>NC_051259.2:8452500-18452500 GCF_015237465.2 Chelonia mydas | reverse complement strand
TCGAAAGAATAGTAAATATGGCAGGCGACCAGCTTGGCTTAACGGTGAAATCCTAGCGGATCTTAAACATAAAAAAGAAGCTTACAAGAAGTGGAAGGTTGGACATATGACCAGGGAAGAGTATAAAAATATTGCTCGGGCATGTAGGAATGAAATCAGGAGGGCCAAATTGCACCTGGAGCTGCAGCTAGCAAGAGATGTCAAGAGTAACAAGAAGGGTTTCTTCAGGTATGTTGGCAACAAGAAGAAAGCCAAGGAAAGTGTGGGCCCCTTACTGAATGAGGGAGGCAACCTAGTGACAGAGGATGTGGAAAAAGCTAATGTGCTCAATGCTTTTTTTGCCTCTGTCTTCACTAACAAGGACAGCTCCCAGACTGCTGCGCTGGGCATCGCAACATGGGGAGTAGATGGCCAGCCCTCTGTGGAGAAAGAGGTGGTTAGGGACTATTTAGAAAAGCTGGACGTGCACAAGTCTATGGGGCCGGACGAGTTGCATCCGAGAGTGCTAAAGGAATTGGCAGATGTGATTGCAGAGCCCTTGGCCATTATCTTTGAAAACTCGTGGCGAACGGGGGAAGTCCCGGATGACTGGAAAAAGGCTAATGTAGTGCCAATCTTTAAAAAAGGGAAGAAGGAGGATCCTGGGAACTACAGGCCAGTCAGCCTCACCTCAGTCCCTGGAAAAATCATGGAGCAGGTCCTCAAGGAATCAATCCTGAAGCACTTACACGAGAGGAAAGTGATCAGGAACAGTCAGCATGGATTCACCAAGGGTAGGTCATGCCTGACTAATCTAATAGCCTTCTATGATGAGATTACTGATTCTGTGGATGAAGGGAAAGCAGTGGATGTATTGTTTCTTGACTTTAGCAAAGCTTTTGACACGGTCTCCCACAGTATTCTTGTCAGCAAGTTAAAGAAGTATGGGCTGGATGAATGCACTATAAGGTGGGTAGAAAGTTGGCTAGATTGTCGGGCTCAACGGGTAGTGATCAATGGCTCAATGTCTAGTTGGCAGCCGGTGTCAAGTGGAGTGCCCCAGGGGTCGGTCCTGGGGCCGGTTTTGTTTAATATCTTCATAAATGATCTGGAGGATAGTGTGGATTGCACTCTCAGCAAATTTGCGGATGATACTAAACTGGGAGGAGTGGTAGATACGCTGGAGGGCAGGGATAGGATACAGAGGGACCTAGACAAATTGGAGGATTGGGCCAAAAGAAACCTGATGCGGTTCAATAAGGATAAGTGCAGGGTCCTGCACCTAGGACGGAAGAACCCAATGCACAGCTACAGACTAGGGACCGAATGGCTAGGCAGCAGTTCTGCGGAAAAGGACCTAGGGGTTACAGTGGACGAGAAGCTGGATATGAGTCAGCAGTGTGCCCTTGTTGCCAAGAAGGCCAATGGCATTTTGGGATGTATAAGTACGGGCATAGCGAGCAGATCGAGGGACGTGATCGTTCCCCTCTATTCAACATTGGTGAGGCCTCATCTGGAGTACTGTGTCCAGTTTTGGGCCCCACACTACAAGAAGGACGTGGATAAATTGGAGAGAGTCCAGCGAAGGGCAACAAAAATGATTAGGGGTCTGGAACACATGACTTATGAGGAGAGGCTGAGGGAACTGGGATTGTTTAGTCTGCGGAAGAGAAGAATGAGGGGGGATTTGATAGCTGCTTTCAACTACCTGAGAGGTGGTTCCAGAGAGGATGGTTCTAGACTATTCTCAGTGGTAGAAGAGGACAGGACAAGGAGTAATGGTCTCAAGTTGCAGTGGGGGAGGTTTAGGTTGGATATTAGGAAAAACTTTTTCACTAAGAGGGTGGTGAAACACTGGAATGCGTTACCTAGGGAGGTGGTAGAATCTCCTTCCTTGGAAGTTTTTAAGGTCAGGCTTGACAAAGCCTAGGCTGGGATGATTTGATTGGGGATTGGTCCTGCTTTGAGCAGGGGGTTGGACTAGATGACCTCCTGAGGTCCCTTCCAACCCTGATATTCTATGATTCTATGATTCTATGATTCTATTAACACATTGTCTTTAATGTCACAAATGATTCTAATCTCTGACGAGAGACTCTGTCAGCTCACCAAAGTCACAGGTTTTAATGAGTCTTCTTAATTCTGAGATATATTGTCATCATAAAGTGTCATCACTTTTTTCATGCATGTTAAAAATTTGTGTCTCTCATAGGGGTCTCATTCCTTTTTGGCATGCAAAAATGCGGCATTCCTCACATTTGGTCTGTAGTTTATTAAACTTCATGATTTCATTTTCTTCAAACTTAAAGTTGCTATAAATATCTAATGCTTCCTCCCCAACAATATGCAAAAAGATTGACGGTTTCTTTTTATCATTTTTCTCCTCTGCCCCTATAGCTGCTAAATACTAGTCTCAAAACTCTGTCCAGATTTTTTCTCTGCAACATTTCCTGGCAGTTGCAGACTGGATGGAGGTTGTAACACATCCATGTTTGTCTTTCTTCTCTTCTTAAGCCTATCAGACCACTATTGGGCTAATAAACTATGTACACAAGCCTTGTTCTTTGTTTGCTCCTCCACATTCTCCCCTTTCCTCTGTCTTCAGTTTCAAGCAGAGGAGTTAACATTAAAATGTACTGCAATCACCCTCTCATCCAGCTCTCCTGTCACCCTGTCCTAATATTGGGGTTCCTCAACTCAGTGAACGAGAAAAGAATAAACTTTTATGAAAAAACTAGAGTGCATCAGTGGTAAACTGCTATGCGTAACTCCCCTTAGTTCTCCACCCTCTGCTTCCAGGGCTTGGCTCAGAATTCCTATATTTAGAATACTGTCCCTTGTGAGGAAGGTTCTGGAAATTATAATCTTTCACAAACATTGTGAGCGTGCAGTAAGTGTGAAGAGCACAGCAAGCATGCAGAGTTTATAAACTACAAGGCCAATGGAGAGCTGAAGATGCCAGAACTCTATTCTTTTACTATCATGTAGCATTTTCTATTGTGGTCACACTAAAGGGGAAGCAGGTTGGGCCCAGGGTGCTGGCCCCTGCACAGACTCAGATGAGCTCACAGTGTCTGCCCCCAGGAGCTTACAAATTATAAGAGTATGGAATGGATCTGCTGAAACTTTACAAGTGAACCTGTTCATTAGTTTAGGAGTCAAAATGAATTTAGAAATGGGCCCTTTAAGAAATTGGCATCTGGTGTCAGATCTTTTCCTTTTCCCTAATGATCTTAAAAACAGAATAACATGGAACCTTCAAACTTCCCTGACAGTTAAAAACTTCTCAAATCTCATGCATTAACTACATGAATCGATATTTCCATCCTTTGATTCTTCATAATTGAAACTTTGTCTTTAGCAGGGCTGATGAATAATGTTCTACCCCAGGGGTTTTCAACCTTTTCCTTTCTGAGTCCCCTCCCATGCTATAAAAACTCCACGGCCCACCTGTGCCACAACAACTGGGTTTCTGCATCTCCAGTAGATTGAAAGTCAGGGCCGGCGTTAGGGGGTAGCAAGCAGGGCAAGTGCCCAGGGCCCCATTGCTAAATTGCTCAAGCTTTGGTTTCAGCCCCGGGTGGCAGGGCTCAGGCTTCAGCTTCAGACCCAGGCCCCAGCAAGTCTAACGCCGGCCCTGCTCTCCAGTTTATTTTGGTGGACCCCATGTAAGCTGCTCACGCCCCCCCTGGACCTCCGGACCCCTGGTGGAGAACCACTGTTCTACAGCAGCTTCCCCAAAGAACTGCCCTCTTTCAGAACAGCTTCCATCTCCTGTTGTCTCAGTGGGACTGAGGCCACAGGCTGCCTTTAGCAAAGATGGTCATTGACTTTTTCACTGGCTCCTCACAGTGTTCCTTCCCTGCCCCTCCAGAGTACCTGCCTCTGAGGGCAATTTGGCTCCTCTCCCACTAGGAGAAATGGGGTCTGGCAAACACTTGCAAAGATGGCAATTCCTTGGGAGTCACTGTGAAGGAGATTTTATTCATAAGCTTCTGCTGAAGGAGACAGCTTCAGTTATTAAAAATAACAGTGAAAATGGCCATTCAGCCTAAATACTGCTTTCCAAAAAGTACTCATTGTGCCAGATCTACTCAGCACTGGCCAAGGGGAAGCGAGGAGGATGGAGCAGGGAAATGTGGGGGACAGGAAGGGGGTTCTGTGTGTGTGTGTGAGAGCAGGGGAATGGGGTGGGGAGGGGTGCAGGAAGGAGAGGGAAGCTGGTGTGTACATTCCAGTTTTCTGTTCTGGCAATGCCAGGGCTGGAAGCCCTGGACCTGGCCAGTCCATCCTGGAGACTTTGTGCTGCTCCAGAGTGGGGTAAAGCAGCCAAAATGCCCTGGGAATCTGGCCTGAAAAGCTAATCAGAAAAACAAGTGTGGAGGTTCCTTTAATTGTAAGAGTTAATGCTAACAACCCTCTTCAGAAGGGAACATCACAAAGTTCACAACTGTCTGCCCCAAGTGCAAGGGGCATTTCTCTGACCTTGCCATCTCTAATATAAACATCTCGTAACAGGTATATATTTATTTAAACAAAAACACACCCTACCAAACCAAGATACTCTTCTGCACAGGTCACCCTGTGGGGAAAGGCTGAGAGAACAAGAACACATGACCCATGTTCAGTCATGTAGCTTAATCTGCTCCTGGAAAGTGCTCAGATACTATGGTGGTGAGTGTGGTATAAATACCTATAGAGCATAGAAGGGAAATCTCTACCCATCAATCTCTGACTAGCAGGGATTAGGATGAGGCCTTAATGGGGCAGATTATCCCACATCTGCCTGCTGTGGTGTTTCTCACACCTTCAAGTTTGCGGGTGACACTAAGCTGGGGGGAGAGGTAGATACACTGGGGTGGGACAGGGTCCAGAGTGACCTAGACAAATTGGAGGATTGGGCCAAAAGAAATCTGATGAGGTTCAACAAGGATAAATGCAGAGTCCTGCACTTAAAACGGAAGAATCCCATGCACCGCTACAGGCTGGGGACTGACTGGCTAAGTTCTGTGGAAAAGGACCTGGGGATTGTAGAAAAATGAGGCCCTGAAATATAAACCCTTGTATCAGGCCCGGTATGAGACCTGAGGCCTGAGCTAAAGGAATGGTCAAGACTTTGCTAACATAAAGCAAAGTTAAGGTGTGAGCCAGAGGCAGGCCCTGCTCACAGAAGTTGGCAAGAAGAAGGCTGCTAATTGGACGTATACACCTATCTAAAGGGGATCAAGCACTAATAGGATAAACAGGTGCCAGGATGGCACCAGAACAGTCCGGTACGAACACATTCCACAGAGATAACGAGGAACAGGCTGACCCATCCTAAAAGACAGGGTCAAAAGGATAATATGATGGACAGACTCGTTTGTTCGAATCAACTTGTACCAGGAGAGAGGCAGCACCCCAACACGCAGAGGGGTTGTACCTCGATATGTCAGGAGTGATGTGTAACTTGTTTGTACCTGTGTATAAGAATGCACCCCTGAGGGGATGTCTTTGTCTGGCCTGGGGGGCAGTGGAGAGTCTCACCACTGACTGAGCCGGTCTGTTGTCAGGGAGCACACATTCGTAGTATGTCCTGTAGCGTCTGCAAGGAACTATTACTGTGCTTCGTTTGACAATAAACCTGGCCGGGTGCCTTCGTACCTTATCAGAGACTGTGGTCATTGTGGGTTCTCTCGGGGTCTGCTGTGTCAGCTATCTGCGCAGAGCCAGGGCAGCACACAGGGGGAACGCGCACACAGCCAACTGTTATCAACATTGACCAGAGCAGAGCACCACACCAGTGATGTCTGACAACAGGGATTACAGTGGATGAGAAGCCGGATATAAGTCAGGCTTCACAAAGCCCTGGCTGGGATGATTTAGTTGGGATTGGTCCTGCTCTGGGCAGGGGGTTGGACTAGATGACCTCCAGAAGTCCCTTCCAACTCTGTTATTCTATGATTCTATGATTCTAAGTCAGCAGAGTGCCTTTGTTGCCAAGAAGGCTAATGGCATATTGGCCTGCATTAGTAGGAGTATTGCCAGCAGATCGAGGGACGTGATTATTCCCCTCTATTTGGTACTGGTGAGGCCACATCTGGAGTACTACATCCAGTTTTGGGCCCCCCACTACAGAAGAGATGTGGACAAATTGGAGAGAGTCCAGTAGAGGGCAACGAAAATGGTTAGGGGTCTGGGGCATATGACTTATGAGGAGAGGCTGAGGGAACTGGGCTTGTTTAGTCTGCAGAAGAGAAGAGTGAGGGGGGATTTGATAGCAGCCTTCAACTACCTGAAGGGGGGTTCCAAAGAGGATGGAGCTCAGCTGTTCTCAGTGGTAGGAGATGACAGAACGAGGAGTAATGGTCTCAAGTTGCAGTGGGGGAGGTCTAGGTTCGATATTAGGAAACACTATTTCACTAGGAGGGTGGTGAAACACTGGAATGGGTTACCTAGGGAGGTGGTGGAATCTCCTTCCTTAGAGGTTTTTAAGACCCGGCTTGACAAAGCCCTGGCTGGGATGATTTAGTTGGCGATTGGTCCTGCTTTGAGCAGGGGGTTGGACTAGTTGACCTCCTGAGGTCCCTTCCAACCCTGATATTCTATGATTCTTCTGAAGGTGCTGGCCACCGCTGGGGACAGGAGACTGAACTAGACCAGCCATTTCTGTGTTGACTCTACAGCTCTTCAAATCATCGCCCATGAACATCCTCGCTGGGTTTGTTGTTAATGGTAATGGATGGACAAGGAAGGTGAGATAATATCTTCTATTGAACCAACCTCTAATTCCGAATGAAGCTGGTCCAGTAAAAGATATGACCTCCTGCACCTTGTCTCTCTGATAGCCTGGGACCAACACCGCTACAGCAATGCTGCAGTGGCCACAGATGACATTTTTAATTTAAAAAACAAGCAAATTCTTCCAATGAAGTTAAGGCTGAGAGGACATGTCAGTAATTTAGGGTAAAACACATTCTAGGGAGGGTGTAATTATCCCAACCAACCATTATAAACCCAGACAATTCAAAGTTAGTGTTAAACTGAAACAAAATCTAAACATGCTGAAATATGGAAATACACAGCTAGGGTATGCAAACAAGCTTAATTCTGCCCTCTAGGGAGATGTGCGGGCTGGCACGCACACGCCCACATACACACAGGCACACACAAACACTCATGCATGCACCCACAGAGAAAGAAAAAATTAGATATGCCTTTAAAAATCAGTTTGATCTAATATAGGGCCACAACCCTACAATGACTTAAATATAATACCTCTTAAGCTTAACCAACACCATAAAACCCATATGCTGTCACTACAGGGCAGAGTTCACTGCATATTTTCATGCTGTTACGTATTTTTAACTCCTTCTTAACATTGCTTGCCTTAGCACTAGCTGGTGTCTCTCTCCAACTCGACCTCTGCCCCCGGGAAGTGTTCCACCTGGGAATTGGCAGCCCCAGCTCAGCAGGCAGGTCTGTGCCCTTCTGGCACAGCGCCGCTGGTTTATAGGGACTCTGGAGCCAGAGGCCAATGAATTGTCTTATGCTGCTGCCCATTGTGCAGTAGCTGAGAACCTTCCCCATCAAATCAATAGCAACAGCTCAGTTCCTTCATGCAGTCTCTGGCCTTCTTCCGTTACGGGTCAAAACCCCTTGGGGAGGGGTTGTGTTTGTCACTGTTCAGATTGTATTAATTTCCCTTTGGTTGGCTGGGTGGGGGGTTACATGGGCAGAGGAGGGCCAGTATAACTTCAGCAGGGACAGGCTTTTGTGGGGGGGGCGGGGTGCATGGGGTTTCAGTGCATTGCAATGGTCAGATCACAGCCCACTCCACAAGCTGCTTGGGTACAAGTGAGGCTCCCTGCCCATGGATTGGCAGGACCCTTCCCCATTGCTGGGGGTTGTCACCACAGTACTTCCTGCTGGTGTGGGAGGTGGCGCAGAGCGGTTGCTAGCAAAGCACTCCATGCTGCGAGCACAGAATGAGGTGAGGCTGGGCTGGGATGGGAGAGCCCTGTTCTGCCGTGACTACAGGCCACACCCTGCTTCCCCGGCTCCTGAAGGAGTTCAAGGCTTTGCAAATCTGGGCCTCCAGGCCCCACTCCACTGGCACCAGCAGCAGAGACATCCTGGCTGTGGTCAGGGAGAAGGCAGGTACTCACCTTGGAAGTACACCCCGGAACAAACCTTCAGCACCCTGGGCAGGGATGCAATGTCCAGGGACAAGATGTACTGCTGGAAAGAGAGGGGCTCCATGGCTCCGCACCCTCCCTGTGGCTCTGCTGGGATCCGAGTGTAAGGGGAGATCGGGCACTCTAGGCTTCGCTGTGTCTTTCACTTCTGCTTTTGACTGAAATAATTTCCTTCCCCAAGCAGAGGCGGATACTGCTGGCAGTGCTCCAAGCCTCTTACAAAGCCCTGGCTGCCTCAGTACCGGGACTTCTATCCCCTCCCTTTAGGCTCCCGTGCATCATCCCCACCAAACAGTATTTTCACCCCCTGCCACAGCCTCACATGCCAAAATTCATAGCCCCCAGCAGGGCCGCTGGACCGAGCCCCTGCATGCACAGCGTCCATCCTAGCCAGCATTTACAGGTTTGTTCAATGGCTTTTGCCTCTCCTGCTATAAAAACTGTTCCAGCGCTCTGGGTGCTTGGGCCTTTCTGTGCTGACGCTGCTGCTCTGCTTGGAGGGGTTTTGGTCTGTGAGCCCTGAGATGAGGAACTGGGTGCACTGGCTTAGCAGAGGTCCTGGTATCTCGGCCTGTCCAGACCAGACTGTCTCCGCAGTGTGTCTCCCTGGCTCGCGCTGCGCCTGGCTGTCTAGCCAAGGCCGAGCTCAGAGTGCCCTGGAATAGAGGCCAACCTGCCCCTGCCAGGGCCAGCTGCAACCACTCTGGAGAAAAGCCTGGGGCCCTTGCAAAGGGAGGGATTGGAAGCAGGGGAGGGATGTGTGTCTGGTGTTGCCTAATACAACCTGCAACCCACTGCACACACACCAGCCCTCCATCTGCCTCTGGACCCCCTAGCTCCACTCGCCAGCCCCCCCATCTTCCCCTGGAAGGATACCCAAGGCTCTCCTCCCAGCTGGGGGGCCCACTGGGTCTGCGCTGTGCATGGCATGGAAGGGGGCGTGTGGGGTAGGGTTTAGAGCAGGGGGCTGCAAGTCAGCACGTCCAGCCTGTGCCCCTCACTCTGCCCCAGCCTTCCTGTAGGAGCTCGGGTGAGTCACATCCCCAGGCTGTCCAGAGAGTCAGGCACTGTGGTGTGGGGCCCACTTTTCCTGCCCAGAGGGACAGCTGGGCCCCGCTGTGACATTGCACTCTGTATGATTTTATGACAATATGCTAATGAATGTGAGTATAATGTAACTGGAATATGCTTCATGCAAAAGGTCTCTTGTAAGGTATCATTACAAAGCTTATAATCGACTGAGTGTGGTCATCCTATTTGTATGTATGTATCACTCTTGTATCTGAAACTAGAAATATGAAATATAACTCTGAGGGCCTATTGTAATTATGCAAAGTGTGGGCCATTAATGGTGGTTTGGAATCTTGATGGCTCCCATCAACTAGGACAATTGACTGTAGATGGCTCTGTTTACTTGTAAGTCTTCCTGTATACGTGTGTGCTGGCAAGTGGATAATGACGTCTTACAGTGTCATGTCAGCTGACCTGGAATCCATCTTCAACCTGGTGCTTTTCCATTGAGAAGGAGGGGTGGGAACCCAGAGAGGGACAAAGGATTCCTGCCTTCTGCAAAAGATATATAAGGGGGTGGAACAGAACAAAGGGGGCTGCAGTCATGAGAAATCCCCTAGCTACCATCTGAGCTGGAACAAGGGCTGTACCGGGGAAAGGATTGTGCCCAGACTAGGAAGGCGACCAGTCTGTGATAGAAGCTTATTGCAACATCTCTGAGGGTGAGATTTTATCCGTATTCAGTTTTCTTACTGTACTAAGCTTAGACTTCTGTGTTTTATTTTATTTTGCTTGGTAATTCTCTTTGTTCTGTCTGTTATTACTTGGAACCACTTAAATCCTACTTTTTGTATTTAATAAAATCACGTTTTATTTATTAATTAACCCAGAGTATGTATTAATACCTGGGGGGAGGGGAGGCAAACAGCTCTCTCTCTCTGTGCATATCTCTCTATCAGTGTTATAGAGGGCGAACAATTTATGAGTATCTAAAGCTTTGTACAGGGTAAAACGGATTTATTTGGGGTTTGGACCCCACTGGGAACTGGGCATCTGGATGTTGGAGACAGGAACACTTCTTAAGCTGTTTTCAGTTTAGCCTGCAGCTTTTGGGGGATGTGGTTCAGACCCGGGTCTTTGTTTGTAGCAGACTGGCGTGTCTGGCTCAAACCAGGCAAGGCCCTAAAGTCCCAGGCTGCCAGGGAAAACGGGCTCAGAGGTAGTCTCAGCACATCAGTTGGCAGCTCCCAAGGGGTTTCCTGTGACCCAACCCGTCACACCCTCCGCTTGGGAGCAGCAGAGGCCGTTGTGTGGGTTCCCCTCACCACAGAAGGGCTGACGAGGCTGTAGGGGCCCAGAATCTACCCCGGGAACTGGGGTGCCTCTGGTGAGGGAGGGGGACAGGCCTCCCGTACCATTCCCCTCCAGCTGCACTCAGAGCATAACATCCCCCACCTCCTTGCTGGATGCGCTGGCAACAGGGCTGCATGGGAGCCTGGCACAGCGGGTAGCAGCATTCCTCCCATGGGAAGGTCCTTAGAGCCGAGCCTGAGCCAGCGCTCAGACACGTATTGTGCTGTAAATGCTCGTCACCTCCAGCCAGGTCCATGGTGTGATGCTGTGTCATGTCACAGAGATTCCTCACTGAGTTCCCCATGCTCACCTGCTGCCAGAGCAGGGAAGGGAAAGCTGTCTGGACTGCCTGGAATCCCCTCTGCAGCAGTCATTGCTCTGGGGATCCCTATGAGCCCAGCTCAGACACTTTTGTCCTAATTTTGCAGAACATTCAAGCCCCTGAACTCGCTGCCGAGCCTGCCCCGCAGATCACACAGCAGCCTCGCCACACTCGGTGCTCAGCATGACTAGGCACTGCGTGACTAGAGCTGTCTGTAGCAGGAGATTTCCCCACAGCTCTCAGCCTGCTTATCTCAATTTCCTTCTCTGCTGTGGTTGTAACCTCCAGGTGACAGTGGAAGGCTTCAAAGACAGCCATAGCCAGCCCAGAGCCTAGGAAATGCATCTCGCCAAGCCCTCCACTGGGGAGCCTGCCCTGTCCCCTTGCCACGTCTGCGGGAGCTGAGGTGTGGCAGGGACAGCAGAATGGTTGGGGAAAAGTCCCTGGCTGGGCGTCTCACCTGCGGGGAGGAGGAAGCCAGAGCAGAGGATGCAGGAAATTCGCCTCCATTCCTGTCAGTATTTATATGCTGGGAGTGGCCAGGGCCCCTCTGCACTGAGCACTGCAGAAACATATCCAAAGACATGGTTCCTGCCCCAGCAAGCTTAGCCCCAGCTCCCCTCCTCTCCAAGTCTGGGGCGGGAGTGGCCCCCCAAAGCTCCCTCCGTCCTGGACGGCACGGAGAGTGCAGTTGCTTTTAATCTCCACTCACAACTCCAGCGCTGGGCTCCTGTGGCCATGCTCCAACCGTCCCTCGCTGCACTCCGGCCAGCACCACTGCCCTGAGGGTCCTGCAGGCACCGCGTGTGCAGGGCGGCTCCTGAGGACTTCTCGGGGCAGAGCTGAGAGCTGTGGATGTTGCACCAGCACTGGGGCCTTGTCCACACTATCAGGTTTTGTTGCCAAAACTGCTGTTTGTCGACCCAGACAGTGAGTGTGTACACACTGCGAGGAGACTTTTGTCGGGAAAAATGTCCGGTTTTCGCGGCAAAATACATCCACCCTCACAAGAGATTTACCTCTTTTTCCTCTACATTTTTGTCAACAAAGTGCAAGTGTAGACACAATGCTTGATTTCATCACTTTAATTAGCCTCCAGGAGGTGTCCCACAGTGCCCATCCTGACTGCTCTGGTCAGCAGTTTGAACTCCCCTGCCCTGCAGCTAGGGAAACAACTGTCTACCCCTCCCTCTTAGAAGCCACAAGAATTTTTGAAATTCCATTTCCTCTGG
Organism: Chelonia mydas; assembly: GCF_015237465.2. Classification (NCBI taxonomy): domain Eukaryota; kingdom Metazoa; phylum Chordata; order Testudines; family Cheloniidae; genus Chelonia; species Chelonia mydas. Next base: position 18,440,426 of record NC_051259.2, on the reverse strand, counting down.
CTCGGCGTGGAGAGGTCTCATCGCATCTTCCCAGGTGACCATGGCGGGTTATTGCAGCAAACGCTCTCCCGCTTGGACCACTGCAGAGCTGTTGGATCTGCTCAGTGTATGGGGAGAGGAGGCTGTACTTCCCAGCTGTACTTGAGCCATAGGAATCGGGACATCTATGGACACATTTCTTGAGGCTTGTGCGAAAAGGGCTATGATCATGACACACTGCAGTGCAGAGCAAAGATAAAGGAGCCGAGGCAGACGTACCATAAGGCAAGGGAAGCAAACCGTCGCTCAAGTGCTTCACCTAAGTCCTGCCAATTCTATAAGGAGCTGGATGCTATCCTCGGTGGTGACCCCATCTGCAGCGCCAAGAGCCCGTGGATACTTCGGAGGCGGTGGAACGAGGACATAACCCAGAGGATGAAGTTATTGATGAAGAGGTGGAGTTAGATGAGGATGTGCAGCTCCCGGTGGGGCAGGCAGCCAGGAACTGTTCTCCACTCTAGAGGTGTCTAGCCAGTCTCAGCAGTTGTTCTTCAGTGAACAAGAAGAGGGAGATGAGACAGCTGGTAAGTGGCTGTGGCTTGTGTAGTGCAGAGGTGGGTTCAGGGCATAGAAATGTGGGAGGCTGGCTGTGTTCCAGTGAGGTGGACATTTCCCTGTGTAGCTAAGTAGTACGGCAGAACAGGGTGTTAATCCACACTGAGCCCTCATGGGAATCCTCCAGAGAGATCTCCAGGAAAGGTTCCCGGAGGTACTCGGCCATCCTCTGCTAAACGTTCCATGGCAAAGCAGCTTTGTTCCTTCCCCCATTGTAGGAAACTTTCCCACGCCATTCGGCAATCACTTGTGCAGGGACCAAAGCAGCACATAGGCGAGCAGCATAGGGAGCAGGGTGGAAGCCACAAGCATGGAGTAGATGTACCCTCGTTTCCCTGCTTACCCTTTGCAGTGAGATGTCTGCTAGAATTACCCCTGCCTGTGGAAAAATGTGGGATAATTTTAGAATTTGTTCCCTAGAATGCTGCACCATGACCTTTGCAAAGAGTGTGTGCTCTTTTCCCCATGTGGAGCACCCCCCTCCCCACGCCAACACTCCCCACGCTTTGGCTGTTCGCAGAGATGTGTGCCTGGCTAGGGTCAGGGAGAAAGTGATGGCAATGTGGCAAAAGGTGTATTTAACTGAAATGTTTCAGTGCTCTGCGTGAACTTAATCCTGCTTCTGTGCATCGTCCCCTGTGCTTCACCCAATGCGGCCTTGAGGGACACCCCACGCGCCCCGGCCGAGCATCTCCACCAGATAAGAAAGCGCCCAAGATGCAGCAAAGAAGACATATTCCGGGAGGTCCTGCAGTGCTCCAATGCAGAAAAAAGGGAACGCAAGGAGTGCTGGGAAGCCGAACGGCAGGACAGAAAAGAGAATCACGCGTTTGTTAAGGACGCAACTGAGCAGATGATGACGGTCATGGAGGGGCAAACGCAGATGCCGAAGTCATTAACGGTGCTGCAGACTGAGCAGATCCGTGCACGCCCTCCCCTGCACCACATTCTGCGCTCGGTCCCGGGCCCCCCAACTCCGCTCACCCCGTCCTTTCCGGCACGCCTGGCTTCCCCTTCACTCACCCCCTCGGACAACTTTCACAATGAGAGCCGGGCCTGCACGCGGTGCTGAAATCTGCCCTTCCCGGGTGCCTCCTCTCCCAGAGAGCGTCTGTGTGCTTGTGCGTGCTGTTTCATCCGCAATAAAAAGGAAGTTTTGTAAGGGTAAATCTTCTTCATTTTTTTTTCTACAAGGTGAGCTTGCAGGCACTGCCAATATGTGCCTGGGCATTGTAATCACTTTATCACTGGAATATAGGCCCCAAATGTCACCATTGGCCCCTAGGAAAACGGCATGTCACGTAACATTGAAGCAACTCAGGCAGAGATAATAGCTCCCCTCTGGGCTCCTCTAGCAGCCCTGGGATCTGGCTGCTCAAAATCAGGGGCCAAGCCGTCTGCCTCAGCACTCCACCCCTGAGCAAACCGTTCACCTTTAGCTTCACAGAGATTATGCAACATACAGCATGTGGCTATGACCCTAGGAGTATTATCCTCAGTGAGGTCCCACCGGCATCGCCAGCTTGTCTTTAATCTGACAAAGTCACATTCAACCGTCATCCGGCACCTACTAAGCCTGTTGTTGAACCGCTCCCTACTGCTGCCCAGGTGTCCCATATAAGATTTCATGAGCACGGCTGTAAGGGGTACGCAGGGTTCCTCAGGATCACCATGGGCATTTCGAAATCCCCCACTGTAATCGTCTGGTTAGGAAATGAAGTCCCCTCTTGCAGCTTTCTGTAGAGGCCTGAAGATGTGTGGGTCGTGCACCTTCCCAGACCACCCCCACTGATGTCAGTGAAATGCCCACAGTGATCCACAAGCACCTGCAACACCATGGCGAAGTACCCCTTTCTACTGATGCCCCCTCAGCGACAGTGCTGCCTGGAGGATCCTGGGCACTGTCTCGATCCTGCAACTTCAGGGTGGGGAGTGGTTGTCTGTGGTCCATGGGAGCAGGGGGGTGGTGACAGGGGGGCTTGTCAGTGCTGGCTGCTGTGCCCCCTGCCAGTGAAACTGCCCAGAAACTGCCCCCCTGCAATCCGGGGAGGGGAGGGGACATGGCAGAGTTTGGGGGGAAAGGGGCAGTTGTGGGGCAAGTCCGGGTGCGAGGTGGGAGCCGGCGGTGATGCCCTGTGGGGGGTGTAGGAGGAGCAGGGTTTTAAGGTGAGGGTTGGTGTGGCAGGGGGCAGAGGGAAGGAGGGGAGAGTCTGGGTTGAAGGTGGGGGTTGGCTCAGTGTGTGGGGGGTAGTAGAAGGGAGGGAGGTGACAGCACTGGGGTGAAAGTTGGGGCGTGGGGTGGGCAGTAGCAGGGAGATTGAGGAGAGCCTTTCTTTGGGGGATAATTGTGTGGGGTGGGGACAGTAGGAGGGATGGGGCTGGGGCGGGGGCAGAGAGCCCAGGTGTGAAGGTTGGGGGAGGAGCTTGAGGCTGGAGTGTGGTGGCCTTTGTGGTAAAGTCTGTGTGTGTGTCTCAGCAGCCCTTTCTCTCTGCAAAAGACGGGCACCAGCCATCTTCCTCTCCAGAGTTCTGGAAGCATCATTGTACCAAAGTAGAAAATGCAGCTTTCAAAAAAATGTATTTACGACACATAACTTTGAGTGGTGGGGAGATGCAGGTGCGACACCACTGACTGCCACAGCCGGCCTTACTATGGCTCATCAGTGTGCGACCTCAGCACATGTGTTCGGGGCCCCAAGCAGGCCCTGAGTGTTCAAACAGCAAAGATAAAACTAACCACCACCCCCCTTCCACACAAACCAAACGCAGTGGTATTCGGGGTACACTGATGTTAGCCCAGTTTGCTCGCTGTGGGCTGAGTGGAGTCTCCATCAAGTGTGGCTTCAAAGATCTTATTTCGTTTTTGAATAAATGTTTTCATCCCACCCTGGCAACACCTCCTTTCCTGTGGCGCTGTTACTCGGAAGGGGCCCAGCGCAAGCACATGGGGGCCCACAAATATGTTTGGGGCCGGGCCCACAAAAGGTTAATCCAGCCCTGCTGAAAGCTGCTTGCCCAAGGGGCTGGGTGGCGCTAACTCGCATTCGGCCCTTGGAGCTGGGAAGGTTTATGCAGCGATTTTGGTTGTTAAATTCTGGCCGAGCGGGCTGCCTGGGACAGGCTGGTCCTGCGAGTGCCCTGGGGACAGCTGCTTGCTGGGGCTGTTGGGAACACACAGGTGACATCAGCAGCTGACTCCAAACCCGGTGGGGCCCAGCAGCAAACCCTCCCACTCCCAGCCTCTCCGCCCATGGCAGGAGCCAGAGCGTTTGTCCAATCATCTTGTCTCTCCTAGCCAATGAGTGTCACTGCAAGAGGGACACGCCGATAGGGTGCTGCATGACCCTGCCCCACCCATCGGCTTTGCCTTCCCACCTGCGGCAAAGACTGTCCCTTTGTTCTCTGTATAGCGCCGAGCACAGTGGGGCCCTGGCCAACGACTGGGGCTCTTAGGTGCTATGGTAACGCTACCAATAAATAATACGTATCCAGCCCAAGGTGCAAGACACGCTGCTCTGGGGAGCTGGCTGCAGGGCGCCGGGGAAGCCATTCCCAAAGAATCTGGGCTCAGTTGCCTGTTGCATAACGCCCAATGCTGGTGCACACCGTGTGTGTGTCCAGGCACCCTTCTGCCACAGCTGTACACCTCACCGGGTGCCCCCGGGGCGCCGCCAGAGGGGCAGAGGCTGTTTTCAAGGGCTGCCAGGGGCGTGTGGCAGTGCACGAGTTAATGAAATACTGTAGAGTCCAAGGCCAAGTGTGAAACCCTCTGTCCTGGGGTTTCACAGCCCGGCCTTTCTCTGGGCTGCTCAGCTGGGCTGCAGTGACTCATAGCAGATGAGGAAGGAAGTGCGGTGAGGATGTTCTTCAGGGATGTTGCGTAGTGACGGGCGGGGCGGGTGCTGCGGGTACATGGGCGAGCAGGCTGAGCGCACAGGCCAGCACAAGCGCCCTGGCTTAACTACTCTTCCCCAGCTGCCCCGGCAGCCAGCAGCGTCCAGCGCACGCAGCCGCTGCTGAGCCGCCGGCAGGAGTGATCAACACCCAGCGCGCGGGGCTGTTTCACTTCTCGTCAACAGATTGGGGCCTGGCAGGGGTTAAACGATTTTTTGGGCATGTTTTACCTTGGCAGTATCAGTACCGTGGGCCCAGCTCCCCAAAGGAAACCAGTGAAAGTTTGGCACCTAAATCCCCGCGGCTCAGCACCTGCCACTGGTTGCTGGAGGACCCTGGGTTTGCGATGAGCCCCAAGCCGCACGGCTGAGGCACAGCGGGCAGGCGTTGCTCAGCCTCCAGCTACTGGGCCGTCAGCTCAGGTTGTAGCAGCATCTGCTTCCAGGCCTGGAGGTGCCCCATGGAGGTCCTGGGGGCTGGCCCCGATGGTGGCTGTCACAACACCCCTTATTGGAGAAGCAGGGGATGGGTCCTTGAGCCAGGATGTGAATTAGCTGCTGGAGTGACAGGTGTTAATAAAACCAAGCCAATGGGTTCAACCAGCCTGAGGCAAAGCCCCTTCTCCCTTTGATCTGCCCTCTTGGCTTGGGATGGCCCCATAGAGCCTTCCAGCCTCGACAGCACTAAGACATCCAGGGTAAAGCACAGCAGAACCCAGCCCCTCTCCGGCCTCTTCCCTGTCCTGCAGGAAGAAGCAGAACTGGCCCAATCCCCCCTTTGCCCACCCAGCTCCTTGGCAAAGGCGACAGGGACCCGTGTCCCCTGCCCCCTCACCTTTAGGAGCATACTGAGGCCCAGGGCAGCCTGTGGTCACACGGCCATGGCTGGCTCCCTCCCCTTCAACCAGGCCAGCTCCCTCACCTGCACCCAGAGAACTGAACACGGCCAGCCCCCATCCCCGCTCCAGCCTTCTTCCCCTGCCTCTGGGAACTGAGCACTCCCAGCCCCCGACCCACCCACCCCGGGGACTGAGCACTCCCAGCCACCCCCCCTCCACCACCCCCACCCCTCCTGCAGGTAGGGTTGCCAGGTGTCCAGTTTCTGCGTGGCTCCCGGAAGCAGCAGCATGTCCCCCCGCTGGCTTCTACCTTTTTAGGCAGCCAGGGGGCTCCACATGCCGCCCCCGCCCCATGCACCAGCTCCTGGCCAATGAGATCTGTGGGGGCGGTGCCTGTGGATGGGGCAGTGCACAGAACTGCCTGGCAGAGCCTTTGCATAGGAGCCGGTTCCAGCTCGGAGCACCCTCCGGCACCCCAAACTCCTCATCCCCAGCCCCACCCCAGAGTCCGCACCCCGAGCCGGAGCCCTCAACCTCCCCACACTTCAACTCCCTTCCCCAGCCCAGAGCCCTCCCACACCCTGAACCCCTCATTTTTGGCCCCACTCTGGAACCCACCCCCCCCCAGCCCAGAGCCCATACCCTCTCCTACACCCCAACCCCCTGCCTCAGACCGGAGCCCCCTCGCATACTCTGAACCCCTTCAACTCCCACCCCCCAGCCCAGAGCCTCCTCCTGCACCCCAAACCCCTCATCCCTGGCCCCACCCCAGAGCCCGCACACCAAGCCAGAGCCCTCACCCCCTCCCACATCCCAACCCCTGAGCCAGCCCGGTGAAAATGAGCAAATGAGTGAGGGTGGGGAGAGCAAGTGACAGAGGGGAGGGATGGAGTGAGCGGGGGCCTCAGAGAAGGGGCAGGGCAGGGGGCAGGGCAGGGGTGTTCGGTTTTGTTGAGTAGAAAGTTGGCAACCCTACCAGCAGGGAACTGAGCACTCCCATCCCCTGCCCCCAAGAACTGGGCACTCCCATCCCCTGCCCCCAAGAACTGGGCACTCCCAGCCTTGCCCCAGGAAAGATCTCAGGATGGTGCCCCTTGGCGGCAGAGCTGCTGTGGGGGGAGCACTGCTGGTGGCCAGACAGGGAGGTTTGGGGAGGGGCAGTGGGTGGGGATAAACAGCCCAGCCTGAGGTGTTGGGCTGCTGAAGTTTCCAGATCGCAGGCCCTGGTTCTAATTGGGGACTTCAATCCCCCTGACATCTGCTGGGAGAGCAATGCAGCAGTGCACAGACAATCCAGAAAGTTTTTGGAGAGTGCAGGGGACAATTTCCTGGTGCAAGTGCTGGAGGAACCAACCAGGGGCCGTGCGCCCCTTGACCTGCTGTTTACAAACAGGGAATAATTGATAGGGGAAGTAGAAGTGCTGGGGGAGGGATAGCTCAGTGGTTTGAGCATTGGCCTGCTGAACCCAGGGTTGTGAGCTCAATGCTTGAGGGGGCCATTTAGGGATCTGGGGCAAAAATTGGGGATTGGTCCTGCTTTGAGCGGGGGTTGGACTAGATGATCTCCTGAGGTCCCTTCCAACCCTGATATTCTATGAAGTGGGTGGCAAACTGGGCAGCAGTGACCATGAGGTGGTTGAGTTTAGGATCTTAACAAGAGGAAGAAAGGAGAGTAGCAAAATATGGACCCTGGACTTCAGAAAAGCAGACTTTGACTCTCTCAGGGAACTGATGGGCAGGATCCCCTGGGAGGCTAAAATGAAGGGGAAAGGAGTCCAGAAAAGCTGTCTGTATTTTAAAGAAGCCTTATTGAGGGCACAGGAACAAACCATCCCAATGTGCAGAAAGCATAGCAAATATGGCAGGTGACCAGCTTGGCTTAACAGTGAAATCTTCAGTGAGCTTCAACTCAAAAAGGAAGCTAACAAGAAGTGGAAATTTGGACAGATGACTAGGGAGGAGTATAAAAATATTGCTCGGGCATGCAGGAGTGAAATCAGGAAGGCCAAATCACACTTGGAGTTGCAGCTAGCAAGAGATGTTAAGAGTAACAAGAAGGGTTTCTTCAGGTATGTTAGCAACAGGAAGAAAGTCAAGGAAAGTGTGGGCCCCTTACTGAATGAGGGAGGCAACCTAGTGACAGAGGATGTGGAAAAAGCTAATGTACTCAATGCTTTTTTTACCTCTGTCTTCACGAACATGGTCAGCCCCCAGACTACTGCACTGGGAGCACAGCATGGGGAGGAGGTGACCAGCCCTCAGTGGTGAAAGAACAGGTTGAGGACTATTTAGAAAAGCTGGACGAGCACAAGTCCATGGGTCCGGATCTAATGCATCCAAGGGTGCTGAGGGAGTTGGCTGATGTGATTGCAGAGCCATTGACCATTGTCTTTGAAAACGGGTGGCGATCGGGGGAGGTCCCGGATGATTGGAAAAAGGCAAATATAGTGCCCGTATTTAAAAAGGGAAGAAAGAGAACCTGGGGAACTACAGACCGGTCAGCCTCACTTCAGTCCCCGGCAAAATCATGGAGCAGGTACTCAAGGAATCCATTTTGAAGCACTTGGAGGAGAGGAAGGGGATCAGGAACAGTCAACATGGATTCACCAAGGGCAAGTCAGACCTGAGCAACCTGATTGCTTTCTATGATGAGATAACTGGCTCTGTGGATATGGGGAAAGCGGTAGATGTGATATACCTTGACTTTAGCAAAGCTTTTGATACAGTCTCTCACAGTATTCTTGACAGCAAGTTAAAGAAGTATGGGCTGGATGAATGGACTATAAGGTGGATAGAAAGCTGGCTAGATTGTCGGGCTCAACTGGTAGTGATCAACACCTCCATGTCTAGTTGGCAGCTGGTACCAAGTGGAGTGCCCCCGGGGTCAATCCTGGCATAGGCGCCGACTTCAGCTCCTGCCAGTGGGTGTTCGACCCCCCTCTGCCCCCAGCCCCGCCCCCAATCCACCCCTTCCATGAGGCCTCGCCCCTTCCCACCTCTGCCCTGCCCCAAATCAGCCCCCTCCCTGCCCCTATTCCAGCTCCTTCCACAAATCCCTGACCTGGCCCTGGCTCTTCCTCCTCCCCTGAGTGCGCCACATTCCTGCTCCTCCCCCTCCCACCCAGCATGCTGCCAAACAGCTGTTTGGCGGCGACCAGGCAGAAAGCGCTGGGAGGTAGGCGGAGGAGCGGGGATGCAGCGCACTCAGGTTGGGGGAGCTTGGCTGCCAGTGGGTGCAGAGCACCCACTAACTTTTCCCCGTGGGAGTCGGCACCTATGGGTTCTGGGGCTGGTTTTGTTCAACATCTTTATTAATGATCTGGATGATGGGATTAATTGCACCCTCAACAAGTTCGCAGATGACACTAAACTGTGGGGAGAGGTAGATACAATGGAGGGTAGGGATAGGGTCCAGAGTGACCTAGACAAATTGATGAGGTTCAACAAGGACAAGTGCAGAGTCCCGCACTTAGAACGGAAGAATCCCATGCACCGCAACAGGCTGGGGACCGACTGGCTAAGCAGTAGTTCTGCAGAAAAGGACCTGGGGATTACAGTGGACAAGAAGCTGGATATGAATCAGCAGTGTGCCCTTGTTGCCAAGAAGGCCAACTGCATATTGGGCTGTATTAGTAGGAGCATTGCCAGCAGATGGAGGGAAGTGATTATTCCCCTCTATTCAGCACTGGTGAGGCCACATCTGGAGTATTGTGTCCAGTTTTGGTCACCGCACTGCAGAAAAGATGTCGACAAATTGGAGAGAGTCCAGCAGAGGGCAACGAAAATGATTAGGGGACTGGAACACATGACTTACGAGGAGAAGCTGAGGGAACTGGGCTTATTTAGTCTGCAGAAGAGAAGAATGAGGGGGGATTTGATAGCTGCTTTCAACTACCTGACGGGGGGTTCCAAAGAGAATGAAGCTAGGCTGTTCTCAGTGGTGGCAGATGACAGAAGCATTGGTCTCAAGTTGCAGTGGGGGAGGTCTAGGTTGGATATTAGGAAACACTATTTCACTAGGAGGGTGGTGAAGCACTGGAATGGGTTACCGAGGGAGGTGGTGGAATCTCCATCCTTAGAGGTTTTTAAGGCCCGGCTTGACAAAGCCCTGACTGGGATGATTTAGTTGGTGTTTGTCCTGCTTTGAGCAGGGGGTTGGACTAGATGACCTCCTGAGGTCTCTTCCAACCCTAATCTTCTATGCTTCTATGAGGGCACAGGGTCTGGCGAGCCTCAGGAATCACTGTGCTCCCCAGAGTGCATTTGGCACCAGGCTCCTGTCTGGTGAGAGGCAGAGTGTCGCCTTGGTCTGCGATGCACAAAGCCCATGTTCCAGGTAGGGGGCCAAAGCCGAGCAGAGGACTGGGACCTAACCCCACTCTGCACAGGGAGCTCAGCCTCCAAGGTGCCTGGCCCCACTGGCCATCCACCAATGGGCCCTGCTCCTGGACTTGGCTGCTTAGCCATTTCTTGTGAGGACGATGGAGGAGCCTCCCCCACACCACAGAAAACCACACAGGGTGGCCACAGCCTGATACCCATAGCGCCCTCACCTGGACTATGAGTGACCCAGGGGAATTCCTCCCTCCACCTGTGAGGCAGAAAGGGTTGAACAGGGGTCTCTCCCACCAACTAGAGTGCAGGGCTCGGCTGGGGTGGGCCACCCTCAGCCCATGCTGGTGACGCAGCTCCACTGTGGATCCTGAATGGAAGAGTCACTGGGCCAGAGCAGGAGAGCGAGTGAGGGAACAGCTCTGGAGCTGGGTGGTAGGGCACGCACCTGGGAGAAGGGGGCCCAGACCCATCCTCTTGCTCCCAGCTCTTGCTCAGTGTGTAGCCAGCGGGGAACAGGGCAAAGAGGAAGGACATCCCATAGCCAGGTTCCTGTGAGGTGCGACACGCCTCTTCAAAGCGTTTCTCCCCCTCTGGCAGAGGGTGGATTGGATGCAGGCCCCCATGCCGGGCGAGTGCCCAGGTCACGGGACTAAACCTGGAAGGTGGGCAGCAGCAGCCACACTTGGAACAGGACCCAGGCCTGTCAGTGGCCCCTGACCACACCTACCAGCTCAAGCCCATGAGCAAGAGGGGCAGCTGAAAACCTGTCATGTGGCCCAGACCCTCCAGGGAGGCAGTGTGAATTTGGGGTAGTGTGGATGCAATTCGACGGTATTGGCCTCCGGGAGCTATCCCAGAGTGCTCCATTGTGACCGCTCTGGACAGCGCTCTCAACTCGGATGCACTGGCCAGGTAGACAGGAAAAGCCCCCAAACTGTTGAATTTCATTTCCTGTTTGGCTAACGTGGCAAGCTGATCAGCAGAGGTGACCATGCAGATCTCATCAGCAGAGGTGACCATGGAGTCCCAGAATCGCAAAAGGGCTCCAGTATGGACCGAACGGGAGGTACTGGATCTGATCGCTCTATGGGGAGACGAATCCGTGCTATCAGAACTCCGTTCCAAAAGACAAAATGCCAAAATATTTGAAAAAATCTCCAAGGGCATGAAGGACAGAAGCTATCACAGGGACCCGCAGCAATGCCACATGAAACTTAAGGAGCTCAGGCAAGCCTACCAACAAACCACAGAGGCAAATGCCCGCTCGGGGTCAGAGCCCCAGACATGCTGCTTCTATGATGAGCTGCATGTAATTCTAGGGGGTGCCCCTACAACTACCCCACACCTGTACGTGGACTCCTGCAAGGGAGTCTCATGCAACAGCGATAAGGATTTTGGGGACGAGGAATATGATGGGTGGGGGGGAGGTTGAAGATAGCACACACCAGGCAAGTGGAGAAACCGTTCTCCCCGACAGCCAGGAACTATTTATCACCCTGGAGCCAATACCTTCCCAACCCGGGCTCCTGGACCTTGAAGGCGGAGAAGGCACCTCTGGTGAGTGTACCTTTGTAAATATAATACATGGTTTAAAAGCAAGCGTGTTTAATGATTAATTTGCCCTGAAGACTTAGGATGCATTCGCGGCCAGTACAGCTACTGGAAAAGTCTGTTAACGTGTCTGGGGATGGAGCGGAAATCCTCCAGGGGCATCTCAGTGAAGCTCTCCTGGAGATACTCCCAAAGCCTTTGCAAAAGATTTCTGGGGAGGGCAGCCTTATTGCATCCGCCATGGTAGGACACTTTACAATGCCAGGCCAGTAGCACGTAGTCTGGAATCATTGCATAAGAAAGCATGGCAGCGTGTGGTCCCCGTGTTTGCTGGCATTCAGGCAACATCCGTTCTTTATCTCTCTGTGTTATCCTCAGGACAGTGACATCATTCACGGTCATCTGGTTGAAATAGGGGAATTTTATTAAGGAGACATTCAGAGGTGGCAGCTTCTGCTGGGATGTTTGCCTGTGGCTGAAAATAAATCATCCCCGCTGTTAGCCACGCGGTAAGGGGAGGGGTGAAGTGATCACCCCAGAGAATTGGGTGTGTGTGTGTGTGGGGGGGGGGGGGCGGTTAGTTGGGTTTGTGCTACACGTTAACCTGAAAACATCAGCCCCCCCTTTTAAATGGCCAGTGTGTCTCTTTCAGTTTTGCTCTCCCTTTTTCCCTCCCGCAGCTGCAAAAGTTTCAACGCTGCCACTAGCATCTCTGTCCCAGAGAGTAGTGCAGATACAAAGGCGAAAAAAACGCACTCGCAATGAAATGTTCTCTGAGCTCGTGCCATCCACCCAAACTGACATAGCCCAGCAGAATGCGTGGAGGCAGACAATGGCAGAGTCCAGGGAAGCACAAAATGAACGCGAGGACAGGAGGGACGCACGAGAGGACAGGTGGCGGGAGCAACAGGAGAGGTGGCGGGCTCAAGAGGAAAGGTGGCAGCAGCATGATGGGAGGAGGCAGGATGCAATGCTGAGGCTACTGGAGGATCAAACTGAGATGCTCCGGCGTATGGTTGAGGTGCAGGAAAGGCACAGACCACCACTGCAGCCCCTGTGTAACCAACTGCCCTCCTCCCCAAGCCCCATAGCCTCCTCACCCAGATGCCCAAGAACGCGGGGGCGGGCTCCGGGCACCCAGCCACTCCAACCCAGAGGACTGCCCAAGCAACAGAAGGCTGGCATTCAATAAGTTTTGAAATGCAGTGTGGCCTTATCCTTCCCTCCTCCCCCACCCCACCCGGGCTACCTTGGCAGTTATCCCCCTATTTGTGTGACGAATTAATAAAGAATGCATGAATTTGAAACAGCAATGACTTTATTGGCTCTGCAAGCGGTGATCGAAGGGGGGAGGGGAGGGCGGTTAGCTTACAGGGAAGTAGAGTGAACCAAGGGGGCGGGTTTTCATCAAGGAGAAACAAACAGAATTGTTACACCATAGCCTGGTCAGCCATGAAACTGGTTTTCAAAGCTTCTCTGATGCGCAACGTGCCCTGCTGTGCTCTTCTAACTGCACTGGTGTTTGGCTGCGTGTAATCAGCAGCCAGGCGATTTGCCTCAACTTCCCACCCTGCCATAAATGTCTCCCCCTTACTGTCACAGATATTGTGGAGCGCACAGCAAGCAGTAATAACAATGGAAATTTTGGTTTCCCCGCGGTCTAACCTAGTCAGTAAACTGCGCCAGCGCACTTTTAAACGTCCAAATGCACCTTCTACCACCATTCTGCACTTGCTCAGCCTGTAGTTGAACAGCTCCTGACTACTGTCCAGGCTGCCTGTGTACGGCTTCATGAGCCAGGGCATTAAGGAGTAGGCTGCGTCCCAAGGATAACTATAGGCATTTCAACATCCCCAACTGTTATTTTATGGTCTGGAAAGTGAGTCCCTTGCTGCAGCTGTTCATATAGACCAGAGTTCCTGAAGACACGAGCGTCATGCACCTTTCCTGGCCATCCCATGTTGATGTTGGTGAAACGTCCCTTGTGATCTACCAGTGCTTGCAGCATGATTGAAAAGTACCCCTTTCGGTTTATGTACTGGCTGTCTTGGTGGTCCGGTGCCAAGATAGGGATATAGGTTCCGTCTATGGCCCCACCACAGTTAGGGAATCCCATTGCAGCAAAGTCATCCACTATGACCTGCACATTTCCCAGGGTTACTACCCTTGATAGCAGCAGCTCAGTGATTGCATTAGCTACTTGGATCACAGCAGCCCCCACAGTAGATTTGCCCACTCCAAATTGATTCCCGACTGACTGGTAGCTGTCTGGCGTTGCAAGCTTCCACAGGGCTATCACCACTCGCTTGTGAACTGTGAGGGCTGCTCTCATCTTGGTATTCATTCGCTTCAGGGCAGGGGAAAGCAAGTCACAAAGTTCCATGAAAGTGCCCTTACGCATGCGAAAGTTTCGCAGCCACTGGGAATCATCCCAGACCCGCAACACTCTGCGGTCCCACCAGTCTGTGCTTGTTTCCCGGGCCCAGAATCGGCGTTCCACGGCATGAGCCTGCCCCATTGCCACCAGGATGGCCAAATTGCCGGGGCCCGTGCTTTGAGAGAAGTCTGTGTCCATGGTCTCATCACTCTTGTCACTGCGCTGCCATCGCCTCCTCGCCTGCTTTTGCAGGTTCTGGTTCTACACATACTGCAGGATAATGCGCGAGGTGGCCAGTCAGGGCAGGAAGTGTGGTTTCCAGCCGCGGTGACTGATTAATGAACGAGGCACTGAGTTACGGTTCAGGGGAACAGTCCTGACAGCAGAGCGTTTGTTCACCTGAATATTGGCGGAAAGGAGATTTCAGGCCCATGGCTGAGGTTTGTTTGATCAAGACACTAAATTCATTTTGTGGCACAAAGAATTTTGTTTCTGTTGGCAGTGTGAGCTGTTTTATAAAGATGAGCTTATCCAACTGGGGAACCATGCAACATAGCTGACCATAGTTTTGACTCATACAAACAGCCAAGGAATAATCCAGAGGCGTAAAGCTGGTCACAAAACTCATTCAAAGATTTGGAATAATGAAGAATTTCATTCATGGACACACCATCTGGAACCAGGGCTAAATTAGCTGTTTGCCACAAAGGGTTTGGGCAGTTTGAGTCTCCAGCCTGGAGCTGTGGGAATTACTTTATGAATAACCAGCCTGACAAATGTAACCCTTTATTTGCAAATTATCCACACCCAGACTGTGATTTTTACAGCATGTTTGTTATTTCTTTGTAACTGGTGAGGAAATCCTGTGGCCAGAGGGCTGCAAACCCATCACCCAAGTCACATGTTTTTATGCACCTTGACTGGCCGGCAAACTTTGTAGTCAAGAGAACAGCAAAAAATAAACAACTTTGCATGTAGCTAGAGGACCTTGGAGGAAGGATACCCATTCCCACACATTCATGCAAACGCGTGTTTAACACAAACATTCATGACGATGGACTGGCACCAACCTGCCCAGCGTGAAATCGAATGAATGCTCACAAGCCCAGTTTTGCAGCATTCACCCAACACTCTGGCAGGCCGCGGTGCAATGCGCCAGCAAGGGAATGTTAGGGTTGATTAAAAACAGCATTTTTACTTGTTAAACTTCTTGGTGGTGGAGAGGTAAATTTTAAAATGGCCCAGTGGTCACTCTGCCCCGGAGGTCTAGCTCCTTTGATTAGAGCAGGTAGGTCATGACTGAGATAAAGATAAATATGCCCAGGAACCTATTAAATGAACTTTCTCCATTGCTAACCTTGGGCCGAGCCAGCGCTCATTTGAACTGATGGGAGGACTTCCCTTGGCTTTATTGGGAGCGGGTTTGGATCCTGGGCTCTTCCTGTGGCCCGGAGATCTGGCTGCGAATTCCTCAGGCTGTGCGGCCCATGGAGCGCTGGTTGAGAGATGGTTTGTCCGGGACCCTGCTAAATGGGTTCCCTTGCCCCTGCAGCAGAGCATTTTCCATTACTCTGGGAGTGCTGCACATCCCCTGTTCCCCGTGAGGGCAGCCCCATGCCCTGCTGTTCCTCCAAACTGCCACATACCAGGGTGGGGTCATGTGTGGAACCTGCAGGAGTGTCCTACGGAGTCAGCGGGTGGAGGTGGCAACCATGCACTCAGCTCTTTTGCCCAGTGGAGGGCAGGGTCAGGTTGGTAGTTTGGTGCTTTGTCCTGTCGTCCCCCTGGAAGAACAGCAGCTTTCCCTTTTCCTGGTTGCAAAACGCAGCTCCAGCCCTCAGGACTTCAGAGCTTTGCCTGTTGGTTACTGCTCGTGCCTGGCCTTTCAGCTGGGCCCATGGATTTGCCAGCTTCATGCCAGCGTCCACACAGATGGCCAAGATGGCCTGGTAACGGCCTGCCTGCTCTGCAGGGAAGAGCTTTCTGCAGCCAGCACTGGGCAGGGGAGACCTGTCACCGGACGCTGGGAGTCTGGCGCCATACAGGAAGCGCTGCTGTGGGGTGCGCTGGCTCTTTTCTGCTCACAGGCAAACTTCAAATATTGTAGCTACTGCTGAGAGACCGACCATCGAGCCGGGACTGGGTAAAAGGACGACGCCAGGCTTAGCTGAGCTGGCAACCAGAACGAGGCTGCAGTGTGGCCAAGATGGTGCCAAGCAGCCTGGGGTACCAAGGAGCCTGGGGAGCCCCCTCGCTCCAGTCGGGGTGGCATGGGAAGGGACACCCCCCCACTATTTCCACCACTGTCTCTTTCCCCTCCACCCTCACTTAATGAGACAGGAGAAAGAGGCTCTAGGGTGTACCCGGAGTTTGCTTGCGGGAGGAACAGGGGCAAGGGAAGGATTCCCAGCAGGGCCTGGAAAAGGAACTGGCCCCTCGTGATGCAGAACAGAAAGCGAAGAGCCATCTGTGGCCACCAACAACCAGAACTGCCGCATTTGCTGCAGCAGCAGGCCTGCCTGTTCCTCAAGTCAGTGTCCCCTGCAGGGGTGCCTAGACTGGGCAGGGCTACGGGAGGAGTCAGAGTAGACCCAGCACACACCTTCCCATTGCACATTTTTCTGGGCTGGGGGAGGGAGAAAGGACAGGTCTTCTCCCCCTCTCCCCCCCGACAGAGCTGCCAGACTAGACAGTCCAACTCTGCCGTAGAGGGGGCTGGCGTGGCAGGGACATCCCCGCATGTCACATGGGTGACTGATCGGGACATGGGGAAGTCAGGAAGGGGCCCTGGGAAGGGTGGGGCAGGAGCCTGAAGGGAGAGGGCAGGTGCCCACCTGCCCATCTTGTAGCTGCCCAGCATGGCAAGCAACTCTGAAAGAGGTTTGCAGAAAGCAGAGCGAGATGCTGGAGCCTGAAACCCTGGGAGGTTGCTGGTTTTCGGCCTGCTGAGGGGGACAGGGCAGCATCACGGACAGTGCTGGGCTTGAGGTGCACACATGCTCAGCCCATCAGCCAGCCAACAGTGTATACTTGAGGGCTTCTCCAGGCTCCTAGGAGCAAGGGAGAGACTGGCTTCAGGGTGGCCCTAAGCACAGGGCTGTCTCCACTGTATGAGCTGGCTAGGATCCTGCCCCTCTCCCTCCCAATCGGCCCCACGCTTGCCAAGGGCAGACAGATAAAAGTGACACCAGCTGCTTTGCTCCCGACACTGCAACCTGCCAGCTCAGTGAGCAGAGAGCGCGCAGCCAAAGGCCTTGGCTCAACACTGCCCCCTGCTGAACACGTGGGTCTGTGCAGGCTGCCTTGGGAACCCTCCTGGCAAGGAAGTCCCTGGCTCCCTCTGAATGCTTCTGAAATATGAGCTTGTCTCTTACAGCGCCTGCCTGACACCCCGAGCTCCCCTTCCTTTGGTAGGCACCCCTCATACAACCATCTCCAACTTCCCCACTCCAGCCTGAATCCTCACTTCCCCGCTGTGTCCCCCTTTGATCTGGCTGACCTGCAAAGCCTCACACAGGCTTCCTCCAGCCACCCCAGTGCCTCAGCCCTGGAGTGCTTTCTCCTTCCCTGCCCTGCGGCTGCAGGAGTGCGAGTTGCTCAGCCTTTGGACCAGCCTTGAAAGATTTTAGCCAGAGATGCAATAGCAAAGGGCCACATTTCCAAAGGATTTGAGGACAGGTTTCTGGTGCTCAGCATCGTGGCCTGCACCTTGGTGGTACGGAGCACATCTGTTGCTTTAGCTGTAGAGCTATTCCTGCCTGCATTGCTGCCACTACAGAGAGCTTCCACATTCCTGCCCAAGGAGGAAGATTCTTTGAAGCAGTTCCTGGAAAGACAGGGTCTAAAAAGCAAGTATCAGATTAATACTTGGCAGAGCCACTTGGAGCAGCAGTCGCCAAAGGGCTCAGTGCATTGGGCGCACGTTGACATTCAGAGGCCCAGTTGCCCAATGGGAGCAGAGCGGTCTGGCCTCAGTTGTGAGTGCTGTCCCCTGCTTTGGATATGTAGCCCATAAACTATTGCTCCTATGGGAATGAACACTCACAGGCTGGCCCGAAGACTGCCTCTCAAAGGCAGCATTGCCCAGGCTTTTGGGAGCTGAGCCCCTTTCAGGAAAGCAAAGATTCTTTCGGACAGAGGGTCAGAAAATGGAGAAGGGCAATTACTGTTTGAGAACACTCCATGACTGACCATTCTGTGCAACTGCGTGCAGGCCATGAGCACAAGGCATAGGAGGCAGGATGGGAACAGCAATCAGACTTACTCTTCTCTCAGGGTGGAGCACTAGCCAGTCCTGCTAAGCTTAGGGCCTCCAATGATAAGGGCATTTTGCAGTGACAAAGACCTTCAAGATGCCACATGCAATGCAAATGCCCAACTGCAGCAGGGCGCTAGGTTGGGAACGAACACACTAAACTCCACAATGGCAAAATCTGCATTTAATTTACAATGTAGTAAAGGTTACAGGTAAAAAGCTAAACAGAAAGTGTGAAAAGGCCTATTACACAAATGTACAAACTTCTGTACAAAGCCCATGGGTTTCATGCCATCCCCTCCTTCCTGGCCTGTAATAGCCACAGAGCTCTGAAATAACGAGAGCTTGTACAAACCCAACGAGGAGAAGAGCTTCAAGACAACAAGCAGGAAAGTTCCCCTTCCCCAGGGAGATCTTGCAAAGAGTCACTTGTAAAATAAAGTCTGTTCAACTTTTACTTGCCCCAACTGGTCACATCCTAAAGAGTTGCCTTCATAACACAGACTGGCAGGAAAGAGAAAAATCCTACAGCCTAGGAAGAAGTAGAACTAAAAATCTAGGTAGGAAGTCTGCAAGTGGACTTTGGAGGATTTGGAATAGGAACTAAGGAGGAACACAAGCCATTTAGCATGACAACCTAAAACATTGAAACACACCATCATACCATGGAGAAATGACACCAGAAAAAGCTCCAGCATCTAGTAGTTTGAGCCAGATATGGTGGAGAGGGGGAGGGAACCAGCCAGACCATAAGGGACTTCAACCAATCCTGGTTAGGGTAGTTACTATCTCATTTTTATACCACAAACATAATAGAATTTGTCATTCTACAGAAGCAAAAATTACACTGATTTTGGAACATCTGTTCAGAGCAGTTCAAGGGTGTATGGCCAGATCGGATATATTAAAGGGCACCATACCTCTGATGGCCACACTAGTTTGCCAGGTAATTCCTCACAATGCACTACTAATGACCTGCCAGGGATGTTACGTCAAATGTCAGTGCACATATTCTGGAGGAATTCCCAAAGATAATATGCTGACTAATTAGATGAACTGTTTTATCACACAATTTAAAGGCTCCTGAATAAGCCTAGGGCAAAGTATCGCTGCTTTCTCTGAAGCAAAATATTGAATGAACTTAAAATTTCAGTTTTAGAAACTAAAGATTGGGAATACTCCTGCAAATCTTTGTCAAATTTCTCATTTTGTTCAACTGAAAGAAAACAGAGGTCAAACCAGAATGCTGTGTACCCAAGCTTGGAAAAGTGCTTCTGTTTAGATGAGGCAGGATTTTACATTCCACTAAGAAACTACCATCATTTCAGGAATCTGCTGCTTGTCTTTAACCCCTGCCCTCAGCTGTTAGCAGGGGAAAAGGACAACATACAGAAGACTGCACACAGTTTTATTCTTTAATCATTAAAACCCATGTAGTTTGCATGTGACCAACTCATGGCTGCTGGCTGGCTAGCTGCTCCTAATCACAGACCTGACACCTTGTATGATCACAAATCTTAAGGCGCTATGTGTGTGTTTGTTTTTTCTTCAATAAAAGATATTTCATTTCAGCTGAAAGATTAAAAACCATATTTAAAAAACCCCAAGTATCCTTATCTGTGTCCTTTGTAACACCTCAAATATCAGAGCAGAGGGTTTTTAAGAAAAGAAGAGTTCACACTAACCATTTCTTTGCTGTTTGCCTTTTGTGTTTAACAGAGGGTGATGAGTAGAAATCGACTAGTCAGTTTCACTTTTATTTCTTGTCCATTTCACCTCCAGCTTCTCAAGAGCTACCCAAATGCTGCAGTGTTTTAGGTTGCAAGTACAAGGGAATGTTTACAGCCAAACTAAAAGCCTTTATGTGATTTTGTAACAGTAAAACAATAAAAGCCATTCCATGTATATTACATTTTGTAATGTTTTAAAGTTACACACAAAAGCCCGATTTAGTACTGAATTTAGGCCTGCGCCGGCACACTTACTCTTAAGGTAGGGCGTACTGCCCTGAGCAGTCTAGCTGGAGCAAGGTTACTCATAGTAGTAAGCACTACACCTAGTTGATGTGTTTGCAGGATCAGGCCATAAATTTGGGGGTTGAATTACTTGACAGTGTCCCTTTAACTTATGGAGAGTAATGGCTAAGGGAAAAGGCTGCTGGCCTTTGGATTCAAAAGGAGGTGGGAGATGTGTTTTATACAGACATATAAAAATGTTTTGAAGACAGATCTTTGAGGGACATTTCACTCTTCCAATCTTGATATTACATGTGGTTAGGACACAAACTTTAAAAGACGATACTGCACGGGAACAGTTTCTCAAGTTCATCGCTCCCACCCCCAAACAAAGCCCATCTCAGATCAGTAGAGAAGGGGTGGGCTTCTTGCCTGGCCAGGCCTCCTTTGCATATTTCTTCTTCTTCGGTTCATTCACAGCTTCAGGATTAAAGACGGCTGGGTTGGGAGCAGGGTTCATGCTAACTGTCGATGGCACAACGGGAGTCAAGTCCACCTCTGGGGCAAGATTGGGGTAGGGCATTGGCAGGCCCCCAATGAGTGCTGTCCCATGAATACCATGCGATTGGGAACCTGCCTCATTGTGAGTGGGAGGCAGGCCACCATACAATCCTCCGCCGTAGGGGAAGTTCTGCATGCGCCGGGTTACAGACTCGTCCATGCTCAGCGAGCCTGGGTTTTCCATCCGTTTCTTCTGCAATTGGAGGGAAGAGGGAACTGTTTAGTGAACGGTTCACAGCATGGGGGACCAGAAGAAGCAGCCACTTTAACTGGATCCCATCTAATTCTTTCACCTTCTCCTCACACACCACCACCAGTCACCATGCACAGCTTTGTCCTATATGAAGGCGTTACACAGACACGGACAGGTTATCCTCTTCCCCATCACCCCAGCTGGCTTTCCTTTGGGGCTGCCATTGAAGTCACTCCCAATGCTCTCACTGATGCAGAGTGCAGGACAGACTGAGGGCATGTCTACATGACAAACTTAGGTCGACTTAAGTTAAGTGGAGACGCAGTCACTGCACTAATTAATTACTGTGGTTTTTCATGTCCACCACTCCCCTCCTTCTGTCGGTGGAGCACGTCCTCTCCAGGAGTGCTGGCACTGACTAAACAGGGGCAGCGAGGGGGGGCTGAGAGCACAGGCTCTCAGTTCTTGGTAGAGCTCCCCGCTGGGAGCCTAGAGGGCAGCCTGTCCTCAGAGCAGAGACTGCCTCCACCTGCCCTGGGGTGGGGTTCACCGCAGGGAACCTTCCAGCCTTTTTGTCAATTTCACAGCTCCAGCATCAACAAGAAATTGACAAGAATGACAGCCAACAGCCGATGTAAGTAATGCTGTGTCTACATCAGAGGTGGGCAAACTGTGGTCCGAGGGCCACATCTGGCCCGTGGGACCCTCCTGCCTGGCCCCTGAGCTCCCGGCCAGGGAGGCTAGACCCCGGCCCCTCCCCCACTCTTCCCCCGCCACCACAGGCGGCGCAGCTTGTGCCCGCCCACCTCCCAGGCTTTCCAATAAGCCTGTCCTGCCGCTCTGAGCGGCCTGGTAAGGGGGCGGGGGGAAGGTTGGTTAAAGGCAGGAGGTCCCGTGGGGCAGTCAGGGGGCGGAGGCTCGGGGAGGGGGCGGTCAGGAGACAGGGAGCGGTGGGGGGGGGCGTTGAATAGGGGGAGCAGTTAGGGACGGGGGTTCCAGGAGGGGGCAAGCAGGGGACAAAGAGCAGGGGGAGTTGGATAGGTCGGGGCTTCTGAGGGGGTCAGTCGGGGCAGGAAGGGGTGGATGGGGGCAAAGGCCAGGCTGTTTGGGGAGGCACAGCCTTCCTTACCTGGCCCTCTATACCGTTTCATAACTCCGACGTGGCCCTTGGGCCAAAAAAAGTTTGCCCACCCCGGGCTACATGGACACTATTGCCCTCACTACACTGATGCCTCTTGTGGAGGTGGAGTTAATATGTTGGTGTAGTAAGGCACCTACATCACCGGGAGCAAGGCTGTAGTGTCCACGCTGACATAGTTAGGTTGACATAAACTGCCTTACATCAACCTAACTCTGTAGACCAGTCCTGGGTGTTGAAAGCATCAGGTAGGGTTTAGTTTATGGAATAGACTAAGCTTCCCATCTTTGCCTCCTGAGCTTGCTTGCCCAATCTGCCTGCGTCCAAACGGCATGGCTGAGTGGGTGTCTGAAGGGTATTTATTTACCTGGATACAAAACGACAAACAGGGCCATCTCTGGATTATGACTGGCAGATTTTATGTCTTGCTTTCGATCGCCCAGGTCTTTTTCCAGAACAGTTATAATTAATTTAGAACGTAAGTGATCTTAGAGTAACTCAAAGTATTCCTTCCCATGCGCGTTACTTTGTACTTGTCAATTGCAGATTTCATCTGCAATCACATTGTTAGGCTATTCTGAAGTTCCTCAGTTTTCTTTAGTCCTGAGTATCCTACACAACGGTGCCATCTGCAGACTTGCCCACTTCTTTGTTCCCTGCCTTCCCACAGAAAAAGTGAATGTACCAAACCTCACCAGTCCTAATATGGGACCTTCTCTGACACCCACGTTAACCTTTTCTCATGTAGAAAACAGACCATTGATTCCTACTTGGTGTTTTCTGCCCCTTAGCCAGCTTCTAATCCGCTGGCGGGCCGCGAGACAGTGTTTACATTGACCATCCGCAGGCATGGCCGCGCGCAGCTTGCTGTTTCTGGCCAATGGGAGCTGTGGGAAGCAGCGGCCAACACGTCCCTGTGGTCCGTGCCACTTCCCGCAGCTCCCATTGGTTGGGAATGGAGAACTGTGGCCACTGGGAGCTATGGGCGGCCGTGCCTGAGAATGGTCAGTGTAAACACTGTCTTGCAGCCTGCCAGCTAATTACCCTGATGGGCCACAGGTTGCCCACCATTGCTCTAATCCATACAGTACTTTGTCTCTCACCCCATAACTTCTTAAAACCAAAAGACTACAGCCAATTGATTTTTAGAAAAGCATTTTGGGACATTTCTATTGATCTTCAATTTTGAAAATGCTGCCTAAATTATGAACCTGAACAGACCTGCCAGTTTCCCTTTAATCCATCTGAACACAAAAAGAAAACACTGACAATTCCCGCACCCTAATGCATAGTATTTAAGACAATAATTCACGCTACAGATTACAAATTACAGATGAAGAGTTTTGGTTAGATTTGGAAGTTAGTTTGTACCTTAACTGGGACCACTGCTGTCTGTACCATGTTTCTGAAACGCCCAACTGAAGGGTCCACGTCCTCTGTAAGCATGAGAAGGATTATGCTTTTAGTACAATGGCTACAAGAGAGGATGTACACTGCAGTGTGCCCACGGCATGCAAGCGCATCTCTGCATGGAAGTATCGTATGCACCCTCCCTTCAGAAAGCTGCAGTTCAGAAGCTGTGTGCACACGGGAGAGAAATTAGGATCCTTCAGACTGCTGGGGCCATCTAGTGGCAGTGGGCTCCCAATCTATTTAGGCTGGGAAGAGCTGGAAGAACTGTTGACGCTTGGGGATGGGGATGGGGATGTTGATATTCTGTAGGTTACAGTTGTTCCAATGGTTAATTTACCTTACCCACCTTCCTTCCAGACACACTTTGTCAAACTTCCAGACAAACAAATTCAAATTGGAAATAAGGAACCTGAACAACTCATGTTGGCTGATGCGTGAAGTGGGATGTAAAAGGTTAAATGGTTTAAGCATTAGGCTTACCATTAACCCCGTCCCCCCCACAGCTGCCCATGCAGATTAGCAGGGGAAATTTGAGCTGTGGATCCAAACTCAGGTCTGCCATCCCGGCAACTACAAGTGCTCAAAGCATCTAGGGCTAGATTTTCAGAAACACTCAGCTCCCATTTAGACACCAAAGTAGGAGAGCTCAGCATGTATGGTGTTGAGCTGTTGAAAAACTGGTGCAACTGTGAGTTCGGAGCTCTCGGAAGTCTGGCCTCTACCGCCTCAGGGGCTTCGCCTGGGTGCGCAGCAAGCGGCCTAGGAGCTGTAGGGGTTGAGGGACCTCATGTGCCTCTCGGAAGACAGCAACAGTACTGTTTAGCTGGAAGGTGCCTCGGAGGGCGCATAACACCGACGTGGAGAAATGTGGGCACTTCTCTGAAGGGCCAGTCCTCTTGGAGTCTCCAACTCAGATTTCTGTGTTTTCCAACTGACTGGCCGGCCGGCCGGCCACGGGCGGGATCTCCAAATATGGGATATTAGTACGCAGGCTCTCAGAGGGTTGGAGGCGAGGAGATGGAGGGGCAAGATACACATGCTCACCTGGATTAATGATCTCGTCATCGTCGCTGAACGTCACTCTGGAGTTCTTCCGTTTTCTCTTTGGTCTCTGAATATCCAAGTTCCCTTCCTCTATGGTGAGCGTGGAGATTCTCTTGTTGTGGGCTGTGTTAAACTCTGTCAGGTTCTAAGGACACAATCAGGGAGGAAATGGTCAGTGCAGCTATAACGCACAAAGCTGCCGGCTGAGAGTTAACAGCAGAGCACAGCACATGGCTTAGCCCCAGCCTTAAACCTCAAGGAAAGAATGGGGCAGAAGTGCCAGCTGCACTGGTCTGTGTCCCTCCTGGCCTGCCCTCCACTAGCAGGTAATGGGGCTACAGCAGGCATGGCTTGTGAATCAGCAGCAGGGCTGGGGAACTGCCAGTGACCTGGTGTGGGTTTGGCTGGAGTGGTAGAACATGGGCTGTTATATAAGAGGTGCTGGAAAGAAGCATGAAAGCAAGCCTATCCTAATGGCATGAGATGGCTTGTGAGTGCCTGCCAGCAGCAGACACCCCTAAAACCATCTACAGCGCCAGGGAAATGAGCACCCCAAGCCGATGGTGGGGAGTGCTATCCAGTAAGAGGTACAATGCTTCATGGTGCTCACATCAAGCTCGGTCTCCTCCTCTGGCAGGCCCAGCAAGCCCTTGAGCTCCTCATCATCACCACCCATTTTCTCATCTCCTTTAACTGCGGACGGCAGTGTCTGCGGCTTCTCTCGTAGAGTGTATGCCCGTGTAGAGGCACCAAATGAAACCGTGGAGTCAATGGGAATCTGTTGGGGTTTGTGAGGTTCCAAACGAATATGACCCAAGAACGTGCCATGTGCTGAGGAGAATATCAGAATGAAAAAAAAAAAACAGACGGTCATTGGGGAACTGGAACACTGCCAAAACCCACGCGTGGATGGCTGGATATATACATGTCACTGCAGTAACGCTATCACCCTAACATCCCATGCAGGGGTCAACGCTCCCCATATAACTAACAGAAATGACAAGCACACTTTGGTTTCAGGCTTCCTCTAATATTTCTAGCCACCCCCTGCTTGTATCCATCTGCATGGAACAGGCTGGAGTTCCCTTGAGTACCAGATCCTGAGAAAGTGCCCTACACAATGGAGATGTAGCTTTCTAACCAGAAGTAGTCAAAAAAGATTATAGTTTTGAAGGGAAGGCCAAGTCCCTCTGGAACCTCACTGCCATGCCACCAATCTGATCCGCTCGAGAGCCTGGAAATACCATCACCAATCGCTGAATGAGGGAGGGACACTGAGTGACACAAGGAATCCCTCTAGCCCCAGCTTGTGTCAACTTCAGAATGAGCGTTAGTTCATATCCCAGATGGCCATCGTTTCCCCACATGGCAAAGTGTGACTGGAAAGGAATATAGCTCTGGGGATGTTCAAGAGGGTTTGAGCATTGGGATGTAGTGCACTGGAAGTGTTACAAGGCCTCAGTCAATAAGAAGCTAACACAAACTCAATCCTCATGCATCAAAATGTTCTTTCAAACATCTTCAAAATCCAACCAGTCGAACTATCAAATCACCCTACACCCGCGCCCTGGTTAAATGCCAAGTTACTTACTGCTGTTAAGGTCTATGAGAAAAACCCTCTTAAGATGTTTGTGATACACCAAGGCAGCATGGACCCGAGAGCAGGACTGGTGATCGATGGTAAAATCGCACAGATCAGGGTTTCTCCCAAATAGATAATATTTCTTCTCATCAATGATCAGTTTCTGAGGTAGAATATTAAATAAATAGCAGCGTTACCTTATCAGATTTATACAAACTTCCAGATCTTCCTAAAAACATGGACTCTACAACAGAGGTGGGCAAACTACAGCTTGCGGGACCGTCCTGCCCAGCCCCTGAGCTCCCGGCCAGGTAGGCTCGCCCCCGGCCCCTCCCCTGCTGTCCCCCTCCCCTGCAGCGCACCGCGTTGCCAGCGCTCTGGCCCGATGCTCCTGCCAGGCAGCGTGGATGGTGTGGCTGGCTCCAGCCCGGTGGCGAGCTCCTGCTGCTCTGAGCAGCATGGTAAGGGTGCGGGGAGGGTTGGGTAAGGGACAGGGGGTCTCAGGAGCAGTCAGGGGACAGTTGGATAGGCGTGGGAGTCCTAGGGGGGCTGTCAGGGAGTGGGAGCAGTCAGAGAACAGAGAGCGGGGGGGGGGAGGGGGAGGAGTTGGATAGGGGTCGGGGCATTCAGGGGATGGGGGGGTTGGATAGGGGATGGAGTCCCGGGAGGCAGTTAGGGGTGGGGAATCCCAGGAGGGGGCAGTCAGGGGATAAGGAGCAGGGGGGGTTGGATGGGTCAGGGGTTCTGAGGGGGGCAGGAAGTGGGAGGGGGCGGGGGCCAGGCTGTTTGGGGAGGCACAGCCTTCCCTACCCAGCCCTCCATACAGTTTTGCAATGCCGATGTGGCCCTCAGGCCAAAAAGTTTGCCCACCTCTGCTC
This sequence comes from Chelonia mydas, assembly GCF_015237465.2. Taxonomy (NCBI): domain Eukaryota; kingdom Metazoa; phylum Chordata; order Testudines; family Cheloniidae; genus Chelonia; species Chelonia mydas. The sequence goes on along the minus strand of NC_051259.2, from coordinate 18,413,818 downwards.
TAGAACATGAAGCAAACAGATCAAAACCCAACACAATCACACAAATCTTTAGCAAATTAGTAGAGAAAGGAAAGCCTATGCACGACATAGGAAGCGACACATGGTCTCAGCATATTAAAACCTGTTGGATAACATTTCAATGTTGTCTTGACCCACTCAAAGGAAATTCAAAGGAAGCTCTGCCTTATAGAATCAGAGCAACTGGAGATTGAAGAGACCAACTGGGTCCTATCCAGTCCACCTCCCTGAGGCCAGTGCAAAACACAGCTTTGGAAGGGATAAAACACTTCTTATACCTCAGGGCTTAAACCAATCTAACTATTAGGTATTAGGATGAGGCCGGGGGGAAGAGATTATGCCACATGTGCCTACCGTGGGGTTTCTCACACCTTCCTGTGACGTATATGGTACTGGGCACTGTCAGAGACGTACCTTGGGTTCAGTGCAGAATGGCAAGTCCTCTGTTCCTATGCATGCATTGTGAAGAGAGTGGTCACTTTGGATGGGCTATTACCAGCAGGAGAGTGAGTTTGTGTGTGGGGGGGTGGAGGGTGAGAAAACCTGATTTTGTGCTGGAAATAGCCCAACCTGATGATCACTTTAGATAAGCTATTACCAGCAGGAGAGTGGGGTGGGAGGAGGTATTGTTTCATGGTCTCTGTGTGTATATAATGTCTTCTGCAGTTTCCACAGTATGCATCCGATGAAGTGAGCTGTAGCTCACGAAAGCTCATGCTCAAATAAATTGGTTAGTCTCTAAGGTGCCACAAGCACTCCTTTTCTTTTTGCGAATACAGACTAACACGGCTGTTACTCTGAAACCCGTACCTACATTGTGTTCTCCAGAGCTTTGTTTGGCCTGGTTGGTTTCTCCAGTGTGTTTTCACCCACAGCCAAATCCACCTATCAGCCCATTTCTTCTGTTAGACATCTTAGCTTTTCCTTCTTACTCCGGCTCTCCATACTTATTGTATAAACAAAGTATTTTGTTTTAACTGGATTAAGGTTGGGCATGCATGACATCCACTCAATGTAAACCCTAAAAAAGCAAGGTACCAAGCTATGAGACACTATGGTCTAATGCCAATAGAGCAGAGGTGGGCAAACTATAGCCCGTGGGACCCTCCTGCCTGGCCCCTGAGCTCCTGGCCTGGGAGGCTCGCCCCCAACCCCTGCCCCGCTGCTCCCCCTCCCCCACAGCCTCAGCGCGCCATGCTGCTGGTGTAGTGTATTAAACTGCTCTGCGTAGGAATGTGCTACGGCAGCAGTTACGGAGAGCAATTTACTCCACTACACCGGCACAACGCTCTGGGTGGTGCGGCTGTAGCGCCGCCAGCCACCGGTGCTCTGTGCTGCACGGTAAGGGGGCAGAGAGCGGGGGGGTTGGATAGAGGGCAGGGGAGTTTGGGGTGGTGGTCGGGGGTTGAATGGGGTGGTGGGGTGGGCAGGCAGGAGTCCTGCCCTCTCCCCTCTCCCCCCCCCCCATCAGGGAACAGGGGGAGTTGGATGGGGCAGGGGTCCTGCCCTCTCCCCTCTCCCCCGCCCCCCCATCAGGGAACAGGGGGAGTTGGATGGGGCAGGGGTCCTGCCCTCTCCCCTCTCCCCCGCCCCCCCATCAGGGAACAGGGGGAGTTGGATGGGGCAGGGGTCCTGCCCTCTCCCCTCTCCCCCTCCCCCCCATCAGGGAACAGGGGGAGTTGGATGGGGCAGGGGTCCTGCCCTCTCCCCTCTCCCCCGCCCCCCCCATCAGGGAACAGGGGGAGTTGGATGGGGCAGGGGTCCTGCCCTCTCCCCTCTCCCCCGCCCCCCCATCAGGGAACAGGGGGAGTTGGATGGGGCAGGGGTCCTGCCCTCTCCCCTCTCCCCCGCCCCCCCATCAGGGAACAGGGGGAGTTGGATGGGGCAGGGGTCCTGCCCTCTCCCCTCTCCCCCGCCCCCCCATCAGGGAACAGGGGGAGTTGGATGGGGCAGGGGTCCTGCCCTCTCCCCTCTCCCCCTCCCCCCCATCAGGGAACAGGGGGAGTTGGATGGGGCAGGGGTCCTGCCCTCTCCCCTCTCCCCCTCCCCCCCATCAGGGAACAGGGGGAGTTGGATGGGGCAGGGGTCCTGCCCTCTCCCCTCTCCCCCTCCCCCCCATCAGGGAACAGGGGGAGTTGGATGGGGCAGGGGTCCCAGGAGGGTGGGGGGTAGATAGGGGGCAGGGGCAGCCTGGCACAGCCTCCCCTAACCAGCCCTCTATACAATTTCCAAAACCCGATGTAGCCCTCAGGCCTAAACGTTTGCCCGCGCCTGCAACAGAGTGTATTTCCATTGACAAGTGACATATCCCCGAAAGGAACTTCCTTCTGCCTGCAGATAGTAAGGAAACACTAGCCGCCACCACATTAACCTTCCTCATGGCATAACAAATTAGAACTTAATTAGAACTGCAGCAACATCAGCTGATATTCAGGGTTGACGCATGCATTGGTTAGGTGTGTGCTGTGCCTTATGGGGGAAGTAATTTAGATGATTAAGGGTCTGGATGGATTAAGATTTAAACTACAGTGACTCAAAAAGTCCCCATGCCCTTCTAAGTCATGGAACTTAGAAACCTCCAACTCAAACACTGGAAGACCAAGAAATGCTCACTTAAGGTGCTGCTGCACACCATACAACTCTGCCTCTGTGTGGACGCATATAGGAACATCACAGCACCCTGGCCAACAAAAGCTGACATTTTCCCGTGTGCCCATAGCACCACGCTAGGGTTCCTATTCATACAGTCTGATGGAATGGGCAGTGGGCTGCATGGCAACATCACAGTTAATACGAATTCATAATTATTTTAAAAAACGTTTTTAACTTAAGTTAAATAAAATTAAGCAGTACTTTTGTTGCAAAGTCTAAAATAACCTGGTCAAACTAAATTGGTGGAAGTCACTGTCCAAGCACATGGAACCAGAATTTGCTGAAGTGTTGAACAAGTTTTTGATGGCAGTAGCCTCTTCTGTAGGTTCAAAGATATTTTCTTCAGTTGAGTTTATTCAACTAGTTCAGTTCAATAAGTTCATTCAAAGTTAAGAAACCAACTGGGAGTTGAAAAAGCAGGAAAGCTTGGTTTCCCCTTCCAATCTATGAATAAAAACTAGGTTTAAGAGGATGAGATCTACTAATTCTAAAGTAATGAAGGGACATGGAGTATTGTAAGCAAGACACGAGAAGTAATTCTTCTGCTCTGCACTGATTAGGCCTCAACTGGAGTATTGTGTCCAGTTCCGAGTGCCATATTTCAGGAAAGATGCGGACAAATTGGAGAAAGTCCAGAGAAGAGCAACAAAAATGATTAAAGGTCTAGACAACATGACCTATGAGGGAAGATTGAAAAAATTGGGTTTAGTCTGGAGAAGAGAAGACTGAGAGGAGACAACAGTTTTCAAGTACATAAAAGTTTGTTACAAGGAGGGAGAAAAATTGTTCTTAACCTCTGAAGATAGGACAAGAAGCAATGGGCTTAAATTGCAGCAAGGGCGGTTTAGGTTGGACATTAGGAAAAACGTCCTAACTGTCAGGGTGGTTAAGCACTGGAATAAATTGCCTACGGACTTTGTGGAACCTCCATCATTGGGGATTTTTAAGGACAGCTTGGACAAAAACCTGTCAGGGATGGTCTAAATAACATTTAGTCCTGCCTTGAGTGCAGGGGACAGGACTAGATGACCTCTCGCGGTCCCTTCCACTTCTAGGATTCTATGGTGACCAGAAACAATTAGTTCCATTCAATAACTACAGATAATACTTCCTTTGTTTAATAAATCAGTTTTATTTGCAAAGCATGTTTTGATAAATGTTCTGATAAGAAAAAAATTTATGTAACCAGAACATTTAAGGTAGTTTTACTGAGCTAATAAAAATACTTTAAAATGCTGTGTGTGTGTATTTTAATTGAATTTTCATCCAAATACAGCTTAATGCAAATTGCAAGTTAATTAATCTAGTAAAGAAAGTATCATTCACCATTTTCTAACAATATAAAATGTGAAAATTAAGAATCTGAATACATTTAAATTAAGTTACATAATTTCTTAAATGAGCATGTACAGATATAATTTATCCTCCTGGTCAGCAAAAAGAACCACCAAATTTAGCATAAAGGCTATATTTAGTAGCAAATCAACACATTTTAGTGGTTACCAACCAATGAGAATCATCCCTTCATTAGCAAAAATTAAAAAGTACAAAGGTAAAACACGATTCAAGTCAAGGTTTCCTGCTTGTTGATTTAAAGTCACTTTGACTTAATCTACCCTGATCAGCACTGATGTGGGGAGATGTGCTGCTGATTGGTGGTGCTCACACTGACTTGCCTTTTCTCCTTACTGCCACCTGCACAACCACAATTAGAGATGCTAACAATACATTAAAGATCTCTTTTGATTGTTGTTCTGCAATTTAGCCAAATATTCCCCACCTCCCAAAGAATGTTACAAGGAGTAATGTCCCAAAGAGGGGCTGCATTAAGGTTGTATTGTGTGTGAAGCAGCAGCTCAACTTGGGAGACTGTAACTCAGCAGTTCCTCGTTTCCAAGTGCTTGAGGCTGGGGTTCTGAAGTCCCATGTGGCCGAAGAGCACAGAGACCTAAAGGCCCTGTGCAGCAGCAGAATCCTCAAAGTTTCTTGAAAATGAATGCAGCTCTTCAAATCACTCAACTTAATCCCTCCAGCTCCTCATCATTTAAGTTGCTCTTCCTGCTCTTTTGTTTGTTAATCTTTCTCGTAATGTGGATGCCTAGAACGGATCTCAATATTCCATATGCAATCTTCTCAGGCCTATAGTTGGAGGGCCTGGGGAAGGCAGACAACTTCTGTGACTAAGCACCAAGTCACATGGTGAGGGACAGAGCCAGGAACAGGCATCTTGACATCTATTCCTGTGCCTCATCAACAGATACAAAATTGCACTGGGCTCATTTTCTTTGCAAACTTGCCTAATTAGCTGTCCACTATCACCTTTAGTCTCTTTCAGCATTACTGATATTCCAGTTTTTATTCTGTTTCAGATTAAATTTCCCCCTTATGGATTAACTCACCTTTTCCAAACTGAACCTCGTTTTGTTTTCTGCTTTTGTTTTTAAGCGCTCTACCCCATTTGTATTACGTATTTCTCTGCTCACATGGCATTTGCGGCTTCTCACAATTTAGCATTCACTAATGAATGTTTAGCAAATTTCATGTGTTTCTTCTCTTTTCTAGATCATTACCCAAAGACGACAAGGCACAATAGCAGCCTTCAACTACCTGAAAGGGGGTTCCAAAGAGGATGGAGCTCGGCTGTTCTCAGTGGTGGCAGATGACAGAACAAGAAGCAATGGTCTCAAGTTGCAGAGGGGGAGGTCTAGGTTGGATATTAGGAAACACTATTTCACTAGGAGGGTGGTGAAGCACTGGAATGGGATGCCTAAGGAGGTAGTGGAATCTCCATCTTTAGAGGTTTTTAAGGTCCGGCTTGACAAAGCCTCGGTTGGGATGATTTAGTTGGTGTTGGTCCTGCTTTGAGCAAGGGATTGGACTAGATGACCTCCTGAGGTCTCTTCCAACCCTAATATTCTATGATAAGTCCTCTGCCAACTCTGCATGTTACCATTTATCATCATCCCTTACCATCAGGCCTGCAGCCAGTTTTCAATCTACACGATAGTGTTCATATCAGAGTCAATTTGAACAAATTTTCGGAGCATAATTTCACGAGACATCATCAAATGCTTTTGCCAAAACCCAGAACATATCACAACTTCTGCATTCTATTCGCCCACCAATTGTGCCATCTGGACCTGTCGATTGGTGTATGTTCACATTGTTCGTATATTCCCTTACCTGCTCTTTGTGAACAGCAATTTGTACAAGGTCTTCCCTTATTTCCAAGTTAACCAAAACATAAAAGTTTGGACAAGACAGTTTTAGAAGAAAATGGCTCTCTTAGCCACCTCTGAAGCATTATTTGGTGTTTTTCTCCTCCACCACATGCACTTCTAAGAAGAGCTCTTCCCATTCATATTAGCCTCTCTGGATAGTATCTTTTTGCTGCCCTTCTCTTTTTCCTGCAAGTCTTAATGGATTCTGGTTTGTTTGGTTACATCAGTGTTTCATAGAGGTTTTTTCTCAAGACCTCATTTTATCTGAGCATTTCTTTGCAAAGCCATATTGTCTGCTTCTTGTTCTTTTAATTCTGAGGTCAGCTGCACTTTAATCATGGCAGGTTTTAGGATTCCCCAAATTTTTCCACCCCAATGGATTTATTGCTTCTTCCAAAAGTGTCTTACTCACTAGATTCAGTTCCCCAGGTGGTTTTCCTGAATTCAATACCTTTGTGGAGCTGCATTCTGTGATCCCATTTCTTATTATGGAGAGTCAAGGAGCTGGTGCTTCCTTGTACTAAGTTTCCCTTTTATTCTCACATTCTCAACCAACTCCCTCTTACTGGGAGAGCAGAACCAGACATGGGTATTTAAATCCCTATGAGCACCGTATCCTGTGGCTTCAAGTACTGTGGAAAAATTCCTAGGTCAGTTCTTATTCTTACTTCTAGTCCGAAGGGGCTGGAGAAGAGTCGATGCAATTTCTCATTTACACCAGTACTAAGTGTAAAATGTTGCCATTCGGACTTGGCAGTATTTGACACTCACTTTGCATAGGTGTAATGACTTCACAAGGCAGTGGCAAATCAATAACAATGAACACTAATTTTACAGCCTTTATCTGACCATGATGAAGGCTTGGTCTACACTAGGAAGTTAGGTCGGTATAACTACGTTGCTCATGGGTTAAGAAAATCCACCCCCTTAGCAATGCAGTTAAACTAACTTAAGTCCCCTACCCCCTGGTGTAGACTGCACTAGGTCAAGGGGACAATTCACCTGTCAACCTAGCTACTGCCTCTTGGGGAAGTGGATTACCTACACTGACAGGAAAACCCCTTGTGACAGACCCCAGGGTATACTCTGGACTGTTGAACAGTGGTGTCCCCTTAACTCTATAGACTAGGGTGCCTTTTATAGTACTCTGCTCTCATCTCCAGGTTGTAGCTCCGCTCCTTTTCCTTCTCCTCAGCCTCTTTGGCTTTCAGCTCCATGGTTCTCATGCAGCTCTGTGGCTCGCCTGTGAGCCTCAGCTTCCAGTTGCCTCAGGGCTCCTTTATGGGCTTCTCCTAAAGCAGCAGCAGCTACTGCTGCTTCTCTCTCTCTCAGCTCTAATGCCTTCATTTTCAGTTTAATCTCTGCGTTAACCAATGCTTGCGTTCATTTGCTCTCCTTCAACTTGGCCATATCCATCTTTGTAGCTGCTGTACCTTTGCTCATTTTTTATGCTTTTCTGTTCCTATTTCCCTTTCCCGAAATAAGCAAACAGAAAACAAAACTGTAACCCTTCGACTGTTTTCAGCCACCACGCTTGAATTTCACTTAAAATTGCTACACCAGTGCTTGAAGTGCAAACTTCACTCAGAACGACAAGCTGTGCATATACCCTGCTCCTCGCTGCACCACTGTGACATTCCCCAGGGTACGATCTGGACTGTTGAACAGCGGTGTCCCCTGAACTCTCTAGCCTGGGGTGCCTTTTACACTGCTTTACTGCCAGAGCAGCTACTCCTGGTCTGCTTGTGAAGCCTTCAGTATGTAAATTCACTCCCAGTTAAATACACAAGTACTCTGACCAGTCACTCATAAATTACATATAGGGCAACACCCGCCACTTCTTAGTCTCGGTCTTGTTCCCCGAGAAATGTGTGTCTTGTACTGTCCAGCACACTGCTGAACAATGCAAGCTCATAGAAAGTTAGTCATTTCAGCAAAGGAAAATGATAATGCACCAAACTTGTTATCCCAAATGGAGTTTCTCCACACACTGGTTAAAATGAAACAATCACACACTGGTTAAAATGAAACAAACTTATTAACTATAGAAAGATTTTAAGTGATAATGCATAAAAAGGTCAGTACTGGTTACAAAAGAAAATAAACACGGAAGCTACTTCCTAACCTTTAACTATCGAATAGCGTCTAAAGCAAGAGACTCTTTCACCACAAGTTGTCATAGTTCACAGTCTGGATTTTCTTTCAGCCAGGGACCACTCTGTCAGTTCAGAGTCAGGTGTCCGTTGATGTGATGAGCAGAGAGATAGGAGGAGAGGCGAGTTGGAGGTTTCTCTCTCTCATACCAGCCTCCCCTCTGTGAGGATCCCCCTCCCCCCATTGGGGTGCACATCCACCATGTGACTATGTGAGGGCTGAAATGTTCCTGAGATGCAATGTAAGTTTCATATTCACACCTTCCCCCTGCAGGAGAATGGTTGCTTAAGCAAGTGATAGGTATCAGTAAAGTCAAGGGGGCTGTCTGGGGGTGCCAGTGTGTCTTTGTCTCTGAAAAATGGTTTGTGAGTGTTACCCAGACTTAAAATATTTCACTAATAACCATACAGTAGAATATCAACTTCAGAGTTTTCTACTCATATTTCAATGGGATAATAATGTTCAGCAGATTAAGTTCTCAAATGATACCTCAAGGCAAATTTTGTACAAAGTATATCATAATCTTGTAAAAGTGGTGACCATAATAGCATAGACGGTCACACCCCTCCTGCTGGCGTAGGTAGAATCTTCACCGAAGCGCTACAGTGGTGCCACTGCAGTATTTTATGTGTAGACAAGCTTAAAACTCATCTGTGCCTCTGAGTTATAACCCAGCGTGATCCTCTACATGCTGAGCTTAATACTTCATGGCTTGTTTTAATATTGCACTTCTCAGACCCAGCAATCACAAGTTGTATCTCAGATCTCTACATGAGAGCTGGGATACAGATAGCTCGGTTAGTATCAAGTGCTTAGTAAATCTGTAAAGATTGAAGTGTTCTATAACCTAGCCACTAACTACAGAAAAACATGCAGAGCTTTCTGACTAGTCTAAACAGCTGAACCTTAAAAAGGACAGTTAACTTAAGGTCATGTGTCGGGAACAAACATTTCTTCACCTTTACCAACAATACTAGATTAGAAAAAGTGAACATTTTTGAAATCCACTTTGCCTGCCACTATCTTTGCTCTTTTTACAGCCCTATGAAGTTGACCAATGAAAATCAGTGAAGTCAACTGCATTTTCAGGTTCTTGATGTCACAACATGTCCAGCCTTTACTCATGGTACAGCCAGATGTTTTACATACCCGCGAGTGTTGGAATATAGGCCCTGCAGGACGATTGAAAGATGAAGATTTTTCACCTTGAAGTTGCTGGCTGTGATATATGGCTTATGGCAGAAGGGCAGGATAAGCGATTACAAGACAAGAAAGAATCGGAGCAGGGATGCCAAGGCATCCGAGTAGCACTTCAGAAGAATCCCGGTGAAGGAATCACTTAAGGTGTTAAATATCTGCTATTTGACTATGGTCGCGCTCTGCACTATACAACACATACAAGACATAATCCCTGTCCCAAGGATCTTACATTCTATACAGACAAACAATATACTGCAGACAATACTAGGTGATAAGAGATACATCAACAAAGTGCTTAAAATAAGCCTGAAGACTTACTAGGTTCTTTCACCACGCCACCCCCAAATTGGGTTGGTTATGTTGTACAGTAGAAAAAAATTGTGAATTATAACTGGACTGTGGCTTGGGAAGAATACAATTAAATAAGTTCCAGAACATGCATCGTTAAAAGGGAAGAGAGGGTATTTTTGGTACCATAACCAAAATATGGACCAGCAGATCAAATACAATCTCCTGTGAGTCAGGGGCAATTTTCCCTTGCTGGCCAAAGATCCTGCAACATCGTATACTGCAAACCAGTGAACAATGACCCCCAGCTCCTCTGGTTCTCTTCACCAGACCTCAGATTTTTAATGCTCCAATTTCTTGCTTAGCAGCATTATTTTGGCTCCCCCTACTTTGTAACCTTTGGCTCCCTGAATGGTTTTGTTCCCACTGCTGAACTCTAGGCAAGAGAGAAGCATTACTTTTATTGTAAAAATATTACAACGTAAACTATAGTAACAAACCCCTGCAATAAGGAGCTCAGAATCAGTCTAATACTACTTACTTTGCATTAAACATTTGGGCTCCCCAGGCATTAGTTAAATGAGCTTCTGCTTACAAAACCAGGCTCCTGGAGCACTTCTGACAAGGACTGCTGGTCAGAATCCAAGACTAGCTATACTAAAACCTTCAATAGCATATGTACTTTTAGGGGATAAGCAGACAACTCTGACCCAACATTTAAGTTTAGTAAAATAAGGCTTTGCACAAAGTAACAGTTTTGGAAATACTTGCATTTATTTTTTTAAATTGTAGATGAACAGTGTTTTGTTTGGGATTTACCCACATTCTAGAAAGATGAATGCAGACTCACCAGATGCAGAGAAGTGCTGTTAGGATGATGAGAGGAAGGGAGAACCTCTCTTATGAGGGGAGACAAACAAGCCAAGTTCCTTTAAGTCTAGCAAAATGAAGGCTTAGACGGAATAAGGTTGCCTCTAAATACATTGGAGGGAAGGGGTAAACACAAGGGATGGAGAAGAGCTCTTGAAGCTAAAGGACAATTCTGGCACAAATGGGGATAAACTGGCCATGAATAAATTTAGGCTGGAAATTAGAAGACGGTTTCTAACCATCAAAGGAGTCAGGTTCTTGAACAGCCTTTCAATACGAGTAGTGGGGGCAAAACACCTAACCAGTTTTAAGATGGAGCGGGCAACGTTTATTTACATGGACTATATAAATGGCTACCTCTGAGAGCAAGAGACTAGACTTGCTGACCTGGAAGGTCCCTTCCAGTCCTATGTTCCTAAACCCAATCACCATGCCACCATGTCGCTGACAGATGCACAGCACAGCTTCCTGACTGGGACCCAGTGCATGTATACAAAGGGGACTTTGCACTTCATCAAAATCAGTTACAAACATTAAGGGTTGTGGTGAAAGGCTGGGGGCTGGATCACTGTTAATAAAAAAAAGGAAAGCGCATGTCGGGGAAGAAAGGGTCACTTTGGGGCGCACAAAGAGAGGGAAGGGTCACTTCGAGGTACAAATGGAGGGGGAAGACTGGGAAATGAAGCAATGGAATTCAATTCCCCATCAACAGATGGGTTAAATCCCATCTCCTTCTGCATGCATCTAAAACGCTTACTACATCTATTTTCATACCTCAATTAGTTTGTCTCCTTTGACTACATCCAGATGCAAGCCAGGGGGAGGTTTTCCTGCCCTGGAAAATAAGGAGAGAAATAAATATTGATGTGTAGTATTGTTAACATTGTACCATCGTTCTATCAATCCCAAACAAATCCAAACTGAAGCAGGTTTACTGTGAAAAATAATAGTCCCACAAGTGTCCTGTATGTGAAGTCCTAGATTCGTTTTGCTTACAGATAAAAATAGATCTCTCTACTTACCGAGTTATTCAGTTGCCACAGCACACTAAGGTTAGATGGGCTTGAAACACTCACCAGAAACCTGCTAGCCATCAAAGGAAACCAACCAACAAGAGAGATACAAAGATGAGCGGGGTAGTGTTGCCATTAACAACTTCCTTGGATAATGCCAGGTGAGAAACGCAGCCAGCTCCCAGCTTCTGGAACTGGAGAGGGGCTGGGGTTCCTAACAAAGGCTGTCCCTGCACCCTGCTTGGGGACTTCCATCTTTTATATTAACTTCTAGCTAATAGATATCTGAAATCTGAAGCCCCCTGCCTATCCCTTCAGCTGCTAGAAGCAAGACAGTGGTTTCCCCATCCCTGCATTTTAAAACCTCCTGATTGTTGGGGAAACAGTGAGGACACATCTCTAGTACTTGTCCATCTCCAGTACTCTACTCCTCCTCCACTAGGAATATCTCCATTGCTTGCCTCTGGTGCTGTTCAGACGTTCTACACACCTCCATGATTCTCAGCTACATGCTGCCCACCAATTTCTGAACAGCTGGAGTGTAAGAGACCAGAGTCTCTGCTACTGTTGGGAAGCTCTGTACAAGAGCAGTGACACTGGAGCATTGGGAAAGAAATTTGTAATTGGAGTTCTCCTCATGGATTACCTGCAGAGGTCAACGTTTTGGGGTTGTGCTTCAGAACCCTCTGGAAAACAGTGTGTTGGGGGCTGTGCATGTGCCTTTCCAGATCTAAAACATTTGAAAGAAGGACACAAGAAATCACAGCCCTTATCCCTCATTTCCTTTCCTCCAAAATTTAGCAGAAAATCTTTGTATCAAAGACCTCTGTTTGTATACAGTCTGATCAGCCACTACCGTAGCCTCCTAAAGACTCACTTCTGCTGTTATGCCTACAAAACACTGGCTGCTGCTCATAGCTAGGCAAATGAGAAGCTTTGATTGTCTTTTTCTACTCCTTCCTTCTCCTACTCTTTGCTCTTACTAATGTTACGCTTCCTGCCATTCCCCATCCTCTTTCTACCTGTAAGGGGGAAAAAACAAACAAACAAAAAAAAACAACCCCCCACTTACACACGAAAACACATAGCTAACAAAATGGTGCCAATTCATTGCACGTTGTATTTCCCTCCTCTGCCCTTTGTACCTGAGGCTTTGTCCACACTCCACTTTCTTCATTAAAAATGATGTCGCTCAGGGATGTGAAAAAAAACATGGAAGTTTTAATGACAAAAAGCGCTGGTGTGGACAGCCCTTTGTTGGCAGGAACTGCTCTCCCGTCGATGAAGTTACTGCCCCTTGTGGAGGGTGGTTTTATTTTGTCACCAGGAGAGCTCTCTCCCGGCAACAAAGAGCGGCTACACTGCTTACCTTAAACGGCGCAGCTGCAATGGCACAGCCACGCCGTTGTAAGGTGTGCAGTGTAGACTTAGCCTTAGATTCTAAGCCCTTCCGTACAGGAACCTTTTCCTACCTATGTTTGTGTAACGCCCAGCACAATGAGACCCTATTCCTAGCTGGGGCCTTCTGGCACCACCAGAATAAAGGCGTTTATCTTTAACAAGAACTTGTGGAAACCTTACAATTCTAGTAGAATCTGACACTCACTGGAAAAGACTAGATCAGAACTCAGTATCTCAATCGAGGCTGCCAAGTTCAGGTTCCTAAGGAGACAAGGTGGGTGATGTAATATCTTTTATTGGACTAACTTCTGCTGGTGAGAGAGACAAGCTTTTGAGCCCCAAAAGCTCTTCTTGAGGTCTGGGAAAGCCCCAGTGTCACAGCTAAATGCAAGATGGAACAGGTGGAAAGAGGGGGTTAGTGGGTTATGAAATTAAACTAACTTAATAACTGGTAGACACTAAAAATCATGGTCTGAACAGAGACATTGGATTTATGGTTTCTTTCAACAATCTAACCCACTACCCCCTTTTTGTTTTAAAGATTGCAGAGGTGTTAATGGGCCACTCTACCTTGAATGGTCCCTCACAATATGTTTAGTATAAGTAGCACAATCTGTTCCACCTTGCATTTAGCTGTGACTCTGAGTACCTTTCCCAGACTTAAAGAAGAGCTCAGTGTGGCTCAAAAGCTTGTCTGTCTCACAAACAGAAGCTGGTCCAATTAACACTGCATGTTCAGGTTCTGTCAGTCTCGATAGGGAATTCGGCCTGTTTCTGGTAAGACACGAGATCTGGAAGAGGTGGAATAGAACCAGAGACTTCAGTTAAGCCCAGAATCTGAGTACCCGCAACGGATGTGCCCTAGTTCAAACTACCAAGACCACGTGCTCTTTGCTGTCACGCCTTCCTGACGACACCTGAGATCAGAGGTACGAAAAAGAAAAAACAAGGAAATTCCCGGCTGCAATCTACCAAGGTACATCTGTGGGCAAGTCTACGTTACAAAATTAAGTCGACTTAAGTTAGTTAATGTACAGCCACTGCAGTGATTAAACCGGTTTGCATGTCCGCACAAAGCTCCTTCTGTTGGCGGGGTGTGTCACCATCAGGAGTGCTTGCACTGATTTAACTGTGAGTGTGGGAAACTGCCAGCCCAAGCCCCAGGGTGGTGGGGCTCTCGCCGTCAACCACCTGGGGCTCACAGCCAGAACAGTCTGAGTAAGCAACGCCGGGTCTACACTGACATTGTGTTCACCTAACTACATCGACCTAAGCACTACACCTCTCGTGCAGGTGGGGTCATTAAGTCGGTGTAGCGGGTGACTTACATCAGCAGGAGCAACGTTGTAGTGTAGACACTTAGAGTTAGATCGACATAAAGCAGCTTACATCGATGTAACTCTGTAGCGTCGGCCAAGCCTGTCAGGCCATTTCTCATTTTTGCCTTTAGCAAAGAAGTCTAGCTGGAGCATGCCACCTCTTTTAATGATCAAGATCTTTCAGAGACCATTTATGAAGTGAGCTGTGGCTCACGAAAGCTTATGCTCAAATAAATTGGTTAGTCTCTAAGGTGCCACAAGTACTCCTTTTCTTTTTGCGAATACAGACTAACACCGCTGTTACTCTGAAACCTGTCATATTTAAAAAAGTATTTTTAAAATGTGTTAGCTGTTCAAGATGTGGGCTGGACAAGTTTTATTTTAATGTGTTAACTTCAAATCAGGCCACTTATTTGGGTCTCTAAATGTAGATTTAGGAGCCTAAATTTAGCCACCCCTTTCATAAAATTTTGGCCTACATTACTATATAGATCCCAGTGCCTGGCTTGTAGGGCATGGTGGAATTTCCTGAACTCTGAAGGCATTCATCCTCTCCAGATAACACTGTGACATCTCCACCAGTGAAAGCTTGACCTTGGCTCAAAGATACTTGTGAAGTGCAATTTGTATCTTTAAATGCTCCAGTTTACATCAAATTTCCTAGCAGTGCCTTGAGGCCCCAACTACTTGCTTCTCCAGACTTGCTTGCTGAAACCAACTATTCCCTTGCCAACTGCCTTCTGATGAACCAAGTTTCAAGTTTTGTATCACACACACATTATATTTCATACACAGATAACTGAGGTTCACCCTGCAGGATAAACACAACTCAGGGGTTACCTGAAACTTTTGGATAGTGAAGGATTCAAATAACCAGGAGTTCAGGAACACTGTACAGCTGAAGGCTGTTCCTGCAAATCCTCTCAAGCCAACTGGAGGACAGTTTGCCATGTTTCCTCTGTATACATATGATTTACATACCCAGCTTTTATAAACCCACCACTGTGCTTATGTCAAGACCTTGTGGTCCATGTTTCAGTCCAGAAGAAATTAAAACTAAGTTTATGACCAAGAATTTATAAACAAACAGGTGCCAGCATAGTTTATAACAAAGCTTTTAAACAAAGCATGAAATTCTAAATCTTTACTGCAGACTAGTACTTCAAGATCAGAAGAAATAAAAAAAAGTCCACCTGCAAGCAGGACTCCTCCCCACAACTGGTTAAAGCACAAACACCAATGGTGGAGTGTGCCTGACACTCTGTAATACAAAGACCCCATTCTGAGGTACTTATAACATGGCCAAACTTTAAACACTGGGGCTGAAATTTTACATTCTGGGTGCCTGCCACATGCTGAATTTTTTTTGAAAGTGTTAGTAAAAAGCTGTTTTCAAGAGAAAAGTTAGGCAAACCAACATTTTCCTGGTGCTAAAATATTCTTTCAGTGATTTAACTGAAGTTTTATTACCTGCATGCTTTGGAGGAGGAACTTGAAATGTGGCAGGGACATTGCTCGTGTGTCAGAGATGCAGCTTTTGCTGTTCTAGTGTAAATCTAGCAAATTTGGATGAGTTAAAAGCCTCTGAAAAATTGCAGTTCGCACATGCTTCTGGAGAGGTTTGTTAAAAGCCAGCAGCATTCTTCTCTGAAGATTCTGTCTGCACCAAGTATGCTCCATCCCCACACAGTTTCTGTGTGGTGTGGTAACTGGACTGAGCATGCTCAATACCAGAACTAAGGAAGGCGTTTCCTACAATTGCTTCTCCCACCCACTGCAGGCTTCTAAGACCAGATTTCACAGTCCGTAATGCGTTTTTCATGACCATGAATTTGGTAGGGCCCTACACATGATAGATGGTGCTCAGAAAATGAGTCAGGGTTCTGCAGTGAATGTGCGTGGCCTGTAGGACCCCTACCTTGTTTATTGCAAATGGGAAGGTGTGTCGCAAAAGAGGCACGGGATTGAAGGAAGAGAAAGGATGGTCTCCTGGTTAAGACAGTTGAATGACACCCTGGAGAACTGGATTCTATACTCATCTGTGCCACAGAGTCCCTATGTGACGCTTGGCAAGTCACTTAAACAAAACTTTTCATAAGTGATCACTAATTGGGTTTTTTCATTTTCTGGGTGCTGACTTGAGACATTTGGGGCCAGATTTGCAGAAGCGCTGAGCATTCACGACTGCAAGTGAAGTCAATGATCGCTCTCTGCTTTGAGCATATGACGTGCTATAAATATGCTAAGTACACTGAAACATCAGGCCCAAACCATCTGAATTTAGGCATCCATGATTAGCTGATACTTAACAATTTTGGCCTTAATCTCCCTGTACAACACCCCTATTTTATAGGTGGAAAACTAACACCATCTTGCCTCACAGGAGCACTCCTTAATGGTTGTGAATCTCTCAGATATTATGACAATGAAAACGCTAGAAGAGCCCATAAGTAAATTAGTAGTTTTGTATTAAGTGTAAGGTTTACATGGTGTGCAGTAAATAAAGCATGGGATGATACAAAGGGATGAGAAGGATAAAAAGCAATATTGAACAGACACACATTCGGTGAGCACTATCCACTGAATACAGCTGGCATCTTGTGGAAGAAATAATAGGTGATCATGCCAGCAGAGACTTGATCACATGCATACAAACAAGGGTCGGAATTAGGCTACAACTGGCATTTCCTGATTTTTGAGTGCTTGACTTTGCCACTTCAATGTTTTTACCATAGTTTTCTCCTAGGCAATTTAAAGTTTTACTGAGCACAGTACTCGAATGTATTGAAGAGAACAGTCCTGCACTGTGCAAGGATGATGGTGTGGATGACCAAATAGGCCTTTGCTATCTTTAGCTCCAAAAAGAACAAGACCTACCAAGTCCATAATGCTTTCACATTCCACCTGTGCATTCCCTCTGACAGTCTCCCCCTCAGCAACACGAAAAAAATCACGGCCACTTCCAAGTTAACAGGCGTCTCACACTGTGCATGCCAAGGCCTTTGCTTGCTCTGTCCCAACTCCCTGTTTTGCTAAGGTCTTGGGGAAACACTTACCGAGCAAACACATAACGCCGCTTCTGAAACACGCCTGTTATTTCAGCCGCTACGTTCAGTAGGAACCAGAACTCACGCCTGAAGCTGCGCTGAGAGACACTCGCCATCCGCACAGGGGCGGGCAGGTGAGCAGCGGCCCGCCGCGCCTGCTTCGCCGGGCACCCGCCCTACACACCCGTGGGGGAGGGGGGGCGTTTATTAATGTTGCGGGTAAGGAAACTGAGGCACGGGGAAGGAAAGCGCTTTGTCCCAAGCCGCAGCAGGCGGCGGGGGCAGGCCCGGGCAGAGCCCAGCAGCCCGGCCGCAGCTCGGAGCGACCGGACGGCGGCACGCACCGAGGACAGACCCCCACACCAAGGCTGGCACCTTGGCCGGCAACCTGCTGAACGGGAGGCTCCGCCGCGCCGCGGCCAAGCCCCCAGCCCCGGAGCACGGGGCCGGGCCCGCCCCGCCGCCCGCGTCCCCCCCGGGCCCCGCCGCGCTCACCAGCTCGGGCAGTCGAACAGCGAAAGACCGCCACAAGAATTCGCGTTCGCCGCCATCTTGGATATACCCCATTCAAGCGGGCCCGGGGCAGGCTGGGAATCAGGAGGACCGGCCTGGAGGCTATCCCGGCATACATCGCGCGCCGCTCCCGTCACAGTGAGAGCGAGTGTCCGGGGCGGGAGGGGGTGAGGGGGGCGGAGTGTCAGGGGAGGGGGCGGTGGAGTGTCTGGGCCCGGACTTAGGGGCGGGAGGGGGCGGAGCGTCGCGGGAGGGGGCGGAGTGTCCGGGCCCGGGCTGGGGGGGGTGGAGTGGCGGGGGCGAGGGGGCGGAGTGTCCGGACAGGGGGCGGGGTGGCGGGGCTCGGCCTGGGGGGGGAGGGGCGGAGTGTCGGGGGAGGGGGCGTGGGGGGGCGGAGTGTCCGGGCCCGGGCTGGGCCGTAACTGAAACACCCCCCTCATTAAAGCCAAAATGGAAATAGCTTAGAGACAAAAATAAATAGTGACTGGCGCACTTGTTTCCTTTTCCTTCGGGGGTGGGGCCTGCTGTGTTTTAATTAAGGTTATTTAAATACAAGTTCCTTGTACGAGCGCTCTGCGGGAAGCCGGAGGACGCGGTTGCGGGCGAGTGTTAAAAGGGCACCAGGGCTGCTAGGTCCCAGTAACTCTCCGGAGAAAGGAGCTCGCCCGCTGTGGGTCCTCCAACGTGGATTAGAAAGGGGAGAGGAGTAGATAAGGGATTTTCAGATTTTTATCCTCCCCTTTGAAGGTACCTGGGCTGTAGCATGGTACAGGGAGGCTAACAGCTCCGGCAGGAGCAGGAGGGTTTTCTCCACTCCCGGGAAGGATAGCAAGAGGGTGGTAGAGGTTGGGCTACACACCACTTCCGGGGTAGAATCTGTCGTCTCTGCCCTCTTAGAAAGCAGTTTTTAAAAGGAACCTAGAGCCATCCCTTGGCCCAGCTCAGAACGGAAACCAGGCCAGGGTCACCGGGGGTTGGGTAGTACAGAAGAGGCACCTCACTGCAGCTGGGACTGCTACACTCACCTGCAGCGTGAGAATGAGTTGCCTTTGCCTATCAGCTCCCACCAGAGCAAAACTTCAGAACCTTCCAGAGCAGGCATCCTCCCCCCTACTAATGGAAGGAAGAGGTCATACAGGAAAGTGAATAGGGTGGAATGGTACAGAGAAGGGTGAGACCGCCTGTTCTAGGAAACAGTTATTGGGGGGCAGCTGAGCTCCTGCTTTGAGTGCTATCCCTTCACTTCAGAAAGAGAGGCCTGTGTTCCAACTGCCCCCTTGGTTAAAAGCTCAGTCTGGAGTCAAAGGTGCATGGGAAGTAACCTCTGTCACAGTCCCACGGGTGAGAGCTTAGCAAGCAGCAGTCTCCAGGAAGATGGGTTGATAATTCCTCTCCCAAAGAACAAAAACAGTGAGTTAGTACCAATAGGCAGAAGGCTGCCAAGCACCAGACTCTGGTTACATCATCTGCAACCAACCACAGAAAAAGGAAGCTTGGATACTAAACACTTTAGTAGCAAAGGCTACAGCTTTCTAGACTATTCTGAAACTGCAGCAACCATGGCATATCCCCCAGTGTGGAAACATACAGAGGCCACTTTGAAAAGCAGCGGTTTGTTTTCATACATGGGCCCACCGCACTGAAGAGTCACTTCCCAATCATCAATACTGCATAGATAACACACTGTCCATGGAGGAGGCAAAGTCTTGGATTGTTTAGTAGCAATACCTGATGATGTAAGGAGCAGCATGCACTGATGTCTCTTGCCTCAAGTCAGAAAGGGCGGGATGAGCTCTCCCAAGAGTATTTAGAAGACAGTGATGCTCGGCGGATCTTTCAATGTACATGATACAATCACAGAACTGGAAGGGACCTTGAGAGGTCATCTAGTCCAGACCCCTGCACTCATGGCAGGACTATTATCTAAACTGTTCAGTGAGAGGCCAAGTTCAGTTTACTTTTAACTGAAGTGTAACCAACAGAGTTTCAGCATGGAAATCTTGTACACCACATAAATGTGAGTTATTGCTCACTTTAGATTACCTTTAACTACATTAAAGATCTAGCACTACAGAAATGAACAGTGGAAATGCCATGAGTAAGAGTGGTTGGAATGAAGACAGCCTTCTACCCTACCTAGAAAGGTCAGCTTCAAGAAACATGTTTTGAAGCTTTAGTGAATAAGTATCATTTTCTCCAGCATAAGGAGTTTGTCTACTTCAAACTGTATGAGAAAGACGATTGATCAAAGACTTTTTAAAATGTTTATTGACAGTTATTGGATGGAATGATGGTGCAATAGTGCAAAAAATTGTGCAATTATGACAACACATTCCCTCTGCAGTTTTCACATTTAGTTTAGTATTTTAACTAAGACAGACATGGAATAAAGATTAAATACAAAATGGGCCAGTATGTTGCAGTTAACCACACAATGATGATCTTTAGCTACAATCTTATTTTTCCATCAGTGCATTTCAGTTCAGAACCACATTGAGGAATGGGGGTAGCAGGTAAGCGCTATCCAGCCCTATTACAGAACACTAAGTAGAACCAGAGATCTCTTCCACAGAAAGACTTAGTCAAGCAATACCCTCTGCCAATCTAAAACTACTATTGAGTTACTAAACCAAATTTTGTATCCCTTATGAACAGAAGAGTAAGAGTATTAGATGTACATGACTGGTATTTGTTCACACAATGCATACCACCTGTTCTAGTACCAGTTCCACACTGCTGACTAGTAATAGAGCTTTTCAAGGGTCATTTCTAAACAATTCAATTTGGCCTAATGCAAACTAGAAAGAAAGTTCAATAAACCCTAGGGCTCAGTTTCCAACCTTGAATGGCTCTCTCACCACCATTAAAAATGTGAAGTTGTCACATTAACTAGTTAAAAACTAAATGGGTAGTTACAGATTTTAGGGTTGCCTATGCCACAGGGCATTTCAATAGCAATTTTTTAATTCTACACAAGTGGTGGGGGTGCCGAGTGGGAAGATGTGTTTGATAACAGTAAGCCACCAGCTATAGTCTCACTGGGGAAGAATATATTGTTAGAGAATGTTATGTTAAATGCTGCATTGTCACCACAAACACTGATGTGAAAAAACCCACCACCAAACATTAATAAAAACAGTTACAATTATCTATAGACTAAACTGATCGGTCACTGAGCCCACTAGTGGTTCCAACTTCAGCACTCATGCATTTTAATCCTTACCATTCAAAGATGTAACGGTAAAGTTTCTTTAGAAGAGTTAAGAGCTATGGCCACCTGGAGACTAATCAAACCATGGGGCAAATATTAGAGATTTTAGGAATTGGTGAGTCAAGGTAAAGTGAGAATCAGCATTGTGCACTCTTTGGAAGTAACTCCTATTTGCACCACTCCTACAAAGAATAACTATACATATAAACATGTTAGAAGAATTGTAGTGCCACTTGTCCAAAACAAGACATCTCCAATTACTGATCACATTCTTCAAGATACAGTTGGGACAGGGAGTAATCATAATACAATACAGAAAGCAAAAAAATACAAAATAGTTTAGTTACATAAAGCAATAGAATTTGTACATAAACTGATAAATACTGTCTCCAATGTTCACTAATTCCAAGTACTAGTTATCTGCATGTTAGTTTCTAAATCTATTACTAGAGGACATTCTGGTTTGTGCTCTCTCAAGGTGGTCAATTCATTTCCAAGACTAGTCAGCCTGTTTTCCCAGGGGAAAACTCTGCAATGAAATTAGACTCCTTATGAGGACTTCATTTTGTTGCCTGCCAAATAACGAGTCCTAAGATTACAGAAGCCACAGCAAGGCCAAGAATCAGGATGCAGATCTTCTTACGAGATTTCTTCTAATGAAAGAAATAGAACAAAAAATATTGACACTAAAACAGCAGATGACAGAAGACTCAATGAGTTTGGCTAATTACAGAGTTCTGGACAGGAGACAGCAGGGAAAGTTGAAGCACAGCACGTGTATCCTGACTCAGGAGGAGAATGGAAAAAAATTCCCAGAGAACAGATTACACTTTGTTTAAATCAGAGTAGGATAATGTGCTCAAACCAAAAATGCTCAGTGCTAACAACATAAAAACTAGGAGGTAATGCAGTCAGAACACGGTTGGACTCAACTCCTGCTGCTGGCAAAAAAGAGAGTGAGCCGTACTTGAAGCTGGCTGAAACAATAGCGGAGAGTGAGCGAGCTTGTGTTTTAAAATGATAGAACACACCAGCACGATTTCTACAGAAGTCCTACCCCTCCCAGCTGTTAGGATTCTTTGAGGGCATCAATAAGGCATGATAAAAGACTAACCAGTTTACCTGTGTATTGCGCCTCCCCTTGTGTGCCTGAAATGGCTGTTACAAGAAGCTTCTTGGAACTATGCAAATGAATTGTGGGTGAATTCATCATCCACAATTTCTGCTCTTTGAAGTAATGGCCTCTGCTCTCTGCGTTGTACTCTATCCCCATCCTGACCTGGAGGCTTGTAATATACCCGGTCATGACCACAGACATGCAGCTGTTTTACAGTTTACCCACAGCAGCCTTGTAGAGTCTGACTTGCCTTGGGAAACTCCCTACTGTGTCTAGGTAAGCATGACCAACGCCTACAACGCATGCAGACTCTAAACTCTTATGTTGGAGAGTCCAGCCCTGGTGTTGGTGAAATTGTGAAGAAGTCCCAGGGCACAATGATATTGCAAGCTGCTGGATGGCGAGAGCAGCTGCTGTTCCGTTGGAGTGGAAGCTCCAATGCCTTAGTTCAGGCCGAGAACGAACAGAGGAACAGCTACCACCACTAGTACTGGCCCTTTTCCTTCCTCACAGCTGAAGCCAGGACCAGACCACTGCTGCTCCACTGCACCGTAGCCTCCTCTTACCCATCTCCATATGTCTCCTCCCCTGGCCCAAGCATGCCCAGTTCCTTAGCCGCAGTCTTCTCTACACAAGGGAGCAGCTGAAGCAAAACCATAGTCCTGCCACAGGCTCTTGAACTGCAAGTGCGGCAGGCTGGAGGAGAGGTGCATGGCATCAAGCCAACACTAGAGATCTAATCAAGTGGCCAAAAAGAGGGGCTTTGAAAAGCTGCTGAGAGAGATTTGGTAGGTCAGGAAAAAGAACTGATGACTATTCGGGTGCAAGAGGAAGAATGGATGAGTGGGTGGTGACCAAGTAGGCTGGGGGGAACTGAGCAGAAAATGGCAAGATGATGCAAGTCAAGGCACGTGGCGGGACACTACGTCAAGGGGTAGGTGGGAGAGAGATCATCTGTTAAGTTTTTTGTGAATGGGGTTGTGTGTGTTCATATCTATGTTAAGTATTGGGTAGTAAATTTTTGCCCGGGCTGGTAAACTCTCAGATTTACTGTATCAGTCTGAAGATCAGACTTGTAATGTTTCCACTGTAACACAATAACCTGCCTTTGCTAAGGAATGGTCTCCATTATCTTTTAATATGTGTTTTTGTTTAAAAATGCACTATTGAAGACAAAACCCAGCAGCTACCTTCAGCTATTCTCCAGGTCTATGCACCCCACCTTACATCCCCTGCATGATGGAGCAGGCTGAGTAGAAGGGTCCCAAAGAGAACCCAAAAGTTAATTTCTAGTATCTTATTAATAAGCCAAGTAGTACATGTGGCTGCATCTTTTCCTGGAGATGGAGTTCATTAGAAGAGTTAGTCCCACCTCAGCCCCTGCTAGTTGTGTGAGAACTTGCCTTACTGGTTGGAGGAGTGGGTATGTTTGCCTTGTTCCGTGCAATATGGTGATAGCAGCGGTCAATATGTATGCTAGTGCCAAGCACACAAAAGAGTTTACCTGATAATAAGCAGCTCTCTGTAACTGTTCACTGGCTCTTTCCACGTGCACTTCTGAACTTTCCACATTTGCTTCTATGCTATCTACACAAGTGTAAGGGGAGAGAACTCAAGTTATATTAAAAGACAATTCAGAACTGCAGAATTAAAGATTAACAGAATATGCTACCATATGGCATTTATATAGAATAGCTGCAATGGTTTAAATCAGCCACTCTCAGTTTTTCCAAATACACTGAGTTTAAAATGTGGAATAAGTGTAGAATAAAGCCAGATAAAAGAGAGGAGTTCTATTTCAGGGCATCTGTTGGCCAAGTGTACTTACCAATCATGTCTCCTTGATCGTGAATCATCATAGCTAAATCCTTAAATATCTGATTGACATCCAAAATGTCTGCCTGAAGACAACAGTTCAGTCAATAACAGTTTGACAAGTTACAACAGGTATAGATTATATTTTTCCAAAGCTAGTTTCTTCTTTGCTTAAAGGTCCATCTCAGGAATACTGCCCAAGGCTTAACAGACTAAACACCCTCTATAAAAAAATTCTCATCTTTGGAGCATGATGGGTGCTGGAGGGACCTGCATACAGCCCTCTTCAGCTAGAAGGAGGGTCATAGAATATCAGGGTTGGAAGGGACCTCAGGAGATCATCTAGTCCAACCCCCTGCTCAAAGCAGGACCAATCCCCAATTTTTGGTCCAGATCCCTAAATGGCCCCCTCAAGGATTGAACTCACAACCCTGGGTTTAGCAGGCCAATACTCAAACCACTGAGCTATCCCTACCCCCTACGTCACTCACCTAAGCATCAGCATCTCTAGAAGGAGCTCTGAGCCCACTGAACTCCCAGCTCTCTTGATCCCTCCCCACAAACAGATGAGCCTAGAGCACATTACCTGGCCCTTTTATTTAGGTTCCTTTGCTAACAGGGCTGCAAATGATAGGCTCTAGAGCTCACCTCCAACTGCCTGATTGCCGTTTCCCTCTCTTTAATGAGTTCAAGGTCCTGTTCAGTTATTGCTACATCTTCTTCTTGAGACTGCATTTGATTCCAGTCTTCATTACTGCAGAAAGAACACAGACTAAGAGCCTGTTCCTCCTGAGCAGCAGATACTTCCACTCCCCATTCAGGTCACAATGCCAATGAGTTATAGAAAGCTTCCTCCAGGGACAAAAACCAAATCAGGAGTGGATTTAAATCTTTAGTACAGGTAGATAGATTCTGGTATTATAGTTGTACTTAGAGACAAACTGGACTAGTGATGACAGGTTACGGAAAGGATGAAGATTGGGTTTTGCATGAGGAGACTTCAAAATCTCAGTAAAGAAACTAAAAGTTGGTCTGTGTAGGAAGCTTTGTTCTAAAATGTAAGTATTCCTTACAGCTATATACTGGGAAACTTTGAATTTCCTATTGTGCTTGGGGCTGTGTATTGTTTATAAGGCACCCAAAGAACAAAAGGCACAGATGGAAGTCTTTATGGAAGGCAACCTGCAAGCATGTTGTTTTGAGTACTAGGCAGAGAATGCTGTGCCTGGGTCTGCGTTGAAGGATACCTACTGGATGCATGGCATTGGAGGTTAAAATAAAGCCCTTGGTATTTTAGTCCACTACCCTATCAAGAACAACTACAAATGAAAAACAAACACCAACAGAGATATTAAAGCAAGTCAGTTGTCCCCACCCCCAAAATTACCTGCATCCTGGAGAGACAGCATTAGTAATAGCATTGTGCCGGCTAGGCACTACTATGGACAAACCAGCAAGTGCAACAACACAACACCCTATTTTCACACATTTAGGATGAGAAGAGGTGTCCTCCTGCTTCTCCACTCAAGGGTAAATACTTTGGAAAGCTGTACCAAGATTCCATGTCCGAGTTAGTGCACAACCCTCCGGCAGTTTTCACTAGCTAATAAGTTTCAAGACTTCAGAGTGCCAAAATACATTAAGAGATGCTAATTATCTCTGGGAGGGCCAACAGCCAACATGTGAAGTAGCCTAGTTTTGAAATAGTTAAATGTTTGGAAGCTGTGTACCACCACAATAAAACTACATATAGAAATGTTTTATATGGTGTAGGAATTGGGTTTCCTGGACTCTATGCACTGAGTTCAGTGATAATGCTGCATTAATGCAGTTTCTTGTATTGTTAATTACACATAGACGGAAGTGATAAAATGCACCCCAGGCGTGCAAAGGGTAGTTGTTACCTATCAAACGAGACCAGCTGCTCCTCTTTGAATCTCTCATCAGTCTGGAAGAGAGGAATGGCTCATTACTGTCACAAACTGCAGGCATCATGGACACAGCCAACCACAGCAAGGTAGGACTCTTACTATGTGGAGCTGAAGAGTTGTAACATACTAGTGTGAGTACCTTTAAGATACTTGCATTACTTTGGTTTTTAGACATAAGCTACAGGGGCACTGCAAGTCAGATGCAACTGAAAGAGCCCCCCTAAAAAGTCTGCTTAAGTCCTTTGTAATTGTTTGTCAATTCCTTTATCCACATACAAGAAGCGTATTGGTGCATTTACTTCTAGAGCCATCAGCCCATAAATAAGGGATTACGACAAACTTCAGCAAGGGGCCAGAATTACGAATCAATATTCCAAGAGGATTAGACAAAGCAGGGGAGGAAGTGGGCAAGAGGGATTGAAAAAAATGATTTGGTTGTCCATTTTATTAGGAATGCTTTTTAGTAATCACAGGGACTTACAAGAGACAGAGACAATATCACCAAAACAGGATTTAACCAACCATGGAGAGGAAGAAAATTGGAAACTGCACTGAGGAAGCAGTTGGACAAAGGGGGCTCAAGGGAAGGGGAAAAGAGATATGGAGAGTGTGTCTGCCAAGAGGCAGCTCAAGGACGGACAAAATTTAAGAGGTCTTTTTGGAGAGCTATAGGCCAGTGCTGACAGTCTTGTTGCAGGCCTACCAGCTGTGCTTTGGTTCCCCTCTCCACATATATCTGCACATACCTGACTTTCCTCCTCCTCCACTATTGTGAGCAGGCAAGGCACTGAGAGACTTTTGGCCTTCTGTGCTACAGAATACAAAGAGCTAGTACACAGACACTGCTCAGTGACAGTGCAGACTGACAGTTATGAAGTCTGCAGCCACGCATACATACAAGCTGATAGATCTCAGTAGTTTGGTGCCCACCTCCCACAAAATACAAACATACACATTTTCATTTGTCCATGGTATGTCACAGAAGTCCAAAAATTTGAGTGAAAGGTGCCTTTGTAATAAAGACTTCAGAGCTCGCTGAGCTCACTATACAACTCCTCTTAAAATACTTACCGAGAGACGAGAGCCAGCCCGTGCCCTGGCGACAGTCTCCTTCTCCTTCTCAGACACTCTTCTCTGCACTGCCTGGAAGTTATTTAAGGCTGCAGAGAAGTCATTCATTAAACGCTCCTTCTGCAATTTCTGTTGGCGCTAAAGAATTGAAATAAGATAACTAGTTATTCAAATATCTACTGACGAGACAATCCACAAAGCACGGAACTTCAGGAGGCCCCTATCTCCAGTGTTCAGACAGATTACCCAGTCCAGCCCTTGCCAATGACAGATCATTCCCTACCGTGGAGTTCTCTAGTTTGCTCTAGTCTAGTTTTAAATTTAGAGTGCAAGGAGACTTTTCTGCAGACAATTCCAGAATCTAGTACATTGTAACCCATTATTCCTAGTCATACCACATATACTTCACTAAATCAGCCAGTCTCCTTAGGTTAACAAGCTTCAGACACCTGAAGGCCTAAGTCCCCTGCAGATCCCTCAGTAACTCATTTAGTCAAATTAGAAGAATTTAACCCCATCTTTTCCTGGTAAGTGAATCCTACAAAAGCTGGGGGATGGTCAGCGACTTTCTTCACGTTCCCTCAACTTTGTCAATATTTCTTTTAATATGGAATAGTGTGTTCCCTATGTGGTTACAACAGAGCTGTACATGGGGACTGACCTTCCTGTTCCATAAACTGCCTCTGTATGCAGCCCTGGGCCTGGTCTACTTAAAATTAGGTCAACATAGCTACTTCATACATCACTCAGGAGTGTGAAAATGTCACATCATTAAGAGCCATAGCTACACCGACTTAACCCTTGCTGTAGACGTGGCTAGGCTGATGGAAGAATGCTTCCGTTGATTTAGCTATCGCTATTCGGGGAGGTGGATTTAATACAGTGATGGAAAACCCCCTCCGTCGCTGTAGGAAGCGTCCACACTTCAGCACCGTAGCTGTGCTGCTGTTGCATCCATAATGTCGACAAGCCCCTAGAGTGCTGCATCATCCACAATACAAGATTGCATCTAGTTTGCAGCCTATTATCCCTTCATCTCGTGGGATCACTGCTTTCCTTGTCTGTGTTTCAGCTTGTTTTTCTCCAGATTTATTAGCTACATTTCCCTCCAAGGCCAGTCTCATTTTACTTTTTCCATATTTCTCATATTTGTTTAGTTTGGTTGATTTCTGTCCTCATTAGGGTTGAGCTCTTCCCTTTTTTGTATCATGTACTAGTTTCATTGAACGTGCCACGCATGCCCCTCTTCCAGCTCATTAAGGATGTTAACTAAGATCAGGGCAGATGTGTGTGGTACCCACTGTACAGGTTTCCTATAACTTGAGACAGTACTGTTTATCACCCAATTTATGATCCTTCAGTCAGCTCTTATCCACATTTCAACATTCCCATTAAGCAAATACAAATAATTTTTTGAACAGGTTTATGAGAAGGCATTTGATTCAGTGGCATAATCCAATGATGCCTGTTCAGACAGTTAAAAATTGCAGCCCTTTCTTCTGGGAAGAATCTTGCCATACTGATTCAGGCTTTCATGAACTCTTGGCTGGGTTGCTGCAAAGTAATTATTGGCACTTCCAGCAAGAGACATTCATACATTGCAACTATTACTCCATATGTAGGGCCCTACCAAATTCACAGTCCATTTTGGTCAATTTCACGGCCACAGGATTTTAAAAATCATAAATTTCATGATTTCAGCTATTTAAATCTGAAATTTCACAGTGTCATAATTTTAAGGATCCTGACCCATAAAAAAGTTGTGGGGAGGGGGTCACAAGGTTATGGGGGGGGCGGGGGTTGCAGTACTGCTACCCTTACTTCTGTGCCGCTGCTGGCAGGGTGCTGCCTTCAGAGCTGGGTGCCCGGCCAGTATCTGCCGCTCTCCAGCCACCCAGCTCCGAAGGCGCAGAAATAAGGGAGGCAATACTGAATCCCTCTAAAATAACTTGCAATCCCCTCGCAACTCCCTTTTGGATTTGGACCCCCAATTTGAGAAACGCTGGTATCCTCCGTGAAATCTGTATAGTATAGGGTAAAAGCACACAAGAGACCAGATTTCACAGGCCGTTACACGTTTTTCATGGCCGTGAATTTGGTAGTGCCCTATTCATATGGCAGCATAACTTGTCAAGGACTTCTTGTCCACTAGAGGGAAACTGAATTGCACATGTTGAATGACTATACAAAGCATGGATTTTCAGTCTTACTTACAATGGTATTTAAGCCTTTAAATAAAGGATCAGGTTGAGGCAACATCTGCTGCCCCATATCCACTGCAGATTATCCTGTAACGGCATTTTGAAGACAAGATTTTCCTTCACTGAGCATTCTTCCCATGGATATGCCTCAGCACATGAGCATCACCCCTGCAGTCAAGGCTCAAAACGGCATCCTTTATCACTGAATTTAGCAGGAGAGAGCTTGGGGCTTACCTATTTAAGGTTTATATTTTGTTTATTCCAGGCCTGTCTTCTTAGTTTCTATGGAGATGTGTTACCTTTTGTTGTGTATTAGAGACGCGAAACCTTTGGGCAGGGAATCTCATAAGATGACTACAGCTTCCCACTACCTTCCCCCGGAAAGGCAAGGGGATTCAAATGCACATTAGAATTATAAAGAGACTTGATGTTGGCCAACAAATGGTCCACTATGCAGCATTTTGGTACAATTTTGCATTGCCTATAATTTAGCTTCTTCACCACAGTCAGCTATCCCTTACAGCAAACAGTATCTGAAAAGCCATTTAGAAGCTAAGTAACAGTTCTGAATACACAGCCCAATTGTATTTTGATGCTATAGCATTGCCATAAGGCCAGGGGAGAGAGGGCGAAGGGCAGAGCCACCATATAGCAATAATGAGCCCCTTCTCCAAGCAGCTCTGCAACATGAGTGTAAGAATGGCTATACTGGGTCAGACCAAAGGTCCATCCAGCCCAGTATCCTGTCTACCGACAGTGGCCAATGCCAGGTGCCCCAAAGGGAGTGAACCTAACAGGTAATGATCAAGTGATCTCTCTCCTGCCATCCATCTCCACCCTCTGACAAACAGAGGCTAGGGACACCATTCCTTACCCATCCTGGCTAATAGCCATTAATGGACTTAACCTTCATGAATTTATCCAGTTATTTTTTTAAACCCTGTTACAGTCCTAGCCTTCACAACCTCCTCAGGCAAGGAGTTCCACAGGTTGGCTGTGTGTTGTGTGAAGAAATACTTCCTTTTCTTTGTTTTAAACCTGCTGCCCATTAATTTCATTTGGTGGCCCCAAATTCTTATATTATGGGAACAAGTGAATAACTTTTCCTTATTCACTTTCTCCATACCACTCATAATTTTATATACCTCTATCATATTCCCCCTTAGTCTCCTCTTTTCCAAGCTGAAAAGTCCTAGCCTCTTTAATCTCTCCTCATATGGGTCCCGTTCCAAACCCCTAACCATTTTAGTTGATCTTTTCTGAATGTTTTCTAATGCCAGTCAGTATATCTTTTTTAAGATGAGGGGACCGCATCTGTACGCAGTATTCAAGATGTGGGAGTACTATGGATTTATATAAGGGCAATAAGATCTTCTCCATTTTATTCTCTATCCCTTTTTTAATGATTCCTAACATCCCATTTGCTTTTTTGACTGGCGCTACACACTGCATGGACGTCTTCAGAGAACTATCCAGGATGACTTCAAGATCTTTCTCCTGATCAATTGTAGCTAAATGAGCCCCCATCATATTGTATGTATAGTTGGGGTTATTTTTTCCAATGTGCATTACTTTACATTTATCCACATTAGATTTCATTTGCCATTTTGTTGCCCAATCACTTAGTTTTGTGAGATCTTTTTGAAGTTCTTCACAGTCTGCTTTGGTCTTAACTATCTTGAGCAGTTTAGTATCATCTGCAAACTTTGCCACCTCACTGTTTACCCCTTTCTCCAGATCATTTATGAATAAGTTGAATAGGATTGGTCCTAGGACTGACCCTTGGGGAACACCATTAGTTACCCCTCTCCATTCTGAAAATTTACCATTTATTCCTACCTTTGTTCCCTGTCTTTTAACTAGTTCTCAATCCATGAAAGGATCTTCCTTCCTATCCCATGACAACTTAATTTACGTAAGAGCCTTTGGTGAGGGACCTTGTCAAAGGCTTTCTGGAAATCTAAGTACACTATGTCCACCGGATCCCCCTTGTGCACGTTTGTTGACCCCCTCAAAGAACTCTAATACATTAGTAAGACATGATCTCCCTTTACAGAAACCATGCTGACTTTTGGGTAACAATTTATGTTCTTCTATGTGTCTGACAATTTTATTCTTTACTATTGTTCCAAGTAATTTGCCCGGTACTGACGTTAGACTCACCGGTCTGTAATTGCCAGAATCACCTCTAAAGCCCTTCTTAAATATTGGCGTTACATTAGCTATCTTCCAGTCATTGGGTACAGTAGCTGATTTAAAGGACAGGTTACAAACCATAGATAATAGTTCCACAATTTCACATTTGGGTTCTTTCAGAACTCTTGGGTGAATGCCATCTGGTCCTGGTGACTTGTTACTGTTAAGTTTCTTAATTAATTCCAAAACCTCCTCTAGTGACACTTCAATCTGTGACAATTCCTCAGATGTGTCACCTACAAAAGCCGGCTCAGGTTTGGGAATCTCCCTAACATCCTCAGCCGTGAAGACTGAAGCAAAGAATTCATTTAGTTTCTCTGTGATGACACTATCGTCTTTAAGTGCTCCTTTTGTATCTTGATCGTACAGGGGCCCCACTGGTTGTTTAGCAGGCTTCCTGCTTCTGATGTACTTAAACATTTTGGTATTACCTTTTGAGTTTTTCGCTAGCTGTTCTTCAAACTCCTTTTTGGCTTTTCTTATTACATTTTTACATTTAATTTGGCGGTTTTTTTCATTTAATTTTTAATTTAATTTAATTTACATTTAATTTGGTATTTAATTTGCAAGTTTCTGGTAAGAAGCTGGAGAAATCTGGAGCTGGAACAGGCCTTCTGTTTCCTCTGGGTATGTCAGCCTGCTACAAAACCAGCACCCATGGCTTTCTACAGCTTGCAGGATCCAGATAGCTAGGGAAAGTTTCCATGCAGGGTTTACCAAACCAGCAGTCTGCAGAGCACTTCCTGATGGTCTGCAGAGAGTTGACTGGTCACACAGTAACTGGTTCCTCTTCCTTTTTTCCATCTACTAAACTACAACGGGACAGCAAAAGATGCATTACATGGAAAGTGTGAGGAAAACCATGTACCCAGTGGTAAATACAGCAGTTGTGATGTTAGCTTGCTCAATGGGAGGGAGAAGTGGTCTGTACTGTGGTATGCAAGGGAAGGGAGTCTCTTAAGATATGTTCCACATGACAGACTTTGAAAAATCCCAGTTCTAATAATACCTCCTGTATGGGAGAGGGAGAAATGTGGGGTCAGCAGACATTCCCTAGGGAGAGGCACAATCTGGAAATTCATTTTTGTATTTTAAACACATAGCCAAGGGCTGCCTGCTCATTTCTCTAACTGGGTCATTTACACTTCGGAATCATTAAACACAGAGCGGTGCAGCCCGCAGCTAGGGATGCCCTCTGACATTCTGCTCTTTCAAGCGGTGGTACGCTATGAGTGCACTGTGGAACTCCTACTGCCCTGCAGCAGTGTCCACACAGGATGGAAGTGTGCAGCAAGCTGGTGCGCTGTAGAGTCACACCCTGGCTTGCTGTGCATTAACGTCCATTGTGGGCAAGGTCTAATTCAATGGCAGAGCCAGAATTAGAACTCAGAGGTTCCAGGATCATTCACCCATGGTAAACACATGAGACAGCTACTGATCAGGATGCCAATGGATTAAAAACCCTCTTCTTTACAAGAAGACTTCTTAGTTTACACTATACCAAGAAGCCTGTCACCATCACTGTGACAGAATGATCATAGATCCAGGCTGTGTTCCAATCTCTTTTGGGATAAAGTCTCAGCACAGAAATCCATGCATGCTGAAAGTCAAACTTTGTGTTCTACAGACACCAGCGAGATGGGGCACTGAGCACTCCCTGTCTCCACTCACTGTTTTAAAGCATCCCTACAGTTCTGCTCTCTTTAGACAGAAGCCACCCTATCAGGTAACCTAGATTTGCTAGTTCATACTTATCCTGTAATGACACAAGTTAGTGTGTTTCTTTCTTAAGAAAATATTAGGATTTTTTTTCTTCCTTTCCACTAAAGCTTCACCCGCACAAACCTGTTCAGAAGCTGATAAGGGAAGTGGCAGAGATCCCAGCTCCTTTAGGTACTCGTTTGTCTCCTTGGCGAGCCGGTTTGCAGAATGCTGTAACTGTTGTCTAAAATAAAAATACAAGCTTATATAGTTTCCTCTGAATTAAGTTGCTAGTACAGTCACCAAACAATTAACAGCTGTCACCGTACCACATAAGGGTTCCAAAATCCTGCACATTTAAGTTGCACACTATGACAATTCAAATGATTGCAGCTCTATGTTTACAACTGTCAGGTTATCCCATGAAGTTCCACCTGCACTTATGACACTAAATAATATTAGGAGTTCCCATGCCAAGAGGGAAGAGAATTCTTAAGAGTCTGCAGAAGCTTATTAGTATCAGAATCAAATAACTAGAATAGTCTTTACCTGACAAGTCCCAAGGACCATTTCCTGGGTAAGGAGTTGCAGGCATTATAAACACTGCATAGCAGACAGCACCTTCCTGTGTTCAAGGTGACAGGAGGAATGGACTTCTAGCTTTTGTATTAGGGTGCATTTGTAGCTTCAGTTTGCACACATTTTGTTGACATGTTACTTAAAGGGGACACAGTCTAGCTACATTAAAAATAGTATTTAAGGTCATTTCAGGTCTACATCTGCTCTAGACCCCTACCAAACCTTGTGGTTCAGCAGTCACTTTAAGATGTTTCTTTCCTCCTTATTGCTGTAAGGCAGTGGTTCTCAACCAGGGGTCTGAGACCCCCTGGGAGCTGCGAGCAGATTTCAGGGGGGCCGCCAAGCAGGGCCAGCATTAGCCTCACTGGGGCCCAGGGCAGAAAGCCAAAGAGCCTTGCTGCATGGGGTTGAAGCCCGGGCCCTGTGCCCTTCCACCTGAGGCTGAAGCCGAAGCCTGAGCAATGTAGTTTTGTGGGGGCTCCTGTGGCATGAGGACCCCCAGGCAAGTGGCCTGCTTGCTACCCCCTAATGCTGGCCCTTGCTTTTATATGCAGAAATCCCATTATTGTGGTACAAGTGGGCCGTGGAGTTTTTATAGCATGTTGGGGGGGCCACAGAAAGAAAAAGGTTTTCGGGGAGAGGGATAGCTCAGTGGTTTAAGCATTGGCCTGCTAAACCCAGGGTTGTGAGTTCAATCCTTGAGGGGGCCATTTACGGATCTGGGGCAAAAATTGGGGATTGGTCCTGCTTTGAGCAGGGGGTTGGACTGGATGACCTCCTGAGGTCCCTTCCAATCCTGATATTCTATGATTCTATGAACCCCTGCTGTAAGGGACACAAAAAACCTGGGAAAATGGCATACATCATGAAACAGCAAGAATGAGAATATCAAGTGCACAGAACAGCTGCTTATTCAAATCTTTCCACTAGCCAGCCAGGGAAAACATTTTTAGACAAAAGTGTAATTCTTTAAATGCTGACTGGGTCCCATTTGCTTTGGTTTCCAATTTTTGCTTCATGGTTTTGCTTTCATTTTGGTGACCATGAACAATGATTACTCTGCCCATGGTAACGTGATACACAAGCCCTGGCAGTTGCGGGGTGGGGGAGAAAAGAAAATTGGCTCTTCAGTTAGTGGTTACATTGGGTGTACCATAGATTTACAAGACAAGTTTCTGGAACCTATGAATACTATTGTCCCAGTAAGTTAGGATGGTCCCAGAATGCTTTGCTATAAGAAGTCATGATCCTCTATAACAGACAGCCAACCATAACCTATGGAAAGTCCTCAGTTGCACAAACACTGTTCTGCTTTAGCATACACAGACAGTTCACCACTGGAAACGCTACACATCATTAGTATGCCTACCGTAAGATCTACATTAAACTCATGTTACAAAGTTTCCAGACACATTGCTGTAATTTGTTGTGTCTTCTGCCCTAGGAAGGAGGATTTGGAAGGAATTCATTCATTAACCACCTGCCACATATACACAGAACATAGTGGTGGGTCAGACCATAAGATGGGAAAAGGAACGAAAGGGATACAAAAAAAAAAGCACAAGGCAATAAGTTCATTGCATGCCCATAAGACACCAAGAGGAAAGCTATCAACCATATAGTCCAATTGATGTACATGACAAAGCAGTCAGGTTTAGCAGAGTTTGTGTTGCCTCATTGCATATTCTAGCCCACAGTAGGTAAACTATAGTGGTGCCTGAGAAGTTAATTTGATGGTTGCGTTGACTATGATTTCCCTGCATTTTTGTACCAATACACTTGAAGTGTCACCCTAGGAAGCACTATTTGTTAAGCACCAATAATCCCTTCAAGTGAAAGCTGAAGGTTTTTCTATAACAGAACAACATTAACTGGAAACTAGATTAATTAGACTGCCACCAATGATTAGTTCTTTAATCCAGCCATTAAATCCAGATCAAATCAACTATGATCTAGTTGAAGCACTCAAGCATTAGCAGCTGTGTCCTGTTTATATTCTGAAAAAGTTTAGAATGTTCTGCACTTCATATGGAATGTTACAAACATGTTCCATATCCACCCAGGCCTCTGTTAGACATGGCAGCCTTCAGATTTGTACTGAGCAGCTCGGAATGACAAAGCAGAGAGGGCAGGAAGAGAGGGGGCTCCCTTTTATAAATAGTAACCTTGTTACTAGCAGAGTTGGCTGAAAAATGGAAATCCCATCCTATGACAGATTTCATCTGACAAATTTTTCATCCCAAAAAGAGACAAAAGTCAAAACTATCAGATTTTTCATGGGAAGGGATTTCCAGAAAACTCTGTTTGGGGAGAGCCAAACCAGAAGCTTTTGGCTTTCTGTCTGGCCATCTGGAAGGCTCTTTGCCTACAGGCAGAAACTGAAACTGACTAAAGCCTTCCAGGCAGGCAGGCAGGCAGCCAGCGAGCCTTCATTTAGATTTTCCTGATGGAGAGCTGAAATTACCCAAGAAAACTGAAGTTTCCCCCTGGGTAATTTGGGAGAAAAAGAGGGAACATATTCCATTGGAAAATCATTCTAATGTAAGATTCCTGATCAACTCTAGTTACTAGGCAGTTTTGAAATTATTAGCCCAAGATAAACATGCCCGTGAGGGGATTACTTCTGACATTCCTTACCCAGGTCAGAATTGAAAACCTGCTACTTCTATGACCATAAGTGGTGCAACCTGTACTGGTCAACGCCGAGTGCTGGGCACTGGTTAATTACCCCAGAAACCTCAGGAATCGCCAACAGCTTCGGGCAGATGAGCGCCT
Source organism: Chelonia mydas (assembly GCF_015237465.2). Lineage (NCBI taxonomy): Eukaryota > Metazoa > Chordata > Testudines > Cheloniidae > Chelonia > Chelonia mydas. The sequence continues at coordinate 18,377,525 of NC_051259.2, read as the reverse complement.
GGGGAGGGTAGTGGAACCCTTGATGGAGGAAATGCCATCAAAAGGTGGATGAGCAAATTCACTCAGTGTTTTTGCCAATGACATCCTCACAGGACAGATTGGGCCCTTCAGCTGTAGCGGATAACCTATCTAGGAGTGGAGCCCCGAAGGGGAGGCAGATAGAAGATCTCCTCTGCACTGGCAACTCCTGCAGCACAGCTGGTTCCAAACGTATCAACTCCCGTCCTTCCTTTGGTCCAAACCAGTGAAGTCAAGAGGGGGGATGCTGACACATGGGCAAAGCAGGGCTTCCACATCAACTGCCTAGACTATTGCAGCCACATCACATGGAAAGGACACTCCATCCTTGCTGGCAACATGGTCACAACATGGAAGGTGGCAGTTATGGGTTATATGCTCTCACTTGATTGGCATAGAGGAGGGTTCCACAGGTCACCTTCGATGGTGGGAGGAATCACTGTGTTCCATTGGTCAGCCACCGCCCGCCACAAAGCCAGGCAGCCCCCGGACAGTCAGGTGCTGACCCGCCATGGTCTGTCTGCCTCATGGGGTGCATGGGGCTAGACCAAAAGTTGAAAGGCAGACTGAAACCTTGGTTTCTTATTTTTGCCAAATACACGAACTTTCCAGCTTGGAAGCTGGAATGTTGGGACCATGTGTCCGGGATTTACAAATGATGACCTACAATACACAAGCAGCATACAGAAGTCAGCTTTGATAGACCATGAGCTGTACAAACTCAATGTTGACATTGCAGCACTTCAGGAAACAAGACTTGCCGATGCTGGTTCTGTCCAACAGACCAATTACACCTTCTTTTGGCAAGGTAAAAGCAGTGAAGAAAATTGTCTGCACAGTGTCGGTTTCGCTGTGAGAAACAAGTGGGTAAAGCTCCTAGAAACACCCATTGGGAAGTCGGAGCGTATCATCTCACTTAAACTTCAGACAACCATCAGCTCTGTGAACATTATTAATGCCTATGCACCAACACTCAAATCTAACCCTGAGGAGGATATATTATATGACTCTTTGCATCAAGTCATCAAAAGAATACCATCAAATGAGCAACTTTTCCTCCTTGGTGACTTTAATGCAAGAGTCGGTGCAGCCAACTCATGGCCAGATTGCCTAGGACATTTTGGCATTGGCACTATGAATGAGAATGGACAAAGACGTCTTGAATGCTGCCCCCAAACCAAATGTGCATTACCAATTCGTATTTTACAGGAAAAGAGTGCCACAAAGTGTCATGGCGACATCCACGATCAAGCCACTGGCACCAATTAGACCTTGTTATCATCAGGAGGAAAGATCTACCCTTCGTGCAGAACACTCACACATTCCACAGTATTGACTGTGACATTGCTAATACTCAAGGAGTGGTCAAAGTGAAGATTACAGCCAAGAAACTAGACAGAGCAAAACCTAGGCCCAAGCCCCAAATCAATGCTATTAACACTGCAAACCAGAGGAAATGTCAGGAGTTTGTGAAGACTTTTGAACTTAGCATGCATGAGAAGTCATTACCCGAGGAGGCAGAGGAATCTGGGGAAGATTTAAGAACAATCCATGAAGTACATAAAAGATGGTTACAAGGAGGAGGGAGAAAAATTGTTCTTCTTAACCCCTGAGGATAGGACAAGAAGCAATGGGCTTAAAGGCTGGTTTAGGTTGGACATTAGGAAAAACTTCCTAACTGTCAAGTGGTTAAACACTGGACTAACTTGCCTAGGGATGGTGTAGAATCTCCATCACTGGGAATTTTTAAGAACAGGTTGGACACACACTGGTCAGGGATGGTCTAGATAATACTTAGTCCTGCCTTGAGTGCAGGGGATTGGACTAGATGACCTCTCGAGGTCCCTTCCAGTTCTATGATTCTATGGAACAGCTTTAGCTACATTGGGAACACAGCCTATCTGGAACACAAGAAACCAACAAAGTACCAAAGTGAGACTTCGACATGCAAAAATTGAGGTACAGCGAGCAAGCAGACGTTTTGCAAATCATTACCGACCAAGGTCTGTGAAGAGATACAGACAGCCTCAGACACAGGAAACCTCAAAGTCATGTATGATGGCCTGAAGAAAGCTCTAGGTCCCACACTGTCAACAAGGTTGCCACTCTCAAATTGCACAGCAGTGAAATCATTATAGATTAAAACAAGCAGTTGTCTTGTTGGGTTGAACACTATTTAGAGCTATACGCACAAGGAAGAAACACCACCAGCGAATCACTAGACCAAATGCCAACTCTACAGGTCATGCCAGAGCTAGATGTGGAGCCCGCTGTAGAAGTGGGCAAGTGGCAAGGCTCCTGGAAAAGATGGCATCCCAGCAGAAATCCTCACGTGCGGGAAAGACAGCCTATTACCATATCTTCTTCAGCTGCTACTTAAATGCTGGAAAAAGGGTGAGGTACCACAAGAGATGCGTAACGCAAACATCATCACGTTGTATAAAAATAAAGGCGAAAAGGTGATTGCAACAACTACATGGGTATCTTGCTACTAAGTGCAGCAGGAAAAGCTTTCGCAAAAGTCATCTTAGTGCGCTTACAACAGCTGGCGAATCGTGTCTACCCTTAATCACAGTGCAGATTCCGGGTTGGAAGATCAACTATAGACATGATATTTTCTCTGCATCAACTCCAAGAAAAGTGCAGAGAGCAAAACCGACCATTGTACATTGCCTTTGTGGACCTAACCACACAGTAAGCAGAGCAGGTCTATTTGCCATACTAGAAAAGATAGGATGCCCACCAACCTTGTTAAGTCTTATACATTCATTCCACAACAACATGAGAGCAGCCATCCAGTTTGACGGGTCCACTTCAGACAGCTTTGAGATGAAGAGTGGAGTAAAGCAAGAATGTGTTCTTGCCCCTACGCTCTTTTGAATCTTCTTGGTACTCTTGAACTGTGCGTGGACATGTTTAAGGACATGAAAGATGGAGCGTATACAAGATCAGATTGGCTGGAATAGTTTGAAGAGTTTCTTAAGTCAAAAAGGTGCTAATCAGAGAACTTGTATTTGCTGATGATGCTGCCCTCATAGCCCACAATGAAGATCTACTACAAGAACTCATGGACCACCTTTCAAGTGCCTGTCAGGCATTTGCTCTCACCATCAGCATCAAGAAAATGGTTGTATTAGGAAAGGGGGTTCCACAAGATCCTTCAATTACCTTAAACGCACACCAGCTAGTAGTCGTCCAAAAGTTCAGCTGTTTAGGTTCTACAGTGACCACCAACCTCTCACTTGATGAAGAACTAAATGCTCGCATTGCAAAGGCTGCCACCACCTTTAGCAGACTAACTAAAATAGCATGGAACAACTCAGAGCTTGCCATCAAGACCAAAATTCTAGTGTACCAAGCTTGCGTCCTCAGCGCTCTCATGTATGGTGGGGAAACATGGACAACTTATGCTCATCAGGAGAAAAGGTTAAACAGTTTCCATCTACATTGTTTACACCGTATACTCAACACCAAATGGCAGGATAAAGTCACCAATGCAGAGGTTCTTCAAAGGACAAATTCACCAAGTGTGACAGCCCTGCTCAAGCAAAGATGACTGCACTGGCTGGACCCTCTGAGTAGGTTGGAAGACGGATGCATACCCAAGGACATGCTATACAGCGAGCTATCAGAGGGAACAAGAACAACAGGATGTCCCAAGCTCTGCTATAAAGACACATGCAAGCGAGATATGAAGGAATTTGGAATTGATCCTGACCAATGGGAAATCTTGACAAGTGATTGTAACAAGTGGCGCCATTGTGTCCATCAGGGTATAGAAGCTGGCTCCTACAGCTTGAAGAATAAAGAACCCAGAGGAAGCAAGCAGCTCCCAACCAAGATACATACATTTGCAATAACTGCCAAAGATCATGCAAATCTCGGATTGGCCTATTCAGTCATATGAGACATTGTAAACATCTACATCATAGCCTGCAATTCCTACAGTCTCTCATAGATGAAAGGATGCCAACAAGCCTTACCCAAGGGATTTCTTTGCACTGGAGTAAACCCAATGCAAATAAAATTGGTTATTTCTTTCATAGATTCTGTAACATGACATTCTATGGCCATTTAGTTCACCTCTGGGTGTCAATGCAGGATTCTTCACTGCACATTTTCTAGTATTTGATCAATTCTAATTTTAATGTCCAGAGCAACTGAGCTTCTTCCATTTCCTTTGGGAGACCATTCCATTATCAGGCGACCTCACAGTTGAGAAGGTTTTCCAGGTTTTCATTTGATTTTTCCTTTTAATAATTTCCTCTTATTACTCCTAAATTATTTTTCTACCACTCTGCTGCTTACACCCTTCAATTATTTGTATGCTTCTGTACACCTGTAGTCATTGCTTAGGACATGTCTACACTACAGAGTTTTGTCAACTAAAGTTATGCTGCTTTAATTAAACCATTGTTGCATGTCCACACTATGCTCCTTGTGTCGGCAGAGCACATGCACACTAGCAGCTCTTGCATCGACACAGAGCAGTGCACGGTGGGTAGCTATCCCACTGTGCAATTGGTGCTTTGGGAAGGTTTTGCAATGCCTCATGGGGCAGGCACAGAGTCACATGATGCAGGTTTCTTAATCCCATCATTCCATGGGCATCCTACTAGATTGCCAGCTGCTTTTCATCTGAAGTGTGTGTGGGGGAGAGGTGAGGCGTGTGTGTGTGTAGAGACAGAGACAGACTGTATATTGGGAGAGTGTAAGAGAAAGTGGGGGAGGAGTGTGTATGTGAGAGAGACAGTGTGTGTTGGGGAAGTGTGCGTGTTGGGGGAAGAGTGAGTCTGTCAGCATGCTGTCTCTAAATTCAGACAGCAACCAGAAGCAGTCAGTCCTGAGGCAGGGAGAGGGAGATGCCCCCAACATCAGCCCCCACCTCCATCCCCAGCTCAGCACAGCAGTCTCCCTCCTGCCTCCTACAGCGGCAGCCTGCTTGCTGCAGTGTTCCCAGTGCAGGGGAGAGCAGGATTCCACAGTAACGATTTGCTCTTTGCTGCCAGAATGGAGCAGCACACTCAGCTGTCAGAACTTCCTGGAGCTCTGAGAGGGGAGGGGCGTATGCCTTTGTAGCTGGAATCCAGGGCAGCCAAGTTCATAACAACGAGCAGAGTGGTCACAGTGGCTATTGTGGGATACTGGGGGAAGCCAGTTATGGCGACAGAACGAACAGCTGCGTCTACACTGGTGCTTTGTCATTTTAAAATTGCTGAAAAAAGCTTTATGCCTCTCGTTGAGGTGGTTTTATTTTGTTGCAAAATAGGAGAGTTTTGCCGACAAAACTAGCTTTGCAATGCCTACACTTCCACTGTTTTGTGTGGTGTAGACAAGGCCTCAGACAATCTATGTGTAATTGCCTTAGGTCAGACCCTCCATCCCCTTTGAGAACATTGGTTGTTCTATCTGAACTCCCTGTGGTTTGTCATCCAGTGGTGTATTCTTCTCTACAGCGTTTAAAGTTATATTAGGCATTTTGATTGCCATATCTTATTGCTGCCGATCATTCTCTTGCCTAGTCTTTTGGTATTACAGGTGTCTCTCCCCCTTCAGAATATTATCTTCTCATTACTTCTCCTAATTTAGGATCCAAGAATTTTGTTAGCGTGATATTTACTCCCTCTTCTAAATCATAAGTGAAGCTTAAAATAGTTTCAGCTCCATCACAGATCCTGCTCTAATCTGCAGAAGCCTGAACACAGCTTGATACGTGGCTGTTAATTCCCCTTGTTTATGACCCTTCAACCAGTTTTTGGTCCATAGCAAGCAGATATGAATGGTTTTTGACCCCAGTACAACTACCAAATTCCCTTCATCCACCAAGTTAGCCTTTTTGGGAGAACTAGAGTCATGTTTACGCCCTGCCACACCACACACACTCCGCCTCTACTGCCACCCTCCCACCATGCAGAGTTTTGCTCAGGATACTGCTCACTAACCAGAACAGACCCAGTCCATTTCCATCATCCACATGCACACTTACATGTTTGTTCAGCTAATACTTACAGGTTTTCCTGCAATTTGCTGGAGTCCTGTTTGGTTCCAAGCTGGCTCATCAAATTCTTTATCTGAGAAGCTGAGGAAAAGAGTTTACAATGGCTTGGTGATTTGTAAGGCAAGGCAAGACCATTTTAAAACAACACATTAGACTCCCTCTGGTTATTTTTCTTGAAGTTCCCCTTCTAGCTGCATTACCATCTCTCCCATAGAAATGTTGCTATCAAAGTTTTGTTGAAGTAAGGCTTGCCCACCTCTTTAAAATGGACCTGTACCTGTTGTCTCAATCTAGATGGAATAAATGGGCCAAAGATGTTAACATAACCCAGTCATTGTCCAACATTAAATAGTATTAAACAAGGTCTGCTTAGTACCATGGCAAATAGCATTAAAAACATTAAGGAGTCCGGTGATTAAAAACATTGTAATCTTTTATTAAAGATAAAGAAAAGAAGGAAAAACAGTGAATGCATTAGAAAAGTAAAATATTAAATAAGTCTTCCATTTTAACATCCCATGTTCCCTTTCCCTTTAACTGGAGAGGGTTGTAGAAGGAAACCCAGCCCCGCCCCCAGTTTGACAGTCTCTTTGAGGTGTCAGATGGCAATAACTGTCCTTTTGGGGAAGAGAGAAGGTAGTTGAGAGGGGCTGGAGTTGTTATTGCTGCTGTTAAAGTTCAATCCCATTTAATCTCAGGTGGTGCTGGGATTCAGCAGGAGCTGGTAGGGGTGGTGATGTCATCAGGGTCGCTCTCTCGGGCCTGGTCTGGGTATCTCTCCGGATCAGAATAACAAGGGCCACGTGTCCCACCAAACGCAGCCAGGAGGGGAAGCTTGCTTCGGTAACCCCTGTCTGTTGTTTTCCTCAAAATCTCTTTATTTAAGGACTCAAAAGGGAAGTGATGGGTAAAATAGCCAATCCCTTTATTTTGTACACCGATTTAGGCCTACTAGTGACACCAATTTTGGCTAATTAATTTCCGATTCTACATCTCCTGTTTTTACCAAGCATGGTATCAACACACTCCTTGAATTATATCAGAGTGGCCTTTTTTGTTTGGGTTTATTTAGTCTCTCTGGTTCTCTTGCACATTTATTACATTCTTTATTGAAAATAACTTGACCTACTTTCCATGCTAAATTTCTAAGCAGGCAAAAGTTATAGACCAATTGTCACAACAGACCTTACCCTAAATGCTTTTTGTTAGACCAAGTGGGGGTGTTTGAAGTAGTCTAGTCATTGATTTGTAGAATGCTTACAAGTGACTAGAGCCTTACCAAAGGGTTTAATAAAATAAAGGGGCACCACCAATTTAGAAAGTCACATTTCTGAGTTTACCTGTTGATACAAACATCTAGTATTACTATAAGAGAGAGGAAAGTTATTTCTCCATTTTGTTTACTTTAGATCAATGGTTTTCAAACTTATTTGATCGGTCCCTCCTCCTCCTTCGTGTTGTAGTTTACGTGCCCCTCCCCGCCAAGTACATATACTGCCACCCAGCTCTAAAGGCAGAGCGGAGAGCAGCAGCTGCTGGCCAGGCACCCAGCTCTAAAGGCAGAGCAGAGAGCAGCAGCTGCTGGCCAGGCACCCAGCTCTGAACACAGCACTGCACCAGCAGAAGCACAGAAGTTAGGTTGGCGAAGTGGTATTTGTCAATATCACTTTTCACACCAGACTTGGTGCCCATTGCTACCCTTACTTCTGCGCTCCTGCTGACAGCCCACCACGTCCAGGTGAGGGATTGTGGGGAGGGAAGGAGAGCCTGAGCCCAGGTGGCAGGGATCCCTGCCTCCCGGGTGTGCACAACTCTTCTGCACAAGGCCCAGCCACCCAGGGCTGACAGCCAGAACTATAAAAAAACAAAAACAAACAAACAGCATACAGCCTGCGCCTCCCTTGACACATTCCCACGCATCCTTGGGAAGTCTGCCCCATAGTTTGAGAACCACCGCTTTAGACAAAAAGTGCTTTCAATAGTCAGTTTCATTACAATCAATTTTTCCTGTGTGTGTTTGTGAAAGACAGCAAGAGTGGAGAGAAACAATTACAAACACAAAAACATGGTTGTGAAGTTGCTGAAGTTATAAGGGACTCAGAGGCAGGTGCACAAGACTACTTTAAAAAAAAAAAAGTCTAAACGGAGTAGTTTAAGTTCATGGTATACCTCTAAGCACTGTGGAAACCCTCAAGTAGCTACCCTTACCTATTACACCCAGCTCCAGCCCCCAGTATGACAGTTTTGGAGCTGAACAGCAGGAGTCATTCACGACTTCTTAGCAAGCAGTGTAAAAATCTGAATAAACTTACAGGACAGATATTGCCTTTATAGCACTGGCCTAATGAAGAGTTTGAATTGGACATTCAGCCAGTAAAATGATTTGTTCCATGCAGAGTTCCCCAGCACGGTTTTTCGCCTGTGATGTTACCAACAAAACATGCTTGTCATCAGTGGAAGCAGGAGACAGCAGCCACCGACTTTGGAGGAGTATGAGCATTTCTGGTACTCTAGTTACTGGGCTGTTCTACTTGAGCTATTAGAATACTGTGTAGTTGCAGGTCATCTTTGAAAATGAGTGTCGCATTGGGAAGGAGGAAGAATCTTAGAAGATGTATGAAAACAACTTGCATTTAAGTGGGCTAAACACGATTCTTCAAGTCTACTTCTTCTTGTTGACTATTTCAGTTACAATCTTGTTACAGTGGGATTAGAATGTATATGAACCCTGCCACTGTTATCTTTTGAGAACAATTGAGAGTCAGAATGGAGAGTGACAAGTGAATCAATTCCATCATACCAGAAGAATGTTAGGCCTAGTCTACACAAAGAAGTTGCACTATTTAACTAAAACTGTTTGTAAATCAATTTAGTTTAATTGGTGTGACTTCTTCATTTGGATTGTGTCTTGGATCAAGTCACTTATGTTGGGTTTGGTCATGAGCCATACTGGAGTGTATTTAAACTACACTGATTTGCATTTAACAACGTCTTTTAATGTAAGGCCTAGCGGCACATATAGTACAGTGTGGCTTTATGGAATAATTAAATACTGGAACTCAGAGCCTTGCGTGGGTAGCACGTTGATTTCCTGGAGTTCGATTAGTTCTCACAGTACACAGTTGTGTAGTGAACTCCCCATGCACTAGGCTGAATACCTACCCGAAGGAGCCAAGCATCACAGATTTCATGCCAGAACAACTCCTGTGATGGGTCACAAGTCCAACATCTTCTAGAGAATCATAGAACTTGAAGGGACCTCAAGAGATCATCTAGTCCAGTCCCCTGCACTCAAGGCAGGACTAAGTATCATCTAGACCATCCCTGACAGGTGTTTGTCCAACCTGCTCTTAAAAATCCTCAGTGATGGAGATTCCACAATCTCCCTAGGTAGTTTATTCCAGTGCTTAACCACTCAGAGTTAGGAAGTTTTTCCTAATGTCCAACCTAAACCGCCCTTGCTGCAATTTCGTAGAATCATAGAATAATAGGGCTGGAAGAGACCTCAGGAAGTCATCTAGTCCAGTCCCCTGCTCAAAGCAGGACCAACACCAACTAAACCATCCCAGCCAGGGCTTTGTCAAGCCGGGCCTTCCACCACCTCCCCAGGTAACCCATTCCAGTGCTTCACCACCCTCCTACTGAAATAGTGTTTCCTAATATCGAACCTAGACCTCCCCTACTGCAACTTGAGACCATTGCTTCTTGTTCTGACATCTGCCACCACTGAGAACAGCCGAGCTCCATCCCCTTTGGAACCCCCCTTCAGGTAACTGAAGGCTGCTATTAAATCCCCCCTCACTCTTCTCTTCTGCAGACTAAATAACCCAGTTCCCTCAGCCTCTCCTCGTTAAGTCATGTGCCCCAGCCCCCTCATCATTTTTGTTGCCCTCTGCTGGACTCTCTCCAATTTGTCGACATCCCTTCTGTAGTGGGGGGACCAAAACTAGACGCAATACTCCAGGTGTGGCCTCACCAGTGCCGAATAGAGGGGAACAACCACTTCCCTCAATTTGCTGGCAATGCTCCTACTAATACAGCCCAATATGCCATTGACCTTCTTGGCAACAAGGGCACCCTGCTGACTCCTATCCAGCTTCTCGTCCACTGTAACCCCAAGTTTTCTGCAAAACTGCTGCCGAGCCATTCGGTCCCTAGTCTGTAGCGATACATGGGATTCTTCCTTCCTAAGTGCGGGACTCTGCACTTGTCCTTGTTGAACCTCATCAGATTTCTTTTGGCCCAATCCTCCCATTTGTCTAGGGCCCTCTGTATCCTATCCCTACCCTCCAGCGTATCTACCTCTCCTCCCAGTTTAGTGTCATCTGCAAACTTGCTGAGGGTGCAATCCACACCATCCTCCGATCACTTATGAAGATGTTGAACAAAACCAGCCCCAGGACCGACCCTTGGGGCACTCCACTTGATACCCGCGGCCAACTAGACATGGAGCCATTGATCACTACCCGTTGAGCCCGACAATCTAGCCAACTTTCTATCCACCTTATAGTCCAGTCATCCAGCCCATACTTCTTTAACTTGCTGGCACGTTAACACGTTGACTGTTCTTGATCCCCTTCCTCTCCTCCAAGTGCTTCAAAACGGATTCCTTGAGAACCTGATCCATGATTTTGCCGGGGACTGAAGTGAGGCTGACTGGTCTGTAGTTCCCCAGATTCTCTTTCTTCCCTTTTTTAAATATGGGCACTATAATTGCCTTTTTCCATCGTCCGGGACCTCCCCTGATCGCAACGAATTTTCAAAGATAATGGCCAATGGCTCTGCAATCACATCAGCCAACTCCCTCAGCACCCTTGGATGCATTAGATCCGGACCCATGGACTTGTGGATGTCCAGCGTTTCTAAACAGTCTGTAACCTGTTCTTTCACCACTGCGGGCTGCTCACCTACTCCCCATGCTGTGTTGCCCAGTGCAGCAGTCTGGGAGCTGACCTTGTCTGTGAAGGCCGAGGCAAAAAAAGCACTGAGTACTTCAGCTTTTTCCACATCATCTGTCACTATGTTGCCTCCTCCATTCAGTAAGGGGCCCGCACTTTCCCTGACCTCCTTCTTGTTGCTAAACATACCTGTAGAAACCCTTCTTGTTACCCTTCACGTCCCTTGCTAGCCCATTTAAGTCCATTGCTTCTTGTCCTATCCTCCGAGGTTAAGAACAACAATTTTTCTCCCTCCTCCTTTTAACAACCTTTTATGTACTTGAAAACTTATCAAGTCCCCTCTCAATCTTCTCTTTTCCAGACAAACAAACCCAAATTTTTCTATCTTCCCTCACAGGTCATGGTTTCTAGGCCTTTAATCATTTTTGTTGCTCTTCTCTGTATTTTCTCCAATTTGTCCACATCTTTCCTGAAATGTGGTGCCCAGAACTGGACACAATACTCCAGCTGAGGCCTAATCAGTGTGGAGTAGAGCGGAAGAATTACTTCTCGTATCTTGCTTACAACACTCCTGCTAATACATCCCAGAATGATGTTTGCTTTTTTTTTTTTTTTTGGTGCAAGTGTTACACTGACGACTCATATTTAGCTTGTGATCCACTATGACCCCCAGATCCCTTTTCACAGTATTCCTTCCTAGGCATGTCATTTCCCATGACATGCATCTGACGAAGTGGGTATTCACCCACGAACTAACCCACGTCTGTTAGTCTATAAGGTGCCACAGGACTCTTTTCCGATTTCCCATTTTGTATGTGTGCAACGGATTGTTCCTTCCTAAGTGGAGTACTTTGCATTTGTCCTTATTGAATTTCATCCTATTTACTTCAGACCATTTCTCCAGTTTGTCCATGTCATTTTGAATTTTAATCCTATCCTCCAAAGCACTTGCAACCCCTCCCAGCTTGGTATAGTCCGCACACTTTATAAGTATACTCTCTATGCCATTATCTAAATCATTGATGAAGATATTGAACAGAACCAGACCCAGAACCAATCTCTGCAGGACCCCGCTCGTTATGCCCTTCCAGCATGACTGTGAACCACTAATAACTACTCTCTGGGAAAGATTTTCCAACCAGTTATGCACCCACCTTATAGTAGCTCCATCTAGGTTGTATTTCCCTAGTTTGTTTATGAGGTCATGCGAGACAATATCAAAAGTGTTACTAAAGTCAAGTTATACCATATGTACCCCCTCATCCACAAGGCTTGTTACCTTGTCAAAGAAAGCTATCAGGTTGGTTTGACACTATTTGTTCTTGACAAATCCATGCTGACTGTTATTCATCACCTTATTTTCTTCTAGGTGTTTGCAAATTGATTTATTATTTGCTCCATTATCTTTCCGGGTACAGAAGTTAAGACTGACCAATCTGTAATTCCCCAAAGTTGTCCTCTAAGTAAAGCTCAAAATAGTCTTCAAAGTGACAGAGAGCTTTCAGATAGTACTCTATGCACAGATGATAGAAGCCAAGAAAGATGAAGAATGTAATATCTTCTGTTTAAAACCCACACAAATGGGGGAAATTGACTACAACGAAATTTACTACTGAAAGCACTTTTGGTCTAAAGTAAACAAAATGGAAAAGTAACTTCTCTGTCTGTTACAGTAATATTAGGCGTTTGTATCAATAGATAAACTCAAGTGTGACTTCTAAGTTGATGGTGCCCCTTTATTTTATTTAAGGCCTTTGATAAAACATGTATGCCTTGACTATTTTGAGAAACTCTTGTGCTAGTCCCACACCCCATGTGCTGCTCTGTGTTGGCACTAGTCAGGAGTAATGATCTAATAAGGGGCATAGCAGGAGGAGGATTCAATTCTGTTTCATCCAACTGAATTTAGGGCTGAATCCTGATCTGGGTATCTGGGCAAGAGGATAATAATCCTGCAACCCCCTAAGTGCAAGATCAGGCCACAAGTTGGCCAGCTAGTTTGTCTGATGTTCTGCTCTCATGGAGTTAGCTAGCGGGATAAACAGCAAGTTGACAAGGGACCCTTGATTTTTCATAAGGAGTGAAAGGGCTTTACAGAAGGAGGGTAAGATTTGAGGCATCAGGTTCTCCCCTTGCTGGCCTGCAGTGGAAGCTGTTTTGTTTCATGTTTATAAACTAAACTGATTACTAAAATATTGAGCTGAGGGTTCTGCAATTTCTACTGATACTTGATGAGAAGAGTTGTAAGCATGTTTGTTTCACTTTAGATAAGTAGTACATAAATTCTGTGCTAGCTAGCAAGTGCTGCTGGTCAGGGGAAGCCTTCACTGTCTCATGGGAGGAAGAGAAGCAGACATCGTAATGGAGGGAAGTCAGGGGCTGATGAAGAGAACTTCCAGGAAAACAAGTCCCTTGGAAAGTCAGGAATGGCCTAGCTGGTGTTAAGCCAGAGGGCGAGCATAGTGTCAAGGGATGACCAGCTGTTGCAGCAACATGGATGGGTTAGTCTGACAGAGCACACTGATGAACACGGCCAAATTACAAGGGAGCTGCTGTGGTTGATTGACTTCCTTCCGGGGCTGTGTTCAGTTACTTGAGGTCACTTAGATACCTGCTGCCATTTTTAGATTTTAGAAATTCCATATAACTGCTTCCAAGAGAGCAGTAGAAACTCTCCTGCAGACAACCAACTGCCTAGTAAGAAATACATGATTCCAATTAGTTATCTACTTTCGAATTTTAATGCCATCATTCAATATTTTCCTACACTGGGAAAGAGGTGAAGAGACACTGCAATGCAAAGAGAGACTAAAGACAAGGATGGAGAAGAAAATCAAGGGAAACAGCGAGGGCAACGTCTGGGTGCAGCATGAAGCAGCAGCAAGGGGGGAAGCTGCAGGAAGAGTTACTGCCAAGGGGAGCAGGACGGGAAGGGGATGCAGGGCCATGGGGGAGGCGGGGAAGGGGCCTGTCAGGGGCAGCTAGGAAGCAGGGTCAGCAGCAGCACTTCCCACGGCTGGGAAGGAGGGGCTGGGATGGAGAGACCCAGGGCTGGTCAAAGCCCGGGGCCCTGGGGCGGCAGGAGAGGGGCCGGGGGGGAACCGGCGGGGGGAGGGGGCTGGGCCAGAGGGGCCGGCGTGGGGGGACCGGCGGGGGGGGGGCTGGGCCAGAGGGGCCGGCGGGGGGGGACCGGCGGGGCTCAGTCAGGGGGGACCGGGGGGGACCGGCGGGGGTGGGGCTGGGCCAGAGGGGCCGGCGGGGCTCAGTCGGGGGGGGGGGGACCGGGGGGGAGGGAACTGGGCCCGAGGGGCCGGCGGGGCTCAGTCGGGGGGGACCGGGGGGGGGGGGACCGGCGGGGGGGGGGCTGGGTCCGAGGGGCCGGCGGGGGGGGGCCGGCGGGGCTCAGTCGGGGGGGACCGGGGGGGGACCGGCGGGGGGGGGGCTGGGCCCGAGGGACCGGCGGGGGGGGGGGCTGGGTCCGAGGGGCCGGCGGGGGGGGGCCGGCGGGGCTCAGTCGGGGGGCACCGGGGGGGGGACCGGCGGGGGGGGGCTGGGCCAGAGGGGCCGGCGGGGGGGGACCGGCGGGGGGGGGGGGCTGGGCCCGAGGGGCCGGCGGGGGGGGGGCTGGGCCCGAGGGGCCGGCGGGGGGGGGGGCCGGGCCGCACTCACTGCACTGAGCGATGCGCTGCACGTTGGCGCTGCAGGTCTGGATGATGCCGCTGAAGTCCCGGGGCGGAGGCTGCCCCTGGGGGCCCCCGGGCCGGCGCGCGTCCAACGGGCCGTAGGACATGGCGGAGCCGGGCTCGGGCCAAGCGGGCCGGGACCGGGCAGCCGAGAGCGCAGCTGGGCAGAGCACGGCCTCGCCCACTGCGCATGCGCCCTAGCGCCCGGCACAAGGCACCGCCCTCCCCCGTGTGGCGCATGCGCACTCGCGGCCTCGTCTCCGCCGCAGGGCGCTTGGTCCCCATGGTTACGGGGACGCGGCGTGACGGGGGGGGGGGCCCGCCCCGCCCGGAGCCCAAGGGCCGCGCCGCTGCCGGGCGGGCCAGCCAGAGCCTGCGCGGGGCGGGGCCCCCTGGAGGGCGCGGGGGCGGGCGAGCCGGGCGCGGGCCGCCGGGGGCCGCTGGGCTCGGGTGCAGCCGCCGGCGTCTCACGGACCAGGGGAGAGGCGCGCGCGGCTGGCGCGCGACATGGGGAGCCCGGGGGCGGGCGCTGGAAGATCCCCAGAAGTGGGGGGGCGGGGGGTCCCGCCCCGCCCCCGTCTGGTCTCCTCGGCCCTGCTGCCGCCGCCGCCTCCTGCCCCCCTTTCTGCCCCCCCCCCCCCCGCCCGGGGGGCGCGCGCTGCGGGCGGTGGGTGAGCGGGGAAGAGGCGCGGGCGGGGCCTCGGGCCGAGCTGTGGTCTAGGCGCCGGGGGACCCCCCACCCTTCTGGGGCAGCGCTGCCAAGACGTCGGGCCGGCGGGTGCCCGAAGGGGCGTGCGCCACATCTGGCCTTTTTTGCCCAGTTTGGAGGGGCTCAGCCTCCCCCAGTCTCTTACACCCGCTGCCTATGCCGCCTCCAGCTCTGGTGTCCGCAATTCAAAGAGCATATCCATAAATTGTAGAGGGTTCAGAGAAGAACCACAAGAATGATTAAAGGGTTGGAAAACGTGCTGACTAGTGATAGAGTCCAGTAGCTCAATCTATGTAGCTTAACGCTTGTTTACAGTGTGAGTACTTACAGGGGGAACAAATGTTTGATAACAGGCTTTTCAGTCTAGCACAGAAAGGTATAACACAATCCAATGGCTGGTAGTTGAAGCTAGACAAATTCAGACAGGAAATAAAGCTTAATTTTTGACAGTGAGGGTAATAAATCATTGGAACAACTTAACAAGGGTCATGGTGGGTTCTCCATCACTGACAATATTTAAGTTAAGATTGGCTGTTTTTCTGAAAGATCTGCTCTCAGAATTATTGTGGGGAAATTCTATGGTTTTTGGTATACAAGAAGTCAGACTAGGTTATCACAACAGTCACTTTTTGGCCTTGGAATCTATGAAGTGGACCATACCAAATTCATGGTCCATTTTGGTCAATTTCAGGGTCATAGGATTTTAAAAATGGCAAATTTCATTATTTCAAAAAGAAAAGGAGTACTTGTGGCACCTTAGAGACTAACCAATTTATCTGAGCATAAGCTTTCGTGAGCTACAGCTCACTTCATCGGATGCATACTGTGGAAAGTGTAGAAGATCTTTTTATACACACAAAGCATGAAAAAAATACCTCCCCCCACCCCACTATCCTGCTGGTAATAGTTTATCTAAAGTGATCACTCTCCTTACAATGTGTATGATAATCAAGTTGGGCCATTTCCAGCACAAATCCTACTCTACTTGCTGACTTAGAACAACGCTTCCTCAGCTCTCGTCCCCTAACGCCCCTACTCTACTTGCGCTATATTGATGACATCTTCATCATCTGGTCCCATGGAAAAGAAGCCCTTGAGGAATTCCACCATGATTTCAACAATTTCCATCCTGCCATCAACCTCAGCCTGGTCCAGTCCACACAAGAGATCCACTTCCTGGACACTACAGTGCTAATAAACGATGGTCACATAAACACCCTATACCGGAAACCTACTGACCGCTATTCCTACCTACATGCCTCCAGCTTTCACCCTGACCACACCACACGATCCATCGTCTACAGCCAAGCTCTGCGATACAACCGCATTTGCTCCAACCCCTCAGACAGAGACAAACACCTACAAGATCTCTATCAAGCATTCTTACAACTACAATACCCACCTGCGGAAGTGAAGAAACAGATTGATAGAGCCAGAAGAGTACCCAGAAGTCACCTACTACAGGACAGGCCTAACAAAGAAAATAACAGAACGCCACTAGCCGTCACCTTCAGCCCCAACTAAAACCCCTCCAACGCATTATTAAGGATCTACAACCTATCCTGAAGGACGACCCATCACTCTCACAGATCTTGGGAGACAGGCCAGTCCTTGCTTACAGACAGCCCCCCAACCTGAAGCAAATACTCACCAGCAACCACATACCACACAACAGAACCACTAACCCAGGAACCTATCCTTGCAACAAAGCCCGTTGCCAACTGTGCCCACATATCTATTCAGGGGACACCATCACAGGGCCTAATAACATCAGCCACCCTATTAGAGGTTCGTTCACCTGCACATCTACCAATGTGATATATGCCGTCATGTGCCAGCAATGCCCCTCTGCCATGTACATTGGTCAAACTGGACAGTCTCTACGTAAAAGAATAAATGGACACAAATCAGATGTCAAGAATTATAACATTCATAAACTAGTCGGAGAACACTTCAATCTCTCTGGTCACGCGATTACAGACATGAAAGTTGCGATATTACAACAAAAAAACTTCAAATCCAGACTCCAGCAAGAAACTGTTGAATTGGAATTAATTTGCAAATTGGATACAATTAACTTAGGCTTGAATAGAGACTGGGAGTGGCTAAGTCATTATGCAAGGTAACCTATTTCCCCTTGTTTTTTCCTACCCCCACCCCCCCTCAGACGTTCTTGTTAAACCCTGGATTTGTGCTGGAAATGGCCCACCTTGATTATCGTACACATTGTAAGGAGAATGGTCACTTTAGATAAGCTATTACCAGCAGGAGAATGGGTTTTTGTGTGTGTGTGTGTGGGGGGGGAGAAAACCTGGATTTGTGTTGGAAATGGCCCAACTTGATTATCATACACATTGTAAGGAGAGTGATCACTTTAGATAAGCTATTACCAGCAGGAGAGTGGGGTGGGGGGAGGTATTTTTTCATGCTTTGTGTGTATATAAAAAGATCTTCTACACTTTCCACAGTATGCATCCGATGAAGTGAGCTGTAGCTCACGAAAGCTTATGCTCAGATAAATTGGTGAGTCTCTAAGGTGCCACAAGTACTCCTTTTCTTTTTGCGAATACAGACTAACACGGCTGTTACTCTGAAACCTTTCATTATTTCAGATATTTAAATCTGAAATTTCACAGTGTTGTAACTGTAAGAGTCCTGACTCAAAAAGGGGCTCTGGAGAGGGTCACAAGTTTATTGTAGGGTAGTCGTGTTATTGCCACCCTTACTTCTGTGCTGCCGCTTTCAGAGCTGGGCCCTTGGCCAGCAGCGGTCACTCTCCAGCCGCCCAGCTTGAAGGCAGCAGTGCAGAAATAAGGGTGGCAATATTGTGACCCCCCCTTACAACCCCTTTTTGGGTCGGGACCCCCAGTTTGAGAAACGTTGGTCTCCCCCTATACTATACAGATTTCACGGGGGAGACAAGATTTCATGGTCTGTGATGTGTTTTTCACAGCTGTGAATTTGGTAGGGCCCTATCCATGAATTAATACATGTTATTGTGAGTACCCTCTTGCTGTTTAATGCTGTTAAATAGCACCTGGAAACACATACATTGTATATTGGCCATGAGGAAATTCAGTTTTGGATGGAGTTGAGCAATTTAAATCAAGGTGATTTAAATAATTAATTCTTTTAAAAAAAAATAGATTCATAGAAGTGTAGAGCTGGAAGGGACCTTGAGAAGTCATCAAGTCCAGCCCCCTTCACTGAGGCAGGACCCAGTAAACCTAGACCATCCCTGATAGGTGTTTGTCCAATCTGTTGTTAATAACCTCCAATGATGGGGATTCCACAGCCTCCCCTTGGAAGCCTATTCCAATGCTTAATTACCCTTGTAGTTGGAAAGTTTTTCCTGATATCTAACCTAAATCTCCCTTGCTGCAGATTAAGCCCATTACTTCTTTTCCTACCTCCACTGGACATGGAGAATAAGTGATCACTGTCCTTTTTATAACAGCCCTTAACATATTTGAAGATTATTATCAGGTCCACCCTCAGTTTTCTTTTCTCAAGACTAAAAACATGCCCAGTTTTTTTAAACTTTCCTCAGAGGTCAGGCTTCCTCAACCCTTTATCATTTTTGTTGCTCTCCTCTGGACTCTCTCCAATTTATACAGATCTTTCCTAAAGCATGGCACGCAGAACTGGACATAGTACTCCAGCTGAGGCCACATCTGTGCTGAGTAGAGTGAGAGAATTGCCTCCCATGTCTTACATAGAACCATAGAATATCAGGGTTGGAAGGGACCTCAGGAGATCATCTAGTCCAACCCCCTGCTCAAAGCAGGACCAATCCCCAATTTTTGCCCCATACAGACATACATACAACACTCTTGTTAATATACCCCAGAGTGATATTATACCCCAGAATGATATTAGCCTTTTTCACAACTGTATCACATTGTTGACTCATATTCAATTTGTGATCCAGTTTAACCCCCAGATCCTTTTCAGCAGTGCTACTGCCTCTCCAGTTATTCCCCATTTGGTTGCTGTGCATCTGATTTTTTCCTTCCTAAGTGTAATACTTTGCACGAATCTTTATTGAATTTCATCTTGTTGATTTCAGACCAAATCTCTAATTTATGAAGGTCATTTTGAATTTTAATCCTGTCATCCAAAGTGCTCACAGCCCCTCCCAGCTTGGTGTCAGCCACAAATTTTGTAAGCACACCCTCCACTCCATTATTTTTAAAATCATGATTTTTATCTGCTCTGGTTTTCAATTTACCTCTCTTTGTCCAGTTAGAAATATATTGGTAACTTTCAATAGCATAAAAGTGTAAGTTATGTACCCAGTTTTCCCACTCATTAAAAAAACATTTTAACAATATTTTAAAGAAAGTACATCCAATATTTGAAGGAAGTCATATTTGCAATTTATTCAGAAAGTTTGAATTAAGGTAATATGATTAATGATAAATTTGTATATGAGACATTATCAAACCATCATTACTAATATACACTATTGAGACAACTCAGTGTGTATTTATTTGAGAAAGGCTCGTGAACTACAATAACACTTTACTGTTTACAGGTGTCTGTCTCTAACGGTAGATACAAAATCCTGGTAAATGTGTAGTACAGGACTTCAGACAAGGCCACAGACCTGCAAACAAATCTGAAAAGGAGGACTTGTGGCACCTTAGAGACTAACCAATTTATTTGAGCATAAACTTTCGTGAGCTACAGTTCACTTTATCGGATGCATTCAGTGGAAAATACAGTGGGGAGATTTATATACACAGAGAACATGAAACAATGGGTGCTACCATACACACTGTAAGGAGAGTGATCACTTAAGATGAGCTAATACCAGCAGGAGAGCGGGGGTGGGGGGGGGAAACCTTTTGTAGTGATAATCAAGGTGGGCCATTTCCAGCAGTTGACAAGAACGTCTGAGGAAGGGGGGGGAGGAGAAATAGTTTTACTTTGTGTAATGACCCATCCACTCCCAGTCTCTATTCAAGCCTAAGTTAATTGTATCCAGTTTGCAAATTAATTCCAATTCAGCAGTCTCTCGTTGGAGTCTGCTTTTGAAGTCTTTTTGTTGTAATATTGCAATATTTTGTTGTAATATTGTTGTAATTTATTGTAATATTTTAGATCTGTAATCGAGTGACCAGAGAGATTGAAGTGTTCTCCGACTAGTTTTTGAATGTTATAATTCTTGACATCTGATTTGTGTCCATTTATTCTTTTACGTAGAGACTGTCCAGTTTGACCAATGTACATGGCAGAGGGGTATTGCTGGCACATGATGGCATATATCACATTGGCAGATGTGCAGGTGAATGAGCCTCTGATAGTGTGGCTGATGTGATTAGGCCCTATGATGGTGTCCCCTGAATAGATATGTGGACACAGTTGGCAACGGGCTTTGTTGCAAGGATAGGTTCCTGGGTTAGTGGTTCTGTTGTGTGGTGTGTGGTTGCTGGTGAGTATTTGCTTCAGGTTGGGGGGCTGTCTGTAAGCAAGGACTGGCCTGTCTCCCAAGATCTGTGAGAGTGATGGGTCATCCTTCAGGATAGGTTGTAGATCCTTGGTGATGTGTTGGAGAGGTTTTAGTTGGGGGCTGAAGGTGATGGCTAGTGGCGTTCTGTTATTTTCTTTGTTGGGCCTGTCCTGTAGTAGGTGACTTCTGGGTACTCTTCTGGCTCTGTCAATTTGTTTCTTCACTTCAGCAGGTGGGTACTGTAGTTGTAAGAATGCTTGATAGAGATCTTGTAGGTGTTTGTCTCTGTCTGAGGGGTTGGAGCAAATGCAGTTGTATCGCAGAGCTTGGCTGTAGACGATGGATCGTGTGGTGTGGTCTGGATGAAAGCTGGAGTCATGTAGGTAGGAATAGCGGTAAGTAGGTTCTGGTATAAGGTGGTGTTTATGTGACCATCGCTTATTAGCACCGTAGTGTCCAGGAAGTGGATCTCTTGTGTGGACTGGACCAGGCTGAGGTTGATGGTGGGATGGAAATTGTTGAAATCATGGTGGAATTCCTCAAGGGCTTCTTTTCCATGGGTCCAGATGATGAAGATGTCATCAATATAGCGCAAGTAGAGTAGGGGCGTTAGGGGATGAGAGCTGAGGAAGTGTTGTTCTAAGTCAGCCATAAAAATGTTGGCATACTGTGGGGCCATGCGGGTACCCATAGCAGTGCCGCTGATTTGAAGGTATACTTTGTCCCCAAATGTGAAATAGTTATGGATGAGGACAAAGTCACAAAGTTCAGCCACCAGGTTAGCCGTGACATTATCGGGGATACTGTTCCTGACGGCTTGTAGTCCATCTTTGTGTGGAATGTTGGTGTAGAGGGCTTCTATATCCATAGTGACCAGGATGGTGTTTTCAGGAAGATCACCGATGGATTGTAGTTTCCTCAGGAAGTCAGTGGTATCTCGAAGATAGCTGGGAGTGCTGGTAGCGTAGGGCCTGAGGAGGGAGTCTACATAGCCAGACAATCCTGCTGTCACGGTGCCAATGCCGGAGATGATGGGGTGTCCAGGATTTCCAGGTTTATGGATCTTGGGTAGCAAATAGAATATCCCAGGTCAGGGTTCCAGGGGTGTGTCTGTGCAGATTTGTTCTTGTGCTTTTTCAGGGAGTTTCTTGAGCAAATGCTGTAGTTTCTTTTGGTAACCCTCAGTGGGATCAGAGGGTAACAAATATGTGCGTGCTTAACTTTAAGTGCATGAATAGTCCCATTTCAGTCAGTGGGCTGCTCCTATGCTTCAAGCTCAGTGCATATGTAGATATTTGCAGGATTATGCCCAAAGTTGTTAAAACACACATCTTTGAGAACAGAAGCCATATACAAGGTCTTTGTGAATAAAGATACACTGGATGTTCCGACAAAGTGGGTGTTGGTGGGTGCATTGTAGCCGGACATTACAGAGAGATTTCCCAGACAGACCAACATTGTTTGTATAGGGAGCTAACTTATTCTTAGTAGTTAACAGTATTAATGAACTATATTATTATCTGTTTTACAGTTCCCAAAAGTGTGGTGGATACTTTACAGAACATGTAGAAGGCATGATACTGGCCTCAAAAAGCTTACAGTAAAGAATGACATAACATGATAAATGGATGCAATACAAACAAATGATGTTAAGCTGTAGTGTCACTGTGGCTGGTAAATCAGACTAAAAGGGAGAGAGGTCTTTTTCTACTATAAATTGGTAAACTATTTAAATGAGATTAAAAAAGTACAAGATACATTTTCCTTTGCCACTTGACAGTAGGGTGACATGACAGTCAAGTCAGCTGTCTTGACATAAACAGATTCAAAATTTCAAAAGATCTAAAATGAGAGTGGAATTGTTTGCCTGGGATTGAGATGTATGGGATGTCCTGTGTTAGCTGCTCTTCTGAAAGGACTTCAGTTTCAGTATGGTACCTGCATTGTTGATAAATCCACACATTCCCTCCCTTCCCATGAAGGATAATGCCTTTCTTGTCTGGCAGAAAAAAGATCTTTTTGTTCTCTTTTGTCAAGTCTCAACTCTGAAGAGGTGACAGACAGACAGTCACTTGGAGACAGACTTGGCTTTGTTGTGTAAATTTCCAGCATCGATAATTCACACTTCACTTGGCTGAGAAGGAGCAGCTCTTCTCTGGATGCTTTTGTGCCCCAGAGATTTGTGCTTTGGAGGAAGATTGATAAAAGATGTTAGTTGCAAAGGCAGAGAAGTGTATGGATTATGAGCATGCCATGGCACACATTGTCTGTGTTCACCATAGGGGACAAGAGAGGCACATAGCTCAGGTTTGGTGACACCTACATTTGTCCAGCCCAAATAAAATGATCTTCCAGCGTGAGCTGGAATAGCCAGTGGTTCCAAAAGATTTTCATTTTGTGGGCCATTTCTTGTGACAGGATCTTATATATCACCTCCCCTTCCAACCTCCCACTCCTGATCCTATACCTCCCTGTAGCAAAAATAGGGCTTGGTTATACTGGAAAAAGTAATATTAAGACACTACTGAGTAGGGTCAGATTGGGCTGCTGTGCAGCTGGGTCAGATATCTGTAAGGGGCCTCTGCATAGAGCTTATATGAGCTCTCTACCATTGGTTCCCTCCTGTGGGGAGCTGGAGGAACAATCCTCCCACAGGAAACTACTCGGAGGGATGACCAAGAATAGAGGTGGGGAGGAGATAGATTGTGTGCAAAAGGAAGAATACACTGGAGCAGCTAGAGTTCAGAACCAGTTCAGCTACCACCCATTAATAGCTCAAGGTTACCTGCTGGCATGCTGCAGTCATAAAAGAATCTAGAAGATTTTCCTTCATAAGCCAAATCAATCAGCAGAATTGTTCCATGGAGTAAACCAGTGAATCAACCCAGAATGCCTGTGCTGCCCACCCACATCCAAGTCTCTCCTACTACAAAGAGCTCTGAGCCAACTTCAGAGACAAAAAAATCCAAACAAGAATGATCCTTGCTGAGACAAAACTAACCCTAGCAGAACATGGTTCCTGCCCTGGGTGCTCAGATGGAATATGGACCAATCATCCAAAGAGGAGTCCTGGAAGCTCCGAGGAATGTCCTGCCCGTGCCCTGTGAAATTAACCCTGTTCCTCCTGGCTGGTGAAGTCTAGTGAAGAGTTTCTGGCCCCCAGGACAAATGAGATAAAACCTCTTTCAAAGAAAGCATACTTCTGGATATGCTAAGGAATGCACTGGTGCATTGATGTCTCTGAACTTGAAGAAGTCTATACTTAATGCCAACAACCTTACCAACACTGTCCCATTTCCAGCTTCCCTTTTCTTGACAAAGTCACTGAAGAGGTTGTGGTATCCAGGCTTGAACAGCGCCTGTATCCCCTGTTTCAGGGCAGGGCTGAGAAATGATCTGATTTTTTCACATCTGTCTTCACCACTGAGGATGTTGGGGAGATTCCTACATTGTTCCTGCTCTTTACAAAAATGAGGTATTCTCAAGATTTGTTAGTTGTTAAATACATTTGTTAGTCTCTAAGGTGCCACAAGGACTCCTCATTGTTTTGTTGTTGTTGTTGTTTTTCAATAAGTGCAAAGAAATTCACACTGGAGGAAAAAATTTAAACTACTCCTACACCTTCCTGGGTCCTAAATTATCTCCCCATGCCTGGGTGTCAACCTATATCAACTTAGGAAAGGGATCTGGGAGTCACTGTGGACAGCTCAATGAAAACCTCTGCTCAATGCACAGCGTTGATCAAACAAGCAAGCCAAACATTAGGATGCATAAGGAATCATAGACTATCAGGGTTGGAAGGGACCTCAGGAGGTCATCTAGTCCAACCCCCTGCTCAAAGCAGGACCAATCCCCAACTAAATCATCCCAGTCAGGGCTTTGTCAAGCCTGATCTTAAAAATATCTAAGGAAGGAGATTCCACCACCTCCCTAGGTAACGCATTCCAGTGTTTCACCACCCTTCTAGTGAAAAAGTTTTTCCTAATATCCAACCCAAACCTCCTCCATTGCAACTTGAGACCATTACTCCTTGTTCTGTCATTGCTACCACTGAGAACAGTTTAGAGCCATCCCCTTTCAGGTAGTTGAAAGCAGCTATCAAATCCCCCCTCATTCTTCTCTTCCGCAGACTAAACAATCCCAGTTCCCTCAGCCTCTCCTCATAAGTCATGTGTTCCAGTCCCCTAATCATTTTTGTTGCCCTCCGCTGGACGCTTTCCAATTTTTCCACATCCTTCTTGTAGTGTGGGGCCCAAAACTGGACACAGTACTCCAGATGAGGCCTCACCAATGTCAAATAGAGGGGAACGATCACGTCCCTCGATCTGCTGGCAATCCCCCTACATATACATCCCAAAATGCCATTGGCCTTCTTGGCAACAAGGGCACACTGTTGACTCCTATCCAACTTCTCGTCCACTGTAACCCCAGTTTTCTGCAGAACTGCTGCCTAGCCATTCGGTCCCTAGTCTGTAGCGGTGCATGGGATTCTTCCATCCTAAGTGCAGGACTCTGCACTTGTCCTTGTTGAACCTCATCAGATTTCTTTTGTCCCAATCCTATAATTTGTCTAGGGCCCTCTGTATCCTATCCCTACCCTGCAGCGTATCTACCTCTCCTCCCAGTTTAGTGTCATCTGCAAACTTGCTGAGGGTGCAATCCACCCCATCCTCCAGATCATTTATGAAGATATTGAACAAAACTGGCCCGAGGACTGACCCTTGGGGCACTCCACTTGATACCGGCTGCCAATTAGACATGGAGCCATTGATCTCTACCTGTTGAGCCTGACAATCTAGCCAACTTTCTATCCACCTTATAGTCCATTCATCCAGCCCATACTTCTTTAACCTGCTGGCAAGAATACTGTGGGAGACCGTGTCAAAAGCTTTGCTAAAGTCAAGGAACAACACGTCCACTGCTTTCCCCTCATCCACAGAGCCAGTTATCTCGTCATAGAAGGCGATTAGATTAGTCAGGCATGACTTGCCCTTGGTGAATCCATGCTAACTGTTGCTGATCACTTTCCTCTCCTCTAAGTGCTTCAGGATTGATTCCTTGAGGACCTGCTCCATGATTTTTCCAGGGACTGAGGTGAGGCTGACTGGCCTGTAGTTCCCAGGATCCTCCTCCTTCCCTTTTTTAAAGATGGGCACTAAATTAGCCTTTTTCCAGTCATCCAGGACTTCCCCAGATCGCCATGAGTTTTCAAAGATAATGGCCAATGGCTCTGCAATCACATCTGCCAACTCCTTTAGCACTCTCGGATGCAACGCATCCGGCCCCATGGACTTGTGCTTGTCCAGCTTTTCTAAATAGTCCCGAACCACTTCTTTCTCCACAGAGGGCTAGTCACTTCCTCCCCATGCTGTGCTGCCCAGTGCAGTAGTCTGGGAGCTGACCTTGTTCGTGAAGACAGAGGCAAAAAAAGCATTGAGTACATTAGCTTTTTCCACATTCTCTGTCACTAGGTTGCCTCCCTCATTCAGTAAGGGGCCCACACTTTCCTTGCCTTTCTTCTTGTTGCTAACATACCTGAAGAAACCCTTCTTGTTACTCTTAACATCTCTTGCTAGCTGCAACTCCAGGTGTGATTTGGCCTTCCTGATTTCACTCCTGCATGCCTGAGCAATATTTTTATACTCTTCCCTGGTCATTTGTCCAATCTTCCACTTCTTGTAAGCCTCTTTTTTGTGTTTAAGATCAGCAAGGATTTCACTGTTAAGCCAAGCTGGTCGCCTGCCATATTTACTATTCTTTCTACACATCGGGATGGTTTGTTCCTGTAACCTCAATAAGGATTCTTTAAAATATAGCCAGCTCTCCTGGACTCCTTTCCCCCTCATGTTATTCTCCCAGGGGATCCTGCCCATCAGTTCCCTGCGGGAGTCAAAGTCTGCTTTTCTGAAGTCCAGGGTCCGTATTCTGCTGCTCTCCTTTCTTCCCTGTGTCAGGATCCTGAACTCGACCATCTCATGGTCACTGCCTTCCAGGTTCCCATCCACTTTTGCTTCCTACTAATTCTTCCCGGTTTGTGAGCAGCAGCTCTGCCCCTAGTTGGTTCCTCCAGCACTTGCACCAGGAAATTGTCCCCTACACTTTCCAATAAAATGGAAACTATTCTAATGTCTGTATATAAATCAAGGATGCAGCCGCATCTGAGTACTGTGTGCAGGAGTGGTCAACCCATCTCGAAAGGACATTGCCGAACTGGAGCGGGTTCAGAGAAGAGTTACAGGAATAATTAGGGTTCTGGAAAAACTCTTATACGAAAAGAGATTGAAAAGACTGAGATTGTTTACTTTAGAAAGTGACAAATAAGAGAGGACTTGATAAAAGTAGATAACATACTGAGGACTCTAGAGAGTGCAGATCAGGATCTTCTGTTCTTCCTGTCTCATAACATGAGAACAAATGTTCAATGAAATTAAAAGGTGGGAAATTCAAAAGGAAATACTTATTCCACACTCCATGTAATTAGACTGTGGAACTCATTGCTACAGGAAGTAATTGAGGCCAAGAATTTAGTAACATTCACAAAAGGACTGGATATTTATATGCCTAACAAGAATATTCAGAGTTGCTAGAATTAATTAAAACAATTTTGGTAGGGATGTTAAACCTTGTGCTTCAGGGCTTTAGTTGATCTCATCCCACATCTGCTCCTGCCAGGTTCTTACTTCTTCCTCTGAATCACCTGGTACTGGCCATGGTCACAGACAGGATACTAAGCTAGATGGCTCTTGGTCTGCTCCAGTCTGGCAATTCCTATGCTTCTGCCTTAGGACTTGTCTACATTTATTGGAGGATCGACGCTGCGGCGATCAATTTGGGGGGTCTAGTGAAGACTGGTTAAATTGACTGCCGATCACTCTCCTGTCAACTCCTGTACTCCACCAGATCAAGAAGAGTAAGGGGAGTTGACAGAAGAGCATCTCCAGTTGACGTTGCATATTGTGGACCACGTGGTAAGTAGATCTAAGCTATGTTGACTTGAGTTACGCTATTAACGTAAGTCAAATTGTGTAGCTTAGATCGACTTTCATGCATGTTGTAGACATGGCCTTAGAAATGTGATGGGTAACAACACAGCCTCTTCCCTCTCTGGAGGTGATTGAGAACTTCAGGGCCCTGCATAGAACATTTCCTTCCCTGCAGGTCCTGTGTGCAAGGGGCAGAGAGGTTTGTACAGCCCACTCCTGCCCTTTGGAGGCAGAAAAGACTTTCACGGAGGAGCTTGCACAAGTGCGGCAGATATGCTATCTTATTTGGCCCTCAACCCTGCAGCGTCTGAGCACCTTACAATCACTTATAGATTTCATCCTCACAACTCCCCAGTGAGGTAGGCAATTATCCTCATTTCACAGGCAGGGAACTAGGTAATAGGGGAGATTAAGGGCTAGATCCACAAAGACTCAGCACTGCAATGCGTAACTCAGGTGCTCTGCTACGTAGTGAAATCCACAGTCCTGAGTTAGGGA
Source organism: Chelonia mydas (assembly GCF_015237465.2). NCBI lineage: Eukaryota > Metazoa > Chordata > Testudines > Cheloniidae > Chelonia > Chelonia mydas. The sequence continues at coordinate 18,349,283 of NC_051259.2, read as the reverse complement.
CCCAGGCTTTCTGTACCATGCATGGGGAGAGTTAGGTGCCTAAGGATGGGATTCATGGAAGCCAGCATGCTGAGTGGGGAGCCGCCTAACCTAGCCAATAGGAAATGCTGAGGAGGGGTTGGGACTTAGGTGCATAACTCTGAGCCAGAGGGAGGAGCTAGTCTCCGCTCAGGATCCGTAGCCATGGACCCTCTCCTGAAGTTAGGCATCAGAGCCAGATCAGCCCTTTCTCACAAAGAACAAAGTGCTGGTGTCTTTATGTTCTCTAGCCCAGTGGTTAGAGCAGTCACAGGGGATGTGGGAGACCCAGGTTGAGCTCCCCAGTCCACCTGATGTCTTCCCCTCCTACGTGAGTGCCATAGCCACTGGGCTATGGGCTATTTTAGGGTGGGCCTTTCTCAGTTTCTCCTTTAGAAGTTATTCCACTTTGGAACTGACTGTGACTGTTGGACATCACAGCTGGGTGCAGGTCTGTGAGGGAGCAGTGGTGGCTGGGCAGGGAGCCCATGCAGAGTGACTCAATGAGAGATGCTAACTGTGTCTGGCTTGGAATCCTACAAATGCTTATTTGCTTGAATAGGGATTGGGCCGCAGAGGGCAGTGCAGGTCTGAAGAGCCCTGACTCTTAATTAGATTGCCCAGGAGCCCAAACAGGTACCGCTGTCACTCACCTTGAACTTTAACTGTTTAAGCCTCTTTACCTAGAGTATTTGCAACCTTTTCCCTTTCCCGCCAGCCCTAGTAAAAACCTTTCCCTTAGCCATGTGTCTGAAAGGGACCCACCAAGGCTAGCACCCACAAGGCCAAACTGCTGAAGCGCCTACAGAGCTTGCCTCTGAGATGTGATACACTGGGCCTGCCACTGCCACCCTAAGGGTGTACAGGGTAATGACCCTGATAATTGGAGCATTGATCAGAACCTGAAATAGCTTGGGCTGATTCTCTGCCCATTCCACATTCTCAGCATCCATACAAGCAGCCCAGATGTAGGCAGAAGAATGATTTTCAGGTCAGTTGCCTCCAACTCCATTTCCAGCTGTTTTCTGTCTACCAGTGAAATGAAAAGACAGTAACTGGATGGTTCTCCACCTTTGAACCAGGCAAAGGGATTCCCCATTTTCTGAGTGCAGACCTTGGGAACAAGGATAGGGGAGCACTAGCACCAGCTTCTTTGGAGCTATTCTCAGCAACCTCTCTTCAGCCTCAAACAAAACATCTTCAGTCACAGCACTGTTACTCTGGATCTGGATGGATCAAGATTGTGGTGTTTAACTAACAGCCACCAAGTGGCAGCAGCATCCTGTAACAAGTGAAATTGAGTGAATGAGCCTCCCAGAGAGCTTGCACTGAATATTTTGTGAGTGCACTTCCTTCCTTTGTTTATTTGCTTTTGCTAGCTAGTTACAGAACATCACAGGCTGGTTATGAATACATGTATCAGATAAGCATTCGCTGTCAAAATCCCCTGCCTCCTCCACAAATACACTGAACCTGTCTTCAAAGCAGGGCTTGATCACCAAATAAAACACAGTGTACAAAACAATCAGAGCTCTGTACAGGTCAGTGCCCTTAATTTGGGGACTACCCACTGCAAAGCAGGCAAAAGACTCCTTTCAGATGTTATGGTTGCAAAAATGGCCATTTCCTGTCTATGCCTGGCCATGGTGATCCAGGGCATGGTGATCTAGGCATTCGTGACCTCCAAGCTTGGTTACTGCATTGCAATCTACCTAGGGGTGAAATCACCAACCTGTGTAAGACTCCGACTGTTCAAACGCTGCTCTGCAGCCACTTAGCAATGCAAGTCACTGAAAGCATGTAACCATGCTGCTCCACTCCTTACATTGTCTCCCCATTGAGCTCTTGAGTCAGATTCAAGGCCTGATGATTGGAAATGGCCCAAGAGAACTAGGGGGCCTTCGATCTTTCTGTGACTGTAATTAGCCTCAACAAGATGCTTCTCTGGAACAACTGATTTATCTCTCGCAAGGATGAGACCACCATGCCCCAGAGATGGTTCTGGACTAGGTTGCACCCCTCCCTGCCATTGGAACAAAACGTGAAGCACATTCCCCTCTGGGTTCCCTGCAATAAACACTCCGTTAAAGGAATTTCCCTATGGCTGGGGCCTGGGGGACTGAGAGAAACAGCCAGCCAGTGTGTTTCTTTTAAAATGTTCCAGGTGCTCAGAAACTATGGTGTTAGAGAGCTAGATTAATAAATGAGCTTGATTAATGAGGGTTAGAGTGGGTGGCAGAGCAGGTGCCCGTATGATGTTCCTGGTCTAGCTGCTGGACTTTGTGTCAGGATTGCTAACTTCTACTCCCAACTCTGCCTCTGCTGCTCTGCGTGACCTTGAGTAGTCACTTCCCCTCTCTGTGCCTCAGGTTCCCCACCTCGGACCTGGGCCCAATCCTACTGCCTGGCCTCTTGGGAGTGTTGCTTACAATTTGTGCAGCACTCTGAGAGGCTTTAAGGACGGGCCGGCCAGGAGTACTGAGGATCATTGCTCTGACATGGCCTCAGCTCAGCTCAGCAAAGGCCCTAGCGAGATGACAAACTTGTTCAAACAACCTCTGTAACGCTTCTGAGATCGTGCATAACCTGAGAGGCCAGCAGAGCAGAAAGGAACGAGCTGATGGAATGTTGTGTTTCAGTGAGTCCCCTTCCCTTGCGGACTCCCACTTAGTTCTCATGAGAAGACGGGCCAGTACTTTCCTGCAGGCCCAAGGGTAGCAGCCTGCGCTTGAGAATGAGTAACTGACATTTCCGGATCCTGGCCTATTCCTCCCTGCTCAGAGTGGGACTTATGCCTGCCCCTGGGCACACCCCGTGAAATGGGGGGAAGAACAGCGGTGTTTGCTTGAAGACACTGAAGCAGCTGCAGCGCTTTGCATACTGAAAAGATGAGCAGGGCTTTTTTTCAGCTCTGAAAACTGTTTATTCTTCACCAAGTACTGACACGAGACCGGAAAGTGCCTGTTCCTGAGTCTGGCTATTTATAAACAAGAGCTGCCTGCTGCTGCTGCGCCTTCTCCTGCAGGGGCCAGAGGCACTTGCAGAGTTTTCCTCTCATTGCCTTGAATTCCGCCAAAGACGTTTTGTTTTGAGGGGAAGAAAATGGAGCCTGATTACGATCTGTTCCTGGCATTCAATGAACAAACACATCTGAGTAATTCTTTGGTGTCAGTAAACTCCACTGAATATCTAATTAAGTCTTAACTATTTCAGCCTTGCCTTCAGCACTATTCACAACACCAGGGTGCGTGCAGAGGGTGTGCTAGACAGATTGCTCATTTACTGCAATCATTTGCCTTTAATGCATGAAACAGCTGTTGAACGTGTCAGCAAGGCCCATTCCTAGGAGTCAGAAGATTCTGTGGACCAGGGTTAGTGGCTACTGCTGTTTATTCACTGTGGGCTTCTAAAGTGGAGTCTATTAAACAGCCTGCAGGGTCACCACCTGTATACACTCAGGTTGCAATGAAATGTGTGACGGATCCGGGTACGTACGTGGGATATGTGTTGGTATGTTTGTGCAGACGTGTATGTGCATACATATGTCTGTAAGTGAGTGTGTTTCTGCACTTGTGTGTGTGTGTTTGCGTACATGTGCCGGGGCCAGTCAGAATCAGATCCCTGGATGCTGCAGGTGCAGCTCACTGCAACAGGGGCTGAAAGTAGAAGCAACATAGAATGAGGCACCCTGCCTGTCCTGGTCCCTGTCTCACTGTGAGCACGTTGTCCCAGTGCTCTGATCCCTCCACTGACCCTCAAGCACCTTCCATTGCCAATCCAAAGGCCTGACTCTGAGAAAAAGGCTAAATGCTTGGGAATATATCCTAGATTAATGACATTCTTCACCCCACAAAAGGCAGAAAGTGAGGAATGTTTGACTTACGTCACTCCATCACTGAGATGTCAGCTCTGAATTTTGAGGAAAAAGCTGAAACTGGAGAAAATGTTCTGGCCAAATCTGAGGACGCTGTTCTGGGAACTGCCTGCACGGCTGTGTATCCTGAAGTGCTTCAGCCTCCCACACTGAACGGTGGGTACCTGCAATCTTACAGTCACCCCTGCTCTTGTGTGGGCGATGGATGCTCCACAGAACCTAGCGCAGAATCCGAGATGTTGGAGCTAGAAAAGCCGTCTTGGGTCCACTCTGCCTCATTGCGATGCCAAGGGCCGTGCGGCACTGGTTCCTGCGATGCCAGGGGCCGTGCGGCACTGGTTCCTGCGATGCCAAGGGCCCGTGCGGCACTGGTTCCTGCGATGCCAAGGGCCGTGCGGCACTGGTTCCTGCGATGCCAAGGGGCTGTGCGGCACTGGTTCCTGCGATGCCAAGGGGCCGTGCGGCACTGGTTCCTGCGATGCCAAGGGGCCGTGCGGCACTGGTTCCTGCGATGCCAAGGGGCCGTGCGGCACTGATTCCTGCGATGCCAAGGGGCCGTGCGGCACTGGCTCCTGCGATGCCAAGGGGCCGTGCGGCACTGGCTCCTGCGATGCCAAGGGGCCGTGCGGCACTGGCTCCTGCGATGCCAAGGGGCCGTGCGGCACTGGCTCCTGCGATGCCAAGGGGCCGTGCGGCACTGGCTCCTGCGATGCCAAGGGCCGTGCGGCACTGGTTCCTGCGATCCCAAGGGGCCGTGCGGCACTGGTTCCTGCGATGCCAAGGGGCCGTGCGGCACTGGTTCCTGCGATGCCAAGGGGCCGTGCGGCACTGGTTCCTGCGATGCCAAGGGGCCGTGCGGCACTGGTTCCTGCGATCCCAAGGGGCCGTGCGGCACTGGTTCCTGCGATCCCAAGGGCCGTGCGGCACTGGTTCCTGCGATGCCAAGGGGCCGTGCGGCACTGGTTCCTGCGATCCCAAGGGCCGTGCGGCACTGGTTCCTGCGATCCCAAGGGCCCGTGCGGCACTGGTTCCTGCGATCCCAAGGGCCGTGCGGCACTGGTTCCTATGTTGTAGTCTCCTAAACTCTGTGTTCTCTTAAACTTTTCCAGGGCTGGCACTTCTTTAACATCTAAGGAGACACAGAGAAGCTGGGGACTACAGTGGATGTCCTTCTTTCGTTCCCCCTGCCTTTAGCTCACCTGGGCAGCACATGATGCTGGGAGCTGTAATTAGAACAAAAAATAGGCCTTCTACTGTAGCCTTCACAGGGCATAATGGCCTGACACAGGGCTGCTCTCTTGGGGATCACGAATGGGATAGCAGCTCTTTACCTCTCTCCCCAGGGGAGTGTAGCTGAAAGTTGTTTCCATTGATGGTGTAATGGGTCGATCATCTCAGGCCAGTGTTTGCTGGATAAGAACATAAGAACGTTCATATCGGGTCAGACCAAAGGTCCATCTAGCCCAGTGTCCTGTCTTCCGACAGTGGCCAATGCCAGGTGCCCCAGAGGGAAAGAACAGAACACGGAATCATCAAGTGATCCATCCCCTGTCGCCCATTCCCAGCTTCTGGCAAACAGACTACGGACACCATCCCTGCCCATCCTGGCTAATAGCCACTGGTAGCTGTCCAGATTCCTGCTGGCATCCTCACTGACAATCCCAGCAGAAAGGCCAAGGGCTGGATGGGCCCTGGAGACTGAGTTCTTTCACTCTGAGTCATGGCCCTTCCAGACCAAGTTGGAGGCAGTCTGCAGGGAGGCTGCGGGGCTGCTGCCCATGCAGTGCCTATGTGGAGTCTGTGCAGTTGAGGATGCCAGTCCGTCACTCCTCACCAGCGCTGAACGTCAGGGAGATGGGAACAATGGGCGTCAGCCTTACTGCAACGGCGAGCCCTTAGCACTGGGTTCCCCCCGCCCCCAAACCCTTAGATTTTGTCCAGGGAATCTGCCACATGGGCACGGGGGCAGGCTCTTACTGTTCTACTGTAGAACACAGCCCTAGGACAAAAGGCATTTGGCCCGCATAGAACATGGGCATTGGGGGTGGCCAGCTTCGTTCAGCCAAGACTGCTGCACCTCCCCAGTGGATGGATTTAACTCCACGCTTCTCATTTCCACTTTTTTTCTACTTTAGGCACCTACATTAACAGGGAACTGCAGAGCAGAAGTGGCCTGGTTTCATTGTACCATTGTATAAGGAAGAGCTGAAGGTTCTTGTCAAACAAGAAAAAATGCTTTTTCTCTGCTTCTTTTTCACCTTAGAAATCCTGAGGTTGTTGCATCTGCTCTGCCCTGTCGGTGCTGGAGGTCTCCTGGGAGTACGCAGAGCAGTGGATAAGAAATGTTCTCAGCTCTTCAGCGCTGAATCTTTAAAAAGGAACTTAGTTCCTTCAACTGCTCGTGGGAACAGTCGGAGTTAAATGGGGGTAAAAAAGCAAATAAATCCAAGAGTGCTGAACAGGGTCCTTGTCCCCATCAGGGGAAGGATGTTTTTAAAAGTGTTTAGTGAACTCATTTTAACTAGCAAGTGTTAGAACCTAGTGTGGACGGAGCCAGTTGTATTTTCATGTGTTAGCTGGCCAAGGGGAACCCCAGGGCATTCAAACGTGGTACAGTATCTACAATGTGGTAGCTAATGTGTTTTCAAAAAGCCACTGGTTTTCCTGGTCTAAATACCCCATGAATGACAATCACGGGCCCTCTCAACTACCAGGTTTTACTCTGTGTCCTGTCCCCCAACTTCCCCATCTCTCAGAAAGTCTTCCTGACAAACCAGTGCAAACAGGTCCTGCATTTCTACTGTGGCAAACAAGCAGACTAACTCACTCTGCAAGCAATAAATAAATAAATACACTCCTTTCAAGCCTTATCTATGCATCATACCAAAGGAAACCAGGGCACATGCCCAGCTCCTCCCTCTGCCATCCCTTGCAGAGGTCTCCCTTAAGGGACCTGAACCCCAGCTAGAGACTGTGGAAGACTGCTGGGTCTCAGCCATGGCTCAGTTATCACCTCATCACAGAGTGAACAGGGAGGGTGGGAAGGATGAAGTCCATTTGCTGTTTCCTGCGGTAGCAGGGAATTGATCATGTGGGGCTTGTCCCGCACATCCAAACCAGCCCAGAGGCTCACAGGGTTGTTCTCCAGCAATGCCAGCCTGGGCACTGCAGACTTTTCCTATTTGCCACTCCAGCAGGAGTCTATGGCCGCTCCACCAAGACTTCCTGGGCAGCATGGGAGCATTGTACACAGCCAACCCACTCCTCTTCCCCAGGAACAGCCATGCTGCTCTCTCTGCCTGCAACACTAGACAATGCCAAAATTAGGGTTGAATCTTACAGCTGCCTAGCCACATATGCCCCTAAGTGCACAGAATTTGCAGTGTAATGTATTCATGATACGCTGGTGCAGACTTTGCCCTTCTCTTTCATTGTTCCCCATGGATCTCAAAGTACTTCGCAAAGTACCTTTGTTGGTATTACTCGGGAGTGCTGCTTGGCTCTGGAAATGCACCAGAATAACATGGAGGGATTCAGTGTCGCAGTAGCCGTGTCGGTCCCAGGATATGAGACAAGGTCGGCGAGATCATATCTTTTACTGGACCAACTGCTGTCGGTGAGAGAGACATGCTTTCGAGCCACACAGAGATTCAGTCTTAAATAGAGAGTTGGAGTTAAACCCCTTTCTTCCCTTTCATTGCTTGGGCTGTGACATCTTTTGTATTGCTCTTGTATCTGTGTCAGACAGACAGAGTTTATACATTTCCCCTTCTACTCTGGGCAAGTTGTCTAGATCCTATGGCAGGTGACTCATGAGTCACCCTATCTGAACTCAGGCAGATATCTCTGCCATCCCATCTCCTGTGAAGTGACGGGGCTCCAGGAGTGAAAAGTGAAGGAAGCATAGAACCCATTCCAGCAAAGAGGAGAGACCCAGTCGGCTAAGTGGGATTGCTGCGATATGACTGAGAAGCGCTGGGGTTGGGGAGAGCAGGACAGAAGCTTGTTACTAGGTCTGACAAAAAGAATACTGAATGAAGTGGAGCAGATGGCTGTTGAGTTTGGGTAACTTTCACCACATCCCTGCACTTCTGCATGTTCCTGTTTTCAGCTGGTAGGGAAGATATCAGTCTGTGGGCGAAACTCTGCTGTTATAGCACGCTGAACCTGCCCAAACCTGGGGTCTCATCCTGTTCCCACTGAAGTGAATGGGAGTCTTGCCTTTGACTTCATCTGGCCTCTAGGAAATAATGGGAATGTCACACGAGTGCCTGACCCATGAGATTTCCAGCCCAAGTTCTGCAGGTGGTCAGAGATGTGATTGGACTCATGCTATGCAGATCATTCACTGCTGAATTGTTGGAGGTTCCGTGTCTCTTGGTTTTACCCTCCTGGGGCTGTTTCCTAGTTACCTATGTAGAAATTTTCTGCCACATTTATAAACATGATCTCTGGGAATTCATTACACCACACAGCTGGGCCAAATGCTTTTTGAGGCTATTATCCAAGCAAAAAGAGTTTCTGGAAACTCAAAAAAGGACTCATCATTGCACTTGGCCCCCTGAAGCTGCTGGTGATGGGCCGAGGACACGGCCTTCAGAGCAGCAGCCAGCTCTGTTCTCCAGTGCACTGGGGAAATCCCAGCTGAATTCTCTGGGCTGTGGTAACCTAGCACAGGATTTGGCCCAAGATGTTGAAACATTTCTCAACTTGATTTAACAACCTGCAACTAACTGTCCTTTGAATTTACCGTTGAAACAGGAAGAGCTGAACTTGGTCCATCCCTTGATATAGCCACTGTGAGGCAACCCAGCAGTGGGCTACAGCCAACCAATGAATTTCACAAACCACATCTTCCTCTCTATTGTAACGCATCATAAACAAACACCAGCACTGAACTTGTGGGACCCTGAAGAAGGATCTGTCAGTGCAAGACGCATCCCAGAAACACTGCCGGAAGGGAAGCCCCGCAGTAATGAATATGGGGTTCTAATTACCAGTGTCTCATTGTGTAGTCTGTGTGTGGAATCCCCCCAAAAGAGAGGTCTTGGCAAGAACACAAATTAATAATTAGCAAGGAAACATGAGCTTCCATCTTAACACCTTGGGGATGCAGAGTAGGGCTTCGACAACACAACTGGGGCTTAGATGCATGTAACAGCAGGTCCTAGAAGGTAACATCTATTCATGGCTCATGCACTGTGCTCCAGGATTTCATTTGAGTCAGCCAGATTGCTTAAAAATAGAATTTACCTTTACAAGGACTTGGCCTCTCTCCTTCAGTCAAACAGCAGCCACATTCCCTGAGTCCCACTCAACTGAAGTTGGGGTGGGGCCCATGGAAGCCGGTGGGAACAGCGATCAGTGGGACTGGGCACCATCAGAGTGGGCTTCTCCTGGGAATTACCCGCCCAGTGGCAGCTCCCACTGAGAGAGACCCCACCCCACTTCCCAGCTGTGGGGGGTGTGAAGTGGGGGTGGGGATTGTGAACATTCATTGTAGGTTTCTCTTCCTGATTCTCGCTGCCCTTTCCTGTGCTCCCACCTCCTGCTGAGTCTTTGGCGCCATTATCCAAGGAAAGGATGGAGAGAAATAAAACACTGAAACAGAATGCAAGTGGCTGGAGCGTTCAGAGTCTGGCCTGTGCGTGATCAGCACTGAGCCCAAAGGGACGAACCCACAACACATGCATGCAGGGCTGGAGTGTGACTTTCACCCCATCAGCCACCGTCACCCTCCGCATTAGCACTAACTAGAGGCCATCTTAGGAATAGAGCTCGCTGCTCCACCCATGTCGTCCTGGGCAGGTAGGGGGCTGCATTCCCCTGGGAATTACATGACTATGTTAGAGTCACATTTCCTGGGATTAGAGAAATGCTGTTCTCGAGGGGCAGCACAAACGTTCATCAGCTCCGACTGTCCTGACCACGTGCGTCCTTTTGCTCAGACCCTACTCTGTATCTGCGGGTTCTGCATTCTGCTCCCCTGGCATAGCCGCATTGATTCCTGGTTTCCACCAGCATGAGAGGAGTCTCGGCCTTTGTGTCATAAATCAAGAGGAAATATGAACCAGGTAAACTCCTTCTCTGTGTGTGTTTCCAGTGGGGAGCTGCTGACTGGTGCTGGGCACTGCTGGTGGGAGATGGAGCGTTAGCTTCCAGCCTTCACTTCAGATCATTTAAGCAGGCAGCACATCATTACTAGGGAAGAAAACAGAACGGGTTACTTCTTTACACCCTGTGTGTAAAAACTATTTGGGTTTGACCAAAGACAGTGAATCTGCCTGCCATGTGGGGCCCAAGGATGCTGCCCCTGCCTGCCGGGCTGAGACCGCTGACCCAGGTAGAACTACTGAGCCCTTACCACACCTCCCCTGTAACTTTGGGTCATGAATCAGACTCAGCCGTCGAGTGGCTGCCCATGTCCAGACCAATTTTCCATTATCCTTGTTCTCTGCATAGCCCCTCCAAGCGCTATTGCGGTTGAAATCGCCAGCGAAGATGCATGATACACTTTGTCATTGTATGGGCTGGTCAACAAAATTGAAAAGTATTTCTGGCGGTTGTAGATAGGCATTATGGAGATCTTGTTGAGCTCAACAATGAGAAGCTCAATATTATTCTCTTCCATTTTATAGGTGGATGCAGTCCTGATGCCTGGCTTAACAAATACAGCGCTGCCATATTGGCTGTGTGGTCTCTCAACTGCCACCAGAATTCCTGGGATCCTAGATTGTTTGTCCTGTAATTCTCAGTCAGTCTACTGTAGGCTGAGAACATGGCACTGGTGTTTTGCACAAACATGGGCAAACATTTTCTGTTTTGGAACTGATAGTCCTTCAGCATTTATGGAGAGAATACTCAGCGCTGGTCCCAAGCAGGACCCTTAGTGTCTTGTCTTTATTGTCTTCCTTTGTTTTGTAGGTTCACAGTAATAAGAAGAGGGAAAGCAGCAGTACAAAGTGTTTAGCAGGATTCACAATCTTTAAGGCTGACAGGGACAGCCAAGTGAAAGCTCCTGCTATGGCCCCTTGCCAAGGTACTAATGGTAACAAAAAACCACCACTTCATGAAGCTAATACAGACCGTATTGGAGAATAAAAGATTCTTTGTGAACTTTTGTGGCAAATGGAGCTGACAGCGATGACAGAAAAATGACCTCCCACAAGGTACTGTCTTAGCACCTACTTTATTTAACAGCTACACAAACAAACAGCCAAGCTGCTCTGGCACAAGATGTTTTATCTACGCAGATGATCTGTGTGTCACCACACAGCACAAGAAGTTTGGCACATTAGAAAGTACTCTGGTGAATGAACGTAACGCCCCAAAGAAGTACTATGCTGCCAACGAACTGCATGAACACCCAGTGAAGATGCAAGTCAGTGCATTCTACGTCAAAACTGAGACGCCAAACACGAACTCAACATCAGCTGGCTTGGGATGAAATTTACTTATTCTATAAATCCTGTATACCTTGGTGTTACTCTTGACTCCTTTAGATCCTGCCATAAACATACAGCCAAGGGTAGCATAAAACCCCTCCTTTACCTGTAAGGGGTTAAGAAGCTCAAATAACCTGGTTGGCACCTGACCAAAAGGACCAATAAGGGAAGAAGATCCTTTCAAATCTGTGTGGGGACATTTTTGTTTGTGCTCTCTGTTGGTCTCGCTGGGACAGAGAGAGACTAGGGCAGGAAAAAAACATCTCCTAAAACTATACCTGAAATAAGCATCTAAGATTACAAATTGTAAGTAATAGCAAGGAAATACATTAGATTATCTTTTGTTTTAGCTTGTGAATTTTCCCTTTGCTAAGAGGGAGGTTTATTCCTGTTTTTTGTAATTTTAAAGTTTTGCCTAGAGGGGAATCCTCTGTGTTTTAAATCTTATTACTCTGTAAAATTACCTTCCATCCTGATTTTACAGAGGTGCTTCTTTTACTTTTTTCTTTATAATAAAGTTCTGTTTTTTAAGACCCTGATTGGTTTTTAGTATCCTAAAAACCCAAGGGTCTGGTCTGTGCTCACCTTGTTTACCTATTTGGTTGGTATATTATTCTCAAGCCTCCCCAGGAAAGGGGGTGAAGGAGCTTGGGGGGATATTTTGGGGAAACAGGAATGCCAAGTGGTCCTTTTCCTGAATCTTTGTCTAACTCACTTGGTGGTGGCAGCAATACCGTCCAAGGACAAGGAAGAATTTGTGCCTTGAGGAAGTTTTGAACCTAAGCTGGTAGAAATAAGCTTAGGGGGTCTTTCATGCAGGTCCCCACATGTGTACCCTAGAGTTCAGAGTGGGGAGGGAACCCTGACAGATCCACATTGAGAAAACTAAAGCCAAGGTTAACATATGAAACAACATTCTCAGCAAGCTGGTTACATCAAAATGCTGTGCAGACCCATCCACTCTCCGATCAACAGCACTGGCACTTTGCTACTCCTCTGCTGAATACTCCTGTGTAGTGTGGGCATGATCCCCTCATTCAAAGAAGTTAGACCCTGTTCTTAACACCGCCTGCTACTATATTAAAGGATGCTTTAAGCCTACCCACATCAACCGCCTCTACATCCTTGCAGGCATTGCTCCTTTTGATATACACTGGGAAGTTGCAATAGAGTCGAGCACACAAGGCGATGCACAGATCCAAGGCATCAACTATATAATGCTGAAGCTGAGTTGACTGAAGTCACAGCAAAGGTTTCTTGCCACCATTAAGCCCCTAACATTGACACCCAAACAGAACAGGGTTCAGTTATGGCATATAAGAGTACAGAACAACCCTGTAGCCTGCGTGCTCTAGCTCTGACTAGTCGAGCACCTACCACTTCATGCACATCAGCCCTGGACTGCCCTTATGGCATAGCCTTAATTGACTCCACACTGGAGTTGGCCAGTCTAGGGCCAAGATGACCAAATGGGGTTACATCACTGGCCCCAATACCTGTGACTGCACCAGAGAGCCTCACAATATGGAGCAGCTCCTGTGATGCCAGCTGCTTGAGCGTGAATGTTCTTCCAGTGATCTGGCAGAGTGCAATGATCAGGCAGTTGCATGTGCACCAGTGTGGTGGGTAGCAGTATGACGACACACAACAAGAAGAAGCAGTGAGAGAGTAGAGATAGGAATAGAGCTCAGGAGTCCCTACTCCTCATGCCTTGCTCTAACATTAGACAATGGCTGCTTTCTGTGTAAGCACAATGGTGGCATTGCCAAAGCTTGGAGTCTGTGAGGTAGAGAACATCGATCCTTTTGGATCTGGAACCAGGAGAAGGCACTTACAGAATTTCACAGCATCTTCATAAAGTATCTCAAAAAACTTATATGGAAACAAACTTTTATTACCATCCAACCTAGCTCTTTGCATCAAGCAGTCTCTTACATCGCTGCTTGCATCCATGTGATGGCTAGAGCGGGAGATTTGAAATCAGGACTCCTGGACTCTGTAACTGACTTAGTGACTACCTCAGGCTATGACCTTGGGGAAGTCACTGAACATAAGGTGCTTTGAGATCCTGAGATAAAAGGTGCAAGAGAAGAGGAAGGGATATAAACTTCTCCAATCTTTGCACATGGCTTTTCACTGCTTTGGAGCTAAGGAGTTGGCAGTTCTGGGGACATAAATACAGTGATGCTTCCCTGCTAGTGCAGAGAGAGCTGGGAATTTTACACTACATGAAATACAGACCAACGCGGCAGGTTGCTGGCCTGCAACTTAGCTGAGGCACAGTTTGCCTTTATCTGCTTTCTGACTACTTAGTCTTTTCCCTTGATAAAGTGAGGAGAAAATGCTGCCAACAGGGACTCCTGTTCTATTTGCTTTCATGTGTAACAGGAAATATTAAAGCTCCTTTCACTGGCACGGGGAGCTTGGCAACTGATGCAGTCACAGGCCTGTGTCTTCTGACTTTGTTTGAATAATCTTCAAACATAGTAAGTAAATAAATAGGAGGCTGCAGGGCCTGCCCCGTTGGTGAAAGGTGGTAGGAGGACACTGGGCTCACCTCCTCAGTCCAAGGTGGGAGGAGATGTGACGTTCTGGACCTTGGGGAAACACTCAGCACCCCCATGTTCATCCTTATAATATGATTGTGTGGTATCCAATGCAAAGTTTGTCATGTGGGGTGTCTTTGGAAGGCTCATGATGCACTGAGCATTGTTGTTACAGTAATGTTATAGGTTGTAATTTCATGTATTTAGTTATGAAGCTGAGAATGTGTCCTCATGGCTTAAAGCAAAGCCAGGCAAAAACTCTCCAGGAGCAGAGGGCAGTTCATACCTCATCAGGGCATGTATGGGAAAAACCCAGCCCAGCCTCACAGGAACAAAGGACACTGATCTAGGCAACAACAAAGGATCTGTTGGACTCTCGAGTGAGTCACTCCCCTTCCTTTGGTCAGTTTGGGACTACGATGAGCTAACGCTCACCTGACTCTGAAGGGTGGAGGGTGCAAAGCCAACAGAGAAGAAAGAACATGGTAAAAGGGAGAGATATTTGCCATGCTCTTCCTCTCTCTTTTATCTCCACCAACCGACATCACCACCAAGTGACTGAAGCACTGATCAAAGGGGAGAGCCTGGCTGAAGGGCAACCAACCAGACTGTGGTGAGAAGCATCTAAGTTTGTAGGGCACTGCAAGTGTTAAGATCAGCGTAGAATGCGTTTTGCTTTTATTTCATTTGACCAAAGCTGACTTATTGTGCTTTGACTTATAATCACTTAAAATCTCTTTGTAGTTAATAAATCTGTTTGATTTTTCTACCTGAAGCAGTGTGTTTGGTTTGAAGCATGTCAGAGACTCCGCTTGGGATAACAAGCCTGGTACATATCAATTTCTTTGTTAAATTGTCGAACTCATATAAGCTTGCAGTGTCCAGCTGGCATAACTGGACACTGCAAGACGGAGGTTCCTAGGGTTGTGTCTGGGACTGGAGATATTGGCTAGTGTCATTCGGTTGCACAATCCAAGGAGCAGCTTACATGCCAGAGGCTGTGCGTGAGCAGCCCAGGAGTGGGGGTTCTCACAGCAGAGCAGGGTAAGGCTGGCTCCCAGAGTCAAGGATTAGAGTGACCTTCCCTGATGGCCATGGCAAGGGAAAGCAGCAACCACCATGCATTTTCCCTTTAAAACCTAGTTTTTGGGACTTCGTTTTCACGGGCATTGGGAGATAGGGCTGCAGGTGGGTTGAGAGCCTGGGTGAGTGTGGTAGAGGAGAGCACCACGGTGGGTAGTAGCCTGCAGTTGTGATTTCTATCTTCCTCCCTACATAGGGCTGTGCTTTGAAAAGTGAGCGGTGAGGTAGGGAAAGCCTTATCTGCAAAGCAAGTCCACAGCAACTACAGCTCAAGAGACATCTGTGCTAGATGCATGACATGGCTCTGTGCTAGGCATGCCTCCCAAGCACCTGGACCAGAAGTTAGAGTCTGAAGTTCTCCCCTGGGGGAGGATAGCTTTGTGACAGGGTAAAGGGCTGTAAAGAGGGCTCCTGTAAGAAGCTGTAGTCACTTCCTGGCCCTCTGGGTCTAAACCCTGTGGTGGTGGCACAGCGAAAGAGAGATGGGTCTGTGTACGTCGCTTCTGGGACAAGGGGTAACATTCTCAAAACTGATTTAGGAGTCTGAATCAAATTTTCAAAAGTGACTGAAATCTAGAAGCCTCAATCCCACCGACTTTCCCTGGCACATGGGCTCTTACGGCACCTAGGTGCTTTTGGGAATATTATGCTGTGCCCATCTCCAGCTTCCAGGTGTGTGCTAGCGAGGGCTGGTGAGCACATAGGGAAGGGGAGCTATTGTGCACCTCCAAACCATAGGCAATGAAACCTAGGGAGCCATTGTGTCTCCAGCCTTCCTGGCATATTCACACTGTCTGTTTGCCAAGGCAGATCCTGAGGACTAGTTTTTAGGAGGAAAACATCTAAAGATACTTAGCGAGTGGCCAAGTAGGGTCTAGTGCAGCTAGGGAGACCCATGTTGTTACCGCTACTCTATCATGGCCCAGCAGACATACACCCAGACACCGCTTCTCCTAGCAACCGTGGTGACTAGAGAGTACATTCCCCTGGCGACAGTGCTTTAAAGTTGTTCCAGCGCTCCCTAGATATGGAAATCAAGGACCAGAGACACCTCACAGGGGAGACGCTTTGCATTAGAACCTGTCCAGAGGAGATTTTTCAAGCAAACAAAACCAACATATTCTTAGAATTTGCTCTTGTCCCAAATCAGGTCTGAGTCTCCATTGCTGAAGCCAAAGCAAGAACTCCACTTCACTGAGATATGCCTTTGTCATCAAAGCCACCAAGCCAATTTGAGATGATGTGGGCACTGTTTGGACAGAGGAAATTCTGCCAGTGAGCAAATTCTTGAGCAGAGACCGCTTCCTAGGGTGAATTGGCCCCAGCAGACTGCAATGCCCACACAGGGCCTCCTTCCCCCATCTTAATTTATGCTACCATTCCTCTTTGCAGAAAGAAAATCTGTCCGTTTCCAGGCCTGTATTATTCCCCTTCATCTGATGCTTTGCAGAGCCCCAGGAGTTGAAAACATCTCAAGGCCGGGCTCCCCAGAGTTCCTAAGATCAGGGTCATCCCATGGAGAGTTTTCAAGCCCCAAATAGACTACAGCATGTGGGAAGGAGCATGCATGTTGGTCTTCATTTTCCATTAGCTGGGAAGGTCAGTGCCATCTAGCATCGAGGGGGCACCAAGCACAGTTTAGGTCATGAGACTTTTGGCACATAAGCCATTAGGCAGAAAGCACTTAAAGAAAATATTTTGTGAGCTGCATAGCGTTGGGTCTTTCCTCCTCTGCTATCACTCCCCCTGCTATTGCCAGATAGGCTGAGGCTGCATGTTAGGGGCACCAGCTACTAAAAGTCAATATAGAGAAGAGGCCTCTAAATTATTTTCCTGTGGTAAGAAGAATGGGAGCCTGGGGCTAAGGGCTGCAGCCCTGCATTGCAGGCGTTTCTATGGAGCTGGTGAGATCTGCAGGAGTCTGGGTTAAAGAAACACAAATGCATAAAGAGGACCATCCCAAAGAACTTCACAAACTCCAAGATGAACATTAAAAAGAGAGACCAAAAGTGTTACCTTTACAGTAATTCAGCCAGCCATTGTGGGCTCCATATAGGAACTGCTGGGTGAGGTTCTCTGCGTTGGACTATACTATGTAGGTCGTCAGACTGGTCCCTTTTGGCCCTTAAATTTAAGGCATTAAAAGCTTGTAAATATACCCTTCAGATGTAGATGTTCACCGTGAGATTTAGACTTGTGAAAATTGTTTCAGAAACAATCTTAACTTCAGCTACTAGGACTTGCTCCCAAGAGCTAGAACTCATTTTAATGGCTGATTTATGCGATATCAGCAGTAACACCAGCTGTCTTGAATCAAACTAAAACCAGTACCTGTCTCAGTGCATTGCATATCCCTCTAATGCATATTCATGTTTTATCAAATGAAGCCCTTCTATTACAGCTGTATCCAGTATTGATACATAACCAGGCCCTCGCTTCCCCCAGACACGTACCATGAGATGGCATGCTGTAATTGCATTATCAATCAACCTCATACATCAAGGTCACTCTGATGGACCTACAAAAGAGCACTAGTATTACCCCCACAGGTAGCAGAGGGGGAGGGAGTTAGGTTGTTTTTGGAATATTTAGCGAGTGTCCATGGCGAGAAGAGAATGTATGAATAGTAAATAAAGACAACGCTTTGGTTTGTAACTAGCGTTCATGGCATTTATTCTCTCACCAGCCCCTGTGCTTCTTCTAGGGGAAGATCTGCTCTGTGTCTGGGAAACTGCCAGTTTCATTTATTTGTTAACTTCTTACTACCTGGGTAGTCTCATGCTGAGGAGTCCCCCAAGCGTGGCTGTCACAGAGTAGGGAGCAGTTATTCACCGCCAGTCTCTCTACCCAAGGGCAGCCCTGAATGCTCCTGAAGCCCAGGGTTTTGCAGGGTGTGTAGAGAACTTTATTCCTCCCCAGGCAGCACATTAAGTGCATGTCAGTTCAGTCAATAGTCATCTCTCCTGCTCTGATTAGACAGAATGGCAGAGGTTTCAGTCAGCAACTGCACCAAAGTGCTTCATTTTGGTCATCTGCTTTTCCAGAGGCTCTGTACCATGCAGATACCTTCAGTCCAGGCACCTACAACTCATAAGGGCTTTCCCATCAACATTCAGCACAAGCCTGGAAGGAGAAAATCTCTTTTCTATCACTGAGCATTCTGGGAAAAATTGATAAATCACTACACGATTTAGTGTATGAAGTGGCAAGCCAGGAGGGGGGAGTGGGTTACAGAATGAAGCACTGTCAGACCAGCACAGGTGGGGGGCGGGGTGGGAAATCTGTAACAGCAGGATAGCTTCACAAGCCTTCTGGAAATTGAGCCACTTCTAAAGTGCTCAGCAGCCACAGCTCCTAGCCAGGAGGGAGGAGGGGATGTGGATTCTTCTTTGTTCTCAACAGGAGATGCCAGGTGGTGAATCCTGAAAGTCTAGCCCAGGGAGGGCAAGCAATTACAGAAGAGCCCAACCAACATGTAAGAACAAGGGACCAGCAACTCATCTCCAGACCCTTCCAGCTTGTCTGCATTAGGGTAATTTGCCCTTGTGAGTAATCCACCTTTTAGGAAAAAACCAGTGCAGTGTCTAGTAGCAGGGATTGCAGCTTAATGCTGTTAGAGGGGGTGCAGACCCCCCACTTTAGATTAAGCTTTAAGGGCTCAGATAGTCCTGGGAATTTAAGCCATGGGCAGCCCTGTCATTGTAATATTGACATGTCTAGACATGACACTGAGGGACCCGCTCCAAAGCCCAGACATCAATATGCATCTCTCCTTGTACACAGCTGTTGGACTAGGGTTGCCAACCCTTCAAGATTAAGTCCTGGAGACTCCAGGACTTAAGATTAATCTTAATTGAAGATATTGTCATCTGATGACACCTTCAAGAATACGTCCAACCAAAATTGGCAACCCTAGCTCTGGCACATCTGATTAAACAAGCCACCAAGCAAGCTCGTCACTTAAGAGTTTTAGCTTTTATTTGAAAATGCATCTGTACATTCTCACTTCATCGATCAACAATGATGTGCTGCTCTGTGCTCTCAGCAGCAGGGGGCAGTAGCAACTAAAAGTTGACACAATGAGCTTTCCACAGCGCCTGGAAACAAGAGACAGAAGAGGAAACAAAAACCCACTAGCTTTTACATTTAACCTTTTCTGAGCAACGTAATTAAGAGTCAAGTCATCCTTTAATCACATGGGGTGGAAGGGAAGGGAAGGGAGCTGGTTTACAAGGTCCTACATATTGATCACAAAATTATGCTGCTGAAATAACCTTGTGCATGGCTGTTTGGAAGAAACATGTAGCTGTTCCAGTCCTTTTTAAAAAGCCAGCGTCTTAAAACTGCAGTAAGCCCTTTCGTCATTCCCAACAGTCTCAAAGCCAAATAACGAAGGGAGCCCTTTCTAATAAATAATGATTAGAAAAAGAATAAATAATTTTAGGCCAAGAATATACAATTACATGGATTTTATTTGGTTTCAGAGGCAGAGAAAGTGGAGCTTGACTGCAGCTTTAAGCCTTACATCTGAATTAGCCTGAACACTTAGTAGTTTTACAGTTGATTGGCTGTACAAGTTAAAAGATCCAAATTCCACAGAGGTTTAGGCACACTTGTATACATCACCCCCCCCAGAGACACATTGTGTGCAGCTAAGACAATAGGATAGTAATAACCTGATGGAGGGGGAAGTGATCCCTTTTCAAGTCAAAGTAAGAAAAGTAAGATTCAAGACCTGTTAAACATCCTAGTATTGTGGGGAAGGGAGGGATGTGATTTTAAGACAAAAAGCCAGCAACAACACAAAACCCAAACCCAAGCCCCTCTTTGCAAGGTGAGATACTGGAGGTTCAGACACACAAGCCATTAGAGGATTTTATCACAAATAAAGTTTGTGAACTTCACTGGCAACGCCAAACCCTAGAACAAGCCCACGACTGGCAGCAGCACCGCGCTGTCCTTCTACCCTGGCACTTGGAAGCCTCGACATGGAAATTCATGAGCGTCATTTTAAGTAGTCCTTATTTCTGCTGAAGACAAAACTTGTTCATGCCACTTAGGATGATCCTACAACGAGATTTCATCTTCACTCTGTCTGGGTCACCAGAACCGTCCTCCCCTCCCATTCCCAAAACAAGAAAAATAACTCCCACACGGAAAAGAGAAAGCAATCAAGTGCAAGCCATCAGCATCCAATGATTGTTTTTTGGGAGGTGGTGGGAAAGAGGGGGAATCAAACCACCAAAAGGGAAAGACTGACCCCCAAGCACCTCAGCAGCTGATGGCACTGGGCTGCTGTTTGCTGACAAAGTCTGAGATGAAGTCAAATTCATTCTGTCCCAAGAAGAGCTCCGGCAGCTCCTGAATCCGGTCCAAACCCAGTTCCTGGACCAGAGACGTCAAGACCTCCTCATCGATGAGATCGGTGTCCATAACATTCAAGGTCAGAGCGGGCGAGGGCATGTGCTGCATGCCAGGGTGCTGGCTGGGCACCACTCTGTACTGCTGCACCCCGGCCGCCACGGGGCCGCTGCTCACGCCCATCAGCGGGTGCCCTTGGTACTGGGTGTTGAGTTTCTGGAGGTGCATGCTGGCCATGAGCTGCTGGGCGCCCACGGGCCCCATGTACGGCTGCGGCTGGCCCGGGCTGCCGAACATCATGGCGCTGGGCAGCGGATGGTGGGCCACCTGCCCGCCGACGCTGGGCCTCGGTCGCAGGCTCCCATCCAGGCCGGCCCCTCCGTAGGGCAGCATCTGGCCGGCGGCGGGCAGAGTCCTGAGCCCGTGCGGGGGGGCGCCCTGCAGGCCGCCCAGGCGGTAGCTCTGGAGCCCGCTCACGCCGTGGCTCATCGGCAGCATCCTGGGGTCGGCCATGGCGCGGGCCCTGCAAGGCAACAGGGCGGTGAGGCGCTGCTCGGGGAAGGGCCCCCCCCGCCCCCTCTCCCGCGGGGCGCCCAGGAGCCCCCCCCCGGGCTGCCGGGGAACCCGGGTCCGGGCAGCAGGGCCAAGGCCGCGGCTCTGCCGGGGCCCCACCGCGGGCTGGGTCCCGCGGCCGCGGGGAGCCGCGCTGGGGCTGCAAGACCCGCTCCGGGGCGAGCCCGGCGCGGCAGGGCGGGACCGGGATCAGCCCACCGCGGCGCCCCCCCCCCCCCCCAGGACCGGCGCCCCCGCCCGCCCGCCCCGGCGCCCCCCCCAGGACCGGCGCCCCCCGGCCACGTACCCGAGCCCAGGGGCGCAGACTCCCCGGCCGGCAGCGACACCCGCCCGCGGCTCCTCGCGATCGCCGTCACCAGCGCCCGGCCTGCCGCGGCAGCCTTATATCGGCCGCGGGGGGGGCGTGGCCCGGAGCCCCGCCTCGCGCCTGCCATTGGTGCGCAGCTACCGCGTCAGGTGGGCCCGCGGCCCCGCCCCTGCCGTGTGTGGGCTGGGGGGGGGGGCGGGGCGGCGCGGGGCGGGGCTGACGAGCGGAGCGCAGTGGGCGGAGTTCGCCGGGGCCGCGCCCCGCCTGTCCCCGCCCGCCCCGCCCCGCCCGCGCGAGGGCGTGTCCCGCTGGCGCGGCTGAGGCGCTGCGCGGTGGGGATCGGGCCGCGCTGGCTCCTACCCCCAGGTGGGGCGGCCCGGAGTCCACTGGCCTCCGGGAGGGCGCGAGCCGACGTCCCTTGAGCGCGGCCGCCTGGGAGTCGGCAACGGACGGAGCCATCCCCGGGACGCCTGGTCGCCTTCCCGCCTTCCCGCGGCCAGCACGCGCCCTTCCCGCCTTCCCGCGGCCAGCACGCGCCCTGGCGCTCCAGGGCAGCCCGGCCGGAGGCGCGAAGTCATTTAAGTGTCACGGGAATTAGGCTCCTAAATGCCGCTGGGGTCTGGCCTCACTGCCCGGCTACACCCCGTGCAGAGAGCCGCAGCGCAGGGAAGCTTCTGCTCAAATAAATGGGTCAGTCCCTGAGGTGCCGCAAGTCCTCCTGTGCCTTTTGCCTGGCTACCTAACTCCGAATGTAGACGTTGGGTTAGTCTGCTCTTCTCTTCTGAAGGACCCTAGGAAATGCCCTGAGAAAAACGAAGTCAGAAGGACGTTTATGTTGCACGTTTAGGCTCTGGAAAAGCAGGAAATGGCGAAGTTAAGCTTAACGGCCCCAATTTAACTCTCCCCCTCGTTTGCACAATACAGTCTTGAACCACACAGCTGCATGCTGTGACTCAGATAGTACAATGTTAACAGGCAGATTTTTCTACAGGCTTCTAAGGTGCTTGGATATGCAGAGATTACGCTGTACATCTTGTGTATTAATGATCCTCTGGCCTATTGAGCCGAAGGAGAAAATGCTAGACAAGTGTATCAAAAGTTGTTTGTTATTTACCTGTGTTATTTGAAAAACTAAACATTGGAAAAGGCTGTGTCACAAAGGGGCAGCTGAGCATGTGCTGGCAACCTTAACTCTGGTATTCTTGACTTACAAATGCTTAACCATGCACTCTCTCTCTCTTACTGTGTTATTTTTGATTGAATATCCAATTATTGTGCTTTCTAACAACAGTTCAGATCAGATAAGGCCCATGAGCCAGCAGCCCAAGACTTAAGCATCTGGGGTTGTTTATTTCTTGTGAAAAGCCAATAACTTTTACACATACCTCCAACTTGTGCAACAGAGCCCAAGGTTATTGACCTTTGGGACATGTTGCAAAGACTTCTTTGTTTACACGGGCTTTTGCCTTACCAGGTGTTTGGGATGGGTTTCTGGTGGTGTTTGGAGGTGTGTGATTGTCAGTCCTCTAATTGACAATGAGTCAGTTGTTTAATTTAATTATATAATGATAGTTTTTTTACCTTAGAGATTTTGACAAGTGCATTTTATAAATTCAATAAATACTCATACCTACACACATACATACATACATCTCTGCACAAACACCCACATACATCCACACACCCTAGGGATCAGCCTAGAGTAAAGAACAAAGGTTTGTAGCCTAGTATAAACGTGGGGAGTGTCGAATCTTGCCTTTATAAACATGTTAAGTATGAGCTAATTGGCAATCAGTTTTTAAGGTAAAAATAATTTAGTGTTTATACCACCCCAGCCATGCGCAGCACACACACCCACCATGGTCCTGATCCTGTAACTGGCTCCCTGTGGGCAGACCCCTGTGTCCGTACAGAGGAGACTTGAATGGGTCTCCATGAAGAAGCAGGAGTTTGCATATGTGATAAGCTGTAACATTGAGGCTTATGTATGTATTCATGGTTCAAAAATATGGTTAATGCAGAGTTCAGGTTGACCGTCAGTCTTGTGCCCTTCCAGAATGCCCAGTAACACCTATGCTTAAACCTCTGAAAGCTAGGAACTGAAGAGTTATAGTCTTCCACACCATACCTTTATGTAAGCTTAATTCTACCCCTCTGCAAAAGGCCTAAGAGTTTCTCCCCACACTACTCCTGTGAACTTTCACCACAGTCCTCTACTTGCTCTGGAAGGATACAGTCCTGTGAGAGGAATGTGTTGGGGGATGGCTCAAAAGAGGCGGAGTTAAGGTTATGTGTGGGAGGTTATGTGGGAGAGACATTACCATATTTCTGGTTTCAGAGTAGCAGCCGTGTTAGTCTGTATTCGCAAAAAGAAAAGGAGTACTTGTGGCACCTTAGAGACCAACAAATTTATTTGGGCATAAGCTTTCGTGAGCTACAGCTCACTTCATGGGACGCATTCCATTTTTCTGTATTTTCTGGTTTTCAGAGGTTTGTGTTTGTTTTACTGTAACTCTTTATTTCCTAGTTTTTAAAGTATTTGATGTTCTGAAAGGGAACAAGACACTGTTGGTTGACCATAACTCTGTGTTAACAGAGTTTTTGGGAAGTGAATTTCCCTTGTTTTTTGAGGAAGTGGAGGTAGTAAGGGAGGCATGGCTGAAAGACACCTGTAAGGGAGGTTGGGGGGATGAGGGATCTCTCTGGGAACATCTCACTGACACTCAGCTACCAACTCTGCCCTCCTTCTGGCCTCTCCATGGCTCAGGAGGCAGGAGAGGTCATGGGGAGGCGGGAAGGTGGTGACTGATAGGCTGTGAGGAGCACATCTACCAGCTGGGGACATCAGTGGGGAGTGGAGGAGAGCATGGTGGGGAAGAGGATCTGCACAAGTCTGTTTAGTATAGGATAATAGGAGAGGGATGAAGTGGCCCATTCATTTCAATGGAAATTTTCTCGGCTGAGTAAGAACCCCCCAAGAGATGCATACTGCCTGGCACAATGTAAGAATATAAGAGCGGCCATACTGGGACAAACCAAAGGTCCATCTAGCCCAGTATCCTGTCTTCCAGCAGTGGCCAATGCCAGGTGCCACAGAGGGAATGAACAGAACAGGTAATCATCAAGTGATCCATCCCCTGTCGCCCATTCCCAACTTCTGGCAAACAGAGACTAGGGACACCATCCCTGTCCATCCTGGCTAATAGCAATTGATGGACCTATTCTCCATGAATTTATCTAGTTCTTTTTTGAACCTGTTATAGTCTTGGCCTTCACAACATCCTCTGGCAAGGAGTTCCACAGGTTGACTGCGCATTGTGTGAAGAAATACTTCCTTTTGTTTGTTTTAAACCTGCTGCCTATAAATTTCATTTGGTGACCCCTAGTTCTTGTGTTATGAGAAGGAGTAAATAATACTTCCTTTTTACTTTCTCCACACCAGTCATGATTTTATGGACCTCTATCGTATCCCCCCTTAGTCGTCTCTTTTCCAAGCTGAAAAGTCCTGAATTTATTAATCTCTCCTCATATGGAAGCTGTTCCATACTCCTAATAATTTTTGTTTCTCTTTTCTGCACGTGTTCCAATTCCAATAGATCTTTTTTGAGATAGGGCAACTACATCTGCATGCAGTATTCAAGATATGGGTGTATCATGGATTTATATAGAGGCAATATGATATTTTCCGTTTTATCTGTCCCTTTTTTAATTAATCCCAACATTCTGTTGGCTTTTTTGACTGCTGTTGCACATTGAGTGGATATTTTCAGAGAACTATCCACAATAACTCCGAGAACTCTTTTGTGAATGGTAACAGCTAATTTAGACCCCATCATTCTAGGGGTTAACCTCACTGTTAACCCCCTTTTCCAGATCATTTATGAATATGTTGAATAGGACTAGTCCCAGTACAGACCCCTGGGGGACACCACTATTTACCTCTCTCCATTTTGCAGACTGAGCATTTATTCCTATCCTTTGTTTCCTATCTTTTAACCAGTTACTGATCCATTAGAGGACCTTCCCTCTTATCCCTCTAAGGCTCTGTGTTTGTCACGGAAGTCATGGATTCCGTGACTTTCTGTGACTTCTGTAGCGGCAGTTTGGCTGGCCCCGCAGCTGCCTGAGCAGCTCGGGCAGCCCCTGGGCCAGTCACACCAGCTGCTGCTGGGGCAGTCTCAGGCCCCCCTGACCCCCAGCAGCAGAAGTTTGGGTGTGTGTGGCGGGGGGGCTCAGGGCTAGGGATTGGGGTGCAGGGCAGTGCTTGCCTTGGGGGGGGGGCTCCCCAGAAGGGTGACAGAAACTCCCCTCCCTCAACTCCTAGCTCCTTGTGCAGCCTCCACCCGCACACGCTGCCCCCATAGCTCCCATTAGCCATGGTTCCCAGCTTGGGGCAGAGGCAGCATGTGGAGCTAGGAGCTGGAGGTTGCTGCTTCCCAGGAGCTGGGTAGGGAATCTGCCCCAGCACCACCAAACTCGCCTCCCCCCAGCACGCACAACTGCCTGCCCCAAGCACCCCCAGCACCGCCTCCAGCACCTGTGGTGCCCCCCTGAATACCCATGGTGCCCCTCCTGGCCTTGACCGCCATGGCGCCCCCCTGGGCCGTGCCCCCCCTGAACACCCACATGCCTCCCCCCCTGGGTCACAACCCCCCAGCACCTGCGGCATCCCCCCAGGTGGTGCTGCCCAAAGTACCCGTGGCGCCCCCCCGAGCCCTCTCCCAAGTTTTAGAGGTATATAGTAAAAGTCATGGACAGGTCACAGGGCCATGAATTTTTTTTACTGCCCGTGACCTGTCCATGACTTTTACTAAAAATAGCCATGACTAAATCATAGCCTTACCCATAACAGCTTACTTTGCTCAAGAGCCATTGGTGAGGGATCTTGTGAAAGGCTTTCTGAAAATCTAAGTACACTATGTCCACTGGATCCCCCTTGTCCACATGCTTGTTGACCCCCTCAAAGAATTCTAGTAGATTGGTGAGGCAGGATTTCCCTTTACAAAAACCATGTTGACTCTTCCCCAACAAAGTATGTTCATCTACGTGTCTGACAATTTTGTTCTTTACCATAGTTTCAACCAGTTTGCCCGGTACTGAAGTCAGGCTTATTGACCTGTAATTGCCGGGGTCACCTCTGGAGCCCTTTTTAAAAATTGGCATCACATTAGCTATCCTCCAGTCATTTGGTACAGAAGCGGATTTAAATGATAGGTTACAAACTACAGTTCTGCAATTTCACATTTGAGTTCCTTCAGAACTCTTGGGTGAATACCATCTGGTACTGGTGACTTATTACTGTTTAGTTTATGAATTTGCTCCAAAACCTCCTCTAATGACACCTCAATCTGGGACAGTTCCTCAGATTTGTCACCTAAAAAGAATGGCTCAGGTTTGGGAATCTCCCTCACATCCTCAGCTGTGAAGACCAATGCAAAGAATTCATTTATTTTCTCCACAATGGCCTTGTCATCCTTGAGTGCTCCTTTAGGCTCTTGATCATCCAGTGGCCCTACTGGTTTAGCAGGCTTCCTGCTTCTGATGTACTTAAAAAAATTTTGCCATTACTTTTTGAGTCTGTGGCTAGCCATTCTTCAAATTCTTTTTTGGCCTTCCTAATTGTATTTTTACATTTCACTTGGCAAAGTTTATGCTCCTTTCTATTTTCGTCACCAGGATTTACCACTTTTTAAAGGGCACCTTTTTGCCTCTCGCTGCTTCATTTACTTTGTTGGTTAGCCATGGTGGCACTTTTTTGATTCCCTTCCTATGTTTTTTAATTTGGGGTATACATTTAAGTTGAGCCTCTATTATGGTGTCTTTAAAAAGTTTCCATGCAACTTGCAGGGATTTCACTTTTGGCACTGTACCTTTTAATTTCTGTTTAACTAACTTCCTCATTTTTGTGTAGTTCCCCTTTCTGAAATTAAATGCTATCATGGTGCGCTGCTGTGGTGTTTTCCCCGCCACAGGGATGTTAAATTTAATTATATTATTTCACTATTACCAAGCGGTCCGGCTATATTCACCTCTTGGACCAGATCCTGTGCTCCACTTAGGACTAAATCAAGAATTGCCTGTCCTCTTGTAGGACTAGCTGCTCCAAGAAGCAATCATTTAAGGTGTTAAGAAACTTTATCTCTGCTTCCAGTCCTGAGGTGACGTACCCAGTCAATATGGGGATAGTTGAAATCCCCCATTATTATTAAGTTTTGTATTTTTATTGTCTCTCTAATCTCCCTGAGCATTTCACAAAAGTTCTAAGAGGTGTGCACTGACCCTTTCATCTCAATGGGCGTTCTTCTCCTTCTCCCAAAGCCTGCCCCAGCCTCTGGTGCAGAATACCTATTTTCAAGACAATCTCCCTCTGCATATAGACTTTAGAGCAATTTGAATATTGAAATCAGTTTCTTACTGGGGGCAGAGGGAGCCTGTATCTGAGGAACCCTTGACCCAATGTCCCTGTATTTGTGGAACCCCTTGATCCAATGTCCCCCCTTTTGTGGCATAGCAGTAGTCAAGATAGTTTCACTATGGACCATGGATGTTAGAGCATTTTGAAAACTAAATGAAATATTGTGCGGAGGCTGTGTGTCGGAGAACCCTTGGTCAAATGACCTCAAATTTGCACCACAAACTCTACCCCAGCACCTGTTGTACACCTGTGCTCACCTCTCCGTCAGTCAGCCGCTAGGTCCCACTCCTTCTGGCCCCTCCATGTCCCTGGTAATCTTGAAGGGAAAAGGAGGGAAGTTAGTGGGTCAGTGAGGAGTGCATGAACCAGCTGGAAAAGGAAGGGGCAGGAGAGTGGAGATGCAGAGTCCCCCTTCCAGATCTGGACCTAGTGGATGAGAAATTGGCTTGGCAGCACAGGAGGCTCAGAGAGGCTTGATGTGTCCCATTCATCTCCATGAGAGGTTCTCAGGCGAAAGAGAACAAACACCAGTTGGTGATGAAAGAAGCCTGAAACAATAGCTCTCAGATGTGTGAGCTGCTCTGTTCATCTCAGTGAGTGTTCTCATCCCCCTCCCATTGGCTTTAGTGCCTGTCCCGTACACCAAGCATGTCTATTCTCAGTTCACCAACCCTATTTCAGTGCTTTGTGCCCAATGGAGACACCAAACATGCCTGTTCCCAGTGTCTGACGTAGATCTGGTCTGTCATGCCTGGTGCTGCCCAGCAGGAGTTCAGCAAGCCTCTCTGAGCAGAGAAGTGATTTATCCTGGCTGTGACGCTTGCAGTGGCCTCTCTGGTGCTATTTTCAGTTTGCCAGCGAGAGCCTGGCCCCCCACCATCATACTGGGCTTCAAATCCTGGCCAGAGTACTGCCCACCAAACTGTCCCAGGGAGAGACTCTGGCCAATGGGTAGATGGCATTGGGGTACACTTGCAGGGTGTTGAACTTCCTTAAAAGTGCACATGCCACTCACGCTTCCAACAGGAGCCCCATCGTGGCGCCACAGACAAAGCAAAGGCAGGCTTGTCTCCTAACGAAACAATTCAAACTCTTGGTCTTTGGGTTCAAAGAGCAATGCTTGGCCCCGGAGCCACCGCACAAACACCCCTCTCTCTCTGGGTAGAGCTGTGCTGGCAGCGAAGGTGTCATTGCGGCATGACTAGGCATACCAGCACTAACTTGAGTCTAGCTGGCAGAGGTGACGATAACAGGGTTGATGTGGCAGCACAAGCTAGTCATGTGGGTATGTACTTGGTTTGGTAACTCCTGCTACTACATCTACACTAGTATTGTTATCTGCGCTAGGTAGGTTACAGCTAGCATGGATATGCCGACCTACCCGCACTAGAATCACACCTTCACCTGCGGTGTAGATTTAACCTGTTTGTGTCACCCAGTAATGGTCTGGGTGGGTAATTTTTCCATTATAGTTATAACTATAGTGGTATAATTTTGTTAGTAAAATTCCCCATATAAATAAGCCCTCACAAAGGAGTTTCAGAGGAAACAATAGCTTGTAGAAATGTGAACTCTGTAAGTAGAGGTGCTAAAACTTTTATACTGCAATCATTTTAAAAGTATGTCCTGGGCATTGGTAACATTTAGTAGCTGAGCAAAGGGGCAGTCCAATGATGTACATTTATGAGGGTCAGTGTAGAGTTATGTTTCCAGAAGATTATAATTTAGAGATGCTCCCTCATAAGGGACAGTATTATGAACACAGGAATTTGGAGATGTGCCCTGGAGGCAGGGGTTCAGAACACCACATGGCTGTGGGCAGCAGTTCACCAGAGAGGTTCTCCAGTTTGTTTTAGTAAAGTTGTATTCCTTTTTCATTCACTGCTTTGTTATTTAATGAACCCCAGGATCGTTACATGGTGTCAGAAATGCTGAATGAGAAGGAAACTGCAGTCATTTTGAAATTAACTTCTGTATTTTCAGCTGAAAGCAGAGACAAAGGGAGGCACCAGAGAAGCACATGGAGCACCAGGCACAAAGGCTTTTGCATGTATGTGGTGAGTACAATAGTAGCTTGACTAGCTTAAGGGGGAAAAAGCCAAAAATGGATGTGTTGCAACCTCCGTCCAGTCTGCAATTGTCAGGCAATGTTGCAGAGAACTGGAAAAAAATCAGAGATTTGAATTGTATTTAGCAGCCATAGGGGCAGAGGAGAAAAATGATAAAGTGAAATCATCAATCTTTTTGCATGTTGTTGGGGAGGAAGCTTTGGATCATATTTATAACAAGTTTGAAGAAGGTGAAAGAGTGAAGTTAAGTAAAATACTGACTAAATTTGAGGAACATTCATGCTAAAAAGGAATGAAACCTTTGAGACACACTCATTTTTTACCTGCATGCAAAAAACTGATGACACCATAGAGCAAGAATTAAGGAAACTCAGTAAAACCTGTGACTTTGGT
Source organism: Chelonia mydas (assembly GCF_015237465.2). Lineage (NCBI taxonomy): Eukaryota > Metazoa > Chordata > Testudines > Cheloniidae > Chelonia > Chelonia mydas. The sequence continues at coordinate 18,319,199 of NC_051259.2, read as the reverse complement.
GAGCTGACATAGTCTCTGGTCAGAGATAGACTCATTTGTGGCATTAAAGACAAGGTGTTAAGAGAGAGAGAGATATGATAGAGGTCTATAAAATCATGAGTGGTGTGGAGAAAGTGAATAAGAAAAAGTTATTTACTTGTTCCCATAATATAAGAACTAGGGGCCACCAAATGAAATTAATGGGCAGCAGGTTTAAAACAAATAAAAGGAAGTTCTTCACTCAGTGCACAGTCAACGTGTGGAACTCCTTGCCTGAGGAGGTTGTGTAGGCTAGGACTATAACAGGGTTTAAAAGAGAACTAGATAAATTCATGGAGGTTAAGTCCATTAATGGCTATTAGCCAGGATGGGAAGGGAATGGTCTCCGTAGCCTCTGTTTGTCAGAGGTGGAGATGGATGGCAGGAGAGAGATCACTTGATCATTACCTATTAGCTTCACTCCCTCTGGGGCACCTGGCATAAGCCACTGTTGGCAGACAAGATACTGGGCTGGATGGACCTTTGGTCTGACCCAGTATGGCCGTTCTTACGTTCTAGACTGCTCCATGAAGGAGACTTAACTTTAGAAAAAGTTCACCAAATAAGCAGGGCAGCAGAAACAGTGAAAGCACAAGCCAAAGAGCTGAATTCACCCAAAGAGGTTATCTACGTACTAAGTACTAAAGAATATAGCCAGAATAGGTCAAATCAAAGAGTGGAACCACTTGTTATGAAAACCACTGCTAGGGGAAGACTGGGTACAGATGATCATGTAGAAGTTGTGTATCACAGCATCGCCCCAAACAGTGTGTTGCCTTTGGGAAAACAATCATTTTCCAAAATGCTTTGTAGATCCCAAATGCAGAAAAGTCAAGTGTATTCAGTTAAAGACAGTCTGGTTGAGGTGTTCTTCATAGACATCCTGGGGTCTAGCAAGCCTGATGGGAAGGACTGGATATTGCCTATGACTGTGAATGGAACAATTATTCCACTGCAATTGGACACAGGAGCTCAGGTTAATATTCTGTCTGAACAAGATTATGAGAGACTGGAAATAAAACCAAAACGGGGACTAACAAAAATAAAAGTCACTGGATATTCTGTAAGAAGTGTATCAGTGAAGGGGGAGGTGCATTGCTAGCATCAACCATAAAAACACCATGTACAGGCTCCCGTTCATTGTAGTGCCAAAAGAGGTTACACCAGTTTTAGGGCTGACTCATGTGAGAAACTCAATCTGGTAAAATGGGTGCTTTCACTACAAGACCATATTGAACCTGGCTATGAAGAACTCATTCAAGAATATGATGATCTGTTTCAAGGATTGGGCTGCTTGCAGGATGAACATACAATCCGGATAAACAAGCAGGTCTCTCCAGTTATCCATCCCTTTAGAAAGATGCCATTTGCACTCTGTGATAAACTCAAGACTGAGCTTGCAAGGATGGAAGCAATGCAAGTAATAAAAAAATTGAAGAGCCAACGGAATGGGTGAGCTCCCTACTCATTATGGAGAAAAGTAAGGACCAGCTACGCATATGCTTAGATCCGAGAGACTCAACCAGGCTATACAAAGAGAACATTTCAAATTACCAACCAGAGAAGAGATTATGGCTCAGTTTACAAATGCTCAATATTTCACTAAATTGGATGCCTCTTCAGGTTTTTGGCAGCTAAAATTAACTGAAGAAAATTCAAAACTATGCACATTTAATACCCTGTTTGGGAGATACAGATTCTTCCACTTACCCTTCGGCATAGCTTCAGTACCAGAAGTGTACCATAAAACCATACATATGATCTATGATCATATTAATGGTGTTGACACCTCAATGGATGACATAATCATCTGAGGGTCAACAAAAGAGGGACATGACTATAGACTTTGGGAAGTCTTGGATGCAAACTTGAATAGGGTTGCCAATTTTGGCTGGATGTATTCCAGGAGGTTTCATCACATGACATAATTCTGGAGGGGTGGCAACCCTAAACTTGAATCTAAATTGGGAGAAATGTGTTTTAGGGGTTACAGAACTGACTTTTTTGGGGAGGACATTCTTTCCAACGAAGGTTGGAAATTTCCAAGGAAGATTTCAGCCATTGGAATGACGCCACTTCCCCAGTCAAAGAAAGATGTTCACTGTTTTCCTGGAAATGGTTAATTATCTTGGAAACTGAACCAAGAGCCAGTGTTGAAGTTCTGTGCACCAGGAAGGCCTATTAAAAATCTCCAAAGATGCTTCACAGTCTGGGTTAGGTGCAGTGATTTTACAGAAGCATGAGGATTGTTGGCAGTCAGTGGCATATGCATTCAAATCACTGACTGAGGCAGAAACCAGATACTCACGGATTGAAAAGGAGCTTTTAAGAATATTGTTTGCCTGTGAGAGATTTAATCAGTATATTTATGGAGAGACAGTCGAAGTTGAAATGGATGCAAGCCCCTGATATTGTTATTTAGCAAACTGCTAAATGTCTGTTCCTTAAGGATTCAAAGAATGATGATAAAGCTGCAAAAGTATGATTTGGTTGTGACCTACACACCCAGTAAATTCATGTTCACTGCAGATGCACTTTCCAGAGCACTTTCATGGTCTGTGTGTATAAAAACATCTTCTGTATTTTCCACAGTATGCATCCGATGAAGTGAGCTGTAGCTCACGAAAGCTTATGCTCAAATAAATTGGTTAGTCTCTAAGGTGCCACAAGTACTCCTTTTCTTTTTTCCAGAGCAGTGGCTCCCATGGAACCAGAAAAGACTTTAAAGACAGAGATGCAAGCCTATGTAGAACTGATTGTAAAGTCAATTTCCATAGCTAACAGGAAACTGCAACAAATAAGAGAGGAAATGGAGAAAGATGAATCGTTGGGAATCCTTAAAGAAGTGATAATTAAAGGGTGGCCTGAAGAAATAAGCAGTTGCTGTCCAAATATAAGAGACTATTGGAACTGCAGACATGAACTTACTGTGATAGATAGGGTGATTTTCAAGGGCAGTAAGGTTGTATTTCCAATGAGCCTCTGAAAAGAAATGCTACAGAAGATCAACGAGGCTCGTTTAGGAATTGAGAAGTGCCAACAAGGAGCAAAAGAGGTGCTGTGTTGGTCGTGGATCAATCACAACATTACTAGCATGTACTCCTTTTCTTATTACTAGCATGGTAGGAAACTGCTTTTCATGCTTGAAATACAAGCCATGCCAACAGGCAGAGCCGCTGAGACTCCATCCAGTTCCACAAAGACGTTATAAGAAGGTAGGCACTGACCTACCTACCTGGCAATTAAAGGATTATTTAATAGTCACAGATTATTATTCTCTGTATTCAGAAATCTGCACACTGCACAGCACTAAAGTAAGTCAGTGACAGCCAGCACAAAGGGAATCTTCTCCAGATGTGGAATTCCAGATGAAATCTTTAGTGACAATGGGCTGCAATTTTCCAGTGCAGATTTGCGATTTGCCCTAGCTTGGGGTTTTTATTACAAAACATCAAGTCCAAATCACCCCCAGTCAAATGGACTTGTGGAAAGGTCTATATGGACAGTCTTCTTCTTCTTAGTGTGTGTGCAATGTGTCTCAAGTGGCATGTGGCATGTGACCATCAACAAATTTGGTCCACTGGTTGGATCATTAGCTTCCCCGGCCAGGGCCGGGTACTGACACAGAGCAAGACATGAATGCTGATCCATGACCCCCTATACGGAGAGTAAAAAACCTTACGAAAAAGACTTTTGACAGTGGTGGTGATTTGTATAAAGCTTTATTGGTTTACTGAAGTACATCTCTGGAGAATGGCTTTTCTCCAGCTGAGCTGTTAATGGGAAGAAGGATCAAATCTAATTTACCAATTAGTGATAACTTGCTGAAATCTCATAATAATGAAACCATATGGAAGATGAAAGAAAATCAGAAGTGGAAGCAGAAATATTGTTTTGACAAAAAGGCCCGTGATCTCCCATCTCTTAGCTCAAGTGATGGAGTGTGCCTGAGGACTCACACCTCTAGTACTTGGGGCCAAAAGGATACCATTAAGGAGCAGCTGCATCCAAGGTCCTATGTAGTCCGGACAGACCAAGAGGACACATTTGGACATAATCAAAGGGATTTATGAGTAATCCCATAAAATTCCAACACATTGACAGTTGAGGTGGACTCTTGCATTTCCCATCTGACTGATCCTTTATCATCAGTGCACAAAGGAGAAACCATCAAGGAACAAGGGAACAACTCAGACGCTAATGAGAGGCTGATACTGAGAAGATCAGAGCGGGAGATTAAACATCCTGAAAGACTCATAGAGACTTGCTAATGTGCCTGGAGAAGAGGTATTTAAGGAAAGTGAGTGATAAAGACTCACTTGAGAGTAATGTGCCGGTAACCTCTCTTCTCTGGTAGTTGACATATTTGGTTTAAGGAAATGTACTATATGGGTTGAGAATTTAATGCATGTGTTATTAGATAGTTGTTAGCTGTTTATGTATATGTATATAAGAGTGACTTTTTTTTTTCCTGAAGAGGGAAGCTGTAGAGATATGTTTGTAGAAGATTATAATTTAGAGACACTCCCTCATAAGGGACTGTATTATGAACATAAGAATTTGGAGATGTGCCGTGGAGGCGGGGGTTGGGAACACCACATGGCTGTGTGCAGTAGCTCACTACAGAAGCTCTCCAGTTTGTTTTATTAAAGTTTTATTCCTTTCTCAGTCACTGGTTTGTTATTTCATGAACCCCAAGATCATTACAGTCAGCGCCTTAGGACTGTATTTTGGGAACCCCTTGACCAAATGACTCCCAATTTATCCCAAAATATCTGCCCCAGCTCCCATTGTGATACAGTTTTCAAGACAAATCTCCCTGTGCATGTGGATTTGAGAGCAAACTGAATATTTAAATCAGATACTTATTGTGGGGAGGGCTGTATCTGAGGAATCCCTTGACCAAATGACTCCAGATTTGCACTAACTTGCCCCTTGATGCTGATGAGGCACAGATATTTTAAAAACAAGCTGAGCATCTGGATTTTAGAGGTCTTTGGAATATCTATATTGAACGAAAAAGCTCTGTTCTTGGGGCCGAACTTCCCAGAGAAGCCCCTTTGCCGTCTCCCACCCAAAGAAGCACGAGGCCTTGTCTACACTGGCAAGTTTCCGTGCAGTAAAGCAGCTTTCTGAGCGGTAACTCCCGAGGGGTCACGCTGCCAAACCATGTAGTGCACAGAAACTGCACAGCAGCAGCACTGTAAAAAACTACCCCGACGAGAGGCGTACAGGTTTCTGTACCAGGGGTACAGCGCCATGGTCCCATGTAGACACCGTGGTGATTACAGCACTGCGACTGGCCTCCGGGAGGTGTCCCACAATGCCTGTTCTTGCCCTTCTGGTCATGGATTTGAACTCTACTGCCCTGCCCTCAGGTGACCAACCGTCATCCCCACCCCGTATATTCCTTTGGAATTTTGAAAGTCCCCTTCCTGTTGGCTCGGCGACGCATGCAATGGTCTCAGCATATCCTTCCAGGTGGCCAGGCCTGCTCCACGCACCAGGCGATCCCCCGCTTGGAGCAATGCCGAGCTGCTGGACTTCATTGGCATTTGGGGAGAGGAGGCTGTCCAGTCCCAGCTGCGCTCCAGCCGTAGGAATTATGATACCTACAGACAGATTTCACAGTGCATGAGAGAAAGGGGCCATGACCAGGACACATTGCAGTGCAGAGTCAAAGTGAAGGAGCTGCAGAAAGCCTATCACAAGGCGCAGGAGGCAAACCGCTGCTCCAGCACTGTGCCCACGAGCTGCTGGTTCTACAAAGAGCTGGACGCAATACTCGGTGGCGACCCCACCTCCACTGCAAAGGCCCCTGTTGCATCCGATGAAGTGAGCTGTAGCTCACGAAAGCTTATGCTCAAATAAATTTGTTAGTCTCTAAGGTGCCACAAGTCCTCCTTTTCTTTTTGCGAATATAGACTAACACGGCTGCTACTCTGAAACCTGTGGATACTTTGGTGGCTCACATGCCAGTCGAGAGTGGACTGAGACAGGAGGAAGAAATCTTGGACAAGGATGTGGAGGGGGAGGGAAACCCATAGGCAGAGGATGACTCTGAGGTCAGAGATGCATGCAGCCAGGAGCTCTTTTCTACCCCAGAGGAGGCTAGCCGGTCACAGCTGTCAGATCTTGGCGAAGCGCAAACAGGAGAGGAGGCCCCTGGTAAGTGGCTTTGATTTTGGGAATTGCTGAAGTGAGTTGTTGGGGCAGGAGGGTTGCAGAAAGCAGGCTTGTGTCTGTATGATGCACGTACCACTTCATGCCTAGTCTGAGCGGCGGAACAGGGAGTTGATTGACTCCCTCACTTCATGGGAATCTGCCTCAGAGATCTCCAGGAAACTCTCATGGAGATACTGTGCAATCCGCTGCTGCAAGTTCCTCGGCAGAGCTGCTTTATTTCTTGCCCCATTAACGTCTGTGCCACTCTGCCATCACTGGCGCGGGACCATTGCTGCACACAGGGGAGCTGCATAAGGGCCAGGTAGAAGCCGCAGACTTGGAGAAGACCCTTCCTTGATTCCCTGCTCACCCTCAGCAGCGAGGTATCTTCTGTAATGAACACAGCCTGTGGAAAATGTGGGGACAGGAATGATTATCAGGCCCCCACTACGGTGCTGGCTCTCCCCAACAGCCACAGGCCCAGTGTACAGCAGAGTCCAGGAACACTGACTTACCCTGCCCCGCGGCTACTCACCATTTTGGGGGTCTTGTGGCTCATGTGTGTGTGCCTGGGGTCAGCCAGTTAGTGACAGGTATGTGAATAGTGGCTGTGTTTTATCACTGAATCAGTGTTCTCTGTGTTGCAAACAATACTTCTCTTGTAAAATGTTGCATTTTGGCTTCACAGAAATGACCTTGGGAACCCAGCCTCCCTCTTTGTTATTGCTAGCTGAACGGCTGTGCAGAATTACAAAGAGGCCACGAAGAACTAAAGAGGACTTTCTGCGTGAGGTTATGATGCACTCCACCGCCGAGAAACAGGAATTGAAGGAGTGGCAGGACAGCGAGAAGAGGGATCGAAAGGAGAATGCGGCGCGCCAGAATGAAGCCATGGAGCAGCTCTTAAACGTTATGGAGTGCCAAGTGGTCACACTCCAGGTGATCCTAGCACTGCAAACCAAGCAGCTCTGTGCACACTCTCCCCTGCAGCCACTGTCACAAAACTCTTTCCCACATGCCCCCCAGACACCGCTAACACACTCTTATCAACCTCCTGCTTCCAGTCTGTATCCACGGCATTCCACTCCTGCCCCGTCACAGTCCAGCCCTGCGGACTCCCAGTACCCACTGCACTCAACACCTGTCCCTCTGCAGTTTAGCCCTGTTGAAGTACAGCACCGCTGCATTGTACTCCAAAGGAGAAGGTTGGATATGATCCCTGGACATACACAAATCTTTAGCCGTCCCGGGACCCCACCTCCTCCTGGGACTTTCCCTTCCCCCATCCCCCTCAGTGCTGATGTGTTTTTTTGTTTGTCTCTCTCCTCTGGTGGTTGTTTTTTAATAAAATAATTGTGTTGGTTTGAAAGCAATCTTTATTCTATTAATTGAAAGCAAACAGAGCCCTGCAAAGCAACAGACAATTATCTTAAACCTTCATATTGCATTGTCTGCACCAATCACAATCACCTCCTAGCATTACAAGCACTGCACTCCCTAGCATAGCAACAAATATTAGTGGCTTTCCGTTTCAAATTGCTGCCTCAAGGCATCCCTGATCCTTATGGCCCTGCGCTGCGCCCCTCTAATAGCCCTGGTCTCTGGCTTTTCCAATTCAGCCTCCAGGCACTGAGCCTCAGCGGTCCAGCCCTGAGTGAAACTTTCACGCTTCCCTTCACAAATATTATGGAGTGTACAGCACGCAGCTATAAGCATAGGAATATTGTCATCAGCCAGGTCCAGCTGCCCATAGAGGCAGCACCAGCGGGCCTTTAAGCGGCCAAAAGCACACTCAACAGTCATTTTGCACTTGCTCAGTGTTAGGATATAGATATTCAGGCCTGTCTGTAAAGGCCTATACTCTAAGAATTTAGGTGTATTCTTATCACTTAGAATAAAAGAAAGAATCAAAATCACTGTCTGCCGGTGTAAGGGCCTTCTCTTACTGTGACAGTCTGAGGCCCTGCTCTTAGGCTAAGGCCTTTCACTAAACAGCAGAGGCAGCCATAAGCTGGGAAGCGAATGGTCACCTTCCGAACTAGTCACATTGAAATAAGGCAATCTGGGGCTGTTAGAAAGGTGATCCGGCCTATCGCCTCCAGAGAAAGGGAAGTGCCTAGAAGATGTAAAAGGAAACTTAGTTTGATAGTATCCTGTCTGGCAAGAACTCACTTATCAATATCTGGGATGTGAAATCCTCATTTCTGTGTTGTTCTATCACTGTAGTCCCCACTTCCCTATTGGTTGTCTGTACAATCTCTGACTGGTTCTGTGATTGTTTCTGTCTGCTGTATAATTAATTTTGCTGGGTGTAAACTAATTAAGGTGGTGGGATATAATTGTTTAAATCATGTTACAATATGTTAGGGTTGCTTAGTTAAATTTCAGTAAAATGATTGGTTAAGGTATAGCTTAGCAGAACTCAAGTTTTACTATATAGTCTGCAGTCAATCAGGAAGTAAGGTGTGGGGAATGGGAGTGGGGAAATTGGAATCATGTTTTGCTAAGGGGGGGAATGGGAACAGGGACACAGATAAGGCTCTGTGGTGTCAGAGCTGGGAAGGGGAACACTGAGGAAGGAAACTGGAATCATGCTTGCTGGAAGTTCACCCCAATAAACATCAAATTGTTTGCACCTTTGGACTTCGGGTATTGCTGCTCTCTGTTCATGTGAGAAGAACCAGGGAAGTAAGCGGGTGAAGGAATAGGCCCCCTAACACACAGCCTGTTGTTGAACCACTCCTTGCTGCTGTCAAGGTGCCCCATTTATGGCTTCATAAGCCACGGCATTAAGGGGTAGGTGGGGTCTACCAGGATCACAATGGGCATTTCGACTTCCCCTGCGGTGATCTTCTGGTCTGGGAAGAAAGTCCCTGCTTGCAGCTTCCTGAACAGGCAAGTGTTCTGAAAGATGCATGCGTCATGCACCTTTCCGGACCAGCCTGCGTTAATGTCCATGAAATGCCCATGGTGATCCACAAGTGCCTGGAGAACCATAGAGAAATAACCCTTCCAATTAATGTACTTGGTGGCTAGGTGGTCTGATGCCCGAATTGGAATATGCGTGCCATCTATCACCCCTCCACAGTTAGGAAAGCCCATTTGTGCAAAGCCATCCACAATGTCATGCATGTTGCCCAGAGTCACGGTCTTTCGGAGCAGGACACTTCGGTCAACACGAGTCCAACGGTCGACTTTCCCATTCCAAGCTGGTTAGCGATCAATCGGTAGCCGTCTGGAGTAGACAGTTTCCACAGTGCAATCGCCATGTGCTTCTCCAGTGGCAGGGCTACTCTCATTCTTGTGTCCTTGCGCCGCAGGGCTGGGGCGAGCTCCTCACACAGTCCCATGCGTGTGGCTTTCCTCATTCCAAAGTTCTGCAGCCACGGCTCGTCATCGCAGACGTACATGACGATGTGATCCCACCACTCAGTGCTTGTTTCCCGAGCCCCAGTGTGATGCTCCACTGTGGTCAGCACCTCTGTGAATGCCACAAGCAATCTCGTGTCAGTAGCTAGTACGCGTGGCGAGATCAGTGTCGCACTCCTCTTGCCTTTGTAGTTTAAGGAATAACTCCACTGCCACTCATGACGTGTTAGAGCAAGCAGCATCCTGGTCAGCGGTGCGGGATCCATTTCTGCAGACCGAAGAGGCAGAGCGCGCAGTACACAAACCGCTGAAAGATGGCACCAACTGCGGACGGAAGCCCAGGGATTGCTGGGATGCGAAGCAATGCATCACGGGGCATTGGGACAGGACCCAGGATGCCCCGCGACCCCCTCCGCCTTCCCACAGCTCTTAGCAGCAGAAGAGGAAGAGATGCTCTGTGGGACAGCTGCCCAGACTGCACCGCTCCGAATACAGCTGCCAAGTGCTGCAAGTGTGAACGTGCTGTTGTGCAGGGAGCTGACAGTGTGAACACACAACAGCGGTTTCCCTTCAGCGCTCTCTGAGCCGCGCTGTCACTCTGCCAGTGTAGACTCTCTGCCTGAGATAGCGAGCAGGACTACGCACTGGGGCTGTTCTCAGAAATCTGCTGAGGGCAGCACTTGCAGTCAACACATATGGCTCATGTTCAATGACTCCAGCATGTTGCCCTGAGTTTCAGAGCAGCAACAGGCCTACAGCGTATACACAGATCACTCCCACCTAAGTTTGAACCACCTCACAGATCTAATTTTATCCCTAAATAAATCTTGAACTATTGCTTCCTCTAAAGGGCAGTGGGTGCGGGTCATTTGTTGAGTTGAAACCTGAGCAGGTGAAATCAGCTTGGGATGGATCAATGCAATAGTTCAAGGTTCAGGTGTTTGCAAAAAAAACTTTATAATAATCATACAATTCTGATGGCATGTGACTTTATTTAGTGGCCCTGTATCTTGAGAACCTCTTACTAAAGCAACCACAGAGCTGAATGACTAAGCCTCCCCTGTGTCCCAATGAGGCACAGCAAATTTCCAGGCAATCTCAGTATGCAGGTGGATTTTAGAGACCTTGAAAAATCAGATTTAAAACATTAAGGTAGTTTCAACCTTACCTATAGTGGAGCTACTGCCCCACTGTAATATAGCAATGAACTAGCCAGTGTGCATATGTGTTTGTGCATGTATGTGTATGCACATGTGTGTTTGTGTGTGCATGTATTCACACCATTTACCTTTACTGTATGGAATCAGATCTACTCAGCTGGGAGTCATGGGCTCTGCACTGCTAACAGTCAATGGAGCAGGAGTATCTGTGGGGCTGTGCATGTGTTACTGATGATCTAGGTGTAAGTCGGTCACTCTTTGTATATCTGTGGCTCCTTTCCCTTATACAGCTGCTATATTTGTCTGGTGACAAACTCCTTTCTCCTTTCACTTCATATGCAGAAGCCCTTGCTCCACGGGTCACATGGGGGCAGATTGTAGCTCTCCCTCTGCTGGAATGGTGGAATTCTCAGCAATGAGTTTTCTTCCTTATTTCATCGGATGCATTCTTATGCAAATAAATTTGTGAGACTCTAAGGTGCCACAAGTACTCCTTTTCTTTTTGCAAATACAGACTAACACGGCTGCTACTCTGAAACCTTCCTTATTTGTTTATACCAGGCAGAATATTTGTTTCAAGGGAGTTTACACTGCAAGCCTTTCTCTGTACTGCTTTTATTGAAAGCTTTTATACCTGATATCTCACTGTGGTAGCATATCAAATGTTCATTGTTAGCTATTAGAATTCTCTATGTTGTCCTTTGAAAGGAGCTGTAATGAAAATCTGATACACGCTGCATGTTGTGTGTATAACACTTTCCAAGCTGATTGTCAATAAACTAATCAGGAGAAAAGAATGGAATGTAATTCAGGCTTATTTTGATTTTGTACAATCACAATGATTTAAAGACAACATTTCAGTTGAATGTAAGTGGTTCAGTGCAGGTTATGAGGCTATAAAAACAGCTGGGAGAAAACACAGGCAAAGTTTCTTGAGTTTGGCTTTAAGTCAATATGTCAACAAGCCAAGCTTTGGAAGTTATAATAAATATGAAGCAAGTTCTAATGTAACGTTGTGTCTCACGTTAGCACAGGCCAGTGGGGACTGGTGCTGTTCCTGAGTGGGACACTAACTAACTATGGAGAATAGTTCAGACCATGGCTGGGACCAGTTCTGTGCCCTTTTCCTTGGGTTCAAGTTACCAGAGTATTGCCCTGCATTTCTTACTCAGGCATATCTCCCATTGGAGTCAATAGGCCCAATTCTGCTCTCATATTGATGTAAATCAGAAGTAACTCCATTGAAGTCAATGCGTAAGTGAGAGCTGAATCAGGCCCATGGTTTAATCACGTGTAGGGCTTGATGCTGAAAGGGGGTGAGAGCCATTCTCAGTGCTGGACAGACATGGCCCTTGTGCACTGGGAATGCCAGGGCTGAGAACTTGGCTTCCTGTGGCCAGTTGTCTTGGGAGGAGGGGCCCATGCAGCACTGGGCACCATCTAGCCATCACCATTTAAAGGGGTTTCACTCTGACTCTCCTGTTGTCCTCCCAGTGACTGACTTAAGCTTGAGATGCTGCTTGGGGTTCTTCCTGAAATGCAGTGTCTGCAGGCAGGAGCGTGTATGCGGAATACAGAGCGAGCTGACTGCACCCAGCTGGAGCTGACTGCTTTGCTGATGACTCTCCTCCCGGCAGGTTATGACCCTGACATTTCCTTTCTCCTCTTTGAAAAGGAGGACTTGTGGCACCTTAGAGACTAACAAATTTATTTGAGCATAAGCTTTCATGAGCTACAGCTCACTTCATCGGATGCATTCAGTGGAAAATACAGTGGGCAGATTTATATACATAGAGAACATGAAACAATGGGTGTTACCATACACACTGTAACAAGAATGATCAGGTAAGGTGAGGGGGGGGAGGGAGGGACTTTTTGTAAGTGATAATCAAGGTGGGCCATTTCCAGCAGTTGACAAGAACGTCTGAGGAACAGTGGGGGGTGGGGTGGGGTAATAAATGAGGGGAAATAGTTTTACTTTGTGTAATGACCCATCCACTCCCAATCTCTATTCAAGCCTAAGTAAATTGTATCCAGTTTGCAAATTAATTCCAATTCAGCAGTCTCTCGTTGAAGTCTGTTTCTGAAGTTTTTTTGTTGAAGAATTGCAACTTTTAGGTCTGTAATTGAGTGACCAAAGAGATTGAAGCGTTCTCCGACTGGTTTTTGAATGATATAATTCTTGACATCTGATTTGTGTCCATTTATTCTTTTACATAGAGACTGTCCAGTTTGGCCAATGTACATGGCAGAGGGGCATTGCTGGCACATGATGGCATATATCACATTGGTAGATGTGCAGGTGAACGAGCCTCTGACAGGGTGGCTGATGTGATTAGGCCCTATGGTGGTGTCCCCTGAATAGATATGTGGACACAGTTGGCAACGGGCTTTGTTGCAAGGATAGGTTCCTGGGTTAGTGGTTCTGTTGTGTGGTGTGTGGTTGCTGGTGAGTATTTGCTTCAGGTTGGAGGGCTGTCTGTAAGCAAGGACTGGCCTGTCTCCCAAGATCTGTGAGAGTGATGGGTCGTCCTTCAGGATAGGTTGTAGATCCTTGATGATGCACTGAAGAGGTTTTAGTTGGGGGCTGAAGGTGATGGCTAGTGGCGTTCTGTTATTTTCTTTGTTGGGCCTGTCCTGTAGTAGGTGACTTCTGGGTACTCTTCTGGCTCTGTCAATCGGTTTCTTCACTTCCGCAGGTGGGTATTGTAGTTGTAAGAATGCTTGATAGAGATCTTGTAGGTGTTTGTCTCTGTCTGAGGGGTTGGAGCAAATGCGGTTGTATCGTAGAGCTTGGCTGTAGACAATGGATCGTGTGGTGTGGTCAGGGTGAAAGTTGGAGGCATGTAGGTAGGAATAGCGGTCAGTAGGTTTCCGGTATAGGGTGGTGTTTATGTGACCATTGTTTATTAGCACCATAGTGTCCAGGAAGTGGATCTCTTGTGTGGACTGGTCCAGACTGAGGTTGATGATGGGATGGAAATTGTTGAAATCATGGTGGAATTCCTCAAGGGCTTCTTTTCCATGGGTCCAGATGATGAAGATGTCAGCTATATAGCGCAAGTAGAGTAGGGGCGTTAGGGGACGAGAGCTGAGGAAGCGTTGTTCTAAGTCAGCCATAAAAATATTGGCATACTGTGGGGCCATGCGGGTACCCATAACAATGCCGCTGATTTGAAGGTATACATTGTCCCCAAATGTGAAATAGTTATGGGTGAGGACAAAGTCACAAAGTTCAGCCACCAGGTTTGCCGTGACATTATCAGGGATACTGTTCCTGGTGATGAAACCTCCAGGAATACATCCAACCACAGTTGGCAGCCCTAGTTGGTGACCATTTCCCTGGTGAGGAGGCCACAGCTGCCATCGTGTTTAAAATGGAAAGACACATTTCCCACCATTCCCTCGCCTCCCTCCATCACAATCCAGCCCAAACAAGACTCGCCTTGTCCCTAAAGTACCCAGAAAACTGCATCCTGATAACACCCAGGCAAGTGGCCAGTTGGCATCCCTCCTCCTAATAGGAGGATACTCACCTACATCCTATTAATTCGGTCACCCTGCCTCTTGTGCCCTGCCTCCTGATCTCATCCCCCAGGTACGTATGGTCATTTAGTGTGTAAGCTCTTTGGGACAGTGACCATTATTTTCTATGTTTGTACAGTTCCCAGCACAATGGATGTCAAACTGACTGGCCCGTACGTGCTACCCACTACAAATCAAATCATTATCATCAGCAGTAGCAACAGCCCGTTCCTGTCTGTCTGGCGAGGTGTCTATCGCCTGATTTCTTGCAGTATGAAGAGAAAGGCTTGGGTCACGTTCTATGGGAGTACCAAAAATCTTGTCATTTTGGGTAATGCAGCTTGGGTGTGTAGCCAGAACTGATGGTTCTGAACGGAGCCAGCGGAATTCTTACACACAAGTCACTACACTCATCTGGCTTCTTTTCAGCTGCAAATGGTTCAGGACCCAACTCCGACCCTGTGGTTCTTCGCGCTCACTGGACTGCATTTGGCTGTGAACTTGTGGCACTGGAGTGGTGGGGATGTGATCGGTCACCCTAGTCACCTGGCAGTGAGGCATGCCCTGGTTTGTGTGTGAATCCCCTTGTTCTCTGGGGAAGACGTGGAGCAGCCGCTCCCCAAACATTGCTGCACACACCCCACCCCCATCTGCACTAACAGCCAGTGATCAAAGGAATGAACTAGGGTGTGTGTGTGGGGGAGATGCCCCCACCACCCCCAGCAGCAGCAAGGCACGGAAGCTGCTCTGAGGGCTGCTGGTGCCTGCATGAGGGGCTTGGCCAGGTGATCCACTTGCTCCTTCCTTCCACCCTCGAAGCTGGGCACTGTGACGAGGCAGAGGCATGTCCTCCCTCAAATGGGCTCCCCACGTTCTGCTCCTTCCCCCTGGGGGCTGGGCCCTCCACAGCTGTGGGGCAGGGGGCAGGATAACAGAATATCTCCGCAGAGGCCTGGCTGAATATTGTGGCACATGTGGTAGCCAAAGGGAACTTGGGGGCAGGAGGTTTGTGAGACGTGCCCCGACATGGCTGGGAGTACCCTGGCCAATGACCTCTGCTGGATGTGGCCGGTCCAGTTCCAGTCACTGCCACTGATTTCAGTTACAGCAGGTCAGGGCCCGATGGGGAGCCCCCCAGCACTAGGCCTAGCACCACCCTAGTCCCACTCGCCATTTGGGGTTGAAATTTAAGACTGATAAGGGATTTTGGTTTCCACAGGATGAAAAATGGAAGCGTCAAAAGCCCCTGACTGCAGCTCCTGCATCCTAACCGCAGGACACTAAAACGTAATAAAACGCAAGGGCGCTAGTTGGAGATTAATGGCGTGAAAGACCTGGGGGTTGCTCCTCTCACAGAGGGTATATGGAGCCTCAGCCCACACAGAGCCCAACAGGCACTGAGAAGTTATTTACCCTGAGGGCCAGTGTGGACATGTCACAAGTGCTCGTCAGCTTCTCTGGAACCAGATTTTTTATGCTTCCGTTTTCCTGTTTTGATTTTGGAGCAAAGATGCCAAGCAATGGTGAGGGCTACACGGGATCTTCAGCTCTGTGGGAGGATCTCTGCTGCACTGTGTACACATAGCTAAAGTATATGCAGGAAGCACACATGCACATGGATGCACACACACACACATGTGCAGACATAGACACACAGAGTCATGGCACACAGCCTTCCCACTGGTGCTGACATCATAACGCTTTGCTCTTATACAAAGGATTCTGCAGAACTGTAAAAAGATGAATAAGTTTACAGACTGGGGAAACGGAGGCACAGAGCAGTCACATGACTTGTCTAAACTCACACAGCAGCAGACTCAGCAATAGACCTGAGATGTCCCTGTTCCCCTGCTCTAACCGCTACACCAGTGCCTGCCTTGGCAGTTTGCTAGGCTTGTAAACAACTTCTTCCCCCCTCTCAGCTAATCTGGTTCTGTGGGGGCAGATAACATCACTGGAGTTCTTCCAGTGTCCTTTGCAAGCCCCTCCCCCTTTGGACTTTGGCAGAGACACACACAAACGAGGTGCAGACTTCCTCAATCGCTCCCCTTGTTTACTCGCCTTTGGACCAATAGTGTGCCTCCTGCCCTGGCCACTTCCTGCTCTGCTCCCCGCAGCAGCGCTCGCTCGGGTTGTTTTTCATGAAAGGGGAGGTGGCAGCGAGGGGAGCCTCTTGAGGCAGGAATTTGTCTCCATGGACTTTGGCTTAGCTGCTTTCCCTCTGCCCCTTGTTTGCTCCCTTTGCAAAAGGGAGGGTTCCCCGTGCACAGCCTTTCCGAACGAGCCCAGCTGCGTTTTCTTCATTCTCCCCCAAGAAATACTCCCGCGAGTTCTCACCTGGCCTCACTGAGCTCCTCTCTCCCTGGACTGGCAGAAACAGAGGGGAGCGGGGAGGCGCAGCCAGGCTGTGCAATGTGATGGGGCCTGCTCCAGTCAGGGGGACGTTCACCATTGACCTCAGCAGGGCCAGGTCTGGGCTCACACTTCCTGGCAGCCCCTATCTGCTTCACAGAGAAACCGTGACCGAAACAACAGCGAGCGAGAGGGGGGCACAGGGCTGGGGAAAGGACTGAGGGGATCTGAAATGCCATGGGCAGCTGAAGAGCTGAGGCCTCAATAAACCCCTTTAGTTTGGCCTTTGATTTACACCAGTGTCTTTTGTGCACCTTTTCTGCCTCTGGGAGCCAGTTACAGGCCTGAGATGAAGCAAGATTCAATTTAAAGGAAATCCATGAGCTGAAACACCAGCAGGAGGCCAGGATGTGAGGCATAAACGAGACATTAAAAATGTCTGTGACCAATGTAAACACAAGCACTGATGAACCCGAATGCAATGACCAGGCCCTCCTGGAGCCAGGGAGCAGGAGCTGCAGGGACAGCTCTGAGACCAAGCCTGGCCAGATCCCGGTAAGGGACAGACAGCTGCTGTGGCAGAGGCGAGGAGGGCTCCAAGGGGAAACAAGGAGCTGGGGCAAGACAGTGGAGTGTTTTATCAATGTGGGAGGCATGTGATGCATGGGGAAGCTGTGGGCATGTCTGAGGAGAGGCACTGTGCCTACCCTTGGCTGTCCCCTGAGAAGGGGGCAGCTGAGGGTGCTGCTGCCACCATGGCAGAGGTCGGGAGAGGGAGGCAGACGAGCTCACGGGTGTCTCAGCCCCATCTTCTGGATGAATGCACCAGGGAGGCAGGACTGACAGCTGCAGCGTCCAGGGGTGAAGTGGCTCCAGAGTGGGTCTCAGCTGCTGACACTGTCACCGGCCAGTGGCCATTCCCAGCCTTGTGTAAATATTGCAGAGGGAACAATCAGCAGCCAGACTGCGAGCAGTTCCCAGGGAAGGACCCACAGCACCTTGGCCCCTTTGCAGACCTGCCCTATTTTACATCAGTTCCTTGAACTGGTACAAACCCCTGTGTGAACCCCTGAGGGACTTAAAAGCTAAATGGATAAAGACTGTTTGTAAAGTGATGGCAGTGCCTCCATCCCAGGGCTTGGACTGGTTAAATTAAATACATTTAAATACCAATGTTAGTTAAACCCAGCAACTTCTGTGCAAAGAAGGCTTTAGTGCTGCCGTGTAGACACTCCCTACGCCAACAGGGGTTCTCCCGTCAGCGCAGGTAACCCACCTCCCCAAGAGAGGTGGACGGAAGAATTCTCCCATCACCCTAGCGCTGTCTACACTGGGGGTGAGGTCGGTTTAACTGTGTTGCTCAGGGGTGTGGACTTTCTACAACCCCGAGCGACATAGCCAGCTAGACCTAACTTTTTAGCGTAGACCAGGCTGCAGACACTGACACACCAGCTGTACCCTGCCACGGCCCCTGCACTCAAGGGCCTGGCCTACGCTAGGAGAGTAGGTTGGTAGAACTATGCTGCTCAGGGGTGTAAAACCCCCACACCCCTGAGTGACGCAGTCACGCCAAGCTAACCCCCAGTGTAGGCAGAGCAATGTCGATGGGAGAAGCCTCAGGAGGTGGATTGCCTACACCCATGGAGAACCCCTCCCGTCGGCGGAGTTAGTGTCTTCCCTGAAGCACTCCAGCGGCCGTGTTCAGTGTAGACGAGCCCTAACGCTGGGCGGGAAGGTGAAGTTCACTGCTGCAGAAAATGTTGAGGTCTTGGAAAACAAATTAATCCACAATGGCCAAACTGGGGCCATTTCCATATTTTGTTTTGGGAACTCGAACAACCCCGCAGCGGGAACTTTTCAGTGCCATTGAAACGCACCCTGCTCTGCAGGCTCCCAGGCAAGCTCTGGGGAGCCGGGAGCCCTGGATGTGTGAGCCCCCCACAGCACCAGGCAGGTTGTGGAGGAGGCGGGTGGGCAAGCTGGCAGGAAACCCGCTGGGTGTCCTTGGAAATATTTGTCAGAATCGAAACTTTCCTGCAGAATGTCTCACTTCCAATGACTCAGCATTTTCCAATGGAAACCGATCCCATCGAAAATCCCCCCAGCTCTGTCCCGCTGCTCTCGTGCGTGGGGATGGGCCTGGGGCACGGGGAGTGGATGGACGAGGATGCAGGGGAGCTGGATGCGGTTCCCAGCTCCCACACAGGGTGGGGGCCGTGGAAGAGGTTTACAATAGAGACAGGTAACCCAGCAGTGTCTGGTGGGGAGATGGAACTGCCTGAAAGACCCCCACTGCCCAAGGACAAGCTGGGCAGGAGGTGGCTCTGCAGGGTTGCCAACTTTCTACTTGCACAAAACCAAACACCCTTGCCCCGTCCCCTGCCTTGCCCCTCCTCTGAGGCCCTGCCCCTTCTCCAAGGCCCTGCCCCCACTCACTCCATCCCTCCCCCAACTCTGTCGCTCACTCTCCCCACCCTCACTCACTTGCTCATTTTCTCCAGGATGGCTCAGGGGGTTGGGATGTGGGGAGGGGCTGAGGGCTCCGGCTGGGGGTGCAGACTCCAGGGTGGGGCCAGAAATGAGGGGTTCAGGGTGTGGGAGGGGGCTCTGGGCTGGGGCAGGGGGTTGGGGCACAGGGGGGTGAGGGCTCCAATTGGGGGTGCGGGCTCTGGGGAGGGGTTCAGAGGGTGGGAGGGCTGGGGCAGGAGATTAGGGTGTGGGAGAGAGTCAGGGGTGCAGGTTCCGGGCAGTGCTTACCTCAGACAGCTCCCAGAAGCAGCGGCATATCCTCTCTCCGGCTCCTACACGGAGGCGCGGCCAGGCGGCTCTCCATGCTGTTCCATCCACAGGTGCTGCCCCTGCAGCTCCCCTTGGCCGTAGCTTGGGGTGGGAACAGCATGGAGAACCCCCTGGCTGCCCCTATGCCTAGGAGCTGGAGGGGGGGATATGCTGCTGCTTCCAGGAGTCATGTGGAGCCATGGCAGGCAAGGAGCCTGCCTTAGCCCCGCTGCGCTGCCAGCCAGACCTTTAATGGGTGTTCGGGTCAAAAATGGGACACTTGGCAACCTTATGGCTCTGCAGCAAGCACAGCCTCCCACTTCTGTCTGCGACAGCCTGCGTGGAGGGAGTTGGCAGTACCATAGAGACTAGGCCCAGTTCCCTCAGGGTTAATGCTCTGCCCAGCCACAGCAGGAGCCAAGTGGGGTTCTTAGTCCTGGCCCCAGTTTCCTCCTTGGTGCACTGGCCCAACATTAACCCCGCCAAGGCAATGGAGAGGGCTGATGGGTTACCCCGCTCCGCCCTCCTCAGCTGCAGTATGGAGCAGGGGGGGAGTCTGAGAGAGACACAGACAGCCCCCTGTGGGGGAGGAAGCACTGCGATAGCAACACCCAACATGCATCCTTTCTCCAGATGATTTGTATAAATCTTTCCTTATCTGCATATTTGCAGCAGAACCTGCCAGTAGTTACTCGGGCCTTGCTACTACGAATCCTGGGGCCTGTTAGCCCTAGAAGCCCCCCACTGGCAGTGATCACTGTTCGGAGTGGGGCAATGTGATCAGGGTCCTTTTCATAGAATCATAGAATCATAGAATCATAGAATATCAGGGTTGGAAGGGACCCCAGAAGGTCATCTAGTCCAACCCCCTGCTCGAAGCAGGACCAAGTCCCAGTTAAATCATCCCAGCCAGGGCTTTGTCAAGCCTGACCTTAAAAACCTCTAAGGAAGGAGATTCTACCACCTCCCTAGGTAACGCATTCCAGTGTTTCACCACCCTCTTAGTGAAAAAGTTTTTCCTAATATCCAGTCTAAACCTCCCCCATTGCAACTTGAGACCATTACTCCTCGTTCTGTCATCTGCTACCATTGAGAACAGTCTAGAGCCATCCTCTTTGGAACCCCCTTTCAGGTAGTTGAAAGCAGCTATCAAATCCCCCCTCATTCTTCTCTTCTGCAGACTAAACAATCCCAGCTCCCTCAGCCTCTCCTCATAAGTCATGTGCTCTAGACCCCTAATCATTTTTGTTGCCCTTCGCTGGACTCTCTCCAATTTATCCACATCCTTCTTGTAGTGTGGGGCCCAAAACTGGACACAGTACTCCAGATGAGGCCTCACCAGTGTCGAATAGAGGGGAACGATCACGTCCCTCGATCTGCTCGCTATGCCCCTACTTATACATCCCAAAATGCCATTGGCCTTCTTGGCAACAAGGGCACACTGCTGACTCATATCCAGCTTCTCGTCCACTGTCACCCCTAGGTCCTTTTCCGCAGAACTGCTGCCTAGCCATTCGGTCCCTAGTTTGTAGCGGTGCATTGGATTCTTCCATCCTAAGTGCAGGACCCTGCACTTATCCTTATTGAACCTCATCAGATTTCTTTTGGCCCAAACCTCCAATTTGTCTAGGTCCTTCTGTATCCTATCCCTCCCCTCCAGCGTATCTACCACTCCTCCCAGTTTAGTATCATCCGCAAATTTGCTGAGAGTGCAATCCACACCATCCTCCAGATCATTTATGAAGATATTGAACAAAACCGGCCCCAGGACCGACCCCTGGGGCACTCCACTTGACACCGGCTGCCAACTAGACATGGAGCCATTGATCACTACCCGTTGAGCCCGACAATCTAGCCAGCTTTCTACCCACCTTATAGTGCATTCATCCAGCCCATACTTCCTTAACTTGCTGACAAGAATACTGTGGGAGACCGTGTCAAAAGCTTTGCTAAAGTCAAGAAACAATACATCCACTGCTTTCCCTTCATCCACAGAACCAGTAATCTCATCATAAAAGGCGATTAGATTAGTCAGGCATGACCTTCCCTTGGTGAATCCATGCTGATTTCCTCCCTGTCCTTGGGAGTAGGGTGACCAGAGGTCCTGATTTTATAGGGACAGTCCCAATTTTGGGTTTTTTTTTCTTATATAGCCTCCTACTATCCCCCACCCCCATCCCGATTTTTCACACTTGCTGTCTGGTCACCCTACTTGGGAGCCTGACAAGGCACTGGGGTAACAGTCAGGGCAGCCAGTGGGTGGGGAGAGCCAGCAGCCAGCCCTCTGCCAATGCAGGGCTTAGCCCTGGCCTACGGGACTGCTGATCGTGTTCTGTCTCTTCGTCCTGCCCTTGCCCACGTGTCACGGTGCCGCCCTGGGTAGCTGTGTGTCTGCTCTCCGGGGACCTGGGGCACACTTGGCTAAGGTGCAGCAAGGCCTATGAGCTGAGGGAGTGGGGCTGGCACTAAGGGGGAGGAAACACAAGAAGTTTTCCTGCTTCATATGAACCCTCCTGACCCTGAGCGGGTATTTGATTCCGTTTCCAAGCTGCCCCCCACCCCAAAAGCTGCCTGTTCCCTCCTTCCCAGACGCCCACCTCCCGCAGAGCAGCTCCCTAGCCAAGAGCCAGCGTGACAGAGAGCATGTTTTGGCTCACTCTGCCCCTAGCTCAGCAACGTGCCGGGGGGCAGACGGGACTCCGGCTCGCTTGGCCCTGTCCCGGCAGCTGGGCCCAGGCTGCCACCACCTCCCCAGCCAGGCTCTCTCAGGCAGCCGCTGCGCTGCCCAGAGTAGGAACCCCAGAGCAACCCCAGAGTAGCAACCCCTTCCACTCCCCAGCCGGGCCCAGCCGCCAGGGACAGGGGCCGAGCATGCTGGGAGGGGCAAGTGCAGCAGGAGAAGGACAGAGCTCCTCTCCCTTCCCCCCGCCCCCTGCCAGGCCAAGCAGAAATCGGGGGGTGGGGGGGGGTGGGAAGGCCTGCATGCCCGCTATGCATCATCTATGCATGCTGAGTAGCACCCTACTCCTTGAGTAACCCCATTGATTTCAATGGGACTCAGGTATGACTCAGTAGGAGTGAGGGTGGCGGAATCTGGCCCTCAAAGATGAATACGGGTGGCCCTAACCTGGCTGAGGGGGCTGTTGCTGGGGGGCTGTTCCTGTGAGCTCTCAGAGACTCCCCGTAAGGTGTTGACCTGACAGACTGGTCGATGCCTCCTCTGCTGTCACAGAGGGCTGCTGATTACACACAACACCTGCTCCCTGCATCATCGCTGCACAGATCCTTACCTGCATCATCGCTGCACAGATCCTTACCTGCATCTTCTCCGCTTAGGCAACCCCCCCCCCCCCACCACCACTTACTACCATCAGGGCTCTGACCTCCCGAGCGAAGGAGTCAGGCTTCATTCACACCCCGCCCTCTCCTCTGGGCAATTGGGATGAGGAGAGAGCTCCTGCAGTATGAACTACCAGGAAACCTGCCGGAATTTGCCCCAGTGCTCCCTGGAGCAGGGAGAGTCGAGCAGTTCCAAAGACTTATTTTTGCCATGAAAATTTCAAATGAAATATTTTTTATTTGAAAATTTTCATGGGAAAATGTCTCACCTGAGCAAAACAAGTAAACTGAAGGGCATTTTAACTTCATTCTGCTTCACATGGAAACATTTGTTTTGCCTCCTCAAAGCTGTTTTAATTTGAATTGAAATTTTCCTTTGAATTTGATCTTTGAAATCTGAAAAATGTTCAGAATTTCCAATTTTAGTTTTTTCCCCTGTTGCCCCTGAGCGCAGTAGAACGAGTTCATGACGTGTTGCTCTGTTTGAGGGTTTTCACTTTTCCTATTTCTTTTTTTTTGCCTTTTTCTGCTCTATGACTTTTCAGAACGTCCTGGACTTTGGCAAAGTTACCGCATGGCAGAGTGACAGGGTTTCATTTCTCCTTTTGCCCCTCAGTAACTTCTCCAAAGTTGGAGGAAGTTTTCAAAGGTTACAGAGTGGAAAAAGGGAAAAGGAAAAACAGAAAAAGGAAAAAACGAAAAAATCAGCCCCCTGCGGCCTGTAGTGAAGCTGGCCTAAGCCCTGGGATAGACATCACTCGGTTGGTGGAAGAATTCCTGTCGACCTAGCTACCGCTCCTGAGCGGGTGGATTAATTACAGCGACGGAACCCCCCCCGTCACTGTAGCAAGTGTCTACACCACGGTGTGACAACGGCCCGGCTGCAGCGCCGTAGCTGTGCCGTTGGAGCACCTGAAGTGCAGACAAGCCCAGAGTGGAGTTTGACTTCTATATTTGCGGGCGGGGGCAGCTCCAGCCAGGCCAGTGGGGCTGTGTGTGTGTGTGGGGGGGGTGTGTGACATGCACAGGTGCCAAGGAGCTCACCCACTGCAGGCCCAGACAAGGCTTCCTGCTGGCAAGGGCAGGTGTGGGGAGGTGCCTCAGCCCTGGGTCACGGTCATGTTGAACTGAGGCCAGCCATCATCACGTGACCAGTCAGGCCTCCGCAGGCCCCCGCTACACCCACCGTGGGGTCACAGCCCACACTGCATGTCTCTCCAGAGAGCGGGCGTTCGTGCTGCAGGCCTGCCTGGGCAGAACCCCTCCATCTCCTCAGCCTCTCTGCAGGCCAGAGGGGCCACCGCTGCAGGGATGAGGGGACAGTCATGTCACTATTCCATGGTAATCTCCGCCACACAGCAGCAGGTCTCATGCACCAGCAGGCATGGGCCTCTCAAGTGTTTTCTGGGGTGGCCCCTGGGCTGCACAGACCACCAGCCGGGGGTCAAAGCAGTGCAGGTTCAGCTGGTAACCCCTGTGCCAGGGACTCCTGCCCACTGAGGACAAGGCAGGATGTTGCCCTGAGCAATAGGATGCTGAGCACATCCAGACCGTCCGCACAGCGACTGTGACGTGTCTCTGACGGGGTAGCACAGCCAGGGCCTCACGTTGCAGGGCCGCGCTTGGATGAGAGATACAGGGCCCACTAGGAATGGCCGGGGGAGAATACTGAGGCAAGAAGCTGCAAGAGCGATTAAGGGGAACTTGACTACAGGGTTGCATGGCCATAGTTTGGGGAGGCGGGAGTCGTTGCCCCCCCAAACAGGGCCAGTCTTATGGATGCGTGCCACGGTCAGGGGAGCGAGGCTTGGTGCATTTAACTTAACGCACCAGGACAGGCCCCTGCCAGCAGCTCTCCTGACCCCAACTTCCTCCTCCTCCTCGCCCCCCCAGTGCCGGCTGTTTGGCAGTGCTGGTGGAGCCGGCGCTGCTGCACGTCTCTGGGGGGTGCAGCGGGGAAGTGGGAGCCTGGCATGCAGCATCCCCTCACCCCATGAAATACAGCGGGGACAGCAGCCCCAGCCCCAGCAGGAAGGTGGCCACAGCAGCACCAGGAGGCACCAGAAAAGCAGCAGCATCAGGCCCAGCTGCAGCAGCTGGGGCTCCCCCGCTAAGCCACAGCCCAGGCAGTGCACAGCCCATGAGCATTTGCCAGTCCAGGCGGGGAGAGGGAGCCAGCAAGCCAGGGGAACTGGCTTCCGTGTGGGTGGGCGGGTATGTGTGTGCAGGGCGCTGTAACAACTTGTATAGCGTGGGTGCCGAGTACCACTGACCCAACTGTAAACCCTGTATATAATGGAAACCATTTCAAGACGAGGGGTGCGGCAGCCCCCCCACAGCAACTCTAGTTCTAGGACCTGTGTGTGTGTGTGCCACACCTTTCAGCCCCTCTCACACTCTGCATTTCTCGTGCCCTCACAGACAGGGACACACGCAAACACAGGCTCATGCATGTAGATACACATGTTTACACAAATCCAGATACACACGCACAGTTCCGTTCACTCATCCTCTCTTGGCATGACAAGCTACACCAACATAACCAAAGGGGAATGGACACTGAACACAGGCTGCCAGGCCTCGCTCTTTCTGTACAGGTCAGCGATAGGCACTCACCCCCCCCAGCCCCTCGGAGCATTCCTGTCAGAGCCACTGAACGCTCACTGAATTACCAGGGTGGCTGTCCCCACGGGAACAGTACACACCAACCTGCAAGATTCAGCTCAGGATCCCACTCTGCTCCGAGAGAAATGCAGCCCCAGTGCTGGCTATAGTGAAAGCAAGAATGTGTTTATCATCCCAGATCAGAGATTCAAGTGATAGTGAGTAAGAACATTGGAAACAAATGGTTACAGATAAAACAAAATCATAACAGTCTTTCCAGACACTAAACTTTAACTAACCAGTTACCCTCCTGTCTAAAGACACTTCTCTCACCCAAAGGTCTCGCCAGTATTTTCAGCCAAGCCTGGCTGAGGGCCTCCCTTTCATTAAGCAATGCACTGTCTGTGTACTTCCTAGGTGAAGGGCACCAGACTGGCTCCTTCGTCCCCCAGATACACTAGAGCAAACCTAAGATGATGAGCACCTCAAGATAGGCCTCTTCTCTTTCCTTGTCACTGTTCTCTCTGAAATGTTCACAACCCTTTATTAGCATTCCGTTGACTGGTGAGAAGAGGCCCTTGTGAGCTACACGTGTAAACAGCCGGATAGAGAAGCCTTTCTTGTCGGACAGAAAACCTGGTTCTCCCCTTCACTGGTGACTAGTCCTGAACACAGACCTTGAGATAATTGTCAGTGGATATCCATAACTCCTTACACACGCTCCAGACATGCGTTTCCCAATGGTATTGATGACTAGTGTGACACCGGCTTTTATTTGAGACCTCACATGACACTCTTCAATGAACTAGAATGTGCATACCAGACGCGGATGAGCCCTGTGGCCCCCTGGCTCCCCCTCTATGCCCCTTTTTTGGCTCGTGCCCACAGGCTTCTCCTCTGCCCCCCTTTCCTCCGTCACTGTGGACGCCATCATCCTCCCATATGCTGGTGACATCTTCCCGCAGCCCCTTTCCTGTGCACACCCCCAGGCTGGGTCAAGTCTAGCTGCTTCTGCCCACCCACCAGTGCACAGACTGGGCCTTTCTGGCTGCCTAGCCTCTTGTTCAGGCCTGGGATCCTGTGGTTTCCTCCTCTCTGGCCCTGACACCAGCCATGTCACCCCCTCAAGCCCACTCAAACCTCTGCTGCTGGGATCATCGCCCCGGCTCACTGCTCCAGATACGTTCCCCAGCTTTGTGACCCCTCACGGCCTCTCTCGCCCCACTGCACTGGGCACTAGTGTCTTGTCTTTGCCTTTATGCCCTTCATTATTTCGTCCTGGCCTCTTTCTCAGCCTTCCTAGCCACCAAGCCATGGAGCGGAGCTGGCTGGAGCTGGAATTCCCAGCCCCTGAGAAATGCCAACACTGAGAGATTTTTTTCATTCCAAATTGGAACAAAAAGTTAAAATTTTGAAATTGTCACAGGCCAGGAATTCTGAATGTTTGTTTTGGAAAAATCAAAAGCATATGGGGCCTGGTAACCATGAATGGGGGAGTGATGCGTGGGGGGAAGTGGAGCTGAGGAATCGTGAGTGGGAGAGGTGGGGCCAAGTAGGCATGAATGGGGGGCTGGTTTTCCCCATCACAGGGCATGGGGAGGAGTCCCCATGCCAGCCGCCTGCACAATGGTGATATTTGAAACCCCTGCAGTGGAGGATTCAGTGTCTCAATCTAGGCTCTTCTGGCAGCAGTAAACCGCCTTCAGTGATGTGAGAAGGCTGATCCTGCCAAAGAGTGACACAGAATGAGCAGGGGATGGGCCCAGCAGAGAAACTCCCTCTCTCCAGCCACCCGTCTTGGCTATGTCACACTAGTGAGTCTCCCATGTAGCTGCTCTGTGCCGATGGGAGAGCGCTCTCCTGCCGGCACCATTAAACCACCCGCGGCAGCAGGGGAGGCCGTGTCCGTGGGAGAAGCTCTGCCACAGACACAACCTGTGCACACCAGCGCTTATGCTGGCGAAACGTACGTCGCTCGGTGGAGGATGTTTTTATCACCTTTGAGCGACGTAAGTTTTGCTGACACACGTGGTCGTGTAGACATGGTCTTAGGCACATAGACTGTACGGTCAGAAGGGCCCATCATGATCATCTAGTCCGACCCACAGCACATCACAGGCCACAGAACCGCACCCACCTGCCCCTGTAATAGACCCCTGACCTCTGGCTGAGTTACTGACGTCCTTAAATCATGATTTAGAGACTTGAAGGAACAGAGAATCCGCCATTTACACTAGTTTAAACCTGCAAGTGACCCATGCCCCGTGCCCCAGAGGAAAGTACAAACCCCCCAGGGTCTCTGCCATCTGAACAGGGAGGAAATTTCTTCCCCATCCCCAGGCCCGCTGACAGCGGGGGGCAAAGGGGGCAATTGCCCAGGGGCTCAGGCGATTTAAAGGGCCTGGGGGTTCCCAGAGCCCTTTTAAATTGCCCAGGTGCACCGCAGGGGTCCTAGGCATGCGTGACTGCTCCGGATCCCACGCTTTGGGGGGCCCTGTGAGCCAGCGTGATTGGCCAGCGTGGTCGGTCCCAAAAGTGACGTATTCGTCACTTCTGCCCCGGGCCCCACACTCCCCAGGGACGGCCCTGGCCCTGGGGCCCAGAATTGCTGTTGCCGAGCCTGCCCACCCCAAATAGATCAGTTCGACCCTGAGCACATGGGCAAGGCCCATCAGCCAGACACATGGGAAAGAATTCTCTGTAATAACTTAGAGCCCTCCCCAGCTGGTGTCCCACCCCTGGCCGTAGAAGATATTTGCTGCTGGCAGTTGCAGATCAGCTCCGCGCCATTGTAGTCAGTCTCATCACACCAGCCCCTCCACAAACTTATCAAGCTCATCTTGAAGCCAGTTAGGTTTTTGCCCCCGCTGCTGCCTTTGGAAGGCCATGGCAGAGGGGTGTTTGCTTGGTAAACCCCAATGGTCACAGTCTGAATCAGGGAGAAGCATTTTCTTATGGACTGAAAGGGCAGCCCAGGTGTCCTGAGAGTGAGACATCCCATCCCATCCCTGGGCGTGACGGGCAGCAAAACCCGCCTCCCACACAAGGAACAGCCTGCCCTGCGCTGGTTCGAGTGAGCAGCTTTGCCCGGAGCCCAGCGCCCACGCTTGCTTTCCACTCACAGATACTTTTTAATGCTCTTTATTGGTATGTGTCCCGCTGACCCGACTAGTATCGGCTCCCTGCTGCTCCCAGACTGGCTGCGGAGTGTAGGGAGGATACTCTTGCTCATCCTTTTGTTCTGGCCAGTGTTCACATGCTGGAGGTCTGGGACAGGAGCATCTCACCCATCAGTGACCCCCTCTCTCTGCTTCCTGGACCACTCTGATCCAGAGCCTCAGCCAAAGGGACCTTTTCCACCTTCAGGAAGAAGAGCCACAGTTTTCTCCAGCCAGGAGCCACCACAGATGCTCCCGGGGTGAAGCTGCAGCATTTGGGGGGCATTTGTTCTAAATGGCTGCAGCCATGTTTGATAAAGGGGTGTGCGGGCCGCGTGAGCACAGAGGATCCTTGGCAAACAGTACCAGGCTCCAGAGAGCACCCGGGCTGGTTTGCTGTACAGAGGCGATTTTCCCTCAGTCAGAGCTGGGTCAGGGGCTTGACCGTGCATTAGATATCAGACCTTGTGCTCCTGTCTGTCCCCATGTCCCATCAAGCCTTGTCTCTGCCCAATGGGAACTCATCCCACCTGGAAACGGAAACACCTGGGAAGAAAGATAAAGGAGTTTGAGGTGCAAGTGGTGTTCTCGTCCATCCTCCCCGTGGAAGGAAAAGGCCTGAGTAGAGACCGTCGAATCGTGGAAGTCAACGACTGGCTACGCAGGTGGTGTCGGAGAGAAGGCTTTGGATTCTTTGACCATGGGATGGTGTTCCAAGAAGGAGGAGTGCTAGGCAGAGACGGGCTCCACCTAACGAAGAGAGGGAAGAGCATCTTTGCGAGCAGGCTGGCTAACCTAGTGAGGAGGGCTTTAAACTAGGTTCACCGGGGGAAGGAGACCAAAGCCCTGAGGTAAGTGGGGAAGCAGGATACCGGGAGGAAGCACGAGCAGGAGCGTGTGAGAGGGGAGGGCTCCTGCTTCATACTGAGAAAGAGGGGTGATCAGCGGGTTATCTCAAGTGCCTATACACAAATGCACAAAGCCTGGGAAACAAGCAGGGAGAACTGGAAGTCCTGGCACAGTCAAGGAATTATGATGTGATTGGAATAACAGAGACTTGGTGGGATAACTCACATGACTGGAGTACTGTCACAGATGGATATAAGCTGTTCAGGAAGGACAGGCAGGGTAGAAAAGGTGGGGGAGTTGCACTGTATGTAAGGGAGCAGTATGACTGCTCAGAGCTCCGGTATGAAACTGCAGAAAAACCTGAGAGTCTCTGGATTAAGTTTAGAAGTGTGAGCAACAAGGGTGATGTCGTGGTGGGAGTCTGCTATAGATCACCGGACCAGGGGGATGAGGTGGATGAGGCTTTCTTCCGGCAACTAACGGAAGTTACTAGATCGCAGGCCCTGGTTCTCATGGGCGACTTCAATCACCCTGATATCTGCTGGGAGAGCAATACAGTGGTGCACAGACAATCCAGGAAGTTTTTGGAAAGTGTAGGGGACAATTTCCTGGTGCAAGTGCTGGAGGAACCAACTAGGGGCAGAGCTCTTCTTGACCTGCTGCTCACAAAGCGGGAAGAATTAGTAGGGGAAGCTAAAGTGGATGGGAACATGGGAGACAGTGACCATGAGATGGTCGAATTCAGGATCCTGACACAAGGAGGAAAGGAAAGCAGCAGAATACGGACCCTGGACTTCAGAAAAGCAGACTTTGACTCCCTCAGGGAACTGATGGGCAAGATGCCCTGGGAGAATAACATGAGGGGGAAAGAAGTCCAGGAGAGCTGGCTTTATTTTAAAGAATCCTTATTGAGGTTACAGGGACAAACCATCCCGATGTGTAGAAAGAATAGTAAATATGGCAGGCGACCAGCTTGGCTTAACAGTGAAATCCTTGCTGATCTTAAACACAAAAAAGAAGCTTACAAGAAGTGGAAGATTGGACAAATGACCAGGGAAGAGTATAAAAATATTGCTCAGGCATGCAGGAGTGAAATCAGGAAGGCCAAATCACACCTGGAGTTGCAGCTAGCAAGAGATGTTAAGAGTAACAAGAAGGGTTTCTTCAGGTATGTTGGCAACAAGAAGAAAGTCAAGGAAAGTGTGGGCCCCTTACTGAATGAGGGAGGCAACCTAGTGACAGAGGATGTGGAAAATGCTAATGTACTCAATGCTTTTTTTGCCTCTGTCTTCACGAACAAGGTCAGCTCCCAGACTACTGCACTGGGCAGCACAGCATGGGGAGGAGGTGACCAGCCCTCTGTGGAGAAAGAAGTGGTTCAGGACTATTTAGAACAGCTGGACAAGCACAAGTCCATGGGGCCGGATGCGTTGCATCCGAGAGTGCTAAAGGAGTTGGCGGATGTGATTGCAGAGCCATTGGCCATTATCTTTGAAAACTCATGGCGATCCGGGGAAGTCCTGGACAACTGGAAAAAGGCTGATGTAGTGCCCATCTTTAAAAAAGGGAAGAAGGAGGATCCCGGAAACTACAGGCCAGTCAGCCTTACCTCAGTCCCCAGAAAAATCATGGAGAAGGTCCTCAAGGAATCTCTTCTGAAGCACTTAGATGAGAGGAAAGTGATCAGGAACAGTCAGCATGGATTCACCAAGGGCAAGTCATGCCTGACTAATCTAATTGCCTTCTATGATGAGATAACTGGCTCTGTGGATGAAGGGAAAGCAGTGGACATGTTGTTCCTTGACTTTAGCAAAGCTTTTGACACTGTCTCCCACAGTATTCTTATCAGCAAGTTAAAGAAGTATGGGCTGGATGAATGCACTATAAGGTGGGTAGAAAGTTGGCTAGATTGTCGGGCTCAACGGGTAGTGATCAATGGCTCCATGTCTAGTTGGCAGCCAGTATCAAGTGGAGTGCCCCAGGGGTCGGTCCTGGGGCCGGTTTTGTTCAATATCTTCATAAATGATCTGGAGGATGGTGTGGATTGCACTCTCAGCAAATTTGCGGATGATACTAAACTGGGAGGAGTGGTAGATACGCTGGAGGGGAGGGATAGGATACAGAAGGACCTAGACAAATTGGAGGATTGGGCCAAAAGAAATCTGATGAGGTTCAATAAGGATAAGTGCAGGGTCCTGCACTTAGGATGGAAGAATCCAATGCACCGCTACAGACTAGGGACCGAATGGCTAGGCAGCAGTTCTGCGGAAAAGGACCTAGGGGTGACAGTGGACGAGAAGCTGGATATGAGTCAGCAGTGTGCCCTTGTTGCCAAGAAGGCCAATGGCATTTTGGGATGTATAAGTAGGGGCATAGCGAGCAGATCGAGGGACGTGATCGTTCCCCTCTATTCGACACTGGTGAGGCCTCATCTGGAGTACTGTGTCCAGTTTTGGGCCCCACACTACAAGAAGGATGTGGATAAATTGGAGAGAGTCCAGCGAAGGGCAACAAAAATGATTAGGGGACTGGAACACATGACTTATGAGGAGAGGCTGAGGGAACTGGGATTGTTTAGTCTACAGAAGAGAAGAATGAGGGGGGATTTGATAGCTGCTTTCAGCTACCTGAAAGGGGGTTCCAAAGAGGATGGATCTAGACTGTTCTCAGTGGTAGCTGATGACAGAACAAGGAGTAATGGTCTCAAGTTGCAGTGGGGGAGATTTAGGTTGGATATTAGGAAAAACTTTTTCACTAGGAGGGTGGTGAAACACTGGAATGCGTTACCTAGGGAGGTGGTGGAATCTCTTTCCTTAGAAGTTTTTAAGGTCAGGCTTGACAAAGCCCTGGCTGGGATGATTTAAATCGGGGATTGGTCCTGCTTTGAGCAGGGGGTTGGACTAGATGACCTCCTGAGGTCCCTTCCAACCCTGATATTCTATGATTCTATGATCTCAGGCCAAATCCAGAGACGTGCTCAGGACCTATGGCCCACAGTGCAAACAGTGGGACTTGCAGGGCCATGTGACTGCAGGATTTGGCTAGGGTGACCATATTTTCCCAAAGGGAAAACAGGTCTCCCCACAGGGTTGGCCTGAGGTTCCCTTCTCTCCCCGGCATGCAGGGCTGGCCTGAGGGCCCCATGCTGCCTGCCTGTGTGGGGCCTGCCCGAGCCACTCTCTTGAGCTCTCCCTCCTGCGCAGGGCTGGCGTTGCCGCTCGCCCCCTGCACATTCCCCACTTCTGGGGCAAAACTGGGCATATGCCAATTGATGATCAGTTGGCAAGAGTAAATGGGACAAATACCCAGTTTTGCCAAAAAAGACATGACGGATGGGGCAGGGCTTAAAAAAGGGACTGTCCCGGCTCAAACGGGACATATGGTTACCCTAGATTTGGCCAATAACTGTTGCCCTTTGACCTTGTCTATGCTAATTATTTCTGTGATGTCTCCTGCATTGAATTAGCAGGACTGCACCCCCAGGGGAGGGGCTAGTGTACATAAGGTGTTGGTGGCCACTGGCTGTTTAGTGTTGCCCTGGTCTGAGCAGGGTTCGAAGACATTGTAACGAAAACGCTGGTGTCTGGCCGACACTGGTGCCTGCCCCATTGCAATCCCTGGGGCAGCAGCAGTGCCAGTGCCTTGGGGGGAGCGGGTCAGAGAAAGGCTGGAGTCAGCATAGCTTGTGGGGGGCAGTCCTGTTCCCCTTGAAGCCAAAGTTTGGCCACTAACCCTACTAGTAACAGGATTGAGCCCCAGAATCAGACCCCCTCTTTCGAGGGACGTCTCTCCTTTCAGCCCTAGAAATCCCTCCAGGTGCCTACACCCGATGGCCCCTCACTCCTTGTTTCTTTGTTATTTACAGGGTCGGTCTGCTCAGTAAGGGGCATTGTTGCACTGCGGGCCCGGGGCCTCACACACGCACAGGAGGGTGCTGCAGAAAGTTTAGGGTTCCTGCCTGAAGAATTTATGTGATGCCACATATTTGGTCCTCGGCTGGCCAGAGCCAGCGTGCCTGGCCTGCCTTGTTTCATTTGCTCCCCGACAGGGCCTGGGCCTCAGTGCACAGAAGCAGAGAAATATCAAGGTGCTCGTCGGAAGAGCGGGAAAGACCCTGGCAGCCTGTTAGCCGAGGAAGCCCCTGGGCCTGGGGCTGGGACGAGATCACTGCTGCTCCCCCCTGAATGACACTGGGGGAGGAATAGGCTGCATGACTCAGAGCCAGCGCCAGAGCTGGGCGTGTGGGGCTGGAATTGAGGTCGCCGGGACCTGTTTGTCAGGTTCCTATTTTTGTTATTCATCAGCTCAGTATTCCTGAAAACAAGCCGGGCTGCTGTCAGCTAATTAGCGCCCCTCTGTGCGCCTGAGCAATGGAGCTGGGGCAGCTGCCATGCTGGGCTAACACTAGGCTGCTTCGCGCCTATACGGAGACCCCGTTGTGCCCCTTGGTATCCGTCTCTACAGTGTCCCCACAGCGTGTCACCCAGCGTGATGTCGTGTCCTTCCACCCGCTGGTACTGGCCAAAAAGCTGCTTTCTGGTGACCTCATTTGAGGCTGGGGAAGAGCAGTGGCCAGGAACAGCGCTGAAGAATTCCCCATGATCTAATCTGGGCAGAAGCTCATCGCCCTCCCGGCGGAGAGCTTCTCTGTCCTGCTGTCGCGTGTTCCTGCTCTGTCCTGCCCCTGCCGGACTGGGCGTCTTCTGTGCGCTCAGCGTGACCACGCCCAGGGGCTCCGGGTTTGGGGCTAGGCCTGGCTTACCCTGGGGCCCCTGTAATAGATGGGGACTAGGCCTCGATGAGGCTGAGGCCCCATTGGTTTCAATACGAGTTAGGTGACCTGTGAGGATCTGGGCCAAAGCTCCCTGGTTGGGGGTGTAGCTTGAGGACACCCAGCAGGCTCTAGTATGGCTGGGGACTGAGACAGGGCTGTGATGCTGTCACCATGGTGCAGTCAGTGATGAGGGAGACCCCTAAGACTCTGCTGGTGCCAATGAAGATGAGGGAGAGGATGAGACAATAGGCCTTGGAGAGGCCCCTTCAGGACTTCACTCGCCCCTCTTACTGGTGCTGCTGGAGTGCTTGGGCCCAGGGAGGCTGCAGTTACTGTGGGGGAAGAGACACAGGGATCGCCCCCTCCGGCCCCTTTCTAGACCCCTGGGAGAGCCACAAAATCCTTTCAGGGAGCCAGGCTGACATTTCCAGCCAACCTCCTTTCACCAAAAGATGCCTTTTGGACCAAAATAAACATTTGTGATCAAAATTTGTCATTTTTAAATGAAACATTTTAAAGTGAAAAATGTCATTCAATCTTGGTGGGAACAAAGCGGCTTTCTCCTACTTTTAAATTTCCTCCCTCTTTTTCCCAGTGGGAAAAAAGTTTTAAGGAAAAGCATTCCCGCCCCACCCCACTCCCCCTCCACTGAAAGAAAACAACTTTTTCTGGCCAAAAAAATAAATAAAAAAATCAAATGAAATGAAAAAGGCTCCTATCTGTTGCCGTTCTTCGTGAACTAGATGTATGTTTTTCTGACCAGCTGGGCTCCTTCCTGGGATTATCGATATGAATTTTTGTGACTTCACAGGGTCTGTGTACACTGCAGCTTTGGGGTGTGCTTCCCAGCCCGGGTAGACAGACATGCACTCGCTCTCCACAAGCTGGTGAGTTAGGAAGAGCCCCGGAGTTGGGGGTAGTCCTGGCAGTGGCTTGGACTTGCTGTTCCAGGCCGTAGCCAGGGGTTCTGGGCTGGTTTGTACTTATGTGGCTTGCCTGAGCGGCCCCTGCTATTTTTAGCACATCTGTCTACCCGCTCTGGGAAGCACACTCCCAGCTGCAGCGTAGACATCCTCATCGTGTCCTCGGGGCTTATGATGTCACACCACAGTGCTAATAACAACACACAACAAACAGGTTTCAGGTCACCTGATGCGACTGGCCCTGTTGTTACAGGAAACGCAGTTATTGCAAACTGGCTTTTCATGCTGGAGCTAGCAGAGCAGACATTCATGTGTGAGCTGGGCTCTTTGCTTTAAACAGGGCCTGGCTGGGACGGATGTGTCATCTGGAAATGCATGGCTCACTCCAGCTCCTACTGGAGTCCCTGGGAGTCCTTGGCACATAGGTTGTGTAGGAAATGCTGCATGCTTATGTTGTTACTGAAGGGATTAAACTGCAATCTCCATTCGAGGGCTTGTTGTTGGCTGTTTACACCATCCTCTGTGTCACAGAAAGTCCGTGGAAGTGGAACAAAACCGGCTGAGAGACAAACCTGCCTCCTATCTGCCACCATCCAATTCAGAGCGTTCACTGAGAAGAGTTTTCACTGTGTTTCTTCCCCTGGCATCCCATCCCCCCACGACAGAACCCCTGGGCTCCAGGAACGGCAGCATGGACAACTAAGGGGGGACCTGGTGGAACTGTGCTAACAGCTGATAAATAGTGGTAGTCAGCCCGAGGCAAGGCAAAGACTCCCATAGCATGGCCCATGGAGGCAGGAGCAGTGGGATGGAATTAAGTAAAAGAAAAAGTAGCCCAGATGTCACGGAGTTCATCCAGCCCAGGAGAGCGGTTTGGCTGCAGATCAGTCTCCGTAGGGAAGTGAAGAGACCCTCCTGGCTTGGGCCATTTGAAACTGGACTTGAGAAAGCCCTAGGGAGTCCTGCAGAAGGGGTGTGTGCGTTCTCTGGGCTGTGCAATGGCTGCTGGAGTCCTGCCTTTGGGGGCTTTGATCAGGAGTGAGCTCTAGCATCTGGAGTTGTTGTTTTAGAGTGGCACAATGTGTTCGTGCACCTCTCGGTTTGTCTGACTCCCCTCAAGCATATGCTGCCACCGTTCCCAAGTCTCCCTGGTGCTGGGCTGGGCAGTCTGGATCAGTCAGGAAAATGGGTCTTCCCTGCTCCTTTTCTTTTGCTGTCTTATCATGCTGCATCTCTCCGCAGATGTAAAAGGGATGTTCCTGAAGGATACCCCCGCTGAGGTCACTGACAGACAGCGCCACTGTCAGGGGTAAAGGGGTGTGCGTGTTACCAGACAGCGGAAGATAACTGCTGCAGCTGCCGACATTTTGCCAGCTCAGGGAGTATAAAAATATGAACAGTCTCCCAATTCCCCAACGTTTCCCGAGCACGTAGCAGCCTCCTGCATGACGAGTATATCAAGGGTTCGAGGAATGCTGCATCTGTGCTGCACACTTCCCTCCCCCACTGGTCAAGGAAATCCAGGACCTCTCTCCTAGCCCGTGCAGCGGCATGAGGGCGAACTGGGTCCATACCTGTCCAGGTGTGCTTGCAAATACCAGGACGAGAGGTATTTCCAAACACATTGGGGCAGGCTTCTGATCATGGTGACCCCTGCATAGCAGAGTTCTAAAAACCAACCAGCGAGATCAGTGCTGCTGAGACAGGTTCATTGTGGGCCTGTTGCTGGAGGACTGGTTGTGCTGGTGCAGGTACTTCTGTGTCCCCACAGGCCTTGTGCTTACATCACTTGGGGAACTGGTTTAACTTTTCCGGGAGAGGGGAGGTTTTGTTAGCAGGACTCCAGATTGAGCATGGAGACCTGCAAGGCTGTGCCAACAGAAGACAAGTTTGGGCAGTAAAACTTTTCAGTGTAGACGAGGCCTGAATCGTTCTGACCCTGTCACTCCTGGAGAACGTGTATTGTACTGAGCTGTACAGCACAGGTACCAGCCCACTCTTAGATCCTTGAGGGCTGTGTGTAAGCAGGGCTGGAAAGAGCCAGCTATGGGTGTGTCATCTATACCCATCAGCTTTCAAATTAAAATGTGCATTAGGGAGCATAAGAGGAACCTGCCTGGGCAGCTGGTCTCTACAGCAGTCTCCTGCCTTATCATCTGCAGATCTGCCACAAACTCACAGGACAACCCAGCCCCCATCCATCTGTCCATCTGTCTCCCCAGGACAGGGGCCCGGCAGGGAGTGGTACTAGTGACAGAAGCTGTGAGCAGGTCTGGAGTGACTCATGTGCATGAGGACTGTGAGCAGCAAAGCTTCTCAAGCTCCGACTGAGTTGTCATCCGTTGGACAGGCCCCAGAGCAGGCAGACAGCAGTGCCTTGGGATCTCTTCATGCAGGGCCTGGGCCTGCAAATTGCCAAGTGCCTCCTAGAGTGCTCAGTGATGCTGCCTGTTGGTTCCCACTGGGCTCGGTGCTGCAGAGACCTGAGTGCATCTGGAGGGACACACTGTCTTGAGACGAAATGGAGGGCGTGGAGTGCGGTGGTGGGCTCACTGGATGAGGTCCTACAGGGAATTGAAGGTGCTCAGCAGCTCCGGAGATGAGGCTTTTAGGAACTAGGCTTTGTGGGGCAAGGCTTAGCATAGTTTACTGGTCCATAAAGCACCAGGGCCAATATTTTCAAAAGTGGCTAATGACTTTGGGTGCCTCTGTGTCTGAATCCGCAGTTCGGCTTGTCTCACATCAGGTGTGTTTTAGAATCATAGACTCATAGAACCACAGGGTTAGAAGGGACCGCAAGGATCATCCAGTCTAACCCCTGGCCAAGATGCAGGATTCGTTGTGTCTAAACATCCAGACCAGATGGCTCCAGCCTCCGTTTGAAAACCTCCAATGAAGGAGTTTCCACAACCTCCCGAGGCGTCTGTTCCATTGTCCTACTGTTCTTACAGTTAGGAAATTTATCCTGAGATTTAATCTGCTCTGCTGTAGTTTGAACCCACTGCCTCTTGTCCTGCCCTCTGTGGCAAGAGAGAACAACTGTTCTCCATTTTTTTTACAGATGGCTTTCAAGTATTTGGAGACTGTTATCATGTGTCCCCTCAATCTCCACTTTTCCAAACATACCCAGATGTGTCAGGATGGATGCACTGATTGGGTTGTCTGACATCGGGTGTGCCAGGCTGGGGGTACTGGTTAGGTTGTTGCACGTTGGGTGTTCCAGGCTGGGGGTACTGGTTAGGTTGTTGCACGTTGGGTGTGCCAGGCTGGGGGTACTGGTTAGGTTGTTGCACGTTGGGTGTGCCAGGCTGGGGGTACTGGTTAGGTTGTTGCACGTTGGGTGTGCTAGGCTGGGGGTACTGGTTAGGTTGTCTCACATCAGATGTGTCAGGCTGGATGTACAGGTTGGGTTGTCTGACATCGGGTGTGTCAGGCTGGGGATATTGGTTAAGTTGTCTCACATTGGGTATTCCAGGCTGGGTGTACAAGTTGGGTTGTCTCACATCGGGCGTGCCAGGCTGGGTGTACTGGTTGGGTTGTCTCACATTGGGCGTGCCAGGCTGGGTGTACTGGTTGGGTTGTCTGACATCAGGTGTGCTAGTCTGGGTGCCCAAAAATGAAGGCAGCCAAGACCAGTCACTGCTTTGGGAACCATTGGTCTGTGCATTTTGCTGGTGCTGTAGAAATGCTCCGTGACAATTGCAATGTGTGGGATTCCAAGTTCTAAGCATCTCTCTTGGTGCAGGATTTCACAGCATGTTTCCTTGGGACAGCGACATTCTCACTCAGGAGCTTTCGCAATCTCTTTCATTCAGCTGGTCCTAGCTTGGGAGCCCTGATACTGTGTGTGCTGCACACCCAGATGGTTGGGCTGGCAGCCAGCACCAGGGCACATGGATGTCTGACTACATGCCACCGACGGCTGCTGCTTTGGTTTGGGCTCTACACTGTGTCTGGAGACACTGGGCATGTGGCGGTGGCTCCGCATGGCCACAGGGTCTCTCAGCCCCTGGGAATGCTGGGCAGACAATGCACGCAGCCTCTGGGGGAAGGAGCCCCTTGCTGTGCTCTGCAGTGAGCCCACTTGCCAAGCCAAGAGTGATGTTAATGGGCTAGAAAAGCTGATGGCCCAGCTCTGTGACTAGAACGGTCACCCCCCTTGGGGTTTGAGTGTGACTGGGAAGGTGTGAAGAGAAGGGGTGCTCAGGAAGATGGGCCCATGAAGCATCAGCCATCCCAACGGGTTGGGCACCCTGCGGGGGAAACGCCACGTGAGCGCTGTCGTGCTCTGTGCTGCTGGGCTTGCAGCGTTTGGGCTGTGCAATGTGGGAGGCCTGGTATCTCTGTGTGATCCGGGGGGGCACTCAGTGTTATCTCTGCCACATGAGCTAAGCTGACCAAGGAGACAAATGAAGGACGAACATTGCCTGCAAAGTGCGGAGGGTGGGGAGTAGGAGAGACCTGTCTCCTCGGGCTGCTTTCTCTGGGTTAAACAATATTAACTCGTTTGAAGAAACAGCTACAGAAATGAGCAGATGAGACAGTTTGGAGGGATCACAAATATCCAACCCGCAGGGATGGAGCAGTAAAACATATTGGTTTCCATGGATAGACTCCCAAAGCACGTCACCCTCTTCCCCCTCCTGCACGGCAGCTCTCGATAACAGAAACCAGCGCTGGTTTCCTAACCTCACTATCTTTGTCATAAAAAATGAACAGCAGCAGTTTATAAGTAAACCAGAAATAAAACCAAACAAACAACAGCCAAGAGCTTCTATTCTGAGCGGCAATGAAACCTGTGGCTTCCCAGCTTGGCTTTTCACTTCTGGTTTGCAAGAATCCAGGCAGCCTCAGAAACAAAACTGGCTGTTTTCTTTACAAGAAGGAAAGGAAAGTGAAGCTCTCCCCTAAATTACTGCAATTCAGGGCGTAGATCCCACAGGGCAGCCAGGAACCTGAGCCCAGGATCTCTCCTCCCCTCCACATGGCAGCTCATTCTGCTCTCACTGGAGAACCCCTGGAACTGCCCACCCAGCCAATGGAGTCATGTCTATTCACTCTGCACATTACCAGAGCCAGGGCTCCCCGTGGGACCTGGGGACCCTTGGCCTCACCTTTCATACAGTTGGGGGGTGAGGTGCAGCTCTCCATCCTGCACCTACACATGAGGGTAGCAGTGTGACAGCAGGAGTCGGGCTGGGCTGCAAGGAGGGAGATCGCCAAGAGCTCTCCCTGTGCTTCTGATTGTCTGCTGCTAGTGGCCATCGAATGGGACTAACCACCTTAAAGGGACACAATACTTCTGCATCTCCCTCAGCGCAGGGCAGCCTTGCACAGGGACAGCGACAGTCTGACCTGAACTGCAGCCCTCTGGCTCCTGGCAAATTACCAGTGCAGCCCTTGGCTAGGCAGTTTGGCTCCCTGTGGCCATAGCCGACAGGAGAAGGCCTAGGCCAGGCTTTGAGCTGAAGCGAACTCTGCTGGCAAAGCCAAGCCATGCCAAGAGCAGCTGTGGTCCAGAGAGGTGCAGAGTCAGCGGGGAGGTGATCAGGGGGCCCGGGCTGGGCAAGGGCAGTGTGCAGTGGGGAGCATCTCACTGCTTGTCATGGACATTTTGCCAAGTGGCTTTGGTTGCTCTAAGATGCAGCGGTTCAGAGGGAGAGGAACAAGGAACTTGCCATGCTGCCGGCTGCCATAGGTAGCGCTTGCTTCCCATAGTGACCTCACAGGAGGCTCTCACAGGCCAGAGTAAATCCCATTGCAGCAGCCCGGAGCCTACGGGCTTGGCATCTGCCCATGTTTACATGTTCTTAGAGCCACATCTTGAGACTCTGGCTGCTGGCTGTTGCCCTGGGCTGCACTCTGACACACAGGCAGCAGCAACTTCATTCCCCAGTTTCTAACTTACCTGCCTTGTTGCATGGCTGATGTGCACTTCCCGAGCTGGTGCAGGAGCTCTAGATTAGTCGAGATCCAGCACTGACGGGTGAGGAGCCCAGGGACGGGGCCAGGACATCTCATCCTCCCTGAGAGAATGCAGCCAATTCCAAGCTGCCCACCTGGACAAATTACCTTGGCTCCTCCACTTGAAAGCAAAGCAGGGAGTGCCAGCAATCCCAGCCTCCTGCGAAGGAAACCGCTCTCTGGGCAGCAAGAGAGAGCCAGCTCCATCCAATCCCAGCTGGGCTTATCACATCAGCCCCTTCCATTGGCATGGGGCTAGTAGATTTCAGAAAGGCCACCAGCCCTTGCTGTGCAATCTTGGGGGTTTTGCAAGCACCAGCACTGACAGAATAAGCAGTTAAACAAATATTATCTCCTGCTGTAACGTTGTTATTGTGGGCCACAAACCACAGGCAGCTTGGCCCAGCTCCAGGAACAAGAAGCAGTGAAGAGCCCTGTGTAAATATTCCCCGGTTAGCACTTATTTCTGAGATGCAGCATCAGCTTTGAGTCTCTCCCAAGAAAAAATGGAGAGACAATGGGTAGCAGGCAAATACCAGGCCACCTCAGCACAATGTTTGCCAGCAGGAGAGAGGACCATGGAAATGTGCTTCCTCTGGGCAGTGCTCCGGGCAGCTCGTCTACAGGCCCCAGAGCCCAGCCAGAGGGGCTCAGGCCAGCATCTAAGCAGGCAGGTGCATTCATTGCCTGGGAAAGAGGGGAGCTTGCTGCAAGGAGGGGGCATCCTGTACCTGGAGGGCTTCAGCTTGGGGTAATGTGGACAGAGTAGAGCTGAGCCTGCTGGATTAGAGCATTCCTGGCCTCTCGACAAAGCTCCACATAATATTTGTTTCACTGTCAAAATAATCACACTGTCCCCCACGCTCCTGGTGGACAGATGCTGGTTTGTGACCCCTCGCCCTGTGAGTGCTTCTACCACAGGGAAGCGCCCAAGCACTGAGCTACAAAACCCTCCAGGGAGACTCTTCCTATTGGTTGTTTCTTTTTCATTACTTTGATGGTGCTCACACGCAAAGGTGCTAATGGCCAGGTAGCTAGATTATGTGGAATAGAATTGGCAGCCAGATGCTTTCTTTGAAGCAGTGCAAGTTTTCTTACCCTTCCAGGTTTCCTACACTGGTGCTTTCAGAGGACCAGCTACATTCCAACATCTCTCACTGTGAGGGCAGCGTCCCGGGGAATGCACCGCTTAGGAGGAATTTTCCTGCTCTGCCAAATCTGGCAGTTAGTTGATTTTGTGAGCTAGTTCACAGTGCCAGGGTGGAGGGAGGGCTCAGAGGTCATGGTACTCACCCAGGGTGGTGGGAGGCCTGGCTTTAATTCCCAGCTCTGGTACAGACATGGGGTGTGACTTAGGGCACGTCACCGAGGGCTGGATTCGCTAGGGGGACTCAGGTGCTGCACCATTCAGCACGGCAATGCTCAGAACCTAGGTGGCCTGGAATTCACGGTCCTGAGTTAGGTGCCAGGTTCCTCATGTGTTGTATGGGGAGAGTTAGGAATCTAACAAGGGATTCAGTGCAGGAGCTGCCTAAGCTAGCCAATGGGAAACCCTGAGTATGGGGGTGGGACCTGAACCCGGCCCCTCAAAAGTGGTGTAGCACCTTGCTCTGCTGGGGATTCATGGCTGAGAGTCCTCTCCTGCAGGTGGGCACCTCAGCTGCACCAGCTGTTTCTTGTGGAACCCCCTGACCTCATTACGGCCAATAGCCCAGGGGGCAGGGCCCGCTGCTGGCGGAGGGGGAACTGCTTTCCAAGCCCTGCCTGCCTGACTTGGAGCAGAGACTGGAACCCACAGCCCTTCCCCCCCAAGTCCATGCTCTAACCACGGGGCTGCAGTATGGGTGTCTCTCAGTCCTGCCTGTTCCACTTTGATTAAATAATTAAATATTCCTTCATTGAGAGAGAGAAACTCTGTGGCCCAGTGCCTGGGGCACTCCTGGGGGGGAGACAGGGACCAGCCTCCCTACCCCAAAGCAGTTATTTATTTATACACAGTGGAGCAAGTTCTGTCGGAGAGCTTGTACGAGCTCCACAGCCCTCTCCTGTGACACGGGAGAGCCAAGGTCAAATCCCTTGGCCAATTCAGATGGGGGAGCTGAACCTGGGCCGCCCACCTCCCAGCTGAGTGCGCTACCCGCTGGGGAGCCCTTCTCCTGTAGTTCTGTGTGCCGTTAATGTGCTCTGAGACCCCTACCAGGCTGGGCCCACAGGCGACGTAGGCAGGGAAACGTCTAGTTTGAGTCTCCAGCTGGGGCTTAGGCACGACGTACCTCGGAGCCTACACTGTGGTGGCAGAAGCTTGGTGCCTAGGGGACTTCAAGCTTGGTGCCTAGGTGGCAATGTAGGCGGTTAGGGATTTTAAGCACCTGCAGGGTGGTGGGAGGATCCCCACGGTGCCTAGAGTGGCAGTTAGGTGCCTTCTGTGGCTCTAGCCCTTTGTCTCTCTGTGCTTAGTGCCCATCAGTAACGGAGAATGGCCCTGCCCTGCCTCAGGGCATAGGGTGATAAACACACAGGGCCCTTTGGTTTCTGTTTTGATTTTATTTAATTTTCTCCGGGAATTGATCAGTGTTTATTACCAACAACAAAAACTGGGGAAAATCAGTGCAAAAAACTATAAATAATTTTTCTGGGTAAATATCGGGGTTTACTTTGGTGGGTGGAAAAAAAGTGGGGGGAAATGGAGTCAGTAGATTAATGCTTCGAATTCCGTTCATCAATGTGGTTTGCTGCAGAACTAAACCAGAACTCAAAACCTAAGGCCACCTCTGAGTTTAAGAAAACAATAGATCTCTAATCTCCAAATAAAACTTTTCATTTGAATAAACAGTTTATTGTTGTAGACTTAGCACTATTAGCCTATAAATATTTACATTGAATAATTGGGCCACACCATTTGCAGCGCATACACTCAACTGCGCCCTTTCCTTCTGGTTTTGTTTTTTAAATTTTGAATACTTCCTTGTGTTCTGAAACGTATTCTGAGACAGATTTTCGTTTTTTTCCCATCTTAGTGTGTCAGATCTTTACACCGTCATCTGCTAACAGCTTGACATGTGTACGCTGTGGGCATGAGGGTCACCAGTACACTCAGAGGCGCATGCCCTTCAGAGCTTGCACGCGTGCCTGTTTGTTTATTGTGTGTATCTTCTAGCCTAATACTTACTTCAACAGGCAGCTTTGCATATATACACAGATGAATGTATTATCATAATATCTCATGCAATGTAGTATATTTTCCTAATAAAACAAGCTATTTTTTATATGTTTGAATGATACAAAAGTAGGGTGAAAATCCAAAAAAAATGAATAATAGTTTTTGTAAAACCCGGGAATTTTTCGGTAAAAATTGGTTTAAACTGAAAATGAAGGGGCTTATAAATTGTGACAAAGTTCCTGCTCTACCTTGGTGGGTCTTGCGCTTATTGGCGGATTTGCTCGCCTTGAAGCTTCACGGCAGCCCTCAGCTTGGCCGTTTTTCTGAACCCACAGTCCAGGTCGACTCCTCCTGTGTCTAGCCAGGAGTTGGGAGGATTTGGGGGGAACCCGGGCCCGCCCTCTACTCCGGGTTCCAGCCCAGGGCCCTGTGGAATGCACCTGTCTAGAGTGCCTCCTGGCACAGCTGTGCGACAG
Organism: Chelonia mydas; assembly: GCF_015237465.2. NCBI lineage: Eukaryota > Metazoa > Chordata > Testudines > Cheloniidae > Chelonia > Chelonia mydas. The sequence continues at coordinate 18,274,585 of NC_051259.2, read as the reverse complement.
CTACAACTCCCTGGGCTACTTCCCCATGGCCTCCTCCCAACACCTTCTTTATCTTCACCATAGGACCTTTCTCCTGGTGTCTGATAATGCTTGTACACCTTAGTTTTCCAACAGTCTGTGTTCTCACTCTCAGCTCCTCGCGCCTCTTGCTCCCAGCTCCTCACACGCACACCACAAACTGCAGTGAGCTCCTTTTAAAACCCAGGTGCCCTGATTAGCCTGCCTTAAGTGATTATAGCAGCTTCTTGATTGGCTGCAGGTGTTCTAATCAGCCTGTCTTAATTGTCTCCAGAAGGTTCCTGATTTTTCTGGAACCTTCCCTGCTACCTTACCCAGGGAAAAGGGACCTACTTAGCCTGGGGCTTATATATCTGCCTTCTATTACTCTCCTATAGCCATCTGGCCCAACCCTGTCTCAAAATACATTAAAGATTGTGTTGAGACACAGTCCCTAGTATGCTGCACCGCTAAATTGTGAATATCAGAGCATGAATTCAGGCTGTTTGCATCGATACCCCATGCTAGCGTATCATGAACTCAACGGAACACACATTTCCTACAACAGAAATGGCAACACACTGGTTGAAGTTGATTCTAGTGATAGGGATTGTTCTTGGTGCAAGTTATCCAGAAGTTACTCGTTGATTCTTGGAATTTCTCACAGCCCAACAAGTCAAAGAGAGCAGTCATTCGTTGGTTCTTTGTGCCGGTATGTACAGTGCACAATGCTTCTGAAAGCCTACAAAGCCCTGCTTGGCTAGTGCTGCCAATGACCGAAATGCTTCTTGGTGTCCAGTTACATTTGGCATTTTTTCTCTGAGAAAAATGACACTATTTTTTGTGAAAATTAAAAACTCTGCTTGCAGAGTTTCCATTGAGTACCCACATATAGTGCCTGTCTGGCCCAGAGCAGAGTGCAGTATGGCTATATCACACTTTTGCTGCTGGGCTCTAAGGGAAGAGCACTGTGAAAGCATTGAGCCATCATGCTGACAGTTTGTTTGGCTATCCCCATGTTACGGGTTCGATCACAGAGACCCCCTTGGGACTGTCACCTGACATGCTGAATTTACATCTGAGCCCATTTTCCCTGCCAGCTTGGGACTCCAGAACCCTGCCTTGTGTAGCCAGACACGCTAGCCTACTTCAACACAGACCCAGGTCTGGTCCACACCCGCAAAGCTGCAGTGCTTTAAGTGAAAACAGCTCTGCAGGTCACTTATCTCCAGCAACGAGACACAAAGCTCCCAATGGGATTCAAATCCGTTTTACTCTGTATAAAGCTTATACAGGGTAAACTCATAAATTGTCCGCCCTCTATAACAATGATAGAGAGATATGCACAGCTATTTGCTCCCCCAGGTATTAATCACTTACTCTGGGTTAATTTATAAACAAAAGTGATTTTATTAAGTATAAAAAGTAGGATTTAAGTGGTTCCAAGTAATAACAGACAGAACAAAGTAAGTTACCAAGCAAAATAAAACAAAACACGCAAGTCTAAGACTAATACATTAAGAAACGGATTACAGGTAAATCTCACCCTCAGAGATGTTCCAATAAGCTTCTTTCACAGACAGGACTCCTTCCTAGTCTGGGCGCAATCCTTTCCCCTGGTACAGTCCTTATTAATTCCAGTAACTAGGGGTTTTCTCATGACTGGCAGCCCCCTTTGTTCTCTTCCACCCCCTTTTATAGCTTTGGCACAAGGCGGGAATCTTTTGTCTCTTTGGGTCCCCACCTCTCCTTCTAAATGGAAAAGCACCAGGTTTAAGATGGATTCCAGTTCAGGTGACATGATTACATGTCATGGTAAGACCTCCTTCTTCATTACCTAGGAGGTGGCCGACAAGTACACAGGAAGGCTTGCAGGTAAACAAACCCATTCACAGTTCATTGATTCTGAAGCACCCCTAATGGCTTCCACTTAATGTGTTTACATCAGTAATACAAGTTTATGTCTTATTCTCCTAACTCCAGACATAGAACTAATAAATGCAAACAAATAGGATGACCACACTCAGTAGATTATAATGATACCTTTGTAATGATACCTTATGAGAGACCTTTTGCATAAAGTATATTCCAGTTACATCATAGTCACATTCCAAGCATATTTTCATAAAACATTATGGAGTGCAACGGCACACCCCCACGTAAGGATCAGGCCTTTTCCTGTAGCCATATTGTAAGGTCTGAGGCCTTTGTCTGAAGCCATATTAGGAGAGCAGCAGTCATTAGCTAAGAAGCAGGAAGTCGCATCCTCTCATTCCATCTAAATTACAATAAAACAAGGTAATATTGGGCTGTTAAGAAGGCTCCTGTCCTAATAGCACCTACCATCACCAGATAAAGAAACAGATCTTAAAATGGTTAAAGAAAACTTTGTTTGATGGCATTCTGTCAGGCAAGAAATCACGTATCAACAGTTGTGATTGTAAAATCTATACTTCTATTGTTTTGCCTTTATAGTCTCTACTTCTCTATTGTTTATTTGCATGGTCTCTGTCTGGTTCTTTGATTGTTTCTGTCTGTTGCATAACTAATTTTGCTAGATGTAAATCAATTAAAGTGGTGCGATATGATTGGTTAAAGGATTGTTTTACAATATGTTAGGATTGGTTAGAAAATTCTATAGTAATATTTTAGTAAAATGATTGGTTAAGGTACTGCTAAGCAGGACTCAAGAGGAAGATCTTGGGAACCAACTCCAGGACACAGCCCTAAGATCAGAGCTGCCAGACCTCAACACCCTGCCAACCACACCATGCAGAAGCTGGAGTCCCCAGAGGGACCTGATCCTGACAGGCCATCAAGAAAAGTTCATCTGCCTTATTGGGAGTTATATGCTTAGCATGTGCATTCTATTTTGGTGATTGTTAATAAATAGAGGTTAAGTAGGATATTACTGTGAAAGGCTCTTTCACTGGTTAAAGACCCCTCTAACCTGCAGCTTATAAGGTTACACCTTGAGCCTACAGAAGGGTAAGAGTGGGTGCCTAAATTAACAAGGTTACGCCTGAGTCCTAGGAACAGGGTAAGGGTGGGTGCCCCTAGAGTGTGTGAGTAACAGAGAATTTTGTGCGGGTAACACCCAGATCTCATTGTCTTTTCCCAATTCCTTCCCCACTTAGAATAATAAATGAGCATGTTTTCCTGTGGTCTTATTATCTTGTGATTAAAATCCCATCCCCGGCCACATGGTTTATAAACAGCACTGGGCATGAATGTAATAAACAAACTTGCATTAAAATAAGGCCAAATATCACTGGCTCTGCAGAGATGAAATTGCCTGGTTCTATTAACTCGTGAACAGCTGGGCTCCTTGTCCAGTCCAGCCACACCCAGCCAGTCATACCGCAGCAGTGGGCTCTTGAGCTGAACCTTTGGCATGTCTGTAGGGCCAACAAAAGCAGCCACTGATCTGGAGTGCCTCAGTTATGTCTTCTGTTCCGAATCCAAACTCAGCACCCACTTAGAAAACGTTCTCATGAGCGTGACGTTCAGTTAATGCTGCAGCCAAAGATGCTGCGGGCTCTCGTCAGGATGCTCTGCTCTGTCCAGACATTGTTTCTGGACTGGATTCACTCAGTGCTAGCATTTAAAAAGAAATAAAAATGAACAAAAGGTTAAATAAATATGAACTGCTCCAAGCACACAGGTCCCGGCTTCTGCAGGAAGGACAGAGGAGAGATGGTCTTGAACCAAAGCGATGTTGGCTTTCCCATGTGGATCCTTCTACTGGGCTAACCCAAGACTCCCAGTCAGAGCTCTGAGGCTTGGACAGTCTGAACGCTGGGCCTGGATCAGCAGTGTTTGGCTGAAGCCCATCTCTAGTTTACAGTGAATGGGTGACTGCGCTGGGTTTCCAGATTTTGCCATATGCGAGAGAGGGAGAAAGGTGGGGGCAAAGCTGGAGAGGATGGAGAGAGTGAACAAACTGTGTCTGACTACAGGCCCAGTTGTGACATCTGAAAATGGGACCCCACTAAGAAATCAGGGTCCGACTGTCCCTCCAGAAGGGATGAGTCTTTCCCATTGACTTAATGGGAATTACTCAGATCTGGCAAGGGAAGTGAGGGGCTGCATCTAGGTCACCACTGGTGGAAGTTGCAGTCCCAGATCTGGGTGACTGAGACAGAAGAAATCATGGAAATCCTAAGCCAGACCTTGGTGGAGACAGTAAATGCTCCCCTGACTTCATGGCTATGGCATCCATAATGTCCCAACCAACAGGGCCGCTTGGGGTGAAGAGCAGGCTGGTGATTCCAGAATGTCTCTGCTTGGAACCAGAGCTGTGTTCATTTCACTCAGAGAAGTTCCCTGTTTACCTGGGGAACAAGACTTCTCCAGCTCAACTCAACTGGCTGCCTCCATGGGGACAAATCTATGTCGAGGGGACACAAATGCACATGCTTCTCAGGTAGAGTTTTTGCCAGTTCCACATCAGCATGAGCGTTGGATCTGTGTCCCTCCTGGCTAGCAGGCGCGTGGGAGTGCTGGGGCCACAGTAACACTAGCCTGCAGAAGGGGAGGGTGCCAGCTTCTCTCAGACAGGTGGTAACTAGACCTGTGCTCAATAAATCAACTCTTGGCTTCAACTGGGAGAACTCTTGTCAGGAGGCAAATGTAGCCAGTGAACGTAGCCTTCTTCTATATTAAAGTAAATATATTGACTTTTTTTCCAGTTTTTTCAGTCCAGGCTGACAGGAGCGAACATCACCATAGCTGTGGGAGTGGAGCAAGAACTAACGTGTCATCTAGTCTCTGGGTGAGTCCTACCTGGTGTCACTAGCAAACTTTGCTGCTATGATTTGGGGTCACAGTGGACCCTTCACTGTTTGCAGCTGCAGTAGTGGTGGGGACCTGAAGTGCCCTTTTGCATCTAAAGCCTGGATGCACCTGAGTCACCTCCAAGCTGGTTTGCTGCAGCGCTCTTGAGTAGGACCAGTCTTGGAATGGATGCAGAAGCTGTGGCTGGTGCAGAGCACAGCAGCTCAGCTCCTCTGTGGGATGAGCGGTTCTGGACTGTCTCACCAGCGTTCTGTGCTGCTTTGCACATTTGCGGGTAGATTGTTGAAAGCCATGAATGCTCTGGGTCCCTGTCATCTGGGAAACCCCTGATCTTCCCCTGGCCCAGTTCTCGGGGCATTGCTCTCCAAGCCTGAGGATGGAGCTTTCTCAGCTGAGGGCCTTTACCCTGGGGGAAGCCAGAGCCTGAGACAGGTGAGCTGCAGGGGGTGATGCCAGGCTTGCTCAGCACATCAGTAGAACTGGGTAAATACTGAAAAAATACATATATGAATTGAACCATTTCTTAGCAAACTTCCACAAAATCCATCACGGGATCATTCTGCCAGCCCTGCAGGATGGTCACATGTTTAATGAAAGAACACGGTTTAATGAAAGACCCACTGCAGGGCATGTAAAAGGGCAGTATTTGAACCAAGCCATCTAGTAACTAGCTCTTGTGTATAGAAACAGAGACTGCCACTGATGGCTAGAGCTGCTTGGAGATCCTTGGACAGAGCCCTATTGCTCTAGGAGTGCAGATCTGTCCAAATGAAGCACTTCCCAATATTGGGCCAATTTAACCAGAATTTTGGTTTTTTTTGGGGAGGGAACCCAACTAAACCAAAAAACGAGAAAAAAACCTTAATATTGTCAAAATCTCCTGCTTCATCCGTGTCAGAACAAACCATTTCCATTTGGAAATGCCTTTTCACTTTGAATGGTTTTATTTTGTATTATGATCTGTGCTATAATATCTGAAATGATACTATATACTTATATAATTATTGAAATTAAAACAAAATGTTTCAAACAACCGAATTTTCTCCCCCGACTTTTCCTTCACAGAGAATTGAGAAATTTTCAGTTTTTGCTCCAATTTGCAATGAAGCCAAAGCTCAAAATCCTTCACAAAACAGAACTTTCACCTGCACAGGTCGACTAATGGTACCAGGCAAATACACACATGTAACAATTTGTCACTGCAAAGTTTGTCTCTTTCTCTCTGACTTTTCAGCTCCCCTTTGCACCAAACGGAGCAGCTCTTGCTGAGTGTCAGGTTTTGTCCTTTCCTTCTGCACTTGCCCTCGGCATCTTGATTTTTGTTTCTCTTGTTCAGTGTGTCGGGGCTGGGAGAGGAGCAGCTGCTCTGCTCTCAGCACAAAAGGCACTGAGGAAGATGAGGGTGAATGAAAAGGAGAAGAAGCGGGAGCGAGGAAAAGGAGGATCGGATGGTAGCAGGCAGAGATGGAGGAAGGCAAGTGAGAAGGATGCAGCAGCAGGAGAAGAGGACAAGAAAACAAACCCAGAAAATAACTCTTGTCCTACGTGGATGGTGAATGCGGGCATTTAAACCTCCGTCTCCACCCCCACAATGTTCCCTCTCCGAAGCTGGGTGACATGGTCCCCTATATTGCCAGCTGACAGTGCAGCGATTGCCACGGTGTCACCAGCTTGTTCAATCACATGACTTTGACTGACTGTGGCAGGTTTTCCCCCCTCTATTTGCGCAGTGCACTCTCTGAGTGAGCTGTAAATACCACAGGGCTTCCTGTGTTGCTCTGCAAGGGGAAAGCTGCTTCCCAGCAGGGGAAGGCAGCAACAAGCTTCTTTTTGGGTGCAGGCAGGTGCACGTGGCATGGTGGGTTTTGTGGGAGAATCCTGCTGTTCCCAGGGCTGGGCGAGCATGTGGCTGGGGTGCATTCCATGCAGGCCAGCACAGGCCCAGCACAGAGCAGCACAAGGGTCACATTGCCCTGGGCATGTCAGCAGAGAAACTCTGTTCAGTTGAAAAATGCCAATTCATCTAACATGAAATATTTTGTGGAAACATCTCAGATTTGATGGAATTTTGTTGACTCAAAGGCAGGGTTCCCAGCTAGTCTGGAAGTCTGGAAGCCCTGGGGTCCCCGGACCTTGGGAAGTCTGCATGGTGTTGGAGCTGCAGACCCAGGAAGCCCAAGAAGCCGCTGACTGAAATTGACATGGGTCTTGTCAGTTGCTCACTGCAGGCACTAGGAGCAGCCATGAAACTGACAAGAACCAAGTCAATTTCAGGCAGGGATTGCTTGGGCTTCCAGGGAGCAGGCTTCCTTTGAGAAACACCATCAAAATTTCACAGAATTTCTTGTTCATGGGAAATTTTGAAGCAATTTGCTTTGATCCAAATTGGAACGAAACCCTGTCTCCCAGCTCCATGTCCTCTGACTGGTGGAAATTTTGATAATACAATGTCATTGGAAATGGGTCAAGTTGGATCTCTTTCAAAAGACTTTTTTCCCATGAACATAGGGATACCAAACATGGCAGACCTAGAACAATTATTTAGATATATATTTAAGAAAATATTTAAAAATCACTGTTTTTTAAATTATACTTTGACTATGACAGGTTATGCATTGCTGACGTAAAACAGACATTGATCTTTGGTAATCCTAGGACACTTAGCCTTGACAAGTAGGACTGAAAACATTTATTCATCAACGTCTCCATCAGTGTTGTCTCCATCTAGGGCACCACTGCTGGACACATTGTCACACTGAGCCTCATCCATGTGGTACTCACCCATCTCCATACAAGGCAGGCTGCTGGCCAAACATCTGCAGGTGGTGAGCATCTGGTCTTTGCACAGGAGTAGATGAAGGATTGATTCGGGAGCGCATGGTATTTTGCATGTAACTGGTGTGATCAGTCCATCCTCCAAGAACCATTCATGCTGAATAGGGGAGAGTAGCTTTGGATGGGCTTGATCATCCCAGAGCCATTCCATTGCTTGATAATTTGCCCTTTTGATAGCAGATACAAATGCAGGCCTTGTGGGTGGCAATTTGTCTCTGTTTGTCTGTTTCTTGGAAAACATTCGCCGTAATGTTGGTCTTCAAAGAGTAAACGTGGAACACGAACGCCGCCAGTGTATTTATGACCTCATCAGTGACTGTCTCAGCCACAGAGTGAGGAAAGCGTCTTTGGAGGCTGAAGCAAATGCCTTCCAGTACGATCATTTGGTCTTTCCTACAGCCCCTAGTCATGGCAGGTTGCGCACACGCTGCCCAGTTGTGTACGGTGCTGGAAACCTGCCTTTCACTCAAGCACTCGTACATGAGGCTCTGTGGCAAACAGCAGCCGCGTGCTCCACTTGCTCACTGTCATTCTTGCTGGTGCTGATGTCCCTGCGACCACTGATGCACACTTATGAAGTACAGGCCCCCCATCTTTTCAGCTAGGGATCTGTGAAACTCCCATGTACTGCAGGGAAAAATGCTTTTCTGTAAAAATGTAGCAGCTGCAAACAGAGTCTTCATATGACTGTTGACACCGGTGCTTTCCTCTGCTTTTGATAGCGCCCCCGCCCCCGGTCTTTTGCAGCTTTTAAGGGTACGTTCCATGATTCATTTGTGAGGATAGGATTGCTAAAAACTGGGTCCATATCGCACAGTTCATCTTCAACCAGTGTTTTCAGAGCCTTTCTCCTAAGCTTTTGTTCCTCTCCAGTCCCGTTCAAAGCACATATTTCTCTGTGCTTAGTCTCTGCATCAGCCATTGCCACCATCCCCCTGGCATGTGAGCCTCTGCGAGGAAATTTATGAGCCCTAGCTGAGGCACACAGTTTGCAGTAGTAAAATCAGTATTTGTTTCTGTTACTTTTACCTTTTGACACGTCACATTGCAGACATTGTTGGGGTAGCAAACGACGTAATATGCCATGTGCTTGCGTGGGCCTCTTTGGATCAGTGTACTCACTTGACTTTACTTTCCATGCAACTGTCTCACTAAGAGTGACTGCTTCGTGCTGTTTCTCACCAGCATAGGTGATGCATGGGGGAGTAGGTGGGGGCAAGTGCCCCCCGTATATTTGCTTGTCCTGCGGGGGGTGAGGGAGAGGGCGCTGCTCTGTCCTTCTCTCGCCATGCCGGTCCCCGGTACGCTTGGCCCCTGTCCCTGGCAGCCGGGCCTGGGTGGGGAGCGGAGGGGGTGGGACGTGGTGCTGTTCTGTGCAGTGCAGCGGCTGCCTGTGAGAGCCCAGCTGGGGCGGCGGTGGTGGCGGCCGGGATCTCTCGCGGGCAGCTGCTGCACTGCACAGAGCAGCAACACAGAGCAGCCACCTTCAGCGGGCGTGAGAAGCGGCTGTGTCCTGCCGCCTCTGCTCCCCGGCTGGGCCCGGCTGCCAGGGAGAGCAGCCGAACATGCCGGAGGTGGGGGTCAACGGGAGCACAAAGCCCCCCTGCAGGTAGCTCTGCTGGGGGCTTTGGGGAGGGGAGAGCGCAGCAGCCCTGGGCTGGGTGCAGGGAGGGGCGGTCACTGGGCAGAGGAGACACATGGGGAGGTCACATGTCCTGCCCCCTGTATTAGGACGCAAGAGTCTACGCTCACCAGTCTCACATGTTGAAACTGCTTAACTGATACTGTCAGGCTTCTGGCTTACTGTAGAAGAAGCAGGTGTTGGTCTCAAAACGTACATGCCCTGAGACCTCCCGTAAGCCAAGTCTCGCCCACAACTGGCCTTGTCCTGGCATCTTCAACTTTTTCCTGACGCTTGATGCACTTTTCCCCCAACTTGCCTAATTCAGTTTATGGGCGCACTTCTTACAGCATGTAAGATGCCACTGGCATTGTGTGTAACCAGCTCCGCGGTGCTGACATTCTCCAGAGATTCAGCTACAAGTTGGTATCTTCATCTTCCCCGTGGTGCCCCAAAATGATCAAGACCAAAGTAAAAATAAAAGGATGGGGACAGTAATTAATGGTTAGGTAATGAATGCCATGTAACGATGTCCATAATGTTTGCGGACGGGTTCCAGGAATTTCTGGCTGGCTGCTGATGCCTGAACTGGTGCCTTATGATAACTCTTTTGGCATAAGAAACAGAGCTGATAACCAACAGCACTGAGCCACTGCTTTGTTGCCAGTGATGGCAAATCAGCTGGAAGCTCGCCGTCCGTTTACAGCAACCTGCACCACTCAAACCGCTAATCCGGTCTCCTGTGCTGACCAGGATCTGAAAACCCAGCGCTGTCAGTCAGCAGTTGAACTGACGTGACCCATTTCCAACGACCATGTATATCAATTTCCCACCAACCGGAGGACCTGGAGTTTCCCACCATGCCGCAGAGGGTGACATCACTGAAATTATGCCTCTGTAGATGTTTATGAATCAAATGACACCTCCTTGACCTTGCTGGCACTAACTTGCCCATGGAATTACACATGCTCCCTGCCTAATTGTCTCTGGGAATCCCACTCCCCACGCTGCTCACTGGTAAAGTAATGGCTGCTCTGGGGAGCACTGGAGGGAGCGCACCCCAGGGGCTCTGAGACAGCCCCTCTATGGGTACATGCTCATCAGTGTCTCCCACAGGTGAGGGCAAGGTGCGACAGGCAGAGATGTCATTTCAGAAAACTTCTGGCAGTGGAAGGGGCAAAGCTGTACCCGCAGATAGAACGTAAACTGTGATTATATAATATTCTGCAAAGTCGGGGGGCAGGGAGACCTAGTGGAGCGTACAGAGCTATGAAAAGGTGGGGAGAGAGAACCCAAGGTCAGGGGGAGGTGATGCCCCCGTTGCCCATAGCAAACGATGCCCCTGGTGACGGGTTGCCATCCCATTGCTGTCACCAGACAGCAACCCTTGGCATGGCATCTGTGGGTGTGGGAGGGGGATGGCAGCAGCTCATTATGGAACAGTCACATTAAGCAAATGACCCCAGCAAAGGGGCAGAACCGCCTGTGTGTGCAGCCAGCCTCCCGGCTTATGGGGCTTACAGCCATAGGCACCTGCTGGCCCTGGGACCCCAACCTCTGCCCCAGGCCGGGCCTGTGCATGTCAGTGACCTGCTGACCCAGATACTGGGCTGGTGGGGCAGGATCAGGCCCTGTGGAGCTGCAGCTCTCTAATTAGCTGGCCCAGTAGGCAGAGACGATCTCCATATTTCAGGCTAGGGCTACAGGGGAGCGAGCACCAGGTACCGCTGGAGATGTGGCCCAAGTTCAGACACAGACATGCCCTACAGGAACCGCCAGCGCCTGGGTGCCAGGAGGACAGGGTCATGGCTGGGCATTGTGAGAGAGGAGCCAACGCTCAAATGCCAGGAGGGAGGGATGGGCCTGGCTTGTTGAAACACAATCAAACCAGGCCTGTGAAAGAGCTGCTCCTCCTACGGCAGAGCCAGCCCCATTGGCCAGGGCCCACCCGAGCTCCACGCCCCCTCCCGCCTGCACTAGGAACGCTGGAAGGGATCCCTGTCCCTGTCCCGGGTACTTGCCAGGATGGCAGCCTCTGACACCTGCCTCATGTCCCTGCATGCTCCAAAGAGTGTCTGCCTGACAGGAATGTGATCTTGGGAAGTGCTTTGTTTATCTTTGCCCAGTGCAGTGGAAGCAGACATAGCTATCTGCCTGCTAGGGAGAGGTCAGTCTGAGCCGCCCGGCGGTGGGCACACCTCTCCTACCACCTTCCGCTGGCTCAGCTCTTTGCCAGCACTGGGTGTCCCTGGACTGCCTTGCAAGAGGGTGCAGCTGCCCTCAGGGCCGTAACCAGGGCGGGGCGTGCGGGGCAGCCATCCAGGGCACAAAGCTGGGGTGTGTGTGTGGAAAAAATGATGAAAACAACCCAGTAGGGGGCGCAAACCTGCTTGCTCACCCCAGATGCTAAAACGCCTAGTTACGGCTCTGGCTGCCATCCCCTCACTGGAGAGCCGCAGAGAGGAGAACCAGGCTCTGCTCACCTCGTGTTCCCTGTCCCCCCTCCACATTGTCTCCTTTAGCACTGGCCGTCAAGCTAGAGGGGTCCTGGAGCCTGTGCCGGGGACCCAAATCCCAGAGAAGCAGCCCCAACTCTCTCTGTGTCAGGCCCTTTGAGGGGCCCTCATTTGCTGGGGATCCTGGAAGGCAGAAGGGTGGAAGCTGGAGATACCAGAGAGAGTCCACGCTGCAGACACAGAGAGATGTGCCCAAGGCCACGTTCCAGCAGCAGGTCAATGCCACACCTAGTACCTAGCCCAAAACAGGGGGGCAAAGCATGCACTGCCCAGCCTGAGAAACTGCAGTGGTGGGGAGAAGAGCCCATCTGCTGGCACTGGGTGGGCTGAGGAGCCTTGTTGCACTGTTGTCTCCTGTCTTAGACTGTAAACTCTCAGGAGCAGGGACTGTCTCTCTGTTCTGTGCTTGTGCAGCGCCTAGCACCTGGGTCCTGGTCCATGGCTGGGGCTGCTGGGCACTACCGCAATAGAATCATAGAATCAGAGAATCATAGGATATCAGGGTTAGAAAGGACCTCAGGAGGCCATCTAGTCCAACCCCCTGCTCAAAGCAGGACCAATCCCAACTAAATCATCCCAGCCAGGGCTTTGTCAAGCCTGACCTTAAAAACTTCTAAGGAAGGAGATTCCACCACCTCCCTAGGTAACGCATTCCAGTGTTTCACCACCCTCCTAGTGAAAAAGTTTTTCCTAATATCCAACCTAAACCTCCCCCACTGCAACTTGAGACCATTACTCCTCGTTCTGTCATCTGCCACCACTGAGAACAGTCTAGAGCCATCCTCTTTGGAACCCCCTTTCAGGTAGTTGAAAACAGCTATCAAATCCCCCCTCATTCTTCTCTTCCACAGACTAAACAATCCCAGTTCCCTCAGCCTCTCCTCATAACTCATGTGTTCCAGTCCCCTAATCATTTTTGTTGCCCTTCGCTGGACTCTTTCCAATTTTTCCACATCCTTCTTGTAGTGCGGGGCCCAAAACTGGACACAGTACTCCAGATGAGGCCTCACCAATGTCGAATAGAGGGGAACGATCACGTCCCTCGATCTGCTGGCAATGCCCCTACTTATACATCCCAAAAGGCCATTGGCCTTCTTGGCAACAAGGGCACACTGTTGGCTCCTATCCAGCTTCTCGTCCACTGTAACCCCTAGGTCCTTTTCTGCAGAACCTAGGTCCTTTTACACTTAATATATAATGTACAGCACCAAGCACCAGGGGTCCTGGTCCCTGGCTGGGACTGCTAGGTGCTACCATAATAGTAGTAACTGTGCTGCTGAGATGGGATTTGGACCCAGCTTCAGCTCAGTAGTGCCGACGCTGGTTGCCATGCCTTTCCTGTACTCTAGGCACCCCCTGCCACCTATCCACACACACCACACACAGCCATTGTATCCATACACACAGCCACACTGCGCGTGCACACACAGCCTCGGTACACACAAATCACACACACTTCCATTGTACCTCCTGCCCCCCACTGCATTCCCCACACCACACACCATGTACACCCCTACTGCTCCCTGCACCATCTAGCGAGGCCCCCACACCCCATCACAGCCTGGCAGGGGAAAGGGGTCATGTCTGCTGCTTAGCGTCCAGGAACAGAGGGTGCTGAGTGGATGGATGCAGGGGGCAGCAGGGACCCTTTAGATGGAAGGGGACAGGTGCAGAAGACCTGCTTTTCTGGGACAGCTCATCAGCTTTCAGGCCACACAAGGAAAGATTCAAAAGATGCACTAAAAAAAAAAAAAAAGGGTAAATTTGTCTCCTTGGGGGTGGGCAAGTGAGGGCATCAGCTAGAGCCAGGCGCAGTGCGAGCTCACATTGCCAATGCATAGCTCTGCTGGTGCCTCAGTCCCGACCCCCAGTGCCCGGCAGTTCCTGTACTGAGAGCTCTGCCAGTGCCCCTCCCCGTATCGTCCCGCACTCCTGCCGTGGCCTCTCCTGGAGGGACTGGTCAGTGGGTCAGCATGAGCCATACTTCTGCGGCGCTTCAGAGAAGTCACTGTTCCCAGGGACTCACATCTGACCTACAGACTCTCCGCCCCGGATTGTCAAAGCAACTTCCCATTTTGCAAGTGCAATTGTGCACTTGCAAATAAGTGTGCCCACAGTGTTTTCCCCCGGAAGCAGCTAAGGCCAGTACTGACATTGGAATGAATCACTGCCCACCTGACTGGCAGGTCCTGAGACCTCTCAGGCCATGTCTACGCTACAGAATTAAGTCCACTGCCATAATTAAATCGATGTTGTATGTCCACACTAGCTCTTTCTGTCGGCAGCTCGCATCCTCACCAGGAGCACTTGCGCTGGCTGTCAGTGTGGGGCATTGTGGGACACTGACAGCTGGAGCCCTGCTGGGCTGGTACCTGGAGCCCCGCTGCCTGGGGCTGACAGCCGGAGTCCCGCTGTCCAGGGCTGACAGCTGGAGCCCACAGGCAGAGTCCTGCCATCCAGGGATGACAGCCAGAGCTTCTGCCTGGCTGATACCTGGAGCCCCGCTGCCTGGGACTGACAGTTTACTACAGCGACCTAAGTGCTACGCCTCCCGTCGAGGTGGGGTTATTCAGTTGGTGTAGTGGGCGACTTGCACTGGTGGGAACAACGCTGTAGTGTGGACACTTACAGAGTTAGGGCGACATAAGCTGCTTTACATCGACCTAACTCTGTAGTGTGGGCCAGGCCTTGGCGGCTGCATTTCTCTAGCAGTCAGATGCGGGCACGCAGCTGACGGTAGCAGTACGTGGGGGTTGAAAAGTGAAGGCTGAGTTGGGCATGATTTTCAAAACCAGCTCCATCAGCCCGGGGAACCGCTGCCGGTTTTCATTTCTGCGGCGGTGGTGCGGAGGGAATCACTGCTAGGGCTGGGTGAACACTGAGTTTTGGGTTCACTGGCAAACCAAAACCAAGAGTTTCTGGTGACTCAGAAAGTAAAATCTGGGAGCAGAAATGAAACGAAAAGCAATGATTGGACCTTGTCATTGGCAGTGGCAATTCACAGTAATTCGTGAAGGCGTGAATAGCCATTTGGGCAGGGAAAGGAAATGGTTCTACGGGTTGGTGGGTAGGGGACTCACCTGGGCGGTGGCTGGTCCCTGCTCTAAGGACTAGGATTATTTATGAGAAGGAGACTGGGAGCCTCTCCCATAGCCTGATGGCTAGGGCCCCTGCCTCTGGTACCAGAGACCTACACTCAGCTCCCTTCTCTCTGCACTGAGCAGAAGGGGGGAATTGAACCAGCACCTCCAGTGGAAAGGCCCTAGCTGTTGGGCTAATGTGCCCAAGGGAGCCTTCTCTCCTCCTGCTGCTTTGTGACTCTAGTTCTGGTTTCCTTTGCTTTTTTCAAAATGCCTGAAAATCCAAATGATTTTTTCCAGTTGAAACAAATAAACAATCAGGCTGAAAACTTCTGCCCAGGTATCATCTCTGCTCCTTCAGGACGTTCCCCCAAGGAACGAGGAGAGACTGACCATGTTCAGGTACCGCCTTTCAGACCACACAGAAAACTGAGGCCCTGATGCTGGCTGGCATTACAGACCCAATGGCACTGTCTGAATAAGTAGTACGGTATTAGCCCTGGGCTGCTGGCTGGAAGGGAGGGCTGAATTTGGATGAGGGCAGCCAGTTGAGGCTCAGCCCTGACAAGATGGGGGTGATGTTAATGGGTCAGGGGAAGGATCTGAGGACATGGCAGGAGAGGTTCCTGTCTCCTAAATTGATTTTATTTGACCTTTTGTCCCAGAGCTGCTCAGTTGGGAGGACTCTCGGTTCTCTGGCTACTCCTGGATTCCCAAGTGGCCCCGGGACCACAAGCACTTTCTCCCCTCTGTACCGAAAGGTGAGCATGATTCTCAGACCCAGGCCTTGCTGCAGTAGCCCAGCCTTCTAGATCAGGTTGTGGCAATGCACTCTTCACAGGGCTCTGTGAGCACAGCAGAGGGTGTGGGGCTGGTTTCCTGGGGTGTGGCAGTTGCCTGTTCCCCAAGCAGAGCCTACATCAACACATGATCCCGAACTGGCTGGGAAACTGAATTTCACTTTGGTGAAAAATTTTGAGGTTTTGGAAAAAAATCATTCCAAAGCAGGACAAAAAGCCAAAACCTCGACATTTTTTGCAGAGGTGAAATTCTGCAATATTTAGTTTCAGAAACACCAAAGCCATGTCTACACGAGCACTTATGTCGGAAAAACTGTTGTTGCTCAGGGGTGTGAAAAAAACACCCCCCTGAGCAACATAAGTTTTGCCGGCATAAGTGCTGGTGTGCACAGCGCTGTGTCGGCGGGAGGTGCTCTCCCCCTGCCATAGCTACTGCTGCTCGCGGAGGCAATTTTATGACGTTGACGGGAGAGCTCTCTCCTGGCGGCATAGAGCGGCTACACCAGCGCTCTTACAGAGGCACAGTGATATCAGCACAGCTGTGGTGCTGTCAGCTTGTAAGTATAGACCTGGCCAGGGCCGTCTTTCGGATTTATGGGGCCCTACGCGGTATTGTTAAACTGGTGCCCCTATGCCCGACTTGCTCTTAGCAACACAAAGATACGCTTACAGCATGTTGACAGAATGATGCAAATAATATAATTTTTAAAATTTGTCAACATTTTATTGGCAAGTACTATGAAGAGGTATTGAAACAAGGATTTGTTTTTAATTAAAAGCAATCTTTCTTGCTTTTTTGCAATCTTGACTGGATATGAACTGATTAACCTGCTTCCCCTACAGTAATTTTTGCAGATGATATTCTTACGTAATGCCAGGTATTCTTACGTAATGCCAGGTTTGGCGAGCCATTATAACGACTTTCCAATTGTGAAAAAGACTTTCTAGAAGCAGGGTTTGGGTTTTTTTCCTTCTGCTCTAGAGCTGTGCGTGAATTGTGCATGAAATCCCACAAAGTCTCCAAAACTTCAACATCAGCATCCTTTTTCACAGGCGTTTTTCCTTCTCCACCTATATCTACTTCTCTGCTCCTTGGAAACCCAGCTTATTAAACTGGATAATGCCACTGATCTATTTACAGCAGGGCGCTCAACCTTTCCAGACTCCTGTTCCCCTTTCAAGAGTCCGATTTGTCTTGAATACCCCCAAGTTATGTGAGGGGGGATATTGATGGACGGGGGAGGGAAGACGGGGGCTCCTCTGGAGGCAGTCCCCAGCTAGCGTGGTGCCACTGACCCCAGTGTGTCGAGGAGGAACAGCCACCACTCCTTTCCGCAGACCCCCAAAGAACCTCCCCCCGCTGCTGACACACATGGAGCTTTGTATACAGCAGACGCTGCGGCAGCCCGGGCTCGCAGCCTGGTGTGGGGAGGGACGATACTGAGCTGCCCGGCCCGCCTCACGGTGGCGGAGACTCGCAGTTCCCCGCAGAGACCCCCGTACCCTCTTCCTCACGCAGCATGCACGGTGCTGGGGCATTCGGCTCTGTGAATACGCCCCCTGCTAAGGAGACTGCAGCGCGTGGGGTGTGCGGGAGCCGATGCTCTTACCTTTTGTCCTGGTGGTGCCCCAAATTTTCGGGATACCACCGAATTTTCACATTGTGCTGCGTATGCCTAAGGACAGCCCTGGAGCTGGCCTCTGTGGTTCCAAAATGAAATCCGCTGCTGGGCTTCTGTGGCAGCCCCCAGGTGAACTGCCATCGGAGGCAGGAGCCTACAAGCCTGCCAGGCTGCCCAGGAGCCAGGGGCTGGGGAGGCGAAATGTTCCATCAGAAAATTTCTGAGCAGCTCAAACATGAACCAAGGAGCCAGTGTGCACTGGAAACAGGCACGTGGCCGGGAGCAGCAAGGCACCCGGTCCTGCTGCGACGTGCACAGCTGCAGTCACGCCGAGCAGGGAGGAATTGCGTGCAAACCCGGCGCTAAGGGAGTTTCCCAAGTTCTGACAGCTTTGACAGCTCCACTCTGTTTTGTGGGGGGGACCACCTGGGCACACTGGGCTGCCAGCTCCGCTGCTGAGTCAGCAGCTGCCCCGGTAACCATAAAAAACCAGCCTGTAACCAGACAGTGGGAACTTTCTCTTCTAGAAATCCCTTGCAGCCCCCGTACACCTGGCACTAGGGCCCAGGCTTGCTCTGCAAAGGCTGCTCCAGGGCCCATTCTTCAGGAGACCCTCCAATGCAGGGCTCGGGCAGGAGGGAGGCGACCTAAGGGGTATGTGTGCACTATAAAAAAGGACACGCAGCTGATTTGGGCTTGTGGGGCTTGGGCTATAAAATGCAGTGTAGGCATCTGGGCTCAGGCTGGAGGCCGGGCTCTGGGCCTCTCCCCACTTCCAGGGTTTCAGAGCCTGGGCTCCAGCTTGAGCCCGGCAGGTATACAGCCCTGCAGTGCTGATGTCAGGGGGGCTGGAACAATTTGTACAATGGGGGTCCTGAGAGCCATTGAACCAAACTGTAAACCTGTATAGGACGGAAACCACTTCAAACCTGGGGGTGCTGCCACACCCCAGCACCCCTAGTTCCAGCACCTATGGTAGACGTACCCGAACAGAAGAGACCATGTAAAGAGAAGGACCAACTGGGCCCACTTCCTCCTGAATGGGGCATGTGGAAAGCTGGAAACATGGCACTTTTGATTTGCATTTCTGCTTGGCTTTATCAGGAATGTAAAATCTGGTCTTCTCTGGCTTGGCTGGAGGCCTCCACACAGCCCTCAGATGGGGGCTCTCTCAGCCTGTCCTGGAGGAGGGGGGTGGAGTTCCAACAGAGCTTTCCTGCCAGCTCTTGGGGTGAAACAGGTGTTAAGCAAACCAAACAAAGCCCAAGGAATGTAAACAGCCTGATTAGCATTCCCTCTGGCCTCTGTCAGCTTTCATTTCCTGGGTATGGGGCTATGGCTGTCCCACTCCGCTCCCCGCTCAGCCATGGAGCATTCACCTGCCAGGCTTCTGCCTGCCTCCCGAGGCAAGGCCCGAGTGTGTGTGTGTGGGAGGGGGAATACCAGGTGCCAAAGAGCTCTTCAGTTCAGTGGGGAAAGGCAGAAAAGAGCCAGTGGCCAGATCAATCATAGAATCATAGAATAGAATCAGAGAATATCAGGGTTGGAAGGGACCTCAGGAGGTCATCTAGTCCAACCCCCTGCTCAAAGCAGGACCAATCCCTAACTAAATCAACCCAGCCAGGGCTTTGTCAAGCCTGACCTTAAAAATATCTAAGGAAGGAGACTCCACCACCTCCCTAGGTAACGCATTCCAGTGCTTCACCACCCTCTGAGTGAAAAAGTTTTTTCTAATATCCAACCTAAACCTCCCCCACTGCAACTTGAGATCATTACTCCTTGTTCTGTCATCTGCTACCACTGAGAACAGTTTAGATCCATCCTCTTTGGAACCCCCTTTCAGGTAGTTGAAAGCAGCTATCAAATCCCCCCTCATTCTTCTCTTCTGCAGACGAAACAATCCCAGTTCCCTCAGCCTCTCCTCATAAGTCATGTGTTCCAGTCCCCTAATCATTTTTGTTGCCCTCCGCTGGACTCTTTCCAATTTTTCCACATCCTTCTTGTAGTGTGGGGCCAAAACTGGACACAGTACTCCAGATGAGGCCTCACCAATGTCAAATAGAGGGGAACGATCACGTCCCTTGATCTGCTGGCAATGCCCCTACTTATAAATCCCAAAATGCCATTGGCCTTCCTGGCAACAAGGGCACACTGTTGCCTCCTATCCAGCTTCTCGTCCACTGCAACCCCTAAGTCCTTTTCTGCAGAACTGCTGAGCCATTCGGTCCCTAGTCTGTAGCGGTGCATGGGATTCTTCTGTCCTAAGTTCAGGACTCTGCACTTGTCCTTGTTGAACCTCATCAGATTTCTTTTGGCTCAATCCTCTAACTTGTCTGGGGCCCTCTGTATCCTATCCCTACTCTCCAGCGTATCTACCTCTCCTCCTAGTTTAGTGTCATCTGCAAACTTGCTGAGGGTGCAATCCACACCATCCTCCAGATCATTAATGAAGATATTGAACAAAACCGGCCCCAGAACCGACTCTTGGGGCACTCTGCTTGATACCGGCTGCCAACTAGGCATGGAGCCATTGATCACTACCCATTGAGCCCGACGATCTAGCCAGCTTTCTATCCATCTTATAGTGCATTCATCCAGCCCATACTTCTTTAACTTGCTGGCAAGAATACTGTGGGAGACTGTATCAAAATCTTTGCTAAAGTGAAGGAATAACATGTTCACTGCTTTCCCCTCATCCACAGAGCCAGTTAACTCATCATAGAAGGCAATTAGATTAGTCAGGCATGACTTGCCCTTGGTGAATCCATGCTGACTGTTCCTGATCATTTTCCTCTCCTCTAAGTGCTTCAGAATTGATTCCTTGAGGACCTGCTTCATGATTTTTCCAGGGACTGAGGTGAGGCTGACTGGCCTGTAGTTCCCTGGATCCTCCTTCTTCCCTTTTTTAAAGATGGGCACTACATTAGCCTTTTTCCAGTTGTCCGGGACCTCCCCCAATTGCCATGAGTTTTCAAAGATAATGGCCAATGGCTCTGCAATCACATCCGCCAATTCCTTTAGCACTCTTGGATGCAGCGCATCCGGCCCCATGGACTTGTGCTCGTCCAGCTTTTCTAAATAGTCCCGCACCACTTCTTTCTCCACAGAGGGCTGGTCACCAGACTACTGCACTCCCCATGCTGTGCTGCCCAGTGCAGTAGTCTGGGAGCTGACCTTGTTCGTGAAGACAGAGGCAAAAAAAGCATTGAGTACATTAGCTTTTTCCACATCCTCTGTCACTAGGTTGCCTCCCTCATTCAGTAAGGGGCCCACACTTTCCTTGACTTTCTTCTTGTTGCTAACATACCTGAAGAAACCCTTCTTGTTACTCTTAACATCTCTTGCTAGCTGCAACTCCAGGTGTGATTTGGCCTTCCTGATTTCACTCCTGCATGCCCGAGCAATATTTTTATACTCATCCCTGGTCATTTGTCCAATCTTCCACTTCTTGTAAGCTTCTTTTTTGTGTTTAAGATCAGCAAGGATTTCACTGTTAAGCCAAGCTGGTCGCCTGCCATATTTACTATTCTTTCGACACATCGGGATGGTTTGTTCCTGTAACCTCAATAAGGATTCTTTAAAATACAGGCAGCTCTCCTGGACTCCTTTCCCCCTCATGTTATTCTCCCAGGGGATCCTGCCCATCAGTTCCCTGCGGGAGTCAAAGTCTGCTTTTCTGAAGTCCAGGGTCCGTATTCTGCTGCTTTCCTTTCTTCCTTGTGTCAGGATCCTGAACTCGACCATCTCATGGTCACTGCCTTCCAGGTTCCCATCCACTTTAGCTTCCCCTACTAATTCTTCCCGCTTTGTGAGCAGCAGGTCAAGAAGAGCTCTGCCCCTAGTTGGTTCCTCCAGCACTTGCACCAGGAAATTGTCCCCTACACTTTCCAGAAAGTTCTTGGATTGTTTGTGCACCTCTGTATTGCTCTCCCAGCAGATATCAGGGTGATTGAAGTCTCCCATGAGAACCAGGGCCTGTGATCTAGTAACTTCTGTTAGTTGCCGGAAGAAAGCCTCATCCACCTCATCCCCCTGGTCCGGTGGGCTATAGCAGACTACCACCATGACATCACCCTTGTTGCTCACACTTCTAAACTTAATCCAGAGACACTCGGGTTTTTCCTGCAGTTTCATATTGGAGCTCTGAGCAGTCATACTGCTCTCTTACATACAATGCAACTCCCCCACCTTTTCTGCCCTGCCTATCCTTCCTGAACAGTTTATATCCATCCATGACAGTACTCCAGTCATGTGAGTTATCCCACCAAGTCTCTGTTATTCCAATCACAACATAATTCCTT
Source organism: Chelonia mydas (assembly GCF_015237465.2). Lineage (NCBI taxonomy): Eukaryota > Metazoa > Chordata > Testudines > Cheloniidae > Chelonia > Chelonia mydas. The sequence goes on along the minus strand of NC_051259.2, from coordinate 18,253,016 downwards.
GACTGTGCCAGGACTTCCAGTTCTCCCTGCTTCTTTCCCAGGCTTCTTGCATTTGTGTCTAGCACTTAAGCTAATTCACTGATCATCCCGCTTTCTCAGGATAAGGCAGGATCCCTCCCCTCTTGCGCTCTCCTGCTCGTGCTTCTTCCCGGAATCCCACTTCCCCACTTACCTCAGGGCTTTGGTCTCCTTCCCCCGGTGAACCTAGTTTAAAGCCCTCCTCACTAGGTTAGCCATCCTGCTTGGAAAGATGCTCTTCCCTCTCTTTGTTAGGTGGAGCCCATCTCTGCCTAGCTCTCCTCCTTCTTGGAACACCATCCCATGGTCAAGGAATGCAAAGCCTTCTCTCCAACACCACCTGCGTAGCCATTCGTTGACTTCCACGATTCGATGGTCTCTACACAGGCCTTTTCCTTCCACGGGGTGGATGGACGAGAACACCACTTGCACCTCAAACTCCTTTATCCTTCCCAGAGCTACGTAGTCCGTAGTGATCCGCTCAAGGTCATTCTTGGCAGTATCATTGGTGCCCACATGGAGAAGCAGGAAGGGGTAGCGATCCGAGGGCTTGATGAGTCTCGGCAGTCTCTCCGTCACATCGCGAATCTTAGCTCCTGGCAAGCAGCAGACTTCTCGGTTTTCCCAGTCGGGGCAGCAGATAGATGACTCAGTCCCCCTGAGGAGGAAGTCCCCAACCACCACCACCCACCTGCTTCTCTTGGGAGCGGTGGTCGTGGAACTCCCTTCCCTAGGACAGTGCATCTCATGCCTTCCAATCAGCAGAGTCTCATTCTGCTCCCTTCCCTTAGATGCATCATCTACCCCTCTCCGCATTAGAACCTGTGGAAAACGGTTGCTTACCTGTATCTGCGTTGCTGGTACATGGACGCTCCCCTTTCTTCTTCTAGAGGTCACATGCTGCCAAATTTCTTCACCGTCCTCCTGTCCCTGCTGCGCAGTCTGCTCTGAATCTTCAGAACCTTGTGCCCATAGAAGCATATCCTGACGTCTATCCAGGAAATCTTCAGTTTCTCTTACGCAACGCAGGGTCGATATTTGTTTCTCCAGACCTTGAACCTTCTCTTCCAATATGGAGACCAGGTTGCACTTTGTACAGACAAAGTTGCTTCTGTCCTGTGGAAGAAAGACAAACATGGCACATCCAGTGCAGGTCACAACAGCTGAACACTCCCCATCCATATCACCTTCCTTCTATGAGCTTCCTCAGGAGTTGTAGTAACTACTCAGAGAAGCCTGCAAGATGAAAGCCTCAGTGGGCTCTCCCCGGGCGGACTCCCAGGCAAACTCCCTCTGTTAGCCTCTCTGCTGTTCGCTGCTCAGCTGGTTCGCAGCCGACTGGCTTTTTATAACAGTCAGGCCCACTCCAGACTCACCTGGAACAAAGCACTCCCAGTTCACACTTTTCAAACAGATGCGGAAGCCAGACACATTCACATTTGAAATCAGGCCCAGTTGTTTATCAGCAAGGCTGGACAAACTGCCAAAGGCAATGGTGCATTCTCCTTCTGGTGCCGATGTCTTCGGTCCAGGCTGGCTGCCATTCTGCACAGTGCTTTAATCAAACGTGAGGTGTTGGGCTCCAGGCAGGGATTACTGAAACGTAAAACCTGCGCTATGCAGGTCAGCCTAGACTGAGTCCCTTCTCGTCTTAAACTCCATGAATCTCTGAAAAAGGATGCAGCTTCAATGTGTTTGTTCTTTAGCGAGGCCAGGTCTACACTACAGACCTGTATCCGTGTAACTATGTCACTCAGGGGTGTGAAAATCCACACCCCGAGCGACCGAGTTACATCAACCTAACTGCCAGTGTAGACAGAGCTGGCGACGGGAGGGGTTCTCCTACTCACATACCTACCACCTCTGGCAGAGCTGGACTAACTACGCAATGGGAGAAGCGGCGCAGCTGCATCGATGCAGCATTTTAAGTGTCGACCGGCCCCTAGTCGCCCCAAAGCCGCCTTGTGATCCTGGAGCAGCAGCTGCGTACGAGGTGGAAGCGGCACTCAGAGTCCGTCTATACTTAAAATGCTTCGTCGGCTCAGCTGCGCTGCCGTAACGCTTCATGGAAGACGCTGCTAGTCACGGGGAGAGAGTTCTCCCGTCGGCATAGTGAATCCACCTCCCCGAGCGGCAGCAGCTGCATGGACGTGAGCTGCTCGCCCATGTACATGCGGGGTCCGGTCAGTAGGACTACACTGCTGTGGGGCGTGGAGTTTTTGCTCACCTGAGTGACGTAGTTATACTGATATAGGTCTGTACCGTAGACCAGACCTCAAAGAGACCCCAGAGGGTGTAACCCTTTGTTTACGGCGTTCCACCCTGTGCCTGCAGAGGCTGGAGCTGGTGGGAGTGGCTTTCCCAGCAGAAGGCAAATTCCAAAGGGGACAGGGGCACACGCATCGCGAGTGAGGGGAATGCTAACACGCTGAGCTATTCGCAGTAGCTGCAGGTTCTGGCTCCTGTTGCTTAGCACAGGGACATGATTCTCCTGCCATTCAAGAAATAACATGAATCATTAATCACACTATCACCTTGCTAATGCGCTCAGGAGAATCCAGCCGTCAGGGGTTGCTTTGGCAGGAGCCAGCCTTAGAGGTTAAAATCTGGCATATGATGGTTAAGCAAATGTTTTTTCCAGTGTTTGAGGAGGGTGCTGTGCACAGTCAAGCTAGAAAGGGAACTTTCCAGAACATCCCAACAGCATGACCCCGCCCCAAAGAGCTCCCTTCCCACAGAAAGTGGTGGAGAACAAACAGATACCAGACTATCAAAGGGGTTGGTAGGGGGAATGGAGCATGCATGCTTGCTTAGGTCTATCACATTGCTGTAGCCCAACCGAGAGGTGAGGAAGGCATGAAGAACTGAGCTTGGGGAGGAGGCTCCTGGCCAAGTGAAGATGGTAGAAAGATGGTACCACAATGCAACAACCTGGGCATGAAACCTTCAGCACATAGGAAACGGCAACTAGTACAAAACACTGCAGCACATCTCAGCAACACAGGCTAGTGCGAGCATATCACACCTATGCTCCACTCTCTACACTGACTTTCTGCAGAACGTTGAATCAAGTTCACAGTCTTGGTTCTTATCTTCAAAGCCCTCCAGGGCCTGGGCCCAAGGTGATGACTACTCTTCTCCAGCCCAGTGGAACTCTCAGGAATAAGAGCAAAGCTCGTCTGTGCAGGAGCCAAGAACCGCTTCTTTGACCTGCCTTCTCTAATATAAACCTATAGCACCAGGGAAAACAAGACACTCCACTGCACACGCTTCTCCCTCTGGGGAGAGGCTGAGAGCCCAAACAGAAGGTGACAGGTGTATAGCCACGGTGCTCATCACACTAGTAGGTGCGTGGATACTAGGGTGATGATTGTGGTGTAAACACCACTATAGAATAGAGCAGAAAGGGGCATGTTATCCTCCTCTCCGCCTGCAGGACAAACTGGGTGCAAACTGAGTAGCTGAGTGTCACCTTCTGGTCCATCCTCTTGGTTTCAGTGGCTGCTCCCTCTGACCCCAGCAGCCTCCTCTCTGGCCAGTGCACACCGTGCCATGCAGCAGGGCATGACCTACCCACAGCTGCCAGCCTGTGTGCGTACAACCGTTGGCTGAGGCTGGGTCAGGGCCGACTGGCCAGTCTCCCTCTGTCAGGAGCAGGAGCCTTTTATAGACGGCCCCTCTGTCAGGTGCTGGTGGGCCATGTGCTTCTGGGTGAGCCAACAGAGGCTTGTTGACCCTGTGTCTGGGTCCCTGAGGGGGCATGTGCGTGGGGTCACTGGGCCCTGTCTGGCCTCCATGCTCCTGCTGCTGTTGGCTGAATATCTGCTCCTAGGGGAGTGGGGTGGGAAATGAAGCAAGGACCTAATAGCCTGCCCCCTGGGTTTGCAGAGTTGGGGTCCGTTGTTAGATCCCTTCTGCCCGGGGCCCTGGCCCCTGGCTGGGAGTAGTGGTGGCCGTGGCAGGTGTTCTGCTTTGAGTGGCTTGGGTCGGGGGCAAGTGGAGGGGAATTTTCTGAAGTGAAACGGGACAGGCTGAGTGCGAGGGGAGCGAAGGCCCAGGGATGGAATGTGCTGAGTGTAGCGGGAGGGACCTGCCCTTCGGGAATGTCAGTCTGGCATCTGTGAAGGGATGGGGAGAGGAGGGAGGCTGTGGGGGGAAGGGAATATCGGAATGTGCTTAAACACAGCTGGAGGAGATCTGAGACCAGAAACGCATTCCTGCCTCCTGCGCTATACACAGCCCCTCATTGTTTTGCAAATGGAGCTGTGAGAAACCCCAGGAGTGCAGGCGCAGGCCCAGCTCCTAGGTCGCTGGATTTTGGGGCTTTGCACTGAGGCTTGAAAACAAATTATTTTCTCCCCCTCAGGAGGGTGCACTCCCTCATGGCCCTGCTGCACCGCCTGCCCCTGTGGACCCCGTCCTAGGCTCATAACTCCAGGCAGCCCAGAGGGAGCACGTCCCACAATGTGCATGGGGCAGCCTGCTCTGGTTAGTCTTCAGGGCCTTGTGGAGATCCCCTGCCTTGATGCCCAGGCTCTCTCCTGTCCAGTCACATCTCCTTGTTCTTTACCTGGGACTTCACCAGGAAATGACACCTTCTTAACTGGGCCATGATGACACCAGGAGCAACAGAGAAGTCCTGTGTGCCAGGGTCCCTGAACAGAACGGCTGCACTTGAGATTCCCTGCAGCACCCTCATGGACACCTCTACGTCCGGAGGTGCATGGTTCTCCACTCAGGCTGTAGCCAGCTTAGTGCTGTAGCACTAGGCTGCCTTGGGACTAAAAGACCTTGCAGCTATTTGAGCTCGTCCCTTCCCAGGCCAGCAAGCCTGCTAGAGGGCATATAATTGCTGCTCTACCTGATTGTACTGAGCTGGGACTTCTCCATTTCACAGAATCATAGAATATCAGGGTTGGAAGAGACCTCAGGAGGTCATCTAGTCCAACCCCCTGCTCAAAGCAGGAACAACCGCAACCAGATCATCCCAGCCAGGCATTTACTTCAGGCTCATTCACACTGTTTCACTTAGGGCAAAATTCTCATTGTTGATCCCAAGCCCACTCTCTTACTGCTCCATGAGATGCAGAGAGCAGCCCCAGTTCCTTGGGAGCTGGGACTAGAGCCCTGGTCCTTCATCCTCAGAAACATAGGCAACAAATTGTGCTGAAGCAGAGAGCCACCCCTGCCTGGGGGCCTGTGAAGGGAGTTGCGCTATGCTATGCAGACCCCAGAACAGAATTTTGCTCAGCATTTGAGTTATAATTTCCATACCTAAACTCATGTGACCCGTCTCTTCTCTTCAGGGTCCCATGCCTACGTCTGTCTCAGGTGACACTCCTCAGTCGAGTTTGCCGAAGGGTGACAATTCCATTTCCTGACAATGTTTGCGGTTTCACAATTTGTTTTTGTTCTGCATTGGAGGAAAGCTGAGAACTTCTGAAAGTTTTTGCAAAACGGAATTGTGTTTCAACATCGAGTTTTGGATCAAAAAGGTTAGGTTTTCAGTTTGGGTCTCTCTCTCTGACCAGAAGTGACCACAGAGTCCACGCTGGGCTTCAGAAACCCTCCAGTCAAAAACGTTGCCAAAATCGATGCCAGCTTTGACGAAACAGCATATTTACATAAAAACATTCAGTTGAAACTGTTTCCACCGCTCATCTTCTTACTGCTCGATTTCCAGTGACAATAAAGAGAAGAATGGCCCCCCTCTGCTACGTACTAGTGACGCAGACTAAGATGGGACTGTTAGATGTAAATAGGCTTGACAGAATTCAATTTTTAAAAAACAGTTTCCATGGATAAGACTGATTTTATTTTTAAGAATTTTTCTATTTTTATCAATTTAAAAGTTTACAGTTGTGGGAGATGATGCGGTCTGTGTGTCAGAAAATGGGGATCAGATGTTAATTATTTGATGACAACAGCTGTTGAGATTCAAAAAGTTAAAGCTTTATAAACATTAAAACATCAATTATCAACATCACACATCAAAATACCCTTAAATCAAACTCAAAGTTCTCAAACAGCATTTTTCTTACTCTGCCTATCTGTACATTTCATTTCTTATCACTGGAAATATTTTTCCAGGAGTTTGCATATGTACGGTGAAACTGATGTTTACCAACATTTACCAATAAAAAGCCAGTCCTTCCAAGCCTAGAGCTCAAGAAGGAATCTGAGGTCTGCGGCACGGCCTGTCTCTCCATTCTCTGTTTGTAGAGCACACAGCACCATGGACGCGATGATAATACAAATCATAAATTATAATAATAATAGATATGTCTCACAGAGACCAATCCCCTGGGGATTGCTCATGTTCTTGTATAGAAACTAACCTCAATGTCTCTTTGTTTCTTGCATATCACTGGGGGGAGGGTGGCAGATGAAGAGAGGGATAATGCTTTGCAAGATGATAAAAAGGTCTCTGCCCTACAGTCTGTATTAGATCAAGGACACAACAAAGAAAGAAGCAGAAGATGATATGTGCGGCTAAGGCAGGGAGAGAGGGGAAAATGTCTGTAAACACAAAGACAGTTGTCTTTCGAGGAGGGGAAGGAGAGAAGGGGAAATAAATAGTCCCACTGGAGTTCAGATCACTGGAGATTTGTTAGTAACACCTTTTGGTCTGCTTAGGGCCAGATTCTAGTGGGTGTGAATTGACATCACTTTGATGGGGCGATGCCAAGTTAGACCATCTGAAGAGTGGCCTCTTAGATTTTTATTTTTTAGGTGAATATTTAGATGTGTTATGTCAAATCCAACGTTTAGAGTATTGATGAAGTTCAAGATTGGCTCCGGAGAGAGTTTGATGTTGGATTCCAGCTGAGATCTAGGCTAGGGTTGGAGTTTAGTTCGGTTTGAGTTTATCCAAAGTTGTTTGCCCAGATGGCACAAATGATCATATCTAAACAGGGCCTCCAAGTACTTCCCTGTCACCTCTGCTACCAACTCAGCATCTCAGCAGGAAATGACCTATTGGCAGTCCTGAAAGTGTCTTCTCCCCAGGAGCTTGCTAGAGTTACAGCCTCTGTCCCCCAAATGTTGTATGCAACAGTGGCGAACTTCAGTGGCAGTAATAATCTTATTGACTCTTCCTTACATGTGAATGCCTTCCTGCCGATATCCCAGGAGCAGAGAAAAAAAGGTTTTGGGCACAATGCAGCAAAGGAGACTAGATCATCCCCTTCCTGCCCCAGTGAAGAGAAAGTGTATGCCCCCAGCCTCCTCTTGCTCACTCCACCTCTCTCCTGCGGGCAGGGGGGGGGCAGGAAGGAGGGGGGAGAGGAAGGGGTTCCCCTGACTTCAGAGCAGTTTGTTTCTGATTTACTCAGTGGGGGTGAGAAGAGAAGCAGGCCCTGTTCTTGGTGATGAGAACACCAGCTCCCTGCACTGCTACACCCCTTGTCCATGCTCCTGTGCTGTACAGGAAGGGAGCAAGGAAAGCAATACGCACATTGTGAGCTCCTGGTGGTTACAACAGTGTTTTTAGGCCATTGGTCTAGGGTTACGTTGCACAGAAATGGAGCAGTCATGCAGCTTCTGTGAGCTGTAATGTGTAACTTGACAACAGTTCCTGGGGTGATACTCCTGGAAGAGGTAACCCAGCCAACAGCCCAGCTCCCCAGCTCGGTTACCCTGTCGCTCAGACACAGCCCTTGCTAACAGAAGCATCTTCATGCTGTTTCTTCTAATCGTGTTCTGCATGGAACCTTTGCAGGAATGTGCTAGTCCTGAGTAACCTCTCATCTGGAAATGGTGTCTCAGGTCCAGGATGGAGTTTCTGGTCAAGGCCAGACAGAGACCCCATGTTCCACAAGTCAGGGTACTCGCCTAGGATGTGGAAGCCTCAGGTTCCAATTCTTGCTATACATGAATCAGTATAGAGTCTTGAGCCTGGGTTGTCTCCATCCCAGGTGAGGGCCCTAGACACTGGGCTAAATCTCCCAAAATCTCCTGTTAATGCTGTCCCACTTTGTATGAATAAATAGTCAGGCACAGGGACCTGACCCTTGGTCTTCCACATCCCACTTGAGTGCCCCAACCATTGAGCTGTAGAGCAAGTTGGTTACCCTTTCTGGCCAAATGACTGTTTATTTATTGATACAAAGTGGAACAGCTTCAACAGAAGAACTTGAGAGAACCCCGCCCCAGAATAGTCTATAGCCCGGTGGTTTGAGTACTCACGAGGGGACATGACCGATTCTATTCAAATCATGTGCACTGGGCTGTTGGCTAGTCTGGTGCATGCGCCCTTTTGTTCTGCTTCTGGCAAAAAATCATTGCAAGGTCTTAGGGTTTATTGCACCCCACTGCAGAATGGGGCAAATTTTCACAGGACAGGAAAGCCATGTCCTGCCCCACATTACACTACATGAGGTTTCTGTGAGTTTAAGCTACATGGGCAGTTTGAAGTGTCCATGTTATTCCATCATTATCATAGAATCATAGAATATCAGGGTTGGAAGGGACCCCAGGAGGTCATGTAGTCCAATCCCCTGCTCAAAGCAGGACCAATCCCCAATTTTTGCCACAGATCACTAAATGGTCCCCTTAAGGATTGAATTCACAACCCTGGGTTTAGCAGGTCAATTCTCAAACCACTGAGCTATCCCTAATGTACTCAGTGCTTTTTTCCCCTCTGTCTTCATGAACAAGGTCAACTCCCAGATTGCTGCACTGGGCAGCACAGCATGGGGAGGAGGCGACCAGCCCTCTGTGGCGAAAGAAGTGGTTCAGGACTATTTAGAAAAGCTGGACGAGAACAAGTCCATGTGGCTGGACGCGCTGCATCCGAGAGTGCTAAAGGAGTTGGCGGCTGAGATTGCAGAGCCATTGGCCATTATCTTTGAAAACTCATGGCGATCGGGGGAAGTCCTGGACGACTGGAAAAAGGCTAAAGTAGTGCCCATCTTGAAAAAAGGGAAAAGGAGGATCCTGGGAACTACAGGTCAGTCAGCCTCACCTCAGTCCCTGGAAAAATCATGGAGCAGGTCCTCAAGGAATCAATTCTGAAGCACTTAGAGGAGAGGAAAGTGATCAGGAACAGTCAGCATGGATTCACCAAGGGCAAGTCATGCCTGACTAATCTAATTGCGTTCTATGACGAGATAACTGGCTTGGTGGGTGAGGGGAAAGCAGTGGACATGTTGTTCCTTGACTTTAGCAAAGCTTTTGACACGGTCTCCCACAGTATTCTTGCCAGCATGTTAAAGAAGTATGGGCTGGATGAATGGACTATAAGATGGATAGAAAGCTGGCTAGATTGTCGGGCTCAAAGGGTAGTGATCAATGGCTCCATGCCTAGTTGGCAGCCGGTATCAAGCGGAGTGCCCCAAGAGTCGGTCCTGGGGCCGGTTTTGTTCAATATCTTCATTAATGATCTGGAGGATGGCGTGGATTGCACCCTCAGCAAGTTTGCAGATGACACTAAACTGGGAGGAGAGGTAGACACGCTGGAGGGTAGGGATAGGATCCAGAGGGCCCTAGACAAATTAGAGGATTGGGCCAAAAGAAATCTGATGAGGTTCAACAAGGACAAGTGCAGAGTCCTGCACTTAGGACGGAAGAATCCCATGCACTGCTACAGACTAGGGACCGAATGGCTAGGCAGCAGTTCTGCGGAAAAGGACCTGGGGTTACAGTGGATGAGAAGCTGGATAGGAGTCAGCAGTGTGCCCTTGTTGCCAAGAAGGCCAATGGCATTTTGGGATGTATAAGTAGGGGCATTGCCAGCAGATCGAGGGACGTGATCGTTCCCCTCTATTTGACATTGGTGAGGCCTCATCTGGAGTACTGTGTCCAGTTTTGGGCCCCACACTACAAGAGGGATGTGGAAAAATTGGAAAGAGCCCAGCGAAGGGCAACAAAAATGATTAGGGAGCTGGAACACATGACTTATGAGGAGAGGCTGAGGGAACTGGGATTGTTTAGTCTGCGGAAGAGAAGAATGAGGGGGGATTTGATAGCTGCTTTCAACTACCTGAAAGGAGGTTCCAAAGAGGATGGATCTAGACTGTTCTCAGTGGTAGCAGATGACAGAACAAGGAGTAATGGTCTCAAGTTGCAGTGGGGGAGATTTAGGTTGGATATTAGGAAAAACTTTTTCACTCGGAGGGTGGTGAAGCACTGGAATGCGTTACCTAGGGAGGTGGTAGAATCTCGTTCCTTTGAGGTTTTTAAGGTCAGGCTTGACAAAGCCCTGGCTGGGATGATTTAGTTGGGGATGATTTAGCTTTGAGCAGGGGATTGGACCAGATGACCTTCTGAGGTCCCTTCCAACCCTGATATTCTATGATTCTATGATCCAGTTGAGGCTGTGGGAGGAATTTAGGGCACCAGAATGTAATTACTACCCTGGAGTTTGACCAGGCTTTCCCCAGCTTTTGCAAAATGTTCCATTATGTATCATTCCAAAGACTGGGAAGGATCCATGAAGTTATTGAGTCCCTTCTTCTGGCAGGTGTTTGGTCAACAGAAACTCTGCTGTACCTATGACTCAGGAAGCTTGAATCAGACTGAGATCCCCCCTAGAAAACATGGGCCTCACATTCAAAGAATCATGTCCCAAACATGAAACCTCTCTTGTGATTAATTGGAGCATCAGGAGCTCTGACCAGCTCCATTGGCGTTCTAGGATGGCCATGGTGTTTGATGTGAAGTTAATATATCATTATTCTAAGGTGTTAGCCACCATGCCAAGGCCAGACAGATGCCACAGGTCTTTCCACTGTTGTCGGCTCCCCACTCAGGCTGGGTGAGAGTTGGTCGGTTTTGGGGACCATGCTGAAGAATTCACACTGGAACAACAAACATTTCCCATTTTCACATCCATTTTGGGGGGAAAAGTGAAAAAGAAGAACTGTGAAAAGCTGGGGAGAAAAAACAGAGTGTTTCCCTCTGGGGCAAATGCAGGGACACAGGGATCACAGCTTTCTCCAGACCATTCATGATTTTGTATCCCTCTAGCCTGTCCTTCTCATTTGTCTCCTCTCTGAACCAAACAGTCCCAGTCTTTTCTATCTCTCCTTTTACAGAAGTCTCTGCAGCCATCTCAAGCTTATTTGGCTCCCTTCTCTTGATCTCCTCTATTTCTGCTTTAAGAATGAGGAGTACTTGTGGCACCTTAGAGACTAATAAATTTATTTGAGCATAAGCTTTCGTGAGCTAAAACCCACTTCATCAGATGCATGCAGTGGAAAATACAGTCAGGAAGATATATATATTCACAGAGAACATGAAACAATGGGTGTTGCCATAGCCACTATAACGAGAGTGATCAAGGTGAGCTATTATCAGCAGGAGAAAAAAACCTTTTCTAGGATGGCCCATTTCCAACAGTTGACAAGAAGGTGTGAGTAACAGTAGGGGGAAAAATAACACAGGGAAATAGTTTTACTCTGTGTAATGACCCATTCACTCCCAGTCTTTATTCAAGCTTAATTTAATGGTGTCCATTTTGCAAATTAATTCCAATTCAGCAGTTTCTTGTTGGAGTCTGTTTTTGAACTTTTTTTGTTGTAGTATTGCGACTTTTAGGTCTGTAATCATAGGACCTAATCACATCAGCCACACTATCAAAGGCTCGTTCACCTGCACATCCACCAATGTGATATATGCCATCATGTGCCAGCAATGCCTCTCTGCCATGTACATTGGTCAAACTGGACAGTCTCTACATAAAAGAATAAAGGGACACAAATCAGACATCAAGAATTATAACATTCAAAAACCAGTTGGAGAACACTTCAATTTCCCTGGTTACTCGATTGCCTTTACGCACATTTCAAAATCCACCCCAGTTTCTAAGTTACTGCCTATAAGTGTTAGCACCCACTGACTTCTTGGTCATTTAGTCTGGGAAGCTACCATGCTAGCTGCTGTTGGTGTGGACGAAGCCTAAATTGCTGGATGGTTTTGGCTCCTTCCCAGCCTGTATAAACCCATCACAATTGCCTCATTGTGAGACGTGTTTTGCTGTAACATGTAGCATGTGGAGTTGCCTTGGGCAGATTTACATGGAGGGTGGAGTGCACTTTTGCTTGGTTTTCAGCTCTGCTGAGAACTTTACAAAGTGACCTTATCCAACGTTTCTCCTGTGATCCCTCCCATCTGGCTGGTTCAACATCCCGAGGAGCCAGGAGACCATGGTGCAGGATAGCAACATGCACAGGGCAGAATTCCAGCTCTTTGGCTTTCATGCTAAGACAAAGCTCCTTTACAACCAGTGCAGTGGGGTGCTCTGGGGGCCCTCCTGAAGCGAGGCAGAAATGGAGTGAGTCCTAATTAGAGGGAGTTGTGAGCTAGAGGGCGAATGGAGACCAGAGTTTAAAACTGTATAGGAAATTATCAAAGAGATTTAGCAGCAAACAGGTGAGCTCCTGCATGAGTTAGTCTTGAAGGGGATCAGAGCAGAGTGTAGCTCCTGGGCCTGCTTTTCCCCTGCCCCACATCTTGGGTGGTCATTTCACCAATGCCAGGTGAGTTCACATAAATGAAGACTGGTGCCCCTTGCACCCTGAGTGGCTGGCTGATGAATGCCCAGTGGGTGCAAAATGCTCCCGTCCTGAGTGAATAGCGTGAAGTGCCCAGTGCCACTGTAGGTGAGGTGGTGGGGAGGGAGGGCTGAGTACAGGGGCTGGAGTGCAGGGGAGAATCCCTCCCTGCATGTCCAAAAGGTGAACTCTTTGTTTGAGTCTGATGTTCTTCACCATCGTGTGGCTGGTGCTGCCTCAGTACCGGCGCTTGCTCGACCTCTGCACTGGAGCCAGGCGGCTCAGCTTCCCGGGGGCAGGTTTCCTTCCAGACTCTTCAGCCTGGGGCAGCAAGTGGTTTCCCCTGCCCGTCACCTCAGGCACATTCCCAAGCCAATGGTGCCAGCTGTTTGTGGCAGCTGCAGGTGCCAGCCTGGGCGCAGGGCAAAGGGGGCCTGCGCCAAAGGGTCCAGAAAGCCCCACTGACTTCGACAGCAACAAGGGCAGGTGTGTGCATCTCGCCCCGTCCGCCTCCTCCCAGAGACCACGGCGACTGCAGCCTTCGGGCCGGTGGCCGCAGCAGCGCGAAGTACAGGCCCAGCCCTGAGCGGGGCCTCTCAGTCGCTGAGTCTGGTTTGCCAGGAAATGGCGTTGTCCTATCGGAAACGGGCAAGGTCTCTTCCCGCGTGCTGGGGCAGCTCACTAGGCTGGGCCATGGGCTTGGGCTGGCACTTGGTCCGGGACGTCGCTGCACTGCGTCGGCTTGGGTGCCGGGAGCTCTTCGTCTCGGCGTACGAAGGCCATGCCTCTGGTAGTCTCTGCCGTAATGCAGCCCCGTTAGGTGCTAGGCTGGGGTGGAAGGGTGCCTTGGCTGGGAGTGAGCCAACGACAGCGAGCAGAGGTGGGCAAACTGTCCTGCCTGGCCCTTGAGCTTCTGGCGGGGAGGTAGCCCCCGGCCCCTCCCCTGCTGTTCCCCCGCCCCCGCAGCCACACTGGCATGTGGGCAGCACAGCTGGCTCCGGCCAGGCGGCGGGGCTGCGACCTCCTGCTGCTCTGAGCTGCATGGTAAGGGGAAGAAGGGAGGGCTGGGGGAGGGTAGTTAGGGGACCAGGGAGCGGGTTGGATAGGCGTGGGAGTCCTGGGGGGCCTGTCAGGGGTGTGGAAGGGGTTGGGGCAGTCAGGGGTTGAGGAACGGGAGGGTTGGATAGGGGGTAGGGTCCCGGGGGGCGGCGGTTTGGGGCATGGGGTCCCAGGAGGGAGTGATCAGGGGACAAGGAGCAGTGGGGGCTGGATGGGTCGGGGGCTCTGAGGGGGCAGTCAGGGGGTGGGAAGTGGGAGGGGGCAGATAGGGGGCAGGGGCCAGGCTGTTTGGGGAGGCACAGCCTTCCCTACCTGGCCCTCCATACAGTTTCACACCCCGATGTGGCCCTCGAGCCAATAAGTTTGCCCACCCCTGACCTAGAGGCACAGGTTCAAATGCTGTTCAGAAAAATGGAGGTCCGGGCAATTTGTTGCAGGGGTCTCGATAATAAAACCACCAGTCCACTCTGTGGCTATAGGAATCCACAGCCCTTCCTGTCAGTATTGTGGATGGCTGCAGGGTCCTGGGCCATGGCTTTCCCAGACCCGTCTGCTGTGCTTCAAATGGCTGCCATGCTCCACCCCACAAGCAACTGCATTGCACTGGTGCGCCGCGCCCTGGAGATCGTTTGTGAAGTACTTTGGCATCTTTCAAGACGAATTGTAAGAGCAACAGGCAGAGCTTTTCATCTGTAGATTCAAAGCGCTTCACAAAGGCCATTGAGTAGCATTGTCCCTATTTTACAGCGGGGGAAACTGAGGCACAGAGGGAGGAAGTTCGCATAACAAGTCAATGGGACTAGAGCTCCATCTCCTGTGCTCTATGCACTGTACTATGCTGCCTTGGAAGTGCTGTGGTATCATGGCTAGTGCAGGGTGCATCTCCTCTGACCAACGTGTGCTGGGAATGACGTGCCTCCCTGCTCTGGCAAGGAGCTAGCTAGTGGTGTAATGAGGGAAGCACTGCAGGTGAGCAGAGGGGACTGAATAGCCCATTAGAGGGAACACACTGGGCCCAATCTGCAGCTTCTGCATTGCCATTCGTCCCACAGGCGACAGCAACCCTCTGGGGGAACCCTCCCTTGTATAGTGGGAGGGCTGCTGCTAAAGTAAAGCCCTTGGCTTAGACCGCACCTGTCTCAGGTGGGCAGGGCTGGGCACTGCTGACGCCAACAAGGAACCATCAGTGCTGCTGGCACAGCACAGCCATGCCGGGACGTGTAGGGTATCAAACAGGGGCGCCCCTGAGAGCTCAGGGGACTTCCAGGAGGCCATGGTCACCAGTCAACCATATTGGGCGTGCTCTCCCCCTCGGTGTCCGTACACACCTGGCTGGATGGCTGGATCCCAGATATGCAAACGAAGGCAGAGCCATCACCCTGCTGGCATCAGGGGGACCGAGGGTTCCCAGCACCTGGCCAGATCAGGCCCTAAAGGAGCCAGAAGCCTGCTCCGCTTTGCCACCTCATGCCACCCTGCATAAGCCTTGGTGCCCATCTTCCAGGAGAGCTGCTGCTGCTCTGCTTGGGCACTACTGTGCCAGGCGGCCGGGGCAAGAGCTGGGCTCACCCCAGCTACACGCGCAGTAGCTGGTTTGGCCTCATCTCTGGTGTCAACAGATTCAGAGCCAAGGGCTCCAAGGAGAACTCTTCTCGCTCCCTGTGTGTAGTGCCCTGGGGATCTCCAGTGTCAGCATTTCGTGGTGGGGAAGGAAGAGGGCAGGGCTGTATTGGGGTGCAGAGTCTTGCAGGGGGCAGGGCCATGTTGGGGGCCAGGATTCCTGTGGGGGGGCAGGGCCATGTTCGGGGGCAGGGTTCCTATGGGGGGCAGGACCATGTTGGGTGCAGGGTTCCTGTGGGGGGCAGGGTCGTGTTGGTGTGCGGGGTTCCTGTGGGGAGCATGGCCGTGTTGGGTGCGGGGTTCCTGTGGGGGGCAGGGCCGTGCTCGGTGCGGGATTCACGTTGGGGCAGGGCCGTGTTGGGGTGCAGGGTTCCTGTGGGGGCAGGGCCGTGTTGGGGTGCAGAATCATAGAATCATAAAATATCAGGGTTGGAAGGGACCTCAGGAGGTGATCTAGTCCAACCCCCTGCTCAAAGCAGGACCAATCCCCAATTAAATCATCCCAGCCAGGGCTTTGTCAAGCCTGACCTTTAAAACTTCTAAGGAAGGAGATTCTACCACCTCCCTAGGTAACGCATTCCAGTGTTTCACCACCCTCCTAGTGAAAAAGTTTTTCCTAATATCCAACCTAAACCTCCCCCACTGCAACTTGAGACCATTACTCCTTGTCCTGTCCTCTTCTACCACTGAGAATAGTCTAGAACCATCCCCTCTGGAACCACCTCTCAGGTAGTTGAAAGTAGCTATCAAATCCCCCCTCATTCTTCTCTTCTGCAGACTAAACAATCCCAGTTCCCTCAGCCTCTCCTCATAAGTCATGTGTTCCAGACCACTAATCATTTTTGTTGCCCTTCACTGGACTCTCTCCAATTTATCCACATCCTTCTTGTAGTGCGGGGCCCAAAACTGGACACAGTACTCCAGATGAGGCCTCACCAATGTCGAATAGAGGGGAACGATCACGTCCCTCGATCTGCTGGCTATGCCCCTACTTATACATCCCAAAATGCCATTGGCCTTCTTGGCAACAAGGGCACACTGTTGACTCATATCCAGCTTCTCGTCCACTGTCACCCCTAGGTCCTTTTCTGCAGAACTGCTGCCTAGCCATTCGGTCCCTAGTCTGTAGTGGTGCATTGGGTTCTTCCGTCCTAAGTGCAGGACCCTTAGGATAGCCTTATCAGATTTCTTTTGGCCCAATCCTCCAATTTGTCTAGGTCCCTCTATATCCTATCCCTGCCCTCCAGCGTATCTACCACTCCTCCTAGTTTAGTGTCATCCGCAAACTTGCTGAGGGTGCATTCCACACCATCCTCCAGATCATTTATGAAGATATTGAACAAAACCGGCCCAAGGACCGACCCTTGGGGCACTCCACTTGATACTGGCTGCCAACTAGACATGGAGCCATCGATCACTACCCGTTGAGCCCGACAATCTAGCCAACTTTCTACCCACCTTATAGTGCATTCATCCAGCCCATACTTCTTTAACTTGCTGACAAGAATACTGTGGGAGACCGTGTCAAAAGCTTTGCTAAAGTCAAGAAACAATACATCCACTGCTTTCCCTTCATCCACAGAGCCAGTTATCTCATCATAGAAGGCGATTAGATTAGTCAGGCATCACTTGCCCTTGGTGAATCCATGCTGACTGTTGCTGATCACTTTCCTCTCCTCTAAGTGCTTCAGAATTGATTCCTTGAGGACCTGCTCCATGATTTTTCTGGGGACTGAGGTGAGGCTGACTGGCCTGTAGTTCCCAGGATCCTCCTTCTTCCCTTTTTTAAAGATTGGCACTACATTAGCCTTTTTCCAGTCATCCGGGACTTCCCCCGTTCGCCACGAGTTTTCAAAGATAATGGCCAATGGCTCTGCAATCACACCCACCAACTCCTTTAGCACTCTCGGATGCAGCGCATCCGGCCCCATGGACTTGTGCTCGTCCAGCTTTTCTAAATAGTCCCGCACCACTTCTTTCTCCACAGAGGGCTGGTCACCTCCTCCCCATGTTGTGCTGCCCAGTGCAGTAATCTGGGAGCTGACCTTGTTCGTGAAGACAGAGGCAAAAAAAGCATCGAGTACATGAGCTTTTTTCACAATCCTCTGTCACTAGGTTGCCTCCCTCATTCAGTAAGGGGCCCGCACTTTCCTTCACTTTCTTCTTGTTGCTAACATACCTGAAGAAACCCTTCTTGTTACTCTTAACATCTCTTGCTAGCTGCAACTCCAGGTGCAATTTGGCCTTCCTGATTTCACTCCTGCATTCCCGAGCAATATTTTTATACTCTTCCCTGGTCATTTGTCCAATCTTCCACTTCTTGTAAGCTTCTTTTTTATGTTTAAGATCCTCAAGGATTTCACCGTTAAGCCAAGCTGGTCGCCTGCCATATTTACTATTCTTTCGACACATCGGGATGGTTTGTCCCTGTAACCTCAATAGGGATTCCTTGAAATACAGCCAGCTCTCCTGGACTCCTTTCCCCCTCATGTTATTCTCCCAGGGGATCCTACCCATCAGTTCCCTGAGGGAGTCAAAGTCTGCTTTCCTGAAGTCCAGGGTCTGTATTCTGCTACTTACCTTTCTTCCCTGTGTCAGGATCCTGAACTCAACCAACTCATGGTCACTGCCTCCCAAATTCCCATCCACTTTTGCTTCCCCCACTAATTCTTCCTGGTTTGTGAGGAACAGGTAAAGAAAAGCTCCCCCCCGGTTGGCTCCTCTAGCAGTTGCACCAGGAAATTGTCCCCTACATTTTCCAAAAACTTCCTGGATTGTTCCTGTGGGGGGCAGGGCCGCGTTGGGTGCGGGGTTCCTGTGTGGGGGTAGGGCTGTGTTGGGGTGCAGGGTTCCTGTGGGGGCAGGGCCGCGTTGGGTGCGGGGCTCCTGTGGGGGGCAGGGCCGCGTTGGGTGCGGGGTTCCTGTGGGGGCAAGGCCGCGTTGGGTGTGGGGTTCGTGTGGGGGGCAGGGCTGCGTTGGGTGGGGGTTCCTGTGGGGGGCAGGGCCGCGTTGGGTGCGGGGCTCCTGTGGGGGCCAGGGCCGCGTTGGGTGCGGGGTTCCTGTGGGGGCAGGGCCGCGTTGGGTGTGGGGTTCCTGTGGGGGGCAGGGCCGCGTTGGGTGCGGGGCTCCTGTGGGGGGCAGGGCCGCGTTGGGTGCGGGGTTCCTGTGGGGGCAGGGCCGCGTTGGGTGCGGGGTTCCTGTGGGGGGGCAGGGCCGCGTTGGGTGCGGGGTTCCTGTGGGGGGCAGGGCCGCGTTGAGTGGGGGTTCCTGTGGGGGGCAGGGCCGCGTTGGGTGTGGGGTTCGTGTGGGGGGCAGGGCCGCGTTGGGTGGGGGTTCCTGTGGGAGGCAGGGCCATGTTGGGGTGCAGAGTGACAGCAGGTCAGATTCAAATACTAATTTTTCCTGGAGGCAGGATCCCACTGTTGTTTCCCTGGATCCTGTGCGTGCTTGTCTCCCACTCATGCGATAATACTGGATGGAGTTCAGCCCCCGGCCAGGGTGGGGACAGTCTCGGGAGGCTCCAGGCCAGGATGCTGGGGGACACATTGTTACAGGTCGAAGGAAGTTTGGAGAGTAGAGGTTTTAAAGTAGCCCAGGGCTCATGTACAAAGGCTCATGTACAGATGGCTGAGTGAGTGCAGGATGCTGGGGCAGGGCCAGTCCTGGCAGCCTTCAAGAGGCAACCGGTGTTCAGTGTCCTCCCACTCAGCTCTAAGGTTGAGCTCAGCGTTATCACTTTATAAAGGTCTGACCTTGGGAGCAGGCATTGGTACCGAGACTCCGTCACTGCCCTGTGGTCTGATTCCTTATGAGTCAGGCATGGGAGAGCAGTGCACAGGGTATGTCCCTGCCGCATGGCTGCTCAGATCTCAGGAAGGCATGGAGCAGGCTCCGTGGGTGAGAGGCATGGTTTGACCATCTGTGTGTAGCAAGGGAGGGACAGGCTATTATTAAATAGCTCTTACCTGGCTCTAATTGAGTTCCTAGAAACTGTCGGTGTCTCTCAGCACCTGCTCAGTCCAGCTGGACCAGTCCTTTGGCAGGAATTAGGAGGAGAGGATCTCTAAGGAGAATGGAGACCTTACCCAATGGGCTTTGGCTCCTGCTCCTGGCTACATAGCCCTATAATCTGGCCGGAGGAAGCACGTGCTCTTTACTGGTCATGGAGATTGGCTGGAGAAAGGCCAAGTGGATGCTCCAATTCTGAGAAGTATTCCCTGATCCCAGCCCCAGCCCTTGCTGTTCCTGATTGCAGGAAGAGTTTGGGGACCAGTGTAGCAATGAGGAAGTTTCCTTATTATTATGTATTACAGTAGCACCTAGAGAGTGCAGCCATGCCTGTGGCCCCATTGTGCTATACACTGTCAGACACACAATGAGAGACAGTACCAGCCCCAGAGAGCTCACATTATCAACAGACAAGACAGACCAAGGGGGAGGGGAAACTGAATCAGAGGTGAAATGATTTATCCAAGGTTCCACAACTGGTCAGTGGCAGAGCTAGGCACTGAAGGCAGGTTTCCTGAACTCCAGCACCGTGCCCTATCATAGATCAGACAGGCTCTCTTGCCTTACCCATGTTCCTCGTAGCCTGAATTAGGGCAACAGCGTTGCTTAAATAAATGGACAAAGGGATGTTTAATTATATGACTTATAGGGCTATGTTTTGAAAAACTAGGCATCTGTGTTGTTCCTGTTATGTCTGTACCCGTAGGCGTGCAAAGGGAATTGTGCACACTCAGGTGTACAGCTGTGCAGAGAATGGGTGATTTCCAGGAATGATTACCAATAGGCATATTTGTGCACGTGTGCACAGGGATATTTTGGAGGAGTAATTTAGGAGCCTGCATGTGAAAATGTGATTCATGCTCTGGGTAAGGCAAATCTTTTCTGGCTTTGGGTCAGAACCATGGAGGAAGTGGGTCTAGGATCAGGAACCTGGAGTTACATTCAATGAAACAGGACAGCCCTATCAGTCAGACACCTTGCATGGAAGAGAGGCCTTTACTTGGAACATTGTCACTAGCCAGTGAAGGTACCAGCAGCTTCCAAGCTTTCCTGGAGATTGCTGTAGCCTTACCTGATCCCTGAGGTTCTCAGGCCCATTTCCGGGACATGCTACTGGGAACAAAGGGGTATCTTTCTCCTCCCGTAGGCAATCTGTAGATTCTCCTTAATTGAAAGGTTCAAACCAAAAAGTCTGAAAACAAAATTGTTTTGGATGGACCTAAAATGACAAATTTTTGGTTTTTCTCACCAAAACAAACAATTTCTCATTCTGAGTCAAATTAAGCATGTTTTGTTTTCCAGTGCCTTTTTTACCCTTTTAAAATGTTTAGTTAAATCTCGTTACGTTTCTAAATGAAACATCATTCTGAAATGAAAGTCAGAATGTTTTGTTTCAAAAATGTCAAAACAAAACATTTAGACTTTTGGGGAATTTTTCCCCCAGTGTCTTCAGCCAAAACTGCTTGCCAAATTCAACACCAATTCACAGTCAGTTCTGGTCAACCTGAAACCGACTTTACTGGCGAATAAAGTATTTGCTGAACAGCATTCTCGCAGCTCTGTGAACAGCGCTGCAAGGAATGGTCTCTCCTATTACTGGAGTATGAGTTCATATCTCAGCTATGGAAATACAGAGGCGCTCGGCAGGGTTTCGAGCTTTAACTATACAGTGAAAACCAAGGGAACCTATCATTAAATGTTAAAGGCTGTAATTAATGATGTCTATAGGAGCATTGCTGCTGCTTATGGAATCCAGACATTCCCTGCTGCTCCACGAGAGGGTGGGGAAAGTTGGGAGAGCTGTTGTGGGGTTCCCAGGAGCAGCTGACTCTTCTCTGAGCAGCTCCCGATCTGCCCTAGTTTAAGGCTCCAGCCTCCTGCCCTGTTGCTTCCTTTTTCTCCTCTTTCAATCTTTCCTGGGCTGGTCCCCATCCGTTTTTTTGGCTCCAGCCCTCCCAGGAGTGGCATGCCCCCCGGCCAATCAGGTTTGTGCAGAGTAACAGGGCACTCTTTTGCCTGCTCCACACTGTCAGGGAGGGTTATGTGAAAGGACACCCCTGCATGGACTCAGTGGTATGTTCAACCTAGAGCTGGAGGAGAGAAGTTGACTATAAACCAGTTGTGTTTGATCCTGTGTCTCATTATGTTCCCATGTCCAGCTGTTCAGACTGGGCCCTGGGCCAGGGGGGAATGGTGACAGTGGACTGTGCCTTGCATGTGTATTAGGACTGTGCGAAACTCCAGGTGTCAGGAGCAAGCTGGTCACCTCCTCTGCCTGTGTTGCGAGAGCAGATCTGAACTATGCTGTAGGTAGTGACCGGGGAAGATGACTCCAGAGATGATGTCTGGTGATTTCCCTCCACTGCTGCTGTGAGGAACATGGCCCTGGAGGAATGGCTACCTAAAGAGCAAAGGTTGAGAAGGAAGCTCTGTGCTTGAAAAAGTCCTTGGAATGGAGGCTGTTAATGAGCCCAACTCGATATCTTTGTGCATCCCTAACATTTATTAGTCAGTGTAGTTTAGCTCATTAAATTGTAGTGCTTTGAAGGTGAAAAGTGCTGCATAAGTGCTAAGGACTGGCTGAGATTTTAATGTGCAGCAGTTGAAAATCAACACATGGCACCTGTAGAATTCAAAGCACTTTACAAAGTTGGGTAAGTATCATTATCTCCATTTAACATCTGGGGAAACTGAGGCACAGATCAGGAGTGTGATTTGTCCAAGTTTACACAGCAAGTCAGCCATAGAACCAAGACCAGAATGAGGTTTCCTGACTTCCAGTCACTGGTTGGGCTTGTGTCCTGGGAGGTGCCTGGGGTCTCTTGCAGTGAAACACTGAAGTCAGAATTCAGATCTTGGTAGGTAAAAGGCCCTGCAGTCCCCCTAGAAGATAGCTGAGATTAAGCAAAGATAGAGAGGTAAGGTGTTCCATTGTCTGAGTCCAACAGAGAGCTGCATGATGCAGCTTATACAGCTATCAAATCCCCCCTCAGTCTTCTCTTCCGCAGACTAAACATCCCCAGTTCCCTCAGCCTCTCCTCATATGTCATGTGTTCCAGCCCCCTAATCATTTTTGTTGCCCTCCGCTGGACTCTTCCCAATTTTTTCACACCCTTCTTGTAGTGTGGGGCCCAAAATTGGACACAGTACTCCAGATGAGGCCTCACGAATGCCGAATAGAGGGGAATGATTAGGGGACTGGAACACATGACTTATGAGGAGAGGCTGAGGGAACTGGGATTGTTTAGTCTGCGGAAGAGAAGACTGAGGGGGGATTTGATAGCTTCTTTCAACTACCTGAAAGGGGGTTCCAAAGAGGATGGATCTAGACTGTTCTCAGTGGTAGCAGATGACAGGACAAGGAGTAATGGTCTCAAGTTGCAGTGGGGGAGGTTTAGGTTGGATATTAGGAAAAACTTTTTCACTAGGAGGGTGGTGAAGCACTGGAATGTGTTACCTAGGGAGGTGGTAGAATCTCCTTCCTTAGAGGTTTTTAAGGTCAGGCTTGACAAAGCCCTGGCTGGGATGATTTAATTGGGGATTGGTCCTGCTTTGAGCAGGGGGTTGGACTAGATGACCTCTTGAGGTCCCTTCCAACCCTGATATTCTATGATTCTATGATTATTCTATGATTCATTTTATGACCAAGGTGATGCTGCTGACCTCCACTTACCCCTTCTCTGGCAGGATCTAGACACTGTCCCTTGGGAACTCACGTCTTGACTGTCATTTGGTTTCCTGGCCTGATGCCAGGCTTAACTTAGCTCAGCACACTCTTTAGTGTTCACTGCCCACTCCCCCTTGGAGTTATCTAGCTAGTAGATGGGTCTGATCTTCCCTTCTCCTGCAGCAGGGTAAGTTGCCTGAAATCAGCAGGGTTAGCTTAGGGTTGAACTGGAGTAATGAATGGAAGGTCAGGCCCATTGAATTTAATGTAAATTGCAAGTTGGTGGTTTACCCAGGTGCAGATGATTATTCATTTGTTTGCCCTTGTGACAGTCAGTGAGCAGAGACAAACCCCCCCAGGGCAGTTCTTGTGTCCCCGTGTCATGCCCACAGATGACTATGAAATTATATATTGCTCCTCGTAGTAGCTTTCTGTTTCCCCATGGAACCCTATTAGTGCGCTACATTACTGATGCCACACAGTTCCTTCGCAGTGCCAATCAATGAGCTAGGTAGAATGTTTAGAAAGGATTAGACATTGATCAGATGAAGAATAGCACCTGAAATAATATGGACTGGATACCAGTGACAAGGGATATCCATCCTCATGCTTCAGGACATATAGACTTTCTTCCAGCCAGTTCATCCTCTTTTCTGGACCTGACAAATCCCATCTTGCCCCATTTGTATCCATTCCAGGTGCTGCTGCAGAGATCATTTTCCTAGCTCATGGCTTCGAGTACGTCACTCCTCTCTGCATCCCTCCACTGGGTCCCCTTCTCCACTGCACCAAACACAAACTACTGTCTTCACTTCCAAGGCCCTTCAAGCCCTACCCCCACCCATCTATTCTCTGTCACGCGATGGCGATGCTGCTCTGCCCACGATACTGCCCTTCAGTGCCCACTGGGTAACCTTTCAAACACACTTTTGGGCTGTCCCCCCGGCTGCCCCTCACACTTGGGAGGAGCTGCCCAGAACCATCCGCAAAGCACCTCAGTATCTTCCTTTCGATCCCTCCTGAAAACTCCCCTTTGCCCTGGTGCCTACAAAAAACTCAGTGACAGTGATGCAGCGGGTGAGACTGAAACAACTGCCTGTCATGGTGACCCATATTGTCTCATTGTTTCCTTGTGTTCCCTCATCTATCTGTTGTATTTGCCTGGTGTCTCTTGTCTTGCACTTAGATTGGAAGCTGTCTGGTGCAGGGACTTTTTGTTCTGTGTCTGTAGAGTGCCTAGCACAATGGGGCTCTTGGCCTGGACTGGGGCCACTAGGTGCTACTGCAATACACATAACTAAATAAATAGTTCTCTTCTGGGTACAGCATTGCCCTGCTGAACAGTCAGGCACGTTGTGTTAGGAGATGTCCCCTCCTCTGAAGCATCAAGCACTGGGCACTGTGAGGGGCGTGACACCAGAGTTGATGGTCTGTTCTGGCATGGTAATTCTTGTGTTCCTCATTATGACAGGGTCCCTTTGACGCACACACAATTTGTGCCTGCATTTTGCATCTGTAATCAAGTGCAGGCATGAATGACACCACCCACAGCTCCGCATCCTGGACTGCAGCAGCAAATACTCAGATTTGTGCCTGCAAATCATGGCTGTGGACATGAAGGAGGGCATAAATTATGCAGGAGAAAAAGGCAATTATCTCATAATGAGAGCCAATGATTATGGACTACTGGATTCTTGGCTACTTTCTAGTGCCAGGCAATTGGCTGAGATCTAGGAAGGTGCCAAGTTGTGTCAGTGAAGTGCCTATCCCCCCGACGAAGAGGCAGCTGTGACAGAACAGAACCCCCCTGCTCTGCTGTCTGCTAGTCCCTTCTTTCTCCCAGACTTTCCTCTCCTCTCATGTTCTTTTCCTCACCCCTTTCCTTCTCTTATTTTACCATAACTTGCCTTCATTTCTTCTCAAAGTGTAATTGTAATTGGGGAATCATCACTCAGTGAGTTTCTGGTGGGGTTCCACAGGGATCAGTTCTTGGCCCTGTGCTGTTTAACATTTTTATGAATGATCTGGAAGAAAATATAAAATCATCACTGATCATGTCTGTAGATGACACAAAAATTGAGGGAGTGGTAAAGAATGAAGAGGGCAGGTCACTGATATACAGCAATCTGGACAACTTAGTAACTTAGGGCACAAGCTAACAATATGTGATTTAATATGGCTAAATGTAAACGTACACATCTAGGAATAAAGAATATAGGCCATACTTACAGGATGGGGGACTTTACCCTGGGAAGCAGTGATTCTGACACAGATTTGGGGGTCTTGGTGGATAATCAGCTGAATGTGAGCTCCCCGGGTGATAGAATCAAAGAAGATTATGGTTGGAAGAGACCTCAGGAGGTCATCTAGTCCAACCCCCTGCTCAAAGCAGGACCAACCCCAACTAAATCATCCCAGCCAGGGCTTTGTCAAGCTGGGCCTTAAAAACCTCTAAGGAAGGAGATTCCACCACCTCCCTAGGTAACCCAGTCCAGTGCTTCACCACCCTCCTAGTGAAATAGTGTTTCCTAATATCCAACCTAGACCTCCCCCACTGCAGCTTGAGATCATTGCTCCTTGTTCTGTCATCTGCTACCACTGAGAACAGCCGAGCTCCATCCTCTTTGGAACCCCACTTCAGGTAGTTGAAGGCTGCTATCAAATCCCTCCTCACTCTTCTCTTCTGCAGACTAAATAAGCCCAGTTTCCTCAGGCTCTCCTTCTAA
This sequence comes from Chelonia mydas, assembly GCF_015237465.2. Classification (NCBI taxonomy): domain Eukaryota; kingdom Metazoa; phylum Chordata; order Testudines; family Cheloniidae; genus Chelonia; species Chelonia mydas. Next base: position 18,227,424 of record NC_051259.2, on the reverse strand, counting down.
GTCATATGCCCCAGCCCCCTGATCATTTTCATTGCCCTTCACTGGACTCTCTCCAATTTGTCCACAGCCCTTCTGTAGTTGCGGGGCCCAAACCTGGACTCAATACTCCAGATGTGGCCCCACCAGTGCCAAATAGAGCGGAATAATCACTTCCCTTGATCTGCTGTCAATGCTCCTACTAATACAGCCCAATATACCATTAGGCTTCTTGGCAACAAGGGCACACTGCTGGCTCATATCCAGCTTCTCATCAGTGTAATCCTCAGGTCCTTTACTGCAGAACTGCTGCTTAGCCAGTCGGTCCCTAGCCTGTAGCGGTGCATGGGATTCTTCTGTCCTAAGTGCAGGACTCTGCACTTGTCCTTGTTGAACCTCATCAGATTTCTTTTGGCCCAATCCTCCAATTTGTCTTGGTCACTCTGGACCCTATCCCTATCCTCCAGCATATCTACCTCTCCTCCCAGCTTAGTGTCATCTGTGAACTTGCTGAGGGTGCAATCCACACCATCCTCCAGATCATTAATGAAGATGCTGAACAAAACCAGCCCCAGGACCGATCCCTGGGGCACTCCGCTTGATACCGGCTGCCAGCTAGACATCGAACCGTTGATCACTACCCGTTGAGCCTGACAATCTAGCCAGCTTTCTATCCACCTTATAGTCCATTCATTCAATCCATACTTTTTTAACTTGCTGGGAAGAATAACTTGGGAGACCATATCAAAAGCTTTGCTAAAGTCAAGTGATGCTGTGGCCAAAAGGGCTAATGTATCCTGGGATGTAGAAACAGGGGATTCTAAGATAGGAACAGAGAGGTTACTTCACTGCTGTGTTTGGCACCGGTGCGACTGCTGCTGGGATCCTGTGTCCAGTTCTGGAGTCCACAGTTCAAGAAGGAGGCTGATGAATTGGAGTTCAGAGAAGAACCATGCAAATGATTAAATGATTGGAAAACCTGCCTTATAGTGCTAGAATCAAGGAACTCAATCTATTTAGATCAGCAAAGGGAAGGTTAAGGGGGGACTGGATCACAATTTATAAGAGGAACTAATATTTGATAATGGGATCTGTGATGGGTTCGGTCACAGAGACCCCCTTGGGACTGTCACCTGACATGCTGAATTTACCTCTGAGTCCATTTTCCCTGCCAGCTTGAGACTCCAGAACCCTGCCTTGTTGAGCCAGACACGCTAGCGTGCTGCAACACAGACCCAGGTCTGGTCCACACCCCCCAAAGCTGCAGACTTTAACCAAAAACTGCTCAGCAGGTCACCTCTCTCCAGGACCCAGACACCCAGTTCCCAATGGGATCCAAACCCCAAATAAATCTGTTTTACTCTGTATAAAGCTTATACAGGGTAAACTCATAAACTATCCACCCTCTATAACACTGATAGAGAGATATGCACAGCTGTTTGCTTCCCCAGGTATTAATCACTTACTCTGGGTTAATTAATAAACAAAAGTGATTTTATTAAGTATAAAAAGTAGGATTTAAGTGGTTCCAAGTAATAACAGACAGAACAAAGTAAGTTACCAAGCAAAATAAAACAAAACATGCAAGTCTAAACCTAATACATTAAGAAACTGAAGAAACAGGTAAAATCTCACCCTTAGAGATGTTCCAATAAACTTTTTTCACAGACTAGACTCCTTCCTAGTCTGGGCCCAATCCTTTCCCAGGTACAGATCTTGTTAGTTCCAGCAGACATCTTAGGTGGAAAGCAGGGGTGTTCTCATGACTGCAGCCCTTGTTCTGCTCCATCCCCTTTTATAGCTTTGACCCCAGGTGGGAATCCTTTGACTCTCTGGATCCCCATCCCTCCTTCTAAATGGAAAGGCACCAGGTTTAAGATGGATTTCAGTATCCCGTGACATGGTCACATGTCCCGTGAGACCCTAGCCTTCATTCTTTCAGGGCTGGCCCGCACACACCCAGGAACATTTGCACGTAAACAGATCATCTACAACCAATTGTCCTAGTCAATGGGAGCCATCAAGCTTCCAAACCACCATTAATGGCCCACGCTTTGCATAATTACAATAGGACCTCAGAGTTATACTTCATATTCCTAGCTTCAGATACAAGAATGATACATTCATACAAATAGGATGACCACACTCAGTAGATTATAAGCTTTGTAATGATACCTTACAAGAGATCTTTTGCATAAAGCATAGTCCAGTTACATTATATTCACACTCATAAGCATATTTCCATAAAACATTATGGAGTGCAATGTCACAGGCTCTTCAATCTAGCAGAGAAAGGATAACAAGATCCAATGGCCGGAAGCTGAAGCTAGACAAATTCAGACTGGAAATAAGATTTGCAGAAATTCAGACTACTTTTTGACAGTGAGAGTAGTTAACCATTGGAACAACTTACCAAGGCTGGTGGTGAATTTTCCATCACTGGCAATTTTCAAATGCGGATTGGCTGTTTTTCTAAAAGCTCTGCTTAGGGATGATTGTGGGGCAGGTGTCTGGCCTGTGCTGGGCAGGCGTCTGGCTTGTCAGACTAGGTGATCACAATGGTCCCTTCTGTCTTTGGGATCTAGCTCTGTCCTGAGAAGAGGGGGTGGTGGAGCAGTGAGGAAAGCTACAGTCCCTGGGCAGGGATCCAGAGTGAGAATGCACACGGTTATGCTGTATGATGTGACATCCCTAATGGAATGGGGTCTGTAGCCTTTAGGTATAGGTATTTGCAACAGTTCCAAATTAAGCCACCCAGAGATAACTCAAGGCACCCGTCGCTTCCTCTTGGTGTCTCAATCCTCAAAGGTTAACCTGAGTCCAGTTTGAACTGGCTGTTCCCTTTCCATTCCTATCTAATGACCTTTTACTAGACTTGGTGTGACTCAGTTTGTGCATCGTTACCCATGTAATTTACCAAACTACAATGTGACCTGATGTGTTGCAACGTGCAGGCAGATGCACTTCACCCAGGCTGTGAATCACACATCAGGAGAATAATCTGTTCCTTTCTTCAGAAGTAATTTTGGGTTAGTCTGTCAGGTCCTTAAAATAAACAGTCAGATGAGAGTGAAGCTTCCTTACTATCCCTGGCACGTCCCTGTGCAATGGTTCAATCTGCACAGATCACTGCTTCCTCCTCAAGCTCTCCTGTCTCATTTTCCTAGTGTCCCTACCTGGCTCCTGTTGTAGAAGGGCTGACGGAAAACAGGGGCTCTGCAGAGTTCTAAGCCTCTGGCAATGGGCGCTGTAGAAATGGTAGCTAGACAGATCAATCAATTGATAGATAGCTGCCTTCTCACAGAACTCCAGCTTGTTAAAACACCATTTACATATTCATGTGTCCCCTTTTAACAGATGTTTATTATGAAAGATGATGAAACAATTAAAACCCAGCAACCTAGTCCTTTAAAAAGCTAACAACAAAAAAATCCTTCAAATCCCCAAGAGACAAGTAAAGTGTGGCTGAACTATTTGATGTTTGTCCAGCCAGGAAACCCACCAAGATTTAGACAAAGTTTAAAACAAGATTTGTCTATTTGAAATGAAAGAAAAGTGCCTCAGCTTTTTAAATTCCCTGCAAAGGGGCTCCAGGAAAGGTACAGAAATGAACACATTAATGTGCCCTGCCCATGCAACACCTACTCCAAGCCTCTTTAGAATGGAAGGAAATCAAATGGTTCTTGGATGTGTTTTTGGATTGATACACACATGGATTTAGAAAGGGCTACTGAGCACCTGGACATGTGGGATCTCCCTCTCCCTCAGCCCTGCCCAAGTGGCACTTACCACAGCATTGTAAATACTGATGCACTTGGTGTGTTGCTGTGTCCACCAGAGTGGACTAGGCCCACTGGCAGAATCCTTTCTTTGGTGACTGGACCACAGATCGCTGTGCATTCATCCTCTGGGTTACAGCCACCAAGGCTTGAACAGGGACTAGGAGCATAAGCAGCAGCTACAGCTATATCAGGTGAGGTGAAAGCAAGACTCCCCATGGCAATGCCAGTTAATGCTGGGCTGAGCTGGGAGCTACTTCCCGAGAGATGAGGTGGTCAGAGCTTTATGGAGCTTATCTTAGCTGGAAGCTGCTCACAGAGATGTTGGGCCACATCCTCAGCTGGAGTACATCGGTGTAGCCATCAGTGCAGCTGATTTGCCTTTGCTGGGGATCTGGCCAGACACCTTTCTGATGTCCTCTATTCAAGAGAGGGGTCAGAACCTGGACTTGTGTGAAGAATCTCTCCCAGATGGGAATTAGATTAATAGATTCCAAGGCCAGAAGAAACCACTGTGTTTATCTAGCCTGACCACCAGAATAACATGGTCCAGGGGACTTCTCCAAAATAATTCCCATTTGAACTAGAGCAGATCTTTTCAAACTGAAAAATGCTGGTTCACAGAAACAGAATTTATTCATGAAATTGTATCAATTCTGTCAAAATGTTGATTTGAAAAATAATTGGATTTTTTTTCAAAAATATCAAAAGATGCTTTTTCAACCATTTTGAGAAGTATCAATTTTTCATTTTGAAATGACTTTTTGTACAGAAATGTATTTTATGTAAAAATTAAAAACAAAAAAGGGTCAAAATAGAAATGAAACCTTCTGAACTTAGTGAAATAAAACATTTTGATTGACAAAACAATTTCCCCCCTAGAATGTTGTGTCAGAATGTTGGATTTTCAACTGGAATTCAGCCCCCCAAAAAAGCGCCAGAAGCTTGCAATTTCTCACGGGATGGAAAATCCATTTTCCAACCAGCTGTAGTTGGAGGTGGCAGCAGACAGCGGAATGCTGCTCCCTGCTGCCATCTCTGCGTGTGTGTTGGGGGCCAGGGGCAGACTGGGGTTAGCTACAGCTCCCTCGGATCTCACAGGGGGAGGGGGGCAGGCAGCAGCCTGATCCGCAGGCCTTCCAAAGCTGCCCATGTGGGGCCAACTGACGCCCATCGAGTCTAGGATGCAGCATTCCCCTTGAAGGTGAGGGACTGGAGAAAGGGTTGTGGGGGTCTGTGATCAGGTGCCTGGATGGGCCACACGGAGAATGCAACACTCAGGGCAGACTGCAAGAAACAGGGCAGACTATCCCCCAAACTGGTGGTTTGTTCTATAATTAGATTCACCAGGCCAGTAACCCAATAGCTTCTGTAACACCGCACTGGTTAATGAGAAGCCAAACAAAGTCCCCGTTAGGCATTGCAGCCCTTGGCTCCCATCCAGGCAAACAGGGTCTAACATAGTGAGGGGTTATTGAAAACCCAACTCACCATCTGTGAGTTTCTACTGATCCCAAGGGTCAGACACTTATTCCCAGGTCAATATATAATTCAGATCTTACCCACATATCACGCTGTCAGCTAATCCTTAGTAAACTAACTAAAGATTTAATAATCAAAGAAAAGCAGAGCGTTATAAATGGTTAAGGTTTCAGAGTGGTAGCTGTGTTAATCTGTATCAGCAAAAACAATGAGGAGTCCTTGTGGCACCTTAGAGACTAACAAATTTGTTTGGGCATAAGCTTTCGTGGGCTAAAACTTTGCCACATGGGTTTTAGCCCACAAAAGCTTACGCCCAAATAAATTTGTTAGTCTCTAAGGTGCCACAAGGACTCCTCGTTATAAATGGTCAAGGAATCATAAACATACAAGTGATTGCAAAGTCCTTATATTGGGTTTGTAGCAGTGATGGAACAGACGGTTGGCCTGCAAAAGTCTCTCTGGTAATTTCCAAAAGATTGGAAGGTGCTCTGTCCATAGTTCAAGACGCTCCTTTCTGTTGTAAATCCACAGTCCAGAGAATTAGAGCAAGAAAGACGCAAAATGGAGGGGTCTCAGGCGTCCTTTGCCATGTGCATGGAAGTTTACTGTCCCAAACAAAGCCCACAGCCTTTGTCCCAAGATGGAGTCCAGGGACACTTGAGGATATCACTTGCCTCTCTGAGTTTTGCTGAATCAGAGGGGGTGGCCATTGGCTCCTCACTGTCTGAGGCATCCGCAGGGAGACGTACTGGACTGTATGAGTTTCTTCAATGGTCCATTGTGAGCTGAGTGGCCTTGATGGGCCATCAACACCTAGCTGTCTAGCCCTGTTGTAAATGTATCTAGCGGGTCTCATCCTGGAACAACACACAGGTCGGAGATAGAAATACATGGCCAATATTCAGAACTCCAGATTCAAAGATGACACATGCAGTTAATCAGGATAATCATACTTGATATATTGTAACTTTTCCAGTGACACCTTACATGAGACACTTTGTGTACAATAAAAAGAAAAGGAGTACTTGTACTTTTACGTAGAGACTTCCGCTGCTAATAAGCGATGGTCACATAAACACCACCCTATACCAGAAACCTACTGACCGCTATGCCTACCTACATGCCCCTCCAGCTTTCATCCAGACCACACCACACGATCCATTGTCTACAGCCAAGCTCTATGATACAACCGTATTTGCTCCAACCCTCAGACAGAGACAAACACCTACAAGATCTCTATCAAGCATTCTTACAACTACAGTACCCACCTGCTGAAGTGAAGAAACAGATTGACAGAGCCAGAAGAGTTCCCAGAAGTTACCTACTACAGGACTGGCCCAACAAAGAAAATAACAGAACGCCAATAGCCATCACCTTCAGCCCCCAACTAAAACCCCTCCAACGCATTATTAAGGATCTACAACCTACCCTGAAGGATGACCCAACACTCTCACAAATCTTGGGAGACAGGCCAGTCCTTGCCTACAGGCAGCCCGCCAACCTGAAGCAAATACTCACCAGCAGCCACACACCACACAACAGAACCACTAACCCAGGAACCTATCCTTGCAACAAAGCCCGCTGCCAACTGTGTCCACATATCTATTCAGGGGACACCATCACAGGGCCTAATCACATCAGCCACACTATCAGAGGCTCGTTCACCTGCACATCTACCAATGTGATATATGCCGTCATGTGCCAGCAATGCCCCTCTGCCATGTACATTGGCCAAACTGGACAGTCTCTACGTAAAAGAGTAAACGGACACAAATCAGATGTCAAATATTATAACATTCAAAAAGCAGTCGGAGAACACTTCAATCTCTTTGGTCACTCGATTACAGACCTAAAAGTGGCTATTCTTCAACAAAAAAACTTCAGAAACAGACTCCAACGAGAGACTGGTGAATTGGAATTAATTTGCAAATTGGATACAATTAACTTAGGCTTGAATAAAGACTGGGAGTGGATGGGTCATTACACAAAGTAAAACTATTTCCCCATGTTTATTCTCCCCCCTGCCCCCCCGTTCCTCACAGGTTCTTATGTCATCAAAGAGTCAGGGCACTGACGAAGCATTAGTGCAGTGGTTCTCAAACTTTTGTACTGGTCACCCCCTTCAAATAGCAAGCCTCTGCGTGCGACCCCTCCCCCCCTTATAAATTAAAAACACATTTATATATATTTAACATCATTATAAATGCTGGATGTAAAGCGAGGTTTGGGGTGCAGTCTGACAGCTTGTGATCCCCCCATATAATAACCTCGTGACCCCCTGAGGGGTTCTGACCCCCAGTTTGAGAACTCCTGCATTAGTGGATTCTGTGTGCCCCTCAAAGACAGAACTGGAAGTTCTGCTTCCCCTATGGGTCATAGCATGGTGGGGCATAATATGGCTCTGTCAGGCCAAGGCTCCCCCTCAGAGCTGGGTGTAAGGTGCCCATCCCAGGCCAGGGCTCCCCCTCAGCATGGTCTGGCAGTGATGTCCATTGAGCAGAGCCTCTGGGGGAGAACTGCAGGGGAATGACAGATCTCATGAGACTGGATGTTGTATATTTAATTGCACCCAGCAGCAACCGCCTGTATGAGGTGGTCCATACATCCCAGAGCTCAGACCCTGTGTGCACAGGTCAGACCTAACGTTTGATCACATATTAATTATTATTATTAACATTGGCATAGTACCCGAGGTGCAGACAGGATCGGGCTCCATTATGCTGGACGCTGCACAAATCCATATGGCAAGGTGCTGCGGGGCCTTGTTCCTGCACTATCTGAGCCTCACACACCCCGTGAGGTAGAGCAGCGCTGGGATCCCCAAGGTACAGATGGGGATTGAGGCACAGTGAGGTGAAGTGATTTGCTCAAGGTCACACAGGGAGCCCCACCCCGTGAGTCGCAATCCAGACCTTACCTCCAGAACCATCCCCCTGCTCACATCCAGCAAATGAGAGAGATCTTACCATTTCAGCTGAGATAAGATGAGGTGAGCCTGGCAAAGGTAACTGTCCCCCCAGTGCTTTCACTGAAGCATTAGTGAAGGTAACTAAGGAGGGGTCTGTGACATATGGGGTGCAATCCAGACCAGTGGGGGGCTGTGTCACCCCTGCACTGCAACCCTGGTCTCCTCACAATGACCTGCTGCTGTAGTTCCTGTGACTGTGCCCCCCATAAGGTTTTATGGAAATATACTTATGAATGTATATATGACATAACTAGAATGTGTTCTATGCTACATATGCCATGTAACATATCTCTGTAAAGGTTATGATCTACTGAATCTATCAATCCTATTTGTATGCATATATCAGTTTTGTATTTGAAGTTATGAATATTGGCTGTATACTTTTTGATTCTGAGGAGGTTTTAGTGAAGCAGTTGGTCATCTTCTTGAGAAAAGACTATTCTCAGTAAGTGCCCAGTCAAGAATCCCTTAAGCCAACAATGAACTTGGAGAGGCCAATCCACACCTAGGCTTTCCCAGGAATGTGGCTTGGCTGGTAAGGAACTTAGTCATGCATGGACATGTGACTTGCCTAGGTGACTCCAAAACTCCATTTTGTAGCTGGAATTTGCATAGGAGAGAGGAGGGGGTCTCCACCCACAAGAGAAAGTCTATTTAAACTCCGGGGAGACCCCTCTATTTTGTCTTCTGCTGGCTAAAGAGAGAGCCTCTCCACCCCAAAAGATACCTGAAAGAAACTGGAACAAAGGACAGTAACTGCAGGGGGTGGGAGTGATTCCTGGACGCAGACTAGAAGGAGACTAGTCTGTAAAAGGAAGCTTACTGGAACTGGTGAGGTTTTTATCTGTATTCAGTTTTATTGTTGTACTAGACTTAGACTTGCGTGTTTTATTTTATTTTGCTTGGTAATTCACTTTGTTCTGTCTGTTACTACTTGGAACCACTTAGATCCTACTTTCTGTATTTAATAAAATCACTTTATACTTATTAATTAACCCAGAGTATGTATTAATACCTGGGGGTCGGGGGACAAACAGCTGTGCATATCTCTCTGTCAGTGTTATAGAGGGCAAACAATTTATGAGTTTCCCCTGTATAAGCTTTATACAGGGTAAAACGGATTTATCTAGGTTTGGACCCCAGTGGGAGTTGGGCATCTGCATGTCGAGAACAGGAAAACTTTCTAAGTTGCTTTCAATTAAGCCTACAGCTGTTAGGGGATGTGGTTCAGACCTGGGTCTGGGTTTGCAGCAGGCTAGCGGGTCTGTCTCAAATCAGGCAGGGCACTGAAGTCCTAAACTGACAGGACAGGAAAGCAGGAGTAGAAGTAGTCTTGGCACATCAAGTGGCAGTCCCAAGGGGGTTCTGTGATTCAACCCATCACAGTTCCCACCTGGGCTGCTCACAAACAGTCTACAGCAGTTGGACTCTCCCTGATATGTCTGAATAACTACAGGCTGCCAGTCACACCCAGCTCTCACCAGCCTTCGTTAGATTGCAGGGGCACCCCAACACACCCCCAGTCCTGGATTTCCCCCCAGAAATGTATGTCCTGTACTGCCCAGCCCTCTCCTGGGCAGTTCAAATCTATTAAGTCCATTATTCCTTTAAGGGAATAATATACAACTTGCCACCTTAAATGGAGTTATCCAGATACTTCAACGTAAACACGTTGGATTAGATAAATCAATAAAACAAGCTTATTAACTGCAAAGAGAGAGATTTTAAGTGAGAATAAGCATAGGCAGTGCAGTCAGAAATGGGTACCTAAAAAAAAGATAAAACATTTTCTATTGCTAAACTCGACAGACTTAATTTAATTCAAGGTAACGCTCTTACCCACATGCTCCCTGCAGCCTTACGGACACACCGTCCCCCAGAGTCTAATAGCTGTTTCTTTTGCCTTCTCAGGTGCAGAGAATGTGATGGACAGGGGGAGAGAGAGAGAGAGAGAGGTGGTCCTTGGGACGTTTGTCCCTCCTTTTTATAATCTCAGTCCCCCTCTTGAAAAGTATTTCCAGTTGAGAACCAGAAGATGAAGAATCTATGTGGAAGGATGTTCCCTGCTGGGTTTCTTCCTTTGCTTTCCCTTCCTGCTTGGTGACTCTGTTTACTGCTTAAATGCAAATTAAGACAAGCATACACTCCTTTGTTCAAGACTGGTCTGTTTGACCGGTTTGGCGCTACGTGAGTCTGATTTTTAACAAAGGGAAATTTATAACTTTAGCCATCATGCTGTTACACACATTTTACCATTACTGATCAGCAAGTTATGAGTTCTCAAATGCTACCTCACAAGGCATACCGTGTACAAAGATTATTACAACAGTGTGTAGGGTGTGAACACAGGGATGCATTCCGTCACAGGGCCGGGTTGTTAGGAGCCTGTGAGCACAGTTCGGCATCCATTCTCCCGCAGTTCTGGGATATGGTGCAGGCCACATTTTCCTCTTCAGTTCATTTCCTTAGGACTAAACCCAGATGGGAGGAGAGCTGACCCTGTGCGATGATACCAATGGCTCTCACAAGACCCCCTTTTCTTCCCAGTTAATCACTATTATTTCATATTTATATTGAAATAGTGCTCAAAGGTTCCAAGAAGCCAAAACAAGATGGTTCACGTCATTTCTTTATGTAGATGGATTATTCGGGGGAGGGATAGCTCAGTGGTTTGAGCATTGGCCTGCTAAACCCAGGGTTGTAAGTTCAATTGTTGAGGGGGCCATTTAGGGATCTGGGGCAAAAATCGGGGATTGGTCCTGCTTTGAGCAGGGGGTTGGACTAGATGACCTCCTGAGGTCCATTCCAACTCTGATATTCTATGATTCCATGTGCAACAGAAAGGCAAAGAGCGCTTGGAAAGCACAGCAGGTTGTGTTAGTGCAGGCTGCTAATTGCAATTCAGAAAAATGCTTCCTTCATTGCGGCTCAGGAACTGCAGTTGCATTTAGTGGTGCCCTGGCTCTTGGCTTTGCCGCACTGTCTATTCCCAGGAAGGTAGAACATTCATTATAAACACAAGTTTGGCCCCAAAATGTTCAAAATCAGAACAACTGATTCTTTTTCTCAAGCTGTGAAAAATGTGCCTTTTAAGAATCAATAATTTTCTACGCAAATTCCCAGCACATGAATAATTCATGGCTCTAGGAAAGGAGAAACAGTAGAGTGGTTTGATTATGCAGTTGTTTTAAATAAGCAAAATTGGTTGTTAATGAGCCTCCTATGCATATTTAGGAAAGCTGAATAATTTATTAAGAACCAAGAAGTGACGGCTGGAGAAGAAAGGTGAGAGCTAAGCAGCCCTTGTGAGACTGATTGTGTCATTGTGCGTGAGGGAGGAGAGCTGGAAATGTACCCCGGTATGCATAAAACAAAACTAAAGCACATGCCTGAAGGAGGGCTGCAGAGTGAACAGGTGATGTCCTGAAGCTGAACACAGGGACTGGCTGCAATGTGGATCTTTAAGTAATGTCCAGACCCAGCATCTAGACAGCCTACAAACTATCTTCTAGGCTCTTCTTTGCAAGCAGCTTCCGTATCCATCACTGTCCCTTTGTTGGCTGGGGTAGGAGTCATGCAGGCTGAGGCTTGGATTGAGGTGAAGAAGAGAGATGTCCCTCCAATGGGAGCCTCAGAACAGCTCAATGGCCTCTGGAACTTCCCGGGGTGCAGGCAGCGTGCAGTTACTGGTATGTCTGCCACAGGGCTGTGGCCTGTGTGCCCTGATACATCTGCCCTATGCAGGGTCTTGCCCCCCCTCTCCATTTCCCTTTGGGGTGTTTTGACCCCCAGGAGGTACTAGCAGGGAGCAAAGCCTGCATTCACGGCACCACAGAGACTGCAGTTATGGCCCATCTCCACAGGGGGCGAATGAAGGAAGCTTCTTTGCACCCTTCTCTGCACTGGCAAGCGTATGCAAGGTGCTTAGGGCGGATATTCTGAGGAGCTAGGGGACGCCGTTTGAGGTGCCCACCACCCCCAAGCCCAGGAAGTCTGCTGCATACTCTTGGGCGCCATCTACTGATACCGTTATCTATTGACTGACGAGTTACATGTCTACCGCTGCAGAGCACTCTCGTGATGCAGAGGCTGACTGCAACCTGGCCTTTGGCATGTACAAGAAAATAAAATCTGCAAGTGAAGAGGGGTTTGGGAGGCCTGTGTAACAGCCCTGCCTGCCCTGAGATACAGGACCCCCAAGGAGGAGCCAACCAAATAGGGGGAGTGAACCTGGCTGGATCTAGCTCACAAGTTGCTGAGGCTTCCTTCTCCCAGGCTAGATGGCTGTGGCAGAGTCCCCAGGATGCATTGCGGCTGGCAGCTCCCTGATCACAAACACTTCCCACTGTCCCAGCGGCTTCCTCCCTTTCTCCAGGGAACAGTGCGCAGAGCACTGATCAGAGCAAACACTCGCTTGGGAGCCCGGCCCGTGTTCTAATGGACATTTAGGGATATGCTAATGGACACATCAGTTTTAACAAAGCCTTTGCCATCCACCCTCTAATTATTAATGTAAAGAGCAGATAATAGAGCAGAGGGAGCGTTGCTCAAACGCCTCCACGCACTTGTGCGTTCTGGGAGCAGCGGAGTGGGTAATGCCTGCTCCGCCCTGCTGCTGACACAGTGAATCCTCTGGTGGAGGGCCTGATCCTGCAGGGACTCCACAGCATCAGACATCCCAGCCACCCGAATCTCCCCGTCCCTCGGAGACATGGCTTTGCCAGTGCATGGTCCAGCATGCTGCTAGCTCACACCTGGCTTTGGCACACTGGGGTCAGGACAAGCTAATGCAAACCAGGCAGGTTTCCCCCCATGCTGAATGACTGACTCAGAACCACCTGCACTGAGATGATCTCCTGACTCTGTGACAGGGAGTTCTGTGTCTGGTCACAGTAGTGTCTCTAAGGCGCACGGACACCTGCTGGAGTCTTACTGCAGAGCCCTCACCCACACCAGGTAGCACCTGTCTGCAAGCAGCTCCATTCACTTCACTGTGTGCACCTGGCAGGGTGGGTCAGGGTGCCTGGATCTCACTCATAATGCACAGCCACTTGGATCTCATTAATGTTACGCGCTCCCTTGCAGGCTTGCCTGGATTGCCTCTCATCCCTTCTTGAGGGGCCCAGTGTCTGTCAGCAGCAAACCCCAGGGGTCAGACAAACCACAGGGCCGTCACTGGCTGTGCCATCTTCTCTGAGGTTGACCAGATTGGAGCCTGTGATTCGCCTACTTCCAGCCCAGCTAAAAGAGGGGTGCAGTCAGCACGGGCGTTCCCCATTGCCAACAGAGCTGCCTTTCAGTTAGCAGTGGCTCCAGCTCTGATGTTTGGCTTCAGTTTCCATGCAGCCAGAAGCTCTGGGAAGCTCAGGCCTGGGATTTTCTACCATTCCCCTTTGCTTTTGTAATGGAGCCAGTCAGCAGGACTGAAGGGAGGGTCTCCCTACTAATTGGGAACAGAGCAGAACATGCAGAGCCCCAGTTGAACTCCCATCACTCAGCCCCCACGACGGCTTCTCGCAGGGAAAGACTGGTGCAATGACTGACCATGTTCACCCCCCGGGAAGAGGGAACCGAGACAGAGACATGAAAACTAGAGTCGCGGGGAGACCCAGAGCTTCATGCAAAGCTTCGTTGCACGAGTCTGCCTCCTGCCCAGGTCTGGCAGAGCCTCCAAAGGCTCAGGGCTTCCAGGACACTTGAGTGCTTGAGCCTCTAAAGAACTGGGCTGGAAACCCCAAGAGCAGGCTCCTGAAGTATTTCAATCCCACCACCTTCGGTCCTGGGCAGAATCAGGGAGCACCAAGATGGATGGAAATTGGGGAAGAGCCAAGGGGATGTTTCCAAGCCTGGTTTCTGGGGCAGATTCCCAGGGTGGGCTTTTTTGAGCTCCAGCTCTGCTCCCAGTGGCTTTGGGGCTTACATGTGGCTCCCTCTCATGAGAGGCAAAAAAAAAAAAAAAAGCACAAAATAGTCATCTATGAAAATGCTAATTGCGCCTGGGTGGGTAACTTCCATAGTCTTCAGTGGCAGCGATGATCACAGGACATGCAGCATGACTGGTACCTGCTGCTGTATATGGCTCTGAGTGGCACCTTTCTGTGTGTTTCACCTCCATTATCAGTAACTATAATGGCTGTGCACCTGGAAGCATGGCCGGTGCCTTACAGAAACTGGGCGAGACACAGCCCCTGTCCTGAGCAGCTTAGCGCCTGGCACGTGTGTTCTGCAACAGCTAGATCATAGCAGTGACCATCGCATGGCCATGGGCTGCGCTCCCTCCCTTGGCACCTCTTTAAAGAGACATGGCCCTGCTGACTCAGGCACTCTGCCGTGCCTGGGCCCTGTGCTCTCCTTCACACCACTCACATGCGCATAACTGGGAGGGGGACAGGAAGTTCCCCTATCCCTCCTCAATTTCAGTATTACCCAACCGTACCAGCCAGTGACATCCAGAGGGCCCTATCCCAGAGCCTGGTGGGATCATGGAGATGCTCATGCTTTGCACTGCTTGGTGTGACAAAGCCTCTCTGGTTCTCCAGCTCAGGTTAGCCTCATGGGGCTCCAGCCCCAAGGGCAACTACTGAGCACTAACCCTTAATCAGGCTGCCAAGGAAAACCGTATCAAGAGAAGGGGGTTCCACATGCTGAAATATCTTGGATATGCCTGGATTTGGGTGATCTGCTTTGAAGCCTGAGATAAATGAGAATTTCCTTCTGTTCTGTTCTGCATTAGTATCTGAGCACTTTCCATTAGTGACTTAAGTGGCTAACATCTGTCAAGTGTGGTTCCCTCTTACTCTCATCCTCGTCCCAGGGGGATGAACTTTGTGTGAGCATGGGGCTTTGTTTTGTTTGTGTTTATAAATTATATGAAAATGCTGGTCTCTGTGTGTTCTTCTGCTGGAAGGTGCCAATGGCTGCCATCAAGTGGCTACAGACAATTGTAGACCTAGTTAAAACCAGTGTGTGTGCTAAAAGCATCCTTTGTTCAGGCTAAATGGGGGAAGCAGCAAACTGCCCCTTTATGTAGTAGTAGCTAGCCTGGAAACAATAGGAGGCCACCGCCCAAGGCAAAGTGTCCCATGTCAAAGCCAGCTGAGAATCTAAGCATGGTGAGCTGTGGGGTTGCCTGACTGCAAACGCAGGGGCTAGGGACAGTTTTGGCAAGCTGTGGGACAGTGGGAGAAGCAGGAAGCCAGCAGATAGCGAGAGAAGCAGTGATGAGCGAGGTCCTGAGAGGGAGCAGAGACAGAGATCCTTGCGCACAGGACTGGTTGGAGGAACAGTCTGGGAAATTGTGAGCAAGGAAACTGCTAGGTGTTGTTGGCTCCTGCTGTGTTCAGAGAAACAGGACTTTGTTCATTCTTTGTAACTAAACAGGATTGCACCAAAGGCTAGACCTAACTCCCATCGATTTCTCCTCCTCCTAACAGAAATGACCCAGGAGGGCCCTGATGATTGAGTAACCACTCGGGTCAAAGGGCAAACAATATATTAGAGAAGGCCAGTTGAAAAAGTACACCTGGCACTTGGAGTGCATGGTGGGGAGGTTTGTCAGGTGGGCTGGGCAAGAAACGTTACTGAGGAGCCACCCTGGCCACGGACAGGTTCACTGCACCTGCCGAGTGGAGCTGTCAACCATCCTGGAGCTGAGAAAAGCCCCTACCCCTTTGAACTAGGAATAGTTATGGAGCTTGGGGGCTGCTCCTGGAGGGGGCGATGCAAGGGGCCCATGACTGTGTTCTGTGATGAAGCACTTGGCGGTATGGAACTTGCCCTCAAGCTGCCTGCTCCTCGCAGGGAGATGAGTTTCCCGCATGTCTCTGCCAAACCGCACAGTCTGGACACACTAGGACCCCAGATGGGCAAGGCAGCCCCAGCCACCAGCCCTGTTTGTGAAGCTAGGGAGTAACAGGTGCTATCTCCCTGAAAGGTTCCTGGAGGGCGGGGAATCAGGTTGCACTGGAGATGCTCCAGGAAGCTGTGTGTTCTGAGAGGTGACGTAGGACCCAGGGCTAAGTTGATTTCCATAAATATTTGAGTGAAGCTGAATTATTTATGACCCTCTAGCAATACAACAGGAGAAGGAACTGACAGAGTCTGCTGTGAATTTTCCAGATGATTTAGTTTAAAAATGCTGCTCGTTATTATTTATATGGGTCAGAGCCAGCCTGGCTGTTGGCCAGGCTCCCCCACATGAATTACACAAACGCAGAGTCAATATACAAATCTCAATCTTTATCTGTCTTAATCTGCCAGTCGCTTCATGAGCATCAAGCCTTGCTGTTTGATTCCCCAGGGGGCCTGTAATTGGAAACCTTTGTCATTCAAATGAATGCGGAGAAAGAAAGAAAGAAAGAAAGAAAGAAAGAAAGAAAGAAAGAAAACCCTTTGTTTGCACACAGATCACAGCACTGCACATTGAGAAGGGGGAATCCGTACAGACCTGTGCGTAGCCATCTGAGACTATCTCTAGCAATGACGATTTTAAAATCAAGTTTGGATGTTTTTCTAAAAGATCTGCTCTAGGAATTATTTTGGGGAAGTTCTGTGGTCTGCATTATAAGGAGTCAGACGAGATGATCACAATGACCCTTCTGACCTTGGAATCTATGAATGAATCAATGAACATCCAACTCAGACCTGTGCATATCCAGCTCAGAGGACCTGCATCCTGACAATACTCTGCCAATCTGGCTGCAAGGAAGATCACCCTTGGGGTGATGGGCTTGACAAATGAGCTGTGGGGAAGGCTACCAAGAGGTGTCAGGAGAGGAAGGGCAGCCAGTGTATGGAAAATAACCTTTGCGCTGCTCTGCATCTGGAGGTTGAGGGCACAGGAATTGCTGGCTGATGCACTGGGGCAAGGGCAGGTCTACAGTGAGTCAGAATTACTGCCCAAATGCAGCTCCTACAAATGTACTGGAACTCAGGCTGCTCTGATTTGGAGCAAATTCCTTCCTAAGCCATGCTCAGCAGGAGCTGCTGTGGCTCTGGGATCAGGCAAAGGCGTGAACTCTGGAGAATCTAAGGAGTGTTGATCACATCTCCCGCATGGTCATTTTATGGCGTTACCAAGCCATTTCCTCAAATGCCAACAGCTCTCACTGCGGTGCTCCTGAAATGACTGGAAGTCTCCAAGACCAGGTTTGCCCAGCTGGAGAGAGAACATTTGGTGCAGCCATGGGCATGGCTGGGACTCACAAGGGTCTTGGTAATTTCAAGCTTCTGTCAGCTCCCATCAGTGCATTCCATTGCTATACAGTAAGGCCTGGGTGCACCAAGGAGCTCAGTGTTGAAACTTTTAGGCACCAGGAGGATCACTGTGATTCACAAAGCCTGAGTCAGGTACCTAGACTCCCTATGCAATGAATGGGCAGAGATAGGTGCCACAGGAAGTGGTTTTCCTGCGTCACCATAACAAGGCACTTGCATCACTCGGAGACAAATCTGAGTGTAGACACACGCACAAACAGGGGGATGCAAGGCAGCTTATGTCACCCTAACCTTGTAGCGTGGGCCAGGCCTTAGCCTGTGTTCACAGCAGTCAGCGTGCTAGGCAGGGAGCTAAGCCCCACCCTTTCCACCGAGACAGGTGCCTAAGTCCAGGCTGCAGGGAAGTGTCTCCCTCTGCTTGTGATTCCCCATGGTGAGCCCTCTCCTGGAGTCAGGTGCCTACTCTGATTTAGGAGCCCAGTGTTTAGGGCTCTCACCTGAGATGGGGGAGATCCCCTGGTTCAAGTCCCCCCAGTACCTAATGGGGAGAAAGGATTTGAACAGGGGTCTGCCCCCCCCCCCCACAGGTGAGTGCTCTAACCATTGTGCTATGGGCTGGGACTCCCTCGTCTCTCCTGTTGACACAGTTGCTCTTCGGATAAATAACTGGAGTTGCGGAGGGAGAGAGAGGGAGCACAGATAACCATGAGAATGACTCTATAGCCTCGAGGTCAGAGCTCTCAGCCAGGGTCCAGTCCCCCTGCTCCAACACTGTGTCCATCACCTTGGTGTCACAGGGAGTGGGAAGGCAGCTCACAGTCATTAGCCAGTCAATGGTCCTTGGGAGTCCTGGGGGTGCCCCTTCCTGTGTTTGCTGTCCACAAGGAGAGAAACACCCCTCCTTGGTGTATACATCATACCAGGCTGTGCATGGATCAGTTCAACTGGCTCTCAACACAGGGCACGAAGGAGGGGCAGAAACATCAGGAGGTTCTTGTCTAAAATGCAGGGCACAATTCTAAAAAACTCTCAAAGCAAAAGGAAATTCAGGAGCTGACACAGACATATTCCCTAATTCCAGGTGCAAAGGACATGTACAGCAGGTGACAGTCTTTCAGCCTTGACCTTGGACTCTCTGCTGTGACTCCATAATCTAGTTCATTTAAAACTGGATTATAACTTTTAGTATTCCTCCTTGTTCAACAGAACCATCTCCTCTGAGCTCCCTGTGAACTGAGCCCACCTGGGGCAGGCTGCTCAGATCCCTGAGCTGAGCTTCACCGCTGAAACCCTGGACTTGGAAAGAGCTTTCACTTGGTGTGAAACAGGCAAGACCTCCTGGGGTTTGCAGTCTGATGATCCTGTTTCCTGGGTTCACAGAGTTAGGCCCAGTCTGCGACCTCCTTTTATCCCTGTAATTTTTAATATAGGTGGAATCAATTTTGGGTGAGGAGGTCACTCCGTGGCAGCCGGTGCTGTGTCACAGGGAGAAAACAGCCTCTTTATCACCGGCTGGCACTGACGGGTACCCTGTGAACAACAGTTATTTTGATTTCTTCATATATTTATGATTATAAAATATATATATATATATACTATATATTTTTACTATAGTAGCATCTTGGGACCCCGGCCAAAGCCCAGGCCCCCATTGTGCTAAGTGTGACGGTGTACCCCCTAAGGCTTTATGGAAATATGCTTATGAATATATATATATATATATGACATAACTGGAATATGTTTTATGCTACATATGCCATGTAACATATCTATGTAAAGGTTATGATCTACTGAATATATTCATCCTATTCGTATGCATGTGTCATCATTGTATTTGAAGTTATGAATATTGGCTGTATACTTGTTTAATTTTCTATGATTCTATGAAATAACCTTAGTAAGGCATTTGGTCAGTTTCTTTAGAAAGGAATTTGCAAGTTCAGTGCCCAATCAAGAAGCACTTAACACACAATGGATCTTGGAAGTCTCCAATCCACATAAGAAGTCTACATGAGGACGTTCAAGGTAGCATGGGAGCAATGGCTGCTGCCTGTAAAAACTGATTCATGCATGGACATGTGACTTGCCCAGGTGACTCCAAAACTCCATCTTGGAACTGGACTTTGCACAGGAGAGAGGAGGGGGTCTCCACCCACAAGAGAAAGTCTATTCAAGCCCATGGGAGACCCCTCCATTTTGTCTTCAGCTGGCTCAAGAGATAGCCTCTCCACCCACAAGGATACCTGAAAAAAAAACTGGAACAAAGGACAGTAACTACAGGGGGTGTGAGTGATTGCTGGACCCAGACTAGAAGGAGACTAGTCTGTAAAGGGAAACTTACTGGAATTCCTCTGAGGGTGAGGTTTTTATCTGTATCCAGTTTTCTCACTGTATTAGACATAGACTTGCGTGTTCTATTTTATTTTGCTTGGTAATTCACTTTGTTCTGTCTGTTACTACTTGGAACCACTTAAATCCTACTTTCTGTATTTAATAAAACCACTTTTTACTTATTAGTTAACCCAGAGCATGTATTAATACCTGGGGGGGGGGGGGGCAAACAGCTGTGCATATCTCTCTATCAGTGTTATTGAGGGCAAACTATTTATGAGTAAAACAGATTTATTTGGGGTTTGGATCCCACTGGGAGTTGGGCATCTGAGTGTTAAAGACAGGAACACTTCTTAAGCTGCTTTTGGTTTAAGCCTACAGCTGTTAGGGACGTGGTTCAAACCTGGGTCTGGGTTTGTAGGAGGCTAGTGGGTCTGACTCAAACCAGGCACGTCACTGAAGTCCCAAGCTGCCAGGGCAGGAAAGCAGGGGCAGAAGTAGTCTTGGCACATCAGTTGGCAGTTCCCAAGGGGGTTTCTGTGATCCAACCCGTCAAACCGAACAAAAAGACAGGCCTTGCCTCACGGAGCTTACAATTGAATATTTATTCCCTCCTGACTTTCTCCCTTCCTCTCTCTGTTCCGGTTTTCAGTCCCGCCTACGCAGGGCTGGGTTGAACTCTTGACCCCAGGATGTTGAGTGGGTTCATGTTCTCCCACCTCTAGTTTTTGTAAAAATGCCGCTTGGCTTTCATCCCTCAATTTCTGCGTCCTCCAGGAGCCCTCCGTCCCAGGGCAACAGCCTGCCAGCAGAGTGCCCCAGTGGAGACCCTGAGGGGAGGGCAGGGGCTGGAGACAGCATGGGCACACCCCTCCTATCTCCTGTCAGTGAGGGAGTGGAGTGAACCCTGTGATAAGAGCAGGTGGGTGTGGGATGTGGCATGACCTTTGTGCATGACAGACCTGGCAGTGAGGGAGGGCTGGGGACACAGACAGCTTGGGTTATACCGGGCAGCTGGGGAATTCACTTCCTTGTTTAGTTTGGGAAGGCTCTAAAATGCAAACAAGTGTCCCAAGCTCCTGGATGCTGGCTGTGCAGGGCCCTGTGCCGAGGGGCTCCCGGGGCCGGCTTCTTCTAAGGAGCTAGCCCCTGTGGAAGGTGTTTCACTTGCTATTGGGAGTGTGTCTCTAGCTGGTTCTACAGGATGTGCCTTTTCCTGGCCAGCTAGGGAGTCACTCAGCTCTGGCTGCTCTCTCTGTATTTCTGAATGGCTTTCAAACACCCCGTCATCTCACAAAGGGCAGGGGTTGCCCCCTCCAGCCCCAACCTTCCCCAGGGTCTGCCATATGTGTGGTCAATGCCGTGCAACCATTTGGCTGCAGAGACCCGGGACACTAATTTGGGGGTTGAATTCAGAGGTGAAACCAGGTGCGTTTGATCTGAATCAACCTGGGCCCTAGTGACCTTCCACGAGATGTGGAAGGGAGGATGCTTCTGGCTGTCTGGACAGGAGGACATACTGGAGGATGAATTTGTAGCAAGCCCTGTGGACCCTCCCTGGGGACCCCATCGCCTCATGGGCAGCAAGTCAGAGAGGAATGAACTGGGAGGCCCCTGGGGCTTTGGCACCTTGGCTGTCAGGAGGCAACAAGCCCCCGGGTTCTGGCTGTGCCACGTCCTGGGGCTCTGCTGCCTCCCCTGCTGTGGCCAGTGCCTGTCTGAGACTCCCCTGGGCAGGCCTGTGGACGCACTGCCATGCGCTCCGGGATGTGGAGAAAGGGCTGCCGGTTCCTCGGCAGCGTGTGGCTGCCTGGGGCGCCGCGCTCAGATGACGGCAGGGCGACCTCCTGTGGCACCACCGCTCTTTGCGCCCAGTGCCCTGGGCCTTCAGATTGGCTCCCCAGCTCTTCCTGCCCCTGCTCTGCCCTTGCCCAGAGCTGTTCCAGCCCCATGCTGGGCCCTGCCACTGCGGCTGGCTCACTTCAGTTGCTACCTGGATCTTTCTCCTCTGATCTGTGTCCACAGAACTGGCTGGGGCTGTTCCCATTCCCTGGTTTCGATGCCGACAATTTGCTGGCAGCCTGGGAGCTGAATGGCACCAGAACCTGGTGAATTCGCGTGACTGACTGGGAACTACTGGCTGGCGATGAATTCTAGAGTAAGGGAACAAACAGCACTGAGTACCCAGCTCCTGCGGCCTCTGAGGGTGCTGAGGACAGGCTGTGCCTCTCCAGGAGAGCTCCCGTGAGACATCGATAATCAAGCACAAGCAGAGCGGGTGAGCAGGGCAGCGTGGCTGTCACTGCAGAGAATAGCGCATGATCCGCGTGCTGCAAGATATGCTGCACGAGCACCCGAGCCCTCACCACAGCCACTTGTGCGAAGGGGGTCAGAGCCACACTTCTGGGCCCAGTGGATAGCTGATGCAGCCTGTGCTGTGAGCTCCTCCTGCATGTCCAGATGCTGCCAGGGCGAGTTCTTGGCACGAGCACAAGGAAAGAAAGAACAAGAGAATGAGTCACATCAAACGGATGTTTTGCACCTGTTGCTCCCAGCTGGTTTTGAGCTTTGAGGACCAAATCCAGCCCTACTGCAGCCAATGACAACGTTTCCATTGACTTCAAAGGGGCCGGTTCAGCCATTGAAAGCACCGAGGATCGAGCTCCGGGAGAAAATGAGTGACAGCGAATGCTTGGGGGTCCGCTTAGAATAGCCCAAGCACCTGCCCACTGGCCCGGCCGGTCACAGGTACTTCGCTCTTTGAGCTTCTGGCTCCTGCTATTGCAGAACCAAAACCTGCTCCAGACTTGTGTGCCTCTGCAGACAGTGCGGATTTCACTGCCGTTCGGGGCAAAGGCCCGGGCTGGGCAGGTTCGCGCCTCAGCCGCAGTCCTGGCCCTGCCGCCGGCATCCAAATGGCACCAGCTGCGTTCGGAACCCCTGCACTGCCCGAAGTAGAGGGGAAACCTGGGGGATCCAAATGCAGCCCGCAGCGGGGGGAGGCTGCTCCTGCCCTGCCTGGGTAGTGCAGGGCAGGCTGTGGGGAAGGGCCCAGCTGTGTATGCTGTGTAAGCAAAGCCGGGAGGGCTGTTTCCACCGGGTGTCCTTGAGCAGGAAGGTTCTACCTGGCTAATCATTACCAAGGTTAAACACAGCAGGCACTCACAGGCTGTGCCAGCATTTCTCACAGCCCAGGGCTGCACGGGCCTCTGCCTCCTCCTGGGGGGAGGGGAGCCAGGGCAGCACCTTGCGCATCTCGCCTTGCGAAGCCAGTTCTGTTTCCAGGCTGTGCTAACGCTCTGCTGCAATGCTCACTTCTAGATGTCTGAGTGAGGCAGGCTCTGGGATTCGGGCTCCTGGCCTCCCAAGGACACAACCTACAAACTCTTCCAGTTTCAGCCTAGTCTTATTACCACCTCCCAACCCTCAGTGTCCTGCACATCAGCCCCCTCCTGGACGGCACACTTGCAAAGAGCCAGGCTCTGAGTCTCAGCCGCATAGCCCCTTGTGTAGCCTAGGGTTGCCAGGTGTCTGGTTTTCAACCAGAACCCCCGGTCAAAAAGGGACCCTAGTGGCTCTGGTCAGCTGCTAAAAGTCCAGCTGGCCGCAGCGGACGGCTCCACTCGACCCCTGGAAGCGGCGGCATGTCCCACCGGCTCCTAGGTGCAGGAGCCGTCGGGGGGCTCTGCCGCTGCCCCCACCCTGAGCGCTGGCTCTGCAGCTCCCATTGGCTGGTAACCATGGCCAATGGGAGCTGCAGGGGTGGCACCTGTGGATGGGGGCAGCCTGCGGAGCCCCTGGCTGCCTCTGCCCCTAGGAACCAGAGGGACATGTCGCCACTTCCAGGAGCCACCTGAGGCCAGCGCCGCCTGGAGCCCATATCCCTCACCCCCTCCCACACCCTAACCCCTTGCCCCAGCCCTGATCCCCCTCCCACCCTCCAAACCCCTCATCCCTGGCCCCACCCAAAACCCACATCCCCAGTCGGAACCCTCACCCCCTCCCACACCACAACCTCCTGCCCCAGTTCGGAGGCCCCTCCCACACTCTGAACCCCTCAGCCCCACCCCCAGCCTGGATCCCCCTCCTGCACCCCAAAACTCTCATCCCTGGCCCCAGCCTGGAGCCCACACCCCCAGCCGGAGCCCTCACCCCCTCCCACACCCCAACCCCCTGCCCAAGCCCTGAGCCCCCTCCCGTCCTCTGAACCTCTCATCCCTGGCCCCACCCCAAAGCCACACTCCCAGTCGGAGCCCGCACCCCCTCCCACACCCCAACATCCTGCCCCATCTCAGACCCCCTCCCACATTCTGAACCCCTCAGCCCCATCCCCCAGCCCGGAGCCCCCTCCTACACCCCAAATATCTCATCCCTGGCCCCACCCCAGAGCCCGCACCTCCAGCCAGAGCCCTCCCTCCTCCCCACTGCAACCCCCTGCCCTAGCCCCCTGAAAATGAGCAAGTGAGCGAGGGTGGGGGAGAGCAAGTGACGGAAGGAGGATGAATGGAGTGAGCGGGGGCAGGGCCTTGGAGAAGGGGCGGGTCAGAGGTATTCGGTTTTCTGCAATCAAAAAGTTGGCAACCCTAGTGTAGCCACGCCAGCGGCTCAGAGAGACAGCATGTGCCATTCGCTTTGCACACCCAGTGCAGGGTTATGTGGAATCAGGCCACTGTCAGTAGTGACTGCCCATCCCATCTGATAGCCGGAAATAGAGGTTGGATGTTGCTTTCTAACAGCTCTGCTCTTGCTTAGCCAGAAGTTCTGTGCTGGCTGCAGGAACTGCTGTGTGAGGTTCTCTGGCCTGTGTTATGTAGAAAGATAGACTGGGTGAGCAGAATGGTCCTGTCCGGCCTTGAAATCTCTGAATCTACATTAAAAACAAAAGAAAAACAATCCAGTGTGCGTCTTTGCTTTCGATTCTAAGTCCTGGATTTCTGAAGGCCTGGGGATGACAGCTGGCACCGAGGAGCCTCACAGGCCACACTTCACGAAACCACAAACTTCCTACCAGAATGAAATTACGCCCCTCGGCTCAGTGTAGCGGCTGCAGCAGCGGGGTCTCAGGTTACCCAGCCCTGATTGCTTTGCCAGGCTGCTTGTGCAGTGCAACATGTTGCTAGAGTTGGGCAAAATTTGTTGGGCAAAATGTTTTTTACCCAAAAAATGCAGCTTTGGGGTGACTTGACCCGGTGCACGGTTTTGTGTCACATTCACCAGGTGGTTTTGGCTGAAACAGAAAAAAAATAATTCCCAACAAATTGAAACATTTTGAGGTTTTGATCTGAAACGATGCTTTGTGCTGAATTTTGCTTCAATTTCATTTTTAAAAAAAACGTAAACAGGCCCTCAAAAACAAAAGGACCCGTTTCATTTTGGGTCGAACAAAGCAGTTTGTTAGACTCACACCAGCTTATTGTCGATTTTTCGGTGCGGCCAGCAAACTGGAAACTCAGTTATTTGTCCAGCTCTGGGCATCACCCTAGTGATTCAAACTGAGCCCCGACCGGCATCGTGCTGCAGCCCCTCATCAAGGCTTTGCTTTCTCTGCTGTGCTTGTTCCTATCCTGTGCTAGCGCCTGGCTTCTGCTTCTGTGTCGCTTTCCTTACACCAGGAGTGCTCCAGGGCCTCTGGATGGGTCCATCATGTGGCTTTAAACAGCCAGCCTGAGAGGGGTGTCCCCAGGCTGGGGATGAGTCATAAGAGGAGTAGAGGCTGCATGCCTTGGGGCCAGTTCAGACCTTGGCTGCCCTAAGTAGTGCTGGAGGCTGCACTGGTCTAGAGCCAGACCCAGGGCTGGGGATGCACAAAGGAGCCATAGGGCCACCTTTGCTTCCCCACGTGTCCTGTGCTCAGTACAGCAAGGCTGGGCCCGAGGGTCAGGGCCAGCGCATGACTGCCAACACCAACACTCCAAAATCATGACAGCAGCTTAAAAGTCAGGAGGTTTTAAAAAATAGTGAATTTGGGGTCTTTTTATTTGTTGTCTGGTTTCTGAGTCTTTAGGATGCTCTTGGGTCATATTCACATGTTTTCTCTGCAGCCCTGATGGCTAGAAACATACTGAAAAAAAAAAAAGAAAAAGAAAAAGAAAAAGAAAAAAGTTGAGGTCCTCACCTAGTCACACGCCACCAGGAGCTGGGGATGTAGGACTCCCCCGACCCCGAATATCACACACCTCATAGAATCATAGAAGCTCAGGGTTGGAAGGGACCTCAGGAGGTCATCTAGTCCAACCCCCTGCTCAAAGCAGGACCAACCCCAACTAAATCATCCCAGCCAGGGCTTTGTCAAGCCTGACCTTAAAAACCTCTAAGGAAGGAGATTCCACCACCTCCCTCGGGAACCCATTCCAGTGCTTCACCACCCTCCTAGTGAAATATATACATGATGAATCTGGGAGAGCTGGCAGCCAGGGTTGGATGCAGCGGGGGTCTGAAATGCTGGAAGAGCAGGCTGGCAGCCAGGTAGGACACCCAGCTGCACCATGCTGACTCAGGCTTTATGTGGGTTCCTGGAGAGCCACCCACGAACCACCCAAGACAGAGGATTAGCCCAGCCCCTGCCCTCCTGCATGACAGTGTCCCACTTTCCCCTAAGCCCAGCTGGTCCAGCCACTGCAGGGTCCTGTTTCCAAAGCTTTTTTGCCCCAGACCTTATCAAGAAATCCAGCTACATTTTGCTTATCCCCAGGTTCTGGTGCCCCGTATCAATGACGCACTTGTCACTCCCTCCCATGGCTGCAGAGCCGTCCC
This sequence comes from Chelonia mydas, assembly GCF_015237465.2. Lineage (NCBI taxonomy): Eukaryota > Metazoa > Chordata > Testudines > Cheloniidae > Chelonia > Chelonia mydas. Next base: position 18,200,919 of record NC_051259.2, on the reverse strand, counting down.
TCTCTGTCCCTGGGTAAAGGTGTGTGCATGGCTGATCACTCCTTTTATAACTACCTCCTTGGGACCCAAGTTTAGGGGATTAGCAATATGAGCTACTGTTGTTGTACCCAATGATGACACATTGACTGAACCCGCGAGGCCCCAGTGTGCCTTAGTTCCTTCCGCAGCAGGTATGATGCTGCACAGTGGGAGTGTGCCCAGCCAGCCTGCACCTGTCAGCCAGGACTCAACGGCTGCTTTTCCTGTTGCAAACTGCTCTTACGGGTCCCTTCAGACTTTCCACGGTGACGCTTTCACATTCAGTGTGTTTGCTGCTTTGCGGGCAGCTTCTTTCCCAGTGCATCTGCTCAGACGGCCTGTCTGCTTTGTGTTTCCAAAGCCCCTTGGCGTCTAAAAGGCCCGGCTTGTGTGCTCTGGCCAGAGCCAGGCGACTGCTGCACCCCAGAGTGGCTGGGATGCTGCGTGGAGTATTTGCGGTGGACTCGCTCCCTTCGCCTGCCCCTTTTCAGCGAGGGGCGGAGCAGATTTGCCCAGTTAGTGGGCTTTGCCAATCCTGATTCAGAGGGTTACACTCATCGGGCACATAGGGCTGTGTCAAATGAGAAGCACAGGGAAGGAAAGTCACAGGCCCCTGCTGCTCCCCATGGGAAAGGCATAGTAATTTGTGGCCTATTCCACTGGCCAATTGCAATGTCCCTGGGGTCAGCTGCCACATGGGGGTGGAGCCAACACCCTGCAGCACTTCCATACTCTTCTGCTCTGGGGAGGAGCTGGGAGTGCACAGCACCTGCCCGCTCCAGCATGCCAACCCAGGGTCCAGGCAGCCTGGGCAGAGGCATTAGGGGAGCCATTACTCTGCCCCATGGCCCTGTGCAGACGTGCAGTCCTAGGGGTTGCTCTACACAGCTCCAAGCAGTGTCAACAGCTTCTGATGTTAGGTGAGGAGATGGTAAATTCTGACACTTGGGGTGTGGCACATAGTCCCAGCCCACAGGTCCCCCAGGGCCAGGGCAGTCGTCAGATGGGAGCAGCAGGCTTGGGTGGGGGAGCCCGGCTAGCTGGAAGCCAGGGATCAGTAACCTAATGGAGGAGGGGCAGTGCAGCAGGGAGCCGGGCTAAGAGCTCGCTGTTTCCTAACACAGCTTTCTTGTTTTGATCTTTCAGCTTAGGAGGGTCCTAGAAATTCTTTCCCAAGAGGTAATTAAAAGGCTGGGCTGGGGGATTTCCATTCACAGAGAGCTAGCGGGAGAGTCCTTTGTGTCCCAGGAGCATTGCTTTCAAGAGGAAAATAGGTGGGTCTGCAGGGATCCCAAGCGAATGAAAAGTCAGGTTACACAGATAGTTCCGACATTGTTACCTGGTCATCAGGGCAGCTCCTGTCTGTGGAGGCCTGGGGACTCTGGCTCTATGGCAGGGCGGGGCAGGGGACAGCAAGAGGCTTTCCCATTTGAATTGCATCTAGATCAGGCCTCAAAACCTCTTCTGATCCCCCAAATAAAATGCTTTGTAATAGGTGCTTCCCTCCCGCTGTCCTGCTCAGCGCCATGCACTATAAGGTGGGTAGAAAGCTGGCTAGATTGTCGGGCTCAACGGGTAGTGATCAATGGCTCCATGTCTAGTTGGCAACCGGTGTCAAGTGGAGTGCCCCAGGGGTCGGTCCTGGGGCCGGTTTTGTTCAATATCTTCATAAATGATCTGGAGGATGGTGTGGATTGCACTCTCAGCAAATTTGCGGATGATACTAAACTGGGAGGAGTGGTAGATACGCTGGAGGGGAGGGATAGGATACAGAGGGACCTAGACAAATTGGAGGATTGGGCCAAAAGAAATCTGATGAGGTTCAATAAGGATAAGTGCAGGGTCCTGCACTTAGGATGGAAGAATCCAATGCACCGCTACAGACTAGGGACCGAATGGCTAGGCAGCAGTTCTGCGGAAAAGGACCTAGGGGTGACAGTGGACGAGAAGCTGGATATGAGTCAGCAGTGTGCCCTTGTTGCCAAGAAGGCCAATGGCATTTTGGGATGTATAAGTAGGGGCATAGCGAGCAGATCGAGGGACGTGATCGTTCCCCTCTATTCGACACTGGTGAGGCCTCATCTGGAGTACTGTGTCCAGTTTTGGGCCCCACACTACAAGAAGGATGTGGATAAATTGGAAAGAGTCCAGCGAAGGGCAACAAAAATGATTAGGGGTCTAGAGCACATGACTTATGAGGAGAGGCTGAGGGAGCTGGGATTGTTTAGTCTGCAGAAGAGAAGAATGAGGGGGGATTTGATAGCTGCTTTCAACTACCTGAAAGGGGGTTCCAAAGAGGATGGCTCTAGACTGTTCTCAATGGTAGCAGATGACAGAACAAGGAGTAATGGTCTCAAGTTGCAATGGGGGAGGTTTAGATTGGATATTAGGAAAAACTTTTTCACTAAGAGGGTGGTGAAACACTGGAATGCGTTACCTAGGGAGGTGGTAGAATCTCCTTCCTTAGAGGTTTTTAAGGTCAGGCTTGACAAAGCCCTGGCTGGGATGATTTAACTGGGACTTGGTCCTGCTTTGAGCAGGGGGTTGGACTAGATGACCTTCTGGGGTCCCTTCCAACCCTGATATTCTATGATTCTATGATTCTATGATTCTATCCCTCTGGAGAGCAGAGAGAAGCAGAGACTCCCTGGCTTGGAGTGGCTGTCTGCCATGTGCCTTTGTCTCAGGCTTTAACTGGCGGGATGTCTGTCACCAGGACCTCGAGCCCCCAGCAGGGAGACAGATGGCATTTTACTGCCCTGCTACAGGGAGCCTCTTTATTGTCTGTTTTTCTTTCTCTCTTTGTTGCTGTTTAAAAGAGGGTGAGAGAGGGAAAGAGCCCTCGGCTTTTGAACTGTTATCTGATGCGATTGGAGCTGTCCTCCGCCGGCCGGCCGGCGTGTGGCCTGTTAATGAGAGCTGCCTTTATTGAAAGCTTCAATAGCCCGTGCATTGTGTGCAAGGCTCAGCCACAAGTGGATCTGTGTGCTGGACTGCATCTGGGTGCCTTGGAGCCAAGATGGGAACAGATCCCAACTTCCCAGCTCCGAGACAGGGTGGACCCCAGCTCGGGATGCTCAGTGGAGTTGGGTGCAGGGAAATCCTAGGACCTTGCCCAAACCAAGCCAAGCTGGATTGCTGCTCGTGGGGGGCCTGGCTCTGGGTTGCCACTCTGGATTTTAGAGGGGCAGGAGGCTAAGCAGACAGAATGTAACCCCATTCATAGAATCATAGAATCATAGAATATCAGGGTTGGAAGGGACCCCAGAAGGTCATCTAGTCCAACCCCCTGCTCGAAGCAGGACCAAGTCCCAGTTAAATCATCCCAGCCAGGGCTTTGTCAAGCCTGACCTTAAAAACCTCTAAGGAAGGAGATTCTACCACCTCCCTAGGTAACGCATTCCAGTGTTTCACCACCCTCTTAGTGAAAAAGTTTTCCTAATATCCAATCTAAACCTCCCCCATTGCAACTTGAGACCATTACTCCTCGTTCTGTCATCTGCTACCATTGAGAACAGTCTAGAGCCATCCTCTTTGGAACCCCCTTTCAGGTAGCTGAAAGCAGCTATCAAATCCCCCCTCATTCTTCTCTTCTGCAGACTAAACAATCCCAGCTCCCTCAGCCTCTCCTCATAAGTCATGTGCTCTAGACCCCTAATCATTTTTGTTGCCCTTTGCTGGACTCTCTCCAATTTATCCACATCCTTCTTGTAGTGTGGGGCCCAAAACTGGACACAATACTCCAGATGAGGCCTCACCAGTGTCGAATAGAGGGGGACGATCACGTCCCTCGATCTGCTCGCTATGCCCCTACTTATACATCCCAAAATGCCATTGGCCTTCTTGGCAACAAGGGCACACTGCTGACTCATATCCAGCTTCTCGTCCACTGTCACCCCTAGGTCCTTTTCCGCAGAACTGCTGCCGAGCCATTCGGTCCCTAGTCTGTAGCGGTGCATTGGATTCTTCCGTCCTAAGTGCAGGACCCTGCACTTATCCTTATTGAACCTCATCAGATTTCTTTTGGCCCAATCCTCCAATTTGTCTAGGTCCTTCTGTATCCTATCCCTCCCCTCCAGCGTATCTACCACTCCTCCCAGTTTAGTATCATCCGCAAATTTGCTGAGAGTGCAATCCACACCATCCTCCAGATCATTTATGAAGATATTGAACAAAACCGGCCCCAGGACCGACCCCTGGGGCACTCCACTTGACACCGGCTGCCAACTAGACATGGAGCCATTGATCACTACCCGTTGAGCCCGACAATCTAGCCAGCTTTCTACCCACCTTATAGTGCATTCATCCAGCCCATACTTCCTTAACTTGCTGACAAGAATACTGTGGGAGACCGTGTCAAAAGCTTTGCTAAAGTCAAGAAACAATACATCCACTGCTTTCCCTTCATCCACAGAACCAGTAATCTCATCATAAAAGGCGATTAGATTAGTCAGGCATGACCTTCCCTTTGTGAATCCATGCTGACTGTTCCTGATCACTTTCCTCTCATGTAAGTGCTTCAGGATTGATTCTTTGAGGACCTGCTCCATGATTTTTCCAGGGACTGAGGTGAGGCTGACTGGCCTGTAGTTCCCAGGATCCTCCTTCTTCCCTTTTTTAAAGATTGGCACTACATTAGCCTTTTTCCAGTCATCCGGGACTTCCCCCGTTCGCCACGAGTTTTCAAAGATAATGGCCAAGGGCTCTGCAATCACAGCCGCAATTCCTTCAGCACTCTTGGATGCAACTCGTCCGGCCCCATGGACTTGTGCACGTCCAGCTTTTCTAAATAGTCCCTAACCACCTCTATCTCCACAGAGGGCTGGCCATCTCTCCCATTTTGTGATGCCCAGCGCAGCAGTCTGGGAGCTGACCTTGTTAGTGAAAACAGAGGCAAAAAAAGCATTGAGTACATTAGCTTTTTCCACATCCTCTGTCACTAGCTTGCCTCCCTCATTCAGTAAGGGGCCCACACTTTCCTTGGCTTTCTTCTTGTTGCCAACATACCTGAAGAAACCCTTCTTGTTACTCTTGACATCTTTTGCTAGCTGCAGCTCCAGGTGCGATTTGGCCCTCCTGATATCTTTCCTACATGCCCGAGCAATATTTTTATACTCTTCCCTGGTCATATGTCCAACCTTCCACTTCTTGTAAGCTTCTTTTTTATGTTTAAGATCCGCTAGGATTTCACCATTAAGCCAAGCCGGTCGCCTGCCATATTTACTATTCTTTCGACTCATCGGGATGGTTTGTCCCTGTAACCTCAACAGGGATTCCTTGAAATACAGCCAGCTCTCCTGGACTCCCTTCCCCTTCATGTTAGTCCCCCAGGGGATCCTGGCCATCTGTTCCCTGAGGGAGTCGAAGTCTGCTTTCCTGAAGTCCAGGGTCCATTCTGAAATAGCAGGATGGCACAGGTGAGGTGTGAGTGACTGGGGAAATCCCATTGTTCTGTCACACACAGAGCAGGGGGCAGATACCGAAATACAGAGGGTGCGACTTGCTTGCTGGTTTGGGCCTGCTTAGGGATTGCCAAGATGTCATCCGAACACTGGGCTGCTACAGCACTTCTCAGCCAATGATCTCAAAGGGGTCAGTGACCCAAGGCCGCGATCCTACAATCAGCTCCAGGTGGGGAGCCCCTGACCCTGTGCTTGGGTGGCAGGGACAGCCCACGTGAAGCGGATTCCAGGCCTGAGGCCGAGTGCTCAGTGAAGGGTCACGGCCTGGCAAGGCAGGGAGGATTACACCAGCTCCTCAGCGGCGGCACTGAGGTGCAGAAAGCCTTCGGCCCACATGTTCAGAAGTCGCCTCTAATTGTGAGACCCTTCATTTTTGTGAGCCACCTGGCAGCTGACACTGGACACTCAGAAATGGAGGCTCCCCAAATTAGAAGCCACTTCTGAAAATTTGTGCCTAAGTGACTTACCCAAAGTCACACAGCAAGTCAGTGAAAAAGCCAAGAAAAAGACCCAGGCATCCGGACCCTCAGTTTCTCCTTTTCTAACCACTAAGTAGCTTATTGTCCGGCCCCACCTCCCCTCCCATTCGCCATCTCCCAGCCCCACCTCCCCACATTGGTGGCTGAATAACATCTCTGCCACAACTGCCCCAGCGGTAACTGTAGGCTAGTACTCCTGGCATTTGTAACTTCCCTTTACTGAATGTAGCAGTAGATGCAAGGAGCATGCTCTGCAGTCCAGTCTGGAAGCTCTGGACTGGGACACATTAGCCTTTAAAGAGTCTTTCTTCCATTTGGTTTGTCTCTCTGGGTAGAGGCGATGCAGGGTGGGCAGTCCCTGTGGGCGTCATGGCAGTGGGATGGGTGGAGTTAAGGTGTCAAGACTGAGCTAGGCCAAGGTTTACAACCTTCTGACTGGCGGTCACACTCTCTGACTGTGCTTGTTTCTGTCCTGACCTGTAAGGGAAGCACAATGCTGTGAATGCACTGCCGGCTCCTGGTGCTTTTCCACTGGGCTGCCTCAGAAACTGGAGAGTCGATCCTGAGGAAAATGATGCTTCCCATGATGTCCAGAGTTTGAGTGGGAAGAGAGCTGAGCTATCATGTAACAGCCCCCCACTAGGCCTAGCCCTGCAGAGAGACCCAGGATCCCAGCCAGAACAAGACAGATTTCGGGACTGATGAGGTGGGAGATACAAGAATTTTCCATCTCAATATATTATCATCATGATTATTTATTACAGTGCCCCCCCAGTGACCCCAATTAGATTAGACCCCATTCGTCTGGTCACTGTACGATCATAGAAGACATTCCCAGTCACAGCACAGGCAGGAATCCCAGCGTCCCACTTTACATCAGTGACTCCCCTTTGCAGAGCTCACAGCTCTGTAACATCCTGATTGATATTGTCTCAGATTTAAAGGCCAGAAGGGACCGTTAAGTTTGACCTTGTGTGTAACACAGGCCAGAGAGCCGCACTCAGCAATTCCTGTTCTGAGCACAACAACTCATACATGAAGAATTCTCTGGCGTACAGGCAGGTTAGGCTGGACCAGCATGAAAGCTGTCCTGGAATAATCCCTGCCAAATTCGTGGCCAGAATTTTGGAATAATCAGAGAGAGTGATACCCACAAAGACTTCATCCCTGGCTTTACACTGAGCTCTGTGATCCCTGGCTGCGTGCATCAGACCCATAGATAGCACAGTGCACACCCCTGTTCAACAAGGCTGATAGTAATTTACTTTAGTATCTGGTTGGCATGCTTTGATTCAAGAATCTGCCAGTGCCCTGGGGCACCAGAGATCTAGGGTGTTACCAGGAAGCAGAGCAGAGGGGGACACAGCCTTTAGAAGATGGTAACAACTTGTGCACTCCTGAAGATTCACGCACAGAGCCTTGCTCCCTTCAGCAAGCAAACTGCACAGTGGAAAGCCTCCCTGATCTCCCATGGGGTCACACAGATTAGGCGATGCAGGAGGTTGGTCTGCATCTTGCAGTGGGATCTGAAGGTCATGTCCTAACTCTGCCAGCTTGTTTTTTCCATCTTTACTCTGAGAGCCGGGCTGAGAAGTTGCGTGTGTGTGTGGAGATAAACTGGCCAAGAAATAAAGACAAGCATGCTAGATACTCCATGCGTGAGGGCTTTGGCTGGGCTTTGGTGACATCTTTGGGCTGTGATGGGAAATCATGAATGGATTCTCCTGGGAAGGTCACTTATCAGCCTTCTTCAAGTGTCTGGAAAAGAAAAGAGCTGGAGGAAGAAAGATGAGCTACAAAGCTGGTACTGGGAGAGATCCGAACTTCACAGGCATTCTCTAATGTGATTATCCTCTCAGTTACACCAACCCCATTGAAATCCACGCACTTGCACTAGTGTGAGATCAGACACAGGCCCTGGAACTTCAAGTCCCGAAAGATCTCTCATTCATCTCTGGGAGATGACCTAGGAGGCTCCAGTGGCACGGAAGTAGGAGGGGCAGAGCCCTGTCGCCTTGGGCCCAGCAGGGAGAGTCATGTGGTGGGGCTTTTATCAACAGTGATGAAAGCTCAAGAATAGGGTCCCTGCATCCTTGTTCCCTGGGTGCCAGAGCTGTCTGTGGAGCCGCAGACTTTCCCTTGCTGTGCTTTGCTGAGGTCATTCCTCAGCAGTATTGGTACTTCCCTGTCATAGAACCCGAGACGATCAGGGTTGGAAGGGACCTCAGGAGGTTCTAGTCCAACCCCCAGCTCAAAGCAGGACCAACCTCAATTAAATCATCCCAGCCAGGGCTTTGTCAAGCCTGACCTTAAAAACCTCTAAGGAAGGAGATTCCACCATCTCCCTAGGTAACGCATTCCAGTTCTTCACCACCCTCCTAGTGAAATTGTGTTTCCTAATATCCAACCGAGACCTCCCCCACTGCAACCTGAGACCATCACTCCTCATTCTGTCATCTGCTACCACTGAGAACAATCTAGATCCATCCTCTTTGGAACCCCATTTCAGGTAGTTGAAAGCAGCTATCAAATCCCCCCTCATTCTTCTCTTCTGCAGACAAAACAATCCCAGTTCCCTCAGCCTCTCCTCATAAGTTATGTGTTCCAGTCCCCTAATCATTTTTGTTGCCCTCCGCTGGACTCTTTCCAATTTTTCCACATCCTTCTTGTAGCGTGGGGCCCAAAACTGGACACAGTACTCCAGATGAGGCCTCACCAATGTCAAATAGAGGGGAACGATCGCGTCCCTCGATCTGCTGGCAATGCCCCTACTTATACAGCCCAAAATGCCGTTAGCCTTCTTGGCAACAAGGGCACACTTGTTGACTCACATCCAGCTTCTCGTCCACTGTAACCCCTAGGTCCTTTTTTGCAGAACTGCTGCTGAGCCATTTGGTCCCTAGTCTGTAGCAGTGCATGGGATTCTTCCATCCTAAGTGCAGGACTCTGCACTTGTCCTTGTTGTACCTCATCAGATTTCTTTTGGCCCAATCCTCTAATTTCTCTAGGTCCCTCTGGATCCTACCCCTACCCTCCAGCATATCTACCGCTCCTCCCAGTTCAGTGTCATCTGCAAACTTGCTGAGGGTGCAATCCACACCATCCTCCAGATCATTAATGAAGGTATTGGACAAAACCGGCCCCAGGACCGACCCTTGGGGCACTCCACTTGATACCGGCTGCCAACTAGACATGGAGCCACTGGTCACTACCCGTTGAGCCCGACGATCTAGCCAGTTTTCTGTCCACCTTATAGTCCATTCATCCAGCTCATACATCTTTAACATGCTGGCAAGAATACTGTGGGAGACCATGTCAAAAGCTTTGCTAAAGTCAAGGAATAACACGTCCACTGCTTTCCCCTCATCCACAGAGCCAGTTATCTCGTCATAGAAGGCAATTAGGTTTGTCAGGCATGACTTGCCCTTGGTGAATCCATGCTGACTGTTGCTGATCACTTTCCTCTCCTCTAAGTGCTTCAGTATTGATCCTTGAGGATCTGCTCCATGATTTTTCCAGGGACTGAGGTGAGGCTGGCTGGCCTGTAGTTCCCGGGATCCTCCTTCTTCCCTTTTTTAAAGATGGGCACTACATTAGCCTTTTCCCAGTCATCTGGGATCTCCCCGGATCGCCATGAGTTTTCAAAGATAATGGCCAATGGCTCTGCAATCACATCCGCCAATTCCTTTAGCACTCTGGGATGCAGCGCATCCGGCCCCATGGACTTGTGCTCATAACCTCAGTAAGGATTCTTTAAAATACAGCCAGCTCTCCTGGCCTTCTTACCCATCAGCTGCTTAGAACACACTCTCTGGGATTATGTTGCCAGTTCCCTTTCTGTTTCTCATACACCAAAGCAGGTGCTGATACCATCAGTGATGTCAAAAGAACTAACAGAGTTTTGAATTCTGCAAACCAGGGTTTGGTACTTTCCTCTGAATCCCAAGGGGCTCTTTGGTTTGACCATGTTTGTGCCTCTTTTCTCGGCTGCTCACAAACTTTATACCCCAAATAAAAAACAAACAAACAAATGGTAAGAGGACCAGAAAACTGCCACCATGGCTAAACAGCAGAATGAAAGAGGCGGTTAGAGACAAAAGGGCATCCTTTAAAAATTGGAAGTCTAACCCTTCTGAGGAAAATAGAAAGGAATGTAAATGCTGTCAAGTCAAGTGTAAAATTATAATTAGGCAGCTCAAAAAAGAATATGAAGAGCAACTAGCAAAAGACACAAAAAGTAACAGCAAATATTTTTTTTAAGTACATCAGAATCAGGAAGCCTGCTAAACAACCAGTGGGGCCACTGGATGATCAAGATGCTAAAGGAGCACTCAAGGATGATAAGGCCATTGCAGAGAAATTAAATGAATTTTTACATCAGTCTTCACTGCATAAGATGGGCAGGAGATTCCCACACCTGAGCTGTTCTTTTTATGTGACAAATCTAAGGAACTGTCTTAGATTGAGGTGTCAGTAGAGGAGGTTTTGGAACAAACTGATAAATTAAACAGTAATAAGTCACCAGGACCAGATGGTATTCACCCAAGAGTTCTGAAGGAACTCAAATATGGAATTGCAGAACCACCAACTGTGGTATATAACCTATCACTTAAATCAGCCTCTGTACCAGATGACTGGAAGATAGCTAATGTAACACCAATTTTTAAAAATGTTTCCAGAGGAGAACCTGGAAATTACAGGCTGGTAAGCCTAACTTCAGTACCAGGCAAATTGTCTGAAACTATAGTAAAGTACAGAATTTATCAGACACGTAGATGAACACGATATGTGAAGGAAGTCAACATGGCAACTGTAAAGGGAAATCATGCCTGACCAATCTATTAGAATTCTCTGAGGGTGTAAATGAACATGTGGACAAGGGTGATCCAGTTAATATACTGTACTTGAACTTTCAGAAAGCCTTTGACAAGGTCCCTCACCAAAGGAAAGTGAGCTGTCATGGGATAAGAGGGAAGGTTTTCTCCTGGATCAGTAACTGGTTAAAAGATAGGAAACAAAGGGTAGAGACCTCACCTGGAATACTGTGTGCAGTTCTGGTCTCCCATGTTTAAGAAGGATGAATTCAAACTGGAACAGGTACAGAAAAGGGCTACTAGGATGATCCGAGCAATGGAAAACTTGTCTTATGAAAGGAGACTCAAGGAGCTTGGCTTGTTTAGCCTAACTAAAAGAAGGTTGAGGGGAGATATGATTGCTCTCTATAAATATATCAGAGGGATAAATACTGGAGAGGGAGAGGAATTATTTAAGCTCAGTACCAATGTGGACACAAGAACAAACGGATATAAACTGGCCACCAGGAAATTTAGACTAGAAATTAGACGAAGGTTTCTAAACATCAGAGGAGTGAAGTTTTGGAATAGCCTTCCAAGGGAAGCAGTGGGGGCAAAAGATCTATCTGGCTTTAAGATTAAACTCGATAAGTTTATGGAGGAGATGGTATGATGGGATAACATGGTTTTGGTAATTAAATATTCATGGTAAATAGGCCCAATAGCCTGTGATGGGATATGAGATGGGGTGGGATCCGAGTTACCCAGGAAAGAATTTTCTGTAGTATCTGGCTGATGAATCTTGCCCATATGCTCAGGGTTTAGCTGATCGCCATATTTGGGGTCGGGAAGGAATTTTCCTCCAGGGCAGATTGGAAGAGGCCCTGGAGGTTTTTCACTTGTCTCTGTAGCATGGGGCATGGGTCACTTGCCGGAGGATTCTCTGCTCCTTGAAGTCTTTAAACTACGATTTGAGGACTTCAATAGCACAGATATAGGTGTGAGGTTTTTTTTTTTGTAGGAGTGGTGGGTGAAATTCTGTGGCCTGCGTTGTGCAGGAGGTCAGACTAGATGATCATAATGGTCCCTTCTGACCTAAATATCTATGAATCTATGAAATAAAAGGTCAGTTTTCACAGTGGAGAGAGGTAAATATCATGGTCCCCCAGGGATCTGTACTGGGACCAGTGCTGTTCAACATATTCAGAAATGATCTGGAAAAGGGGTTAAACAGTGACATGACAACGTTTGCAGATAATACAAAATTACTCAAGATAGTTAAGTCCAAAGCAGACTGAATTACAAAGGGATCTCACAAAAATGGGTAACTGAGCAAGAAATGTCAGATGAAATTTAATGTTCATAAATGCAAAGTAAAACATAATCCCAACGACACATACAAAACGATGGAATCTAAATTAGCTGTTACCACTTAAGAAAGAGATCTTGGAGTCATTGTGGGTCCTCTGAAAACATCTGCTCAATGTGCAGCGGCCATCAAAAAAGTGAACAGAATGTTGGGAATCATTAGGAAAGGGATAGGTAATAAGACAGAAAACATCACAATGCCACTCTATAAATCCATGGTACACCCACACCTTGAATTCTTCATGCAGTCCTGGTCGCCCCATCTCAAAAAAGATATATTAGAACTGGAAAAAGTACAGAGAAGGGCAATAAAAATTATTAAGGCTGTGAAACAGCTTCCATATGAGGAGAGATTAAAAAGACTGGGACTGGTCATTTTGGAAAAGAGAAGGGTGAGGAGGGATGTGAGAGAGAGCTATAAAATCATGACTGGTGTAGAGAAAGTGAATAGGGAAAATTATTTACCCCTTCACATAATAAACAAACCAAGGGTCACCCAATGAAATTAACAGGCAGCAGGTTTAAAACTAACAAAAGGAAGTACTTCTTCACCCAACACACAGTCAACCTGTGGAACTCATTGCCAGAGGATGTCATGAAGGCCACAAGTATAACTCGGTTCTAAAAGGAATGAGATAAGCTCCTAGAGGACAGGTCATAGAATCATAGAATCATAGAATAACAGAGTTGGAGGGACCTCTGGAGGCCATCTAGTCCAACCCCCTGCCCAGAGCAGGACCAATCCCAACTAAATCATCCCAGGCAGGGCATTGTCAAGCCTGACCTTAAAAACTTCTACAGAAGGGGATTCCACCACCTCCCTAGGTAATGCATTCCAGTGTTTCACCACCCTCCTAGTGAAAAAGTTTTTCCTAATATCCAACCTAAATCTCCCCCACTGCAACTTGAGACCATTACTCCTTGTCCTGTCATCTGCTATCACTGAGAATAGTCTAGATCCATCCTCTTTGGATCCACCTTTCAGGTAGTTAAAAGCAGCTATCAAACCCCCCCTCATTCTTCTCTTCCGTAAACTAAACAATCCCTGTTCCCTCAGCCTCTCCTCATAAGTCATGTATTCCAGTCCCCTAATCATTTTTGTTGCCCTTCGCTGGACTCTCTCCAATTTTTCCACATCCTTCTTGTAGTGTTGGGCCCAAAACTGGACACAGTACTCCAGATGAGGCCTCACCAATGTCGAATAGAGGGGAACAATCACGTCCCTCGATCTGCTGGCAATGCCCCTACTTATACATCCCAAAATGCCATTTGCCTTCTTGGCAACAAGGGCACACTGTTGACTCATATCCAGCTTCTCGTCCACTGTCACCCCTAGGTCCTTTTCTGCAGAACTGCTGCTGAGCCATTCGATCCCTAGTCTGTAGCGGTGCATGGGATTCTTCCGTCCTAAGTGCAGGACTCTGCACTTGTCCTTGTTGAACCTCATCGGATTTCTTTTGGCCCAATCCTCCAATTTGTCTAGGTCCCTCTGTATCCTATCCCTACCCTCCAGCGTATCTACCACTCCTCCCAGTTTAGTGTCATCCGCAAACTTGCTGAGGGTGCAATCCACACCATCCTCCAGATCATTAATGAAGATATTGAACAAAACCGGCCGCAGGACCGACCCCTGGGGACTCCGCTAGATACCGGCTGCCAACTAGACATGGAGCCATTGATCACTACCCGTTGAGCCCGACAATCTAGCCAACTTTCTACCCACCTTGTAGTGCATCCATCCAGCCCATACTTCTTTAACTTGCTGGCAAGAATACTGTGGGAGACCGTGTCAAAAGCTTTGCTAAAGTCGAGGAATAACACGTCCACAGCTTTCCCTTCATCCACAGAACCAGTTATCTCATCACAGAAGGCAATTAGATTAGTCAGGCATGACTTTCCCTTGGTGAATCCATGCTGACTGTTCCTGATCACTTTCCTCTCGTCTAAGTGCTTCAGAATTGATTCCTTGAGGACATGCTCCATGATTTTTCCAGGGACTGAGGTGAGGCTGACCGGCCTGTAGTTCCCAGGATCCTCCTTCTTCCCTTTTTTAAAGATGGGCACTACATTAGCCTTTTTCCAATCTTCCGGGACTTCCCCCGATCGCCATGAGTTTTCAAAGATAATGGCCAATTGCTCTGCAATCACATCCGCCAATTCCTTTAGCACTCTCGGATGCAACGCATCCAGCCCCATGGACTTGTGCACGTCCAGTTTTTCTAAATAGTCCCGAACCACTTCTTCCTTCACAGAGGGCTGGCCACCTCCTCCCCATGCTGTGCTGCCCAGTGCAGGAGTCTGGGAGCTGACCTTGTTTGTGAAGACAGAGGCAAAAAAAGCATTGAGTACGTTAGCTTTTTCCACGTCCTGTGTCACTCGGTTGCCTCCCTCATTTAGTAAGGGGCCCACACTTTCCTTGGCTTTCTTCTTATTGCCAACATACCTGAAGAAACCCTTCTCGTTACTCTTAACATCCCTCGCTAGCTGCAACTCCAGGTGTGATTTGGCCTTCCTGATTCCATTCCTGCATGCCCAAGCAATATTTTTATACTCATCCCTGGTTATTTGTCCAATCTTCCACTTCTTGTAAGCCTCTTTTTTGTGTTTAAGATCAGCAAGGATTTCACTGTTAAGCCAAGCTGGTCGCCTGCCATATTTACTATTCTTTCTACACATCGGGATGGTTTGTCCCTGTAACCTCAATAAGGATTCTTTAAAATACAGCCAGCTCTCCTGGACTCCTTTCCCCCTCATGTTATTCTCCCAGGGGATCTTGCCCATCAGTTCCCTGAGGGAGTCAAAGTCTGCTTTTCTGAAGTCCAGGGTCCGTATTCTGCTGCTTTCGTTTCTTCCTTGTGTCAGGATCCTGAAATCGATGATCTCATGGTCACTGCCTCCTAGGTTCCCATCCACTTTTGCTTCCCCTACTAATTCTTCCCTGTTTGTGAGCAGCAGGTCAAGAAGAGCTCTGCCCCTAGTTGGTTCCTCACTAGGTTAGCCAGCCTGCTCGCGAAGATGCTCTTCCCTCTCTTCGTTAAGTGGAGCCCGTCTCTGCCTAGCACTCCTCCTTCTTGGAACATCATCCCATGGTCGAAGAATCCAGCGCCTTCTCTCCGACACCACCTGCGTAGCCATTCATTGACTTCCATGATTTGACGATCCCTACGCCGGCCTTTTCCTTTCACGGGGAAGATGGATGAGAACATCACTTGCACCTCAAACTCCTTTATCCTCCTTCCCAGAGCCACGTAGTCCACAGTGATCCGCTCAAGGTCATTCTTGGCAGTATCATTGGTGCCCACGTGGAAAAGCAGGAAGGGGTAGCCAATCTATTAGCCAAGATGGTCAGGTATGTAACCCACTGCTCTGGGTGTCCCTCAGCCTCTGTTTGCCAGACAGGGGATGGATCACTTGATAAATTGCTCTGTGCTGTTCATTCCCTCTGAAGCATCTGGCAGTGGCCACTGTTGGAAGACAAGATACTGGGCTAGATGAGCCATTGATTTGACCCAGTATGGATGTTCTTAGGAAGAGTAGCAGTCATATAAATACTTGGGATTCTCTTTGTATGAACAACTGTATTCACCTGGGAACAAAGGATGGAGCATTTGCTACTGGTTATTTGTTATTCACCACTTGTTATTCTCCTGTTTGAAAAGTTTCAGCCATCCACTCAGGGAAGCAAATCTATACTGTCAGAGTTTCAGGGTAACTGCACCTGTATCCCTGCTCGTGGTCCACTGCAGGAGGCCCAGTCAGGTCCCAGGTCTCCTGCCATCCAGGCAGGCACCCTTGTCCCACTTCCTTCCCATCAAGGCTTTAAAGGCTACACAGCTCCCTGCCTTACACTGTGATATCCCCAGCAAGCCAGCACCCAAGGGCTATGAAGTTGCAAGTGATTCACACGGCATTTTCTAAGCAAGCACCATTTATCTTAAGGTAGAAGCATTACAAAGAAACAGAACAATCAAAGTGCCTACACACATGCTAAAAGCTCACACAGCTCACCCATCAGCCTTATGGGGCCCTAGTAGGTCAAAGTCTTTCCAACCCATCCACAAGGTTTAGGTCCTGTCCATTTGCTGGACCAGAAAGAAGGTCCTGAGTCAGTTCAAACCTTTTTTTATATCAGAAGCTCTTTATCTGTCTGTTGGTCTCTGGACAACTGACTTTAAACCAATCTATGCAAACCACTCAAGGGGGTGGCACCCCTCTGGAGGTGTTTACAATCTAAGTGATTCACCATGATCACACTCCCCCTCCCCACCCTGTTTTTGGTTCCCGGAGGAGCTGTAGTAACTCTCTCCGCTGAAGTTGCACACAGTCCCTGGCCCACAGTGGTACATAAACCATCAGCAAACGTAATACAATGTGGTCCCCAAAGAGGCTACCTGGGGTTCAATATCTGTCCTACATACATGAGCCTGCAGTGACCAGTCACACACCCTGAAGAGTCAGTAGTCCAAGTGAATAGCTTATGGCTACCCCTTAGGCTGAGAATAGCTTCTCCAGACTCTTGGATGAGTGCTTATGACTGAGGAATCCATTCATGGACATTAGGATCAGGTGGTAAAAAAAAGGGCTAAATTCAATGGCCAGTTCACACTCAATCAGCCCTAGAAAGTAGCATTCAGACCCTTGGTCCATTCCCTCCCCTATGTGCCATGATCTTCCCAAGGCCAACAGGCTTGCTCCTCCCTCCCCGCTGTGCATGAGCAGTCCTGAAGTGATATAAATGAGGACACTGGGATCTCAGCAGATGAGCCACAGTCAAGGGCACAAGAAGGGTTTGTATTAGGGCAGCTTGGTTTCCAGCTGATCTGAACACTGAGTGGTCCCAGGCCTGCCCCTCATTTAGCTCAGCCTCATGGGTTTCTTACAAGGAGGGTTTATTTTCTGGTAGCAGGAGAGGGTCCCTCTAGTTAAGGGCTGGGAAAGGTGCCATCTGGGCTGGGTGCTGATGGAGCTGCAGGAAATTAACAATTATTATATATGAAAATGAAGATTTAGATGAGTTTCCAAAAGAACGTGCATGTGTGTCCCGGACATGGTAACGGGTGCGGGCCACTGTGAACTGGCCCAGCCTGGTGCCAACTGACGCATGTCCAGCAGGGCATGTGCAGGGCTTTGACAGTTTGCAGAGGTCCTGTGATGAGAGCAGGGCTCAGAGCAGGCATCGCGTTCACAGGAGTGTGGAGGGGGCAGAGCACCCTGTTTGGATAATGTGTGGGTCCCTTGTAACTCAGGGCCAGCCCTGAGAGCCAGAGTGATAGGAGCTGGGAGCCTCCATTAAGTTCCAAATGGGACAAGTGCCCACATCACACAGACTGTCACCATCCCCGGCACAAACTGGCCCCCTTGTTGGCAAAGAGGCCAAGCGCTTAGGGACCATAGGGGAATGACTTCCCCTTTCAACCCTAGTGAGTGTTGGGCACATTGCTAGGGGCACCCCAGCCTCTGTTCTGCTTCTGTTGCTGGCAGAGAACAGTGAGCCCCAGAGCTGCCGGTCCAGCCCCTTTCTCCAGTACAATGGTCACTAAGGATCAAATTCTGCTGGGCCCGTTCACAGGTGTGCAGCAGGGGAAAGGTACAAGGAACCCTCCCTCCCATCCCCCCTTGAGCGCACAAGATCCTCAAGGGAGCACAGGGAGTGAGACAGTGTGCCACCCCCAGGGGCGGGGGAGAGGGGGAAGAAGAGATGCCATGGCTCTGCCACGCTGGCCAATGGAGCAAGTAGCCTCCAATGCTGGGCTGTCTGAACGGTGCAATGGAGCCCTAGAAAACAACCACCACAGGCACGGCAACCAGCCCAGAGCCCCTTCCCCCATTTCTGACCAATTTCCAGTAAAAACTGGCACAATTCTGGCCCGGAATGAATCAAAATATACCCCATGCAAGAACTTCTCATTGTCCCAGTTGTACGCTGCCCCCTCCGTAACCTGCACATGCCATTTCTACTTACTAGCATCTCCTCCCACTCTTATAAGAAAGAGCCAGTTCTACAAATCCCTGGGAAATGGACAATGGGGGTGAATTCTGTGCCGACCCAAGGCAGGGGGTGGCCTGGCGGGGCCCTGATTTGGCTTCCCCAGATCCCGGGTCTATTAATTAAGAACATTAAGAAAAATACACCAGATATTTTGCTTTCCATGGGACCAAAAAAAGTGAGACAATTTTCTCCACTGCCTCAAGTGCCATTTTGCTACAATAGATAGCTCCACTCATCTCTTAGCCCACACCACTCCTTCCTATGGCTTAATGCTGTCATGCGCCAGCAGAGCCCCTCCGCCATGTACACTGGCCAAACCGGACAGTCTACGCACAAGAATAAAGGGACACAAATCTGACATCAGGAATTATAACATTCAAAAACCAGTCGGAGAACACTTCAATCTCCCTGGTCACTCAATAACAGACTTAACAGTGGCAATTCTTCAACAAAAAAACTTCAAAAACAGACTCCAACGAGAAACTGCAGAACTGTAAACTGGACACCATCAAATTAGGCCTGAATAAGACTGGGAGTGGATGGGTCATTACAAAAACTAATTTCCCACTACTGTTACTCACACCTTCTTTTCAACTGTTTGAAATGCGCCACCCTCATTATCACTACAAAAGTGATTTTCTTCCTTTGGTATTCTACTGTTAATTTAATTGTCTTGTTAGCACTGACCCCCCACTTGGTAAGGCAACTTCCCTCTTTTCATGTACTGTGTATATATTTTTATATATACACCTGCTACTGTATTTTCCACTCCAAGCATCTGATGAAGTGGGTTTTAGCCCATGAAAGCTTATGCCCAAATAAATTTGTTAGTCTCTAAGGTGCCACAAGGACTCCTCATTGTTTTTGCTGTTACAGAGTAACACGGCTACCACTCTGAAACCTGTTACCCAGGAGGAGTTCCCCCCATTTTACAACTAGGAAAACCTATGCAAAGAGAAGAGGGAGAATTAGCATAAGCTCACAGCCAAGGTTTGTAGAGGAGTAGGGAGCAGAACCCAGGTCTTCTTCCTCTACCCTGTTTACTGGATCACACTCCATCCGGGCTGGGCACAATGCTTTTGCCTCCACTCCTGGCTCCTAAGCCAGCAAGCTACTGACCACCTCTTGCATGGTGCTGCAGAGCACCCTCCATGCCCCTCCCCTTGGCAGGCCACCCTTAAAATAGTTTTTTACCTGGTCTAGGCTAAAAACCTTGAGCTGACCAATCGGTTTAACCCCCACACCCCAATGCAGAGACTACAGCAGCTGCCTACTGGTGTGCAGGGCACAAACAAGAAAGAAGCCTAGTGTCCGAGTGGCCATCAGAAGAAGATGGAAGAAGAATATTAAACTTCTGAAAAAACATTTTGGCTTCTCAGGGAAACCTGGGTATGTAGTTGCACTTGCACCTGGGCTCTCACTCTTCCTACAACAAATCCCATTTACTGAAGTTCTCCATAGGGCAGGCGGTCACAAGCACACCTACTGCCCAATGCTGTAGTTTCCTGATCCCCTCAAGTCACGGTGCGTCTTACAGGAAGAAGACTGTCCAGCCAGCTGAGGCCAGAGCCCACCACCCCAACAGCTAGATCAGTCAGCCATTTATGGACTTTTGCAGCCATATACTGGGTTGCCCTTCATCCTTGTGCACAAAGGGGAGTGCAGTATTTGAGCTGACTGTTTGCTGCAAAGATGTGTTTATTTGTGAATTAGTGTGTGTCTGGGTATGGGCTGATGTCTGTGTGTGACCGTGGGTGTATTCAGCGGTGTGTCTTGCCATTGATTCAGATCTGTGTTGTTGACTCATTGGAATTCAAACACAGCATAAAATGTTTCTTTTATTTATCCTTAATTCATGTCACTGATCTTCTATGCAATGTTTGCCATTAAGCACGCCCGGGAGAAAGCTCTCTGTTGTGGTTACAGCAGGGTAATGTCAAAGTAGATCTCTATCTATTATTTAGATCCTTATCAGTGTATACGTGTTACAGTGATGGGTGCTATAGAGATGGCTAGATAAGTAATCAGGTCTGCATGTTTGTCTGACTGTCAGTATGGCTGTTCTATACAGCTCTGGCAGACTGAGGCCTTGTCTACACTTCCACTTTACAGTGCTGAAACTTTCTCGGTTGGGGGTGTGAAAAATCTGTGCAGACACCGTTCACTGCATGTTTCAAAGCACACGAACCATTTAAATTAAAACCACCTTGGGCCCCATTGCCATGAAAACTTCCAGCACCACCTATGATCCAGTACCCGTTGCTCATATGAACATGGGGAAAGTGCCAGTGTTTCTCAGCTGTTTAATTCCCAGGGTGACTGGTTTGAACGGAGCAGAATCTCTGTCCTGTCAAGTTCCTTACTCTTGGGTACTGGCAGAGCTGGTTCATTCAGTAACTGGAGCTGATATGGGTTACATCAGATTTCCCAATACTCTGGGGCCTGACTGATGGCATGTTTCCAAAGCAAACCCAGCACTTGCCATGTCCTCGTCTCTTCCAGCTGTGAGAGCTCTGCATTCAGCTACGTGTGCATTTTTATTAACACACCACTCCAAGTAGCTCCATTACCCCTCACACAGTATTTATCCTCAGCAAATGTTCTGTCGAGTCAGGTGGTCCTTTACTGGCCACACAATGCATCAACTGCATTACTGAATATAAATTATATGTGTATTTGCATTTCCAGTTCAAAGCTGTACTGCCTGATTGTAGGCGCTATAAGTTACTCTCAGCCTCAACACAACCCTGCAGCTGAGAAATGACATTTCTCTTGGATTTAATTTAGTAAATGCATGGCTGGCTTTTTTTCTTTCTTGATACAAATGGGTGTGTGTGTGCGTGCACATGTGCGATGCTGTGTGTCTTGCCACAGTGTCTATTGCAAACCCTTCCTCACCTGGCCAAGAAGGGGATGTGAACTAGTTCATTTGTTATTCATTGCAGCAGCCCTGATGATAATGAATTGCTCTGTATTCATGTGAGAGTCACACACACTTCCAGAAGTGGCCCAACTCTGATTTAGTGTTTGTTAATGGGCCCTTGAAATGTTAATTTGCTCTACACAGACATGCTCAGCTCTCCACCTCTGGTTTCCGCTGTGGCCTCCTGGCCTGGGCAGCAATGCAGTCTTGGCTACTTTCCCACAGCCTGGGGGAAAATAATCAGAGGAGTTCCAGCAAACAGATAATTGGTGCAATCAGAGGTTACAATTGGAGGAGGGGGCTACAAAGAGATGAGTTGAAAAGACAACAAGAGGCAGGCTCCCCCTGGGCAATGACTCAGAATAGGGCTGTCCCTCAGTTATTTCCACACCATGCTCACACTGGCTGGGAGTAGGTACCTCTGTGACCTCTGTGTGTGCACATCCAACCAGTTTGTTCTCTGAGCAACACCCAATGTCTACCAGACCCTGCTTCCTCTTGCATTACCATGGGCCCAGCTGGCATCCCTTATGTTGGTGAGCACATGTGTCAGGAGTGCCACTGAAACCAGTGGGATTCCTCCTGTGAATAAGTGCTACTGACGTGAGTAAGAGCTGAACAGCTGGTGTCAAACTGTCCTGCAGAGACTCACGAGCGTGAGTGCCAACCTCAGGGCAGACTCTGCAGAAGCAGAGTACAAACCCCACACTAATTTTGAGTTCTATATTTAGACTGAACTCCTCAGGCACCGTAACAGCCTTGACATGGAGTCACAGACAGTCCCCTTGGGCACCCTGTTCTGTCTCCCCACTCAGGTGAGCCCTTGTGATAGATGGTCCCTTACACTGAGGATCACAGCACTGTCTAGGTTACTCCCAGTCCCAGAGCTGTCCTGTCCATAGGACGGACTGGGGCGACCCCCCAGGCTCCGTGCTTTGGGGGGCCCCGCGCTTCAGGGGATGTGGGGTCCTGGGTGGCCTGGAGGGTTAGCGGGGGGCCTGGTGTGGGCAGCAGTGAGCGACCTGGCCCCAGCCCGCTCCGCTCCACCCAGCTCTGCTCCACCCTGCTTTGCCCCTCCAGCTCCTGGTGTCGCTCAGGTGAGGGGGTGCAAGCTGAAAAGAGGCAGGGCGGGGGCAGGGGCAGGGGCTTGGAGGAAGGGGTGCAATGGGGGCAGGGAGGGGGTGGGACAGGGCCAGGAAGAGGCAGGGCAGGGGTGTGGCTTGGGGGAAGCGGTGGAATGGGGGTGGCGCCTGGGGCAGAGGTGGGGGTTGGCCCGGGCCCCGCACCCCGTTACGAATGGCCCTGCCCAGTCCCAAAGGACTAGTCACTCCAGGTCAATTGCACTTTAGATCTCACACCAAGGACAACGCTTGTAGCCAATCCTGTAATAAACTATCTAAAGGGTTATTAACTAGGGAAAGGAAGTTAGTGAGTTATTTACAAGGGTCAAGCCGGTAACCATACATAAACACAGATGAGTTCCAATCTTCAGTTAAAAAAATTACTAGAAGCGTCTGTGCTAAGCAAGCTCTTTATGTCCTTAAGGGCTAACCCGTGAGAAGCACTGGGGATCTTTTGCTTATGCCTAGTAATCCTGGCCCCTCATCGTCATACAACATAAAAAATGCAGTTCCTCCTCGTTAGAGCGTTATACTCTTTCCCTGTTCAGTTTGGAGTGGCAAATTCAGCTGTTGGGAGGAATTCACTTGCAAGACTCATCTTGGGGAGGGGAGGGAGGGAGCAGTTAACAAAGTCTTTTCTCCTGGGCCTGCTTTGCTGGGCTGGAGATAACACCTACTTCTTGGAGACTCACATTTCTCTCTCATTAATGCTTCTGTCCTGTCTGGTGATTTGCAGTGACACTTCAGTGTTACCTTATAGCATGGGACAACAGATATTAGAAGTGAGAAGAATGCATTACAAGCTTTTCATAATGTCTAAACCTTAGGCACATTCTTACAGTGCCAACACACAGGTTAGCCAGATGGGTTTCCAGCCATGTATTTGTCCGTGTTCAGTGGGGCCTTGGGGCCTTGGCATGAGCTGGCACCTGGTCTGCTGGCGTCACAGCGGGGCCTTATTTGGTGACAGGATCAGGTAGTGGGATCTTGTTTAAACAGGACAGTTCAAAGAGCTCCTGCAGGGACGATGAGCCACCCTCGTAAAGAGCCTGTTTAGCGCAATGTGTGTGTCTAAGGGTATGTCTACACTATCCATGTTACAGCACGGCCGCGGCAGCGCTGTGACGTGGGTAGTATAGACACGCTTTATCACAGGGGGAGACTCTCCCAGCCATAAAAACCCGCCCCAAACGAGCAGTGGGAGCCCAGCTCCTGGCGATAAAGCGCTGTCTACACTGGTGCTTTTCAGCGCTAAAACTGTTGTTGCACAGGGGGGTGTTTTTTCACACCCCTGAACGACAAAAGTTTTAGCTCTGGAAGTGTCAGTGTAGACACAGCCTAAGATGCTCTGTCTCTAGTGTTGATTTGGGGGCAGGGATAGCTCAGTGGTTTGAGCATTGGCCTGCTAAACCCAGGGTTGTGAGTTCAATCCTTGAGGTGGCCATTTAGGGATCAGGGGCAAAAATTGGGGATTGGTCCGGGTTGGACTAGATGACCTCCTGAGGTCCCTTCCAACCCTATGATTCTATGATTTCCATAGCAATGGCTGTATCTGGTGTATGCTGTTTGGATGATCCCTGTTTTCACATCACACACCTATGCTATCTGCTTTCCATGGCAACACCATTCATGTTCAGTGTGTCTTGGGATAAATATCTGAACAGTTGTGTATTTAGCATTCCATTATACAATGCCATTTGCACAACAGAACTGATGCAATCCTTGGATATATAAACAAGGGATCTTTGAGTAGGAGGAGGGAGGTTATATTACCTCTCTATTTGGCACTCTGGTGTCCACAATTCAAGGCTCTTGATAAATTGGAGAGGGTTCAAAGAAGAGCTATTAGAATGATTAAAGGAACAGAAAACATTCCTTAGCAACAGACTCAATAGCTCAATCTATTCATCTTAACAAAGAGAAGGTTAGGAGGTGATTTGATCACAGTTTAGAAGTACCTACATGGGGAACAGAAATTTGATAAGAGAGGGCTCTTCAGTCTATCAGACAAAGGTATAACAAGATCTAATGGCTGGAAGTTGAAACTAGACAAATTCAAGCGAGAAATAAGGCACAAATTTTAACAGTGAAGATAATTAACCACTGAAGCTACTCTCCCTCAAGGGTTGTGGTGGAGTCTCCATCACTGGCAATTTTAAAATCAAGATAGGATGTTTTTCTAACAGACCTGATCTAGTTCAAACGGGAATTAATTTAGGGAAGTCCTGAGGCCTGTGTTGTGCAGGAGGTCACACTGGCTGGTCACGGTGACCCCTTCTGGCCTTAGAATCATAGAAATGTTGGGCTGGCAGAGACCTTGAGAAGTCATCAGGCCCAGCCCCCTGTGGTGTGGCAGGAGCAAGTAAACCTATAAATCTACGACTATTCTATAAAAAAATGGAGCGAAAGCCTCCCTGGTTCTCAATGAACATGGCATGTAGTGCTGGATTGGCCACTGCCACCATTGTTTCAGTTTCTTTGTGTGGAGGCTCCAAAAACTCCTGTATTGACTCAATGCTTCCCAATTGGGCCAGCTGTGAAGTGATGCCCCATGTCTGCCATGTGCTAGTCCTGTTCTGTGCCATAACCATTATCCTGGGAAAAAAGGACAAACTGAGGTGTTCATGCTGCTCACTGGAACCCGAGCCGGCCTTGCTTCCAGATGATAGGGATGGCCAGACCTGCTCTGGAAAACAGCATATTGTACTGTTCCTAGAGCATAACAGCACGATTTCCAGAGGAAATGACAGACCCATCAGACCCAGGTCTGTCTAGTCCAGTAGCCTGTCTCTGACAATGGCGAACACCAGATGCTTTAAAGGAAGGCGTCTAGCACAGCAAGCTCCTCGTCAATGACTGGATCAACAAGATGCTACATTCAAAAGCTGTATGGCTGTTTTGGGAGTGGTGAGGAGTTGGACGGTGAGCGGGTGAATTGGGAGCGGCGAGGAGATGGACGGTGTGCGGGTGAATTGGGAGCAGTGAGGAGATGGATGGTGAGCGGGTGATTTGGGAGCAGTGAGGAGTTGGACAGTGAGTGGGTGATTTGGGAGCAGTGAGGAGATGGACGGTGAGCGGGTGATTTGGGAGCAGTGAGGAGATGGACGGTGAGCAGGTGATTTGGGAGCAGTGGGGAGATGGACGGTGAGCGGGTGAATTGGGAGCGGTGAGGAGATGGACGGTGAGCGGGTGCATTGGAAGCGGTGAGGAGATGGATCATGAGCGGGTGAATTGGGAGCGGCGAGGAGATGGACGGTGAGCAGGTGATTTGGGAGCAGTGAGGAGATGGACGGTGAGCGGGTGATTTGGGAGCAGTGAGGAGATGGACGGTGAGAGGGTGAATTAGGAGCAGTGAGGAGATGGACGGTGAGCGGGTGATTTGGGAGCGGTGAGGAGTTGGACGGTGAGCGGGTGAATTGGGAGCAGTGAGGAGATGGACGGTGAGCGGGTGATTTGGGAGCAGTGAGGAGATGGACGGTGAGCGGGTGAATTGGGAGCAGTGAGGAGATGGACGGTGAGCGGGTGATTTGGGAGCAGTGAGGAGATGGACGGTGAGTGGGTGAATTGGGAGCAGTGAGGAGATGGATGGTGAGAGGGTGAATTGGGAGCGGTGAGGAGATGGATGGTGAGAGGGTGAATTGGGAGCGGTGAGGAGATGGATGGT
The DNA here is from genome assembly GCF_015237465.2 of Chelonia mydas. Classification (NCBI taxonomy): domain Eukaryota; kingdom Metazoa; phylum Chordata; order Testudines; family Cheloniidae; genus Chelonia; species Chelonia mydas. Next base: position 18,175,102 of record NC_051259.2, on the reverse strand, counting down.
GAGCAGGTGATTTGGGAGCAGTGAGGAGATGGACGGTGAGCGGGTGAATTGGGAGCGATGAGGAGATGGACGGTGAGAGGGTGAATTGGGAGCAGTGGGGAGATGGACGGTGAGCGGGTGAATTGGGAGCAGTGAGGAGATGGACGGTGAACGGGTGCATTGGAAGCAGTGAGGAGATGGACGGTGAGCGGGTGCATTGGAAGCGGTGAGGAGATGGATCATGAGCAGGTGCATTGGGACCAGTGAGGAGATGGACGGTGAGCAGGTGATTTGGGAGCAGTGAGGAGATGGATGGTGAGTGTGTGATTTAGGAAGCTCACGGCAACCCTGTAATTCGCAAACACTTCCCTTTCTGTGGAAATGAATTTTGCAGCCCAGGAACCGAGGATGTGGAGCCAATGGTGTTATTTCAGTTGGTCAAGTGTGTCAGGATCCTGCCCACTGCCTGAGCCCAAGAGACGTGTCCTGAGGCCCCCTGCAAGGTGCTGAGTTCCATCTATGGCTGCATTTCAGTCCCATTGTGATGTAATCCCTTAGTCACACACAAGGGTATAGGGCCCCTTCACTGCGCCAGTGACAGGTTCAAGGGCTGATATCTCTGGACAGTGTGGAGCTAGAAATAGGAGCATGATTCTTTAGGAAAGAGGAGATTCCCATCTTCCCAGCAGGAAGCACAGCTCTTGTCCCCAGCCCTTGAATGACCACAGCTATCGGGCTATAAAATGGTAACATTCTCATGTTTTAAATTGGAATAATAATTTTCCTGTCCCCCTAAGCCCTGTGCAGCTGGACTCGTGGAAGCTAAGGTGCCTGGCTTTATAGATAGAAGGATACAAAACAGTCCCAATAAAATAGTTAAAAACTCCATAAAATATCCCTTGTAAAAGCCTTTCTGCAACATGCATTGCACATACAGAAGAGAGGCCAGGGTGACATGGGAGAAAGTGCTCATTAGTGATCTGTGGTCATGCCAGACTCATGCCAATTGCACATCAATCCATCTCTCTCTCTCTCTCTATCTGCTCACACTCGTTTATATTGAATGGAGATTTGTTTAACACGCTGATGTCTGCCTGGCACTTTGGCGACCAAGAGCTCCATGCACATGCAAGTGCTGAGCATTATTATTGTAATCCGAAGTGACTGAAGGGGTCTATTTTTGAGAGTCCTGTCTCACACCTTCCACCGAAAAATGCTCCTGTCCTGTCTCCTCGGGCGCCTGATGGGCCATGTGAGTGACAGTCTGGTTACTGGCTCCACGGGAGGAAACAAACCACAGGCTGAAGAGGTGACAGTGAGAAAGACGAGGGAGCTGAAAGGGCTCCTGGGGGATGGACTTGTCAGGCGGCAGGCCCCTCACAGCCAGCTGCTCAGTTGTGACATAGATGGGACAGACACAGAACACAAGGCAGGGAGGTGCTGGGTTTGATGCTCTGGATTGGCAGGGAGCAGTCTGAGGCACTGGATGTTTTTGCCAATGGGCTAAGGAAAAATTGGAGGATTGGGCCAAAAGAAATCTGACGAGGTTCAACAAGGACAAGTGCAGAGTCCTGCACTTAGGACGGAAGAATCCCATGCACTGCTACAGGCTGGGGCCTGACTGGCTAAGCAGCAGTTCTGCAGAAAAGGACCTGGGGATTACAGTGGATGAGAAGCTGGATAGGAGTCAGCAGTGTGCCCCTGTAGCCAAGAAGGCTAACGGCATATTGGGCTGCATTAGTAGGAGCATTGCCAGCAGATGGAGGGAAGTGATTATTCCGCTCTATTCGGCACTGCTGAGGCCACATCTGGAGTACTGCGTCCAGTTTAGGTCCTCCAACTACAGAAAAGATGTGAAAACTTGGAGAGAGTCCAGTGGAGGGCAATGAAAATGATGAGTGGGCTGGGGCACATGACTTACGAGGAGAGGCTGAGGGAACTGGGGTTATTTAGTCTGCAGAAGAGAAGAGTGAGGGGAGATTTGAACAGCAGGAACAGCAGTCTTCAACTACCTGAAGGGGGGTTCCAAAGAGGATGGAGCTCGGCTGTTCTCAGTGGTGGCAGATGACAGAACAAGGAGTAATGGTCTCAAGTTGCAGTGGGGGAGGTCTAGGTTGGATATTAGGAAACGCTATTTCACTAGGAGGGTGGTGAAGCACTGGACTGGGTTATCTAGGGAGGTGGTGGAATCTCCATCCTTAGAGGCTTTTAAGTCCCAGCTAGACAAAGCCCTGGCTGGGATGATTTAGTTGGGGATTGGTCCTGCTTTGAGCAGGGGGTTGGACTAGAACCTCCTGAGGTCTCTTCCAACCCTGATCTTCTATGATCCTATGAACTCAGGACATTGGGCGTTGAGCCATGAGTATCAGCCTGGGAGCAGAGCATGTCTGAAAGCCTGGCCCTATGACAGAGCTGCAGTGTACGAATCTCGTCCCCAGTCAATGCAAAGAGTTCCCTCTCAGGCCTCAGAGCTTGCAACAAGAGAGAGACCGCCTGGCTGCATCCGCCCCCCCCCGAGCCCCAGGAAAAAGGGATGTATGTGCAGAGTACTGGAATGGGAAACTGTGGAGCACTCACAGGGGTCAGGAAGTGAGAGCACTGGCTAGTGTCTAGGCAATGCGCTTGGGGATGCTTCCCCTTCTCTGTGAGCTGCCCCCACCACTGGGTAAAGAGACAGGCAAAAGCCGCCGTGAAACACTGTTCCCATGGGGCTGTCAGTAAGTAACTCATCTCAGAAGGAAGGTGGAGTCGTATGAGTTCTAGGACATATTCCTGCCTGGGGATTTGACAGCTCCCCTGATGTTTTATGCTCTCTCTGTGGGGGAGGGGATGGCTGGCTCCCGCTGTGAAATCAGCCGTTGGCTCTCCATGTTCCTGCTGCCTGTAGAAGGCTGCAATCACTGACTGTCCCTGATGTTTTGCAGAGGTCAGTGATTGGTAGGCACAGGCTGAGTTAGCTAATGGCTGTGGCATGCAGCACAGGGCCCCACTCTCTGAATTGCAGCTCGATTAAGTTGTACTTAAAATGTTCTGGTCTGGCCCAGGCCATGAAGGACTGAAAGTTGCTGTTTGGTGTGAAATAGATTGGTGGTCTCAGTGCCATTCAGAGTGGGCAGGATCCCTCAGCACACAAACCACCATCACAAGTATCATTCGCGGACCCTTCATGGCTCGTCTCAGCAGAGGCCAGAGACTCCATGACATCTACGAGGGATTGAGCTAGTGCTGTTGATTGCACATACCATAAGCATGGGCAGCAAGACAAAACCCTAAGACAGCAGAGACAGACAGTCCAAGGACTGATTGCCCCATGGAGACCAGCTGCAGGAGTTTTATTGCTGTGCAGACATACCCTAAGAGACTGAGGAAAGTCTGCTAAGGCCACGAACACACCCCAAACTGAGGACCTCCAGACTGGTAGGAAGTGACCCAGGGGAAAACTGAATTTGGGCTAACTCAACTGGGCCTGACACTTTGATAAACCCCTAGGGCCTTGGGCTGGGACCTGGTGGAGTGGGTGGGCCTGCGTCCCCCTACTTTCCCTCCCCCCAACCGCTCCTCCATAGTGACAAACTCTCTGGGGGAGCAATTGAAGCACTCTGGGGTGACTGAGGCCACAGCTGGGGCCCCCCTCTGGGATGATTAGGCCAGCAGAAACTGTAAGGCCATGAGCTGGCAACTAGGCCAGCTTGTCATTGGACCTTCCCACTACACACCTACACAGTCTTTATTGGGGCATTCATTGCACTGGCTGAGGTACATCACATGTTGTGATAGGCATGTGTAGGACCCATAAATCTTGAAAGGTGTGTGGGGGGGTGGGGGTTGATCATTGTAGCAGTTCAGATTTGTCTGCAGGTTTAGCATCTGTTGTTCTGGCAGTTCATGGGTCCTGGTCTGTGGGTAGCTGGCTTCCAATGATGAGCTTGGTGAGGGTGAGGGTTGTTTGAAGGCCAAGGAGGGGGCTGGGGAAAGATTTCTTTCAGGATGTGGTCCCTGTTGACGATGGGTTGTAACTGTGTAATTATACCCCATGTGGATTCCAATGTGGGATGGTTGGTGAGCAGTCAGGGGGCTGTTTTTTATTTTTCCATATTGAAGGCAGGGTCTCTTGGATTGTTTGGGAGGCCTGTTCCATGATACAATCTACTTCTTTGGTGGAGTATCCTTGTTTGGTGAAGGCAGTTTTAAGTGCGTTAAGGTGTGTATCCTGGACTTTCTCCTCGGAGCATTTTCTGTGGTGTTTGAGTGCCTGGCTGTAGATAACAGATTTCTTGCTGGGTTTGGGGTGGTTACTGGATCTTGAAGGTAAATGGGATGATCCATGGGTATCTGGTTGTCTGTAGGGTTTCATTGTTGAAACTGATCATGGAGTCCAGGAAGTTGGTGCTGGCGTCGGAGTGCTCAAGAGAGAGTGGTTGTTCGTCAGCAATCCCTTGAGGTCAAGGATGATCTCTTTCACAGGTGTTACTTTTCATGCATCCTTTGGTGACTGAGTATTCTGATTCTTGAGCCACAGGCTCGTTGGCAGACATTGCCCAACCCAAGGGAAGACAGGGTTGGGCCACAATTGCTGCTTAACAGTTGTCTTGCCTTTCTTTTTTGGCATTTTTCTGTGACCAGGTGTCACCGTGCCTTCGTGGATCATGACTGAGAATACCAAATTCAGGACAAACCGCTGAGAAATAGGGAGACACCCCCCAAAACTGAGGATTATTCTTCCATAAGGTATACCAAACCAGCAACAAAAGTAAACTTCTGTTTCACCACACTGGCTAACAAGAAGTCAGACATACAGCCCCCTTAGGTATTCCAGTCCTTGTATCACCACCAGAAACACTAGACTTAATGATGAGTGGTTCTTTAAAACCAATTTTATCAAATAAAAGATTCTTCTGATCCCAAAGGACCAGCAACACGCCCAGGTCAATATACAGCTCAGATCTTACCCAATAATCACACTGTTGCCATCCTATAGTATCTAAAATTTAAAGGTTTATTTATAAAAAGAAAGAAAGGTGAGGGTTAAAATTGGTTAAAGGAATCGAATACATACAATAATTGCAAAGTTCTTGGATCAGGCTTGTAGCAGTGATGGAATAAACTGCTGGCTTGTTAAATCTCTGGTTGCTTCCAAATTATTGGAAGGTCCTCAGTCCCTTGGTTAGAATGCCCCCATTAGTTCAAGTTCATCATAGTCCAGAGGTTTGAGCAGGAAAGAGGCAAAATGGAGATGTTTCCAGGGCCTTTTGTAGCTTCTGCCATGTGAAGGGAAACCCATTGTTTCAAACAAAGCCCGCACCACAGCTAGTGGAAAATCACAGGGAACAAGATGGTGTTTGGAGTCACGTGGGCAAGTCACACGTTCATGCATGATTTCGCTTAGTCATAGCAGAGGCCATTACCTATACTTTAGATGGAATGTTCACAGGAAAGTCCATTCAGTGTAGGTGGGTGTCTTCCAGTGTGAGTTAAGTGTTCTTTTGATGGGCCACCTAACTTGAATAGTCCCTTCAAGATGTGCAGGCTAAATACCTTGTAGGCTGTGATGATATTGACATGAACTGTGACTGAATAGATCATTGTTGCAACCAAGGTCCTGTAGTTGCACAAAATCTCATACAAAGGAGGTCAAGTAAGGTGTCTATGAAAAGGTCATGATTTGCTGGTTATGATTATGCTATCTGTATGCATGTATCATTTTTGTATTTAAAGTTATGAGTATTGGCTCTATACCTGTTTCAAATGTTGGCTCCTGGGGTAATGCCCATGAAGTAATCAGCCAGATATGCCATGTAAGATATCTGCAAAAATGTTATAATTTGCCAGATATGATAATCTTGTTTATATGTTTGTATCACCTTTGTGTTATGAGTTATAGATATGTCTGTATTTCAAACTTGTGCTATGCTTCTGGGTGACACCCCAGACAGTTTGGCATCAGCTCTGACTAGCCTGCTTGATGGCCCATTAAGGATCATCAGCTACACTATTGACCCACTGAGAGAAGGCAGATACACCTTATGACTCAGCAAGTCATGCAGGGAGATGCCTATGGAGAGAACTCTAAGGCTTCCAAGGCAGCTTGTGTTTGAAACAAAGGAAGCACAGGCCACATGACAAGAGACTATAAAAGGCAGCTGCATCTTATCCATTTTGTCTTCAATCCTGCTTCTTACCTCTGGAGGAACCTTGCTACAAACTGAAGCTCTAAACAATGGACTGAATGACCCATCCAAGCTGTGGATGTTCTCCAGAGACTTGACTTAAGCCAGCAGTTTATTCCATCACTGCTATAAGCCTGAACCAAGAACTTTGCCATTACTGTATGTAATTAATTCTATTTAACCAGTTTTAACTCTCATCTGTATTTCTTTCTTTTCATGAATAAAGCTTTAGATTTTAGATTCTAAAGGATTGGCAACAGCATGATTTGTGGGTAAGATCTAACTGGTATATTGACCTGGGTCTCGGGCTTGGTGCTTTGGGATCAGGAGAAATGTTTTTTCTTTTACTGGGGTATTAGTTTTCATAACCATTCATCCCCATAAGGAGTGACGCTGGTGGTGATCCTGGGAAACTGAAGTGTCTGAGGGAATTGCTTGTATGACTCCTGGTTAGCCAGGGGGGTGAAGCCGAAGTCCTCTCTGTTTGGCTTGTTTGGTGTGCCTTAGTAGTAAAGGACCCCCAGCCTTGGGTGTGACTGCCCTGCTCTAAGCAATCTGTCCTGAACTGATACTCTCAGTAGTGTCCCGACAAAGGTCACTTTGTTACATAGGCATTACTACAGGAGCAAACATATTGAAATACAGGCATAGAGCCAATACTCATAACTTCAAATACAAAAATGATACATGCATACAAATAGCATAATCATATTCAGCAAATCATAACTTTTCTATTGACACCTTACTTGACACATATTCTATAAAATTTGTTGCAATTATATAACAGTGGTAGCAACAATGATCTGCATGGTCATATTTTAATCAGGTAACGTCACACCAGGGCAAGGCGATTTTCCTCAAAAGTGGACAAGTCTTCACCAGTTACCCCTTTTCTGGGCTACAGTCTTCCAGTGTGTGGTGTCAATGCCACATCTCTTGATGTTTATCTTGAGGGTGTCTTTAAAGCGTTTCTTTTGGCCTCTCCATTTCCTTTCTCCTTTGGTGAGTTGGGCATACAGTAGTTGTTTTGACAGGTTTCAGAATAACAGCCGTGTTAGTCTGTATTCGCAAAAAGAAAAGGAGTACTTGTGGCACCTTAGAGACTAACAATTTATTTGAGCATAAGCTTGAGCTGTAGCTCACGAAAGCTTATGCTGAAATAAATTTGTTAGTCTCTAAGGTGCACAAGTCCTCCCTTTAGTAGTTGTTTTGGTAAGTGTACATCAGGCATGCACACACTGTGCATGCTACACCTCAGATGGTGCTGGATAATCAGCCCACCAAATGGAAGATTTTGGCCTATCTGAGGACACTGACATTAGTGCGATGATCCTCCCACTTTATGTTGAGGATCTTCCGAAGAAAGTGCTGATGCTGGCATTCCAGGTTTTTCAGGTGTCTTCTGTAGGTCATCCAAGTCTCACAGCCATAGAGGAGAGTTGGGATTACCACCGCTTTATAAACCAAAAGTCTAGTATGTGTTCTGTTGTTGTGATTGTTGAACACCGGGTGAGACAGTCTGCCAAAGGCAAGGCTGGCACAGCAAATTCTGTGCTGAATCTCAACATCTATGTCTGCCCTCTGTGAGAGATGGCTGCCAAGATAGGCAAAATATTCTACATTTTCCAGATCTTCTTTGTCGATACAGATCTTCCTTGCTGGGTCTGATGATTGACCAGGGACTGGCTAGTGGAGAACTTTTGTTTTGCTGATGTTCAGAATTAGCCCTAGGCTTTTGTAAGCTTCAGAAAAGCAACTAAGGGCTATTTGAAGATCCTCTTTTGAGTGCACAATCATCTGCATACTAGAATTTGGTTTTAGTTCTTGCACGGAGATGAGAAAGGTTGAAGAGGTTGCCGTCAGTCCGATGCTGGATGCCAATGCCCTGTGGTAGACAGTCTTGAGTTAGTGTTTTCATAGCGGCTAAGAAATTGGAGAAAAGGGTGGGTGCCGGTACACAGCCTTGTTTTACATCAGTTCGGATGACAAAGGGCTCAGAGATAGAGCCACTGCACAGGGTGGAGGCAGTCATCTGGTCATGGAGGAGTCTTACAATGGTGATAAATTTGCTTGGGCAGCCAAACTTTGACAAGATTTTCCACAGAGCCTCATGGCTGACAGATTTGAAGGTTTTGGTCAGATCGTTAAAGGTCACATACAGCTCCTGGTGCTGTTCTTGGCATTTTCCCTGGATCTGCCTGGCTGCGAAAATCATGTCGGTTGTGCCTCGTGTTGGTCTGAAGCCGCACGAGGACTCTGGAAGTACTTCCTCTGCAAGAGGGAGCAGGCGATTCGGTAAGATTCTAGCAAGGATCTTCCCAGCGATGGAGAGGAGGGCAATGCCTTGATAGTTGCCACAGTCGGCCCTGTCTCCCTCTTTGAAAATGGTGACGATAGTAGCATTACGTAAGTCAGCAGGGATTTCTTCGGTGCGCCAGATTTTGAGCAGCAATAAGTGAAGCTTGTTAGTCAGTGTTTCTCCCCCTACTTTCAGTACTTCAGTTGGTATGCCATCAGGACCTGGAGCTTTATTGTTTGTCATTTGTTTAATTGCTTTGCAGACCTCCTCACGTGTCGGTGGGTTGGCAAGAGTTTCCCAGATTGGGTGCTAAGGGATGGAGTCGATGGTGTTGTCAGTCACACTCAAATCTGAATTTAGAAGCTTTTGGTCATGTTCCTTCCAGCGCTCTTTGATGGGTTCGTTATCTTTAAGAAGGGCACTACCATCTTCGGATCTCTGAGGTGTGAGGCCACATGACTTTGGTTCGTACAGGGCTTTTGTCTCACAAAAAAAGCTCCGCATATCATGGCTGTCACTGAATGTTTAGATTTCTTTTGCTTTGTCTTCCCACCATTTGTTTTTGATTTCTCGGATCCTCCTTTGAACTTCAACTTTGAGGTGATGGAAAGAGCTCGGCTTCTGATGGGGGATAATGGTTGGTTTTGCCAGTTGCAGAAAGCTTTTCTCTTCTGGTTCAAAAGGGCTGTAATCTCAATGTTGTTGTTGTCAAACCAGTCCTGATGGCGGTGGGTAGCAAGGCCAATGGTTTCCTTGCATGCCTGATGGATGGTATATTTTAGGGCTTCCCAGCCTTCTTCGACTCTTGTGTTGCCATTTCCAGGTGTGCATATGGCCAGTTTTTTTACTGAGGAGTGTTTGAAAGTTCTCTTGTGTGCTGAGGATTGAAATCTTTTGGATGTTGTGTTGCCGTCTGTGTGATTTGGATTGCTTTCTGTGTTTCGGTGCAATCCTGATGGACATGACTGATCTCACCAGGCGGCTGTCAGTCCAGCAATCGTCTGTTCCTCTCATGACATGAGTGATTTGGACATCTCTGCGACCCTGTGTTCTTACAATGCCATAGTCTAGGAGGGGCCACTGTTTTGAGCGGGGATGTTGCCAAGTTGTTTTGTACTTGTTGCTTTGCCTGAAGATTGTGTTTGTGATCACAATGTCATGCCCTGCACATTTGCTGAGTAGAAGGATGCCATTGGAATTGGTCTTGCCCACTCCTTCCTTCCCAATGGTGCTACTCCATATGTTAGAATCTTGGCTAAGTCTTGCATTAAAATCCCCTAAGAGGATTATCTTACCTGTTTTTGGAATGGATGAAAAAATTTTATCAAGGTCAGTGTAGAAGGTTTCTCTCTGTTCTTCTTCAGTGTCAAGAGTCGGTTCATATGCACTGATGATAGTGGCAAATGACTTATTGACCAGTTGGATGCAGAGGGTCATAAGGTGCTTATTGATGCCAATGGGGAGCTCAGTCTGGTGGTTGACTAGAAGGTTTTTGATTACAAAGCCAACAGTGTGTATTCACCTGTTGCTTGCTGGTTTTCCTTTTCAGAAGAAAGCACCCTCTTCCCTCAGGTGGCCTTCATCTGTGCATCTTGTTTTGCTGAGAGCAGCGATGTCAATGTTGTACCTCGAGAGGTGGTTGTTAAAGTTGCGGTGGAAGTCTGTGAGGGAGTTTAGATTGCCTGTCCAGAAGATGCAAATATCATCAATGTATCTCAGGTGTACCATTGGTTTTGTGGCGCGTTTGTCCAGAAGTTTTTCATTCAGGTGGCCCATGAAGAGGCTGGCATGTTAGGAAGCCATCCTAGTACCCATGGTTGTTCCCCTGCTTTGAACAAAGTGTTTGCTGCTGAGTGTAAAGTTATTATGGGTGAGGATGAAATGAATGAGTTTGGCAATGATATCTGAGGTCTGCCCATTGTCTTGTAGATATTTGAGACAGGCAGCGATGCCATCATGATGAGGGACATTGGTGTCTAGGAAGGTGACACCCATGGTGGCAAGGATGGTGTTCTGAGGGAGGTTGTTAATGCTATGGAGTTTCTGGAGCAAGCACAGCATGAGAGAGAGGCCCCAGACTAGCCAATAGTGCAATGCTTGGAGCACAGAGCTGTGCTGTGCTGATGCAGAGCAGGGACTTGAACTTGGGTCTCCTGCAGCCCAGCTGAAGCCCTCACCACTTGCTAGTTGAGAGGGGGCTTTGCTCGTTCTTGCTTTCTCTGGCCAGACATTGTAGCCTTGGCCCTGAAAAGCTCCCTGGTGACACGTGAGTTGAATCTGGTATGTCCTCTTGAAAAGCTTTGGTTTTGATGAATTACCATTTTCCAAGAAGACCTCTTTTGCTGGATATTCTTGACCAGGTTCCATTCCTGACTAATTTGTCTGTTTGGTTAATCATTGTCCCAGCTCACACATGTTATGGGTATAGAATTCCTTTATTCTTTCTGTCAGCTGCTATTATAGGGATTTCAACTCTGATTAAAAAAAAATTAAAATATTGGATCCCCCTGGAGCCCCTTGGGGATCCCTTTGGAGACCTCCCAGATCCCCCTGAAGAACCCTAGATTCCTTTGGAAATCACTATATATCACCATGGAGATCAAGCAGATGCATACAGAGATCAGACCCAAAGAGCAACCTGGATCAGCTCAAAGCACTTCAGATATTACCCTATGTCAAACCTGAGATTGTCCCAAGAATCACTCTGTCTCAGCTGAGGGATACTCTAAGGTCAGCCCAGAATAGGAGATGCGAGGAACAAAACTGTATTTTATCCTAAAAAATGTAGTGATTTTGGAGGGATTCTCCCCAGAAGTCCTGTCTTGCCCCGCAATCGTTATCCAGCACTTCCCTCTCTGCTACAACAACATGAATCCTTCATGTGTCTTCTGAAAAATTCACTGGCTTGTACTTTCCATTTGCACAAAGGGCAGCTGTCCTCTGCCGGTGCAGCATCTCTGCAAACACAAGTGCTAGTGGAAAATCCAGAGGTCTGGCTCCAGCGCCGGACCTGCTTCTAATCCTCACAGTCTGTGTGGAGAAGTGAACAGGGCAGGACAAAGTGCAAACCCCTGAGCTTTCTCCCTCCTGACATTGAGAGCCAGGTCCTGCACTCTTTGGCTAAGGAGTCTCCTGGGACAGTTCCCAGTTTGGCTGTCAGCCTCCCACAGAGGGTGTGTTTTGCCCTGTGTCTTAATGGGGTGCAAATCAAACTGTCTCAGCCCATGCCTACTTTGGTCAATGTACGATACGTTGGCACACAGCCACTGCAGTTAGTATATCACTTGTGCGTGTGCGTATTTGGCTTCTTGGGTCAGTGTGGCACGTACGCCCCAGGAGTGCTTATGTCAGTGCACAGTGTGGTTCACCATGAGGAGGTGTCCCAGTACGCAGTGATGGTGGGGCTGCAATGAGTTGTGCAGGGGTGACTGGCAAAGGGTCAACTTCCCACTGTGCAACTTTTCCCATCCCATAATGTCATCTATATCCCATAATTTTTGCACCTTTTTTGAAAATCACATGAACATGTGCGTCCCTCCTTGCTAGCCGCTACCTCTGATAGAAGCACGGAGTCTGCACAGCTCTTCACTAATGTCACAAGCATTGCAAGCACCGGGTGCACGACCCTCTGGGATTTGCAGAGCTGTGAGAAGAACTGAATCAGCGGGGAACATGATAATTTCTTGGAGGACAGATTGTTGTGGGACATGGTGAGAACCAATTCAAGGATGATGGTGGCATTCACAGAGGAGCGGCAGGTGGTGGAATGCAGCTTCTTGGCCCAATAAAGGAGCACTGACTGGTGGGATCGCATTGCAATGCAGGCTTGAGATGATGAGCCGTGGCTGCAGAACTTTTGGATGCACCAGGATGTATTCCTGGATCTCTGTGCTGAGCTCTCCCCAGCTTTCCAGTGCAGGAACCCCAGAATGAGATCTGCGCTGACTGTGGAGAAGCAAATGGTGATTGCACTGTGGAAACTTGCAATGCCAGATTTTACTGATCAGTGGGAAATCATTTTGGAGTTCAAAAATCCATTGAGGGGGCCATTGTCATGCAATTGTGCAGGGCCATTAATTGCATCCTGCTGTGCAGGACCATGACTCTGGGCAATGTACAGGACATAGTGGATGGATTTGCAGCCACGGAGCTCCCAAACTGCGGTGGAGCTATAGATGGCACACACATCCCTATTTTGGCACAAGCTCGCCTTGCTACAGAGCACCTCAACAGAAAGAGCTACTTTTCTATGGTTATGCAAACATTGGTGGATCACTGGGTATGCATCACCGACATCCATGTGGGCTGGTCAGGGAAGATGCATGATATTTGCATCCTTAAGAACACAGGACTTTTCAAAAAGTCCCTGCACACAGGGACTTTCTTTCCTGATCAGCGGATTACCATTGGGAATGTTGAAATGCCCATAGATACCTGGGGGACCCAACCTACCCCTTGCTCCCATGGCTCATGAAGCCATACACCAGCCCCTAGACAGCATCAAGGAAAGATTCAGCTACCAGATCTGCAGGTGCAGAATGACAGTTGAATGTGTTTTTGGTAGGGGAAGGGATGCTGGTGTTGTTTACTCACAAGATTGGCTCTCAGTGAGAAAAATACCCCAGTGGTTATAGCTGCCTGCTGTGTCCTGCATAATATCTGTGAAGCAATGGGGGAAAACTTGCCACTTGTGTGGAAGGGCTGTCTGCTGAGTGTGAACATCTGTACACAAGGGTTATATAGTTCAGGCAGGCTTTGAAAGTGCACTTTAACAGTGAGCCACATTAACCACTGTGATGTACTGTGCTTTACCTGGCCCTGCTGTTTCAGGCTCGTTAGGAATTGTGTGGTGCTTGGTGTGCATATATGCTATAACACAGCCAATGCATCTATTAATTTTGTGTTGCTTACTCTACATTTATGAGTATTAGGCCTGGTCTACAGTACTCCGGTTATTTCGGAATTAGCTGAGTTAATTTGAAATAAAACGATTCCATCCACATGACCAAACTGTTTTTTTTTTTTTTTGATTTAAAGGGTTCTTTAATCTGATTTCTGTACTCCACCTCGGCAAGTGGAGTAGCACTAAAATCAAGATCACAGTTCTGGGTTACAGGCACTGTGGACACAATTCGATGTTATTGGCCTCTGGGAGCTATCCTAGATGGTCCCTTGTGCCGCTCTGGACAACACTCTCAACTCCAATGTACTAGCCTGGTAGGTAGTAAAAGCCCCGGGAACTTCTGAATTTAATTTCCTGTTTGGTCACCATCAGCACAGGTGACCATCAGCACAGTCCACCATCACAGGTGACCATGCAGAGTCCACCATCACAAGAGACCACACAGTCCCAGATTTGCAGACGAGCTCCAGCATGGTCCGAATGGGAGGTACTGGATCTCATTGCATGTTAGGGAGACAAATCTGTTATGGCAGAACTACGTTCCAAAAAAAAAAGAAACGCAAATACATACACTAAAGTCTCCAGGGCCATGACGGAAAAAGGCTACTCCAGAGACACAGAGCAGTGTTGTCCAAAAATCAAGGAGCTCAGGCAAGTGTACCAAAAAGCCAGGGAGGCGAACGGGCGCCGGACACAGCCCCATACATGCTGCTTCTGCCATGAGCTGCATGCAATTATGGAGGGTGATGCCACCACTACTCCACCGTTGTCCGTGGACACCTGCAAGGGGGGGAGTTGCATGGAGTGAGGATGAGTTATTGGAGGACGAAGAGGAGGAGGAGGAGGAGGACAGTGCACAGGCAGCAAGTGGGGAATCTGTTTCCCCCCCTAGCCAGGAACTATTCTTAACGCTGAAGTCAACAGCCTCCCCCCACTCCCAAGGCGGGCTCCCAGACCATGACCCTGGAGAAGGCACTTCTGGTGAGTGAGAGCCTGATCGGAGCCACGTGGTGGGGGGTGGGGGGAAACCCAGCCATGCTGGGCTGTTCGCGTTTAGTTTAAAGAGCTCATCCCTGCTCAGAGCCTCATCAGAGCCACCTGGTGGGTGTGGGGGTGTGTGTGTGTTGTATGAAGTGATCACCCCAGAGAGCCTGCAGGCCCTTCTTTTATATGGCAAACCCACCAGGCATCGCTTGCTATGGGAAAGGGGGCCCGGCAGTTTGAAAGTATTGAAATGAATGCAGAAGAAGCAGAACCCCGCATGCCCCTAGAGCTTACCATGGCTGCCTGCAAGCTGAATTCTGTTGCCCGGCCACGTGTGATGGCTTACTCACACCAGAGTGGCAGGCACTTCAGTATAAGAGGCAAAATGCGACGTTGTACAGAAAGAACATGTGCTGTGTGCTATGAATTGCCTGTTTCAGTGAGAAAGAGTTTCCCCTTTGTTCTCTAAAATGTATCTTTTAAAATACTACCCTCCCTTTTTCTCCCCCTGCAGGTGCAAATGTTTCAACGCGGCCCCTATTTACTCCGTCCAGAGGCTGTCCAGATAGAAGGCGGAAAAAACAAACTTGGGATGACATGTTCAGCGAGCTCATGCAGTCCTCCCGCACTGATAGGGCCCAGCTGAATGTGTGGAGGCAGACAATTGCGGAGTCCCATAAAGCGTTAAATGAACATGAAGAGAGGAGGGACGTGTGCAATGAGAGCAGGCAGGGTGCTACGGTCAAGCTCATGGGAGAGTAAACTGACATGCTCCACTGTATGGTGGATCTAATGCGGGAAAGGCAGCAAGATCACAGACTGCCGCTGCAGCCCCTGTATAACAGCCCTCCCGCCTCCCCAGTTCCATAGCCTCCTCACCCAGACGCCCAAGATCATGGGGTGGGGCAGGGGGAAGAGGCTACAGGGACCCACACACTCAAACCCCAGAGGATTGACACAAGCAGCAGAAAGCTGGCATATCCAAAATTTTGATTTGGTTTCTGACTTGTACCTTCCCTCCTCCTCCACCACCCTAAACCAATACCCTGCCCCCCCCCCCCCGGTCTACCTTCTGATTTCTCTCAATGTGTTGTGCAACAAACAATAAAGAACATTTTTTAAAAACAATTGTAACCTTATTTCCTTTCATATATATAGGGGGCGGGTAACTTAAAGAGAAACAAACACAACTGTCACACCGTACCCAGCCAGTTATGAAACTGGCTTTCAAAGCTTCTCTGATGCTCAGTGTGCCCTGCTGCGATCTTCTAATCGCCCTGCTGTCTGACTGTGCGAAATTGGCCACCAGGCGAGTTGCCTCAACCTCCCACCCCACCATAAACTTCTCCCCCTTACTCTCACAGATATTGTGGAGCACACAACAAGCACAATTGGAATATTGGTTGTGCTGAGATCTAACTGAGTTAGTAAACTGCGCCAGCGCGCTTTCAAATGTCCAAATGCACACTCTACCACCATTCTGCACTTGCTCAGCCTATAGTTGAACTGCTCCTTACTACTGTCCAGGGTGCCTGTGCACGGCTTCATGAGCCATGGCATTAAGGGGTAGGCTGGATCCCCAAGGATAACTATAGGCATTTCAACATCCCCAACAGTAATTTTCTGGTCTGGGAAGTAAGTCCCTTCCTGCAGCTGTTCAAACAGACCAGAGATTCTGAAGATGTGAGTGTCATGCACCTTTCCTGGTCATCCCATGTTGATGTTGATGAAACATCCCTTGTGATCCACCAATGCTTGCAGCACCATGGAAAAGTACTCCTTGCGGTTTATGTACTGGCTGCCCCAGTGTTCCGGGGCCAAGATAGGGATATGCATTCCGTCTATCGCCCCACAGTTAGGGAACCCCAGCACGTTAAAGCCATCCACAATGGTCTGCACATTTCCCAAAGTCACTACCCTTGATAGCAGCAGCTCAATGATTGCGTTGGCTACTTGCAGCACAGCAGCCCCCACAGTAGATTTGCCCACTCCAAACTGATTCCTGACGGACCGGTAGCTGTTGGGCATTGCAAGCTTCCACAGGGCTATGGCCACTCGCTTCTCAACTGTGAGGGCTGCTCTCATTTTGGTGTCTTTGCACTTCAGGGCAGGGGACAGCAAGTCACAAAGTTCCATGAAAGTGGCCCTACGCATATGAAAATTTTGCAGCCACTGGGAATCATCCCATACCTGCAACACTATGCAGTCCCACCAGTCTGTGCTTGTTTCCCGGGCCCAGAATCAGCATTCCATGGCATGAACCTGGCCCAACGCCACCATGATCTCCCAATCGCCACATGCCATGCTTCTAGAAACATCTGTGTCCGTGACCTCATCAGTATAGTAATGGCGCTGTTGTCGCTTCCTCGCCCGGTTTTGCAGGTACTGCACGTACTGCTGGATAACGCGTGAGGTATTTACAATGGTCAAAACTGCAGCGGAGATCTGAGCGGGCTCCATGGCTATGGCGCCTGCACGGATAATCCTGGAAAAAGGGCACAAAACGTAGGAGAGCAGACTGGCAACGGAAGAGGTACTGTTCGGTTCACGATAGCCAAAAAAAGGCGGGAAATGGTTGTCTTCTGTAGCTTTCACGGAGGCGGGAGCCCAGGACAGACAACATGGAGAAGCTCGGTAGCACGGCAAGAGCGGGAGAGCAGAGTTGGCGGCAGAAGCCGTGCTGCTCGGTTCACAATGGCCAAGCAGAGTTGGCAGTGGAAGCGGTTGATGAGGAAGAGAAAGAGTAGATACTTATAGAGATTACATAGAAAGACGAGAACAAATGCGAGGTGGATTCATAGTACCAGGAGAGAAGCGGTGCACCGTACTGCACCATCTGCTGAAAGCAGTATGGCGTCTGCATGCCAAAAAGGTGCAAAACAATTGTCTGCCATAGCTTTCACAGAGGGAGGAGCGACTGACGACACACACCCAGAAACACCCGCAAGAATGTTTTTGCCCCATCATGCACTGGGAGCTTAACCCAGAGTTCCAGTGGGCAGCGGGGACTGCGGGAACTGTGGGATAGCTACCCACAGTGCACCGCTGAGACATTCGATGCTAGCCTCAGTACTGTGAACACACTCCGCCGAAATTCATGCGCTTTAGCGGGGACACACAAGACCAAATGTATAAAATCGCTTCCAAAAAATTGAATAGAATAATTTCAAAATAATTTTGTACTGTAGATGTACCCTTACCCTGTGTTTGTCACTGAACCTATGTCCCACTGTACAATAACAAGTAAGTCAGTGCTTTCAGAACTGCTAGGTACTCTGCAGCATATGTTGTGAACTAATAAAATCAATTATATTCCAAATAGTAGCATTTTATTCAGTAACAAAATCAGTGAAAAGAAAAGTCTGTGCACTTTTAAAGAAAATATATTAAAAACTTAATAAATTAATAGACCAGAACGTCTGACGGGGAAAGAACATTCGTGTCCATTTTAGCTACACACACACGAACCATGGCTTTCACAGGTCAGTGTTTGTGCAGCTGTGGCTGTCCTTGATGTCCCCTGGGATGGAGTGGCAGTGGCTGGGCTTGAGCCCCTGATACCAGGTGGAATATTGAGAGGGGGACGCAGGTGCTGGAATGGAGTTCTCCATGGATTTCACAGGGAGGTGAGCCCAGGATTGTTGAACCTGCAGGTCCACAAGAGTCTGCAGCATCTGTGTTTGTGGCCAGAGAAGATCCATGATGTCCTGGTGCATCTCCCTCTCCTTTTCTGGCCAGGACTCCTGGGTCTTTCTCCTATTTGCTCTTTCTTTCTCCAGGCTATCTGCAATATTCACCCTCCAGGCCCTCTGATGCAGCACTGGCTTGCAGGATCTCGCTGAGCATGTCACTCTGAGTCCTCTTCATTCTCCTTCTTTTCTGGTTCCATGAGTGTGGAGGGGGACTGCCTCAAGGCTGCAATGGCAGAAGCAGCTCCAGGCAACGCAGAGGTACAATGGAAAGCAAACATTAAGATTCTGAACTCCTTTCCCTGGCCCCCCTAAAGTTTTAAACCAGGCATGCAGATTGATACTTCTGC
Source organism: Chelonia mydas (assembly GCF_015237465.2). Lineage (NCBI taxonomy): Eukaryota > Metazoa > Chordata > Testudines > Cheloniidae > Chelonia > Chelonia mydas. Next base: position 18,156,731 of record NC_051259.2, on the reverse strand, counting down.
CTCAGAGCTCTTGTGCACTGCACTATGCAGCTCCAGCCTTCTTGAGTACGGCTTGCCAGTGGTGAGGGAGATGAAGAGGGAATTGCTCAGTTGCATGAAGCTATGAGGATAGGGCAGTAGTACTGAATGCTGGCACCATTTTCCACAAGGGGTGGGGACTTTAGCTGCTATTTCACTCCTGAGGGTGACAAAGGCATAGAGAGCACAGCTGCTGCTGATGTCCCAAAGCTGCCCAGGCCTATATCCTGCTATCCTGTCTACTGCAATGGCGCCTGCTGAAGTTATTGCCAACGGGCATGAGAAAGTCTCCTACCATGGAGGAAGCAATAAGGCTGCCATGCCTGGAAACCTTCGTCAGAGGATTGCAGTGTACCTTCATGGAAGTTTCATCGAGCTCTCTCAGGAGGATTCAAAGGACATCCCTGGGCACATGCCCCCCCTCCCCACATCTCCGCACTTAACTCTGCAGGGGGAATGAAAAGCAATTCTACCTCTCTTTGTCTGTTTACTCTTCTGTTACAAGTAAATTAAAGATTGCTGTGTCCTGCTAAGTTGTGGGTACCATCACTGTAATGGGAAATACATTTACACACTTAGAATCATAGAATCATAGAATATCAGGGTTGGAAGGGACCTCAGGAGGTCATCTAGTCCAACCCTCTGCTCAAAGCAGGACCAATCCCCAACTAAATCATCCCAGCCAGGGCTTTGTCAAGCCTGACCTTAAAAATATCTAAGGAAGGAGATTCCACCACCTCCCCAGGTAACGCATTCCAGTGTTTCACCACCATCCTAGTGAAAAAGTTTTTCCTAATATCCAACCTAACCTTCCCCCACTGCAACTTGAGACCATTACTCCTTGTCCTGTCCTCTTCTACCACTGAGAATAGTCTAGAACCATCCTCTTTGGAACCACCTCTCAGGTAGTTGAAAGCAGCTATCAAATCCCCCCTCATTCTTCTCTTCTGCAGACTAAACAATCCCAGTTCATTCAGCCTCTCCTCATAAGTCATGTGTTCCAGTCCCCTATTCATTTTTGTTGCCCTTCGCTGGACTCTCTCCAATTTATCCACATCCTTCTTGTAGTGTGGGGCCCAAAACTGGACACAGTACTCCAGATGAGGCCTCACCAATGTCGAATAGAGGGGAACGATCACTTCCCTCGATCTGCTGGCTATGCCCCTACTTATACATCCCAAAATGCCACTGGCCTTCTTGGCAACAACGGCACACTGTTGACTCATATCCAGCTTCTCGTCCACTTTCACCCCTAGGTCCTTTCCGCAGAACTGCTGCCTAGCCATTCGGTCCCTAGTCTGTAGCGGTGCATTGGGTTCTTCCGTCCTAAGTGCAGGACCCTGCACTTATCCTTGTTGAACCTCATCAGATTTCTTTTGGCCCAATCCTCCAATTTGTCTAGGTCCCTCTGTATCCTATCCCTGCCCTCCAGCATATCTACCACTCCTCCCAGTTTAGTGTCATCTGCAAACTTGCTGAGGGTGCAATCCACACCATCCTCCAGATCATTTATGAAGATATTGAACAAAACCGGCCCCAGGACCGACCCCTGGGGCACTCCACTTGACACTGGCTGCCAACTAGACATGGAGCCATTGATCACTACCCGTTGAGCCCGACAATCTAGCCAACTTTCTACCCACCTTATAGTGCATTCATCCAGCCCATACTTCTTTAACTTGCTGACAAGAATACTGTGGGAGACCGTGTCAAAAGCTTTGCCAAAGTCAAGGAACAATACATCCACTGCTTTCCCTTCATCCACAGAACCAATAATCTCATCATAGAAGGAGATTAGATTAGTCAGGCATGACCTTCCCTTGGTGAATCCATGCTGACTGTTCCTGATCACTTTCCTCTCGTGTAAGTGCTTCAGGATTGATTCGTTGAGGACCTGCTCCATGATTTTTCCAGGGACTGAGGTGAGGCTGACTGGCCTGTAGTTCCCAGGATCCTCCTTCTTCCCTTTTTTAAAGATTGGCACTACATTAGCCTTTTTCCAGTCATCCAGGACGTCCCCCGTTCGCCATGAGTTTTCAAAGATAATGGCCAATGGCTCTGTAATCACAGCCGCCAATTCCTTTAGCACTCTTGGATAGAACACGTCCGGCCCCATGGACTTGTGCACGTCCAGCTTTTCTTACCTTCCCCTGCACTGGGCTCGCCTGTGCTAGACTGCTAGAGCATTGGCCTCCTAAAGCCTGGAAAGGACCCAAGTCAAGCATCAAGCTGTCGTCACATATCATTATTGTCGGTGTTCTTCAAGGCCCTGGAGCCCTTGGTTTTACCACGTATATTACCCAACGTGGAGAGAATTTTGAGCCTTGACCAAGCCGGCTTTCGCTGAGGCTGTAGCACATGCGAGCAAGTACTCGCGCTGACCACATTTGTTGAAAATGGCTTCCAGAGAAACTTGAAAACAGGTGCTGTTTTCATTGATCTAACAGCAGTGTACAATACAGTATGAGACACTGGCCTGCTCGTGAAGGTATCATGGGTCCTGCTACCTTGGGTCACAGGCATTGTTGAACTATTCCTCCATGATAGGCAGTTCAGAGTCCAGATGAGGGAGAAGATGAGTGCTTGGAGACAACAGAGCAATGGGTTACCCCAGGGCTCTGTGCTTTCTCCAACCCTGTACAACCTTTACATTAATGACCTGCCAACAACGGAGTCACGAAAGTTCATTTATGCAGAAGACATCTGCTGCGGTACCCAGGCCTGGATATTTCACAAGCTTGACGCCACCTTAAACCGGGACATGGCAAAGTTAGCTGACTACTGTATGACTTGGCGCCTCCAGCCAAGTGTCATAAAAACAGTCTCCAGTTTGTTCCATCTTCATCATGCCAGCACAACCCGAGAACTGAATGTTTATCCGAATGGTCAGACGATGAAGCATGAAGTAGAACCGGTCTGTCTAGGTGTAACCTTAGACAGCACACTGAGTTACCATGCCCACCTGAAGAAGACAGCAGTTAAAGTTAAGACACGCAACAATCTTCTTAGCAAAGAGACAGGTTCGTCATGTCCGTCATGGGGTGCTCATGCTCCAGCTCTGTGGACGTCAGTTCTTGCCCCCTTGTATCCAGGGGCAGAGTCCTGCGCACCAGTGTGGAGTCGATCATCACACACCAAACCGGTGGATTCGCAGTTACATGCTGCCATGTGTGTCATCTCCGGCACCCTGTGTCTGACTCCACTCCCATGGCTCCCAGTTCTGCACAGTATCGCTCCTCCGCATATCAGACGAGAGGCTGCCACTGGCAAGTTACTGGAGAAAGTATGTGCCAACTCAAGCCTGAGGTTGCACAATGACCTTTTTAAACCACCAGCTGCAGGTTTGCCGTCACATCGCCCATTATGGTCTCATCCGCCAGGCCAGGATGTTAGGGCGGAAACACTCTGGTGAGAGGAATGGATATCGGTTATAATCCCCAGCCAGTCTCTCATCACCGACCCCACAATCGGCCACCTGGTTTTGACTTGCCCCGTCGCCAATGGTCCCTGTTGAACAGGTACTGGACCAGGCAAGGTGTCTGAGCAGCCAGCCAGCCAGAGTCGCTGGGGCCCTCGTGACAGCCCTTTGTGCAGCTGCGGCACAGCACAGATGATGACACACATCGGTCGAGGTTCAGCGGTGGCCTAGAAGAACTGCATCACGCCACTGAAGATGCCGTCGCTTGGCTAGACAACTACGCACACGCTAAATAAAAATAACTGGGAGGAGGCCCCAAGGCCGACCCAGGACACGCTGGAGGGATTATTTCTCCTGGCTGGCCTGGGAACTCTGGGGGATCCCCAGGAGCAGCTGGAACCTGTGGCGGCGGAAAGGGAGATCTCCATGCTGCCACCGCGACCTGCACCAGGAAAAGCGGCATAAAGGAAAAAGAGGAAGAAGAGAAGGAGGTTTTCAAACTTCAAGGTGAGAAACTGAGGCAAAGGACATTGCCCAGCATGCTCTGGGGTGGGTATTTGCTCATGGTTACATTCTTTTGAATCATGGTTGTGGTGTTTTCCCAATTAGTGTTGCATTCCTTTGCCCTTTTAATAGAAGTTTTCTTTGTTAACACAGACTCAGTGCTCGAGAGAGGGGAAGCACTGCCTCTTAGAGATGCCCAGACTGGTGTGTACTTTTCCCAGGTTACAGGGTGGGGGCTCGAGCTGGTTCTGTTTTGCATTGTTAAGAGGAACCCCTAGATATCGAACACGGCCCTTGTTGCTGTTGACTTCACCTGGCAGAAGGGTTCCATTCATAGGCGCCGACTCTGTGGGTGCTTAGCACCCTCCAGCCACAGCTGATTGATGGCGTCCCTGATCAGCTGATTGGAGGATGGGGGGGAGATGCTTGGGGGTGGGCAGAGAGCAACGAGTGGGCGGGGGCCTCGGGAAGGGAGCAGAGTGGGAATGGGATGAGGCGGAGCAATGGTGGGGCCTTGGGGGAGGAGGTGAAGTGGGGGGGGGGGGCTTGGGGCAGAGCGGGGATGGAACACCCCCAGGGAAAAGAAAGACTCAGCACCTATGGTTCCATTAACATAGATTTGGCATTTATTATAGTGGGCACGACCACTCAGCCCATAGAGATTCAGTAAATCTGTAGTTCAAACCCCTGATTATAAATTCCTGAATCTCTCTTTGTTGGAGCTGAAATTTTCCTTTCTTGGCCTCAGCCCAGAGATTACATTTTCTGGAGAGTTGAAGCAAAATCCCCTTCAGCCATGTCTGAGTTGTGGAAAGGGCCCACTAGATGGGAGTGTGATGCATAGCTGGATAGATCTGAACTGTCTGGCATGAAGAAGGAAGGATTCCTGGATGGCTGGAGTCCAGCAGCGACCAGGGACCGTTGCTCATCTGACAAAAGAGAACTGAATGCCAAGTAAGAGAAGGGTGGATTTGCAGTGACTGCTGGTAGCGCTGAGCGCTGATGGGGCCTGACTCAGGGACACACTCCACCCCCAGTGCCCACGCTGGGTAGCTGACTGAGCACTGTGGCGATGTCCAGGTGGAGAGAAGAGGCGAGGAGAGGCTGCCTAATCTGTCTCCTCCATGGGGGTGTGTCCCTTTGGAGCAGGTGCTGCCCTGAGCAGGAGGTGCACCCCTAATGGGAATGTCCTAATCCAGCCCCACCCCCTCGCAGCAGAGCGGCTCTGGTGTTCCTGCTTCTGTGGAGGTGGTCACCCTGTGCTGGTAATGTGCTGGAGCTGGTGTCTTCTGGGGACAGCACTGGAATCACTCGGCTTCATTCCTTCCACTGGTTCACGGCACTAGGTGGCAAGATATCCGCTGCCCAGGTGGCGTCTGGAAAGACGTGCTGGCACAGCTCCAGCTGGAGTGGCCCGGGGTGGCTGCGTACAGAGGGTGCAGAGTTCAGACTGCGAAACGGGGAGTGTCCGGCAGATCCAGCCCTGGAGGGGCAGAGGGCAAGCGGCATTAGAGAGGCCATCTGACTTGAAAACGTCTCTGCTTGGATTTGCTTCCCGTGTTGCCACGACTCAAACATTTGCCGTCTGTTATTGTCACTGGCAATTCTCGGAATTGTTGGTTGTAAAGCCACATTCCACGGCAGAGCAGCTGAACTGTACCCCAGCCCAGGTCAGCGTAGCTTGGGGTTCGCCTGTGCGCAGCTGGCAGCTTGCTGGCGGGCTGGGGCCCTCAGTTCAGGCTTGGAGAACACATCAGAGAGGAAAACAGGGAGTGGGAATGAGGGAGAAGGGTAATTTGCAATTGTGAAGCTTATTTTTAGAGCTCAGCTCAGCTCACGGTGCCTGGAGCTGCCAGGATAGAATCCAGGGTTCATGTCATTTGTGATCCCCAGCAACATGCTCTGCTCTATCTGACACCCCAATCCAGGTACCAGAAGGCAGGGCGAGCTGCCATCCCACCCCGCTGCACCTCAGCACTGCCCCTTGCCCCTCCATGGCAACCTCCCGCTCTGGGGCCCAACTCACTGCCCCAGGTTAGTGGTTGTGTTTGCGGGGTGCGAGATGCTGTCCCTGTGGTGTGCTGTGTGTTAGTGGACAGAGGGAAGAGACAGACTCTGTTAATTCTCTCCTGTGCTGGGTAGATGGGAAGGGCTCTGCAGTCCCCGTTTAACCCTCGTTGGCTTCATGTCTGTCTTGCTACTCAGCGTAAGCAGCTGCTGGCTTCAGAGCTGGGGGAGCCAAAAGGTGCAAGCAGGGCACATGGCGGGTGACTGTGGGGTGAGCTGAGTGAGTGGCGCAGAGCGCAAGTTCCTGCCTTTTCCAGTCGTGCGCAGGAGGCCCCGGGCCGGTTAGCCTATTTCCTTGCACACCTGATCACGTTAGCGTCCTTCCTGCCCCAGCGATTTGCATCGGGCTGGGAACAGCTTTCTCAGGTGCCTGCTCTGCCATTGTCTCTCCTGGTTGCTGAGGCCAACCTGACCAAAAGAAACAGGCACCAAAGAAGTGCAGGGGGAGGAGACCCCTAACTCCAGGGGAAGGGAGGAAGGATGAACAAGGGGAGGGGATTCAAATCAACCCCTAAGCAAAACGAGGAGGAGGAGGAGGGGCAAAAGATCCAGAGCAGAGAAAGGCAATTCCCCATCAGGGCTTGATCCTGCTCCATTCGAGTCAGTGAAAATCTCCCAGTGGCCTCAGTGGTGCAGGCTCCAGGGCGCAGGGCAAGTCTACGCCCAAGCGCTAGATTGGCAGCAGCTGCACTGAGGCGGCTAAGCGGCAGCGCACCTGGCAAAGATGCTCTAAGCTGGCAGGAGAGCGCTCCCCCATCAGCATCACGACTCCACCTCCCCAGGAGGCAGGAGCTCTGTCGCCGGGAGTCACTCTCACGGCGACATCGTGCCAGGATGGACAGCGCCGCGGGCGACGGGACTTATGTCGCTCCGGGGGTGTCTTTTTCACACGCCGAGCGACGTACGCTCCATCAGCTGAAGCAGTAGTGTCGACCAGCCCCGAGTCAGGGGAACAGGAGCTGGGGTGCTGCTCGGCTCCTTCTGAATCTGGGTCAGGCTAGTTTGGAAGAGGAAGAACGAGCACGAGCCCATGGTCCTGGGTATGTGACGCTTTACACAGCTCTTCCGCTGGGTGTCAACATAGCTGGCAAGTTCTCAGTGCAGAGCTGGGACTTTTCTGCACATCACTGCACGCTCTGATGCAATGTGTGGCTCACGGCTTTATTTCCCGCACACCACCCAAACCCTGCTCTGGAGAGACTCATTAACTGCCCCTGGGCTTCTCTGTGGTGCTCAGCACTGTAGTATCTGAGTACTTCCTCAGCGCTAATGAATTGATCTTCACAAAACCCCTGGGAGGTGAGGGGCTATCGTCACCCCCATTGCACAACTGAGGAGCTGGGGCACAGAGATTAAGGCCAAAAGTACCCACGAATTGTGGGTATCCAGTCTGAGATGCCTGACTTTTCAGAGCCGTTAGCATTATTAATATTTATTATTACTAGAACACTCAAGGGGCTGCCTGAGGAGCTGCCTGAGCCATTACCAATTATCTTTGAAGAGTCGTGGCAGACTGGAGACATTCCAGAAGACTGGAAAAGGGCAAATCTAGTGCCCATCTATGAAAAGGGAAATAAGGACAACCCGTGGAATTACAGAGCGATCAGCTTAACTTCTGCACCCGGAAAGATAATGGACCAAATAATAAAGCAATCAATTTGCAAACATCTAGAAGATAATAAGTCAGCATGGCTCTGTCAAGAACAAATCGTGTCAAACCAACCTGATAGCTTTCTTTGACAGGGTAACAAGCCTTGTGGATAGGGAGGAAGTGGTAGACATGGTCTATCTTGACTTTAGTAAAGCTTTTGATACTGTCTCGCATAACCTTCTCATAAACAAACTAGGGAAATGCAACCTAGACAGAGCTACTATAAGGTGGGTGCATAACTGGTTGGAATGAAGTGAGCTGTAGCTCACGAAAGCTTTTGCTCAAATAAATTTGTTAGTCTCTAAGGTGCCACAAATGCTCCTTTTCTTTTTGCCACTACAGACTAACACGGCTGCTACTCTGAAACCTGTTCCCAGAGAATAGTTATCGGTGGTTCACAGTCATGCTGGAAGGGCATAATGAGTCGGGTCCTGCAGGGATCAGTTCTGGGTCAGGTTCTGTTCAATATCTTCATCAGTGATTTAGATAATGGCATAGAGAGTACACTGATAAAGTTTGTGGACAATCTTGTGAGAGGGGTTGCAAGTGCTTTGGGGGATAGGATTATAATTCAAAATGATCTGGACAAACTGGAGAAATGATCTGAAGTAAATAGGATGAAATTCAACAAGGACAAATGCAAAGTACTCCACTTAGGAAGGAACAATCAGTTGCACGCATACAAAATGAGAAATGACTGCCTAGGAAGGAGTACCGCGGAAAAGGATCTGGGGGTCATAGTGGACCACTAACTAAATATGTGTCAACGATGTAACACTGTTGCAAAAAAAGCGAACATCATTCTGGGATGTATAAGCACTTTTGAAATTCAGACCCCAGGGTCTCAAGTTGGGCACCAAGAAAATGAGGAATGCACAATTGTGGCCACGTGTGAAAAGTTGGGTTTAAATGACCTATCCATTATCATGTAGGAACTGTAGGGCAGAGGCTGGGCCAGAATCCAGTTCTCCAGGATGTCATTCGACTGCTTCCACTTTGAGATCAGCCTCTCTCTTCCTGCACTTTGGTGCTTCATTTACTACTCACCTTCCAGTTTCCACAACAAATGAGGCAGGGGCCCTGCTGACAACAGCCTCCTTCACTACCCCTGCTTCCTTTCCTGAGCATCTTGTGCATGAATGAAGCCGTGGTCCTGTGGAAAAAATAGTATGTGATTGTGAGGGATGTGGGCCTGTTCTGTAATAGCTGACGAATACTGCATGCGACCTAGTTATTGGGATGTTTTCTGTTGGCTGTGTTGGTTTGATTTGATATTGGGCTCTAAGGAAAAGAAGCAGGAAGAATGAAGAATGGGTCAAGATAAGCTCCTCCCTTCCTCCAGCAAACACTTCAGGGTTGTTAAGAGACAATGCCTGAGCTATTAGCTGCGAAGATTCCACCTCAAGGCTTGGCCCAGTTACAAAACTTGTTTTGCCAGTGGGGGGCAATGCTGGGACCTGGCAGTTGAAAAGGCCAACAAATGATTAAAATGACTCTCTGTCCCCCTAGGTCAGGGCAATTATTGGGAAGACGTTCAGGCAGACACCCAGGACCTATTGGGGTATCTAAAGAAGCCAGGGTTGCCTGGTCCACCACCACCATATGGCAGGGCTGTAGGGAAGACAGACATGCCCAGAGACTCTTTGTTGTTTAAAATCCTTTTCTCTGACTGCTTTGTTCCTACTCTTACAGATAAACCGCAGTTGGGTTTTTAGAAGGCTGTGTGCGGTCGCTGTATTCCCCGCTGCTCCGACTCGTGAAGGGAACCAGGTGCCAATTGCCAAAGCCTGGTGGTGTGAGCACATGGATCTACAGGGTACAGAAGCCCAGGGCCCAGTGTAAGAGTGGGAGAATTGTGAACTTCCCCTGCAGAAGAGGTGCAGACTCCAGGCCTGGCCCTGACGAGGGGGCACTCAGAGATCGTGGAAAAAATGGTATCTGGCCATGAAGTAAAGACTGTATATAATTCAGGGGGATATAGTGGACCAGAGGTTCTCAACTTTCTTCCTTCTGAGCCTCCCCATCCCCCGCAACATGCTATAAAAATCCCACGGCCCACCTGCATCACAACTGGTTTTATGCATATCCAGTAGATTAAAAGCCAGGGCAGGCGTTAGAAGGTAGCAAGCAGGGCAATTGCCAGGGGCCCCTTGCCAGAGGGGGCCCTTCAAAGCTAAGTTGCTCAGGCTTCAGCTTTCTGCTCTGGGATCAAACAAGTCTAACGCTGGCCCTGCTCTCTGGTTTATTTTGGCGGACCCCCTGAAACCTGCTCGTGGCCCCAGGGAGCTGCAGACTGAGGGTTGCGAACCACGGCTGCAGTGCATATGCAGAAGGGGTCGGGATTAAGGTTGCACAGACAACCTTCATGCTGGCATTTCTTAACTTTGGAGTGCTTGACTTTGCAGCCATGCTCATATTCTTTTAGTATAAATATATTTCAGGCAGCATCTTTAACCCTCTGCTTATATAGAAAAGCCCCCAAAGCCCCCACCTGCAGTGAATCTCAGCATACAGCTCAGAGCCAGTGCTTTGTTGTGATGGGTGCTCCGGCTGCCTGTCATGACTTCCCTTGATCCAGCTGTGGGGCCTTTCTCCTCCTTGACTCCTGGCCATGCCAGGAACCCTGCTTTTCTTCTGTTATTAAAAGCACCCTGGTCCCTGGCTGGTCCCCTCCCCCAACCCTCAGATGGTGCAGAATTACCATATTCCTTTGTCGGGAGCCACACTTCTGCTTGTCTGGAGGAGCAGCTGAGGCAGGAGAAATGTGCGTTTCCATGCCGGGGCTTAGTCTGGGATGCATTGTGCCTCTGAAAGGAATGTTTACAATGTGCTTGAAACAGATAATATGAGTGCATGCAGGAGGTGCTGGCGAGGGGGCTGCGCTGGGCTGGGGGAAGGGGTCCTTCCTTTCCGCTTCATTCATCAGCCACAGAATAGAAAGTGCCTGGTGAGACAGGGGCTCTGACTTGCCAGCCTGACTCGGGTTCACCAGTGTCGGTGCCTGCTCGTTCAGGGGTGATTCTCTGATTTTGGCCAAAGAACAAGTGAACTAATTTGAGAATCCCAGGATTAGCTTCCAAGATGCCTCCTCTGGTCTGTCCCTGCTGCAGAGAGCTCTGCTCTGAGCTGAGCCGTCTCCATGTGGCGGTGGCATGAGGTCTCAGAGCAGCCAATGGGATGGGAACACATTACCCCTGCTAGGATCCTGCCTGCTCGTTCCTGGGCACGGTGCTAGGCTTCCTGTCCACACAGCTGTGCCAACACACCTCGGCCTTGCCCTGCCGCATCCCCTGTGCTTCTCCTGTCCCGGATTTCCTCTGTCAATGCACCTCAGTCCTGACATGCAGCATCCCATCTCCCCCCGAATCCCCCCAGCTCTGGCAATGCCCCTCCCCTGATACTCAGCCCTCCCATCTCCCGCCCCCCGCCCCTCCCCATGATCCTGGGGCTCCACACATCACTCTGCTGTTGTGCCTGGATCGTGCCCACCCCAAATGGAGCCTTAGTAGCTGTTAATGTTATTTTTATTCACTGGTTTCCCAGCCTTCCCACAGAGACTGCTCCCCAGGGAGTTTTGCCATGTGCCCGGTTTGATCTTTGACACCTCGGGCAGCTAGGTTGGATTTAGCTGCAAATTGTATTTTGTCCACACTTCTCTTGCTCATGAAATCAGCGTTGGGTTGAATCCAGCAGGGGAAAGTTTTGGCCCCAAAGGAAATCTGTAGAGAAACACAAATAGGGATTTACTCTGAGTTGCAGTTATCAGCTGATTCCTTTGCTTGGCCTCCACGAGTGACTGAAGCTATTCCAGGAGATTTTTTATCCCATCATGACCTAATGTCATTTTCTTAAAATATCCTATTAAAATCTCCTGGATTCAATAGTCACTGGGAGATTGATGCCAATTCCTGGAGACTCCAGGCCAATACTGGAGGGTTGGCAACCCTAAGTGGGAGATTGGTGTCTAAGAACAAGTCAAAAAGAAAAGGAGTACTTGTGGCACCTTAGAGACTAACCAATTTATCTGAGCATAAGCTTTCGTGAGCTACAGCTCACTTCATCGGATGCATACTGTGGAAACTGCAGAAGACATTATATACACAGAGACCATGAAACAATACCTCCTCCCACCCCACTCTCCTGCTGGTAATAGCTTATCTAAAGTGATCACTCGCCTTACAATGTGTATGATAATCAAGTTGGGCCATTTCCAGCACAAATCCAGGTTTTCCCACCCTCTGCGCCCCCCCCCCCCCCCAAACTCACTCTCCTGCTGGTAATGGAATCTTCGAACTTTTAGTAAGTAATCTAGCTAGGTATGTGTTAGATTATGATTTCTTTAAATGGCTGAGAAAAGAATTGTGCTGAATAGAATAACTATTTCTGTCTGTGTACCTTTTTTGTAACTTAAGGTTTTGCCTAGAAGGGTTCTCTATGTTTTGAATCTAATTACCCTGTAAGGTATCTACCGTCCTGATTTTACAGAGGTGATTTCTTTACTTCTATTTACTTCTATTTCTATTAAAAGTCTTCTTGTAAGAAAACTGAATGCTTTTTCATTGTTCTCAGATCCAAGGGTTTGGGTCTGTGGTCACCTATGCAAATTGGTGAGGCTTTTTATCCAACATTTCCCAGGAAAGGGGAGGTGCAAGTGTTGGGAGGATTGTTCCTTGTTCTTAAGATCCAAGGGTCTGGGTCTGTAGTCACCTAGGCAAATTGGTGAGGCTTTTTTACCAAACCTTGTCCAGGAAGTGGGGTGCAAGGTTTTGGGAAGTATTTTGGGGGGAAAGACGTTTCCAAACAACTCTTCCCCAGTAACCAGTATTTGTTTGGTGGTGGTAGCGGCCAATCCAAGGACAAAGGGTGGAATATTTTGTGCCTTGGGGAAGTTTTGACCTAAGCTGGTAAAGATAAGCTTAGGAGGTTTTTCATGCAGGTCCCCACATCTGTACCCTAGCGTTCAGAGTGGGGAAGGAACCTTGACATGGTTTACCAGCAGGAGAGTGAGTTTGTGTGTGGGGGGGCGGAGGGTGAGAAAACCTGGATTTGTGCTGGAAATGGCCCAACTTGATTATCATACGCATTGTAGGGAGAGTGATCACTTTAGATAAGCTATTACCAGCAGGAGAGTGGGGTGGGAGGAGGTATTGTTTCATGGTCTCTGTGTATATAATGTCTTCTGCAGTTTCCACAGTATGCATCGAATGAAGTGAGCTGTAGCTCACGAAAGCTTATGCTCAGATAAATTGGTTAGTCTCTAAGGTGCCACAAGTACTCCTTTTCTTTTTGCGAATACAGACTAACACGGCTGTTACTCTGAAACCTAAGAACAAGTCCAGAGTGCTGACCATTATGTAACTCCAAGCCTTTTCCAGGTGACAGGCTATGCTGGTGCCAAGCTAATTTTTAACTATTAATAACTTTATTCTAAATTTACTCTTTCAGGTTTAAGTGTCTGCAGAGTTTGAAATTTCAGCTATTTCTGAGTCATTCATTTGCAAATCTTAATGCTTGTGGGCTTTTTTAAATGAGAAAAGTTAATTATTTTCTTGCTCACTTGACTGGATTTTCCTTCACATTTAAACAAAAAGAACCGGAGAGCTCAGACCCCTCCCGGAGAGCATCAGCCCCAGAGGGGAGCTTTGGGGACACTGTGCAGGAGATTCGGATGGAAGCTGAGTCACAGCCGTAATTATGCAGCTATTTGGTGTAGTATGGTAAGGCCTGAGGCCCCAGCCATTAGCAGGGCCCCATTCCTATACTGGAAATGGCCCACCTTGATTATCATGCACATTGTAGGGAGAGTGGTCACCTTGGATAAGCTATTACCAGCAGGAGAGTGAGTTTGTGTGTGTGTGTGTGTTTTTTTTGGGCGGGGGGGGGACCTGGATTTGTGCTGGAAATGGCCCACCTTGATTTTCATACACATTGTAAGGAGAGTGGTCACTTTGCATAAGCTATTACCAGCAGGAGAGTGAGTTTGTGTGTGTGTTTTTTGGAAAAAAAGGGGGGGTGGGGGTGAGAAAACCTGGATTTGTGCTGGAAATGGCCCACCTTGATTATCATACACATTTTAAAGAGAGTGGTCACTTTGGATGGGCTATTACCAGCAGGAGAGTGAGTTTGTGTGTGGGGGGGCGGAGGGTGAGAAAACCTGGATTTGTGCTGGAAATGGCCCACCTTGATTATCATACACATTGTAAGGAGAGTGGTCACTTTGGATGGGCTATTACCAGCAGGAGAGTGGGGTGGGAGGAGGTATTGTTTCATGGTCTCTGTGTATATAATGTCTTCTGCAGTTTCCACAGTATGCATCCGATGAAGTGAGCTGTAGCTCACAAAAGATTATGCTCAATAAATTGGTTAGTCTCTAAGATGCCACAAGTACTCCTTTTCTTTTTGCGAATACAGACCTAACATGGCTGTTACTCTGAAACCTGATTCCTATACTGCTAAATTCCAAGGCCAGAAGGGACCGTTGTGATCATCTAGGCTGACCCTGTGCAGCCCAGGCTGAGAACTGCTCCAAAGCAATTCCTAGCATTGATCTGTTAGACAAACCCCCCATCTTGATTTAAAATTGTCAGGGGTGGAGAATCCACCACAGCCTTGGGTAAAGTGTTCCAGCAACATAGTTATGTCCATCTACATTTTGAGTGTAAACCAGGCCTTGGTTAATTAAGAGCTGTCCCAGTGCAGCCCTAGGCTTTGGGCCTGCTAATACTGACATACATGAGCAGCTCCCAGTGACGTCAAAGAGGCTAAAGTGAAGTTAATGGGATGTACATAAAATTAGTCATCTGTGCGAGTGCCTGCAAGCCTGAGGGCCAGGAATGGTATGTTCTACCTGATCTGAACAGCTTCCAGTCAGGAAGGGAGCTAACCCTCTGGGGAAGGCTCGAATGAACCAGCCTGGCCCCAGGAATGAGCTACTCAGCTAAAGGCAGTCTCAGAATTTTCAACTCCCAGCCCCTCTGCTGCCTCCAGCCCTCAAAAGACTTTTTTTCAGGCCTCGTTTGCTTTGCTGTTCTGAAGGAGCTGAGCAAACTCTTTGGAGAGTGGAGTCACACAAGGCTGTGAGCTGTCTGGCATTCCCCCTGCCCGGTGAACCGGCCTGTGTCTGTGTAACACAAACTACTTGTGCCTGACTACAGTTGTAAGTGCTGCGTGCACTGTAGCTGCAAGTGCAAATCCCAGGAAACTGCGTGCGTCCTACACCTGGCCACACACCGGAATGTCTATTCGGGGGGAAATCTGACATTTTGGGGGGAAGTGTGCCAGAGCAGAACGGGAGGCCACAATTCTGAAATTTCCCATCAAAGGAAAATTCTGAAAAATTTGGATTTGTTAGAAAATGTCAAAATGTTTCATTTCGAGAGGGTAAAAATGGATTTTTTGATAACATTGATTCCTTTCATTTACTTTTATTACATTGAAACATTAAAGATAATACATTATATATTAGATGAAATAGCAGATATAAATATATTAGAATTAATATTTAGTATAATATAAAACAGAAAGAACTGATCTGAAACGATACAGTCAAAAGAATTAATTTTGTCTTTCCCATCAAAAATGTTGTTGAAATAGATATGTTCCCATGAACCTTTTGGTTGAGATGAAAGTACGTTTTCCGATGGAAAACTGGTCTTGCTCATTATTTTCCCACCAGCTCTGATGTTCAGCACCACCTCAGTAGCCCAGTTGCCAGGTTGAAACCTGGTGTCTGAAACAACACACAACATGCTCTCTCCTGGTCCGCACCTTCAGTGGAACTGCTCAAGTCCAGTGCAGCTGCACCTGCTGCCTACACCCGTTATCAGCAATGGGTCACTTCTGGACCATAGACAGCTCAGGAGTCTCAGCATCCTGTCTTGGCCGAGCTGCGGGGAGGGGTGCTGCAGCTCAGCCTTGCATGACATCACTAGTGGTCTTGCCTGGGTCCTCCAGCGAAGGGCGGGAAGGCAGGGCCTGATGCTCATGGGCCGTAGGAAATGTATTTGATAGGAACAGCTTTGGAACCATTTACCAAGGGCTGTGGTGGATTCGAGGTTGGATATTTTTCTGAAGACATGCTCTAGTTCAATCAGCAATTCATTCAGGGAAGTCCCCTGGCCTGCATTATGCAGGGGGTTGGACTAGATGATCACAGTCTCTCCATCTGGCCTTATCATCTCGGAATCTAGAGATTGTCTCTATGCACCAAAAGGGGCAACAGAAGGCACAGCCAGGATGTCTTTGCTTCCCTCTTTACCCCAAGCATTTAGATGCTATTTTCTGTTCCTTGTATGTCTGTGTCCTGATGTTCAGGACTCTTTATGTCCTATCAGGCCTTGCTAGGTGCTCTGTGTATCCGGGTTCATGGTGTGCTACACAGTCAGCCACACAAATAAGGATCCGTGGCCATAGGAGCCGACTTCTGCTGGAGCTGGAGGGTGCTCGACTGCCCTCTGCCCCCTGCCCCACCCCCATTCCAACCCCTTCCCCAAAGTCCCCGCCCCAACTCTGCTCCCTCCCTGCCCCTATTCCAACCCCTTCCCCAAATTGCTGTCCCACCCCTGCCTTTTCTCCGCCTCCTCCCCTGAGTGCACTGCGTTCCTGCTCCTCCCCGCTCCCTCCCGGAGCTTGTTATGCCACAAAACAGCTGTTTTGCAGTGTCAAGCGCTGGGAGGTAGGCGGAGAAGCAGGGACATGGCGCACTCAGGGAGCAGGTGGAGGTAAGGTGGGGCAGGGGGGCGAGCTTGGCTGCCGGTGGGTGCAGAGCACCCACCAATTTTTCCCTGTGGGTGCTCCAGCCCCAGAGCATCCATGGAGTCAGCACCTATGTCTGTGGCATTAGACTCATAGGATCATAGACTATCAGGGTTGGAAGGGACTTCAGGAGGTCATCTAGTCCAACCCCCTGCTCAAAGCAGGACCAATCCCCAATTTTTGCCCCAGATCCCTAAAAGGATTGAACTCACAACCCTGGGTTTAGCAGGCCAATGCTCAAACCACTGAGCTATCGTTGCTCCTCTCCTGTGCTAAATGACTGGATGAGGGGTACTGGGCGGGGACACAGGGGCTGTCAGTACCCTGGGTGTGGAATGTGGGTTGGCAGTGCTGATCCTGACACTGGGGTGGCATCTGAAATCAAACACCCAGGGGTAAAGCATAGCAGGTGAATGCAGAGACTGGAGACAAGATCCACCCCAGGAAATGACCAAGCTGGGCCTCCTGGAAACCAACTGCTGCTGCGTTGTATGGCCCTGATGGAGAACCCTTCCACTGAACTCATGGACTTCCACTGGGGCGGGGAGCAGGTGGGGCTTCAGGTCATTTGCACGTTCTCTGGATTTCTGGATTATGAGGGTTGGGGAGGGCGCCAAAAGTGATGGGTTTCGCCAGCTCGATCCTTCTGACTGCTCTAGGGTCTTGCGTCAATGGAGGGGTTGCACCCTACAGTCAGAGCCCTGACCCCAATTGTGCTTACAGCAGTATAACGCCAGCGATTCAAGGGACTGATTGATTCCTGATTTACATCTGTGTGACGGAGAGCAAAATCAGCCTTAGCCTTGAGTAGAATTTAACAGCTGGCTAATATGTTTAGGGTTTAAAATTAACTGGAGAATTGTCCATAAAACTCATCTCACAAAGATATTTCAGGTGTGTGTGTCTGCACACAGAGGAAGCGTGTGTGTGTGTTTCTGCACACAGAGGAGGGATGTGTGTGTGCGCACCCAGAGGAGGGGTGTGTGTGTGTCTGCACACAGAGGAGGGGGGTGTATGTGCACACAGAGGAGGGGTGTGTGTGTGTCTGCACACAGAGGAGGGGTGTGTGTGTGCACACGGAGGGGTGTGTGTCTGCACACAGAGGAGGGGTGTGTGTGTGTGCACACAGAGGAGGGGTGTGTGTGCGTGCACAGAGGAGTGGGTATGCGTGCACACAGAGGAGGGGTGTATGCACGCACACAGAGGAGGGGTGTTTGTATGTGCGCAGAGAGGAGGGGTGTGTGTGTATGTATTCGGGGTGTGTTTGTGGTGTGGCTGATAGAGAGGATAAGTGTTTGCAGGGGTGGGGGTATCTCAGCTCTCCGCACTGTTACCCAGTGTCGGTCCCAGAGCCGTGGCTGAAGCTGGCAAATCCAGGGTAACGATCTGTATTGGTTTGTGTGGCACCCACAGGCCCTTTACGAGCGATTGCCACTCTGTGTTGCTTAGCCCTACTCATCATGCTGAGGGTAAAGTCAGTGTCAAAATGCTTTCCCTGTAATTTGTTGCATTAGGAAAATGTGTGTTCAGCAAACATGCCAGGGACCAATCCGGGAGCCCACAGCATCATGTGGGATCTTCCTGCTGCTCTGTCCCTTGGGGAACAGCGAGCCAGTTCTGCCATGCGGCAACGCCCCGACTTGCAGATTCCCTCACACCGAGTCCCGTTCCCTGTGCGCCGAGTCCCCCCACATGAACAGAGCCAGCAGGTGGGTGCAATCAGTGGAAAGGCTGGATTGTGAACACCCCACTGAGGGGCTGCTGGGCTTTGAACGTTGCTCTGGCCTTCTGTTTGCAGGGACCAAGAAAACGATTTCATAGGCCCTGCGAGTCTAAACTAGAAGGGACCATTCGGATCACCCACTCTGACCTCCTGCAGGTCCCAGGCCCAGAACCTCAGCCAGGGCTTCCTGCATCCAGCTACCGCAGCGACACCCAGTCTTGACCTATAGACTCCAGGTGATGGAGAATCCACCCCGGGCTGTTCCAGTGGTTAACTAAAAATGGTGTCAATATCACTAGGAGCTAGGCAGGTTTTTAAAAACAGTCTCAGGCCTGATTCCCTTCTCGCTCAGACCAAACCGTCCCCTGAGCGACTCCATTGACTTCTCGTGATACACCCGGAGCTACCCCAGTGAAAGGGAGAGGCCAGTCAGGCACTTGTGTTTAAGAGGCTTCTCCTCTGCCCCCTGAGCTTTGACCATCTGGAAATCTCCCTGGAGAGCGAACTCCTACGTAACCCAGTCATATCCCCTCCCCCGACCCCGATTCGCAGATCTCCATTCCAAGGCAAACACTGCAGTAAGATGGAGTTAAGGGTGATTCTAGTGGGTACGCTGCCGGTTTCATTTCAGCCAGAGTTTGGCACCTCACTCCCCCGAGTGCTGAGCGAGGGACAGTCGCTTTGCTAAATAGGCAGGAGTTATAAATAAAAGGAAGTGACTAGAAATTCTGCCTGCTAGTGTAATGCACTGAGGCCAGATGCACACGCTGACACGGTCCCGTCACTGAGGATTCAGCCGTTAGCCCCCGCAGCACAGGGCTCTCCAAGTTACACCACAGGAAAGCTCCTGAGCTTACGAGATCCTAGCAGGCCGGGTAGTCTGGGCGCGGGTGCTGTGATCGCACACACTAGGCCCGTGTGTGACATGCTCCCCAGGTAGACATGCTGGTCCCAGGTGTCTGTGGCCAAGGCTCATTCCAAAATGGATCTTGAATTCCTATTGCCCTGAGGCAAGTTTGTCTAATCCCCATTATCTTGCAATAACACTGATCTATGCAGACCTTGTGTCTCCTTCTGGTGGCTCATCCCAGTGATTGTACATCCTGCTTCTATTACACAGCTATGGTGCTTCTCCTCTAGCTCAGCTGGTGGGGTCTGTGATTTTGGGGCTCAAAGCCCCTGGTTCCATCTCTGTTGGTGACTGTACGGCCCGTGTATAAGATCCTGGGTTGTTATGAGCAGTGCAGAATTTTGACTCAGGTTTGAGTTGTGCAATGGTTGGCCGCAGTGTGGATTGCACAAACCACATTTGTGCAAGTCTGCAATGCTGGAGATGGATTGTTTGTGTATGGACAGAGGTAACATTGGCACAGAGCTGGACAAAACACAGTTGCACAACTCTGTACTGAACTACTTAGTGCCTTAGATGGCTTTTCCTTTTGCCTGTTTTTCTTCTTCTTTGTCTCTCTCTTTTGTTTCCCATAAAGAAAACCCAGAATGGGCCAAATCACTCCACCCAAATCCATTGCAGTAGGGGGGCCATGCATAGCTCAAAGGGGTGGGGGCTCCCTCAGAGCTGGCTACACAGATCCTTCCCTCCTCCACTCCTGGCACCCCCAATTCAATGCCAAGTTCCCCCCTAATTTGAAGAATGCCATTTTTGGGTGCCCATTTTGAGACTGAAGCTGGTCACCCAAACATGGAGTCACTCACCGTCACAGGCCTCTTCTGATAAATAGGGTCTCCGTGAGTTTCTAGCGCCAGGAGGCCTGGGGTAGAGCTGGGAACAGTATCAAGATGATCTGAGAGCGTCCTGCCCTGCCAGCCTTCCATGGCCTCCGCATATTACTGAATCCTTCCAGCCACTGAGCCACATTCGTGTGGGGAGAGACACAGGAGCTACGTCTGTCAGTATAATGGCAGCTATTAGGAAGCTGCTCCGAGGTTGGACCATTAACACTAGACCAGAGGGAGATAGATTAGGGCAGGCGACGAATGACACAGTGAAAGGGGCAAAATAAATGCAATGCGTCACAGGACTCCCCAGTTTTTCTTATGGATGCAGAGGAAAAGGGATTTATTACATGGATATCATCACTACAGAGTCCAACTGCCATACAGACATGTGTCTCTCTTCAGTGGACACCCACATGGTACCTAGACAGATACCGCCTATTTCTGAAATTGTCTATCATTCTGAAATCTAAATGTCTAGACCTAGATCTCCATTAGAGCCGAGCGAATAATCCACAATGAATCATTTATCCAGTGAGTCCGACTCATTTGCTAATTGTGGAATATTCACAAGCAGATGGTGATTTGATGCAGGTTTTTTCACATTGCTTTTTTTTCGCTCTGTGGATTGATGTTTGCTGTATGTATGTGATATTTGAAATTCAAGCTGTGTTTCTTAATTGTGATTGGTCAGTTGGCCATGGTGTTGTTTCTGTTCCCTGATTGGATGACCATGCAAAGCACTTGTGATACAAATACTTGCATGTACAAATTTAAAATTCAGTTTCCATGGATACTCATGCATGCAGCTTTGAAATTCACTTTCCGCCAACATTTGTGCTAGTAAAACTCAATCACTTGAATGTTTGTGGAAAGCAAATACAAAAGAAGCATGAGGATATGTTTGCAAGCTTTAATGTATACCATTTCTCTTTACAAAACCCAGCTGGCTTATATTCATTGGACTTTTCACCCTATTTCTGCCTCTGATAATTTCTTTCACGAACTTTCAGCCTAAAAGGTATTCTCCTTTGCAAAGTTATCAACCTTTGTGACCAGAATTTACAACTCCAGGTTTACTGTCACAAATATATGAATAACTACACACACACACACACACACTCACCCCATAATAACACTGCACTGGCCAAACCAAATTGTTTATTTCTCATACAGTTCAAAGATCAATTGGCTTTGCAAAATCAGGTTTCTGTTTCCATCTGCTTAATCCTGTGTCATTCACAAATAACAAGGAATGAGAAGGGGTTTATCTCTCTGTTTTGTAGCAATGATACAGAAAGCAGAAAGGAAAGGAATTAGCAAGGTTTCCAGAGTTGGGGTTGATCTAAAGGACGGAGCTAATGAGGAAGCAAATTGTTTTGGTTTGCAAGTGAGCAAACAAGACCTCAAAGACATGAAGCTGTGTGTAAAGTCAGGTTCTGTGAGGGTGTCTGTGTCTGTAATATGCCCTTCTGGTTCTGTACTGGTACATTAACTACTGATAAAAAGATACCTTGTTTATTTCATTTTCCAAATTATATTTCCTTATAATGGAAAATGTTTAGTGTATATATATTCTAGATTTTTTTTTAATGACTTGCAAATAGATTTTACTTTGCTGTTTCTGTGGATATCAGGTGTAAGACATGGACAAAGCGTTTCCTCTGCCTTGTGGGTTAACAACAATTTACGTATAGATTGAAATTGCATTCATGGGCATAGCACCCCGGCTAACATGCCTGCTTCTTTTGTGAGGGTCCTACTCATATGCTACCCCTCGCCTGCTTTCCTGGGCACTTCAGTAAAGTACAAAGGATGGAATGCAGGATGCTAGGTTGGAGAGAGCAGGAGGAATTTCAGTCCAATGTCACTCACAAAGTTATTACACAATGTTCTGTTAGCACTCACCTCTGGCTGCAGCACTGACTAACAATCATTGAAGTCAGCTGGAGCAGGACTGGGCCCCAAGTCCAACCGCCCAGCAATTATCCACCCCAAAATGCATTCATCCATCTGCAGCTGCTTTATCTGTGTTCACTATGCCTTGGGCTTTAGCATTCTATAAACCGCAGCATAAGGGACAAGCTGGAAAGCTAAGGAGGGTTATTGTTAACCGGGAGAGGATGTTGTTGAGCAGCACTCAACCTGAGGGAATGATCAAAGCTCTTTACAGGGACTATGATTGTAGAATTATACGGTGCCTAAAGACTCTGGCTCCGACCTTCCGAGTCATCTGATCGTGAAGTTAGCTACACTTGCTGGCAGCTATTTGAATGATCAGACAGATATTCACACCTGGAAATATTTGCATCACACTTTGGTGTTAGGAAAATAACGAACTGCCCATGCTCAGTGTGTGACCTTTAACTATTCATAATGCAAAGCCAAATGTCTTTGAAGTGCAGTTCTGTTCTGAAAAGTGACTGTGTAACAATGGCCCCTTCTTACTCAGCAGATGTGTTCCTTGGGGGAATTCACCCATGCCCTGCAGTCACTGTATGCCCAGCTGTGTGTATTCAGAGTCAGATCTGTTGACTTTAGTGAGAAAAGTACATTTCTATTGCTTAGAGCTCCTTCTAGCCCTGACGAACCAACAGGGAGGAAGCTGGGGTCTGTTCCTTCTCGCGCATTCCACGGAAGGCATCCGATGAAGTGGGCTGTAGCTCACAAAAGCTTATTCTCAAATAAATTTGTTGGTCTCTAAGGTGCCACAAGTCCTCCTTTTCTTTTTGGGGATACAGACTAACACGGCTGCTACTCTGAACCCGTCACTAACAGACCTGTTTACTAAGGGCCAGTCTCCCCAAGCCTAAAGGGGTGGCACAGATACCACCAAGGGCCTACCTGGGTCTGAAGAACTCAGTTACTGCTGAGAATGCGTGACAAGGAAGAGATCAGCTTGGCTCTCAGATCCCAAGGGGAGCTTATGGGTCTGGCAGTTTAACCCCCCCCCTTCTGCTGGTAGCCAGCCATGTATGATTTGGAACATCTAATGGAAAATAATTACTGAGCGCCATGCTGCCATTTTTGTATTCAAATAGAAATTATTTAAAGAACTATGAATCAGGCCCCCAAAACCTTGAGATAGGCTTAACAATAATTAGATTAAAAAACAATAGTGTGGGATTCTATTAATTTGCCTTCTTGTTTCTGAGCCTGGGGGTGGGGGCGTCACACTTTCAGGCCTTTCTCTGCAACCAGGAAGAAAACAAGAAAGAAAGAAGGAAAACTGAGAGTCTCATAACTTGACTTGAAGAAAAGTACCAAATATTCTCAGACATGACAACACTGAGAAATGCACTTTAAACAAAGCCCCAGCTCTCTTTCCGTAGGCTGCACACTGCACGCACCACATTAGACTGGGAACAAACCAGAGTTGCTGTGGTAGCCCACTGAGTGCTAGGAAGTGTCTCAACAATTGTCTCAAGGGCTGAAAACTCAGTGGATTCCTGATCACACAACCCACAGTACTTAGAACTTTCTAAAAACTGTCCCCTCTGAGCTCACCCCATGTCTGAGAAATTTCAGTGCAAGAGGGAATTCCCTCTCCAACCACGAAGAGCTTGGAGGACGAGAGCCGGCTGCTTTCCCTCATCCAGGGCTGCCCTGTCCTTATCTAAGGAACCGCACAGAGGGATCCCCAGCTCAGCCCCCCGCCTGAGTTCTTGAACCCCAGTGGCCGTGCTAGAAACCCCAGCAGCAGGAGGACAAGCGTGGGCCTTGGGCTGCTCTGACACCCCAGCATACAGACACCGCCCTAGTCCCACAGGGTCTGGTCCGAGTACTTGGTGTCTTTATGGTGGCACCAAGTGGGGCAGGAATACGCTCCCCAGACCTAGTGCTGGAAGCAGCTGGGTCCGCCTGCCCCTAGAGCACCCCAGGCTCCTTCTGCCCCCGCCCCCCCGACTGACTCCCCTCCCTTCTTTTACTGCGGGGGTAGGGGCAGGGGCAGGGGGCTCAAAGCAGCAGCCTTGAAGTGCTGTCTTTGTTCGCAAACCCACTGGCAGGCTGCGCTCGCTGGGCTGGGCCGGGGGGGAGGGCTGCCCTTGGAGCAGATGGTCCCTGGCTGAGGCGTTTTGGAGGCCAGACATTCCTAGAAGGAAGGGGGGGTCAGAGGAAGGGGAGAGTGGCTTTCCCTTTCTGCATACAAGGGGTCCGTGATGGGGGAAGGGATGTTTGCCTCTCCCACGGTCAGTTTCCAGAGGAGCTGCTCAAGGATTACACCGCTATTCATCTCATGTAAATCGTATCTGGAGCAAAGGGCCAGCGCCTCCTTGCGCAGAGGATCTATTATGCATAAACTGCTCACAAAGGCATCTTCCTCCTCTGGCAGGCAGACCAATCCTACGTTAACTTCAGCTGCACAGAAACCAGCCAGCACTGCCTGCTGGAGTTTAGCCATATTCGGAGAAACTGCTGATTAACTCTTCCCCCCCCCAGAGGAGTCCAGAGCTATTGGGTGGGAAAGTGCTCAGTTTATTGTTGCATTTATTTGTTTATTTGCTCTACGTTTGCAGAGACATGAAGCTCAGTGGGTCTGATTCTCCATGCCTTGTGTGTTCACATCCCGCAGTGCAAGGGAGTGCAAACCCTACTAGATCACAACACTAGCATTTCACACTGGCCTGGCACAGGTGTGACGTGAACAGCTCCACGAAGAGCCAGGCGGGAAGAATGTAGCCCAGTGTCTCTGATTTGAGGAGTTTAAAGAAAATATCAACACCAGCTTTCTGAGACCTCGTCTACACTAGGACATTGCACCTCTTTAACTGTACCACTCGGGTGGGTGCAGTTATATTGGTAATGAAGCTGCATTATCCCAGTTTAGCTGCTCCCACATGGGAAGGGGAATAGCTATACCACTATAAGGCAGCTCGTCCCAGTATGACTGTGTCCACCCTAGGGCTCTTACCAGTATAACTATTCTGATAAAAATCCACCCCTCCCACCCCAACCAAAATAATTCTGTGGGTGAAAAGTTCTAGTGTAGGCCAGACCTGAGCTCTTGCCGACACGCAAATGCTGTCATAGACAGTGATAAAAACCGGGACTTTCAACTCCATTGAGATGCGTGGGAGCAGGAGACCTTTCTGTTGGAGGGGAGAGACAGATTTCAAACCTGATCCTCTGGAAAGGGGGGTGACAAACCCTTTATTTTATGGCATGAGACAAAGAGCAAAGCTCCCCTGGTTAGTGAGTGAGCCCCAAAGCCAGAGTTTTTTGCAGCGAGGACACCAGATAGCTCCCAGAGTCCAAGATGGGACTTTCATCTGCGACAGAAAGTCCCAGACAACGGACAGTTAGAGCTTTTAACTCAGTGAAAGTGGGATGATTTAGTTGGGGATTGGTCCTGCTTTGAGCAGGGGACTGGACTAGATGACCTCCTGAGGTCCCTTCCAACCCTGATATTCTATGATTCTCTGAAAGGGAATGAACCCAAACTGACTATATCAGGGTTGCTCCTGCATATTCGAGTGCATTTGCATACTGCACTCCCAGTGGATGATAGGCCGTAAAGGGGAGCGCAGGCTTTGCTTATCATCTAGGGACACTGGAGCCCCCAGCAGCTGTGGCTTGGCATGGCTTTGTAGAGTTCAGTGAAGCTACATTAGTTCAGACCAGCTGAGGGTCTGGCCCAGTTCATAACCCATGTTAACCTAGTTTAACTCTCTCTCCTCCTCTAATGGCGAGAGCATATATAGAGGTTTATAAGTCAGCTGCAGCCTAACCCCAGCCCTGCTTGTACGTAAGGACATACGAACAGCTACACTGGGCCAGACCAATGGTCCATCCTGCCTTCACACAGTGGCTGGTGCCAGATGCTTCAGCGGGAATGATCAGAACAGGCAATTATTGAGTCATCCATCCCCTGTTGCCCACTCCCAGCTTCTGGCAGTCAGAGGTTTAGGGATACCCAGAGCAGGGGGTTAATTCCCTGACCATCTTGGCTAATAGCCCCTGATGAACTTGTCCTCTAGGAGCTTATCTCATTTCTTTTAGAACCGAGTTATACTTTTGGCCTTTTGGCCTTCATGACAGCCTCTGGCAATGAGTTCCACAGGTTGACTGTGCGTTGTGTGAAGAAATACTTCCTTTTGTTTGTTTTAAACTTGCTACCTATTAATTTCATAGGGTGACTTCCTGGCTCTTGTGTTATGTGAAGGGGTAAATAACAACACTTCTCTAGTCACTTTCTCCACATCATTCATGATTTTATAAACTTCTGTCATATCCTCCCACCCCCATTTATCTCTTTTCTAAGCTGAACAGTCCAGTGTTTTTAATCTCTCCTCACAGGGAAGCTGTCTAGGGTGACCAGATGTCCCAATTTTATAGGGACAGTCCTGATATTTGGGGGCTTTTTCTTATATAGGCTCCTATTACCCCCCACCCCCATCCTGATTTTTTACAGTTGCTGTCTGGTCACCCTAAAGCTGTTCCATACCCCTAATAATTTTTGTTGCCCTTCGCTGTTCCTTTTCCAATTCTAATGCCTCTTCTTAGAGATAGGGTGACCAGAACTGCATGTGTAACACTGTCGTCAGCGGGTGGGATTGAACCTGGGACCTTTGCAGCTAAATGCATGAGCTTCTACTGCATGAGCTAAAAGCCACATGGCCCTTAGGTAAGGCTGTAGTAGACTCATTAATCTCGAAGTGGCCTCGGTCCCCCTAGCAGGGACAGAGCACCACACCCAGCAGGTGTGCGGGTCACACACACAGTGTTCAAGGTGTGAGCATATCATGGATTTATACAGAGGCATTATGATATTTTCTGTTTTATTATCTCTCCCTTTCTTAGTGGTTCCTAACGTTCTGTTCGTTTTTTTGCCGGCCGCTGGACATTGAGAACTGTCCACAACAACGCCACGATTTCGCTGTTGCGTGGTAACAGCTTGTCTGTTAGTCCAAGCTGCTGAGCCTCTGCTTCTAGATGCTGAAGTCCTTGGTTCAGGCTTCGCAGCTGACCCAACCAGGGCTATCCTGATATCTATTTGCTGAGTCAGCAGACGCGGCCCCATCCCTTCTGTGATGTCACGGTGCACAATTTGCATCCCAGCTGCTTCCCTGCTGATTTGTTGTGATGTCACAGACACCAGCTGTCTGAAGAGAAGCATGTCTGTCCGTGCACCGTCTCCTCGGCTTAGGGTTGCCAACTTTCTAACTGCACAAAACCAAACCCTGCCCTGCCCCTTCCCCGAGGCCCTGCTCACGTCATCCCCCCTACCTCTGGCGCTTGCTCTCCACTACCCTCACTCACCTGCTCATTTTCCCCTGGCTGGGGCAGGTGGTTGGGGTGAAGGGGGTGGGGTGAGGGCTTCAGTTGGGGTTGCCAGCTTTGGGGTGGGGCTGGGGGTGAGGGGTTTGGGGTGCAGGAGGGGGCTCCAGACTGGGGTGTGTGGCCGAGGGGTTCAGCGTGTGGGAGGGGGCTCCAGGCTGAGGTAGGGGGTTGGGGAGTGGGAGAGGATATGGACTCTGGGCTGTGGGGGTGTGGGCTCTGGGGTGGAGCCGGGTTGAGGGGTTTGGGATGCAGGAGCAGGCTCCAGGCTGGGGCCAAGGGGCTTGGGGTGTGGGAGGGGGTGAGGGTGCGGGGTTCAGGCTCCAGGAGGGAGTATGAGTCTGGGAGGGGGCTCAGGCTGGGGCAGGGGGTTGGAGGATGGGAGGGGGTGAGGAGTGCAGGCTCTGGGTGGCACTTAACTCGTGTGGCTCCCCATAAGCGACGACATGTCCCTCGGCTCCTAGGCGGAGGGGCCAGGGGGCTCTGTGCGCTGCCTCCATCGCAGGCACCACTCCCTCAGGTCCCATTGTTTCCCAGCCAATGGGAGCTACAGAGCTGGTGCTTATGGCGGTGCTGGGGCAGCGCATGGAGCCGCCATGGCCGTCTCTCCGCCTAGGAGCCGAGCGACATGTTGTTACTTACGGGGAGCCGCTCGGAGCCAGGTAGGGAGCCTGCCAGTCCCGTACCAACCATACTTTTAATGGACTTTTAATGGACTAGGTGTTCTGGCAAAAACTGGACACTGGCAATCCTACCTTGACTGTAGACAAGAAGGATCCGAGCTGCAAACTGTGGATCAGGGTTTCTGTCCCCTTCATGATTTCCAGCTGTGAGTTTGCTTTGGGCCCCTTTGTCACCATTTCTGGAGGAGCCCCCACAGCAGGCACGCTGGGTGTTGAGTTACAAACTGGAATCTCGGGTCAGGTCCACTGGATCTCAGAGTGCGGCTGGGGTTGAACAATGGTCTCATGGCCAAACTTGGTGGTTTTCCTCTTTCAGTGAGAAACTAGGAAAACCCCACTGCTTGGGGTAAAGGTGGGAGTCACCGTGAGAGGCCTGGGGGTCTGTTTGCACCCCAAACTCAAGTGGGAACCCTGGCACTGCAAACTAAATAACCAGTTTGCCGCTCCCCTGGTGCTGAGAACGGGGCTGCTCAGGTGTAGATACCCTTGCTAGTAAAATGCTCCTTGTGGAGTCACATTGCTCACTCCTTAGGGCTGGGCCCCGAACTGCCCCTGAGGGTCCTGGGACTTGACTCCTCCCTCCCTAGCCCTCCTCTGAAGATCCCCACTGCCATTGGGCTGGAAACCTTCCCCCTGTGCCTTGCTTCCAACGGAAGCAATCCTTGGTGTGCGCTAGTCTGGGAATATGAACAACCTCATGCTCTGGGCTTCCCCACAGGAGCAGCAGGGCTGGCAGAGGGGCCTTCCGGCTCGGGGGAGGAGCACACCTGCTCCAGAGGCTCAGGGGACGCCGCATTCAGAAGCTACTTGACGCCAAAAGCCCGAAGAGGGCACGGCTCTCCTCTTGTGAGTTACGTGGAAATCTGATGAACTCGGAGTCAGGGTGTGGTCCCGCCCTCTTTTCTCTTCAAAGCATGTCAGCTCGGCCCCCAGCATGCCTGATATTCCTTCCTGCTGCCCCTTACGGAGCCCCCTGTGCTGCTCCACTGACCTGTCTTCCTTCCAGTCCCTAGCTGAACACCCTTGTCTGCTGGGCCACCTTCCCGACATCAGCCCCTTCCCCCCAGCTGGCTGGGCCAGGGCCGGCTGGGGAGAGCAGATGTTTATTCATTTCATAAAAACCTTTTGTCTCATTTGGAGCCAGGAACTTAGGCCAGGGCTACAATGTAACTGTACGATCCTATTACAGCCCTCCCCGTCTGTTCTCACATCCTGATCTGTGTCTTAGATTAGACTTCAAGCACTTAGGGGCAGGGCCAAGCCTGTCCACATATGTACAGTGCCCAGCACCCGTGGACCCCTACGCAGCAGGTTGGAATGTCCCAGCACATCTCACAGGGCTTTGTTAGGATAATTGGTTCAGAGACTCATCGGCAGGAGGCCAAAGACCAGGGTGCGAGCATCAACCCTGGGTCTTTCGCCGAAGACAATTTGTCCTGGATAGCACGGCCACATGGCAATCAGTGCACATGTGAGTGGTGAGCCTGTGAGCGTGCAGGCACATTTCTGAGTGTGGGAGGCTGGGGTAGGCGTAGGCAGTGGTTACAGCAGACTGAATCAAGAAGGGGACCTCCATCAGCCAAGAAGGGGGAGCTGTGGGGAGCCCCTGCTTACCCAGAGACTGAGATTAATGGGAGCACCTCTCTGCGTTTAGGGAACAGGATGCACAGTGGGGTGTTGTTTGCTATGGGAGACAGGGGGCAGTTGCCCCCCACCCCATACCTTGGTTTACCCCATGCCCCTAACTTCTCATAGGTCTTT
This sequence comes from Chelonia mydas, assembly GCF_015237465.2. Taxonomy (NCBI): domain Eukaryota; kingdom Metazoa; phylum Chordata; order Testudines; family Cheloniidae; genus Chelonia; species Chelonia mydas. Next base: position 18,127,140 of record NC_051259.2, on the reverse strand, counting down.
GTGCTCCAGTATGTCTTCCATTTCCCCCCACCCCCGACTTCAGACACGGTCATTAGGAAAGCAGCAGTTGCCCAGTTTTTCTCGTTTGTGATGCTGCTTGGGACAGAGAATTTCTATATGCTGACACAACTTTCCTTTCTCCAAGCCCTCAACTTTTTCTGAAACCCCAGTACAGCTGGTCAGCACCTCAGGAAATCTTACTAGAGCTAGAGAGATGAGCAGTAGACTTGTGTGTGTGTGGAGGGGGTGTGTGTGGGGGGGGGGGCGGGGGTTGCGTGCTGGTGCTTGTTGTGTGGGTATCAACAGAAATAGTCTTCCTTGTAACCTACCCTTTCTCCTTCTGGCTCCTGCCAACATGCGTTACTGTTCTGCTTACAACAGCAGAATTCGCTGCTCTGGGGATGGTTTGTCCTGTTCTGACTTTGGGAAGAAACTCCTGCTCGTTGGAGTCCCATCTCCTCTAAATCTGGGCCAGCCCAGTCCTCCTGGTGAGTTTCCTGCCTTTTGCTGCTCGTGCTCTCGCCCTTGGGGCTGGAAGTCAGCCCTGCTGGGCCTTCCCCCTGCACAGGTAGGGATCCTTTAGCTGTCAGTTTGCAGCAGTAGCCAAAGGACACACGGAGGTCACTGTTTGTTTGGAGCAGGACTTTGCTGCTCTGGCAGCTGGAAAAGCACCATCTGGGGATTCCACTGCCTTTTGCTTTTCCCTTCTAAACCCCCATCCATGTGATGAGCTGTGATGGGGAAAGCAATGAAGTGGATTGTGGGCAGGGATCCAGAGAGCACAGCACATCCTGCCAAAGAAGGGCTGGGCATTGCAGTCGTAAAGGGGAAGGGCTGATGCTCCATAATTAAATGCCAAAATCAGGTTGGTGAATAACATCTCCCACCGTCCCCACAGCCTGCTCACCATGAGCACTATGCAGCTGGATGTGATTTTCAGAGGAGTGGTGTGGTACAGGAGGGGCTTGCCTTTCACTGTGCTTCCATCCCTGGCCTGACTGGGACAAGTTAGGGCTGATCACATTATTGGGGTGAATTACTCTGTCCACCAAATAGAACCCTTTGCCCTGCAGAAATCATTCAGGAACTGACGCTGATTCCTGGCATGTCTTAGTTATTCTTAAGTATTCACCCCAGAGTTTAGGTAAACAGTGTGCAGTCTTTTTTTATTCCCTATTCATTATTTGTGATGTATGATTGGTCATCTCTCTCTCTCTCTTCTCATTCATTTTAAACCTCATGTGTCAGGGCTTTCGCTGATCTCTAACTATTAGAGACCAGGATAAGCCTTAATGTCTAATGTAGTGGGCAGATTATCCCACATACTTATTGTGGGTGCTTTACTGTCCTTGGAAGGGCCTACTGATGACCCCACTGTTGGAAACTGGGCTAGATGGAACTCAGATCTGATCCAATCTGGCAGTTCTTGTGTTCTCATGGCATCAGCTCACCTTCGTCACGTGGTATTGTTCTTACTGACTTATTGGACAACTGGCACTTTTCCAGCGGGAGCCTAATGAATGGCAAACACAGGCTAATGCACCTGCTGGGGCACGGTTCCGTGAAGAATCATGGGTGTTAAAATTTGTGACTCTTTTGAACACTGTGACAACTAAACCTGCTGACCCTGACTCTTGGTGGGTGATGCTCCCTCTGTGCTCTCCCCAGGCAGGGTGCTGGCACTGAGCAGCTTGGACTGAGAACAGACAGACTATGAGACTTGCAGCTTGGCTGTTCAGAGGTCACAGAGGCCATCGTTTGGCTGGGCAGAGTGGGCTTCCCACTGGTTTCCCGGCAGCGGGGCATGGGGATGCCCCAAGAGATGTAAACCCCCAAACCCAGTGAACCAGCTGAATGGGACTTTTCAGTGCCCGGTGTTTTGCTTCCCTCAGATGATGATTCTAGCTTCAGCTGGGCCATGGAGGGAGGAGCTGGCCTGGCAGAACCAGGGAGGCCAGAACAAGTCGGCCCTGTGTGGCATCCCCGGCTTTCCCACTACGGAGCGCGATGCCCAGAAGCAGGTCCTGACCACCGGGGACAGCACTCTGCCGAGCTCCCTGCCGGCCTCTTGCGATTCATTGCAGCGCCCAGCCCAGCTCCGCAGCAGTTCCAGCAGGCACTGCGAGGCGCCTGCCTAGCGCACAGCCCTCGCGGGCCGCCCCCCGAGCCACCCGCTCTTCCTGAGCGCCCCACCCAGCCCTCCAGCGCCCCTGCCCCGTGCCTTGGAGGGCACTGCCTGTCGGCGCCAGTCTCACTGCTGGCCCAGAGGAGTCATAACAATAATGGGGCGCAGCTCTGCTCTCCCCAGCCCCCCGCCAGCTGCTCGGCTCTGAGGCTTGGCGTGCGGCCCGTGTGGGGCACTGCCAGAGGCCAAGCCACCACATCGCAGCGCCTGAGTGGCTCGCGGCTCGCCTGCCCCAGCCTTGCGCCCACTGATGGAGCGAGCAGCTGGGGTGCTGGGGAGCCTGACTTGATCCACGGCCCGTAGCATGGAGCAGCCACATCTCAGCCGCCATGTTTAATTCAGGCCGGCTGCTGCCTGGCTCCACAAATCAGCCCCCATTTCCACACATGCTCTCGGTTTAACGGCGCCCTGCCGCAACTGAAGGAATTAGTCATTCCCTACTGGCTCTGATCTTTACGTACCTTCTTGGCTCTGCCTAATCTGAGAGGCCCGTGGGGGCCTGTGCACAGCCGAGCTGCCAAGCCGCCGCTCACAAGGTCTGAGGCTGATGACTTTCCTCTAGTCTCACTCGCCCAGAGGCTTAAGGGGCCCAGCAAGCAGCAAGGTGCAGCAGGGAGCTGACCAAACCTCCATGGAAGCTGGTGGGAACCTTACCATTTACCTCAGCGGGTGCTGGAGCCACCCCTGAGTGCTCACGGTTCTGTGACCTGCAGGGTTTGCTCTGCGGCTTGTGATTTCCTCACTGCCCAAGCACTCTCTTCCTCACTGCCCCCAGTCTCCCTGTTGCTGTTGGACCTCTCCTTGTTTTCCTACAAGATCTCTTCGGGGCTGTGAGAACAGCTTCACCAGCGAAGGTGAGAGGAGGTTCCAGATCTGTGTTCCCCTGGCACTGCTGCATAGGACCCCTGGCCCAGCTGCGGTCTGACAGGCCACCCTCAAGCGCAAGGTCTGCTGGAGCAGTTCTCAGTCTGAAGTTCCCTGCCAGGGATGATCTATCACTGGGGCACAGAGAAATACTTCTATGGAGCAACTTTTCCGCCTTTGGGGGGCAGCAGATGGCATCAGTGTCCCCAGGCAAGCGGCTGGCTGCCCCCCAAGGCCTCCACTCCCTGCCCTTCCAGAGGCCCATGCTGAACACCGTCACAGTGTCCTGCATGCTGGTGAGGCACCAGAGAGAATCGCTGCCAATGAGGGCACGCAGCACACATGTGCTTGCCCACTAGTTTTTCTTCCTTCCTTGCTCGTGGCTGGAGGAAGAGTTTGCTTCATAGGATCATAGAAGATTAGGGTTGGAAGAGACCTCAAGAGGTCATCTAGTCCAACCCCCTGCTCAAAGCAGGACCAACACTAACTAAACCATCCCAGCCAAGGCTTTGTCAAGCCGGGCCTTAAAAACCTCTAAGGAAGGAGATTCCACCACCTCCCTAGGTAACCCATTCCAGTGCTTCACCACCCTCCTAGTAAAATAGTGTTTCCTAATATCCAACCTAGACCTCCCCTCCCACTGCAACTTGAGACCATTGCTCCTTGTTCTGTCATCTGCCACCACTGAGAACAGCTGAGCTCCATCCTCTTTGGAACCCCCCTTCACGTAGTTGAAGGCTGCTATCAAATCCCCCCTCATTCTTCTCTTCTGCAGACTAAATAACCCCAGTTCCCTCAGCCTCTCCTCATAAGCCATGTGCCCCAGCCCCCTAATCATTTTCGTTGCCCTTCGCTGGACTCTCTCCAATTTGTCCACATCCCTTCTGTAGTGGGGGGACCAAAACTGGTCGCAATACTCCAGATGTGGCCTCACCAGTGCCGAATAGAGGGGAACAATCACTTCCCTCGATCTGCTGGCAAGGCTTCTACTAATGCAGCCCAATATGCCGTTGGCCTTCTTGGCAACAAGGGCACCCTGCTGACTCATCCAGCTTCTCATCCACTGTAACCCCAGGTCCTTTTCTGCCAAACTGCCGCTTAGCCAGTCGGTCCCTAGCCTGTAGCAGTGCATGGGATTCTTCTGTCCTTAAACGGAAAAACAAAGGACCACACAGTATAAAAGGGATTGATGCAGCTGTTTTACAAAAGAACAATTGAAGATTTGGTAAACCTGCATTACAGTGAGAAACAAATGAGTCTCAATCTATATAGTTTATCACGAGACAGTGACTTGATCACAGTCTACCAGTACCTTCAGAGGAAAGAAATTTCCAATCACAGAGGGCTCTTTAATCCAGCAGACAAATGCAGAACAAAATCCATTGCTGGAAGCTGAAGCAAAACAAATTTAGATTATAAATAAGGTGCAAATTTGTTCCAATTTGACCATTGGAACAATTTATCTACGAATGCGGTGGATTCACCATCCTTTGGAGTCTTTAAATCCATCTTTAAGACTGGATGTTGCTTTCTAAAAGATTCACTCTAGCTCTTCCATAAATTATTGTGCTTGACTGAGGAGTCACTGGGTGAGGTTCTCTGGGCTGGGCTATGCCGGAGGTCAGACTGGGTCAGCAGAATAGTCCTGTCTGGCTTTGAAAGCTATGAATCTATGAAGAGGGAGAAGTACACAGCTGATGGCATGGCTGCATCATTGCAGTGTTCATAGGGCCTGGCCTAAAGGTGAGGGGCCTTTAGGCCATTGCTGGTTTCCTGAATCATCTAGCTCATTCTCTGCTGTCGGAAATAACCGGGACAGAGTTCCTATAACATAACCCCTCTCAGGCTCTCATAGTGGTGGTTAGGGAGGTGTGGGTTGAGTCTGGATCTAAACAGACCCACAGTGTGAAGCTCCCATTAAAACCTGGTGTTTGTTCTTATTTTCCCCAGCTAGAGAAAAGTAAAGTGTATTTGTTCCGGAGATGGAAGCTTTTCATCAGATCATCACCAGAGGCAGCATTGTCAGAATGAAGTCATTTCTGGTGCAGGATCAGGTCTTTAGCTGCTGTAGAGGAGAATCATCCATGAGACCCATCTCAGGATTGCTTCCTTCTGCATATCAGCGGGCCAGCTGCCAGGGAAGGGGAATGGCTAGAGATTCATGCTAATGACATCTCATTGCATACCCCCATGCTGTGAGCTTGGATCTCTCCCTTGCAACTGCTCAATATGCAGTCCTCAGGTGTCCATGAAGGAGATATTTCAACACTCCCCTCTTCTGGGAGAAGCAGTCATACTCCCTTCCTGCAGCTACCATGTGGCAGCAGGAGCCCTGGGAACCTGGGAACCTGATTCACACTGACTGAGCCAAATCTGCGTTACTAAACAGTGGGGTCATGTTGGCTGTGGCAAACCTGGAGGATCAGTCACAATGAGGGTGATACAAGCTATGGTCCTATTGTTTTAGACCCCGGGGCCCTGGGTTGTGGCTGGTCCTTCCCTTACATAGAAAGAGCTACAGTACTGCACAGCAATGATCCAAACTGCTGCAGCTTATGGGACTGTTAGTGTACGTCTACACTGCAATTAGACACCTGCGGCTGGCCCGGGCCAGCTGGGCAAAGGGGCTTGGGCTAAGGGGCTGTTTAATTGCAGTGTATATGTTTAGGCTCTGGCTGCAGCCTGAGTTATGGGACCCTCTCACCTTGTAGGGTCCCAGAGCCCAGGCTCCAGCCCCAGCCCAAACGTGTACACTACAATTAAATAGCCCCTTAGCCCAAGCCCTGTGAGCCTGTCAGCTTGAATGGGCCAGCCACACATTTCTTATTGCAGAGCAGACAGACCCTCACTGATAAAGCTCATGGCTTACCTCCACCCATCACATTCAGAATTAAATGTAAAACTCACATGTTGACAGTGGCTCATTACACACACACACACACACACACACACACACACACACACACAGAGGCATGCATGCATACCAGCAACAAAAACACCTGCCACTGGGTAAAAGAGAGTGTATTCCTATAATTTTAATTTATACTTGAGAATTGTGCCAATGTTATGGTGATAGGGGCCCCATGAGTCAGACAGACAGATAGCTAGATCTCTCACTTACCTTAAGTAATGATACTTAGCACTCATATTGTGCTTTTTAGGTCAAATCCTGATCTCAGCACATCCGTGTCAGTTTAGAACTCATTTCCCATGATTATCCAAGTGTGAGAGCTTAAAATTTGCTCTCCATGAGTGTTGATGTCAGGAAAACTCACTTGACTGTTGATGGAAAGTGATGTCATTTCTGCTCACTGATTGGCTATCAGGCCTTCTAAATCTAGAGAATAATGAATGATGAATAGTGAATAATGAACAGAGCACATGCTGCCAGGGGGAATTTTTAGACTTCTTTTGTGATAGTTTTGGGATTCATGAACATTTCCTGTAATGTTTGTGGACACTCATCACAGCACTTGTGAATAACAAATAACAGAGCTCCACAAATAATGGTGAATAAAGCTTTCGCTGGCACAAATATTTGTACATCAGTTCTATAATATTCGGCTGTGCTCTCAAATCTTTCTGTGTTGCTCCCTCAGAAACAGAGTAAAGAACTCAACAATTTCATTGTTACTGGCCAGGATTTAGCTCCCCAAAGACTCTCAGTGTATCAGATACATTCGCCATAACCTGCCTGTCCTCTCATTGGTCCAGATTTGGCTCCTGTGCCCGAAAACTCGGGGTTCTTCTGACAGCTGGAATCTGTTAGACCCTTCCAGGCTGGAGTCATGGGGTGCTGCTGGGCAGCAGCGGTAATCTTTGAGAGGCCTGAGAGGCAGCGCTTGTTGTCTAGCAGCCTAATCTCCAAAGGAAGGGCTGCTAAGGGAGACTTTGGTTTGGATTCTTCAGTATCATCCTTCCATTCCATCAGTGCCTTGTCTGCCCTGTGCCTGGTGTGAGGAGGCTGGGTGCTCACCATCCCTGGCTGGGCACACTTACGAGCTAGCATGGAGGCCAGGGTTGGCTAAGCCTGCCCTGGCACAGCTGTGGACACCGGCTGCAGTTTTGGCTGGGGACGTTTTTGCTTATTGTGCCCCTTGCAGGTTCTGAGGCAGCTGAGGGGGCGGTATCTGCTGTTCAGCTTCCTGGGTTTATCAGGAATCTCCCTGGGCTCCAGGGAGATTCCTGGTGAACCCAGGAAGCTACATGACACATACTGCCCCCTCAGCCACCATGGAACCCGCATGGGGCATATCGAAAGTTCAGGCTCTTCTCCCGGAAGAAAAGAAACAAGAGCTTTCAGCGAGTGAATTGTTAACGGCTCGCTTCTGCCGCTGGGGCTTGTTGTAATGCAGCCAGATCTGAAATCCTTCCACTGCAGGCGGACTCATGTGGACCGTCACCGGCTCTAAGTTGCTTTGATTCATCCTGTAGAACCACAGTCACTTCTGTATAATGCCAGATGCACAGACAGGGCTTGAGAAGCAGGAATGGGCCCTGAGAGCTAGAGGGTTTGTGGAAATCTCTGTGAAAACGCCATTGGCCTTGCATGGACACAGTCATGTGGGATCTCAGATGGCTTTGCGCAGAAAACATTTCTATGACTCATGGAGGAAGCTAGCCTGAGAGATCTAATGAGGCTGCTAGATCTTTGTTCCATGCTTGAGTTACCTCACATCCACATTGTGTGGACATGTCTTATTGTTATGTTTGCGTCAGATGAGTCTGAGCTCATAATCAATAGTTGTTAGAGTTACCCAAGCTGTTCGGCTCTATCAGAGATGAGGCAATGTGAGATGAAGATGCGGGCAGTGAGGCTCATCCCGGTAGCTGAAAGCCTGAAAGAATTCATCTCCAACATTAACAAGCCATGAATGATATGTGTAAAGATATTACCCAAGCCTCAGGCCATAGGCTGATTGACTCATGGAGCCTCTTCACCGAGGTTCTGTGTCATAGCATGAATTGGGGCAGCATGGCAGAGCTAGACTGTACACTGAAGGATCAGGGTTTGGCTGCTGGTGTAGTCAGGATCCCAGGCTATAAGGAACAATGATCTCATATGACAACTTTCAGGGGGACCTATGATACTGTTTTGACACTATGTCATGCTGATTATTTGTTAGTAACAAGGAATCTAGAAGAAAGCCTGCCCGATGTGTACCAGGGACGGGTGGTGCCCATTGTGACAGCCAGGCTGATGGAGCTCGGCTGTTCTCAGTGGTGGCAGATCACAGAACAAGGAGCAATGGTCTCAGGTTGCAGTGGGGGAGGTCTAGGTTGGATATTAGGAAACACTATTTCACTAGGAGGGTGGTGAAACACTGGAATGGGTTACCTAGGGAGGTGGTGGAATCTCCATCCTTAGAGGTTTTTAAGGTCCGGCTTGACAGAGTCCTGGCTGGGATGATTTAATTGGGGATTGGTCCTGCTTTGAGCAGGGGGTTGGACTAGATGACCTCCTGAGGTCTCTTCCAACCCTAATCGTCTATGATTCTATGATTTACCCGAATGTGAGTTCAACTGTAAAAAGTATGTAAAAGTTCATAAGATGTTACAATAACCTACAATAACTAAGGCTGAAGAGAAAAGGTATGAAAGGGAGATAGAAGAACTGAATTGGTCTAAACGAAAAGGCCAAGCTGATCTGATTCGAAGACTGGGTTGAAATGATGCTTGTTAAAAACAGATGTGGAGCTGGAAGTTAATGAGCCAAAATTGGTATGTCAGATATTAGAACTAAGATACTAGAACTAAGTGGTGCACAAAATAATGAGGGGTTAGAGGCTCTTCCACCCCCTGCTCCCTTCTTGGGTCCTTAGAGTAAGAGATTCTGTGGGGAAAGAATGAAAGAACAAGAAGCTCAGATGGAAGAACAGAGGCCACTGCAGCGAGCTTCACCATCCATGGCTGCCACACCCACCATCTCCTGGGACCCTGTACCTTCTCTGTCCTAATCCTGAGGGATGTCCTGACCTGGCTAGAGAGAGGGATCCAGAAGAAATCAGGGATTTGTATAATGGATTTCCCCTGTCTCTCCACCAGGTTTGTCCTCTTGCTCTTGCTGCTGTGACCGCTCTGCTCTGCTGCTGCATAACAGAGATGAGTCAAGACCAGCTGTTGTTTCTGAACCACTTTGAACTAGAATAACAGTGGACAAAAAGAAAAGGAGGACTTGTGGCACCTTAGAGACTAACCAATTTATTTGAGCATGAGCTTTTGTGAGCTACAGCTCACTTCATCGGATGCATTCAGTGGAAAATACAGTGGGGAGATTTATATACACAGAGAACATGAAACAATGGGTGTTACCCTACACACTGTAAGGAGAGTGATCAGGTAAGGTGAGCTATTACCAGCAGGAGAGCGGGGGCGGGGGGAGGGGAGAACCTTTTGTAGTGATAATCAAGGTGGGCCATTTCCACCAGTTGACAAGAACATGTGAGGAACGGGGGGGGGGGAGGGGGGAAATAAATATGGGGAAATAGTTTTACTTTGTGTAATGACCCATCCACTCCCAGTCTTTATTCAAGCCTAATGTAATGGTGTCAAGTTTGCAAATTAATTCCAATTCAGCAGTCTCTCGCTGGAGTCTGTTTTTGAAGTTTTTTTGTTGAAGAATTGCCACTTTTAGGTCTGTAATCGAGTAACTCTGAGTTACTTGCACCTTCTTGGTGCCAGCCACTTACAGAGCAAGAGTCCTAGATGGCCTCCAGTTCTGGAGATCCTTTCTGTCTACATCACACCATAAAGTTAGCTTTTCATAACTGCTGGTGCCTGGTTCCTCTTTTGGATGACAGTTCAGAGCAAGCCTTGTTTTACTGGCACTGGGTCTGCCCCCATAAGCTGCTGAGCTCAGGTGTTTGCCAGCACAGATTGCTTGAAAGCACAAGGGTGGTCACCAATGAGGCTACCAGTTTTTTCACTTCTGATACACAGATGGAAACGAGAGATGAATCTGCCCCCAGATCTCAAATGACGTCTGTGAATGGGAAATGCAAGGGGGAGGGGGAGGGGAATAAAAGCAGAACAAAAAGAAAATAAAGTTGTTGAGCCTCTGATAGATATTGCTGAATCAGCACTGGAAACCCCACCGGGGTCCTTCAGCAGAGCTGATACGTTACCTACCCCACATCTCTCTGCACCAGGGCGGGGACCCTCTCCTGTGGGGAATATGGCTTTGTCAGCTGCCTTTGCACCTGCCAGTTCACTCCACTCCTCAGCACTAGCTCAGATTAAACTTCAAAGGCTCTTTCTGCCCCTCCGGCACTTCCCAGCCCAGTGCCGCCTTGTGAAACCCAAGAGGAGAACAGTCAATGTGAAACTACAGAGCTGAACATTCCCCACCCTCTCCTCCTCATTCTTTGATTCAGCTTTTCAACCTTATCTGCTCTTGTTGCCAATTACCACCTGGTCTGAGGCTCTTTCTAGTCACTGCAGTTTACTAGACGTCTGAGAGAGACATGCAATAATTGACACAGCAGAACTGCAGCTATTTGCATAGCTGGGACTTCCACTGAACAGTTCTAGGCAGTCCGAAAAAAACGCAAAACTACACATCATATTGGCATGAACCAAAAAAAGGAGGCAAGGAAGAAAACAAGGTCTGGCTAGAAACTGCATGTCTCGGGGGAGTCCCCTGACTCCTGCACTGTATTCAGTCACTCAGGGGGAAAGCTGGCTGATGTATTCATTGTGTGTAAATGTAACCCCTTTCCCCATACATGAATCAACCCTGATTTCCTTTGGTCTGATTTGTTATTCATGAGTACTTCTTGGATGGACAATCTTCAGCCAATAGGGTGTTCACTAGATCTGGACTGGAAATATTTTTCCCATCCCAAAAGATTTCTCATCCTGAGATTTTTTTTCTGACACAAAAAGTTGAATTCTCAAAAAAAAAAAAAAAAAATTAGCCAAAAATAAAATAAAATAAAATTTCAGATCAGGTACATCAAAACTTTTTTTGATAATTTTGAAATGTTTTGTTCCAGTTTTGATCTTTACCATCTTTCTTTAGTATAAAGTATCTAAAATTTCAAAACAAAAAGTCATTTCAAACCAAACCTGAAGAATTTCATTTAAAAATAAAGTGGGTTGTTTCAACAATTTCAAAACTTATTTTTTTAAATCAGGAGATTCATCAAAATCATTCTTATCCCTTGGGCAGTTCTGATTTTGACAAATTGGCATTATTCAACGACAAAACATTTTAAAAAATTCCTGCACAGTTCTAGTGTTCACAGACTGCTCTCTCTTGGACTTTTCCCTGTTTGCCATTATTCATTTGTGGCACGTGGCGGGTCACCGTAGTCACATGGTATTGCTTCTCTTCCCAAGCTGATTGAAAGTTTATAAACAGGAGAGTGAGGAATGATAAGTAGCAAGCAGTCATACTATCTCTGTACAAAGGCCCTTGCTTGCGTGGAAACCCAGGTGTTTGGGAAAAGAGCAGCCATTTGTTCCCAACACAAAACCTAGTCCGTGCAGGTTCTACCAATGCCAAGTCACCCTGCAACAGGTGAGGAAGGAACGGGCTCTGGGCAGCAGGCCCCTTTCCCTTGCGGCGGGGTCGGAGGAGCTGGTTGAGTCCAGACTTGTGCTCTGAGAATGGTGAGGCTATTTTCAGGAGCTCAAGGTCATGGTGCTTCTAGGTCTAGTCAGCTGCTCTCTGCACGGCGGCTCTGATGCCCACTGCTCTCCCTCTCCCTGGGCTTTTGCACGCAGTGCAGGCCCTAGTTGCAGTGGGCACACCTGAGGCCAGATCCTCAGTGGGTGTAAGTTGGCCTCCGTTGGAGTTCATGTGGCTTCCCTGATTTATACCAGATGAGGATCCATCCTATGGCTGTTCCAAAAGGCTCCTGTAGGTCAGAGTTAAGGCACGTTGGGCTCTTCACTGGGTGACTTTAAATTAGCACCAGAAAGTGCCCCGAAAGGCACAGCCCTGCCCTCGCCCCTAGGGGAAAGGAGCGTGCTGACCTGACTCTGTAGGCCTTTCCCACCTCTGAGCTTTCTGACTTGAGTTATAGAGAGACCAGCACTCCCTGGTACTAGGGTGGATTCAGACATGCCCTTACATTAAGAGCAAGGCCCAAAGCCTGCAGCTGTTAGTCAAACACCGCTCCCAGGGACTGGTAAAGGGGGTTTGCCTGCCTGAGTCTGGCAGGACCTGGGTCTAACTCCAAGGTGCTGCCATGGCTCCCTCACTGCTCCATCAGATCATTTGGGATTGTTTATCCTAGAGAACATGTGTGACATTCCCCCAGGGTACAGCTGTGTCCCTTCGATTCTCGAACCTGGGCTGCCTTTTCCCCTGCTTTGCCATGAAAACCACCACTCCTGGTCTGCCCCCACCCAGCCTCCAGCATGTGAATCACTCCCAGCTATTCTGAGTGCTCTGGCCAGCCACCCATGAATTACACTGCAGGCTGACATCAGCAAACTCCCCGGCCCAGACTTTCCCCTAGAAATGTGTGTCCTGGCTAATGCAAGCTCATAAAAAGTCCATCATTTCATCAATAGAAAATGATATGCACAAATCTTGTTATCCCAAATAGAGTTTCCCAAACACTTCAGTTCAAACACACACTGGTTTAGATAAAACAATAAAACAAGTTTATTAACTACAGACAGATTTTAGGTGATTACAAGTAATGAGGCATAAAAGTCAGAATTGGTTACAAGAAAATAGACGGTAACCAGCAATTAATAGCTAACAAGCTAAATGAATTCAAAGCAAAAGTTTCTCTCAGTACATGCTCTCGCAGTCTTACTGGCTGGAATCTTTTCAGACAGGACCCCTCCTCTAGTTCAGGGTTAATTTCCTTGTCCTTCAAGTATTATTGATGCTGTAAGCAGAAAGAAAGGGAGGAGTATTTGGGGGCATCTGATCCCCTTTCTTTGAAAGTCATCTCCAGCTGAGGTTCAGAAGACAAAAGGTCTGGGGCTATGAGATCCTCCTGCTGTATCTTTGCCAAAATGTAGATTTCTCACTCACACCCTTTTTCCTGCCAAAGAATGGCCGCTTAACTAGGTGATAATCCATTTGATTTTGTTGACACCTGGCTGAGATGTCACTTTGCCTTTTGTCTTTGAGGAACTGGCTTGTGCCTGCTTTTCTGAACTTGGAACATGCCCCAGTAATGTAATACAGTAGGATCTTATAACTTTACATACAATGTTGCCACACATATTTTACCAGGACAATAATGATCAGCAAATGATGAGTTTTCAGAGGCATACTTCGTACAAAATCCATTCTAGTTTTGTAAAAAGGGTGACTATAGGGATACAGACTGCCACAGTGTGATATGGTATTTAAATAAACCATGATTAATACTCCTGTTGGGAAACAGTCTCATAGTAACGGATGTGCTGCAGAATCTGCTGCATTGGCACAGAAGTTGTTGATCCCCAGAACATGCCAATGAAGCAATGGTCTGAAATCCCAGAGGCTTGTGGGAAGGCACTGTGCTGGGGGAGGCTCACTCTCATTCACAGAATTGTCTTTAAAGGGCCAGACTCCGTCCCCCATGCCCGATTCCTTGACCCCTCCCATTAGATAGTACTGACTCCTTGCCCTTTTCCATAGCATACTGCCTTACACTGCCCAAGACTTTCCATCAGCCAGTGCTCTGCTGCTTGACCCCTCCCACTTGGCTCAGCCTTATGGGTCCTACACAGTGTATGGGCCCACAGTAAGCACCACACAAGGGCCCCTTGTCCTGTGTTAGGGTTGTGCAGCCTTGCAGGTGGCAGCACCAGGAGGGAGGGACTGTGCCCCAGGAAGTACCGACCCTCCCCAGCTGTGCAGTATGCTCCCCACACAATGCCTGGCTGGCTCCAGGGGCCCATGTACAGGTGGGGTCATGGGCCAACCTCCCCTCTCCCTCCCCTCTGCTCTGGGGTGCATTGTGACCCTGAGGGTGCACCGAAGGAGCAGCCCAAGCACTCCCTGGAGTGCAGGACCTCAGGCTGTTGCTGGCCCTTCTGCTGGAGCCCTCCTGTTGCCCCACACACCCACTCCAGGGCCAGCCCAGTCTGTCCAGAGAGTGTCGATTAGGGCTAGATTCTGCCTGCAGATAAATCCAGGCACTGCCCCAGCTGCAGCTGGCATCACCTAGGAGAACCTGTGGGCAGAATGTGACCCTCAGAATGGGGGGTGGCTACCCGAGGTCACTGGCAACAGGATCTAGGGCCTGACACCTGCCACAGCTGATTCAGTTGTGATAGCTTCCTCTGGGGGCTTGTGTGACAAGAGCAGGGTGGTGCCTCACCCCCCTCAGGGGCACATGTCTCCACAGCACTGCAGCACCAACATGTACCCTTGCCAAAGGGGCCAAGGACTGGCAGAGCACGGAGAGGGAGTTACTACCCCAGGTCAGAGCTAAAGCCCAGTGGTCGACAGTGATGTGTGAGGGAAGATGGTAGTGTGCAGGTCCAGGCCGTGCCCCTTGCCTGGGAACAGTCTCCAGGCCCTGAGTCTTCCCGGGGGGGGGGGGGGGCGGGGGGGTCATTTACACCTGGGCAAAGGGAGCATGCAACCCCCTCCCCCCAGAATTCTGAGCATTTACACTAACTCTGCCCAAGATATTTTCACAAGGTGCAGGCAAGAGAGCCAGGCTGCAGGGCGCCAGGCTGCAGGGTGCAGCCCACAGGGGGCTGGAGGGTGCCAAGCAGGGGATCAGATCCACAGTGGACTTGCAGGGTAGGCAGGTTGGGGGTCAGGCCCAGAGGGGTCCGGCAGGCTGGGGATCAGATGCTCAGTCTGGTCCTTTTTCAGAAACACACTCACTTTGCCCATTAATGCTGTGGGGGAACAGGGCGGAGACGTTCTTTGCAGAGCTGGCAGGTAAACAGCCGGCGGGAGTGCGGGGGGTAGGGAAGGGAGGGGTCCATGCACTCTTTCGAGTTTTCATTGAACTATTGAAGAACAGCATCTGGGACAGGGAGCAAAGGCATGAGCCACTACAGCCTGGCTAGCAGCCCAGGGTTTCCCCAAGACAAGGGAAGGTGACAGAGGCTGCTCGCTGGCTTTAGGGCTGTTCTGCACCAGCAGAGGATGGGGAGAGCTCTCCTCTCCTGGGGAACTGAGCCTTTGCGCCCCGGGGCACCAACTCACACTGTTACCTCATAGGAAGCGACTTGTACGTCGCCCCAGGAGTGCTGTCTAAAGGCGTGTGTAACAGCCAGCGGTGCCCATGGCCGGGCTTTTAGACTCACAAAATGCATCCCCCAGGCCTGCTCCCCCGCACCTCTCCCGTGACAGGCGTGCCACATGAATCAGGGAGCTGAGGAAGGAGACAGTAGTTGTATCATGATGGCTGGGAAAGATAAAAGCATGAATGAATGCAGGATGGATGGCCATGCATGGGGGTCACTGGCTCCCACCCTGGTAGGGACCCTGGAGAATCCCAGGGTGTGGTGAGTGAACCAGAGAAAACACTTCCTCTGGGCCTGCCTCTTCCTGCCTGCCCTCCCCATGTGCCCCTCTATAAATAGCAGGTCGGTGACTCATTCTGGGGACAAGGCTGGCTCCGTTCTCTCGGCTTTCTGTTTCTACTGTGTTCACCCACGGGGTGGATGCTGCCAGGTTTTTCTCTGTGAACCCTGCCCAGAGTTGGGCAGTAGCACTCTCTGGAGAATTTCTGAATGGCCAGTGGAGCATGGTGCCCTGCGAGTGAGTAAGAGGGACCCTGTAGGGACCCAGGCAGAGACAGGGAAAGGCCACTGCTGACGCACAGAGAGCGAGTGCAAGGCCCTGGCCAGGCCCAAGGGAGGGAGTCTCCCTGCAGCCTGAAGGCCAGGCTGGGGCTGACCACTGCAGAGGTGCATGGCCAAGGGCCTGGGGCACAGGGTGGAGTCTCTCAAGTGCTTAAGTGACTTAAGGAGAACATAAGAACGGCCAGACTGGGTCAGACCAAAGGTCCATCTAGCCCAGCATGCCGTCCCTCAACAGTGGCCAATGCCAGCTGCCCCGGAGGGAATGAACAGAGCAGGGAATCATCAATGATCCATGCTCTGTTGCCCATTCCCAGCTTCTGACAAACAGAGTCTACGGCAGCGGTGTCTAAACTTTTGACGCACAAGATCACTTTTTGAATTTACGGGCAACCCAGGATCTACCCCCATCCCTTCCCCAAGGCCTCGCCCTGCTCACTCCATCCCCCGCCTCTCAGTCACTCGCTTTCCGCCACCCTCATTGACTTTCACCGGCCTGGGGCAGGGGATGGGGGTTCGGAAGGGGGTGCAGGCTCTGGGCTGGGGCTGAGGGGTCACAGTGGGGGAGGAGGCTCTGGGCTGAGCCTGGGGCAGGGGGTTGGGGTGCAGGAGGGGTATGGGGTGCTGGCTCTGGGAGGGGGCAGGGGGTTGGGGTGCAGGATGCAGGCTCTGGGAGGGAGTTTGGATGCGGAAGGGGGCTCCAGGCTGGGGCAGAGTGTTGGGGTGCAGGAGGGGTATGGGGTGCTGGCTCTGGGAGGGGGCAGGGGGTTGGGGTGCAGGATGCAGGCTCTGGGAGGGAGTTTGGATGCGGAAGGGGGCTCCGGGCTGGGGCAGAGTGTTGGGGTGCAGGAGGGGTATGGGGTGCTGGCTCTGGGAGGGGGCAGGGGGTTGGGGTGCAGGATGCAGGCTCTGGGAGGGAGTTTGGATGCGGAAGGGGGCTCCGGGTTGGGGCAGAGTGTTGGGGTGCAGGAGGGGTATGGGGTGCTGGCTCTGGGAGGGGGCAGGGGGTTGGGGTGCAGGATGCAGGCTCTGGGAGGGAGTTTGGATGCGGAAGGGGGCTCCAGGCTGGGGCAGAGTGTTGGGGTGCAGGAGGGGTATGGGGTGCTGGCTCTGGGAGGGGGCTGGGGGTTGGGGTGCAGGATGCAGGCTCTGGGTGGGAGTTTGGATGCGGAAGGGGGCTCCAGGCTGGGGCAGAGTGTTGGGGTGCAGGAGGGGTATGGGGTGCTGGCTCTGGGAGGGGGCAGGGGGTTGGGGTGCAGGATGCAGGCTCTGGGAGGGAGTTTGGATGCGGAAGGGGGCTCCGGGCTGGGGCAGAGTGTTGGGGTGCAGGAGGGGTATGGGGTGCTGGCTCTGGGAGGGGGCAGGGGGTTGGGGTGCAGGATGCAGGCTCTGGGAGGGAGTTTGGATGCGGAAGGGGGCTCCGGGCTGGGGCAGAGTGTTGGGGTGCAGGAGGGGTATGGGGTGCTGGCTCTGGGAGGGGGCAGGGGGTTGGGGTGCAGGCTCCCACCGGGCGGCACTTACCTCCGGCGGCTCCCAGTCGGCAGTGCAGCAGGGCTAAGGCAGGCACTGCCCCCGCAGCTCCCATTGGCCACAGTTCCTCATTCCCGGCCAGTGGGAGCTGCGGGGCTGGTGCTTGTAGTCAGGAGCAGTGCACCGAGACCCCTGCCCCACCCTCCGGGGCTGGGTGGGGGGCGTGCTGGCCGCTTCCAGGAGTGACGTGGGGCCAGGCAGGTAAGGAGCCTGCCGTAGTGGCAGCCCCTTTGCCCCACCGGACTTTTAGTGGTCGGAGATGGCGATCGATTGGGAGAGTCTCCAGGGTCGACCAGTCAATCGCGATTGACTGGTTGGTGACTCCTGGGTGAGGGACATCATCAGGCTCATTGAAAGTCAATGAGAGTCTGCAGCTCGTGAGCACCTAAGTCACTAAGAAAGCCCACGCCAGGAGCTCCCCCTTTGGGCTCCTCACACTGCGGCCTTGTGTGCGTCTGAGACCATGGGTTGGTTCAGGCTAGGGCGCCTCTCCTACAGGCTTTGCAAAGTATGTGTGTGTGTATGTGTGTGGGGGGGGCTCACACTGCACCCAGTTTGAGCAGGACATGGTCACTGGGCTCTTCCTCTGCTCCTGGGGCCACTGCTCTCAGGAGCTACCTCTGGAGTGCAGCAGTGTAACGGGATGGTTTAGCCTTACGAGTCAGGGTCTGTGCATTCCAGCCCCACCTCTGCCACTGACTTGCTGTGGGACCTAGTGCCAGGCGGCCTTGCTCTGTGCCTCCGTTTTCCCATCAGCTAAAATGGGGATAGTGGCCCTGACACACCTTCTGGGGTGCTGTGCAGCTGGGTTCATTGGTGCTTGTAACGTACCCTGGGACCCTCCGCTGGGGGTGACTCACCTCTGTGCTGGTGGCTGGGTGCCAGGGAGTGCAGTAGTGGCCGGTTTCTGGTCTGGAAGAGCCCGACAGCACTGTTGTTTCCTCTGTAACTGGCCTTTCTGTCCTGAGCTCCCAGTGCTCTGATGTCCCTGAGCTGCCCTTTGTGCATCACGGCCACACGCTCTGGCTCAACATGTCACAAACCCCCATGAAACGTCTGTGGGGAGCATCTCCCTGCAGCTTGGTGCCAGGGCCAGAGCACGATTCACCCCTGCCTGCACCAGACGGCATCAGTCACTCCGAGGCCACGTGGGTGTGAACGGCTCCTGGTCTGACTGGGGACACGTGGCAGCACCAGGGGCTGGACAGTGGAGGGTTGGGACCCTGGTTTTTATCTCCTGGGGAAAAGCAAGTGCTCAGGACTTGATAGCAGGCCAAAGCTGAACAGATTTCACTGGCACAGCCTTGGCCTTTCCTGCTGGTGCCTCCTCCAAAGGCAGGGACAAGTGGATGATGCTTCCTGAGGCCAGGGGGAATGTTGGGTGGAGAGTTGCCCCCTCCATGGACCTAGGGTGCCCCCGAGTTCCTGCTGCTGCCTTGGCCCCCGAGGAGCTGTATGAGCAGTGTGTGTTTCTGACTGGGGGGGCTAAGCGTGGTTGGGGTAGTACTAGCAGGAAGGGTGCAGGGAGCTTGCGGAACCAGCCTGGCTGGGCTGGGGTAGCACGGGGAGGGAGGGTTGACCACTGGCCCTGCAGCCGGTGTTAGGAGCGGGCATGTCTTTTCTCTCTGTTCCATGGATACCTCGCCATGGATGAGCCCTTGGCCTTTTCCCAGAGGGCAGCCCAGCAAGCGTCCTGGGTCTGGCACTTACACAGAGCTGCCCCTCCCCAGGGCACCCTGTACTTGGCTGCAGAGAAGGGGATGCATGCCTGTTTTCCACCCAGATGACCACTGTTGATTGAAGGGCAATGGGGAGGAACTTGCACAAAGTAGCTGTGGAAGACGGGTCGGTATCTCTCTTAAATAACCGTCCGTGCCAACCCTCTGTCTGTAAGTTGCCTAAACTCCAGACCATGGGGCTTGGCAAGGAGGGGCAGGTTTGTCAGTTCCCTACCTCTGGGCCATGCAAATGATCCCCCAAAGGTGCCCAGTGCCAGGGAAGCCTGCACTTCAGCAATTACTAGCGCCTCTCTTGCCGGCACACGCTTCTCCTGGGAGGCCAGGGGCTTTGTTTAAAGAGAGAACAAGGATGAACATGTCCCCTTCCATGAGTGGACCTTAGCCAGAATGCTGGCTCCAAAGGGCCCAGAGCTCTGGGTGGGGTGGGATGTCCCACTGGACTCATATCTGACTCCAAGGGGCCTGGTCCCTACAATCAGCCCAAGCACAGCCACTGCCCTGCACTTCCTGGGAATTTTGGGATGCTTGTGAGCTGGCTCCAGGGGTGAATTCTCAGCCTGAGCCCAGCTGTTCTGTGAGTGATGGTCAGGCCAGTCCCCTTTCACATGCAGCTTCACACAGCTCCACAGGCCCTGGGAAGACACCCTCCTTCCCCCTGATCCTGCGCTTGCAGGGACAGAGCTGCAATCTCAAATGGGGCTGGGGACCTCAGGCACTTGTGCCGTTGCAATGGGCCTAGTAAAGATCGAAATGAAGAGAAGAAGGCCTTCGTACCAGTGTAGCAAGGTAGAATCATCCCCCCCCCCCCCCCCCTTCACAGTGGAACTGACTGCAGGGAAGAGGAGAATCACGCATCCCCCAGGGCCATGCTGGGGCGAGCGTTAGGAAAATCTGCCTGGATCCCACCCCCTGGCAGCCCCATGGCCAAGTGTTTGATCAGCCCACTGCAAAGGACACAGCCAGGCAGAGTGTGAGACCAGCCACACCCAAAGCCACCTGTTCCCAGACCTCCTGTTTCTGGGGATGGGCCCACCTGCCATCGCCATGCTGGGTGTCACTGTGGCAAAGCATGAGACCTGTTAACAGCAGAAGCCAGAAGGGACCCACCATGGGAACATACAGTAGGGATTTCCCTGCTCAACAGCTAGACCCGAGGTTTGGATTTGCTGCTGCTGTGTCCAGAGGTTTGTCAGTTTGGTGACTGATGTCTGGCTGGCGCCCTGTCTTTTTCTGAGGCGCAGGCCCATGTGGCACCTCCAGGGTTAAAGGTACATTGCTGAGAAGAGGGCAGTTCTCATCAAAACATTCCCTTCTTTTTCATCCACAAAGCATGTCCCTAGGCCTTGCTGTTCTGGATCCCACTGCTGGGCTCTCTGCTCCCTCAGGATCCTCCTTCAGGCTCGTCCCATGCTACCGAGGACTAACGCCCAGCTACCTATATCTCACCCCAGTCAATTGTGAGAAGCTTTATGCAACGGCCTGTGTGGGATGAACTGGGATGTTCCCCTGGTGTTATCTGGATCGGTGATCTGCTAGGTCACTCCAATCCTCGGCTCTGGGAGCCAGCCTGACCCTGCTCTGCTGTGAGAACCCCCACTCCCGGGCTGTTCACACATAGCCTTTGCCATGTAAGCTGCTCCCAGCTACGTGAGTGGGCACTTTTGGCCAGCCACTGCTTGGATTGTGCAACCGAATGACACTAGCCAATATCTCTGGTCCCAGACACAACCCTTGGAACCTCTCTCTTGCAGTGTGCAGTTATACCTGCTGGACGCTGCAAGCCTGTATGAGTTCGTCAACTTAACAAAGGAATTGATATGTACCAGGCTTGTTATCCCAAGGGGAGTTTCTGACGTGCTTCAAACCAAACACACTGCTTCAGGTAGAATAAACAAACACATTTATTAACTACAAAAGATAGATTTTAAGTGATTATAAGTCAAAGCACAAGAAGTCAGATTTGGTCAAATGAAATAAAAGCAAAACACATTCTAAGCTGATCTTAACACTTTCAGTGCCCTTACAAACTTAGATGCTTCTCATCACAGGCTGGCTGATGGCCCTTCAGCCAGGCTCTCTCCTTTGATCAGCACTTCAGTTGCTTGGTGGTGGTGTCTGTAGACAGAGGTGGAAGAGAGAGAGCATGGCAAACGTCTCTCCCTTTTATCATGTTCTTTCTTCCCTCTTGGCTTTGCCCCCGCCCGCCCTTCAGAGTCAGGTGAACATTACCTCATCGTAGTCCCAACCTGACCAAGAGAATGGGGGTGACTCAGTCAAGAGTCCAACAGATCCTTTGTTGCTGCCTAGGCCAGTGTCCTTTGGTCCTGTGAGACTGGCTGGGTTTGTCCCATACATGCTCTGATGAGGTGTGAACTTCCCCTCTGCTCCTGGAGAGTTTTTCCTGGACTTGATTTAAGCCATGAGGACACATTTTCAGCCTCATAACTAAATACATGAAATTACAGCCTATAACGTCACTATAACAACAATGCTCAGTGCATTATGAGCCTTCTGAAGACACCCGACCTGACAAAAAATCCTTTGCATTGGATCCCACACAATCATATTATAAGGATGAACATGGGGGTGTAGGGTGTTCCCCTGAGGTACAGAGTGTCACATGAACCTAAGACCTTTGTCACTGAAAGCACCAGCTTCTACCAGTTAAAATGGAGCTTGATGAACAAGATTATCTGACACGGCTTCCTGTGCTGGCAGGGACTGCACTTGATGACCCATGAGGTCCCTTCCAGGCCTATGTTCCTATGTACTTGAGCTAAAAGAGTAGCTCCATTAGTAGGCAGCTATAGTAGGTCCTTATCCCTTATCTTCTTGTGTGAACCATAAGTTGTGGAAGGGGAAGGGAACAAAGCCCGTGCTATTGTGAGCTACATTTACCTAGCACAAGACTGGAAAACAAATGCCTTCTTGGTCCCCAGAGCAGATGATTTTAAGGCATGAGACACCCTTCTCATTCTGCCTGGCACCTGTAAAGGGATAGGAAAGTTCCATCTGATCACAGAGGTACCTGCTGAGGATAGAGTAACTCCTCGGAAGCCTGCAGGAAGCTGCTCACAGGGAACATTAACAGAGCAGAACGATTGCTTTTCAGATCTGATTCCAAATGATTTCTTTGGTCGTTTCATTGGTTTCTTATATTCCTTTAGGAGCTGGAGAAACCCTTTACAGTTGTATTTTTTTCTCTGAAAGTATGTGGTGCTGGCTGCAGGTGGTCACTGGGGGACCTCAGTCTAATCAGTCTTGTATTGCCTCCTTATCATTTCGCCCTGAGGCTCAGGTGAATTGCAGGTCAGGAATTTACCCCGTTTGGTGCTACTGGGTGTTTACCCAGAGGTATCAGGAGCTCTGACAGGGCAGGGGTCTGCTCCCATTGCAATAATCATCATTCTTTTGCACTTGCATGTATAGCACCTGCCATGTGAGGCTCACTTTACAGAGATGATATTGGGTGACATTTTCAAAAATGCCTAAAAGCCAGATTTCCAAAGGGACTGAGGGGCTTAAAGATGCAGGTAGGTTTCCAGTGGGATTTTCAACAGCTCCTGAGCAGGTTAGGTGCCTAGCTCTCGTAGATTTCACAGCAGCATGGTGCAATAGTTGGATCATAGCCACCTCACAGTGAATCTAGTGACCTGGGAGTGTCCTAGGAATTAAGCCCTGGAAAATCATACCAGTAGTGAGGCCAGTAAAGGGATACAGCATCATGCAAATATTACAAGATTATCTGTTGATTTGTTATGCAACAGGCCTAGAAGAGATACTGCTATCCATCTGAATTTCTTTCCTGGGTCTCTGGAGTTAGTGGCAGGTTTTGCAATAGTGCCTCATCATTCGATTCCAAGACACGAGGCACATATTGGATAAATTCTTCTCATCTGCTGACTCCCAGACAGATTTAGCCAATGCACATTACTTAATGTCTATGCAGTGCTTGCTCATAGGTCAGCAACATGTGTGTCTTTCCTGCTTCCAGAGAAATGGGGATGATGTTTTTAAGAAGGGACAGAGGCTGAGTCACCATGATCAGCCCAGACCATGACACAGGGTGCAGGACAGTCACC
Source organism: Chelonia mydas (assembly GCF_015237465.2). Taxonomy (NCBI): domain Eukaryota; kingdom Metazoa; phylum Chordata; order Testudines; family Cheloniidae; genus Chelonia; species Chelonia mydas. The sequence goes on along the minus strand of NC_051259.2, from coordinate 18,104,020 downwards.
AACTGTACTTGGCCTCTTGCCAGACTCAGTTTGCCTCCCTGACATTATTCCACTAGCAGGGAAGATACAATGAAGATGACTACATGTGGAAGCCTCGGGATGTACATTATCCTGGAACAGGTACCTGAAAAGAACTTCTTTTGTATGAAGTGCCTCCTGATAGAGCTGATAGAAGATCCGAGGTTTGGAGATGCAGGTGGAAACTATGGTTGAGTTTTGAACGGGATTTGAGCAGATGGATGGGGGGAAGGCAAGAGGAGGCTGAAAGGAAAAGTCAAGACTAGCAGATGCAAGCTGAACTGGAGAACTCTGAGGGGAGGCTGCTGGGTGAGGAAAGTGGCCAGTGGACGCATGTGACTATGAGAACCAGGCGGAGGACAAGACCAGCTAGTGAAGGGGAAATAGAGCTCAGGAACAGGTTTGCGGAGTTGGATAATGAAGAAAGGGCACAGCAGCAGTAGCAGAAGGTGGGAGGCCCAGGAAGAAGAGAAGAGCAGCTAGACCAAAAGAAGAGGGGAAGAGTCAATGGAGACAATCAGAGTTCAGACCCCAGGAGGACAGAGGACGACTTGCAGAAGATTACAAGGGAGAACAAAAGACAAGAGGACTTGCAGCCAGAAAGAACAGGAGGAAGGTCGGAGAATCGCATCAACACCAGGAAGAGGCCGGTCTATGTGATTCATAGAATCATAGAATATCAGGGTTGGAAGGGACCTCAGGAGGTCATCTAGTCCCACCCCCTGCTCAAAGCAGGACCGATCCCCAACTAAATCATCCCAGCCAGGGCTTTGTCAAGCCTGACCTTAAAAACTTCTAAGGAAGGAGATTCCACCACCTCCCCAGGTAATGCGTTCCAGTGTTTCACCACCCTCCTAGTGAAAAAGTTTTTCCTAATATCCAACCTAAACCTCCGCCACTGCAACTTGAGACCATTACTCCTTGTTCTGTCATCAGCTACCACTGAGAACAGTCTAGATCTATCCTCTTTGGAACCCCCTTTCAGGTAGTTGAAAGCAGCTATCAAATCCCCCCTCAGTCTTCTCTTCCGCAGACTAAACAATCCCAGTTCCCTCAGCCTCTCCTCATAAGTCATGTGTTCCAGTCCCCTAATCATTTTTTTTGCCCTCCGCTGGACTCTTTCCAATTTTTCCACATCCTTCTTGTAGTGTGGGGCCCAAAACTGGACACAGTACTCCAGATGAGGCCTCACCAGTGTCGAATAGAGGGGAACGATCACGTCCCTCGATCTGCTGGCAATGCCCCTACATATACATCCCAAATGCCATTGGCCTTCTTGGAAACAAGGGCACACTGTTGACTCCTATCCAGCTTCTCGTCCACTGTAACCCCTACGTCCTTTTCTGCAGAACTGCTGCTGAGCCATTCGGTCCCTAGTCTGTAGCGGTGCATGGGATTCTTCCATCCTAAGTGCAGGACTCTGCACTTGTCCTTGTTGAACCTCATCAGATTTCTTTTGGCCCAATCCTCTAATTTGTCTAGGTCCCTCTGGATCCTATCCCTACCCTCCAGCGTATCTACCTCTCCTCCCAGTTTAATGTCATCTGCAAACTTGCTGAGGGTGTAATCCACACCATCCTCCAGATCATTTATGAAGATATTGAACAAAACCAGCCCCAGGACTGACCCTTGGGACACTCCACTTGATACCGGCTGCCAACTAGACATGGAGCCATTGATCACTACTCGCTGAGCCCGACAATCTAGCCAACTTTCTATCCACCTTATAGTCCATTCATCCAGCCCATACTTCTTTAACTTGCTGGCAAGAATACTGTGGGAGACCGTGTCAAAAGCTTTGCTAGAGTCAAGGAACAACACATCCACTGCTTTCCCCTCATCCACAGAGCCAGTTACTCCAAGAAGGGCAGACAGACCTGATCTGGAGAACAGAAGGGTGTGTTGTTTGCTGGAGGCTAAGATACAGGATATGGAGCTGAGGTTGAGAAGAATCCTAGTTGGAGCAGGAAAGAATCCACCGATTGTCCTTCATGTGGGAACATATGATACAGTTAGATTCTCGCTGGAATGCATCAAGGGAGACTCTGCCAGGCTGGGGAAAATGGTGAAAGAAATGGAGGCTCAGGTGATCTTGGGTAGGATTTTACCTGTCCCTAGAGGAGGAGAGTGAAGGTGAGACAAAATTATGATGACCAACAGATGGCTCAGGCAATGGTGCTATAGGAAGGGCATTAGGATGTTTGACCTCTGGGAGGTATTCATGGATAGAGGACTGTTCTCATAGGATGGACTCCACCTCTGTAGGGAGGGCAAATGACTTCTGGGATGGAGGCTGGCACAACTGATTAAAAGAGCTTTAAACTAGGAACTCAGGAGACATGGTTGGGAGATGCTCATGTAGTCACCACACCTGTACTAATATTGACTGGGAGGAAAATCAAGAACTAGAGAATACAGCAATGGAGAAAGGAAGAGCAGTGGGTAGGAGAATGGACATTAAGAGGAAAGATAGTGCCAGCATCAGTGATGCTAACAGTCAGGTAGGTGATGCTGTCATTAGAATGGTTTCAGAGTAGCAGCCGTGTTAGTCTGTATCTGCAAAAAGAAAAGGAGGACTTGTGGCATCTGTGATGCATCCGATGAAGTGAGCTGTAGCTCACAAAAGCTTATGCTCAAATAAATTTGTTAGCCTCTAAGGTGCCACAAGTCCTCCTGTTCTTTTTGTCAGTAGAATGACTGTCCCCAGTCAGGTGAGGAACCTGGGTGAAGCCGAGCAGCAACAATGAAGAAGTTTGTACATCAGTGCAAGGAGCTGGGGTGCAAATTGGAGGAGCTAGAGCTACTGGTGCAGGAAGTGAAACCAGATATTCGAGGGATAACAGAAACAGGGTGGAATAGTAGTTGTGACTGGAGTACAGGGACTGAAGGGTATGTGCTGTTCAGAAAAGACAGGAATCAAGGTAAAGGTGGTGCAGTAGCATTATATATTAATGATGAGGTAGATTGTAAAGAAATTAGAAGTGATGAAATGGATAAAACAGAGTGTGTTTGGGTCAAAATCACTTTGGGGAAGAAAGCTACCAGAGGTGCCCCTGGGATAGGGCTTGGGGTGTGCTACAGACCCCTGGATGCGATTTGGATATGGATGAAGACTTCTTTAATGTTTTTAATTAAATAAATACTACTGGGAATTGTGTGATTATGGGAGACTTTAACTTCCCAGACACAGACTGGAGGACAAGTCCTACTAATAATGGTAGGGCCCAGATTTTCCTGGATGTGATAGCTGACAGATTTCTTGTGATGCCATTTTCGATTTAGTATTGGTAAGTAGTAAGGACCTCATAGAAGAACTAATTGTAGAGGAGAGCCTTGGTTTGAGTGATCATGAGCTAATGAAGCTTAAACTAAATGGAAATAGAAATACAAATAGATCTGCAACTAAGTCCTTGATTTCAAAAGGGCAAACTTAAAACAAATTAAGGGAAGTAGTTAGGGTAGTGACTGGACTGAAGAACAAGGATCTAGATGTGGAGAAGGCTTGGAATTACTTTAAGTCAAAGTTACAGAAAATATCTGAAGCCTGCACCCCAAACAAGGAGAAAAAATCTATAGGGAAGGGTTGAAGACCTAGCTGGAGGAGCAAACCTCTCTAAGAGGTTGTTAAGAGAAAGCAGAAAGCCGACAAGGAATGGAAGATGGGAAGTATCAGCAAGGACAACTACCTCTGGGAGGTCAGAAAGTGTTGCAAAAAAGTGAACATTGCCAAAAGCCAAGGAGATCTGAACCTTGCAAAGGAAATTAAAATTAATAGTAAAAGGTTTTATAGCCACATAAATAAAAAGAAAACAAGGAAATAAGAAGTGGGACTACTAAACATTGAGGATGGAGTGGAGATTAAAGATAATCTAGGCAAAAATATACTTTGGCTCAGTTTTTAATAAGGGGAATGAGAGGTTTAGGGCTAGTGGCTAATAGAAATGAGGATTTGGAAGTAGAAATTATCACATCCAAGGTGGAAGTCAAACTCAAACTGCTTAATGGGGCCAAATCAGGGGGTTTGGATAATATCCATCCAAGAATATTAAAGGGACTGGCATACAAAATTGCAAGCCTAATAGCAAGGATTTTTAATGAATCCATAAACTCAGGAGTTGTACCCTATGACTGGAGAATTGCTAATATAGTACTTATTTTTAAGAAAGGGGGGGAAAGTGATCCAGGAAATTACAGGCCTGTTAATTTGACCTCAGTTGTATGCAAGATCTTAGAACAAATTTTGAAAGAGAAAGTAGTTCAGGACAGAGTTAAACGGTAACTGGGATAAAATCCAACATGGTTTTATAAAAGGTAGATTGTGCCAGACCAACCCGAACTTTTCCTTTGAGAGGATAATTGATTTTTTATACAAAGGAAATGCCGTAGATATAATTTACCAGGATGTCAGTAAAGTTTTTGATATAGTGCTACATGGGAAATTATTAGTTAAGTTGGAGAAGATGGGGATTAATATGGGAACTGAAAGGTGGGTAAGGAACTGGTTAAAGGGAGACTACAATGAGTCATTCTGAAAGGTGAACCGTCAGACAGGAGGGAGGTTACTAATGGAGTTCCTCAGGGATCGGTCTTGGGACCTGTCTTATTTAACATTTTTATTAATGACCCTGGCAAAAAAAAGTGGGAGTGTGCTAACAAAATTTGTGGATGACACAAAGTTGGGAGGTATTGCCAATATGGAGGAGGACCAGAACATCATACAAGAAAATCTGGACAACCTTGAAAATGGAAGTAATAGAAATGGGATGAAATTTAATAGTCCAAAGTTCAAGGTGATGCACTGAGCGATTAACAACAAGAATTTTTGTTATAAGACGGGGCTTAGTATCAGTTGGAAGTGACAGAGGAGGAGAAAGTCCTTGGGTGTATTGGTTGATCACAGGATGACCATGAGCCACCAGTGTGATGCAGCCATGAAAAAGAGATGCAGACTTAGGATGCATCAGGCGAGGTATTTCCAGTAGAGACAGGGAAGTGTTAGTGCTATTATACAAGGCACTGGTGAGACGTCATCTGGACTACTGTGTGCAGTTCTGGTCTCCCATGTTTAGGAAAGATGAATTCAAACTGGAACAGGTACAGAGAAGGGCAACTAGGCTGATCCAAGGAATGGAAAACCTGCCTTATGAGAGGAGACTCAAAGAGCTTGGCATGTTTAACCTAACCAAAAGAAGCCTGAGGGGATAAATACCAGGGAGGGAGAGGAGTTATTTAAGTTAAGCACCAATGTGAACACAAGAACAAATGGACATAAAATGGCCAGCAACAAGTTTAGGTTTGAAATTACATGAAGGTTTCTAACCATCAGAGGAGTGACATTCTGGAACAGCCTTCCAAGGGGAGTAGAGGAGGCAAAAATCCCAACTGGTGTCAAGGCTGAGCTTGATAAGATTATGGAAGGGATGGTATGATGGGACTGCTTACAATAACATGTGGCCCATCTGCGACTGCTAGTAGCAAAAATCCCCAACGGCTGGTGATTGGGACACTAGATGGTGAGGGCTCTGAGTTACTACAGCGAATTCTTTCCCAGGTGTCTGGCTGGTGGATCTTGCTGAAATGCTCAAGGTCCAACTGATCGCTATATTTGGGTTTGGGAAGGAATTTGCCCCCGGGTCAGATTGGCAGAGACCCAGGGAGCTTTTTACCTTCTTCTGCAGCATGGGGAATGGGTCACCTGCAGGTTTAAACTAGTGTAAAAAGGTGCTGTGACGGGTTGGATCACAGAAACCCCTTTGGGAGCTGCCACCTGATGTGCTGAGACTACCCCGAGCCTGGTTTCCCTGCCAGCTTGGGACTTCAATGTCCTGTCTGGTTTGTGCCAGACACACCAGCCTGCTACAAACACAGACCCAGGTCTGAACCACGTCCCCCAAAAGCTGCAGGCTTAACTGAAAACACCTTAAGAAGTGCTCCTGTCTCCAACAGTCAGATGCCCAGTTCCCAATGGGGTCCAAACCCCAAATAAATCCGTTTTACCCTGTATAAAGCTTATACAGGGTAAACTAATAAATTATTCACCCTCTATAACGCTGATAGAGAGATATGCAAAACTGTTTTCCCCTCCAGGTATTAATACATACTCTGGGTTAATTACTAAGTAAAAAGTGATTTTATTAAATACAAAAAGTAGGATTTAAGTGGTTCCAGGTAATAACAGAGAGAACAAAGTGAATTACCAAGCAAAATAAAATAAAACACGCAAGTCTAAGCCTAATACAGTAAGAAAACTGAATACAGATATCAGGGGGTAACCGTGTTAATCTGTATCCACAAAAACAACAAGGAGTCTGGTGGCACCTTAAAGACTAACAGATTTATTTGGGCATAAGCTTTCATGGGTAAAACACCACATCTTCAGATGTTTTACCCATGAAAGCTTATGCCCAAATAAATCTGTTAGTCTTTAAGGTGCCACCAGACTCCTTGTTGTTTTTTTGAATACAGATAAAATCTCACCCTCAGAGATGTTGCAATAAGCTTCTTTTACAGACTGGTCACCTTCCTAGTCTGGGCACAATCCTTTCCCCTGGTACAGCCCTTGTTCCAGCTCAGGTGGTAGCTAGGGGATTTCTCATGACTGCAGCCCCCTTTGTTCTGTTCCACCCCCTTATATATCTTTTGCACAAGGCGGGAATCCTTTGTCCCTCTCTGGGTTCCCACCCCTCCTTCTAAATGGAAAAGCACTAGGTTAAAGATGGATTCCAGGTCAGCTGACGTGATCACATGTCACTGTAAGACGTCATTACCCACTTGCCAGCACACACGTATACAGGAAGACTTACAAGTAAACAGAGCCATCTACAGTCAATTGTCCTGGTTAATGGGAGCCATCAAGATTCCAAACCACCGTTAATGTCCCACACTTTGCAATAATTACAATAGGCCCTCAGAGTTATATTTCATATTTCTAGTTTCAGATACAAGAATGATACATTCATACAAATAGGATGACCACACTCAGTAGATTATAAGCTTTATAATGATACCTTACAAGAGACCTTTTGTAAAGCATATTCCAGTTACATTATATTCACACTCATGAGCATATTTTCATAAAATCATATAGAGTGCAACGTCACAGGTGAATTCTCTGTAACTTGAATTCTTTAAATCCTGATTTGAGAACTTTAGTAACTCAGACAGAGATTAATCAAGCCTTATTGAGGGGATAGGAACAAACCATTCCAAGGTGCATAAAGAATAGCAAATATGGCAGGCGACCAGCTTGGCTTAACAGAGAAATCTCTGGTGAGCTTAAACACAAAAAGGAAGCTTACAAGAAGTGGAAACTTGGACAGATGACTAGGGAGGAGTATAAAGATATTTCTCGAGCATGCAGGGTGTAATCAGGAAGGCCAAAGCACAACTGGAGTTGCAGCTAGCAAGGGATGGGGTACTTGTGGCACCTTAGAGACTAACCAATTTATTTGAGCATAATACATTGGTTAGTCTCTAAGGTGCCACAAGTCCTCCTTTTCTTTTTGTGAATACAGACTAACACGGCTGCTACTCTGAAACCAGCTAGCAAGGGATGTGAAGGGTAACAAGAAGGGTTTCTACAGGTATGTTACTAGCAAGAAAAAGGTCAGGGAAAGTGTGGAACCCCTACTGAATGGGGGAGGCAAGCTAGTGACAGATGATGTGGAAAAAGCTGAAGTACTCAGTGCTTTTCTTGCCTCAGTCTTCACAGACAAGGTCAGCTCCCAGACTGCTGCACTGGGCAGCACAGTATGGGGATGAGGTGAGCAGCCCTCAGTAGTTAAAGAACAGGTTAAGAACTATTTAGAAAAGCTGGACATGCACAAGTCCATGGGGCTGGATTGCAATGCAATTGGAAAAAGGCTGATGTAGTGCCCATCTTTAAAAAAGGGAAGAAGGAGAATCCGAAGAACTACAGCCTCACCTCTGTCCCTGGAAAAATCATGGAGCAGGTCCTCAAGGAATCCATTTTGAAGCACTTGGAGGAGAGGAAGGTGATCAGGAACAGTCAACATGGATCCACCAAGGGCAAGTCATGCCTGATTCATCTGATTGCTTTCTATGATGAGATAACTGACTCTTTGGATATGGGGAAAGCGGTAGATGTGATATATCTTGACTTTAGCAAAGCTTTTGATACCGTCTCCCACAGTATTCTTGCTAGCAAGTTAAAGAAGTATGGATTGGTTGAATGGACTATAAGGTGGATAGAAAGCTGGCTAGATTGTCAGGCTCAACGGATAGTGATCAATGGCTCGATGTCTAGTTGGCAGCTGGTACCAAGCGGAGTGCACCAGGGGTCGGTCCTGTGGCTGGTTTTGTTCAACATCTTCATTAATGATCTGGATGAGGGGATGGATTGCACCCTTCACAAGTTCGCAGATGACACTAAGCTGGGAGGAGAGGTAGATATCCTGGAGATACACAGAGATAGAGTCCAGAGTGACCTAGACAAATTGGAGTACTGGGCAAAAAGAAATCTGATGAGGTTCAACAAGGACAAGTGCAGAGTCCTGCACTTAGGACGGAAGAATCCAATGCACCGCTACAGACTAGGGACTGACTGGCTAAGTGGCAGTCTGGCAGAAAAAGACCTGGGGATTACAGTGGACGAAAAGCTGGATAGATGTCAGCAGTGTGCCCTTGTTGACAAGAAGGCCAACGGCATATTGGGTTCCCTTAGTAGGAGCATTGCCAGCAGATGGAGGGAAGTGATTATTCCCCTCTATTTGGCACTGGTGAGGCCACATCTGGAGTATTGCGTCCAGTTTTGGGCCCCCAACTACAGAAAGGATGTGGACAAATTGGAGGGAGTCCAGCAGAGGGCAACGAAAATGATTAGGGGGCTGCGGCACATGGCTTATAAGGAGAGGCTGAGGGAACTGGGCTTATTTAGTCTGCAGAAGAGAAGAGTGAGGGGGGATTTGATAGCAGCCTTCAACTACCTGAAGGGGGGTTCCAAAGAGGATGGAGTTTGGCTGTTCTCCATGGTGGCAGATGACAGAACAAGGAGCAATGGTCTCAAGTTGCAGTCGGGGAGGTCTAGGTTGGATATTAGGAAAAACTATTTCACTAGGAGGGTGATGAAGCACTGGAATGGGTTACCTAGGGAGGTGTTGGAGGTTTTTAAGGCTCAGCTTGACAAAGCCCTGGCTGGGATGATTTAGTTGGGGTTGGTCCTGCTTTGAGCAGAGGGTTGGACTAGATGACCTGCTGAGGTCTCTTCCAACCCTGATATTCTATGATTCTATGATTATTACTGGAGGGGGTGGGCGAGGTTGTTTGGCCTGAGATGTGTAGGAGGTCAGACTAGATGATCAGATGGTCCCTTCTGGCCTTTAAATGTATAAGTCTGTGTTGGCAAATGAGGATCTGAGCTGACCTGGATCGGGGACTGGTAAAGCAATGGGAGTTGGCGTCCACTTGGTCAGTTATAGCCCAGGTCGCTAGTGGCAGGGAGTGCATGCTCGGTGGTTTAAGTGAAATGTATTGGAGGTTGCCAGCCCGTGCCTAGAGGGCAGGGACAGGTGACCACATCCCAAGAAACCACCAGCTCCTTTTCCCTTCCTCTGGCCTTTTCCCCTTGTGAACAATCTCAGCACTGAGGATTATGGCCTAGTTGGGCTCCCCTCTGAGTGGCAGAGGGAGAGCTCTCTGGTGAAGGGGCGAGGTGCACTGCTGGGAAGTGTGGAGAAACCCTGCACTGCTGCTCTCCTCAGCTGCACTTGTACTGGCCTGGCCATTCACCCCGTCCCTGTCACCCGTGTATCACAGACGCTTTCTTGAAGGAACGCTGAACAAACGGCCTTGTTCTCCCTGCCCTGCACCCTGTGGAAAGTGAGAGCAAACACCACCTTTCACACTGGCATAAATGACAAGCCAAGGTGCAGAGCAGGGCCAGGCCTGGTGTATGAATAGGGAGCTCACAAGCCACGACTACACAACTAGGCCTCCAAGCTCTTCGGGGTAGGAGTTGTCGTTCCCTAAGTGTATGTACAGCACGTAGCACTCAGGGGCCCCACCTGGCAGAGGCCTCCAGGAGCTACCACAATTGACATGTTAAATGACAAGAATGGCTGTACCTTCTAGTGGCTGGGGCCTGCAAAGAGGCTATAGCCCCATCACCAGCGGCAGCTGATGGGGAGACTTCATCAGCTCAAGTGAAGCCAGCCTGTATTTTGAGATTCAGAGGCTGAGAGTTCTAGTCAGCATGCATTGGGTTAGCTGGGCACCCTTCTTTCTTTAGGAGAGTGACTGCAGCTCATAGCCTTCTGGGCTCCCTGCCATCTCTCCTCCCATGATCCCCTCCGCCTTGATAGGAGACAGGACTACAGCATCCTGCCCTTAGTGGCCCAGCCATGGTGCCAATTCTGGGGAATCAGCTGCCCAGCCCGACGGGAAGCCATGTGACTTAATAAGCCATTCTGGCCTCTGGCTGTTGCAATGCCTCTCCCTGTTTTCGGTTACGTGACACTGCCATGCTGCCTTCTGTGGTGGGCAGCTGGACACTGCTTCCTCTCTGTACTGAAATAGAGTTCTAGGAATCAACGGCAACTGCCTGGTTCCTCCATGCAACATACACGCTTCATTTTCCATTGCATCGACAAAGCAGAAGTAACGCCCACAGCAGGAGCTATCCAGAGCCCCAGCTGGCATGTTGCAACCCAGGAGTGCACTCCACCCTCCACAGTCCACTGCAGGGCTCTCCCTCCTGTGCCAGGGAATTCTCGTAGCTCAACCATTCCTGTAGTGCAGGAGCACATCAGATGGGGCCACCTGGAAAGTCTGGGGGAGCAGCCACGCGGATGGTGATTCCAGTTTCCCCAAACTGGAGATTGGAGCTTCCTGAAAGTTTGAGGGGTACGGGAGCTCTCTCTCGCTCTCTCTTTCTCGCTCACTGTTGCTCTCTCAGGTTTCTTGGAGGTGCTTGTCATCATGATATTTAAACACTGGCTTATGTCCATCATTAATCCAACCAGTTTACCAAGAGTGAGGGTGGATTCTCTCAGCCAAGACTAGGTGATCCGTTCCAGAAGATTTGCTCGAGCTCAGCCAGACGTTATGGGCTGGATGCAGGAATCGCTGGGTCAGCTTTCTTGGCCTGGGTGATGATTAGGCCAGACAAGATAACACTAATGGTGCCTTCCGGCTTTGTGCGCTTTTAATCCAGCCAACGCCCTCTGCCTGAAAAATCAGGCAGAGACTCTCCTGGGAATGGACGCCCCCCTCCAGCCTGCCGGGGTACAAGGCAGCCTTTCCCAAGGTGTTCTGGAACTTTGCCCTTTGGCCCCCCACTCAGCTTTGTGGCTGGGAGGGGACAGCGACAGGCTACTGGCAGGCGGCACACACTGCTCTGTGGGGGCAGCTTTCCACTCTGCCTGGCGCTCCAGGCCGGCAGCTACGGGGTGCCCCAGCACATGGAACATGCTGCCTGTGATAACGCCAGGCATTATTCATCACTCTTCCTAGCACATCGCTGCGCTTTGCATTTGCTTCCCAACTGCAGGGATCGCTCAGTTTTGTAGAAGCCCTGGTTATTCCGGCTCTCGTGGTTCGCTCTTGGCTGCATCCCCTCCCTGGAGTGGGGAACCCTTTGTCCACTCAACCCACCCCCTGGGAGTCCTGAAAGCTCCCTTCAGATTATTTGGGAGCCTTCTCATTCCCCCAAGTAGCTGCCCTTAAACTCAAAAGTCCTGGGTACCTGCTGTTCAAGCAGAGGCGCTCTCCCCAAAGCAGGGCTTTCCTGTGTCTCGGGAGAGAGTGAACAGTCTGCAGGAGTGGAGGGATGGGGTCCCCAGCGGAGTCTGCAGCCCAGGAACAGGATTTAAGATTTTCAGAAGCTTCACTGTTTGCCTGGCTCTAGTTATGATACCTCTGGTAGCCAGAATCCACATCCTGCCTGTGTCAAACCCACCCAGATCCATACAGAATGAGAGATCAGCACTGTGGGTTGGGACTCTTCCAGAGCTTGAAGGCTAAATAGTCATTTGTCCCAGTTTTACATCCTTACACAAAGAGCAACTGTATCCCTGAAGTCAGAATGGTCTTTGATTTAGAGCCAGAGAACAACAAAACAAGAAAGAACAAAAGTAAAGTCTCCAAGAGAGAGCACAGTGTGTGTTTGCATGTGTGTAAGTGTGTTTCCTCAGCCATAGACTGCCTCTGAACACAAAATGGCTCCCTTGAGCATCAGAAAGCTCGAGCCCAAATGTTTACACAGCAATTTTACAGCCCAAGCCCTGTGAGCCCAATTCAGCTGACTGGGCCAGCCATGGTGTTTAATTGCTGTGTAGATGTTCCTTCTGAGGATGGTTTTCCAACCAGTGGTGCACCCACCTTATAGGAGATTCATCAGGCGATATGTCCCGAGTTTGCTTATGGGACGGTCACATGAGATAATATCAAAAGCCTCAGTAAAGTCAAATTTCAGAGTAACAGCTGTGTTAGTCTGTATTCGCAAAAAGAAAAGGAGTACTTGTGGCACCTTAGAGACTAACCAATTTATTTGAGCATAAGCTTTCGTGAGCTACAGCTCACTTCATTGGATACATACTGTGGAAAATACAGAAGATGTTCTTATACATACAAACCATGAAAAAATGGGTGTTTACCACTACAAAAGGTTTTCTCTCCCCCCACCCCACTCTCCTGCTGGTAATAGCTTACTAAAGTGATCACTCTCCTTACAATGTGTATGATAATCAAGGTGGGCCATTTCCAGCACAAATCCAGGGTTTAACAAGAACGTCTGAGGAAGGGGGATGGGGGGGGGGTAGGAAAAAATGAGGGGAAATAGGTTACCTTGCATAATGACTTAGCCACTCCCAGTCTCTATTCAAGCCTAAGTTAATTGTATCCAATTTACAAATGAATTCCAATTCAACAGTCTCTCGCTGGAGTCTGGTTAAGAAACAGATTGACAGAGCCAGAAGAGTTCCCAGAAGTCACCTACTACAAGACAAGCTTAACAAAGAAAATAACAGAACGCCACTAGCCATCACCTTCAGCCCCCAACTAAAACCCCTCCAACGCATTATCAAGGATCTACAACCTATCCTGAAGGATGACCCAACACTCTCACAAATCTTGGGAGACAGGCCAGTCCTTGCCTACAGACAGCCCCCCAACCTGAAGCGAATACTCACCAGCAACCACATACCACACAACAGAATCACTAACCCAGGAACCTATCCTTGCAACAAAGCCCGTTGCCAACTGTGCCCACATCTATTCAGGGGACGCCATCACAGGGCCTAATAACATCAGCCACACTATCAGAGGCTCGTTCACCTGTACATCCACCAAGGTGATATATGCCATCATGTGCCAGCAATGCCCCTCTGCCATGTACATTGGTCAAACTGGACAGTCTCTACGTAAAAGAATAAATGGACACAAATCAGATGTCAAGAATTATAACATTCATAAACTAGTCGGAGAACACTTCAATCTCTCTGGTCACGCGATTACAGACATGAAAGTTGCGATATTACAACAGAAAAACTTCAAAACCAGACTCCAGCGAGAGACTGTTGAATTGGAATTCATTTGCAAATTGGATACAATTAACTTAGGCTTGAATAGAGACTGGGAGTGGCTAAGTCATTATGCAAGGTAACCTATTTCCCCTTGTTTTTTCCTACCCCCCCCCCGGCCCCGTTCCTCAGATGTTCTTGTTAAACCCTGGATTTATGCTGGAAATGGCCCACCTTGATTATCATACACATTGTAAGGAGAGTGATCACTTTAGATAAGGTATTACCAGCAGGAGAGTGGGGTGGGGGGAGAGAAAACCTGGATTTGTGCTGGAAATGGCCCACCTTGATTATTATACACATTGTAAGGAGAGTAATCACTTTAGATAAGCATTACCAGCAGGAGAGTGGGGTGGGGGGAGAGAAAACTTTTTGTAGTGGTAAACACCCATTTTTTCATGGTTTGTATGTATAAGAACATCTTCTGTATTTTCCACAGTATGCATCCGATGAAGTGAGCTGTAGCTCACGAAAGCTTATGCTCAGATAAATGGGTTAGTCTCTAAGGTGCCACAAGTCCTCCTTTTCTTTTTAGTAAAGTCAAAATGTATCACATCTACTGCTTCCGCCATATCCAGAAGGCTTGTTACCCTGTCAAAGAAGGCTATTAAGTTGGTTTGACATAATTTGTACTTGACAAATCCATATTGACTGTTCCTTATCACCTCATTATCTTCTAGGGGCTTACAAATTAGTTGTTTATCTGCTCCATTATCTTTCCAGGTACTGAAGTTAAATGGACTGGTCTGTAATTCCTGGGATTGTCCTTATTCCCCATTTTTATAGATAGGCTCTATAGTCGGCCTTTTCCCCTGGGATCTCTCCCGTCCTCCAGGAGTTCTCAAAGATAATTGCTAATGGCTCAGAGATCTCTTCAGACTGTTCCTTCAGTATTGTAGGATGTCTTTCATCAGGCCCTGTGACTCAAAGACATCTAACTTCTCTAAATAATTCTTCCCTTGTTCTTTCAATATTTCAGCCTCAGATCCTACCCCATTTATCCTGATGTTAGTTGTCCAATCACTGCTTAGCTTTTTGGTGAAAACTGAAGCAAAAACAAACAAACAAACATTTAACACTTTGGCCATTGCTGTATTTTCTATTATTGTCTTTCTCTCCTCATTGAGTAATGGGTCTACCCTGTCCTTGTCTTCCTCTTGCATCTAATATTTTCTTAAATGTTTAATGTAAAATGTATTTTTGTATTTATTAATGTAAAATGCAATGTAAAATGTTTAATGCAAAATTAAAGGTTTAATGTTAAATGTTTGCTTGTTAACCCTTTATGTTCCAAGCTAGTTTGCTCCTGTTTTGTGCCTTGACCTTTCTACTTTTGTCCCTATGTTGTTGTTGTTGTTGTTGTTGTGTTGTTTTTTTTGATAGTCATCCTTGGTAATTCCACTTTTTGTAGGACTGTTTGTTGAGTTTCAGGTTGTTGCAGATCTCCTGGTTAAGCCAGGTTTCTTATCATATTTCCTATCTTTCCTACACTTTGGGATAGTTTGCTCTTCTGCTCATGGGTGGTGGGTACCATTGGGTGGGGGAGGCTGTGCCTCCCCAAATGGTCTGGCGTGGTCATGCCTATGCTTCACCCCCAGGAATAAGTTCCCATCGTGGTCCAGGCTGCTGCCTGGGGACTGAGGGAGGCTGTGGCTGGCAGGTGCCTGCCCCGTGCTCCGGGGCTGGGGTTGTGGGGGACGGTGGCTGCACATTCCAGGGCTGGGGTTGGGGGTGCTGTGGTCACGACACCCACCCCGCACCTCGGGGCTTGGGTTGGAGGGGCTGTGGCTGCGCATTCCGGGGCTGGGGTGCTGCGGTCACGCCGCCCGCCCTGCGCTCTGGGGCTTGGGTGGGGGGTGGGGGGGCTGCCATGGCACCGTCTGCCCCGCACTCCAGGGCTGGGAGTGCAGGGGCTGGGGCAGGGGTGGGGGCAGCCCTGGTGCGGGTACTCTGGGTGGGGAAGGACAGGAGAAAGGGGAGAGGGAGGGCCGGGGTCTTGGGCAGAAGGGGAGGGGCTGGGGGCTAGCCTGCTGCCCATGCTTGTGCTCTTAATGTCTCTTTAAAAAAACGGCCCATTCTCCTGAACTCTTAGACTGGCTTCCCATGGGACTGTATCTAGCAGTTCTCTGAGTTTGCCAAAGTCTGTCTTCTTGAAATCCGGTGCCTTTATTCAGCTGTTTTCCCTCCTACCATTCCTTCGAATCATGAACTCCGCCATTGCATAGTCACTTTCACCCTTCCACCTTCCAATTCTCAGCCAGTTCCTTTCATAGAATCATAGAATCATAGAATATCAGGGTTGGAAGGGACCCCAGAAGGTCATCTAGTCCAACCCCCTGCTCGAAGCAGGACCAATTCCCAGTTAAATCATCCCAGCCAGGGCTTTGTCAAGCCTGACCTTAAAAACCTCTAAGGAAGGAGATTCTACCACCTCCCTAGGTAACGCATTCCAGTGTTTCACCACCCTCTTAGTGAAAAAGTTTTTCCTAATATCCAATCTAAACCTCCCCCATTGCAACTTGAGACCATTACTCCTCGTTCTGTCATCTCCTACCATTGAGAACAGTCTGGAGCCATCCTCTTTGGAACCCCCTTTCAGGTAGTTGAAAGCAGCTATCAAATCCCCCCTCATTCTTCTCTTCTGCAGACTAAACAATCCCAGCTCCCTCAGCCTCTCCTCATAAGTCATGTGCTCTAGACCCATAATCATTTTTGTTGCCCTTCGCTGGACTCTCTCCAATTTATCCACGTCCTTCTTGTAGTGTGGGGCCCAAAACTGGACACAGTACTCCAGATGAGGCCTCACCAGTGTCGAATAGAGGGGAACGATCACGTCCCTCGATCTGCTCGCTATGCCCCTACTTATACATCCCAAAATGCCATTGGCCTTCTTGGCAACAAGGGCACACTGCTGACTCATATCCAGCTTCTCGTCCACTGTCACCCCTAGGTCCTTTTCCGCAGAACTGCTGCCTAGCCATTCGGTCCCTAGTCTGTAGCGGTGCATTGGATTCTTCCATCCTAAGTGCAGGACCCTGCACTTATCCTTATTGAACCTCATCAGATTTCTTTTGGCCCAATCCTCCAATTTGTCTAGGTCCTTCTGTATCCTATCCCTCCCCTCCAGCGTATCTACCACTCCTCCCAGTTTAGTATCATCCGCAAATTTGCTGAGAGTGCAATCCACACCATCCTCCAGATCATTTATGAAGATATTGAACAAAACCGGCCCCAGGACCGACCCCTGGGGCACTCCACTTGACACCAGCTGCCAACTAGACATGGAGCCATTGATCACTACCCGTTGAGCCCGACAATCTAGCCAGCTTTCTACCCACCTTATAGTGCATTCATCCAGCCCATACTTCCTTAACTTGCTGACAAGAATACTGTGGGAGACCGTGTCAAAAGCTTTGCTAAAGTCAAGAAACAATACATCCACTGCTTTCCCTTCATCCACAGAACCAGTAATCTCATCATAAAAGGCGATTAGATTAGTCAGGCATGACCTTCCCTTGGTGAATCCATGCTGACTGTTCCTGATCACTTTCCTCTCATGTAAGTGCTTCAGGATTGATTCTTTGAGGACCTGCTCCATGATTTTTCCAGGGACTGAGGTGAGGCTGACTGGCCTGTAGTTCCCAGGATCCTCCTTCTTCCCTTTTTTAAAGATTGGCACTACATTAGCCTTTTTCCAGTCATCCGGGACTTCCCCCGTTCGCCACGAGTTTTCAAAGATAATGGCCAAGGGCTCTGCAATCACAGCCGCCAATTCCTTCAGCACTCTCGGATGCAACTCGTCCGGCCCCATGGACTTGTGCACGTCCAGCTTTTCTAAATAATCCCTAACCACCTCTATCTCCACAGAGGGCTGGCCATCTCTTCCCCATTTTGTGATGCCCAGCGCAGCAGTCTGGGAGCTGACCTTGTTCGTGAAGACAGAGGCAAAAAAAGCATTGAGTACATTAGCTTTTTCCACATCCTCTGTCACTAGGTTGCCTCCCTCATTCAGTAAGGGGCCCACACTTTCCTTGGCTTTCTTCTTGTTGCCAACATACCTGAAGAAACCCTTCTTGTTACTCTTGATATCTCTTGCTAGCTGCAGCTCCAGGTGCGATTTGGCCCTCCTGATATCTTTCCTACATGCCCGAGCAATATTTTTATACTCTTCCCTGGTCATATGTCCAACCTTCCACTTCTTGTAAGCTTCTTTTTTATGTTTAAGATCTGCTAGGATTTCACCATTAAGCCAAGCTGGTTGCCTGCCATATTTACTATTCTTTCGACTCATCGGGATGGTTTGTCCCTGTAACCTCAACAGGGATTCCTTGAAATACAGCCAGCTCTCCTGGACTCCCTTCCCCTTCATGTTAGTCCCCCAGGGGATCCTGGCCATCTGTTCCCTGAGGGAGTCGAAGTCTGCTTTCCTGAAGTCCAGGGTCCGTATCCTGCTGCTTACCTTTCTTCCCTGCGTCAGAATCCTGAACTCAACCAACTCATGGTCACTGCCTCCCAGATTCCCATCCACTTTTGCTTCCCCCACTAATTCTACCCGGTTTGTGAGCAGCAGGTCAAGAAAAGCGCCCCCCCTAGTTGGCTCCCCTAGCACTTGCGCCAGGAAATTGTCCCCTATGCTTTCCAAAAACTTCCTGGATTGTCTATGCACCGCTGTATTGCTCTCCCAGCAGATATCAGGAAAATTAAAGTCACCCATGAGAATCAGGGCATGCGATCTAGTAGCTTCCGTGAGTTGCTGGAAGAAAGCCTCGTCCACCTCATCCCCCTGGTCCGGTGGTCTATAGCAGACTCCCACCACTACATCACTCTTGTTGCACACACTTCTAAACTTAATCCAGAGACACTCAGGTTTTTCCACAGTTTCGTACCGGAGCTCTGAGCAGTCATACTGCTCCCTTACATACAGTGCTACTCCCCCACCTTTTCTGCCCTGCCTGTCCTTCCTGAACAGTTTATAACCATCCATGACAGTACTCCAGTCATGTGAGTTATCCCACCAAGTCTCTGTTATTCCAATCACGTCATAATTCCTTGACATCACCAGGACCTCCAGTTCTCCCTGCTTGTTTCCAAGGCTTTGTGCATTCGTATATAAGCACTTGAGATAACCTGCTGATTGCCCCTCATTCTCAGTATGAGGCAGGAGCCCTCCCCTCACAGACATTCCTGCCTGTGCTTCCTCCCGGTATCCCGCTTTCCCACTTACCTCAGGGCTTTGTTCTCCTTCCCCCAGTGAACCTAGTTTAAAGCCCTCCTCACTAGGTTAGCCAGCCTGCTGGCAAAGATGCTCTTCCCTCTCTTCGTAAGATGGAGCCCGTCTCTGCCCAGCACTCCTCCTTCATGGAACACCATCCCATGGTCAAAGAAACCAAAGCCTTCTTTCCGACACCACCTGCGTAGCCATTCGTTGACTTCCACGATTCGACGGTCCCTACCCAGGCCTTTTCCTTCCACGGGGAGGATGGACGAGAACACCACTTGCGCCTCCAACTCCTTTATCCTTCTTCCCAGAGCCACGTAGTCCGCAGTGATCCGCTCAAGGTCATTCTTGGCAGTATCATTGGTGCCCAGTGAAGAAGCAGGAAGGGGTAGCGATCCGAGGGCTTGATGAGTCTCGGCAGTCTCTCCGTCACATCGCGAATCTTAGCCCCTGGCAAGCAGCAGACTTCTCGGTTTTCCCGGTCAGGGCGGCAGATAGATGACTCAGTCCCCCGGAGGAGAGAGTCCCCGACCACCACCACCCGGCTTCTCCTCTTGGGAGTGGTGGTTGTGGAACCCCCAACCTCAGGACATCGCATCTCATGCCTTCCAACCAGCGGAGTCTCCTTCTGCTTTCTCCCCCCAGACATATCATCTGGTCCACTCTCCGCAATGGTACCTGTGGAGAGAACATGAAAGCGGTTAGTTACCTGTGTCTGTGTTACTGGAACCCGGACATTCCGCTTACCTCTTCTGGAGGTCACATGTTGCCAAGCTTCTTCACTGGCCTCTTGGCTCCTCTGTGCAACCTGCTCTATATCTTTAGAGCTTTGTGCCCCTAGAAGCCTATCCTGAGTTTTGTCCAGAAAATCCTCAGTTTCTCGTATACAACGCAGGGTCGTTATCTGTTGCTCCAGACCTTCAATCTTCTCTTCCAATATGGAGAAGATTTCTAATTTGTCAGAATCAAATCTAGACCAGCGTCTCCCTTAGTCGCTGGCTCCACCATCCGTCATAAAAAGTTGTCTCGAATGCATTCCAAGAACTTGCCGGATAATCTCTATGGTTCCCCCCCTTTTTTAGACCCCCCCTTTTTTTTTGCTCAGCTGCCACAATGCATCCCAGGAAGCCTATGGACATGGTGCATCATGGGTAATGTAGTCTTGCAGTAGAACCCAGTTCATACAAGCGAACAAGGGTATAAGGGACCTGAACTACAGCTCCCATGAGGCACCGCAGTGGCATTTCTGAATCGACATTTTTTATTTTCAGACCACATTTTCCTATTTCTATATGTTCAGTTTTTCAACAGAAAGTTGATTTTTTTCATGCAAAGCAGTTTTCATGAAAAATGTTGTTGAATAAAAACCCAGTTTTCCATTGAAAAACCATTGAGATGTAAAAGGTTCACCAATCCCTATGGATTCAGAGTAACAGCCGTGTTAGTCTGTATTCACAAAAAGAAAAGGAGGACTTGTGGCACCTTAGAGACTAACCAATTAGCTCACGAAAGCTCGTGCTCAAATAAATTGGTTAGTCTCTAAGGTGCCACAAGTCCTCCTTTTCTTTTTGCGAATCCCTATGGAGTAGCTCTCTTCTACAGGCGAGAACTTGACGGGGTGACTCAGGCCAGTGTCACTCAGCCAGCCCTGAATGAGGACCTCAGTGTCTGGGCCCTGTGGGGATCCAGCACTCTGGCCTGGTGCTAGGTGGGGCTGCACAATCACAGCTGAGAGATGCAAAACTCCGGCCTGATACGTATGCTGGGCTTGCAGCGACAGATAATTATTAGCCCCAGTGGCCTGGCCGGCTCCCTGCTCGGTTTAAGCATCTTCTGGTGGCCTGCTGTAAATGGGAACCTGGTCCTCCTTGGGTGCCCCACATACTCCCCTGTGGTCTCGTGCTGTTGCTGTGATTGCTGAAGGTCCCCAGCGTGCAAGGTGCTATTGTGCAGGCCGCCTCCTGAGCCTGGGGGAGGGGAAGCTGCTTTGCATTTGCTTGCTGAGCGCTCCCGGGACAGACTGGCAAATCTTGGGGAAATGACACCGGGTTTCTTTTTTTAAGCAAATGTAGATGTGCAGCATTAGCATATCGTCTCCGCTCAATCAGAGACAGCCGACAAATGAGGAGCCCAAGTGCAGGTACAGAGCACATGCAAATGAGCTGAATCAGTATTCAGATATGCAGCACACACCAAGGAAGCTGCAGGGGAATTTCCTAAAATACCATCTTGGCTGAGAGCCTGCACAAAGGGAAGCATTTAGCCTCCTTTGGCTTTCTGAATCTCTGCTCTTTCTGACGGGAACCCCAAGATCAGAGCCCCCACCTGTTTGGCCACGATCAGGGACCACTCCTGGCCAAGGACTCTGCTCTGCCCCTCTCTCATTAGCCTCAGCTAATTCCAGGGATCAGCCGGTTCCATGGCGCGCTCCCTTGGGGTGGGCACGCTGAGCTCTGGGCATGCGAAATGGAGGCAAACGGCTCTGTACCAAGGACACTACATACAGGCATACACCAAGCTGCTTCCACATGACACTGCCAATGCCCCCCCCCCACTGACCTACAGCCCCCCAACCCCCCGGCTCCCCCAGTGCTGGGCTCCCCACACACAGCTCT
Organism: Chelonia mydas; assembly: GCF_015237465.2. NCBI lineage: Eukaryota > Metazoa > Chordata > Testudines > Cheloniidae > Chelonia > Chelonia mydas. Next base: position 18,082,634 of record NC_051259.2, on the reverse strand, counting down.
GCCAATGCCCCTCCCTACTGACCTACAGCCCCGCCCCGGCCCCCCAGTGCTGGGCTCCCCACACACAGCTCTGCCAATGCCCCTCCCCACTGACCTACAGCCCCCCCATCCCCCCCTGCTCCCCCAGTGCTGGGCTCCCCACACACAGCTCTGCCAATGCCCCTCCCCACTGACCTACAGCCCCCCCCCCACCTCCCCCGGCTCCCCCAGTGTTGGGCTCCTCACACACAGCTCTGCCAATGCCCCTCCCCACTGACCTACAGCCCCCCCCCACCTCCCCGAGTGCTGGGCTCCCCACACACAGCTCTGCCAATGCCCCTCCCCACTGACCTACAGCCCCCCCCCCCGGCTCCCCCAGTGCTGGGCTCCCCACACACAGCTCTGCCAATACCCCTCCCCACTGACCTACAGCCCCCCCCCCCCCCGGCTCCGCCAGTGCTGGGCTCCCCAGACACAGCTCTGCCAATGCCCCTCCCCACTGACCTACAGCCCCCCCCGACCTCCCCGAGTGCTGGGCTCCCCACACACAGCTCTGCCAATGCCCCTCACTACTGACCTGCAGCCCTCCCCGCCCCACCCCTGGCTACCCCATTGTACGACACTACACATAAATCTGTTAGTAAAGAAACAAATTGCTTGTTGATTCTGATTTCTTTGAACTTAAAATAAGGTGGCCCTATTAGAAGCAGAGGAGACCCTGGCACCCAACAGCCAGTCAGACCTCTTGCTGCCCTAAGGGGCTGAAGCGTGTTATCTTATCTCTTGCCTTAGTGCAAGAATGCTCTGAAATGGGGAGCCCAGAATGGCTGTCCCCGCAGCAAGCACCCCACTGGCTCAGCTATGAGCAGCCAGGAGGAGCAGATGGTCCATTCTTAGGGGAAGGGGAGGGCATGCCAGAGGAGATTTGTTTGGGTTTTACTTAAAATAGCAAAGGCAGAGGAGGCACCCGGCTATCACTGACTCTTACAGTGGGAGCCCATCCCCTGGACTCTGGGCTTGTTGGCTCGCACTCCTCAAACTTTGCACTCATCAGACACTCCACTGGCAAAGCTATCCCCATCCTGTGCACACTCCTAGCTGGCTGCTGCTGTGTGACCACTGGCCAGGCTGGCGATAGGCGGACAGGCTAAACAAACTGAGTGCAGACAAACCCAACAGGTACGGGGCCAGGGACTCTGCCGTGCTGAGTGGCCAATCAGGGGTGAGCCCTTGGCCAGCAGCCCGTGTTTTGTCACTTGCCGGGGTCTCAGCTGCGCTGCGTGTTCCTATGGCAGTGCATTTTGTTCTTTGCCACCACAAGGCTGTTGGATGCAGAGACTCTCCTGAGAGCCCACAGAGGAAGCAGGGCAATCATGGGCTGATGGTCTTGTGGTTAAGGCAGTGTCTGGGCAATGAGGAGACTGGCATTCACATCCCACCTCTGCCACAGGTTTCCCCATGTAACCTAGGGTATGTCACTTAATGAGTCTTTGCCTCACTTTCCTGCCTGTCATAGAATATCAGGGTTGGAAGGGACCTCAGGAGGTCACCTAGTCCAACCCCCTGCTCAAAGCAGGACCAATCCCCAATTGTCACAGAGGGATGCTGATATTTCCTCACTCTACAGGGCTGCTGTGAGAGGAGACGAGTTACTACTGTTACAGCAATGGAGATCATAAAATTACTAAAAGAGGTTTGTTAGGGGAATGTTCAGAATCTCCAGTAAATAGACATTTAGGGCCTGATCCTATGGCCTGTGCAGGTAATAGGAGTTTTGCTCTGGATTTCAGTGGGAGCAGGTTTGGGTCCTATAGGCTTATTGTCAGTTATGGCCTATGCCCAAGAGATGTGGGGTGCGGGGCAGCATAGCACCCACCCAGCTCTGGGGAGTGGGGGACTGGGTGGAGTGGTGCGGAACTCTCTATTTGTGAGACTCTAATGTGAGTCTCTGTTTAGCTCATTTCACCAGGAGGGGACATCCAGAGCTGACTCACATCCAATGCATTCACCTGAGCGTCACAATCAGGTTTGCTGACCTCGGCACCCGGAGCTCACAGAGGCTCATTCGCAGTGTGCTGTGGCCCTGAGACAGGACTGGCCCACAACATTTTGGCACCCGAGGCGGGGAGCTCAAATGACCCCTCCATGCCCCCTGGCTTGGGCCAAAACTTTGAAACTCCGGGTCCTAGTGGCACCCCCCCACAGTCTGGCACCTGAGGCGGCTGCCTCAGTTCACCTCATGGTAAGGCCAGCCCTGCACTGAGAAGTGGAAGAATGAGTCACAGGCTGGTTAAGGGACAAACTCTTGGGTCAGACCTCCGGAGTCCTAGGCTGCAAGCCAGAGCCAGAGTCAATTGCTCCCTCGTCATGGTACTCACTGCGTGCCCACATGCGCCGTCCCATCTCTGGAGCAGCGGATTCTGGATAGCCTCCTTTTCCCCAGGATGCTGTGTGAATCTCAGCACTTGTTTCGATTGTGAAATTCCCCACAGACTGGTGGGGCAATGTAGTGGATGAATTTCACTTTTTTTCCTGTTCACGACAGATTGTGAAATTACCACATTTGCTCATTGTTCAAAACTATTTGCACATTCCTTCAGCAAATAATTCCAGGTCTGCAGGCTTGGCTGTGAGCATTTCTATGATCTATATACATGGCCTTTTTGGAATCCTGCCAAGCTTTTGCTCTCAATAGCTAGTTGCAGTGAGTTCCACAGGCTAATTCTGCATTAGATAAAAACAGCATTTTAAAATTTGTCATTGAATAGCTTTAAAACAGTCCATTTGTGAACTGCTCACGCTAGGCCTAGTCTGCCACTGCCCTGCATCATAGGTCACCATTTGCACCCATGCTAACATTTGTGGGCACTGTAACTAAATAGCAAAAACAATCAGTAATAAGAAGACATTTTGGTGTGATGCTGGCAGATCAGGCACGAGCTCTTGCCCAGGCTGCAGGCATTAGCTAAGAACTGACAAACACATATCTGGAGACCAGACCAGTTAACCTGTATGTCAGCTTGGCTCAAAATAGGTCTTAGTCTTAGGAGACTAAATAAATAAATAAACAAACAAACAGGTTAGTCTCTAAGGTGCCACAAGTCCGCCTTTTCTTTTAGTCTTAGGAGAACGTATTTGATCTTTCCACTCTGTGAAATGCTTGTAAGATGCTGCATGCATTAATCTCACTGGTAATGTATGAATTCCAGGCTGTAAGGAAATATGTAAATTTTGCTTTATCACTTTGAAAATGTTTGCTCTGAATTTGTGAACCCAGGCTCAGGAATCTTCCCTTCCCCCTCCAGGAAGACTATCAAAATTTAAGTGGGCCATTATAAGACAAAAGCTTTGCTAATTGTCCCATCCACCCAGGGAGAACTACATTCAGAAGCCTTGTCCCATTGCTTTGAATGCTGGAAGAGGGAAATAAAAATAATTGACGTGAAGATTTTCCATCTCTTTGGTGTTTGAACTTTCACAGGGCCAGAGACTCTAAACTGAAGCCAGAGATGCCCAGGGGTTACCTCCTGGCTCTGCCCTGAAAGACACTTTGAATTGACAAAAAGAAAAGGAGGACTTGTGGCACCTTAGAGACTAACCAATTTATCTGAGCATGAGCTTTCGTGAGCTACAGCTCACTTCATCGGATGCATACTGTGGAAATCGCAGAAGACATTATATACACAGACACCATGAAACAATACCTCCTCCCACCCAACTCTCCTGCTGGTAATAGCTTATCTAAAGTGATCATCAAGTTGGGCCATTTCCAGCACAAATCCAGGTTCTCTCACCCTCCGCCCTCCCACAAACAAACTCACTCACTCTCGAGAGAGAGTGAGTTTGTTTGTGGGAGGGCGGAGGGTGAGAAAACCTGGATTTGTGCTGGAAATGGCCCAACTTGATGATCACTTTAGATAAGCTATTACCAGCAGGAGAGTGGGGTGGGAGGAGGTATTGTTTCATGGTGTCTGTGTATATAATGTCTTCTGCGATTTCCACAGTATGCATCCGATGAAGTGAGCTGTAGTTCACGAAAGCTCATGCTCAAATAAATTGGTTAGTCTCTAAGGTGCCACAAGTCCTCCTTTTCTTTTTGCGAATACAGACTAACACGGCTGTTACTCTGAAACCTTTGAATTGACAGCTCACATCAACTCTGTCACTCTCAGGAGCTAGATGGTAACTGATTTGTGTGTATTCTTTGCTTGCTTTAACCTGTAAATAACTCATTTCTTTTTTCTAGTTAATAAACCTTTAGATAGTTTATTACAGGATTGGCTAGCAGCGTTGTCTTTGGTGTAAAATCTAGGGTACCAGTTGATCTGGGGTAAGTGACTGGTCTCTTGGGACTAGGAGCAACTGGTATGGGGTGATTTTTGGTTTAAGTCACCCTTTATAATTAAGTCCAGTTTGCCTGTGTGGCAAGATAGACTCTCCAGTTTAAGGGGATTGTCTGTGACTCCATGGTGAGACTTTCACAGTGATCCAACTGGCATGACTGTGAGTGCCAACCTCAGGGCAGAGTGTCAAAAGCAGGGCAAACACCTCAAACTCTGCATTGCTGGCTCTGTCCCTGGTCTCTGCAAAGTGGGACTGGCTAAGTCGTAGGGCCGCACTGAGGTGGGAAACGCTTGCTGTCCAGCACCCCGCTGTGACTCTGGGGTGAGCTGCAAATATCTGTGATTCTTCCTGTCCACACCTGTCCTGGCATGTGGGGCACTGGCATTTCTCTGCAGAGTGGTAAGCGTCATCCGGCTCTGTCCTCAGCAGACTCACCTCTCAGCCAAGCACTATGCAGTGTGTGCTTGCCACCACTCCGTGTGCATGCACGTCTCCCTGGCTGTATCACACTGCGGGACTTGGTTGAGATTTCCAGATAACATTTCTGGTTGCTCCCAGACAGCCTCCAGTCACGTTAGAGGAGCGGGGATTAGCTAACAGCACACCCTGCACCTGCTGTCGTTAGACCGTGTTGTTACAGTGACACTGAGCTCTGTTTGTTCACAGGTCTGTCATTTTTATTTACCATCCTTGCTGACCTGACCAGTTGCCGTTTGAAGTTAAAATCAGAGTATATTTTAAACCATGCACAAGTGAGGTGCCTCCTTGACATGGACCATGCAGGGCACCTTAGACTCTAGGCCAGGGGTAGGCAACCTATGGCATGTGTGCCAAAGGCGGCAGGCGAGCTGATTTTCAGTGGCACTCACACTGCCCGGCTCCGGCCACCGGTCCCGGGGGCTCCGCTGCCAGCCGGGGCTCCATCCGCCGGCCCCGCTCAGCCTGCTGCTGGCTCCGGGTCCCAACCACCAGTCCAGGGGGCTCCGCTGCTGGCCTGGGGTCCCGGCCACTGGCCCAGGGTTCTGCAGCCGCCCCCAGCTGCGGCCTACTGGCCCCAGCCTGGGGCAGTGAGGGGTGCAGACAGGGGCAAGAGGGGGCACAGCTCAGCACCCCCACCTTAAAAATTGTTCCAGCGCCACTGTACTATGATATTTTTAAGTCCTGATTTGCAGCTTACATCACTCTCACGCCACGTGGAACAGTGCACTGCGTTTGACGTTGAGATTAGAATGTACATGCAAGAACTGGAATCAGAATTTTCTGACAGATTTCAAGATTTCCAGGGATTTGGCCCAAGGCTTTCTTTTCCAATTAAACCTGAAAAGTTCAACAAAAGCGACTTGGATTTGTCTGTATTTCAGTGGATGGGTGTTGAAGATTTCGAAATGCAGCTTATTCAGTTAAAAAGATCAGAATTGTGGGCATCAAAGTTTGGAGATCTGCAGCATGCACTTGAAGCTACCGAGAGAGATCATGGGGCCTCTATTCTGACCTGCTGGACGTCCCTGCCGGTGAAATTTAACAGTTTGAAGAAAATTGCGTTTGCAATGCTTTCAGCATTTGGATCCACATACCTGTGTGAACAGGTATTTTCACACATGGAATCTGTCCTCTGTCCCTCTCAGAGCCAGTTAACAACTGATCACTCAGAAGCCTGTGTGCAGCTTGAAGTATCCAAATACATGCCAGACATTGGAAAACTCAGCAAGGAAAAGCAAGGGCAAGGATCACACGAAACTGATAAGATCTGCATTTTAATTTAATTTTAAATGAAGCTTCTTAAACATTTAAAAAACACCTTATTTACTTTACATACAATAGTTTAGTTATATAGACTTATAGAAAGAGACCTTCGAAAAACATTAAAATTTATTACCAGCACACGAAACCTTAAATCCGAGTGAATAAACGACTACTTGGCCCCCAGCCTCGGAGAGCTGGGCTCAGAATGCAGCTCTACCCAGGAATGTCACTGGGTCAGAATGGCCCTTTCCCACGTCACAGGCCTGCTCTGCTCCCTGCTCACATAGAAACTAAAATGCTTCTCCCTTGTGACTCTTCACCCTGTGGAGCCAGCCCAGCTGCGGGAGAGGGGCAGGATTCTGTTCTTGCTCACATGATAGCTACACAATTGTGACCCAAGGTCTCACTCCGGAGCCTTTGCTGCTGAGCTAGGCTAAGTCCCACAGAACCCAGCTGGTCTCAGTGGGTGTTTGCCATTTGTTACTCTCCTGCGTAAACATTTCACCCACCTAACCAGGGAGCATGGGTGGTTTCCCAAAGTCACAAACAATTCCGGGTGCCTCACTTTTACAGACCCCATTTGAGATACTTTAAAGGGGGCTATTTCAGGGGGCACGTGCTGGGCCCTTTCTGAAAACCAGGGGTCTCAAGTTGGGCATGGCCCCCAAATCTCTCGTCACTTCTGAAGTGCTGGGTTCATGTGGCAACTTGCACACCTCAGCTAGCAACAGCGACTAGCCCGAGGGAATCTATTAGCAAAAAGCTCATGCAATCACCCTGTCCAGAGATGAGCCGTGCCTGCTGATAGTGGGCCGGGCAGCCTGAGGGCAGTGGCTTCAGCAGGTGTTCAGTACACACCAAGCAGCAACTCTGGGGGGAGGACATGACCCGACATGCACCCCCACCCCCTCCGCGGCGTCTCCGCCCTTGTCTGCAAACAACTTGGCCAGACCATTTGGTGGATAGCAGCCAATAACTAACCCAGTCTCAGAGATCAGGACAGCCTGGCTAGTGACCTGAAAATCACAAGAAGGGCTAAATGCTTTGTGTTCTGGAGAGGGGCCCTGCTCTGAAAGCCCACTCAGTGGGGATGGGAGGGACTCATTTTAGTGTCTGGAATCTGAGGGTCAAGCTGGGCACTTAGTGGCCCAGGCATCACCAGAAAAGTGATCGTGCAGTCAGAATATAGGGCTGGATGAATCCTGCAGCAATTCCCAGCAAGGTTCTCTTGATCACTCCAGTGTGTGTGAGCGGAGAGGGGTGTTTGAACCCCCTGGGACACAGGGCTTGACACTGACCAGTGTGGACCAATGAAAGGTCAAGGCACCTTCATGCAGGCTCCATGGTGCTTGTGGTTTTCTGGTGCTGCCTGCTGGGTTCCAAAAGCATGACCCCTTCATAACAGCCAGATGTGGCCCATAAGCAGAGGGTCTTGGAGGCACAACTGGGCTCAGAGTTCGCAAATTCATGAGATGTTGGTGACTTTTAAGCACTGCCCTGAATACCCGGCAACCGTACAAACATCCCCCATAATAAGTCCTCAGACTCCACCAGGAGCAGGGGACTCCAACTCCCCTCCTCTTCTCAAATATAGCCACAAATTGGCCAACAGCTCTAATTGTCCCCCCCATTTTAGGGGCAGTGGCGGGGCTTTCCTTTGCAGACACAATTTGGGTTACACAAAATACATGGAGGGTGGAAACCTAAGCACCTGCCTTACAGCCACACGCTGTATCACACCCTTCAGCGGTAGCTAGACTCCCAAGTGGCCATTTGGGCCACTGTTTATTGGCAAAGATTGCGGGTACAAATGGCAGGTCATCCATTGTTCCTAAGTGAGGTGTCAAAGGTGATAAACCAGAGCAGCAGAAAAGGGAGTAGAATCCAGGTGTCCAAGTCCTGAATCCTTGGCCGTTGCTCCAACCACTAGACTACGCTCTCTCTCAAAGTAACACAGATAGCCTGTTCTCTGTGATCTGCAGCCAGAACTAATATCAGGGCATCCAGGGCAGGCATAAGAGCTCTGGGGGTGAAACTTCGTATGGGGTGTTGCTGAGCTTAGCTGGATTCTCACTGGTTAGTCCACAGGCTGCCAGGAGAGTGCTAGCTAGACACACGCTGTGCCGTGAGCGATGCTGCGTGAGACGTGGCGGGGGAGGCAGGTTGCTCGGCTTTCTTTCCATTACACTTGGGGAGGCAGCCCAGCTGTTCCGGCTCAGCTCTGTCAGCCTCCTCTTTGCCAACAGCACTTCACTCCTCTGAACCAGCAGCCGTCTTTAAAGGAGGCAAATCATGTTAGTGCATCCAAACAGGAAGTGGCTGAGTATCTGGGCGGCTGAATCAACATCCTGCGGCTGAGCCTTCCTGACTCTCGCCATTACCAAGTGTAGCAGTTTCGGCTGGACCGAAGCTTCAGGCAGGAGCCCAGCTCAAGCTGTGGATCCTGGAAGTGGCATTTAACAGCCCCACTCAACAAAGTGACATCACCCGAGTCACGGACTCACCCCCAGCCCCTTGGCCACATGGGCCCAGCCCTACAGCTTCTCACAGTGTCTGTGCTAGACGGAGTCCCTGGCTGCCTGGCTCTAGGCTCTCTGTCCTGAGGGGTTGGATCCTTCCCCTTTCTCAGGGGTGAACAGGGCTGGAAAGGGGGTGATGGGAAGGGGATGCTGCTGGTTCTGGGGAGCAGGCTTTTCCATGCATCTGCTGAGTGTCCCCAGCTCATTCTGTCATGCTGGAGTAAACTGCTTTACACACGTGCAAACAATGGCATAGCAAGCCAGGCAGCGGAGAGCCAGGGTGTCACAGTGCCACCTATCCAGTCTGGCTTCAAGGTAGTTGCTGCCTCAGTGTCCCCTTACTCAGATAGGATCTTCTGCCCTGCCCAGGAAGGACTTCCTGTCATACCCAAGTCTCTTTCTGGACACAATTTTATTCTTGAAATGTAAAACTTAGGCAAAACATCAAAACAAAAGCAGTTTTAGGGCCTATCCTTGGTTCCGACTGATGGGTTCGGTCACAGAGACCCCCTTGGGACTGTCACCCGATGTGCTGAGATTACCTCTGAGCCCATTTTCTCTGCCAGTTTGGGCCTCCAGAACCCTGTCTTGTTGAGCCAGATATGCTAATCTGCTGCAACACAGACCTAGGGTCTGACCCGCGTCCCCAAAGCTGTAGACTTAACTAAAACAGCTTAGCAAGTGCTCCTGTCTCCAGCACCCAGACACCCAGCTCCCAGTGGGGTCCAAACCCCAAATAAATCTGGTTTACTCTGTATAAAGCTTATACAGGGTAAACTCATAAATGGTCCACCCTCTATAACACTGATAGAGAGATATGCACAGCTGTTTGCTCCCTCAGGTATTAGTCACTAACTCTGGGTTCAATAATAAGCAAAAAGTGATTTTATTAAGTAGAAAAAGTAGGATTTAAGTGGTTGCAAGTAATAACAGACAGAACAAAGTAAGTTACCAAGAAAAATAAAACGAAACATGCAAGTCTAAGCCTAATACAGTAGGAAACTGAACACAGATAAATCTCACCCTCAGAGATGTTCCAATAAGCTTCTTTCAGAGACTAGACTCCTTCCTAGTCTGGGCCCAATCCTTTTCAGACCAAAGTTGTAGTTTATGGCCTGGGTCCAGCAATCACTCACACCCCTGTAGTTACTGTCTTTTGTTCCAGTTTCTTTCAGGCATCTCTTTGGGGTGGAGAAGCCATCTCTTAAGCCAGCTGAAGACAAAATGAATGGGGCTTCCAGGGCCTTTTATATTCTCTCTTGTGGGCAGAAATCCTTTTTTTTCTTCTGTGCAAAATCACAGCAACAAGATGGAGTTTGTAGCCACCTGGGCAAGTCACATGCCCATGAATGATTCAGCTTTTTGCAGGCCGACACCATTGTTTACATGTTAGTTTGAACATTCCCAGGAAAGCTCAGTTGTGGACTGGTGTCTCCCAAAGTTCAGTGTCAGTTAAGTTTTTCTTGATTGGGCACTTACTCAGAATAGTTCTCTCTCAAGAAGGAATAAAGGGAATAAACAGGAAGAACAGGACAGCTTAGTACGTATGCTAAATTATAACTTATTGGCATCACAGAGACTTGGTGGGCTAAGTCTCATGACTAGCATAATGGAATAGAGGGGTATAGCTGGTTCAGGAAGGACAGGTAGGATAAAATTGGAGGAGGGGTTGCATTATACATCAAGAATATGTACAATTGTTCTGAGGGCCAGTAGGAAGTGAGAGGCAGATCATCTGAGAATCTCAGTGTAAAGATAAAAGGGGTAAAAATAGGGGTGACGTGATTGCAGTGGTCTAATGTAGACCTACAAAGACAGAGGAGGCAGATAAGGCATTACTAGAACAAATAACAAATTTCCAAAACACAGGTCCTGGTAGTAACGGGGGTGAGATAAATAAAGGCAGGGGATAGCTCCTGATTGACATCCAGCCAGCAAGTTAGCTGTAAAATCCCTCTTGGTAGCTGTTCTTTACTTGCTTTACCTGTAAAGGGTTCAAAAGTCCCTGCGGTAAAGAAAAAAAAAGTGAGCACCTGACCAAAAGAGCTAATGGGAAGGTAGAACTTTTTAAAATTGGGAAAGAAACTTTCCCTTTGTCTGTTGTTCTCTGGGCTGGAGTGACAGAGCAGCCATGCTATAGGCAGCTAAGCCAGGTATGATCATAAATCATCAGATCATGCCTAGAACCACTTACCTGAACTCCAATGTGTCCGTAGATCCGAGTGTTTAGCTAGGTGTGACCAGGGTTATTTCTTTTATTTCTGATTGGCTTGTGGACTCCTCTGTGCTAACCGCAGATGCTTTTGTTTGCTTGTAACCTTTAAGCTGGACCCCCAAGGACACTATTTTGGGTGCTTGATTTTTGGAATTGCTTTTAAAATCTAGCAAAAGCCTAGACGAATTTTCTTTCTTTGTCTTTTTAATAAAATTTACCTTTAAGAACAGGATTGGATTTTTGGTGCCCTAAGAGGTTTGTGCATGTTGTTTGACTAGCTGGTAGCCACAGCTGATTTCCTTTGTTTTCTTTCTCAGCTCTTCCCTGGAGGGGAGTGGGGGGTGAAAGGGCTTGAGGGTACCCCACAGGGAGGAATTCCCAAGTGCTCCTTCCTGGGTTCAAAGGTTTTTGGTTTTTTTTTTTTTTGCATTTAGGTGGTGGCAGCATTTACCAAGACAAGATCAGAGAACAGCTGTAACCTTGGGAGTTTAATACCAGCCTGGAGTGGCCGGTATTAATTTTTAAAATCCTTGTGGGCCCCACTTCTGCCCTCGGAGTCAAAGAGTTGGGATTCAGACTTGACAGGGGGACTTTAAACACTCAATTAAAATTACCCAAATATAGCAAAACAGAACATTTCCAATAAGGTTGTGGGATGTACTAGGGATAATTTTTTGTTCCAGAAAGTGGAGGAAGTAACTGGGGGACAGCCATTCTAGACTTGATTCTGACCAACAGGGAGGAATTGGTAGTGAAGCACGCAAATTGCCTTCAACCTTCAGACACTCATCATGAAATGACAGATTTCATAATCTTAAGGAAAGGAAGGAGTGACAGGAACAGAATAAGGACAATGGACTTTAGCAAACTCAGAGAACTGGTAGGTAAGATACATTGGAAGAAAATCTGAGGGAAAAAGGAGTTCAGGAGAGTTGGTAGTTTCTCAAGGATACAGTATTAAAGGCACTACTGTAAACTATCCCAATGTGAAGAAAAGATAGGAAGAATATGGCTGCATCAAGAACTCTTTTTGATTTTCATGTCATTAAAGGAATACTCCAAAAAGTGGAGGAGGAGTAGAAAAAAATAGCATGAGCACATAGGAACAAAATCAGAAAGGCTAAGACACAAAATGAGTAAAACCTAGCAAGGGACATAAGAGCCAATAAGAAAAGGTTCTTTACATACATTAGGAGCAAGAGAAAGATGAAGGAAAGTGCAGGCCCTCTGCTTAGTGGGGAAGGAGAACTAATAATGGATGGCATCAAAAGAAAGCTGAGGGGTTTAATGCCTATTTTGCTTCATTCTTCACTGAAAAAGGTCAATGGTGACCAGATATTCCACACAATTAATATTAACAACAAGAGAGAGAGACCACAAGCCAAAAAAGGGAAAGAACAGGTTAAAGCGTATTTAGATAAATGAGATATATTCAAGTTGGCAGGGCTTGATGAAATTAATCCTAGATTACTTAAAGAACTATCTGAAGCAATCTTGGAACCGTTAGTGATTATCTTTGAGAACACAGGGAGGAGGGGTTAGGTTCCAGAGTGTGGAGAAGGTCAAACACAGTATCTGTGTTTAAAAAGGGGAACAAAGAGGACCCGGGGAATTACAGACCAGTCAGCCTAACTTCCATACCCAGAAAGATACTGGAACAAATTTTCAAACAATCAATTTGCAAAAACCTAGAGGACAATAGGATTATAAGGAACAGCCAGCATGGAATTGTCAAGAACAAATCATGCCAAACCAATCTAATTTCCTTCTTTGACAAGGTGGCTGACCTAGTGGATGTGGGGAAGTGGTAGACATGAAAGATCTTTGATTTTAGTAAGAATTTTGACACACAACATTCTCATAAGCAAACTAGGGAAATGTGGTCTAGCTGAAATTATTTGTGCACAACTGGTTGAAAGATCATACTCAGAGAATAGTTATCAATGGTTCACTGTCAGACTGGGAGGGCACATCTGGTGGGATCCTGCAGGGGTCAGTTCTAGGTTCCAGCCCTACTCAATATTTTCTTTAATGACTGGGGTAATGGAGTGGAGAGGACACTTATAAAATCTGCAGATGACACCAAGATGGAAGGGTTTACAAGAACTCTGGAGGACAGGATTAGAATTAAAAACAACCTTGACAAACGGGAGAACTGGTCTGACTTCAACAAACTGAAATTCAATAAGGACAAGTGCAAAGTACTTCAATTAGAAAGGAAAAATCAAATGCACAATTACATAATGGGGAATAACTGGCTAGGTGGTGGTACTGCTGAAAAAGATCTGGGGGTTAGAGTGGATTCCAAATTAAATATGAATCACCAATGTGATGCAGCTGCAAAAAAGGCTAATATTCTGGGATGTATTAACAGGAGTGTCATATATGAGAGATAGGAGGTAACTGTCCCTCTCTGGCACTGGTGAGGCCTCGGCTGGAGGGCTGTGTCCAATTCTGGGTGTCACACTTTAAGATATGGACAAATTGGAGAGAGAGGCCAGAGGAGAGTAACAAAAATTATAAAGGGTTTAGAAAGCCTGACCTCTGAAGAAAGGTTAAAAAAACTGGACATGTTTAGGCTTGAGAAAAGACGACGGAGTGGGGACCTGATAAGAGTCCTCAAAACAGTGAGGGCTGCTGGAAGGAGGACGGTGACCAATTGTTCTCCAGTTCCACTGAAGGGAGGGTGAGAAGTAATGGGCTTAATCTGCAGCAATAGCAAGGGAGACTTAGGTTTGATATCAGGAAACATAGACGCCTAGCTTAGCACCCTCCGGCAGCCAGCTCCTTCCCTCCCCAACCCAGTGCCTTCCGTCCGCTGGTGGCCCTGCCGCTCAACTCCTCTCTCTCCCTCCCAGTGCCTCTTGCCCACCGCGATCAGCTGTTCTGTGGTGTGCAGGAGGCACTGGGGGGAAGGAGGGGAGTAGTGGGGACAGGGCGTGCTGGGGCGGGGGGCGGAATTGGGTGGGAAGAGGCGGGATGGGGGGAGGCTTGGGAGAAGGGGTGGGGTTGGGTAGGGCCTGGGGCCTAGAAGAAGCTGGCGCCTGTGTTAGGAAAACTTTATCTATAAGTCTATGGCTCTGGAACAGGCTTCCAAGGGAGGTTGTGGAATCCCTGTCATTGGAGGTTTTTAAGACCAGGTTGGACAAACCCCTGTCAGGGATGGTCTAGGTTTACTTGGTCCTGTCACAGCGCAGGGGACCTAGCTGACCTCTCGAGATCCCTCCAGCCCCACATCGTTATTAGGCTTGCCAACTCTGACTGAAGCTATTCCGGGAGATTTTCCCCTCCAACATGGTGCAATGTCATTTTCTTAAAATATCCTATTAAAATCTCCTGAGTTGCTTTCAGTAGTCACTGGGAGATTGATGCCGATTCCGATTCCGGGAGACTCCAGGCCAGTCCTGGAGGGTGGCAACCCTAATGGATATTATTCTCTGATTGCTGTCATTGTTGCGAGTGTCTCTGCCCTGGATACACCTACCCTCCATGTAGGGTGACCAGACGTCCTGATAAAATCGGGACTGTACTGATATTTAGCTCTTTGTCCCGCGTCCCAATTGATGTACGGTCAGGACGCCATTTGTCCCAATACTTTGCTTCGGTGGCTCTCCGGCTTTTTTTTTTTTTTTTTTTAACTTGGGGTGGCAAAAAACCTAGAGCCGGCCCTGGTGTGTGTGTGGGGGTGAGCCTGTGGCTGCCCCCCCGCCATGTGTCCTGATATTTTGTTCTTGTCATCTGATCACCCTACCTCCACGTGAAGTGAGCTGCACAGCGCACAGTGCTAATGGAGTGCAGCCCAGAGGTGTGAGCTGAGGGTGCCCTCTAGCCAATGCAGGAGGATTTCTCATGGAAATACCTCAGAGCATTTTAAAATTCACTTTCTCTCTGACAAGTGCCCTTGGTATCTCACCGAGTGAGGCATTCTGGGAGCTCTTCAGTGGTCTAGGCCATGCTGAGGGAAATTACCAGAGGGCAAGACAGAATTTTAAAGTGACAAGTTCCTAGCTATTTTTGTGCTGAATGCCACACACACACAGAAGCAGATTAAGATTTATTGGGGCCCTCGGCACAAAGAACATTTGGGCCTCCCACATCCCCAGCCGTGGGCCCCGCCCCCTCCTTCTCCCCTTCCGCCCAGAAGCTGGAGCTGGAACATAGTAAGAGCTGCCCAGGGAGCCTTGGGCCGCTGTGGCTCACAAGCCGGGGGCTGCTCTTGGGCTCCCTGTCCTGCCGCCCACGGCAGGTGGAGGGTCCAGGACTCCCCACAGTGGCTTGGGCTCCTTGGGCAGCTCTTAAGTGATCCACAATCTCAGCATCTCTCCTTCTCTGGCTCTGGAGGGCATTAACCCTGTGGCTCCCTTGCTTAAATCAGGATCAGGGTTCCATTCATGAGAATACACAGATATCACAAACACAGAATAACGGATGGCCCCTACTCCAAATAGTTCCAATCATTGTTAAAAGCCAACACAACAAGTGAATGTGATGAATACTAGGAGGGTAGCAATGAGGGACTCTTGAAGTTATGGAGCCTGACAACAGGCAGGTCCCAAATCAGGTGTTTTTTTAAAAATAGAATTGTTAGAGTTCCCTATCAAACCAGATCCCCGGGACCTCCTCAAGGCCTCACCCCAGGAACAAGTGACCTGGGCTTGCTCCCCATTATTTTTAGAGAATTTTATTTATTTTCCCCTTCTGTACAGATTCTCCTCACCAGGACCCATTAATTCCCATCTCTTCAACCCCCTCCAACCGGGGGCCAGGCTGGGTTCATGAAGCATAGGGAGTCCACTCTTCAGTTAAGGAATGCCTGCTTTAATGTCCCCACCTGTCAGGGTGACAATGGCACCTGCCCAGTACCTAACTCTCTACTTAGGGTGGCAGTCACTAGGGACTTCCTTATTGCTATTGACCTTATGTGGAAGGGGCTCAGATACTGCAGTGATGGACAGCAGGACAAAACCCTGAGATAGCAAGCTAGACATCTCCCCCACCCAGGAGTCAATCTCCCAGCCCTGCAAAAGCACTCCCAGAGTCTGGAAATGCTGAAACATGAGAGGCTCCTCACGCTAAAAGGAACCTCCATGTAGAACTGCTGAGAGGGGATATGGAGCTACCAGGGCCATGTGCTCCAAAAGCCTGGCCTCACAGAAAGGAGGGGACCAAGGTCAGCTCCGTTACCAGCTGCAGTTAGCAGCAAGAAGTACCTGGTAGAACAGCCCCTGTGTGCTGCACAGAACGCCTCTTGGAGGTAACAGCCAGAGCTGCTGTCTCTCAGGGAAACAAACCCTCCTGTTAGCCCCATAGACTCATCTGCAGACTGTATGGGGGTAGCTGTGCTGCAGGAAAAGATGTGCAGATTGGCGAGGCAAGCAGAGATGCTATTGAGAATCAGAAAAGCTGACGAGTTCCTAGACAACCAGGGTTGGGGAACACCAGTCCCCTGGTTTCAGAAGAAAGGAGCTGGGCACCAAGAAATCAGACAGAGAGGAAGTCAAAGAGAAGGCCTGGCAGTTCAGAACAACCAGAATCAAGAGGTCATGGCAGCATTCTACACAGCTGCAGACAGATCAAGAAGGGCAGGCTGTGGGCCCCAGACAGAAGAGGGCCAGGAGTAATTCCACACAACTAGAAGTTTAAATTGATACTCGGTTCTCAATGTGGAAACTATGGAAGATACATAGAATTATAGAATATCAGGGTTGGAAGGGACCTCAGGAGGTCACCTAGTCCAATCCACTGCTCAAAGCAGGACCAATCCCCAACGAAATTATTCCAGCCAAGGCTTTGTCAAGCCTGACCTTAAAAAACTCTAAGGAAGGTGTCAAGGTTCCTTCCCCACTCTGAAGTCTAGGGTACAGATGTGGGGACCTGCATGAAAATCTCCTAAGCTTACTTTTACCAGCTTAGGTTAAAACTTCCCCAAGGTACAAACTATTTTACCTTTTGCCTTTGTACTTTATCGCTGCCACCACCAAACGTCTAACAGGTATATTACTGGGAAAGAGTCCATTTGGAAACGTCTTTCCCCCTAATATCCTCCCAACCTTTACACCCCCTTTCCTGGGGAAGGCTTGATAAAAATCCTCACCAATTTGCATAGGTGACCACAGACCCAAACCCTTGGATCTTAACAATGAAAAAAGCAATCAGATTCCTAAAAGAAGAATTTTAATAGAAGAAAAAGTAAAAAGAATCACCTCTGTAAAATCAGGATGGTAAATACCTTACAGGGTAATTAGATTCAAAACAGAGAATCCCTCTAGGCAAAACCTTAAGTTACAAAAAGACACAAAAACAGGAATATACATTCCATTCAGTATGGCTTATTTTCTCAGCCATTTAAAGGAATCAGAATCTAACACATATCTAGCTAGATTACTTACTAAATTCTAAGACTCCATTCCTGTTCTGTTCCTGGCAAAAGCATCTCACAGACAGAGAGAGAGAGGGGCTTTGTTTCTTCCTCCTCCCAGCTTTTGAAAGTATCTTGTCTCCTCATTGGTCATTTTGGTCAGGTGCCAGTGAGGTTATCCTGGCTTCTTAATCCTTTACAGGTGAAAGGGTTTTTCCTCTGGCCAGTAGGGATTTTAAAGGTGTTTACCCTTCCCTTTATATTTATGACAGAAGGGGATTCCACCACCTCCCTAGGTAACACGTTCCAGTGCTTCACCAGCCTCCTAGTGAAAATTTTTTTCTTAATATCCAACCTAAACCTTCCCCACTGCAACTTGAGACCATTACTCCTTTTCCTGTCATCTGCTACCACTGAGAATAGTCTAGATCCATCCTCTTTGGAACCCCCTTTCAGGTAGTTGAAAGCAGCTATCAAATCCCTCCTCAGTCTTCTCTTCTGCAGACTAAACAATCCCAGTTCCCTCAGCCTCTCCTCATAAGTCATGTGTTCCAGTCCCCTAATCATTTTTGTTGCCCTCCGCTGGACTCTTTCCAATTTTTCCACATCCTTCTTGGTAGTGTGGGGCCCAAAACTCAACACATTACTCCAGATGAGGCCTCACCAATGCCGAATAGAGGGGAATGATCATGTTCCTCAATCTGCTGGCAACGCTCCTACTAATACAGCCCAAAATGCCGTTAGCCTTCTTGGCAACAAGGGCACACTGTTGACTCATATCCAGCATCTCGTCCACTGTCACCCCTAGGTCCTTTTCTGCAGAACTGCTGCCTAGCCACTTGGTCCCTAGTCTGTAGCAGTGCATGGGATTTTTCCGTCCTAAATTCAGGACTCTGCACTTGTCCTTGCTGAACCTCATCAGATTTCTTTTGTCCCAATCCTCTAATTTGTCTAGGTCCTTCTGGATCCTATCCCTACCCTCCAGCGTATCTACCTCTCCTCCCAGTTTAGTGTCATCTGCAAGCTTGCTGAGGGTGCAGTCCACGCCATCCTCCAGATCATTAATGAAGGTATTGGACAAAACCGGCCCCAGGACTGACCCTTGGGACACTCCGCTTGATACCAGCTGCCAACTAGACATGGAGCCATTGATCTCTAACCGTTGAGCCCGACAATCTAGCCAGCTTTCTATCCACCTTTCATCCAGCCCATAACTCTTTAACTTGCTGGCAAGAATACTGTGGCATGCAAGAATAGCTTGACCCAAACTGTATGAAAATAAGACTTGCCTGCAAAGAGTTCTCCAACCATCCAAGGAAGTCAGACAATCCTTGCTGGAGGTTAAATACTCAGAAGACTCAAAAGAACATTCTGCAAGGGAGAAGCAGACAATGGGACAGTGTGTTGCCTTCCCAGAGCCAAGACACAATACATCATTGTAAGATTGGCTAGGTTTCTGAAGTTAACAGGAAAGGATCCATTGGTTTGGGTCATACTGGCACTAATGACACTGCATTGTAGGATATCTTGCAGATAGCAGTTGACTTCAGGGAACTCAGAAGTGTACTGAAGAAGAACATCCATGCAATCCTCTCTGACATACTTTCTGTCCCATGAGCAAAGGAAGACAGGAGGCAGAAGGTTCTGAAAGTGAGCTGCTGGCTAGGTAAGTGGAGTAGGGTGGAGGGCTTTGGTTCTGTGAAACATTGCTTCCCCTTTCATGGGGAGAAGGGGCTGTATAGTTTGGATGGCCTCCACCTAAGTAGAAAGGGGACCAATCTCCTGGGGGATAGGCTGACTAGAGTAATCAGGAGGCGGTTAAGCTAATGGAAAAAAGGGAGAGTAAAAAGAGGGAAGATATGAGCACTGAGCACAAAACTGAGATGTTGAGAACAAAATGAATCAAGGAACCAAAGGACATGAAGAAAAGAAATTCTTGTATTGTTTATACACACTGCTTGGAACCTGGGTAATAAACAAGAGGAATTGGAATTGCTCATTTTTTAGCATAAATTTGAGCTAGTTGATGTGACTGAAACATAGAATCATAAAATATTAGGGTTGGAAGGGACGCTGGTGGTTTGATTCACATGATTGGAATGTTAAAATCAATGAAGGATCAAGTGGGCAGAAGGTGAGGGGGAGTGGCACTCTATGTAAAAAATGGCATTACCTGTTCCAAGTCACTGACAAATTGGAAGAAAATGCTCTTGAATGCTTATGTCCTAACAGATAAAGTACAAGATGGAGTATTAGGTAGTGCCTGTTACAGATCCCCAAATCACACTAGGGGACAGGACAACCACCTCCTTACACACCTATGTATAATATATTGGGGGAAAAAAGCTGTGTGATCATGCAGGATTTCAGCTTGAGTGACATATGCTGGAGGTCTCATGCTGCCAGGACTAAATTTGGAATTTCTAAGTATTATAGATGACAATTTCCTAACTCAAACAGTGTTGCAGCCAATAAGAGGGAATTCTTTATTAGATCTTTTCCTAATAGATAAAGAGGAACTACTCACAGAACTAAAAATAAATTGTACCTTGGGTACAAATGATCATGACTTAATTACATTTACAATGTGCAAGCAGAATAAAGTTTTGACCAGTAATATATATGTTTGATACTTTAATAGGACCAATTTCACAAAGCTGAAAACAATTAATCTGGGAAGAATTTAATCAGAAAAATGTGAATGTAATTGGGAATCATTTCAGAACACCTTAGTAGATGCCCAAAAAACCACAGTCCAACAGTCAAGGAAGAAGGTCGTACTGGTTAAAACAATTACCTGGTGTAGAGGGGAAGTAAAGGTAGCTGTGTGTGTATATATATATATATATATAGGCAAATTGTCAGCACTACTTTGATGGGTCTCATGCTTTCTCTTCTTGGGGAGGGTTCAGGGCACCATTTCTCTCCCCTGAACTGGGGTATTAACTGCTCCACGAGTGACCTAGAGGAGGGGAGTAGAGAAGGAGGGACCCGGGCCCGCCCTCTACTCCAAGTCCCAGCCCAGGGGCCTGAGGGATAGCAGTAAACCATTTGAACTAGCGGTTCCTTCCCCTGGGCTACTTCCTTCTCCTGCCCTTCAGCTTGTGGGGCTTCCTGCCCTCCCTCTGCACAAACCAGGTGTCCCTTTACCTAGGGTTTTGGTCTTAGCCCACTGCAGCACTTCTCCAAACTCTCCTCTGCTTCAACTCCTCCAAACTGCTCTCTGCTCCAACACCAATCCACTCTGCTTCAACTCCTTTCCTTGTCTGATTGAAGCAGGGGGGTTTTATCAGGTGACTGGCTTCAGGTGCTCTAATTGGCTTCAAGTGCTTTAATTGGCTTCAGGTGCTTTAATTAATCTATAGCAAACTTTCTTCCCTCTACAGGGAATAAAGTTCCCTTCTGGCATTCTCCTGCTGCCCTCTGGCCTGGGCTTTCCTTACTTTTTGCCCCTGCTTTCAGCTTCCCCCCCGACCGGGCAGATGCTCTCCCCCCTTCTCCCCCCCTTTTTTTTCTGCTGTTGCTTGAGTGCTGGTCGGCTGCCGGCTGGCTGTCAGCCCCCACATCCCCCACCTGCCCTCGGATGCTGCTACCGCTCCAGCTGAAACTCCCTGAGAGAGGGGTGGCCTGCTGACCCGCTCCCTGGAGCGGGGGAGTGGAGGGACCCAGCCCGCAGACCCAGCCACTTGCTGTTTGTTTGTGGACCCGTATCCGGCCGAGAGAGACTCTTATCATCTGTTCCGGCATCCCTGGAATGCTACAGCTGCAAAGAAAGCCCGGAAAAGAAAAGGAAAAAGCCGTCTACCGGAGGAACACCGCCCGGGGAATCTACAAATCGCCGTGGAGGGGGCCTTAAGACTGAGTAACTTTCGAACTGTGCTCTCATGTGGGGGGAGGCCTTGACTATGTCTTGACTGTGTTTGTAGGGACACGGGGGGTGTGGCACGGAGCTGCCCCCTGATCCATCTGTGTCCTCCCAACCCCCACACTATGATCTTCACCACTGCCCCCCTCCACCATCTTTGCTGGCTGTTTAACATCTGCCTCTGGACTCAGCTGCTCGCCCTGATTCCACCGTGTGGGCCAGAAGCACCAGCCAACCAAACAGGACTCTCTGTACAAGCATATGGTGGTTCATGTGCCCACCCCCGAATTGTCCATCCCACAGCTTGTCCCTTCTTACCTGACCCCAACTCTTGTTAACCATCTGCCACCGCCCCTGCTGGGGCATTGGCAATGGAGGGCACCGGGGTGACCTCTGCCGCTGCCATGCCCATCGCCTCCCCAGACTCTAGGGGAGCCCCCCCAGCCGGCGGGAAAGGCCAGGGCAAGAAGAAGGGGAAGGACCCCGCTAAAACCACCAGGCCCTCCATGGCAGGGGCCACCCCCACTGCTGTGGCCCCACCACCGACCACGGCGTCCTTCCCTGCTGCCTCCTCCACCAGCTCTGCGGGTGTCCCTCCCTCAGCCCCCAGGACGTATGCCCGGGCGGCGGCAGCCCCTCCGCCTGCCACCTTGTCATCTCTCCCGCCCACCGCCTCCGCCACCATCAATAGTGGCCGGGGCCCCTTCCCCACCATGACAAGGAAGCACGGTGTCCGATGCCCCCTGGTGCTCGCCTCGCCCCACGTGGAGACCTACGTGCGGGCGTTGGCGAGGGTAGTGGGGCCCTCGGCCATTGTGGCGGCCTCCAAAATGTACGGGCAGGTCGTCTTCTTAGCATCGGAGGCTGTCACCCAGGAAGCGGTGGAGAGGGGCCTGGCGGTGGTGGGGGTGTTTGTCCCCCTAGAGCCTCTGTCCCTCCTTTTCTCCCCAATGCTGCCCTGTTACCCGCCCTTTCCACCCTGGGGAAACCTGTTTCTGTCATCAGCCCTCTCCCATTGGGCCGCAAGGACCCCACCCTCCGTCACATCTTTTCCTTCCGCCGGCAAGTGCAGCTTCTACTGCCGTCGGCGGCGCGTGACGGAGAAGCGCTCGAGGGGTCCTTCCTAGTCCCCCACCAGGGGGCCCGTTACCGGGTGTACTTCTCCACGGGGGAAGCCCGGTGCTACCTCTGCCAGGCGTCGGGACATGTCCAGAGGGACAGTCCCTCAGCCCGGCAAGGAGGGGCACCTGGGATCCCCGAGACCCGGCAGGACATCAGCCCTGTCATTGCCAACACCCCTGGCCGCCCGGTACCCGAACCCGCCCCCCCTCCTCTTCGGACCACCACTACTCCCGCTCAGGCCCAAGGGGCACCTCCCCTACAACGCCCAGACGAGCGGGAGAGCCCTGCCCTCGCTGCTGACAATCTGGCGGGGCCTATGGAGGAGGGTGTGGCAGAGATACCACCAGGCATGGGAGACAGCCTGCCCCAGGGAGAATCCTCCCTCCCTTATGCTGCCCCACCGTTCCCCCCCCAAGTCCCTGAGCCATCGCCTCTACCCACTGACATGACCCCTGCTAACCAGCCCCCAGATGATGCCATGGAGGGCCGGGCCCTAGTCCAGGGGAAGCGAGGCAAGCGGAAGGCTCGAGCTCCGCCTCATCCACCCGAAGCGGAGGCCCCCCAGAAGACCAGGAAGGGGGGCACAGATGCTGAGCCTTCCACTTTGCCCACGAGTGCATCCCATTCACCGGTGTCAGCTGGGAAAGACGTGGCAGCACCGGAAGGTAATGTCTCCCCTCCACGGGAGACCCTCCCCTCCAAGACCCTCGAGGAAGCCCCTTCTGTCCTGACACTACCCGAAGCCCCCGTGAACCCCGAGGCAACCGTCGTGGCGGGTGCCAGCGGGGAGAACCCTGGCGTGGCGGAAAGTGTCCTCTCCTCCATGTTCGAGGAGATCGAGGCCCTAGATCTGACCCCGGTCGCCCAGGGGGAGGACGACCTTTTGCCAGCAAACCTCGATCTGGGTGACCTCGCTCCACCCCTCTTTTCCCCATGCTCCCTCCCCCTAACTGCTGCTTTTGCTCCCACCTCCGAGGAGCCCCTGGACTCCTGCATCGACCCGGCCGCTGATGGCACCCCGCTGACGACCACCGAGCCTGCTCAGGTGATTGCTCCGCACCAACGTGGCGCTGGCTATCGTTTTCCTTCCCGGGAGGGGGCCCAACAGAAGATAATCCACCTCCTGCTGCTGCGGCCACTAAATCCACCATAGAGCCCATGCCCGGTATCACTGAGAGCGCCCTCCCCACCCCCTTAACCCTCGAGCCTGATCAGGAGGCGCCACCATCCAGCTGCTTGCCTCCCGAAACCCAGAACCTCACCTCTGCCCCTGCCCCTGCCCTTACTCCTGTCCAGTTTACCTCATGCAATGTTATCGCCACCCCCGGGGATGTCTCCTTCCCTTTTCCAACTGATGACCCCCAGGGAGCGGCCTTTGTGTTCTCCTGCCCTGACCCATTAGGGGCTCCTATTTTCCCTCCACTGCCCGCTATTGCCCCAGGGTTTGAGGCGGGCCTAGAAGCTCCAGCCCATCAGGCACCCCGTCGGGGGTCCGCACCCTGCTTGCCCGTTTTAGTGGGCCATGGGGCTGCACCAAGGGCCCCACAGGGGAACAATTGGGAAACCGTAACCCCCCCCCCCCCCCGCCATGAGCTGCGAGGAGCGCTGTGGAAGTTTTTAGAAGAGCCCGTGGCTCCTGCAACAAGGTACAACTTGCTCTCCAGCGATGGGGGGACTTTTCTCAAATCCTCCCGGCCACAAGGGCCCTCATGGGGGAAGGTAAAGGGACGGGGAAGCGGGATGTCACAGCCTACTGGCGGGTCCGCGTCTTCCGTGAACAATTACTCACCTACAGGATGGGTCAAGGACTGTTGCGCGGCCCGCTGGGGGATGCGAGCGTCCTTGCCAGTGAGGATCCCCCCAGCCCTCCCCATGACACCTCTCACCATCGCAACGTTGAACATCTGGGGTTGTAGGATGGCTCTCCGTAGGTCCCAGGTGCTCTCCTTCCTTCGGGAGGGAGGGTACTCTGTGGTTTTCCTGCAGGAGACCCATACGGATCCGACCGCCGAAGACAGTTGGTGGCTGGAGTGGGGGGACAGGGTCTACTTTAGCCATTCCACGGTTCGACAGGCTGGAGTGGCGACCCTGTTCTCCCCCGACCTACGTCCCGAGGTGCTAGGGGTCGCCGAGGCCGTGCCGGGTCGCCTGCTGCATCTCTGGGTCCGTATGGAGGGGCTCATGGTTAACATCGTTAACGTCTATGCCCCGACGTTGGGCCCGGAGCGGCTGCAATTCTATCAGCGGGCGTCCGCCTTCCTCGGCACCTTAGATTCTCACGAGTGCCTGGTCCTGGGAGGGGATTTTAATACCACCCTCGAGGAACGGGACCACTTGGGGACCGAGCAGAGCCCGGCCGCCACGAACACCCTCTGGGAGATAGTCAAACATCACTCCCTAGTGGACATCTGGCGTGACCACCACCCGGATGACACTTCCACGTTCACCTTTGTCCGGGTGGAGGTCCATTGGTCACGCCACTCCCGGTTGCACCGCATTTATTTATCACGCTTCCATCTCTCATGAGCCCACTCCTCCAGCATTCGGCTGGCCCCATTTTCTGACCATCACCTAGCCACCGTGACAGCCTCCCTCTGTGCGGAGAGGCCGGGGCTGGCCTATTGGCATTTTAACAACAGCCTGTTGGAGGATGAGGGCTTCGTGACGTCCTTCCGGGAATTCTGGCTGGCCTGGCGAGGGCAGCAGCATGCCTTTCCCTCGGCGCGGCAATGGTGGGACCTGGGGAAGGTGCGCGCCCGGCTTTTCTGCCGCGACTAGATCCGGGGCACCAGCCGACGGAGAAATGCAGTGATAGAGCAGTTGGAACGGGAGGTCTTAGAGCTGGAGAGGCATCTGGCCGCCAGCCCCCAGGACCCACTCCTTTGCGGAGCGTGCTGAGAGAAGCGGGAGGAGCTCTGGGCCCTCGAGGACCATCGGGCCCAGGGCGCCTTTGTTCGATCCCGCATCTGCCTCCTTCGGGAGATGGATCACGGCTCCCGCTTCTTCTATGCCCTGGAGAAAACGAGGGGGCCAAGAAACACGTCACCTGCCTCCTGGCAGAAGACGGCACCCCCGTCACGGAACCGGTGGAGATGTGCGGGAGGGCCCGAGCCTTCTACACAAGTCTTTTCTCCCCGGATCTGACCGACCCTAGCGCTTGCAGAGTGCTCTGGGAGGAGCTCCCTACGGTCAGCGCGAGCGACCGAGACCGGCTAGAGTTGCCTCTCACTCTGGCCGAGTTCTCGGAAGCCCTCCGTCATATGCCCACTAATAAGTCTCCAGGCATGGACGGGCTGACCGTGGAGTTCTACCACATGTTTTGGGACGTCCTCGGCCCAGACCTAGTCACCGTCTGGGCCGAGTCTCTGCAGAGCGGGGTCCTCCCTCTTTCATGCAGGCGAGCCATGCTCGCCTTATTGCCAAAGAAGGGGGACCTCCGCGATTTACGAAATTGGCGTCCCGTCTCCCTCCTCAGCACGGACTACAAAATCGTAGTGAAAGCAATCTCGCTGCGGATAGGGTCTGTGCTGGCGGACGTGATCCACCCAGACCAGACCTACACCGTCCCGGACCACAGTATCTTTGATAACCTATTTCTGGTTCGGGACCTTTTGGAACTCGGGTGTAGAGACGGTCTGTCGTTCGCCCTCCTGTCCCTAGATCAGGAGAAGGCGTTCGATAGGGTGGACCATGGGGTACCTCCTGAGCACTCTGCAGGCTTTTGGCTTCAGACCCCAGTTTGTGGGTTTTCTGCGGGTGCTGTACACTTCCGCAGAGTGTCTGGTTAAGCTCAACTGGACCCTGACTGAACCAGTCAGCTTCGGGCGAGGAGTACAGCAGGGGTGCCCCCTCTCGGGCCAGCTGTACGCTCTGGCGATCGAGCCCTTCCTCTGTCTCCTCTGCAGGAGGTTGACAGGGTTGGTGCTGCGGGAGCCGGAGCTGCGGCTGGTCCTGTCGGCATACGCCGATGACGTGCTCCTTGTGGTCCAGGACCTGGGTGACTTGGCGCGGGTGGAGGCTTGCCAGGCCATCTATTCGGCAGCCTCCTCCGCCTGGGTCAACTGGGTCAAGAGCTCTGGCTTGGCGGTAGGAGACTGGCGGCAGGTGAGCTCCCTCCCACCCGTGCTTCAGACCATCTGGTGGAGCGCAAGTCCGCTGCTCTACCTCGGCGTTTACCTTTCTGCCATGCATCCCTCTCCACCGAAGAACTGGGAAAATTCAGAGGGCGGGGTGATAGAGCTGCTCCGGAAATGGACGGGACTACTCCGATGTCTCTCCCTCCGAGGGAGAGCGCTGGTGCTTAATCAACTAGTCCTGTCCATGCTCTGGTACCGGCTCAACACCCTGGTCCGAGCCCCGGGTTTCCTGACCAACCTCCGGACATCAATTCTGGGGTTCTTTTGGTTAGGAATGCAGTGGGCCCCTGTAGGGGTTCTTCATCTACCCCTGAAGGAAGGAGGACAGGGCCTGAAGTGTCTGCACACTCAGGTCCGCGTCTTCCGCTTCCAGGCCCTACGGAGGCTCCTCTATGGTGCAGGCAGTTCTGTGTGGAGCATATTGGTGCACGCCATCCTACGCCGCATCCGAGGGCTCCGATATGACCGGCAGCTCTTTTATCTCCGTCCGGAAGGTCTTCCGTGAGACCTCTCCGGGCTGCCGGTCTTCTACCAGGACCTCCTCCGGACTTGGAAACTGTTTTTAACGACCAGGTCCGTGGCGGCCACCGAGGGGGCAGATCTCTTCGCGGAGCCCCTGCTACACAACCCCCAGCTCCGTGTGCAGGTGGCAGGGTCCCGCTCGGTGCGCCAGAGCTTGATCCTGGCAGAAGTCACGAGAGTCGGAGACCTCCTGGACTACGACCGGGGAGACTGGCTGGATCCCCTGACGCTCGCTCGGCGCATGGGGCTCTTCAGACCTCGTACCCTCCGGCGCGTACTTCAGGAGGTGAAGGCCACTTTGCCGCCCGCTGCTCAAGCTTACCTCGACCGGGTCCTGCTCGAGGGCACGCCCCACCCACCCTCTACCCCAGGCCCGCTGGACCTTTTAATTGGACCCCTGCCCCGTAGACCCAATCAACCCTCTCACCCCTTTACTGCGAGCCGGTAGCATGAACTGCAGCCGGTATGCTTCCAAACCATGCCAAGGAAACAGTTGCAATGGGGGAGGTTTAGATTGGATATTAGGAAAAACTTTTTCACTAAGAGGGTGGTGAAACACTGGAATGCGTTACCTAGGGAGGTGGTAGAATCTCCTTCCTTAGAGGTTTTTAAGGTCAGGCTTGACAAAGCCCTGGCTGGGATGATTTAACTGGGAATTGGTCCTGCTTCGAGCAGGGGGTTGGACTAGATGACCTTCTGGGGTCCCTTCCAACCCTGATATTCTATGATTCTATGATCTATACACGCTCGTGCTCCACACCGTTCATGCCCTCACCCTAGCATCCCGCCCAGACACAAAGTGGCGAGACCTTCTTCCACCTTTGGAGGGTGAGCAGCCCCGGTGGGCCAGCCTATATTCCACCTTGGTTCCGAGACCCGTCGGAGACATCAGTTGGCGGCTCCTTCACGGAGCTGTGAGCACGGGCACGTACTTGGCGCGGTTCACCACCATCCCAGATACTTGTCCCTTTTGCGGTGTGAGGGAAACCCTGGTGCAAGTATATTTGGAGTGCGCCAGACTGCAGCCCCTGTTTCGGCTCCTCACAAATCTTCTATTACATTTTTGGTTGCATTTTTCCCCTCACCTTTTTATTTATGCACTCCCCATCCATGGCCTCACAAAGTCGCGGGATCTCCTAGTTAACCTCCTCCTGGCCCTGGCTAAAATGGCCATCTATAAAACCAGAGAGAGGAGGTTGGCCGATGGAGTTTCCTGTGATTGTGGGGCCGCTTTCTGATCCTCGGTCCGTTCACGTATCCGGGTGGAGTTCCTCTGGGCGGCGTCCACCGACTCCCTTGATGCTTTTGAGGAGCGGTGGGCGCTGTCCGAGGTTCTCTGCTCGGTGTCCCTGTCCAGTTCCCTTTGTTTTGACCCTTTGATTGGGGGAGAGAGTAAGGGACCCCAGCCGCAGCCACTGCTGCTGCGGACACCACCACCTTAGAGGGTCCTTTCACACGTGGGTGCACGGCCCCCCCCCCCGGATTGTCCACCCCACAGACTGCCCCTCTTGTTGGGTGCTTTCAAAGGAGGGAATTGTTGGTGACACTGGGCGTGGGCCAGGTAACTCGAGGGGGTGGCAGACCTTGAGAGTCGATGAAGCCCCCTCGCTCTGGGCCCCCAGGTAACTCGGAAGGGTGGAAGACCATGAGAGTCGAGGAAGCCCCCCTGCCCTGGGTCCAGGCAAGCTTGAACACTTCCCTCCCCTGAAGCTAATGAGAAAACAATTGTGATTAGTTGCTGTGTTACACATTGCATATGCTGTTGTTTTTGTTTTGTAAGTGTGTTATGCAAATAAAAACACCTTTTTTTGCTTCAAAAAAAACCCACTCTCCTGCTGCCCTCTGGCCATTGCGATATCACAATATATATATACACACACACACAAATGGAAGAAAGGGGAAGTTGATAGTGTAAGCAGTGTCAGGATGAGCTCCACCCTGACATCTGGTGGTGAGGTGTGGCAAGTTGTGGAAAAGAACTTCAGGGGCTGATCTCATTTGCATAGGCACACCCACCCCTCCTAGAATGAGGCCATAGCTGCCCAAATGGTCACTTTGGCTGCTGTGGGATCCCCAGTGTCTCTGTTATTGGGGCAGGAAGAATAAATTGTTATTACTCTGATTATGGGAACTGTGCTTGGAACTGTACTTGGCCTTTTGTTATGATGGAGGGACTCACCATCAACTAAGTAGCACTCGCTAGGCAAGGGTCATGGGTTCCAAAACTCTGTGAATTGAGAGAGGTTGGGGACAAGTATTAATGCTTGGTGGCATGGGCTCCTTGGTGAGGGCCTTATGTGCTAATTGCATTTCCTCCTCTCTGCACTGTGGAATATCAGAGCTAATTTTGATTTCATTAGAAGTCTAGTTACAGGCCACTGAGCTCACTTTGGGCTAATGGTGCACCAGCACTGAGGCTCCCCTACAAGCTGAATTCACCTAAGAGCTGAAATCACTGAGTGTTGTGTTAAGTAGTGGGGGAGCCTGAAGATATATTGTGGAGCAGTTTGCGGGACGGCTGGAGTGCTTGTGGACAGGCTGGTGGAGCAGTTCATAGGATGGCGGGAGCTGCTGGTGGGCCGCGGAGCGGAGCTGAGCAAAGCAGTTCGTGGGGCGGCTGGCGGAGCGGAGCGAAGGCCTATGGAGCTGTGGGGCGCTCAACTTCAGATCATGTAAGGTGCTTCTTACCCCTGCCCCCATCTCCACCCAGGTTGGGAGGTAAAGCTCTGCAGATAAACTTTCGAACTCTGGGGCTGCCCTGACCAGGGACAGAGACTTTTGGGTCATTGGACTTTTGGGACTTTGGGTGATTTGGGGTTGCTGGACTCAAGAACCAAAGGGAAAGGGCATGCCCCAATTTGCTTGGGGTGGGTTTTTTTGCTCATGGGTTGTGTTATGAATCCTGTTGGTGGTGTTTCGCCAACATAATGCCACATTGTGTCTCTCTGTTATTAAAAGGCTTTTGGCTACACTCAGACTCTGTGCTTGTGAGAGGGGAAGTATTGCCTCTTGGAGGCGCCCAGCAGGGGTGGTATATATTTGTCCCAGGTCACTGGGTGGGGGCTCGAGCCGGTTTGCATTGTGTTATTGGAATGGATCCCCTAGATATTGAACCCGGCCCTGTTGCTGCCAACTCTGATGGGCAGAAGGGTTACAATAGTAATGAATATAAATCAGAAGTTAGGAATTGTAGAAAATTGGTAAGGGAATCTGAGGGACACAAGGAGAAATCTTTGGCCAGGAGAGTTAAGGACAATAAGAAGGAGGCTTTTTTACATGTATTAGGAACAAAAAGAATCCTGACAATGGCATTAGTCCATTATTAGATGGAAATAGTATAATTACCAATAATAATGCCGAAAAAGCAGAAGCGTTTAATAAAACAGATTATATAGTTTCATCATATGGTGATGATAACTCTCTTTCCATTCCACTAGTCTCGCTTTAGGATGTTAAAAAGAAGCTACTGAAGTTAGACATTTTTCAAATCAGCAGGTCCGGGTAATTTGCATCCAAGTGTTTTAAAAGATCTGGCTGAGGAGTTCACTGGGACATTAATGTTGATTTTCAGTAAGCCTTACAACACGAGGGAAGTTTCAGAAGACTGAAAGAAAGCTAGTATTGTGCCAATTTTTAAAAAAGGTAAATGGGATGACTTGGGTAAGGCTGTCAGCCTGACATCAATCCTGGGCAAGATAATGGATTGGCTGATACAGGACTCGATTAATAAAGAATTAAAGGGATAATGTAATTAATGCAAATCAACATGGCTTTATGGAAAATAGATCCTGTCGAACTACCTTTATATCTTTTTTTGATTAAAAGTTTGGCTGATAAAGGTAAGTGTTGAAATAATGTACTTAGACTGCTGTAAGGCGTTTGACTTGATGCTGCAGACAGCATTTCAATTTAAAAATGTAGAACAATATAAGTTAACATGGCATACATTCAATTGATTAAAAATTGGCTGATTGGTTTCCAAATGTAACTGTAAATGGGGAATCATCAAGTGGGTGTGTTTTCAGTGGGGTCCCACAGGGATTGGTTCTTGGCCATATGTTATTTAACATTTTTATTAATGACCTAGAAGAAAACATAAAATCATCACTGATAAAGTTTGCAGATGACCCAAAAATTGGGGGAGTGGTAAATAATGAAGAAGACAGGTTGTTGATACAGAATGATCTGGATCTTGTGCTTGGGCACAAGCCAACAATATGTGTTTTAATATGGCTAAATGTAAACGTACACATATAGGAACAAAGAATGTCAGTCATAGTTACAGGATGGGTGATTCGGTCCTGGGAAGCAGGGACTGAAAAAGATTTGGGAGCAGTGGTGGATAATCTGCTGAACATGAGCTCCCAGTGTGATGCTCTGGCCAAAAGAGCT
The DNA here is from genome assembly GCF_015237465.2 of Chelonia mydas. Lineage (NCBI taxonomy): Eukaryota > Metazoa > Chordata > Testudines > Cheloniidae > Chelonia > Chelonia mydas. The sequence goes on along the minus strand of NC_051259.2, from coordinate 18,051,439 downwards.
AATGTGATGCTGGGATTTATAAAGAGGGAAATCTTGAGTAGGGGTAGAGACCTTTGTTTTGGCACTGGTTCGACCGCTGCTGTGTCCAGTTCTGGTCCCCACAATTCAAGAAGGATGTTGATAAACTGGAGAGGGTTCAGAGAAGAGCCATGAGAACAATTAGAGAATTAGAAAACCTGCCTTATAATGATAGACTTAAGAGCTCAATCTATTTATCTTAACAAAAAGGTTAAGGGGAGGGTTGATTACAGTCTGTGAGTAGCTACAGGGGAGACAGAGAAAGGTATGATCCAGTGGCTGGAAGTTTAAGTTAGACATATTCAGTCTGGAAATAAGGTGGAACATTTTAACTGTGAGGATAATTAACCATTTGAACAATTTACCAAGGGTTGTGGTGGATTCTCCATCACTGACAATTTTAAAGTTAAGATGGGATGTTTTTCTAAAAGCTCTGCTCTGAGAATTGTTCTGGGGCAGGTCTCTGGCCTGTGATATACAGGAGGTCAGACGAGCTGATCATAATGATCCCTTCTGGACTCGGAATCTAGATCAAGGCTCTCTAGCCCTGTACTGGAAATGCCTAATTTCAGTGAATTTTAAGGAATTTCTCATCAGTGTAAATTCACTGGACTATTAAGTGTGCTGCTTCAAAAAAGTTCACACAGTCACATATTTTAAGACCAGAAGGGACCATTAGGATCATCTGGCTTGACCTCCTACATAACACAGGCTAGAGAATTACACCGAGTGATTTTTTCATCAAACCCATAACTTCTCTTTGAACTAGAGTATATCTTTTAAAAAGACATCCTGTCTTGATTTAATGTCTTCAAGTGATGGAGAATTCACCACCTTCTAGCTAAATTGTCTCAGTGGCTAATTATCCCAATTGTTAACCATTTGCACCTTATTTCTAGTGCCTATTTGCTTAGCTTCAGCTTCCTACACTGGATCTCATTATGCCTTGATCCAGGGGTTCTCAAACTTCATTGCACCTGCAGCCCGAGCCCCCACCCAGGGCTAAAGCTACAAAGCCCAAGTCCTGGGCAGTGGGGCTTGGGTTTCGGCCCTGCGCCCCAGAAAGTCTAATGCCAGCCCTGGTGACCCCATTAAAATGGGATCCCGACCCACATTGGGGTCCCAACCCACAGTTTGAGAACCACTGCCTTAGTCTGTTAGGTCTGGTCTACACTACAGACTTATATCAATATCACTACATCAAAATTTCACCCCCCCTAAACAAAATAGTTATCCCGACCTACCCCTGGTGCAGAGAGTGCGATGTCAGAGGGACACAGCTACCATCTCTCCGGGCGGCGGAGTGACTATGCTGATGAGAGAGTCTCTCCTGCTGGCTTTTAGAGTGTCTTCATTAAAGCCCTGCAGTGGGGCAGCGGTTAATACTACACTGCGATGGCTCAGCTATCTGGGGCCAGGAGCCAGCCAAACTGCACAAGGTCTCACCCTGGCTTCTACCAGCCCACTTTCTCCTTGCAGGGAGACCTCAACAATCCCTTCTGGTCCCAAGGCCCCCCAGTCTGTGTCCCCGAGTTCTGAACTACCAGAGACCCTGTGGTTTGTCACCCCTGCAGGCAGGAAACCTGCCCCCAGATATCAGTCACTTTGGCGCACACACGCCACAGTAGAGACCTGTTGAGGGAGAAATAGAAGTTTGTTTAATAGAAGCAGCTCTGCTGTTCTGGATCGCAGAGTCCAGGGTGGGCTGAGTGGGAGCTCGAGATAAAGCGCTCTCAGGAGGGGAAGACCATCTGTGGTGGAAAATAAGAGACCAAAAAAGAGAGATACAAAACCTAGCAGATCTGGCTAGCCGACAAGGTGAGTAGAATGAGGGTCCGAGTCCGCCCACAGCATCAGCAGGCCTGCAGGGGGATAGTGACTGGCAGAATAGGAGAGTGGAGTGACAGCTGTGCTGGTTCAACTCCCCACATGGACCCTCTGTCCCAGAATGAAGGTGACTTTGTTCCAGTGGAATTACTCCCCTCTGGGAGTCGAATAACATATACTGTCACAGAGTCCCTTTTATTTCCGATTACTGTGCACACGGACTGTTACACCGGTATAACTGCAGCCATTTAAATTCACACCACAGGATAGCACATAAACCTTTCCTGTGCAGACAAGGCCTTAAGTGGACTATGTGTCTCTAAGCCCGTTTGCTCAACTCACCCAAACACCCACCAGCGAGTGATACCTGTCACTGCTCACCTGGGCTGGAGCCAGAGAGCGAGGCATCAGAGGCTCCATAGAGCCATTGACAGCTGGAAACCTCACCAGCCCTAGTTCTCAGGCCTGTGACCAGGCTACCTTCCATTCTTCTCCAGCTGGTGAAGTAGGGTTGTCAGGCATCTGGTTTTTGATTGGAATGCCTGGTCAAAAAAGGACCCTGGTGGCTCTGGATGGCACTTAAAGTCCATTAAAAGTCCGGTTGGCGGTGTAACGGGAGTCCATGGCTAAGGCAGGCTTCCTGCCCATCCTAGCTCTGCGCAGCTCCCAGAAACGGCCGCCAGGTCCTTGAGGCCCCTAGGCACATGGGCAGCCAGGGAGGCTCCATGAGCTGACCCCACCCCCAGAGCTGCTCCACGTCTCCCACTGGTCGGGAACCATAACCAATGGGAGCTGTGGGGGTGGCGTCTCAGGTGCTAGGGCAGAGCATGGAGCCCCCCTGGTGGCCCATGCGTCTAGGGACTGCAGGGACCTGGCGGGACCTTTCTGAATGATTGCCAGCATTCTGTTTGCTTTTTGACTGCCGCTGCACATTGCGTGGATGATTTCAGAGAACTATCCACAGTGACTCCAAGATCTCTTTCTTGAGTGGTAACAGCTAATGTAGATCCCATCTTTTTATATGTATAGTTGGGATTATGTTTTCCAATGTGCATTACTTTACATTTATCAAGATTGAATTTCATCTGCCATTTTGTTGCCCAGTCACCCAGTTTTGAGAGATCCTTTTGTAGCTCTTCACAGTCTGCCTGGGACTTAACTATCTTGAGTAGTTTTGTACCATCTGCAAATTTTGCCACCTCACTCTTTACCCCTTTTTCCAGATCATTTATGAATATGTTGAATTCTTAGGACTGGTCCCAGTACAGACCCCTGGGGGACACCATGATTTACCTCTCTACAGCCTCCCCCAAGTCCCATGTTGTGTATGCTGGGGACCATGTGGGGCCAGAGCCATGCTAAACACCGTCAGAAGTTTAGGACACACCTAAAGAAGAATTGAGCTAAGTAGTAGAAGAGCAATTGTAGAGCTGGGTAAACTGAGGCACTGAGCGAGTTAGTGAGTGCACATATAACTCTTTCCCCTGCCCTCCCCTCTACGCAACACCCCTCCCACGTGCCGGAATGCTTGGATGCCCTGTCTGCAGGGGGCCACTTGGGCTCTCAAGCTGGCTGGAGGCGGCAGTGAAGTAAAAGAAATTGACCAAGCATTTCCCAAAATTGTATCAAATAGTATCAGCTCTGGTAACAGAGTTCAGGCTTTCTGGGTGGGGTCAGGGCAGGCTGTGCAGTTAAAAAGGGCCTGGTAGTGAAGATGAGTCATGCAAGTGAATTCCTCCTGCCAGTTGAGTTTGCAGCTGAGAGCACAAATGAGGAAGGAGATAAAACCCCTAACAAGAAGGAACTGGATCTCTGTGCTACGTGGACTCAGGGGGGCAAGGTTTCTAGGTATAAGCAAGAAATCCCCAGTGCTTAGCCCTAAAGGTCAGCTAGAGCTTGCTTATTATAGAAACTTCTATTACCTTTTGAAACTTAAGATTGGAACTCATCTGTATATCTATGAGAGGTTTCAGAGTAGCAGCCGTGTCAGTCTGTATCCGCAAAAAGAAAAGGAGAACTTGTGGCACCTTAGAGACTAACACGTTTATTTGAGCACAAGCTTTCGTGAGCTACAGCTCACTTCATCGGATGCATTCAGTGGAAAATACAGTGGGGAGATTTATATACATAGAGAACATGAAACAATGGGTGTTGCCATACACACTGTAAGGAGAGTGATCAGGTAAGGTGAGCTATTACCAGCAGGAGAGCGGGGGCGGGGGGGGGGAACCTTTTGTAGTGATAATCAAGGTGGGCCATTTCCAGCAGTTGACAAGAACGTCTGAGGAACAGTGGGGGGTGGGGAGGGGGGAATAAACATGGGGAAATAGGTTTCAGAGTAACAGCCGTGTTAGTCTGTATTCACAAAAAGAAAAGGAGTACTTGTGGCACCTTAGAGACTAACCAATTTATTTGAGCATGAGCTTTCGTGAGCTACAGCTCACTTCATCGGATGCATACTGTGGAAAACACAGAAGATGTTTTTATACACACAAACCATGAAAAAATGGGTGTTTATCACTACAAAAGGTTTTCTCTCCCCCCACCCTACTCTCCTGCTGGTAATAGCTTATCTATTATATTAATATCATATTATATTATATAATATTATATTATATTAATATAAGCTATTACCAGCAGGAGAGTAGGGTGGGGGGAGAGAAAACCTTTTGTAGTGATAAACACCCATTTTTTCATGGTTTGTGTGTATAAAAACATCTTCTGTGTTTTCCACAGTATGCATCCGATGAAGTGAGCTGTAGCTCACGAAAGCTCATGCTCAAATAAATTGGTTAGTCTCTAAGGTGCCACAAGTACTCCTTTTCTTTATGGGGAAATAGTTTTCCTTTGGGTAATGACCCATCCACTCCCATGCTTTATTCAAGCCTAAGTTAATTGTATCCAGTTTGCAAATTAATTCCAATTCAGCAGTCTCTCGCTGGAGTCTGTTTTTGAAGCTTTTTGTTGAAGAATTGCCACTTTTAGGTCTGTAATCGAGTGACCGAAGAGATTGAAGTGTTCTCCGACTGGTTTTTGAATGTTATAATTCTTGACATCTGATTTGTGTCCATTTATTCTTTTACGTAGAGACTGTCCAGTTTGGCCAATGTACATGGCAGAGGGGCATTGCTGGCACATGATGGCATATATCACATTGGTGGATGTGCCGGTGAACGAGCCTCTGATAGTGTGGCTGATGTTATCAGGCCCTGTGATGGTGTCACCTGAATAGATATGTGGGCACAGTTGGCAACGGGCTTTGTTGCAAGGATAGGTTCCTGGGTTAGTGGTTCTGTTGTGTGGTGTGTGGTTGCTGGTAAGTATTTGCTTCAGGGTGGGGGGCTGTCTGTAAGCAAGGACTGGCCTGTCTCCCAAGATATGTGAGAGTGATGGGTCGTCCTTCAGGATAGGTTGTAGATCCCTGATGATTCGTTGGAGGGGTTTTAGTTGGGGGCTGAAGGTGATGGCTAGTGGCGTTCTGTTATTTTCTTTGTTGGGCCTGTCCTGTGGTAGGTGACTTCTGGGTACTCTTCTGGCTCTGTCAATCTGTTTCTTCACTTCACCAGGTGGGTATTGTAGTTGTAAGAATGCTTGATAGAGATCTTGTAGGTGTTTGTCTCTGTCTGAGGGGTTGGAGCAAATGCGGTTGTATCGCAGAGCTTGGCTGTAGACAATGGATCGTGTGGTGTGGTCTAGATGAAAGCTGGAGGCATGTAGGTAGGAATAGCGATCAGTAGGTTTCCGGTATAGGGTGGTGTTTATGTGATCATTGCTTATTAGCACCATAGTGTCCAGGAAGTGGATCTCTTGTGTGGACTGGTCCAGGCTGAGGTTGATGGTGGGATGGAAATTGTTGAAATCATGGTGGAATTCCTCAAGGGCTTCTTTTCCATGGGTCCAGATGATGAAGATGTCATCAATGTAGCGCAAGTAGAGTAGGGGCATTAGAGGACGAGAGCTGACCACACACCACACAACAGAACCACTAACCCAGGAACCTATCCTTGCAACAAAGCCCATTGCCAACTGTGCCCACATATCTATTCAGGGGACACCATCACAGGGCCTAATAACATCAGCCACCCTATCAGAGGCTCATTCACCTGCACATCCACCAATGTGATATATGCCATCATGTGCCAGCAATGCCCCTCTGCCATGTACATTGGCCAAACTGGACAGTCTCTGCGTAAAAGAATAAATGGACACAAATCAGATGTCAAGAATTATAACGTTCAAAAACCAGTCGGAGAACACTTCAGTCTCTTTGGTCACTCGATTACAGACCTAAAAGTGGCAATTCTTCAACAAAAAAAACTTCAGAAACAGACTCCAGCGAGAGACTGCTGAATTGGAATTAATTTGCAAACTGGATACAATTAACTTAGGCTTGAATAAAGACTGGGAGTGGATGGGTCATTACACAAAGTAAAACTATTTCCCCATGTTTATTCCCCCCCCCCCCGCCACCCCACTGTTCCTCAGATGTTCTTGTCAACTGCTGGAAATGGCCCACCTTGATTATCACTACAAAAGGTTCCCCCCCCCCCGCCCCCGCTCTCCTGCTGGTAATAGCTCACCTTACCTGATCACTCTCCTTACAGTGTGTATGGTAACACCCATTGTTTCATGTTCGCTGTGTATATAAATCTCCCCACTGTATTTTCCACTGAATGCATCCGATGAAGTGAGCAGTAGCTCACGAAAGCTTGTGCTCAAATAAATGTGTTAGTCTCTAAGGTGCCACAAGTCCTCCTTTTCTTTTTGTGTATCTATGTTTACCTGCTTTAACCTGGTAAATAACTCTTGTTTCCTTTTCCTATTAATAAATCTGTAGATAGTTTATTATAGGATTGGCTACAAGCATTGTTTTTGGTGTGAGATCTAAGGTGCAATTGACCTGGGGTAATTGACTGGCCCTTTGGGATGGGGAGTAACCTGAATATTGTGTGATGCTTGGTGTAAGAGGACATCTATCACAAAGGCAAGCTTACTTGGGCTGCAAGACAGATTAAAGTACCCAAGCAGACTGTCTGTGACTGAATATTACCACTGGTGTGCCTGTGGAATTTAGACTTGATAATTAGTTGGTGAAATTGAAGTATAGACCTCACTTTGGGATTCGTGCCCTGGTTTTTAACAATCAGCCCGGAGGTTGGACCCCACCCTCATACTGCAGGACAGCTTGACTGTTGGGAAATGTATTTCCATAAACATTTCAAAGAATACGATTTTTTTCTTTTTGATCAGAGTTGTCTCGGCTTTCATCAAAACACCAAAAATCTGAAACAGAATTTTTCTTCTGTCTGACAACTGAAATAAGTTTTCAATTGTCGAAAATGGAAATGTTTTTGGTCCTTGATAACCCCCTTCCCACAGTTAGACAAAAACAGAAATTTCCACATGAAATTTTGGTGGAAAGATTTGAGAGGTTTTGTTTGTTTTTGTTCCCTCCCCCCCCCAGCCATTTTTTTTTGGTTAAAAAAAAAGGTGTAGATGAACATTTTTCAGTGCACTGTAGTGACAGCCAAGCAAAGAGTCTGTGGATTTCCCGTGTGCATGTCTGAGTCATTGTGAGAATCAAGGGTCGTTATTTTTAGCCCTTGCACACAGAGCTGCTACCAGTTACCAAGCCATCTTCCTGGCAGACAGCAAGGCCTGTAAGTGAGGCTGCAGCTGAGTCCCAGCAGCCCACCCCCACACACTCCCTAGTGGAGGGTCCCAGGCATGGTCGGTCAGCCTGCTGCCTGGGAAGGTAGGTCCTGTCCTCCCCCGGCAAGGCTTGTGCCGGAGGAGAATCACTCCAGCCCTGCAACAAACAAGTCCTCGCTCCCCAGGCTGCAGCCGCTCCTGTCAGTGGGCAGCTGGGCCAGGGAGGGTGCGATCTTACCGAGGGCTGGTTGACAATTTTGAATCAAAGCAGTTTTCCAGTTAAATTAATTTTATTTGCAAAAAGCATCTGCTTTGCATTAAACATTTAAATTTTTAGTCAAAAAACAAAAAAACTCAAACCCTAAAATATTTGGGCTAAAAACCAAAATGTTTTGATTTGGCAACAGTTCATTTGCTTCATGTCTCCATTCTCTTCTATGGGCTGCAACTCCCATGACGCCCCATGCCCCAGGTCTCTCAGGATTCACCGCCTCCTCTTTCTGGGGTGGGGGGTGGGGATGGTGCTTCATGGGAGGTATAGTCTGACCTAGCAGCTGAGTCCATAGAAGAGAACGGGAGCACGAGACACCTCACAACTCCCGTGAGACACTGTGGCATTTCCAAATCAAACTAGTGGTTTTTTAAATTGAAATTGGCTTTCAAATTTCTGTGAAAAAAAATTAATTTTTCTATGGAAAATTTAGAAAAACATCATTTATGTCTTGTTTCTGTGGAATTTGTCGTTGGAATCCCCCCCACCCTCAGGCCTTCTTCTCCTAGAGCCCCAGGACAAGAGAGTAGCAGCAGGAAATTATGAGAGACCCCAAAAAGCCTGATCAGTCCATGGTCAGTGAATAACGCAGGCTAGAAATGTTGTGATACTTCCCAAAGAAACAGAGGTGTTGTCCATTATTCACCCACTTTATAAGGATATCGGCCCTGATTCTCACTACATGTCATTATTCACACCAGAATGAAGGGACTACTCCACCGGCTCAGATGTTAAATTGCAAGGGCTGTTTTCATTAGGATTTTACCTTGTAAGCTACCACCAGGTCTTAGCTAACCCACAGTGAGAACACACCTTTATCCTAGTGAAGTCAAGTCCTTCGTTCCTTAAGTTCTGTCTAGATGAGGAAGAGAGGCAGTGTTTTAAAATGTGTTCACTAACATGTTTAAGCACAAACTGTCAAGGCAAGGAACTTGGATTTTGCTGGATTTGCAGACTCAGAATGAGATCGACTTTATCATGATCTCGAAGAGGTGGGTGCTGTTCTGGTATCATGGGGACTTGACGCTTCCAGGAGGCTGACACAGGATCCAACCATAACTTAATAAAAGGGAAAATAAAAATCAAATTGTGAAGCAACAAACAACAACAAGCACCTCCAGTGTCCGTTATAACACCAACAAACTGAAAAGCCATAAAACACAAGTGGAAATCTTGAAGATAATTGAACAAAAGCTACAAGCTGCTGACCGCTGCATGGGTTGTGTAGATCAGCTATGGTACAACATCTCGTGCTGCATTAGACAGACCATGGATGAATCCCTGGGGAAACGGATATAAAGAAGAAACCTTGGATCACAGAAAAGATTATCAAGTTGTATGATCAGTGAAGGAAACCAAGAGCACAAGGGAAGATGCATGAAATTGCAAGAGAGCAGTATTCCTATATGACGCAAGAAAATAGATACACTGATTACAGTAGCGAAAGAAGATTGGCTTGAACAACAGTACATCAATATACAGAACTCTTCTGCAGCAAATGCCACTAGGAAGGCCACCACCAAGATTCTTCTGCAAGGTTTCTCTGGCAGGAAAAGTACGATTGCACACAACACTTGGGGTGGGTATTGCTGAGACCTGTATAATATGGTCAAAACAAGTTCTAAACTGGAAGTGAAAAAGGCAAAGGAGATCTATGTGAGAAGCTTGACTTACTCCAATAAACCTCCTCCTACGATCAAAGAAGTTGAGAATGTGCTGTGGACAGTGAAAAGCAATAAAGCCCCTGGAGCAGGGGTGCTGGAACAATTTGTATAGTGTGGGGGCTGAGAGCCATTGAACCAAACCGTAAACCCTGTATATAATGGAAACCACTTCAAACCAGGGAGTGTGGCAGCCCCCGGCCCAGCACCCCTAGTTCTAGCATCTATGCTCCGGAGTGAATAACATACAAGCAGAACTAATTCAAGTGGAGAGGCACTCATCCAAGTATCCCATAATCTTGTCGGTGTGATTTGGGAGGATGGAAGATGTCTCAAGAGCTGGATGCTGTTCCTGTGCATGAAAAGGGGGACCTGGCTGCTTGTGGAAATTACTGCACAGCCTGATTATTGACAGACCCTAGCAAAATACTGCTGCACACATCCTGAAGAGAATGTGTCCAAGTTCGAGAACTTTCTGGCAAAGAACAAGTGGGTCTAGACCCAAAAGAGCTATAGTGGAGCAAATGTTCAATCTGCACGACGGTGTGAGAAAGTGCTGGAGAACAAGAGGGAGGTGGCTGATGTCTCTGTGGATTTTGCTAAGGCATCTGACAGTATATGTCAAATGCCACATCTGGGCAATCCTGCAGCTGGTTGGAGATGGTGAAAATGCAATAAGGCTGGTACAAAAATTTCTATGGAAAGGTGACGGCGTCTGTGTTTGCAGGGTGTGAGCAAAGTAATTGGTTTGGCTTAAGGATAGGAGTCTGACAGGGCTGCTTGCTATCACTGAGCCTCTTCAACTGTTATCCTGAAGAAATGTTAAGAAGAACCACGGACGGAAACCTACAGGAGGGCTTACCCCTCCACGGACTAAAAAATTAGTCACCTTTGCTTTGCTGCCGATATTGACCTGATTGGATTGTCACAAGAAGAGGTGCCAGAAAGAGTAGTGGTGGAAGCAGACATGTTAGGTCTAAAGATATCACATGAAAAGACAAAGACAGTGGTGAAAGAGACAAACTTTCGAGCTACACAGGCCTGAAGAAAAGCTCTGTGTAGCTTGAAAGCTTCTCTCTTTCACCAACAGGAGATGGTCCAATAACAGATTTAATAATTTTATTAAGATGATCTTGAAGTAAAAAGAAAACGCTACAGAGTTTAAGCATAGAAGTTTCTGGTAATCAGGAAATAAGGTACAGATTGTCAAGGGGTGCGAAATTCGGTTTAGGAACGGGTGGTGTAAGGAATACATAATCTGCAATCTCCCCGATTGGAGGTAAAAGTTTAATGGGTCAAAGTACAGACATTGAGATATGGGGGTATGTTGTCCATATAATGGCTATGTTCAGGTGTGGAGTATAATGAGTGGATACGATGAGGAGGATGGATTTACCCTCATTTGGTGGGATTTAATGTTCAGTGAGTTTATGGTTCCCGATCATATGGTCCAATGGTATTACTCACCAACCTTGTCTCTCTAATATCCTGGGACCAACCCAGATACCACAACTCTGCAAAAGCCAGTGGTGACATCTTAGCCGGTTGAGAAGGCAAAGATATTCCTACTCAAAACTGAGGAGGCATTCTTGTGTTTGAAGCAGTTCAGCTACCGGGGAAGTATGATTACAAAGGACACTAAACATCACTTAGAGATCTAACACAGAACTGGACTTGCAACTGCTGCTCTAACAACACTGAGCCATGTTTGGGGAAGCAAAGGTACCACCATGAAGCATAAAATGAAATTACTGCAGTCTCTTGTCTTCAGCGTCTTGCTGTATGCGTGCGAGGGGCTTGGAAGGCTATAGGCAATTTCTGTGCACCAGCTATACCTCAGACAGGACTAACGCAGAGGGAACTGTCTGAATTTACAGCATAACCGGAGTGAAAACGGAAATCATCCAGACAATCAGATGATGAAAACCTACATTTGTGAGACATGCAGGGCAGGTGAGCAGAGGAAGATGCCGCAGGAAGTTCTGCAGGGACCGGTGCTGGGTGCCAGCGGCAGGGAGCCCTCACTGCGATATGGCTGATGGGACAGGGTGCCGGATGGCACGCTCTTAAAGGCTGTGCAAAGGCTGCAAAACATGGCAGAAGATTGCTGGCCAATGACTGAGTGGGGTGTAGACTGGTGGTTGTGGTGTGCCTTCTGAGATGCGCTGTGCTCTGGCCGGGTGTTTTTATGGAATGTGATTTCTGTCAGGGTGAGCCCGCCTGGGCCTGGAGGGGTAGTTTCCGGCTAACAATAGCAGTATAGCTGTGGTGGCGGGAGGGGTCGCTGAGGGTGTCAGCGGAGATCATACTTGGGGTGGCGAGCCCGTCGCGCTGCGCATGCCACCGTGCTACGCTTCAATTTTAGCTCACTAGCTCGCGCAAGCTAGCGTGGGGCTGCCTGTTTGGGCTGGAAATCACATGTCCCACTGCAGAGCGTACCCTGACGTGCTTTCTCCTGGTCATCCGTCAAGGAGGATGTAGGGGCTGTCACGCTGGCTGGAATGGCCCGCGAGTGCCAACAGCGGGACTGTCAACAACCAGGGTAAAAAATCCCAGACTGGTGTATCTTCTGTAATTAGATGTCGCCAGCCTAGTACCAAGTGAGAACTCCTAAAACACCATAACAACCTGAACCTGGAGTCCCAGGCAGGCCCCTTGGGCGCGCCAGGCGATCTTACCACGAGGGTTGCCAACCCTCCAGGATTGGTCTGGAGTCTCCAGGAATTAAAGATTAATCAAAAGATTAATTATGTCATGTGATGAAATCTCCAGGAATACATCCAATCAAAATGGGCAACCCTACTTACCACCCAGGCAGGCTGGATTTAGCGATAGTCACTTACACCAAAAATCACAACAATATTCAAGTTTCAGAGTAGCAGCCGTGTTAGTCTGTAGCCGCAAAAAGAAAAGGAGGACTAGTGGCACCTTAGAGACTAACACATTTATTTGAGCATAAGCTTTCGTGAGCTACAGCTCACTTCATCGGCTGCATGTAGTGGAAAATACAGTGGGGAGGTTTTATATACATGTCCTCTGTGTATATAAATCTCCCCACTGTATTTTCCACTACATGCAGCCGATGAAGTGAGCTGCAGCTCATGAAAGCTTATGTTCAAAGAAATTGGTTAGTCTCTAAGCTGCTACAAGTCCTCCTTTTCTTTTAACAATATTCAAGTTACTCCCAATCCCAAAAGGACCAGTCACCTACTCCAGGTCAGTTGTATTCAGATCTCAAACCAACCACAGCGCTTGTAGCCAATCCTGTAACAAACTAACTAAAGGTTTACTAACTAGGAAAAAGAAATGAGAGTTATTTACAAGGTTAAAGCAGGTAATATACACACACAAATGAGGTGCAATCTTAAGTTTAAAAGGCAATAGAAGCTTCTACAACAAACAAGCTTTTATGCCCTTTAGGGCTAACTCAAGCCAAACAGCTAGGGGATCTCTTGCTGATGTTTAGGAATCTTTGCCCCTCTGAGTCCAGGTACCAAATTCTCCGGAACAGGTGTTTTTATTTCCTCCTCCAGCATTTAAGCTGTGATGGAATGCAGTTTTGTGCACGTACCCTCTTCTGGGGTATGGAAGATAGCAATCAACAAAGTATTTTCTCCACAATGGCTTGATGGGTATCTGTAGACCTTCTTTTGTTGGGGAGAAGATAACACCTCTTGTGAAACTAGCATTTCACACTTAGTAATGCTTCTCCCCCGACTGTGGGGAATTTACCGTCTTGGCAAACATTTTTACAATTGCAGGGCAAACATTTAAACATTCCTTTATAACACGGCGTAGAGTTATTATAAATAGAATTAATACATGCAGCATCCCACATGCCATAGGTGCCGACTCCGTGGGTGCTCTGGGGCTGGAGCACCCACGGGGAAAAAATGGTGGGTGCAGAGTACCCATTAGGAGCCCCCCTATCAGCTCCTGCCCACCCCCCATGGTGCCTCCTGCCTGCTGGCAGCCCTGCAGATCAGCACCTCCCTCCTCCCTCCATGCACCTCCCTTCCCCCACGAACAGCTGTTTTGTGGCGAGCAGGGAGGCTGGGAGGGAGGAGCAGGGACATGGCATGCTTGGGGGATGGGGTGGAACTAAGCAGGAAGAGGTGGGGGGGGTGGAGTCTTGGGGGAAGGGCTGGAGTGGGGGCGGGGCCTGGGGCAGAGCCTGGGGTCGAGCACCCCCTGGCAGTTTGAGAAGTCGGCGCCCATGCTACAAGCATTCCATAAAGTCTAAACACTACACACGTTGCTGTTTCAACAACACTAACACACAGGTGAGCCACACTGGGTTCCAGGCGTGCATTTGTCAGAGTTCAGTAAGGCCCCGGGCCTTGGCAAGAGCTGGCACCGGACTGCCAATGTCACAGGGGCATAGCCTAAGCTAGTCACAACCAGCTAATAGTTTTGTAAAGGTATCAAACTTTCTCTACCCTCGTTTTTTAACACCTTCTAGGTAGAACTGAGTGAAATGTTGCACCTTGAGAATTCTCCCAACTTTGATTATTTTTTCAATTTTCTTGATTAGGAAAGTTTGAACATTTCATTTTGAAACAATATTTCCACAAACGACTTTCCCGTGTACTTTTTTTTCTGGTTGGAAAGCAGCACAGAGGTGAGAAAAAGAGGGTTTTCCCAACGTCACCCCTCCCACCTTGTTCCAGTTGGGAAAAAGAGAGGAAGAATTTTTTTTTCAAAAAGCAGGGAAAAGCATAACCCCTCTCAAAGAAAGAAACAAAAGTAAGTAACAAATATGGGAAAAAAGTCAAAATGAATACAAGAAAGTCATGTTTGAACTGCCAGTGAAATTTTCCTTTTGAAATGTCGATTCAAAATTAAACAAAATGAACATTTCTGGGTCAGTTCAAAATGAATCTGACTGATCTTGGTTGAAGAAATTAGAAGGATGACTCTTCCCATAGACTGCGTTGAGGGCTAATTTCGGTTTCCTGTAGTTGCTCTACCAGCTCAGTTAGGTAACACAGTTTGAAACGTTTCAGAGTAACAGCCGTGTTAGTCTGTATTCGCAAAAAGAAAAGGAGGACTTGTGGCACCTTAGAGACTAACCAATTTATTTGAGCATGAGCTTTCGTGAGCTACAGCTCACTTCATCAGATGCATACTGTGGAAAGTGACTTTCCACAGTATGCATCTGATGAAGTGAGCTGTAGCTCACGAAAGCTCATGCTCAAATAAATTGGTTAGTCTCTACAGTTTGAAACATGACCTATTTTCCTAATCTAGACAGGGCCTGGATAGAAGCAATGGGCCAGATTTGGTCTCCGCTTAGCCTGGTTTATGCTGCTCCAGTGCATCAAAGAGGTTTAAGAGGCCATCTGTGGATTCTCCACATAGGGCTGTGCCATACCCCTTGACAGTGCCTGGTGTCAAAGATGGGCATCCCTGGCCGCTGGAAAGAGGTCACAGCTAGGCTCAAATTAGAACAACTCTAAGGCTGGGATCCAAACCTTAGAGGAACGTCCTGTCTCTCAAGACCAGGTGACTGTGCACATTCTGTACAGTGGCCCTTGATGACACATATTATGGGAAGTTTGTGGACTGCCAAGCCTGCAAGCAGGTTGCCAGGGAAACCTCGGGCATCTTGTGTTCTCTGGGTTAACAAGCAAATGTTCCAGATCATCTTGATAGGGCACTGCCACCATGCAACGCTCCAACGAAAAGCTACTGCTGAGAAGTACGTCTCCAGTGGGGTATCACACAGAACATGACTGCCAGAATGAAGGAAGTCCCAGTCATCCAGTGTTATCTACCATCGTGGGAGGAGGGGTCATCTTTGAATGACAGAGGCTCTGCCATGGTGGGCTCTGGCACAATTACTTTCCTGTGTGTGCTCCTGAGCTGTGCAGTGAAAGTTAAGCAAGGTGCACTGGTGGTTGGAGAGCTCATATGGCCCCGTTGGGATCTAGCACAGGAAACCTGCAGCCTTCCCTAGGCTCTTAATTCTAGGATGATGTGAGTGGCTCACACAGTCTCAGGGAAGAACGGAGAGAGACTCCCAGGCATCAGTTGGGCACAAAACCTGCCCGAGATGTTCAGTGTGGGCAGCGGGTATAATAGGCCAGGGAGGCTAAGCCTCCCCAGGTGCAGCCGCTGCGGCTGGACTCCCGGTTGTGGGTTTTGGTGGTTTGCACAGGGGAAGTTTTTGTTTATTATTATGCCCTGTGCAAGTTCCAGGGCGGCTGAGGAGGTGACAGGTGCTATTCAGCTTCCTGGGTTCATCAGTCATCTCCCTGGACTCCTACAAAGAGCTGGTAGCACATTCTGGTGGGTCTGCTGTAAAAGGTAGTTTTGTACACAGGGTGCCAGTAATGGATTACTCTCTAGCTCTGTCCATCCACTCTGTAACGAGGACCACAGTCTGCTCGGTCAGATCCCAAGGCTCGCCTGGGTCTTTTCTGAGTCTGGGGTTGGCAACTGTAGGGTCCAATTCTGCTTCCATGGAAGCTAAAGGCAAGACTTCCAGTGAACGGGAATACGATTGAGCCCTTCAGAAGGTCTCTGAAATGAAGGACCAGAGCTGTGCAAGGCTCCTGTGGGTTCTCTTAGTTCAGTTCATGGGGTTTAACAGCCATTACGTGCCAATTTTTGGGTTAGTCCATGATGAAGGCAAAGCTCAGAATGAAAGCCATGAGCTCTGTGAAGCTCTAAGCTTGGCAGATGCATCTGAGAGGGCCACTGGACCCAGAGAGCTGCCATGCAACCAGCTGGTTCAGTACAAAAACCTGAAACCATGAAAGTCAGCTTAGAGAAACGACTGCTCGTCCAGAGACAGCACAAAGTCTCCTTTAAGTTCCTAGGAAAGGTTCCTGGGGTCACAGAATGTTGCCCAGGAAACGTATCTGGTTTGGGTCCTGTGTTAGAACCCCAAACTAGCCTCAAACGTTTCGCTCAGCAGCAGTACCGCATGCTTTTCTCAAAGGAGATCTGAGAGCCAGATGGAGGAGACAAGATGCAGCAGGATCCGTGCAGTTTCCTGCTTTCCTGCATTGGCTGATGCACGTGTCCCCATTTGGTTCAAAAATGTTTGTTTTTTATGTTTGCTGCACATTGAGCACCGCAAATGAGATGCAAGATTGCCCAGAGTAAGGGCTCCAATCAGCCATCTTACAGTGGGCCCCTGCTGGGGCACTCACTAATAATTAAACAACTTGGAATTTGTTTTTGTTTGAGGAGGTTACTCTGAGGCAGCCCTTATCAGTCAGATATTTTGGAGTGGAGATTAATTGCCTACAGGTGCCGGTCCCCGTTCTTGGTGCCTTTGCAGAGGATGTCCTTTTGATACCCGTTATTTACAGACAACACTGAGTCGAGAGATTGAACAGACCTGTTAGGGCAGCTAGTCCATCAGCTGGTCAGTGGAGGATTGTTTCTGTTTTAAATGTGCCAAACAATGGCTCTCTCAACAATTCCCTGGGGAGATGTTTCCTCAGGCTCGTACATCTGCCTGTCAGGAAGGTTTTCCTGAGATTCAGCCTAACTTTTCCTCTTCTTAATTTCATCCATTACTCCTAGCCAGACCCTCATTTATTATGGTATGTAATTCCTTTCCCTCCTTGTGTTTAGCTCAGTCAAATAGCAGTAGATCGTTAACCTTTTCATCACTTAGCTCCGTCACCCATATTTAGTTCTTTTAACCTTCCTCTTAAGTCAGGCTCTGATTTGTAAATGACTGGTCCAGATGTTAGGAGCACAGCCATGTCAGACTTATCATTCCTCCTCATTTATTAACGCACAGGACTTTTCAAGCTGATCACATATTTATTAAAGACTTTACAACCCTTAATGCCTATAACTAAAGTGAATTCCTTCTACTTTTAGAAAAGTAGCTATGTATTTAACACACTGAGTTGGAGCAGCAAGTATGTGGGAGAGAGTGGACAGTCTCCACGCAAGCACAGAGAACATGCACGGGCCGCTGGTAAGTGGGGGCACTGCCTTGCAAGCAGCTTAGGACCTGGCCCACGAGGTACATATCTTGCTTAGCCAGAGGAGGAACACAATTAATACACTTTTTCCAGCCCAGGGCTCCTACACCAACATGACACTATCACTGGGCTGGGAGATCTTCTGTTGCTTTCCCCGGGCTGCATGGGAGAGGCAGTGTGCATTAGTGTAACTGCATGGTTCAATAAAGGAAAATAGTTTACAGCCTGGCTAGGTACTGAGCATGTGAGTTTTGTCTCCACCCAACTCCCACTGAAGCCAATGGGAGCCTTTCCACCGAATTCAGTAGCAGTTGGATCGTGCCCTGTGCAATGAATAAAGGGCAACTATGTTTCCAAATTGATTGTCTCGCCTCTTATTTCTCCTGTGGCAGCCCCATTACCTCACACGAGGACTGTCTTTCCCTGATAGCCACAAGCCCTGGCCACATGCCTGACACCTTCTGAGATCTGCGAAACCAGCTTGTGGGCCAGCCAAATCTCTGCAGGGCAAAAGAGGAGGGAGCAACTCAGGAGTCATCTAGTTTCTCACTTCCCAGACTTCCAAAGTGATGAGCCACGTGACAGGGCTGTTGCACGCAGGTGCAGCCCCTTTCCCCCTGCCCGCTCTCTGATTTCAGCATCTCAGTGGATCCATTGTTGAGCTGTTTTTGCCTTGCTCAGGGTCAGGGATCACTGCTGCACCTGCTTTCTGTTTGCCCTGAAGTGGAGATGTCAGGCCTGTTTCTAGATCCCTGCCCCACGCGTCTCAGGAGTCCCCAGTGCCCCATTTCCTCCTGTTCTCTCATGAAATTTCATTTCTCCCCTGTAGCACGCATACGGAGCAGCAGATTGTTACCCCAAAGGAGCACTAGAGCTGCTCAAGCTATTCATTATGAATAAACTATGGATGAACGTGGATGGTTTTTCTACTCATGAATGATTTGCATCCTCATCCTGATTTTGAGGAGTGTGTTTCTTATTCACAAGTATTCACCAGATAGTTTCTATGAACCATGTTCAACCTATGGCATATCAGGGAGCTGTTCATTTAGACCATCCACTAGTTACAGTGGGTAGCGGCCATTTTAGCCACATGGGTTTGTTTTGCTTTCTGATTGGATCACTGAAATTTGTTTTATAAACAAATCATAAGGGATGAATGACAAATAGTAAATAATGAACAGTGAATGCTTGTATTTGTGTACAAACTGTCTCGTTCACACATGAGTGTTCAAATGGACTGATCCAAATCCCGTTGAAGTCAATAGAAATCTTTCCACTGAGTTCAATGGGCTGTGGATCAGACCCATGAAGAACAACCATTCCTCAAACATGCATGGCAGTGAAACCCCACTTGTCTGAGATTTCATGATTCCAAGGTCAGAAGGGACCACTGTGACCATCCAGTCTGACTCCTGGATAGCCCAGGCCAGAAAACTGTCCTGAAATAATTTCTAGAGCAGATCTTTCAGAAAAAAAAAATCCAGTCTTTGTTAAAAAGACTATCAGTGATGCAGACTCCGCCAGGACCCTTGATAAATTGTTTCAGTGGCTAATTACTCTCATGTTAAAAATTTACATCTTGTGCAAATACTTGTGAACAGTGAGAGGTGTGATCAAGTGCAAACCAATCAGCTGCTCAGAATTCACTCAAGTGCTCATGAATCCTGCTCCTCCAGCATCACACCTGCCCCAGCTATCATCCCCTGAAATGGGGCTTATCATAACGCCACAGTTCACATTCCCCTTTCCCTCCACGCTGCACTCTGACTCATTCTGTCCACACGTCCAGTTTGTAAATGCTGGAAAAAGTAAAACCAGGCTGAGACGTTTACCCCGATTCTCCAATGGCAGAAAACAATGCCCTTCCCTTCTGGGGTGGACTTTCATGAGGAAACTCTGGACCATGTGCAGTCCTTTGGCTCCGTCAGCCATTCAGCCTGACCGTCCTGAGTAAGCCATACTGCCCAGGGCCAGAGCGCAGGAGGGTGCAGGGTGGTTGTGGGTTAGCTGGGAGTGGGAAACAGCACGTTTCCTGGAAGGTGCTGACATTGCCTCTAGCAGGTTGTCCAGCCCATCCTCATCTCACTGTGATTGCTGTGCTCAGAGTATGTGTCGAGGCTGATTCCCCACTCTGGCACTTCGAGTGCAGAATGGGGGGGCCCGCAAGGATTCTAAAACGTAATACTGGCCACTCCAGGCTTGTACTAAACTCCCAAGGTTACAGCTTTTCTCTGACCTTGGATGAGTAGATGCTGCCGCCACCCAAGTGCAAAACCCCTTTGAGAACCCAAGAAGGCACACTTGGGAATTCCTCCCCGTGGGGTACCCTCAAGCCCTTTCACCCCCCACTCCCGTCCAGGGAAGAGCTGAGAAAGAAAACAAAGGAAATCAGCTGTTGCCATCAGCTAATTAAACAACGTGCACAAACCTCTTAGGACACAAAAATTCAATCCTGTTCTTAAAAAAGGTAAATTTTATTAAAAAACAAAAAGAAAGAAAATACATCTGGAAACTCAGGCTATTGCTAGATTTAAAAAAAAAACAAATACAAAAGTTAAGAATCAAGAATAGCTTTCTTGAGGTACAGCTTAAAGGTTAGAAGCAAAACAAAAGCATTTGGAGTTAGCACAGAGGAGTCCACAAGCCATAAAGAAATAAAAAGAGATAAACCAAATCGCGTCTTCCTAGACATTTCCTGATCTACTCACATATCTGGGGTTTCAAATGAGGAGTTTCTAGGTGTGATCTGGTGGTTTTTCATACCTGGCCCAAGCTTTTTACAGCATAGCTCTGCCCTGTCCCTTCTCTCTGGGAGAACAACACAGACAGACAAAGGGGAAGTTTTTCCCCAGTTTTAAAAAGTTCTAGCCTTCCCATTGGCTTTTTTGTTCAGGTGCCCACTCCCTTCCTTTTACTTATGCAGGGAGACTTTTTAACCTTTTACAGGCAAATCAAGGAGAGAACAACCACCAAGAGGAACTCCACAGCCAACTGGCTGGCTGGGTGTCCACAAAAGGGAGCCACCCCCCTTTCATTTATCACATCATGTGACATGACCCAAGCCACTGGGACACCACTCCTTCCCAGGGAAAATGAGTCCTGATATTAATTATTGTTATTACAGTAGTATCTGTGTCACAGAAGCCCTTAGAAACCCCCTTCCAGGATCAGGGTAATATGGTGCTTTGACCAGGAAGCCTCTGTCTACACTTGCCAGCTCCACGTTATTTATAGAATAAGACTGGATATCTCCATGGATGCTGGGTCACATCCTCCATCCCTGACCAGAGGAGAAGAGTGTTTATGTCATTGAAGCATTTGTAGTCTGGTCCAGAAGCAAGGGTAGGCATCGCAGTGTGTGTAGATACCTGTCACTGGTTCAATCCTTGGGAAAGACAAATGTCACCATAGCATAGCTCATGCTCAAGAGCATGGATAAAGGTGACTCTTTCTTGTTGATGCTCTGCTGTTTCCTTCCCTTTGACCTGCCCTCTTTGGCCCTGGAGCAAGAGGAATTAGCTTATTGTGAGTGGGTGTTGCTAGGGCAGGTGGCCTGTGAAATGCGGGGCTCCTGGCACCAGGAGCGAAACCTCTCTCCAAGGAGCTAATATCACCATTATTGCTTCTGCAGAGAGTTAGCAGACAAACATTGCTATCAGTGTGGGGAAGAGGACAGAGCCTTCACACTGAATTTGCAGCTAACTGTGCCTGGCAGATATGATCCTGCTATGAAATCTCAGACTGTCTGTGCTGCATAATCTGATCATTTCACCGTCTCTCCTGGAGGGGAAAGGCAGATAAGATGTCACAGTCACAGGATGAAGAGCTGAGAATGTATTTTCATACAATCACATTCGCCTGTCACTGAAACTGAAAGCCAGCCATGCATTAAACCCAGCAGGTGGCTGGTGTTTCATTTGAATGGAGGCTTCATTCTGCAGAAGGAAAACACAGGGCAGGTGTTGGGAGAAGATCTCGCTTGTTGGATTTCCTTAGGGAACACCTACCATTCTGAAGCCCTACAGGCCCCTGATGGAGGAGTCTTTTTCCGCAATGGAATCACACAGGGGACAGCCTCCCTTTGCTGGGGGGTGGGGTGGGATGTTGGCGGTTGGATCGTCTTCTTTCTTGTGGCGAGAGAGGTGATTAGCAATGGTTCAAATGATCAAGTCCAGATCTGTACGCTGGGAGTAACTTCAGAACTGGCTTGGTTTCAGTCTGAGAGGGGGGTTTGAATTTGGAAGACTTCAGCACTGTACCTGCAATTAATCTAATCTGTCCTGGGATCCCTTTTCTACAACCAAGTGCTGCTGGGACAGGATTTATCTGGCAATAAAATGGCACCTGAGGAAGGTGGCTTGAGGGTAGCATTGTTGTTGCTATGAGGCGTGGGGAAGGACTGTACATAACACTGCAAAATAAGATGCTGTAAAGTCATTGGGCTCCCGCAGGGGCCTCCAAAGCTGCTGAAATGGCATGAATGGCAACAGAACATAATGAAACCAATAACATGCGACTTCAGAGCTCTGCTAGAAGGCCATGCACTGTCCACTAGCCTTCCAGGTACTGGGATGGAGACACCCAGCCAACCTGGAAGATGGAGCTCTTCCATCTGAAGGGCAAGTTCTGTTCTTAGGCACACTGATGTAAATCCAGAGACAAAACAGCATAAGAGTGGAGCTACTCCAGATTCACACGGGCATAACTGAGAAAAGAACTTGGGCCTGAGTCATGAATCAAAGCTGCCTTCTGACAACCCTGCCTGAAAGAAAACACCTGCTCAAAACAATCCTTCTGAAACCCTGATTTTAACACCACCACTCACCACAGCTTGCTGGAGGAATAGGAAACTGAAATGAGTTGTAAGTTCGATGTCTTCAGAGAGGGCCGTGAGGAACAGTCTCCAAAGGCTGGGGCAGCAATGGAGGCCACGGGCTGGATTCAGAAATGATCTGTACATGGGAGTCGAAAGGTCAGCTTGTGAGCTTGTTTCCTCTTACTGGGGAGCAGTTACTTGTGCGCCTTTCTGCTCACCTGCAGGAGTCGGGGTTCACAGCCTGGCCCTTGGCTGGTGTAACTTACCCCTTCTTCAGGCACATAGCACACCCACGCTAGATTCCTTTGCACCCGCTCACCCATGTTCACACCCCCTTCCAGCGCTTCTCTGCATAACCCGTCTGCCAGGTGGAGTCGGCAGCAACAATGGCCAGGTTCAATGTCTAGGGGTTCCTCTTAACAATACAAAACAGAACCAGCTCGAGCCCCCACCCTGTAACCCAGGAAAATTTAACACCACCCTGGGCACCCTAAGAGGCAATACTTCCCCTCTCACAAGCATTGAGTCTGTGTACAACAAAAGAGAACTTTTATTGAAAGGGAAGAGAACCAAGCATTAATTTGGGAAAACATCACAACCACAATTCAAAAGCATATGACCATAAGTGAACCCAAATCTACATGCACTGGGCAGTGTCTCTTGCCTCAGTTTCCCATCTGGTGGTGGGAAAGTCCTATAAACATATATGCCTTTAACACATCACTCCCTCTCCCTTCGCTGCACCCCACTCACAGCTGACTGTCCTTGGTTAGCAAAGACCCAGAGGTGTGTTTACAGGGGGTCACTTCCCACTCTAGAGGGGCGGGGGCATTAAGCAACGTCTCTGTGGTCACTGTGAACCTGATTGTTTGCTGCTGTCTCCACCGCTTTCCCCTGCTACTGCTGCTGTCCTATGCTGGACACTCACTGCCACTCCTGCAACACCATGTTCTCAGGTTTCACGGCTTAACCGAGGTCTTTCGTGATTTCAGCTACTAGTGAGTTCCCTGGGTAGCAGGAAACTTCATTGCCAGCATAGCTTCTGCACTGTCCTTCATTTTGCTACTGTCCCTCTTCCAGGTCTAAAGCATAGCCCTGAGACCTGCTTACCAGCAATCCAGCTCCGGTAGTCCCTGAACAGAAACAATGACTCTCAATTGAATCTAACCAGCTCTGTCTTTAAACACTGGAGAGAAGACTATTAAATGGCATCTAGGACTCTTACAGCATAGTTCACACTACCACACAGGAACACCTACAACTTTCCCAGGCGTTGGCATCCCTATCCGCTGCTGAGTGAATGAGGTTCAGTTTAGGGTGACCCCTTCAATCAGGGCAGGCTGAGTACAGTTCTGCTGTTCTTTACTCGTACATTAAGGAGAACAACATGTCATTACCCCTGCACTCAATACGAAAGTGATTTGTAACCCAACACCAACCAGAAGTGATCGTTTTGGCAACGCAGATCCATCATGCTGTGCACCTAGGCAGAGTAGTCATGTCCATGCAAACACAGTCCGTTCCTAAAACATTTCCCGCCAGCTCATCACCAGATGTCAGGGGAGAGCTCATGCAGACCCTGCTTCCATTTCTCAAGGAACGGAATGAAGTCTAAGGCCATATCTACCTTACGGGCTCTACAGCATCACCGCTGTGGTGCTGTAGCTGTACGGCAGTTCCTACAGTGGTGGGTTTTCCATTGCTGTAGAGAATCCACCACCCCGAGCGGTGGTAGCTAGGTCAACGGAATCATCCTTCCATCAGCCTATCCATATCTACACTGAGGTTAGGTTGGCATAACTACGGTGCTCAGGGGTGTAAGACTGTAGATTATATAGAGCAGGAGAGCACCAAAATGAAATGTATGGCCCTGCATTATTAGCACTCATCTAATTTTCTCCAACCTCATCTAGCACCTGCTTCCGGCAATACAAACATCTTAATTACCTGAGTTATTCAGTGGATTTCTTCTGTGTTATCTTAGCTGGTAAACTATTTGCTCTGAACATAAACTGACAGACATACCAGGTCACTGTTCAAACACTTTGCAAACTTTGGAACATCATTAGATTTAAGTAGGGTTGTTATAAGAATCTTAGGCAGCTTAACGGATTTAAAAGGCAGTTTGTTTTTGTTATACATGAAGGTAGCCTGGTAACGAGCTCTCCTCTCCAACCAAAGTTTTAGGAAGCAGGGAGAAAAGAAGTGATCACAGGCCATAATGCCTGGAGAATCACTGAAAGTTTCAGGGGGCAATGCCCTCTTCTCTCTTTGGGAGAAACATAATGCACCCCTGCCCACTTCCCCAGCAAGTCCCAGATTCGAGCTGCTCCAAGACGGGACCTGAGAGAGGCACTGACCAGAGGTCTATTCCTGAAAGCAGAGCTCTGTTGCTAGAGTCCTGGCCTGGTAGCAGAGCAGTGTGGGTTCAGCTCTGTGTCTCTTTGGTGCTGCTTTCTCCTTTTCCTTCGATTCACTGTTTCTGTTTCCACACTTTCCACTAACATTGTGCTGTAACCACCAGATGTTGGATGGTGTTAGAGACCCCGTAGCGGGTGCAGTTCCCTCTCAATCAGCACCAGACCAATGCCCCAGCAGGGTGCCAGGAGGTGCTGTGTTGCTCTGATCAGGTGGGTTAGATGTAAAAGCAAATCTCTGGGTATCGCGATGTCCACATTTGTGGAATTAAGGATCCCATTTCACTTTGTGTAAGAACTGAGGTAATTACACTTCTCTAAAATCAGCGTGTGGGCAAGATTCTCACTCCTGGGTGTCAGCTCCTTACCCCACTGCCACCCCCCCTCAACCTGCTCGCACTCACGAGGTCCTGCCACCAATGAGGGCACTTGGAGCAGTGTACGCACCATCGCTGGTTGCACCAGAGCCCTCCTGGGAGTGCTCGTGTGGAGCCAGAGCTTCCTGCACAGACACCATCCCTGCCCCAGCAGCGACCACCCGGCTTGGTGCAAAACAGGCTGACTACGAGCCAGAGTTCCTATCTCTGCTGCCACAGCCTCTCTGAAGCTCTAGGCCTCCTGGGCAGTGGGCTTATGAATGGATCCAGACTGTGGGTGGCATGGAACGAGCACAATCCAGCCCGACAGTTTTCTTGGCCTATCTGTCAATCTGCATTGTGTTTGTATCTTGGTGGTATCGATAGAGGCCGTTGGTTTCAGTTGTGTGGCAGGAAAGGCTACGTTTTCTATGTGTGCCCAAGCTGCACCTGTGTCTGCAGCCCATTTGAGTCGGTGTGACTGAGAATGTTTAATAGTGTTTGGAGCCATCAGGACCTTTGTGTGCTATAGTTGACTCTGCTCTTTTCCCCTCCTCAACTGACACAGGGAATGTGTGAGCAGGGACTGGAGTGACTTGGTGAGCAATACGGGGATAAGTACCGCAAAGGAACACTCATTTTACCAGCAGTTCCTACTCTGCCTCCAGGGGTTGGTGGCAGAACTGAGCATCTGCCTCTCACACAAAAGACACTTTACCAAGGAAAAACAGAACGTCATGGTTTCTGTCATCTTCAGTAAAACTGAAATGTCTGTAAGGAGCCCAGAGAGATTCCAAACTGATGGGAGGATCTCACTTTTGAGACTGTTTGAGGATGACAGAACTTATTGAGCAGGAACTCTGAGTTGTAGTGACTCTGATGAGATTTTGCAGCCGTTAGCACACGAAGTGTTATCTCCATGCTACTCTACCCCTTGGGAACACTGTTTGCCTTTTGCATTAAGCACTGACCTAGGGGGCCTCTCTACCTGCATCTTCCAGAAACTCAAAAACACTCTGGCATTTCTTCT
The DNA here is from genome assembly GCF_015237465.2 of Chelonia mydas. NCBI lineage: Eukaryota > Metazoa > Chordata > Testudines > Cheloniidae > Chelonia > Chelonia mydas. The sequence goes on along the minus strand of NC_051259.2, from coordinate 18,025,436 downwards.
TTCTCATAAACACAGTCTGGCTTATATACTAATCTGGGACGCATTTTGTAAAACTCAACAAATATGTTTTTAATGATCAATTTGTTCCATATTTAACACACAACTGCTGTCTTAAATCATAATTAGATACATATCTGAGAGAGTAAATGGAAAGCATTATTGAGAATTTTAATATACTTCTGATGCAGCCTGTATAATTTCAGGTTATGCTCAGGGGCTATGAAGTTGCTCATTCGGATACAATGGATGCGCAAGCCGCTGCAGTGTTCATGCAAGAATAATGATATATACACAGGGTGGCTTTGTTTGTGTGCTGATCTGCATTGAGCCATGACTTTTTGCTCTTTCTCTAATGTTAACTGCTGGAAATGGTCCACCTTGATTATCACTACAAAAGGTTTTCTCCCCCCAGCTCTCCTGCTGGTAATAGCTCATCTTAAGTGATCACTCTCATTACAGTGTGTATGGGAACACCCATTGTTTCATGTTCTCTGTGTATATAAAGCTCCCCACTGTATCTTCCACAGAATGCATCCGATGAAGTGAGCTGTAGCTCACGAAAGCTTATGCTCAAATAAATTAGTGAGTCTCTAAGGTGCCACAAGTCCTCCTTTTCTTTTTGCGAATACAGACTAACACGGCTGCTACTCTGAAATCTTTCACCACGTTATTTTTTTTACAATGTTACTTGGGAAATAGGCCCAGGCCCTTCTTCAATGGACCTTCAAAAGTAAAACAAAGCCAAGAAGAACTGAAGAATTAAGACTGAAATAATCTGCTTTCAACTAAGGATAAGTGAAACTGTCCAGTAAAATCAGACCCGTCATCTCGCCATGAAACTTCCTTCCAACCTCAAAGCAGATTGGAGCTGTCTTGTCATATAATTGCTCCCACCCCTTCTGGATGATTGTCTGCACTGGTGGGTTTCAGAGGGAAGCAATGTGCAGAAACACCAGGAGAAAAACTCTTCTCAAAGTATCTCCAGCATGATCAGCAGCAAGACCTAATGGAGGATCCAGCTTTGTTACCAAGCTCTCACGTCTGTGCTATGACAGTGGGTTGTAACCAGCCTCCAGAACCAGCTCCCACTGAAGTAAATGGGAATTTGGCCATTGACTCCACTATGAGCTGGCTCCGAGTGTTCAAATTTCAGTTCAGAACAGCTATGAGAAGCTCAGCAAGGAGTTCCCCAGTGTTCATGCTAAACAGTTCTCCAGTGCTCACCCCAAACGACTCCCCCGGTGCTCATACTAAATAGCTCCCTCACTGCTCACCGCGAACCATCCCCTGCACACATGGTAAACAGCTGCCTAAGCATTCAAACCAAACCGCTATCTGGGGCTCATGCAAAACCAGTGTGCACCCCAAACTTCTCCCCCATCCTCAGGATAAACAGCTCCACTTATTCTCACCCCAAACTCTTCCCCCATGCCCAGGCTAAACATCTATATTGGAATTGGAAAAGGTTCAGAAAAGGGCAACAAAAATGATAAGGGGTATGGAAAGGCTTTCGAATGAGGGGAGATTAATAAGACTGGGACTTTTCAGCTTGGAAAAGAGACGACTAACAGGGGATATGATAGAAGTCTATAAAATCATGACTGGTATGAAGAAAGTAAATCATAGAATCATAGAATATCAGGGTTGGAAGGGACCTCAGGAGGTCATCTAGTCCAACCCCCTGCTCAAAGCAGGACCAATCCCCAACTAAATCATCCCAGCCAGGGCTTTGTCAAGCCTGACCTTAAAAACTTCTAAGGAAAGAGATTCCACCACCTCCCTAGGTAACCCATTCCAGTGCTTCACCACCCTCCTAGTGAAAAAGTTTTTCCTAATATCCAACCTAAACCTCCCCTACTGCAACTTGAGACCATTACTCCTTGTTCTGTCATCTGCCACCACTGAGAACAGTCTAGATCCATCCTCTTTGGAACACCCCTTTCAGGTAGTTGAAAGCAGCTATCAAATCCCCCCTCATTCTTCTTTTCTGCAGACTAAACAGTCCCAGTTCCCTCAGCCTCTCCTCATATGTCATGTGTTCCAGTCCCCTAATCATTTTTGTTGCCCTCCGCTGGACTCTTTCCAATTTTTCCACATCTTTCTTGTAGTGTGGGGCCCAAAACTGGACATGGTACTCCAGATGAGGCCTCACCAGTGTTGAATAGAGGGGAATGATCACGTCCCTCGATCTGCTGGCAATGCTCCTACTTATACAGCCCAAAATGCCATTGGCCTTCTTGGCAACAAGGGCACACTGTTGACTCCTATCCAGCTTCTCGTCCACTGTAACCCCTAGGTCCTTTTCTGCAGAACTGCTGCCGAGCCATTCGGTCCCTAGTCTGTAGCTGTGCATGGGATTCTTCCGTCCTAAGTGAAGGACTCTGCACTTGTCCTTGTTGTACCTCATCAGATTTCTTTTGGCCCAATCCTCTAATTTGTCTAGGGCCCTCTGTATCCTATCCCTACCCTCCAGCGTATCTACCTCTCCTCCCAGGTTAGTGTTATTTACTCCTTCTCATAGCACAAGAACTAGGGGTCACCAAATGAAATTAATAGGCAGCAGGTTTAAAACAAACAAGAGGAAGTATTTCTTCACACAATGCACAGTCAGCCTGTGGAACTCCTTGCCAGAGGATGTTGTGAAGGCCAAGACTATAACAGGGTTCAAAAAAGAACTAGATAAATTCATGGAGAATAGGTCCATCAATGGCTATTAGCCAGGATGGGCAGGGATGGTGTCCCTAGCCTCTGTTTGCCAGAAGCTGGGAATAAGCGACAGGGAATGGATCACTTGATGATTACCTGTTCTGTTCATTCCCTCTGGGGCACCTGGCATTGGCCACTGTCGGTAGACAGGACACTGGGCTGGAGGGACTTTGGTCTGATCCAGTCTGGCCATTCCTATGTTCTTATCTGCTCCTGTGTTCACTCATGGAGAATAGCTCCCCTATTTCTCACCCAAACACTTCCCTTTCCACTCATGCAAAACAGCACCTCAGTGCTCATCCCACTCGGCCCTCCTGGCACTCACGCTAAAATAATTCCCCCCGTGCTCACCATAACAGCCTCTCAGTGCTCACTCACATAAATAAGAGGAATGGAAATGCCAAAATTCAGGTCTGGAATGGCCTGAGTGAAAAGGGAGCTTCACTATAATCTGACCCATAGCATAGCATAACAAAGGGAGCTGAGAGGCATAAGTCAGGTCATTCCCTTAAGCAATGGGCAGGGAAGCTGAATATATTATTAGAGACTCACAGAGTTCAAAGCCAGAAGGGACCATTGTGATTATCCAGTTTACACTTCTGCACAAGAGAGAATTTCATTGACTGATTTCTGCATCAAGCCCGACATACCTGGTTGAGCTGGCACATATCTTTTAGAAAGACCTTCAGTCGTGCTGTAAAACCTCCACGTGATGGAGAATGCACCACATGTTAATTCCCAGGCTAGTAGACTATTAATTACATGCTAAAACAGGAATGGCAAAAGGCTGCTGCGGGCAAAACAGAGCCCATAAAGTCATACTATGGGCCCCACAATCACCCGCATCTTTGACATGGAAATTCTGCTTTCGAAGATGAGAGATTCCCAGCATGTACCAGTTCCTCTTGTTCCCAGTGCTCTGAGAGTTGCACGAGGGACCTATTGTCTATGTCCTGCACAATCATATTTAAGATGAGGAGCAGCACAATTTGCCGCCTCTTATGCCCAGAAGGTGTGGCCCTGGGGCTCCAGGAAAGCTGCCGCTAATGGCTCTCAGCCGGGCAAGAGCTGGATGCTCCATGTGAAAGACATGCCAGCCTGTACAGTGAAGCCCTTGGTTTGTGCTGGCACAGATCATAGTGCCCCACAAGAACCACTTAGCTGTACTGCATATTACACGGGCCAGAGGCTGCTGGTTAAAGGGATACATAGAGTTGCCAAGCTGGTTTTGTAGCTCAGGAAACTGCAATCTTCTCAATCATTGCATGGAAGGGGAGTCTCTATTACCCCCTGCTGACATGAAGTGGAACTGTTCTCTCTCTAAGCCTCATCCCACCCGCAAACACCAGGCTTCTCTCCGCAAACTGCCTGTCGCTAACGCTCCTGTCAAGGCAGGGCGCTGCTGCAGTTTGAAAGGGCTCGTCTCCCCACCTGCTGCATTCCATTGGCGTGACTTGCCTGTCACTTCGGCTGGTTCCTTCTCCTCTACTGCAGAGTGTGAAGGCTTTTGGAATGAGTCTGTACAAAACCAATATTAGTGGCTGCAATCGCATCTGGCTCTGATTCAGCCCTTAAGGGCCCAGCCCATGGGCCACTCCATTGTGCTTAGGGTACTGGAGCCCCTAAGGAGGGAGATCCTGCCATTATCTGGAATTCCTGCATTTCGAGTTGTTGAGTCAGAACCTGAAAGTCACTTAAGCAAAGAGACTTTTTAAAATTCCCTTTTGGTTTTTTTACCCTAGTATTAAAAGAAGAAAACAAATGTGCCATTTGTTTGACCTGGGATCTGAGATTCCTGCCAGCCCAGACTCAAGGCAATAGCCATAATGAGATACAGCTGAAATTGTGGGTTAGTCTTTTTATGCATGCAGCATCTCCATCACATTGGCTCTGGGGGATACACTGGCACAGTGTATGCAATGAATGGCAATTAATAGCGTGATTTGCCTGTTCCTGCCTTCTCATCCAGAATGAATAGGGTAAAGATCCTTCTGAGACAGCCTTCCCTTCCCGCCCAGTGGACACTTTGCAGTCTTACTCTAGTGCCATCATTTTGATTTCTTTCTTTAAAATGCTCTCAAAAATATGAAAAGCCCTCAGAGCTAAATTCACTTGAACTGAGCCAAGACAAAATTTCTGTCATTGTTATGGCGATTGGCACGGCATTGCCCCAGCATTGCCGTGAATCCTGCTGAGAATGATCAAACCGTGGAGCTGGAAAAGGCCTCTTCTATCAGCCCAACCCATGGCCCCGTGAGCCAGTGCTGGCTTGTTCTCCATACCGTATCTTTCAGACCGTAAGAAAAGCTGAGGTTGCAGAGAGCAGGTGGTTGGATTCAATACAAGGAGATTGCTACTGCAAATAAAAGCAAGGAGCTAAAGGCAGAGCTAGAAGAATTTGCTACAAGTTCCAACACGAAAAGTCGGCATCCTTGTAGTACATAGGCCCAGGTTCTTGCTCAGCATTCCCTGAGGTTAGCTTCATTTCCACTTCTCTTGGAGCTGTTCAGAGACAAAGTGTTGGACTGTAGCTCAGTTTCCTTTCCACATCAAGTCCTACATTGCTTACCAAGGCAGCTGGCATCCCACAGATTGCTGCAAACAGCTTTTTAGAGTCAGCTGCAATATAAGAAGAGATTCAGGCTGTTTACAGGCACTGGGAACAGCTATTCAACTACCATAATCGGCCTGCATGACTTCTACAGCTGACTTTTTGTCTAGTACCAGGTCTCTCCTCTCACTCCTCCATTGGAAACATGACTTCATTCTTTCCCTTCTGTAGAATACCATTGCATAATCCATGAGCAGAGCCGCCATCATGTCTCACCGAGCAGATTTGTCTCATTGGTTCCTAGTGCTCTGTTTGTTGTATCCACCTGTTAGCTCTTATTTATCACTAGGCTGGAAGCTCTCTGGGGCAGGGACATACTTAGTTAGGTTTTGGTAAAGCACCCAGCACGATGCGGCCCTGGGACAACATTTTCACAAATGCCGCAGTGACTTAGGAGCCTATGTACCATTCTCAGAAGCAATGGAGACACTTAGGACTTAGCTCCTAATCACCTCAGCATCTTTGAAAACCATACTTATCTTGGTCTATGACCGGCGCCTTCGCTGGATCGCAGCACCAAGAGGGATCTTCGCGAGCAGCATCTCTCTGCACAACCCATTGCTGGCTATTGTACAGGGCAAGTCCTGCTCTAATGGAGGGTAATTCTCTACTGCTGTGTTCTGAGAGGCCAGGCACCATTGGTGGGCTGAACTGCCTCTGACTGCACAGCACCGCACTGCGCGAGGAGAAGACCTAAAGTGGGGGCAGATTATCCCACATCTGCCAACGGTTAGGTTCTTACGCCTGGTACTGGCCACTGTCACAGACAGGCCGCTGGGCTGGATGGAGCTCTTATGTTCCCTCGTCCACTGCCCCCTCCATACTCTCCTGGCACTTTCCATGTCCCACCTTCTCTGCTGCTCTTCCAAGCTCTCAGACGTCTCAGCCCACTAGCCCCTCCTCCTGACTCCTGAAGGCTTTCTGAGATCACATGAACTACAGGGGTGGCAGTGGGTGGTTGGGGCTAGCAGGGGCCCTGAGGGAGATCTAGAAAGGAGGGAGCTACCCATCCCTCACAGGGAGGAATCCCATCCACTTCAATTTCAGTCTCTCCCACTTACTGTTCTCAAGCGTGGATCTGGCAGAGACATGCTAGAAGGAGGGTGACAGTGCCTTTAAAATGGGTCGGCATTTACAAACATCTCCTCTCCTTTCCATGTAGTGGAATCAGTCCCCTTTCTCCACTGACCAGCCTCCCTGTTGATCAGGTTAGGTCTGAGCTCTGTCCTGCAGGGAAGGGGTTTGGCTAAGCACTGGGTCAGGCTCGTAATAACTGGTAACTTGGTACCTCAGAGCTCCCAAGCAGGGCCCTGCCCTCCCCAATCGGATGTTTTTGGGACTGCCTTTCTCTCTAGCCTCTCCCCAGCTGACAGAAGCACAATCACTGCAGCTGGCCAGGGTTACACAATGCTTTACATAAGTAGCATGCACCAGGCCATATGATTCCACTGGAGGAAGGAGTCAGCCAGGTCTTTGAATACCTGAATACATAATTTCTTTCAGAATCATCTAGAAAGCGTGTCCTTCCTAAGTGCAATGAGAGAGCCAATCGGAACAGAAGGGAGCAGGCTTACCTTGCTGGCTGCAGTGAGAGCTTTGGATCAGTTTTCTGGTTGTTGGTTGTTGGTTTTTCTTGTTCCCTTTCATCAGATCACACAACCTACCAATGTGACCTTGAAGAAAGCCTGGGGAAAGACGCTGAATAATTGATGTGGCTCAGAAGTTCTTAAATGCAAACAGTCTGGCTGTATCACTGTCCTTTGTCAGCTCCCACACTTGACTGACAATGGGTCAATACAGAGAGGAGAAAGCTAGAAAACTTGGGGAAATACAAAGGCTCCCTCCCCCGCACTAAACTCTTCTGCAAATTCAGCAAAATCCCTCTGCAGGAGAGAATTGCCTGGGAAATCCCACTGGAGTTTCATATGAATTAACGTAATATTATCTTGCAACAAAGCAGCCAGAGCATGGCTTTGCGTGGAGGGGCAGATGTTGTGCTGGTAGTGAGGAGGATTAGGTTATGTATTTCCTGTATTTCAAGGAATCCCTGTTGAGGTTACAGGGACAAACCATCCCGATGAGTCGAAAGAATAGTAAATATGGCAGGCGACCAGCTTGGCTTAACGGTGAAATCCTAGCGGATCTTAAACATAAAAAAGAAGCTTACAAGAAGTGGAAGGTTGGACATATGACCAGGGAAGAGTATAAAAATATTGCTCGGGCATGTAGGAATGAAATCAGGAGGGCCAAATCGCACCTGGAGCTGCAGCTAGCAAGAGATGTCAAGAGTAACAAGAAGGGTTTCTTCAGGTGTGTTGGCAACAAGAAGAAAGTCAAGGAAAGTGTGGGCCCCTTACTGAATGAGGTCCCTTCCAACCCTGATATTCTATGATTCTATGATTCTATGTTAGGCAGCGATTACTCCACATAACATTAAAGGAAGCAGCAGAACCCTGGAAGGGATGATAATAGAATTATAGAATATCAGGGTTGGAAGGGACCACAGGAGGTCATCTAGTCCAATCCCTGCTCAAAGCAGGACCAATCCCCAACTAAATCATCCCAGCCAGGGCTTTGTCAAGCCTGACCTTAAAAACCTCTAAGGAAGGAGATTCCACCACCTCCCTAGGTAACACATTCCAGAGCTTCACCACCCTCCTAGTGAAAAAGTTTTTCCTAATATCCAACCTAAACCTCCCCCACTGCAACTTGAGACCATTGCTCCTTGTTCTGTCATCTGCTACCACTGAGAACAGTCTAGAGCCATCCTCTTTGGAACCCCCTTTCAGGTAGTTGAAAGCAGCTATCAAATCCCCCCTCATTCTTCTCTTCCGCAGACTAAACAATCCCAGTTCCCTCAGCCTCTCCTCATAAGTCATGTGTTCCAGACCCCTCATCATTTTTGTTGCCCTTCGCTGGGCTCTTTCCAATTTTTCCACATCCCTCTTGTAGTGTGGGGCCCAAAACTGGACACAGTACTCCAGATGAGGCCTCACCAATGCCAAATAGAGGGGAATGATCATGTCCCTCGATCTGCTCGCAATGCTCCTACTTATACAGCCCAAAATACTGTTAGCCTTCTTGGCAACAAGGGCACACCGCTGACTCATATCCAGCTTCTCGTCCACTGTAACCCCTAGGTCCTTTTCTGCAGTACTGCTGCCTAGCCATTCGGTCCCTAGTCTGTAGCTGTGCATTGGGTTCTTCCGTCCTAAGTGCAGGACCCTGCACTTATCCTTATTGAACCGCATCAGGTTTCTTTTGGCCCAATCCTCCAATTTGTCTAGGTCCCTCTGTATCCTATCCCTGCCCTCCAGCGTATCTACGTCTCCTCCCAGTTTAGTATCATCCGCAAATTTGCTGAGAGTGCAATCCACACCATCCTCCAGATCATTTATGAAGATAGTAAACAAAACCGGCCCCAGGACCGACCCCTGGGGCACTCCACTTGACACCGGCTGCCAACTAGACGTGAAGCCATTGATCACTACCCGTTGAGCCCAACAATCTAGCCAACTTTCTACCCACCTTTTAGTGCATTCATCCAGCCCATACTTCTTTAACTTGCTGACAAGAATACTGTGGGAGACCGTGTCAAAAGCTTTGTTAAAGTCAAGAAACAATACATCCACTGCTTTCCCTTCATCCACAGGATCAGTAATCTCATCATAGAAGGCTATTAGATTAGTCAGGCATGACCTACCCTTGGTGAATCCATGCTGACTGTTCCTGATCACTTTCCTCTCGTGTAAGTGCTTCAGAACTGATTCCTTGAGGACCTGCTCCATGATTTTTCCGGGGACTGAGGTGAGGCTGACTGGCCTGTAGTTCCCAGGATCCTCCTTCTTCCCTTTTTTAAAGATTGGCACTACATTAGCCTTTTTCCAGTCATCTGGGACTTCCCCCGTTCGCCACGAGTTTTCAAAGATAATGGCCAATGGCTCTGCAATCACATCCGCCAATTCCTTTAGCACTCTCGGATGCAACTCGTCCGGCCCCATAGACTTGTGCACATCCAGCTTTTCTAAATAGTCCCTAAACACCTCTTTCTCCACAGAGGGCTGGCCATCTACTCCCCATGTTGTGATGCCCAGAGCAGCAGTCGGGGAGCTGTCCTTGTTAGTGAAGACAGAGGCAAAAAAAGCATTGAGCACATTAGCTTTTTCCACATCCTCTGTCACTAGGTTGCCTCCCTCATTCAGTAAGGGGCCCACACTTTCCTTGACTTTCTTCTTGTTGCTAACATACGTGTAGAAACCCTTCTTTGTTCCTTTGTTCTTGGTTTCTGTGGAGTTTCAGTGCTTGGCACTTCTTTTGGAAACTGTGCATAATAAATCCCAGTCAATCCCCCAGAGCGCTCGGTCCTTCTGTAAACACCGTAAATGAGTTGCACTAGTGTGAAAAAGATTGAGGTGCCTGAAGGATCAGGCCCATTATAGCTGTAGCACAGAATGACAGCTGGAGCCTGGTTGCCTAGGCTTTCCTGCTGCAATGGCCCTTTCCCAGGTGCCCAAAACTTCTGGCCTGAGAAGACGAAGTGTCCCATTGACCTCACTGTGAGCACAATGCAAGCCTCCTGCTCCAGACTCATTTCTCTCATGAGATCAAGCAGAATTTGAACCCATGTCCCTGTGAGTAAGGGCAGTAAAGCAACTCACTGCACCATGCTCTCCCCTGGGTGAAATCCAATTACACGTTCAATGGGGAGTGCTGAGCAGGTCTGGGGGGGTCACGTCTTCAAGCTAACCTGCAAGGATCCATGCTCAGCTTGTCTCACTTCTGATCCAAAAGGTCACTGAGGTCAAAGGAGCTCTATCCATTGACTTCCCTGGGTGCTGGGTAAGGCCCACTGCGACTGGGTCAGGAGGTAGAATAGACACAGGTCAGTCACGCAACTCCACCAGCCAGAGTAACAGTGAGGCAGTCAGAAGAGACTGCAGACCAGGGCACCATTGCAGAAAATGCCAGTGATTACGATTCAGTGAAGCTGTTTGCCTTTTGCTGTGGAGCCAGAAGTGCGGTGTGTGTTTTGCTGAGGCAGCAGAAATGGTTGTGATCACTGAATGAGCAGTTAATGAAAAGCATTTCAAGCAGAAAGTGGTGCTGATGAAGATTACAAGTCTGACCGGTTCGAGGAGAATGAGGTGGAAGGGCCTGATTCTCCTCTCTCTTACTCCTGATTTGCATTGGCCTCAAGTGGCATTGCTCGTGATGTCACTAGTGCGAGACGGGATTGAACCTTTGCACTTTCAGCATTGCTGGCTGGGCCAGAGGCTGTTACCAAACAACCCATTGCAAAACAAACTCTCTTCTCAGACACTCGTTAGGATCGTGGAAACAGAATGAAATTAAACTGGCAGCAGCCGTTAGGACCAAAGCCAAGGCCAAGGGAGCAGAGGCAGACGGGAAAACCTTCTGATTCCTTGGATTCTTCCCGAGTACTGGACTCACAAGGCTGAGAATGATGCTGAATCACACCAGGAAGATAACTGTAACCAGAGGCCCATGCAGCGGCAGGGTTTGTGTGTCTCCCAGGGATGGCCGAGCTGAGCCATGAGTGAATCAGATCCTGCATTTAGGTGGCTGCAGCGTGGTATGGCAGAGCCCTAGCACATTCTGCCAGTGTACAGTAGAAATATTAACCCTTCCTGAGTGGAAGTCACAGCATCCAGAGGATGGACCCTGCTGATGACTGAGAAATGCAGAATCATGCACACTTATTGCAGGACAAATGAGCCAGGCATTCACCGTTCACGTTTAACAAGGACACACTAATATTAGACGGTCATTTACAAGCATGAAACATACAGGTACCACCTAGAATCTGCATGTTCTCAATGCAGTCACATGCCTGCGCACTGCAGAGATGTGATAGCTCCCACAGGGTTGTGAGGAAGAACACATACGTTACAGATTGCAAGACACCCAGATGCTCTGGTAATGGGAGTCATGCAGGTGGCCAGGCTTCAGAGATACCAGAGCATCCCCTCTCATGCCCCAGAGGATCCCCTTGGTACCGAGGTACCAATACTCACCATGTACTAACCAATGGGACCTGAATTTGGGCAAAGTAATTTGCAAATTAGATAGTTTTGCAGTGAAATGGGTTTGAAAACACAATGCTTTTCCCAAGAAAATTCAGTTGTGAATCAGCCTTTGGTTTCCGGACATACAGTCTCCAACCAACTCCTCTCGCTGTTGTATTTATTAAGCTGCCTGCCTATCTGCTGACTATCCATGTGTCATATGTGGGGGGAGAGGTGGGATTCCCCAGGAAAGCTCATCTCCACTGCTGAGTCTGGTTTTCAGGATGGTGCTTGGCTCTTACCTCATTCCCCACCCGAGAACTTCCCTCGGGATTTCCAGGGAGCCAGTCGCACAGCTGGGATTAGAACCCAGGATCCTCCTCCCCCTGCCTCAATCATTATTGTTATTTTATGTATTCCAGTTGGTAGGGTGGTCCCCTTCCCTACTCCTAGTGGGAGAGCTCTGATCTCTGCTCTCCATCTGGTCTCTCCCCAAAAGAGCGCATGTCCTGTGTTGGAATCCCCTGCTGTGCTGTAATTTACCTACATGGGAAAATAGCAGCAAGAAGGAATTACCTTACAATCCCTCCCTGCCCCACCTTCTTCACCCCCATGGAATTTCTGCAGGGGAAGGGAGGAAGGCAGTACCTCATTTGTTGGGTCTGGGGTGTCTCTGTGAGGCTGTGCTAGCTATCCGGCTGCACTCACGTCTAACAAGAGGGATGCAGAGGTGGAACCAAGTACAAGCGTTATGCTGGGAGGAAAGACCCAGGCGTTATTTATCTACAGGCTGCAAGGAGGATCTAGCTTGGAACTTTATATTGCAGTCTTCAGGCTTTCCCACCAAGTAGCTGCATGTCTCTTCCAGCAGAGCATTAGAAAATCATATGCGTGTATACACTTGTTTAGATAGGTTATTCCCCACCTTTCCTCTTCCCACTCCCTTCAGGGCAAGAGATATAACTCAGCCTGGACAGCTAATTCACATTGCAAATCCCAGTGCACTGTTCAGTTTTCGCTGAAGGTGGGCAAAATGCTTTTGCAGCCCCATGCTGGCAGGGATCCACTCATTGTAATGGCTCTGCTCAGCTACAAGCCCCTTAAATATCCCTGGTAAACAAGAGCAGGCATGACTGCTTACCTGGCAGCCAGAGATACTAACCTCAAGTCCTGGTTTACAGAGCACATCTAATGGATGGGATAATAAATTTCTAGGGTTACTAGCATTTCAATCTCGAAAGATGCAGAAAGCCAAATCAAAGCAAAATCCCCTCTCATCTGTTGGATGGTCAGGGCAGCTCAAAACCTACCAGACCTTTCTGGAAATTGTATCCTTGTCTCCCTAATAAGACAACTGGTTAAACAGACCCAGTACAGAGGGTGACAGCTAATAGCAGTTGCCTGCAGCTGTCCAGACCCATCCAACATGCCCATTACGCTTCGAAAAGAACTTCTACTGGAGGGGAGTTTTCTGCACGAACAAGGGTTGCGAGGATTCTTTTCATTCGTCCACCACTAGGTGGGAGTGCTAGGTGCCAGATCTAGGGGTCTGTCTGAGTTCAGAGGCTAAAGCCCTGAGTTAATGTTAAGATGGAGAATGTTGTAGTGTGGATGGATTGAAAGTCCTATAAGGGCTTTGTGCCTCAGTTTCCAGATCTGTTAAATAGAGACCACAACATTTACCTTCCTTTGTGATCTGAGGTTGCCAGTGCCAATAATGATAAATTACTATTTTAGCATCCATCTGCTCATGTTGTGGGTTCCGGGTGGAGCACACCAGATGGCTATTATACGACTGAAGTTAAATGAGTTACTGCTTCCAGTGTGAAAAGCAAAGGAGGACTTGTGGCACCTTAGAGACTAAGAAATTTATTTGAGCATAAGCTTTCGTGAGCTACAGCTCACTTCATGTGCTTTGGCCTCTTCTCTAGCACTTTGGCCATTGTAGCTCTGGAATATTCCCTCCTGCAGTTGTACCCTGGGGTACTGAGAAGTTCTGTCCCCAGGTGTAATCTTAGAATTATAGAATCATAGAATATCAGGGTTGGAAGAGACCTCCGGAAGTCATCTAGTCCAACCCCCTGCTCAAAGCAGGACCAACACCAACTAAATCATCCCAGCCGGGGCTTTGTCAAGCCAGGCCTTAAAAACCTCTAAGGATAGAGATTCCACCACCTCCCTAGGTAACCCATTCCAGTGCTTCACCACCCTCCTAAATTAGGAAAATTTTTTTCCTAATATCCAACCTAAACCTCCTCCACTGCAACTTGAGACCATTACTCCTTGTTCTGTCATCGGCTACCACTGAGAACAATCTAGATCCATCCTCTTTGGAACCCCCTTTCAGGTAGTTGAAAGCAGCTTTCAAATCCTCCCTCATTCTTCTCTTCTGAAGTCATGTGTTCCAGTCCCCTAATCATTTTTGTTGCCCTTCGCTGGGCTCTTTCCAATTTTTCCACATCCTTCTTGTAGTGTGGGGCCCAAAACTGGACACAGAACTCCAGATGAGGCCTCACCAATGTAAAATAGAGGGGAACGATCACGTCCCTCGATCTGCTGGCAATGCCCCTAATATACATCCCAAATGCCATTGGCCTTCTTGGAAACAAGGGCACACTGTTGACTCCTATCCAGCTTCTCGTCCACTGTAACCCCTAGGTCCTTTTCTGCAGAACTGCTGCCTAGCCATTCGGTCCCTAGTCTGTAGCTGTGCATGGGATTCTTCCGTCCTAAGTGCAGGACTCTGCACTTGTCTTTGTTGAACCTCATCAGATTTCTTTTGGCCCAGTCCTCTAATTTGTCTAGGTCCCTCTGGATCCTATCCCTACCCTCCAGCGTATCTACCTCTCCTCCCAGTTTAGTGTGCTCTGCAAACTTGCTGAGGGTGCAATCCACGCCATCCTCCAGATCATTAATGAAGGTATTGAAAAAATCTGGCCCCAGGACTGACCCTTGGGGCACTCCACTTGATACCGGCTGCCAACTAGACATGGAGCCATTGATCACTACCCGTTGAGCCTGACGATCTAGCCAACTTTCTATCCACCTTTCATCCAGCCCATAACTCTTTAACTTCCTGGCAAGAATACTGTGGGAGACGGTATCAAAAGCTTTGCTAAAGTCAAGGAACAACACGTCCACTGCTTTCCCCTCATCCACAGAGCCAGTTATCTCATCATAGAAGGCAATTAGATTAGTCAGGCATGACTTGCCCTTGGTGAATCCATGTTGACTGTTCCTGATCACTTTCCTCTCCTCTAAGTGCTTCAGAATTGATTCCTTGAGGACCTGCTCCATGATTTTTCTAGGGACTGAGGTAAGGCTGACTGTCCTTAGTTCCCCAGATCCTCCTTCTTCCCTTTTTTAAAGATGGGCACTACATTCACCTTTTTCCAGTCATCCAGGACCTTCCCTGATCGCCAGGAGTTTTCAAAGACAATGGCCAATGGCTCTGGAATCACATCCACCAACTCCTGCAAGAAGCCTGGGAAACAAGCAGAGAGAACAGAAAATCCTGGCACAGTCAAGGAATTGTGATGTGATTGGAATAACAGAGACGTGGTGGGATAACTCACATGACTGGAGTACTGTCATGGATGGATATAAACTGTTCAGGAAGGACAGGCAGGGCAGAAAAGGTGGGGGAGTTGCATTGTATGTAAGGGAGCAGTATGACTGCTCAGAGCTCCGGTATGAAACTGCAGAAAAACCTGAGAGTCTCTGGATTAAGTTTAGAAGTGTGAGCAACAAGGGTGATGTCGTGGTGGAAGTCTGCTATAGACCACCGGACCAGGGGGATGAGATAGACGAGGCTTTCTTCCGGCAACTAATGGAAGTTACTAGATCACAGCCCCTGGTTCTCACAGAGGATTTCAATCACCCTGATATCTGCTGGGAGAGTAATACAGCTGCGCACAGACAATCCAGGAAGTTTTTGGAAACTGTAGGGGACAATTTCCTGGTGCAAGTGCTGGAGGAACCAGCTAGGGGCAGAGCTCTTCTTGACCTGCTGCTCACAAACCAGGAAGAATTAGTAGGGGAAGCAAAAGTGGATGGGAACCTGGGAGGCAGTGACCATGAGATGGTCAAGTTCAGGATCCTGACACAAGGAAGAAAGGAGAGCAGCAGAATACGGACTCTGGACTTCAGAAAAGCAGACTTTGACTTCCTCAGGGAACTGATGGGCAGGATCCCCTGGAAGAATAACATGAGGGATAAAGGAGTCCAGGAGAGCTGGCTGTATTTTAAAGAATCCTTATTGAGGTTGCAGGAACCAACCATCCTGATGTGTAGAAAGAATAATAAATATGGCAGGCGACCAGCTTGGCTTCACAGTGAAATCCTTACTGATCTTAAACACAAAAAAGAAGCTTACAAGAAGTGGAAGATTGGACAAATGACCAGGGATGAGTATAAAAATATTGCTCGGGCATGCAGGACTGAAATCAGGAAGGCCAAATCACACCTGGAGGTGCAGCTAGCAAGAGATGTTAAGAGTAACAAGAAGGGTTTTTTCAGGTATGTTAGCAACAAGAAGAAAGTCAAGGAAAGTGTGGGCCCCTTACTGAATGAGGGAGGCAACCTAGTGACAGAGGATGTGGAAAAAGCTAATGTACTCAATGCTTTTTTTGCCTCTGTCTTCACGAACAAGGTCAGCTCCCAGACTACTGCACTGGGCAGCACAGCATGGGGAGGAGGTGACCAGCCCTCTGTGGAGAAAGAGGTGGTTCGGGACTATTTAGAAAAGCTGGACAAGCACAAGTCCATGGGGCCGGATGCGCTGCATTTGAGAGTGCTAAAGGAGTTGGTGGATGTGATTGCAGAGCCATTGGCCATTATCTTTCAGATGGAGAGGTTACTCTGGGAAAAAAGACCTCGGCAGAGCTAGCTGAAGCCATTTTGACCCTTTCTAGAAATAGGGCCCCATTGCATTTTCCCCCCAAAATGAAAACCTTCAGCAAAATCAGTTTGGAGCTGGAGCGAAAGGGAGGAAATACATGGAAGAATTCCTTGGGAATTTGAGAGAAGCAGGTGTCAAAGTTTTCAATTCTATTTCAGCACCAAATACCAATGTGTATGTCTTACCTGGTGGGAGTAAGAGATCTGGCAAAACAGATGCCGCTGAACTTGCAGGGAATCACAACCCAAGTCACAAGCAGAAGTTTTACGTAGGAGGTGACAACAAACTATGGGAGGCGTCAGATATCTCGGGCAAGAGTCAAGAGTAGATTGAACAACGGGGGGCCTCAGTGGAGTAAAATCCTCTTGCTCTCCCTCATGATAAGCCTCTTTATTTCACTGACACTAGTATGAAGTACGCACTGAGTTGAAAATCATGGTATAGATGACATAATTAATTCCAAAGTTAGAGAGCTTTGTAATTCTCCATCGCAAGAGCCAAAGAAAGAGAAGATGAGTGTTCATCCCTTGGATGGGAGTAGGGAAAACACTGTGCTTGTAACTATGATAACAAGACATGATGACTGACTAAATAACATTAGAGGTATCATCAGTGAGGCTAAGCGCATCAGAGAAGAAATATTTGAAAACAATATAAAATACTTAGAGGCAGAAGGAATTATTTCTAATAAGTATGTTGATAAAAACTACCTGAAAACGTTTTGGGAAGAGCTATATAAAATACCTAATGAAGCAAGATTCAGTCAAAACCTCATTAAACTGAAAAAAATATTCATAAAGAATTAAGCAATAGATTTATGTATTATTTAAAACCTTATATTTACAGACTAAATCTAGAAAACGTCTATGTTTCAGTATATGAGACTACTGCAGGAACAAACAAAAAAAGGACCAGAACTCTGAAACCTCTTCTGCTATGAAAGGAATGAAAAATTGAGATAACTTTGTGAAGAAGGCCTATCACTGGGTACTTAGCGATCACAACAAGGGTTCCAGTAACATGATGAAGTGAGCTGTAGCTCATGAAAGCTTATGCTCAAATAAATTTGTTAGTCTCTAAGGTGCCACAAGTCCTCCTTTTCTTTTTGCGGATACAGACTAACACGGCTGCTACTCTGAAACCTGTCAGACTATGGGTAACCCCAGTATGTTTCTAATCAACAGGCTGCGATGGGATACGGTCTCCAAATGGGGGGATTTTCAAAATATGAATCCCATGACGAGGGAAGGGACATAGTCTGATAATCATTCAGTAATAGGCCTGGATTACTGTTCTCCCACCAGAAACCAGGGTATTTGAAAATTCCCTGGCAGTCATGAAGCTATGGCTTATGAGGAAGTAGAGAAATGAGTTAAAAAATAACTGGTTCTGTAGCTGTCAGTGAAATATGGGGAAATGAGGAGGATAACTATATCGACCCAGCGAACAGTGATGGCTTCATCAGCGGACACGGTTGACAAGATACCCATATCACTAGAAAACGTACAAAGGTACCTAGATCACCAGAAAAACATACAAAGGACATGACAATTTTGCAGACGATGGGAGAGTCGATTTTCTTTCCCTGGATGCTGAGTCTAAGGATATTAAATGTGAAAAACTGCCAGGGGAGATTTGGGACTCAGTTCCCCCAGAGTGGCTAAGTGGATGTGTCTGCTTGCAAAGGTACACCCTAAATAAGAAGAACAGGCATTTGATTCTGCAAACCAGAGACAATGTGTGGCTCACGTTTTCTGAGGTGATGTTTGAAATTCAGCCCTTGTTTTTGGACAGGCGATTCCTTGTGAGAGCTGCACCTGAACCTTTCAGAGGGTGATCTCACCTCCATAGACACTGTATATGGGGCGCTTCAGTCTGAGAGCAGCATTTTTGGAAACAACCTTGACAAGACACTGATAGGAGGAAACAGATGTTCTGCATGGACTAGGGGGAAGTGCCATTCTCCAGGGCTCTGGTGGGAAGGACTACCTTTCTGGGGACACTGGTGATGATGAGATCCATGGATGCAGTGGGGATGACTATACTCAGGGAGGAGCTGGGGATGATGTTCTCTACCCAGGACAGGGTTGGGACACAGTTTATGGTGGGCTCTGGCTGTTTGTGGGAGACCCCAGAACCACACAGGAGTGCTTGTCAACTTGCATCTTGGACATGGATGAGGGGCTGACGCCGAAGGTGATCTGTACTTTGGGGTGGAAACTGTGATTGGTACAAGCCATGCTGACATCCTGATAGGAAATGAAAGAAGTAATTTCCTGAGTGGTGAGGGTGGCTGTGACTTTCTCCAGCCAATGCGGGGTTATGATGTCCTGTGTGGTGGGGAAGGGAGTGATATTTACAATCTGCACCAGCTCAGGGCTGTGAAAATGACAGACAATTTCTCAAAGGACCGAGCAAAGGATGTCATTTATTCTGAAACTGGTGGTGAACATAAAAGGGTAAAGCTGAGTAAACTAGATGATAAGCTGGAGATAACATTCCCTAACGTTATTCCTTGACTTTAGCAAAGCTTTTGATATGGTTACCACAGTATTCTTGCCAGCAAGTTAAAGAAGTATGGGCTGGATGAATGGACTATAAGGTGGATAGAAAGCTGGCTAGATCGTCGGGCTCAACAGGTAGTGATTAATGGCTCCATGTCTAGTTGGGAGCTGGTATCAAGCGGAGTGCCCCAAGGGTTGGTTCTGGCGCCGGTTTTGTTCAATATCTTCATTAATGATGTGGAGGATGGCGTGGATTGCACCCTCAGCAAGCTTGCAGATGACACTAAACTGGGAGGAGAGGTAGATACGCTGGAGGGTAGGGATAGGATCCAGCGGGACCTAGACAAATTAGAGGATTGGGCCAAAAGAAATCTGATGAGGTTCAACAAAGACAAGTGCAGAGTCCTGCACTTAGGATGGAAGAATCCCATGCACCGCTACAGACTAGGGACCGAATGGCTCGGCAGCAGTTCTGCAGAAAAGGACCTAGGGGTTACAGTGGACGAGAAGCTGGATAGGAGTCAACAGTGTGCCCTTGTTTCCAAGAAGGCCAATGGCATTTGGGATGTATATTAGGGGCATTGCCAGCAGATCGAGGGACGTGATCGTTCCCCTCTATTTGACACTGGTGAGGCCTCATCTGGAGTACTGTGTCCAGTTTTGGGCCCCACACTACAAGAAAGATGTGGAAAAATTGGAAAGCGTCCAGCAGAGGGCACCAAAATGATTAGGGGTCTGGAACACATGACTTATGAGGAGAGGCTGAGGGAACTGGGATTGTTTAGTCTTCAGAAGAGAAGAATGAGGGGGGATTGGATAGCTGCTTTCAACTACCTTAAAAGGGGGTTCCAAAGAGGATGGATCTAGACTGTTCTCAGTGGTAGCAGATGACAGAACAAGGAGTTATGGTCTCAAGTTGCAGTGGGGGAGGTTTAGGTTGGATATTAGAATCATAGAATCATAGAATCATGGAATATCAGGGTTGGAAGGGACCTCAGGAGATCATCTAGTCCAACCCCCTGCTCAAAGCAGGATCAATCCCCAACTAAATCATCCCAGGCAGGGCTTTGTCAAGCCGGACCTTAAAAATCTCTAAGGAAGGAGATTCCACCACCTCACTAGGGAACCCATTCCAGTGCTTCACCACCCTCCTAGTGAAAAAGTTTTTCCTAATATCCAACCTAAACCTCCCCCACTGCAACTTGAGACCATTATTCCTTGTTTTCTGAAAAGTTAGGAAAAACTTTTTCACTAGCAGGGTGGTGAAGCATTGGAATGTGGTACTGAGGGAGGTGGTGGAATCTCCTTCCTTTGCGGTTTTTAAGGTCAGGCTTGACAAAGCCCTGGCTGGGATGATTTAGTTGGGGATTGGTCCTGCTTTGAGCAGGAGGTTGGACTAGATGACCTCCTGAGGTCTCTTCCAACCCTGATAGTCTATGATTCTGTAATTCTATGAAATTAACAGGTTGAATTTCTTTAATCTCTAACTATAAGACAGGTTTCTAGAACCAGAATAATTCCTGTGGATCTTTCATGAATGATTAATAGTTTTCACCATCATTTTTTAGGTGTGGACACAAGAACTAGACACAATATTCTAGCAATGCGATTTACTGAAGTCATACGAGTTCCCTACTTGATATAACCTATTTATACATCCAAGGCTTGCACTGGGATTTCATGTTCATTTGGTAGTCTACTGTAACCCCTAATTCCTTTTCAGAATCCCTGCTTTTCAGGATACAGCCCCCCATCTTATAAGTATGACCTACATTCCTTAATCTGCGACATATGACCTTGCATTTGATGCTGTTAAAATGCATGTTGTTTGGTTGCACCCAGCTCCTCAAGCAATCCAGGTCTCTCTATAACTGACCTGTAATTATTTACCCCTCCACCAGTGCCACAAGCAAACTTCAGCCATTATTGTATATTTTCTTTCAGAACATTAATGAAAATATTAAATAGAGTTGGGCTGTGAACTGATCCCTTGGGATCTCACTAAAAACACAGATATTTTGATGATTCTGCATTAACATCTACCTTTTGAAATCTATCGGTTAGCCAGTTTCTAATCCACTTCATATATGCTATAATGGTTTTGTATGTGTAATAAATGTGGGAATTTTGGTAATATCTTTCTGATCTATATGCGTGCCTTACTCTTTTCACTATGTACTTCTATACACTGAGTCAGGGGGTTGGACTAGATGACTTCCTGAGGTCCTTTCCAACCCTGATATTCTATGATTCTATGAGTCTAAAAGGGAATGAGGTTTGGCTAAGAGTCACTTATGCTGTCTGGGTTCAGATCAGATACCTTAACATGAACTGGCTTGAATGAACATGTCTGAATAGAGAATCCAGAAGAGACAACAGGTGCTCCATGTCCGAACATTAATGCATAATGCCTGGGAAGGCTGAACATGTGAACTCAGCATGGTTACAGTGAGAGACAAAGGACAGGTGTGAACAGACAGGATTTAAATGTTGTTGCTTTCAATACAGGAGAAAAAGTTACAGAAATGGGGAGCCAAGATTGATCTCGGAACAGCAAGGATTGCATTAACCCATTTGGCCACAGCTTTGCAGTGGGAGCTCATGTTCAGCAGATTATTCACCCCAGATCCCAAATCTTTTTCAGAGTCCCTGCTTCCCAGGACAGAATCCCCCATCCTGTAACTGTGGCCAACATTCTTTTTCCCAGATGTGTACATGTAGCCATATTAAAACACATATTGTTTGCTAACTGGTCCAGATTGCTCTGTATCAATGATCTGTCCTCTTCATTATTTGCCATTTCCCTAATTTCTGTGTCATCTGCAGACTTCATCAGTGCTGATTTTATGTTTTCTTCCAAGTCATTAATAAAAATATTAAAGATCATAGGGTCAAGAACCAATCCCTGCCGGATGCCACTGAAAACATACTTGTACAACGATGAGTCCCCCTTTACAGTCACATTTTGAGATCTATTAGTTAGTCATTTTTTAACTCATTTAATGTGTGCTAAGTTAATTTTATATCTTTCCTGTTTTTTAATCAAAATTTTATGTGGTACCACATCAAATGCCTTACAGAAGTCTAAGTATTTTACATCAACATGATTACCTTTATCAGTTCAACTTGCAGTCTCCTCAAAAATAAGTAGCAAGTTAGTTTGACATGATCCATTTTCCATAAACCCATGTTGATTGACATTAATTATATTACCCTCCTTAATTCTTTATTACTCAAGTCCTGCATCAGCCACTCCATCATTTTGCCCAGGATCAATGTTAGACTGACAGCCTATAATTACCCAGGTCATCCCATTTATCCTTTTTAAATATTGGCACAATATTAGCTTTCTTCCAGTTTTCTGGAACTTCCCCAGTATTCCAATACTTAATTTAATGAAAATCAACATTAATCATCAAGTGAGCTCCTTAGACAGCTCTTTTAAAACTCTTGAATGTTAGTTATCTGAATGTACTGATTTTAAAAATGTCTAACTTTAGTAGCTGCTGTTTAACATCCTCCTGAGATGTGAGTGGAATGGAAAGAGTATTATCACATGCCTACGTCATCTGTTTTTTCTTAAATATAAAACAAATATTTATTGAACACTTCTACATTATTGTTGATAATTCGAGCAATTCCATCTAGCAATGGACCAATATCATTGTTGGGATTCTTTTGTTTCTAATATACTTTGAAAACTTCTTCATATTCTCCCTAACTCTGCTGGCCATAGATTTCACCTTGTGTCCTTTTGCTCCCCTTATCAGTTTTCTACAGTTCTACTTCCTGTGTCACAAAGTCTTAGTCTGTCATGGCTAGAGGGATCCTATGGGCTGAACAATAGCCTGTCTGCAACAACGTGAGGAATTCTGCATTAAGCAGTGTCAGCCTTCCCGTACCCAGTCCTCAGAACCCAGCAGCAGAGTTATTGGAGGGGGGGCACTGAGAAGGGGAGACAGAAGAGAGGGACCTAGTCATGGGCAGAGAGGAGGAGCAAAGTCAGGATGGGGATAGAGGCAGAAGAGGGTCAAGGACAGCAAGGAGACGGGGTGGGAGAACACAAACATCTTGAGAGAGGACAGGAGAATGGAGTAAGTAGAAAAGGAGACACGAGGGGCCTACAAGTAGGGTGGCAGTAGTGGTGATGCTGAAGGAGAGATGGGGGATTTGTGGGGAAGGGGTGGGTGGATGAGACAGGATTTGTGGGAAGGGATGGACAGATGGATGAATGAGTGGGGATTTGTGTGGGAGAACAGATAGGAAAAACCCTGGGGAAAGGGTAAATCTCTGGATGAGAACAGAGCTTCTCAAAATGATCTCTGCAGTGTACTTGCTCTTGGGCCAACAAGACCCACTGTTCACAGGGTGCTGGCTTCTCTGTGTTTCCCGCTACGTCGTCCCCCTGAAGGAATCTCAGATGCACGAATACTTTCCTCATCGTCCTTTCCCACGGCAGTAATTGCTGTAGTGACCCCAGAGATGTCACATGATTGTGAATGGGAGGAGAAGGGGGGTGCTCTGCTAAAGCATGGGCCACACTACACCCCAGCCAGAGAACCCGAGACACTCCCATACTGCAGTTCACAGTGAACTAAACACTGAGCAGGGAATGGCTGGAGGCAAACACAGAATCATGCAGATGGTGACAGAGAGCAATAAACGAGAAGGGGCCCGTCCTAGCTATGCAGTTATTAATATGCCCCTCATTACCTGCCATCTGAGCCCCTTGCAATCACTAATAGATTTAACCTCGCCATAGCCCTGGGAGGCAGGGAAGTATTAGCCCTGCTTCACATTCAGGGAACAGAGGCACAAAGTAGGAAAAGTCACTGGCCCAAGGTTACTGAGGACATGCAGCTGGGAACTGCATGCAGGTCCCCTGCACCCGAATCTAGGGCTAGCTTTCCCCCCACTGTCCCAAGGGAGAATGAGGGCTCCATGCAGCCCCAGCCAGGTGACAAGCCAAACCAGGGAGGTGATGGCTGGAGCTAATGTAGCAGCAGGGGGCAGCGCAGACGTGGGTGGGGATAAGGCCCAACACATTTCTCATTCAGCACTTGTCTCTGTTACTCACTGGCAGGTTTCCTGGCTCCATTGTTTATACAGGCACAGAGAAAAGCCGCTGGGCTCTTCAAACTCATGCTTGTTCCTGATGGGAGGAGGAGGGGAAAGTCCTCAGCATCAGCCTGCTGCTTTGTTTCCATGCAGAGCTCCTGGCAGCCTGGCTACAGTGCACTGACCCACATAGGGCATGTCCTGCCCTAACCAAGGTTTGGGATAATCCCTCCTAAAGCAGCCTGCAGTGCTGAAAGGGGAGCCTGGAGCTCTGTATCACCTCCCATCTCAGAGACCTGAGCCTCAGCTATCTTAACCCCTCCGGATTCCCACTAATCAGTTAATCAGGCAGGCTTGACATAAATAACAGTTCATCCTCCCTGTCCATTACAGTTCCTGGTTATGTGTGACCCAGATGAGAGACAGCTGCTCCACAGGACAGGGCCAGGAAGGCTCAACCCAACAAAAGCAACAGGACTTTCAGTCCCACAGCATCCACTCTGCAAACCAAGGAAGAGAACCTGAGAGTCATTCACAAAACTAGTTGCTTACCAAACACCCCCTACCAAACTCGGCCACGAATAGCAAGAATCACCAGGCTGGCGTCTGCAGCTAGGGTGACTTTATGTAATCAAAGATGAAAAAATCTGGAGTGGCTAGAAAGCTCCTAGTGAGCTGAACAGCCAGCTCCCACCACTCCTCAGCTGCCACTCACTAGCTTGTTTTCTAACATCTTGACACAACAGTTCTCTCCATTGCACTCTCTCACTCGCTCATGTTGCTGTTAAATAAGATATTTACCTCCTAACTCAGCATGGAGATGAGCTTTGCTTTTTGTGCCAAACTATCTAGTAGAATTTTTCTTCTAATGAACAGAATTCTACACATTGAGCAGCAGCCTGACGTAGTAGAAAGGGTCCAGGCCAGCTGGTTTGGAGATCTGGATTCTAATCCGAGCTCTGCTGCATGACCTTGGGCAAGTCACTTGTGTTTTGTCTGGTCATTTTAGATTGCAAACCCTTTGGGGCAGGGATTGGCTCTCACTGTGTTTGTATGATGCCTGCTACCATAGAGCTCTGATCTTGGCTGCAAACTTGCACGCTAACCATAGTTCTTGTCTAGATAGGTTTTTATACCACGCTTATCACTGAAGGATCTGAGGGCCATTCAGTAGTGTGGTAAGGCACATGACTACACATCTGTCATGTACACACAGCTTGTTATGTGTTTATATTACAGAAGGCAGGTCAAAGAAGGGCATCTGGCACTTGGAATGGAAGGTGGTGAGGGTTAGAATGGTCCTTATTTCCTGGAGGAGTTCATTCCCCAGCCTGGGATGGGCCCCTGGAGAAAGTTCTGTCTCCCACACAGATGTGCTTTACTCTTATAGCTGAGAGTTCCATTGGGCCAGAGGAGCATGGCTGTCAATCTCAGGCTTAGGCACAGAGCTTTAGATGGGTACAGGCCACAGAGAGCTTTGAAGATAAGGACCATAAGATGTGCACAGCGGTGAGGGTTGTAAGTCTTTCTGGGTGTAATTGTAATATACACACTTCACGTTCCCCTGGATGTATTGATGAGGAATGGGATGGACTGTTACAGAGAATCTTGCAGTGTCCCTGCTAGAGGAAATCCATTTCCTGGGTTGTTTGCTGATGAGTTTCACTCTGCGTTTGGAAAGCTGTTGTCCTTAATTGTTGGGATCGAGTGGCAGAGGACAGGAATGTTTAATTGTCCTGGAAATTAGTTAATCCACCATTTCCAGGCTCACCCTGCACATGCTGAGACGTGTTGGCTTGTGTGTGTGTGCAGCAGCGACCTCTACTGACACATGGCAGACCTGCACACATGGAACCCTTCATGGTACAGTCAGAGATAGCTTGTCTGTAACTTACTGAGCAGCAGCATGTGGTTTTGGAGTCAAAGACTCAGGGCCAGATTCATCCTGGTGTCCCTCTGCTGACTTCAACAGCAGACTCTGGAGCCACCTGGAGCGGGAGGTCAGCACGGCAGAGAGAGTTTTCACAGTCCCTTAGCCAGAGGCGTGTAGGATGCTCGGCATTGCCTAAACATTAGCCTGTGCTGGCCAGGGGAAGTGCTGATTCAACACATCCTTGATGTGGCTTCCTTGGGTTGGAAGCTAAAGCTCCTACCTCCCTTGTGAATCCAGAGGGCAAGTGCAAAGATTGGCTGTCCTTCCCTGGAACGCAGAGAAGCTGATTTCTAGGCCCCTGCACTAATGAGAATGGCTCTAGCCCAGTGTAAAAAGGAAAGAAAAAGGTGGGGAAATGAACTACAGGAAATAAGACAAATATCAACAGTTACTGGACTCAGCTAATCACCGGCATGGTCAGCGGAGCCATGAGACACCATGTCACACACCATGTCACACCATGCCACCAATATTTGCCCCTGCTCCCATGGGAATCCGTGGTTTCACTGGAAGCAGTATCAGCCCCCTAGTGTCAGGCTGCACGTGGCAGGATGTTGAGGCCCATACTTTAGGACCCCATTGCATGTGCTAGGCCATCCATCTCCCCTGACATGGTGCCCTCTGGGTGAAATTTCTCCTCCCCCTCAGCTTATTGCAGTTGGGCTTGGGGTGACCTGCAAAATCCTGGACCAAGGTTGGGAGCTGAAGTTGGCAATTCTCCATCTCAGGGTGCAGACATCACTTTGTTCTTTGGCTTACTGCAGTGTTAGCAGTTCAATTTCCTGTGATTTTTTTTCTAGTAATGTTACAGAAAATGAAACAAACCAGGGATATGCAAGTCTGGCCTATACTGCACGTAAATAATCAGACGCTTTATAAAATGCAAATTACCCAGTCGACAGATGCTGTGTACAGTCTGCTGTATCCTGTCAGTTCTCGTCATGGAGCTGCCATTTGGCTAATACAGGCATGTGTATTACATACCATTAGACAGGAGTCATCTGCACAATCAGAGCTGATTCACAAAAATATTAACACAGCCATTTCTAAATTAAAAAAGAAAAGAAAGGAAGGGGTTTAGTGTCCACATTATGGACTGAGAGCCTTAGAAATGCCAGAGAGGTTTGCAAAGAGACTTAGACGCTGGAACGCTGGAACGTTTGTTGCATTGCCCAACAAGGTACCAAGATAATCACACTACGTTCCACACTATGATTCACAAAGCCTGAGTGAGGCTCCTAGCCCATGAATGGGAGAGCTAGGCGCCTTAGACTGCGATTCACAAAAAGCAACATGTTAGCCAATGGGAGCTGCTGACAGGAGAGGTGTGTCCTGGGCCCCACCCCCTCACAGAGGCAGGTGCTTAAGTCCAGGCTGCCGGGAGGTCCCTAGTTCTGCTTGTGATTCTCAGCTTCGAACCATGTCCTGGAGTTGGTCTGTGCAAGAAACTGGGGAGGAGAAGGGCCTCTCTCATGACATTCAGCCCACGGGTTAGGACCCTCTCATGGGGTGAGGGAGACCCCCAGTTCAAGTCCCCTCTCTGCCTTGGGAGGGAAATGGGATTTAAACCGAGAGCTGCCACCTCTCAGATGAGTGTCCTAACTACCGTGCTCTGGGCTCCTCTGCTGGGGTGGCTCCCTCGGGCTCTCCTGCTGAGATAAATAATAGAAGAGTCATTGGAGCAGGGGGGCTGGACACTGAAGCTCCCACGTCCTGTGTGAGTGCTCTAACCACTGGGCTAGACAGTCAAGGGCATGTGTTCTTTCTTTCTCCCAGTGGCCATTCATAACGTATCCACAGTGGAGCAGGGCCCTGCATCAGAGCAGCCCTTAGCCTGGTGCTTAGGGCTGTCCCCTGAGCAGCAGCAGAGCCCTGTTCAAATCCAGTCTCCTCATCAGGTGGAGGGGGAATAGAGCTTGGGCAGGAGCAGGGCCTCGGCGGAGAGGAGGGGAGGGGCCTCAGGGGGAAGGGCAGAGCAGGGGGCGGGGCCATGGACTGGGCCCCAGTGGCTCCCCCGCTTCTCGGGAGCTTCCCGCGGTCCCGGCTCGGGATGGAGGGATGTCAGGCGGTGGGGCCATAGCATGCCATGCTGTGGAGATTCCAGGCCGCGACAACACCTAGAGGGCAGCCCAGGGAGGCTGCCCTGACTTAGCAGCTGCCCAGAAGAAAGTGGGCACAAAGGAGAGTTAAATTCACCTAGTACCTCCCCCTCTCAGCTATAAGTTCTCTTCTGTGTCTCACAGAATTTCACCCTCCTTCATAATTAAGTGCTGGGCCAGATCCCTAGCTGGCATATTTCACCTATGCCAATTTACACCAGCTGAGTATCTGGACCAATACTTGTAAAGTGGGGAGGCCCCAGTTCCACACGTCAGTGACTTAAGCAAGGGCCTAAAGCTAAACATGTGCTTAAGTGAGTTGTTAAGCTGGGGGTTGCATGAGTGCAAGCATTATTCAGGGTGGTGGGGAGACTGCCTGGCTTTGGGTGGGCACCAGCCCCTCTTCCAGGATTTGCAAAAGTTACAATTTTAAAAGAAAAGGAATGAATGCGCCATTTTAATTTAAAACTGATGTCTCAGCTTTATGAACATTTTTTGTATTGCCCAGGAACTGAAAACCTGGCAAACTTTTACAGGTGTTTCAAACGCAGGAAGTGTGTCTCCTTGGGTGTCTGCTGACACCCACACTTGATGGGTGATACTGAAATACAGCAACAAACAACAACAGCCAGGATGGGATTAATGCTCTAATAATCTTACCTATCTCTAAGGGGGCCCCGGAGGGTTAATTTATTTGCCTCCATTGTAATCCAAATACAATATATTTGAGCTATCCCAGGATAAAGGACAGGATGGAAGTGTTGTTATTAATATTGTTAGATATTACTGCTCTTTATTAATATCGTGTACTGGAGATGCGGGCTTCACTGCAGCTTCCTCTGTGTTGTGACTCGAGGGTCTCATCCTGACACCGGTTACTATCGCTTCACTGGTTCATAGAAATGTTGAGTGTACAAACAGGAAGCATCTGTTTGTTTGCTGCTTTTGTGCATCTGGGCCATTAATCTTTCTTTGATCAGGAATTTTAATACACTATTGCCAAATAATATGGTTGTCAATTCAAAGTTGTATCACGCATTCACTCCTCTATTCTCAGAGTAAATATAATTATCCCACAGAAGTGCAGGCTAGATGACACAGTAGAACCATTATGACTGATCTGTCATTTAAATGTGAATGTAGAGACCTTTGCAAATTCAGCTTCTGAGCAGTAACTATGTATTTTTAAATGCAGATTACTGGCTCCAGGGGCAGTAACCATCCCTTTGAACCCTAATGGGTTCTTAGCTGGTGGATCAGTTGTGCATAGACCAGAGTAATATTTCTGGAGCTATTCTGGTGTATCAAGTCTTTGTGACTGGTGCATCTGAGCACTATATTTGCATATTAAAATCATGATACAATTCGTGGGTGCATAAAGCAAGGAGCTCAACGTTCATCTAGGAAACTATTTCTGAGTAGCAATAAAGCATGTAAACCCCCTAACTTCTGTTTGCGTTTCCACCATTATTCTCAGCTGTGGGCAGAGGGTCAATGTGCTCAGATGGGCAGGGTCCCTTCTGTGCTCAGAGAAGCACCAGAAAGGCAACCACCTACATTCCTATTCCTGTACCAAGAGCCCCGTGTCTGAGTGTGCGGATTAGAGGCACAATGAGAGCCCTTGCTCATGGCTGTATGGGATATGCAGAGATAACCCCATGTATTCCCAGACAGGATGAGCTGCTCTCTCCAGTTTATTTGGGTATAAGCTTTCTTGCGCTAAAACCCACTTCATCAGATGCATGGAGTGGAACATACAGTAGGGAGGTATAAATACACAGCATATGAAAAGATGGGAGTTTGATGTCTTACCAAGATGGTGGGTCATTGCTAGCAAGCCAATTCAATTAAGGTGGAAGTGGCCTATTCTCAACAGTTGACAAGAAGAGAGGAAAAATCCCCTTTGTGGTGCTAATGAGTTCAATGTAATCTAGGTGGCCCATTTCAAATAGCTGATAAGAAGGTGGGAGTAACAGCAGGGGGAAAAGTTAGTTTTTGTAGTGACCCATCCATTCCCACTTTATTGAGGCCTAATTTAATGATGTCCAGTTTGCAAATTAATTCCAGTTCTGCAGTTTCTCATTGGAGTCTGTTTTAGAAGTTTTTGTTGTTGAAGAATTGCCACTTTTAAGTCTGTTATTGAGTGTCCAGGGAGACTGAAGTGTTCTCCGACTGGTTTTTGAATGTTATAATTCTTGACATCTGATTTGTGTCCATTTATTCTTTTGCATAGAGACTGTCCAGTTTGGCCAATGTACATGGCAGAGGGGCATTGCTGGAACATGATGGCATATATCACATTGGTAGATGTGCAAATGAACGAGCCCCTGATGGTGTGGCTGATGCGGTTAGGTCCTATCATGGTGTCCCTTGAATAGATATGCAGACAGAGTTGGCACAAGGACTCCTTGTTGTTTAGGGGGAGGGATAGCTCAGTGGTTTGAGCTTTGGCCTGCTAAACCCAGGATTGTGAGTTCAACCCTTGAGAGGGCCATTTAGGGATATGGGGCAAAAATTGGGGATTGGTCCTGCTTTGAGCAGGGGGTTGGACTAGATGACCTCCTAAGGTCCCTTCCAACCCTGATATTCTATGATTCTTTGCTGATACAGACTAACATGGCTACTACGCTGAAACCCTGTCTCTCCAGTTTATTTTCATTCTTGTCTTACAGATGTCTTTTAGTTCAGCAAATTCCAGCAGGACCCGAGAGCCCCAAGAGAACAGGAGGGTTTGAGCATTGGCCTGCTAAACCCAGGGTTGTGAGTTCAATCCTTGAGGGGGCCATTTAGGGATCTGGGGCAAAAATTGGGGATTGGTCCTGCTTCAAGCAGGGGGTTGGACTAGATGACCTCCTGAGGTCCCTTCCAACCCTAACCTTCTATGATTCTATGGTTCTATGAGGGCAGGGGCCAACCTTTCCTCTCTCTGAGTGGGAAAGCTGGAACAAGTACCCCATAGAGATCAGGGCACCAGGAAGAGGTATGGCCAGGGCAGTGCTCTAAGTCCCTATGGCCTGTTGACATGGCAATAGATGCTGCACTCTGCCTCAGGGTGGGAAATACAATGTGGATTCCACAGGCATCCCCCTTAAAGATGAAGCTTCATTCATTGTCAGTGGCATTAATGCATAAGGGTCATGTTTTCTCCTGCACCCAGATCTACTAGGTGCAGGAGAGAAGTGAGGGGCCTTCAGGGAGCTGATTACAGCTCCTGGGTTCTGAGACTATCCTGATTCCTACACAGGTTAGAACAGCCTGGGGGCTGCTCTAATTTATGACAGCTGCCTGTGATCCCTAAGGGAAGCTCAGTAGCTTTGAACTGGCAGAGCAGAGGTTTCTGCCCCCTCCACCTCCCAACATGGCCAAGGAAGGAGGGAGGGTGGGTGGCCATTGGTACAAGACGCAAGAATTCCTCTCTGCTGTGAGAACTCTCCAGCTGTTGGCTGTGGCAGAGGTGATTTCAGCCCCTCTGTGGCACTCAGTTGGTCAAAAACCAGTCAGAGAACACTTCAATTGGACCAACACTTCAGTTGGTCAAAGGGTCCTGAATGAGAGCTGAGTATCTGGCCCTGTATTTTTGTAGGTCTCCAGCCTGTACAGGGTGAGAGGTGATAACCACTAGAGTCTGATTATGATCCTGTATCAAGCCTGTAAATGCACGGGGCTTCTTACAGGACATAGAGATCAGGACCTGCGGAGAGCACCTTAAACACTAAGGAGCTGCATAGCCTTACATGCAACAGTATCCTGTTGTCTCCGATGCCCTGCTCTCCCACGTAAAGCTAAACACCTGTGGAAGTGCATGCAGGCTCAGGGCCTAACTCAGCCCAATACACAAAACAGGCCAAATCCTGGCAAGAATGATCCCCCAAGAAACAATTTGTCAGTTTAGGATCAAAACTTCACAGCTAATGTATCTGAAGCCCAATGGGTTTGCCTAGCTCTTCCTGTCTGCTTTGTGTTTGTATCTGTTTTTTAATCAGGTGTTGTGCTGGCTCTCTAAGCAGTCAGACCCATCCTGCAACCACTTGTGTACACGCACAGTTTGCACATGTGAGTTGTCCCGCAGAGTTCAGGGAAGCATCACAGGCATAAAGTTCTGTGCACAAGCATTTGTACGATCAAGGCCTTGATAGGACACATTTATACATTACATATAAATAAATCTGAGAAAGGGTCTAACCATAACCCCAAGCACTTTGCATTCTCTTTTGAATTTCCGAATCTGGGTTAGCTTAGAAAAAAAAAAAGCAAACTCCATGATGTTTCCTTTCTTAGTTCTATCAGTATTCCAACTTTCAAGCCAAAAAGTGCAACATTTCAGACATTCCCTTTTTCTTTCAGTTAAAAATCAATTTGCCCAGAGAACATGAAGCTTCTGATGAAGTTTGTGAAAGGGGTTGTTTCTGGATTTAGAAAATATACCTGTTAGAAGAAGAAATGTACCCACCGTTCTTCCCTGCGGATATGAAACTACAGTGTATTAAGTGAATCTTTGATAAGGGAGAAAAGAACTTGGAAATCAAGTCAAGCCCCCTTTAATGAATAAAACCTTGTGCACTAGAAAGTGAAAGGTAGCCTAATGAGCCTGAGGAAATCTGCTGTTTCCCTTTCTCTGCACTGTGAAGTCTCTCTTAAACAAACAGCTGCTAGAGGGGTAAAGCTGCTAAGTATTAAATTGGCTGCATATTATACCAGGACTATTATCGGTTATCTAAGGAAAACATTGCCTTCTTTTCAAAGCTCGTTGTCAGAATCCACAGCAGACAAGTAGTTTATTGTTGGTTCTATATCACTAACTTTACCCTGGAACGATGACTGAAACTTTAACATTGACCTCTTATATCTGCAAGGCTGAGATTGCCCGACACATATGATAAAATCCAGAGAGCTGGAAGCCTCACTGTGGTAAGATTACCGCCGAGAGTGGGACCACCCAAACTTGACAGCACCTGCAGTCCTCAGCCAAGGCCAGCCTGGCTGCTCACCTTCGCACATGGAGCCAAAGTGACTCTGGGAGTCAGGTTTTCGGGAATGCAGCCCAACCAGCAGGGATAAGCTGCCTGTTCATTGAACCAATCACCCACATTGTTTGGCTCTAAGAAATTGTTTGGCCTCATCTTAGGAAGCCTTATTGATGTAAAATGAGGTGACATTCTGACTGCTCACATTTTCTGCTGCTTTAGGGCAATTTCAGATCATTGCATGTGTGTGTGTGAGCCTGAATGTGTGTGTAGGTACGTGCACGTCTGCATATATGGGTGTGTGTGCATGTGCAGCATGTGTGTGTTTAAGTTTCTGTGAGTGTGTTTGTGTGTGCATGTGCAGCATGTGCGAGTGAGTGTGTATGTGTGATTGCTGATACATTGGTGCCCTCCCAATCCGAGCAGTGATCTCACAATCAGCCAAGGGAGGGTTCGGAGAAGTCCTAAACTGCACAGAGCTTCACTTGCTGGGGACAGGTGACTTTCCCAAATGGAAACTTGGTCCTGTTGAAACTACAGCCACATTGTGTTACATGGTGTCCCAGGTACCAATATGCTGTGACATAAGGTGACAGAGCATGGATCACAGGTAAACGCCAAGGGGACTGGAGAAAAACGAACATGCTGATGTCCTTCTCCGGCAGGCAGGTGAGCAGAGATCCTCTCAGAAGGGACTAAGTGCCAGAAAGTGCCCCAGAGAAGGCACAAGGAATGCTCACTGATCACTCCACCTGGGCCAGGAGTTGCTCCTTTTACTAGCCAGAAATGTAGCACTTTGCTTCCAGGGATGACTACAATGGACACATCGAGGCAGCGCTGGGGCAGGGTTTGTGTTGCAGTTTATACAGGTATTTAACATTGCAGCATGGAGGTGGAAGGCTTCAGTTAAGATAATTTCAAGGTTTCCATCTAATGCAATGTCCTGAAATTGGCGTTGCAGTCACAGCGTGTTGTACATTTGTAATGCACGTTAACTAGATTAGCTGCTGGTTACTGAGCATCCGTGGCGTGCTGCTTGGAATACACTTGAGGAGAGACTGTAATTTATCTGTGACATCACAAGGGACAATAAGGAAAGGCATCAGTATTCCCCAGTACAGGTGACGAGAGCGAATGGAATCTGCACTGGGGCTAGGCTGGCCCAGGGGGCAACTGGCTATCAGAGCACTGCCCCAGAATAGATTCAGGCCTGGATAACTTAGTCTGCAGAATCCTGCCACTTTGGTTAAAGCTATTGCACAGAAATCTCTGTAACATTTCAGGTCAGCCCAAACTAAGCTTCATGTGAGCAACGCAGGGGGCTTGGCCCGGAGCAGGCAATGAATAAAGCCTTCCAACACCTTGTGAGGAACACAAGGCCGAGGGAAGGGAAGTGGCTTGACCACAGCCACACAATGAATCTGACACAGCAGGAAACAGAAACAAGGTCTCCGGAGTCCCCGGTGTGACACTATACCCCATATTCATCATAGTGGTATCATTATGATATGACTATGACATAGTTATAATGCATCTTGTACAAGATATGTCTTGTGAGGTGTCCCTGGAAAAGTTATGATTTGCTGAATATGATTATCCTATTTGTATGCATGTATCATTTTGTATCTGAAGTTATGAATATTGACTATGTATCTATATTTCAAATGTGCTTACTGTGGAAAACACCCACAGCTGGCCTTTCAGGTACAACAACGAAGAAGCTAGACAGTGCTGATGCCTCATCAGCAAAGACAATGGACCATGGAAGAGCTTAGCCTTCCTGAGAATGCTCCAGCCAGCCTGTAAGTAATGGCTGCCATGACTCAGCAGGGCCTGCAAGGGCATGTGACCAGACCACATGACACTGAACTCCATTTTCAAACCTGTATTATTCCACAAGCTGGACTGGGAACTGAGTTTGGAACAAAGGGTTCTCGCCATATGGAGAAGCTATATAAAGTGAGGGTCTGACATCATCTCAGGGCCTCACTCCCCACACAAGAGAACTCCTGGAAACACCTGAGGAACAAAGACTGAACTGCGGGAAGTGCTGGTACAAGGCTAAAGGGATTTCTAGCCTGTGTATGGAAACTTGGTGGACTGCTTGTATTAGTGAGAAATTACTAATTCATATCCAATCTATCTCATATGAAGAAAAGGAGTACTTGTGGCACCTTAGAGACTAACCAATTTATTTGAGCATAAGCTTTCGTGGTGAGCTGTAGCTCACGAAAGCTTATGCTCAAATAAATTGGTTAGTCTCTAAGGTGCCACAAGTACTCCTTTTCTTTTTGCGAATACAGACTAACACGGCTGTTACTCTGAAACCTATCTCATATGTTAGGCTTAGTTTGCGGTTTTGTTTATTTCCTATGTAATCTACTTTGATCTGTTTGCTATCACTTATAATCACTTAAAATCTATCTTTCTCTAGTTAATCAACTTGTTTTATGCTTTATCATAACCAGTGTGTTTCGAATGAAGTGTCTAGCTAAAATCTCATCTCTGTGAGCAAAGGCTGTTGCATATCCTTCCCACATCCAGGGGAAGGCAAACTTTACTATTGTGCTTACATTATACAGATCCCTGTGCAGTGCAAGACAGTATAATTTTGGATTTATACTCCAGCAAGGGTGCAAGGTGGACAAGCTGGGAAATTGGCTGTTGTCTCCTGTCTGTCTTTCAGTGGCTTAGGTAAAGCACTCAGGTAGCTAAATTTGGGTGTGTGGTGCCACCTGCTGTCACGTTGGGTAATAATAGGGATAGGGGAGACTGGCTGTATCTCCAACAAAGCCCTGTGAGCAGAGTCAGCCCAGTTGGGTGGTTAGAGGGGCACAGCGGTTCCCACAGTTCCCAGACTGCACCCCGGGGGTGACAACCCATCACACCTGGTCTGGGCTTTCTGCCGTAAGACCATCCATCCTCCCAGATGGCTTAGCCCTTCCACGTCTCACAAGGCTGGGGTAGCATGTGAAATTACAGAATATCTGCAGCAGAGGTCCTGTCAAGTCCCCATCATGGCACACCAGTGACAATGGAGTTATGACTGAGAGGGGACATGATAACAGTTTTCAAGTACATAAAAGGTTGTGACAAGGAGGAGGGAGAAAAAATTTTCTTCTTAACCTCTGACGATAGGACAAGAAGCAATGGGCTTAAATTGCTGCAAGAGAAGTTTAGATTGGACATTAGGAAAAAATTCCTAACTGTCAGAGTGGTTGAGCACTGGAATAAACTGTCTAGGGAGGTTGTGGAATCTCCATCATTGGGGATTTTCAAGAGCAGGTTGGACAAACCCTGTCAGGGTTGGTCTAGATAATACTTCGTCCTTCCTTGAGTGTAGGAGACTGAACTAGATGACCTCTCAAGGTCCCTTCCAGTTCTATGATTCTATGTCCCCTCTCAGTCTTCTCTTTTCCAGACTAAACAAACCCAGTTTTTTCAATCTTCCCTCATAGGTCATGTTTTCTAGACATTTAATAATTTTTGTTGCTCTTCTCTGGACTTATTCCAATTTCTCCACATCTTTCCTGAAATGTGGCACCCAGAACTGGACACAATACTCCAGTTAAAAGAACAGGAGTACTTGTGGCACCTTAGAGACTAACAAATTTATTAGAGCATAAGCTTTTGTGGGCTACAGCCCACTTCATTGGATGCATAGAATGGAACATATAGTAACATATATATATATACATACAGATAAGTTGGAAGTTACCATACAAACTGTGAGAGGCTAATCAGTTAACTTGAGCTATTATCAGCAGGAGAAAAAAAAATTTGTAGTGATAATCAAGATGGCCCATTTAGGCAGTTGACAAGAAGGTGTGAGGATACTTAACATGGGGAAATAGATTCAATACGTGTAATGACCCAGCCATTCCCAGTCTCTATTCAAACCCAAGTTAATGGTATCTAGTTTGCATATTAATTCAAGCTCAGCAGTTTCTCGTTGGAGTCTGTTTTCTCGTGGAGTCTGTTTCTGTTACAAAATTGCCACCCTTAAATCTTTTACTGAGTGGCCAGAGAGGTTGAAGTGTTCTCCTACTGGTTTTTGAATGTTATGATTCCTGATGTCAGATTTGTGTCCATTTATTCTTTTGCATAGAGACTGTCCGGTTTGGCCAATGTACATGGCAGAGGGGCATTGCTGGCACATGATGGCATATATCACATTGGTAGGTGTGCAAGTGAACGAGCCCCTGATGGCGTGGCTAATGTGATTAGGTCCTATGATGGTGTCATTTGAATAAATATGTGGACAGAGTTGGCATCGGGCTTTGTTGCAAGGATAGGTTCCTGGGTCAGTGTTTTTATTGTGTGGTGTGCGGTTGCTGGTGAGTATTTGCTTCAGGTTGGGGGGCTGTCTGGAAGCGAGGACTGGTCTGTCTGCCAAGATCTGTGAGAGTGAGGGATCATTTTTCAGGATAGGTTGTAAATCTTTGTTGATGCGCTGGAGAGGTTTTAGTTGGGAGCTGAAGGTGACAGCTAGTGGCGTTCTGTTATTTTCTTTGTTGGGCCTGTCCTGTAGTAGGTGACTTCTGGGTACCCTTCTGGCTCTGTCAATCTGTTTTTTCACTTCAGCAGGTGGGTATTGTAGTTGTAGGAACACTTGATAGAGATCTTGTAGGTGTTTGTCTCTGTCTGAGGGATTGGAGCAAATGCGGTTGTATCGCAGAGCTTGGCTGTAGACAATGGATCATGTGGTTCGGTCTGGATGAAAGCTGGAGGCATGTAGGTAGGAATAGCGATCAGTAGGTTTCCGGTATAGGGTGGTGTTTATGTGACCATCGCTTATTAGCACAGTAGTGTCCAGGAAATGGTTGAGGACTAATCAGCGTGGAGTAGAATGGAAGAATTACTTCTCGTGTCTTGCTTACAGTACTCCTGCTAATACATCCCAGAATGATGTTTGCTTTTTTTGCAACAGTGTTACACTGTTGACTCATATTTAGCTTGTGATCCACTATGACCCCCAGATCCCTTTCCACAGTACTCCTTCCTAGGCAGTAATTTCCCATTTTGTATGTGTGCAAATTGATTGCTTAATTATTTGCTCCATTATCTTTCCGGGTACAGAAGTTAAGCTGACTGGTCTGTAATTCCCTGGGTTGTCCTTATTTCCCTTTTTATAGATGGGCACTATATTTGCCCCTTTCCAGTCTTCTGGAATCTCTCCTGTCTTCCATGACTTTTCAAAGATAATTGTTAATGGCTCAGATATCTCCTCAGGCCACTCCTTGAGTATTCTAGGATGTATTTCATCAGGCCCTGGTGATTTGAAGACATCTAAGTAATTTTTGACTTGTTCTTTCCCTGTTTTAGACTGTGATCCTACCTCATTTTCACTGTCATTCACTATATTAGGCGTCCAATTGCCACCAACCTTCTTGGTGAAAACTGAAACAAAGAAGTGATTAAGCACCTCTGTCATTTCCACATTTCCCGTTACTGTCTTTTCCCCCTCATTGAGTAACGGGCCTACCCTGTCCTTGGTCTTCCTCTTGCTTCTAATGTATTTGTAGAATGTTTTCTTGTTACCCTTGATGTCTCTAGCTAGTTTGACTTTGTTTTGTGCCTTGGCCTTTCTAATTTTGTCCCTGCATACTTGTGTTATTTGTTTATATTCATCCTTTGTAATTTGACTGAGTTTCCACTTTTTGTAGGACTCTTTTTTGAGTTTCAGGTCATTGAAGATTTCCTGGTTAAGCCAGGATAGTTTCTTGCTATACTTCCAGTCTTTCTTATGCAGTGGGATAGTTTGCTCTTGTGCCCTTAATAATGTCTCTTTGAAAAACTGCCAACTGCCTTCAGTTGTTTTTCCCCTTAGACTTGCTTCCCTTGGGATTTTACCTACCAACTCCCTGAGTTTGCTAAAGTCTGCCTCCTTGAAATCCATTGTCTTTATTGTGCTGTTCTCCCTCCTACCGTTCCTCAGAATCATGAACTCTACCATTTCATGATCACTTTCCCCCAAGTTGCCTTCCACTTCAAATTCTCAACTAGTTCCTCCCTCTTTGTCAAAATCAAATCTAGAACAGCCTCTCCCCTAATAGCTTTCTCCACCTTGTGCAATAAAAAATGGTCTCCAAT
Organism: Chelonia mydas; assembly: GCF_015237465.2. Classification (NCBI taxonomy): domain Eukaryota; kingdom Metazoa; phylum Chordata; order Testudines; family Cheloniidae; genus Chelonia; species Chelonia mydas. The sequence goes on along the minus strand of NC_051259.2, from coordinate 17,986,542 downwards.
ACATTCCAAGAACTTGATGGATAATCTGAGCCCCTGCTGTGTTATTTTCCCAACAGATATCTGGGTAGTTGAAGTCCCCCATCACCACCAAGTTCTGGGCTTTGGATGATTTTGTTAGTTGTTTATAAAAAAGCCTCATCCACTTCTTCTTCCTGGTTTGGTCGTCTGTAGTAGACCCCTACTTCATCAACCAAAGGTTCTTCTGATCCCAAAGAACCAGTCACATACCCAGGTCAATATATAACTCTGATTTTACCCAATAATCACGCTGTTGCCAATACTTTAGTATCTAATATCTGGCGGTTTATTTATAAGAAAAAAAAAAGAGGTGAGAGTTAAAATTGGTTAAAGGAATCAAATCCATACAATAATTGCAAAGTTCTTGGATCAGGCTTGAAGCAGTGATGGCATAAACTGCTGGCTTAAGTCAAGTCTCTGGTTGCTTCCAAATGATTGGAAAGTCCTCAGTCCCTTGGTTAGAATGCTCCTATTAGGATAAGTCCATAGTCCAGAGATCAGAGCAAGAAAGAGGCAAAATAGAAATACTTCCAGGGCCTTTTATAGTTTCTGCCATGTGGAAGGAAACTCACTGTTCCAAGCAAAACCCCCAGAACAGTTTGTGGAAAAGTACAGGCACAAGATGGAGTCCAGTGTCACATGAGCTGGTCACATGCCCTTGAATCCTTTGATGAGTCATAGCCATTACCCATATTCTGGCTGGAAAGTCCATCAGGTGGAGATAAGCTTCTTGCATGGCCCATTGTGTTCGTTGATGGGCCATTAACTTGAATAGTTCATTCACAATGTGCTGACTAGACTGGATGTAAGCTACCTTGTGGGTGCTAACCAGGAGCAAACACATTTGAAATACAGGTATATAGTCAATATTCATAACTTTTGATACTAAAATGATACATGCATACAGATAGGATAATCATATTCAGCTAACCGCAACCTTTCCATTGACACCTTACATGACACACTTTGTACAAGATCTGTTGCAATTATAGAACAGTGGTAGCAACAATGATCTACATGGTCATATTTTAATCATACAATATCACAACAGGTTCAGTTTCCTCTCTGCCTTTGGGGGAGAAAGGATTTGGATGGGGTCTTACCCCTTTCAGGCAACTGCTCTGAGCTCTGGGGTTAGTCTGGGCTTGGGTTTGCCCTGATCTTCTCAACCCATTCTGGCTGTCGTGTCCTTGCAATGGACATGTGGAGGAGTGATGCTGCATAGCATGGGGAGGCATTGTGCCAGTTACAATGTACGTGGTTGACTGTAGTTGTGTATCAATTAACCTGACGTGCAACAAATGAGCCCGGTCGGAGCACAGTCGGCTGCTGCAGCCGAACAGAGGGCTAAACCGGATGGAGAGAGAGTTTGAGTGTTTGCGCCACATGAAGTGCCAGCCAATCTGTTTACAAGGTCATTACATGTCCTCACCTCCACACAGGTTCCTCAGGTGGTTAAAATATGGGAGAGATCTGTCGAGGGTTACTCCAGAATAGAGTGAGTGGGATTCACGTTTCAAGCGATGCCCATTGAGAAAAATATTCAGGTCTTTGGCTGCTCAGGCAGTGTGAAGATGGAGCACACTCAACACGGTTTTGATCACACTTGTTTGTGAATGTCAGTGACGACAGGAATTGGCCAGCGTAATCAAGTTGAGGGTGACTTCAAGTTCGGGGAATGACTGTGTTTGGATGCCTGAGCAAATGTCATCTGTGTATGTGAGCTTGTGGGATTGGGTAAGCAGAAGGTTGTCTGTGTACAGGTTGAAAAGTGTCGGTGCCAGTACAGAGCCTTGGTTTGTCTTTTCTACACACTAGGATCAGCTGTCTCATCATGCACTCTGGGATTACTCAGTTCAGACTGGGGAAACTGATGATCCAACCTGCACACCGCATTCAAAGTCTTTTTTAGGGCTGAATCTTGGTCACTTGCATGCCAACATTCCTGATGCAATTCCACTCCCCAATATTTAAGCCACCAGGCTCACCCTGAGAATACTGTATTTAGCTTAGACTCTCTGGTTACCTTCCCCAGACCAGAAGAATAGTTCTGTGAAGTTCAAAACTTGTCTCTTCCACAACAGAAGTTGGTCCAATAAAAGATATGACCTCCCCCACCTTGCCTCTCTCATATCCTGGTACCACACGGCTACAACAGCACTGCAAACAAACGGACAATTGACAAATCGGTGTATAAGAATCTATGGGTTGCATAAAAACAATAGATAAGCATCTTGATATACAGCGCAATGGATCTGGTATTGGAGCTAATTTACTGGGTGGCGTTCTTTGGGCTGTGTTACGTGGAAGGTCAGGAGAGACGATCCTAATGGTCAGCTATGAATCTACGGAGACTGATAGATCAATGAATGGAAATTGTTGCCTTGCTTTCTTATTAGGGTATGTCTTCACTACCGACGTGGCAGCGCTTTACCGTGGCTTGTGTGGTCGCGGCACCAGCACTGGGAGAGAGTGCTCTGAGCGCTGTACAAAACCACCTCCACAAGGAGCGCAGCTCCCAGCACGGGTGCACTGTCTACACTGCCACTTTACAACTCTGAAACCTGCATCGCTCAGGGGGCTGGTTTTTCACACCCCTGAGTGAGAAAGTCTCAGTGCTGTAAAGTGACAGTGTGGACAAGGCCTTAGTGAAATAGTAGGAGACCTCTTGGTATCTTAGATGGACTTAGGATAGCTCTGGCTCATTAGGGGCTCAAACTTGCAAGATGCTGAACGCCCTCTGCTCACACTGACTTTAATGAGTATTGAAGGTGCTAAGAACCCAAGTTCTCCATATGCACAGGAAACACCACCTTTGATAGTACATGTGGCTTTGAAACATTATTTTATAGCTTAAAAACATATCACCGTTGCTTGGAAAGGTATGACAGCAGAGGGTCTCTATCCATGACTATGTATGCTGCCATAGACAAAGCAGTCTCCAAAAAGAAAAGTTCCGAAGTAAAGAAACTTGAGAAAATTAAAAGTGGCAAGATGTTAATTAATTCTGATTACTTATACTTCTTAATTATTCCCTGACACTGTATTATTTCTCAAGTAGAACAGGAACTGTTTGAGTCAGAACTTTTTAAAGTGCTAGCTTTTCAAATACTTAAATCACAGTGACTGTGTTTAATTAAACTGAAACCAACAAAGCCCTATTGTGTGATACTTGCAAGAAAGCCAGTGAAATCAGAAATGTCAAAGATTAAACAAACCTCTTTTTGAGCAAGCAAAGGGGAGAGGTGCCACAATTTATAAAATCAGAGCCAGACAAAATACAATAATTAGAAAAAACAGATCATATGGAAAAACAATACCTAACTTGACAATCTTCATGCAGATATAATTAGAAGTTCATTATTCATTGTATTCCTGTACAGAACGTTTTTTGTTATCTTCTTTGCAAGTCATTTTTTAAGTTAAAAGAAGATGGAAATACATTCAAAGGATTTTTTTTAAAACAAATTAATACAGATGCATTTCATATCATTTTTGATATAAAGGTTGAATGAAGCTGCAGGGAAGGGAAACTACATTTAATTAATTTATAATTTCTCCACAAATGGGATCGGTTTCTGACCACTTCCTTTAATATTCATGGGTGGTTGGGGGGCAGACAGAATAGAAGGTTAATTTCTCGTTCAGAGCCTTGGTTAATTACTTGTGAAAGAACATAACAGTGAAATTCAAGCTCCAAAATGTAAATATATGTATTAATGTAGAATGAGATAATACAGGCTTTCTAACTGGCTGGACTTAATCACATGGTCTTAAATGATCTTGTGTTGTGAGATGCTCATTCAGACATAAGAAATGCATCATTAAAATTCCCTTCTTTGGTGCTCAGGGCTATTTTCCATCCCAAAAGGTTATAGTGCAAAATCTGCAGTTTCCCCTGTACTTTGACTTTTGGATCCTCCCATTTCTCCTGGCCTGAGGGCACCTTGCTGTGGAAATGGCTGCAATGCCAATAGAAGGCAAATGCTCTGTGCAGAGCAAATCAGCGGGAGGCAGGGTCAGGTTAGGCAAAACCCAGATTCTAAACGCTCTCCCGGGGATAAAGCCTGGGTTTGACTGCATTGAGGGAAAGCAAAAAGGGTTTGCATTTTCACCTCGTGTTTTTGATTAAACCAGAAGGCACTGTCCACAAGGAGATCACTTGTCCCAGCTCACTGCGGAGCGCTAGCGTTGAGCTTTTGGTCATATCCTGGACCCACTGCAGTCAATGGGAGTTTTGCCATTGGGTCAGGATTTCACCACCCATATTTAAAACTAAACATGTCTGACATCTGGGAACCCTGTGCTCACCGGGGGATGGACTTAGTGAACTAATAAGCCCTTTACATCACTCTGAGGAGAATTCATGAGCTGCAAATAAAAAACCCATTTACCAAATTAATTACACACACATGTGGGGAGCAGGACTAGAACCCTTGACCTTTAGCACCAATGAGGCAGTCTTCAACCACTTGTGGTGAAGGAGACTCCCCCAAACAACTCCTTTTGAGTCTCTGTGGGCCAGACCACTAAAGGTCACCATTTTCCACTCACTCAGACAAGCCATCAGAGCCGGCCCGTAATCAGACTCAGAGACCCAGCCTTTGGGGACATTTTCAGTCTCGATCCGGCTCATGACACTTTCCATTGGGCTCCTGTTACAACAGCTGGAGTCAAGTGGGCGAGCAGCAATGGCCTGTGAGCAGAGGGCTGTTGTGTTGATAAGAGTCCAGCCATACTGAGGGAGAGCACCCGCCGTCCCTGCTCGATTACTCCCAAACACTTTGATTTACATTTTAATATATCTAAACAAGACCAGCTCTTCTCCTGTGCTTCCCATGGCTGGCACGGGGCTAGAGAAGGGCTGGCTGGAAAACAACTCCACTTCACAAAAAACTTTGAGGTTTTGGAATTTGTTTTTGTTCTGATGAAGAATGAACCTGAGGCCTTTTGAAATTTTTCACAGAAGGCAGGGTGAATGAGAGCTCCATGCAGCTAATATCCCAGGGTAAACAGCAAGGTCAAGTCACAGCTCTGCCTGATACAGAACAAGGACTTGAAACTGGGTCACCCGGGGGAGCAGCCTGACCACAAGGCTGCAAAGTCAAACTCTGCTGCTACAGTCCCACTGCTTTGTATAAATCCTTAAATAGTCATTGGCCCAGCAAGCCAGAGGGCTCTCACCCCAGGGTAGCTATTTTCCCAGCAATTAGGGTATCGGCTTCAGAGATGGGAGACCCATGTTCAAATCAGTGCTCCAAAAGAGGCCTCTGAAGCTGCATCTTCCTCACGACTGCCCTGCCTGCCACGCTGTTGGGTAGCTTGGGGTGAGGCATGTGTCTCTCTCGCACCTGAGGAAGCCGCCCAGTGACGATTTGTTGAAAGTGGTTTGCATTCAGAAACATCTCTGTTTTGACGAAGTGGCATTTTACAATGGAAACAAATCATTGTCAGCCAGCTCTAATCTGGAGCAGTTTGTGGCTAAGCTCAAGGTGAGACGTATAATTGTCTTTATAACAGCTCTTGTTGAGTGGACCTGAGCAAGGAGATGAATGCTTGTGCCACCATGAGAAAGGTAGCTCTGACTGAATTGACTCACTTACATTATACTCTCTTATGTGCAGCAGGGTTGTTGTCCTGAAGCAAAATCGCTGGGTAATGTATAATAAAATATGCAACATCTAGGGACACCCAGGCTCCAAAATCCATCCCTGGTGTCATCTGTAGCATTCTAGACAAGAGTGGACAGAGCAGATGTCTCTTTTCTATTCAGAGGGTGCCAGAATAGACCCAGGGTTAATGGGCAGTGGGGAGAGGCTCGCAGTGTTCGTGCTTCTCTGGATCGCTGATAAACATTCTGCTGATGAGATAGGAAGAATCACAGGAGGATCCCTGAGATTTCCCAAACTCTTTTCACCCCCATGGATCCTAAAACACTTTGTGTACTGGGAGCACATCAGCCAGGCCCGAAAACCAGCTGCCTCTGAGCTGGAACACAGTAGCCACTCCGCTCCACCAACTCTGCACAACAGTATCTGCAGGCAGGTCAGTGACTGACACATTCCCCAGGGGACCTGCAGCTCTTGGTCAGACCCAGGCCTCTTGGGGGAGACCTGGATGGTTCCATTAGGCTCATAGACTTTTCGGCCGGAAGGGACCATCATAGTCATGTAGTCTGACCTCCTGCATATCGCAGGCCACAGAACCTCGCCCACCTGAAAGACACTCCTAATCTCTGGCTGAATTACTGACGTCCTCCAGTTACGGTTTAAAGACTTCAAGTTACAGAGAATCCACCATTTACACTAGTTAAAATCTGCTGGAGACCTATGCTCCATGCTGCAGAGGAAGGTGAAAAACCCACAGGTTCATAGGCACCGACTCCGAGGGTGCTGCGGGGCTGGAGCACCCACGGAAAAAATAATAGTGGGTGTTTAGCACCCACCAGCAGCCCCCTGATCAGCTCCCACCTCTCTGCCCCAGCACCTCCTGCCTGCCGCAGATCAGCTGTTCAGTGGCATGCAGGAGGCTCTTGGGAAGGGGGGGCAGAGCGAGGGTGGGGCGTGCTGGGGGAAGAGGCTGGAACGGGGCAGGAAGAGGCAAGGCGGAGCGCAGCAAGGGTGGGGGGGAAGAGGCTGGGCATGGCGGGGTGGGAAGAGACATGGTGGGGCCTTAGGTGAAGGGGTGGAGTCGGGGCGAGGCCTGGGGCAGGGGAGGGGTCGAGCACAGCATGTGAAATTAGAAAGCAGGTGCCTATGCCCAGGGTCTCTGCCACTCTGACCCAGGGGAAAATTCCTTCCCCACCCCATATACGGTGACTAGTTAGACTCTGATCATGTGGGCAAGACCCACCAGCCAGACACCTGGGAAAGAATTCTCTGTAGTAAATCAGAGCCCTCCCCAGCTAGTGTCCCATCCCTGGCCGTAGAAGATATTTGCTGCTGGCAGTTGCAGATCGGCTCCGTGCCATTCTAGGCAGTCTCATCACACCAGCCCCTCCATAAACTTACCAAGCTCATCTTGAAGCCAGTTAGGTTTTTTGCTCCCACTGCTCCCCTTGGAAGGCTGTTCCAGAACTTCACTCCTCTGATGGGTAGAAACCTTCATCTAATTTCAAGCCTGAACTTGTTGATGGCCAGTTTATAACCATTTGTTCCTGTGCCGACACTGGCCCTTAATTTAAACAACTCCTGTCCCTCCCTGGTGTTTATCCCTCTGATGTATTTATAGAGAGCAGTAGTATCTCTCCTCAGCCTTCGATTGATTAGGTTAAACAAGCCGAGCTCTTTGTGTCTCCTCTCATAAGGTAAGTTTTCCATTCCTCTGATCATCCTAGTAGCCCTTCTCTGCACCTGTTCCAGTCTGAATTCATCTTTCTTAAACATGGAAGAGCAGAACTGCACACAGTATTCCAGATGAAGTCTCACCAGTGCCTGGTATAATGGCAAAAACATTTCTCTTTCTCTACTGGAAATACCTCGCCCGATGCATCCTAGGACTGCATTAACTTTTTTTAAGGCTGCATCACATCGGCGGCTCATAGTCATCCTGTGATCAACCAATACACCCAGCTCTTTCTTCCCCTCTGTCACTTCCAACTGATAACATCTCAGTTTATAGCAAAAATTCTTGTTGTTAGTCCCTACGTGCATGACTTTGCACTATTAAATTTCATCACATTTCTATTACTACAGTTTTCAATGTCATTCAGATCATCCTGTATGAAAAATAGGTACTCTATTAACAGTTCTCCAGGCATAGGGTATGACCCTTAGTTTACAGTCATTAAAAATCTGTGCTATTGGGCTTGCAATTTCATGTGCCAGTTCCTTTAATATTCCTGGATGGAGATTATCCGGGTCATAGAATCATAGAATCATAGAATCATAGAATATCAGGGTTGGAAGGGACCCCAGAAGGTCATCTAGTCCAACCCCCTGCTCAAAGCAGGACCAAGTCCCAGTTAAATCATCCCAGCCAGGGCTTTGTCAAGCCTGACCTTAAAAACCTCTAAGGAAGGAGATTCTACCACCTCCCTAGGTAACGCATTCCAGTGTTTCACCACCCTCTTAGTGAAAAAGTTTTTCCTAATATCCAATCTAAACCTCCCCCATTGCAACTTGAGACCATTACTCCTCGGTCCCCCGATTTAGTCCCATTAACCTTTTTCTGTTTGACTTCCACCTCGGATGTGATAATTTCTACTTCCATATCCTCATTTTCATTAGCCACTCTGCCACTACCCCTAGACTTCTCATTCCCCTTATAATAATTGAGGCTAAGTATTTCTTTAGGTGCTGGGCCATGCCTAGATTTTCTTAATCTCTACCCCATTGTCAATGCTTAGTTTCTTCATTCCTTGTTTATTTATATGGCTATAGAACCTTTTACTATCGGTTTTAATTTCTTTTGCAAGGTCTAACTCTGCTTGGTTTTTGGCAGTTCTCACTTTTTCCCTACACTTTCTGATGTCCAAGAGGTAGCGTTCCTTGCTGTTCCATCCCTTCTTCCATTCCGTGTAGGCTTTCTGCTTTCTCTTAACAACCTGTTTGAATGCTTGTTCATCCATCTTGGTCTGCAACTGTTCCCTAAGAATTTTTTCCCCTTGCTTGGGTTGCAGGCTTCAGATAGCTTCTGCACTTTGACTTAAAGTAATTCCAAGCCACCTCCACATTCAGATCCAGTCCACTTCCCTAACTAATTCCCTTAATTTTTTAGTTTGCCCTTTTGAAATCAAGGACCCTCATTGCAGATCTATTTTTGTTTAGCCTTCCATTTAGTTTAAACTGATTTAGCTCGTGATCACTCGAATCAAGGTTGTCCCCTACAACCAGTTCTTCTATGAGCTCCTCACTACTCACCAATACCAAATCTAAAATGGCATCACTTCTTGTTGGTTCAGCGACTGGTGAAGAAATCTGTCAGTTATCACGTCCAGGAAAATCTGGGCCCTACCATTATTAGTAGCACTTATCCTCCAATCTGAATCTAGGAAGTTAAAGTCTCCCATAACCACACAATTCCCAGTAGCATTTATTTAATTAAAAATCATTAAATGGGTCTCTATCCATATCCAAATTGGATCCAGGGGTCCGTAGCAGACCCCAAGCACTATCCCAGGAGAACCTCTGGTAACTTTCTTCCCCAAAGTGATTTTGACCCAAACACACTTTCTTCATTCCATCACATCTAATTTCCTTACAGTCTGCCGCATCATTGATATACAATGCTACTCCACCACCTTTCCCTTGATTTCTGTCTTTCCTGAATAGCACATACCCTTCAGTGCCTGTACTCCAGTCACGACCACTATTCCACCATGTTTCTGTTATCCCTATAATATCTGGTTTCACTTCCTGCACCAGTAGCTCTAGTTCCTGCATTTTATTACCTTGGCTCTTTGCAGTTCTATCATCTGAGTTGTTTCTGCTTGGCTTCGCCCAGATTCCTCACCCAACTGGGTACGGTCATTCTCCTGCCAGTATCACCTACCTGACTGTTAGCATCACTGATGCTGGCACTATCTTTCCTCTTAATGTCCATTCTCCTACCCACTGCTCTTCCTTTCTCCATTGCTGTATTCTCTAGTTCTTGATTTTCTTCCCAGTCAATATTAGTATCAGGTCTGGAGATTACATAAGCATCTCCCAACCATCTCCCCTGAATTCCTAGTTTAAAGCTCTTTTAATCAGTTGTGCAGCCTCCATCCCAGACTCTATTTCCCTCCCTATTCAGCTGGAGTCCATCCCATGAGAACAGTCCTGTGTCCGTGAGTGCTTCCCAGCGGTCTCCCAAAGCCCTCCTCATAGCATCACTGCCTGAGCCCTCTGTTGATCATCATAATCTTGTCTTCCTTCAGCCTCCTCCTCTAGGAACAGGCAGAATCCCGCCCAAGATCACCTGAGCCTCTATTTCTTTAAGCATCTTCCCCAGCTTGGCAGAGTCTCCCTTGATGCGTTCCAGTGAGAATCTAGCTGTATCATTTGTTCCCACGAGACGGACAATCAGTGATTCTTTCCTGCTCCCCTTCGGTTCCTCTTCAGCCTCCGGTCCACATCCCGTATCTTTGCTCCCAGCAGACAGCACGCCCTTCTGTTCTCCGGATCAGCTCTGGTGACAGGCCTGTCCACTCTTGCTGGTAGGGAGTCACTAATCATGTAGACCGGCCCCTTCCTGGTGTTGGTGTGATTCTCTGGCCTTCCTCCTGTTCTTTCTGGCTGCAAAGCTACCTCTGTAAACTGGCACCAACCTTGGCAGACCCAGGGCTGCTTTTGGTTTTATGGTGCTAGTGATGAGTGAAGGCTATTGGGTAAGGATGGGTCCACACTTGCTCAGTGCAAATATTTTGTCACCTTCCCTTTGGGCTTTGGTTCAAAGCAGAGGGGAGTGGAGTACACATTGCATTTAATGCATCTGCCTGAGATTGCAAACTGTGTGGAGGTTCTTGATAGATCCAGGCACTATGAAGCAAAGGGATGTGACCGAGCTATGTTTGCTCAGGGAGGTGCATTATCTAACCTGCATAGCTGTGGGACTGGGACAGACTTTGATATCCCAGATTTACCTGGGACACCCAGGCAAGGGGGCGCCCAACACATCTGTCGTGACTCATGGAACAGCTCAGTTGGGGACATGAGTGGGGCTGTCCTGCCAGCTCCCTGAACTTCAGGTTATGCTGTAGGGAAAGCCCAGCGCTGGTTTGTCTAACAGCTACCACTGTTCCCTTGAGACATGCCAAAGCCAGGCTCTTTGTGAAACTAGTAACACAACTGCATAATTTTCCACCCTCTGACCCGCCCCTTCTCCCTTTATCTAGTGGTTAGGGACTCATGGAGGCATTCGTTTGTTTAGGGCCAGGGTGGGCAAACTACGGCCCAGGGGCTGCATTCCCCCCCCCGACATTTTAATCGGGCCCTCGAACTCCTGCTGGGGAGCAGGGCCCGGGGCTTGCCCCACTCTGGCGCTCGAGCCGGAGAGCAGGATTGGGAGCTTGTCCCACTCCGCATGGCTCCCGGAAGCAGCGGCATGTCCCCCCTCCAGCTCCTATGCGTAGGGGCATCCAGGGGGCTACGCACGCTGCCTCCACTCCAAGTGCAGCCCCCGCAGCTCCCATTGGCCAGGAACTGTGGCCAATGGGAGCTGCAGGGGTGGCACCTGAGGAGGGGCAGCGTGCACCCCTGACCCCATCCCATGCCCCAACCCCCTGCCCCAGCCCTGATCCCCCTCCTGTCCTCAGACGCCTCGTTCCTAGCCCAGAGCACCATCTTGCATCCCTCACTCCTCATCTGCAGCCCCACCCCAGAACGGGGCCTCCGGCTATTTGCTTACACAATATAATGGGAGCAAAATGGTGCTCTGGGCTGAGACCCCTTTCAAGTCAGGCCAGGCCTGTAAAGGCTTTGGGTGGGGTGCTGCTCTGAAGACTCCCATCCCAGGCTTCTAGAGGCCACTGAGCAGGAGGCCATTGATGCCATTCCCTGGTGCCACCCTTTAGGACAAGACATGGACAGAGGCCAGCAACTCTGGAGGTCCAAGCCCCCAGCAGGGCCTCACGCTGCTAAAGGGCTGGCTGGAAACTTTCCATCCAAACCTTGTTTTGACCAAAACTGGCTTTTTTGTCCAAATGGGGAGTGTCGGCTTTTGGCCAAAATGTTCAGGTCGTCATGGAGACTCTGAAATCCCCAAATCAGATTTTCTATGTTTGACAAAAGCCTAAACACAACAAAGAAAAATGGCAGTAAAATGATGGGTTTGTTCTTGTCTCCATTTTTCATGGGGAGGAGAGGGGGGAATAATTGTTGTGGGCTCTGCGCTTGCTGGATTGGCCCAGATGCGTAGCAGGGACCGAACGGACATGTTCCCTCATCTGTTTGCTGAAAAGCCCTGGGGCTGTCCCAGAGGCAGAGGGAACATTGAGAGGACACACGGATTCATTAGTGTCCCTGCTCATTAACCAGGACCTTGCTGTCAGTGATCTGGCTTCCTTAATCAGTGTCAGTAATGCACTGGCTTCGCACAGCACACGCATGTCTCATGGAGCCAAATGAGCCTTTGCAGCCATAGCTTTGGCTTTAAGCAAATGCTAGTTCCTTAGGGGTGTCTGCACCAGGTTTGTCCCCTCTTGTCCCACTATCTAGCCCTTGTGTTGCTGTGTTATCTCTGAGTTCATGGGGGCTGAGGCTGGGCAGGATTCCCAGGAATATTAATCCTGGGCTTTCTGAATCCGATGCTGATAAGCAGATGTAGGGATGGCAAGGGAGGGGAGACCAGGAGATGCGAGAGGCCTGGCAATTGAGTTTGGAATGGAAGTCAGAGGCTCGCCACCTTTGGGCGGACACAGCACCAGCGTCAGTCTTGTACTGCTGCCAGGCAAAGCCAGCTTCCCCTACCCCTCTGCAGAAGAGACCAGTCTCCCTAATCAGAGGGGTTGTTTGCAGGGATTATGCAGGGATTGGCAGTCTGAAGATTTCACACTCTTTACTGAGAAGATTGTATTTATTTAAGGAAGCCTAACTGAGGCACACGCCAGACATTCTTTTCCATCTGGCATTCCCTAGCAAACACTGCTGGGGCACAATCACACCCGCAGGAGACATAAGCCCAGGTTAGGGCTGGCGGAAATCATACAAGGCCCCGTCAGGATAAGTGTCTGAGATCCTCTTGTAGAACATCACTAGACTGAGGGGAGGCGGGGGTGAGGCCAGGACTTTGAGTGCTTTGGAAGAGTTTTGATTCTGGGACTCTGTGGTGGGGCAATCACCCCACCCCCCTGAGAAAAGGGCTGCAACAGGCCTTTTGAGGCTGCGCAGACCGGCAGCCAATCAATAAAGGCCTGTGGCTGGCCAATCAGGGGAAGGAAGAGGCAGCCAATCAGGGCTGGGTGAGGCCCTATATAAAGGCAGCCTAGCAGAGAAGAAGGCAGTCTCTCCCTGACTAGTGAGGGAGAAGAATGGACTCCTGAGGCAAGGAGCCAGCACCTTGGACAGAGCAGTGCTGGGCAAGCTCAGGAGAGGGATCCAGCCCCGTTACCTGCCAGGCTGCAGACCCTGCTACAAAGGGTCTAGAAGGTGCACAGGGCCAAAGGGGAAGTGGCCCAGGGAAGAATAGGTGGACAAGAGGGGAATGAAGGAGGGCAGAAAGAGGCTGCTGCTAGAGGGTCCCTGGGTTGGGACCCAGAGAAGCAGGCAGGCCTGGGTCCCCCTCTTCCCCATCATTATACTGCACCTGGTCATGGAAGATGGTGGCCAATACAGACTGCAACTTGTCCCTGAGTGAAGGGGCTAGACTTTAGGTTGTGGTTGGCCACTGAGGCAGGTGCGAGTCCCAAAGACTGCTGTTAACCACCCCCCTGGAAGAGGGTGAGTCTGGAGTAGTGGCCACTACTGGAAGGGCAGTGTCCTGAAGTGGACGCTGCTGAGCGGGGAGCAACTTGGGTCCTCAGGCAGCAGAATGGACAATAGGTAAGACACCATGTACTGTGGACACCCTGCAGTGGGCAGAGCTAATTCCTGGAACAATCAGTGGGAGGCGCCAGCGGTGGTGAGTCTTGACCCCAGTTACAGATGCAGTTGGAGCAAATTCCAGGCTCCTCCTTGCTGCTCTGGTCCATGGAGGTGCATTGGAGGGGCTACGAGAGGGTGGGTCGGGGGAGTTCAGAGAGAACAAGGGGATCTGGGCCCTTTAGAATTCAAACAACTATTTTGCACTAGGCACTACATTAAGTGCATAAACTGTGCATGTAAATTGCTCCTATGAAAAGGAAATTCATCTGGCAATATCCCCATAATGTGTAAAGGACCTATCACCCCTGGATTCCCTGGGTACAAATAGTCTCCCCTCCTCTCCCCTCCCCTCCTATGAGCAAGGACTTCAGGCAAATAAATAGCTCAATACAAATCCTGTCAGGCTGACTCTGGGCAAAATTCCTTGGGCAGCAGCTGAGTGATTCACTCTGCACAGGAGGGGATGAATCCAGAGTCATGTCCCAGCTAAAAGGGTCTTTGGGATGGATTTCTACAGCCAGTGCTCTGGTGGGAGAGTTCAGGGATTTGAGCACAGATGCTCACATGAGACAGAGCCTCAGCCCCAGTGAACTCATTGTGGGAGACCCAGGTTCAAATTCCCCCTCTGAAGTAGGGACTTAAACCCAGGTCAGTGCCCTAACCTCCAGGGTATTTGGGGAGGTGCTCGTGATCTGTGCTGTTCAGCTGAGCTTAAAAGGTGTCATAAACATACAGCTAAGGGTAGGATAAAATCACTCCTTTACCTGTAAAGGGTTAAGAAGCTCAGATAACCTGGTTGGCACTGGACCAATAAAGGGAGAAGATACTTTGAAATCTGTGGGGGAAGGTTTTTGTTTTGTGTTTCTGTGCGGTCTCTCTGGAGACAAAGAGAGAGACCAAGTAAGTAATCCAGCTCCTACTGAATGATACATCTAAAATTACAGAAATAGTAAGTAATAGCAAGGAAATGTGTTACAGTATCTTTTGTTTTAGCTTGTGAATTTTCCCTATGTTAAGAGGAAGGTTTATTCCTGGTTGGTTTTTGTAACTTTAAAGTTTTGCCCAGAGGGGAATCCTCTGTTTTAAATCTTATTACCCTGTAAAATTATCTTCCATCCTGATTTTAGAGGTGTTTCTTTTACTTTTTTTTCTTTATAATATGTTCTGTTTTTAAGAATCCGATTGGGGTTTTTAGTGTCCTAAAAACCCCAGGGTCTGGTCTGTGCTCACCTTGTTTACTCTCAAGCCTCCCCAGGAAAGGGGGTGAAGGAACTTGGGGGATATTTTGGGGAAACAGGAACTCCAAGTGGTCCTTTTCCTAAATCTTTGTCTAACTCACTTGCTGGTGGCAGCGACACCGTTCCAAGGACAAGGAAACATTTGTGCCTTGGGGAAGTTTTAACCTAAGCTGGTAGAAATAAGCTTAGGGGGTCTTTCATGCAGGTCCCCACATCTGTACCCTAGAGTTCAGAGTTGGGAGGGAACCCTGACAAAAGGCCTGCATGGTGACTGGCCAGAGAGAGTGAGAATGCGAGAAGCATTCATTTCTAGTCCCACCTCTAAAGTGGACAGCTTCAGCATACAGTTCAGCATAAGTTAGCAAGCTTCACCCCTCAACAGCTTGTGGTTAGGGCCCTCCCCTAAGAGGGGTGAGACCTAGGTTCAAGGGCCACTTCCTGAAGAGGGTTTTGAACCAAGGTCTCCCACCTCCATCTCTAACCAGTAGATTAAAGGGCTAAGTGGGGGAGAGCATGGCTTGAATGGCAGCGGAGTCCTCTTATGAAGCCAGGATGAAACAACTGTATTTCTTTATTTTGTTGAAACTGTTCAGAAAATTTGGGCCAAATTTGCAAATAGTTTCAGATCAACCAAAACTGCATTTTTAGCAAATAAACTAGTTGTCTGAAAAATGTTGGCCAGATTTACTTTTCCTGTTTGAGACATCTTCTTTGGGCAATTGTACTGCAGTCACCAAAGGAGATATAAGACAGTGATCTAATATTAGAGAGACAAGGTGTGGGAGAGAATTCCAACTTTTCCTGGTGGGAGAAACAAGCCCGCAGAGCGCTTTTCAAGCCTGGGAGAGGAACTCCCGGCCTCCCAGCGAAATGCAAGGCGCAGAGTGTTTAGCACAAGGAGTTAGCACATACTGGAAGGGACCATTCACGGTGGAGTGTCCCATTCCCACCTCTGCAGTCATGGGACAAAGGAGGGGCTTAGTGAGTTCGATTGTTGTAATAAGACTCTGAAACCCATAAAATTTGTATTTCTGTTCAGTCCATGATTTTTGGTGTCCATGTCATGGATTTCAGAGTAACAGCCGTGTTAGTCTGTATTCGTAAAAAGAAAAGGAGGACTTGTGGCACCTTAGAGACTAACCAATTTATTTGAGCATAAGCTTTTGTGAGCTACAGCTCACTTCATCGGATGCATAGCATATCGTGGAAACTGCAGAAGACCTTATATACACAGAGACCATGAAACAAAACTTCCTCCCACCCCACTCTCCTGCTGGTAACAGCTTATCTAAAGTGATCATCAAGTAGGGCCATTTCCAGCACAAATCCAGGTTTTCTCACCCTTCCCCCCCCCCCCCCCCCCACACACACATACAAACTCACTCTCCTGCTGGTAATAGCCCATCCCTCTTTGAAACCTCTCTTTATAATGCGCATGATAATCAAGGTGGGTCATTTCCAGCACTAATCCAGGTTTTCTCACACCCCCCTCCAAAAACCACACACACAAACTCACTCTCCTGCTGGCAATAGCTCATCTTACAATGTGCACAGCAATCAAGGTGGGCCATTTCCAGCATAAATCCAAGTTTAACCAGAACGTCTTGTGGGGGGGGGGGGGGGTTAGGCTACCTTGCATAATGACTTAGCCACTCCCAGTCTCTATTCAAGCCCAGATTAATAGTATCCAATTTGCAAATGAATTCCAATTCAGCAGTTTCTCGCTGGAGTCTGGATTTGAAGTTTTTTTGCTTTAAGATAGCGACCCTCATGTCTGTGATTGCGTGACCAGAGAGATTGAAGTGTTCTCCGACTGGTTTATGAATGTTATAATTCTTAACATCTGATTTGTGTCCATTTATTCTTTTACATAGACTGTCCAGTTTGACCAATGTACATGGCAGAGGGGCATTGCTGGCACATGATGGCATATATCACATTGGTGGATGTGCAGGTGAACGAGCCTCTGATAGTGTGGCTGATGTTGTTAGGCCCTATGATGGTGTCCCCTGAATAGATATGTGGGCACAGTTGGCAACGGGCTTTGTTGCAAGGATAGGTTCCTGGGTTAGTGGTTCTGTTGTGTGGTATGTGGTTGTTGGTGAGTATTCGCTTCAGGTTGGGGGGCTGTCTGTAGGCAAGGACTGGCCTTTCTCCCAAGATTTGTGAGAGTGTTGGGTCATCCTTCAGGATAGGTTGTAGATCCTTAATAATGCGTTGGAGGGGTTTTAGTTGGGGGCTGAAGGTGACGGCTAGTGGCGTTCTGTTATTTTCTTTGTTAGGCCTGTCCTGTAGTAGGTGACTTCTGGGAACTCTTCTGGCTCTATCAATCTGTTTCTTCACTTCCGCAGGTGGGTATTGTAGTTGTAAGAATGCTTGATAGAAATCTTGTAGGTGTTTGTCTCTGTCTGAGGGGTTGGAGCAAATGCGGTTGTATCGCAGAGCTTGGCTGTAGACGATGGATCGTGTGGTGTGGTCAGGGTGAAAGCTGGAGGCATGTAGGTAGAAATAGCGATCAGTAGGTTTCCGGTATAGGGTGGTGTTGATGTGACCATCGTTTATTAGCACTGTAGTGTCCAGGAAGTGGATCTCTTGTGTGGACTGGACCAGGCTGAAGTTGATGGTGGGATGGAAATTGTTGAAATCATGGTGGAATTTCTCAAGGGCTTCTTTTCCATG
The DNA here is from genome assembly GCF_015237465.2 of Chelonia mydas. Taxonomy (NCBI): domain Eukaryota; kingdom Metazoa; phylum Chordata; order Testudines; family Cheloniidae; genus Chelonia; species Chelonia mydas. The sequence goes on along the minus strand of NC_051259.2, from coordinate 17,969,105 downwards.
GGTCCAGATGATGAAGATGTCAGCTATATAGCACAAGTAAAGTAGGGGCGTTAGGGGACGAGAGCTGAGGAAGCGTTGTTCTAAATCAGCCATAAAAATGTTGGCATACTGTGGGGCCATGCGGGTACCCATAGCAGTGCCGCTGATCTGAAGGTATACATTGTCCCCAAATGTAAAATAGTTATGGGTAAGGACAAAGTCACAAAGTTCAGCCACCAGGTTAGCCGTGACATTATCGGGGATAGTGTTCTTGATGGCTTGTAGTCCATCTTTGTGTGGAATGTTGGTGTAGAGGGCTTCTACATCCATAGTGGCCAGGATGGTGTTATCAGGAAGATCACCAATGGATTGTAGTTTCCTCAGGAAGTCAGTGGTGTCTCGAAGGTAGCTGGGAGTGCTGGTAGCGTAGGGCCTGAGGAGTGAGTCTACATAGCCGGACAATCCTGCTGTCAGGGTGTCAATGCCTGAGATAATGGGGCGCCCAGGATTTCCAGGTTTATGGATCTTGGGTAGTAGATAGAATATCCCAGGTCGGGGTTCCAGGGGTGTGTCTGTGCGGATTTGATCTTGTGCTTTTTCAGGAAGTTTCTTGAGCAAATGCTGTAGATGCTTTTGGTAACTCTCAGTGGGATCAGAGGGTAATGGCTTGTAGGAAGTGGTGTTGGATGGATATAAGCTGTTCAGGAAGGACAGGCAGGGCAGAAAAGGTGGGGGAGTTGCATTGTATGTAAGGGAGCAGTATGACTGCTGAGAGCTCCGGTATAAAACTGCAGAAAAACCTGAGAGTCTCTGGATTAAGTTTAGAAGTGTGAGCAACAAGGGTGATGTCGTGGTGGGAGTCTCCTATAGACCACCGGACCAGGGGGATGAGGTGGACAAGGCTTTCTTCTGGCAACTCACGGAAGTTACTAGATCGCAGGCCCTGGTTCTCATGGGAGACATCAGTCACCCTGATATCTGCTGGGAGAGCAATACAGTGGTGCACAGACAATCCAGGAAGTTTTTGGAAAGTGTAGGGGACAATTTCCTGGTGCAAATGCTGGAGGAACCAACTAGGGGCAGAGCTCTTCTTGACCTGCTGCTCACAAAGCGGGAAGAATTAGTAGGGGAAGCAGAAGTGGATGGGAACCTGGGAGGCAGTGACCATGAGATGGTCGAGTTCAGGATCCTGACACAGGGAAGAAAGGAGAGCAGCAGAATACGGACCAAGAAAATGAGTCCTAGTGGCACCTTAGAGACTAACCAATTTATTTGAGCATAAGCTTTTGTGAGCTACAGCTTATGCTCAAATAAATTGGTTAGTCTCTAAGGTGCCACAAGTCCTCCTTTTCTTTTTGCAGATACAGATTAACACGGCTGCTACTCTGAAACCTGTCAGAATACTGACCCTGGACTTCAGAAAAGCAGACTTTGACTCCCGCAGGGAACTGATAGGCAGGATCCCCTGGGAGAATAACATGAGGGGGAAAGGAGTCCAGGAGAGCTGCCTGTATTTTAAAGAATCCTTAGTGAGGTTACAGGGACAAACCATCCCGATGTGTAGAAAGAATAGTAAATATGGCAGGCAACCAGCTTGGCTTAACAGTGAAATCCTTGCTGATCTTAAACACAAAAAAGAAGCTTACAAGAAGTGGAAGATTGGACAAATGACCAGGGAAGAGTGTAAAAATATTGCTCGGGCATGCAGGACTGAAATCAGGAAGGCCAAATCACACCTGGAGGTGCAGCTAGCAAGAGATGTTAAGAGTAACAAGAAGGGTTTCTTCAGGCATGTTAGCAACAAGAAGAAAGTCAAGGAAATTGTGGGCCCCTTACTGAATGAGGGAGGCAACCTAGTGACAGAGGATGTGGAAAAAACTAATGTACTCAATGCTTTTTTTGCCTCTGTCTTCATGAACAAGGTCAGCCCCCAGACTACTGCACTGGGCAGCACAGCATGGGGAGCAGGTGACCGGCCCTCTGTGGAGAAAGAAGTGGTTCGGGACTATTTAGAAAAGCTGGATGAGCACAAGTCCATGGGGCCGGATGCGCTGCATCCGAGAGCGCTAAAGGAGTTGGCGGATGTGATTGCAGAGCCATTGGCCGTTATCTTTGGAAACTCATGGCGATTGGGGGAGGTCCCGGACGACTGGAAAAAGGTTAATGTAGTGCCCATCTTTAAAAAAGGGAAGAAGGAGGATCCTCAGCCTCACCTCAGTCCCTGGAAAAATCATGGAGCAGGTCCCTCAAGGAATCAATTCTGAAGCACTTAGAGGAGAGGAAAGTGATCAGGAACAGTCAGCATGGATTCACCAAGGGCAAGTCATGCCTGACTAATCTAATTGCCTTCTATGACGAGATAACTGGCTCTGTGGATGAAGGGAAAGCAGTGGACGTGTTGTTCCTTGACTTTAGCAAAGCTTTTGACACAGTCTCCCACAGTATTCTTGCCAGCAAATTAAAGAAGTATGGGCTGGATGAATGGACTATAAGGTGGGTAGAAAGGTGGCTAGATCATCAGGCTCAACAGGTAGTGATCAATGGCTCCATGTCTAGTTGGCAGCCGGTATCAAGTGGAGTGCCCCAAGGGTCGGTCCTGGGGCCAGTTTTGTTCAATATCTCTAATGATCTGGAGGATGGCATGGATTGCACCCTCAGCAAGTTTGCAGATGACACTAAACTGGGAGGAGAGTTATATATGCTGGAGGGTAGGGATAGGATACAGAGGGCACTAGACAAATTAGAGGATTGGGCCAAAAGAAATCTGAGATTCAACAAGGACAAGTGCAGAGTCCTGCACTTAGGACAGAAGAATCCCATGCACAGTTACAGACTAGGCACCGAATAGCTAGGCAGCAGTTCTGCAGAAAAGGACCTAGGGGTTACAGTGGATGAGAAGCAGGATATGAGTCAGCAGTGTGCCCTTGTTGCCAAGAAGTCCAATGGCATTTTGGGCTGTATAAGTAGGGGGGTTGCAGCAGATCAAGGGACGTGTTCATTCCCCTCTATTCGACACTGGTGAGGCCTCATCTGGAGTACTGTGTCCAGTTTTGGGCCCCACACTACAATTTTCTCACATCCCTCTTGGAAAGCATCCAGCAGAGGGCAAGAAAAATGATTAGGGGACTGGAACACATGATTTATGAGGAGAGGCTGAGGGAACTGGGATTGTTTAGTCTATGGAAGAGAAGACTGAGGGGGGATTTGATAGCTGCTTTCAACTACCTGAAAGGGGGTTCCAAAGAGGATGGCTCTAGACTGTTCTCAGTGGTAGCAGATGACAGAACAAGGAGTAATAGTCTCAAGTTGCAGTGGGAGAGGTCTAGGTTGGATATTAGGAAAACATTTTTCACTGGGAGGGTGGTGAAACACTGGAATGGGTTACCTAGGGAGGTGGTAGAATCTCCTTCCTTAGAGGTTTTTAAGGTCAGGCTTGACAAAGTCCTGGCTGGGATGATTTAGTTGGGGATTGGTCCTGCTTTGAGCAGGGGGTTGGACTAGATGACCTCCTGAGGTCCCTTCCAACCCTGATATTCTATGAATGAGCAAATCAGATGTAAAAACAGTTCCACAGAGGCTGGACTTGTAAGGTCAGGAAAAGTGGGGGGGGGGGGGGAAGCGATTTTGCAGTGTGTCCTGCATGCTGCTTTTCTAACCTCGTTTGCAGCCAGTTACCAGCATGGTTAAAACTTGGTAGGGCACAACAGCATCTGACCCCGCCTGCCTCTGCCAGTGGCCTGGGGTTGTTTTTCTGTAGCCAGATCACAATACTGTAATCAGCTGAGCTTGCGAGGCCTTACACGTAACTCAGTGGCATTACTCTGTCTGCCGAAGCTTCTGAACACCACAACCCATCCATTCCAGAATGCCAGGGAATGGTCTAGGCATCAAGGGCCAGAATCCTATTGACTCTGGAGAGAATCAGAACATCAAAAGAGGGAAAATGGGGGCACATGGAGCTGCTGTCACTGCTGGTGGCACCCGTGACTAATACCTCATGCTGAATGACAGAGGAGAACTAATTGTTCTCCCTTCTGGGAGCTGTGGGGCAGGAGCTTGGCCACCGGGGCGGACACAGGGACTGAAGCAAGAAGGCTTGATTCCTTCCTTCCTCCTGCTTCCTAACATCCTGCCTCTACAAAGCCTGATATGGGGTGCGGGGGGAGGAGAGACACCAGTTGCCCACCCCTCCCTTCCAGGCTTGGGGGAAGGCAAGTACTTGGTCAGGCATGGGGAGACATTCAGAGCTCTTGGCATGGTGGGAGAATGGAGGACCCTGGTGTGGGGAGAAAAGGGGAGCACAGAGAATCAATGCCGGGGCGGGAGAGATTTGGAGAGTCCCTGAAACACAAGGGGAGGGTCGCAGACAGGGAAAGAGTTGGAGGGAGAATGGAGGGGTACAAGAAACTTCTGGTGCATGCAATGAGCTCAGCTGACAGAAGCTCTGACGTACAATCCCTTCGTTTTATAGGGTCGATACGACCCCTTAGCTGCGTCTGTATAATTGGGTTGACCAATCCTGCTCCCTTCCAGTTTTCAGTGTGGTAGATGTTCCAGAATGCATTGCCTGCATGCTACAGGAACCATTGTGTGCGTGTGTCTGAGTATGCTACCCCTGCTGAGGTCGTATGGGACACCTGCCCAGACTTTCCCAGCAGGCACTGGTACAAACACAGCTGGGCAGCATAGTAGGCGTGGATGCACAAACACTGCTAATACATGGCTGTGTTGTGAAAAAAGCTCGTGTTTGGACCAGGCTCAGTTGTATTCACTGTGACAGGTTGGCACTCTACACCAGAAGAAGCCCCCTCCTAGAAGTCCTCAGAATGACAGCTCGGTGGGCCCAGGGCAGGGAAACGGGTGAATTCAAATTGTGAAGGTCTCACTTAGAGCCTTTCTAATCCTGGTAATTTTCAATGTAAGTCCAGGGGAGTCCATGTTTAATCGAACTGCATTGTTAATGGCTGTGTGACAGTGATGTGTTTCATAGATTCCAAGGCCAGACAGACTGACCTCCTGTATAGCACTGGCCAGAGAACTCCTGGAAATAGTTCCTGTTATTTCAACTATTCTTTATGTAACCCTTCTGCCAGGCCAAGTGGATAGCAGCAAGGGCTGGGTTCAGTACACAGGGGTTCCCTCTCATCAAAGCAAATGCAAAACTGGCTCGAGCCCCCACCCAGTGACCTGGGAAAATCTTACACACCCCCTGGGCACCTCAAAGAGGCAATACTTCCCCTCTTGCAAGCAGAGTCTCGGTGTAGCAGAGAATCTTTAATAACATGAGGTAAAAGACATCAGCATTAAATTGGGGAAACACCAAAACTAGTGTTCGTTAATCAAACCATGAGCAAAGACCCACCCCAGCAAATTAGACCACATCCTTTCCCTCGGGTTCTTGAGTCCCAGAACCCAAACGTCTCTTGAGTCCAGCAATCCACAAATCACTCAAAGTCCAAAAAGTCCAGCCCCAGAGTTCAAAAGTTCATCTGCAGAGTGTTACTCCCCAGTCTGGCTAAAATGTGCCTGTGTGTGGGGGAAAGAGGTAAGGGGCACCTTACGTGTCCTGAAGCTGACTGCCCCACAGGGCTCGGTTCTGCTCCGCTGTCTCACGACCGGCTCCGCTCTGCACAGCTCGCTGTCTCACAAACGGCTCAGCTCTGCACAGCTCACCAACACTCCACCAGCCTATCCACAAACAGCGCCACTGCACTCTAGATCTTCCAGCTCCATCCACTACTTGACACAGTGCTCAGTGATTCCAGCTCATAGTAGTGAGAGCCTTAATGCTGGTGCACCGTAAGGCCAAAGTGAATTCAGCACAGTACCTGTAGCAAGACTCTTAATAGGCCCAAAATTAGCTCTGACATTCCACAGTGGAGAGAGACAGAGGTGCAATTGGTGTTTCAGGCCCTCACAAAGGGGCCCACACCACCAGGTACTAATACCTGTCTCAAGCCTCTCTCAGTTCACAGAGTTTTGGAACCCATGTCCCTTGCCTAGCGAGTGCTACTTAGTTGATGGTGAGTCCCTCCATCCTAACAAAAGGCCAAGTACAGTTCCAAGCACGGTTCCCATAATCAGGGTAATAACAATTTATTCTTCCCGCCCCAATAACAGAGACACTGGGGATCCCACAACAGCCAAAGTGACCATTTGGGCAGCTTTGGCCTCATTCTAGGCGGGGTGGGTGTGCCTATGCAAATGAGATCGGCCCCTGAAGTTCTTTTCCACAACTTGTCACACCTCACCACCAGATGTCAGGGTGGAGCTCATCCTGACTCTGCTTACATCTATTTATAGTGTCAGGAATATACTTTGAAAGTATCAGAATCAATGGCCCTGTCCCAGTGAGCTTGCAGCAGAGTCTGCAAACTTGGGTGTCTAAAGCTAGGCCTTAAATTTATATCCGGGCACCAGTGGGAGATGCAGATTATTTTAAGCTTTGAAGATGCTGGCCTTGCAATGTGGCTCAGATGCACCCAATGGCCTCGGGGAACAGCAGGGCTGGGGAAGCCAGGAGAGCCACACAGGCAGAGTCTTGGTATTCTTCATTCATCACCAGGAATGTGCTCAGCACTATCCAGGGCATGGAAGCCAGAGCTGCGTAGGGGTAAGAGCCCTGTGGGCAGCTGTGGACCCTTCACTTGCCCTGGGGGGAGGGGGGGCTGGAGGACATGCGCCAGGGGCTGTTCTCACGCCAGGGGCTGTTCTCGCGCCCCTCCACCCCAGGCAGGCTCCCCAGTCTGGCTCCGGCTTTCAGCTTGGCTAGGGGACAGGCCTTGGAGGGAAGGAGCGGGGCCATGGAGGGTCCCCACCGATTTTAGGAAGAATCCATTGCCCTGCGTCGATGCCTTTCTGCAAGAGGTGCTTTAACCAAACACAAGTTATTGGGCTCCGTACAGGTGGCATTTCTGTCTGTGCTGTGTAGGAGGTGAGACTAGATCTATTGGTCCTGTTTGGTTTATAAATTAACACACGTCTATGAATCAATGGTCCTGGAATAACTACTTCATATCTCTGTGGCTTTGAGTCCCCATCTGTACAATGGGGAAGATATTCCCCTAGCCCCCAGCTTGCTGGGAACGTTTATCAGCCGATGCTGGTAAAGTGCCGTGAGGCCCTTGGAGGGGGAGCACGACAGAAGGGTCAGATATTACAGCTACATTTTAATTACACGTTTCCTCTTAGCCTGGGCAGCTGAGGAAATATTTTAACAGTAATTACTTTAAAGCTGAGCCTATTTGCACTGTTCAAATAACTGCTTCAGCCTGCAGAGAAGCAGTTTTCCCAAGGGCAGGACACAGAGAAAATGCTTTGAGATGAATGATCTGGTGGGTGAGCGATGGGGAGGGTGTACAGGCCCCATTCCCTGTCTCAGCAATGCTGTGCATGCATCCCTCTCCAGATGGCATGAGTGGCAGCTGGAACAGACTCCAGTCTGGCATGGCTCAGAGATGCTCATTGTTCTAGTCAAGTCTGCAAGGCCCCCAGCCTGACAGTCTTGCGCAAGGTAGGAAGGAATAGAGCTTTGGTCTCCTGTCCACAGAACAGAGCCAAGGATTGAACAATCAATACACAGGGGAGGCTGGTGCCTTGTCAGGCAGAGATGGGCTGAGACCCAAACCCAAATGTTGGGAGGCTCCAAATCCAGAGGCAAACTCTGGAGCCAGAGGCCATCTCCATTACTGGTCATTGCTGCACGGAGCAGATGAAAAGACCAGACTCAGTCCCTGCCCCAGGGAGTCAGTGACCAGAACCCCAGGGATAGATCCTCAAGCTTCTAGATGGGACACGAGTCAGCAACTGAAAGCAGCAGGCCATGGTGAAGAAGGGAGAGTGAGGGAGGACAAGGTCACACGCTCTGTTTTGGGGAGATGCCCATCTTGGGGAACCCATGGCAGGTATGCGTCCTCCTGTTCTGTTAGAGTTCATTCATGCTGGATCCAAACATCGAGGCCACTCCTAGGCCCGTTGGCTCTCTTACCAGCCCCACTAAATGCCCCGTTCCCACATGCCCCCAGCACTAACCCCCCCCAGAACCATGTACTTTTGGGAGACAGCATCCTATTCCAGTGCGATTAGGGAGGCAGGCCACTCTCCCAAAGACCCCAGCCCCTCCCTCACAACCTGGCTCCCCGGCTGACGCTGGAGGCACAGGCCAAGCTTTGCCCAAGTAAATAAATAACTGAACAAAACCAGTGAAGCCTTTAATAAAATCAGGGCTCTCGAGTGGCTCCGCGGCAAAGAGTTCCCTCGCTCCCCTGCGTGTGTGCAGCAGTCGCAGGGCTGCCTTCAGAGCTGGGCCAGGAAATCTAGCGTGTGCGTCGCTTCTCCAAGGGCTTTTTACTGGGTGTAAATGATTGATGAAGGATATTGTGGAAAGCAGATGTGCTGTTGCCACAGTAACCGCAGCGACTGGCAGGCGAGGCTCGTCCACATGCTGAATGCTGAGAGGATGACATCCCTGTGCAGTGCGGCTATTTGAGCCTTTGCAAGACTCTGGTTAATTATTAACACCATAAGGTCCTAACCTGGAGGAAAATGTATCAGGGAGGCTAAATTCATAATGAATCCCTTTCAATTTCCTCTCCTGAGCCCACTCTCTCTCTGCAAACAATTATAGTTCTAGCTCCCTCAAATCTCCCATTATCTCACTTTCAACTATGGTAACCTACTAATATCTTCAATATTTCAAAAGGCGAATAATGGGAGGGAAATTCTGGGCTGGAAACGACTCCTGCTCCCTCACTTCCAAAGGCCTTTCCTTGCTCCATGAATTGCTGTTCTGCCACCCTGAATGATCAGCCTCTCTGGCTGGGAAGCGAGTGCGTGAGCCAGACCCTACCCAGCAAGCGTTGCCGATTCGAGTCGGGACTTAAAGGGCAGCTGTGCCGGACATGGGTGTTGGCAGCTTAGTTCTGGTAGGTCTGTCACTCTGAGGGGACAGGGGTCCCAATTTCTATTTCTGCAAGCTGAAACAGAGGGTCTTTTGCCTCTTAAAAAGATGGTGCCCCTGGAACCATGCCTGATTTCGCTTTTTGCTCAGTTAACTGAATTTGACTGGGGGAAGGGGGCGGGGGGAGACTGGTACTGATTTGATAGAACCTGACGAGAGAGAGCTTTTCATGCCCCAGCCCTCCATGCTGAGGGTATGAAACAGCACTGACTACTGCAAAATGCAGTAATGGCTGTCACCTGGAAATCACAGCTCCTTCAGTGAAAGGGTTAAATGGTGTAATTCTGAGGCACCAACCAGTCCATGACCCCTCTGAGTATGTAGTCCATGTATATTTGAAAATCCCTGCTCTCTCAGCCATGGGCTTGCTTATGCTGGCTCGAGAGCTGTTCCCATCAATAACCATAAGGCAGCGAGTGAGAATGGAGAGCAGCTGGGCTGCTGGAGTCCACGCAGTCAGGTTAGAGTTAACTCAAAATCAGGTCACAACTGGATAACTCCCTCTGCCTGAGCAGTACCTGAGGAAGGAGAATACATTTTACTGAGTCTCCTGCCACCCTTCTCCTCCCAGCTGCTAGCACATCCCTTACACGCAGAGAGCTGGGAGGTTTAGGGATGGGTTTAGATGGCTTCTTAGAACAGCTGTTTCCCCTGCCTCAGAAGCCTCCCCGGCCCTTGTTCTGAGAGATGAAGATGTTTATGTTGACCGGGCTGAGTGCCATCACCCTAGGAAAGATTTCACTGACAGCAAAACACCCCATTTTACAGAGCCAGCCCCGAACCTGCTCAGTGGCTGATGTTGAGTATTGAGATACTGAATATGATCCTGAGCATGCAGCAGACAGTGGAGCTGGACATTTCCCCCAGGTCTCCCTCTGAACACCCCAGGGACTATGGGGGAGCAAAGAGTACTTTGCGTTTCTCTCGTCCCTGCCATCCAGGGCTCTCGCAGTGCTTCACAATGGGAAGATAAGTCATTTTACAGGGGGGGGGACCCAGAGCTAAGAATAGCTCCCAGACTGCCAATCCCCATATTGACTGGGTACAAGTCACCTCAGGATGGGTTGCAGAGAACATTTCTAGACACCGTAAATGACTGCTTCTTGGAGCAGCTAGTCCTGGAACCCACAAGGGGAGAGGCAATTCTTGACTTAGTTCTAAGTAGCACACAGGATCTGGTCTAAGATGTCAATATAGCTGGACCACTCAGTAATAGCAACAATAAAGTAATTAAATTTTAAAATCCTTGTAGGGGGAGAATGCCAAAGAAATCCATGACAGTAGCATTTAACTTCAAAAAGGGGAACTGCAAAAAATTATGAAGACTGCAGAAATTAAAAGGAACAGTCACAAGAGAAATGCCTGAAAGCTGCATGAAAATTATTTATAAACACCATAACAGAGGCTCAAACTAAATGTATACACCAAATAATAATGAATAATCAGTAATACAGCACACTGCTATAACAAACCAATTGGGATCCAAGCCATTGGTTCATTATTGCCAGGGGCTCATTATAGCAAAAATGCCCTGCTGCCCCGGGGGAGGGGCAGCCTACAGCTCCTTCAGCCCAGCAGCTGTGGTGGGGGCTGTCTGCAGGGCTCAAGGGGCCCCAGGGACCGCGTTCATTATAACTGTCACTCTGCCACTCAGCAACTTTCTTTCGTTTTCCTCTTTGCTGCTTTGTAACTTTCCAAAGTTGAAGTTTTGGAAAGTTACTAAATGAATAAATGAAAAATTGAGGGGGAGGGAGAGACAAACCAAACAACCATATTGGCCCTTATTCCTTCAGTTGAAGTTGGGCCGGGGGAGAGGGGGGATGGGAATGCAAGGGTGGAGGGGAGAAGTAAAGGGAAAAACAAAAATTTGGAAATTTTGATTTTCAAAACAAAACTTAATTTGAATGGAAGCAAAAGGAAAATTTCATTTCATTTTGAAATTTTCCTGCAAATAATGAAAACATTTCAAATGTGGGATTAATTTTTTGTGTGAAATACTTTGAAGTAAAACTACAGATTTTTCAACATGCTGTATTCTGGTGCAAGGACTCACAATTACCCCAAATTTATTCTCTATGGATAGTCCCAAAATATTTGCTTTGGATATTTTCTGCACAAAATTCCTGCCAGTTAAGTCATTTGCTAGGATGCTTGTGGAAAGGGCATGGATACCTGTGAAGCACATTAGGTTAATAATTGGAACAAGTGTAGCAGAGGACAGGTTCTGAGCCCAGCTCTGTTGTTGGGTCACTGGGGAATCCAGATGCAGGATAGGATTTTTAGCCCCCAGAAGCAGAACAGGGGGTACCCTCTTCTGCTTAGTTAAAAATTTCTGCTTTTTTGTCCGACAGGTCTGAACTGGCGGTAAATGGCCATTCCCAAGGCCCCTGTGAAAACCTGCCTGTGGTCTCTTCTCAAGATATATTGTACGGATGCCTCCAGCTGACAAAGGAACAGAGACAGCAGCAGATGCTTTTATATGGCTGTGATGCTGAAATTTGTACTCCCAAGTGCATCAAATGGTGATGGAGAGAAGAAATGAAGGGCAAGATGGTTGGCTTCAAGCTGCAGGAACTGGGAGTCCTGCCAGCAGCAGAGCTGTGAAAAGGGCTGATCGGACAGTTGGGTACCTGCTTCGCTTAGTGCTCAGGGATGGCCAGATGGCCTGGGACCTCAAAGCTCCCTGTAGTATTTTGCTTACAAATCTCGGTGCTGCTCACCTTTCCATCCAGGATGCTGTGCTGGCCTGGGGGAAGACGTGCTGCTAGAAGAGAGACGGAGCAGAGTGAGTTCAAGGTTGGCACGGGGAGGACATTTCGTAGATGGAGGAGTGCAGTGGCAGCTTTTCAGGAACACAATGTTTGCCTCTCATTTGCATACACCTGCGCCTGCATTATTGAAAATCCTCAGTAAAGGCACCCAGTGGGCCTGGACTTCAGCAGGTGGCTTTCCCACGGCAGGCAGGAGAACTGTGCATGTCACAAGGGTGAAAAATCAGGACAGGGATGTGGAGTCATAGGCCCATGTATAAGAAAAAGCCCCAAATATCCGGACTGTCCCTATAAAATCATCCTCACTGTCACTTGAATGGGCAACTGGCAGAACTTGCCTAAATGGGTTTATGCAGGTGGATGTAAATCCTATCACTTAGGTACACAAGTGTCTGATTTCCATATTCATTTTTTTTTCCAGATTGGCAAACTGAGGCACAGAGAAGGTCACCCATAGCTAAGGTCAGTGGGACAGTGAGCAACAGAGCTCAAGTCTCCTGACTCCCCTCCAAAAGGCTAGACTACATCCTGGAGGGCAGGTTCCTCCACATTCAGGAATGACTCTACAAAGTGCCCAACAAGGATGCCGACTGCGGAGCCCCTCCCTTGAGGAACGCAAGATATGCCAGATTGGATCAAACCCAAGGCCCCTTCTCTGAGGGTGGCCAGCACCAGATACTTCAGAGGCAGATGTAAGGACCCTGCAGTAGCAGACGTGGGATAATCTGCCCCCTCCCCCATTAGATCTCAAATAGTTAAGAGAGCGGCTTAAGTCCTGAAGCTTGAGGTTTAATGTCCTTTCCAAAATGTTTGTCATTAATTATGATAACTGGATATTCTGAATATGCATACAACTGGTCAATCTCTTTCTCAATCTTCTTAAGCCATTGAGGCTAAAGAACATAACCTGATTCTATCTGCAGGGATTTTAAGAATATCCAGAATGTTCATAATTAATGGCAGCACCTTGCAGGAGGGGGCCCTTTGCCATGATAAATACAGAGAAAAGCCAGCCTGACCTGCCCCAGTCATAACTCGCTGAAAGAACGTAGCAGGAGAAGATCACTTGGAAGTGGCACATGCAGGCAGCACATTGTTGGATCTGTTCTGTTCTATGCACAGGTTTTTGCTCATTTTTGGTGACCTTGTTGCCAGACTGTGCTCAGCAAACAGTGCCTGGCCTGTGGCCTGTCTGCTGGGCTATGGGCTGTTCTGCCTTGGTGGAGTTTGAAGTGAACACAGCAAGGAGGGAGACAAAATACCCCATGCTCGTTCTCCCTGTGGGATCAGTGCCCCCACAGGTGTAGAAGGAACCAGATTTTGGCAGCGCTCCCCAGCTGATGGCAGGTTCCCAGCACGGGTACCCAAGAGCACCTGTCAACTTCCCACAGATCACGCCCTGGAAATGTCTCAACCCTGACTGGGGTGGCAGCCACTGGGCAGAGGGAGTTCATCTGCATGCCCTATTCATGCCTTGGCTTCTTCACTGAGGATGCTGGCCAGTGGGTCAGCTAGGATGTGCACTGTGATCTCCGCTTATTTCACCCATGCAGGGCTCAGAAGCAACTGGCCCCACTCATAGGAGCATTGCCAGCCGATCGAGGGAAGCAATTATTCCCCTCTGTTTGGCACTGGTGAGGCCACACCTGGAGTATTGTTTCCAGTTTTAGTCCCCCCACTACAGAAAAGATGTGGAAACATTGGAGAGAGTCCAGCAGAGGGCAATGAAAATGATTAGGGGGCTGGGGCACACGATTTATGAGGAGGGGCTGAGGGACCTGAGGTTTAGTCTGCAGAAGAGAAGAGTGAGGGGGGATTTGATAGCAGCCTTCAACTACCTGAAGGGGGGTTCCAAACAGGATGGAGCTCGGCTGTTCTCAGTGGTGGCAGATGACAGAACAAGGAGCAATGGTCTCAAGTTGCAGTGGGGGAGGTCTAGGTTGGATATTAGGAAACACTATTTCACTAGGAGAGTGGTGAAGCACTAGAATGGGTTACCTAGGGAGGTGGTGGAATCTCCATCCTTAGAGGTTTTTAAGGCCCAGCTTGACGAAGCCCTGGCTGGGAAGATTTAGTTGGTGTTGGTCCTGCTTTGAGCAGGGGGTTGGACTAGATTAACTTCTGAGGTCTCTTCCAACCCTAATCTTCTATGATAAGCCATACCACCATCTCTCACAAGTGACTGTGCTATTCTCCAGAATCTTAACTTTTATTTAAAACAAGGTCCATCTATAGCCAGTCTGGAAAACCTCAGAAATGTGAACTGAGCATAGTTAACACAAAGCTGAGTCTGCAGAGGGCCTGGAACAACAGCTCTGAGAAATGGAAATTGCCCATCCAGCTCAATGAGGTGTTAGCTAGGATTCCCAGTGACAATTATATAAATATCAGCATTGTTCCTATTTCAACCTGCAGAGAGGGCGGGTCACAGACCTCCACAATTCACTTTGAGTGACAGCACAGGATAGGGCTGCATGTTGGTGGTGCTTAGGAGATGCACAAGGAAGGAGGCCAACTTGGCAGAGCCCATGGCCATGTCCAAGCCCCACCAATGGGAAACCAAGTGCAGGCAGCCTAGAAGTGGCAAGTGACACCACCAATATATTGCGAATATCTGCACAATCTGCTGTCCCATTCTGGCAGCTCACATGGGCAGAGCTACCTTTGTGGAGAGAGCTTGGTCAAGTTTTCACAACTGAGCTCCTGTGCACATGTCTCCAAAGATCTAGGAGACTGTCGTGACTCCTGTCACTTCTGGAACTGCAAACTGAGACAAGATGGTCAACACCTTTTAACTAGAAGATTCTTCTTCCCAAAAAATGGGGTTTCTTCAAAAACTACTTTTTTTATGAAAAATATTTTGAAAAAATTTCCAAATGAAAATTCTGGTAAACCCCCCCCCAACACACAATTTTTTAGTATTTTTAAAAATATAGGCATTGTAAGGAAATTCCACCTTTTTGTGTCTCTCACATTCCCTCTCCCCCTGCTTTTCTTTTTTTCCTCCCTTTTTTTTTCACAAGAAAGGTGTGGAGAGAAGGTAGCAAAAAAAAGAAAAAGAGGAGATAGTGAGAGAAAGTAACATGTAAGAAGTAACACTTTCACTTTTAAAAGTCACACTTTCTCTCACTTTTTAACTTTCTGTCTCTTTAAGTGAGAGAACGTAATACTTTGAATTTTTCTCCTAGTAGAAAATAATTAGTGAGAGAAAATGTGGTGGGTTTTTTTTTGTTTGGTTCCCCTCCCCCCCCCACTTTGTGTTACTTCTTTACCTCTCAACTCTTATTCTGCTGGAAAAAGGGAAACATTTTTAAAAGTAAGATTTTTAAAATATTGGATTTTTCCTAGAAATGGAGACAACAATTCCAAACCCAAAAGTATTCACACAGCCACACACATTCAACAGCAGTAAAGTTTGTATTTTTAAAAAATCAGGCCTGGGGGGCAGAAAGGAAAATGGAGTGGGGGGTGGGGAGAGACTGGATTTGAGCAGCTCTTCTGGGAAAACTCTGAATTTGTCCCCTCTTGGTTCAGCAGAACATCTGCAAATCTTCTGAGGTTTGGGTGGGATCAACTGACTGGTTTGTGGTGGGTGGGCACAGACCTTCTCCTTTACCTGGGGGTGGTGGCAATTTCGCTGCAGCTGACTACAGTGCACTATTTGAGGTTCAAACGGGATTGATGAAGAATGGCTGAAGGCATACATCTGGTGTATTGATTGGCTGAACTTTCTGCATCTGGGGGGCCAGGGAAACCCATTGTATTTAACCAAGGGGAGGGAGCAGTTGTAGGTAAAGTGGCTTCTGAGTCTATTCAGAAAAACTTTGGAAAAGACTCTGGGGGTGGGAATCACAGACACACTGATCATAACTCGCCGTCTGTGGGGGATTCCAATGGGGGCTAGGTACCGGAACACCTGTGGGGATCTGGACTGCAGAGATTATTTACAGTTTCACAGAAGGGAACCTTGCAGCCCAGGCTCAGAGAGAGTGAGGCCTGCATGCCTCAAGACTGCTTTGCCTTGTTCTGTCCTTGTTCTAGCACATGCAGCTGGGAAGCCAATTGCATTTCTCTTTTATTTTCTTTGTCACATTGCTGCATGCTGGGGCTCCCCTCCTAGGAGCAGCTGGTCTGGAGTCCTGGTTTGTCATGCACGACCTGTCATCACAAACCTAGAGTCAATGGGATGTGACTGAGGCCTGACTGATAAAGAACATCAGACCACTGCATTATCTAATCATCTGCTTTAGCCCCCCAGGACATCTCCACTAGCCTTCCCGTCTCCATGCCTGTGATTTCACTGTCCCCTTTGGCTATTGTCCCCTTCCTCCCCCACCCCCACATAGGTATCCAGCTCCAGCTAAATCCCATCTCTCCTTCCAACCCATCCTTTCCTTGCTGTCCCCACACCTATAACATAAGGTTTAACGCATTCAGATTGCCCGAGCTAAACAATTGACTGGGGGAGACATCCAGGAATGATGAGCTCAGAGTGGAGTAGGCCAATGGCAAGACAACACTGTACCACCCGTCCGCCCAGGAGGCCGACTCCTGCTTCCCTTCGCAAATACCTTTCAAGGGGTCCAGAGGAGCTGAGGCCTCCAGGGGCATCTCCAGAGCACAGCAGCTGAGCTCCTCCACAGCACAAATGCAGGCTCCTCGGTGATTGCTCCCTGGGGGCAGTGTGAAATGGACCTGGGTTCTGCCGAAATCACCACCTGCTACCAGCAGTTCCATGTCCTTCTCTGCACCACTCCTTCATGCTCCCTGCCTTGCCACTGTACATCACCTGGGCTTGGTGTGGTGTCCAGGCCACCTTCCCCAAGAAAAGAAAGGTTCGTGAATGCACAATAATTGGCAAGGTTTCAAGTGACAGTCTATGGAACAGAGTCCTTGGCACCACAGACTTCCAAGTAGCTGGGACCCTGCCCCTTGCAAGTAACCTGCCACAGTAACAGGCTCCATATGCTCCAGATGGTCTTCCCCAGCCAGGGCTAAGGGTCAGCAGATTCATCACACTGCTTCCACACAGGGGAAAAGATGTGGAGCTCAGTGCATCTGCTGAAGAGGATGAAAGGTTGAGTTGATGCTACTGAGATGAGGAGTACTTGTGGCACCTTAGAGATTAACAAATTTGTTTGAGCATAAGTTTTTGTGAGCTAGAGCTCACTTCATCGGATGCATATAGTGGAAAATACAGTAGGGAAATTTTATATACACAGAGAACATGAAACAATGGGTGTTACCATACACACTGTAACAAGAGTGATCAGGTAAGGTGAGCTATTACCAGCAGGAGAAAAAAAAGCCTTTTGTAGCGATAATCAAGGTGGGCCATTTCCAGCAGTTGACAAGAACGTGTGAGGAACAGTAGGGGGTGGGAAATAAACATGGGGAAATAGTTTTACTTTGTGTAATGACACATCCACTCCCAGTCTTTATTCAAGCCTAATTTAATGGTGTCCGGTTTGCAAATTAATTCCAATTCAGCAGTCTCTCGCTGGAGTCTGGTTTTGAAGTTTTTTTCTTGTAATATTGCAACTTTTAGGTCTGTAATCAAGTGACCAGAAAGATTGAAGTATTCTCCGACTGGTTTTTGAATGTTATAATTCTTGGCATCTGATTTGTGTCCATTTATTCTTTTACGTAGAGACTGTCCAGTTTGGCCAATGTACATGGCAGAGGGGCATTGCTGGCACATGATGGCATAGATCACATTGGTAGATGTGCAGGTGAACAAGCCTCTGATAGTGTGGCTGATGTGATTAGGTCCTATGATGGTGTCCCCTGAATAGATATGTGGGCACAGTTGGCAACGGGTTTTGTTGCAAGGATAGGTTCCTGGGTTAGTGTTTTTGTTGTGTGGTGTGTGGTTTCTGGTGAGTATTTGCTTCAGGTTGGGGGGCTGTCTGTAAGCAAGGACTGGCCTGTCTCCCAAGATCTGTGAGAGTGATGGGTCGTCCTTCAGGATAGGTTGTAGATCCTTGATGATGCATTGGAGAGGTTTTAGTTGGGGGCTGAAGGTGATGGCTAGCGGCGTTCTGTTGTTATCTTTGTTGGGCCTGTCCTGTAGTAGGTGACTTCTGTGTACTCTTCTGGCTCTGTCAATCTGTTTCTTCACTTCCGCAGGTGGGTATTGTAGTTGTAAGAATGCTTGATAGAAATCTTGTAGGTGTTTGACTCTGTCTGAGGGGTTGGAGCAAATGCGGTTGTATCGCAGAGCTTGGCTGTAGACAATGGCTCGTGTGGTGTGGTCAGGGTGAAAGCTGGAGGCATGTAGGTAGGAATAGTGGTCAGTAGGTTTCCGGTATAGGGTGGTGTTTATGTGACCATCGCTTATTAGCACCGTAGTGTCCAGGAAGTGGATCTCTTGTGTGGACTGGTCCAGGCTGAGGTTGATGGCGGGATGGAAATTGTTGAAATCATGGTGGAATTCCTCAAGGGCTTCTTTTCCATGGGTCCAGATGATGAAGATGTCATCAATATAGTGCAAGTAGAGTAGGGGCATTAGGGGACGAGAGCTGAGGAAGTGTTGTTCTAAGTCAGCCATAAAAATGTTGGCATACTGTGGGGCCATGCGGGTACCCATAGCAGTGCCGCTGATTTGAAGGTATACGTTGTCCCCAAATGTGAAACAGTTATGGAAGGCTACTGAGATGTGAACCCCTCTTTTTAGGGAGTTAGAATGTGGCAATACTGAAACTTAGTTAACTAAGTCATCTCCCGTTCACAGTCAATGTAGCAGCTGCATGCTGGGACTATTTTCTATATCAGTGCGAGGGCTGTCAATTAATCGCAGTTAACTCAAGCAATTAACACAAAACAAATTAACTCGATTAAAAATTAATCATGATTTAGTTGCAGTTTTAATCGCACTGTTAAACAATAATAGAATACCAATTTAAATTTATTATAAATATTTTTGGATATGTTTCTACAGTGCTCATGGAATGGTGATCAAAGCATGAAGGTGCATACAAATGTTTAGCATATCTAGGGTGTAAATATCTTGCAATGCCGGCTAAAACAATACCATGTGAACGCCTGTTCTCACTTTCAAGTGACATTGTAAATAAGAAGTGGGTAGCATTACCTCCTGTAAATGTAAACAAACTTGTTTATTTAAGTGACTGGCTGAACAGGAAGTAGGACTGAGTGGGTTTGTAGGCTCTCAGATTTGACATTGTTTTATTTTTGAGTGCAGTTATGTAAAAAAAATTAATAAATCTACATTTGTAAGTTTCACTTTCACAATAAAGAGATTGCACTACAGTACTTGTATGAGGTGAACTGAAAAATACTATTTCTTGTGTTTATCTTTTTTACAGTGAAAATATTTATAACCAAAAACAATATCAAGTGAGCACTGTACACTTTGTATTCTGTGTTGTAATTGAAATTGATATATTTGAAAATGTAGAAAACATCCAAAAATATTGAAATAAATGGTATTCTGTTGATTAGCAGTGCGATTAAAAATGGTGATTAATTGCAAATTTTTAAAATCTTCCGATTAATAGTGATTAATTTTTTTTAATTGTTTGACAGTCTGAATCAGCACATACCATTACTCAGATCTTCCTTCTGCTGTAACATGGCCTGGAAATGGCCAGTTTCTGCTCTCAGATATGCATGTGTAACTAAGTAGTGAAATCAACAGGAGCTTTTCATCTCAGGGTACAATGTGCCCTCACTTTTGTGGTAAAACAGCTGCTCTCCTAACCAACCCAAGAAAGACCTGCGAGATGAGAATAGTGCATAATGGGCATCATTCATCTTCACTGCCCAACATCCAGGGATGAATTTGGCCCAGTAATTTAACAAAGTCATTACTAAGAAATATTTGTCCTAAGTCTTCTCTCATTGCTGCTAATAGACTTTCTCCTAATTTGCACCAGTGTGACAAGGGACTCAAGCCTGTTGTGTATAGAATTGGGAGCTTACATTATGCTTGCTAGCCTGTTTTGAAAAATCTCCTGGATGCAGTCTGATCTCTGTCATCTCTCTTTTTCTCTGGTGTAACACCATCTACTCAAAGAGAGTCATTCCCTGATTTACACCAGTTTCAAGAACAGAACCAGGCCCCTTCTCTGTCCATGGAATGCTCCAGCTGGCTCAAGTCTGCTTACAACTATATGGGGAGATTGCAAGAAAACTTCCGAAGTGGGGCAGGGATGGAACAAGAGAACGAAGGAATCAGAGTGTTATCGCTAGCACTCAGTCTAACCAGGGAAAGGGCATGGAGGGCTCCAGGGTTCCCATGGATCTGCCCTTGGGACCCTCTTCCTGGTGTGTCAGGACTGGAATCCTGAGAATGCCGCATGTTAGCATTGCAGATACTGGAATGGAAACAGGAAACGCTCAGAGGCTGCTGACGACATCCCTGCAGGGACCAGACCGCAAACAGAGATGGCCCCTGGGTAACTCTGGGAGGGGGAGCAAACAGACAACAGCCAATCTCCTTGGGAGGATCTTCCTTTTCCAGCCCCCTGGCAGGGGATATTCTCCATCAGCACTCAGGGCTCTTGCCATTTGTCTGGTGCCAGTAACTCTTTCGGGGCTGTGTTGGATCATCAGGGATCCAGCTACATTATGAGCAGCAGCCCGAGCAGCAAGGCTCCAGCCCGGGGGGCTTGGGCTGCAGGGCTCACAGATCACACTAAAGCAGCCACGTAGGCATTGCCCCTTGGGCACTGAGGCCACCCCCCGCCCTAGGCGTCAGAGTCTGCGCTCCAGCCTGAGCCGCAGTGCCTACGCAGCTAGCCAGTGCCATAGTCGAGCCGGGCTCTGAGACTTGCCGCTGCGGGCTGTGTAGACGAACCCATGGGGAGTATCTGGGGGATGGGGCGGAACTGCATCACCCTAGCAGCGACTCCGTGATGCCTCCTCACCTCCCTGGATGAACCTCCCCTGAGCAGGTGCAGCATATACGAAGGAAGGGGCATGGCCAGTGCGAAGGAAGGGGCATGG
Source organism: Chelonia mydas (assembly GCF_015237465.2). Lineage (NCBI taxonomy): Eukaryota > Metazoa > Chordata > Testudines > Cheloniidae > Chelonia > Chelonia mydas. Next base: position 17,948,426 of record NC_051259.2, on the reverse strand, counting down.
CCCTGCCTCCTGCAGCCCTATTTGGGGTGGCTACTCCCCTTTGGCGGTGCTAGCATTGGGCATTCCTGGGGATTGGGCTTGTGTTCACTGCCTGTGTGGGACATAAGGGAGGAGACTTTCTGCATTGTTGCCCTTTGTTCACTCACACAGCGGGTCTTAGCTTTAGCACGCTCCTGGCACTATCCCCTCTCTGGGCTCGTCCGTTCAAGTCACCATCTGCGTGGGCTGACTGTGGCAGATTAAGCTCTCGTTCTGATCTTTGATCTGGTTTAATCAGAGCATGCCCATCTGGAAAAGAGTCATACAGAGAGCGTGGCGTGCAGGATTTGCATCAAGAACTTGTGTATCTCAAGCCAGAGAAAATAATTAAACTATTAATTTTGGGGGCATAGGCAATGCACAGCATCATGTGCTAACCTGCTGTGTTGCCAGGACTGATAACGCTCCTTCCTGCTGTGACAAAGCCAGGAATGCAGAGAACTAGAGTCTAGTAAATAGCGCCAGAAACCCCATGCAGTGGAGTTACTCTACAGTCATGCAGCCTTCTCCCTAGTGCTGTGTCATGGGCTGTGGCCAAGGTTTTTAAAAGGGAAATTTACAGTTAGGTTCCTCAGCCCCTGTTTAGGCACCTGCATATGGATTTAGCTTTCGGCTCCTGTTTTGGCCGTACCTCTGTGATTTTCACTAGGCTTTTTCCTGTTCTCAGCTGAGGGTGGGGGAATCCATGGGTTTCTTTGCTGTCATAGGTCAGTCTGATGGGGGAGCATCACATATGAATGAAAGCCAGTCTGTGGATTTCCTGGTGTAGGACCTGATCCAATCCCATTAAAGTCAATCTATCTCAGGGCTTTTATACTACTGCCCCTCACCGAAGCATCCAGTCAGTGGAAAGATGCCCTGGGAGCTAGAGCAGGCCTTTACTCTGCTCACTGGGCAGTGATTTAATTTCTGCTGGATCACCTGCAAAACATGAGGTGTTCCCCCATCCCACGAGCAGGAGCTGATTGTGGAGAACAGCATTTGTCACATACAGGACTGCACCACTATTGCAAATCCTCTCACAAACTATGGACTGGAGTTCCCTTGGTGACAGAGAGAGGTATTTTAAGTCCCATTAAATTACAAACTAGCAGCAGACCTAAGGCAAAGGAAGAGACCAACTAGTGGTGGTGAAATAGGGTGGAGTAATGGTTTCTATGCACTGGGGAATGAGGAAGAGAAACAAGCAGAAGATGGGATGGCAAGAAAGAAAAGAAGGGAAGCCTGTGCCGGCAGAAGAGGGGATGAGACAATGGAGATAGCCAGGAGATAGCCAGGAGAGCCTAAGGAAACGTGAGGATGGTGTAATGGGGACATCTAGAGAGAACATAAAACAGATTCATAACAACACTGAGAAGAGACAGGTCTGTGTGATCTGGGTCTCCATCCTCAGAAGAATCAATAGGCCTGTCACCAGCCCAGATCCAGAGAAGAGTGGAGTGTGCCATCTGCCGGGAGCCAGGATATGAGGTGTGGATGTGAGGCTGAAGAGGATCCTGATGGGAACTGGTAAAAATCCACTGATTCTGCTGCATGTCAGGACATGACACTGCTAGATTCCCATTGGAATGGATCAAAGGTGATAACATGTGGCTTGTTGGGCTTAAGGAAGTGGAAAGTCAGGTAATTTTCAGTGGAATACTTCTGGTCCCTAGAGAATGAGGTTGAAGGCATGACAAGGTACCAAAGATCAACAGATGGCTCAAAGATAGGTGGTATGAGGAAGGTTTAGGGATGATCAACCATTAGGAGGCATCACAGAAAGACAACTCTTCTTGACTGATGGACTCCACTTGAGTACCTGAGGTATTGACCATTTGTGGCAATCGGGGGAGGTCCCGGAAAATTGGAAAAAGGAAAATATAGTGCCCATATTTTAAAAAGGGAAGAAAGAGAACCTGGGGAACTACAGGCCGGTCAGCCTCATGTCAGTCCACGGCAAAATCATGGAGCAGGTCTTCAAGGAATCCATTTTGAAGCACTTGGAGGAGAGGAAGGTGATCAGGAACAGTCAACATGGATTCACCAAGGGCAAGTCATGCCTGACTAACCTATTGCCTTTTATGATGAGATAACTGGCTCTGTGGATGAGGGGAAAGCAGTGGACGTGTTATTCCTTGACTTTAGTAAAGCTTTTGACACGGTCTCCCACAGTATTCTTGCCAGCAAGTTAAAGAAGTATGGATTGGATGAATGGACTATAAGGTGGATAGAAAGCTGGCTAGATTGTCGGTCTTAGCAGGTAATGATCAATGGCTCCATTTCTAGTTGTCAGCCGGTATCAAGCGGAGTTCACCAGGGGTCAGTCCTGGGGCTGGTTTTGTTCAACATCTTTATTAATGATCTGGATGATGGGATGAATTGCACCCTCATCAAGTTCACAGGTGACACTAAGCTGGCGGGAGCGGTAGGTATGCTGGAGGGTAGGGATAGGGTCCAGAGTGACCCAGAGAAATTGGAGGATTGGGCCAAAAGAAATATGACGAGGTTCAACAAGGACAAGTGCAGAGTCCTGCACTTAGGAAGGAAGAATCCCAGGCTGGGGACCGACTGGCTAAGCAACAGTTCTGCAGAAAAGGACCTGGGGTTTACAGTGGACGAGAAGCTGGATATGAGTCAGCAGTGTGTCCTTGTTGCCAAGAAGGTCAATGGCATGTTGGGTTGTATTAGTAGGAGCATTGCCAGCAGCTCGAGGGAAGTAATTATTCCCCTCTATTCGGCACTGGTGAGGCCACACCTGAAGTATTGTTTCCAGTTTTGGTCCCCACACCTACAGAAAGCATGTCGAAAAATTGGAGTGTGTCTGGTGGAGGGCAGCGAAAATTATTAGGTGGCTGGGGCACATGACTTACGAGGAGAGGCTGAGGGAACTGGGGTTATTTAGTCTTTAGAAGAGAAGAGTGAAGGGAGATTTGATAGCAGCCTTCAACTACCTGAAGGGGGGTTTCAAAGAGAATGGAGTTCGGCTGTTCTCAGTAGTGGCAGATGACAGAACAAGGAGCAATGGTCTCAAGTTGCAGTGGGGGAGGTTTAGGTTGGATATTAGGAAACACTATTTCACTAGGAGGGTGGTGAAACACTGGAATGGGTTACCTAGGGAGGTGGTGGAATCTCCATCCTTAGAGATTTTTAAGGCCCAGCTTGACAAAGCCCTGGCTGGGATGATTTAGTTGGTGTTGGTCCTGCTTTGAGCAGGGGGTTGGACTAGATGACCTCCTGAGGTCTCTTCCAGCTCTAATATTCTATGATTCAAAGGCTGGCACCATTGGTAAGAATGGGCTTTAAATTAGGAAATGAGGGGAGAAAGTTGGGAGAGACTTGTGAAATCTCCACACCTGGCTTCAATATACTGGAGGAGGAAAATAGCTAAATAAAAATCTAGTAAGGGATAATGGATCTCCACATGGTAAGAGTATGGACAGCAAGAAGAAAGTACAAATATTGACTGAAGTAGTAGTCAAGTAGGTGATACAGCTAGTGAAAGGACTATGTATAATCCAGCTAGAAAACTGGACAAAAACTGAGGGAAGCAACTGAAATGCTTGTACACAAATGCAAGGAGTCTGGGCAATAAAATGGAGAAACTGGAACTACTGGTGCAGATCAAACCAGATATTACTGAGGATACAGAAATATGGTGGAATAACACTTGCGACTGGAACACAGGAACTGAAGTGTAAGCAGAGTCTGAATGAGCTCTCCCCTGACATCTAGTGATGCACTAGGGGAAAAGACTTCAGGAGTAGATCATATTTACATAATTACACCTATTCTGCATAGGTGTTCAGAAAACAGAACTGCTTTTCCAAATTGATAAGTATTGGCTGATGTTGGGTTACAGCCATGACCAAAAACACAACCCCAGGAAAAGATGGCATTTGCTATAACTTCCTGAAAAAACGAGACCCCAGCTGCCTGGTATTAACTGCCATTTTCAACAAATGCAAACAATTCTGCTGTACCCCCAGCTCCTGGAAGAAGTCTATGACGATGCTCGTCTACAAGGAAGGCCAGAAAGACAATCCCAGCAACTGGAGACCCATCTCTCTCTGTTCCACCATGTATAAACTGTATGCCAGCGGCCTCACAGCTGGGATCACAGACTGGTCGGTGAACAGAGGAGCCATTAGCTCCATCCAGAAAGGCTTCGTGTCATGCAAAGGCTGCTATGAACACAGCTTTGTCCTTCAGTCTGCCATTCACCAGGCCAGGAGGGTACAGGAGACGTGTGCCATAGCGTGGCTCGACCTGGCTAATGCTTTTGGATCGATGCCCCACAGCACAGTTTTGCCACCCTGCGAGAGTTCAGGGTGCCTGAAAACTTTCTCCAGCTGATCTGGGAACTTTATGAAGGCTGCACCACCACCACCCGCTCCATGGAAGGAGTGAGGCCTGAAATCCCTATCTGTAGCAGTGTGAAGCAAGGTTGTCCCCTCAGCACCATTGTTTTCAACTTAGCTATGGAGCCGCTCATTCGAGCCATCTCCAGCAGCGTAGGCAGTTTAGACCTGTATGGCAACAGCACGAATATCCTGGCCTACGCAGATGATCTGGTCCTGATCGCAGATAACCCCGAGTGTCTCCAAGAAATGCTTGACATCACCAGCCAGGCTGCCACCTGGATGGGACTCCGCTTCAATGCTAGGAAGTGCGCATCCCTGCATCTCAATGGCAGCAGAAAGGACTTGGTCCAGTCAATGCTGTTTCAGATCCAGGGTGAACCCATGATCTTCCTCGACGATGGGGAAGCATACCAACATCTCGGCACGCCCACGGATTTCCGTGTCCCGCAGACACCTAAGGATACCATCATGGAGATCCTACAAGATGTGGCCAGGATCGACTCCTCCCTATTGGCACCATGGCAGAAGATCAACACCTGGAACACCTTCCGGATCCCCGTATCTCATTAGTCCTGAGGGGATCTGCCATGGCGAAGGTACCTCTGAACAAGGCAGAAACACCATCAGGCAGCTAGTAAAGAAGTGGATGTTTCTTCCCCAGAGAGCCAGCAACGAGCTGGTATACATCTCGCACAGGCAGGGTGGTGCCAGCGTCCCTCGTATGGGTGATCTGTGCGATATTGCTGTGATTGCTCATGCCTTCTGCCTTCTGACGTGTCCGGACGCCATGGTGAGGAACATCGCAGAGAGTGCTATGCAGGATGTCATCAAGAAGCTAATTGCAAGGACCCCCTCCAACCAAGATGTCGCCACCTACCTGAGCAGCTCACTGGAAGGTGAATTCAGAAGAGACAGGGGTGGCTTTGCTTCACTCTGGACTCGTGCCTACAATGCTACGTGACAACTGGAGAAGCATATCAGCTGCTACTGGACATGGTGCGAGGAACGCCAGGAGCTGGGAATCCTGGTGCCACACGTGATGAACACAGAGCACACAGTCGTCACTCCGAGAGCTAGAACCATGCTGGACAGGACCCTGAAGGATGACATCTGCTGCCAATACGTGCAAAACCTGAACCGGAAGCCGGACCAGGGCAAGGCATGTGAGGTGACGTGCAAGTGGGACGCCAGCAACCACTTCCTCCCTGAGGGCAGCTTCACCTGATTTTACGACGGGAGGTTCATCCACAGGGCCCAGCTCAACTGCGTTCCGCTGAAATGAGCCACCCGCCATGGGAATCGGGACAAGAGAGGCAGGAAGTGTGGCTACACAGGACGTTACCCCACGTCCTGTGTAGCTGCAAGCCCCATTCCAGAGCCTGGCAGCTGGGACACAAGGCCATCCAAGATTGCCTAGACAGAGCCATCCCTCTGTTACCCAAAATTGGGCCAGTTAATAAGCTTAGGGAGGACTAATGACCCACCAGAGTTTGGCAGAAAGCAGAACGTTTATTATACTTATAGCTAAGCTCCAAAGAAAAGCGGCGGTGAGGGGGGGGATGTCACACTCACACTCTCATACTCACGCTCCCAGGACAGGCATGGCACTGGAGATGTCAGGATCCTTCAAGGTAAGTGTCCCATAGCGCAGCGATGGGCGGGGCGATGAAGGTCAGTCTTCCTGAGGCACGATGGAATGCAACGCAGCGAAGCACTGGCCAGGTGGTTCGGGCGAAGGGCCTTCACGGGAGGTACAAGCTTATGAGTGCACTGCCGAGCACATGGCCTCTTCCCCTTTTAAGGACCTGCTCTTCATGCCCTGCGACTAGAGATGACTTGGCCGCATCTGGTTGGTCACACTCCACCCGGGCAGTGTCCATGCATTGGGTGTGTGATCGCTGCCTAATCAGAGTCCCAGACACCTTGTCTACCTGTGAGCTCTTCTGATCTTCCAGCTGTTCAGCCAGCCCATTCATCCCACAAGCATTCCAGGAGGGAGGGGGAGGTGGAAAGCCACTTCACAGGTATTCAAAGAGGGAGAGGAGACAAAGGGGTGGGGGAGGTGTAACAGACTTTTTGAGCATACAGCTTATGCATAGCATAGTCATGCATAGCATACAGATCACTGTTGCTCCTACAACACCCGCTATCCATGAGAAAGGTGGCCGTGAACTCCACCATCCCTGGAACCAAGAGCCAAGTGTGACCGGATATCATCATCACTAACAAGGACCAGAAGAGCATGATTGTGGATGGTGGATTAGGGGACTGGAATACATGATTTATGAGGAGAGGCTGAGGGAACTAGAATTGTTTAGTCTTCAGAAGAGAAGAATGAGGGGGGATTTGATAGCTGCTTTCAACTACCTGAAAGGGGGTTCCAAAGAGGATGGATCTAGACTGTTCTCAGTGGTAGCAGATGACAGAACAAGGAGTAATGGTCTCAAGTTGCAGTAGGGGAGGTTTAGGTTCGATATTAGGAAAAACTTTTTCACTAGGAGGGTGGTAAAGCACTGGAATGGGTTACCTAGGGAGGTGGTGGAATCTCCTTCCTTAGAAGTTTTTAAGGTCAGGCTTGACAAAGCCCTGGCTGGGATGATGTAGTTGAGGATTGGTCCTGCTTTGAGCAGGGGGTTGGACTAGATGACCTCCTGAGGTCCCTTCCAACCCTGATATTCTATGATTCTATGTCACATTGCCCTTCGAGAACAGGACCCTGGCCTTGCGTGACGCCCGAGCTCAAAAGGTGGAGAAATATGCCCGTCTGGCCGAAACCTTGAGAGCTAAGGTTTACCTGGTTCAGACACACGTGCTGATTGTCGGTGTCCTGGGCTCATGGGACACCAGTAACAAGTGAGTGCTGAGAGAATGCGGAATCGGTCAGTGCTATGCCCGGCTGATGTGGCAACTCATAGTGTCAGACACCATCAGGTGGTCGTGGGATATCTACATAGAACACATCACCGGACATCAGCAATACCAGGAGCGATGAGCTGGAGGGCCAATGAGAAGCGCAGTCGGAAAAGTAACTGAAATACTTCCCTGATGGATTGTATTTTCTAAATGGACAATCTACCATAAATGCTCAATTACTGAGGGACAATCTTCACTCATTCCTATATTTGCTTTCTACAATCAACTCACTGTACAACTTTTCATGAGTCATGTACCCAGATACTTGGATGCTAAAATCTAAACTGTATTGTTAGATTTATTCACCTAAATTTGGGTTATTGCTGATTATGCAGTATATGTATCTTATGACTTTTAAAACAAACTTTGTATTTCTGGATAATCTAAGCGCTATACCCAGATGTACAGACACTCTTTTCTCAACTTGTGTATTATACAATTTTTTAATATTAACTTAATAAAATTTTTAGTATTGAGTGCAGGGGTAATGACATGTTGTTCTCCTTATTGTATGAGTAGAGGGCAGCAGAACTGTGCTTAGCCTGCCCTGGGTGAGGGGTTCATAAGAATGGCCACACTGGGTCAGACCAAAGGGCCATCTAGCCCAGTATCCTGTCTTCTGACAGTGGCCAGTGCCAGGTGCCCCAGGAGGAATGAACAGAACAGGGAATCATCAAGTGATCCATCCCCTGTCACTCATTCCCAGCTTCTGGCAAACAGAGGCTAGGGACAGCATCCCTGCCCATCCTGGCTAATAGCCATTGATGGACCTATCCTCCATGAAGTTACTTGTTCTTGTTTGAACCCTGTTATAGACTTGGCCTTCACAACATCCTCTGGCAATCAGTTCCACAGGTTGACTATGCGTCATGTGAAGAAATACTTCCTTTTGTTTATTTTAAACTTGCTGCCTATTAATTTCATTTGGTGATCCTTAGTTCTTGTGTTATGAGAAGAAGTAAATAACACTTCCTTATTCACTTTCTCCACACCAGTCATGATTTTGCAGACTTCTATCATATCCCCCTTAGTCTTCTCTTTTCCAAATGAAAAGTCCCAGTCTTATTAATCTTTCCTCATACGGAAGCTGTCCCATACCCCTAATAATTTTTGTTGCCCTTTTCTGAACCTTTTCCAATTTCAATATATCTTTTTTGAGATGGGGTGACCACTTCTGCACACAGTCTTCAAGACGTGGGGGCACCATGGATTTATATAGAAGCAATATGATATGTTTTGTCTTATTATCTACCCCTTTCTTAATGATTCCCAACATTCTGTTTGCTTTTTTGACTGCCGCTGCACATTGAGTGGATGTTTTCAGAGAACTATCCACGATGACTGCAAGATCTCTTTCTTGAGTGGTAACAGCTAATGTAGACCCCATCATTTTATATGTATAGTTGGGATTATGTTTTCCAGTGTACTTTGCATTTATCAACATTGAATTTCATGGGTCACTTTGTTGCCCAGTCACCCAGTTTTGAGAGATCCCTTTGTAACTCTTCACAGTCTGCTTTGAACTTAACTATCTTGAGTAGTTTTGTATCATCTGCAAATTTTGCCTCCTCACCGTTTACGCCTCTTTTTCAAGATCATTTATGAATATGTTGAATAGGACTGGTCCCAGTACAGACCCCTGGGGACACCACTATTCATAGATATTTTTAGATATTTAGGTCAGAAGGGACCATTATGATCATCTAGTCTGACCTCCTGCACAACGCAGGCCACAGAATTTCACCCACCACTCCTACAAAAAAACCTCACACCTATATCTGTGCTATTGAAGTCCTCAAATCGTAGTTTAAAGACTTCAAGGAGCAGAGAATCCTCCAGCAAGTGACCCGTGCCCCATGCTACAGAGGAAGGCGAAAAACCTCCAGGGCCTCTTCCAATCTGCCCTGGAGGAAAATTCCTTCCAGATCCCAAATATGGCGATCAGCTAAACCCTGAGCATATGGGCAAGATTCATCAGCCAGATACTACAGAAAATTCTTTCCCGGGTAACTTGGATCTTACCCCATCTAATAACCCATCACAGGCCATTGGGCCTATTTACCATGAATATTTAATTACCAAAACCATGTTATCCCATCATACCATCTCCTCCATAAACTTATCGAGTTTAATCTTAAAGCAAGATAGATCTTTTGCCCCCACTACTTCCCTTGGAAGGCTATTCCAAAACTTGACTCCTCTGATGGTTAGAAACCTTCGTCTAATTTCTAATCTAAATTTCCTAGTGGCCAGTTTATATCCATTTGTTCTTGTGTCCACATTGGTACTGAGTTTAAATAATTCCTCTCCCTCTCTGGTATTTATCCCTCTGATATATTTATAGAGAGCAATCATATCTCCCCTCAACCTTCTTTTAGTTAGGCTAAACAAGCCAAGCTCCCTGAGTCTCCTTTCATAAGACAAGTTTTCCATTCCTCGGATCATCCTAGTAGCCCTTCTCTGTACCTGTTCCAGTTTGAATTCATCCTTCTTAAACATGGGAGACCAGAACTGCACACAGTATTCCAGGTGAGGTCTCACCAGTGCCTTGTATAACGGTACTAAAACCTCCTTATCCCTACTGGAAATACCTCTCCTGATGCATCCCAAGACCACATTAGCTTTTTTCACAGCCATATCACATTGGCAGCTCATAGTCATCCTATGATCAACCAATACTCCAAGGTCCTTTTCCTCCTCCGTTACTTCTAGTTGATGCGTCCTAGCTTATAACTAAAATTCTTGTTATTAATCCCTAAATGCATGACCTTACACTTCTCACTATTAAATTTCATCCTATTCCTATTACTCCAGTTTACAAGGTCATCCAGATCCTCCTGTAGGGTATCCCTGTCCTTCTCTAAATTAGCAATACCTCCCAGCTTTGTATCATCCGCAAACTTTATTAGCACACTCCCACTTTTTGTGCCCAGGTCAGTAATAAAAAGATTAAATAAGATTGGTCCCAAAACTGATCCTTGAGGAACTCCACTGGTAACCTCCCTCCAGCTTGACAGTTCACCTTTCAATAGGACCCGTTGTAGTCTCCCCTTTAACCAATTCCCTATCCACCTTTCAATTTTCCTATTGATGCCCATCTTATCCAATTTAACTAATAATTCCCCATGTGGCACAGTATCAAATGCCTTACTAAAATCCAAGTAAATTAGATCCACTGCGTTTCCTTTGTCTAAAAAATCTGTTACTTTCTCAAAGAAGGAGATCAGGTTGGTTTGGCACGATCTACCTTTTGTAAAACCATGTTGTATTTTGTCCCATTTACCATTGACTTCAATGTCCTTAACTACCTTCTCCTTCAAAATTTTTTCCAAGACCTTGCATACTACAGATGTCAAACTAACAGGCCTATAATTACTCGGATCACTTTTTTTCCCTTTCTTAAAAATAGGAACTATGTTAGCAATTCTCCAATCATACGGTACAACCCCTGAGTTTACAGATTCATTAAAAATTCTTGCTAATGGGCTTGCAATTTCTTGTGCCAATTCTTTTAATATTCTTGGATGAAGATTATCTGGGCCCCCCCGATTTAGTCCCATTAAGCTGTTTGAGTTTCGCTTCTACCTCAGATATGGTGATGTCTACCTCCATATCCTCATTCCCATTTATCATGCTACCATTATCCCTAAGATCCTCTTTAGTCTTATTAAAGACTGAGGCAAAGTATTTGTTTAGATATTGGGCCATGCCTAGATTATCCTTGACCTCCACTCCATCCTCAGTTTTTAGCGGTCCCACTTCTTTCTTTGTTTTCTTCCTATTTATATGACTATAGAACCTTTTACTATTGGTTTTAATTCCCTTTGCAAGGTCCAACTCTACTTGACTTTTAGCCTGTCTCACTTTATCCCTACATATTCTGACCTCAATAAGGTAGCTTTCCTTACTGATCCCTCCCTTCTTCCACTCCCTATATGCTTTCTGCTTTTTCTTAATTACCTCTCTAAGATGCTTGCTCATCCAGCTTGGTCTACACCTCCTGCCTATGAATTTTTTCCCCTTTCTTGGGATGCAGGCTTCTGATAGCTTCTGCAGCTTTAATTTAAAATAATCCCAGGCCTCCTCTACCTTTAAACCCATAAATTCTTCAGTCCAATCCACTTCCCTAACTAATTTTCTTAATTTTTGAAAGTCAGCCCTTTTGAAATCAAAAACCCTAGTTGCAGATTTATTTTTGTTAATCCTTCCGTTCAGTTTGAACTGAATTAGCTCATGATCACTTGAGCCAAGATTATCCCCTACAACCATTTCCTCTATGAGGTCCTCATTACTCACCAAGACCAAATAAAATGGCATCCCCTCTAGTCGGTTCAGCAACTACTTGCTGAAGGAATCCATCTATTTACCTCTCTCCATTCTGAAAACTGACAATTTATTCCTATCCTTTGTTTCCTATCTTTTAACCAGTTACCCATCCATGAGAGGACCTTCCCTCTTACCCCATGACAATTTACTTTGCCTAAGAGCCTTTGGTGAGGGACCTTGTCAAAGGCTTTCTGAAAATCTGAAGGATTGTAAAGGAGGATCTATTGGGATAGTGCTAGGAGTCTGCTACAAACCCCCAGGGTTGGACTCCAATATGTATAGTGATCTCTGTAATATTATTAGAGATAAATACTAGTAGGAATTGTATCATAATGGGAGGCTTTGACTTCTCAGATATAGACTGTAGAATAAATGCTACTAACATCGGTAGGGCCCCATTTTCCTGGATGTGAGAGATGAATGTTTTCTTTGTCAATTGTCACCAAACTAACACACGGTGATACGCTTTTAGAGTTGATTTTAGTAAGTAGTGAGGAGGTCATAGAAGAGCTTGTCATAGGAAATAACCTTGGGTCAAGTCATCATGAGTTGATTCAGTTTAAATTAAAAGGAAGGATCATCAAACCCAGGTCATTAACTTTGGGTTTTGATTTCAGAAGGGCAGATGTTGGGAAATTAACAAAGTCAACTGGACTGAAGAGCTCAAGAACTTAAATGTGGAGGAGGCTTGGAATTGCTTCAAGTCAGCTATCCAGAAACTATCTGAAATTGCATTCCTAGCAAGGGTAAAAACCTGTATGGAAAGGCTCCAAATCCTGCATGAATAACTATCTCAGAAAAGTTAGTAGTAGTAAACAGAGATCGTAAAGGGAATGGAATAGGGGGCTGATCAGCAAAGAAAGTGACATCATGGAAGTTAGAAAATGTAGGAATAAAGTGAGAATAGTGAAGAGTTCAGCTGAATTAGCTCTTGCCAAGACAATTAAGGTTTTTAGTAATATAAATAAAAAGAGAATAAGGCAGGATGAGGTTAGGCTACTATGCAGTGTGGATGGGAAGGAGATTAAAGATCATCTAGGTATGGTCCAAAAACTAAGAAATATTTTGCCTCAGTTTTCAATAAGGGTATTAATATGGAACATGTGCATGAAAGCAGTATGGAAACCAATCTTAAAGTGCTTAGTGTACTGAAACTGGGGAGACTGGATAATTTTCATCCCAGAATACTGAACGAACTGGCACATGAGATTGCTAGTCTGGTAGCAAGGACTTTTAGTAAATTGATCTATTCGGGAGTAGTACCATATGATTTGAGAATAGCTAGTATCATACCTATATTTAAGGGGAGAGGGGGAAGTGATCCAGGCAAAACAGAGGTGTTAGTCTGACCTCAAGGCTTTAGAACAAATGATGAAGGAAAGAATAATTAGTTCAAGGAGGTAATTGGTAAAGAGGATGTAATGCAGCACGGGTTTACCAAAGGTAGATCGTTAGAGAGACAGGGGGGTGAGACAATACCTTTTACTGGTCTAACCTTTGTTGGTGAGAGAGACAGCACCTGGGATGACACAGCTACAGCTACACTGTATACAACTGCATACAACAACGGCAGATCATATCAGAGTAACCTGATTTCCTCCTATGAGAACATAACTGATTTTTTAGATAAGGGAAGTGCAATAGATCTAATATCTTTGAACATCATTAAAGCATTTGACATGGTACCACATTATTAGTTATTAGTTAATATATAATAGAAATTATTAGTTAAATTAGGGAAGATGGGGATCAGTCCAAGCATTGTAAGATGGATAAGGAACTGGCTAAAGGGGGGGAAGGCAATGGGTTGCGTTGAAATTTGAAATTTGAATTATCTGGCTGGAGGGAGGTTACTAGTAGAGGGTCGGTCAAGGGTCGGTCTTGGGACCAATCTTATTCAAGGACATTGGCACAAAAAATTTGCTGACAATACGAAGTACAAAGCTGCTCACAAAGAGTTACAAAAGGGTCTCACTAAACTGGGTGACTGGGCAACAACATGGCAGATGAAATTCAATGTTGATAAGTGCAAGGTAATATACACTAGAAAAAGAATCCCAATTATATGTACAAAAGGATGGGGTCTAAATTAGTTGTTACCACTCAAGAAACAGTCTTTGGACTCAATGTGGATCGTTCTCTGAGAACATAGGCTCAATGGGCAGTGGCAGTCAAAAAAACGAACAGAATGTTAGGAACCATTAAAAAGGGATAAATAATACAACAGAAACTATAATAATGTCAATGTATAAATCCATGGTCCATCTGCACCTTAAATACTGAGTGCATTTCTGGTTGCTCCATTTCAAAAAAGATCTATTGGAACTGGAAAAGGAACAGAGAAGGGCAAGAGACATGAGGAGGCATACGGGACAGCTTCCACAGGAGGAGAGATTAAAAAGACTGGGACTGTTCAGTTAAAAAAAGAGACGACTAAAGAGGGACATGACAGAGGTCTATAAACTCATGACTGGGGTGGAGAAAGTGACCAGGGAAGTGTTATTTACCCCTTCACATAACACAAGAACTGAGGGTAACCTGTGGAATTCCTTGCTAGGGGATGTTGTGAAAGCCAAAACTATAACAGGGTTCAGAGAAGAACTAGATAAGTCCCCGGAGGACAAGTCCATCCATGGCTATTAGCCAAGATGGGCAGGGATGCAACCCCATGCTATGTGTATCTCCAGTCTCTGTCTGCCAGAAGCTGGGAGTGGACGACAGAGGATGGATCACTTGATGACTGCCTGTTCTGTTCATTCTCTCTGGGGCACCTGGCACTGGCCACTGTCGGCAGACAGGACACTGGGCTAGATGGACGTTTGGTCTGACCCCGTCTGGCCATTCTTATGTTCTTAAGAGGCAGCCCTTCAAGCTTTGGAAGGATGCACCGAGAATGGCGAGGAATCCATTATGGGGATACACATGGTATAACTCAGAGTGAGTGGATGCAATTCAAAAGGGGCAAATATAGGCTGAATACCAGGAAACACTTTCTTGGCAGTTAGTTCTAATGATAAAATGAGAAATCACCTCCCAGAGGAAGGGTACATGAAGTGCTTATTGGCAGCCACTCCCAGACACACTCCTCCCAAAGTGGGAGCTCTTTTTATATCTTTAGTAAATTCCTCTGGAGCGAGGTACGCTCTCAAAAGCTTCCTTGGATTTCTGGAACCATAATTCCATTTACCGAGTCAGCAGGTACAACAGACATTCTCTATAAATCAATCACCAGACATGTTCGTTCCTGTAGAACCTGGTCTCTTGGTGCAAAAGGAATTTTCTTGGGTGGAGCAGAAAAGAAGGTTACCCCAGGGTTCAAACAAATCTCATGTGCACCCTTAAACAAACTGATTTAATCAGTCCTTATGTTCTAGTCTATTGTTTTCATTTCAATCACAAGAGGCCTCTATTTTACATTAAATCAGTCTTCATTCTTCACACTCACAAAGTAAGCATCCACATTTATAATCACTTCACTGACTGACCTTTCAGCCTCTTTATATGTACATTCCACAGGCCATACCCTAATTATTGGTAGTTCTCTCCATTCCACGTGTGGGATTCAGTGATCTCTCTCTCTTTCTCTCTCTCTCCCTCTCTGGGAAGTTTAGCCCTTAAAGACATAGTCCCCAGTACCACACTAGGTTGCTAATTTGACTTTTTTAATTTTTTTAATTCTAATTTCCTGGTAAATCTTCAGCTTCAGTTCCTATCTCATGTTTAATGGTGTGAGGGTCTCCATTTAATCCCACAGCTCTTTTCCAGCCTTTGTTTGGTACACGGTTCCAATGAGAAGTTCATCTACTACTTCACTCTTATCCTCAGTTTCTGGGACTGCATGCACATCACTTGCTTTGCATATTTCTGCATAGTGCTTCTTTCTGTCGCAGTTTCTGCCATCTTCCCAATAAGCAGCACACTTAATTTAGGGACATGCAGGTCCACATTTCCCACATCCCACCTTTTGCCTTAGTTTTTGCCAAAATATTCCTATTTTTGCTGACTCATTCTGCTAATTCCTTATGAAGTACACTCTTACCAGGAACAGTTTGTAATGCCATCCATGTCAGCTTTGCATCTTTATTTTTCTCTTGGTTTATCTGGAGTTTATTTGTCATTTAGCTCTGCCGATACCTACAGCTTTCATTAATGTTCAGCCTGAATCTCTTACCAATGTCTCCTTTGAACTCTGGGCTTGTTAATACCACGAGCAAAGTTGTACTTTTTGCTTCAAACTCTGTTACATAGTGATCTATTGTTTCACCTTGCCATTGGACACAACAGAGAACTGGCTCCTTTCACATTCTCTGTTCTGCCTTGGAGTTTGGGATTCACTGGATTTCTTTAAAGCCACATCCAGACGATTCCTTTCAATGCCTTGCTCCAAGGCTGAATGTGGTCTGATGTGCTGCATCTCCCTACACATGCAGGAACAGCGAAGCTAAACTTCTGTGGCTTTCCCTCTGCCACTCCAGCTAAATCAGAGATCATTGTCTGAACTCCTTCCATTATTCAACCGCAACATCTCCTGTGAAGTTCACCTTCCCACTGAGCACCATGATATTTTCATTCAGGAGTTAGCCATGATGGATCTTCCTTTGCTATGAAGCATTTTATCATGTATCGAGTAAAGCAACATTGTCACCGCTAAGGAAGTCTTCATGCTAAAATCATGGGCTGTTACTTTGTGCTAATTATTACATAAACCTCTAACCCATTCCATATAACTATTTTTTATTCAGCATTTACATTAGATTAGCACCCAGATTCTCCATCTGAATCATAGAATCATAGAATATCAGGGTTGGAAGGGACCTCAGGAGGTCACCTAGTCCAACCACCTGCTCAAAGCAGGACCAACCCCAACTAAATCTTCCCAGCCAGGGCTTTGTCAAGCCTGACCTTAAAAACCTCTAAGGAAGGAGATTCCACCACCTCCCTAGGGAACCCATTTCAGTGCTTCTCCACCCTCCTAGTGAAATAATGTTTCCTAATATCCAACCTAGACCTCCGCCACTGCAACTTGAGACCATTGCTCCTTGTTCTGTCATCTGCCACCACTGAGACCACCGAGCTCCATCCTCTTTGGAACCCCCCTTCAAGTAGTTGAAGGCTGCTATCAAATCCCCCCTCTCTTCTCTTCTACAGACTAAATAACCCCAGTTCCCTCTGCCTCTCCTCATAAGTCATGTGCCGCAGCCCCCTAATCATTTTCGTTGCCCTCCACTGGACTCTCTGCAATTTGTCCACATCCCTTCTGTAGTGGGGGGACCAAAACTGGAAACAATACTCCAGATGTGGCCCCACCAGTGCCGAATAGAGGGGAATAATCACTTCCTTCATATCTGCTGGCAATGCTCCTACTCATGCAGCCCAATATGCTGTTAGCCTTCTGGCCTGTAGTGGTGCATGGGATTCTTCTATCCTAAATGCAGGACTCTACACTTGTCCTCATGGAACCTCATCAGATTTCTTTTGGCCCAATCCTCCAATTTGTCTAGGTCACTCTGGGTCCTGTCCCTACCCTTCAGTGTACGTACCTCTCCTCCCAGATTAGTGCCATCTGTGAACTTGCTTAGGGTGCAATTCATCCCATCATCCAGATCATTAATGAAGCTGTTGAACAAAACTGGCCCCAGGACAGACCCCTGGGGCACTCCGCTTGATACCAGCTGCCAACTAGACATGGAGCTGTTGATCGCTACCCGTTGAGCCCGACAATCTAGCCAACTTTCTATCCACCTTATAGTCCATTCATCCAATCCATACTTCTTTAACTTGCTGGCAAGAATACTGTGAGACACTGTATCAAAAGCTTTGCTAAAGTCAAGGTATATCACGTCCACCTCTTTCCCCATATCCACAGAGCCAGTTATCTCACCATAGAAGGTAATGAGGTTGGTCAGGCATGACTTGCTCTTGGTGAATCCATGTTGACTCTTCCTGATAACCTGCCTCTCCTCCAAGTGCTTCAAAATGGATTCCTTGAGGACTTGCTCCATGACTTTTCCAGGGACAGAGGTGAGGCTGACCGGTCTGTAGTTCCCCGGATTCTTCTCCTTCCCTTTTTTGAAGATGGGCACTATATTTGCCTTTTTCCAATCGTCTGGGACATCCCCCAATCACCACCAGTTTTCAGAGACAATGGCCAATGGCTCTGCAATCACATCAGCCAACTCCCTCAGCACCCTAGGATGCATTAGACCTGGACCCATGGACTTGTGCATGTCCAGCTTTTCTAAATAGTCCTGAACCTGTTCTTTCACCACTGAGGGCTGCTCACCTCCTCCCCATACTGTGCTGTCCAGTGCAGCAGTCTGGGAACTGACCTTGTCTGTGAAGACCAAGGCAAAAAAAAGCATTGAGTGCTTCAGCTTTTTCCCCATCATATGTCACTAGGTTGCCTCCCCCATTCAGTAAGGGTCCCACACTTTTCCTGACCTTCTTCCTGTTACTAACATACCTGTAGACACCCTTCTTGTTACCCTTCACATCCCTTGTTAGCTGCAACTCCAGTTGTGCTTTGGCCTTCCTGATTACACCCCTGAATGCTTGACCAATATTTTTATACTCCTCCCTAGTCATCTGTCCAAGTTTCCACTTCTTGTAAGCTTCCTTTTTGTGTTTAAGCTCACCAAAGATTTCACTGTTAAGCCAAGCTAGTCGCCTGCCATATTTGCTCTTCTTTTTGCACATTGGGATGGTTTGTTCCTGCACTCTCATAGAATCATAGAATATCAGGGTTGGAAGGGACCTCAGGAGGTCATCTAGTCCAACCCCCTGCTCAAAGCAGGACCAATCCCCAATTTTTTGCCCCAGATCCCTAAATGGCCCCCTCAAGGATTAAACTCACAACCCTGGGTTTAGCAGGCCAATGCTCAAACCCTTGAGCTATCCCTCCCCCCCCAGGTCTCCTGGACTCCTTTCCCCCTCATATTAGCCTCCCAGGGGATCCTGCCCATCAGTTCCCTGAGGGAGTCAAAGTCTGCTTTTCTGAGAACCAGGCACCATTGTGATAGGTGCTGTATGAACATAAGAGAAGGGTAAACACAGCCCTTGCCCTGAAGAGATGACAATTGAAGAGACAACCAGAAAACTGTTAGATGAAGCTCTATTTTATTCATTACCAACCTGCGCTGGCTATCTGGAGCTGAAAGACTCCATGACCATGAGACAACACCAAGGTCTATATGACATTTAGTCAACACTAGGGAATAAGCTCGACACCAAACCTAGATCCAAATGCCTCTGTACTGTGATGTTTGGTTCTGGATATGAACTTTGTGGCTCATCTCATCACTAAGCCACACATTCTCACTACTAGAAATGGCCAAAAAAAATCAACTGAACATTGTCCAACCAGGTAAAGTAGTTTTCCAGAAAGATGTTGATTTTGATGAAAAAATGTTGATGGAAAAATGTCAAAATGAATCATTTTGATTTTCTTGTTTCATTTTGATAATGTCAAAACATTTTGTTTTGATCAGATAAAAAGGGTTTATTTTTATGTTATTGCTTCAATTCATTTAGTTTTATATTATATTAGCATATGTCAGTATAGGAAAGTCTATCAAAACATGATTGATACGACACAATATGATATCTCAACATTATCAGAATGAAATGTTTCCAGATTTAATCTGTTTGGAAATTCAGTTCTGTGGGAATTTTGACTTTTCCTCTGATTCAGAACAAAAACAAATTTTGAAATGTTGGAATTTCCTCCAGAATGGAAATCCTATTTTCCAGCCTGCTCTGTTCCCTACCTTGTTTCCCTCCACACTGCCCAGCTGCTCCCAGCCTAGGATTTTGATTTTCTTCAGTATTAGCACTGCCTTCGAAAGCTGCTCCTTATCTTTGGGAGCTAATAATAGCCATTTCCAGCAGGTGCTCAAAAGCCTTTTGTTCCCTTCATGCAATCTGGCTGCATCACACACACTGTGAGGTTATGCTGGGCTACAGAAATCAAAGGACACTTATTTGAAGGGCCCGATTTTGTCCTGAAGACAAGCTGTGGGTGCCCAATTAACCAGCTACACTTCCTCCAGGCTGTGTTTTTGGTTTGGCTGCTAAAACTGATACCTGCACATGTTATCTCAGCCAGGGAGAATCAGAGAGGCTTCCTATTGGATGTCAGACAAATGCTGGTGAGATGTAACAGTACGCTCATGCATTTGGGGACTTCTGTATCCATCAAGACTATGAGTGGAAGTAATTGCTTGGGATCTTTGCAATTTGTGTCCTGTTTCTTTCGCAAGAAAAGAGTATCAAAGGGATAGCCGTGTTAGTCTGTATCCACACACACACACAAAGAAAAGAGTAGTTTTCCAGGCTCAAGCCAAAGTCCTACTACAATACGGAACAAAAATTCAGGGTGTTGAAGAGAAATACATTAATAATATTAAATATTATGAGGAACTCATATAATTTGGATGATGAGGCCATATAAATACTTAAAATATACTCCACCATGATTTCAACAATTTCCATCCCACCATCAACCTCAGACTGGTCCAGTCCACACAAGAGATCCACTTCCTGGACACTACTGTGCTAATAAACGATGGTCACATAAACACCACCCTATACCGGAAACCTACTGACCGCTAATCCTACCTACATGCCTCCAGCTTTCACCCTGACCACACCACACGAGCCATTGTCTACAGCCAAGCTCTGCGATATAACCACATTTGCTCCAACCCCTCAGACAGAGACAAACACCTACAAGATCTCTATCAAGCATTCTTACAACTACAATAACCACCTGCGGAAGTGAAGAAACAGATTGACAGAGCCAGAAGAGTTCCCAGAAGTCACCTACTACAGGACAGGCCTAACAAAGAAAATAACAGAACGCCACTAGCCGTCACCTTCAGCCCCCAACTAAAACCCCTCCAACGCATTATTAAGGATCTACAACCTATCCTGAAGGATGACCCAACACTCTCACAAATCTTGGGAGACAGGCCAGTCCTTGCCTACAGACAGCCACCCAACCTGAAGCAAATACTCACCAGCAACCACATACCACACAACAGAACCACTAACCCAGGAACCTATCCTTGCAACAAAGCCTGTTGCCAACTGTGCCCACATATCTATTCAGGGGACACCATCACAGGGCCTAATAACATCAGCCACAGTATCAGAGGCTCGTTCACCTGCACATCCACCAGTGTGTTATATGCCATCATGTGCCAGCAATGCCCCTCTGCCATGTACATTGGTCAAACTGGACAGTCTCTACGTAAAAGAATAAATGGACACAAATCAGATGTCAAGAATTATAACATTCATAAACCAGTCGGAGAACACTTCAATCTCTCTGGTCACACGATTACAGACATGAAAGTTGCGATATTACAACAAAAGACCTTCAAATCCAGACTCCAGCGAGAGACTGCTGAATTGGAATTCATTTGCAAATTGGTTACAATTAACTTAGGCTTGAATAGAGACTGGGAGTGGCTAAGTCATTATGCAAGGTAACCTATTTCCCCTTGTTTATTCCTCCCCCGCCCCGTTCCTCAGACGTTCTTGTTAAACCTGGGATTTGTGCTGGAAATGGCCCAACTTGATTATCATACACATTGTAAGGAGAGTGATCACTTTAGATAAGCTATTACCAGCAGGAGAGTGGGGTGGGGGGAGAGAAAACCTTTTGTAGTGGTAAACACCCATTTTTTCATGCTTTGTGTGTATAAAAAGATCTTCTACACTTTCCATAGTATGCATCCGATGAAGTGAGCTGTAGCTCACGAAAGCTTATGCTCAAATAAATTGATTAGTCTCTAAGGTGCCACAAGTACTCCTTTTCTTTTTTCTCCGACACAGTCGTTCCACCAGGTGTCAAACCCCTGCTACAAAATAGATGCTCTACAGTCGACAAAGGAGTTTGCAAAACAGCACGAAGACCACACTCTAAAATGAAGGTTACAATGCCAAGTAGAGGCCCTGCAACAAAATAGGGTTCCCCAAATAGCATGTGATTCATAATTTGACACAGACATATCCCCAGTCTGTCACACTTATATTTAAAAACAAAACAGTGTGTGTGGATTTAGGGTGAGAAGTCAAAGTGCCTTCAGGGAAGATGGCAGCCCCTTGTGCTGTCAGTAGATGGAGAAGAGCACTGTGAAGAGGAGGTTAGTGCAGGCAGTAGCCACCTACACTTAGGGAAACCTGTGGCCATTGAGAACAATAGGAGATGGCAGCCATTTTGAAAGAAGGGTATTCTTCATGGAATTCTCCATAGAAGAACATTATTCTTCAACCCCCATTGAAAAATAATCATTCAGATAGGAAGAATAAGGGTTAATATGCCATGTTCACCTGGCATGTAGCAAAGCCAGACCTAGTGGTCACATTGTGCTGTAGGAACTCCCTTTTTCAGTGTACAAGGTCTGACCTGGCTCACCCAACCCCGCTGCCATGCAGCCAGCAGGGAGCAAATGCAAAGACGGGGCTAGAAATGGCTTCTCTGTGGCCAGAGAGCAGCCACGGGCACTTTGCTTGGTGTTGACTGTTCACAAGGTTCTCCCTCTTCCTCCAAGATCCCTGCACATCATGTAGCTCCCCCACGGAAGTGCTAGGCTAGTCTGCAAAGCGGCTGCCAGCTGTACTTTCTAGTCTGTGAGTCTTTGTGCCTTTGGGATGGAATTAAACAAGGTGCAAACACAAAGGGCCAAATTCTCAGCTGGTGTAAACGCTCATATTGATACTGACTCCGATGGAGTTTTCCCCATGTATACACACAGGTAATCTGCCCTTTAAAATCTGGTGGTGAGGGAGCGCTGTGAAGTCTGTATCTGGAATTCCCCATGGTTCACGGCTGTTCTGGCCTGGGGTTTGGGTTGAACACAAAGAACAACCAGATTCCAAATGACTCCTTATTTCAGACTGTGGGAGAACAACCACAGAAGAGCAAACCCTGGGTAGTCTCCATGAGCGAGCCCAGCATGTGTGTGCGTGTGTCTCTTCTGTGTGCTCCTTGCTGCTGGGTGGATGCTTTGTGGATTTACAGGTGTAATAGAGAGAAAGCAAAGTGATATGCCATTTACCTAGTACTGCATACCCACCTCTACTGAAAACTGAGCTGAGCCTTTTACTTTTGGTTCATTCTTCAGAGCTAGTTTTGCCCCTATCCCTACAGCAAGCCATTCTGCATTTAATGGGTAACTCCATGCAAGTATTACAGTAGACAGAACATTTTATTAAATTGTTTTTCCAAAGGACCCAAAGCAGAATCAGTAATTCCTCAGCTCTCTCAACCCAGCTCTTCCAAGGAAGGACATCCAGCAGATTCAATATGGGCTCTGCACAACATCCTTCAGCCCAAGGATGACATTTATCCACACCGTCTTTTAACTAACAGGCTGCTGCTTTATCTGTTGCTATTTCCTGTCCCTCCCGCTCTGAAACCTAGTGGCAAAAAAAAGTCAAACCTCACCATGCAATTTCCTGTCTGAAACAAGGAAGGAGCGGAGAGGGGACAAAGGGTGGCTTGTTGTTTGCTTTACTGATAACTCAACACTTAATTAAATTGTGTTTGATTAATGGTGATGCAATTAGCAGCAACACTGGGATTGGCTGCTGTAAATTAGTGATCTTCACAGCAGTTGGCGAATGCTTCCTTGTCTTAGAACCAGGAGGAAGCCCTGCTGCCTAAAGTCTGGAGAGGGGGGAAGTTTCCCACAGTGGCTCATACCTGGCTGGAGACGTCTGTCCATGGCTCTGACACCCATGGGGGGAAGAGTGTGTGAGAGAGAAGCTGTGCTACCAGCCACACTGAGAGAGAGCTACCATCATGTGTGCATGGGCTGGATTTGACAAAGTACTTTAAAGAGGAGTTGCAAAGGATTTTATAAACAATTAATGTTTGGCCTCTTCCTCTCCCCTCACTCCCAGGGACAGGGAAGGCCTCAAAGGGTTTTTTTCTGCTTGCCTTTCAGCTTACAGGTATCAGGACTGTCACCGCTGATCTGCCCAGGTTTTGCGGGCAGACACTGTGAAGACTCAGAAGAGGTTTAGTTGGAATCTCTCTCATGCCTTTGCTGAAGGGTGAGGATGTTGGCCCTTTAGTAAAAATGTCCTCTCCACCAAATGTTTGTAAGGCATCAGAGTTAAGTAGGAGTAATCAGAAAACAGTTAAACAGGCTGATTAAACCTCCCCTCCCCTCCCACTTCCCTGACTTTCACAATATCAAATGTAATTAGTTCTGCTCTCATGATAGAGTCTTTGAGCCTAGAAAGGACCTGTGTTTCTAACATGGAACACACACACTCACTTGTATACACACACACACACACACACACACTTTGTCTATTTTTTTTCTTCATGATAACATCCTTTCAGGCCTTCCCCTTTGCAGCTCACATGTAATTCCACCTTGCCAGGAAGGAGGAGGAAGCAGGTGTGGGTGACACAGGGTGTCAGCAGGGTGACAGCATCTTTCAGAGTACTGGTACTTTGCCTACAATGTGCCATTGTGATACTGTCCTGGGGTACCCAGGGTCTCGCTACCACCTGCCCTAAGTGTGAGGAAGTCTTGTCTGTGAATCAGGTCCCTGACTCCACCAGCCTCTGGCAGCACATGCCAACCCTAAGTCCTCTGAGTGTCCCTCTGGAGTACCCAGCCCCAGACTGCGCCGCTGACACTCCCAGAACTCTCAGAGCCACTGTTCCCAAAGCGACAGTACACACCAGCGGGCATGATTCAACTCAGACCCCTCTCTGCTTAACACATAGCACTTACAGATATCTGCAGTGCAAACAAGAGTAAGTTTATTATCCAAGAACAGAGATTCAAGTGATGGAAAGTAAGAACATTGGCGATACATGGTTACAGATAAAACACAATCACAGCATGCTTTCTAAAGTCTAAAGGTAACTTGCAAGCCATTCCTCTGGTCTCCCCCAAGATTGCTTATCCCAGTCCTTTTCCCAATGTTTTCAAGCAGTTTGGCTGAAACCCCTTCTCATAACACCAAGCCCTCTGGTGTCCACAAGACACCAGCAGCTTGTCCTCACAGGCTGAAGGAATCCCTGGGGGGTTCATCTGCACCACAGAGAGAGTTCATTACGCTCATTGTCTGACTCCTAAACAGTCTAGCTCCTGCTGGTTTTGTGTTTTCCCGCAGTCCCCACAGTGTGCTGATTCGCGTGTTGGTCAGACTGTAAATGGGAGTCATTGTGAAACACACAGTCCTCAGTTTGCAGGTGACCACTCGGAGTGAGATATGTGACTCTTCTCCCCTGCCAGACAGGAGCATGCGGAGCACCTTCTGGTGGCCTGCCTCCACTCAGAGACCTAGAGGACACATTGTTTAGTGTATACACCTAAGTCTTCACATCTTTTCTATACATACACCTCACTATGACCGGTGTGACCCAGACTTTCTCCTTGGCCGACTAGTATGTAGATACCAGACCCAGGGGATCTCTGTCACTCTTGTACACACCTGTGCCCTCTGCCAGTTGGCATCAAGAGGTCCTTGGGTCCCAGCCCTCTGTGGCCGGTCCTGCACCCTCCTCACCTCATGCCCCCCAAAGCACTCCTTCTCTGTGGTGTGTTCTCTGCCCTCTCTCAAAACAGTCCCTTTGTCTAGAAGGGTAAGGGTTAGGCACACACAGCCAATGCATCCTGCAGGTTCACCAGCTAACCATAAGCCCCTGATTAAGGGGAGAGAGACAATTACCCTCATTTGTCTTGTCACTGTTTAGATCCAGGGCCTGGTTGATACTTACAAGGAGCCACTTTGCCTCAGGGCTGCCCTGGGTGAGCATTCACCTAGTTTCAGAGTAGCAGCCGTGTTAGTCTGTATCCGCAAAAAGAACAGGAGGACTTGTGGCACCTTAGAGACTAACCCATTTATTTGAGCATAAGCTTTCGTGAACTACAGCTCACTTCATCGGATGCATTCAGTGGAAAATACAGTGGGGAGATTTATATACGTAGAGAACATGAAACAATGGGTGTTACCATACACACTGTAACGAGAGTGATCAGGTAAGGTGAGCTATTAGCAGCAGGAGAGCTGGGGGTTGGGAGGGGCGGCAAATGCAGTTGTATCGTAGAGCTTGGCTGTAGACGATGGATTGTGTGGTGTGGTCTGGATGAAAGCTGGAGGCATGTAGGTAGGAATAGCAGTCAGTAGGTTTCTGGTATAGGGTGGTGTTTATGTGACCATCGCTTATTAGCACCGTAGTGTCCAGGAAGTGGATCTCTTGTGTGGACTGGTCCAGGCTGAGGTTGATGGTGGGATGGAAATTGTTGAAATCATGGTGGAATTCCTCAAGGGCTTCTTTTCCATGGGTCCAGATGATGAAGATGTCATCAATGTAGCGCAAGTAGAGTAGGGGCATTAGGGGACGAGAGCTGAGGCAGCGTGGTTCTAAGTCAGCCATAAAAATGTTGGCATACTGTGGGGCCATGCGGGTACCCATAGCAGTGCCGCTGATTTGAAGGTATACGTTGTCCCCAAATGTGAAATAGTTATGGGTGAGGACAAAGTCACAAAGTTCAGCCACCAGGTTTGCCGTGACATTATCGGGGATACTGTTCCTGATGGCTTGTAGTCCATCTTTGTGTGGAATGTTGGTGTAGAGGGCTTCTACATCCATAGTGGCCAGGATGGTATCTTCAGGAAGATCACCGATGGATTGTAGTTTCCTCAGGAAGTCGGTGGTGTCTCGAAGGTAGCTGGGAGTGCTGGTAGCGTAGGGCCTGAGGAGGGAGTCTACATTGCCAGACAATCCTGTGTCAGGGTGCCAATGCCTGAGATGATGGGGCATCCAGGATTTCCAGGTTTATGGATCTTGGGTAGCAGATAGAATACCCCAGGTCGGGATTCCAGGGGTGTGTCTGTGCAGATTTGTTCTTGTGCTTTTTCAGGGAGTTTCTTGAGCAAATGGTGTAGTTTCTTCTGGTAACCCTCAGTGGGATCAGAGGGTAATGTCTTGTCGAAAGTGGTGTTGGAGATCTGCCTAGCAGCCTCTTGTTCATATTCCGACCTATTCATGATGACAACAGCACCTCCTTTGTCAGCCTTTTTGATTATGATGTCAGAGTTGTTTCTGAGGCTGCGGATGGCATTGTGTTCCGCATGGCTGAGGTTATGGGGCAAGTGATGCTGCTTTTCCACAATTTCAGCCCGTGCATGTCGGCGGAAGCACTCTATGTAGAAGTCCAGTCTGTTGTTTCGACCTTCAGGACTGGACAGTCTCTGTGTAAAAGAATAAATGGACACAAATCAGACGTCAAGAATTATAACATTCAAAAACCAGTTGGAGAACACGTCAATCTCTCTGGTCACTCGATTACAGACCTAAAAGTGGCAATACTTTAACAAAAAAACTTCAAAAACAGACTCCAATAAGAGACTGCTCAATTGGAATTAATTTGCAAACTGGATATAATTAACTTAGGCTTGAATAGAGACTGGGAGTGGATGGGTCATTACACAAAGTAAAACTATTTCCCCATGTTTATCCCCACCCCCACCCCCCACTGTTCCTCAGACATTCTTGTCAACTGCTGGAAATGGCACACCTTGATTATCACTACAAAAGGTTCTCCCCCCCCCCACCCCCCCACTCTCCTGCTGGTAATGGCTCACCTTAAGTGATCAATCTTGTTACAGTGTGTATGGTAGCACCCATTGTTTCATGTTCTCTATGTATATAAATCTCCCCACTGTATTTTCCACTGAATGCATCCGATGAAGTGAGCTGTAGCTCACAAAAGCTTATGCTCAAACAAATTGGTTAGTCTCTAAGGTGCCACAAGTCCTCCTGTTCTTTTTGCAAATAATCACTGGGGGCTGTGGTGATAGGGAGGTGGGATTGAATGAGGAGTAAATGAAGGGTGGGATCAAAGAGGCCGGCATAATAAGCAATTAAAATAGAAGATGCCAACTATCCTAGATCACATGGGAAATTGTTTTCCGACACTTCACATCCTTGATCCTTGGAAGAGTCAGCTCCAGAGCATACACAGGAACAGGTTTATCTCAATTTAGGATTAAATAATACACAGGAGTCAGTCCCAGAGTTATCCACCATGGAGGCACTGAATTCTAGTGACCATAGTCTAATTAGACGGAACATCCTTTGGGTAGGAAAGGTGCCAAAATCCAGCACAGTGACATTAAACTTTAGAAAAGATGGGTTCAAGCAAAACCAAGGAAGCCCTAGGGTCACAAAAAGAGAGATTAAAACTCTTAGGCTATGCCTACTTTACAAAATTATGTCAAGCTAAATTACAGCGGCATAGTTATCACATCACTTGTGCGTGTGCACATTACACTCCTTGTGTCGGCAGCATGCGTCCTCACCAACCCATCGATGCAGTTTGCCATGGGTAGTATCCCACTGGGCAACTTTCCACCCTCCAATACGGGGTGTTTTAGGAAGTTTTTGAAATGCCCAATGGGGCCAGAATGATTTGCATGAGGGTGACTGGGAAAATGGGGTAAACTTTCCATAATGCAGTGTTCTCATCCTCTGATTTCATCTGCATCCCATAATATTTCACACCTTCTTTTCAAAATCTCCACAAACCCTCCTGGCTGTTCACCATCTATGACAGCAGCCTGGAGCCTACACAGCTCTGCACTATTGTCATGAGTGTTGCAAGCACAGTGTGCATGATCCTGCATTATTTGCAGAGCCCCAAGAAGAGCCACGGGGAAAATGGCAAATTCCTTAGAGGCTAGATTGCTGTGGGACATCGAAAAAAACAGTTCAGGGTTGTTGGCGGCATTCACAGAGCAGCTGGAGATGGTGGAGTGCTGACTCTGGACACAAGGAACAAGCACTGACTGGTGGGATTGCATTGTGATGCAGGTTCAGGATGATGAGCGGTGGCTGCAGAACTTTCAGATGTGCAAGGCCACAGTCCTGGATCTGTGTGCTGAACTTGCCCTCTAGCACAGGAACACCAAAATGAGATCTGCATTGACAGAAGGGAGTGGCAATCACACTGTGAAAACTTGCCAGGCCAGATTGCTACCAGTCAGTCACGAATCATTTTGGATTTGGGAAATCCACCACAGGGGCCATTGTCATACATTTGTGCAGGGCGGGGCCATTACTTGCTTCTTTCTCAGCAGGACTGTGACTCTGGGCAATGTGCAGGACATGGTGGATAGTTTGCAGCAATGGGGTTCCCAAACTGCAGTGGGGTGATAGATGGCATGAAATCCCCTTTTTAGCACCAGACCACCTGGCCATAGCGTACATCAACAGAAAGGGGTACTTTTCAATGGTAACGCAAGCACTGGTGGATCACTGGGGACGCTTTACCAACATCAGTGTAGGCTGGTCAGGGAAGGTGCATGACGCGCACATCTTTATAAACACAGGACTGTTTAGAAAGCTGCAGGCAGGGACTTTCCTTCCTCACAAGCGGATTACCACTGGGAATGTTGAAATGCTAATAGTGATCCTGGGAGACCCAGCCAACCCCTTGATCCATTGTCTCATGAAGCTGTACACCAGCCACCTCGACAGCACCAAGGAGCACTTCAGCTACAGGCTCAGCAGGTGCAGAATGACAGTTGAATGAACCTTTGGTCATTTGAGCGGCTGCTGGTGTTGTTTAATTACAATATTGGACCTCAGTGAAAAAAATATCCCAATGGTTATAGCTGCCTGCTGTGTCCTACATCATATTTGTGAGAAGCAAAGGGGGAAAAATTTCCACTGGGGCAAAGAGCAGAGGTGGAGCAGCTGTCTGCTGAATTTGAACAGCCAGATACCAGAGCTATTAGAAGAGCTCAATACAGAGCTATACAGCTCATAGAGGCTTTGAAAGAACATTTTAATACGGAGCCAGAGTGTGCTCTACCTGACTTTGCTCTTTTGCAGCCCAGTACGAATCTTGTAGTGATTGCTGTGTATGTAGGAATATCACATTGCCAAGGCACCTATTAATATTGTCTGTGAGTGATGTTATGGGTTCTGTGACACAGTCAAAAAACAGGAAATTGGTGGGTGTCAGACCTGCTCAGCACCAGACACCATATGCTGTGAATTAATAAAGATGAATTTTATTCCAAAAAATAGAATTTTATTCTGTAACAAGAACCAGGTAATTTAAAAAATCATTTCAACTTAATAAATTAAGGGAACAGAACTTATGAAGGGGAAAGAACAGTCATTTCCATTTCAGGTACACACACACCACCCATGGCTTTCACAGGTCACTCCCCCTGGGCGGAGTGGTGGGGTAGTGCAGTGGCCCCTGATGCCACGTGGAATGTTGCGAGAGAGTGTAGGGAGGTCCCAAAATTGAGTTTTCTATAGGCTGCACAAGGAGGCAAGCATGGGATTGTTGAACTGCAGCTCTATCAGAGTCTGCAGCATCTTTTGCAGTTTGCTGTCTGAGAAGTGCAAGCACCTCCTGCTGCACGTCCCTCTCCTTTTCCTGTGCCTTTCTCCTCTCCACTTCTTACTTCTCCATGCTGTTTGCAAGGGTGATCCTCCAGGCCCGAGACTCATTCTCTGATGCAGCACTGGCTTGCATCTCCTGGAACATGTCATCCTGAGTAGGCTTTCTCCTCCTTATCAGGCTCAGATGTTCTGCAGTTGTGAAAGGGGAGACCCTGAAGGCCACAATTGCAGCAGCTACAGATACAACACACAGAGGTACCATTGTCAGTGCATTCACAGAGGAAATCGAAATGTAAGATACTGAACTCACTCCCCTTGATCCCCAAAAGATGTAAGCACTACAATTCTCACCTCTCCTTGGGACTGATACAGCATGGTGCCAGTCACAGCACAGGTTGGGGAAATGAGGGGGCAATAGTTCACATGGGTATATTTTTGTAGGCCAATGGCACTGAATCCTGGCACCGTTTTCTACAGGCGGTGGTGATTTTCGCTGATACCTCACTCCTGAGGGTGACAGAGGCAGAGAGAGCACAGCTGCTGGCATCCTGATGATGCTCCGGCCCATATGCTGCTAGCCTGTGTACCGCAGAGGTGCCTGCTGAAGTAATCGCTGACTTGCGTGGGAAAGTGGCCTACCGGAAGAAGAAATAAAGCAGCCCTCCTCAGAAACCTTTAGCAGAGTAAGTTTCATTGAAATCTCTATGAAGGATTCATGGGACATCCCACTGCACATAAACAAACTGCTTCACGTGCCCCATCCCCCCTTAACTCTAGAGGGGAATGAAAAGCAGATAGCAATTCTGCCTCGCTTGGTTGTTCCATTATCTCTTCTAGCACAAGTAAAAAAGAGTAAATCAGCAGAGGTGTCCTGCTACATTGGGGGTTCCATTCCTGTAGTGTAAAAGCAAACATCATACTCACCAGCGGTTCCTTCCCTGGCATCAGGCTCCCCCGGGGTTGAGTGTGAGGTCTGAAGTGGAGTCAAGAACATGTCCTGGCTCACTGCACAGCTGGATCCCCCGTCACCTCTCCCCCATACTCCTTCTCCTCTTGTCCTCCTCCTCCTCCTCCTCGCTGCTCATGGCAGGGGCCTGGGACTCTGGTTCCTCTGAAGAATCCACAGGGCTCTTGGGGGTGGTGTTAGGATCTCCAGTAAGTATGGCCTGCAGCTCTTTGCAAAAGCTGTAGGTCTGTGGCTCAGCACTGGGTCAACTGTTGGCCTCCCTGGCCTTCTGGTACACCTGCCGCAGCTCCTTGGCTTTCATGTGGCACTGCTCCTGGCCCCTGTCGTGCCCTTCTCCTGCATCCCCCGAGCAATCAGCTCAGACATGTCCACATGTCGATGCACAGCCTCTGCTCCCCATAGAGTCAAGAGATCCCACACATCTGTGTATGCCAGGCAGGAGCGTGTCTGCAGTGTGCAGCCGCTATGGTCCGCTGGGCAGTTGCACGCAATAATGGAGAGCTGCTAGCTGTGTTCGCCAAGCTAAGCAACCAGGAAAAGGAATTTCAAAAATTCATGGGGGTTTAAAGGGAAGGGGTGGCTTCCTGTCCACCTGGCCCCGGGGCAGCGGAGTTCACAATGGTGACCAAAGTAGTCAGTATGGGGCATTGTGGAACAGATCCTGGAGGCCAGTAACAGTCGACATAAGTAACACAGTGTTACACTATCACCGCACTAACTTAACTCTGACCCTGACTCCATGCTGCGTGGGGGGGTGGTGTTATTAAGTTGGCATAGTGGGGCACTTACACCAGCAGGAGCCAAATTTAAGTGAAGACAAATCCACAGCTAGGTCGATGTAAGCTGCCTTGCCTCGATCTAACCATGTAGTACAGACCAGGCCTTAGATTTGGCATGGAGGCTACCTACGGGCCAGATTCTGATACCCTGACTCTGGCTTTGTAGCACTTTGTTCCACCATTAGTCCCATGGATTGCAGTGGGGTTACTTGTAATGTTCAACACACGTAAGGGCCCTAAGGCAGCACCAGTGTAGTCTCAAGAGACAGGCAAGCCTCTGAATGCAAAGGGAAGCAGGAAGGCAAGAAGAAAACTAATCTGTATAGATTACAAGATTCAAGAGGTCATTTGAACCAAAGATCCTTCAGAAACCAAGTGACACCAAAATATCTGGAGTCACAGACCAGTTAGGCATATTTCTGTACCTGGTAAATGAATTGAAAAAAAATTAAAAATAGAATCATGAAAAACCTAGAAGATTATGATATGATATGATATGGTCTAGCAAACATGGCTCTGCAAAGTAAAAGCATATCTCATTAATCTGTTATTTAATTCATTTATCTGGATTTATACAACAATAAAAAGTGAATTCTTTGTGTGAGTAAAGTAATGGATAAAGGAGAACCATTTGACATGGTTATTTGGACTTTCCAAAGGCTTTTGAAAAAATTCCTTCTAAGTGGTTACTAAAGAAACTAATGGTACATCTACACTACACACATACACTACATACACTACACTTGGACTGAGTGGGCAAAGGATTTTGCTGAATATTGTGCGACTGTGTGTGACTCTGTGTGAGGGAAGGCAGGACACACAGAAACTAGCTAGAACTGAGAGAGACAGAGAGACAAGCAGCAGCCTGTAAGAACAGTGTGACCCTGAGAAAAACTACAGAGAATTTTCGGGTTCCTGTAAGTCACTTACAGCTATGTCTGTGTGCATTTGCAGCCTACCAGTCCTGCCCAGGCTTTTACCAGCCTGAATTGTATGGCAGGGTGACCTCAGCACACTCACAGTGCCACCCTGTCCCCAGAAATGTACCTTTTGCACTGCCCAGCCCCCTCCTGGGTAATACAAACTCACATAAAGTCCATCGGTTTATTAATAGAAATTATATGCACTAATCCTGTTATCCCAAATAGAGTTTCCCAAACACTTCAATTCAAACACACTGATTTAGATAAAATAATAAAACAAATTCATTAACTACAAGAGAGAGATTTTAAGTGAATACAAGAAATGAGGTATAAAAGTCAGAAATGGTTGCAAGAAAAATAATGATAAAACACTAGTGCCCAACTTCAACAATCTACATCAAATCCAAAGCAAAG
The DNA here is from genome assembly GCF_015237465.2 of Chelonia mydas. Lineage (NCBI taxonomy): Eukaryota > Metazoa > Chordata > Testudines > Cheloniidae > Chelonia > Chelonia mydas. Next base: position 17,915,325 of record NC_051259.2, on the reverse strand, counting down.
TTTTTCTCACCGCATGGTCTCACTAGTTTTACTTGTCAAATTTCTTCGGGCAGGACCCCTTCTTCTGTGTAATGGCTGCTTCCTTTGTTCCTTCTGGTGCAGTGAATCAATGGACAGACAGAGTGAGGAGGAGGGGAAGGGTGCCTTTGGGTGTTTTCCCTTTCTTTTCATAGTCCTCTCCCCCCTTTGAGAAGCATCTTCTCTGGATCATGGCAACAGGCAGACTCTGTGGATAGGAGGCCCATGAGGTTTCTTTGCTAAAATGTAGATTTTTCGCCCACACACTTTTTCCTGCCAAAAAATGGCCACTTAAGCCATTTACACCTGCTGAGGCATCAGCTTGCCCTTTGTCTCTGAGAACTGATTTGGCCACTCCCCACACTGGGAACATGCTTTAGTTACACCACACAGTGGAATCTTATAACTCTAACAATGTTGCCACATGTATTTTACCAGGGCAGTAATGACCAGCATATTCTGAGTTTTCAAATGATACCTCAGAGGCAATGTTCCCTCTAATTTTTTTCCATCCATGTGCAGAATAAATTTTGTTCTGTGCAACAAAGTATGTGTGGATGTGCGCCACCAGTAGAAACAAAAACCCTAGCTATAATATATATTTTTGAAAAGCTATATAGGAAAAATTACTCCAGCCCACGACAGGCTAGGCATTTTAGAACCCACTACTCAAAGAATTAAATTTAAGTGTAAGAGAAATAAAAATTATGACATGCATTGACAGGTCAAAACACTAAAATAACACACTTGGAAAGAATAAAATTACAAAGAATATATGTGCATTGCAGAAAGTACCAAGAAGTAACAATAATAATACAAGTATGTGTGGGGAGGTGAGTGAGAGACAATGTGTGCATGTGTGTGTGACACAGAGACTGTGTGTGTGTGTGTTTGACACAGTATGTGTGTGACAGAGACAGTGTTTATGTGTGTGTGCGGGACACAGAGTGTGTGTGACACAGAGACAGTGTGTGTGTGCGTGCATGACAGTGTGTGTGTATGATACAAAGTGTGACACAGTGTGTGTGTATGACATTATGTGACAGAGACTGTGTGTGTGTTTGAAACAGAGACAGTGTGCGTGACGGTGTGTGTGTGACAGAGACTCTGTGTGTGTGTGTGTGTGTCACAGAGATTGTGTGTGTGAGAGGCACAGAGACAGTGTGTGCGCTGGCTGCTGGGAAAGTTTCTGAGAGACGCCCTGCGCTGTCTCTTTAAGACACTCACTGAAAGCTCTCCAGCTCTGTCCTGAGCCTCTGCTCAGTGTGTGCATGGGGGTATGTAAGGCCTGGGTTGGGGAAATAGCTGGAAGATGTTGTAATGCCACTTTATCCATTGCTAGTACATCCTCCTCAGGTACACTGTGTTCAGTTCCAGTCACTCTATCTCAAAAATGAGAACAGAAATAGAGTGGATGACTAGGGCCTAGAAAACCTCTCCTATGACAAGAAATTGAAAAGTTTGGGACAGTTTACAAGAAACAAAGACGAGAAGACGTGGTTAAGGTTATGCGACATAGAAAATGGTTTAGTGAAGGTAGATCAGGAACCTGTAGTCACCCTGTCTCATAACACAAGAGTGAGGGGATAGTTAACAAAATGGTACATCTGCTAATTTATAACAAACAAAAGGAAATCCATTTTCATAAATGCACAAGTAACCTGTGGAACTTGCTGCCACTGGATAGAATTGAGGTCAAGAATAGGGCAGGATTCCAAAAGGGATTAAGTATTTATATTTTGAAAAAAAATGCAGAAGGTATAACAGTAAATACTGATAAATGAACAAGAGTTGTGGCAGGGCTATAAACCTTCCTGCTTTGGGGATCAATCTGCTTCCAACTAATAAGGGTCAGAAGGAGACTCCCATGCACCTTCCTCTTGTGCTCCAAATGCTGGCTACTCTTAGTGGCAGGATACCAGACTAGAGGGACTCTGGCCTAACCCAGTCCTGCAGTTCCTGTGCGTATGTGAGAGGTTGGGGCTGATTCAGGACCAAAGGAGTTATGGGGGTGAGAGGGCTCCAAAGATTTCCATACTTGTTTGATATCGCAGCTACATCTCCAAATGCAAGAAATCCCCAAACCAGTGGGGGTTCTGCCTTCCCACTCTGTGAGTATTGGCTGGTCAATCAGGGCCAGCCAGGGCTTACACTGGGGATCCAGGGTGTCACTGGGCCAGGACTCCATCATGGCTATCATCACAAAGTGCCCCACAGAAGCACTTGGGCAGGGCCATGCATTCTGAGCTAGGAAGATGCCAAATGCCCTTCCTCTCCTCAGCTGGCTGAAGCTGGCATTCAGCATGGAATGAGGCAGGGATGTTGTAGAAATCACGGAATGTGATCATGTAATTGAACTCTGTCTCATCATGCACACATACAATTGGGCTGAACTAAACTCGCCTTCACAAGCCAACTTAATTCTGGCATTTCTGCACCTGTGTGCTCGGCTTTGCAAACTTAATGTTCTTTTCACATCATTTTGTTTAATGTAGTTGAGCCCTGGCCGTGTGGTCTGTGTGACAGGGCAGAGATCAGATATAGGACTTTTTGCTTTGAGGTGGGATTTTCCAAAGAGCTTAAGAACATAAGAACGGCCATTCTGGGTCAGACCAATGCTCCATCTAGCCCAGTGTCCTGTCTTCTGACAGTGGCCAGTGCCAGATGCTTCACAGGGAATGAACAGAACAGAGCAGTTATCAAGTGATACCCTGTCGTTCAGTCCCAGCATCTGGCAGTCAGAGGCCTAGGGACACCGAAAGCCTGGGGTTACATCCCTGACCATCTTGACTAATAGCCATTGATGGACCTCTTCTCCATGAACTTATCGAATTCTTTTTTGAATACAGTTATAGTCTTGGCCTTCACAACATGCCCAGCAACAAGTTCCACAGGCTGGCTGTGCATTTGTGTGAAAAGGTACTTCCTTTTGTTTGTTTTACACTCGCTGCCTATTAATTTCAGTGGGTGACCCCTGGTTCTTGTGTTCTATGACAGGGTAAATAACATTTCTCCACCCCAGGCATGATTTTATAGACCTCTCTCATACCCCCTGTTAGTCGTCCCTTTTTCCAAGCTGAATAGTCTCAGACGTTTTAATCTCTTCTCATATGGAAGCTTCTCATAAGGAAGAAAGGAAAGCAGCAGAATACGGACCCTGGACTTCAGAAAAGCAGACTTTGACTCCCTCAGGGAACTGATCGGCAGGATCCCCTGGGAGAATAACATGAGGGGGAAAGGAGTCCAGGAGAGCTGCCTGTATTTTAAAGAATCCTTATTGAGGTTACAGGAACAAACCATCCCGATGTGTAGAAAGAATAGTAAATATGGCAGGCGATTAGCTTGGCTTAACAGTGAAATCCTTGCTAATCTTAAACACAAAAAAGAAGCTTACAAAAAGTGGAAGATTGGACAAATGACCAGGGAGGAGTATAAAAATATTGCTCAGGCATGCAGAAGTGAAATCAGGAAGGCCAAATCACACCTGGAGTTGCAGGTAGCAAGAGATGTTAAGAGTAACAAGAAGGGTTTCTTCAGGTATGTTAGCAACAAGAAGAAAGTCAAGGATAGTGTGGGCCCCTTACTGAATGAGGGAGGCAACCTAGTGACAGAGGATGTGGAAAAAGCTAATGTACTCAATGCTTTTTTTGCCTCTGTCTTCACGAACAAGGTCAGCTCCCAGACTACTGCACTGGGCAGCACAGCATGGGGAGGAGGTGACCAGCCCTCTGTGGAGAAAGAAGTGGTTTGGGACTATTTAGAAAAGCTGGATGAGCACAAGTCCATGGGGCCGGATGCGTTGCATCCAAGAGTGCTAAAGGAGTTGGCGGATGTGATTGCAGAGCCACTGGCCGTTATCTTTGAAAACTCATGGCGATCGGGGGAGGTCCCGGAAGACTGGAAAAAGGCTAATGTAGTGCCCATCTTTAAAAAAGGGAAGGTGGAGGATCCTGGGAACTACAGGCCAGTCAGCCTCACCTCAGTCCCTGGAAAAATCATGGAGCAGGTCCTCAAGGAATCAATTCTGAAGCACTTCGAGGAGAGGAAAGTGATCAGGAACAGTCACCATGGATTCACCAAGGGCAAGTCATGCCTGACTAATCTAATTGCCTTCTATGACGAGATACCTGGCTCTGTGGATGAAAGGAAAGCAGTGGACGTGTTGTTCCTTGACTTTAGCAAAGCTTTTGACACGGTCTCCCACAGTATTCTTGCCAGCAAGTTAAAGAAGTATGGGCTGGATGAATGGACTATAAGGTGGATAGAAAGCTGGCTAGATTGTCGGGCTCAACGGGTAGTGATCAATGGCTCCATCTCTAGTTGGCAGCCGGTATCAAGTGGAGTGCCCCAACGGTCAGTCCTCGGGCCGGTTTTGTTCAATATTTTCATAAATGATCTGGAGGATGGTGTGGATTGCACCCTCAGCAAGTTTGCAGATGACACTAAACTGGGAGGAGAAGTAGATAACTAGGAGGGTAGGGATAGGATACAGAGGGACCTAGACAAATTGGAGGGTTGGGCCAAAAGAAATCTGATGAGGTTCAACAAGGACAAGTGCAGAGTCCTGCACTTAGGAAGGAAGAATCCCATGCACTGCTACAGACTAGGGACCGAATGGCTCGGCAGCAGTTCTGCAGAAAAGGACCTAGGGGTTACAGTGGACAAGAAGCTGGATATGAGTCAACAGTGTGACCTTGTTGCCCAGAAGGCCAATGGCATTTTGGGCTGTATACGTAGGGGCATTGCCAGCAGATCGAGGGACGTGATCGTTCCCCTCTATTCGACACTGGTGAGGCCTCATATGGAGTATTGTGTCCCGTTTTGGGCCCCACACTAGAAGAAGGATGTGGAAAAATTGGAAAGAGTCCAGCGCAGGGCAACAAAAATGATTAGGGGACTGGAACACATGAGTTATGAGGAGAGGCTGAGGGAACTGGGGATGTTTAGTCTACGGAAGAGAAGAATGAGAGGGGATTTGATAGCTGCTTTCAACTACCTGAAAGGGGGTTCCAAAGAGGATGGATCTAGACTGTTCTCAGTGGTAGCAGATGACAGAACAAGGAGTAATGGTCTCAAGTTGCAGTGGGGGAGATTTAGGTTGGATATTAGGAAAAACTTTTTCACTAGGAGGGTGGTGAAACACTGGAATGCGTTACCTAGGGAGGTGGTGGAATCTCCTTCCTTAGAAGTTTTTAAGGTTGGGCTTGACAAAGCCCTGGCTGGGATGATTTAATTGGGGATCAGTCCTGCTTTGAGCAGGGGATTGGACTAGATGACCTCCTGAGGTCCCTTCAAACCCTGATATTCTATGATTCTATATGTTCCAGACCCCTAATGAGGAGAGATTAATAAAACTGGGACCTTTCAGCTTGGAAAAGAGACAACTAAGAGGAGATATGATTAAGGTCTATAAAATCAGGACTGGTGTGGAGAAAGTAAATAAGGAAGTGTTATTTACTCCTTCTCATAACACAAGAACATAACACAATGCCATCCTCAGCCTCAGAAACAACTCTGACATCATAATCAAAAAGGCTGACAAAGGAGGTGCTGTTGTCATCATGAATAGGTCGGAATATGAACAAGAGGCTGCTAGGCAGATCTCCAACACCACTTTCGACAAGCCATTACCCTCTGATCCCACTGAGGGATACCAGAAGAAACTACACCATTTGCTCAAGAAACTCCCTGAAAAAGCACAAGAACAAATCTGCACAGACACACCCCTGGAACCCCGACCTGGGGTATTCTATCTGCTACCCAAGATCCATAAACCTGGAAATCTTGGACGCCCCATCATCTCAGGCATTGGCACCCTGACAGCAGGATTGTCTAGCTATGTAGACTCCCTCCTCAGGCCCTATGCTACCAGCACTCCCAGCTATCTTCGAGACACCACCGACTTCCTGAGGAAACTACAATCCATCGGTGATCTTCCTGAAAACACCATCCTAGCCACTATGGATGTAGAAGCCCTCTACACCAACATTCCACACAAAGATGGACTACAACTGTCAAGAACACTATCCCCGATAATGTCACGGCTAACCTGGTGGCTGAACTTTGTGACTTTGTCCTCACCCATAACTATTTCACATTTGGGGACAATGTATACCTTCAAATCAGTGGCACTGCTGTGGGTACCCGCATGACCCCACAGTATGCCAACATTTTTATGGCTGACTTAGAACAACGCTGCCTCAGCTCTTGTCCCCTAACGCCCCTACTCTACTTACGCTACATTGATGACATCTTCATCATCTGGACCCATGGAAAAGAAGCCCTTGAGGAATTCCACCATGATTTCAACAATTTCCATCCCACCATCAACCTCAGCCTGGACCAGTCCACACAAGAGATCCACTTCCTGGACACTACGGTGCTAATAAACGATGGTCACATAAACACCACCCTATACCGGAAACCTACTGACCGCTATTCCTACCTACATGCCTCCAGCTTTCATCCAGACCACACCACAGGATCCATCGTCTACAGCCAAGCTCTACAATACAACCGCATTTGCTCCAACCCCTCAGACAGAGACAAACACCTACAAGATCTCTATCAAGCATTCTTACAACTACAATACCCACCTGCTGAAGTGAAGAAACAGATTAACAGAGCCAGAAGAGTACCCAGAAGTTACCTACTACAGAACAGGCCCAACAAAGAAAATAACAGAATGCCACTAGCCATCACCTTCACCCACAACTAAAACCCCTCCAACTCATCATCAAGGATCTACAACCTATGCTGAAGGACGACCCATCACTCTCACAGATCTTGGGAGACAGGCCAGTCCTTGCCTACAGACAGCCCCCCAACCTGAAGCAAATACTCACCAGCAACCACACACCACACAACAGAACCACTAACCCAGGAACCTATCCTTGCAACAAAGCCTGTTGCCAACTGTGCCCACATATCTATTCAGGGGACACCATCATAGGGCCTAATGACATCAGCCACACTATCAGAGGCTCGTTCACCTGCACATCTACCAATGTGATATATGCGATCATGTGCCAGCAATGCCCCTCTGCCATGTACATTGGCCAAACTGGACAGTCTCTACGTAAAAGAATAAATGGACACAAATCAGATGTTAAGAATTATAACATTCAAAAACCAGTCAGAGAACACTTCAATCTCTTTGATTACAGACTTAAAAGTGGTAATTCTTCAACAAAAAAACTTCAAAAACAGACTCCAATGAGAGACTGCTGAATTGGAATTAATTTGCAAACTGGATAGAATTAACTTAGGCTTGAATAAAGACTGGGAGTGGATGGGTCATTACACAAAGTAAAACTATTTCCCCATGTTTATTCCCCCCCCCACCCCCAACTGTTCTTCTGATGTTCTTGTCAACTGCTGGAAATGGCCCACCTTGATTATCACTGCAAAAGGTTCCTCCCCTCCCCCCTGCTCTCCTGCTGGTAATAGCTCACCTTACCTGATCACTCTCGTTACAGTGTGTATGGTAACACCCATTGTTTCATGTTCTCTATGTATATAAATCTCCCCACTGTATTTTCCACTGAATGCATCCGATGAAGTGAGCTGTAGCTCACGAAAACTTATGCTCAAATAAATTTGAGACTAAGGTGCCACAAGTACTCCTTTTCTTTTTGCGGATACAGACTAACATGGCTGCTACTCTGAAACAAGAACTAGGAGTCACCAAATGAAATTAATAGGCAGCAGGTTTAAAACAAACAAAAGTAAGTATTTTTTCACACAGCGCACCATCAACCTGTGGAACTCCTTGCCAGAGGATGTTCAGAAGGCCAGGACTATAATAGGGTTAAAAAAAGAACTAGATAAGTTCATGGAGGATAGGTCCATCAAGGGCTATTAGCCAGGATGGGCAGGGTTGGTATCCCTAGTCTCTGTTTGCCAGAAGCTGGGAATGGCTGACAGGATGGATCATTTCATGATTATCTGTTCTGTTCATTCCCTCTGGGGCACTTGGCATTGGCCACTGTCGGAAGACAGGATACTGGCCTAGATGGTTCTTTGGTCTGACCCAGCATGGCCGTTCTTATGTTCTTATGTTAATCATTTTTGTTGCCCTTCTTTGTACCTTTTCCAATTCTCATATATCTTTTTTTGAGACAGGGTGATCAGAATTGAACACAGTATTTGAGGTGTGGCCGTACCACGGATTAATATAGTGGCATTACGATATTTTCTCTCTTATTTTCTATCCCTTTCCTAATGGTTCCCAACATTCTGTTCGCTTTTTGACTGCCTCTGCACAATGAGTGGATGTTTTCAGAGACCTGTCCACAATGACTCCAAGATCTCTTTCTTGAGTGGTAACAGCTAATGTAGACCCTATCATTTTGTATGCATAGTTGGGCTCATGTTTTCCTATGTGCATTACTTTGCATTTATCAACATTGCTTAAGCCACTTAGGAGCACGAGTCCCACAGTGGGAGATTTTCAAAGCCACAAATTTAGGTGACTGTCTCCCCCATTGGCCTTTAAGGACTTGTGCTCCTTGAAAATGCTGTCATTAAAGGTTTTCATTCATTGCAAGGTGTCTTGTTGGGGGTATAAGTAAAATCAGCACACTTCTCAAGCAGCCTGTAAGGAGAGAGAGATGATTCATCTCACTCTCTTGAGATCCCACAGCACTTAGCAAACCCTGGAGTGCAGCAGGTCTGGAGTTGTTGTTTTTGGAAAGCCAGTGGAGGAGCAGCCTGGGGCACCTTTGCATGATGGAAGCTCCTAGCTTTCTCTTTAAGTGGAGGTGAATTTAATTTCAGTAATGAACCTGGCACATTCCAGTAGATTTAGATTTACACGGTGATTAACCCAGCAGATACTCATTTGGCAAGCTGCCGTACCCATTCCACTGGCAGTGGAGTGAAACCACTTCTGCTGCTTCGCTCACACTGGGAAGCAAGGTCGCCAGAAGGTCACTGTGGTCAGTGGGATGTAGCGGCATTCAAATGTGTGTTGCTTATTTTAGATTCTGAGAGGAGTGAACATTTCCTGCTCTCTGCCATTTCAACCCCTCCCCTCACTTTCCTTTCCAGACGGAGAGAACCTCAAGGCAAATACCACACAGTGACTTCTGGCTGGTGCATCTGTTCAGAGCTCTGGCTCAGTGGAGAGTCTATGTGCCCTGAGTTGGAAGGACTCACCTTCTTAGAGGTTAAGTGTCCCTATCAGACATCCTAGCTTTTCTCTGTGCCTGGTGATCCTCAGGGACCCAGGCAAACCCTCTCCATCCTACCTTCCCCAAGCTGTTTGGACTGTGTCCAGAGCCATTTCCTCCGGTCACTGTGCTGTGAAGCAGGTTTTCCAGAGGCAGAGCAGGCTGGTTGAGAAGCTAACTGATCAGACTCAAGCTGGGCCACCAGCTCTGAGGCGGGAGGCAAGGACAAGCAGCAGCTCTGCAGCCACCCCAGGCCTCTTTCCAGCAAGTCACAAGGAAGCCATCTCAGAGGCCTTGAGGGGTGCAGGGAAGCCAACAGGGCGGCCCGCTGTTCCATGCTGGACCTGCTCTTTGGAACCCAAGGGTCCTGCTCACAGTAAGATGGAGAAGTGCAGAGGGGAGCTAAGGTAGCAAACACACCTTGTCACATAGCCTCTCACCTGTGCTCCCCCCTTGAAGCTGGTTCTGCCAACTAGTGGAGGGTGATGGTGAGGCAAGACCATGCGATGGAGATGCCGTTGGAAGCAAAGGGACTGAGCAGCAGTTTGAGTTTGTGTCCCGTGACATTGTCTGGGGCTCTCAGCGCTGTGGGCATGTCTTAGGTTGCTAGCCGTAGGCTAGTCTTGGAGCAATACATGCCCACTGAGCTGCCGTCCCATGATCCAGTGGGTTTTATTTTCACTCCCTGAACACGTTCAGCTTCTGTTCACCCCGGGTAGTGCCACGCAAAGGGGTTTCCTGCACTAAAGCTGTAATCAGAAGCCCCAGTGGGGACACACACAACCCTGTGTGGACACATTACACACGGGAGATGGTTGCTTGGAGATCTCTGTGAAATGGACTGGCCAGGTCTTAGGCCACTTCCTTGTAAACAAGTGCCTGCCTCCCAGACAGCTGTCACCAGCACAGGCCCAGCGGGCCCCTTGTCGACAGTCTGAGCAGAGACCCAGGGCTGGATGGGCTCTCACCTCAGAGATTGCCCAGGCTCTCCTGAGCAAGGCTGAGGTACTGTACTTTGGGGAGGAGGCAGGATATGGGAAAAGTTTTCACAGCCTCTGCCTGAGACATACCAACAGATCTGACAGGCAAAGGGCTCTGTCTCCATGGCTGTCAAGAAAGTCTCTTTCACCAGCACCAAAGTTACCTTTTAAGAAGGAAAATAAAACATGTAAAATTCCAAGCAAGATAAAATTCAACCTTTCAATGGACTAAGCCAACCAGCGACTCTTTCTGTGTATCCTGGAAAACTCCTGTTGGGACCAATCCTATCCTGGGCTCTCGGGAATGGACGAGGTGACATAAAACATTGGTCTTTTCTAGCTGTCTTCACTGATACTATGAGTTACAGACCCCCAGCACCACCCCACATGGTAGAAGATGATATCTGAAATTCACCAACTGAGTTTCTATTCCCACTGAGAAATATCTTTCCTGCACAATGAAAACAGTGAAATGAATGCTTACCTGTAATTTTGTATGCATCTTGGACTGGCCATTGGTATTCTAGGGATGTCTGCTGCTGTGTGCTGTACATGTAAAAACTGTCTTTTTTTGAACTCTTAAAGATTTAAGGTTCAATATCATATCAGCTTTGGATTTTTATATGGAAATTTTAGATAGCAGTGCGTTATTTATTTGATCAATAAACAGTGTTAAAATAAACAAGACATTTATAAAATAGTGAGATTTATACAGAAGCTCTAAATCCACATTTGCATTTCTCTTCCCTTTTAACTAAACTATAAAATCTTACATAGAGAATTTTTAATTGGTTTTTTTGGGGGTGGGAGTGGTTCAGTAGACACTTAATCTGCATAATGGAAAAAAGCAAAGAGGTCAGCATAGTAAAGTCTGAATTCTTTGTCCTTTTAAAAATGATGAGAGAGATATATGGCAATCAATATTATATGTGCTCAGATATCACTTTTGTTACAAATTTGAAAAGATACATTTTCACTAAGATAGGGAATGGTATCTTTAATAGGAGTTGTAGAAATTCAGTCATTTTTTTTGTATGGGGTGAAAAATTAAACCCATGATTTTATTATGATATCTATGAAGATATCTCTATCTTCTATCTCTGTCTTCACTGATACTATGAGTTACAGACCCCCAGCACCACCCCACATGGCAGCCTTGACACTTCCTCTAGTGTCATGGAGAGTGGCTTTGGCCGCGAGATCCAGATTCCAGCTGCAGGGCTTTGGGATTTGGCCCCAGGATCCTCCTGCAAGGTGGCATAGCAGCAGGTTCCAGGCCCGGACTCACCCACCCCCTGCTCCGCCATTGCCCCTGGCCCCTGATGCCGTCTTCAGCTGTGGGCTCCAGCCCCGGGCTCACCCCCCACATAGCCCCTCCCGCTGATCCCCACTACCTCTTCCAGCACCGGGCTTCAGCTGTGAGCTGCAACCCCTGACCACAGGGCTTCGGGCCCTGGGACCCGGCCACAGGGCTTCGGGATCCGGCCCTGGGATCCTGCCATGTGGCTTTGGCATCCAGCCCCCAGCTGTGTGGCAGCAGGTGCCAGCCCCAACCTGCTCCCGATAGCTCCTGGCCCCATCTGCCTCCTCTGGCTTGGGCTGCGGCCGTGTGCTCAGTCCCCAGCTGTGGGGCTTCAGGCTTGGGCCCTGGGATCCGGCTGCGGGCATTGGCGACATGTAAACCGCTGGCTTGGAGAGACTAGCCCCCAGCCCTGCCCCTTACACCCGAGGCCCCGCCCCTTCCATGCCCCCTGCTGGAGCCCATGATACCCACTGCCCATGGCCCGCCAGCCCCCAGCCTAACTCCACTGCTAGTCAAAGGAGCTACACTGCTATAAAAGTGGTGAGAGAGGTTAGATCATCAGTGTATTAAGCCACAGCCTTTGGAAGAGCCGCTTTTTCCGTTTAGTTTATGTTGCCTGGGAACAAGTTGAAATTAAACCAAAATAGGCTGCTCAAACTGAAATCAGACTGACCACAGTTAAACCGGTTTAACAATCGATTTGCGTTAAAGTGGTCCAGCCTTCCCATGTACACAAAAAGTAGCAGTGTCTCCCAGAGATACAGCACCCAAACGAGAGACCCTGTCATAGGCTATGTCTGCAATTTGTTTTTGCTGCCTTTGCGCTCCCCTCTCAGTCTGTATTTGTCTGTTGTCTCTTGTCTTATATTATAAGCTCGTGGGGGCAGGAACTATTTTTTTGTTCTGTTTGTACAGTGCCTAGCACAATGGCGTCTTAATCCATGACTAGGGCTCCTGGATGCTATGAGAATACAAACAATAAACAATAATAAATATATTGAGATCTCTATCTTGATGTGAAATCCTAGTGGAGACAAGGCACAGGTAGTTTTTACCTTGATGTAGCTAGTCAAAGTCAACACAACACCCCACACCTAGGGGGCTGACCTCAACTAGCTACAGAGCCCTGGAGGTAAAAGTTACAGCGCTTTGTCTCCACTCGGGTTTTATAGCAAGAGCGGTGTGTCAGGTGAGCAATCTTGATGTAAAAACACATCTTTTTGCAATGAAGACATAGCTTGCATGATTTTGTCGACCCCACTAGGTGGGCAGACAGAAGAGCGTGGAGTACGAGCTGGTCAGAAAATGGTAAGTATTTTCCAGGAAAATTTTTTAAAGAAATGAAAAAAAAAATTCAAAATTTTTGGCAAAAGCTTTCCAGGTTTTGATTGAAAACGTGAAAACATTTTGGTTTACAGAAACATTTTTTGATTCTTAAAAACTGAAAAAAATTAACCAAAGCAGAACATTTTCCAGTGTTAGGTTAAAAAAGAAAAAGATTCTGTTATTTAAAAAAACCCAGAACATTAAAATGGACATTTTTTTTCTAAAAAAAGTTTTGATGGAATATCGGTGACTAGCTCTAATGCAATGCGACCCATGGCCCAGAGCAAACCCCTTTGCTTATTCCAAGACAGGCTGAAGAGATTGTAATTGAGAGAGGTGTAACCCAGCCATCAAGCAGAGGCCCGTAATGGCCAGACAATGTCAAGATGCACAGGCGGAGGGATCTCCCATGACTCACCTGGTGAGGTCTGAGAAGAGGGTGTTGTCCCAGCAGTCAAGTCTGAATAAAGGCACAAAAGCAATGTCATATCCTGCTCCCTCTGAACTTAACAGGGTCTCTGCCATGGCTTTTAACGGGACTGAGATTTTGACCTTTCATGCCTGATCCAAAGTGAAGCGTAACCAACATCAGAACCAGACTCCAGACCAGGAACCGGACTTGGCAGGCCCATCTCCACATAAAGAGGGAAGAAAGAGCGACTAGAATGTTCAGCTTAGACTACCGTGCGGGGAGGATCTGTGGGCAGGGGGCTTGGGTGCCTGAAAGCAGCCCCTGCCCCATGACCCTGCTCCCTGGGGCGCACTGCCCAGGGCAGGAGGAGTGTCAGGGACACCCCACAGCTGCCTGGTTGGCTCTCACTACTGCCTGACTCTGGCTTCCGGCCTGGCCAGGGGGCAGGGTGTGAGGGGGAGAGGAGGAGCAGCAGGCGGGGCTGATTTTTTTCAGCATTTTTGTTTGTTTGTTTCAGTCTAAACAATTGGGTAAAACTGACATGAATTAACACATTTTTTTTACCCAAATCTGCATTTTTTTGTTGAAAAATCTCACCAGAAAAAATTCCACACAGCTCTAGTTATGTTTGATGGCTAATATGTATATGATCATATTATTATGATATTTGACAGTAAACACTGTGATACAATATACACTCCAATCAATTGCAAAAATCCACACTGAGTTTGAAATGCAACAGGAAGAAACTCCTTGCCACCCCCACCCCCACCCCGACCCCCCACTCCCTAGCTTACATTTTTCTTATGCTCAGAGAAGAGATTCTTTTTCTTCAGGGACCATTCAAAGGAGAACAAGACAGGATCAGGGGATTAGTGCGGGTGGTGTTGGTTATAACTTGGTGCTGCTAGGATATTGTAATATGGCCCAGATGCTCAGGAAGGTGTTTAATGTAAGCCAAGATGATTGACGTCTCTCCATACAGGATCTGAAGGCTGTCAGATCGCAGGTTATTGAGTGTCCCACTTCTTGACAAGTATATGCACGCCAGCTAAGTAGGGCACAGGGCTTCAGTTCACCCTGACTGAGCTAAAATCAGTTTCCCTGAGCAGCTTTAGGATGAGCTGTGTGTTAATAGCATCAGCAGAGGATATTTTCAATTCCTAAAAACAATCGCAGACCAAAAGCTACAATTTCCTGTTGTGCAAATGAGATTTATTTTTAGTGAGTGGTAACAAGTCAAGGGAGTTAGCGCCTCTGAAATGACTCTTGGCAGCCAGTGACCTCTGGCTGCAGGAGCTGAGCAAGTCTTTTGTCTGTTAAAGGAGACTATCACCCACGAGCAAAGCTGGGCAGAGGGGGATGGAACAGCCAGCAGTGGACAGCCATGCACCTCGCTCTCCTTTGCAGTATGTTTCATAGACTTCAAGGCCAGAAGAAACTATTGTGGTCATCTGGTCTGGCCTCCTGTGTAACACAGACTGTGTATAGAATTTCCCCCAAATCATCCCCAGAGCAGATCTCTTAGAAAAACATCCCGTCTTCATTTAAAAATTGCCAGTGATGGAGAATCCACCACCACCCTTGGTAAGTTGCTCCAACGGTTAATCACTCTCACTGTTAACAATGTACCCCTTCTTTCCAGTCTGAATTTGTCTAGCTTCAACTTCCAGCCCTTGGATCATGTTACACCTTTCTCTGCTAGATTGAAGAGCCCATTAGTAAATATCTGTTCCCCTTGTAGCTACTTATAGATGGTAATTAAGTCACTCCTTAACTTTGTCTTTTTGAAGCTAAATAGACGAGCTCCTTGAGTTTGACCCTATAAAGCAGGTTTTTAACCTTTTAACCATTCTTGGGGCTCTCCTCTGAATGAACTGGATACAGGATTCCAGCAGCAGCAGTACCAGGCCAAACACAGAGGTAAGCTAATTTCTCTGTTCCAGGGCCTTTGGCCAGTTCCAACGTCAGTAACAATGGGGCAGAGGGTATATTTGTTTTTATTTTCAATGGGTCATATGCTCAAGTGGTGTAAATTGCCATAGCTCCATTGAAGTCCATTGTCTTCCAATTCACACCAGCTGAGCATCTGTCCCAGAATTGTTTCTAGCAATTCTTTTGTGTCTGGAATTGTTGCTGATTTGAATTTTCGTGATGCACACACAGAAGCAGGATTTCTAGATTCACAGATTCCTAGATTTTAAAGCCAGATGGGACCATTATGATCATCTAGATTCTGACCTCTTGCATAGATTCATAGATTCATAGATATTTAGGTCAGAAGGGACCATTATGATCATCTAGTCTGACCTCCTGCACAACGCAGGCCACAGAATTTCACCCACCACTCCTACAAAAAAACCTCACACCTATATCTGTGCTATTGAAGTCCTCAAATTGTAGTTTAAAGACCTCAAGGAGCAGAGAATCCTCCAGCAAGTGACCCGTGCCCCATGCTACAGAGGAAGGCGAAAAACCTCCAGGGCCTTCCAATCTGCCCTGGAGGAAAATTCCTTCCCGACCCCAAATATGGCGATCAGCTAAACCCTGAGCATATGGGCAAGATTCATCAGCCAGATACTACAGAAAATTCTTTCCCGGGTAACTTGGATCTTACCCCATCTAAAACCCATCACAGGCCATTGGGCCTATTTACCATGAATATTTAATTACCAAAACCATGTTATCCCATCATACCATCTCCTCCATAAACTTATCGAGTTTAATCTTAAAGCAAGATAGATCTTTTGCCCCCACTACTTCCCTCGGAAGGCTATTCCAAAACTTCACTCCTCTGATGGTTAGAAACCTTCGTCTAATTTCTAATCTAAATTTCCTAGTGGCCAGTTTATATCCATTTGTTCTTGTGTCCACATTGGTACTGAGTTTAAATAATTCCTCTCCCTCTCTGGTATTTATCCCTCTGATATATTTATAGAGAGCAATCATATCTCCCCTCAACCTTCTTTTAGTTAGGCTAAACAAGCCAAGCTCCCTGAGTCTCCTTTCATAAGACAAGTTTTCCATTCCTCGGATCATCCTAGTAGCCCTTCTCTGTACCTGTTCCAGTTTGAATTCATCCTTCTTAAACATGGGAGACCAGAACTGCACACAGTACTCCAGGTGAGGTCTCACCAGTGCCTTATATAACGGTACTAAGACCTTCTTATCCCTACTGGAAATACCTCTCCTGATGCATCCCAAGACGACATTAGCTTTTTTCACAGCCATATCACATTGGCAGCTCATAGTCATCCTATGATCAACCAATACTCCAAGGTCCTTTTCCTCCTCCGTTACTTCTAGTTGATGCGTCCCTAGCTTATAACTAAAATTCTTGTTATTAATCCCTAAATGCATGACCTTACACTTCTCACTATTAAATTTCATCCTATTCCTATTACTCCAGTTTACAAGGTCATAACACAGGCCAGAAAATTTCACCCAGTAATTCCTGAATCAACCCCATAACTTCTGGCTGAGCTTAAGCAAATATTCACTACGAGAAGCTGGGACATAAGAATGGCCATACTGGGTCAGACCAAAGGTCCATCTAGGCCAGTATCCTGTCTTCCAACAGTGGCCAATGCCAGGTGCCCCAGAGGGAATGAACAGAACAGGGAATCTCAAGTGATCCATCCCCTGACTGTCACCCATTCCCAGCTTCTGGCAAACAGTGGCTAGGGACACCATCCCTGCCCATCCTGGCTAATAGCCATTGATGGACCTATCCTCCATGAACTTATATAGTTCTTTTTTTAACCTTGTTATAGTCTTGGCCTTTACAACATCCTCTGGCAAGGAGTTCCACAGGTTGATGGTGCGTTGTGTGAAGAAATACTTCCTTTTGTTTGTTTTAAACCTGCTGCCTATTAATTTCATTTGGTGACCCCTGGTATTTGTGTTATGAAAAGGAGTAAATAACACTTCTTTATTTAATGGGCTGCCGGGACTGAGTAAGGTACGATGGCCATGAGGAAGTGGCCCAGGGAAATGCAACAATAGTCAAAGTAAAGAAACGCAGTAAGTGACTGCGGTGGAGAGGGTTTCTGGTTGGGACCCGGAACAGTGGGGTGGGGGCCTAGGTCCTCCCCACTCGCCACTGGGGAAGTGGTTAGACAGTTGGATGGCCATACTAAATCCCGGAACGGGGGAGCAAAGAGAGTGGCACAGCCAAAGGGCCAGGTCATGCAAAGGACGCCTCTGTCCCTGGCGTGACACAGGTCAGAGAGCAGACGAGACAGTGGGAGGGGGCGTACTGACCAACACAGCTCATCCCCAGACTGCCAGCGGGAGGCACCAGCATGGTAAGTGGGGCCCCATCACAGATCCCGACTCAGGCTGCCTGGCACAAATGTACCCTAAGACCCGTCAGGGCCCAAGCAATGTCATGTGCTCATGCTCACCTTGGCCAGCAGGAGATTTTTTTTTAGCAGACAGTTCCCTCGCATCCCCACTACCGAGCCCCACAGCTGCCAGACCTCCATTTAATGACAAATACCCCTGCTCAAACCACCTGGCTCCCAAACTTCCTTGTAGTTAACTGCTCCCTGTTGGGGCTGAGTGCAAGTTATCTTGGCCTGTTGTCACAGAATGGTCCAGGTGGAGCTAGAGGTAAACTGGCTTCGGCGGGCTGGGCTGGCTTGCAGCCACTCCAACTGGATAGATAAGTAAAGAGATAAGGGGGGCCTAAGAGTGTTAAATGTGGGAATAGAAAGCAATAGTGTTTCCTGCCAGAGCCTTCTTGCGGATGAATTCGCCCCCTGAGAAAGAGATGATGATAACATTGACTGTGAGAATTACTTTAGATGAACAGTCTCACCTGCGGACCTTGGCCTTGTGGAAGACCAGGAATTCTGGAGCAGCGCCTGCTACGAGCCCTCAGGAACAAGGCTGGAGGGTCCGGGACTGTCCGTAGCAGAAGGGGTGTAAGCAGTGATCATAGAATCATAGAATCATAGAATATCAGGGTTGGAAGGGACCTCAGGAAGTCATCTAGTCCAACCCCCTGCTCAAAGCAGGACCAATCCTCAACTACATCATCCCAGCCAGGGCTTTGTCAAGCCTGACCTTAAAAACTTCTAAGGAAGGAGATTCCACCACCTCCCTAGGTAACGCATTCCAGTGTTTCACCACCCTCCTAGTGAAAAAGTTTTTCCTAATATCCAACCTAAATCTCCCCCACTGTGACTTGAGACCATTACTCCTTGTTCTGTCATGTGCTACCGCTGAGAACAGTCTAGAGCCATCCTCTTTGGAACCCCCTTTCAGGTAGTTGAAAGCAGCTATCAAATCCCCCCTCATTCTTCTCTTCTGCAGACTAAACAATCCCAGTTCCCTCAGCCTCTCCTCATAAGTCATGTGTTCCAGTCCCCTCATCATTTTTGTTTCCCTCCGCTGGACTCTTTCCAATTTTTCCACATCCTTCTTCTAGTGTGGGGCCCAAAACTGGACACAGTACTCCAGATGAGGCCTCACCAATGTTGAATAGAGGGGAACGATCACGTCCCTCGATCTGCTGGCAATGCCCCTACTTATACAGCCCAAAATGCCATTGGCCTTCTTGGCAACAAGGGCACACTGTTGACTCATATCCAGCTTCTTGTCCACTGTAACCCCTAGGTCCTTTTCTGCAGAACTGCTGCCTAGCCATTCGGTCCCTAGTCTGTAGCGGTGCATTGGATTCTTCCCTCCTAAGTGCAGGACTCTGCACTTGTCCTTGTTGAACCTCATCAGATTTCTTTTGGCCCAATCCTCCAATTTGTCTAGGGCCCTCTGTATCCTATCCCTACCCTCCAGCGTATCTACCTCTCCTCCCAGTTTAGTGTCATGTGCAAACTTGCTGAGGGTGCAATCCACACCATCCTCCAGATCATTTATGAAGATATTGAACAAAACCGGCCCCAGGACCGACCCTTGGGGCACTCCACTTGATACCGGCTGCCACCTAGACATGGAGCCATTGATCACTACCCGTTGAGCCCGACAATCTAGCCAGCTTTCTATCCGTTCTATCTATTCTTGCTTGCTTGCTGGAAAGCACATATTTAGTAATGCGGGAAGGCTGGGAAGCTTATTATACCTTGGCAATAAAACTGGTTATACTTATACACCTGGTGTGGCTTCATTGAGTGTATCCAAGCCCCCCTTTGGCATGACACCACCCCATTCACCTCCATGCCAGACATGCTTACTGGGGGTCTATGGGAAAAATCACTTTAACACAAATTTGCTTCCAAGTCTTCCCTGGATTAGGCCGTCCACTGGCCCTGGTACATCTCGTTTCATTTGTATGAATGCTAAACTCCATTTCTATGCACAAGATCAGCTCCAAAGCCGTGTCCTAGCACCAGCCATTAATCGCACTTAACAGCTGGTAATTGGAGCAATCTCCTGTTGCTTTACTAATATTCAGTAGCTTTAATTGAAAAGCTAAGGGCTCTCAACACATCTCTCAGGAACTCTTGCACTGCCCTAGATAGATGCTAAAGGGAGACACGCTGTGCTCTCCCTTGGCAGAAGAGTGAACTGATTCAGAAAGCTTTCCCCCCAGAGTGCTGGGGAAGGAGCGGCAAAGGAATGCTAGAGGAACGGAGAGGGCATGAAGCAGGAGGGGGCTCATGAGACTGTACCTGGGGGAAGGATGACGCAGGCTGTGAGGATAACGGGCTGATGCTACCTGTGAGGAGGAGTTAATGAGAGGGAAGGGCAGCAGGTGAGTTACTCTCAGCAGTTAGTGCAGAGACAAGAAATAAAAAAGGAGGCTAGTGCCACAGAAGATGCTCACTTGTTCCGGGGGGAGCTGCTGGGTGCTGAGCACTGGAAATTGCAGCCCCTGCTGTGCAACTAAGAGTTTAGGTTTCAAACTTAACGCACCTACATTAGAAAATCCTGTCTTTATGCTGAGATTTTCAATGATGCCTAAGGGAATGAAGCACCTGATTGAAATTCAGTGTGATTTGGATACCTCCATTCCTTACTTTGCTTTGAAAATACCAGCCTAAGTGACTGGCCAAGGACAGTCTGGCGTGGACACAGAATAAGTACCCAGGTGTCCTGATTCTCATGCTTTAAACAAAAGCCCCTCATTCTTCTTTCTCTTTCTATCGGCTAAGGAGGAAAGCATACCAGAAGCAGAGCCCTGGAGTCTAGAATTAGCTCCCGGGGTTTAAGCAGGGTAGAATCAACACAGCAGAATAGACCTGGCGTTAAGTATATGGTCTCAGAAGCATAAACGAGGGAACTCAGTGGTAGAATCAATGGCATCATCTTGAGAACACGGCACAATCAACACAGCCTCATGCCTTGGGCCCAGGTTATCAGTGACACAAGCTTTCGAGCTTACACAGCCCTGAGGAAGAGCTTCATGTAAGCCCGACAGCTTGTTTCTCTCACCAATAGAAGTTGGTCCAATAAAAGACATTAGCTCCCCCACCTTGTCCCTTCACTCATGCACAGCTGGGCTACAGAGGTCTGCTGGCAAGACTGCTTGTGGAGAGCAAAAGTGCCCCTTGCCACTGCCTGCCCCCACCAGCTTCTGCCACCCCCGGGCAGCACGGGTCCTGCAAGGCTGCCTCCACAACCGCCCAGAATCCCCTGTGCAGTATGGAGAGGAGAGCACTGCCAATTGATGCCCCTTGGCCTGATTACATTCCAGCACTTCCTACCGCGGGGC
Source organism: Chelonia mydas (assembly GCF_015237465.2). Taxonomy (NCBI): domain Eukaryota; kingdom Metazoa; phylum Chordata; order Testudines; family Cheloniidae; genus Chelonia; species Chelonia mydas. The sequence goes on along the minus strand of NC_051259.2, from coordinate 17,894,438 downwards.
TGGGTGCTTCGGAAGAGAGTCTGTGGGACAGCTGGCTCTCCTGGCCTGTTCCCCTGCCAGCCTCACAAAAGGGCTTCTGGGGGAGGGGGAATTATGCTTCAAAGGCAGAACTCCCCCTCTTCCTTCCTTGGGCACAGACTCCTCTCCAACTGCAGACCTAGGGTGACGACTGACCCATGTCATGGTATGACAGTTTGGGGCAGGCTGTGAAATCTACAGAGGTCCTGAGAGACACTTAGCAAGTAATAGACTGGCCAGAAGCCTGCCCCAGAGGTTGTGCCGGTGACTTTGCTTTGCTTTCTTACTTAGGAACACTGAAACATTTTAATTCTAACAGAGGAAGGGTGGCCTTGAGATTAAGACACAAGGCTGGAGATCTGGGTTTACTTCCTGTTTCTGTCACAGAGTTTCTGTGTGGCCTTGGACAAGTCGCTTAATCAGCCCTGTGCCTCAATTCTCATCTGTGAATAATAATCCTTCCTTCCTCTGTTGAGACTGTAAACTCTTCTGAGCAGCAAATCTCTCTTCCATGTGTTTGTGCAGCACCCCGCACAATGGAATCCTGATCTCAGCGGGGACTGGTATGGGCAAATTCATGATAATAACAGCAGGGTTCCATTTTTGCATTATGAAATACAAATACTTTCTCATTATTTAAATTAAATTAAATTAATTAGATTAATTAATTAAATTTGGCTCCATTTTCAGATATTAATGGCGAACATTTTTAGCATTTGTAAAAACCCAGATAAACGAATGAATTAAATAAATCCATTTTCGAAGAGCGCGTGGCAGGCAAGGATTACACTGTTGTGTGAACAGAGAAACAGAAACCTTTTAAGAAGCACAGTTGAACTGAGGGCTTCAGAAATTTCTCCTGCACTTTCCTTCAGGTTCTAAGCTTTCATTTTAAAAACATATTTTAAGTTTTTCTCATTTCCCATGTTGAGTTTACAGCTCTCACAGTTTAAAAATCTGTGGTACCAGGTTAACAGGATTAGGCCAGCATTAAGGGGGTTAGCCCAGCCTTACAGATAATAACCTCCTCCGGGCAAACAATAACACCAATGAATGGAGAAGCCAACCCCGCCCCCACCTCAGTCACCCCTAGGTCATGTGACCTTCACAGCAAACTACCACCATTTCCGTGCTGACTTGATTAAACACAGGAAATGTAGCTGAAAAAAGAGCAAAATAATATTAATCACTATAAGGAAATTAAGTGCAAAAAACTCAACACCTAATGCAAAACTAAGGTGAAAAATAATTTTTAAATCCCTCAATAAATGGAAAAATTAAAATATCTCCGGACTCATCTATGACTCAACCTACACTCAGTGTTTTAGCAGTTGAAGTCTCTGAGTGTCACATGAAACCGGGCCAATGTACGGCACAACTCAGCTGTGGAAATTGCCTGGCGTGTTCATGACGTCAGCCTGTATTACACAAAGCTCACAAACCATTTTCTTCCTGCTGCTCGTCCGGCCTTATTGGTGACCTATGCTTTGTCTGCATCTACTATGATCATTACTTGTTATCTGTGATGTGGTAGCCCCCTGTGAGAACCAGTCGCGGACCAGGACCCCATGGTATGAGGTGCTGTGCAAACACAGGACAGAGAGCTGTTCCCTGCCCCAGAGAGCCTGCATCCAACCCTAGAATGTAAGGCCTGTTTGCTTTATGGTCTTGAAAACTCCCAGAGCTCCTGCCTCATCAGGGATCTGCAAGATCCCAGTGTTGTGACAGCAGGGAAACAGATCTGGGATCGAGAATATCCACAAGTATAACCCTCAGGAAGGAGGTGACACCCAGCCCAAGGAGCAAGAACCACCTTGTTGCTTAGCTGATTACCAACAAGTTTAGCAGTGAATGAAGTATGTAACTGGTCTATCCGAACACTGGTCAGGAGACCCATTGCATCTCACAGGATTAAAAACAGCCCTGGCCCTTTGGAGAATTTCACTACATCTGGCTGCTACAATGCAGATGGAGTTTGCTTGGAGAAGCATTTAATTGGTCAAGTTTTTTCAGGCTTAGTGAAGTCGCATTCAAGCTGTTTGGCTCTGTGTGCTCCAGCTAGCCTCGAAGGGTAACTCCAAGAAAGCAATATTTGGTGTCTGCTAACATGTAACCCCAGCATTAGCAGTTGCTCTTCTTTACATGCCAGCTTTGCGTTGTCTCTTAGGATCTGTTTGTCTGGTGGAGCACATGCTGCTTCCTTGGGTGAGCTTGCGAGGCTGTTTCTCTTCACTACACCCTGACCAGAGACCTCCAGGGTGGGCTGTGTGTCACTTCACCATCTCACTTGTGGCAGGATTGGAAATCTTTTGGGATGACACCGAGTAACTGCTGCTGGCTCAAGGAGCTTTGTGCACGAAGCCTGTCATTTGAAAGGCGTGGATGAGGCTCTAGGAACAATACTGATACTCTGCACTTATGTAGCATAGGAGAATCAGCTGTGATTTCCCTGCAAGAGGTGGTCATGGGCTATTCGTGCTTTTCATTCAAGCAAGGCTACTAGAAGCCAAGCCTGTGATTTCATCTTCCTCTGAGATCGGTGAGGCTTCTGCGTGTACGGATTCTTCTTTTGAACTGAGGGCCAGATTTTCAAAGAAGTTCTGCATTTCAGGTACTTGTCAGTGCTGAGCTGTTCTGAAAATCTGGCCTAAAGCGTCACAATGGGAATCTCCTGGACCCCAACCATGGGTGCTGAGCGCCTGAAAATCTGGGCCTGAGCTCTTGTGAGTTTGTGAAGTCGTGTCCCCGGATTGCACTCTGCTCAGACGGTTCCCACTACTTGAAGCTGCTGCCGCTTATTTTAAAAGAAAACATTGTAAGAATGCTTTGATTTTCCCCTGTAGGCCAAAGCCCTCCTATAGGGTTTCCCTGCACCATAATACATTGAATTAGGGCATGTTTTCCAAATCCTGCATCTAGAAAGGAACTTTTTAAAAAATGAGCAAATTACATCCCTCAAAACTGACTGCGGATTAAAGGATGCATGTGAATTAATTCACTCCACATGCAATAATCACAACTGTGGTAATCGCAGAAATCAATGTTTGGCAGCTGTGGGCAAAGGCTGACTTTTTGATGGTGAGTATAAATTTAATTTGATTGCTAGGGCTAATTGAAAGCATCATGGGCCTTCCCCCATTGCAATGGATTTGAGCAAACCTAATTGAAATGGACATTATTTTCTCAAACCCTCTACATAGTTGCTGATCACTTAATGATAAAACTCACAGCTGCATTATTTGAATTCAGTGACGGTTTCATGAAAAGACAGACCCTGCGACCTGACAATAATGGAGCTTGACCCCTGAAGAGAACAAAACCGCATGGGATGTGCTTAGGTCACCACTGATTGCATTTCATAATGGCAAGGAATGAGCAAGTTGATATCTAACATTCATTAGAGGAGAGAAACCCTGAAAGTTTGGGTGGAGAGTCTCATTCATTCAGCAGGCTAATCAGGGATTATTTCCATCATTTGGATTCATTGCGATATTTCATTTCAAAGATTTTCATCAGTGCCCAAAAGAGACATCGCTGCCTGTTAAGACATAAATGGCCTGCTGTAGAGAGTCCTTGAGACTGGCTGACACTTCTCAGCCCTGCTGCCTGCAGCCTTTGTTGCTACCTACGACTGCACTCACCATTTTCAGGTGCAATGATGTGTTAAAAACGGGCCCTACCGTGCTCAGTAGCCAATATTTACCCAGAGCAGCAGTGGCTCAGTGGCAGTAGCGAGAAGGGATGGATGGATTTGGCCCAATCAGCATCAGTGCTCCTGTTGTTCACCTCATCCTGGTCTTTCTAGTTACATCCCCTGCATCGTCCTGGATACCTCCCCTCCTCCTTGCCTTTTACATCCCCCAGCTATTTCTAGAACACGGGAGATCCCAGACCAGAGGAGAGCAGGGATCCAGCCAGGCCGGGATCCTGTGTCTGGCCAGCAACAGCTGCCTCAGAGGAAGGTGCAAGAAGCCTGCGGTAGGCAGTTATGAGATAACCTGCCGCATGGATGTTTCCTCCTAATCTCCATTAGTTAGACCTTGGGTTTGCCTGAATCAGGTGTGGGGAGGGGGTCCCTTCCACAGTGCTTGGGGTTCTGTTGTCATTATTTGTAGTTTTTACAGTTCTCACCCAGGATATTCTTGTTGTTCATAGAAATGCCCGATTGCTTTTTTGAAACCCACTAAGCACCTGCCCTCCAGGCAATCTTGGGGTGGTGAATTCCACAAGCTAATTGTGCATGTGTGAAAAAGTGTTTATTTCCTTAGATCAGATTTTGCCACCTTTCCATTTCACTAAATGTGCCCTTGTTCCTGCATTATCAGCCCCTGACCTAACTTCTCTGCACCATGCACCATTCTGCATAGCTTCAGCATGGCCCCTCTTATTCATCTCCTCATCTTTTCAGTCTCTCTGGATATGAAGTTTTTCCCATGCCCTTTAGCTCTTGTTGCCTGGCAGGTGCTGCAGTATGGTGTAGATGGTGAAGAGCCACACCACCATCCTGGGCGAGCATGGGGAGTGTGACATACCGGGGCACAATCCAGACCAATGAGTAGCTGTGTCATCCCGGCCCTCCAACCGGGAGAGCCCTTTACTCTGCTTTGCTGCTGTAGCCACCCATCTGGACTGCTCACAAACAGCCTCCAGGATGCATGTCACTCCCAGCCATGTCTGTGTGTACTACAGCCAGCCAGTCACACGCGGCTTTCACCAGCCTGCGTTATACTGCAGGGTGATCCCAGCATACCCCCTACTCTTAGATTTCCCCCAAGAAATGCATGTCCTGTACTGCCCAGCCCTCTCCCGGACAACTCACGTACATTAAGTCCATTATTTCTGGAAGTTAATAATATGGCAGCTTCTTATTTCAAATCGTTCTTCAGACACTACAACCTGAACGCACTGAATTAGATAAAACAATAAAACAAGTTTATTAACGACAAAGAGAGAGGTTTTAAGTGAGTACAAGTAATGACACATAACCTCAGAAATGGTTACAAGAAAAATCAAGATAAAATGCTGACTGGTGCCTAATGTAACAAACCATATTAGATTCAAAACAAAGTTTTCTCACCACATGCTCCAGGAGTCTTTCTGACTGCTTCCCCAGAGTCCAGTGGCTGCTTCCTTTGTCTTTTCAGATGCAGAGAATGTGACATGCGGTGGGGAGTGTGTGTGTCTTGGAGTGTCTGTCCCTTCTTTTTATAGTTCTGTCCCCCCTTTGAGAAGCATTTCCAGCTGGGAACAAGGCGACAGGCCGTCTGTGTGGAAGGAAGCTCCAGGCTGTTTTTTTTCTAAAATGTAGATATTTGCCCCTGCCCCCTTTCCTGCCAAAGAATGGCCACTTAGCAGGTAATGGCCCATCCACCGTGTTTACACCTGGCTGAGGGGTCAGCTTGTCCTTTGTCTCTGAGGAACAGGTTCAGCCCCTCCCCAGATTTATCTAGAAAACTTACTTTTAGTCATGATCTCAGTTTATAACTTCACATATAACTCTGCTACGTGCATTTGGTCATGATAACATTCATCCACAAATTATGAGGTTTTAAATGCTGGCTCACAAGGCATACCTTGTACAAACACTATTACAACAGTGTGTAGGGTGTGAACACAGGGGTATATTCTGTCACGGAGAGGTATTGGGTACAGCCTAGCCAAGAGCACAGGAGAAGTGTGCACTATTCCACAGGGTGATGCAACATGCTTCCCTCTTCATGCCTAGCTAAGTGTGCTGGCCCATATGATGCAGTGAGTCTGTGGCCCCGCCTTGCCCTCAGTTGTTGTCCCTTCATTGCAGTGTCTCGAGCCCCCAGAGATGCTAGGACAGAGTAGTTCCTATGCCCCTTAGGATGCAGTGGCTGTAATGATGCTGGACCATTATGAGGGAGGCCAGTAGCTGAAAAGTCCTTCCACACACTGTCTGCACAGCCTGATGCACAAGGCCAGTGGCTGGACATAATCTATCCCTTAATCTCTCTTCATAAATCAATCCAGCTGACTCTGGCCTCCTCTCTGAACTCCCTTCAGTTTGTCAATATCTGCCTGGTAAACAAGCCCAGGAATAGAGTTCAGTATTCCCGGAGTGGTTGCACCAGAGTCATTTCAAGAGGAGCCATTAGCTAACTGGTCCCAGATGGGAGGCCTTCACACATGCATCCCTGCACTAACCTGGCTCTTTCCCCACATTGCTGACGTATCTGTCTAATCCAACTCTAATGAATACAGCTGGGCATTTATACCCCACTCGTCACCCTGGTATTTGAGTGCCAGTCTGCTGTTTATTTTCACCCCGGCTCCTCCCACTTATGAATGTTTATTATACAGGACTGTCCCCTCCAAAGGAGCTGGGCAGCAAACTCTTTTGGGACTGAAACAGGGCTGAGGTATCCCTGACCCTGACTATCCCCTGCTGCCATAATGACTCGTTCAGCCTACTTCAAACTGCAGCAGGGGGCCAGACAAGCACATTCTGGATCTTTGACCCCACCCAGCCCCACCTGTGCTTAGCATGTCACTGCCACAGCTGGGAATCTGGCTCTGTGTTTGTTTCTTCTGATCCCACAACACTGTCATGGAGGTTGGCTGTGCTGCATGACCATTCAAGACAGCATTATAGTGAAGACAATGAAGAATCATTGTAATTCCCATATGAAGGGACAGAGCAAGGGGTTATAACTTACATCTTTTACAGCAGAAAAAGAATAGTAGAAGAGAAGAATTTCTGGAAAAAATATACACAGGGAGCTCAGAGTCGCTATCACATGTGTACAATGTGTGCTGCAGAGTGGGGACATTTTCAAAAGCAACTAAGCTAGGAGTTTAATTTCTGTTTTTAAAAGTGACTTAGGAGCCTGAATCCCATTGATTCTCAGCTCAGGCCCGAAGGAGTTCTCCTAATCACCCAGCATCAATCCATCATAACTCTATTCAAGTCAACAGAATCACACCAGGGAAAAGCAGGCGCAAGTGAGAGGACAATCAGGCCCTCAGCTAAAACACTGGAAGTATTAATAAGTCATTCGCAAAAAGAAAAGGAGTACTTGTGGCACCTTAGAGACTAACCAATTTATTTGAGCATGAACTTTCGTGAGCTACAGCTCACTTCATCGGATGCATAAAGTGGAAAATACAGTGAGGAGATTTATATACACACAGACCATGAAAAAATACACATTGTAAGGAGACTGATCACTTAAGATGAGCTATTACCAGCAGGAGAATGGGGTGGGGAGAGAGAAAACCTTTTGAAGTGATAATCAAGGTGGGCCATTTCCAGCACATTTCCAGGAGTTAACAAGAACGTCTGAGGAACAGTGGCGGGGTGGGGGGGGAGAAGGAATAAACAAGGGGAAATAGTTTTACTTAGTATAATGACTTAGCCACTCCCAGTCTCTATTTAAGCCTAAGTTAATTGTATCCAATTTGCAAATGAATTCCAATTCAGCAGTCTCTCGTTGGAGTCTGTTTTCGAAGTTTTTTTATTGAAGGATAGTCACTTTGAGATCAGAAATCGAGTGACCAGAGAGATTGAAGTGTTCTCCGACTGGTTTAGGAATGTTATAATTCTTGACATCTGATTTGTGTCCATGTATTCTTTTACGTAGAGAGTGTCCAGTTTGACCAATGTACATGGCAGAGGGGCATTGCTGGCACATGATGGCATAGATCACATTGGTGGATATGCAGGTGAACGAGCCTCTGATAGTGTGGCTGATGTGATTAGGCCCTGTGGTGGTGTCCCCTGAATAGATATGTGGACACAGTTGGCAACGGGCTTTGTTGCAAGGATAGGTGCCTGGGTTAGTGGTTCTGTTGTGTGGTTGCTGGTGAGTATTTGCTTCAGGTTGGGGGGCTGTCTGTAGGCAAGGACTGGCCTGTCTCCCAAGATCTGTGAGAGTGATGGGTCATCCTTCAGGATAGGTTGTAGATCCTTGTATTTTCCACTTTATGCATCCGATGAAGTGAGCTGCGGCTCACGAAAGCTCATGCTCAAATAAATTGGTTAGTCTCTAAGGTGCCACAAGTCCTCCTTTTCTTTTTGCGAATACAGACTAACACGGCTGCTACTCTGAAACCTGTAATAAGTCATTGAGAACAATGAACTGTTCAGCATTTTCTCATCCAGGAGACAGAGGGTCCTGGCAGTTGTTTCATTCTTTCCGTGCCTAAGAGAGAGATTTTAGCCCATAAACAAAGTGTCCCTTGACATCTCTGGTGATGATTAAGCACAAGGGTCTGTTTTGTTAGCAGCATATTGCTAGTTTGACAGAACTCTCTAAAGGTATTTTAGAGCAGGGCAAACATCTCTGTCAGTCACCTGGAAGGGGCTTCAAAGGGGCTTCCAGAAATAATGTAGATCCCTGTTAGTGTTTCTGTTGGGAAAGAGATGCCTCCAGTCCTTCCTGAGCAGAGAGATGACACTGTCTTCAAAGTGGCAGTGGCCAGCCAGCAACCCCAGGTATTGTGAGGATATATAAATGATCATGTAAAATTACCTGTGCTAACAAACCCTGCTTTCTGGTGCACCCGCTGCATCTGTTTTGCAAGGGAGGCTGGCAGGGCCTGGAATAGAGCTGGCATTTGTAAATAAGTTATGAGTCCTGTAAAGGTGAGCTTTCGCTCCTGCTCAGGAATGTGTCAGAAGCAAACACTTACCCCAAATCAATGTACCTTTCAACTTCTGTTCTCAGACAGCATGGCACATGCACGTGCTTATCTGAGAGAGAGCTCCAATCATAGAATCATAGAATATCAGGGTTGGAAGGGACCTCAGGAGGTCATTTAATCCAACCCCCTGCTCAAAGCAGGACCAATCCCCATCTAAATCATCCCAGACAGGGCTTTGTCAAGCCTGACCTTAAAAACTTCTAGGGAAGGAGATTCCACCACCTCCCTAGGTAACCCATTCCAGTGCTTCACCACTCTCCTAGTGAAAAAGTTTTTCCTAATATCCAACCTAAACCTCCCCCACTGTAACTTGAGACCATTACTCCTGGTTCTGTCATCTGCTACCACTGAGAACAGTTTAGATCCATCCTCTTTGGAACCCCTTTCAGGTAGTTGAAAGAAGCTATCAAATCCCCCCTCATTCTTCTCTTCCGCAGACTAAACAATCCCAGTTCCCTCAGCCTCTCTTCATAAGTCATGTGTCCCAGTCCCCTAATCATTTTTGTTGCCCTCTGCTGGACTATTTCCAATTTTTCCACATCCTTCTTGTAGTGTGGGCCCAAAACTGGACACAGTACTCCAGATGAGGCCTCGCCAATGTCAAATAGAGGGGAACGATCACGTCCCTCGATCTGCTGGCAATGCCCCTACACATACATCCCAAAATGCCATTGGCCTTCTTGGCAACAAGGGCACACTGTTGACTCATACCCAACTTCTCGTCCACTGTAACCCCTAGGTCCTTTTCTGCAGGCAAAGGCAAAGAAGTTACAGAGCCTTTTTCTTCCTCTCTTTTGTAGCTCAGACCCTCTGGGCTGGGTCTCCACTTCCTTGAGAGTGGGAGTGAAGTTTCCCATGGTCTGTAGCTAACAGACACAAGTGAGGGGTGTTGCAGAGCTGCTCTGTCCCAGGAGGACTCATCCCTCCAATACAATCCCTTCTCGGGAGGCTGGCACAGAGGGGGATTTCAAAGCTGCGCCTACCTTTAGGATGCCGCAGGGCAATGTGTATCCTTAGGGATACCTGGAAGGAGCTGTCCCTGAGCTCCCATGAGCACAGAGGCTAAAACTGAGGGATGTCTCCATTTCCAACCATCTGCCCACCCTTCTGTGCAGGCCCCTGCTCCATTGCCTCCAGATGCTGAGACAGTTGTGGGGCTTCTGGGTCAGGCTACCCAGGTTTCAATGCCTAGGACAATCATCCCTCACAAGAACAGACTCTAAGCCAGGGGCATGGGATGGTGCATGGGACATCGTCTTGCCCAGGGACTGTTGCCTAGTGGGAACCTGCTCTGCATCTCTGACTGCACCAGGCTGCCACACCTCAGATCATCCATACCCACTGCTGGGGAAAAGTCACCTAATCCTCTTTGCCTTTGGTCTGTGCTGGAATTGTGGAGCCATGACTCAGGACTCCTAAGTGTCCTCAGCAGGGGGTGCTTCCGCAGGCTCTCAAAGCCATTCCACCGAGCCCAGTCCCTGGGGAGACTAGCCACAGCAGCCTGGTACCATCACCAGGCCACTGGAGACAGCTGGTGGAAGCACCAGCCTGAAAGCCAAAGGAGGGGGTGAGTGTGGGGAATGGACTCTTCACTGTGGGGATGCACTGGGATCCATTCCCCAGAGACAGGCTGCCTGGTGTGGGAGGAAAGAAGCCTTGGGATATTTCCTTCTCCCAGGATGTGTTTCCATTTATCGAAGTTGTGATGCTGGAAGACCAGGTGCCAGCTCAGGCTCAGGCCTCTGAGCCTCAGTTGAACACTGACAAATGCATGGCTGGAAACCAGTCTGCCTCACCTGTGTGTTAGTGTTGTTAAAACTGGTATTAGATTTATAACTATGTGTTTAGACTTTAGGAAATACTTGTAAATTGCTGCAAGCAATCATCTCACTTATAACATCTGTGACCCATGCTATAAGGTAATATTTAAGTGTTGCTCAGTAATTGTGCAAGTCATCAAATAGGAGAGAAGCATCACCAGGTGTGAAGTACTAGTTTACCACAAGAGGTGTCATCTTCTTGCCAACAAGAGAAGGACAACAGACAAGCCATTGTGAGACATCAGTGGACAAAAGACTTTGTTGATTGCTCCCCCCACACCCATGAAGAGGTGCACACAAGCACTCATCCCATTAGCTTGAATGGGGGGGAGGGAGTAAAAATCCTTGTCAGGAAGAAATTGTCTCTATGTTGCTTGAACTCTGAGGGGCAAAGATTTCTAAGCATAAGCAAGAGTTCCCCAGTGCTTGGCCTGTTAGCCCTAAAGGATGGATAGAGCTTGCATATTACAGCAGCTTCTCTTACCCTTTTGGAACCTAAGACTGTAACTCGTGTGTGTGTGTGTGTGTGTGTGTGTGTGTGTGTGTGTGTTTGTGTGTGTGTGTATACCTTTTTTAAACTTATAAATAACTCTCATTTCTCATTAATAAATCTTGAGTCAGTTTATTATTGGATTGACTAGAAGCATGGTCTTTGGTGAGAGATGTAGTGTGCACTTGACTGCTCCTTTGGGACTGCGAGTAACCTGAATGATGTTGTGATTATTGTAGGAAGGGACTAGCTACCACAGAGGTAGGCTTGCCTGGGTGGCAAGATAGAAGTGCCCAAGGGGACTGTCTGAGACTCCATGTTAAGGCTGTTACAGAACTTTGGGAGTTCACACTTGATTAGTAAAATCTAAGTCTAGAGCTCACAGCCAGCTTGGGTTTTGTGCCCTGCTTCTGCACAGTCTGCCCTGAGGCTGGTGTTCATGCTTGTGAGCCACTCCAGACAGCCTGGCAGAAAGTAATGTGCTGCTCCCAGTCACCCATCTGTGGTACCTTCCCCACACTTCCCATCTGTGGTACCTTCCCCACCACTTCTCCAGCTGGAGAGCCCAGGATCCCATCCCTCCACACTGAGATCCTGGCCACCTCCTTGCTCACCAGTGACAGAGGGAGCAGGGCCTGGGGATGGGCAGGAAGCTTGACCTGAGTGGCCGGGACACCCCCTGTCAAGTGTGTGCGGGGACGAAGGGAACATTTTGGAGTTCATGGCCAGGCCCCTCCCCCCAGGAACGCAGGAGACAAATCAAGCAGTGATGTGTCTGCCCTGTCTGCAGCAGAGCTGCACAGTGCCACTGTGTACAATGGTTCAGCTGAACTCTCATAGCTTCTACCACAGCAGGGTGTCGCCTGGCTAGTTTAACCAACCCCACGTGTTCACACACAACAGCCTCTCCCTCCACCCCCCACCCTCCGCACTGTTGCTGTAGCCGTGCACTGTGGCTACCTCTCCCACTGGCCCCAGCACAAGTTCCTGGAGCAAGAGTCTGTGGAAGTAGCTGTCCACAGCAAGACCAATATTTGTTTCAGCATGATCCTTTTCCAATGTATTAAACTGCGCATGCTCCGTAAGGTGAAATGGCATCAGTCTGCATAAAAATAGTCTTTGTTGTTGTAACTAGAGAAATCTTAAGCTCTGGCCCATTGTGATGGGTTCGGTCACAGAGACCCCCTTGGGATTGTCACCTGACGTGCTGAAGTTACCTCTGAGCCTGTTTTCCCTGCCAACTTGGGACTCCAGAACCCTGCCTTATCGAGCCAGACACGCTAGCCTGCAGCAACACAGACCCAGGTCTGGTCCACGCCCCCAAAGCTGCAGACCTAACTGGAAACAGCTCAGCAGGTTACTTCTCTCCAGCATTCAGACACCCAGCTCCCAATGGGATCCAAACCCCAAATAAATCTGTTTTACTCTGTATAAAGCTTATACAGGGTAAATTCATGAATTGTCCACCCTCTATAACACTGATAGAGAGATATGCACAGCTGTTTGCCCCCGCCCCCGTCCCAGGTATTAATCACTAATTCTGGGTTTACTAATAAACAAAAGTGATTTTATTAAGTAAAAAAAGTAGTATTCAAGTGGCCCCAAGTAATAACAGATAGAACAAAATAAGTTACCAAGCAAAATAAAGCAAAAACACGCAAGTCTAAGCCTAATGCATTAAGAAACTGATTACAGGTAATATCTCACCCTCAGAGATGTTCCAATAAGCTTCTTTCACAGACTAGACTCCTTCCTAGTCTGGGCCCAATCCTTTCCCCGGTACAGTCCTTGTTAGTTCCAGCAGCCATCTCAGGTGGTAACTACAGGTTTTCTCATGACTGGCAGCCCCCTTTGTCCTGTTCCACCCTCTTTTATAGCTTTGGCAAAAGGCGGGAATCTTTTGTCTTTCTGGGTCCCCACCCCTCCTCCTAAATGGAAAAGTACCAGATTTAAGATGGATTCCAGGAACATATGACATGGTCACATGTCCTGTGAGACCCCCACCCTCCATTCTTCCTGGGCTGGTCCACATGTACCCAGGAAGTTTTGCAAGTAAACAGAGCCATTTACAGTTCATTGATTCTGAAGCACCCCTAATGGCTTCCACTTAATGTGTTTACATCAGCAATACAAGTTTATGTCTTATTCTCTAACTCCAGACATAGAACTAATACATGCAAACAAATAGGATGACCACACTCAGTAGATTATAAGCTTTGTAATGATACCTTACAAGAGACCTTTTGCATAAGGCATATTCCAGTTACATCATATTCACACTCATAAGCATATTTTCATAAAGCAAATGGAGTGTAACGTTACACCCATATAAACAGAAGTGTTCAGGGCATAAAATTACAGATGCTGTAGTAGCTCAAACAAGGCAGTGACAGAAGCACAGGAGACATTTCCCACTGCAGGGTGATCCTGAAGGGGAGCCAGGAGCATTGCAGGACTTTTCAGGAAGCCCCATTGCAACCAACCATGCACCTGCTGTGCCAGCAGTTAAGCATTGCAATAGTGCCAAGTGATGCGGGCTACAGTGATGGCAAGTCTTGCTCTAAGTCAATGCAATTACACTGGTGCTAGCAATCACTTTCATGTGTGGTTGCAAGCAGTGCTAGAAGAGCACAGACCTGTACCAGGCCTTTCAGTCCCAACCTGGCCAGTGCATTTGGCAGCAGGAGCAACCCACCACGGCAGTGCGCTCGCAAAGATGAGCAGGGTTTACTCACAGATTTGCAAGCTAAGGGATTCAACTCTTCCCCGCTCTTAGGATTCAGCCCCTTTCAAGTCACAAACAGAGGTTTCCTTTCTCCTGCAGTGGCAGGAACTTCAGTGTTCTAATTCATATTGGGAAAGATTAACTCCACAACCAGCAGGCACCTCTGAAGGGCTGTGTTGTTTATGATGTTACTTTATTGCAAAACACGTATGCTTCTTTTCTCTCTCAAAAAAAGCTTAATACATTTTAGTTAAACTCACTTAACCTTAACCTCTGACCTGGCTCAACACCGACTTTGCTACATCTCCTGACTGCAGGTTGGTGACTGTCCAGCGCACGCCGGCTGCCCATGGTCTGGCCCTGACAACACCTGACAACAGCTATTGTTGCCACTGGGCTTTTCTAACTATTCCTGGAGTCTTCTGAAATAATCGGAATCTGATCCACATCCAGGAAAGAGCCCTGGGTCCATTCCAGCTACTCATCTCTCCCTCTCATCCATGTCCCCTGCCCATCTGCGCCTACTTCTCAGTCACCTGGCTTTCTCGCCTTCCCTGCTTCTTCCCCCACTGACATGTCAAAGAGCTCTAAAAACATCTGCCTCCCAGAGCTCCTTACACTCCAATCTGAATGCCTGAGCAGTTTCATCCTTATTTCACAGGCCATTGAAGAGAAGTGCAGCATTCCACTAAGCCAATAAGCTATGGCCTAAGGACAGGAAGTTTGTCCTATTTTGAGAAGGGTTACTGGAATTGTGGCCAGTATTTATTGGATTTCATGGAGCGTGACGGGTGAGTTCCTTTTTGCTACAGCATCTAAGCCATGATGCTGTGGCCTCTGGCTAAGCCAATGAACTGCCATCTCCTCACTCATTTTCCTGGCAGCCTCCAGAACCTTTCTGAATCAAGGGCCCTGAATAGCTCTCCCCCAGCATGCCCCAGCTTCCAAATGACTCACCTGAAGACTCATCATGAAGACTCCTGCTATTGATTTCCAAACATCAGTTCTGGTACGGAAATGTACAGCAAGTCCAATCCTTCAAGAGAAAGCCCTTCATGCCATGGGTCAAGGGGAGGAAGGTAGGCAGCTGGCCAGATGGCTGGCAGGAGAGGGTAAAAAATGGAAAGGAAAGGTTCTTCATTTGAGGAACACCCAGATGGGAGAGAGGCAATGATGCGCTGCCACGCTAGTGCACTGCTAAGAGACTTTGATTCATTATTATTGGTTACTTCTATTATAACAGCACCTGGGAGTCTCAGTCCTGTGTCAAGAGCCCATTGTGCCAGGTTCTGTGCAAACCAGGACAAAAAGATGGTCCCTGTCCAAAGAGACTGTTTCTTTTGATGGCCCTTGGCACCTGAGAGGGGCCATAGGCTACTGTTAATCAACAACTGTTAAATACATCGAGCCAGCAGTGACAATGACACGCCACCAGTGTGCGAAAGGCAGAATTGGAGATGTGTAGGGCGGAGATTAGGAGAGATGCCATGAACCCCTCGTCCCAGATAAGAGGGTTGTTCTGCCTTTCATTGGACAGCTGTCAACAGCCACTATTTCTCAGCCTCAATGGCTTGCTGATCACATGGTCACGGATCGTTCTCTAAACACGTCCCTCTGCAATGGCCTCGTCAGCTGCTTAGGGAGCTGTATTTGGTGCTCCTGGTCTTTCACTGGGCCCAGCCATTAAAGGGCTGCCTGAGAACATGCCTACACACCCAAAAGGACTCTACTCTGCCCTTTCACAGCTTTGCAGTGGTGCAGCAGTGTGCAGCTCCGTTTAGGTGTTCAGTGCCTAGGTCCAGTGCCTGTCGTTGCCATAAATCCGTGATCTGTCATTGATCTAAACGGACTATCTCAGCCAGGCAGTTTGCATGGCAGCGAAGGAGAAGTTGTATAACAGATACAGAGCAATCTTCTTCCACTCAGCCCCCACCTTCCTCTGGGGAACCCACAGGGCATTGGATACCAGCTGGCAGTGTATTTAGTTGAAGTTTGGAAGATTCCTTCCAAGGTCCAATCAAGACTAGCCCATTCATCCCTAAGTGCACTTGTGTGTATCCATCAGTCATCACAAGTGGCATGGATATGTGGGTCCCAGTTTATAAACCATGTGTTGCACTGTCTGCCCAGGAGACACAATGATCTGAGTTTAGATGATTCTTAAATACTATGGTGACGGGTGTTCTAGAAATATGATGTAAGCAGACAGATTCTCGGAGATACCATCCGTTACCAAGGATCTCTCAGATACTGTGACGGGTTGGATCACAGAAACCCCCTTGGGAACTGACAACTGATGTGCTGAGACTACTTCTAACCCATTTTCCCTGCCAGCTTGGGACTCCAGAAACTTGCCTTGTTTGAGCCAGACACGCTTGCCTGCTGCAAACACAGACCCAGGTCTGAACCACGTCCCCCAAAAGCTGCAGGCTTAACTGAAAACAGCTTAAGAAGTGTTCCTGTCTCCAACACTCAGATGCCCAACTCCCAATGGGGTCCAAACCCCAAATAAATCCGTTTTACCCTGTATAAAACTTACAGGGTAAACTCATAAATTGTTTGCCTTCTATAGCACTGATAGAGAGATATGCACAACTGTTCCCCCCACCCCCAGGTATTAATACATACTCTGGGTTAATTAACAAGTAAAAAGTGATTTTATTAAATACAAAAAGTAGGATTTAAGTGGTTTCAAGTAATAACAGACAGAACAAAGTGAATTACCAAGCAAAATAAAATAAAACACGCAAGGCTATGCCTAATACGGTAAAAAACTGAATACAGATAAAATGTCACCCTCAGAGATGTTCTAATAAGCCTCTTTTACAGACTAGCCTCCTTCTAGACTGGGTCCAGCAATCAGTTACACCCCCATGGTTACTGTCCTTTGTTCCAGTTTCTTTTAGGTATCCTTTGGGGGTGGAGAGGCTATCTCTTGAGCCAGTGAAGACAAAATGGAGGGGTCTCCCAGGGGTTTAAATAGACTTTCTCTAGTGGGTGGACACCCCTCCCTCCCCGGTGTAGAATCCAGCTAAAAAATGGAGTTTTGGAGTCACATGGGCAAGTCACATGTCCATGTATGACTCAGAACGTACAGGTAGCAGTCATTGTTCACATGCTACCTTGAATATCCTCAGGTAGACTTCTTATGTGGATTGGAGACTTCCAAGATCCATTGTCTGTTAAGTTTCAGAGTAGCAGCCGTGTTAGTCTGTATTCGCAAGAAGAAAAGGAGGACTTGTGGCACCTTAGAGACTAACCAATTTATTTGAGCATAAGCTTTCGTGAGCTACAGCTCACTTCATCGGATGCATGCTGTGGAAAGTACAGAAGATCTTTTTATACACACAAACCATGAAAAAATGGGTGTTTACCACTACAAATGGTTTTCTTTCCCCCCACACCCCACTCTCCTGCTGGTAATGCTTATCTAAAGTGATCACTCTCCTTACAATGTGTATGATAATCAAGTTGGGCCATTTCCAGCACAAATCCAGGTTTTCTCCCCACCGCCCCCCCCCCCCCCCACACACACAAACCCACTCTCCTGTTGGTAATAGCTTATCTAAAGTGATCACTCTCCTTACAATGTGTATGATAATCAAGGTGGGCCATTTCCAGCACAAATCCAGGGTTTAACAAGAACGTCTGGGGGCGGGGGGTAGGAAAAAACAAGGGGAAATAGGTTACCTTGCATAATGACTTAGCCACTCCCAGTCTCTATTCAAGCCTAAGTTAATTGTATCCAATTTGCAAATGAATTCCAATTCAACAGTCTCTCGCTGGAGTCTGGTTTTGAAGTTTTTCTGTTGTAATATCGCAACTTTCATGTCTGTAATCGCGTGACCAGAGAGATTGAAGTGTTCTCTGACTGGTTTAGGAATGTTATAATTCTTGACATCTGATTTGTGTCCATTTATTCTTTTACGTAGAGACTGTCCAGTTTGACCAATGTACATGGCAGAGGGGCATTGCTGGCACATGATGGCATATATCACATTGGTGGATGTGCAGGTGAACGAGCCTCTGATAGTGTGGCTGATGTGATTAGGCCCTGTGATGGTGTCCCCTGAATAGATATGTGGGCACAGTTGGCAACGGGCTTTGTTGCAAGGATAGGTTCCTGGGTTAGTGGTTCTGTTGTGTGGTGTGTGGTTGCTGGTAAGTATTTGCTTCAGGGTGGGGGGCTGTCTGTAAGCAAGGACTGGCCTGTCTCCCAAGATCTGTGAGAGTGATGGGTCATCCTTCAGGATAGGTTGTAGATCCTTAAAAATTCGTTGGAGGGGTTTTAGTTGGGGGCTGAAGGTGACGGCTAGTGGCATTCTGTTATTTTCTTTGTTAGGCCTGTCCTGTAGTGGGTGACTTCTGGGAACTCTTCTGGCTCTATCAATCTGTTTCTTCACTTCAGCAGGTGGGTATTGTAGTTGTAAGAATGCTTGATAGAGATCTTGTAGGTGTTTGTCTCTGTCTGAGGGGTTGGAGCAAATGCGGTTGTATCGCAGAGCTTGGCTGTAGACAATGGATTGTGTGGTGTGGTCAGGGTGAAAGCTGGAGGCATGTAGGTAGGAATAGCGGTCAGTAGGTTTCTGGTATAGGGTGGTGTTGATGTGACCATCGTTTATTAGCACTGTAGTGTCCAGGAAGTGGATCTCTTGTGTGGACTGGACCAGGCTGAGGTTGATGATGGGATGGAAATTGTTGAAATCATGGTGGAATTCCTCAAGGGCTTCTTTTCCATGGGTCCAGATGATGAAGATGTCAGCTATATAGCGCAAGTAGAGTAGGGGCGTTAGGGGACGAGAGCTGAGGAAGCGTTGTTCTAAGTCAGCCATAAAAATGTTGGCATACTGTGGGGCCATGCGGGTACCCATAGCAGTGCCGCTGATTTGAAGGTATACATTGTCCCCAAATGTAAAATAGTTATGGGTAAGGACAAAGTCACAAAGTTCAGCCACCAGGTTTGCCGTGACATTATCGGGGATAGTGTTCTTGACGGCTTGTAGTCCATCTTTGTGTGGAATGTTGGTGTAGAGGGCTTCTACATCCAGAGTGGCCAGGATGGTGTTATCAGGAAGATCACCGATGGATTGTAGTTTCCTCAGGAAGTCAGTGGTGTCTCGAAGGTAGCTGGGAGCGCTGGTAGCGTAGGGCCTGAGGAGGAAGTCTACATAGCCAGACAATCCTGCTGTCAGGGTGCCAATGCCTGAGATGATGGGGCACCCAGGATTTCCAGGTTTATTGTCTGTTAAGTGTTTCTTGATTGGGCACTTAACTTACAAATTCCTTTCTAAAGAAGCTGACCAAATGCCTTACTAAGGCTACTTAAAATCAAACAAGTACACAGCCAATATTCATAACTTTGAGTACAAAAATGATACATGCATACAAATATTCCAGTTATGTCATATTTACTTTCATAAGCATATTTCCATAAAGCATTATGGGGCGCAATGTTACAGATACCATGGTAATGGGGATAATATCAGAACCTAGACAGATTTCTGAGAATGTTAGTTTCCTTGTTGAGTAGAATTTTGAGAGTCCTTCAGGAATCACTATTGTCTTTGGCAGGACATGTAGATATCTGGTAAAGCTGTCAAAAGTGCCTCAGTGACTGAGGGCTTGTCTACACTACCAAGTTTTGTTAACAAAACTTATGTCAACACCCAAAAGTCGACAAAACAAAAATCGCCAAAGGGTGTTCACATTTGCTCCCTCTGTCGACAGATCATGCCCACACTGGGGACACCGTCATCGACAGGGTGAGCAGTGCAGTGCTGTGGGAAGGAAGAGCCGAGCGCTGTGCATCTTGGGATTCTCTCCGAGTTCTCCCACAGCCCCCTCAGCTGCCGAGAGCAGCATCGTGAGTAGCTCTGTGAGCTCTCCCTGCTGAGGAATGGCAAATCACACAGCAGCCTGTACCTCTCCCCCTGCAGCAGCAGTCTGCCCCCAGCTGCGTTCCTAGTGCAGGGCAGAACAGGAGCAGTCCAGTGATTTGCTCTTTGTTTGCTCCTAATAGGGAACAGCACCCAGATACTTCCCAGAGCTTTGAAAGGGGAGGGGCGCACGCCTGCAGGGCAGCAGAAATCAAAACACTGA
This sequence comes from Chelonia mydas, assembly GCF_015237465.2. Taxonomy (NCBI): domain Eukaryota; kingdom Metazoa; phylum Chordata; order Testudines; family Cheloniidae; genus Chelonia; species Chelonia mydas. Next base: position 17,874,616 of record NC_051259.2, on the reverse strand, counting down.
GCAGAGCAATCAGGGCGGGCATTGTGGGAGACTGGCGGAAGCCAGTTCTGTCGACAAAACAATCCGCAGTGTCTACAGGCTCTTTGTCGACAATAAAGGGAGGGGAAAAGATAAAAGTCTCTCCTAGGGGTGGAAGTTTTTTGTCACCAAAACTGGGTGTTTTTCATGACAAAAGTCCCATTGTATTGTGTTCGCTCTTGCTGTTTTGTCACCAAAAGGCAGTTTTGGGGGACAAAACTTGCCAGTGTAGACAGGCCCTGAGTCATTTCAGCCTCACTGGCTTTAAATGAGACCTAGACTCCAGCTCCGAACTGCCTAAAACATTAAAATGTTCATGGACTCTTCCATTGCCAGTGTCTATCTTGCTCTGTCTGCACTGCTCTCAACACTGATTTCAATGGCAACCCATCACCCATTTCAAAAGGATTCTTTAGCTGAGCTTCTCATTCAATGAATTTCCTAACCACCGATCAGTGGCAGGGCAGGCTGGGGGTACCTTTTATCAGGAAGCATCCTGATCTCCAGTAGCCATTTATTTTAGCTGGATCTCTAATAAATTATCGTCACTGCCACTAACACAGGAGCTTTGGAGCCCAGGGCTGAGATCAGGAGAAGAAACAAGCACCTATCCATGGGCACCGCCCCATGGGGAAGCTGCAGAACTGATCTTGGACCAGCACATCAGCAGCTGGAGGGGAAAGGAAGAGTAAGAGGACGTTTAGAAAAGAAGAAAAGTGTGTTAGAAGGTAAACAAGCAAAACAGAAAGAAAAAGACATTAAAAAAACCACTGTGCTGTGCAAGAGCATACGCGGCCTGTGACTTTCCCGGTCACTAAATTGCCCTGTTTTGCAGTGAGCAAACTAAACGAAGAAATGAACTAGCACGTAAACCTGTACGGGGCGCCGGTCAACACTTGATAATCACCATGGGGCAAGTCAGCAGATACAGTCTAAGGTCTTAAAGAACAGCAGATCCAATCATATTATGGGATTAATGTTTTCTGTCCGTATGGAACCGAGGACAATGAACTTGTTGGTCTAGCTGAGTGTACTTAAACTCTGCATATTTAATGACGGTCAGGCAAATGATAAAGTACCCGGTGTGCTGCTACCAAGCCTGCTCTGTGGCTGCGACATCGTATCCCAGGCCTGGCAGAGTCAGCTACTCAGTGTGGGAACATGAGGATCACACCAGGTGGTGGCTATAGAGAGCACAGACAACATGGGTGTGATCCAAACCCCATTAAAGTCAATGATTATCTTTCCATTGAGTTCAATGGTCTTTGGATCAGGCCCTACTAGCAGGCACACAATATACATCATTTTTAGGAGGCAGACATGAGAAGTGGGGCTATGACATAACCACAAATCTCTGTTCCCCTTCCAAGACATTACAAGGGACACCAAAACTGCAGGAGTGGGCTGCCCATCTTCCAGCTGAAAACCCCATGCTGCAGGCTCAGGTGGCTCAGGCTGGTTGATAATCAGGTCCTTTGGGAACAAGTGGGCTGCTCATGTGAAGAAAACATTGCACTCCTGGTGCAGATTGTGGTCCCACCTCCTAAACAAGACCCCACGGTACCCCTGCCTGCACGCTTTGATGGAAGCCACCAAAAATTTAGAAGCTTCCTTAATAAGTGCCGACTCCTCTTTTTGCTCTGCCCCTGGACCCATTCCATGGACCTGGCCAAGGTGGGTCTGGTAATCAGTGTCATGACTGGAGATGTGTTCAACTGGGCCTCCGCCTTGTTAGATCAAAACAGCCTGGTGCTGTCAGACTGGAACCGTTTCCTCCAAGCTTTCTTGATGATCTTTGATGACCCCCCCACTGCGCCCGGTTGGCTAAAAAACTGCCCTGTGGAAGCTTGGACAGGAACAGAGCCTAGCTATCTTACATGCTATGTGTTTTCAATGGCCTACCACTGACACAGAATGGAATGAGGGGCTCAGCTTTATCAGTTTTGATGGGGGCTCCAGGAAGAGGTCAAGGACAAGGTAGCCCATGTAGAAACTGGCAATCTTAAACACCGTCATCAACTTAGCTATTTGTATTGGTAACTGGCTATGCAAGTGAAGAGAGGAGAAAAAGGGGATGTTGCAGTTGCCCCACCTACGACACCCCTCCCCCATCGTCATCAGGCCAGACCCCTGACCCCAGGCAATTCGACCTGGCCTGGTGGCATCTGTCCATCAAGGACAGGGTTTATTTGTTAATCTACCTACTCTGCCAAGTTTGGGCCCTTTTTTGTCAAAAAGGGCAGAACCCTAGGCCTTTGTGTGGCCCGTCAGGCATAGAACCAAGTAACATCCAGGAACTGAGATCCCTTAGCTCTAACCTCTGAACTGCTGGACTGCATAAGATCTGCTCAGCTATTTATGAACCTGGACCTTCAACCTTGTACAGTGTGGGGTGGGGTGAATGGAAGACTGCCTTCTGGACCACTATGCTCACTTTGAGTATTTAGTGATGCCATTTAGACTGACGAACACTCCTGCGATCTTCCAGCACTTAGTTAACAATGTGTTCTGGGACATCTTGGATCAATATGTAGACATCTATCTCGATGATGTACTCGTCTTCTCAGAAAATCTCGAGCAGCATACTCACCACGTTAGAACCATTCTGAGACTGCATCTACACAGCCTATGTGCAAAGTTGGAGAAGTGCATTTTTGACCAACCCATCACAGCATTCCTAGAGTTTAGCCTATCCCCAGAAGGTATCAGGATGCATCAGAAAAAAGTGAAGGTCATTTAAAATTGGACATTGCCTTGATGCACCCAAGACCTGCAATGCTTCATAGGACTCACCAATTTCTATCGGTATTATATCACAGACTTTTCAGGGCAAATAGCGCCCTTGACTGCCCTCCCTTGTAAAAATGCCAGGTTATATGGTCCCCCAAACCCAACATGCTGTCAGACAACTCAAGCTCACTTTCATCACTGCTCCCAGCCTGGTACACCCAGACCCCACACCAGCCTTTACTGTGGAAGCCAACGTGTCCAACATGGCGATCAGGACAGTCCTTTCTTGGAGGGACAGCCCCCAACAGTTAGTACAGTTAAGCATGTACTACTCCAGAAAGCTCTCTGCCACGGAGCAAAATTATGAGGTCTTGGATAAGGAACTCCTGGCAATCAAAGCCACTTTTGAAAAGTGATGTCAGTACCCTGAAGGAGCTCATCATCCAGTAGAGGTCTATATGGACCACAAAAACCTTGAATATCTATGCAAGGCCAAAGCACTGAACCAAAGGCAACTCTGGTGGGTTGTATTCTTCTCCTGCTTTGACTTTACCATCACCTTACCACCTAGGGGCTAAATATGGTAAGGCTGATGCACTGTCTCAAAAGGGGGAGTATTACACATGCCAAGAAAAGCCTAGCCAGGAGCCATTGTGCATTCTCAAGCCCAATAATTTCTTGAATGCTGTCATTCACCCAGATCTAATCCCCTTAATCTATTCAGTCTCAGGGAAGGGGATCCTTCCTGAAGAGCTAAGGGCAGGGGCCAAGACACAACACTTCATACAGGGCAGGACAATATAAGTGACTGGACACGTATATGTCCCGCTGGACTTCCCTGGAGAGAGGTGATGAGTCTGTGCCACAACTCTCCTCTAGCTGGGCATTTCAGTTTCCTTAAAACCTATTGCCTGGCCTCCTGTTTCCTCTGGTGGCCTCTCTCTCTCTCTCGTGGGCGCAGCCTGCATCAGTAAAATGTGCACCCTGACTTTTGCATCTGCAGTTCAACTGGGGTTGAAAGCATGAGTTGCTGCACCTCAAACTGCAGGCCACAAATCCAGGGGGGTGGGAGGCCTGGGGGGCCTGGGGGGCAGCGAGCTTACATTTGCGTCTGCAGAAGACACTGATTGTGGCTGCAAAGTAGGAGATCGGGCTTCAGCCTGATGGCAGTGTGCCCCTATGAATGCAGCAGCTGGTAGACTGAAGGACCAGCTGCTGGAAGGAGCTTGGTGTGTCTTTAATACCTAAGCATGGTAGGAAGGAGCAATTCCTGAGCTTCTCCGAGCATGGTGTCTGTCCCTAGAGTCTTTCCCCAGTGCTATCTCACAGACCTGGGCCAGCACTAGCCACAGTCTGGCCTCTATCATGCAGCAAGGGCACTTTTCTCCTGCTTCAGAGAAGCCACAGAGATCCCTCAGAAGCTGTATATATTCTCTGTATAGCTGAGGAGATTGTCAGCTGTAACTCATGATGCTTCACCTAGTTTGACATTGACCTCTTTGAACTTATTGTGGTTTACACGGAATGAAAGAAAAAATGAAAAGGACAATTTACTTGCCTTCCTTAAATTAAAAAAAAAAATAAAAAAAATCTAAATCTGGAGATGCCTGGAGGTTAGAGGACGAGATGGTATAGCCCAGGCCAAAAATGTCTGCATGTCACAAACAGCACGTGCACGGATGGCCGCCGAAAGGGGTATGGAGAGAGAAACTTTTGCCTTTCCATACCAAGGCAGGGTGCATTGGATGTAGTGGGCCTGCCTTTCTCACGGCAGGGAGACAGGGCTGGGCTACACAGCTACCAGGGATTCCAGTGGTGGAGAAGCGTTAAAAAAGATAAATGATGCCCAATGACTATGAATGCTGAATATTCAAAATTAAAAAATATTAAAACCTCAAGATGAACGACCTGCTCTGGAATGTGCTGCTGGAATCCCGGTCCTGGGATGATGACTAATTATCTGTATTAACCTAGCCTAGGAGAACTAGGTGCTGTGAAGTCTGGCAGCCAGAAACACTGGGCCTCATTCCCCTATAGCAGACATAGGGGAAGACAGACTAACAGTGTGGGCGGACGCACAGGCTCACAAACACCTAGGGCACCAGTCCAGTGTTGTGGAGCAGATATTCTTATCTGGCTTCCTTAGCATGAGCTGAACTCCAGCTCTGCACGGAAATGGGAGGTTGTAGCTGCTCCCAAATTCCCTCTCTCTGCATCCACTGCCTCCCTACAAGAAGTCATTTGCCTTTCCCACTGTAGGAGTCTGGCTAACCAAAATGAACTTCCTGTCTGGCATTGGGCACCAAGAGAGGTGCTAGAGATAGACACTGTATTTGGCTGTGCTCGGTTACACCTGTGGAGTTCAGGCACAGCTCCATTCAAGCTAATGACTTTACACTGGTGTAAAACTAGCACGACTGACATAATCAGCCCGAGGGTCTCTCAGCTGGAGCCTGGTAATAATGAAACTGGGGAGCAAATTCAGAGGGGCATCAAAAGATGTGTAACTTCCACCTCCTTCTCCTCCCGCCCCCAGTGTGTAAATTATACCAGCTTAGACTCTCTTAGCCCTTCTGAATCTGCCCCAATTTCTGTCATACTCCAAGATGGTGTCTTGAGGTGCTGAGAAATGAGCAGAGAGAAAACAGAAATCAAATCAGTGTCACTGTGATCAATTCTAAATGGGAGCCATTGCTCTTGCTTCCAATAAAGCAATGGAAAGTCCATGCCAGTCTGCAAAGTGCTGGTTAGTGCACTGCAGGGTTAGTTCAACCTCACAGTGCCCCAGATTCCTTCTCCTCCGGAGCTGCATCCATGCCAATGAACGATGAAAGGCTGCTTGCAGCATGGACTAGCCGATCAAAGGCATCTCAGCTCAGGTAGGGAACAAACCCTTCTCTGGAACAAGCAGCTAATTGTGACGGCGGTGGAGTCTGCAGCCCAGAGTGAGCAGAAAGGCCCATGGGAGGGGGACAGAATGGGAGGTGGGATTAGCAGCAGCATGTCCACTGATTATCCTACATTTGAATGCAGGTGCTGAAGACATGCAGGTCTGATCAAAGAGCACAAAGAGGTGAAGGGCAGAGCAACCAGCTGCAACTCTTCTCACAGACCAGCCCCTCTGGATAAAAGCTTCCATGAGAGGCGAGCATGGTCATAGTGTGTGCATCGCCCATCACACAGCATTAACCCCTCTGGGCAAGCTAAGACCTACTGCTGCAGGTGGCCCAAGGAACAGAACACATATAAACCCAGGAAGTGTGCACACAGCCAGGCTATGCCAATCCCCTGCTATGACATTGTTAGTTTGCTAGTTTCACCCAACCGTTAGATCCAGTCTTCCACAGATCCTGTCCCTTCCTATGTGTTTATACAGCACCTGGCCCAGTGGGGCCATTTGGGTCTACCATAAGAGCAATAATAAACAGGAAGGGCACTTAACGTGGTTAAGCTTAGGACTTTGGATGAATGTGGTGTTCTTAAAGGTAAAGGAGAATTAGCGCCAGTTCTGGAACAAGGATCCATACAGTTCTAGGTCCCAGTACCAGAAAGTCCACCCAGAAAGAGTCACAGCCACAGGGTGCCTGGACCAGCCAAAGAGGGTCTGGCCGACCAAGGTAGGGGCGTGCTGATAGTTAAGAGCCAATGAAAAGAGCTGCACAGAGGAGTCCCTTTGCGGGGCACAAACCCAACAAGTTCTGTTGGTCTTACCAAACCCAGAAATACATTCCTCAGAGCCATCGACTGGCACCTTATGTCTTAACTGACTATTTACATATATGCCGCCATAGAGCACTCTCATAACAGTCTTAGCACCCAAGGTGAGCCCTCATTCACCCTCCGAACACCCTGCGGAGCCTCAGGCATAAATTAAAGCTGCCCTCCCCTGGCAGACCCCAAAGAGCACAGCGGCAGCCAGAAGGGGGCGAATCCCTCTTTCGGTACAGCTGCCCTGGCTGGAACTGCGGAGCCATTCTCCCCGCTTCAGAGCAGTTACTGCTGAGGGAGATGAGAGCGAATGTGGCCCATGGCAAGCACTGCTCATGGTGCCTTCTACACCTGCACCCACCAGCTGCCACACCCCAGGCTGCAGCCCGTGCAGGTCTTCACCTGCTATTAAACGCTCCACTGCAATCTTGGCCAGCCGAGGAAACGCTCTGTTTCTTTGTTCCTGCCTCCCAGTCAGAGTTCTTGTCGTCTTGTGTTAGCTACTGTGGTCAGTAAGCCTGCGTGCCGTTCACAGTGTGGGAGGGAACACGGAGACCTGTTCATTGCAGCACTGAACACTTATGTCCCCACATGTTCTGCTAGAAAGAACATCTCAGGCAAAGGTCGTTGACAACGGGAAACGTATCCCTTCTCAGCTAGTCAGTAACCTGTCTCCTAAGTGTAAGTGGGGGATGGTCCCGCTACCGTGGGGAACTTTCCTGGCTTATACACTACCCCGGTGAAATGGGCTAGCGAAAGGATCTGAGTCCTCGCTCCCACTTCCTTTAACCAGAGGCCTGCCTGACTCGAGGGCTCCCCTTCCATGATCCTGTGCGGAAGAGTCCTCGTAACCCCAACAGGCTGGGCCCAGGATTCCTGGGGGGCTCGACCCCCAACTTCTCATGGTCACTCAGGGCAGGGGCTAGGGTGTCCCCACTCTGGGGTGCTCTCTCTGCACTGGACACTTCCCTGACCCACTGATCATTGCATACAGCTCAAAGCAAATACAAATTTTTAAATAGCAACCAATTTAAAAAATAAGGAAAAAATGGGAAAGGTGAAAGGGAAACCCGTCACCCCGCTCTGTGGCCCGGGGCCGCCACAACCGGTGTCTCTGGCACGTCGGGGCAGTTCAGTCTGTTCCTCAGACGTCCCAGGCCCCCGCCCAGGCCCTGGCCGTGCTGCAGGGATGCTGCGGGTCGGACACTCGCTCTGGCGGTGGCCACACGCCCTCAGGCTCTGGGTGGCAGGACCCTTCCTCCCAGCGTTGCCCCCATCGGGGTTACGATCCCCCCCCGCCCCCCAAGTCTGACCTGCAGGACCTCTCGGCTCTGGGGCATCTCCCTGCGCTGAGCCTGCTGCCCAGGGTCCCCCTCACTCTCCTCAGCTGCTCACCGCACTCGGCTCCGGACGGCTCCAGCCCCAGCTCCAGCCCCAGCTCCACTCTGCCCCAGCCCTGCTGCTGCTGCTCTGCCTCCAGCCCCCTGGGCTGCTTCTCTGGCCCCTCTGGCCGGCGCGGCCCTGCTCCCCCGCTCAGCTCAGGCCCCTGCTCTCTCCTTCACTCGGCCCTACTCGGTCTGACCCAGGCCATTCCAGCTCACAGGAGGATGGGTCACGGGACCCCCATGGCCTCCTGATGCCCTCATTAGCCTGCCCACCCTGTCAATGAGGCTGACCTAGAGCATTGGCCTCTCCCCATTGCCCCTGGGACTGTCAGTCTCAGGGTCCTGATTTCCCATCAATCCTTCCTCTTCCTTTTGGGGTTGGGAGCGAGCAACCAACCCCCCCCCAACCCCCCAAGTTTTAGTAAGGGGCCAACGACCCCCTTACATAAGCACAGGAGTCCTCAGGTTCCTCCCACGCCCCGAGTGCCTATGTCCTTAGTCAGGAACATCACAGCAATCCTGGGAGAGAGAAGGGCAGAGATAAGAGCAGCAGATAAGTAGGTGCTTTGGGGTCAAGTGCTGAGCTCTACAGACTGAAGAGAATACCGAGAGCGCTAGAGGAGATGGCATCTCCAGTCTGAGTGAATGTGACACAGAAGCTCCCCAAAGATCCTCTGTTGCTGTGTCTTTGGACCTTGCTGCAATCACCCACCTCCTGGAATCAGCTCCTCAGCCCCTTCTTTTATGAGGCACAAGGACATATTTGTACTTGGAAGAGACTTGTTCTTGTGCTAAAACATGACTAGACAGATCAGCCAGGCAATATACAGCCTACTGCACCCAGGAACAAGGGCCTAGCCAAAGCCCATTGACATCAAGGGGCATCTTTCCAATGGGCTATGGATCAGATTCTCAGTGAATGTATTTCCATGTGACTTTTAGGCCAGTTCCTGGGCATTTGGGGCTTGCAGACCATGATGCATTTACAGGAAGAAAATCCTCTCAGTTCTTCCCTTTTTCTGAGTACTTTCCTGGTTGTTTTCATGTGTTCCTCTAGACAGGGACATCCAGCACAGTGGAGAAGAGACCCAAATATTCCATGATGTATGTCTTTTGTTCAATATCTTCATAAATGATCTGGAGGATGGTGTGGATTGCACTCTCAGCAAATTTGCGGGTGATACTAAACTGGGAGGAGTGGTAGATATGCTGGAGGGGAGGGATAGGATACAGAAGGACCTAGACAAATTGGAGGATTGGGCCAAAAGAAATCTGATGAGGTTCAATAAGGATAAGTGCAGGGTCCTGCACTTAGGATGGAAGAATCCAATGCACCGCTACAGACTAGGGACCGAATGGCTAGGCAGCAGTTCTGCGGAAAAGGACCTAGGGGTGACAGTGGACGAGAAGCTGGATATGAGTCAGCAGTGTGCCCTTGTTGCCAAGAAGGCCAATGGCATTTTGGGCTGTATAAGTAGGGGCATTGCCAGCAGATCGAGGGACGTGATCGTTCCCCTCTATTCGACACTGGTGAGGCCTCATCTGGAGTACTGTGTCCAGTTTTGGGCCCCACACTACAAGAAGGATGTGGATAAATTGGAGAGAGTCCAGCGAAGGGCAACAAAAATGATTAGGGGTCTAGAGCACATGACTTATGAGGAGAGGCTGAGGGAGCTGGGATTGTTTAGTCTGCAGAAGAGAAGAATGAGGGGGGATTTGATAGCTGCTTTCAACTACCTGAAAGGGGGTTCCAAAGAGGATGGCTCTAGACTGTTCTCAATGGTAGCAGATGACAGAACGAGGAGTAATGGTCTCAAGTTGCAATGGGGGAGGTTTAGATTGGATATTAGGAAAAACTTTTTCACTAAGAGGGTGGTGAAACACTGGAATGCGTTACCTAGGGAGGTGGTAGAATCTCCTTCCTTGGAAGTTTTTAAGGTCAGGCTTGACAAAGCCCTGGCTGGGATGATTTAACTGGGAATTGGTCCTGCTTCGAGCAGGGGGTTGGACTAGATGACCTTCTGGGGTCCCTTCCAACCCTGATATTCTATGATTCTATGATTCTTGTCATCTGTTCTGCCCATTGCATTCACGCAGCGGGGCTGACAAATGTCTGCAGGAGAAGATGTATGCTTTCTGGGCGTGTGTTACAGAGCTTCTCTCTACATTATTTGTGAGTGATGGCTGGGTCCTGGCAGCATTTTAATAAAGAGAAGATCTGTAATATACAGCCTCTTATGTCGGGACTGAGACTGTGTTATGCTGGAGGTTTGATATTTCTTCTGTGTAAAGTACCCTGACAATCCTGAATTTCCAGACTGGTGCTAATACAGATCATTCCTCTGTGACGTGATCACGCTTTATGCCCACTCACTAAGCTTTGAAGAACACTGAAATGCTGCGTGCAGTCTTATTACGCTGCCATTTCTTTAGCATCATTCGACGGACATGTTCCAGTGCATAAGACTGAAAGCCTTACTTTCCATGAGATAAAACACCTACCTGTGGAGCAGAAATCCCCGGGCATCAAGGCATGAGCCAGCAACCAACTGCCAGAGGCTTCTCCTATGAGCAGCTGATTGTGCTTTAAGGATTTTCTTCTCTGTGCTCTGGAGCAGCAGGCACTGTCCATCCTCAGAGATGGGGTCCTGGGCTAAATGGACTCCAGCTGTGCTCTGGAGTGACACTTCCTGTGTTCTGATGAATGTCTGGGCAATGCAATGTTGTCAATCCAGCTGCAGTGAGAGTAACTGAAAATGGCCCCTGCTATCACTGGGATCCCCTGCTACTGCGACCAGATTCATGAGTATGTGTTGCCTGTATCACACCACTCTGGGCCACGCTGACGACGCAAAGTAGCTGTATGTTTGTCTGGGCTGGCTGGGTAAGCCAGGCTGATAGCGGCTTTGAGTTACAGGAGCTGCACAAATCATCATCACAGATTCATATCAATGAATCCAGCCAATGATGCCCTCTACTATTTAGAAATAAGTGGTAAAAACTGGCGTCCATTTCAGAGCCTGTGCCCCATTAGCAAGGCAAGGTGTCCTTTGTACACTAACCAGGACATGTGCTGAGTGGGGACATTTGCTTCACAGGACATCTGCTTCACATGGAGGCACAGTCTGTTCTCAGCTGCCTCCATGAACTCCAGAGAGACTCACCATCTTATAATAAAACTGGAAAGGATACAGAACAAACAGTGTCACTTTGGAAGAAACATGGTTGAAACATTTACACTTCAACATGTGTAACACTTTCCCTTGGATCCTCAGTAGAAGCACCAGAAATTATTGGGCTGGCCAGAACCATTCATACATCTAATTCATAGCTTGCTCTTCCAACAGCGCAAACTTGCCTTCTAGTGGGAACAGACAGAAGTCCTCACAGATTCTGCCAGTCTAGGTGTAAGCAGGGTCTGCATGAGTTCTCTCCTGACAGCTAACTAGGGAGGGGGAAAGACTTCAGGAGCAGAGTGTAGTTACATGAACACACCTACTCTTCCTAGGCATCCAGCAGATAGAGTGGTGTTGCTCAAAGTGATCATCTTTGGCTGGTGCTGGGTTACAAATCACTTTAGTCCTGAATGCCGGGGTAGTGAAATGTGGTTATCAGTGTTGTTAATTTTATTGTATGAGTAAAGGGGAGCAGAACTGCGCTAAGCCTAGCCTGATTGAGGAAGTCACCCTCAACTGAAATGAACTCACTAAGGCTATGTCTACACTACGAAATTAGGACGAATTTATAGAAGTCGGTTTTGTAGAAAGCGTATTTATACAGTCGATTGCGTGTGTCCCCACACAAATGCTCTAAGTGCATTTAGTCGGCATGTAGTCGGCGGAGGGCAGCCACATTACCAAGGCAACCATCGACTTCCAGAGCGCTGCACTGTGGGTAGCTATCCCACAGTTCCTGCAGTCTCCACCACCCATTTGAATTCTGGGTAGAAATCCCAATGCCTGATGGGGCAAAAACATTGTTGCAGGTGGTTCTGGGTACATATCGTCAGGCCCCTGTTCCGTCCCTCCCTCCGTGAAAGCAACGGCAGACAATTGTTTGCGCCTTTTTTCCAGGGTTACCTGTGCAGACGCCATACCACCGCAAGCATGGAGCCCGCTCAGCTCACCGTCACCGTACGTCTCCTGGGTGCTGGCAGCAGACAGTGCAGTATGACTGGTAGCTGTCGTCGACGTAGTCCAGGGTGCTCTTTTAACCGACCTCGATGAGATCAGGGGTGCCTGGGCAGACATGGGAGTGACTCAGCCAGGTCATTTCCCTTTTAAGTTTCGTCTCATGGCGATTCAGTCCTGCCGGCAGTCGTACTGCACCGTCTTCTAATGAGCAGCCAGGAGACGACGATGGCCAGCAGTCGTACTGCACCGTCTGCTGCCAGCAAGAAGTATAAAGATAGATGAAGTGGATCAAAACAAGAAATAGACCAGATTTGTTTTGTATTCATTTTCTCCTCCCTTCCTCCCCTCCTCCATGAAAACAACGGCCTACTAAACCCAGGGTTTTGAGTTCTATCCTTCAGGGGGCCTTTCTGTTTCTCCTTGATGCAAAGCCACCCCCTTTTGTTGATTTTAATTCCCTGTAAGCCAACCCTGTAAGCCATGTTGTCAGTCGCCCCTCCCTCCATCAGAGCAATGGCAGACAATCCTTTCGTGCCTTTTTTCAGCGCAGACACCATAGCACTGGGAACATGGACCCTGCTCAGATCACCATGGCAATTAGGAGCACTATAAACACTGCGCGCATTTATATGCAGAACCATCTGCAGAACCATAACATGCAAGTAAAGTGAAACCAGGCAAGGAGGAGTCAACTGCAGCATGGTGATGAGAGTGATGAGGACATGGACATGGACGTCTCACAAAGTACGGGCCCCTGAAATGTGCACATCATGGTGTCAGTTGGGCAGGTTCACGGCGTGGAAAGCTGATTCTGGGCCCGGGAAACAAGCACAGATGGGTGGGACCGCATAGTGTTGCAGGTCTGGGACGATTCCCAGTGGATGCGAAACTTTCGCATGCCTAAGGGCACTTTCACGGAACTTTGTGACTTGTTTTCGCCTGCCCTGAAGCACAAGAATACCAAGATGAGAGCAGCCCTCACAGTTGAGAAGCGAGTGGCAATAGCCCTGTGGAAGCTTGCAACGCCAGACAGCTACCGGTCAGTCGGGAATCAATTTGGAGTGGGCAAATCTACTGTGGGGGCTGCTGTGCTCCAAGTAGCTAACGCTATCACTGAGCTGCTGATATCAAGGGTAGTGACTATGGGAAATGTGCAGGTCATAGTGGATGGCTTTGCTGCAATGGGATTGCCTAACTGTGGTGGGGCGATAGACAGAACCTATATCCCTATCTTGGCCCCGGAACACCGGGGCAGCCAGTACATAACCGAAAGGGGTACTTTTCAATGGTGCTGCAAGCACTGGTGGATCACAAGGGACATTTCACCAACATCAATGTGGGATGGCCGGGAAAGGTACATGACACTCACGTCTTCAGGATCGCTGGTCTGTTTCAACAGCTGCAACAAGGGACTTACTTTCCAGACCAGAAAATAACCTTTGGGGATGTTGAAATGCCTATAGTTATCCTTGGGGACCCAGCCTACCCCTTAATGCCATGGCTCATGAAGCCGTACACAGGCACCCTGGACAGTAGTCAGGAGCTGTTCAACTACAGGCTGAGCAAGTGCAGAATGGTGGTAGAATGTGCATTTGGACATTTAAAAGCACGCTGGCACAGTTTACTGTCTCGGTTAGACCTCAGTGAAACCAATATTCCTATTATTATTACTGCTTGCTGTGCACTCTACAATATCTGTGAGAGTAAGGGAGAGACGTTTATGGCAGGGTGGGAGGTTGAAGCAAATCTCCTGGCTGCTGGTTTCGCACAGCCAGACACCAGGGTGGTTAGAAGAGCACAGGAGGGTGCGGTGCACATCAGAGAAGCTTTGAAAACCAGTTTCAGGAATGGCCAGGCTACGGTGTGAAAGTTCTGTTTGTTTCTCCTTGATGGAACCCCCACCCACCCCGGTTTCACTCTACTTTCCTGTAAGCTAAGCAGCCTCCCCTCCCCCCTTGATCACCGCTTGCAGAGGCAATAAAGTCATTGTTGCTTCACATTCATGCATTCTTTATTTATTCATCACATAAATAGGGGGATAACTGCCAAGTTAGCCCAGGAGGGGTGGTGGAGGTGGGAAGGACAAGGCCACAGCACTTTAAAACTTTAAAACTTATTGAATGCCAGCCTTCTGTTGCTTGGGCAATCCTCTGGGGTGGAGTGGCTGGGTGGCCAGAGGCCCCCCACCGCGTTCTTGGGCATCTGGGTGAGGAGGCTATGGAACTTGGGGAGGAAGGCAGTTGTACACAGGGGTTGTAGCGGGGGTCTGTGCTCCTGCTGCCTTTCCTGCAGCTCAGCCATACGCTGGAGCATATGAGTTTGATCCTCCAGCAGCCTGAGCATTGACTCCTGCCTTCTTTCAGCAAGCTGACGCCATCTACCATCTTCAGCCCACCACCTCTCCTCATGGTCATATTGTGTTTTCCTGCACTCTGAGATTGTCTGCCTCCACGTATTTTGCTGTGCTCTGTCAGTGTGGGAGGACAGCATGAGGTCAGAGAACATTTCATCATGAGTGCGTTTTTTTCGCCTTCTAATCTTCACTAGTCTCTGGGAAGGAGAAAAATTTGCAGCTGGTGGAGGGGAAAAAAAGGGAGAGTGGTAGTTAAAAAGACAAATTTTATAGAACAATGGGTATGCTCTTTCACGGTAAACCTTGCTGTTAACTTTACATAGCACATGTGCTTTCATTACAAGGTTGCATTTTGCCTCTTATTGAGGGTATGCCAGTTTGGTGTGAGAGATCACTCACACAGGGCCGGGCAGCAGAATTCGGCTTGCAGGCAGCCATGGTAAGCCACAGTCTTTTGGCTTCTTTAACCTTAGTAACATGTGGGAATGGTTTCAAACATCAGCGCCCTCATTTCCCATACAAAGTAGCCCTTGGGTTGGCCATTTAAAAGGAGGGGCTGCGGTTTCCGGGTTCACGTGCAGCAGAAACCCAACTAACCCCCCCCCACCACCACCACCCACACACACACCCAATTATCTGGGATGATCGCTTCACCCCTCCCCCCACCGCGTGGCTAACAGCAGGGAAGATTTCTGTTCAGCCACAGGCACACAGCCCAGCAGGAACGGGCACCTCTGAATGTCTGCTTACTAAAACCACCCTATTTCAACCAGGTGACCATGAATGATATCACTCTCCTGAGGGTAACATGGAGAGATAAAGAACAGATGTTGTTTGAATGCCAGCAAACACCGGGACCACACGCTGCAATGCTTTGTTCTGCAATGATTCCTGACTACGTGCTACTGGCCTGGCGTGGTAAAGTGTCCTACCATGGAGGACGGAATAAGGCTGCCCTCCCCAGAAACCTTTTGCAAAGGCTTTGGGAGTATATCCAGGAGAGCTTTATGGAGATGTCCCTGGAGGATTTCCATTCCATCCCCAGACACGTTAATAGATTTTTCCAGTAGCTGTACTGGCCGCGAATGCCAGGGCAAATTAATCATTAAACACGCTTGCTTTTAAACCATGTTTAATATTTACAAAGGTACACTCACTAGAGGTCCCTTCTCCACCTTCAGGGTCCAGGAGCCCACCTTGGGTGGGTTCGGGGGGTACTGGCTCCAGGTCCAGGGTGATAAACAGATCCTGGCTGTTGGGGAAACCGGTTTCTCCACTTCCTTGCTGTGAGCTATCTACAACCTCCTCCTCATCATCATCTTCCTCGCCCCCAAAACCCGCTCCCATGTTGCCTCCCACTCCTTGGACGGAGTCAAAGCCCAGGGTTGGGGTAGTGATGGCTGCATCCCCTCGAATGGCATGCAGCTCATCATAGAAGCAGCATGTCTGGGGCTCTGAACCGGAGCAGCCGTTTGCCTCTCTGGTTTTTTGGTAGGCTTCCTGAGCTCCTTAATTTTCACATAGTACTGCTGCAGGTCCCTATTATAGCCTCTGTCCTTCATGCCATTGGAGATTTTTTCAAATATTTTGGCATTTCGTCTTTTCGAACAGAGTTCTGCCAGCACGGATGCATCTCCCCATACAGCGATCAGATCCCGTACCTCCCATTTGGTCCATGCTGGAGCTCTTCGGTGATTCTGGGCCTGCATGGTCTCCTGTGATGATGAGCTCTGCATGGTGACCTGTGCAGGTGAGCTTGCCACGCTGACCAAACAGGAAATGAGATTCAAAAGTTCCCGGGCCTTTTCCTGTCTACCTGGCCAGTGCATCTGAGTTGAGAGCACTGTCCAGAGCGGTCACAACTGACAACTCTGGGATAGCTCCCGGAGTCCAATACCATCCAATTGCGTCCACAGTACCCCAAATTCAATCCGGCAAGGCCGATTTCAGCGCTAATCCCCTCTTCGGGGGTGGAGTAATAAAATCGATTTTAAGAGCCCTTTAAGTCGGAAAAAGGGCTTCGTCGTGTGGACGGGTGCAGGGTTAAATCGAGGAAAAGCTGCTAAATTCGACCTCAACTCGCAGTGCAACTCGCAAGGCTAAGCCAGGGGCTTGGATGCAGACCACTGAGAAAGTAAGAGAGGGTGGGGACAGGAGTCCATGCCAGGAGGTGTGGGGGCTACCTCAAAGCCCCAGGCATAGTTTGAATCTGCCCCTCCCCACTGTTCAAAGACAGAGCTAAGTCGAGCTCCAGCAGGAGTCTTTTTTTTTGTTAAGTGCTAACTACACTGAAATCACTCCTTGCGGGACAGCGTTTCTGCCCAGCCTGTTTCAGCAAGGAAGTTTCCCCACTAAGGGCTTGGCTACACGTGCGAGTTACAGCGCATTAAAGCAGCCCCGGGTGCCCTCACTCCCCACCCGTCCACACTGGCAAGGCATGTAGAATGCCTGGACTCTGCAGCTGGAGTGGTCCTGGTACTCCACTCCACGAGAAGCATAACGCTTGCTGCGCCCCAGCTGAAATGCCCCAGCGGCAGTGTGAACGAGGTGCTGCATTACTGCGCTGTGATTGGCCTCCCATAATCCCCGTCAGTCAAGTGGCCACTCTGGCCATTGTTTTGGAATCGGCTGTAAGAATGAGGAAATGCCCTTTCGATGCTCCGTTTCTGACAGCTAGCTGCTTATCTGCTCCAGGACAAAGCAACCATCACTGTGGAATGTTGCTGCTGTGAGTGTGTGAGAGGGAGGCAGGGAGAAGGGGGGTCTGAATTTACAAGACAGCATGCTGACACACTCTCAGCACCCCAAAAACCCACTCTCTCTCCCCATATACACACAACACACTCCCTGTCACACTCCACCCCTCGCATTTGAAAAGCGCGTTGCAGCCATTTGCACACTGGGATAGCTACCACAATGCACTGCTCTTTGTGGCATTGCAAGAGCTGCTAATGTGGCCACGCCAGTGCGCTTGCAGCTGAGAGAGTAAACACTCAGCAGCGTTTTCCCTGCTGTGGTCTCTGAAGGCTGGTTTAAATCCCAGCGCTCTATATCTGCAAGTGTAGCCAAGCCCTAGAAGCTGACAATCACTGAGAGCTGGGGGGAAACCTCAGCGACTGACCTGCAGAGGTCACAGTAGAGAAGCAGGTGGCAGCAGAAGGTAACTGCATGCAGCACAGTGGCTGGCAGGGTGGCCCACGGAGTGGCAACCAGCAGGGCAGCCAGCCAGAGCAAGTGCTTAATGGGAGAACGAGCAAGATGCCTCCTTTCTCTCCCCCAACCCTTGCCCCCAGGTGGGAGGCGAACTCACACAGATATACCTCTGAACCCTGGGTCCTCACTGACCAAGGACAACCACTGTGAGTGTGGGGTGTGGAGAGGGAGCAGAGAGGGGCACTTTAAAGGAACTTTTAGTTGCTGGACTTAAGAACCTGAGGCAAAAAGGACACTGCCCAACTTACTCTGGGGTGGGTCTTTTGTTCATGGTTTTATGTTTATGAACCCTGCTTGTAGCGTTTTCCCCAATTAATGCTGGGTTATTTCCCTCCTTTTATTAAATGTTTCCTTGCTACACTCAGACTCTGTTTGCGAGAGGGGAATTAGTCCTCATAGAGGCTCCCAGGGGGTGGTGTGTAATTGTCCCAGGTTACTGGGTGGGGGCTCAAGCCAGGTTTGTGTTGAATTGTTGAAAAGGAACCCCTGGATATTGAACCCAGCCCTTGTTGCTGCAGCTCTGACTGGCAGAAGGGTTACACAGGATTGAATGCTGTGATGCTCATAGGTTCAGCTCTTTGCTTTCGCACCTGTTTCCTGTCCCAGGAGCTATTTCGGTGAGAAAGCTCTTCCTGGCCTTCAGTAACTCTCTTTGCTCGCTCAGAGTACATTTCTCAATGTGGAGTGGAGATGCTGCCAAGCTGGAGCACTTGCAGATGAACAGAGAGCTGGTAGGTCACAGAGCTGGTTTCTCTACCGTCTCTCCTTCTACAGGCATTCAGGCTGCCTGTAGAAACAGCTGGAAACAAAAAAAGAGCACATCTGTTTGCCTCCCTGAATGGCTATGGCTATGCAGGAAGAGAAGCAGAGGAGACTGAAGCTGTCAGAGGGGGAGGACAAGAAACTGTCAATGGGATCAGACCTGCCAGGGAAGTGGGGAATTGAATAAGGCCGGTGATCCCATATGTGGGAGACAGAGGGAGAGAAAAGTCAGGAGACTGGGCAAAGTGTTCAGGGGAGAAAGAGACCAAGTGCTAGGGAAGCCTATGCAAGGATCTGGTGAGAGAAGATGAGAACAGATGTGGGGAGATGGAAGAAAGAGCCAAAGGAGATGAGGTTCCAGAAGGACAGAACACTCGGTACAGGCATTGTTCACGCTAAGCCATTTGCCATTAATTGCGGCCAGTGACATTAGTAGGTAGGTCGCATGTGAGCAGTTTAGTGCAAGCACTGGATATCTGAAATTCACAATCCAGTTGGTTCTGATTGGACGCATAGGTCACATTGTCTGTTTCTGCTCCCTGGTTGGATTTTTCCCTTGCTTGCATCCCTGTCAGTAAACAACAAATAGATAACATAATTGATGCATACAGCAGTGTCGGTGCCGATGGGACCATTTCAGACAGGACTCTATGGGATTCACTGAAAGCAAGAACAGATCGGAAAGGGACAGACAATTCTGCAGAATAGAAATGATGCAGGAAAAGGAAAGGCCCAGAACTAACACACACAGCGGGCTCCTCTGCCATGTAAACCAGTGAAGCACCATTAGCTTATGCCAGCTGAGGGGCTGGTCCAGAGTTTTTGTCCCAGGAGAGAATATAAAGCAAAAAGAGGGCACAAAAGACGAGAGGTGAGATGTGAATGGGAGAAGGTGCAGCCAGAAGAGGAACATTTGCTTTTCACACAATACATGGTAAAAAAGAAAAAAAATTCTCTCAAGAAGCGAAAGTGGCAGGAGGCCTATTAGCCCAGGAATTAATCTAGAGGGAATGCACAAAACAGTAACTGCGTGGAGTTTAACACATGAGGAATCCTTACCAGAGAACATCAGGGGAAAGGACATTTCTTCAAATACTGTGAAAAGCTGATCCACTTCTGAAAGACAGACAAAGGCCCCCCTGAAATGAGACTACACAGCACAACACACCATTGAAATAAAAGTAAGGCAAGAAACTGCAGAGAAATTGGCAGCACTGATTATTCAGAGGAAGCGTAAAACACAACACAAGTATTAAATTCAAGAAAAGCAACCAGAGAAGATGGGGGTGTCCTGTACTGAGTTTGTCAGGCTGTTTAACAAATACATTATGCCCCTCTCTGAACTAGAGCCCTGAGGAAAGCTGAAATAGAAGTCTTGCTTGCAAAAGGAACAGTCAGCATGGATTTACCAAGGGCAAGTCATGCGTGACTAACCTAATTGCCTTCTATGAGGAGATAACTGGCTCTGTGGATGAGGGGAAAGCAGTGGACGTGTTATTCCTTGACTTTAGCAAAGCTTTTGATATGGTCTCCCACAGTATTCTTGTCAGCAAGTTAAAGAAGTATGGGCTGGATGAATGGACTATAAGGAGGATAGAAAACCAGCTAGATTGTCGGGCTCAACGGGTAGTGATCAATGGCTCCATGTCTAGGTGGCAGCCGGTATCAAGTGGAGTGCCCCAGGGGTTGGTCCTGGGGCCGGTTTTGTTCAATATCTTCATAAATGATCTGGAGGATGGTGTGGATTGCACCCTCAGCAAGTTTGCAGATGACACGAAACTGGGAGGAGTGGTAGATACGCTGGAGGGTAGGGATAGGATACAGAGGGCCCTAGACAAATTAGAGGATTGGGCCAAAAGAAATCTGATGAGGTTCAACAAGGACAAGTGCAGAGTCCTGCGCTTAAGAGGGAAGAATCCAATGCACCGCTACAGACTAGGGACCGAATGGCTAGGCAGCAGTTCTGCAGAAAAGGACCTAGGGGTTAAAGGGATGAGAAACTGGATATGAGTCAACAGTGTGCCCTTGTTGCCAAGGAGACTAACGACATTTTGGGCTGTATAAGTAGGGGAATTGCCAGCAGGTCGAGGGACGTGATCGTTCCCCTCTATTTGACATTGGTGAGGCCTCATCTGGAGTACTGCATCCAGTTTTGGGCCCCACACTACAAGAAGGATGTGGAAAAATTGGAAAGCGTCCAGCGGAGGGCAACAAAAATGATTAGGGGACTGAAACACAGAATTTATGAGGAGAGGCTGAGGGAACTGGGAATCTCCTTCCTTAGAGGTTTTCAAGGTCAGGCTTGACAAAGCCCTGGCTGGGATGATTTAGTTGGGGTATGGTCCTGCTTTGAGCAGGCAGTTGGACTAGATGACCTCTTGAGGTCCCTTCTAACCCTGATATTCTATGATTCTATTATTCTATTTTGTCTGCAGAAGAGAAGAATGAGGGGGGATTTGATAGCTGCTTTCAACTACCTGAAAGGGGGTTCCAAACTGTTCTCAGTGGTAGCAGATGACAGAATGAGGAGTGATGGTCTCAAGTTGCAGTGGGGGAGGTCTAGGTTGGATATTAGGAAAAACTTTTTCACTAGGAGGGTGGTGAAGCACTGGAATGGGTGACCTAGGGAGGTGGTGGAATCTCCTTCCTTTGAGGTTTTTAAGGTCAGGCTTGACAAAGCCCTGGCTGGGATGATTTAGTTGGGGATTGGTCCTGCTTTGAGCAGGGGGTTGGACTAGATGACCTCCTGAGGTCCCTTCCAACCCTGATATTCTCTGATTCTATGATTCTATGAAAATCACTGAACGGAGTCAGTGGCTGACAGAAGGGGGAAAGGATCCTCTGTCAACAACTCTGAAATCCCTTGATCATGAAGCAGGACTATTTGGTGATCTAGCCCATCCCAATGTCCTCACAGGACTTTCCCCTACAGCAAATTGCCCGGCACTTTGTCCAGTCCAGTTTAACTGTCTCAAGCAACCCGCCAATTCCCCTGGGAGGCTCTGGACCCCCTCAGTGCACGGGTTCTGTGGCCTGTGAGCTGCAGAAGGTCAGACTGGATGATTATGATGCTCCCTTCTGGCCTTAACATCTCTGAGTTTATAAAAACACAGACCAGACATTTCACCTGAGATTCATCCTGATTGTTCCTGTTTTTAATTCCACCCCGTTCTCCCTGATTATGGAGCCTAGTTCTCCTCTCACCTCTCGCCAAGGATACTGATTGGGCCTTAACCCTAACCTCACTCACACCAGTTCTACACCATTCTAACTCCACTGGCTTTATTGCAGCTTCACTACAAAGTAAAGGGCAGCAGGATAGGGATCTTTCCTGTTAGTTTTTTCTTAAAAATAAGAATATCAGGGTTAGAAGGGACCTCAAGAGGTCATCTAGTCCAACTCCCTGCTCAGAGCAGGACCATACCCCAACTAAATCAATCCTTCCTTCTTGCCTGCACTGTCTTATCCTGCCACCCTACACAAAGATGCTCATTTTTATTGCTGTTCTCTGAATTCCCTCTGATTTCTCAATATCCTCCTGACATTGAGGTGTGTCCAGCTCAGTGCAATATTGCAGTCAGGGTGGCCCGATCTTTCTCCTCTGGGTTCAGCCCAGAAAAATCTCCCAAACAGCTCAGCACAAAGCCTGGGCAAAGGTTTCCCCAGCCTGACGGAGACAGAGTCAGGTATGTGTCAGGGACCAGAGAGCCGGAGGGAAACCCTGCAGATTCCACCTGGGAGCAAACGAATGAAACCTCCAGATCATCTGGCCTCCTTGATTTTCCTCAATGCCAGAAGAGTGCTGGATGGTGTAGAAAGCCCTGCCCCTCACGAAGCAACAGGAGGACTGGGCCAAAAGAAATGTAATGAGGACATTACATTCGCAAGGACAAGTGCAAAGTCCTGCACTTGGAAAGGAAGAATCCCATGCACTGCTACAGGCTGGGGACCGACTGGCAAAGCGACAGTTCTGCAGAAAAGGACCTGGGGATTACAGTGGATGAGAAGCTGGATAGGAGTCAGCAGTGTGCCCTTGTTGCCAAGGAGGCTAACGGCATATTGGGCTGCATTAGTAGGAGCACTGCCAGCAGATCGAGGGAACTGATTATTCCCCTCTATTCAACACTGGTGAGGCCACACCTGGAGTACTGCCTCCAGTTTTGGATCCCCCCCACTAGAGAAGGGATGTCGACAAATTGGAGAGAGTCCAGCAGAGGGCAACGAAAATGATCAGGGGGCTGGGCCACATGGCTTATGAGGAGAGGCTGAGGGAACCTGGATTGTTTAGTCTGCAGAAGGGAAGAGTGAGGGGGGATTTGATAGCTGCTTTCAACTACCTGAAAGGGGGTTCCAAAGTGGATGGAGCTCGGCTGTTCTCAGTGGTGGCAGATGACAGAACAAGGAGCAATGGTCTCAAGTTGCAGCTTGGGAGGTCTAGGTTGGATATTAGGAAACACTATTTCTCTAGGAGGGTGGTGAAGCACTGGACTGGGTTACCTAGGGAGGTGGTGGAATCTTCTTCCTTTGAGGTTTTTAAGGCCCGGCTTGAAAAAGCCCTGGCTGGGATGGTTTAGTTGGTAGTGGTCCTGCTTTGAGCAGGGGGTTGGACTAGATGACCTCCTGAGGTCTCTTCCAACCCCAATCTTCTATGATTCTATGAAACCAATTAATTAATTAACCCTCCTACTTGTAGGCCAAGAGCCTCATAATACAGCTGAGCTTCACTGTTCCGGGAGCGAGAGCCAAAGTTGTTCCCAACACCTGGTGTGCACACCAGCACACTGCCCTGCTGCCAAGCAGGGATTTCCCTACACCCTCCTCCCCCCCGAATTCCCCTCCTCCCCCAGTTTTGTGAACTAGTTACTAGCAGTGTTGCCAATTTAGTGATTGTTTGGAAATTTGAATTGAAATTGAAACATTAATACACACTTTAAAAGCATGTAATGTGTATGATAAAATACGTGTATCTGAAAAAGTATAATAGATTTGAAAAGTATGAACAAAGACTAGCTTCCTTATGCAGCTGTTGTTTTTATGACAATGTCAGTGCATTCATTTCGGTGATGTTGGCCAACCTAATAATTTCAAATTATGATTTGTAAGCAAAGTCTAAATGAGCTCTCCCTGGCAGCTAGTGATGAGCTGGGGGGCTAGAGCGAAAGGCTTCAGGACCAGATTGTATTTACATACACACCTAATCTACCTAGGTATCCAGCAAACAGAGCTTTGTTGCCCAAGTGATTTTGGCTGGGGTTGGGTTACAAATCACTTGAGTGCGGGTGGATGGGTAATGAATTGTTGTTGTTCTTATTGTGTGAGTAAAGGGCAGCAAAACTGTACTCAGTCTGTGTTGATTGAGGGCATCGAGAGAGGGTAGGGACAGGTGTTTTGCTTGATGGTCTGCCTGAGTCACAAGTACCATTTGACCTGCCCCTCTCTACTGTTTAAAGAGAGAGCTGATTAGGCTCCGTAGATAGGAGTAGCAGCCATGTTAGTCTGTATTCGCAAAAAGAAAAGGAGGACTTGTGGCACCTTAGAGACTAACCAATTTATTTGAGCATAAGCTTTCGTGAGCTACAGCTCACTTCATTGGATGCATAAAAGTGGAAAATGCAGTGAGGATATTTTTATACACACAGACCATGAAAAAATGGGTGTTTATCAGTTCAAAAGGTTTTCTCTCCCGCCACCCCACTCTCCTGCTGGTAGTAGCTTATCTAAAGTGATCACTCTCCTTACAATGTGTATAATAATCAAGGTGGGCCATTTCCAGCACAAATCCAGGTTTTCTCTCCCCCCACCCCACTCTCCTGCTGGTAATACCTTATCTAAAGTGATCACTCTCCTTACAATGTGTATGATAATCAAGGTGGGCCATTTCCAGCATAAATCCAGGGTTTAACAAGAACGTCTGAGGAAAGGGGCGGGGGGGGGGGGGTAGGAAAAAACAAGGGGAAATAGGTTACCTTGCATAATGACTTAGCCACTCCCAGTCTCTATTCAAGCCTAAGTTAATTGTATCCGATTTGCAAATGAATTCCAATTCAGCAGTCTCTCGCTGGAGTCTGGTTTTGAAGTTTTTCTGTTGTAATATCGCAACTTTCATGTCTGTAATCGCGTGACCAGAGAGATTGAAGTGTTCTCCGACTGGTTTATGAATGTTATAATTCTTGACATCTGATTTGTGTCCATTTATTCTTTTACGTAGAGACTGTCCAGTTTGACCAATGTACATGGCAGAGGGGCATTGCTGGCACATGATGGCGTATATCACATTGGTGGATGTGCAGGTGAACGAGCCTCTGATAGTGTGGCTGACGTGATTAGGCCCTGTGATGGTGTCCCCTGAATAGATATGTGGGCACAGTTGGCAACGGGCTTTGTTGCAAGGATAGGTTCCTGGGTTAGTGATTCTGTTGTGTGGTATGTGGTTGCTGGTGAGTATTTGCTTCAGGTTGGGGGGCTGTCTGTAGGCAAGGACTGGCCTGTCTCCCATAGATAGCCTTTTGTGTTTTTAAGTGACCACTACAGCTGAAATCACTGATAATCAAGTTAAGTACTTAGACCTCATTTGGGACAGTGTTTCTGTGGAAGAGACGGCCCAGTCTGCACTAGCAGTGAGGTTCCCCCACTGAGAGCTGAAATCACTGAGAGCTGTTGGAACCTCAAGAGACAAACTCGCAGAGGTCACAGTGGCAGGTGGCAGCAGAAGGTGACATTGCAGGGCCATTGGCAACAGATCAATGGAGTGAACGGTGGCACAATGAACAACAGTGGCCAGAGCTAACAGTGAGCAGCTGGAGGAACGAGCAAGGTGCCTTCTTGCCCCCCACCTGGGAGGTGACCTCATGTGAAAGCACCTCGGAACTCTGAGTCTCCGCTGACCAAGGACAACACCGATGAGTGTTAATGCAGCTGTTAAGAATGCTGGAGACACAACACAGTTCATGCGAATACTCATGGCTGTGGCATCATACTTTCTATTTAAGCAAGAGATACCACATGCTCCAAACTGAAGACCAATGTTAAGTTCATTGTCACTTGTTCATCCTGAAGTTGAACACTGGTTCTGAACAAGACAAATGCTCACTATCTTTCTTCAAGAAACTCAACTGACTGCCTAGAAGCATGTGGTGCAACAGTGAAAGACTCAACGGTTGAAAAAGTGACAAATTCTCTCACCACATTCAAAAAATGTTCATACATGGCTGATGAATGCACCGATACAAATGGGCATCAAGTATTAAGTCATTGTGTACGTTATCTTGATGTCAGTGGTAGGCCAGTAGATGCATTTCTAGATGTTCAAGTTATAGAAGACACATTGGCTGCATCTGTGCCAACCCACATCTTACAAGAGTTAAATATTTGTCAATTGGACCCCAAACAGATGGCTGCTTGTGCATTTGATGGAGCTGCAGACTTCTCTGGAAGATATGGTGGAGCACAAGCTTTGCTCAGAGAGAAGTGTAACCCTAGTCTCTCCTATACACACTGCAGAGGCCATCTACTCCAACTAGCGCTAGGATGAACTGCAGACTCTTCAAAAGACATTTAAAAAGCTATAAATGTAATGTCTTCATTATATTCTGTTTTCAGTCAGAGTCCAAAAAGACTGAATATCTTGGGAAATATAGAAGATACACTGGGACTGAAGTTCAAATTAGTCCACCCTGGGAAAACCCTCTGGCTTTCTCATGAGTGATCCTTGGTTGTTGTCTCAAAATTACTCCAGCCGTTATTACTGGCTTTGGAAAGTATCTACCAAGATGGGATGGATCTATGTAGTGAGGCTGGTGGATTACTTTTGCTACTACGTTCAGAGAAGACTATTGCCATTCTCTCTCTTGTAAGTCTACTGTTGAAAGCACTTGGGCCATTAAACAGTGCCATCCAAGCATCTGCTACAACAATAGTAGATCTTTGTTGAGCAATAGAAGCTGCATTTGGATCAATCAGAGAGCTATCCATTGAAAAAGTACTGGAAGAAGCAAAGACTTCAGTGCAGAAGTTAACTAATGAAGGCATTTATATTGAATCCTTAAGTGAAGATGACAAGAAGTGTTTGTTAAAACAACTGAAAAAGTACACAGACTTGATTCTTAAAAATCTACAACAGCGACTTCTAGATTCTATTCAACCTCTACGTAGCTTTTACAGATGCCTGTCCTATAAAACACTGATGGTTGAGTGGAGTGAGGCACGACCAGCAATGGGGCTGCCATGTGCTCAGGACAGAATAGAGAATTTGAACACAGAGTGGAATAGCATACGACGAATGAATGAAGATTTGACTTCAACTTCTTTTTTATCATCACTAGTGGCTCGACCCGATCTTTGTGCTCTGTTTCCTGGAACAAAAGAAGTAGGAATTCATCTCTTGCTACTCCCAGTCACAACGGCTACAGTCGAGCGTTCTTTTTCGTCACTGAATAGAATTTTGTGCTCTGAAAGAAGTCGCCTTCTGCCTGATCATGTGAATGAACTAATGAGCATATCAGTTGAAGGAATGGAAGTACTGGACACACGAGAAGCCACCAAAGATGAATGCATTGCATTCAAGAAGTTCATTAACAGAGTTGTGCAAAATTATAACAAGAAACCAAGAAGGATGTAGATGTCGTGCTTCATAGAAGGCTTGAGTAGCCAACTCTAATTTGTGTGATGATTTTAAAACGAGTTAAATCTAATAAAATGGCCACAAAACATTTTTCAGGTTTTTACTGTGGTGCCATACAGCCCACCTTCACCCTCACGGTCTCACCCCTCATCGGCCCTGACCCCCCAGTTTCAATTCCTGGGGAAAACACTGAGTCTGCCAAGCCCCAAGGTGAGGGTGGGTGGCAAGGACCCAGCATGTGGGCTCAAACAGCAACTGTTTGTGAACAAAGGTGTCCCCTAGGCCCCCAGTTCTGTGATGATATTTTGACTAGCTCCCAGCATGTATCTCTCTGAGGAAACCCTAGCCCCCCCTCTTGACTCCAGGTCCCCAGTTCCCCTCACCCCCAGCTCAGAGGAGCAGCAGCAGAGCAAATTCCTGGAGACAACTTTGTAGAGTAAGTAGCGCATCAATGGGGCTAATGAGTGTGAAGCAGGAAAGAGAAACCGGAGGGGAAGCTAATGAGGTCAAAAGCCAGCATGTGGCATCCCTGGAATGAGAGTAAGAAGGATTCAAATAGTGCTGCAGTCAGACTCACCTGCATGGAATGTATCCCCGGGGCCAGCAGAGCAAAAGTGGGTGGAGAGAATTCGCTGCAGAAGCCCAAGACTTCAGGTTCTTCCCCCCATTTGTTTGAGAGACTAATTAGGTCAATGTAACCCTTGTAGATGAAGCCTTGAAACCTGACAGTGCCTCTGCTCTATTTGCTGGGATCCTGGCAGATGGCTGGGCAGGGGAGGGAGGTTTGCGCTGCGGGAAGATTCACAGAGCTGGTTCGCAGCCTTTGCACACAGCTCCCAGCTCCTTCTGCTCCTCCCCCATTCCTGCGATTCAATGACTTTGCAGCCACAACCTGATGGCAGGATGATGCCGTCTCATCATTAACTACATTTACTCAGCACTGTCAAATTAACAGCCAGGCATAAGAGAGGCATTTTAGGAGAAAGACTCAAGCTGTTTACAAACAGCATTAGCTACAGCTGGGCAAATGGGAACAGTTTTTTTGCATGAGATTTAGCATAAAATCGCTTACCTGTTCCTATTCTGGGATTTGGAAGTTTGCTTAGTGCTGAAGTGTTTTCACCAAGCAATCCCTGAAATACGTTTCTCGCTCAAACTGTGGTTCTTTAATTTCCTAGGGTCAAAATGTCCGAAGCCCCTTGGGACCCTCCCTAGCAATTTGGGCTTGTGGGGACAAAAGGCCCATTGGAGTCAATGTGAGTCTTTCCACTGACCCCAGTGGGCTCTGGATCAGGACCTGATTAGTCTGGTACCAGAAAACTGGTTGTAAAATGGGGTTCCCCAACCCAAGGATCATATCTGTGAAAATGAGTCCCATCCCCCCAGCCCGCATCAAAAGATCAAAAACTGAATTTTCAGCCAACACTTTTCAGAGTTTGGATGAAAATATTTTGATTCAAACTCTAAATCCTTTGTGGAAAGCAGACACTTTCTGCAAAAACATTTGTTCAAAAATCCAATTTTCCATCAAATCGGTTTTTATTAAAACGTTCCAACCAGCCCTACCAGGTACGCCCCAGGACAGCCAGGTGATAGGAATGTAGGAAGTACCAGACTCAGAGGTGGATTAAGGTTTTGTGGGGCCCTGGGCCATAGCAAGTGGAGGGGCCCTCCCCATCTCTTCTGCCTGTGGCCCCACCCCCATTCCACCCCTTCCATCTATGGCTCCGTCCTCGGTCCCACTCTGTTCTGCCTCTTCCCCCCCACGGCACCACCCCATTCCACACACAGTCCCCCCATTCTACCCCACACTGCAGCCCGCAACCCATTTCTTCCTTCCTGTTCCCCCCAATGCAGCCCCAAGACCAGAGAAGCTCTGTTCCTCCACCCCTGCCATGGTGAGAGCTCCCCCAGCCCTAAGCATGGGGCATGAGCTCCTACAGTCCTGGGGCCACAGCCAGGGTCTGGGTGCTGAGGCTTCCCCGGCCACCTCTGCGGGGGGACATTTTTCCAGGGCCCCCCAATTGGCCCCATCGGCCCAGTGGATAATCCACCACTGGTGTGTTTGGGGTAATGCCAATGTGGGAGGCACTACAGATTTATATCAGTGTAAATGAGAGCAGAATCTGGCCGATGACATTGCCAGAGCCTGGGCTAATCTCCCAGAAAGAGAGAGCAGGGAGAGAGCCAGCTGTAGTTGAAATTATAAGGAAAAATGCCTCTGATTTTGCTAGGGAGGGCAGGAGTTGAAGGTGATGCTGAGATCACAGGCTAGTTGATCTCACCACAAACTCTCAGCACAGAGAGACAAGACACTTGGCCGCCTTTCGCCCCGGCAATTGCTGCAACTCTAACGCATGACGGATATTTGGTCATTTCTTATTTGTGTTATGTGACATTGTCTAATTAAAATATAACCATGCAAATCATTATTGCTACCACTGTTATACAATTACAACAAATCTTATACAAAATATAACTCATGGCCAGAAAGAGTTAAGCAGTTTGCAGGCTGAATGACCCAGAGCCAACCTTTAAAGTTAGGAAAATATGCAAATGGTAATTAGGGCCATTCCATGGTAAATAGGCTAGAACTTTGAAGTGCAAACCTGTATTGTTAGAGAGTTAGAGGTGTTACTAATTGTGTGTATCTTACATGCTAGCCATGTAAACAGACAATTCCTGTCTGTCACTATAGCTATGGATTCAGAGATCAAAAGGGAATGTTAACATTTAGATGAATCTTGGGTGTAATAATGTCATTGTCTATATGTCTCTTTAAAGTCTGTGATAAACTGCTTAATGGATGAATTATCTTATGTTAATCCATGTAGTTAATTACCGGTGAGGTTTAGGAAACAGAAGGTTACATCAAAAGCCAATTGTTTACCCAGGACTGTATCATCAAGTGGATGGTAGAAAACTATATAAAAGACTCTTGGATCCCAATCCTTTTTATCTCAGATCTGCTTAAGCTTCATCAGGGGAAGTTTGAGTCATAAGATTAAGATCCCAGTCCTAAACTGGAACACCCTGAATATGATTTTGGACACTGGACTGTAACCTATGGACTAAATTCTAAAAGAACTCTTTGCAACTACAAAGCTCACCATCTCTGCTATGAATCTGAAGCTCAAGATTGTAATTATGTCTCTATGTATACTGACCTTTTAATCTATATGCTCTCTCTTTTCGTTTTTAACAAATTTTAGTTTAGTTAATAAGAATTGGCTGTAAGTGTGTATTTGGGAAAGGTCTGGAATATTCATTAACCAGGGAGGTGATGTATCCAATCCTTTGGGATTGGTAGAACTGTTTTTATATGATGAATAAGATTTTCAGAAATCTTCATCATACCTGACTTGGGTGTCTAGGTGGAGGCCTGAGGCTGGGTTACTTTAAAGGAACTGTGTTGTTGACTTCTGAGTAACCAGTGAGATATAATAGAAGCTGCTTTGTGCTGCTCACATTAATACAACTACACATGTCTCTAGGGACCCAGGAAAATTCCAGTGGCCAAGATTCTGGGGGGTCATTGCTCTCCCACCTTCTGCTGGGGCTGATTGCTGAGGATCTGAATGTGGGGATCGGGTAACAGGGCCCTTTTGGAGCCAGTCCCCCCTCTGATATCACTCAGCCACATCAATAAAATAGGTGCCATCCAATCCTGTTCTAAGTGGGGAGTTTGCACCATAGCTGGCCGGCCGGGTGTCACCTTGCAGCCATCTGAGCTTGTTGAGGAGCTGTTGCACTAACAGGCTGGTTGGGTTCCGGGCATCACCCAGCCGACATGGCTCACAGGCTGGAGCATGAGAGACATTAGAGGGGGAGACAGGCGTTTAGGTCTCCAGGCTGCTCCATTGCTCCAGAGGAGGCTGGGGGTGGGAGAGAGGAACACACGGACAGCGCACCTTGTAGTCTAGAAATCCGTTTGCCACAGAAAAATGTGGAATTTGGGTTTTTAAAGAGAATATTTAGTTTTTACATTCTGTGAAAAAATGAAAACATTTATTAACTACAGTGGAATCCCATTTATCTGATCTAACTGGGACTTGAGGCCAAATTGGATAAGCAAAAATTTGGATAATCCGGAGACTGGGCACAGAGCTTCAACCCTGGCGGTGGGGCTCCCACTGTCAGCTCCAGCCAGAAGAGCTGCCCCCCAGGGCTGAATTCTTCACCCATTTTCCAGATTATCTGCATTTTGCTTATTCGACCTGGCCCCGATCCCAATTAGATTAGCTAAATGGGGTTCCACTGTATATCGTGGCTAGGGAAACTAAAGTTCAGCATTTCATTTTAATCATGGAAAAACATGGATTTCTATGGGGGTTTTTTAATCAGAGAATTTTGGGTTTTTCTATCACGGAAAAAAGGATCTCTGGCTAGAAGTAATAATTGGGGCTCATGGAGAGAGAGGAATGATAGGAAATGACTCTTCATACAAGCAGTGGGCAATTCCCGTATACACAGGTTACATAGCTATATTCCTGTCACTTCCATTTGCCATGTAGGGCAATGACCAGGGATTCCTGGGTCTGTGATACTGCTTATGTTTCCTATCCAGTGCTTAGAATGGGGGTGGCTGACAAGTACCCTAAACCTTTGTCCATACAGGCCCAGAAGGAAAGACTTCATTGACTTCAATGGGCTGGACGAGAGCTTGGGCTGAACCTTTTCTGAAGTTCTGAAATGTTTGGGGAAGAGTTTTTTACTTCCACTTTCCTGCCAGAACTGGGTATACCTGTGTGGGAAATCCATCCAGGCCACCTGTTCTCACAGCATCCAGCCTCAGACTGTTGACTCAGGAGATAAGGGGACGGTTCAGAGAAGCCACCAAACCAGTGAAGGCTTCTGTTGGCCAAACCCAGATTCTGAGCTGCTCAGGACTTGCTTTACATGGTGCCATGGGGACACCTCAGCTGGACTCCCTGAGCTCCCCTCGAGGTCAGTGAGGTTTGTGTGAGCAAGGAAGGCAGTCTGAGCCCTCTGTTTGCACTAGGCTTGTTGTGTCATTTGAGCTCATTGCATGCACCAGGGGCTCCTTCATCTCTTCATTCCCCCACAAGCTCCCTGTGGTCCAACTTCCCACCCCCTTCTACTTCAGGGACTCCTGCTACTCCCCTCCTCATGCCAGGGGTTGTGTGTGCCCCCCTTCCCCTTTCCTCCTACACCATGGGCTCAGATTCTCTCCACCAGGCCCCATGTCAGTGTTCTGATTTTCCTTCAGATCAACAGAGTTCTGCCCACTGATGTCTAGAATGTTCCCTGAAATCTTTGAGTTGGTCAGATGCCGCGTTCAAAAGTTATTGCATTACAGACAGACAGACAGACAGACAAACAACATCAAATGGAGTGTATGGCATTGAAAGCATGGCCAAACAGTGGGGGAGGATAAGCCAGATGCTCCTATTCATACTTTCTCATAATACAAGAACAAGGTGACACACAATTAAATGAAAGGCAGCAAATTAAAAACCAATTAAAAGAAATATTTTTTCAAAATGCACAATTAGCCTGTGGATCTCATGGCCACTAGATATTATAGAGGCCCAGAGTTTGGCAGGATTAGAAAAAATGACTGGACATTTATACCAAACATAAGAATGTGACAGGTTGTCACCAATGGGGTGCAGTCTGGGAGCTGTGGGAACTGCTGCGCCTCTCTCAGACACACAACTGGGTTGGGGACACAGCCAGCCTCATCCAGGACCCAACACAACAGCAAGTGGCACCACTCACCCTAACTGGGCTACCTGAGTGCAAACACCAGAACCCAGCCAGTTTCCTAGCTCCCCAGGCATACACCCCCCTCTGGAGTATAAATCTAAAATTATATCGTCTTGCACTGCACAGTGATCTGTATAGTGTAAGCTCATTAAAATGTCCACCTCTCCCTCAATGTGGAGAGGAATATGCATACTTGTGGTAACCAAGCTGAGATTTTTCTCCAGACACTTCACTTAAAGGCACACTGGTTTAGGTTAATATATAAAACAAGTTTATTAACTACAAAAAGATAGATTTTAGGAGATTATAAGTAATAGCAAACAGCTCAAAGCAGATTACCTAGTAAATAAATGAAACCGCAAACTAAGCCTAAAATACTAGTAAGATAGGATATGAATTAGCAAATTCTCACCCTGGCTGATGTTACAAGCAGGCTTGCAGATTCTTAAGGGACAAGCTGCATTTGCTTTGCAGCTTGGGAACCCCTCCCCTGTTCCAAATCTTTTTCTTTCAGAGCGTCTCTCAGGTGTTGGGTTGTGGGGGAGTGAAGAACAACAGATGATGTCACTCCAAGCCTTATATAGCTTTGACATATGGCAGGAGCTCTTTGTTTCAAAAATAGTTTCTGGCCCAGTTTGTGAAAAAATATAGGCCCACAAATGGAGTCCAGAGTCATGTGGGCTGGTCATATGCCCTTGCAGAGTTATAGCATGCATTACTTACAGGCCGAAACGTCCACAGGAAGGCTCACCGGGGGGAGATAAACTTCTCCTTGGGCCTATTGTTTTCTCTAATGGCCCATTACCCTGAATGGGCCCTTCACAACCAGCTATTTAGACTGGAAGCATCTTGCCTAGTGGGTGTCACCAGGTGTGACTACATGTGAAATACTGATACAGAGTCAATATTCATAACTTCGGATACAAAAATGATACATGCATACAAATAGGATAATCATATTAGGCAAATCATAACTTTTCCAATGACACCTCACATGATCCTTCTTGTACAAAATGCATCATATTTATGCCATAATCATATCATACTAATATCACTATGAAGAATGTGGGGTGCAGTGTCACAGAGAACATCCCCATTACCCGGGTTAGAATCAAAATGTATAAGGGACATAAACTCTTCTGCTGAGTGTATAAACTACCTCTGAGGGGAGGAAGAAAATACGCTCTTGCAAGGGCTATTCTACAATTTTCCACTATGGAGTAACTTGCTCCTCACTCTGAAGCAGCTGCTACTGGCTACCCTCAGAGCCCCAATTCTGAACTAGATGGAACTTGGCTTTGATCCAGTCTGGTGATTCCTGTTTTCCTAATATGCCAGTGAAACCTGCTAAGGGCCCCCAAGTGGTCTGTGCCAGAGACAATTCAGTTACATGTAGGACAAAGAGACCACTCCATTCAATCCATACTACAAAGATGAAAAGGCTGTGTTCTCCAGGGAAAGTATAGCATGGCCCCAAACATTGTGGGGAAAAGGAATGCTAAAGAAATCAGATACCAGTACAGACTAGGCAGACACTGAGTTCTCTGTACCATTTCCTCACCAAAGCAAATTGATTGTAGTCATTTCCCCCCCATCCCATTTCTAGCTTTCAGTGACCATGGAAGCCTGTTAAGTGGGTCACCTTGTGGCACCAGAATACTATTCCTGTGTCGCATCTATTCTTATGGCAGCATTTCAAAGTCTCAGCTATTTCAGATGCTATGTTAGGGTTGTTTGCTCCTTATCTCGTCCTTTATCAGGACAATCTGTTACATCTAACGTTTTGGGGCTAATGGAGGTCTACTTCTGCAAGAGGCTAATTCCTTTACCGCTTTTAGGTCTGCAATGTGCAGTCAGAGCGAGTCTTCACAGAACACGTCCTAGGGATCCATATTTATCATCTCCCAGCGACTTTTCCAGCTCAAGGTGCTCGTTTTAGAAGTCAAAAGACGACTATGCTCCCAGCTCATTCAGTGCAGCTCAGTTCAGAGACTGCATGACAAGCTGGACAAGTGCTACCAAAGAGAGAGAACAAGACGGCCCTCTCACGTACCTGTCCCAGGAGAGTAAGGTCTGCCCATGTTAGGGGTACACGCTGGTTGGGGGTGGATCTGTGTCCAGGAGTCACCGCTGTCTCACCCGGGTGCGGGGGCAGCTGGCTCAGTAATGCAACGCCATCTCTGCCATCTCTCCTTTGTGCCAGTTTCAGACAAAGCTTTTCCTCCTCAACCTTTGTGTCACTGCACTGTCTCTGCAGGGCTCACATGAAGCAAAATTTGCTGTCTTCCCTGGGCTAAGGAGGTGTGACACAGGAAGCAGCTCTGCTGAATAAGAAGGGGTCATTTTCCAAACTGGGGTGGAGAAAAGGGTTAAGAATAAACAACTAGCTCTGACTGTAAACTCTTCAGGACACGAGACACCTCTAGTTTATTTCTAATATTCGGCACATTGTCAACATAAAGCACCTAATAAAAATAATTATTCATATAAGCCTCCACAGAGAAAGAGTGCAAAATTCCCCTTTATCATGGCAGGAAGTACCATGCCATTCTCACCATGGTAGTTTCTGGAAGTGAATAGTCTTGTCTCCATGCAATGCGCTGTAGTAGAAGTTAATACCTATCATTGGGGTTATAGTCTGGAGAGTCAGTCGTCTCGGCCGAGTTAAGATGGCAACACCTTCTTTTATAAACTTCTATCTTCGCCACTCTGTGACTTTGGCTTGATAAATATGTTTGGCCTGAAAAGGGCCAGATTTCGTTTGATGCCAAAGGGGAAGGTTTCGGCAAAATTTGAAGAAAATTCAGCCAACCATTTCTGAGTTCCAGTTTATCAAAAATTAACCCATATTTGAAAGTTCGACTATGGTCTATTTCTTAGTCTTTCTCTAGGTCAAAAATGGGTTTTTACTGTCCCTTCCGTAGAGTTAAATCACCTTGGAATGTTACGAGTCAGCACATGTGGAAAGTCCATTGTAATTACCTAGTTATTCGCGGTGGTTTGTCTGTGGATAGTTTGGATCCCAATCAACTCCTATGGAGCTCAGTGGGCGTTTCTCCCAATGAGTGCAGTGGGCGCACAGTCGAGCATTACCTGTGTGGGTGGGTGGTTGCAGCCCCCGGAGCAGGGAAGCGGGGGGAGGCTGGGATGAAGAGCCAGAGCCAGACCCAGCCAAGCTTGTTAGGGAAGCTGAACGGCACGGTGTGCTGCTGTAGCTCGGAGTGACACCACAGCTGAGGCTGGGGCAGAGGTTTCAATTTCGATTTTATTTTGTAAAAATGCCAAACCCACTGAAACATAGATGGCAAACGCATGCTTTGAATTGTCCAGGGTCTTTGCCAGAGAGAGCACAACAAGAGTTCCAAAATCAGCACTTCCTGGAATTTGTCACTGGACTGTCTCAGAGCCTTTTGCAAGAAATCTCCCACACTCCAGGCTTTGCGTCTCATGCTGCTCCTGGCGTGCTGATTAACACAATAGCAAATACAGGTTAGTGGGGTTTGTTTGTCTCATCATCTGTCCCTATTTCTTCATAACTGAATGGAACCACGCCAAGCCTAACCCACCATATGTTGTAGTAACAACATAACGTAACCCCCTCCTGTCACTGAGGGCACGGAGGGAAGGAAGAGCTGTCCCCATACTGCCAGCCAGGAGCTCAAATCTCTCCTCGACTGACTGTAACCCACTGGTCAGTGTGGGCAGGTCCCTCTCTGTGCCTGATCCACAGAGGATATGAGGCTATTACAGCCCCGCTAGTGAGCCTTGGTTCTTTAGACCAGCTGTAGCAGCTCATGCTTCCAGTTCTGGTGATCCTCAATTCAGTCACCAGGGTGTCAGCCATCACACATGCACTTTGCCGCCCTTATTACTGACCAAGGCTGTACATGCCAGCCCTAGCAGGCAGGCAGTTGTGATTGGTCATGACTCATGCCATTGTATAGTTACATAACTGGTCTATGCCAGCGGGGAGAGCTCTCCTGTTGACATAATTAAACCACCCCCAATGAGCGGCGGTAGCTATGTTGGCAGGAGAGTGTCTCCCACTGACAAAGAGCTGTCCACACCGGCGCTTCTGTTGGTGTAACTTATGTCACTCAAGGAGTGGGTTTTTTCACAGCCCTGAGCAACAAAAGTTATACCCGCAAAAGTGCTAGCGTAGACATAGCCTATCAGGCATGGTTTCTAATCCTTTAATCATTCTTGTGGCTTTTTGACCCCTCTCCAATTTATCAACATCCCTCTTGAATTGAGAGCACCAGAATTGGACACAGTGTTCCAGCAGTGGTCAAAGGTAAAAGCAACCTCTCCATTTCCACTCAAGATTCCCATGTTTATGCATCCCAGGATTGCATTAGTCCTTTTGGCCACAGCATCACACCGGAAGCTCATGTTCAGCTGATTATCCACCACACCCCAAATCCTTTTCCAAGTCCCTGCTTCCCAGGATACAGTCCCCCATCCTGTAAGCGTAGCCAACATTCTTTGTTCCTAGATGTAGACATTTACATTTAGCTGGATCAAAACATATATTGTTTGCTTGCTCCCAGCTTGTTTAACTTAGTTTCAGATGGCTTTATACTGCTCAGGTGAGTTTATACTGCTTAGGCCTTTTTGTCTAACTTGACTCAAGTTCTGCAACATTTCTTCTTATTTTTTTCCTAAAAGGTTTTGGTCCCAAGCCAAATTTAGCTGGACTTTGGGAGCTATTTTAGCCACTTTCTTCAGTGCTGTGAGACAACATTTCTCTGTACTTTATTCTTCCAGTCTTGGTCCTGCATGCAACAGCAAGGAGCAGGACTGAGCTGAGGGCTGGGGATGGACAGACGGAGAACTGGGGAGATGAAGACAGCCAATGTTTCAACTGAAAACAGCATTTTCCAGTATCCCTTAGTTTCCTAAATCTCTTTGGCACTTTTGGAGATTTCATCCCTAGTGTAATTTCAAGGGGGAAAAGAAGACGTCATAACTCAGCCCAGTAGCCACATGCAGCATGAGCTGCATCCTCGGCCCAAGGGGTGAGATGAGAACAGATCCATTCATGAGAGGGAATTCTGCCTTTTGCTGCTTTGCACTAGTTACACACTGCCCGGTGTTTGGCATGTTATTGTGTGTTAAATGGGGTTTGTTGCCTCTTCCTCTAGAATTGAAAGTTAAAAAACATGGCCTTGGACTGAATGTCGTTTGGAAAAATTGTGGTTTATAAAAATGAGTCTTGCAACACTTCTGGCTCTGACTGCTCTGTCGTCTGCTTTGTATTGTTGTCAGACTCAATTGTTATTCACCTGAGCACATCCATTGTTAATTGCAGAGCTCCCAGTTTTTCTTGGCTAGCTAGCTTCCTGCTGTTTCATGATTCATTACTTGTAAACAAACGAATCCCCCACTCTCTGGGCAAAGCTGATTCTCAGCTATGCAAAGGACGCTCCCAGGTTGTCCTTTGGCTGGTATCCTGCACACTGGCTAGCTGGGAGATTGCCATTTGTGTCATGAGTGGTAGTTGTGATTGTTAGGGGCTTATTCCTTCACCCGCTCACTACCCTGGCCCTTCTCGCATGAACAGAGAGCAACAATACCAGAAGTCCAAAGGTGCAAACAATTCAATGTTTATTGGGGTGAACTTCCAGCAAGCAATGATTCCAATTTCCTTCCTTAGTGTCCCCCTTCCCAGCTCTGACACCACAGAACCTTGCCTGTGTCCCTGTTCCCATTCCCTGTTCCCATTCCCCACTTTAGCAAAACATAATTCCAATTCCCCCACCCCCATTCCCCGTTCCCATTCCCCCCTTTCTTCCTGATTGACTGCAGACTATATAGTAAAACTTGAGTTCTGCTTAGCTATACCTTAACCAATCATTTTACTGAAATTTAACTAACCAATCCTAACATACCGTAACATGATTATTTAACCAATTATATCCCACCACCTTAATTAGTTTACACCCAACAAAATTAATTATACAGCAGACAGAAACAATCACAGAACCAGACAGAGATTATACAGACAAACAATAGGGAAGTGGGGACTACAGTGATGGAACACCAAAGAAATGAGGATTTCACATCCCAGCTATTGATAAGTGAGTTCTTGCCAGACAGGATGCTATCAAATTAAGTTTTCTTTTACATCTTCTAGGCACTTCCCTTTCTCTGGAGGCAATGGGCATTATCAGGACAGGATTGTATTCCCAACAGTCCAATAGCACCTTATTTCAATGTGACTAGTTTGGGATGTGAGGATGTGACCATTCCCACCTTATGGCTGCCCCTGCTGCTTAGCCAGAGGCCTTAGCCTAAGCACAGGGCCTCAGACTGTCACAGTGAGAAAAGGCCTTACACAGGCAGACAGTGATTTTGATTCTTTCTTTTATACCTCTATAGCTAGCTAAAAGATAAACATACACCTAAATTCTTAAAGTATAGGCCTTTGCAGACAGACCTGAATATCTATCTCCTAACAGTGATTTTAAGAACTATTTCATCTTGATGCACCAGAAACTTTTCTTGACATCTCCCAGAGTTTATATTGAATTTGCAGCCATGAAGTGAGCTCTACCACTGTCAAACCTCCATTAGCTCTGGGGCAGGTGACCTCAGAGACACTTTCGTCTTCCTCCCCAGCCATGGAATTACTGAGAAACCATGGAAGACCCGTAGATGAAGGGAAATTAAAGTGCCACGTGCGATTCACAGTTCTCCACTGCAGCCTGCACCCACTGCATTTCAGTGTTTGACCCACGGGAAAGGCAGGTCTCTGCTTGGAATGTTCCATCTTGATCCAAGGGAGCTGGTTAGTAGCTGGCTTCCTTGGAGAGAGCAACAGTCATTTAAAGTGTCCCAAGCAGCACCCACCAAAGAGAGTGATACTTAGAGATAATTACATTTGGCAGGGAAGGGTTTTGTTTTCATTCCATTTTGGAACAAAACCCCGTACATTTTGAAATTCTCCGTGAATGTGAATGGAGCCCTGACATCAGGGCAGCCCCAGACGGGCTGCCGAGGAGCCTACAGGTGAGCTGGCAGGAAACCAGGCAGAGTTCCCGAGGGACTTCACTGGAATTGAATCATCTCGGTGGAACATTTGGATTTTGACAAATTACCAAACACTTGTGAAAAAATATTTCAAGGGAATTTTTCCTGCCAGCCTTACTGCTACTGAAGGAGGGCACAGCTACAGCCCTGGCTGAGTCCTCCCAGTGGATGGTCTCCAGTCTGCTGTACTGAAACCAACCTTTGGATCCCAAGTGCTTTTCAAGCCAACTAGGTCTGGACATAGTTTGGCTACTGTCTCTGCCTCTGGCCTCTAGGGTACGTTCCCTGGGGAAGATTCCCTGTCTAGGGTGCAAGGCCAGGACAGAAGCTCCCACGCCTCCCTAATTGCTTATAGTTAACTCTTCATGGACCACATGATAGTTAAAGCTAGAAACACAGACCTCACACAGGAATTTCTAAAACACACACACACTTTACTCCTCGAGAGCACATGAGAGATACAGATCGAGGCAGAACAACAAATTCCCGAATGCAGTTCCCATCACCTTCCACTGTGAGTCTCTGGCTTTGCTTCAGCTCCAGAAGGGAGGCCAGGTCCCTCCTGCCTCCACTCCTTCTACTGAATCTTCTCTTTCTGGTGATGGTCTGGCTCACCTTGCTTAGGTGCGTGTCACTTCTAAAAACACCTTGTCTTTGTTCCTGTCCTTCTGCTGGGATTCTCCATGCTGCACCCTGCATGGGATTGCTAGCGGCAGAGTCATTAACGGCGTGGGAGAAGGCACAAGCATGCCTCTCTCAGGTATTTCTAAAGCACATACCTCGGTGGCACATAAATGCTGATGATAGCAGAATACTCCTAACCAGAATGAATTTGAGGTGTTAGTAGGGGCTCTAAAAATAATCACACATTGAAACAGGAAAACACTGTGTCGAAGAGCAGATCAGCCCTTTTCACCCCATCCTCCAGAGAGAACACGTCCATCTCTCACCACGACGTCCCATTCACTGGAGCGTGCGCACTAGACACTACTGGTCTGTCCAGGCTGCAGTGTAAACCCGGGTCTCAAGTCTTCAGGCTCAGTGTTTCTCAGCCCATGCCTGAGTGTCCACGTGGATCGTGACCCTGGGTTTACAGTGTCAGGGACCAGAGGGCTGGGCGCCACCTGAGTCAGTCACATCAGCAGGCATGTCATGATGATGGGAGAAGGCTCTATGCAACCTCCAGTTTTAGCTGTCAGCTGCACATTTTCAGTATAATGTTACACGCTGCTTCCATGCTTCCCATCGAGGGCAGATCACTGGCGACAGGCCAGTGTGCCGACTGCTCCTCTCCTGAACAGGGTGACAGCCAGCATCCTTCCCCTAGTGCAGCCCGATAATGCTGAGGATGATTTCACATTCTTCCTTGTCACAAGTCTCACAACCATTTCTTTTGTCCTTTTTCTCCTTTACAAATGTTAATTTCAGTCTTTGTCTCTGTTGCAGTGTTTTAATGCATTGTCCTTGACAACTGAAATGAAACCATCCTCAATAGGCAGAGAATTCACATCATGCCAGTGTCTGGAATCATAGAATCACAGAATATCAGGGTTGGAAGGGACTTCAGGAGGTCATCTAGTCCAACCCCCTGCTCAAAGCAGGACCAATCCCATCATCCCAGCCAAGGCTTTGTCAAACCTGACCTTAAAAACCTCAAAAGGAAGGAGATTCCACCACCTCCCTAGGTAATGCGTTCCAGTGCTTCACCACCCTCCAAATGAAAAAGTTTTTCCTAATATCCAACCTAAATCTCCCCCACTGCAACTTGAGACCATTACTCCTTGTTCTGTCATCTGCTACCACTGAGAACAGTCTAGATCCATCCTCTTTGGAACCCCCTTTCAGATAGTTGAAAGCAACTATCAAATGCCCCCTCATTCTTCTCTTCTGAAGACTAAACAATCCCAGTTCCCTCAGCATCTCCTCATAAGTCATGTGTTTCAGTCCCCTAATCATTTTTCTTGCCCTCTGCTGGACGCTTTCCAATTTTTCCACATCCTTCTTGTAGTGTGGGGCCCAAAACTGGAC
Source organism: Chelonia mydas (assembly GCF_015237465.2). NCBI lineage: Eukaryota > Metazoa > Chordata > Testudines > Cheloniidae > Chelonia > Chelonia mydas. The sequence continues at coordinate 17,832,904 of NC_051259.2, read as the reverse complement.
ACAGTACTCCAGATGAGGTCTCACCAATGTCGAATAGAGGGGAATGATCACGTCCCTCGATCTGCTGGCAATGCTCCTACTTATACATCCCAAAATACCATTAGCCTTCTTGGCAATAAGGACACACTGTTGACTCACATCCAGCTTCTCGTCCACTGTAACCCCTAGGTCCTTTTTTGCAGAACTGCTGCCTAGCCATTCAGTCCCTAGTCTGTAGCAGTGCATGGGATTCTTCCATCCTAAGTGAAGGACTTTGCACTTGTCCTTGTTGAACCTCATCAGATTTCTTTTGGCCCAATCCTCTAATTTGTCTAGGTCCCTCTGGATCCTATCCCTACCCTCCAGCGTATCTACCACTCCTCCCAGTTTAGTGTCATCTGCAAACTTGCTGAGGGTGCAGTCCATGCCATCATCCAGATCATTAATGAAGATATTAAACAAAACTGGCCCCAGGACCGACTCTTGGGGCACTCCACTTGATACCGGCTGCCAACTAGACATTGAGCCATTGATCACTACCCGTTGAGCCCGATGATCTAGCCAGCTTTCTATCCACCTTATAGTCCATTCATCCAGCCCACACTTCTTTAGCTTGCTGGCAAGAATACTGTGGGAGACCGTATCAAAAGCTTTGATAGCTTTGAATGAGCACAGCAGAAGCAGCTGCAGTGGTAAAGTGATAGCTAGAGACAGTAATAATAATATCTTGAATTTATACAGCACCTAGGATCCCACAGTGCTTTGCAAACTATAGGCCAGATTCTGATTTCATTGAGTCCAGTGGAATTTCTTTGGATTTAGAACCCAGTTTAGCAACCACAGTCAATAGAACTGACCATGTGCACAAAGTTAGACTTTGGCTGAAGTGCCATGCTGAATCTGGGTCTTACAGTGTTGCATTCAGGCTCTGACCCAATATCAGGATATGTAGGAATAACTTCAGTCACCATTTAAATGCAGCCACGGATGGAGTGGAGTATGGTAGCTGTTTACACACATGACACAGCACACAACAATAAATAAGGAAGAATATAAAACCTTATCCAGCTGACACCGCAGCGGTTATGCCATCAATTGTTGGAATCTGGCCAAGACACTAGTGTTAGCATCTCCTGTGTTTAAAAAAATAAAATGCCACGGAATCTTGAATGCAAACAGAATTCAAGAGCTCAGCCTCATCGCGCGCCTGGGAAAGGCTCTGCCAGGCGCTCAGCACCTCCTAAAAACACGCCGTGATGGTGCGAGAGGAACAGCGCCCCAGCACCATCCACGCAGCACCCTGGAAGGTCCTTGGAGCTTTAGTAATGACCAGGCCCAACGCTGCTTGGCTCGCTTGATCTCATGTAATGCAGAGAAGCAGGAGGACAGTAATGCAGCCTGGAATTAACTTAACTTGAATCTAATTCGTTCCAACATCTGGGTCTTCTGAGGCCTTGTCTAAACTACAGAGTTTTGTCAGCCAAATGTACTGCAATGCCCCTGTTGGTGACAAAACTCTGCAGTTCTGGTGACAAAATAAAACCACCTCAACGAGAGACATAGGACATTTTGCCACAAAGTTTTAGTGGCAAAGTATCAGTGTAGACACCACACTTAGTTTTAATGCCCATCCTGACCACTCTAGTCAGCAGTTTGAACCCTGCTGCCCTGCACCCAGATACACAGGCATCCACCCCAACCACTTTAAAGGCCTGGAACTTTTTGAAATTCCACTTATTCTTTGCTCAGCATGGAGAGTTCACATCGCATCTTCCCAGCTGACCATGGCAGCTCCACACAGCAAACGCTCTCCCACTTGGCGCACACCTGAGTTGTTGGATCTGCAGGCACACTAGCCTTAATGCAGCCCCAACGTTGGACTTCCCAACTCAAAGCTGATTCATGACCAACCAGTAGCAGTCTGGGGTCGCCAGCTTCCATTTAGCAATCGCCATGCACTTCTCACCAAGGGAGCAGCTCTCGTTTTGGTGTCCTTGTGCCGCAGTGCGGGGGCGAGCTTCGCACACAGTTTCAGGAAGGTTTCAGAGTAGCAGCCGTGGTAGTCTGTATCCGCAAAAAGAAAAGGAGGACTTGTGGCACCTTAGAGACAAAGAAATTTATTTGAGCATAAGCTTTCATATTTGTTAGTCTCTAAGGTGCCACAAGTCCTCCTTTTCTTTTTGTAGTTTCAGGAAGGGGGCTTTTGGCATCTGAAAGTTCTGCAGCCATTGCTCATCATCCCAGACCCGCATCACAATGTGACCCCACTGCTCAGTGCTTGTTCCACGAGCCCCAAAGCAATAGTCCACTGTGTGCGCTGCTCTGTGAATGCCAGGAGTAATCTGGTGTTTCTTTCCATAGGACACAGCGGGTCAGGTAACTGTGATTCCTGTTCAGATTGGGAGTTCATGATGTACTGCGTGGCCATCCACGCTATATTCATAACAGTGACCACAACAGTGGAGAGCAGTGAGGGACCCATCAGATTGGAAGATATGGCAGGTGCACAGTAAACAAGGGCCGTTAAGAAATGCTGCAAAATGGAGTCGGAAGCCCCTGGAATGATGGAACAGAAAATACTGCATCATGGGACGTTGAGCCTTCACCTATGATGCATTGTGATCTACTCCACCTTCCCACAGGGCATTGCTGCAGAAGGTGGTGAGTTGCACAATGGGATAGCTACGGACCGTGCACTGCTTTCACTGTCAATGCTAGAGCGCCAGGCGAGGATGCGCTTTGTTGGCAGAAGGAGCACTGTGTGAACACGCACAAGCGATGTTATTATTTACTGGTTATTATTACCGTTTTTTTATCATCCGCGTAACTTGCATCAACAATACTGTGCAGTGTAGACAAGGCCTTAGGCTGGAATCATGACAGATAAGACTCTTAAACGGCCTTTTGCCTCACAGAGGAGACATTCCACCCCTTAGTTTATCTTCCATGTTGGGCAAGTGATGGTGTCATGTTTACCAGGAAAAGTTAATACTTATGCTCATGGTCAGTCTATTCCAGTGGTGACTCAATCAGTGCAAAAGTAGCCCAGTCGAATACATGCAGAGTCAGCAACAGAATACACTTGTGCAGTTCTACCACTTCCTTTAAGTCCACTCCATGGGTCGCCGTGAAATATGGTGACTAGCTTTGCTCCTAGGCTTTCCCTCCTCTGCTACCTGCAGTTCTGCTCCAGAGTGTTCACAACAATAGTTACCTAAACTGAGAGGTATTAGGGTTTGGGAGAAACATCATTGCCTTTGAGCTTTCAAATTAGATTGGACAAAGCACTACAGAGAAGTCTGTAGGGAACAACCCTGCACTGGCAAAAAGATGGATGAGAGGAAGCTGAAAGGTCTTTGCCATCTCTTGCCTCTGTGAGTCTGTGCCACATTGCTCTTGGCATTCAGCTACTGATGACTGCATGACACCAGCAGCTATTTCTTGGGACCTCACTAGAGCTAGTCAGATCTCAGCATTTCCATTCTGCGGGAGGGTCTCTGTTCTGATATGGTCTAGTTTGTTCAGTATCAGCCTTGTTTTTGACTTGCTGTGTTCAAATCAATTGTCTCAAGCTTATTGTTTACCTTCTCTCAATAATTCCAGGCTTCCCAATTAAAAGTCCTTGTGCAAACAAATCACGAGCACTGGGGAATAATAAGAGGGTATCGATTATACATGGACTGCGTTTAAAAGGAGACATTTATGCCTTCTATTAAATCTGACATTTGCAGCTGATTGACTTGTGCACTTTGGCTTGGTCTATTAATCACCAGCCTTTAGGAATGGTCAGACAAGGGGACACCAAGGGGAAAGCACAAAAAGAGGCATTCACACCAATTCTGGGTTTATTGTCAACATTTTAATGCTGCTATCTCTCAGGACAGCACCTGAGCCAAAAGAGATCCTGTCAAACTAACTTGATATCTTTTTTGATGAGTTTCCAAGTTTGGTTGATAAAAAGTAACAGTTTGATGGAATATACTTAGGCTTCTCTAAGCTATTTTAATTGGTCCTACATGGCATTTAGATTTAAAAAATAGAACAATACAAAATTAACAGGCAAATGTTAAGTGGACTGAAAGCTGGCTAATTGATATGTCTCAAAATGTAATTATGAATGGAGAATCATTGTCAAGCAGGTGTGTTTCTAGTAGGGTCCAGCGGGGAGCGATTCTTAGCCCTACGCTATTTAACATTTTAATCCATGACCTGGAAGAAAATATAAAATCAACATTGATAAAGCTGGCAGATGACACAAAGACTGGTGGAGTCGTAAATAATGAAGAGAACGGATCACTGGATACAGAATGATCTGGATCATATGATAAACTGAGTGCAAGCAACCAATGCGTGCTTTAATGTGGCTAAATGTAAATGTCTATATCTGGGAACAAAGTATGCAGGCCATGACTGCAGGATGGGGGACTCTATCCAGGGAAGCAGGGACTCTGAAAAAACTTCGGAGTCCTAGTAAATAACCAGCTGAACACGAGCTCCTGTGTGACACAGGCCAACGGGGCTAATGCGATCCTTAGATGTATAAATGGGAATATCTAACAGGAGTAGAGAGGTTATATTATCTCTGGTTTCAGAATAGCAGCCATGTTAGTCTGTATTCGCAAAAAGAAAAGGAGTACTTGTGGCACCTTAGAGACTAACGCATTTATTTGATCATAAGCTTTGGTGAGATGCATCCGATGAAGTGAGCTGTAGCTCACGAAAGCTTATGCTCAAATAAATTTGTTAGTCTCTAAGGTGCCACAAGTACTCCTTTTCTTTTTATATTATCTCTGTATTTGGCACATATTTGCAGGCGGTCTGACTAGATTATTCTAATGGTCCCATCTGGATTTAAAATCTAGGAACCTGTGAATCTAGAAATCCTGCCTCCTGCGTGTGTCATGAAAATTCAATTCAGCACAGACACAAAAGAATTGCTAGAGACACTCTGGGACAGATGCTCAGCTGGTGTGAATTGTAAGACAATGGACTTCAATGGAGCTACGGCAGTTTACACCACTTGAGCATATGACCCGTTGAAAATAAAAACTAATCTAAACCCCTGCCCCATTTCTTACTGACGTTAGAACTGTCCAAATGTCCCAAAATAGAGAGGTTATTTTATCTCTGTACTTGACGATGGTGTGGCTGTGGCTGGAATATTGTGTCCAATTCTGATGTCCACAGTTCAAGAAGGCTCCTGATAAATTGGAGAGGGTTCAGTGAAGAGCCATGAGAATGATTAAAGGATTGGAAAACCTGCCTTGCAGTGATAGACTCAAGGAGCTCAGTTTGTTTGGCTTAACAAAGAGAAGGTTAAAGGATGACTTGATCACAATTTATAAGTTCCTAAATGGGGAACAAAGTTTTTATAATAGAGGTCTCTTTATTCTAGCAGAGAAAGGTACAAAAACACCCAATGGCTGGCAGCTGAAGCTAGACAAATGCAGACTGGAAATAAGGCACAAATTTTTGACAGTAGGGCAATTAACCATTGGAACAATTACTCTGGTGGATTCTCCATTCCTGGCAATTTTTAAATCAAGATTAGTTGTTCTTCTAAAAGCTACACTCTCATTCAAACAGGAATTAATTCAGGGAAGTGATACAGGATGCCAGACTAGATGATCAGAATGGTCCCTTCTGGCCTTGGATTCTATGGGTGCCCCAGCATTTAAATGATCACTCAGCTATCCAATGAAACATGAGGCATAGTGTCATGGCTCTTACTGTTGCGGGCTGTGAAGAAAAAGCCAATGTTTACTTGAAAGGTTTTCATGGTGGTTGCAGCATTCATCACACAGGCGCCTGTCTCTTCCAATTATATGTTACATTACTTTAGGTGCTGTTGGAGGAAGGGAAACCATAGCTACCCAAATCTAATGAACCATCTGCTTAGTCAGGTCAGTGGGAAGAGTGTTCCCGGGAATAACAGCCACTGGGATTCTGCATTCTCGTCACTACGCCCAGGCCAGATGATTGGAACAGGTTCGGCTTTGCATCAGAGATCAATTTAATCTCAATAGTTCACGTTCTCACAGCTCCTTTGGAGGGCACAGGGAGCTGATGTTGTTTTGACTCTGATTCCAGGTTGTGGTTGTGAATGGATTCCCAAGAGTGAACTGAACGAGGAAACCCCTAGGACACATCCACTGCATTGTTGGGTTGGGAGAGCAGTGGTTGACTCAGAGATTATATTCTACTACGTTCACTTGGCTTTCTCCTCAGCTTCTCTTTTGGGATGACCCTGTTACCGCTCTCCTCTATTGCTCAGGCCTGCATCATATAGAGTATCTGGGTTACAGAACCCTGCACATGCCGCGACATGCTGGAGTTTAGAAAACCTGGCTCTAGCCTCGGGTCTGACTCCGTTAGCTTATTGCTAACTGTAAAATGGAAGGCCGGCTGAGCTGGGTTGTGCATGTCGGACTAACATTACAAACTGCGAGTGTGCATCTTGTCAGGAGTGTACCGAGCGGGGCAGGGCTGTGCAGGAGAAATGAATTGCTTGGCTAGTGCCACTCACTGCTTTAATGTAATAATCTAGTCATGGTCCTCAGATTTATTTAAAACCTGTGTTTAAAAATAAGCAAACCTTGGAAGAGCCACAAGCAATAATCCTTGTTTCAAAATTCCATTAGGGTTGCTCTGTGACAACAGTATAATTATTTAGCACATCATATGCAGAACCCAAATACTTAAAAGCAAGCAAATTAATAGTTAAGGGCATCGTCAATCTTAGACTGTTCACATATTAAACACATTATAGTTGTCAAACATTTTTCATCATGACATGAAACATGGATTCCCCGGTTGCCCTGTTGCAGTAGGTTTGAGGCTGCTCTGTGTCACTAGAACATGACAAAGCAGCCTGCCTGGAGGCCAGGATCTGGCCCAATAACTGATGTAATTCTCACTGAACCCCACCCCTTGAAATAAACATGACAAAAATAATAGCCTAAAGCCCAGCAATGCAAGGGTCAGAGCAAAGGTGGCTGTGATGAAGTATATCTTTCTTTAGAAGAATAACATGTTTGCTTATTATTTTGTGGTGTAAGAATTATGCTGTTCTTAGCTATTCATTGCCTTGCTGGTAAATGTTCGGGTTTGCAAATAATGGAATCATACATCACTGTTAATTAGACATCTGAACTGATATTTTTAGGTAAAGGGGCTTTGGGTTCGTTTCAGGGCTGACAGACAGACCTAGACACACTGTTATTTATACTGTGCTAGAGCCTCCAGTCGAGGGTCAGGGCCCAGCCGCTGTAACGCCAGATCACAAAGACGACAATTCCTCTTTCTCTAGCTCTCATCCCACAGTCCTCGTGGCCACAAAGCACTGTGGAACCACCCAGCTAGGAGAAAAGAAATGCAGGTGGATGTTTGTGTCCCCGATACAAAAAGCTTGAGAAATTTGGTTTTAGAACATCACTCAAGGTACATGAGGTAGAAACAATGTTTTGGTCATATTGTTAGGACTCTGTGGAAATGTCCACAGTGCACTACACACCCGCCGCTGGCCTTAGTCAGCTGGCTCAGGCTCAGGGGCTGTTTAATTGCGGTGTCTACATTCAAGCTCAGGGACCCCGCGAGGGGGAGGGCCTTGAACTCAGGCTGCCGCCGCAGCCCAAACGTCTACACTGCAATTAAACAGCCCCTTAGCCCGAGCCCTACGAGCCCGAGTCAGCTGGCACAGGCCAACCAGGGGTGTTTAATTGCAGTGTAGATATACCCTACAGTAACAAGGTGTGAGGTCAGACTCAGTACAGGGACACCCAAACCTTGCTTATCTCAGGGCCACATTTACAACTTTCCAGCTGCACAAAATGTGGGTGTGCCCCTGGATTGTTCCATTTCAGACACCCTGGCTTCTGCAGGACAAAAGTGACACATGAACCCATTCCAAGATCAGCTAAAACCTTTGTGCTGCTCATTGAGTGACATGACTATTGCTAGCATGAAAGGTTTGCCATATTAGCAACTTTAATATTGTCAGAGCTGCCAGGGTATTCGCATGTTTCATTAATGGTAATATAACACCTAAAGTGTCAGCTCACAGGAATCTTCATTTGAAATCAAACATGCAAGTTACCATGTAATCATGTCACGAGAGATCTAGGGAGTTCCAAATGACTGCTCTTCAATCGAGGCCTGTCCAGTTCAACAGCCTTGGAGGGTGCTGTTTATTAGTGTAATTTGGGGATGAGGGGGAATGTTTCCAACCTGTAGAAAGAAGAAAAATATTTGAAAAAATACATTTCAAAATGTCGACATTGTTATGTTACACTACAAAGCTACGTTAAAAGTTAATACATTATGGGCCTGATCTGTCCTCTTGTGCCAGGTGCACTGCAATACTTCCGACCTACACCAATGTGAATAAGAGTAGAATGAGGGACTATAATTTTAAGGCTCATAGTGGATGCTTAGCACCCACTTGCAGGGCTCTCCTCTCCCTCCCCTGCAGCACCTCCCGCCAGTGGCAGGCCCTGCGGATCAGCTCCTCCCACCAAGTGCCTCCCACCCGCCATGATCAGCTGTTCAGCGGCATGCAGGAGGCATTGGGGAGGAGGGGAAGTAGTCGCGGGTGGAAGGGATGGGGCTGGCCGGGGCTGGGTAATGCATCACGGGGGGCTTCCCCAGAAGCTGGGGAGAAGGGGTGGGGGGGCCAGGAGTGGAAGGGGCAGGACCAGCCCCTTTCAGCCGCTGGGACGCTGCTCTGTAGCGTGGCAGGTTAGCAGCTACCTGATAGACCCTGAGCCCCCTTCCCACGGCACGTTTCTGGCTCGCTCAGCCACGCTCCCCGACGGTTGTGCCTGGGCAGGGAGCGGAAACCACCTCCCCAGCCAGGCTCTCTCAGGCAGCTGCCAGGCTGCAGAGCGGCGACCGGGAGGGGCCGGCATTAGAAGTGGCTCCCTCCCGCCAGAGAGAGCAGCAGAATGTGCTGGGGGGGATGGGGACAGGCGCAGCGGAAGGACAGAGCACGCCCCTGCAGGTAATGTGGGGCGGGGAGAGCGTGGTGGCCCCGGGCTGGGCACAGGGGTGGAGTTGGCCAGGGAGGACACGTGACCTCCCCTTTAGATTATGCCCCCCCAGTATGGGGAGGAACCAGTCAACTATGGGGCGCCCTCGGGGGAGGGGGCAGAATGGGGCAGGAAGAGGCAGAGCAGGGGTGGAACGGGGGGCGGGTGGGGGTGGGGCCTTAGGAGAAGATGGAGTAGTGGCGGGGCCTGGGATGGAGCAGGAGTTGAGCACCCCCCGGGAAATAAGGAAGTCGGCGCCGATGGCTGATATTGTCCCTTTACGTTACTTGGTTACAGAAGACATAGCTCAGAATCCCAATGGGAACAAACGTGCACGTATCACCCTGCAGCTGCATTACATGGTGCATTTGTAATTTGCACAAATGCACAAAATGACAAATGAAATCCCTCCGGGTATTGTGACACGGTCAGAGAACGAAAGCTGAACATCCTCACTGGGATGCTGTAAAAAGGCCAGAATCGGAGCAGACGCAGGAGCAGCACTCGCACACAAAGGGGAAAAGGCTTCTCAGCAGGTCTAAGCGAAATCACTGCGAAGTGCCACATGCAGCTCACCACGGCAAAGCCACGCAGAAAGCAGTGACAGCAAGTGTGCAGAACCACAGGTCTGCCAATGGGATCGAGCCGCTGCGGTGCTCAGCACCCTCTGTTTGCAGAGACTTCAGTGCCAGCCAAGGGAACTCAGCTCCTTGCAATGCGCAAGCCTTTGACAGCTGGAACGCTCTGTCTTGGACACTGATTATGTTATTTGCAGTGTTGTTGTAGCCGTGTTAGTCCCAGGATATTAAAGAGACAAGGTGGGGGAAGTAATATCTGTTATTGGACCAACTTCTGTTGGTGAGAGAGACAAGCTTTCAAGCTCAGAATGCTGCAGGTCTGGGAAAGGTGCTCTGAGGATATGACTAAACAGCAAAGAAAAACCCACGGCTGGCCCGAGCCAGCTGACTCGGGCACACGGGGCTCAGGCTGTTTCATTGCTGTGTTGACTTCCCACCCCGCAGGGTACTAGGATCTGGGCTCTAGCCCAAGCCCAGAAGTCGAGAGAGCAATGAAACAACCCCGCAGACCCAGCCCAGCAAGCCCAAGTCAGCTGGCATGGGCCAGCCGCGAGTTTTTCTTTGCTGTGTAGCACCGGCGCCAGAATCAGGGGGGACCGGGGGCCACCCGCATTTTAACAAATGAAACGTATGCGCTCTCTGCGGGATAGTTAAGCATTAATTCCTCTGCCACTTTGACCTTGCCTCCCACCACCACTTCTACAACAGATTTTGGTGCCCGTAGGGCCATTGTCCTCCCACCCCGGCTTTAAAATGTGGCTGGGAGGGAGTGCGCTGTGACCTGGCTGGATTGGCCAGCACCCATGGCCTGCTCAGCATTGATCCACATGCCAGCAGCTGGGCCCTCACCTGTCAGCTACCAAAACTATAGCGGAGGCTCCTCTGGGTGCGGGGGACCCGTCGGGGCTGGGAGGCAGAAAGAACCCATCACCCGAGGACTTCGGGCTGGTCAGAAGGGAGAGTAAGGTAAGAAGGGGGGACAGGGGCTCCAGTAGGGTGGGATGGGGCTCCGGGAGAGTCGGGCCGTTATGGGCGGAGCTTGGCCTCCTCCCACTCTTGCAGTCCTTCTAGAACCCATGCTGTGCAGCCAGAGCGTCACAGGAGCCAGCAAACAGAGCTGGAATCAGGGGGGTTTGAGCAGAGAGCTGCTGGAGGAGAAGGGAAACAAGCCTCAGTTCCAGAGGGGCAGGGAGTGAGTGTGCCATACCCAGGGTACAATCCAGACCAATGATAGCTCCCCTCCAGCCAGGGGTGCCCTTTGTAATGTCTTGCTACTGTAGCTTCCAGTCTGGACTGCTCACAAACAGCCTCCAGCATGTACGTCACTCCCAGCTGTGTCTGTGTGTGTGCTGCAGCCAGCCAGCCACACCCAGCTCTTACCAGCCTTGGGTGCCATGCAGGGTGACCCTAGCACATTCCCAGTCTTAGCTTTCCCCCAGAAACGTACGTCCTGTTCCACCCAGCCCTCTCCTGGACAACACAAGTCTGTAAGATAATAATATGTCAGTTTATTATTTCAAATAGTTCTTCAGACACTTCAGTTTAAACACACTGGATTAGATAAAACAATGAAACAAGTTTATTAACGACAAAGAGAGATACAAGTAATGAGGCACAACAGTCAGAAATGGTTACAAGGAAAATAAAGATAAAACACAACTGGTGCCTAACTCAACGAACTATGTTCAATTCAAAGCAATGTTTTCTCACCACATGTTCTCAGCAGTCTTACTGGCCAAACTTCTTCAGCCAGGACCTTTTCTTCTGTTTAATGGCTGCTTCTTTTGTCCCTCCACAGTCAGTGAATCAATGGACACAGAGCGAGAGAGAGAGATAAAGGAGGGGATGCCTTGGGGAGTTTATTCCTCCTTTTCATAGTGTCAGCCCCCCTCTTGGAAAACACCTCTAGCTGAGATTCAGGAGACCGAATGTCTACATGTAAGGCTATTCCCTGCGGATTTTTCCACCTGTTTGAACTCCCTTTGTCTCCCTTCCTGCTTGATGACTCTGTTTACTGCTTAAATGCAAATTAAGCAGAGTGCACATTCTTTTGTTTGAGACAGACCTGTTTGCCAACCTCTATTTGGAACAAGTGTTAATAACATCATACAGAGAAATCTTATAACCTCACATGCAGTGTTGTCACACATATTTTATCAGGGCAATATAAACCAGCAAATTATGAGTTTTCAAATGATACCTTGCACGACATACATTGTACAAAGATTATTACAAGTGTAATGGGGGTGGACACAGGGGTGCATTCTGTCACAGTGAGTTCTCAGTTTGCTTGCTTGCTATGTGTGTGTTCATTTGCAGGGGCTGGTAGGGGGCAGTGTGCTCTGAGAATAGCAGAGCCTTTGGTCACAGCAGAGCCCTGATTATGAGGCCTATAAAAGCAGACAAGGAGTCAGCCAGCAGGACACAAGCTAACAAACAGAGCTGGGCACAGGGGAGTTTGAGTGGGAGTTTTTCAGGCGAGTGTGGGGGAGGGAGTATGTGGTGTTCTGGTTTTGTTTTGTGTGTGTGTATGTGTGTGTTTTCCTTTTTTCTCCTTGACAGGCATTTAGGCGGGGAGGCTGTGACAGCTACAGAGGCAGCAGTGGTAGTGACCCAAGGAAGGGGAGAGACAATGAAGCTGACCGGATGTGGCAGCTGAAGGATGTACGTTATCCTGGAGCAAGTACCTGAAAAGAGCTTCATTTGTATGAAGTGCCGCCTGATAGAGCTGATGGAAGATCCGAGGTTTGGAGATGCAGGTTGAAACTATGGTTGAGTTTTGAAGGGGATTTGAGCAGATGGATGGGGGGCAAGAGGAGGCTGAAGGGAAAAGTCAAGACTAGCAGATGCAAGCTGGACTGGAGAACTCTGAGGGGAGGCTGCTGGGTGAGGAAGGCGGCCAGTGGACGCATGTGACTATGAGAACCAGGCGGAGGACAAGACCAGCTAGTGAAGGGGAAATAGAGCTCAGGAACAGGTTTGCGGAGTTGGATAATGAAGAAAGGGCACAGCAGGTGGTCACTGAAGGTGAGAGGGCAAGAAAGAAGAGAAGAGCAGCTAGTCCAAAAGAAGAGGGGAAGAGTCAATGGAGACAACCAGAGTTCAGAGCCCCAGGAGGACAGAGGACGCCTTGCAGAAGAACTTGGGGATTACAGTGGACAAGAAGCTGGATTCAGAGTAGCAGCCATGTTAGTCTGTATCCGTAAAAAGAAAAGGAGTACTCGTGGCACCTTAGAGACTAACAAATTTATTAGAGCATAAGCTTTTGTGAGCTACACTTCATCGGATGCTCACTTCATCGGATGCTCTAAGGTGCCACAAGTACTCCTTTTCTTTTTAAGAAGCTGGATATAAGTCAGCAGTGTGCCCTTGTTGCCAAGAAGGCTAGTGGCATATTGGGCTGCATTAGTAGAAGCATTGCCAAGAGACCAAGGGAAGTGATTATTCCCCTCAATTCAGCTCTGGTGAGGCCACATCTGGAGTATTGTGTCCAGTTTTGGGCCCCCCACTACAGAAAGGATGTGGAAAAACTGAAGAGTGTCCAGTGGAGCACAACGAAAATGATTAGGGGGCTGGGGCAGATGATTTATGAGGCGAGGCTGAGGGAACTGGGCTTATTTAGTCTGCAGAAGAGAAGAGTGAGGGGGGATTTGATAGCAGCCTTCAACTACTTGAAGGGGGGTTCCAAAGCGGATGGAGCTCGGCTATTCTCAGTGGTGGCAGATGACAGAACAAGGAGTAATGGTCTCAGGTTGCAGTGGGGGAGGTCTAGGTTGGATATTAGGAAACACTATTTCACTTGGAGGGTGGTGAAGCACTGGAATGGGTTACCTAGGGAGGTGGTGGAATCTCCATCCTTAGAGGTTTTTAAGATCAGGCTTGACAAAACCCTGGCTGGAGTGATTTAGTTGGGGTTGGTCCTGTTTTGAGCAGGGGGTTGGACTAGATGACCTCCTGAGGTCTCTTCCAACCCTAATCTTCTCTGATTCTAAGTAGAAATTACACATCCAGTATGGAAGTCAAACTCAAACCGTGTAATGGGACCAAATCGGGGGGCCCAGATAATCTCCATCCAAAAATATTAAAGGAACTGGCACATGAAATTGCAAGCCCAACAGCACAGATTTTTAATGAATCCATAAACTTGGGGGTTGCACCCTGTGACTGGAGAATTGCTAATATAGTACCTATTTTTAAGAAAGGGTGGAAAAGGTGATGCAGGAAACTACACGCTCATTAATTTGACCTCAATCTATGCAAGGCCTTGGAACAAATTTTGAAAGAGAAAGTAGTTAAGGACACAGAGGTTAATAGTAATTGTGATAAAATACAATATGGTTTTACAAAAGGTAAATTGTGCCAGACCAACTTGATCTCCGTCTTCGAGAAGATAATTGATTTTTTAGACATAGGAAATGCCGTAGATCTAATTTACCTGGATTTCAGTAAAGCATTTGATACAGTTCCACATGGGAAATTATTAGTTAAGTTGGAGAAGATTGGGATTAATATGGGAAGTGAAAGGTGGGTAAGGAACTGGTTAAAAGGGAGACTACAACGGGTCATACTGAAAGATGAACCATCAGACTGGAGGGAGGTTACTAGTGGAGTTCCTTGGGGATCAGTCTTGGGACCAGTCTTATTAACATTTTCATTAATGACCTTGGCAGAAAAAGTGAGTGTGCGCTAATAAAATTTGTGGATGACACAAAATTGGTATTTATTGCCAATACGGAGGAAGACTGGAATATCATACGATAATCCAGATGACCTAATAAAAACAGGATGAAATTTAGCAGTGCAAAATGCAAGGTCATACACTTAGGGACAAACAAGAAAAATTTTTGCTATACTCTGAGGATGTACCAGTTGGAAGTGACAGCGTGTATTTGCGGGAGCGGCGGCCAGGACATCCCTCGGTCCGCGCCACTTCCTGCAGCCCCCAATGACCCGGAACGGCAAGCCGCGGCGAGTGGGAGCTACGATCACTGCAGGTAAACGCTGCAGGTAAACAAGCCGTCCCGGCCCGTCAGCGGCTTTCCCTGAGGGGCCGCGTGCCAAAGGTTGCCGATCCCTTACCTACACTTTCCTTTGTCTTTCTCTTGATCCTTATGCATTTATAAAGCCTCTTCATATTGTCTTTTATATCCCTTGCTAGGTGTAACTCATTTTATCCCTCAGCCTTTCTGATTTTGTCCCTGCATGCTTGTGCTATTAATCCTTAACAATTTGTCCTTTTTGTCCACTTTATAGGATTCAGTTTTTTATTTCAAGATCATAAAAGAGCTCTTGATGGCTCTTGATTGGCCCTGTACTATTCTTCCTATCTTTCCTTTGCATCGGGATAGTTTGCTGTTGTACCTTTTAATATTGTCTCTTTTAGAAACCACCAGCTCCTGAACTCCTTTTTCCCTTAGATTTTTTCCCATGGGACCTTATCTACCAGTTCTCTGAGTTTGTTAGTCTGTTTTGTTCAAGTCTGTTTTCCTTGTTCTGCTATTCGCACCTTACCTCTTCCTTAGAATCAAGAAATCTATCATTTCACAGTTTCGTTCTTACAAATTGCCTTCATCCTTCAGAAATCTGCAACCAATTCCTCCCTCTTAGTCAGATCTCAAAGATCTGTTCCTGTCCAAACAGGAATTAATTCAGGGCAAGTCTCTGGCCTCTGCTGTGCAGGAGATCAGACTAGATGATCACAGTGATTGCTTTTCAACCTATGAAAACACTTTACAAAGGTCAGAATCATTCTCTCCTAGTTTACAGATGGGGAAACTGAGAGGAGAAATGACATACCCAAGATCACTGCAGAGCCAGGCATAGAATCATAGAAGATTAGAGTTGGAAGAGACCTCAGGAGGTCATCTAGTCCAGTGCCCTGCTCAAAGCAGGACCAACCCCAACTAAATCATCCCAGCCAGGGCTCTGTCAAGCTGGGCCTTAAAAACCTCTAAGGATGGAGATTCCACCACCTCCCTAGGTAACCCATTCCAGTACTTCACCACCCTCCTAGTGAAATAGTGTTTCCTAATATCCAACCTAGACCTCCCCCACTGCAACCTGAGACCATTGCTCCTTGTTCTGTCATCTGCCACCACTGAGAACAGCCTAGCTCTATCCTCTTTGGAACCCCACTTCAGGTAAATTGAAGGCTGCTATCAAATCCCCCCTCACTTTTCTTTTCTACAGACTAAATAACCCCAGTTCCCTCAGCCTCTCCTTATAAGTCATGTGCCCCAGCCCCCTAATCATTTTCGTTACGTTCCGCTGGACTCTCTCCATTTTGTCCACATCCTTCCTGTAGTGGGGGGCCCAAAACTGGACGCAATACTCCAGTTGTGGCCTCACCAGAGCTGAATTATCACTTCCCTCGATCTGTTGGTAATACTCCCACTAATGAGGCCCAATATGCCGTTAGCCTTCGTGGCAACAAGGGCACACTGTAGACTCATATCCAGCTTTTTGTCCACTGTAATCCCCATAAAAAGAAAAGCAGTACTTTTGGCACCTTAGAGACTAACAAGCAAGTCCTCCTTTTCTTTTTGCGAATACAGATTAACACGGCTGCTATTCTGAAACCTGTAATCCCCAGGTCCTTTTCTGCAGTACTGCTGCTTAGCCAGTCAGTCCCCAGCCGGTAGCAGTGCATGGGATTCTTCCATCCTACGTGCAGGACTCTGCACTTGTCCTTGTTGAACCTCATCAGATTTCTTTTGGCCCAATCCTCTAATTTGTCTAGGTCTAGAACCCAGCCCTCCTGAGGGCTAGTGACTGGCCCATGCTGCCTTCAGAACTATAATAGCAATTCTTCCTCCTATCCCTGCCTTTGTATTGTACTACTCCACTCTGTTCCCAGCCCCTCATCTTACCCTCCCATCAGATTACAGCTGTTCTCCTATCTCCTCTCTGCTACCACTTTTGGTCTCTATGGCACCTTCTGGCAGCCTCATTCCTTGCCTCCTTGCTGGCTGCACCAGCAATGGGAGAGAGCAGATTCTTTCTCTCCACAGAAAAAGAAGAAGGGGGGGGAGTGGGAAAGGTAGGTGAGTCCTTGCAGATGAAGAGACCCCACTGAACGGAACAGGACCTGCAAGGGCGGGTCACAGCTTCACAGCCTCTACAGTACAGAGGGAAACCTCTAATAGTCTCTACTGTGCAATATCAGACCCACATTTAGAAGGACACTATTTGCAAATCCCATCTAACATTTGTGGGGTGTGTTTCACGGCACTGCTCCTTGATGGAAACTGATCAGAAGGATCTGCCTAGATGGCACTATCACATGGTGACCTGTTTGTTGCTTTAGCTATTTCCACTCCCCATTGCTCTCTTACTGACCAACACTACCATCTAGTGGACAGTTCTGATAAAGACACAGGATTTTTGCCTTAGCCACGTATTGCTTGATTAGGACAAGAGTTATTACTGAACTGGGTAATCTGACACTCAGTTAACAGCATCAAATTTGCTCTTGAGTTCTATTTCAGCTTCAAAGCTTGCCTACGCCCTTCTCCAGAGACTTGCCAAACCTCTATCCCACTGGTGGAAAACAGATATGTGTAGACAGCATGTGATAGCAAACACACGCCCAGATTCAGAATGGTGTAAGAATGTACAAAGCCACTGACATCAACAGAGTTGCACAGGCTTACTCCAGGTCTCTATTTGGCCCACGGATAAAAACTGGCTCTAGTTTAAAGAAGTGGTGGAGAAGGCTCCAAGGGAGTATCCTGCTAGCAAAATTAGAGGCAACATCACAAAGCCAAAGTGTGTAACTGATAGTTGTTTAAAGGTGGGTCTGCAAACATGGCATTGTGGAGTCCCATGGCTATCATTTGGAAATGACTTCAGATCAAGTGTGCTGAGTTCAGAGCTAAATATGTTGGATGAGATTCAGTGTGGAGGCCAGTGCAGAACTTGTAACCATGGTGGGGCGGGGACTAGGGAGACTTTAAACCACTTCTGCACCCTAAGTTATGGTAGCACACCCAGATTGTTCTATGCGCTCCAGCACTATCCAAAATCTCAGCACTACTACATGCCAACTGTCCCTGACACAACCCCTAGAACAGGACTTGCAGTGGGAGACGCCTTTATCTATCTCTGCAGTTCCTGCATCAAGGGAATCCTCCCTCAACTGGAAAGAGGTCTTTTAACGATCCTTTATGCATCTCTGGACTATTATGTGGTGTAAAAGGGCTGGAAATGGGGTGAGGGTATCACTAATTTTCTCTAACTGCCTGGCCTGCCAACTGCCCTTCAGATCATCTGAGACTGAAGTTTGGTCCCTTTCCCTCCGTGCATCATAGCCAAGAATAAGGGTTCAGCTGGTCAAATTAGGCTCTTAGTGACACCTGTGCAATCCCAGTGTTTAGATTATGCCCTGGGTGACACCTGTGTAACCACAGTGTGTAACTGACTAGAATTTAGGAAACAATTGTATTGATGATGCACAAGAAGCAATAGAACCCAGATCATTCCTTCTTAGCTGAGGTGGCTCTGCAGGGCTAATAGCAGTACAAATTCACGTGCTCACAAGTCAGCAGATTTCACGCTGTGTACAAGTAGCAGATCTGCTGAGTGGAAAGCACTGAACTGGCACCATCACGGATGTGCCAGACTTGCTGTGTAGTGCTCTCTCCTTAGAGGTCGGAGATCATTCTGTTTGAGAAGAAATGTAGCAAAAGCACACGGCTAGTCAAAGATGAGCCTCTCAACCGTAAAACTGTGAAGTGACTGAGTGTCTTCAGAATAATGGGCCACTAGCTTAACTCTGAAGCCATGAAACTGCTGAGACTCCAGTTATCTTTACTACCAGACACATAAACAGAGATTGTAGGGTATACCATAGAGCAGTGGTTCTCAACCTGTGGCCCAGTCAGCACACAGCTGCGGCCCATGTGACATCCTCAGGGCCATACAGGTATTCCCACAATGGTAAATAGGTTGAGAACCACTGCCACAGAGCATGAGAGCTCCCCCACAGACACACACATACATAGACGTGAGCACAGGTGCTCTGACACAAGATGAATGTGTGGCCTACATATGAAGTTCTGCAGGAACCTGTCAAAGAAAAGGCCCAGGGAGTTTGTGGCCTGCAAAGTCAAAATGTAATGCCCCAAAAATGCTCTGCTCAAATGTGCTGAAATGTTTTAAAGTACCATGGAGCATCATTAGCAGCTCCATAATTAAATGTGCAACTGGCTTCCCATAATATAAGTGATTTGCAGACTCCTGTGGAAACCAATCCTTCTGAAATTTCACATGCCACACCTCAGCCCAGGTTAGAGTTTTTCCCGGAAGTCTGAACAAAAAGTTTTAAAGTAAAACATCCCTGGTCAGTTTTGAATTTTTCTAACTTTTTCATGATATCTCCAAAATGACTTCATCTGCAATTTCCAATTTTACTTCGTTTTGTTGGCCTTGCTGAGTGAGATGAAAATCCCTCCCTGTTTTTGTGCTGGTGGTGGGGTGGGTGGAGGGACTGTAGAGGCAGGGCCAGGGAACCAGTGGGGCAACTGGAAGAACAGAACCAGCTATTTTCGCAGCTGTACATAGCAACTTTAAAAATGTTCATAAATATTCATAATTATAAACTGAGCTCCTTACTTGAGACTGTGCTGCCACAGTGGCTGAGATGAGCCTGGGCACTGGGGATAGGAGAGTGGGGAGAAATGCAGAGGTGTGGGAGTCTAGGAGGTAGCATAGACAGGAAGGGGGAAAAGCAACCAGAAGGCACAGGGAGTGGGGTCACAGACCAGTGTCATGGGCTATACTTCTTGATCTCAGAATTGAGAGGCTCGGGGGAAGCTAGACAGAGGTCCAAAATGGAGAAGACTGGTGGGGCATGGATGGAATGCAGGAGAGCAGTATGGATGAGGGATGTCAGTGTCACGCTCCTTTAACCGCTCTGGTCACAGAGCTTCCTTCCGAGCAAGGTACACACCGGATGTGTTCATTGTAAAATCATGTAATGATCTGCCAGGTATGTCTGGGGTTAGCTGACATAAGCTATGTTACACATTGTGCTAAACATATAACACAGTTTAACGTTCCATAGCATCTCCCCCTTTAAGTTCTGCCTTCCTACCATTCACAATACGTACACTATCACACTGTCTTCAGCTTGGAAAAGAGCAGACTAAGGGGGATATATTAGAGGTATATAAAATCATGAGTGGTGTGGAGAAAGTGAATAAGAAAAAGTTATTTACTTGTTCCCATAATATAAGAACTAGGGGCCACCAAATGAAATTAATGGGTAGCAGATTTAAAACAAATAAAAGGAAGTTCTTCTTCACTCAGCACACAGTCAACCTGTGGAACTCCTTGCCTGAGGACGTTGTGAAGGCTAGGACTATAACAGGGTTTAAAAGAGAACTAAACAAATTCATGGAGGTTAAGTCCACTAATGGCTATTAGCCAGGATGGGTAGGGAATGGTGTCCCTAGCCTCTGTTTGTCAGAGGGTGGAGATGGATGACAGGAGAGACATCACTTGATCATTACCTGTTAGGTTCACTCCCTCTGGGACACCTGGCATTGGCCACTGTCAGTAGCCAGGATACTGGGCTGGACGGACCTTTGATCTGACCCAGTCTGGCCATTCTTATGTTATCATTGAAGTTCAGTACTGTTCAGTCTGTTAAGTGTCTCTGAATCGTACTGGTTTTCTAAGTACACGACCTGAAGCGTTACAATTTGGTCATCTGGCTGCGGTCAGTTTGGAATCCTTGAGTTTTCTTCTTGTTCTGCATCTGCCATCTGTAGAGTTTGCTCTGCTGACTGTTCTTTCTGAGGAACAAACTGTAGATGTCAGTGGTTTCTACTGAGCTCTCCACTGTTGACCTCGATCGCAAATCATCTGGGTTCTGAATTCTCTCTTTATGACAGCTGGAGTTGTCCACCCTTTTTCTCCATCCAGTTTGACACAAACGTGGTCACTGGGATCTAGACCCAGCAGTTCACTGAGCAACGTCTGGTGTAAAAGTGTTCGTAACCTCTTTTAGTGTTTTTATCCAATTTGACTACTTTCCTCATGACTGGCCACTTTGGAGATAAATTCGTTTCCAAAATTGGAACAGTAGTTCTGAGTTGTCTACCCATCAGAAGTTGTGCTGGACTATCCAGTATCGGTGTTATTCTGTAACTCAGGAGAGCAAGGGATGGATCTTCCTGCAGTAGGATTTTCTTGGCTGTTTGTACACCTCTCTCAGCCTCTCCAGTCACTTGTGGATAATGTGGGCTGCTAGTGATATATGATCAGAATCATATTTTGTTCAGAATTATTTAAATTCTGCTACAGTGAACTGTGGTCCATTGTCCATCACTAGCTGTTCTGGAGTACCAAAATGAGTAAAAGTGCACTTGTTTCTTCATAACTGTAAGGGTGCACAGACGATTGGCCATCCCTCCGCGCTGTCTTGTTCTGTTAAAGGCAGTCTGGAAAAAGGGGGCAATTCGCTATCTCTGGTGCCCAGGCCCTCTGAGCTGGGCTGGGCAATAAGCAGTCTCTGGGACTCAAGCCCTCAGGCAGGGTAAAGCCCCAAACAGTCTAGGACTCTGGCCCTCAAGAAGGATAGAGCAGTCAATAGTCTAGGGGCCGAGCCCTCAGGCAGGGCGGGGCACCACACAGTCTTAGGCTCCAGCCCTCAGGCAGTGCGGAGCAGTGAATAGTTTAATGTCCTAGCTCTGGTGGATGGTAGGCTAACAGGCCTCCTGGTCTCAGGTGGGGAGGCTACCACCTGAGGGGCAGAGTGGCAGGGGATAGGGGGACCTGGGCCCACCCTAATCCACCAGATCCCAGCCCAGGGCCCTAACAGGGGCAGAGTGTTCTGCCACTGGGCCAGCGGTAGGGTTGCCAACTGTCTAATCACACAGACCCGAACACCCTTGCCCAGTGATGAGCTGCCAAAAGCTTAACAACCAGTTCCCTCCTCACTGCACAAGGGGGTCGTGACCGACCCCCGCCCCCCGGGACTCCTGCCCCATCCAACCCCCCGCGTTCCTTGATGCCCCCGCCGGATCCCTGCCCCATCTATCCCCCTCCCTGGTCCCCTGACTGCCCCGAACCTGGCAGGAGGGTCTCATGGGCCACCACAGTGGGTGCCCACCCCGCCCCTAAGAGCCAGAGGGACCTGCTGGGGGGCGAGGTGGGGAGTCCCGGCGGTGCTTACCTGGGGCGGCTCACAGGAAGCGTCCGGCAGGTCCCTCTGGCTCCTAGAGGCGGGGTAGCGTAGCTGGGGGAGAGCTGGGGAAGCGGCCGCTCCCCCCACTGATCACATCAAAAGTGGTGCCTTAGGCGCCGACTCCCTGGGTGCTCCGGGGCTGGAGCACCCACGGGGAAAATTTGGTGGGAGCAGAGCCCCCACCGGCAGCTCCCCGCCCCGCGCCCAGCCCCAGCTCACCTCCGCTCTGCCTCCTCCCCTGAACCCACCCCCCCCGGCTTCCCGCGAATCAGCTGTTCAGCGGGAAGCCTGGGAGGGCTGAGAAGCAGGCGGCGGCTTCGCACTCAGGCCCAAGGTGGCGGAGATGAGCTGGGGCGGGAACCGATTCCCCTGCACCCCTGCCCCGGGTTACCTGCTGCGGCGCAGGCGACCCTCCTCGTGCCCCCCCCTCCCCCCCAGCTCCCCTCCGCTCCGCCTCCCTGGGCCTGAGCGCGAAGCCGCCCCCTGCTTCTCAGCCCCCGGCTTCCCACGCGAACAGCTGATTCGCGGGAAGCGGTGGGGGGGAGGCGGAGAAGCAGAGCGGGGCGGAGCATAACTCAGGGGCGGAAGCGGAGCAGAGGTGAGCTGGGGCCAGGGCTGGGGCGGGGAGCTGCCGGTGGGTGCTCTGCACCCACCAAATTTTCCCCGTGGGTGCTCCAGCCTCGAAGCACCCATGGGGTCGGCACCTAAGGCACCACTTTTGGCTGGTTGTTACATTTAGAAGCCCTTTTAGAACATGACGGACAACCGGTTCTAAAAGGGCTTCTAAATTTAACAACCGGTTCTAGTGAACTGGTGCGAACCGGCTCCAGCTCACCACTGCCCTTGCCGCACCCTCTGCCTCGCCACTTCCCCGAGGCCTCGACCCTGCCCTGCCCCTTCTCTGAGGCCCCTGCCCTGCTCACTCCATCCCCCTCCCTCTGTTGCTTGACCTCCCCCACCTTCACCGGGCTGGGGCAGGGGGTTGGGGTGCAGGAGGGGGTGCAGGCTCTGGGCTAGGGCCAAGGGGTTCAGAGTGTGGAAGGGGGCTCCGGGCTGAGCCTGGAGCTCAGGTGCAGGAGGGGGCTTGGGTTGCAAGCTCTGGGAGGGAGTTTGGGTGCTAGAGGGGGCTCAGGGCTGGGGAAGGGAGTTGGGTTGCGGGAGGGGCTGAGGGGCGCTGGCTCCGGCCGGGCAACGCTTACCTTGGGCGGCTCCTGGTCTGCAGCACAGCGGGGCTAAGGCAGGCTCCCTGCCTCCTCTAGCCCTGCACTGCTCCCAGAAGTGGCCAGTACACTCCTGCAGCCCCTGGGGAGGAGCCAGGGGGCTCCGCACGCTGCCCGCGCCCCGAGCGCCAACTTCGCAGCTCCCATCGGCCAGGAACCGCTGCTAATGAGAGCTGTGGGGTGGAGCCTGCCTTAGCCCTGCTGCGTTGCCGACCGGGAGTCACCCAAGGTCATCGGGGCCGGAGCTCCGTGTGCTGCCCACTCCACGCGCCGTTCCTGGAAGCGGCCAGCACATCCCTGCGGCCCCTGGGGGAGTCAGGGGGCTCCGCCCCCACAGCTCCCACTGGCCGCAGTTCCCAGCCAATGGGAGCTGCAGAGTCAGCGCTCGGGCCACGAACAGCGCACGGAGACCCCTGCTCCCTGCCCCCCAGGGGCCACAGGGATGTGCCAGCTGCTTCCGAGAAAGGCGCGGGGCCAGGGTAGGTATGGAGCCTGCCTTAGGCCCGCTGTGCCGCTGGACTTTTAGCGGCCGAAAATCTCCCGGTTTGGCTTCAGGAGCCTCCGGGAGATAGAGCCTGACTCCAGGAGACTCCCGACGAAACCGGGAGGGTTGGCAACCCTAGTCAGTGGGGAATCCAACCGCAACACGCTGACCTGGGTCAAGGCAGCAACACAGCTGGACTAGAGCCGACTATCCCTGGACTACTTCCTACCCTCTCTTCAGGCAGTACCTGAATCCCGGGGTCGTCCTCCGTCTCCCCATGGTACTCCGCCCGTGACAATCCCAGCAGCTCCTCAGAGTCTGGCATGTCCAGCAGCTCTGGTGAGTCCTTGAGACAGCAGCACTCTTCTGCAGGCTCCTGTTCCAGCAGTGGGTTGGAAGCATCTGTCTCTCTCGGCGGCTCCAGCCCAACTGAGCTGCAGGGCCACCTTTTGTACTTCCTATCCCACCCCTCTGCTTCCGGCAGGGCAGGCATGGCCTTCCTGTCTCAACCCATCGCGGGCGGGCAGTGGTCTCTCCCTGTCAATCTTGGAGGGAGGCCATGTCCCCTCCCTTCAATAACACTGCTACATGTTATGTCTTAAGTGTTTCTATACACCTGGAAAAATAGTCCACAACCAGGTAATAGATTGGATGCTGGTAATGATGTCCTCTGAGTTCACATAAATCTGCATCTGATCTCTTCCAGCGTCTCTCTGGGAGAGGTGTTTGTAAAGTGTATAGTTCCACATTCTCTCTTAATTGATTTGTACTGGATTTCCTTTCAAAACTCCAGTATCATCAAATCCTCCATCGAGTTCTTCCACCTTTCTCACTAGACCCATCCTGGCTGCCATGCTGCAGCTGTGAACGTTGGTGGTCTTTCATCACATGCACTCTGAATGCATAGCTTTTGTCTTTGTAAGCTGTTTCTGTGCTGAACTGGCCCCTGCAGTTCAGAATAGCTGCAGGGCTAGTCAGAGTTCTGTCAAGTGACTTCAGCTCTTGGGAGGGGTTAAAGGTGACTGGAAGTCCCTTCTGAGATGACTGTGACATCTGCTCCTGAGTCAATTTAAAAGTCAATAATCTTTCCATAAATATTAAGTGTCACTCTCCAGGCAGACTCTGCCATCATATGTGATAGATCCCAGAAACAATGGCTCTTGATTGTCTGCAATTTATGAGTCAATTATCTGACTGCTTTGATGTTGCAGTTTCAAAATGTCCATATGTTGTTGTAATGGGGCGCAGACTCACCACCGCTGGCGCCTCCTGCTGGTCACTCCAGAAATTAGCTCTGTTCAGCTGTTGAACACCCTCCGCAGGTGATGTCTAGCCCACTGTCTGCTCTGCTGTCTGGGACCCACGTTGCTCCCCGCTCAGCGGCACCCTCTTCTGGACACAGCCCTCCGGCTATGCCCCACTCGGTTCTTTCCCCTTTCAGGGGTATCAGCAGTCCTCAGTCTGCACCTGCCCTTGTGGCCAACTGCAGCCCCAAAGTCTAGCCCCTTGCCTTAGGGGCCAGCCACAGTCTGTATTGGGCCACACTCCTCCACGGCCAGGTGCAGTGTAAGGAGGGCGGGAGGGACTCAGGCCTGCCCACTACTCTGGGTCCCAGCACAGGGACCCTCTGGTGGCAGCCATGTCCTGCTCTTTCTCTCCCCTCTACTGCTCGTGCATCCTGGGCCACTTCCCCTTTGGCCCTTGTACCTTCTCAGCCCTTTCTTTCAGGGGCCTCAGCTTGGCAGGTATCAGGCTGGAGCTTTCCCTCCGCTCCCCTGAGCCTGCCCAGCGCTGCTCTATCTAAGGTGCTATCCCTGGGAGCCAGTCCTTCTCCCTTGCTTGTCAGGGAGAGACTCTTGTCTCGTCTGCTTTGCAGCCTTTATATAGAGCCCAGCCCGGTTCTGACTGGCTACCTTTCTGCCCTTCTCTGATTGGCTGGGTTCTGCACGTCCACTCCAAGGG
Organism: Chelonia mydas; assembly: GCF_015237465.2. Lineage (NCBI taxonomy): Eukaryota > Metazoa > Chordata > Testudines > Cheloniidae > Chelonia > Chelonia mydas. The sequence goes on along the minus strand of NC_051259.2, from coordinate 17,807,465 downwards.
CTGCTATTAACCCTTTGTCTGCCAAAGTGGGGCAACTGCCCCACTACAGTTGTGCATTTATTACATTGTGCATCTCTGGCTGGACATGCATCATCTCTTGGGATAGGACTTTTTCCATACCTTGTGCACCAATACTCCTGCTTCGTCGACCATAAACCTGATCGAGTTCCTTCGCTACAAACCGAGTCTGTGGTTCATAGAATATCATCATAGAATATCACAGAATATCAGGGTTAGAAGGGACCTCAGGAGGTCATCTAGTCCAACCCCCTGCTCAAAGCAGGACCAATCCCCAACTAAATCATCCCAGCCAGGGCTTTGTCAAGTCTGACCTTAAAAACTTCTAAGGAAGGAGATTCCACCACCTCCCTAGGTAACCCATTCCAGAGCTTCACCACCCTCCAAGTGAAAAAGTTTTTCCTAATATCCAACCTAAACCTCCCCCACTGCAACTTGAGTCCACTACTCCTTGTCCTGTCCTCTTCTACCACTGAGAATAGTCTAGAACCATCCTCTTTGGAACCACCTCTCAGGCAGTTGAAAGCAGCTATCAAATCCCCCCTCATTCTTCTCTTCTGCAGACTGAACAATCCCAGTTCCCTCAGCCTCTCCTCATAAGTCATGTGTTCCAGACCCCTAATCATTTTTCTTGCCCTTCACTGGACTCTCTCCAATTTATCCACATCCTTCTTGTAGTGCGGGGCCCAAAACTGGACACAGTACTCCAGATGAGGCCTCACCAATGTCAAATAGAGGGGAATGATCACGTCCCTCGATCTGCTGGCTATGCCCCTACTTATACAGCCCAAAATGCCATTGGCCTTCTTGGCAACAAGGGCACACTGTTGACTCATATCCAGCTTCTCGACCACTGTCACCCCTAGGTCCTTTTCCGCAGAACTGCTGCCTAGCCATTCGGCCCCTAGTCTGTAGCAGTGCATTGGGTTCTTCCGTCCTAAGTGCAGGACCCTGCACTTATCCTTGTTGAACCTCATCAGATTTCTTTTGGCCCAATCCTCCAATTTGTCTAGGTCCCTCTGTATCCTATCCCTGCCCTCCACCATATCTACCACTCCTCCCAGCTTAGTATCATCCGCAAATTTGCTGAGAGTGCAATCCACACCATGCTCCAGATCATTAATGAAGATATTGAACAAAACCGGCCCCAGGACCGACCCTTGGGGCACTCCACTTGATACCGGCTGCCAACTAGACATGGAGCCACTGATCACTACCTGTTGAGCCCGACAATCTAGCCAACTTTCTACCCACCTTATAGTGCATTCATCCAGCCCATACTTCTTTAACTTGCTGACAAGTATACTGTGGGAGACCGTGTCAAAAGCTTTGCTAAAGTCAAGAAACAATACATCCACTGCTTTCCCTTCATCCACAGAACCAGTAATCTCGTCATAGAAGGCGATTAGATTAGTCAGGCATGACCTTCCCTTGGTGAATCCATGCTGACTGTTCCTGACCACTTTCGTCTCATGTAAGTGCTTCATGGTTATTGGGCAGTTCAATCAAAGTCTGCTATCTCTGCTCTCTGCGTAGAGCTGGGATGAGCACACTGAAAGAACACTCACAGCCAAACATCTGACCACAATTTATAATAAAGCTTTTGAAAGAATTGTGTTCCCAGGGTGCACTAAGTTATGTTAGAGCAGTAGCAAGAGAAGTTTTCTCAGAGTGGAATGGCATGGCAGAGTGGAAGAATATTTTTATGAATAAAATGGGAAAGACCAATCCAGTTGCTGTCACAAAATGTGCAGAACGTATGGTATGTATTTTGAAACAGGTTTTAATTTTGTGATCACGTTCTATTTTTTCCACAGGATCCCTGCCTCATTCAATACACAGAGTGGAAAGTGCTCACTTAATAGGTAGTTATTAAATATTTCTCTTAATCTTCATTCAATGTGTGGCCACAGGTCTTTAAACAAGAGCCAGGCCTGATGCCCTTCCTCTCAGGAAGGAAATCCTTTAATCTGGTCTTTTCCTTCTGTCTTGGGATCAGGGAAGATGAGATGAGTTGACATGAGCTGGGATTCATTGGGATAAAGTTTTTTTTGTCTCTTTAAGAACTCCCCAAAAGGGGGAAAGTGGGCAGCACGGTTCACACCCTTATTATTTTGTCCACCAATTAGGCCTAATATCCACAACACCGATTCTGGTCCATTAGTTTCCAGACCCATATCTTGTTTAATAAGTCCAATCTCAGCACAGTACTTGAATCATATCAGTAGGCCCTTTTTTGTTTGAATTTGGTCTCTCTGACTTGTTTTCTTGCACTTTTTCATAATATTCATTATTGAAAACAAGTTGACCTATTTTCCTTTGTTAATTCCCAAGCAGGTAAAAACTTATAGGTTATTGTTACATCTTAAGAATGTTTAGATACTTTTACATTTAAGACTACAATTAGAGTAAATTTATAGGTCTAATAATCACAATTCTGCATCAATTCAGTTCTCTCAGGTCAAAAAGGAGCAACAATATGTTCCAAACCCAGTTCCCATTAACTTCAGTTGCAGCTGTAAGTGCTCAGCCCTTTCAAAAATCTAGCTCCTGGTGCCTGCCTCAAGTTAGGTTTCCAGAGAATGAGTAAAAAGAAAAGGAGGACTTGTGGCACCTTAGAGACTAACCAATTTATTTGAGCATGAGCTTTCGTGAGCTACAGCTCACTTCATCGGATGCATACTGTGGAAACTGCAGAAGACATTATATACACAGAGACCATGAAACAATACCTCCTCCCATCCCACTTTCCTGCTGGTAATAGCTTATCTAAAGTGATCACTCTCCTTACAATGTGTATGATAATCAAGGTGGGCCATTTCCAGCACAAATCCAGGTTTTCTCACCCTCCGCCCCCCCCCCCCCAAACTCACTCTCCTGCTGGTAATAGCCCATCCAAAGTGACCACTCTCTTTACAATGTGTATGATAATCAAGGTGGGCCATTTCCAGCACAAATCCAGGTTTTCTCACCCCCCACCCCCCCTTTCCAAAAACCACACACACAAACTCACTCTCCTGCTGGTAATAGCTTGTGTGTGGTTTTTGGAAAGGGGGGGGTGGGGGGTGAGAAAACCTGGATTTGTGCTGGAAATGGCCCAACTTGATTATCATACACATTGTAAGGAGAGTGGTCACTTTGGATGGGCTATTACCAGCAGGAGAGTGGGATGGGAGGAGGTATTGTTTCATGGTCTCTGTGTATATAATGTCTTCTGCAGTTTCCACAGTATGCATCCGATGAAGGGAGCTGTAGCTCACGAAAGCTTATGCTCAAATAAATTGGTTAGTCTCTAAGGTGCCACAAGTACTCCTTTTCTTTTTGCGAATACAGACTAACACGGCTGTTACTCTGAAACCAGAGAATGAGTAGTTCACTGTTCATGGCCAACTGTGAACATTTTAATTTAAGTGACCTCTCCAGCATTACACAGGAACTCCATGGCAGAGGCAGTAACAGAATCCAATTCTCCAGGATGTCGTGCAACTGCCTTAATCCCAAGGCCATCCTTTCTCTTCCTGCCTTGCCTCCTTAACTGAACACCTTCCAAATTCTGCAACAAATTCTTTCCTGGGTATCTGGCTGGTGAGTCTTGCCCACATGCTCAGGGTTCAGCTGATCACCATATTTGGGGTTGGGAAGGAATTTTTCTCCAGGGCAGATTGGCAGAGGCCCTGGGGGTTTTTCACCTTCGCAGCGTGGAGCATGGGTCACTTGCTGGAGGATTCTCTGCACCTTGAAGTCTTTAAACCATGATTTGAGGACTTCAGTAGCTCAGACATAGGTGAGAGGTTTATTGCAGGAGTGGGTGGGTGAGATTCTGTGGCCTGCGTTGTGCAGGAGGTCAGATTACATGATCATAATGGTCCCTTCTGACCTTAAAGTCTACGAGTCTATGAGGCAGGGGCCCTACAGACTTCCTTCACTGCATAAGCTGTCTGATTCATCTCCCAAGCACTGCCAATCGTGTGCATTGAATGAGGCAGCTATCCTGTGGAAAAAGTAGTATGTGACAATAAACACTCCAGTATGGTAAAGAACGGAGGAACTGGCTGGATTCCTTTCACTGTTCATTTCCTGATTTTCTAACATTTGTGGTTGCTATGTTCAGGTGTAGAAGTTTTGTATGGAAAGTACACACATTTTGGATGCTACTGGACTCAGTTGAAATGGACTTTCAATTTTAACTCTTTTGTTTGAGAATATGTAAGTGCTTCAGCTTTGGAGTGCATAACACACAGCACAAAGTCAGGAAACTTTCTTTAGAAAAAACTACACTCAGTTATCAGGGGCTAAAAAAATTAACTTCTGAAATCATCATAACATTTCCTCAGTACATTTAGAAAACTCCTGTTGAGGACACTCAAGTTCGATACATAATTCAAGTGAAGTATAAGTGACAATCCATAAAACAAAACAAAAATGTAAAGGACATGAAGCTATGATAGAAAAACAAAAACTGGAGAAACAGAGGACACATCTGAGGACTGCACAGCACAGATGAGATGGGACAGATAGAGGCAAGTGGAGTTTAGCATTCAAAAATAAGAAGTTATGTTCTTTACTTGCAGAAATCCAATTAGGAGAAGGAGATGATGCCTGAAAAAAAGAGAAGAGGAAAAACAAATAATATGAAAAAGCAGCCTGGGGTAATAATGTGTAGCAATATGAAATCGAGGGATCCAATGATTTATTTCCCAATATTACTTCTTCATGTCAACAATGGTAGTTGCTACAGAGAAGTTCTGTGACTGGAGTATACATACAGCATCTATTAAGATATAGTCCACACCTCTATGAAAATGTTGAAGAACTCCTGATTTAGGATCATTCAAGAACAAGAAATAATGGTGTGAAATTTAAAAAGGGAAAATTTGTGATGATTATCAAGAAAAAACTTCTGGATGACAAAATGGATCAGACTGTGGAATTGTCAGGAAAGGAAGTGGAGAGCAGCAGAATATGGACTCTGGACTTCAGAAAAGCAGACTTTGAGTCCCTCAGAGAACTGATGGGCAGGATCCTCTGGGAGAATAACATGAGGGGGAAATGAGTCCAGGAGAGCTGCCTGTATTTTAAAGAATCCTTATTGAGGTTACAGGGACAAACCATCCCAATGTGTAGAAAGAATAGTAAATATGGCAGGTGACCAGCTTGGCTTAACAGTGAAATCCTTGCTAATCTTAAACACAAAAAAGAAGCTTACAAAAAGTGGAAGATTGGACAAATGACCAGGGAGGAGTATAAAAATATTGCTCAGGCATGCAGAAGTGAAATCAGGAAGGCCAAATCACACTTGGAGTTGCAGGTAGCAAGAGATGTTAAGAGTAACAAGAAGGATTTCTTCAGGTATGTTAGCAACAAGAAGAAAGTCAAGGAAAGTGTGGGCCCCTTACTGAATGAGGGAGGCAACCTAGTGACAGAGGATGTGGAAAAAGCTAATGTACTCAATGCTTTTTTTGCCTCTGTCTTCACGAACAAGGTCAGCTCCCACTGGGAGCACTGGGCAGCACAGCATGGGAAGGAGGCGACCAGCCCTCTGTGGAGAAAGAAGTGGTTCGGGACTATTTAGAAAAGCTGGACGTGCACAAGTCCATGGGGCCAGATGTGCTGCATCCGAGAGTGCTAAAGGAGTTGGCGGATGTGATTGCAGAGCCATTGACCATTATCTTTGAAAACTCATGGCAATCGGGGGAGGTCCCGGACGACTGGAAAAAGGCGAATGTATTGCCCATCTTTAAAAAAGGGAAAGAAGGAGGATCCGGGGAACTACAGGCCAGTCAGCCTCACCTCAGTCCCTGGAAAAATCATGGAACAGGTCCTCAAGGAATCAATTCTGAACCACTTAGAGGAGAGGAAAGTGATCAGGAACAGTCAGCAAGGATTCACCAAGGGCAAGTCATGCCTGACTAATCTAATTGCCTTCTATGTCGAGATAATTAGCTCTGTGGATGAGGGGAAAGCAGTGGACGTGTTGTTCCTTGACTTTAGCAAAGCTTTTGACACGGTTTCCCACAGTATTCTTACCAGCAAGTTAAAGAAGTATGGGCTGGATGAATGGACGATAAGGTAGATAGAAAGGTGGCTAGATCGTCAGGCTCAACGGGTAGTGATCAATGGCTCCACGTCTAGTTGGCAGCCGATATCAAGCAGAGTGCCCCAAGGGTCGGTCCTTGGGCCGGTTTTGTTCAATATCTTCATTAATGATGTGGAGGATGGTGTGGACTGCACCCTCAGTAAGTTTTCAGATGACACTAAACTGGAAGGAGTGATAGATACGCTGGAGGGTAGGCATAGGATATAGAGGAACCTAGACAAATTAGAGGATTAGGCCAAAAGAAATCTGATGGGGTTCAACAAGGACAAGTGCAGAGTCCTGCACTTAGGACGGAAGAATCCCATGCACTCCTACAGACTAGGGACCAAATGGCTAGGCAGCAGTTCTACAGAAAAGGACCTAGGGGTTACAGTGGACGAGAAGCTGGATATGAGTCAACAGTGTGCCCTTGTTGCCAAGAAGGCCAATGGCATTTTGGGCTGTATAAGTAGGGGCATTGCCAGCAGATCGAGGGACGTGATCATTCCCTTCTATTTGACATTGGTGAGGCCTCATCTGGAGTACTGTGTCCAGTTTTGGGCCCCACACTACAAGAAGGAGGTGGAAAAATTAGAAAGCGTCCAGTGGACGGCAATAAAAATGATTAGGGGACTGGAACACATGACTTATGAGGAGAGGCTGAGGGAACTGGGATTGTTTAGTCTGCGGAAGAGAAGAATAAGGGGGGATTTGATAGCTGCTTTCAACTACTTGAAACAAGTAGTTGAAAGCAGGGTTCCAAAGAGGATGGATCTAGACTGTTCTCCGTGGTAGCAGATGACAGAACCAGGAGTAATGGTCTCAAGTTGCAGTGGGGAAGGTTTAGGTTGGATATTAGGAAAAACTTTTTCATTAGGAGGGTGGTGAAGTACTGGAATGGGTTACCTAGGGAGGTGGTGGAATCTCCTTCCTTTGAGGTTTTTAAGGCCTGCCTTGACAAAGTCCTGGCTGGGATGATTTAATTGGGGATCAGTCCTGCTTTGAGCAGGGGGTTGGACTAGATGACCTCCTGAGGTCCCCTGCAACTCTGATATTCTATGATTCTATGAAATCCCATTGACTTGGGACATATTAAAATGAAACTAGACAAAATACTGGGTGTGAAATCCTGGCCCCACTGAAGTCAATGGCAAAGCTTCCCCTGACTTCAGTGCGGCCAGGATTTTACACTACATAAATGGTTCTCAAACTTTGGGTTGGGACCCTAAAGTAGGTCACGATGGGGTCACCAAGGCTGGCTTTGACTTTTCAAGGCCTTGGGCTGAAGCCAAAGCCCAAGCTGCAATGCCTGTGGCTGAAGCCCTTGGGCTTCAGCTTTGCCCCCCAACCCGGGTTGGTGGAGTTCAGGCTTGGGCTTTGGCCCATCAATGTGGGGTAGTGGGGCTCAGCTGGGCTCAGGCTTCGGCCACCCCTCCTGGGGTCATGTAGTAATTTTTGTCAGAAGGGGGTTGCAGCACAATGAAGTTTTGAGAACCCCTGCACTAGATCATTTCTGTACATTTACAAGGGCACAATCCTGCTTCTATAGAAGTCAATGGCAAAACACTCACTGACTTCCATATGAGCTGGCCCCACTGTGAACTTCAGCTATAGTATGGGCAACTGACAGCCCTTTCTGTGTTTGCTACTTTTCTTTTCTTTAGCTGCTCCAATTGTTCCTAACAAGTTTTTTCTTCTGTTCTGCTTCTTTTGCAAACCAGGAACAGCAGTTAACCTCCAAGAGCAGCCAGAAGATTCCCTTCTCTCTGTGAAAGAAGTAGAATACCCCAATTTTCTGCACTCCTTTTGTATTATCTCAATGGATGTCACGGAACACAGCCAGCCTGATTATCATGATGCTTCTCAGCCCGCGTATTTAGCAGAAGATTATAAATAGCATATTCAGCTTTCAACAATTGTCTACCAATGGGACCAGAATGGGAAAAAAAGGAAGTCTGTACTGCTTCCATACTGGCCTCTTCAGTCTACTCACCTATCCTACATTGGCCTGAACAGTACTATCCACCCATCCGGTAGATGAGGCACTAGAGAACACTACATTGTCACTATGACTATTTCTAAATTATTGACTGAGGTCATTTCTTAAACCCATGATCTAGCTGGTCTGGGGTAAGGATAATGTCAAGGTTTAACCTTTCCTAAGCAGGATTCATAGATTCCAAGGCCAGAAGGGACCACTGTGATCATCTAGTGTGACCTCCTGTATAACACAGGCCAGAGAAGTTCCCCAAAATAGGAGAGCACCCATCAAGCCCTTAGGGATGTCTCGTTCATGGATATATGTAATGCAGCCATGTAATACTTACTTCATATGTTTTCAAGCACTATTGTTCAGACATGATCTCATTGAGCCATTTCAGACTCTCTTCTTAGAGGATCGGGATCCCAAGCTCCATTTTGGGATATTCATTATTAACTATGGGCCAGACTGAGGAGCTTGTTTTCCTAGTCACAAACTCATTGCTTATTGGATTTGGTCCTATTCACTGTCTGTTAGTGTTTTTTTTATTTCACCATGTTGGGATATCTCCCAAGCTACTTACTGTCCAAAAGCAAGAGTTTATCTAAGTGCTTTCCATGTAAAATCAATAATAATAGCCAAGTCCACAGTGGAATTTCATGGCGTCTTGATACTTCTCCCTTTACAGGGTCAAAACTCTGCTTGGGATAGACTTTTTTTGTTTTTGTATTTTTGGGTGCAACAGTGAAGGATTTGGGAATACAAACAATTGTGTCTCTCACTTACGGTGGAAAGGCTTTCTCGGGGAAGTCTTTACAACATTTCCTAAAGATGGCCAGACTCTGGATTTGCCTTGATCTTCTCTAGAAGATTGTTCCATAGCTGGATCACCTCAACAAAGAATGCCTTGTCCCCAGTTTTCACATGCTTCGTTCTGAGCTGTGTGAACTGCATTGTCCCAGAGGAGCACAGCTGTTGCAGTGGCTCATAGATCAAAATTTGGTTTTTGATGTAGCTAGCGCTTGATTCGTAAACATCTTTGAAAATTAAGACCAAGCCCTTAAACTGGCTTCAGAAGCTGACTGGGAGCCAGTGGAGGGATTTGAGAACAGGCCTGCTGTGCTCATGGCAGCCTGAGCCATATTCTGCGCCAGCTGCACATTCTGTGTCTCTGCATCATCTTCACATTCAGCTTCTAATACAATGAGTTTCAGTCATGTAGCCTTGCGGTGACAAATGCATGGCTCACTGTACCAGGTCCTTGTCCAGGAGGAAGGGATGAAATTTCCTAGCAAGTTGGAGGTGAAAGAAGGCACTTTTGGAAACTGATGCTAGCTTAGTGAGGACTCAGACAGGACCCCAAGATTTCACATAACTTTGGTGAATAGGGGCTGTGCAGCTTCAGTGGAAGATGGAGACAACATTTTGGCCTGCTCACAAAGCATTTCCCCTTTCCAGCCAGCATTATTTTGGACTTTCCTGGATTCAGCTTGAGCTGCTCTTCACCCATTTCCTATAGGCATCTGACATTTTAGTAGTAGTGAAGGTTACATCTGTTGAAAATTAAATATATCCCTGCCCTGCTGATATCTTTTGAGAAGGAAAACATTACTTACACTATAAGTCTTTTGAAAGTGTTGTGCAGATTCCTTTGAGGATGAGGACTGACAGGTCAGACACAGAGTGATTGCTTTGTGAAAGGTGCTCACCCAGAGTGATGTGGTGATTTTGTCTTATATCATTTTCCTGTGTGAGTTCGTGCAAGAGCATAGTGATTGTCTGGTTTCACCTACCTAGAGGACCTATCAGTCCTCATCCTCAAAGGAAACCTGCACAACACTTTCAAAAGATGAGCCTGGGAGCTTAAATTCATAACTTTGCTAGACACTAAAAATCACAGTCATAATAAAGACACTGGATTTATGCCTTACTACAACAATCTGTAACCCACTAACCCCACTTTTTCTCCTATGACTACAGGGGTGTTAACAGGCCACTAAGTTAAACTATCTATTCAATCTTGTATTTAGCTGTGAAACTCTTGAGTACCTTCCCCTGACCTGAAGAAGAGCTCTGCGCAGCTCAAAAGCTTCTCTCTCTCACCAACAGAAGTTGGTCCAATAAAAGATATATTACCTCACCCACCTTGTTTCTCTAATATCTTGCGACCGACACGGCTACAATAATACTGCAAATGACTCTCTTTCTGTTAATATATTAATAATATTTGTCTGGTAACACCCTAGCATGCTAGGGACTTTCTAAACATTGGTTTGTACCTAACTGGAGTTTAGACGAAGCTCCCACTCTTCAAAGGAGCTGGCTGGAATGGGTTGGAGCAATTCCATCATCAGGTCAAAGACCCTGAACCAGACTAATCCGTGCCTCACAAGGCCAAATAGCCAGAGCAGGGCTTTTCACACTTCATTGCACCACCACCCCCTGCAGACAACAAAGTTACTACATGACCCCAGGGCAGGAGAAGGGGGCCACAGGCCGAGCCCCACCGCCCTGGGTAGGGGGAGAGGGGGCCACAGGCCGAGCCCCACCGCCCTGGGTGGGGGGAGAGGGGGCCACAGGCCCAGCCCCACCGCCCTGGGTGGGGGGAGAGGGGGCCACAGGCCCAGCCCCACCGCCCTGGGTGGGGGTGAAGCCTGGGCTTCAGCCTGTGCCCGGGGTCCCAGCAAGTCGAATGCTGGTCCCGGCGACCCCGTTAAAATGCGGCTGTGACCCGCTCTGGGGCCCCGACCCACAGTCCGAGACCCGCTGAGGAGAGGCGCGGGCCAGCGGAGGCCGGCCTGCCGGCAGGCGCCCTACAGACAAGCACAGCCCGGCCCCTCCCGCCCTGAGCGCCGCGCGCCGGGCTCCAGGGGCCGGCTCGGCTCTGAGGGGACCGAGTGGGGCCATTTCCCCCGGGCTGCTGGCTGTGACGCGGCACCTCGGCCGGAGCCGGGCCCAGACCCAGGGGCGGCGAGGGGCGGGGCCCGGGGGAGGGGGCGGGGCCCAGGGGCGACGAGGGGCGGGGCCCGGGAGAGGGGGCGGGGCCCAGGGACCGAGGGGCGGGGCCCGGGCTCGGCAGCAGCCCCGGCCCGGCCCAGCCCAGCTCCCCGCCAGACCCAGCTCCCACTGCCCACTCCAGGGCCCCGCCCCCGACCGGGCCCCGCCCCCTCGCCGAGAGCCCCTCCCCCCCAGCAGTGGTGAGCGCGGCGCAGTCCCCGCCCGTGGAGCTCACTGCGCAGGCGCGTCTTCTCAGCGCCGCGCGTGCGCTGCCGGCGCGCCGGCCTCATGCGCTCACTTCACTTCCGAGCCGGCTCGGGACCGCGCGCTCAGCTGCCTCGCGCCGCCGCCGGGCCCAGCGGGCGCGGTGAGAGCGAGGGGCAGGATGGGGCCATGGGGCGAGGGGGGAGTGGACGGAACCATGGCAGCAGCGGGGTGGGAAAGCGCGCGGGCGGGCGGGCGGCCGGGCCGGGGGGGGGGCGCGGGCGCGCCGGGCAGCCGCTGTGGGGGTCGGGCCCGGCGGGGTGCGGCCCCACGCGGGGGCCGGGAGGGCCCGCCGGCCGCAGGGGGAGCCCTCAGGCCCTGGCAGCCCCGGGTCGGGGAAGGGCGGGCTGCGGCCCAGCTGGGGGCGGGGCTAAGACCGGGCCCGCCCTAAGGAGGGTTAGCGGCTGGGGTCGCTGGGGGGAGGGGCGGGGTGTCTCGCTGCCGCCGTGGCGCCCCCCCCCCCTCAGGCCGCTGGGTGCTACCGCCCCCCCCCCCCCGCCCAGCAGAGCGCCAGGGTCTCTGGATTGCCAGCCGCCGGGGGTCACTGTACAGCGCCGAGCACAATGGGTTCAGCCCAGGGTGGTGCGGCAGGGCTTGTGCCAGTGGGCTAGATATAGCTGTGGGGCCGGTGCTTTGACATTGCAGCTCCCTGGGCTCTGCCCCTTGCCCCCTTACTCCTCCCAGGCATAAGAGCCTGTGTTCCAGCCCCGGCTGCAGTGTCTACACAGCAAGATTAGGCACGCTAGCCTGAGCCCTGCAACCCCCGGCTGCCAGGCTCGGTCCCGGTCTCCTCAGCCATTTGAATATGGACTCTGTTGCTCTTTTACTCTGCTCCTGTCGAATGGGGCGGGACTTCACTCAACTGGAGCAGCAAGATTTCCATGACACACAGCATCTGGTAGTGAAGCATACCATTAGAAAAGGACTGTACGTGGTTTATTGCTAGTCCAGTAGACATCGGTGCACCTCTTCTGTTTGTGAATACTTGCTCTAAAATCTCTGCTCTGTGAATATGTTCAGTCTTCCTATACTTCTCTTATTGTTCCACAGATATTTTTCAGAGAACATTCTTACTTCGGTTTGGCCATATGTTTTTGTCCACTTAAATTGACAGATCTTGCTGTCTAACAAAGAATATTTTCTTTTCTAGGTCCTTAGACAAATGAAATACATTCTAGTCACAGGTGGTGTCATCTCAGGGATTGGGAAAGGGATCATTGCAAGCAGCATTGGGACAATCCTGAAATCATGTGGGTTACATGTCACTTCCATTAAAATTGACCCATATATTAATATTGATGCAGGAACCTTCTCTCCGTATGAGCATGGTAAGCTGAACTCCGCATTCATAAAGTTTCTCTAATTTAATTTTTGTATGGTCCTAAGGCTTTTGTGGGGAATAGGGAAATATTTTGATATAAACAACTTATTCTGTACACTCTTACACCTTCTCCAGGATGAAGGTTTGAAATTAGCAAAGGCTAATTCCTAGGCATCAGTGACAAGCCCATCAGTGATTTCAGGTGAAAGTTGTATATTGTCAGTTAGCTCCTTTTTGTTGCAGTTGTAGGACCTGACTACTTGCTTGGTGGGGGGCCTGAACCTTTTTATCTGCATAAGAAGGAAATAAAAAACTGTTTTTGAGTGAGAGGGAAAAGAGAGAGATGAATAGCTGGAGAAAGTGGATAAGACAACATTGGTGAGGATTTTGTGATCTTTAAACAAACATCTCTTAGAAAGATGTACTGAAGACTGTTTGCCTATAAAGGGAATCCTTTTCTATATTTTCTTTAAAGCCTTTGTAATGTGTAGATTCACCTAGAACAAATATTGATACTAATAATTTCCATAGTAAATGACTGTGCTGGACTTGTAAATATTTCCTTACAGATTTATTGAACTGGGGTTAGAATACATTTCAGTGAAAGTCTGATCTCAAGAGCTTTACTTCAGTTTTATGTCATCATAAATAAGCTCAGACTCTTGTCTGTTATACGCAGGCTGTGCAGTGATTTATTCTTTAATATGTTAATCCTATTCCACTTTCTGATCTATGAGGGTTTTATTCTTATTAGCTATTCTTTTAAAGGTATTTAATTGTATAAAATAAACTATTTTATCAAAAAGCTGTCTTCTGACACTGAACTCTTTCAGTTGTCTCAGAAAGACAGCTTGCTTGCGTGCACTTTGTCTAGCTGACGCTGATCTTTTTGCATCTTATCATTTGCTGCAGGAGAGGTGTTTGTGCTGGATGATGGAGGGGAGGTAGACTTGGATTTGGGTAATTATGAACGCTTCCTTGATATCCGTCTCACCAAGGACAATAATCTGACCACTGGGAAAATCTATCAATATGTCATCAACAAGGAGAGGAAGGGAGATTACCTAGGCAAAACTGTCCAAGGTGATGCAATGCTTTGCTTTACCTTTTGTAGATATAAAGCTAAATCTGTCTCTGTCTTGGGTATTTCTACATCTATTATCTCATTTGAGTTACAAAGAGGACATTGAATAATTCTTTGGACTGGTCTACACTTGCAAGTTGTACTACAATACCTATATCAGTCAGTGGTGTTACATTTTAACCAATATAGTTATACTTGTAGAAGTCCTAGTGTGGGTGCAGTTACACTGGTATAGAGGTGCCTTACACCAGCATAGTATTGGTATGCTCCAATATAGAAATAGCTATACCAAAGTGAAACCCCTTTTATACGGATAGAACTGCCCACATTAGTGGTGTTGCTTAACTGTATCACTGTAGTTAAAGCAGGACAACTTTCTAGTGTAAACAAACCCAAAGCGTCAGTAATCTAATATCCTGGGACCATCATGGCTTCAACTACACTGCATACAAATAATCTCCTTTTCAGACCAGTATCCTGTGGATCATGTACATTTTGTGGCTGATTTAAGGTGGGCCACTGCTTTTTTATAACTCATTAAATAATACTACAGGACACAGTCTAGTAACATTTAAAGTTGCCTTCCTGCTCTTGTGATTTCAGGTTGGAAGCTGCATTCCCTGTGGATTGAGTTAATCTTTTTGCTCCCCCTCCCCCCCTTTTTTCTTTTTACACGTCATCTTTGTCTGCTTGCATAAAACTGCTTTCACAGACTATTTTAAAATAACAAAACTCTCCAGGCTCTGCATATAATACAGTTCATATTGGAGGCTTCCAACTGAAAAACATCACTTACAGTTGTCCGAGATGTGGAGTGGGACTACATCTCCTCATCCGAAAGGTCATGACTAGGAATTACCACTTATTAAAAGGAATGCTTTGATTAAAAAGACATAACATTAGATGTGAATGAGAAGTAATGGCCAGTTAATCTCAACTTGCTACACAATGAGTTTTAGACTCCAATTTATGCAGATTGTGGTTTTAACCTTTGCCCCTATTTCTCTTCTAGTTGTCCCCCACATCACAGATGCTATCCAGGAGTGGGTAATGAGGCAGGCACGAATTCCTGTGGATGAAGATGGCATTGAACCCCAAGTGTGTGTGATTGAGGTTTGTAGCATTTCCTTCCTTAGTCTTGATTGTCATGCAGAGTAAATGGAACTGTGCACTGGCAGTTAAACCTTATACAGAATGGGTTTTTTGTTAAACAATTTTTCATTCTATTGATTGGGACAATTCAAAAAGAACAAATCCCATTTTGTGTGCATGTCAGCGCAGTGTTCTATCAGGGTGAAGTGGTGATACTTTTTTTCAGAGTAGCAGCTGTTTTAGTCTGTATCCGCAAAAAGAACAGGAGTACTTGTGGCACCTTAGAGACTAACTAATGTTTATAAAGCTTATGCTCAAATAAATCTGTTAGTCTCTAAGGTGCCACAAGTACTCCTGTTCTTTTTTTGGTGGTACTTTGGGTTTCTTGTTGCCTAGGGCATTGGAGCTCAGTTTCAGCACAGAGTTAATATGCCTGGACTCCAGGGTAGTAAGGCATGTGAACCAAATGTCCTTGCATATCAATTCTTAGAGCAACATTGGCCTCGTGGGAAGCTGCTTTTCTTCTGCAATCAAAACTGTCATAAGAAGAGGGCGTTAAGGAGTTAAAATAGTGGTTGGATAGAAGGAAGAGTGTGGTGTCCCAAAGACCCTCTCTTGGCCAGCTTTGCTTACGCTGCATCTGGCCATGTACAGCTATCTGAGAGGAACAGAAAAATGCCATGGAACACATCATCCAATACCCAGCATCTCATTAAAGGACACCATATGTCCAGCAAAAATCCTGCTGTTATTTCTTCAGAGATTCCGCACAGTGACAATGATAATGGCTGTGCAGTAGGCTGGTTTCCTTTTTTTTTTTTCCCTCTTAAATCATGTGAAGAGACCGGAAAGATACTGGGTAGGATCAGTTATGAGAAGTTTGGTGCTATTCTAAATGGTTTTCTTTCATTTAGCTTGGTGGAACAGTGGGAGATATAGAAAGTATGCCCTTCATCGAGGCTTTCCGCCAGTTCCAGTTCAAAGCCAAAAGAGAGAACTTCTGTAATATTCATGTCAGTCTAGTTCCCCAGGTAAGTCCATGGAAAGCTGTGATGGCCAGGGATTTCTTGTATAATTAGGGTTTATTTTATAAACAAACACACACACAGAAAGAGATCTGTGTAGTGTGTGTTTTTAATGCAAAGCATAAGTGTGCACAAAAGAAAATAATTCAGACCATGTAGAGACATAGCTGTTCACAGCTAGCCTACAGTACCTATATCCTCCCAAAGGATACTGTTGTGTGCCTAGTAAATAGTTGGGAATTTCAGCAAATGTAAACATCTGTATTTCTTTTATATATTTGTTGCACAATTTTGGAATATTTATTTGTTTGTTATAACTGAGGGCACTCTGGGAGTCTAGTGTCCCATTTCCCTGCATGTTGAGCAGCCATTTACACATTTGTAAAGTGATTGTAAAATGCTATCAATCAGAGTAGATACCATTTTCACCCAATTTGTGCTGGTGCAGATTACACAAGGTACTACAGAAAAGAGAATTGGGTTCTGCGTTTCTTATTGGTACCCTTTTAACAGCCTCTCTTTACATGTGTCGTCTTGTAAGTCTGAGATAACACAATCTATAAAATAAATCAGATAACTTCTCAAACTTTAAAATAGTCATTTTCACGATATTCTTTCAGGCAGTCCCTAAAGTTTTTTTTTTTTTTTTTGAGTGGTTTTAGTTACAAAGTTGAATAGTTCTGATGTAATGTGCATTTTAAATTTGATTAAACTGTCTCCATCAGTAAGAGGTTTAATTGACACTGTAACCTTGTGTAGACTCTCAGATTTGAGTGTTCTTTAATTCATGATGATCTGACAGAGAACTTCAAAAGCTTGTCTCTCTCCCCAACAGAATTTGGTCCAGTAAAAAATATGACCTCCCCCACCATGTCTCTCTCATATCCTGGGAACAACACCGCTACAATACTACTGTATATTTCACTGGTGGTCATTTTAGCAGAAACATCTATCTGATGTGATTATCCAGCACTATTGGATGTAGATGGGGTACAGCAGGCCAACTAGTTTGCTAGTTCCTGGGGGTGGGGAACAACTAATTCAGGCCCCCTTCTCTCAAAGAGTAAAACGTTATTCACTTAGAGGGAGCACGCACTCGACAGGTACCTTGAGCTTCTGTCCAGCTAAAGTCTTCATGTTTTCCCTCTCCCTTCCCCAATACTCTGCAGTCCCTCTGGCAGTGAAATGAGGGAAAGACTATCATAAATTCAGGGTTCCTGACCCATAATTAAAACTTAATATGAGGGCTTGAATGACTATTGCACTCCTCATATGCACATCTAGACATTAGTTCAATAATATATTTTGGTCTTCTTTGACTACTAGCCAAGTTCTACAGGAGAGCAGAAAACTAAACCCACCCAGAATAGTGTTCGTGAACTCAGAGGACTTGGTCTTTCACCAGACTTGGTAAGTTTTGCTGTATTGCATTCATTTGGAAAGTGTGGGGCTGGCATCCTTCAGCAACCTTTCCTGATCTAAATTGGACTTGGGATGACAGGATGCTGTTTTATACCAGTGGTGGTACAGAAGTAATAAACTATATTGACAAATAATCCATGATAGGAACTTGGCATAGAAACTGTTTTTAGTGACTGGTCAGATTAATGCCCAAGTGCTGCTGTTCTGCTTCACAGCTTTGATATTGCTGCTTTCTCTGCTAGATTGTGTGCAGATGCTCCACTCCGCTAGACACCTCAGTAAAGGAGAAGATCTCTATGTTCTGTCATGTAGAACCAGAACAGGTAAAAACTGCTGTTCTTCCTCCCTTTCCCTGTAACCAGTATTTCTGCCATTTGTGAGATGCTGAGAGCAACATTTTATTTGGTGTCTAGAGCTCCTCTGTGTTAGCTATACATTAAAAATACATCTACATGTTTCTTATCTCCAGTTCTTAAATACGTGTGTCTCTCACATATATTTGTCAATTCCTCTCTGTGTAAGCCTGATACCTGGCTGAATAGGCAGAAATACATTAGGTACAATAAACCTCTTACAATTGTTAAATCAGATTGCACAGATTTCTCTTATTTCCCAATGGCTATTCTTGAGACCTGTTAACCTTCTAAATTCCTTCTGCATTTAGGAAAGACTGTGGCTTCTAAAACCAGTGTTTAGAACTCAAAGTATTTGCACTACCTTGAGTAATGGGATTTGTCAGTGTGTTTTGCACATTACTCCTTGTATAAAATATGCTATCTAATGGTCATACTTGGGCATTGCTCATATCTGCCTGTTCACATTAGTGACAGATTACACAAGAAGAGATTATCCAGGAAATTGTAGTGCTATTTGCAACACATTTATTTTTCACTCCAGAATGTGATGTCTTTCATGTACAAGAAACTCATTGTTAAATGATAAGCAATCATTATTTGTCAGCAGATAAATCATTGGGTATGAACAAAAGATGAAGTTACTACAATAAGTGTTTTATAGACTAAAAGGGATAACACCTTAAAGTATCACTTTCATGAAATCCTCATGGGGCACCATATTTGTCTCTCAATTATTCCAGATTAAGCTTGCTCATTTTAAAAATAGTTTTCTAAATTCTAGCACTGCAAAGTCAAGCTGAGTCTTACTGGTTCATGCATTGTCCCCAGTTCTGCAGTTGGATATTGGCTAAAAATTCTGTTGCTGTGTAAACTAGAATAAAATCTAGCTGCAGGGCAGATAGAAGTAAAAAGTATTGAATTTTCAGTAAACTGACTAAGTGGGTGCCATTTTTTTACATACTCTCCATTTGAACCATAATCACACTTTAATGCTAAATGCTTTTTACCATATAAGGAGAAATTGCTGTTTAATTCTTTCTGTGGAGAACTGAATGCAGCTTCCATTTGAATCCAGGAGGAAGCAGGACTTTCAAAGTTGGAATGGAATGTTTTGTGAGATTTCAAGTTCAGTCTTATTCCCAGCGGACAAGTATCACAAGTCTAATCCCTTCATCAGGAACATGAAGAGTTGAATGGACTAGAGATATTGAAATAATCCCCCTTCTCAGCCTTACAGAATGGTTTGGCGAGTCTTAAATTAACTATTTTTTAAAAACATTTTTTGTAAATTTAGTGGTGATGGAAGTTGTCAAATTCTCTTAACAATACAAGCTTCTCTATGCCCTGCATACATGCCTCAGTCTTGGTCTGGAGAGATCAATTATAACGGGTTTATATTACAGTAGTACCTAGGGGCACCTGTCAGAAAATGGCTCAATTGTACCGGGCACTGCACAATCCTAAAATAAGAGAGTCCCTACCCCAAAGAGCTTGTAATATCAGTTCAAGACCAGCTGCAATTGGGCAAAATAAACAGGGAGCATGGGAGGGTTTGGAGTTCAACCTCTATGGCCCATTCAGTCAGTGGTCTCTCTACTGAAACAGCCAAGGATGAGGACAGCCAAGTTGTGCTGGGTGTTCTGTAAAGTGCACGCTTAGTCACTGGAAACTGGCTTACAGTTGCATTTATTATTTTAAATAGTAGATCTTACCTGACGACAGTTTTGAGATTTTTGCTTCCCTGTGCATTCAAGTGGGAGCTGCATTTGCTCTTTCCTACTTCATTCCATTAGCGGCACTTTTTGTGAGGAGCCATAGGAAAATATTAGCTCCTCTGGCTAGACCATTCATTTAGGAAGAATGTTCTTATAAGCTGTTTGAATTCAAAATCAATTTTTGTTCATTTTGAGTAAATGTGTGTTAAATGATCACACAGTTGCCTTCCGGAGGCAGAAGGAAGTAGTAGTGTCCAGTTGCTAGGATCATTTGTAGGTACATATGGATATGTTTTAATGACCCTCACTTTTTATGAACAGGTCATTTGTGTTCATGATGTCTCTTCCATCTACCGGGTTCCTCTATTACTAGAGGAGCAGGGAGTTGTTGATTACTTCCGCCGCAGGCTTGACCTTCCCATAGAGAAGCAGCCCAGGAGGATGCTCATGAAGTGGAAGGAGATGGCTGACAGGTGGGCTCCACCATCGGGAATAGTTTGGAATTGGATTGTGCCCTGACTTTCAGTGGTCAGCTAGGGAATGGTTCCCCAGAAGGCCTGTGTTTCAAATTCCCCCAAAACTCTATCTGTTTTCACAACAATGCACTTTATTTTTAGATAGTTAACTATTCAACAATAACAACACGGAGAACTAAGATACTGTTGGGCAGTTTATTTACTGAGTTCCTTAGAACTGCATCCTCTGCCCGTAACCTGGTACTACTTCAAAACATGCCTAAAATAATGTAAAGGGGAACAGGAATGTGTGCTTTAGGATTTTTTCCTTTTTATTCTGAACAGGCCAGCTGTACTAGAAATTATTGATGTATGTTTAGGAGTCATTGGAGGCATTTCAACAACAACATCATTCTTTCTTTTTCACTTCCAACCCAGCAAAGCAGCTGTCTCTTGATGTGTCTTCTGTCGTGGACTCCCTGGCACATATTAGTACCCCCCTGGACAGCAGGGTAACAAACACCCCACCATTAGGGAAATGGTGAAGTCAGGATTTAGTCAACATTCAAGCATGTACTGAAGCTTTCAACATTGTATGTTCCATGGGGTATAAGTAGGGCCCTACCAAATTCACGTCCATTTTGGTCAATTTCACAAAATTTCATTATTTCAACTGTTTATATCTGAAATTTCATGGTGTTGTGATTTTAGGGGTCCTGACCCATAAAGGAGTTAATGGGGTGGGGAGTTTGCAAGGTCGTTGTAGGGGAGGTTGGGGTCCTTCTACCCTTACTTCTGTGCGGCTGATGGTGGGCAGCCTTCAGAGCTGGAGCCAGCAGGAGCGCAGAAGTCAGGATGGCCTGGTATGGGATTGCCACTCTTACGTCTGCGCTGCTGCTGGTGGGGCTCTGCCTTCAGAGCTGAGTGCCCGGCCAACAGCTGCCGCTCTCCAGACACCCAGATCTGAAGGCAGTGCAGAAGTAAGGGTGGCAATACTGCGATCCCCCCCTCCCCCCCAAATAACCTTGTGACTCCCTGCAACTCCCTTTTGGGTCAGGACCCCCAGTTTGAGAAACACTTGTCTACCCTGTGAAATCTATATAGTATAGGATAAAAGCAGACGAAAGACCAGACTTAATAGTGGGAGACCAGATTTTACGGTCCATGACATGTTTTTCTTGGCTGTGAATTTGGTAGGGCCCTAGGTATAAGAAACTGGTAAGTTTCAGAAACTTCTAAATGAACAAACCTTGATTCACCTTTACCGTGCAGACTCCTCCCTGCTCCGCTGTAGAGCAGGGAGTGAGAAATGAGTGACCTTGCAGAACTACTTTGTAAAGCTAGTGGAGAAAAACAGCTAAACTAACTCAAATTTTCACTGGTGTATTTAAGATTTAGCGACTTTTGGTACGGTGGTTGAGGGTAATCCTAAAAATGTAGGACTAGAAGGAACCTCGAGAGGTCATCTATTCCAGTCCACAGCACTGAGGCAGGGCTAAGTATTATCTAAATCAAACTGGCAGGTGTTTCTCTAACTTGTTCTTAAAAACCTCCAGTGACAGAGACTCCACAGCCTCCCTAGGTAATCTATTTCTAGTCCTTAACTACCCTGACAGTTAGGAAGTTTTTTCCTAACTTAAATCTCTCTTGCTGCAATTAAGCCTCTTGCTTGTTGTCCTGTCATCACTGGATAAGGAGAACAATTTTTCACTCTCCTCTTTATAACAGCCTTTGAAGTACTTGAAGACTGTTATCATGTTCCCCCTCAGTCTTCTCTTCTCCAGACTAAACAAACCCAGTTTTTTCAGTATTTCTTTGTAGGTCATGTTTTCTAGACCTTTAGTCATTTTTGTTGTTCTCCTCTGTACTTTTTCTAATTTGTCCATATCATTCCCAAAGTGTGGTGCCCAGAACTGGACACCGTGCTTCAGTTGAGACCATATCAATGCTGAGTAGAGCGGAAAAATTACTTCTTGGGTGTTGCTTACAACACTCCTGCTAATACATCCCAGAATGATGTTTTCTTTTCTTTTTTTTTTTTTTTTTTTTTTGCAACAGTGTTACATTGTTGACTCATATTTAGTTTGGGATCCACTATAACCCCCAGATCGTTTTCTGTATAACTCCTTCCTAGGCAGTCATTTCGCATTTTGTAGTTGTGCAGTTGATTATTCCTTCCTAAGTGGAGTACTTTACATTTGTCCCCATTGCATTTCATCCGATTTATTTCAGACCATTTCTCTAGTTTGTCAGTATCGAATTCTAATCCTATCCTCCAAAGCACTTGCAATCCCCACCCAGCTTGGTGTCATCTGCAGACTTTATAAGTACACTCTCTATGCCATTATCTAAATCACTGATGAAGGTATTAAATAGAACTGGACCCAGGACAGATCCTTTTTGGATCCAACTCCATGTTCCCTATCAGCTTGACTGTAAACCATTGATAACTACTCTCTCAATATGGCTTTCCAACAGTGGTGCACCCACCTTATAATAATTTTATCTAGACTATATTTCCCTAGTTTGCTTATGAAAAAGCCGTGTGAAAGAATACTAAAAGCCTTAAATTCAAGATATATCACATCTACTGCTTCTCCCTGTCCAAATGGCTTGCTACCCTGTCAAAGAACTGCATGTAATGTTTTATTCTTGACAAATTCATGTTGACAGTTATCACCTTATTGTCTTCTAGGTGGTTTCAAATTGTTCATTTGATTATTTGCTCCATTATCTTTCTGGGTACCGAATTTAAACTGAGAGTCTATAATTCCTTGGGTTGTCCGTGTTCCCATTTTCATAGATAGGTACTATATTTTCCCTTTTCCAGTCCTCTGGGATCTCTCCTGTCGTCCTTGGGTTCTCAAAGATAATTGCTAATGGCTCAGAGGTCTCTTCAGCTCCTTAAGTATTCTAGTACTCTAGAATTCTAAAATGTTCTAATCACATGGATGGTGAAAACTAAATTAAATATGACTGTACAATATAAATATGCTTACAAAGGCAAAGCAAAGTAATAACCATAACACCACTATGTATAATGTGACTAGTGATGTATGTTTAGTGCACAGACAGTTTATTGCAGCATTGTACCAAAGTTGGGCTGCCTTTCAATGTTCTCTTTACTATTTATGGGTGCTGCTGTTAAAGGCGAAACAAAAAGGTATCTGACCTGAATGGAATGATTGGAGGAATTCAGATTGACAAGAGTTGTGCTCTCCAAGTTTATAGTAACTTGGGTCAGTATTTTCAAAGCAGGATGCCTGAAGTTAGGCACTTATAGACAGGGCTTTGGAGCTATGCTCTAGCTCTGCTCCAGCTCCAGGCAAAAACCTGCAGCTTCACTGCTCCGGAGCTGCTCTGCGCTCCAGCTCTGGGCTCCGCTCCAAAGCCCTGCTTATAGGCATATTTTGGAACCTCAGTAAGTGGCCCCATTTCAGAAGTGCTGAGTACCTGCAACTTTCATTGACTTCAGTATGAATGTGAATGCTCAGGATCAGGCCCAGAGAGTCCTGTGGCTTTCCAGATCCTGCAAACAAGAATGTAACATCTTGCACTGCCAGGCTGTGGAAATCTGCACTCCTGTGGGATTTAGAAGTCTTTCTTTTCCCTCAGCCATTGGAACGGACTGAGTGGAATGCACAGAGGACAATACTGTGCAAGATAAACAAAATTGACTGTGCTTTCCTCTGACTTTTATTTAATAAATTTGATACCTATTTTGGACCTAGTACAACTAAGCTCATCAAAAACAAAGCAAAACAAACCTAAAACCGACCAAAAGATAACTGGAAATAAAGGTAAGAAATTATTTGTTCTACCATACCATTATTCTTCTCTGTGGCTACTTAGCAGAATTTTTCTTCCATTATTTGATAAAGGAAAGTCCCCAGATTACTGTCATTCATTCAGAGTAACAACTGTTCAAAGGCCAGACTTGTAAAAGGGGTCAGCAGCCAGTCTTTCAAGCGGCCAGCTCCCATTAGGCCAGATTTTGAAAAGTGCACAGTACCCATCAATTCCCATTAACAATGAACAAGCCCTGTATTTTGGTTTTGTGTTTCTAGATATGACCGTTTGCTAGAGACCTGCTCCATTGCACTTGTTGGCAAATACACCAAGTTCTCAGATTCCTATGCTTCTGTCATTAAAGCTTTGGAACACTCTGCACTGGCCATCAATCACAAACTTGAGATAAAGGTATGCTCTTTTTTTTTTTCCCCCTTCCTAGCTGGAGTGGTATTTGTATCTCAACCAGATTGTTCTTGCTTACAGTTTTTTGCACACATCTAGGATACACCTCACAGTTTTCAGAATGATTCAGCAGCCAGGAATATTATAACTCATTTCCCTTGGATTACAGCATCCAAACATCTGTTACATGCATACAACTCAATAGCAAACCAACCTCCCACTTTCAGAACAGAGGATCTATATAATACGGCTGCTACTCTGAAACCTATATAATACATGTGCACTGTCTGGTTTTTTTAGGTGTTCAGTGTTGACCCTGAGTAGTGTTGGGAAGGCCAGCGTTCATTTTGAATTTCCTCTAGCCATTACTATAACCAATTCTTTGTAGGGTAGTCTGACTTAATTTGGTGGCACTGTCAAGCTTCATGGTACTCTGTCCTACTATTCCACTGTGATCTTGACACCAGCTGGAAACTGATTGTCTCTGTAAGCCTCTTGGAACATATTTGAACTTCGTGAACATTCTTGGAGTACTGAAATGTCTGCCATCTTTCATCTGAAACTTTAAAGAAAAGTTTCTTTAAAGCATGTTATCTCTAAATATGAAGTGGCACCCAAGAGGTGTGTGGCAGCACTCTTTGTAATTGGACTAGTGACATATGTCTTGTGCACTGGCACTTAATTTATTGTAGCATTTGTACAAAGGCTGGGCTGCCTTCCATCATTTCCCTTCCCTGATTATTGATAGGATTTGCTTGTAACATTAGTCTGTCATTATGGGCACAGGGGACCCCTGCATGTAGGTGTTACACAGGGGCTTAAAGAGCTATTTAAGAGAGAAGAGAAAAGTGAAACTCCCCAAAGTCAGGAGATGCTAAGGATAAGAGTGCCTGCAGAACTGTAACTCCTTTTCATATGTGCCATCATAACACAGTCTAATTGTTCTCCTGGACGCCTGCCACATTCAGTGTGCAACTTGAACATGCACAGTTAAGGAGACTGTTTGTTTGAATTTTTTATCCTCATTATTGTAAGTGTGGCTTATACGCTGCATGCAATCTAAAACCTGTGGACCTCAGCCTTACTTACCACTCAGGCCTTATCAGTCACCATCCAAACTGCTCAGTGAGGTAGAGGACCTCCAGAAAGCCTGGTGTCTGCACATGTAATTAAAGACTGTAGTGATTATGAACAAGAAGCTATATTGCCTAGCAGGTGGAAAATCAGACCAAGCAAGCCACTAGTAAATGTATGATAAGAAACAAGCCTGTGTTGGCAGGTAGGGAGTCTAATACATCTAGATTCAATGAAAACTAAACAGCAGGGTTTGGTATCTGGGGGTCTTGTGCCAGTCTCTCTCACTGTGATTATTCCTGGATTTCTTCCTAGTATATTGATTCTGCAGACTTGGAACCAGCTACTCTACAAGAAGAACCAGTGCGATACCATGAGGCCTGGCAGAAACTCTGTAGTGCTGAGTAAGCAATTCATAACCTAAGGCCTTTCCTCAAAGAGGATCTGACTTCCCTTGGTTTTGCTGATATTTTCTAAATGATTGTACACAGTTGTACTCAGGGACCCTCCCCACATTGTGCTATGCACTGAGAAAGCCCCTGTCCCGCAGAGTTTACAATATAATTTTGCGTAATTGTAACAAACAAATCGGGGAGGGAGGGCCAGCAATAGCAATGTGATTACACAGACTAGCTATGTGTACAACTGGCTGGTTTTGAGGAGGAGAAGGAGAAAGGGTGGGGGGCAGTGTGAGGCATGGGAAGGGCCACTGGGGGAAAAGTGGGATGGGGAAGGGTGAGGATTGAGGGGATGGCCAAAGCTGGGAGAAAGAGGAGGGTACAAATGTGGGATTATAATTTTTTTGTAGGAAAGAGGGATGTTGGAGGAGGAAGGGAGAGACTAGGTTGCAGGGAAGGGGTGGAGTGAGCCGAACGAGCAGTGGCGGGTCATAACTAGTGATCAGTTATTTAGGGAAGCAGATATCCACTTCTTGCCATTGGTCAGTAATACAAAGAATCACCTGCAGAATCCGTGTGTTTTTGCAATTGCAGCTGGGACATGTTGTGCTACAGTTTAGTTGATTATCTGTTATTCAGTCTATTGCTTAGAGACATTTGTTGCGGAGCACGTACGCTATTCTGCATACATGGTCCTGCTCTTTTGGGTCATGTGAAGACCAGCAGTAATAACAGCACCTAGCACTTATACTGCACTCTTCATCTGTAGCTCTTAAATGAGCTCACTGGCCCCATTTTACAGATGGGGAAACTGAGGCACTGAGCAGGGACATGACTTTCCCAATGGCACCTACTAGGCCAGTAGCAGAGCTGGAAATAGAACCTAGATTTTCTACGTCCCAGTCCAGTGCTCAGTCCGCTAGGCCACACTGCCTCTCATATTACAGCCTATATTTGTCTGTCCACAGAGATTTATTACATAGAAACTAGACTTTTTTATGAATGTTGCTCTGACAAGTGTTTGCCTACAAAATCCTGCAGCTCACACAGAGAAATCTTAAAATTGGGAGACAGGACTGGAAGGGACCTTATGGGTCAACAAGTCCAGTCCCCTGCTGTCATAGGCAATCTTGTCATTTAATCCCATTCATCAGATTATTTTAGTACAGATATTCCTTGCCATTTATAAGCACTTTTAGGCTTTTCACTACTGTGCACGTAGTTATATTCAAAGGAATCTTGGTAGTAAAATGAATTGGTCAGGTCTTGTAACTCCAAGGTCTTAAAGCAGAAGAGCTGCAATACTTATTTGGAGGGTATAGAAAACTGCAAGTCTCACGTAGCTGGATTTTTTTTTTTTTCCTTCCCCCTTCCCTTGTACAGTGGAGTCCTGGTTCCAGGTGGGTTTGGCGTTCGAGGAACAGAAGGGAAAATTCAAGCTATTTCCTGGGCAAGAAAACAAAAAAAGCCCTTGTTAGGTGAGAAATAAAACATATCTGACAGTATGAAGTAATGATGGAGGGAGGGGGGAAGCAAGGAGCCAACAGGTGTACATCCAAAATCTGAATCCCACTGTAGCCCTCTGATCAGAGACATCTCTATTGTGGATGAATCAAGCTCTTGCTTTAGACTGTTATGTGCTAATGCTTTCTTAACCCCATAGTGTTCTCTTGATGCAGGTGGGTGGTATATTATTGTATAGCTAATGACTAGCACTTAAAACTAACAGAACACCAAAGCAGCATTTAAAATGTTTTTTAATATTCCCAAGGAAACTTGAGTTTCTTCTGGATGTGGTTGATTGTACTCATTTCCCCCATAATTTAATTCTCAGAATGCATGCATGTAATGAGAAAAGATAAGAGAGACACATACAGTACTCAGCATTGTTCTTGATTCACAGTTGTGTGACACTGTGTGTGAATATATATAAATATTTTTTTAAAGCACTGTGTTCTGACTCCATGTACTAAGGGAAGATACCTTACTCTCCAGTGCAGCCCTGGCATATCAGTGACTGCTGCCAGTGTCTATCAAGAAGTTGTTAATATCTGTATTAAGGTAGCACATAGGGCACAAATGAGATGGGGACCCCATTGTGTTGGGCTTTATATTCAGCTCTTTTGGGCAGAGACTCTTACTTAAAATTGAATTAGACCATATGGACAAGTAGTGTGACAGAGGAAATATTATCCCCATTTTACAGATGGGCAGCTGAGGCCCAGAGATCAATTGACTTGTCCAAAGTCTCACAGGTGGTCTGAAACAGATCAGGGAGTGGATCCCAGGTCTGAGTCCCAGTCAGTGCCGTAGCCACAAGACATCCTTCCTCTATAAATAAAGTGTGTTTCTTTGTGTTGTAGACATCTATGCAGGTGCCAAAGTGCAGAGCTTTGCATTACTGCATGCTCTTGGAGACCATCCCAGCTCGCTACCCAGTGTCATTTTCATACTCTCTGCTCTTTCTACAGGAGTTTGCTTGGGGATGCAGCTCGCAGTTGTGGAGTTTGCGCGCAATGTTCTCGGCTGGCAAGGTAATTGCAGTGATAACTAACTTTCTGAGTTCAGGTTATTAATGGATTGATTGGGATGATGGCTGTAGCTACTCCCCATTCTTTGTGGGTAGCAGATGGCTTTTGGGGAAAAATGTCTCCAAGAACCAGTCTTAAAGGAAAACTGTACCCACTTTGCTCAGTCCATCAAACTGAAAGTTAGCAAGGTAGGAGATACTTGTCACTGTAGATATAAATATACTATAAAATACTGTAATCCAGTTTCAAGTCTGCTTGCTAGTTAGAATTAAAATGTGAAACAAAAGATTTAATTTCCAGAAAATAAGCAATTTTTTCTGATGTTTAAAGCAAATTGGAAACTGGTTTACAGTATTTCATAATGGTCTCGCACATTGCCTTTGTCACAAATGATGATGCTGTCCTCAGGAAGATGGCAGCTTCTACCTAAACTGAGAAATACTTATCTAAGAAGGCTAATAAATACATCTGGGCTTGTTTGGTTTATGGGACAGATTCTGCTCTCACAAGTGGTCCCTGCATAAGTTGGTACTGCTCACATGAGTATGGGAGTGGGATTCATTTCTATCTTACTCGTTTCAGAGTAGCAGCCGTGTTAGTCTGTATCCGCAAAAAGGAAAGGAATACTTGTGGCACCTTAGAGACTAATAAATTTATTTGAGCATAAGCTTTCATGAGCTCATGTTCAGTGTGTGACTTCTTGCTTCTAATCTAAGAATGTCATTTTACAGATGCCAATTCTACAGAATTTGACCCCAAAACTACTCATCCAGTGGTGAGTATGGTATGATTCAAGTGTGACTTGTTCTGACCCCCCTTCAAAGCTAGAAGTGTTCTCTGTGCGTAGATAAAGCTAAACAAACTTGTATTGAAATATCTGAAATTGGAATTTACATCTCTTGATATCTTCATGCAAGTCTGTGTATGGGCACTTTTATTTTGGAAGTAAATGTCCTAATTTGGTTTACCTTAAATCAATTTGTCATCTTTTTGGCAGTGGGATCATATGCTGTAGAATGTACAGACACAGAGGGTTTTTTCCATCTATGCATTTTTATAAAACAAAGAACTTACTCCTGAGAGTTTAAAGGGCAGTTTTCAGCATTGATGACTTTTACAGAGCAATCAACAAAATTTATAGTGGAATGGTGGATATGACCAAACAGAGAAAGTTAGTGGTGACAGTGCCAAATATTAACCTACCTAAACATTAACTTCTTAAGCATTTTCTTCTTGAGCCAATTGAGTCTCTGTCCACGCAGAACTAGGGCTGCAAGTCCATAAAAATCTCAGCTAGGTAAGCCAGCCAACAACCCACAGTATTGGGACAGTTTGTGACCTCAGCTACAATAATTTACAGTGCTCCTTTTTCTCAGACTCTGGAAAGGAGTATGTTTAAAATATCAAGTTTATAAGTCTAGCCACCACATGCTGATGGTGATTCTGATTTTGCAGGTAGAGCCCTGCAGTTGGAATCCTGTTACCGTGATTACATTGGGATCTGTACAGATGCCAGCATTATGAGACTATCTCCTATATTGAGACTGCCCCAAAATATCGCCAAACTTACCAAATACAATTCTGCATCTTCATTAAAAGAACACCTCAATTAAATGTCAATTAAATGTCAATTAAATGTCTGATTGTGCTGGGCCACTGGAGTGGCTGCTTAAGACAGATTTAGTTGTTTATATTTCTTACGTTGTTTGCATTTGAATCCTGTTTTGGGTTTTTTTCTTCCTGTTTCAGTCACAGTTCACTGTTTTAATAATCTCCTCTAGGTCATAGACATGCCAGAACATAACCCTGGGCAAATGGGTGGGACCATGAGGCTTGGCAAAAGGAGAACCCTCTTCCAAACCAAGAACTCGATCATGAGTATGGGATTTTTTTACTCCTCTATCTTCTCTAGTGTCCGAAGTGATTCATGAGAACACAGTGTCGCGTGGGACAGAAGTGAGATTTAGAAAGTTAGTCAGATTGTTTAATGCTTTTAAAAAAAAAAAAAATGGCTCAGACTTGTCTGCGAGGCATTCCGTAGACTTTCTGTGGTGGCAGTGAAACATCAGCCTCCCTGTCTTTGGAAAAAGTAGGTTCTGGTGGAAACCAGTCACTCTGGGTTAGATCCACAAAGGTCCTTAAGCCATAACGGTCACTTCAGGTGCCACTGAGCTACTCCGCTGCTGTCTTAGGCTGTAGATGCCTGAATTCCATAGATGCCGAAGTTTCTGCTGGTCGGGGCCTTAGCTCATACCTGAGCCCTACCCCCATTCTCAGGCAAAGCACTCCTCGCCTATTTCGCCTGTGGGACCTGATTCAGGAGGCATGCTCAGAACACCCATGGGGCGGGGGACACATGTCTCTGTCCCAAAGTACCCAAATAGCCCAGTGGCTCACCCAGGATGTGGAAGACCCAGGTTTGAATTCCCACTCTTCCTGATTTGGAGCAGGGACTGGAGCCTGACTCTCCCACGTCCCTGGGGAGTGCTCCAAACACCAGACAACAGTGTCAGTTTCTCACCACCTCTGTCAGGCCCAATGCGTATTTAATGATTTATACAGAATGGAACAACTTCAGCAGAGAAGATTGAGAGAGACTCTCACCAAATAGCCTGGTGGCTAGGACACTCACCTGAAATGTGAGAGACCTGGGCTCAAGTCCTTGCTCCAAAACTGGTGTAGTGGGGATTTGAAAACAGGTCTCCCAGATCACAGGTGAGTGTGCTAATCCTCAGCTATTGGCAGTAATGGGGAGGGGGTCTGACCTGTGCCTGGCCAAGTGCCTGACTCCAAGAGAGTGTTCCCAGCTGTGAAGTCTGAGTGGAGACAGGTGGTTGACTACCTCCGAGGGTGGGGTTTAGACCCTGCTCCTCAGCATTTCCTGTTGGCTGATTTAGGCAGCTCTCTGTTCAGCTTGCTGGTCTCTGTGAATCCCTTTCGTAGGTGCCTAGGCTCCCCAGAGTTAGGTACCTAATTCAGGTCTCGGAGTAGCAGCCGTGTTAGTCTGTATCCGCAAAAAGAAAAGGAGTACTTGTGACATCTTAGAGACTAACAAATTTATTTGAGCATAAGCTTTCGTGAGCTACAGCTCACTTCATCGGATGCATCCAGTGAAGTGAGCTGTAGCTCACGAAAGCTTATGCTCAAATAAATTTGTTAGTCTCTAAGGTGTCACAAGTACTCCTTTTCTTAATTCGGGTCTGTAAATTCCACTGGATGGCAGGATGCCTAGGAGCTAATGCTGGCTAATGCTCAGTTGTAATGCTGCAGTGCAGATTGTATGATTTGTGGCTAACACGGGGAAGATGGTGGGGAAAGTAGGCTGGGGTTATAAATTGGTTAAAGAGAAGTAGGAACATCAAGTGGAGTTTACCATGATTTTGGATGTAATTAAGAAAGTAAAAGGTCCTCTCTTTCTGGGCAGGAAAATTGTATGGAGATCATGACTTCTTGGAAGAAAGACACAGACACAGATTTGAGGTATCAGTTGGTGTATTCTGGGCTCTTTGTAAGCTTTCTCACTGAAGAGCCTGAGAGATCACGTGTACTTTGCTGCTTTTCCTCAGGTGAATCCAGAACTGAAATGCTTCTTTGAAGAGCAGGGCCTGAAATTCGTAGGCCAGGATGTGGAAGGAGAGCGAATGGAAGTGGTTGAGTTGGAAGGTGAGCACTTGAGCAGCTGTGCTGGGAGTTGGTGTGTCTGTCAAGGAGAGAGTTTTTTGTCTGACATGGCAGCTTCTCATTGGGATCAGGGTAAGATCTCAATATCTCAAGTCTGTTCCCCGAACAGAGCTATTGAAATGCAAAATAGTAGTGACTGTTAAGAGTCGGAGGACAGAGGAATATGAAGGACAGAGCAGGGAGGTGACCTCCCAGAGCACAGAAGGAACCAAAGCCAGGGTTGGAACTCGGAGGTCTGAGTTTGTCAGCTTGGCTGTGCAGCTCGGATCCTAATGATGTTCTCTAGACCAGTGGTTCTCAACCAGGGGCTTGGGGGCCAAGAACAGGTTTCAGGGGGTCCGCCCAAATAAATCAGAGAGCAGGGCCAGCGTTAGACTCATGGGGGCCCAGGGCAGGAAGCTGAATCCCAAGCCTTGCTGTCTGGGACTGAAGATGAAGTCTGAGCCTTTCTGCCCTGGGCTGAAGCTGAAGCCTGAGCAACTTACCTTTGTGGGACCCCCTGTGGCGTGGGAACCTGGGCAGTTATTCTGTTTGCTGCTCCCTAACGCTGGTCCTGGCTTTTAATCTACTGAAAACCTGTTGTGGCCTGGGTGGGCTGTGGAATTTTTATGGCATGTTGGGGAGCCTCGGAAGGGAAAAGTTTGAGAACCCCTGCTCTAGCCGGTCTGTCAGCAGCAGATGCCAGGTGTGAGGAGGTTATCCAGCAGGGCCTTCCAACATAAGATGTGGCTGCTCAGTGGTGATCTCAGAGACTCATTATTCAGAATTAACCTAACACACTCCGTGCTTTTCTCTCTTCTCTTAGAGCATCCATTTTTTGTTGGTGTTCAGTATCACCCAGAGTTCCTATCCAGACCCATAAAGCCGTCTCCCCCATACTTTGGCCTCCTGCTGGCCTCCGCAGGGCGGCTCACTCATTATCTACAGAAGGGCTGCAGGCTCTCACCCAGGTAGGTTTGAATCAGTATCCTAGTTCAGTGCCTGACTTCCTATAGTACAGAGCTCTCCAGTGAACCATGGCTGACTCTCTAACACTTGTGCTGGGGACTCCCAAGATCTGACAGGGATGGGGATCCCAGCATGTCCGGCACAAAAAAATCAAGTGCGTACTTTCAGCTTTCCTTCTTTCATCTCCTTCATCTTGGGCTAGACTGTGCCTTGAAGACTCTGACCTACATGGGGGGGTTGTGGAGTTATTCTGCCCAACACAGAACCATGGGAAGGTTTTACCTTTAAGGGGGATCAGACCCCTGCAAAGAACAAGGGGTATGCATGTTGTACCATTCCTTGGGGAACGGGTATGCCGGGGTGCTCTCAGGCATAGTGGTTGGGCCTGGCCCTTGCCTAAGGTAAGGACAGCTGCTGGGATCTTCCCCATGAACACTCAAACAATTACCAGGCACAACATGACCACTGTTGGCCTAGATGGCGCACCTAGATAATCTCCACACTGTTCTCTGTATTGTCCTCTGGCTGGATCCAAAGTAAGAGTAGATTCCTTTCTCACTTTTTGTTGGCCCGGGTTGCAGAGGGATTGACATGCTGTAAGAAGTTAAAAGATGAAGCAGTCATGTCCTTCGGTCACACAGGGAAATGATGCGTGTAGAGCACAGCAGGCAGCAGAGACAGCTTGGTAACGGAGCAAAGCACAGTAGAAAGCATGTTGAACAAGCGACTGTGTATCAGGAAAAGCTGTGTCCTTCACAAGTGGACCCAATAATTTACTACAACGAGAAAAGCGTTGAAACTCTTGGGTGGAGTTGCAAGCATCCTGCATACAGCAGTTGGTATAATAGCACCTGGAAATGGCTGGCATTTGTACTCCAACCCTGCTCATTTGAATCTCTGAGCTAGGCGGGCACAAAACCAAAATACAGAAGACCAAGAGAATGTAAATGTGAAATATCTAGACCTTGAGAATATTGAGATGACTTATCTTAGGGCTTGTCTACAGCATCAGTGGTCGATTTAGCGGGTCTAGTGAAGACCTGCTAAATCGACCACAGACCGCTCTCCCATCGACTCCTGAATTCCAGCTGAACAAGAAGTGCAAGTGGAGTCGACGGGAGAGCGTCTCCAGTCAGCGTAACGTAGTGTGGACCCCGCGGTAAGTAGATCTAAGTACACTGACGTCAGCTACGTTATTCACATAGCTGAAGTTGCGTAACTTAGATCGATCTCCCCCCGTAGCGTAGACAAGGCCTTAGATTTCCCTTCTCTAAACGTGCCGCTGGGAACGGCTGCGCTGAGATCGGGCAGTGCTGGTCGCTTTGCTGTCAGGAGGGAAGAGGTAACTTGGAACATTTGGGGTTGTTATAATCTACTGCCGATTAAACACTTCACCTCTTGGTGATGAGTCTGTATTTCATTGCACCAACATACCATGTGCTTCCATGCTTAGCATATGTTCTAGGCATAAGGTGCCTGTGCCTGTCTTACAGCTCTTCTCATTCCTGAGTTATCAAAGCTCCTATGAAATAGCTCTCTCCAGATAAAAGGCAGCAGGACCTCTGCCCTGGAACGGTTGCAGTAGAATGGGTTATACTAAAGGTTCTGGCTAGCTTACCTGACATGTCACTGGAGCTGTGCTTGCCTTTATGAAGAGGTTAAATAGCTTTTGAAATGCACAGACCCCTAAATTTAAACCAGGTCATTGTGATTTAGCCTCATTCCCATAGAGACCACAGACTTTAGTCTTAACATGCTTTGTTTGACACATGTCCTACTGGGTTTTGTACTTCTCTCTTGGGAGAAATTCTTAACCTTTCATGCAGGGTTTCAGGTTTCCAAAAACTCTGTTCAGAAGTAAATAAAGGCCAAGGTCCCTGGTGTTCTGGTTGTGTAGTGCCTGGGGAAAAGCTGTGGAGGCGCCTGGAGGCCAGCAAGGAAGGCCACTGATGGCTGTTCCACAAAATTAAGCAAGAAAAACCATTGTGGGGAATGATCCCTGCCTTTAAAGACAAGAGCAGCAGAGTGTCATCTAGAACCCCCAACCTGCTACACCTACAGCCAGCTCCCACTCAGCCATGATGTGCAGCCTGATCTCTAAAGGGTCTGTGCTCACTATAAACAAGTGCAGTTGAACTAGGCTGCCTGGCTAGTCCTGTGGTGTAATCTCTGCTAGAGCTTCCCTTTCCTAAAGCTGTCTGACTTCTACAGGGACACCTACAGCGACAGAAGTGGCAGCAGCTCGCCTGACTCTGAGATCACAGAACTGAAGTTCCCATCAGTAAATCATGACTAAGTCCCGGTAATGTTAAAACATGACGTCCGTCTCTTTCCTCCTTTATCTTTTCTTTCCTTCCCTCCTGACATCTGAATTCTTCAAATCAGTCTGAAAAAGACTGGCACGATGTAAGTCAGCTTGCACTGTGCATATATGCCAGCTGCGTTCTGAGTGATGCATGGTATTTTTGTGTCTGGGAATGCCGTCGCTGGTTCTGATCCCCTTTGCTGCCTGCCCATTTTGCTAAGAAAGTACAAAAAGGTACTTTTTATGGGAGTTTTTTTTCTTTAAATAATAAATGTACTATGCACTCTTGAAATGAGAGACTCAGAGTCAATTACTAGATTTAGTTCTGTAGAACCTTTATCTGAAACATTACACCAAGTAGAGAGAGAAGCTGAGGATTTAAAAAGCTGCTGTTGTTTTGATGAGGAAACCTGGTATAGAAACATTTCAAAAGGAGGGGGGAAAAGCCCTGTAAATTAGCCTGCTTAGGCTGTGATCACGTGTATTTACCTATAGGCTCATCTGCCTGTTTGCCTCTTATGTAAAGGTAGATTAGGTGTCCTTATCACTCTTTCAGCTTTTCTGACTACAGGTTCCCACGTCAAAACAATGAACCAGAATTTCAGAGGTGCTGAGCTCTCGCCACTCAGACAAGAGCTGCAGAGGCTGAGCACCTGTGAAAATTAGGTTTATTGTCAATACTAAAACCTCAAATTTTTTTCTCATTAAAAAGTCCTAAAATTCAAGCTTCTGCAGGAAAACAAAATTGTTGTAACTGGTTTTGTGAAGTCACCTTTTCTTCTTGGAGTTGGTGTCTGAACGTGATGTTAGTTTCTCCATTGCTCCCAGCTATGACTTTCTACCTATCCTGTAGGCGTACTTGGTATTTTTCTAATAAATTAAGCCGAATTTGTGCACGTACATATAGTATTTGCAAGAATGAGGGAGGATTTTTGTTGTTAAAGCCATAGGATGGGATAGTTATTTTCCTCCTAGTAGCGATCATTTCAAAGGAACTGCAATGAGTGTCAGAAAATTACCAGACTATTGTGCGTAGGTCTCCCTAAAAAGGTGGTTGTTTGCACTTGGAACAGAAATACTCTTTAAAAACTTCTCCCGCCATAAAGTTTTCTTGGTACCTTGAGTCACTGAAAGTATCTCAGAAAGCCTATGATATTACAGATACTGTGGATCGTATTGAGACATCTGGTGCTTGTGATGCCACATTCTAGGAGATCATCAATGGAAATTCAAAGACTTCCCAGAAGCCGTTGTACTTATTTCTGTGCTGATTTCCCCCACAGCCTGGTTAGTGGGGACATTAGCACATAAATCTGGGTTTAACTCAGTTGTCATTTTTGCTTTAATAACTGGCCCAAGGAATCAGGATTTTGCTTCTTGGGATAAGATGTGACCCTGCTTAGCCCAAGGGAGCAGGTACCCTGATTTTATTCTTCAGCTCTGCAGTGTTTGTTTTCTAGTTTACTTTAATGCTGTCTTATATAACCGGCTTTCTTTCAAAGGGGTAGATAATGCATTTTGTTTTAACTTGTCTCAATGCCCCCTATAAGCTAGCAGGCGGCATTATTCTGGGGAAGAAGAGCCTCGTGAGGTAGGCACTACATGTGGAACTCCTATAGGGTGGGAGATAAGTGCAGTGCATGTCAGTCACACCACTGAAGGCGGAGCGGAATCTACTCTGCACTTCCAATCTGGTGCTCTTGGTCTTCAGTAATTCCTACTCTTGTCCTTTATTTGTCCAGGTGGATCTTCACTAGAAGAGGAGCAGAGTCTTCGTTAGACTTCCTAGACTTCTTACAGCAATAGCCTGAACGCTGTCAGCTATGGGCTTTAAGTTTTATGTTTATAATTTTGACAAAATCTTGTCCCTTTTTATTTTCTAAATTTTTGCTGTCTTTTGTTGAATGTTCCTCTGTCGATCCTTATAACTCCGAGGAGCATTCGCCATGGTGCATGCAGCTCTGGGCCTTCTCTACAGCTCTGACCACCTCTGAGAATCAAAACAAAGTCAGGAAGGCTAAATGCTGGAACAGGCTCTAGTTTCACCGTGGAGAATCCAGTCGCACATGCTTCTTAATGCACGGTAATACTAGCATGAGTTTGTGTCTCAGAAACTTGGTATTTGGGCTGCTTTCTCCAAGCACCACATGTTGTCATACAGTTGAACTCTTTGCAGGAGATCAAATTTTGGGGCTTTCTTCATTCAGCTCTTGAGCTGAGCTAGGAAAGGTGGGATGTCAGTTTATTGTGCTTTATGCAGCCTATCTTTTTAAAACTACTATTTAAAACTCTTTGGCACTGGTGGTTTTTGTGCTTTCAGTGCTAGCAATGAACTTAGACCAGGAAAATCTGGCAGAAGAGTTAATCTGTTCATGAACATGATCAACTCTGATTCTAACTGTGACATGTCACTCTGCAGGGATGTAATTAACTTGAGATCATGTAAAAATGCCACAGTGTCAGGAAACCACATCTTTGCGTGAATGAGGCATAACTTTTAGCCCTTTAATGCCAGCATTTTCTGGTGCTGCTTCTTGGGCTGGGAAATCTTAACTCCTTGCATCAAGGGGGTGGTATAGAAAAGAACGCGATGAACTGTTTTCAGATGCTGCCTTTAAAAGCTTTCATTGCTATTCACCTTGGATTGAAACATTCAAGGTGCTATATTTTATTAACACTTTAAAGGGAAACTTTCCCTTGCCTCTTTGTCATGTCCATCTTCCTGAATGCAATAAAAAGTGCCATTGTCCTAAAAGTTGAGCTTAGCAACTTGCCTACAGTATTATTTGGCTTAGTCCTTAAATGTGCACTGCCTACTAGTGATATTCTCAGAATTGCCAGAGATGAGGATGGGGTGAGTGAAATGGGGTGATTCCTTTTGTTCTGCCTTTTTGCCACACTGTGAGAAACAAAGTTTGGTCTTCAGCAAGTTAGAAGAAAGGAAGACCGTTTCTTTATTGTATTGTGTCATGTCCTAAACCCTCTTCAGTTTATTAAAGTTTGGGCAAAGCTGTCTGTGTCTCGCCTGATGGAGGATTAACCCTTACGTTATCTGACTCTCAAACACCTTCAAAACTCTATTCTAACAGCGTGAAAACTCTACTCAATACTGTGTCCTCCTGACACTCGCAGCCCTCCAGGCTTTGTTCCTAAATACACATTTTAAGAAATCTCCATTGTAAGGTTGCATCTTATTGAGGGGGATTTTGGTAAGAATTCCTGGAGTGGTTTGTATGTGCCATTACAACTGTCCTATAATAGTAATCTTTGGTAGTGAGGTTCTATGTATTGAAATAGACACTTCCTATAAAGTGACTAATTCTTTAGTATTGTGATCTCACTTATCTGTGATTATTATTTTCCTTTCTAATAATAATTTTGTTAATGATTGAGAAATTAAACTGTTTGGTCATAAAATGTCTAATAAATACCTCAGAGCTGACCATGTTTTTTCCAGATTTCAGGACAAAGGACCAAGGCAGTGTGGGGTGTAACATTTAAGTGTAACTCTCTCTCCACCCACACAGCCTCAAATATATTGGATTAGTTAGTAAGGGTGAGCACCTTTTTTTTTTATGCTGGATGTATGTGGTGCTAAAATATACCCCATGCAGCCCCCCCGATACCACGGTGCAGAACTTCAGTTCAAGTGCACCATCATCTTCATCAGTAGGTCCCAAATACTGGAATCAACACTTCTCTGCCCTTTGCCATTCCTTTTGTTTTCGATTTTCCCTATCTTTGCCTTTCTTCTTCCCATTGCATGGCCAGTCTCATCTACCTCAGCACTCAAGGGCTGCAGCAGGAAGATAAACCAGTCTGAGAACCTAACTCTGGGCCCAGTTCAAATCGACAGGAGTTGTCACTGGAATCAGGGACTAGGGCCTGGTTCTCCAGGCAATGAGGTTTTCCTGAGGGGATTGGACTTTTCTGGTCAGTTTCCCTTTTCAGTAGACTCCATGCATAAGATGCTCCATTACTGCAGCATTCTTGCTTCCTGCATAGCTGCATTGGGGCTGAATGGAGCTGCTGCTAACCACCTCATGCAGCTTTTGTAGAGCAGCAAAACCCCACATTGTTTAACTTCACCAGTTGCAAAGGGCACCTCTGATCACCCAGTTGTGACGAATGACCATGGCTCCTGTTCAGCAGTGCCCTGCAGAGCTCTCCTCTCAGGGCGTCAGCCAGGCACAATTAGAAGAAATGGTCCAGGACGCTGTTCCTAATCCCCATTCTCCTGCACACCAGGGATCTGGGCTTTTTAATGACAGTTGGACCGGTTCTTTGTTTTGTCTCATGAACAGGGGACAGTGTACTTCCTAGCCCCACACTGGAGTTGTGGGTCAGAGGGCAGAGTACTGCCCTGAACCATCCACCCTACTTCTCTAGGGCCTGGGCTTCATGCTCACTGCATGAGATCACAGCTGCAGGCAACTACTCAGCACCTGAGTTGGGCTTGGGGAACTCATGGGTGCCTGAACACTTTGGGGACAGCATTGATCATGTGATCTCAGTCTCTTCTCCTCTCACATGCTGATATGCAAAGCTTCAGTACTTGACTGATGTTAGTGTGAAACTGCTGTCCTCCTTGCAGCTAACAGCTGTTGTTTGCCTTGTCAGCATGACTTTCAATCTATTTGTAGGTTTCAGAGTAACAGCCATGTTAGTCTGTATTTGCAAAAAGAAAAGGAGTACTTGTGGCACCTTAGAGACTAACCAATTTATTTGAGCATGAGCTTTCAAGAACTACAGCTCACTTCATCGGATGCATGCTGTGGAAAGTATAGAAGATCTTTTTATACACACAGAGCATGAAAAAATACCTCCCCCCCACCCCACTCTCCTGCTGGTAATAGCTTATCTAAAGTGATCACTCTCCTTACAATGTGTATGATAATCAAGTTGGGCCATTTCCAGCGATTACAGACATGAAAGTTGCAATATTATAACAAAAAAACTTCAAATCCAGACTCCAGTGAGAGACTGCTGAATTGGAATTCATTTGCAAATTGGATACAATTAACTTAGGTTACCTTGCATAATGACTTAGCCACTCCCAGTCTCTATTGAAGCCTATTTCCCCTTGTTTTTTCCTACCACCCCCCTCCTCAGACGTTCTTGTTAAACCCTGGATTTGTGCTGGAAATGGCCCACCTTGATTATCATACACATTGTAAGGAGAGTGATCACTTTAGATAAGCTGTTACCAGCAGGAGAGTGGGGTGGGGGGAGGTATTTTTTCATGCTTTGTGTGTATAAAAAGATCTTCTATACTTTCCACAGCATGCATCCGATGAAGTGAGCTGTAGCTCTCAAAAGCTTATGCTCAAATAAATTGGTTAGTCTCTAAGGTGCCACAAGTACTCCTTTTTGCGAACTTATTTGTACTTTCCCTTCTCTTAGGCTTACAGAGTTAGTTTGACATAAGCTGCCTTGCAGGTGCTTATGCTTAAATTTGTCTTCCACTGATGTAAGCGCCCCTTGATGCTGACATAACGACACCACCTCCCTGAGCAGCACTGAACCATGGTTGCTGTACTGAGGTTGTTGCAGCATCAAAGTAAACCCTGCATTAACTTGTGGCACCTTAGAGACTAACCAGTTTATTTGAGCATGAGCTTTCGTGAGCTACAGCTCACTTCATCGGATGCATAGCATATCGTGGAAACTGCAGAAGACATTATATACACACAGAGACCATGAAACAAAACTTCCTCCCACCCCACTCCCCCGCTGGCAACAGCTTATCTAAAGTGATCATCAAGTAGAGCCATTTCCAGCACAAATCCAGGTTTTCTCACCCTTCCCCCCCCACACACACATACAAACTCACTCTCCTGCTGGCAACAGCCCATCCCCCTTTGAAACCCCTCTTTATAATGCGCATGATAATCAAGGTGGGTCACCTCCAGCACTAATCCAGGTTTTCTCACCCCCCCCCCACACCCCCCCCCTTTTCCAAAAACCACACACACAAACTCATTCTCCTGCTGGCAACAGCTCACAAGAATTATAACATTCATAAACCAGTCGGAGAACACTTCAATCTCTCTGGTCACGCAATCACAGACATGAGGGTCGCTATCTTAAAGCAAAAAAACTTCAAATCCAGACTCCAGCGAGAAACTGCTGAATTGGAATTCATTTGCAAATTGGATACTATTAATTTGGGCTTGAATAGAGACTGGGAGTGGCTAAGTCATTATGCAAGGTAGCCTGTCTCCCCTTGTTTTTTTCCTGCAAAACCCCCCCCCAAGACGTTCTGGTTAAACTTGGATTATTGCTGTGCACATTGTAAGATGAGCTGTTGCCAGCAGGAGAATGAGTTTGTGTGTGTGGTTTTTGGAAAAGGGGGGGGTGTGGGGGGGGGTGAGAAAACCTGGATTAGTGCTGGAGGTGACCCACCTTGATTATCATGCGCATTATAAAGAGGCGTTTCAAAGGGGGATGGGCTGTTGACAGCAGGAGAGTGAGTTTGTATGTGTGTGGGGGGGGGGGGGGGGGAAGGGTGAGAAAACCTGGATTTGTGCTGGAAATGGCTCTACTTGATGATCACTTTAGATAAGCTGTTGCCAGCGGGGGAGTGAGGTGGGAGGAAGTTTTGTTTCATGGTCTCTGTGTGTATATAATGTCTTCTGCAGTTTCCACGATATGCTATGCATCCGATGAAGTGAGCTGCAGCTCACGAAAGCTCATGCTCAAATAAACTGGTTAGTCTCTAAGGTGCCACAAGTACTCCTTTTCTTTTTACGAATACAGACTAACACGGCTGTTACTCTGAAACCTGTCATTATGCAAGGCACTGCATTTAGCCGCATGGAGTGGAAATCTATCAACTGCATGAAAAAACTTGTACAGATACAGACAGACATCATCTTCCTTTCCAAATGCAAACAGATGGACATCGTACCAAAAGGACTGAAGGTAAAAAATCCATTACAATCTACATACCACACAGACTATGCTGACAGCTTGTGCCACACGCTCTCAAAGAAACTGCGGAATCACCTGATCAACATCCTCTACAGCAAACAGGGGAAGATTAAGAATGAGCTCTCAAAAATGGATACTCTCATAAAAAACCAACCTTCCACACAAACTTCCTCGTGGCTGGATTTTACTAAAACTAGACAAGCCATTTACAACGCACACTTTACTTCTCT
Source organism: Chelonia mydas (assembly GCF_015237465.2). Classification (NCBI taxonomy): domain Eukaryota; kingdom Metazoa; phylum Chordata; order Testudines; family Cheloniidae; genus Chelonia; species Chelonia mydas. The sequence continues at coordinate 17,765,365 of NC_051259.2, read as the reverse complement.
ACAAAAGAAAAAGGACACTAAACTTTCTAAACTACTACAGGCTACAAGGGGCCACAGCAATGGTTCCCTCAACCCACCCAGCAATATTGTTAATCTATCCAACTATACTCTCAGCCCAGCAGAAGCTGCTGTCCTATCTCGGGGTCTCTCCTTCTGCCCCTCCACCCCCTCGAACATGATACAGTTCTGTGGTGACCTAGAATCCTATTTTCGACGTCTCCGACTCAAGGAATATTTCCAAAATACCTCTGAACAACATAATGATCCACAGAGGCCTGCCTACCAACATTACAAAAAGAAGGATTCTAGGTGGACTCCTCCTGAAGGTCGAAACAGCAGACTGGACTTCTACATAGAGTGCTTCCGCCGACGTGCACGGGCTGAAATTGTGGAAAAGCAGCATCACTTGCCCCATAACCTCAGCCGTGCGGAACACAATGCCATCCCACAGCCTCAGAAACAACTCTGACATCATAATCAAAAAGGCTGACAAAGGAGGTGCTGTTGTCATCATGAATAGGTCGGAATATGAACAAGAGGCTGCTCGGCAGCTCTCCAACACCACTTTCTACAAGCCATTACCCTCTGATCCCACTGAGAGTTACCAAAAGCATCTACAGCATTTGCTCAAGAAACTTCCTGAAAAAGCACAAGATCAAATCTGCACAGACACGCCCCTGGAACCCCGACCTGGGATATTCTATCTACTACCCAAGATCCATAAACCTGGAAATCCTGGGCGCCCCATTATCTCAGGCATTGGCACCCTGACAGCAGGATTGTCCGGCTATGTAGACTCACTCCTCAGGCCCTACGCTACCAGCACTCCCAGCTACCTTCGAGACACCACTGACTTCCTGAGGAAACTACAATCCATTGGTGATCTTCCTGATAACACCATCCTGGCCACTATGGATGTAGAAGCCCTCTACACCAACATTCCACACAAAGATGGACTACAAGCCATCAAGAACACTATCCCCGATAATGTCACGGCTAACCTGGTGGCTGAACTTTGTGACTTTGTCCTTACCCATAACTATTTTACATTTGGGGACAATGTATACCTTCAGATCAGCGGCACTGCTATGGGTACCCGCATGGCCCCACAGTATGCCAACATTTTTATGGCTGACTTAGAACAACGCTTCCTCAGCTCTCGTCCCCTAACGCCCCTACTTTACTTGCGCTATATTGATGACATCTTCATCATCTGGACCCATGGAAAAGAAGCCCTTGAGGAATTCCACCATGATTTCAACAATTTCCATCCCACCATCAACCTCAGCCTGGTCCAGTCCACACAAGAGATCCACTTCCTGGACACTACAGTGCTAATAAACGATGGTCACATCAACACCACCCTATACCGGAAACCTACTGACCGCTATTCCTACCTACATGCCTCCAGCTTTCACCCTGACCACACCACACGATCCATCGTCTACAGCCAAGCTCTGCGATACAACCGCATTTGCTCCAACCCCTCAGACAGACAGAGACAAACACCTACAAGATCTCTATCAAGCATTCTTACAACTACAATACCCACCTGCGGAAGTGAAGAAACAGATTGATAGAGCCAGAAGAGTTCCCAGAAGTCACCTACTACAGGACAGGCCTAACAAAGAAAATAACAGAACGCCACTAGCCGTCACCTTCAGCCCCCAACTAAAACCCCTCCAACGCATTATTAAGGATCTACAACCTATCCTGAAGGATGACCCAACACTCTCACAAATCTTGGGAGAAAGGCCAGTCCTTGCCTACAGACAGCCCCCCAACCTGAAGCGAATACTCACCAACAACCACATACCACACAACAGAACCACTAGCCCAGGAACCTATCCTTGCAACAAAGCCCGTTGCCAACTGTGCCCACATATCTATTCAGGGGACACCATCACAGGGCCTAACAACATCAGCCACACTATCAGAGGCTCGTTCACCTGCACATCCACCAATGTGATATATGCCATCATGTGCCAGCAATGCCCCTCTGCCATGTACATTGGTCAAACTGGACAGTCTCTACGTAAAAGAATAAATGGACACAAATCAGATGTCAAGAATTATAACATTCATAAACCAGTCGGAGAACACTTCCAATCTCTCTGGTCACGCAATCACAGACATGAGGGTCGCTATCTTAAAGCAAAAAAACTTCAAATCCAGACTCCAGCGAGAAACTGCTGAATTGGAATTCATTTGCAAATTGGATACTATTAATTTGGGCTTGAATAGAGACTGGGAGTGGCTAAGTCATTATGCAAGGTAGCCTGTCTCCCCTTGTTTTTTTCCTGCAAAAACCCCCCCAAGACGTTCTGGTTAAACTTGGATTATTGCTGTGCACATTGTAAGATGAGCTGTTGCCAGCAGGAGAATGAGTTTGTGTGTGTGGTTTTTGGAAAAGGGGGGGGTGTGGGGGGGGGGGGTGAGAAAACCTGGATTAGTGCTGGAGGTGACCCACCTTGATTATCATGCGCATTATAAAGAGGGGTTTCAAAGGGGGATGGGCTGTTGCCAGCAGGAGAGTGAGTTTGTATGTGTGTGGGGGGGAGGGGGGGGGAAGGGTGAGAAAACCTGGATTTGTGCTGGAAATGGCTCTACTTGATGATCACTTTAGATAAGCTGTTGCCAGCGGGGGAGTGAGGTGGGAGGAAGTTTTGTTTCATGGTCTCTGTGTGTATATAATGTCTTCTGCAGTTTCCACGATATGCTATGCATCCGATGAAGTGAGCTGTAGCTCACGAAAGCTCATGCTCAAATAAACTGGTTAGTCTCTAAGGTGCCACAAGTACTCCTTTTCTTTTTACGAATACAGACTAACACGGCTGTTACTCTGAAACCTGCATTAACTGTGTCGACCCTGACAGTCCTCCAGCAACTGTCCTACAGTGCCTGATGCTGACCTTTCTAGTCACAATTGTGCACTCCACTGCCCAGGGGTAAGGGAGACCAGAAAACTCCTCCAATCCTTTAAAGCCCCACACATTTTTGAAATGCCTTTTCCTGATTATCTAGCTTAGCAAGCACACTTAGCCGCTCACTGGTGTTGGCACTCAGCCCCCTGTGCCAACTCCACCCTCCAGCTGTGCTCCGGCTTGGAGTAGGCAGGAGCTGTTGGCTCTCCTGGGCCTGGGGGCAGAAGAGAGGCTGTAGGCACAGCTGTAGACAGGTGGAGGCCTGAGCAGGTTGCGTGGCTGATGAAGGAGAAGGGGTGACAGGGATTAGCAGTCACATGAAAACAAAGGAAGTACAACAGGCTTATCAGGAGGCCAGCAGTCAATCCAGTGCCAACAGCAGACCTGCTATCACCTTGCCGCACCACTGTGGATACCTCCGAGGAGCCCAAGTCCCAGGCCCCTTGTGTGAATAGCAAGGAGAGAAGAGGAGGATGGGGGAAGTGAAAGCAGGGAGTTCAGCTATGCCGAGAGTAAGGGCCTGTTTGAGACTCCACTGCAGTCCTGGCAGTTGAGCCTGGGTGAGCTTCCTTCCTCAGGTAAATGTGTAAATGTATTTTCCATTACAATGATGGTTCCTCCAACTTAGCAGGACACAGCTATCACCTCTTCACTATTTACTTGTACCAGAAAGTGTAGCAGTACGCAAAGAGGTTTTTCATTCCCCTGTACAGTTAGGCAGGGGAAGCTGTGCAGATCAGATTCTTTAGCTACTAGAGCTGTCCCTTGAATCCTCCTGAGAGCTCAATAAAACATTCACGGAGGTACTTAGCAAACCTCTCCCGAAGGTTTCTAGGGATGGCAGCCTTATTGCTTCCTCCTCAGTAGGACATTTCCCACGCCACTCAGAGATAACGTCAGCAGGCACCATTGCAGTAAACAGTTAAGCAGCATACGCGCCCAGGGGTTCAGGACACCAGAAGCAGCTGTGCTGTCTGCCTGTGGTCCCCTCAGGAGCGAGAGATCAGCTAGAACCACTGCCTGTGGAAAATGGTGACAGGATTCAGTGCCACTGCCCTATATCATCTCCCTCGTCCCTTGCGGGCCATGCTTGCAGCTGAGCGACGCCATGCACAAGTGCTCCGAGCAGAAGCATCAATCAGCATGTCTTGTTGAAACCTTTAGGGGAGCCAGGAAAGAGAGCTCTGAACCTTAACTCTCTCTTTCGGTTGTGACTACGCTGACAATGGTATCGCTGGGTTTTAGCTGTACCTGCTGCCATTGCAGCCTTGAGGGGATCCCCCTCCCCACTGACTGAACATCGGAGCTAAATAAGGAGAATGAAGAGGACATGGGATGACATGTTCAGCGAGATCCTGCAAACCAGTGCTGCATCAGACTATGCACAGAGAGCCTCGAGGGTGGATATTGCAGACTGTGTGGAGGAGGAAAGAGCAGACAGGAGAAAGACCCAGGCGTCCCAGCAGGAAAAGGAGAGGGAGATGCACCAGGACATCATGGGGCTTTTCCAGCCGCAAACGCAGATGCTGCAGACTCTTGTGGACCTACCGGTTCATCAGCCAGGGACTCACCTCCCTTTGCAATCCATGGAGAACTCCAGTATAACACTTCCCTACACCATTCCCCCTACTATCCCACATGGCACAAGGGAACTGCATCTCTACCCCGACCACTCCACAGCAGGGGACATCAAGGACCACCACAGCTTCACGTACACTGATGTGCATGTGGCTAAATTGGACATGAATGTTCCTTCCCCTCTAAGTCTGTTCCATACATTAATTAAGGTTTTAAAGTATTTGCTCTTAACTTGCACAGAATTTTTTTTTAAGTGTTTGTTCCTCATAAAGGTCTTTCATCTTTATTAGTTCCCATCATGCTGCAGAATGGGCAGCGGGGTCCTGAAGCACCCACTTACTGATGCCTCTGCTTTGACACAGCTCACAGGATCAGTGACAAACAATGTAATAATCATAAATGTACAGCAAGCACCACAAATGTAATAGGTGCATTGTCTGTATTGTACTGATAGATGGGCTCCAAGCACAGCACCATTCCTGATACTCCCCCAAACTGCCAGGCTAGGTGGAGCAGTTAGCCATAACACATTGACAGCAAAGCAAGTTTCAAAGCCTCCTTGAGCTGTTGAGCTTTTCTAATAACCCTTGTATGTGGCTGGTCAAACTTAGCTCGACCCCAGCAGAAACTTTTCTGCCTTTGCCACCCCCATTTTGCAGGACCCAGCAGGAAGCTGTAACGTTGGGGTATTTTTCTCACTGAGATTCGTTTTCATGAGTAAACAGGTTGTCATCCCTTCAGTCTACCAAAAGCACATTCAGCTCTCAGTCTTCGCCTGCTGAGCTGGTCCCTGAAGCTTTTCTTAGCACGGTCAAGGTGGCCAGTGCAAGGTTTTGGGAAGAAGGGGTTGGCTGGGTCCTCCAGGCTCACTATTGGCATTTCAACATAACCAATGGTAATCTGCGGTCAAAAGAGAAAGTCCCTGCTTGTAGCTTTCTGAACAGTCCTGTGTCCTTAAAGATTCAAGCGTCATGCACCCTCTGAGCCACGAATGTTGATGTCAGTGAAGCGGCCCTGGTGATCCGCCAGTGCTTATGTAACTTTTGAAAAGTAGCCCTTTCCGTTGATGTACTCCGTGGTGAGGTGCTCTGGTGCCAAAATAAGGATAGATGTGCCATCTATCACTCTGCTGCTGTTCAGGACCCCATAGCTGCAAATCTGTCCATTATGCCCTGCACATTGCTCAGAATCACAGTCCTGTGCAGCAGGAGACAATTAATGACCTTGCATGACAGCAGCCCCACAGTGGCTTTTCCTGCTCCAGAATAATTTCTGATTGGTAACAATCCAGCATTGCAAGTTTCCACCATGCAACTGCCACTCGCTTCTCCACTGTCAGGGCAGCTCTTATTCTGGTGTCCCTGCACGGGAGAGTTGGGGTGAGCTTGGCACACAGATCCAGGACTGTGGCTTTTTGCATCTGAAAGTTTTGCATCCGCTGCTTCTCATCCCAAACCTACATTATGTTGTGATCCCACCAGTCTGTGCTTATTTCTCAGGCCCAGAAGCAGCACCCCCACCCCCTTTTAGCTGCTCCATGAACACCACCAACAATCTAAGTGGTTCTTGCCCTGTCCCGTGGCAATCTGACTCCAGGAAATCTTCACGTTCCCCATGGCTCTTGCAGCTCTGCAGATACCAGAGGATCATCATGCTCATGACAGTAGTGCAGAGCTGTGCAGGCTCTGTACTGCTGTCAGAGATCACAGGCAGTAACAAGTCTGATGTGGGTTTGTGGGATTTTCACAATAGATGCAAAAATGATGGGATAGCGATGGCCTTGTTTTGTGGAGAAAGTTGCAAGACTGAAACTTGACCCCTTGTGCCCAGTCACCCCTGTGTGATTTGTTTCTGTCCCACCATATGTGGCCAAAACTTCCCAAAAGATAGTGCGTTGGACACGAGCAAGTTGCACACTGGCATACCTACTCATGGTGTATTGCACTGTGCTTTGACACAAGTGCTTTTGGTGAGTATGCACAGCACCCGTGCAAGGCACCAAGTATACGCCTATGGTGGCTTTATGCCAACATAACTTGCATGGGCAAAAGTTTGTAGGTTAACATGCCCTTCGATACGGCATGTCTCCAATTCACTTCAGATGAACAGGAACCTATGACAGTTGCTCAGGCCGAGTTTTGGGCCAAGGCCCCCTGCTTATGGAGCATTCCAGAAGGCTCAGTTCCCAAATCTAAATATGTCCAAGGCCGCAGTGGCAGTGAGAAGGTGGGGGTAAGCCCCTGAGCATCGCCAAGGTCCCAAGGTGGTAGGATAGATATTCAGAAAGCAGTGGTACGTCTAAATCATAGACTAATCTATCATAATCATAGACTAATCATAGACCTGCTTTATGATAATACCCACTGCCACATGCCCCCCATACCATGGCCCGTCCTCTTCCAATGTAAAGCCACCTGGTAGACAATGAGATATGCCAGCCAGGGCATGGATAATTGATGCTGCCCTTCACAAGATGTTTAGGAAGAGAGTAGAGGGTGTTGCAAGAAGAGCACTGCCTTTCTTATTTAAAGTACAAATAGAAAGAAAAGCTTAACTTATACCTTTTAGGTGAGACACCCCCAAGACTCAAAACAGGCATGGCCTTGCTTCTTATACATAATCATTACTCAAGCTGGAGTGGCTGCACAGTAAGTACAGCCATACTGGATCAGACCAAAGGTCCATCTAGCCCCATATCCTGTCTTCTGATGGTGGCAAATGCAAGGAGCCCCAGAGGGAATGAACAGAACAGGGAATCATCAAGTGATCTACTCCTGTTGCCCATTCCCAGCTTCTGGAAACAGAGACTAGGGACACCATCCCTGCCCATCCTGGCTAATAACCACTTATGGAGCTATCCTCCATGAATTTATCTAGTTCTTGTTTGAACCTTCACAACATCCTCTGGCAAGGAGTTCCACAGGTTGACTGTGCGTTGTGTGAAGAAATACTTCCTTTTGTTTGTTTTAAACCTGCTGCCTATTCATTTCATTTGGTGACCCCTACTTCATGTGTTATGAGAAGGAGTAAATAATACTTCCTTATTTACTTTCTCCACACCAGTCATGATTTTATAGATCTCTATCACATCCCCCTCATTCGTCTCTTTTCCAAGCTGAAACGTCCCAGTCTTATTAATCACTCCTCATACAAAAGCTGTCCCATACCCCTAATTATTTTTGTTGCCCTTTTCTGAACCTTTTCCAGTTCCAATATATCTTTTTTTGAGATGGGGCAACCACATCTGCACACAGTTGCCAGTTTGGATGAGGAACACACACTATCTCTGGGGGCTTAGCACTTCCTTAGTTGGCTAAATTAAGTTGCTAGGTTTTGAAAACATTTCTCCCCTGGACTGAGACTGTCTCAGTTTCCACCTGAATTCACAAGGGAAATACTGTTCATAGTCTCTGGGGTTTTGTAACTTCATGGGCAGAGCGATCAGTGATGCAGAGGTTCCCAATGGCATAAAGTCCAGCTAGTCAGAGCTGGAGTCAAACTCACAACAAATACGCTGTGTTACAGCCATCAGCTGCAGGGCGGCATGCTGCCAAGAGATGAACAAGGCAAGCCTTACCCTGGAGTTACTCGGCCAGTGCTCTATATTGCAATGAATTTACTTTCAAAATCTATACAAATATAAATGAACTGATTTCTTTTCCTTACTACTTTTTCCCCTGGCTCCAGTCGTGCTGCTCCCGCTCCTGCTCTGTTGTGACTCACAGGATGGTGCAGAATCTAGATTTGGGATTCCGGCTCCGCTGCTGGTTGATTTGTTGCTGCAGGCTCTCCTTCTCCTTCATCAAACTCTCTATCCGCTCTTCCAGCTTCCTCACTTCTCCTGTCCATTTCTGGGGAGGTACAACCGCACAGTCACTCTGTCTGAGAGCCACGGGCACAGCAGCTACGGGCTAGATTCAGAAAGGGACTGAAGTACCTAACTGCTTCTTTAGGTGCTGAAGTCCAACATTTAGGTACCTCTGCCATTCACAAAATTACCATTCAGCTGCCACCTAACCCTTAAGTTCCTCCTGGTGGGCATGTGCAGGGCTAGCTAATTAATGAGCTGGTCTGAGCCCTAGGTCACGCCTAATCCCCAGTGCGCTTCTCACACGAGCTTGCATGCAGGGCCTGATGTGGGAGTTGTGCTGTGAGCATGGCTAGCCTGCACAAAAGGCAGCCAGGGGAAAGAGCAGGTGTGTGTCTCTGTCCACCTGGCCCCCGGGCTACCCACTAGCCCACTTACCTGGGCTGTGGGAGGGCCAGCTTTGAATCCCTATGCTCCCTGCTTTGGCGTCCCCACTACTAGGCTGTTGGGGGTGGGTCTCTCTCCCCTATGGAGGCTGTTCCACTGTGTGTAACTAATAAATGGTCATTGGAGCGAGGACGTGAACCTGACTCTCCCACCTCCGTGCCCAACCCAGGGGCTAGTGGCTGTGAGGGGGTCACTTGTTTTTCCCAAGAAAGGGCTGACCTGGCTCAGGCACCTACCTCCAGGAGAGGGTATATGGCTGAGAACCCTCTGCAGAGACAAAAAGAAAAGGAGGACTTGTGGCACCTTAGAGACTAACCACAAGTCCTCCTTTTCTTTTTGCGAATACAGACTAACACGGCTGTTACTCTGAAATCTGCAGAGACAGGCACCCCGCCCTGCTTGTCAGGTGCCTAAGACCCAGATCAAGGGGAGTTAGGCACCAAAGTACATTTGTGGAGCTGAGCCCTAAGCCTTGCCCCTTTCCTCAGCATTTCGTTCCTGACTAGCTTAGGCAGATCCTGTGCTGGCTTTTGTGAATCCCTCTCTTAGGCCCTACACTCCCTATGCACTGTATGGGGAAGTATGGGGTCTACCTTGGGGCTGTGAATTCCACTGGATGGCGGGTCACCCAGGAGTTAACCTTGTCACGCACAGTATTACAATGTCTGCATCCCCTTTGTGAATCTCGCCCTAACTCCCTTGTCACATCCATGGGCTCATTCACTGCATGGTGAACACCTGCGAGCGAAGCCGCTACTCTGCAGGTTCATTACAGCTGAGATTCTAGCAGGTGACTTGCCAGGTTTGGGTGTAGTGTTAACCAACCTACACCAGCCCTTATAAAAGCAGGGAGCAAGGCTACAAGAGCTTTTGAGGAAAGAAAAAAAACAAGACCCCAGCCACTTCCGCCTATAGGATAGGGATTGCTTTTTGCAGACACTGAGCCCCTCCCTTCTGTATGTGGGCAAACCGTGCCTCTGTGACTTGTTTTATTAGTCCCTATGTGATAAAAATAATAGCCTTGAACTAAACATGACAGCACAAAAAGAAAGGCAGAGGGACGGCATGGACCCAAAGCCAAATATCAGCCTACACAGCTGAAAATGAGGCTAGTGCCTCCCTGCAATCAGAGCAGCCTGCTAGGGAGGTAGAGTGCAATCACCCAGCTTAGAATTCAGCCAGGACACCTGGCAAAAACACTTGCAAACATGCCAGTGTTTGTGACGGCCACACCAGTAGCCTTGCCTGTTGTGTGTGAAAAGCTCTGTGCTGGAGCCTTGAGTGAGGGGGAGCAGTGAAGAAAGCTGGTGGTACAAAAACCTTAAAAGAATATGAAGGTGACCCTCTTGCTAATGATGAGAGTAAATTTCTGGAGGGGTTGGGGGAATCTACATTATAGAGCACTCCTCTCCCACACTAGCTCTTTGGATGGGAAATGACACAGCCTCTCAGAGGCAGGCTAGAGAGACCCAGCAAGAGCAGTGCCTTTGACATGAGATTAAAAGAGACGTGGCACACAGGGCAGAGAAATGGCTAAGGAGATTCAGACAATGGTCAGCACACAGGACATCTGAACACTGGAGCGATAAGGGAAGGGGCCTGGGGAGCGAGTGAAGATGGGGCAATGGGTAGGTCCCAGAACCAGCCAGGGCAGGATGAGGGGGGAAAGAAGGCAGGCACATCTGAACTGAATTTGCAGATGACTGGAGCAGGGGTTGGGGGTGATATGGCCTGGGTGATCCATTTTTTCTGCAGGCTACAGCAATAACCCTCATCCTGCATATGGGCCAGCAGTAGCCCTAACACAGGCCTAACCCCAACCCTTACTCTCATCCTAGGGGTAGACCAAGTGGTAACCCTAAACCTAGCACTAGGCCTAATGCTAACCCTAAAGCTAGGCTGAGAGGTGACCCTAACACCAGCCCTAACCCAGTGCCTAGGCTGAATGCTTTCTCTAACAATAACCTTCATATAGGTTTAAATTTAACCCTAATGCTAATCCTGGGTGTTGGGTGACCACTATTCCTTACTCTAACCCTAACCTAGTCCTAACTTTAACCCTAAACCAACACCTGACCCTAACACGAGACCTAGGCCAAGCAGTACCACTCCCTCTACCCTGAGCAGTCACCCTAACCTAACCCTAAAACTAGACATACGCTGGAAAGTAACCCTATTCCCAAACATAGCCACAGGTATAGGCCAAGCAATAACCCCAAACCTAACCCTAACCCTAATCTGTGCCTACTCTTAAACCAGGTTTAGGTGTAAGCCAAGCAGTAGCCCTAAAGATATTCCTAACCCTAAATCTAGACCGAGAAGTAACCCGAACCTAAAAGTTTACCATAACCCTGCATACACTGAGCAGTAACGTGCTAACCCTCACCTGAGAAGTAACCCTAATTTGGGCCTAACTTTAACCCTAAGCCTAGGCAGAGCAGTAACCTCACCTGATGTAAAGTATCCCCAGCCCTAACTGCAACTTAGGCCAAAACCTAAACCTAGCCTGAGCCTTAACCATAAAGTTACAGTCAACCTAATGCCAACCCGATCCCTGACCCTAACCCAGCCCTAGGCCTTAGCGAATCTGCCATATTTCACCTCAGAGGTGGCTGGATTTCAGCGGTGCGGGAAGCAACTGTACTATAGGTAAGTAAAGACTGGAATATGTAGTTACATTTTACAGGTTAAATTAATAATACTATAATAATTCAAGATCATTATCATTGTATCCATTCACAAGAAATGGCACCAAATCAGAACTCCGTGATGGACAACTTTGCCAAATGAAGAGTGATCATTTTAGCTTCTAATCAAAATGTGTTAGGCACTTTGGTGGAAGTGCGGAGATGGCTAAGTTTTCTGGAGCTACTTTAAACAGTGATTTCTTGGAGTCTCAGCGTTATTTTCCACCGTGTGTATTTTTGCTCCTAACCCTTCTGTGAAATTGTGGTGTTTAGGAATTGGGTGGCATCTAATGGTGCTCACTGTCTCCTGTCTCGGAAACCACCAGGACCTTGAAGATCAGCAGTGTGTGTCTGTAGCTGGCCTAGGTGGCCAGGGCTAGTTAATAACCATGGTTGTCTGGACCCTGCTGTGCCCATGCGGGTCCTTTACACGACACATGTGCTGTAAGGGCCAGAGACAACAAACATGGACAAATACAAGGGACAAAGTGGGTATCGGAAAGCACTGTGACCAAGTCTTCTGAGAGAGAGAGCCAGTGAGGGAAGGCGTGTACGTAGACAGACAGACAGACAAAGAAAGGGTCTGCGGATCAAACCATCTCCCCATGGCTTTGCCTAGGGCCTGTTGGTGAGAGCCGAGCCACAGACGGGTGGAATTCAGCCTTGCACTGACTCTGCTCAGGGGTGAATCCCCCCTTGGATCCCTTCGGCATGGGGGGCTGCAGTTCCCCCTGCAGGGCAGGCTGCAACAGCATCGCTGGGTGCAGCTCAGGCTCACCCTGTAGTTAGCAGCCGTTTGCTGCCTTGCTGTATTAGCAGCCCTTGCATGCTAGTTACCTGCCTGCACCACTCCTGGATGGCGCTCCCTGAGAGTGGCCCCTGGATGCTGCCGTCCCGGCGCAGGTACACTTCCCCCTGGTCCGTTTCATAAAGCAGCAGCTCTCCCTGCTGTCTGGGCAGATGAACACTTAGCCGGATCACCTTCAGGAAGATACCGGTGTCTTCTGCTTTGACCACAGGGATGAAGGTCAGGGTGTAGGCGTCAGGGAACACCTGCGGCTTGAACCCTTTCAGAAGGGAGTCGATGAGCAGGCGGATGCGGTCCTCCTCTTTGTGCCCACACCTGACCCCATTCACGAAGCCGTTGTCCTCCACCCCCACGAAGAGGCTGCCCCCTTCGCTGTTGAGGAAGGCGCACACATACTTCCGGACGTGGTGTTTGAGGGTCACACTCAGGTATTCCCCCCCACCCCGCTTGAACTCCACGTTCCTGGTCTCACTCCCCATGAAGGCTCCATAGAACAAGCGCTCCTGGCCCACGATCTCCCGCCGAACAATGGCGCTGTCTGACCTGGTGCCGCTAAGAAACACTGCCGGCCGCTCCACCAGCTTCTGGGCTGGAGGGGGGCCCTTCCAACAAGGGCTGGGTTGGGCTTCCTCGGACCCCCGCAGCCTGCTCTTGCCAGACTGCAAACGCCCCAGCACGGGAGACTCTGGGGTGCTGGCACCAGTCACCTCTGTGTCACTCTGTGCAGAGGCAGAAAGAGTAAACGTCACATGCATGCAGAGACAGATATGGAGACAGCGCAGCGTGTGGGCGACACGGACGACTGCAGCCAGCGTTATAACAACAGCACAAGGGCCCTCGTCGTAATAATATTCAGGCTTTAAAGCACATGGGCCCTTTTATTTAATTGCAGTCCGGCTGCAACAAGTGACTATGCTCAGATCTGCCCCCTGTGAGAATCACCAGCCGAGCTGCAAGCGTCTCACTCCCGTCAGAGCAGCCCAGTGACAGGCGAGGGCGCTGGAGCCTATTGTGTCTCGTGCAGCATCCCCAGAACCATTTACTTCATTCTCCCCTTGTCCCTGGGCAAACCCATTGAAGGCCTGGGGGTTCCATACAGCGTCTTTGTAACTGGTGCTGACGTGTGAGGAGGAAAAGAGCCCAGCCTGACTCCCAGGTTCTGGGGGAGCTGGCGGCGCTGGCAGTTCGACAGCTCGTCTTTTTAGCAGTAGACTGAGCATGCCTGAGCTGGAGTCATGGAGAAAAAACAAATATGGAGCCCATGATGCCATTCTCAGTCACACGTCAGAGCAGAACTGCAAATTACTATCCTGGATGCAGGAACCACTGGGTGAAATTCTCTGGCCTGTGTTCTGCAGGGAGTCAGGCTGGATGAACATAGTAGTACCCACTGGCCTTAAAAATCAATGAAATTCTGCCCTGAAATCAATGGGGATGCCCATTATGTAAGTCAGTCCACGTCACACAGTCCTATCTCCCTGGACACTGCCAGGTCCTTCCCTGTAGCACGTTTTCCAGTGCATTGGTTACTTGACTGCTCCTGCCAATTTCTCTGGGATCTGAGAGTCAAGCTGGACTCTTTCCTTCCCGCACATTATCATCTGTATTAAAGGTTCCACGGGGCCAAATTATATCCTTGGTAGCACAGGGACAACCCTCATTGTCTCCTAATCATGCCCCAAGAGACACAGCCCCAGGGCCTTGGCTGGACTTGCCCAAGTCGAACGGATTGGAACATGCAAACGGTTCTGTTGATGGTGCACAAGAAGGAACGGACTCCAGCTGGTCTCTTTTAGCCGTGTTGTCTCCTCGATGCTAATGGGAGGGGGAATGTAGTAACAACTTAGTGATTAAAAAAAGGTCAGCAGCTCTGGCTCTGTCTATGCAGAGGGGGTGAACCCCCCCTCCCTCGGGCAGGGGGCCACACAAGGCCTGGCCAGCGCAGTCCCTTAACAGGGGTTAAGAGGGATTAGGTGGCACAAGGACCTCGAGCAGAGGGGTGGATGTCATCTTTGACTGCACTGTATCTCGGCGTGTCCTCTCTCAGCGCATCTCCTAGACACGATGGTTAGGAGAAAAGCTACCCCAGGGTGGATGACCTCACGAGCTGGCCAGACGGGGAACCCAGCGCTGGGGTCGATGGGGAAGCTCTGCCCCATTCCAGGACCAAGCCAGGAAGGCGGCATTGCTGCAGAGCAAACCGTGGGGCCCAGGAATCATGCAGGCGGTGCCGATTGCTGGGGCCTTCTGCTTCTGAGAAGCTCACACGCCTGCTCCAGCCCATGGGATGAGGTAGCTCATCTCTTGGAAGGGGGGAGTAAGGAAGCGCCCAGCCTTCGGATGGAAGTGCTGCTGGGGCTTAGGTCTCCTGGGTGGGAACTCCCCCTTGTCCTGCTGCCCTGGTGATCTCAGTACCAAGAGGCAGCATGGCCAGCCCTGGCCAGCCCGCCCCCCGGCCTTCGCTGTCACACCGCTAGTGTAGTTCATTGTGCCTATCCCGACACAATGCCTGGGCCTACCTCTTGGCACTCCTTAGCGCTGGGCAAGGCTCTCCTGCCTTCCTCCACCACCAGGGTTTTCCCTTTCACCACTAGCTCCCTGAGGAGACGTTGCTCCATGTCCGAGGCAACCTGGAGCTGCTTCAGGACGTTCTCCAGGCTCAGCTCCGTGGTCACCTGCACCAAGGCGTAGGCCCGTCTCGGTTTCTTCACCACTTCTATGTCGTGCCGCTGCAGGGGGAGGCTGGCGGTGCCCAGAATGTCCTTCAGCATGCTGCAGAGAACCTCTTGCGAGTACTTGGGGTTCAGGTTCCTAATACACAGTGTGTAGACGTGAGTCGGGCACGGGAGCGCCTCCTCCACGGGCCCTGCCAGGGGCTCCCCTGCTGTCTCTTCCGTCGTCTCCTCCGGTGAATCGTCCATTGCTCAGAGCCCCATCCAGCTCCCAGTGCCAACAGCTCCCTGGTCCCTGTCTCCAGCAGTCACGGTGCTCCAGGTCCAGTGGTTCAGGCAACAGGTCTAGCAGTGGCTCTTGTCCATCGTGCTGCCTCTGTGCTTTGCTGCTGGCCGGGCTGCTGGTCTGTGGAGCACCATGATAAACCCAAAGGCGCCTTTCCGCCTGCAGGAGCCTGTTGCGGCTGCAGCCCCTGCACAATGTTATCTTCTGCACGGAACGAGCCAGGGAGAGAGCAGATCCTTCAATTCAGCCCTCGACTGCATAGCTAGGCCCAGAAATTCCTTGTTGCCGGCCCTGGAGTAGAGCCAGCGCGGGGTGGGGGAGTGTCGCCCACAGCGTTAGCAGCAGGGTCCAGGCAATCGCCTGCAAACCTGCAAAATAGGAGCAAGTCAGTGCAGAGCTGCTGGCAAACGGGCCAGCACTGATCTGTGCAGCGTTGCGCCTTTTGTCTCATCAAAGGGAGAAAGCCCAATGCCCAGGCCTCTGTCGTGCAATAGCGCCCAGGAGCACACGCAGTCCCCGGGTGTTTCACTCCTACCTGGTCAGTGCACTGAGGCCATGGGGAGGAGTCGAGGGCTGCTAGGAGGAGGCTGAGGATGGCAGGCTGGGCTCCTGCCTGTCCAATTGCCCTGGCAGCATAGCACCCTCTTCCCCGCCCCAGGGAGTGCAACGGGCAGGGACAGAGACAGCGTGGCACAGAGCTCCCCAGGAGCCTGGCAGCGCCCTGCTCCTGCCAGTAGGCTCCCAAACGCCTCACCCCAAGATTCTGCCATGCCCCACCCTGCGTACTCACAGGGGGCTGGCTCCCCAAGCCTGGCATGGCATGAGCACAGCCGCTGCCCTGGGCACCACATGCCCTGGCCTGTGTCGATTGGATAGTGCTTGGGATGGAGAACAAACGCAGCTTAGTGTATCCCCTCTGCCTCCCCACACCCGTTCCCCTTTGCTGGGTCCCTGGGGTCCCCTCTGACCCCCAGGTGTGGGCCTTCCATCTCCTCCTTCCCAACTGCTCTCGCCCCTGTTGTGACGCCCACTCTCCTCCTCACGCCCCTGGCGCTGGGTCCCCCGTCCTGTCCCCCGCTCCACTCAACACTCCAGTCCTGCTGCTGCCCTCACTGACCCCTCACCCTGGGGCGGGAATCCCACTGCGGGAGGGGCTCTGTGATACCAGGTACCTCAGGGAGCGTGACCCCAGCCCCCCATGCCCCGCTGGCCCTGCCACTTTCACGGGCCACAGACCAAAACCCCTCAGCAGTGCCCTCAGGAGCGTGACCCCGACTCCCTCGTGGTGAAGGCCCCACAGGCTGAACGGGCCAGGCAGGCTGGGCTCAGGGCCAGCCTGATTCCTGATGGGAGGGCACAGGTCTGAGGTTTGCAGGGGGTGGCAGAGTGAGGCTGTCGGCCTGGCGCAGGGCAGTGCCAGGGCCTAGGGGAGGCTGTGGGGTTGTGGAGCTGGAGGGCCCAGCTGAGGCAGGAGAGGAGCAGTTTGCCTGGCTCCCCTCTCTGAGGATGAAACATCCTGGGGGTCCTTATGGGTCACAGCAGCCCTTCTCTCTGTGCCCAGTGTGCGACGTCCATGGGTGTGGGAGAGGGGCTGCTCCAGGACCATGGCTGATGGGCACCCCAGAGGAGCTGCTGCCGGTGTGTGTAGGCAGAACCCTCCCTTGTGCCCTGGGCTGGGCCCCACTGGAGCAGAGGACAACGTCAGAAGAAAGGCCCCTGCCCCTGGTTCACTGCCAGGTGCGCACACTGACTGTGGTGAGATTGACTGCCAGCCCACTGCAGCCTCAGGTCTGCCACCCTGACACCAGCCCGGCCTGCGCTTTGCAGCTCCAGAGCACTCGGCAAAGGAGGGCAGCGGTACCTCCCTGTTACAGGGGGAAGCGACTTGACCAAGGGCACCAAGGAACGAATGGTGGAGCTGGAAGGGCACCAGGAGCCCTGACTGCAAGACCAGCATCCTAACGTGTGTTTGCAACATGCTGGGGCTGCCAGCTGCGTGTGCTGGGTGACGTCTGCGCTGTTTAGCGCGATGCCCAGGGCCAGCGACGTTTGTGCTGACTCAGACCAGACCAGGAGGCGTCTCCCTACTTTCCGGTGCCCTTTGACAGAGAACAGCCAGGACGCGGCTTGGGATGAAAATGCTGCCAAAGGCTTGCCAGCGTGTCCCTCCGCCCATCAGGTGCAGATGAGAGCCGCCAGGACCAGGCCACCCTCTTAATCCCTTTGCCAGGTCCCTGCTTTCCCACTCCTCCTCTTGGCCTCACTATCTAAACCTTCCGAGCTCCGACCCCTCCTTGCTCACGACGTTGGCCTCGTCCCCACTCCAACAGCGCTGCCTTGAGACCACTGACTTCCCGTGTCAGCGCCAGCCATGCTGCAGCCCCTGCAAGGAATCTGGCGGCCCTGGGGGCACGGCTGGCCGGCGGGGATACCGGAGATCGAGTTCGAAAGGTACATTAGCTCCGTTTCTCTCTTCGGCTCATGCTTGTTGTGTTAGGCTGTGAGCTCTTCAGGGCAGGGCATAGGGCCGCACAATGCCTAGCACTCTCAAAACGTAAATTAACACTTGTTAAATCACTGTCAGGGGGCTGTTGGCCCCTCATTAACGCTCGGGGGGCGGGGGGTTGGGTTGCTCGCTCCCAGTCCCAAAAGAAAGGGGAAGGGTGGATGGGGCATCAGGACCCTGAGACTGACAGTCCCCAGGGGCAATGGGGAGAGGCCAACGCTCCCGGTCAGCCTGATTGACAGGGCGGGCAGGCCAATGAGGGCGTCAGGAGGCCAGGGGGGTCCCCTCGTCCATGGGAGCTGGAATGGCCTGGGTCAGACCGAGTGGGGCCGAGCTCAGGGGAGAGCAGGGGCCCGAGCTGAGCTGGGGAGCAGGGCCGCGCCGGCAGGAAGCAGCCCAGGGAGCAGACCGGTGCTGGGCGCAGACGTGCAATAATCAGAGCCAGAGGGGCCAGAGAAGCAGCCCAGGGGGAGGGGGGCAGAGCAGCAGCAGCAGGGCTGGGGCTGGAGCCGTCCGGAGCCGGGTGCAGGGAGCAGCTGGGGAGGGCGAGGGGGACCCTGGGCAGCGGGCCCAATGCAAGGGGCCCTGCAGGCCAGACCTGGGGGGAGGGACGACCGTACCCCAACGGCATGGGGGAGGAGGCTGACATTGGGAAGAAGGGTCCTGCCACCCAGAGCTGAGGGCGTGTGGCCACCGCCAGAGCGAGTGTCCGACCCGCAGCATCCCTGCAGCACGGCCAGGGCCTGGGCAGGGGCCTGGGACGTGTGAGGAACAGACTGAACTGCCCCGACGTGCCAGAGACGCTGGTTGTGGCATCCCCAGGTCACAGAGCGGGGTGACGGGTTTTCCTTTCACCTTTCCCATTTTTTCCTTATTTTTAAATCGGTTGCTGTTTAATAAATTGTATTTGCTTTGCGCTGTATGCAATGATCAGTGGGTCAGGCAAGCATCCAGAGTGGAGTGGGGACACCCTAGCCCCTATCCCAAGTGACCACAACAAGGTGGGGGTCGAGCCCCCCAGGAATCCTGGGCCCAGCCTTGTTTGGGTTACGAGGACTCTGCTGCACAGGAGAGTGGAAGGGGAGCCCTCGAGTCAACCAGGGCTCTGGGTAAAGGAAGAGGGAGCGAGGACTCAGATCCTTTCGCTAGCCCACTTCACCAGGGTAGTGTATAAGCCAGGAAAGTTCCCACAGCATGTGACTTATCTGACCAGTCACAAAAGACGGTTACCTTTCATAACTGTTGTTCTCTGAGATGTGTTGTTCATGTCCATTCCATGGTAGGTGTGTGTGCGCTCGCTGCATGCATCGGTGCTGGAAGTTTTTCCCTCAGTGGTATCCACAGGGGACCAGGTCTAATGCCGTCTGGAGTGGTGCGTGTATGCACCGGTATAAAGGGTGCCGCCGACTCCCCCCTCGCTCAGCTCCTTCTTGCCGGAAGGAACTCCGATGGAGCGGCAGGAGGGCAGGTCATGGAATGGATATGACCAACACATCTCAAAGAACAACAGTTATGAAAGGGTGTAACTGTATCTTCTTCTTCGAGTGCTTACTCATGTCCATTCTGGGGTTGCCAGGTGTCCGGTTTTCAACTGGAACGCCCGGTTGAAAAGGGACTCTGGCGGCTCCGGTCAGCACCGCTGACCAAGCCATTACAAGTCCAGTCGGCGGCGCAGCGGGGCTAAGGCAGGCTCCCTACCTGGCTCCGCGCAGCTCAAGGAAGTGGCTGGCATGTCCCCGCTTCCAGCTCCTAGGCATAGGGGCAGCCAGGGGGCTCCATGCACTGCTCCTGCCCCTGCCCCAAGCACCACCTCCGCAGATCTCATTGGCTGGGAGCCATGGCCAATGGGAACTGCGAGGGTGACGCCTGCAACCACCTGGCCATGCCTCCACGTAGGAGCTGGAGGAATGACATGCCACTGCTTCCAGGAGCTGCTTGAGGTAAGCGCCGCCTGGAGCCTGCACCCCTGACCCCCTCCCAGACCCCAACCCCTGCCCCAGCCCTCATCCCCCTCCCACCCTCTGAACCCCTTGATCCCAGCATGGAGCACCCTCCTGCACCCCAAACCCCTCATCCCCAGCCCCACCCCACAGCCCGCACTACCAGCTGGAGCCCGCACCCCAACCCCCAGCCCGGAGCCCCCTTATGCACCCTGAACCCATCATTTCTGGCCCCACCCTGGAACCTGAACCCCCAGACCAGAGCCCATACCCCCTCCCACACCCCAAGCCCCTACCTCAGCTGGAGCCCTCTCCCATACTCCAAACCCCCCAGCTCCACCCCCCAGCTTGGAGCCCCCTCCTGCACCCCAAACCCCTCATCCCTGGCCCCACCCGAGTCCATACCCTCAGCCGGAGCCCGCACCCCCTCCTGTACCCCAACGTAAATGAGCGAGTGAGTGAGGGTGGGGAGAACAAGCGACAGAGGGAGTGAACTGGGGGCGGGACCTCAGAGAAGGGGAAGGGCCTCAGAGGAGGAGTGGGGCAGGGGGCGGGGAAGGGTATTCGGTTTTGTTTGAGTAGAAAGTTGGCAACCCTGGGCCATTCCATTGTAGGTGACTCCCAAGCAGTGCCACCGGAGCCGGGTTGGAGTTCATGGACATGTTGATTGCAACACAGCTCTGGCAAAGCCAGCGTCATTTCTGGCTTGCTGGGTGATGTCGTAATGTGTCATGAACGTGTGTACTGAAGACCACATCATGGCCCAGCAAGTCCTGGATAGGGACATGCGCCAGGAAGGCAGCCGAAGACGCCTGAGCCCTAGTCGAGTAAGTCTTCACTATCGGTGGAGACACAGCCTGTGCCAATCATTACAAGTACGGACGCAGGTGGTGATCCAATTTGAAATCCTCTGAGAGGACACTGGAAGGCCCTTCATCCTGTCAGATGTCACGATAAAGAGCTGGGTTGATCTGCGGAAGGGCTTGGTGTGCTCCAGATAGAACGCAGGGCGTGCTGGACATCCAGAGCGTGCAGCCGCCTCTCCTCATTGGTAGAGTGAGGATTCGGACAGAGCACCGTGAGGAAGATATCTTGGTTGACATGGAAATGCGACACCATCTTAGGCAGGAAAGCCAGATGGGGCTGCAGCTGGATCTTGTCTTTGTAGATTACCGTGTATGGTGGCTCCGAAGTGAAGGCTTTGATCTCGGATACATGCCTTGCCGAGGTAATCGCTACAAGGAATGCAACCTTCCACAACAGATGGGAAAGGGACCAAGAAAGAGGGAACCCGTGAGCCTGTAGAGGACTAGGTTGAGGTCTCATTGGGAGACTGGGTCCCAGATCGGTGGAAAGACGTTCAAGGCCCTTCAGGAACCTGATTGACATCTCCTGCAAGAATACCAATTTACCCTGGATGTGAGGAGGGAAGGCAGATATGGCTGCCAAGTGCATCTTGATCGAAAAGAAGGCAAGCCCCAGTGCTTTAAGTGAAGCAGGTAATCCAGGATGGACTGCAGAGACGACCGGGTCGGGGAGATGTTGCACTCAGACACCCAGCAGGAAAAAAGCTTCCACTTTGCCAGGTAAGTCACTCTGGTGGAGGGCTGTTTTCCAAGAGAACCTGCTGTACCTGACTAGAGCGGGCCTGTTCCTCCAGAGTCAGCAATGCAGCATCCAAGCCATGAGCAGTAGAGAGGTGAGGTTTGGGTTCAGGACCCGACCGTGATCCTGCAAGAGTAGGTCCGGTTGGCTGGGCAGTGGTCATGAGGCTGCCACAGCCAGGTCCATAAGCATGCCAAACCAGTGCTGGCGTGGCCACGACGGGGCGATCATAATGACTTGTGCCTTGTCCCTCTTGGTTTTTGAAAGGACTTTGCTGATAAGCCGAATTGGCGGGAAGGCGTACATCAGGTCTCCCAGCCATGACAGGAGAAAAGCATTGGAAAGGGAGCCTCTGCCAAAGCCTTGGAGACAGCAGAACTGATGACTCTTTCTGTTCTGTCTGGTGGCAAACAGGTTCCCAATTCTGGAAGAGGGCCCTGATGACCTCCAAGTGGAGTGACCACTCGTGTGAGAGAAGAAGGACCTGCTGAGGCAATTTACCAGTGTGTTCCGGATGCTGGGAAGATGCAAGGCTTCCACGTAGATCGCATGCTGAATGCCAAAGTCTCACAGGTGGACGGCATCCTGGCAGAGAGCCAATGAGCGCGCTCCCGCCGCCTGTTGACATAGAACATGGAGGTCATGTCGTCCGTCAAGACCTGCACTACCCAACTGGACAGCTGGGGAAGGAAGACACTGCAGGCAAGATGGATGGCCCTGAGCTTCCTGACGTTTATATGTAACACAAGCTCCTCTCGAGACCATAACCCTTGAGTCCGCAGCTCACCAACCGATGTGCTCACCAACCGAGGTTTGGACACATCCGATATCAGGGAGACCGTGGGTTGCAGGCTCGCAAACGGCACTCCTTCCAACACCAACCTTGGGTCGGACCACCACTGCAGAGAGGTAAGTACCCTCGGAGGGATCGTGATGACTTTGTCTAGGTGATGGCTGGCCAGGGAGTACACTGATACCATCCACATCTGAAGGGGGCGCAGCATGCATGCATGCTGCCATGTGACCCAATAGTCAGATAGACCCAGGCCATGGTGAGCGGATGTGCAGTAACGCTGGCAATCAGATCTGACATTGCCCTGAACCTGGCCTCTGACAGGAATGCTCTGGCTCGGGTAGAGTTGAGTACCGCCCCAATAAACTCTATCCACTGGACTGGGATTAATGTTGACCTGGACCCTAAAGCAGCCCTTGAAAGCCAGTCACAAGGTACTGGTAAATCTGGATACCCCGACGCCTGAGGTTGACCGTCACCACCAACATGCATTTCGTAAACACTCTTGGCGCTGTTACTAGGCCAAAAGAGAGCACTGCAAAATGGTAGTGAGCGGTCCCAAATACGAAATGCAGGAAACGTCTGATTGTGGAATATCAATATGTGAAAGTAAGTGTCTTTCAAATCGAGGGCAGCATACCAGTCTCCCAAATCCAGGGAAGGAATGATGGAGGTCAAGGAGACCATGTGAAACTTCAACTTCTTGAGCTACCTGTTGAGGCTCCGCAGGTCGAGGATGGGCCATAGACCCCTTTGACCTTTGGGAAAAAATAATAGCGGGAGTAAAACTCTTTCCCTCTCAAATGCAGCAGGACTTCCTCCACAGCTCCCACCCACAGAAGGCTCTGCACCTCCTGAGCAAGCAGATGCTTGTGAGAAGGGTCCCTGAAGAGGCACAGGAAGGGGGATAGAAATAAACTGGAGGGTATATCCCCCTGGTACTGTGCTGAGGACCCATCGGTCAGATGTTATAGAGGCCCAGGCACAGAGGAAGGAGGACAGACGGTTGGAAAACAACAAGGAAGCAGGATCCAGGACACAGACTGGAAGGTCGCCCTCGAGTGTACCCTCAAAATGCCTGCTTCCCACCTGGTTGGTTACAGATGGAGCTTGAGTGAGCAGAGGATGCCCGCTGGTGGCCTTGCCGGCACTTATAGCCCTTTCCCTTTTTACGAAATGGCTCTGACCAGGGTTGGCTCCTTTGAGGCCATGCAATTTATTGTCTGTTTGTTCGGAAAACAGTGCCAGGCCATCGAATGTGAGGTCCTGGATGGACTGTTGAACCTCTGTCGAAAGGCCTGACGACTGCGACCAGGACACCTGCCTCATCAAAATGGCTGAGGCTATGGTTTGGGCCACAGAGTCTGACGTATCTGAGGCCGCTTAGAGGGCTGCCCTGGCCACCGCCCTGCCCTCATCGAGGATAGCCAGGAATTCCTTCCTGGGTTCCTCTGGTAGTGAATCTGAGAATTTGGCCATGGACTGCCAAATATTAAAGTCATAACGGCCAAGCAAGGCCTGATAGTTGGCCACTCTCAGCTGGATACTGGATGAAGAATAAATTTTTCTACCAAAGAGATCTAACTTCCTTGCCTCCTTGTTCTTAGGCATTTTTCGCCGGTTGGCCTGGTCTGTCATGCTCATTGGCCGCTGACACAACCAGTGAGCTTGGGCGAAGGTGGGTATAGAGACTCATACCCCTTAGCGGGGACGTAGTATTTTCGCTCTGCCCGCTTGGAGATGTGGGTGCAGGAGGAGGGTGTCTACCACAGGGTCTAGTGATTTTTCACCACTCCCTTGTGCACTGGCAATGCCACCTTGGTGGGGGCTCCCACACTCAGTACATCAAACAGGGAGTCTGAGGGCTCTGCCAGCTCCTTGGCTTCCAGCCCCAGGTTTGAGGCAACCCTCTTCAGGAGCTCCTGGTGAGCCTTGGCATTGTTCTGGGAAACTGGGTGAGAGGGCCCCCGCTATCACCTCATAAGGCGAAGACGACGAAGAGGCAGGTACAGGCAGGTCTGCCAATTCTGCTGCTTCTGCCATGGGAGCCTCAGCCGAGGCTGGCTGATCCTGGAGAGCCTACTCTGACTCCGCGTCCGAATCAGGGGGTGGGTGGGAGACTGTTCCCGACCATTTGTCGGATACTCCCAAGGCCGACCTGTGCCCCTGTGATGGTTGGGGAAATCCCCAGGGGTTCCAGACTGGCCAGGGGGCAGGCCACTGGCCCTGGGCCATGCTGCCACTGGTGGCCCAGCAGGGAATACCAGGGCCCCCAGCGGGTGACCCTGGCCCGCAGGCAGGATCTCCTCCTCGCTGTCGGAGCCCAAGGAGGGGGACACACGTCTGGGGGACCAGGATGGTGCCAAGGCTGCCTGTCTACCTCGAGCCCGTCGGCTCTGGCCACGGCTCTCCATTGAGGACCTGTATGAGGGCGATGGCTCTCGGTGCCATGATCCTGGTGACTGGCAGCAGTGTTTGGCGGATCGGCATTGGTACCCCAGGGATCGACGCCTTACGCTTAACAAGCGATGTCACTCCGTCAAGCGGGAGCGGGAACGTGAGTGAGTAGACAGACGTGTCGGAGACCGTCGACATGCCCGCGGTGAACCGTAGCAGCAGTTGGTGACGGGGCTCTGGGAACCGATGTCTGAACCCTTCGGAGTGGTGCCGTGAGCTGGGAGAATGGCTCAGGTGTTCCTGGCATCAGGACTCCGGGGACTAAGGATGCACCTCTGCAGGTCTGTGCCAGCCCATGAGTGATGAAGCCTGAGGAACGCTGCCTGGAGTCCGGGGACAGACACCGGGAACTCTGGCAGGCAAGCCGACCCGCATCTGGTGGCGCTGCTCAGGTGGGCACTGATGGGGCACCCCCTGTGGCGAGGAGCAGTGCTGCACTGATGGGGACCGTTAAAAAGGTCCCAAGGCAGGTTTATCCCTCCAACAGGGCACCTCAGCAGCCCGTGTGGATGGCACTGGAAGGGACAGTATCTCCTTAGTGGCCTGAAAAGCTTCCGGCATGGATGGCATCACCAGGTGCTGAGTGCCTTTGCCACTTCCCGGGGTAGCGGGCAGGTCTTGGAGTGGGCTCGACTGCTCAGCGGGAGTCGGAGCCTGACCGCCGTCCGGAGGGGAAGAGCTGTGCCTCATGGATCTTTGCTCTCCTCCGGCCCTCTCCTCCCCTTTACGGGATGTAGAAGAACGCCCCCTCCCAGCCTCTCTTTGCTTTTTAGCGGGTACCAGGGATGTGGATCGGTGCCGGTCTGAGGCCAGTGATGGCAGCTCACTCCGCACTGAGGCCGCAGTGCTGGGAGTAGAGTCTGATCTGGTCGGCTCTGAGGCCAGTGTAAGGGACGACTCCATAAGGAGTGCTCTGAGACAACTGTCCCGCTCCTTTTTGTTCCGCAGTCTGAAGCTCTTGCAAATGTGACACTTGTGGCTAACGTGGGTTTCCCCTAAGAACTTCCAACAGCTTCTCTGGGGATCATGGACTGGCATGGGTTTCTTGCAACAGTCACAAGGTTTGAAGCCCAGGGACCAGGCCATGCCCCATCCCTGGGCTAAGTCCTGTTCGGGACTAAAAGACAGTTAACCTGTTTTGTAACTGGTGTTCTTCAAGTGCTTGCTCATGCCATTCCATTGTAGGTGTGTGTGTTCGCCACATACACCAGTGCCGGAAGTTTTTCCCTCAGTGATATCTGTAGGGGACCAGCTCTGGTGCCCTCTGGAGTGGTGCCCATATGGTGAGGTATAAGGGGCGCTGCCGGCTCCCCGCACCCTCAGTTCCTTCTTGCTGGAAGCTCTGACAGTGGGGAAGGAGGGCGGGTTGTGGAATGGACATCAGCAACACATCTCAAAGAACAACAGTTACGAAACTGTGTTTTTTTTCTTCATAGAATATTAGGGTTGGAAGAGACCTCAGGAGGTCATCTAGTCCAGCCCCCTCCTCAAAGCAGGACCAACACCCACTAAATCATCCCATCCAGGGCTTTGTCAAACTGGGTCTTAAAAACCTCTAAGGACGGAGATTCCACCACCTCCCTAGGTAACGCATTCCCGTGTTTCACCACCCTCCTAGTGAAATTTTTTTCCCTAATATCCAACCTAAACCTCCCCCACTGCAACTTGAGACCATTACTCCTTGTTCTGTCATCTGCTACCACTGAGAAGAGTCTAGATCCATCCTCTTTGGAACCCCCTTTCAGGTAATTGAAAGCAGCTATCAAATCCCCCCTCATTCTTCTCTTCCGCAGACTAAACAATCCCAGTTCCCTCAGCCTCTCCTTATAAGTCATGCGTTCCAGTCCCCTAATCATTTTCGTTGCCCTCCGCTGGACTCTCTCCAATTTGTCCACATCCCTTTTGTAGTGGGATGGGGGGGCCAAAACTGGACACAATACTCCAGGTGTGGCCTCACCAGTGCTGAACAGAGGGGAATAAACACTTCCCTTGATCTGCAGGCAATGGATCCTACTAATGCAGCCCAATACGCAGTTGGCCTTCTTGGCAACAAGGGCACACTGCTGACTCATATCCAGCTTCTCCTCCACTGTAATCCCCAGGTCCTTTTCTGCAGAACTGCTGCTTAGCCAGTTGGTCCCTAGTCTGTAGCGGTGCATGGGATTCTTCCTTCTTAAGTGAAGAACTCTGCACTTGTCCTTGTTGAACCTCATCAGATTTCTTTTGGCCCAATCCTCCAATTTGTCTAGGTCACTCTGGACCCTATTCCTACCCTCCAGCGTATCTACTTCTCCCCCCAGCTTAGTGTCATCTGCAAACTTGCTGAGGGTGCAATTAATCCCATCATCTAGATCATTAATGAAGATGCTGAACAAAACCGGCCGCAGGACCAACCCTTGGGGCATTCCGCTTGATACCAGCTGACAACTAGACATCGAGCCGTTGATCACTACCCACTGAGCCCAACAATCTAGCCAGCTTTCTATCCACCTTATAGTCCATTCATCCAATCCATGCTTTTTTAACTTGCTGGCAAGAATACTGTGAGACTGTATCAAAAGTTTTGCTAAAGTCAAGATACATCACATCCACCACTTTCCCCATATCCACAGTGCCAGTTATCTTATCATAGAAGGCAATCAGGTTGGTCAGGCATGACTTGCCCTTGGTGAATCCATGTTGACTGCCTGATCCCCTTCCTCTCCTCCAAGTGCTTCAAAATGGATTCTTCGAGGACCTGCTCCATGATTTTGTTGGAGACTGAAGTGAGGCTGACTGGTCTGTAGTTCCCCAGGTTCTCTTTCTTCCCTTTTCAAAATCTGGGCACTATATTTTCCTTTTTCCAGTTGTCCGAGACCTCCCCCGATTGCCATGAGTTTTCAAAGATAATGGCCAATGGCTCTGCAATCACATCAGCCAACCCCCTCAGCACCCTTGGATGCATTAGATCTGGACCCATGGACTTGTGCACGTCCAGCTTTTCTAAATAGTCCTTAACCTGTTCTATCACGACTGAGGGCTGCTCACCTCCTCCCATGCTGTGCTGCCCAGGGCAGCCGTCTTTGAGTCCATTCCATTGTAGGTTACTCCCCAGCAGTGCCACCTGAGGCGGGTTGGAGTTCATAGACGTGTCAATTGCAACACAGCTCTGCCAAAGCCAGCGTCGTCTCTGGCCTGCTGGGTAATGGGGTAATGCGTCGTAAACGTGTGTACTGATGATCACGTGGCGGCCCTGCAGATGTCTCGGATGGGGACGTGCGGTAGGAAAGCCGCTGAGGACGCTTGTGCCCTGGTCACGTGGGCCTTTAGTATAGGCGGTGGCTCAGTCCCTGCCAACTCATAATGTGTCTGGATGCACAATATGATCCAGTTAGAGATCCTCTGCGAGGACACCGGTGGGCCTTTCATCCTGTCCGCAGCCACAATAAAGAGTTGGGTCGACTTGCGGAGGCCTTGGAGCGCTCCAGG
Source organism: Chelonia mydas (assembly GCF_015237465.2). Classification (NCBI taxonomy): domain Eukaryota; kingdom Metazoa; phylum Chordata; order Testudines; family Cheloniidae; genus Chelonia; species Chelonia mydas. Next base: position 17,737,386 of record NC_051259.2, on the reverse strand, counting down.
TAGAAGGCCAGAGCGTGCTGGACATCTAAGGTGTGCAGCCGCCTCTCCTCTGCAGTGGAGTGCGGCTTTGGACAGAGAACTGGGAGAAAGATATCCCAGTTAACGTGGAAGTGAGACACCACAACAGGCCGGAACGCCGAGTGGGGTCACAGCTGGACCATGTTGTGATGTTATTGACACAAACTGGGACCATATAGATCATTGTTGCAACAAAGGTCCTGTAGTGGCACCAAATCTTATAAAGGGGGTAAAATAAGGTGTCTAAGACAAGGTTATGGTTTCCTGGTTATGATTATGCTATCTGTGTGCATGTATCATTTTTGTATTTAAAATTGTAAGTATTGGCTCTATACCGTCTGTATTTGAAACTTGTGCTATGCTTCTGGATGACACCCCAGACAGTTTGGTATCAGCACTGCCTAGCCTGCTTGACGGCCCATTAAGGACCATCAGCTGCACAACTGACCCATTGAGAGAAGGCAGACACACCTTGTGACTCAGCCAGGTGTGCAGGGACCTGCCTATGGACAGAACTCTGAGGTTTTTCCAGGCCATGTGCTGGACAGCTTGTCTTTGAAACAAAGAAAGCGGAGGCCACATGGCAAGAGACTGTAGAAGGCTGCTGCAGCTCCTCCATCTTGTCTTCAGTCCTGCTTCTTACCTCTGGAGGAAACTTGCTACAAACTGAAGCTCTGAACAAAGGACTGAATGACCCATCCCAGCGGGGGATGTACTCTTGATTTGAACCTGCAGTTTATTCCGTCACTGCTACAAGCCTGAACCAAGAACTTTGTCATTACTGTACGTAATTGATTCCATTTAACCCATTCTAGCTCTCGTCTCTGTCTTTTTCCTTTATGAATAAACCTTTAGATGTTAAAGGATTGGCAACAGCATGATTTGTGGGTAAGATCTGACTGGTATATTGGCGGAGGTCTGGGGCTTGGACCTTTGGGGTTGGGAGAACCTTTTTTCTTTTACTGGGGTATTGGTTTTCATAACCATTCGTCCCCATAACGAGTGGCACTGGTGGAGATACTGGGAAACTGGAGTGTCTAAGGGAATTGCTTGTATGACTTATGGTTAGCCAGTGGGGTAAAACCAAAGTCCTCTCTGGCTGGCTGGTTTGGTGTGCCTTAGAAGTGGAGAAACCCCAGCTTTGGACTGTACCTGCCCTGCTCTAAGCAATTTGTCCTGAATTGATACTCTCAGAAGTATCCACCAAAAGCAGCATCGTTACACATGTCCTTGTAGAAAACTGTGTACAGGGGCTCCGAGGTGAGGGCTTTAATCTCGGAGACTTGCCTCACTGAGGTAATGGCTACAAAAAAAGCTACCTTCCTACAAATGCGACAAGGGGCAGGAGGTCAGTGGCTCAAAGGGAGGCCCCATGAGCCTCGAGAGGACGAGGTTGAGGTCCCATTGCAGAATCGGGTGCCGAACCGGTGGGAAGAGCTGCTCTAGTCCTTTGAGGAACCAGATGGACATGTCGTATGAGACACCGATTTGCCTGGACCTGCGGTGGAAAGCCGACATGGCTGCTAAGAGCACCTTGATGGAGGAAAGACCTTGCTGCTTAAGGTGGAGCAGGTAATCGAGGATGGACTGCACAGGCAACCACGTTGGGGAGATGCCACACTCCTCCACCCAGCAGGGAAACCGCTTCCATTTTGCCAGGCAAGTCGCTCTGGTGGATGGCTTTCTGCTTTCCAAGAGGACCTGCTGTACCTGGCTCGAGCTGGCCCTTTCCTCTGGGTTCAGCCAAGCTGTGAGGTCGGGGAGAGGGAAGGTTTGGGTGCAGGAGCTGCCTGTGGGTGCAAGAGGAGATCTGGACAGCTGGGCAGTGGCCATGGGGGAGCCACGGCCAGATCCATGAGTAGGCTGAAGCAGTGCTGGAGCGGCCACACCAGGGCTATCATGATGACTCTTGACTTGTCTCTTCCGACTTTTGCTCAGATCCTGCTGACCAGCGGAATTGGTGGAAATGTGTCCATCAGATCCCCCTCCCATGACAGAAGGAAGGTGTCAGAGAGGGAGTTCCTGCCTAGGCCCTGGAGAGAGCAGAATTGCTGGCACTTCCTGTTCTGTCTGGTGGCGAATAGGCCCCCCACCTCCGGAAGAGCACCTGCACAACCTCTGGGTGGAGTCACTACTCGTGGGGAGAGACATAGGACCTGCCGAGGCAATCCGCCAGCGCATTCTCGACGCCGGGGAGCTGCAACACCTCCAGGTGGATGTCATGCCGGACGCAAAAGTCCCACAATCGGAGCGCTTTCCGACAGAGGGCCGACGAGCAAGCCCCCCCATGCCTGTTGATGTAAAACATTGAGGCTGTGTTGTCCATGAGTACCTGCACACTTTGGCTGGAAAGGTGTGGCAGGAAGACTCTGCAAGCTAGGCGGACTTCACTGAGCTCCCTGATGTTTATGTGCAATATCAGCTCCTCTGGGGACTACGTCCCTTGCATCCACAATGTGCTGAGATGAGCCAAGGTCAGAGGCATCCGATATCAGAGATACTGAGGGTCGAGGACTCTCAAACAGAACTCCTTCCAGGAACGTCCTCGGATTGGTCCACCACTGCAGGGAGGTAAGTACCTTCGATGCAATCGTAACAACCTTGTCCAGATGATCTCCGGACAGGGTGTAGACTGTGGACAGCCACCGCTGGAGGGGCCGCAGCCTGAGCCTCGCAGGCTGGACATGGGGGCCGCCACATGTGGCCCAACAACCTGGGGCAGATCCGGGCCGGGGTTAGTGGATATGCCGAGATGCTGGCAATGAGACTCGCCATCGTCTTGAACCTGTCCTGTGGCAGAAATGCTCTGGCAAGGGTGGAGTCGAGAGCCGCTCCAGTGAATTCTATCCTTTGTACTGGGACTAATGTTGATTTTTCCTCGTTTATCAACAGGCTTCGGGCACGGCACGTGAGCTGCAGCATGAGATGTCTCGCTGGACTTGAGACCTGGAGCGGCCCTTGATAAGCCAGTCATTGAAGTACGGGTAAACCCGGATGCCTCGCCACCTGAGGCAGGCTGCCACCACTGCCATGTATTTGGTAAACACCTTCAGGGCTGTAGCCAGGCCGAACGGGAGCACTGTGAACTGGTAGTGGGCGGGCCCACCGTGAAACGCAGGAATCACCCATGTCCTGGGAATATCGATATGGGGAAGTAAGCATCTTTTAAATCGAGGGCGGCGTACCAGTCTCCCAGATCCAGGGCGGGAATGATGAAGGCCAAGGAGACCATGTGGAACTTCAACTTCTTGAGATACTTGTTGAGGTCTCACAGGTCCAGAATGGGTCTCAGACCCCCTTTGGCTTTGGGGATCAGAAAGTACCGAGAGTACAATCCCTTGTCCCTGTACTCCTGAGGGACTTCCTCCACGGCCCCCACTTGCAGAAGGCTCTGAACCTCCTGGGTGAGCAGTTGCTCGCGAGAACGGTCCCTGAAGAGGGACAGGGAAGAGAGGTGGAAGGGGAGGACAGAAAGAAACTGGAGGGTATAACCCTGCACCATGGTATTGAGGACCCAGGAACTGAAGTTACAGAGGCCCGTGCAGGGAGGAAAGGAGACAGGTAGTTGGAGAAGCATGGGGAAGCAGGATCCAGGGAACAGGCTGGTAGGTCACCCTTGGTCGCACCCTCAAAATGCCCGCTTACCACCCTGTTGGTTGAGGGTGGAGCTCGACTGGGCAGAGGGCACTGGCTGGTGATCTTGCCAGTGTCTATAGCCTCTGCCCTTTCTACGGGCAGGCTCCGACCTGGGTTGGTTCCCAGAGAATGGGTTGCTGGGGTTTAAACCGCTTTCTGGCTGGCCCCGGGGTGCAGAGGCCCAGGGGTCTCAGAATCGCCCGGGAGTCCTTTAGCCCGTGTAGCTTTGTGTCTGTTTGTTCTGCAAACAGAGCTTGGCCATTGAATGGGAGATCCTGCATTGGCATTGGACCTTCGTCGACAGACCCGACGAGTGCAGCCAAGATGCCCTCCTCATTGAGATGGCTGAGGCCATTGTTCTGGCTGCGGACTCCGCCTCGTCTGAGGCTGCTGCCGAGCTGAGGACATCGAATAGGGAGTCTGAGGGTTCCTTCAGCTCCTCAGCATGAAGCCCCAAGTTTGAGGCGACCCTCTTTCGCGGCTCCTGATGGGCCTTAGCATCATCCTGCGGGACTGGATGAGTTGCGGGGCCCCTGTAATCGCCTCATCCAATGAGAACGAGGAGGAAACGGGCACCGGAGGCACTGCTGCCTCCAAAGGCTGCTCGGCTGGTTTCTCGGTGGAAGCCAGGTGGAGCTGAGGGGTCTTCTCCCCGGCACTCTCCGCGTCAGGGAGCAGGAGGGAGACAGTGGATGATGGCTTGTCCGAGGCCCCTGAGGCCGACCTGAGCTCTTGCGAGGACTGCAGGAACCCCCAAGAATTCCAGGCGTACCATGGGACAGGCCACTGGTCCTGGGGCTGTGATGCAATGGGCAGCGCCACAGTAGCGTAGGTACCCCTGGCGCAGGGCCCTGGCCCGCTGGTATGGACTCCTGCTTGGTACCGGAGTCTGAAGAAGAGGGACCTCGTCTGGGAAACCAGGACGGTGCCGACTGCTTGTCCCGGTCATGGCGGTGCCGATCCTGGAGCTGCAACGGGGATCTGTCTGAGGGTGACAAGTCCCCGTGCTAAGCTCCTGGAGATGGATGGCATTCGGCAGAGCTGTGGTGGTGGCCCAGTGATCGACATCTCATGCTTCTCGAGTGGTGCTGGCCCAGAGAGTGGGAGTGAGTCGACCGGTGAGATGGAGAGTGTCGCCCCGATGGTGACCCGTGCTGGTAGTGAGGCTCCTAGGACCATTGTCTTGTGTCCCTGGAGCGGTGTCACTGCCATACATTAGCCCCTCCCTACGCTGAGTCCCATCCAGGACTAATGAACTAACTAAGGGAAACTAATAACACTTTTAACTATTTACAGGGAAAAGTTCGTATCAACGGATTGAGACAGAGGAGGCTTGCCGAAGCAAGAAAATGTTCCAGCACCGTCACTGGCAGTAAGAAGGAACTGAGGGTGGGAGGAGCTGGCGTCCCTTATACCGCGCCATACAGGCATCATTCCAGAGGGCGCCAGAGCCGGTCCCCTATGGATCCTGCTAAGGGAAAAACTTCCAGCACCGGTGCACGTGGGGAGCGCACACCTGCGGCGGAATGGACGTGAGCAAGCACTTGAAGAAGAACTGAGGCCTACTGCTCAAATGTTGCATGGCTAGTGCTCAGTGCACAGGCTGGATAAAAATGTGTTGGAAACAAACCAGCCACAAATTAACGTGTGGATGTTGTTGTGCTTTGAGCTACCGGGAGAGCAGACAGAAGGCGACGCTGGTCACTGGGAAATACCCTCTCGTAGCAAATCCTGCACGCGTAAAGCCACTAAACACAGTGAGGCCTGTACTACTCATGGGGTTTGGGCTGGTGAGAGGGGAGAGCAGGAGGAGAGGGGAGAGCCCCCTTATACTGCTCTAGAGGTGCCTTCTGTCTATACAGCTTCCTCCCCTTCCCGGACAGGACTAGCTAGAGCAGAAGTGCATTTATACTGATTTCACTATGGGCAGACTGGTGTGGCTGGGGGTTGATTGGTCAAAAATCACAGCCCCAGCAAAGCACAACTGGTGCATAGACAGGGCCAGCCACCATCCTTGGAAAGAGAATCACTTTCAAAGACCACTTCTGGTTGCCCCCGAAGATTGAGTCCCACTCCCACCAGCCCAGCACTCAGTCCAGTGGGCTGCTCCCAGGTTATAACCAGAACAATACCTGGGGGCCCAGGCAGAGCACACGACAGCACACTCCTGGGACTTGAATCTTCGTCTCAGAGCAGTCTCTGTGGACTGGGGGTTTGGGAGAAGCTCTTGTCCCTTCCTAGTTCCCAGGGATCTCAGAAAAGCAAGGAGACAGGAGCTGGGTTACCATGAAGGGGCTGGTGGTCACATCAGTCAGGATAGAAAGACTCCAGCGTCGGTCACCCTTCCAAAGCTCCTGGTGCCTCAACCCAGAAACACACCAACCCAGGGCTTTCGTTGCCCTGCCCGTTTCTGCTGTGAGCAAGCAGATGGCTTTAAACCAGGTGTCTGGATTGTGAGGTCATTGAGCATCATCAGTGAGGTGCCTGACGTAAAGGGAGATGTCACTGTGCGGGGCACTGAATGCCAGCGGGAATGGGGCGGACTAATGCTCCATGCACCTGTCAGAAATGGCCCAAAAGGACTGTTGCCGCCCTGTGGCCTGAGTGATTAGCCAATGTTCAGGGTGTTCCTGGGTTGTTTCTGTTAGCAGGAGAAATGGATAATGGAGTCAGTTCTGTTCTTTGGTGCAATCCTATTTATTTACAAAGAACGTATATAGTTCTGTTTCCCTGAACATAGAAGGAAGAAAGAGCAGCAGCCAGTTTCCTATTAAGAAATCCAAGCCTGCTTTCCAGCTAGTCCTGTGCCCAAAAGAAACTATCTCTCATGGCTTCCTCCTAGGGCCACACTCCTACTGCTTCCCTTGCTTTCTCCTCTGGCTTTCTGGTCCTGTCTGCTTCTCACACACCCAGACACGCTCAGCGCTACCTACCAGTGCCCCAATATCGACGTTTGCATTTGGTGCCAGGGAGCCCTCTCATTCTACCTGGATTAGTTCTTGCTCATGCCTTCCCATGTGGCGTAGCGCTGCAGCTTCTACTGGTTCAACTCTTTTTAAACAAGGGGCCACTGAACTGCTCCTCCAGGAAGCCGAAATGAAGTGTGGCTATCATGCCCACCAGTGTCTGTGCGGTCTGTGACTGCCTGGAGATCAAAGAATCACAGAATCATAGAATATCAGGGTTGGAAGGGACCTCAGGAGGTCATCTAGTCCAACCCCCTGCTCAAAGCAGGACCAATCCCCAACTAAATCATCCCAGCCAGGGCTTTGTCAAACCCGACCTTAAAAAAGTCAAAGGAAGGAGATTCCACCACCTCTCTAGGTAACCCATTCCAGTGCTTCACCACCCTCCTAGTGACATTTTTTTTCCTAATATCCAACCTAAACCTCCCCCACTACAACTTGAGACCATTACTCCTCGTTCTGTCATCTGCTACCACTGAGAAGAGTCTAGATCCATCCTCTTTGGAACCCCCTTCCAGGTAGTTAAAAGCAGCTATCTAATCCCCCCCTCACTCTTTTCTTCCGCAGACTGAACAATCCCAGTTCCCTCAGCCTCTCCTCGTAAGTCATGTTGTTTCAGTCCCCTAATCATTTTTCTTGCCCTCCGCTGGACGCTTTCCAGTTTTTCCACATCCTTCTTGTAGTGTGGGGCCCAAAACTGGACACAGTACTCCAGATGAGGCCTCACCAATGTCCAATAGAGGGGAACGATCATGTCCCTCGATCTGCCCCTACTTATACATCCCAAAATGCCATTGGCCTTCTTGGCGACAAGGGCACACCGTTGACTCATATCCAGCTTCTCGTCCACTGTAACCCTTAGGTCCTTTTTTGCAGAACTGCTGCTGAGCCATTCGGTCCCTAGTCTGTAGCGGTGCATGGGATTCTTCCGTCCTAAGCGCAGGACTCTGCACTTGTCCTTGTTGAACCTCATCAGATTTCTTTTGGCCCAATCCTCTAATTTGTCTAGGGCCCTCTGGATCCTATCCCTACCCTCCAGCGTACCTACCACTCCTCCCAGTTTAGTGTCATCTGCAAACTTGCTGAGGGTGCAATCCACGCCATCTTCCACATCATTAATGAAGATATTGAACAAAACTGTCCCCAGGACCGACCCTTGGGGCACTCCGCTTGATACCGGCTGCCAACTAGAAATGGAGCCATTGGTCACTACCCGTTGAGCCCAACAATCTAGCCAACTTTCTATCCACCTTATCGTCCATTCATCCAGCCCATACTTCTTTAACTTGCTGGCAAGAATACTGTGCGAGACCATGTCAAAAGCTTTGCTAAAGTCAAGGAATAACACGTCCACCGCTTTCCCCTCATCCACAGAGCCAATTATCTCGTCATTGAAGGCAATTAGATTAGTCAGGCATGACTTGCCCTTGGTGAATCCATGCTGACCGTTCCTGATCACTTTCCTCTCTTCTAAGTGCTTCAGAATTGATTCCTTGAGGACCTGCTCCATGATTTTTCCAGGGACTGAGGTGAGGCTGACTGGCCTGTAGCTCCCCGGATCCTCCTCTTTCCCTTTTTTGAAGATAGGCACTACCTTAGCCTTTTTCCAGTCGTCCGGGACCTCCCCCGATCGCCATGAGTTTTCAAAGATAATGGCCAATGGCTCTGCAATCACATCCGCCAACTCCTTTAGCACTCTCGGATGCAGTGCATCTGGCCCCATGGACTTGTGCTCGTCCAGCTTTTCTAAATAGTCCCGAACCACTTCTTTCTCCACAGAGGGCTGGCCACCTCCTCCCCATGCTGTGCTGCCCAGTGCAGTAGTCTGGGAGCTGACCTTGTTCGTGAAGACAGAGGCAAAAAAAGCATTGAGTACATTAGCTTTTTCCACATCCTCTGTCACTAGGTTGCCTCCCTCATTCAGTAAGGGGCCCACACTTTCCTTGACTTTCTTCTTGTTGCTAACATACCTGAAGAAACCCTTCTTGTTACTCTTAACATCTCTTGCTAGCTGCAGCTCCAGGTGTGATTTGGCCTCCCTGATTTCATTCCTGCATGCCCGAGCAATATTTTTATACTCGTCCCTGGTCATTTGTCCAATCTTCCACTTCTTGTAAGCTTCTTTTTTGTATTTAAGAGCAGCAAGGATTTCACTGTTAAGCCAAGCTGGTCGCCTGCCATATTTACTATTCTTTCTACACATTGGGATGGTTTGTCCCTGTAACCTCAATAAGGATTCTTTAAAATACAGCCAGCTCTCCTGGACTCCTTTCCCCCTCACGTTATTCTCCCACTTGGGTTTTTCCTGGAGTTTCATACCGGAGCTCTGAGCAGTCATACTGCTCTCTTACATACAATGCAACTCCCCCACCTTTTCTGCCCTGCCTGTCCTTCCTGAACAGTTTATATCCATCCATGACAGTACTCCAGTCATGTGAGTTATCCCACCAAGTCTCTGTTATTCCAATCACATCATAATTCCTTGACTGTGCCAGGACTTCCAGTTCTCCCTGCTTGTTTCCCAGGCTTCTTGCATTTGTGTATAGGCACTTGAGATAACTCGCTGTTTGTCCTGCTTTCTTAGTATGAGGCAGGAGCCCTCCCCTTTCGCGTTCTCCTGCTCGTGCTTCCTCCTGGTATCCCACTTCCCCACTTAGCTCAGGGCTTTGGTCTCCTTCCCCTGGTGAACCTAGTTGAAAGCCCTTCTCACTAGGTTAGCCAGCCTGCTCGCGAAGATGCAGGCAGACAGGAACACCCTCCATCACAGCAGCAGGTCCATTAGCCTGTGCTCTGTATGTGGAGAGACGGTCAGTGGATCTCAGCTGTGAGCAGGGTGCTGGAACAATTTGTATAGTGGGGATGCTGAGAGACACTGATCCAAACTGTGAACCCCGATAGGATGGAAACCACTTCAAGTCAAGGGGTGCTGCAGCCCCCTAGTTCCAGCACCGATGGCTGTGCACGATGGGCAAGGCTCCCATCTCCCGAAGGCCATGGGGGGCAGCGATGCCAGAGCCACACACGACAAAGACATGGTTCACTGCCCAAAGAACGCACAGTCCCAGTTACCCCTCCCCTCCATACTGGAGAGGGGTGAGTACAGGAGTGAGTGAGGTGGGGGTGCTGGGGCGGGGCCAAGAGGCAGATGCAGCGGTGAGGTGGTGGTGTTGGGGCACGATGAGGAGATGGATGTGGGGAGTGAGGTGGGGGTGCTGGGGCAGGGCAAGGAGGTGGATGTAGGGAATGAGGTGCGGGTGCTGGGGCGTGGGGAGGAGGCGGATGGGGGGGTGAGATGGGGCTGTCAGGGCGAGGGCAGACGCAGGGGAAGAGATAGGGTGAGGGGGCGAGGTGAGTAGGTGGACGTGGGGGACGAGGTGGGGGTGTGGTGAGGAGGCGGATGCGGGGATGAGGTGGGGGTGCTGGGGTGGGGCGAGGATCCAGATGCGGGGCTGTGACGTTATTTACGTGAACTGGGACCATATAGATCATTGTTGCAACCAAGGTCCTATAGTGGTACCAAATCTTGTACAAAGGAGGTCAACCGTGTCTAAGACAAGGTTATGGTTTGCTGGTTATGATTATGCTGTCTATATGCATGTATGATTTTTGTATTTAAAGTTATAAGTATTGGCTCTATACCGTCTGTATTTGAAACTTGTGCTATGCTTCTGGGTGACACCCCAGACAGTTTGGTATCAGCTCTGCCTAGCCTGCTTGACGGCCCATTAAGGACCATCAGCTACACAACTGACCCATTGAGAGAAGGCAGACACACCTTGTGACTCAGCCAGGTGTGCAGGGACCTGCCTATGGACAGAACTCTGAGGTTTTTCCAGGCCACGTGCTGGACAGCTTGTCTTTGAAACAAGGAAGCCGAGACCACATGGCAAGAGACTATAAAAGGCAGCTGCATCATCTCCATTTGGTCTTCAGTCCTGCTTCTTACCTCTGGAGGGACTTTGCTAGAAACAGAAACTCTGACCAAAGGACTGAAGGACCCATCCCAGCTGTGGATGTTCTCCAGAGACTTGATTTGAGCCTGCAGTTTATTCCACCGTTGCTACAAGCCTGAACCAAGAACTTTGCCATTGTATGTATTTGATTCCATTTAACTCATTCTAGCTCTCGTCTCTATCTTTTTCCTTTATGAATAAACCTTTAGATTTTAGATTCTAAAGGATTGGCAACACCGTGATTTGTGGGTAAGATCTGACTGGTATATTGACCTGGGCCTCGGGCTTGGTCCTTTGGGTTCGGGAGAACCTTTTTTCTTTTACTGGGGTATTGGTTTTCATAACCATTTGTCCCCATAAGGAGTGGCGCTGATGGTGATACAAGGGAACTGGAGTATCGGAGGGAATTGTTTGTATATCTTATGGTTAGCCAGGGGGTGAGACTGAAGTCCTCTCTGTTTGGCTGGTTTGGTGCGCCTTAGTAGTAAAGGAAACCCAGCCTTGGGCTGTGACTGCCCTGCTCTAAGCAATTTGTCCTGAATTGATACTCTCAGTAGTGACCCGCCAGAGGCCACAACATTACAGGGGGATGAGGTGGGGGTGCTGGGGCGGGTTGACGAGGTGGACGCGGGGGGTGAGGTGGCGGTGCCGGGGCTCGATGAGGCGAGGGCAGATGCAGGGTCTGAGGTGGGGGTACTCGAGTGTGGTGAGGAGGCAGATATGGGGGGTGAGTTGGGGGTGCTGGGGCGTGGTGAGGAGGCAGATGTGGGGGTGCTGGGCAAGGGCAGACGCGGGGCCTGAGGTGGGGGTGTCGGTGCAGGGCGAAGAAGCGGACACAGCAGATTACATGGGGGTACTGGGGCGCAGTGAGGAGGTGGGGGTGTTGGGACAAGGGCAGACGCGGGGGGTGAGGTCGGGGTACTGGGGCGCCGTGAGGAGGCGGATGTGGAAAAAGGCTAATGTAGTGCCCATCTTTAAAAAAGGGAAGAAGGAGAACTCGGGGAACTACAGGCCAGTCAGCCTCACCTCAGTCCCTGGAAAAATCATGGAGCAGGTCCTCAAGGAATCAATTTTGAAGCACTTAGAGGAGAGGAAAGTGATCAGGAACAGTCAGCATGGATTCACCAAGGGCAAGTCATGCCTGACTAATCTAATTGCCTTCTATGACGAGATAACTGGCTCTGTGAATGAGGGGAAACAGTGGATGTGTTATTCCTTGACTTTAGCAAAGCTTTTGACATGGTCTCGCACAGTATTCTTGCCAGCAAGTTAAAGAAGTATGGGCTGGATGAATGGACTATAAGGTGGATAGAAAGCTGGCTAGATCGTCGGGCTCAACGGGTAGTGATCAATGGCTCCATGTCTAGTCGGCAGCCGGTATCAAGCGGAGTGCCCCAGGGGTGAGTCCTGGGGACGGTTTTGTTCAATATCTTCATTAATGATCTGGAGGATGGTGTGGATTGCACTCTCAGCAAGTTTGCAGATGACACTAAACTGGGAGGAGAGGTAGATACGCTGGAGGGTAGGGATAGGATACAGAGGGACCTAGACAAATTGGAGGATTGGGCCAAAAGAAATCTGTTGAGGTTCAACAAGGACAAGTGCAGAGTCCTGCACTTAGGACAGAAGAATCCCATGCACCACTACAGACTAGGGACCGAATGGCTCGGCAGCAGTTCTGCAGAAAGGGACCTAGGGGTTACAGTGGACGAGAAGCTGGATATGAGTCAACAGTGTGCCCTTGTTGCTAAGAAGGCCAATGGCATTTTGGGCTGTATAAGTAGGGGCATTGCCAGCAGATCGAGGGACATGATTGTTCCCCTCTATTCGACATTGGTGAGGCCTCATCTGGAGTACTGTGTCCAGTTTTGGGCCCCACACTACAAGAAGGATGTGGAAAAATTGGAAAGCGTCCAGTGGAGGGCAATGAAAATGATTAGGGGACTGGAACACATGACTTATGAGGAGAGGCTGAGGGAACTGGGATTGTTTAGTCTGCGAAAGAGAAGAATGAGGGGGGATTTGATAGCTGCTTTCAACTACCTGAAAGGGGGTTCCAAAGAGGATGGATCTAGACTGCTCTCAGTGGTAGCAGATGACAGAACAAGGAGTAATGGTCTCAAGTTGCAGTGGGGGAGGTCTAGGTTGGATATTAGGAAACACTATTTCACTAGCAGGGTGGTGAAGCACTGGAATGGGTTATCTAGGGTGGTGGTGGAATCTCCTTCCCTGGAAGTTTTTAAGGCCCGGCTTGACAAAGCCCTGGCTGGGATGATTTAGTTGGGGTTGGTCCTGCTTTGAGCAGGGGGTTGGACTAGATGACCTCCTGAGGTCCCTTCCAACCCTGATATTCTATGATTCAATGATTCTTCGAGGGAAGTGAGGTAGGGTGCCAGGGTGAGGTGGGGGTGATGGGATGTGGTGAGGAGGCAAATGCAGGAGATGAGGTGGGGGTGCTGGGGCAAGGGCAGACACAGGAGGTGAGGTGGGGATGCTGGGGCGAGCAGGGGCAGAGCAATGCAGCCCGTCTCTGGAGTCGTGTAAGCAGTGGACAGAGGCTCAGGTGGGGCTGGGGGAGGAATGAGCAGAACAGTGCGTGAAGAAGATGGTTTCAGGGCAGAGGAAGGGGGATTGCTGCCTCTGACCCTGAGGTGACCAGCGAAGCTCTCCCAGGTGAGCGCCTCAGAGCACTCCACCCGCCCTCTGCAATCACAGCTCCAGCTGCCAGCGCTCCTGAGTCTAGTCCTGGGACTGGCGCTGACTCGAGCGCTTAGGCCCATCCTGTCACCACGCCATGGGGATAACATCCTGACCTCCTGTAACAGGCCCTGGGATCGGGGCGGTGAGGGCGAGGCCAGAGGAAAGGATGGCCCCATTACAGGCTTTCACCTTCTGCTAGTGTGTGGGAAAATCACTTCTCCGCCCAGCTCCTGAGACTGAGCAACCCCTTCGTGGCCTTGCGTTGCACCGCGACGTGCAGAATGCTTCAGCCGGCTGACACACGGTGGGGCGGGAAGCTCGCCCTGCTCAGAGCCTGGGTAATAGCACTTCATTTAGCAGGACGTCAGCAATGCAGAGCAATGGGCACATGGCCCTGCCTGAGCTGCGCCCCTCACGAGATGGCCGGCCGCGCCGAGGCTTGGGTGATGAAATCCCAGCAGGGAGCTGCCCTGAACAAGGCAGTTGGGGCAGCCGAGCCTAGTTACACTCAGAGCCTTTACGGGGGACTGGGCAGCACCACGGGAGGGTCTGCAGCCGAGCAGCCAGGGCAAGGAGCTCTGGGCAGGGAAGGTGCGTGTGGTGGCGTGTATGGTGTGCTGGGACGTGCAAAGCGTGAGGATGTAGGCAGGGCGTGTGGCCAGAGCCAGGCTGGCTGGTTCTGGCAGAAAGAGCCCTCTGTAAATTGACTGTACTTACCAGAGCAGGTGTGGGACTAGATGACCTCCTTAGGTCCCTTCCAACCCTGATATTCTATGATTCCATAAGCCTGACCCAAGAACTTTGCCGTTACTTTATGTAATTGATTCCATTTAACCAATTTTAGTTCTCATCTATATTTCTTTCTTTTATGAATAAACCTTTCAATTTTGGATTCTAAAGGATTGGCAACAGTGCGATTTGTGGGTAAGATCCGACTTATATATTGACCTGGGTCTGGGACTTGATCCTTTGGGGTCCGGAGAACCTTTTTCCTTTTACTGGGGTATTGGTTTTCATAACCATTCGTCCCCATAACGAGTGGCACTGGTGGTGATACTGGGAAACTGGAGTGTGTAAGGGAATTGCTTGTATGACTTATGGTTAAGCTAGTGGGGTAAAACCAAAGTCCTCTCTGCCTGGCTGGTTTGGTGTGCCTTAGAAGTGAAGAAACCCCAGCTTTGGACTGTAACTGCCCTGCTCTAAGCAATTTGTTCTGAATTGATACTCTCAGAAGTGTCCCACCAAAGGCAGCATCGTTACAGCTCCTCACTAGGCTCCCAGTCAATTCCTTGAGACGCCCAGTCCACAGGGGCTCCCCCAGATGCAGACGGAGGTGAGTGCAGGTGAGGAGAGGGGTAGTAAAGAGACAGAGTTTTAAAGGTTCCAAGGATTAAACACAATCGACTGCTGGGAACTTCAGTTCTGTGATCCCGAGTCAGGCGAGCTGCTGCCACGTCTCTGGCGGTTGGAGTTGCTGTCGCAGGAGACAGCTCTCGCAGAGCCACCGGACTGGCCAGGCAGCTTCCCTGGATTGCATTTGCTGCGGTAGTTTCAAAGGTGTAAATGCTCAGGAGCCGGAGGTACAAATCATGGAGGAGCAGGACTGGGCCAGAGACTGCCAATGGCTCATTCCAATCTGTACGTGGCTGCAGCCTCCAGCAGAACAAGTTTCCAGTGGCAGAGAGCGCCCTCCCTCGTGGAGAAGCAACAGTGCAGGGGCAGACCCCTGCTCGCCATGGGTGAGAAGCCCCCAGGCTGCATGGGGGGCTGACAGCCCTTCAGAATGGGCCTCGCTGCAACAGCAGGCACTTCAAGGCCTCTCTAACCACCGGACAAAGCCAGCCGAGGAACTTTGTTATTCTTTTATTTATAAACAACTCAACATAAAGTAAGTGCAGAGGAAAGCGCTGGCCCCACTGCCCTGGGACCTGCCTGCGAGAGGCCCGTCTGCAGCTGGACAGCAGCAAAGGAAAGGTGAAAACCAAGGCAGAGGTTCCCGGGCCGCTGCTGGCCGTGGGACGGCGAGGGGGCCGAGCCCCTCGCCTCGTTCGTTGTGCTGTGCTGGGCACTGGGGACAGCCGCCAGGATTTAGCAGAGACCTTGTTTTACAAATAGCCTTTTATTACATGTGGGTTTTCTTTCCAATTTCCCCTTAGGGGTAAAGCAGAGCCACATAAGAGCTCCCGTGGCACTCTGAGCCAGGGAGCCCCTGGCTGGGGGAGGACAGACGGCAAGAGGGAAAGGCAGGAGAGGAAAGAAGTGCTTGTGATGGAGATTTCCCTACATCCTGTCCCTTTGGGCAATGTTCTCAGCATGTGGGTAGCAGGCCAGGGTTCAACCCCACCATGCCCTCCGAGCTGACTCATGGGCACACCAAGGGGCAGGGCAGCTCTTCCCTCTGCTTGTCACATGCCAGGCAGTGAGACTGTGCGGGCATTACCCAGCCCTTGTTTTCCATTGCAGGGCTCTAACAGCTGCGACGAAGAGCCTGCTCCCATTGGAGTTCATAAAAAAGTCCCACTGGCTCCCTAGGGAGCAGGCTCCTTCCCCACGGAAGGTGTGGGGCACTGGCGAGGCTCTTCTCCACCCCATTTCTCTACCGCTGCAGCAACTCAGATGTGGGACAGTGGGTCACTGCTCAAGTGCCATCACAAATAAATACATTAAACAGCTTGAAACAAGCTGTGCTGGCCGGGAGCTGGGACAGGCCCAGGAAGGGCAGAAAGAGGGACGGGCCTTCCCAGAAGTTGTGATCCTGCTGTCACACAGCCAGCCCCCGGTCACACACCCCTGGATCCTGCTGATGGGTAGCAGAATGAAATGGAGAGGTAAGGCCATTCTACAGTACCATCCGGACAGACGAACCTTTACATTGCTGGGTAAAGAGCTCTGAGGGTTGCGATTTCATAACAGATACAAAACATTTCATAGTTGTTTCCTAAACAGATGACACCTTAAAAAAGGGAGAATTCAACAGGGCGCCCAGCCCTCCGAGCCCACAGCCCACGCTAACTGGGAAGGCGTCAGTCCTTTCTGGGCTCTCAGCGGTGTCTGCCTCAGCTGAGCTTCCCTCCTTGTCAGAAATAAATACAAAGGAATTGCCACCTTGGCATCGCCAGCATGAGGAAGTCCACCAGCTACGGGCCCCCCGGGGCAGGAGGACCCAGCCAAGGAGGAAAGGCTGCTCTGTCAAGATAGGACTAGCAGGCTTGTGTGACCATGCTCTGGGCTGCAGTCCCCCGCACACAGCCCTTCACGGAAGGCTGGGAGCAGGGTGCACAGTCTTTTAAGCTTGCCATAGTGTTAGTCAGAGTGGATTTGCAACTCCAGGAGTTGGGTTCTCACAGCCTGTCCTGCCCAGCCTGGCATGCCAGCATGGTAGGATCTGCAGCAGAGCTGTCCATCTGACACAGAGCGAGGAAACAAAGCTAGGCCGGACCAGACAGCCAGGAGAGACCAGGGAACCGGGGCAGAGGAAAGACATGAGAGAGTCGCATTCCTGCAGGGGACCAAAGGGGAAAGGATCCAGCACCACAGAAGCCCAGGGCTCTGAAGAGCTCTGCGAAACACAGTGTGTCAGGTGCAGAGGGCCTGGGCTCTGCAGACGAGCGTCAACTGAGGAGTAAAGGAAGGGTTCTTCTGTTTGCGTCAGGACATCCATGAGTCGAGCTCTGTTTGGTCCCCAGGGGAGCCAACAAATTGTCTGTCTCCTTTCACGTGCCCACTGTGCTCCTGACAGTGGAAGGAGGGGGTCAGTGGATCCATGTAGTGATCTGCAGGCAATTCAGGGCCGTGTCTGCCTGCGGTGTATGCATGCGTACCAGTCTGCAGGGGGGCGCGACTGGGTGTGGCCAGGAGCCCGGCATTCCCATGGGCTGTCCCGCAAAGAGTCCTCTCAGAACTTGCCTTGCTTTAGTTTGTCGATGTGGTAGGTGAGCTTCAGCGCCGGACCCAGCTTCAGCCCCATGTACTTCATCATCATGTCGCTCCGCAGGAGGAGCAAGGCTTTGCCGTCAATCTCCTGGCACCAGGGAGCAAGAGAAGGTCAGTGTTAGCAAGGCTCGCTCTGCCCTACAAATCCTGGCACCGGCTGGCACCATCACTAGCCCGAAATCACTGCTTGGCTTAGCCAGGGCACCCCTGGAACTCTCTCTCCCAGGAGTACTGTGGGGGATGCTGGCACCGGGGCTAGGCAGGTTTTCCTTCCCTACACTTCACTAAGTTCTTGTAAACCCCATGGGAACACTTGACTGATGCCAGCCTAACAAGCCTCTGTGTCAGCCATTTCCAAGGCATTCCCTCCCTAGCCACTGCCCCGCAGCTCCCACCAACCCAGGCCAGCCACTCCAACGATCACGAATCCTTCCCATCTGCCCGCCCTTGGCCAAACAAGAACAACCCAACATCCCGGCCGGGCAGATAATTCCTACTGTGAGGCTGGCTCAAGTGGCACTGCCTGGCAGGGAGGGGCTGCAGTTCAGAAAGGAGAAAGACAGAGTCCAAAAGAGCAGGACATTCCTTGCAGTGACTCCCTCCGTCTCCCCCACCTCATCCTCGGCTCCATAAGGAAATCGCAGCTGCTAAACCTTCCACTGTCCACCCCCACCCCCTCTCAGCTCTCTCCCACCCGAGCTGTGCCTCTGCTTAACTGGAGCATTTGGAGGGGGTTGATCAATGACACTCAAAGCATGCCATGGATGGGGCTGTTTAGACAACAGGGATGGTTTGCCGAGCCACAGCCCATTCATAAGGGGTGACTGGGGGTGACTGAGGGCTGTTCGGACATGCACTAAGCGGCTCTAAGCCGTGGTCTGTGGCCCATGGAGGTCGGTTAAAGAGCTGGCTGCTCACATGATACTGACTCCCCCCGGCCTGTTGATTCCAGCTGTTCTAAAAATACCCAGGCTCCTCCCTGCAAAGAGCAGCCCCACATCTCTGTGAAACCAGCGAGAACCAAGGCTCCTGCAGCCACGACTACGTAGGAGGAAGTCAGGAAAGAGAATGTGCCTCCTGCCACAGCCAGATGGAGCCCCCCTTTCATGTCAGCCATTGCTGCGGGGCCACGTGCAGGTGGGTGACTGCCGGGGGAAAGGGAAGTAACATGTTGGATGCTTGGGGCCTCCTCAGGTCTGGGCAGCGCCTGCTAAACCCCAGGACTCTGAACTGGCCTGCTGGCAATGTGCAGTGGGCTTAGCTGGGGAAGCCGGAGATGCCCCCAAATGAACTCTGAAAGTACAAAGGTGAATGTGATTGTGAAACTGATTAAACAGCTACTCTGAGGACTCCCACAAGACAGCCGAACAGAGACCTTGGCCTGTGTCAACACCAAATTCCATCCCGCAAGCACTTTGGGCTTGTGATATTTTGAGGAGTAGAATGAATTACTTTATGGGCTTTGTCTGATAATGTTTTCATCTTCAGATTCCCCCTCTGTCCCTCACTCAGAGAGAAGTCTGTCCAGAGACGGGATTTAAAATCCTGGTTTTTCTGAGGTGGTTCTGGCCAAGAGACAGGCCAGAGTCAGCCAGGGTGCAATGTTGCTGGAGTTCTTTACTTCCCATGACAGGTTTCAGAGTAGCAGCCGTGTTAGTCTGTATTCGCAAAAAGAAAAGGAGTACTTGTGGCACCTTAGCGACTAACCAATTTATTTGAGCATAAGCTTTTGTGAGCTACAGCTCACTTCATCGGATGCATACTGTGGAAAGTATAGAAGATCTTTTTATACACACAAAGCATGAAAAAATGGGTGTTTACCACTACAAAGGGTTTTCTCTCCCCCCACCCCACTCTCTTGCTGGTAACAGCTTATCTAAAGTGATCACTCTCCTTACAATGTGTATGATAATCAAGTTGGGCCATTTCCAGCACAAATCCAGGATTTCTCTCCCCCCCCACAAACCCACTCCACCCCCACGAACATGATACAGTTCTGTAGTGACCTAGAATCCTATTTCTGACGTCTCCGACTCAAGGAATATTTCCAACATACCTCTGAACAACATACTAATCCACAGAGACCTCCCTACCAACACTGCAAAAAGAAGGATTCTAGGTGGACTCCTCCTGAAGGTCGAGACAGCAGACTGGACTTCTACATAGAGTGCTTCCGCCGACGTGCACGGGCTGAAATTGTGGAAAAGCAGCATCACTTGCCCCATAACCTCAGCCATGCGGAACACAATGCCATCCGCAGCCTCAGAAACAACTCTGACATCATAATCAAAAAGGCTGACAAAGGAGGTGCTGTTGTCATCATGAATAGGTCGGAATATGAACAAGAGGCTGCTCGGCAGCTCTCCAAAACCACTTTCTACAAGCCATTACTCTCTGATCCCACTGAGAGTTACCAAAAGAAACTACAGCATTTGCTCAAGAAATTCCCTGAAAAAGCACAAGATCAAATCCACACAGACACACCCCTGGAACCCCGACCTGGGGTATTCTATCTACTACCCAAGATCCATAAACCTGGAAATCCTAGGCGCCCCATCATCTCAGGCATTGGCACCCTGACAGCAGGATTGTCTGGCTATGTAGATTCCCTCCTCAGGCCCTACGCTACCAGCACTCCGAGCTACCTTCGAGACACCACTGACTTCCTGAGGAAACTACAATCCATTGGTGATCTTCCTGATAACACCATCCTGGCCACTATGGATGTAGAAGCCCTCTACACCAACATTCCACACAAAGATGGACTACAAACCGTCAAGAACACTATCCCCGATAATGTCACGGCTAATCTGGTGGCTGAACTTTGTGACTTTGTCCTTACCCATAACTATTTCACATTTGGGGACAATGTATACCTTCAAATCAGCGGCACTGCTATGGGTACCCGCATGGCCCCACAGTATGCCAACATTTTTATGGCTGACTTAGAACAACGCTTCCTCAGCTCTCATCCCCTAAAGCCCCTACTCTACTTGCGCTATATTGATGACATCTTCATCATCTGGACCCATGGAAAAGAAGCCCTTGAGGAATTCCTCCATGATTTCAACAATTTCCATCCCACCATCAACCTCAGCCTGGTCCAGTCCACACAAGAGATCCATTTCCTGGACACTACGGTGCTAATAAGCGATGGTCACATAAACACCACCCTATACCGGAAACCTACTGACCGCTATTCCTACCTACATGTCTCCAGCTTTCACCCTGACCACACCACATGATCCTTTGTCTACAGCCAAGCTCTGCGATACAACCGCATTTGCTCCAACCCCTCAGACAGAGACAAACACCTACAAGATCTCTATCAAGCATTCTTACAACTACAATACCCACCTGCGGAAGTGAAGAAACAGATTGATAGAGCCAGAAGAGTTCCCAGAAGTCACCTACTACAGGACAGGCCTAACAAAGAAAATAACAGAACGCCACTAGCCGTCACCTTCAGTCCCCAACTAAAACCCCTCCAACGCATTATTAAGGACCTACAACCTATCCTGAAGGATGACCCAACACTCTCACAAATCTTGGGAGACAGGCCAGTCCTTGCTTACAGACAGCCTCCCAACCTGAAGCGAATACTCACCAGCAACCACATACCACACAACAGAACCACTAACCCAGGAACCTATCCTTGCAACAAAGCCTGTTGCCAACTGTGCCCACATATCTATTCAGGGGACACCATCACAGGGCCTAATAACATCAGCCACACTATCAGAGGCTCGTTCACCTGCACATCCACCAATGTGATATATGCCATCATGTGCCAGCAATGCCCCTCTGCCATGTACATTGGTCAAACTGGACAGTCTCTACGTAAAAGAATAAATGGACACAAATCAGATCTCAAGAATTATAACATTCCTAAACCAGTCGGAGAACACTTCAATCTCTCTGGTCACGCGATTACAGACATGAAAGTTGCTATATTACAACAGAAAAACTTCAAAACCAGACTCCAGCGAGAGACTGTTGAATTGGAATTCATTTGCAAATTGGATACAATTAACTTAGGCTTGAATAGAGACTGGGAGTGGCTAAGTCATTATGCAAGGTAACCTATTTCCCCTTGTTTTTTCCTACCCCCCCCCCCCCCCAGATGTTCTTGTTAAACCCTGGATTTGTGCTGGAAATGGCCCACCTTGATTACCATACACATTGTAAGGAGAGTGATCACTTTAGATAAGCTATTACTAGCAGGAGAGTGGGGTGGGGGGAGAGAAAACCTTTTGTAGTGGTAAACACCCATTTTTTCATGCTTTGTGTGTATAAAAAGATCTTCTATACTTTCCACAGCATGCATCCGATGAAGTGAGCTGTAGCTCACGAAAGCTCATGCTCAAATAAATTGGTTAGTCTCTAAGGTGCCACAAGTCCTCCTTTTCTTTTTACTTCCCATGGTTATTAACTGCACTAACCTGCACTTTTGTAGCACCTTTCACCCAAGCATTTCAACACACTTCACAAGCATCACTCCCTTTAGCCTCACTGCACCCCATGCACGGGAGCCAAAGGCTCTCCTCCCCACTCAGCAGCGAGCAGAGGGATGGGCTGATCAGGTGACTTGCCTAAGGTCACACAGCGGATCTGTGGCACAGCCAGGAATTGAACCATGGCCTCCTGACTCCCAGACCAGTGCCTTAACCCCACAATTGTTGTTCTCAATTTCTCCTTTGTTTCGTGTTGTTTGGCACACGCTGGAAAGGAAGCAGGATGCTGAGAAGGGGTGTGGTAATGGGGCTGCCCCCAGTAGAGGAATCTGCTATGCCCTAACAAATGGCACAGACTGCACAAGCCCCACCTCACCCCCGATCTAGCCCTTCCTGGGTAGCAGGCAAAGCTTTCCCAGTGGGAAGAGGCGCTGACAGGAGTCACCTGGTGTACAAAGGCACTACTTGCTTCCACGAGACCTAAGGCCCAAAGCACTGCTGAGGGGCTGCCTGCACGGGTGAGGTAATACAACTGTAAACTCACCCCAGGGTGGCCAGACACAAACATCAACGTACCCTCCATCAATTCCAGGCTGTAGCCTAAGGGAACAAACATTCAATGCTCCCAACAGCCGGTCTCTGCTGGCGAGGGCAGGTTTCTGGAAAGGCCAAGCAAACTTCACGTCCTGTGATTCCCCCAGCTGGAGGCAGTGTGGCTAGGTCCACATAGTCAGCCAGTCCCACAGCATGTAAGTCAAACGTGCTTAAAGCTTGAAGCCTGAGCTGGACAAAACCCTTTATTACTGGCCCCCACCTTGTGACATCATCACACACCGTTCTCTGTGCCTGGCTAGGCCACAAGCTCTGAAGGGACAAGAGGCTGTCAGTGGGACAGTTTGCAGGGGGGAGAGTTTAGATGCCTCACTGAAACACACACAGAAAAAGCCTCTAAGAACAAACCACTCAACCTGAACCAAACCAACAGCTACCGTGATTTGAGGGCTCTGAAACTTTCGGTCCAATCTGCACTATCCTGCAAATAGTCACTTTTTTGTCATGAAAACATTTCTCAGAACTGTAGACCCAGCGCCTGCGGCATTAACCCTTGGTAAAGCACCAGACACTCTTCTCATATAATTTAAGAAGCATCTTCCCATTTCAGAGCCATCTGTACTGTCTACTGATAAAAAGTGTCTCCCACCGAGCACCAGCAGCTGCCAATGTGCCTCCTCAAATGGACGAGATCACAAAATTTAAAAAAGTCACCAGAAGTCAGGACGTGCAACTTTCAACCTGCAGCTGCAACCTGTGCTCAGGGAACGTAAGGCCTGCTGGGCATTCCAGTCCCATGCCAGGAGAGCACATAAGCATGTGAGTCGTGCCACTGACTTCCTGTGGGATGAGAGACAGGCTTGGAATTAAGCATGTGCTTAAATGCTCTGCTGGAACATGGCCAGGTGCTCAGCATCTTCCAGGTTCAGGTGCACGCAGCACGGTCCTATCTTGTTTTTCTGGCTGCACCTGCATTACCATTTAGGATGTGAAATGACAGCAAAAAGTAGCAAAGGGCCTGCTGGAACCTCATAGTTGGGGTTTCCACCCTTGTAATTTTAACCATACACCCTTCTCAGTGAATTACTGCAGGGTTTTACATTTAACAGAGATACACGAGGACATACAGACCTGGAACCTTTCAATCCAACCTGTCCTGTGGTGGTGGAAGGGTCTTTTGACCAGCAATTCACTGCCATTCAATAGGATTCATCATGAGGGAGACATTTCCCTGCAGGGGAGGTGCATTTCAAGGTTCCAGGAGTGACCATTATTTCAGTAAAGAGAGTAAATAGTAAGTGTCACAGTTCTTTTGGTGTTGAAGACCCTGAGTCCGATCCCAGCTGAGAGCTGGAACGCCTGCCCATGTTCACAGCCTTGGAGTGCGGCACAAGAGTATTTGGTGATGCTCTGCCCTATCTCTCTGGGGATACACATAGATGTTCACATCACTTGAGTTACCTTCAGCCACAGAGGAAGTGACGCCTGATCTCACTGGGGCAAGGCTAGGTTAGATCTCTCCGAACACAGCACTAGTAAATGTACCTTGGGGGTGACCCTGCATTGGCCAGAGAGCTGGACTTGAGCATCTAACTGGGTTTTTCTGCCTCCATCTCTATGACTGAGAGAGTTAACATCACTGGAGCACCCCAATTTACACCAGAGGAGGATTCGGCCCTCCAGCTGGATATACACACAGATATATTTACGTGTTTTCGAAAGAGATCGGCATGGGGTCCCAGCTGTGGATCAGCTTCTCGTACGAAATACATCACGTCCTCCACTGTCCAGGAAGAGGGGTCTCGGCTGTTCAGCCGGGAGGTGTCTCTAGGTCCTAGGTATCTATCAGAGCCTGAAGGGTGAGACAATGAGAGAGAAACAGTTACAGCATCAGCGTTCCGGACGATGCCAGCACAGTGCTGGTGTGGATAGTGCTGGGGTGCAAGGGTGGATATCAGCACAGAGCTGAAATGGCCACGGGCTGGGAGTTCAAGCTGAGGCCAGCATGGCAATGGTGTGAACAGGGAGTAAAGGCTGAGGGCAACATGGTGATTGCACAGATAGGTGGAGAATTAAGGCTGAGGCCAGCAGGGTGCTGGTACAGACAGGGGTGGGAGTTAAGGGTGAAGGAAGCCCAGCGCTGGGGTGGACGGGGGTGGGATTAAGGTTGAGGGCAGCACAGCGCTGGGGCAGACGGGGTGGGATTAACACTGAGGGCAGCATGGTGTTGGTGCGGACGGGGTAGGATTAAGGCTGAGGGCAGCACGGCGCTGGCACGGATGGGGTGGGATTAAGGCTGAGGAAAGCACGGCGCTGGGGCAGACGGGGTGGGATTACGGCTGAGGGCAGCATGGTGCTGGGATTAAGGCTGAGGGCAGCACGGCACTGGCGTGGACGGGGTGGGATTAGGGCTGAGGGCAGCATGGTGCTGGTGCAGACGGGGGTGGGATTAAGGCTGAGGACAGCACAGCGCTGCGGCGGACAGGGTGGGATTAAGTCTGAGGACATCACGGTGCTGGGGCGGATGGGGTGGGATTACGGCTGAGGGCAGCACGGTGCTGGGATTAAGGCTGAGGGCAGCACGGCGCTGGGATTAAGGCTGAGGGCAGCACGGCGCTGCGGCGGATGGGGTGGGATTATGGCTGAGGGCAGCACGGTGCTGGGGCAGACGGGGGTGGGATTAAGGTTGAGGACAGCACAGCGCTGGGGCAGATGGGGTGGGATTAACGCTGAGGGCAGCATGGTGTTGGTGCGGACGGGGTAGGATTAAGGCTGAGGGCAGCACGGCGCTGGGGCAGATGGGGTGGGATTAACGCTGAGGGCAGCATGGTGTTGGTGCGGACGGGGTAGGATTAAGGCTGAGGGCAGCACGGCGCTGCGGCGGATGGGGTGGGATTACGGCTGAGGGCAGCACGGTGCTGGGATTAAAGCTGAGGGCAGCATGGCGCTGGGGCAGACGGGGGTGGGATTAACGCTGAGGACAGCACAGCGCTGGGACAGACGGGGTGGGATTAACACTGAGGGCAGCATGGTGTTGGTGCTGACGGGGTAGGATTAAGGCTGAGGGCAGCATGGCGCTGCAGCGGATGGGGTGGGATTACGGCTGAGGGCAGCACGGTGCTGGGATTAAGGCTGAGGGCAGCATGGCGCTGGGGCAGACGGGGTGGGATTAACGCTGAGGACAGCACAGCGCTGGGACAGACGGGGTGGGATTAACACTGAGGGCAGCATGGTGTTGGTGCGGACGGGGTAGGATTAAGGCTGAGGGCAGCATGGCGCTGGCGTGCATGTGGATGGGAGTTTAGGTTTAGGTTGTGATTTACCCCTCTCTCCTGGTTTCTCTCTTACCCTTTCTGAAACGTTGCCAGACACCATGTTAAGAACGCACCCTGGCAGGGCCTGAGCTCTCCCTTGTCTTTTGCAAACTCAACACAGCACCCTCCAGTTCTCCCTAGAGCTGCAGGCTCCCCTCCTCCAACCCCTTCCAGGTGCCTGTGACCATATCGCCGTCTGCCTCTCTTGCCTGATTCTTCCCCTGTGCCCTCGTGGCCAGAACAGTCCCCACTCAGCAGGGGTCCCTTGTACCCAGCTATGTTTCCAGCTACTACCCCTTCTCCCTCCTTTTGTTTCTCTTCCCAACTCATTAAGTGCATCGTTCACAGCCACTTTCTACAGCTCCATTCTGGAATCTGGCTTCTGTCCTCTACTGAAACTGTTCTCGCCAAGGACTCGAACACCCTCCCCTTGGCCTGGCTCCACCTCCATCCTACTTGGCTGCTCTGTGCTCGTTACACTGCTGAGCACTTCTTCTTTGCTGACATCGTGACTTCTCCCCGCTTCATCCAGCCCAGCTGGTGAGGGCACCCTCCTTGCCCATTCTGACCTCCATCCTGAACGCCTAGACTGCCTCCCTTTCCACTGGATCAGCTTCAGGCTTCGTGCGATTACTTTCAGGGGCTCACAAAACTCTACCTCTGCTTACTTATCCGCTCGTTTCTTATCAAGTCGAGGCCGCTGGGAACTGGTGGGAGGGGGTGGCAAGGTGGCTGAATGACGGAGGGAGGATGGAAAATGTATCACATTCGTTAAACAAAAGCAGAGCATTAGCCTGATCGCTCTAATCCTACATTACACCCACTTCCCGCACCTAGCATCTTCCTTTGTCCTGGGGCAGGGACTATCTTTCTGGGTGTTTGTGAAGCTCCTACCACAGTGGTCCCCAAACTTTATAACTTGTGCCCTCCCTTGCCCCGTCCACGCCACCTCCAGCCCCCGAGCTGGGGCTGCAGCTCTGGGAGTGGGGGGACACAGACAAGGGTAAAGGGGTCAAGACTGGGGCCACAGCTGGGGGTGGGGCCAGGGCTAGAGTCTCGGTCGGGGCTGGCAGCTGAGACACCAGTAGCTGGGACACTGGCAGCCGGGGACAGGAGCAGAGCTGGGTGGCACTCCTCCCCCGACCCCAGCCATGCCCCCCTGAAAGTTTCTCTGCACCCCCCCTGGGAGGGAGGAGCGCACAGCATAGTTTGGGGACCTCTGTCCTACATAGTGGTGCTGCTGCAAGCTAACCACCACCAGCCTTCTCAGGGAGCTCTCAGCTCCTCCTTGGTCTCTTCCTGAAGGTAAAGAGATCCCTTGTGCTGTTCCCGAGCTATGGTGAGTGAAGGGAATAGCTTTTCTCCAAAGAGCTGAACAGAGCTGTGGCAAAAAGAGAAGAGGCTTGATCCTTGGTCTGGCCCTGTTGCTCACTGGCTGCACTTGCTAGGTCGGAAAACTTTGGTTTGGTTTTACAGAATAACAAACGTTTGAAAGTGGTTCCCTGGGCAAGTAAAGCAGATTTTCCAATATGCCCCATTGGACCCTGCCTCATTGTTGCCTCTTACTATGCCCTGCTCCAGCTCTTCAGTCTCCTTGTTTCTCCCACTACATTGAGGGGTTTATTTGGAACGTGCAGACATTATTTTTGCCATTTAAACTGACAGTGTTTTCAATTAAACGGAGAGAAAAGTTCCAGTTTTGAGGGACAAGAAGGGAGCGGCACGGCTGGCAGGGGGGAGGAGTTTGTGCATTGTAAAGGATCCCTTGAACCGCACATTTCTAAGGGAAATTACATGCCCAGGTCTGGCAATGCCACACCTACAGACACTAGTGAACCTTCCAATGCCTACAAAGCCCACGGTTTGCCAAGCTGGCCTTTGCCAACTGGCACCCATTAGAGAACTGGGATCTTTTCATTTGTTAAAAATAATCAAAGAAATACAAAAAATGTTAAAGCAACTAAAGCTCCCATGGGTAAGCACTCAAGGGTCAGGAAATGCCAAGTAAAGGGTGAACGCAATACTGTAGCTCTGTCCTCTTGAGCATGTGCATTACGATACAGCTGTTAAATATAATCACGGCTTATCTTAATGACACATATGCAGCTAAACTTGTAGAATACTGTTTTTAATATTAAAACACGTGTCCCTATAAGTAAAGCCTGCATTGTTACATACACACCCAGGCAGACTGCAGGCTGAATGTTCAGCTCTCATTTCCTGTCTCCTGAACGCTGAATTGTGCAACCTTAACATGCCATCAACAGAGTCTCTTTGTGTTTGCACATGCCGCACCCAGTTCTCCATGGTGCTGCAGCCTCTCTGTGGCTCTGCTCCCTTCAGGTGCTTCGCCTGTCTCACGAGGAGCTGCCATCCACACAGACCCGCAGTATCTCAGCTCTCGGGCGTCGGGGTCAGTTGTGCACAATGCCATGGAGAAGGGGACCCAACTCCTAAGTGCGCTGTGTTGCTGCTGGTTTTAACTCTCGCTACCTTGGTGAGGTCGTGCACACAGGCACACGTCATTTCCTTACAAACAGATGGGTTTGGCACACGTGCCGATTTACTGCATTTAGCAGCTTCACTGCACCTGTGCTACACACCGGTTATTTTATAGCTATCACAATAGAACTGACGTGTCACTAGTGATCGGCAAGCACCCACTCAACTAGGTTCACCTCTTCCATTCATCAGCTGCCTGATATGCATCCCATCTGCCCACACATCCACCCTGCATGTCCTCATTCATAACTCTGCTAGTCAGTTCTCCTCACTCGAGCTGCTTCCCGTCCATTCAGCTACCACCCCTCAAATCCCCACCCATTCAGCAATCGACTCATCACCTGAACTGCTTCAGCTTACACACCCCAACGTGTTCATCAGCAGCTGCACACTTAGCCAGCCACCCAGCTCATCATTTCTACCCATTCAGCCACTGACCTCCACATCCCTAGTCAGCCCCCACGCCGTTCACTGACTGTCCACCCACAACTCCACCCAACGTACCATCCATCTCGAGAACATTTGTCTTAACAAACTGCCTATTTAACTGACAATGTAGAGGCCAGTCTCGGGTACTTGCTGGCATTAGAAAGATGTAACGGGAGTTAGCAAAGCTCCATATTGCCAAAGAGCCTTGGCGGGATGACTTACCCCCTGAGCTAAGCCTACGCAAGGCAGAAGCATTGCCCTGAGTGAGGCTAGAGGGCTGGTGCAGATGCCTGTATCCCTGCAAGCGGTAGTCTCTGCAGTTCCTGCTGGGGCTGGATGAATTGACAGAGTTCAAGGCAGAGTCCATTGGGTCCAAGCGAGGTTCCAGGGGACCTGGGAGGCCATCTCCCAGAACAAAGGTTTCACCTGTAAGGCACCAAGCTGCAGTCAGAACCAATAAGGGGTATGCAGTACAGTTACAATTCTATACAGCACACACAAGCAGCAGCAGCAGCAGCATTCCCTGTATGGTGTGCCGGAGGAATCAGACGGAAAGGGGTCATTGATTAAGTGCTGCAACGTGGTGTTTGTCTAGCAAGTTTCAGTCCTGCTGCTCTTGAGCGCCATTTAGCTGCATTTATGGTTCATACCAAGGCGTGTGCCCTACCCGTTCCTTTTGTAGCATCAGCACCAGTTCCATCCTGCACTCTCACATCCTCCTGCTGCTTCCACAAGCACCTTCCTTTGCCTGCCAGTGGCAGACAAGGGTGGGAAGTCGCCTGCTCTGAATAAGATTTGGAAGTGTTCCCCAAATCCACGCAGAAGGGGAATTCCTTCTCCGGCTCACAATTCCACCAGTGGGAACAGGATCTCTGGGACAATCTGAGTTACAGGCATTTTGTTCTTTCCTGCTCTCCCCCTCCCTTTGCTATCATCCACTAATGTGAACCCTCCCTCCCCAACTGAGCACCATCTCAGCCCCCTGTTGGGTCGGGGAATTGGGCCAGGAAGTGAATTGACCCCCCTGGTCTTCACACACACACTGGTTCTATTGCTTGAAAGGAAGACAGAGCCGGCGGTGGCTTGCAGAGCCCATATGGGACCCGAGGCTCCAAAGCCTTGCCTGCTTTACTTATCCTTACTGCTGGCCGCAGCAGCCAAGGGTTAAGCTCTTGCTCTAAGAACAGCTCTCTGAGTGGAAGGAAGTGTTGCCTTGGGACCCAGAGCCACAGGACTGGGTTGAGCCCTTCTGGGTCATTCTCTTGATGTAGGCACCCTCAAAGGACGGGCCCAGCTGACTGGCTTTGCTCGGGTTTTCCAGCTGTTGACACAGGCCTTTTATGGACACTGGCACAGGCTTTCCCCAGACAGCACCAGGTCCCCTTCATCAACCACCAGGGTTAGTTCTAATGTCACTCGCCATTGTCACTGCTGCTGTCAGGCTGGCTCCAGGGCTGAGGTGCCATTAACCATCCGCCACTGTCCCTTTCAACCTGCCAGGAGGGCTCTATGCGAACGCAGAACTGGGCTCAATAACGTGCCCAACAGGCTGTTGTTCTCCTCATTTAAAATGAGGCTTCCCAGAGGGTCTTGCAGATAGAGGCGTGGGAGGCCCTGCCATGAGGCTGGGGCCTTAGCAGGGATGTAACGTTACTGCAGCTAGTAACATGACGGCTGAGCTTGAGTGAGGCCTCTGCAGCTGAGAACAACGGACGCGCTCACGCTGCCCCGTCCCTGGTGCCAGTGGGAGGGAGCGGGCAGCAGGGTGCTCTCGCTGCAGGCCCACACTATTGGAATTCACTTTCTCTCTAGCTTGACTCGAAGCAGGATTTACTGACCTCTGGGGCACCTACTAGGTTCCCCTTTTCCCCAGGCGATGGGGGAAGGCTGGGGAACGAGATGGGGGGAGAAGGTGGGCTGTATGTTCTGGATGGTTATATGATGTTCGTAGGGATGATTTACAGCTTAAGCAAGCGCATCTAATGCCCTGGGGTACTCTCCTTTGCTGTGAATGGTTCTGTGCATATTTTGTGCAAGAGTCGTGAATGGTCAGGATGGATTCTGCTAACGAAGGCATAGCTGCTACACGACAAAGTCAGCCCCGCCAGCCCAGAGCCCTACGGAACCATTCCAGGCCAGTTCTGTGTGAAGGACTTGCTAAGTCTAACTGCAAGAGAAGAAAGCGGTTAATAGACCAAGGCGTGTTGCCTTTGTACCAAATGTGCTATGCAGCCATCGCAGGACACGCTTCCCAGACCGGCCACAAGAGCAACTTTTCCCAGGGCCAGCAAAGAGACGCTTACAACAGTTCTGAGTCATTTGAGCTGCCACTCCGCTGCTGTGGCCTGAGAGGAGGGAGACACGAAGCCTGGGCAGCTGCTCCTCCGGGCACCTGGGTTTCTTCCCTTGGCCTGCAGAAAACGGCTTCATGAGCCTACAGCCAAACCGAGCCCAATGCAGGAGCATGACGCGGGGATGGGAGCAGAGGAAAAGGGTAAATAACCGAGTAATAAAACCCACACAACAACCACCAGATCTGATGTGGGAAACTGTGCTACCATCCCCAGCACGTGAGCCCACATTGCAGCCGTGCTGGAACTACAGAGCCATGGGACAGCTTAGACTACAGCTGTGGAAGAGGGTAATAAATAGGTTTTTACTGCCCACTTCCACAGCTGTAGTCTCAGTTGTCCCTTGGCTCTGCAGTTCCAGCATGGCTCAACGGCGGTGGGATGCACCGACACCTGACATGGATCACCCACAGCGACAGCACTCGAAGAGGAAAGAGTAATATCGAGAGCAATCTTCTCCCAGGCAGGCAGAAAGACACTTCCTGGGAGCTGGCTAAAGATATGCAAGTAAACAAGATTAAGAGCTGCAAACCAATCCAATGGCATTAGGAATGCTGGGGGCTGAGGTCACTGAGATCACTGTGCTGAGCTGGGAATGAATCGGAGTGCTCTCTGGTCCATAATGGGGTGGAGCTTTTGCCTTCCTTTTGTGATGAGGAAACAACAGGAGTGAAATCCCTTTCCCTGAAGCTGCTGAGGAAACAACTTTATTGTTCCAAGTTATAGAAGGACTGTAACTTTCAAAGCAAGTGGGGAAGGCAGATGGGTTCAGGGCACCGGACGTTGTAACTCTTCTAAGTTAACTCTAGCACACTCCAGTCATGGGCAATGCCACTCCATGCAATGCCTGGGAGGAGGGGTAAAGGGGACTAAGTCCACAGCAGATGAGCCAATGCTCAGTTTGGCATCAGAGGAGGCAGCAGGAATATCAGACTTGCGACGGTGGAGGCCAGATTTCTGCCTGGCACGGTAAGAAAGATTTCAGCCACGTCCATTTCTGCCCATTCAGTGCTAGAACAGATTGAGGCGACCTGGGCGTCTAAACAGCTTTTCTATTTGAAGGGCAACTGATAAATGACCAGACTTCAAAGTGGACGGAGAATTTTCACCTTCTCTAGTCTCTCAACTGGACCTTCAAGAGGGAGATCTTCCTCCTTCCGTGAGCAGTCCAGAGCACTTCAAGCAATCCGCTCGCCTCAGGCTGACAGCTGTGACTACAGATGGGACACCAGAGACAGGTTTTGGAGGATGTTTTGCCACTTATATCTGTCACTATCTTTCGTCTCCTTCTCATACTTCTTGGGGTGGGGGCGTGGGAGGCTAGTAAAGGACTTATCTTGTGCCACCAAAGAAGAATGGTGCTAGACAGAGTCAGAAACTCCTTTTGGTTTTATCAGCCTGCCCAGATCCTCTTGGCACCAAACTGAGATATCCTGAGACTGGAACTGCAAAAAGCAATTACTCACCTTCTCGTAACTGTTGTTTTGAAGGTGCACCCGAGGACGGAGCACCTGTCTCAACACTGGATCCTTCCCCGTGTTTTTTTAACCGTCTATCCCACTTCTACCATGCGTGGTCCCAAATAACATTAGACCGCTGGGTTCTTCGCACAGTGGAAGTGGGATATTCTTGCCAATTCTGCTCCTACTCTCCCTTCCCACCCCCCTTCCCCATCCTGCTTCAAGGACCCTTTTCATGAGCAACTCCTCATCCAGGAGGTGCAGGCGCTCCTCGCCATAGGAATGGTGAAGGAGGTTCTTGAAGAGCTATGGGCAAGGAATTCTGTTCCCACTATTTCCTAATCCCCACGGCAAAGGGGGGGTCTCAGACCCATTCTAGACCTGCGAGTACTCAACAAGTTCATGGTAAAGTTCAAGTTCCGCATTGTCTCCCTCAATATAATTATCCCTTCCCTGGAGCTGGGAGACTGATTCGCCGCCCTCAACATAAAAGACGTGTACTTTCACATAAAAAGAAAAGGAGTACTAGTGGCACCTTAGAGGCTAACCAATTTATTTGAGCATAAGCTTTCGTGAGCTACAGCTCACTTCATCCGATGCATCCAATGCATCCAATGAAGTGAGCTGTAGCTCAAGGAAGCTTATGCGCAAATAAATTGGTTAGTCTCTAAGATGCCACTAGTACTCCTTTTCTTTTTGCGAATACAGACTAACACGGCTGCTACTCTGATACTTTCACATAGTGATTCGCCCCGCTCACAGACGCTTCTTAAGGTTCATGATTGACCAGTAACATGATCAGTTCACGGTCCTTCCCTCTGGCCTGTCGACAGCCCTACGACTGTTCACCAAGTGCATGTCGGTGGTAGCAGCCTTCCTCTGAAGGAGGCAGGTGCAGGTATACCTTTTACCTTGACAGCTGGCTACTTGGGGCACACCAGAGAGCAGGTGGAGTCGCAGGTCAGTCTGGTCACATCCACGTTTGAGAGACTCGGTCTCCTCCTCAACGTGAACAAGTCAACCTTGTCACCGACCCACAGAATATAATTTATCGGGGCAGTGTTGGACTCGATCCAGGCAAGAGCATGTCTGCCGGAGTCCTGATTCCAAGCCATGGCATGCATAATTCAATGCATGAGAGAGTACCCAACTACTACAGCGAGGAATTGCCTCAGCCTCCTCGGTCACATGGCCGCCTGCACGTACATGGAATGGCTGCCCAGCTGAGGCTCAGGCCTCTACAGACTTGGCTTGCCTCGACATACCCTCCCAGGGTGTGGCACCCTGAATTTAGTGGCCACGGTACTACAGAAGGCACTAGAGTCACTCCAGTGGTGGCTCAATGCTCGGATAGTCTGTGAAGGAGTCCCCTTCAGCAGCCCTCAATTCTCCTTGTCTCTGGTTATGGGTGCTCTAGGTTGGGGCGTACATCTGGGAGATCTCCTAATGTAGGAGCACTGGTCACAGCACAAGCTCTCTCTCCATACCAATATCAAGGAGCTCAGAGCTGCGTGACTCTCATGCCAATCTCAACTGCAAGGCCAATATATGGCACTCATGACTGACAACATTGTGGCAATGTTTTATATCAACAAGCAGGGTGGAACACGGTCCTCGCCCCTCTGTCAGGAGGCCCTCAGACCCTGAGAATTCTGTATAGCCCACTCCATTCACCTGGAAGCATCATTTCTGCCAGGAGTCCAGAATGTACTGGCGGACCACCTCAGCAGGTCCTTCCACAGCCACGAGTGGTCCATCTGGCCAGATGTCATTCACACCATTTTCCAGAGGTGGGGGTTTCCCCAGATCGACCTGTTCGCAGCTTGGAGCAACAGGAAGCGCCCAGTGTTTTGCTCCTTCCAGAAAAGCAGCCAAGGCTCAATCGTGGACACATTCCTGCTACTCTGGGGAGGCTGTCTCCTCTATGCCTTTCGCCCGATCCCTCTCATGCACAAGGTCCTGCTCAAGGTCTGCAGAGATGGGGTGGAAATAAATCTGGTGGCACCAGCGTGGCCTTGACAACACTGGTACACCACGCTTCTGGATCTGTCGGTCGACACCCCGGTCACATTGCTGCTCCTCCCCAACCTGATCACTCAGGATCATGGTTGGCTTCATCACCCAGACCTACAGTCCCTCCACCTCATGGCCTGGAAGCTTCCTGGCTGAACCCCATTGAGCTTCTGTGCTCAGAGCAGGTGAGGGAGGTCCTACTCAGCAGCAGAAAGCCCTCCACAAGAGCCACGTATCTGTCGAAGTGGAAGAGGTTCAGTTGCTGGTGTGACCAGCATCATATGCACCCACTTCAGGCGTCGTTACCTCTTATTCTGGAGTACCTTCTGCAGCTGAAACAGCAAAGCCTGGAAGCATCGTCCATAAAAGTACACCTAATGGCTAACTCAACTTTCCACCCCGGAATTGCTGGGTGCTCTGTCTTCACCAACCCCATGGTGGGACGGTTCCTCAAGCATCTGGAATGGCTACATCCACAGATTAGACAGCCTGTTCCTGCGTGGGAACCTTAATTTGGTCCTCTCCAAGTTAACGGGGCCCCCATTCAAACAGCTGGTGACTTGCTCCCTTCTCTACCTCTCGTGGAAGGTAGCCTTCCTAATTGCCATTACATCGGCAAGAACGGTGTCTGAGTTAAAGGCCTTTATCTCTGACCCACCTTATACAGTTTTCCACAAAGACAAGGTGCAGCTCAGACCTCACCTTGCTTTCCTGCCTAAGGTTTTCTCCCATTTCCATACCAGCCAAGACATATTCTGGCCTGTCTTTTATCCAAAGCCTCATGCCAGTAGTTGTGAGCAGAGGCTGCACTCCTTGGATGTTCAGTGAGTCTTAGCCTTCTATATCGAACGCACCAAGCCATTCAGGAAATCGAACCAGTTGTTCATAGCGGTGGCTGACCGCAAGAAAGGCCTACCGGTCTCATCTCAAAGAATATCTTCCTGGATCAAGTCCTGCATCTGCATGTGCTACGAGCTGGCCAAGACACCAGCCCCGGCAATTACAACACATTCCCCTTGGACACAGGCCTCATCGGCAGCGTTCCTGGCCCAGGTCCTGATCCAAGAAATCTGCAGGACAGAAACTTGGTCCTCGGTGCACACGTTCGCCTCTCATTACGCCATTGTCCAGCATGCCAGAGATGATGCAACTTTCGGCAGAGCAGTGCTCCAATCAGCGATT
Source organism: Chelonia mydas (assembly GCF_015237465.2). Taxonomy (NCBI): domain Eukaryota; kingdom Metazoa; phylum Chordata; order Testudines; family Cheloniidae; genus Chelonia; species Chelonia mydas. The sequence continues at coordinate 17,701,923 of NC_051259.2, read as the reverse complement.
CCATCACTCCAACCCCACTGCCTAGGTAAGGCTTGGGAGTCACCTAATTGGAATCAATATGAGCAATCACTCGAAGAGGAAGAAATGGTTACTCACCTTCTCGTAACTGTTGTTCTTCGAGATGTGTTGCTCATATCCATTCCAAACCTGCCCACCTTCCCCTCTGTCGGAGTAACCGGCAAGATGGAACTGAGGAGGTGCTGGGTCGGCAGGGTCATACATTGAGTGCCCTGGAGGCACCACTCCAGGGGACTCCACAGCCGATCCGAAGGGTGCTGCTCGGGGAAAAATTTTCTGATGACTGTGCACATGGCACACACACACACCTAACTGGAATGGATATGAGCAGCACATCTAGAAGAATGTCTGTTTTGAGCCCGACAAGGCTTACTCGGGCCCTGGCCCTGCCCGGACGGAGGATGGGAAGGCTTACGCCTGCCATTCCTACCCCTGCACCTGTAAAAATCCTGCCTCAGCTGAGGAGGATAAGGGCGCTGTTGCAGCAATTGGGGCCTAAAGGGCTTTTGTTGGGTTGCCGGGGTATGCATACCCAAAGACTTCATTGTCGCCTGGAGTCTTTGAGGCTATGCAGTCTTGAGTCAGTCTGTTCGGCAAACAGGCCCACCCCGTCAAATGGTAGGTCTTGCATAGTTTGCTGAACCTTGGGCGGGAGCCCTGAGGCCTGCAGCCATAAACTATGCCGCAGAGCCATTCCTGAGGACAAGGTGCATGTTGCCGAGTCCACAGTGTCCAGTGAGGTATGTAAAGAGGTCCGTGCCACCACCTTGCCCTCCTTGACAACTGCCCCAACTCCTCCCTGGACTCTGCTGGTACCAGCTCCCTAAACTTCAGCATTGAGTTCCAGGAGTTAAAACTGTACTTGCTCAGGATTGCAAGTTGGTTGGCAATCCTGAGTTGCAAGCCTCTGTGGAGTAAACTTTGCGTCCGAATAAATCCAGGTGCTTGGTGTCCTTAGATTTAGGTGCTGGGGCTTGCTGAACCTGCCTCTCCCTCTCATTTACTGCTGACACTACCAACGAGCAAGGCTGTGGGTGTGTGAACAGGTAGTCAAACCCCTTGGAGGGCACAAAGTACTTCCTCTCCACACCCTTAGCGGTGTGAGGGATGGAGGCCAGGTTCTGCCAAATGGCATTTGCATTGGTCTGGACAGTTTTGATGAGGGGTAGAGAGAGCCTGGATGGCCCTTCTGGTGCCAGGAGGTCCACCATAGGGTCCTTCAGCTTTATCACCTTCTCAGCCTGCAGGTTCATATTTCGTGCCACCCTGTGCAAGAGTTCCTGGTGGGTACGGCTATCTATAGGGGGTGGCCCCTAGACGGAGGTGCCTGCTACCACTTCGTCCGGGGAGGATGATGAGGATGCTAGTGGAGGAACTGGATCCTCTGGACCCTCTTGGTCCTTGGGGACCTCCTGTCCCACCTCTAGATGGGTGCCAGCCACTCCAGGGTTTGGCTCAGGAACTGGGGTGGGTTCCAGAGGAGGTGGTGCAACCGCAGACTCCTCTGCACCCTTAGGGGAGGGGCGACTGGCCACTGCCTCCAGCACTCTAGGCTCGGACGCCACTGAGTGTGAGGCCTTGGACTTGGGAACCCTGGGCCTGGTGCTACGCCCATGAGGTCCAAAATGGCCACTCAGCTGGCCGTGCCACTATGCAGGCGATGGCCCTGCACCGACGTCAGGTCTTTCCCGCGCCGACTTGTGCCGGGGATGCTGCGAATATTTGGAACCTGTCTCCAAGTCCGAAGACGGGGACTGGGACCACAATGACCATGGCGGTGCTGAGTGCAGCTGAGCCAGGGAGCGGTGCCGCAAGTCTAGGAAGCAGTGCTGCAGGGTGCCATGAAGCTGTGGAGCGGAGTTGTGAACTGGAACCGTACCGCGATCTGGAGCAGTCCCGCGAGCGGGGTCTACGCAGAGAGCCGGATCGGGGCCGATATGAACGGTGCCGAGATCGGGACCTACTGCGCGAAGGCGATCTGCGCCGTGAGCGGGAGTGCTGGCAGGACCTTGATTGGTGCCAGGAGTGCAACTGGCGCCGGGACTCTGAGCGGTGCCTCCCCCCTGCAGTCTGCATCCAAAGGAGGATCATCACCGGCTTTCCCCGGGACTGCGCTGCCTGCGGCAGTATCAGAGGCTTGATGCAAAGGGCCAGGGACCTCCGTGCCGTCATCGCTGTGAGGTCCCTGGTGGCCTCAAAGGTGTCTGGGTTGAAAGGCAGTTATACATCCTCCATCACTGGACCTGGGGAGTCCAACTGCACCGGACTCAACGGTCCCCCTTGTGGGGCCAAAGTCAACGGTGCAGGCTCCAAAAGTTTTGGTGCCGGGGGCTCCTCCCTGGGACACGCCCCATTGAATGGCTCTGATGGTGGGTCTTGAAGTGAGGGAACCACTCCTCCCTTGCTTCTGGTGTTGCTTCTGCGCCGGTGAATGGGATTGGTGCTGGGCCAGTCCTGCCATCTTCGGTGCCGGGGAGCTACCAGACTCCTTCCACGCTGCCGCCTCCACCACTGCCGCCAGGGCACTGCGCACTGAGGAACTCGACGCTGGGTCCTGCCGCACCGATGTGGATTGCGGTCTCAGTGCTGCCCCCATAAGGAGCTGCTTCAGTCTAAAGTCCCGCTCCTTCTTGGTTTGGGGGCCAAAGCCCTTACAAATCCTGAACTTCTCTGACCGATGCGCTTCCCCCAGGCACTTTAAACAAGTGTCATGAGGGTCGCCTGCTGGCACGGGCTTGTTCCAGGACTTGCAGGGCTTGAACCCCTGGGACTTCAGCCTGTAAGTCCCCCAAGGAGCACGCAGTCGGGGTGGAGGGTAAACTCCCAAGCCCAACAGCTAACTAACTACTAACTAGAACTACAATAACTAAGAACTAACCTACCACCAAATACAAACAGTCCTAAAGAGAAACTAGGGAAACGTGGAGAGCTTGCAAAGTTCCAACGACTGTCACTGGCGGTAAGAAGGAACTGAGGAGGCGCTGGGTCGGCAGGGTCATATATTGAGCGCCATGGAGGCGCCACTCCAGGGGGCTCCACGGCCAACCCAACGGGTGCTGCTCGGGGAAAAACTTTTCGATGACTGTGCACGCAGCGCGCACACACCTAATTGGAATCTATATGTGCTACCACTCGAAGAAGAACTTGTTCTTTCTTTGAGTCCCCCCCGGAAAATCTTACAGTCTCTTCCATACACAGACTGGAGCTGAGATTCCCAGTCCCTATGGATCCAGGGGACAACTGAAGACAGAGGGAGCAGGAATCAGGCAAATTCCCTTCCCCCAAGCTTCTAAGGCATGAGACTGGAAAGTGTAGTGCTCAAGACATGCATCTCTTAAACCTGGCTGTTTTGCTGAATCCTCCAGCCATACAGGTAAGGAGGTACCAGGAACAGAAGCTCTCAGGGAAAATGTATTTCCTTACTGGGGATTTTGGAGAGAGAATTTTGCTGCACTAATTTAACTACTTGAAAGAAACCAGCCCTAACTAGGAGAGAAACCGAGGGAAGATGGCAAGCAAGCTGTATCCTCAGTTGGGCCTTTCCTGGCTCGAGATGAAATCCATGCAGCCCCAAGAGCTGCGGTTGCTGGGGGGCTCAAGACCTGGAATGCACCAGAGATCAGTACTGATGCTAGAGGAAATGCTGTGCAGTGCGGTGATGGCCTAGGAGTGTGGGGTGAAAGCAGCAGCAGCGACCCATGCAATGCACCCAGGCCTCGGAACCTCAGAGCAGATGAGATGATGGGACAACCCTGGCTAGCCATGAAACATGGGGCATGTCAACCACACAGCCTGAGGAGACGGTACAAGAGACCAGCCTGTAGTCACCAGCCAGGTCTCTGCCTCAGCAGTGCCAGCTACTGGGCCTTGTTATGTCTCATCTAGAAATGGAGGCTGGCAGAGGGGAATCAAATGCATTTGTCCCAGCACAGAATTCAAGCTGCTCTTTGAAGAAGAAAATATTTGGATCGCAAATTCTCCAACCATGCCAAAGCCTCCATCCTGACAGGCAGGAGGTGCTGAAGTGACACTGTGGGCACAGCATTCAGTCACCATTCCCAGCCTTCAAACCTGCCAACGCATGACAAACGTGATCACCATGAAGGTAAAGTGGAACACCTGGACTATGCTGCATTTTGCACCAAACATGACAAATGCGAATGTCTTTTAATTGTAAACCTATTATGAAGGACATTTTCTCTCTGGGTGAATTAAATGAACCATTTTTTACAGAAGAAAGCTGGAAAAACAAATTTCCTGTGCAATGAACAAAGAGGAGCCATTTGAACAGTGACACTGCAGGCTTGTCCGAAGCCTTGTGGACACTACAAGCTGAGCTAGGGCTGATGACAGGTCAGCTGCATGCGTAGCCCCAAATCAAACTGCATTCAGCACCACTTAAGCAACTGAGGTTACGGCCAAACTGCATTCAGCACTGGAAACCCTCGCAAGCATTCTCTTTGTAGTGCAGACAAGGGCTTTCCTCTCTTGTAGCTGGGGAACCCACTTCTGGAAGGACAGATTAGCTGCTAGTTATTTCTAGGCTGTTACTCGACTAACTAAACACCCTGATGCCTTACATACTAATCGTTCCCGTCATCGGGGTGTTTCTGGACACCACACTGCACGTCAGCCTGAGTGCTGAGGCTCTGGCTGCAGTAATAGCCTGGAGCTGGTCTAAGGTTAAGTGAGTGAAAGGAAAGTGACTTTCATTTCTATTCCCTGGGAAACCTGTTGGCCGGAAGGAATTTTACAGACCAGTGAACTGTGCAAGAAAAGTCCCCTTTGCCTCTGAAAACGGCCTGCACAGACTCACTCTGATTCAAGACATGGATTCTATTCCAAATGTTTACTGAACACAGGGATTTAAACAGAGCATCTGATGCTCACACTCGTTCCTGGCTAACACAGTCTGCATCCTTACATCAAGGCCATTAGCACTGCACATCTGTTAGTCTAAAGGCTACAGGATGCTTAACACATATTTGCTCATTACACGAAGACTGACTGAGAAAGCTCTACAGTCCTGGATCTTTCAGCTCAAATCCTTAAGCAGAGAAAGCTTCCAGCTACACCAGCCCTCTGGAAATATCTCACACGCACACACAGGCTGATGGATGGAGGGAGGGATAGCTTGGTGGTTTGAGCATTGGCCTGCTAAACCCAGGGTTGTGAGTTCAATCCTTGAGGGGGCTATTTAGGGCATCTGGGGCAAAAATTGGGAAGTGGTTCTGCTTTGAGCAGGGGGTTGGACTAGATGACTTCCTGAGGTTCCTTCCAGCCCTGATATTGTATGAATGTATGGACCAAGTGCCAAAGAGGGCATTCATCCAGCTATGTTTGGTATGTGGCCCAGCGCATCCTCCCAAGCATTCATGTGACCGACAGTTTAGAAGTTGAAAGGAAACTCTCCGAGAACCAAGAGGTTTGGGCAGGTGGGTTTACTTAGCTGATTTTGCGGATGCTGCTCATTGAGGTAAATCCTGGTAGAGCTCTCATGCACTAATTGGTGCTGACTGAGGGACCGGATGGGATGTTGGGGGAAAAATGGCTGGAAAAGGATAGCAGGTTCCCCCTAGCACTCACTACAGCAGGTGGTCATGGAGTACAATACTGTGGCTGGATTGATTAAAAATGCCTGGATAATTTTATGACCATTAACAACATATAATAATCATAGGAGATTAAAATAAGGATAGTCAAATCTCATGCTTCATGGCACAAGATGATCAAAGCAGGGGTCATAAAGGGTTGCTTCATGGTTCTGGCTTGGGGTGCTATATTTTCTTCACCTTCCTATGAAGCCTTAGGCACTGGCCCCTGCTGGAGTCTGAAAAACAGACTTGCTGGACCCATGGCTGATTTGGCTTTGTAAATCCAATCATTCTACACTGGTTAAGAGTAACTGTAACAGCCAGGTTTGGGAAGCGATGCTGTGCTCACCTTCCAAAGGGTGACGGTCATTCTTTGGTAACTTGGGGGAGAGAGGAGCGCTGTATGGAGGGGAATCTTGGGAGTAACGCTTTGTACCTCGGCCTGGTCCCTGCAGAGTGCCGTCTAATGAACTGCTTCTGTCTATAAAAGAGAACAAGCCCTACTTAGGAATAGACACTTCCTGGGAAATTCAGTCCTGCCTGGATCATCTATGACCCATGTAGAACCTCACATCGGCTTGTCAAACCTCTGGGAGCCATCTGGATCTTGATGGCTTCAAATTTAATTTTAATTTTGCAACGTTCTGAAAATCAGCTATAGGTGACGGCACACAGCTATTAGGTGCTGTAGCCATTCCACCTCCTTTAATTAATTTCATCTCGTTTCTCCTGGTTATATATCTCAATTCACCCCAAACCATTCCTTCCCTCCACAGTCTGTGCAGCCTTTACATATATGCAGGCTTTAGACAATTAGTAAATTCTCTATCCCTTAGTCATTATTTGGCCCAGTTATACCCAGAGTTCTTCAAACCCATCCCTCCAGCTCCCTCGTCAGCACTGTTGCCCTTCTCCAAATGCCCTTCCCTCCAGCATGGCTCCAATTTTCTAACACTAAGGTCCTTGTACTGTACATAACCTGCCAGGAACAGTCTCCGCAGGGCCATCTAGCAGGATGATCTGTGATGAGATGCCTTCAGATTTGTATCTGATTCTTTGCAACATTTCACATGGCGAGCTCAGATCCACTTTACTGCCCACAACGACCTCTTGGTTTCCTGAAAAGCTGCTGCTTCCCAAATGTTTCCAGCCTGCTCTCACTTGTGATTTGGGTTGTATTTCCCCCAGGATGTATTTAGTTTGCCTTTTTCTAGGCAATTTTCTAGGTATTTTCCACTGAATGCATCCGATGAAGTGAGCTGTAGTTCACGAAAGCTTATGCTCAAATAAATGGATTAGTCTAAGGTGCCACAAGTCCTTTCCGTTCTTTTTGCGAATACAGACTAACACGGCTGCTACTCTGAAACCTTTTTCTAGGCTGAATCTCATCATTATCTGCTGGGCCTAACCTCACTCAATTCTTTTTCTTCTCTGGTTTCACTGGTCTCCAAAACTCTTCCCAATGTGGAGTAATCTGTGAATTTCAGTAACATAGTATCTGCCGTCCTCACTCAGAAATGCAATGCCTATGTTAACATGACCGGACCCAACACCAGTCCCCGTGAGGATGCCCCTCCCAGGATTTTGGAGCTAGAGAAGCGATCTCCTCCGCTGCGTTGCGCAGCAGCCTGGTGTAACCATCTGAACCCTCCCCAAGGGGCTCAGTACAAAGAGGCTGCTGCACCTATTTGTTTTTCCCCCAAAAACCTCTCTAGGATCTGCCCTCACTCCCTGTTGCTGATCCCTTCCCCCTCCACAGTCCTCCCCGCACCTCCACTAAGGAAAACCTTCCCACCAGCCCAATGATCCAGCCCCTGAGAGCACCACCAGATGATGCCATCAGCCTCCTAGCAGCCAGAAACCCTTTTCACACTGCTGCTAGCCACCCTTCCCCGCATGGAGTCACTCTGAGGGGCAGGCTGATAGGGCCTCCGCTCTCAACATGCCCCACCTTCCTTTCTGCGGGCCTGCTGGCTCCTGGGAAGCGGTGGTGGGAGGGGAAGCAGGGCACAGCAAAAGTGCAGGACGGGTTACGGCATGGAAATTTTCACCAGATCAGAGCTTGTTCCTCTAGGAGTCATGCTGACCCCATCTCCCCGGGAATAGCAACTCTTCCTCCCTCCCAGAGCCATTCCCCACAGGAGCTTCCTCTGCACACTGGAGATTCCTAGTTCCCAGCCAATAGCCAACAGTAGGTGGTTTCCAATGTGAATCCTGGGCTGCCTTCACTTTTGCTGAGCTAGTCACTCACCAATTTTGGAGAGGTGGAGCAAAGGGACAGGATGACCCATTAGCCCTGGAACCTTTATCGAGTTTGAGATAAAGAGCTTGAGAGGGATTTCCTCTCCCATCCCCTCTAGAGGACTCCAGCAGCCTGCCATGGGCTCCCACATGGCAGTCCATCCCTCCTGCATTGTGGGGTGTCACCATTTAGTCCTTGCTGGGACATTATTTGTCCTCTTGTGAGTCTACCTCGTAGCACTTTAATTGCAAAGCTATACTGCAACCTAGTCTCTGTTGCACAGTGGCATGAGCCAACATGCCCAGGATGTGTCGCTTCAGACAGTGAGAGCACCAGCTATGCCGAGACAAGCAAAGTCCAGCCATGCACAATACGCCAGCAGTGTGGCTCCCAGTCCCTAGGTACAAACTGAGCTTTTCTGCTGGCACCAAGCACCAGGTGTTCTTTCTGGTGGGACAAGAGTCACAGCCATGACAGATATGATTTAGGTACGACTTAGTTAAACTTTCCATTTACCTAATGCCTGGGATCACCTTTCTGTTCTCTACACAAAGTCTCTCACTAGCCTAATTCCTAAATGGATCAGTAACCTAGATCAGGTTACATTTCTCAGACTAGCCACGAAGGAAAGGCAGGGAATGACGATGCAGAGAGGGTGAGACAGATGAATGGAGATCTGTTGGCACAAATGGAAATCAGGAAGTACAGGCAGAAAGTGCAGCATCGGGGATCCTGAGGGTGAGAGTGACATTAGATGTCGTGCAGTGAACCCACAAACAGTGGGTACCACTGCCGTCCGTACCACTGCCATCTCTTAGCTGAAGGGTAAAGTCTGGTTAGGATGTGGTGCTTCGAGGGACACCAGAAAGCCCACCCCCAGCCCCAGCTCCTACCTGGTAGGTACCTGTCGTGGCTGTACTCGTGGGAGTGCTGCATATGGTTCAGAGTAAAAGGCTGGTTCCCAAAGAGGTTGTCGCTGCGCAGGTTGTGGCAGAGTTTCTCCAAGAAGCGGAGGACGTAGGTGATGCTGTTTACTGCCGGCAGGTTCAGAGTGTGCTGCTCCCGATCAAACACCGCTGGAGACAGAAACAAGCAGAGCTGAACACATAAACTCCAGCCTGCACAGCCAGCTCCTGTACCTCCTCCTCCCCTGGCTAGCTAAAGCAAACAAAAGCCACTGCTTTCCCCTGGCTTAATGCCGGGGAAGTCTCCTCTCTGGGACAGGCCAGAACCAGCCTGCTGCACCAAGCAGCAGGTGCGAATCTGTTGTGCCTGAAGAGCTTATCTTTAAAGGTGAACTGCAGGGCATGCAAGGACAGGGTCCGTGCTCTGCTCCTGGGTGGTGGACAAATACGACCTCAAAGTATCTCAAAAAAAAAAAAAAAAAGTGGGTCGGAGAAGGGACTTGGGGCTATTTCTGGGGGGTTTTTTTGCATGAGAAACAACAAAAGCTCCACCCCTCACCCACTCCTGGAGGACTCTGGCAATCTCTGGAGAGTCTGGAGTACAACCTCACAGCTGGAGGGTGAAACCTGGGCTTTGGCTCACTAACACTGCGCCCCTCAGCTGCGGCCGGGAGAGCTGCCATGGGGAACGCTCTCTTGTAAGACACCTGTTGGGTGGTGTCACATTATCCACCCAAACACTGGGCAAGACCGAGAAAAGGGAGGCCTTAGGTCTAACTGGTGCTCTCTGTGCACTCTCTAGCCCTTGGCTCGGGGTCCATCCAAGGATCTCAAGGAGGGCAATGTAGCAGCTTTGTGAATTTTTACAGGAAGCTTTTCTGTGTGTGAGGGGTAGCAGAGAAGCCAGGGGTAGGATGTCAGAAGGAACTGACCTTGGGCTTGTCTGCATGGTGGGGTTTGGTGGGTTAGCTCTGTGTGCACTAACAGTTGCGGAATAACTATTCTGAAGTAACTGTGTGCACGTGGCCGGCTTTTACCTACTTTCTTTGAATCAGAGCGTACACATGGCATTTACTCTTTTCCGAAGAGGTGCTCAGTGTTCTAAGTGGGTATTTCATGGTGCTGTCCCGCTGCTGGGCTCTGTGCATTCTGGGATTTTTCTCATGGTACATTGTGGGTTATCTACCATAAGGCACTGGAATTCTGAGTCTTGGGGTCAGAGCAGCAAATTCCCAGGATTCCTCTCATCACATCCCAGGAGTCATGTGGTTTTTGAGAGTCAGTGCCATTTTCAAACTGCTGTCAGCCAGCACAGAAGGAACACAGCTGTGTACTGCGGCCCAGGCTGCCACGCATGTATTCGTGACCACACATCTGGGCAGCTGTATTTGTGACCACACATCTGGGCAGCTGTATTTGTGATCACACATCTGGGCAGCTGTCATGCTGCTGAGCTATTTTTGGTAGAGCAGGAGGAGAAGGATGAAACTGAGCAGCTAACTGTGGATAATGCTTTTCTGGAGCAGCTTCACCCCACAGGATGCTGTTTCTGGGTTTGGGATGCCAACTCTGGCTTGGGGGGGCCACGGGGGGGGGGAAGGATAATGATCCTGGCCTGAGGTGACCAGCAGTGGACGCAGAACTTCAGGATGAGAACAGGCCCTTCCCGAGACATCTGCGAGGAACCCCAGAGCTGCAGTGGCATCATACCAACATGAGAGCTGCCCTCAGTGTGGAGAGGGGCATGACCATCACTATTAGGAAGCTCACCACCCTCAATGCTACTGATCAGTAGCTAACCAGTTTAGTGTTGGTAGATCAGCCATCTGGGCTGCTGTCATGGAGGTGTGTGCTGATGTCCGGGGTCACAAAGCCTGGCACTGCACAGGAGATTGTTGATGGATCGGCATGGCTGGGGTTTCTGAATTGTTCAGGGCCATTGCCATATGCCTATACTTTGCCCCTCTCCCTAGGCCTCATAGTTCATCAAAAGCAAGGAGTATTTCTCCCTGCTGCTCCTAGGCCTGGCTGACCTCTACGGCAGGTTCACCAATAATAAGTGGGATGGTCTGGAGAGTCCATGTTACCAGGATCTTTTGAAACACACAGCTTTATTTAATGAAAAGTGAAAATTTTGCTTCCAGGATGGCTATGGACATTAATGGTGTTGTGATTCCTCATCAGTGTGGGAGACCCAGCTCACCCTGGACTTCCCTGGCTTATGAAGCCTTCTGCTGGAGACTTGGACAGGAAAAGGGAGTTGTTCGACTCTGGCCTGAGTAGCTGCAGAATGACACTGGAGTATGCGCATGGAAGGCTAAAAGGGAGACAACGTTGTCTCATGATGAGGTGGGAGGCTGCTCATGATCACTGCCTTGCTGTGCTTTGCACATCTGAGAGAGCAGGGAGAGAGCCTTGCTGATGGGTGGGAGGAAGAGGTAGAGACTTTCAGAATGTTATGAATGGCCACTGCATACTGCAGCAAACTGTCAAGGCCACAAGGTCAGGGGATGCCTTGAGCTCCTACTTTGAGGCTAGGAGCTGAAATGTTGCAATGTAATTTGATTGTGCATTGTGGCAGGGTTTCATTGCTCTGTATGGGCTAGTGAAAAAAGGTTATTTTGCTTTTTAAATACTTTGTGCCATGGTTTTGAGAAAGGGCATTTTATTATGTGCATAGGAGAGGTGGTATGCTATGAAAGTTTATTGAACTTTTGTCAAAAATCACTTACTGAACATCAAATAGTGTAAACAACAACATTTATTGATCAGAACCATGTATTCATCGTAACATGAACCACAACATAGAACAGTGCACACAGTGCAAGCTTCACTCAATGGGACGCTGCAGAAGTGCAGCACAAGTCACAGGCATATGTAAGGGCAGGATTTCTGCCTAGTGTCTTTCCTTGGCGTGTGGAGTGACACAGGAAGAAAGCACTGTTTGTCATTATGGGGGCGAAGGAGGGTTCCCAATACTCGCTGTTTTCAGTCTGGTGGGTGGGGTGGGGAAATGCCTGTGGCCGGAGTTTTGGAAGGGTACTGCTGCTCCCAGCTGCTCACCGATTGCAGGGCTGGAGTGGGTTGGAGTTGAGGTGGTGGGGCTGTGGCAGAATATGGCGCCATCATGTTCTCTATCAAGACAGTCTGTTCTTGCGTGAATTCCAGGAGCTGCCTCTGTCTCTCTTTCTCTCCATGTTCTCTGTCCTCCCTCTGCAAGAACTTCCTCCACTCCTTTGGCTTCTTATCCCTCTTCGACAATGCTGTCCTGAGGTCCTCAAACATGGTCTTCAGCCTTCTTTTCCCTGGCCCAGAGATTAGTCCGGCACGTGGAAGTTGCTAACAGTCCTGTTCACGGGGGCTGAAGCTGGGAAGCAAGAAACAGAAGTAGTTATTATAATTGCCATAGGGACCAGAATCGGAATGATAAAATGTTGCTTTTTCCTCAGTTTCGGAATGCCATTTCAATGGTCCCTTCTCAACCTGGGGAGAGCTTCACCTTACTCCCTCTTTGCACATGACTCCTGTTCTAATCCTAGGCAGTTGGTGCGGTGGGGGGCTGCAGTAGGCAGGGGGGCTTAGCCAGTGCTTTGCATGGGTGGGGTGGTGGGGGTAGGTGGAAGGATTTGAAGGTTTGCCTGGGCTGGGGAGTTGCAGAGGCCGTGTTAGTAACTGCATGTGCACCTAACGTCGGAGGATGTAACCTTAATACAGATCACCAAGAGCAAAGAAGGGACTGGTTCAGAAAGACGATGGGAGTTTAATTCGCTGCATTTAACTCAGGCAATATACCTCATGAAATGCTAACAGAGCTGGAATCTCAGGGCATTAAACTGTGAAGCAAAGTCTTTTATATTGTATTACTTTCCTGTAAGTGATGTTTCACTAAGCATGTCTACATTACAACCACCATGGTACCATTAGCTTGACTGTGGCAGGAGGACTGGGGGCAGTCCACAGTGGACGACTGGGAGAAGGGCCCACAAGGAAGACAGAACCGGGGCTGCAGAGTGGGGGCCTGGTGTGACAGATGAAAAATTTCCTGGTGTGGGAAATGAAAATATCAGGGGAGTAAACCCTGCAGAACTCTAATTCTGAGGCATGGACACCATTTTGAGCATGAGAGGAGGGGGACAGAAGCAGAGTTCACATCTACCCAAAATGGTGGCAACTAATGGGCTCCCAGAACAAAGTTTTAACCCCATCAACACAGTTTAATTGTAATACAGCACATCATACTTACTGGCCGAGGCCCTCTGCCCAGGACTATCAGGCTGTGTCCTCCTGAGGGCTATCTGTTCCTTGGGGGTCTGGTCAGGCTCTAGCCTGGAGAAGAGATCCTGGCTTTCTGGGGACACCACCTCCTCCTCCTCCGTGTCCTGGTCGGGACTGGGGTTTTCCTTGGTGCCTTTAGCACTATCCTCAATGTACCTGGGAAAATCCAATCCAACTCCTTAAAGCAGAGGTAGGTAATTGCAGCACTGTCAGGCCATGTCTGTCCTTGGCTGTTCTTATAATTCTGCCGGCAGCACTGCTTCCCTGTGTTGCAAGAGTGAGCCACATCTCAGGACAGCCCCTCTTGGTCATCCTGCCAGTGACGCACCTTCCCCGTGTTGCAGGACTGAGCCATGTCCCAGGATGGATCCTCTCGGCCATTTGCTTAGCTGTACACATGTATATTTTCTCCTCAGGGTGGCTGCTGTTTAGGCATGACTGCACTGGCTCCTCTCCCCAGATTGCAAGGAAACCCCTGTGCTGCTCATCTCCAGGTGTTTGCTGTAACACTCCAGGAGTGTGGAATCTGTGCCCCACCATTTAAACATGGGGACATCCAGTTGCCACGAGCCCAGCACAGCAGACAGTGTACACACACAGACAAGTCAGTCCTGGCGTGAAGCAATGCAGTGTGGGATATCAGTGGGAAGACTGAAAAGTTGATCCAAAATACAGACGTGTCCATATGAACATTTCTCCACATTAACTCATTTTGAAATGAGCCTAAACCACTTCAAAGTGGATTATCCAATTCGCACAGTTGATTTGGAAGAACTATGCTGTGTGGACACAGCCCATTTTAATTAGAAAAACCAACAGTCAGTCTGCAATAAAGCCCTGTGTACCCAAATCCCTAGTCAGAGCGAAGAGCCAAGAAGATGAGTCTAGCAGCAGCATTCTGATAGACCTGATGGAGGCAAAGTCCAGAAGAGAAGGGTTCACACTTTCCAGCCCATTGTACCAGACCTGTGGGACTCTCTGTGGCACCTCCGGGAGGACTCAGAGCACAATTCCCTGGTGCTCATGGGTACATTTTCAGGCACCCGACACTGATGGCTAATGAGGCAGGGAACAACTAACATGAACCACCATGGATCAAGTTGAAGCTGCTGAACGTTCCCCTTTCCCTTACAGGTTTAGGGAGCAGCTGGTATCATTGAAAAAACCAAACATAATGTAGCACAAAGAACACTGATGAAACAGAGGAGGATGGGCTTGAGGCTAATGCACAGGACTGGGAACCAAGGAGGCTGAATTCTGTTCTCAGATCTGCCACCAACAAGCTGTGTGGCCTTGGATAGGTCAAGTCACCTCTCTGTGCCTCAGTTTTCTCATCTGTAAAACAGGGAAAGAAAGCAACACTTCCCTAGCTCATGGGGTGCTGTGGGACTGCATTGATTAGTGGTTGAGAATGGCACTGTGATTCTTGGCTGGAAGGCACATGGGAGTTTTATTCCTACATGCACAAACATGTTATACACCCCACCTATGCTGGAGAAGTCATCCTCGCTTGTTTGGGCTTTATACATCATCCCTGTACAGACTCCCACGGAGACTTCCCCAGCTGGGGATGGCCACAGCTGACAACAGGATGGTGCTATGCTCCAGGGAGAGGGTTCCACCAAAGACCTCTTAGAAAGCAGGGCAGTGGGGAGAAAGCTTCGTTCTTACCTGAAATGACTTCTCCCCCATGGCCTTGCTTCAGGAAGGAAAAGACAGTTTTCTGATGGTAAGCACAGTCAATACAGGCCTGTACTGCCTGCTGCAGCACCACAGAGGCACGGGCTGGTCCAAAATGGTCAGGCAGCTGCTGAACTTTCTTCTTATCCAGGTGAGGCCCGGTGCTGCTGGTCTTGTTCAAGTAAATGCAGACTGCAGAGAGAGAGAAGGCTCAAGGTTACCCTGCGAGAGTTGCTTGCCCAGCGTATGCATCGCTGCTTTGCAACAGCCTTTCCCTCCTGCCAGCATGGAGCCTGGCTGCTGTCATACGCTCACCATTACCCTGCGAGAACCACCCGCCCACAGCCCTGCCCTCCTGTCAGCACAGAACCTGCCCTGTCATAGGCTCACCATTACCCTGCAAGAGCCGCCCACCCACAGCCCTGCCCTCCTGCCAGGACAGGACCTACCTGCTGTCATACGCCCACCATTACCCCGCGAGAGCTGCACGCCCACAGCCCTGCCCTCCTGCCAGCACAGGGCCTGCCTGCTGTCATACGTCCACCATTACCCCGCAAGAGCCGCCTGCCCACAGCCCTGCCCTCCTGCCAGAACAGGGCCTGCCTGCTGTCATACACTCACAAACAGGGTGAACCAAGCCAGTCCAGCATAGTCACTAGTCTGCTGCCCACCAGCACAAGGCATATTTAGAAGAGGTACAAGCCCACAGTGCTGATTACTCGCTTCCCTTGGGCTCATCCTCCATCCTCCTAGCATCTCCTCCACGGCCCCTGTCCTAGTGCTCCAAGTATGCCAAGCTGTGGGCGGGTTTGCACAATGGCGTGCTGAGTGTCCGGATAACAGTTGAGACTCTAAAAGGAGCCTAAGGGAGTTCAGCACCCAGCTCCCATTGAATTTCCAGCCTAGGTCCCTTAGGCTTCCTTGGATATCGGTCCAGCTGTGCTGAGGGGGAGTGGGCCCAGGCCATACCTTGTGCTGGGCAGAGCTAGTAACAGACTCCCCTTTCCGGGGCCAGCTTTAGTTCTGACTCAAGAACAGAACCCCACAGAAACCTTAGCTTGGTCTTTCTAGGCTCTCGACCCTTGCTCCTTTTTGCCCAAAGCGACTCTGGCTGCCTCTCCACACTACTAGGAGCTCAGTGGACCCAGCAAGACTCAGCAACAGACACCCTGACTTTTACTGCAGGGTTCTGGGGTGACTTGACGGCAGAGGCTGCCCCCCTCTCTGGTTTCAGAGAGAACTAGAGTGCTGAGGCCCTTCCTGCCTCAGAGCAGCCTGGGCCCGGAGAAATGCCCCTCCTAGAGCGGCTGCGTTGCTCGCATGAGTGTGCAACCATACGGCTCCAAGAGAGCACTCTGCACCTGGCTGCAAGGTGCGCCTCAGCCCAGAGTGAAAGGTCTCGAGTGTCTATGCAGACATCCTCTATGAACAAAAGGAGCGTTCAACCCACAGGGGATGCCTCTAGGTACCACTAAGCAATAATTTATGGCAGGAAAATGCAGTGCAATCGCCTAGCTCTAGCCACGGTCCTGAGAAGCAGAGGAGATGAGGGAAGGCCTGGGGAGCCTCTGGGTCTCTTTCCAGCCTGATTCTTCTCTGCGTTAGGCCGCTCTCATTTCCGCATCGGCCACACTCACTGCCACATTTGGAAATCGTGGCATCTTCACTTGATATTTTCTGGGTTCCCCCAGATTCCTTAACTGCATCATCTTCACTGAGGGGGTGACCCCAGCTTACCTGTGGGGGCCTGCATGGCAGAGCTGGGGATGGTAGCAGCATCCTGGGGCACAGTGCTTGTGTCTGGCTCTGGGGTGCTCGTTGTTGGAGAGGTGGGGGCTGGATTCAGCAAAGTCCGAGGTTTCCTCTGCAGAAAGGGATTGGGAAGAGTTCTCCTTTTACACAAGCTCACCATCCTGCCCCGCCTTCCGCCCTCATCAGACCCCGCCCCCATCCTGCTCTACCCTCCCACCCACATCAGACCCCACCCCCAACCCTGCTCTACCCACCCAGCCACCGCCCTCATCAGACCCCACCCCCATCCTGCTCAAACCCTGCCCACCAACCTCCTCAGACCCCGCCCTGCTTTACCCCTCCACTGCCCTCATCAGACCCCGCCCCCCCTACCCCTGCCACCGCCCTCAGCAGACCTCGCTCCCCCCATCCTGCTCTACCCACCCCCCCACCACTGCCTTCTTCAGACCCCACCCCCTGCTTGGCCATGCTTCCTGACACTTGTAAATATGCTTATCCCTGTGGCTGCGAGGCTGGAGTCCAGTTACTCCCTCCATTCCACACCCCTGCCCAGCGCATGTGCTGCCAGCCCCTGCGGGGCTGAGGAGCTGGAGTCTGGAGATGCTCCCAACCCCCACACTCCATGGGTGTGCTCCCATTACCCGTCAGTCCTAGGGCTGGACTTTGCCTCTTACACACACAAAAGCATAGGGGACGGAGGGTGCTGGGGGTGCGGTTTCCATCACACACAGGCGTTACAGTTTGGTTCACTGGCTCTCAGCACCCGCACTGTACAAATTGTTCCAGCCCCCTGCACAAAACACAGCTGCTCTCCACCCCAGAGGCACACACGCCCCATTCACATGTGATCACAGACACATACCCTGTCACCTACCTTACTGCCAGGCTTTGGTCCCCTCTTTTTGGGGAATTTCAGAGGCTCCACGGACTTGGAAGGGGTAGGGATGGGGTGATGGATCAAGGCCTTGGGCGTCCGGCCGCGCTTCTTGCCCGACTTGCGACGCTTTTGCTCAGGTTGGAGCCCCAAAGCAGTCTTCAGGCTGCCGTGCATGCTGGGCTTCTCAGCACTTCCTTCGGAGACAGGGAACGGGCTCTTTGGAATCACAACTGCAGTCAAAAGGAGGACGACGACCATCGTTTACACACGGTGACGTAATTACTCGCGCACACAGCTGTGGGTCCGAATACGAGTGGCTTCTGTCCGTAAACGCCGCCATCCCCAGGCAGCAGCAACCTTCGCTGAGCCCTAGTTAGAGAGCTCAGAGCTGAGCGTGCAGATGGTTTTTCTGCATCTCATGTAGGAGCCCAAATCCCCTGACCTCCAGTCCAGTGCTTTAGCCATACGGCAGCCCTTCCTCCTAAAACATGGGACACTCTGCCTTAAGTTAGGTGGACTGCTCAATTATCATAAGAACATGAGAACAGCCACACTGGGTCAAACCAATGGTCCATCCAGCCCAGTCTCCTGTCTTCCAACGGTGGCCAATGCCAGGCATCACAGAGGAAATGAACAGAACAGGTAATCATCAAGTGATCTATCCCGTTGCCCATTCCCAGCCTCTGGCAAACAGAGGCTAGGGACACCATCCCTGCCCATCCTGGCTAATAGCCATTGATGGACCTATCCTCCATGAATTTATCTAGTTCCTTTTTAACCTTGTTATAGTCTTAGCCTTCGCAACTTCCTCTGGCAAAGAGTTCCAGAGGTTGACTGTGCGTTGTGTGAAGAAATACTTCCTTCTGTTTGTTTTAAACCTGCTGCCTATTCATTTAATTTGGTAACCCCTAGTTCTTGTGTTGAGAGAGTAAATAACACTTCATTTACCTTCTTCACACCAGTCATGATTTTATAGACCTTTATCAGATCCCCCAGTCGTCTCTTTTCCAAGATGAAGTCTCAGTCTTCTTATTCTCTCTTCATACAAAAGCTGTTCTTTTCCCCTAATCCTTTCTGTTGCCCTTTTCTGAACCTTTTCCAATTCCAGTGTATCTTGTTTGAGATGGGACGACCACATCTGCACGCACTGTTCAAGATGTGGGAGTACCATGGATTTATACAGAGGCAATATGATATTCTCTGTCTTGTTATCCATCCCTCTCCTAATGGTTCCGAACATTCTGTTGGTTTTTTGACTGCTGCTACTCATTGAATGGATAATTTCAGAGAACTATCCACAATGACTCCAAGATCTCTAATTTAATTTAGCTAATGTAGACCCCATTTATATGCATAGTTGAGATTATGTTTTCCAATGTGCATTACTTTGCATTTATCAACACTGAATTTCATCTGCCATTTTGTTGCCTAGTCACCCAGTTTTGGGAGATCCCTTTGTACCTCTTCGCAGTCAGCTTTGGATTTAACGATCTTGTGTAGTTTTGTATCATCTGCAAACTTTGCCTAACCACTTTTTACCCCTTTTTCCAGTTCTTGTATGAATATGTTTAACACTACTGGTCCCAGTACAGACTCCTGGGGGATATGGCTATTTACCTCTCACCATTCTGAAAATTGAGCATTTATTCCTACCCCTTGTATCCTATCTTTTAACCAGTTACTGATCCAGGAGAGGACCTTCCCTCTTATCCCACGACAGCTTATTTTGCTTAAGAGCCTTTGGTGAGGGTCCTTGTCAAAGGCTTTCTGAAAATCTAAGTACACTATCTCCACTGGATCACCCTTGTCCACATGCTTGTTGACCCCCCTCAAAGAATTCTAGTAGATGGTGAGGCACGATTTCCCTTTACAAAAACCATGCTGACTCTTCCCCAACAAATCGTGTTCATCTATGTGTCTGACAATTTTGTTCTTTACTATAGTTTCAACCGATTTGCTCAGTGCTGAAGTTGGGCTTACCAGCCTGTAACTACCAGGATTGCCTCTGAAGCCTTTAAAAAAAATTGGCATCACATTAGCTATCCTCCAGCCATCTGGTTCAGAAACTGATTTAAATGATAGGTTCACATACCACAGTTAGTAGTTCTGCAATATCACATTTCAGTTCCTTCAGAACTCTTGGGTGAATCCCATCTGGGCCTGGTGACTTATTACTGTTTAGTTTATCAATTTGTTCCAAAACCTCCTCTAATGACACCTCAATCTGTGACAGTTCCTCAGATTTGTCACCTAAAAAGAATGGTTCAGGTTTGGGAATCTCTCTCACTGTGAAGACCGATGCAAAGAATTCATTTAGCTTCTCTGCAATAGCCTTAGCTTCCTTGAGTGCTCCTTTAGCATCTTGATCAGCCAGTGGCCCCACTGGTTGTTTAGCAGGCTTCTTCCTTCTGATATACTTAAACATTTTTTTGCTGTTACTTTTTGAGTCTTTGGCTAGCTGTTCTTCAAATTCTATTTTGGCCTTCCTAATTACATTTTTACACTTCACTTGCCAGAGTTTATGCTCCTCTCTATTTTCCTCAATAGGATTTAACTTCCACTTTTTAAAGGATGCCTTTTTGCCTCTAACTACTTCTTTTACTTTGTTGTTTAGCAATGGTGGCACTTTTTTGGTCCTCCTACTTGTGGTTTTTTTTAGTTTGGGTATACATTTAAATTGAGCCTCTATTACTTTGGGCACTGTACCTTTTAATTTCTGTTTAACTAACTTCCTCATTTTTGTGTAGTCCCCCTTTCTGAAATTAAAAGCTACCACGGTAGCTACTTTGGTATCCCCCCCCAGGGATGTTGAATTAATACCAAGCAATTAAGCTATGTTCGCCTCTTGGCCCAGATTCTGTATTCCATGTAGGATTAAATCAAGAATTGCCTCTCTCTTTGTGGATTCAGGACTAGCTGCTCCAAGAAGCAATCATTTAAGGTATCAAGAAACTTTCTTTCTGTATCCCGTCCTGAGGTGACATGTACCCAGTGTAACAGGGTCAGGCCAGATGGCTACAGGAGAGTGATCCTATTGGGATCCAGGAATTGCTAAAGGACCCCCCGCCACATCCCCAGCCTAAGGGGAGGATCCACAGGACCCGGAAGCCAAATGATTCCGGGGCACAACTAATAAAATAACAAGGACAGGAGTGCAGTGATAGAAAGTGCGGTGATAGGTGATACAGGACAGTGATAGAAGGTAGATATATTAGCCCCAGATTAAGCAGATCCCTTTTCCCTGAGTAAGATAATGGGCTGTTCAAGAACAATTAAGAAGCTACCAGAATCAATTAGGACAGGCAGGCTAATCAGGGAACCTGGTTTTAAAAAGGACCTCACTTCAGTTAGTGAGACGCGTGTGAGGAGCTGGGAGCAAGAGGTGCAAGAAGCGAGAGTAAGTAGGCATACTGCTGGAGGACTGAGGAGTACAAGCATTACCAGACATCAGGAGGAAGGTCCTGTGGTGAGAATAAAGAAGGTGTTGGGACGAGGCCATGGGGAAGTAGTCCAGGGAGTTCTAGCTGTCATGCACCTGTTAGAGGAGCCACTCCACAGGTGCAATCCACAGGGCCCTGGGCTGGAACCCAGAGTAGAGGGGGGGGCCGGGTTCCCCCCATCCCCCTCAACTCCCTATTTGAGACAAGAGGAGTTGACCTGGACTGTGGGTCCCACCAGAGGGGAAGGTCCCTGGCCTGTCCCCCGACCCACTAGGTGGGTCAGCAGAGACTGTGGGGATTGTTCTCCTCCCTTTCCCCATGCTGGCCAGTGATGAAGTTAGCTGCGTGAACGGCAGGTTTGAGCCACTAGCAAAAGTGGCCAAACTGAGGGCTGCCGTGAATCTCTGAGGTGAACAAATCCGCCAATAAGCGCAGGACCCACCAAGGCAGAGGAGGAACTTTGTCACACCAGTCAATATGGGGATAGTTGAAATCTCCCATTATTAATTATTATTATTATTACTACTGAGATTTTTATTTTATAGCCTCTCTGATCTCCCTGATAATTTCACAGTCATGATCACCATCCTGGTCAGGTGGTCAGTAGTATAACACTGCTGCTATATTCTTAATATTCAAACATGGAATTACCAGCCATAGCGATTCTATGGTACAGTTTGGTTCACATAATATTTTTAAATCATTTACTTCATTGGCACTGAACTCCCTGAGAAGCAAGACTCTAGTCCTACCTCTTCATATAAGTTACCTTGTTATCAAGTCCTGCCCTTTCTTTACTGTATGTGGTGGCCTATCATGGAGAACGCACAGAGAACATTCCAAACAGGAGGGCTGGTCAGCACCCGCCTGACAGTCACAGAGGCAGTGCTGTGTTCGAAAGCCCCTTCTAGTACTTGCAGGCAAAAAGTCAAATTTGCAGTGCCCACAACTTTCCAATGCATTGCAGCTGCGAGATGCGGCCTCCACCCTTGATCCCTACAGACTGGGGCTGCTACTCACAACCCGAAGTGCTAGCTCCTGTCCAGACCAAATAAGATGGCATGCTCCACTCAAGGTACTGCCCAACCTAAATGAAGTGACACCAAATTGCCTGCAGCTGGCACCTGCAGTCCATTTGCACTTCCTTCTTAGGGCTCTCCAGGCTGCAAGGTCAGTCTGCCCCAGTATCAAAACACAGCCCTTTGGGTACTTGCCTACTATTAAAGGGGACAGCCCCTTTTTCCTCTCAGCCCTTTTCTCAAGTTTCCTTGTTTTTCTGCATCCCCTTTATCCCCCCTTAGTCATTCATCTGCTCATCTTCTCATAGGGACAGGAGGTGAAGTGACCCAGCTCAGCTGATTAATATTTTGCTCTAGAATTTAAATATCTATGAAAAAAAATAAATAAGGCCCAAATTTTCAGGAATTTCCACTAATTTTGGGGTGCATCAGGTTTTGGGAGCCCAACCTGAGATACCAATGGATATTTCAAATGGAGGCACATAGATTAGTAATTGCTATTGTAAATGTCCATCCAGATGTCTACCCTCATGGTCATGGAGAAAACCTTCAACATGTGAACTGAGTGTAACTGATGCAGTGATGTCTGTCTAAGTCAACAGTTGTAAACAACAGCTTCCAGAGGTGAACTGCCACTCTTCATCTCCCAGACTAGAGGACTCCCTATGTGCGAGGGCACTGAAATGACAATACACCCCTAATTCCCGAGTCCCATCTGTTTACTCTTTGCTCACAGGGGCAGGCTCCAGACTTCTCACCTCTTAAGTGAGAGCCTGATATTGATTTCAACCTCTAGAGGAGTGGGTGGGAAGGTGGCTAGCCCTTGTGCATTTGGTAAGAGCCCTGTGAGAACCCAGATGAACATGCTAGTCAGCAAGGGGAAATGCAGTTTTGGATCAGGTGAGCAGTAAGTGGCTGATCACCCCATATTCTGTCTCTGCCCATTAGAGGGTTACAAGCGTTTGACAGGAATGGGGTGGCCTAGCCTGCACCTTCAACAGCTATCTCACAGGCTTTACCAGCCTGAAGCCCTCAGCACCCAGAGCAGAGATGTTGCCAGCATCTCCTAGGCACACAGGCTATTCTAGATGTAGGCTGGAGACTTTTAGCTTCAAGGCAGGTGCCCCAGCCACAAGAAAGCCTCCTTAAGGCTACGGGCTCAAACCTTCCTCCCACCACAGCCTGAGGGAAACTGCTAAGGCCGGAGTGGGGATGAGCTCCTCATTTACGTCCAAGGAGAGACACACCAGACCTTGCTGGTGCAAACACAACGGCAACAAATGAACCAGAGAAGAGCACCCTGGGTCAAGCCTCAGTGCGGGAATGCAGGCCAGATGGCTGGGGCTTTGTGAAGGTGCTCAGGCACTACAGCACCAGGGGCCAATACCTAGACAAAGGGCAGAGCCGAGAGGGGCAAGGCTCCACGGGGGAGCAGAGGAGCCTAGGAGAAGTGGCCTGTGGGAGGCCAGGGCAGGCTTGTGTGTACTGCACTGAGTCCATAAGCTCCAGCTACCAGCCACAACAGCAAGGGGTTTACTTGGGAGGAGGGATGAATACGAACTAAGACCCTTAAGTGAAAAAGTCAGCAGTGTCCCCCTCAGCTCCTAGCCCAACTCCTCGCTCCCACTGGTCACTGCTACAGGAGAGGCAGCTGTCGGTCACAGAGCCCCGGCTATTTCCCACCAACTGTCCGAGGAGAGCAGTGCTGCTGTACGGGTGTCTCTCTGGTGGGGGCTCAGGCTGGCAGGGTGAAGGGATTCCAGCCCCCACATGTAAACAAGATGCCACACCCAGACCTTGGCAGAGGTGAGGTTAGCTCAGTGGACATAGCAGGCAAGGCTCTGCGGTCCATTCCCATCTCGGCCATGAATCACTGGGCCCTTGGGCAACTGACTCAGGCTTTCCCTCCTGCAGCTTACGTGAGAGAAGGAGACTTGCTGCACCTGGGGCCTGGGCCGATGGGAGTCTGAGCTGCTTGCCCGTCTCTCCATTTACCCAGCACCAGCTGGAATCGTTTACACCAGCGGAAAGTGGGCGTGAAACACTACACTGCTGACTGAGAGCGTTTTAGACCCACGCTGTACTCGCTCTTCAGTGGGGCAAACGACAACAACCTAGCCCTGAACTGGGCCCACTGTGCTTAGTACGTGGATAATATGAGATTTAGGACGACTTCACTTTTAATCTCCTTGCTTTTATGTGCTTGGCTCTGTAAATGATGTGAAATTGAAGGATTGGGCCAGAAGAAATCTGATGAGGTTCAACAAGGACAAGTGCAGAGTCCTGCACTTAGGAAGGAAGAATCCCATGCACCGCTACAGACTGGGGACTGACGGGCTAAGCAACAGTTCTGCAGAAAAGGACCTGGGGATTACAGTGGACAAGAAGCTGGATATGAGTCAGCAGTGTGCCCTTGTTGCCAAGGAGGCCAAAGGCATATTGGGCTGCATTAGTAAGAGCACTGCCAGCAGATTGAGGGAAGTGATTATTCCCCTCTACTGGGCGCTGGTGAGGCCACATTTGGAGTATTGCATCCAGTTTTGGGCCCCCCACTGTTGTCGGTAGCTACCGGTGTGGTGCTCTGCTCTTGTCTGACAATAACAGTCGGCTGTGTGCGTGTTCCCTCTGTGTATTGCCCTGGCTCTGTGCAGATAGCTGACGCAGCAGACCCCAAGAGAACACCCAATGACCACAGACTCTAGTAAGGTATGAAGGCACCTGGCCAGGTTTATTGTCAAACAAAGCACAGTAATAGTTTCCTATAGACTCTACGGGACATACTATGAATTTGTGCCCCCTGGCAATGGACACAGCTCAGTCAGGGGTGGGACACTCCACTGCCCCCTCGGCTGGACAAAGATATGCGCTCCAGGACCTATTTTTATACAGTTGCAGGACAGATTACTCATCCCTACTGACATATTGAGGTACAGCCCCTTGACTCATGAGGGTGCTGTCTCCCACTTTGATCATGTTGGTTCAAACAAACAGGTCTGTCCATCATGCTGTCCTTTTGACCCTGTCTTTGGGATGCACCTGGCTGTTCCTTGTTATCTCTGTGAAGTGTCCTCATATTGGGATGTCCAGGTGCCATCTTGGCAAACGTTCCTCTTATTACTACTTATATCATTAGGGCATGCTTTCTAGGAGCCCTTTCCTTACCAAGTTCTGCAATTAGGGCCTGCCTCTGGCTCACAGCTCAGCTTTGCTTAGCAATCCCTGGAAGTACTTTGGTTCAGGCTTTAGGCCTCAGACCAGGCCTCTGATACAAGGGTTTATGTTTCAGGGCCTCTTTCTACACCCACTACAGAAGGCATGTGGACAAATTGGAGAGAGTCCAGCAGAGGGCAACGAAAATGATGAGGGGGCTGGGACACATGACTTAGGAGGAGCGGCTGAGGGAACTGGGATTAGTCAGTCTACAGAAGAGAAGAGTGAGGGGGGATTTGATAGCAGCCTTCAACTACCTGAAGGGGGTTCCAAAGAGGATGGAGCTCGGCTGTTCTCAGTGGTGGCAGATGACAGAAGAAGGGGCAATGGTCTCAAGTTGCAGTGGGGGAGGTCTATTGGATATTAGGAAAAACTATTTCACCAGGAGGGTGGTGAAGCACTGGAATGGGTTACCTAGGGAGGTGGTGGAATCTCCATCCTTAGAGATTTTTAAAGCCCGGCTTGACAAAGCCCTGGCTGGGATGATTTAGTTGGGGACTGGTCCTGCTTTGAGCAGGGGGTTGGACTAGATGACCTCCTGAGGTCTCTTCCAACCCTGATATTCTATGATAAATGTCAGTACACTGTCACTCAGCAACCTAATTTTAAAATAAGGCATCTATGTAGTGGGAAGATATACAGAAAATGGGTGTGGGGTGATCAAGATTTATTACCACATGTCTGAAAGAGTATATTAGCAATGGAATCAATACTTGACCGGACAGAAAAGTAATACAATAGCACAAGTGCAATGCAAGCTGAATGTTTGAAATGGCTGGTTATTTTCCAGATGACTGTGGTGTCTGCTACAGGGGGTAGTACCGCAGTTCTGTTAAACCTGTGATCAATCCAGGCCTTATTGAGACCAGACAGACAGACTTGGTCTGCTCTAGGCTCATACAGTAATGTCCAAGTTAAATGTTAATATTTATTGGCACACGGAACTGGAATAGCTGTTTCGGTGAGGCTCTTTTGTAACAGACTGGTATAGCCATGGCCTCAGCTGCTTTCATGGCAGTAAGAACAGGAGTACTTGTGGCACCTTAGAGACTAACAAATTTATTTGAGCATAAGCTTTCGTGAAGTTTATGTTAACTGGAACCTTAAGGAACATCACTACATGCTGGAGTGACAAGTAGTTCATCAGATTTGTGTAGGAGGGGAGGAGAGAGTTCTCTACATATTTTATAGGGTACCAGACTTAGCCATGCTGCAAAATGTCAGAATGGAAGGCATCTGCCACTTGCATGGGAGCTCCGATTATGCAACCACAGCCCTCATCCACATAGCTCTTCAATTCATGAATGATCAGAGTGACTGACACTTCATTATCTAACTACGTTATTCAGATCACTCCATGTGTTCTTAAGCTCCATGAGCTGAACCTCCCTTGCTTATTGGCTCCCAGAAGAATGATCAGTTTTCTTCACATGTAATGAATCCTGCAAGATAACTAACCATTTCCCTCTATTCAGACAACATTGAATTCGCAGAGTCTGATCTCACACATCAAGAACCTGCTGCCATCTTTATTTTAAGCCAGCCTCCTTCTAGTCTGCAGCAGTGAAATTTACCACAGAATCAAATTAAAAAAAAAAATTTCAAGCCCTTACTGTTGAAAAGAAAATCTTCCAAAAGTGCCCCAAGAGTAACTGATGCAGCAGTGTTTGCATACAGCTTGAAACAGCTCTGAAAGGCATGAACCATCCCACTCACTGTAAAGGAGCGTTAACTCCAAAAATTGAACTGTGACAGTTTAAATGCCAACACTGACTATTGTACTGCTGAATATTTTAGTTGGAACATCCAGCAAGTGTGCTTATCCCACACCCATTACTCACTTCCCTATGCCTTCCCAAGTGCTGAAAGCTCATACCGTCCTCTACCCAACTGTCAAAACCTCCAGCTTCCCCTTAGACAATTTCTACAGTGCAGCCATATTGCCAGAACAAATACCTGTGGCACACTGAAAATGGGAAATTTAGGGCCCAAGCTGAACAAATCAGATTTACTGTCAAATGAACACCAGAATTACTGATTGACTTGGTAATTTAGATAGTAATTCCATAAAAATAGATCTGCTGCAGCATTTCCAGCCTGCTGAAGCAGCAAAGACCCTTGCCAGAAAACTTAAGCCATCGGCTTCTAAAGGAATAAACATCTTTTCCCAGCTGTGGGATCCATGATGTATATGCAGTTGGTGTGTAGTACCGGCAATATTTGCAGCTTCACCTTGCTGTTAAATTCAGCTAAACTTTGTGAGAGATTCTATTAAAGATAAGTCTCCTTGTCACTTTAACCAACACCAGAAAACCGCATTTGTAATTAGCAGCTTCCCACAGCCTTGTCCAAGCCTAAATAAAATAAAAACAAGAATCTTTGGGGCCAGGCTGTACAGTGGAGCAGAATACGTTCCCTGTCTGTCATTCTCCTCCCGTGAGACACAGCAGTAGCCGTTAAACACTCAGCATTTAACGTAACGGAGATCCCTGCTCTAAGCAAGGGAAAAACTGATGCCATCATGTGATAATCGTTGGTAACTGATTTTCTAATGACGACCAGTGGTGTACGCCCACTGATCAAACGAACAGGTAAGGCACTGGTTCTGTCCAGAAGTCCACACAGTTCAACCATCTTTATTTAACATTCTCTCTACCTAAAATGGCTTTAAAATTACTCTTCTTGGAGGGAGAATATGGTTAGTGGTTCCTTCTTGCTGTAAGTGCCCATGACTGGCAGGCCCTGTCCCATGCCACTGGTATGGGAGTGATCTAGCCCAGAAGAGAGATTAGAGAGATATTCAATGGAGATGAGCAAGTTTACCATGCACTTAAAGACAGATTGTTTCCAAAGAAAATCCTGTTAGGAATTTGCTGGATGCAAAGACTCAAGCATGGGAATTGCAGAAGGATTAGCATTCAGTATATGTCTAATACGGAGACAAGGTGTTCAGTGGAATACTCAGATTCCTAGATTTTGAGGCGGCTGGAGAATTTTCCCTCACTGGTGTCTGCCAGGCCGGCTCCACGCCCTCTGGAGTCACACGGTTATGCGCCAGTATGACGAGCGCCACCGGCCCTGCACCCTCTCAGCTCCTTCTTGCCAGTTACTCCAACAGAGAAACAGGAGGGTGGGTCACGGAATGAACATGAGCAACACATCTCAAAGAACAACAACTACGAAAGGTTAAGTAACTGTTTTTAATTCTTAGAGTGCTTGCTCACGTCCATGCCATGCAAGATGATTCACACGCAGTCCCCCCAGAGATGGGCTCGGAGTTCATGGACATGCTGACTGAAACACTACTCTTCTGAAACTGGTGTCGTCTTGGGGCTGTTGGGTGATGGCGTAGTGGGATGTGAAGATATACACCAATGACGAGATTGCAGCTCTGCATACGTCCTGGACTGGGACCTGTGTGAGAAACGCTGCTGACAAAGCCTTGTGGAGTGAGCGGTTAAAATGGCCAAAGGCAGGACATTCGCCTGCTCATAGCAGGCCCAAATACAGAAAAGGACAAGATCCTCTGGGCTCACAGAGGAAAACCTCTCATCCTTTCCGCTATTGCTACGAAGAGTTACGTGGACTTGCGGAAGCGTTTAGTCCTTGCAATATAAAAAGCAAGGGCACGCCTAACGTCCAATGAGTGAAGCCCCCATTCCCCAGAGTTCTCATGAGGTTTCGGGAAGAAGACTGGTAGAGAAATGGCTTGGTTGTTATGGAATTGTGACACCACCTTTGGTGCGAAGGCCAGATGGAGGCGCGGTTGGACCTTGTCCTTAAAGGACACAGTGTAAGGTGGTTCTGACATAAGGGCCTTGATTTCAAAGACCCTTCTGGCCGAGGTGATTGCCACCAAGAAGGCTACCTTCTGTATGGCATGGACATGAGAAAGGACTCAAAGAAGAAAAAACAGCTACTTAACCTTTCGTAGTTGTTGTTCTTTGAGATGTGTTGCTCATGTCCATTCCGTGACCCACCCTCCTGCCTCTCTGTTGGAGTTACTGGCAAGAAGGTGCTGAGAGGGTGCAGGGCCGGTGGCGCTTCTCATACTGGCGCATAACTGTGCAACTCCAGAGGGTGCTAGAGCCAGCCCGACAGATACCACTGAGGGAAAATTCTCCAGCAACAGTGCACGTGGCACACACCTAACATGGAACGGACATGAGCAACACATCTCGAAGAACAGTTATGGAAGGTAACCAGAGAGAAGTAGCAGGGGGCACAATGCTAATGGCTCAAAGGGGAGACCCGTGAGTCTTGAAAGAACCAGGTTTAAGTCCCATGGGAGGAGGGGAAGGCTGTCAGCTTGCAGACCTGAGGACAGAGCCTCTCCAGCCCTTGAGAAACCACACCGTCATCTCATGAGAGAACATTGACCTGCTGTTCACTGGTGGGTGGAAGGCTGAGATGGCTGCTAAATGCACCTTAATAGATGCAAGGGCCAGGCCCTGCTGCTTTAACTGGAGCAAACAGTCCAAACAAAAGGAGTTTGCCTGGGAGTTCGCCTGCAGAAAGCCCACTGAGGCTTACATCTTGCCGGATTCTCTGAGTAATTACTACAACTCCTGAGGAAGCTCGTAGAAGGAAGGTAATATGGATGGGGGGTGTTCAGCTGTTGTGACCTGCACCGGATGTGCTATATTTGTCTTTCTTCCACAGGACAGATGCGACTTTGTCTGTACAAAGTGCAAGCTGGTCTCCACACTGGAAGAGAACGTTCAAGGTCTGGAGCAACAGGTATCGACCCTGCGTTGCATAAGAGAAACTGAAGATTTCCTGGACGGATGTCAGGATAGGCTTCTATGGGCACAAGGTTCTGAAGATTCAGAGCAGGCTGCACAACGGGGACAGAAGGATGGTGAAGAAATTTGGCATCATGTGACCTCCAGAAGAAAAAAGGGGAACGTCCATGTACCAGCAGGGCAGACACAGGTAAGTAACCGTTTTCATGTTCTCTCCACAGGTACTAATGCGGAGAGTGGACCAGATGACACGTCTGAGGGAAGGGAGCAGAAAGAGACTCCGCCGATTGGAAGGAATGAGATGCACTGTCCTAGGGTTGGGGGTTCCATGACCACCGCTCCCAAGAGAAGGAGGCGAGTGGCGGTGGTCGGGGACTCTCTCCTCAGGGGGACTGAGTCATCTATCTGCCGCCCCGACCGGGAAAACCAAGAAGGCTGCTGCTTGCCAGGAGCTAAGATTCGCGATGTGACGGAGAGACTGCCGAGACTCATCAAGCCCTCAGATCGCTACCCCTTCCTGCTTCTTCACTGGGCACCAATGATACTGCCAAGAATGACCTTGAGCAGATCACTGTGGACTACATGGCTCTGGGAAGAAGGATAAAGGAGTTTGAGGTGCAAGTGGTGTTCTCGTCCATCCTCCCCGTGGAAGGAAAAGGCCTGGGTAGAGACCATCGAATCGTGGAAGTCAACAAATGGCTACGCAGGTGGTGTCGGAGAGAAGGCTTTGGATTCTTTGACTATGGGATGGTGTTCCATGAAGGAGGAGTGCTGGGCAGAGACGGGCTCCATCTTACGAAGAGAGGGAAGAGCATCTTTGCGAGCAGGCTGGCTAACTTAGTGAGGAGGGCTTTAAACTAGGTTCACCGGGGGAAGGAGACCAAAGCCCTGAGGTAAGTGGGAAAGCGGGATACCGGGAGGAAGCACAGGCAGGAACGTCTGTGAGGGGAGGGCTCCTGCCTCATACTGAGAAAGAGGGGCGATCAGCAGGTTACCTCAAGTGCCTATATACAAATGCACAAAGCCTGGGAAACAAGCAGGGAGAACTGGAAGTCCTGGCACAGTCAAGGAATTATGATGTGATTGGAATAACAGAGACTTGGTGGGATAACTCACATTACTGGAGTACTGTCATGGATGGATATAAGCTGTTCAGGAAGGACAGGAAGGGCAGAAAAGGTGGGGGAGTTGCACTGTATATAAGGGAGCAGTATGACTGCTCAGAGCTCAAGTATGAAACTGCAGAAAAACGTGAGAGTCTCTGAATTAAGTTTAGAAGTGTGAGCAACAAGGGTGATGTCGTGGTGGGAGTCTACTATAGACCACCAGACCAGGGGGATGATCTGGACGAGGCTTTCTTCCGGCAACTCGCAGAAGTTACTAGATCGCAGGCCCTGGTTCTCATGGGAGACTTCAATCACCCTGATATCTGCTGGGAGAGCAATACAGCGGGGCACAGACAATCCAGGAAGTTTTTGGAAAATGTAGGGGACAATTTCCTGGTGCAAGTGCTGGAGGAACCAACCAGGGGCAGAGCTCTTCTTGACCTGCTGCTCATAAACCGGGAAGAATTAGTTGGGGAAGCAAAAGTGGATGGGAACCTGGGAGGCAGTGACCATGAAATGGTCGAGTTCAGGATCCTAACACAAGGAAGAAAGAAGAGCAGCAGAATACAGACCCTGGACTTCAGAAAAGCAAACTTTGACTCCCACTTGGAACTGATGGGCAGGATCCCCTGGGAGAATAACATGAGGGGGAAAGGAGTCCAGGAGAGCTGGCTGTATTTTAAAGAATCCTTACTGAGGTTACAGGGACAAACCATCCCCATGTGTAGAAAGAATAGTAAATATGGCAGGCGATCAGCTTGGCTTAACAGTGAAATCCTTGCTGCTCTTAAATACAAAAAAGAAGCTTACACGAAGTGGAAGATTGGACAAATGACCAGGGATGAGTATAAAAATATTGCTCGGGCTTGGAGGAGTGAAATCAGGAAGGCCAAATCACACCTGGAGCTGCAGCTAGCAAGAGATGTTAAGAGTAACAAGAAGGGTTTCTTCAGGTATGTTAGCAACAAGAAGAAAGTCAAGGATAGTGTGGGCCCCTTACTGAATGAGGAGACAACCTAGTGACAGAGGATGTGGAAAAAGCTAATGTACTCAATGCTTTTTTTGCCTCTGTCTTCACGAACAAGGTCAGCTCCCAGACTACTGCACTGGGCAGCACAGCATGGGGAGGAGGTGACCAGCCCTCTGTGGAGAAAGAAGTGGTTCGGGACTATTTAGAAAAGCTGGACGAGCACAAGTCCATGGGGCCGGATGTGTTGCATCCGAGAGTGCTGAAGGAGTTGACGGATGTGATTGCAGAGCCACTGGCCATTATCTTTGAAAACTCATGGCGATTGGGAGAGATCCCAGATGACTGGAAAAAGGCTAATGTAGTGCCCATCTTTAAAAAAGGGAAGAAGGAGGATCCTGGGAACTACAGGCCAGTCAGCCTCACTTCAGTCCCTGGAAAAATCATGGAGCAGGTCCCTCAAGGAATCAATTCTGAAGCACTTAGAGGAGAGGAAAGTGATCAGGAACAGTCAGCATGGATTCATCAAGGGCAAGTCATGCCTGACTAATCTAATTGCCTTCTATGACGAGATAACTGGCTCTGTGGATGAGGGGAAAGCGGTGGACGTGTTATTCCTTGACTTTAGCAAAGCTTTTGACACGGTCTCCCACAGTATTCTTGCCAGCAAGTTAAAGAAGTATGGGGTGGACGAATGGACTATAACATGGATAGAAAGCTGGCTAGATTGTCGGGCTCAACGGGTAGTGATCAATGGCTCCATGTCTAGTTGGCAGCCGGTATCAAGTGGAGTGCCCCAAGGGTCGGTCCTGGGGCCGGTTTTGTTCAATATCTTCATAAATGATCTGGAGGATGGTGTGGATTGCACTCTCAGCAAGTTTGCAGATGACACTAAACTGGGAGGAGAGGTAGATACGCTGGAGGGTAGGGATAGGATACAGAGGGCCCTAGACAAATGGGAGGATTGGGCCAAAAGAAATCTGATGAGGTTCAACAAGGACAAGTGCAGAGTCCTGCACTTAGGACGGAAGAATCCAATGCACCGCTACAGACTAGGGACCGAATGGCTAGGCAGCAGTTCTGCAGAAAAGGACCTACGGGTTACAGTGGACGAGAAGCTGGATATATGAGTCAACAGTGTGCCCTTGTTGCCAAGAAGGCCAATGGCATTTTGGGATGTATAAGTAGGGGCATTGCCAGCAGATCGAGGGACGTGATCGTTCCCCTCTATTCGACATTGGTGAGGCCTCATCTGGAGTACTGTGTTCAGTTTTGGGCCCCACACTGCAAGAAGGATGTGGACAAACTGGAAAGAGTCCAGCGGAGGGCAACAAAAATGATTAGGGGACTGGAACACATGACTTATGAGGAGGAGAGGCTGAGGGAACTGGGGATGTTTAGTCTTCAGAAGAGAAGAATGAGGGGGGATTTGATAGCTGCTTTCAACTACCTGAAAGGGGGTTCCAAAGAGGATGGCTCTAGACTGTTCTCAGTGGTAGCAGATGACAGAACAAGGAGTAATGGTCTCAAGTTGCAGTGGGGGAGATTTAGGTTGGATATTAGGAAAAACTTTTTCACTACGAGGGTGGTGAAACACTGGAATGCGTTACCTAGGGAGGTAGTGGAATCTCCTTCCCCAGAAGTTTTTAAGGTCAGGCTTGACAAAGCCCTGGCTGGGATGTTTTAGTCAGGGATCGGTCCTGCTTTGAGCAGGGGGTTGGACTAGATGACCTCCTGAGGTCCCTTCCAACCCTGATATTCTATGATTCTATGACAGACTGCAGGGAAGATCAAGATGGGGATAGAGAGTGCGCTGAGAAGCCCAAATAGAGAAGTGCTTCCACTTGTCTGAGTAGATAGCCCTGGTGGAAGGGTTTCTACTGTCTAGCAAGATCTGCTGGATCTGTTCCAAGCAAGCCTGTTCTTCAGGGTTCAGCCATGCAGCATCCATGCAGTTAGGTGCAGGGAGGCGCTGTTGGGATGAAGAAACCAGCCATTGTCTGGTGAAATTAGGTCCGGATGGAGTGTGAGTGAAAGGGGAGTTGCTACCAACAGATCCGAAGCAGGCTAAACTAGTGTTGACATGGCCATGCAGGGGCTATCAGAATAACTCTTGCCTTATCCTGTTTGATTTTTAGGAGGACCTTG
Organism: Chelonia mydas; assembly: GCF_015237465.2. Taxonomy (NCBI): domain Eukaryota; kingdom Metazoa; phylum Chordata; order Testudines; family Cheloniidae; genus Chelonia; species Chelonia mydas. The sequence goes on along the minus strand of NC_051259.2, from coordinate 17,667,945 downwards.
TGAACCAAGGAGATTGGGGAAAGGTGTAAAATAGGAGATCTGTCCACGGGAGCACAAAAGTGTCAGAGAGGGAGCCAGGCTGAGCCTGCACAGTGAACAAAACTGATGGCACTTCCTGTTCTGCCTGGTAGCGAAAAGGACCACCTGAGGAGGACTGCACCTTTGGAAGATGAACCTGTGACCTCCGGGTAAAAGGACCAGTCATGGCGAGAGGAAAAGGATCTCCTGAGGTGAACCGCCAGTACAGTTCAGGCTCCTGGGAGATTTGACGCCTCAAGACGAATGGAGTGTTTCATGCCCAAGTCCCACAGATGGCTTGCCTCCTTACACAAGGCCGAAGATTGAGCCTCTCTCTCTGCTTGTTGATGTAAAACATGGCCGCAGTATTGTCTTTCAGGACCTGCACCACCTTGCCTGAGATCTGGGGGAGGAACACTTGGCATGCTAAGCTTACCACCCTGAGCTCCCTGATGTTTAAGTGCAGGGAGAGTTCTTCTTGGGACCAGACGCCCTGAGTCCCGAGGTTGTTGAGGTGGGATCCCCACCCTAGGTCTTACACGTCCAAGACTAAGGCTATCAAGGGTTGAGGGGTCCCCCATCATTACCGATCTCTGGTCTTTCCACCCTTCCAGGGATGCGAGGACCAGAGGAGGGACCATGAGCACTGAGTCCAAGTGGTGTCTGCTCCAGGAGTAAACTTACACTAGATACATCTGGAGGGGTTTGAGGAGCAGCCTTGAGTGCTGGGCCATGTAAATACATATATATGCCCCAGTAGCTGGAGGCAAATCTGAGCTGTTGTGATTGGGCAGACCCTGATATTGGATATCAGGTCCAACATGGTCTGGAATCGGGCCTCCGGCAGGAAGGCCCTGCCTTGGGTTGAGTCAAATACTGCCCCAATAAATTCTATTTTCTGAACTGGGACAAGAGTTAACTTCTGCTCGTTTATCAGCAGACCCGCACTCAGAAGGTGTCTCGGACCATGCTGATGCTGTTCTGTACTGTACTTGAACCTGCGACCAACCTTTGATCATTCAGTTGTCAAGTTACTGGTAGACCTGGACACCTCAACGTCTGAGGAAGGCTGCTACTACTGCCATAAACTTCATGAAAACCCTGGGGGGGCTGCCGACAGGGCAAAGAGAAGAGTGGTGAATGAATGGTGCAGGGAAGAGCTTGATGCCAGGGAAGTGCTTTGCCAAAGTGCTTGGTTCCAAATCGGAGGGGCTCAGCTCTTAGGTCGTCTGAGGGCGGCTTCCATGAGGATAGCCTTCAGCTAATGTCTCTGTCTTTTTTACTATGGGATCTGATGTCCTGACAGATCTGGCACTTGTCCTTCACGTGAGTCTCCCCCAAGCACTTCAAGCAGCTGGAGTGGGGGTCACTCATAGGTATATGTTTTCCACAGGAGGTGCAAGGCTTGAAGCCCAGGGATCAGGGCGTGCCTGGCCCCTGGGGTGAAGGAGTCCCTCGATGACAGAAACTATCTATTTACACTAACTATGATAACTTAGAAACAAGAGAGTCCAAAAACCAATGGGAAGAAAGCCTTGTCAGAGCAAGAGATGTCAACCATCAAGGGCGGTAAGAAGGAACTGAGAGGGTGCGTGGCCAGCGGCACCCTTATACCAGCACATAACCGCACGTCTCCAGAAGGGGCTAGAGCCGGCCCAGTGGATACCCTTGAGGGAATAAACTCTGGCAACTGTGCACATGGTGTGCACACATCTAGCAGGGAATGGACATGAGCAAGTACTCCAAGAACTTCACCCAGTAATTCCTGCATCAAGCTCAATTTCTGGTTGAGCTAAGGAGCATGCAGTCTGGATTTTGTTATGCTTTTGTTTGCTGGAAATCACGAGGTGCTTTGCCACACACTCCCCTCTTAGAGCTCGTTAACCGGCAACTGTGCATCAGCACTGTCAATGATACGAAAGTCAGGGTCCCTTTGCAAACTCCATCCTGCTCACTGCTTTCTACCCTCCACTAGTGTGTAACTCTACCCCTGTTTTGGGTAGATCAAGCCTGACACGGTCCTGTTCAAGCCAGGCCTGAGCACCCAAGGCATAAGTGTGGCTAGAAATTCAAAGCATGTGCTGAACTGTGTCTCAGATTCACCAAATATGCAAAGTGTTCCACCCACTTACATGGGTATTATGAATATTTGGGGGAAGAACATCCCATTTCTTAAAGGCTTAGAATTTTACAAGGTAGGAACAACTGCTTCCATATTTTAATTAAAGTTTGCAGGTGTTTGGGCAAGTCCCACATACCTTGGATGTTACTGACGAAGCTGCTAGTCTAAGTTGTGGCTGCTCAGCTGTCATTTTTTGTGTTTTTCTATGTATGAAAATTAAACCGTAAAACAAAAGCCAGCCTCGAGGGAGGTCCAGCATTGCCAAGAATGGCTCAGCTTCGCTCTGTGGACGGGTCTCCCATTCACACCACTTGAGGCAACATTCTTAAGTGCCCAAGTGTAACTAGTACAGCAGTGTCTCCCTCAGGCTGCAGAGAGCCAAATGCAATGGCTCAGTGAAGGATGCACTGCCCGTTCAGCTCAGGGAGGCGTCACCACAGATCCCAGCGATACTTTAAATGTCAACCTGTGAACAGTTTCACTGCTCATGAAAGCATGTAAGAATGGAAAGGGAGAGTACAGATCTGCAGAGTCTATTTTGAGTGGCTCATTTTGGCTCCATGGCATTTAAGAAAGAGGTCACAACTCTCCCCACTCCTGACCAAGGAGCCAAACCCTGCCCGCAGCCCCTCCCACAAAGGAGGAGCAGAGCTCACAAATATATTCAGACCCTTCTGAGGGAGCATCAAGCCGGCGGAGTTCTGAGAGTACTCAGACTTATGGCTGGAACACCTACACAATCTACTGTGAACTGTATATCATGCTGGCAACTCTCATGGGTGGAGCTTATTTTGTGGGTGGAGCTTGGAAGTGTAATTTTTTTTCCAGTTGGCCCCCTGCTAACAAGAGGTGAAAGGGAGGGAGCAGTAGGCTGTGCTTAGGAGCGGGTTTGGGACTAGAAAGACAGATACCTGCCCAACCCAGCCCATGTCTGCATAAGAACATCCTGCAAGGACTCCAACAGCTACTCAGAACATGAGCTGTGAAATTCCCCATGTTACTTAATGGACAACACACCAGCAGAGCCAGCGGCTGTGGTCCTGCTTTAGAGACACAAACAGCCAAATAAACATCTCCACACTACAGGCAGGATGACACTAATCCCCAGCCTCTCCATTCTGCACGAAGCTGACAGCTCTCCGAGCACTCATCCGGAAACAGCCACAACTTCGGGGCCAACAGCAGTGTCTAACCAGGTATCAGTGACACATGCCAGCTCCAGCTGGCACCCCCAAGAGAATCATAGAGCACTGCTCTCAGTTACAACACATGGCATCAGAGAAGTAGTAGTACTAAAGAGAGGCTTTCACAGTTAATCTGCTGAATATTCCCATCCCCAATGACTGTCTCCACATAGTGGCCTCTCTTCTTTCTCTGTATTAGTGCTCCAGATACCAGCTGTCTGCCTCATGTCCAGGATCAGAACACTTCCCCGCTCTGCCTTGTATTTGTGCCAATCAGCACATTTCTAAGGGTTTTTACTAGGGCTGTCAAGCGATTAAAAATTAATAGGGATTAATCGCACTGTTAAACAATAACAGAATACAATTTATTTAAACATTTTCTGATATTTTCTACATTTTCAAATGAATTGATTTAAATTACAACAGAATACGTGTACAGTGTTCACTATATACTATTTTTATTACAAATATTTGCACTGTAAAAAAGCCAATAGTATTTTTCAGTTCACCTAATACAAGTACTTTAGTGCGATCTCTATCATGAAAGCTGAACTTACAAAAGTAGAATTATGTAAAAAAAAACCTGCACTCAAAAACAAAACAATATAAAATTTTAGAGCCTACAAGTCCTACTTCTTGTTCATCCAATCACTCAGACAAACAAGTTTGTTTACATTTGCAGGAGATAATGCTGCCTGCTTCTTGTTTACAATGTCACCTGAAAGTAAGAACAGGCGTTCACATGGCCTGCTGTAGCTGGCGTCGCAAGATATTTATGTGCTAGATGCACTAAAGATTCATATGTCCCTTCAGCCTTCAACCACCATTCCAGAGGACACGGTTCTGCTCGATAACGATCCGAAGTAGCGCAGACATTTTCATTATCTGAGTCAGATGCCAGCAGCAGAAGGTTGATTTTCTTTTTTGGTGGTTTGGGTTCTGTAGTTTCCACATTGGAGTGTTGCTCTTCAAACTCTTCTGAAAGCATGTTCCACATCTCCTGCCTCTCAGATTTTGGAAGGCACTTCAGATTCTTAAACCTTGGGGTCCAGTGCTGTAGCTATCTTTAGAAATCTCACATTAGTACCTTCTTTGTGTTTTGTCAAATCTGCAGTGAAAGTGTTCTTAAAATGAACAACATGTGGTGAGTCATCATCTGAGACTGCTAGAACATGAAATATATGGAAGAATGTGGGTAAAATGGAGCAGGAGACATGCATTTCTCCCCCAAGGAGTTCAGTCACAAATTTAATTAATGCTTTTTTTTTTTTTTTTTTAAATGAGCATCATCAGTATGGAAGAATATCCTCTGGAATAGTGGCCGAAGCATGAAGGGGCATACAAATGTTTAGCATATCTGGCATGTAAATACTTTGCAATGTTAGCTACAAAAGTGCCATGCAAACACCTGTTCTCACTTTCAGGTGACATTGTAAATAAGAAGCGGGCAGCATTATCTCCCATAAATGTAAACAAACTTGTTTGTCTGAGTGATTGGATGAACAAGAAGTAGGACTGAGTGAACTTGTAAACTCTAAAGTTTTACATTGTATTGTTTTTGAGTGCAGTTATGTAACAAAAAACCCCTACATTTGTAAGTTGTACTTTCACAAGAGACTGCACTACAGTACTTGTACAAAGTGAATTGAAATATACTATTTCATTTATCATTTTTACAGTGCAAATCTTTGTAATCAAAAATAATAATATAAAGTGAGCACTGTACACTTTGTATTCTGTGTTGTAATTGAAATAAAGAGATTTGAAAACCTAAAAAAAATCCAAAAATACGTAATACATTTCAGTAGGTATTCTATTGTTTGCCAGTGCAATTAATCATGATTAATTTTTTTAATCACAAATCATTTTTTGAGTTAATCGTGTGAGTTAACTGCGATTAATCAACAGCCCTAGTTTTTACCTTTTTTCTGATCTTCTCTTTTTTCTGATCTTCATTTAGCTCTGGCTCACTGGTTAAATGGTAACAGAACACCCCGTGGGGTTATCTGCGCACAAAACTCAAAGGGGCCAGTAGGTATAGCAGTTTATTTAAGATTTTACTCATATTATTGTTCATATTATGGCAGTACCTAGGAGCCCCAGCAATGGCGCAGGACCCCATTGTGCTGGGTGCTGTACAAACACAGAACACAAAGACAGTCCCTGCCCCAAAGAGCCTACAATCTAAACAAAGAAGAGGAAACAACAGGTGGATAAAGACAGACCAACAGGGGAGTACAAGGAAATAGTATTTTTCTGTCAGGCTGTTCTCTGAGATTATAGAAACACTCTCAGAGGGTCAAAGAAATAACAAAATACTTGGAAAACTGAAAAACAGTCTTTGCCCTTGTAATTAGCTGGGCTGCAGACTTAATATTAAGCTCACACACTTAGTAACGCACCACACAGCAGTAGGTCAAGCCTGGCTTGGCAACAACAGCCTTAGTCCTGGTCTGCCCTACAACTGCTTTTCCCAAAGTTTCTCACTGTTTTTCCCCCACTGATGCAGCTGCACTGTGGGGGGGGGGGGGCACTAGTGTGGATGGGGCCCTGGCATTTTAACTACCATGTCTCTTAGATTTACTTGGAGCAGGATCATATCTTAGATATGGGGCAAAAAGGGCTATTAAGGAAAGTTACGCTCACTCTATCTAGTACTGTTCATCAAAGCCCTGGAGTCAGTAGATCAGACATTAGTTTGTGCCTGATAAAACCGTGCAACAGTCATATCGGTAGGGTGGTGGGTGGACCAGGTAAGAGGATATGGTGCTTGATCCAAATGGAAACATTCCCATTGAGTCCATGGGCTTTGGCTCAGGCCCAGGAAAATGTCACCTCTCCACACCTAGTCTGAATACATCTCTGGTCAGTAGTTACTGCCCATACTGTAACCCTATAATGGCCACTAGGTGTTCTCCATGAAAGGAGATCAGGTAACATCAGTACAGTTCCCTGGTTACAAAAGTCCACCTAAAACTCCACTACACGTGACTGGGCTCCTTTCACGGCACCCACTCTGTGGTGCTGGTGAAAGGCAGGTACCAGACTGGCTGTCTGGAACTCCAATAGGCAATATGATTGATCACTCACTCGGCATTTCACATTCAAATCCCATAACTAATATGATGTAATTTGTCATTAACCCTCTCAACACTGCTTTGGAGCAAGTGAGGATCATCTCCATTTCCACAGAGTGGGAAGTGGAACCAGAGGGGTTTAGTGATTCACTTCAGGTCACCAAGAAAGGTCACAGCTGGGATTAGAACCCAGCTCTTCCAAATTCCCTGTCCTGTGCTTATACCACACCTCTGGGCTGTCTCTTGTACCCACAGCACTGGACTCAGCAGAGCCAGTTCCCCACAGCTGCGTGTACTCTACTCTGACCGCAGGGCTCCCCTGAAAGCAGCTTGGCTCCCTCATTCTTCAATCTGCAGCCTTTCCACAAGGCCAGCAAAGGGTCTCCACCTGTGCCTGTGCCAGTTGGGTTTTCTGCAATGTGGACACACCAATAGCTCTAATCAAGTGCTCCTCATCAGTAGATCTCAAAGCACTTTACAAATGAGGTGAGTATCATTATTCCTGCTTCACAGATAGGAGAACTGGGGCAAGTCCTTCTCTGTGCCTGTCACTCAGAAGACCAGTGGCAGAGCTGGGTTTTATTCCGGGATCTCCAGAATCCCAGTCCAGTGCTCTATCCACCAGCCTACTGTCTCTCTCATATCCACTGGGAAGGACTATGTACACTATTTGTCTTCTCATAAACCAAAAATCTACTGGACAGCATTGACCTTCAGACACTTGGTATGGATCTGGATTTGAACAGATAATCTGGAAGCGAAAGACCCTGCATATCATTTCCAACACCCTGAACTATTTAGTCTCCTTGGCAAAAAGCTTCAGAATGAGACAACGCACGCAATGAAAATGATTAGGGGGCTGGGGCACATGACTTATGAGGAGAGGCTGAGGGAACTGGGGTTATTTAGTCTACAGAAGAGAAGGGTGAGGGGGGATTTGATAGCAGCCTTCAACTACCTGAAGGGGGGTTCCAAAGAGGATGGAGCTCAGTTGTTCTCAGTGGTGGCAGATGACAGTACAAGGAGCAATGGTCTCAAGTTGCAGTGGGGGAGGTCTAGGTTGGATATTAGGAAACACTATTTCACTAGGAGGGTGGTGAAACACAGGAATGGGTTACCTAGAGAGGAGGTGGAATCTCCTTCCTTTGACGTTTTTAAGGTCAGGCTTGACAAAGCCCTGGCTGGGATGGTTTAGTTGGTGTTGATCCTGCTTTGAGCAGGAGGTTGGACTAGATGACCTCCTGAGGTCTCTTCCAACCCTAATCTTCTATGATTCTATTCTATGAATTGCATATTCCTGTTTACAGGCCTCAATCTTTCTGCTGAAAAAGGACAGGATCTGGAGCAATGTTCCCTCTAATTTTTGACAGGCTGTGTGTGCAAAAAATTTCTTCTGTGCAAACTATTGTGCTTCTGTGCAAATTTTTGTGTGCGCGGGGTTTAGGATCTGTGTGCACGCGCACACGTGCACAGCTTAGAGGGAACAGTGGTCTGGAGGCAGCATACTTAAGCCACTTTGTCAGCTCTGTTATCTGCCTGGCTCAAAAAAAGACAAGGTGGGGGAGGGTAACTGGACCAACTTCTGCTGGTGAGAGAGACAAGCTTTCAAGCTCTTCTTCAGGCTAAAAAAAGGACATGCAACAATCTCCATGCCTGAAATGTTTGCTCCGAAGGCTTCTCAGCCTGGCTGAAGGTCCTGCAGTGAGTTACACATATAAAGGGGTTGCGCAAAGAGCTCTCACACAGCCAAGGAAGACTATACCTCCACAGAGAGATCCGCAGGGATACAGGTACTGTGATTACTCTTGTCTAATACTGTGTAACCATTAAACAGGTTCTTTATACACCACAACAGTCCTGATGGAATCTGGATGATGAGGGTAACTAAGGTTGGAGCACCACTTCCTTATAGACACGTCAGTGCATCACACACCACTAACAAGTGCCCAGCCTGACAACATGAACACCGAACTCTAAGAGTTTAACCAGGGACACATGCTGATGTCTCAAGCAAGCAGGCTGCCTCCCAGTGTGGCTCAGTGGCATGAGAGGCCCAGCACAAATGACTGTTTCCACCAGCAAGTATCACTCTGGGGACAGGAAGATACCCTTGGCTGTATTCACCCAGGAGTAGGAGGTTCCCATTGATAAAGCCCTTCTCCCACATCCCCCGCTCACAAAAAAATGTTCTCAAACTAATACTGTGTTTAGACTTTTACAACACAGAGACTTTGAAAATCCCCCTGGGGCACGAAGGGAGAGAAACCACCTGAATGAAGTCCAAATTCCTTGTGTGGGGGGAAATTTCAGAATTAAACGGATGAGGAAAATTGAAGTTGGCTGCAGCCTTCTGGTACTAAGGACAGGTTGGCTCCTATTTCCAGTGTCACCCACTTCTGCATCTCTGCTTTCTCCAGGACAAGTTCCCTCTCTCTTTTTTTGAGGCTTTTGTTAGTCCGCCCACTTGGAGCATCCCAGCAGCCTCCTATGCCACCACATGACCAGGTTCCACATTCCAGACTCGCTGCCACGACGCTACAGAGGACCTACTGTCATGCCCTCCTCCACTGGGCCCCTTTGATGCAGCCTGTCAGGGAGAGCTTGTCTGGGCTCCACGGCAATTCAAACTGCCAACAGTAGTAACACACAAGCCCAGGGCATGCAGTTATGAGAAGGATCAAGGTACACGCCTAGCAAATGAGTTCACCTTGCAGCAGAGGCCAAGCTCATTAGGATCAAAGGGCTCTGGTCTGTAGTGTGCTTCGGCAGGGCTTTATCTCCATGCCTATCCAGTGGGTCACCAAGCCACTAGGTGAGCACCTCACCTCAGAACTTCCCATAGTTCTTCTGTAGTTGGCTATTAGACCACAATCCCATCTCCCTGGTCCCTCGCTGCCTCTGGAGTCTAGGTCTCTATGGCTGTGCCTGTTTCACCTCTGGATCGTTGCTTTCTTTGTGCCTCTTAGCTCCTCATCCAGAACTCTGCATCGACCAAACCCCTTTCCTCAAGGAGCAGCTCAAAGGGAGCTGAGGATATAAAACTGTCACTCCCTTGGCATTTCAGAGCAGAGAAGGGATTAGTACTAAGTACCGGGATCCCGTGCTCCAGATGGTTTCACAGTCTGGCTGGTTAGTTTCCAACAATAAACCCAAAGTCAGCAGCATTCAGAATACGTACGTTACAAACACTGCAGATCGATGGAGAGACTTCTCAGCAGAACATTCCTGCTGCTCTTGCTGTTGGCACACAGGTTCTATCTGTGCGGTCCTAACCTTGTCGAGTTCAGAGCCATAAATCACGCAGTAACTAAACAGCTCAGTACAGAAAGGCATGACAGCCCTGTCGTCCTTCTCTAGTCAGCTCCCCAGGGCTGGAGTGCTGCCAGCTACCTCGCTTCCTGAGCCCTGAATCACATTCATTTTCAGTTGCAAACCCTACAGTCACAAGTTATTTTTTCTTCTCTCTCTACCAAGCACTAAAGCACACGACCTTATTTAAATAGCAAATCTTCACCTGCCTCTGCTCAGACACCCAGCCCCTCCCACCTCCTACTCACCCTAACCTCAAAAGGAGGAAAAGAAACTTAGCAACACTAGAGAAGAACATAAAGAAAAATCACAAAGTATCTGTTACCTTCGCCTCTGGGAGGAAATTCTAGTCACGAGAATCTGATCACCATCTCTGTCTGCGTGAAGCCACCAAGCAGTTAACAAATAAACTGCACGACAGCAGCAGCGAAACGTGAAGGGGGTAGGGAGCCTTGTGAACTTTCTACGAGGGGTTCAGCGTTTCCTGGCTTTCTCTTCCCTCTTGAAGCTTTTGCCTCCCAACTAAACACATAATGGCTGGCCAGACCAATGCCAACCAGGGCTGTGCAGCGCACACCAACTGGAATGACAGGAAAACTGTATAAAGCATGCAACAGATGGCAAGTCTGGGAGTGCATGCAAGCACCACTTAAAATATCCCCATGGTAACTATTTAAAACTATTAACTTTTGCTTGTTTTGTAAGCAGAGCGAGACCGTCTCAAATTCAGCCAGTCTGACAGAGAGGGAGCAGCGCACTGACAGCTAACAGCAGACAGGAACAAAGGGAGTCAGGGCAAGCGCCTGCTGTTTATCTGATTGGAGTACCAGGATCTCTGCTGCACCCACTGTAACTTGCCTTGGCCTTGGCACAGTAACCAAGAGGATGTGTTCTTTATTAGCTCTCTCCAGCCTGGCTGGGCTTAGAGCTTCTCTGCCAGCTGGGCTTGTGCCAAGGCAGAAACTCCACTCCTCAAATTTCCAGCTCACTCGATAAGGCACAGAACTGCCTCCAGCTCAGAGCCTGCCCCAACAAAATTAACGCTTTCATTGCCACCTCATTAGCCACCCTGGTTGCAATTCCAGCTCCACTACTGCTGACCCAGTCTAGAAGGTTTAGGTACAAAGCAACACCACACTATAAAATGCAGCATTCTCAGAGGTCTTGTCCACATCTCTCTAAAGCACTGGACATCAGAGAGCGAGAGATGTGACCCAATGATCTGAGCATAGGACTGGGAGCCAGGGTGTCCTGAGTTCTAATCCATGATCTGATACTGACTCCTGTGACCTTGGGCAAGCTGCAGCAAGCCGTGTCTCACAGCTTCCTCCCTTGTGAATTGGGGATAATGATACTTATCTGCCTCCGGAGGGGTGGGGATGGGGGTGGTCGAGGCTTGAAGCTAAATGCTGCTTTTACAGTGGAAAAGACTGAGGGGGCTGTCCCAAGGAGGGGTGATGCTGTAGTGACAAGGTTTCATGAGGAGGTGCTAGAATGTGAGATGCCTTCCAGAAGGGAAGGGAAGGAGACGCCCAGCACCTGGCCACAGCGGGAGAAAGACCCTCTTACTCACAGCCACAGGAGGCATGCAGGGCTCCTGGATCACACTGTCATGGCAGCTCCTGAGAAGCTCTATGGAGGGGTGCCATGAGCTCTCCATCCTGGATCCCTGCTGGGTTCTGGTGAGCAGCTATACAGCCCCTGTCTTCTCCAAACGGTCCAAGACATGACTAAACAATGTGTGAAGCATGTTTAGGGCTCCCGGCACTTGAGCATAAGCCCCAGAGGAGAGGGCCCTTAAAAAGACAACTGCAAACAAGAATTTACTTCAGAAAAAGCTCCAGTGGGGCTTCTGCTGGGAACAGCCATCACCACACAGGGCACTCCACAGGCCCAGACCTGAGTGCTCCATAAATCAGGCCAAGGGCTCTTTTCTACTCAGTTCCTCACTTCCGGTCTGTGGCCCTTCATCCCACCCCCAGATCAGAAACAGTTTCTTCCTTAACTGTAATTGGCATTCCTCTCCTGGATGAAGCAGTCGGCAATTGCATGGGGGATGCTGGTTTCTCCAGAGCCAGGCACATCATTGCCAAGTTGCTCAGTTTCATGTATAGTGGGAGGTTGGAGCTAACAGATACCTCACAAGTATCAAATTCAAGGCCCTGCCCATATTCAGCCCTTCCTTTCTTGTGCTATCCCCTGGGAGCATGTTAGTTCAGCAGTTCTCCATTCCATGCTCCACTAGAGGGGGGAAAGAAAAAGAAAAAGAGCTTCTAGGGATCCTCTCCCACCAATGTCATTCTGCTGACCACCAGGAAAGACTGTGCAAGCCACTGAGTTTCCACCAAGCATCTGAGAACTGCTGTGGAATCAAAACTCTTCTTTGGACATCTCCTTTGTTGGTCCCTGCACGTCTTCTCTTAGAGACTTTTCCATGCCCATTAGGGCGAATTACCTTATAGCCAACTTAACCTCGTAATTAATCCTAGAGTAACCAAATGAAACACTAACTGCACATGCCCTGAGGAATACAACAAAATCTTAAAACGCTGAAGATATTTTTTTACAAAAGTGACACGTGACCTATACACCTTCCTCACTTCACTTCCAGATTCTTCCCGAAGACCCCGATTATATTTTAGCTGACAGGCTGGCACCATGACCCTTCCCATTCCTCCGTATGTCTCAGTGCTTCGCTCAACCTTGATGGCCTAGATGCAGCTTAGGAAGTATGGTATCATCTCACTTGTGCGCTATGACATTAACTATGACTAGAATTAGTGAAACATCCAGGCCCTGCGGTGAGGAACTCTTCTTCCCTGCCTACCAGTTCACCTCCAGATTCCGTCTCTGTGTAGGAAAGGAAAGTACAAGATCTTTCAGGAAATTTGGGTCTTTAGTGACGTACATACAATGTGTTTCCCTCTATTCTATAAAGCTCCGTAACAACAAAGGGAAAAAGGGAAAGACCTGATCAGTCTTGAGTTCTGACCTTCCTGCAGGAATGGGAATACCTAGCAGCCTCTTCTGATCAGTATTATGTTTACACGATTATTTTCCCAGCACCGCTGCCCCATTCACTGAACACTGAGGTACTACTGCTCTTAAAACAGTCAAACATTTTTAAAGGGTTAAGCAACCTTAATATACAAGTCACCACCACTGAAAGTTCCGGTTCAGTATGATTGGCCAGTCCCCGGCAACTACAGAAACTCCACCTAAACAAACATTGCTGAAGACGGGGCAGTTGGGGCATGCTGTGGTCAATCACATGAGCCATATGATGAGGAAAAGCCTCTCCTCCACCTCCACCGGCAGCCATTGGAACAGACAGATTACACTTGAATTCAGTTACTAGCATTAAAAAAAAACCCACGAGCTCTGTGTGACTTCCATGCATTCTTAGAGTCCAAGGCCAGAAGGGACCATTGTGATCATCTAGTCTGACCTGGATAGCACAGACCAAAGACGTGCCCCACTATAATCCCTAGAGCAGAGCTTTTAGAAAAACATCCCAGTCTTGATTCAAAAATCGTCAGTGATGGAGAAACTACCACCACCCCTGGTAAGTTGTTCCAACAGTTGTTTACCCTCACTGTCAAAAATTTACACCTTTTTTCGAGTCTCAATTTATCTAGCTTCAGTTTCTAACCACTGGATCATGTTACACCCTTCTCTGCTATTAAACATTTATTCCCCATCTGATAAGTAAGCTGATGATATGTGAGCTCGTCAGAACTACCATTAAGTGGCTACATAATTGGTTAAACAACTGCAAACAAAGAGTAACTATTAATGGAATGATGTGGGATTGGAAGGAGGTCTCAAGTGGGGTTCCACAGGGATCTGTTCTGGATCTGGTGTTATTTAACATCTTTGTTAATGACCTGGATGTAGGAATAGAGAGCACACTGACCAAATTTGCGGAGGACACAAAGCTGGGAGGGTTGCAAAAACTTTGGAGGACAGAGCTACAATTCAGAGGGATCTTGATAAACTGGAGAACGAGGCAATTGTCAACAGAATGAAATTCAACAAAGACAAACGAAAGGTACTACACTTGGGGAAGAAAAGTCAGAATGCACAAGTACAGAATGGGGGAAAACTTGGCAGCAGCACTGCTGAGAAGAATCTGGGAGTTGTGGTGGATCACAACTTCAAATATGAGTCAACAAAATGATGCTACTACAAAAAAAGCAAATGTAATTTTGGGCTGCATGAACACAGGCACAGCATGCAAGTCACGGGAGGCAGGAGTACCACTCTACTTGGAGCTGATTAGACCTCAGCTGGAGTACTGTGTCCAGTTTTGGTCACCAATATATAGAAAAGATGGAGAGAAACTGGAAAGGATCCAGAAGCGAGTGACAAAGATGATCAAAGGGGTGGAATGCAAGTCATCTGAGCAAAGGCTGAAGGAACTGGGTATGTTTAGTTTGGAAAAGAGGAGATTGAGGGGAGACATGATAGCAGTCTTCAAATACTTGAAAAGTTGCCATAAAAAAGATGGAGAAAAGTTGTTCTCTCTTGCCACAGAGGGCAGGACAAGCGGCAATGGGTTCAAACCACAGAATGGCAGATTTAGATTAAATCTCAGGATAAATTTCCTAACTGTAAGAAGAGTAGGACAACGGAACAGGCTGCTTAGGGAGGTTGTGGAAGCTCCTTCATTTGAGGTTTTCAAAAGGAGGCTGGAGCCATCTGTCTTGGATGGTTTAGACATAACAAATCTTGCACGTTGGCAGGGGGTCAGACTAGATGACCCATGTGGGTCCTTCTAACCCTGTGGTTCTATGATATTTAGAGACTGATCAACTCACTCCTTAATCTTCTCTTCGTTAAGCTAAATAGACTGAGCTCCTTCAGTTTATCACTGTCAGGCACGTTTTCTAATCCTTAAATCATTCTCATTACTCTTCTCTGAACCTGCTCCAATTCATCAACATCCTTCCTGATTTGTGGGCACCAGAACTGGACACAGCATTCCAGCAGCGGTTGCACGAGCCCCAAATATAGAGGTAAAATAACCTCTGTACTCCTACTCGAGATTCCTGCTTATGCATCCCAGGATTGCCTTAACTCTTTTGGCCACAGCATCACGTTGGGAACTCATGTTCAGCTGATTATCCACCACGACCCCCAAATCACTGCCTCCCAGGATAGAGCCAACCCTCCTGTAAGTTGGGCCTGCATTCTTTGTTCCTAGATGTAGACCTGTAACTCTTAACATGTAGCCATATTAAAAGGCATACTGTTTGCCTGGAGTTTGTCTGAGGTGAACCTTCCCCCCACAGCTTCCTTAGGAGCAGCAATTCACAGGCTCTGGAGGGAGCTGTGTTCATCCCTCCTTGTCCAAAGGGAAGGCAGCTGTTAGGAATGAACAGATGGGGTGAGGGATTTAATGACAGAAGGAAAGAAAGGATCCTCAGCACTTCTCTTCCTCAGGATAAAACCACAGAGTTGGGGCAGTACTCACCAGGAGAGGGAGGAGGAGGGGAAGGAAAATCTTGTGACAAGAAGAATCTGAGCTGAACTTCCCTGGGGAAATGCTACCAGCCAAGGAAATTTCCTTTCAATTGCCAGGAATGAGGCTCTTCCTGCTGTACGGGCAAGACAGGAGTGACCACTGTCCTCATATCACATCCAGAAGCACCCCTCCTCTGATTCTATGGGAGCTCTTCATTATGATCTCCCATGCCTAGCACCTGGGCTGAGGTCAATGTAAGAGGGAAAACTTGTCACAGCTACCTGCCAACTGAGGTAGGCAAATACTTCCCAATGATACAGTACTGTTCCCCTGGACATGTATCATTTCTGGATGTCTCTCCACTTCCCTCCCAGCCCTCAGCACAGACAGGTCTGAAGGAGCAGTCAGATACCCAGGCTGAGCAGATGAGAAGCTCCCACAGAATCAATTCCCACTGCAATGAAATCATCCTCAAAGCCCCCTTGGTTAACTTCAAGGAAGAGAAGCCTCCAGCCAAGGATTTCAGCCATTTGCATGTACCAGAGAAGTGCTGTGAACCTGGCTGGAGCTCAGATCTCAAAGGGTCTGGGTAAATCACATTGGCTCAAGAGCACCTCCTGTGGGCAGCTTGAGCACTGGTTGTGAAGAGTGTAAGATGACAGTGTAGGGAGAGGCAGCAGGCGAAACACAAACAGCAGGGAGAGAGGGGGAGGCTGGGAGCACAACAGTTAACTATACTGGAAGCCGAGATCCAAGATAAACAAAGAGTGCCTTTCAGCTTCCATCAGACGGATGCATCTTCCTAATCCAAGGGGAGCTCACGTCTGAGTTTATTCCTAGGCAAAGTGGAGGCGATCTCAGCTCACCAGTCTCTGGGAGGACCGCCTAGCTGTGCCACACTAAGAACAGGGAAGGTGTCCATCAAAGCAAGATCCTTGGCTTCAAAGGTCACAGACGATGGGGAGGGTGAAGCTGAAGGAACAACCTACTGATCTAGCTGCTGCCTTGCACTGAAGGGTTATCGCTGAACCTGCCAAACGGCCCTGGCTGGGGAGAGTGGCAGCCCTTTAGGGCCACTCCAGCTACAGGGAGGCACACAGGTGTTAGAGCACCTCAACAGCCCCCATGTAGCTTCCAGACACTGGGGCACCCTCACGGCCGCAGGGTCACAGCCTCCGAACTCACGGCAGACAAGGCTGCTGGGGGCTGGGAGGAGCAGACAGCTTCTTGTCTCAGCACGACCTGCCTTTTCCAGGTCCCCAGTGGACAGCACAACCTAAGGGAAGGCAAACCAGCTCTCCCAAAACCATGAACAGCAGGCACTGTGCTACTGCCCCGGGATGGGCCTCTCCCTCGCCTCCTCACCTTTCCCGTAGGGAGCAGAGTCCTTTCAGTTAGGATGGGCCTGGCTCCCATGTGACCCTAATCCCCCTGCTATATTCCCAGCAGTCCCAGGGCTGCCAGTTTGGATGGAAGGCACCAGGGACCCTGTATTTTCTGAAGAGGCAGGACAGGTTCTGAGGGATCTCGGGAGGGGTGAAGATCTGAGTAATCTCACTCAGCATCGCCATCTGGTCCTTCCCTCCTCAGGAATAGCTGGGATTTACAAACCTGCTTTCCAAATCTCTCTAGCCTCCACTATATTGTTACTGTTAATAGTGATTGCTAATAATCTCCTTCTCAGGGAAAAACGCAAAACTCCTCTGCACCTTCCATCAAGGATTTCAAATCAGCCCCAGAAGCAGAACAAATATCTCCCATATTGTGGGGAAACTGAGGCACGGGGAGGGCAGGGATTTACCCAAGGACACATAGCAGGTCTGTAGCAGAGCAAGGAACAGAATGCAGGACTCATGGTTGCCAGTCCCTGTCTGCTTTGTTGTGCTTTGCAGGCGCTAAGCAGACAAGGAAGCTGAGATGGGATGTGGTCCTTACCTTTTGTCCCAGGGGGCTGCAGGTTGTCTCCTGTCAGTGAGCACCAGCCAACAGGAAAGATGTCCCTGGAGTCATAGCGGCACCAGTAATCAAAGGCACCTCTCCAGCCATCGAACGTCACGAGGACCTCGGAGCCTCTCACCTCCCCAATGGTGGCTGGGCAGATGAAGTGTGGATTCTTCCTGTCCACTGCCTCCAGCTTCATGCCAGTCTTGAAGAAATTTTGGGATGGAGACGGTGGCTCCTACAGGGGAGGGTTCAGAAGGGCGGTTACAAAAGAGTAGTGTGTGTTGGTGTCTCCTGGGCTTGGATTAATCCCCTGCCTATGTCATCACAAGAGCAGAGCTAGATGGAGCCAGAACCAATTCACAGAATCATAGAGTATCAGGGTTGGAAGGGACCTCAGGAGGTCACCTAGTCCAACCCCCTGCTCAAAGCAGGACCAATCCCCAATTTTTGCCCCAGATCCCTAAGTGGCCCCCTCAAGGACTGAACTCACAACCCTGGGTTTAGCAAGCCAATGCTCAAACCACTGAGCTATCCCTCCCCCCATCAGCCCCATGTCAGAGGGTAAAGGAGGTGGCTCCAGCTTATACCAGGGCTGGATTTGGCCCCTGGTTTAAAACATGCATCTCTAGGAGCATAGGCAAGGCCTCTAGTTGTGGCACCCTGTGCCTGCGGCACTCAGGACCAGACAAACCGGGTGACAGAACGCAGCTACCCTGTGAGAGCGTCTTAGCGGCACACTGACGCGAGAAAGTGTCACAGGCAGCCCCGCTTTCAGAGTTCCCAGTAAATCCACTTCAGGCTCTCTTGCTTAATCACCACCCTTCCTTGGGGCTGCTTTATTCCCAAACACAGTTCTCTGAATCCCCAACAAAATCCCAACCATAGTACAATTCCCACAACCAGTGTATATAGCCCTTAAAACCCTGCTCTTCCCAGTGGGCACCCTGCCTGCCTCTCTGTTTCCACACTGCACTCTGGTATCTTCAGTCACATCTAAGCTCCTGCTCAGCCCTCTTCTTTCCCTCTGCCAGTACAGTGACCCCAGGCCTTCCCTCTGGACTGTAACCCTGTTCTTCCCAGGGCGAACCTCCCCCAGCCTCTCTGCTGGGAGCATCCCTCACTGCCCGCCCCTCTCAAGGCTCCTCTGGGCCCAGCTCTCTCATGGAGACGTCAGTGGGTAAGCCGTCCACAGCTCCCCCGCCTTTAGTCCTCTCCAGCTTCAAGTTGTAGGCACCTCCCCCTGCCTTCAGCTCTCTGGTTTGGGGACACCAGGTAGCAAAACTCTCTTGCTGCTCTCCTTGTCTTCAGCCTTCTCCCAGGGACAACTTTCTGCTTCCTTCTAAGACCTTCCACAGTCCCCTGGTAGCTCTCACCTGCCCAACTCCCACTCAGGCAGCTCTGATTCACCAGGTCTCACTGGGACTCTTCTTCATTGGCCAAACTGGAGCACCACCTCACAGGGTCCCAGAACTCAGCCTCCAGCCTGAGCCAGAATGTCTACACCACAATTAAACAGCCCCTTAGCCCGAGCCCTGCGAGCCCAAGTCAGCTGGCACGGGCCAACCGCAGGCGTCTAACTGCACTACACACCAGAGAGCACAGCATAGAGCTGGCCTGGGTGCCCTGTGGCAAGGGGAGCCCTTTGCATGCAATACGATACCTTGTGAAAAATTCGGAGAGGAGCCATCTCTGCTCCATTCAGAGTTTTCAGGAGGAACATGGGCCAAGAGGAAGCATTCAGCCGAAAACCTGCGGAACAGATGCAGAGATGGAGACTATTAAAAATCGGCAGGGCCCATTGGGTGAAGCAGAACTCAGGTTGCTCTGATGAACACCTTGCACTATTCATCCAGTCACAGCCTTCATGCACCTTAAGATCCACCACCATATTCTTCTGAACACAGGAGAGCTAGGAACGGCCCTTTACGCAAACTGGATTATGTCAGCCACTGCTCCCCACTTGGAAACAATCAAACATGGCTGCGACTTTGTTCATTGTAATAAAAGGCCCTGACCTTCTGGCAGCTCTGCCTTTGCACCCATGCTGACCACTGGTTCATCTTTTGTGACATCTCCCTGGCTTACTACAGAGTCTCCCTCTCCTGTCTGGCCCTGCTGGCAAAGCACTCTGCATGGAATTTGTGTTTGCACATGGCAGTCAACTGGATGCAGAGAAGACATTAATGAGCAAGGACCGGGTCAGGCCCATGACGTTATCCCTGGTGCATACACACATCCTATGGAGGCCAGCAGTTTCCTTGCTGACCTTTCACCCACAGAGGTGAGTCGCAAGCAGCTAAGATACAGGCATAGGTAGGAGCTGGGCTGGGTAAGATGGTGACAGCAATTGGTATCAATACCATGCTGGGCACCTGAGTAACAGGAATGCCCATGGAAGCACCAAGAAGGGGCTTCTGGGGAGCAGAGGGGTATGTTGAGGAGAAAGAGGGTTTCCATGTGTTACTTATGAGCATAGGCGCCAACTCTGTGGGTGCTCCGGGGCTGGAGTACCCACGGGGTAAAAATGATGGGTGCTGAGCACGCACTGGCAGGCCCCCTATCAGCATTCGCCCCTCCCTCCAGCACCTTCTGCCAGCCAGCGGGCCCTGCCGATCAGTGCCTCCCCCTCCCTCCCCGCGACTCCTGCCTGTCGCAATCAGCTGTTTCGAGGCTCATGGGGCGGTGGAGGAGTCAGAATGGGGCACGCTCAGGGGAGGGGGCAAAGGGGGTGGGCAGAGGCGGAGTGAGGTGTGGCCTGGGGCAAAGCCGGGGGTCGAGCACCTGTGCTGATGAGCTCCTCATTACATGGGTCTGTACCTGAGAAGCTAAACTATTACCAAGTAAGAAAATGCATCATGTCTGATCAGCAACGCCAGCAGCCAATGCTTCCCACCCCACACATGCCAGCACCACAAGGGGGAAAGGAAGGGGAACTACAAGGCTTGTTCTTTTTAATGGTTGACATTACCGATCCCAGAAAGGCCAGGCTCTCAGTCCTCTTTGGGAGAGCACAGAAAAGAAAACAAGAAGGAATAAAAAAAACAAAGGACAAGAGAGAAAATGGAGGTGACAGAAATTGTGCTAGGATATGGTGTGAGGGAGCACCCCTCTGCCAGCCCATTACCATGGGCATTCCGCCAACGCAAAGTGGGAAGCGGGCAGCTACAGGAAGTGCAGACCCTGAAAGCATGCTCACAAGAGGAGTCCCGTGCCAGTGCCTTGGCTTGACAGCCTGGCACCTCAGCTCCAAAGGGTCAATTTCTGATGCTTGGCAAAGGGCTGCCCTTTAAATCCTTATAGCATTTTGAAGTTAACCCTGGGGCTGGATTTCCACTGACAGTTCCCTGGGAGCTGCAGAGGTGAGGAATACAGGGGGAAGTTTTGCCATTGTAGACAGGGCCCAAGTGTCAGAGGTGTCCCAACAAGCTAAGTCTATTCCAGGGTTCTCAAACTTCATTACACCGTGGCCCCTCGTCTGACAAAAAAATTATTACATAACTCCAAGAGACCAAAGCCTGAGCCCACCCAAGCCCTGCCACCCCTGGGGGAGGAAGGGGGAGGGGCAAAGCCACAGCCCGAGCCTCGCCTCCCCACCCCAGGACAAAGTCCTTGCTCTCTGGCCCCCAGCATTGGGGCTCGGCCTTTGGGCTTCAGCAAGTCTAATGTTAGCCCTGGCGACCCCATTAAAATGGGATCGTGATCCACTTTGTGGTCCCGATCCACAGTTTGAAAACCGCTGATCTCCACAGTTCTGTCATGAACCCTGGAAACAGAACATGAAAACCAGCTGGTCGGGTGAGCTTGGGAAAGGGGAGAATGTCCCCCCAAGCCTCCAGTTCACCAGCAAGCAGCAGCTTCTACTCATGCTACCAAGGAACAGCAGCTGAACAACTGCGCTTCGGTAGGCGTGAAAGACACCAAGTGAGAGACTTGGCATTTAGTGTCACATGCCAGGCTTTGGTGCTCTGTGGGGAGGGAGCTGAGGGCCAGCAGCTCAGGAGTGTGGTTTGTTACCTGTACTTGGGCTAAGAGAGATCAGCAGATAAGGCGGGGAGGAGAGGGGAGGACGACTATCTGCCACTTCTTGTCCCCAACCCTGCCTCTATGACAGATCACAAGGGTAACCAGTTCAGTGACAGGGACTGTCCCATCATGACCCAGCATGATAGATGCTCCACATCCAGTTCAAACTACCTACTGCATGAGATGAGCTGCAAGTCTGTAACGCGATTACTCTTTTTGCCCTCTGGTGGCAGACCGAGGAATAGCACAAACACCTCTGTCATCAGGACCAACTTTTCAAAACAGACCCTTGGGCTTTATATGCAAAATATGCATGTGGGCATGTCCAGGTAACTGCATACGCACAAGATACAGCTTCCCCTATTGAGTGAGCATCTTGTCTCAGGCACCCTACTGTGGGTGGGCAACAGCAGATTTTATGGGCACAATGCTGGTACTTCATTTTTTAAAAATATGGCTCAATCAAATGTTGACAGACGTAGCAGATCCTGACTCGCCTGTCAGTGGGAGAGGTGCAACGCACCAGAAATGATCAGCTTGCTCATGGCAGGAAGATCCATAAAGGCCAGAATACAATTTGTTATGAAGTATTTGGAGGAAGTGGACTGCCTCTCAACCTCACCCTCTCAGTCCCCATCTCAGCAGGCAGGTCTTAGCAGCTATGACACATTGGAAATGACAAGGGACAAGACTCATGACATCCAGCCAGTAAGCCAGACCTGGGCCTATACACTGTATGCTCCAAAGCTTAAGTTTGGGGCCATTTCAACACCCAAAGGTTCTCCAAAGCTGGCTCATTCTGGCTTCACCAGAGATGTGCAGGAAGTAACTCCATACAGGTTTTTTGGCTCAGCTGAGTGAAGTGAGAAAAGGTGGCTGTGATCAAAGAACTGAGATTTCTCATGCCAATGTCTTCTGTACTGAACTGGGTTAGGGACTCATAGGGCCAGATCCTCAGCAGACACACATCAGTGCGGTCTGGGGAACCCACAGTCACAGTGCCCTGCACTGGCAGTGATCTAGGACTCGCATACCCTCACGTGGTAAGGTGTGCGGCTTCCATCCCACACCACTCCCTTCCCTGCCAAGATCCCTCTTCTTTTGCGCCCCATTCCCAAGTCACGGCTAGCTGACAGCCTACACAGTATGTCCACCTGACCCTCCAGAGGGGCTTTAGGGGAAATGGTCTCCACCACAGAGTCCCATATGCAACTCCTTCATCCTCCGCCATTGCTCAGTCTAATACACTTCTACAGGGATGTGCTAACTGGATGGGTCCTTTACAGAAATACCTCATGGGGACCTGGCAGCTGAATGATAGCATCAGGTTAATTGGGACAGAGTCAGCATCAGTTTGGCTCACTGGAGACCCATTTGGCCACCGCCAAGGAGTGAAGTGGTGTTTAACTGAGATAAGAAAGGGCGAATTCCAATATACAGGCCATTTATATAACTGTATCCAAATAAAGTTTTAAACAAGAAGGATGAAATGCTGAGTCTGTCACTTTCATTCAAGGAGCGTTATTTGAAGCAGGTGAATTTTTTCCCCCTTTTAATGGCCTCAAACTGGGTCAGTCTACTGCCCAGCAGGGAGCCCTAATTAAGAGTGGTGGTGTAATTTAAACCCATCCATCTGGTGCTCCAGCCAGCATCTATACTTGATACCCAATTCTCTGTGCTGGCCTTTAGTGCATGGGCACAAGTATGCCTGGATGACCGGAAAGTAAATGTAAAGCGTTGTGGGTTAAGGAGCAATGATTGAGCTGGACTCTCATACTTCTCCTTGGTTATTCTCTACATTACAAGTGAAAGGGTCCAATAAGACACCCTCCATCCTATGGCTCATGATCATGCTCTGAACATGATGGAAGTGAGAGAGAAGGGCTGATGGCGTGAGAAGAGTATATTGTGTTTCACAGATTTTTTAATAGTAGAATCATAGAATATCAGGGTTGGAAGGGACCTCAGGAGGTCATCTAGTCCAACCCCCTGCTCAAAGCAAGACCAATCCCCAACTAAATCATCCCAGCCAGGGCTTTGTCAAGCCTGACCTTAAACACTTCTAAGGAAGGAGATTCCACCACCTCCCTAGGTAACCCATTCCAGTGCTTCACCGCCCTCCTAGTGAAAAAGTTTTTCCTAATATCCAACCTAAATTTCCCCCACTGCAACTTGAGACCATTCATTACTCCTTGTTCTGTCATCTGCTATCACTGAGAACAGTCTAGATCCATCCTCTTTGGAACCCCCTTTCAGGTAGTTGAAAGCAGCTAGCAAATCCCCTGATTCTTCTCTTCTGCAGACTAAATAATCCCAGTTCCCTCAGCCTCACCTCATAAGTCATGTGCTCCAGCCCCCTAATCATTTTTAAAAGCGGCAAAAAGTCCTGTGGCACCTTATAGACTAACAGACATATTGGAGCATAAGCTTTCATGGGTGAATACCCACTTCGTCGGATGCACGTAGTGGAAATTTCCAGAAGCAGGTAGGTATAAATATGCAAGCAAGAATCAGGCTAGGGATAACGAGGTTAGTTCAATCAGAGAGGATGAGGCCCTATTCTAGCAGTTGAGGTGTGAACACCAAGGGAGGAGAAACTGCTTTTGGAGTTGGCGAGCCAGTCACAGACTGTTTAATCCTGAGCGGATGGCGTCAAATTTGCAAATGAACTGAAGCTCAGCAGTTTCTCTTTGAAGTCTGGTCCTAAAGTTTTTTGCTGCAGGATAGCTACCTGGAACAACGCTTACTCAGCTCTCGTTCACTCATGCCCCTTCTCTACCTACGCTACATTGATGACATCTTCATCATCTGGACCCATGGGAAGGAAACCCTGGAAGAATTCCACCACAATTTCAATAGCTTCCACCCCACCATCAACCTCAGTCTGGACCAGTCTACACGGGAGGTACACTTCCTAGACACTACAGTGCAAATAAGCAACGGTCACGTTAACACCACCCTCTACCAAAAACCCCCCACCCACTATGCCTACCTTCATACCTCCAGTTTCCATCCCGGACACACCACATAATCCATTGTCTACAGCCAAGCGCTGAGGTATAACCGCATTTGCTCCAACCCCTCAGACAGAGACCAACACCTACAAGATCTTCACCAAGCACTCTCAAAACTACAATTCCCGCACAAGAAAATAAGGAAACGGATCAGCAGAGCCAGACGTGTACCCAGAAGCCTCCTGCTGCAAGACAAGCCCAAGAAAGAAACCAACAGAACTCCACTGGCCATCATATACAGTCCTCAGCTAAAACCTCTCCAACGCATCATCAGTGATCTACAACCCATCCTGGACAACGATCCCTCACTTTCACAGGCCTTGGGAGGCAGGCCAGTCCTCGCCCACAGACAACCCGCCAACCTGAAACATATTCTCACCAGCAACTACACACCACACCATAGTAACTCTAACTCAGGAACCAATCCATGCAACAAACATCGATGCTAACTATGCCCACATACCTACACCAGTGACACCATTACAGGACCTAACCAGATCAGCCACACCATCACCGGTTCATTCACCTGCACATCCACCAATGTAATATACGCCATCATGTGCCAACAATGCCCCTCTGCTATGTACATCGGCCAACCTGGACAGTCCCTACGTAAAAGGATAAATGGACACAAATCAGATATTAGGAATGGCAATATACAAAAACCTGTAGGAGAACACTTCAACCTCCCTGGACACACAATAGCAGATGTAAAGGTCGCCATCCTGCAGCAAAAAAACTTCAGGACCAGACTTCAAAGAGAAACTGCTGAGCTTCAGTTCATTTGCAAATTTGACACCATCCGCTCAGGATTAAACAGACTGTGACAGGCTCGCCAACTCCAAAAGCAGTTTCTCCTTCCTTGGTGTTCACACCTCAACTGCTAGAAGAGGGCCTCCTTGATTGAACTAACCTCGTTATCCCTAGCCCGATTCTTGCTTGCATATTTATACCTGCCTCTGGAAATTTCCACTGCATGCATCCGACGAAGTGGGTATTCACCCACGAAAGCTCATGCTCCAACACGTCTGTTAGTCTATAAGGTGCCACAGGACTCTTTGTCACTTTTACAGATCCAGACTAACACGGCTACCCCTCTGATACTAATAATTTTGTTGCTCTCCGTTGGACTCTTTCCAATTTTTCCACATCCTTCTTGTAGTGTGGGGCCCAAAACTGGACACAGTACTCTAGATGAGGCCTCACCAATGTCGAATAGAGGGGAACGATCACGTCCCTCGATCTGCTGGCAGTGCTCCTACTTATACAGCCTAAAATGTTGTTAGCCTTCTTGGCTACAGGGGCACACTGTTGACTCATATCCAGCTTCTCGTCTACTGTAACCCTTAGGTCCTTTTCTGCAGAACTGCTGCCTAGCCATTCGGTCCCTAGTCTGTAGCAGTGCATGGGATTCTTTCGTCCTAAGTGCGGGACTCTGCACTTGTCCTTGTTGAACCTCATCAGATTTCTTTTGGCCCAATCCTATAATTTGTCTAGGGCCCTCTGTATCCTATCCCTACCCTCCAGCGTATCTACCTCTCCTCCCAATTTAGTGTCAGCTGCAAACTTGCTGAGGGTGCAGTCCACGCCATCCTCCAGATCATTAATGAAGATATTGAACAAAACTGGCTCCAGGACTGACCCTTGGGGCACTCCACTTGATACTGGCTGCCAACTAGACATGGAGCCGTTGATCAATACCCGTTGAGCCCGACTTGCAAATTAGATTGGTCACTACTCGCACCAATGTTCCCTCATTTTTTCCATCCAGGTGGGAATAAGTTTTGTTATGTGCACCAAGGTATGTGTGGATGTGCGCCACCAGTAGAAACAAAAAACCTAGATATAATATATATTTTCTAAAAGTTACCATAGGGATAATTAATTACTCCAGCCAGGTCAAGTTAGGCATTTTAAAAATCACAACTCAAAGAATTAAACTTAAGTGCAAGAGAGAAATAAAAATTATGAAATGCATTGACCAGTCAAAACACTAAAATAACATACTTTGAAAGAATAAAATTACAGAGCATATATGTGCATTGCAGAAAGTACCAAGAAGTATCAACAAATTAATGCAAGTATGTGTTGGGAGGTGAGTGACACACAGTGTGAGAGTGTGTGTGTTTGTGTGCGTTGTCTCTTTAAGACATTCACTGAAAGCTCTTCTGATCTGTCCTGAGTCCTGTTGTCTCCCCTCCTCAGAGATGGGATACAGAGGGAGGGAGAGAGAGAGAGAGAGACTGTGTGAGCTGGCTGCTGGGGAAATCTCAGAAACAGTGCACTGTCTCTTTAAAAAAGGCACTCAGACACTCACCATTCATACCTCAGACATTCTGAGTCCTCCTGAGCCAGGCTGTCCCCTCTGCCGTGCTCTGCGGACATGGGGTACAGGGGCGGGGGACACCCTAACATCAGCATCCTCCTCCCCTCCACCCCTGCTCTGCACAGCCAGCAGGAGGGTCCCGGGAGTAGCTGCAGGATGGCACAATGTCAGGGGAGGGGCACCTGAACACATGCTGCTGGCTGTGCGTGCTCTCTAACCAGCTGGGCAGCATTTGAATCTCTTCTGCACGGCTGCCCAAGCGCGCAGCTCACAGGGACCACAGGTGTTGGGCCAAAGTCAGGCCAGCCTAGAGCTGGGGAGACTGAGGGGATGTCTGCACAGTAGATTCACTCACGTGATCTGCACATGGGGCTAAGTCTCCGGGCTGGCATAGCCCAGGTGTGAGCAGCCACACTGCAAAGCCACACAAGAGTCAGTGAGTCCACACTGGTGCTCCACTCACCTGTGAGAGGTGCTAGGACTTCTGGTCATATCCCATGGTTCTTAGCACCTCAGTAAACTGAGCCCTCTGATTCCCAGTGCATTGTGGGAGAACCTGTCTGTTTTTGCGTGGAGGAAAGTCAGATTAGTGACAGCCCCTTGGTAAGCACACACAGTGAAACAAGACCCGGTAGGTGAGTACAGTCCATGCCTTCCTGTACTGAGCAGGGAAAGCAAAAAGGGTATTAGGTGTCCCCCCCCCCAGCTTGTGGCTGTTTTCCATTGGCCGGATGACAGGATTTCAGGCTCACCCAGAGGGGGCTGCAGCATCCCTCCATTCTTCTCGCAGTTCCCTATGGGCTGGATTTCAGCAGAGTCCACCAGCCGCCAGAAGTCATTCTTGTTGTCGCTGCCATCAAGACGCAGGCGCAGCCGTGCTCCTGTCAGACCCACCACAGTGGCGATGCAGGTGGAGGTGGTGTTTCTGGGGTCCTGGGCTTCTAGTTTCATGCTGATCTTGAATTCATTGCTGGGCGGAGTGTACGACTGCAGAGAACAAGAGCCAGGACTTCACATATGTCCCATTTCCTTCTCAGAACCCCAGCCCCAAGCCCCACGGCTCCTGGCAACTGCGGATGGGCAGTGCCCTCCAGGCCAATGCAGAGAGCAGCAAGGAGAGCTCAGTGAATGAAGGCCCTGGCACCCAGCCACCCACAATCTATCACCTTTCGCCACAAGTTTCACCTTGAGCCAACTCCTTTTCTGGGGCCTTGCCCCATCTGAGACACCCACCAGCATAACACACAAGGGGCTATTTAACAGCCCCCGAACACACACAGACGCTTTTTGCTTTTAAAACACAACAACACAAATACATTCTGAGCAGGTGAGTGAGGCGCTCCAAGCACCAGCTGTAGCTCAGGCTAATCTTGGAACTCCACACACAGTTCGGCTGATGCTCCTCAATCCTGACCCACCCCACCCCCCGCTAGTTCAGTCCTGGGCCCTCACATCAACCTGACCAATGATTTTGACAGCCTGCACAGCCAGGCAACATAGCCAATACTGGATACTATGGCCCAGGAGAAAGTGAAACAGCTCACCGAGATCCAGGGCATTTTGCAGAAGGGAAACTGTGCAAAAAACTCCCTTTACTGGCCTGCATTCAGTGAAATCTAAATCGTAACTACACTAAGCAATGATCTAGCTTATATACACTTCCCTCCAGCACCTGAGCTCAGCAGAGACACAGAGCTTTGATGTTCCCACCCATGCACATCTGAGAGTTAAGTCCTTTGGGTTATTCTATAACATTCATGGCTTGAATAAATGTATCTCTTTTATCTTTGCTTAACTATGCACAGTCCTGCCAAGGGTCTGCTTTCCCTGCTGCACCTCCGTCTTGGATTAAAGGGCCAGAGCCTATTCTAAGGCTTGTCCTGAATCAGAGCTCGAGGATCATAAAAAGACCCTCGCCCCCTGCACCCAAGAAGCCACCCAACAAATTACCTGCTTGAAGCAATGGGCAGGAGCTGGGATGGCACATGTTTCTTTCAGGTATTTATCCCAGGTGAAGTGACCTGCAAAGAGGGGGAAAAGGGGGTTAAAATGGGACCCTAGAAAACAGCAAAAAGCTCAGGAAAGCAGCCACCCAGGGCTCCTTACACTATTATTGCCAGATCTCTATCCAAGAGACGAGAAGAACTGGCTTGTATTGGCCTGTCCTCTGCACCGCCAAAATCCTGGATTTCCAGGCTGGAGAGGGGGAGGTGGTAGCACTGCATTGGGTACAAGCTGCTTTTCTCACCGATCTCACAAACCCACAGGCTGCATGATGATGTAAGCTGCCAGAGGAGAAAGCAGCCTCTCCCAGCAAATTGCTCCTTCAGGCCATACATTTAACACACTGCTCAGTCTCGGAGTTAAGAACAAGTCACTGAAGGATGAGAGCTCAATCACCCCAAAGTCAACAGCAAAGCTTTATACTCTATTGCCTTTATGGCTGCTGCCTTAGCTGGGGCTCTTTTTCCTCTTAAGAAACCAAACGGATCTGGGCAGGAATCATACAGTTTGTAGTAGCTGATGAGTGGACTGGTCAGCAATAAATCACCGGTCCTGGACAGTAGGTTCACAGCTTAGGGTCTGTCTACACTGCAATTAAAATCCTGCGGCTGGCCCATGCCAGCCGACTCAGGCTCACGGAGCTTGGGCTAAGGGGCTGTTTAACTGCACTGCTGATGTTCGGGCATGAGCTGGAGCCCAGGGTCTCGGACCCTGCAAGGTAGGACTGCAGCCCGAATGTCTATGCGGTAGTTAAACAGCCCCTCAGCCAGAGCCCCACGAGCCCAAGTCAGCTGGCAAGGGCCAGCCGTGAGCATCTAAGGGTGTGTTTACATTGCCCACGTTACAGCGCGGCGACGTGGGCAATGTAAACACGCTTTATCGTCGGGAGTGCGGCTCCCAGCGATACAGCACTGTCTATACTGGTGCTTTTCAGCACTAAAACTTTTGCCGCTCGGGGGTGGGGGGGTGTTTTTTCACATACCTGAACGACTGCAATTTTAGTGCTGAAAGTTGCAGCGTAGACCCAGGCTAAGTGAGTGTCTAATCGCAGCCCAGACATACCCTCCAGGCAGGGATTTACAGAGGCGATCCTATTCAATGCAAAGGCTCCTTCAGCTGGAAACCGCCACTAGGGGAAGGGCTGAGCACATTTTACCACTGTCTGTGCTGCTTTTCAAATGTACATGCACGGCCAGGGAAAGCGTTAAGCTACCCAGGGAGACTTCTTATTAAATGAGGAATTTACTGAAGCGGCCGAAGCAGATCAAGACTCCTGCCACTTAGACTAAGCAGATAAGAAAGGATCTTTTACAAGAGCCTGCATGACATTCGCTTCTATTCACACAAACAGCACCCAAGAGACCTCTATTTTCAAATCATCACAAGAGCACCAGTGGCAGCAGAATGATTACAGAGTCGGTTACAGTTCCCACTGTACAGATCAGGTTTTTAATCTGCTTATTATTTGATATAAAAGCTTTATTAAGGAGAAAATAGACGGTGGTGCGGTTAAGCACTCGAAGGTCTGGAAATACAAAAGTTAAGGTTATACACACAACCTTCACTCTGCCCCATGTGTATATGCAGGAAGAACAATGACAGAACCTGTAAGGACACCATCTCTCAAATACTACATTAGAAACACCATTCGTCTGTAATCTTACATGCACACTAGTAGCGCACACATTTTTTCATTCTTTTACACTGTATTTAAACTTGTTTCATTGCTATAATGGCCCAGTATATTTCTGCTGACAGATTGTTAATGTAAGTGCTCCTTTCTCTAAGCTATGTATTTTAAGCAGTTAGCCAGCATTCATTGTCTCTTCAAAGAGCACGGCATCCCATAGCTGCAATCCAGAAGATGAAAGGCTTAACTGCAAAGCAAACTGAGGACTGGTTTACACACAAAAGTTGTCTAAGTTTAACTAAAGCTGTGATTTTAAACTGGTTTAGTGAAACCAGTGCAACTTTGTGAATGGACATTCTTACATGCCTTACAAGCTAAACGAGTATAAGCCAGGTTTAACCAACCTGCATAGACACTACATGCCTAAATCACTTTTGAAAAGAGGCTGAGGTGCTTTTCAGATTTTTACCCAAAAAAGCTTTTCTTTTTTACACTATGGGAGAAGTGGGTTTATTTTCCTCCTCTCTCCTCTTATGCAACACCAGGCAAAGCCCTTCTGCTCGAACTTTCTAAATCAATCCACCTTTTGGCAGAGACCAAACCTAGAAGATTCCAGACTGAACAGTGAATTTTTAAGAAAGCTGCGTGCCACTGAAAACAGAGTGTTAGGATGGAAACTTATGTAAGCTTAAACTCTAGTGCTGTTTGCTGCCTTTGCACTATAATGTCAGTAGACACACAGCAGTGAAACAGAGACTCTCTCAGTTCTCACGGGTTTTTTTTGGTAACAATTTATTTTTAAAGAATTGAGGCAAAAAAGGGGGGATAGAGGACTTCTCTGTTTAATGAAAACTGACTTTTTAAAAAAAAATCAGAACAAATGTGGCAAATTTAGGGCTCCACAATCTTGTATTGGTAATTCCTTTATATACATATGCACACATTTTATTACAGGACATTTCTTTTAAAAATCACTCCCTTGTAGACAACGAATGGCACAGATAACTTTGGGTGACTTACCCTTGTGCATTCTACACAAATGCAATGTATTAGTAGCAGAAGTGATAAAAATTCTTAGCCCTTTGTATAATGCTTTTCATCCAGAGATCTCAAAGCGCTTTACAAAGGCAGGAAAATTACCCCATTTTACAGATTCCAAGTGGACTGACACAAGAGTTTTGCCAAGGAAGGGAAAGCAGTCAGTGATGCAGAACAGGGCAGGATATATCCAGAAGTTTTTTTGGCCAGGGAGTAGAGAACATATTCGGAGCTCTGCACTGGGAAACAGAGCAAACAATTTAATATAGATACATTAGGCTTGGTCATCTTAACCTTGGCTTCTCTGGTCCCTCCCCAGATTGATCCAAACATGATTATTAACTTGCACATTCAATTCCAACTCTGTCTGCACTGGAGCCTAGCACCCCTGGTGCACACTCTCAAGAAAGCACAGGAGCCAGATGCCAAACCACCTTTTGATGCCACCTTAGGAATGGTACTTTCATAGATTATAATACCAGAAGGGACCACTGTAATCATCTAGTTTGACCTCCCATATAACACAGCCCAAATATTCTGTTTTCAGGGTTCTGTTACTTTTCGGATGGGATATGGATCATTCTGCCTCTAGGGCCCAAGTCGGTAGCAACTGAACCCTGTATGCTGAATGGCTGTTCTGTGGCTTATACAAAATGAGTTGGTGGCTGGAGTCCAGTTCTTAGTGAGCTCTTCACTTCACATAAACTAGCATCTCAACTGGCGCTAACTGACCCCCTTGCTGGCTGACTCAGCAGAGGCGCCGAGGACTGAACGGACCATGAAGACCGAACTCTCTCTCTCACACCCCTAAAAGCGGACGGCGGTGAAGAATGTGGACAGAGCAGAGGGAGGAAAGCTTGCCTTGCTGATGCCTGCTCTATGGGAAAAGAGTTTGGTCTCTAGCACTGTCTCTAGCATCTTTCACTAGCACTAAATTCACTTGTCAGACACCCCTCCGTCCCGTGTCCCCCCCCAGCTTCTGCTGCTCCTTTCATTCCTCCTGCAAATCACAAATTTTGGCCAATATGCAGGGAGCACCACTCTTACATGAACCTGAATAATCATATATTGATTTGTTCAGCAGGGTCAAATAAACCAATATGCTTATAACATAACAAAACCAGGAAATTCAGTGAGGAACATGCCATAATACAGAGTTACAGCTGGGCCTTAAACAAACAAGAGCCAAGAAGTTCAAAGCTACACCACCCCGGGTAACTTGGCTAGCATGAACATATTGATTAAAAGCCCAATGCTGTCACACTTCCTTGCTCTAGGCAGTGCTTTGCTCCATGAGTATCCTCAATTAAGGTACTAATCAGCGTGAGTAAAAGTGGAAGAATTGGGCCCTAGCCCACTTTAAAAACCACTTACTAAAGAAAAACACTCCACGTGCACAAGAGGTCAAGCTACGGGACTTGTGACCAACATAAGTCTTAACTTCCTGATTTGCATCGGTTTAAATTCACAACCATATGTTGTACTTAATGCAATTCTTTTGCCTGGAATTTGAATGAAGCTGGAGTTTTGTTTGTGTGTTTAAATGAAATCTGGTTTGGGCTCCATTAGCATTTCAATCCTCAAGGAGTCATCAATCCTGTTGAACATGATGCATGTGCATTTCATGTCGCATCTGTGCAAGGAGAGTTTGCCCTACCCAGATCAAGGCATCCCATTAAAGCCTGCAGTCCATACGTGAGCCTGCTAAATAGTATCAGGACAGCATACGAAAGCAGGACAGTCTGTCCAGATTCAGTACAGAAAAACGACAACGCCAGTGTCTTCTCTGCTCGCAATTCCAATCACATTAGTGGCTTTCGAAAATGCAAGAAGTCAGCCTCCCAAGCAGCCAGGCTCTCATTCTTTGATGACAGCAGAATTCCTGCAGATCCTACTTGACTGTACTCTCCATGGGTTCTCGCTAACACAGAGCTGTTCATCTAGGTTTCACATTCACCACAAGTACCAGTGGAACTCCTAGTGCACTCCACTTTCTTGCCCTGCCACATACAGAATAAGAATTCACTCAGGATTAATGGGTTTAGAACAGTATGTGCTGCCACTCCCTTGTCCTAGGAGGTGCCCTGGTCCAGTTTTAACTCCGCCAGGAACCATTTTCACATTGTGTTTAGGACCCCCTGTGTCACAGATCCATGAATCTGGTGCTCTCACACAGCTGTGGAACAGTCCCTGGGAGGAACACCTTCAGTGTGTTAACCCCCTTGGGGTCATACTCTCACTGGGATACGTCCCTTGGCTTTACCGTCTCCTGGGACCAAGCCTCGGAGCCTTCAGCACCCCTGCTACACACCATAAGCTTCTCTCAGCGAGTCCACCTGAATTGGGCACGTGAGAAGACTTATCCACCCAAAAGGAGCAATGTACACCCCAACTCTTGACTCTGAGCCAGCACTGTAAAAGCAGAAGGCTTACTAGATGTTTGGAACACAGCATAGAGAGTCCTAGGTTATCACGAAGAACAGAAAGTTACAGCCTGGTCCGTCTGGGTCAGTTTGGAGCCCAGAGCTCTCTTCGTGCCCTTTTAGTCTCAGTCCAGAAGAGTGAGACCTGCTTCCAGCAGCCCACATGTAATGACCGCGCCCCCTCAAGGGCCCTCCTCTGTCCTTTGTTCTGGTTTCCCAGACAAAAATGGTCACCCTGCTCTTTGTTCTCCAGCTGGTCAAAACTGGCTGGCTTTCTGCAGAGGGTGGGCTCCCCCAATCATTAATTGCTAGGTTAATTGACTGGGCCATTGATTGGCTCCCCCAATAATTAATTGACTGGGCCATTGTCTGGGCCCAGTGCCCAGACAGCTAGGCAACAGTCACACCTGGATCTCTAGGTCTCTGCAATGAGCAAACAGCCTTTTCCCACCCACCTACTTAACCATGCAGCACACAGGAGAAACTGTGGCACACACAGTAGTCATACAAAATATTACGAAAAATTCCCGTTTTGTCACACCCTGTCACCCAGAAAGCAGCTGTATCTGTACTGTCACAGCCAAATGTGGAGGCCTTGTGTGGAGCTTTGTGATATGCAGCTGAGCATTTGCTACAGTGAGGGGATTCCTATTGTTACGCAAGTACTTGTTCAGTTTATAGACAATTAACTGATCCTGAGCACAGTGCATCTCTTTAGCAATTCCTCACCCTGGCTGGGAGCTTGGAGACTTTCAGCATGGGATGGAGAATGATAAAGGATAAAACCCAGCATGTTATCAAATTTCAGAGAGAGGCACCATTTCAAATCAATCTTGTCCCTGAAAAAAAATACACCCTCCCCACACCCTGGAACAATGCAGCACCCAGCAAAACGGAGATCATGAAGGAGCCCCTACAGACTACCAGGAGGGGCCTAGGCAGGATTCTCCAAGCCATGATGGCGCCCTCTGATGGTGGATAATGCTCATGACTTCGGGCATAGTCCTGAGACACAGATGAGAATCCCCAGAGTTGCCCCCTAGGATATATCTCAGGGCCCAATGACACCCAGAGACCCAACACTTCCCTATAACACAGAGTCCCCATGCACAGCAGGGAGCTGTCTTAATGGCTCTAAGAAACATAAGAACGCCCTACACAAAGGCATGCAGTGTTCTATGTTAGGAACTATTCACTCTGGGAATGCTTTGTTAATTTCTTATGGCTCAGTAGATGCGTTTAGTGGGGAATCTGTAAATTAAACCTTACTAACAAACCCAGATTATAAAGCTAGGTAAAAAGTGGGGCCTTGTCATAAATTACACTGCTCCAAGCAGTCAGAACTCACCCAGACGTCTCTTCTGAAAGACAGCAAGAACTGTCAGTTTTATAAACTTAATCTGCAGATGCTCTGCACACTACCACAACCTGCCCTGCCAATGAACTGGATAGACCATGGTCTCTAAGGGAGGAAAGGAGTGATTAACTCTCATGCTGAGAACTCCAGACCTTGCCCTCAGCTCCTAAGAGACTGCCAGCTGGGCTGACTCACAAGGGGCTCCAGTCTACTGGGGTGGACACCAACATCCTGCTGCTGGAAAAATGGGAAAGTGTAGTATTCCGTGTTCAGATACAGTCACAATCGCACCCACAGGACTGGGCCCGGATTAACCATTTCACATGAACGTGAAAGAAACAGTTCACCTAGAAGTAAGGAAACCCTATAGTGCCAGAGAACATGTATCCTCGTGCAAACAGTCATTTCTACATATTACTGCTACGGGCAAGGCCCCTTAAATGCAGTTTGCATCAGTTTTCCAGCCTGTGCGGTGAGTTTCGGTCCTCAGCAATTCAGAGACCTCAAGGAGAGAAACCAGAAGGGAGCTGAGAAGCACCTTCTTACCTTGGTACTGGGAAGGAGACTCTGATGGGTGGCCATACTTGTGCTTTCTACCATCTACCCAGTCTATGGCTAAGACAAGAAACAAAGCATTCATGTGAATGAGGAAGCCCGTCTGATTCAGTTCTACTCATCAGCATGAGGTGGTCAAGCAGCTACTCACTGGACACTGCCTTGGTTTCCTCTGACTCACAGGCACTTTGTATCTCCCAGGGAAGAAATGACCCCAGTCAAGAGAAAAGCTCCCACTGTTTGACTCACTCGCTCCCCATCAACATCCACGGCAGAATCTACCAAGCCCCCATTTCAGTTTTTATCTGCCTCATCCTACTGAGTTCAAGAGAAGGAAAATTCGCCCTCAGGTGTCTACTGGGTCTCAATCTCTACCAGCTCTCATGTGCTAATATTCATGGTTAATGATGAGCCAAGAGGCAAGGAACAAACCTTTTCACCTTCTAGTTTTTAACATTTGAAATGAGGCTAAAGGCTGGTGGGCTTCAGGGACAGATGCTGAGAGGGGGGAAATGAAAGTGAAAGGAAGCTGCCTCCCCCTGTACTGTTTTATGGGAGGGGGAAGCCTGGATCAGATCCCCATTTCCAAATAAAGGTCAGTGCAGCTATTCCCTTCCCCATCATCTACCTAGCCCTTCTCCTGGTGGTCCAGGGGCTTGGGCATCAATGGGTTTCCTCCAAAGTCCTGAAGGGATCACACACAAAATATCAGGAGTCTTAGCTCCAATATGGGGTGCTCACTGCCCAGGTCATCAGGGCCTGAAACACTGAGTATTGTTCAACTCCTGCATAAAGAGCCAAATTCAGCTCGATAGCATCCCACTGGCTGCTCAAGAAATGGCTCCACAGGGTGTCACTTCAAGTCCTCTTTGCCCACAAAGATGGTGGCCACAGACTGTGAAGTGGCATAAAAATGGAGGGATTCTAAAGACCCTTCCCAAAGTGTGATAAGCAACGAAACAGGCAACTCCACACATGGAACCCGACAGACCATGAATTAATAGGCTACTAGTCCCGGTTTGGGTGAGCTGCTTATCAAACGAGGCTGCACCATGCACTGGTAGCTGACTAATGCACACCCCAGCATGCCTTACTGCTATTACAGTCTAGCTCATTTATTTTCCATTGCATTTTTAAAGCTATTTTAAGCTATTTTGATGCTGTTTTAAGAAGCAATTTTGTGGAGCTCTATGAAATATACTCTTCCAACATGAAAAGAAGCTTTTGGTGAAAGGACACGAGAAAAAGATGTAGGGAAATGGATTTAAAAGCTCTCAACAAGAACCTGAAAGAGCCACAAACTACTGCTGAAAGGGCAGTTGGCCCACCTAGGGGAGAGGCCAGGTTAAAACAGCCATATTCTCCTTCAGCTCCTTATTTTCCCCACACCTTCCAAAGCACCTCCCTTTGCTGTCACATACAGTCAATATAATAGTGAGGACACCCCACATGTGAATGACTGGACTTGGTGCATAACTCTGACCATCAAAAACGAGCCCAGTTGGCCAATCAGAATGTGGCTTTGGGCAATCTGTGTTCCCAGGCAGACTAACAACTGATACTTCACATGGAGGGAGATGTTCTAAACCCTCCTGAGAAAAGCAAGGATGGATCAGACAAAGCTCAGAAGACAGAGATGGAGAATACCTATGGGGGCACTTAATGCCCCCACCCCCAGCAGTGCAGGATTGTGCCCTCCCATACCATACTTCTGCTCAAATGCTCACTACTTCGGGCTTTCTGGATTACTTTATTGAGTTTGCTGCAGGATAAGTCACATTTCTGCAGTTAATTTTTTTAATGCAAAATCCTTCATTAGCAGCACACAAAACCAACAAAAGGGGAAGGAAACTCCAGGAACACAGGGGCTCCACTGTGCAAATTACTTTAGCTAAAAAAGTTCAGTGAATTATAGAAAACCAGGTAAATAGGACAGGAACCTGTTTGTATCCAGCACATGGATTGATTCTGGAACATATGGCACTGCATTCACAACACAGAGGTCACAACAGCAACAGTGGCTAGCCTCCTGCTCCACGCAGCAAAAAGATGACAAGCGGTGTGAGAGGCCACACTGATGACTAATCAACCTGCCTCTTATTTCCAGGCCCTCCAGCTGCCTCCCAGCATGTGCTCCCTGTTTTCCTTCATTTACTTTCACTTCATTAAAGGACAAGTGGTGCTAGAAAGAGAATAATGCTCCTGCAGGATAAACCTCTGGAGAAGCAAAGGAGACATAAAAAAAATAAAGGGAAGGGGGAAGAAATCAAGCATGGAAATCTACCGCAATAAACGTGTGCATGTGGCAGATGTGAACAAAACTGCAGTGGATGCTTCACTCTTTACTGTTCTCCCCTCCCCCATCCTTTGTAGAAAGTGTGATGAGATCACTCCAGTGAAATGCACATGTATGGAACAACACTAAAGGAAATCAATATTTCTTTAAGGAACAAAAGCCCTTAACTGCTAAGATGCAAACAGACTGCTTGGGTTTATCCTTCTGTTTAGGCAAACAGCACATAGGCAGCTTGCTTGTAACTGCACAGTGCTCCCTGTGTCTGCAGTTGCAATAGCCTTGTAATGGGATGAAAGATTCAGGCAACTAGTGGTAAGTTCCTGTGATATATTTGATCTCCACAAGGTAGGCTGGTCTTCAGTTTCATGCCTCATTAGAAGGGCTTCTAACAGAAAGCACCAGCTCAGATCATGCTGGGAGCACTAGCAGATGGTGCATGGACCAGGCTTCACAGTGGAATATTGCTGCCTGACATGATGCCCCAGATGCTGCAGGGGTGCTATGACAATAGCAAAAGCTCCCTTCAAATAGTCTTGCCATCCAAGCCAGCCTAAGTGCTTCCTTAAAAGGTCTGTGACAGTTGTTATTGTGCATAAGATGGTGAAGGGACTCTGCAGCAATGGGAACTGAAGTCTTACCTATGAAGCAGGTACAGTGCAGATAGCTGCAGGGTGAGCTCCCCCGTGCTATTCCCCCAGTGATTTCTGTCCTGACCTGGTGGCACCCCGCAGCATCACTGGGACTGAGAGGTCTCCACAGCAGTTCAGCTTTGCATCTCTTGTGAGCAGATTGCACTGGCACAGGGATGGACTAAATGACAACAGAGATTTTTCTTTAACTTCTACCCATCTGGACTACGGTCCAAGGGAGACCTACTCCACTCCCTTCGGGCTTTGCCCCAGAGCTTTCTCTCCACTTTCATACCAACTCTCTAATGATCTACAATTGATTCATTAGTTTATACCCAACTAATCGAAGGGCTTTCGCCTAGACCGAGCATTACCACTTACCTTTCTGAGGGCCTGGCTTCCGCATTATACCGCTTGCTGCCGTCCCTAGGCTGGAACTAGCTTGGCTTTAGCAACCTGAAGATGTCTAGGACAAAAGAAATAAACATGATAAAATTCCCAGCTCTGCATCATACAAGTGTCTGCAATATTAAATAAATATGCAGTGGAGAAAAATAAGTATCCTTTCATCCCAGGCTGCTTAGAAAATCTCTTATTGCTAATGTGGACAATACACGTCAAACCTTCTGAAACCAGAAGGGTCTTTCTCCAACAAGTGAGCAACTTTAAATTTATCGCAGCAGCGCAAATTAGCAACAGCAGCATATGCGAATCTCTGTGCTCACTGTACAGGTCCCCGGTGGGGGGTTGTTCTTGCTCTCTAACAAAGAGAGAGAGCGAGACCTGACATTTATTAAAGAAACACATGGAAATGTAAAATTAACCTGGCAATGAGAGTAACACAATCTCCAGCATGGAAATTGCAGTTTGAATTGCACATGGCAATTCTGTGCAATTAGTAAGAGGAACTGGACATGGCGGCAGGAAATGTTTTTCCTGGTACTGCTGCAATGCAAGTCCTAGCTGCTGATCTGTGTTTGCTTCCCAGTTTGAGGAGGGCTAGCTAGTAAGTCCATTTCCAGCAAGTCAAAGGATTTGTATTTTTGTCATAAGAAAAAAACTATTGATTATCAAAGCCAGCTGGAGATTTACTCCAGATATTTAGGTCAAAAGTCACGCTTCCCTTCTTAGCCAGGTCACAGGAGGTCTGAAGGCCAGTTTCACTTGTACCATACTGCCTAAACCCCGATTGAAAATTCCTAAAATAAGTGGCTAAGCCCTACACAAGTCCACAGTGACAGACTCTTGTCTTTGTCGTCTTTATTGAATTTCATCTGGTTGATTACCTTGGTAAATTGGAGAACTGGTCTACAATTTTGAATTCTAATCTTATCCTCCAAAGTGCTAGCAATCTCTCCCACCTTGGTGTCATCCACACATTTTAAAAGCACACTTGCCACTTTGTTACCCAAGTCACTAATGAAAATACTGAATACCACCAGACCCAGGACAGACCCCTGTAGGACCCCACTAAATACATCTTCCCACTTTGACAGCAAATCATGGATAACTACTTTTTGATTATGAGCTTTCAACCAGCTTTGTATCTACCTTATAGTAATTTCATCTAGAGCAGGGGTGGCCAAACGGAGTCTGAGAAGGAGCCACAATTTACCAATGTATATTGGCAACGAGCCACAGTAATACGTCAGCAGCCCCCCTTCAGCTCCCATCGCCCCTGCTCCCAGCACCTCTCACCCACCGGCAGCCCCACCGATCAGCGCTTCCCCCTCCCTCCCAATCAGCTGTTTAGTGGCATGCAGGAGTCGGGGGTGGGGGGGTGGGGTGGGGTGGGGGGAGCGAGATCATGACAGGCTCAGGGGAAGGGGCAGGAAGAGGTGGAGCAGGGGCAGGGCCTTTGGCAGAGCCAGGGGTTGAGCAGCGAGCACCCCCGGCACATTGGAAAGTTGTCTACTGTAGCTCCAGACCCAGAGTCGGTGCCTAAACAAGGAGCCGCATATTAACTTCTGGAGAGCCGCATGTGGCTCCAGAGCCCCAGGCTGGCCACCCCGATCTAGAGCATGTATCCCTCGTTTGGAACTCTGTCAAAAGCCGCACTAAACGCATGGTACATCACATCTAATGTCCCCCTCTCCAGTAACCCTGTCAAAGAAGGAAATTCAGTTAGTTTGGCATGATTTGTTCTTGACTACTCCTTATCACCGTGTTATTCTCTAGATGCTTACAAGTGGATTGTTTAATAATCTGTTCCAGTATCTTTACAGATATCAAAGTTAGGCTGACTGGTCTATAATTTCCCAGGTCTTCTTTGTTCCCCTTTCTAAAGATAGATACTATGTTTGCCCTTCGCTAGGGCTTCACCCATTCTCCATGAGTTCTTGAAGATAATCACTAACAGTTCTGAGATTGCTTCAGCAAGCTCAAGTACTCTAGGGTGAATTTCATCAGGACTTCCTGACTTGAAAATACAGCTAACTCATCTAAACACTCCTTAACCTGCTCTGTCACTATTCTGGCTTGTGTTCCTTCCCCCTTATTGTTAATATTAAATTTTTTAAGCAGCTGTTCACAATTAACCTCTTTAGTGAAGACTGAAGCAAAACAGACATTAAACACCTCAGCCTTATTGGTGCCATCCATTACTGGCTCTCCTTCCACACTAAGCAGAGGACCTACACTTCCCTTCATCTTTATGTTGATCCTTAGGTATTTACAGAATACCTTCTGATTGGCTTTTATGTCCCTTGCTAGGTGTAACTCATTTCGTGCCTTAGCCTTTCTGATTTTGTCCCTGCATTCTCGTGCTATTCTTTTGAACTCAAACCTTAGCAGTGTATCCATGTTTCCACTTTCTGTAGGGTTCCTTTCTGATCTTCGGGTCATTAAAGAGCTCCTGGTGCAGCCCAAATTAGCTTCCTATTTTCCCTTTGTGACCACATGATTTTCTGTTGTGCCTCTAATATTGTTTCTTTGAGAAACTAGCAGCTTTTCTGAATTTATTTTTTTCCCTTAGATATTTTCCCCATGGGACCTTACACTGCACATTTCCGAGTTTTTTAAAGTCTGCCTTTTTGAAGTCCATTGTCCTTATTATGCTGCTCTGACTCCTTCTTTTCCTTAGAATCATGAAATCTGTCATTTCATGAACACTTTCAACCAAGCTGCCTTCCACATTCAGATTCACAACCAGTTCCTCTCATAATCAAGTCAAAAATGGCTGCCCTCTGGTTACTTCCTCTACTTTCTGAAACAAGAAGTGTCCCAAACACATTCCAAGAACTTCCTGTACATTTTCTCTTTTGCTGTATTACTTTTTCAACAGATGCCTGGGTAGTTAAAGTCCCCCACTACTCTCAGATCACGTGTTTTGGCTATTTCTGTTATTTGTTCCAGAAATGCCTCCTTCACCTCCTCCTCCAGATTTGGTGAAGGAACTGTAGTGGAGAAAGGTAAAGGAGGCGAGGAGGAACAGCAAAGAGAAAAATGGTGTACATATACATGCCAACACATGCACAACATGGTACAAGGGACTGAAGGCTAGGAGGCTATTTGAAGAACAAACAACAAAAGTGGTGTGCCAGTAACTGATGGAAGAATTTGGCTCTAAAATAGATGAGGAATTCTTCAAGAACTTCAGAAGCAGAGTGCCCTGGGGAGTGTGTGTCAGCTGGACCACCAACATATAAAGGAGGCAATCAAAGAGGAGAAGGAAACAATACAGAAGCTAAATTATAGCTTTCAACCAGTGTTCATCACAGGATAAGAGGAAATTAGCTTCCTTGGGGTT
Source organism: Chelonia mydas (assembly GCF_015237465.2). Classification (NCBI taxonomy): domain Eukaryota; kingdom Metazoa; phylum Chordata; order Testudines; family Cheloniidae; genus Chelonia; species Chelonia mydas. The sequence goes on along the minus strand of NC_051259.2, from coordinate 17,625,781 downwards.
ACTCCGAACAGATAAGGAGGCACTGTCAGTGACAGAGGTATCAAAAGAGAGGTGATGGCACAGTTAGACAAATTAAATTCCAGTAGATCTCCATAGCCAGATGATTTATATTGGAATTTAGAAAGAACTAAAAACCAAATTAGCCAAGCTAATAATAAAATAAATAATATAACATTAAAAAGAGCTACTATGCAGGAGGACTAGAGGGTGACCAGTGTTGTATGTGTGTTTTTTCAAAGGAGCTCTTGAGGATGATCCTAGGAATCAGTGGCCAGCGAAACTTACTTCAGTATCACACAAAATAGTTAAGAATTAAAAAACACTTGTAACCAGTATCCTGTGATGCTTTGGCTGCAGAATCCAGCACTGCACTCCAGAATCAAAGCTTTCATTTTTTTTAAAAAAAGACTAAGTTTCCAGCCTATATTATCATCAAGTTAAATTCAAGAGCATGAACCAAATGTATACTGATGTAGTGCAGTCTTCCTGAAAAAATAGGTCAGAGGTGCAAATGTATCTCAATACGACATTAACTCTGAAACCTAAGAAGTTTAACTATTTCACTGAACATCATTTTAGCAGAAACATACATCTAATGTACTTATCCCACAATCCCCTAGATGCCAAAAGCCCCAGTATGCCTCTACAGAACTGCTGTAACTTCCAGCTCCCCAGGACAACTTCTACAAGGCAGGTATGCATTGTCAGTACACACACAAAGCTCTGTGGCATATCAAAAACTGAAACTATGGAGACAAAATAAAAAACTGAATTTAATCTCAAATTGAATAACAGAGGCTAATGTACTGCTTGCTTTATGCATTATCATATTTTATGCATTAAAACTTCCGTATTTTAATTTAAATGAAGCTGCCACAGAATTCTCAATCTGCTACACCAAAGCGCCAAAGATTGCAGGTATTCTGACATACACCTTTGATGTGGAGAACAGGACAGAAACAAACCAATACACCTTTTGTAAATGTAAATCATGTCACACAAGGAAAGAATAAAGACCAGAATGATTTAATATGAAAAAGAGAAAAATCAGAGGAGAGATATTAGCGCTATATAAAATAATGAACAGTGTAGAGAAGGTCACTCAAGGACTCCCATTTGCCCGTCCCAGAGTACAATAGATACTTCTATAACATTAAAAACATGACACATCTAAAACAGATAGAAGGAAATAAATTTTGCTGCTGCTGGACACTATCAATGCGATGCAGCAGTACCATTCAAAAAAGGATTAGACATCCAGATAAAGAACATCATCTGTAATTACACAGCTGAGACAGAAATTACATAGCCTATCAATACCACGCTCCAAGGTAAAAGCTGAGTGGTAGCTGGGGTGAGCAAGAAAACCCTTCTCTATGGTATAGTACTACATAAGTAGCTGCATTTTGTGAGGCAAAGGAAGGAGGGCAGGAGTATGTCTTCCAGTTGAAGCTTCTGGCATGGGCCATTGTCCGAGGCAGGATACCAGATTATACCAGCCACTGGCCAGTTCCCACAAGACAGTTCTGGTCTCCAGAATTCTAAACAGAAAGGGAAAATTCTGTCTTACTAGTGAGTTTTCATTGTAGGACTCTCCATGTCAGTCAATCTTCACAGCGGGGTGTTCTCCATCACTATAGCAACTGGAGGCAGGCCAGATATTTGCTCTGAATCTGGGTTTAGGATGGCCCCACAGGAAGAACGTTCCAGAAGGACAGTACTTTTCAGCTTTGGAAACTAACTACAAGAAAATTTAAAAGTGCTATACAACGCAAGCCATTTGCAGCAGAGCCTTGATGTGAAAGTTTGGGAGTTCCTGGAGGAACACCCTCTTCTCTTTCAAACTATTTAACAAATGAGCAATAGTCAGAAAATGGACATAATTCAATCCTCCAAAGGTCAGACTGTCTGACACGGAAAGTCCTACAGTGAAGATTCACGGGTAAGACAGAATTTCCCCTTTCTCAGTCCCTTCCACGTCAGATAGTCTTCACAGTATGATGCAGAAAAAACAGTAAATCATCCCTTAGGGTGGGAGAAGGATTCAATTTACCAATGTAGAATTGAAAGGGATTTTAGAGTTATTAGGCACCCTGTCACAAAACACCTTTCTACAAATGCTGCATCAACAAGGATGAGGATGTCAATACCACAGTGTTAGAGAAGTGTGGGCAGAAGTCCCTGTAGTAGCCCTATAGACTTCTGCATAAGAGGTATGGAATCACTCTGCCCATAAAAATCACTGCTCTTTTCACAGAGTGCATAATAATAGGAGGCACTGTACCTGAGGCTTTAAATGCCTCTGCTACCTTTATTTCTCTGTAGGTTCCGCTCATAGAAACGTAGGGCTTGGAGGGACCTGGAGAAGTTATCAAGTCAAGCCCCCTGCACTGAAGCAAGGCCACGTAAACCTGGACCATCCCTGACAAGTTTCAGAGTAGCAGCCGTGTTAGTCTGTATCCGCAAAAATAAACGGAGTACTTGTGGCACCTTAGAGACTAACAAATTTATTTGAGCCTAAGCTTTCGTGAGCTACAGCTCACTGCATCGGATGCATCCCATTAAGTGAGCTGTAGCTCACGAAAGCTTATGCTCAAATAAATTTGTTAGTCTCTAAGGTGCCACAAGTACTCCTTTTCTTTTTGCATCCCTGACAAGCGTTTGTCTAACCTGTTCTTAAAAAACTCAAATTTTTTGTTGGCTTGTTTCATTTTTTAAGAACATAAGCACTTGTTTAGTTAGGCCCCCATTCAGGCCAGCACTGTTAAACTTACTTGAAAGTCTGGGGCACCTTTATATGCACATTACACATGATGTGTACCACTGGCAGCAGCAAGGAGCAGCGCTGGCTGGCTGCCCCACTGTCCACTCAGGTTTGACCCTGCAGCTGCTCCATCACGATGGAGAGCCTGTAGGACTAGGGAGGAGGGGAAAGGGAGGGGCTCTTTTTTAAACCCTCCTCAGAAAGCCAGATTTTTTTTTTTTTTTTTTAAAGTTGTAGCCCTTTTGAGGAGAAAAACCTCCAAGCCAATGAACTGACTGAGACACACTGATTTTACAATCTTTTAAAAATCCTGTAAAAGCTCCGCTCCAAAGGGAGTCCTGGATCTGCTGCTTGGAGGTAGAGAATTCTGGAGAGCCCCTCATGAGGGATGGTTCTAAGCCCAGGTCCAGAGCAAAGATCTGCCTCCAGTTGACCTGGAGATGGAGAACACCCCACTGTGAAGATTGTCTGACATGGAGGGGATTCAGTAATCAAATCATACAAAGCAAATTCCATTGTTACTGTAAATAGAGTTATAGAGGCTTCAGCTCTGTTTTTGAATTACTCTGGGGAGATTTCTTCATCTTTGGTTCTGCTGCTTATATGATTTCCAGCACTTTGCACTGCCCTATCATTTCTCCTCCCTGGGGTTACAGGTGCCCACGTGCCAGATCCAGACATGAAAGGAAGGTCACAAAGACTCCGCCTTTCCACAAATCCATTCAGCTGCTCTTGAAGAAGCAGCAGGTTCCTGTTTCCCAGTGCTTTGCAGAGGCACTGCTGTCAGTAACCTTAGGCCCAAATAATTATTAGCTGGTTTTATAACTGCAGTGGGGCCCTGCTAGCACAGCTGCACTCCAGCAGAGGCCAATCCACCCATCTTCCCATCCCAGGGGGCAGTCTTTCTTACAGTTGAGATATCTAAAGTACCGAGATGGCCTCCATTACAGCAGCATCCGAGCACCTCACAATCTTTAACAATTTATTCCCACAGCACACCCAGGAGGCACTGAAATATTATTTTACAGATTGAGAATTAAGCCTGGAGACACAAAGTGACTTGTGTGAGGTCACCCAGGAAGGAGGGAGCAAAGCAGAGAACTGAACCCATGTCTCCCGAGTCCCAGGCCCTACCTCTGGACCATCTGGGCTTTAATTCAGTTTTATTTATTAAAGTTTGAGGCTTGTGGGACTAACAGCCTTGAAGAACGAAGATCTATGTCCACAGAACAGGAATAGCTTGAGCAGTAGCAGTGAAACTGTGCCCCATGCCAGCATGCCAAAAAGTTCCACACTTAACCTGGAGGGATCGTGTCCAGAAGAAGCAGGGGAATTCACTCATACCCCAAGCACTCGGATGAGACTGAACAAAGAGGCCAAAGTGGTGCCAGTCATGATAGTAACTTTACAATCATGTAGCTGTTTTAATTTGCACTGAGCCATATGCCAAACCTTAAACATAAATCAAAACAACCTGCAGTTTGCCCGGGAACTGCTATGTGGTTCACTGGAGTCCTTTAAATAGGATTCTGCCTTTGGCTGTTATGAAGGCACAGCCATGCAATAGTATTTAGACAGCAGTTTCAGCACTCCGTATCAGAGGAAGGTTTTAAAAAACAGAAGCAGGAGACAAGCATTTGGGCTCCATAATATCATCAAGGTGGAATGCCAAGGTGTGACTGTCCTCCCTACACAGGAGGTAACCAAACACCCCCTTGTTCAAAGGCAGTGACGGCTTCTTTGAGAGGCAGTTAAGCATGCTACAAATAGGAGAGTAGGACTGGGCCCCAAATCTCTACTCGGCACACATGCTCAGGGAATTTTGTTTCATTTAATTAACCCTGCACCTATGCTTTGCAGGGCCCTGTCTTAGACTGTAAAGTTCATGGCAGGGAACACACAGGAGTATGTAATGTGGCATATAAACTAACGGTGCTACAGGAATGATTCAGAATACCACTAAATTAATTATTTCTACTTAATCAAAAGAGCCCAAACAAAACTCCCGGAACATACACATTCATCCTAGAGGTATATGCAGAAGCTTTCCTTGACTCAACATCCACAAAAAACTCCTCCAACTCACCACAAATAAAATTCTCCAACTCAGTCTTCTTATTCCTTATTCAAATCACTGTCTCAGAGAAAGCCTAGGGAAAGTGAGCCCTACTGCATACCCCAAGAGTCAAGAAATCCAGGCTCTGCCACACCAAGCAGATGTATAAGCTTCAGAGGCAAGGATTCACCTCTGAAAAGGAGAGATTACTCTCCTTGTGGAGTAACTGGAGTTCTCCAAGATGTGTCCTTATGTAGCTGTGCATTCTGAAAATATTATGGATAGACCATGTAGCCAACAAAACAGCATTGGAAATTATTGGAACCAGCAAACGCTAGTCAGAGAGCTTATGAAAACAAAGTTTCAATTTGCAGGGCACATTTTAAGAGGTTCAGCAGGTGATGAATGCTTAGGGGAACTGGAAAGGAAAACAGATGGCAGAAGAACATGAGGCAAAAAAAGAAGCTGAATGGATGATGTGGTATCCTGGGACGATGAAAAGGACTATTCATCCACAAAGAGACTAGCAGAGGATCGTACAGAATGGGCTACCATGGTTGCAAGCCTCCAGTAATGAAGATACCACATAAGACAACAGGGCACGAGAATGTCTGGAGCACACGTGGAGGCTGAATGGGCAGTTACCAAAAATCTTCACATGCACACCTGAAATAGAGCACCCTCAGGGACACTACTCAAAGAATACCCTGGTACCAGCTCTCTTTTTTGAACCTGGGAGATGTTAGTGCAAATGCTGAAGATGATTGTAGCTGCCAGGGTATCATATGGGGAGAGTGGAAGCCAATCAAGGTAGCCAACACCAGGCTGTCCCTGATTGCATGTAGCAGAGCCAAACAGATGACAGACCTGCTATTGCTGAAACCAAAGAGGAGAGCCTCAGCTGCTGTTTCAAGGGGAGAAGATATGCAGAAGTCCAACTCCTGACAAAGTGAGAAGGAGACAGGGGAACAGCCCACCCAACAAGCCTAGAGCAAAAGCCATGCCACACCTTAATTTTCAGACACTACACCTTGACCAGCAAGAACAACAGTCTGATCACACCAGAACAGAGCCCCTGCCAATAAGAGCGGAGCCCAGCCAAGCCAGCTGGGAGAAGGAGGGGGGCTTGGAGGACCCCAGACAGACCCCAGAGGGTGGGGGAGCAAAACCAATGAGTGTATGTATACACACACACACCTTTATTTTATTTTTTCAGTCACACAGAGCTGTATTAATACATCTGTGCCTCTTGGGAGAAGAAACAGGGAGCTGCAGCAGCACCAGTCCAGGGGAGTCCAAATGAGCTCAGAGAAGATTTCTGTTATCAATTGCTATTAGCATTTCATACTGCATAGAATTAACTTTGGTTTGTCTTGTTACTTAGAAAGCTGGGATCCCAGAATTCAACATCTTGAGTCTATTGAAACAGGCAAAATGTTCTCTGGAATCTGTTGAGTTTGACTGTGAAGAGAAGTCCAGCAAAATGCAAACAATACTTGTGAAGATTCCAACAAAGAAAACAAGTGTCCCTGTGTGCCACCTAATTACTCTACCCCAATAGCACATACCACATCTAGCAGAACAGCACTGAATGGGAATTCTTAGCCAGTCCCTGTGAGAAAACCCAAACTGATTACCCAGGGCTAATTGCAAGGAACAAGGAACTGGGTTGTTCCATGTGCGTGAAAGGACAAGAGTTTGGAAACTGACCAAAATAAAAAAATAACCACACACGGCACTCAACTCTCTAAGAAGTGTGGTTCTATGTAGTCTTACTTTGAATACTGTAGGTGTAGTAGATGTCAATGAAAAAAAATCATGACTACAAGCAATCAAAATCCCATCCTGTAGCTGCGAAAGAACATGCAGAGTATGACTAACAAGGAAAAAATACACTGTTACAGAGCACACTGCTTAACACTACCTGCCAGATATCCTGTACAGTTTATAAAACCACAAAATATTAGAGGGCATTTACTGATATTTCAGCTGACATCAACATGCAGTAATTGACCAAGTTCAATGCGAGAGGAGTTCTTTCGTCGGAGGCAGCATGTGCTGGTATCATTGAATAGTTTACCGCCATAAATGAAAATTAAAACTGTCTCAACAATGCAGAAGACTGCAAAGCTCAGCTTGATGACAGATAAATCAAGACCATCAAGCAACCACTTGGCCCTCCTGTAAGACGGAGACCAATAATGAGGCTACTCAGGTTTAGAACTACTTTCTTGCTGGTGCCGAATGCCAGGGCAATATCGGAGTCTCTGGGGCTGCCTGAGGCAAGGTCAAGTCACTGAAGCCTTCCTGAAGCAGAGCAACTATTGCTTTTGCATCTGTTGAAGAAACTGCCACGCGGGGGGGGAATGCAGGGAGTAGCTTTTACTTCGTCGCAACCTGGTCATCTGGCACTGCTGCAGTCGCAGACCGGAGACATGACATGACAAGACAGTGGGGTCAGTCACCTCCAGAGAGTCTTCAGCAAGTTTGATGTCCTTTACAACTCTTAAGAACCACGGACTCAACAAGAGCTGTGAGTGTGGAGATAGAGCGGATCACAGCTGATCGGTACTGACAAGCTGTCATTGATATCCACTGGATGACATCGAATGAGAGATCTCTAAAAGCCACCACCAATGCCTATCCTCCACTACACAAGCATTTCAGAGAGGACTTCATGGACAACAGAGATGCAGAACACTGTGCCGAGTGCAGTGGTCTTAAAATCATTCTGACCTCCAGTGATTTGGTGCACAACTTAGGAATCATGAGAGACACTGCTTCTGAACTGGCATTCAGAGAGATTAAAATTAAAGAGAGTCACATCTGGTGGAAGCTGACATATTGCTGCCAGCACAGATTCCAGCATTTGCCTCAGTGGCTGACAGCTCAGGACTGTCTGTGGAGCATGTCCTGACAGGCTATGTCACTTTGAAATATCAAACTGTACCACTGAGCATGTGCTTGAATTCATGCTGGACAGTTATGCAGGAGTCTAGCTAACACCACAGAAAGTAGGTCAATGAGTATAAGGGTCTCCAATGCTTGGACATCTGTCTGAAGTGTATGCAGAATAGTCACTTGTCAAAGCTACCACAGACACCAAGAGTTACGGCCTTGTAACATGGATATACTCTATGTGGACAGCAAAGAAAAGTTTTTGCAAGAAATTGAGCACATGCAAAATGGAAGAAGAATGATTGTTCAGGGCCTACAAAGACTGAAAACTGCTATAGCAATGATTTCCACTGCCACAGCTAACTACAAGAGAGAATTCACCACCATGAACATGTACAATTGTGGCTCCAGCTTCTCACAAGACAGTCCACAGTGATGCTAATGAAGTTGGACGGACCAACACTCTGAAAATCTAATCTAGGAAAATACATCAGAATTGTTCATTTTGGTAGAAGGCATTCAGTAGATGCTACTGCACAGAAAACACACAATGAAGAAGTGGTATGGTCATATTATGAAGACCTACATGTTCTACTGAGAGCCTCAATACTTCCACTACAATAATACATCTGAGATGAAATCCTAGCTCCATTGAAGTCAATGGCAAAACTCTCACTGATATCAACAGGACCAGGATTTCACCGTCTCTCTCATTTTGACTTTGAAAGTAAAGAATTCACTATCATAGTCAGAGTTTGGGAGAATACCCCCATTTCCTCCAACTACAGAATGGATCTCAAGATATTTCAGTTTTATAGCTCTCATTTCAGTGTGGCATAAAAATTATCAACCAGTGACCTGAAAAACATAACGATGTTATGATAGTCCCTTAGAGAGGTTACAAATGTCTCCTTTTATCATAGAATATCCATCAGGGTTGGAAGGGACCTCAGGAGGTCATCTAGGCCAACCCCCGATGGCAATTAGTTGTAAATCATAAGGTTCCATAGAAAGTATATCTTCATTTAAAATGTATATTATTGTCTCGAGAGGGAGAACATTATTACTGTTGTTTCCTCACCAGCAATGGCTTTATCAGTAGTATCACTAGATCATGTTTTGAAGTGTAATTTTTAATGACATCCTGTTGATTTAATGAAGGACATTACTTCCTGAAAACTTTATACAAACCATATGCATTTTAACTATGAAAATATCAAATAACTCAGCAATTCACACTATACAGCTTTAATAAAATATGTTTCACCTTTACCCACCATCACTGATGATGTCAGCAGAATTCTAAGACCGTTAATTACTGTGATTAGTACAATGATGTCCATGACTGAAACTCCTAAGTGCTACTGCAATGCAAACAATAAATAATATAATAATACTGTACAAGAACCAGAAGTAGGCACTAGAAACACTGTTTGTAAGAGAAGTGGCAGGGGTAGGTCAAGGCCAACATAGCTTTGATATTTAAGGGTTTTTTCTCCTCTATAGTTTCTTGGCAATATAGTGGGTGGAATTTAAAATCTATATAAATATATAGGATCCAAAGGACTTTCTTCATCAGATTATTCATCAGAGCTCCGGTACGAAACTGCAGAAAAACCTGAGTGTCTATGGATTAAGTTTAGAAGTGTGAACAACAAGAGTGATGTAGTGGTGGGAGTCTGCTATAGACCACCGGACCAGGGGGATGAGATGGATGAGGCTTTCTTCTGGCAACTCGCAGAAGCTACTAGATCGCACGCCCTCGTTCTCATGGGTGACTTTAATTTTCCTGATATTTGCTGGGAGAGCAATACAGCAGTGCATAGACAATCCAGGAAGTTTTTGGAAAGCATAGGGGACAATTTCCTGGTGCAAGTGCTAGACGAGCCAACTAGGGGGGGAGCTTTTCTTGACCTGCTGATTACAAACAGGGAAGAATTAGGGGGGAAGCAAAAGTGGACGGGAATCTGGGAGGCAGTGACCATGAGTTGGTTGAGTTCAGGATCCTGACGCAGGGAAGAAAGGTAAGCAGCAGGATACGGACCCTGGACTTCAGGAAAGCAGACTTCGACTCCCTCAGAGAGCGGATGGGTAGGATCCCCTGGGGGACTAACATGAAGGGGAAAGGAGTCCAGGAGAGCTGACTGTATTTCAAGGAATCCCTGTTGAGGTTACAGGGACAAACCATCCCGATGAGTCGAAAGAATAGTAAATATGGCAGGCGACCAGCTTGGCTTAACGGTGAAATCCTAGCGGATCTTAAACATAAAAAAGAAGCTTACAAGAAGTGGAAGGTTGGACATATGACCAGGGAAGAGTATAAAAATATTGCTCGGGCATGTAGGAATGAAATCAGGAGGGCCAAATCGCACCTGGAGCTGCAGCTAGCAAGAGATGTCAAGAGTAACAAGAAGGGTTTCTTCAGGTATGTTGGCAACAAGAAGAAAGCCAAGGAAAGTGTGGGCCCCTTACTGAATGAGGGAGGCAACCTAGTGACAGAGGATGTGGAAAAAGCTAATGTACTCAATGCTTTTTTTGCCTCTGTCTTCACTAACAAGGACAGCTCCCAGACTGCTGCGCTGGGCATCACAACATGGGGAGTAGATGGCCAGCCCTCTGTGGAGAAAGAGGTGGTTAGGGACTATTTAGAAAAGCTGGACGTGCACAAGTCCATGGGGCCGGACGAGTTGCATCCGAGAGTGCTAAAGGAATTGGCGGATGTGATTGCAGAGCCATTGGCCATTATCTTTGAAAACTCGTGGCGAACGGGGGAAGTCCCAGATGACTGGAAAAAGGCTAATGTAGTGCCAATCTTTAAAAAAGGGAAGAAGGAGGATCCTGGGAACTACAGGCCAGTCAGCCTCACCTCAGTCCCCCGGAAAAATCATGGAGCAGGTCCTCAAGGAATCAATCCTGAAGCACTTACACGAGAGGAAAGTGATCAGGAACAGTCAGCATGGATTCACCAAGGGTAGGTCATGCCTGACTAATCTAATAGCCTTCTATGATGAGATTACTGATTCTGTGGATGAAGGGAAAGCAGTGGATGTATTGTTTCTTGACTTTAGCAAAGCTTTTGACATGGTCTCCCACAGTATTTTTGTCAGCAAGTTAAAGAAGTATGGGCTGGATGAATGCACTATAAGCTGGGTAGAAAGTTGGCTAGATTGTCGGGCTCAACGGGTAGTGATCAATGGCTACATGTCTAGTTGGCAGCCGTTGTCAAGTGGAGTGCCCCAGGGGTTGGTCCTGGGACCGGTTTTGTTCAATATCTTCATAAATGATCTGGAGGATGGTGTGGATTGCACTCTCAGCAAATTTGCGGATGATACTAAACTGGGAGGAGTGGTAGATAAGCTGGAGGGCAGGGATAGGATACAGAGGGACCTAGACAAATTGGAGGATTGGGCCAAAAGAAACCTGATGCGGTTCAATAAGGATAAGTGCAGGGTCCTGCACTTAGGACAGAAGAATCCAATGCACCGCTACAGACTAGGGACCGAATGGCTAGGCAGCAGTTCTGCGGAAAAGGACCTAGGGGTGAAAGTGGACGAGAAGCTGGATATGAGTCAGCAGTGTGCCCTTGTTGCCAAGAAGGCCAATGGCATTTTGGGATGTATAAGTAGGGGCATAGCGAGCAGATCGAGGGACATGATCGTTCCCCTCTATTCGACATTGGTGAGGCCTCATCTGGAGTACTGTGTCCAGTTTTGGGCCCCACACTACAAGAAGGACGTGGATAAATTGGAGAGAGTCCAGCGAAGGGCAACAAAAATGATTAGGGGTCTGGAACACATGACTTATGAGGAGAGGCTGAGGGAACTGGGATTGTTTAGTCTGCAGAAGAGAAGAATGAGGGGGGATTTGATAGCTGCTTTCAACTACCTGAGAGGTGGTTCCAGAGAGGATGGTTCTAGACTATTCTCAGTGGTAGAAGAGGACAGGACAAGGAGTAATGGTCTCAAGTTGCAGTGGGGGAGGTTTAAGTTGGATATTAGGAAAAACTTTTTCACTAGGAGGGTGGTGAAACACTGGAATGCGTTACCTAGGGAGGTGGTAGAATCTCCTTCCTTGGAAGTTTTTAAGGTTAGGCTTGACAAAGCCTTGGCTGGGATGATTTGATTGGGGATTGGTCCTGCTTTGAGCAGGGGGTTGGACTAGATGACCTCCTGAGGTCCCTTCCAACCCTGATATTCTATGATTCTATGATTCATAATTTAAATTAAGTGAAAGTTTGAGGCTGAAACTTTGCAGTCTCCCATTAGCTGAACAGTAACTGTGGAGATGTTTTTCACGTGGTTCTTGTAATTTGCTGGAACAGGACAGACAAAGTGCCCAGGGTCAGTGCAAAAATAAGAGCAGCCAATGGGTAGCAGGAACACGAACACTAAGACCATTTACATTTTGTAAAACATAATTTTTTAGAAAGGCGATTGTGTAACCACCTCATTCCAACTCCATCATCTTCCCTTTCTGGTCACTATCCCATTGACTGGATACACACCCCTCACGTAATATGGAAACGTGCAACATTTCTCATGCAGAGTCATATAGCTCTGTCATGACTGAAGCAAGAAAATCCATGTTACGTAAAAAGATGGAACCAAGACTGATCAAAAAGATGCCCCCCCAGGAAGAGAGAGACACAAACATCTCACTCTCTGCAGTAGTGGGCATTGCTGCAGAAGGTGAGTTGCCAAGAACAAAATCCACAATGTCTCCCAGAAAGACATTATGGGAGAGGGAATGCACACTCAGAATGTCTGATCCACATGCTGTAAACCTCGAGATACAAGCTAATCTCCAAGTGTTTAACACTGGGGACTGGCCAGTTCTACAGAGTTAAGGGCAACTACTGCGCAGCAGCATGGCAGGAGGTGGGCTGTGACTGGGAAGGGTATGTTTCCGGCCAATGCAAGGGAGTGCCAGAGCTGGACACTTGCCTAGAGTGAGTCCTACCGGTCCACATTCCCCTGCAGAGAACATACCTCTTCTCAGCCAGCCCTCATACAGCGCTCCACCGCCCTCTATTTGCTGGCTCTTGGCTTCTCCCTCAGGCTGGGAAACAGCAGGGATACTGGGAGGGCAGGTCACGGCAGAGTTTCTGGCACAGGGCCCAGAGAGGATGTGCTAGCACACTTGACAGCAGTCAGGAGATGGTGGATAGGGAGCACAAGGCTCTCTGCCAGCAGAGAAGGTGAATCGCTGGGTGTCCTACTATTTTGAATGGAAGGGGCTGGGGGCAGAGGATGTGATTTATTTGGAGCTGGGAAGGAGAGATCGCGCTGAAAAAGGGAATATGGCAGTGCTGCTGTCCAGGGGGAGGTGAATGAAAACAAAGACTGAAGCAGAGTTCCCAGCTCCCAACGCTCTATGGATGAGGACATTCATTCTAAGGGTTAATCAGCCACTGGCCGTATACAATTCATGGTTTAATTAACCCCATAGTTGAACTACATGAAAGCAAAAGAGACACGGCTGATACGTTGTTATGGGTTCTAAGCAAAACATGGTTTTGGGTCAGGACTTGCAGCGCCTAGTTCTCAACGTGGACTGCAGCGTACAGACACCAAAACTGAAAGAAACACCAGACGTTTTTAAACACACACACGCAGCCAGTATGCACGGCAGTAATCCTTGCTGCAAAGTAACTACTCTTCCTAGTGTCCTTCCCAGCACCACAGACATCAATAACGCATTAGGGGAAGCCAGAACAATTCCACTGAGATTGCATTGCACTGTATCTGCCCCCAGCATGCTCACCAAACAGCAGTAAATGTGGCTCCAGCAATGTATGAATTGGAACAGCTCCCTTGATAACATATCAACATGAAGGAGGCCCACACAGTCTCTGGCACATTGTCAGGAGAACAGAGAGGAAAGAGGAATTGTGTATTTCTGAATGGGAGGACAGCTGAGTTTTACAAACTTGCAGTGACACTAACAGCTCCATTCCTGTAGCATAGCAAAGCTCAAAAAACAACCCCCCAGGAGATTTCTGGACTCTTCATGTTATGTCATGCAGGCATACACAAGAGCTAATTAAAGTAGGGCTGGAGGGACTGAGCAGGTCAGCTGTCGGACACTTGCAAAAAGTGTTTGTGAATTTAGATCATATTGATGCTATTTGACGGGCAGCATGAAGAAAGTTTTCAGAGAGAGGTGTTCGGTCTAGTGGCACAAGCCAGACCTGGAAGACAGGAACTCCAGAGTTTTACTCTCAACTCTGGCAAACTCCTTCTCTGGCCTTGGCAAATCAATTGATCTCTGTGCCTCAGTTTCCTTATCACCAAAGGAAAGACAATACTGACCCGCTACCTACTGCACGGTGGAGTTGCAAGGATTACTTAAAACTCTTTATGAGAAAAAACTCAGTAAAAGCGCTAAGTATCATTCTACAAAAAGAATAGGAGGACTTGTGGCACCTTAGAGACTAATAAATTTACTTGAGCATAAGCTTTTGTGAGCTACAGCTCATATGCATCCGATGAAGTGAGCTGTAGCTCACGAAAGCTTATGTTCAAATAAATTTGTTAGTCTCTAAGGTGCCACAAGTCCTCCTTTTCTTTTTGCAGATACAGACTAACACAGCTGCTACTCTGAAAAAAGTATCATTCTGTTCTTTTGGGCAAATGTATCACAGATCAACAGCCCTACGAACGGAGATTCTCTGTCTATCCACAAAATGGGTGAAGCCGAGTCCATAATGAGGCCAACTTCTCCACTAACCTGAAAAATTGGAGAGTGAAAGACTAACAGATTCAAAATTTGCCTTCTCATCACAAAATGTAACTGAATTTCAGCTGTTTTCCCTGAATACTCAGTGCAATGGGAAAAATAGACAAGAAAAGAAAAAGAAGAGGGGAAGCGGACAAAGATGAAAATATTAATTAATGTTATGAGAAACTCAGACATATCAAATTCTCAATTACAATGGCACTGAAGTGCAAGTTCACAGACCTAGCAACGGGTAGCATATTGCTCGAGATTCCGAAAATAAGAATGGTTCATGTAACAAGCACAGGCCTCTGCATAAAAACACAGCTCAGCACACAGGTATGTGAATTTCACAGCCTGACAAAACATATATTTGGTCAGCTTTGTAGGACAGCAGTCACACACATTCTAAAGGTACATAAAACAAGGCCATCCAGAGCTCCAGTCCTCCCCTTCCCCACAGATGCTCAACTGATTTGTTTACATGCACGTTTACTGTTTTGTTTCTTCATCGTTTCCCCCCCAAATCTGATCAGTGCTCTGTCCACCCCTTTGTCTCAATCTTTTCTTGTGTTACTCTTACATAAAGTAAAAAGATAAAAGGTGCAGCTCATTTCTCGCCCCTCCTAACCCAAAAAATATTCCCTATAGTTTGAAGGTTGGTTAGTTGGTGAATACCAACACTTTGCCCTTCTACAGCGCCTTGCATCCAAGGATGCCAAGGCATTTTATAAAAATTATTTCATTATGTTTCCAGACCAGTAGGTCAAAGTTAAGTATTATCCCCATTTTATATCAGGAATCCAAGGGAGACAGTGAAACAACTTGCCCAAGGATATACAGCCAGCAATGGCTGACTCACTCTTTCGCTTTAACCTCTGGACATATCTTGGGGGCTTTTGGGGAGAGGTTTTTTTTCTTTTTTTAATAAAGTGAATTCAGTCTCATGCTTGCTGTTCTGAAATAATATAAAAAGTTATTAACAGATATGGACTTCTCTTGAAGTGAAAAGTTATGATTCATGGAGCTGTGATGTAAATACTGACCAAAAAGAATTTGAGGTCAATATCTGCCTCAAGGGAAAAGAAATTTTGATGTAAAAAAACCCAAAACAAATAAAAATATGTATTATGTTACATACACTCTTACCTCTTGTAATGGACTAACTTGTTAGTATGTGCACCACACTCTACTGGATGGCTTCAGAACTACTCAGGTGTGTGTCAGAGACCTTATAATGCTACAGCTAATGGTAACTGTCCTTTAGCTCAAGTGGTAGGAATCTGTGCTTTCAGAGCAGGAGATGAGTTCTAGCCTTACTGTCTTTGTGAAATTCTATATGGCTTTAGTGACGATCATGAAATCCTTGGTGGGCTCATCATACTATCTTCAAAATGTCTTGAGCTAGAACGTCTGGAAATCTTCATCACGGCCAGGATGGGAAAAGTGTGAAAAACATTGAAATGGGAAAATAAAGCTGGAGATGCAGAAAAAGCTATTGTCCTTTTTTGAGAGGTGACTCTCTGCAACCAGCTAGCAAGTATTTATTTATATATGAAATTTGATTGATAAACACTCTTCCTGACCACACACAGTGTTACTGATTTCCAAAGAGATAAACAGAAACAGTCATCACATGGATTTTTTAGCCAATATGAAGCAGGATTTATCATATAAACAACAACAGTAAACAATACTATAGAGCTAAGACCAAAACAGTCAAGTGTCAATACCTAAAGTTAGGCTTTGATCTCCATATTTTAGGCACCTAAATAATTGACCTGACTTTCAGAAGTGCAAAACACCCACAACTTCCAGTGAGGTCAAAGGAAGCTGAGGTACTCAGCAATTCTGAAAATAAGACTTAACCATTCAGACTTGAAAATATTGGCATAATTCTACACAGCAGCTTCAAAAAAACGTAAGCTAAACCTCAATGACATGCAGCAGCAAATTTGACACTGTTTATTTTTAAACATCTTGCTATTTATACAACAGTCAAACCTTTTCTTGCTCTGTTTCCAGTTCTATCAGAGTGCATCATTCTGAGGGTTGTGGAAGGATCAGATGTTTTCCTATAGATACCTTTCAAAGGGGAAACAAAGAAAAGCCCCAAGGGATAGTAATTATGGGATTTATCTGCCCAGTCACTGGGATTACCCTTTACATTACAGCAGAAATGCCTCAGGAGCAAGAGACCACATTTTTCAGTGGTAGATATTCCAGCACCATCCTCTATTTGTTCATTTTTATATTGTGCTACACTGAGAGGAGTACCTCAGCAACATCCCAAAACATCCATATGGAGAGAAGGAATTTCCTGCCATTTTCCCAGTTTAAAAAGACAGAAGTGTGGTCTACTGGTTAGTGTGCTGCTTTGGCAGGTCCTTTCACTTCTCTCTGCCTTATTTTCTCCTCCTGTGAACCAGGGTTAATACTACTCACCCACTTTCCATGGGATTGTGAGGTATAATTAGTTTCCATAAAGCACTCCGAGCACCTTGGATGAAAGCTGCCATATAAACACTAAGTATTATTACTGAATTAACTTACACATCCATCTATCTAAGCACTTATACGGCCCTCATCCCCGCAGTGTCAGAGCACCTCCCAAAATTAATAAAAAGAACAATAAATAAGTCACAGGCAGCTGGTCCCCTCCGATCTCCCCCCTGAAATGTGTTTCACGAACAGCCCAAGCTTCTATTAGACAGCTACAGGCAGGTCTTGCTAAGTAAAACACAGCAGACTCTAGATTCTAAGTCGGCTTTCAATGCCCACAGCTGATCAAATAAATACCAAAAACGCCAGCAAATCTGAACACAGAAATGACAACTATATCAAACCAATCATCAACTGCACTGCTTGCTCCATCCAAATTCCCTTCCCTGGCTGTGTTAAGACAGTTCAACTTATTTCTTTCTGAGTCTTGCTTTGGACTTGAACCTGGTCCCAGAAAGGAGAGCCTGAAGTTTTATCCACAAGGCCATCCTGCCTCGCCTAGGTTTAAAAAAAAACAACACTCCGTTGTGACTGGTCAGATATTTGGGAGTTTAGCAAAAGCAAATGCCTTCCGACGTTTAACCCTGTCAGGGCCGGAGCACAGAAGCACACGCTGAAGCGAAGACAACATGACAGCCGGGCAACAGGTGGCAGCTGTAACACCGCACTTCGGGCTCCCCCGCCGCCAGGCACGGAGCAAGGCCAGCGCCAGATTACCGCGGCGAGCCGCGCCGGGCACAGAAAGGCGCCAACGCAACCCGCAGCGCCGAGCGCACGTCGGCGCCACAAACGGGAAGCTGAACCGACGAGCGCTGAAGTCTGGGTGCAGACAGAGGCCCCGCTCCGGCAGGGGCCCCGGCGCCTGCACCGCGTCCACGGCGGCAGCGGGGCTGCCGAGAGCAGCGTCCGGCGGGGCTGGGCCCCAGGCCGGAGCCACAGCCCGCGCCCCTCCGCTCGGCCGGCCCGGTAACGGCGGGAGCCCGGCCGGCCCCGGAGCGGCGCTGCCTCTCAGGGCGGCTGAAAACGGGCGGGCTCCCCCGCCCCGAACCCGGGGGCTCGCCTGCCGGGCTCGCCTCTCTTCCCGAGCTGCGAGCTCAGGCCGGGGCCGGGGCCGGGGCCGGAGCCGCGTCAGGACGCGCTCGGGGCCGCACCCCGGGGCCGCCGGCTGCCGGGCACAAGCCGGCCCGCGGGCCCCTCCGGGGCTCGCAGCGCGGCTCGCTCGGCCCCCGGACCCGCGCCGGGCGCGGCTGACCCGAGCCCCCGAGGCCGGGGGGGTCGCCTCGGCGCCCGCTCGCGGAGGGCCCCAGGCAGGGCCCGGCGGGGGCCCGGCCCCAGGCAGGGCGGGAGTCGGGGCGCAGAGCCCGGGGGCGGGGCGGGCCCGAGCGGGGAGGCCCTGGCGGGGGCCGGGCCCGGGGGCTGCGCGCCCGGCCCGGGGCAGGGGCCGCTCCACGGGAGGAGCCGGAGCCGGAGCAGGGGCCGGGGCCGGGCCGGGCCGCGCCCCCCGCCGCCCCCTCACCTGCGCGGCCGCCGAGCTGCTCAGTCCCTCGCCGCCGCCGCCGCCGCCGCCATGTTCCCGACGCGCCGCGCGGGGAGGGCGGGAGCCGGCGGGAGGGAGCCGAGCCGCCGACGCCGCCCCCTGCCGCCCGGGGGACAGCAGCGGCCGGGGGGCGCGGGCGGCCGGAGACCCCCCCGTTCGGCCCCTCCGTGCCGGGACACCCCGGTTACCCCCATCGCCCCCCCGCTGCCCCCCACCTCCCCCGAGCAGCTCCCGGGGACACCCCCATCTCCCCCCCACATCTCCCCCGCGCAGCCCCCTCCCCCCGGGACACCCCAATCTCCCCCACACAGCCCCCCTCCCTCCTGGGACACCCCCATCTCCCCCCCCCACATCTCCCCCGCGCAGCCCCCTCCCCCTGGGACACCCCAATCTCCCCCACACAGCCCCCTCCCCCCGGGACACCCCAATCTCCCCCACACAGCCCCCCTCCCGGGGACACCCCCATCTCCCCCCCACATCTCCCCAACACAGCCCCTTCCCCCCGGGACACCCCAGTCTTCCCCACACAGCCCCCCTAGCCCCTGGGACACCCCCATCTCCCCCCCCACATCTCCCCCCCACAGCCCCCTCCCCCCGGGACACCCCAGTCTCCCCCACACAGCCCCCCCTCCCGGGGACACCCCCATCTCCCCCCCACATCTCCCCAACACAGCCCCCTCCCCCCGGGACACCCCAATCTCCCCCACACAGCCCCCCTCCCCCCCTGGGACACCCCCCCACATCTCCCCAACACAGCCCCTCCCCCCTGGGACACCCCCATCTCCCCCGCATATCTCCCCCACGCAGCCCCTTCCCCCAGGGACACCCCCATCTACCCCCCATATCTCCCCCGTGCAGCCCCATCTCCCTGGGACACCCCCATCTCCCCCCCACACCCCTCTCCTCCCTGGGACACCCCTGCCTGTCCCCAATCTCCCCCGCACAGCCCCCTCCCCCCTTGGAGACCCCCATCTCCCCCTCACTTCCCCTGCAGAGCCCCCTCCTCCCTGGGACACCCCTGTCTGCCCCCCATCTCCCTGCACACAGCCCCCTCCTCCCTGGTACACCACTGTCTGCCCCCCATCTCCCCCCGCACAGCCCTCTCCTTCTTGAGACACCCCTCTCTTCCCCCATCTGTCCCCCCTCACAGCCCCCTCCTACCTGGGACACACCTGTCTGCTCCCCATCTCCCCCGCACAGCCTTCTCCTTGTGATACCCCCAGCTACCCCCCCATATTCCTGCAACATAACCCCCTCCTTCCCTGGCACCCCCCCAGCACAGACACCCTGATCCACAGCCCCCCCGTGACCTCCCCTAGGCTACCTCCCTCGATCTTCCAGCACAGACCTGTCCTCCCTCCCTGGCACACACCCCCAACTACCCACGCACCGATCACCCCCCAGCACAGACACCTTGAGCCACACCTGCCTTCTTCCATGGCATTTAGCCTCCCCATGACCTATCCCTGGCTGCCCCCCACCAGTCTCCCCCAGCCACAAAATCACTTTCACTCATCTACTCTCACCAGCCATAGAAACTCCCACTTATCTCATCCCCAGCACAAACACATGCAGTGACCACCACTCCCAGCTAGAGAGAGACTTTTCCTTGCACGCAGTTCCCTCCCATAACCTCCCCAGTATTGCTTAGACCAGTGGTCTACCTAGCCCATTATTCTGTCTACTAACTGTCATCTGTAACCTATAATTTAAATCAGCTTCAGTACCAAAAGACTGGAGGATAACTAATGTGACGCCAATTTTTAAAAAGGGCTCCAGAGGTGACCCCGGCAATTATAGGCTGTTAAGCCTGACTTCGGTACCAGGCAAACTGGTTGAAACTATAGTAAACAACAAAATTGTCAGACACATAGATGAATGTAATTTGTTGGGGAATAGTCAACATGGTTTTTGTTAAGGGAAATCATGCCTCACCAATCTACTACAATTCACTGAGGGGGTCAATAAGCATGTGGACAAGGGGGATCCAGTGGATATAGTGTACTTAGATTTTCAGAAAGCCTTTGACAAGGTCCCTCACCAAAGGCTCTTAAGCAAAGTAAGCAGTCACGGGATAAGAGGGAAGGTCCTCTCATGGCTTGGTAACTGGTTAAAAGAGAGGAAACAAAGGATAGGAATAAATGGTCAGTTTTCAGAATGGAGAGTGGTGTCCCCCAGGGGTCTAACTGGGACCAGTCCTATTCAACATATTCATAAATGATCTGGAAAAAGGGGTAAACAGTGAGGTGGCAAAATTTGCAGATGATACAAAACTACTCAAGATAGTTAAGTCCCAGGCAGACTGCGAAGAGCTACAAAAGGATCTCACAAAACTGGGTGACAGGGCAACAAAATGGCAGATGAAATTCAATCTTGATAAATGCAAAATAATGCACTTTTGAAAACATAATCCCAACTATACGTAAAAATGATGGGGTCTAAATTAGTTGTTACCATAGGTGCTGACTCCGTGGGTGCTCTGGGGCTGGAGCACCCACGGGGAAAAATTGGTGGGTGCTCTGCACCCACCGGCAGCCAAGCTCCCTGCCCCGCCCCAGCTCACCTCACCGCCACCTCCTCCCCTGAGCGTGCCGCGTCCCCGCTTCTCCTCCCAGCGCTTTCTGCCGCAAAACAGCTGTTTTGTGGCGTAACAAGCTCTGGGAGGGAGGGTGGAGGAGCGGGAACACTGTGTGCTCAGGGTAGGAGGCGGGACCAGGGCGGGGATTTGGGGAAGGGGTTGGAATAGGGGCGGGGAGGGGGCGGGGACTTTGGGGAAAGGGTTGGAATGGGGGTGGGCCGTGGGCAATAGGGGGCGGGGCAGGGGTGGAGTTGGGGTGGGGCCGGAGGCAGGGCGGGTTGAGCACCCACCAGCACCAGCAGAAGTTGGCGCCTATGGTTGTTACCACTCAAGAAAGAGATCTTGGACTCATTGCGGAGAGTTCTCTGAAAACATCCACTCAATGTGCAGCGGCCATCAAAAAAGCGAACAGAATGCTGGGAATTATTAAGAAAGGGAGAGATAATCAGACAGAAAATACCATATTGCCTCTGTATAAATCCTGGTGCGCCCATATCTTGAAGACTGTGTGCAGATGTGGTCACCCCATCTCAAAAAAGATCTATTGGACTTGGAAAAGGTTCAGAAAAGGGTAACAAAAATTATTAGGGGTATGAAATGGCTGCTGTATGAGGAGAGATTAATAAGACTGGGACTTTTCAGCTTGGAAAAGAGATGACTAAGGGGGGATATGACAGATCTATAAAATTATGACTGGTGTGGAGAAAGTAAATAAAGAAGTGTTATTTACTCCTTCTCATAACACCAGAACTAGGTGTCACCAAATGAAATTAATAGGCAGCAGGTTTAAAACAAAATGAAGTATTTTTTCTGCACAACACACAGTCAACCCTGGGAACTCCTTGCCAGAGGATGTTGAGAAGGCCAGGACTATAACAGGGTTCAAAAAAGAACTAGATAAGTTCATGGAGGACAGGTCCATCAATGGCTATTAGCCAGGATGGGCAGGGTTGGTGTCCCTAGCCTCTGTTTGCCAGAAGCTGGGAATGGGCAACAGGGGATGGATCACTTGATGATTGCCTGTTCTGTTTTTTCCCTCTGGGGCACCTGCTATTGGCAACTGTTGCAAGACAGGATACTGGGCTAGATGGACCTTTGGTCTGACCCAGTATGGCCGTTCTTATGTTCTTCAACAATGGCCAGCACCAGATGCGTCAGAGGGAATAAGCAGAACAGGGTGAGTTCTAGTGATCCATCTGTGTGGCCCAGTCCCAACTACTGGCATCCAGGGCATGGCGTGGTTTCCCTGACCATCTTGGCTAATGGCCATTGATGGACGTATCCTCAATGAACTTATCTAATTCTTTTTTGAACCCAGTTATACTTTTGGCCTTCACAACATCTCCTGGTAACAAGTTACACAGGTTGACTGTGCGTTGTGTGAAGTACTTCCTTATGTTTGTTTTAAACCTGCTGCCTATTAATGTCACTGGGTGATTCCTGGTTCTTGTGTTCTATGTGAAGGGGTAAATAGAACTTCCCTGCTCACTTTCTCCCCACCACTCACAATCTATCGTCTCCCTCTCAGTCTTTCTTTTCTAAACTGAACAGTCCCAAGCTTTTCAATCTCTTCTCATGTGGAAGCTGTTCACTTTTGTTGCCTGTCTCTCTACCTTTTCCAATTCTAATATATCTTTTTTGCAGTATTCAAGGTGTGAGCAGACCATGGATTTATACAGTAGCATTATGACATTTCCTGTTTTATTATCAATCCCTTTCCTAATGGTTCCTACCATTGTTAGCTTTTTTGAGTGAGACTGCACATTGAGCCGATGTTTTCAGAGAACTATCCATGATGATTCCAAGATCTTTCTTGTGTGGTAACAGTTAATTTAGACCCTTCTATTTTATATGTATAGTATAATACAGAATATTAGAATATAGGATTATCTTTTTCCAATTTGCATTACTTTGTACTTATCCACGTTGAATTTCATTTTCCATTTTGTTGCCCAGTCACCCACTTTAGTGAGATCCCTTTGTAATGCTTCACAGTCTGCTTTGGACTTAACTATCTTAAGTAATTTTGTATTATCTGGAAATTTTGACACCTCACTGTTCAACCCCCTTTTCCAGATCATTTATGAATATGTTGAATAGCAAAGGTCCCAGTACAGATCCTTGGGGGATCCCACTATTTACTTCTTTCCATTGTGAAAACTGACCATTTATTCCTACCCTTTGTTCCCTATTTTTAAGCAGCTACAGGTCCATGAGAGGACCTTCTCTCTTATGCCATGACTTTGCTTAAAAATCTTTGGTGAGGGACCTTGTCAAAGGTTTTCTGAAAGTCCAAGTACACTATGTCCAGTGGATCCCCCCAGTCCATAGGCTTGTTGAAGCCCTCCAAGAATTTTAGAATGTTGGTGAGGCATGATTTCTCTTTATAAAAGCCATGTGGACTCTTCCCCAACATATCACATTCATCTACATGTCTGATCATTCTATTCTTTACTATACAGAGGCTAATTTTAGGGTTGGTGGGGGCGGGGCCTAAGGCGGAGCAGGGGGTTGAGCACCCCCGGGGCCTGGAGGAAGCCGGTGCATGTGGACAGCAGTTCTACAGTTTCATATATTTGAGTTCTTCAGAACTTTTGGGTGAATAGCATCTGAACCTGGTGACTTATTACTGTTTAATTTACTAATTTGTTCCAAAACCTCTTCTACTGACAGCTCAATCTGGGACAATTCCTCAGATTTGTCACCTCAGTAGAATGGCTTGGGTGTGGGGATCTCTGCTGTGAAGACCAATGCAAAGAATTAATTTAGTTTCTTTGCAATGGCCTTGTCTCTGCTACAGCCCCCGCCCCTCTGGCAGCATGGAGCCCTACCCCATCTACTGAGCCTCCCACTGAGCTCCTCCAAACAACGTAGAAACCCCGCACATACACAGCACGATGTCAGGGCACAGATCTCCACCAGTCACAGATACAGTCCTCAGCTGCAGTCAGTCTCTCTTCTGAGCACCACCCTCCTAGCAGCACAGACCCCCAACACCCACTTGCCTGCACCCTAGTGTAACTAGCACAGGCCCATCTCACCCCCTTCCCTTAAAACAGATATCTGATACCTGCCCCAGCAAGGATGCAAAGCAACACGTATCCCTACACTTCTCTCTGCCATTCAGAACTCAGGGTGCAGCAAGATTCCCAGTTACACTGTTCCCTGCACACCAGTTCTGGCTCTTGGATTTGCCACATTGACCCATAATTTATAACTTCCAGGTTCAGTTACTGTAACACACTCTCCCTAAGAGAGAAACCATACATCTGTAAACATCGCAATTGGTTCAGAATACAACACAGGCCACTGAGAGCCCAGCATCCTTCTGTCTGCACTAGCTTCCCGTTCAATATCATTATCAGATTCAAGTTCTCATATTCAAAGCCCTTCATTGGAGACGTCAATTTATCTGAGGGACCCTCTCACTCTGGGTGATCATGACCTTCCACAACAGCTGTGTTCCACTGGGACAATGGAGCCATCACCTCAAGAGTGAGCATAAGTGACACACTTTCTCTGTGACTCTTCTTCCTATTCAGGTTCTCATTCAGCCCTCGTCACTGTAGTAGGAGTGCTTTCCAGAAGTGCATTAAGCAACGTGACTATCTATCGCATATGATTCTCTCTCCCTTGTCTTTTAAAAGTAGGGCTGTCGATAATCACAGTTACCTCACGTGATTAACTTGAAAAAATTAATCGTGATTAAAAAAATTAATCATGATTAATCGCAAGTTTAATCGCACTGTTAAACAATAGAAATTTATTAAATATTTTGAATGTTTTTCTACATTTTTAAAATATTGTAGTCTGTGTTGTAATTGAAATCAAAGTGTATATTATTTCTGATTACAAATATTTGCACTGTAAAAATGATAAAAGAAATAGTATTTTTCAGCTGACCTCATACAAGTACTGTAGTGCAATCTCTTTGTTGTGAAAGTGCAACGTACAAAGGAAGATTTTTTGTTGGTGCATAACTGCCCTCAAAACCAAAATAATGTAAAACTTCAGAGCCTACAAGTCCTCTCAGTCCTACTTCTGGTTCAGCCAATCGCTAAGGCAAACAAGTTTGTTTACATTTACAGGAGATAATGCTGCCCGCTTCTTATTTACAATGTCACCAGAAAGTGAGAACAGGCATTTGCATGGCACCTTTGTAGCCGTCATTGCAAAGTATATATGTGGCAGATATGCTAAACATTCATATGCCCCTTCATGCTTCGGTCACCATTCCAGAGGACATGCTTCCATGCTGATGATGCTCATTAAAAAAAAATGCGTTAATTAAATTTGTGACTGAACTCCTTGGGGGCGAATTGTATGTCCCCTGCTCTGTTTGATCCACATTCTGCCATATATTTCTTGTTATAGCAGTCTTGGATGATGACCCAGCACATGTTCGTTTTAAGAACACTTTCACTGCAGATTTGACAAAACGCAAAGAAGGTACCAACGTGAGATTTCTCAAGATAGCTACAGCACTGGACTCAAGGTATAAGAATCTGAAATGCCTTCCAAAATCTGAGAGGTACAAGGTGTGGAGCATGTTTTCAGAAGTCTTAAAAGAGCAACTCGGATGCGGAAACTACAGAATCTGAATCACCAAAACAGAAAATCAACCTTCTGCTGGTGGCAGATAATGAAAATGAACATGCGTCTGTCCGCACTGCTTTGGATTGTTATCAAGCAGAAACCATCATCACCATGGACGCATGTCCCCTGGAATGGTGGTTGAAGCATGAAGGGACATATGAATCTTTAGCACATCTGGCACGTAAATATCTTGGGACACCGGCTACAGATGTGCCATGAGAAGACCTGTTCTCACTTTCTGGTGACATTGTAAACAAGAAGCAGGCAGCATTATCTCCTGCAAATGTAAACAAGTTTGTTTACCTGAATGATTGGCTGAACAAGAAGTAGGACTGAGTGGACTTGCAGGCTCTAAAATTTTACATTGTTTTTACACAGTTTTTTTTTTACATAATTGAACATTTGTAAGTTCAACTTCCATGATAAAGAGATTGCACTACAGTACTTGTATTAGGTGAACTGAAAAATACTGGTTTCAGAGTAGCAGCGGTGTAAGTCTGTATTCTCAAAAAGAAATGGAGTACCTGTGGCACCTTAGAGACTAACAAATTTCTTTTCTTTTTTACAGTGCAAATACTTGTAAGAAAAATAAATAAAAAACGAGCATTGTACACTTTGTATTCTGTGTTGTAATTGAAATCAATATATTTGAAAATGTAGAAAACATGCAAAAATATTTAAATAAATGGTATTCTCTTATTATTTAACAGTGCGATTAATCACGATTAATTTTTTTAATTGCTTGACAGCCCTACTTAAAAGGGAAGTTGTATGAGGATTTATTTGGTTATTGTATGTCTGCTGAACTGTGTGTGTTTGTTATTGAAGGCAAGGTCAGAGAAATGCAGCTTGTTCTTGGCACAAACAGAAAGTGGTGAGGTTTCAGGCAGTTCTTAGCTCTTCTGCAAGTTCCTTTCACAGCCTTAGCCCTGGTCTACACTAGGACTTTAGGTCGAATTTAGCAGCGTTAAATCGATGTAAACCTGCACCTGTCCACACGATGAAGCCCTTTATTTCGATTTAAAGGGCTCTTAAAATCGATTTCCTTACTCCCCCCTGACAAGTGGATTAGTGCTTAAATCGGCCTTGCCGGGTCTAATTTGGGGTACTGTGGACACAATTCGACGGTATTGGCCTCCGGGAGCTATCCCAGAGTGCTCCATTGTGACTGCTCTGGACAGCACTCTCAACTCAGATGCACAATTGTTTGCCGTTGTTCTGACGCAAGGAGGGGCGACTGATGACACGGCTTACAGGGTTGGCTTACAGGGAGCTAAAATCAACAAAGGGGGTGGCTTTACATCAAGGAGTATTTCAGGCAGGACTTCACGGAGGGTTCCAATAAGAAATGGTGCACCTAAGTTATTGTTCTTATTGGAACAAGGAGGTTAATCTGGCCTCTGATTGATACATGGCTAGATTTACCTCGCTGCACCTACTCTGTGAGTGACTGCAGTGTGACCTAGAGGAATGAGTCCCCTAGACGGGGGGCGTGGGTTTGCAAATGAGTACAAAACAGATCTGGTCTATTTCTTGTTTTGATCCACTCCATCTATCTTTTACATCTTTGGCTGGCAGCAGACGGTGCAGAAGGACTGCAAGCCATCCACATCTCATGGCTGCTCGGCAGAAGATGATGCAATAGGACTGCTAGCAATCCTTATCACCTGCCTGCTCACCATAAGATAGTTCAATAGGACTGACTGCAGGACTAAAGAGAATGACTTGATCAAGTCA
The DNA here is from genome assembly GCF_015237465.2 of Chelonia mydas. Taxonomy (NCBI): domain Eukaryota; kingdom Metazoa; phylum Chordata; order Testudines; family Cheloniidae; genus Chelonia; species Chelonia mydas. The sequence goes on along the minus strand of NC_051259.2, from coordinate 17,598,396 downwards.
CTCCAAATTTAGTCCCTGCGCCCACGTCTGCCCAGGCGCTCCTGATCGACCTCACACAGGCGACCAGGAGCACCTCGGACATGACGATGACGGCTACCAGTCCTATTGCACCGTCTGCTGCCACAAGGCAATGGGTTGCTGCTGCTGTGTAGCAATGCAGTACCACGTCTGCCAGCACCCAGGAGACATACGGTGACGGTTACCTGAGCGGGCTCCATGCTTGCCGTGGTATGGCATCCGCACAGGTAACTCAGGAAAAAAGGCGCGAAACGATTGTCTGCCCTTGCTTTCACGGAGGGAGGGAGGGAAAGGGGGCCTGACGATATGTACCCAGAACCACCCGTGACAATGTTTTAGCTCCATCAGGCATTGGGATCTCAACCCAGAATTCTAATGGGCAGCGGAGACTGCGGGAACTGTGGGATAGCTACCCACAGTGCAATGCTCCGGAAGTCGACTCTAGCCTCGGTACTGTGGAAGCACTCCGCCGAGTTAATGCACTTAGAGTATTTTCTGTGGGGACACACACATTTGAATATATAAAACCGATTTCTAAAAAACCGACTTCTATAAATTCGACCTAATTTCGTAGTGTAGACATACCCTTAGACTAGCCCCTAACTCCTGCACAGATGAACTTATCCTTGCCATGGGCAGCTCCATTATGCCTGAGGAGCTGAATTGTTGACCATGGTCCTAATCCTGGAGCTTCAGATGATCTTTTAGTTACCCTGGGTCCACGCCATTGAGTGTCTTAAATAAGGACCAGGAGCTTGAACTGGACTATATAGTCTATGGAAAGGCAGCGGAGAGAGCAGAGGACAGGATAGACGAGCTCACGGTAGCTTGTATTGTTGAGGAGACATGTCGCAGCATTCAGTAGTAGCTGGCGTGTTCTAAGGGCTCGGGGTATTGGTGTAGTCCAGCTGGAAGGTAACAAAAGATGTGTGTTACTGAAGTCAGGTCATTGTCCACTAGGATGAGATGCAGTCTCCTTGCTAACTGAGATGGTAGAAAGCATTACTCACAGATGTTACTATATGTGAGATTAGTGGCTATGAGGAATCCAGGAGCACTTCTAAACTGAGAACTGAATTAACCAGTTATGGCTGTATATCTTCGACCACAGGAGGTCAAACAAAGCGCCTCAAAATGTTTCCTGCTACCAACCAGCATAAGCTCCATCTTGCTTATGTGTAGTGGGCGGGAGGGATAGTTCAGTGGTTTGAGCATTGGCCTGCTAAACCCAGGGTTGTGAGTTCAATCCTTGAGGGGGCCGTTTGGGATCTGGGGCAAAATTGGGGATTGGTCCTGGTTTGAGCAGGGGGTTGGACTAGATGACCTCCTGAGGTCCCTTCCAACCCTGATATTCTATGATTCAACCAGCCTTTCTTCATCCAGGAGCTAATCTCAGCCCAGTGCTGAGCCAATTTAGTGACAGTGGTGTTATCATATGCGGTGAAGGAAATATAGAGCTGGGTTGTCATCTGTATAATTCTGGAACTTGAGTCTGTGATGTCTTATCAATTCTAGAGGTTTCATGTCGATATTGAAAAGCATTGGAGAGAGGATTGATCCTTCATTTCACCTTGAGTGGAAGGACTCAAACTATTTCAGCATGTTCCCCTGGACCCTGCACCCTCTTTCAAGAAGGCCAATGTTGAATGCTGAAGAATGGTCCAGAAGGATGAGAATGGATGTCTGCCCAATGTCCATCAAAACCAAGAGATCATACAACAGAGCCACTAGTGCAGTTCCTGTCCTATGCCAAGGATGGAAATCCAGACTGTGCAGGGTCTACACTATTGGCTTTAGCTAACTGAGTTCGTAGGTTAGCTGCTCTAGACTAGTGACTAGACCAGAACTGATGAACCCACTTCTGTAAGGGATCAAATAGGGTGACCACCAAACCCTTATTTTAAGGGCTATCTCTTGACCATTGTAAACATTAAATTGAAGCTGATGATAATTGTATTATGTACTTGAAGGCAGTAGAAATGTACACTTGAGAGAAAAATCCAAGTAATGCTAAGGGAAATGGTGTTTCCCTAAAATGCCCCTTAAAACAAAGTGTTGTCTCTTATTTTTCATGTGGTTTTCCCTTATTTCCATCCAACAAAGGTGGCCACCCTAGGATCAAGATGAGCAAAAACCGCAGTGAATTCGGAACAAAATGCGAAACCTGTATCTGTGACCAAGCTTTCCCACAATGTCACCTTCCCTCTACCTCCCTGTCATAAATGTAAAGGGAAGGGTAACCACCTTTATGTATACAGTGCTATAAAATCCCTCCTGACCAGAGGCAAAGTCCTTTTACCTGTAAAGGGTTAAGAAACTCAGGTAACTTGGCTGGCACCTGACCCCAAATGACCAATGAGGGATCAAGATACTTTCAAATCTGGACGGTGGGGGCGGGGGAGGGTAAGGCTTTTGTCTGTCTGTGTGATACCTTTGCCGGGAACAGATCAAGGATGCAAACCCTCCAACTCCTGTAAAGTTAGGAAGTAATCTAGCTAGAAAATGTGTTAGGTTTTCTTTGTTTTGGCATGTGAAATTCACTGTGCTGGAGGAAATGTGTATTCCTGTTTTTGTGTCTTTTTGTAACTTAAGCTTTTGCCTAGAGGGATTCTCTATGATTTGAATCTGACTGCCTGTAAGATTATCTTCTGTTCTGATCTTACAGAGTTGTTCTCTTATCTTTTTTTGTTCTTCTAATAAAGTTCTGTTTTTTAAGAATCTGATTGGGTTTTTTGGGTCTTAAAAATCCAAGGCTGGTTTGTGCCCATCTTGTTTATTCTTAAGCCTCCCCAGGAAAGGGGGTGTAAGGGCTTGGGGGGATATTTTGGGGAAATAGGAACTCCAAGTGGTCCTTTCCCTGTTCTTTGTCTAAATCACTTGGTGGTGGCAGCATACTGTTCGAGGATAAGACAAAATTTGTGCCTTGGGAAAGTTTTTAACCTAAGCTGGTAAAAATAAGTGTAGGGGGTCTTTCATGCGGGTCCCCACATCTGTATCCTAGAGTTCAGAGTGGGGAGGGAACCCTGACATGGTGGCAGGGGTGGGATTAGAACCCATGGCCCCAAAGAGATGGGAGCCTCAATCCAGTGAGGAACTGATGTCTCCAGCATCAAGGGAACAGTTCCAGGTTGAGCAGGAAGCAGATGAAAGCCTCCAGGGAGCTTGGACGGCAGCACGAAGCAACCCACCGCCTCTCAGCTTTTCTAATTGATCCCGGTTTGTGGTAGAAAAAGGACTTTTATACAAGGAAACTCTTTCTGGTGGGCACCAGGAAGACTGGCATCCTCAAAGACAGCTGGTAGTTCCAATTAAGTACCAGGTAAAGCTCTTGAGCTTAGCCCACGATCATCGTAGTGGCCATGCTGGGGTGAACAGAACCAAAGACCACTTGGGAAAGTTGTTCCACTGGGAGGGAATGGTCAAGGATGTTTCTATCTATGTCCATTCTTGTGAGGTGTGCCAAAGACTGGGAAAACCCCAAGACCAGGTCAAAGCCCCTCTCCAGCCACTCCCCATCATTGAGGTTCCATTTCAGCGAGTAGCTGTGGATATTCTGGGTCCTTTTCCGAAAAAGACACCCAGAGGGAAGCAGTACATACTGACTTTCATGGATTTTGCCACCCGATGGCCGGAAGCAGTAGCTCTAAGCAACACCAGGGCTAAAAGTGTGTGCCAGGCACTAACAGACATTTTTGCTCGGGTAGGTTGGCCCTCCGACATCCTCACAGATGCAGGAACTAATTTCCTGGCAGGAACCATGGAAAGCCTTTGGGAAGCTCATGGGGTGAATCACTTGGTTGCCACCCCTTACCACCATCAAACAAATGGCCTGGTGGAGAAGTTTAATGGAACTTTGGGGGCCATGATTCGTGAATGAGCACTCCAATGATTGGGACCTAGTGTTGCAGCAGTTGCTCTTTGCCTACAGGGCTGTACCAGACCCCAGTTTAGGATTTTCACTATTTGAACTTGTATATAGCCGCGAGGTTAAGGGACTGTTACAGTTGGTGAAGCAGCAAAGGGAGGGATTTACACCTTCTCCAGGAACTAACATTCTGGACTTTGTAACCAACCTACAAAACACCCTCCGAAGCACTTTAGCCCTTGCTAAAGAAAACCTACAAGATGCTCAAAAAGAGCATAAAGCCTGGTATGATAAACATGCCAGAGAGCATTCCTTCCAAGTAGGGGACTAGGTCATGGTCTTAAAGGTGCTCCAGGACCACGAAATGGCAGCATCGTGGGAAGGGCCATTCGCGGTCCAGGAGCGCTTGGGAGCTGTTAATTATCTCAAAGCATTCCCCACCTCAACCCGAAAGCCTAAGGTGTACCATATTAATTCTCTAAAGCCCTTTTATTCCAGAGAATTAAAGGTTTGTCAGTTTACAGCCCAGGGAGGAGATGACGCTGAGTGGCCTGAAGGTGTCTACTACGAAGGGAAAAGTGCCGGTGGCGTGGAAGAGGTTGGGCATACGCAGCAACAGCAGATCCAGGAGCTGTGCACTAGCTACGCACCGACGTTCTCAGCCACTCCAGGACTGACTGAACAGGCATACCACTCCATTGACACAGATAATGCTCACCCAATTAGAGCCCAACCTTATCAGGTGGCTCCTCAAGCTAAAACTGTTTGACGGGAGGTCAGAAAGGGAGGTCCAGATTATGCTACAGATGGGGGTAATCCGCCCCTCTGGCAGTGCATGGGCATCTCCAGTGGGTCTAGTTCCCAAACCAGATGGGGAGATATGTTTTTATGAGGACTATTGTCATAAATATAAAGGGAAAGGTAAGCACCTTTAAAATCCCTCCTGGCCAGAGGAAAAACCCTTTCACCTGTAAAGGGTTAAGAAGCTAGGATAACCTCGCTGGCACCTGACCACAATGACCAATGGGGAGACAAGATACTTTCAAAGCTGGAGGGGGGAAAAAACAAAGGGTCTGTCTCTGTCTGGGTGGTGCTTTTGCCGGGGACAGAACCGGAATGGAGTCTTAGAACTTAGTAAGTAATCTAGCTAGATATGCGTTAGATTATGATTTCTTTAAATGGCTGAGGAAATAAGCTGTGCTGAAAGGAATGGATATTCCTGTCTTTGTGTCTTTTTGTAACTTAAGGTTTTGCCTAGAGGGATTCTCTATGTTTTGAATCTAATTACCCTGCAAGGTATTTACCATCCTGATTTTACAGAGGTGATTCTTTTTACTTCTATTAAAATTCTTCTTTTCAGAAACTGAATGCTTTTTCATTGTTCTTAAGATCCAAGGGTTTGGGTCTGTGGTCACCTGTGCAAATTGGTGAGGATTTTTATCAAACCTTCCCCAGGAAGTGGGGTGCAAGGGTTGGGAGGATTTTGGGGGGAAAGACGTTTCCAAACAACTCTTTCCCAGAAACTCGGTTAGACGTTTGGTGGTGGCAGCGAAAGTCCAAGGGCAAAAGGTAAAATAGTTTGTACCTTGGGGAAGTTTTAACCTAAGCTGATAAAAGTAAGCTTAGGAGGTTTTCATGCAGGTCCCCACATCTGTACCCTAGAGTTTAGAGTGGGGAAGGAAGCTTGACAACTACTGTAAGCTAAATGCTGTAACTCGCCCAGACAACTATCCAATGCCACACACAGATGAACTATTGGAGAACCTGGGACAGGCTCAGTTCATCTCTACCTTGCACTTAACCAAGGGGTACTGGCAGGTACCGCTAGATGAATCTGCCAAGGAAAGGTCAGCCTTCATCACCCATGTCGGGTTGTATGAATTTAATGTGCTCCCTTTCGGGCTGCAAAATGCACCCGCCACCTTCCAAAAACATGTAGATGGTCTCCTAGAGGGATTGGGAGAATATGCAGTCACCTACCTTGACGATGTGGCCATATTTTTGGATTCCTGGGCAGAACACCTGGAACATTTACGAAAAGTCTTCGAGTGCATAAGGGAGGCAGGACTAACTGTTAAGGCTAAGAAGTGTCAAATAGGCCTAAACAGAGTGACCTACCTTGGACACCAGGTGGGTCAAGGAACTATCAACCCCCTACAGGCCAAAGTGGATGCTATCCAAAAGTGGCCTGTCCCAAAGTCAAAGAAACAGGTCCAATCCTTCTTAGGCTTGGCTGGATATTACAGGCGATTTGTACCGCAATACAGCCAAATCGCCGTCCCGCTGACAGACCTAACCAAAAAGAAACAGCCAAATGCCGTTCAGTGGACTGAAGAAAGTCAGAAGGTCTTTAACCAGCTTAAAGCGACACTCATGTCTGACCCTGTGCTAAGGGCCCCAGACTTTGACAAACTGTTCCTAGTAACCACAGATGCGTCCGAGTGTGATGTAGCGAGCAGTGTTAATGCAGGAAGGACTGAATCAAGAAAAATTTGATAGTCTCTAAGGTGCCACAAGTACTCCTTTTCTTTTTGCGACTACAGACTAACACGGCTGCTACTCTGAAACCCATCCTGTCATGTTTCTCAGCCAAAAACTGTCTGAGAGGGACTTTGCCTCTGGCCAGGAGGGATTTTATAGCACTGTATACAGACAGGTGGTTACCCTTCCCTTTATACTTATGATACTTCCCCACCCCCAATATTAGAAGGGATATACACTCTCACATCCAGAGCGTAAGACAACAATGGATAGGAAGAATTTTCCCCTAGGGCAGATGTGGATAGAGGGCTAAAAGCTAGCAGCCGAGCCAGCATTTCTGATCACTTGGGCATCAGAGAAGGAGAAGGCTGATTGGAGAGGTGCAAATAAATTGGCTCATCAAGCTAGGAGGCTACATGAGCCAATTAGCCATCAGCTGAAGGGTGTAAGACAGATACAGGAAGGAAGTTGGGGAGAGAGGACTTGAGTTACCTGAACCCAGTGTGTTCAGAGATCTCAAGTAAGGTTTTCTCTGACCCTGCAGGAAAGAGCTAAAGGTAAAGATGTGCTGCAAATAATTTGTGGCATGAGCCTGTGTTGGTGATGGGAATGTAAATAAATCACACAAGTTGCCACTTATTGGCCAGCACCTGAGAGGTTTCTGCGGCATCAGAAGACAGGGATAGAGCATGTCCCATTACACACGGGGGCTTGTCTGGAATCCAATTTCCCCAGCCGTGGTGACAGAGAAACAAATGGGGGAAGCCACTGCAAGGATTTAGCAGATGGAGCAGACTCTGTAGTGGTGGATGACCAGCAGGAGGAACTCCAGAAGATTCTGCAGTCCTTCCAACAATCACACCAACTGCAAAGACAATCGCTGGTGGCGGGTCAGGTGGGGCAGCAGAACAGGAATTGTCAAGGAACAGGTGCAGGCGGAGCAACAGCTGCTTCAGAGACTGGTGAATCCTGTTACAGGGAACGACAGTCAGACACAGGGTGCTGGCCTGTAAAATGGGCCTGTGGATGACCCCAATGCATTTCTAGTGATAGTTGAAAGTGTAGTGATAGCCACTGTCTGGGACAGAGGAATGTGGACCCTCTTGTTACCACCCTATGTCACACAGGAGGCTCAAGCGGCCTACGTGGCCTACGTGACAAGCAGGCCAGAGACTATGATGTTGTTAAGTCAACCATATTAGACCAAATTGGCCCATCTACACAACAGTGCCAGCAGAAGTTACGGGTCATTAGATGGGCTGGAGATGTATGGCCCAGGTTGTTCACCCAAAGATTAACGGATTGGACTACCCACTGGTTAAAGCCAGATATGTAGAGCATGGATGAAATCATGGACTCCATCATTCTGCATCAATTTCTTCAAAGCCTGCCTGAGAATCCCCCAAGTATGGCTTATAAGGCATCAACCCATGACACTGGAACTGGCAGTCAAACTCACAGAGGAGCGTGGGTGGCCAGTGAACCAGCCGTTGGGGGAGGCTAGCCCCTGGCCCCTCCCCTTCTGCCCAAGGCCCCACCCTTCATCCTCACCTTCTGCCCCCTCCCCTGCAGGAGCCCAGCCCAGAGCACCCCCCCCCCCCATGGCTCCTGGCCCCCGCATCCCAGGCTGCCTGAGTGCCCCCAGCCCCAGGGCTCTAGGCTGGCCCCCAACCCCAGCACCCTGAGTGCTGGGCGGGTGGTGCAGTGCCAGCCGCTCTGTGTCCCGGTGGCATGCTCCAGCCAGCCTGGGCTAGGGAAGAGCGGGAAGGCCGAAGGAATTAGAAGAAGGGGCCTGGGGGTGGAGCATGGGTGGGGCCACATCAGGCTGTTTGGAGAGGCACAGCCTCCCCCGGCCTATGATACTGGCTGCTCATGCAGAGGAGTATGAGCAAGTAGACGTTCCCAAAAGGGGGCTGTGCCCAGTGAAGAAACCAGAGCTGGGAAAGAAAGTTGGAAAATTTTCAGTGGTAAAGCCACCTGAGGGGAAAAAGGGAGAAGACAAAAGCAACTCCTTCAGGAAGTCGAGAAATCACCTGCTACCAATGTGGGAGCCAGGAACATATAATGATAGACTGTGCCTATATGGACTGTGGGCTGGCTGAATTTTGTAGTTGCACTGGGACCTGTGGGGAGTGGAGGAGAAAACTGCCGACCGTCACTGTAAAAGTGGGGAAGGGACAGGAGAGAGGTCAAGTGGACACTGCCTCAGGATGCTCACTGGCCAGTAAAAATGTGGTAAAGCCACACTGGATCTTGCCAGGGGAGTGGCTGAGGCTGGAGTGTACCCATGGGGGGAGAGAACGCTACCCAATGGCCAAGATACCTCTGGAGGACTGGGGAAAATTCAGGTGGAAAAGGGTTGGGGTTGTGGGTTGATAGGTTGCCCCCATCCAGTGGTGTTGGGGATGGACTGGAACCCCTTCCCGTTTGAGAAGAAGACAGGCCCTTGGCAGGAGGGAACAGTGACACTAGGAAAGACTGAAAAAAGGGCTTGAAGTAGCCAGAGAACCCTAGACTGCAGGACGCAAGCCAGGGAGAGAAAGGGTGTAGGGAGTGTTCCAGGGGAAACCTTGTGTGATGCAATCTAGCCTTAGAGACTACAACTCCCATGATCATAGAATTAGATCATAGACTTTAAGGTCAGAAGGGACCATTATGATCGTCTAGTCTGACCTCCTGCACAACGCAGGCCACGGAATCTCACCCACCAACTCCTGAAACAAACCCCTAACCTATGTCTGAGCTACTGAAGTCCTCAAATCGTGGTTTAAAGACTTCAAAGTGCAGAGAATCCTCCAGCAAGTGACCCGTGCCCCACGCTGCAGAGGAAGATGAAAAAAATGATGCCTTGGGGAAAGAAGTAGAGACTTCCTCATGCAGGGAGAGGGGTGGTGGACTTCATTTTGGGAAAGGGTGTGAGATTGCTGGTGTGGAGCTCTGTCCATACCAGGAACTGCGGCTAGGAAGCCTGCAGGGTCTTTGATCAAGTAGGGAGCCTCAGGCTGTTGGTGGCTTCACTGGAGTCAGAGCAGAGACGATTGCTGTGCCTAGAGCTGACTGAGGTGGGCCTGCAGTCAAGGAACTGTGAGTAACCACCACGCTGGTTTGGGAAAGTACTTGCATGGGAAGGGGCACAGCAGAGAGACTGAGTCTGAAGAGAGGCAGAGGGATCTTCCCATCGAACCAGGACCCAGAGCTGCTGACATTTGGTGGAGCCAACTCCAATTTCAGTGGGGTTGTGTAGCTTGTTGCCTTGGCTAGACTGATAGCACTGTGTTGGGTCTGTGTGTCTCCAGCTGCAGATCTTCCAGCGCTCCCATGCAAGCAAGTGTCTAGGACTCTGCAATCCAGAGGAGCATTCACTGCAGGGTGGGGTGAATGGTGGCAGCGTAAATGCCGGTTACATAAGTTTAATTTATTACTGTATATTGTATTTGTTAATTGATTTTATTCAACTGCCCCTGTGGATTTAAATTAGTAGTGACGTTTAATCTTAGTCTGTTATACCCTGTTTCTTAAGTTGTTAATTAAAGGAGTGTTAGCTCTAATATAAGTATATTGGATGTATATTGTTTAGAATTGGTATTTGAGTTAGATCCATGCCACAGGTTATTATATTATTATTCTTATTTCTACTGTTTGAAGGGGGTTGTCTCCTCTTGGTCATCTCTTTTCTAAACGGAACAGTCCCCGTCTTTTTAACCTCTCCTCACGTGGAAGCTGTTCACTTTTGTTGTCCTTCTCTGTACTTTTTCCAGTTCTGATGTCTGTTCTGAGATGGAGCAACCAGAACGGCATTCAGTACTGAAGGCATGGGAGTACCATGGATTTATATAGTGCCACTATGATGTTTTCTGGCTTATCTATCCCTTAGGCATCGGTCAGCTCCCTTGCAGAAGGCTGACGAGGAACATGCAAGCTAGGCTGATCAGGCTGGGAGATTGGATGGGCCAATTAGCCATCAGCTGAAGAGTATAGGAAACACACATTGAGGAAGGAGGACCTGGGCAAGTTGAGTCCAGAGATCTCAAGGAAGGGACACCTCTGTTCCTCTCTGGCCCTGTTGGAAAGAGCTTAAGATACAGAAGTGCTGTACATAGCACTTATTGGACAGAGTCTGAGAGGTTTCTGGGGCATCAGAGGACAGGGATAGAGCATGCCCTGTTACAGTAGGTTATACCAGTGGTTTTCAAACTTTTTTTCTTCTGACCCAGTTGAAGAAATTGTTGATGCCCGTGACCCAACAGAGCTGGGGATGGGGGGTTTGGTCTCAGGGCTGGGGCAGAGGGTTGGGGTGCGGGGGTGAGGGCTGCAGGGTGGGGCTAGGGATGAGGGGTATGGGGTGCAGGAAGGGGCTCCAGGTTTGGGGGAGACTCAGGTCTGCTCCCAGTTACCTCGGGTGGCTCCCGGTCAGCAGCGCAGCGGGGTGCTGAGGCAGGCTTCCTGCCTATCCTGGCACCGCGGACTGCACTGCACCACGGAAGCAGCCAGCACCAGGTCTAACTCCTAGGCGGAGACGCGCAAGCAGCTTTGCGTGGCTCTCGCCCAAAGGCACCGCCCCCCCGCAGCTCCCATTGTCAGAGCTGGTGCTCAGGGCAGGGGCAGCGTGTGGAGCCCCGTGGCCCCCCCACCTAGGAGCCAGACCTGCTGCTGGCCACTTTCGGGATGCAGTGCAGTGTCAGACCAGGCAGCACCGCCGATGGGACTTTTAATCATAGAATCATAGAATATCAGGGTTGGAAGGGACCTCAGGAGGTCATCTAGTCCAACCCCCTGCTCAAAGCAGGACCAATCCCCGACTAAATCATCCCAGCCAGGGCTTTGTCAAGCCAGGCCTTAAAAACCTCAAAGGAAGGAGATTCCACCACCTCCCTAGGTAACGCATTCCAGTGTTTCACCACCCTCTTAGTGAAAAAGTTTTTCCTAATATCCAACCTAGACCTCCCCCACTGCAACTTGAGACCATTGCCCCTTGTTTTGTCATCTGCCACCACTGAGAACAGTTTAGATCCATTCTCTTTGGAACCCCCTTTCAGGTAGTTGAAAGCAGCTATCAAATCCCCCCTCATTCTTCTCTTCCGCAGACTAAACAACCCCAGTTCCCTCAGCCTCTCCTCGTAGGTCATGTGTTCCAGTCCCCTCATCATTTTTGTTGCCCTCCGCTGGACGCTTTCCAATTTTTCCACATCCTTCTTGTAGTGTGGGGCCCAAAACTGGACACAGTACTCCAGATGAGGCCTCACCAATGTCGAATAGAAGGGAACGATCACGTCCCTCGATCTGCTGGCAATGCCCCTACTTATACATCCCAAAATGCCATTGGCCTTCTTTGCAACAAGGGCACACTGTTGACTCATATCCAGCTTCTCGTTCACTGTAATCCCTAGGTCCCTTTCTGCAGAACTGCTGCCTAGCCATTTGGTCCCTAGTCTGTAGCGGTGTATTGGATTCTTCCGTCCTAAGTGCAGGACTCTGCACTTGTCCTTGTTGAACCTCATCAGATTTCTTTTGGCCCAATCCTCTGATTTGTCTAGGGCCCTCTGTATCCTACCCCTACCCTTCAGCATATCTACCTCTCCTCCCAGTTTAGTGTCATCTGCAAACTTGCTGAGGGTGCAATCCACACCATCCTCCACATCATTTATGAAGATACTGAACAAAACCGTCCCCAGGACCGACCCTTGGGGCACTCCACTTGATACCAGCTGCCAACTAGACATGGAGCCATTGATCACTACCCGTTGAGCCCGACAATCTAGCCAACTTTCTATCCACCTTATAGTCCATTCATCCAGCCCATACTTCTTTAACTTGCTGGCTAGAATACTGTGGGAGACCGTGTCAAAAGCTTTGCTAACGTCAAGGAACAACAAGTCCACTGCTTTCCCCTCATCCACAGAGCCAGTTATCTCGTCATAGAAGGCAATTAGATTAGTCAGGCATGACTTGCCCTTGGTGAATCCATGCTGACTGTTCCTGATCACTTTCCTCTCCTCTAAGTGCTTCAGAATTGATTCCTTGAGGACCTGCTTCATGATTTTTCCAGGGACTGAGGTAAGGCTGACTGGCCTGTAGTTCCCAGGATCCTCCTTCCTCCCTTTTTTAAAGATGGGCACTACATTAGCCTTTTTCCAGTCATCCGGGACCTCCACCAATCACCATGAGTTTTCAAAGATAATGGCCAAGGGCTCTGCAATCACATCCGCCAACTCCTTTAGCACTCTCGGATGCAGCACATCCGGCCCCATGGACTTGTGCTCGTCCAGCTTTTCTAAATAGTCCCGAACCACTTCTTTCTCCACAGAGCGCTGGTCACCTCCTCCCCATGCTGTGCTGCCCAGTGCAGCAGTCTGGGAGCTGACCTTGTTCGTGAAGACAGAGGCAAAAAAAGCATTGAGTACATTAGCTTTTTCCACATCCTCTGTCTCTAGGTTGCCTCCCTCATTCAGAAAGGGGCCCACACTATCCTTGACTTTCTTCTTGTTGCTAACATACCTGAAGAAACCCTTCTTGTTACTCTTAACATCTCTTGCTAGCTGCAACTCCAGGCGTGATTTAACCTTCCTGATTTCACTCCTGCATGCCCGAAAAATATTTTTATACTCTTCCCTGGTCATTTGTCCAATCTTCCACTTCTTGTAAGCTTCTTTTTTTATATTTAAGATCAGCAAAGATTTCACTGTTAAGCCAAGCTGGTCACCTGCCATATTTACTATTCTTTCCACTCATCGGGATGGTTTGTCCTTGTAACCTCAATAAGGATTCTTTAAAATACAGCCAGCTCTCCTGGACTCCTTTCCCACTCATGTTATTCTCCCAGGGAATCCCACCCATCAGTTCCCTGAGGGAGTCAAAGTCTGCTTTCTGAAGTCCAAGGTCCGTATTCTGCTGCTCTCCTTTCTTTCCTGTGACCAGAGCTGCCGCGCCCCAGTGCCTTACATTCTGCGACCCACTACTCGGTCGTGACCTGCAGTTTGAAAACCACTGGGTTATACCAGAGCTGCTTATCTGGGGGTTTCTCACACATCTGAAGTATATGGTACTGGCCAATGTTGGACATGAGCCCTGGTTTAGTCTGGTATCGCAATTCCTATGTTCCCAAAATATCCCACTGACTCAGATATGGGAGAAGACTCAGAAATAGAAGATTTTTTTATGTTGACTTTAACTAATATATAAGGCACATAAATGGACAAGGTGTAAAACTAGATAGAGAGAGAGAGATGAATCTATGTTCTGTTTTTATACTGACACCCAATACCATAGTATCTGAGCACCTTCCATATGAAATCAATAGCAAAGTCCCTAGTGGGTTTTATGGAGTGTCTGGCACCTCTCACTTTTTGGGGTAATCAAAGTTCCATGTATGGAATACATACATAATAGGCAAGAGATCCATAGTGGAGACTGGAGAGAAGTTTCCCTCCAGAATTAACTCACAGTAAACTATAATGGAGCTCTAAAGGATTTACAAATGACAGCCATGCGGACACAACAGCAATTTAACAATAAAAATGAAACATCATAATCTGCCATTTCTTATGAAGTGTTGACAACTTTTTTTCAACACACGCGCAGTCTGTTTTCATTTTGTGTCTCCTCTTGGAGGACACAGGCACAACAGATTACTCAAATTTTACAACTATAAAAAGGCACAAAGTTTCAAATTAATCTGGTGTTGGACGTGCTGATGGCAGGACCTGAAAGATATGTATGTGTGAATAATGCACTGTGTTAGGGAGGGTGAGGGTTACTTAGAAAAATCCTACCATTTCACCATGGAAAACCATAATGTCTTTCATTATCCTTATCTGACTGATTCTGCTGTCTGATGTTTAACCACGAACATTCATTGCAATGAGCAGGGATGGGAAAGGCAGGAAAATCTACAGGAAAACACACACCATTGGGAGTCAGAAAGTTCTAATCCTTACTCTGCCACTGACTTGCCCTGTGGCCTTGCAGAGTCTATATATGTAACCCTTCTGCCCGTCAGAGTTGGCAGCAACAAGGGCCGGGTTCAATATCTAGGGGATCCATTCCAATAACACAATGCAAACCGGCTCGAGCCCCCACCCAGTGACCTGGGACAAATATATACCACCCCCGCTGGGTGCCTCCGAGAGGCAATACTTCCCCTCTCGCAAGCACAGAGTCTGAGTGTAGCAAAAAGCCTTTTAATAACAGAGAGAAACAATGTGGCATTATGTTGGGGAAACACCATCAACAGGATTCATAACACAACCCATGAGCAAAAACCCACCCCAAGGAAATTGGGGCATGCCCTTTCCCTTTGGTTCTTGAGTCCAGCAACCCCAAATCACCCAAAGTCCCAAAAGTCCAATGACCCAAAAGTCTCTGTCCCTGGTCAGGGCAGCCCCAGAGTTCAAAAGTTTATCTGCGTAGCTTTACCTCCCAACCTGGGTGGAGATGGGACGGGGGTAAGAGGCACCTTACATGATCTGAAGCTGAGCGCCCCACAGGCCTTCGCTCCGCTAGCCGCCCCACAAACTGCTTTGCTCAGCTCCACTCCACTCCGCGGCCTGCCAGCAGCTCCCACCATCCTACAAACTGCTCCACCAACCTGTCCACAAGGCACTCCAGCCATCCCACAAACTGCTCCACAATATATCTTCAGGCTCCCCCACTACTTAACACAACACTCAGTGAGTTCAGCTCTTAGGTGAATTCAGCTTGTAGTAGGGGAGCCTCAGTGCTGGTGCACCATTAGCCCAAAGTGAGTGCAGCAGCCTGTAACTAGACTCCTAATGAAAACAAAATTAGCTCTGATATTCCACAGTAGAAAGAGGAGGAAGTGCAATCAGCATGTAAGGCCCTCACCAAGGAACCCATACCACCAAGTATTAATACTTGTCCCCAACCTCTCTCAATTCACAGACTTTTGGAACTCATGTCCCTTGCCTAGCAAGTGCTACTTAGTTGATGGTGAGTCCCTCCATCATAACAAAAGGCCAAGTACAGTTCCAAGCACAGTTCCCATAATCAGGGTAATAAGAATTTATTCTTCCTGCCCCAATAACAGAGACACTGGGGATCCCACAGCAGCCAAAGTAACCATTTGGGCAGCTATGGCCTCATTCTAGGCGGGGTGGGTATGCCTATGCAAATGAGATCGGCCCCTGAAGTTCTTTTCCACAACTTGCCACACCTCACCACCAGATGTCAGGGTGGAGCTCATACTGACACTGCTTACATATATTTCATTTTGGTTGGTGGGGTGGATCTCCTCGCTCACTGTTTGAAATAGGAGTCGGAGAGGAAGATTTATAGTTTAAGATCAGAAGGTACCATTAGATCCTCTAGTCTGACCTTCTGTAGAGCACAGACCACTCAATTTTAGCCAGTTATCCCAGTATTGAGCCCAATAACATGCTTGACTAAAGCATAACTTGTGTTTGGCTAAAGCATATTTTCCAGAAAGGCAACCAGTCTGGAGGTGGAGAATTCACCACTTTCCTTGATAGTGTTTTAACATAGAGGATGATTAAGCACAGAAACAATTTGTGCCTGTAACTTCTAAATTGAATTTGTCTGGTTTCAGCTTCCAGGCATTGGTGGTTGTTCTACCTTTCTCTGCTAGATTAAAAAAAGGAGGACTTGTGGCACCTTAGAGGATGTAGTGAGCTGTAGCTCACGAAAACTTATGCTCAAATAAATTTGTTAGTCTCTAAGGTGCCACAAGTCCTCCTTTTCTTTTTGCAGATACAGACTAACACGGCTGCTACTCTGAAACCTGCTAGATTAAAGAGTCCTTTAGTACTTGGTATTTCTTCCTTGGGAAGATTCTTGTACATTGTAATCAAGTCACCTCTCAGTTGTCTTTTTCCTAAACTAAACAGACTGCGCTCCAAGTTTCTCACTGTAAGGCATTTTCTCCAGCCCTCAAATCATTTTTGTGGCTCTCTTCTGTACCCTCTCCAGTTTTTCAACATCCTTTTTAAAAATGTGAACCCCAGAACTGGACAGACAGTATTCCAGTATCAGTTTTACCAGTGCCATACACAGAGATAAAATCACATTCCTATTCCTACTCACCATCACCCTGTTTATACATCCCAGGATTGCACTAGCCCCTTCTGCCACAGCATCACACTGGGTGCTTATGTTCAGTTGGTTGCTTGTTCACTCCAACCTCCAAATCCTTGTCCAGGCCATAGTTCTCTGTGTTGTAGGTGTGGTCTGCACAGGGCCAGCTCCAGGCACCAGCGAAGGTGGTTATTGAGGCGGCATGTCCGGGTCTTCGGTGGAAATTCGGCAGCGAGTCCTTCATTCCCTCTCTTCCTCTTCAGTGGCAATTTGGCAGCAGCTCAATCGGGTTTTTCTTTTTCTTTTTTTCTTCGCTGCTTGGGGCGGCAAAAAAGCTAGAGCCGGCCCTGGGTCTGCATTCCTTGTTCCTAGATGTATGCCTTTGCATCTGACTATATTACAATGTATTTTGTTTGAATGTAGTCAGATCTCTCTGTGTGGCTTTGTCTGGTAAATGCTTAGAGGCAAGCTGGGTGTAAATCTACCCCGCACTAGCCTGCTGTGCACTGTGTATGGGGGGACAAGGCTGCCACAAACTGTAAGTTCCACGATACACTTTGATCTATCCCACTTTGAAATGGGAGTCGATTAAAGCACACCAGGGAACTGTTGGTGCACAGCGGCAGAGTCCTCATGGACAATGTGCACGACAAGTGAGTGGGGAAGATTTACACCCCAGCTTGCTGCAAGCAAAGTGTTTGTATAGCCATGCCCTATGGCAGCCCTTTCTTCATAAATATTTGCCACTCCCCCAAGTCTTGTGTTATCTGCAAATATTATCAGCAGTGATTTTATATGATTTTATACTGCCAAGTTTTAGATAAAAATATTGAATAGAATCGGGCCTTGTACCAGTCCTTATAGAACTCCAGGAGAAACGCTGCCAGTTGACAATTCCCCATTGATAACTACTTTTTAAGCTCTGTCAGCTAGTCAATTCTTACACCATTTAATATGTGTTTTATTTCTATTGAAAAGTGCTAATTTTTCCATTAGAATTTTGTGTGGTAGTAAGTCAAATGCCTTACAAAAGTCTAAATGTGTTACATATAAACAGCTTCCTTTATCAACCAAACTGGTTATCTCATCAAAGAATGAAATCAGTTTTGTTTGATGAGCCCTGTTTTTTCCATAAAACTGTATTGACTGGCATTATCTATATTTCTCTCTTTTAACTCTTTATTGAATCCCAGATCAGCCTCTCCATTATTTTGCCCAGTACTGCTGTCAGGCTAAGGTCTCTAATCACTTGGGTCATCCTGCTTGCCGTATTTGAATTTTGGTCCAACATTAGCACCCTTACGTGCTTCTGGAATTTCCCCAGTATTCCAAGATTTATTAAAAATTAACATCAGTGGGAAAAATTAACATAACTTGGGTGCCAGCTATCTGGGCCTGCTGATTTCAAATATTTATTCCTAGTAGAAGTTGTTTAACATCCTTTGTAGTTTTAATGGGCTGGAAAGTACTTGATCATCCCTGGATGATATAAGTACAGCATCCTGATTCTTTCCAAATACAGGACAGATATGTATTGAACACTTCTGGCTTTTCAACATCATTTTACCATCTCCATCTAGTAACAGGCCTATACCATTGCTAGGATTTATTTTACTTCTAACTTATTTAAACTCCTTCCTACTGTCCTTAGTCCTGCCAGCCAGAGTTTTTCCTCCAGATATTTTTAGCTTCCCTTATCAATTTTCTGCACATCATAACTTGTAACTTACATCTATTTACCTTTTTATATATTGCTTTTTTATTTCTAATTGCTGCCTTCACTTTGCCACTGCACCAGGATGGACTTTTAGCAAAAACTGTCTTCTTTCTTGATTGTGGAATTATGCCATTTGGCCATTTAATAGACTCTTCTTTAAGAGCTCCCAA
Organism: Chelonia mydas; assembly: GCF_015237465.2. Taxonomy (NCBI): domain Eukaryota; kingdom Metazoa; phylum Chordata; order Testudines; family Cheloniidae; genus Chelonia; species Chelonia mydas. The sequence goes on along the minus strand of NC_051259.2, from coordinate 17,580,098 downwards.
TTTTCAATCACATTCTTCTGTATAAATTTTTCTTCCCAGTTAATTTCACTCATAATTTTCCTCTGATTTGGGAAATTAGTCCTTTTGAATTACCAAGCATATATTTAACTGGTTGGGACTGTTCTCTGTTTGCCCATAATTAATGTAATTAGGTCATGATCTCTGGTCCCTGAGCAACCACCAACTTCCAGTCCAGTGATTAAATCACCTTCATCTGGGATAATGAGGGCCAAAATAGTTACCTCCTGTTTAGGGCCCTACCAAATTCACGGCCATGAAAAACGCATCACGGACTGTGAAATCTGGTCTTTTGTGTGCTTTTATCCTACAATATACAGATTTCACGGGGGAGACCAACGTTTCTCAGACTGTGGGTCCTGACCCAAAAGGGAGTTGCAGGGAGGTTGGAAGGTTATTTTTAGGGGGGTTGTGGTCTTGCCACTCTTCCTTCTGCACTGCCGCCTTCAGCTGGGCGGCCGGAGAGCGGTGGCTGCTGACTGAGGGCCCAGCTCGGCAGGCAGCAGCGCAGAATAAGGGTGGCGATCCCATCCCCTGGCATCCTGACTTCTGCACTGCGGCTCACAGCAGCTCTGCCTTCAGAGCTGGGCTCCCGGCCGGCAGCCGCCGCTCTCCAGCCGCCCAGCTCCGAAGGCAGCGCCGCTGACAGCAGCAGCGCAGAAGTCAGGGTAGCCGTACCACAACCCCCCACAATAAACCTTGTGACCCCCCCACACACGACTCCTTTTTCGGTCAGGACCCCTACAATCACAACCCTGTGAAATTTCAGATTTAAATAGCTGAAATCATAAAATGTACTATTTTAAAAATCCTATGATCATGAAATTGACCAAAATGGACCATGAATTTGGTAGGGCCCTACTAATGTTGCATGCAATAACTTTTGTCTTAGAAAATCATCTTTAATTTTTAGAATCTCTAAGTTTTATTGTTGACTGGATGAGACCTCCAGCATATGTCTCCCACACTGAAATCCCCAGTAACAATACAATCTTTCACATTACATATAGGTGCTTAAGGAGTAATTCCTCCTGTTCTCTGGTCTGACTCCATGATTCTCCCACCTCAATTAATGACAAAAATGATTTGGGTTGACAAAATACAGCCCTTTCCCTACCTCAAAATGAAGCCGTTTGCCTGAAATCCACCTTTGGTGTGTTGTTGTTCTTGTTAACCCCGTGAGTTTATATTTAACAACTGCGTTATTTTTACTCTGACAACGACATCGCTTTAACGTAGCAGAACATAGTGGCTACTGGGGGCTGCAACCTACAGCCACTTCTCTGAGCTCATCTTCACTGCAAAATTAAATTAACTCAAGTGTTGCTCCTAACTCGACTCCTGTCCATACACAGAAACCTTTCATTTGAGAGCAGGGGTGCTTTTTTATCTCAGTTTGGCAGGCCCGTCCGTGGTTAAGGGCTAAAGCTCAAATAAGCACAACTTGTCAGCTTCAAACATGACACCTCAGCAGTGTGCCCACAGGCTACTGCCACTCAAGTGCCACTAGTCCTCCGATGCCTTCCCACAATTCCTTCGTGGGCCCAGAAGAGGCAGAATAATTCTCCTGCAATATACTGCAGACGAATGTACAGTGCCGCTCAGCTGACTGCAACGCTGAGAATCCTGGGATTGCCTCCTGAGGTCTTGTGCCACACCTGGGTGAGCACAGAGCCAATGGGGATACAGCAACTTGCCCGTGAGTTCACAGGGTGGCCACCGCTCACTCAAACTGGGCTAACTTGAGAGGAGTAACAGCAAGTGGACAACTCTACTCCGCTCTGCTGCAAAAACAAGGCCTTTGTTGCTGCAGTTCAGGGTCCTGCCTTCCCATAGCAGGGGTGAGTCCTTTGACCTTTACAGCCACACCCCACACAACTGTAACCCTTCTGCCCGTCAGAGTTGGCAGCAACAAGGGCCAGGTTCAATATCTAGGGGATCCATTCCAATAACACAATGCAAACCGGCTCGAGCCCCCACCCAGTGACCTAGGACAAATATATACCACCCCCGCTGGGCGCCTCCAAGAGGCAATACTTCCCCTCTCGCAAGCACGGAGTCTGAGTGTAGCAAAAAGCCTTTTAATAACAGAGAGAAACAATGTGGCATTATGTTGGGGAAACACCACCAACAGGATTCATAACACAACCCATGAGCAAAAACCCACCCCAAGCAAATTGGGGCATGCCCCTTTCCCTTTGGTTCTTGAGTCCAGCAACCCCAAATCACCCAAAGTCCCAAAAGTCCAATGACCCAAAAGTCTCTGTCCCTGGTCAGGGCAGCCCCAGAGTCCGAAAGTTTATCTGCAGAGCTTTACCTCCCAACCTGGGTGGAGATGGGACGGGGGTAAGAGGCACCTTACATGATCTGAAGCTGACCACCCCACAGCTCCATAGGGTTCCGCTCCGCTCCACCAGCTGCCCCACAAACTGCTTCGCTCAGCTCCACTCTGCGGCCCACAAGCAGCTCCTGCCATCCCACGAACTGCTCCGCATCCCACCAGCAGCTCCTGCTGTCCTATGAACTGCTCCACCAGCCATCCCGCAAACTGCTCCACAATATATCTTCAGGCTCCCCCACTACTTAACACAACACTCAGTGATTTCAGCTCTTAGTCAGTTCAGCTCTTTGGTGAATTCAGCTTGTAGGGGAGCCTTAGCCCTAGTGCACTATTAGCCCAAAGTGAGCTCAGTGGCCTCTAACTAAACTTCTAATGAAATCAAAATTAGCTCTGATATTCCACAGTGGAGAGAGGAGGAAGTGCAATTAGCATGTAAGGCCCTCACCAAGGGGCCCATGCCACCAAGTATTAATACTTATCCCCAACCTCTCTCAATTCAGAGTTTTGGAACCCATGACCCTCGCCTAGCGAGTGCCACTTAGTTGATGGTGAGTCCCTCCATCCTAACAAAAGGCCCAGTACAGTTCCATGCACAGTTCCCATAATCAGGGTAATAACAATTTATTCTTCCTGCCCCAATAACAGAGACACTGGGGATCCCACAGCAGCCAAAGTGACCATTTGGGCAGCTATGGCCTCATGCTAGGCGGGGTGGGTGTGCCTATGCAAATGAGATCAGCCCCTGAAGTTCTTTTCCACAACTTGCCACACCTCACCACCAGATGTCAGGGTGGAGCTCATCCTGACACTGCTTACACAACAATCGTTGTGCCACACATTCTTCCCTTTTTATAAAAACCAATCGACTGGTTATCTGTACATTATATTCCTCAAAGAATCAACAGTTTTCAATAAGTCTTTGTTTTTTAACTCTTCTGCCACAATGTGCTTTTACAGGAATTGCAACAGGCTAGTCGGCTAAAGGTCTTGAACATGCATCTGTTTCCTGTGGTATTCTTCTGATGGACACGTCATCCCCAATTCTGAGTGCCCACAAGTCTGTGCCAGCTAGGTTTCTGTCGCTGGAGTTCTCAGCTGGTTACACCATTCTGATGCACATTAGTGTGGCCACAGGCACGTCCACAAGTTGTCACATGGGTGAGTTCCCAGCATGTTGTTCCATGCCAGCCCCAGCAAGTCAGTATGTCAGTGGAACACTGGAACTGACAACAGGTCTTTGTAATTTCATCTCAGCAAAAGTCCTCTCTCTGTTTTAATCTCATGTGTTCCAGGGGAAACCAGGCACATAACCTCAGTCCTGTCTCCCCAAGTGCATGAATCCAAATTCCCTTGGATTTCCTTAACTTTAATCATGCTTTTCTCCTGCTGACATCAAGCATGTGACCAAATGCTTTGCTGAACTGATGCCAAAATCATGGGACTCAAAGGTTGTATACTACAACTGATCTCTACTGCTCACAAGGAGAGAGGCTGTCTCAGGACCTGTGTAAAGCACTGGGAAGATGTTAAGTGCTGTTTAATAATTTTATTAAGATAATGTTGAAATAAGAAACGGTACAGAGTTCAAGCATAGAAGTTTCTGGTTGTCAGGGGATAAGGTACAGATTATCAAGGGGTGCGAAATTCGATTTAGGAGCTGGTGGAGTAAGGATTACATAATAATCTGCAGTCTCCCCGACTGGGGGTAAAAATTTAACCGGTCAGAGTACAGACATTGAGATATGGGGGTAAGTTATCCACATAACGGCTATGTTCAGGTGCGGAGTATAGTGAGTGGATACATGCTAAGTATTATCATTCAGTTCTTCTGTCCCCTTACAATCTGTAAAAAAGCACTTATCTGTTAACAATAAAGTGATATCTTCAAAATATTGAGAAAGTCTCCAGTAATTGTTCAAAACTAGTCAGTGACACTTCAGTGATGGTTTCAAATGTTTCTGAGTCTGCATTAAGGTGTTTTACTGTAAGTTAAATGGTACAGTGTGTTTCCGTAAATGAGAAGACACCAGGTAAAATGGAGACATGGTATCTTGTGCACCTATCATGTTACACTTGTCTGTGTAAGCTGGATGAGTCATTTGTAAAAAAAAATCTTTTATCAGCCAAACTTTGCCTCTTTGTTTCCTTGCAAACTGTTTGCAACATACTGCAGTTTTCTCAAATTTCTTTGCCATTCAAAATTATTCGTCAAATACTTGCAGTGTGTAATTTGTGGTCTTGTAGATTGCACATTGTGATTTTTTCAGAATTTGTGATAGCTTGGTTGGACACAATTCACATCCTGTTACCTAGTTGGGTTGACATAATTCTTAGAATCAGGTTTCTGGTACAAATGTTCACAATTACAAAGGCAAGATTTCTGCAAATATTCTGCAGTATTTACTTATCAGATTTTGCAGATGAAATGAAATGTTCCTACCTGCAGATTGTTTAATAGAATATTTTTCAGTGACTAAGCATAAAACCCCAGTTGACATTATTATGTTTAAAATCTAAGCAGCTTTTCCCCAGTGTTTCCCCCGCAGTATTCTCCCAGCTGTTTTCAGGACATTGTGTTAAGATTGTGTCAGATTAAACAAATTTCATTATCAGGGCTGGCGCTAGACAAAATGGCGCACCAGGCGAGGAGCATCTTTGGTACCCCATCCTTTTGTTAAACTTTTGAATACCTTACCATCGCGTTTCTGAAACTGGGGTCCACAAGGGTACTCCAGGGAGTCCACGGGTCCTGCTGATCAACTCTTCCCCCTGGAGGAGGCGCTGGGAGGAAGGGGGAGGAGTGGGGATGGGGTGTACTCAGGGGAGGGGGCTGAATTGTGTCTGGGGCTGCTGGCCCCACTGATCAACTTCTCCCCCTTCCTCCCAGTGCCTCTTGCACGCCAGGGAGCAGCTGTTCCCCAGCAGACGCTGGGAGGGAGGGTGAGATGGGGGGGGGGGGGATGCTCAGGGGAGGGGTGGAAAGAGGAGGGGCGGGGGAGGGGGCATTAAATGGTAGGGGTGGGACTTTGGGGGAAGGCGTGTAGTGGGGAGTGGGGCCTGGGGCTGAGCAGGGGAGCTTGGGGGTCCTCGGCAAAATTTTAAATCAAAATGGGGATCCTTGAGTTACTAAAGTTTGAGAACCGATGCTTTACGGCACCCCAGAAGGTTGCCTGCCCCTAAATCTGGCCCTGTTCATTATATATAGTGGCCCTGTTTCTCCAGTGTCTTGTGAATTGTTTGCAGCTGTCCTTGCTCCAAAGCATAACAGTGCCAGAATTTTTCAAAGAAAAGGTCACAAAGCTTTTTTTAAGATGTGCAAAACAACATATTTTTACCAAGCCCGGGTCTCAGAGCAGCTGAACTGTTTTGGCTGAAATAAAAAAAAAAAAAAAAAAGAAATCAGCCCGAGGCGGGTGCCTGGAACGGAAACTTCAGCCAAAGTGCGAAATGTTTTGCAGTTATCAGCAATTGAAGACAGAGTCTTAGGGTGTGTCTTCACTCGCAATGGTGGCTGGTGTAGTCGCGGCCCCAGCGCTGGGGGAGAGCTCTCCCAGCACTGTGAAAACCCACCCCCACGAGGGGAGGGCGGCTCCCCGCACTGGTGCACTGTCTACACTGGCACTTTAGAGCACTGAAACTTGCAGCGCTCGGGGGGGTGTTTTTTCACACCCCTGAGCGAGAACGTTGCGGTGTTGTGAAGTGGCAGTGTAGACAAGGCCTTATAATCGGAAGTGTCAGGCATGAATGTTGTTATGAGCTGGGTGAAACCTTGTTATGGATTGAGCTAAACGCCACTGAGTCTGGTAGGTGTGAACTCACTCGTCCATTAACATTACCGTAACAATAAGTACCTACCTCAGACAAGGTGTGTGTGTGTGAACACCCCCACGGGTTTTTGGTTGTGTATTGTTTCGGGTAGGTGGAGGTGGGAAAGGGAGAACACACCGAAACTGAGACTAGAGTCAACAGCAACCGATTGAAAGAGAGAGAGAGCCTGAAGGAGCCGCTGAAAGCACGCTGGCTGACTCTGGAAGAAACCTGAAGAGATTTGTCGGGTTGGAGTGCAGACTGAAAAGAGTGCTCTTTGTGCAAGCAAAAGAAGTTATTTGCTGCTATTTGCTTTTGCATTCAGGGATACAGGACTTTGTACATTCTTTGCAAATAAACAAAATGACATCAAAGAAATACTTGCCAATCACCAAGTTCTACCCCTAGCAGTAACACCCACAGGCCCCAAGCTTTGACTAACCCCGCAGGTCGAAAAGGGACCACAGATGTACCTCTGGAGGTGGAAGTTCTGGAGACATCATGGTAACTGAAAGCAAAGAAGGAGAACTTTGTGATGTTGTCAGAACCTGAGCAGATGAATTAAAATGACCTATAGTGTCTTTCATCCAGAAGGAGGATCCTAAAACACTCTACCTACCTTGAACAGGAACCCAGCATTCGGACTGACTTGTAGTAGATTAACACCACAAAAATTAGGTCTTATTAGAAATCAGAGTTTCAGGGTTGTCTGATTACTTTAAACAAAGAGTTTATTTTAAAACATGAATGAATCATGAACGGAATTTTCCTTAAGATAACTGTGGAACATTCCCATTTCCAATGGCTTCTAATGGGTTCCCTGAGTCCTAATCCACTCAACCTCTGAAAATGAGCCTATGAACAAGTAGAATGCTGTCTGGTATCAGCATCAACCTCACTGTGTCCTTCAATTCAAGCAGAACTGTACTCCACTGGGAGTTTTGCTTGATAAGAACAACAGGATCAGGTGTTAAAATGGCAGCCCCATTGAGATTGAGGGGGTGGGGAAAGAAAGACACGCCAGCCCATTTCATTGAATGGAGATGCTGAAACAAGAGCAGCTGTTTCTAAAACAAATGCATTTTCAAAATGGAATTATCAATATATTGATTTAGAAATTTGTATTTTATGCATTATAAGCAAATGTCTCTGGCAGATATCTATGCTTCATAGAGCTTTCTCCAGAGAGAGTCATAGGGTGAGAACCACAAGGGTCATCTGGTCTAACCCCCTGCCAAGATGCAGGATTTGTTGCGACTATTTGATGGCACAAATAAATCTTTTCATATTATGTCCCATGTTGCAATAAGTGGTGCTAGTGTTCCAGGCTCAGCTTGGAGCCCTCTTGTTAATTAATTAGTTTTAATGCAAGAATATCTAAATATCTCTAAGATTCCAACACGAGGCAGGGGACAGCGATCCTCTTAACTGAACACTATCAGAGGGAAGGAGAGGAGAAGGGAAGCGCTAGACATGAAGTTAATATTTCAAATCCTTTTCCCCCACAGCTGGGTCACATGAGTGCAATCAAGGAGCATATATATGAATGGTTAGGAGGATTACTTGTGTGTTACCAACAACATTAAGACCACATTATTAAGTAGATTAAAACTGTGTTCAGGTGGCTTAGAGAAAACTGTTGAATAAATGACAAGGGTCTAGCCATGCTGAAACATTTAATTCACAGTTTTCTGTGAGTAGTATGGGGAAATGTCATGCCAACATCATCTTCCTAGTTAGTCTGGAGACCTGTGTGGGTTACTATGGGCTGTGACAATGCAGGGCTGCCAAATACAGGGAGATTTATTTGTACAGTGCCAGAAGGAGCGTCTACGGAACTGGAGGGTGACTTGGATTTCCTTTCCCTCCACTCTATCCTCTCCCTTCCCCCCCCCTTCAAAACTCCCCATTTATTCCATTCCTAACCACCCTCCAATTCTGCTGGCTGAGTGAGCTGCAAGCTTGTCTTTCTCAGGCCTTTACCCTGAAAGTTCTTTCATGATGCACAGCAGGGAGATGAAGGCTCTAGCGCTTCATTGTCAGCGGAGGCCTCCTGTGGGTCACAGTGTGGTTAAGCGTCAGGTGTTGTTCTTTGCCTGAGCGAATACAGTCATGCGTCTGGAGGCACATACACAGCTGATTAGCCTGTAAATGGAAATGTTTCTAATTCTGAGTAAAGTTTCAGGGTGCAGGAGTGAGAGAGTCTTTACTTATGAGGATTTCCAGAGAACCAATTATGTCAAAGGAGAATGTGGTTTGGTTTGGTTTTGGGGTGGGGAGAGGGTCCATTCTGAATTTTGGACTAAGCCAACTGAGGACATGCAGAGAAACTCTTCATCAGATAGCTCCATCTCTGAAAGCTAGGACATGGTCTCCATTATTGTGTGACATGAATACACATAAAAAAGGGAAGAGACTCCAGGAAAGACAGCTAATGGAAAAGCCCACTCTTTTTCAAAGTAATCAATGACAAGTGAAAGAGAGCAAGGTGATAGACCTACAGTGCTTCCAGAGTTGGAAGAAACTCTAAGCTGATAACGTAACATAGAAGGGAAATGGATCCCTCTTATTTCATTGTGGGGTGATTGATTAAACCTGCTATTTCTTTTGGGTTTAATGTCTTACCAAGAGCTAAGAAGGTTTTATTCCTTTTTGTACAAGAGAAAGGGAGCAGTGAGTGTATCCATCCAGGGTAATTCTTGTTGTTATGCTGGCAGATAAGGTTCCAGATCATGGTCAAGAACCCATGTCTCTACTGAACACTGACAAATACATGGCTGGAATCAGTCTGGCTCACCTGTGTGTTAGTGTTGTTAAAATAGGTATTATAATGATAAGAATGTGTTTAGTGTTTAGACTTTATTGAATGCTTGTGAGTTGCTGCGGGCATTAATCTCACTTATAACATCTGTGTGATGAGTTCAGTCACAGAGACCCCCTTGGGACTGTCACCTGATGTGCTGAGATTACCTCTGAGACCATTTTCTCTGCCAGCTTGGGACTCCAGAACCCTGCCTTTTTGATCCAGACACGCTAGCCTGCTGCAACACAGACCCAGGGTCTGAACAACGCCCCCAAAGCTGCAGGCTTTAACTGAAAACCACTCAGCAGGTTACCTATCTCCAGCATCCAGACACCCAGTTCCCAATGGGATCCAAACCTCAAATAAATCCGTTTTACGCTGTATAAAGCTTATACAGGGTAAACTCATAAATGGTCCACCCTCTATAACACTGATAGAGAGATATGCACAGCTGTTTGCTCCCCCAGGTATTAATCTCTTACTCTGGGTTTATCAATAAACAAAAGTGATTTTATTAAGTATAAAAATCAGGATTTAAGTGGTTCCAAGTAATAACAGATAGAACAAAGTAAGTTACCAAGCAAAATAAAAAAAGACATGCAAGTCTAAGCCTAATACATTAAGAAACTGATTGCAGGTAAATCTCACCCTTAGAGATGTTCCAATAAGCTTCTTTCACAGACTAGACTCCTTCCTAGTCTGGGCCCAATCCTTTCCCCTGGTACAGTCCTTGTTAGTTCCAGCAGGCATCTTAGGTGAAAATCCGGGGCTTTCTCATGACTGGGACCCCCTTTGTCCTGCTCCACCCCCTTTTATAGTTTTGGCCCAAGGTGGGAACCCTTTGTCTCTCTGAGCCCCCCCCATCCTTCTAAATGGAAAAGCACCAGGTTTAAGATGGATTCCAGTATCAGGTGACATGGTCACATGTCACTCTAAGACCTCATTTTTCATTATCCATGGGCTGACCTACATGTACACAGGCAGACTTGCAGGTAAACAGAGCCATTTACAGTCAATTGTCCTAGTCAATGGGAGCCATCAAAATTTTAAACCACCATTAATGGCCCACGCTTTGCATAATTAGAATAGGACCTCAGAGTTATACTTCATATTTCTAGTTTCAGATACAAGAATGATACATGCATACAAATAGGATGAACATAGTATATCATAAGCTTTTAATGATACCTTACAAGAGACCTTTTGCATAAAGTAGATTCCAGATACATCATATTTACATTCATAAAGTATATGGAGTGCAACGTCACAGTCTGTATCCTGTATTATAAGGTAATATTTGAGCAGTTGTATTGTAAGCCTGTGTGACTATGTAAATCACCAGACAGGAGAGACATATTAACTAGTGTGAAGTGCCGATCTGCAACAGATGTTACATCCAGCCAAACAGGAAAAATCCATCAACTCCACACTAACTATTATGGGACATTAAAGAGGATAAAAGACTTTGTTCTGCTGTTCCTCCCCCCCAATATACAGATGAGTCATGCGAGTAGATTCCTCCAATCAGCTGAGTTTGCAGCTCAGAGCACATGGCAGGAGAGGGTTAAAATCCCCATGCAGAAGAAACTGATTATCTCTGTGCTGCTTGGACTCTGGGGGACAAGGTTTAATAGGCATAAGCAGGAGATTGCCAGTGCTTAGCTTAGGTTAGCTCTAAAGGTCAGCTAGAGCTTACTTATTACAGAAGCTTCTATTACTTTTTGAAACTTAAGACTGGAACTCATCTGTGTATCTATGTTTGCCTGCTTTAACCTGGTAAATAAGGCTTGGCAGCACTGCTGGGTAGGTGGTGACAGGTAAGCTAGGCGGCTCCTCCGTGCATCGGTCTGCATTAGGCATTGGCCAGTCCAGCCAGTCCTCGGGTCAGCCGCAGATTGCTGGGGTCCCCCAAGTTGGAGCCAGGCCACGGGCGTCTGGCCTCTCTGCCAGCTGCCGCCCAAGTGAGCTCTGGGGTTGGGCTTTTATACTTCCTGTCCTGCGCCTTGACCTCTGGGGGGCGGGCGCAGAATCCACTGGCTACGCACAATATGGTGTCTGGGGAGGTTCTTCCCTCTGCGGGGTGGTGGGCACCACACCGCCTCACTGCAGGGGGCCACAATGTTGTTAAACCACATTACACATCTCCAGTAACAGTTGGCCAGACTGATAAAGAATCAAACCTGCTTCTTGGTTCGTGAGCCAATTCCAAATGGCACCTACTTTTACAGGCTCAGGGCGAACAAACCCACTGCTCACCCTGTGCCCTAGATAAGACACTTCTGAGGCCCCCATCTTTCAGTTGGAGACCTTGATAGTGAGGCCGGCTTCTCTGAGCCTCTGCAATACAATTCCCACATGGTTCAGGGGGTCTTACCAGTAGTCTCTAAAAATAGCCAAATTCTCTATATATTGGCAAAGGCCTGTAAATCCTGCAGCACCTCATTGAAAAGCCTCTGAAAAGTAGCCCTCACATTTATTAATCCAAAAGGCATACCCTTAAACCCGTATAGGCCAGGATCCACTATGAAAAAGGACTTTTCCTGGGTATCGGCATCTAGAGGAATTTGCATTAGGTTATATCTTTGAGTCAAATCCAGTGTACGTATGAATTTGCTAATGCTCCCTCCCTGTAGGTCCTCTAGCCAGGATGTGGGGTAAGGATCAGGTTGGGTGATGGCATTTATCCTTCTAAACTTCTCACAAAATCTCATGGGTTTTTGGAAAATACCTGCCTGTGGTATTTCAAGAGGGCCAACATTTCTGGCTCTTGGGTTGGATCCAAATCCTCCCAAATTGCAGTGCTCTCCAATGGAGTCTGTTCCTTTCTCTCCCTGATCAAGTTAATGTCCTCTTATCAGCACAACAAATCATGTTCCCCACCATCTCTCTTTTGTGGCAAGCCTTCAATCTATGGACATGTACTGTTTGCACAGCTCTCTATCATCTTCCTCCCAACAATCTTGCATCTTGTTCTTCCCTCACTGGAATTAACACTAATGCCAAATCACCTATATCTATAAAAATCAAAACTTTCTCCAGCATATCTGTCATGGAAATTAAAACCAATAGGTAAAGGTTCTGTAGCCATATAAATAAAAAGAAAACAAGGAAAGAAGTGGGACTGCTAAGCACTGAGGATGGGGTGGAGATTAAAAATAATCTAGGCATGGCCCAACATGTAACCACATACTGTACCTCAGTTTTTAATAAGGGTAACGAGGAGCTTAGGGGGGTGGGTAATGGAAATGAGGATATAGAAGTAGAAATTACCACAGCCACGGTGGAAGTCAAATTCAAACAATTTAATGGGCCCAAATTGGGGGTGGGGGGAGATTGGATAATCTCCATCCAAGAGTACTAAAGGAACTGGCACATGAAATTGCAAGCCCAATAGCAAGGATTTTTAATGCATCCATAAACTTGGGGGTTGTACCGTATGACTGGAGAATTGCTAATAAAGTGCCTATTTTTAATAAATGGGAAAAAGTGACCTGGGAAACTACAGGCCCATTTGTTTGACCTTAATTGTATGCAAGGTCTTAGAACAAATTTTGAAATAGGAAGTAGTTAGGGACATGGAGGTAAATGGTAATTAGGATAAAATCCAACATGGTTTTAGAAATCGTAGATTGTGCCAGACCAACCTGATCTCCTTCTTTGAGAAGATAACTGATTTTTTAGACAAAGGAAACGCTGTAGATCTAATCTACCTGGATGTCAGCAAGGCGTCTGATGCAGTTCCACATGGGAAATCATTAGTTAAATTGGAGAAGATGGGGATTAATATGGGACCTGAAAGGTGGATAAGGAACTGATTAAAGGGAGGCTACAATGGGTCCTACTGAAAGGTGAACTGGCAGGCTGGAGGGAGGTTATTAGTGGAGTTCCTCAGGGATCGGTTTTGGGACCAGTCTTATTTAACATTTTCATTAATGACCTTGGCATAAAAAGTGGGAGTGTGCTAATAAAATTTGCAGATGACACAAAGTTGGGAGGTATTGCCAATACAGAAGAGGATTGGAATGTCATACAGGAAGATCTGACCACCTTGTAAACTGGAGTAATAGAAATGGGATGAAATTTAATAGTGCAAAGCCATGCACCAAGAATTTATCATGGGCTTCCATGAATTTTTGTTTATTGCCTGTGACCTATCCTTGACTTTTACTAAAAATAACCATGACAAAATCTTAACCTTACTCATCTGGAATACTGTGTGCAGTTCTGATCTCCCATGTTTAAGAAGATGAATTCAAACTGGAGCAGATCTAGAGAACGGCTACTAAGATGATCAGAGGAATGGAAAACCTACCTTACGAAAGGAGACTCAAGGAGCTTGGCTTCTTTAGCTTAACCAAATGAACACTGACGGGAGATAGGGTTCTTTTTTTTATTATTCTCAGACAAAAAACTTTGCACGATGAAAAGGCTGAAGGTTCTTGACAATTGCCTTATAGTAGTTATCGTAAGGCAAACACACAGTAGAAACCCATGAGGTTACATTTCTAAAGACACTGAAACATTTGAAAGCATGGAAACACACAGAAAAACCACCCTAGCAACCTTAACTCCATCCCCTAGTGTTACTACCCTTCCATTTCCCCTTTTTTGTGTTTTTCATATCTATTTTTCATGATGTGTCATTTAAAATACATTAGTAAGGACTTTGTTTAAAGGCTTTAAGAAACCTGCAGCCTATGCCTGCTGACATCTTACATTTGGAAAACCCACGATGCTGATACATTTCAGAGTAGCAGCCGTGTTAGTCTGTATTCGCAAAAAGAAAAGGAGGACTTGTGGCACCTTAGAGAGTAACAAATTTATTTGAGCATAAGCTTTCGTGAGCTACGCTTATGCACAAATAAATTTGTTAGTCTCTAAGGTGCCGCAAGTCCTCCTTTTCTTTATGCTGATAAAGTGACCATACCACCTCTGCTCTTTCTTTCATTACCCGTTTACATAAGGAGTTTAAAAAGGCTGCAATATATGTCTGCAGACGTACTGAGTTTGGAGATGACCTATATTACCATAGCATGAGGCAGACAGAATGTGTGCCACATAGCCTTGGGTTTACAATTTGTTTCACCCGTTGCCCATAGACCCATACATTCTGCTCTTAAGTGTGAGGCTACATTACCTTCTTTGTTTTTGTGAAAATACTTCACGAACTTGGTCAGGAGAGTTGTATACATAGACCTGCTAGCTTTGTGTTTAACATCTATATCGCTGTAGCACACAGTATTTTACTGAAGGGTGGGGGATGATTGCCTTCCCTATGCTATTTGTCTAAACAGAGTTGTCAACGGTACATTTTTTCCTATGGACTGTGTACGGCTGTGATGAAGGTTGAAGTTGGTACAACCATTGTATGAGGATGAGTAAGAGGTTTGTGGTCATTAATGTAACAGAACTCTGTATTACAGATGGATAAACTGATGTTTCGCAGGATGTAATTGGTCCCCTTAAGTTTCCACTCTTGCCCATCCTCTTCATTAAACCTGGGTGACATTTTTTGAATGAAAAGTTTGGGGTTTTCTTTTTTAAATGACCTTTCTTAAAGAAAAGGTTTCAAGAAAAATTGACATTTTAATCATAATTTTCACCAAAACTTTATTAAATACATTATTGAAATGATTATATAAATGTTTACTGTATTGAAACCCAGCTTTCTGGTAAAGAGAATACATTTCAACCGTGGTTTCTATGTTTTCAAGAAAACTTTAGTGTGTGTGTGTGGTGGGGGAGAGGGGTGGAATTCTGCAAAAAAAAAAATTTAAAATGAAATTTGGTGCAAAACACATATGGTGTTTCGTGTTTTGGAATGGTGCGAAACATATACTTCAAAATTTAAATTTTTTTGGTAAACTAGATTTTCATTTTCCTGCCAGCTCTAGCCTTATGTCACGGTGCCAGTACCCCCCATCACCCTTGGGTGGCGTATGTGCATGGTAGTCCTGTGATTAAGTGAATATGGTTGCGCCTCAGCCACCAGGCTGTGTAGTCCAGAGTCAACAGGACTCCCCTTGTCTGCAGGGAAATGCGGCCCAGTGGCCAGAGTCAATAGGACTCCCCTTGTCTTCAGGGGAGCGTGTCCAATGGCTGGAGTCCATAGGACTCCCCTTAGCTGCATGGGAGCGTGGCCCAGTGGCCAGAGTCAATAGGACTCCCCTTGTCTGCAGGGGAGCGTTGCCAAATGGCTTTCTTGCAGCAGCAGTCCATAGGGTTTTGGGGCCTCCAGGCTCCTCAGCGCCAGATGCTCCCTGGGGTTCTGATAGCGGCAGGCCTTGGGTCCAGGTCCTGGCCTCTTCGGCTCCCATAGGCAAGGGTTGTAATGGCTCCTGGGCTGGAGCCTCTAACAAGCCTCCTTCCTCCTTGGCAGTCAGCCCAGACTGAGCTAGGCTGCTCCCTTTTATACTGCAGCAGCAGTTGGAGCATGCCCAGCAGGGTTGAGGGGGCGTGGCTTCGGCTGCTAAGAGCACTGCTTTAACCCCTTCTGCTCCAGCGTAGGGCCAGTCCACCCTGTCACACCCTAGTACAAGGGTATGTCTGGCTGCTTGGCCATCTTGGCTTTGGTCTCTGCAGGCTGATAGGTTTGGGGTGCCTACGTATGTGATGCGATTTAGTTCTCCCTGTAGTGCATGACTGAATTTCTAGGAGTCTGCTTATCTACAGGGGCAGATGCCATTTTGTGAGGCAAAACTGATGCAGCACGTTATAGGGAAGGTCCAAAAACTGAGCTTTTATATGGACTACCACAGTTGTGTTTCTCCAACAAGTTGTAGCAGAAGGGAAACCAAGTCATAACAGTTTTGTAGCCACAGGTCCGGCCTGGTTCAGTCATCCCTGGAGATGTGGCCCTGCTAACATGACCCACATTCCCGTTTTGCCACTTGCTACCCCCTTTCTGTCCTTTAGAACTGTAGCTCTTCCAGCATCACTTACCAACACCTTTCCGCAGTATGACAGCAAGTTGTCTCCCCTCTCCCCTCTGGATGGTGCAGTTGCTTCACATTCTCTCCTCAGCCAGGCCTTTTTATGACCTCACATGCCTTCCAGAAGCTTCTCGGTTGATTGGCATACCTGCTCTGGCCCCTTCCCTCCTTATTTGGGCAATTGGCGCCAATGCTATTCAAGGTGGAGGCCTTGACCCGTGGAGAGCAAATCCAGAAATGCAAATAATAAGGATGAAGACCTCTGTGTGCACCATTGGCAAGGCAATATACAGCTTCCTGAAATGGAACTTGCATGGAAATAAGCAGAAGATCAAAGAGTTTCTTGAGGGGACATGTTTTTAAGAAAAAGCAGCAAGTTAAGGATGCAAACAGCTGCAAAAAGATGTCACAGCACAGAGGAGGAAAGAATGGAAGGATTTTAGCAGAGGAAAAGCAAGAAGTGCCATAAAAAGATGTAGCAATTAATGAGAGGAAATGATCTCAAGCGGCATAAAAGTTCATACGAGGAAACTATTTTACATGGCAAAAAATACTTCAAGGAGGCACTAATAAAGAACTTTCACACCACACCACAGCATCGGGCCATTTAAAGGGGTGATGCTACTTTCAAAGATGAAGGAACGACAAGATCCCGCTATGTGACAGGAATAGAATATTAGGTACAAGATGAAAACATCACAACTGTCACAATGTGCTGCTCCCTTTTCCGGGTGGAGTGCCCATTGGCAATCCTGACCACCTGGAAAGTAGAGCCAGTTCAAACAAACAAACAAAAAATTGAAAAATGGCCTTTTTGCTAAATCAGATGTTTTAATGAAAAATCTTTATTTTCTCAATTTTTTCTATTTTGTTTACAAAATTGGAAAATGAAAAATTTACACTTCTTCCATTTTCAGTTTTTCAATTTCCAGTACTTCAGTTTGTCCTTCCTCTCCTGCCCCCTCCCTTTTTCAGTGCAAAATGTAAAAACAAAAAGAGAAAAAATAAAAATCAAAAGTAAGAAAAACCAAAAATGAAACATTTCAAACAAAAAATCATTCTTTCTGGAAATCTTTGGAATGAACATTATTTCAACACTTTCAAAACTTTTCATTACTCTTTTTTTATTCCATTTTCAGCCATCTCTACTTAAAAGCAATGGGCCTGATTCTGCTCTTAATTTGGCTGATATAAAACTTCATTGAAGTAAATGGAGTTGAACCAGTGAAAATGGGGACTTCAGGTCAGAATTAGGCCCAGTGCTAACAAGGCAGTTAGTTAAACACTGGAAGGGAAATCAGCTCCTTCTTGCAGAAGCAAAACACAACCAGAGAGCACAATACAAAACAAATGAAATACTTGCATTTCAGCAGAATTCATTGCATGATCACTTATGAACCTGTGTGCCGAGCCCGGTGCTGCAGAGGTATTCATAAATTAGTAAGGCCTTGGCTACGCTGGCAAGTTAGAGCGCATTAAAGCAGCTCCGGGCACCCTGACTCCTGATGCGTCCACACTGGCAAGGCACGTAGAGCGCCTGGACTCGGCAGCTGGAGCGCTCCTGGTACTCCACCTCCACGAGCAGCGTAATGCTTGCTGCGCCCCGGCTGAAGCGCCCCAGCGGCAGTGTGGATGACATGTGGCATTACTGAGCTGTCATTGGCCTCCGGAAACGTCCCATAATCCTCTGAAGTCACGTGGCCACTCTGGTCATTGTTTTGAACTCGGCTGCAGGCATGCGGATATCCCTTTCAAAGCTCCGTTCCTGACAGCCGGCTGCTTATCTGCTCCGGGACAAAGCAACCATCAGTGTGGAATGCTCCTGCTGGGAGTGTGTGTGAGAGAGAGAGGTGGGGGGGGTCTGCTGCTGTCTGAACTTACAAGACAGCATGCTGACACACTGTCTCTCCCCACACACACACAACACACTCCACCCTCTCCCCCGCATTTGAAAAGCACGTTGCAGCCACTTGCACACTGGGATAGCTACCACAATGCACTGCTCTTTGTGGTGTTGCAAGAGCTGCTAATGTGGCCACGCCAGTGCGCTTGCAGCTGACAGTGTGAACACACGGCAGCATTTTCCCTGCTGTGGTCTCCCAAGGCTGGTTTAACTCCCAGCGCTCTACATCTGCAAGTGTAGCCAAGCCCTAACACCCAGAGTGACCTTCAACTTCACATCTCTCAGAGTGTTATGGGCAGCCCCTAAACTGTTTACATCTGAGCAATGATCATGACGTGTTTGTTCTGTGAGGAGCCTGCTTGTGAAATATGTTAATTTCTATGTAATTTAAGGGGAGCCAAATCATGCGCCCGTCTGAGAATCTGAACAACATGGACACCGCAGAGTATCTTGGTGGCTTTGATTTAAGAACTGGGGACCCTAAAAATTCCATGAGACTTTTCCGGTTCAAATGGATGCAGGATGGAGGATGCAGCGAAAGTAGCCCCACCGCGGTACTGAGCATTCTCCAGAGGGCTGGCATGGTGCCTGAGGAAGTTTTTCCAAGGTGGAGGGTGATTCGTTTTCTGTGTGAACCTGTATTGGAATAACACATCTCCTTTTTCAGTTCTAATCTTTGTTGGGTCTCCATATACTACACAAACGAATAGCTGCATGGTAATGTGGAGAGGGAGAGACAATCTGTGCTCCAGGGCTCCTCCAGCATGTGGGGTTTCCTAACTTTAGTTCATTTAACACAGAGGACATGGCTAACCCTGAGGCAATCTAATCTTTAAGGATAGTCCAATTCTAAAGATTTCTGGGAACCGCTAGGGGGTGCTGTGCCACCAGGAAAAAGGGTTTCTGGACATTGGGCAACAGAGCTGGATTGGACCCTTGCCCGGAGTGAATCCTTGCTGCCCCACCTCTTCTCCGGTAGGAATCCCAGTTGCTTTCCTGGCCTCTGCTGACGGCTCCAATGGCTAGAAAGAGGAGATGGAGGTGACCTGCCACGATAGGACCCTGGGCAGACCCAGGACAGGAAGGTCTGACATGGATCCAGCAGTCTGTGTGGGCAGAGAGCACAAGGGCCAACAGCTGGGGAATGCATTACTAGCAGGCACTCAGCTGCTACAGCAAGGAGGGTGGTATAAGGACCTATGCAGAACAAGGACCAAGCAGATGAGGGGCCACCAGGCCAAAGGTGAGGATTTCACCCTGCTTCAGGGCTTGCACCTTCTGGCTCTCAAGGGGAGTTAAAGGGGGGGTTATCTGATTAGAAGGGTTTTGTAAGTTTCCCTAGCTTGAAAAAATCCCAGGGAAGAAAGTGAAAAGCCCACCATGGGTTTTATGAGATGAAACGTAAAGCACACACTATCCAAGTCACTCCCTGAGTATAATAAACTTGGACACAGACAGCACGCTTGTCGTCCAAAATGCAAAAGCTGCAATTCTGTAAGCAAAACCGCAAAGGCACAATAATCTGCACCGCTACAGACTAGGGACCGAATGGCTAGGCAGCAGTTCTGCGGAAAAGGACCTAGGGGTGACAGTGGACGAGAAGCTGGATATGAGTCAACAGTGTGCCCTTGTTGCCAAGAAGGCCAATGGCATTTTGGGATGTATAAGTAGGGGCATAGCCAGCAGATCGAGGGACGTGATCGTTCCCCTCTATTCGACATTGGTGAGGCCTCATCTGGAGTATTGTGTCCAGTTTTGGGCCCCACACTACAAGAAGGATGTGGATAAATTGGAGAGAGTCCAGCGAAGGGCAATAAAAATGATTAGGGGTCTGGAACACATGACTTATGAGGAGAGGCTGAGGGAACTGGGATTGTTTAGTCTGCAGAAGAGAAGAGTGAGGGGGGATTTGATAGCTGCTTTCAGCTACTTGAAAGGGGGTTCCAAAGAGGATGGCTCTCGACTATTCTCAGTGGTAGAAGATGACAGGACAAGGAGTAATGGTCTCAAGTTGCAGTGGGGGAGGTTTAGGTTGGATATTAGGAAAAACTTTTTCACTAGGAGGGTGGTGAAACACTGGAATGGGTTCCCTAGGGAGGTAGTAGAATCTCCTTCCTTAGAAGTTTTTAAGGTCAGGCTTGACAAAGCTCTGGCTGGGATGATTTAATTGGGGATTGGTCCTGCTTTGAGCAGAGGGTTGGACTAGATGACCTCCTGAGGTCCCTTCCAACCCTGATATTCTATGATTCTATGATTCTATGATCCAGTCCCCAGTCTGTTCTCTCGATAGGCCCTTACACCAGTTGCATCTGTCTTTAGATACCAAATTGCTCTGACCCACCTATTTTCTTTCCAGCACATGGCCAATGCCACCATTTTGGCTAAACCAGTCCAAATATGCTAAAGCACATTCAACAGATGTTGAGCTGACTGGACAGGGCAGGCAGGACTTCTAAAAATTACCAGAATTCTGAGTTCATCTGTCCTGCCTTCTGCCACAAGTTTCCATCATTCTGACGCCACAAACTGTGATGTGGCCTCCTTTGCCAACAGAGACCTTCCTTGTTAACGGTAGAAGAGAATGAGGGACACGAGGATTATGTTCCATTAGCATCAGTGCGGCCTCCTCTGGGCTCAACCTACAGCCTGGGTACATGGGATGAGTCTTGTTGAGTAAGTAATGGAAAGCTTCCATGGCTTCTGTGAACGATTTGTTTAATTTTGTTCCCTGTGCAGTTCTTTATTGTTAATTAGAACAAGTCAGATTTCCACTCATGACAGTTGTGACGTCAGCCTCGAATTTGTCAAGGCCCTCTGAAACCTTCAGTTGTTCTTGTGCAGTTTGCTTCTGCAGAGACTCTGCTTGTGTGAATTGCGTCCTGTGTTGTGATCAAACACTTCTTGTGCTTAATGCAAGTTTCAGCATTACAGCTACATTTTGATAACATCGTCAGAACTGTTTTCTACCAGGATAGGAAAACTCATCAGCGTTCTGCCCTGGAATTCCAATAGACAGAGGTTCATTCAACCACACATTTGATCTTGGAAAAAGACACCCCGCCCAATTTTCTGTACTTTTTGAGGTGAGCCCAAATCTTTCCTGTCTGCTACTTAACGCCTCTTGACAAAGATCATATTTTGCGTTAAGACGATTTATCTGTTTTCATCATGTTAGTCCATTTGTTGCTTGCTTCCTACTTCCCTCAGTTTTCGGCACATTGAATGAGATAAATTCATACACTAGTGACTGGTCATCACTAATCTCCCATTTGCAGTATTGATTGGTGGCACCAGTGAGGAGAAGAATCAACCATCCAGTGAATGCAATCATACGAAGACTGACAAGTCTGGTGAGTTAGCAAGCTTTATGCAGCCCCGTTACTGGGGGCTGGTCCGTCTTCCGAATGTTCCTAGCTTCTAGCAAACCAAGCCCCCGCCCCACAGCTCGCAATTGCACTCGCTCTTCTGTCTTCAGCTTCCAATGACCATTGATCCCACCTCTCCTGGGGCGCTAGACCTTTAAGGGAGTTGGACTGAGCCCCGCCTGTGCCTAGTTATCTGGCTCAAGTTGATGGATTTGGGCTAGGGCTAGGGTTTGAGACAGGTGACCAGGATCACCTAATAGTAGCCTGGTGTGTGTTTGTGGGAGGGAAGGCTGTGTCATTGGTGAGGAAAAGGGAAGAAGTCTGCATGGAGCTGCTTGGAGTGGGTCTGCAGTGGGCCCTGGCTTGGGGGACCACAGCAGCCAGCTAGAAGGTGAGGAGCAGGGGCCAGAAGAGGTGTGAGGATGCACCAGGCAGCAGGGCCTGGGATCAGGAAGGAACTGTTGAGCCCAGTAGGGCACTAAAGAAATTGTGAAGTGGGAGAAAAGACTGTTTTGATTTAAGTTGACACTTGAACTGTAATGCTTTTTAACCAACCAGACCCCCAACAAGAGGGGTTCTTTGACTCACAAATGGCTAGGTGCATGTTTGGAGAGCCCAAGAAGGGGAAACTGAGGCAGCAGCTGGTGCTGATGCCTGACTGGATAAGATCCTGTTACACCACCCACTAGCCATGTCCTTCTCGGCAATCACTAAAGACTCTCTCCTTTCCCTCCAGGCTACTATGTAGATCTGTAACTTATTGTTTCTGAGAAGCAGCAAGAGCCTTGATTTTCTTTCATCACTTCCCTCTTCAGATCTGAGAACAAAATTGTCATCTACAGCTTGAAGTTACACACTAATGTTTCTGGTATTGAGAATTTTTCTCCATCCGTTCCTGTAAATCAGAGCATCAGAATTGCAAAGTTTGTGTGGAAACCCACCAAGCCGTTATGGGTTTTTCCCCCCTTTAAAATCAAACAAACAAAAACACCCCAGGCCACCCCATCTCCATTCATTAGAGGGCAGGAGAATGAAGGAAGGGCGCACAAGCGGGTGCTCTGGTTGCTAGGGAGGACAAAGAGTACAGAGAAGGAACCGAACACGTGGTTGGACCCAGTGGAGGTCAGTTCTCCAGATTTGCAGGGTAACTTCTCAAACAAAGAGTATCGCCTGTTTGATGTGTACCCCCTAGAACTGACTAGGAAACTGAATTTCATTTCTTTGAAAAATTTTGAGATTTGGGAGTACAGTTTGCCCCATCTCAAGGTGAAAAGCCACAAACTCCAACCTTCTGGCAGCAGTAAAATTCCCCAGGATTTCATTCCGGGATATTTGGGTGTTTCCAAAATGAAACCGGCTCCCTGTTCCTTGGGAGTCTACAAGCCCTGGAAACCCCAACTCCATGGCAGCCTGCAGGTGGATTGCCGCACAGCTGGGAGCCTGGAAGACCTGGGATCTGGCCAACTGGGTAGCAGGCTAGCTCAGATAGCCTGATATCCAGCTCTGCGGGGAGCCTGAGGTATGGAGCTGGCCAGCAGGGAGGCTGGCAGGTGCTAGGGAGGCAGCGAGGGAGCAGGTGACTCTGAGGCACTTGCGAGCCTGGAATTCCACCGGGCAGGCTGCCGAGAAACCAGGGAACCTGGAACCCCCAGCAACCCCCAGCAGGCTGCCATGCAGCTGGGAGGCCTGGAAACCCAGAAGCCTGGGAAGCCCAGTACTCCCCTAGGCAGGAGCAGGGCATCCCTGAGAGCTGGACAGCCCGCTTGGTGAGCTGCCTTGGAGCAGGGTCCCAGCTCCTTGCCTGCCTGCCAGGCAGGCTGCGAGGGATCCCAGGCCCCTCAGTAGTTCACCAGGTGTGAGCCTGAGAGGCCCAACTCCCAAGGTGCCTGCCCACTCTGGATCTGGGACCCTGCACACTGGGGAGCCGGCCCGCGCAGGGAGTCCATCTGTCCAGCTGGCAGGCAGCTGGGGTGGGGTGCTGAGAAGCCAGGGCTTCTGGAAGAGCAGAAAGTCCTGGCTCTGTGGGAGCCTGCTTGGCAAGTGGCAGCGTGGTACCACTTCAGGCTCCTCGCCAGCTTCCCAGGAGTGAGCTGGAAGCCTTGGCAGCCCCAGCTCCCAAGCATGCTGGCTGCCACAGAACATGGGAGCCCGGAAGCCATGGGAGCAGTGAGCTGCGGAGTGGGCCAGCCCAGGGAGCCTAGTGCGTGAGCAGGGAGGCAGGCAGGAAGCCAGGCAGGTTTGCATTGGATGTTTCGGTGGAAGTGACACATTCCCGAGGAACGTTTTGATTTCGACAAATCCAAAGGAAAAATGTTTTGTCAGAAAATGTCTCCCTAGCGCTAGTGACAAGCCCCTATCTCCAGGGGTCACTAAAAGAGCTAAAAGAGAGAAGCCATTAAGGAGTAACAGTAGTTGTTTTATCTCCTATGTGCTCCCACCGAGAGGACGTGCGACACAGTCAGCGAGAACATGACATGTGGAATTGTAGATACTGTAAGTAAAGTGTCCTCCTGAGCCCTGCTTGTCATTTCAAACAAATCGGGTGTCTCCAAGATCTGCTATTAAAATCGGTTAGAAACACAAAAGGGCAGGTGACTAATTCAGAAGAAATAATGCATGGGTGAGTTTTGCTGTGTTTCTGTTTGGAGCTGTCTGGAGGCAGGTCACACTTCTTTCAGGTCTGGTTTTGGAAATGAATCGCTGAATAACATTTCCAAGAGGGCTTGGCTTGTTCCTGGTGCAAAGTGCATTCCTTGTGGAGCTCTTGCTTCAGCCCATGTGTAACTTGCGAGTCAGGTGCGTGTTCTGTCTGTGCCCCAGATGGGGCTATTAAAGCTGTCAGCCCGAGAGCATGGATCTGTAGCTCCAATGATAGAGACTTCGATTTCACGCCCAAGATCCCTATTTCAAGCTGTGCTGGTGGCCATCACATACACATACTAGGCGGGTAAGTTAGCCATGCCTGCGTGTGCGATACAGCCTTGCTTACACGTGCATTTATGGGTTGAGCTGGTAATTATCGGCCTGCCAGCAGGACCGTGATCCTGGGCAAAATACTGGAATGCCTGAAACAGAATTTGATTAATAAAGAACTAAAGGGTGGTAATATAACTAATGCTGATCAACAGGGTTTATGGAAAATAGATCCTGCCAAACTGATTTGAGATTTTACTTTTTAATGAGATGACAAGTTTGGCTGATACAGGCAACAGTGTTGATGTAATATACTTAGACTTCTGTCAGGCATCTGCCGGGTATCACGTGACATTTTGATTAAGAAACTAGAACAATACAAAATTAACATGGCACACATTCATGGATTAAAACCTGACCAACTGACAGGTCTCAAAATGTAATTGTAAATATGGACGCATCACTGGGGGTGAGGGGTACACCGGTGACCTACAGAGATCGGTTCTTGGCCCTGCAATATTTAACCTTTTTATCGGTGACCCAAGAGAAAACATAAAATCATCACTGATCGAGTTTGAAGCTGACATCAAAATTGGGGGATTGATAAATAAAGAAGAAGACAGGCCACTGATACAGGGCGATCTGGTTCGCTTGGTAAGCTGGGCACAGGCCAACAATGTGCATTTAATTACAGCTAAATGTAAATGTACACACCTAGGAACAAAGGATGCAGGCCATACTGACAGGCTGGGGGACTCTATCCTGGGAAGCAGTGACTCTGAAAAAGATTTGGGGGTCGTGGTGGATAATCAGCTCGCAGGGCCATGCTGTGGCCCAAAGGGCTAATACTATCCATGGATGAATAAACAAAGGAATATTGAGTAGGAGCCGGGAGGTTCTGTTACCTCTGTATTTGACACTGGAGCAACAGCAATTGAAGCAGGATGTTGCTAAATTGGGGAGAGTTCAGAGAAAAAACATGAGAATGATCAAGGATTGGAAAACATACGTTGTAGCGATAGACTCAAGGAGCTCCGTCTAAGTCAGTTTAACAAAGAGAGGTTAAAGGGTGACTTGATCAAAGTCTATAAGTACCTGTGTGGGGAACAAATATTTGATAGTAGACTCTTCTGTATAGCAGAGAAAGGCCTAACATGATCCAATGGCTGTTAAGTTGGAGCTAGACAAATTTAGACTAGAAATAAGATGAAATTTGTTAACAGTGAATGTAAATAGCCATTGGAACTATTTATCAAGAGTCATGGTGGATTCTCCATCACTGGATTTTTAAAATCAAGATTGGATGTTTAGTAGGGCATTTTCAAATATATTGTAGTCCGTGTTATAACTGAAATCAAAGTGTACATTATTTCTGATTACAAATATTTGCACTATAAAAATGATAAAAGAAATAGTATTTTTCAACTGACCTCATACAAGTACTGTAGTGCAATCTCTTTGCTCTGAAAGTGCAACGTACAAAGGAAGATTTTTTGTTGGTGCATAACTGCCCTCAAAACCAAAACAATGTAAAACTTCAGAGCCTACAAGTCCAGTCAGTCCTATTTCTTGTTCACCAATCGCTAAGACAAACAAGTTTGTTTACATTTACAGGAGATAATGCTGCCAGCTTCTTATTTACAATGTCACCAGAAAGTGAGAACAGGTGTTTGCATGGCACCTTTGTAGCCGTCATTGCAAAGTATATACGTGGCAGATATGCTAAACATTCGTATCCCCCTTCATGCTTCGGTCACCATTCCAGGGGACATGCTTCCATGCTGATGATGCGCATTAAAAAAAAAGCGTTAATTAAATTTGTGACTGAACTCCTTGGGGGAGAACGGTGTGTCCCCTGCACTGTTTGACCTGCATTCTGCCATATATTTCTTGTTCTAGCAGTCTCAGATGATGACCCAGCACATGTTCGTTTGCCCATCTCACTGCCTTTGAGCAGGCTGGCGATTTGAACCAGGGGGACCCTGTGGAAAAGCCCCGGTGTCTAGCTCCCTTGCTGGGTCCCAAGGCCATAGGTGCCATCAGCCAGATGGGTGGGGTGGTGGACAGGCTCCCACTCCTGGCCCTGGCCTATATGTCTGCATGAACTCTCCTGGGCTCAGTCCCCTTGGACTCCCAGGGGGAGCGGAAGGTGATGGTCAATGGGGAGACATTCCTGGGGTGGTGAGATCCTGAGACAGAGAGAACGGTTGTCAGGCCCTCAGTGGTGCAGCCTCAGATGCTGAGGGGCTGTATGAACTGGGTGAAGGTCCCAGGGATGAAGCCCCTCACCCTGCCTATGGCCCAGATCCCTGTGCAGACACAGGAGGGGTCGGGCTGGCTGGTCATTGGATTCTCCAAGATATCGGCTGTGAGGTCCTGTTGTGGGGTGACTGTGTCTCTTTGGGACAGGATCCAGGCCCTGCTCCTGTAATGGGCAAGGGTTTGAATTTGAATCCAGGGAACCAATCGGCTGAGACTGAAATTGTCAGTGAAAATGCAAATGACCTGACTGGCAGGGGGAGGAGCTGCTAGGCTCCAGATACCTGCCTGTCTGTAACCAGACCCCTGGGGCTGAGTGGGAGCTCAGACCCCAGCTGAATCGGGGGACACACAGGCAGGGCAGGTCAGCTGCCAACCGGGTTTGCCTGGTCCAGAGGTGCTGCTGGGAAGTGATCCCACGGCAGGGAGGGAGCGACCCGGGACAGGGCTCAGAGGGGCTGTGACCCCAGGCCCAGCCAGTGAGAGGGAGCGGGTCCCCATCCCTGCCCCAGCAGCTGAATTCCAGACCGAGCCGCAGAAGGATCCCTCCTTGGAGGAGCTGAGGGAACGTGCTGGCCACAGGCTGCAAACCCCTGTGGGGAAGGCTGTAGGGACAGATTCCCGTGGGAGAAGGGATTCTTGTACCGGGAAGGGGCTCCCGCAGGGGAAGTAGAACTATGGGGGATCAGGAGGGCGCTGGGGGTGCCCCAGAAGTGTCGCCGCCGGCTGTCGTACCTGGCCCACGATGTCCCTCTCTCAGGACACCAGGGGATCCAGGCCCCAGGCAGTGGCTGCTGCAGAACCGTGACTGGCCCGGAGGCTGGGACGCGGCCCGGCAGCCCTGCAGGTCCTGCGACCCTGGCCAGAGGTGCGGGAAGGCCTGGGATAAGGGTGAAGCCCCCTTGAAACCACAGCTCGTAATAGAGGAACCTTTCCAGAAAGTGGCCATGGACATAGTGGGGCCCCTCAGCATAGCGACCTGGTTGGGGAAGAAATACATCCTGGTGGTGATGGATTTCGCCACCCGCTACCCAGGGGCGGGGGCTCTGTCCTCCACCAAGGCAGACACCAGGGCAGACGCGCTGCTGACCATCTTCAGCAGAGGGGGGGTCCCCAGCGAGGTCCTTACAGACCAGGGGTCCAATGATGTCAGCCCTGCTCTGGGACTGGTGGGAGAAATGTGGGGTCTGGCCCACCTGGGCCTCTGCAGGTCACCCTCCGTCCAACAGGCTGGTGGAGAGAGTTTATGGGACCCTGGGGATGATGCTGAGGACTTCTAGGAATCAGTATCTGCAGGACTGGAGAGAGCGGTCAAGGACAGGCTGGCTTTAGAGGTGATCCAGCCATTCAACAGCCCATGGGCCTCACCCATGGGGTTGGTCCCCAAGAAAGACGGGTCGATCTGGTTCTGTGGGGACTATCAGAAGCTTAAAGCCATCACTGTGTCCGATGCCTACCCCATGCCTAGGCCTGCTGAGATTCTAGACAAGCTGGGGGGAGGGGGGGTCATTACCACTCTACTATGGATCTCACCAATGGCGACTGGCAGATGCCTTTGAACCCAGATGCCAGGTTGAAATCTGCCTTCACCACCCCTTTGGGGCTCTTTGAGTTCCTGCTCCTGCCTTTCGACCTCAAGGCCACCTACCAGCAACGGGTGGATCAGTTACTGAAGGGGATGGAGAACTTGGCCCTGGCGTATATTGATGACATCTGTGTCTTTAGCCAGACCTGGGAGGAACACATGTCCCAGGTGAAGAGGGTGCTGGGCTGCCTCAAGGAGGCAGGACTGAAGGTAAAAGCTGGAAAGTGTAAGGTAGGGATGGCAGAGGTGTCGTACCTGGGCCACAAGGTGGGGAGCGGCTGCCCAAGCCCAGAGCCGGCCCAGGTGGAGACGATCAGAGATTGGCCCACTCCCCAGACCAAGAAACAGGTCCAGGCCTTTATTGGGATGGCGGGGTACTACTGGAGGTTTGTTCTCCACTTTAGCTCCCTAGCTGCCCCCATCACTGAGCTATGTAAGAGGGGGAAGCCAGATGAGCTGGTCTGGACCGAGCAGTGCCAGAGGGCTCTCTGTGCGCTGAAGGAGGCTCTAATCCAGGGCCTGGTAAATCTGGCAAACCCGGACAGTGCCAAGCCCTTTACAGTGATCAACGACACCTCAGACGCAGGGCTGGGCGCGGTGCTGATGCAGGCCAATGCTAAGGGGGAGAGACACCCCATCAGGTACCTGAGCAACAAGCTGCTGCCCCGGGAGCAGAACCATGCAGCCATAGAGAAGAAATGCCTGGCCATGGGCCGGATCTCTTTGGGCGGAGCTTTGCGGTGTACACGGACCCCTCTGTCCCGACATGGCTGCACCAACTGAAACGGGCTGATGCCGAGCGGTGAGGGACAGAGACACATGGTCAGAGGGTGGCCAAGGTCAAGATGGGGGCTCTTAACCAAGAGAGCCCGAATCACAGCCCTCCAGACTGGAGCGCGGGGAGAAGACTCGATCCCAGTTTGACCCCTGGGAGTTTTGGGGTGGCAAAAGGGCATGGGCCTCATAAACCTTCCCACATGCAGCATGCAAGTGCTATCGACCACTCCCGACCTAAGGGAGGGCGTGAAACTGGAAGGGTGTAAAACTGGAAGGGCCTGGTGTAACTCCCACCAAGGAATGGGAGAGATGCTGGGGCATCCATGGGAACATTGGTGGGTTCGAACTTCCCCAGGTCACCGGCTAAAGTGACCCCGC
The DNA here is from genome assembly GCF_015237465.2 of Chelonia mydas. Taxonomy (NCBI): domain Eukaryota; kingdom Metazoa; phylum Chordata; order Testudines; family Cheloniidae; genus Chelonia; species Chelonia mydas. Next base: position 17,551,017 of record NC_051259.2, on the reverse strand, counting down.
TCAGTTCGGTCTCAAAGCGGGGAGAGATGTAACAAAGTGGGAATGTTCTTAATGTTTTCTCTGAATACTGTAGGGGTGCCTCAGTTTCCCCTAGGCATTTCTTAAGTATCTAGGTGATGGGATAAGGGTGTGCAATTGTTGCCGTGCCCTAGAGGACCAGTGTGATGCTGTCTGCACAGAGAATGGCCGACTCCCTGTCGCCTGGCAACTGATGGCCTGGGCCCTTCCCCTGCAAGGTGCCAACTGAAGGTGTTGGAGAAGAAAGAAATCAGGTCGCCTCCTGGCCGGGGAAAGAGACAAAGGCCAGAAGAGGGGCTGGAGGGGGTTACAGTTTAGAGCTGGCTGGGGAAACAGAGGGAGGCCCTGAACCGGGGTCTGGGTTCCCTACCCCCCAAGATGGACCTGACTGAGGGGTACTGTTCTCTGTACCTACAAGCTCTGTTTTAGACTGTGTTCCTGTTGTCTAATAAACCTTCTGTTTTACTGGCTGGCTGAGAGTCACGGTGAATCGCAGGAAGTGGGGTGTGCAGGACCCTGACTCCCCCATACTCCGTGACAGGCTGGTTTTGTTCAACATCTTCATTAATGATCTGGATGACGGGATGGATTGCATCCTCAGCAAGTTCGTGGATGACATTAAGCTGGGGGGAGAGGTAGATATACTGGAGGGTAGGGACAGGGTCCAGAGTGACCTAGACAAATTAGAGGATTGGGCCAAAAGAAATCTGATGAGGTTCAACAAGTGCACTTAGGACGGAAGAATCCCATGCACCGTTACAGGCTGGGGACCGACTGGCTAAGCAGCAGTTCTGCAGAAAAGGACCTGGGGATTACAGTGGAGGAGAAGCTGGCCAGGAGTCAGCAGTGTGCCCTTGTTGCCAAAAAGACTAACAGTATATTGGGCTGTATTAGTAGGAGCATTGCCAGCAGATTGTGGGAAGTGATTATTCCCCTCAATGGTGAGGCCACACCTGGAGTACTGCGTCCAGTTTTGGGACCCCCACTACAGAAAGGATGCGGACAAATTTGAGAGAGTCCAGTAGAGGGCAACGAAAATGATGAGGGGGCTGGGGCACATGACTGATGAGGAGAGGCTGAGGGAACTGGGGTTATTTAGTCTGCAGAGGAGAAGAGTGAGGGGGGATTTGATAGCAGCCTTTAACTCCCTGAAGGGGGGTTCCGAAGAGGATGGCTCTCGACTATTCTCAGTGGTAGAAGATGACAGGACAAGGAGTAATGGTCTCAAGTTGCAGTGGGGGAGGTTTAGGTTGGATATTAGGAAAAAAATTTTCACTAGGAGGGTGGTGAAGCACTGGAATGGGTTACCTAGGGAGGTGGTGGAATCTCCTTCCTTAGAGGTTTTTAAGGCCCAGCTTGACAAAGCCCTGGCTGGGATGATTTAGTTGGGGTTGGTCCTGCTTTGAGCAGGGAGTCGGACTTGATGACCTCTTGGGGTCTCTTCCAACCCTAATCTTTTATGATTCTATGAAAGACCACAAGTGGAAATCTCAGCTGAAAAAGTGAATGTTTCAGAAAATTATGAGCATCTGAGAAAAGGGGGTTAGAATGGAAATTTATTTGGCCTTAGCCATAGCAGTCCCTTGCTCTCACTTTAATGATCAAATATTATCATGCACCATCTATGGTAGCCGTTAAAGTCCAGATCCTCCAAACCTTCCACACACATTTACCTGCAAGTAGTCCCCCTGGAGTGCATGTGTTTGCAGGATCAGGGTCCAGCTTTCTGTAACCACGTCTCTGAGGGAGTTGTCACTGGCCCACATTGGACCCAGGTTCTTGGGATCTAAAAGCGCGACTTCCTAATGCCGGAGCTACAGAATGAAGCATGAAGCCTGTCGCACACCCATAAAGCGCCATACATAGAGTAGCCACTAGAGGGAGACGGAAAGTCACATACCAGCATGGGTTACATTTGTAAATCAGTTTTAAATTAGAAGATCCAATCCTGCAGTCCTTATACAGACAACACGCACTGATTTTAGTTAAGGTCTGCTGTGTCTGCCCGATGATATGTTTCTGTAATGCTCTCTTCACTGAATTATCAAACCAGTCCTGCGTGCAGCTTTCAGATGAGGGTAAAACCACAGTCCTGATCACCTGGCTCATTGAAGAGCCCCCAGCACCAATCAGAAGAACCTTTGATCCTGACCAAATTCCAGTTTGGGTAATTACACTCTGCTAACCCAGATTTCCCCTACTGTTTCCATTGCGTATGGCACTCTTGTCACCTCCTGTCCTCGCACTGTTAGCCACTCCGATTCACCTTGTGTTGTGGGGAAAATGAAGTATGTTGAAGTCTTTCAGGGTGAAAAGTGGTGTATAAATGGAAGATGTGATTCTGCATAGTTATGGGAGATGCTGCCTTGCACGAAGGGGAGTAAAAGCCAAAGCTGGCATGAAGGTAAGTGCCTCCTTCACTGGGTTCTGACTTTTCTCTCGGTTCTTGCCATCTGTGTATCGGTGTCTCTCTGGCAGCCTGAACCCCTGCCCATGTGTCTCATGTTTTCAGCTGTCTGTGAAAATGACGCTATGGGAGGACAGGAGGCTGTTCGCTCTTCTTGCATGTGCCCAAGTTTCCAGCTCTCAGATGTGCCACGATCAAGTGTGCTACCGGGGAGATATTTCACCTTGCAAGTGCTTTGCTGTCTGGAGATGAGCTGTCATTCCTGGACTGATGGGAGGGGAGCCAATGGCCCCTCCCTACTTTGAGCCTCTGGTGAGAGACTGGCAGTGTTTGCACCAGACTGTCACTGTGGAGAGACAATTATAGACCTCAGTCCAGCGAGGCTAATGAAGCCAGTCACCCGAAAAGCCCTGCTGGTAAATGACAGGGCGGGAAGGTCGATAGCACTCGCAGGCTGCATGTGGGAAGATTTATGCGGCCTGTGCCCTTTTGCCACCCCAAAACCCCTGGGGTTCAAACTGAGATCGGGTCTTCTCCTGAAGGGTTGATGTTCCCTGTAATGATGGAATATTTCTCCTCTAATCTGACATGCCGCGTTTCTCTTTGTGGTGGGGCTGCCAGCTCTCACTAGCACATCACCCCCATGGCAGAGGCAAGTTCAGAGCCACACCTGCTGCCATTCGCTTAGCCGGTCCATGGCTTTTCTCAGTACAGCTGCGTTTAAGGCAGCTGGGGTGGAGCTGGGATCTGTCTACAAGCGTTTTAAGTGGCTGTAGCTGGATTTGGCTGCGGAGGAGGGAGGAGGAGATGAGACCCTGTGACAGCTGGGTCTGAGCTGCCCCAGATTAGGCTGGCAGGCCAGTCTCGCCTGCTCTATCTGCAGCAAGGAACAGGGACACCCAGGGGTGGGGGGGCAAGTGGGGCAATTTGCCCCACGCCCCGGGCCCTGCAGACAGGGCGGGGGCGATTTCAGCGGCTTTGCCCCAGGCCCCCTGAATCCTCTGGTCGGCAAGGCGGGGAAACTCGCTACAGTGGTCCCACTGTTGGAGGAAGGCTGCCAGGTCAGTGGTATCTCTGTCCCATAACCAGCTGTCCTTTCCATGACTGCTTTGCCAGCTCTTCCTGGCATTGTTCTCCCAGCAAAGCCTGGCAGACATACCTGAGCAAGGAAGGCTGTCCAAGCCAGCAAGGATCCCCTTGGTCCACCTATCCCAGCCCACTCATAGTGGCAGGTGCAGCTAAGGGGACACTGGCAGCTTGGCTCCAGGTGGCTTTTTATCCTGTCCTTCGTAATAGCAGAGAACTGTAATAAAACCCAGCCACAGAGCTTGGCTTCCCTCACCTCTCTGAGGCGCCAGCCAGCTGCCGCGTCCCACTGCTTGGGGCTCTGTATTGCATCAGGCTAACAATTGTAATTATTAAAAATAATAACACTAAAGCAGATGCTGTTAACTCAAAATCCAGCTCTTTTCCAGCCCCCTGCCTGCTCTGAGTGTCTCTGCCTCTTTGTTGGGGGGATGCAATCCACTGGCCTAGTTCTCAGAATGGCTCCCCTCCTCTGCTGGTGGGTGGAAGAATTCGCACACTCACACCAGGGGGCTCTGAGCTAGCAGGGGGCCGGGGCTGTCAAAGCACAATGGAAACTAATGGGAAAAGGGAGAATCTTTTGTTCTTTGACCTCTTTCATTTTACAGCCATCGTAACTGTTACTTGTAACAACGGGAGGTATTATTCACTATTATTATTATTTATGTGTATGATCACAGCACTTAGGAGCCCCAGCAGCTTTTCCAGGTAGAAATGGGATTTTTATGTTGGCCGTTGCCCTTTGCCCCATCGTCTGACACCAGTGCCTTGTTCTGTCATTAGTGGCTGCTGAGCAGTAGCGGACGTCCAGGGCCATGCAGGTCGGCTTCCTGGTAGAGGGGAAATCAGTGATATGAGTCTTGGCATATTCTGTGATTTGTTTTGTTTACACTAGATCTATGCCAGCCCTAGCACAGAGGTGGTCACAAAGGGCACACAAGCAATCCCCCCTTAAAGGGATCTCAGCCCCAAAGCCAGTGCCTACTTCCCAGGGAACGACTCTGCCTCAAGAAGTGATTCTCGTTAGAGATCCTGCAAACTTTACTGTTGTTTGCAACAGATAGCCCCCTCCATGAATCTGTAATGACAGATCTAACAGCAATACATAGCACTTCTTCAAAGATGAACAATGTGCTTGCATGCTAAGAACTTGTCAGACGAATGTAGCAAGCCCAGCTGGTGACGGCTGCCACAACAACAAAAGCTCTGTGTATGTCCCCAGACTACTGTGCTTGGGGTGCTGTTCAATGTAATTCAAATATAATGAAACTAGAGCTGGGCCTAGACCCAAATGTTTGAATTTGGAGATGTTCAGCTCCGGTTCTAGAATTTGCAGCTTCAGCTCCTCTCTAATAAATAACTGTCCTCTTAACGTGAACGCAACCGACTGGGGGGGTCAGGTACAGGGAAAGGCCTAAAGAAGGAGGTGCCTGCATCAGGACTGCACTCAAGGGTTGGAATGTTCTGGCAATGATCCCAGGGCTTGAACTGAGGTCATACATGGCTGCAAGGTACATTCCCGCTTCCTCTGAGCTGCTGCTGTGCTCTTCAGGATCTCAGCTTCTACTCCAGACAGAAGTATGGCTCTGGCCCTTGTAGCTGTGAACAAGACCTTCGAAATGCAGGAAAGAATAGCTCCGGAAGGTGCAAATTGCCCGGTTTGTTCCAATGGGGCCTTAACGCTGAATAATTAATACTTAAAAGTCAACTTAACTATTTCACTGCTGATGAAAGCATGAGAGAACAGAGCAGGGTAGCATAGCATGAAGATCTGTATCTGCACTGTGAATGATGGCGTCTTTTGACACGCGGGAGACTCCTGCTACTGTTCCCCCTCCACTCGGGAAGATGTCCAGCTGTAGGAGTCCATGTATGCACGGAGCCTCTGTGCCATCTCCTGGGAACGGGGTCTCTGACGTCTGATGGGGGGGCTCAGGCCCAGTCCAAAGCAGTTTATGTCGACCTAATTATGTCCGTGTCCTCACTACAGCTTGTCCCACCGACAGACGTGCCCACTACACTGACATAATAAGGCTTTGTCTGCACTAGCACTGTTGTTGGCAAAACTTTTGTCGGCTGGGGTGTGAAACACACACACACACACAGCCCGACTGAGATGAGTTTCACTGACACAAGCGCCGGTGTGGACAGCGCTATGTCAGCGGGAGAGCGTCTTCCACCCACAGCTACCGCCACGCACGGGGGGTGGGTTAACGATGTCAGCGGCAGAGCTCTCCCCGCCGGCATGGAGCAGCGCCACGGGAGGCTTTGCAGGGGTACAGCTGTGCCTCTCTAAGGTCCATAGTGTAGATACGCCTAACTCCACCTCCACAAGAGGCGTAGGGCCTCTGTCGGGCTGTGTCGTTAGGGTGACGCATCGGCTGTTGGCTGTCTTGTCAATTTCCTGTCTCCACTGGCTCCCCAGCCTGGCTGCTGCCAGGTCTCTGCTCCAAGCCAGGCTGCCACCCAGACTCCCCGCTCCGCTCCCTGCTGGGGTTCTGGCTCCATGCTCCCTGCTTGGAGCCCAGCTGCCCCAGAGTTCCCAGCTGGGAGTCTGGCTCCCCCCTGGCTCTTGGCTCCCTGCCAGGAGCACAGCAGCCAGCTGGACTCCAGGTGCAGATCTCCCCTCTGGGCTGCTTTGCCCCCTCTCCCAGTGCAAAGCCCAGGGGGCAGCGGGGCTCCCGGTGTGGGGCTGAGAGCCCTGGCTCTCCACCCCCAACACGGCCACTCTTCAGTTAGTGGAAGCACCCTGCAGTCGACATTCACAGTTGTGAGCCAGAGCCTCTCCAGACAGCGTGAGGTACACCACAGAGCCCTCCAGCGTCAATGCAGCCTACGCCGAGAGGAGTTTTCCCTGCGTGATGTTAGCGTTGTCGATTGACACGCTTCTGTCGACACAGCTGTGTCCACACTGGGGGGTTTGTCAGTCAGGGACGTGGTCTGTTCACACCCCTTGCTGATGGAGCTATCTGAGATAACTTGAGCCAGCCTGAGGAGTGTTTGCACATAGGCCATTGGGGGCTATGCAGGGAGGTGCCATGGGATAGGTGGGCTCCCAGGCTGGGAGCCAGGCACTGCTGGGAGCTGAGCCTGCCTCTGACGTTGTCTTACTGGGGGACTGGGCAAAGTCATGGCCCCTCTGTAAAGGGGACACAATGTGCAGCCTCCTGAGCGTGGTCAAGGGGTTCCAAAGATGATGGATCTAGACTGTTCTCAGTGGTGGCAGATGACAGAACGAGGAGCAATGGTCTCAAGTTGCAGTGGGGGAGGTCTAGGTTGGATATTAGGAAAAACTATTTCACTAGGAGGGTGGTGAAGGACTGGAATGGGTTACCTAGGGAGGTGGTGGAATCTCCTTCCTTAGAGGTTTTTAAGGTCAGGCTTGACAAAGCCCTGGCTGGGATGATGTAGTTGGGGTTGGTCCTGCTTTGAGCGGGGAGTCAGACTTGATGACCTCTTGAGGTCTCTTCCAACCCTGATCTTTTATGATTCAATGAAAGATCACAGGTGGAAATCTCAGCTGAAAAAGTGAATGTTTCAGAAAATTATGGGCATCTGAAAAAAGGGGGTTAGAATGGAAACTTATTTGGCCTTAGCCATAGCAATCTCTTGCTCTCACTTTAATGATCAAATATTATCATGCACCATCTATGGTAGCCGTTAAAGTCCAGATCCTCCAAACCTTCCACACACATTTACCTACAAGTAGTCCCAGGGCCTCTACATCCTGTCCCCAGCACAGGGGACTTGCTGGGGATGGGGCGGGAGCGGATTGCAGGAACAGGAGGGGACTCCATCTTCTGGGCTGGGCTGGAGCCTGGCAGCCCAAGTGGGGAAGGTGAAAGCTGCTTGTCTGTATCCCAGCATGGGCCCTGCACTGGCTCAGGACTGGCTCAGGTCACAGGGAGCCAGCCCGGCAGGCGGGGGTCTGCTGTCCCTGGCTGTTGGGCACAGCTGAGCACTCACTCCCCTTGCTCCCACGCTGACTGGCTCCCGTGGAGGGGGCAGGCTGAGGCCTATGGGCAGAGTCGGAGCGTTTATATGGAATGACAAGTGTCACGGAGTCCCCGGGCGATGCTCTGGAATTGCTCCCCATGAAGCCTGTCAGGACTCTGGGGCAGTCGCCTTTCTGTGAGCAGCCTGTCTGCAGGACACACAGCTCACACAACTTCCCCCTTCCTGGGTCTGACCTCGGAGCATTCAGCATCCTCTGCCCCTCTGTGCACTTCCCACAGCGAGTCCGCTCAGGTGGGGTCCTGGGGAAGCCAGAGGGTCCTGCACCCCAACAAAGCAGTCAGACATGACTCTCAGCCAGCCAGTAAAACAGAGGTTTATTAGACAACAGGAACATGGTCTAACACAGAGCTTGTAGGTGCAGAGAACCGGACCTCTCAGCTGGGTCCATTTTGGGGGGCAGTGAGTGAGACAACCATGTCTGCACTTCACTCCTCGTCCCCAGCCAGCCCCAAACTGAAACTCCCTCCAGCCCCTCCTCCTCTGGGCTTTGTCCCTTTCCCAGGCCAGGAGGTCACCGGATTCCTTTGTTCTCCAACCCTTTAGCTCTCACCTTGCAGGGGGGAAGGGCCCAGGCCATCAGTTGCCAGGAAACAGGGTGTCGGCCATTCTCTGTGTCCAGACTCCTGCACACACCTGCCCTCTAGGGCTCTGCAAGGATCATACACCCTTATCCCACCCCCTAGATACTTAAGAAGTGCATAGGGGAAACTGAGGCACCCCCACACTATTCAGAGGAAACATTAAGAACAGTCCCGCTTCGTCACAACAGGCTCTGCTGGAAGGGAGAAGAAAGTGGGGGTGCAGGCACCGGGGGGCTGTCCCATAGGGCCATGATGCTTCCGTTGTCCATCTTCTCCACCAAATCAAACCAGTTCAAACATGCTGTCCAGCTTCCCCCCAAACAGGCCATGGGGCATGGCCCCCAGCAGCTCCCCGATGCACCCGGCCTGCTCCTCGGCCCTCTGTAATCCTGTCAGATCCTCACAGCCCTGCTACAATCCCAGGCCTTTCCCAGCCAGGCCCAGGAGAGCAGGGAAGATCACACGCCTCACAGAAAAGGCTGGGAGTGTGTGGAAGGATGTTTGTCTCCCTGAGCAAAGCTTTGGTCACACGCTCCCTGCCTCCCTTTCATGTGCTTTCAAAGGCAGCCGTGATGTTGAAGGGAGCAGCTCTGAACAGTCACAGAACTTCCCCCACTGCCTGAGTTTGGGCTGAGAGCAGCAATCGGAGCCGCTTTGTAGCACAGAGAGAGAGAGAGACAGACAGAGAGAGACACTCATACACACACACATGTACACACACCTCAAGGTAGAGAGGAACAGACACACTTGCAGAGGCAAAGACAGACACACACCTGCCGAGACAGAGAGACACACGCCTACACATGGAGACACACATTCAGAGACGTGCACAGAGACGGCGAGGCACACGCACACACGCAGGCCGGGAGAGATGGGCACACTCGCAGACACGCACACACACAGGCCGGGAGAGATGGGCACACTCGCAGACACGCACACACACAGGCTGGGAGAGATGGGCACACTCGCAGACACGCACACACACCAGTTCGGTTCAGCTCTACTCCATGGCAAAGACTCTCTCTATAAATCCTGCCCAAGTGCAAAGGGGCCCCCTTGATCTGGGCTTTCAAGAGAAGAGCAGTTTTGCAGCAAAGCCCAGTGGACTCAAGCTGTCCGGCCAGCACAGGGAGTGAACAGCAAAATCCAGACAGCCTGATTCTGTTGGCCAGCCTGCAAAGCTGGTCTTTTCTTTCCAGGTCTTAAAGGAGGGAGCCTGGCGTGGGTTGCTGTCTTGAGGGCTACTGGGAGAGTTTGTGGTTTCAGCTCTATGCTGGTCAGTGGTTTTGTCTTTGGAGCATGTGATGAGAACAGGACACTGGACTTAGTGAGAGCTCTTGGCTTTTGCACGAACGAGTTTGAGTCCAAAGTGATGGGCAAGATACCTAGAGCCTGGGTAGGTGCTTCTTTTGGGGCACAAATCCAAATAAAGAAATAAACTTGATATCAGCCATCCACTGTGAATGGGGCTTCCCAGGGGTCTGGGTCCCCGGTGCCCATGTGCCCCCCCAGTCTGTCCCCCATGGTGCGGCGCAGGACCATCTCTGCTCTGGCTCTCCTGCCCAGCACCAGGCCCAGGGTTTCCTCATCACTTTCTGATGAAAACTCCTTGAGCATTTTCAATGCGTTACCTAGGAAGGTGGTGGAATCTCCTTCCTTAGAAGTTTTTAAGGTCAGGCTTGACAAAGCCCTGGCTGGGATGATGTAGTTGGGGATTGGTCCTGCTTTGAGCAGGGGGTTGGACTAGATGACCTCCTGAGGTCCCTTCCAACCCTGATATTCTATGATTCTGTGATTCTATGATAATAGCTGGAGGCATGATTCTCGCAGCCCCAAGTGTTTCGGCTCCTGGAGTAGAAAAGTTTTCTCCTTCTCAGCCTCTGCTTGTCATAATGCTTCTCTCTGCACTCAAACCGTGCTCTGGATTTCCCTGATTCTGTATGGGGCTAGCATCTGCCCTGGCTTTGATGGGGGGTGTGATCTTCCTGGGCTGAGATCCCTGGCATGCTAGCTTGTTTCTGAGCTGTTCTTCACAGTGACTTGTAGTGTGGTGTGTTAGGTGTTGTCTAGCATCTTGAGCATCATCGGGCTTTGGGTGAGGTTGTTTGCTCCTCTTGGCAGGAGGTCTCTGAGACCTGGCAGTGAGGTTTGACAGGAATGGGTTGAGTTCTTGGCCCTCTGGCATTTTGCTGTTCTGGTTGAGGTGAAGCAAGATGCTGAGTGTGGTTCTTTATGTAAGCAGAGTCAGAATGAGCTCTACCCTGATGTCTGGTGATGAGCTGTGGAAAAGGACTTCAGGGGCTGATCTCGTTTGTATGGGCACACCCACCCTGCCTAGCGTGATGGGACTGCTTGCCCCAATGGTCCCTTTGGCTGCTGTGGGATCCCCAGTCTCTTTGTTATTGGGTCAGGAGTAATAAATCATTGTTATCCTGGTTATGTGAATCAAGGACAGTAGAACTGTACTTGGCATTTTATGATGAAGGGACTTGCCATAAACTAAGTAGCACTCGCTAGGCAAGGGACATGGGTTCCAAAACCCAGTGAACTGAGAGAGGTTGGGGGCAGGTATGTGTGCCTGGTAGTGGGGGCCCCCAAAACACCCCCTTGACCCCTCCTCTTGCCGCTGGGTAGTAGCCGAGCTCATTTTGACGCCATTAGGAGTCTTGTTGCATGCTGCAGTTGCTGCGCATTAGACCTACTTTGACAAGTGGTTCCGAGGGCTCCAGCTGTGAGGCTCCCCTCCTATTGCTGAAATCACTGAGCGCTGGGGGTGGAAGAGATATTTGTGAGTGGCCAGCAGGAAGGCTGGTGGAGCGGTGCGGGCGGTGGTGAAGACTGCAGCAGAACCCCCCAGAGAGGCGTGGCAATCCGCCGTTGATCCAAGCAGCGGAGCATGCAAGATGACCCCATACCTCCCACTTCCACCCAGGTGGGGAGGTAAACTCTGCAGGTGAAATTCCAAACTCTGGGGCGCTGCACTAACCAAGGACAAAAAGAACAGGAGGACTTGTGGCACCTTAGAGACTAACCCATTCATTTGAGCATAAGCTTTCATGAGCTACAGCCCACTGCATCGGATGCTGTAGCTCACGAAAGCTTATGCTCAAATAAATGTGTTAGTCTCTAAGGTGCCACAAGTCCTCCTGTTCTTTTTGCGGATACAGACTAACACGGCTGCTACTCTGAAGCCAAGGACAGAAACTGCTGGAGGGGTGACTGTTGGGTTGCTGGACTCAAAGACCGAGGGGAAAAGGACACTGCCCAACTCGCTTGGGGGTGGGTCTTTTGCTCATGGTTGGTGTTATGAATCCTGTTGGTGGTGTTTCCCCAACATACTGCCGTGTTGTTTCCCTCCTTTATTAAAAGGCTTTTGCTACACTCAGACTCTGTGCTTGCGAGAGGGGAAGTATTGCCTCCCAGAGGTGCCCAGGGGGGTGGTATGTAATTGCCCCAGGTCACTGGGTGGGGGCTCGAGCCGGTTTTGCCTTGGGCTATTGGAACGGAAGCCGGCCCTTGTTGCTGCCGGCTCTGAGGGGCAGGAGGGTTCTGCTTATGTTGGGAAGGAGGGTGAACTGGCTCCGATCGGCTCTGCAGTCAGCCGCGCCGCCGTACCCGGAGTCCTTCGTGCGGAACGGAAGGTGCAGACTTTCCATCGGGTGCCACCCCAACCGATACACCCAGCGCAGAGCCAAAGGGAGACTGTTTTCTTCCTCTGGAGGCTGAAACAAAAATGACTGGGGGGAGGGGTCGTTCTGTTTGCAGGTGTTTTTCACTTTTTTTGTTTATTTAATAACTAAAGCTAAGCGCCAAAAGAAATTGTTGTTTTGAAACAAACAGTCAGAATGTTTTGGTTTGACATGAACTGTTCCGACTTCTTCAGTGGAAAAAAATGGATTTTTTTGGCCGAAACTATTTGCCAAATTCAAGCCGAAGTCACAGATTGTTTCAGTGCCTTGAAAAATGCTTTGTTTTGGAAGATTTACTATTGGGCGAAAAATGTTCCCCCAGCTCTAATACAGTGGTAGGGAGTGAGCCTGGCTCCTGGAGAAACGACCTAACAAGTTGGCAGCTGCTGTGTGTAGGGAGGTGAGTCTGGCTCTGCCAGACTATCCAGAGCACTGAGCAATGTGAGCAGGCGAGGTTCACGTTCTGGCCTTCCACCTCCCTGAGCCAGGAGTCAGCACTGAGCCCCCAGAGCACGGGCCTTCCCCCAGGGTCTGCTCCCCGCACCCCGTGTGCACAGAGCCCCCCACTGCCAGGCGGGGTCTGGCTGGTGCTGGATCACAGCAGCTACACTGCATCACATGCGCATCGACACCTGCCCGCATCACACAACTGGCAAGCTGCAGCTGGCATAACAGGGCCACCTCCTGCTGAGCCAGAGAGCTCGGGGCTGCCAGGGTGGGGAGAGAGGCCCTGGCATTGCCCCACAGTGATGGGCACCAGGGCTTCTGTGGGTGGCAGTGCCCTAGGCAGGCTGCCAATCCTGGAAATGGGGCACTCCACGATGGAATCCCATTGGGCCGGCTGAGCTCTTGGGAATGAGGGGCTCAAACACTGGCACTGTGCACCAGTGAGCAGGGGTTCCTGGCCCATTCCGTGCCGTGGGCCGGCATTGCTGCTTGGGGCAGTGCGGAGATCTGGGAGGAGGCCAGTGCAGGGCACATGCTTCTGAAAATGAACCAGCATTGCCATGGCAGCCTCTCTAGCTGGGTGCAGCTGCACCCCCACCATGATTCTGCCTGGGCTCCCCATCGTGCTCACAATCTTCATGGTACAGAGTCAGAGGGGTTAAGGGACTCGCCCAAGACTACACCATGAGTCAGTGTCAGAACCAGTGGAGCTCCGGGGTCTCCTGGCTCCCAGCCCTGTGCACAGACCGCAAGCCCACAATGCTCTGTACACACTGCTGAAGTCTCTAGGTAATGCAGGACGTTCCAGCTTCCCGCCCCAGTGCAGGAAGCAGGAGAGAAAGGGAAGAGTTTGGCTGCTACTGCCCACCCTGACTGATCTGATCCAGGCACAAATTCCCGAGATGCTGCGTCCTTCCCCAAAGGCAGGTTGGAGTCACTGCCACCTTCTCTGTCCCTGCTGCTCTGGGTCAGCTGGGGTCTCCTGGGCGGCGCAGGCTGCAGGAGGGGGCATAGGACAGTGCGGAGGCGTTTCAGGCTCCAGCTGGTGCCTGGGAGGAAGGGCCTTGGGTAGCAGCTGTGTAAAAGCAACACACAGCTGGGCCCAGGGTGTGCCAGGACTGGATGCTGCCGGGGGAAGCGGAGGACAGCTGCTTCTGGCTCCAGCTGGGGTGCAGCCGAGACCTGCCGCTCAACCTGAGAGGCTGAGGAGCTGAGAGGTGTTGGTGCAAAACCGTATTTCACTCAAGATTCGGAACCAAAGCGCTCTGCGGTTCCAAGGGACTCTCCTTTGCTCATTGCTGCTGTTACAGGAGTTCCCACAGCGTGACCGGTGCTGTCCAGACAGACAGTCCCTTCCTCCAGCCTGAGATGGCCGTGTGGGTGTGGGAGTGGGGGTGGGTGTGGGCGGGTAGCCCAACACGATTGGAGAAAATTTTTTCAAAGGATTCCCACCCAGGGAAGATAGATCTGCTTTTCAAAAATGGGACTTTTTTGCAAATTTTTTTATTTGAAATGTTCAGGGGGGTTGACAAAACCTGAAAATGAGACAAAAATGGGGGCTTAACTGCTTTTTTTTGCTCCTCCCCCCCCCTCCAATTCTCCCCCCTTTTCAGTGACAACACTGAAAAAGGAAAAAAAGCAAGGAGCGGGGAAGGAAGAAAGGAAAGAAGAGTAACAAAATAAAATACAAACATTTTAAATAATTATTTTTACCAAAAATATCAGACTAAAAAGTCACCCTTTTTCTAAATCTCTGCTTTGAAAATTATTTTAACATTTTCAGAGTTTTTACCAAAAACTCACGGCCATTATTCACCCAGCTCTGCCAGTGAGCCCTTGTCAGTTACGTAATTTCTTTAGCTTCTTGTGACCCGAACAGAGGGTGCTGCGCCATTCTGCAGAGCCCGGCCCTGCACGTGGGTCCAGCACTCGTTTTCTTGGCAGGGAACTCAAGTGGCACGAGAGAAGAGGAGGACAGAGAAAAAGCAAAGGAGATGGGGAGAAGGAGAAAGGAAAGGCCCCTGCCCCTTGCTGGAACGCAGTTTTGGGGAGCAGGCGGGGCACGAACCCCCCATGCTGGAATATGGGTGCTGGGGATGTTCACTCCCTGGATCTTAGCAGCCACAGCTCGTTGGGTGCTGGTGTAAGGTACGTGGGTGGGGCTCAGCGGCTGTGTCCCACTCCCCGAACTCTCTTGGCCACTTCATCTTAAACATACTTAGAAAAATTCCTGCCTGAGGGCAGCTTTGTTCCCCGTTCCTGGCACAGACCCGCTGAGATGAGATGGACAATGCCTGAGAGCTGGCAGGGGCTTCCCATCCCAGGCTGGCAGCAGACACCCTAGGGGGCACATTCCCCTGGCCCCCCAGCCAATGAAGCTGCAGTAGGAATGAACTGGCCCCCGGATCGGGTGCAGGGCTTTGTCACTTCACCTTTTCTCTCCCACTCTTCCCTCGGTGCCCCCCGCCCTGGGCAGTCTCCTCTCCGTGCTGCAGTTTGAGGGGTGCCCGGGGCGGACCCTGGCCAGAGCCGAAAAGACAGATGTGGGGTGAGATTCCCCCCAGCTCACCCCTCAGCCCAGCGCTGGGTCCCCCAAACAGCCCAGCCGAGGCCTCAGCCCGCCCGCCTGTCCCCCGGGACGTCCCGCCCGGCCGGGGCGCCCCCACTCCCGGCTTGCAGCACGTCCTGCTCTTCCAGCGGGGGGACCCCGCACCGCAGCTCCGCTGGCGCACCTGCTTTCGCTTTCCCTGGGGTGCTTCACCCCGCGACGCCCCAAAGCCCTGCCAGCACTCCGCCCCCTCCCGCAAGGGCCCCTCGCTCCGCCTCTTCCCGCCCCCGCTCCGCCCCCTCCCCCGAGCGCCCCTCGCTCCCCCTCTTCCCGCCCCCGCTCCGCCCCCTCCCCCGAGGGCCCCTCGCTCCACCTCTTCCCGCCCCCCACTCCGCCCCCTCCCCCGAGGGCCCCTCGCTCCACCTCTTCCCGCCCCCCGCTCCGCCCCCTCCCCCGAGGGCCCCTCGCTCCGCCTCTCCCCGCCCCCGCTCCGCCCCCTCCCCCGAGAGCCCCTCGCTCCACCTCTTCCTGCCCCCCGCTCCGCCCCCTCCCCCGAGGGCCCCTCGCTCCACCTCTTCCCGCCCCCGCTCCGCCCCCTCCCCCGAGGGCCCCTCGCTCCGCCTCATCTCGCTCCCCGCTACGCCCCCTCCCCCGAGGGCCCCTCGCTCCACCTCATCCCACCCCCCGCTCCGCCCCCTCCCCCGAGGGCCCCTCGCTCCGCCTCATCTCGCTCCCCGCTACGCCCCCTCCCCCGAGGGCCCCTCGCTCCACCTCTTCCCGCTCCCCGCTCCGCCCCCTCCCCCGAGGGCCCCTCGCTCCACCTCTTCCTGCCCCCCGCTCCGCCCCCTCCCCCGAGGGCCCCTCGCTCCACCTCTTCCCGCCCCCCGCTCCGCCCCGTCCCCCGAGCGCCCCTCGCTCCACCTCTTCCCGACCCCCGCTCCGCCCCCTCCCCCGAGGGCCCCTCGCTCCGCCTCTTCCCGCCCCCCGCTCCGCCCCCTCCCCCGAGGGCCCCTCGCTCCACCTCTTCCCGCCCCCCGCTCCGCCCCCTCCCCCGAGGGCCCCTCGCTCCACCTCTTCCCGCCCCCGCTCCGCCCCCTCCCCCGAGGGCCCCTCGCTCCGCCTCTTCCCGCCCCCGCTCCGCCCCCTCCCCCGAGGGCCCCTCGCTCCACCTCTTCCCGACCCCCGCTCCGCCCCCTCCCCCGAGGGCCCCTCGCTCCACCTCTTCCCGCCCCCGCTCCGCCCCCTCCCCCGAGGGCCCCTCGCTCCACCTCTTCCCGACCCCCGCTCCGCCCCCTCCCCCGAGGGCCCCTCGCTCCACCTCTTCCCGCCCCCCGCTCCGCCCCCTCCCCCGAGGGCCCCTCGCTCCACCTCTTCCCGCCCCCCGCTCCGCCCCCTCCCCCGAGGGCCCCTCGCTCCGCCTCTTCCCGCCCCCCGCTCCGCCCCCTACCCCGAGAGCCCCTCGCTCCACCTCTTCCCGCCCCCTGCTCCGCCCCCTCCCCCGAGGGCCCCTCGCTCCACCTCTTCCTGCCCCCCGCTCCGCCCCCTCCCCCGAGGGCCCCTCGCTCCGCCTCTTCCCGCCCCCCGCTCCGCCCCCTCCCCCGAGGGCCCCTCGCTCCACCTCTTCCCGCCCCCGCTCCGCCCCCTCTCCCGAGGGCCCCTCGCTCCACCTCTTCCCGCCCCCCGCTCCGCCCCCTCCCCCGAGGGCCCCTCGCTCCACCTCTTCCCGCCCCCCGCTCCGCCCCCTCCCCCGAGGGCCCCTCGCTCCGCCTCTTCCCGCCCCCCGCTCCGCCCCCTACCCCGAGAGCCCCTCGCTCCACCTCTTCCCGCCCCCCGCTCCGCCCCGTCCCCCGAGCGCCCCTCGCTCCGCCTCTTCCCGCCCCCCGCTCCGCCCCCTGCCCCGAGAGCCCCTCGCTCCACCTCTTCCCGCCCCCTGCTCCGCCCCGTCCCCCGAGGGCCCCTCGCTCCGCCTCTTCCCGCCCCCCACTCCGCCCCCTCCCCCGAGGGCCCCTCGCTCCGCCTCTTCCCGCCCCCCGCTCCGCCCCCTCCCCCGAGGGCCCCTCGCTCCGCCTCTTCCCGCCCCCCACTCCGCCCCCTCCCCCGAGGGCCCCTCGCTCCACCTCTTCCCGCCCCCCGCTCCGCCCCCTCCCCCGAGGGCCCCTCGCTCCACCTCTTCCCGCCCCCGCTCCGCCCCGTCCCCCGAGAGCCCCTCGCTCCACCTCTTCCCGCCCCCGCTCCGCCCCCTCCCCCAAGGGCCCCTCGCTCCGCCTCATCCCACCCCCCGCTCCGCCCCCTCCCCCGAGAGCCCCTCGCTCCGCCTCTTCCCGCCCCCGCTCCGCCCCCTCCCCCGAGCACCCCTCGCTCCGCCTCATCCCGCCCCCCACTCCGCCCCCTCCCCCGAGGGCCCCTCGCTCCGCCTCATCCCACCCCCCGCTCCGCCCCCTCCCCCGAGGGCCCCTCGCTCCGCCTCATCCCACCCCCCGCTCCGCCCCCTCCCCCGAGGGCCCCTCGCTCCGCCTCTTCCCGCCCCCCGCTCCGCCCCCTCCCCCGAGGGCCCCTCGCTCCGCCTCATCCCGCCCCCCCGCTCCGCCCCCTGCCCCGAGAGCCCCTCGCTCCACCTCTTCCCGCCCCCTGCTCCGCCCCCTCCCCCGAGGGCCCCTCGCTCCGCCTCATCCCGCCCCCTGCTCTGCCCCCTCCCCCGAGGGCCCCTCGTTCCGCCTCTTCCCGCCCCCTGCTCCGCCCCCTGCCCCGAGGGCCCCTCGCTCCACCTCTTCCCGCTCCCCGCTCCGCCCCCTCCCCCGAGGGCCCCTCGCTCCACCTCTTCCCGCCCCCTGCTCTGCCCCCTCCCCCGAGGGCCCCTCGTTCCGCCTCTTCCCGCCCCCTGCTCTGCCCCCTCCCCCGAGGGCCCCTCGTTCCGCCTCTTCCCGCCCCCTGCTCCGCCCCCTCCCCCGAGGGCCCCTCGCTCCACCTCTTCCTGCCCCCCGCTCCGCCCCCTCCCCCGAGGGCCCCTCGCTCCACCTCTTCCCGCTCCCCGCTCCACCCCCTCCCCCGAGGGCCCCTCGCTCCGCCTCTTCCCGCCCCCGCTCCGCCCCCTCCCCCGAGGGCCCCTCGCTCCACCTCTTCCCGCCCCCGCTCCGCCCCCTCTCCCGAGGGCCCCTCGCTCCACCTCTTCCTGCCCCCCGCTCCGCCCCCTCCCCCGAGGGCCCCTCGCTCCACCTCTTCCTGCCCCCCGCTCCACCCCCTCCCCCGAGGGCCCCTCGCTCCACCTCTTCCCGACCCCGCTCTGCCCCCTCTCCCGAGGGCCCCTCGCTCCACCTCTTCCTGCCCCCCGCTCCGCCCCCTCTCCCGAGGGCCCCTCGCTCCACCTCTTCCCGCTCCCCGCTCCACCCCCTCCCCCGAGAGCCCCTCGCTCCACCTCTTCCCGCCCCCCGCTCCGCCCCCTCCCCCGAGAGCCCCTCGCTCCACCTCTTCTCGCCCCCTGCTCCGCCCCCTCCCCCGAGGGCCCCTCGCTCCGCCTCATCCCGCCCCCCCGCTCCGCCCCCTGCCCCGAGAGCCCCTCGCTCCACCTCTTCCCGCCCCCTGCTCCGCCCCCTCCCCCGAGGGCCCCTCGCTCCGCCTCATCCCGCCCCCCGCTCCGCCCCCTGCCCCGAGAGCCCCTCGCTCCACCTCTTCCCGCCCCCTGCTCCGCCCCCTCCCCCGAGGGCCCCTCGCTCCGCCTCATCCCGCCCCCCGCTCCGCCCCCTCCCCCGAGGGCCCCTCGCTCCGCCTCTTCCCGCCCCCTGCTCCGCCCCCTCCCCCGAGGGCCCCTCGCTCCACCTCTTCCCGACCCCCGCTCCGCCCCCTCCCCCGAGAGCCCCTCGCTCCACCTCTTCCCGCCCCCCGCTCCGCCCCCTCCCCCGAGGGCCCCTCGCTCCGCCTCTTCCCGCCCCCCGCTCCCCCCCTCCCCCGAGGGCCCCTCGCTCCGCCTCTTCCCGCCCCCCGCTCCGCCCCCTCCCCCGAGGCCCCCCTCGCTCCACCTCTTCCCGCCCCCCGCTCCGCCCCCTCCCCCGAGGGCCCCTCGCTCCGCCTCATCCCGCTCCCCGCTCCGCCCCCTCCCCCGAGGGCCCCTCGCTCCACCTCTTCCCGCCCCCCGCTCCGCCCCCTCTCCCGAGGGCCCCTCGCTCCACCTCTTTCCGACCCCGCTCTGCCCCCTCCCCCGAGGGCCCCTCGCTCCACCTCTTCCCGCCCCCGCTCCGCCCCCTCCCCCGAGGGCCCCTCGCTCCGCCTCATCCCGCTCCCCGCTCCGCCCCCTCCCCCGAGGGCCCCTCGCTCCACCTCTTCCCGCCCCCGCTCCGCCCCGTCCCCCGAGGGCCCCTCGCTCCGCCTCATCCCGCTCCCCGCTCCGCCCCCTCCCCCGAGGGCCCCTCGCTCCACCTCTTCCCGCCCCCGCTCCGCCCCGTCCCCCGAGGGCCCCTCGCTCCACCTCTTTCCGACCCCGCTCTGCCCCCTCCCCCGAGGGCCCCTGGCTCCGCCTCTTCCCGCCCCCGCTCCGCCCCCTCCCCCGAGGGCCCCTCGCTCCACCTCTTCCTGCCCCCCGCTCCGCCCCCTCCCCCGAGGGCCCCTCGCTCCGCCTCATCCCGCTCCCCGCTCCGCCCCCTCCCCCGAGGGCCCCTCGCTCCACCTCTTCCCGCCCCCGCTCCGCCCCGTCCCCCGAGGGCCCCTCGCTCCACCTCTTTCCGACCCCGCTCTGCCCCCTCCCCCGAGGGCCCCTCGCTCCGCCTCTTCCCGCCCCCGCTCCGCCCCCTCCCCCGAGAGCCCCTCGCTCCACCTCTTCCCGCCCCCTGCTCCGCCCCCTCCCCCGAGGGCCCCTCGCTCCACCTCTTCCCGCCCCCCGCTCCGCCCCCTCTCCCGAGGGCCCCTCGCTCCACCTCTTTCCGACCCCGCTCCACCCCCTCTCCCGAGGGCCCCTCGCTCCGCCTCATCCCGCCCCCTGCTCCGCCCCCTCCCCCGAGGGCCCCTCGCTCCACCTCTTCCCGCCTCCCGCTCCGCCCCCTGCCCCGAGGGCCCCTCGCTCCACCTCTTCCCGACCCCCGCTCCGCCCCGTCCCCCGAGGGCCCCTCGCTCCACCTCTTCCCGACCCCCGCTCCGCCCCCTCCCCCGAGGGCCCCTCGCTCCACCTCTTCCCGCCCCCCGCTCCGCCCCCTCCCCCGAGGGCCCCTCGCTCCGCCTCTTACCGCCCCCGCTCTGCCCCCTCCCCCGAGAGCCCCTCGCTCCACCTCTTCCCGACCCCCGCTCCGCCCCCTCCCCCGAGAGCCCCTCGCTCCGCCTCATCCCGCCCCCCGCTCCGCCCCCTCCCCCGAGAGCCCCTCGCTCCACCTCTTCCCGCCCCCGCTCCGCCCCGTCCCCCGAGGGCCCCTCACTCCGCCTCATCCCACCCCCCGCTCCGCCCCCTCCCCCGAGGGCCCCTCGCTCCACCTCTTCCCGCCCCCCGCTCCGCCCCGTCCCCCGAGGGCCCCTCGCTCCGCCTCATCCCGCCCCCCGCTCTGCTCCCTCCCCCGAGGGCCCCTCGCTCCGCCTCTTCTCGCCCCCCGCTCCGCCCCCTCCCCCGAGGGCCCCTCGCTCCGCCTCTTACCGCCCCCGCTCTGCCCCCTCCCCCGAGAGCCCCTCGCTCCGCCTCTTCCCGCCCCCCGCTCCGCCCCCTCCCCTGAGGGCCCCTCGCTCCACCTCTTCCCGCCCCCCGCTCCGCCCCCTCCCCCGAGGGCCCCTCGCTCCGCCTCTTACCGCCCCCGCTCTGCCCCCTCCCCCGAGAGCCCCTCGCTCCGCCTCTTCCCGCCCCCCGCTCCGCCCCCTCCCCCGAGGGCCCCTCGCTCCGCCTCTTCCCGCCCCCCGCTCCGCCCCCTCCCCCGAGGGCCCCTCGCTCCGCCTCTCCCCGCCCCCGCTCCGCCCCCTCCCCCGAGGGCCCCTCGCTCCGCCTCTTCCCGCCCCCCGCTCCGCCCCCTCCCCCGAGGGCCCCTCGCTCCACCTCTTCCCGCCCCCCGCTCCGCCCCCTGCCCCGAGAGCCCCTCGCTCCACCTCTTACCGCCCCCGCTCCGCCCCCTCCCCCGAGGGCCCCTCGCTCCGCCTCTTCCCGCCCCCCGCTCCGCCCCCTCCCCCGAGGGCCCCTCGCTCCACCTCTTCCCACCCCCCGCTCCGCCCCCTCCCCCGAGGGCCCCTCGCTCCACCTCTTCCCGCCTCCCGCTCCGCCCCCTCCCCCGAGGGCCCCTCGCTCCACCTCTTCCCGCCCCCGCTCCCCCCCCTCCCCTGAGGGCCCCGCCCACCTGCTGCTCCCTGCTCTCCACCCTCCCCCAACTCCCTAACAGCTGATCAGGGGCGCAGCCAAACAGCTGTGGCTGGTGGGTGCTGAGCACCCACAGTTTTTTCCATGCGTGCCCCAGCCCCGGAGCACCCCTGGAGTCTGCGCCTGCGCACCTGGCTCCTGACCCGCATCGACCCCTCCCCACCAGCGTTGCTGACACCCCCAGTCCTCACTCCCCTTTGGACGGGGACATTTTTCAAGGCACAAATGGGATCCAGTGATACAGGTGGGACACGATGGGATGCAAGTGAAAGTCTGTGCGGCCTGCTCGGTGTCCGGTTTTCGACTGGAACACCCGGTCCAAAAGGGACCCGTTGGCTCTGGTCAGCCCTGCAGACTGGGCCATTCACAGTCCGGTCAGCGGTGCTGCGGCGCTAAGGCAGGCTAGTCCCTACCTGTCCTGGCTCCGCGCTGCACCCTGGACGTGGCCAGCAGCCCTGGCTCCTAGGCGGGGAGGCCATGGGGCTCCGTGCGCTGCTACCACCCTGAGCACCGGCTCCACATTCCCATTGACTGGTTACCGCGGCCAATGGGAGATAGAGGGCCGGTGCATGTGGGCGAGGGCAGCAGTGTGCCGAACCGCCTGCCGCGCCTCTGCCTAGGGGCCGGACCTGCTGCTGGTCACTTCCGGGGTGCCGCATGGAGTCAGGACAGGCAGGAAGCCTGCCTTAACTCCCCTGCTGTGCCGCTGATCGGGAGCCTCTGGAGGTAAGCCCGCACCCCAACCCCGAGCCCTAACCCCCTGCCCCAGCCCTGAGGCCCCCCAACCCGGAGCCCCCTCCTGCACCCCAAACTCCTCATCCCCAGCCCCATCCCAGAGCCTGCACCCCCCCAGATGGCACCCTCACCCCCCCTGCCCCCCAACCCCCTACCCCAGCCCAGAGCCCCCTCCCACACCCCATACCTCTCTGCCCCACCCCCCCAGCCTGGAGCCCCCTCCTGCACTCCAAACCCCTCATCCCCAGCCCATCCCCAGAGCCCACACCCCCAGCCAGAGCCCTCATCCCCTCCCTCACCCCAGCCCCCTGCCACAGCCGAGTGAGGATGGGGAGAGTGAGCCACCGAGGGAGGGCGAATGTAGTGAGCAGGGGGCAGGGCCTCAGGGAAGGGGCGGGACATGGGGGCGGGGTGTTGGGGAAGGGGCGGGGCCTTGGGGTGTTCGGTTTTGTGCGATTAGAAAGCTGGTAACCCTACTGCCGCCCTATAGTGCCTTAGAACCGACCCCTGCCGAGCAATGGCTGAGTTAACGGGACACAGGGTGAGATCAGCCCCCCAGGTCTCTGTGCAGAGAGTTCCACAGATCATGTATCTCTCTCTTCCACGAGGCCTCTGCCCTGCTCTGGGGGTCCAAAAGGGGTAAGGAGGAGATTGTACAGCCTGGGCTGCTGAGACGGGCACTGGGGCCAGGGCTGCCGTGGAGACACAGGGCTTCCATGTGGCTGCTCTGTCCCCTCTCCACGCGGCTCCAGGAGATGGGTGGGATTTGTGTCTGGATCCCAGGGCCTGTTGCAGAGGGCTGGGGAAAGCCATCGCCGATGGAACGATGAGGGGTGCATGTCCTATGCCCAAGTTCCCGCCCATGCGGTTTAGTGGGGGAGGACACAGTCCAGCCCACAATCAGACTAACTGGGTCAAGAGGCTCACACGCAGAACTCACAAGGGGACTCCAGGGGCCCAGCTGTGTCTCTGGCTTGGCTATTTACACAGAAAACCCTTCCTGTATGTGGCTGCTCCACAGACCCCTGGGCTCCCGCCGGATGGCTCCGGGGTTGTTTGCTGGGCAATGCTGTGGAGCAGGGTGGGCGTTTGCAGCACCACGTCCAGGCACGCTTTCCTCAATGTTACCCGTGAGCGAGAGAGGGAGGATGGAACGTGCACAGGCGAATACGCTGACCACGTCCCGACCACCGCAGGCCGAGGGCAGAGAATCCCGGTGCCAGACAAAGCCCCCTGCCTTGGCACCAGGATGAGTCCTGATCTCCCAGCCTCACCCGGCCGTGGAAATGTGGGCAGGTGCTGGAACAAGGGTTGAAAATACTGGGGCTGATGCTTTAGAGGCGAGAGAAATAGCAAGGCACTAGGCAATGGGCAATGGTGTTGGGAAGGCAACTGGGCTCCTTTCTTGTGCTCTAAGAATGAGGAAAAGGAGTTTTATTTGACGTAGTGCACAATTAGCCCGTGGAACTCACAGCCACACGATATCGTTGAAAGCCAGAGTTTAGCAGGGCTCCAAAAAGGAGTAGACGTGTATATGGATAACGACACAACAGACAAGATTTACAGGGAATGGGCTATCCTCCCTTCTTCAAAGGGTTGCTGCACTGCAGACTAGGAAGTGGCGTCTCCCAGGGACAGCCTGTTTTGTGATTGTCCACTCTGCTCGTTCTCCTGAGCATCTGGTGCCGGCCACTGCCAGAGACAGGAGCCTGCCCTGCAAGGCACCGGCCCCTGCTCCAGGCCACGCTGGCAGGTCCCTCTGCGCCTAACTTTGACTTTCTGGGGCCGGCTGGCTGCCTGTACCACAGCTTCCATGTCCTTCCCCGGGATGTTTGACATTCCTTGAGCCTGCCCTGGATTCTCAGACCCCCAAAGCGCATCAGAAAGAGTTACACGGCCAAAGGAAATGTTCATCGCGTGATAACGAGTGGAACACACCGTTTCCTTGGCAACAGAATCTTTCTGGTAATTTAGCAATATTCCGGGGCTGTGCTGCTGGGCAGCGTTTTCTCCAGCAGAGGGCACTGGGCACTTGCTGATCTGCCCCATTCGGTGTCCCTGAGAGCTCAGCCTGGCAGGTGCCAGCCCAGGGCTGATGTCGTGTTGTAAAAGGGAGGCTGCCCAGGGCCTTTCTAGCTGGCTGAGGTTTCGTGATGAGCGCGCACCATCTGCCGTGGGCTTGGCTCTGAGCTCCAGCTCACTGTACGGGCCTTGGTGTCGCTGGCATTACGGCCTTGTTAAAATCAGAACCTGCCCCGTGGACCGGGAAATGAGCCTTTGTCTGTGGTCCAGTGGCTGACGCTCCACCAGCCCCTTGGCCTGGCAAGTGGAGGGAAGGGGGCTGGGGTCAGTGCCATGCCAGGCCAGCACCTGCCCCTGGGCAAGGCACAGACCCGGGGTTGGGCGCATGTTCCCCCGCCGGAGAGCTGGGTACAGGAGCACAGCCTGCCAAGGAGAAGGCAGCAAGGGTGTCAAAGCTTGCGTCTTTGGAGGGGTCTGTCTCCACCCACACTGCCGCACTGGGTCACCCAAAGGTCTGGCATTAAATTGATGTGGTTAGATGGGTGCCCAAGGCACCGGGGATGCTCTTAATTGAAATCAAGACTGTTGTTTGGGGATTTAACCTGTCACTTCCTTGTTGAGTTAAACTAAACCAATATTAAACTGAATTAAGCATAAAGAAAAGGAGTACTTGTGGCACCTTAGAGACTAACAAATTTATTTGAGCATAATCTTTTGATGTTCACACAGGGGTTTGCACCCATTTAACTTAAAATGGGTTTAAAACTGATTTAAACTGGTGCAACTCTGACTCTAGACTAGGCTGGAGATCACAGCAACAACCCTGTGACGACTGCACCCTTTGTTTCTCCAAAGGCCCCAGCAGAGAAGATTCTTGTCGGTTAAACCAGAGTGTTGAATTTTGGGGTGAGGTTTAAAATTGACCAGAAAAGCCCGTGAGATGCTTTGGAGAGGGTAGAGGGGGAAACCCAGTGAGGCAGGTGTGTACATTACAGTGTGTTTGATTGAAATGGTGCCTTTCAACCAGAAGGACAAATTCCGCTCTGTTGCCCTGGGTAAAGCCAGGTTCACTGGAGTCACTCCCGATTTACAGCAGTGTAACAGAGCTGGATTTGGCTCAGTATGTTGGTGTACGCAGCTCTTTGCTTCACCCACTACTGAAATGCAGCCACTCCTGGGGTGGAAAACTGCAGCCGCTCTGCACCCGTCAGTGCGACAGAACACCCTACAACAGGAAGTGACTAAGATGCTGCACCCAGCTGAAAGTGCAGGGAGATTTTAGGGTGCAGCATGTGATCTGCTAAAGTGCAATATGTCCAGTACACCGAGGCAAACACCTCCACGCTGGTGAGAATCACCTGGAGCCTAGCAGTACCGTGTTCCCAGGAGCCAGGGCTGGCTCTCAGTGGCCTCACACCCTCAGCGCCCTTTGGCCGACTCAGTGACCCCTGAGCATCAGGCCTTGTGAGCGCCAGACTCTACCAGGAGCAGCCCCAAAGGCTTCCCACAAGTCCCGACTCCGAGCTCCTGTGAGGGGCAGGTGGGAGCCCAGATGCACCTTCACTAGCACATAGCAACCTGGGCTGCTCTCCCTGTGGGGGGAGAGGGGGCTGTGTTTCTCAGACCTGGGAGTGCTTCACCTCTGTCACCCACTCAGCCCCACAGCAAACGCTGCAGCAGCCTCCGGCCGCCACCCAGAAAACCCCAGACATTAGAGATTGGAAAGTGCTAGTTCCACCGGTCCCCCTCCCTGAGCTGGGGCATGTGGACCTGCTTAGCTAAGGTATTGTCTGGTCCCCGTCACTGCAGTAGTGGGGACCCTTACAATTGTGAATGGATTTATCCCAACACCCCACATGGCTGGGCTCTCATCCCCATTGGGCAGACAGAGCCCCAGGCCCAGAGAGACTGAGTGACTCGCCCAGGGTCATGCAGGAAGTCAGTGTCAGAGCTGGTACTTGAACCAAGGTCTCCCAAGTCCACTGGACCAGCCTTCCTCACTCGTCCCGGCAGTATCTGCAGACGGTTACTACATGGATCAGTCTGGCTACTGCTGCGGACTGCTGAAGCCAATGGCTGATCTCAGCCATATGCTCACACAGACACGGCAGACATCGAGTCTCCCAGTGGCTGCCAGCTATACCCCATGGACTTTGGGGTCATCAGTAGGGATATAACTCAGGACTCAGGGCCTTCTGCTCCCCAAATGTTCCCCACACCACTCTAGCGGCAGGATACTCTGCCAGCGGGAGCAGTCTTAGAGTTTGTGTGCCCCGGTTACTGCACGCACATTCCCAGGCCAGACAACAAGTGCGGCATGCACTGCTGCTCCATTGTGCGGGGCACTGCATGCTTCAGCCTCTTCTCTCCCTGGGCTGCATCTCCCTCTCAAGGGCTCCAGTCTGGCCTCAGAGAGCCGTGCAGCTTGTCCCCATGTGACACTGCAGCCCGTGGCTGGAGACTCGCACTCAGTCCCTTCAAAGCGTCGCTGATCCTGCTCTGTCCCGGCACTAAAGCCACCTGTACTA
Source organism: Chelonia mydas (assembly GCF_015237465.2). Lineage (NCBI taxonomy): Eukaryota > Metazoa > Chordata > Testudines > Cheloniidae > Chelonia > Chelonia mydas. The sequence goes on along the minus strand of NC_051259.2, from coordinate 17,524,626 downwards.
ACGCCAAATACGCCTCACAACCACTGGTAACATTGCTAAGACACGGCCTCCGTCTCCATATTCGATGGCATTAAATATGCACCATGACCCATGCATCACAGGGCCTTCTGCCAGCTCCGCAGGCATTTCTCTGCCGGGTTACGCATCGGTGACATCTTTGGAGTTTTCCCCTGGATAACTCAAGGTCTCTGAAGAAGAATCTCGGTAGTGCTGTTTCGTTCTGGGAGGCCTGGTCTGGATCTTGAGTCTGTGTGTGGAAAACCCCAGTCCTCAGCGTCTGCAGAATGAGGCTGTTTCCACTCCCTGGGAGCGCCACGAGGGCTCCACAGGCTTTCAGAGCTGCACCTAGCTTCACGTCCTGGGAGACCCGGCTGGCTGAGCAGTGGCCTGGTAGCCAGGAGTCCTGGGTCCTTTTACCAGCACTGCCTGGACTCACGTGGGTTCTACCCAAGTCCCATAAACTTCTCCTGCCTTTGCACAATGGGACTATAATACATCCCTGGGGAGGCATGATTTGGGGTTGTTAGGAAGCACTGTGAGACCTTCAGAGGGAAGGTGCCTATAAGTGCAAAATGTTTTGTCCCCATAAAATGGTGAATTTGGAGATTCACTTTGTAGCCAGTTCCTGTGTCTGAATTTACAAGAGTCGCAGTACACGAGCATGTGGGTTTCACGGCTTGTGTGCACGCAGTTCATGTCCCAGCACACCCCAGGCTCGGACGGAGTTTTCCCCTGGCCCTGCTGTTCTTAAGCCACAGGCCCACCAGGGAGCATCTGTCCTTCTTTCATTCAATCAGTTTCAATCACTAAGAATTCTCTCTTCTCTTCCTTCTGCCTCCCGGCGTGGGGGGCCATCCGAACACACAAGGTGGCTGCTCTTGCCAAGGCGCTGGTACCCCTGCACCAGGGCTCATGGCACGGCCAGCAGCATAGTCAGCGGCTGTGCCCAGGTTCTAGTCCAATGGGCTCAGTGACTCCTTGCTGTGCTACCAACCCTTGTGAATCTCGCAGTATCTGGCTTTTTAATTAAAGCCCCAGTTCCCGGAGGCACGTGGTTAGGTGTGACTCTCAGCTTTCATTTCAAACAAGAAGCAAGCCTCTAACCATCCTGGGTGGGGAAAAAAGCTGAAAAACGTGATCCCAGATGGCTCAATGTGCAGAAGGCAAATGCAAAGACCTGCCGCACTGATTATTCATTAAAAAACTCCTGATTTTCAAGCCACGCTCAAGACTTTGGGGGGCCTGGCCCTTGGTTCCAGTCTGGCTTCCCACTGCTCAGCAGATGGGTGTGGGAGGGCTGATGGATAAGGCTGATTCCTTGTCATTAAAGAACAAGTCAACACCCATTTAGGAAATGCCCTGATGGACCTTTCTTCCCTTTGGGATGGAAGAGCTGACCCTCCCGCAGCCCCCAGTCACTAACGGCCTGGAGCACACAGCAACTGCTGCTTTATTGCAGAAAGATCTTGTGGTTAACACTGCTCCAGCTCTGGCAGGAGCAGTCCATGGGCCTTCCTCTGTCTGTACTGTGAGCCCTCTGGGGACATGGACTGGCTCTCACTATGTACGTATACAGCACCTAGCACTAACCTAGAGCTAGTCCCATAGCTCTGCTGCATTAGGGTCTAGTAATTCAGCTCTTCTGCTAGAGGCACCTAATGCTTAACTCAGGGAAAAGGCTGTAAGTGGAAGGTACAGCCAAAAGGAATGTCTGGGCGATGGGGCGGGGGTCAGTGGGCTGCTCCTCAGTGTCTCCTTGCGAATAATAAAGTCATCTTCATGCATGTCTTGGTGCCAGGAGGGGACTGCAACCTACACGGTCTGGTACAGTCAGGGAACACCTCACAGCTCAGCACAAGGCAACAGTTCATAACACTGCAGTGAAGGCGTGTGCATGCGCATGTGTGTGCAGTGCTGCCCTCTCCTGGATGGAAACAGAACTACTCAACTGTGTGTCATAGGCTTGATAGTGCAGACAGCTAACAGAGGTTTTCCTTTGCTCAAGAAGCCGAGGCCTGTCTTTGGAGCCCCAGAAGCTGAGTTCTTTCCACTATGCTGCCATGAAATGCTGTGCGCTGGGAAGTCCTGCCTGCCCATGGATTTGTTACAGCACTAGCTAGCAGTGCAGAAATGCAGGGGAAATATTTGGCTGGCTGGCAGGGTGAGGTGTATGTACAGTGTTTTATGTTATATCTGGGCTTGTTTTAAACATTGGCGACTGGTGAGCTACTGGCACTGAATGCTTGGGGAGAGAATACAGATATATAAAAACACATCTGTTATTAAGCTAAAAATAAAACCAAGCAGCAAATTACCTGATCTGAGTTACCATGGGGAATTCACAGGTCTTAGCCCCCACAAAGAGCAGATAAAGGCTGAGAAACCCTGCAGCTGGCTATGGAGTTGTTCATCTGTCCTGTCAGTGCAAGCTCTCCAAGCGTTTAGTTAGGGAAATCTCTGCAAGGGGAAAGGCCTTTTTCTTTTTCCTGCTATCGTTTGGTGCTGTTGTAATCCTGCTCGTTCTCTGCTAGCACAGAAACTCTCGCTCCCTCTTTCAAACACTCACCCACAGACACACCACGCACAACATCACGGGAACCGTAAGACCAAGGGGTGGATGACGGTGGCAAGAAAACTGCTCTGACCCTTGGTGCCAGCTGTCGGGAGACTTGGCCCTGTCCCGAAGAGGAATGTTCTTCCCCAGCAGAGCTGTTAGACTCCTTTCACTGGCGTCTGCCGTAGGGGATACAGCCAGTCACAACGAGCTGCTGCTTCTCGTCCCCAGAGCACTGCCGCCCTCCCTTGTTCAGCCTCTGTCAGATCGGATCTGGGAGCTGTGCGCCAGCAGACTACGCCCTGTTTCCCAGCTGCCCCTGCCTGAGGGTCGCTGGGTTACATTCAGTCTGGGCAATGCAGAGGAACAAGAACTGCCAGGCTCTGTGGAGGGTATCTACCCTCCAGCCATCAGGGGAGGCCTTTCCCTTGGGGTCTTGCTGGCCCCCACATTATCTCTGGCCAGGGCACAGCTGTGCTCAGAGCTGCCGCCAGGTGCCCGAGCTGTCCTCCTCAGGCCCAGCTGTGGGCAGCCTCTCCTTTGATTGCCTGGCTAACGAGGGACGTTCTGCATCCCTGTTTGGCAGCACGAGCAAGTGGGACCATGTTCCATGGGCAGGAGGGAGAGACACCGCAGCAGGACACCTTCTGGTCCAGGGGATGGTGCGCTGAGCTCGGGTGCTTCCACACTGCCTGCCGGCGATGGTGAGCACCCATGACCCTTCCTATTCAGCATTGCCTTGCTCCCCAGTGCCACGAGGGGCCGACAGCACCCACCGTCTTACAAATAAGGCAGCAGAGAGGTTGCCCCAGGTCACTTGGGGCAGGGCTGGGCACAGAACCCAGGTCTCTAAGCTGCTCAGCAGAGCGTGCTTGCTCTTATCACTAGCCAACACTCTGCTCCCAGAGTCAGGAACAGAACCCAGGAGTCCTGATGATCCCGGTCTCTAGCCACAAGATTACACTTCCTTCCCCGGGCAAGAATAGAACCCAGGAATCCAGAGCCTCAACGTTTTTCTGCTGTCCAGAAGCTAGTTGTGAAACCTAGTAGCAAAAATGTGTGTCACATCCCCACCCACGGCTGGGCCATGCAGAGAGCTCCATGCCTAGAGCTCCACTTGGGGGGAGTCATAGATTATAAAGCCAGAAGGGAGGATTCGGTTACCTAGCCTATCCTGCGGCACACCTGGCCGCAGGACTTCATCAGGATTAAAGCATCGCTTCCAGAAAGGCCTCCAGTGTTGATCTGCCGCCTTCAAGAGATGGTGAATCCACCCCGTGGTAGAGCATTGTGTGGGGAATCTGCAGAGGCCTGGATCCATGTGATGGTAGAAGATGGAATTTCAGGTTTTCTGGTTTTCTTTTTAAACTGCTGGTTTATTTAATTCACACAATGAGAAATCATCCGTAGAACACACTTGAGAGGTCAAACGGACATTATAATCTGCCAGCCACGGTGGGATGTGCAACAAAACACAGGGGCTCCATATTTCCATCCTTCACCGCGTTTCGTTGGCTCCCCTCACACTGTGGTGGGTCTGAAGATTGAGAGGCATGTCCCTCTCCACGAGGCTGGGCTATTGCAGTGCCCCCTGCCTAGGGCCTGAGGACAGGGCAGCTACGTGAACACACAGGGGCCTGTTTTCTAGCAGGACTAGGCTGATGGGGGCCATCACTCCAGTACTCCATCTTACCCGGCCTGGGTGGAGACACTGTAGGTTGCATACACAAAAATGGAGACACCCAAAATATGTGGCCACCTCTGAAAACTTTGGCCCAATGCTGGGCAACCGCACTGGTTATCGGCTCTATCTGAGGATCAGCCTGACAACTGGAGGTTCGCAGCATCACCTGACCTGCTAGCTGCAGCCCATGTGCTGGAATCGCTGCGGAGCTGTGGTGCTCATGCTATCAGCTGATGCTGCAGCGGTCTATAGAGCAGCCGGGCGTTCAATCTAACCTGTCTGCTGGAGCTGATCGAACTATTGGTTGCAAACATTTCATCTCCCAAATGTCGCTTCCTTTCAGGTGGGCAGATCATGGTTGGCCAGGGTTTGTTTGCTACCTGGAATTGTTCAGGGCACAGGCTTTGCAACCACATTGGGACCTCTGGCTTGTCCTCCAACTGTGTGTATCAAGCATTTTGTGCCTCTGGGATTGGTCTCCTAAGCCACATGGCATTGTGGCTGTTCCTGATAGGCTGACCTACCTAATTCTGCAGCCGTCTACAATGAAGCTCAGTCTGTGTTTAAACGAATCTCGGCTGTGAGCCTAAAACTCACTTTCTACAAACAAAACATATGCATGTGGACAGCCCCTAATAAAGTGACACAGACAATTTGGTGAACTGTTGGTGAAGTGTGCTCCTGTCTGTCTAATCCCATCACCCATTGCCGTAGTATCTAGGTATTCCCCACAGCGACTCTGCAATAGAATTTTGTGGCCATTTCTTATTTTCTTCTTGAGCTGTCTTATCTGAGAGCTCTTCTATGACAGCAGCAAGTTCATGTCTGTCTGAACGGGCATTCCCCGCACCGCAGCCATGCGCTGAAGAACGAGAAGCTGGCAGTCAAGGAGGTAGGGAATGACAAAAGGTTTTCTGAGAGAAGAGGAACCATCACCCAGCAGGTGTGGACAGAAAAGTGACTTTAAAGATGCCATCCTCTCATGCTACACAGCTACTCCCTGGCTGTCTTTGAGTTACATCTGCGTACGTTACTAGACACCAGTGTTCCCTGGCAGCCTCCGTGGAGAAAGTAACCTGGAGTGAATGAGAGGCAAACATCTTTCATCTTGCCAAAGAAACCTCTGCATCTTTTATTCTCCAGCCCTTTGGGATGTGCCTGTGTATATTTGTGTATGTGTGTGTGCATGCAGGTGTACTTGTATGTGTGCGTACACACAATGCGTGTGTGCATGTGTGTATTTGTGTGTGCACTGCATGTGCATGCGTGTGTCTGCGTGTTTGTGTGTGTGAGCGCAGGGATGTGGAGGGGGGGTCGGCGCAGCGGTTATTCTGTATTGTCTGTTTCACAGAGGAGGATACGGTGAAGTCCCCACATGGCTGCGCTGGGGCTGTGCACAGTGCCTCCCCAGAGCAGCACACTGTCTGAGCGGAGCAGGCTGGCAGAGACAAGATAACATGCCATGGGGAGCAAAGCTGCTCGGCTCACCTCTAAAGCGCTTTATACGATCAGACACTCATCACCTTAAATCCCCAGCTTGTCCTAGGTCACGTACCACAACCGGTCTATTACTAATGTCATTAAGCCCCCTTTGCTGGCGTCTAAATAATCAGCATAGGCGGGGATGCTGTGATTAATGGAGGGCTGATGGATGAAACCCCCTGTCACCATTTAATACCTGTAACAATAGATTCATTAACTAGGATTAGTTTCAGACATAAGCTTTCTATACCCATGGCTATTACTCACTCAGTTCATTAACAGGACAGCATTAGTTCTGGTCCCTTTGAGCGAGGATACATCCTGCATACCAATGACACCCAGCTTGGGAACTTTCAGGAAATCTGAAGTGTCTCTAAATTGCTGCGGTCTCTTCCTTCCGCCCCGCCAGGGAAGGCACTTTTGCTCTGACGTGCCAAGTAGAGCCAGCAGCAAGGGTCTGCCCCAGCGCTCGCCTTTGAGATAAGGCACAGGAACCAGGATGTCTCCTGGGGGGTATCCTTTAGGAACAGCTGTCTGCCCTTACTCTGACTCACCACTGGGTGTCACTGTTGTTGCCCATGAATCAGTGCGGAGAGTTTAAGGTGGCAGTAACCTCCCCACTTCACAAAAAGACATTTAAAGGGGACATCTAACAAAGGGGTTGCTCTGTCTGTCTCTGGATTCCAGGGCACACTTGCTGCAGAAGCCAGTTATCATAATCTAGGAAAGCAACATGCAGTATCCTTACCGCGCCTGCCTGCTTGTTTGAACTCTGGGTGTACAGGCTGAGATTAAAGGGAAAACACTTTCTTACCATATTTTTTTTGGATTTATGTTTCTTTAAACATATTTTTGCCTGCAGGTGCCTGGAGACTGGCAGTTGGAAGCTGTTTGATGGGAATGGAAATTGATGCAGGTTCTGCAAGAGCTGTGATTTCTGGAGAAATGTACAAACAACTAATGTGAATGTTAAATTCAGAGAATCTGATGCGGTGTTGAAAAATTATAGTCAAGGGGATCCAGAGGTCTCATGATGGCTGCAGACCAGTATAAAGCACCAGGAGTCCTGTTTGCTGTGACCACTGATGGTGACACTGGCAAATGCTCCTATCACTAATTGTCCGCAGTTTGCTTAGCAAGGTGACGATGGCTGGGGATGGGCACCAAGGAAGTAGACATGATGGGGGCTTTACAAGAGAAAAAGAAGTCTGCTTTTGATACAGACAAGAACTTGGCAAGAGAGCAAAATGACAGGGAGTTAAACGTGCCAGATATGAACCTCTCAAGGCTTACCCTGTGCCTTCTGCTACACGACAACCCATGAAACAGCAAGGGGAAGGATTTCAGAAGCAGAAAGTAGTTTCTCCAGTAGAGTTTAGTGAATGGGTTGCACAGATTGTGCGCTGCTCGAAGTGATGGAATGGTGAGGGCTTGTGGGATGGTAACGTCACCATTGCTGAGCTTGGATCAGAATCTAATTCCAGGCTCAAAAGAGACATTAGCTCAGCTGCCAGAGGGTCAAGGAGTAGCACTCCCAAAACCTGGCCTGTCCCAAGCACACCAGCAGGTGGCATTAGAAAAAATGTCCTGGAGACCACCTTGGAAGGGAGTTTGGTTGTGAAAGGGTTCCACCCAGTGTAGCGGCAGCCCCTGCCACATTCCAAAGAGTCAGTGTGGCCAGAGCCAGCCAAGGTTTGCATTTGCCCATTTGCCCATTTAGATGAGATATTAATAACTGGTAGAAACACAGAGGAAAGTGGGAGAAACATTGAAGAAGTTCTAAAAAGGGTACACAAATATTGGCTCAGAGTAAACCAAGCTGCTTGTTTTGGGCATAGCCTAGGTGCAGAAGGGACCCCTCCCTTATAAGAAAAGCCATGGAGGATATGGCTTTACCCAAAGGTATTTGCAATTTGAGATCATTTTATGTGCTGTTAGGCTGCTGTGGAAGGTGCCTTCCCAGCTTGTCTACCAAAATAAGTTCAATCTTTTCATTGTTACAGAAACATATGCAGTGGGTTTGGACCAATAAGCAAACTAAAGCTTTTGAAGAAAAAGCAGAAGCAAAACTGATTTCCAGCCTTTTGGTGATCTGGAATGCACAGCTGCCCTTACTGTTCACATGCCATGCTTCCGCAGCAGTGAGGGAAGCCGTGATTTTGCCCATATGGGAAGATGGGAACGAGAACCCATTTCCTGCAGGAACATTAACAAAGGCTGGAAGCACCTGCTCTCAGACTGAGACAGCAACACCGGGGCTTCTTTTCTGGAGTAATTCAGCTTCATGGATAATTATTTGGACAGAATGTAGCACAATCCCTGATCATACACCCGGGGACAGTCACTAGTCTAGTATCGTGATATTTATTCCACCTCAGCAGCAGCCATGACGGGTCTCACTATGGTATCCAGCAGACATCTTCAGGGCAACATGCTGCTTTCCTGATCAGCTCTGAGAGCAGCAACTCAATGAGAGGCAGAATCAGTTGTCAGGGGCTCTTTCGGAGGCCTTGTCTTCACTACAGGCTCAGATTGACATGAGCTGCCTTGCGTTGACCTAGCTGTGGAAGTGTCTTCACTTAAGTTTGGCTCCTGCTGACATCAGCGCCTCTCTACTCCGATGTAGTAACATCACCTCCCAGAGTGGGGCAGAGTCATGCCCAATGTCATTCGGTGTCAGTGTAGACATTGCATTGCTTACATTGACTGTTACTGGCTATCAGGAGCTGTCCCACAATGCCCCACACCAACAATACAATTGACACAAGCACTACCGGTGAGGGTGTGCACTGCAGATGCAAGGAGCCCAGTGTGCACACACGTAAGTGATTTAATAACTGCGGTGGCTGTGTGCCGACATAAGTTAGGTCAACATAATTGTGTAGTTTAGACGTGGCCTTAAATGATGTTCCCTTTGCCCAAGAGGAGAGAGCCACAGAAACTAAAGGCCGACTCCAAAGCCCATTGAGAAGCCTTTCCATTGATGTTAGTGGGTTTTGGATCAGGCTGTCAGGGCCCCAGTCATTACTGAGTTACTTCAGGTGTAGGACAGTGTATCCGCATTGAAACCAAAGCGGTTCCATTGACATGAAAATGGAGTAATGTGGTGGGGACCCAGGCGCTAACAAGAGCCCAGTGTTGCCTGAAGTGATGTAACACACTCTTTCTAGCCAAGCTGTCTGGTGGCCGAGAAATTACATCCTTCCTCCTCTAGCAAGATGGAGCTGTCAGCAGAGAAGGATTATATCGCATGGGGTGCAAGAACACAAATATCAAAGCTCTGGCATTCCTTGCTGCTCACAAACAAGCCCATGAGCATCTCCAAGGCACAATGAAAATGCGAGGTTTGGCTAGCAGTTATTTTTGCTGGCTCAGATATTGAAAGAGGAACTAGTCAATGTGAATTCGGCCGCCGGTCCTGAAACATGCCACTGAGTGCCCCACGCTGCCCTTGGGAGTGGGTCACATACCCTGGGCAACCGCTAGACACAGGCCTGGTGAGCAAAGGCCCTGAGCTGAGCCAGTTGTCAGCAGTGGCTGCTCAGATTGCGGAGCACCGTGGGCTGTGTTTGCCTGCCACGCTCACTGGGCTAATGGGCCACAGCTCGTTTCTGACGACTTTCCAATTTTCCTCAAGAGACATGAATTCAAACCCCTCTAGTCCAGTTACTTCTCCAGAATGCTTTGGGCTGGCTCCTAAAGAGGCATCAGAGTAAAGCCAAGGGAGGATCCAGGAGCGCCGTACTGCAACCGGGCCCTTAGTCTGCAGTAAAGCCAAGGGAGGATCCTTTGAGCCCACGCCATGAAACGGGGCAGGGGATAGTGATCCTGGTCCTAGAAGCCAGGAGTCAGGACCAGCGGTCACTGGATCACACTAGTAGGGTGGCTCACATTGAGGGGAGCCCCACTGGATGCCCCCGACCCTGCCTCAGGGCCAGGGCCAGGGAGGAGCAGAGTGAGGAGGATTGGGCCCAGGGAGGAGGATAAAGCCCCTCCCCTCCCCCACTGCCCTGCAGTCCGTTGTGCAGCCTTGGCCACAGGACAACCAAACGACTGGCTGGGGGAGTGCCACTCCGAGACAAGGACCCAGAACGGGCTACAGACCACCGGGGAGGGTTTGCAGCAATGAGAAGATGGGAGGAGGCTGGGAAATAAGCCCCACAAGTTTGGAGGGGAACAAAGAAGGAGCCACCCCGGCTGCAGAAGAACCAGCCTCACCTGCCAAGCGAGGGGCAGCCAGGCCCCGAACTAGGCGCTGCTAGACCAGTCGCTGTGAAGTCAAAACTGCAGCCGTCACCTTGCTCCATAGCAGTGACTGACATCTGGGGGTGTTCCTTTTGCTGCCCCCCATCACAGCTTGCTGCCTCTCACCTTTCTCATCCTTTGGGCCCGGGCTGCTGTGGAGTGGCTGCAGAGGGGACTCCTGCAGACAAGCAGCCTGGAGCTGGCGGGACAGCTAAGACCAAGCAACAGGACCCCCCCGTTTCGAGCTCCCGGAGCACACCAGCGTCAGAGTGCATGGACAGGTTGCACTGACCCAAGGGGCTTGCACTGAGGCAGGGCAGAGTCTGCATGTGTCTAGCTAGGCATGTGCAAAGCCGTCTGTATAACCCCTGCCGGAGATCCTCCCGCTAGGAACACTTTGGCCAGAATTTGTAATGTAAGACTCACAGGAAAGCCTGGTACCCAGGGATGGTGTGAGTGTATGTGGTCACTGTGCCATATGGACTGTTACTGCGTGTGGTCACTACGCCGTATGGACTGTGTTACCGTGTGTGGTCAGAACACCATCTGGATTGTGTTACCGCGTGGAGTCACTGTGCTGCATGGACTCTGTTACTGCATGTGATCACTGCACTGTATGGACTGTGTTACACAATGACGGTGCATAGACCCTCCCACTGCAGACAGCCACATGCCAGGTCAGACTCACACACACACATTGCCATGTGCACGCACACACTAACCCGGGCTCACTCAAGCACCGGCTGTGATAACGCACTGCATGGCTAGTGTTCCTGGCTTTGCCTGGGTTAGATAGAAGTGTTGTTCTATTGTCAAGCCTGGCACATTTTCCATGAGATTAATGCTGAGACCCCCCTCCTCCCCCCCCGAAGGAGGGGCTGGTGTTTGTGCTGAGGCATGTGGCTGGGACCTGGGACCCCTTCCCCAGCCCTGGGAGTCCCCCATCTGATTTGCATCAAAAAAACACCTTGAGAATTTTCAGTTTGGGGGCAAAAGGTTTTTGATGAAAATGCAAAATTTTCCAAGGAAACAGAGACTTTTTTGGAGAGGATGGTGGTGGAAGGGAGGGTCAGTCAAAAGCCCAAATTTCTATCAAAAAGCAGTTTCACTCGACAACATTTAACCAGCCTTACCTATGTAAGTGGGGGAATGGTCCCGCTATTGTGGAGAACTTTCCTGGCTTCCCCGGAGAAATGGGCTAGCAGAAAGATCTGAGTCCTCGCTCCCACTTCCTTCACCCAGAGGCCTGCCTGACTCGAGGGCTCCCCTTCCACTCTCCTGTCTGGCAGAGTCCTCGTAACCTCAGTAAGGCTGGGCCCAGGATTCCTGGGGGGCCCAACCCCCAACCTTGTTGTGGTCACTCAGGGCAGGGGCTAGGGTGTCCCCACTCTGGGGTGCTCTCTCTGCAATGGATGCTTCCCTGACCCACTGACCATTACATACCATAGGTGCAGACTCCATGGGTGCTCTGGGGCTTGAGCACCCACAGGAAAAAATGGTTAGTGCTGAGCACCCACTGGCAGCCCCCCTATCAGCTCCCCCCACCCAGTGCCTCCTGCCCGCCCACCGATCAGCGCCTCCCCCTCCCTCCCCGTGCCTCCCGCCTGCCCACTGCGGATCAGCTGTTTCGCAGCATGCCGGAGGCTGGAAGGGAGGGGGGAGGGGCGAGGGCACAGTGTGCTGGGGGAGGGGGCCGATCTGGCGGGAAGGGGCGGGGGTGGGGACTTGGGAAAAGGGGGTGCAATGGGGGTGGGGTCTGGGGCAGAGCCGGGGGTCGACTTGTGAAAGTCGGCACCTATGTTGCATACAGCTCAAAGCAAATACAATTTATTAAACAGCAACCGATTTAAAAATAAGGAAAAAATGGGAAAGGTGAAAGGAAAACCCGTCACCCCGCTCTGTGGCCTGGGGATGCCACAACCAGCGTCTCTGGCACGTCGGGGCAGTTCAGTCTGTTCCTCACACGTCCCAGGCCCCTGCCCAGGCCCTGGCCGTGCTGCAGGGATGCTGCGGGTCGGACACTCGCTCTGGCGGTGGCCACACGCCCTCAGCTCTGGGTGGCAGGACCCTTCTTCCCAATGTCAGCCTCCTCCCCCATGCCGTTGGGGTACGGTCGTCCCTCCCCCCAGGTCTGGCCTGCAGGGCCCCTTGCATTGGGCCCGCTGCCCAGGGTCCCCCTCGCCCTCCCCAGCTGCTCCCTGCACCCGGCTCCGGACGGCTCCAGCCCCAGCCCTGCTGCTGCTGCTCTGCCCCCCTCCCCCTGGGCTGCTTCTCTGGCCCCTCTGGCTCTGATTATTGCACGTCTGCGCCCAGCACCGGTCTGCTCCCTGGGCTGCTTCCTGCCGGCGCGGCCCTGCTCCCCAGCTCAGCTCGGGCCCCTGCTCTCCCCTGAGCTCGGCCCCACTCGGTCTGACCCAGGCCATTCCAGCTCCCATGGATGAGGGGACCCCCCTGGCCTCCTGACGCCCTCATTGGCCTGCCCGCCCTGTCAATCAGGCTGACCGGGAGCGTTGGCCTCTCCCCATTGCCCCTGGGGACTGTCAGTCTCAGGGTCCTGATGCCCCATCCACCCTTCCCCTTTCTTTTGGGACTGGGAGCGAGCAACCCAACCCCCCCCCCCCCCGAGCGTTAATGAGGGGCCAACAGCCCCCTTACACCTGGGAGGAAAGAAGGGGCAAGAGGCTGCTATAAACATATGAGGACCTGTGACCTATCTAGAAGAGGCAGGTGGAGAAGAGAAGACCCACATATTGTTACTAGATGCATGTCCAAGAAATAGTGATCTGAAAAGGATGCTGACCATGTAGTTATGGACGAGGGAGGCCGGTCTCCTTCCCCTGGCCAGGAGGCCAATGAGAGCCTCAGCGTTGGAGCTGGGTCGACACACGGAGACGGAGTTGGAAGAGCAAGCCATGGCTGTTCTGCCTGAGAGGCTGCACTGCCCATGACTGACCCACAGACCTCAAAGGCAGCTCCCCCCGGCTGTCCCCAAAGAACAGAAAGGAGCGCAGAGCCCAACTCCTGCTGACAGTGACAGCAACCGGAGCCCTGCCTTGCCTGGCCTTCAAACCCCAGCCCCAGGGCCAAATCGAGCACCTGGAGTTAGGCTCCCAAATCCATATGGAGACGTGTCCTGACTGTCAGAGGAGCTGAGCAGCTGCAGCCGCCATCGACTTGAGCCACACAGCTAGGAACACTTTGGCCAGAATTTGTAATGTAAGACTCACAGGAAAGCCTGGTACCCAGGGATGGTGTGAGTGTATGTGGTCACTGTGCCATATGGACTGTTACTGCGTGTGGTCACTACGCCGTATGGACTGTGTTACCGTGTGTGGTCAGAACACCATCTGGATTGTGTTACCGCGTGGAGTCACTGTGCTGCATGGACTCTGTTACTGCATGTGATCACTGCACTGTATGGACTGTGTTACACAATGACGGTGCATAGACCCTCCCACTGCAGACAGCCACATGCCAGGTCAGACTCACACACACACATTGCCATGTGCACGCACACACTAACCCGGGCTCACTCAAGCACCGGCTGTGATAACGCACTGCCTGGCTAGTGTCCTTACTAATGAGGTGAACTGCAACAATGACAAATATGAGCTGAAGACGCAACGTGACCTTCCCTTCATGACCCACCCGGTGTGGGGGGGAGGGCAGGGAAAGAGTGACACTTCCAGGAAACAGATTTCAGAGTAACAGCCGTGTTAGTCTGTATTCGCAAAAAGAAAAGGAGTACTTGTGGCACCTTAGAGACTAACCAATTTATTTGAGCATGAGCTTTCGTGAGCTACAGCTCAGCTCACGAAAGTTCATGCTCAAATAAATTGGTTAGTTTAAGGTGCCACAAGTCCTCCTTTTCTTTTTACTTCCAGGAAACAAACTCCCCTCTGATTTCAGACCCTTTGTTTAAATAAAGGTCCATCGCCCACGATCCTGTTTCACACATGGCAAGGTGATGGGTCCTCTGAGGCTCGCCAAAGAAACAAACCCCGGGGGGACACCAGGTCTGACACCGGCCCTCCCGCAGGAGTAGCTGAATTGAGTCAAGGTCTCACCCATGTGGAATGGTGACTGTCCTGTGCTCACAGTATTGACAATAATCCCCCGTCCTCTGCTGCCTGCTAGCAAAGGAGCAGAAAGCACTTTGCCAACGCTAATTAGCATTGGCCTAACGACACCCTGGGAAGTATCATGATCCCCATTTCACAGATGGTGAAATCGAGGCAGTGAGCACGTGTGTAACTCACCCGAGGCCCCGCAGCAAGGCTGTGGCAGGACCAGGAATTAGGACCCAGGTTCCCTTGTTCCACGTCTGGCGCATTAACCACAAGCTTGTCCTTACTTACTCCCTGTTTGAATTAGGAAGCCGGGGGTGGGGCGATAGCCTGGCTCCACGGAAACCAATGGCAGTTTACCATGGACTATAATGGGGCTGGCTTTTCAAAAGCTGCTCCTTAGACACTCAGCTGGGAGCCTGCCCCATCCGCAAGCCTCTTTGGAAAACATCTGCAGTACTTACTCTGCCTCCACGGGCAGCCTGCCCAGCTAGGGAGGTGGCACGTTCACCATGAAACCCTCCTGGCAACGGGCAGCCCAGACGACACGGGGCTGCAGCCCCTCCTGCAGGGAGAGAAGGCTCTTGGTGCCTTTTCCTCCCAGCACTGGAGACCTGAGGCTCTGGCAGGTGCCCTGACCGGCTCCATGGAAATGGGGAGCAGACCCTGGTGAAAAGATCAAGCCGCCAGGCTACCTCTGCTCTGACGTGCTGCCTGGTGCGCCGTAGCTGGGCGTGCCCTCAGCACCCGGGCCCAGACGGCTCGGCGCAGGGTCTGTGTGGCGGCCCCATTACACAGGGGGCAGGCGGAAGGACACAGAGGGCAGGTCATGCTGTGAGTTGCTGGCAGTGACAGGAGCAGAAGCCAGGTCTCCACCCTACCCCGCCCTCTGCCCCACACAATCCTGTGTGCAAATGGGGCCCACGGTGCACTGCCAAGAGCAGGCAGGGCATTGCCCAGGCAGCATCCTGCTGAGACGGGTAGTGAGCAGACACCGTCCCACCCACCAGAGCTCTCTCGCTTGCCTGCTGACTCCAAATGCGACCTGAGTCACGTCATCAGCCGATCAGCACCCGGGGCACGCTGACCCCGCGGGACACCCCTCCAGCGCCCGGGGCACACTGACCCCATGGGACACTCCCCACAGCGCCCTGGGCACGCTGACCCCACAGGGCACCCCCCTCCAGTGCCCGGGGCATGCTGACCCCAAGGGACACCCCTCCCAGCGCCCTGGACATGCTGACCCCACGGGACACCCCCTCCAGCGCCTGGGGCATGCTGACCCCAAGGGACACTCTCCCATGTGCCCTGGGCACGCTGACCCCACAGGGCACCCCCCTCCAGCGCCCGGGGCACACTGACCCCATGGGACACTCCCCACAGCGCCCTGGGCACGCTGACCCCACAGGGCACCCCCCTCCAGCGCCTGGGGCACACTGACCCCACAGGGCACCCCCCTCCAGTGCCCGGGGCATGCTGACCCCAAGGGACACCCCTCCCAGCGCCCTGGACATGCTGACCCCACGGGACACCCCCTCCAGCGCCTGGGGCATGCTGACCCCAAGGGACACTCTCCCATGTGCCCTGGGCACGCTGACCCCACAGGGCACCCCCCTCCAGCGCCTGGGGCACGCTGACCCCAAGGGACACTCTCCCATGTGCCCTGGGCACGCTGATCCCACAGGGCACCCCCTCCAGCGCCCTGGGCATGCTGACCCCATGGGACACCCCCCCATGTGCCCTGGGCATGCTGACCCCACAGGGCACCCCCCTCCAGTGCCCGGGGCATGCTGACCCCACGGGACACCCCTTCCAGCGCCCGGGGCACACTGACCCCACAGGACACTCCCTCCAGTGCCATGGGCACACTGGCCTCACAGGGCACTGCCCTTCAGTCCACATGGGACACCCTCTCCAGTGCCATGGGCACACAGGGCACCGTGGGTTCATTTTAGCTCGTGAAATCATTAAGTGCCCCAATGTGGTGATACCCCTTTTTCTGTGGTCGATTTGTGGCTCATGCTGGCCATCTGTCTGCGTGATACAGCCCCATCATTCCCCATCTGCTTGGGGAGCATAGGAGACCCAGAAGGAGGGGTGTGTGAGGAGGGTGCCCCAGACCCCCCCTTCTGTCTGCAAGGAGAGATGGGGCCCCTTACAGCCCCCTCCTCCTGTGTGTGCTTCGGTGGGAATGGGCAAATCGGGGCTTCCCCAGGAATGCAATGGGGAACATAGACTGGGCAGAGTCCCTTGCCCAAAGGCAGCTGCTTGGTGACACTCCAGGCTGCAGGCCAGAGCCCCGGGCCCCACCCTGGACACCCCGCATGAGCGGGCAGTGTCAGGGGGCATGCAGGGTTGTTAATATTTCATACAGGATTTACTAAACTCTAAAGTGTTTATTGATTGTTACTGTTAATTAAATTGGCCCCAGAGCAAGCAGGGAGGGGGAATCTGGGGTGGAGGGAGGAGGGTGATGGGGACCAAGCAGGTCCCAAAGCAATGCCAGTGATCAGGCCGGGCAGTGAGAGTGCTGAGCCGCGGCAGAGAAGCTGCCCTTCCCTTCCCAGATGCAGCCGGCTCTCATTATCCTGAGCCAGCGAGGGTGCTCACGCACACAAATATATTCTAATTCATTAGAGCTGGCACAGATCTCTTTGCAGAGAATGAGCGTTTTATTTTGGAGGCTCAGTGGTTCAAGTGTTTGAAAGGGCAGCGTTCTCTGTGCCTCCAATGTGGGGCTAATGATAATCTAAATTAGTTATTGGAAATAATTACCGAGGCTTTATTGTGCCAAGCACAGCGGAGCCCTGGAG
Organism: Chelonia mydas; assembly: GCF_015237465.2. Lineage (NCBI taxonomy): Eukaryota > Metazoa > Chordata > Testudines > Cheloniidae > Chelonia > Chelonia mydas. Next base: position 17,507,781 of record NC_051259.2, on the reverse strand, counting down.
AGCAGTCGCGCTCAGACACTGCCATGCAGCTAAAAGCTTTGATGCCTCATTAATATTCAAGGGGAGTCTTTGGGTTGTTCCCTCCTCCCCTCGCGAGCTGCCACAGCTCTCTGAATGAACCTCGGGCCTCCGGTGACACGAGCGAGAGGCCCTGCCAATTGAAATTAGCGCTGGTACAATATCAAAGTTCACTGCACTTGTAATCTCGAATGGAAAAGGTGGGTTTCAAAAGATCATATCATCTCGCAAGGCAGCGAGGAACCTTTGCCGAGACAGCTTGTGCTGGCTCCAGGCGAGTGGTTCTGGGCTCTGATAACGCCGGAGAGGTAGCATCTCCAAGGTTGTCCTACACAGCTGGTTTTTATGATATAATGGACCAAACTGGCTGCATAATTAATCAGCCTATATTTTTCCCCTAGTAAATCTTCCCGTGATGGGCAAAACAGAAGCCCCGGAGCTGTATCAAGCTGCCAGAATTGTGTGGTGTTGTTTTTTGTGTCCCCCCCTTTTTTTTTTCTCTTGGATCCTGGAATAAACGCTGCAAAATCAGTGACTCCGGCATTGCTCAAAACAAGGATCCAGGAATCTCAGGGCTGCTTTTCTGCTGAGGTTTGGACTCCAAACCCCCGGGCTCCAAGCAGGGCAGAGCAATGTATTTTTGGATGTGGACTTGGGCTGGCAGGACTCTAGGGAGAGTTTCCTCTCCTTACCCCAGAACTGAATCCTAAGAACAGTGCAGTTCTGCTGTCTGCATGTGGGGGCAGACGCAATGGCACTGCTTAGCACCTATCTTCAAATGGGAACTGCCCACTGATGCCAATGGGTGCTGGAGTGAAGGTTAACTGACAAATCGCTACAGGCTCCAGGGGACTGTTACTGTGGCCGTTTACAGAGTCATGTCGAGAGATTAAATGGCTTGACAAACCCCCCAGAACAAATCAGTGTCAGAGCTGGGCTCAGAACCTGGGAGTTCCCAGCTGCCTCTGCTCTGGCTGGGCTGCCTCCAGACGCACCTGCTGTGGGCTGGCCCAGGAAGCTGCAGCATCAGGTGCCCTGTGCTCCTTTCGGCACTTTGCACAACGCTTGGCAGCAACCAGGAGGAGGTGGAGCTGCAGCCAGGCTGTTTGTAATTGTAACCAGCTCTTGCCCTCATCTGCCCAGGCTCTCCGAGACTGAGCTCTCCCTAAGGGTGACTGGGGGAGGGCAGCGTGGAAGTTCTCCCTGTGACGGCTGTGGGGAAAGGAGTGCAGCAATGGGCTGTGAGTCATCCCACACTTCCATCCCACGCCGTCTCCGAGCGTGAGTTATAGGGCTCCTCCTCTGCTGAGCCGGCACAAATCATCGGGCCTGTCAGGAGCTAGAACGAAGTGGGCTGGGTGCAGAGTCCACACTAGTTCTTTAACAAGATTGATGCTCCGCAGCTTCCCCAGGTCTGAGTTCAAGAATCTATATTTTATTCCTGTTCGTTCTCCCCTCTCCGCGCCCTGTTGGCCTTCTCAGGCAGGCGCTGATAATCCCGGGCGGGTCTGCATGCACAGGCTGGTCATGTGTCTCCCTGGAAAGAGAAACGTGTTCCTAGAAAAGATTGATGAGGAGTGAATTATTTAATCTTACACTCCTGGCTGCACCAATTCCTGCTCAGCAGCACAAACACTGGGCTAGGCAAGCTCATTCGATGACAGCCTGGCTCACACTGGGCTGGTCACCTGCTTTGGTCCTGCTGGGGCCGCTGGCCATGCAACGCTGGTCTGGCTGTGATCCCGAATGGCACCGGTTGCTGGAGATGGTGCACGTGGCTATGCCCCAGGTACTGTGCCCAGCCTGTGGCTGATGGCTCCAAGGCTGCATTCCCCTGGTCACCCCAGTCACCAGCATGCCCAGCGCTTTGCTGCCATCCTCAGGAGAACCATGACGGCAGGAGCACTCTTACGGGAGATAGAATCACAGGGTCGTCTAGTCTAACCCCTGCCAAGATGCAGGATTTGTTGTGTCTGAACTATCCAAGGCAGATGGCTCCAGCCTCCTTTTGAAAACCTTCAGTGAAGGAGCTTCCACAACCTCCCGAGGCGTCTGTTACATTGTTCTACTGTTCTTACAGTTAGGAAGTTTTTCCTGAGATTTAATCTAAATCTGCTTTGCTGTAGTTTAAACCTACTGCCTCTTGTCCTGCCCTCTGTGGCAAGAGAAAACAACTGTTCTCCATCTTTTTCATGGCAGCCTTTCAAGTATTGAAAAACCAGTATCATGTCCCCCTCTCCCACCCCTGCTCCAGTCTCCTCTTTTCCAAACTAAACATACCCAGTTCCTTCAGCCTTTGCCCAGATGACTTGCATTCCACCCCTTTGATCATCTTTGTCACTGGTTTCTGGTTCCTTTCCAGTTTCTCTACATCCTGTCTATACATTGGTGACCAAAACTGGACACCATACTCCAGCTGAGGCCTAACGAGGGCTGAGTAGGCGGTACTGTCACCTCCCGTGACTTGCAGGCTGTGCCTCTGTTCATGCAGCCCAAAACTGCATTTGCTTTTTTTGCAACAGCATCGCATTGCTGACTCATGTTGAGGTTCTGATCCACCACCACTCCCAGATCCTTCTCAGCAGTGGGGATGCCAAGCCAGTTATCCCCCATTCTGTATTTGTGCATTTGGTTTTTCCTCCCTATTGTAGCACCTCACATTTGTCTTTGCTGAATTTCATTTTGTCGTCCATAGCCCAGTTCTCCAGTTTCTCAAGATGCCTCTGAATCTTAGCTCTGTCCTCCAAAGTGTTTGTTGCTTCCCCTCCCGAGCTTTTTGTCATCTTCAGATTTGATCAGCCTGCTCTCTATTCCCACATCCAGGTCACTAACAAAGATGTTAAATAACACAGGACCCAGAACAGATCCCTGTGGAGCCCCACTTGAGACCTCCCTCCAATCCGACATCATTCCATTAATAGTGACTCTTTGTTTGTGATTGTTTAACCAGTTATGTGTCCACTTAATGGTAGTTCTGCTGAGCCCGCATTCCTCCAGCTTACTTATCTGAATGTCATGTGGGACAAGTGTCAAAAGCCTTGCTGAAGTCCAGGTATATTATGTCCACCGCATTCCCCCTACCCACCATATCAGTTACCCTGTCAAAGAAGGAAATCAAGCTGGTTTGGCATGATTTGTTCTGGGTAAATCCAGGCTGGCAACTCATGATCACCCTTCGTCCTCCAGGTATTCGCAAAGTGAATGTTTTATACCTTGCTCCAGTAGCTTCCCAGATATTGAGGAACAAGCTGACGTGTCTATGGCTCCTCGGCTCCCCCTTTCCCCTCTTTTAAAAGATGGGCACCATGTTGGCCCTTCTCCAGGCTTCTGGGCCCTCTCCTGTCATCCATGAGTTTGCAAATATTATTGCCAGCGGCTCTGAGATTTCTTCAATTAATTCCTCCAGTACCCTGAGGTGAATAGCATCCAGCCCCACTGATTTGAATTCATTCAAATTAGTCATAAGATCTCTGACATGTTCTTTATTTATCCTGATCTGCATCCCTTCCCCTTTATTGTCTATGGTAACTTTGCTAGTCATCTGGCCACACGTTATCTTTTGGGAAAAGACTGAAGCAAAGTCAGCAGTGAGCAGTTCTGCCTTCCTATCATCTTCTGTTACCAGCTCACCTTCTCCACTGAGCAGTGGACTACACACAGTCCTTGATCTTTCTTTTTTGTCTGACATATTTGTAGGACCCCTTCCTGTTGTCTCTAACATTTCTTGCCAGCTGTAACTCATTCTTTGCCTTGGCTTTCCTGATTTTGTCCCTCCACGCTCACGCTATTCCCATGTATACTTCCCTGGTGACGTGCCCCTCCTCCCATTCCCTGGATGGATCCCGTTTGGTTTTTAGACAGCTAAAAAGCTCCTTGTCCAGCCACATTGGCCTCCTGTGGCTCTTCTTATTTTTCCTCTGCGTCGGAATAGCGTGATGCGGAGCCTCTAGTATTACATCTTTTAGGAAACGCCCTTTCACTTGTTTTCTTCCTAATTGGTCTTTCCATGGGACCTGGCCTACTATTTCTCTGAGTCAGCTGAAATCCGCCTTTCTGAAGTCCACTGTCCTTGTTTTGCTGTTCTCATGCCCTCCTTTCCAGAGGATCCTGAATTCTATTAGATCATGATCACTTTCTCCCAAGTTCCCAACCGCCTTCACGTTCACAGCTGATCCCTTCTGGCACCCCAGGGTGCAGCATGCCGAGGTGGAAACCTGTCAAAGGTGACCTCTGCCCAGACAAGCATGTGGAGAGAGACAGTCCCCAGGTCAGGAGGTGCCTGCAGAACCGTCCAGTTCCCCTCCATTAAAACACTAGCACTGCATGCCCCACTGAAACTAATGGGAGTGCAGAGAGCACAAGTCAGCACAGAATGCAGCCCACGGGCCAGCTCCCCCTCAGGGATAAATCAGCGCAGCTCCATTGAAGTCTGTGGGGGGCCTGTGACGGGGTGCAAAGAAAGGGTTAACCCCACTCTATGGGCGGTGGATGTCCTGCCCACCAGGCCATGCTGGGCACGCGCCCATGGCTGCCTCACTATAAAAGGGAGCAGCCCAGCTCATTCTGGGCTGACTGCCGGAGGGGAAGGAACTTCGGCCGAAGCTCCAGCTGAAGAACCTCCACAGCCCCTGCCTGCAAGAGCCAGAGACCCTGCGAACCGGACTGGAGGACCATTCACGCCGAGGACCTCGGAGACCCTGACGCCTCACAGACAGCAGCTTCTGGAACTACGGTAGGAAATGACCTAGGGAGGGTTAGTGAGTGGTATCTCCCACCCGAGTGAGGTCAGCGTGTTTCGGTGGGATTCCCCGCTGACCCAGTGATGGACTGCTCCGTCACTATTAGGGACCTGGGTCAGAGCCCAGTGGAGTCAGGCGGGCCTGGGCCCCTCCACCTGGGCTATCACCCCCCCCCCCGGTGGTGGCCCCCACCTTTCCCCACCATATTGACTCTAGCCATTAGGCTGTAACCCCAGCCTCCGGGCCATACCATGGTCAGCCCAAGGGCCACCATGGAGACTAACCATGGTGATATCAACACCCTGCCCTGCCCCAAAGGGGGATGGGGTGTGCATACGGAGACTTCCTCCTAAGGGGGACAGAGTCATCCATCTGCCGACCAGACCGCGAGACTCAAGAAGTGTGCTGCTTGCCTGGAGCTAGAATCCAGGATGTGATGGAGTGTTTGCTGAGATTGATCAAGCCCTTGGACTGCTAGCCCTTCCTACTTTTCCACGTGGGCAGCAATGATACTGCCAAGAATGACCTTCAGCGGGTCACTGCAGACTACGTGGCTCTGGGAAGAAGGATAAAGGAGTTTGAGTCGCAAGTCGTGTTCTCGTCCATCCTCCCTGTTGAAGGAAAAGGCCCAGGTAGGGACTGTCAAATTGTGGAGGTGAATGCATGGTTACGCAGGTGGTGTCGGAGAGAGGGCTTTGGATTCTTCACCCGTGGGATGCTGTTCCGGGAAGAAGGATTGCTAGGAAGAGAGGGAAGAACATCTTCGCAGGCAGGGTTGCTAACCTTGTGAGGAGGGCTTTAAACTAGGTTTGCCGGGGGATGATGACCTAAGCCCAGAGGTAAGTGGGGGAGTGGGATACCAGGAGGAAACACAAGGAGGAGGGTACAAGACGGGAAACCTCCTGATTCATACTGAGAAAGTAGGGCAATTGGCTAATTATCTTAGGTGCATGTACACGAATGCAAGAAGCCTGGGAAACAAGCAGGAAGAATTGGAAGTCCTGGCACAGTCAAGGAACTATGATGTGATTGGAATAACAGAGCCTTGGTGGGGCAGTTCACATGACCGGAGCACTGTCATGGGTGGGTATAAACTGTTCGGGAAGGACAGGCAGGGGAGGAAAGGTGGAGGAGCTGCATTGTATGTAAGAGAGTGGCATGATTGCTCAGAGCTCCAGTTTGAAACTGGAGAAAAGCCTGTTGAGAGTCTTTGGGTTAAGTTTAGAGGTGAGAGCAACAAGGGTGATGTCGTGGTGGGTGTGTGCTATAGACCACCAGAACAGGGGGATGAGGTAGACGAGACTTTCTTCGGACAACTAACTGAAGTTTCCAGATCACAGGCCCTGGTTCTCGTGGGGGACTGCAATCCCCCTGACATCTGCTGGGAGAGCAATACAGCAGTGCACAGACAATCCAGGAAATTTTTGGGGAGTGTTGGGGACAACTGCCGGGTGCAATTACTGGAGGAATCGACTAGGGGCCGTGCTCCTCTTGACCTGCTGCTCACAGACAGGGAAGAATTGGTATGGGAAGTAGAAGTGGGTGACAGCCTAGGCAGCAGTGACCATGAGATGGTCGAGTTCAGGATCCTGACAAAAGGAAGAAAGGAGAGTAGCAAATTATGGACCCTGGACTACAGAAAAGCAGACTTAAACTCCTTTAGGGAACTGATGGGCAGGATCCCCTGGGAGGCTAATATGAGGGGGGAAAGAGTCCAGGAAAGCTGGCTGTATTTTAAAGAAGCCTTATTGAAGGTGCAGGAACAAACCATCCCGATGTGCAGAAAGATTAGCAAATATGGCAGGCGACAAATGTTCCTTCTAATTTTTTACAGGCCGTGAGTGCAAAAAATTTCTTCTGTGCAAATTTTTGACAGGCCGTGTGTGCAAAGGAGGAGGAAGTCCTGCACTTAGGAAGTCCTGCACTAAGGAGTCCTGCACTTAGGAAGGAAGAATCCCATGCACCGCTACAGGCTGGGGACCGACTGGTTAAGCGGCAGTTCTGCAGAAAAGGACCTGGGGATTACAGTGGATGAGAAGCTGGATATGATCAACAGTGTGCCCTTGTCGCCAAGAAGGTCAATGGCGTATTGGGCTGTATTGGTAGGAGCATTGCCAGCAGATTGAGGGAAGTGATTTTCCCCTCTATTCGGCACTGGTGAGGCCACACCTGGAGTATTGCGTCTAGTTTTGGTCCCCCCACTACAGAACGGATGTCGACAAATTGGAGAGAGTCCAACAGAGGGCAACGAAAATGATTAGGGGGCTGGGGCACAGGACTTATGAGGCGAGACTGAGGGAACTGGGGTTATTTAGTCTACAGAAGAGAAGAGTGAGGGGAGATTTGATAGCAGCCCTGTTCTGTGCTGAACCCTTCCTTCTGGAGCGCAAGGAGCTGGGCCCAGGGTGGAAGGGCCTGGTTTAGTGCTCCCACCTTCTGAAGATGTGTAGCGAGGTGGAGTGGCCTTCCTCTGACGCAGCCAGGGAGGAAGCACTCCCCCCCTCTGGTGCAAGGAGCCAGCCCGCCCCTTGCGCCAGAAGTGGAGGGGTGGGACACCAAGTATAAGAGGCAGGGCCTCCAGCTCAGGTGGAGGAGAGCTAGGGAAGGAGTCAGACATTGCTACTTTGCCGCTGGCCCTGAACCAGGGCCTGAGCTCTGCCTTTGGAGAAACATCCCGAGGAGCTGCTGCCTGGGGAGTACCTTGAGGAGCTGCTGGAACTGCCAGCTGCCGAGTACACCGAGGACCTGTGAGCAATGAAGCCCTACAACCAGGTCGGGGTAGGAAGTAGCTCAAGGAGACCAGACATTAGTCCAGTCCGAAGCCACGGTCAGCATGTTTTGGCAGGATCCCCGATGACCCAGTGGTGGGATTTCCCATCACTGTTAGGGCCTGGGCTGGGACCCAGTAGACTAGGGTGGGCCTGGGTCCCCCTACCCCCTGGGGTGGCAGCCTACACACCTTAGGCTGGATGGCCTGAATTTGTTTGCTGTCTGCCCCAGCCAGAAAGCTGGACCACAGACTGCCTCTGCTGTACCCTGCCCAGAGGGCTAAGCCTGGCTGTGTTTGCTGCCTGCCCCAGCCAGATGGCTGGCTATATATTCTTTACTGCTTTACAGTGCTAATCCCCTGTTAATTGGCCCTCAGTCGTTAGGTGGCCTAGCAAGGCGGCATAGCCTCCCTCTGGTGCGGACAGGGAGGAACCACTCCAAGCCACTAAAAGATGCAGGTTCAAATCCTACCTCAGGTCATAAATAAACCTGTGGTGGCCTCCCACAAGTGGAGACTGTCTGGAACGCGTTCCCGAGGGGGGGCAGGGGGGTGATTAGCAGGCTCTGCATGAGGGAGCTTCAGGCTGGGATAGAAGGCCGAGGGTGGGTTGGTGAGGAGGAGATGTGGGAAACAGCAGTAATGAGGGAACACATGTTAGCAGAGCCGTTGGCCAGCAAGGGTGTATATCTGAGGGCAGCATACCCAGCAATGGAGCAGGAGCATGGGGGCTGCATGGCCATGGACAAGAACCGGTGGCGGACATGGAGCTATCCTGGGAGGGAGGGAAATAGAAGAGGGGTGGCACAGCGCCTGTGTGGATTCATCACAAGTGCCACCTACCCCCGGAATCAAAGGAAAGCAAAGAGCTCGTCTGCCCTGATGGAGCAAACATGGCTAGAATGTAAAACTGGTCAACAGGTTATCTTTGAATGAAAAATGACTTTTGCATCAATACAGAAATTTTTGAGAAAATGCCCAGGTTTTTGTCAAAAAAATGAAAACAGAAATTTTGGCCAAAACTCAGAAAATTTGAGCCAAACCCGAAAAGTGTGAACTGAAAACCAAACTTCTGATGAAACCTTGAGAACGCATGGAGACAAATTTTGATGAAAACAGAAACTTTTTCCTTTTTATTGAAATTTTTCAAGGAATGAATCCCATTTCCTGATCTGTGTGACCCACCCACTCCAGGGAGCAGGCGATGCCCTTAAGGGTCATTGTTTAATATTCAAATGCCAGGAGCTGCCGTCAGTGCCAGGCGCTGAGTTCCTGGGTACTATGATTTCCCACTCTGCGTGGCAACAGTTATTCCTCTGCTGGGGCCTGAGATTAGTGCTGTGGGCACCAAGTGCAAAGACATACTCTAGCTCGAGGGTGGGCAAACGATGACCCGCGGGCCTGATCCAGCCTGCAAGCCATTTTAAGCTGGCCCGCGAGCTCCCACTGGGGAGCAGGGTCTAGGGCTTGCCCTGCTCCGGCCAGGGCACTGGGTCGGGGGCCGCACCATGCGGCTCGGCCCTGCTCCGGCTGGGGCGCTGGGTTGGGGACTGCACCACGTGAGGGTAAATATGAATAAAAGCTTGATAAATAGCAAATCGAGGCAGTGGGAGTTCGGAGCCGCTGCCTGCCTGCAGACTCCGTGCCTCTTGCAGCAGAGTGCCTTAGGGATCTGACACGGTGCAGGAGGGCGGGCTGAAGAAGGAGATGTTGCGGCTACCGGTTCAGAAGATTGAATCAACATGACCAGCTGCTCTATGGCATCAGGAATCAGACAGACGTGGATTGGAAACAAGTGAGCAGGAAGCGAAGTCTAGCATGATGTGGGAGCTGGCGCTGTCCATGGCAGACCTGCTGCTTCAGGAGTCAAGCAGTTGGAGACAAACTGCCCCGACGAGCGTTAATGAAGCAAAGCCCAAAGCTAGCCTCAGTGCTGAGAACCTTGTCATCGTGTGACTCCAGAGGTCAAAAGATCCAGGAGTGGGTGACAGCCAAGCAGGTTTGTTAGGGCAGCTGACCTACATCTTCCATTCCAAGCGCACTACTGTCTACGTAGGAAATGTTTTACCCACCTCTCAAATGCAGCCAGCTCTGGGGTGGAACACAGCAACAGTTCAACAGCACCCAGCTCTGCTATACGGCAATTTAGGACAAGAAGAGAACAATATTCTTTCCAGTGGATAGTGCACAGGGAATTACAGGAGGTCAAATGTAAGCATCCGTATTCGAACTGGGCAGGGACACTGGAGTTAAGAAACCTTTTCTTGCAAAAAATGCCATGGGGTCTTTAATGAACGTGAGCGATCAGGATCTAAGTTCCGGAAGAAGCCCTTTTGCAGCACCATGCAATGCTGGGACATCAGCTCAGCACCAGTTCAGAGGGTAAAGAAACTCCTATTGAGTCATTAACACCATGTCCTGCAATACCTGGGTTTTCCTGGGAGAGCCGCTCCCATTCAGTTGCTGACTAGGTCCACCCCTGCTTAGCAGAGAGTCTCCAACCCACTGTTATGTTTTTCCAGAAACAAAGAGCAACCAGATGGATCATTCAGAATGATCCATCAACATTCAAAAAAGTCACCTACCTGAGTTCGGACCCACTGTGTATAATGGCAATCTGCAGTGTGCAAGCACGTAATGGCAATCTGCAGTGCACGAGTGTCTAATGAGGATCTGCAGTGTGCCGGCGTCTAATGGCAATTCCTGGGGGAGAACAGTTACACCAGTGTAAATGTGAGCAGAGTATAGTCTTTTAGTCTACGGTCAGCACTTTGGTCTTTTCTTCACTGTGTCCACTGACTCCCATGTGCAACTTCAGGAGTCTGGCTCCGGCTGCCAATCCCTTGTCCAAGTGCCGGCAGAAACCCTCTCAAGTGACGTTGGGCCAGACCATTTCCCAGAATCCCTAAACAGCAGGGCCTCTGTGCATGGGTCTCCCCTGCCTGCGGGAAGGGGTGGAGTGCCAACCCTGCAGCCCGTCTCCCCGGTCTGTCACCCCCATGGGACATCCCTGGTGGAACTGGGAATCCTCTCCTGGGAAGGCCAGGCAGAAGGGTGTGCTGGAGCATTCTTGGCTTGGAGTCCCATAGCTACCTACGTATACAGCCCCCAGGTAACTGAGCTTTCACTGAAGTAATCCGTTTGTCTCCCCAGCCACGGGGCAGTCACTGTCCCCGGGTTACAGATGGGGCAGCTCAGGCACAGACTCGCCCTGTCTGTAGCAGTCAGGAAATGAACCCAAGGCGCCAGCACCTTGACTACAAGAGGGTCTGCAGGAGCCACTGCTCTCAAGGAAAGGGCTGGTTCTGGGCAGAGTGGGGAACCTCAGGCTGTTTCTGGCCCCTCGTGTGGCTTTTCTGCCCCCTGCAAGGAACAGACAAAGCCCGGATGCGCCATGGGATGGGGCTTTAAGCAGCGGGTACAGGAAACGGTTTGGGAGCCCCAGCAGCGGTGTGGATCTGCGGGTTGCAGCCAGTTGGCAGGGGGAGCTGGTGCAGATTCCACAGTGCACCTTACACAGGAGCTTAGCGTCACTGAGCCATGGCAGCTGGAACGGTGGCTCTACCAGGATCAGGCCAGGAACAGGTGCTGTGCTGGGGACGTGGAACTGGGGAGCTCTGCCCTCATTTACCATGCACTTTGCAAACCCTCTTCACCTGTCACCTGTCCTCTCTCCCCTCCTGCAGCCAGCACCTCTTCCAGCCAGACCTGTGTGCACCCCCAGCGATAGCCAAATAGCTCATAGACAGCGTCACTGCTCTGTTACAGACCCTTCTGCTCCCACGGCACACTCGCCTGAGTGCACACGTAACGCCGACAGACCCCGATCGTTCTCTCTCTCCCGGTCTCGACGGGACAGAGCACCACACCCAGGAGGTGTGTGGGTTACACACGGCTCCCCCGTGAATGTGGGTGTACTGAACAATGGGCATGGACCAGAGCCACACTTGGGAATTCCAGAGGATTTCTACGAGTGCTGGTCGGCAGTATTCAGCCAGACAGCCCTGTCTGCGGAGATCTCTGAGCATGCACAGAAACACTTCCACAAGCACACAATAAGGGCTCCACTTTAAATGGACATCTATGCCCCATACCCGCCCCCAGCAACGCAAACGCACTGTGCTTCCCAAACAATGCGCCAAGACACACACACGAATGCCTCCAGCTTTCACTGAAAACTAATTTTAACCAGTGAACACCTGCCAAATTGATTTTATGGGCTTGACACTGGTAAATCACTTTAAATTTCAAGCCTCCACAAAATTTGCATCCTGCTATTTTTGAATCTCTTGGAGACACTCAGCTTTGGCTTGTTTCATGGTGTAACTTCTGTACTCAGAGCCCAGAGGACAATCCGCACTGAGATGGCAGCATGAACATGTGCTGCAAAGCACCGGGCAACCAGCACTTCGTGAGGCCAAGCCCTGGGCCTACCCACGTAGCCTCATCTATCTGAGCCATGGTTCTGTGGCAGGAGCTTGCCCTAAGAAAATCTCCATCTGGTAGAAATACAGAGAGCTAGTAAGTGGGCCTGTCTCATTAGTTAGACACAAATTTGCTGCTAAGGTGACGTGCTAAGAGCTTGTGTCCGTTCCATGCTGTGAGAGTTCAGGTCCTTCCTGGGGTAGCTTTCGGATCTGCTTAGTACAAAGGTGTAACGATGCTGCCTCTGGCGGCACACAACTGCGAGCGTCAATTCAGGACAAAGTGCTTAGAGCAGGGCAGTTACAGCCCAAGGCTGGGGTCCTTTGCACACCAAACCAGCCAAACAGAGATGACTTCGGTCTCACCGCACTGGCTAACCAGAAGTCATACAAGCAATTCCCTTAGCCACTCCAGTTTCCCAGTACCACCACCAGTGCCACTCGTTATGGGGACGAATGGTTATGAAAACCAACACCCCAGTAAAAGTAAAACAGGTTCTCCCGACCCCAAAGGGCCAAGCCCCAGACCCCAGTCAATATACCAGTCAGATCTTACCCACAAATCACGCTGTTGCCAATCCTTTAGAATCTAAAATCGAAAGGTTTATCCATAAAAAGAAAGAAATCTAGATGAGAGCTAAAATTGGTTGAATGGAATCAATGACATACAGCGATGGCAACATTCTTGGTTCAGGCTTGTAGCAGTGATGGAATAAACCGCAGGCTCAAATCAAGTCTCTGGAGAACATCCACAGCTGGGATGGGTCATTCAGTCCTCTGTTCAGAGCTTCAGTTTGGAGAAAGGTTCCTCCAGAGGTAAGAAGCAGGATTGAAGACAAAACGGAGGGGTCTCCAGGGCCTTTTATATTCTTTCTCTTGTGGGTGGAAACCCCTTGGTTCCCTTGTGCAAAATCACAGCAACAAGATGGAGTTTGGAGTCACATGGGCAAGTCACATGTCTATGCATGACTCAGTTCTTTGCAGGCTGACGCCAGTGTTTACACGTTAGTTTGAAGGTTCCCAGGAAAGCTCAGATATGGACTGGTGTCTCCCAAAGTTCAGGGTCAGTTAAGTGTTTCTTGACTGGGCACTTACTCAGAATAGTCCCTTCTCAAGCAGCTGACCAAATGCTTCACTGAGGCTACTTAGAATCAAAACACATTGAGAGACAAGTACATAGGCAATATTCATAACGTCAACTACAAAATGATACACACATACAGACAGCATAACCATAACCAGCAAATCATAACCTTTTCATAGACACCTCACACGACAACCTGTGTACAAGATTTGCTGCAGATATATAACCGTGGTTGCAACACTGATCTAGACAGTCCCAGTTTATGTCAATAACGTCACAAAAGGTAACTGGGCGAAATAATACAATGTGTTACATGGGAGCTCAGAGTAAATGATCTAATGAGCCCTTCTGGCCTTCAAATCTGTGAACAAATGTCATCTGGATTTTGGTGTGTAATCATGCACCAGATCCTCAGCTAGTGTAAACTGGCCCGGATAGAGCTATATAGATTTACATCAGCTGAGGATCTGACCCCATCGTTGTTGATGTAGGACCTACAATAAAAGCAGGTTTTGCTGTCTTCCATCCCTTATCAGTAGTAACTAGCTCCCAAGCTCTGCTTCGTCAGTGGATAAACAAGGATGCCATCATCCAAAAAGTCACGTTGGCTTCATGAGTTACTGGGAAATGGCACCATTGGCCAGGACAGAAATTGTATCTTCATGCTCCCTACAGCAATTTGTGCCCAGTTACCTTAGCTGAACTTGTCCTGGGGTATCTTCCCCTTGCCTGGAGCAGCTTTGGAGGGGCTGTGGAGAGCAGAGGGCAGATTTTGCAGTGTTTGGGGATGAAAGGTGCCACATGAGTGTATTGATTATTATTAAAGCACTTTGCTTTGCTGGCAGCCAACAGTGCCCCAAACGCGGTGCCTCAAACACACCCACCATCCGGGCGCCTGCCCAGCCCACGGGGCCATGGCAAGTGCAGCATTCTGCAGGCTGCCTGTCGAAACCCATCAGCGCTTGGCACCCTTCTCCTAGTCAAATGAGCCAGCTAAATTGATCAGCTGAACAATGTGAGCAGCCGGTGGAGCATGACCTGGCTTGTTTTACATGTGGGGCTCCTGCTAAGGCGACCCTTTCCCGTGACAGCGTCGCACTGGTGCCTCCGATGAACTGCCCCTGCCACAGCCCCCCAAACCCCATCTGCCCTGTGGCTGCTGCTCTGCCCAGCCCTGTGGTTCAGCTCACTCCGTTCTCCGGGAACCACTTTGCACTCAACTTTTTGATATTGCATTAATTGACTTCAGCCCATTTCTCCAGAGAGTAGTGAGAGCCAATGGGAAGGCTCCATTTGCTCCAAGCCGACTCCTGCTATTTCATAATTTCCTTTCACCTCCCTCTACAGTCACCACAAGGCATTCCAGCTGTTGGGCAACACATGTACATCTGGGTCAGATGGAAGATTTAGCTTCGCTGCCTGCCTTATAACACACCCTAAGTGTGGGATAATTACCAATAACTGCAGCTCTAGTTACCTGGGCAGAGCCAGCAGAAGATCACAGCATCCACAGCCCAGCAGCAAACTGTTATTTGTGCTTACTGCAGCCATGCTCTTCCAAAGGAGACCATCGCAGCTTCAGAAGGCTAAGGTGGAGTTCTCTGCACAGTGGCATCGTGGGCTCCAGGGTTCCTGCTTCTTTCTGACTCCAGTTCAGATCTGTGCAGATGAAAAGTAGCTCTGTGTTCGGAGTGCCAGGCTCACCTGGTCCCCTGAGATCTGCAAGTCGCATCCTGGCCTCATAGACATCAATGGGAGCTTTGCCACTAACTTCAGCAGGGCCAGGATTTCACCCTGAGTATCACATCAAGCTCTGTGTTCAGAGTAGCAGCCGTGTTAGTCTGTATCCGCAAAAAGAACAGGAGGACTTGTGGCACCTTAGAGACTAACCAATTTATTTGCGCATAAGCTTTCTTTAGCTACAGCCCATTTCATCGGAAGCATGCCTCCACTCCATACGGCTAAATTCAGGGCTCTGTCCTTCTCCTCCACCACCACCAGTGATAAATGTTCCACAGGGCCAAATTTTACCCTCAATGACACCTGTGTGTGCTCCCCCATGGGCGCCCTCTACTGCTGCAACCCCGCGGCTCCTCACCCTGCAAGCAGGACCAGCCCCAGGGCTGTGGCTGCAGCTCCAGGGTTCGCACCAGCTGCTCCCCCATGGCAGCAGCTTTTCCTTGTCACTCAAGGCAGCGGGGCTGGCTCTGACACCCTCCATGCAGGGCAGCTCGGCTGAGGGAGGGGGGCTAATTTCCAGGCACTCTGCAGAAGGGAAATGAAATCCCTTTGTTTAAGCCCCACTCAAATACTATGAAGGCAGGTCAAACCGTTAGCTGAGGTTGCTGAGCTAGCTGCAGGGGTGCATTGCCGAGGGTGGATGTTCGGGATCCCGGGCTGTGCAATGGGGAAGAGGGGTGCAGCACAGGCCTGGCACTTGTGTGTGTTTGTCATGGACATGCCAACGGGGGAGCCTGATTTGTGAAGGGGTTTGCTGTCTCTGGAAGCTGCAGCCCCATGTGGCATGCAGAGCCCAAGGTGGAACAGGGCACAAGCGGGTTGGGAGCGGGTCATGGTGGGAGTATGATGGACCTTGGAGAGCAGTGTCCCATCCTGCCACGATGTGAGAAGGGAGCAGAGACGGGGTGACCATGTGGACTGATCTCTGAGGCTCCCTTTCTGAGCCACCCTCACTAGTCAGGGCTGCTGGGGAGCTGGCTCATGCTGAGGTCTCACCTGCTAAATAAGCACCAGTCCAGGTGTTTTCAGATCACTGAGCCCCGCAGTATTCACAGTTGCTGGGGTTACATGCCTCAGCAAGCCCCGCAGTATTCACACACACCAGGTTTGGCATCTCCTCGAGCCCTGCCATGTCTGCAGGCGACAGGGTTCAGAGCCGCAGCGAGCCCCACAGTGTTCGCAGGTGCCAGGGTTCGGCGTCTCAGTGAGCCCCACCATTTTCCACATCTCCGTGAGATGCAGCGAGGCCACTCCTGTAGGATATTCCCAAGGTCATCCACTCTGGTGTGAGCTGAGGAAGTTGGTATACCCTTAGGAGCTCCAAATCAGAACATCAATTTCTGGACCCTGGTCCTGTGCCCCTATCCCGCTACTCTCAAAAGGGATACCTCTGCATCTTCTGGCCTTCCCCGGCCAGTGACAGCAGGCAGCTCATGGGCACGATGTGGTCTTCAGGCTCTGTCTGAGTTCATTAGGAGACCCCTGAGCAATGGCCAGTTCATCACCTGGGGACATGAAATAAATTCAAACCTGGTCTGTGGGTTTCTGGAGCCTGGGGCCCATACTCACGTCCACAGAGTTGCACTAGAAATCTGTTTGTCCCAGGGTTTCCTCTGATAGTGAGTGTGATGCACTCTACTTTAAAATAGCCCCAACCCCCCCATATTTACCACTGCTATACAAGTACGATATGTTTTGTACAAAGTGTGCCTTGTGAGGTATCATTTGGAAAGTTATAATCTGTTGAGTATCATTGTTCTGTCAAAATGTGGGTATCATCCTTGTGTAGGAAGGTATGAAAGTTTGCTATATGTATATTACTGAAGCATGTTGTGAGTCTGGGAAACACCCACAGACTAGCTCTTCTATAGCAACAAAGGAGTGACCAAAACCAGGCAGGTGTTAGGCAACCATCACCAGCCACTCACTGCCAGGGGAGTTGCAAACAAGAGATTTACAAGTTTCATGAAAGGCATTTGCTCGAACCCGTACACCATGGGGCTGCCTAACCCCATGACACAGCAAGGGTCTTTCCAGCACCTAGAGGAGAGTATAAAATAAGGGACAATAACATCACCACCTCACCTCTCCTCCCCCACCTGCACTGAACACCACAAGATTGCTTGGAATAAAAACCACAAGCTAGGCTTCTCTTACACCAAACCCTACAGCAGTCTGTGCTCAGTGGACAGCTTTCCCAGTTCGGACCCCTCCAAATGTTTATTTCCTTTTGTAACAACGTCTGAACTGCCCATGCTTATGCCACTTCTAGTCCCTTATAATCTAGCTTTCTGTAGTTAATAAAGTTGTTCTAATATTTTGTCTCAGGCAGTGCATTTCTGATTGAAGTTTGGGGGAATCTACTTGTCCACTACCCTTTGACCGACTGGCAAACTAATTAATGAGCTTGCACTGCTCAAGAAGGTCTTAAGCAGCGCTGGATGCACATTTCTGGGGTGCAAGGCTGGGGCTAGGGGGTTTGTTGATGTCTCCCTGTACACAGGTAATGAGTGAGTGGGGGAGGGATCCAGGCTGTGGCTGGCAGGAGAGCTGTGGCTCTGGGGAGGATCCAGGGTGGGGAGTCAGAGGGTTCAGTTTGTTGAACTTCGGCTTGGATCACCGCTGGGCCCAGCTCACTGGATGGGAGCATTCCCACACCTCAGACGAGTACACGAAATACAGGGTGCTTGTTTTGGACATTTTCCTGTATCTAAATGTGTTTCCTTGGTAATAGCTGTGACAATAACATCTGTGGTGTTTCTCTTTATTTTTATACATCTGTCTTCAGTTAGCCTGTAGAATTTTAGTACTGAGCTATTCCAATCCCTGCTGTCCCTGCTCTCACCCTTCCCTGGAGACTGATCATTCATCATCCTACAGGACCAGACTGGGGAGAGGGTTCTAGTGGTGACGTCTCCACATCCTCCTCCCCCCACCCGGCTTCCTCTTGTGCAACCTTGGCAGGACTGGTCCGTGAATGGGAAGTTGGGGGCAGTGAAAGCAGGGATAAGTCGTCTGATTGGTGAAACCCATCCCCGCTTTCTACCCTGACTTCTACCCTCCTGTGGGGGTTTCTTTCTCCTGCCCTGTGGTTTTTGGGACATGTTGCCATTTTGGGTACAAGTTTTTGTATCTGTCTCTGTTCAGCTGTTCCGAGGCCCTTGGGCACTGGATCTGGGTTTAATAATAATCCATAATAATACATACAGATGTGACCACATGGCCTGGCCAGGGACCCAGCCCAAAGGGACCCTGCGCAGAGCTGCTCAGTCCTGGTCTGGGACAGCTCAGCACTTCCACCAGCGTTAAAGACGAAGACTTGCTGATGTTCCCCCATGGCACATGCAGTGACCCAGGCAGGGGGCCTGGTAGTGCCCACAGCTGGCCATTCTCAGCCCCAGACCATCCAGGGAATAAGCCGTACACCTGAGCTCAGCCGTGGCCAGCATGAGAAGACAAGGTGCTGGGGGGCCTGGGTGGAATGCTCTGGCTGTGGTATCTGTGCCCTGCAAGAGAAAGTCCTTCTGTGAGGAGCTGACCCTTCTCCCCAGGCCTCGCTGCTGTGTCTGCGCTGGAGCCCCCAGCTCTTTAGCATGTGAAGCTCAGCTGGAGTTTAAATGACAGACCAATTGCTCCAGTTCTTCCTTGGAAGAGCATTTTGCTCCCAGGCAAGGCTGAGCTGCTGACACCGCACAGGTTGCTAGGAAGGGGTGGCTGAAAGCGCTGCATGCTGGCTGGAGCTGGGAGCAAGGCAGCAGTGCTATGCCAAGACAGGCAAATGAGGCTTAGACAGCCGGGATTTAGCAGGCGCCTGGGGATTCTTGGTCTATCCCCTTGGGACTGCCCTCCTGGAGCTGGCAGGGGTTAATCTGGTTCACGCCTTACACCCCTGAACAAATTGCAGCTTGCTATAAGTGGGCATTAATTAATGAAACATTGTAATTAAGTTAATAAGGAAAAACACAGGATGATGCTAATGTCAAAAGAGCAGAGGCTGAGCTACCCTGTCCCGCGGGGACCTGCAGGCAGGTTGGGAGCCTGACTCACCAGCATTTCCCCTTCACACACTCCGAGCTGGAGACGACGCCCACGGGAGGTGCTCAGCCCCGGGATAGGCAGGACACTTTCGCAGGGGCCTAGATATGGGCTGAGGCGCCCCGGCTGAGGCATCTGACATCGGCCACTTTGACTTGGGGCCCGTCTACACTTACGCGCTGCGGCTGTACCAGCGCTGCTCTGTGACGCCCAACCGCCCCCCTTAGCGGCGGCAGCTAGCTGGGTGGGAGACGCTCTCCTGCCAGCCTCGCACCGTGCACGCTCCGGGGGGGCGGAATATTCACCCCCCTGAGCAACGTACGTTTCGCCGACCTAAGCGGTAGCATCGACATGGCCTTGGTGCCCAGTGTGGAGCCCACGGGAGCTGTCCAGCCGGGCAGGGGGAGAGCAGAATGGAGGAGACGGGCTCAGCAAGGAGAGCAGGGCGTGGCTGGGAAGCTGTCCCAGGCATTCCCGTTGGCTAACGAATGCATCACTTCCAAAGCTGCCTAATGCAAACCGCTCTCCTGGGGCGTGTTGTGCCGGACAGTCAGCTGGCCTGTGTGGTGTTGGCCGTGGGCCTCCTGCTGTCCCAGTGCTGGATAATGGCCTTTTCCCTCAGCGAGCTGTGTCTAGCTACAGAACAACGGATGAGAGCCATGCAGAATGACAGCAAAAGTACTAGTGACACTATTTCCTTCCTTAGTGCTTCCCTTCCCTGTGGTTGCAACCCTCACGTGCTGCCCTGTGCCTTGTCCCCGCAGCATCATGGGGGGGGGGGGGGAAACTGAGGCACGGAGGTACCCTGTGTGACTTTCAGCAGGCACCATTATGGCATCATAGCGACACTGCAATCAGAGGTGTGACCGCAGCGCATGCGGACGTCCCTGAGCTAGCTCTGATCTCGTTAGCGCCAATCACAATCGTGGTGGTGCCGAGGCAGCATGGGCTGGCCGCAGCCACATGGATGCAGGGTGTCCCGGGGGGCTTGCACAGCCTGTGCTGTGGCTTCACCGCCATTGTCATTGGCACGAGCCAGAGCAGAGCTGGCGCGGGCATGTCCACACGTGTTACAGACACGCTTCTGCTTGCAGGGCGGATAAACCCATAGTGAGGCACTGTCAGAGCAGCCCGGAGTCCTGCCTCTTAGCCCATGTCGCGAATACGAACTTTGACTGATGCAAGTTACATCAACATGCAGCCACCGCAATTAGTATATCCCACGTGCATACTTGGCTTCCTGCGTCGATGCTGCACGTACTCACCAGGCCTGGTTTTGTCAATGCACAGTGCACCCCTAGGTACGTACCTCAGCGTGCAGCATGCCGCTGTCCAGCACACGGTCTTGGGAAGATCCGACAACGCATGGTGGGGCAGAAACAAGTCATGCAGGGCTGACTGGGAGCAAGGGGGTCAAGTGCCCAGCATGCAGCTTTCTCCATCCCATAATGTCATCCATATCCCAAGTGTGCAGGGCCATTAATCACTTCCTGCCATTCAGGTCTGTGACTCTGGGCAATGTGCCGGACATAGTGGATGGATCTGCAGCAATGAGGTTCCCGAACTGCAGTGGAGTGAAAGACAGCACGTATCTCCCTGCTTGGGCACCAGCCCACCTTACCTCAGAGTATATCAACACAAATGGCATCTTTTCTGTGGTTATGCAAGCGCCGGTGGATCACCAGGAGCCTTTTGCCTATGTCAGCGTTGGCTGGTCAGGGAGGGTGTGTGACACTTGTATCTTTAAGAACACAGGACTATTCAGAAAGCTGCAGACGGGGACCTTCTGTCCCAGCCAGCGGGCTGTGATTTGGAATGTTGAAAGGCCAAAAGAGACCCTGGGGGACCCACCTACCCCTGGCTCTCCTGGCTCACGAAGCTGTACACTGACCGAGGAAAGATTCAACTACCAGCTCAGCAGGTGCAGAATGGCAGCTGAATGCGCTTAGATTGAAGGGTTGCTGCTATTATTTACTCGCAAGATTGGCGCTCAGTGAGAAAAATATCCCAGTGGTCACAGTTGTCTGTTGGGTCCTGCATAATATCTGTGAAGCAAAGGGGGGAAAGCTGCCACTGGGGTGGAGAAGGAGTGGTTGTCTGCTGAGTGTGAACAGCCAGACTCAAGGGCTATTACAAGAGCCCAGCGTGGAGCTATACATCTCAGGAAGACCTTGGAAGAGCATTTTAATAGTGAGCCACAGTAATGCACGGTGGTGTACGGTGCTTTACCTGACCCTGCTGTTCGGGGGCCAGTTACAAATTGTGTGGCGCTCGCTGTTCATTTATCAACATAACACTGTGTTTGTCGCTGATCCTGTGAGTTGTCCCACTGTACAATAACAGGTAAGTGGTGCTTGTCGTACTGCTCGGCACTGTGTAGCGCATGTTGTGAACGAATAAAGATGAATTATTTTCCAAAAAATAGAATTGTATTGAGTTAAAAAACAAGTGCAATTTAGAAGGAAATACATTAAAATCTTAATAAATTAATGGAACAGAACTTAACAGAGAGGACTTCAGTTTCACCCCCCTGGCTAACCAGAAGTCATACAAGCAATTCCCTCAGATATTCCAGTTCCCTTGTATTACCACCAGCAAGCACCGCTCCTTATGGGGACGAATGGTTATGAAAACCAATACCCCAGTAAAAGAAAAAAGGTTCTCCCGACCCCAAAGGGCCAAGCCCCAGACCCCAGTCAATATACCAGTCAGATCTTACCCACAAATCACGCTGTTGCCAATCCTTTAGAATCTAAAATCGAAAGGCTTATCCATAAAAAGAAAGAAATCTAGATGAGAGCTAAAATTGATTGAATGGAATCAATGACATACAGCGATGGCAACATTCTTGGTTCAGGCTTGTAGCAGTGATGGAATAAACCGCAGGCTCAAATCAAGTCTCTGGAGAACATCCACAGCTGGGATGGGTCATTCAGTCCTTTGTTCAGAGCTTCAGTTTGGAGAAAGGTTCCTCCAGAGGTAAGAAGCAGGATTGGAGACAAAACGGAGGGGTCTCCAGGGCCTTTTATATTCTTTCTCTTGTGGGTGGAAACCTCTTGGTTCCCTTGTGCAAAATCACAGCAACAAGATGGAGTTTGGAGTCACATGGGCAAGTCACATGTCCATGCATGACTCAGTTCTTTACAGGCTGACGCCATTGTTTACACGTTAGTTTGAAGGTTCCCAGGAAAGCTCAGATGTGGACTGGTGTCTCCCAAAGTTCAGGGTCAGTTAAGTGTTTCTTGATTGGGCACTTACTCAGAATAGTCCTTTCTCAAGCAGCTGACCAAATGCTTCACTGAGGCTACTTAGAATCAAAACACATTGAGAGACAAGTACATAGGCAATATTCATAACGTCAGCTACAAAATGATACACACATACAGACAGCATAACCATAACCAGCAAATCATAACCTTTTCACAGACACCTCACACGACAACCTTTGTACAAGATTTGCTGCAGATATATAACCATGGTTGCAACACTGATCTAGACAGTCCCAGTTTATGTGCATCGCTGTGCTCAGCGCAAGCTGTGAAGGAGGGAGGAGCCTCGCAATGGTAGGACTCAGGGTCACAAGGGCATGTGCTGCTGCTGGGAGACTGTCAGCAGCTCAAGGAAATTGCAGCCTGGCGAAATGGCACAACAGAACCCTCTCCACCATGTCCAGCATGTCTCACTCCCTGCGGAGGGTGTGGCCAGAAGCAAAGCCGAGCTCCTTGCTGTGGCCTCACTGCACTTGGAGGCGCTAGGCAGCGGAAGATGATCTCATGGAGATGTGACCTTTGGTGGGGCAGAGCCCAGCATCACAGGGTCTGTGGGAAGAGACACACAACTGTGCACTGTTAACACTCACACACACATGCACGATACTCATCCATCCCCTGACATAAATACTCCAGTGGCTTTGAATGGCAAGGGACTGGGTGGATCCTGGAAGGACATTAGACTGCTGAGTGCCTTGGCAACGGCACACTACTGTCCATCGCCACCCACTGATGCCTATATTTTCGGTGTCACACAGCCCTGCAAGGCAGGTCCAGACATGCCCACAAGGTCCCGTAGTTGTGACAGTGAAAACCCGTGGCCATTCCCATCACAAGCTATTGAGAGGCCCAGCAAGAGCACAGAGACCACTCATCTTGATGTAGCCGCATGGAGAATCATTCATGACCCTGAAAACACAGTGGCGTCACCTCGGGCAGGTTGGGAGCCCAGACTGGCACGTGCCCTGGGTGCCATTGTTATCAAAGCACCCTGGGATAAAAGCCATGCAGGGCGGATTGGACTCAGCATTGATCCAGCCTGCAGAGGTGACTTCTCTGCATGCTTGAAGTTGGTCACCATGCTCGCTGTCTCGGTGGTTGGACACTCCGTGCCCTGCAAGCAGGAAGGGAATGTGGCAGCGGCCGAACTCTCTGCAAGCCTCACTCTGCCTGAGCATGGTGAGCGGCTGAATACACAGCCATGCTGAACAAGGATGGGGGCTTTATCCACCCAGGCTCTGGGCTACATGCTTTGATCCAGGGGCGGCGCCATGAGGTGTGGCATCACCCAGCTCCAGCCAATGGGAGTTTTGCCTGATTAAGGACCAAAGGATTAGGTCCTAGGTGAGACAATATCACGAGCACAAAGATTCAGTCAGTAATTCTTGGCAAACAAGAAAACTGCAACAATTCAGTATTCTTCCTTCCTGCCCTGATTTGCATATGGACACTTTCCTGGGCAACATTCTAGTACATTGACTCAATCTTCAGTGATGTCCTAAAGCCAAATAATGGGAAACAGAAAAGGTGTGTGAATTAGAGGAGCTTAAGGGAGCCTCTTACAGGGTTTCTAAATATATTTCCTCAAATAGAACAAACCCCCCCGCCCCAAACACTAATGAAAATATTTTAAACTACCCTAAAATAGGGGCTTTTAAACAAGTTTGCAAATGCAGCTTTTCCCAGACTGATGGCTACTTGGAATTTCCTGTGAGCATCACCACAATGTTACCATCAAAAGTGAAAGAGAAGTCAAAGCCTGAAGCTGCCTTTCCCCTTCAGTAACTGGATTTGTAGACTTGGGTTCTGAAGAAGACAGGTGCATTCTGATGATCCAGTCTGCCCTCCTGCAGAGCACAGGGCAGAGATCCTCACTCAGTGTTCCCTGCATCAAACCCAGCACCTTGTGCATGGACAAGAATGTATCTTCCAAAAAGTCATCAAATCCCAGTACTGCCAACCCTGAGCATTCAAAAATCATGAGTCAGGCCCTGAGAAATCGTGAGATTTGTTTTTTAAAATGGGTTCTTTTTATTTTCCATCTGGACTTTCATGTTTAGGGTTGTCTTGGGTTGCATTTTCAAGCTTTTTCCCCAAAATCATGAGGGCTAAAAACATTGGGTTTTTTTAAATGAAAGCTGAATAGTCTCACAAAGTCACCTGACTCCGGGAGCTGGGGCTTTAAGAAAAACACCAAATACCATGAGACTCGTCATGAAATCATGAAAGCTTGGAACACTGCAGTCCTAAGAGCTCTTCGGGGATGGGGGATCCATCACCTCCTTCGGGCGACTCAGACTTTGCTCCTCATTCACCTTCTCAGGTCCCTGAGCAGGAAGAGCCATGACAGTGTTTCCATTTTTACCGGAACAATCCTGGTAGAATGGTCTAGGTTCACCTGGCCCTGCCTCAGTGCAGTGGCTGGACTAGGTGGGCTCTTACGGTCCCTTCCAGCCTGATGGGTCTATGATTGCGTGATCCCACTCATAAGGAATCCATGGCCACACACACACAGAGTAGGGAATGGGATGCAGGACCAGAGGCACTGCTCTCACCTGCCTATTCCAATGGAGAATCTCTGAAAGGCTGGGTGTGCTCCAGGGGGCAGCATAAAAACACGCTTGTCTCCAGCAGCTGCAATCTGTGACATAGTCTGGACCTCGGCTATGGCTTTAAACTGGTTATAAAATACGGCAGGGAACAGATTTTCAGATGGGGTCAGAGCCCAATTTGCACTCAGCTCGCTGAGATCTTTTGCAAACCTGACTCTTCGAGTCCAGGCTCGGCTGGCCCAGGCTGTGCATGGCCAATAGCTGAGGTCAGACAGAATGGCTCTGTTAGCAGCTGGGGATCTGGCCCCATGTTTGTAATCAGGTCAGGGGAGGAAGGTCCCCTGGCATGCTGGCATTTGCTGTGCAGACAGGGTGTTAGCTGCCTTTAGTATCATTATACAGCCAAATTCTGGGCTGCCTTACACTGTGTAACCTCCCTGAAGTCATTCTTTGTCAATCAGTGCAGGATTTAACGGATCGTCTCTGTACAGCCTACAGCCCTGGAGGGTGAGAGTGCAAATATAGACTAGCAGGACTTCCTTCCACCAAGGAATGCCACCCCTTGCAGTAGGAGATGGATCTCACTTCACCACGGCTCCCGAAATCCAAGCTCTGTGTCACTGCCTGATAGTACCATTCTGGTAGGAGCTATCACCATCTTGCCATTGCTTCTTGCTTTGTAAGAGGGAGGTGGGGTGTCTATGTGAGGATGCAGTTTCTTTCTGCCACAGTTTTCCAGAGCCTGAGTCCCCCTCTCCTTGCCCTTCTGAGGATGCTCTGGGAGCATTCATGAATTCCTCACCACATTGCTCAAGGGTTTACTCCATCCTGACATAAGCAGCTGCCAGACCTCTCTGCAGCTCTGCTGAGTGCAGTCTAGGCTGATGGACATCTGACAGAATGGATTTGGGAAGAAATTTTTCTGTATTTGTTAAGTGTTTCCCCCTTATTTAGGCTTTAGAAAGAACATCCATATATCAGCAAAAACACATGCACCTCTTCCTACCCCACAGAAAGAGTCTCCGATATCACAGCGTGAAAGCCGGTACTCGCTGTTTGAAGTACATATCCCCTACAGCACCATTTCCTCACAGAAGAGATATAGCTATCAGAATAGGTACCACCTTCAAGTGATAAATAAACCTGGGAAAACTCGCCAAGTTAAGCGCGTGTCTTCCTACCACGCAGCACCTGATAATAGTTACTGCTGTGAGCATAATCCCTCCCAGTGCATAGAATCAACCCAAAAAAGCATTTTCTTCTTCACCTAAAATTATCTACCTATTGAAACAGGAACCATCTTCCAGTGATAAACAGGAGCCAGCTGCCAGGTGAACACATGTTCTCCTATCATGCGGCATGGAAAGTGGATCTGTGTGATCTGTGTGACTACAATGGCTTCTGCACCTCCCCATGGCTGCTTTGCTGGAAGCAGCTGTTATTTAGTTCAGATGCAGAAGTTGGATAGCGCACATGTGCGCACACACACACACACGTGCACACACACACATGCACATGTACACACACGTACACACACACACACACACACGTGCACATGCTGCTGCTCTTGCAATGGCTCTTACTATTGTTTGTACTTGTTTTGTTGCTTTTTCATAGCTGAAAATAAAATCCACTCACGCAGACTTTATATTATATTATTAATTATTATTATTGTGTGTATTGACGTAGCAGCTTGGAGCCCTAGTTATAGACAGGGGCCCCGGTGCTCGGTGCTGTACAAACACAGAACAGAAAGATGGGCCCTGTCCCAACGAGCTTACAATCTTGCTGCTATTTTTTGGATGGAAAAATTTAACACTGCAGGTGAAAACAACCCCTTGGATTGCATGAAAAGAAACAGACCAAAAGGCTGCCTCCCACTCAACCCTTCCAAGAAGTTAGCTTCCCTCGCTTTTAGGGCACCATCTTAGAGCAAGATGACAAATACACAAGATGGCAGTTTAAACATAAAGGTCTAGATTTTGCTCTCTGATACATGCATGCAGCTGCCATGGACTTCAGTGGGAGTTGTGCATGCATATCTGAGCGCAGAAGAAATGGTTACTTACTAGAACTGTGGTTCTTCGAGATGTGACGCACGGTGTGTGCACGGCCAGCGCGACAGAGCAGGAGAATTTTGCCTAGGAGCACCGGTAGAAGCACGGTGATTGTGTTTTGTGGCTGTAGCCCCTCCCCTGGCTATAAGAGGCGATGCTGCTTTGACCGGGGTCAGCTCTTTCGCACGGTCACCCATGAGATGAGACAGAGGACCGAGGGCAGGCCATGGAATACGTGTCCGCATCACATCCCAAAGAACCACAGCGACAGTAAATAGCCCTTTCTTCTTCTTCGAAGACGTGCAGCCACGTCGTTCACCTGGTGACTCACAAGAAGCACCCCTCCCAGGAGGGGGAGCTCAGAGGCTATCTAAACAAGGATTGCAGGGCTGCCCTGGAAGGTGTGGTGATGCTGTAATGGCTTGTAATGTAAGTATGGCCCACCCCATCGCAGCCCTGCAAACATCCAACATGGAAATGTCGCTGAGGAATGCTGCTGGCATTGCTTGTGCTCTCCTCGAGTGAGCTCACACCTGCTGAGGAGGCGTAGCTGAAGCTATCTCATACGCAGGCTTCATACAGGATGTTATTCATCTAGGATAGTCTGCGAAGAGACCACTTGACACTTCATGAAATGTGCATATGACGCAAGCAGGCGAGGCGAAGCACAAAATGGTTTAGTCCTATCCGGATAGAAGGCTAGACGTTGCCTGACATCTAATGAATGGAGACACTGCTCTTCTGGAGATGAATGTGGCTTCGGAAGGAATACAGGTAAGTATGCTGCCTGGATGCACCACTCACCACTGCACTGATGCCGCCTCCTGGTCACTCTGGGGATTAGCTCTCTCGGCCGGTGCCCCCGCCCATGGTTTGCAAGCCGCCACTCTGACTCAGGTCGGCAGCTCCTCTCACTCCAGGACCCACAGCAACCTCTTCACTCAGTGTTCCCACTTCCGGTGTACAGTCCATCAGCAGTCCCAGGCAGTCAGCCCATTCACTGCCTCAGTTCTATGCCACACCCTCAGTGGCTGGTAGGGGAACCTGGGCCTGCCCTCTGCACTGGGTTCCAGTCCAGGGACCCACAGCTCCATGTCCCCTCCATGGTCCCTCTAGGCTCCCAGCTCCACAGCCATCACCTCTCTTGGACAGAAACCCACATCTCTCTCTCTCTTAACCTGTTATTTTCCAGGATTCACAGTTCCCTGCCTACCCTGTGATATCCCCAGCAAGACAGACTTCCTGAAAGCCCAACATCTGCATTTTGCTTTCTCTCCAGAGGCTACAAGCAGCGAAATTGCCAGCAGATACAAGTTACGACCCAGCTTTTTCCAAGCAAGCACATTTATTCTTAAGGTGAAAGCATCACAGAGAAAACATGTTAAAAACAGTAAAAGAACCTACACACATGCTAAAAAGCTTACTGGAGGTCACCGTCAACTCCGGCCTTGAGCTCTGGCAGGTGTCAGGCTTTCCAACCCCACAGCTGGGTTTTCCCCACATTTACACAGTAATAACTGTCTCAGAGTCAGACCCAGAACCACCAGGAATAGTTCAGATTCTCTTTTTTACAGCTTTGACCTTTGATCTTGGCCTCATGTAATAGGTGATCAGCAGACAAAGGCCCACTCTTCAGGACATAGCTTCAAAACACTGGGGTTTTGCATAACCAGAAATGGAGAATTTGCATTCACCTGCCCCTAGACAGTCCCTAGGAAAATCACATCACACGTTTTGTTCCCAAAGTCCATTCTTGTCTGGCCCATTGTTCAGTAGAATCCTTTGCACCCCCAGGTCTCACGTCTGTCACAGCTCCCCCTCGGGAGGCTACATACAATCCTGCCCACAATAATATACATATAAGCCAATTATTTTACACAATAGACCCCACAGACAGTTCAGCTTAGTTCAGTAAGGTCTCCCAAGGCTCTGGCAGGGTTGCCAGAGCTGTCACAATAGGCACTGTTTCTCTATAGCTGAAACTGGCAGGAGGGGGGCTGGCCAAAGTTCTCCAGGGAAGCAGAGAGGGACGCTGGCTTTAGGGCTATCACTGATTTCCTTATTCTCAGACAGTTCCATGCTCCAAGTGAGAAGAAAGCCAGGATGCTTTGCCATGGTCCCCTGACCCAGAGGGCCTGCTCCGACCCCCATTGGGAGCTCTCCCTGGGAGCTGCGCTGGCTCCCGGCGAGTCGCTTTGTCACTGACAGGGTCACAGAGACCCAGACAGTGACATTGCCTGATGCTGTTTGTTCTGAAGGAGGCAGTGCCCTGGAGAGCGCTGGTGCAGGCTGCCCCCTTCCAAGGAATGGGCAGAGAGAGACAGCCAGAGGATCCAGCTCGTTCTCAGCCCCCAACCTACCGTAGCAACAGGGACTGGCCTGCAGGCTTTGTGAGACCATCAAGGGCTGTCTCACCCCAGCAAACACAGCAGTCAATACACGGGGACCGTTTGGAGCCACGAGACGTGTGTGAGGTTTTCCACTTCACACTGACTGGGCACGGAGTGACAGGAAAGCAGCTTCTCGCTGGTGCCAGGCAGGGAGGGGCGGTGACGTCCTGAGAGCCAGAGCAGTGCCCGGGATGGGGGACAGATGTGGCACTTATTTAGCACTAAGCCTGTGTGAGTGAGGAGGCAGCCGAGATGGTGACCGTAGGTGACTGCAAGCCAGGCACGGTGTCCCCCGGCTGGGGGTGCGCAGGCCTGCGTTAGCGCCAGAAGAATCTGGCCCTATAGCAGGCAGTACTCCAGGTTCTCAGCCTGTTGCCGCAGCCAAGCACTTGGGGAGCTGGCATAAGTTTCTCAGCTTGGATTACTCATCTGTTCCATTCCAAGGACCTCCGATGCTCTGGTGAGCCATCTGTCTGCTGGTGCACTTTCAGGATTGCACCATTCGGCAGCGATGACAAGTTTGGCAGCCTGCAGCTGAAGTGGCAGGGAAGAGCCTCACTGAGCCCGTGGCTGCTTTTCCTGGGGCAAACCCGCAGAGGGAAGTGCAAACCGCCCAGCCACTCTTCCGAGAGGCCTTCCTGGGATGATCTGGCTGCAGAAAGCATTGACGCTGCAGGCGTTCCCAGCACAGGTGGGAGGGAGGGCAGGGGGGTGATGGCACAAGAGCTCTGAAGTGTTTCTGAAAGGGCTGTCTCTGCCCAGGACATCTCGGCAAAACCAACTGGAGAGGAATGGCTTCGGGCTGTGTGAAAAGTGTGCTGAAGGTGGACCTTTCCAAAGGAGTAGGGCCCATGGGCAGCACCTTCTTATCTAATCTATCTCTCTGTCTATCTATCTGTCTATCCCCATACACCGTATCATCTGTCTATCTACCTATCTATCTATCTATCTATCCCCAGACACCCCATCTATCTATCTATCTGTATATCTATCTGTCTATCCCCATACACCGTATCATCTGTCTATCTATCTATCTATCTATCTATCTATCTATCTATCCCCAGACACCCCATCTATCTATCTATCTGTATATCTATCTGTCTATCCCCATACACCCCATCTATCTATCTATCTATCTATCTATCTATCCCCAGACACCGTATCTATCTATCTATGTCCTTACGCTGGTACCTATCATTATACTATCAGCAAACACCAGGCTTCCAAAGAGCAGCTGTGGCAGGAGCATGAAACAAACCAAGGGGATCGAAGACAGGCTTTTCCCATCCCATCTCTCCGCTCACAAGCTGCAGGCTGCCCCTGCCCAGCGCTGGTGCAGAGGGTTGCAGGTGTGAGCACAAGGTGAAAAGGGCTGAGCACTCTGTATTCAGGGCAGCCTGCTGTGCTATGCCCAAGAGGTGCTTGCCCGGCAGCAGGAGCTGGGCTGGAGAGGGATGTGCATAGCTAAATGGCTCCTCAGGATGATGAGGATGGGGTTCAGTCCCATGACTCCACCCGCTCCTTCCCCACATCCAGAAGTAAGCATGTAAGGGGTTTGAGGTTCCTGCTGCTCAGTGCTATGCCTGGTGCTTACACTTCCTTGTGCACATGAGTGGCATCTGCTTGCTGGTCTGCAATGACGTGCAGCCCTTCTGCCGCGTGGAGTCAGCAGCAACACGGGCCGGGTTCAATGACGAGGGCAGTGGTTTTCAAACTGCGGGTCGCGACCCAGTACTGGGTCGCGGAATGGAAGGCCCTGGGTCATGGGGGCTCTGGTCGACCCCACCAACCAGGCCATTAAAAGTCCCGTTGGCCGTGCTGCCTGGCTAAGGCAGACTAGTTCCTACCTGTTCTGACACCCCACTGAGCCCTGGAAGTGGCCAGCAGCAGGTCCAGCTCCTAGACGGGGGGCCATGGGGCTCCGTGCCTTGCCCCTGCCCTGAGAACTAGCTCTGCACTCCCATTGGCTGGGAACCAGCCAATGGGAGCTGGGGGGGGGGGTCGGTGCCTGCGGGCAAGAGCCGCGTGGAGCCACTTGTGCTCCTCTGCCTAGGAGCCGGACCTGCTGCTGGCCACTTCTGGGACGCAGCGCGGTCCGCGGTGCCAGGACAGGCACGAAGCCTGCCTTAGCGCCCCCTGTGCTGCTGACCGGGAGCTGCCCGAGGTAAGCCCATGTCACAATCCCCTGCCCCAGCCCTGAGCCCCCCCAAACCCAGAGCCCCCTTCTGCACCCCAAACCCCTCATCCCTGGTCCCACCCCAGAGCCCGCACCCCCGGCCCAGAGCCGTGACCCCCTCCTGCACCCCAACCCCCTGCCCCAGCCCAGAGCCTCTTCCCACACTGTGAACCACTCATTCCCGGCCCTACCTACAGCCTTCAGCCCCACACCCCAACCCTCTGCCCCAGCCCTGAGCCCTTCCCACACCCCAACCCCTCATCCCCAGCTCCGTTGGGTCACCGGCATCAACAATTTTCTTCAACTGGGTAGCCAGAAAGAAAGTTTGAAAACGACTGGTCTCGGGGCAGGGAGGGCAAACCTGACGCTCAAGCACTTCAGCCCCAAGCGGGGGCCTGCGACCTGAGCCCCGCCACCCCGGCCTGCAGCCCTGGGCCCCAGCAAGCCTAAGCCAGCCCTGGAGACCCCATTCAGAGGGGGCAGTGACCCACTTTGGGGTCCCGACCCATAGTTTGAGAACTGCTGGGTTAGGGTGACCCCCGCACTCAGGGCAAGCCAAGCACAGTTCTCCTGCCCTTTACCGTCAGGAGAGCGTCATTACCCTGGCATTCCAACGCTAGCGTGATGTGTCATCCCAGCCAATGGCCCCTCTCATTTCTGACAGGCCGTGTGCCCAAAGAATGTCTTCTGTTCAAATTGTTGTGCTTCTGTGCAAATGCTTGTGCACGCGGTGTTTCGCTGTGCGCGCGGGGTTTAGTATCTGTGTGCGCACATGCGCACAGCTGAGAGGGAACAGTGACCCCAGCCCAGCCAAAACGGATCCTTATGGCAGAGCAGCTCCTCGCACCTAGGCAGAGAAGGTGTGTCTCTGCAAACAGGGTCTGCTCCTGAAGGCATGTCACTAGATGTCAAGGGAGAGTTCGTTCAGAGTCTGCTTCCGTACGCATGCAAGGGGCACGAGGTTCCTGCTGCTCTGTGCTATGCCTGGTGCTTATGCTTCCTTGTGCCCTTGTATGGCCTCTGCTTGCTCCTCTGCCATGATGTACCAGATCAAGAGCTACGCAAGAGCCCCCTTGCAGCCGCCCACTCACCCTGCTTCGGCACCCCTGCGGTGCCTGTCTGTAGCTGGGACAGTTCTGCATACGGACAATCCCACAGACAGAGCCTGTGGGATTCTCACAAGGCGGCTGCTCGTGCCCGTGTGGGCTCTTTAAGGAGCATTACAGCTTTCCCCTGCCTCTCTGAGGATGTTGCACAAGCTGTTTCTGCAGATGTGGGGAAGGAGGCTGCACTTGCAGCATCCTAATGAGGTAGATGCCACCAAGCCATCGCTTTTCCCCCAGTGGTCCTCACATTCTGCAGCTGCTGCCCCCGGTCGGGATCACACACTCCTCACAAAGAAATGCATGAGGACAATAGCACCTCACAGGTGTGTCTGGCCCCACGCCGGCCATGCCAGGGGCCTCAGCAGCAGCTACTGACTTGGTAAGAATGGCCCTGAGAAGGATGCAGGTCAGCAGCAATGGGCTGTGGAGCTGCCTATGGGCTGATTAGCAGGGCAATCAGGCCCCCCTTGCATTCAGATGCCCAAGCTGACACTTACTGCCATGCCCACTTGCTCCCCACAAAGAAGAAGGGCAGCTGGATTCCCTCCTGTCAGATGCTCCACCGAGCTCATGCTCAGCAGCCAGGTCAGAGGACCATCCACAGCTGGTGCTTCCCAGAATAGGACACTCACTCCCGGGGTGCCAGTGCTAGGGGACTGCCACCAAGGTAACCAGTCTCACTGGAGGCTTGCCCCCGCGCCTTCCCCTCCAGCCCAAACAACCCTGAATGGGTAGGAAGAGCCAGCGTGGAGCTCTGGCAGCTACAGAACTCTGCACCTGGACCGTATACTGCACCTGCTGCCATCGCGAGATTCTCACCCTCGGCCTCGCAGCTGCGTGGACGGCTGAGCTCTGAGTTACGGCACTGCCAGTGCACTAGTACTGCAGCTTGTAATTCTCTTGCTGCATGGCTGAGGTATGTTGGCAACAAGAAGAAAGGCAAGGATAGTGTGGGCCCCTGACTGAATGAGGGAGACAACCTAGTGACAGAGGATGTGGAAAAAGCTAATGTACTCAATGCTTTTTTTGCCTCTGTCTTCACGAACAAGGTCAGCTCCCAGACGGCTGCACTGGGCAGCACAGCATGGGGAGGAGGTGACCAGCCCTCTGTGGAGAAAGAAGTGGTTCGGGACTATTTAGAAAAGCTGGACGAGCACAAGCCCATGGGGCCGGACGAGTTGTATCCGAGAGTGCTAAAGGAATTGGCGGATGTGATTGCAGAGCCATTGGCCATTATCTTTGAAAACTCATGGCGATCGGGGGAAGTCCCGAACGACTGGAAAAAGGCTAATGTAGTGCCCATCTTTAAAAAAGGGAAGAAGGAGGATCCTGGGAACTACAGGCCAGTCAGCCTCACCTCAGTCCCTGGAAAAATCATGGAGCAGGTCCTCAAAGAATCAATCCTGAAGCACTTACATGAGAGGAAAGTGATCAGGAACAGTCAGCATGGATTCACCAAGGGTAGGTCATGCCTGACTAATCTAATCGCCTTTTATGATGAGATTACTGGTTCTGTGGATGAAGGGAAAGCAGTGGATGTATTGTTTCTTGACTTTAGCAAAGCTTTTGACACGGTCTCCCACAGTATTCTTGCCAGCAAGTTAAAGAAGTATGGGCTGGATGAATGGACTATAAGATGGATAGAAAGCTGGCTAGATTGTTAGGCTCAACGGGTAGCGATCAATGGCTCCATGTCTAGCTGGCAGCCGGTATCAAGTGGAGAGCCCCAAGGGTCGGTCCTGGGGCCGGTTTTGTTCAATATCTTCATAAATGATCTGGAGGATGGTGTGGATTGCACCCTCAGCAAGTTTGAAAATGTCACTAAACTGGGAGGAGAGGTAGATACGCTGGAGGGTAGGGATAGGATACAGAGGGCCCTGGACAAATTGGAGGATTGGGCCAAAAGAAATCTGATGAGGTTCAACAAGGACAAGTGCAGAGTCCTGCACTTTGGACGGAAGAATCCAATGCACCGCTACAGACTAGGAACCGAATGGCTCGGTCTGCAGAAAAGGACCTAGGGTTACAGTGGACGAGAAGCTGGATATGAGTCAACAGCGTGCCCTTGTTGCCAAGAAGGTCAATGGCATTTTGGGATGTATATGGAGGGGGCATTGCCAGCAGATCGAGGGACGTGATTGTTCCCCTCTATTCGACACTGGTGAGGCCTCATCTGGAGTACTGTGTCCAGTTTTGGGCCCCACACTAGAAGGAGGAGGTGGAAAAATTGGAAAGAGTCCAGCGGAGGGCAACAAAAATGATTAAGGGACTGGAACACATGACTTATGAGGAGAGGCTGAGGGAACTGGGGATGTTTAGTCTACGGAAGAGAAGAATGAGGGGGGATTTGATAGCTGCTTTCAACTACCTGAAAGGAGGTTCCAAAGAGGATGGCTCTAGACTGTTCTCAGTGGTGGCAGATGACAGGACAAGGAGTAATGGTCTCAAGTTGCAGTGGGGGAGATTTAGGTTGGATATTAGGAAAAACTTTTTCACGACGAGGGTGGTGAAACACTGGAATGCATTACCTAGGTAGGTGGTGGAATCTCCTTCCCTAGAAGTTTTTAAGGTCAGGCTTGACAAAGCCCTGGCTGGGATGATTTAGTTGGGGATCGGTCCTGCTTTGAGCAGGGGGTTGGACTAGATGACCTCCTAAGGTCCCTTCCAACCCTGATATTCTATGATTCTATGATTCTATGATTACTACATCCTCCTGATTCTTGGTCCAGGGCCAGCTGGCTTTGGTTATTCCATGTTCCCCCTGGGTTCTCGAAAGCATTGGCATGGGGATCCTAGCACACTCGGTGGCAGACTGGTGCCAGAGACCTGTGGGATTTATCTCCAAGCTAGGCTCCATGACAGGCATCCATTCTCAGGCATCTGAAAACAGTTACTCTCTTAACCGGCCTGTCAGCCCCTCGAATCAGCCACTAAACCTCTGACTGGAAGATGATGCATCTGGGGATTGCATTTGCCATTTCTCCAGTGCCTGTAGTCAGGAAGATAGTGCCCTGGGCAAAAGCACAAGGAGGGTAGACTGCGGTTGATATTATAGTTGTAGCTAGGCACCGCAGTCCAGGATCCGGATCCGGCTGTGTTTGGCTCTGTACAGACAAGCAGCAAAGACGACAGTCAGTCTGGGTGTGAAATGCAGAGCAGCCTTCCCTCCTCGAGTCCCAGTTGCAGTCCCTGTGCTCTCTGGGGCCCCAAGGCTGCTCTTTCCTGCCCCTCCCCTCACCCTGCAGAGGGAAGGACTAGGACCCTGCTGTGCACCAGCCAGCACAGCTGACCTCCTGCCTTGCAGGGAGCTCCAAGAGGGCTTGTGCCACCTTGGGTCCCCCGTGTGACTGCCCCACCCCAGCGGGGACCAGCACCTATCAAGGCAACTGAGCCCATCCTGAAAGGTCATTCACTCCCTCCTGCTAACCAGGTGAATGGATCTAAAGTGGTTTCCAAACATTAAAGCACTTCTCCTGGCCCGTTGCATGGCCTGCCCCTCTCAGTGCCTGTAACAGCACCTCGTGAGCACCCCCTTCTGGTCGGATGTGTCTGCAGTCTTTCCGTTTACGGTGACTCCTTCAATGGTTTGTCAGGAGGTTTTTCAGTGACTCAGCTCTTCAGTTGAGCCACACACACTGTCTGTATGTAAAACAGAACAAACCCCTTCTGGGGTCTACAGTCTTTAACTTGTCCTGGCCTGGGGGCCGTACCCCCAGGGCTTCCTCCCTGGTCCTTACTCAGTCCCAGCAGGAAGCCAGAGCTCCTTTTTAGCTCCCCTAGTCCCGGCCCACACTGAGCTGTCTGTGATCCTGCTGCTCTTTCCGCCAGCCAGGAACACAGGCCTCCCTCCTCCAGCTCCTGGCAGTGACTGCTGCTGTCGTCTGCCGCAACTTTTATATGGCCCTGCTGGGCACTGATTGGCTGCTTCCCCGCAACCACTCTAGGCTGCTTGGAGGACCTCTCTTCTGCTCTTCCCTGGGATGTGGTGTGGCAGGGGGCCTCTGGGCCTCGTCCACCCCGTCTCAGTGCCTCAC
Organism: Chelonia mydas; assembly: GCF_015237465.2. Lineage (NCBI taxonomy): Eukaryota > Metazoa > Chordata > Testudines > Cheloniidae > Chelonia > Chelonia mydas. The sequence continues at coordinate 17,471,390 of NC_051259.2, read as the reverse complement.
ATGGCACCTGTCCCACGGCTCCGCCAGCACGTACCCACTGCGGGGAGCTGCTCGGAGATCTGCGGGAGGAAAAGGCTGTGATCTAGCTCCTTTTGCAGTGAATGGAAAGACCCCCCTGGCCTAGCTGATCTTGTACCCCCTGGAGGGGATCCTGCTCTGCTCTGCTCTGGGAGATTTATTGCTGGCACCTCTGGGAGTTAGTGGCTGTTGGGCTATTCCTTCCTCCCACAGCCCTCTCCTGGATAGCCCCAGGACAGAGCTTCTGCTGGGCCGGCCTGTGCAGCCTCTGTAACCAGCCAGCCAGGAACACCTGGGAGGAGCGGGGGCCGAGTGGGCTCTGGCTGCCTGGCCGTACCCACCAACACCCGACGTGGAGCTCGCTCATGCAGGCCACTCTCTCCTCCTTTCTTTCCACCTGGCGGGTCTAGAATGTGAGTGACTTGGGCTCCTCAGCATCATTAACAACAGCCCAGCCAGAGATGGGGCTAAAACCAGATGTCACATTTCCCTCCCTTCCCCCATGGACTCAGGGGGGCTCTGATGCAGGGGTGGGGGTGGGGTTAGGGTGACCAGACATCCTGATAAAATCGGGACTGTCACGATCTTCAGTTCTTTGTCCCGCGATGCACGGTCAGGACACCATTTGTCCCGATAGTGTGGCTTTGGCCACTCCGGCATTGTTTTCGTTTTTGTTTTTGTTTTTTGCTTTGGCAACTCCACTCCGGCCACTTTTGTTTTTGCTTCCCCATGTGTCCTGATATTTTGTCCGTTTCATCTGGTCACCATAGTGGGGTTGGCCCACTAGAAACACATTATTCTAGCCAGCAGGTCACGCCACCAACTCTGAAACCGGCCAAGGTCAGGACACAGGGAGCCGGCTCTTCTCTCGTTCTTGTCGGGACCCCACTGCAGGTTTAAGTCTGGGCCTGGCGACTCCGGGACACAAACGCTGCTTTCGCCATCAGCACCAGCCTGGATCTCTGACTTCTACTTTCTTATAAAAAGGAGAAACCGAGCATCACAAATGAACTCTGTTAAATAGAGATGGAAGGACAGCAGAGCCAGCGCCCAAATCCCAGACTTGCACAGCCACAGAACCCAGCCTTCAATGCATTACAGAATGACAGGACAGTTCCTAGAAACTCGGGATGTGCCAGCCTGGATCAGACCCAGAGTCCATCTGACAGTGGCCAGAGCCAGGTGCTTTAGAGCAAGATGTGAGAACCTGGCAGCAGCAGATGTGGGGAAATCGATCCCCACATTAGGTCTCCTCCTGGTCTCGAATAGTAAGAGATCAGCTAATGCCGTGAAGCACGAAGTTTAATTTCCTGGCCATAATTGTTGTTATCATTAAGAATACAACTCTGATATTCACGGTGTCCACACAAATATCCAGTGCCTTTCTAACGAGGAGTCCGGTGGCACCTTAAAGACTAACAGATTTATCTGGGCATAAGCTTTCGTGGGCAAAACCCACTTCTTCAGATGCATCTAGTCCAAAGAGCCTCAGGTGCCTTCTCTCCTGCCACCTCCCACCTGGGGGAGCCCCCCATAAAAATCTGCACAGCCACTGCCTTGTCCTCCTTCAGAGCCCTCTGCCCCGATGCCCACCGCTCCCGCTGGGCAGAAGGTGTGCCCGGACTGCTGCTGACTGTGCCGACTGCGATTGTCCCTGTAACCTGGTCCTCCCCACAGCTTGTGCGTCTATCTCGCGTCTCAGTGTCCTGGTGGACGGCCAGTTCTCTGAGGCCGGGACCTGGCTTTTCATCTCTGGGAATACAGCAGCTGCCACAGTGGCCCCACCCCGGACTGGGGCTTGGAGGCCTAATTATTAAGAGTAATAATGCGGATAATAGTAACGCTGCAGTTCCTTCCTGGGGCCAGGGCCTTGGGCCACCCCACCAGAGGCCCCGGAGGGAATTCCAGCCTCACCGCATCCAGCAGGGTGTTTCCTTCTTTACTGCACAATAAGATCCTGCGCCATCCCGGGTTAGCCGGTTCCTCGCTATCCTGCTGCTGTCTGGCTTTCTCACACTCGTCTCTTTGGGCCCGACTAGGCTAGGCCAGTCCTTGATCTCCTGCTTGCCACTGGGCAAGCTGTCACCCATCTCCCCCTCCAGCCGCCTGCCCATATCCGATCGCCCAGAGCAAATGCTGCGAATCCCGAGTATGCATTTGACAGGCTGAGTGGATGAGAAGTATCACACATTATCTGTATGGAAGAATCAAGCTGTAAAGTCAGCGCTGGCTATGGCAGTGTCCACACCGCCCATAGAAAGCTGTGGATGGACGGATGGACTGTCTGCAACATACAAATGAGAAGAAGCTGGGGCTTAAGGCACAGAACTGGGGGGAGCGGGGGGGGAGTTTATGCATGGGGGTAATGTGTGTGTGAGAGGTTTAATATGTTCTAAGATTTGATCTGTGCGTATGTCTACGCAGTGTAGTATGCAGTTGTGTGTAGGTGTTAGTACGTGTAAGAATGTTGTGTGTTTGTGTGTGTATCGATGTAGTATCTGTGTGTGTGAGAGGGAGAGAGAGAGATTTGTGTGTATATGCATGTATCTCTGTCTCAGTGTGTGTGTCTGTTACTGTGCATGTGTGTTAGTGTGTGCATAGTGGCCGCACCTCTGTGTAGTGTGTGTGTGCGATAGTGTGTGTGTAGTGTCTGTATTTGTATGTAGCGTATGTGCGTGGAAGGTGCTGGGTAAAAAGGGAAATCGCTGAAAAAGGTCTTTCCACTCCCATTTTAATCAGAGAAATGAAGCAGCTGTTAGAGTGAATAGACCCTGCACTAAAGCAGACGTCTTAATATCTTTCTGCAGAGGAGGTGCATTGTGATTCATTCTGTGCAGCCCTATTACTCAGCTTTTGATAGGGGCTTACTTGTCTCAAGTGCTTTTCATTATTGCCCTAATGCTATCTATTAACATACCGGATGGAGGCTCTTTTCTCATCTGGAGCATGCATCACTGTGCTTTTAAAGATTATGGGGCTTGCAAATACATAACCCTTTACTGCCTCACCGAAGTAATTCACTGGGAAAAAATACAGTAAATAGACAGGTAAATAGATAACCTAGTGGGGGAGAGAGAGACAGAGAAATCCTCTCACTATAGTCAGTTAATTCACTTTTAGAAGGAGAGAAAAATAGTTGACCTTAATATTGTTAAAAACATTAGTCTGTGTACAGATCGTAAACCCCAAACGTTCCAATGTCTCTGAATTCCCAGACTGTGGCTGCAGGGCCAGTCACCCACCAGAGACAGGGGGTGCTGTGTACCTCACACAGGCTTCTGTGCTTGGGGTGGAGGGAGTTGTGCACCAGAGGAAGGCTGAGGAGTGGGGTGCTGCATATTAGACAGCGAGCGGCCATTGTGAAGGGACGAGTTACTGTACACAGGAGAGGAATACAGTAAAGGGCACAGGAAGAGGCAGGATGGCCCAGTGTTTAGTGTATCTCCTGAGACCTAGATTCAATTCCTTGCTCTGACACAGACTTTGTGGGTGACTTTGGACTCCCGGGGTCTCAACTGCAAAGCGGGGATAATACCCTACAGGGGTGTAGTACAGATACGTACTTGGAAGGTTGTGGGGTATTTAGTTATTCAGATATCACTTTGGTAGATAGACTTTGTGTGGAGAAATTACAGGCTTGGTTTTCTTCGTTAACATTATTACACTATTAGTCATTATTTCACTAGTGTGATAGCCAAATGGCTGAATTTTCTGACAGACAATGCCATGACAGGGCCTGAAACCACAAGGTCACATGCTTCAGCGGGGCAGGAATTTCCCGCGAAACGTTTTTTTTGTCGAAAAATTCCAATTATTTGAAATGGAAACGTTTAGCTGGAAAGGGGAAATTTGAAGGAATTTCTCATTTCAGAAAAGTTTTGGGAAAAAGTTCTGAAATTGTTAAAATGTCCCGTTCTCCCATTTTCTACCTGAAAAATTCTATGTGCTTGGTCTGAAATGACTTTTTGTTTAGAAATGTAAGCTAACTATGCTTTAAACATTTACAATATGAAAACAGTCATAATTGAAATGAAATAGTTTGAAATGATCAAAACAAAACCTTTTGATTGACCCAAGCAGAAATGATTTATGATGCTGCTGCTGCTGCTGCTGATGTACTGTCAGTTTGTACAAATATTTGAGCTTTTGACTTTTTGTCCCAGTTCAGAGTGGGAAAGGTTTTTGAAATCTGGGCTGGTTACGGAGGCGTATCAATCTCCATGCAGCACCCAGACCATGTGTCCAGCACAGCCCTGGAAGACAGAGCCAGTTGTGCAATTGCACGTACAATGACCGATAGCAATGTGCCAAAGCTTCCTGGCACACTGTGGCCCTGCTTTGGCTGTCTGCTCTGGAACCACTAACGGAGAAGAAATGGTTCCCAGGCCTGCTCCGGCTCATTGGTGAGTCAATCTGCCCAAATCATGGCTTCAGGAGCTGAGTATCTTTCCAGAGACTTTGAACTCTCTCTTCAGTCATCATGGAAGGGAATAACCAACACCGGCTGCTTCCCAGAGATGGATCTAGTCGTATAAATGGAGCTGGCTGGACTTGGTGTGTTTGGGGTGGTCTCTGAGCCCGGGCAGGCTCTAGTGCAGGAATGTGGCAACGCAAAGGCACAGAGATGAGAGATGCAAAGGAGCCAGCATAGGAAGCACATGGGAGGAAAGCCTGCAGCTCTCTCTGCCTTACATGTGTAATGATCTCTACTCAGGGATACCGGCTTTATTATTTAGTGCAGTATTTATCATACTCCCACTCTGCAGCGCTCTCCCAGTACAGAGCATTTCAATGAAGTTTAAAGGTGTCTCCAATCCACAAATGTCCCTATTCATAGATTTCCTGTGTGGCTCTCGCAGATGGGAAAGCCAGGGTGATCCCGCCTTGTCGCCCTCTTTAAACTGCACCCCCCTTCACATATAGATGACAGTGGTTTTATTTTCAAGAAGCAGAATGGAGCTCTGCAGGATTCAATAGGCTCTAATGGGATGGAGCCTATGGGGTAGATGTAAGAACAATACAATTATAACAGATCCCCACCCACATCCCAACTTCCAGCCCAGAACATGGCTTCCCCGCACAGTGCTGCTGGCTTGGGAGGGGCCCAGAACATATTACATTCATAGCCTCAAGCAGCCCAGAAAGGTGGGGCAGGGAGGTTTGGAGAAGGAATCCGTATCTGAATGGCTATTCACTAATGGCTGCTTAGCCACCTACCAGGTCTTTATAGAGCACCCATCACCGTAGTATTTAGGCACTTTGTCTATAGAAGCCATCACCTCACAGCTGAGTGCCCCCAGTCTTTGAGGAAAGCGGTTGGAATCTGAACCTGGATCCAATATGAATTTTGTGGCTGGCCCTGGTGAAATCCCCAAATAGGGCACTCAAGAAAGTACCTGCAAAAGTGTTCTATGCTTTGGAAATAGTCACAGCACATCCCGCATACAGACACCGACGTGACAGACATCCTAGATAGATAGATAGATGGGGTGTTTGCAGGGCCCCCTCCTCAGCCCTGCTTTGAAATGACGTGACTCATTGTGGCCTGCTCCCCCATTTCCTGTAGGCATTACCCTCTTGCTGTCCTACTTCTCCTGCATCTCTCTGTCTGGAGGTACGATGAGGCCCCATCAGTGTAGTGTCCCCCTCCTATGCCCCCCCACCCCACACGCACACGGTGTTGCCCAGGTTATTTAAAAAAGATCACAATTGCTCTCCCATTGTCCTCCCATATTTGCTCCTATGTGCACAGCACAGGAACTGGACCCATGTCTCTTCCCACCGTCACTAATCCATCTAATAGCCATCATCTCCACTAGGGCTTCCCACACCCCTCGCAAGCTCTGGAGTGCCCCACACCAGGACTGCGCAGTGCATGGCCCTGGTGCTCTCTGCTCGCGAATACAGCTTTGCTGTATTCAATAAACAACCTACAGGATATATTACAACCCTTTATAAACTGAGACTGATGCTGGCTCCTAGCTATGGCTAATCATATAAACTTGCCTAATTTTATTCTATCAGCCATCTTGTTGCTACACGCCAGATGCTTGCCTTAAATGAATAGTGTTGGAACATTCAAGCATCAAGTTAACAGAATAGTACCAAACATTCCCGACAGTGTGAGCAGTCTATAAAACCTGGCACTAAACTGCATTAGAGGGAAAGATAAGCACTCAGAAGTGAGCTAGGAAAGAGGCTTCTTGTTGTTGTTCTTTTCAAATTGCTTCATACAGCAGGACTTGCAGGTGTCTAAGGAGATATCTGTCTGTCTAGCTATGGTTGGATATGCTATGAATCTTCTAATGGGATTAGGGCTAATGCCCTGAATAGAATATAAAATAACATTCCATCTCCCAGAGATACCCCCAGTCTAGCAAGCAGGGGAGAGCAATTTCCACTTTTTGCAGATTGGATCAGTCACTCTCTGAATTGATGGCAACAGCTTCCTCAACAAGGTAGAATGTTTTAATTGTGTTGTGACATGACCTGACATGCAGTGCCATTTGATGGAGTCTCTGGTGTCACGTTGCATTTCCGACACAGAAAAATCTAACTTCCCTCCCCCAGCCAAAAAAAATCAGAGCCAAGAAAGGTGCCTCCTCCCCGCACCCCAAAGCACGGGGATCCCTCGCCCTCGCGCCCAGGTTTCCAGGGGTTTTCTGGTTCTTTTGTGCAAATCTGTTGTACTTGGCTGAAGAAGAAGAATTACCTTTTGTATCTTTCTGTCTGTGCACAACACCTATCTGTGCCACATTCTACCTGCTCATAAAGCTGAATGAATAGTGTGTCGTTAGCAATCTGTTTAACAAAGTTCACCTCTTTCCTCTTTGGGAATTGGCCACAAGCAGCTTCTGGTTTGCTCAGATTTTGGGGGGCATTTGAAATGATTTGCCAGTTAATCTCTGTGAATATTCTTCGACGTGTAGCGTGGAAGGTCACTGCAAGTGTTCGACACTGGAAATTTGAATTAGGTTGTTTAGTCTTCATTGGACACCTAGGTCACACGGTATATAGTATTCGACTGCCTGATTGGAGGATGGTAGCTCTTGGAATCCAGTTCCCAGAATCAAAATTAATGGTTACAAATTCAAAATTCACCTGCTACAAATATTCTCTGGCCTCTGCTATTTCTAGGACTATCACTGCCTGGGAACTCATTTGCCAGGATATTCCCAGGCAGGGGACACATTGGACATGTCAATGCCACCAAACCAGATTTGTTCAAACATGTGTGGGATGGACATGATGACTGTTGGGGCTTCCTGATGTTGGGAAGAAAACCCAGCGATGCCCTGATCCCACAAGAATGTGTGCACATGCTTAACTTGAGGGCTGGTTGAAAATTTCAAATCTGTTTAACAGAAAATTGTGGTTTTGTCAAAATGAAATTTTTCAGGAAACCTGTCTGGTTTCTGGGGGAAAATGTGAGTTCTCATTAAAAGCTTTTCAGCTGAAAACCAAAAACGGCAGGGTGGGGGGGAATTGTTTTTTTTTCAACAAAGTTTCCTTTTGGAGGGGGAAGTTTGGGAGTATTTTTCAGACGAACTGAGCTATATTTAACTTGCTGCACTGAGAAGTCCTCTTGAAGCCAATGGGAGCACTCACCGTGTGTAAAAGTATGTACGTAAGGCTTTGCAGGGTTTGGATCTTAGTTTTTATATACCCATTTCTGCAACTCTTGATGCGACTTTGTGCGTAGGCAGGTACTGGTTGGGGTAAGCACTGATCACAGCTGCCCCCTCAGAAAAGCTTTAAAAACCTCTCCTTCTAAATTGTGAGTTAGGAAGCTCTGAGTTGGTCTGTGTGATGGGGTGTCCACCTCACACAGGAGTGGAAGTGGTTAATGGAGGCCAGATGGGCCAATTCACCTAGTAGATTGAATGCTGAGAGGAGAGCTCTGAGTGCAGAAACAGGCGGGGCCTGTATAAAGCCAGGCGGCTGGCTACAGAGAGGGTCTGCAAGAAGGCAGGGAAGTAGGCTGCAACCACTGGGGAGGGAGTTGGCAGGGTGACACACCCAGAGAGGGGGGAAGCCAGATAGGTAGGAAGAAGCTCTGGAAACAAGCAGCAAGGGTAGGATGGTACAGAGATCTTGGCTGCTTGTTATAGCATTTCTGGGCTGGAGCCCAGTGTAGAGGGCAGGCCTGGGTGCCCTCCCAGCCCCTGGGGAGTGGCAAAGGTGTTGGAGACAGCAGTCAGCCAGCAGGTCTGGAAAGACTGTGATTCCCCGGAACAGGACGACCTGAGTGACCTGGCCAGAGGGTGAGCAATGAAGAGGAGGCTGCAGTTCCTGGAGTGAGAGGGGCTGCAGGGCAAGACAACTCGGGAAAAGACACTGCTGGAGGGGGAGTGCAATGCCTGGCAGAGCTAATTCCCAGGACAGCCAGCAGGAGGCGCTGCGAGCGGTGAGTGGACCCTGTGACAATCTGTGTGATTAATTATCAGGAAACATTGCTGTCGGAGTGTATGTGCATGCGTGGGGGAGTGTGTGTTTGCTGCACAGTGTACGAGTGTGTGGGTGTGTTACAGGTAGTGTGTGTTTACCTGCGAATGTGTGCATGTGTTTATAGGGACTGTGTACGTAAGTGTGTGTGGGTGTGTTTGCTGGCACTCTTACTTGTGTAAGTGTTCATATGTGATGCATCTTTGACAGAGAAGAGGAAAAGCTCTCCTCCGTGCCGCCAAATTCTGAACAGGAGAGTTGGACTCAGACTCAGCTTCGGGGTGGGAAGCTGTGATGCCCCGATGAACCTGGAATTATTTCAGACACCCCAATCCTGGGGCTGTTCTACTGCAGAGACACTGGAGGGTGCTGTGAAGCCCGAGCACTTTTGGGGGAAATAAAATACTGAGGCAGGAAACGTGATGATGAGCCAGGCCTCTGAAACCTGTCCCAGAACGCAGGCCAGGAGCTAGTTTCTCCAGTATGTGGGCACCAGTCAGACAGGATCTCCTCAACCTGTCCTGTGCGGGTTTCTGGGCTCTGCCATTGCAGGTGAAAGGTGTGTGAAAAGTGCTGGCTAATAAGCACTCCGTTAGCAGATGACATTTCACACTAACAGCAAGGAAGCAAGATGCAGTCCTGGGATTAATGACTGGGTCTAGGATGGAGTAGAGCAGCTCTGTGAAGGGAGCAAGCTTCAGAACGTTCCGAGGACCGGATGTCTTTTCCATCAAAGAGGGATGGGCTATTACCAGCAGGAGAGTGAGTTTGTATGTGTGTGGGGGGGGGGGGGAAGGGTGAGAAAACCTGGATTTGTGCTGGAAATGGCCCTACTTGATGATCACTTTAGATAAGCTGTTACCAGCAGGAGAGTGGGGTGGGAGGAAGTTTTGTTTCATGGTCTCTGTGTGTATATAATGTCTTCTGCAGTTTCCACGATATGCTATGCATCCGATGAAGTGAGCTGTAGCTCACGAAAGCTCATGCTCAAATAAACTGGTTAGTCTCTAAGGTGCCACAAGTACTCCTTTTCTTTTTCCACCACTGGCTCTGCAAATCCTAGGTCCGAGGTAGGAGTAGATTCTGGCTGCCAGCATGATATTGGGATTTCCCCCCAGAATGGGCAGCATTATTGTGAGTCCATATCCTGACTGCCTTTAGCTCTGTGCATACTCTCCAGTGCAGTCAGAGGAGCAGCAAGCTAAGGCATGTATGAGCTCCAATGCATAGGCCATGTCACGAAGCACCAGCCTCAGAGGATTTCCCAGGCAGCATCAATGTGGTTTGGAAAGCAGGCAGAATCAAGACTACCAGTTCCCATCTATGTAGGTCATTCTGTCTGTCTATCATCTCTCATTCCCTTTACAGATGGGGATGGATGTTATTTGTCTGTTTTTCATTGTTTGCCCTCATCCCCTTTCCATATTCCCTAAGAACTGGTGATCAGAGTTAGGGGAGTAAGTCTGAACACCCTAGTCCTGTGAAATCCTGTTCTGAATGACACACTTTCCCTGGTGCAGATAAATGATCAAGTCCACGTTTTATTCCTACTGCTGTTTTGTTAAAAAAATTCTCATTAAACTGTCTTGATTAGAGAGAAGGTGCCGGTCACTACTGTGGACAAATGGTGTGAGGATGCCTGGTTATTTTTTCTGAAAGCTCCAACACCTGGGGAAGGGGACTTCAAAGCCCTGAAGGTTATTTGCCCATATTACAAATGGGGTGAAGGTTAAAAAGGGTGATTAAGAGCATCTGGAAACTGAAATGTGCCAGAGTCTTGCAGTAACCTCATAGCAGCTTGATTTATAATAGTCCAGTTCCACTTGTAACAAGATTATAGCTTCTTCACAGCAGCCATTGTGATAAATACCAATTACCTACTTGAATGTTGCCATTAAAATTTGCCTAAGTAAGGAGCAGAATCATACATCTATGTTGATTACATATCAATGATGCTGTGGAAGCCTTTGCAACTTTTAGATCTGCTTAAGATATGCTGCCCTGATTTAGACAGTGATTTGCATACAATTTACCCATAAAGCTTTACTTTGAAAAATATAATTACTTTTTTAATATTCCTCCTTCTGATTTGAATGTTAGCGAGGCCATATCATGAATTACTGCACTAATGAAGACAAACCTGCATTGGGGCTGTACAATGGAGCATTGTCAAATAAATGTCCTGCATGCAATGCATTTGTTGTGGTTAATCTTTTAAATGGCAGCTCTGGTTACTACCAGCACTTTTCATTCCGTAATTATTTTTAAAAGGACGTAGATCCCCATTCTGTGTCGTTCAGGCTGATGCCACCCAAGGCATTACAGTGTAACACGAGAGCTCCTGCATGACCAGTGAATGCCCAATGCAGTGGGTAAGGACTCCATGGAAACCCATGGGGGCTGCCTAGACTCTTCCTACCTGTGTAGAGATCACACCCAGGTAACCCAGCCCCAGCAGATTAAGGGTATGTGCACATTGGAATTGGAGATGTGACTGCAGCACGGGCTGGTTGACGCATGCTTGCTGTCACCTAGCTAGGTCGGCTAGAAATAGCAGTGAAAACATGGTGTCTCGGGCTTCGGGGTGGGCTGTACAAACCCACTGGGGACATATTCCTGTTGCTACCCCATGCCAGGAGCCATGCCACCACGTCTTCACTGCTGTTTCTAACTGCACTAGCTAGATTAAAGTAGGGCAGGTATGCCAGCTTGTCTACACTGGCAATTTACAGGGCTGCAACTTTCTCACTCAGGGATGTGAAAACACCCGCCCCCCCCCGAGCACAGCAAGTGTCAGTGCTGTAAAACGCCAGTGAGGACAGTGACCCAGCGCTGGGAGCTGCACCTCTCGGGGAGGTGGGTTTTTTTAGAGGTCTGGGCAAGCTCTTTCCCAGCGCTCTGCCGTAACCACACGAGCCAGGTTAAAAGGCTGCTGCAGCACCGCTTTAGCGTTGCCAGTGTAGACGAGCCCGTAGCGTCAGTGTGCTACAGATACCTCCCTTCTGCGGGGTCCAGGGCTCAGCATGCTCCCCAAAGAGATCCCATCTGTGGGATGCTGTGGGCACAGGGGAGTGATATTTAACATCACTGCAGGTGACAGGAACAGGGTGAATACCAAATTTCCTAGACACTGGCCAGGAATAGACCTAACACATCAGGACAGCAGGGTCTGAGATTGTGAACAGCAGCAGCTTCAGGCTCTAGGACCCTGTGGGTGGGAGGGTCCCAGAACTCAGGATCCAGATGGAGCCCAGAAGTCTACACAGCAGCGAAACAGCCCACATCCTACAAGCCCAGGTCAGCTGGTATGGGCCAGCCATGGGTTATTCTTTGCTGTGTAGACATACTGTGTCTTTAGCTGTGAAGAGATACCTACTGTGACAGGGTCAGGCCATATGGCTACAGGAGAGTGATCCTATTGGGATCCGGGACTACAGGAGAGAGATAGAAGGCAGATATATTAGTCCCAGGTTAAGCAGGTCCCTTTTCCCTAGGTAAGGTAACGGGGCAGTTCCAGAACAATCAGGAACTTGCTGGAACCAATTAAGGCAGACAGGCTAATTAGGACACCTGGAGCCAATTAAGAAGCTGCTTGAATCAATTAAGGCAGGCTAATCATGGCACCTGGTTTGAAAAGGACCTCACTTCAGTCAGTGAGGGGGGTGCTAGGAGCTGAGAGTGAGAGGGTTTGCTGCTGGAGGACTGAGGAATACAAACACTATCTGGCATCAGGAGGAAGGTCCTATGGTGAGGATACAGAAGGTGTTGGGACGAGGCCATGGGGAAGTAGCCCAGGGAGTTGTAGCTGTCATGCAGGTGTTACATGAAACACTGTGGACAGCTGTGATCCACAGGGCCCTGGGCTGGAACCTGGAGTAGAGGGCAGGCCCGGGTTCCCCCCATCCCCCCAACTCCCTATTGGATACAGGAGGAGTTGACCTGGACTGTGGGTCCCACCAGAGGGGAAGGTCCCTGGCCTGTCCCCCGACCCACTAGGTGGGTCAGCAGAGACTGTGTGGATTGTTCTTCTTCCTTTCCCCATGCTGGCCAGTGATGAAGTTAGCTGAGTGAACGGCAGGTTTGAGCCACTAGCAAAAGTGGCCAAACGGAGGGTTGCCATGAATCTCTGAGGCGAGCAAATCTGCCAATAAGCGCAGGACCCACCAGGGCAGAGGAGGAACTTTGTCACACCACCTATTTACCTCCATTACTGCAGGTGCTGAGCACCTACTGCTTCCAAAGTCCATTGACAATGACAAATACCCAAACACTAGTAACCAGACTTTGTAAAGGCTAAGTCTTGCCTAAAGCAGATTTAGGAAGAAGGAGTCTGGTGAACTGGTTGGTTGGCACTTGTGTCCCACTTATGTGACCCTTCCCCTCGATTCAGTGTATCCTGGGGTATTGCATTGCAATTTCCTGGTTTTATCTGCATGATGAACCGATGCTGGTATAGGCAAGTTCCATAGGTCTTCAACAGATACAAATGCTGCATCAGCCACTAGATTCTCCACTCAGTGCATGCAAGGGGAACATCACCCCATGCATCACTCCAGTCCCACTTTTACCCATGCATAGGCCTTGTCCAACTCCCACAGGAGTGAATTTCACCCCAAATTTTTATTTGCAAGAACTATAGCAGGGAGAATTCTGTCGCTTCTCATGCCCACTTTCAAAGAATAAGAGAGAGCAAAAGCAGAGGGGGAAGTTTAGCTCCCCGGGAATGAGGGTTTAGAGACTGGCAGGCAGGGAAGCAGAGGGATTTGCTGTGCCAGGATGTGGAGGCATTGAAAAGCCTTTTCTGCTTGACACAACAGGGCCAGGGCAGTCATCTGAGACATGCTAATACTTCGCCTCAGTCTTGCCAAACGTTAATGCTGGTGCTTGATGGGCTTATTTAAAGAGTCTTAGTAAGCTGCCCAGGAGAGGTTTTGGAATCAAAGGGCTCTCTCCCAGATGAGTGCTTTCTGATACTACTGCTCTGAGCCAGCTGCTAGCACTACCAGCTCCTGTCAACAGAGGACCTCCTGTCTCGGGCTCACTGTAGGGAAATGGGGAACTTGGTTTATAATCTCCACCAGCCTTCCTGGGAGGTGCTGACTCTCATGGTCCATATCCAGACTGGAGAAGACAGAGGTCAGACAGCCCAGTGGTTAGGGTGCTAGTCTGAGACTCATTGAGTCATGGAGTTCAAGGACAGAAGCTCATCTAGTCTGGCCTCCTGCATAGCATGGACCTTTATACTTCACTTTAAAAAAGGGAAGAAGGAGGATCCGGGGAACTACAGGCCAGTCAGCCTCACCTCAGTCCCTGGAAAAATCATGGAGCAGGTCCTCAAGGAATCAATTCTGAAGCACTTAGAGGAGAGGAAAGTGATCAGGAACAGTCAGCATGGATTCACCAAGGGCAAGTCATGCCTGACTTATCTAATTGCCTTCTATGACGAGATAACTGGCTCTGTGGATGAGGGGAAAGCAGTGGACGTGTTGTTCCTTGACTTTAGCAAAGCTTTTGATACGGTCTCCCACAGTATTCTTGCCAGCAAGTTAAAGAAGTGTGGGCTGGATGAATGGACTGTAAGGTGGATAGAAAGCTGGCTAGATTATCGGGCTCAACGGGTAGTGATCAATGGCTCCATGTCTAGTTGGCAGCCGGTATCAAGTGGAGTGCCTCAAGGGTCGGTCCTGGGGCCGGTTTTGTTCAATATGTTCATAAATGATCTGGAGGATGGTGTGGATTGCACCCTCAGCAAGTTTGCAGATGACACTAAACTGGGAGGAGAGGTAGATACGCTGGAGGGTAGGGATAGGATACAGAGGGCCCTAGACAAATTGGAGGATTGGGCCAAAAGAAATCTGATGAGGTTCAACAAGGACAAGTGCAGAGTCCTGCACTTAGGACGGAAGAATCCCATGCACCGCTACAGACTAGGGACCGAATGGCTCGGCAGCAGTTCTGCAGAAAAGGACCTAGGGGTTACAGTGGACGAGAAGCTGGATATGAGTCAACAGTGTGCCCTTGTTGCCAAGAAGGCCAATGGCATTTTGGGATGTATATGTAGGGGCATTGCCAGCAGATCAAGTGCCAGTGATCATTCCCCTCTATTCGACATTGGTGAGGCCTCATCTGGAGTACTGTGTCCAGTTTTGGGCCCCACACTACAAGAAGGATGTGAAAAAATTGGAAAGAGTCCAGCGGAGGGCAAGAAAAATGATTAGGGGACTGGAACACATGAGCTATGAGGAGAGGCTGAGGGAACTGGGATTGTTTAGTCTGTGGAAGAGAAGAATGAGGGGGGATTTGATAGCTGCTTTCAACTACCTGAAAGGGGGTTCCAAAGAGGATGGATCTAGACTGTTCTCAGTGGTAACTGATGACAGAACAAGGAGTAATGGTTTCAAGTTGCAGTGGGGGAGGTTTAGGTTGGATATTAGGAAAAACTTTTTCACTAGGAGGGTGGTGAAGCACTGGAATGCGTTACCTAGGGAGGTGGTGGAATCTCCTTCCTTAGAAGTTTTTAAGGTCAGGCTTGACAAAGCCCTGGCTGGGATGATTTAGTTGGGGATTGGTCCTGCTTTGAGCAGGGGGTTGGACTAGATGACCTCCTGAGGTCCCTTCCAACCCTGATGTTCTATGATTCCCCCTGTTACCTCTGCACTGAGCCCAACAGTATCTTCCAGACAGGCATCCAGTCGTGCTATGAAGAGGGCAAGAGACAGAGAATGCACCATTTCCCTGGGAGATGGTTCCCATGGTTAATGACTCTCACTGTTAACAATTGGTGTCTTATTTCTAATTTGAGTTTGTCTGACTTCAGCTTCCAGCCACTGGTTCTTCTTATCACTTTCTTTGTTAAACTAAAGAGCCCTTAAGTCCTGGTATTTTCCCCCAGGAAGGTAATTATACACTGTAACCAAGTCACCTCTCTATCTTCTTTTTGATGAACTAAACAGATTGAGTTCTTTGATCTCTCAGTGGAAGGCATTTTCACCAGCCTTGGAATAAAGCTTGTGGCTCATTTCTGTACCCTCTGCAATTTTTCAACCTCCTTTTTAGGACGTAACAGTCTCCCCAATGCCATGCACAGAGGTAAAATCACCTCCCAGCTCCTACACACTACTCCCGTTTATGCATCCAAGGATCACATTAGCCGTTCTTTCCACAGCATCACACTGGAAACTCAAGTTGACTTTACTTTGTCCACTATGACCCCTAATCCTCTCCAGAGTCACTGCTTTCCAGGATACAGCCCCCCAGTCCATAGGCCTGGCCTACATGCCTCTTCCTAGATATGGAACTTGGCATTTGGCTCTATTAAAATACATTTTGTCTGACTGGTCCCAGCTTACCAAGTGATCTAGATCACACTCTTTGACTACCCTGGCCTCTTCATTATTTATTACTCTGTCAATCTTTGCATCATCCGCAAATGTTACCAGTGGTGATTTTATAGAATCATAGAAATGTAAGACTGAAAGAAACTTCAATAGGTCATCCAGTCCAATCCCCTGCACTAAGGCGGGACTAAGTACTAACACCTGACAGGTGTTTCTCTAAGCTGTTCTTAAAAGCCTCCAATGATGGACATTCCACGACCTGTCTAGGTAGTTTGTTCCAGTGCTTAACTACCTTTACAGTTACGAAGCTTTTCCTAATGTCCAACCTAAATCTTCCTGGCTGCAATTTAAGCCCTTTGCTTCTTGTCCTGTCCTCAGTGGGTAAGGAGAACAATTTATCACCCTCCTCTTTATCACAGCCGTTTACGTACTTGAAGACTGTTCTCATGTCCTCCCTCATTTTTCTCTTCTCCAGACTAAACAAACCCATTTTTTCAATCTTTCCTCATAGGTCCTGTTTTCTAGACCTTTCATCATTTCTGTTGCTCTCCTCTGGACTTTCTCCAATTTGTCCACATCTTTCCTGAAATGTGGTGCCCAGAACTGGACACAGTATTCCAGTTGAGGCCTTATTAGTGTAGATTAAAGCTGAAAAATTACTTTTTGTGTCTTGCTTACAACACTCCTGCTAATAAAGCCCAGAATGATGATTGCTTCTTTTGCAACAGCGTTACACTGTTGACTCATATTTGGCTTGTGATTCACTGTGACCCCAGATCCCTTCCTATTTACTTCTAGATCATTGATGAAAATGTAGAATAGCATCAGGCCTAGCACTGGTCCCTGTGGCACCCGAAAGGCTCTACCCCCCTTTGATGATGATGCAAGAGGCCTGGGTTCAAGTCCTGGCTTTCTCTGTGACCTTGGCTACGTCACTAAGTGCCATATTTTCAAACGTATTTAGGTGCCTAAAGATGCAGACAGGCACTGAGCAAGATTTTCAAAAGCAGTTAAGCAGGGTTGGCACCTAACTCCCATTGGCTGCAGTGCCACGTCCAGACACGGTGGCATAGGTCCTGTTGGTAAGTGTTGGCACTCAGTGTACATACATCTCAACAAATCCTAAACAAGAGGAAAATAATCAGATTTGCTCCCAACACCAGTGAGATTGGTATCGCCTGGTTCACGACGTGCTCACATGCATACTCTGGCTTCAATGGGACTTAGGCATCTAACTGACTTAGGTGCTTTTGACAATCCCACTAGATGCCTTTCTGCATCCTTAAGCACCCAAATACCTTTGAAAATCTGGTTCTCAGTCTCCCTGTGTCAAAGTCCCTGCCTGTAAAAGGGGGATAATCCCTACCTCCCAGGGGTGTTGTGAAGACAAATCATTCAGGACTGTGTGATACTCAGATAGTAAGATAATTAGGGTCTATAAGTACCAAAGACACACAAAGTCTGGCACTGGAATTTGTGCTTGTTGGAGCAGGGACCCCATCTGCACTCATTTGGCACCGTATGCAGAATGGATAACAATGATAACTGCCTGTGTGGACGTATCCCTGGGAATGTCCTACACCTCAGGAGGCCATGTTTGGATAAGAATAACCCAGGATATTGTCTTCCCAGGGACTGCATACATCTCTGCCTAGCTCTCTGTGTACTGGCTAAAAGACAGGCAGAGAAAAGAGACAAAGGGAAGGGAACTGGGTCTCCTCGTGGGGGGGAACGCCGCAGGAAGACCTGCTCTGCTGTTGATTTTGCCCCATAAATGGCTCCACCAACAATAAACACAAATCTAACAAAAACAATGCCAAGGCAGTCAGGTCATTCCAGCTTCCTGTGGAGCCCAGCACAGAGCTCGGGGGGCGTTTATGGGTAGGAATGGCAGGATGCTGTTCCTACACAAGCAATATACATGCATGCCCACTGCCATACGCTCTTTTATTCACACACTCACCCTGCCTCACACACGCATGCCCATTGCCACATGCTCTCTTATTCACACACACACCCTGCCTCACACAACAGCACATTCACAAACGTACACACACACACACACTGGCATGTTCTCGCAGGCTCAGCCCCCCCGCCCCCCAGTCTATTCACTAGTGGTGAAGAGGATTTCCCCTCCACCTTCCCGTCTGAGTACCCTGCCCAACTGTGGTGAGGTGTTAGGAGCAGTGCAGGACTCCCAGCCCCCAGGTCTGTGTATGAGGGAAACCCACCGGGGCCTCGCTCTGCAGCTTGGCTGGGGCCTCCTCTAGAGGTGCCAGATGGACGACACCTGCTAAGGCTAAGAGCTGGATTGGACTGGGGGAGGGAGAGGGGTGTCTGGTGGAGAGCAGTAATCAGCAATCTGCTCTCCATATGACAGACCACAATGCAGGGCTGGTTAATGAACTATGTGAAGGTATCAGATGTGGGGACTGCACAAGCTCTGCCCTAGTGATGGAGGGGAGGAGGAGCAGGCTGGCTAATGACCTTGCCCAGCTTGTTAACCTTCCTCTCTCCCCACCACACGCTTGGCTGCCCAACTCTCCTTTTTAATTAACGTGCAGTTTTGTTTAACGATTAACAGGTCCGAAGGAGCTGATTTCCAGTGCAGCCTCCAGCTCTGGAGCTGCAGAAAACTGTCCAAGCCTCGCTGAAGCAAGGGGCAGACCCAGGCCAGGACACTCGGGGCGTTCTGTGTCTCAGGATAGCTCCTCCTGCCTGGCTCAGCTGGTTTGGGGAGGTTCCTGCTGCCCAGTCTGTGCCCAGAATGACGTCCCAGCCAGCACTCCTGTCACCACAATGCACCAGCACGTTCCAGAAACAGGCACTGCAGCCTCCAGCTAAAGTCATGTCAAGCTGCTTACAAGTCACTCCCCTCCCCGCACTTTGAACCTCCCAGGCCCGGGGTCTATGTCCTGGCACTATCCCGGGGAGACAGGCAGAACTAGACCAATGGCTGGAAACTGAAGCCAGACAAAGTCACGGTGGAAATAAGGCACCAGTTTCTAGCAGTGTGGGTTGTTCACCAATGGAGCATGCTCCCACAGGAAGTGATGGATTCTCCATCTCTTGAGGTCCCAAGTCCGTGTGCTTTTCTGGAGGATGCTTTAGCCAGACCCAAGTTACTGGGCTCAATGCAGGGGGAATGTGGTGAAAGTCTCTGGCCTGTGCTATACAGGAGGTCAGATTAATAGATCACAATGGTCCCTTCTGGCCTTCAGCTCTATGAATCCCTGGCGTGGACAGCAAAGACCCTCACAAGCTGGCCAGTGCAGCCCTCATGTGCTGGGATGAATGTCTGGGCCTGGTGTGTCACTCATACTCAGTGGGTGTATGAAGAGGACGCAAAGGTGCCGTCACTTGGTAACAGGCTGTGTTATGTTTCTCGCGGGCCTCTCCTCCCAGGCCAGCCCAGGCCAGTAGCCATGGAAGTAGTTACCACTTGAGAGCTGTTTAGTGCTGTGGACTCACTTGGTAGGTCTACCTCCTGTTCCTAGCCAACGGGTGTCTACAGCACAAAACGGCCACAACCTGGCTCTCCCCCCCCCCGCAGAGAGGCCACAGAATGACTGAGCGTGGACGCCAGACTATCCTCCGGCCCCCAGAGTGACCCCTCCAGAGCCGGGCGGAGGCACGCGGGCCGGGCTTGGGAAGTTGCATTGCCATGGCCCAGGCTGGAGACACTGTGTAGGTCAGTGGTCTGCAGACCCCTGGGGGTCCACAGACTACATCTAAGATTTCCAAAGGGCTCCATACCTCCAACTGAAATCTGTTAGGGATCTGCACGTCAAGAAAGGCTGAAAACAACTGGTGTAGGTGAACAGAGGCCACCAAGCTGCCAGGCTTCTAATACGGCTCATCTTCCTCATGCTGACTTCGCAGCAAAAGCAACAATTGAGTGAGCAACTGGTGCGTGACACCATGGGCCAGAGCCAGATAAAGGCCCTATTGTGTTGTAAGGAACTGGTGGAAGTCGCAGGGAGGCACAAAGCCTTCCAGAGGTCCCAGGACTGGGGTAGCTGCACCCGTGTATGAGTGAGCCATCGCTCCCCCCGCCTCCTTTGGATCAGCTCACGCTAGTACTGGGCAACCAGTAAGGGTTGGGCAGGTGCTGGACTGCTCCCGTGTGATCCCGTCGTTGTCTCTCAGAGTCACTCCTACGGCTGCACTTACTGGGCGAGAGGAGCTTTGTCCCAGTAGATGGAGCATCCTTCCCAAGCCTCTGTCCCCCTTTCCCCATAGCAGGAACAAGGCAAGTGCTGATACAAGGCAGACGGTGACTGAGCCTGCAGGGGCCTTGAGGCCACACCCGAGCTTTGGGGCTCCCAGGAGCTGGCCTCTGGAGTGGGTTAGGAAGACAGAAAATAAGTGCCCCCTGCCCCCATCATGGGGCCACGTCTGCACAGACCCAGGTGCCAGGCAGGCCTCTGACAAAGGCCTTCAGAGTTGCCCAGTCCATTGGGGCACACGGTACAAGGGACTGTGTTTAGCCAGCAGTCACACATTACAGCGATCCATTGGCCTAGGTGTCAGTGCATGGAGTGCGGGTGGGTTCGCCCAGCCCGGCCCTGGCATCATCACCTACCCCGGGCTGGGCGGAGAATCGCTGCCAAACCACCAGTCCCACTTCCTGAGGCTGGTGGGAACATGTGCCCTTTGGGGGTGCCCGGGACTGAGGAGCCAGGCCCAGGCCCGCAGCCTGCCCTCCCCAGGATGAGGGGAGCCGCAGTGGGAAAGCTCACGAGCCACCAGAGCAGCTGAGGAGGCAGTGGGGGCTACCCAAGTCAGGTGCCCCCGGAAGGTCGTGGAGATGGGGCCAGTCCTCTGCTTCCGGGCAATGGTGAGGGGAGGCCAAGTCTGCTGGAGGGGGCCCATGGGGAGGCTGTTCCCAGCAGCTTCCATCTGGCTGCAGGCGAGGCATCTCCAAAGGGAGAGTCGGGGGGCGTGAGCAGCGTACGCACTGAACCCAGAGCCAACACTGCCAAGCTTCCAGCTGCGGCTCACCCCTAGGCTCCCTGCCCCTTGTAGCAAGGGAGGGCCAGGGCTGGGGCTCAGGTGGTGGGGGGCTGATTTGTCTCCCCACTGCCCACGCCTGTAAACAAAGAGCTACAAGCAAACCCAGAAATACTGGCACTGGGGCCCCAGGACTCCAGGCCCTGCCCTTGGCCGGCAGCGAGCAGAGCGGGCACCTGGCTTGCGCTGCTCCTCGCAGGCACCTAGAAGCAGCGCACAGTTCGACCTGCCGCGTGGCACCTGTGGCTCGAGCTGCGTCGGGCAGCGAGCAGGAGAGGCGAGGGTTAACTCCAAAGATGGAATAAGCATCTGGGACTCTGCCAAGAGGCTGCCAAGCCTCTATAGATTGTGGAGTAGTAACTCTTCCGTTTGAGAGTGAAAAGGGGACAGCTAATGAGGCTCATGAGATCTGTTAATACTTAACCTAATGCAACACCTACTGGCCCTGCCAATAAATCAAAGAGAGGGGCTGCTGCTTTGCTCTCCAGGCAGCATGGCCCTGCCACTGAGGGGCCCGTCCCTGGTTAAGCCCACTGACGCCTTCTGGACTTTCACCTAGATTTTCCCTTTCCTCCTCTTTGCTTTTCTTCTCAAAAGCCAGTTCAAAGGCCTGCTGGGGCCTGGCACTGCCAGAACCCAGACATACCCCCTGCTGTTGGCATGACAGAGAAGACTAAAAGCAGCCAGTGATGCCAAGTCCACGAGCTCCTGAGCTAAACTCCGGAACGGTCATGTGCCTGTGGACATTCATCCAAGGGGCAAGAGGTGGGGCCGCGGGACACCGTAACAGCTGGACACTCAGATTTTTAAAAACCTCTCTAGGAAAGTCTAGCTTCAGCTTAATCAGCACTGATTAGCCTCTGCTGCTAGGCCACGAAGAGGCTGTTGTCCACGTCTGAGAGTGTGCAGGGACCCTGCTTTTCAGAGTGATTTTTGCAGGGGCAATTAGGTAGTTAGTGGGCTACATGCATTTGCTTAATCTCACAATTAATTCTGCATGCAAAAACTGTGACCAAAAATTACACAAAGTCCAGGCCTTCCTGATAGTGCAAGGTAATAACAATCATTAATAAAGGGTGCTGGCCACACTGAGCTGGGATCTCTGCATAGCTTCAGGGTGTGTGTGTGTGTGTGTGTGACATGTTGCGAAGAAAGTGTAAAACTAGTCACAACCCCCAGACATTTCATGTGTCATTCTGAAGTCAAAAAATGAGCTAATTTTGCTAAATGACATATGCTTTTTCAGAGCTAACTGAAAGGGAAAGTCAAGAATTTGTGTCTGATTTTGGATGCGCCCTATGATATCTATATTTTATTAAATGCATAAGTGGAAATGCTTGGGATATCACAAAGGTGGGACACACCACAAGTAATGGTTAGAGACTCATATTTGTGTCCTGGCCCCAGTGCCATGACATGGGTCATTGCTACAATTGTCAGCAGACACTGGGGTAGGCTTTCACTCATTCCCGGGGTGACTGTTACATCCGCCCTCTTTTTTTTCCTTTAGAAAATCAAATGCAAACAAAGCATATTAGCTAAAACTAACAACCACAACCCCTACACACACACACACACACACACACACACGTCCAGGCTGGAGGCCTGGGCTGCTGACCTGAACCCCCCTACAGAGGAGAGGATTATTTTGCCTTTTCCGGGGCATCGGTCTGTTCTTCAGTGGCTTTTGGATCACACGGCCACTTGTCTGCAAAGCAGCGCCTGTCTGGCTGCTGAGATGGACCTGTTCTCTGGAAGCCAGGCTGCTCCTGGTGTTCTCCATAGTCAGTAATTCTCTGTGTGTACACACATAGGTCACATACATGTGCATGTGTATGTGTGTGCATGTGTGTTACCTCTGTTGGGTCACGGGCCTGTCAATAACATGCTAGCTGTTCCCAAGAATCAGCGAGCCTGTCTCCTCCTCAGTTTGTTAAGATACCTTCTGTTTCTCAGGTTGTCCAGCCCTTCAGGTTGATTAGGATGGAGTGAGTGGCATAGGTGGGTCCCCTGGTGTGTATAATAGAGCTGGTTTCCTGGTGTCAGTGGCCTAACGCTTCCCTCAGTATAGTGCCAGTCACTGCCTGTTTGGAATCTAACCTTTTCTCCCACTTGCACTGGGGATAGTCGACTGGCATTCCTGCTACGGTATTGCTCCTCTTCTAGTCTACTGGCGTACAGTACTTGTGTAACTCCTTTGGGGTGAATTGCCTTTGGCCAAAGAAGCTTGTCAGGTATTGACACCAAGGTTTCGGTCCTTCTGCCATGACTCTCTGACCCAGAGCTCTGAGAGGTCCGTTGTGATTGGAGCTGGTGGAAAAATGGTAAGTATGTTTTTTGGGGAAAAAAGAAACAAAATCCCAGGGGAAGTGAGGAACAAGGAGAAGGGAAGGGGGAGAAAAGAAAAATAAATTTAAAAAAATCCCTTGTCAAAATTCTAAATTTTTTTATTTGCATTTTTTATAAAAAAAATAATCAAAATGTTGAAAAAACAAAAATGCCCATTTGAAAAGGATGCCATTGGAGCCACAGGGTGACAGGACATAGTTTTGAATGACAAATTTCTCCCAGCTCTCATTGCAACATTCCAACAACCCTAAGAATGGACTCCTTGCATCCCCCAGCGGTTGATTTGCCCTTTGTACTGAGGTTGGTACTACCCCATCTGGCTGTCCATAGTCCGGGCGTGAGGCTGACATGAGCTGCTCAGGAAATGCAGGTGAATATCCGTTCTCAACTCATCCGGAAACCAATGGTGAGCGAATAACTATGTACGTCGTGTGATACATTTATAATGGATGTATTGTCTGTCAGCTCCATTTCAAAAGAATTTGAGTCATAGTCCACTAATAAGAACCAATCTTCCCCATTTAAATCTGACAGATCTGCACTAACCTTGGATCAAGGATGCTCGAAAATCTCCGGGTTCTTTTACATTCTGTTTGCTCCACTGATTGCCGATTTCATGCTTGGAAACTTTATCTTTGATATCTGCATTCCCATCTGACCAGAGTAGGGCATCACAAATTCTGCTCTTATGCCTTTCAGGACCCCGCTAGGCACTGTGGGTTACATGTAGCAGTTCCAACTTCATGATGGCACAGTGTCCCGTCATATGCTGCAGTTCCATCTCTGTAGTCCCAATAAATTTCCATGTTCGGAGGTGCCCAGACTTTTTCTGTTGCCCTTTGCAGCTCAAGTCAGTGGCATTTTGATGGGTTTTTTTCTCCTGCAATTATCACGTTTTGTTTAGGAAATAGGTGGTATGTGAGTCAACTTTACTTCTAACATTTCTTTGTGCAAGTCCACGGTTTTCATTCTTTCAGGCACTCTTGAAAGCCTCTTGGCTGTACAAAGCTCCTTCCTGGACCAGTATTTCATATTTAACTAGTACTTTTGCAATATCATGACTGTTTGCTGAAGCCTAGGAGATGCTTTGCAGAGTGGTTTCTACAACCTGGCTTCCAAAGACAGTGGGGCTAGCCCCACGGGGTCACAAGTCATGAATCAGGCACCCAAAATCAGGAGATTGGGTTAAAATTCATGCGATTGTAAATCTCATTAATGAATAATCTGCAGTTCTTTTTATTTGTCTTTTGGCATTTGAACCCTACATGGTCACATTTTCAAGCTTTTCTCCAGTGACTCACCCTGACACTACAATTGTAACACACGTCCGTGATTGCAGAGAGACGGGGTGAGAGAAGAGGAGAGACCACCTGGCCTGACGGGATGGCGTCTGAGCCTGTTATGAGCCTTGCTATGTTCATGAGATTTTATAGCTATAGCAAGTCAATGAGCAAAATAAAACAAACAATCAGCCAGCCCACTTAACTGCAACTTCCTCCATCAGGATCTATTTGGTTTTATTCAGCCTGACATCGCTCAGGGAGAGTAAAAGACTTTGGGAGCCTAAAGCCAAAGGGAGACCACACAGTACATGCTGGCTGAGCTGGGAGATCTCTTCTCCTTTATTATAGCTGACACTAGTCAAGGGGAGTCAGGGACTCTGTGTGTGGGGGTGGGCTGCGTTCCAGCTATGGAAACGCATTCTCCCCTTCCTCACCCCTCAGTACATTGGCCACTGGGGCACCTCTCCAGCCCTGCTGTACTGTTTTCTCCCATGATCCTAGAGGGTGAGAAAAACAACTGAACAAATGTGTTTGGTGACAGCCTCCTTTGTTTGGGAGGCAGTACAGCTGGAGCACTGACGTAGAACACAGGAGACCTGGGTTCAAATTCCAGCTCTAATAGTGGACTGCTGGGCAAGTCACTTCACCTTTCTGTGCCTCAGTTTCCCCATCTGTACAAGCTATTATTGGCACATATAAACTCAACTTAAAAACTAGCTAACTGACAGATCTCAAAATGTAGTTGATAAAGGAAAATCATCAGTGAGGATCAGTTCTCAGACCATTGCTATTCAGGTCTTTATAACCAAGTGACTATGAACTTCCAGTGTGGTGCTGTGGCCAAAGGGCTAACAATCCTTGGACGTATAAACAGCAGAATACCACGGAGGAGTAAGGAGGTGGGATTACCTGTATTTATGGCATTGGTGTGACTGTCACTGGATATTGTGTCTATTTCTGGTGGCCACACTTCAAAAAGGCTGTTGAAAAATTAGAAAGAATTCAGAAAAGAGCTATAAGAACAATTTGAGGTCTAGAAAATCGGTCTTACAGGGAGAGCCTGAAGAAACTCATTCTATTTTCCTTATCACAAGAAAGTTAAGAGGGGACACGATCACAGGCTGCTACATAGTGAGGCGGTATTATTCTGAGAATAGAGGGCTTTTAAATCTAGCAGACAACAAATAACGGGGGTCAATAACTGGAAGATGAAGTTAGAAAAACTCAGCTTGGAAATAATATACAACTTTTAAACAGTGACATAAGTAAGCACCAAGGCATGTGGATTCTCCTGCATTCAAAGTTTTTAAATCAAAACCTTCAAAAAGACCTGCTGACTAGATTGTCGGGCTCAGTAGGTAGTGATCAATGGCTCCATGTCTAGTTGGCAGCCAGTATTAAGCGGAGTGCCCCAAGGGTCGGTCCTGGGGCCGGTTTTGTTTAATATCTTCAATAATGATCTGGAGGATGGCGTGGATTGCACCCTCAGCAAGTTTGCAGCTGACACTAAACTGGGAGGAGAGGTAGATACGCTGGAGGGTAGCGATAGGATCCAGAGGGACCGAGACAAATTAGAGGATTGGGCCAAAAGAAATCTGATGAGGTTCAACAAGGACAAGTGCAGAGTCCTGCACTTAGGAGGGAAGAATCCAATGCACCGCTACAGACTAGGGACCGAATGGCTCGGCAGCAGTTCTGCAGAAAAGGACCTAGAGGTTACAGTGGACGAGAAGCTGGATATGAGTCAACGGTGTGCACTTGTTGCCAAGAAGGCTAATGGCATTTTGGGCTGTATAAGTAGGGGCATTGCCAGCAGATCAAGTGCCAGTGATCATTCCCCTCTATTCGGCATTTGTGAGGCCTCATCTGGAGTACAGCGTGCAGTTTTGGGTCCCACTCTACAAGAAGGATGTGAAAAAATTGGAAAGTGTCCAGCGCAGGGCAACAAAAATGATTAGGGGGCTGGAGCACATGACTTATGAGGAGAGTCTGAGGGAACTGGGATTATTTAGCCTGCAGAAGAGAAGAGTGAGGGGGGATTTGATAGCTGCTTTCAACTACCTGAAAAGGGATTCCAAAGCGGTTGGATCTAGACAGTTCTCAGTGGAACCAGACTACAGAACAAGGAGTAATGGTCTCAAGTTGCAGTGGGGGAGGTTTAGCTAGGAGGGTTGCGAAGCACTGGAATGCGTTATCTAGGGAGGTGGTGGAATCTCCTTCTTTTGAGGTTTTTAAGGTCAGGCTTGACAAAGCCCTGGCTGGGATAATTTAGTTGGGGTTGGTCCTGCTTTGAGCAGGGGGTTGGACTAGATGACCTCCTGAGTTCCTTTCCAACCCTGATATTCTATGATTCTATGATACAAGTTATTGAATTCAATAGTGTTACTTATGTTCCTTCGTTGCAGGACTTCCTGGGTGGAATTCACTGGTTTGTGTTACGCAGGAGGTCAGACTAGATGCTCATACTGGTCCCTCCTAGCCTTAAAATCTACAGGCCTGATTCTCTGTTGCCCTGCCCTTTGTATGGTCATTTACACAAGTGCAAAGTAAGTGCAAAATGGTACCAGCTCAGAATGGTCATGTTCTTCACCCATTTGCACTGTAAATGATGACCCTGAGACAGTGATGACACTTTTCCTGCAGTATCTTGGACAAACCTTATTGAATTAAGTTTAATTATTTTAGGAGTTCATTGTACTTAAAGTGGAAATAGTTATGTATTATTGTGGGATTGTCTGGAAAGTCTAGGAGGACGACAGGATGAATGCATAGTATGGAGAGCTCCAAAGGACTATGTTGAACAATGTAGCAGACATGAATGATTTTCTGGGACAATCTATGCGAAGTGGAATTCCTAGAAAATATTTGGAGGGGATTGCAAACACTCACATATGACTCAGCCTTTGAAGCTTTGCCCTGTCTGCTGATCACCTTAAAGTCTAACAGATTTATTTGGGCATAAGCTTTCGTGGGTAAAAACCCCACTTCTTCAGATGCATGGAGTGAAAATTACAGATACAGGCATAAATATCTATTGGCACATGAAGAAAAGGGGGTTACCTTACAAGTGGAGAACTAATGTTGAAGGCCAATTTAGTCAGGGTGGATGTGATCCACTCCCAATAATTGATGAGGAGGTGTTAATACCAAGAGAGGGAAAATTGCTTTTGTAGTGAGCCAGCCACTCCCAGTCCCTATTCAAGCCCAAATTGATGGTGTTAAGTTTGCAAGAGCCATAAACCTGGAAATCCTGGACGCTCCATCATCTCAGGCATGGGAGATGAAGAAGTGGGTTTTTTACCCACAAAAGCTTATGCCCAAATAAACCTGTTAATCTTTAAGGTGCCACCGGACTCCTCATTGTTTTTGTGGATACAGACTAACACGGCTACCCCTCTGATACTTGGCACCTGTTACAAGAGGACAGTTCAATGACAAACTGTACAAAGGAGTAACTGACTCACTCATGAGTGTTCCTGTTCTGAGCAAAAGAAGTGATGCACTGGTAACCACAGGAAAACCCCTGAGTGGGATATGAAGGACTGGTCACTGGCCAGGGTGAATTTATTAGCATGCATTATTGTTTCTAATGTATTTTCTCTCTATTGTTTTTACCTTAAGAAGTAATGTGCTTGCTTAGAAAGAGCTGGGTGGTAATTTGTAAATGTGCCAATTATACTGTCCACCGTCTCTGCGGAGAAAAGTAAAAGCAGGCCTGACTGTGCTGGAAAGGTCACAGTAGGGGCAGGGTGCTGTGCAGTCTGGAAATACCTTGGCCAGGAGGGAGAGAGATGCAGTTCTCTGTCCACAAGAGGAGCCTAGGATGGGTGCCTTGCGGGACCCCAGAGGGGCAATACAGGTGCAGTTGCCCTGAACTGTGACAGACGCAAGGTGCGTGCAGTGGAGAATGAGACCGTATGAGTCTATAGCACAGCACACATTAGTTCTTTGTCTGGTGCAAAGGCTTATACGAGGCCAAGAAATGCCACAGAGACGAGACCTAGCAGACACGGAGATAAAGTCCTGAGATTTGTAACACTATCTGTGCTCCTTTGAACCAAACTCCTCCCCATGTCTAGGGAAGAGCGGAGAGGGTGCATGAAGGTGCACTGGCCTCTGGAGTGCTGCCAAGCGGTGGGGTGTGGTACCACAGTTCTCTTCTCACCCTGGTGCCCCTTGCTGGCTGCTGGCTGACCAAGGCAGGGCTTAGTGCCATGGCCCTCCGGCCAAGTCCAAAGTCTGAATGAGCCCCCTCCAGAGACCAATAAATACACCGTCTGTTGCCTCTTGCTAGAGTGTTCAGCCTGGCTCTGGGCCCTTTTAATTCAACCCTTTGTTTGGGCTCCCAGATAAGCCCTGTCCCCTTCTTTGGGTTTATAGCACTTTGCCGGTAGCCAGTGGGGGAACCCAGGCCTGTCTGCTACTCTGGATTCCAGCCCAGGAGCCCGGCACAGCTGCCATGCATAGCCCGGGTCAATCTTCTGCTGCTAACTCCCTGGGCCTCTTCCTGCCGGGCCGTTTACCTGCAGGTAGGGCTGCCACCCCTCTGGTTTTCACCTGGACAGTCTGGGTTTCAGCATGTGACTCCAGGTGCCATTTGACAAGCCCTGACGTTTGGTTCATATTTCAGCTTTCTGCTTCTTGGGGTGGGGTGTAGTGTGCAAGAGGTGAGCACGGGACATGAGAGCAAGCCTAGAAGCAGTAACTCGGGCCCAGGTTCTTACATAGAAAGCTGTGACTATCGGTCTGTGTCTTTGCAAACTGCCCTCCCTACAATGTAAAACCAAACCCTGGTTCGTGGGACTCACAGATCCTTGTGCACAACTTCCCCTACTCACCGAGTCCTTTTCTGCAGGCTGGCTTCGAAAGGGGATCAGATTGGGCAGAGCACAGGGACACGCTCCTCATTCACTGTTGTTTGCTCCATGCTGCTTCTTTTTTCTGGTGTCTTTCCTGTTATTTTTTTCCCTGCTGCCCTAATTTTTTTTTTCACCTATAATTTTCTCCATTGACTTTAATTAAGCTCTCCCCAGGCTCGTTCAATAGGCAGGCTTCCCTGGGTCTAATTAGACTCTCATCATAAGTAATCTACATGGAAAGCAAACGTGTATGTGTGTGTGAGAGAGAGAGAGGGAGAGGGAGAGAGCAAGCGAGATTTCGAGAAAGCATGCAGGAAGCAGATGGGTGCATAAAACATTACAAATAATTCTGGTACAGATGCAAAATCATGGCAGCGCTAGACTCAGGGCTGGAATCTTCCCCACACACTCTGTTAGGCCAGTTCTCTCCCTCTCTAGGTATCACCACATTCCCACAATAAAATCAATAGAGCAGATCAGAGTAAATCATCTCTGACTGGAAAAGCGGGAGCTGCTGATAACAGAGATTCCCAGATGAGACTTAAGACAATTTCTCATGCTGATCCGTTTCTTACCATGGACTTAAGGCCCAAGGTGTGTGCTGAAGGAATTATTGTGGGCGGCTGCCCATGGTGAGCGCTTTGTGCAGTTTGCTCAGGGGTGGAATGGAGAGTGTTTTATGAGCTGGGGATGAGCATTTGGCACAGCTTTGGAGGCTGATTACACGCTCAGCCTGGCTGGGAGCCCTGGGGGAGGCAGAGCCCAGCACAGCTCTCAGGCAAGGCCATGCGCTTCCCAAAGGTTTTGCTGCAGCAGGAAAAAAATTGCCCTAAGGGGAAAAGAAAGAGAGCTTTGAAATGGGCAGGTTTGAAACTAACTAGGGGAGTGAAAAATACCACCAGCGAGCAGGGTCCTGCTGAGCCTGCTGATGCCCCGGAGAGGAGCACAGCAGACAAGCAGTGCTCTGGGCTCCCCAGGGGAGCCACTTAAGCGGTGACCCTGGGACTCCCGTGCTCCGGGCTCCCCAGGGGAGCCACTTAAGCGGTGACCCTGGGACTCCCGTGCTCCGGTTCAGAGGAGGGTGGGAGCACCATGGCGGGGGATGTGTGTGAGAGTGGGGCGGGGAATGCCTTTGGCTTTCCCCAGTGGCCTTCACAGCCCCAGGCATGGGCTGCTGTAGCAAAGAGACCTGCAAGGAGAGGAAGAAGCTGGCATGCTGGGAAGCCGTGCTCCTAGGCCGAGGCATTGTGGGCTGTGGAGTTTCCCTGGGCTACAGCTGCTGGTAGCAGGGAGCCGGCCAAAGCGGGATGGACACCTGCCTCCCAGGGAACATCATGCTCTCTTTGTTCCCACTCACTCCTTCAATCTGTAAACCATGTCGATTTGTGGCCCTGGCCTGCAGTGGGGGCTTCCTGGCTCACACCATGGGAGGGAGGACGGGCTTCACTAGAGCCAGGGTCTCAAATCCTGCTACAGGATACAGCCCCTCATCCCGTCAAGTTGCATCCCTGGAGTCCCGTGCCGCTCACTGGGTAGGGCCCTTTCAGATTTGACCTGGATTAAAACAGCTCTGAGCTTTGGGGGGACTTGAAATCCAAAATCAGACCTGAATTTTAGGACTCATCCTCACCTCTGATCCTTTTCCCCTCCCCACCTCTAGAAACATCCCTCACTATTGGGCAAGAGGTTGAATCCAAACCCAGTATTTGCACCTGGGCCCTGTCTCTGAGGCTCAGAGCTCTCTGCACAGATAGAGATCCCACGGCCCCTTTCCACAAGAGGAGGGTTTTGCCGGGCTGTCTTTTCCTCTCCTACTGCTTCTTGGAACTCTGTGTGTGCAGTGGCTGGAACCCCTCTCCCCAGAGGCAGCTGCATTCCTGTGGTGGTGTGTCCCCGCTGAGTGAGACCCGAAGCAGACTGCATGGTGAGCCTTTTTGGATGAAAGACTCTAGACAGATTTTAGATCTTCTTGGTGAAAGTGAGCTTGCCAGAAGCCAGGACTGGGGACGTACAGACATTACGAGCACAGACACTCATGGACGCAGCTGGGCCAAGGAAACTGAGCTCTGATGTGGTTATTTAAATATCTGGAACTTGGTTTGTGGGAAAAGCATGTGCTGGAGGAGCTTTTCTTCCTGTCCCGTTGGACATGTGGCTGGCTCCTCCAATAACATTACTTTTATTAATTATTTTTATTGCTATTTCTAGAGCAGGGCAAATAACTTGCCATCCACAATTTAGCTGATGAATTTTGCCACTTTAACAGTTCCTTGATTTTCTGCAAGCAGCCTGTGATTTTCTGGAATTTATCTGCTGCTCAAAATGGTTTGTTCACTGATCCCTGTGTGTGATTCCTGTTCTATAGGTCGTGTGCAAACAGCCTGGAGTGACGACTCAGTCTCTGATATTCAATATTCCAATGTTTGGTTGGACACATGGGTCACAGGCTGGGTCTCTGTTCCCTGAGTAGGTGGACGTAATTCTTGGAATTATGATTTGTGTGTATTGCAGCAGCACTGAGGAGCCCCGGTCCTGGCCTAGGAGCCCAGAGTGCTAGGTGCTGTACAAACAGAGAATAAAGAGATGATCCTTGCCCCAAACAGCGAACAATCTAAGACAGGAAACAACAGGTGGAGCATGAGGAAGCCATGAGGCAATGTTGGCCAGCACAATGGGCAGTGGCCTCAACTCACCAGCTGTCTAATCACTGTCAAAAATTGTGCTAAGGGGATGAATGCTCATGCTTATAAAATACCCCAGGATCAGTTTGCCCCTAAGCAGTGTGGGGAGTAAATTTGTTCTCCAACAATCCTGGGAAGCTTCCTGGTGCGAACACATGGAGAATCCGGGGAAGGTTCCTGGTGTGAACCCCCGGACAATCCTGGGAAGGTTCTGGTGTGAACGCACAATGAATCCCTGTTCACCAACATCTTCTGCAGAGTTCCCCCAGCTCTGGTGGCATCTCATGCCTCTCTAGCCTCCTTCATGCGAAGGGGCTGCCAGGGGACTTCACAAAGCATGGGCCAAGTCGGGAGCCTCCATTGAGCAGAGGGAGGAGGAGAAGCCAGGACTCCCTCCAGCTGCATGCACCATGCAATGGCTGGTCAAAGGTGACAGCCCCTGCTCACGGGGGAGCACAGATGTAGTTCCCTCTGTGCCGCCCTGGGGGTGCACATTTCACTAAAGGGGAGAGGAAGGGCAGACAAGGGGCAGGGCCAGACCCAGATCTACCCTCCGCAGTAGCCCCTGGAGAGGGTTGGTGTGCTGATGGTATACTCTTCCCCCTGCCCCGGTCCCCCACATCCACTCAGCAGCTTATCACTGAACCTCTGAGCAGCTGACTGCACAAAAGGGCTCCGTTCCCTGGAGAAATACAGACTTTTGCCATTGTTTGTAAACACTACAGTAACGGCGGGTGCTGGAGAGATAGACAAGGCTAACGTCTGGGTCTGGCTGTGCAATCGTCACTCATGCACTTGCTCATGCAGGTAGGCCCACTGGCAGCGAGGCAGTGAATAAGTACTACTCGCCACGAGTAAAGGCCCATTATTATTCATACCTTAATAAAGTTTAAGGCTAGAAGGGACCATTAGCTCATCTAGTCTGACCGCCTGTATA
This sequence comes from Chelonia mydas, assembly GCF_015237465.2. Taxonomy (NCBI): domain Eukaryota; kingdom Metazoa; phylum Chordata; order Testudines; family Cheloniidae; genus Chelonia; species Chelonia mydas. Next base: position 17,438,468 of record NC_051259.2, on the reverse strand, counting down.
ACACAGGCCCTACAATGTCACCCCTGCATTGAGCCCAATACCCTGTGTTAGACTAAAGCATCTTCCAGAAGGGCATCCCATCTTGATCTGAAAACATCAGGACATGGAGAATCCACCATTTCCCATGGTACTTTGTTCCAATGGTACTCACCCTCACTGGTAACAATTTGTGCCTTATTTCCAATTTGACTTTGTCTGGATTCAGCTTCCAAATATTGCTCTGCCTTTCTCTGCTAGATCTGTTCGCACCTGTATTTTCTCCCCGTGAAGCTACTTACACGCTGTAATCAAGTCACCTCTCAATCTTCTTTCTGATAAGCTAAACAGATGAGCCAAGTCTCTCACTCTCAGGCATTTTCTCCAGCCTTCAGATGGTGTTTGTAGCTCTTCTCTGCACCCTATCAAATTTTTCAACATCCTGTTTACAACGTGGACCCCAGAACTGGATGCTGTGTTCCAGTCAGCCTCAGCAATGTCATATACAGAGGTGAAGTCACCTCCCTGCTCCTACTCCTGCTCCCCTGTTCATACATCCAGGGATCACACTGGTCCTTTTTGTCACACCATCACACCGGGAGCTCAGGTGCAGTTGTCTGTGCACTACGAGCCCTACACCCTTTCCAGGACACAGCCCCCATCCTGCAGGCTGGGCACGCCCTGTCCCTAGACAGATAACTTTACATGGGCTTATAAAACAACACGTGTTGTTTGAATGGGCACAGGCTACCCAGCAATCCAGACCCTTCTCTAGAATCGCCCTGTCTTCATTTGCATCCCTTCCCATCTTTGTGTCATCTGCAAATTTTATCAGCAGTGATTTTATATTTGCTTCCAGATCGTTGCTGGAAATACAGCACACTCCTGATTATCTGAATAGCCTGGGGGAATGCGGATTTTATTTGGATAATCGAGAAGACAGGAACCATTCAGCCATTCATCACTGAGGTGGCCATCCTCGCATCTGGGGACTCCTCCTCCTCCTCCTCGCAGTCCTGGCCAGGGGTCTGTGCTCTGCCCCGTTTCCTCACTCCCATGACAGTGGGGCTGCAGAGGGCTCCCTGCACTTCCACAGGAGCCATTCAGCAGCAGGGTGGCCTCCAGGGTGACCACCCATCATGAAGTGGGCGGGACAGTCCCAAAATGCAGAGTTCAAGTCCTGGTCCCAGGCTGAATGACTAGGGGAGAGCATTTGCCCTAGATTCCCTGCGGTGTTGCTCCGCACCTGCCTGAGGCTCAGGGGCAGTGCCAGCCTCTTCTCGGTTTGGGGGGCACGGGGCAGGCCTTATCTTCCCCTCACCCTGAGATCCCGCCCCCTGATCGTCCTCTTCTCCCCTCTTGCCCCGTGCCAGACGTCAGAGATGGTGGCAAGAGCTGGTCAGGGAACCTGGGCTTCTGTGGGGAGCCCCAGACCCTCCACTTGCCCTGGGGGGTGTGGTGCACCACACGGGGACAGGGACACTGGCCGGGGGCTGCTCTCATGTAGGCCGGAGCCCCACCCATGGACGGTGGAGGATCTGGAGCTCCCCCCAGTGGCCGGGCTCCTTGGGCAGCTCTTACTGTGACCTGGCTCTGGCTTCCAGCCTGGCCGGGGGCTGGGCCTTTGGGGAAGAGGAGGAACAGGGAGTGGAGGTTCGGAGGAAGAGGAGCAGCAGGGGAGGGGCCACTGAGATGGGCGGGGCTTCTGCACGTGTCCCACGTTTGCCTTTTGAAAAGGTGGTCACCCTAGTGGCCTTCCCCATGGCCGGGAGCTTGTCCTTCTTCTCCTCGCAGTCATGGCTGGGGGTCCCTGCTCTCTTATCCATTAGCCAGATCCCTTCCTTGTCCCCCAGCATGAGATACCTGGGGAACAAGGAAGGGATTTGGATAATGTGGAGGTTTGGCTAATAGGGTTGCAGATAAATGGGAGTATCCTGTACACTGAATAGCACTGGCCCTAGTGCTGATCCCTGAGGAACTCCACTGGAGCACCCCAACCCAGGATGACTCCCCCTAAGCAACTATTTTTAAGATCTGTTGGTGAGCCAGCTCTTATTCAGTTTAACGTGTGCCCTCCTGACATGGTTCAGTTAGGCTTGGAAGGACCAGATTGTTGTTGGTAAATGTCAGTAAATGTCGATTTCACCATACACACCAACCACCAGCAAAAAACTGCCATCGATAGTAATCAAAATTTACAACTAGGCAAAGGAAGAGAAATGCGGCGTGACAATTTATTAGAGTTGGATTTAAGGATATTTAAGTTGTGTACTTTGACATGTCATGTTGACAGTTGATGTGGTAACAGTTATAAAGCTTTAACTTTTTGAATCACAAACGTCTATCATTAAATAATTATTGTCTGACCCCTTATTGTCTGACTTCCGCATGCAACTGTGAAAATTTAAATCAATGAAAATTGAAAAAAATGCTTAAAATGAACATCAATATTTTGCACCAAAATTATGAAAAAATAAAAATTGAATTCTGTCAAATCTGTATATAGTGCTAATTTTTAATCAGATGTCATGAGGTACTAAACTAAATGCCTTACAAAGGTCTAAATTTATGGAATTACCTTTATCAATCAAACTTCTAATCTCCTCAAAGAATGAAATCTGGTTTGTTTGATGATCAAAACCATATTGACTGGCACTAATTATATTCCTATCCTTTAATTCTTTATCAGTTGAAACCCTATCAGCTTTTCCACTATTTTGTCCAGGATTGATGTTAGGCTAAGTGGCCTATAATTACTTGAGTTATCCCACTTGCCCTCACTGAATAGGGGCACAACATTAGCACTCTTCTACTCTTTTGGAATTTTTCCAGAATTCTAGGATTTATAAAAATGAACATCAGCAGGCCAGCGATCTCCTTAGCCAACTCCTTTAGGACTCTTGGGTGCAAGTTATGTGGCCCTGCTGATTTAAAAGTATTTATCCCTAGTTGATGTTGTTTAATATTCTCCTTAGTTACCAATGGACCAGAAAGTACTTCATCATCCTTATGTGTGTGTTTTTTAGAGTACATCATAAGCAGGAAGCCTGCCAATTACAGGCTGCTAAGCTTAACTTCTGTACCAGGCACATTGGTTGAAATAATAGTAAAGAACAAAATTATCAGACACATAGATGAACATGATATGCTGGGGAAGAATGAACACAGCTTTTGTAAAGAGAAATCATGCCCCATCAATCTATTACAATTCTCTGAGGGCATCAACAAGCATATGGACAAGAGTGATCCAGTCAATATAATCTATTTGGACCTTCAGAAAGCCTTTGACAAGGTCCCTCACCAAAGGCTCTTAAGCAAATTAAGAGGTCATGGGATAAGAGGGAAGTTCCTCTTATGGATCAGTAAGTGGTTAAAAGACAGGGGGAAAAGGGTGGAAATAAATGGTCACTTTTCACAATGGAGAGAGGTAAATAGTGGGGTCCCCCAGGGATCTGTACTGGGACCTGTGCTGTGCAGCATTCATAAATGATCTGGAAAAAGGGGTGAGCAAAGAGGTGGCAAAATTTGCAGATGATACAAAACTACTCAAGGCCATTAAGTCCAAAGTGGACTGCGAAGAGTTACAAAGGGATCTCACTAAACTGGGTGACTGGGCATCAAAATGGCAGCTTACATTCAATGTTGATAACTGCTGCTACCACTCAAGAAAGAGACCTTGGAGTCATTGTGGCTAGTTCCATGAAAACATCCTCTCAATGAGCAGCGGCCATCAAAAAAGCCAACAGAATATTGAAACCATTAGGAAAGGAATAGATAATACAACTGAAAATATCATAATACCACTATATAAATCTATGGTACGCCCACCCCTTGAATAGCGTGTGCAGTTCTGTTGCCTCATGTCCAGAAAGATCTGTTGGAATTGGAAAAGGTGCAGAGATGGGCAACAAAAACGACGAGGGGTCTGGAACGGCTTCCAGATGAGGATTACAAAGGCTGGGACTGTTCAGCTTGGAAAAGTGACGACTAAGGGGGGAGATGAGAGAGGTCTCTAGAATCAGGACTGGGGTGGAGAACGTGAACAGGGAAGTGTTATTTAACCCTTCACATAACACAAGAACCAGGGGTCGCATGATGAAATTAACAGGCAGCAGGTTGAAAACAAACAAAAGGAAGCACATCATACCATGCACCGCCAAACTGTGGAACTCATTGCCATGGGATGTTGTGAAGGCCAGAAGTATAACTGGGTTGAAAACCCAATTTGATGTGTTCCTGGAAGATAGGTCCATCAATGGCTTTTCGCCAAGGTGGTCAGGGATGCCACGCTATGCTTCAGGTGTCTCTAAAGCTCCAACTGCCAGAACCTGGGACTGTTTGTTTTTATGCGATATGAATTCATCATCCAGCTTCTTTCCAAATACTGAAGAGAAATATTGACTGAACACTCCTGCCTTTTCTGCATCAGTATTAACAATTTGACCATCTCCACGTAGCGATGGATCTATACCATTGCTAGGATTTCTTTTGTTCCTAATATACTTAAAAACCTCCTTCGTATCCTCCTTAGCCCTGCCAGCCATGGATCGCTCCCTGGTGTCTTCAGCACTCGTGTCTCTGGCAGACCAGGAGCCAAGAGGCGTAAGTGCCAATGGAGCTCGAAGGAAGTTAGGTGGCAGAGGAAGTAGTTTGGATGGGTTTTATCAGAGAGATGGTGAGGGGTGGAGATGGGGCAAACCCAAACCCAGGAATCTGAACTCCCCGTCCCTGAACGTATTAAGATAAATTAGGGCACAGATCTGACCGCGCCCCCCTTTGGCTTTTGCAAAACCAAAGCTGCTGCCAGTTTGCCAGTCTCAACAGTTGTTGGGAGTCCCTGTTGGCCAGGGAGACGGGGCGATGTCTGAATCAGCAGCGAGCCAGCAAGGTGCACAGGGCAGGCTGATCCTGTGACTGAGGGCCATGGGGGAGCCCAGCCCACTGCCCATGTGGTTTCTGCCGAGAATCTTAAGGAACGTGCCTGCCTGCAACTAGCACTAGTTTCACCCTCCAGCTGGAGCAAAGGTAGGACAGAGGCACCTGGGATGGCTGTGCCCCTTTTTGCCCTGCTCTGCCACTTGAATAATTAGTCTCCGCAGTGCTGGAGGGCTCCCAATCGTCTCCTTCTGGAGGCTGTTCCAGGGCTGGAAGGCAGAGAATTGCTTCTTGTCACTTCCTCACTTCTTGGAACATCTGGCTGGATGGTCTGCACATCTGCTTCTGCCTCCAACCCCTGTGCAGACGGGGCCAGATTAACCTTTTGTGGGCCCAGCACCAAACATATTTGTAGGCCCCCATGGGGGCAAAGGAGCATGGTGTGCAGAGGTCAGTCCCCAAAGCAAGGGGCCAGCCAGGGGCAATGGGGCATAGCACGGTGGGGCCGGCCCCACTCCACCCAGCCCAGTGCAAGGGCACTGTATACAAACCGGCAGTGGCCAGACGCACACTGGCCCGCCCAGCCCTGTGCTGCCAGCCTGCCCCTTCCCCTCGGGGGTGGGCCCAGGCCGTGCCACACAGCCCCCAACTCCCCATGTCCAGCGTCCCCTGGAACTGCTATGCAGCCCCCCTACAGGCCCGCCATCAGAAATGCACAGCACCCTGCACACCCCTGCCCAGCACCCCCCACAGTCACACCACTGCTGCCCAATGCACTTCCCCACAGCCCACCACCACAGCTACACAACACCCCACTCAGAACCTCCACTGCCCAGCATCCCAACACACAGACCTCCCCCACCGCCCCCCAAGAGTCCTCCCACTGGCCAGCAGCCCCACACACACCTCCAGAGACCCACCCCCTCATACCCTGCCCCCTGGCCACACTCACCGGCCCTGCTGGAAGGTGACGGTGTCTGCCAGTCTGAGCTGGCAGCGCGGCCGGGGCCGCTCCAGTGCCAGGGCGGGGAATTATTCTGGCCTCTCGGGAGCGGCGCGATTAGCCAGGTCAGGGTTTGCGCCCGCCCTGGCCGGACTCCCTTAGGCCCGACTTGCCTGGAGATAGGATGACCATACGTCCCCGTTTGGCCAGGACAGTTCCCTTTTTAAGCTTTGTCCCGCTAGGGTGACCAGATAGCAACTGTGAAAAAAACGGGACGGGGGTGGGAGGTAATAGGCGCCTATATAAGAAAAAGTACCCAAAAATGGGACTGTCCCTATAAAAACGGGGCATCGGGTCACCCTTGTCCCGATCGTCCTGACTTTCTCGACAAAAACGGGCATTTATCCCGTTTGCTCTTGCCAACTGATCAGCTGCAAGAGCAAATGAACAAATGCCCAGTTTACCGAAAGAGTCCGGTGTGCCCCGCAGCGGGGCATGGAGGAACGTGTGTGTGGGGAGGTGGCGATGTGAGTTAGAATCATAGAATCATAGAATCATAGAATATCAGGGTTGGAAGGGACCCCAGAAGGTCATCTAGTCCAACCCCCTGCTCAAAGCAGGACCAAGTCCCAGTTAAATCATCCCAGCCAGGGCTTTGTCAAGCCTGACCTTAAAAACCTCTAAGGAAGGAGATTCTACCACCTCCCTAGGTAACGCATTCCAGTGTTTCACCACCCTCTTAGTGAAAAAGTTTTTCCTAATATCCAATCTAAACCTCCCCCATTGCAACTTGAGACCATTACTCCTCGTTCTGTCATCTGCTACCATTGAGAACAGTCTAGAGCCATCCTCTTTGGAACCCCCTTTCAGGTAGTTGAAAGCAGCTATCAAATCCCCCCTCATTCTTCTCTTCTGCAGACTAAACAATCCCAGCTCCCTCAGCCTCTCCTCATAAGTCATGTGCTCTAGACCCCTAATCATTTTTGTTGCCCTTCGCTGGACTCTTTCCAATTTATCCACATCCTTCTTGTAGTGTGGGGCCCAAAACTGGACAGAGTACTCCAGATGAGGCCTCACCAGTGTCGAATAGAGGGGAACGATCACGTCCCTCGATCTGCTCGCTATGCCCCTACTTATACATCCCAAAATGCCATTGGCCTTCTTGGCAACAAGGGCACACTGCTGACTCATATCCAGCTTCTCGTCCACTGTCACCCCTAGGTCCTTTTCCGCAGAACTGCTGCCTAGCCATTCGGTCCCTAGTCTGTAGCCTAGTTGTCAGGCAGCAAGGCTTGGGGGGTCAGCCCCAGCCCCAGGTAGAATGGAGCTTGGGGGGGTTAGGAGCCAGCCCCAGCCCCTGGCAGTGGTGCAGGGAGCTGGGGCGAGGGTCAGCCCCTGTCCTGGCAGCGGCATGTGGGGCTCGGGGAGGGGAGGGTCAGCCCCTGGCTGCGGCGTGAGGAGCTGGGGGGGGGGGGTCAGCCCCAATGGCAGATTTAGAGTTAGTGGGGCCCTGTGCTCAGCTTTATTTTGGGGGTTCCCTCCTTGGGACCCAGTCAAGAAAAAGAACATTCTTGTCTCCCCCTCCCCCCCAGTTTTCATTCTTTTTTTCTTCATCCTCCTCCTATAAGTAATAGCAAGTAAATGAAAAGAAAGTGAGGGACCTTGATTGTTCTTGTCGTCCAGCTTATTTTTCCACAGACCCCTTGGAAATCGCAGAGGGCCTCGGTGGACCACGTAATGATCTTTCCAAATAGTGTTTGTACCATTAGCTAACTATTGTGAAGCATTTTGGATAAGAGCCCTTTATTAAAAATGTACCAAAACTTTGGGGTGCAGGGTCTGGCCAGGAGTTAGGATGTGAGAGGGGGCTCAGGGCTGGGGGTGCAGGGTCTGGGAGGGAGTTAGGCTGAGGGAGGGGGCTTAGGGCTGGGGCAGGAAGTTGGGGTGTGGAGCACTTACCTGGGGCAGCTCCTGTTTGGTGCGAGGGGTGCAGGTGGGAATGTGGGGGGAGGGGTTGCAGGAGCTCCAGTTTGGTGCTCAGGGTGGGGGTGGGGATGTGTGGGGGTGCAGGAGTCAGGGCAGAGGACTGGGGGTGTGGGCTGGGGTCGTGGGGGTGCTCCCAGCCCCCTGTCCCGCCCCACCCTTCCCCCTGTCCTGAGAGCGGGCTGGGCTGGGGCCCCTTTGGAGCCTGGGCCCGGCACCAGCGGTGCCATTGTGAACCCGGTACCGTGTGCAGAGAAGCTGCCTGTCTCCTCCTGAAAGGATGGGCCTGGCCAGGTCCCATGCTGACCAGCCTGTATTGATTCAGGGTGAGATGTCCAGTGTCTCGAAGCCTGCCAGTTGCTCTGAGGTCTTAGCCCTTTGAACTCAATAATTGTGGTCTCAGACGCTCAGGGGTGTGCAGTTCCCATCGCTACTGGGAGACGTTCACACGGTCGAGGCTGGGTCTGCTGCGGAGTTCGCTTGAGGGGAGGGGGACACAGGATGGCTTCCCAAGACCAAAATCTCAAATACTTCTCTCTTTCTAGCCCTCGCAAAGCCCCTGGGTCAGACTGACCTCCCCGTGCCACTCAGGAGCAGAAGCTGACGGCTGGCAGTGCTGGCTCTGGGCCACCCTTGCAGCATCCTGGTGTCGGAAGCACATTGAGGAGGTGGCAGGGGGAGCATGGTGCTGAACTAGAGCTTAGAGCATCCACCGGGACTGGGAAAAATCAGCTAGAGCCAAGGGTCTGTACACCATGCAGGCTCCTGGCTAGTGCCTTTGATCCCTCTCCCCCGCAGTCCCGCTCCCCCGGGGCTTGCTTCGCCACATGCCTTTCGGACCCAACCCAGCAACTCAGCACCCCCTTCCAGAGCAGCTGGAAGTTTTAACATAGCTTTTTTCTGTTGAAAATGCTGTTTTGCTTAAACCAAAATGCTCATGGAATCATAGAATCTCAGGGTTGGAAGGGACCTCAGGAGGTCATCTAGTCCAACCCCCTGCTCAAAGCAGGACCAACCCCAACTAAACCATCCCAGCCAGGGCTTTGTCAAGCCTGACCTTAAATGTTCCGTGGAAACATATTGGTTTTGATGAGAATGTCCTCGGGAAGGTTTCTCAGGTGCAGGATGGAATTGATGAGGAGAAAGAGAAGAAAAGGATATAGTCAGCAGCCCCAGAGTTTACCCACCTCACATGTGAGAGACCAGGTTCAAGTCTCTACTCAGCCTTGTTCAGTCCCGTGACTCGACTCTAGGTCCCCTGCATCCCAGCTGGGTGCATGAACCACCATGTTACACTCAGTCTCACACGTGGGCTTTCTGGCCCACTGAATCTTTAATTATATCTACAAAGTGGAACAGCTCCAACAGGAGAGATTGACAGAAAATTGGTTACTCTAGGCTCTCTCTCTCTCTCACACACTTTTTCACAAAAAAATTCAAAAGGTCTCAGTTTTGTTCCACTGCAGAACAAAAATTCCGAAACCTCAATGTTTCAGACAAAATGGAATTGTTGTATTCCAGCCAGACCCAATAGTACAACACTGTAAATAGCCGTAACTGGCCCATAAAGGTGTGATGTTAACAAACGGGGGATGGGCTCTGGATGATATTAAAGCACGTGATGTAATACCGATGAGGGAGTGATGTTCCCATGGGTCATGGGATTAATATGTGGAGGGATGTCATGTTGCCACCCTGACCAGACATAGCGTTCTACATCACACCCTTTCGCATCACACACGTCTGTATGGCATCGCATCTTCTGACATCACATCTGGAACTGGAAGACAAATGGGTGACTCTTCCAGTCATATTAAGGGCATGGCTCCATTCAGCCACATGGGAGCATTTAGTGTGTGCATGTGTATTGACAAAACCATGGAAGTGGCCTGGTTTATTCTGTTGAAAACATATAGTCAGTGTCAAATACTTGTTGGGCCTTTGTCATATGGCAGAGCAGCACCAGCTTAGGTACAAGTGATCATGATTTCAGATTTCAGAGTAGCAGCCGTGTTAGTCTGTATTCGCAAAAAGAAAAGGAGGACTTGTGGCACCTTAGAGACTAACCAATTTATTTGAGCATAAGTTTTCGTGAGCTACAGCTCACTTCTGAGCTATTGCTCATGAAAGCTTATGCTCAAATAAATTTGTTAGTGTCTAAGGTGCCACAAGTCCTCCTTTTCTTTTCATGATTTCAGAGTGGAAATAAGGTGTACATTTTTAACAGTGAAAGGAATTAACTATTGGAACAATTTACCAAGGATCTTGGTGGATTCTCTATCACTGACAATATTTAAATCAAGATTGGGTGTTTTTCTACAAGACTTGCTCTAGGAATTTTGGGGGGGAAGTTCTCTGGCCTGAGTTATATAGGAGGTCAGACTAGAAGCCCATAATGGTCCCTTCTGGCCTTGGAATCCATGACCAGTGGAGTCAGTCTGCTTGTTGCTAACTCAGTGATAGATGTTCCCTGGGCCAGTCAAAACCCCAAGAGTTGCTCAGCCCTGACGGGTTTATAAAGCTTTGATCGCCTAGCCAAGGTCCAGACACAGAACTATGCGAGCGGGGTGACCAATTTGGAAGCCTGAATACCGACACCAAATAATCCAGGGTTTGCCATTCCCTTCTGATAGTCTTTTAATGTTTCCAATTATGCAAAGAGATTGGCAAATAATGGGGCTGCATATCAACTGAATCACAAAGCCATCGAATTGCGACACCCACCCAGTCAAACATACACTCGAACTGCATCACATATTGTAAAAAGCGTGATCTGACAGCCGCAGGCGAGACGCTCAAGGATATGACGTAACGCTCGTGGTTGTGCTCCCAGGGTGTGACGTTCCATTCACAGGGTGACACTGGCAGAAACGCTGTTCACCCCAACAGACAAACGTTACAGGGATACACTGGGCAACAGCAGGACACTTTCAGTAGGAATACAGGTTCGGACGCTTTATGTGAATCTTTTTTACAATGTAACATCACAGCAAGTGACACAATGTGCCCCACAGCCAGAGATCAGGAGGTCCTCTGACACTTTGAACTGGCTGTGTGTGGGCAGAGATGAAGTGGGGTGAGATTTTCAGCAGCTCTCAGCATTGGCATAACTCTGCCCTCACTGCAGTTGATGGTAAATCTCCCCCCGACTCTGGTGGGAGCAGAGTAGGGCCAATGCTGAGTGCTTTGGGAAATCCCACCCAAAGTGTCTTACATGCATTTGCAGGCCTTCAACCGATTGGTGACCATTACAGTCCTCTAGTGCACCCCAGGCCTCATGCTGGGTGCTCCTGGGCTTTTCTTGCACGCGGTGATAAGTGCAGATGAAAAATGGCTGACCTACCAAACAGTCTGGTGGATGAAACCACCCTGGGACCTCCCACTTCCTTCGTCTCTTGCCCTGTCCCTCTGAGAACTTCTTTCCACCTCAGCCCTCTGGTGCAGTCCAGCAATGGCCTGCTACAGCCTCGCACACGGAGTCCTAATAAATTGCCTCTTGTGTATTTGTTTCAGATATTTAAATACATCTCAGGGTTCAGATCACAGCTTCTCAACAGCAGTTAAATAAGTAACACATTCATATTTTGTAAACTGTTTCTCACAGCTTGTTTATTTAGGGTTATAACTCGATTTGGGCTCCTTATGGAAGTGTGACTCATTGTTTAATGTGTCAGCTCATTAGCAATACTTGTTTTTGCCTTATATTTCTCTGCTGCCACTAATTGCTGAGCCCACTGTGAGCTTCAGTTTCCAGTGGCACTGTACAAAATGCAGGAAGATAGATCAGTTACTAGATAAAAGCCAACAGAAATAAACAAACCCATGGACCTGCAGAGGAAGCTATTTAGCAACAGTGATTTGATATGCTGAGTGTTCCCAGGCTTGGTTAATTGATCCTACCAGCTTCTAGCTCTTCTGTCCTCATTTGAGCAAGAACAGGTTAAGGAAAACAAGAAACAAAATACATGCCAGGCACTACCACTTCACTGCAACATAAATATACTCACCTGCAGGTAGCGAGTCTATGGACCAAAGAAAAGTATTGTCACATCTCTGCCAAGAGGGAGCAGATCTCGGGGCCTTGCAGCTCGGTTTCCCATTGGAGGAGAAATCAGTGACAGGGATTCTGGGTATTTTCTAAGGGTAACTTATTTTGTTCCCATTATACCCACGATCCTGGAACAGAAGTGGTCAAATACCATGCAGGCAACCCTTTCTTCCAGGAGGCTCAGCCAAAGCAAGGCCTGGCACCCAAGGAGCAACACTGCCTAAAGAACTGACTTTAGAATCACTTTAGAGAGATTAATGCGAAGGGCAAAATTCTCACGCTGCTTGCAACAGCTCACTCCCAAAAGAAAAGACATCACAAAACTTACAACAAAACCTGAAGGCAGCTTGCATGCAACAAGAACTTGTGAAGCTGGGTGCAACAGCAGCCCCCAGTGATTCCCATCATAGGCAGATTTAAAGGCTCTGCCCTTCTGTCTCTAATCTGTGTCACTTCTTATTGAAATAAATCTAGTTTGGGTAAAATGTATACAATGCACCAAACCAATGGCATAGAGCATTGGCGCTTATTTTAAATAATAATAAGTAGCTTTTGGAGGAAAGATAATATGGTGGGTAAGGCGGAGGATGAGGAGTCAATAGAGCTCTGTTTATACTCCAGGCTTTGCTGCTGACTTTCTTTATGATCTTTGACATGTCACTGGCCCTTGCTGCTCCTCAGTTTCCCCATCTTTAAACCTGGGGTAATAATACCTCCTCCAAGGGGTGTGGTGAAGCTAAGTTCATTAATGCTCGCACAGTGCTTTGAGGATAAGTCCAAAGTGTTATCAATTTCAATCATCAACTAATTAATCCATACATCTCTCCCCTTCCTTCTCCTCTTGAGCTCAGTTCCTGGCTCCTGGGCCTGTGCTCAGACCACACCTTTTGTTGTGCTGAGTCCCGTTCGGTTCATTGATGGCTAGGGATGGAAGAGCTCATTTTTGCAGTTTAGCTCCCACAGGTTCTAGGTCTGGAACAGAACTTGAAATCCTTGTTGTTCATGTTCCTCGGGGCTCTGGCAAAGCAGCAGTTCAGGGCTGCTGAAAATTTATTTTATAACACTAAGTTGTCAGAGAAGATGGACAAGTCTTTCTGCCTTTCTCTTTATAAGTGACTCTCAAGCAAGAATCTGTCTGCGTGGCACAGGCTTGCATTTAGAAGAGGCCTGGTTTTGTTTTGCTAATTTCTCATATCATTTTATTGCTTTCCATAAAGTAATTGCAACACCAATAATGTAATGAAACCACTTTTCGAGAGAAAAGGGAGGATTAAAAGGGGGAAGGGAGGTCACTGACAAGGAGAAGTGATATTAGGGGGAGCAGATTAGACGTCTCTGGCTAATGCTTTTCTGGCTGGTAGAGGTTTCCTGGTTGGAGTAAAGAGGAAGATGGTGTTTGGATACTGAGGGGATTTGATTAAATCACTCAGAAAAGGATCAATAGGCCATATTGTCCCCAAGACTGTCCACGCCCAGGCAGCCTCTCTCTCCTCCCCCCACCCCGCCTTCTGTTGAATCATCAATGTTAGCTCCAAAACCACAGGGCACTCTGTAAGGTCAGGGGTTGGCGCGGGCAGGGGGCTGGTCAGTGGGGAGAGGGAGAGCCTGTGCTGACTGTTCATGACCCTCTCTGAGCTGGGCAAACCACCTTGCAGAGGGAAAGATAAGCGGAAGCAGCTGCTGGGGGAGTCCCTGGCAGGGGACCCCGGGGGAGTCCCCGTTGTAGACAAAGGCCCCTGACTGTGCAAGGGTCCTGACTCCTGGGCGACCCTCAGGCCTTTAACTTCTGCGCACTGTGCAGGTCAGATGCCTGCCCTCATTCCGTGGTCAGACGTAGGAGGAGATCCGCAGGGCACTTTCTTCGTCCGCGCCCGGGGAGAACAGGAATTGCCCAGAGTATTTTCCCAGTAGACCGTGACTCTTCCCTGGGCAGCTGTTACAAAGGAGGTTGCTTCTTGTTAAACGCATGTGGCTGTGCTGGTGGCTGGGACGTTTGGTGTTAGACTCGACTAGTGAGTCCAGTCATGATGTGTCAGGCTCTAGGGGATGGTGGGACAGTAAAATCCAGCAGGGGTCTGGGGCTGGGGTCTGACTTTCCATTCACATCACACTGGCTGGGCAAGTAATGTGCTGGGACTTTGGCTTAACTCATGTAATGTTATTGGTACTCATCCTCCCCTCTCTGGGGTGTCTGCTTCATCCACCTGCTGCTTCCTGCTCTCTAGTGCGGTAGCTCATGCAGAGGCCTAGCAAGTGTTCGTCTACCAGAGTGGTGCATGACACCTCCCAGCTGCCTCTGCTCCATGCCTGTCAGCGCTCACACAAGGAAGCCCTGTCCAAGGCACTCCCCCAATGCTAGCAGGACACGTCGGTCAAAGTACCGGTGCCTTCTGGACTTGAGCAAGTCTGCGCCTGGTTAGCGGAATTAATCACTGGGGCCGGTAGCTGGGAGTAATTGCTTTCCGTCACCTCTCTTCCACATGCCAGTCAGGGGACTCCAGACGAGACACTTGTCATGCTCCCGTCCTTTGGTGCAGTGAAGTGAGACACTAAACTGGGAGGAGAGGTAGATACGCTGGAGGGTAGGGATAGGACCCAGAGGGCCCTAGACAAATTAGAAGATTGGGCCAAAAGAAATCTGATGGGGTTCAACAAGGACAAGTGCAGAGTCCTGCACTTAGGACGGAAGAATCCAATGCACCGCTACAGACTAGGGACCGAATGGCTCGGCAGCAGTTCTGCAGAAAAGGACCTAGGGGTTACAGTGGACGAGAAGTTGGATATGAGTCAACAGTGTGCCCTTGTTGCCAAGAAGGCCAATGGCATTTTGGGATATATATGTAGGGGCATTGCCAGCAGATTGAGGGACGTGATCATTCCCCTCTATTTGACATTGGTGAGGCCTCATCTGGAGTACTGTGTCCAGTTTTGGGCCCCACACTACAAGAAGGATGTGGAAAAATTGGAAAGAGTCCAGCAGATTGCAACAAAAATGATTAGGGGGCTGGAACACATGACTTATGAGGAGAGGCTGAGGGAACTGGGATTGTTTAGTCTTCGGAAGAGAAGAGTGAGGGGGGATTTGATAGCTGCTTTCAACTACCTGAAAGAGGTTCCAAAGAGGATGGCTCTAGACTGTTCTCAGTGGTAGCTGATGACAGAACAAGGAGTAATGGTCTCAAGTTGCAGTGGGGGAGGTTTAGGTTGGATATTAGGAAAAACTTTTTCATTAGGAGGCTGGTGAAACACTGGAATGCGTTACCTAGGGAGGTGGTGGAATCTCCTTCCTTAGAAGTTTTTAAGGTCAGGCTTGACAAAGCCCTGGCTGGGATGATTTAGTTGGGGATTGGTCCTGCTTTGAGCAGGGAGTTGGACTAGATGATCTCCTGAGGTCCCTTCCAACCCTGATATTCTATGATTCTATGAAGTCTTTTCCATCAGTTTACTGGCTCGCAGTCATCCCTGATCTGATTCCATTGAACTCAGTGGATTTATACCTGGGAAAACCTGACCCACTACTCATATTTTTGGTGAAGGTGGCTTATCTAGGCCCCAGGCACCATTATGTGGCTAGTAAAGCCAGGGGTAGACATGTCTGTATATAGTGTGCTGGGGTCACTTCTGAAATGTCCTGGCGTTGCCGAATGCTTTGGCAGGAGGGCTCTGCCCAGAGTGTACTATGGACAGAGGGTCGACAGAAGTGAGGGTGAGACCTATTTTGTATCTTAGGGACTGCGGTCCACACTGCTGCCCTGGGCAGCTCAGCATGGGGAGGAGGTGAGCAGTGGTGAAAGAACAGGTTCAGGACTAGTTAGAAAAGCTGGACATGCACAAGTCCATGGGACCAGATCTAATGCATCTGAGGGTGCTGAGGGAATTGGCTAATGTGACTGCAGAGCCATTGGCCATTAGCTTTGAAAACTCGTGGTGATCGGTGGAGGTCCTGGATGACTGGAAAAAGGCTAATGTAGTGCCCATCTTTTAAAAAGGGAAGAAGGAGAACCCGGGGAACTACAGACCGGTCAGCCTCACCTCAGTCCCTGGAAAAATCATGGAGCAGGTCCTCAAGGAAAACATTTTGAAGCACTTGGAGGAGAGGAAGGGGATCAGGAACGGTCAGCATGGATTCACCAAGTGCAAGTCATGCCTGACTAATCTAATTGCCTTCTATGACGAGATAACTGGCTCTGTGGATGAAGGGAAAGCAGTGGACGTGTTGTTCCTTGACTTTAGCAAAGCTTTTGACACAGTCTCCCACAGTATTCTTGCCAGCAAGTTAAAGAAGTATGGGCTGGATGAATGGACTATAAGGTGGATAGAAAGCTGACTAGATTGTTGGGCTCAACGGGTAGTGATCAATGGCTCCATGTCTAGTTGGCAGCAGGTATCAAGAGGAATGTTCTAGGGGTCAGTCCTGGGGCCGGTTTTGTTTAACATCTTTATTAATAAAAAGAAAAGGAGTACTTGTGTTAGCTTCTAAGGTGCCACAAGTACTCCTTTTCTTTTTGTGAATACAGACTAACACGGCTCTACTCTGAAACCTATCTTTATTAATGATCGGGATAATGGGATGGATTTCACCCTCAGCAAGTTCATAGGTGACACTAAACTGCGGGGAGAGGTAGATATGCTGGAGGGTAGGATTAGGGTCCAGAGTGACCTAGACAAATTGGAGGATTGGGCCAAAAGAAATCTGATGAGATTCAACAAGGACAAGTGCAGAGTCCTTCACTTAGGACGGAAGAATCCCATGCACTGCTACAGACTAGGGACCGAATGGCTAAGCAGCAGTTCTGCAGAAAAGCACCTGGGGATTACAGTGGACAAGAAGCTGGATATGAGTCAACAGTGTGCCGTCGTTGCCAAGAAGGCCAATGGCATATTGGTCTGTATTAGTAGGAGCATTGCCAGCAGATCGAGAGAAGTGATTATTCCCCTCTATTCATAGAATCATAGAATATCAGGGTTGGAAGGGACCTCAGAAGGTCATCTAGTCCAACCCCCTGCTCAAAGCAGGACCAATCCCCCTCCCAGCCAGGGCTTTGTCAAGCCTGACCTTAAAAACCTCAAAGGAAGGGAATTCAACCACCTCGCTAGGTAATGCATTCCAGTGCTTCACCATCCTCCTAGTGAAAAAGTTTTCCTAATATCCAACCTAAACCTCCCCCACTGCAACTTGAGACCATTGATCCTTGTTCT
This sequence comes from Chelonia mydas, assembly GCF_015237465.2. Taxonomy (NCBI): domain Eukaryota; kingdom Metazoa; phylum Chordata; order Testudines; family Cheloniidae; genus Chelonia; species Chelonia mydas. The sequence goes on along the minus strand of NC_051259.2, from coordinate 17,421,444 downwards.
GTCATCAGCTACCACTGAGAACAGTCTAGATCCATCCTCTTTGGAACCCCCTTTCAGGTAGTTGAAAGCAGCTATCAAATCCCCCCTTATTCTTCTCTTCCACAGACTAAATAATCCCAGTTCCCTCAGCCTCTCCTCATAAGTCATGTGTTCCAGTCCCCTAATCATTTTTGTCGCCCTCCACTGGACGCTTTCCAATTTTTTCACATCCTTCTTGTAGCATGGGGCCCAAAACTGGACACAGTACTCCAGATGAGGCCTCACCAATGCCGAATAGAGGGGAATGATCACTGGCACTTGATCTGCTGGCAATGCCCCTACTTATACAGCCCAAAATTCCATTAGCCTTCTCGGCAACAAGGGCACGCTGTTGACTCATATCCAGCTTCTCGTCCACTGGTGAGGCCACATCTGGAGTACTGCATCAAGTTTTGGGCGCCCTCTACAGAAAGGATGTGGACAAATTGGAGAGAGTCCAGCGGAGCGCAATGAAAATGATCAGGTGGCTGGAACACGACTTACGCGGAGAGGCTGAGGGAACTGGGCTTGTTTAGTCTGCAGAAGAGAAGAGTGAGGGGGGATTTGATAGCAGCCTTCAAGTACTGGAAGGGGGGTTCCAAAGAGGATGAAGTTCGGCTGTTCTCAGTGGTGGCAGATGACAGAATAAGGAGTAATGGTCTCAAGTTGCAGGGGGGGAGGTCTAGGTTGGATATCAGGAAACACTATTTCACTAGGAGGGTGGTGAATCACTGGAATGAGTTACCTAGGGAGGTGGTGGAATCTCCGTACTTAGAGGTGGGTTTTTACGGTCCGGCTTGATAAAGCCCTGGCTGGGATGATTTAGTTGGGGATTGGTCCTGCTTTGAGCAGGGGGTTGGACTAGATGACCTCCTGAGGTCCCTTCCAACCCTGATATTCTATGATTCTTCTATGACTAATACAGCTCCAAACATGGCAGTACCTCTGCCCCTCTGAATTCTTAATGCATTTATTCTCCCAACCTGCCCAGGATGCAGGGCAGGGCTGTTATCCCGACTGTACTGATGGGGAACTGGCTACAGGGTGTGCAGAAACGCAGGGCTAAAGGAGAATAGGGACTTGCATCCAGGTCTCCCATGTTTCAAGCCATCACCCAGATTTCAGAGATACAGAGAAAAAGCTCCCCCTGCAATCTGCTAAAATCAGTCGCTCAGTGACTCTAGTGATGTACCCAAAATTGAGGCAGCAGGTATTGCAGGGCTGCCTGCCTAGTGTCTCTCCTCACCATTAAAAATAAAATAACTTGTTTTAATAAGTGCAGGAAATTATCCACCAATCTTCCAGCATGACATTTAAAATATATGCCATATGTGGGAGCTATTTTTTGTGGGGCCTATTCAGAGAATCATGTGCTCCCCTTGCTGGCTCTGCAATAGCAAGTCACTCGCAAGCACGCTTTCCCCAAGCTGTCGCTCCACTGATTCTAGAGCCCAAGCCACATTAACTCTGGCTCTAGTTGAAATACAGGGGGAGAAATAAAAAAAAAAAAATCATCTTCCAGATGTAACAGGGCAGAAATGCATTTTCCAGCACCGAGGAGCGTTTTGCAAACAATGGAGATTAAAAAATAAATAAAAGCCATAAAAAGTGCTTGACAGTGTCCTTTTAAATTATATTTTTTTCTGAAAATATGCCATAAATCCCATGCACGAGTCATAAAAGCACCTGAAATGCTCTTAGAAAGATTTATGGGCCTCTTACTGCTATTCTCAATAAAGTGAATATGCTGCTTCCAGGATAATTTCTCATCAACCATATTTCAGATTCCTGAGCTCCCTTCAGTCATCCTACCCCAAGAAATACTGTAGCGGCAGCCTGTCTGAATTACATCTACTTAGAAATAACCAGTGTGGCTGATTTATATGCACTATCTGGGATCCTTCCCCACCTCGTCCAGGTTTCTGAATCCAATGCTTTTTAGATTTGATCAAATGCCAATGAATTATCCCCCTGACTTTCCCAGAGAACTTTGTCATCCAAAAATAATCTGATCATTACTCCAGAATGGTTCAGAAACTCTATTTCGGAGATCATCACTCCTGATATGGGGAAATAATGAGTTTCTAATACCCACCCAAGGAGTGTCATTTGTCAGCACAAATACACACAGTGGGCATGGGTGAGGACAGCTATTTGTCTCTCGTACTCAGCTCCTTTTAAAGGAAAAGGAAAATGTCTTAACTAGAGCGGGTCAAACCACTGGTCCCAATCCTGCAAACACTTACACATTTGAGCAATTTTACCCAGATTAACAGGCCTGTGAAAGTCAATAAGACCCTACTCATGTGAGTAAAGTTACTCATGTGCAGGAGGCTTGATGTTTAGCATAAATCTAGCCCCTATTTTGATTGGTGCATCACTGGGTAACGGCTCTTGATTTCTGCAAATGCATTTGCTGTTTGCAGGTATTTGCCAAATGGTCTGGCCCAATAATTGTCAGGTTCTTGATGATTTGAGAACTGCGCACTTTAATTATTTGTTCATTACTGGTGCTGGGTGGTTGGTGAGCTGAGTCACATGGCTTTGTCATTACCCCTGGACTGGATCACAGCCGCACTTTAAACAAATAATAAATAGCAATGAGTGAGAAATGAATAGCATGTAGGGTTGCCACCTGTCTGGATTTTACCTGGACAGTCTGTTTTTTGGCTTCTGAGTCCAGGTGCCATTTAGGGTTGCCAGGTGCATGGTTTTCAACTGGAAATGGCACCTGAACCAAAAGTCCAGTTACCACAGAGTGGGGGGAGGTGCCGGGTCATTAACCCATGCCAGCCCTTGCTTAGCCGCGGCTGCCTCCTACCTACGGGCAGGCTACTTGAGATGATCCAGCGAGCGATGGGGGGAGGGAGGAAGAGGAGCGAGTGATGAGAGCAGAGCCTTGGGGGAAGAAGGAGAGAACGGGCGTGGCCCCAAGGGAAGAGTCAGTGCTGGGGAAGGGCCTTAGGGGGAAGAGGTGGAGCAGGGGCGGGGCCTTGGGGGAAGGGGCAGGGCCTCGTGGGTGGTTACATTCTTTGTGAAAAATGTTGAGGAATTTTTGTTTTTTGTCTTTTTATACTTCGTTTTTTTCTTTTTCCATTTTGCTTCTCATTGCAATAGGATGAATGATGTTCTGGGAGGAATGGCGAGGTTCTTTACATTTTGATTTTCTTCCTCTTTTCTTCATTTTTTCTTTTGCCGCTCTCTACTTTCTCCTAACTTCAAAACATTTGTGCAAAGTTATCGAGTGACAAAAATGGGAGGGACTCTGGACATCATTCAGGTTGTATTTATTTAGGTGTGTTTAGTCATTACATTCAGTGGCCAAAAAGGAAAGGGGAAAAAGGGGGATAAATGGAGAGAATCCCTGCCCAATCACCCCTCAAAGTTCAAAATTTCAAACATTTTTGTTTTAACGAAAAAAGAGAAAAATGTGAAAACATGCAAAGCTTTTTGTGAACACTTTTGTTCTGAAAAAAGGCTATATTGTCTCGAAAAAAGATCTGAAGAAAAACTGTCGATCAGAGCTACTAATGGACAGCAAATAACAGAACACCACCAGTCAGAGCTCGTGTCTGGGTTAAAAGCTCAGGAATCCGTTTGTTCGCTATTCAACCTGCTCTTATTTGAACCAACCTTTTTAAGAACCATCCTGTGCTGTTAGCGCTGAGTCGGGGGTAAAATCCGGACTTCACTGAAGTCAGCTGCAAAACGCCCCGTAACTTCACTGGGGCCATGATTTCACCCCATGCATGTGTCTTCATATACTAGAGGTCCCTGGTTAGCCTGCGTTTGAAATGGCATCGGACATTACTGATGGATGGGGAGGGAAGAGATGACCATCTCGCCAACAGTGGCTGAGTGAAGGTGCCTAGGGATTGTCTGCCTAGCTGGGCTTGGTGTACGCAGACACACTCCTATTTACTTCCCTAAGCATTGCACTCACGTATGCTAGAGCTGAATCTGCTCACATGTCCCTCATTGGTCTTCCAGGGGAAGCAATGGCTGATGCTTCTATCCCACCCGTAGTTTCTGAGGGCTCGGGTCTGAGGGAGCTTCCATGAGACCAAAGGCCACGTCTGAATATTCCAACAGATTTTGCACAAAACAATTCATGCTCCATGTTTCGATTTTTCACAGGGAATTTTTAAGCAAACTGAACATTTTTGTTTCAAATTGAGATTTGAAATGTCATCAAGAAATGAAAAATTTTTACAGCAAACATTTGGCCCCACAAAATGTCCCATTTGTCAATGAAAAGGTTTTTTTGGTCACAAAGATCTCGACCAGCTGTAGTTTTGAGCTTTCTGGTCCGGTTGAGCAGTTCCAGAATTGCCTGTCTCAGTTATCGGCTCTTCTTGCAGATGCCACTCCCCATAAAATAGGCTTTTCAGTGCCCCCCATTTGCTCCTTTCCCTGTGTACACAGTGATTTATCTCTGTGGCTCTCAGACCTCAGAGGCTACTGAATATTTACTGTGATTTAGAGCAATTCAGCTTGCAGCATTTTCTGGATTTTCTTTTACTCTCTTAGATCTTCCATAGGTGTCACTTGTATCTGTCACAGAGTGATTCCCCGGCCAGCCTTGCTAGGTGGAGTACCCACCTCTCGGGATTAATTAAAACCAATGTTTCCATGATGTGGAGGGATGGATGAAATAGGTCCCCAGGCATGGCAATGGTGTCTCTCACCCAGAGCTTCGAGAACAATGCCAGGGGCTAGATGGCTGAGCCATTACATTTGCCCCTGTGATGCTAGGGACTGGACCTGAAGAGCAGCCTCAGGTCCTTTCCAGTCTAAATAATTCAAAGAGCTGCCTGATTTCGTGGAGTGGTTTCCTGTTCAGAGGTCCATGTACAGAGCTGCACCCAGGGGAGCAGGCCGCAGATGGTCTCAGTTTGGGGGGAGAGGAGGTGACACATGGGGCTGGTTCAGGAAGGGACGAGGCTGGAGACAGACCTGGTCCAGGGATGAGATGCGGGTAAATAGGCCGGACATGGCACTGTTATGGAGTAGAACTCGCCCATATTGCCTCAATATAAATCCATGGTACGCCCACATCTTGAATGCTGCGTGCAGATGTGGTCACCCCATCTCGAAAAAGATATATCGGAATTGGAAAAGGTTCAGAAAAAGGCAACAAAAATTATTAGGGGTCTGGAATGGCTTCCGTATGAGGCGAGATTAATAAGACTGGGTCTTTTCAGCTTGGAAAAGAGACGACTAAGGGGGGGATATGATGGAGGGCTATAAAATCATGACTGGTGTGGAGAAAGTAAATAAGGAAGTGTTGTTATTTACTCCTTCTCATAACACAAGGACCAGGAGTCACCCAATGAAATTAATGGGCAGCAGGTTTAAAACAAATAAAAGGAAGTATTTCTTCACACAACGCACAGTCAACCTGTGGAATTCTTTGCCAGAGGATGTTGTGAAGGCCAGGGGTGCTGGAACAATCTGTACAGTGGGGATCCTGAGAGCCACTGAACCAAACTGTAAACCCTGTATATGATGGAAACCACTTCAAGCTAGTTCCAACACCTATCGTGAAGGCCAAGACGACAACAGCTAGATAAATTCATGGAGGACAGGTCCATCAATGGCTATTAACCAGGATGGGCAGGGATGGTGTCCCTAGCCTCTGTTTGCCAGAGGCTGGGAGTGGGTGGCAGGGGATGGATCACTTGGTGTTTACTGGTTCTGTTCTTTCCCTCTAGGGCACCTGGCATTGGCACTGTTTGAATACAGGATACTGGACTAGATGGACCTTTGGTCTGACCCAGTATGGCCGTTCTTATGTTCTTATGCCCAAGGTGGCACTGGCCTAGACGGTAACATAGACCAGATATGGGGGCAGTGCTGCAGGGGAGTAGGTGGGAAAGGGGTGGCAGGAGAGAGGAACCAGGTGAAGACAAGCCTTGGACAATGGTAAGGTGGGAATAGGAATCAGTGTGGAAGAGGAGCATGCTGGAGACAAGACCCCCCTTTGCGTCCTAATACCTGTCAGGCAGAGGAGCCTGCCCTGATGCAGCCATCTCTGGGCATGCTGCAGGCACCCCCCGCTGCTAGCCATACAGTCCTCGCTGGAAAGCTTTGGAGAGGCAGGGTAGAGGTTCAATTGCTCCTGTGTGTGGATATGTTTCAGAGCAGCAGCCGTGTTAGTCTGTATCTGCAAAAAGAACAGGAGGACTTGTAGCACCTTAGAGACTAACCCATTTATTTGAGCATAAGCTTTCGTGAGCTACAGCTCACTTCATCGGATGCATTCAGTGGATATGTGATTACTTTGTAAATGACTTTGAGACCCTCGTGTGGGAGGTGCTGGGAATGACAAAGGGTTGTTATCACTGCCTAGCACAAAGTCCTTCTGGCTTTATTAGAAGTCTTGTTCTTTGCAATGCAGGTGGGTTTCTGTATTCATTGGCCAGTTCAAGAGGACGCAGCATCTTCCGATTAACCCAGTCCTCCCTGAGCATTGAGATCTATCCTGATTCCACAGCTGGGAAACCAGGGACCTCCAAGGATCAGTCCTATCTAAGTGTAAGGGGACTCTTGGCCCCTCACTGAAACTCAGTGTGGGTTTCAGAGTAGCAGCCGTGTTAGTCTGTATTCGCAAAAAGAAAAGGAGTACTTGTGGCACCTCGGAGACTAACCAATTTATTTGAGCATGAGCTTTCGTGAGCTACAGCTCACTTCATCGATGAAGTGAGCTGTAGCTCACGAAAGCTCATGCTCAAATAAATTGGTTAGTCTCCGAGGTGCCACAAGTACTCCTTTTCTTAGTGTGGGTTTGTGGTTGCTAGCTCCCAGTACCAAAAGGAAGGGTCGTTGGGAAATCAGGACCCTGAGACTGACAGTCCCCAGGAACAATGGGGAGAGGCCAATGCTCCAGGTCAGCCTGATTGACAGAGCGGGCAGGCTAGTGCAGGAGTCAGGAGGCCACGGGGGTCCCGTCCTCCGTCCTCTGTGTGAGCTGGAGCTGCCTGGAACAGAGTGGGGCTGAGCTAAGGAGAGAGCAGGGGCCCGAGCTGGGGGGAGGGGGAGAAGCAGAGCCGCACGGGACAGAGGGGCCAGAAAAGCAGCCCAGGGAGCTGGAGGTAGAGCAGCCGCAGTGCTGGAGCTGGAGCTGAAGCCATCTGGAGCCGGGTGCGGTGAGCAGCTGGGGAGAGCAAGGGGGATCCTGGGCAGCAGGCCCAGCGCAGGGAGATGCTTCCCCAGCCAAGAGGCCCTGCAGGCCAGGCTTGGAGGGGGATCGTAACCCAGGCAGGGCAGGGACGATGCTGGGAGGAAGGGTCCTGCCACCTAGAGCCTGAGGGCGTGTGGCCACCGCCAGAGCGAGTGTCTGACCCGCAGCATCCCTGCAGCACAGCCAGGGCCTGGGCAGGGGCCTGGGACGTGTGAGGAACAGACTGAACTGCCCTGACGTGCCAGAGACACTGGTTGTGACGTCCCCGGGCCACAGAGCAGGGTGATGTTTAAGAACATAAGAACGGCCGGACTGGGTCAGACCAAAGGTCCGTCCAGCCCAGTATCCTGTCTACCAACAGTGGCCAATGCCAGGTGCCCCAGAGGGAGTGAACCTAACAGGTAATGATCAAGTGATCTCTCTCCTGCCATCCAGCTCCACCCTCTGACAAACAGAGTCTAGGGACACCGTTCCTTACCCATCCTGGCTAATAGCCATTAATGGACTTAACCTCCATGAATTTATTCAGTTCTCTTTTAAACCCTGTTATAGTCCTAGCCTTCACAACCTCCTCAGGAAAGGAGTTCCACTTCCTTTTATTCGTTTTAAACCTGCTGCCCATTAACCTTTTTTCCTTTTCCTTTCACCTTTTCCATTTTTTCCCTATTTTTTAAATCGGTTGCTGTTTAATAAATTGTATTTGCTTTGAGCTGTATGCAATGATCAGTGGGTCAGGGAAGTGCCCAGTGCAGAGAGAGCACCCTGGAGTGGGGACACCCTAGCCCCTGCCCTAAGTGACCACAACAAGGTTGGCGGTTGAGCCCCCAGGAATCCTGAGCCCAGCCTTGTTTGGGTTACGAGGACTCTGCTGCACAGGAGAGTGGAAGGGGAGCCCTCGAGGTCAGGCAGGGCTCTGGGTAAAGGAAGAGGGAGCGAGGACTCAGATCCTTTCACTAGCCCATTTCACCAGGATAGTGTATAAGCCAGGAAAGTGCCCCACTCTAGTGGGACCATTCCCCCGCTTATGTAAGCAGCACTGATCAGAAGAATTATCCGTCAGCCACTGCAAAAAATCCTCCACATGCCCCCAGGACATGCCCTGGCTGTCCCAGCTTGACTGCTCCTGGTCTAGCATTCCAGCTGCCCCCTGCAGCAAGCCGGCATCCCAAGGAGAAGCAGCTCGCCCAGGAACCAGAGCCCAGTCCTGTGGCGGGGCAGTACTGATCTTGAAGATGCTCTGCTCAGTCTAGGAGTGATTTTCTGACTGGCCACCACTGGATGCCTTTGGACAGTGCAGCGGCTCTCCTGTAGTCAGAGGTACTGGGCTTATGACTGACTGACTCCTCGAGCATTCACACTCACACAGAAAGAAATAATCAGCGAGTTATATACACTGGAGAGAAGAGCCAGCATGGAGATGAAAGCAGGGACAGTACCCTTGCTCAGGGGAGATTGGAAGCTAACAGAGAATACAAATAATTATAACAATTAATTGCTTGTGTGACAGGAACCATGGACTGACTGCAGAAATATAGCTGCACTCCTTTGAAAAGCAAGATCCACCAAGGAGAAAGCAAAGCAAGCCCTGCCCCCCCCTCCCCACATCCCAGCCCTTTCTCCAACCCATTTGCAGAAAGTGTGGAGTTTGCTTCACTCACCTGACTCCTCTGGAATACGCTCCAGGGCCTAATATCTATTTATCTACCTATCCGTAACTCTAAGGGCAAAGTCTGAGAGTTTGTCTAATAGTCAAGGTTATAAAGGAGATCATTTGAGGTCCATGAGTAATAACAGTGAAATTCGAACAATCCCAGTTTGGAGCAGTGAGCAGCAGAGATAAGGTAGAAATCCTAGAGAACCTGTAGACTTTCAGAGAAGGATTTCACGTGTGAGTGTGTACAGATGTTTGAGATCATGTGTGAGGGCATGTAAAAATACACACTTGTAAGGACTTGTGAATGAGCACCTTTACTATGGGCCGAGACAGTCTCCTTGCATTGTTGTTGTTCCTTCTTATTTTATGATTATTTCTTTTCTAAAGCAGCCCCCACGGTGCTGGGCAATTACAGGAGCCAAATCTAATGAAGGTGAATCAGTCCTTCGTACCCTCGTGCTAACCTCAGTCATGGGGCCCACCAGTGGGTAGCCAGACTGCCTGTTGTGGGGAGATAGGCACGATCCACCATGCCCATGTCAGAGTAATGCTGTGGCAGCAAGGAGGCCTTGGGCAAGAGTGCTCCTTCTGGAGCTGGTGTTGCCAAGGGGCTGCAGCATGGGGTCGTGGGGAAGATGATGTATGTCTTCTCAACCTCCATGGTAAACAGAAGAATCCACTGCCACTGAATGGGTCCATTTCATGACTGGGTGAATTCTGCCAGGAGCTATTCAGGCCCCCAGGTTGGGCGGTGTCAGGTGATGTTGGGTGGGCTTCACGCCAGCAGGCTGGGTGGGGTCGGGTGAGATTCAGGATGGTGGGTTGGTTGATGTTGGGCTCCATCTCCCTAGGGTTTCTCTGGGCACCACCCCATTGCCGGGGCACACACCTGACCGGCAAAGGGATCCACAATAAACTAACCCTGGCTGGGCCATCGGCTGCCACCCCTGGCTCTGTGCCAGGTCATGATTCACTCCCTACCCACCTTCAATGGGGACACCAGTGGTGGGGAACCTTCCTCCCTCCCTCCGTCCAGGGGCCCAAGGTTGGGGATTCCAGTACAGAAAGCCACTGCTTGCCCTGTGCTTTCTGCAAGTGTTGCCTCTGTGCTCGGGGCACCTCCTTTAGCTGGGAAACAATGCCAGACAAAGCCCCGTGTCTCTGTCCAGGCCTTCTCCTTCGCTAGCCCTCAGGTCCTCTTCTCAGACGCCTTCACTCCCTGCCAGGTCCCTCCTGGAGAAACCCACCAGCAGTGCCTGCTCTCCCCAGCCTGAGAAAGCAGCTTGCCTTTCTTCTTCTCCTCCTCCCAGAAGGCCTTGCTCTTGGGCCTACTGTTCTAATGGCATCCTTCCAAATTGTGGCTCCTCGGGTGCCTTGCTGCCTCAGCCAGGGCAATGCAGCCCTGAGGCCTGCTTGCAGGGCCCAGACAGCCTGTAAAATCGCGAGCACTTACCCAGCAGAGTGGTACAGTGGTGACTGGCTGGGCTTATAGCAGAGGGAGCCTGGATCGAAACCCTCCTCTGCTCTAGTTTGCTTACGTCAGACTGGGTGATTTAGTGGTCCCGTCTCGCCTTAAACTCCTGGAAACATTGTTCTGAAAAGCAGTGTCTGTCTGGGGACAATTCTCCCAAGGAGAAAAGGGGCTAAATTCCTGGGACAAGTTATTCGCTGTGTATTGTTCGGGCTGGTGGAGCCAGGGCAGAATTGCACTCAGTGGCTGGTTGTCACACAAGTCCCCTCCTTCTGATCAATGGAAAGTACAGCCGCTTCCTGCAGCAGGGCTGAGAGGATGTGAACTTTGCCCAGAGCCTCCTGTGTCTGCTGTGAACCTCTCTCGAAGAATAAGAGCCTGTGTCTCCACAGCCTCTGGAAGCCAATCAGTGTTACTCGTTAGCTGCCATATGGGCCCCCAGAGTCTCCAGCCTATAATTCAGTGGCTTATGTGCATTAATTGTTATATTCAGAGCACCAAAAGGATGCCCGGCTCAGCGTTCTTGTGGTTTATATCGGCGCCTTGTAGCACAATGTCCTTCAAGTCAGTTACTTGGGATAAAAGCTTAGGAAGAGAGGGTTTGATATGCCGGGTGAGATCACTGGCCATCAAGTCTGGTGTCCTGCTCCTGGCAATGGCTTGATCCTAGTCCTTTGTGATCCACCTGGCTAATCGTGCAGAGCAGCTTGCAGGAGATATCGTCTGTGGTACCCTGAAGCATGAGATCTGACACCTATCTCGGCTCATTGCACAGAACTGCAAATGTTATTCAATGATCATAAAATTATCCAGCTCCCTTTAAATGACAGCTACAGAGGTTAACTCTCTGACCTGGCTATGAATGCTGCTGGCTGACCACATGCTGTGTTAGCAAGTTTGACTTGTGCTTGTTTGAAGTGCAAATAGCTAATAAATGTCTTATGCAAGGTGACCATTCTAACTCTACAAAGCTTGGATTTACCTACTGCAGTGTCACCAGCCCTCATGACTTTATCACAAGTCTCCTGGTATCTGTTTTTTCCTGCAGGGTCAGCTCCTGGAATCATGTGAATACATGAGACTCAGCTTTCATTTTTTTTAAAAAAGGTAAATTTCTAGCCCTTGTGGTTGCAAGCCTCTGAGTGCGACCCCCCAGCCCCCTTATAAATTAAAAACACCTTTAAATATATTTAACACCATTATAAATGGTGGATGCAAAGCGGGGTCTGTGGTGGGGGCTTACAGCTTGTGACCCCCCATGTAATAACCTTGCGACCGTCTGAGGGGTCCCGACCTCCGGTTTGAGAACCCCTACCATAGACAATAAAGGGGAAGGGATGCAAATTGGGATAAGTAAAGAACACCTCAGAGATCTTCTGACCAATTTGAATTAATTTAAATCATCAGGGCTGGATTCTATTCACTCCAGGGCATGAAGAAATTAGCTGAAGAACTCTCGGAGCCACTGGCAATAATATTTACAAACTCGTGGATGATAGGAGAGGTCCTGGAAGCCTGGAGAAGGGCTAATGTGGTGCCCATCTTTAAAAGGGTGAAAAAGGAAGAGTTGGGGAACCATAGACCAGTCAGCCTGACCTCAATATCTGGGAAGCTGCTAGAACAATGTATAAAACATTCACTTTGCGAATACCTGGAGGACGAGGGGTGATCACGAGCAGCCAGCCTGGATTTACCCAGAACAAATCATGCCAAACCAGCTTGATTTCCTTCCCTGACAGGGTAACTGGTTTGGTGGATGGGGGAATGCAGTGGACATAATATACCTGGGCTTCAGCAAGGCTTTTGGCACCGTCCTACGTGACATTCGGATAAGTAAGCTGGAGAAATGCGGGCTCAGCAGAACCACCATTAAGTAGACACATAACTGGTTAAACAACCACAAATAAAGAGTCACTATTAATGGAATGATGTCGGATTGGAGGGAGGTCTCAAGTGGGGTTCCACTGGGCTCTGTTCTGGGTCCAGTGTTTAACATCTTTCTAAGTGACCTGGATGTAGGACAAGAGAGCACACTGTTCAAGTTTGCAGATGACTCAAAGCTGGGGTGGGGGTTGCCAACACTTTGGAGGACAGAGCTAAAATTCAGAGGCATCTTGATACATTGGAGAACTGGGCTGTAGACGACACAATGAAATTTAACAAAGACAAATGTAAAGTGCTCCACTTAGGGAAGAAAATCCAAATGCACAAATACAGAATGGGGGATAATTGGCTTGGCATCCCCACTGCTGAGAAGGATCTGGGAGTGGTGGTGGATCAGAACCTCAACATGAGTCAGCAATGCGATGCTGTTGCAAAAAAAGCAAATGCAGTTTTGGGCTGCATGAACAGAGGCACAGCCTGCAAGTCACGGGAGGTGACAGTACCGCCTACTCAGCCCTCGTTAGGCCTCAGCTGGAGTACTGTGTCCAGTTTTGGTCACCAATGTATAGAAAAGATGGAGAGAAACTGGAAAGGATCCAGAAGTGAGTGACAAAGATGATCAAAGGGGTGGAATGCAAGTCATCTGAGCAAAGGCTGAAGGAACTGGGTATGTTTAGTTTGGAAAAGAGGAGACTGAATGGGAGCATGACAACAGTCTTCAAATATTTGAAAGATTGCCATGAAAAAGTTGTTCTCTTTTGCCACAGAGGGCAGGACAAGAGGCAGTGGATTCAAACTACAGCAGAGCAGATTTAGATTAAATCTCAGGAAAAACTTCTGAACTGTAAGAAGAGTAGGACAATGGAACAGATGCCTCGGGAGGTTGTGGAAGCTCCTTCACTGGAGGTTTTCAAAAGGCGGCTGGAGCCATCTGTCTTGGGTGGTTTAGACACAACACATCCTGCATCTTGGCCAGGGTTAGACTAGATGACTCTTGCAGTCCCTTCTAACCCTGTGGTTCTATGGTTTCATAGAATCATAGAATCATAGAATCTCAGGGTTGGAAGGGACCTCAGGAGGTCACCTAGTCCAAACCCCTGCTCAAAGCAGGACCTATCCCCAATCAAATCATCCGAGCCAGGGCTTTGTCGAACACTTGGAGCTGGCAATACCGCATACAAGAGCTACAAGTGTCTCTATTATAATGAACATCAGTCAGCCAGGTATGGTAGCCCATAATACTTCTCCACTGCAGGTTGCGGGGAATAATTAAGTTATGTTAGCTCGGTGCTTTGCAAATATTAGGTTCTATGTAAGTGCTAATTATTATTATTAGGCCAACAAGCAATACCCCAGGATCATTCCCCTACGTACTTATTAAATGCAAACACACTCCACCCCCAAGCAAAAGGCCCATCTCTGCTAGTGCTACTCCTGTGAAACAGGCCGTGTTGTGCAAACGCTGTGGTAAAGTGCACGTTCCACCTGCAGCATTGCTGACCTCAAGAGACCAACAATGATGAGTCAGATCCTGAAAAATCATGGAGATTGGCTCCACAAATAATGAGATTTACAAACATCATCCAATTCTTTTTAACTCCCCTCTACTCTTCTGGCAATGTGTGTGCGATAGTTTTAGGATGGATGTCCCCTCAAAGATATCCCTTGGGAAATTAAGAGATGGGGAGGGGGAAGGCACCCCTGTTGTGGGGAAAAGGAGGAGTCTGTATGTTAAGTTCTTGTGCAAAGGTCTAACAGAAGTACTCACCGGAGAGCTCGATAATGTGATCAATTTAAAATATGATGGAAATCCCTAATTCATATGTATTTAGAAATATACTGTGCACGACCTGCAAAACAGAGCAGGAAAATGAACAATGAACATCCAAGAAACACAAATCACTCTCTCTGGGTATCAAGTTTTCCAATTATTTCTCAATAAAGATTTATGTGAGCTGCAAAGATCTTTACAGGCAAGAATATCTTTACAACCTCAACCGCCTTTCAGAGCTTTCTATATTTCAATGCAGTAATTACATTAATAATCCCTAAATATTATTTTTTAAATAATCAATTCAGTCACATTCAAAGTATGTCAGCAATCATTTTAAATCACTCTTCTTTCTTTGTATTATGTGCTAACTACATATATACAGTATCCAGTAATTGCAATAAATTATGTAGGGTTTTATTTTTCAAAAAAATCTCATAACTAATTCTGCAAATAGCTAAAAATTATTCATTTATTTTAATTATTCTGCCCCCTTGCAGCCCCTGAAGCTTCTTACCTTCCTCGAATCTGGTAGCACCCCCAACCACATCCATCAGCTCAGCCCCCCTCAGTTCAGCCCCCCCCATATAATTCCCCATCCACCAGTTCAGCTCCCCCAGCCTCACCTCTGCTCCTTCTGGGGTTCTCACCCCCGCCCCCCAGGCCTGGTAGGTTGTGGTGGGGTCCCCTCTCCCCTTTCCACACTGATGGGCAGCTTAGGGTTGCCAACTTTCTGATTGCAGAAAACCAAACACCCTTGCCCTGCCCCGCCCATTCCCCCCTAAGGCCCTGCCCCACCCCTTCTGCAAGGCCCCGCCCCCACTCACTCTATCCCCCCTCCCTCCATCAATTGCTTTCCCCCACCCTCACTCACTTGCTCATTTTCACCAGACTGGGGCAGGGGTTTGGGTGCGGAGGGGGTGAGTGCTCCGGCTGGGAGCGCAGGCCCTGGGGTGGAGCCGGCAACAAGGGGTTTGGGTTGCAGGAGGAGGCTCCGGGCTGGGGCCAAGGGGTTCGGAGTATGGGAGGCGGTGCAGGGTGCGGGCTGTAGGAGGGAGTTTGGGTGTGGGAGGAGGGTCAGAGCTGGGGCAGGAGGTTGGGGTGTGGGAGTGGGTTAGGGGTGCAAGCTCGGGGTGGTGGTGACCCCAGGCGGTTCCTGGAAGTGGCCGGTGTGTCTCTCCAGCTCATAGGCATGGGGCAGCCAGGCAGCACCACGTGCTGCTTCTGCCCACAGGCACCGCCCCCACAGCTCCCTTTGGCCGCGGTTCCCAGCCAATGGGAGCTGCGGAGACGGCACGTGGAGCCCCCTTGCCACCCCTGCACCTAGAGGCTGCAGGGACATGTCACCACTTCCAGGGAGCCACGCGGAGCCAGGGCAGGCAGCCTGCCTTAGCCCCGCTGCGCCGCCAACCGGACTTCTAGATCACAAAAAGAATCACAGGAGGTGGTGCAAATTGGCCCCTGCTGATGTTTGAGGCTAAACTGCTGGTCTGGAATCTTCTGTCCTGGGGAGGAAAGGAACAATGGTTGCTCCAGCCTTGGGGACAGCGACCCCCCCCCCAGCAGGGCGGGGACAGGCAAGGGAGGCACGGCTAGTGTGAGAGTGGCAGGAGCTTGGCCCCGGGGGCAGCACAGGAGCGTGGGGGATCACCCAGAGCTGGAAGCAGGGCCGTGGCCTGCGGGTCCCATCGGGCACGTGTGCTGTAGGGCACCACAGTGCCCTGTGTGGTACAGGAGAGACAGGTCTGGGCTGGAATGTATATACAGGGGAGTCTGAACTCTGGGGGACACAGGCCGTCCCTGTGGTTCTGTCTGGCTCCCAGACTGACTGATGCAGCCCGTGCTCCTAGCGCCCCCACATAGGGTCTCCCCCAAGTCCTGGCCTAGACTGCTCAGTAACAGAAGGGACGGCTGACTGCACAACGTCAGGACAGCGTCGCTGCCTTCCCAGGCTAGCCTGTAACTTCTCCCCATGACAGGAGGAAGATGCCTTTGATGGGAAAGGCTGGCAACAGACTGGGAACAGCCACTGCCCAGAGCCCCTTGGTCTCGTCTCCCAGCACCGAGTGCTCCCGGGGACTCGTGAGGCTGGGGCCATGGAGCGTAGCCTGCCTTTGGCATTCAACTGCGCTTCGTGTGAAACTGCTCAGAGCAGCTGATAAACCCAAGCCTTTCAGCATGGGGGGTGAAAATTACAATCAATGAGCAACCCTGGATGTTATTTAAGAAGCCACCAGTTCCAGCTTCAGGCCTCTCTCATCAGATAGCCAGCCAGCTGGGAGAATTTCAGCTAGCACCACAGCAAGATATCTAGTAACGTGCAGGGGGAAGGGAGGCTAAGAGGTTCCGTTGCCTTCTAGCTGCACAGACGCGGGTACCAGCGCGGGTACCGCGAGGTCTTCCTGTTCCTTTTTAAAGCTTTTAATGATATGGACGGCGAATGAAAATGACCGGGTTTTTTTTTGCATTCTGGGCCCTCTCTCAAGCCAGAAATGTCATTTTTCAAATTAGTTTGTGAGCTATTCAGTTTTGCATCAAAACATAAACATCTAAATTGTTTCATGTTATGATGTGAAAACTGAGCTGCAAGCTGTTATACGTTTTTATTTAATCTCTGAGCTGCAGCTTTATGACAAAAGAAAAACCTAGAAGTCTCAGGTTAATGCACAAGCTGAATGATCTTCGAAATGTGCACTGCTCGGCTGAGTTCTTTAAGATGTATGGATATGACGTGAATAAAAAAAATCATTGAAGAGCTTTTTTTTCCTTTTTGCCTCTTTTTAAAGTTTCAAATTTTTCATTTAGCAAATGTTCCATTTGTCCAGGGAGGCTTTGTGACACCTGAACTTCTACCATATTTCCAAGGTAATATGGAAACGGTCAGGGCCTGTACCGTGTGTGGTCATCTACACCAGCGCAAAGAGTGTAAAACGCTACCAGATCAGACTGGGAATGGTTTACACCCATTTTGAACTGGTGTAAGAGACAATGCAAGGTGGGGAATCTGGCCCTTGAGTTTCTAGTAATTGATTTTCATTGCAAATCCGTTTGCAGCCCAAGCTAACAAACTGCTTGAGGGCATCACTCGGAAGCCCATGCCCTGTGTTGCATCATCATAATGATAAGACCCAGCAAGGCAGGAGGCGGTGATGGACAAATCTGAGAAAGCTCCCACCTCTCCACACCGCCTGTGTGAACAGAACTGAACTGAATGTCTCCCAAGAACCCTCTTCCTTGCAGCATTTAGTCATTTCTGGTTCCTGTTCCAGCTGGAAACTGGGCATAAAGGGAACTTACTGAAGCATGTCAGGACACGGACAGAAGTATTTGAGTTTGGTTTTGGAAACAGTCAATGGGATTTGATTTATTTATTGGGGGCGGGGGTGACTGGTTTGTCCTTTTCCTAAACTGGTTCATGCTTGCCTAGCTCTCACCACTGACCATCCCACTTTGTGATCTGGGCGAGGATGAGAGGCAGGGCTTTCCCTCTGACAGCCTGATCCAGAGTCCAAGGAACTCAGTGGGAGCCTTTCCACTGAGTTCAATAGGGTTAGGATCAGATCTGAAGCACAGCCACTCTGGAATGCTTTCTCTTGGACGTATGCCTGGGCAAAAATGTTCTGTCTTCCAGGACCTGGCTCAAGACGTTTTAGTTTCCTTCTTTGTTTTGTTGGGAGCTTTATCTGCTTTATCTCTGGTCTGTGTTGGAGTGGGAGGTGAGGAACCTTGGAGCATGGTGCTGGGATTTTTGTTCAGGTTTGGTATGTTACTTGACTGTAATTTTAAATTAACCCTTATAGGTGCCCAGGAGCCATTTGGAATGAGAACCCCCACCTAGCAATCTAAGCTCGTCTAGGGTGTTCCCCTTGGACACCTCACCAGGTGAAATCCTGGCCTCAGTGAAGTCTGTGGGAGTTCTGCCAATGAGTTCAGTGGAGCCCGTCCATCACC
Source organism: Chelonia mydas (assembly GCF_015237465.2). Lineage (NCBI taxonomy): Eukaryota > Metazoa > Chordata > Testudines > Cheloniidae > Chelonia > Chelonia mydas. Next base: position 17,403,512 of record NC_051259.2, on the reverse strand, counting down.
CACAAACCACGTGCTTTCAGACTAAAACGAGAGCTTCAGTTTAGTTTAAGAAAAACAACAAAGTGAAAGAAAAATGTCAAGTCTCCCTGGGAAAGAGGGAGTCTCCTCTTAGCAGGTTACGTGACCCATTGGCCAGTGACAGCTGCTCTCTGCGCTCTGGGAGAGCTCTTGGAAATGGAAGGTGCAGACAAAGTCCTCTCAGCCCCATAGCTGTGTATTGATCCAAGTGCTGAATACTAAAGGGGGTAGCAGAGTCATGGACTCAGCTTGCGCCAGGAATGTGCCACTAATTATTATTGAAATCGCTGTGATGATATGCCAGGGATGTCACTCGGGGTGTCGTTCTTAAGTCATGATGTCTGTGGACTCCATGTGAGCGATGCAAGCAGCTGCAAGCCTGGTGGAGAGCTCCTTTTATTCAAAATATCACTAGGCCCAGCCATCGCAGGGCCCTGGAGAACCAGAGGGATCGCTGGCATCCAGTGGCTCCTGGCCGTGGGAATGTGACAGCTGATCAGAGAAGGAGGGAGTCACAGCTGGTGGGGTAACAAGCAGGCGGTTGTGCTCCCCGCCAGGGGGCAGCTCTCTGCACAAACTGGGAAACAACATGTAAACAGCAACTTCACTCACAACAACACAGCGCATGGAAACAGAAGCTCTCACTTCTGGCTTTTTTACACATGAGACTTTACAAATTGCACCCCTGCCAGAGTTCCAGCTCTCAGCTACGAGTACAACAATAACCTCTGGGATGCGGGCACTGGCCAGGCTGCCAGCAAAGGAAGGCTTCGGACAGTGTTAACCCTTCCCATACTGAACGAAATGCTACAGCCGACACTAAGGGTATGACTACACTGCGATTAGATCATAGAATCATAGAATCATAGAATATCAGGGTTGGAAGGGACCTCAGGAGGTCATCTAGTCCAACCCCCTGCTCACAGCAGGACCGATCCCCGACTAAATCATCCCAGCCAGGGCTTTGTCAAGCCTGACCTTAAAAACCTCAAAGGAAGGAGATTTCACCACCTCCCTAGGTAATGCATTCCAGTGTTTCACCACCCTCCTAGTGAAAAAGTTTTTCCTAATATCCAACCTAAATCTCCCCCACTGCAACTTGAGACCATTGCTCCTTGTTCTGTCATCTGCCACCACTGAGAACAGTCTAGAGCCATCCTCTTTGGAACCCCCTTTCAGGTAGTTGAAAGCAGCTATCAAATCCCCCCTCATTCTTCTCTTCTGAAGACTAAACATCCCCAGTACCCTCAGCCTCTCCTCATAAGTCATGTGTTCCAGTCCCCTAATCGTTTTTGTTGCCCTCCGCTGGACTCTTTCCAATTTTTCCGCATCCTTCTTGTAGTGTGGGGCCCAAAATTGGACACAGTACTCCAGATGAGGCCTCACCAATGTCGAATAGAGGGGAACGATCATGTCCCTCGATCTGCTGGCAATGCCCCTACTTATACATCCCAAAATGCCATTGGCCTTCTTGGCAACAAGGGCACACTGTTGACTCATATCCAACTTCTCGTCCACTGTAACCCCTAGGTCCTTTTCTGCAGAACTGCTGCCGAGCCATTCGGTCCCTAGTCTGTAGCGGTGCATTGGATTCTTCCGTCCTAAGTGCAGGACTCTGCACTTGTCCTTGTTGAACCTCATCAGATTTCTTTTGGCCCAATCCTCCAATTTGTCTAGGGCCCTCTGTATCCTATCCCTACTTGCCACCGTATCTGCCACTCCTCCCAGTTTAGTGTCATCTGCAAACTTGCTGAGAGTGCAATCCACACCATCCTCCAGATCATTTATGAAGATATTGAACAAAACCAGCCCCAGGACCGACCCCTGGGGCACTCCGCTTGATACCGGCTGCCAACTAGACATGGAGCCATTGATCACTACCCGTTGAGCCCGACAATCTAGCCAGCTTTCTATCCACCTTATAGTCCATTCATCCAGCCCACACTTCTTTAACTTGCTGGCAAGAATACTGTGGGCTCGCGGGACTTGGGCTCAGGGGCTGTTTAATCATGGTGTAGACATTCAGGCACTCCCACCTCACAAGGCCTAGATCCTGCATCTACGCTGCAATTAAATGGTCACTTAGCCCGAGCCCTGCAAGCCTGAGTCAGCTGGCACAGGCCAGCCACAGGTGTCTAATTGCAGCATAGAGAGACCCTGGATAGAAAGCTGGGTAGATTGTCGGGTAGTGATCAATGGTTCCATGTCTAGTTGGCAGCTGGAATCAAGCAGAGTGCCCCAAAGGTAGGTCCTCGGGCCGGTTTTGTTCAATATCTTCATTAATGATCTGGAGGATGGTGTGGACTGCACCCTCAGCAAGTCTGCAGATGACACTAAATTGGGAGGAGAGGTAGATACACTGGAGGGTAGGGATAGGATACAGAGGGACCTTGACAAATTAGAGGATTGGGCCAAAAGAAATCTGATGAGGTTCAACAAGGACAAGTGCAGAGTCCTGCACTTAGGACGGAAGAATCCCATGCACAGCTACAGACTAGGGACCGAATGGCTAGGCAGCAGTTCTGCAGAAAAGGACCTAGGGGTTACAGTGGACGAGAAGCTGGATATGAGTCAACAGTGTGCCCTTGTTGCCAAGAAGGCTAACAGCATTTTGGGCTGTATAAGTAGGGGCATTGCCAGCAGATAGAGGGATGTGATCGTTCCCCTCTATTTGACATTGGTGAGGGCTCGTCTGGAGTACTGTGTCCAGTTTTGGGCCCCATACTACAAGAAGGATGTGAAAAAATTGGAAAGCGTCCAGCAACAAAATTGATTAGGGGACTGGAACACATGACTTATGAGGAGAGGCTGAGGGAACTGGGGTTGTTTAGTCTGCGGAAGAGAAGAATGAGGGGGGATTTGATAGCTGCTTTCAACTACCTGAAAGGGGGTTACAAAAAGGATGGATCTAGACTGTTCTCAGTGGTAGCAGATGACAGAACAAGGAGTAATGGTCTCAAATTGCAGTGGGGGAGGTTTAGGTTGGATACTAGGAAAAACTTTTTCACTGGAATGGGTTACCTAGGGAGGTGGTGGAATCTCCTTCCTTAGAGGTTTTTAAGGTCAGGCTTGACAAAGCCCTGGCTGGGATGATTTAGTTGGGGTTGGCCCTGCTTTGAGCAGGGGGTTGGACTAGATGACCTCCTGAGGTCCCTTCCAACCCTGATATTCTATGATTCTTTGCTGAGAAAGGCACTCCTGTCTCCCACCCCCAGCATGGCAGGTGCTTGTTTCAGGCATCTGCATACAAGATTGTCTTGGCATGGTCTGGTGTGACAATCCCGCACTTAGTGTCCTCATTGAGGAGTGACCTGTAACCTTCCACACCAGAAGCACTTCAGAGTCACTCTGTTGGCTGCTGGCAGCAGGAGGCTCTTGTGTGGAGCAGCCACTAGAAAGTCAACAGAAGGCCGCTGGGTCACGTGGGCAGCAGGGAAGGGATTATTGAGCCATGGAGGAGTTCCAAGTCCGAGGGGGATGATGCCCCCTGTTCATTCCCTGCCCTCCCCACCTGTTACTGAGACGGGATCTCCTTGTTTGTTTAAATGTACATGTGCAGGGCAGACCCCACTGGGCTCCAGCTACGTCCCCGCCTTGCCCTGCTGTAAGTCAGACACTTTGGCAGTTGCAGAAGGAAATAAGGAGACAGTGCAGGTTAGCTGAGGATGAAATTCTCCCTGTGCATTTCTCCACCCCATTTCTGCCTGGAGAGGTTAGCTGTAAATCACAGGGGATTCAAGTGCAGCCTGTGGGGACATGGAAAGAGAATGCACAGAGCTACTATGCATGGAGGGCTTTGAGAGCCCCTCATCTCCCCCTGCCTGAGCCTATGAGGTGAAAGTTCTTGGGGGACGGTGATTTCTCCCAATAGAATTGCACAAGACCAGGTACCCAGGGGCATTGGAAGCAATTTACAACCTGCCGTGGCCCAAGCCTATTGCCCTGACCCTGCAGAGAGCAGTTGGGAGGGAGGCTTGGAGTCTCCAATGATGGCAGGTCAGGGTTAAATGAAGTCGCCCAGGTGCCTGTCTTGACCCAAGCCAGACAATGGGAGGGTGGCTCTGCCCTCCTCCTCCCTCTTTCTGGCGCAGGCTGAGCTGCAATGGGCTGGAGCAAATCCCACGTAAGGGGAGACTCCTGGGAGGCTGGCATGGAAATTACCTGAAGGGCTGGTTTCCTCCTGGCTTGTCTGCTGTGGTGTCTCAGGGAAGTGGTGGAATTAGTGAAGGCACCACAAGGGTCCTGTGCCCAGTGGGGGGAAGCAGCTTGGAGGCTGGAATTGGCAGGAGTTTACAAATCATTGGCCTGAATTTAACCCCTTAATTGCCCTGGCGCTGCTGTGCCCCACCTTCTGTCCTTGGGGATCCCTCTGGAGGATTGCTCTCTGCTGTGCATTTCCTTGAACGTTGTGCAGTGTAGATTTAAAGCCCAAGGGATGGGGTGACTGCCGCTTCCCTGGGGAGACTGTGCTGTCCACACATCTCACTAGCTTTCGGGGGTAGTTTCTTCCCCCCTCCCCTCCACTAAACAGCTGTTGTAGCTCAACCACAAGTTATGGGCTTGGTGGCACCACTTGCCCAGGAGGAAAGTCAGGGATCACTGGGTGAGGGTCTCTGGCTGTGCTGTGCAGGAGGTCAGGCTACATGATCACAACAATTGCTTCTGGTCTGAAACTCTCAGGGTGAAATCCTGGCCTCACTGAAGTCAATGGCAAAATGCCAGCAGGGCCAGGATTTCACCTGATGAATCACTGATTGCTCAGGAAGCACAAAGCACTTGGAAAGCTGCCCTAATGGGACAGAGGAATCTCCATGTGATGCAAAGCCAGCATTGTCAGCACTCCACCATGCACTCCCGGCTCCTCCAGCACAGGGGCATTGCAGGATGGCACTGTGTGGCCAGACACCTTGCATTCCAGCAGTCCTTGGCCTCTAGAATGGCCTTGGGGGATGTTCGTTCGGGGGTAATATGGAACAGCTCTTTGTCTGTTAACCCAGCCCCTGGCTGGCTCCAAAATCTCAAAAAGATTAGGGGTCGGGGTGGCTAATCAGCTGAACATGAGCTCCCAGTGTGATGCTGCGGCTCAAAGAGCTAATGCGATCCTGGGGTGCATAAACAGGGGAATCTCGAGTAGGCGCAGTGAGGCGATTTCACAGTAGGCACAGTGAGGTGAGTGTAGTTGGCACTGATTCAACTGCTGCTGGAATCCTGTGTCCAGCTCTGCTGCTCATAATTCAAGAAAAATGCTGATTAACTGGAGAGGGTTCAGAGAAGAGCCTCAAGACTGATAAAAGGATGAAAACACTTGTCTTATAATGGTAGACTCAAGGAGCTCAATCTTTTTAGTTTAGCGAAGAGAAGGTTAAGGGGTGACTTGATTTCAGTCTATCAGTATCTACAGGGGGAACAAATATTTGATAGTGAGTTCTTCAATCTAGCAGAGAGAGGTCTAACATGATCCAATGGCTGGAAGTCGGAAGTTGAAGCTAGATAAATTTAGACTGGAAATAAGGTGTAAATTTTAACAATGAGAGTAAATAATAGGAACAACTTACCAAGGGTCGTGGTGGATTCTCCATCTCCATTTCTGAAAGCTCAGGTCTAGGGGTTGTTGGGGAAGGTCTCTGGCCTGTGCCATACAGGAGTCAGACTAGGTGACTGTCTATGATCCTTTCAGGGAGCAGAATAAGTCCTTAGTCCCCCTGCAATAACGTGAGTTCTGCACCACCTACAGCTTGGCTCGACTTGGGGATCTGGCCCTTAATTCCATCTTGTCTCAGGATGAAACTGCCCTTTAGGAGTGAAGAGGCCAATGGACCAGTGATGGGTTGGTTGACCATAGTTAGGTTTAAAAGAGGGCACCTGGGCTTGAGAGGAGACAGAGGGACCTGGTGAATCAGAGCTGCCCAAGGAGGAAAGGAGAGAGCCAAGGAGAAACAGGAGCAGTAGAGGAGAGCTGGTACAGAGAGTCCTGGGAAGAGCTAAAGGTTGAGCCTGGAACTGCTCAGGGCTGGAAGTCCTAGCTGAGTTGCAGGAGAGCTTGTGCAGAGGCCCTTAGGAAGAACCAGCCTGGTTAAGAGAAGCTGAGCCTGAAACAGGAGGGTTGGCCCTGGGTGGATGTTTCCTGAGCAGGGGTAGGACTCACAGGCAGGGAGGCGGCAGGGATTCTGTCCTGAGAGGGCTGATGTGAGGCTACAGGAGAAGCCTTGTGAGAGATAAGTGGCTCTTGTTCCTGGCAGGGAAGAGGCCTGCAGGGTGGGCCCTGGACCAGGGCTGGAGGAACCGTAGCTGGGTGGCTAACAACTCTCGGGTGGGAATGGTGATCTCTGAACGGAACTGAAGAGTTGCTGCACCATAACCTTGGGGATTTAACTATGAATGAGCTGTGGATCATGGCATTTTATGTATAGAATCATAGAATATCAGGGTTGGAAGAGACCTCAGGAGGTCATCTAGTCCAACCCCCTGCTCAAAGCAGGACCAACCCCAACTACATCATCCCAGCCAGGGCTTTGTCAAGCCTGACCTTAAAAACTTCTAAGGAAGGAGATTCCACCACCTCCCTAGGGAACCCATTCCAGTGCTTCACCACCCTCCTAGTGAAATAGTTTTTCCTAGACCTCCCCCACTGCAACTTGAGTCAACTTGAATCAAAGGCTTTGAATTTGCTGCTGTGATAGCTGATATTCCTTTGCTTGGGTCATACAAAATGGAAACTGAGGCAGGTATGCTTGGTGTGCTGCTTGAAGGCGCTCCAGGCAGAGTTGCCCTATGACACATCCCATTCCTCCTAGTTCTACCCCCTTGAACTGCTCTGAATAAATTCCTTCTCCTCCATGTTTACGGCTCACATTATATTTATGGACTGTTTTCCTGCCCTCCACTCTACTCAGCCAAGCTGCTTCTGCATGCTTTGCTTTCTTAAACTTTCCTCGTAAGTCAGGCTCTGCACCCCTGGCCCTTTGGATGGCTCTTCTCTCAGCTCCCTCTGGTTTGACGATAAGGCGGGGCTCAGAATGGAAGATAATATATCAGGAGTAATTTAAATGGACATCTATGCCTTATGTCAGTGTGAGTTACAATAGACCCTTCCAGAGACGCTGATGCCACACAGAGAGCTGGGGAATGCAGTTAACTTTGAATCAGTTCTGCTCCTATACATCATACGATATATTTCTCTTCCCTTCTTCTTTACTGCTAAGGGCTCACACATAAAGAGAGGGTTCTGTGTCTGAAGGGTTCATCGACTCCTGCTGCAGCTCATTCCCCACTGGGACACCAGGAACCCCCAGCTGGTGACACTGTAACTGGTGGGGATGGTGCTGGCAATGTTATGATGTCACAAATAGAAGGTTCTGAGCCTAAGCAGGGTCTGAGCAGCTGGAAGTGGTGAACTTTTAAATCTTTCCCATGCTGCTGGTTCTGTTTCTGGGCACATAATCCCAGCCAGGGCTTTGTCAAGCCAAGCCTTAAAAACCTCTAAGGATGGAGATTCCACCACCTCCCTAGGGAACCCATTCCAGTGTTTCACCACCCTTCTCGTGAAATAGTGTTTCCTAATATCCAATCTAGACCTCCCCCACTGCAGCTTGAGGCCTTGTTCAGTCATCTACCACTGCTCCTTGTTCAAAAAAAAGAAAAGGAGTACTAGTGGCACCTTAGAGACTAACCCATTTATTTGAGCATAAGCTTTCGTGAGCTACAGCTCACTTCATCCCACTGAATGCATCCAATGCTGTAGCTCACGAAAGCTTATGCTCAAATAAATGGGTTAGTCTCTAAGGTGCCACAAGTCCTCCTTTTCTTTTTGCGAATACAGACTAACGCGGCTGCTACTCTGAAACCTGCTCCTTGTTCAGTCATCTGCCACCACGGAGAACAGCCGAGATCCATCCTCTATGGAACCCCCCGTTAGGTAGTTGAAGGCTGCTATCAAATCCCCCCTCACTCTTCTCTTCTGCAGACTAAATAACTCCAGTTCCCTCAGCCTCTCCTCGTACGTCACGTGCCCCAGCCCCCTGATCATTTTTTGTTGCCCTGCGCTGGTGTCTGTGCAGCACCAAGCACACTGGGTCCCTGCTCTCAGTTGGGGACTTTTAGGTGCTATCATAATATACACAATAGTGAAAAGCAACAACAATCCGACTGTCATGCAAATGGCCTAAGTGAGAAGGGAAGGAAAGAACAGACAATAGCTGAGCTCAAAGCAGAACAGTTTCCAATGACAGCACGTTCCCATGGTTTACAAGACAATGTCACCAGTTCCTTCATGATCATGCTCATTTTAATGCAGTGCCTGTAATAGCCAGAGATTTGAAAACATCAATCCTCTGTGGATAAAGCATGCTGTGATTCGCACAGAGATTTTAGCCAGTCAAAGTCTGTGGGATTGGATTTGACATGCTGTGGTTTGGCACTCACCAAATATAACCACAGGGCCAGAGACACTACACTGTGAGAGACAAGAGCGGGCTAGGAGCCCTGTTCATTCATTTCTCCCTGGTGACTTCACCATCAGATGTCTCACCCCCAGCGTCCGTGGGGCACTGGCAGGTCGACTTGCAAAGGGGATACAGAGGTGGCTACTGAGAGCAGTTTTCAGGGAGAGGGGATTCCTGGCACTGTTGTGAACTGAGGGTGTTCTCTGCTGTTTGGAAAGCTCCCTTTAAGGATTTCAGACTTAGGAGAATCCCTGGAGATGGTGGCTCCTGTCTGCATCCATTCCTCAGCCAGCAACAAAGTTGCTGCCTTCAGGGCTCCACAGAAAGAGCTCCAGAAGGCACAAGCAAGCCAAAGCCGGCACTGGCGCAGGAAGGGGAGGCGTGGGAGCAGCGGCTCATCTCTGCGGGAGTCAGGTCCAAGGGCTGCATAAAGCAGCAGCTTCTTGGCTTCTTCTCTTGCTTCCAGAATAGGGTGAGAATAAGAAATAAATGCAGGGAAAAGTTATTTCTGAGTACAGGGCTGGCTCTCATACTCCCTGGCATCTCCGAGCCTGATGAGACATCCCTGCGCCTGACTCCTGAGGACTCCATGGAATCAGCTAGGGCTCCGCCAATCCACAGGCGAAGGTCTAACCAGGTGACTCCCAACAGTAGAGATAAAGGCTCCCAACTGAGAGAAGCCGCTCCAGTCTACCTTGCCGGGAGTAGCCCCTATGATGTGGTGGTTCTGGCAGTCTGCCCCTGCTCCTGCTCGCTTCTGCTTCAGCCTTATTCCAAGCGTGCTCTTTGTTCCTGATTCCTGTGCTGACCCCTGCCTGACCACTCGGCCCGCCGGCTGCTGCTCTGACCACTAGGCATGACCATCTGCTTCTCAGGTTCTGACTCTCCCACAGTGCTGAGTGCAGCCTGCAGGATCCAGACTAGGTTTGAAGAAATCGCTCAGAAATCAAACAGTGGCTTAGGGCTTGTCCTCACTGCAGAGTTAATGTCCCTAAGCCAGCTCCCATCCACACACAAAACCCTTTCAGGCCAGTGTGCTGGTGCTTTACCCTCAAGCTAGCCCACCCATCCTGCGGTATAAGCTAACGCCCAAGAGCTGCTTGCACTCAGACTGGCAACCTGCCCACTTTGCAGTGGGGACGCAAGCTAAGCTGCTTAAATGCCGCTAGCCTTCCAGCACCTTCCCACAATTCCCCTTGTGTGCCCACAAGGACAGACGAGTTCTCCCACCATTCACTGGGAAAGAATCAGAGAACGGCTCAGCTTCCCGCAACACAAAGAACAAGGGGATACGCCCCTGGTGTCCTAGTGACACACTCTGGGAGTGGCTTTGCTCTGCGGATGCTCACATCAGGGCAAGTGCTGATCACTCTGCAGCAGTGGTTCTCAACCCATTTACCATTGTGAGCCGCATATGCAGCTCTGTGTTATGTGGGCCACATCCACACAATATTATACTACCTATAGCGCCCTGAGGATGTCACATGGGCCGCAGCTGTGTGCTGATTGGGCCGCAGGTTGAGAACCACTGCTCTGCAGTGAAGACGGACCCTAAGAAGTTGTGGGATAAACTTCTCAACATCCTTGGCCAATTCTGCTCCTGTTTGCATCTGCATAAATCTGGAGCATCTCTAGTGGCTTCAGATGAGCTGCTCTGGACTCACGCTGCTGTGACAGAGAGCAGAGGCTGTCCCCAAGGCAGGCAAGGAACTACTGAGGGGGGCCAAAGGGGTGGAGGTACAAGTAAAGGGAAAGCTCTTTAGATGGGGGCTGGGTCTCAAGGGAAGAGCCCTGGAAGTGAGGTGTATGAGATGGCAGGGGTGGTATTTGTCCCCTGACTTGGGACATTTACAGCTAGACAAGGGAAAGCATTGGAAATGTACTAAAGGGACAAATCCTACCCTAGCCCCAGTGTGATCGGCAAGGTCTTTCCCATCCCCCTTCTTCTACCTGGCCTCAGGTCTGATCCAAAGAGAGTCAGTTCACAGGGAGGGTGGGGACGTCTGTCAGTGCAGTGCTGTGTGACCAGGTGAATGACATGATGGGTATTATGGAAACACTAGCTGTTCTTGGGGAATCAGGGAGCAGACCCTGGTTGTGACCTTGCCCCCAGGGTGCATGAATGGGGATATGAACAGAAGCCAGTGGCTGCTGCATGGTGAGAGGATTGGGGCATGGGCAGAAATTTCACTACAAAGGGCACAGCTCCCCGGGATCTAGCACTCACTGAGCCTCTGAAGCACCTCGTCTCCTTTCTGCAGCCCTCTAAGCACAGGGCAGGTAAAGCACGAGCAGTGCAAGCCACCTCCCGCCCCGCCAACGGGCCACAAGCGTACAGGCCCCGTGCACGGCTGAGAGAGCCGCTCTGTCAGCACAGTGCAGCTGTTCTCATCAGTGCTCGGCAGGCTGGATTGGAATCGCAGGGCCCGAGGTGTGAACAGCCGGCCCCCATTCTCAGACCTGAAATCCATTTCCTTGTGCCGCTGCATGCCAGGCAGATGTGAGCAGTGAGTGTTTTCCCAGAGAGCTGACTCGCTTCCTGGGAGGTCAGAGCACGGCAGAGGGTGTTCCCGTGCTGGGGCTGTGTAGCAGATACGAGCAGAGATGGCCTGGCTAGTGGGCCTGGTACCAGGCACAGCCTATAAGCCCAGGACCTGGCCGTGGGAGAGGCTCGGAAGCAGTGTGGATCCCACTTCCCCAGCCAGAACTGCCTAAACAAATGCAACCCCAGAACCAGCGGGAAGGGAGGCCACCGAGCTGGGTGTGTGGCTGCCCCCTCCCTCCCTGGAAGGAGAGTGTACAGGCTTTCCTGCCAGAGGTTCCAGCCAAGGCAGGCTGGATTTTATTAAAGAAAACAATGATTTCACCAAAAAAGAAGCTTTGTAATTAAGCCACAAACTCACGTGTCCAGCCTAGTTTAACAGAAAATGAATAAAGCCCTCCTGGTGAGCTCTGGATACAAGGGAGATAGAAGCTCCCTCCAGGAGAGATTCCTGCAACCCCAGCTACCTCCAGCCCGTTAAATCCTTAGCTGAGTCCAGGGCAGGGTCTCTGAAGCCAAGTGACCGCAGAAGAACTTTGTAAGGAGTTCCCTAGTCCGTACACGGGCCGTAATGAATCCAAAGTGCAGCCCAGAACAGACCTAATCCCTGCATGCGAACTGTGAGGGTACCTGTGCTGTTCCTTTAAACCTAGAGCAAGAAGGAAGCAGGCCAGGAGCTGGGGCAGGCACTGAGGAAGAGAGAGAGGCAAGGCACCTGTAGGAATAATATTGTTTTTCCTTTTCTAATAAAGTTCCTTGTCCAGTGTTGGAAGAAAGTGACTCTATCTGTGATTCTCTGCCATTATCCCATGGCAGTAACCACTCGCACAGCCTCGCCCACACACAGGAGGTGGAGCAAGAACTCCAGTCCTCAAGCCCAAACACAGGCCTTTATCATGTGACTAGGGCAACTGTAACAGGGCCCCCAAGCACAGGGCCCCCCAAATATCTGCAAGTGGGGTGAAAAGGGAGGGGGGGGAGCCCCAGCTAACACGATGCACCTGGGCCCTACATTTCTCTTGACAGGCCTGCGTGTGAGCTAAGGGTGTGACAGTGTCATGGCCCGTGATCAGGCTGCTCGTACGACTCGGCCTTTTCCTTGTGGCTCTCAGAAGACTATTGGGTGACTCAGATATTGTATCTCTGAGTCCCGCAGAAGCTGCATCTCTGCAAAAGGTCCATCATCTTGACAGCACCGTTCTTCCTAAGCTAGTTCCTAACCGTGATCTCCTGATCACTGGAGTCCTTGCTTCCTGCCCCCGATGCCCAGATGCTTGGTGGAGATGACTGCCGGGGACGAGAGTCAGTGCAGTGCACGGGGACGACTCGGTAACTGGCACACCCGGCCGTGAAGAGACCATCTCCGTGGCACAGCTGGTGTTGTCTGCTGCCAGCACCCCCTACTGGTGAGATTGTCAAGTTGCCTCGTGGCTCCGAACACCCAATTTCCAGGGGATTTGGTTATCCCAATCTCCTACATGTCTCTCAAATGCCTAGCCTGAAGGGACCGGTGGGGCTGGATTATAGCACACAGCCGAGGTGGGAACTAGCCCCAGAGAAGTGGCCCAGTCCCCAGGTGCAGAAAATGACACCGTGTTTCATGAAGTCGACTCAAAGCAATTAAGTCAAAATTGTTTTTTAAAACAGATTCCCACGTCCCTGCTGCCTCCTCTGACCCCTTCGGGTTCGTCTCCCGAGTCATTCCTGCCGGAAAGGACCCAGCTCCTTGTCTACCTCTCAGCTCTTTACCACAGTGTTTGGCCCGTAATTTGCTGTTTTCTCGGGTATTCCTGGGTTGGTTCTGTTCCCCTCCCCCTCACTCCATACTTCTCCAGACCCATATCTGTACTGCCTTACGCTGCACCTCAGCTGTCAGCGGGGGGGGCTGCTCAGGGTGGGCATCGGTGCAGAAGCTGGTGCTCAGCTGTGTATCTGTCGTCATCCTTCCATCGTCTTCTCTCCCTCCCTCCATCTTTCTTCACTGTCTCCAGTTGTTCTTACTTTCCCTCTAGGACAGATGCTGCCACCGGTCCCGCCCTGTTCCTCTCTGAGAGATGGCTCAGGAAAGCGAATACAGTTGTATTGCCCCCAGGGGCTCAGGAGCAGGCTCATCCTGATCTCTGGTGGCAGGGCCCGATGCTGGGAGCACATCCCGAGAACTTCCCCCCAGGCCCACCAGCCCCAGCACCCACCACTGCCCTGGAATCCCTGGGCAGCAGGATAGAAACTGCCTTACGGGCACCTGTGTGGAGGATCTTTTGAAGAGGCCGAGGAAAGCCAAAGCCCTTTCTGCTCTGTCTGACCATTGCAGCGTCCAAAGAGCAGGGTTTTGGCCTAAGATCCTTGGCAGGGACTGCCTTTCCCCACCCTCACTGCAGTGCAGTGAGCTGGCCGCGCCCTGCCCCCAGAGCGCAGAGCTCTTTGCTAGGTGATCGGCAAGGTGGAAAGGGCGATAGAAATGGACAAGGGAATGGAAATGCCCAGCCTGGAGCTCATGATCACCTGCTTATCCACTGGAAATAGCGCCCCCTTTGGTGCTGCTCTGAAGCTGAGAGCACACTGGGGGCTGGCAGCCTCGCGTGGCACTCACACTGTAGTGTGTAGTATACTGCGTAGTGCTCCTAAATCCCTAGGTCATGTGTTATTTAACGGTTTGTCAATGGCTCACATGGGGCGACTTCATGGGGGAGGCTGGAGATGCAGGAGGGACACAGGGCATTACTGCATTGATTTCCACAGGGAGCTGCCTGTTTCTGGCTGGCTCCACGAGTGGCCCCCTGCACAAACTGTGCAATGCAAAACCAGGCCGAATTAACCCACCGAGCTGCAGGTCCAAACACTGTTCCTGACTGAAATGCTTCTGCCCACTTGGATCATTCCCTCCTGCCCCCTCTGATCCACTGATACCTGGCAGCATGAGATAGAGTCATAGCACCGTGGAAAGGCGCAATTACAAGGGCCCTTGGGAGGTCATCTACTCATCCGCCAAAGCCATGCTGAGGCAGGACCATGGCAACCGGGACCATCTCTGACAGGTGTTTGTCTAACCTCTTCTTAAAAATCTCCGGTGATGGGGGTGACATTCTGTACCTTGGGGGAGCGCCCTGTAACCCCCATATTCCTCATTTATATATAATTGTGATCTTGCATATAAAGCAGGCCGTGTGAGGTATCAGGGGAAAGGTTATGATCTAAGAACATAAGTAAGCCATACTGGGTCAGACCAAAAGTCCATCTAGCCCAGTATCCTGTCTTCCGACAGTGGCCAGTGCCAGGAGCCCCAGAGGGAATGAACAGAACAGGTAATCATCAAGTGATCCATCCCCTATCACCCATTCCCAGCTTCTGGCAAACAGAGGCTAGGGACACCATCCCTGCCCAGCCTGGCTAATAGCCATTGCTGGACCTATCCTCCATGAATTTATCTAGTTCTTTTTTGAACTTTGTTATAGTCTTGGCCTTCACAACTTGCTCCGGCAAAGAGTTCCACAGGTTGACTGCGCATTGTGTGAGGAAATACTTCCTTCTGTTTGTTTTAAACCTGCTGCCTATTCATTTCATTTGGTGACCCCTAGTTCCTGTGTTATGAGAAGGAGTAAAAAATTTATTATTATTCACTTTCTCCACACGACTAATGATTTTATAGACCTCGATCATATCCCCCCTTAATCATCTTTTTTTCCAAGATGAAAAGTCCCAGTCTTATTAATCTCTCCTCATATGGCAGATGATCTATACCTCTAATCATTTTCGTTGCCCTTTTCTGAACCTTTTCCAATTCCAATACATCTTTTTTGAGATGGGGCGACCACATCTGCACGCAGTATTCAAGATGTGGGCGTACCATGGATTTATATAGAGGCAACATGGTATTTTCTGTCTGATTATCTATCCCTTTCTTAATGAGAACAGGAGGACTTGTGGCACCTTAGAGACTAACAAATTTATTAGCGCATAAGCTTTCGTGAGCTACAGCTCACTTCATCGGATGCATGCAGTGGAAAATACAGTGGGGAGATTTTATATACACAGAGAACATGAAACAATGGGTGTTACCATACAAGAGTAACAAGAGTGACCATGAAAGGTGTGGGGGGGGGGACCTTTTGTAGTGATAATCAAGGTGGGCCATTTCCAGCACTTTACAAGAACAGTAGGAGGGGGAATAAACATGGGGCAATAGTTTTACTTTGTGTAATGACCCATCCACTCCCAGTCTTTATTCAAGCCTAAGTTAATGGTATTCAGTTTGCAAATTAATTCCAATTCAGCAGTCTCTCGCTGGAGTCAAATCAGACATCAGGAATTATAACATTCAAAAACCAGTCAGAGAACACTTCAATCTCTGTGGTCACTCGATTACAGACCTAAAAGTGGCAGTTCTTCAACAAAAAACTTCAGAAACAGACTCCAACGAGAGACTGCTGAATTGGAATTAATTTGCAAACTGGATACAATTAACTACTTCTATATTCTTATTATGAGAGCATGGAATTACTACCCAAGAGATTCTATGGTACAGTTTGGTTCATTTAAGGTTTTTACTTTGTTTGAGTCTATGCTTTCTTTCATATATAGTGTCACTCCCCCACCAGCACGACCTGTTCTGTCCTTCCGATATATTTTGTACCCTGGTATTACTATGTCCCATTGATTAGCCTCATGCCACCAAGTTTCTGTGATGCCGATTACATCAATATCCTCATTTAATATGAGGGACTCTAGTTCACCCATCTTAATTTTTAGACTTCTTACATTGCTATATAAGCACTTTAAAAACTTGTCACTTTTTAGCTATCTCCCATTACATGATGTAATTGAATGAGACTTTTTTCATTTGACTGTTTTTCATCAGATCCTACCTGTATTTTATCATCTTCCATACTCACCTCCTTACCAGGACATAGACAATCTCCATTAGAAGATCCTCCCTGCAATGTGGTTCACACTGCGCCCCTCCGGATTTGGCCCCTTGTTCCCTTTCCTCCATGAATCAGGGACACTTCAGTCCGGTGCAACTCCCTGTGTTCTTTATTTGTGATCAGTTTCCCACCACCAGTTTCCAACTATATACAGGCTTTACAACTGCTTGGCCTATCACAGGCCTGGCCAACAACAGACTAGAAGGCTCCGGCTCCGGCTCCGGCTCCGGCTCCCTCTGAGCCTGACCTCCTGCTCTTAGGCTTCCCCCACCCCCATACTCTCACTTCCTTCCAGCCTTATAGTTCCTGCTAATGAGGCTGGCAGGTGTGGTCAGTTACCAGGCCAACATAGGGTGGTTCACCCAGCCCGAATCCATTCTCCCTGATTGGGGCTGGGGTGGCAGTAGCTGATTAAGGGCTTTTCCAGCAGCACCCTGCCACATTGTCCTAAGGGATGTCTCTGTCTAACCACGTGCTCCTCCACACCTGTCAGCTTTTCCCCAGCCCTTAGTTTAAAAACTGCTCTACGACCTGTTTAATTTTAAGTGCCAGCAATGGGGTTCCGCTTTGGTTTAGGTGGAGCCCATCCCTCCTGTATAGGCTCCCCCTTTCCCAAAAATTTCCCCAGTTCCTAATAAGCCTCCTCCCTACACCATCGTCTCATCCACGCATTGAGACTCTGCAGTTCTGCCTGTCTGACTGGCCCTGCACCTGGAACTGGAAGCATTTCAGAGAATGCCACCAGGGAGGTCCTGGACTTCAATCTCTTACCTTGCAGCCTAAATTTGGCCTTCAGGATCTCTCTCCTATCCTTCCCTACGTCATTGGTACCTACGCGTACCACGACCACCAGCTCCTCCCCAGCACCGCACATAAGTCTATCTCGAGAGATCCGCAACCTTCGTACCAGGCAGGCAAGTCACCATGCGGTTCTCCCGATCATCGCAATCCCAGCAATCTATGTTTCTAAAGATCGAATCACCCATTACCAATTCCTGTCTCTTCCTAATAACTGGAGTTCCCTTCCCGGAGAGATGTCCTCAGTGTGAGAGGATACCACAACATCATCTGGAAGGAGGGTCCCAACTATGGGATCGTTTCCTTCTGCTCCAGTTGGATGTTCTCCTACCCTGAGACTTTCACCCTCCTCAACAGCGCAGAGGCTGTCAGATCGGGGGTGGGACCATTCTACTGTGTCCCGGAAAGTTTCATCTATGTACCTCTCTGTCTCCCTTAGCTCCTCCAGCTCAGCCACCCTGCTCTCCAAAGCCCGTACACGGTCTCTGAGGGCCAGGAGCTCCTGGCACCAAATGCACACACATGTAACCTGCCCATAGGGCAGGTAATCGGACATGCTGCATTGGGTGCAATAAACTGAATAGCCCCCACTCTGTTGCTGGACTTCTGCCTGCATTTTCTTTTTACTCCTGAAGTTAGTTCCTTTGTTGAGGTTTTTTTTATCAGGGGGTGTTTTTGGCTTAAGTTTAAAGAAGTTTAAGGAATGTTACATACGTGTAGCCCCCCGTAAACATCCTCGCAAAGCTCTGCTGTTAGCCGCTCCTGTTCGCTAGCTCCTCTGGTCACTTAGGAACAGGCTTTTTAAAGCCCTGGCCTCCCTGAGTAGCCTCACCCCCTGGTTAAGGGTTGATGGGTGCTAAAGGGCTTAGGGATTAAAGCCTCATTAAGAAGCTCTCAGCTTTCAGCCTTGCCTAGTAGGTCGCTAGGCTCAGCACACACACGGTCAGCACATAGTCCCCCAAACAAACAGACCACACGGTCTATTTCAGTCCAGCAGCAAGCACACCACAACAAACACAAACACACACACAACAGACAACAAACTTACCCCAAGAGTCACTGGAGGAGCTGAAAGGCATTTCTCTATCCATATATGTATATCATTAATGCATATGAAGTTATGAGAATTGTGTTGTATGGTTGTCACTAAAACGTGCTGTAAGCCAGATATTAGCTCCCCAAAGACAACAGCAAGGAAAGTAACCAACGCCCAGGGGTTGCGAAACAACCCATCAACAACCATTGTCCAACAAGGGAGCTACAATGCAATGACTCATCTGCATGAGGCCACACCAGGGGAATTGCTCAACCTTGCCTGGGGACTCAGCAATGCCCCCCAGACATGCCTGGACTTGTGTTTTCCAAGCACATGGGACTGAGCATATAAAACAGACACGGGGGCCTCATGCTGGGCCTTTCTTCTGCCCCCACTTATGCTACAAGCAACCAAGATACTCAGAAGAAAACTGAAGACTCCAATAGAGGAGATTGGCCCAGGTTTAAGGGACAAACCTTATATATTAAGGACTGAAATATCCAGTGGGGTGAGAAAAACTGCTTACTCTAGATGTTGCCCAGTCGAATAGGGTTGAGAGTTTAGACTGCGTGGTTATATTTT
This sequence comes from Chelonia mydas, assembly GCF_015237465.2. Lineage (NCBI taxonomy): Eukaryota > Metazoa > Chordata > Testudines > Cheloniidae > Chelonia > Chelonia mydas. The sequence continues at coordinate 17,385,173 of NC_051259.2, read as the reverse complement.
CTTTTCTTTTGGTAACTAATTCTGACTTTTTGTCTATCACTTATAATCACCTAAAGTCTATCTTTTGTAGTCAATACATTTGTTTAACTGGCAAAGAGTCCTGTGGCACCTTATAGACTAACAGACATATTGGAGCATGAGCTTTCGTGGGTGAATACCGCTTTGCCGCTTTTACAGATCCAGACTAACAGGGCTACCCCTCTGATATTTGTTTAACTGTTTATCTTTACCAGTGAGTTTGTATGCCGTGTGGGGCAGAACTGCTTAGGTTTGTAAAGGCTGGTGTATATCCACTTTCCATTGATGAAGTGGTGAACCAATTAATAAATTTGCACACCTCATCTTGAGCCGTGCAAGATGGTATATTCCTGAGGTACAGTGCTGGGAGCTGGGGGGATCTGGCTGGTGCCTTTCCCTGTGTGATTCATGAGTGGCTCTGGGAGCATTCATGCAATCTAGAAAGTTCTTTCTAACATCCAACCTAAATCTCCCTTTCTGCAAACTAAGCCCATTACTTCTTGTCCTACACTGGGTGGTCAAGGAGAACAATTGATCACAGTCCTCACTATGACAGCCTTTAACATATTTGAAGATTGTTAACATGTCCTCCCATTATCTTCCCTTCTTTAGACTAAACATGCTGAATTATTTTAACCTTTCCTCGGACATGGTTTTCTAAACTCTCACCATAATTGCTGCTCTCCTTTGGACACTGTACTCCAGCTGAGGCCTCATCTGTGCTGAGTAGAGCAGGACGATTACCTCCCATGTCTTACATACAACACTCCTGTTAATACACCCCAGAATGACACTTGTGTTTTTTGCAGCTGCATCACACTGCTGACTCATATTCTATTTGTGATCCTCTAAAACCCCCAGATCCTCTTCTGCAGTATGACCACCTAGCCAGGTAGTCCCCGTTTTGTAGTTGTGCATTTGATTTTTCCTTCCTCAGTGTAGTACTTCGCACTTACTTGTCTTGAATTTCATCTTGTTGATTTCATTCAGCCACATGTCCTCCATTCCTGACTTCCTGCAGCAGTGAATACAGGTTGATTTCATGATGCATGAAGCAAGCAGTATTTCCTTTTATTTGTTATACTGTAAATTCCTGCACCATTGTAGTGAGTGGCTTCTTGCTCCTTTAAATGGGAGAGTGTTAAAAGGAAACACTGATGAGTTTTCATTAGTTCCTTCCTAATTCTAAATAATTCACTCAAGTTCCCGAGATTCTTCTCGTCTGCCGGCCATTGCAGATTCTGCAGTCCCCCATCTGAAGCCCTCGGGTTGCACCTCCCAGAGCCCTGCCTGGCTATGTTGCTTTTCACTGGCTTTCTGCAGTCCCACCTGCACCATACATTCCAGCTGCTTTTTACGGTCTCCACCTTTCTCAAGGCAGCCAATACTGGACCCACTCTATTAGCTCCCAGTGAGTGATGTCATGCAACTGTACCCCAGAATTTAACATTCCACACTGTCACCCAGCACAAGTAGCCACTTGCCATGGAAATAGCCCCACGGGGTGCGTCTACACTGCAGTTAGACGCCCGCGGCTGGCCCGTGCCAAGTGACTCAGGCTAAGGGGCTGTTTCACTGCAGTATAGCCCGCTCCGGCCCGGGCCCAGACATTCACGGCAATGAAACAGCCCGGCAGCCCAAACCCGCAAGCCCCAGTTGGCTAGCACAGGCCAGCTGCGGGTTTTTAATTGCCATGTAGATGCACCCATTGACTCCAAGGGACGATTCACTGGGAGTGAGGAGACCTGAATCTCTCCCTTTCTAGAGTGCCCACATGTGTCTTATGTGCTCTGTTAGCTACGGCTGCCCAGCGAGAGCCTTCAGGCAGTCCCCGCACCAGTGCCCACGCCTTCCTCTGGCAGCTCAGGGGGTCAGGGGAGCCTGGACCATCCTCCCCTTGCTGTGCCTTTCTCCTCCACATTGTCAGCAAACCGCAAACCAAAGCATTCAAAGGTGGGAGAGGGAGGGAGGGAGGGAGGGGAGAACTTGGGGTGGGGCCACGCTGCCTGGACTGGGGAATCCCACCTGCAGCAGCCCTCCACTCCGGGGGACAAGATCCTGGACTCAGTGGGCTTGTTACTAAGCATCCTGTCTGTCTACGCACGGATGAGGTGGTGAGTTTGGAGGGGGGACAAGGTGATGCGGGCCCTATTTTACCATATTCACTTACTTGGAGGGAGCAAAGGTCATGCCACGTCCTTCCCCTCCAGGGCTGCAGGGGTCCATGCAGCATGTCTGCTCCTTACCTCTCCTGGCTATTCTGGGTTCCTGTGTGTCATCAGCCCCCACGCGGATAGTGAGTGCTCAGCTGAGGCCTGAACAGAGGCTACATCCTACAAAGTGCTGAGTGCGGGAACCCCGCTGCAGAAGTCAGTGGGATTTGAGAGGAGTGCTCAGCACCTTGCAGGATTGGACACCTGCCCTCAGCTTTTCATCTCTCTAGAGCACTGGAGAAGTCCAGGGTCCACATCAGAGTCACTCTGGATTGTCCTTTCTGGCCTTTAAATCTGTGATTCTATGGGTTTTCGACAACGCATGAGCCTGAAAGAAAGAAAGGCTTTGTTTTCTGGCCCCTCTGTAAGAATGCCCTGGTCTTTCCATCCCGTGGTTAGCCCACAGATCCCCTTCCCCATTGCTCCATTTGGCGTCTTTGTGCAGCGTAGGGTCTGGCAAGGTGGTACAGCACTTCATCCAAAACAGGGAACAATTAACAAGAAATAAAATATCAGTGAGCCTTGACAATCACCTGGAAGATAATAAAGAGAAAACAAATCTCTCGGTTTTTGATAACTCCTCTCAGCTCTGTAGATTTATTGTCGCCTTTTTAAATTTTAACAACTTACGAGGCCAATGCACTGACTTCCATTACATTAAAAGTTTTGTTTTTATTCCTTAATTCGAAGCAGAAGGGAAGCTAAATCACTGAGCAGTGAAAGGTTTGCAATCTGCGGGAGCGGCTGTGCAAGGAAATGTATTTCACCTGCCAGACGTCCTCATTCTTTGCTGGCACCAAGGTCCAAGGGCAATTACGTTTCCCACGTTTTTCTTGTCTTCTGGGGAGGTGTGGAGGGGCCGGGAGGGCAGAAGAACAGTAAACCATACACCCAACGTAGAGGTTCCTTCATCACCCATTCTGAGAACACGTTTCAGAATTTTAATGCCACCAAGCAGCTCGGTGGAGAGGCAGCGAGATCTCCCGGCACGTGGGAAAAGAGAGAGGCGAGGGCAGGGGAGGTGTTCATAAAAAGCCCTAATTAGATTTGAACCCTGACCTCCAGCGCGAAAAGCTGGAAGCGCCACCTCACTCCGGTGTCTCGGTTGTCGTAGGCGCATGTGCGGACCAGCCCCTAGCGGGGGCCAAAGGCCTGCAGAGCGCCAGTCTGGGTTACACGCCAGTGGCAGGAGTTGCAAGACTGTTGCTGTCCATTGCCTGTGGCTTTCAACCGCATGGTCATCTCTGGGCGAGCGCAAGGCCAAGCGCAAGGCCTTGCTGAGAGGCCAGGCTCAGAGCAGCGGGAACCCAGGACCCTGCGCTCGGCCCCTTGCTGGCTGGCGGACCTTGGGCAAGTCACTGCTCCGAAGCTCATGTTCACAGGGATGCTGCGAAGCGTCATTATCTGTGACCCTGGGAGCTCAGACCAGGAGCTGGATTATCACTGTTAGGTAAGAGGCAAGCTGGAGAGCAGCAGGGTCCGGGCCCTTCAGACGCCCCACCCTGAACTCCAGTGGCTCTGCTGGGTGCTCTCCCTACGGCCACAGCAGGGCTGTCACAGCTGACTGCTCTCTGCTGGTGGGGCAGCCAGAGTAAGATCAACTCTGCCCCCCCGACTAGGACGCCGCGGTGAAGCTTGTTTGTGTACCACATCCTGGCCCTTGGTTAAATAAACTAGGCCCCAGAAGGGGCACTATTCTCGAAATAAAAGCCTCACTGAAAGCCAAGCGGGGGAAACAAACGTGGTTCTGCCACCGGGTGCTGCAGGGGTGAGTGCCCATCACAACTCTGCCCTTCTCACGGTACTGCCCAGGTCCACACCCTCACCGGCTCTGCTTTATGCTCCTCGCGGAGGCAAAGGCACAAGTGTCTTTGGGGTTTCTCTTTTCTGTATTTAAATCTGGGTTTTGCTAATGTAAGCATCCCAGAGAGACAGATCTTGGAAGAGACTAGCTGAAGATTTATGCAGATTCAGACGATTGCATTACCTGGTTGTCATGGACTATTTTTTCAGGCATATAGAAATAATGTACTTGAAAGACATAACATGTTTAAGTGTTATCAAGAAACTGAAGTGCACTTTTGCTCACTTTGCTATTCCAGAACAAATAGTGATGGACAATGGACCACAATTCACCGTGGCAGAACTTGTCTTTTGGAAGGAAATATTATTTTGATCACATCACTAGCAGCCCATATTACCCACAAGTAAATGGAGAGGCTGAGAGGTGTATAGACAACCAAGAAAATCCAGCAGCAGGAAGATCCATTCCTTGCTCTCCTGAGTTACAGATCAACACCGATTGCGGCTGCTGGATATAGTCCAACACAACTGATGGGAAGACAACTCAGAACTACTGTTCCAACTTTGGGAAAGAATCTATTTCCAAAGTGGCCAGACATGAAGAGAATAGCCAAACTGGACAAACAGGCTAAAAGAGCTTCTGAATACTTTTACAACAGACGTCACTTAATTAGAGCACTGCCAGGTCTAGAACCTGGTGACCATGTCTGAGTCAAATTAGCTGGAGAAAAGGGATGGAAAAGTCCAACTATTGTAAAGAAAAAGAATTCAGCACCCAGATCATATGTGATCGAGACCAAGGGTGGAGAGTTCAATAGAAACCATTGACATCTACAGGTTGTTCCTCAGAAAGAACAGTCAGCAGAGCAAACTCTACAGATGGCAGATGCAGAAGAAGAAGAAGACTCAAGTTTTCCAAACTGACCGCAGCCAGTTGTTGCAACTAACAGCCGGCCAGATGAACAAGTTGTTACTCGTTCAGGTCGTGTACTTAGAAAGCCAGGACGACTCAGAGAAACTGAACAGACGGATCCATATGCAACTTCAAGGACAGCACGATAGTGGAAAAAGTCGGGGCGCAGGACTCAAAGGGGGAGAGGTCATGGAACGTTAAACCATGTTGTACGGTTCAGGCACCAGGTGGCACAGTGTGTAAAATACGTTCGTTAAATGACCCTCGCCCAGCTCTGGCAGAGCGTGACAGGATCTCGTGATGTGTCTAACCCAAGCTCTGCGCCAGCCCAGCTCTGGTGCCGAGGAACATGACAGGAAGCAGCTCAGTGTGAAATCCAGCGAGCGCTCTGGGGCAAGGGAGAACCGTAATAACCCTGCATGGCAGCAGTGAGGCCAACCCAATGGGTTCATGCATTTTCTAGTCCTCGTCACTCACTTGACCAGGTTTCTTGTTCCTGGTCTGTCCGATCACATTTAGCCAGCACGCTGCAGGGGAGACATGAAACACCAAGCTTCGAATTCAGACCAATGCCAGGGCATTTCAGAACCTGTACAAGGGGCCTCATTCATGACAGGCTTCACTCTATGGCAATAGCTGGGTCACGTGGCCCTGAAAGCAAAAGGGGCATCTTTACTTTCAGTTCTTTGTCTCATAGAGCTAAATCCTTCCCGTTTGGCTCAGCCATTATTCAGGCAAAACTCCCAAAGGACCAAATTCTCTATCTCCTGCACCTTCATACGCACCCCATCCATGCCAATGCAATCCCATTGCACCCGTTCCCCTGCTATCCTGTGCAGTCCCACCTGGTACAACCCCATGCCATCCCGCCCGGTACAACCCCGTACAGTCCCACCTGCTACAACCCCGTGCAGTCCCACCCACACCGTCCCCATGTAGCATAGTGTGTTATCAGCTCTCCTTGCAATCCCCATATGGCCCAGGGCAATTCCGTGCCATGCTCTGCCTGCGTGATGCCCACGCCGTTCAATGTCAATGCAATGCCGTGCAATCTCTCCCCAGTCAGTCCCCCTGACTTCCCACGGTGTAAAGCAGCACGGCATTTGGCCCATTGAGTTTAATGGAAATTTTGCCTGAGAAAAGACCTGGCTTGCACGATTGTTTTCGTAAAAGTATTCTTTGTTTAAAGGGACAGATTCCCTTGTCAAGTACACACCAGCCCTAGTGCCTGTGAGACAGTAACACAGACAGCAATTTGGGCCTTACCCTAGCACTCAGGAGGTGGGTGTTCAATTCCCTGCCATACCACAGAGTTCCTGGATGCCCTTGGGCAAGACCCAGGGCTGGAGCTTCAGAGTAGTTAGGTGTCTAACTCCCACGGAAACCAATGGGAATTAGGCACCTAAATGCCTTTCAAGCTCTTGGCCTCAGTTCCTTATCTGCACAGAGGGGATAATAGCACTGCCCTGCCTCCCAGGGAGGCTGTGAGAATCACGGCTAGCATTGGGCACGGCTCTCTTCTCACTCACACCAGTGTAAGGCAGGAAACCCGTGGTGCTGCAATGGGAGGTACCAGGTAGCGCGGGAGTGGGGACCATGTGAGCACTAAGGCAGCCTGAGACCAGAATTAGTGAGCCAGGAGCTCAGCTGTATGACAATGAGATTTCAATATGAATTATTAACAAAACAATTAAAACTTGCTCCAGTCTGGGACATTTCTCACCTCTTGTTGACATATGTATGTTTTCCTGGGAGGTGCTTTAGCAAACTTCTCCATTCATCTCCACTTTCCCGGCAGCGGAAGGTCCAGGCTTGTGTCTGAAAACATGCCCCTCCATCACCTCACATGGGGCATTCAGCTGCTTCCAGCCCAGTCAACCTTCCCGCTTAGAATTTCCTTCTCAAATCAAATATTAAATAAAAGCGAATGGGCCAGATCCTCAGCTAATGGAAACCAGCCTTGTTCCACCAAAGTCCGTGACTGAGGCCCCTTGTCCCAGTGTCCAGGCTGGAGCATCTCTCAATGTTTGCCTCGATTGCAACTGTATGAAAACAACTGTATGAAAACAAACTACAAAAACACCTGCCAAAGCGATTGCTCCGAGTTGGTGAGAACGGCCTTAATCCAGACCATTGCATTGTCCCAGCATGGCCAGGGCTTCCCCAAAAGGCTCTCACTGAAGTCAACAGGAAAATCCCCATTGACCGCAGCTGGAGCAGGCAGGCCAGCACGGGGCGCTTCTGGAATGCTGGAGCCAGCCTTCCCCATGTGCTGTCAATGCAAGAACTGGAGGACTCTGTCTTTGCCAGGGTGGCACCAGCTGGGTCTCTGAGCCTCACCCTTGTCACAGTGGGATACTGCAGTTTCCCATGAGCCGGCTCCTCCAGACGTTACACAGTCCTTGCTACCCACAGGGAGTTCGTCCTGAGGAAGAACTGCTGGAGTTAGCCCTGAGTGACTTGGAAACTAGGATTCTAATTTGTAAACCGTGAGCACTGAGATTAGGGAATCAACAGCCAGCGTTGGGCCCAGCTCTCTTCCCACTTACACAGGTGTGAGGCAGGATTAACCCCACTGAAACCAGTGGTGTTGCAATGGCATGAGAGGAGACTTTGGCCCATTGAGCCCAGGGACCAGGGTTCTATGTGAAGAATCCCCCTGAAGCACCATGCTCCGCCTACCCATGCGAATCCCCCAGGATACCAGCACCCACCAGGCACTTCCATTACCATCCCAGCGCGTCGCCCTTGCTCTGGGCTCCCAAGGGTGGAAGGGGAAGTGGCACAAGTAGAGAAGCCGTAGGATTGTGTAACCGTTTGGAGTTACTCATGGTCATGAGCAGAATAAAGAAACCTGCTTTTCTTGACTTGACTTGCTAATAAGCCATGAAACTGGGTCAGGTACCTCCTGCTTTGCAAAGAGCTTTGAGATCTCCTGATGAAAAGTGCTGCATAGGAGCCAGGCATTATTAGGATCACTTCCCACGCTGGCCATGGGTGGCACCGGTGTATGCGCAGTGGCAGTCCGGAAAGCCAGAGACAGCTGTCAGAGTAGCAGCCGTGTTAGTTTGTATTTGCAAAAAGAAAAGGAGTACTTGTGGCACCTTAGAGACAAACCAATTTATTTGAGCATAAGCTTTCGTGAGCTACAGCTCACTTCATGGGATGCATCCGATGAAGTGAGCTGTAGCTCAGGAAAGCTTATGCTCAAATAAATTGGTTAGTCTCTAGGGTGCCACAAGTACTCGTTTTCTTTTTCCAGAACAGCTGTGGCTCTCTCACACTAGGACAATGGGAAGTGAATGTTCACAGAGGCGGGTTGGTGTCAAAGTCCAAGCAAAGTCAATGGGGCAAATACACCCCTGGTTGAAGTGTTTGCATCCCATTGCCTTTGCTGGACCTGCCGTGCTTATCCTAGGATTGCATTTGGCTCCCCAGGTGTCATGGAAGATACAGCACCTCTCTGGCTCTAGGAGAGTCCAGGGGGTGAATGGCCAAGGCAGGCACAGGTGTTTTCACCAGCAAGGCTCTGAGCAGGGTTACCTGGCTTGCCCTGCTGCACTAGAGCTTTCCCCATTGCTCTCCCACTATACACATTGTTCCAGCCCCCTGTCCCCGCCCCGCCCGGGGTCCGAACGCAGGCACTCCACCAGCTGAGCTAAAAGAGCATCACTGTTCAGTCCAGTTTATCTGGTGGTGAACTTCCTCCTCGCACATCTCCAGCCACTAGAGTGTGAGACAATTCCATTGTCCTACCACATTCCCAAATTTTCCCTTCCCATCAAGTGCCTGATCCGGACCCCTTGATGTCAATGGAAGCTTTACCCCTGAATTCAAGGGGTGCAGGATCAAGCCGCAGGTGCACAAACCCACAGAGATGCTCCAACAACATTCGTATTTGGCATACTCTGTGCCCCAGCACATCTTCACGGCTGTGCGCTTGGATGCTTGGGACAGAATTTCAAAAATGAGGCACACCAATACATTTGATTTGTATGCACAATTGAGCACAGGATTTGCATATGCAATTGGCACAATCGGTGCACAAGTGGCTAGTTAGATTTTTTCAAAGGCAGTTCCTGATTTGTGCATGCACTTACTTCTTTTTCAAGAGCAGTTTTGAGCAGACCTGCAGTTCTCATGCCTGCAAATTAGTCGTGCAGTTGTGCGTGCATTTTATGTGCAAGTTTGCACGTTTAATTTTTCTGACAATCTGGATGTGTCTCAGAGTGGTGCCGCAATTTCCCTGAGCTGTGTATTTCAGTAATTGCTTGATCCAGATACATGTTCAGTAAAAATCAATGTAAACAGAGCTTGGCTGGCTTCTGCCTCTTCCCCATCACAGCCCAGCACTTGAGTGCTGGCCCAAAACCTCCTCTCAGCTCCATGTTTATTTTTGACGACGACTCCAGCCCAACACAGGATTAGCTGGACTAGCAGCAGATAATTCCCTGCACTGCGAGGCATGCACATCGAAGCCAGCCAGCCAGTTAGATGTTGACTGATGGGATTTCTGCCCTCTGAACACTTCATGTATTTACACGGCCTCTTGGCTGCCATGCTCCAGCCATCTGTTAGACTGATCTGGGGTCTGCCTGAGCCCTCAGCCTGGTTGGACCTTTGCCCTGGGACAGAAGTGCCAGGAAATGATGGTGTAAGTGGGTGGCTGGAGCAGAGCTCCGCACGCTCCCTCTGTCAGCAGGAAGCCGCTCCATCGTAGGCTGATGGTCCCCGGTGCCACGGGCATGAGGCAAGGACAGCACCGGGGTGGGACTCTGCAGGAGTACCTGGCGCGCTCACAGCTGGCTGCAAACAAAGCAGGTGGTGAATTTCAGCAGGCCCCGGGGGGATCCCTGGGTGGTGGAATGCCTGCAAGCGTGGGGCGAGGACCAAGTGTTGGGATGGAGCCCTCATGTCCAGGGACATATGGGACCCTTCCTCTGAGCCAGGGATGGAACCTGTGCAGCACGTCTCAGGCAATGGGACTGTGTCCTCAGTGGGTTTGGGTCTGGGTAACAAAATCTGGATCTGGAGCCATTTGGATCGAGCAGGCTGTGCAGCACGGACAGGAGGACGGTGAAGAAATCTGGCAACATGTGACCTCCAGAAGAAGAAGGGGGAACGTCCATGTACCAGCAACGCGGACACAGGTAAGTAACCGTTTTCATGTTCTCTCCACAGGTACCATTGTGGGGAGTGGCCCAGATGATACGTCTGGGGGAAGGGAGCAGAAGGAGACTCCACCAGTTGAAAGGCATGAGATGCACTGTCCTAAGGTTGGGGGTACCACAACCACCACTCCCAAGAGAAGGAGGCGGGTGGTGGTGGTCGGGGACTCTCTCCTCAGGGGGACTGAGTCATCTATCTGCCGCCCTGACCGGGAAAACAGAGAAGTCTGCTGCTTGCCAGGGGCTAAGTTTTGCAATGTGACGGAGAGTCTGCCGAGACCCATCAAGCCCTCGGACCGCTACCCCTTCCTGCTTTTCCACGTGGGCACCAATGATACTGCCAAGAATGACCTTGAGCGGATCACTGCAGACTACGTGGCTCTGGGAAGAAGGATAAAGGAGTTTGAGGTGCAAGTGGTGTTCTCGTCCATCCTCCCCGTGGAAGGAAAAGGCCTGGGTAGAGACCGTCGAATCGTGGAAGTCAACGAATGGCTTCGCAGGTGGTGTCGGAGAGAAGGCTTTGGATTCTTTGACCATGGGATGGTGTTCCAAGAAGGAGAAGTGCTAGGCAGAGACGGGCTCCACTTAACGAAGAGAGGGAAGAGCATCTTCGCGAGCAGGCTGGCTAACCTAGTGAGGAGGGCTTTAAACTAGGTTCATAGAATCATAGAATCATAGAATATCAGGGTTGGAAGGGACCCCAGAAGGTCATCTAGTCCAACCCCCTGCTCAAAGCAGGACCAAGTCCCCGTTAAATCATCCCAGCCAGGGCTTTGTCAAGCCTGACCTTAAAAACCTGTAAGGAAGGAGATTCTACCACCTCCCTAGGTAACCGGGGGAAGGAGACCAAAGCCCGGAGGTAAGTGGGGAAGCGGGATACCGGGAGGAAGCACGAGCAGGAGAACGCGAAAGGGGAGGGTTCCTGCCTCATACTGAGAATGAGGGGCGATCAGCGGGTTATCTCAAGTGCCCATATACAAATGCACAAAGCCTGGGAAACAAGCAGGGAGAACTGGAGGTCCTGGCAAAGTCAGGGAATTATGACGTGATTGGAATAACGGAGACTTGGTGGGATAACTCGCATGACTGGAGCACTGTCATGGATGGATATAAACTGTTCAGGAAGGACAGGGAGGCCAGAAAAGGTGGGGGAGTTGCACTGTATGTAAGGGAGCAGTATGACTGCTCAGAGCTCAAGTATGAAACTGCAGAAAAACCTGAGAGTCTCTGGATTAAGTTTAGAAGCCTGAGCAACAAGGGTGATGTCGTGGTGGGAGTCTGCTATAGACCACCGGACCAGGGGGATGAGGTGGACGAGGCTTTCTTCCGGCAAGTCGCAGAAGCTACTAGATCGCACACCCTGGTTCTCATGGGCGACTTCAATCATCCTGATATCAGCTGGGAGAGCAATACAGCGGTGCACAGACAATCCAGGAAGTTTTTGGAAACTGTAGGGGACAATTTTCCGGTGCAAGTGCTGGAGGAACCAACTAGGTGTGGAGCTCTTCTTGACCTGCTGCTCACAAGACGGGAAGAATTAGTGGGGGAAGCAAAAGTGGATGGGAATCTGGGAGGCAGTGACCATGAGATGGTCGAGTTCAGGATCCTGACACAAGGAAGAAAGGAAAGCAGCAGAATACGGACCCTGGACTTCAGAAAAGCAGACTTTGACTCCCTCAGGGAACTGACGGGCAAGATCCCCTGGGAGAATAACATGAGGGGGAAATGAGTCCAGGAGAGCTGGCTGTATTTTAAAGAATCCTTATTGAGGTTACAGGGACAAACCATCCCGATGTGTAGAAAGAATAGTAAATATGGCAGGCGACCAGCTTGGTTTAACAGTGAAATCCTTGCTGATCTTAAACACAAAAAAGAAGCTTACAAGAAGTGGAAGATTGGACAAATGACCAGGGAGGAGTATAAAAATATTGCTCGGGGATGCAAGAGTGAAATCAGGAAGGCCAAATCACACCTGGAGGTGCAGCTAGCAAGAGATGTTAAGAGTAACAAGAAGGGTTACTTCAGGTATGTTAGCAACAAGAAGAAAGTCAAGGAAAGTGTGGGCCCCTTACTGAATGAGGGAGGCAACCTAGTGACAGAGGATGTGGAAAAAGCTAATGTACTCAATGCTTTTTTTGCCTCTGTCTTCACAAACAAGGTCAGCTCCCAGACTACTGCACTGGGCAGCACAGTGAAGAAAGAAGTGGTTCGGGACTATTTAGAAAAGCTGGACGAGCACAAGTCCATGGGGCCAGATGCGCTGCATCCAAGGGTGCTAAAGGAGTTGGCGGATGTGATTGCAGAGCCATTGGCCATTAGCTTTGAAAACTCATGGCGATCGGGGGAGGTCTCAGACGACAGGAAAAAGGCTAATGTAGTGCCCATCTTTAAAAAAGGGAAGAAGGAGGATCCGGGGAACTACAGGCCAGTCAGCCTCACCTCAGTCCCTGGAAAAATCATGGAGCAGGTCCTCAAGGAATCAATTCTGAAGCACTTAGAGGAGAGGAAAGTGATCAGGAACAGTCAGCATGGATTCACCAAGGGCAAGTCATGCCTGACTTATCTAATTGCCTTCTATGTCGAGATAATTAGCTCTGTGGATGAGGGGAAAGCAGTGGACGTGTTGTTCCTTGACTTTAGCAAAGCTTTTGACACGGTCTCCCACAGTATTCTTGCCAGCAAGTTAAAGAAGTATGGGCTGGATGAATGGACTATAAGGTGGATAGAAAGTTGGCTAGATTGTCGGGCTCAACGGGTAGTGATCAATGGCTCCATGTCTAGTTGGCAGCCGGTATCAAGCGGAGTGCCCCAAGAGTCGGTCCTGGGGCTGGTTTTGTTCAATATCTTCATTAATGATCTGGCGGGTGGCGTGGATTTGCAGATGACACTAAACTGGGAGGAGTGGTAGATACGCTGGAGGGTAGGGATAGGATACAGAGGGACCTAGACAAATTAGAGGACTGGGCCAAAAGAAATCTGATGAGGTTCAACAAGGACAAGTGCAGACTCCTGCACTTAGGATGGAAGAATCCAATGCACTGCTACAGACTAGGGACCGAATGGCTAGGCAGCAGTTCTGCAGAAAAGGACCTAGGGGTTACAGTGGACGAGAAGCTGGATATGAGTCAACAGTGTGCCCTTGTTGCCAAGAAGGCTAACGGCATTTTGGGCTGTATAAGTAGGAGCATTGCCAGCAGATCGAGGGACGTGATCATTCCCCTCTATTCGACACTGGTGAGGCCTCATCTGGAGTACTGTGTCCAGTTTTGGGCCCCATACTACAAGAAGGATGTAGAAAAATTGGAGGTTCCAGTGGAGAGCAACAAAAATGATTAGGGGGCTGGAGCACATGATTTATGAGGAGAGGCTGAGGGAACTGGGATTGTTTAGTCTGCAGAAGAGAAGAATGAGGGGGAATTTGATAGCTGCTTTCAACTACCTGACACAGGGTTCCAAAGAGGATGGCTCTAGACTGTTTTCAGTGGTAGCAGATGACAGAACGAGGAGTAATGGTCTCAAGTTGCAGTGGGGGAGATTTAGGTTGGATATTAGGAAAAACTTTTTTCACTAGGAGGGTGGTGAAGCACTAGAATGGGTTACCTAGGGAGGTGGTGGAATCTCCTTCCTTTGAGGTTTTTAAGGTCAGGCTTGACAAAGCCCTGGCTGGGATGATTTAGTTGGGGATCAGTCCTGCTTTGAGCAGGGGGTTGGACTAGATGACCTCCTGAGGTCCTTTCCAACCCTGATATTCTATGATTCTATGATTCCCAGGAAGCCAGGCTTGGCTCTGCTGGGGCAGGTCAGGGCGGAAGGCAGCTGCGCTGCAGGTCGGGGATAGGGACCAGACAGGACAGTGTGCGGGGCGAGGCCTGGGAAGCAGGGCGCAGACAGAGGCTTTCACTGGGGTGTGCGTGCTTCGGCCTTTCAGCAGCTTCCTCCCAGCCCCCACTTTCATCCACAGATTAAAGGGGCAGAACCCATCTTTATTTCAGGGAGAAGGCTAATGAGAGAAACACCGTGCCAGCTCCGAGCACCGGGGCAGGCCAGGCTCCCTGCTGGGCTAGAAACATAGACGTTGTGATGGAAAATTTAGATATAAATTGGAACACATGCAATGATGTAACTGAAGGCCATGACTCCATCTTGAGCAGCACACTCCTCCTGGCCTTTTGTGTCTCCCCTGTGCTCCCCTGAACCCAGCCCGTGGCATATGCAGATGTTTACCCACAGAGAAGGGCTGAGGAGGATTTCTAGTCCAGGTCGGTGAGGCTCTGAGTGGCCTCCAGTCCCCTTCACTTCAGTAGGGTCTGATGACCCATAGCACACTGCAGGACTCACTGGATCAGGCCCTTTAAGACCAAATGAACCATCCATGGGAGGATTTTTTGTACTGTTCTTGGTGGTATGTTCTGGGAAGCCCAGTGGTCATTTCAGTGAGAGGTCAGTGGCTGTAGCAAGTGCTTAGATATGACCAGGATGAATCCAAGAAACGAGAGATTCAGCCGAAGATGCGTATGCCATTTCTGAGGAGAAATTCACTAATAGTGGGAGAGAGAAAGTCCTAGTCATTCCCCATCTCAGGGCACTGGTAAAATTCCCTTCAAGAGGAGCAAAGGAGACTTTTCTAGTGCAGTGAAACAGACCAGTGTTTATTACAAAGAAACCATCCAAGAGACTTGCCACTTTTTACACTGTCTCTTGGGATGTGTCCCACCCAGCTGGATGTGTACATCATTATGTTAAAGGGATCCTGCCAGAATAATATTAATATATCTGTGATGGGGCGTCCAGCCCACACTGGCCTGGAAGGGGTTAATGGAGCCCAAGGGAGGCTGCGCAGAAAGCAGCCAATAGGAGAGGGGCTGCAAGGAGCAGCCAATCAGGGCTGGTCAGGCCCATATGAAAAGAGCTGCAGGGCTGAACCGGCTCAGTTGCTCCCTGGCGCCCGAGGAGGGAGGCCTGGCTGCCTTGCAGGAGGAGTAGAGCCAGCACCCTGGGCAGGGCAGCGCTGGGCAGGTTCAGGGGAGTGAGAGCAAGCTCCTGGCGGACAGCTAAGACTGGCAGGCTGAGTCCTGGAGATGAGGGTGAAGAAGGTGCTGGGGCCACGGGGAAGTGGCCCAGGGAAACAGACTGAGAGGTTGAAGGGGATGCAGCATGTCGCTACCATCTACTGGGTCCCTGGGATGGGACTTGGAGTAGTGTGTGGGCCCAGGTTCCCTCCTCCCCACTCACTGCTGAGGAAGTGGCTGGACTTTGGACTGTGGTACTGTCCCCCGGAAGTGGGGGAGCACAGAGTGTGGCAATGCCAGAGAGCTGTGTCCGGAGCGGGACGCCGCGGTCCTCAGAGCAACGTCGGGTCTAGGAGCAGAAGTGTCAGCAGGTGAGACACCACCGGGAATTAGTGTGCTGACCTGTGAACCGAATCCACAAGATGACCAGCAGGAGGCGCTAGTGTGGTGAGTCATACCCTGTCACAATATCTAATTCCAAATAAAAATCTTCTAAATCCAGGTTGCTAAGTAATTCCTCAACTACACAAACAGCTGTAAAGCAACCTGAGACTCACCAAACACGGACAGGCACATTCTTGGAAAGACTCTGATTCATGGATTCATAGACTTTAAGGTCAGAAGGGACTATCATGATCATCTAGTCCGACCTCCTGCACAACGCAGGCCACAGAATCTCACCCACTCACTCCTGCAATAAACCTCTCACCTATGTCTGAGCTACTGAAGTCCTCAAATCATGGTTTAAAGACTTCAAGGAGCAGAGAATCCTCCAGCAACTGACCCATGCCCCATGCTACAGAGGAAGGCGAAAAACCCCCAGGGCCTCTTCCAATCTGCCCTGAAGGAAAATTCCTTCCTGACCCCAAATATGGCGATCAGCTGAACCCTGAGCATGTGGGCAAGATTCACCAGCCAGATACCCAGGAAAGAATTCTCTGTAGTAACTCAGATCCCACCCCATCTCTGTTCAGTTTGCCAATCAGTACTTTTTCCCGTGAATGTATAGTTAATGTGAACATTTCAGCTGAGATTTCCTAAGCCATAAGGGATTTAGCCACCTAATTCCCATTCCAATTAGTTGCACACCTAATTTCCAGATGAATTGGGACGTCCAAATCCCCTATGTGGTGTTGGAAATCTCATCTGTATATAGCATAAACTGCAGTGTTTGTAGCTATGGTTCTGATTTTTGTGTGCTTCACCTTTAAATGCTTGATGGGGGCTGTGAGGTTACTGGAGGATCTTACAGATCGAGAGACATGCTCTGCTCTGCTCATTTTCTCTCATGGAGACTCTTTCTTCCAAAAGCAAAAGTCACTTGGGAATCTGAAACTGCATGGCTTTGACCCTTGCGTACGAAATGGAACACAGAACGCCTCTTGATAATGCTCCATGCTCCTGCATGCTCATAGAATAGCTGCTACACAGTGTGGGGTTGATTTCCAGCCAGAGATTTCACACATTTGCCCACTTCATGTGAGCAAGCCGGGGAGTTGCATACACCCCTGGATAGTTTGGCATCTAGCATGTGCAAATCCCTGACGTGTGCACGTGCAGTATTGCACACGCGGCACAGATGTGCAAATTGTGCATGCACAAGGCACATTCAGGTCTGGCTGAAAAGTCAGTTCTCTAAGTAACGGAAGAGATTTTCCAACCGTAACTCTATCAGTGACTACAGCTGGCTGACTTTGTTTTTAAAACATTGAAATTATGGCACAACATTTTCCATCAATATTTTCGTTAAAATTCACTAACATTTTTTCATCCATTTTCAACCCGATCTAATACTGAGTAATGCCTCTCCGGAGGAATGACTTCAGACGCAACTGTGCAGTGGGAACCGGTGTGTTTTTAACGGCCTGCTGTGCTTTGGAGCTGAAGAAGAAGGTTTGAATGCCTCAGTATTGTTGTAGACAAAGGTAACGTGTTTTGCTTCTTGTGTGAAATCTTCACTTCAATCTGTAGGTGAAAAATTGTGTCTTATGATTATTGTATTATCTATAATTATTTATATGCCGGACTCCATCGCCCACTTATATTTTCCAACAAGCACGTTCGTGCTTTCTGTCACGTTGCCCCTCTTGCTTGGGAGGAAGCTCCCTGTAAACGTTCACAAAGCTACCTCATCATCCCCTTCAAGTCGCCCCCCAAAGCCACAATGCTACAAAACTCCATAATACAACTCCTTGAGAATCTCAGCATTTATTTAAAAATTTAAATCATTGTCTAGCTCGAGTGTGGCCAAAAGGCACAGAAACACGATGGCAAATAAAAAGCCCGATCTGCTTGGCATGCTCAGAGCTCTGGGGGAGTAGGCGGGGGGGGGGGGGGGGGGGGGGGGGGGGGCGGGGGTTGATCTGTTTGTTCACCTAACACAATGGGGTCTTGATCTATGTCTGGGACCCTGCAATAAAAATAAATGATTATTATTAATTAACTAATAATAATTGTGTGTGGTGTTTTTCCTCAGCCATGTGAAGCAATCGTTATTAGGAGTTAGTCTGATATTGTTAAATGCATAAATTCACTGCAAGCTAGTGAGACGTATTCACTGAAAATCTCAACCAAGGCTTTGCGGCCAGTGGCACATTGCCGTTTTGTCATGACCCCAGTGAGGCCCGCAGCGGGTGTCAATCGGGGCAGCGCTGTTGACTGCAATAGGGCTGTGCCGGTTTACAGCCCACAGGGTTCGTTCATGGCTGTTTCTGTAAGGGAGGGTGTACCGGGCAACCGTCATGGTAACAACGGTTTTGGTGTGGGGAATGACTCTGAATGATCATGCTATACAGTGTAAATGATGCCTCATCTTTAAATTTGGGGACTAAAGACATGGGGGGAGGAGGAGGTGGGTCAGAGAGCCTGTGAGGAGGGGTTACCTGTACTCTAGCACTGAACAGGGTTCACATGCTGGGGAGTGAATGGGAGGAGATCAGGTTGTTTCCGTACTCAGGGGGAGTGATGAGATCTGGGCGGGTTTGGTAGTGGGCAGTGGATGAGATCTAGGAAGGATTCCACGGTGGCTTGAGTGAGGGGGTGTCATGTGGGCTACTCCTGTAGGTACATTGTAAGTTTTGTAGCTTAGCATCTCCTTCATACACTTGTCACTTACCCAGTTTGCCTAAGACAGGCTGGCCCTTAATAGCTCATCTCAGAGTGGCATCCACTTAAATAGCAACGCAACTTGCTTGATGCTTAAATTCTTTATCTCAGCCTAGTTGGTAGTTAAATCAGTCTTTGCAGATTGGCCAGTACTTAAGCAGAGCCCCTGGCATTTCAATAGCTCATGGCAGACTCATGGCACGTAAATATTTAGTTTTAGATTCACTGACGATTTTGCAGTGTAGCTGTAGCCGTGTCAGTCCCAGGATCTGAGAGACAAGGTGGGGGAGGTCATATCTTGTATTGGACCAACTTCTCTGGTGAGAGAGACAAGCTTTGGAGCCCACAGAGCTCTTCCTCAGACCTGAAAGCTTGTCTCTGTCTCCAACAGAAGTCCATTCAATAAAAGATATCACCTCCCCTACCTTGTTGTCTTATTGATGATAAACAATTCACCAGAGATTCACTGGCCGTTAACTAGCCCATTGCCAAAGCAAGCTACTAACCCATTGGCTCACAAAAGAAAGCTTTGCACAACTTCAGTGTTTAGGTAAGTGTTGGTTTAAAGTGGCCTCCCCACTAGTACTTCAGAAAGGGAAAGTACATGGGACTTGAGAACAGAAGACTGAAGGGAACCTGATAACAGTCTTCAAATATGTTAAGGGCCATTCTAAAGAGGATGGGGATCAGTTTTGCTCCACATCCACTGAAGGTAGGACAAGGAGTAATGGTCTAGGAGGTTTACGGGGTCTTGCCTCAGACTAGATGGCTCCTTTGCAGCTCCCCTCCAGCTGCACATTTCTGGGATTCCACGATTATCAAACTGCAAAGTGTGAATCCAAGGCAGTGATGAATTCTGTGTTTCACAAAACATCTATTTGTGGCACCTCAGAGACTAACACATTTCTTTGAGCATAAGCTTCGTGGGCTACAGCTCACTTCATCGGATGCATTCAGTGGAAAATACAGTGGGGAGATTTTATATACACAGAGAACATGAAACAATGTTAAAATATATTAAATCTTCCTATTATATTTTCCACTGCGTGCATCCGATGAAGTGAGCTGTAGCCCACGAAAGCTTATGCTCAAATAAATGGGTTAGTCTCTAAGGTGCCACACGTCCTCCTGTTCTTTTTGCAGATACAGACCAACACGGCTACTCCTCTGAAACAAAACATCTAGATACTGTTGGGGGGGAGATCACAGAGATATCAAGTTTCCACTGCTCTAATTCACATGCCACCAGGCAGAATTAGCTCAGACTTTTAAAATCTTCTGCTCTGAGACCAAACATAAGAATACGCATTTAAAAAAAAAGGATCTTGTTTGTTTGTTCAACAGTTAGGTGAGGGCAAAACTAGGGCCTTTAATTCTAACCTACAACCTTAACTCTGTCCTCTCTCAGCATTTGGATGAAGAAAAATACATTGGATGAAATTCTTGTCCCATTGACAAGTGGCAAAACACCCTTTGACTTCAGTGGGGCTAGGATTTCACCCATTCTCTTTCCTCAGTATCCATCATTAGTTCAGCTACAAGCAGGCAGTTATCTCCACCGCCATAGGCGCTAATTGTGCCTCTCGTCGGCAGTCTCAGCAGAGAGGCCAAGCACCGCCGGGCCATGGGGCTGGTCTCCCCTCTCACTCGTAGGCCTCGGACATGGCATTCACCAGCAGTCCGGCACCACTGGTGCAGCAAGTGTGGAAGCTGTAGTGTAGACAGGCCTCAGGCACTGTTTGTATCATGCTGTCTGACTCGGCTCGGAGTTCAGTCAGTGCTACTTTTATTTTAGGGAGAGGAAAACCAACCAAGCAAGAAAAAGCAAATGGAAAGGGAGGTGGTGATGGCTGGGGGTTAGAGCACTGGAGACCTGGGTTCTACTCCTGGCTTTACCGGGGTATGCTGGGTGACCTGTGGCAAGTTATTCCCTGCTCTGTGCCTCAGTTTCCCCATCCCTTAAAATGGGGATAATGATCCTGACCTCCTTTTTAAAGTGCTTTGAAATCCATGGATGAAATACGCTAGATAAGAGCTAGTATTATTGGTAGCAAAGAGAGAGCACACTGTGTGTGTGTCTCCTCTTGAGCATGCTCCCACTTATCTGAACACAAAATGGCAGCTGCCTCCGGTGCTTCCTGCTACTCATGCACTGGCAGTTATGTTTTTCGTGACACTGCAAAGGCTGGCTTCGTCCCAAATCCTAACTGTGGCCACCGAACATGAAGAGTTAGGGGAAGATTGCTACATAAGCGTGCGAGGGCAGTAAACAAAGCAAGCTCCACTCAAACCACAAACCTGCCAAGGAAAGCTGCCAACGACCTTCCCAATTCAGGAGGCAGGGGGCACCTCCCTAACTTCCTACCTGAACCCCGAAGAGCTCACCTTCCCCGCCACGAAGGCAGCAAATCCTCAAGCATGTTGTGGCAGAGTGTGTGTGTGTGTGTGTATGTGCATCGTGTGTATGCGTGCTAGTTTTTGTGGAGGGGGGGTCTCTGTGTCAGTGTTAGTGTGCGTGAGTGTGTGTGTGGCTACATTTGAGTGTGTCAATGTTAGTGTGTGTGTCAGTGTTAGTGCGTATGTGTCTGCGCGTGAGTGTGTGTGTCAGTGTTAGTGTCTGTGTGTGTCAGTGTTAGTTTGTGTGGGTTTGTGTGTGAGTGTTAGTGTATGGGTGAGCGTGTGTGTGTCAGTGGAAGTGTGCGTGAGTGTGTGTGTGCTCTCCTTCTGTGGAATTAATGTATGAAAATGTTGGTGGCAACTCGCCCCACACCATCGTTTCCGTGGCATTTGTCTCTTCCCCACTCTGTGCTGTTGCCCGCACCTGGCCCATTTCATGTCTCTCGCTTGGCTAGATATTGCACAACCAGTCTAGCCCAAGGGGAAAGCAGGTCGCAGCCAGCAGGCAGGGTGCAGCAGTGGGGGTTACCTCGCTTCTAGCTGAAAGCGTTCAGCTTTACATGCAGGAGGGAGGTGGGATTCATTTAAGTGAACCTCCCAAGGGCAAGGTGGTGAGCAGCGCAGTGCCAGGCTGGACGGCAGGTGTCTGGAGCCTGGAAGCAGGGTTTGAACCAGCGGCTCTTGGACCCTGCAGGATAAGTGAGTGCTATTTATTTTGTAAGGTGAGTGGTCACTTTAGATAAGCTATTACCAGCAGGAGAGTGGGTTTGTGTGCGGGGGGGGGGGGGGAGAGAAAACCTGGATTTGTGCTGGAAATGGCCCAACTTGATTATCATACACATTGTAAGGAGAGTGGTCACTTTAGATAAGCTATTACCAGCAGGAGAGTGCGGTGGGGGGAGGTATTGTTTCATGGTTTGTGTGTATAAAAACATCTTCTGTACTTTCCACAGTATGCATCCCATGAAGTGAGCTGTAGCTCACGAAAGCTTATGCTCAAATAAATTGGTTAGTCTCTAAGGTGCCACAAGTCCTCCTTTTCTTTTTGCGAATACAGACTAACACGGCTGTTACTCTGAAACCTCTCTTTATTAAGCTGTTGGGGAGAACTAGCTGGTTTCACACAACTCCAGCTTTCAGGCCATTGTGCCAGCCAGGGAGGGGAGGGACATGCATTTGCTTGGACGAGGCTGGTTCTTTGGATGTCTTGGGAATGGTGCCTTCTGCATTAGTGAGCAACTGAAACGATTGAAGCTTCTGCTTTGAGGCGTAGGAGCGTCCACGGACGGCTTTAACATTCCTCTGGTGCGTTTGGAAAGCCTTTCTTTTCTCCCTTTGGACAGCTGCAGGGAACTGCACGTACTTTATGAGCTGACCTCTAGTTCAAGGTCAACAGGTCCTCTGGCCCAAACCTCAGGAATGTTGGATCACAGGGTTTTCAGATGTCTTGCTAGTTAACTTCATTCTGAGTGCAATGTATTCATTCCCAAATATCCTCTGACAAATGCCTGCCTCCTTACCGAGCACAAATACGGAGCTTCGGAAAGGAAAACACCACCTATTTGCTAAAGGATCATCTGTAATTTTCCACAGCATTGAAACATTCCCCTGGCCTTGTTGTCCTGAGATTCTGCCGAGTTTCTAGTCCCCGCTGTCTTTTGTTTAATTAATAGTAATACCACTCTGCCCCCTCCACAGCCCCCTGCTTCACAAGCTCTCATGAATGCCAGGGGGCAGGGAGCATTACTAGCCCAGCGTGATCCCCAGGAGAGGTGAGAAGACCTGACCAAGGCTTCACAGTGAATGGCAGAGCAAAGAACAGAAACAAGTCCTGGCTCCTGCTCCTGGCTTCTGACCACACACCTTCCTTCCCCGCAGCTGCAGCTTTCACTCAGAAACCTCTGCAGTTTTCTGCGCTCCTGGGTTAGCCGGACACTGAAACACCAGGCAGCGAGCGTGGTACTGCCTGCGGCTACCGGGCCACGGGCATCCTCAGCCCCAGCTTAGTTCAGCCTGCTCAGTCCTTGCAGCCGGCACATGGGGATCCCCCGTGCGCTGTGCCACGTGAACGGCCCGTGGTGCCGTGGGGCCCCGGAGTTCAGCGCCGCGCTAGCTGAGGGCTCTGCAGCAAGACGGGTATTTCCCATGGAACCTTTGCGGCTGCTTGGCTCTGCCCACTGCCCCCCCAGCCCTCCGCACCCGTACCCTGTCCCTCGCTTCACGCCACTGCAGATGCTATGGAACGGGGTGCTCCATGGAGGTGGGTGCACACGGCAGACCTGTGCTTCTCTCTGGCTCCCCAACTAACTGACCCAACCCATGCTGCCTAATGTCACCGCATAGGGACTCCCTAAAACCTGGCCTGGACACAATGCTCATGGGGTCTGCTTAGTACGCTAGTCCCTTTTGCCCTGCCAGCAAAGCCGTCTTCACCACTCCCTCTACTTCCTTCCCCACTTTCCCCTTTGCAGCTCCTTCCATGCCTGGAACAAGTGCCGTACCCCAGTGCACCCCACCAGTCTGCCATCCTCTCATCCCCCAAACTCCTCATGAAAAGGTGCTTCTCATGCGAGATAAGTTGTCACTAGCCCCATAAACCAACAGGACAGTCACCTGCTGTGTCTCCTCCAGGTTTCTGGCTGAACTTAGATTGCAAGATCCCTGGAGCCTGGACTGTGCCTGTATTAATTTCTTGTTCAGTGCCAGCACTTAATGAACAATAGTGACTCACCTCTGTCCCGAGAGAGCGCCCGTGCCCCTCAGAGCTGGCACTGAGGGATGGCCTAGCACACCCCCGGGGCCAGGGCTGGAATCCACTCTGGGCTCCTGGCTGGCTGTGGGTGGTGTGACCCTGGTTTGTGGGATTAGCAAGCTCCATTGGCAGGTGGAAGATGACGTTCTTGGGCAGGAGTGGAGTACCAAGACATGGGCCTTTTGCTCTGTAATGCACATCGTGTGTGCCGTCTACCTGGCTGAGCCATGTTTTCCTCTGGGCAGGGTTTAGGTTCTTGCTCCTGATCACACTCAGCCCTAGTTCTATCAAACAAAGACTTGCTCTGTTTTCACAAAATCCAGAGCTCCTGGGCGTTATTTCATGCACCAGAAAGTAGAAGCCCTCACAGGCAATGAGACCTGCTGTCTCTGATGGAAGCCAAGTCACCAGCAAAAAGGCTTTGCAAGAAACTGAAGGGGTAATTATTAGAATGAACCTGCTGGCTGCTGAGTGGTACCGTGTTTACCCCCCTCCCCGCCGCCCATGCAGCATCCAGCAGGCACAGGGCTCTGTCCTTCCCGAGGAAAGCACAGGGATGGGCCTGCTCAGGTAGAGGGGACCAGACTCAGAGGAGCCAGAGGCTGCATGAGGGGAGGAGTAGCTGCCAGCTGTGGAGGGAAGGCCAGGCAGCTCTCTGGGAGCTGGGAAAGGAAGGTTGAGAGCTGGGCCGGGGACACCCTTTGCAGGCAGGGTGGACAGCAGGAGGACAATGCTGAGGGGTTGCAAGTCTCTTATATCCTTGTACTGGGCTCCCCCTAGGGTTGTTTTGATTGGTTTTGTCATTGTTACAGCCTTTATCTCTGGCAGTTCCAGTGAAGTATCCTGTGCTCTGTTCGGTGTGAGTGTGGCACCGACCTGGGTGCTCCAGGGCTCAAGCACCCACCGGGAAAATAGTGGGTGCTTAGCACCTGCAAGGCCGGATTAATCTTTTCTGGGCCCCGACATCCAGACCAAGACCCTGTCCCCCTCTCCACCAGTGCTCTGCCCCAAGACCCCTGCCCCGCTTGGCCTCTTCCGCCCAAGGTCCTGCCCTCCACACAGTCCCGAAGCCCCACCCCTGCTCTGCCCTGAGGCCCAGCCCACCACTCGCACATGGGGGAGAGGAGCACCCACAGCAAAACCTGTCAGCACCTGTGCTGTGTGCCCACAGTGCATGGAGCAGCTCCCAGCCATCAGAGGGGACTGGTATCCCCGCCCTCGTGGCCACACCTTGCAGGAGAGCAGGACATCACAGAACTGGGATGGCCTCGCAGGGTAGCCCCATTCCCAGGGGGACAGGATAGCCATGAGGCTCTGCTGGAGGCACTACTCCTTCGTGAGCCCAGTGCATGGAGCATTGCACCTGACGAGGTACTGCATCGGCAGGCTCAGAACGCTGGATTCGGGGTGAGAGAGCCCAGAGTGAAAGTGGGGGAATGGTCCTGCTATTGTGGGGAACTTTCCTGGCTTACACAGTACCCCAGTGGAAAAGGATCTGAGTCCTCGCTCCCATTCCCTTTACCCAGAGGCCTGCCTGACCTTGAGGGCTCCCCTTCCATTCTCCTGTGTGGCAGAGTCCTCGCAACCCCAAGAAGGCTGGGCTCAGGATTCCTGGGGGGCTTGACCCCCAACCTTGTCATGGTCACTTAGGGCAGGGGCTAGGGTGTCCCTACTCTGAGGTGCTCTCTCCACTCCGGACGCTACCCTGATCCACTAATCACTACATACAGTTCAAAGCAAATACAATTTATTAAACAGCATCCGATTTAAAAAATAAGGAAAAACGGGGAAAGGGAAACCCATCACCCTGCTCTGTGGCCCGGGGATGCCACAACCAGCGTCTCTGGCACGTCAGGGCAGTTCAGTCTGTTCCTCACACGTCCCAGGCCCCTGCCCAGGCCCTGGCCGTGCTGCAGGGATGGTGCGGGTCGGACACTCGCTCTGGCGGTGGCCACGCGCCCTCAGGCTCTGGGTGACAGGACCCTTCTTCCCAATGTCAGCCCTCTCCCCCGCACCCCCCGTTGGGGTTACAGTCCCTCCCCCCCAGCCCAAGTCTGACCTGCCAGGCATCTTGGCTGGGGCATCTCCCTGTGCTGGGCCCGCTGCCCAGGGTCCCCCTCGCCCTCCCCAGCTGCTCCCTGCACCCGGCTGCGGACGGCTCCAGTCCCAGCTCCACTCTAACCTAGCCCTGTTGCTGCTGCTCTGCCCCCCTCCCCCTGGGCTGCTTCTCTGGCCCCTCTGGC
This sequence comes from Chelonia mydas, assembly GCF_015237465.2. NCBI lineage: Eukaryota > Metazoa > Chordata > Testudines > Cheloniidae > Chelonia > Chelonia mydas. The sequence continues at coordinate 17,359,552 of NC_051259.2, read as the reverse complement.
TCTGATTATTGCACGTCTGCGCCCAGCACCGGTCTGCTCCCTGGGCTGCTTCTCTGGCTCTCTGGCTGGCACAGCTCTGCTCCCGCACTCAGCTCAGGCCCCTGCCCTCTCCTTAGTTCAGCCCCACTCTTTTCCAGGCAATTTCAGCTCACAGGAGGCCAGGACCCCCCTGGCCTCCTGACTCCCTTATTAGGCTGCCCACCCTGTTAAACAGGCTGACCTGGAGCACTGACCTCTCCCGATTGTTCCTGGGGACTGTCAGTCTCAGGATCCTGATTTCCCATCAACCCTTCCCCTTCCTTTTGGTACTGGGAGCGAGAAACCAAAAAAATCCCCACTGAGTTTTAGTAAGGGGCCAACAGTCGCCTTACATTCCCCCTTGCTAAAATTCTGCAACAGCCACAATATTCACACCAGTACATCCAAGCCCCATATTAAAAACATGTTAATATTTTTATTTGACATGATGTGGGTACAATTAACAAAAGAACATTAACATATTTAACATTCTATGTCTACTTCTTCATACTATACATACCTCAGTCCCTGGAAAAATCATGGAGCAAGTCCTCAAGGAATCAACTCTGAAGCACTTGGAGGAGAGGAAAGTGATCAGGAACAGTCAGCATGGATTCACCAAGGGCAAGTCATGCCTGACTAATCTAATTGCCTTCTATGACGAGATAACTGGTTCTGTGGATGAAGGGAAAGCAGTGGACGTGTTGTTCCTTGACTTTAGCAAAGCTTTTGACACTGTCTCCCACAGTATTCTTGCCAGCATGTTAAAGAAGTATGGGCTGGATGAATGGACTATAAGGTGGATAGAAAGCTGGCTAGATTGTTGGGCTCAACGGGTAGTGATCAATGGCTCCATGTCTAGTTGGCAGCCGGTATCAAGGGGAGTGCCCCAGGGGTCGGTCCTGGGGCCGGTTTTGTTCAATATCTTCATAAATGATCTGGAGGATGGCGTGGATTGCACCCTCAGCAAGTTTGCAGCTGACACTAAACTGGGAGGAGAGGTAGATACACTGGAGGGTAGGGATAGGATACAGAGGGCCCTAGACAAATTGGAGGATTGGGCCAAAAGAAATCTGATGAAGTTCAACAAGGACAAGTGCAGAGTCCTGCACTTAGGAGGGAAGAATCCAATGCACCGCTACAGACTAGGGACCGAATGGCTCGGCAGCAGTTCTGCAGAAAAGGACCTAGGGGTTACAGTGGACGAGAAGCTGGATATGAGTCAACAGTGTGCCCTTGTTGCCAAGAAGGCCAATGGCATTTTGGGATGTATAAGTAGGGGCATTGCCAGCAGATCGAGGGACGTGATCGTTCCCCTCTATTCGACACTGGTGAGGCCTCGTCTGGAGTACTGTGTCCAGTTTTGGGCCTCACACTACAAGAAGGATGTGGAAAAATTGGAAAGAGTCCAGCGGAGGGCAACAAAAATGATTAGGGGACTGGAACACATGACTTATGAGGAGTGGCTGAGGGAACTGGGGATGTTTAGTCTACAGAAGAGAAGAATGAGGGGGGATTTGATAGCTGCTTTCAACTACCTGAAAGGGGGTTCCAAAGAGGATGGATCTAGACTGTTCTCAGTGGTAGCAGATGACAGAACGAGGAGTAATGGTCTCAAGTTGCAGTGGGGGAGATTTAGGTTGGATATTAGGAAAAACTTTTTCACTAGGAGGGTGGTGAAACACTGGAATGCGTTACCTAGGGAGGTGGTGGAATCTTCTTCTTTAGAAGTTTTTAAGGTCAGGCTTGACAAAGCCCTGGCTGGGATGATTTAATTGGGGATCAGTCCTGCTTTGAGCAGGGGGTTGGACTAGATGACCTCCTGAGGTCCCTTCCAACCCTGATATTCTATGATTCTATGATTCTAATATTCATTAAAACACTCCATAGAACCAGTAACATAATCATCTCTAACTTTAACAGGCAGTGCACCCATAGTGGCCCTCTGGGATCTTCTTAAGACTGGTGATTCGTTATCCATATTTTCTATTTTCCTGTCCCCAGGTAACACCAGGTCAGTTTGAGGGATCTGGCCATTCTCGTTGGCGTTTGGGTTTGCCCCATTCTGTTCCCCGCGGTATTTGGGACTAGAACCATCCCCCAGTTGGTTTCAGTCTCCTCAGGGCGTGCTGATCTATGCCTCCTATAGTCCCTGGCTGGACTAAGAGTGTGATGTTGTTTTATCTGGTTTCTATGCACTGCTCTTTCAGGACCTCCTCGTTCCAGGCTGGATGGTGTAAACTGACAGCTTGGGACTGTTGTGAGTGACTACAGTGTGGGGATTCAACTCCCGCTTGTTCTGTATTTTATTACGTCCCTGGCGTCTATGGCTATGAACTGGTACACAGTCACCAGGTCTGATGAGAGCCCCACTGGACTTGCGATCATAAGTCCTTTTCCTACTTTGGGCAGTCTCTTTAGTTGTACTGAGAGCACCTTTGCTGGCTGTCTTTGGCCTGTCATGGACACCTGTGACCGAGTCATCGAAATTGGTCACCTCGTCCTTAGAAAATATTTCTTGATGCTTCTCTGGCAGCACCCTTAAGTTAGCCACCTGCGCAGGAATCAGCCCTTTGAGTGCTGCTTGAACTGGAACTGGCAGTCTCCCATCACATCTTTCTCGAGGAAAGGTAACTCGTCCTCCCTTCTCCCTCCTTGTCACCCGCAGCTCATTTCCATTCTCTGCAAATGTTACCTTCACCTGAGGAACCACCTCCTCAGGCCAGTGTCCCTCTTCAGTTCTGTTTCGAGGATGCAACTCCGCAGCCTTCGCACTTGAGTTTAGAAGACTCACCGGCACTCTTCCTTTGATGGCATCAGTCAGTACATTGGCTGGCTGGAGCCCATTACGTAGGCTTACTTCCGATGTAGGCTCTACAAGCACTTGATATCCATTTGTACTTCCTGGTACCCAGCAGCGTTCATCGAGGATCTTCCCTCTCCAAGGAGGAATAACTGTCTTCTGTTTTCTGCCCACTTTAATATTTCCAATCTGCCCTGCGGGGCCCAGGGAACGACTCTGCCTCTCTGCTCGAGCCAGTGCTCCACTCAGCACAGCATTCTTCATAGAGTGCTCGTGATGGTTCATCCTCCTGGTTCCTTCTCCTGGAAACAGTAGCTCCTTCAGATCACTAATGATTCATTCCTAGTATCCCTGGGACTCCTTCTCCCATATGGCTCTCTTCAGAGGCTTCATCTTTCAGGATGAAGATGCATTTCCCCGGCAGTGTCTGGCCCAGGTAGTCTATGTCTGCTTTGAGGCATCTCACCACTGGGATTGCCAGTCCATTAACTGCTGTTAGATGTACAAACCGTGTGCTGTGCATGGTCAGCTACTTGTCCTTCAAGTAATTTTGAAGATACAACTCAGTAATGGTGGTGACTTCTGAACCAGTATCTAACAAACATCTGGTCTTCACTCCTGCTATACATACTTCAGCAGTTAGACAATCTCCAAATGCTCGCTTACAGAAGTCGCTAAATATGCTGGCACTGCCCGCGTTCCTTTCAACACTCTATGCAGAGTGATTTTCCACCAAGGACAGGCCTAGGAATCCTTCTGCCACTGCTTTGCCTTCTACTGTAGATGGACCACTCGCTCCTGTTGCCCCATTGGTTTCCAGTGCCTAGAACTGGTCTCTTTCTCGGTGGACATTCTCAGCTAGTATGCCCTGGCCTTTCACAAGTGTAACAAATGCACCTTCCCAGCTCGTCCTTCAGTGGGGATCTTTGGGATTCCAGTGTGTCACGGAGTGTGGGGGAGTCCAGGCCCTGCACCCCTCTTCCTGGGGTTCTCAGCCAGCCAGTAAAACAGAAGGTTTATTGGACAACAGGAACACAGTCCAAAACAGAGGTTGTGGGTACAACCAGGACCCCTCCATCAAGTCCTTCTGGGGAGCAGGGAGCTTAGACCCCAGTTCCCTGCGTTCCTCCACCCAGCACCAAACTGAAACTAAATCCCCCCAGCAGGCTCTCTCCTGCAGCCTCCGTCCACATTCCTGGGCAGAGGTGTCACCTTCCCCTCCCCCTCCTGGCTCAGGTGACAGGCTCTCAGGTCTCCCACCCCCAGGGCACATTCCCAGGTCAACACTCCCCCCTCCCTGCTGCGTCACATCCTCACATCTCTCCCCCCTTCGAGACCGAACTGAGCGGGGTCACTGTGACCAGTGATCTGGGGAAGTTCAGGGCCCCCTCTCCGGGACAGCGCATCTGCTATCAGGTTGGCACTTCCCTTCACATGGACCACGTCCATGTCGTAATCCTGCAGGAGCAGGCTCCACCTCAGGAGTTTGGCGTTGGCTCCTTTCATCTGGTGCAGCCAGGTCAGGGGAGAGTGGTCGGTGTAGACGGTGAAGTGTCGCCCGAAGAGATAGGGCTCTAGTTTCTTGAGGGCCCACACCATGGCCAGGCACTCCTTCTTGATGGCCGCGTAGTGTTGCTCCCGGGGTAGCAACTTCTTGCTCAGGTACACGATGGGGTGTCTCTCTCCCTTTTCATCCTCCTGCATTAACACCGCCCCCAGTCCCATGTCTGAGGCATCGGTGAACACCACAAAGGGCTTGTCAAAGTCTGGGTTTGCCAGAACTGGGCCACTGACCAGAGCCTCCTTCATCGCCTGGAAAGCCTCCTGGCACTGCTTGGTCCAGACGACCTTGTCTGGCTTCCCCTTCTTGCATAGCTCAGTGATGGGGGTGGCTATGGCACTAAAGTGGGGCACAAATCTTCGGTAGTATCCTGCCATCCCAAAAAGGCTTGGACCTGCTTTTTGGTGTGGGGAGCGGGCCAGTCTCTGATCACCTCCACCTTGGCTGGTTCTGGCTTTAGGCGGCCGCTCCCCACCCGATGGCCCAGGTAAGATACTTCAGCCATCCCCACCTTGCACTTCTCCGCTTTTACAGTCAGCGCAGCCCCCTGGAGTCGGTCCAGCACTTGTCTAACCTGGGACACATGGTCCTCCCAGGTCTGGCTAAAGACACAGATGTCATCAATATACGCCACGGCAAAACTCTCCATCCCCCTCAGGAGCTGGTCCACCAGGCGCTGGAAGGTGGCCGGCGCTCCCTTGAGGCCGAAAGGCAGGGTCAGGAACTCATAGAGCCCCAGAGGGGTGATAAAGGCCGATTTCAGCCGGGCATCTGCATCCAGCGGCGCTTGCCAGTAGCCCTTTGTAAGGTCCATGGTGGTAAGGTACCGAGCTCCTCCCAGCTTGTCTAAGACCTCGTCAGGTCTGGGCATGGGGTAGGCATCAGATACAGTGATGGCATTGAGCTTCTGATAGTCCACACAGAACCGGACCGACCCATCCTTTTTGGGGACCAGCACCACCGGCGAGGCTCAAGGGCTGGCAGATGGCTGGATCACCCCCAAAGCCAGCATGTCCCGGACCTCTCTTTCCAGGTCCTGAGCAGTTTTCCCTGCGACTCGGAACGGGGAGCATCTTATTGGCGGGTGCGCCCCTGTCTGCACCCGGTGGACAGTCAGATTAGTGTGTCCAGGCTGGTTGGAAAACAGCTGTCGGTACGGATGCAGCACCCCCCTGACCTCAGCTTGCTGGGCAGGGGTTAGCTGATCCAAGAGGGGAATTGTTTCCAGGGGGGAGCCAGCTCTGGTCCCAGGGAATAGGTCTATTAAAGGGTCATCTCCCTGCTCCTCCCACTGTCCACACACGGCCAACACCACATTCCCCCTGGCATAATATGGCTTCATCATATTCACATGGTACACCCGGCGGTGGTGCACCCGGTTAGACAGCTCCACCACATAGTTTACCTCATTGAGCTGCTTGACAACCTTGAAAGGGCCCTCCCAGGCGGCCTTAGTTTATTCTTTCTCACGGGGATGAGAACCATCATCTGATCCCCGGTGGCACAGGCACGGGCCCGCGCCATGCGGTCATACCAGACCTTCTGCTTCTTCTGGGCTCTGGCGAGATCCTCCCTGGCCAGGCCCATGAGTTCAGCCAGTCTCTCTCAGAAGATCAGGACATACTCCACCACTGACTCTCCATCGGGAGTGGCCTTCGCCTCCCACTCGTCTCTCATCAGGTCCAGGGGGCCCCTTACCCTCCTTCCATATAACAGTTCGAAAGGCGAAAATCCGGTAGATTCCTGGGGCACCTCCCTGTACGCGAACAGCAGGTGAGGTAAGTACTTGTCCCAATCCTGCGGGTGCTGGTTCATAAAGGTTTTCAGCATCATCTTTAGCGTCCCGTTAAACCTCTCCACCAGCCCATTGGACTGGGTGTGATACGCTGAGGCCCAGTTGTGCCGGACCCCACATTTCTCCCACAATCACCGGAGCAGGGCCGACATGAAGTTGGACCCTTGGTCTGTCAAGACTTCCCTGGGGAACCCCACTCGGCTGAAAATGGTCAGGAGCGCATCTGCCACGGTGTCTGCTTCAATGGAAGCTAAGGGCACTGCCTCGGGGTAGCGGGTGGCAAAATCTACCACCACCAGAATGTATTTCTTCCCCGACCGAGTCGTCTTGCTGAGAGGTCCCACGATGTCCATGGCCACCTTCTGGAAAGGCTCCTCTATGATGGGCAAAGGTTTCAAAGGCGCTTTCCCCTTGTCCCGGGCCTTCCCCACCCTCTGACAGGGGTCACAGGATCGGCAATACTGCCGGACAGTGGTAAAGACCCCGGGCCAGTAAAAGTTCTGTAGCAACCTCTGCCGGGTGCGCCGGATTCCCTGGTGCCCTGTGAGGGGGATGTCATGGGCCAGGGACAGGAGCTTGCGGCGATACTTCTGGGGGACCACCAGCTGCCTCCTGATCCCACAGGACTCCCCTTCCCCTGGGGGAGCCCATTCTCGGTACAGGAACCCCTTCTCCCACAGGAACCTCTCCTGCCAGCCTCTCCTCATGGTCCGTCCCACCCTGAGGTCGGCCAGGTCCCTGAGCTTCCGCAAGGAGGGATCTTTCCTCAACTCGGCCTGGAACTCAGCGTCTGGGGAAGGGATGGGGCCCGGTTCCCCCTCAGTGGCCAGGTCTGAGGCCTCAGCCTCTCTGAGCCGTGCCCCTCAGCGCTCCCTCCCCATCAGGGTAGGGTCCTGTGCCTCCGGTGTGGTACCCTCCCCAAGGTCGGGGCGCAGTGCCCCTCGCCGGCTCTGGCTACGGGTCACAACCAGGGCGGTCTGGGGATTGCTTGGCCAGTCCTCTAGGTTCCCCCCCATCAAAACCTCAGTGGGCAAATGGTGGTGTACCCCCACATCCTTGGGGCCCTCCTTGGCCCCCCATTTCAGGTGTACCCTTGCCACGGGCACCTTAAATGGGGTCCCGCCCACCCCTGTCAGGATCAGGTAGGTGTTGGGCACCACCCGATCTGGGGCCACCACCTCGGGCTGGGCCAGCGTCACCTCCGCGCCCATATCCCAGTATCCGTTGACCTTCCTCCCATCCACCTCCAGGGGAACAAGGCACTCTCTCTGGAGGGACAGCCCCGCGCCCACCCTGTAAACCGAGAACCCTGAGTCCAGAGCCTCCAGCCCTCTGGCAGAGCTGGCTGGGGGTACTCTTCCCTCCTGAGCAGGTGGTAAACTGGCAGCCCCCCTTTCCTGGGCCGTCTGCCCCTCATCCAGTTGGGTCCCTACCCAGTTAACCCTGGGTAGGTTGGGTCTGCTCAGTCTGTCCCTGAGCCTGGGGCACTGGGTCCGTATGTGGCCTCTCTGGCCACAGTGATAGCAGCTCAGGTCATGTTGGTCCCCTCGAGCGGGTCGGAGGGGCCCGAGGCCAGGCATTCCCCTTGGGAGGGGGTTCTCCCTATTTCCCCGCTGGGAGGTCCCATGGTGACTCTCTCTCTGCATCGGGGGAGGGGGGCCTGTTCTTTCGGGACTCCTTCCTGCTACCCCCTGACCGACTGTTCACAAACTCGTCGGCCAGCTGCCCTGCGTGCTGGGGGTTCGCGAGCTTTTTGTCCACCAGCCACAGCCTCAGGTCGGAAGGGCACTGTTCATACAGTTGCTCCAGTATGATCAGGTCAAGCAGGTCCTCTTTAGCTTGGGCCCCCGCTGTCCACTTGCGGGCATATCCCTGCATCCGGTTGACCAGTTGTAGGTAGGTGACCTCAGGCGTTTTACGCTGACTCCGGAACCTTCTCCGGTACATCTCGGGGGTCAGCCCAAACTCACGGAGCAGGGCCTGTTTGAACAGTTCATAGTCCCCTGCCTCCGCCCCTGTCATTCGGCTGTACACCTCCACGGCTTTGGGGTCCAGTAAGGGGGTGAGAAACTGGAGCCTGTCTGCAGGGTCAACCTTGTGCATCTCGCAGGTATTCTCAAAGGCCGTCAGGAAGCTATCGATGTCCTCCCCCTCCTTCCGCTGGGCCAGGAAGCACTTATCAAAGCTCCTTGCAGTCTTGGGTCCCCCCTCACTCACCGCAGCCGGGGCCCCACTGCTCCTCAGCCTGGCCAGCTCCAGTTCATGCTGTCTTTGTTTCTCCTTCTCCTCCTGCACATGCCTACATTGCCTCTCCTTCTCCTGATGCTCCCTCTCCTTCTCCTGACGCTCCCTCTCCTTCTCCTGACGTTCCCTCTCCTTCTCCTCCTGCTCATGTTGACGTTGTTTCTCCTTCTCCTCCTGCTCATGTTGACATTGTTTTTCATGATCCTCAAGCTCCCTCATTTTCAACTCCCTCTTCCATTCCAGCCGCATCCTCTCCAGGGATGGGGAGCTCCGCTGGGAGGATCCCCTGCTGGCTGCTGGGGTCAGGGTGCCCTCGGTATTCGCTGGGCTTCCCCCAACCCCTCCCCTAGGCATAGGTAGGACGGGTCTCGGGATGTCCTCAGCAGCAGTCTGACCCCTCCTAGCCCGGTCAGGCCCCAGGGCCCATGCTGCGTCCGCCAGGCGGCTTCCCTCAGGGGCAGGGATCGGGTCATCCAAGCGATCCCTCTCCTCCAACTGGGCAATCAGCTGTTCCTTGGTGGACCTCCCGATGCGCAGCCCCCTCTGCCTGCACAGCTCCACCAGGTCGCTCTTAAGGCGTTTAGCGTACATCTCCCTGCAGGCCACTCGCAGGCTGGGCAGCTTTCCACGGTTTCCAGGAAAAGCCCCTCGTGTGCCAGTCCTTCTTGAGGTCACCACCTCTTTGCCAGGGTCGAGCTGCAGACTCCTCCGCCCCTGGGACCGCTCGCTGCAATCCCCCGGGGGACCCTGTTACTGCAAAAGTCCTTCTCTCTGGTCACACACTCCCAGGGGTTAACCGCCCCCTGGAACCGTCTCTCTCTGAATCTTCAGCACGCCTGGTCCCCGTCAATCCCCCTTCGTTTTACTGTTCCCCAGTCACTTACTGCAGGAAGCGCCGTTCACGGGGTGCAGTACATCCCACCGCTACCACCAGTTGTCACGGAGTGTGGGGGAGTCCAGGCCCTGCACCCCTCTTCCTGGGATTCACTGAGACTCTCAGCCAGCCAGTAAAACAGAAGGTTTATTGGACAACAGGAACACAGTCCAAAACAGAGGTTGTGGGTACAACCAGGACCCCTCCGTCAAGTCCTTCTGGGGGACCAGGGAGCTTAGACCCCAGCCCTGGGGTTCCCTGCGTTCCTCCATCCAGCACCAAACTGAAACTAACCCCCCCAGCAGGCTCCCTGCTGCAGCCTCTGTTCACATTCCTGGGCAGAGGTGTCTCCTTCCCCTCCCCCTCCTGGCTCAGGTAACAGGCTCTCAGGTCTCCCACCCCCAGGGCACATTCCCAGGTCAACACTCCCCCTCCCTGCTGCGTCACATCCTCACACAGTGCCCTTGGATATTTTGGCATGCTAATGGGATTTTTTTCTCTTATCAATTCGGTCATCACTTTCAGCATCTCTTCCTGTTGGACCGCCAGTTTTTGGACAGCCTCACTTAAACTTCCCAGTGTTAACTGTGTTTGGGGCAGGGTCTTTTCCACAGCAGTTGCATTCACTAGGCCCCCACTTGGTGTACGGGGGTTAGGTTTGGCCATCTCCTCCACAGGAACTTCCTCGTCTTCTGACCACATAATGGCAGCCTGCATGAGTTCATGGAACTTCTTACCAGGCTCTTCCTTAAACCTCCTTTTCATTTCGCGGCGGAGGGAATCATCCTGGAGCCCCAGCACCAACTGCTCTTTCAGAACCGTATCTGGGTCTGGAACTCGTCAAGGGTCTTGCCGCTCCACTTTGCTCATTCTCTCCTGGAGATCATACGAGTATGCCCGGACAGTTTCACCAGGCTCTTGCTTTCTCTCAAAGAACTCCTTTAGTTGGGTTCCGATTGGTACCTTGTCTCCATATACTTCTAGGTGGAGTTCAAATACCTTTTCCACTTCTTTCTTGTCTGCCACTGCCATGAACTTTACTGTGGCCTTGCCTTGGCTCTTGAGGTGCTCCTCTATGAAGTCTACACGATCTTCTTCAGCTACTCTTAGCACACGCAGAGCTGCCTTCACAGACTTGACCACTACTCTACCGTAATGTCTCCTAGTCTTGTCGGGAAGCCACCAAACTCCGTGACCTTCTGATCCCATGGGACATAAATAGTAAGTGGTTTCTTAGCTTCTGCTGCCTGTTGGTCTATTACTGCCTTAGCCAGTGATAAGGCTTCTCTCTGTTCTGTTCTAGCTTGTTGTAATGCCTCAGCTTGGTCTGATAAGTTGCGCTGAAATTCAGCAAATTGGGCCCCTAGTTCTTCAATTCCAGCCATGGTAGGGTTCTTGACCAGGACTGGACAGTGCTACCAGAACTCCACCAGTAAACCAGTGGGGTGGATCCTGTGGCTAGGATCCTGTTCATGATGCCAATTATGTAAGCGGGGGAATGGTCCCACTATTGTGGGAAGCTTTCCAGGCTTATACACTATCCCGGTGAAATGGGTTAGTGAAAGGATCTGAGTCCTCGCTCCCACTTCCTTTACCCAGAGGCCTGCCTGACTGCAAGGGCTCCCCTTCCACTTTCCTGTGTGGCAGAGTCCTTGTAACCCAAACCAGGCTGGGCCCAGGATTCCTGGGGGGCTTGACCCCCAACCTTGCTGTGGTCACTCAGGGCAGGGGCTAAGGTGTCCCCACCCTGGGGTGCTCTCTCTGCACTGGATGCTTCTATGACCCACTGATCATTGCATACAGCTCAAAGCAAATACAATTTATTAAACAGCAACCGATTTAAAAAATAAGGAAAAAATGGGAAAGGTGAAAGGGAAACCTGTCACCCTGCTCTGTGGCCCGGGGCCGCCACAACCAGCGTCTCTGGCACGTCGGGGCAGTTCAGTCTGTTCCTCACACGTCCCAGGCCCTTGCCCAGGCCCTGGCTGTGCTGCAGGGGTGCTGTGGGTCAGACACTTGCTCTGCCGGTGGCCACACGCCCTCAGGCTCCAGGTGGCAGGACCCTTCCTCCCAGCGTTGCCCCCATCAGGGTTATGATTCCCCCCCCCAAGTCTGGCCTGCAGGACCTCTCGGCTGAGGCGTCTCCCTGTGCTGGGCCCGCTGCCCACGGTCCCCCCTCGCTCTCCGTAGCAGCTCCCCACACCCGGCTCCGGACGGCTCCAGCCCAGCCCCAGCCCCACGACTCTGCCCCAGCCCCAGGACTCTGCCCCAGCCCTGCTGCTGCTGCTGCTCTTCCTCCAGCCCCCTGGGCTGCTTCTCTGGCCCCTCTGGATCTGGCCCGGCTCTGCTCCCCCACTCAGCTTGGGCCCTTGCTCTCCCCTTAGCTCGGCCCCACTTGGTCTGACCCAGGCCATTCCAGCTCCCATGGAGGCCGGGACCGCCCTGGCCTCCTGACGCCCTCATTGGCCTGCCCGCCCTGTCAATGAGGCTGACCTAGAGCGTTGGCCTCTCCCCATTGTTCCTGGGGGCTGTCAGTCCTGATTTCCCATCCACCCTTCTCCTTCCATTTGGTTCTGGGAGCTTGCAACCAACCCCCCGCCCCCACTGAGTTTTAGTGAGGGGTCGACAGCCCCCATACAAGAGCTCGGGCCGCACGGCTGCCTAGTCCCGGTCCCAGAACCCTGCTCTGCTGCCGCATGGTGTACGCTGACTCGTGCAGCTGAGGCCTGCACTGGCCCGAGCCAAGCGAGACTGTAGGGCCCGGGCTGCCTGTGGGTGGAAGGCAGTGAGTGACCTATTCGGTGAATTCCCATCCTCACAGGCTTCCGCCAGGCTACTCGCCCCAGCAAATAACCTTGTTGTGTGGGACCTCTCAGGAGGGGGAGGGATCCAAGGGGCCAGCCCTGAGGCCAACATAGCCCCTAGCACAAGGAAGAGCCCCAAGGTCTGTGCTGACTTTGGCTGCCTCCCATAGAATCATAGAGTATCAGGGTTGGAAGGGACCTCAGGAGGTCATCTAGTCCAACCCCCTGCTCAAAGCAGGGCCAACCCCAACTAAATCATCCCAGCCAGGGCTCTGTCAAGCCTGACCTTAAAAACCTCAAAGGATGGAGATTCCACCACCTCCCTAGGTAACCCATTCCAGTGCTTCACCACCCTCCTAGTGAAATAGTTTTTCCTAATATCCAACCTAAATCTCCCCCACTGCAACTTGAGACCATTACTCCTTGTTCTGTCATCTGCCACTACTGAGAACAGTCTAGAGCCATCCTCTTTGGAACCCCCCTTCAGGTAGTTGAAAGCAGCTATCAAATCCCATCTCATTCTTCTCTTCTGCAGACTAAACAAGCCCAGTTCCCTCAGCCTCTCCTCGTAAGTCATGTGCTCCAGCCCCTAATCATTTTTGTTGCCCTCCGAGAATCGCTCCAGCCACGCCCCTCCTGCCCCAGCCACACCACTGCCATGCTGGTGTGCTAGGGGCTGCCTGCAGGATGGTATGGGGCTCGTGCTACCAGCCCTACACTACCCAGGCCTGGGGTCCCTGCAGGTTAGCTGAGCTGGCTTTGCCACCCCTTTGCATCAGCTCCTTCCCTATCAGGGGGCTAAACTGCAGCCCAGAATTGAAACCTCTCTGCACCAGCTAGGAGTCAGATAGCGAACAGCTGCCCAACAGCTGACTGCACAGACAGCTTCTGGACACCCTGAACATGGTGCCCCTAGAGCTTGCATTGCGGGCCAAGGTGCTGTGCCCCTGCACTGCTGAATCCAGTTCCATACCCAGCCTGGGGTCCCCGGCAGAGGGGCTGAGCCCCAAGTGCTGCAGTTCCCTGTATTCAGTATGGGCCTGATCCTTCCTGGTATAAATACGCTGAAGTCTTTTAACAGTGCTGACCGGAGCCGCCAGGGTCCCTTTTCAACCGGGCGTTCTGGTCGAAAACCGGACACATGGCAACCCTATTGTGAAGGAAGGTGGGTCATTCCAGGGCCGGGGGGCTGTGGGTGTGATGCGCAGGAGGCAGGCAGGGAGCGGAGATGAAGGGAGGGAGGAGCAGGGTCTTGCGGGGCAGAAGGGTACTCGAAGGAAAGGATCAGATCCTGGGCCTGGGAGCAGGGGAAGGGCCAGGAGCCAGACTCTGATGCTGAAGGCATGGGGCAATCAGTGCAGGGATTGTAGCAGGGGAGGGCCCTGGGCAGCGTGTTGGGAGCAAGGAGTGAGGCCGCTGGGAGACTGCAGGTGCACCAGGCCTTGCTCCTCTTCCCTCTGGAGCCCTTTTGGACTCTGTAGCTAAGCAGAGCACCCCTCTCTGCAAGGCGCCAGGCGGAAACAGCTGCTGGGCTCCCCTCAGCAGGCACCGTCCTTCCAGCAGCTCCATGCACTCGCGGAGATGCCCTTTCCAGCTGGCCGTGCAGCCGCCATGAGGGTCTATCCCCATGCGCTGGGCGCTGCATTTGCCGCCTGCAGCTTCAAAATCTAGGCGATCGCCGCGATGGGGCTACGGCAGCGTGCCCCAGAAGCACCCATTCCCCTAACGTGTGAGAGCCCCAGCCGGGTGCAGGATGTCTCCCCGGCACGGCTAGCCCTAGGCTGAGTCCTGTCTAACTGCCTCCTCTCCCTGGTGCCACCTCCTGCCTTCCCGCTAGCTCCACCCGGGCTGTGTCCCACCCAGCTCTCCCTCCTTGATGGGGCTCTGGTGACCTGCTCACCGGGCTTTCCCAGGGCAGCTGGGGAATCTCTGCCTCGGCCCCTTGGCACCAGTCGGTCGGGTGCTTGGTGGGGGGCGGCGGCTCTGCTGGCGCCTGGACGTAGTGGTCCTGTGCGCCTCTGTTCAGCGCTCAAAGCCAGGAGGGAAAGGCTGAGCCCTGGTGCCCGCACTGCACAGGGAAGCAGGCTGGATTTGTGCTCCGAGGTGGCGTCACTGCTGGGGCTGTGGGAGCCGGGAGGCTGCAGAGAGGGATCCCCATTTCCCAAGGAGTGTGTGTGTCCCCTGCGGGGATGGCCCTTCCCTGGAGCAGAGTCCCCGCTGCACTGGCCAGCGCAGTGTCAGCTGACAGAGCGTTAACCTGCTCTGGTCCCTCAGCCGTCACCCCCGTGCCTCCACGCAGCCCTGCACGGCACGCCCACCGGCACTGCTAGAAACGTTCCCTGCCCCTTGGTGTCCTGCAGCATGGCCTCCGAACACTCCTCCGTCCCCACCTCCTCCTGGCTTGGCTTCTTCACGGACGCAAAGGCAGCCGGACAGCGACGGAGCTGCCGGCTGTGCACGGCTGGAGCCTGGACGAGTCGCCAGTCTGACTCCTTGTGGGCAGCGTTTCACCTTCCTGCCTGGCATGTCCCAGAGAAGCCAGTCCAGGTTCCGGGTGCATGGAGCCCAGGGCGCAGGTGTCTGCATGCAAATAGCGCAGGGGGAACCTACCAGAGCGACCCGGGAAGTGACGGAGAGGACAGGAGTCATGCCCCAGCCCCAGGCGGGACCACAGGAAAAGCCACAAAAAAGGAGTCTTACTCCAACTCAGTTGCACTGAGCTGGTGGGCCTCCTGCAGCAGCAGGGCCGAACTGTGATATGGAGCCCGCCCCAGCTTCATCACATCTAAGCCTGGCGTGCAGAGCCACGTGTGCATGGGTGTGCGTTGGGCCTGGGCTGCACACGGGGCACCACGCTAGACCCGTGGCTGTGGCGAGCAGCACTGCTCAGCTGAGGAAGGGCTGTGAAGCCTGCACTGTGCAGAGGCTGGAAAGGGAGGGGTGTTTCCCACAGAGCTGGGAGGACCCAGCAGAGTTCTGCATTCCCCAAACCTTTTGGAGTCCCTCAAATCCCTTTTCTCCTCCCTTCAGGCCGGCGCGATGCATGCGATCCAGTTCTGTCTCACCAGGCACTCCAAACAAGCTGGGCTCTGCTTTCAGTTGGATGCTGCCCAGCTCCTAGGACGAACTGGGAATCAAACCAAAGCACATGGCAGCCCAGAGCTCTCCTTGTGCCAGAGGCAAGTGGATCTAGAGCCTCCACAGCTTGGAGTTCGTGCCATTCTGGCTCTAGACCCCAGGATTTCTGGCCAGAGGAGTTTCTGCCAACAGAGCTTTCCAGCATGGGGAGTTGTGCTGTGCATGTGTGTGCATGTTCCTACTCACACAGCTCAGATTGTGAGTGTGTGTGTGTGTGTGTGCTGCATATGCCTGTAAGGTGTGTGTGTGTGTGTGAAGCCACGGGTGCCTCAGCTGCATGCACACATACGCCTGCTAACTCCTCCCTATATATGTGGGGTTTTTACGTGTGAAAATATGGGAATGTGTTGACTCCCTGTTCAATGACCTTCAAAAATGTCCAGCAAATTCGGCTTGGACAGTGAGCCCAACCAGATGGCCCTTCTCGAGCATGTTGGCCATGCAAACTGGGGTTTTGCTCTTGATTCCTGATCCTGATCCAAGACAGGCTCATGAAACAACGTATTCAGTATGTGCTACTGGGAAGGCAGCCACGCACCCCAGCTTGCAGAAAGATGCTGGGAAGAGGCCAAGTCTGGGTGTGGAGCGGAGGGGGAGGAGGATGTTACAGAACATTCCAGCCAAGATTTTTTCCCCCGCATTGAAATGTGAAGCATGGAGCTAAGTCTGGAGAATGGAAATCGCAAGCCCTGGGGAGGAGGGGCAGGCGGGAATCCAGGGGCAAGATGGGAGGTGAACATGGAGCCGGCTCCGGCTGTCACCGCGGTGCACTGTCTCCGAAGGTCTCCAGAAGCTGCTGCTGGAATGTGGGTGTCAGGAGACCCCTGCGACGCCCATGGGAGCCTGGTGCACAGGAACGTGGGGGTGGCCTAACTGCTCCCAGAGACCCAGTGAGAGTTTTACCAGTGAAAACAGAGCGGGGCTAGCACCGCCCACAGCCCTGTGTTGTAGGAGCAGCCTCTCAACAGGACAGAGCCAACACCCCACCGCCACCAGTGGGCTCTACACAGTGACTGTGGGCCGGATACCCTGTCACTGGCCCGGCGGCAAACCAGCAGTAACTCCACTGAAGCCAATGGAGTCAGAGCTGTGCAAAGGAGAGGAGAATCAGGCCTTGCATTTTAAGAGTTAATCTCTCTTTCCCCCTCTCCCCATCTGATTTCTGTCCCCAAATGAAAATCTCAGAAACTGGGCTAACCCCTTCATCACCCCCCAAACTGCCCTCGGCTCTTCAATGGCAACATTTCAGCCCAGTCACTCTCTGTAAGCCATGTGGGACTGCATGCTGTGCTGTGTTTGTACAGCTCCTAGCACCCTGGGGTCCTGGTCTGTCCCTGGGGCACCCAGATGCTGCCCCAACGCAAACAATGAATCATAACAAGCACTGGATTTTTCAGCTGGTAAGGAAAGGGTATTTACCCTTCCCTGCCCCGGGGAGGCCTGCTGCGTAGCCCCGCACTCCCCGCCCCCCAGGGTAAGCAGTCCCACTGAAATACTGAGCAGGCCCAGGAGGAAGGGGGATGACAATGCAGCAGCTAGAGCCCGTTGGAGGCATGTCCATGGCTGGCATCTTGGAGAAATTCACAGCTCGAAGAGCCCTGAGCAGCTCCTGCAATCCCAACAGCAGCGTCATACGTATTAACTAGGAGTATCCCAGTAGACCTAGAGCCCCCCGCTGAGAGCAGGGCCCCTTGTGCTAGGTGCCGTTCAGCCATGCAGCCCTGAGGGGCCTGTAGCGTTAATTGAGGAGGAGGAGAAGGGACTTGCCAAGGTCACTGCCAGAGCTGGGACTGGAACCCAGCCCTGCCAGGCCCCTGCCCTGCCTACTAGCCCACAGCTCTGCTCCGTGACTGGGCTGCTGGCCCCACCGCTGCCGTGGTATCATTTCACCTGCTTTTTTCTTTTCCCCCTTTAACTCAGGTTCCAACTTTCAACCCCAAAAGTGCTGGAGCAAATCATTTGCTGAGACCCATCCCGTGCAGCCCCCTGACGTCAGGGGGAAAGGAGCTCACCTCAGGATGTTTCTCGCTCTCCTGCCCCAAGTTAGGGGTGTAAGAGACTCATCCTGGAATCACTGCCGTGGAGCAGGGACTTGAATTCAGCTCTCCCAGCTCCCCTACCAGCAGTCCAGCCCCCCTGCTATAGGCTAGTCTGCAGTGGGCTGCTCTCAATCTCTCCTCTTGGAGCTGCTCCCCTCCGTATAGATACGTCCGTGTCCGTCGGGCCCAAGAGAGGGAACGACTCTGCCGCCTGGTCTTGAGAACCCTCCTCTGACTCCGGCCCAGGAAGACTTGCAGCTGGCGAGTGCCCTGCTCACCAGGTGACAGTCATTCTCTCGCTCTGCCTCAACGAGCATTGAAGTCTTTATACAAAGCAGAGCAGCTTCAAGAGGTGCTGAAGAGAGCAGCCCACCGCAGCATAGCCTGCGGGTTAGGCCGCTCTCCTGGGGAGTTTAAGTCCCTGCTCCGGAGTAAGCTTCAAAGATGCAGATCCCAGGCAAGCACACTAAACACTGGACTAAAGGACACCCTAGCCCTTGTGACCACAGCTTCCCATTCAGCTGATTAGCCCCTATAGCCCCCAAGTCCTTTTCAGAGTCCCTGCTTCCTGGGCTTCAGTCCCTCATCCTGTGAGCATGGCTGAGGTACCTTTGTTCCCAGATGTAGACATTGACATTTGGCTACATTAAAACACATATTGTTAGTTTGTGCCCCGGGAAGCAGTGACTCTGAAACCCTTTGGGGTGGGGGTAGAGAATCAGCTGAACAGGAGCTCCCAGGGCGACACTGTGGCCAAAAGGGCAAATGTGATCCTGGGAGGCACAAACGAGGGAATCTCAAATAGGAGCAGAGATGTTACTTTTCCTCTGTATTTGGCCCTGGTGCGACTGTTGTGGGAATATTGTGTCTAGTTCTGGTGTCCACAATGCAAGAAGGAGGCTGAGAAATTGGAGTGGGTTCAGAGAAGAGGCACTGGAATGATTAGAGGATTAGAAAGGATGCCATATTGTGATAGACTCGGGGAGCTCAACTAAGGGGTGACTTGATCACAGTCGATAAGTACCTACATGGGTGTCACGGAGTCCCTGGGCGATGCTCTGGACCTGCTCCCCATGAAGCCAGTCAGGACTCTGGGGCAGTCTCCTTCCTGTGAGCAGCCTGTCTGCAGGACACACAGCTCATGCAGCTTCCACCTTCCTGGGCCTGATCTCGGAGCATTCAGCATCCTCTGCCCCTCCGTGCGCTTCCCACAGCCAGTCCGCTCAGGCGGGGCTCCTGGGAAGCCAGAGGGTCCTGCCCCCCAACTCCGCAGTCAGACGTGACTCTCAGCCAGCCAGTAAAAGGTTTATTAGACAGATTATTATTATTATACAGAGGTTTATTAGACAACAGGAACATGGTCTAAAACAGAGCTTGCAGGTGCAGAGAACCAGACCCCTCCGCTGGGTCCATTTTGGGGGGCAGTGAGCCAGACAACCACGTCTGCACTTCATTCCATGTCCCAGCCAGCCCCAAACTGAAACTCTCTCCAGCCCCTCCTCCTCTGGGCTTTGTCCCTTTCCCGGGCCAGGAGGCCACCTGATTCCTTTGTTCTCCAACCCTTTAGCTCTCACCTTGCAGGGGGGAAGGGCCCAGGCCATCAGTTGCCAGGAAACAGGGTGTCGGCCATTCTCTGTGTCCAGACCCCTGCACACACCTGCCCTCTAGGGCTATACAATGATCATACACCCTTATGCCACCACCTAGATACTTAAGAACTGCATAGGGGAAACTGAGGCACTCCCAAACTATTCAGAGGAAACATTAAGAACAGTCCCACTTCTTCACATCGCCGCTAGGCTGAGGCTACCTGCCTGCCTGTAACCAGACCCCTGGGGCTCCCCGCCCCCCTTGCACACCGGAGAGCCTCAGGCTGGCTCTGATGCAGTGAGGAAAGCAGCAAGCTCGCTGCCTACCCCCACTGCAACAGCAAGGGCAGCACTGAGCACAGTGGGAGCTGAGACCCCAGCTGGGTGGGGGGAGACACAGGCAGGGCAGGGTATCTGTTGGGAGTGGCAAGGTGCTTGGTAAAGAAAGTCTGGATGAGCCTAGGCAGCCTTGTGAGCTGATGGCTTTGTCTAGTCAGCAGGGTGGGAAGGCGAGGAGAGTGGAAGACGAGTGTCCCTGGACCTTATCTGTTAGCTGGGTGGAGAATTGTGACAGTGAAGGAAATGTGCCCGTGTCTGTCAGGGGTATTGACTGGCCTATGGAGGGAGCTACCCTGGTCTCCAAGCACTTGTCTGTGACCAGCCTTGTGTGCTGGGACAAGGGGAATGAGATCCCAAGCTGGGTGTCTGGGAAAGGAGAATGTGTGTCCGGCTCTTCTTTGTCTGTGGAGCAGACAGAAGGGGTCTTTCAGCCTGTGACGGTTGAGGGTAGTGCAGTTGTCTCAGAGTTTGTTCTGGATTCAGCTAAAGCCCAGGAGGGGAAGGGTCCTACATTTGTGTCTGCTCGGGAGAATGGCCCTGTAACTAGATCACATCCAGTTAGTGTCTATGTAAAATCCCAGAGACCAGACAGTTCTGGTGCTTGTATTTTGCCTGTTGCTAGTGTGTTGTTGGGAAAGGGTGTAGCAATTCTGTCTAATCAGGGTGAGATCCTAGCCAGGGCACAAGGAGAGCATGAAGGTGATTTGATTGTGTTACCTACTGAGGGTGTGGAAACCTGTAGCAAGAAGGAAAAGATTCCAGAACTTGTGTGTGGCAAAGGGAAGGAGAATGCTTCTGACCTTTTATTTAAGAAGTCTGTAAGTTTGCCTGAAAGGGGATTTTGTAGGAATCCGCCGGATGGGCCAGAGGTAATTCTGGATGTAAGGGAGACCCAGAAAGAGTCTGTTGTTGCTCAGGAAAGTGTTCCTCTAGAGCAAGCCCTAGGTAAAGAGGGTAAGGGCAGAATTTCTGTGAGGGGTGAATTGTTGCATAGAAAAGCCCCAGGGAAAAGAATCCTCATGGAGCCTTTGCAAGCAGTTTACTGCAACTGAAGGGTGTGAAAGTGATTTAATCGAGAAAGTTTCAGTTGCTAAGGGGTGACTTGATCACGATAGGTACCTACATGGGGAACAAATATTTGATAAGGAGCTCTTCAATCTAGCAGAGAAAGATGTAACATGATCCCATGGCTGAAAGTTGAAACTAGACAAATTCAGACTGGGAATAAGATGTAATTTTATAGCAGCGAGGGTAATTAGTCGTGCAAACAATTTACCAAGGGTTGTGGTAAATTCTCCATCCCTGACAATTTTTAA
The DNA here is from genome assembly GCF_015237465.2 of Chelonia mydas. Lineage (NCBI taxonomy): Eukaryota > Metazoa > Chordata > Testudines > Cheloniidae > Chelonia > Chelonia mydas. Next base: position 17,339,032 of record NC_051259.2, on the reverse strand, counting down.
ATGAAGACGGGATGTTTGACTAAAAGCTCAGCTCTAGGAGTGACTGTGGGGCGGGTCTCAGCCTGTGCTACGCAGGGGGTCAGACTAGATGATCACGGTGGTCCCTTCTGGCCTTGCATTCTCTGAACAGGGGCAAGCCAGAAGTAGCACCAGGATGTGCTGGGGCAGGAAAGGGAGCAGCCGGAAGGCTCTGGTCGCTGGCAATCAATTCCGGGCTGCCAAGAAGCCCATACACTGCCTTGGTAAGGCTGCCATGGGTCACAGCAGCCTCCAGGGCTGACTGAGTTGTTGGAGGCACTGTATTGGCCCCCCTGATTCTGGGCGGCTGAAAGGGATGTAAAAGTACCTCCCTACCCCACAGGCTGTGCCCTCTGAACAGCAGAATCACACCCCTTGTCTTTCAGTGGACAAGTTGCTAAGTGAACAAATGTGGCTTTGGAGCCATTCTCCTTCAAGCCCCCTAAGGGGTTCCTAGCCTTCCCCGCCAGACACTCAGCCCTTCTAGGACACAGAGCTGGCACTTTCCAGCCTGTACTGGTGCAGGGAGGAGGGAGGCTATCCTGCTGCAGCCTTCCATGGCTTTCAAAAGACACCTTGGAGAAGGTGGCCATGGAGATGAGACACTTGCCCACTGGGCTGCCCAGCTCCTTAGACAACCATCCTGAGAATGCATATAGCTCCATTGATTGGTGGATCTCAAAGCTCCTTACTAAAGCGGATGAGGAACATCATCCTCATTTTACAGATGTGGAAACTGAGGCACAAAGAGGGCAAGTGCTTCGATGGGTCTCAGGTGTTAGATCGTATTAAAATTACTCTCTAGCGTTACCAGTGTAATATCATCTGGTCTCTCCATAGAGTTTATTACTCAAAATAATAAGCTGCCAAAACTCCAGCAAACACAATACAAAAGTATTAATGTTCCCAACTGCACAAAGTCTAAAATGCAGCCCCAAAATGTGCATAGCATGGGGAAATGAAATCTAGCTCCCATGCTGGTCTAGCCAATCATCAATGCTCATAACTTTAGAGGTACTAAACCAATTTTCCTCAAGCTGGGGGTTATTGTCAAGCTCTTGAAAATCAAGGCAAATTTGGTGACTGTATTGTATTGTGTTTGATGACTGTATTATTAACTCCTGGCAGTCTGGAACTTGCTGAGTGTGTGGTGGTTTTATAAGAAATTCTAAACATATGTTATTATTTATTAATTATATTATATATTATATCTTCTGAGCACATTATTTAGGTCAAAAATCCAAGCATTCAAAAGTTAGGAGATTCCAGCTTCCCAGTTGCCTGTGCAACGTTAATTCTTCCCCCTGTGCACTGAGTGTGTGTGTGTGTGGGTTCCAGTGGAAGAACTGGTGTGCAGTTAACGACTATCATAATGTATACATACAAGGGGGCTCAATTCAGGTTACACGGACAAATGTAAATCTGATATATAACTTTCAAATGCTTGACTTGTCAACCTAAATAGAATCATCGCAATGTAGGACTGGAAGGGATCTCGATAGGTTATCTAATCCAGTGGTTTTCAAACTGCGGGTTGCGACCCAGTACTGGGTCTCAGAATGGAAGGCCCTGGGTCGCAGTGGCTCCTGTCAGCCCTGCTGACTGGGCCATAAAAGTCCCGTCGGCCGTGCTGCCCAGCTAAGGCAGGCTAGTTCCTACCTGTTCTGACACCGCGCTGTGCCCCGAAAGCGGCCAGCAGCAGGTCCAGCTCCTAGGTCGGAGGCCACTGGGCTCCGCGCACTGCCCCTGCCCCAAGCACCGGCTCCGCACTCCCATTGGCTGGAAACCTGCCAATGGGAGCAAGGGTGTGGGGGGGTGCCCGTGGGCAAGAGCCGCACCTCCGCCTAGGAGCCAAATCTGCTGCTGGCCACTTCCGGGACGCAGCGCGGTCCGCGGTGCCAGGACAGGCAGGAAGCCCGCACCCCAATCCCCTCCTAAACCTGGAGCCCCTTCCTGCAGCCCAAACCCCTCATCCCCGGCCCCACCCCAGAGCCTGCACCCCCAGCCCAGAGCCCTGACCCCCTCCAGTACCCCTGCCCAGAGCCCCCTCCCACACCCTGAACCACTCATTCTCAGCCCCACCTCCCAGCCTTCAGCCCCACACCCCAACCCTCTGCCCCAGCCCTGAGCCCCTCCCACACCCCAAACCCCTCATCCCGAGCTCCGTTGGGTCGCGGGCATCAACAATTTTCTTCAACTGGGTCACCAGAAAAAAGTTTGAAAACCACTGATAGTCCACTCTCCTGCACTGAGGCAGAACTAAGTATTATGTAGACCAGAAGTTCTCAGACTGTGGTCCGTGGATGAGCCCCATTCAGGTGGTCCACGGATAGTTCCCTCGCAGATGTGGGCCTGGGCAGCCACACATGACAGAACGAAGGGCCACCCGCCTAATTAGTGGAACCGTGCAGGTATGGCTCCACTAATTAGGTGCCTGGACCCTGGAGAAGATGCACATGTAAGGTGAAGTGGTGACCTTGGGGGGAATATTGGGTAGGTGGGAGGGGGCAGTAGGGTGAGAAGAGGGGGTGGGGGAATTTGGGACGTGCAGGGCTACAGCGGCCAGAGAAAGAGGCGACTTTCCCCAGCTCCAGGGCTGTGGATGCTGGGGAGAGACGGCCCTCCTTCCCAGCCCCAGCTTGGGGGCTGCCATGGCGGGAGAGACCCCCCACTCCTTCCAAGCCCCAGCTCGGGGGCTGCTGCGGTGTGAGAGAGAGGGCACATCCATCGCATTAGAAAGGTAAGACTACTGATATTAAAATATGAGTTGTGTGTTTTTATTTGTAGAACAAAAAAAAAATAATTATTAATTTTTTTATAATGCGCTTTTATCCAAAGTGCTTTACAATAGTTAGCGAATGGTACAGACGACATTTGGAGAGATCATTACATGATCCTCCAAGACCCTCAGCAATTTTCAATTGGTCCATGAAAAAAAAGTTTGAGAACCACTGATCTAGACCATCCCTGTTTGTCTAACCTATTCTTAAAAACCTCCAATGATGGAAATTCCAGAACCTCCCTAGGTAATTTGCTTAACTATCCTTACAATTAGGAAGTTTTTTGTAATGTCTAACCTGAATCTCCTTTGCTGCAATTTAACCCTCTGTCTTGTCCTGTGCTCAGTGGTTAAGGAGAACAATTTATCATCTTCCTCTTACAACGACCTTTTCCATACTTGAAGATTGTTCAGTCTTCTCTTCTCCAAACTAAAGAAACCCAATTTTTTCAATCTTTCCCTGTAGGTCACGTTTTCTGGACCTTTAATATTTTTGTTGAGGACAGAAAACAAAAATGATGAAAGGTAGAAAATGACCTTGCATGGGTTTTCCTCAACAGGCTCATCTCTCATCTAGTGGATTTGGTGTGTCCAGCCTCACAGTTGGGCTTTCATGCTGGCTGTGGCACCAAGGACATGATTTTTGCAGGCCAACAAACACAAGAGAAGGCTCATGAACACAACAGAGTACATGGTGTTTGCTGACCTGCCCACGGCCTTTGACATGGTGAATCGTGAGAGCCTATGGAAACGTCTTCATAAATCTGGCTACCCAGAGAAGATGATTCCTGTCATCTGCTCATTTCACGATAGCATGATGGCCAGGGTGATGGAGTGTGGTGACTCATCAGAAGCCTTCCCCTCCACCAAGGGCACCAAACAAGGATGCGTAATGGCTCCAGTTCTCTTTGCCATTGTCTTTCCAGCCATGCTCATTTGCATCCCAGGACTTTGACAGAGGCGCACACATCGGTTCAGATTGGATGGGGCTCTAGTCAATCTACAGCGACTCAGGGCCTGTGCCAGGGAAATCAAACAGCTATTGAAAGAACTCCTGTGTGCTGTTGATTGTGCCCTCATTGCACACACACACAAGGATATTCAGCTTATCATGGGGCACTTTGCCTAGGCCTCAAAATGCTTCAGTTCCACACTCAGCCTGTCAGAGACGCAGGGCACGTCCCAGCCAGCCCCAGACCACCGGCCTCACAAGCACCTGATCCCATCCTCACAGCTGACAACACATCCCTCAGCTTGGGTGGGAAATCCTGCTGCCTGCCTAGCACATTCCCAGCAACGACGCACTGGATGGTGAGATCACTCAGTGCCTGGCACAGGACAGCTTGGCACTTGACAGGCTCACCCACAGGCTCTGAAGAGAGCGTGGAGTCTGCCTCAGAACCAAGATAAACAATCTGCCATGCTATTGTACTCACCTCACCCTATGGCTGTGAGACACAGACGCTTTTCCAGCACCACATCAAACAGCAGGAGAGCTTCCACGCTCACCGCCCAAGATCTATCTGCAGAATCAAGTGGCAGGACAGGATCCCCAATACTGAAATCCTTGACAGGTGCCAAATCCCTGGCATCGACAGCATGTTCAACAGGGCTCAGCTTCGCTGGGTCGGACACATGGTCCGCATGGAGGTTTCCTGTATGCTGAAAGCAGTGCTCTCCAGCCAGCTGAGCACAGGAACCCGCTCTGAGGGTCGACCCATCCTCAGATATAAAGACACCTTGAAATCCAACTCAAAGCATGCACAATAGACATTAAAACCTGGGAATTTGTTGCACTGGACAGACTCAGATGGCGAGGTCAGTGCCATGAGGCCATGTCCACTTTTAAGGAATGGCATGTGAACTTTCTTGCAGGAAAAGAGAGCATGTCATAAGGTCACTGCCTCAAACCTACCCACCAACAATGATTACATTTGCAAGACAGACACACACATTTGCAAATCCAGGATCAGATTCGCTTTCCATAAAAACAAATAAACGCAGAACTTGAGTCAACACAAGCGGAATACTCATCCAATGAAGCGATGGGAGACTCCAACAATCATTTTTGTTGCTCTCCTCTGGACTTTCTCCAATTTATCCACATCTTTCCTGAAATGTGGTGCCCAGAACTGGACACAGCACTCCAGTTGAGGCTTTATCAGTGCTGAGGAGAATGGAAGAATTACTTCTCGTGTCTTGCTTATGATACTCCTGCTAATACAGCCCAGAATGATGTTCACTTTTTTTGCAACAGAATTATATTGTTGACTCATATTTAACTTGTGATCCACTACGACCCCAGATCTCTTTCTGCAATACTCCTTCCTAGACAGTCATTTCCCATTTTGTATGTGTGCAACTGATTGTTCCTTCCTAAGTGGAGTACTTTGCATTTGTCTATATTGAATTTCACTCCATTTATTTTAGATCATTTCCCCAGTTTGCCAAGATCATTTTGAATTTTAATCCTGTCCCGCAAAGCACTTGTAACGCCTCCCAGCGTGGTGTATTAAAATAATGGGCTTTTAGAGATTTTGGCATGTAATCTCCTAGGATTTATTTTTTTAAGAAACACATTTTCTATTATGTACAACTGTACCAGCACCCTTTGGCAGGATTTGACTCCTGAGTTTTCAGCATGTCAGCACACATTGCTACCACACAAGCCACAAGACTAACTATAGCAGCTACTAGCAGGAGAAGGCTATTATCCCAGAAGGGGAGGGACTGCTACCAGGTGCTGGCTCCAGTGGGAAGCCCTGCTGTCTCTCACTCCCACAGTGCAAGCTGTGTGTGGGGGTGGGTGGAGAGGTTCCTCCTCTGTGTGGTGGTTCCAGAGAAGGCCAGGTGTTGAGTCTGATGGGTGGAAGCCTAGCTGGGATCTTTTCACCTCCCTCTGGCATCTCCCAGGTGTGTTTCCCATACAGTGTCTTCAGCTGCTTTGGCATCAGAATGTTCCTGTTCAGTTATTACTTGAGCAGGATAACAAAATGCCCCCGAGGACTACAAGCAAGGGAAGGGAAATGATGTTTAGTACTTTACAGCTCAGGAAAAGCCAAAGGGAATATTAGGGGATAAAGAAAAGGCATTTGCTTTGCCCCTGACAAAGGCCTGCTGTAAACAATGGAAGTGTGAAAGTTTTGCAAAAGAAAGATTTCAAGAATCCTGTATAACGGCAAGTGTTAAGCAACCTAAATGTAGGGGGTCTCTCAGCTCCCCCAATGATATCATAGAATCATAGAAGATTAGGATTGGCCGAGAACCTCAGGAGGTCAACTAGTCCAATCCCCTGCTCAAAGCAGGACCAACACCAACTAAATCATCCCAGCCAGGGCTTTGTCAAACCGGGCCTTAAAAACCTCTAAGGATCGAGATTCCACCACCTCCCTAGGGAACCCATTCCAGTGCTTCACCACCCTCCTAGTGAAATAGTTTTTCCTAATATCCAACCTAGACCTCCCCCACTGCAACTTGAGACCATTACTCCTTGTTCTGTCATCTGCTACCACTGAGAACAGTCTAGATCCATCCTCTGGAACCCCCCTTCAGGTAGTTGAAGGCTGCTATCAAATCCCGCCTCACTCTTCTCTTTTGCAGACTAAATAAGCCCAGTTCCCTCAGCCTCTCTTCATAAGTCATGTGCCCCAGCCCCCTAATCATTGTCATTGCCCTCCACTGGACTCTCTCCAATTTGTCCACATCTTTTCTGTAGTGGGGGCCCCAAAACTTGATGCAATACTCCAGATGTGGCCTCCCCAGTGCCGAATAGAAGGGAATAATCACTTCCCTTGAGCTGCTGGCAATGCTCCTACTAATGCAGCCCAATATGCCATTGGCCTTCTTGGCAACAAGGGCACACTGCTGACTCATATCCAACTTTTCGTATATTGGTCCACTGATATTACTCATGCAAGCACAGGAAGGGTCTGCAAGTGGGTCAAGTGGACCACAGCATGAAGTGTGTGCCTGGGTAACCCTACAAAGAGAACCAAGCCCTTAGCTCAAGGTGTAGGTGCCTATGTTCAGAGATCTCAGGTTCAATCCCAGCAGCAATCTGGGGTATCATTTTAATGCAGATTATTATTTGTTCTTTGTGGTACTGTAACGCCTAATAGTTCATGATTAATGATATAAAGAGAGAGGCATCAAACAAAAGGGGCAGTGTTAAGGTTAAGCTTTTGGCATTTCCTGACCACATTTGATTTCCTCACCTCAATGCTGCTTTCCCACAGAATCTGTTTGGTTTTGTATTTAGTACAGTGAATGTTCATTACGTGCACAAATGCACCAGATTATTCACTGCCATTGTTCTTTAGCTCTCACCCCATAACCAGGCTGTGTGCTCCTCCTAGCACCAACTCCAGTCCACTGGCTGGGAAGGAAGGGAGAAAGGCCAGGGCCTTGCGTGGTACAGGGCTGGGGAGAGGAGCATGTGGCTGCGGAGGGGAGCACGGTGCAGGGTTGGGGAGGGGGCACGTGGCTGCAGATGAGCATGGTGTGCTGGGCTGGAGTGGTTTCTCTGACTCCCCTGGCCCACCTCAACCCCGGAAGGGAGCCCTGGCAGGGCATTTGAGGGCTTGCCATGCTCTTTGCTGATCAGTACAGGAACAAGTACACGGAACACCTTGAATACACGCTCCAGCCTTTCCTGGTATTCTGTGGCATCTCTACTCTCCTTGAGCAGGGCTACTAACCACACCTTGGCCTGGATTGCAGGTGTCTGAGTGAATTCCAGCAGCATATCATTCCAGTGAGCTCACCAGCGAGTTGCCAGCCCAGTTACACTGGGGAGCAGCCACGCCACCCCGGGAGCCCAGACAGACCTGTGTGCACTGGTGCCAGGAGGGAGGTGGATAAGGAGGAACCTTTCAAAGATTCAACCTTTGGAATCTGCTTCCCTGGAGCAGGGAGAGCGAGTAAATCAGGAAGTCATCATCACCCAATACCTACACGCTGGTCCTGAGTGGGGCAGGTGCTGAAAGCTGAAGCTGGCTCAGCTGCCTAGAATCCTCTGCAGTGTGCAGCTCTCCTGCCCCGTCCACATATGTGGGCAGCTTAGCGCTCACAACTCAAAGAAAGAGCTGTTGAGACCCATTGCAGAAGCTAATCACACATAGGCTTCGTGAGCACAGCTGGGCCCTGAGCAGCAGCTTCTGATCCTCGTTTTCCCCTTGTCGGGGGGGGGGGGGGGTTGGAGATTTGGCCCATCCTCCCGAACAGGCACCAGTGCCATGGCAGCTCCTGTGAGCATGGAGTGTGGGTTCACAGACACACAAACTTTAAGGCCAGAAGGGACTATCCTGCACTTTACAGGGCCCAGAACCTCACTCACTCACAGCTGCAATAGGCCCAGAACTGAAGTCCTAAAATCATGATTTAAAGATATCAAGTTACAGAGAACCCACCATTAACTCTAGTTCATACTAGCAAATAACCCATGCCCCACGCTGCAGAGGAAGGCAGAAACATCCCAGGGTCTCAGTCAATCTGATCTGGGGCAAAATTCCTTCCCGTCCCCAAATATGGTGATCAGTTAGATGCTGAACATGGGGACAAGACTCACCAGCCAGACACCTGGGGAAGAATTCTCTGTAGTAACTCAGAGCCCTCCCCATGTAGTGTCTCATCACTGGCCATTCAAAATATTTGCTAATAGCAGTCATGGATGGGCCATATGCCATTGTCAGCAATCTCATCATACCATCCCGTCCATAAATTTATCAAGCTCAGTCTTAAACAAATTAGATTTTTTGCCCCCCACTATTCCCCCTTAGAAAGCTGTTCCAGAACTTCACTCTTCAGATGGTTAGAAACCTTCATCTAATGTCAAGCCTACGCTTGTTGATAGTCAGTTTATATGCATTTGTTCTCATGCCAACATTTGCCCTTGACTTAAATAACTCCCCCACCCACCCACCCACCCCCAGTGTTTATCCCTCTGATATATTTATTGAGAGCAGTAGTATCTCCCCTCAGCCTTCATTCTGTTATACTAAACAAGCCAAACGCCCTAAGTCTCCTCTCGTAAGGTAAGTTTTCCATTCCTCTCATCAGTCTAGTAGCCCTTCTCTGCACGTGTTCCAGTTTGAATTCATCCTTCTTAAACAGAGGAGACCAGAATCACACACACTATTCCAGATGAGGTCTCACCAGTGCCTTGTATAATGGCAGGAACATTTCCCTGTCTCTACTGGATATGCCTCATCTGGTGTATCCTAGAATTGTATCAGCCTTTTGCATCATACTGGCGGCTCGTAGTCATCCTGTGATCAACCAAAACACTGAGATCTTTCTCCTCCTCTGTCACTCCCAACTGATACATCCCAAGATTATAGCAAAAATTCTTATGGTTTAGTCCCTAAGTGCATGACTTTGCACTTTGCACTATTACATTTTATCCAATTTCTATTACTCCAGTTTTCAAGGTCAATCAAATCTTCTTGTATGATATTCCGGTCCTCCTCTGTATTGGCAATACCTCCCAACTTTGTGTCGTGCAAATTTTATTAGCTCACACCCAATTTTTGAGTCAAGGTCATTAATGAAAATGTTAATAATTTTAGTCCCAAGACTGATGCCTGAGGAATACCACTAGTAACCTCCCTCCAGCCTGGCCTTTCACCATGACTTGTTGTAATCTCCTCTTTAACCAGTTCTTTCCCCAACTTTCAATTCTCATATTAATCCTCATCTTCTCCAATTTAAGTAATACTTGTCCATGTGGAACTGTATCAAATGCTTTACTGAAATCCAGGTATATTAGATCTACTTAATTTCCTTTGTCTTGAAAATTAGTTATCTTCTCAAATAGATCAGGTTGGTCTGGCACAATCTACCTTTTGTAAAATCATATTGTTTTACCCCAATTACCATTTACCTCTATGTCCTTAACTACTCCTTCTCAAATTTATTCTAAGATCTTGCATACAACTGAGGTCAAACGAACAGGCCTGTAGTTTCCTGGATCACTTTCCCCCTTTTCTTAGATACAGTTACAATATTTGCAATTCTCCAGTCATACGGCATGACCCCCAAGTTTACGGATTCATTAAAAATCCTTGCTATTGGACTTGCAATTTCTTGAGCCAGTTCCCTTAATATTCTTGGATGGAGATTATCTGTGTCCCTCAATTTGGTCCCATTAAACTGCTAGAGTTTGGCTTCTACCTCTGATGTGGTAATTTCTACTTGCATATCCTAGTTCCCATTAACCACCCTGCCACTATCCCTATGCTCTTCATTACCCTTATTAAAAACTGAGGCAAAGTATTTGTTTAGGTGTTGGGCCATGCCTAGATTTTCTTTAATCTCCACTCCATCCTCAGTGCTGAGCCGTCCCACTTTGTCTTTCCTTGTTTTCGTTTTATTCATATGGCTAAAGAGCCTTTTACTATTGGTTTTAATTTCTTTTGCAAGGTCCAACTCAGTTTGGCTTTTGGCAGTTCCATATGTCTCCGTTTGTGCTTGCTTGGCTTCTTAGAGGCCCTGGCTCTGCTGGGAGTTTGGCCCTTCTCCAGTGCAGGTGCTTGGCATTCAAAAGGGCTGCCACTCCCTCTGTGTCCTCAATCCACCCCTGCTTGGCAGCACAAAGGATCTGGAGCTGGATGGCTGTGAACAGGCAAGATTGCATGTGCAGAGCGCACACCGTTCGCACCTGGCTGGGGCTAGCCCTCCAGCTGTTCTGGCAAAAGGCCAGCCTGCAGCAACGAGCGGCTGAGCAGAGCGTCCCAGCAGCTCAAACACCTGGGTGCCCAGCTTGGATCTGGGCCCCTGGGAGCACACGCTTAGCCGATAATATAAGAAAGGACTCTGGAAGGAGCTGCATCCAGCTTCTTCTTGGGCTGGGGGAGTAAGCAATGGGGAAATAATGTACCTCCCCTACATTCCCCCAAATAAACCATGCACACTGTCATGCACTCATGTGTAAATGAGTAGAAACCCCATTGAAGCAAATGGAGTTATGTGAGACTAAAATCAGGCCTCCTCAGCATTGCAGCTCTAGCGATGTTTGTCTTAAAGTTTGAGCTCCATGACTACAGGAGACTTTCAGCTTCCATCTAAAAGACACGTAAGTTTCCAGCTCTCCTGGTTACAGAGAAAAACCTGGATTTGTGCTAGAAATGGCCCACCTTGATTATCATACACATTGTAAGGAGAGTGATCACTTTAGATAAGCTATTACCAGCAGGAGAGTGGGATGGGGGGAGAGAAAACATTTTGTAGTGATAAACACCCATTTTTTCATGGTCTGTGTGTATACCTCTTCTGTATTTTCCACAGTATGCATCCGATGAAGTGAGCTGTTGCTCACGAAAGCTTATGCTCAAATAAATTGGTTAGTCTCTAAGGCGTCACAAGTACTCCTTTTCTTTTTTAGAGAAAAGCTTGAAAACTTGACCCAATGTGGCCTAGTGGGTCCAGAACCAGAAAGCAAATAGACCCCAAATGTATTAATTTTTAAGTCAATCTCCTCATTTTGGGGGCCTGATTTTTGAATAGCTGCATTTGGATGCCACAAGAAGCCAGACTGTTATTTGGGGTTACATGCGGCGTTGCTGTAGTCATGGTGTTTCCTGGATATTAGAGGGGTAAGGCAGGTGAGGTAGTTTATTTTATTTGGGGTTATGTTACTCAGGGCTTATCTACACTTGAAATGCTACAGCGAAACAGCTGCACTGCTGTAGCACTTCAGTATAGACACTACCTATCCTATCTCCCATCAGCATAGGTAATCCACATCCCAGGAAGGTAGTAGTTAGGTTGACGGAAGAATTCTTCCATCGACCTAGTGCTGCCTATGCTGGGGTTAGGTCTGCTCAACTATGCCACTCAGTGTAGACCAGGCCTCACAGACACTTCTCATTTGTGCAGCCAAAATAATGAGATCAAAACTTCCCAAGAGCTCCCTCAGAACTGATATATGCATTTAGCCACATTAATGTGTTCCGGCCCTAGAAGCATTACGTAATCAGTCATGTGACCTTATAAAAATATAATCCCAGATGAGAGAGGCATCGAAGCTGCACAATTTGAATCCAGATCTGGGTTCCACCACCCGCAAAGGTTTGGGGGCATTCAGGTCTGGGGGTTTAGTTCACTCCATTTTAAAAATATGGGCTTGTTTACACGATATGGCTCTGGGGCCAGGTTTCAAACATGCCCAAAGCTCAGTGGTGTTTCCTTTGGGCTGATCTGGAATACAGACACAAATGCCTGGCAGCATCACCACTGGAGCTGGGCAGTGCTCTGATCTGAGGTATAAACAGACAGCTTACAAATTCCACATGCTGTTAAACAAATGTAGTATCATTCCATCAGCAATTCAAAGTGGAGGGAGCAGATATTGTGTAGGGGGCTCTGATGGGTAGAACCAGTAACAGAGACAAAGGGAAAAATTATGCTGAATATCAAGAAAACTTCCTAACACTGCAGTGCACTAGGTGGAACAGTCTGCCTGACGGAAGTCGTGGAAACTCCATTGTTTGGGCTATTTAAAACTAGGTTGGACAGTGTCATGAGGAATATGCTCCAGAAATCAATCCTGCCCTGGTCTCTGGAGGCATGGATCTCTGCCTAAAGGACTTTTCAGTCTCTTGTTCTAAGATTCTGAGAAAATGCTGAGAGAGAAAACAATTAATTTTAGATTTCAGACAACAAAAAATATCACAAGGGATTATTCTTATAATAATAATTTATAATGAGCATCTATATAATAAGAATATTGAGCTCTTACAGAGCACTTTCATTGGCAGGTCCCAGTATAAAGAGTCTTTCATCTCAAAAGATGCTACGGCACATTACAAACTATGCTCGTCCAGCTGCAGTGAAATGCAGCCACCTGCAGCATGGCCAGGCCTTTCGGCTAAGGGTGCTGAGCCAGCCTCATGGGTACGGGGAAAAGGCAAACAATTGATTTAATGGTTACAACGCAGTGGGCGGAGTCCCCCTTGGTGTGCCAGAGGTTGGTCCTGGCAGGTACCACCAGGATTGGAGATCTCCTGGACTACAACTGGGGGGACTGGGTGGATCCCGGGGTGGGGGATTGGCCAGCGCATGGGGCTATCCACCCCTCGTACCCCACAGCACATACTCCAGGAGGTGAGGGCAGCTTTATCGTCTGCCTCTCGGGCCTTCCTTGAGCGGGTCCTGCAGGAGGGTGTTCCCTGCCCACCCCTCAGCCCTGATCCTCCGGATCTTGTCATTGGGCCCCCACCCCACAAGCCCCAGCTGCTCCTTCTATATAACCTGATCTGGCTGCGTGACTTGCAGCTGGTCCATTTTCAAACTGTGCCAAGGGAACAGCTGTGTGCACTCATGCTCCACGCCTTTCATTTCCTCACCCTCGTGTCCCGCCCCGACACCACGTGGTGGGACATGCTACCGTCTGTGGAGGTGAGGAACCCTGGTGGGCCAGCCTGTACTCCACCTTGATCCCATGGCCCTCTGGGGATATTAGTTGGCCGCTCCTTCACAAAGCCGTGAGCATGGGAGTGTACTTGGCGCAGTTCACCCCATTCCCTGACACCTGCCCCTTCTGTGGCGTGAGGAGACCATGGCACACATCTTTCTTGAGTGTGCCAGGCTACAGCCCCTTTTCTGACTCCTTCAGAACCTTCTCCTTAAGATTCTGGCTGCACTTTTCCACACACTTCCTGATTCATACCCACTCCCCCATCCACGGCCCCATGAAGTCGTGAGACCTCCTCCTGGCACTGGCCAAGGTGGCCATCCACCATACCAGCAGGAAGTTGTTGGATGGGGAGGTGCTCTGCGACTGTGGGGCCTATTTCTGCTCCTCCCTTAGATCCCGTATCCTGGCAGAGTTCCTCCATTGGGTCCTTGGGCGCTTTCGAGGAGCAGTGGGCACTGTCTGGGGTTTTCTGCTTGGTGACCCCCTCTGGCTCCCTGCGTTTGACCCTATAACCCTCACTCCTGTTCCTGCTTTGTCATTTGTTGTCCCCCGACTTTATTTGAACCTTGGATCTAGTGACTCCTCCCCTTAGGCTGGGGGAGGGGCCTCCTGATGTGGGCGGGCACTCCCGGGAATTCCCAGCGGATCCTTCGTGTCTCATGGGCCAAGCCCCGTGGCCAGTCTGCGCTGCCTGGGGATTGCCACTGCGCCTGTCACGTGCCCCGCTCGTAAACACGGACTCATTATTACTGCCCCCAGATACCTGCCACCTGACCCCTCCCCCCATTGGACAGGCCCCCAGATACCCGCCACCTGACCCCTCCCCCCATTGGACAGGCCCCCAGATACCCGCCACCTGACCCCTCCCCCCATTGGACAGGCCCCCAGATACCCGCCACCTGACCCCTCCCCCCATTGGACAGGCCCCCAGATACCCGCCACCTGACCCCTCCCCCCCATTGGACAGGCCCCCAGATACCCGCCACCTGACCCCTCCCCCCATTGGACAGGCCCCCAGATACCCGCCACCTGACCCCTCCCCCCCATTGGACAGGCCCCCAGATACCCGCCACCTGACCCCTCCCCCCATTGGACAGGCCCCCAGATACCCGCCACCTGACCCCTCCCCCCCATTGGACAGGCCCCCAGATACCCGCCACCTGACCCCTCCCCCCCATTGGACAGGCCCCCAGATACCCGCCACCTGACCCCTCCCCCCATTGGACAAGCCCCCAGATACCTGCCACCTGACCCCTCCCCCCCATTGGACAGGCCCCCAAATACCTGCCACCTGACCCCTCCCCCCATTGGACAAGCCCCCAGATACCTGCCACCTGACCCCTCCCCCCATTGGACAAGCCCCCAGATACCTGCCACCTGACCCCTCCCCCCCATTGGACAGGCCCCCAGATACCCGCCACCTGACCCCTCCCCCCCATTGGACAGGCCCCCAGATACCCGCCACCTGACCCCTCCACCCCATTGGACAGGCCCCCAGATACCCGCCACCTGACCCCTCCCCCCATTGGGTGTGGGCGGGGCTTGGTGGGGGGAGGGCGGGGCTCAGTGGGCAATCGCGGGGCGCTCGGCGCAGGGAGGGCGGGGCTTGTGGGGGCGGGGCTATGTGTTCGTCGGGAAACGTGGCTTTTCAGTGAGTGGGCGGAGCTTTGTGGCTATGGGCGGAGCTTTAAGGCAGACGGCAGCGTTGGTGTGTGGGCGGGGTCTGTGCGGCTCGGGGGTTCTGTGTGGGCGGGACTCTGTAGGACGCGGGCGGGAGACTATGGGGCGGGGCAATGGGCGGGGCCGTAGCGCCAGGGCGTGGCGGTGGCTGTGGCCTCGCGCTGACTGGCTCTGAAACTCTGTTGCCCTGGGTTACTCACAGATGCAGCCGCTGGCCTGACGTCATTGGTGGGCGGAAACCCTTTGCGCGCGAGGCTTGTCTGCCCCGCCCCGTTAGCTGGCTTCCGATCGGGCCAATGGGAAGGCGCGATGGGCGGGGCCTGTGCCGCGTCCTTCCAATGAGAAGGGGGCGGTCGGTTCGGCCGCGGTACTATGGGCGGGAGGGGGAATAGCTCGCGCCCTCTAGGCCCATGAGCCCGCCCGGGGGCGGGGCAGTTCTGGGTGGGGGCAGGAGGTTGGCGCGAAGGAAGGGGGATGGGGCAGGTTGGGGCAGTTCTGGGAGGGGAGGGGGCGGGGCAGGAGGTTGGCGTGGGGGGTGGGGCGGTAGTGTGGGGGGAGGGGCAGGAGGTTGGCGTGGGGGTGGGGCGGTTGTGGGGGAGGGGCAGGAGGTTGGCGTGGGGGGATGGGGCGGTTGTGTGTGTTGGGGGGGCAGGAGGTTGGCGTGGGGGGTGGGGCGGCTGTGTGGGGGGGGCAGGAGGTTGGCGTGGGGGGTGGGGCAGTTGTGTGGGGGGAGGAGCAGGAGGTTGGCGTGGGGGGTGGGGCAGTTGTGGGGGAAGGGGCAGGAGGTTGGGGTGGGGTGGTTGTGTGGGGGGAGGGGCAGGAGGTTGGTGTGGGGGGTGGGGCAGTTGTGTGTGGGGGAGGGGCAGGAGGTTGGCGTAGGGGGTGGGGCAGTTGTGGGGGGAGGGGCAGGAGGTTGGGGTGGGGTGGTTGTGTGGGGGGAGGGGCAGGAGGTTGGCGTGGGGGGTGGGGCGGTTGTGGGGGAAGGGGCAGGAGGTTGGCTTGGGGGGTGGGGCGGTTGTGGGGGGGAGGGGCAGGAGGTTGGGGTGGGGTGGTTGTGTGGGGGGAGGGGCAGGAGATTGGCGTCGGGGGTGGGGCGGTTGTGTGGGGGCGATGAAGGGGCAGGAGGTGGCGTGGGGTGGTTGTGGGGAGGAGGGGCGGGAGGTTGGCGTGGGGCGGTTGTGGGGGCTGGGAAGGGGCAGGAGGTTGGAGCGGGGGGTGGGGCGGTTGTTTGGGGGGGAGGGACAGGAGGTTGGAGCGGGGGTGGGGCGGGTCGCTGGTGGAGGCGGGAGTCCCCCGCAGGGCGCCCCGCCCCGCCCCGGCGCTGGCCCAGGGGAGGGGCCGAGGGGCGGGGCCAGGCCCGCCGCTGGCCCCGCCCCCCGGAGGTGCGGCGGCTGCGGTGGCGGGCGCTGCGGTGCGGTGGCGGCGCGGGGCAGGGCGCAGAGGACAGGGGCAGCCGCCGGCTCAGCATGGGTCCGTCCGGCCCCGTCCCGGGAGAGAGGCGGCGCCAGCCCAGGGCGGCGGCCGCGGGGGAGGCGCAGCGCGGAGCGGGGGCCCGCGGCGCCGGCAGGTGCTAGGTGCGGGGCGTGTGCCGCCGAGCCGCGCTGCTTGGCCGCTCTCGGCTCGCCTGCGCTGGCCGCCACTTCTGCCCAGTCGGCGAAGCAGGCGGCGGGATCCGCCAGTCCCGGGCCGGGAGCCGGCCGCTGCCAGGTGCGTGCGGCCGGAGCATGCCCGCCTGGGCTCCGCCGCCCTGCCGCCCACCTGCCGGGGAGCGGGCCGCCCAGCCGTGAGGAGCCGGCCGCCGCGCCCTGCCCTCGCCGCCTCTCCGTGCCCAGGGCAGGCGGAGCCGGGCTCAGCGCGCAGGCTGCCCTGTTACTTGCCCCGCTGGCCGCTGGGATCCCCGGACTTGCCCGCAGCCTTCCCGTTGCCCGTCCGGCAGGGCTCCGCTGCCGCTCGCCGCCCGGGCTCCCGAGCATCTGTTGCTGACTGAACAGCCTCCCTCGCTCCCCAGCCTGGCCCCGATGGATGCAGCCGCCCTCGCCGGCCCCCGCCCGCCATGCGCCTCTGGCTGAGCCCCCCGGCACTGGGGCCGTTCCGTGCGGGGGAGCTCCGCGCCCCTCCCTGCCTCGGGAGCCCCCATCGTGCAGCCCCCCATCTGAGCTCTCGCGTTACACTGCTGCGGGCTGCCATGGGGCTGGGGCCAGCTGCCTCCTAGGTGCCGGCGCTCGGCTTCGGACTGCTGTGCGTCCTCTCCCCGCTGCCGGGCCTCTTCTCCCCGCCCCGCTGCACTCCAGGGTCGGCCCGGGGGCTGGCGTCCTCCCCCGCCCCTGCCTCTCCCGTGAGCGCTCGCCCCGGTCGGCTCCCCGCCGTCTCTCCCTCTCCCCGGCCGTGCGGAACCCTGCCGTGACTCCGCGGGGGAGGCGGAGCGGGGGGAACATGGAAGAGAAGCGGCAGGCGCATCAGGTTGAAATCGACCCGGATTTTGAACCCCAGAGCCGGCCCCGTTCCTGCACCTGGCCGCTGCCTCACCCCGACTTCCCCGGGGAGGAGGAGGACGGAGGCGCGGCGGCAGCCGGTGGCTCCCGGGCTCCCGCGGCCGGCGGAGCGGCAGAGGGCTCGGAGAACACGGGAGCCGTGGCGGATCGCAAAGCCGCTTCGGCGCTGCCTTCGCTGGGGGCGGATGTTGGACAGCTCCGCAAGGCGAAGAACTCGCGGCGCAATGCCTGGGGCAACCTGTCCTACGCGGACCTCATCACCAAGGCCATCGAGAGCTCCCCGGAGAAGCGGCTCACCTTGTCCCAGATCTACGACTGGATGGTCAGATACGTCCCCTACTTTAAGGATAAAGGAGACAGCAACAGCTCTGCCGGCTGGAAGGTACGTACAGCCCCCGCCTGGGGCCAGAGCGGTGCCCGCGCCTCCCTGCCCCCAGGCGCCAGCCAAGTTTAATTTAAATCCCTGTGTGCGACCAGAGAGGCTGCGTTGAATTAATCTGTGTGGTCAGGGGCTGCGCTTGCAGCTGCCCATTTCCAAGCGGGGAGCGGACAAGTTTCTCTCTCTGTACCATCAGAAATACCTGCTAGGTCCCTGCTTGTGAGCGGAGTTTCATTAAGGCGATGCATGTGGTCAGAGGCTGGGGCCATATCAGTGCATGTGTGGTTAGGGGACGGGCAGCTTGATCTATTTGACCAGAGCTCTGGTTTTACCTGGAGCTGGGCTGGGAGAGATTTCCCATCCACATTTGTGCATCTGCATACAGGGGAGCAGCAAGTTTTCCCAGCTTCTCTAGGGTGGGAGAGAGAAGAGGTTCCTGTTGCCTTGTGTGTGTTAGCAGGGAGATCCCTACCGGGCTAACTTGTCTACAGCAGCTCCCGTTCACCTGTTCACCCATTTTGAATGGCCCTCCCCCTTCCTGAAAGCTGGCGAGGGATCATTCTCGCACTGAGTTCTTGCTGCCGCTGTGTTATAACTGCCCGTGCACCTGCCCCCCTGGAAAGGACCCTGGGCAGCAGAAGCAGGGAGGTGCTTGTGTGTGCAGGACTCTGTCTCCTGCTGGTGTTAATTGAAACCTGATTCAGATGAATGACACCAGAGATTTGCCCCTTCCCTCCCTTTTTTCCATGTGGTTATGTTATACATCTTTGTTCTTGGGTTGCATTTTAGAGGAAGGAGTCTGAGAACAAGAGGTCTGGGGGAGAGGGGAGAAATCCATGTCTACTTTATCGCATGAGAAGTGACTGGCTCACCTCTTTCAGATGCTGGCCGGGCTAGTGGCCAGCAGAGCTGGAGTCAGACATGTGACAGCGGTCTTGGCTCCCGGTCTGTCAGGATAAAAATTGGTGCTGTGCTGTAAGCCGTCTTTGCCTGCCACACGTGAGCATTGGAGCATTATTAATTACAGTGCTGCCAATCCCCAGCACTGTGGTGCGAGCGAGTGAGTATGGGGAGGTTACATGGACAATTGGGATTTGCCCAGCAGCATAATGTGCTTCTGTTGTGTGGTCAGTAAAGTGAGATTAGGGGAGTCCCGTCCTACAGTTGGAGAGCTAAATTTGCCTGGTTTGCCCAGAGAGATGTCGCCTTGCTAATTGTCTGACGGCAGCGAGGCAGACGGCTCTCCACAGACAGGTGAGCTCCAGAGAAATGGCTTTGTGAGGCTCCTTTCGCTGTACATGTGTGAGTCTTGGGCAGATCAGGATTTAACTCTTGCAGCGTGGTGAGGGGAAAGTAGGCACAGAGGTCTTTCCCCTCGGAAGGTGCTGTGCTTCCCTCCCCTCATGTGCGCGCACACAGCCCTCTGCTCTCTGGATTTGGTTTCACTGGCAGGCTGTTGCCTTTGGTTTGTTAAATATTTCTGTCAGCACCCATCGATTCCCCTCTTACTGTGTTTTCCCGTGGAGCTGTTACACGGGCACTCCTGGAGCCAAGCGGTGGGGGAGAGGCTGTGCTGAGCTCAGTCGCACCTGCCAGCGGAGGCGTTGTCTCTGTCACAGCACCCTGCCCAGTCGGAAAGGGCACTTTTACAAAATGACTGCCACTTGGAGACACACCTCATGTTAGCAACACTTGGCAGAGCGGAGCGATTGCCTTGTGTCTAGATGGTGTCCATAAACTAGGAGGTGGTTTCCCTTAACCCCTCCCCTAAACCCTGTCACCTCCAGTGTGATTAGTGGGTAACAAGCAGTGTGTTCATTAATACCAGGGCTGCTGTGGGATATGGGCCAAACTCTGTCCTGGCATTAGCGAACCCAGCTCCCATTGGGGTCAGGAGGAGCTGTGCCCATTTCTGTCCGTGCTGAGCCTACCCCCGCTTCCCCCTAATGACTTGGAGGCGGGCCTGCTCCGTCCCCAGGGGATGTCCCTGGCTGCTGTGAGACCTTTGTGAAGAACTAACTCCAGCAGCGTAGGTGTGCAGATAGTATGGTGGTCACTTGTATTAGCAAAGTCCCTGAGGTCCCCACTGAGAACATGCCCCATTGTGCTAGGGGTTGCGTAGATGGGCTCTGCCCCAGAGAGCTTATGCTTTACGTAGCCATGACAGACAAAAGGAGAATTGTTATCCCCACCCTCCAGAGAGAGGCAGTGACTTGCTCACGCTGGTACACGGAGTGTGTAGCAGAGCCCGGAATCAAACTTAGATCTCCTGAGTCCCAGTCCAGTGCTTTAACCTCAGGGCTATCCTCATGGAGAAGGAGCCTAAATAGAACAGAGGAGAATGAGACCATTTTACAGACACGTGCCCAGTAGAAGCTTCCACTGTAAAGAAGAAAATTGTAGCTGAATTAGTACGTGGGGCACTCTGACCAAAGAACACATGAAATCAGTGCTTAGGGACTGGTGGCAGACACACCCACTGAAGTATCAAGGGACTGGGAGGGGCCAGAGACAGCACAAGGTGGCTGGGAAAATGTGTCCCACACTGGAAAGGTGTCTGAGTGGTAGTCATTTAGAGAGCCACAAAATTCCATCACTGGAGGTTGTGAGTGCTGGGCTTCCTTGGGGAACTGAAATGTTATTGGGTGCTCTTAGGCAGCTGCCACGTTCCACCCCAGAGGTGGTTGCATTTCAGTAGTGGGTAAAGAGATTCCCTTCCTATCCCTTGTCAGCTCTCTGGGATGTTGTGTTATTTAACGAGTGTAAAAAATGCTGTATGATCTCCAGATATATGGTCTCCTGGAAGGATAAAGGATTCTTGTTATTGCTGTGGTGGGAGGGGAGAAGGGGGCTTGGGGAGGGTGGGATCAGTGGTGAGGGGTGGGCAAGTTTGCAAACTATGACCTCACTAGAAGGAGACTGAGAGGGTTGAGGATTCAGATGAGCACAGTGGAAGAGCCTTGGCAAGGGCACTCCACAAACCACCAGGGTGGAGCCGGTAATAGGGCTGGGCTTGCAACCGTGAAGTCGGGATGAGCAGCAGCTTTGGCCTTGCAGCAGTAAGGGCTTGAATGTGGCTGTTGCTTTCGCAGCCCAGCCTCGGACAGGGTGAGTGCTAAGGGGTTTCCTGTCTGGAGAGCAGGTGTGTCAGAACTGGGACCATCCCCAGCATTCCCTCCAGTGCACCTTGTTGTCTGTACGTCACGGCCCCGCTGCAGCCCACGGCTAAGAGACCAGACAACTTCATAGCATGATGGGCTGGTGCTGCTCGGAAGCATCCACTAGGGAGCACTTGTGCATGATGCAGCTTGCGCTGCTGCTTCCGTTCCCCACCCAGAGACTGGAGAGCATCTCCTTATCTGCCCTTTGGGGCAGGGAGGGTCTCTCACCTACCTTCTGGAGAGGGCCACGTACCCTCACAGCACCGTGTGCACCTTAGTAGCAGCATGTGGAGCCAGGGAGCAAAGATTGTGTTGGGTAGCTGCCAGCCCTGAGGGGGATCGCTGATTTCATCAAGTGTTTTGCATGAAAGGGGCTTCATCTGGAGCACCGCCTCCTTGTGGGACCATGTTCTCCCTGGGGAATGACACCCTGAGACAGGCATGCAAGCTGGGAAAGAGTGACTCACCTGGCCAGATGTGGCTGCTGGTCCTCCCCCTCCCCTCACACTGCTCCCCATTTGAGGTGGATGCTATGGCCACAGAGATGATTGGGGGTGCGGGGGGGATAACGCAGGCAAGGAGCCAGTGGAACCCAGAATGCTGCAGCGAAGCTGGGAGCATGGTTGGAGCCAGGATGGGGTCTAGAGCCCTAGCACCTGCCTTGAGGGAGAAGAGAGGATCGTGCACTTGGAGAGGAGAAGTTCTGCTGGGGCCTCTCCCAGCTCTGCTCCGAGGAGCATAGGGCATGCCTGCAGGAGTGTGGACTCCTGCTCGGGACGCTGCTGCTGCAGCTGGGGAAGGAGGCAGGAACAAAGGATCTGTCAGGTGCTCAGCCATTATTGGACATTAGTAGGCATTTTGTCTGGGCAAACCTATCCGCCCTGCTTGGCCAAGGAATCCCAGGCAGCCGGGTGCCTTCCATGACCCAGAGGATTTGGTAAAGGGATGGGGGGGTGAGTGCAATTTGCTTCGAGGGCCTTGGCCAGAGGGGACCCGTCCCCGTGGATGGCAGGTGGTCCCCGCACTGGCTGATGGCGAGCGGCGATTCTGTGCCTCTTGCCTGGGCTGAGAGCAGAAGGGTTTGTCTGCAATGTGGCACAGCTGCAGTTAGTAACGACTCGTCTCCTGCAGCCTCCCGGTGACATTCAGACCGTGTCTGCCGCCTCCCACACAAGAACCGCTGTCGGCAAGCCGCCTGCCCAGTTCCCAGTGCCGCACACTTAGCGGGAAGGCCCCATAGCGAGCGTGAATGCAGCAGAGCACCTCTGTGCGGGTCCTGACACAGCATTCCCTGGGGCAGACGGCCCTTGTGAATTTGGGAAGAGAAGGGTTTCCAGGAGCCCTGTGTGGGTACATGGCTCTCTCCCTGTCTGTATCAGGGCACTCTGGACCCACATTCCCTGCCTGTGTTTGCTGTTGGGGGGGCCTGTAGCAGCCCCTGCGGGCTTTGGATTGATGTGCTAAGTACCCCTTTGGTCTCCCTGTCCTTCCCGTGGTGTTTGCTGAACCTCTGTCCTGTGCTCCCCCGCTGATCCCTGTGTGCACCGGAGGGGACCGCTTTCTCTTTTTCTCCAGCAGCCAAAGAAGCAAGGCTGCCATGGAGCTAAGCCAGGCCGTTGGGCTTTCTTGGCTGGGATCAATGAGTCCTGCGTGTCCAGCAGCAGCCACAACTGAACTGGGGGTAGGGGGTGTGTTGGTGTGCAATCCCTGTGAAGTGCCAGCGTGCCAAGGCTTTAATGCCAGACCTGCTGTCTCACTTGCAGCACCCCACGTAGCGCAGCAGGGAGCCTGGCCTGGCCCGGTGCTCTGAGCTGGCACGGCGTTTCTCTCCTCAGCCTTCTCCCTGAAATAAAGACAGGTTCTGCCCTTTTAATCTGTGGATGTGAGCGGGGGCTGGGAGGGAGCTGCTGAAAGGCCGAAGTACACACCACGCAGTGACAGCCTCTGTCTGCGCCCTGCTTTCTAAGCCTCGCCCCTCACACTGTCCTGTCTGGTCCCTATCCCCGGCCTGCAGTACAGCTGCCTTCCTCCCCAACCTGCCCCAGCAGAGCCAAGCCTGGCTCCCTGGGAATGCCCTCCCCTCGATGCACAGCCCCCTCCACGGTGCTAACGGTGCTACGCTCCCCTGAATGCCCCCTCACCTGGTACCAGTGCTGGCAGTGGATGTAACTGAAGTAGGGGGCAGACAAGCTTGTAGTAATGAGCTGCTCATTGCAGAGCCTGCGGAGGCTGCTCTTCTCCTCCTGCGCCAAGCCTGGGAGAGGCACCCTGGCTTTAAAGTGTTTCATTACTGACAGGAGTGTTGGACGGGGGTCTTGGATAACAGGGCTTTGCCTTTAATTAGCTCCCTGTGCAAGTGTCATGATCCCAGTGCATTGCCCTGAGCGAGGGTGAGGCTGCTGTGCAAAGGGGTAGCTCTAGCCTCATTTCCTGGGTGACTTGCCCCAGGCTACTCAGTGCTAGAACTGGGAGCCAAATCCTGACTCCTGACCTTCTCTGCCCACTGGACACCGCCCCCCCCATCCAGAGCCAGGAACAGAAGTGCAGGGCTCCTGTTCTAACTGCTAGACCGGCCTTCCTCTCAGAGCCAAAAACCGAACCAGGAGCTCCTACTTTAACCCCTTTTGGAGCTAGCAACAGAGCACAGCAAACCTGATTCCTACTCTGCTCTCATCACTAGACATGCAGCATTTCTCCTCCCCACAACCACACACAGCCATGCCTGGTGCTCGGCAGAGCTATTGTTCGGAAGGGGGCTCTCCAGGATTTGAATATGTCTTTCAGGGCCAACCTGCAGCGTATGGCGACTAAAGGGAAGGTGGGTATCTTTGGGAATCTCTCCTGCACACACACTGCTCCTTGGTTGGCCCTGGGCATTCTTTAGCTAGGGTGACCAGATGTCCTGATTTTATAGGGACAGTCCTGATTTTGGGGTCTTTTTCTTATATAGGCTCCTATTACCTCCCCCCCCATCCCCTGTCCCGATTTTTCACGCTTGCTGTTTGGTCGCCCTATCTTTAGCATTCACAGCCGTTTCCTCCTGCCCCATACCTGGACCTGACACATGGCTGTGCACAGCCTTCCCCAGCGCAGGGTGATCGTTTCCGTGTCCTTGGGGGAAGGCTGAGTGGGCTTTGCCCCTGCAGTGAGAGAATGCAAGCACAGTGCACAGGGATTTGAGTTTGGCTGGTCTATCTGGGAGCCTGCAGGGGAGATGACAGACTGCTCAGGAGCAGTGTTCTGCCCCTACCTGAGCCTCAGGGTGGGAACAGCTGCTGGAGCAGCCGAATAATGAGAGCACATTTCCCCTCCCCTCCTGGAGCCCCTTTCATCCAGTGAAAAGAAAAGGAGGACTTGTGGCACCTTAGAGACGAACCAATTTATTTTTGCGAATCTTTTTGCGAATACAGACTAACACGGCTGCTACTCTGAAGCCTTCATCCAGTGGGCTCACATCACTTTGCAATCATTAACATCCCCTCCAATGGAGTGGGTGGCAGTAGCCCTGCCTTACATTTGGGGAAACCGAGGCATGGTGTTTAAATGACATGCCCACAGTCAAACTTTGGAATGGGACAGAGGAGTCTTGGCTCCTGGTCTCCATTGTATTCAGACCTTTAGGCTGTGCTGCTTCCAGTGGCTAAAGGGGAGCTCTGCTCTGGGGCACGTCCTGGGGACCCCCAGCGTGCAGTGTGAGTGGCAGCACACCCCCTGTGCTGTTATGCCAGGCACGTGTGCTGGAAACCGCTGCTTTTTCCCCGGGCCGGGCAGCCAGTGCCTGTGACTGACAGTTCTGCTTAATTAGGGAGTTGTTATTTTATCAATTCCAAAGCGCTTGAAGTTTTCTGCTCCAGCTCACGCTTTCCACTTGTTAATGGGAAACCAACACCCTCCGTCAAAAGGCAGCAGGTCTGATGCATTCTAAGGCTCTGCGTGCTCTGGTTTGACGTCCAAAATAGAACACTCAAGCAGTCAGCTGGTGGATGGCTGCTTGATGTCGCTCTGACAGTGCCGAAAGCCTTAATTTCTGTGCCCTCCCTGTCCCATGGTGCACTCTGCACACCGCCTCAGCAGGACAGCACTGCGGCCACAGGCAAGTGGGTGGCTCAGGCCAGGGAAGGCTCAGCATAGGGGCAGGGTGGAAACCCCATTGCTTGGGACATTTCCAATTTGGGCTGAGTAGTGTGGCCCCTCCTACCCCGCTCCAGGGCAAGAGCAAGGTGAGAAATGCAGGGGGCATTATAAAGTGATGGATTCATTTCTGGAGCACAGTGCCCCCTCCCAGGAGGAGGGTGGAGGAATGACAGGTAGCAGCCAGCTGCAGCCCATTACCTGCTCCTCCCAGCACAAAGCACCAAGAGCTGATGCTGCGTGGAGAGAAGGAGCCCTTCGCTTCTCTGCTTGCTTTGAGGGTGATTTTGGGGCCTGGGGCTTGGTCCACATGCCATTTTCCTGGGTTAAGGAGAGGTGTGATTTTAAACCTGTTCAGTTAAATTGCTGTAACCTCCTGGCAGCTGCTTTCAGGAACTGGTTAAGCCCTTGGAGGTCTGCATGGGGGTTAGCAAAATGGGCTGAAAAGTGCAGCGTGGGAGCAGCTGTCTCCTGCAGGCTCTGCACTGCCAAGAAGTGGGAATGAGGGGTGGACTGGCTGGAGTGAGAGGTGGGGCAGGGAGTGAGGGGGAGCTGGAAAGCTGCAGTGCCCGGGCTGCCTGTCTCTTGTACCTGTTGCTGAGCAGCCCTCGTGAGCCCAGATACTCTCTCCCTCTGGCCCCTCCTGGGGGAAACGCCCTCGCCTCTCAGGGCCTGCCAACTTGGACCCATGCTGCATCACCTGGGCCACTCACCAGGCTCCAGTGTTGTTTCAACTTCCCATTAGCACCCGTGCAGCGGAGAGCAAAGTTACTTTTGCTCCTGGGCAGCCGGTACAGCAGCAGCTGCCCGGAGGCTGGCTACTGTGGAGTCGCCGTGCCTCCCGTACTCCACTCCCCTTCCTCTCCATACGTGGAGATCGTTCCCCAGTGATGCAGGATGTTAGTTGGAGTCCACGGAGAAGAGGGACTTGCAGGGAGCTCCTGGCCATGACTGCTCCAGGCTGTGATTTGGAGGGGAATGAATGACTCTCACACCCAAAGGGACGGGGTGACCAGAGCTCCTGGCCCCTGCCTGGTGGAGGCTCTTCAGGAGCAGGTTTACACAATGCCCCCAGGCATGATTAGCAGGATGTTCCCTGCTCCTAGGACAAGGCTCAGTGGAGGCGGCAACTTCTCTGTTTATGGGTCCTAGGCAAAGTGGGGCCATGAGCCACCACCCCTTTTGCTCCTGCTGGAGCAGGGACTGGGAAGGGACTGACCGGCCCTAAGCAGTTCCCCTGAGCTCCCGGCGTGGAGTGGAGGCTGGAAGGGACCCAAGAAAACCCAAGTGAGCTGTAGCTCACGAAAGCTCATGCTCAAATTGGTTAGTCTCTAAGGTGCCACAAGTACTCCTTTTCTTTTTGCGAATACAGACTAACACGGCTGTTACTCTGAAACCCCTCAATTTTTACTCCTCAAACATGAACCATAATTTGACAAACAATCAACTCCCCAAATGACCTTCCCCAGATCCAGGGTGTCTCAGTGACTGTGATCCTGGGGGACCAGCAGTGAGCACGAGACCCCCTGGGCTCTGAATCCCTGCTTTGGGCTTTCCCCTCTCTTGCCATCTCCACCGAGGGTGGAAATGCTGGGTTGAACCCTCCAGCCAGTCACCCCAATTCCCTGGGGCTACTAAGCATAGCAGGTGGCTCTGATTGTTGTGGTGATGGGTCTGTGTCCCTCCCTGCAAGCTAGGACCAAGTTGGGGTGATTTGTTCCCATGCCCCACTGCTGATGTCAGGAGAAATTCTCCCTTCTGCAGCCTAGGAGGATCCAGGCTGGGTAGTTGCTGCTGCAGAGGGGAAACCCTCTGCGGATCAGCCTTTGTCCTGTCTCCCTGGGGCAGTCGCATCCCTTGGCCATCCCTCGGAGCTATGTGTTGGTGACAATGCCTCTCGAAGTGTGGGGAGGGATGGCGCCAGCTCTTCCTAGACGCTGGGGGTTTAGCTGTGTGTGTGGGAGGCCCTTAGCGGTGGCAGGGGGAGGGCATCTGGGGTATGAACGCAAGGAATCCTTGATGGTAGGGCTCCCTTCCTCCCCACAGCATTTCTCTGGGCTCTCGGGGAGGTTTTCATCCTCTTTTCCCCTCTGAGTTGCTTCTCATGCAGCGCTAACTGCTGAAGTAACACAAACCTGCTAAATGGTCCAGCTTTATGATAACATAAAAATGATACTACAGCAGTGAGTGGGGCTTTATTAACCCCCAGGGAGAGGCTCCAAATGAACAGCTTGCTCTGCTCTGAGCTCTTTTTTCCCTTTATTTTTAATAACCACTGGAATATAAACTACACGTCAGCTGCTGGGGACTAGAAGGGGCACTTCCAGGAGGTCGCTCTCCAGTCTGCTACTGCCTCTCCCCGGCTCTGCCTCTCTCCCTCGCTCGCTGCAGCCTGACACTGGGAGGTCAGTGCCAGATTCCTAGGCTGGGAAATGGATTTCCTGGCATTTGGAATTCTACTTACAAGGCCTTGTAAATATTTTGGGTGGACTCTGATCAGTTCAGTCTCAGCGCAGTGGCTGCTCTGAGCTCCTGGACGCAGAAGGGCCCAGGGTCATTAAAGGTGCTGAGGTACCAGGAATGGGCCCCAGGATCTGCTCCATGCTGCTGCCCTTTGGATTGTGATTTCCTAGTGACGCTTCCTGCTGGGAATGGTGTCTGTGCACCCTGCCTACTGCTCTAGGGCCACGTTCTCAGCTGGTGTAAATCACCATCGGTCCTTTGAAGCTCATGGGGCTACATCATTTTACTCCAGCCAAGGATCGGGCCTCTAATTTTAGATATCCTCAGTGTGGGCAGGGAGGGGAGCAAGAGGGAAATCAGGAAATAGCAGGGTCCCCTGTCCTCCCTCCATACACGATGAGGCTGGTGGGCTTCGACCGCTGGACTGCATTATATCCCAGCGCTGGCCTTGCACTACCTGGAGTGCTGCAAAGAGCCTGGAGAGAAGCCTCACAGACACGGTGTCCCATCCCCCAAGTGCTTCACAGTGCGTTCCCACCGGGCAGCATGGTCCATCTCCTGGCAGGCCAGCGGTGATGGCAGAAAGGCAAGGAGCGTGGATTCCTTCGGAATATGTGGGGCACATACCTTAGGAGCCAACAGATCCTCCCCGACTGCCTATGGAAGGGTGGGCTGCTGCTGTTCTCCGAGTGCCCATCAAAGGTCACATTTTAGGAGCCACCCCCATTTACCTCTTACATCGCTCCCACCCCCACCCCGCAGGGCTGGTATTCTGGTACTGCCACATATAATTGTTTGCCCTTTCCATTAGAAGGCCCTGTTTTTAGTTGCTTATAACTTTGCCAAGCATGAGCCATTTGCGCTGAAACTTTCCACTCTGGGTGTCCACCTCAGGCGGAATGTTTTGGAAAGTTTCAGTGAAAACGGTTCAGCTGTTTTCAAGAATGAAATGAGGGAAAATATGTTGCTTTGCTGATGTTAAAAAACCCCTTCTGTTTCTATAGAAGGGCTAGCACCTCATGCTTTGTAGCCGGGACTTGGAGTTTGTCGGGGGCTCAGCCTAGTGGCAGGGATGTGTCTTCTGCTGTTCTCAGAAAGAAACACCCACGTTTGGCTCAGTTATAAACTGCTGAGCAATCACAGTTTGCACATGATCAGTAGAGACTTGTTAGAACTTGCAGCTAAATTCCCTGTAGATTCCAGCTGTACTCGGCATGCTGCAGGCCAGGCTGCAGTGGCTGGACAGGACTCCCCTGCAATTGCGTCTCCCAGCTGTTTGGGACCGACGCAACTCTGGGCACCAGAAATGAGGGTAGGGAGAGGTGTCCTCTGTGCTCTTACTGCTGTCCTGGGACAAGGTGCGGGAGGTGGCTCGGCTGTGTGATGGCTGCAGAGGGAGGGAATACGAGCTGGGAGCCGTGGAGGGAGTCAATTGGGAGAAGCAGCCTGGGCAGAGGCTGGGACTGGGAGCCAATGGGGGAAGACTGAGATCAGACAAGGCCCTGGGTTGGAGGGAGATGAGGCCTGGGTAGGGGATGAGGAGACAGGACATTGGCCAGGGTGGAAGGGGTCAGACGTGGAGACACCAGCAGCAGAAGAGTCTGTGGCCAGTACTGCAGAGGCCTGCACGGTGGATTCCCCGCTGATGACCCATGATGTCAGTATGATGCCATGTGATGGAATTGGGGGAGGGGGGAATGTCAGTTTGATTTTTTTAAGAACCTGGGAAATGACACACAATAAATGACATTCAAAGAACATTAAGGTGGCAAGTCAAGGCCTCCAAAGGTAGGGAATGGCCGAGTAGGGCTGCTCATACCACCTTTTTGCCGTTAACACAGAGTGCAGCAGGTGGATTTCTTCCTTACAAAGAGCTCCCAGAATACCTTGCAGCTGCCCTTCTTGCTTGTGGAGGCTGCCCTGGGGCCATTTGTGCGAGTGAGCCGGGCTCCTTGTGGACCCTCCTGCACTCAGCCCCAGCTCATTGCCCAGGCCCCTCTCAGACAGTTACAGCTTTTGCTCCCCAGGGTGGTAAGGGTTGGAACCTCTGAGCTAAGGCTAATGCATGGGGTCCCACAAGCGGTCCCGCTGCCTGGCCCTCACTGCCAGGGGTAGGCCCTGTGCCCCTTTGCTGCTGGTGCTTCAGTTGCCCGGGAACACTTGAGTGAATATCCACTTAGTGCCAAGCCACAGCCTCAGCCTGGGTGAATTGCTGCCTTTCCAACGCTGCTGCTGTGCCCCCCACGGCAGCACCCTGTCAGCTGCTTATTCCCCCCTCCCTGTCCCTGTCGGCAGTGGGCTGTCCTGTCCCTGCTCCCATTGCGTTTAATTAGCTAGATGCTTCCTGTCCGCTCCTCTCGCCTGCTGAAGGTGCCTGGCTATTGTGAGGTGAAAGACACTTTGGGTTACAGGAGGACACTTGGAACAGGTCACCCGCTTGCTGCTGAAGCTCATTTTGGACGGCATCTGTTCATTATTATGTGTTGGCTTGGCTGCTTGCCAGCAAGGCGAGCCCAAAGCCCAACACAGACATTGCTTTCACCCGGCGGAGGAGAGGGGCTGCTTTCCTGTCTCTGCCTCACCCCAGGAAGGGGAAACACAGGCGCTCACAGTAGAACCTGTTGGGATCGGGGCCCCATGGTGCTGGTTGCTGTGCAGTCAGAGGAAGGCATGGGCCCCCTCCCCTTGCAAACAGGGAAAGCTCAGCTTCCCAGAGCAGGGGACAGCAGCAGCTAACGCCTCCCCACAAGCCCCTCGTGGAGGTAGGGGAAACTGAGGCACAGAGCAGCAAAGCCCACATGTAGCTGAGGAGGGTATAGACCCCAGGAGTGTTGGCTCCTTGCTCTAACTTCCCACGTGGGTTAATGTCTGGCAGGGAGAGCTGAGCTCTTGCAGCCCTCTGTCTCTCACACTCTTCATTGCCTGAGCACCTGCCACGCCAGCCTGTCTTCCCGTTCTCTTCCCAGCGTCCGCATCGGCCTCTCTCTGGTTTGGGAGAGCTGCATCCCGCGCCGTTGTCTGGAAGCCTCATCATATGCCTCAGTCCCTGCACTCTTCCCCGGCTGTGTCCTGGGGCTGGGGACAAGGCGAGCTTTCCTAGCGTGGATCCCGACAAGGCTGAGTCGACGAGGGAATGGCCCAGCCCTGCTCCCGGGTTGAGTACCTGGCTTTGCATCTGCTGCTCAGTGCCTCCGGTGCGTTGTTATAGTGGGATAAGCTGGAGATGTGGCTCATCTTGCTGCTCCCCCAGGCCCTGCGTGTCCCCCGCAGCCCTGCCCGGAGAGTGGTTGGGAGGCCTCCGGGAGCCAGCACAGTCGTGGTTGTTGTGCAGCATTGGCGGATGACGGTGGGGTCCCGGTTTGCCTTTGGCGTGGGGAGAAGGCCAGGGCAGTCACTGGGCTGGGAACTCCAAGCTCCGGGTCTGTCCCGCTGCCCACGTGGATCTGAGAGCAGTGGAGGCCAGAACATGTGTGTTCAGCAATGAGAGGGGAAAGACTGGAGCTGCTCGGTGTCTGGGCTGAAGCAACGGAGAGAGGCCTGTGCAGGGCCAAACCCAGGCCTGGCCTCAGCAGCCCCAGCCCCCGGGAAAGTGAACGAGAGCACTTCCCCCGTCCCCCCCCAGTGATGCGCACTCACACACACACACACAGAGCAGAGGGGCACCCTCAGTGTGGCAGAGAGCCTCCCTTTGCAATGTCACTTCTGCTGTCACAACTAGCTGCCTTTTCCAGGGCCCATCACCACAGTCTCTGGGCGTTCAGCACAGAACTGGTTACAACACGTCACTCGGACACACGTTCAGTGCAAAGTAAATACACCCCACGTGGTCATGCCTCCCTCACGCTCACTAGTGCAGCCTCCTGTGCGCCCACATTGTCATACTGCGCACACACCTGCGTGCCCTTTGCTCACACACACTTGGACATACACTCTAGCACTCCTGTGTTGTGCACACACAACACTAGTACCCTCATTAGGGCACACAAGTACACTTATACGCACATTACACACTGAAATGCCCATGCGTAAACAAGCACATATTACACATTCCCCACATGTTCACATGCCCACATGAGCACACACAACGTACGCACCACTATCTGTGTGCACACAGACACCCAGCATATTCACCCCACATGCTCACGACTGCCATATATACACGTTCACCCCTGCCCCCTGGTGCATTTACACACCCACCCCCTGTCTATCTGTATAATTGCTTAGTGGGTGTGCACAGAAGATACGCGTAAATATTGTGACAATCAAACGCGGGGAATAACGCAGCAGGCTGGCCCTTAACCACACCTCTGGCTGGGCTGACCCCACCCTCCTCTGCCCCTCACCCTTCCTTTGGGGGGCTGTGGAGGAGAGTTCCCCATCTCTTCAGGGGGCTGAGAAAGGAAGAAGGAGCCTTTTTGTAGAGCTGTGGGTATCAAAGGGGCTGGAGCTCAGGGGTGCTTTTGAAGAACACGCAGTGTCTCGGGGAGCTCGGGGGAGGCCGAGACAGAGAAGCCGAGCAGACACCTTTGATTTGCTCAGAAAAAAAGGGTTCTTAGAAGCCACCTGGCCCGATGCCAGCGATTGAGACGCGCCGAAGCAGACATGCCAAGCAGTAATTGCAGACAGGCTCGTTCAAAGAGACGAGACGTTTATTTTTAACTTGTGTTAAGGTAATGCACGGATCTGCAGACTGCAGGTTCAAAAGTTCACTGCCCCCAGCCCCCCACGCACCCCCAGCGTTCCCTGGATTTGGTTTTGCAGTGAACGCGCAGTGTTCCTCTGTCCCAACGCCCTCGCGTGCGGGGTGGCTCGTCTGGCATTTCTCTAGACACCCCGTTCCTCTTCTGAGCAGCCTTTGTTGTCTCCCAGGGAGTCTGGCTCCTTTCATGTGGGGTGGGAGGAGCAGGCCCTCCGGGAACTGAACTCCAGGGAGGAGCCTCAGACCCCGGGGTCGGGAGGAGATGGGAGCATGTGGGGCTTTGCCAGCTGGGATTCCTGCCCTGCAGAGTGGGGCCTGCAGGCTGTGGTCAGCGCTGCTCCCGGCTGGCCAGTCCTGGCGTGGAAGGTGCTAGGAGCCATTAGAGCCCGGAGAGGTCTCATGGTTTATCAGCAGAGGGGAGGGGTGGGGTCGTTGGGAGCTGGGCTTGAGCAGGTCGTAGGGATGTGGGCCGGTGTGCAGGGAGTATGACCGGGAGCCAGGAACTTGACACTGACTCCAGGGTGACCTTATGCAATTCCCTTGCCCTCTCTCTGCCCTGGCTCTGCCCCTTGTAAAAGGAGGACAATGCTCGTTACCCACCCCAGGCACGGGCCCCATTCGTTAGTATGTGTCAAACACTGGGGACAGGCCCGCACCTCTGGGCGGATTGTCTCTCGCAGGGGAGGCAGGTAGCGAGGGCCCCTTGCTCAACAGCCCCCCCGCCAACTGGGCTCATTTGCTCATGTCTGACGCTGGCTTTTATCCAAGGGCAACTGGCCGTTCAGCCTCCTGCTCTCACCTGACTTCAGGGGCCCAACTCGAGTTGCCTTCAGTGTGGCCCACAGCTTTCCCCACCTAGGCCTGCCCGCTAAGCCCATCCCTGGGAAAGCATCTTGTCTTTCACACTGACAGTCCTGGGCTGCCGGCCACTCCCCCACCCCCTGATTAGACAGTAACCTGGCTGGGCGGCTGAGAACGAGGACTAGCTTTTCCCTCCGCCCGCCGGCAGGACTGTACGGCCGAAGGCACAGAGCCCGGTAACGTGTCTGTCTTAGAACGGCTGCAGACCAGACAGCAGACCAGAGAACCAGACCCTCAGCCTCCAGGAGATTCCCACTGTTCAGGGTGCTCTCCCCACCCGTTTGTCCCCTGTCTGGTGGGGAGAAAGAACCTTGATCCCAGAAAATCTCAGCTTCTTAGTGCAGAGAGTGATGCCAGTTCATCATCATCATGTCAGTCTGACTAGCCTTGGTCACCCTGAGAGATCCCGGTGCACTTCCTGGCGGTGCCCTCCTCAGCGTGCTGCGGCAGGGGCCTGCAGTCTCCCTGACCATGTGCCGGCTCAGGCAGCGCTTGTGCAATATGGAAATGCAGCCACCTCTGGGGGGCTGGGCAGCAGACAGCAGGTTTCACAACAGTGGGAGGACGAGGGGAAGTTTGGGGAACCCAGCTTCGATAAAAAGTGCTCTCGTACCTTGAAGGGCACAAAGGCTCACCCCCAAAGACCCCACACGGCCAAGTGCACGGAGCTTGGTTTATCAATATCGAAGGGGTGAGGGCTGAGCTAGCCTTGCTAGGAACTGAACCAGTGGCTCTAGGCATCACAAGCCTGACGCTTATTGAGACCCTGTTACACGTGGGTTGTTCGGCCAGTTTGATGACTTGATGTGCTGAGCACTCAGGCGCCTCGCGGGATACTATGGAGCTGTTGCCTCATGCAGTGGATCAATGACCATATTGTCCCATTACAAAGATTTAGGCCCAGTACGAATTGTGTGCACAGCGTACGCAAATGCAGTGCAGTTTCAGAACCTGCATGTGCGGAGATGTCCAGGTAGACATCAGCTGCGTGCAACCGGACTAGCGGCTTGCACGCATTCTGTGCGTGCCGAGGCAATTCTGAAAACCTGGCTCTGAATATTTTCACTTTTTATTTTAAGTTAAAATACATAAAGCTCATCACTGGACATGATTGCGTCTCATTTCTAGGCCATTTCCTTTGGTCTCCCTCAGAGTAATCACCGCTATGGAGACAGAGATGTAATCAGAGGCATTATTAAGTGGCTAAATAGTTGACCAATCAGTGCCAAGAACAGGAATGTGATAATGAGGCTCTGTCAGGTCTGTCTCCTGCCCCAAGAACATCTGATCAAATATTCTAAAAGAAAGCTGGAGCAGAAATGCTTTATGATGCACCGGCTTTAAACGTGCAATAATAATAATGAATAAAATACAATCCATTCCTCTTCATTAGCCTCCTATCCAAGCATCTCAAAACATTTGACAAACATGAGTTAATTACACCTCACAACAATCCTGAGATGTAGGGGGAGTGTCTGTCTGTCCGTCTATCCTCTGTTCCTTGGTTGGTCATTGTCAGCAGTATCAGTCACTTCCTGTCTGGATTCTACTTCTCTCCCCCTTGAGGGGGAGGGAGCCATTTGGCACTCCTGCCGGGGCATTCCTTCTCTTGCCATTTCCTGGTGCGTCGCACTCGTGTAACTACTTTGGGGTTAACTTGCCTTCAACTCAAGAAGCTTCTTAGACGTTAGCGCTAAGGGCTGTGATCCTCTGCTTCCAACTCGCTGCATCTGTTGACCCGAATGGAGCTTGAGGGGGTGCTGCCATGTTCTCATCCTGCTGAACAGGGAGCCCTGGGATCTGCCCAATTTCTTTTATCAAGGTCTTTGCTGTTTGCTTCAACTTTCCTGCTGACCCACTTGGGTGTGCGCAGTAGTGCTTGAGCTGATAAAGGAAAGAGAAGTGCCAGGATGAGTCACGGGTGACTTGCTGACCATTATCTGTTATTAGCTCACCTAGGATCCCATGGTGAGTAAACCATGATTTACAATAGGGTGTTATTGTGATTAGGGCGATGATTAGTTTATGGAGCGCCCACAATGTGCTAGATTCTTCCACACTGGCAAGAAGGCCTGGCCCCTGCCCTGGGGAGCTCACAACCTGTGATTACAACCGTGGAAGTGTTAGTATATTGTTACTCGATGTGTTGTGCAACAGTGCAATATAAATTGAGAAAATGTCATAGGAGTCCGCTAATAAGAAGTCACATTCCCCATTTAATTCAAAGAGACCTGCACCAGCCTGGGGCCAAGAACCATCAGGAACCATGGCTCTACAATGAACCACATAGTGATGTGTAAAAGTGGTCATGTGGACCCTTCTTTTCAAAAGTGCTAAGCACCCATAACTCTAGAAGTCAATGGGAGCTGGTGCTGATCAACTGATTAGGCCTTTTAAGCTGGGGCTCTTTGTCATCCCTTGAGTGATACGCGTACAGAATAGCTGCTCGTTCAGTGGCTTCTGTCCTGTGCCGTGAAACCACACTGCATGAAGTCTGAAATGCTGGGCATGATCTAGGTGCTTACCTGTGTACTGAGAACAGAGCCCCAGAGATGCTATTCTAGCCAGGCACCAGTGCTGCCATCCAAGATAAGGCAGCCAAAGAAATCAACAATGGATACAGGAAGGAGAAAGCAAAAGAACCACTGAAACCACATGAAACTGACTTTGTATTTAAGACCCAGCTGTACTAAGCATCCAGTTTTTGCTGGGCCCTTGGATGGCTGCCTAATGCAGGCTCCTTTAGCGTGTGTGCGCGCGTGCGTGCGTGTGTATTTTAACAGGAATCGCTGCAGTTCTGTATTTAGATAAGGAGAATCAACCTGCATGCTTCAGTGCAGAAACGAAATGCCGAAGGGGGGAGGAACCCCCCATACCCAGACAGTGCTGCTCAGCACTAGGTGGCTTATACTAGGGGAGCTTTGCCCTCCCGTTAAGGTATCATTGGACACCACCAGCTGTTGGAAGCAGGTTGGCCGCATGGTCTGATGTTGTGCAGCACGTCCTATGTTCCTAAACACTAAGCAAATACAGCTGCGTGTGGTGGCTTAACAAATAGGACTTGTGCCATCAACCCCTTGGTTGGGTTGGGGTCTCCAGGTGAGAGGAGCATCTGAGTTGCCTTGCCGCTTTAGCCCCTCCATACCCTGTACCTGGCATGCGGGGTACATGGAGAGCTGCAGAGAGGCAATGAACAAGCTTGTTCTGGAGTGACAGGCTGATAAGCCCCCCCGATCCCTCCCCTTTTTTTAGACTGTCAAACCTACTTCTGTCCCAGGGCTGTGAGACAGCGTTTGTTGCTGCGTGCTTGATGGCTGCTCCCGGTTCCTCGGCTCCTGTGATTTATCTCTGCACTTTGCACTGATTGGATTAGAAGTTTAAATGCTAAGAGTGCATAACAATATATTTTTCTTATTAATATTAAAAATCATTATTGGATTTTTTATAGTTCTGTTTTGAATTGAATCCCCATGTTTGATTTATTCTCTCTCCTAGAGTAGAATTTAATGCTAATAGGAACAATCATTGCTTTGTTTTGAGGCTTTGACTGTTTGGAAAACTTTCACTGCAAAGGGAAATTACAGCATTATTAAGAGTCCATTAAAATAGGGTTTGTCCATTGCCGGCTGATACCTGCAAGCTGGGGAGAAAGCAAAAAGGTAAAGACAAAGAGCCTGTTTTGCAAGGCTTTCTCCCCCCGCCCTTCCCAGGGTGTCACGTAATTATCATGGCAATTATTATAATCAACTCTATTATGTTACAGGTATTAATTGCAGGTCCCACTGGTGAAATTTCCTATGGGACGCCAGGCTAATAATGTGTGTAAATCATGGTGGAGCATGATTTTATGTTAATCAGTAAAAGGAGAGATTGTGTGTCTTTGTGGTTTGTTTTTATTAAGTGAAGCCTTGTCCTCACTGATAAAAAAAAGGCAGTTTCTTGTCTCGGGTGAACTAGTGCTCATGAGCTATTCCGAGGGAAAAGCCCAGCGAAAGCCAGGTGCTCTGGTTTTACCAGGAGGTAAACAAGGCGAACTCAGCTCTGGTGCTAACCTAGCCTGGCCTAGCTACTGTGCACTAAAACGGATGTGTCTGGTCTGCGCTGTGTTTTTACCTCAGGACAGCTCATGTGCATTACAGTGAGGTGAAAACTTCACCTTTTCAGTGATGTAGGGAAAACTGAGACCCACTGAAAGGGGCCTCAGGTGCAAACCACATGTGTGCTGTTAAAATGCTGTTCCCCATGCAGCCAATGTGGGCACCGATTCTGCAGCTGGATCTACTCTGGCAGACCCTTGTGTCTGCACATGACCCCATTGGGGCTGCCCACATCGATCCAATTGCAGGATTGAGACCAGCCCTGGGGAGTATTCCAGAGGGAGATGTTTATTTCCTAGCTTTCCATCACATCGGCTCTTGGGCTCCTTCCTGTATCGTACTGCATTTGGACAATGTGAGCAGGCCGGCTGGGTCTGTAGACTGCCTGGTTGTGCGACTGCGGAGGCTGAATTCACAGCACAGCAGAGGGGAAGGCTCAGCCAAGCAGAATTCTGCTGTCAGGGATTTTGTTAAAGCCGTTTCTCTTTAAATTGCAGTTGATGTGAACTTTTTAAAAACAAATTCTAAAATTGAAGTCTAGACCCCTTGCTCTGCGTATGCCTCTGTAAATGTGTTATCTGTGTTACAGCAGCCCCTGTCGGCTCCTCTTTGTGGTCTGTGTTTGTACAGTGCCTAGCACAGTGGGTCCTTGTCTATGAGTGGGGCTTCCAGGCAATAAATAATAACAGGCTGTGACAAAGCGGGACTGTTCTTAATGTTTCCTCTGAATAGTGTGGGGGTGCCTCAGTTTCCCCTATGCAGTTCTTAAGTATCTAGGGGGTGGGGTAAGGGTGTATGATCATTGCAGAGCCCTAGAGGGCAGGTGTGTGCAGGGGGTCTGGACACAGAGAATGGCCGACACCCTGTTTCCTGGCAACTGATGGCCTGGGCCCTTCCCCCCTGCAAGGTGAGAGCTAAAGGGTTGGAGAGCAAGGGAATCCGGTGACCTCCTGGCTGGGGAAAGGGACAAAGCCCAGAGGAGGAGGGGCTGGAGGGAGTTTCAGTTTGGGGCTGGCTGGGGACATGGAGTGAAGAGCAGATGTGGTTGTCTGGCTCACTGCCCCCCAAAATGGACCCAGCTGAGAGGTCCGGTTCTCTGCACCTACAAGCTCTGTGTTAGACCATGTTCCTGTTGTTTAATAAACCTCTGTTTTACTGGCTGGCTGAGAGTCACGTCTGACTGCGAAGTTGGGGTGCAGGACCCTCTGGCTTCCCCAGGACCCTGCCTGAGTGGACTGGCTGTGGGAAGCGCACGGAGGGGCAGAGGATTCTGAATGCTCTGGGGTCAGACCCAGGAAGGGGGAAGCTGTGTGAGCTGTGTGTCCTGCAGACAGGCTGCTCACAGAGAGGAGACTTCCCCAGAGTCCTGCCTGGCTTCGTAGGGAGCAGTTCCAGAGCATCGCGCGGGGACTCCGTGACAAGGGGGCTCTGGGCTGAGGCCGGGGGTTGGGGTGTGGGAGAGGGTGTGGGCTCCAGCTGGGGGTGTGGACTTTGGGGTGGGGCCAGGGATGAGGAGTTTGGGGTATAGGAGAGGGCTCCAGGCTGGGGGATGGGGCTGAGGGTTTGGAGTGTGGGAGGGCAGGGGGCTGGGATGCGGGAGGGGGTGAGGAGTGTGGGGTCCTGGCGGCACTTACCTCAGGCGTCTCCTGGAAGTGGCTGGCATGTCCCTCCGGCTCCTAGGTGGGGGGGTGGTCAGGGAGGTCTGCACACTGCCAATGCCCGCAGGCGCCGCCCCCACAGCTCCCATTGACCATGGTTCCTGGCCAATGGGAACTGCGGAGCTGGTGCTTGGGGCAGAGGCAGCGCGCAAAGCCTCCCTGACCGGCCCTGCGCCTAGGAGCCGGAGGGACATGCTTGCCACTTCCGGAAGCTGCGCGGAGCTGGCTAGTGCCCCTGCCTTAGCCCTGCTGCGCCACCAGCCGGACTTTTTACAGTCTGGTCAGCGGTGCTGAGCGGGGCTACCAGGGTCCCTTTTCGAGCAGGCGCCTGGCGACCCTAGAAAGGGAGCTGTGTTCTCTGTGCAGCCTGCCCCTCCCAGACGTGCTTCCAAGCCAGCTGATGCATGTCACCATTCAGGGAGTGAAGGGCAGGCCTCAGGAAGGTCAGAGGTGATGTTTGGTTTGGAGAAACATCCAAAAGTTTGGTCTGCGTAGGGGCAGCTTTATTTGAATGATCCCTTCTGGCTGTGCCAAGGGCTGCAGACAAGCGGCGGTAGATTACTCCCACGGCTTCTCCTGCCATTTCAGGGCCTGTCAGCCGGCTCCAGCCCGCCCAGTGGAACATGCTGGTTTGGGACCGTGCAGTTCAGCTCGCAGTGTGGGTGTGGGTGAGCCCAGGCTGAGTCTGGGTCTTTCCAAACCGGCGCCTGCAGCCTCGACCCACGAACTCTTGTATCACAATGTTATTCCTTTGCCGTTCGGGTGGCCAGATCTGTCCCTGCTAACCCCAGCGGGCAGGGGCCTGCATCTCCTCTGAGGGCTGAGTGGGGTGGCTCCTGCGTGGCTGCATGCCCTGTTGCCAGGGCAGTAAGGGGGGGCCTGGGGCCCTGCACACCGGTGCAGGGAGCTCTGCCGGTCTCCAAGGCGTAGGTCTGGCACAGGCTGTGCTGTGATTGAGTGGGTGGCCTTTGGGGAGCTAGGACCCTTCCGGGGCAAGTGGAATGAGCCTGTGTCTCCTGCCTTCCAGCTTCCCAAGGCCCTGTCTGATTGTTTTCTCGCTCTGCTTCCAAAGGACATGGGGCAAGAAGATTCCCTCTAGCTCTCCTGGGGCTCCAGGGGCCCCTGACAAGCTGTAGCAATCATCTGACTGAAATGTGGCTGCGGTCTCTTTTGAACCCAGCTAATTCACTCTCTTACTGCGCGGTCTGGGAGACTTGACGGGAGCTGGGCTCTCCACAAAATAAGAACCCTAGGGTGCTCAATGGGGGGGAGAGGGACGCTGCCCTTTTTCCAGTGCAGCTGGGCAGCAGTTACTTTGTGGTCCTTTTTCTCTCCCTTGAGCGCTGATTCCTCCGATCCCCGGCCGTGCCCACGACCTCATTCCTTTGCCGCCAGCAGCCAGCTCCTTCGCACGCGAGGCTGCCCCCGATAGCTGGCTGGCGCTGGGCCGCCTGCTCTCGACTGCAGCCAGGCTGCCTGGTCTGCTCCTTGGCAGCCTCCTGCCTGGCTTGAGGCAGTGCTGAGTAGCTGCCAGTGGGCTGCCGGGGCAAGAGGTAAAGTGGGTGAGGTGCCCTGTCCCAGGCCGAGCAGCAGACCGAGTGTACAGCAGGGAACTGGGCCACTTCTGGGGTGGGCGCGGCCCGAGACACCCATGGAGGTGGGAACGGACCCGGGAAGCGGGCAGGGCAAGCCCAGGCAGCCGGCCTGTGGCATTGAGCAGCCCGCGGCAGCGGTTTGCCTGGAGCTGCGGCTCATGCAGGGTCAGAGCGCGGTGGCGCCCGCCCGCGCACACGGGACAGTCGCGAGTGTGGCCTGCAGAGGCCCAGCCAGCCCCGCCGCCGGGAAACGCCGAGACGCAGCAGGGGCGGCGCCGAGCTGCTGCGGGGAATCACAAGCGAGGGTCAGAAATCTCAGCGGCAGTAGCCAACCACAGCTCCCAGCCCCCTCCCCCAGCCCCCCCACCTGGAGCCTGCTCCCCCGGCCCCCCTCCCCCGAAACCTACTCACCCAATTCCTCTCCCCCAGGCCCCCCACCTGGAGCCTGCTCCCCCGGCCCCCCTCCCCCGAAACCTACTCACCCAATTCCTCTCCCCCAGGCCCCCCACCTGGAGCCTGCTCCCCCGGCCCCCCTCCCCCGAAACCTACTCACCCAATTCCTCTCCCCCAGGCCCCCCACCTGGAGCCTGATCCCCCGGCCCCCCTTCCCCAGCCCCCCCACCTGGAACCTGCTCCCCCGGCCCCCCTCCCCCGAAACCTACTCACCCAATTCCTCTCCCCCAGGCCCCCCACCTGGAGCCTGCTCCCCCGGCCCCCCTCCCCCAGCCCCCCCACCTGGAACCTGCTCCCCCGGCCCCCCTCCCCCGAAACCTACTCACCCAATTCCTCTCCCCCAGCCCCCCCACCTGGAACCTGCTCCCCCGGCCCCCCTCCCCCGAAACCTACTCACCCAATTCCTCTCCCCCAGGCCCCCCACCTGGAGCCTGCTCCCCCGGCCCCCCTCCCCCGAAACCTACTCACCCAATTCCTCTCCCCCAGGCCCCCCACCTGGAACCTGCTCCCCCGGCCCCCCTCCCCCGAAACCTACTCACCCAATTCCTCTCCCCCAGGCCCCCCACCTGGAGCCTGCTCCCCCGGCCCCCCTCCCCCGAAACCTACTCACCCAATTCCTCTCCCCCAGCCCCCCCACCTGGAACCTGCTCCCCCGGCCCCCCTCCTGGAACCTGCTCCCCCAGCCCCCTCCCCCAGCCCTCCTCCCGGAACCTGCTTCCCCGGCCCCCCTCCCCCCTGAACCTGCTCACCCAATTCTCCTGCCCCAGCCCCCCTTCCTGGAGCCTGCTCCTCCAGCCCCCCTCCTGGAACGTACTCACCCCAGCACCCCTCCCCTGAAACCTGCTCACCCGGAACCTGCTTACCCCGCCCCCCTCACCCAGAACCTAGGGTGCTAGGGGACAGGCTGCTGGTGTCGAGGGAACCCTAAATGGCCTGCTCTTTGGTGCTACCTGGAAGGAAAGCAAGCAGCTAGGGCCTCAGGGACTGATGGTGGCTTTGGGTTGTCTCCGCCGTCTCTCTCCATTGTCGCGGTCTCTGCCAAGATGCTGCCTTCCCTGTTAATCCGACTCAGCTACTCAGCCCCAGCTCTGCTCCAGCTGCTCCATTCCAGCTGTCCCCGAGGCACAGGCAGAGAGGGGAATGGGGCACACAGTGCCCCACAGAGAGCTAAGCCTGTGGGAGGTGTCTGGCGGGGGGCAGGCACAAGGGACTGCTTGGCAGTAACCCGAAGGGGAGGGTGCGTTTCCCACACTTTGCACAGTGGTCCAGCTGCAGCACTGCCCTTGACCTTCAGGGCCCAGGTCTCCATTGGGCTGTCCCCCTGCCAGGTGCGGGAGTGGGGGAGGGACAAAGGTGGCTTTAAGCCCCTTTTCTGCTCACCATATTCTTGGGTTTCCTGGGCTTGCGCTAACTTAGCTCTAGCAGTCCCCCTAGGGGCCCCCCGCCAGCCCCCCCCATGTGCCCAGGCTCTACCGCCTCCCTGCTCTTCCTCCCCACCCCCCGCTACACCGCAGGGATTCCCCGGCAGTGGTTTCCAATCCTTGCTGCCTCTGGAGCAGTGTAAAGGGGCCAGGTGCAGCAGAAAATCAGACCCCTGTTAATGTGCTGCATGAACTAAGGGAAGCACCAGCCCCCCTTTCTTCCCCCAGCCCCATGCAATCAGGCCCTGGGGCAGGCATAGGGTTGCCAACTCTCCAGGATTGGCCTGGAGTCTCCTGGAATCGGCATCAATCTCCTGGTGACTATTGAAAGCAATCTGGGAGATGTTAAGAGGATATTTTAAGAAAATAACATTACGTCATATTGGGGGGGGAAATCGCTTCAGTCAGAGTTGGCAACCCTAGGCAGGCATCATCTTAGCCAGCCTGAGAGCAGGCTGTGAGTCGCGCTTTAGGGCTACAGTAATTCATTATGGGATTGTCAAAATCATGCAGCATTTGGAGAGAGAAGCTCATTCTTCCCTGTGTGCTGTGCAAGGAGAAGGCCGTTCCAGCAGGCGCTGATTGCTCTGCCCTGGCTCCCGCCTCCCTTGCCTGCTGCCCTGGGCTGGGTATGTGGGTAAATGCACCCGACAGTCCAGGGCTGGCTGGGTTACATGCCTTCAGTGTAATACAGCATTACGAGTTGATTAGCCTAGGGAAATTGGCTGTCCTTTCTGCCCACACCCTATGCCCCTCTAGCTTGTTAGTGGGAGTGGGCAACTGGGGGTATGCCAACTGTGAAATCTCCCAGCCTCCCCTGGGCTCCCTTGCAGAAACAAAGTGAGGATCGTACTCCCCAGCAGAGGATTTGCAGCCGTTGTCATTGCCTGGGGGATTGTGATCTCTGGGTATGGGGACGGGAGTCTGGAACCTACTCACCACCCACCCTGTTATTCGCACCACAGCCCAGGAGGGTCCAGGAAAACACAGGCAAAGCAGCTTGGCCTGACACACGGCCATCAGTGCCTGTGCTGTTGTGTGTGCATCCCCTGGGTGTCGGGTGCTGCGGGTG
The DNA here is from genome assembly GCF_015237465.2 of Chelonia mydas. Lineage (NCBI taxonomy): Eukaryota > Metazoa > Chordata > Testudines > Cheloniidae > Chelonia > Chelonia mydas. Next base: position 17,295,659 of record NC_051259.2, on the reverse strand, counting down.
GCTGGGTCTCTTCGCATGGTGCAGGGGATGAGGGTGGTTTTCAGTTCGGTGCAATGTGAGGTTTTTTAGATCCTTGTGGCAGGGATCTTGTCTTTATTTGTGGCTTGTACCACTCTGAGCACCTGTCTGCATAGGGCACATAAATCACCGTGATGAATTATGGCTCAAGGCTGGCACTCACTCAGCTGCTGGACAGAGTTCCTGTCCCCCTCTCTCGCCTGCCATTCATTCCAGGGCTGAGGGGTCTTGTGCAAGCCCACTTCAGCCCTTGCAGGGTGGACTATGCCACCGCGTGCGTGTGCCAGCGCCCCCGAGTGGTGAAGCTGGGGAAGGCTGCCTCACAGCAACACGCCCCGGTTTTGTTGCTAAAGTTTGCGGGTTCCATTCCCTGACACCATACAGATACACTTGGGTGAGCCCCGCAGTGTCGGCGTGTGGCTGTAGGTTGCTGAGTGCCAGAGTCCCTCCTCGTGCTGCTTTCCCACACTGTGCTGCCATGTCTGCAAATAGTTTTTCCACCACGGAAAGCGTTGTGGCAAATGCACACAGCAAAACAGAAGCCCTCAGTATAATGAGAAAATGCCAGACGGGTGCATCACTGCCTGGGCTGGGATACACTGACGCATGGCAGTCTCTTTATCCCATGGAAGGAACTGATGGGTGTGGTCTCCGTGCTCACCCAGGATTTATGGTATCAGCCCCTCCCTCCCTGGGTCAGGAGCGTGACACTCCAGATTTGAAGCTCAGAACTGGTCTCTGGCCTCCCAGCCCTGCCAGCTAACTTCTGCTGAGCTTGCCATAAAGGGCACCTTTTCAGCAAGCCTGCTGAATCACGGACCTGTGTGCGTGCCCAGGACCCTGTATGTTGCACACTCACAAAACCTCCGTGCCAATATGGGTGAATGGGCAGCACACGAGCCTTGCACATGCAGAGGAGCAGGGCCACTGAAAAGCTGCCCTCAAGGCTTCTGCTAAGAGCTGGATAAAGGCTTGAAGAAACCTCTGCTGGCCGGCAGTGTGTCCTCAGGAGCCCGCCCATCCGCAGTGACCCTATGGCAGAGGTTTCCCAGCACCCAGTTCACAGCCAGCTAGGCAGCTCTGGAATCCCAGCAATAGGATCTACTCAGACCTCCCTGTGTATTTCTTGGCTGACCTGCTCTCTTTTTTGCTGCATCCTGTCGTCTGAGCGTGCGAGCCAAGGAGTGGCTATATGGGGAGGCTGCATGCCAAGCTCTTAGGCAGCTGTTAGACCGGAGGATTTATGGCAGGATGAGGCTGCACTTGGTTAATGATGGTGGCTTCAGGTTAATTTTTGAACACCAGCCCCTTGTTTGGACTAAATGAGCAGATTTGTCTTCCTGACCCTGAGAATTCCCAACAGGATCCAGACATTCCACTCCCAGTTCTTCCCTAGCACCAGCCATCCTTGTTGCCCAAAGCACATCACAAGTGTTCATGGATTCAGCCTTGCAACCCCCATCTCCTAGCTGGGGAAATGGAGGCACAGAAAGTGTAAGGATCCGGGTTTTAAACTAGTTAGCTCTGCAATTGCATGTGCTCCATGTGTGCACAGCTGCCCCCGTGATTTGTGCATACACCTAACATGACAATGTGTGTTGACCAGGTACAGTAACATTATTGTGATCACTTGCACACGCAGATATCCAGTGAACATGCCACGCACAGTGGTCTCACACAAGGGAGTCCCACTTTCCCATGCAGAATTGGGGATCCAGCTTGTTATAAAACTGAGGGGCTTGTTCGACATCACACCGGAAATGTCAGCAGGACCTGGGATCCGACCACCAGCCCGTAGATTCATAGATTCAGATTCCAAGGCCAGAAGGGACCATTGTGATTGTCTCTGCACAGCACAGGCCAGAGACCTGCCCCACAATAATTCCTAGAGCAGAGCATTTAGAAAACACCAATCTCGATTAAAAAATTGTCGGTGATGGAGAATCCACTACATCCCTTGATAAGGTGCTCCAACAGTTAATTACCCTCACTGTCAAAAATCGACCCCTTATTTCCATTCCACATTTGTTTCGTTTCAATTTCCAGGCATAGGATCATGTTAACCTTTCTCTGGTAGATTGAAGAGCCTGTTGTTAAATATTTGCTCCCCATGTAGATACTTAGAGACTGTGATCAAGTCACCCTTTAACTTTCTCTTTGTTAAGTTAAATAGATTGAACTCTTGGAGCCTATCACTATAAGTCAGGTTTTCTAGTCCTTTAATAATTCTTGTGGCTCTCTGCTGAACTCTCTCCAATTTATCAACATCCGTCTTGAACTGTGGCCATGGGAGCTGGATACAATATGCCAGCGGTGGTCACACCAGTGCCAAATATAGACGTAAAATAAGCTCCCTCCTCCTACTCGATATTCCCATTTATGCATCCCAGGATCCCGTTACTGCTTTTGGTCACAGCATTGCACTGGGAGGTCCAAATCCTTTTCAGAGTCCCTGCTTCCCGGGATCGAGTCCCCCAGCCTATAAGTAGTCTTTGTTCCCAGATGTTACATTTACATTTAGCCATATTAAAGCACATACTGTTTGCTTGCACGCAGTTCAGCAAGTGATGCGGATCACTTCGTATCAGGGACCTGTCCTCTTCATCATTTACCACTCCCCCAATTTCTGTGTCATCTGCACACTTTGTCAGTGATGGAGCCAGTGGTGACCAGCCATCATTCCTGTGAGATCCTCAGTGCCGTCTCTCTCCAGCTACCTCGGCCTAGTGTCTTTCATAGGTTGGAAGCTCGCTGAAGGGGCCTTGGTTGAGATTTTTTCATGCAGTCTAGAGGGTTTAGGCACATACCTGCATTCACTTTAATGGAAGACATGTGTCTGAATCTCCTAGACAGCCTCGAAAATCTCACTCCTTGTCTTTGATCTGCCTCAGGTGCCCTGCGTAGCATAAACCATGATCATTGATGGTCCCTAAGGCAACAGCATAGCCTAGTAGACTGAGCAAGGACTAGGAAGCAGGACTCCTGAGTTCTCCCTCTAGCTTTGTCGCTGACTCAGTGTGTCCCCCTCCCACTGCTCTTGCTGCACCCACACTCCTACAGCGGTCCCAGCACCACAGGAGGCCAACGGGAGGCTGCTGTTTTGATGGAGTTACCCAACTGAGATGGGAGTGTTAGGCGACAGCTCCCAGTCCGTGTGCACCCCTCTGACTACTTGCCATCCAAGCAGCTCGTGGGCCCCCATCCAAGCCCGGTCCAAGGAGCAGAACCGATTCAGATCCTGCCTGCAGAGGGAGGGCAGTCAGTAGTGGCTTCTATAATTACTATTATGCCCTGAATAATTCATAGCACCATGACTCCAGTGAAGTCGCCCTCCCCTCCTGAGCTCATGGGGGCCTCTGCCTGGGAAGCAGTGGCTGAGGCTCGGTGCTGCGTCAAGCATGGACCAGAGGGCCGAAGGACCTGATGCAAGCTGGGCTGCACCTAGTGGCTGGGGCAGAAGGGGTGAGATGGGAGGCCTTAGGGCAAAATGTGATCCACCTAAGGCAGCTTTCCTTCCATCCAGCAGGGACTGGTGCCCTCTGCCGCTGGGGGGCGGGGGCGCAGGGCGCGAGTGACTGGGGTGGGGCGGGCAGTGTCCACCCTGGACAGCACCTGCTGCTTCCCTCACCGGCCACCTAAGGCAGCGGAGTAGGTGCTGCAAGGCGCTGGGAAGAGGGACTGTTCCTCACGCTGCGACTGACTCAGTGTGGCTTTGGACAAGTCACATCCCTGTTCTGTGCTTCCATTCCCACGGTGCAGGGGGAATAATGCTACTGGCCGAGGGGCTGCATTTGTTACTGTGGCCAAATAATTCAAGTCTGGGGGACTTCAATAGGAGCTGCAGCTGCTCAGCCCTTCTGAAAACAAGGCCAGTTATTTAGGCACCGAAATGTGCAACAAGGGGCCTGGGTTTTGGCCCCCAGGTTTGGCTTTGGAATTTCCACCAAAACCCTCCGAGCTGTGGGGCTGGGTTCCACAGAATCTAAGAATCTCCATCCTTAGAGGTTTTTAAGGCCCGGCTTGACAAAGCCCTGGCTGGGATGATGTAGTTGGGGTTGGTCCTGCTTTGAGCGGGGGGTTGGACTAGATGACCTCCTGAGGTCTCTTCCAACCCTAATCTTCTATGATTCTATGGAACGACCCCAGGACTGAACGTGCCCCATGATGCTCTCTGAGGGGTTTATCCTATGACAGGGGGAAGTGGGCGGGGTTTTGGGAGGGGGTAGCAGGAGCACATGCTGGAAGGAGGGCTCCTGGTGCAAAGCGTCTGCACACTGCTCCTTGCCCAGTGTCCCGGCAGCTGTGAGCTGTGAGGGGTTAACAGGAATAAAGCCCGTGTGAAACTTTCAGTTTTGGAGCTGCAGTCAGAAACTGCATTTGTAGCCTCAAGTGGCCGCCTTGAAGACAATCCAGACCTGTCTGGGAGCCGTCTGCTGCTAAAACCCTTTGATCCACTTACTGTCCTCTGGGGAGCTCCCTGCAGTAATAGTGCTAATGCCCCCATGGCGACAGGGGCTTAGCTGCCAGACAGATGCAGGCGTGGCCCCTTCCCTCTGCCAAGCCATAAAGCATCAGCAGAAGCAGCAGAGAGAGAGAGAGATGGGGTCTTCTTTTGTGACAGACTGAGGACGCCACATGGGCTTAACCCCAGCGGTGCTGGAAGCCTGGATAAATGTGTCTGGAGCTGGAGACACCTGGCAGTTTCATCTGGGAAGGGTAGTTTGGAGAGGGGTATTCATCATCATTCATCAGAAATGAATTATCTCCAGACGCTATTTTCAGGTAGTTTTAGATACGAAAGAACAGTAATTAGAAGAGTTTTACGGCTGGAAGAACCTCTGCTGGGCGGTCCTGGCAGGGGGCTCCATTGGGCAGTCATGGCAGAGAGCTCGTTGGCAGCTGGTGGAGCTCCACTGGGTGGTCACAATGCGAGCTTCCTTGGGCAGGCATGGTGGGGAGCACTGTTGGGTGGTATTGGGGGAGCACCATTGGGTCGTCATGGCAGAGAAATCCGTAGGCGGTCACGATGGGCAGTTCTGTTGGATGGTCGCAGTGGGGAGCTCTTTGGGGCGGGTTGTAGTTGGCAGCTACATTAGGTGGTGGTAGCTGAGCGGTCAGTGGGAACCTCCATTGAGTGGTCATGGTGGTGAGCTTAGCCATGATGAGGAGCTCCATTGCGCAGTCCCAGATGGACCTTCATTGCATGGTTGCATTGGGGAGCTCCATTGGTTGGTCACAGTGGGGAATCCCATTTGGCGATCATAGCAGGTTGAGGGGTTCTTTTGGGGACTCATGGTGAGACGCTTCATTGGGTATTCACAATGGGTAGCTTTGGTGGACAGCCATGGCAGGATGCAGGGCTCCGTTGGGCGGTCATTGCACCGTAATGTAGATGGTCATGATGGAACATCTCTTGGGGTCTAGTTTATACATTGGCATTGTGGTGGGATCTCTTATTGCTCATCTGGTCCCTTCCCCTGCCTCAGGGGCCTACGGTGGGATTTTAGATAGTTTTGTACAGGAGGTGGGGTGAGTAGAGCTGGATGGAGTAGGATGACATAAGAACTACGTCCCATTGGGGAAGCCTTGAAAGGACCCTATGGGTTGTTGTCTAGGCTTCATTTCTGAGCTCCCCTTGATTGCATCTTGCTGCAGGATGTGGAGGGGAGGAATTAGGATACGTATGATCTCCCTGAGACCAAGGACATAGATTGCTTGTGGGATGGGATCAGGGAAGATGGAAAAGCCCATTTGTTGTAGGGAGTAGGGATCTTTGTCCAGGAGGGAAGCACGAGATCAGAAGGAGAGCTGTCTCCGTTTCCAGGAGGTGTAAAATATTTCCACAGAGAAAGGTTTATTGAAGCTGGAGGGAAGACATTGATCCCAAGCCATGGCAGACTGAAGTCTCCAGGAATGCAGACTTGGGGCTCTCTTTGGGAACGTTCCTGAGACAGCAGGATCTCTGCATCTGTATGGGGATGAAATGCTCAGTTGAGCCCATCGGTAGATAAGACTACTGCACCCCTCCTACCTCCCAAATCCCCTTCTGCTACCCCTCCTCTGCCTGACCCCTCAGAGCGTGTGTGGAAGGGCTGGCACGGCCTGCATTAACACAGGGGACTTCATGCTGGGGAAGAACGAACCTGAACTGGGCTGTGGGCGTGTTTCTATGTGAAATGGGCCCAGAATGGCCGTACTCTGATGAACCTATATTTCTGCTTCCTTTGGGTGCCCAGAGCCTTGGGAGAGGCAGGCCGTCCCGGCGCCCCCGGCCATGCTCTGGAGCGGCTCCCTGCGAAGCCAGGCAGGACTCTGGGGGAGCCTCCTCTCTGGGAACAGCCTGTTTACAGGGCAAGCAGCTCACACAGCTTCCACTTTCCTGGGGCTGACCTCCAAGGATTCAGCAACCCCGTCCACACCATGCGCTTCCCCCAGCGAGTCCGCCCAGGCGGGGTCCTGGGGGGGGGGGGGGCAGAGGGTCCTGCCCCCCAACTCCGCCGTCAGACGGGACTCTCAGCCAGCCGGGGAAACAGAAGGCTTATTAGACGACGGGAACATGGTCTAACACAGAGCTTGTAGGTGCAGAGAACAGGACCCCTCAGCTGGGTCCATTTTGGGGGGCAGTGAGCCAGACAACCACGTCTGCCCTTCACTCCATGTCTCCAGCCAGCCCCCAGCTGACTCACTCTCCACCCCCTCCTCCTCTGGTCTTTGTCCCTTTCCCCGGCCAGGAGGTCACCTGATTCCTTTGTTCTCCAACCCTTTAGCTCTCACCTTGCAAGGGGGAAGGGCCCAGGCCATGAGTTGCCAGGAAACAGGGTGTCGGCCATTTACATACACTGGCCCTTTACTCTGCAACAGTTATCCCCCTTATCTCACCACCTAGAGACTTAAGATAATGCATAGGAGAAACTGAGGCATCCCTACAGTATTCAGAGGAAACATTAAGAACAGTCCCACTTCGTCACACAGCCTCTCAGAGGTACATGAGCATTGCAATAGCAGAGTGGGCTTGCAGTAATTCCTGTGGGTACGGAGGAAGGTGAATGTGCTTGGCTTGGGTGTAAAGAATGATGCCGCCCTTTGATGAACCCTACAGAGAGAAGGCACCTGCTAATGCTGTTGCTTCTGGGAGTTCTGCCTCAGCTCAAGTGGCAGAGGCCTGTGTTTTCTGAGCTGAAGACCCAGCATTTGGGGCCTGGCTCCCTGTGGAGTGTGTTGTGATTTTCCTAGTTGCTGTCTGTGGTCGAGGGCCCTGTCTGTCTGTGTTAGGTGCCTGAGATTCTGCCCCAGGCTAGAAGAGCTGGGGTGGTAGTTATTTATTTATTGACTCCTGTGTATTCAAAGCTAAAAAGATTTTAAAAGTGTGGAACAGTGTGAAGTGGGCTCCAGGATTAAAGGTCCAAGATTCTATACACCTGGACAGGGGTTCCATTATCTGCCCTTCCTCCTTGTGGTTCCCAGGGTGGCCTGTCCCTTCCTTTCCCCTACACAGGCCCTGTGGCCTGCCTCTCCCCCTGTGCCTGGTTTTGTGGCTGTCCCTCTTCTCCCCAGGCACAGCACACCCCTCCCCTTCTCCAGTGCAAGCTTGGTGGCTTAACCTTTCCCCTGTGATTCCCGTGGCCTGTCCCTCCCCTCCCCTGGCACAGGCTCCGTGGCTTACCCCTCCCCTTGTGTGGGCCCTGTGGCCGGTCCCTCCCTCTGTATGGGTCCTGTGAGCTGTCCTCCCCTCCTTGTGCAGGCTCTGTGGCCTGTCCCCACCTTTTCCCGGCATGGCCTGGCTGTCCCCCTTTTGTATGAATGCTGGCAGAGGATGCTGAGGTTAGAGGTTGGGGGCTGCGACTCAGGATCTCTCTTCAATGGTCATATTTTGCTCTTGGGGGAATACAGCTGGTGTCCATGTGGTGGCCGGGGGCGGGGGGGTAAAGGAGGTCCCCATGTGGAGTGGGGCATTGCTGGGGGCATTGCCTGCCTGCTCTGATGGAGCCGAGGTGCCAGCCCTGGGAACAGATCTCTGACACGACAGCTGTGGGCTGCGGCTGCTTCCAGCGCCGTACAGTGCATGGCCAGGCTCCTGTGGGGATCATGTCACTGCCTGTTACCCCATCACCCGTCCTGGCTACGGCTGCGCCCTGCATCCTTGTGCACGAGTCTGGGCCGGACAGGTTGGGAGATGGCTTCCTAGAAGGTAACAGGTGTTTCCTGTGGCACCGGGCCCTTGCCGCCGAGAGGCTGGGCACCGCACCAGCTCATTATGCCAGGCACTACGGCTGCCATCACAGCTGGTGGGGACAGGCTCAGGCATGGGGCGAGGGGCCGGAGGGGGCACTGAGAGGGGAGTGATGAGGAGGGCCTGGCAGGTAAGAAAGGAGAGGCCAGGGGAGGGGAGATGGGACTGCTAGGCGATGTGGCCCCCAGCAGAGAGCATGATGGGAGTGTGGGAAGGGGAGAGGGGGCTGATGGGGCAGAGGTGTGAAGGGAGGTGACTCGGTGAAGCTAACAAAGGCGCTATTGAGTGACCGGGCTTGGCCGCCCTGCTTTGTGCGGAGCCGGAGGCTGGCCAGGAAAAACAGGCCTGGAGCAGGGAGCACACTGTGTCCCTGGCTGGAGCTGCGTAGCTCTCGGTACATTCTGTTGTGCAGGAAGTTGGCAGGAGAAGGAGGCTCTGCACATCTGACCCTGGCTGGGAGAGACTCCCGGCCCCCGGGCGGTGCTCCCTCCGACTGCTCAGCTTGCCATGCCTAATCGGCTGCATAATGAGCTCCATTCAGGGCAGCAGGACCCCCTGCAGCTGGGGGGGAGCGGGGGGGGGGGGGGGGAGGGCTAAAGCTTGTCAGTTCTAGGTCAGCGCTGAGGAGGAGGAGGCTGGGGAGTCAGGCTGCAGACAGATCGGGTGCCTTTCCCAGGAATTTGAGGGTGGTTTGCAGGCTGGTCTGACCAGGGAGCAGCAACTAATTCAATTAAAACTCAGTGTCCCAAAGCTGGAGGGCCCAAAAGGAGCGCAGCACGGGGGAGCCGATGGGACCCTCCTGGGCAGGAGGCACCTGCAGGGGACTGCCTGCTCATGGCGGGGGAAGCCACAAGTTACTGTCCTGGTGCTGGTCCCAACACCCCAGACCTGCAGTCAGCTGGACGGAGATAGCCTGTCTTCTGGCATCTCTGCGTGGCAGCTTCATCACTGAAAGCTGCAGAATCGCCTGGTTGGACTCGCTGTTCCTGGGGGACACCGAAGGGGCTGGCACCAGGGCCAGTGGTTTTGGCTGTGGAGGTGAAATTGCCCTTTGGAGGATCCCTTCTGTCAAGCTGCAGTGGGAGAAGGGCACACAGTGGGGTGAGGTGGGGATAGGCCAGGGACTGTGTGAGCCCTGCAGAGTGACGGGTTCGCTGCAGGCAGGTCAGCAAAGCTGGTCCATGCTAAAGCCGCCCATTGTTCCACCCACCTGAGCCGGCTTCAATCCTTGTTACACAGAGCCCGCGTCCCCCGGCTTCAATCCTTGTTACACAGAGCCCGCGTCCCCCGGCCTCCATCCTTGTTACACAGAGCCCGCGTCCCCCGGCTTCAATCCTTGTTACACGGAGCCCGCGTCCCCCGGCCTCCATCCTTGTTACACAGAGCCCGCGTCCCCCGGCTTCAATCCTTGTTACACAGAGCCCGCGTCCCCCGGCTTCAATCCTTGTTACACAGAGCCCGCGTCCCCCGGCCTCCATCCTTGTTACACAGAGCCCGCGTCCCCCGGCCTCCATCCTTGTTACACAGAGCCCGCGTCCCCCGGCCTCCATCCTTGTTACACAGAGCCCGCGTCCCCCGGCTTCAATCCTTGTTACACAGAGCCCGCGTCCCCCGGCTTCCATCCTTGTTACACAGAGCCCGCGTCCCCCGGCTTCAATCCTTGTTACACAGAGCCCGCGTCCCCCGGCTTCAATCCTTGTTACACAGAGCCCGCGTCCCCCGGCTTCAATCCTTGTTACACAGAGCCCGCGTCCCCCGGCTTCAATCCTTGTTACACAGAGCCCGCGTCCCCCGGCCTCCATCCTTGTTACACAGAGCCCGCGTCCCCCGGCCTCCATCCTTGTTACACAGAGCCCGCGTCCCCCGGCTTCAATCCTTGTTACACAGAGCCCGCGTCCCCCGGCTTCCATCCTTGTTACACAGAGCCCGCGTCCCCCGGCTTCCATCCTTGTTACACAGAGCCCGCGTCCCCCGGCTTCCATCCTTGTTACACAGAGCCCGCGTCCCCCGGCTTCCATCCTTGTTACACAGAGCCCGCGTCCCCCGGCTTCCATCCTTGTTACACAGAGCCCGCGTCCCCCGGCTTCAATCCTTGTTACACAGAGCCCACGTCCCCCGGCCTCCGGCCTTGTTACACAGAGCCCGCATCCCCCGGCTTCAATCCTTGTTACACAGAGCCCGCGTCCCCCGGCTTCAATCCTTGTTACACAGAGCCCGCGTCCCCCGGCTTCAATCCTTGTTACACAGAGCCCGCGTCCCCCGGCTTCCATCCTTGTTACACAGAGCCCACGTCCCCCGGCTTCAATCCTTGTTACACAGAGCCCGCGTCCCCCGGCCTCCATCCTTGTTACACAGAGCCCGCGTCCCCCGGCTTCAATCCTTGTTACACAGAGCCCGCGTCCCCCGGCTTCCATCCTTGTTACACAGAGCCCGCGTCCCCCGGCTTCCATCCTTGTTACACAGAGCCTGCGTCCCCCGGCTTCAATCCTTGTTACACAGAGCCCGCGTCCCCCGGCTTCAATCCTTGTTACACAGAGCCCGCGTCCCCCGGCTTCAATCCTTGTTACACAGAGCCCACGTCCCCCGGCCTCCGGCCTTGTTACACAGAGCCCGCGTCCCCCGGCCTCCATCCTTGTTACACAGAGCCCGCGTCCCCCGGCCTCCGGCCTTGTTACACAGAGCCCGCGTCCCCCGGCCTCCATCCTTGTTACACAGAGCCCGCGTCCCCCGGCTTCAATCCTTGTTACACGGAGCCCGCGTCCCCCAGCCTCCATCCTTGTTACACAGAGCCCACGTCCCCCGGCCTCCATCCTTGTTACACAGAGCCTGCGTCCCCCGGCCTCCATCCTTGTTACACAGAGCCTGCGTCCCCCGGCCTCCATCCTTGTTACACAGAGCCTGCGTCCCCCGGCTTCAATCCTTGTTACACAGAGCCCGCGTCCCCCGGCTTCAATCCTTGTTACACAGAGCCCGCGTCCCCCGGCTTCAATCCTTGTTACACAGAGCCCGCGTCCCCCGGCCTCCATCCTTGTTACACAGAGCCCGCGTCCCCCGGCCTCCATCCTTGTTACACAGAGCCCGCGTCCCCCGGCCTCCATCCTTGTTACACAGAGCCCGCGTCCCCCGGCCTCCATCCTTGTTACACAGAGCCCGCGTCCCCCGGCTTCCATCCTTGTTACACAGAGCCCGTGTTCCCCGGCTTCAATCCTTGTTACACAGAGCCCACGTCCCCCGGCCTCCATCCTTGTTACACAGAGCCCGCGTCCCCCGGCCTCCATCCTTGTTACACAGAGCCCGCGTCCCCCAGGTAGGCAGAGCCTCGGGGGACCCAGCCAGCCAGGGCACCATGGGGAACAGCTCAGACCTCTGCCACGGGGCCAGCAGTGTCCCAACTACGCAGCTGAGACAATGCCCAGTGAGGCACTAAGCGATCCCCCCCACTTCCACCTCGGGCTGGGCCTGGCCATGAGGGGGTGGGGGGAGCAGGTCTCAGGCAGATAATGGCACTGAGCAGAGACCCAGAATCACTCCACACACATGCCTCTTCCCCACACATCCCGACCTGCCTCTCCCCTTCCCCTGCCCCCAAACCCTGACACACTCACCCCAGCCCCCCCCACAGTCACCCCTGTCCCTCCCCCATCCCCAAACCCTGACACACTCACCCCAGCCCCCCACACAGTCCGCCCTGTCCCTCCCCCATCCCCAAACCCTGACACACTCACCCCAGCTGCTCACACAGTCAGCCCCATCCCTCCCCTGGCCCCAAACCCTGACACACTCACCTCAGCCCTTCACAGTCAGCCCCGCCCCCTCCCTGTCCCCGAACCCTGACACACTCACCCCAGCCGCTTACACAGTCAGCCCTGTTCCTCCCCCATCCCCAAACCCTGACACACTCACTCCAGCTGCTCACACATTCAACCCCACCTCTCCACCTGCCCCCAAACCCTGACACACTCACCCCAGCCCCTCACACAGTCAGGCCTGTCTCTCCATTTGCCCCCAAACCCTGACACACTCACCCCAGCCACTCACACAGTCAGCCCCGCCTCTCCTCCTGCCCCAAACCCTGACACACTCACCCCAGCCCGCCCCACAGTCAGCCCCATCTTTCCCCTGCCCCCAAAGCCTGACACACTCGCCTCAGCTTCCCCCAGTCAGTCTCACCTTCCCCCCGCTCCAAGCCCTGACACACTCACCCCAGGCCCCCCCCCCCCCCAGTCAGTCCCACCTCTCCCCCTTCCCACAAACCCTGAGACACTCACCCCAGCCCCCCACACAGTCAGTCCCGCCCCACCCCTGCTCCCAAACCCTGACACACTCACCCCAGCCCCTGACACACCCATTCCTGGTACTCCTCCTGCCCCTGCCCCCCACAACTGTCCTATTGTTTATATACATGCCTTCATCCTTCCTATCACTACCCCCCTCACCCATCTCTACACCCCCACCCTTCAACCCACCCCCACCCCTGCAGCCTCTCCAGCATTGCCCCTCCCACACCCTGCCCATGGCCAGGCGCCTGCTTCCGGCCCCTGCTGTTCCGGGGAAGGCAGCTTGTCCCTCGCACACTGTTCCAGGCCCTGCAGCGGGGCCAGGCTTCAGCTGCTGGCCCTTGTGTTACTCCCCAGCCCCCAGCGAGCGGCTCGCAGGCCTCTGGGTGTGCCGGGCCCACTGAAGCATATTGTCTTCCCATCTCCCATTGTCCCACATCTGGCTCTGGCCATGGGGCTCAGGCCACACACCCTGGCTAAGCACCAGGCCATGACAATGCCCTTTGTGTGGGGTCTGAACTCCTCTGATGCGAAGAGGCAGAGTTCCCCTGACGTGCCAATGGAAAAGCCCTGGCACAAGAGGGGCTTGGAAATTTGTGGGTCCCATGCAGCCAGGCCAGGATGACGGCCCTGGAGCTCTTGCCGCAGGCTCAGGTGTGGGGCACCTCCTGCCAGCCATAGTGCTCTTGACATTGACTCTGAAGGAAGCAAAATACCTCAGCCTCCTAGCTGGGGCTGGGGGAGGCAGCCGTGACAGTAACGCCACAGAGGGCGAGAGGAGTCACCTGTGGGAAGTGGGCAACGACCGAGGGAAGGATCTCTGCACCAGCCTGTGCTGCGCAGTCACGCTCCAGGCACTTCATCCCCTGAGGTGTCCCGTGTGAAACCGCTCAGCGACCTGGGGTGGGACGGACCCCGCTGTCTCTGGCTCACTGGTGCACATGCCGGTCAGGAGAGACTGAAGGCTTTTCCCGTCCAGTGGCTTATGGGAAATGTGTGTGCTCTCCAGAGTGCCCACGTCACAGGTCCCCCAGCACCAGGGATTGGCCCCTGGCTGTTCGGTCTCAGCAGAATGGCCAGGGACTGAACGGGTCTCAGAGACGAGACACCACTCTCACCTCTGAAGAGGTCCTGCCAGGTGGGGCAATTTGTGTGGGAAGCTAGCACCTGCACCACTGAGGGAGGCCTCCGTCAACCAGCCACGCCTGGCTGCTGTGCTGGGGGAGAAGCTAGCAGCTGGGAAATGTGTTTGGAGGCTCTGAGAGGTGTCTATGGAGCTCTACGGCAGCTGTGGCTCTGCAGAGTGGTGCTAGATAAACAGGATTTCAGGTCTCGCTCGCACTCTCCTTCCCAGGATGTCGCTGCCATATGCAAACTGTCTCCCAGTGCAGGCTTAGCATGAGGTGTAAAAACACTCTCTAACAGAAGCACTAGAGATCCCGGAGAGGAGAGTACGTTGTGTGCATGTTTAGGACAGTACTTTACAGTTGACACAGGCCTGAACCAAATCCCATTTCTACGCAACTAAAACCAAAAGGAATAAACACCCTGCCCCCCAACAATAGCAAAACGTGGAACTAGCAGAACTTTATCCGTCGTCCATGTGCTTGTGTGTTATTCCCGGTCCCCAGCCCTTTCTCTGTTCATGTGTCTTTTATACTGTGAGCTGTATTTGTGTATAGCCTAGCATGGTCTCTGTCTCAGAGTATAATGCTGTTTCTCATCACTGTGGCCACCGTCTGCGTGAAATCAATAGCACGAGCGCCATCTCTGGATCGTCTCCTTTCCTGGGGTAAAAACTTTCCCTGGGGTATGATCGATCCCAGGTGAGACCTTTGGGTGCTACCGAGTGCAGTGCGAACAGTAGTAAGAGCAGCAGGCCTGGACCCAAACCCCAGACCTGGGAAAGTGTGCGTTTGGAGCCACACTCCGTGCCTCACCCCTAACTTTGCAATGGGTCAAGCCAGATCTCTGGATCCAAACACTCCTGTACTGGGGTAAGTCTGAATCCAGACCTTGCGACACAGACTCATCCCTGATCTCACACGTTCCACCCAGGGAGCACAAAGCCCCTTACAGACGTTCGTTCCTTAAGCCTCACTTTGAGGTTGGACTTGGTATCATCCCCTCTTACAGGCAGGAGAGGGGGCACAGAGAAGCTGAGTTCAAAATTCATTATAACAACAGTTCTGGCAGGGATATTAAACCCAATCTCTGACTGTGAGAGACCAGGGGGAGGACTGCTACCCCTGTCTCTGAAGCATCAGTGTTAGATGGACCTCAGGGCTGATCCACTCTGGCAATTCCTGTGTTCCTAAAATCCTCAAAAGTGTCCATTAATCCTGAGACAGCTTCAGCCTTTGAGTTTGGTGCCTCAGTTCTGGGGGCCCCTCTTAGGACACCTTCAGATTTCTCTGCCCAGACTAGTCACTTTTGACAATTCATGCCATGGTGATGTGTCTGATGCCGTGCAGTGAGGTAGGGCTGGAGCTACAGGCAGAGGTAGGACTAGAATGCTGACAGCCTGATGCGTAGCTGCCCGTGCTTAGAATATGGTGTGTATAATACAGGGGGGGAAAGGGGGTGGGATTTCAGTGTGTTTTCCTTCCTGTAGCTCCTAAATAACCCAATTCATGCTGGCTAACTGGTCCTAGCAATCCTGTTTCTACACCCACACTGGGGCGTTTCCAGTCATATCTTGGTTCACTTTGGAAGAAGTGAAATGATTTTCGTACTGGGACTGGATTTATCATTTGGAGGCTGACATCTGGATCTCCAGGGCTCCTAGAACTGAAGGGACATCATTATGTCTGACTAGCCCCTGCAGGGCGTCTGTGCAGCTGTACACAGAGAGAATGACTGCTTCTCTTTAGAACAGCCTCTCCGTGCCACTGGGCTGCACAAGGAACCAGCTGCTAGAGAAGTTCAAGATGATGTCATTTTTGCCATTACAGGTAAAGCTTCAGGTCCCCTCTGTGGCCAAGTGTTGAGATCCTCTGAGACGCTGACAGATGTGTAGGTTGTTGTGTTTCTGTTTCTCTGCTACACCCTAACTGGAATAGATGCTGCACTCCAAGGTGTGCCTGTTGTCCCTTGTAGGACCTTTTCGGGCTGTATCAAGGCTCTGCTGCTAATCCACCCCCTCTAGGCAGGGGAGCAGCTGCTATGGGAAGCCAGAGGCTGCCCCACTGCCACGTGTTTGAAACTGAGCTACTTTTACCCCAGGATTCATTTGTCTAATGGGAACTGCCCAGCTCAGTTTGCTTCCAAGCCTGGCTCCATTCGTAGCTTTGCCAACTTGCTGGCCCCAGACAGAGAATTAGTCGTCCGTGTCTTTGTATCCCTTTTGGCAATATCCCTCGCACTGACCCCTACATGTGGCTGCAGGCAGGACATCCCGCATCTCCCTGCACAAAGGCAGCCTGCTGGACTCACCTGCTACTGCGGCTTGTGGGTGGGGTTGGGTAAGCAGTGGGCTAAGGGTGGCCAGGGGAAAGACATTTCTGTACAGTGGTGACACCCTGCCAGAGTGAATGGCCACAAGTCCCACATGCCCTCCCCCCTGGGGACGGCATACTGGGATGCCTGCAGCCCCCTGAGTTTGGGATGTCTGTGGAAATGAATGAGTCCGTTTTCCTGATCTGAGGAGTGGATCTAATCATCCCCTGGCACCTCCGCAGAGTGAGTGCTGGTTGGTAATGCACTCTGAGCCCCTGTCGTTAATATGATGATCTCTCCAGGGCACTTCTTGCTTGTGGGGTAGTAGCCCAACACGTAGGGTGACCAGACAGCAAGTGTGAAAAATCGGGATGGGGGTGAGGGGTAATAGGAGCCTATATAAGAAAAAGACCCAAAAATCAGGATCGTCCCTATAAAATCGGGACATCCGGTCATCCTACCAGCATGAGGCCTGAGGCTGGGGGGATTAGAGCCAAGAGATGCTGAGGCTGCAGGGTAAGGAGCTGTATCGAGTATCGTGGTAGTGACCTGCGCAGTAGCTGAGTGAAAAGGCAGGGAAAGTGGAGAAGACTCCACATGAGTGGAGAGCTATTTGGAGAGGGAACCTCCTGGCCCTAAGTCTCCCTTCCCGCCCTGCAGGTCAGCCCAGGAGAGCAACCCCAGTGTCCCCTCATGTGTGGGGTGATGCCCAGCAGGTCACGAGCTCCACGCTTCCCACCCACTGCACTGCCCTGAGCAGCGGGGAGCATGCCCGAGGGGTGGGACAATGACTTGAATCCCTTCCTTCCCCCCGCACAGCACCCCTCAGTGGTGCTGTGAAACCCCATGAACAGCCTGTTCCTTTAGGATTGACTGACATAAAAATAATAAATAAAATAACACTCCGCCTTCACTTACCTGCCGGGATCTTAACTCAGAGCTCTGTGTTTCCTGGCAACAGTGGATGGCATCCCTAACACCTAAAGCAGAGAATTTCCTTGCTTGGCTTTAAGGTGCTTGGGATGTCATCAGCCGTTTCCCGGGTAACAGAGAATCCGGACGCCAAGTCCTGGCAGGCAGGTAGAGGAGGAGCTGAGTTTCACATCCCTTTCTTTGCAGCTGTATTTGCTTCTCTAAAGTTGACGCATCAGTTCTGTGACCTGTTCACTGATGAATGGGGAGGGGTTGTGCAGTTGCCCCTCTCTGCTCCACCACCCTGCCTTCACCCAGGGTCTGGTCAGGGCTGCAGCGGGGGGCATGTCTGAGTGTCCAGAGGAGGAGAGGTTGCTATTTCTACACTCAGTGGGAGGATGTAAAGCTGGATAAGGAAAATAAGAATTGGGCTTGTGCCCTTTCTTGCATCTTTCTGATGGATAAAGGAAGTCTGAAAGTTCAAGAAAACAAAGTGTGTGCGTGCAGGGGTGGGGTGGTTTTGTTTGTTAGAAAGCCAGGCCTGCTCTATCCTGCTTTCCCTGGAAGACTCGAGAGATGACCGGAGAACTGATAGATCTGAGGCCTGGTCTATGCTTAAACCTTTTGCCAGCATAGCTATGTTGGTTGGAAGTATAAAAATAACACCCCACTAACCCACAGAGCTATGCCAGCAAAAGTCGTAGTGTAAACCACCATACTGGCAAAAATGTCCTTTTGCTGGCGTATTCAGGCAGGGAATTGGTGTAAGCTCTGCCAGCAAGAGAACTCTCTTGCCAGGATAAGCTGCATCTCCACTAGGCAGGTTTGCCAGTGTAGCTATAGCTGCATTCCTGTACCAGCAAACTGCTTTGACTGTCGCAGTGAAAACTGGTGAATGGTCTAGGAAAGTGATTTTCATCCCACTGTTCGGAGTTGTCTTTGACAGCACCTCTAACCTCCAGTAACAGCAGGAGAAGAATTTCCTTTGGTTCCACATTCAGTGACCCCATCCTTTCAGGTGAGGGAATCCAGAGCTCTGGGTTCTCCAGCAAGGCCCAGCCTTGATGATCCCAATGTTTCGAAGTTAAGAACAAGCAGAAATTAAATGAGGCTTTTGTCTGGGAGAAGTGAAATAGGGCACCAGCCTGATTTGTAGTGTCCTTTTGCGGTGGCCTTTAAGGCAAATTGTCATCCTTGCCTTGGAATCCCCGGGCTCTGGAGGCTTTAACGGTGACCCATCGAGGTGGGATGGGGGTATATCCCCATGCCGGTGTGTTGCTCTGTTGTTCACACCTGGGTACGTATCTCCAGTTGAGGACCTGGCCCCTGAGCGATGGCCTTTCCCCGGCTGACTCCCCTTTCCGGGTCCCTCTCAGCTCCCCAAGGAAATGCCGGTAACAGAAAGTGGCCTGCGGGTAGCAGCCATTTTGTGCCTGTTGTTATGTAAGTGGATTTCTTGGTCATTTCAAAGGGCTTAGCTGTGTTCCGGGTCTGAGTCGCAAATCCCACCTCTCCTAATCCAGGTAGATCTGTCTCTGAGAAGCTAGGAGAAGTCCTGCTTAGCCAGGGCATTCTGGGGTTAAACGCTCCTGTCCCTGGGCTCGAGGGGGGTGAGTCAGAGGCAAGCCCCAGGCGCACATTCACACAGACCCACCCAGACATCAGGGCGCCTGGGGATGCTGCCAGCTCATCAGGGCTCTTGGAAAATCCCTTACTTGGGCAGCATTTGACAGCCCTGCCTTGCTCCCTGGCCCCCAGCAGTGATGGTGGGGCTGGGCAGGTTATATTGGGATCAAACCAGAGCAGCATGCTGCAGCCACTGGGAATTCCCCGATGGATCCTGCGCTCCCTGCACTGTCCTGTGCTCCAGGGGATTTCCCAAGCCTGGGAGACAAGACCAGCCGGTGATGTCCCTCTTTTCCCAAGGCAATCCCTCGCCTTTCACTGAGTCCGAGCCTGCCACGGGGCGCTTCCCAGGAGGAGTGGTCCTAGGACACAGGAAGCTGAGGTCACACTATAGCAGGACTCCTTGGTCAGAGACTGGCTGTGTCATATGTTCAGATCCACGTGTGTGGGGGGCCAGTGTGCATGGGAAGAGCTGGGCGTACACAGGGTGTATATACAGTGCACACACAACGCAGAGAGCTAGCAATCCACTCAATGTTCCCTTTTCTAAGCGCACCTCTGTGTGTGTGCACACACGTAAGAGTGTGACCTTAGAGACTAACAGATTTATTTGAGCATAAGCTTTTGTGAGCTACAGCTGTATGCTCAAATACATTTGTTAGTCTCTGAGGTGCCGCAAGTCCTCCTTTTCTTTTTGCAGATACAGACTAACACGGCTGCTACTCTGAAATGTAAGAGTGTGTAAGTCTCATGAGGGTGTGCGTTTGCGTGTGCAGGCATATGGACATAGCTGTGTGTGCAGCAGATCTGCAGGTGTCGCAGGTGGAGTGTGTTCGGGATGTACAGTGCTGGGCTGCCCTGCCTGGTGCCCCGCCTTGTTGGGCGAGGTCTCAGGCGTGGGAACTAAGGGGGCTCCCCACTTGCTTCCTGCACTGCGTGAGGGGGGAGGGCAGGCTCCCTGTGTGCACTCCATGGTGTGCTCCTTGTCCCTGGGGGCCAGTGGAAGGCCAACTGGCCCCCTCTCTGAGCACAGAAATATGTGGCAGGGAGGGCAAGATGGAGGTTGGGCTCTGGGGAAGATCACCCAGCTCTAATGCTGAGCCTGGCTCTTCCTCTGCACGTACCTCATGGCCCCCTTTGATTAGCCTTAGCCCCTCGCCGGCAGCTCAGGGGGTCAGTGATAACGCACAGCTCAGCGCAGTGCCTGACCTGGGAAGCCAGTGAAAGGGGTGAATGGGACACTGGGGAGGAGGAACGGGGGCCTTCCCAGTGGCGTGGTGGGGCTGAGTGACAGGACCACCACTGCCTGTAACCTTCCAGCACCCGGCCTGGTGGGCACGTGTGAGGATCTCTCAGAGCTGGGGAGCAGTCGTGGTCCTTGGGGCTGGCCTCATTCCCTCCCGGTGCTGCCGGGGCGGGGGCAGGGCTGGGGCTAGGTCTACAGAGCCGCAGTGCTGAAGCTGCTGTACTGTCTGGTGTTTCCTTGCTGGAGCCTGGAGGGTTAATCTTCTGCAGCTATAAATGGCACAAGCCCCCGGCCCCCCCCACAGGGCACCTGGGCCTGACTGCGCAGCAGCTGATGTGCATGTGGGAGGATCCCCCTTCCCCGCTCTATGAATTATGAGTAAGCCCTGGCTGGCGAGACCCTGGTGAGAGAGGCTGAGGGGGTGGAAGGGGAGGTAATTAACAGGTGCAAAGCAAGCTGCTGCCCGTCAGGTCAGCTGAGTCACTGCAGGGATGTGTGTGCGTGTGCACATGTGGCCAGGGTGCGTGGGCTCTGGGTGTCTGTTCATGTGTTTGTGTGTGGCCGTGTGTGGGTGTGAGAACGTGTGTATGTGAGGGGAGTGTGTATGCAGGGAGGGTCATGCACTGTGTCAACACATGGGCTATGCGGGAGGGTCATGGGCGTGGGGGGGGTCGTGCGCTGTGTCAACGCATGGGCTATGCGGGAGGGTCATGGGCGTGGGGGGAGGTTGTGCGCTGTGTCAATGCATGGGCTATGCGGGAGGGTCATGGGCGTGTGGGGGGGGTCGTGCACTGTGTCAATGCATGGGCTATGCGGGAGGGTCATGGGCGTGTGGGGGGGGTCGTGCGCTGTGTCAATGCATGGGCTATGCGGGAGGGTCATGGGCATGTGGGGGGGGTCGTGCGCTGTGTCAATGCATGGGCTATGCGGGAGGGTCATGGGCGTGTGGGGGGGTCGTGCACTGTGTCAATGCATGGGCTATGCGGGAGGGTCATGGGCGTGTGGGGGGTCATGCGCTGTGTCAATGCATGGGCTATGCGGGAGGGTCATGGGCGTGTGGGGGGGTCGTGCAGTGTGTCAATGCATGGGCTATGCGGGAGGGTCATGGGCTTGTGTGGGGGGGTCGTGCAGTGTGTCAATGCATGGGCTGTGTGGGAGGGTCATGGGCGTGGGGGGTTGGGGGGGTCGTGCACTGTGTCAATGCATGGGCTATGCGGGAGGGTCATGGGCTTGTATGGGGGGGTCGTGCACTGTGTCAATGCATGGGCTGTGCGGGAGGGTCATGGGCGTGGGGGGTTGGGGGGGTCATCCACTGTGAAAATGCATGGGCTGTGCGGGAGGGTCATCGGCGTGGGGGGTTGGGCGGATCGTGCACTGTGTCAATGCATGGGCTATGCGGGAGGGTCATGGGCGTGGGGGGTTGGGGGGGTCGTGCAGTGTGTCAATGCATGGGCTATGCGGGAGGGTCATGGGCTTGTATGGGGGGGTCGTGCACTGTGTCAATGCATGGGCTATGCGGGAGGGTCATGGGCTTGTATGGGGGGGTCGTGCACTGTGTCAATGCATGGGCTGTGCGGGAGGGTCATCGGCGTGGGGGGTTGGGGGGATCGTGCACTGTCAATGCATGGGCTATGCGGGAGGGGCATGGGCGTGTGGGGGGGGGTCGTGCACTGTGTCAATGCATGGGCTATGCGGGAGGGTCATGGGCGTGTGTGGGGGGTCGTGCACTGTGTCAATGCATGGGCTGTGCGGGAGGGTCATGGGCTTGTATGGGGGGGTCGTGCACTGTGTCAATGCATGGGCTGTGCGGGAGGGTCATCGGCGTGGGGGGTTGGGGGGATCGTGCACTGTGTCAATGCATGGGCTATGCGGGAGGGGCATGGGCGTGTGGGGGGGGTCGTGCACTGTGTCAATGCATGGGCTATGCGGGAGGGTCATGGGCGTGTGTGGGAGGATCGTGCACTGTGTCATGCACGGGCTATGCGGGAGGGTCACGGTCGTGTGTGGGGGGGGTCATGCACTGTGTCAATGCATGGGCTATGCGGGAGGGTCATGGGCGTGTGGGGGGGTCGTGCACTGTGTCAATGCATGGGCTATGAGGGAGGGTCATGGGCATGTGGGGGGGGTCGTGCACTGTGTCATGCACGGGTTATGTGGGAGAGTCACGGTCATGTGTGCGGGGGGGGGGGGGTTGTGCACTGTGT
Organism: Chelonia mydas; assembly: GCF_015237465.2. Classification (NCBI taxonomy): domain Eukaryota; kingdom Metazoa; phylum Chordata; order Testudines; family Cheloniidae; genus Chelonia; species Chelonia mydas. The sequence continues at coordinate 17,273,708 of NC_051259.2, read as the reverse complement.
CAATGCATGGGCTGTGCGGGAGGGCCGTGGGAGTGTATGAGTGCATACACGCACAATCTGCTGGATGCCAGAGGTCTGACAGAAGGGGATAAAAGATCGCCTGCTGGCGTGGGCCCCAGGAGAGGCCATGGGCCCTGCAGAGTTGGCTCTGGCTTCTCAGGGTGAGGTGGCCATTGCAGGTCCGTGCTCTTGATCCTTGGAAGATGGGAGCTTCAACCTCCTCCCCTCAGGGAGTGCAGTTGCTTTTTGGCTTGTCTTCAGCACCAAATGGAAAATCCTCCCCACCCGCAGGGCTCTCCTGGGCTTGACTCGGAGCCTGCCAGGAGCATGCTGGCACCCAGAGCAGCGCGGCTGCTGAGCAGGGAAGCCTGACTGCTGCTGGCTTTACCGGCCAGAGGAGCGAAAGCCTCCCAGCATACCAGGGACCTCTCCAAATTCTCCTCTCTGCCAGCACGCGGGGGAGGGGAGGGGAAGCTCACATGCGCAAGCACGCTAACACTGTCAAACTCGTTACACTCCCAATTTGCTTCTTGTGGAGGGGCAGAGCTGTTTCCATGGTGTATTGTGCCGACCAGGCTGCTGGGGAAAAGGCCTGACATCTCGCTCAGGGGGGCTCTTGCACGCGGGAGAAAGGAGATGTACGTGTGGGGGTGCGCGTGCACACACACACACACACACTGGTGCAGGCAGAGCTCGAGGATTTAATGGAATGGCAATGTACCAAACCTCGCTGCCTAAGCGGTGACTCCCTGGGCCAACCAGCCAGGCTGGGGGAGCAGGAGAGTGGGGTTCTATTCCCAGCCTCCCACTGCCTCACTCTGTGATCTGGTCATGGCCCCACTGTGCCTCAGTTTCCCCATGACCCTGACCCTCCTCCCTAGTTACTCCATTAGTGCATGCGGTGCTTGAACACGAGTGCTGGCCCTCCGCTCCCCATTACATGCCCAGGACGCAGTTGCCTGCTCTGGGCTCTGCAGCAGCCTCCTGCACCAGGGCTTTGGGATCCTGCAGTCCAACAATGACCTTGTTTTGCTTGTGTGACTTTGGTCTGTAGCGCGTGTGCTCGGGGTGTCATGGTCTCAAGATGGAATAATCCTGTCATGCGCAGTTCATCACTGCTGGATGTCTGGGGGGACGGGGACTTCTCTCCCACCCTCCCCCCTCTCTGAGGAGGGCCACGTTGTGGCTGGGGATGGCGCTGGGCCTGGGCAGAGATAGGACCTGTCGGCTGAGGAGCTGCTAACTGGGCTCCCTCAGTGCGAGCAGCTGGGATTTGCCACAGTGCCGCTGCTCCCCCTGCTCTGTGTGCAGGTGCATGCCTGGGGGTGACGTATGTAACATGTGCGTGCATGAGTGTGTGTGCACGTTCGTATGTGTGTGCAAATGTGTGTGTGCGTGCACGCTCTGAGGAGGCAGCTGAGCTCTCTCTCCCTGTGTGGGACGAACAGTCGTGCTTTGCCGGGTGCTACCCCTGGCACTAAGCCGTGTCGCCCTGTCAGTGGGGACCAGGGCTGGTGCCCAGGTGCTGCCCCAATACCCTCCCACTGCCAGAGAGATCCTGGCAGCCGCCGACCTGTCCTTACCCCCCACTCCCGAATGGTGCTCGCTGCCAGCAGAGGGTATTAGCCCTCTGCGGTGGTGGCGGGGGGGCTGTTCCCATTCCCCTCCCTCCCCTATGCAGTGCCAAGGAATTGCATGGCCTCTTCCCCAGGCAGGGGTCAGGCCCAGCTGGCACCCACAGGTATTGTCAGGGTGTGGGGAATTGACAGCCACTTCCTAGCTCTTGGGCAGTTTTGGGAGGAGCCGTTTTCCGCCACTGAAATATAACTAGCCATCTCGGCCCACCTTGGCCCCAGCGGGATTGCCTGGCCCTGGCATGTGACAACACAACAACTGTTTGCCCCAGGTCCATGGCTGGGGTCTCAGAAGTGCAGTAGCCCCCCCATGTCCAATCCCCAGCACTATCCACTCTCTGGCTGACCCATCTCTGCCTCACTGTCTCCATGGTGCCTTGGCCATGGGGCTTGTTGACAGGCAGCGTGTCTGGCGTCCCTGGAGCCTTTGGAGCCAGCACTGGGGACCCAGCCCTTTGGCCTGTGCTCTGGGCAGCAGGGCGCTGGGGGGCAGTGCTGCATGCTCTGGGTGCCTGCGACGGTCAGGAAGGGGCCGGAGCTGGCTGGGTGAGCCCGAGCTGGCGAGGCTGAGTGGAGCTGGCAGGCGGCTCGCACAAGCAGCTCCCAGTTCCCGTCCAGGCAGGACACCGGCTCAGGGCTCGGCTCACCTTCTGCTAGCCGGGGTGAGGCCTGTGACTGGGGGCGCAGACTTTAGGCTGCCAGGAGCGGGGGAGCAGAGTCACAGGTGTAGGGCTCCCCTTTCCCCAACTGGCCCCTGCTGCCCCTCCTACACCCGCACCCCAGCTGGGGTCCTCATGGTTGCAGGGTGACCTGCTCGAGTGTGGCAATGAGCAGCCTTTCCCCTGCCTCTGCTGAGGTCCTGCAAGGATCCTCCTGGCTCTGGAGAATGGCCCCAGGGAGGCAGTCCCCTACCAGCGCCCCAGCAGCCTGTGCCGTGGCTGGAGCTGTGCCCTGGGTTGTGGGGCGGCCTGCGGCTCTGCCGGGATCAGGCGGCTGGCTTGGCCCCTGCCAGGCTATTCCCTTTCCCACTTTAATGGGAATTTGCTGCTTAGCAGCGTCTGATCCCAGTGTGAGCGACACTTGGGCCAAGGCTGCTGCAAGGAACCTGCCAGGGCAGGGCTGCTTGTCTCCCCAGGGCACACACCGTGGGGGGAGAGGGTAAAATCTGACACTTCTAGATGGGGGGGTCACTCTCAGGCCTCACTGGAGCAACACAGGGCCCCATTTCCAGCAGAGAGAGGAGTGCTGGGAGTGTTAGGGCTGTCGGGCCATGGGCAGAGAGGGCGTGCATGCATGGGAGGTGGAGTGGGGCTGGGGCTGGCTGGGGGCATGTCGGAGGGTGTACATGGGGCTGTCAGGGTCTCGGAAGAGCCCATCTGGTACTGATGGGGAGGGGGGTCTGTGAGGAGGTGATGTGGGAGGGGTGGATGTGGGGCATGAGTCTGTATGAGGGAGGGGAGTCTGCACATCCGGGAACATTGCCGACCCATGAGTGGGGCTGGCTCATATGCCCAAGGCTCACAGGCATAGTAGGGCTGTGGGGTGCGATGGGTACGTGCCAGGCCATTCAGCCCCAGAGGCCTGGGTTCTATTCCTACCTCAGAGTGCAGGCAAAGTGTAATTCTGAGTCTTGCCCTCAGCTTTGGCCCCTCTGAAAGCCCTATGGCTTGCTGTGTGGGCTGCCTGCTGGTCTCTGCTTGAGAGAGCACAGCCAGGTGCGTTGGGTTGTGATCCGTACAGGCTGGGGGGGCTGCTGGCCAGGAATGAGGTGTGCTGGCTGGGAGCCTAGCATGGGACTAGAAAGGATGTGGCTATATTTTTAATTCCGGATTGAGGAGCTTTGGCAGAGCTGTAATAAATCATACTCATCATAACTAATCTGACATGGAGAGAGCATCTTTCATCCAAAGCAATGTAAAGCATAACAGACTGAAAGAAACTCACCAGGCATGACTTTAGCCAGCACCAGAGTGCCGGTGCTCCTCTGGGGTGGAGCACGGCTGCTGCTTCCCAGTGCACAGCAATGTTGCGGAGAAGTTTAGGTCAGGCCGTGAAGAACAGCAGCAGATCCAAATGAAACTGCAGGTGTGATTTAGACTGAAAGGGTGCAACTGAAACTGAAATGTACCCAGGAATTGGGGCTTAGGGACAGGCCCCAATGGGGTTTGAGAAACCTCTAGCCCTTAATTTCAATAGACTATTCAGATTCACAAAACGTGCTTTAGTTCAACATGCAATTCCCCCCCTAAATTGAAACCATGGCTTTGAAAGGGAGAGTTAGTTCACATCAGGTATTTCTAACTAACCAGAAGCCTATGCTGGTCTGGCATATATTGATTGGAGGTGATTCTTGCTCTGCTTCTGGGGCAAGCGAGGGAGCAGAGTAACGGAGGAGGCAGGGCCGAGGCTGGGCGGTTTGCTGAGCCAAGCGGAGCGGGGAGCCCAGCTGGGGGACGAGATCAGTTCGTTCCCCAGGCAATTTTTTAAAAATTATTTTTTTGCAAAATTTCCCATGAAAAGCTTTTGATTTCTTAGAATCCAAACAGCGACGTCATTCTTCCCAAAAACGGGGAAACAGGTTTTTTGAAAACCCCGTTTTTTCTGAAAGCTGAAAATTGTTACCAAAAGAAAAAATCTGTTTCCCTTTTTTGGTGAAAAACTGGAAAATTTTGACCAAAATGAAAATTTTCTGCAACATTTTTTTTCCATTTTTGGGAAAAAAACAACAACATTTTGCCAGAAATTGTGCTGGAAACTCCTTCAGCTGCAACTTGTCTCCCCAGCTACGGTCCCTGTTTCTGAGTATGCTCCCCATAAGGCAGGCAGAATCCCGCACCCTTGGGTGCTCTTGGGAGGCGATTGCCCCGCTGACACCCGTGCTGTGCTGAGCTGTAGCTGGGATTACTCGCTTCTTGAGGCACCAGTCCGCTCTCGCGGGAGGGAAGTTGCACCAGCCAGCAGGAGGTAACAAGGCCCCTACCCTTCTGTGGGGGCAGAGGCATCCTGATTCCAGAGGGGCTGAGTGCCCGCAGCTGCCATTGGGCTGCATTTGTAACTACAGGTGGGAGACATTGCTCTGCGGGAAAGCCTAAATCAGTGATGTTGTCCCATTGCCAAGTGGGGGAAGGCTCTCCTCCCCGGTCGCGCTGAGCCAGCTTTCCGTGTGGAGGCGTCTTGCTCTGCAGCAGCCAAACCAGCCAGTTCACTGACTGGGGACTGTCACTGCCAAAAACAGCACTGGTGGTTTTCAAGGCAGCTCCATGGCTGCCATCAGCCTGCAGCTGTGTGTTCCAGGCAGCCGGTGGCACTGGCTGAAGCCTGCCTGGCTGGGGAGAGGAAGAGCGAAGAAGAGGCCAACCCTGGCTTTGGAAACCATCTGTGCACCTTGTAGTGTGGAGCAGAGTGGGGTGATGCGGGGCGCAGAGGTGGAGAAGGGTAGACATGCTGTCAAGGGCCACTGGCAAACGCTCAGCAAGGTTTGGCTCCTGTTGCCAGGTGGCACTAGGTAGGCATATAGGGCACCGAGCAGCTGGCCACACTCCTAGCCGTCACAAACCTCTATCACCTTGGGACTGGACAGCCTGGCTGCATTGGTGCTGCCAACCTGCCCAGGGAGAGCTGGGCGTGGGGCTGTGCAGGGAGCCGTGGAGGTTAATAAGGAGGGGAGAGAGAGGGACTGGCCGTCTGCCTGTGTGTTTGTGCTGTACTCCTCTCCATGGTATCCATGCGCCTTGCAATGTAAGGAAGAAAAGGGCACTAGCCAAGCCGCGCATGCTCCAGGGGTTTTGTGACCTTCTGCATGGCCCAGTGCCCAGCGTACTGTGGATTCTTGGAAACCGTCCAGTTCAAATGTAGATCACAGCCTGGAAACTAGCACTGGGCCAGCCTACAAAGAACTGGTTCAGATCAGCATCCAAAAGACAGGATGCTTTTCCAAGCCACTCCAGGCTGGAAATTCCACAAGAGCCGGCTTCCTTGGGAGGCGTCTTCTCCCTCCTCCCCGTGGGGCTGGGGGGAGACCAGGGGAAGACCTCTGTTCCCTGTGGTGCTATTTCTGCTCCTGCTCTGGCCAGTTCAGAGCAGCAGGTACATCAACTGTAAGCTCAGTCGTTTTCAGACGCGGGGCTGGTCTCAGGTCAGTGCGAGGGTGCAGGCTCGCTCTGACCCAATTCAAGGGAAACCCAGGCTAAGGGAACTTCGCGGGGCCCCCCCAGCCAGGGGAACGCACCTCACTATTTACTCTCTAGGTGTTGTATATCCGCCAAGGGCAAATCGTCTGATCAACCCTTTGGTGCCGCCGTCCAATCAGAACTGATGTTACCACATTTCTGAGCCCTGCCATTGGCTGAGGTGGAGGCTCATTATGGAGTCGTAGAAATGCGGGCTAGAAAAGCCCTCTCACTTCAGATGTAGTCCTACGGCCCACGGTCCAGGGCTTTGTCCAGCCTTGCTGGAAACATCCCGAGCAATGGGGCTTCCATCCTTTCCCTGGAGAGATGGAAAAGCCCGGCAGCTCTCACTCTCACATGGCCAGACTGCATTACATTTCAACACCAGGGAATCCAACTTGCCCCAGGGAAGTCCCAAGAATCTGACTCCTGGCTCAGTTGCTTCTCATTTTCGTGATCTAACCCTCTCCTGGCTGAAAAGAGGCTGTATCAGTGTGAGACCCTATGAATAGCGGTAGCTAACGGGGACCCTCCTTTAGCTCAAGGAGGAGAGGTCTGGGTGCGTCGTGCCCGAGATTAGGGGTTCTGCTCCCCGTACTGAACAAGCGAGATGCTCTCGAGGAGCCAGTGCAGGGTGTGCGTATTCAACACACTTCGCTTGTGCACAGTGACTGTCTAAGGTGCCACCCTGGTGACGCTGTGCTGGGAGCTCTGCAATTCCTTGGGTTTGTCTCTCCCACTCTGGAGCCCTCAGCCTTGGGGCTACACAAATTTGACATGGGGGGCAGGTGTGTTTTTGCAGCCTGGGCAGCAGGGGACATGTTCTCAGAGGGTGCGGCTGTCGGTGCTGCCAGCCCACCCGCCCCCAGGTGTCCAAGTGCTTTGCTCTGCCCCGAAGCTGGCACAGCTGTTTGCCATCCGGCAGCTGCTCTTGCCAGCTCAGGTCAAACAACAAAGAAGCAGCCGAAGCTCCAGGGGTTTTTCAAGTCGGCCAAGGCTCTGGGACAGGCCATGGGAGCTCAGAGCCGGGTGACCAAGCCTTCTGCAGACAGCTCCTGCAGGCTGCAGCCTGGGAACAGTGCTGAGAAGGTGAGGAGCGGGGTCTGGCAGCCAGAGACTAGAGCACCTGCAGCGGCCGTTGGCTTTTCTTGGGGCTGTGGGCACCAGCACCTCTGGAGATCAGCTTCCTAGGACGAGCTGGTTGCAGGCTCCCCTCCCGCACTGGCCTATGAAACCCTTCAACCCCCTCCCTGCACCTTGAAGCTTCCCTGCTGCATCTTTTCAAACCCGCCCCTCCCCGTAACAGCAAACAAACCAGCCACAAGCTCCAGTTTTGGGGTGGGGGCTCCACATCCCCACTCCCGCATCTCTTTCTGTGCTGGGGTTCCGGACTCCGCCGTGTACTCTTCCCCGGCCCATTGGCCCTGGAGCCGCTGAGCTGAGGCACGGGGGAGGGTGCCAGTGGGGCATTAGACAAGTACCTGAGGAAAAGGGAGCACTGCCGCTTTAATTATTTGGCTGCAGTAAGAACTTGGTGTGGAGGAAATTGAACCCAGGGGAAAAAATACTGTAATTTCATGCAAAAATTACATGGCAGCTGTGTGTGATTTACTGCAGCTATTTTGGTGGCCAGCTCTGGGGTGTAATTAGAGTATTCCTGGGGCAGTAGCGAGTGGAGAGGGGTCTTTCCGTACTGGGGGAGGGGCCAGGCTGGACTCTGCCTTGGTCATTTGGGGGCAATGTGTCATCCCCTGGGGTTCCAGCTCATACGCCTCGCACAGGGCTCTGGCTGTGCAGCGGCCACGGTGACACAGCGCTCCTGGCCCCAGCTGCATTTACAAGCAGAGCCGTGTGGCTACCAACAGCACGGGATTGATGCAATACGTCTGGGTGGGCCGTTGTGGGGTTCTGCGCCCCTCCTAGCACACCTCGGGTACTGGGGGGCTAGCTGGCAGCAGGAGGGTCTGGAGCAGGGAGCACAGAGCTTGGGGTCAGGATGCCTGGGTTCTCTCCCAGACTCTGGGTATGTCTACGCTGCCAAAAAAAGACCCCACGGCAGCCAATCTCACTGAGCCTAGGTCAGCTGACTCAGGCTCACAGGGCTTGTGCTTCGGGGCTAAAACCAGCAGTGTAGCCGTTCCCACTCAGGCTGGAGCATGGCTCGGAGACCCTCCCCCCTACCCGGTTTCAGAGCCCAGGCTCCAGCCCGAGCTGGAACGGCTACGCTGCTCTTTGTAACCCCAGACGTGAGCCCCGCAAGCCTGAGGCAGTTGGCGCAGGCTCCGAGACTCACTGCAGGTGTCCCTAAGTCACCGTATAACTGGGGCAGATCCCTGCCGCTCTCTGAGCCTCGCTTTCCCCATCTGTAACATGGCGGGGGGACCTGCCACTGCCCCAGCCTGGGGTAGGGCTGGTGATCTCTGGATGGGAGTTTCAGAGTAGCAGCCGTGTTAGTCTTTATCCGCAAAAAGAAGAGGGGTACTTGTGGCCCCTTAGAGACTTTACTGACTATGGCCGTGTCCTGGGGCGTTAACCCGCTCCGCGCCGAGCTCTGGCAATTTGAGCTTTGTCATGGTGCGTGCACGGCTGGGATTTCCCAGAATGCCCAGGAGCTGGCTGCTCAGGGACCTGGGGGGAGCAGGTAGAGAACATGTTTTCCAATTAAAAATGCAAAGGCTTTGTGATGTGCCTGCTGACCCGCTGTGTGCCTCCCAGCTGCTGCGGGAGCAGAGAGGGCAGCGGATGGGTGCCAGCACACGGGTGCTCCTGCCCCAGGCAGCCCTCTGGCAGCTAGAGCAAAAGCCTCCTGTTCCTGTGCTTGAGGAAGGAAAATACTCCCCGGGCGGCCCAGCAGCACACCAGGGTGGGGCCCTGGGGCTGGGGAGCGGCACTAGGCTGGGTGAATGTCTGCCATCACCTTGGGCCGCTTTGCTTTTGATCCTGGGATTTCCCCCCTTGCCAGAGCCCCACAGAGCCCGCCCGTGGCAGCCGGCCCTGGTACTGAGGAGGAGCACGAGGCGGCACCATGCCCACGGAGCCCAGGACCTTCCAGGGGATGGCTCTGGGCCCAGCCTGTTCCCTACAGCCCGGCTGTCACTGGAGTCTCTGCCCGGATCCCAGAAATGCTGCCAGGCAGAGTCCTCGGCGCACAGATGGGCTGTCGGATGCGAGCCATGTGTGGTGCTCGCAGCCTGACCACGGGCCCTTCCCAATGGCCCTGGCTCGGTGGGTCCGGACGGACCAGTCCAGCGGGAGCGTTGGTAGGTGTGGTTGACCTGGGGGAGGGGAGGCCCTGAGCTTATCCTTGGCAGAGCTCACAAGAGCAGCCCCATCGGCTTCTGCCCCACGGGAATGTGGCTTTCAGGCTGTTCCCTCCAGGGCTGGTGATGCTGATGAGGGCCCCCAGGAGACAGGAGCCTGAGCAGCTCCCCAGAGCCAGCTGCAAGCTGCTCCCATTGCAGTGCTCCCAGGACTCTCCCCTCACCCGCCCTTTGCTGGAGCCACATCTCCCACTCACGGCAGTGTGGCCTGGCCCTTCTCCTGCCGTCATGGCTCAGGGGGAAGCAAGGGAGTCTTGCAGGATGCTCAAAGGTTGGCAAAACCGTGGCCGCTATGATTCCTGCTGGAAGGAAATCCCTGCCAAGCTGCACCAGTCCAGCACTCCCTGCTGGTGGACAGAGGCCAGGCGGTGCCTACGGTGCAGAGCCGATGGAAAGTGCCGAGTTCTGAGATGTGCCGAGGCCTCTGTGTGCTTGACTTGGGGTCCCAGGAGATGCCAGCAGCCTGGCTCACCATCGAGAGGCCTTCCCCAGGGAGGAGCAATGCAATTGCCTGGCCAGCTCGTCTGCGCTCTGCTTGGGAGGTGTGTGCCCAGGAGCAGCGGTGAGCCGCAAGGCCGTGGGCCATTTGGACAGCAGGGCCCAGGTGGCCTCAGCAGATGGCAAGTGTGTCCAGCCAGCTCCTCCCCGTGTTTCCTCTCACCGTATTGTCACCTCGGTGTTCCCTGGGCTAAGCCAGGGGCTTTTCCTGTGCGCCCTAATGTCTCTCCAGCACGGCACAACACTGGCTGAGCCTGCTGAGGAGGAGATACACCTGCGAGCTGGCTGCACGGCAGCCTACAGCAGGGCGCGAATTGCCTGGAGCTGCAGGCGGATGTGGAGCAGGAGGGCAGAGACACCAGGGCCTGGCAGACCCCGCGGGAGAGGAGGAGCTGTTAGCCATCTGATTCTCCAAGAGGAATGAAAGCAGCTTCTTGCTGCCCTGTCTGCTCCTGCTGTCCCATGGGATTCAGTGCAGCTGCGGCAGGTGAGAGCTCTGGGATCAGAGCCATGACTGGCAGTGCAGCCCAAGCCCTCTCCTTTTGGCCGTAGGCGCCCCCTGGTAACTGAACCCAATGAACCCCACCCCACAAGCAACAGGAGCTCTGGGAGCCTGGCATAATGGAGACAACAACCCCCCCAGCTCTGCTTCGCTTGGCCTCCCCGCCGACTAGCCTCCGTCCATGCCACGGGACAAAGGGCGGCAGGGCCCCCGGAAAGCTGGGCGACCGGGGGCTTTGAGACACACGATGACGGGGGGCCGATCTCTGACTCCCCCCTTCTGCCCTGGGCTCGCCTGGCTCCCCCCGTCAGCGGGCCAGTGCTGTGTGTTCCTGGCTCGGCAGCCACCGCACGTGCCGCCAAGTCCGGGTGTCAGCCGGGGAGCCCGGCTGCTCGCGGCGTTAAAAATAGCTGCGAGGAGCGGTGCTCACGCGGCTACTCAGCCGCCAGTCACCAGACGCAGCAGCTAATCCGCGCTTGCCGGCCGTCTCGCTGCTCCCAGGGCTCGGCCCCGTCAGCGCGGCCCGGGGGGCAGGGCGTCCCCCAGCAACCCGCCGACCCCGAGGCTGCTGGGCTGGGGGCAGCCCCCTCGCGCTAATCCCTCGAGCACACAGCAGGCAAGAGGGGCCTGGGGGCCGGGCCTGGCTGGGCGAGCAGCAGCATGGGCCAGGCCGTAGCGCTCCCCGCCGAGCACGGGCCAGGAGATTGGCGCTGGCTCAGCGTGGCTCTGGCGCCTTCTCCTGCAGGGACATGGAGCCGGAGCCAGGTTCAAACCGTCCTTGGCTCACCCACGTCGAGCACGCCCCGTCCTTACACAAACACCGCTATCCACACACCACCCATCCTCATACACCCCCGTCCTCACCCCCCGACCCACACCCCCCGTCCTCTCACAGACACCCCCGTCCTCACTCACACCCCCACACCCCTGTCCTCTCACAGACACCCCCATCCTCACCCCCCACCCACACACCCCGTCCTTACACAAACACCGCTATCCACACACCACCCATCCTCATACACCCCCGTCCTCACCCCCCGACCCACACCCCCCGTCCTCTCACAGACACCCCCGTCCTCACTCACACCCCCACACCCCGTCCTCTCACAGACACCCCCATCCTCACTCACACCCCCACACCCCCATCCTCTCACAGACACCCCCATCCTCACCCCCACCCACACCCCCCGTCCTCTCACAGACACCCCCGTCCTCACTCACACCCCCACACCCCTGTCCTCTCACAGACACCCCCATCCTAACCCCCCACCCACACACCCCATCCTCTCACAGACACCCCCATCCTCACTCACACCCCCACACCCCCCATCCTCTCACAGACACCCCCGTCCTCACTCACACCCCCACACCCCTGTCCTCTCACAGACACCCCCATCCTCACCCCCCACCCACACACCCCGTCCTCTCACAGACACCCCCATCCTCACTCACACCCCCGTCCTCACCCCCCGACCCACACACCCCGTTCTCTCACAGACACCCCCGTCCTCACTCACACCCCCACACCCCTGTCCTCTCACAGACACCCCCATCCTAACCCCCCACCCACACACCCCATCCTCTCACAGACACCCCCATCCTCACTCACACCCCCACACCCCCCATCCTCTCACAGACACCCCCGTCCTCACTCACACCCCCACACCCCTGTCCTCTCACAGACACCCCCATCCTCACCCCCCACCCACACACCCCGTCCTCTCACAGACACCCCCATCCTCACTCACACCCCCATCCTCACCCCCCGACCCACACACCCCATCCTCTCACAGACACCCCCATCCTCACTCACACCCCCACACCCCCCATCCTCTCACAGACACCCCCATCCTCACCCCCCACCCACACCCCCCGTCCTCTCACAGACACCCCCGTCCTCACTCACACCCCCACACCCCTGTCCTCTCACAGACACCCCCATCCTAACCCCCCACCCACACACCCCATCCTCTCACAGACACCCCCGTCCTCACTCACACCCCCACACCCCTGTCCTCTCACAGACACCCCCATCCTCACCCCCCACCCACACACCCCGTCCTCTCACAGACACCCCCATCCTCACTCACACCCCCGTCCTCACCCCCCGACCCACACACCCCGTTCTCTCACAGACACCCCCATCCTCACTCACACCCCCACACCCCCCGTCCTGTCACAGACACCCCCATCCTCACCCCCCACCCCCACACCCCCATCCTCTCACAGACACCCCCATCCTCACCCCCCACCCACACACCCCGTCCTCTCACAGACACCCCCATCCTCTCACAGACACCCCCGTCCTCACCCCTCGACCCACACACCCCGTCCTCTCACAGACACCCCCGTCCTCACCCCCCGACCCACACACCCCGTCCTCTCACAGACACCCCCGTCCTCACCCCCCGACCCACACCCCCCGCCTTCTCACAGACACCCCCATCCTCACTCACACCCCCACCCCCCATCCTCTCACAGACACCCCCATCCTCACTCACACCCCCACACCCCCATTCTCTCACAGACACCCCCATCCTCACCCCCCCGACCCACACACCCCATCCTCTCACAGACACCCTCATCCTCACCCCCATCCACACACCCCATCCTCTCACAGACACCCCTGTCCTCACCCCCCCCAACCTCACTACTCCCCCCACCCTCATACACTGCCATCCTCATACAACCCATTCTCACTCACAGACCCACACTCCATCATTATACACCCCCATTGTCACACGCCCCGTCCTCACACACACGCACTCAGCCAGGCCAATGTTTCGGCTCCCCCCGTCCTTCCAGGGCTCCCCCAGGAGCTGCCATCACGGCCGGCCTGGAGCAGCCGAGGAGTCTGGTTGCAGTCGGCAGAGACCTGGGTGATGTGAGGCGGGGTCTGGGGGCTGTCGGCAGGGCTGGGAAGCAGAGCCCAGAGCCGACCGGGGTTGGCAGGGACTCTGTGTGTGTGTGCGGGGGGGAGGGGGCATCTTAAGACGGAGCGTAACAGAGACCGTCCACCACCTGCTGAGCTTCCCAGCAGCTGCCTCTCCTGGGGCCTCCAGGCTGAGACAGCTCCGACCGCAGCGCACCACCCCAGCAACAGGCACCCCGCCGGGCGCCCCAAGAGACAGCGCTTGGAGTCATTATCTCAATTGTGCATATTTCACTCTAATGAGCCCTTTGGAGAGAACGTGGGGCCGGACAGACGGTGCTGGGGGCAGTCCAGGAGACAGAGCTTCGACTGGCGAAGCAAAGGGATTACACTGTTACACACTCCACCATCCCTACCTGTCCCCCGCATGCAACGCACATCCCCCCAGACACACCTTTGCCACACAGCATCCCCTGACATGCACACCCAGACACACCTATGCACACACAAACACTCCTGTACCCACACAGCATCTCCTGACACACACACACAGACACACTTCTGCACACACAGACACACCTGGCACCATGCAGAATCCCCTGACATGCACACAAACACACCTGCATCCACACAGCATCCCCTGACATGCACACAAACACACCTGCATCCACACAGCATCCCCTGACATGCACACAAACACACCTGCATCCACACAGCATCCCCTGACATGCCCACACACTCACACACACCTGCACCACGCAGCATCCCAACATACACACACTTGCATCCATGCACCATCCCCTGACATGCACAGACAGAACTCACCTGCACCCACACAGCATCCCCTGACATGCCCATGTGTACCCAGTCACAGACACAGTGCACTTTGACACATACAAACACACACAAATGATCTGCTGCCTTGCTCACACACACGCAGCTGCACACCTGTCCTAAAACTATCCTTCATAAAGGTGTTGAGCCACAGCATCCTTCTGTCTGCCCCGTGCCTGCCCCAGGGTGGGTCCGTGTCACCCCTGAGCTGGGATTGGGCAGGAGATGGCCCCATCTGGAAGGGGTACTGGCCACAGAAAGCCTGGCAAAGCCCTGTCCCCCTCAAAGGGGCAGTGGTTCGGAGATGCCGTTAGAGCCGCTCACCTGGCTTGGGCACCTGAGATCAGACCTGCCCAGTCCCTGAGGCAGACGCTCCAGTCGGGCTCCATGTAGGATGGGAGCTGATGGGGCCTTTGACAAGAACTTGTTGACTGCCTGCAGGGCGGGTGGCCAGAGCCTTCGGCAGCTCATGGCTGCAGCCTGTCAGACTCTGGGTTCCTCCGGGCTTATCATAGAATCATAGAATCATAGAATATCAGGGTTGGAAGGGACCCCAGAAGGTCATCTAGTCCAACCCCCTGCTCGAAGCAGGACCAAGTCCCAGTTAAATCATCCCAGCCAGGGCTTTGTCAAGCCTGACCTTAAAAACCTCTAAGGAAGGAGATTCTACCACCTCCCTAGGTAACGCATTCCAGTGTTTCACCACCCTCTTAGTGAAAAAGTTTTTCCTAATATCCAATCTAAACCTCCCCCATTGCAACTTGAGACCATTACTCCTCGTTCTGTCATCTGCTACCATTGAGAACAGTCTAGAGCCATCCTCTTTGGAACCCCCTTTCAGGTAGTTGAAAGCAGCTATCAAATCCCCCCTCATTCTTCTCTTCTGCAGACTGAACAATCCCAGCTCCCTCAGCCTCTCCTCATAAGTCATGTGCTCTAGACCCCTAATCATTTTTGTTGCCCTTCGCTGGACTCTCTCCAATTTATCCACATCCTTCTTGTAGTGTGGGGCCCAAAACTGGACACAGTACTCCAGATGAGGCCTCACCAGTGTCGAATAGAGGGGAACGATCACGTCCCTCATCTGCTCGCTATGCCCCTACTTATACATCCCAAAATGCCATTGGCCTTCTTGGCAACAAGGGCACACTGCTGACTCATATCCAGCTTCTCGTCCACTGTCACCCCTGGGTCCTTTTCCGCAGAACTGCTGCCTAGCCATTCGGTCCCTAGTCTGTAGCGGTGCATTGCATTCTTCCGTCCTAAGTGCAGGACCCTGCACTTATCCTTATTGAACCTCATCAGATTTCTTTTGGCCCAATCCTCCAATTTGTCTAGGTCCTTCTGTATCCTATCCCTCCCCTCCAGCGTATCTACCACTCCTCCCAGTTTAGTATCATCCGCAAATTTGCTGAGAGTGCAATCCACACCATCCTCCAGATCATTTATGAAGACATTGAACAAAACCGGCCCCAGGACCGACCCCTGGGGCACTCCACTTGACACCGGCTGCCAACTAGACATGGAGCCATTGATCACTACCCGTTGAGCCCGACAATCTAGCCAGCTTTCTACCCACCTTATAGTGCATTCATCCATCCCATACTTCCTTAACTTGCTGACAAGAATACTGTGGGAGACAGCTTGGTAGGATTCAGGTCAAGGCAGCAATGCCAGGGACTCTGAGCACCGGATCTCTGTGCTGACCCTGTACTGGCCCTCCAGGGCTAAGCTATGGACCCCCTGGGCTGGCCTGCCTGCTGGGACCACCTGCATGCCCCATGGACCACCTGGAGGGTTTCCTTTCCCCGCCCTTTCTGTCCTCACCCAGCTGGTGGGAACTGGGCGGAGCGGTCTCCTGGCTGGGACTGGGGCCTCTGGGGCCCACTCCACACCCCCTGCTCTTTTGGAAAAAGCGAGCTTGCTCCCTTCCCCGCCATCCTGTGCCCGTAGCAGCATCTAAGGCTGTGCAGCTTGCCAGCCAAGAGCGCCCTGCACAGCACTGCAGCCAGCCAGGGAGGACGTGAGGATTAAGAAGGGTGTTCCCCCCTCTGTGCCCCCAGGTGTTGGGCCTGGCAGTGTGACACTCCTCCCCTGTGGCACATGCTGGGCGTATCATCAGTGATGCCGTGCCCCTAACAGCGCTCATCTGGCACCGATTGCAAACCTCCCCTGCTGTGACTCCTGCCTGCGGCTGGAGAGAGCCATCACCTGACCAGAGCTGGGTCACCAGGACCTGGTCACGCAGCCCGAGCGGGTGAATCCAGCTGCAGCTGGGAGGGGGAAGGAGCCTTCCGCTACAAAGCCGCCCTGTGTTCCTCCTCCCTGGCAGGCTCAGGGGAAAGGCTGGCTCACATAAAGATGCCTTGTGCTGGGGTGGCCAGCTGGGGGGATGCTCCTGGGACAGCAGGTGAAGGCAGTGTCTGGAGAGCGATGGGCTGCATGGCTGCAGCTGCGGGGTCCTGGATCCCCTGCGGGGGCATGAGGACTTTGCTCCCCGGGCCCGGGATGGCCCATCCCCAGTGATCGGAGTGCTGCCCTGTCTGGTCTGTTTTCAAAGGGGCCATTGAGTGATTCTGCCTGGCTACAATAAATCCACTGCCATGGCAACAGAAACACTCCCATTTCAGAACTTCTTAGCAACCAGTTGTTTGGCCACACTGGTAACCAGGGCGGGTGGAGTGTCTCTGGCTATCCACACCTGTGAGCTGGGATCAGCATCTGCCCAGGCTGGAGACCTGCCTGCTCTAAATGATGGGGGCTAGCGAGGGACCTCTGCTGGGGCAGGTTACTCCAGATCTGCCCCCTTCAGGAGTTTCCTGCCCCTCTCTCTGGTGCAGAGGCAGAATCCTGGGCTGGACAGACCCTGCTCTGATCCCATGTGGCAGTTGCCAGGTTCCCACGCCTGCTCCCTCATGGAACATGCCTGGGGGGGCATGATATGGTCTCTGTTCCCTCTCTGCCCGCTGTGGGGGGTGGCGGTCACTCGGGTACAGTGACGGGAGAAGAGGGCCCCTCTGCTGAGTGAGGTGTCTGCTGGCAGGTCTCCCCCGCCCCTGGCATGGTGTCACTCTGCCATGCGTGTCGCTGCATGGGGCTGGGGACGGGACGGGGCTGGTTGGACGGGGGCTCTCCGGAGAGCTCTGGATCCGGTCTGGCCTGCAGCCGGGAGATCGCTGTGATTGCAATACTGCGAATGCACGAGCAGACGAGCCAGAGTCTGCGGAGTCTCCCGCGGTGCTGCAGGTGCCAGGCTGAGCCCTGTAGCCCTGGAGGAAGCACAGGCTGGAGGTGGGGTGGGCGGGTGCTGTGGTTTGATCGGCGTCAGCCGGTTATCCTGTTGGTTTGGAAATAACTCGTAGAGCTGGTGGTCAGGAGCAGGAGGAGGGAGCTGATCTAAATTTGAATGCAGCGACAGGCATGGCAGAGTGTGACACCTGCCCGGGGAGGGGCCATGCCAGTGCAGGGAGACCTGCCCACAGACAACTCACTCAGCAGAGGGGCCCTTCTCTCCCGTATGGGAAACAAACCTGCAGGTGCCAAGTCTGCAGGCGTGGGGAAGGCGGCGCCTCTCCTGAGAGCCCTGCAGCTCTGCCGGCTCTGCTGCGTGGGCGGCTCCTCTCGGGGTTTTACCCAACAGCCACTTAGGGCTGGTTGAATCTGGTGGGACTCCTGACCCCGAGCAGCCAAGAGCTGACCTGGCTAGGGCAGGCCAGGGGAGCCCAGCCCAGTGGGGCAGCACGTTCTGTCCCAGCAGGAAGGATGCAGGTAGTGGACACCCGACTGGCTCTTGGGGACGTCCAGCCACTCCAGCTGCCATCTGCTGCGCCGGGCCCTTGAGCCAAAGCCCAGTAACCAGTGGAAAGACTCTTACTGACGGCAGTGGGCGTAGGATCAGGCCCTGGATCCATCGGGGTTACATGCTCTGTATGTTGTGTCCATCTTGAGTATCGCCCCCTTCTGGGTCACAGCCCCTCTCTGTCCAGCCCCCAAGGGACCTCGCCCGGCCCGCTAGGCTGAATCCTCTCCTACCAGGAGACATTTCCTCTGTGATCCCAGCGTAAGTGCGATCAGAAATGTAGCGCGGGATAAGGAGCCAGGGATGGGGCGGGACAGGAGGGGACTGGGCGGCTTGGGGGGCACGTGCTACTGACCTGCCGTAGGATGACGTAGGTGATCGCCAAGGAATCACCTTCCCCCTCTCTGGAGCCAGCGCAGACCCAGCTGGAGCGAGCAGCAGGCCAGCCTGGGCAAGGCTAGCAGCCGGTTAGGCACCTGTGGGACTGAGTCGGGGCAGGTGCTCAGCCCAGCTCCTAGAGGGCAAGTTCCACATCACAGCTCCCACCATCCCAGCTGGCCCTCAGTCCATCCTGGCTGGCCCTCGCCGCCGAGGGCAACATGGGCCACGTTGCTGGCACCTCTCTCTCCCCTAGGGAGCGTCCCGGTACAGATGTACCAGCCGACTGCAGCCTGGCTCAGCTGGGGTGGGGGGCGCCCGCTCGCATGCAGAGGAGCGTGTGCCCATCACTGCTGGGAGTAGGGTGACCAGACAGCAAGTGTGAAAAATCGGGGTGGGGGGGGGGTAATAGGAGCCCATTTAACAAAAACACCCCAAAACCGGGACTGTCCCTATAAAATCGGGACATCCGGTCACCCGAGCTGGGAGGAGGACTCCGGGCCAGAGGCAGCAGTAGGATGGTCTCACGCCCTGCCTGTCTAAGGGCTCCAGTGATCACGGGGTGGCTCAGCAGCACCTCCTGCCCCAGGCTCTCTGCCCAGGAATGAGTTCAGCCTCCCGGCTCCACGGGAGGGCAGGTTGGACCATCCCAGGCCACAGGAGTGGGAAGCGAAACAGAGAGAGGCGGGAGGGCTGGCCCAGCCAGTCAGCAGAGGATGGCAGCTCTGCTGACTCCCAGGCATGTGGTGAACAGTCTGCGGTTCCTGCTGCCCGGCCGCTGGCCGGATCCTGGGCTGCATGGAGCACCGGGGCCTCATCAGGTGTGGCTGGAGGAGCCAGCCCAGACTTGATGGCCCGATGGTCTGTGCAGCACAGCGAACCTTGTGTGTGTCCTATGTGTGTTGTATCCCTGGGCGTGGGTCACCCGTCACCTTGTGGCCCAGCCCTTTCCCTCCCCTCCTCTGTTAGAGGTGCTAACGATTTGCAAGCCAGGCTCTTGACTGACAAGAGCGTGCACCGGTCCATACTGCGTGACAAGCAGAGAAATGCTCTGGACAGGCCTCTGCTGACACACTGGGCTGCTCTCAAGCAGGAGCTGGGATCCTCATATGTCCGCCACCTGCGATACAGGGCTCTGTGACTGACACAGGCCGGCATGCCGCTAATGGGCATTTGGTTCAATTATCAACATGTCAGGCTGGCTTGGGATCAGGCGATGCACTGACCCGAACCTGGTAGCTGCTGCTCAGCGGCTAGAGGCAGAAAGCTGGCTGCGTGCAGAGGCAGAGCACAGCCGTCTGTGGACAGCATCACGCCTCGCACCGCCCAGCCGACTGCCCTCGTGCTCCGGCTGGTGCCTTGTGAACCCTGCTCCCAAAGGGGGGCAGGAATCGCGGCAGGGGTGAAATGATTGCCCAGTAGTGCTGGCTGTGTGGGGAAGCACTCCCAGCTTCCTCCAGTGGGAGGTGCTGTAGGGGAGGGTGCCGGAGCACCGGTTATGGGGAAGTGCAGTCTCAAGCCTCACCCAGCAGGGAGCACTGTAGCAGGTGGTGCAGGAATGCTGGCTTTGGGGAGCTCAGCAGGGGGTGCTGTGGGGCGGCGCGGGGGCCCTGGCTGCGGGGAGCTCGGCGGGGGGTGCTGTGGGGCGACGCGGGGGCCCTGGCTGCGGGGAGCTCGGCGGGGGGTGCTGTGGGGCGGCGCAGGGGCCCTGGCCGCGGGGAGCTCAGCAGGGGGTGCTGTGGGGCGGCGCGGGGGCCCTGGCTGCGGGGAGCTCGGCGGGGGGTGCTGTGGGGCGACATGGGGGCCCTGGCTGCGGGGAGCTCGGCGGGGGGTGCTGTGGGGCGGCGCAGGGGCTCTGGCCGCGGGGAGCTCAGCAGGGGGTGCTGTGGGGCGACGCGGGGGCCCTGGCTGCGGGGAGCTCGGCGGGGGGTGCTGTGGGGCGGCGCGGGGGCCCTGGCCGCCGGGAGCTCGGCGGGGGGTGCTGTGGGCGGCACGGGGGCCCTGGCTCTAGGAACACTCTCACAGGCCCCTCTGGGCGCTGGCAGGATTGTGCCGGAGCGCGGGGCCTGGGAGCTCCCAATGCCCTGCTGCAAGCTCAGCTTAGGGCCGGGGGAGCAGCGTTTTGGGGGGCTGGAGTTAATTCAGGAGGCTGAAGCAGGGGGTTGGCTCAGGCCTGGCTGCAGACAGGGGAGCTCTTGCCTGTCTCCCCTCCTGTCTGCATTCACTCTGGCTGTGCCCGACCCCAGGGACTGTGTGGGGCAAAGGACCTGGCTCACCAGCCAGGAAGCTCTCAGCTTCCCCCTGGGCAGATCTGCTCCCTTCTGCTGGAGCTGGGCACGGCTGCTGAGGGCTCAGGGGGCTGCCCTGGTGCTTTGGGGGCTCTGCCTTGCTTGGCAGGCCCTGTGGCAGCCTGCAGCTGGCCTGCATTGGGGTGGAGAGCGGGTGGCAGGGGAAGGGCCTGGGGAGCTTTGGCCCAGCCAGGGCAAGCCCTGCACTAGCTCCAGCGCCCCCGTCCCCTGCAGCCCTGGGTGCCCGGAGAGGGTTAAACACCTGGCTCCAGCGGGGAGGCGCCTGCAGAGGGGTGAGGTCCCAGGTGTGCACCAAGCGGGTCAAACCAGCCCATCCATCCTGCGCGGCCAGACACGCGGCTCCCGCTGGCCCGCCGGGGTCTGACTGCCCCATGCGCTGTTCCAGAGACAGAGCTGCCCTGGCTCTTCAAGGGACAGTGCCGCACGCCCAGAGCTCCCTCCACAGGCACCCCCAGACCTCGGAGGTGCTGGGGACAAGCATGTGACCCTTGGGGAAGTTCACACCAGGGACAGAGCATGGTGGGTGCAGTGGGGACAGCGGCGGTTGTTTATAGAGCTAGAGGTTTTCAGGCAGAACAGTCCGTTGCAATCAGCTAGTCTGACCCACTGCATAGCCCAGGCCAGAGCATTTCATCCCGTGCTCCCACATCGAGGTCCGAGTGGGGCTGTGGTGTACATGGGCCCCTCAGGTCTCCTGCTGCAAAGGTCTAGGGCCCAGTCCTGGGCTCTGAGGCCACTGTAAACCCAGAAAGAAAAGGAGGATTGTGGCACCTTAGAGACTAACCCATTTATTTGAGCATAAGCTTTCGTGAGCTACAGCTCACTTCATGGGATGCATCCGATGCAGTGAGCTGTAGCTCACGAAAGCTTAGGCTCAAATAAATGGGTTAGTCTCTGAGGTGCCACAATTCCTCCTTTTCTTTTTGTGAATACGGACTAACACGGCTGCTCCTCTGCACCCTGTCATTCTGTAAACCCAGAGAAACCCCTGGAGCTAGTTGTGCAGGATTTATACCAGTGTGAAAGGGGAGGGGACCACCTGGCTGCATGGCCTTAAAAGTGCTGCCCCAGAGTGAACCTGGGGGCTGCAGAGAGTTCACACTCATGCACGCACATGTGCAGGAGCCCGGTGAAGCCTGGCAGCCTGTCCCGTGCTGTACAGGGACTAGCAAGGTGAGGAGGGGCCAGTCGTGACTGGTCTCAGCGTATCCAGCCAAGGTGGGCTGGGGGCTCATTGCCGCGGGCACGGGTGGCAGTGGCCGTCACAAAGTGCCCTGGGGAATGGCTAGCTGTGCCGTGGGGCGGGGCAGGGGGCAGACTGCGCAGACAGAGGGAAGCGCTAGCTAGCCCACCCAGGGCCTCTTACCCCCCTCCTCCATCCTTCTGGGGCCGCATCAGTCCTTTGACAATACTGCCCTGCCTCCCGATTCCTGCTCCTGGGACCCAACCCCCCAGCTCCGTTCTTCTCATTCCCCCTCCTGCCCCAAGCTTGGCCCTGGAGGAGCCGGAGTGTGGGGCAAAGAGTAAAAATGCACTGCTCAGCTCCCAGCCCCCACCCAGCTGCCTGATTAATGCAAGCTACCCATGCATACGCCCCCTCCCAGCCCACAGGCTTCCCCCCAGGGACCAAAGCCTTCCCTTCTAGCTGAGGAACTGACCCCTCCCCCACCCCGACGACCCCCTGTCCTCAACTCCTAACTGCTTGCCATACGCTCTGCTGGCCAGCAGCTCTCTCCTGCAGCTACCCAACCCATCCCTCTGGTGCCTCCTCTCCCCACCTCCCTCCCCACGGCCCCAGTCCCAGTGTGGCCACACTAGCCCTCAAACCCGGGCGCTGGATCCATGAGCCTTTTGACAGCACCTGTGATATTGGGAGGAGGCTGCAACTGGCTCATGGGGGCCCTGCTAACCCCCTCTTCCCCCGGCTACCACAGGCGAGAAGGATGAGAGGGAGATGCTAACTGTACTCAGCCCTGTGCACAGATCTCCCAGCACCTCCGTGATTGCTATCATTAATGAATGCCGGCCATATGCACAGGAGGGGGCTCTACCCTGGGGATCTGGGACTCCGGAACGGGCTTGGGGATCATGGTGGAGAATCAGCTGAACATGAGGTCCCAGTGCGACACTGTGGCCCAAAGGGCCAATGTGCACAACTGGTTCCCAGAGAGCAGGTATCAGTGGTTCAGAGTCAAGCTGGAAGGGCATCGCAAGTGGGGTCCTGCAGGGATCAGCCCTGGCGCTGGTTCTGTTCAGTATCTTCATCAATGATTTACATAGTGGCACAGAGATACACTGATAAAGTTTGCAGACGATACCAAGCTGGGAGGGGCTGCAAGTGCTTTGGACGATAGAATTAAAATTCAAAAGGATCTGGACAAACGGGAGAAATGATCTGAAGTAAACAGGATGAAATGCAAGAAAGACAAATGCAAAGTACTCCACTTAGGAAGGAACAATCAGCTGCACACATACAAAATGGGAAACGACTGCCCAGGAAGGAGTACTGCGGAGAGGGATCTGGGGGTCATTGTGGATCACTAACTAAATACGAATTGAGCATAACACTGTTGCAAAAAAGCAAACATCATTCTGGGCTGTACTAGCAGGAGTGCTGTAAGCAAGACACGAGAAGTAATTCTTCTGCTCTACTCTGCGCTTCTCAGGCCTCAACTGGAGCATTGTGTCCAGTTCTGGGCTCCACATTTCAGGAAAGATGTGGACAAATTGGAGAAAGTCCAGAGGAGAGCAACAAAAATGGTCAAAGTTTCTAGAAAACATGACCTATGAGGGAAGATTGAAAAAACTGGGTTTGTTTAAGTCTGGGGAAGAGAAGGCTGGGGCAGGGGGACATGAGAACAGTTTTCAAGTACATAAAAGATTGTTACAAGGGGAAGGGAGGAAAAATTGTTCTCCTTAACCACTGAGGATAGGACAAGAAGCAATGGGCTTAAATTGCAGCAAGGGAGGTGTAGGTTGGACATTAGGAAAAACATCCTAACTGTCAGGGTGGTTAAGCCTGGAATAAATTGCCCAGGGGAGGTGGTGGAATCTCTGTCACTGGAAATTTTTAAGAGCAGGTTAGACAAACACCTGTCAGGGATGGTCTAGATCAATGGCTCTCAACCAGGAGACTGGAGCCCCTGGGGGGACCGCGAGTAGGTTTCAGGGGAGTCACCAAGCAGGGCCAGCATTAGACTCACTGGGGCCCAGGGCAGAAAGCTGAAACCCCACCACCTGGGGCTGAAATCCGGGGCCCCACGCCCAGCCACCTGGGGCTGAAGCTGAAGCCTGAGCAACTTAGCTTCACGAGACCCCCTGTGGCATGGGGCCCTGGGCAATTGCACTGCTTGCTGCCCCCTAACACCGGCCCTGGCTTTTGTGTGCAGAAAACCAGTTCTTGTGGCTGCGGAGTTTTTATGGCATGTTGGGGGGGCCTCAGAAAGAAAAAGGTTAAGACCCGCCGGTCTAGATAATACTCAGCCCTGCCATGAGTCCAGGGGCAGGACTAGACGACCTCTCGAGGTCCCTTCCAGTCCACTGATCCTATGATGCATAAACCGGGGAATCTTGAGTAGGGTCGCGAGGTCATTTTTCCTCCGTATTTGGCACAAGTGCGACTGCTGCTGGAATCCTGTGTCCAGTTCTGGCGGCCACAATTCAAGAAGGCTGCTGATGAATTGGAGAGGGATCAGAGAAGAGCCACGAGACCAGTGGAAGGATTAGAAAACCTGCCTGATGGTGATGGGCTCAAGCTGCTCGGTCAAGCTTTAGCTTATCAAAGAGCCGGTTAAGGAGTGGCTGATCACAGTCTGTACGTACCCGTGTGGGGTACCTGCGTGGGGAGCGGGAAGGCTCGTCAGTCTGGCAGCACAGGGTATAACATGACCCAGTGGCTGGAAGTCGAAACCAGACAAATTGAGATGAGAAATAATGTGCACATTTGAACAGTGAGGGTGAATAACTATTGGAACAATGGACCAAGGGCAGTGGTTGATTCTCCATGACTGGCGATTTTTAAATCAAGACAGGATGTTTGTGTAAAAGTTCTGCTCTAGTTCAAAGGGGAATTAAGTCAGGGAAGTTCTCTGGCCTGTGTTGTGCAGGGGGTCAGACTAGTTGATCACAGTGGTCCCTTGTGGCCTTTGAAGCTATGAATTATCCACATTGTAGAGGTGGAGAAACCGAGGCACAGAGTAGGGCAGGGACTGGGCAGAGCCAGAAATAGAACCCAGGAGCTCCTCACCACCAGCGTGCTCCCCCTTGCCCTCTTGTGGCACCAATTATTCCTTGTCCGAGAGCTCTGGCTGGGGCTGCCATGGGCCGTGTGGTGCATGCCTGGGCCACTGGCATAAGATGCAGTGGGGAGGTTGTGGTGATCCTGCTCTGGGAGCAGCTTGCCATGCCACGCAATGGGGCCCCACCCCACCCGACAGACCTGGTGTGGCATGGCCCAGCAGTGTAATCCTGTTCTGCTTGGCAGGCCGGGGGCTGACAAGGCTGCTGGGCTAGGAACGCCCCGGTGTGTGAGTGCCCTGCATGGGGCAGGGAATGGCTGATGCCCCATCTGCAGTCACAGCGTCTGCTCCAGCACCTCCTCTCCCAGGTACCCTCCCCTCCAGCTGGACAGTGAAGCTAGAGAGGAGAGGGGCTGGGGTAATTCGACTCCCCCAACCTACCCTCCCACCCCTCCCCGCTGATGCTCTTCTGGGCAGGGACTGTGTTGTGCCCTGGGCTGTGACGCGATTGGGCCCTCCAAATAATGACGGGCTCTTGTTCAGTGCCATACTGGGAGAAGACGACAGGTTGTTTATAGTTTCTATCCCTTTCGTGCCCCACTGCGCTAGGGGCTGCACAGACACAGAACCAAAAGCCAGTCTCTGCCCCAGGGGTGAGCCTGACCCAGAGCCAGCATCTCTCCCAATGAGCGGCTCTCTCCTCCTCCCAAGCACCCTGCTGTGGCCAGGCTGGGACACCTGCCCCCTTCTGGTTCCAGGGGGTGGCTAGAGAAGCTTGGGGGTTTTAGGTTGCTCTGGGGCATGGCTCCACTGCATACTGGGCTCCGGTCGGCTGCCCTCGCAGGCTGCGCTGGGTGTGCCGGCTGCCTGAGGCAGCGGTGAAGCCCCCTCGCCTGGTGGTCAGGGGTGCAGAGCTGGGTCTTGGATGGCCAGTAATGGTGGGGCCTGACATGCCCTGACCCCACCTAGCAGGCTGGGGTGTTACTGGAGCTGGTTGCCGTGCCCAGTGCTCAGCTCAGGGCCATGGTCTGTCAAGTGGGGTGGGCTTTGCACTGCATCTTGGTGACACTCAGCTAGCTCCACTGAGGTGTGTGCAAGCCCTGAACTCAGAGTGGGAGTGAGGAGTGGGGGTGCTGAGTTCCAGGGGCAACTCCATTTAGTGTAAATGGGGCTCTAGTATGAACCCAGGCGTCCTGGCCAGCCTCTGCCTGTCTCAAATGCCTCTCTAGTTACCTGCCTGTCCTAAACTGTTGTGCGAGGTTGCTGAGCACTGTTAATGCCGTGCTCCACCCCAGAGATGGCTGCATTTCAGTAGCTGACAAGGTGCCCTAGGTAGTCCTTGGGTATGGAACATTAAATTCTCTCCATGCAGCCCTCGATGCAAGTTCTGGGCACGTTTCCAAGGCTGCCAAGGGGTCTTTCACTATGGAACTAGGAGATATTAGTCTGGGTCGAGCTATATCTCTACAGCACCCAGTGCAGTGGGGCCTCTGGGCCTGAGTCTAATGCAGATAATAATGCTGAGGGCTTTCCGGGGCCCAGACTAGACTCCTGCTTCCCTTCCCCTACCACCTTGTGGACAGAACTGTACCTCATCTTGTGCTGTGAAGATGGTGCCCAGAGACCATGGTGATGGGTACCTCAGTGATGGATACCCATTGGATAATGCTGCCCTTATCCACTCCCCACTGGAGAAGTTTCCAGTGGGGTGAGGCGCACAGGGGGGTCGGGTGAGGCTGTAACAGGCATTGTCTGAGGACTGGAGAGGTGGGGCTCCCCACCGTCAGAACCCTGCCATTGCCCAGCTGGTCTGGGTGCAGTGTGCCCAGCCCTGCCATGTGAGCGTGGTCCCCGCAGGCAGGAAGGCAAGTACCGGAGCCGTGGCACCGAGTCCCGGCTGCAGGGCCTTTCCTCCAACACCTACCACTTTTGTGTGCAAAGCGAACAACCAGCCATTAGCCCCCGGAGCCGCGCGTGCTGTTATCCGGCCAGGCTCAGACGAGGAGTCTCGTTAGTGGCCTGTCACCACTTTCTCTCGTTAAGCAGCACAAGCAGGTAAAAGGCTCATTAGCTGGTACAACCAGCAGCCGGGCCAGATGTGCAGACTTGGTGGGCCCCTGCCAGTGGCCAGGCTGCTTGGACAGCTGCTGTCTGGAGGAGGAATCGGCCGGCAGGATCAGGGCTTTCTGGGAAACCGGAGCCTTTCTCTGAGCACATCCAGGGCTCCTGTTGCCAAGCCAAGCTCCTGGAGCTCCTCAGCCAGAGCTGACTCCCATCCCTCCCCCGCTGCTGCCCACTTGGCAGCGGGGGCGGCAGGAGCACGTCTCTGCCCCTGGGGGCTACCAGGAGGTGCCTGTCGACGGGCTGTTTCCCGGAGCTGTCAGCTGACTGAGTAGCCGCGTCTCTGGAGGCATGCAGGGCGTCCCGAGCCAAGGGCAGACGCTGCCAGCGCTCGGGCGGGCCGGAGCGCCGAGCCCGCTGCCCTGGGCACCTCGCCAGAGCCGCCAGCGACGGCATCGAGCTCTGCGGCCCCAGCACCAGCTTGGCTGCACGTTGCTCAGCTATTCACGTCTCCCAGCGCCACTCGCCGGCCAGGCTGGCAGCGTGGACAGGAGCCACAGCTACGCTGGGGTAATGGCTGCTCGAGCCCAGACGCCGTCTCCATGGCAACTCAGGCTTCCCGGGCTGCCCGGTTATATTATTACTGTAATGCCTAGCAGCCCCCGTCGGGGCTGGGCATGGCACAAACACAGAACAAGGTGGCTCCTGCCAATGGGCTTGCAGTGTAAGTGAGGGCGTTCCCCTGCCTTTCCCCACGTAGGGAATCCCACCCACCTTCGGGCCCCCTTTGGAGCTCTCTGTAATGGGAGGCAGGGCTGTGTGGAATGGGGTCTCCCTCTGCTGGCTGGGCCCATCTAAAGGATAACAGCCTGCTGCTGCTGCCAGGTAAAGGAGCCTCTCCTGCAGTTCAGGTGGTGGAGGCCTGTGCTGAAGGGCCCGTTCTGTTCTTACTCATGACCGGGGCGGGGAAGGTCTATTTACTAACCGGGCTGTGACTGTAAGAGGTGTGAATGTGTCTTTGGGAACCCTGGTGGGGACGCAGAGGAATCTTTCCGCAGTACTCCAGGCTGTGCCCTGGCAGCACATGGGGACACGGACCTACTGGTCTCACCTCTGGCTGCTCCTGGTCCCTTGGGAGATTTGGCCAGATTCATAGATTCATAGATACCAAGGTCAGAAGGGACCACTATGATCACCCAGTCCGACCCCCTGCACAACGCAGGCCACAGAATCTCACCCAGCCACTCCTGCGAAAAACCTCTCACCTATGTCTGAGCTATCGAAGTCCTCAAATCGTGGTTTAAAGACTTCAAGGAGCAGAGAATCCTCCAGCAAGTGACACGTGCCCCATGCCACAGAGGAAGGCCAAAAACCTCCAGGGCCTCTTCCAGTCTGCCCTGGAGGAAAATTCCTTCCCGACCCCAAATAAGGCGACCAGCTAAACCCTGAGCATATGGGCAAGATTCACCAGCCAGGAAAGAATTCTCTATAGTAACTCAGATCCCACCCCATCTAACATCCCATCACAGGCCATCACAGATGGTCCATATGGGTCCGTACGGCTCCATTCTCCTGCCCGCTCCTCAGCAGCTCCTGGTGGCCGGACTGTTTCTCTCTCTCCCCTTGTTGTCAAGTGAATTTGGTGTGGGGCGGTGTTCGCTGGATGCCACTGGTGGGCAAAGTCCCAGCATGGAGCCGTGCAGCAGGCCAGCGTGCCTCCACCCACCATGTGCTCTGCTGCGCAGCAGGGAGTGGGGCTCGGTCTCCGCTGGGCCTGCCAGCCAGGGGACTCACAGTGGAGCTCGTAGTGCCGGAGAGTGCACATGCTGGGAGTTGGATTAACAGATTTTAAGGTCGTCAGGGACCACTGTGACCATCCAGTCTGACTTCCTGCATAGCGCAGGCCAGAGAACCTCAGCCCATAGTTTCTGCATCAAACCGGTAAATTCTGGCTGAGCTAGAGCAGATCTTTCAGGCAGAGACGTCCAGCCTGGAGCCAATGATTTCTGGTGATGGAGAATCCAGTCCAGTCTCTAGCTAAGGGCTTGTCTTCACTGCAGTTAAGTAGACTTATAACTCGAATATTGCCCCTAACCCGACTGCCATCTCCCCACAATCCCTCTTCCCTTGGGTGCAGCGGTGCATGGTACTCAAGTTGGCTGGCACAACTTGTCAGCTGGGAACACAATCAGTCTGTGCAAATCAAGTGTTTGTCCACAGTGTAGCTTCGCCCACCTGAGCTCGGCTGACTCAAGAGGAATTGTCGTGTGTAGATACCTTGAGTTAACTCCGCAGTGAAGACAAGGCCTAAGTTGCTCCAATGGTTAATTCGTGTCACTGTTAAAAATGTGAACCTGGTTTCTAGCCTGAATCCATTTATCTTCAGCTTTTGGTGCCTTTAACTGCTGGATTAGAGACGTCTGCTGTCTCAGGTCTCCTCTCCTTGGAGATCCGTGCAGATTGGGATCAAGTCACCTCTTAACTTTCTCATGGATGAACTAAATCAATTGAAAAGAACAGGAGGACTTGTGGCACCTTAGAGACTAACCAATTTATTTGAGCATAAGCTTTCGTGAGCTACAGCTTAGTCTCTAAGGTGCCACAAGTCCTCCTGTTCTTTTCGCAGATACAGACTAACACGGCTGCTACTCTGAAATAAATCAACTGAGCTTCTTTAGTCTCTCCCTGGCAGGCAGGTTTCCAGACCATGGCTCGTTCTCGCAGCCCTTTTCGGAACCCTTTCAAATTTTTCAGCATAATTGTTGCCCGTGGGGACACAAGACCGGGACACGAGACCCAGGCCACATGCCGAGGGAACAGCCCCTCCCTTCTCCTGTGTAATACTCCTCTGCTCATATGACCAAGTGTCGCGTTGCACTGGGAGCTGCTGGCCAGCTGGTTATCTCCCGGGACCCAGCCTCCCTGGCAGAACCCTGCTCTCTGGGATACGGTGGCCCCTTTTGTAAGTGTGACCTGTGCTCTTTGTACCTTGCTGTGGGCTGGTAGAACACGTCGTTCTGCTGAGCCCACCTTACCCAGGGACCCAGGGCGCCATGGCCCATCATTATTTACCGCGCCATCGGTGGCTAGGCCATCTGCAGACGTTCCCGGCCCTGCTGGGAGACGTCCTTCCAGAGCATTGACAAAGCGACTGAAGGGGCCGAGGTCGGGGCTGGCACCCCAGCGGCTTGCCGACTGGCATCTGGATGGGGATGCATTTTGGTCACTGCTGACGTGAGCTGGATTTGAACCAGACCCCACGTGCTGCAAGCACCTGCCAGCGCCAGGGAAGTCTCACGCTTGGCACAGTGCTCATCTTGGTCCTGAGAGCAAACACCTCCCTCCTCGCGGAGCTGACGGGCAGTCTGCCCATCAGACACATGGCACCGCCCTCCAGGCAGGCCCTGCCAGCTCCCTGCTGAGCCCCGAGACCCGTGGTGTGCAGGCGTTCCTGCTGAGCTACCCGTGAGCTCCACCTCCATGCGTCACTCGTCCCCCCCGTCTCCCCCCGACTCCTAGCTCACACACACACACACCAGCTGCTGCAGCCCGCACTCCCCGGCTGAAGAGAACCCCCCCTCCCCTGCCCCCAGGGCCTGGCCCGCCCCATGCAGCGAGGGGAGGCCGGGCCCCACATTGGTCTAGACCAGCAGCTGCTTCCCACCAGTTCATCTCAGGACATGTGAGGATGAGCCAGCAGCCCTGCTGTGTGCGGTCACGGGCTCTCACGGGGAAGCTCTTTGGTTAGGGTGACGTCTCCAGGCAGGGAACAGCGAAGTGTGGGGGAGGCTGTGCTCCGAGATGGGCCCCTCGGTGCCCCAAAATGCAGCGCCAGTCTCTCCGCCCCCTTGCTGGCTGCCGGGGGAGCAGGGGCTCCCGGGTCCAGCTCTGCTAGCCAAGGCACAACCCACCCTGTCCCCAGGTCCTGGAGCCTGCCTGTGGGGGAGCAGACAGTGCCCCAGGAGGTGGGCAGGGGCTGGCCAGGGGCGGGAGCACTGTGTCACTCTTTCATGGGCAGTTCCCTTGGCCTGGTACGTTGGGGACCATCCGCTCGGGCTGTCAGGACAAGCAGGCGAAAGGAGCTGCTCCTGGGAAGTGAGAGACAGTTGGTCAGGGGCCGGGCAGCTTTGTGGGTAGCTCTGGTCGCTGGCTTTGTACCTGTCCCCAGCTCTCAATGGCTCGTCTGGCTCGGGCTAATCCCAGCCCTTGTGCTTGCCAGAGAGTTGAGGCTGAAACCAGGAGCCTCCAAAAGGAATGTAAATTGAGGCACCTAACTGAGGCTTTGTCTACACTACACAGCTTTCAGCGACATGGCCATGTCAACACAGCTGTGTGGCTGAAAGTCGGGCAGTGTAGCCGCTTTTGCCAACAAAATACTTCTACCCCCAATGAGCGGCGTTTGTGTTGCAGACAGGAGAGCGCTCCTGCCCACAACGCGCTGTTTACACACACCTGCTGCAACAAAACATTTGTCTTGGGGGGCGGGGTGGGAGGGCGGCTTAGCACCTCTGGATGACAAAAGTTTTGTCACTCAATTGCCCATCTAGACATAGCCTAAGAAACTAACTTTCCAGAGGTGCTAAACCCCCACAGCTCCTCCTGCCTTGCAAGGGAGGCAGGGCTCAGCGGCATGGACGAGCAGCCCACACCCGCAGGTGCCAAAGGGTGGACGGATGGGTGGGCAGGTGCCCAGTGTTAGGCGCCATATTTGCAGAGTCTGACCCCAGGCTCTTGCACCATTCCCGGCCCTGCAGCTGGCTAGCCACTGCATCCTGCCCGGGTCCCAGCCGCAGGGTGCTCGGCGGCACTGCCCCAGACGGGTGTCTGTCCGGGCAGAAGGATGCTGAGAAAATGGACAGCTCCTTCCAGATGCAAATTGCTAGTCAAGCCACTCATCAGAACAATGGGTCCGGCTAATCCTTTCACAATGGGACTAATTGCTAATCAGACCAATTTCACACTGGCTGTTTCCCTTGACAATGAGGCTCCTTGGAGATCAGCTCAGGGGGATGGGGGCTGTTTTCCTGGCATGCACGTCTCCCTGTGCTGGGCCTGCTGGCATGGGAGGCAGGGGGAAGCACCGTTGGGATTAGCGCCTTTCCGCTCTCTGGAGTGTCTCCCCAGCCCCCTGGGGATGCAGGGCTGATGCAGCGGGCGTGGGGCAAGGCATATGGGATGGCAGCTGGGGATTCTGCTGTGCTGGGAAACCCGCCGGCAGCCTTTGCAGGGGCCTGCCTACCTGCATACCCCTCCAACCTCCAGCTCCTAGGGCAGCCGCCTCTCCCGCCTCCCTCTCCGCTCTCTACACTGCTGGCTGCCAGGGACCCTCCTCGCCAGGCCCAGAGCCTCTCCTCATGAATTGGCTGCCCAGAGCCAACACGTCTGCTGCTGCAAGTGATAATACCCCTGCCCGCTGCTGCCTGTGTCAGCTAACACAGCCTAGCCTGGCAGTTCTCCCAAGGGCTATTTCACCTGCCTCTGGCAGGCAGCCACCTCTGAGGTGGAGCACAGCACCTGTATAACAGAGCACAGCAATGCCATTCAGCAGTTGAGGACAGGAAGTGGCACCATGCTGTCAGTAATGACCCCAAGTGCAGGAGCTCCCCGAACATTTCACTTGGCCAGCGCCCCTAGCCCCATGCTGGGGTTTTCCTGGGTGCTGATGTGGGGAGCAGCGCCCCCTGCTGGGTCACCAGCCGCAGCTTGCTCCGCCCTGTCCGTTTCCGGACGGGTGCAGAGCCACCTCCTGGCTGAGCTGCGGCCCCTGTCAAGGCTGAGGCTGCCCTTTGAGCTGCGGGCATTGCCATCTTGCTGTGGTTCTGGCTGCGAGCCGGGGAGCTGGCTGCACAGGCCCCCCGGGGCTCTCCCAGCCAACTCGGAGCTGTGCTGGGGGAATCCCATGCCAGCGACTCCCCAGGCAGGCCGTGCCACACACCACGTTTCCCTCCCATGGCCTGTGGCCGTGCGGCGCCTTGCCTGGTAAGAGCTTTGTGTGTCTGGCCGTCAGGGCAACCAAGTGACGCCTTGGAGGTGCTCACCATGTGGGGGAGATGCCTGCACTTCTGGGGTTGCCCAGGCCCCCCCAGGAACCCTCAGGTCCTGCCAAAGGCCCAGGGCCCATTCATAGGCTAGCTGGCTAGGAGAGATTTCTGCCTCAGCAAGAGAGCCGGGCGCCGGGCCAGGGGCAGCGTCTGATGGGAGGGGGGCTGGTGTCCAACGAGCTCAGGCTGACTGGAGATCTGTGAGGGGCTGCATCAGTGAGAGGGAGCGGGTGTGAGGGGGCAGGAGAGGGGGCAGTGGCCTGGGGCAGGCGGCAGTGACAGAGGAGAGGCTGCGGGGGAAAGCCGAGGGTGTCGTTGCTGTGTCTCCTCGTGTGGCTTTGGTTTGTGTTTGTGACTCATGACACACCCGCTGATTGAAGCTGTGAGAGGCAGTGTGGACTAGTGGTGAGCGCACAGGCCTGGGAGCCAGGAGCTTCTTGGTCCTGATGTGCCATGTGGCCTTGGGCGAGCCCTTCCCTGTGGCCAGACGTTGGCTACCTGCCGTCGGATGGTTAAGTGGCTGGGGTCGCTGCAGGTGCAACGTGCTTGGTCAGTGCCATGTATCTTTAGCACTCAGCCCAGTTTGCCCGCAGGAGCAGTGCCGGCCGCAGCAGCCACTGGCCCAGCCTGTGTCCCCCCCCCACACACACACACACATGCTGGCTCCCCCAAACAGCCTGCCCTCGCTCCCTGCTTTGTGGGCTGGCCGGAGCTGTTTGCCCGTGGCAGGGGTGCATCTGTGTCCCGGTGCATTGCTAAGGGCCGGGCACCTCTTCCTGAGGACGCTGCTGTGGGCAAGAAGCAACCAGGCTTCTTCCAGTCCCTTAATTAAGCTCTGTGTCCCTGTCCCTGTCCCCGCCCCCGCGTCCTCTCCCTGCAGAGCCCGGCTGCCCTGCCACCAGTGCCCACCCAGACCAGCAAGCAAAGTGCCTCAGGGCTCTAACGAAGCAGAGTCCTGGACGCGGCTGGCACTGAGTCCCCGGCTCGGCTCAGCTACAATTAATTGCTGTTTCCTTTTTGCTCTGAAAGAACCTTCTCTGCGGAAGGAGGCAGCAGCCTCCCTGCACTGATTGGCACCGAGCTGCTCCCCTTCCTGCCCCCCGGGCTGGTCCCTCGGTCTCAGGCAGGGGAGGGGACAGCCCCCTGCCGGGCCTGCTGCCAAGTGCGGATGGGTTTGGGTGCCAAGTTCGGGGAGGGGAGAGATTTCCAATTGTTGGAATTGCCTAAAAAAGGAGAAAGGCAGCGGCTGGAAGGGGAAAGCCGAAGCCAGGGGCTCGGGAAGGTATTTGATGCACAGACCCCGGTGTTAGTACTGCAGGGGAGCCCACGGTTGCATCTGGCCTCGGCATTACCTAGCCCGGCCAGCAGCGACTCCCTGTCCCAGTGGAGGAGGTGACTTTTCACACCCCCAATCCACACCCGGGGGCACCAGCATCTCCTGCATTACTGCTTTGCAGAGATGAGGGAGATGTGGTCGCTGGGCTGCATTGGTGCCATTCACAGGCCGCAGACTCTGCACCCCCCCCGACACCCTGCCAGGTGCTGGCAAGGTGATCAGGTGTCTGCAGCTCCCCATAAATTGTGCCACACCTGCCCCGGTCACTTCCTGGCACAAGGGAGGTGGCAGCTCAGGCAGGATCTGTCTTCCTGCGTGTCGGGGGCAGGGCCCCATCCTGCCAGGTGCTGAGCGCTCCCCACTCCCGCTGAACTCGGGGGGAGCCAGTGCAGGGCCAGCTGCCCACACGGACGGTGCCCGCTATGGTGCCTCCTGTGCCCTGCCCCAGACCATCCCCAGGCCTGGCTCCCAACGGAGAAGCACCTGAGAGGCTTCGGGGCACTTGGGATCCCGCCGTGGGACCCTGCCCTCTGCCAAAGCAGCGAGTGCCCAGAGGCTGCTGGCGCGCCTCTCTCCCCAGCGCCGGGGGTGCCGTCACTCGTGGCTGGCAGCGGGGCCCGCCCTGCCGAATATACCGAAAGAGGGACCCCGCCACAGCGGGGGGCCAAATGGGGCAGTGCAAGGAGCCAGCCTGGCAGTGCTGCAGTGGGGGGTGGCGTCAGTGCCTCCAGCTCACTGCATTGCCAGCTTGTTGCCCTGCCCCGGGTGTAACTGCCGCTCACTGGCTGGCCTAAGTGGCCTTGGAGGATCCAGCCAGCCAGGGGTGCCAGGGGTGAGGCCAGGAGAGGGAGCGGCCTCAGCAGAGGCCTGGGAACAGCTTTGGCATCAGCCCCGAGAAGCATCTGCTGGGGCCCTGGCGGGGGGCCGGGTGGCTGTGTGGGTCTGGCCTGGCGAGGGCAGGGCAAGCTGGGGCTGGGACCGCACTGTGCGAGCCAGTGGGAATGAGCGTCCTCTCCAGCATGGCGATGCCATTCCCTGGAGCTGCCACTGCCTGTCTGGTCTCCCGCGGAGCAGGGCGAGCTGGGCATCCCGCTGTCAGAACAATGGGCAGCCCGCCCAAATCCCTCCCCTCTCCCCCAGCACCCCTCAGCCCGGGGGAGCGCCAGGCACTGCGATGTCCCTGGCCCTGCAGCCGCAGGCTCCTCTGCCCTCGCCTTGCCAGGCTGATGCCGGCCAGCCATGAAGGGAAGTGGTGTGGGACGCTGGCTGGAGCTAGCCAGGTGCACAAGTGCATGAGGGCCCATCCTTGCAGCCTGATGCCGGTCAGGGCCTGCCTCCAGCGACCTGGGCGCAGAGCCATTCTCAGTGGACTGGCATCCACACCACCGACACTGCCAGGCACCTTGCTGGCAGCATCAGCAGGGAGGCCGAGGGCTGAGCGAGCTCTGGAGACTGGACTCTCCTCTCACCCTGGAGACTGTAGTGCAT
Source organism: Chelonia mydas (assembly GCF_015237465.2). NCBI lineage: Eukaryota > Metazoa > Chordata > Testudines > Cheloniidae > Chelonia > Chelonia mydas. The sequence goes on along the minus strand of NC_051259.2, from coordinate 17,238,229 downwards.
TGGTGTGGCCATGTGCAGAGCTTGCCCTGGCATCCCCCTGCCTGAGGGGGTGCCGTATCCTATCCCTGTTTAGGCTCTAGCAGTTCTGGGGGTGAGACCCATAACTCAGGGTTAGACAACGAAGCCCCCACCCCTTGGCAGCTCCTGGCTGAAGCTCCAGGCCATCAATCCCTGGGCACAAGTGCCCTGATTAGAGGGCGGCACGTGATCTGTAGACCAGGAGCCTTGCCCACCCCAGGCACTTCGTGCTGTTGCTGGCAGCCGCGGGGCTCCGCTGGTTGCAGCGCGGGGAGCCCGGGCAGACGGCCACCGGCGTTGCAGTCAGGGCATGGCTTAGCCTATCTCTGCCAGCTCTTGCAGGCGTCTGCCCAGCAGGACGCCCCACACTGCTGCCGGCGGCAGGGCTGGCTCAGGGTGGCATCAGCGGGAGAAGTTTGCACCATGTCCCTTGTGGGGCCCAGGGTGCAGAGCACAGTGCTGCCCCCCAGGCGCGCCCTGCCTCTCTGGGCATCAGGGGCTGCCACAGCCTGAGGAGCCACTGCACCCCGGCCCAGACACCCGGGAGACTGAGCGCCAGCGCCCGGGAGCATCTCCGCGACGTCGGCCAGGATGGGCTAGGCTCTTAGCGGCAGCACAGAGACGTCGCCTGGTGGGAGAGGGATTCCCTGCAGAGCTGGCCTGCGCGAGGGCAGGAGGGCATGGCTGGCCCCAGGCATTGTGCCAGCAGGCAGACGGGAGGCTGGAGTGAGGGCAGAAGGCAGAGAGAGAGGACTGGGGGGCAGGAGGCAGTGGGCCGCGGAGCTGGAGGGGAGGGCAATGGGGGAGAGGAAGGGGGTAAGGAGGTACGCAGAGCGACTAGCCCCCTAGGTGCTCTGGGCTGGGTGGGGCATGTCTCCTGGGACTGGCTAGTGCCAGTCCTGCTGCCCATGTTTGGCTGTGTGGCTCCTGGGGACAGCCAGCAGGCTGCGGGGGAATGGAGGGCCAAGGCGCTCCTCGCCCATGTGCCCAACAGAAGCCCCTAGCAGTGGCAGGTGTTTCCCACCTGGGTGCCCTGGCCTGAGTCCGTCTGGGCTGTGGGGCAGCCTGGCCAGGTGGCACTGGGGCTGTTCCGTGCTGAGGGCAGGTTGGGAAGGGGTTAACGGCCAGCCCGTACCTGCAGTTGCATTTTAAAGATGTGAAATTAAAGCCCATAATTTATTCTCCCCACACACGAAGGAGCAATTAGTTCTAAACACGGCTTAATCAGTCAGCGCGAGATTGATTTCTGTAGACTTGGATTTGGTGGCTGCTGGCGAGGAGCCAGGCTGGGAGCAATCTCCAGATAAATGAAGTGCGGAGAAGGAAGCCATTACATAATCTGATGGATGGGCCCGGAGCTCGCGCGGCTTCTCATTAGTATGCCACTCGAGGCTGGCAGCCGCACCAAACTTCTCCCAGGCACCTCGGCAACTTCCTTCCCCCCTCCCCCCCCCACCCCCGCCCCTTCCCCAGCTGGGCTGGCCTGGGGCTAACCACTTTCCCGCAGGGCCGGGACAGACACCCGGACCCAGGAGCCTGTTTAGCCACAGGCAGCCCTTCTGCAAACTCCGTGATGTTCCCATCTCTGGCTTCCAGCTGGCGCAGCATGCCCCCTGCCTAGGCCCGAGAGCTGGTCTCTTCCACCCTCAGCTCTCTGCATTGTGCTGGGCACTGGGCCTGCTTCAGAGGAACCACCTTTATCCCCCTTCACAGACAGGTAAACCGAGGCACGGCCAGGGCACATGACTTCCTCCAAGGTCACGCAGTGAGTTGGCAGCACAGCAGCACGTAGAACCCAGGAGTCCTGTCCTGGTCCCTCCCCTTCACCCCAGACCAATCTCCGAAAGGAAAAAAAACGAGAAGTACTTGTGGCACCTTAGAGACTAACCAATTTAGTCTGGTGTCTGGTGGGGCCAGGTGCGAGGCAGCCTTGGGGAGCATTCCTCATGCCACCTCCCCAGGGCCCGGCGTTCTGTAGCATCCCCACAAGTGACATGTGCTGTTGGCGGCTGCAGGGTGCCCACTGGGAATTCCACGGGCCAACTCTGAGGAATAATCCATGGGTCGCAGAGTGACGGTCCCCAGCTCCCGTGTGCATCATGCCTGGACTTCCCTGCTGTGGCATCGAAGCGTGGGGGGTGAGCGGAAGGGCGTGGCCCTGCCTGTTGCTCCCCCTCAGAATGGAACCCCGCTTTCGATGGTGTCGGAAACGCATCCGCGGGCGAGGACAGTGCTGGCGTGGCACAGCTGGCGTGGCCTTTGTCTCCCATCTGTCCACGTGGCTCCCGTGTTCTCTGCCCAGGGTTGGCTGCACCCCGGGGGAGTCCAATCACACCAGCCCTGGGGGCTGTGAACACAGAACCCAGGACGCTGCAGCGTCAGACAGGCTCCTGCTGCAAGCGGGCAGCACTGCGGTGATGCCGAAGCACCTGGCACCAGGACTCAAAGGTGCTGCTGAGGAAAAATCAGAGTCGGATACCACCACGCCCATGCCTGTGTTTTGTTGCTGTCCTCAGGAGGCTGCAGGGGAAGGAGCCACTCAGGGGGAGCCAGGCCAGCAGCGTCTCACCCTCAATAGCCAAACTCTGCATTTGTTGGCAGGAGAGATGGGCCTGAGACACAGGCTCCAGAACTTACATGCTCTGGGCTTTGGGCAGGTCAGGACCACACCTCATATTGAAGGGGAGGATTTGGGGGCGGGAGGGGATCCCTGCTGGGGACGGGATCCCCGTAAGGGTTTGCAAGCAGCCCGCGTGCCAGGTGCGTGATGCTGGGGGATGTGCGCCCTGCCCAGGGGCAGACCCCGATCCGCATGCAGCATGCGGGTTCCTGGTGTGAGCGGAGCCCAGCCGGCTGGCTGCCGGCCAACGCTTCGCACCAACTTGCTTTGAACAGCCGCCATTCGTGCCGAGGAGCTGGTCCCTGGGGGACGTGCTGTTGGGTCTGCTCTGGTGCATTCAAGATGGCTGGGCTGACCTTTCCTGCATGTGGGGGTGGCTCCCGATTTGCTGATACAGATGATGGGCTGAGGGAATTGGAGGGAGTTGGTCCTGAGTCCCCTGGGCTGTAGCGTCCCCACTGCCCTGGCCTAGGGCTGGGCCAGGGGGGACCCACCCACCCTTAATGGGCCATGCATATGTAACCCACACACCTCCTGGGTGTGGTGCTCTGTCCCATCTAGTGGCACCGAGACCACTGAGAGAGCGAGCGATTGATGGGTCCGCTCTACAGGCTTAGCTTGTAGCCAGTTGGCTTTTAGCTCGTGCAGTAGAGGCTGATGCGTTTAGCTCCAGAGGTCCCAGGTTCAATCCCGCCCGCCGACGCCTAGGGTCTGTCGGCATTACACATAGATTGAGCGCAGCTAGGCTCCTAGCTGCAAGGTCCATGAGCCTGCAGGTCTCTGCAGCCCGACTTGCCGCTGGGGACTGAACTCCCTCCAGAGCCAAGGCTCATCCCACGCCTCACCACCTGCTGCCCCCGGGCCAGGCCCATTGCTCAGACCTGCCCCCTCTGCCAGAAACACAGAGCCCCAGGGTACTCATCAAACCAGACCCTGCCCGCCACGGCGCACGCTTCTCCTGCAGGGAGAGAACGAGAGAACAATCCACGTGTGACAGCGGTGTAGTCAGGGGCGAACGCGCTGCGGGAGGCCGTCCGACACGCCGGTGTCAGACCTGGCTAGCATAGCGTCGTGTGTGCTGGGAGCCCGGCTAGAGGCTCACCTTTGCCCCGGGCTGTGGGGGACGGCCAGGGGGAGTGAGGAAGGAGGCAGCTTGCAGGAGCTTTGGAAATGTTTTCTTTCTTCCCTCCTGGTGCGGGGGAGGCGCGGCATTCGCCAGGCAATAGCCAGGGCTGGTGAGAAGAGTTTGAAGCCAGCCCGAGCATGGGAACAGGGACTCCGTGCCCACCGGGGGGCTGGGAGAAAGGGTCTGTCTGCCAGGCCGGTGAGGGACTTGGCATGTGCCTGGTGCCATGAGGCAAGTGGGATGGGCTCGCTGGGTCTGAAGAGGACTATGGATGGGGCTGTGCTGGGAAGGGGGCCCCGAAGGAGGGCTCCAGGAGTCTGTGCTGGGGGAAGGGGGTTGAGAGTGGGACCAGGGAGCCCTTCGCACGAGGCCCTGGTCGCCAGAAGCTCAGGGCCTGGTTCTGATCCCAGTCACGATCTGACATCAGTCCCTCCATCGGCTCCAGCGGAGCTGCTCCTGATTTACACCAGCGTGAATGCAGAGTCGGGCCGGAGGGCTGTTCCTGGCCAGTAGCCTTTGTGCAACAGGGGTTGGGCATCTCAGTGCTGCTCCTGGGGGGCGCCCCCCCGTGGCACCAACAGGTCCCCTTGCTGCAGCCACAGCAGAGAGGCCAAGGACTGAAGGTGCCGTGGAGCGCCAACGCCCAGTGGTCCCTGGCCCGGCCAGGCTGAGGGTACTGGCAGGCTGGGGTGAACTCTTCCAGCCCTGCCCCTGTTGTAGGGGGTGTAGCAGAGGCTCCTTTCCCCTGGCTGTCAGAGCCCTTGCTGAGTGCCAAATAAATCCCCGGCTGCCCAGGCTAGTGCATGTCAGCGCACATGTGCGTCGCTCCAGCAGTGCACCAAAGGAAGACAGAGAAAGCCCCAGCTCTTCCCAGCCATAGATCTTAAAGCACTTGTACCAAGGAGTCAGTATCATTATCCCCATTGTACCAGTGGGGAAACTGAGGCACATAGTGGGGCAGTGACTTGCCCAAGGTCACCCGGCAGGCCAGTGGCAGAGCAGGGAATAGAGCCCGGCTCTCAGGGGTCCCAGTGCAGTGCTTTCTCCACACACACCATAGGGAAGCCCCCCGGCTAGCCGCTAGTCCCAGGGGCAGAGGCGCTGTGGACTCTCGCTGACAGAGGCTCCTTGTTTTGTCTCTGCAGAACTCGATTCGGCACAACCTGTCCCTGCACACCCGCTTCATCCGCGTGCAGAACGAGGGCACCGGCAAGAGCTCCTGGTGGATGCTGAACCCCGAGGGCGGCAAGACCGGCAAGCCGCCCCGCCGGCGCTCAGTGTCCATGGACAACAACAGCAAGTTCCTGCGCATCAAAGGGAAAGCCAGCAAGAAGAAGCAGCTGCAGGCGACTCAGGAGCGTGGGGAGGAGAGCCCGTCCTCCCAGCAGGCCAAGTGGTCTGAGAGCCCCGCCTCCCACACCAGCGATGAGTATGATGCCTGGGCCGACTTCCGGACACGGGCCAACTCCTCGGCCAGCACGCTGGGCGGGCGCCTCTCCCCAATCCTGTCCAGCCACGAGCCGGACGAGCTGGAAGAGGACGACGGCACCCCATCCTCCCCGCTGATGTACCCCAGCCCCTCCAGCACCATGTCTCCCTCCCTAACCAGCAGGTGCTCCGTGGAGCTGCCCCGGCTGACCGACCTGACCGGCACCATCAGCCTGAACGAAGGGCTTGGTGAGAGCCTGCTGGACGATCTGCAGGACAGCTACAACATGAGCCCTTCCCAACCGCTGCCCTCGGGTGGCCTCAGGCAGAGGAGCTCCAGCTTCACCTTCAACTCCAAGTGCTCGACGCTTGGGGCAGCCACGAGCACGTACTGCGGGACCATCTACAGCCAGCCCGCCATGAACCTGCTGCGGCGCCTGCCCATGCAGACCATCCAGGAGAACAAGCAAGCGACCTTCTCGCCCGCCGGCTCCTACCGGAACGCCTCGCTGCAGGACCTGCTCTCCTCCATCTCCTACGTGCACAAGGAGAGCATGGCTCAGGGCGAGCCGCCCATGGCTCAGGCCGGCGTCCTGGCACCGTCCCGCAGCCACAGACAGAGTGCCCTCATGTGCGGAGGCGGGGAGCTGGGCTTGTCCTCTTACCCCGCCCACTCGGCCTCCCTCATGAAGAGCAACACTTTGTACCACCCGTCACCAGCCAGCCACCACCCCGCTGTCAGCAACAGTGCCTTACCCACTCCTATCAGCCTTATGAGCTTGCCTAGTGACTCCTGCAGCATGGCAGCCATGCCCCACCACGGGCATCTCCATCCCTACGTCAATACCCAGGGGGCACACATGAGCTTGCTGGATTCCCTCCAGGGCCCTTACCAAGGGGCGATCCACCCCCCTGTTTTGGGCCAGGACAGGTTCCCAGCAGACCTTGACCTGGACATGTTCAACGGCAGCTTGGAGTGCGACGTGGAGTCCATTATCCTCAATGACTTTATGGACAGCGACGAGATGGACTTCAACTTCGACTCGGCTCTGCCCCCGCAGAATGGCCTCAACATGGCCACGCTGCCCAGTGCCCCCCAGCCCCCCAACCAGAGCTGGGTGCCTGGCTGAGACGAAGCCGGACGCTTCCCACCAAGGAGTCACATGGGGAACAGTGAAACAGACTTTTTTTTCCTTTCTCTTCTGCCTTTATTTGTTCTGACGGGCTAGAGCCATCTGTTAAACCTGAGAGCCACCCTGACCACAAGCCGCAGGGTGACAGATCCGTACGGGCGCAGGACACAGCCCCGCCAGCCAGTCCAGATGTATCACCCGCATTGATGTGTGCGCTAGACTAGCTAGCTCAGGCTCTGCTGGGGAGCCCCAGGCCCACCCCAGTCTCTCCCTAGCTCGGTAAAACAAAAGAGAAAGCACATCAGGTGTGGACATAAAGGCAGTCTGGTCAATCGCACACCCTGTCCCTCCTCCGCCCCTAGGGGGGTTCCCAGCCGAGGCAGTGCAGAGTCTGGACCCAAGGCATTCGCTTTCCAAATTGCCCCACCGGTGACTGGCCCCACCCTTTGTGCTCTTGTTTGGTTTAGTTCTCCCCAGGACGGACAGTGGGTGGCAGCCCTGGAGCAGAGGCACAATGACTGCAAAGGCCCTTGTTTTCCAGGGCAGGCTCAGAAAATTCAGCTGCAGCCATCAGGAGCGGTGGCTGGCTGAGAGGAGGCTCCCCGCAGCAGTCAGAGGTAGCGTCAGCCTGCAGCCCCTTCCACCCACTCACCCTACAGCAGAGCAGTGGATTCCCATGGACTGTTTAAGCCTGTTCTAGAACCTGATATAACCCCGGGGTAGCTGGGGAGCCAGGGAAAGCCTCTGAACTCTGGAGCTAGCAGCTGTGGCCGCCTGCTGGCAGCACCCACGCGCACGGGGCTCTCTCCAGAGTTTGATTCTGGATTCTGAGCCAGTTTGATCTCAGCCAGCTTTGGGGATGGCCACGTTTTCAATCATCAGCGCCTGAAAAAATCCCAACCCACCGACAACTGGCAGCTGTCTGTATACAACATGCCTGGTGCCATGCACTGCTGGTGTGTGCCCGGGGGGGGGGGGGCACAGGCGTGCATGCCCCTGCATGTGCAAATGCCGGCTTTGCAGGTGCGTGTTTTGCAGGCCCAGGAGCCTGTGTGAGGCTGGTGGCCGCCTATTGGGAGGGGCATGCTGCTAGCCTGGATCCCTGCTGGAGAGGTAGGCTGGCGGAGGTTGGGGCGGGGGGGGGAGTTATTTATTTGATTTCACGCACTCTCTTGCCATTGAATAATCACCTTGTTAGAAGAGCAAAGGGGAGAGCCGTGCTGGGAGCTATGCCCTGACTGGGGAGGCAGTCTGCAGGCAGCGCGTGCTCACGGGAGATGGCAGTTAATAATCAGGGATATGCAGAGGGTTGGGAGATGATTGCAAAACCTGGATCTGGCTTGTGGTGCAGAACATCCCCAGAGTTTGAGGTGCTCAGCGCCGGGGCACTGGACCTCCCAGTGGGACTTGGGGTTCAAACACTTGTTTCCCTCTGCAGAGCTCACTGTGCCCCTGCGTTTTCAGACCATTTAACCCACTACCAGCAAACCCTTCCCTCCCCTGCCCCATGGGTCGGGACGCAGGCTCTGGGCTGGTGCCCGGGGGCTGCCAGTCTGTCAGGCAAGGGAGAGGTGCTATTGCTCCCCGCACCAGGGAGCCACTGGGGCTAAATGTCAGGGTCCAGCCGCAGGGCCCTCCGGAGTCGGCATGCTTTCTGAGCACTGCCCATCTGAGCTGGGCGGGTGGGGCCAGCAGCGCAGCGAGCATGAGCGGGCACAGTAGGTGCTCAGCATTTGGGGACGAGCCAATCGGAGGGCGGATCCTTCACACTAAGTGAGACGGGTGCCAATCCCCTTGCCTCTGCGATGGTGCCCAGAAGAGCCAGGAGTGGGCCCGGTGCTCAGCGGAAGGTTGGCAGCTGCAGTGCAGGCCCAGCTGGGCAGTGGGCTCTGCCGGCCCCCAGGCCAGGCAAGCAGCCCGTACAGCAGGGTTTTGTTCAACAACAACGGGCCTGAGGCAGACCCAGAGCCTGGCCTGAGCCTTGTAGACAGTCCCTGTCTCTCCAACAAGTCAAGCCCAAATACCATCTGAGCTCTGGGGCTGGAGCTTTTCCTTGGGGGTCCAGCTCCTCCTGAACTGGGGCCCGGCTCCTGGCTCTGAAATGAAGACACACGTTGTTTCCATGGCGCTTTGCTCTAGGTTCCCTGGTCCTTTGGACCGTGAGCCTCGAGCGACCCGGGCGCAACCCCCTGGGTGGGAGCCAAGGTTTCTGTGAACTCTGACTGTAGGACACAGGTCTGGTGCTTCCCAGCGGGGTGGAGGGACATTTGCCTCCCAAATGATCTTCCAGGGGCCCCAAAGTATAGTCAGAGAGGCCGAATTACATAGTGAGCGACCCAGCCCTGAGCAGTGAAAGTGACAGTGACAAACTACTGATGCCAGAGCCAAATTTTACTTTCTTAAATGCCAAGATTTCCTGGGTCTAACCAGGCCTGGGCTCCTGGAAGGCTGGTTGTGCTTTAAACAGCGACCTCCAGGGACCCCAGCATACACACCAGCCCCCCAAGAAAGGGATCCTAGACCTGGCCCTGGTATACTCGCATGTAGTCGGGAACTGGGGGCTCCCTGACTCCATGGGGCGGCCAGGCTTCAGGGGTCTCTGGCCAGGTGGTGTAGAAAGCACCTGGAGCCCCCCGCATTGGCCCATGGAGCCTGTGGCTTTGTCGTCTGGGTTCAGGCTTGTCTCCCATAGGAGCAGTCAGCATAGGCACATCTGAAGGGCAGAGGAAATCCCAGCTGCTGATGGGTCCCCATCCCTACGCAAGGTGGATCCCCGAAGGGCGCTTCCCTCCCCGGTTGGGGCTGTCCCATGCCCCTGCCCTGTAGCCCCCCCTCCTTTCTCTGTGAATGGCCCAGAAGCACCAAGCGCTGTCAGGCACAGAGAAAGGGGTGGGTTTGTTAAAGTCCCCATCTCTCCCCTCCAGCAATTCTCCCAGCCCCGGGCATCACAACCAATGCACCTTCCAAGGGCCAGGCAACATGTCCTGATGGAGGCCATAGGAGACGGAGCGGCTGCTCCTTGCCTGGGGCAGAGTGGCATCCTGTGGTGGGCATACACCATGTCCTCTTGCCTCACCCGACCAGGGTCCGTCAGGTACCCGGCGTGTGTCTATGGTGGGGAATAACGAAGGAGCCCATTGATGTACCATTGATGTTTGCTCCAGGTACATAGAGGTCGTAGTCTATTTATAAAGACATTATTACCAATTAATTAATTATGTTTACATTGTTGGATCATGTACAGAATTTAATATATTCTATTCTAGATATTCTTTCTCAGAGGCTTTTTAAAAAATTATTATTATTTGGTCGATAGCATACATTCATTCATTCACTCCGTTTCGACACTCCCATTCTGTTTTCAGACGTATTTAATTCATTGCAGAAAGAAATCGTCAGTGACAGGTGGCTATGAAATACCCAACCCCCTTGCCCTGCCCTAGCCCGGGGGCGCTAAGGAGGGTTAGAGAGGAGGGGCGTGGCAGGGTGCCGTACTTACCGTGGGGCTGGGGGCTGCAGGGCTGGGACCACCTACTAGCACCAGGGGCGTTCGGGGAGCAGTGCTGCTCTGTGTGAGAGAAAGGAGGAAGCTACCTGCTTCCAAACACCTGATCTTCCAGGCACATCCCCAGCAGCACAATCGAGGATGGTGGCGTTAGGCACTGGATGGCATGTGCCATCGGCATGTGGCATCAGACGGGCACCTCGCCCGCCCCTCCCAGCACCAGCTACACACTTGGGGCTTTGGATCCAGCATCACCCCCTCCGTGGCCGGGCCAGCGGCACAGGCTGGCATCGTCCTTGCCAGGCTTGGTTCTGCTGCAAAGTCTCTGCTCCTCTCGGGTGCTTTCGTTCCTGCTTTGGGAGAGAGGATGCAGAGGGGAGAGGCGGAGCCTGGTGCACAAGCTCTGCCCCTCTGTAGGAGACGCACCAGCATCTGGCAGGGACCCCCAGCCCAGGGAGGCCTGGCTCTGTCCTGGGGATGCAACAGGCTCACTGGGGTGCTAGTGCTCAGCATCAGGCCCCGTCCCCACTCCTGCTCTCTGCCAGTCTCAGGGACTCTCCCTGGCCTCTGCAGGCCGGGCGCCTCGACCTGCCCCAGCCCCCGGAGCTCAGTGCTAGCTGGGCCTTAGAGTTTACATCCCTCCCCCAAAGGAGATGGGGAGAGGGACAGAGATGCCCAGGGAGCCCCTTGGCCTTGCCCAGCCCTGAGCATCCATTGGTATTTAGAGGAAGCAGCAGGAGGCCTCAGTCAGAGAAGAGCCCCCCCCCACCCCCCGGCATCCCCTGGGCCTGCTCCCCTCGCCCCGCCCCACCGTGTGTTTGACCTGGGAGGCCAGCCCCGGGCACGTTGTCTTGCGAAGCTGTCTGTGGTTCGTGACCGTGGGGTTGTCGTGTGTACGGTGGAGTTGTGTTGGTAAGCATTGTGTGTGGCGTCATTGTGCAGTGCGAGGGGTGTGGTGGCGGGCAGGGAGCTGGGCAGGGCAACCCATCACCCTGAGTGCCCAGCGACACCCACGCCCTCGGGCAAGGGCACGGTCAGCCTCCGGCCTCTGCGGGGGAGTTTAGGTGCAGGGCGGGAGGGGCCCGGGCAGGAGCCAAGGGACCAGTGACCTGTGCAGCACCCCCAGTGCCAGGGCGGGCAGAAGAGAGCAGGGCTGTGCCGGGGGGCAGCGCTGCTCAGGGATTGGGATGGAGAGGGGGCAGGTGTGCCGGGGGGGGGGTCAGTCATTCCCTTGCAGCTCCATTTCCATCCTGGGCCCTGGGCCCCTGCTCTGCTGTATGCAAGAGTCAGGTGATACGTGCACAGGTCTGGTCTGGGCCCTGGGCACGGCCTCCTGCTCCCCACCTGTCTAGAGACCAGGGCAGGAGAACTGCTCTCCTTGGTGGCATTGCTGCTGGTTCTGACCCTGGTCAGGGCTGCCAGCAACCCCCGCGCTGCAGCTGGGGAGCATGGGGCCCCCGACGGCCCAGCACGCTGCAGAGCTGGCTCCGTGCCCTGCTGCGGTCTGTGCAGGCCCACGGCAAGGAGCCACGCATGAGGCTCTCTGGCCTGCGAGCACATGGCTGTGCTGTCTGCGCTACGCAGGCTGTTGTCATGTGGCTTGGCCATGAGTCCACGTTTAAATACGGCTTCGGTGTCGCATCCAGGGAGTCCTAGAGACGGCTGGGCTGCCCTGCCCAGCCACGCTGGGCCTCCACATCAGTGCCAAGCCACCAGCTGCTCGGCTCCTAGCATGGCTGGGAGCACAGGGAAGGAGAAGGCCAGTTCTTTGATTTGAAGGAATCAGCGGGGTTATTTTAAATCTCCCTCAGGACGTGAGTCCCCAAGCAGAGCCCATACCCAGCCCCCCCGGGAGACTCCTCTTCTGAACTTTCCACCTGGTTCCCTAGTGCACTGTCCCCCTCTGCCCCACGCTCCCAGCCTGGCTCCCATGTCTGGCCTGGTGGGGCCTGACTTCAGTGACTCAGCGATGGTCACACAAGCAAGGAGCAATCCAAGAGCGGAGCTGGCTCCCCGGCGGGGACAGGGCTCCGCAGAGGGACTGGCTCCAACAGTTTCCTTTATGCAGATGTTTCAGTTCATTCTTTCCCACGTATTTATAACTGTACAGACTTGGGGGGAGGGTTTCGGACAGGCTGTCATCTCTCACCGCACATATATTGTAGGCAACGTAACCTTCTTGATTGTGCTATTAGAGTTTGTGTGTGTGGCAATGTAAAGAACTGTGTATAGTGCATTGTACAGCATATTTTCATGAATAAAATTGTTTTAAATATTACAAGTATGGCCAGCTGACTTCCGTGCTTGTGTGTTCATGCGTGTCTGTGTGTTTGCACACACACACGTGTGTGTGTGTGCATGCACATGTGTGCATATCCCTGTGTGTGTGTGCGAGAGATGGAGGGGTCAGTGAATGTGGTGTACCAGAGAGGGAGTTGGAAGGTTAAAGGCGGGGACAAGTGAAATAATCAATATTTGTAAGCTCTATTGTTTTGTTCCTGGCAAACATCCCGAGACGTTAGATAAAAACATTGACACTCTTGCTGGAAGGCTACAACATTTAGTTGGGGATTGGTCCTGCTTTGAGCAGGGGGTTGGACTAGATGACCTCCTGAGGTCCCTTCCAATCCTGATATTCTATGATTCTATGACCACACAACTTTATTTCTTAGAATTCAAAACGATAAAGCACCAGAACTCAAAACCAGAGAAAGAGAAAGCAGGCTGCTCCCTAAAACAGAGAGGCCCAATTCACCCCAGCTAGCTGGCTGGCTGCAGACTGACTCTGCTAGACCCAGATCCCCTGTTTCTCTCCAGCTTTCCCTTGCCTACAAGCAGACCCAGGAACCCCCTTAGAACGTAAAGGGATAGCTTACAATTTAACACATTTTACAACACACCTCAGCTACCAAGGAGCCTGTGCGACCCTTGGGCACTTGGAACTAAAGACCAAACTGAGAGTCAAAGGAAGGCCCAGGGCATTTGGCAGGAAAATGGGGTCTCCAGCACCCCAGAGGCTGGGCTGGACCCATGAGTGTCAATCACAAGACTGGGCAATAGATGAGAATCAGTAAATTGCAGCATTTGTGTAGTGGGGACCTGCTCCCCACGGTGAGACAGCTGCGTGTGCGGGCGGCGCTGTGGGCTGGGCAGCGGACGTGAGGCGCAGAGAAGTGATCACTGCACCACTGACCTGTGTCACCTCTGGCCCCTTTCCCACTATGTGGCCATAAGTCCCTCCCCCTACCTGGGCCGGCTCTGAGCACCAGCGAGATTCTGCTACCATCTGTGAAAAGAAGGAAGCCAGCCATACCGATAGCCCCTTCTGCCGGGACAATGCCCCTCACGCCACCTCCCCATTTACAGACAGGTCCCCCTGCCATCCACTCACGCCAGATCCCCACTGATAGGTTCCCCTACCAATGCACCCCCACATAGCACCTCCCCATTGACAGCCACGTCCCCCGTCAATGCCCCCACACGCCACCTCCCCATTGACAGTCATGTCCCCCTACAACCTCCCCATTCACAGCCATATCCCCCTGTCAACGCCCCCTCATGCCACCTCCCCATTGACAGCCACGTCCCCTCTGTCAACGCCCCTCACGCCACCTCCCCAACAGCCACGTCCCCTCTGTCAACGCCCCCTCACGCCACCTCCCCAATGACAGCCACGTCCCCTCTGTCAACGCCCCTCACGCCACCTCCCCAACAGCCACGTCCCCTCTGTCAACGCCCCTCACGCCACCTCCCCATTGACAAACACGTCCCCCTACAACCTCCCCATTGACAGCCACGTCCCCTCTGTCAACGCCCCCTCACGTCAGCTCCCCAATGACAGCCACGTCCCCTCTGTCAACACCCCTCACGCCACCTCCCCATTGACAGCCACGTCCCCTCTGTCAACGCCCCTCACGCTACCTCCCCATTGACAGCCACGTCCCCTCTGTCAACGCCCCCTCACGTCAGCTCCCCAATGACAGCCACGTCCCCTCTGTCAACGCCCCTCACGCCACCTCCCCAATGACAGCCACGTCCCCTCTGTCAACGCCCCTCACGCCACCTCCCCATTGACAGCCATGTCCCCCTACAACCTCCCCATTGACAGTCACGTCCCCTCTGTCAACGCCCCTCATGCCACCTCCCTATTTATAGCCAACTGTCGCTTCCTTGGCCCTCACTCGCTCACGTGCAGCTGCAGCACCCCTGCCCGTTAGTCCATCTCCAAGCGCCTCCTGGCTGGAAGCCTGAAGTGGTGCCTAGCCTTGGGGAGGCCCTGTGCCCTGCAGCCATCGCCACCCTTTGGGGCTTCAAGCTGCAGTTCAGCAATTAGGCGACCACACTGAGCGCTGCGGCAGGGACCCTCTGCCCGCCGGCTGAAGGCTCACTCGTGGACTGAGCTCTCGGAATTCAGTGCCCAATTCGAAAGCTGGGCTCCCAGTTGTTTAAATCTCCCCAACCAGCCAGAAAGCAAAAGGCAGCGGGACTGCTCTGAGTGATCTGTGCCGCACGTCGGTTTCGTGGCCCCAAAGGAGCGCTGTGCTCAGCCGCTCGGCTCCCCTGCAGCATGCAGGCTGGAACGGCGCGGAGCGAGGGAGAGTCAGAGATGTTTCTGGTCCTGTAGGTCCATTCCTATAAAGACCACCATCCTAGTAATAAAAACAGCCTGTAAAACTGGAGTCTGTCTTAACCTTGCACAGAAGCTGGAACCATCTGCCAGCGAGTGAAACAGAAATATTGTTCCACACGATCTTGACATTTTTATTGACATAATTTTTTTATGGACTTTAGCTTTTACTGATGACCGAGATGATTGACGGCCTCTATCACAGCAGTCACCAGCCTCTCTCGGCCCACTGGGGTCTTCGCTGAGCTGAGCCGCCCACTGCGAGAAACTCCTGAGTCTCTGCACCCGCTGCCTTTCCCGTGGCACATCTGGGCGTCTCAGCAGCGGGGGTTAAAGTTACCTACATGTTTCCATTTGAACAGCTCTCACGGAGACTCGCAGCTTCCTGAAATGCTCCCCTTCTGGACTGATTTTCTTTTTCCAGTCTTGAGATGAATTTTTCAAAAGCTCATAGGTAAGCAAGGAACTCGGGGGCAGATTTACCAAGGGATGCAGAGAGGCACGAGTGGGAGTTTCAGAAATGCCTAAGTGAGTTAGGCAACTAACTCCCACTGATTCTCCGTGACTTTGGCCCCAGACAGCCAGATTTCAAAGGTATTTAAGCTCCGGGCAGGTTCAAAAGTGCCTGAGCCTAACTCCCATTAAAGTCAATAGAAACCCCTACACAGTGCTTCCCTGCCTTTGTAAGTCTGGCCCCAAGTCACTCTTGGAAATGGGAATTAGGCTCCCAAGGCACTTGGAAGGGTACTGTTACTTTCTTCTCTGAAAGAAAATTTGTGGGGAAAGATTGAGGGGGAAACCCCCCCAAACACCAACAATTCCCAGGGATAAAATATTTTAAATCAGACCTGGATAACTCGCACCCCAGACTCCTAAGGGAGTTGGCTGAGGAGAGCTCTGGCCCGCTGCTGTTCAGTTTTAATACATCTTGGAATACCAGGGGAATCCCAAAGACTGGAAGATTGCTCATGTTGGGCCGATATTCAAAAAGGGCAAGTGGCATGACCCAGGTAACTACAGGCCAGTTAGCCTGACAGCAATCCTGGGCAAAACAAGGCAACGCTGAGACATGGTGTACCTGATAAAGAATTAAAGGATCGGAATGTAATTAATGCAGATCAAGATGGTTTATATGGAATACGTCTTGTCAAAGAGAGCTGGTATTTCTTGATGAGATTTCAAATTTGAACGATAAAGGTAACTGCATCGATGCGGTGTTTGTACGGCATGTGACTTAGCGCTGCATGACATTCTGATTAAAACCCACCACTCCCGAATAGCAACAGAGCTCACGTAAGTGGTTTAAGAACTGGCTAACTGACAGATCTCAGAACGTAGTGCTCAGTGGGGAGTCATCATTGAATAGGGGCATTCGAGTGGGGCTCCACAGGTGTGGGTACCTGCCCTAATGCTATTCAACAACTCAGCATGAGCGCCCAGTGCAATGCTGTGGCCAAAAAGGTGTATGAACAGACGTAGAGGCAGGGAGGTGGTTTCTCTTGGTCTACAGCATTGGAGAGACGGATCCTGGAATACTACATCCAGTTCTGGTGGCCACATTTTAAAAAGGATGTTAAAACATTGGACATGGTACAGAAAAGAGACACCAAACTGATTCAAGGGCTGGAGAAAATGCTTCTCAGTGACAGACACAAATAACTCAATCTCTTTGGTTTATCAGAAAGAAAACTGAGAGGTGATTTGATTAGTGTGTAAAACCTTCCTGGGGAAAATAATACCAGGTGCTACTAAAGGGCTCTTTACTCTACCAGGGAAAGGCAGAACAAGAACCAGTGGCTTGAAGATGAGGGCAGACAAATTCAAATTAGCAATAAGACACATTAACCACTGAGGGTGGTTAACCACCGGAACTAACTACCTAGGGAAGTGGTGAATCCTCCATTTCTCTACATCTGCAAGTCTGGATCTGGATGCCTTTCTGGGAGATTCATAGATTCCAAGGCCAGTAGGAAATGATTGTGATCGGCTAGTTTGACCTCCTGCCCAGCACAGGCCAGAGAACTTCCCTACATTAATTCCTGTTTGAACTTGAGCAGGTCTTCTCACAAATCAGCCAATCTCAAATGTTTCTAGTGATGGAGACTCCATCACAACCCCTGTGAGTTATTCCAAAGATTAAATCGCCCTCACGGTTAAAAATTGTATTTTATTTCTATTCTAAATTTGTCTAGCTTCAACTTCCAACCTTTGGATCATGTTATATCTTTGTCTGCTAGACTGAAGAGCCCTCTACTATCAAATTTCTGTTCCCCATGTAGAAACGTATAAACTGTGCTCAAATCACCCTTAACAAGAGTTAGATTAGATTACCATTGTGGTCCATTCTAACCTTATGAGTATGATTCTATGATTCTCTTTGGTAAGCTAAATAGATTGAACTCCTTGAGTCTATAGCTATAAGTCATGTTTTCCAACCCCTCGATCATTCTTGTGACTCTTCAATGAACCCTCTCCAGTTTATCAACATCCTTCTTGAATTGTGGACACCAGAACTGGACACAGGATTCCAGCAGCAGTCACACCACTGCCAAATACAGAGGTAAAATACCCTCTCTACTCCTACTTGAACTTTCCCTCGTTATACATCCATGGATTGTGTTCAACCTTTTGGCCACAGCATAACACTAGAAGCTCATGATCAGCTGATTATTCACCATGATCCCCACATCTTTTTCAGAGTCACTGCTTCCCAGGATAGAGTCCCCCAGCCTGTGAGTATGGCCTCGGGGCTGAAAGCGAGCTGGTACGGACCGGTACAGCGTCCTGGTAGGAACCCGCACCAGCCCGTACGCAGCCCACATTAAAATGCTGCCGTGATAGAGTTTTAATGTCCCTTCCCCTTTTGCCTCCCCCGTCGGCGGCCCTGCTGGTAGGGGGGAAAGGCTGCAACGACTCTGCAGGGCTTTAGCGTCCCTGCCCCTTCTGCCCTGCCCCCCCCCGGCTGCTGACGGGCAGCGGGGGCAAAGGGAGCAGCTGCCCCGGGGCCGGCGATTTAAAAGGGCCCAGGGCTCCGGACGCTGCTGCTGCTACTGCGGCTCGCTGAGGGATGGTGACCCCCAGCCAGGCCCAGAGCCGGCCCCAGCCCCATACTGGTAAGTGTCTGGAGTTACTTCACCCCTGTATGGCCTACATTCTTTCTTCCTAGATGTAGACATTTACATTTAACCCTATTAAACCACACAGAGTTTGCTTGCGCCCAGTTGACCAAGCAACCCAGATCCCTCTGTATCCATGACCTGTCCCCGTTATTTACCACTCCCCCAATATTTGTGTAATCTAGAAACTTTAGCAGGGATGGTTTTATGTTTTCTTCCGGCTCACTGATAAAAGTGTTAAATAGTGGAGGGCCAAGAACGGATCCCAGCAGGACTCCAGTAGAAACACACCCACGCGATGATGATCCCCTTGTGCAGTTACATTTTGAGACCTGTCAGTTAGTCAGTTTTTAATCCATTTCATGTGGGCCATGTTGATTTTATATCATTCTAGTTTCTTAATCAAAATGCCAGGGGGTACAAATTCAGATGCCTGACAGAGGTCAGGTATGTCATATCAAAACTAGTCTCCGATCAACCAAATCTGCAAGCGTCTCAAAAAAAGATAGCAAATGAGTTGGACAGGATCTATTTTCCATAAGCCCACATTGCTTGATATTAATTACATTACCCTCCATTAATTCTTTGTTAATTGATTCCTGTAACACCCGTTCCATATTTTGCCTGGAATCAGTGTCAGGCTATAATCATCCTGTTTACCCTTTTAAAATATTCAAACATGAGCTTTCTGCTGGTCCTCTGGGACTTCCCCAGTGTGCCAAGACGTATTGAAAATCAGCATTAATGGTCCAGTGAGCTCCTTGGCCAGCCCTTTAAAAACTCTTGGATGCTAGAACTGCTGCTTTAAAATGCCTAACTTCAGTAGCTGCTGTTTAACATGGATCATAGAAGATCAGGGTTGGAAGGGACCTCAGGAGGTCACCTAGCCCAAACCCCTGCTCAAAGCAGGACCAATCCCCAATATTTTCCCCCAATCCCTGAATGGCCCCCTCAAGAATTGAACTCACAACCCTGGGTTTAGCAGCCCAATGCTCAAACCACTGAGCTAACATCCTCCTTAGTTACTGCTGGAATGGAAAGTATTTCATCATCATCATCTGGTAGGAACACGTCATCTGGCTTTGGCCCAAATACAGAACAGAAATGTTTCTTGACCACGTCTGCCTTTTCTGCATTATTATGGACGGTTCTACCATACCGACCTAGGGCTGATCAATGCCATGACTAGGATTCCTTCTGTTTCTATCGAACGTTAAAAACTCCTTCAGAATCACACACAAGTTGTGGGGCTCAGTGCAGGTTGACTGGGTGAAATTCTATCAGCTGCGATATGCGGGAAGTCAGACGACATGATCTACTAGTTCCCAATGGCCTTTAAATCTATGAAACCACACCCTATCTCACATCCCTTCTGCCCCCTACCCCCATCACCACCTTCAGCTGCCTACTCCCCCACCTCCCTTCCCATCATTGGGTAGTGATCAATGGCTCCATGTCTAGTTGGCAGCCGGTATCAAGTGGAGTGCCCCAAGCGTCGGTCCTGGGGTCGGTTTTGTTCAATATCTTCATAAATGATGTGGAGGATGGTGTGGGTTGCACCCTCAGCAAGTTTGCAGATGACACTAAACTGGGAGGAGTGGTAGATACGTTGGAGGGTAGGGATAGGATACAGAGGGACGTAGACAAATTGGAGGATTGGGCCAAAAGAAATCTGATGAGGTTCAACAAGGACAAGTGCAGAGTCCTGCACTTAGGACGGAAGAATCCCATGCACTGCTACAGACTAGGGACCGAACGGCTAGGCAGCAATTCTGCAGAAAAGGACCTAGGGGTTACAGTGGACGAGAAACTGGATATGAGTCAACAGTGTGCCCTTGTTGCCAAGAAGGCCAATGGCATTTTGGGATGTATAAGTAGGGGCATTGCCAGCAGATCGAGGGACGTGATCATTCCCCTCTATTCAGCATTGGTGAGGCCTCATCTGGAGTACTGTGTCCAGTTTTGGGCCCCACACTACAAGAAGGATGTGGAAAAATTGGAAAGAGTCCAGCGGAAGAGAAGAATGAGGGGGGATTTGATAGCTGCTTTCAACTACCTGAAAGGGGGTTCCAAAGAGGATGGATCTAGACTGTTCTCAGTCGTAGCAGATGACAGAACAAGGAGTAATGGTCTCAAGTTGCAGTGGGGGAGATTTAGGTTGGATATTAAGAAAAACTTTTTCACTAGGAGGGTGATGAAACTCTGGAATGCGTTACCTAGGGAGGTGGTGAAATCTCCTTCCTTAGAGGTTTTTAAGGTCAGGCTTGACAAAGCCCTGGCTGGGATGATGTAGTTGGGGATTGGTCCTGCTTTGAACAGGGGGTTGGACTAGATGACCTCCTGAGGTCCCTTCCAACCCTGATATTCTATGATTCTATGATCACCACCCTCCTCCACCTCCTCTCTCAGCCCCCACACCACCACCTTTGGCTGCCTCCTCAGCCCTTCCCCATGTCCCAGTTGTTTGCCTTGCCCCAAACTCTCATTGTGCTTCTCAGGTCTGAAGCACCATCAGGTACCGTTTTGCCCAGCCAGCTGTGGTGTGACCCCTGCCCTCCTGTGTCTTTGCCCCCCACTGCAGTGACACGCTCAGTGGCTCGGAGATCAGACGCGTCAGTCTATAGGGGTGCTGCAGCCCCCTCCCTACCCGGGCTGTAGTAACGCTGACCCATGGCATCAGGTAACAAACCACCCACGGGTGCCATTGTCCAGATGTCTGTGTCCTGCTCTCTAGCTCAGGAAAACAACCAGCACCGCACACTGCCCCGGGCTCCGCCTTCCGGCACAGGTACGTGGATTTACCAGCCCCTGCGCTCACTGCTGCCCTGTGAATAAACGGCCATTTTCTGCAGTTAAAAATAAGCGTCTCGGCCCTGGGGATAAATGGTCTCATTTCAGTGGTGGAAAATTTGCTGCTGAGAGTGGCACAGTGACTGGTGCTCTTGTTGTGTGGTTTCCATTCCGCAGCCGGCTCTCCGGGTCGATAGCAAATGGCTGAGGGTGATCACGCAGCAGCTGGGTTGCTCTCGCATGGGAACAGCTGCACTGGGCCCAGACACAGCCCGCCCGTGTGCCTGGACTGTTGGCAGTGGGGAGAGGTGCTGCAGTTACAGCTCAAGGGATTGAAATCGCCATTAGCCGTCAAAGACACCGGCTGGGCTGTCCCCCACCCCGCTGCCACCGAGGCCCAGTCAGGTTCCATCACCTGTCCAGCCGTCTCAGAGCTGGGATCAGAGCTGGCCAGGGGCGTGGTTCTGGGGTGGGGGACGCCGATCTGCTCTGAACTGGGCTGAGAGTGAACAACGCCTTTCCCGTAGCTCAGTGACTGGGCTGAGTGACCTGAGCTGGACTCGAAGCAGCGCCCTAGAGCTGACCGGCTCTGGGGCTGGAGAGCCGAGGAGGAGGAGCAGGCAGAACGTTGCAGGCAGACCCCATGGCCGTGCATGCAGCAGCTGGCACACGAGTTCCCTCCACTGCCCACGAGCCATTCAGGCCGGTGCCGAAGCTCTCCCCGTCCCAGCCCGGTAAAAGCCATGGCTGGCAGAGAGGAGGCACCAGACTGCTGTGCCATCCTCCCAGCCTCTTCTGGCCTTTTGGTGAGCTGTGACGCTCCGCTCAGCAGCACCATCAGCAAGAGCCATGGGCTGGGCTGTGAAGGCGCCGTGCATGGCCCACAGCCTACGGCTCCGCAGCTTGGGCAGCATGCCAGGGCGGAGGGGAAAGCATTGGAAAATCATTGCTCTTGGCTGGAACGAGCGTCAGCTGCACCTTCCCGCCAGTCCAAGCAGAAGCTGTTTATTGGCAAGCGTTTCCCAGGGCTGCGTGATGGGGCCAGAGCCACATACCCCTGGTTCAGTGTCTTTGTAGACAGGTAGCCAACAAGGTCGCTGACCCAAAGAAGCAAGAAGGTTGCTCGCCATCTCGTTCAGCCAAGCCCCACAGAGTGCCGGCCAGCCACTCCAGTGCAGTGCAGCGCAGGGGCCCAGGAAGCAGGGGGAAGGCGCACAGGAGCTCAGCGCATGGGGACAGCCACAGAGTCACACACTCAGAGCGGGGAGGGCACGGAGCAGGAAGCAGGAGACGGGGACAGACGGGATTTGGAGTGTGGGGAGAGGGAAGAGGCACAGGAGAGCGTGAGAGGCTGAGGGAGCCTCAGCCTCCTGTGGAACAATGTGGGACGCCGGAGGTCGGATCTGCAGAGAGGGTGACGTGGCTGGGGCATCAGCCGAGGAAGGTGATTTTAGGTGAGGAGCGCCTGGCGCGTGGAGCGGCAAACCAGAGGGAGGAGGTCACGACAAAGCCGGAAGGTCCAAGTGTGCAAAGGCATTTAGGATCCTAGTGCCCACTGGAATCAGTGGGTGCCTAAATACCTTTGAGGCTCTGGGCCTGTGTCTAAGGATTTAGCAGCAGAGAGGGAGTGGCAGGGAGGGACCTTAGAGCTCTCACAGTGGAAGGAGTCACAGGCTTGGAGAACACCTGGCTGTGGGCAGAGGGGAGCAGGGGGAAGCCGAGGTGACCCTGAGGATAGGAGCAGCTGTGCTCCCATCTCACGCTGAGCCACCAGCAAGCCCCTAGGTGCAGCTGCCAGACGGGCCTTTGCTGTACCTGTCCGGCACTGTGACTGGGGCCTGATCAGCCCCCCAGGAGTTGCTCACTTTCCACACTCAGGAGAGGGGCGTGGGCTGGGCCTTGCAGCCCCCAGCTCTTGGGGGCACGCTTCTGAGATGTACCCCCCTGTCCAGCAGCCCCCCAACTGCTCTGGCCTAAGACTCCGGCAGGTGAGCTCATCAGGGGAGGGTTCCAGGTTCCATCCCCTGAGCCGTCTGGCTTGGGCCAGGCTGGAACCAGCACAAGGCCAGCTTCCCGTATGGCAGCTCGATGTGCCCCTGCCGTGCTGTTACAGAGCAGCCTTTCCCAGCTGTTTTCCAACCGGAGAGGGACCTGAGGTTTGGTTTGCGCTTAAGGGTGTGCGTGGGGCCAGCCCCCATATGACCCCAAGCCACTGACCCGTCCCAGATGAAGAGCTGAGCAAGGCTGGCTTGGAGAGCATAAAAGCCTTGATCATTAAAGCAAAATGTCACCAGCCATGGGTCTGGGCGTGGCCTGTACAGTCATTGGAGTAAGAGCTGGAAACGTCCAGGGAGGTCTCCAGATGCCACCTCCTCTCCCCTTCCCTGAGCGCGGGGAAGCAGCGCCTGGCCTGGCTGATTGCCTCATTGACTTATAAGATTTGAAACACAGAAACGCACTGGAGTGAAGCAGTAAAAGGGGTCGGTGCAGTTTACTCCTGGCCCATGTGCTCACTGCAGCGTCAACACGGCATCAGACTCAACCGTCAGGCAGGCAGGATCGCCCGCCCTCTGGGCCCAGGCCCATTGTTGCAGATGAGTACGGGTGGTAGAGACATCCCCTGCCCGGCCTTTCTGCTCTGCCCCATTCCATTGCAGGGAATTGCATTTTACATCAGCTAGTCAGGGTGTTTTCTACAGCGTGGGAAAGCTCCCTGGTGCTGTGTGGGCAGGAATGGGTTAAGATATAGACAGCCAGACAGATAAGGTGGGTAAGGCAGTATCTTTTATTGGACTTCAGAAAGTTGGTCCAATACACCCACCTTGTCTCTCCAATATCCTGGGACCCACATGACTATAACTACACTGCATGAGACAGCTAGGCAGACAGGTCGGGCTAAAGGGCTGTTTAATTGTAGTGTAGACATTTGGGCTCGGGCTGGAGTCTGGGCTCTGGGACCCTCCTACTACACCACAGATAAACAGCGCCTTACCCCGACCCTCCTCATGCCCAAGTCAGCTGGCATGGGCCAACTGTGGGTGTCTAATAGCAGCCCAGACAGATCCATCATGGCTTACTCATTATTTGCCTGACTCTCAGGGTGGTTATTTCTCCAGCTGGACAGTGACTCTCTGAAGGACTTGGTTGCCCAGGGACTCTTTCCAGGGTCATCCTGTGGCTGGGGCATTGTGAGGCTGTCACAGAGTCCCCGGGCGCTGCTCTGGAACTGCTCCCCATGAAGCCAGGCAGGACTCTGGGGCAGTCGCCTTTCTGTGAGCAGCCTGTCTGCAGGACACACAGCTCACACAGCTTCCACCTTCCTGGGTCTGACCTCGGATCATTCGGCATCCTCTGCCCCACCGTGTGCTTCCCACAGCCAGTCCACTCGGGCAGGGCTCCTGGGGAAGCCAGAGGGTCCTGCCCCCCAACTCCGCAGTCAGATGGGACTCTCAGCCAGCCAGTAAAACAGAGGTTTATTAGATGACAGGAAAATGGTCTAACACAGAGCTTGTAGGTGCAGAGAACCGGACCCCTCCGCTGGGTCCATTTTGGGGGGCAGTGAGCCAGACAACCACCTCTGCACTTCACTCCGTGTCTCCAGCCAGCCTCAAACTGAAACTCCCTCCAGCCCCTCCTCCTCTGGGCTTTGTCCCTTTCCCAGGCCAGGAGGTCACCTGATTCCTTTGTTCTCCAACCCTTTAGATCTCACCTTGCAGGGGGGAAGGGCCCAGGCCATCAGTTGCCAGGAAACAGGGTGTCGGCCATTCTCTGTGTCCAGACCCCTGCACACACCTGCCCTCTAGGGCTATGCAATGATCATACACCCTTACCCCATCACCTAGATACTTAAGAACTGCATAGGGGAAACTGAGGCACCCCCACACTATTCAGAGGAAACATTACGAACAGTCCCACTTCGTCACAGAGGCTCCCCAGACAGCTGGGTCAAGCCCACATTCCCATGTCACTGGGGCTGGTTTTGTTCAACATCTTCATTAATAATCTGGAGGATGGCATTGCACCTTCAGCAAGTTCGCGGCTGACACTAAGCTGGAGGGAGAGGTAGATACGCTGGAGGGTAGGATTAGGGTCCAGAGTGACCTAGACAAATTGAAGGATTGGAACAAAAGAAATCTGATGAGGTTCAACAAGGACAAGTGCAGAGTCCTGCACTTAGGACAGAAGAATCCCATGCACCGCTACAGGCTGGGGAGTGACTGGCTAGGCAGCAGTTCTGCAGAAAAGGACCCGGGGATTACAGTGGATGAGAAGCTGGATAGGAGTCAGCAATGTGCCGTTGTTGCCAAGGAGGCTAACGGCATAGTGGGCTGCATTAGTAGGAGCACTGCCAGCAGATCAAGGGAAGTGATTATCCCCCTCTATTCGGCACTGGTAAGGCCACATCTTGTGGCCAGTATTGTGTCCAGTTTAGGTCCCCCCACTACAGAAAGGATGTGGAAACTTGGAGAGAGTCCAGCGGAGGGCAATGAAAATGATCAGGCGGCTGGGGCATGTGACTTATGAGGAGAGGCTGAGGGAACTGGGATTGTTTAGTCTGCAGAAGAGATGTGTGAGGGGGGATTTGATAGCAGCCTTCAACTACTTGAAGGGGGGTTCCAAAGAAGATGGAGCTCGGCTGTTCTCAGTGGTGGCAGATGACAGAACAAGGAGTAATGGTCTCAAGTTGCAGTGGGGGAGGTTTAGGTTGGATATTAGGAAAATCTTTTTCACTGGGAGGGTGGTGAAGCACTGGAATGTGTTACCTAGGGAGGTGGTAGAATCTCCATCCTTAGAGGTTTTTAAGGCCCAGCTTGACAAAGCCCTGGCTGGGATGATTTAGTTGGGGATTGGTCCTGCTTTGAGCAGGGGGTTGGACTAGATGACCTCCTGAGGTCCCTTCCAACCCTGATATTCTATGATTCTATGATTCTTCTCAGGGCCACACTGACTCAGCCACATACCCTGCTGGGCTGGCAATGGGGTGGGAGAGGCAGTCGCCAGCTCCTCAGCATGACAGTACACGACCGTAGCTCCTTGGAGATCTGGCTTTGTTTATGGGGCTTGGCGAACTGAGGGCATCCAGTGCCTGACCTGTCTGCTGCCCCCTCCTCTCCCCTCCCTCTGCCCTGCGCTGGGGCTCAGGGACAGAGCTGGAGTTGCCTTCAGCTCGCTCGCTTTGGTTGCAGGATGTGCTGATGCTTTTACTGTTACAGGAGCTAACGGGCACTTGCGAGGCTTAATTGGTGAGCTGTGCCAGTGTGGCTGCTTTGTATTCCTTTGCAGAAACAGGTCCCTGTGTGGCCATGCGTACTCTCAATTGTCCACTCAGCCTCCCCATCACACCGTGTGTCCTTCATTTGCTTCCTTAGGCCCTCCAACTGAGCTCGAGGGATGCAGGCAGGAGGCTGGACTGTGCTTTATTGTCTTGGCTGAGGGACAGCAGCCTCCCAGTTCCCAGCATCTGCACGGTGGGTGGGAGCCAGACCAAGGCGCCCTCCCGGGTGGCAAAGGGGCTTTCTGGGTCCAGCCATCAGCCCTTGTGGAAGATGCCGTGGGCCCATACAGCGACAAGGCTGTGGCCGAGAAGGACGTAATGTTACAGACACAGAAAGCTGAAGACCGTAAGGAGCCTATTTCTGTCATAAACCATTCCCTTGCAGAAATCTTGGAAACCATAGAAAGAGTTTTTGCTCAATGTTATTAATTAAGGCAAAAGAATCCCCATATGGAAAGAGAAACAGTCAAGTTATATTTTTGCTAAATACGCCACACCATATGGTAACATACAGAAAATTGGCCACATAGGCAGCTTAGAATATATGTTACCATATGTTCATATGTACTTTATCATTTCTTTGTTTTTCAAAGAGGGCATTGTCTTATGGGGCAGAAATGAGCAGCCTGCCCCAGGGGAGCAGGGAAAGCATCACCAGCCAGCTTTGCTCTGAAATGAACCTGGGTGCCGATCCAAATGGCTGGCCTCAGGGGATCGGTGTGCAGAACAGGACAGATAAGACAGGCACAAGGGCAGCCTGGGCTGTTCCCGGCACAGGGCGGCTCAAGGAGCTGCCTCTGCAGAGGAGAGTCACTGCGCACACCGGGGAGATCCCTGGAGAGGCTTGAAGGAGGAGGGGGAGAAGCAAGGAGCTTCCTTGCTGTGTTATCCCCAGGAAACCTTCATTTCCCCACAGCAAAGGCAAGAAGAAAAGGAAAAGCTCTGTATGGGAGCGACATCAAGGCAGTGACCATGGGAAAATCCTAAATAACACATGTGGGCTGCTGTGTGTGCATTCCACTGGAGTGGGTGAGCACAGTGTGTGTGTGTATGCGTGTGCACCTTGTGTGTGTCTCTATGCTGATTGTCATGCTCTGAGCACTGCCCTGAGTTCTTTGACATTTATGTGGAGCGTCATTTCCTCTGGGGACCACATATCCTGGGTCTAGAGAGTACCGAGGTGCACCCCCCAAGCCGAGGTCCGAGGTGTCCGAAACCAACTCGACTGAGTGAGGAGTGCTGGCTCTCGTGAGAAGGGTCTCTGAAGAGGGATGGGAAGGGGGGGTGGGAAGGAGGGGTAGAAAGCAACTGAAGGGTGTAACTCCGCACCACCGTACTGAGGACCCATCAGTCTGACATTATAGATGCCATCACAGGGAGGAAAGAAGAAAGGCAGTTGGCAAAAATAAGGGAGGGAGGATTCTGGGAATAGTCCAGTATGTCTGAAGCACTTAGAGGCACTTAGAGGAGAGGAAAGTGATCAGGAACAGTCAGCATGGATTCACCAAGGGCAAGTCATGCCTGACTAATCTAATTGCCTTCTATGATGAGATAACTGGCTTGTGGACGAGGGGAAAGCAGTGGACATGTTATTCCTGGACTTTAGAAAAGCTTTTGACACGGTCTCCCACAGTATTCTTGCCAGCAAGTTAAAGAAGTATGGGCTGGATGAATGGACTATAAGGTGGATAGAAAGCTGGCTAGTTCGTCAGGCTCAGCGGGTAGTGATCAATGGCTCCATGTCTAGTTGGCAGCCGGTGTCAAGTGGAGTGCCCCAGGGGTCGGTCCTGGGGCCGGTTTTGTTCAATACCTTCATTAATGGTCTGGAGGATGGCGTGGACTGCACCCTCAGCAAGTCTGCAGATGACACTAAACTGGGAGGAGAGGTAGATATCCCGGAGGGTAGGGGTAGGATACAGAGGGACCTAGACAATTTAGAGGATTGTGCCAAAAGAAATCTGATGAGGTTCAACAAGGACAAGTGCAGAGTCCTGCACTTAGGACGGAAGAATCCAATGCACCGCTACAGACTAGGGACCGAATGGCTCGGCAGCAGTTCTGCAGAAAAGGACCTGGGGTAACAGTGGACAAGAAGCTGGATATGAGTCAGCAGTGTGCCCTTGTTGCCAGGAAGGCTAACGGCACTTTGGGCTGTATAAGTAGCAGCATTGCCAGCAGATAGAGGGACGTGATCGTTCCCCTCTATTCGACATTGGTGAGGCCTCATCTGGAGTACTGTGTCCAGTTTTGAGCCCCACACTACAAGAGGGATGTGGACAAATTGGAAACAGTCCAGTGGAGGGCAACAAAAATGATTAGGGGTCTGGAACACATGACTTATGAGGAGAGGCTGAGGGAACTGGGATTGTTTAGTCTGCAGAAGAGAAGAATGAGGGGGGATTTGATAGCTGCTTTCAACTACCTGAAAGGGGGTTCCAAAGAGGATGGAGCTCGGCTGTTCTCAGTGGTGGCAGATGACAGAACGAGGAGTAATGGTCTCAAGTTGTAGTGGGGGAGGTTTAGGTTGGATATTAGGAAAATCTTTTTCACTGGAATGGGTTACCTAGGGAGGTGGTGGAATCTCCTTCCTTAGAAGTTTTTAAGGCCCAGCTTGACAAAGCCCTGGCTGGGATGATTTAGTTGGGGTTGGTCCTGCTTTGAGCAGGGGGTTGGACTAGATGACCTCCTGAGGTCCCTTCCAACCCTGATATTCTATGATTCTATGATTTGCACTCTGTGCATGTGCACTCTCCCAGGAGGCTGTGTTTGCATGCATTGTGTGTGTGTATGGGTGTGTGTGTGTGTGTATGAAGGGTGGGGGTGAGTTTTTGTGTGTGCATGTGTGTGTATGGGGAAGTGGTTTTGTGTGGGGGCTGCACATGTGTGTATATGTGGGAGGGCGTGCGTGTCATGTACATGCTGAGGGTGGTTACCTCACCAGGGCTCAGTGTTTCGGGTGGAGGAGCTCCAGCCCCAGTGGTGAGTCACAGACCCAGCAGGTGCCTGGGGAGCCCAGAGTCCATCTACTCCTCGGCCTGCTTCCATTGCCTGGGCCTCTGGTCTGACCACGTCGCTGCGCCTTCCCAGTGGGCTCACTGAGCCGTGCAACAGCGTCCCCGGATGACACCTAAATGCCTGGCCTCTGGGCGTGGGAGCGGTGAAATATCCTCGGCGCGGCCTGTCTCTGTGAGGCCAGAGGGAAATGCCCCATTCCCAGTGGGGCGCCTGGCAGAGAAGTGTGCCAACTGCATCACGCTTAGTCCATAGAGCGGCCAGGCCTGGCCTCCACCCCCGCAACTCTGGGGAGGTCAGTGTTGGAAGGGGCACAACTTTGCGGGCACTTCACACCCTGGCCCACTCCGCAGAGCCAGGCACTACGTCCTCCTGACTCGCCTTTCCCCTGGGCCTTGGCAGGCTGTGCACAGGGTGCGAGGCTGGGCTGGGAGGCCCCGACAGGGCTGGCACTGACTGGGCTCCTCTCCTCTGCACTCAGCTGCTTTGTTCCTTTACACCAGTGGGGAGCGGGAAGCGGGGGGGGGTGAGGGGGGGGTCCTTGGAGAAACCCACTAAGGCCACTTCCCATTTACCCCAGCTCTGGGGAGTGTCTATCCCCTTCCCCCCCCGCAGTTACAGGGAACGAACCATCTGGCCCAAGCATGGCTGGCAGCTAACGGGCTGCACTGGATGGCAAACGGGGCCACATTCCCACCTCCTCTCTCACTAGGGAAGGAAAAGCCCCAGCTCCAAACCCTTCCTGCAGCCCAGCCCTTCCCTGGGCCAGACAGCTGGACCCAGGGGGCAATTCCCAGGCACCAAGACCCGCCTGAGCCCCAGCGGCTGGTCAGGCTGAGGAGTCCGCATCCTCCGTCACCGTCTCACATTCCCGCGGGGGCCTTCGCCCACCACCCTCAGATTTTGGGCCTGCCATTTTGTACCCTCCGTTGTGGACGTGGGATTCAGGCCATTGACATAGCTCTTTGGTGTCTCCGGCAGCCCAGGCTGTGCTGGGGAGGGCACCACAGCCGGGCACCTACCATGCTACAGGAGATGGGGCATATTTCCTGCGGGCAGGTGAGGGGTGAGTTGGGACCTCCCTCCCCTGACGCTCCTCATTCAAACATGCCAGAGAGGTGCCAGTAACCACATCTGGCGGCTTATCAGAGGGTTTTGTCTGCACAACATCCCAGCCATGCTGTCTTCTGAGCTGCCTCATCCCCTCCTCCCTGGCGTTTGGGCTGCTAGCTAGCTATTAAGTAACCTGCGAACAGCCTGGCTCTCTAGCCGCTGGACCCCAACAGAGATTTAGGGGTCTGCAACCGCCAGTGCGGTGTGTGTGCTCCCAGGGTCAGTCCCTACTACAGATGACCTGCCCATGGTGAGAAGACAGGCAGCATCTGTGGGGAGCCCTGGCTGCTGCAGGTGTGTTTCTACGCTAGTAATTCTGCCTTCTCCTTACTGCCCCACCCGGCGTGGCTGGTCTGTGTCTCAACCATAGGCAGATTCAGTGTCCAATGGCCAGTATCTATTGCTGCTCTTTGGAGGCTCCTGGCACCACCTAAGGGCTCGGTTTGCAAAGAGTTTGTGCTTCTAAACCAGCGGCTTGCCCAGACCTTGGACTATCTGCCTGGTCTGCGGCGAACCGGAGCAGCGTGCAAGCCAGCAGCTGCCGCTAGACAGGGTTGGGTTGGCAAAGGCCCTAGCCCAGGAATCTCCCCCGGGGCTGCCTCTGAGCACAATTGTCTCCTGAAGCCCCCAAAAGTCCAGGCCACAAATTTCACCGTGTACTTTCCCACCTCCCCGCTGCGAGGCGTGAGACCAGCTGTGCCAGGCACACAGGCAGCTTGTTGCTGCTTGGCTCTGTACCAGCAAAGGGCCCTCACCCCAGACGGCAGCCTCCCCCAAGGGTTCCCAGAGCGCTGGGAGCTGCTCCCAGGTAGCAGGGCAGGGAGCAGGGAGACCCAGAGAATGCCCTGCCCAGAGGGAGCTCTCACTCGCAGGACCTGGGTCGGGGCTTCTGGGCATCCTGGCTCCGCAGGCCCATCAGGGAGGTGTCTGGGAATCCCACAGGCCACAGCAGCTGCTCTGCCTCCTCCATTTGGGCCTGCTGGCTGGCGGGTAGGTGCCAGTGGAATGGGGAGGGGTGCACTCCCCTCCCGGCAGGTCAGCTGAAGGCTGCTGAGCCAGAGGCCAGCATTTGGCAGTCAAACCTCAGGGCTGTTGTACGGGAAACCCGGACCGGAGCTGTTCATCACAGTTCCCAGGTGGTGTCACGGAGACAGCACTGTGCAATATCACAGGTGACACACACAGCACTGTCAGGAATATTTGGAGTGCTACGAATAACTCCTTAAACAAAAGCTACTAGCTAGGGACTCTGCTGCTCCTTACACAGACTTGCCCACTCTGTGGCTGTTACATCGATCAAAATGTCCAACATAATACGTACGCTCGTGTACTTAGCACACTCCCCCCCCCAGCCTGCGTGACCCTCATGCAGCGCTCATGTCTCAGTCTCCGCTCTGTGTCATCCTACACTGGGTGCATCACCTGGACTCTCGGCACTGGCGACGAATGGCGGCACGGCAAAGGGCAACCCTGCTCAGTGCCTTGTCAGCAACCAGAAGCCTGGGCTCCTTGTGGCTAGCAGCATCCAGCCCTGGCTTAGGAGCTGACAGGGCTCTGTATTAGCTTGGGAAATAGGAAATCTGTAGCCTGTATAAAGTGGTAGAGGACCGTGTTGGGACCCAGCCCTGACAGGAGACACGTCTCTTGGTCCTGCCTCGGGCCCATGGCTACTTTAACTCTTCTATGTAAGACTTCTCCCTTCCCACCCCATGCCTGACTGGTTCAGCACTCGGCTGGTTAATGTGCAGACAGCTTGCCCGAAGTGGAAAGTGGGATAAACAGTGAGGTGGCAAAGTTTGGAGATAATACTAAATTACTCAAGACAGTTGAGTCCCAAGCAGACTGGGAAGAGTTACAAAGGGATCTCCCAAAACTGGGTGACAGGGCAACAAAATGGCAGATGACATTCAACGTTGGTAAGTGCACAGTAATGCACACTGGAAAACATGATCCCAACTATACACATAAAAGGATGGGGTCTAAATTAGCTGCTACCACCCACGAAAGAGACTTGGAGTCATTGTGGAGAGGTCTCTGAAAACATCTGCTCAGCCGTGAAAAAAGCGAACAGAATGTTAGGCACTATTAGGAAAGGGCTAGATAATCAGACAGAAAATACCATAATGCCACTCTATAAATCCATGGTACGCCTGCAAGTGGAATGCTGCGTGCAGATCTGGTCGCCCCATCTCTAGAAAGATCTATTAGAATTGGAAAAAGTCCAGAGAAGGGCAACAAAAATGACGAGGGGTCTGGAACGGCTTCCAGATGAGCAAAGATTAAAAAGGCTCAGACGGTTCAGACTGGGGGGGAATGACAGAGGTCTAGAAAATCACGAGCGATGTAGAGAAAGTGACCAGGGAAGTGTTATTTACCCCCGTTGCATAACGCAGGAACCAAGGGTCAGCCAATGACATTCATAGGCAGCAGGTTTCAAACAAACATAAGGAAGCACTTCTTCACCCAGCACACAGTTGACCTGTGGAACCTGTTGCCCGGGTTGCTGTGAAGGCCAAAAGTATAATTGGGTCAAAAAAGAATTTGACCAATTAATGGAAGATATTAGCCAGGATGGTCAGGGATACAACCCCTGCTCTGGGTGTCCCTAAGCCACTGACGGCCAGAAGCGGGGACTGGACGACAGGGGATGGATCACTTGATAAAATGCCCTATTCTGTTCACTCCCTCTGAAACATCTGGCACCAACCACGGCCGGAGGACAAGATACTGCACTAGATGGACAATTGGTCTGATCCAATGTGGCCATTCTCTTCCTACACAGCTTTGGATGTAGGTAAGGAGCATGTCTAGTATCTGCCACATCCTATTCTGGGTGTTTCTGGGCCCTTCCAACTAGCTAGGTTGACCTGCCCTACCCTCTGCACACAGTGACCAGCTAGGATCCACGTCTCCTCCAGGTAGTCTCTCTCTCTCCATTTGGGCCCAAAAGCCTGGTGCTGCATGTGGGTTAAACCAGGAGAATGTGGCATGTGGGCAGTGCCCGCCCCCCAGCGCAAGCCAGGA
Organism: Chelonia mydas; assembly: GCF_015237465.2. Lineage (NCBI taxonomy): Eukaryota > Metazoa > Chordata > Testudines > Cheloniidae > Chelonia > Chelonia mydas. The sequence goes on along the minus strand of NC_051259.2, from coordinate 17,205,442 downwards.
GTGGGTGAGATGGCCCTGTTCGCTGCCCAGTCCCGCAGGACACCCTGCTCAGGGAGTGAGGTGGCCTGTGGGAGCAGGAAAGGGATACAACCTCTTGGGAAGTGTGACGGGGTATACCTGCCCTGCTCTGGACAGGAAGGGGTTAACCCCTTGCTGTGGGCTGAGGAAGCCACGCCCCTCACCTCTGCTGGGCATGCTCCAACTGGAGCCACAGTATAAAAGGGAGCAGCCCAGCTCAGTCCGGGCTGACCCGCGGGGAGAGGAGCAGGCTGGAACCCCAGACCACCGAGGCCAGGCGTGCCGAGACCCAGGCGGATACGCGGCTGCTCACAGAAGTCCAAGAGGGGACAGAGCTGTCGGCTGCGATGACCCCAGAGATGCAGGGGAGCTGTGGATGGCAGCACTGGTAGCTCCGGGGAACTAGACATTGCTCCGGTTGTAGAACCAGGAACCAAGTCAGCGTTTTTTGGGTGGATCCCTGCTGACCCAGTGGCGAATACATTCACCGCTGATAGGGCCCTGGGCCAGGACCCGGTGGAGTAGGGAGGGCCCGGATGCCAGCCCACTCTCCTCTGGCCACCAGTTCATGCAGCCCTGCATAGGAGGGTGGCCTTATTGACTCTGGCCTCTAGGCCACGCAGTCCTGCGTAGGAAGGTATTCTTACTGACTCTGGCCATTAGGCCATACTGCCCCCAGGCTAACGGTGGTCATTTGGACTTAGCTGCAGGGCTGTAACGCCCCTCCCTTCTCCCCAAAGGGCGACGGGGTATACCTGCCCCATGACAGGAAGGCAAACAGGGGCATGAGGGCAGAAATGACTCATGATCTAATGTGAGCCCCGGGGCAACCGGCACTGGCAGCAACGCAAGGGGAGCTGGGCTTCCATGGGGCCCACTCTGACTGTGCCCTGCCCCACACACTGCCCTCAACATGGACCCAGCATGGTCACAGTCAGCCCTCCGTCCACTGAGGACGGCAGGAGCAGGAATGGGCATTAAACTGGCAAAAGGCTGGACCCTTGGCTGGGCACTCCCCTCCCCAGCCTGCCCTGCAGACCCGACAGCGCTCGGTGCTCAGCTTCATGCAGGGGCAGCGGTTACAGGCACACACGGAGCTCCTGGTAAAGAAGCCACAGCTGTATGGACAGCTCGAATACACGGCCCGGTGACGACAGTGAGGACATGGCTGCGGCCTCGGACCACAGCACCCCCCAGCTGACGTAAGGGTAAGGGTGCACTTACCCCCTCGCCCTCCAACCTGGATAATGGGCATCTGGGGGCTCTGGAACAGACCGCCACCTCCCAAACATTACTGACATCGCCGTTCCAACCCCCCCGAGCCCAGCACACACTCACGCTCACCGTGCTCCCCCCACACCTCTCCCATCAGCCACACACGCGCTTCCAGCCTTTTACTCTCACACTCCCACACACAACCCTGCAAAGCTTACCAAGGGCTGACACTCCCCTGGGGTTGCCTTGTCCCTGTCTCCAGCACGCCCAGCGTGGGTCTAGCATCCAGCAGCCACGTGTGCAGCAAGGAAGCAGAAGCACAGGGAGACCCTCTGGCACAAGGCCAGGCCCCCTAGCCCTACAGAGACGCACAAGATGATTTTAAAGCCAAAAAAAACCCAATCCAGGCAAAGCCTGTGGCCATCCAGAGCCTAACCTCCCATGGAAGCCAATGGTCTTTGGGGCCGAGTGCATCCTGCAGGACTGACCCACAGCCGCAAAGATGGACCAGAATCAACCACCTGGCTACCAGCTCCTTGAGGGGCGGCCAGAGGCTCTGGCTCTGGGTCTAAAGGTGCCAGAAGCCCAGAGGTTCACAAAGAGGTGGGGTGGAGCAAGTTCCTCTGCTCCTTCACCTCCTATGCCTGGACAGAGCCTGGTGATGGGACCAGCCCTGAGCTGGGCCCTCCCGCAAAGCCCTGCCTGGAGGGCAGACCCAGGTTAAACTCCCAGGACCTTTGCATGGCCTGTGATGGCCCTGTGAGGAGAGCGCTGCATTTGGAGATGCAGGGCAGAGGCCTGGACATGAAGCCCAGCCTCCCTTCCCCTCCGGCCCCTCTCCAGCTGCCATCCCCGAGTGCACAGCGTAGGGGGCAGTGCTTCCAGAGGGGAGGGGTCTGAGGCCGGACGTGGGCCATGAAGTTTCCCAGCATGATCGTCTCCACCACGCTGTGCTGCGAGAGGAAGGCGTGAGCAGAGGGGGTCGCAGTGCATGCACTGAGCATGGAAGTCATTGCGGATGGAAGGGCTCATCTCCCCCGACCGGGGCCAGGTGCTCAGAAGAGCTTGGCATGGCTCTGGAGGGCGGGGCCACTTGGGGTAGGAAAGGCAGGTGGATTGCAGCATGCCGCAGGGATGTCCCGTCAGCCCACCAAGGACAGAAGATGGGTCACGTTCCACTTGGCCACGGCTCCAGCTTGGCTGGTCTTGGAAGCTGCCACAGTGCAGGAGAAACCAGCTGGGAGCTCCGGCCCCATTGGTCCTTGCTTTGCCCATGGTGCTTTGCAGGGGAGTTCGGCCTTGTAAATGGGTTTCTGCCCTCAGCTCCCGGTCTCCTGAGAAAGGCCTAAGAGAGGGAGAGACGGGCTGCCCAGGCCGCGGGAAGGGAGTGGAGTTTGGAGGGAGCCATGGGGGACACGCTACGAGGTGCTCATCACCTCCAGCGCAACAGCGACTGCAGGTCTTCCATGCCAGGCCGAGCGCAGGCAGATGCAGGGCAAACTTCTCCCCAGCGCTCGCCACTGGCTCAAACACCACCCAGACCTCCCTTGCTCTCCAAAGCACATGGGTCCCTCCCACCGCACACCACCAGCTGTTTCAGGCACACTGTTCTGTGGTCGGACAGCTACTACTGATTGCTGGGGCTGAGAAACCCCAACTCCTTCCACCTCCCGCCGTGGGTACGACCCCCCCCACCATGGAAAGGCAGAGCTGTTTTCCAATCCCACCTCCCAAGCCCCCCTTTGGCTCTGAGAAGCTTCATTAAAAGGAAACACAAACCAGAAGCAGAAGGAAGCACTTTTAAGTTGCTGGCAGCTTTGCCTCTCAGTGAGTTAGGAGGTCGTGCTTTATTCATGGGGCAGAAAAACGGCTTATCTCCTAAGAGTCCATTATGTTTCATTTGGAGCGTCAGTGCAATCAATGCTTTGGCAAAGGAACCCCCCCCACCCCCGCCCCAAACTTTATCTCCCTATTTCATTACTGCAGGTTGCACTTATTCGGGTTTATCAGCAGTGATGAAGTGGATTGCTGAGTTCTCTGCTGGCCTAGCAAAAATAAGGATGGAGACATTATACTCCAGGTTCCTGCTATTTTCAGAGACCTTGGCTCCATGATTTATTCATAAAAAAGCCATTATTTATGCCAGAGAAAGAAGACAGAATGGGTTAGCTTTTTAAGTGCTTATAATGCATTATATGGTACCTTAGCCTGCCAGACATCATTTATAATTGTAGACTTCTTTAAGTCCTTTTTTTCTACCCTTCATATCAGCGCTGAGGGTGATAGCAAACTCGGTTAATTAGCAGAAGTTGACAGACGTGGCAAGGAGAGGAAAGGTGAAATATCACTGAAGGAGACGGTTCTCAGGCACCCACTGAAGAAAGGCCCACCCCTTCTCCCAGCCTTGATCTCCCAGCGCAGGCAGCCCAGGAAGCTGGACGCAGCAAGGGGTGGGAGCCGCATGAGTGGATGCAGGTACCCATCCAAACCCCCTACATTGTTTCACACTAAGCCATGTCCTTCTCTTTTCTCAGCCCCCTGCACATCTCCTGGCTACTTCCCTCACGGAGGAGGGGTCTACAAAATCCATCCTGCCTGCTGTTGTGAGGGAACGAGAGTCTATATTCCAGACTCCTGGGGCTCTCACTGCTGCTAACACCCCACCTGCCAGGCCCATTCAGCCAGGGCCTTGCTGAGGGGCCCGGGAGGCCCACAGCTCTGGAGCCTGGAAGAAAGCGATGAGCGGGGTTGGTGCTCATCTGAACTTTGGCTGTGACTCTGCCACTCGCTGGCTCCTTTTTCCTGTTTACAAACTGCTCTCGTTGCCGCTCACGTTGCTGCTCTCTTTGCCACACACTGCGAGATGGGATTGGATCCCAAAGTGAACAAAATACAACAGAACGGCGTGGCATGTGACGGTACCCGGAGCTTGTGCAATTCACAGCCCAGAGTGCTCAGCTGTCCAGGCTGTCCCTGGGGTGCAGAGCAGGGGGAGGGCCTAATACAGTACATCCCCATTGTCCTCAGCGGAAAGACCCCCGCTGACTTCAACGGGTTTTGCATTTAGATACTCCAGTGACGAGCGCCCTAGAAACACTCTGCGACAGGTCGGTAGGATGTGTCTGTGACCATGGGTGCCCACCTAGCTCATTAGTGGTTCCATTAAAGGTTGCACCCATTTTTCTTTACATGTCTGCAAACACTTATGCCACCAGTTTTCACTCCATGAATGTTTTGGGACCAGATTTTATACCTGTACCGTCACAATGCACAAGCACGTTCAGCCAAGCAGTGCTCTGGATGCCCGTCTATCTCCAATTAGCTTTCCAGCTGATAAAACCGGCCTCTAACTCTCTCTCTTTGCTTCAGGCAGGAAGGATCCCAGCTCTGTTTAATTCTGAGGTCCATGGCCACAGCCATATGTAATGCTCTTTCTTGTGCAAAAGAGGGTAGGAGGAGATTGTGTTGAATATTCACACTTCCCAGGCCTGCTTGTCTCCTATAGGGCTCTGTCCTCACTTCTCTCCCAGAAAGATGCAACACTTCTAGGGCACTCCGCCTGGTTATAAGGGAAGGTCATTTGGTCATTCAGTGAGGGAACAGAAACACTCCCATGTGCCAGAGATGACACTGAATATTGAATAGTCCAAGTTCCCACTGCAAAGAGGCTTAGAAAGCTCACTTGTACAGGTATGTCTGCTAGAAGCCATTTGTTGCAGAGATACAAATAACCAGCACACAACGGGTGTGCAGACAATTTGAGAACAGAAAAAGGTCGAAAACCAGACCTGGCTCCAGTAGTAACCCTCACACTTAGCCTTTCTTTGGTGCCTTCTGTACAAGACTCTTTGCCAAACACTAGTGAGTGAAATATATCTATCTATCTATCTATAGATATCTCTCTCTCTATATATATATAGATACATCTTCTTACTATATGTTCCATTCTATGCATCCGATGAAGTGGGCTGTAGCCCACGAAAGCTTGTGCTCTAATAAATTTGTTAGTCTCTAAGGTGCCACAAGTACTTCTGTTCTTTTTGCAGATACAGACTAACACGGCTGCTACTCTGAAACTCGTGAGTGAAGTCTCTCCGCCCCCTCTGTGGTGTGTTGGCATTTTGATATACAGATGGGGAAACTGAGGTACAGAATGAGGCAGTAACTTGTCCCAGGCCACCTGGGAAGTGTGTGGCAGAGAGAGGACTGGAACCCAAGTCTCCTTACTGCCTTCCCCTGACATGGACCAGGAGAGTCTGCATGGGGCTGTACGACCTGCAATGTCTTGCTGTGGTTGCTATGAAAGAGTGGAATCTTCCATTGTACCTGTCCTAGGCCGAGTTACTTGCCCCTCCCATAGCTTTTGCACAAGGTGACGCTATGGGCTGGTGTCAGGCTAGTCCAGGGCCCGGTGCATTTCCCTGTGGCACACAAGCACCCATGCTCTGCGATCAAGTACGGGACATTAGAACAAACAGTTAGCTGGTTGGAGGTGGGAGTCACCCTCCTTGCCGCTTGCGCTCTGGCTCCTGTTCCAAGCCTAGTTCAAGTATCAGAAAATCCCCATTTCAAGCCATTGCTATGTCCAAGATCCTTGAGTTTAAAGGAAAGTGAGAGCGTCTCAGTGGCTATTTTGTTTTTTAAACCTAAGATAAATAAAAATGTAAGACAAGGGAAACAATGTAATACAATCATCCAGGAGAAGAGAAAGCAAAGGCACAACTCTCACACACACACAAATATAAACACACACACACACACACACACACAGAGACCACATTTTAAAACCAATTAAATTCCCTTTCCAGAGAGAACTCTTTCACCCACTCTCTAGGATATGAGGCTATCTGCTTCCTTGGCGCTCTGTATATGAATAATTAAAAGCTAAACATATGTTAAAAAATGCAAACAGTACATGAGACTGGAGAGTTTTTTTCCTCATTATTTTTGCAAAAATCCATTAAATGGATTAAAAAAGCCCCTCCTGAAACACACCAACTTTGAAGCCTTGTGTCATTTCCTAAAGCGGCCAGGAAGGAGTTAAAGACATTTGGCAGAGACTAACCCATTAGGCCTAATAATTATGAAATTATAGAGGTACTCAGGTGACTGTTAATTTCACACATACTGTTCAGCTCGGTGGCTAATGAGAGCCTGAAGAACTCAAGTGCCTCATCTTTCTTGTTGAATGGTGACCTGCAATTAATGAGCTTCTGCAAGAAAAGGCAGCATTTTGCACTTGGGGCTAATAAGATGGCTTTTGTGCAGCAGCATTGTGATACCAGGAGCTTCTGAATGAAGATGAAGAACTTTTTCCTTTATTTATTTATGAGCACCATGTAGTCCAAGAGACCACACACGCAGAGAAGTGGCCCTGGTGTGAGTCTAGGAACAAATTTAAGAGTATAGTTGCTCTGAGGCTACAGCAAGGATTTTTCGTCTCCTCTGCTAGGTAGTAATGAGGCTGAGATAGCAGAAATACAATTTCAGAGCAATCGCCCTTGAGGGGGTGAGCACAGAGTCCCTTCCAGGAAAAGCAATGAAATAAACTGCTTCCCCCACTCCTTAAGACTCCCCCCCGTTCCTTGCAAGTGTGCCTGGGCTTTCTGAGTTCTCTGCATCTGGGAAAGCAACAAAGAGCCCCACTCCTGGCACAGGTAAGTAACACCACTGTAACCCTGAGTGCAGATCCCAAGAACGGAGTCATCTCCAGACAGACCAGAGGCTGGCAGCCATCGCGCGATCCTGCGTGAACGCAATTCCAGAGATGGCCAAAGTACAGACACCTTTTCAGTCTGTTATGAGAGCTGCCTAAGCATGTGGAAAATTGGATGACTTAAATGCACAAGCATGAATCCTGAGCCCTTTGGTTGGTGGGCAGCTTGCAATCCAGTTAGATGGCTCTCGCCTAAGCCAACTGGCAATTGGTAGGTGTTCAAGTAAGCAGATTTGTTAGCATGTAGGCTCTTTCCATCCAGCGACGTATTGTTACTGCTACGTATAAGATGTGCATTCACCATTTGGTGCATTGACTGATAGGGGAACACACATGCTCCCAGAGCTGAGTTATCAGCCGCTGTCAGCTGGAAACCAACAAACAATCTTCAGGCTAACCACAACAATCACCATGATTTGGGGCAGCTCAGACGCACCATCCCCAATTGTCCCATGGATATGAGGAACCACCTGTCCAAATTCTTTCCCAAGCAAAGCTCTGGGTAAAGCAACAGGCCTTGACTGAACCCTGAGTGTCAGGCTGTGGCCCAGAGATCTCTTGATGCCAAGTGGCAGAGGGCACAGGGGTGCACAGAGGTTTAAAGGCCTGCCCTGGGTATGAGATCTGCATCATAGTGCACCAGAAGGTGACGTGAGGTCTCTGCCAAGAGCCAGCAGCCCACTAGTTGTCAGTATTCTTAAACGATGTTCGCACAGGAAATAGTTGAAGAAATACGTAATCTGGAAGCTATTCAATTCCCAGCCTGTGTACGTAAAGCTTGTCACTCGCGTCCCGGCGAGCCTCAGGACTGCCTCACTCAGCACCAGAGCTGGATTTCCCGCCAGGCACGGCAGGCTTGTGCCTGGGGTGGTGGTGTTCTCGGGGCACCTGAAAGTGAAAAGTGGGCTCCTGGCTCTGGCTAGTCGCTGCCCAGCGTGTGAAGCTGGCGCAGGGTGAGCCAGCCCACCTGGGGGTGCTGTCAGCAGTGGCGGGGCAGCCGCTGACAGTGCTGGGAGCATCCCAGCCCCTTCCCAATCTTGGCCGCCCCACTGCCTCCCCCACCTGCCTGGGAGAGAGGGGGAGGGGTGTGGCCAGCGCCCCATTCACTTGCACAGGCAGAGCCGGAAGACGGCTGCTGCGCCAGGTTGCGGGAGGGATCGAAGACCCCCACACGTGGCGGAGGGTCTCATGCCTTCCTGAGGAGGCTGTACCCTGGCCGCCCCCAATGCCCTGGGGCTGCTTTGAGGGGCTGCTGCGGGGAGGAACGGGGCCAGTATATTGTGGACAGCACGGATTTGATATGATACAAAATAAAGGTCATGTTCATGTTGGTGCAGGGTCAGCTGTAAGTGGGGGGTGCTGGAGATGCTGTGCCTAGGGGCGCGTAAGGTGCAAATCCGGCCCTGGTCAGCCCATGGAGCAGTGAACAGCCAGGGAGACAGGCCAGGTGCAGGCCTGAGCATTTACAAAGACAAAGGAATCCCAAGATGCGTCTCTGAAGAGGAGCTCTCCTGGGGTAAGAGTCAAAACTGCTAAGAACAGAGGAGAGGGGACAAGATTTTCTCCTTCACCTACGAGAGGAGCTGGCAGCGTGCGGGATCCCAGCTGTAGTAGCCGTGAGAGGAGCTGGCTAGTGCAGCCTGGGCTCTAGAATGCGTGTGAGGATTGTATCTGATATGGGACCATTTGTTTCCAACACTACTACTCGCTGTCCGTCGAATCTCTACGCTGTATTAAATAAACGCACACTCGTTTTCCCTACCGACGTTGCTGGGTGTGGTGAGTTCAGCGGTGCGCGGCTGCGAGGTGGGACTGGTGAGTACCGTGAGCAGCACGGGCCTGTCGAGACGGGGAGGAGTGTCTGGGGTGCCCGTGGCTGGTGGAGTCGGGGGGCTGTTCCATGCCAGGCACGGACACAGAGTCCTCACGCTACGAGCGGGCGGGCGCGAGATGCCTCACAGGGGAAGCATCACCCAGGCGTTAGCTCAGAAAAAAATCAGGGAAGCATACGTGAAAGGTGGGGAGCAGAGCTGGGAGTCAGGCAGGGGGACACATTGGCGGGGGTGGGCAGGGTCAGCCTCCCACCCCCCAGATTTGCTGCTGAAGCTGCTGCCCTCACTCCACCCCCCCACTATCGGCAGGCATGGGTCGCCTCTGGAGCCAGGAGCCCTAAGTTACGTCACTGACTGCCGTTAATTAGCTGTACAAAGCAAGTCACTTCACCTGGCTGCACCTGGCTGTCGTACCCTCTGTCTGCAGAGCAGGGATCATGTAAAGCCCCTGTAAAGTGCGGTGAGATGCTCTGTAGCAGCAGTAGGTATTAATGGGCTCTACAAAGCTACCATCCCTAAGCCTGCGGCCTCTCCAGCCTGCCAGCTGGAAACTATCACAGGTCTTCACAGGGGGAGGGATAGCTCAGTGGTTTGAGCATTGGCCTGCTAAACCCAGGGTTGTGAGTTCAATCCCCAAGGGGCCATTTAGGGATCTGGGGCAAATATTGGGGAATGGCCCTGCTTTGAGCAGGGGGTTGGACTAGATGATCTCCTGAGGTCCCTTCCAACCCTGGTATTCTATGATTCTAAAGCTTATGCTCAAATAAATTGGTTAGTCTCTAAGGTACCACAAGTACTCCTTTTCTTTTTATGATTCTATGATATCCCCAAGCAGAATGTGCTAGGGATGGAACTGGCCAGACTACTCACAGTGAAGTTTGCTCAGCAAATTTAGCACCTTCATTTGCTGGTGAATTGTCCAAGACTTCAGTGTTTTAATGAATGTTTGTTATTGGCCAGCAGCCAATGGACAGTTTAGGAGAACACGTCTCAGCCTCGAGAACACGCTAACACTTTGCCTCATGCATAGGTGCTGGAACTAGGGGTGTGGGAGGTGCTACCACATCCCCTGGCTTGAAGTGGTTTCCGTTATATACAGGGTTTAGTTTGGTTCAATGGCTCACAGCATCCCCACTATACAAATTGTTCCAGGCCCCCGGCCTCATGTTCGGTATTATTCGCAATTAGTTCTTCTCTCTGTGTGACTGGTCCCCCTGAATCACCTGGTATTGTCTTTGCTCCCTGATTGGATGACTTCTGCACCCACAAAGAGCTTCAAGTTGGCCACCTCCAGGGTGAAGTCCTACTACACAGCCGTAGCAGTGTTCACAGAAAGTGAACAGGCATTACAAAGAGCGGGCAAACAAATCTCTTTTTAATTCTGTTCTTGCTCACACTTTTTTGCAGATTTGCTTCATTCTAGTTCCAACGTTCCAGCCTGGAAGCGGCCTGGATAACCGCACTGAGCTCTGCATGCATCTACGAGAAAAGGCTTTCGGCCAACTGCCGATCAGCCCCACAGCTACCTGGGAAATCAGGAACAAAAGCCGTTCAAGAGAATTTGTAGATGGGGAACATCCCTAGCCAAGCAGAGCAGCCTCACATCCTGCCAGTCCCTACAGAAGCCTCCACTGATCAATCAGCCTAATTGCGATCTCGTTTTAACTGAATTTCAGCCAACGCACCCTTACCTGGGTCAGATATCAGGAATACAGCGCTCCCAACATCTTACACGTGTTTCACCAAAAAAATTGGGAAAAATGATTCCCCCCCGAAAACATTCATGTTTATAATTTTGTTTGTTTCTGACAAAAAGGTTCTAAATGAATATTTTTCAATTGTTTTAATGTTTCTGTTGGAAAAAACTCTCTCACTTCTTTACTTTTTCCCCACTGGAAAAACGGGGAGGAGGTAGAGTAAAAACAAGTGAAGAAAAAATGAGGTTTTTTCCACCAAATAAATTTTTCTTGGTAAAAAATTTAGTTTTGGTAAAAAAACAACAACCCTAAAGCGTGTATGAGACATTTTGCCGAGCTCCAGTCAGGCGATTAGAAATGGGAGGGACTCTCTGCCTTGGATGTAAGAGGGATGAGGAGCTGCCAATGGCTCTGATATCTCCGCAGCCCCAAACGTGTCGCAGACCTCATGGACAGAAGACACTTTTGCCTGTTTACCAGCATTGCTTAGGGATGTGATTTTCTGAGCCATTTCTATCGTGGCAAAAGCCCTGGTGTAGACACAGTTATACCTCACGCTCGTGTAGCTTATTTCCTGGTGTAAGTTCTCTCTTGCTGGGCTACCCTAGGCAGGACAGTGTTTTCTGGTGAAGTCTAGGACCCAGATTCCCCCAGCAGCCCACACAAGAGAAAGCTCAGGGAGGAGGCGCACTTGCCCAGCGACACTTGTGGAGGAAAGAGCGTAGCCACTCGTGACAGTCGTGCCCTTCACTCTTAGAGAGGCAGGGTGGCCAGTGGTTAGGGCACAAGCTAGGGCTTAGGAGACCAGGGCTCAGTTCCCTGCTCTCCCACAGACTTCCTGTGAGATGTTGGACAAGTCATTTAGCCTCCCAGGGTATGTATCAGCTGTACTGTAAACCGGGGCTCACAGAGCCCTACATCCACACACAAATCGGTCTGACTCAGGTCCGCAAGAACCCAGGTCCGAGGATGCACGCGGGGTGGGGTGGTGTCTGAGCCTGAGCAGGGGGGCTGGAACAATCTGTACAGTGAGGGTGCTGAGAGCCACTGAACCAAACTGTAAACCCTGTATACGATGGAAACCACTTCAAGCCAGGAGGTGCTGCAGCACCCCCGCCCAGCACCCCTAGTTCCAGCACCTATGCCCGAGTTCCACTGAGACTCAAGTCCATTTTGTGTGGACACAGCTCAAGCTACAATCACCAATCAGAGGGTCCGCACAGGGCAGTATGGACGCGTTAGCACAGCTGTGAGACCAGGCCCAGGTTTACGGTGCAGTACAGGCACTCAAGTATGGGCTTGGGAACACCAAGCCCACCGGCCCCGGGGCCCCCAGACCCAGGTTTACAATGCAGCGTGACTGTCAAGGTTCCTTCCCCACTCTGAACTCTAGGGTACAGATGTGGGGACCTGCATGAAAGACCCCCTAAGCTTATTCTTGCCAGCTTAGGTTAAAAACTTCCCCAAGGTACAAACTTTGCCTTGACCTTGAACCCTATGCTGCCACCACCAAATGTTTTAAACAAAGAACAGGGAAAGAGACCACTTGGAGATGTCTTCCCCCAAAATATCCCCCCAAGCTCTACACCCCCTTTCCTGGGGAAGGCTTGATAATAATCTTCACCAATTGGTACAGGTGAACACAGACCCAAACCCTTGGATCTTAAGAACAATGAAAAATCAATCAGGTTCTTAAAAGAAGAATTTTAATTAAAGAAAAGGTAAAAGAATCACCTCTGTAAAATCAGGATGGTAAATACCTTACAGGGTAATCAGATTCAAAACATAGAGAATCCCTTTAGGCAAAACCGTAAGTTACAAAAAGACTCAAAAACAGGAATATACATTACATTCAGTACAGCTTATTTTACCAGCCATTAAACAAAAGAAAATCTAACGCATTTTCTAGCTAGACTACTTACTAACTTAACAGGAGTTGTAAGGCTGCATTTCTGATCTGTTCCCGGCAAAAGCATCTCACAGACAGACAGACCCTTTGTCCCCGCCTCCAGATTTGAAAGTATCTTGTCCCCTCATTGGTCATTTTGGGTCAGGTGCCAGCGAGGTTCCTTTAGCTTCTTAACCGTTTACAGGTGAAAGGGTTTTGCCTCTGGCCAGGAGGGATTTTATAGCACTGTATACAGACAGGTGGATACCTTTCCCTTTATATTTATGACAGTGATGTACCCTCTGTGCCCAGTTCCCAGCTGTAAAACAAGCACCTGGCAGAGATGTTGTGGGGATAAATTCATTGACAATTTGGCGTCTCTCTCAGATACTGTGCTAATGGGGCCGTCTAAGCACCATTGCTGGACAGATGCACTCTGAGGTTCCCAGTCCAATTCCCACTGATGTCAGTGGGAGTCTTTCCACATAATGGGAGCTGGATCAAGTCCTAACGAGGCAGGGCTCTGCAGGGGTAACTGTATATAGCCCTCAATCAAAGCCTGCACAAGGAGGCAGAGTTAAGGCAGTCCAATGAATTTCTTCAAAATTAAGCAAGATGAGCTCATCCATCCCTAGTGCAGATGGTTTGATTCTGCTGATGCAGCCTGACTTCCAAGCACTTGTCTGAAACCAGCACTCCCTTCAATACCTTCTGAGTCATCTAGTCCCCTCAAAAAGCCCTATTGTCCCATGCTCTATCCACGTTCGTGGCCATCGGCTCTGAGCATCTTTAGTGCTCAGGACTGTCATGTTGGAACATACGAGCACTTTTCCATGTCAGATCCTGAATGGTTAAGACCCAATGAGAAATTATTACTTTCTTCCCTTGCCCAACAGGAATAAAAGCTACCGTGTCCCTGTCATAAACATACAGCTAAGGGTAGCATAAAATCCCTCCTTTGCCTGTAAGGGGTTAAGAAGCTCAAATAACCTGGTTGGCACCTGACCAAAAGGACCAATAAGGGAAGAAGATCCTTTCAAATCTGTGGGGGGAGGTCTTGTTTGTGCTCTCTTTGATTTGTGCTCTCTTGGGACAGAGAGAGGGACCAGTCAGGAAAAAACCCTCTCCTAAAACCCTACCTGAAATAAGCATCTAAGATTACAAAAATTGTAAGTAAAGCAAGGAAATGCATTAGATTATCTTGTTTTAGCTTGTGCATTTTCCCTATGCTAAGAGGGAGGTTTATTCCTGTTTTTTGTAACCTTAAAGTTTTGCCTAGAGGGGAATCCTCGGTGTTTTAAATCTTATAACCCTGTAAAATTACCTTCCATCCTGATTTTACAGAAGTGCTTCTTTTACTTTTTTCTTTATCATAAAGTTCTGCTTTTAAGAACCTGATTGGTTTTCAGTGTCCTAAAAACCCAAGGGTCTGGTCTGTGCTCACCTTGTTAATGTATTTGGTTGTTATATTATTCTCAAGCCTCCCCAGGAAATGGGGTGAAGGGGCTTGGGGGAATATTTTGGAGAAACAGGAACTCCAAGTGGTCCTTTTCCTGAATCTTTGTCTAACTCACTTGGTGGTGGCAGAAATACTGTCAAAGGACAGGAAGAATTTGTGCCTTGGGGAAGTTTTTAACCTAAGCTGGTAGAAATAAGCATAGGGGGTCTTTCATGCGGGTCCCCACATCTGCACCTCAGAGTTCAGAGTGGGGAGGGAACCCTGACAGTCCCCATGACAGGCAATGCAAACCTCAGCAGCACCGAGAGATGGAAGGAAACTCCACGACAGAGAGAGCTATAAATGTCATAACTCCATTGTTAAGGAGCAGTTCAAATGCACTTAATCCCCACCTGCCTGACCTCACTGTGCACCGCATCTGTAGAGCTCTTCCTTTGGCTGCATGGAGCAGTTTGCAGCCTGCTCTCGCTGGCCAGGGAGCTCGGCTGGAGAACATGTGCAAGATGACAAAGAGGAGTGTCATGTCAGGGCCAGTCGTGGTGAAGTAATGTGTTGTGAGAGGGACGTGCGTCCTGTCAGGAGCTGGCGTGCAACTTACCATGTGTGCCTTTCTGTTGTTTGGCTTTTTTATATTTAAAGTCAATCATGTGGCACTGCAAAGGCGCCCTGCACGAAGATGTGAAGGAAGAGAAGGCACTGAAATGTATCTGACAAAGCGGGTGATGGCTGGCTCCTGCAGAGCGGTAATGGCATCAGACAAGCACACAGAGAGCGGGGAACCAGGTGCCTGAGACAGCAGCTACTCTGGACCCTCTTCAACAGCACTGGGCTCACCTGGGCGTTTAGCCACCATGCCCCAGTTGTAGCCCTGGAAGGCGCTAGGTCTCAGCAAATCCGAGCACCCACCTGCCTGGGGAGCGCGTAGGGCTACAGCACACTCGCCTCTTTGTCCCGTGAGGGCGGCAAGCACCCTACAACTCTCCAAGAACTCCTATGTCCCCCATCACCATTGCATCTGGGTGCCTTACACGCCTTAATGAATGGATCGTCATGCCCCTCCTGTGTGCCAGAGGGCACTAAAGTGACACGCACTGAAGGGTGAGGAGCTGAGGCACTGGAAGAGGTGCCTAAGGTCACAGAGGGAGAGTATAGCAGGGTAAGAACTGCACCGAGCTCTTCTGCACCCGCAGCCAGCGTGTTAACCACTAGGCCACTGAGCCCTGGGCTTGCCACAGTCAATGGAAACAGGGAACCAGATTCCGTCAAGTTGATGAGGGTTAGAATGTCTGCTCAGCCACAGATGAGAGCTTCCCAGGTCCACTCTATAGCCTCCCTCCTGGACAGAGACAGAGCCCCAGAACCACTAGTCTCTGGGAAATCTTGGCCTTAGTCTGTCAGAGGCTGATGCACAATATTGCATCTGTCTATGGCCCCTAAATGGCCCCAGCAGCTAGTGTCTGAGGACACTCGCAATACAATGCTTGGAGAGATCGTCCTTGCAGTAGCCGCTTCTCCCATGAAAATCGCACTCAAACCTTTCTTCTCTTTAGTATAGTTACAGAATAAAACCACGAACTCAACCTTCTGTACACGTCTCTGTGGCGCTATGAAATGAGCTGACATGCGCCTGTCCATGGCGATGTCACTGGCAGCCTCCGGGTTTTCTTGTCCACATCCCTCCTGCATCCAACTTCAAAACCCAGGCGATTCCCAGTTTGAATTCTTTAGAGGAACATCTAGCCACGCGAACCCCTGAGAGCAAAGAAAGGCCGATCGAAGATTCCTTCTTTAACAGAGCCTCGCCCCTGACCCCCATCAAAGCCACCCTCACCAAGGGTGCTGATGGACAATTCTGTGGCATTCTCAGCAGAGGGTCAAAAGAGCCCTGGGTGCTCTCAGATCCTCTCCTGGCTAGAAAGGGTCTCTCCTGCTTACAGTTGAAGTATATTGGCTGGGAGAAGGAAGGGGAGAGTTTGCAGGGCCCTTGTGGGTGGTTTTGCCTGTTACACAGAGTCTTCGGTCCAGCTCCTTTCACCTGCACAGTACCCTAACACACAAACACAGATCGTTACATGGTAACTAAACAGCAGGTTGTTTCCTTGGCCCATGTTGGAAGGTTTCATGTTAAAGTGGAGAGAAGCACAAGAGATTCCACAGACTTCACTTGGACAGGACTCGGGGTGCTTAGTCAGGCACTATTCCCCATAATGGGAGCTGCAGGGCCAATATCCCAATGCGGCGTGCTAAGCGTTTCACCTTGCAGGTCACCTTCTCCAAGAACAACATGGACATGGAAAAACCCAGCCGGGTGACATGAGAGATGAGGCCAGTTTCATCCCTGTCTGACAACCCATTGATCATCCACAGCAGTACCTAGATATGACCCATTTAGAACAGGAAGCAGATAGGACAATCACAAAGCTGTAAGTGAGACTTCTGAGGGGTAGGGCTGTGTGTAACCTCGGCAAAGAGCTAAGATGGCCTCAATCTCTAGAAATGGTTCCTGCCACCTCACACGGTGGACAGAAGGAAAGCTGAAGGGTCCAGTGAGAAATACGGGGGCCATGCAATGGTTAGAGCCATAGGCAGGCAGTATATGAGCCACCTCTGCTAGAAAATGTGATGGCCAGTGGACGAAGGGGAGCCAGCTGAGTGTGGCAAAGTGCAGCTGCTGAATGCAGCCGCAGGCCCTCTATGAGAAATGGAGTCAAGGAAAATTAACAAGGCAGCATGGGCTGGTAGAGCACGCACCGCTCTGAGAGCCAGGAGAGATGAGCTCCCATCCTGGCTCTGCCCCCGCCCTGCTGTGTGGACTTGAGCAAGTCACTTTCCTTCTCCTACTGCTTCCAGACTGTGTGTGTTTGTCCAGAGAGCTCTCAGGGCAGGGACTGCCCCTCTGTAAGTGTCTGCGTAGCACAACGAGGACCTTATCTTGGATGGATCCTCTAAGTGCTACCGTAATACAAATAATTCTCATGGACACATGCAACAGATACATGCTCCCCGGGAGTCTCCTTGCCATTCAGATAAGGCAGAAGGTGAGGTGAAAAGGCTGATGCTGGGATGAGAAGGTTTCCAGAGATAAGAAAAGTCATGGACTATAGAAGGAAGGTTCTGAGGCCAGAGCATGAATTTCCTGGCAACTTAGCAAGAGCAGCTGTGATGAGAACACTTTCTATTCCCCAGGGCCTTTGCCCCAGGGAGTCCCAGGCACCGCAGACACGTTAATTCATGAAAACTCACAACAGAGGTGGCAAAACACATGTAATCCCTGAAAACATGAGCATCCACTGAAAGGCGAAGGGACTCACCCCAGGCCATAGGGCAGAAGTCACTCAGCAGCAAGCCAGCACAAAGCACACACCCTTCTGGGTGCTGCACAGGCCTGGGGCTCGCTGACTGCACAAAGAAGAATTTCACTGATAGAGGGACCTTGGCAGAGAGTCCTGGCTCCCAGTCCTGTGCTCTGATCACTATGCTTTACAATACAGTGACTTTAATTACCCAGTAGCTGCACTGCACGCAGTAACACCTGGCTATCACCAGTGCAGCGCAAAGGGCTTTACAAGGAGGTCAGTAGCATTTCTCCCAATGTATGGCTGAAGAAATTCACTCACAGAGCAGGAAAGTGCCTCACCCAACATCACTCAGCAGCAGAGTCTACACTAGTACCCAGTTCTTCTGAGCCCCAGCCTACTGCTCTAGCCACTAGGCCATACTGGGAGTGGGTTTTTTCTGTGCACCTCATACTAGTTCCTGTAAGGAGGTTAACTGCCTGACCACATTCCTTACAGTTTGCCTGTTTAGTTTCAGGCTGGATCCATGTATTTTTAGGTTCCAGGTATGCACACTGTATTTACTGTGAACTGAAATGTTCGGGTATATTTTGTGGTGGGCACATTTACCAACAAGGTGAAACCTTAAAGCCATTTAAGCTACACTGTGTTTTACGTTCCCACATTTGAAATATACCCTTATTAATAGCTGAAATCTGGGGACAGCCGATCTGTTCACGCCTCACTGAAGTCAGTGGAAGTCATACCACTGGCTGCCAGGGAATCAGAATCAATCCCTTAGACATGTTTCTTTGGGTTAATCTTCTGATTGTGTCAGTGTTATGTACTAAATAAGAAACTAACACGGTGAAAATAATTAGTAATGTCATAAAATGAACTTTCTGCAAATAGAAATGATATAATTATGGGCATTGTAAACCTCCGTGTAACTACATTGTAATAGCAGGATAACTACAGCCTAATTAGAGTTACTGTATTACAAAGTGCGACTGAAAACTTATCGTTGGTCAAATCATTCATGATAGGTGAAATCCATCTCCTGGCCTAGGGACTGTGCTCCTCCAATTAAATTCTCTTTTGAGAACTTCCTGGAACAGGTCCTCTGCCCAGGGATAAATATGCACTGAAGGAAAAAACCCAGGAGATGCAGAATCATTTCACTCTAATTTTGCTGCACAAAGAAATGTGACAAAGAAGGGCTGAGGAGGGACGTGTCAATCTTCCACACGAAGGAAGGAGTGCGCACGCTGCTCACCGAAAGCCTTAGACCAGCCTGGCACGAATGTCTCCATTTCCTCAACAAGCAACATGCCCCAGTGTGCTGACAGCCCGGGCATGAACCTGCAGATGCCTGGGAGGGAGGCGAGCTGCACAGCAACACAGGGCCTCTGTTTTAATGGCAAATCTCAGTACAGACAGAAACGTGTCATTTCCATGTCTGTCCCCACTGTCCGAGGCCCCTCCAACTCCATTAGGGCTCTCATAAATACCAGCCCCGTGCTGTTTGGGTAGAGACGCAGAGAGGCTACAGGAAAGTCAAAAGCTGCAAAGATTGTAACTTTCGCAACCTAGGCAAGACTGATGTGTTTAGCAGCCAGACCTGAGCCAGGGAAGCAGCAGGAACTGAACAAAGGGCTTCACAGTGGAAACCGTATGCTAGCAGCTACCAATTCCCACCTGTTAACTGCTGCGAGCCGGCTGCAGACAGCACCAGGAGCGCCATTTCACTGAACTTTGCCCAAGCAGGTGTGCCATTTAGCCATTGTTTAGAGTCACTGAAGTGCACACATTGAAGCTCTTCCCTCGCAATCTTCCCTAGGAAGTGGCTGTGTCAAGTATCAGCAGGCTGGGGTGGCGGGGAGGAGGGGCTGCAGAATGGTTGCACTCAGTGCATGAGAACCAGGCAGAATGAGACTTCTTGGTGCAATGGAAAGAGAGACAACTAGGCAGCCTCCTCTCTTGCTCCTTCCTCAGGACGGATGTCCGGCCCCTGCTGGCAAGGCACGAAAAGTGTGGGGGGGGGAATTTGGGGGAAATGCAGCAGGGAAGGCAGGGGAGGGGAGCTGCTAAGTCACAGACATGACAACTGACAGAGAAGTGGTGAGTCAGCAGTGGGGCGGGAATGGGAGGTCACTGGGGGCCCGAGTCTGCCACCCTTACACTGAATGGGATTTGAGGGCCCGAGTGTGACTCAGGCCTGGTCTACACTAAACAGTTAGGGCGGGGTGGGGTGACCCGTCTTATTCGCTCAGGGGTGTCAAAAATCCACCCCCTCGGTGGTGTTGGCAAGTGGACCTAGGCCCCGGTGCAGACAGGGCTAGGTCGATGGAAGAGGGACCTGCCATCCACCCCCCTCCCAGGGAGCTGGAGGCAGAGCAGCAGCAGCCGCAGGGCTGGGGCAGAGTAGAGCTGGAGCTGGGGCCGGAGCCGGGTGTGGTGAGCAGCTGGGGAAAGCGAGGGGGGACCCTGGGCAGCGGGCCCAGCACAGGGAGACACCCCCACCCAAGAGGGTGGGAGGGCTATCTCAGTGGTTTGAGCATTGGCCTGCTAAACCCAGGGTTGTGAGTTCAATCTCTGAGGGGGCCATTTAGGGATCGGGGCAAAAATTGGGGATTGGCCCTGCTTTGAGCAGGGGGTTGGACTAGATGACCTCCTGAGGTCCCTTCCAGCCCTGATATTCCATGATTCTACGAAGAGGCCCTGCAGGCCAGACTTGGGGCGGGATCATAACCCCGATGGGGGCAACGCTGGGAGGAAGGGTCCTGCCACCTAGAGCCTGAGGGCGTGTGGCCACCGCCAGAGCGAGTGTCCGACCCGCAGCATCCCTGCAGCACGGCCAGGGCCTGGGCAGGGGCCTGGGACGTGTGAGGAACAGACTGAACTGCCCCGACGTGCCAGAGACACTGGTTGTGGTGGCCCCGGGCCACAGAGCGGGGTGACGGGTTTTCCTTTCACCTTTCCCAGTTTTTCCTTATTTTTTAAATCGGTTGCTGTTTAATAAATTGTATTTGCTTTGCGCTGTATGTAATGATCAGTAGGTCATAGAAGCATCCAGTGCAGAGAGAGCACCCCGGAGTGGGGACACCCTAGCCCCTGCCCTGAGTGACCACAGCAAGGTTGGGGGTCAAGCCCCCCAGGAATCCTGGGCCCAGCCTGGTTTGGGTTACGAGGACTCTGCCACACAGGAAAGTGGAAGGGGAGCCCTCGAGGTCAGGCAGGCCTCTGGGTAAAGGAAGTGGGAGTGAGGACTCAGATCCTTTCGCTAGCCCATTTCACCGGGGTAGTGTGTAAGCCAGGAAAGTTCCCCACAATAGCTGGACCATTCCCCCATTTACATAATCATGAAGAAGCACTTCTTCACCCAACGCACAGTCAAGCTGTGGAACTCATTGCTAGGGGATGTTGTGAAGGTCAGAAGTATAACTGGGGTCAAAAAAGAATAAAATAAGTTCTTGGAGGATAGATACATCAGTGGCTATTAGCCAAGATGGTCAAGGACATAACCCCCTGCTCTGGGTGTCCCTGAGCCTTTGACTGCCAGGAGCTGGGACTAGACGATCAGGGGGAATCACTGGATATTTGCCCTGTTCTGTTCATTCCCTCTTAAGCTCTTGGCACTGGCCAATGCCGGAAGACAGGATACTGGGCTAGATGGACCACTGATCTGACCCAGTGTGGCCAATCTTATGTTTATATATATCTCTATATATTTGCTTTTGTGTCGTCTTTGTGCAGGATTAACTCTGTCACAAGGGCCCTTTCCCCCGTTCTCATCCCAAAAGCAAAGAGTTTTTTCTGACATCTTGTACATTACATTAGAAATCCAAGGCCTGCTTCCCCCTACCCGCCAGATTCTCTGCCAAGTGAAGGCCCCGGGTTCAAGCTGCTGGAAAAAAGACAACCATTGAAAAGAAAAATATCTTTTTTCTCACAATCTATTTTCTCACTTTCTAAAAGGTTTTGGTTACAAAAGAATTCATTTTTCACCCCTCCTGCCTTTCATTTTACTGATGGGAAAAATAGAAAATTTGGACCAACAACATGAAAATTTTTATTTTCATCCAAAAATCCATTTTTCACTGAATTTTTTTTGACCAAAAATGTCATCCAGCTCTGCACCATACCCACTAAGGGCGTAGGTTCAGTAATCTGGTGGTTTTATGCAAATGGTGTAGTTCACTAATTTACATATTGATGAATATGTATTATATTTGTGTTATATTATGTTCTCCTCGCCCCACCTTGTCAGGGCAGTTCTCCCTGGCTTCCCCACTTGAGATTCCCCCAAACCTCTTCTCTCTGCTCCCCAAGTACCCTTCTCTGCCTGGCTCCCCACCCCTCCCTCAAACTCCAGTCTGTCTCCCACACTGTGCGCCTTCACCACCCAGCCCTCCCGAGGCCCTGGAGCTGTGCTTAGAGTGACCCCGCTCTCCCCATCACACTGCCCAGTTCTGGAGCCATATCTCGGGGTGGGGGGGGGGAGGGAGGAAGCTATGCTCTAGGCAGGTGAGGTGGAGAGAGTCTGGGAGGGCTCCTACTGGTTAGGGGGAGATTTCCACTGGCAGTTATGTCAATGGGAGTTAGGCACCTAACTGTCATTTGTGCTCTTCAAAATACCCCCTGAGAACCCTAGAGATGCTGCCTAGGGCCATTCCCCCGTGCAGCTCCCGCCTCCGCCCGCCTGTGTGCATGGGAGGCAGAAGCAGCTGTTCATAGGGTCCAATTTTCTAATTGCACAAAACAGAACACCCTTGCCTGGCCCCCTTCCCCGCCCCTTCCCTGTGGCCCTGCCCCTTCTCTGAGGACCCGTCCCCACTCACTCGCCCCCACCCTCACTCACCTTCACTGGGCTGGGGTGTGGGAGTGGGTGAAGGCTCTGGCTGGGGGTGCAGGCTCTGGGGTGGGGCCAGGGATGAGGGGTTTGGGGTGCAGGAGGAGGTGCGGACTCTGTGAGGGAGTTAGGGTGCCAGAGGGGGTTCTGATCCGGGGCAGGGGGTTCAGACTGTGGGCTCTGACCAGGTGGCGCTTACCTCAGGCAGCTCCCAGTCAGTGGCGCAGCAGGGCTAAGGCAGGTTCCCTGCCTGCCCTGGCTCCATGCTGGTCCCGGAAGCAGCCGACATTTCTGCCCCCTAAGCAGAGGCACGACCAGGTGGCTCTGTGTGGTGCACGCTGCCCATGCCTGCTGCTGCTGCCATCGCAGCTCCCATTGGTCGCAGTTCTTGCCCAATGGGAGCTGTGGAGCCGGCGCTTGAGGCTGGGGCAGTGCGTGGAGCTTCCCTGGCCGCCCCTGTGACTAGGGGCTGCAGGGACATGCTGGCTACTTCCAGGATCCGTGTGGAGCCAGGCCAGGCAGCCTGCCCTAGCCCCGCTGGGCTGCCAACCGGACTTTTAATGGCCGGATCAGCGATGCTGACTGGAGCTGCCAGGATCCCTTTTTGACCAGGCGTTCTAATTGAAAACCAGACACCTGGCAACTCTAGCTGCTTGGCTGTGAATGGGGAATCCTGGCTATGAGACGGCAGAGGCACATCAGGACAGGGGAGTCTCACTGCCAAGTGCTGGGTGCCCAGAGTGCCCCGGCTCTGTGCTCGGAGCTGCACCAGAGGCTGTTGGCCTGGCCAGGGGCCTTCTGCTCTGGTTGGGCCCCGTTGTCGCTGGTTCCTGGGCAGATGCACAGCTGAGAGGGAGGGAACAAGTACCTGCCCTCCTTGTGCCTCATGCAGGGGCTGCTTCCTCCTAGTGCCCACTGCGGAGGCATCCACTCGGAATGGGGTACGGGGAAGACAGGGCCTTGGCCTCTGGCCCTCCCTCTGCACCATGCTGGGTGGCATGGTGGCAGGTGGCATTGTGCTTGCCCACAACCCTGCTGCAGCAGCTGGTTCTGCCCTGCCCCTTCCCCCTGGGCCGTGGTCACTAGGCATGAGTGAGCATTTTGGAACCTTCCTGGCTCCTCTCCATCTAGCCGAACAAACCTGGGGAGAGACAGACCCCTCTGAGTGGTGGGATCTGAGCCAGACGCCATGACCAGGCCCATCCCCATTCTCATTGGCTCCTGCAGTGCAAAGGGGATACAGCAGTATGAGGGAGCTGCAAAAGAGCCCTGCACTCCCCCCACTTCAGCCATTGGCATGGGGGGGGGTGGTTGAAGTGCACCATGCTCAGCTATTCTGAGGTGGTGGATGGCCCAGAGACCCACCAGATTCTGCTCTAACTTGTGCTTTCCTACGTCCCTGCACCGAAGGCGTGAATGGAGCAGTGAGAGCTCAGAAGGTCCCTGTGCTGGCAGTGTGAAACTGCCCAGCTCTGAGTGGCCTGAGTTTTTGACATGCCAATGCCCCATGGTTTCCATATGTCTCCAGCCCCTTTAACAGCACAGCCTTGGGTCACTGCTGGCTCAGCCCCAGCCCTGGGCTCCGATTGGAATCCCAGGGGGTGAGACAGCAACTAAAACCGCCATGCTGACCGCAGCAAAGCCAGCAAAATAAACCGCAACAGGCCAGAGAGGCGAGTTCGAGGCGCAGCATTTGTCTGGGGATGGCTGAGAGGGCCAGTGGCGAAGCAGGGCCAGCTCAGATGCAGAGGGGCCTCGGTTTAAGGGAGCGTGGGAGAGCATTTGGCTAGCAGGGGCCTAAGCACGCTTTCTAATGACATCCCCCAGTCTGTCCTCAAGGGCACAGTGGCAGCGCTGACCTGCTGGCTGGCGAAGAGCTGATTAGCTGCACAGTCGAACAGTTACAGGTGCCGTCGGTGTCAGTAAAATGCCAGCATGGGCAGTGTCAGGCGGAGGGGGGACGCTACCCATGAGATTCTCCCTCCCGTATGTTTCTCTCCAGGCGCGGGGGAGGATGGGAGTATTGTGCCTTTAGTGGTAACATTTCCCCTGCCCGCTCCTCACCAGCATGTCAGTAATAACCAGAAGAAGTGATGGAGTGACTGGGAGTCTCTGGCCTGCGTCCAGGTTTGTCAGCATGACAATCTCTCTCGGTTTTAGATCCTACCCGTAACATTTAATCACTCCCCAGTCATTCCCAACTGGCCACACACATCGCGCCGTCTTTCTGTCCTGCGTGGCTCTCAATGCTGGGGCTTGGCTCGCCGCCTGTTCCCAGGGGTCGCAGGGGCAGCCCTGGCTCAGGACCCTGCTTGCTGGGACGTGCATGGGGGGCATGTGGGAATGGGGAGCGACTGGAGCCGGGGACCCTCCGCTCAGCTGTCTCCTGTGGCAGACACATGGAGCACATTAGCAAGCTCTCAGTACAAGTCTGATCGATGGGGGGAGGCATTCTAACTGACTCTCAAAGCATGCCTGGTATGTGAGAAGCAGACCCCAATTAGTGGGGCCTTTTTAAAGGCTGCCTTGTTAAGCAGGGAATAAGGGAAAAGAATGAAATTGGCCAGAAAACATGGAGCTATTTAACCTTAATTAGAGGGAAGGTGTGGACTTTGTGAAAAGGCCATTTCTGAAAGGGATTTTGCTCCCTTGGTACAAAGAGATCCTGCCTGCTTGTTATAGACTTGTTAGAATTTATAAGACTGGGCAGGAGACTAACTTGTAGAAATGCCTTTTATGCCACTTGAATGTGTGGCTTGCTTATTATACGCTGCCATGCTGCCATGGTGGCTGGTGGAGAGGAGGGGAGCGAGCAACCTTGCCAACTGGCTATAAATTTCATGAACATCATAAATGTAAGTGCTTTCTGGAGAGCTGTACAGATTGCACATAAAAGTCCCCCTTCTGTCCCTGTAAACTGAAAAGAGGGCTTTCTTGGCAAATTAACCATTGTAGATAGCACTCCATGCTGAGCGAGGATGCAGAAAGGCTGCAGATCCAGAGCTACAAAGTCACAACCGCAAGGGGAGGTCTCCACCAGATCTCGGTGCCTCCACGCCCCCCACTGCCACGGCAAGCGCTGGTAAGTGACCGACAAAGGCAAGGGGGCTGCAGCCCAGCATCTGGAACAGCATCATCCAGGGTGCTGGGGTCAGCTCCCTGGTGAGAGTCCCTGCACTGAGCCCTGCTGGGAAGTCCCTGGGAGGGGGGAACATGGGGCGCTCTGAGCCAGGACAGGTAGCTCCTGCCTAGTCGGAGCAAACCGAGTGGGAAGTTCGAGCCAGACCACGGGCAGCAGAGGAGGCCATGAGGGCGGCAGTAGGGTCAGGGTCACCCCATTGCCACTCCTGTCTCTCTTTGCCGGGCTGGCTCCGCTCGTTTGGGTGTCAGCGGATTTAAATGGTTGGCCGGGAATCTCATCCAGTCTTGGGACGTTCACAAGCGACGGGGGCTGCTGCTATTTTTATTTTAAATGTTGCCACTTTCCTGAGAGATCAGTGTGGATGGAGCAGAAACGAGTAACCCAGCTGCCTGGTGGGCACTGCTTGAGGCAGAGTGACCCAGTGGGTAGGGCACTGAACTAAGAGGCAGTCGGCCTGAGGGGTAACCCTGCACTGCCACTGACCTGTTGGGTGGACATGGGCAAGTCACTTATCTCAGTGCTTCTGTTTCCCCTCCCACCCTGTGTCTGTTTAGACTGCGAGATTTTGGGGGCAGGAACTAGCTGTATACAGCATCGACCACGCTGAGGTCTGCAGGGACTACTAATAGTATAAACCACGCAGAGACCTGCTTCAGTTCAGGTTTTATGTATTGGCTGATGAGGAGCACATGCTCTTCTCCCCACTGTGCCTGAGGGACCCCGTTTTGGTGTGTGAGGCTGTGCCCTTGTGTGATCACTGAACCCCACACTTCCCACAGGACAACGGCAAAGGGCCACAGAGAGTCACTTTCTTCTCCAGCTGAACAAGGAACTTTATTGGAATGAGGAATACAGCTTTGTCCCTAAAGCTGCTCCCTCCCCATCTCCATGTTGCTAGAGCTTCTGCAAGGACCTTTCCCCAGCCCTCTGTGCACCTGGCTTCCTGCTACAGTTTTAAAGAAAGTGCCCATCTCCTTGCAGTTGCCGTCCGCGATGGCTGAAGCTCTGCACTCGGCTGGCTCCTGCTGCCTTTCTGCCTATGTGGGTTCAAGTTCCCATCGCAATATCAAATGATTTTACTTTGGGGCCATAAAGAGCACAAAGATCATCTGATGACTGCACCGTAGGAGCATTTAAAATGGTTTAGGCAAGCACAGGGCAGGACACTGCCACTGGCCACCTGAGCCCAGGGCCACCCTGGGAGTGCCCAGACAGCTGGAAGGAGGCACTTTACAGCACAACATGATGACTATGTCCATTTGAGTAACTCACTGTGACCAGTCCACTGGGGTGGAGGGTGGGGGTGGGGGGGATCAGAGCTTGTAACTGACAGTGCACCAAATTTTCTGGGATTATTCAGTGGCAGGCAGCATGGGAGGCTGTTTGGGCAAAGACGTGAATCGCCGTCCCCTAAGCACAGTCAGCGCTGAGTCAGAATCAAAGCATGAGAGGGAAGACGAGCCTGGGCTGAATGCAGGGGCCTGCTCCCACCCCAGAACGCAGGGAGTCAGGGTCTCTGCTGTCGGCAGCTCCCAGCCGAGACACGCTTAACCAGCACGAGCCTCCTTTTTGGCAGCTGCCCGTGGAACAGCAGAATCCACCATCCCGGTCCGAGGGGTCTGACCTCCAGAGGGGTGATGCCACACACACCCGTAGCGCTGGGAGCGTGAGGCCCGCACGCACCGCAGAGCTCCCTAGCTTTGCTTTTTACAGAGATGTTTGCATCCTCCCCTAGCGTCACAGTTGGCTGGTCAGATTCCAGTTTCCCCTAACTCCAGACCAGCTCAGTTTGCTCTTCTCACATGGAGCTCGATCATATGCAGTCTCGTAAATTTCAGCCGCACGTTCCCAGGGGACGTTAGATTTATCGCTCTCTCTGCCTTTGTAGAGCACTTTGAGATGTTCAGAGGAAAAATGCGATACAAGGACAAGTATTATCCTTGTTAATGACACAGCATCTCTGACAACTACTTTAAGATACTTAATACATTTCCATGGGCGGTGAAATCCAGAGCCACAGTCCTTGATGTCGTTGTAAGAGACATCCCATTTATGAATATGAATAAATTCTGCTGACCACAATGAGCCACTGTTTCTTGCATCCAGTACAGTGTCTTCTCGGGCCAGCATCAGAGTTTTCAGAGGATGGAGAGTGGCTTCAATGCACCTGGGCTATTGTGCAATGGTCTCCCCTAGGGGATCCCAGCTAGGGATCAGAAGCCAATGGGCAGCGGTAGCAGGATCTCATGTTGCTATAAGGTTTCAGCCTGGAGAAAGCTATGGTATAAATGTCTCCCTAAGGCTTTGCTGCTTGGGTCTGGCAGCCAGCTAGCAAATGAATTGCAACAGGTTTCAATCTGCCATGAAGCACCATTCCTCCTGCTGAACTTTGTGATCTCCCTCCCTCTCTGACACAGAAGGCCAGGTTTCAGAGCCAAGCCCTGAGTTGCTCCTGTCCCCATCTGCAGTGTGGACTTTAGCTGCCAGGATCAGCGGAGCCTTGTGGGTCTAACTAAGTAAGAACCAGGACTCTCGGCAAGGCTACACGCCCTCAAATAAGAGAGTGGCATGAGGTAAGAGAAGCAACCGGACATGACCTGCTAAAATCCAAAGGAAAAGGCACGTTCCCTGGGACTGAATACCAATTCTGATGCAAACAGCTGATCTCTGATCCCAATTTATTACTGGCAGTCGCAGTACATTACTGACAGCATCTGCAAAGTGGTGAATTAATGCAGCACATTTCACCTACCGCAGGATGAGGGTTCATTTAACTGGATTCATTAAGAAATTTTGGACCCACCCTCCGCATTGTGGGGCACCACAGAGCCTTGTACTTATTAAACTTTATCTCGATCCCCCCCTACACAGGCCACGCCAGCGAATGCAGTGGCCAGCTCCAGTCCCTCCTGTGTATGGTATTAATGCAGCCAAAGGCCTTGTCCACACACAAACTTGAATGGGTTTAATCACATTGGCTTAGTTAACAGGTACAAACCTCTGTGTGGACACACTGATTTAGTGTATGAATGATTCATTTTGGTTCAGCTTAACTGAGTTCCCCACTGACCGAAGCTGGACTGAACTACTCAAAATGAGAGTGTCCCTACAGCCTTGGCACCAGTTTAATTAAACCAATTTATAATAAAATCTCACATAAAAGTGGTGCAACCTTGAGTGTAGACAAGCCCTAAAAGTGTGATGTTAAACTGATGTAGCTTAACTGTGCAACTTTGAGTGTGGACACTCTGACGTGTTTAGCTCCGGTTTATGTTGTTTTAGCTTATCTAAGCCAGCTAAACCAGTTTAGACAACATTGCATTGCAAGGGCTTGTGTCCTCACAGCGTTCAGGGTTATGTTGGTTTAGCACTGTGCTGCATCAGATTAAATGCAGTGCACTGTGGGTAGGGATCCCAGGGTCCCTTGCAGCGCTTCTGACTGCACTGCATTCTGGGAATTTTCCTGGTAGTTTGTGGGGTAACCCCTAGAGTCCAGGAGAATTGTAAGAGTTGGGGTCAAACACCCACCATCCCTCCCACTGTAAGTGTAACGCACCCCCCTGCCTTCTGAGTAATGTCACTAGAGCCAGGGATATGCTGCACAGGGAAGTTACCCCTCTTTGTCCAACACGAGTCTTTCCTACTCAGCATTCCCGAGGTGTGACTGGTCACAGGGCGTTGTTGCTGCTCCCTGGTTGGACGGCTGGAACGTTTTAGACAGGAAAAAAAATTGAGCAATGACGGATGAACAGCGAATGGGAAACTGGGGCCTAATCCCACCAAGTGCAGGATTGTGTGATGTGTGTGATAGGAACGGCTTGCGGTCTCGGCCCTTGGCTGCCTATTGCCTTCCACAGCACAGATTCCCTCTTTGCAGGGAGGCTAGATCCTCTGTTTAAAGGGCATCTGTGTATGGAGAACCACAGGGCTGGAGCATGGCTGCACCAATGTGTGGGCAAGGGAGGACATGCCTGGGGTCCCTGCCAAGGTGCCAAGGGCAGAACCAGTGAGCCACCAAGGGCACTTCCAGCAGCAAGAGAGAGTACTGGGGCTCCCTTGGAACCCCAGGTCTCACCTTTGCCCTCCTGGCTCACCAAAGGAAGGGGACCAAGGGGCAGCTGAGCTCTGAGGGCCACACCCTGAAGTTCTTTGGAAGGGAAAGCTCCCCTCAACCTCAGCATCCCACCCACTGCGATGGCCAGAGTAAGGGCTACCCGAGGCGGCCTTTACAGACCCATTCAGCCTTTGCCCCAGGGTCTAAGGTACTTGTGCGCCCCCCCCCAACACTCCTCACAGCCTCAGGGAGGCAGGGCAGTGTGGTACCCCCATTTCACAGAGGGGCACTGAGGCACAGAGTGACTTGCCCAAAGGAAGTCTGGAGCAGAGGAAGGTCTCGAGTATCAGATGAGCACCTCAATCACTGCACCAGCTTCCCTCTAATCGAGGGCCCCTGCCCTTTGGCTTAAAGGCAGCTGGGAGGGATGTTCCTCTTCAGTGCTTCCTGGACCAGGTCCTTCTCTGGCACCGTGGTCACAGCAGCTTCCCCGCTCGCTCCCAGGCCACTTCCCCTGCAAGGAGTCGTACTCTTCCAGGAGCCTGTCCCCCGTTAACGGCCAGGCTTCCCAGAGCAGGTGCAGCAAGGTGGCTGAGCTAGCGACGCAGGCTGACGTGCCCTGCCTCTCCCCAGCTCGCTCCTCGGGATGCCAGCTGATGTGTCCTGGCTCAGATCACATGCCAGGGACCAGCTGCCCCAGTGACCAGGTGCCCCAGTGACCAGGTGCATATGGCCCAGGAGACCAGGTTTCTGCTCTCAGCCTGCGCTGAGCTCTGAGTGACACAGAGGGGAGGTTATGGAAGGCCAACACCATGCGCCACTCCCTGCTACAGTGCCACTCACACACCCCATGACCTGGGGCTTCCTACATCCAATGCAGGCCCCCCGTATTCCCACTGCAGACCCTCAGCATAAACCCCAACGATCCTCCTGCCTGGGGGTACATGGCTGGAGCCCCACGGAGGGATTGTGATGCCTGCTCGAGAATGAAGCCTGCCTCAGTGGAGTCCGGGAAAGAGCAGCTGGAGCTGTTTCGTAGCACAGGCTGGGCTGGCATGACGGGGGTCTGTACATGCTGCCAAGACCGTATCGGTCTCTCTGCCCCTCTGTTCCTGGGTTGCAGCCTCACCTGCGTGGGGCAGGGACTCAGCAACGTCCCAGTTCGAGTCACAGCTCCCAGGCCGTGCTGTCGAAGGGGGTTCGGGTTTCGGCCCACACCCCAATGACAAGGAGATGGCAACGCCGTTACATGGAATTAGCAATGCGCATCGCTGCTGAAATGTAAACCGGAGTGTGCGGCCCTCCTCCAGCACCGGGCGAGGTGATGGTGGCGGAGCGTGGGCCAGAATATCAAGGCACAGTCTACAGGGGATAACGAGCAGCCGATGCCTGCCTACAATCGACTCCGAGATTTGTGTCTAACGAGCGGCCTGAGAGGCTGACCCCTCTCGTGAAGGCTGACAGCTCCCAGGTCTCCCTCTCTGTGCACTGACCACTCAGGATGGCGGCAGTCACCTCGTCGGGATCAATGCCCCCACCTGTGACAGCTCACGGAGGCCATTCAAAAGAACAATCGGTGGCTGGGAGGCCGCTGGCTCCATTGACATTTGCGTATTTCACTGCTCTGGTGGCCAGGATGCCCCTGACTCCAGCCTGATGCTCCCCGGGGAGGGGGCATCGTGGGCTTCCTGCCTCGTGCCTGCCCCAGGCGTGGAACGATGCGGGTGAGCAGATGCTGATGAAGCCACTGGCGAGGCCTCTGGGAGGGAAGGGAAAGCGGTGATGTGAGTCTCGTAATATTGGTGGTTTTTAAAAGCCCCAGCTCCTGGAGACGTGGGTGGATGAGAATGTTTCAGGTTTGGAGTGTCTAGCCCTCCCCGTGGGAAAGCACAACCCCAGGGTGACCTAGAGGAAAACAAAACAAATCCAAAATGTCCCTTGATTTTTAGTCCCACAATTCTGGGGCCTGCGTCATGCTGTTTGACCACGTGGGGCTGGCGACACTGGGAAAGGCCCTGTGGTTTGGGGCCCGATCCTGCCCTCCGATCAGTGACATCAAGGGGAGTGCCAGGAACAGCAAATCGAACCCTTCATAGAGGTCTGGCCACATGAGTGCGCCTGAGCGTAGGACGACACTGGGCAGCAGGAGGCTGTGAGGATGGCATCGCTTACAAGACAAGAGGACAAGCAGTGCTGTAACCTAGAGAGGCCTTCCCTCTGCTGCACAGGGCGAGAGGCACAGTGTCCCTGGGTAAGCTGGCAGTGCTCCGCGTGGACTCGGCTGGGGCTGGGCTCCAGCCTGGCAGCCTCCTCCCAAAGAGGGAGTTTGCTGGGTGGGCAAGAAGCCGCTGGGCCTGACACAAAGGTGCCAGTGCAGGGCCGTGGCTTTTCCTGGTATTATGGAGCGCTGACGGTGGCTCTGGAGTGACTCCAGCAGGAGTCTATTCCACAGGAGCGGAAGGGTGTCCCAGTCTGGCACGCTCTGATGGGGGGGCCTTTTATAGTCCGAACTGACTGAGTGGGTTGGGTCAGGGTGTGAAATCCAAATGCAGCTCACCCAGGGGCCATCGCTGCTGCCCTCTGGGAAGGAAACGTGGCCCAAGGACGCGTGGGCAGCATTGCCACAATGCACAGCAAGGGGTGATACCTTGGAAACAAGGCTGATTTCACGGGGACTTTCAGGCTGGGAGGGCCGCTCTTGCGGCTCAGCTGCTGCCTGGCCCTGCAGAGCGTCACATTGCGGGGTCATGGTGAGTCTGCGTCTAACCCTGCACCACAGTGGGACTGCACAGGGGGGGCCTAGTCCACAGGCCTGCCTCGGGGCAGGGTGGATTTCACCAGCCCTCCGTGCGAGATCAGGATGTCTCTGTCAGGTAGCTATTATGCATTTCCCAAATTGGTACGTGTGCCGAATGAGGTATTTACTCGACAGCCCATAGTGCCAGTGAAGGTTGTGAATAGAAATGCTCTGAAATGCATCAGCTCTGGGGACTGAGGCTTGGGGTTTACATGGGGAAAAACTGCCTGTGGCCAGTGGAAAGCACAGGGGTCTGAGAACCCCACTAATGGGGTAGGAGAGATACACACACCTCACATGGAAAGGCCCTTTCTGGAGATTGACCCAGGGCACGGGGCTGTTGGGTAAACCATAGGCATTGGTTTTATAACTGCAGGAAAGAGGGTTTCTTTAAAAAGACAGAACAGGCTAGACCGTGATCGAGCGCCTCGCAAATTCCAGGTACCCCAAGGTGCTAGGATGTTGAGCACACACAACCGGACCAAGTGCAGAGGTAGGGAAGCCCGCTCCAGCCCCCAGACATGGCTCGAGCAGGCTGGGCCGGCTCCCCCCCGGCGGCCAGCAGGAAGCTTCACTGCCGTCAGCGGACTCTGCCAGTTGTCACCAGCCCAGGATCTGCGGTCGGCCATGGGGCGCTCTGCTCACTGCTGGGTGGTGCCTCTTTCTGGCCGTTCTGGGGATGAGCTCTGCAGGCCAATGCCCCTTCCCTCTGTCTGTAGCCCCTCGCTCACTGCCGGAACTCTTCACACCAGCCCTCTGGCCCGGTCCCTCAGCGGTTTCCCCTTCTGGGGTGGTCGTTCACGGTCTCTCTCCACAAGCAGCGTCAGATACCTGCCTGCCCCCTGACTCCCACAGTGCCTCTGGCTGGCCCCGAATCCACTGCCCTTAGTAATACCACTCTGCCAGGTTGGCAGGGGAGCCCAGGCCCCCCCTGTACTCCGGGGGCCAATCCAGGGCCCTTTACCAAGCAGTCCAAGTTTGCCGCTTCCCTAACCTTGCTGCTCTCGCCTCTGGACTACGTCCTACCCTGCTTCTACTCTTCAGGCAGATTCCTACCAGTCTTCCCTCGCCCTTCCCTCAGGGAGAGGGACTGCCACTCCTCATTCTGACAGGTTTCAGAGTAACAGCCGTGTTAGTCTGTATTCGCAAAAAGAAAAGGAGTACTAGTGGCACCTTAGAGACTAACCCATTTATTTGAGCATAAGCTTTTGTGAGCTACAGCTCACTTCATCAGATGCATTCAGTGGAAAATACAGTGGGGAGATTTATATACACAGAGAACATGAAACAATGGGTGCTCCCATACACACTGTAACGAGAGTGATCAGGTAAAAATCTATTTCCCCATGTTTATTCCCCCCGCCCCACCCTGCTACTGTTCCTCACACGTTCTCGTCAACTGGTGGAAATGGCCCACCTTGATTATCACTACAAAAGGTCCCAACTCTCCTGCTGGTAATAGCTCACCTTACCTGATCACTCTCATTACAGTGTGTATGGTAACACCCATTGTTTCATGTTCTCTGTGTATATAAATCTCCCCACTGTATTTTCCACTGAATGCATCTGATGAAGTGAGCTGTAGCTCACAAAAGCTTATGCTCAAATAAATTTGTTAGTCTCTAAGGTGCCACAAGTCCTCCTGTTCTTTTTAATCCTCATTTTGCAGCTCTTCTCTGTTGCCCATCTCTTGGCTTTATGTGAGCCTCCCTGGCCCGTTCCCTCACAGGTGAGCTTGCTTCCAATCAGTGGCCTCCTTCTAGCCTAAATCTCTCCGGTGTTTGCAGCTTATTTGGATGCTTGGGCCCACCTGGCCTAATTCAGCTCTCTCAGGACTGGTGTGGGGAATACACCCCATCCGACTGTCCCAAGGTGCTGAGCAGCATTGCTGTGCATGGTTAATCTGCTGCCACTCCCACCCCAGAGGTGGCTGCCTTTCAACGCAAAGCGAGCCATTTTCCTATGGAGCTGGCAAAGCCTTCGGGGATCCTCTGTGATTAAAGGCAGAACAGAAATACAGGATATTGTTGTACAGACAGCACAGGAGCCTTCCCGCGGATTGACTCAGACCCTGGCCTCTCAGCCCGACTGCTGAGCCCGCTGCCTGGGGATGGGTGAAGGCCACTTGGTAACATTCTCAGCCTGAAGTATTTTTAAGTGGATGATTTTCTCCCCCTCTGAGCAGCCCGGACACCCGGTGCCCCGGAGCCCTGAAAGTTTTTTTTCTCTCCAGCTCAACTAGTTCTTTGTGCCCTAAACAGCAATTAAGGATCAAAGTGGAGCTCCCTTTGCCCGCGCCAGGGCCTGCTGTCTGCTCGCTGCAGTGCGGCTCTGATTTCCAGCTCCTGTCTTGCTTATTTAACATTCTGGAGCCTGTTTTGAGTGCCCCAATATTTTAAAATAAATTGCTGCATGTAAAAGGCTTAATGTCACATTCTGTTATTCTGACTGTTAAAAGAAAAGTGAAATCTTCAATGGGGCCACTGGAGCAGAAGCGATCAAACAGTGGGAGGCCCTATTAATGTGTATTACGTTTCATTATTCCAGTGTGGCGTGTCAAGCAGCTTCTCATCAGAACTCATGCAACAGATCAGAGCGTTAACTCTTTGCAAGCAAATGCAGGGGCAAGCTTTGTTGTGTTCCTTGCTTCTCCAGCTTTGTGTCTCTGATGCAGCTACCAGGTCCTTAACACACACACACCCTCAGATTTGTGCTGCTGTTCCCTCCGCCAGCATCCGGGTGTGAGGAGCAGGTGTGGAGCTCGCTGCACGTGTGAACGGGGAGGGAGGCAGATGGGCAGTGGGGAAACTGGAGGGGGGAGAAAGGGATGAGACGGAGAAGTGTGTCAACGGGGAGAGGCGCAGAGAGCGGGAGGGTGAGAAAGGCAGGTGAAGCAGGGGTGCTGGGACAGTGGGGGCTGAGAGCCATATAAACCCTGGATATGATGGAAACCACTTCAAGCCAAGGGGTGCGACAGCCTCCCAGCACTTATGGGGTGAGGAAGAAATGAAAGATCAGAGTCCCAAACACCCACTGAGGCTAATGCTTGGCACAGGGCCCCTGAGTGCTCAGCCAGGGAGTCCAGCCCTGGAAGGTTCCCTGCCAGCCCCGTCACGGCTCTCCTGCCTCTTGGTACCCTCCCTGCGCTGCCCTGCGCCCGGCCGAGCTGCGGCCCAGGCACGATGGAGCCTTAAAGCCCTTGCTCACTCCAAGGACGTGAAATGCGCAGTGTTGGAGCTGCCGGCCTGCTGGGGTGTGGGGGGGACCTAGGCACTGGGGGTTGGGGAGCTGCCGACAGAGGGCGAGAGGGTGTGGGCCAGGCACAGAGCCCCTCGCTGGAGCAAGCCATGGGGGACGGACAGAGAGGGAGCGAGTGGGACGAGGCTGGGGGTCCCTGCAACTCACATGGGATTGCAGAGACCAAGCCCCAGTCCAGACGTGGGCAACACAATTGGACCCTGTCGCTATAGCAGGCGGACCCAGAACCCCACTTTTGTTTGTGCTGAATTTCATAGCACAGGCCCATTGCCAGTCTGTCTGGGGGCTGGAGGACACTCCCCCAAGGATCCCACATTGGTCTCTCTGTGCGGCTGCCCTGTCTGACCGCACTCTTCCAGCACAGGGCTGGCTTTGCGGGGAAGGTAGGGGGGTCTTGCATTCCCCCCCAGTCTGAGATAAGCCATTTCCTCCTCTCCGTGAGTAGTGAGCCTCACCCCCTGCTTCCATGGGCCCCCAGGCTGGACACTGTGCCCGACGCTGTCTCCTGGCACAGTCAAGGGCCTTTCAGCTCCTGGCTTCACCCTTAGCTTCCTCCACAGCCTGCTCTCTCCAAGTTCATGGGCACCCCTCCCAGGCCACCCTACCCTTTGGTGTGACCCTGAGTTGATTGCAACCCCCCTGCCCAGTAATTCTGTGTCCAGAGCAGACCCCCCCCCGTGCAAAGGCGGGGAGCTAGGGCATATTATTCTGTCTCTCTGTTGGGCTAGCGCCATTGTGTGAGGCCCTGTATAAACACAGGCCAAACCGACTGCCCCGCAGCAAATGCCAATTGATCACCTCAATGGGCCTGGCCAAGTGGAAACTCCGATTTAGACTGCGAGTGGCCCTCTGTGTCTGGGAAGGTGCCATTTATCAAACCAGCTGACTAACCAATAGCAACAGTCTCCTCTGCAGCGTCTCTGCTCCCCGACTGCGACCCACACGGCTCACGCTGCCCAGAGCCACGTCCCAAGGTAGGTCCCTACCCTACCCAGTTGTACAGATGGGGAAATGAGGCCCAGACAATGCCGTGATCTGCACAAGCCCTGGCTCAGAGGTGGTACAAGAACTCAGCTCTCCCGAATCCCATGCCCAGCCACTGGCCATGGCATGTCCCAGGAGCTGCAGGAGAAGAGGGTGACCGACAGGGGAGGCAAACGGGAGCTCCAAAGGGAGGGTCACGGTGCGAGACTCACTCCGCAGCACCTCCTGCTGGTCTCTCAGGGAATTAGCTCTTCCAGCCTCCAGAGCGCCCTCTACAGGCCGGTGTTCTGCTTGCCGCTGGCCCCTCATGTCCCTCCTGGACACTGGTGCCCCTTTTACCCAGGGTGCTGCCCCCTGGCAGTACCCCCACAGTCTCTGGGTCTCCCCTCCCCAGGGAACCCCCACCCACTATCCCCCCCCTTGCCTCAGTCTTTGGCTACTGCCAGTCACCCTTGAGCCCCCGCACACTGGAGCAGATTGCAGTGTATAAGCCAATCATCACAGGCAAGGGGGGTTTGGACCTGCTGCCTCTGCCTACCTGTGGGCTGCCCCCCTGCAGCCCCAGTACCCTTTTTGGCCTTCCAATAGGCCTACAGCCTGGGGGGTTTCCAGGCCAGAGCTCCCCAGCTCCTCTAGCCCTCCCCCAGCCCTGCTCCACCTTAGGTGCCCAGGTATGCTCCCCAACAGCCAAGCCCTTCTCCCTCTAAAGGCAGAGAGAGAGTGTCTGCCCCTGGCCCACTGCCCTCTTATAAGGGCCAGCTGAGGCCTGATTGGGGCGTGGCCACAGCTGAGCCGGCTCCCCCCAGTCAGCCTGGGAACTGCTTGCTCCCAGCCACAGCCCTCTCCTGGGCTGTTTTAAGCCCTTTAAGGCCGGGGCGGGTGTCCAGCCTGCGGCAGGAGGGAGAGTCAGGCGGCCCTGCTGGCTGGAGCTCTCTCCCTTCCGGGACTGTTGCTGGCTGGAGTGCTCCTTCCCTGGATTGCTGCTGCCATTGCTGTTGAGTGAGGGGGGCCTTGCTGGCCTGCCCCCCCCCCCACCTCTGGAGGGAGAAGCCAGAACCCCACTACTGCCACCTGCGGAGGAGGATGACTGCGCTAAGGAGCAGATTCCTGACCCCAAAGGGGGCTATAGCAGGATCTGGGAGCAGCTGGAGTGGTGGCCAGGCACCCCCAAGACTCCTGTCCCCGGCCAGACAAGGGTCTTCACGATCGAGTTCCCCATCGGGGGATCGGAGATGGATGGGATTGGAGCTGAGTCCGAGAGAGCAAGAGGACTGTGAGAGACAGCGAGAGCCCGAGAAAGCTGCAGAAGCAGCAGCAGCATGAACTGGCGATGGTGGAGCGGAGAAGCCTAGGGGTCCTCCCCGGAGTGAGTGGGGATAGACCCCGGGGCGCCAGTTCCGCAGGGAACCTCGAGACTAAATTGCTGCCCCTGGTTAAGGAGGGGGGGATGTGGATGCCCACCTCACTGCCTTTGAGCAGGCTGGCGATTTGAACCAGGGGGACCCTGCGGAAAAGCCCCGGTGTCTAGCTCCTTTGCTGGGTCCCAAGGCCATAGACTCCATCAGCCAGATGGGTGGGGTGCTGGACAGGCTCCCACTCCTGACCCCAACCTATATATCTGTGCGGAGTTTCCTGGGGTCAGGCCCCTTGGACCTCCAGTGGGAGCGGAAGGTGATGGTCAATGGGGAGACACAGGCAGGGCAGTTTATCTGTGGGGAGTGGCAAGGTGCTCGGTAAGGAAAGTCTGGATGAGCCTAGGCAGCCTTGTGAGCTGATGGCTGTGTCTAGTCAGCAGGGTGGGAAGGCGAGGAGAGTGGAAGATGAGTGTCCCTGGACCTTACCTGTTAGCTGGGTGGAGAATTGTGACAGTGAAGGAAATGTGCCCATGTCTGTCAGGGGTATTGACTGACCTTTGGAGGGAGCTACCCTGGTCTCCAAGCAGTTGTCTGTGACCAGCCTTGTGTGCTGGGACAAGGGGAATGAGATCCCAAGCTGGGTGTCTGGTAAAGGAGAATGTGTGTCCGGCTCTTCTTTGTCCGTGGAGCAGACAGAAGGGGCCTTTCAGCCTGTGATGGTTGAGGGTAGTGCAGTTATCTCAGAGTTGGTTCTGGATTCAGCTAAAGCCCAAGAGGGGAAGGGTCCTAAGTTTGTGTCTGCTCGGGAGAATGGCCCTGTAACTAGGTCGTATCCAGTTAGTGTCCATGTAAAATCCCAGAGACCAGACAATTCTGGTGCTTGTCTTTTGCCTGTTGCTAGTGTGTTGTTGGGAAAGGGTGGAGCAACTCTGTCTGATCAGGGTGAGATCCTAGCCAGGGCACAAGGAGAGCAGAAAGGCGATTTGATTGTGTTACCTACTGAGGGTGTGGAAACCTGTAGCAAGAAGGAAAAGATTCCAGAACTTGTGTGTGGCAAAGGGAAGGAGAATGCTTCTTACCTTTTATCTAGGAAGTCTGTAAGTTTGCCTGAAAGGGGATTGTGTAGGAATCCACCTGATGGGCCAGAGGTAATTCTGGATGTAAGGGAGACCCAGAAAGAGTCTGTTGTTGCTCAGAAAAGTGTTCCTCTAGAGTAAGCCCTAGGTAAAGAGGGTAAGGGCAGAATTTCTGTGAAGGGTGACAGGTTTCAGAGTAGCAGTCGTGTTAGTCTGTATTTGCAAAAAGTAAAGGAGTACTTGTGGCAGCTTAGAGACTAACCAATTTATTTGAGCATAAGCTTTCATGAGCTACAGCTCACTTCATCGGATGCATAAAGGGTGAATTGTTGCATAGAAAAGCCCCTAGGGAAAGGAATCCTCATGGAGTCTTTGCAAGCAGTTTACTGCAACTGAAGGGTGTGAAAGTGATTTAATCAAGAAAGTTTCAGTTCCTAACAGCCAGAAATTTTCTGTTGTGAATGGATCCACTGACTTTCCTGTTGAAGGATCCAGTGTGGATAGCTTTGAGAAGGTCTCAGATGGAGTGAAACCTGTTTAGAAAGTTAAACAGTCCTATAACCAAGTGGCTGTGTTTGGCCAGCTTGTTGGGGAGACAAGGTTGCTGAGAAAGGAATGTCTCCATGCTAGTTCTGTAAGTGAACAGTATGTGGCCCAGGTCAAGATGGGGGCTCTTAACCAAGAGAGCCCGAATTGCAGCCCTCCAGACTGAAGCGCTGGGAGAAGACCCGATCCCAGTTTGAGCCCTGGGGGTTTTGGGGTGGCAAAAGGGCACGGGCCACATAAACCTTCCCACATACAGCATGCGAGTGCTATCGACCACCCCCGACTTAAGGGAGGGCGTAAAACTGGAAGGGCCTGGTGTAACTCCCACCAAGGAACGGGAGAGATGCTGGGGCATCCATGGGAACGTTGGTGGGTTTGAACTTCCCCAGGTCACCAGCAAAAGTGACCCCGCTCAGTTCGGTCTCGAAGGGGGGAGAGATGTGACGAAGTGGGACAGTTCTTAATGTTTCCTCTGAATAGTGTGGGGGTGCCTCAGTTTCCCCTATGCAGTTCTTAAGTATCTAGGTGGTGGGATAAGGGTGTGTGATCCTTGCAGAGCCCTAGAGGGCAGGTGTGTGCAGGGGTCTGGACACAGAGAATGGCCAACACCCTGTTTCCTGGCAACTGATGGCCTGGGCCCTTCCCCCCTGCAAGGTGAGAGCTAAAGGGTTGGAGAACAAAGGAATCCG
The DNA here is from genome assembly GCF_015237465.2 of Chelonia mydas. NCBI lineage: Eukaryota > Metazoa > Chordata > Testudines > Cheloniidae > Chelonia > Chelonia mydas. Next base: position 17,165,589 of record NC_051259.2, on the reverse strand, counting down.
GTGCCCTCCTGGCCCGGGAAAGAGACAAAGCCCAGAGGAGGAGGGGCTGGAGAGAGTTTCAGTTTGGGGCTGGCTGGGGACGAGGAGTGAAGTGCAGACGTGGTTGTCTCACTCACTGCCCCCCAAAATGGACCCGGCTGAGGGGTCCTGTTCTCTGCACCTACAAGCTCTGTGTTAGACCATGTTCCTGTTGTCTAATAAACCTCTGTTTTACTGGCTGGCTGAGAGTCACGTCTGACTGCGAAGTTGGGGTGCAGGACCCTCTGGCTTCCCCAGGAGCCCCGCCTGGGCGGGCTGGCTGTGGGAAGCGCATGGAGGGGCAGAGGATGCTGAATGCTCCGAGGTCAGACCCAGGAAGGGGGAAGCTGTGTGAGCTGTGTGTCCTGCAGACAGGCTGCTCACAGGAAGGAGACTGCCCCAGAGTCCTGACAGGCTTCATAGGGAGCAGTTCCAGAGCATCGCCCGGGGACTCTGTGACACCCTCCATGGCAGGGACTGCCCCCACTGCCGCGGCCCCGCCACCGGCCGCGGAGTCCCTCCCCGCTGTTCCCTCCACCAGCTACCTCTGCCGGGCGATGGGGAACGTCCGGAGGGACTGCCCCTTGGCCTGGCGCGGAGGAGCGTCCGGGACCCCCGAGCCCCAGCAGGGCGCTGGTCCTGTCATCGCCGGCGCCCCTGGCTGCCCGGTGCCCAGAGCCGCCCCTCCTCTTTCCCAGCCCACCACTGCTCCCGCTTGGGCCCTAGGGGCACCTCCCCCAGTACGCCCAGATGAGCGGGAGAGCCCAGCCCCTGCTGCATGCACTCGGGCGGGGCCCGTAGAGGAGGGTGCGGTGGGGGTATCACCGAGCGTGGGAGAGGGCCCACCCCAGGGGGAATCTGCCCCCCTTTGTGCTGCCCCACCGTTGCCTTCCCGGGTCCCCGAGTCATCCTCCCTGCCCCAGACCCAACCCCTGTTACTCAGCCTGCAGACGATGCCATGGAGGGCTGGGCCCTATTCCAGGGGAAGTGGGGCAAGCAGAAGGCTCGAGCTCCGCTCCTTCCATCCGATGCGGAGGCCCCCCGGAAAAACAGGAAGGGGGGCACCGATGCCGAGCCTTCCGCCCTGCCCATGGCCATGTTCCATCCACCAGTGCCGGCTGGGGAAGACGTGGCAGCACCGAGAGGAGCGCTGCCTCTCCATCGGGGTCCCTCCCCACGGAGGCCTCAGATGGAGCCCCTCCTGCCCCCTTAATGTCTGAAACCCCTGCAAACTCCGAAGCGAGCGTCGCCCCGGGGGCTGGCGGGGAGGGCCCCGGGGTGGGGGGAGGCAATCTCCCCTCCATCTATGAGGAGATTGAGGCCCTGAGTCTGACCCCAGTCACCCAGGGGGAGGACGACCCTCTGCCAGTGGGCCTCGGCCTGAGCGACCTCACCCCACCCCCCCTTCCCCATGCCCCCTCCCCATAACCACTGCTTCTGCTCCCGCCTCCGTGGGTCCCTTGGACTCTTCGATCTGCTCGGTCGCAGGTGGCACTCCGCTGACGGCCGCCGAGCCTGCTGAGGTGACGGCCAGTGCCTCGCGGCCAGGACCCAAGTTACCAGGGGTATCCCCTGTTGGTGTGGGGCAACCGACTTCCTTCCCTGGTGGGGGCCCCACTGAAACTTGCCCATCCCCTGTTGCCGTGGCTGTCACACCTGCCGTTGAGCCTGAGCCCGGCATCACTGCGGACCCCCTCCCCGTCCCTCAGATCCCTGAGCTGGACCGAGGGAGTCACCTCCCAGCGGCCTGGTTACTGGGGCCCAGGATCCTGCCTCTGCCCCTCTCCCCGACCCTGCTCCTGACCCCTGCCCTGCCTCTACTCCTGTCCCCGTCCCTATCCACTCCACCTCCCGCGATGGCATTGCCGCCCCTGGGGCCATCTCCTTCCCTTTCCTGGAGAGTGACCCCCAGGGAGCGGCCTTTGTGTTTCCCTGTCCCGACCCACTAGGGGCTGCTATCCTCCCTCCGCCGCCCCCCATTGAGCCAGGGTCTGAGGCAGGCCACGTGGTTCCGGCCCATCGGATGCCACATCGTGGGTCTTCCCCTTGACTGCCCGTCTTGGTGTGCCACGGGTCTGTGCCAGGGAGGATGACCAGGGGCCAGTGACCCCATCCCCACATCGGCTGAGAGAAGAGCTGCGGACATTTCGAGAAGACGTCCGTGGCTCCCATAATGAGGTGCAGCTCGCTCTCCAGCGATGAGGGGGATTTTCATCTAATCCTCCGGGCCAAGGGGGCCCTCATGGGGGAGGGTAAAAGGACCGGGAAGCAGGGCGCCGCGACCTACCATCGGGCCTGCGGCTTCCGTGACTCCTTGCTCACCTTCAGGGTAGGTCACGGTTTTCTGCGCGGGCCACTGGGGGCCGTGCGCATCCCTGCTGGCGAGGATCCTCTCCAGCTCTTCTCATGGCACCTATCACCTTTGCAACACTGAACACCCGGGGCTGTAGAATGGGTCTCCGCAGGTGCCAGGTGCTTTCCTTCCTTCGGGAGGGGGGTACTCTGTGGTTTTCCTGCAGGAGACCCATACGGATCCGCCCACCGAAGACAGCTGGCGGCTGGAGTTGGGGGACAGGGTCTACTTTAGCCATCTCACAGTTGGTACGGCTGGAGTGGCGACCCTGTTCTCCCCCGACCTACGGCCCATAGTGCTGGGGGTCAGTGAGGCTGTGCTGGGGCCACCTGCTGCACCTCCGGGTCCGCATGGAGGGGCTCATAGTCAACCTCGTTAACGTCTATGCCCCGACATCGGGCCCGGAGCGGCTGCATTTTTATCAGCAGGCATCCGCCTTCCTCGGCTCCTTGGATCCTCACAAGTGCCTGGTCTTGGGCAGGGACTTTAACGCCACCCTCAAGAAGCGGGATCATTCGGGGACCGAGCAGGGCCCGGCCGCCGTGGACGTCCTCCGGGAGATTGTCGAACATCACTCCCTGGTGGACGTCTCGACGTTTACCTATGTCCGGGTGGAGGCCCACTGGTCGTGCCACTCCCGGTTGGACCGCATCTATTTGTCATGCTTCCACCTTTCACGGGCCCACTCCTCCAACATCCGGCTGGCCCCTTTTTCAGATCACCCTCTGGCCACCGTGACGGCCTCTCTCTGTGTGGAGAGGCTGGGGCAGGCCTATTGGCATTTTAACAACAGCTTGCTGGACGATGTGGGCTTCGTGACGTCCTTCCAGGAGTTCTGGCTGGCCTGGCGAGGGCAGCGGCGTGCCTTTCCCTCGGCGCGGCAGTGGTGGGACCTGGGGAAGGTGTGCGCCCGGCTCTTCTGCTGTGACTACACCCGGGGCGCCAGCCAATGGAGGGATGCGGGGATAGAGCAGTTGGAACGGGAGGTCTTAGAGCTAGAGAGGCGTCTGGCCACCAGCCCTGAGGATCCATCCGTTTGTGGAGTGTGCTGGGAGAAGCGGGAGGAGCTCCGGGCCCTCGACAACCATCAGACCCGGGGTGCTTTTGTTTGATCCCGCATCCGCCTCCTTCGGGAGATGGATTGCAGCTCCCGCTTCTTCTACGCCCTGGAGAAAAAGAAACACGAAACAAGAAACACGTCACCCGCCTTCTGGCGGAGGACGGCACCCCCCTCACAGATCTGGCAGAGACGTGCGTAGAAGGTCCTGGCCCTCTCGCACACCTTTTCTCCCCGGATCCGACCTATCCTACCGCTCGCAGAGTGCTCTGGGATGGACTCCTGACGGTCAGCGCGGGCAACCGGGACTGGCTAGAGCTGCCTCTCTCTCTGGCCGAGTTCTCGGAAGCCCTCTGCTGCATGCCTACCAATAAGTCTCCGGGCATGGACAGGCTGACCATAGAGTTCTATCGCGTGTTCTGGGACGTCCTCGGCCCAGACCTAGTCACTGTCTGGGCCAAGTCTTTGCAAAGTGGGGTGCTCCCTCTCTCATGCAGGCGAGCCTTATTGCTGAAGAAGGGGGACCTCCGTGACTTACAGAATTGGTGTCCTGTCTCGCTCCTCAGCACGGACTACAAAATCGTAGCGAAGGCCATCTCGCTGTGGCTGGGGTCTGTGCTGGAGGACGTGATCCACCCAGACCAGACTTACACCGTCCCGGGCCATACCATCTTTGATAATCTGTATCTGGTCCGGGATCTCTTGAAGCTTAGGTGTAGGGATGGTCTGTCGTTCGCCCTCCTGTCCCTGTATCAGGAGAAGGCGTTTGACAGGGTAGACGACAGGTATCTCCTGGGCACTCTGCGAGCATTAAGCTTCGGATCCCAGTTTGTGGGTTTTCTCCGGGCGCTGTACGCCTCCGCAGAGTGTCTGGTCAAGCTCAACTGGACCCTGACCGAGCCAGTCAGCTTCGGGCGGGGAGTATGGCAGGGGTGCCCCCTCTCGGGCCAGCTGTATGCTCTGGCGATTGAGCCTTTCCTCTTCTCCTCTGCAGAAGGTTGACGGGGTTGGTGCTTCAAGAGCTGGAGCTGCAGCTGGGTCCTCGTCTGGGGGAAACGTGGCACCTGCAGATTGCAGGCTCGATCCCTCCCCTCTGATGAGGAGGGAGAGGAGGCCCCCCAAAAGATGCTGTGGGGGGCTGACATCGCTACATCTTCCGCCGCACCCCAGGATGGAGCCAGGCAGGAGGCGCTAGCCACGGGAGCCATGGCAGCGGATGGAGATGCCACTGCCCCCCTTGTTGAATCCCCTCCCAAGGAGGCCTCTGCAGGAGTTCCCCCGGCTCCTTTGCCACCTGTGCCCCCTGCTGCTGCTGATACCGGGGCTATGACTGCCATGGGGACTGAATTTACGTCCATATTTGAGGAGATCGAGGCCCTGGGTCTGACCACGGTCACCAAGGGGGAGGACAACCCGCTGCCAGCAGGCCTCGAGCTGGGCGGTAGCTCAGTCCCACTGCCCCCTCCTGCTTATCCCTGCCCCTCATTCCCAGCTGTAGCCCCTGGGGCACCCCTGGGCCTCCCGATCTGCCCGCCGGTGGATGGCACCCTACCGAGGCCACCGAGCCCCTGGAGGCGACGGCCGATGCCGAGCAGTTGGTCCCCGAGCCTGTGGGCGCGCCCTCCACCACCTGGATGGAGCAGTTAGCCTCCCCTTTGGAGGGGGGCCCCACTGAAGTTTCCGTTGTGCCTGACACCGTGGCTGCCGGTGACATGCTTATCACAGCTCCTGGGCCCGGCGTCGGTGAAGGCCCCCCTCTAACCCCTGTCCCCTTGGCCCCCAATCCTGATCAAGAGGAGCCGCACCCTGGCAGTCTGGCTGTCAGGGACCATGAACCTACCGCTGTCCCCGCTCCTGCTCCTATCCCTGCTCCCGACCCCTCTCCTGTCCCAGTCCCAATGTTAGACCTTGTCCCTGCTCCCACCCCTTCTTCTGCCCTAGTCCCTGGCCCTGTTCCTGCTCCTGATCCCATTTCCGTTCCCAATGAGTTGTTCGCCCCCTTCCCCTCCACCTCTCATGCTATTGCCACCCCCGAGGTTGTCTCGTTCCCGTTACTCACAGACAACCCTCAGGGGGCGGTTTTCATGTCCCCTCTTTCCAACACTATGGGGGCTGCACTATTCCCTCTGCTGGCCCCTCCCGTGCCAGGGATGGGGACGGGCTGCCCGGCGCAATCGCGCCGGGGCTCTGCCCCTTGCTTGCCTGTCTCCACGGGCCGGGAGGATCTTTCAGGGGCCCCACCGGAGGACGGCAGCAGGTTGGCTGCCACGTCCCCGTCTATGCTGAGGGAAGAGCTGTGCCATTTCCTGCTGGACACCCTTGGCTCAAAGGGCAAGGTGCAGCTCGCCCTCCAGCACTGGGGGGACTTCCATCGCGTCCTCTGGGCCGTGAAGGCCCTTCTGGGGGAGGGGAGAGGGACCGGGAGGCAGGGCATCTCAGCCTATCAGCGGGCCCGCAAGTTCTGCAACTCCCTGATGACCTTTGGGGTCAAACATGGGTTGTTGCGGGGCCCGCTGGAGGCCATCAATCCCCCTGCCCGTAAGGATTCGCCCCAGCCCTCCCTATGAAGGACACCATCTTTGCTACATTGAACACCAGGGGCTGTAGCGTGGGTCTCCACAGGAGCCAGGTGCTCTCCTTCCTTCGGGGGAGTACTCCATGATCGTCCTGCAGGAGACCCACACGGCTCCAGCCGTCGAGGCTAGCTGGCAGCTGGAGTGGGGGACGAGGTTTACTTTAGCCACCTTGACACACATTCGGCTGGGGTGGCCACCCTGTTCTCCCCCGAGCTACGGCCCGAGGTGCTGGGAGTAGCCAAGGTCATGCCAGGCTGCCTGCTGCACATCCGGGCCCATGTGGAGTGGCTGACATTAAACCTGGTCAATGTCTATGCCCCGAATGCAGGCCCCAAACAAGTGCATTTCTACCGGCAGGTGTCAGCCTTCCTCGGCACCCTGGATCCTCACAAGTGCCTGGTCCTGGGCGGGGACTTCAACACCACCCTCGAGGACCGGGACCGCTCAGGAGTCGAGACATCCCAGGCAGCTGCGGGGCGTCCTCAGGGACATCGTGGATCATCACTCCCTGGTGTACGTGTGGCGCGACCACCACCTGGACGATGATGTCACCTTTACCTATGTCCGGGTGGAGGAGGATCGGTCGTGCCACTCCTGGTTTGACCGCATTTATTTGTTGCGTTTCCATCTGGCACGAGGTCAGGCCTCTGGCGTCTGGCCAGCCCCGTTCTCGGATCACCACTTGGTGACCATGATGGCTTTTCTCTGTTCGGAGAGGCCGGGGTCGGCCTATTGGCATTTTAACAACAGCTTGCTGGTGGACGTGGGCTTCGTGGCGTCCTTCCGGGAGTTCTGGCTGACCTGGTGGGGGCAGGGGCGTGCCTTTCCCTCGGCGCGGCGGTGGTGGGATGTGGGGAAGGGGCACGCACGGCTCTTCTGCCACGACTACACCTGGGGCGCCACCCGGCGGAGGGATGTGGTCCAGTTGGAGCCGGAGGTCTTAGAGTTAGAGAGGCGTCTGGCCTCCGGCCCTGAGGATCCACCCCGGGGATCCACCCTCCACGCAGCGTACCGGGAGAAGCGGGAGGAGCTCCAGGCCCTGGAGGACCATCGGGCCCAGGGTGCCTTTGTTCGATCCCGCATCCATCTCCTTCAGGAGATGGATCGCAGCTCCCGCTTCTTCTATGTCCTGGAGAAAAGGAGGGGGGCCAAAAAGCACGTCCTGGCGGAGGACGGCACTCCTTCATGCATCTGGACGAGATGTGTGGAAGGGCCAGGGCCTTCTATGCTATCCTTTTCTCCCCGGATCCGACCGACGCTGAAGCCCGCAGGGTGCTCTGGACCAAACTCCTGACAGTCAGCGCGGGCGACCAAGACCGGCTGGAGCTGCCTCTCTCTCTGGCCAAGTTCTCGGAAGCCCTCCGTCGCATGCCCACCAATAAATCTCCGAGCATGGACGGGCTGATTGTGGAGTTCTATCGCGTGTTCTGGGACGTCCTCGGCTCGGATCTTGTCATCGTCTGGGCCGAGTCCTTGCACAACGGGGTCCTCCCTCTCTCGAGCAGGCGAGCCATGCTCGTCTTATTGCCAAAGAAGGGAGACCTCTGTGACCTACGGAATCGGCGTCCCATCTTGCTCCTCAGCACAGACTGCAAGGTCGTAGCGAAGGCCATCTCACTGTGGCTGGGGTCCGTGCTGGTGGACGTGGCCCATCCCGACCTGACCTACATCGTCCCGGGCCGGAACATATTTAATAACTTGTATTTGGTCTGGGACCTCTTGGAGCTGGGGCGTAGGGATGGTCTGTCATTCGCCCTCCTGTCCCTGGACCAGGAGAAGACGTTCGACAGGGTGAACCACAGGTATCTCCTGGGCACCCTGAGTGCGTTCGGCTTCGGGCCCCAGTTTGTGGGCTTTCTCCAGGTGCTGTATGCTGACGCGGAGTGTCTGGTGAGGCTCAACTAGACCCTGACAGAGCCGGTTAGCTTCGGGTGGGGAGTACGGCAGGGGTGCCCCCTCTCAGGCCAGCTGTATGCTCTGGCGATCGAGCCCTTCCTCCATCTCCTCCGCCGGAGGTTGACAGGGTTGGTGCTTTGGGAGCCGGATCTGCGGCTGGTCCTGTCGGCGTACACAGACGACGTGCTCCTCGTGGTCCAGGACCCGGACAACCTGGTGCGGGTGGAGGCTTGCCAGGCTATTTACTCGGCTGCCTCCTCCACCCGGGTCAACTGGGTCAAGAGCTCTGGCCTGGTGGTCGGGGACGGGTGGCAGGCGAGCTCCCTCCCGCCCGTGCTTCAAGCCATCCGGTGGAGCGCGGGTCCACTGCTCTATCCTGGCGTTTATCTATCCCCCATGCATCCTTCTCCACCGGAGAACTGGCAGGATTTGGAGGCCAGGGTGGGCGAGCAGCTGCGGAGATGGACAGGACTGTTCCGGTGTCTCTCCCTGCGAGGGAGGTCGCTGGTGGTGAACCAGCTAGTCCTGTCCGTGCTCTGGCACCAGCTCAACACCCTGAGCCCGGGCCCGAGGATCCTGGCCAGGCTCCAGAGGATGGCTCTGGAGTTCTTCTGGCCGGGGCTGCACTGGGTCTCTGCAGGGGCTCTGAGTCTTCCCCTGGAGGAGGGAGGACAGGGCCTGGTTTGCCTGTGCAGCCAGGTCCATGTCTTCCACCACCAGGCCCTGCAGAGGCTCCTTTGTGGTGCAGGTAGTCTGGCGTGGAGCACATTGGCACACGCCTTCCTCCACCACCTCCAAGGGCTCCGATAGGACCGGCAGCTCTCTTTTCTCCATCCGAGAGGCCTTCCGCGAGACCTCTCCGAGCTGCTGGTCTTCTACTGGGACCTCCTCCGGACCTGGAAGCTTTGTTCAGTGACCCAGGTACTTTGTGGCCACCAAGGGGGCGGACCTCCTCGTGGAGCCCCTGCTACACAACCTCGACCTCCGTGTGCAGGTGATGGAGTCTCCCTCGGTGCCCCAGAGGTTGGTCCTGGCAGAAACCACCAGAGTCGGAGACCTCCTGGACTACGACGGGGGACTGAGTGGTGCCCTGCGTGCTCGGTCGAAGCATGGGGCTTTCCACCCTTCCGACCCCCAGGTGTGTACTCCAGGAGGTGGAGGCCGCCTTGTCACCTGATTCTCTCGCTTTCCTACAGTGAGCCTGTGAGAGGGCGCTCCCCGCCCACCTCTCATCCCTGGCCCTCCGGACGTTTTTCTTCAGCCCCTGTTCCGCAGGCTCCCCCGGCCTCCCCGCTCCCACACTCCGAGCCGGCTGCACACCCTGCAGCCGGTTCGGTTCCGAACCGCGCCCAGAAACCATCTGTACGTTCTTGTGCTCCACACACTGCACTTCCTCCCCCTCGCGTCCCGCCCCGACACCAAATGGCAGGACTGTCTTCCACCTCGAGAGGGCGAGGAACCCTGGTGGTCCAGCCTTTATTCCACTTTGGTCCACAGCCCGCCGGCGACATCGGTTGGCAGCTCCTTCACGGAGCCGTGAGCATGGGCGTGCACCTGGCGCGGTTCACCCCTATACCCCAGGCCTGTCCCTTTCGCCGTGTGAGGGAGAACCTGGCGCACGCTTATCTTGAATGCGCCAGGTTGCAGCCCCTATTCCGGCTCCTCCAGAACCTCTTGTTGAGGTTCTGGCTGCACTTTTCCCTGCACTTGTTCCTTTTTGCACGTCTCATCCGTGGCCCCACGAGGTCGCGAGACCTCCTCGTCAACCTCCTCCTGGCTCTGGCTAAAGTCTCCATCTATAACACCAGGAGGAGGATGCTGGACGAGGGGGTGCTCTGCGACTCTGGGGCCTATTTCCATTCCTCCCTCGTCTCACGCATCCAGGCAGAGTTCCACTGGGCAGCGTCTGCTGGCTCCCTTGATAGCTTCGAGGAGCAGTGGGCACTGTCCGGGGTTCTCTGCTCAGTATCCTCATCCGGTACCCTCGTTTTGAACCTATGACCTTCACTCAGATCCCTGTTTTTCATTAGTTGTTCCCCGCATTTACTTGGTCCCCTGGGTCCAGTGGTCCCTCCCGCTAGGCTGGGGGAGGGGCCTTTAGAAGTGGGTGGGCTTGCACCCGCCCACCTCCCGGGTTTTCCAATGAGACCCCCTACAGAGGGTCAGAATTCAAGTGGGAAGCTGCTGCATTGTCCTCAAACAGCCTGGGTCTGTACAGGCAGGAGCCAGGCAGGGCTTGGGCTACGGGGCCAAAGCACTGCCCCCACACTCACAAATCGAGTCTGGGCCCCAGAGTCAGGAGATTAAACAATAATATTTCATTGGACTTCCCTTGTCTGAGCCGGGGCGGGCTCACGGCATGGGGGCGCTGAGGATGCAGCTTGCTGGGGGACCGCGGGCTAGGAATAATCAGGCCCCTGGCGTCGTCCGAGAGCAGAGGGTGGCATGAGGCTCGCAGTTCAAGGGGGCATTGACCGGCTTTTTCAAAAGAGTAAGATCAGTGGTGAAGCCTCCTCCCCGGGGGGGGCTTCTCTCCCCTTCTCTCTGCTCCCCCTCCCTGGGGGATTTCACTGGAGAGGGCAGGAAGCAGCTTTTCCCTGCGCTGGGCTCAGTGGCAGCAGGGAGACTAGACAGAACCCTCCTTTTAGAGCCTGATGCTGGAGCTCCCCAACCCAGGGCAGGTTCCTGGCGGCAGGGACCCCTGAGCCCCAGGCTCTGAGGTCGTGGTGCAGTTGGCCATGTAGGCACAGGTCGGGTGCTATGCTGAGTCAGGGGCGAGCTCCCTGCTCAGCTCCCCCCACTCCCAGGCCCTGCTTGGCTGCAGCAGGCAGCTGCAGGTGGGTGGGTCCCTTTGTGAGGCCTCGTCTATACACAGAAAGCCAGGCTCTCCACAAACCCACCCGTCCCTGAGCAGTCTGGGCCAGGGAGCCCTGCCAACCCCCCCCAGCTTCGGAACAGATTGCAAAGCATGTGTATTTAATTCACACAGTGCAGAAACATCCTTAACACCAGGTTTGACAGTGAAAAGCCACCGTACCTTGCCAGGGCTGGCGTGATGCACGGCACCGTGCAGGAGGCCCACCTATCTACCCTTTGCCATGCCCTTTGGTGGCGTGTGTCCCTTGGGCTTGCTGAGGGGTGTGAGGGTGACAGAGGAGGGGAATGGGGACAGGAAGGAGCAGAGGGAGGAGAAGGAGCCCTGTGCGCTCCGCAGTGGTGCAGAGGAGACAGACAGGAGTGGACCTAAGGTCCCTGCTGAGCAGGGAGGGGGACCAGCCTTCAGTCCTGAAGGCTGCAATGAAGTGGAGAGTGAGGTGGGAGAAGTAGTCATCAGCAGCAGTGACAAAGCGGGCGGGTGGGGCTATTCCGTAACAGAGACCACGGGAGTCACTTGGGATAATTCCCAAATCCCTTAGCTTCAAACCCCAGCGCAGCGAATTCTCTTTATTTCATTCCCCTGAAAGTAGAGGGGGCAGATGACCATTTCCAGTTGGTCGAATAGCCCCAGATCCCTGGGAAGGGACAGGGTTACCAGAACAGACGAGCATGTGTAAGCAGCATTATATGTGGTCTGTCGAGGTTCTGACAGAGAGAACATTATATGTGGTCTGTCCAACGGAGAGAAAAGCACATTTACGAGGCCAGGGGAAAATCCAAAACAGCAGCTCCCTGGGAGCAATAACGTCCTGAGCACCCCACAGGGTGGCCTGCAGACCCCTTTAGTGCCTGCAGCGTAGATCACCCACCCCCAGACTGGGAATGATACTAAATACCCAGCAACAGAAAATAGACTTTGATATAGGAGCTGCTCCCCCCATCCCAGACAGCGGAAAAAACCCAACCCCCCCGCACACAGACACACACTCAAGCCGTCATCTGTACATCAAAGGCAATAAAACTCTGCCACATCTTTAATTTATTTGCTGCTGCTATGAGTTGATAATTCCACATTCACAGTACAGAATAAATTCCTTTCATTGCTGTGTTCGTGCTCCTTCTCCGAGGATCATGTACCTAGGTGGGGTCTGCAGGGCAGGGCTTGGGGAGCCGGGGGAGGGAATCATTCAACATTTTGGTTCTCAGAATGTCTCCCGTCCAGCCCCCCAAATTCAACTCTTCTTTTGATGTCCCAGCAAAGGGATCTCGCGGGTCTGGATCCAAAGTGGGGCTCGGGTGCTTCTGTCTGTGAGGAATAACTGGGCGGGGGCAGTAAGATGCTTGACCCCTCCCTGCTCTCAGGTTTGTAAGTGAACAGCAGACACAGGGAGCGACTGAAGGCCTGGGAGCAAGGGTTACTGAACTTTAGAGCCACTCCCATTGCTTGCTGTGAATTACAGCTGCTCAGGAAACGATCCCCCGCCGGCTACCCCCACCGTGATTTTTCACAAAAAATTCAGAAAATGATAAATTTGGGGGTTTCTTGAAAAATCATTTCCCAGCTTTTTGGCAACCATTTTCCTTCTTCCCCCCCGATTTTTGGGAAGGGAGGTGGGGGTGTTGGAAATTAATTTATTCATAAACATTGTTTTTTTACAACCCCCCCTTTTTTTTTAATCAAAAAGATTTCCTGGGGAATGCTGGTGGAACTTAGCTGTGCAGCAGTTGTGGCCCTGTGTGTGAATCATTCACAACCCTTACCCTAGCTGCAGCGGGGGGAGAGGGGTAGCTTAGTGGTTTGAGCATTGGCTTGCTAAACTGAGGGTTGTGAGTTCAGTCCTTGACGGGGCCATCTGGGGATTGGTCCTGCTTTGAGCAGAGGGTTGGGCTAGATGACCTCCTGAGGTCCCTTCCAACCCTGATCTTCTCTGATCCCCTTGACACAGATTCATGAGCATTCACCAAATAGGGCCTATGAACAGGCTACAGCATGTCCCAAAACCCATCACTTTGACTTCTGGTTATTCATGTAGCATTTTTGCTGGAGAATGTTTTGTGCTTACATTTGTGAAAAATCCAGCTTTACACGTCCTGGTGATCAATGGACCGTGTGTCCTGACAGTGCAGCTAGCTTAGCGGGCAGGCCTGGAACAGCCAGGGACGGCTTTTCAGATCATTCCACCAGCTGTCCCACCTCTGCATTTCTACAAGGCAAAGGCTGAGCTGCCTTCAGCCGCCACGTGTCTTTGGCTGTGCCATGGAGCAGAAAGCTGGACCCAGATCCTCCTACGGTCCAGGAGTGTTCAGATCTCGGCTTTCCCAGATTGCAAGGCCAGAAGGGACCGTTATGATCTAATCTGACCCGCCGTGTAGCACAGGCTGCCGGGTTCCAGTTCTGATATTTATCTTCTTTCCCCTGTGCCCAGGCCCTGAATGTTCATCTCGTTTTTGCACTGGGCCCCTCCCCCTCTTTGCCTTTCACTTTAATTCTACATTAATTTATTTTCCCTGTGTTTTTTTTAATTTTATTAAAAAAACTTGTTTATTCCCTTTTTTCCGCCTTTCTTTCCCTTCCTACGTGCTGCAGCTGCCTCTCCTGATGGCCGGGCGCTACCACAAAGCTGCTTGGCTCCTCTTTCCTTATTTAATAATTACCATCTCCTAGTCATCTTGCAGGGGCTTGGAAACCCACTTAATTCCACCACAGAATGGGTTAACTGCCAAGCTGCATAATTTTTTCTTACCAGTGATGTATAACTGTTTACGAGATGGGATGAGAAGAGGCATCTCCAAAAGCCAAGGCAGGATGGAACTCCAAAGCCTGGGGAAGGATATAGGTCCTAGGAGCTGTCTGGTTCTGAAACAGGTTCTTAGCTCCACCTTCGCTTGCCCTGTAAAATGTGCCTGCAGAGGCCCTTTGCCTTGGTCTCCTCCTGAGCTTCTCAGCTTTCTCCTCTCTGCACTGGGGTCTGGGCACTTCAAGAAAGGTGGCTTCGCTCACTAAGACCCAGGAGCTCCAAAGCGTGAGGTCCGGCTAAATGCCAGTGCTGCACTTCCTGACATTGACCCTGCCTAGAGTATACTACAGCCACCCAAAGCAGACTGGGAGCTTCCACTCCCTGGAGGGATGCTCAGTATGGAGTCCTGCTGGGTTTCAGATAGGCAGGGTTAGCCAGGTTTTAAGAGCAGGGGTTCTGGATTCCTGGGTTCTGTTTCTGGCTTTGCCCCGATCACTGTGTGACACTTCCCTGTCTCTAAAATGGGGCAATAAATAGCAGAGGGTGATTTTGCACCAAAAAATATTCAATATTTAGTTCCAGGCCATTTGGCAGCTCAGAAATGTCCCTCTGTCCAAATCATCCAGGCTTGTCCTGTGCACAGCACCCCCTGTGACAGGGAACTTGACAGACAAGGATGGAGCCAAGGGCTCTGTGCTGGTGATCTAGACTGGAAACACCTAGGGCCCCAATCCCACAATACATTCTGCATGTTTATCACATGCCTGTGGTCCCATGAGTAATGCTACACACATGACTGGGTGTTCTTTAGATTGTAAAGAGCTGACCATATCTCCCTGTGTGTGCACAGCACCCGTCACAAGCCATGGGCAGACTGCGGCCTCCAGCTTCTTCCGCCGAACACATAACAAACAGTAAACGACATTTCCGTCACGAGAAAATATTAATTTGCTTATGTTTCAGTGTAAACATTGATCTTAGTCCCTTTAAAAGTTCAGATTTTGAATTTCAAAATTTTGTTACTGACCTTTTTTCTTGCAAACTTGGTCATTTCTGAGTGAAAATGGGCCACTTCACTCAAATGGGTCTGAATCAATAAAACATGAAATCAGAGAATCTCAGGGTTGGAAGGGACCTCAGGAGGTCACCTAGTCCAGCCCCCTGCTCAAAGCAGGACCAACCCCAACTAAATCAATGTGACAAGGTTTTTGCAAAATCGCCTTTTTTTTCAAATTTGAAATGAAAAACCTCTCATTTTAAGAACTTTGATTTTTTGAGTTGCTCAGCCCTGTGGTCATCGGCATGTCAGAGGTGTGATGCAAGTATCATACTTCCTTACCAGTCAGGGCACTGCGAGGGGTAAGGAGTGTTTGTAAAGTGCTTTGAAATACTTGGATAAAAGGTGCTAACGGAATTATTATTTATATTCCAGTCTCATGCAGAGGGGACTCAACCAAGGACCTGGCCCCAGCACAGAGTAGCACGGTCCATTCCCCAAAAAGCTTGGACAAATAAACTGTTCATGCTAAAACCTATGAAATGTCCAGGACTCTCAGACAAATGTGCCACAAACAGAGCACATTTCATAGAAACGTCAGTTTCAACTAAACTTTCTCAGTTCCAGATGGAATTACTGGTCAAAGCAAGAGGCAGAGATCACAGCCCTCCCCAGCATAGCCAAGAGCCTGGTGTTTAGGGTGCTCGCCTGGGATGTGGGAGACTCGGAGTCAAGACCCTTTTTTTGAAAAAGGCCAATGAAGGACTTGAATGTGGGTCTCCTACATGCCAGCTGAGTGCCCAACTCACCAGGGTATTGGCTATTGCAGGTTCTTGCTCTCTAGTTTTTTCATGAAAAATGTGGAAAGGTCTTGGGGTGGGGTTGTGCCACTTTGTAACAAAAACAAATTTCAAAATTAAATTATTTTGCAAATCAGAATTCTTGTTTTTTGGCCAGCCTTAGCCACCAGTCACTACGCAGAAAAATAGTATGACTCCATGGGCCAACATGATGCCCTCAGAAATGACAAGGTTTGGGAATCAGATTTTTTCAACTGGTTCTAGCTTTTTGCAGGCTCTCGCCAAGGTTCTCTGGCCAGCCAGTCCAACTGAGTCCTGCATGTGCTTCTTGGAGTTGCTGGGGGAGGGAGGAAGCAGGGTCAGCCATTACCAAGCACCTGTTATGTAACGGCTGTGGAATCATCCTTACCGCTAGCTGGAGCTGAGTGGGTATCAACAGGCTCAGAGGTTCAGTTGAGTTCAGCATCTAAAAGTTCAGGCTGTAATTGCAAACAGAGCCAAAGAACAGATCTCCTTTGAATCATGGCTGGGCTGAGAGTCTCACAAGGTCAGGATTCCTTGTGAGGGGGTTATACTCCCGGGTTTTGGTTGGATGGAAAATTCCTCAAGAGTAGCCTCCCTAATGGTATATCTGTGTCCTGCTCTGCCCCAGAGAGTGAAGAACATGGGTGTGTGGAACCTCATAAACAAGAGAACTTAATTAAACTTTACAAGGATTTAAAAGCTTTTGGGTTTGTTTCAAATCCCACTTTACTCAAACTGCTTTGTGTATTCCTAACCCAAAACACTAACATGAACCCAGCCCTAACCCCAGCTCTATCCTTAACCCAACCCTAACCTCAGCTCTAAACCTTAACTCTATCCTTAACCTCACCGTAACCCCATCTCTAACCTTAACTCTACCCTTAACCAAACCCTAACCGCACCTCTAACCTTAACCCCAGCTCTAACTTTAACTCAAACCTTAAACTAATCATAACCTCAACTCTGACCTTAAACCAACTCTAACCCTGACCTTCAACCTGATTCTAACCCTAACCTTCAACCTGATTCTAACCCTGTTACCCAAATCTAAATCCTAACTGTAACCTTAACTCTAACCAGAACCCAACTCTAACCCTCACTTTATACACAATTCTAAGCCGTACAATAAGGCTTTGTCTAAACGAGGCTAAAGATCAGCTGTAGCTTGGGCTTTGTTAACAGTAATTAGTTGAATGTGACCTAAACTCAATCACTTTTCTGAGTGCCGATACAGACTAACACCTTTAGCTTAATTTTAGCCAATTGAGTTATAGCCCAGGTAGAAACCTAAGTCATGACTTAGCGTTAACTTAGCCTGACTTAAACATGACTGCTCTTCCTAGTCTAGACAAACCTTAGCTCATGTTAGTTAGAATGTGTTAGCGAGGACCTTGTCTACATTGGAAAGCTAAGGTATGAATTTAAACGTATAAAGGTATACGTGTATAATGCCCAGTGGGGAAGCTCTTATTCCAGTGTAAGAGTGCCCTTTTCCGGTTTAGGTTATGTTGCTTGGGGGGTGTATGTTAAGTTAAACCAAAAACTGGCATTTTTCTACAAAATAAGTGTGTCCACACAGGGCATTACATTAAGTATAACTGGGGCTGTACAATGATATCAGTTTAACCCATAAAACTTGCCCACACAGACAAGGTTTTAGCGAGCTCATGTGAACTCAGCACAGACTTTTCCGAGTCCAGACAAAGCCGAGGGTAGACAAGGCAGTGTGTGAACCTTAACTGGTGCTGAACTGGCTGAGTGAAAGCCTCAACGCCCCAACCGGGCTCACCGTGACTAGCTGATAGGCGTTTACCATGCAGCCTGCCTGCTGACACTATGTGGTTTAAAATGTGTGAGTTGAAATGTTAGCTCACAGGATTTAAAAATACATCTGTTATCCCAGTGGGGGCAGCCCTGGCCCAGCCGCTACCCTAGCCAGACCTTTGTTCTAGCCGGAACGGCAGCCCCTCACCACTCACGTGGCATGTGCCCTCTCAGCATCAGCCCTGACTGAGCCAGTGTGCAGAGTCCCCCGGCCAGCGCTTGGACGCATGGGGACGGGCTGCTGCAGCTCCGGCTCACAGTAGGGCAGCAGGCAGCAGCTCCTGCAGATGAGTCAAAGCGGAAGAGCCCCTTACTGAGCCGGTCAGAGCTCTGCTACGTTTTCCAGCTAGAAGTTGCTCCATGAAGCTCTTTCCATGCTGGGAGACACAAGTTCCCTTCTTTCCACTCAGCCTGCTCCTCCCCAGACCAATGAACCCCCCATGCGTCCTCCCGGGGACAGAGACTGTTGGGAGCAGGCTGCAATGCCTGTGCCCTGGCAATGAGCAGGCCCTGCTAGTCCTGACATCGCTTGGCATAGCCGGGGTGGGATCTCCTACAAAGCCCTCTTGCTCTAAGGGCTCCCGGGTGGCTCTTGTGAGCAGCGAGAAGGGGCGATATCCCACACACCAGCCTCTCCTGTCTCCATCCCTCTCTGCAGAGTGCCCTGGAACCTGCCTTTGTTACACGGGGCCAGCATCGCCTGTTGCTGAATGGACCGGGAGGCTGTACCGGTGAACCCTGACATTAACCTAATTGTCTTCTCGCTTTGATTAGATGCACCACAAAGCCAGCAAAGGGATCAAATGAAATGTGAGTGGTGGCACGACTGCTTTGGAACGTTGATTAGATTTGAAAATACCACATTTAAATATCTTAGCATTTGTGGGGATTAGCAGAGAGAGAGATGGGGAGATGGAGAGGGAGGGGGGAAGAGGCAGACACAGCCTCTCCAAATCCCCAGGCAAGGGTCCTCGATTGTCTGAACTCCTGGCCTGTGCTTGCCCCCAGCCTTGCCTAGGGGTATCAGCCCTGGGTGGTGACACATTCCCAGGATGCTGGGATGCAGTCAGGTCAGATGGGGACGACCAAGAAAGCCTCTGAAGTCTTCTGTTGCCAGAGGTTCATCCAAGGTTTACAATATCCTCATCCAAACCACTCACTCCTGCGCTGCCACCACCAGGCCCCTGCCGACAAGAGGCAAGCTCGTAAACGTCGCCCAGCAGCAGTTATATTTATGCTACACAGTGAACTGCAAACGGCAGTCTCAGGCCATAAATGGGAAAGAAAACTGCAGCCCCAGCAGGGGCCTGGGTCTGGAAAATAATAATAATTAATTAATACTACTTCTAATAATAGTATACTTAACACATCTCCCTATCTGCTGCAGTTATATAGCTCCGATCCCCATATGCTCTATAGCACCTGTCATTCAAGGCTCTCAAAGTGCTTCACAAGCACGCTCACCACACTCCTTTGAGGTGTCTGCATAGTCTTCTCCCCAGAGCAAAGAAGGGAAACTGAGGCCCAGAGCGGTGAAATGACCAAGCCACAGTGAGACAGTGGCAGTGCTGGCAGCAGACCTCAGGACTCCTGGTGCCCAGCCTGCTGCTCTGAGCACTAGACACCTCCCCTCAAAGCATGCAGGTAGCGGTCTACAAAAGGACGGTGTGTGGACAGAAGGAAGGGCCCAGCGCGGTGTATGTCTTGTGCATGAGTGTGTGTGCGTGTGTATGTGAAAGAGAAGAGGGGGGATTCTAAGCAGAGCCAGGTGAATAATGGGAGACTGTATTTGCGACTAATTACTCAACGGAGTACGCCAACCTTCGCTATGAATGTCATTGGCAAGAATGTTTTGGCCCGTTTGAATTCTGCGTGGTTTCGCAGCTGCTAGAGCACGTGGCTAACGAGACGTTCCAGGCACCGCCGCCTGGTTCCCGCAGGCCCTAGTGCAGGACACAGTAGGGAGGGCAGGGCGGCTGCCCTCAGCACCACTGAGCGCCAAGGCTACTCGTGGTGCTGGTAAGGGCGAGTGTTGTCAGCCCCCTGCAGCCTTCCCTTCCCGTGTGGGCCAAGGGAGGACAGAGCGAGGTCGGTCCGTCAGAGGAGCCCCGGGGTTCCAGCCTGAGCTTTGTCATGCTCCTGCGGCACTTCGCTGGGTGCCCCCCCGCCCTCGCGGGAGCAGCCTGGCAGCCACCCGCAGAGGCCTCAGCAATGCAAGGCAGTGGGCGCTGCGCTCCATGGCCTGCTCTGCCCGGGCTCGCTTGGGCGGCGCGAGAACAGCTCTCTGTCGGCAGCAGTGCTGTGCAGGACCGGACCCACAGGCGTGAGCTGTGCAGTGATGTCGCTGGAATACGCACACACATGTGAAAGATGCCCAGAACGCCGGCCAGTGTTCCACATCTGCAAAACATCTGTCTCCAATCACAGTGACACAAACAGCGCAAAGAAAGAGAAAGAGAAATTCCTGCTGAGCCATTCCTGTGCATTCCAGCTCCCTGAGCTCAGCCTCAGCTGGGACTGGAGACCAGTCCTCCCAGAGCCAACCCCAGCCGCGTCCTTCCAAACCTCCTCCAGCCAGATGTGCTCCAGGAAGGGGGATGTGAGAGTGAGAGGGAAAGTAAAAGTGGTGGGCTGATGCAGACTTTAGAGGGTCCATCGTGCTTCAGTGGCAGCAAAACAGCAACCCCCAGGTGCGGCCAGCTCTGGGGACAGGATTCTGTGAAATGGGCTTGGAACTGATTCTCACAGTGACAGTGGAGGGAAATGGCTGTGTCAGCCAGACACCCTAGTGCCTGAAAGCATGGTAGTCTGCTTCAATCCAGGAGGATCCTAGGGCCTTTGTGTACATCCCTTGCCTGCATCTGCATCTGCTTCACACCCGGGAACCAGGCAAAGTCTGCTCTGTGGTGTCAGTGTCCTGGCTCCTTAAGGGGACACCTCTTTCCCTCTGCACCCTGTGCCTGTGATCCGGTGGGACGGGGGAAAGGACAAATAGCATAGCCTTGAACGAATGCGCTCAGCAGAGGCCCCAGCTGGGCTCTGGAATTCACTTCCATTTCTGGTCTGACAAAGCCACAGTGCGGGTAGCTCCAGGGCACAGTGCAAGGCTCAGCTATTAGCTCAAGCTATTGTCAGTGTGTGTGTGCGTGTTCATGTGTGTGCGTGCGTGTGTTCGTGTGTGCGTGTGCGTGTGCACATGCTAGTCTTAGGGGAAGTCTATTCACAGCTGACACTGATCAGTCACTTGTTCATTCTGGGCTCAATTCTTCCCTCATTTATAGCCACGTAACGTTGCATCTGGAGGCAGCCTGGTCCAGCAAGTAGGGCACCAGACTGGAATTCAGGAAACTGGATTCCACACTGGCCCCCCCATGTGACCGAGGGAAAGTCACCGTGCCGCTCAGTGCCTCGGTTTCCCCGTCGGTACAAGAGCTAATGCTACTCACCTTTTTTGCAAAATGCTTTGAGACTGTGGGATCAACAGGGCTGCGTGAGCTAACCCTGTGCAGCTAGCAACGCATGGCGGGGTGGTGTTCAAAAACGGCCCTCTGAAGGGAGTAAAGCCTGGCTGCGGCAGAGCTGGTTCCCTTCCCCAGGAAACTGGGCATTGTTTTTTGTTCTGAAAGACTTCTAAATATTTGTTAATTATATAACGTATCAGGCTCGCTCGTGACTATGGCAATGATACGGGATTGTCAAACAGGTTCCTTCAGACACTTGTCCATCAAATATTTCTTCAGAATCCATGTGCCCAAGAACAGATAGATTTCGATGGACCTGCATTTTCTGATGGTAGATGTGAGGTGCTGAAGGAAGCGGCCCACAGAGAGCGCGACACAGCTGGCTAAAGGTCCGCTCTAGCTCACCCACAAGTTCTGGGCCGCAAGCAGCGGTCGCTGGGTGGGATTCGCTCTCCTGTGTTGTGCAGCAGGCCACAGCAGATTACAGCAATGGGCCCTTCTGGGCTTAGACTCTGGGCTTCTATGAAGGCTACAGACCCCCAGAACATGGTGACTGTGCAGAAGCCTAAGGTGGAAAAGGCCGGTGGGGTCTCACCTGGCCCATCCAGTGCAGGGTTGTTCCCGTATCCGCGGGGCGGGCGCAGCAGCCAGACGCCAGCAGGATGTCCATGCTGCATTAGCATCATGCAGACACTATCTTTATTTGCAGTGTGCGCTGATTTGCTCACACTGCCAGCCATGAGGTTTGTAACCATAGACATGGATTTAAAACCCCCTTCCACTGGCCCCCAAATTCAGGCTCAAGCCCAGGGTGGTGCTTTACACCCACAGCTTCACTGGAATCTGAAGATGATCCAGATTTGGCCCTTAGACCTGTGCTGCTCTGGTAGGACCTGTCTCTGGGGACCTGCCATTCCCAGTGCTAATAAGTATCTGATCCCAAATTCACCTGGTTGTCAATGGAGTGAGATAGACACGGCTCTCAGTGATATGTTCTGGGACTTTGGGACCTGCCAGCCCTTCTTAGGGGTTTGAGCGAAGATCCAGCATGGCCAGGCGAGGGCAAAGCCTGCCAAGGTAGAGCCTTGAATTGTGGAGCCTCCTGCCCTACCCAAGACATGGCCCCTGCCCTCTAGAGCTGGGGGAGTCTGCTGAAGAAACGTACCACTACGGTCACCTGAAAACAGTGCAATAGAATGTGAGTGGTAAGGTGGGGAGGGAATAGCTTTTATTGGACCAACCTGTGTTGTGAGAGAGACAAGCCACACACAGAGCTCTTCTTCTTCAGGTCCACAACAGCAGGCTACAATATGTGTGTCAAGGGAGAGACACAGCCTTCTGGGGGCAGTCATGGGGGTGGGGGAGGACTGGAAACGGGGACGATCCATGTGTGCAGGTCTGTGTGTGTGAATGTGTTAGCGAGGCTCTGTGTGATTGTATGTGTAAAGGCCAGTGTCTGTGTGTCTGTGTGTGTGCCGCATCTTTGGAGTGTATCGGGCTGTGTCTGTACTCGCTTGTCTATGTTTGTGCATATGCATAATGTGTGTGTCTCAGTCTGCAGGTTTGTGCGTGTCCACATTTATCAGCATGCGTGTGTGTGTGCATGGGGTGTGCATGTGTGTGCACGCATACCTACATGCACATTCGTCAGCATGCGTGTGTGTGGGTAAGAGCACGCATGCCTCTACAGGCGGCGGATGTATTTATGCGTGTGGATCTGTGCGTGCATGCGTGTGCAGGGTACATGACAAGGGTGTGCCCACATCTGTCTGCCTGCATGTAAGACGACTCCAGCCTCCGAAACTACAGCCTCCGAAACTACAAGGCCTCTGATCGTGACAGTGCATAGAGCCACCGAAGCTAGTTACCTGGGGAGTGGGGGAGGGAGGCAGAAGCTGACGCTTGACTTAAAATAGGAAGGTCTGAGGCAGCCCCAGGCACCCTACCGGCTCTGGAGTAGCCCCAGCTGCTTTGGCCCTGGCTGGTCCAGGCGAGATGGCTGAGGACAGGGCAAAGGCATTCCCAGGGCCGTCTGAGCGAGAGGCAGAGGAAGGAGTTCTCAAGGCTGGGCGGGGGAGCGCCGGGCAGGCAGCAGAGTGGATTTCTGCTTGAGTGGTTATTATACCGTCGATTTGAAGAGACAGATGACGGCAGTGGCAGAGGGGGCCATAATTGAAAGCACCATGAAACATTAATGAAGGCCCAGGGACTGGAGCAGGAGTTGTTAACGCTCACTTCCCTCTCGCTGCCTCCTTCGCTTTTTAAAGTCAAAATTGTTCCGCTGCCCTCTAGGCGAGGGGATTTTTTTTTTCATTTAAAGATACAGGAGCCCACTAAAGGAGCCCTTGCTGGTCAGCGAATGGCATCTCGGCCCTGATGGCTCCTCGGCAAGAGGCCTGATCAGACAGGGAACTGAACAGATGATTACTTCAAAATAATGACAAGCGTTTGCATCCATAATCAACAAGTTCTTACCGTGCATTCCATGCAGCGGGGAATGAGCGTGAGCGAAGGAAGGGGATGGGAGGTCACAGATACCATGGTAATTGGTGCAGGATAGATAGATAGATAGATAGATAGTATGGGGAAGAAAGAGAGATAGAGTGTATGGGGATGGATGGATAGATAGATAGATTGGGGGGAGGGATAGTTCAGTGGTTTGAGCATTGGCCTGCTAAACCCAGGGTTGTGAGCTCAATCCTTGAGGGGGCCATTTAGGGATCTGGGGCAAAAATTGGGGATTGGTCCTGCTTTGAACAGGGGCTTGGACTAGATGAGCTCCTGAGGTCCCTTCCATCCCTGAGATTCTATGATATTCGATAGATAGATATGGTGTCTGGGGATAGATAGATAGACAAGAAGGAAGGGGATGGAAGGTCACAGATAGATACTATGGTAATGAGCACAGAACAGACATCCAGACAGATGGATGAATAGACAGATGTCACCAATTGTCCACAAGACAATAGTTTCTGGGCCTGAAGCTGCCTTTCCCTGGGTGCGTGTCAGTGGGAGAGGCAGCGAGGCTGACCCGAGAGGAATGCTCAGGGGAGGGGTGCCAGGGCTCCTGGGTTCTAATCCTTGCTCTGCTGTTGAGCGGCATGTGCTTGGGCAGGTCCTTTCCGTCTCCGTGCCCAGTACGCCCATGTCCCATGCAGATAATGGGCACTAACCTGGCCAGCGGGTTTTGAGGCTCACTAGGGGAGCCTGTCACTTGCTCTCGTTGCTCGGCACTGAGAGGTGGGTAGACAGTGCACCTGGGCACCGGCAGGGCGAGTGGCTCATGGGTGCTGCAATGCTGCTTCTCCTCGTCTCCACGTGGAGGTTCCCTTGGAGCTGGGGGCACCGATCTCTCAGCACAGCCGGCCGCTGCAATGGGAAAGCCTCTGACCTGCAGGGACAGGGCTGTCACTCACATCATGGTGCACCGGGGCGCACCTGGCCTTGCATTGTGGGGTACGTGGCATAGCTGTACAGCGGACTTTAGTATTTGCTACTCAGGTGCAGCGAGTCTGGGAGGAACTGAAACCCCCCACCCCAAAGAGGGGAGGGTGGAGAGATGGGGAGCCCTCCCTTCCCAGCAGCCAGGAGAGGGGGGTATTTTGATGGTACCCTCACTGAAGGGGAGGGAAGGACGGGGAGCTCGGGCCCTTTCTGTGAGCAATGGAGCCAAGTATAGCCCAGATTAGCAGAAGGGGGCTGGAGTCAGGGTGCCTGTGTTTGTGCCTCCCCCTGGGACCTTGGGCTCATCCCTGCACCACTCCCTGACTCAGAAGAGCTGTGTCTATAATGGCTTTGCCAGGACATTCCTCTCCGGGTGCTTGTCAAGTCCTGTGACATCACTTGATGGAAAGTGCTAAAGAAAAGCAAAGGTGGAATGTTAGAACTAAGCCAGCCAGCGTTTGAGTGAGGAGAAATTCCTCTCACCTCGCAATCCCGGCTTTCCAGCTCCAGCTCAGCCCTGCAGAGCCAGGGGCCGTCTCCCACTGAACAGCCATGCCATGTATCTCACAATACAAGTCGGGGACAGTTGGGAAAGTCTCCCCCTCCCGGCAACCAGGCTTCTGTGGAACCGTTCCCAGGCCTCAGCCTGCTCCACCCAGAATCAGGCCCCTGGTTCAAGTGGCAGGGTCCCCTCTGGGCTAATGGGGGGCGCTGTCGGCTCACAGTTCTCTCATTCCTCTCTTGCAGACGGGCCTGTATGGATTCCCAGCACCGAGGCCTTTTGAGCCTCACCCCTGATTGGCAGGAGTCTCTGGATTCCACCGAAGGTGGAGTCATAAAAAGGAGTGGGTGAAAAAGACCGACCCCGTCTTGTCCATCTGCAGGGGCCTGCACTGTGTGCAGCATTTTGAGATGCTTCCACCTTCCACCCCTT
The DNA here is from genome assembly GCF_015237465.2 of Chelonia mydas. Lineage (NCBI taxonomy): Eukaryota > Metazoa > Chordata > Testudines > Cheloniidae > Chelonia > Chelonia mydas. The sequence continues at coordinate 17,140,590 of NC_051259.2, read as the reverse complement.
CCCTCCTCTGCTTGGGAATTAGAAATCCCCAGGCCAGAAAAACCAGCAGGTCACCACTAGCAGGGCCCCTCGCCAGATGCTTCAGAGGAAGGTGTTTGCCTGTAAAGTGTCAATAATTATTAAATTCACAATTATTAAAGTAACAATAATTAGCATTGCTAATAATGATAATGGGTAAAACATGAGCTAAATCTTTACCCTGGCGACACCACAGTGGTGGGAGCTATTTGGTGTCCCAGTGCTGGGGAGCTATGTTGGACATTAGTGCTGTCACCTCCCTTCTCTGTAACTGGTGCTGCTGTTTATACAGCCCCGAATCACACCAGTTTGTTGCTTAGGTCCAGGTCCCAGAGGTGTTTGGGCACCTAACTCCCACTGATTTCTATTCCTCCAGGTCAGGTCACCCTGCTCCGGGGGCCTGGATCAGCATTCATGTCGTGCTCTCCATCAGTGCCTGGCCTGGGCTGGGGAAGCTAATGGTCCAACTAGCGAGCCAAGTGCGACACATATGCCAAGAAGAAGATTCTCTGCTCCTCAAGACTCACCTCGAAGATCTGTCCTTCTCCAGGGGGACAAGCTGCATTTTTCCAGCTCGAGCACTTTTGGGGGGACGTTCCATCGGATTATTTTTCTGGCCTCATTCGCAGCTCCTCCCAGTTCCTGCCATCCGCGAACGTAACTGGCTGTTTGCGAGTCCATGTGCAGGGTGATGTCTGTTCTCTCCACCACTGGGGGTTGGAGCCATGCACATGTCAGGGGGTGGATCCGTTTCATAGTTTCTGCCTGTCAGTCCATCCCCCCCAGGGCAGAGGCTGGTGGTGCTAGGAAGCGAGGAGCTGGGGTGAGCGCCCCGTCGGTGCTGAAAGAGAAGCTGTTATGAAATGGAGACATATTAACAGAAACCGTCACTTCTCAGACAAAACAAATGACTAGACGTGAAGAGTCCCTGAAAGTTGCTGGTCACATGCAGCTCGGAGGGCCAGAGAGATGGGGCGAGTCCAGAGGAGTGCGTGTGCACAGAGAGTGCTACTAGAATCGGAGTGTCTAACCCACAGCCCCGGGCACGAGTGCAGGACAGTCCCCAGCAGAGGGGACCAGTTTCTAACAGTCAATGTTACTTCTTTCCCTGTTGGCAATTTGCCCCCAAGCAGATCACGACTTTCTTGCATTTGCTTGCTATCCAAAGTCACTGGTTGACTCATTTCATCCTGTGATTCCTGGCCTGTAGCTCGTTTGGGAGTCCGCCGTGTTGAAATGTGGAGCTGTTCTGATTGGACACACTGTCACATGGCATATTTCCTCCCCGCTTGGCTCCCCGTGGCCTTGGAATCAGATTCCAGGTGCACATACTGGTGATTATGACGGTGAAATTCACTCTTGGTGAATATCTTGCAGCATTCGCTACTCCTGCTCCTGCCCCGCCAGGATGTTTGTCGGCTGGAAGCGAACACAACAGGGCGTGAGACCTAGTGAAGCATCCTGGGATACCAATCCAAATAAATGTTCCTCTGAGATACTGTGCCATGTGCCCAGCTCCGGTCCCCTCGCAGTGCCCTGGAGCCTCGTGGCCTCCCCTTGCTCTACGTCCACCTCCCGGGTAGAGGTGTGTCCCTAGATGGTGCCTTGTGCCCTTACACGCTGGGCAGGGGCTCTACTGTGCCCTGCTCTAGGTTATCGATTTATGGGCAGCTTGTCTCCTTGTCCCCTCATTCTCTCCTCCCAGGTGAGGCGATGTGACCCTCTCTGGTTCCTGGTGCGGAAGCTCAGGTTAGCAAGGCCATACAGAGAGGGAGCGGCAGGGCCATTGGCATTTTGCCAAAAAAGTGGGGTGGGACCCCTAGTTGGGTGCAGGGGGCAGGGAGTGGCAACGCCAGCCCTGCACTGAAGGGAGGGCTAGGGAAAGCGGCTCGGGCTGGATGGCCCCATGCGTGGGCAGGGGGCAGGGGATCTTGGGCTGGCCCTGAACCCAGGAGAGAGAGGGGGCCTCAGGCGGCTTCGTGCATGGGTGGGCAGCAGGGGGGGTCTCAGGTCGGCCCTGCACAAGGGGAGCCAGCCCATGGGGTGTCCTGTTTTCCCTTTGGGAAAATATGATCACCCTACTAAACTGGATCCCCTCCCATTAGAGACTGTGGAGACCGCTCTGCTCCCATCCCCAGTGTCCCATTCACAATTACGTGGCCTCCCACTGGCAGCCCCGGCAGCTGCTTCCCCGGAACACCAGGGAGGTGCTGAGTGTATTTTTAGCGGCCTGAGTGTGATAAGTGTGCTGACCTTTCTGAACAGAGCGAATCGCACCAGCTGCTTTGGCTCCTCCCTCCAGCTCCCCTCCACAACTGCAAGTTTCTCTCTGCTGGCAAGTGGGAGAGAGGGCCAGCCCCTCACGCACCACCTGAAAGTGTTCCACAAGCTAGTCTGAGAACTTGGGCTCTCTGCCACTGGCCGTCCAGGAGGATGAGTTTTCCATGGTGCAAGGGATGTCTGTGAAGCCCTGGCAGGACACTCTACTCTTCTTGCAGACTTGTTTATTCCTTCCTTCGACGGTTGCTATCACGAGACCAGCTAAAGCTGGTAGAAATGTGTTAAAACCTCAGAGAGCAGCCTGGAACAGCAGGCTTCAACAGCAACAAAGCACTCATCCCTGGCCAGCGAGGTTTGTGAACTATAGGGTGCTAAATCATGCCATATGTTGTCTGTCAAAGGGCTGGGGGTTAATCAGAATGGTAATCGGAAGGATGTGATTTTTATGGTTCAGGAGCTTAAGTCCTCCCTTGGAGGGAGTCGCTTTGGCAGACCAGTCCATATGCTTTCTGGATTCCAAGTAGGGCCCTGTACCAGTAGTCAGAGAGAAAGTCTCTGATCCCTGCTGAGCCTGCTCCGTTCAGGAGTGAGCTACCCAGGAGTTCACGCACACTGCAGAGCAGAGGAGCGTTTGAAGTTGGTCTGTGCAGCTGTAGATTTATTCAGGCTTTTTTTTTAAAGGATGTAATTTAGTCAGAGAGAGAAGGAGTCTTATTAAGCCGCTCCAGCCTCTCTCTCTGCTGAGGCTTTGCTAAATTCTGCAAGCCACATTTAGAGCATTTATCTGAGCTCCTTCCAGCTGACAAGCATGGGGGATGGGAGTGGAAGTTCCTCTGGCTGCTTTACTGCCTGACTCCCCAGCTATCTGGTTCCCACAGGCTGTCTCCTCTCTGCTCAAGGGGCTGCTGTATCGGCTCTTCCTCCGGCACCTGCTGGCTGCTGAGAAATGGAGCTGTTGGGGAGGCCCAGGGGGCGATAACACAGGGACAGGGAAGCTCAGTGGTGGAGCAGTAAGGAGATGCCCTGAATTCCTGGCATTGCATCTCAGGGCATCAGTGTGGCTACATGGCTCCTGCCAGGAGCTGAGTTCCAGCACCCACCCAGGACAGGGTACGAGACATTTCCAAGCGCCCTGAGGCCCCAGGCTGAAATGCAGTTGGAGAATGAGTTGAGTTTTTTGTTAGGCTTCGGGATCTGGGATAATGACCATATCTGTCCTTGGGTACTGCCTGACCCTGCTGGACACACAGGAAGCCAAAAGGCAGCCGCTTCTGGGAAGAAGCACAGCAGCTGTTTACGGGTTGTTTAAATACCCCTGGGAGGACTTTGTCTAGGACACCAGTCAACACCCAGCTCTTGCCAGATAATCTTTAATGATGTCAAACAGTCAGGCCCTTGTTTTCTATCTCCCCCAGACCAGGGTACTGCAATGTCCCTTGCAGTGAGGAGGGACAGGGCACGGCTGGAATGAGTTGAAAGGGGATTGGCGCTAGCTGGAAACTTGCCATTAAAACTGTTTTGGATACAAAATAGGGTTTTCAGCTAAAAGTTTCCAAGAAAAGTGTCGGCTTTCAGTGGAAAATGTCGAGTTTTTGTCAAACTCTTTCATCAAAACCTGAAAAAAAATCACTTTTCAGATTTTCGATGAAAATGTAAGAGGTTCCATGAAAAAGAAAAGCCCCTTTTCCAGCCAGCTGCAGAGGGGATTTCTCACCAGGCAGCTGGAGCCAGAGAGATGCTGTAGTTCCTTCTGGCTCCCAGACCATCAAACACTCAGAGCAGGATGTGCTGTTTATTACTTGCTGACATCAGGTTGTAGCTTAGGGTCAGTTACCAACTCACCATCACCCCCTCTGGCAGCATGGGGATGCACCTGGGAAGTCTACCCTCCAAGGAGAACAAGGCTCAAGCCTGGGAGTGGTTAAGGATCAGTGCACAAGCTGACACAGCTGTAGGCAGAACTAATGGCTTTAGTCTCACCTGTCAGTGCTGGTGTTCAGCCATCTCCTGGCAGCCGGGTGATGGCACCTCCTCTCAGTGATCTCTCCCAGTGCTGTCCAGCAGCCAGGGAAGTTGCAGCAGGGTCTGTACACCCGCCAGCCTGGGGAGTGCAGGGAGCTCCCCCGGGAGCTGAAACAGCAGGGTTCCAGCAGGGGTTCTCACAGCAGCCCAGAGCAGTGTCCTACCTCAGATTGCTGGCCAAGTGTGCACTGCTGTGTGAAGGGCAGGGATGGAGTTCCTTCCTGACCCCGCTGGGGATCAGCTGCAGCCCTGTAGCCTGGCATTGAGTTCCATGTCACCATGGCCTCACCTTGGCACATACCCCCTGGGCCCCTGTCCCTCATGCAGTCCCAAGTCCTGCAGTGCAGGCGGCTGGGTGGGCAGGTGACCAATCCCACTGGGGCCTTCATAACCTTCATCCCTAATTCACAGCCCCTCAAAGCCGACTCCAATCCCTCCAGTTCCTGCAGGCTTTCACGCTACATACAAAAGGCCTGGTTCCCGGCTCCCATTGGGGAAACCCCATCAATACCACTGGAGCTGCTCCTGCTTCACACAGGGCTCAGAGGGGAAACTGAGGCCAAGCCACCTGTCTCATCAGAACCCATCTCTGGATCCTCTGACTCAGCTCTGGGCCCCAGTCTGATCTCCCTTGCACGGGCCTCACCTCAGCAAGAGTCCAGTGACCTCTGGGAGTCGCTCCTGGTTGACCCTGGTGCCGGGGGACCAGAAGCAGCCCCTGCATCTTTCAGGAGAAGGTGGTAGGTTTTGCACTCAGACTAGGCTGGTCACTGCCCATGTTTCTTGTCCCTTTTCCAATTCTCCGCCATCGCTTCCTTCCCTGGGAGAATCACATCCAGCTTCCACCCACACGCAGCCCCTCCTGCCCCATCCAGCATCTCCTTCCCCCAGGGCTTCCTGCCGCTCCTCTCAGGAGAGCGGGCAATGTGGGACCGAGCGAGAGCCTTGTCAGCACAGACGGGGGGGTGGGGGTGGGGGTGTGGAGTGGTGGCTTCCTGGTGGGGGGGCCCTGGCAGCTGGAGGAGAGGGAGGGGCCCTGGCTATGAGGGAGCGAGAGGGGTGTCTGCCTTGGAAACAGAGCAGAGAAGGAGCAACTAGGAGGGAGGCAGCAGGGTCTCAGGGAAAGTGCTGGACAGGGACGGGAGAGACCTGCTGGGTGACCTTGCGCAAACCAGGGTCCCTCTCCGTCCGTCCCCCCCTCCCCCCGCAGCCAGGGTGAAGTTCCAAACCACGAGGTGGGGAAATGACTCGAAACCAAACTGCAGGGCCCCTGAGTGAAAAGTGAGTGAACTCGCTTCACTGCCCCACACTACTGCCCCCTCGTTTGGCTGTCTTCTCTGCTTAGGCTTCGTCTTTGTTGACACAGAGCTGGTATTTTACAGGTGATAACTAGCCCCCGACAGCCAGCTCGCTGCCAAGCCCTAGTGTAGACGAGGCGGCTGTAGCTTTTACCACGAGGTAGCTAGGTGAGGTCAACGATATCCTCTTCTAAGTAACCCCTCCCCCAAGTCATGGCACTAACATGCCATTTGCCGCTGTTGCACTGTTCACCCTGCTGGTGTGCTCTACCCCGTCCCTGCCCTGCACCTGGCTGCTCTGTTTAGACTGTATGCTGCTCGGGGCAGGGACTGGCAGCTATCGGAGTGGGGCCCCAGTCCTGGCTGGCCCTTAGGCACTGCCATAATAAACATAAAAAGAAAAGGAGGACTTGTGGCACCTTAGAGACTAACCAATTTATTTGAGCATAAGCTTTCGTGAGCTACAGCTCACTTCATCGGATGCATCCGATGAAGTGAGCTGTAGCTCACGAAGCTTATGCTCAGATAAATTGGTTAGTCTCTAAGGTGCCACAAGTCCTCCTTTTCTTTTTGCGAATACAGACTAACACAGCTGTTACTCTGAAACCTGTCATAATAAACATAATAATCCCCCTGCCCATGGCTGACAGTGCCTAGTTCCCCTTGCAGTACAACTCAAAGCCCTGTCTCCACTAGGATTTTACAGTGGGGTAGTATAGGGGTGTTAATGGTCAATGTGCCGCTGTAAGGTGTCCCATGTAGCTGCTCTATGCCAGCGGGGAGAGCTCTCCTGCCGGCACAATTAAACCGCCCCCAACGAGAGACGGTAGCTTTGTCATAGAGAGAGCGTCTCCCGCTGACATTGAGCTGTCCACACCAGCACTTTTGCTGGTGAAACTTATGTCAATCAGGGGGGTGTTTTTTCACACCCCTGAGTGACAAAACTTTTACAAACAAAAGTAGCAGTGTAGACAAAGTCTTAGACTCTAAACTCGTCATGGCTGGGACCGTCTAAGGCCACGGCTACCCTGCCACTTATGTCGGCAAAATTTACGTCACTCAGGGGTGTGAAAAAACACCCCCCGACCGACATATGTTTTGCCACCATAAGCGGTAGCGTGCACAGTGAGCTTCTCCCGCCGACGTAGCCACGCCGCCTGCTGGGGGTGGTGTAATGATGTCAGTGGCAGAGCCGGCCCAGCGCGGCTACGGGAGTCCTTGCAGCGGTACAGCGCTAGCAGACACAGCCTCAGCCGGTCCGTGCAGCACCTCGTACAATGAGATGAGGGGGTGCTACTGGATACAAACAATCAGGAGGAGGAACGGCTCCCTGTGGCACTGTGTGGAGAGGGAGACCTTACGAACACCCCAGGCAGAGGGGAGATGCAGGGAAATTGCTAACGGAGCAGTGAACTGGGCTCCAGGGGGCTGCAGTGGGAACCAGTGACATCTGCAAGTGGGTGAGTGAACCCAGCGCACTGCTGCTCTAGGCACCTTCTCGCGGCTATTTCCTTTTCACCCGGCCCTCAGGAGCGCTGGGCAGTAAAGCAGATGTTGCCTCCTCTGGACCAGCCGCCTCTGGGTCAGCTGGAAGGATGGTCTAGTGCAGAGGGGACGAGACTGAAACCTGGATTCAACTGTCCTGTGTGACTTTGGCCAAGTCACTGATCTACCCTCTGCCGCAGCTTCCCCTCTGAAACCCAGGGATGATACTTCCCTGCCTTGCAAGGGGCGCGGGCACAATCCAGTTGGGACCATGAGGCTCCCAGATGCTGAGGCGACATAGGGCCCTAGGCAAACAGCCATGACCATACCCCAGAGAAATCCAGTGGTGGCAGGGCCGGGCTGGTGGCACACTGTGTCAGAAAATACTCTCCACCCTTCGGAGTTGGTGATTTTACATTGGGTCATACAATGCACCAGAGCTTCTTTTTAGACCTTCTGCCTGCATATCCAGGACTTGTGTGAAATGTGCCCTCGGCCTACCCCCAGCACCCAGGCAGGAGGGCTGCGGGGAGTGCAGTGCTGACTCACGCAGGGGGCCTGGCCTGGGGATCACTCCTGGAGCCAACAGCTAATTTTGCCATCTGGAAATTAGGCATAAAATGCTCCGATTGAATGGCGAGGCCTCTGCTATAATTTGGCAGATGACATGTTCTCATCGTCGGAAGGAAGATGAAAGCTTTTAGAGCTGATGAACACTAGCAAATTCTGTGAAAATCCCTCTTTTGTCAGGAGCAGTAGAGACACAGGCAGATGAAAGACAGATGATAAAATTAGTCCACATGCAAGCCAGAGAGAGAGAGAGAGATGATATTTCTCAGAGAACTCCTGGCAGAGAAGGTACCTAAAATTTGTGACTTATTGGCCAGAGGGAGGTGTGTGTGTGAGAGGGAGAATATGAACCACTCCTTTCCTACTGCATCCTTAGCATCCAGGTCTCATTCTCATCTGTGCTGGAATCACAAAGGCCCCATAATCGGTTCAAAATGAAAACCAAACAAGTGAGCCAATCCTGGGCATGCGCTAACACCCCCCCCACCCCCCCGCTCCAGGTCCCTGCAGTGCCCAGAACTGCAAGCCCCCGGAGCATTCTGCAGCGTGCCCGACTCTTTGGCAGGGTCTCTGAGAGCCTCGGGCTCACCCCTCGGGTCCTGGAGGAGCTGTGTGACGTGGCCAGGTTTCCCCATGTGCGAACTGTTGTGTCAGAGAAGCCCAGGCAGGAGCAGGAAGCCTCCATCACAGACTTCAGAACCAAATTCGATCCAGCCTTTCTCTTAAGGTGCTGAATGTTCTAGTCTGATCACCGGCTCCAGGTCCCACTCAAGGCTTCCAGCTGGCCCAGCCCGCTGTGGCTGGGGGTGCTGGATACTGTCCCTGCGTGCTCCCAGCTCCACGCTTGCCCTCCTACGGTTACAAGCCAGATGTCAAGTGAGGCCGTGATGTCCGCCTCTGCCTGCAGGCCCCTCAAAAGGGCAGCTGTGATTGCTGCAGGTTGCCCCAGTTATCTCAATGGGCTGTTGACTCGCAGGCCTGAGGGGACTGTTTAAATACCCACATTGCCAATGGTTTCACTGCTGGGCAAAGTTGTGCTGAGACGGAAGAGGTCTAGGTTGGATATTAGGAAAAACTTTTTCAATAGGAGGGTGGTGAAACACTGGAATGGGTTACCTAGGGAGGTGGTGGAATCTCCTTCCTTAGAAGTGTTTAAGGTCAGGCTTGACAGAGCCCTGGCTGGGATGATTTAATTGGGGATTGGTCCTGCTTTGAGCAGGGGGTTGGACTAGGTGACCTCCTGAGGTCTCATCCAACCCTGATATTCTATGATTCTGTGATTCTAAGGAAGAGGATGATCAGATTGTTGAGATCTGTACAATCTCCAGGGAGTGACATCTTGTTCTGGTGTCATGACGGGGCGGAGCTGTGCTTGGGGGAGAAGCTTAGGCAAATACTGCCCCTTGTCTTCCTCCCATCTGGGCCCTGCTGGAGACTGGAACCAAATCCCCCAGTCTCACGAGAGGACCTGTTCCCCGCAGTCTCCCCGCTCCCCGCAGTTTCATGAGAGGACCTGTTCTCACGAGATTGAGATCGTTGGCCTAATTCTGCAGACTCAAGAGAGGAGGCAGGTCAGCTATTATTGTGTATGATTACTTGACACAGGCTAGGTGCTGGTGTGCTGAGACCACTGCCTACCCTGCTGACCCCATATTGTCTCACTACTTCCTCGTAGTCCCCTGTCTGTCTGCCTCCCTCTGTTGTCTCTTGTCTTCTGCTGAGATTGTAACTCTCGGGGGCAGGGGCTGACTTTGGGTCTGTCTGAACAGCGCCTAGCGTCAGGGTTCCTGGTCCCTGGCTGGGGCTGCTAGGTGCTACCGTAATATACCTAATATATAATGTACAGCGTCTAGCACCAGGGGTCCTGGTCCATGGCTGGGGCTGCTAGGTGCTATAGTAATACAAATAATAAAGGATACGAATATTTACAGCAGTGTCCAGGTGCCCCAGTAAGAATCTGGGGCCCCTGGTGCTAGGGGCTGGACAAAGCCATAAAAGAAGACCCATGAGCTGTCAGCCCTGATTCCTGGTGGACAATGGCCGAGCAGTGAGACACATTCCCCACAATGTGAATCAGTGTTTGGCAGCTGGGCATGCCCAAACGTGTGCAGGGAGGAAATACTGGGATGGTCTCCCCTCACCCCATGGGTACACACAGGTTGTGCACGCCGAGCTATGCTGACCCATCCTTTCTACACCAGAACCAGCATTTCCGGGTGCAGAATACACCCTACTGGCCAGCCCTAGTGTGTCTGGTGTCGTCCTAAGGGCAGAGCCACAGCCTGTTACCCGCCCTTCAGAACGGAGCACTTCTAGAAGGGGTGTGGGGGGAACAGAAGTCACACATGCCAGACCCCACCTGCCCTCTGGGGAACCCCTCTGCCTCCCGCCTCGCTCCATCATCCCTTTGGGAGCAAAGAAGGGAACACGTGCTGCTGGACTGAATGCTTATCCCTCGTCCCCAAAATGAAATAGCTTCCCAGCCAGACCCTCTGCTGGCGTCAGTGGGTGAGTCCCATGGGGCTGGGCCCATTAACACCAGCTGAGAATCTGCCCCCCCCCCCAATGGGGGCGAGAGAACTTCCCGTTTCCCTCACGACACAGCCCAAGCTCTAGTAACATCAGGAGACTCCCTTGTGCTGAGCGACACCCACCAGGAGTGAGTCAAGGAGAACATGAATAACAAACAGCACAATCGAGTCACTTCCTCCTGTGCCTGCCTCAAGCCACCCTGTCTAGGAGGCAGCGTGGTCTAGTGAGAAACCTCAGGAGGCATTAGGAGACCTGGGCTCTATTCCTGGTCCTCTCTGACCTGCTGGGTGACCTTGGGCAAGACGCCTCCTGTCTCTGTGCCTCAGTTTCCCCATCTTTAAAACAGGGACAGCTTGCCCGCCTGTGCGAAGCACCTTGGGAGCGGTGGATGATTATTGCCCTGTGGCAGAGACTGGAAGCTCTTTGATGGAGGGGCTGCCTGCATTCTGTGTTGGTGCTTCACTGATACCCAGAGTGTCGCAGAGAATGGGGGAGGTTGGGCTAGCAATGTGACAGTGGCAAGAGCAAAGGCTCCAGCAGCTGTCTCGCTGCTGACCAGGTGCCTTGCAAAGAGCCAAGCAGTATTGCTTCTTGCATGGAAGTACAGGTGGTGGAATCAAATAACTAACAAATCCATCTGTGCACAGCCAGCACTGTCCAACCTGCCTGAGAAGCAGCCTGTCCTCCAGCTGAAAGCCACGGGAATGGCAGCAGGAGGGAGGGGAGCTCTAACTCCCGGAACCCACCAAAAAAATCAAACCAAATCAAACTCTGCCCAGATCTGGCTTTTACTGGGGAGAATCATTAGCTACCTAATTCTTATTTCTCCTGCTCAGCTAATTGTCTGTGGACAATTTGATTGTAACAGTGTCCAGTGATGCAGAATAACCGTTTTATTTCTGCTAGACATCGCCTCTGCAATTAGCCCTATTGGTCGCATCTTCCTGTTCTCTCACCTGCTGACTCTTGGGGCGGGGGGGAATCAAAGGTGCTGCTCTCACCTGGTTCATCTCCTCCCACACTAACGAGGTTGTGCCCTTGCCGCTGCAGCTTTGCTGCATGTCCCGGCAGGGTCCCCACCGCGCAGGGAGCTCTCGGGGACGCTGTCTGCCATCTATCGCGGCTCATGGGCTTGATCCTGCCTCCGCCGGTCCATCAAACGACTCATCACCCCACTCAGCATTTCTGGTCATGCACCGAGCCACACTGAGCTGCCCCGGAGAAACTCCTGAATGCTGTCGGCTCCGGGGAGACATGCAGACAGGCAATCCGCACTGGGTCGTTCTGCAGACCCCAAAAGCACAACTGCAGAGAAGCCTGCACAGCTATCCAAGGCCTTCAGCTCTCCCTCCATTGCCCACAGGCAGACGCATCAGAACAAGCCGGTTCTGCGGCTCACAGAGAACCTAGGCTGCTCCCGAGAGCTGGTGTCCCTGGCTCATTAAGGGCTTGTCGGCCCCAGACCAGCCTTGGGCATTGCTGGGGACCACACGAGGGACTGTTAGCTCTACTTAAGGACTGCAGTGCTGGGGAAGGAGCCGGACGTGTTTGAGCTCCAGCAGGGGAAGGTGGGGCCACAAAAGGCCCCTCCCACCAAAACCAGATAAGCCATCCCCTCAGGAGAGGGGCGGGGCCACAATGGGCCTGGGGTCAAAGTTCAATGGGACAAAGGAAAACAAATATCTAGGGCAGGGAGGCGGGGCCAGAGGGGCCCTGAATTGCCACTCTGCGTGGCAGTGGCGGGGCCGGGGAAAGAGAGTAAGTGGCTCTATGGCCTGGTGGTCAGGGCACCCCGGGGAGACTCAAGTTCCTGCTACAATGGCTAAATATTAACCAAAGTGGAACAGCTTCAGCAGGAGAGATTGGGAGAACCTTTCCCCCAAGGACCCCGGAGCCCCTCCTGCAACAGGGGAGACCCAAGCTCTGCTGCTTTTGCCCACCTTGGGCAGGTGCGGGGATTGAACCTGGGTCTCTGACATCCCCCTTGGGTGCTCTAATCACTGGATCTCAGGCTGCTGTTGTCCAGCCCTGAAAAAATTCATTTTGTCACCGTCTGTTTGACCCCAAATGGATTTTTTTTCAATTCACCAAACTAGTTTGCACTTTTTGGATTCAGTTTGTCCCAACATTAATTAATTATTTTTTTAAATATATTTTTCAGAACTGCCAGGAAATTGAAAAATCCACTGTTCACGCGTGTCTCAGCGGGGGAGCATTTCCCCCTCCCCTCTGTGCTCTGGAACAGAGACCCGGGATTGCGGAGGAGAATTTTCCTCTGGAAGAAGCTTGTCTTATGCAATACATTGAATCACTACCTGAAAAGTTAAATATTCTGGTCTAAGGAAGGTTTTGGCTCCAAGGTCCAGATGGCTCCAGTAACGAAGAGTGTTCCAGAGCAATAGGAAATTGGTGTAAATAGCAGATTGTGCAATTAATTTCACCCACACCAGATTTCTATTCATACAGAAACTCAGCAGTTGTAACCAGAGCGCTCTCTCCAGTCCTGCGAGCTGTAACTACCAAGAGTTTGATTTATCCGCTGGAATCCCCAAATGGAGAGCTGCCTCTCACCTCCTGCTCCTGGTATGCTCTGTTCTGGGGACAGTGGTGCTTCATCCATTGCTCTGAAGCATGGTTTGGAGCCAGCTCGACTTTAAAAACCAATAAGGGGATGAAGATGTCATTCTTCAGGTCGTGTATAGACAAACACGCCATGGATTCAAAGCAACAATAGGCCAGAGTGGGATTTCCCAGTGCAAGACAAGAGTTGCAGTCAGGCCTGGCATTTGGGAGGATAGTTATATGTTACAACCCCCCTACCCCCCGCAAGGATTGAATCTGAGCCCTTTGTCACCAAAGGCACAAGCCTCTGCCACTAGCAGTAGTAGGCTCTTATCTTCAATATGGTACTGGGAGCAGGACAGGCCCCAAAGCGAGTGGATGCATATCCCGAGCATGAAATCCAAAAGATTTCAGCTCTTTAAGGGAAAACGTTCCCTGCAGAGAGAAGGGAGCCAGCTTCTCTGCAAGTGCATGGAGCTCTCTTTGTTTTATAAACAATCATCACTCTGACCCTCTGCCCATGGTGTGCAGTTTGGCTAGCAAATCCCCAAAGGCCAGGACCTGTGCTCATTGTACCTAGGGTTTCTAGGTATCCAGTTTTCAGCTGGAAAGTCCAGTTGAAAAGGGAATCTGCTAGTGTCCAGTCAGATCTACTGACCGGACACTAAAAGGCCGGTTACCATGGGACGGGGAGGGGAGAAGTGGGAGCCTGTCGCCCAGCCCTGAAGCGGTGGCACACATGCACCAGGGCGGGTTGCAGGGGCAGCCCCTTTGAGAAGCACGGTTTGCAGGGCTGCAGCAGAGGACACAGTGTGGGGGCCCAAGGCGAGTGGGGTAAGGGGCTCCCCGAGAGTGTGGAACATGCCCCAGGAGGGAAGGAACGCGAGGTGCCCCGCTAGCCAGTGCTTTCCCTGACTGCGCTCTCAGGCAGGGAGGCCTTGAGCAGGCGGGGAAAGGTGCGGCCAGGCAGGCAGCACAGAGGGAGGCGGGGGGCTGCTAGGCAGGAGGGCCATGTCCTAGCTCACCAGCGGGGCTGCCTGGCTGCACCCCCGTGGCCGCAGTGCTCTTCTGACCTGCACTGCCAGGCAGCCTTCTGGAGCTGGGGCTTGCAAGTCCCTTGGGGCTGCTCATGCTGGAGTCGAGGGGGGTCAGTAGAGAGTGCTGTGGGGGGGGGGGGGGGTGGAAGGGAGAGGCAGGGCTGGGGCAAGGCTTTGACAGAAGAGTGGGGCGGGGCGGGGTCTTGGGGGAGGGAGACTCCAGTTTTCAGACATGAGTAGGTTGACCACTCTAATTGCAGCCTTCACAGTCACTTCCATGGAAGCAGCCAGGCCCGGCTGAGGGAGCCAGGTGGTGACAACGAGGCCAGGAACCGCTCACCAAAACTTGGAGGTGCTTGCAGGGAATTAGCACCCAGATCTATAAAACACTTGGTACCAATTATTATAATGCACTGATTATGGGAACTCAATAGTACTTCTGGTGGCTAATGGGAGTAATTACCCAGATATGACTGCAGTGGCAATATTAATAACTCTGGGCCATTACTATTTGTGAGTGATGACACTGTGCATAATCCCTGATCATTTCTCTCTCTCTCTCACACTCACACAACTTCACAGTCTTTTCTGAGTATCGCTGCGCTGTGAAAGCGGCAGCAAGCAGGGGGCTCTGCACACACCCCGACAGGACACCCCCCCCTTCCCATGCCCCTCAGCACAGAGGGACCAGCTTGGTGGGAGCTCGCACTCCAGGGTAGGGAGGCTTGAAAATTTTCCACCAAAATTGGATTTTTCAACAGAACATTGTAGGGTTTCCTCTAAATAATGGTTTTCATAAAAGGTGCCGACTTTCCGCAGGGGTTTGTGGTTTGTTTTGTTTTTTTGTCAAACCCAGAGCACCTGAAAACCCAGAGTACTTAGATTCGGAAATGCGGCTGCAGTGCTTTGTGGAAGTTGTCGTTCAGGTGCCTCGTGCTCCCACTCCCTTCCGTGGGCCAGGCTCCCTGGCCAGACACCATCTCCCATGAGGCACTGTGGGCGGTGACTGCCACGAGGCACCCGCCTTCCCTCGCCAGGAGGGGACACCACGGTGCATCATGGGAGATACAGTCTGACCAGGGAGCCTGGCCCATACAGGCAAATGGGAGTGTGAGGCACACAAACTATAACTCCCATGAGGCACTGTGGCAGCATTTTCAAATTGGAGCATTTAAGGTTTCATCCCACACTCAAGACTGTGATTGGAAACCCTCTATTTTCTGACCAGATCCACTCCAGGGGCCATGCAGCTGAGAGTGCCCAGCAAGGGGGCCTGTTGATGACAACCAGACTCACAGTGCTTGTTCTGTCTGGGCCACTGAGCAATCGATCAGATCCACGCACACTGCAGTCAACTGCGAAACTCCCACAGCTCTCAGCAGATGCAGGGCTGGGCCCTTGTTCCCTGATGAATAACTAGCCATGGGTGCATCCCATCCTTAATCCATGCACTTCCCCCATTTTATCGTCGGCAGAGGAACACTGAGAGTCCAGTTCTCTGCTGGCCTAACTTGATTGATTCCTCCTAGAGTAGCACATTACAAACATTCACTAGTTAAGTATCACAACATTCCTCTTAAGGGGCGGATGAGACGGAGGCAGAAAAATAAGTGACATGACTAAGATCTCAGAGGGAGTCAGTGTCCGAGCTGGGAGCCTTTGCTCTCGGGCCTGTGTGCTCTCCAGTAGACCAGGCTGCCTCGCATACTACTGAGCCAGATCCTTCATGGGCACTTTGGCTGCTCGGCAGAGGTGTACCTGGGAGCTTGTGGTGTCAGGTAACAGCAGCAGTCCAGGCAATCCCACCCCCTACAAACCTGTCTACAGTCCCTCAGAATTCCAGGGACCCATTGCCATGGGTTGCACAGGGCTCAAAGCCCAGCCCTATGTAGCTGTAGGGGAAGGATCTGAAACCACCAATCACAGGGACAGATTTTCAACCCTGTCATTTGGCTATATTTGCAAAGGGAAAGAACTAGGAGGGTTTTTAAAATCAAAGTTAAAATTTCCCTTTACCTTGCTAGGTCCTCAGCACTGGGTCTAGCAGAGAATGGCACAAACAAATCACCTCACTGCCACATGCATGATGCCAATTACCCTATTATGGGGTGAGCCACTGATTCCAGTGCCTTAATATGGTCACTCCCTTCAACCACTGACAGCCCCACACGAGTTCTCAGCAGTAGGGATTGAACCTGGGACCTCTCTAAAGTAATTCTTGAGCTGACAGACCTTACTTGCTCAGCTGCCCTGGCAGGCTCACCAATCACTAGTGAGCTTAGCCACCACTAGAAGGGACAGATACCACATGGAGTAGATGTAGCTTATCTACATCCCCCAGCCAGGGGGCTACAACCTGTACTTCGAAGTATCCACGTTCAAATCCCCCTAAGAGGCTGCTACTTGCAGCACCAGGAGGTGGGTCAGCAGCACTGGGGTTAGAACCTGAGACCGCTTAGTCAATGCTGTAGCAGGCTCATCAGAGTTTCGCTGGGCTAGCCACCACCAGGTGGGCACGGGTACACCCCTTTCTAGCCTGAGCGGTTAGCTAGAACTCAGGGTCTTGCAGGTTATTTCTTTTGGGAAAAATTGATGATATGAGTCAGGTATTTCTTTGGTGCAACCCTATGTACACAAAGTCCTATGTCCCGGAACACAGCAGAAATCAAACTGCAAGAAGCAGTTTCTTGCTTGTTGTTCCAAGTCTTTTTTGAGCCAGCACTCCACCCAAAATGCTTTCTCTCTTGGCTTTCTCTCAGGGCCACATTACCGGTGCTTCTCTGGCTGTCTCCTTGGCATTCCGGCTGCTTTCCGCTCACAGACCTGCACACAGCTCCAAGCAATACCTTACCCCTGCAATTGCATTCATACCCCAGGGAAAACCTCTTAGACCACATGGCTCAATTCTCTCATACTCTAGCCTTGCCATACCGGTCTGTGATTTGGGTGGTGGTTTCTATTGTTTCAGCTATCACTAGCACAAGGGGCATGTAGCTGCTCCGTCAAGTAGCCTGAATAGAAGGCAGCTATCATGCCCACCAGCTTCAAAGAGGTTTGCTACTGCCCATAGATCAAAGAGACGCTGCCTGGAGCCACCCAACCGCCAGCACAATGATAAAGATGCATTAGCTTCCATTCTGCACTTTAAAAAGTCTTTGAACAGCAGAGAGCCAGGAGGGTTCAGAGAGAGGCAAAGCAAGGTGCAAGCCACTGCGATCAGGAACATGAGCAAGGGAGATAAAATTTTGGGCCTGTCATAACATCACCAAAGCTTCAGAGTGTCTCCTCTTGCTCCTTAAATCCCTCTTCCCCCGCCTCATCCACCCAGCACTAGAAGCTCAGAGAACTCCACCACCCAGTCACTTTGGCTCCGTCAGAATGACGGGAGTATTTAGCACACAGGCATGGTGTAGTCAAACACTCTTCTAGTCAGACACCCTGTCACCCACGTGACATCCCTCTTACACCCGGCTAATTTAGCAGCAGCAGCAGGAGCCTGTGCAAGCTAGGTTACCACTTGCAGAATAACAGGCCTCTCCCAGGGCTCATTGCATGGGGGGAAGCTTGACGGGTTTGGCTCCCTCTTTAGCACATTGGTCCATGTGGCCCAGGCCCAAGGACAGGAGTGAAGACTGTCAGTGTGGGACCAAGCCCCTCTCCCCACCTGCAGGCTCAGGACTGGAGCTGCTCAGAGCATTCTTGTTACTTGTCCATGGGATGTTTTGGAAAAAAAATCCTTGTTTTGTTTCATGTTCATCAACATTTCCCACCCTGTGCTTTTTGTTTTTTCAGTGAAAAACCAAAATCAGAGAAAAGGGTTTGAGGATGGTTTTCCGAGAGCCTGAACATTTTTACTCTTCCCAAATTTCCAGTTTCCTGGTTTTTGCTTAAAAAAAAAGAGAGTTCTCCACAATATTTTCAGTTTCGGATGAAAAGCCGGTTTCTGTCACACTTACTTTTGGATGAAAATATTTCAGCCCGCTCCATGTGAGAGCCCAACGAAAGGGGTGGTTTCCAGCCAGGGTCTGCTCCCTCCCTGACCTGCCTGCTATGCCAGTGCTCGGGGAACGGCACGGCTGAGACGAGGGGACCAAAGCAAAACATGGCTACCCCACCGACACGGTGAGCCAGACCTGGAGTTACCACTAGTTCATGCATGCCTCTTTGACATGTCCGTAGCAAGGCTGTTTTTTAGCAAACTTCCAATATGTTTTTTAATCAATGCAAACCATTATGTTTAATTTTAAACAGGCTGAGGCCTGGCCTTTCCTTTCTGCAGCTGTAGTGTCTAATCAATGTGGCCTAGAGGCTAAAGATGTGGACCCAATAGACCTCAGTTCTATTCCTGGCTCTGCTACTGGTCTGCTGGGTGACCTGGAGCAAATCACTTTGCTGCTCTGTGCCTCAGTTTCCCCACATGTAAAAGAAGGGTAATGACACTGACCTGTTTCGTAACAAGCTTTGAGATCTACTGATGAAAAGTGCTAGATAAGAGGCAGGGGTTATTCTGGTCTCTCCCCATCGACATAGATTTATCTATCTATCTAGTACTAATTGTGACTGGTAAGCCATGCTGCTTTCTATTGAAGTTTCTCTCCTAGCGTGTGATCATGAGTTCGAATAGCCCCACCTTGGGGGAGTCCAAACCCTGAACCCAGATTTGGATCCAGATTTTGCAACTGGCCCCTTGGGCAGAAACAAAACCCTGGCTCTGAACAGCATTGCACTTTGGGGCATTGAGAATTTGGAGCATCTTTATTCTGGAGTGCTTTTGCAGCATGTACCCCTGCCTCCGGGCTTTTTATTCCTGGACAATACCAGCCTCGAGTCAGATCCTGTGGCTGGATGTTGCAAAGTGCTGGATAATTTTATGATCGATAATAACATTGGTAGTTATTCTTGTCAAGAGAAGGTTAATTGCGTCTCATGCCTGGGGGCACCAGCTGATCACTGCAGGGGCCAAGAAGGAATTTTCCACCTGCCTTCAGCATTTCACAACCAACGAGGTGCATGATGTGGAGTTTTTGCCATGCTCTGAAGCATCAGGTGCTGGCTGTGGCAGGAGGCAGGAGACTGGCGTGGATGAATCATTGCTCTGACCAAGCGCACACACAAACCTCCCATTGCATGGAGAGTTAATCTCAGCTCTGCTCTTTTGCAGCATCTCCACTCTGGGTTCGCTCTGTAATGTTTATTTACCGAGTGAGCTGGCGGTCACATGACTGGCTGGTGGGGGCAGAGGGGCCCCGTCCATTGCAGCTTCCCAGCCTAGTGCATGTCTGTCCCATTCAGTTGATATGACTGGAGTCCTGGGAACAGACTGCTGCTCGGTGACAACTGGGTCTCCAGCACGGTGCTCACCTGGGACCAGCCAGGCCTGGCTTGGGCCTAGAGACAGGAGACCACCCTGAAACTGGGCTGGGGTCTTTCAGGATCTCTCTCCCCAACTGGGACTGAGCATAGCCATGAGGAAAAGGGACACGTCCACTGAGAGCCCTGGCCTGACCAGCAGCAAAGTTCAGCGATTTGTCAGGCCCTAATGAGAAAGAAGGCCATTATGTGCCATGAGCTGTCACGGCGCCAGGCCTGATGCATTGAACAGCCCCGAACACCAGCCTGCAGCGGCAGCTCGCACTCTGTGCCTGAGAGATGTCAGTGGTAGAGCAGGTCTGACCTCCTGCCTCCCACGGGCAGGTGGAGTCACAGCAGCAGAGCCTAGTTAGGGGGCTCCAAGACACTCATGTTCCCACATTTCCCAGCCAAGATGTCCTGCACAGAGACCCCCTGCTCCTGCGCATAGATACACTCCTATCTATCTAATCACAGAATCTCAGGGCTGGAAGGGACCTCAGGAGGTCACCTAGTCCAACCCCTGCTCAAAGCAGGACCAACCCCCAATTTTTGCCCCAGATCCCTAAATGGCCCCCTCAAGGATTGAGCTCACAACCCTGGGTTTAGCAGGCCAATGCTCAAACCACTGAGATAGCCCTCCCCCTATCTAGCTTGATAGCTGGATATCTATCTATCCTCCTTCCTCCCGCCCTTCCCCTCCCCCTGGTTAGCATAAAAGGCCTGTCCCCATGGCCTGGCCCCCAGCCTCACATTTGTCACCTACTTACACACACTGACCCATATTTTGCATTTCTTCTCTCCTACACGATCCAATCGGATGCACCGATGGGAGCTCAGTGGGTTAATTTGCTGTTTTATGTCGTGACTATCAGGCTGTGTGGTAGGGAGGCCAGCCTGGCTGCTCTGGGGTGTCAGAGCGACAGGGGGAGCTTCCTGCCTCCTCTGCCTCCCGCTCCTTCCCCAGTGGGACAGAGCTTTGGAGTCAAAGGGGAGCAAATCTTCATTGGCTGTGCACTCCTTGGCCGTGGGGCTGAGGCTGCCAACAGGGGAGGGGGGCAGGGTGCAGGGGGTTTGTAATGAGCACCAAAGGGCTGATTTTGACGACAGTGTAAAATTCCAGTCACTTCAGTGGACTTTGGATCACAGCTTCATAGCTTCCGAGGCCAGAAGGGATCACTGTGGTCACGTGCTCTGACCTCCTAGGCCATAAGGAAAAACCGGAACAGGAAAAACCATCCAGACTTCATTTAATAATTGCCGGTGATGCAGAATCCACCCCAGCCCTTGGTACACTTTTCCAATGAATTTGCCTCGGTTCTCCTTCCAGCCATTGGACCTGGTTAGAGCTTTTCCTGCTAGACAAAAGTCTATTCTCAAAGTGTTATTCCCCATGTAGAACTTACAGACTGTGATCCAATCACCCCTTCACCTTCTCGTTGTTAAGTTAAGCAGTTTGGGCTCCTGGAGACTCTCACTGTACTTCATGTTCAGGGATCATTTAATCATTCTCATGGCTCTTCTCTTAGCCTTCTCCAATTAACCATTCAGGCCCTAAGGACTGGGCTGAGAACAAGGAGCAGCCATTGGGGGAGTGACAATGACTTTCATCTAATGCTGAGCTGGGCTAACCTGGACGCAGCAGAATGACAAGCTGTGGGTCCCATTGCAGTGCCCCGTGGTACGCAGCTCTACAGGCTGGATTCTGCTCTCAGGAGCAGTAGGACAAGCCCCAGGGAGCGTGGGGGCTGGCTCCAGCATGCAGGAGGGCAAAGTGTGTCCCTGCGTGTTATGCACAAAGCTTTCTTGTGTCCTGCTGCCTTCAGAGCAGGGTTTGGAGTAACTTACCCCAATGGGCTGCTGGAAACTGCCCTGCGCAGTGGGTTTGTATCTGGGCCTAGCATGGTCTCTTCAGCTCCTTCTGCAGCCTCTGCCAACCCACCGTACTGCTTGCCAACAGATGACTGGTGGCTGTTCTGATTGGGTGCCAGAGGTGGGGGTGGTTCCTTGCTCAGATGGGCCTGGAATTTGGATCTGGTGTTCAGGTAGGGCAGGGATCCAGTTTGGCCCAATTTCCGGCTAAGTGCAATGCCAGAGCTGGTGCCTGTTTGGCTCGCCCTCCTCTGTTCATCCCACAGGGCAGGACTTCTCTGCAGGTTTCACTCCCATTTCCTGGGGAGAATGAGCTCCCTCAGATAGCCCCCACTGTGACTGCAGCAGGACCCCACCCCAAGCACACAGGAGGACACTCAACCACACATACACAGCACACACACATACATGTGCACACCCACACAAGCATGGATGAGCACCACGTGGCCATACACACATACTCCCACACACGCGTGGATGCACACACACAGCGGTCCTCTCCCTCCCCTAGTCAGACACCGGGGACTCAAGTTCCACCAGTCCGCAGAGCAGGGGTCGGGACTATTCCAGCCCAGGCGACGAGGCGGCTGCTGGAGCCCAGGTTCTGGGGCTGGTGCCCCAGTGCGTGAGCCCTGCTGCATGTGTAGCTCAAATAATGATGACAGGAGGCTGGAGCGTTGCAGCGTGGGGCTGTCTGGGTTTAATGGCCCGTGGTTGCTCTGCTCCTCACCTCCCCAGTTCACTAGAATGGCGTCTAAGCGGGCACTACTCGGGAAGCAGACGGTAGCGCCGGCATGCGGGCCGTTGCTATGCAGCGGGAGAGGAGGCTGTCACTCAGGTTTTGTGTTCCTGCTGCCCTGTGCCCCGTCGGCTGCCCAGCGCGCCCAGAGAAGCACTCCGGAGTGACACCCGCAGTGTGGAGGGGGAGGGGAGGCCAGGGCAGCCCGCTCCAGGGTGCGAGCACCCACACACAAAGGCCCAGGACGGGGGCTCTGGCTGCTGGAGCCCGCCGGGAGGAGGGGGCTCGGCTGCCTTGGCTAAGGGGAATATTAAGGTAATTACGGGCTGCGTAGTTAGCATAAAGGCAGCATCTTGTTGCTATGCAAGTGATGAGCTGGCAGGCATCCCCGCCATCCGTACTGCCAACAAGTCTCCAGTGAAATACCGTATGGAGATTTATTAGCACCCTCCACGGGGAGCAGGAGGATGCAAATTGCAGGCGGTCGGGGTTCCACTCGGCTGGGCCCAGACAGCACAGCCAGCCACAAGCAGGCATCCTCTTTCGGAGACCAAAACTGCCTCCTCTGGCACACTGCGCCACGCCCCTGACATGCAGCCAGTGCCCCGGGCAGTGATGCCAATTCCCATGCACACAGGGTGGGGATTTATTTTGTTTTCATGGGGCCAGGTAAAATATCCTTCATTTTTTCTTCCTCATCATCTTCGTCATCCCCATCATGGGAAGGGGCAGGAGAGGAAGCTTTCTCCCCAGCCAGGCCGCGGTGCAAGGCCGCTTGAGGGCAGTTTCCGTTCCCAAGAAGGAGACAGCAGAGTATGTCCAGGAACAGTCACCCAGAGCTGTGACCATCCCAAAGGGGGGCCAAGTTACCCAAAATGCCTGGCAGGGCCAGGGAAGGTGCTTAGCTCGTCTGGCTTGAATTTGTATTGCACTGAGAACAATAAAAATAAGTTTCAACCCCCAAACAAACTCAGAGCAGAGACTGGCCAGCATCTCTTTTTACTGCACTGCCCCAGGCCAGAGCAGAATGGCTGCGGCCTGCGCTGGCATTTGGCATTGAGGAGGCGTGGGAGCGGCCAGACGCCGTGGAGCACACGGGATTACGGCCTGTTGGCTGGGCGGTGGCACAGGGAAGTCAGCCGGCCAGGCGTGTGGTGAGCGGGCAGAGCTGTGTGTGAGGAGCCCTGCGCTGGAGTAGCAGGGTGCTTCGCTGCACTGACGGGGCTCCCTGTAGGGCAGGCGGGGTGCCTCAGATGGGCCTGCAGCCAGCCCCTCCCCAGTGCTGTCGAATCGGTGTAGAGCAGAAGGAATGAAGAACAGTTCTTGGGCGTGTGCGTACTGGCCACAGACCCCAGGTTCTCTGGCCTGCCACTCCGAGCAGAGACCAGCCAGCCCATGAGCCCTTACTAGGTGAGGGAGCCGTGGGCTCAGGTGTCAGGGATGGGAACCACTGAGCTGACAGCAAGGTCTCAGAGACGCTGATCTTTGCCCCCGTTGTCAGCAGGCCCGGGGAATGACTCAGTGACTTCTCCCTGTGCAGAGCTTTGGCTGGGCCCAATCTCCCAGATCCCCATGTGGTCAGTCCCAGAGCCAGCTCCACTCTCCTGAGCTGGCTAGCCCGGGCACTGCACAGCCTCCCCTCCCACAACCCTGTCAACACGCCTCCCTCTTGACCTGCAGCCCCCTGCACTGAGCGAAAGGGGCACCAGGTGCCAGTGCATGTGGCATTGGTTTGCCAGGGCAGAAAGCAAGCCTAGGCTGGAGAGAGCCAGACACGGCCCCTTCCCCCCGTACCTCATTCCTCTTGTATCTAGTCAGTGACGGGGTTGGAGCGGAGGGCGAATTAGTTCCTTGGGGAAGGAGGGGTCTGCCCAGGCGCCGGTGCCTGGCTGGGGTACCTCCCGCCACTGCTCACTCCCCACGCACAGCTGGCTGCTCCAGCCCTGGGCTGAAAGGTCCATGTCAGGTTCTGTGTTTTCCCAGGCCAGGCTCCCGCCCAGATGATCACAGTCATGTCCCGGTGTCTGGTAAGGCAAGGCATTTAGCAGCACTGCAGCGTCTCCCCAGCACTCAGGGACCATCAAGGCCTGTTGGGTGGTAAACGGCTAATCAGCCTGACACCGGCGGCGGGTTATTTAATCTTACGATCCATCTCAGCGCACTCCTGTCCACCGCACAGCCACTCTGCATGCAGGGAGCAGGGGTGCAGGGCGCCCTGCTTCCCACACGCTGCGCTGATTCCTGCCCTATCCTTGGGCAGCGCCCCGGGGCCTGGCCCCCGGCTGACAGGTGACCATGCCGCGTGCCCCACATTGAGCTGTCGCTGCAGTGTCAGGGTACGGAGCCTCAGCAGGGGCTGTAAATTGTCAGGCCCCGTAAACCATTTAACGATTTTGAATTTATCTGCATCAATAAATACATGACAAGGTAACAGTCAAATAAATACCCATTAGTGCTCTAGCTCTCTTTTTTTAATTATGATCCCGGGTGTTACCAATCATTTTCTGCTAATCAAGCGCCACAGGAAATCTCATTAGCACAGGGGCCGGACAGTCTGGGCTCAACAGCCCAAGGAGAGAGAAAGGAGAAGGGGCTGGCATACCCACTGATCCTCTCCCTCTGCCTTTTCGGTCTCCCGTGAGTGGTTACAGGCACTGTGGCCACTTGCATTGTTCAGGTAACTACTCAGAAGTTTCTAATCACAAAGAACAGAGGGAAATAATCTCACGACTGCACTTGTGTTGTCAGAGTGCGGGTCCTTCTCCTCAGGCGGGAATGCACATCACCGGAGTCTGTGCTGAGAGGAGCCGAGAAGAGACTGGTGCAAGCAGGATACACACAAGCTCCAGAGTAGGGTGACCAGACACTGAGTGTGAAATATTGGGAAAGGGGGTGGGGACTAATGGGCACCTATATAAGACAAAGCCCCAAATCTCAGGCCTGTCCCTACAAAATCAGGACATCTGGTCACCCTGCTCCAGAGTGATCAGTGAAGGCCAGCCTTGCTGAGGCAATCCAGGGGTGACTGAGCCAGATGCCGGCACAAGGGCTTCTCTGCGCCTTGGCGATGGAGCCCCCCAAGAGCCCATCTGACCAGGGAATGGCTCACTCAGCCCCAGGACCCCCATCTTGGGTGACGGGGGCTGAGGTGTTTGAGACAGCCCAGGCCTGCGCCTCTCAGAGGGATGGGTCTCCCTGAGCCTAGCTGGGCCCTGCTGCGTGTGCCTCTCGCTGTGTGGCAGGGTGTCCGCCTCGCCGTTTGCGAGTGAGGAACGGAGGCTGTGCTGACCCTGGGCGTCCGCCCCACCCTGGCTGTTTGCAGCGGTGGGTCTAGTTCCTGGGGTGCCGGAGAGACGGGCACCCGCTGCCCTCTGAAGCATTGCTGCAGCATGCAGCCTGGGGCAGAATGGACTCTTCTCCGCCCCCGGCTCCTGTGGGGAAGGCGACGGTGAAGAGCTTCGGCTGGCCCTTTGTGAACACAGATTTACTCAGGCTTGTGCCCTCGCTAGGCTGGTCACGGTGGCAGGGAGGACGGAGCCTCACTCCACGGGTAGCACGGCAACCTCGCTTCCCACTCCAAGGGGCAGACTTTCCGTGCCCTCACGGCATGCCCACACCCCTGGTTCTCACCCCCGCCTGCCTGGGAGCACCTGTGCTGAGTCCTGATGCTGTGGGGCAAATTCTGTTCCAAATGCGCCTGGTTTGATGCTACGGAGAGCTGGCAAGTGTCCTCCCCAGAGAGAGGGAATGGACAGGGCACGGCAGACAAGTGGCAGGGGGCAAAGGGTAGCAGACGGGGGACAGTGGGTAGCAGACAGGAGCAGTGGATAGTGGGTAGCAGACAGGGGTAGAGGATAGCAGATGGGGTCAGAGGACAGCACGTCGCAGATGGGGACAGGGGACAGCAGACAGGGGACAGCAGATAGCAGACAGGGGCCACGGACGGCAGGTCACAGACGGGGACAGCAGACAGCAGACAGGGGCAGGGGATAGCAGACAGGGGCCGCAGATGGCAGGTCGCAGACGGGGCTTGGGATAGCCGACAGGGGCCATGGACGGCAGGTCGCAGAGGGAGACAGGGGATAGCAGACAGGGGCTGCGAATGGCAGGTCGCAGATGGGACAGTGGATAGCAGACAGGGGCGGGGGATGGGAGGTCGCAGACGGGGCAGGGGACAGCAGACAGGGGCAGGGGGTAGCAGACAGGGGCCGCGGTCGGCAGGTCACAGGCGGGGACAGGGGACAGCAGACAGGGGGCGTGGATGGCAGGTCGCAGACGGTGCATGGGATAGCCGACAGGGGCCGCGGATGGGAGGTCGCAGATGGGGACAGGGGATAGCAGATAGGGGCCACGGACGGCAGGTCGCAGACAGGGGCACGGGATAGCAGACAGGGGCCGCGGATGGCAGGTCGCAGATGGGACAGGGGTTAATAGACAGGGGCCGCGGACAGCAGGTTGCAGATGGGGCATGGGATAGCCAACAGGGGCCACGGATGGCAGGTTGCAGAGGGAGACAGGGGATAGCAGACAGGGGCAGGGGATAGCAGACAGGGGCAGGGGATAGCCGACAGGGGCCGCGGACGGCAGGTCGCAGACGGGGCAGGGGATAGCAGACAGGGGCTGCGGTCGGCAGGTCACAGATGGGGCAGGGGATAGCAGACAGGGGCAGGGGATAGCAGACAGGGGCCGGGGTCGGCAGGTCGCAGACGGGGCAGGGGATAGCAGACGGGGCAGGGGATAGCAGACAGGGACCGCGGACGGCAGGTCGCAGACGGGGCAGGGGATAGCAGACAGGGGCAGGGGATAGCAGACAGGGGCTGCGGTCGGCAGGTCGCAGACGGGGCAGGGGATAGCAGACAGGGGCCGCGGTCGGCAGGTCACAGACGGGGCAGGGGATAGCAGACAGGGGCAGGGGATAGCAGACAGGAGCCGCGGTCGGCAGGTCGCAGACGGGGCAGGGGATAGCAGACGGGGCAGGGGATAGCAGACAGGGGCCGCGGTCGGCAGGTCACAGACGGGGCAGGGGATAGCAGACAGGGGCAGGGGATAGCAGACAGGGGCCGGGGTCGGCAGGTCGCAGACGGGGCAGGGGATAGCAGACGGGGCAGGGGATAGCAGACAGGGGCAGGGGATAGCAGACAGGAGCCGCGGTCGGCAGGTCGCAGACGGGGCAGGGGATAGCAGACGGGGCAGGGGATAGCAGACGGGGCAGGGGATAGCAGACAGGGGCCGCGGTCGGCAGGTCGCAGACGGGGTAGGGGATTGCAGACAGGGGCAAGGGATAGCAGACAGGGGCCGCGGTCGGCAGGTCGCAGACGGGGCAGGGGATAGCAGATGGGGGCAGCTGTTGGGGCAGCTCCTCAGTGCCTGCACATCCGATGGTGGGAAGCTTAGTCTTGGAAGGACCAGGGAAGCAGAGCCGTGTTGGCCTTCCCATGCCACCTGCCATTGGTGTTTAGCTCAGCTCCCTGGCACGGCCTGCCAGACACCCACTGCTCACTTGGCAATGTCACCGTTATTAATGCTGGTAGATCACACAGGAGTTTAATAGGTATTGATGATCTACATCACATTTTATTACTGGTTTCAGAGTAGCAGCCATGTTAGTCTGTATTCGCAAAAAGAACAGGAGGACTTGTAAAAAGAAAAGGAGTACTTGTGGCACCTTAGAGACTAAACCACAGTATGCATCCGGTGAAGTGAGCTGTAGCTCACAAAAGCTCATGCTCAAATAAATTGGTTAGTCTCTAAGGTGCCACAAGTACTCCTTTTCTTTTTACGAATACAGACTAACACGGCTGTTACTCTGAAAGGAGGACTTGTGGCACCTTAGAGACTAATCAGTTTATTTGAGCATAAGCTTCCGTGAGCTACAGCTCACTTCACCGGAGTGTAGCTCATGAAAGCTTATGCTCAAATAAATGTGTTAGTCTCTAAGGTGCCACAAGTCCTCCTTTTCTTTTTATTACTGCTCGTCCTTTCACATGATGGCCAGTGCTGCTGCCACGCGCCGATGTCTTACCAGGCCACTCGATGGGCACAGAGGAGGGGCTGAAGTGTGCATCCAATCTGGAGCCGGCCAGCCCTGCTGGGGATCAGATTAACACCCTCACCTCAGCGCAGCAGGCAGGCAGCTGTCCTGTGTGTCTAACGCCTGGGCAGGAGGGATCCTGATGCTACTGGGCAACGCCAGGGGCACGTGGACACTGCAGTGCATCGACCAAATGCACCAGAAATGATTAGGGGACTGGAACACATGACTTATGAGGAGAGGCTGAGGGAACTGGGGATGTTTAGTCTGCAGAAGAGAAGAGTGAGGGGGGATTTGCTAGCTGCTTTCAACTACCTGAAAGGGGGCTCCAAAGAGGATGCATCTAGACTGTTCTCAGTGGGAGCAGATGACAGAACAAGGAGCAATGGTCTCAAGTTGCAGTGGGGGAGGTTTAGGTTGGATATTAGGAAAAACTTTTTCACTAGGAGGGTGATGAAGCACTGGAATGTGTTTCCTAGGGAGTAACCTAGGTAATCTCCTTCCTTAGAGGTTTTTAAGGCCCAGTTTGACAAAGCCCTGGCTGGGATGATTTAGTTGGTGTTGGTCCTGCTTTCAGCAGGGGGTTGGACTAGATGACCTCCTGAGGTCCCTTCCAACCCTGATATTCTATAATTTTATGATTCTATGACCTCACTGGCTCACTGTTGGAGTAATCAGATAGCTGGCCTCCCACCCCATATCACCCCACTTTACAGATGGGGAAACTAAGGCACGGAGAGGTCAAAGTCCAGCTTTTCAAAAGAGGCCTCTTGTTTTGGGTGCTTCTGTTTTTGGGTGCCCAGACTCATGCCACTTTTTATTGACCTATCTCTGGACCCAGGAGCCCACCTTTCAGGCCCCCTTTTTGAACCTTCTGGCCACAGATTATCACCCCGATTCAGAGATGCCCCAAATCACAGGCAGCGTTGGGGATCGTGGGTCGAGTGACTTGCCCAGGGTTACACTGTGAGCCGGTGACAGGGCAGGAAACAGAGTCCAGGTGCCCATGCGCCTAGGTCTGCCCTCTGATGAGCTCCTACAGCTGCCTTGTGCTTCTAATCTAGCTGAGTGGGAAATTGTGTCTCCTTCCTACGGATGGGAGAGGCCTCCAAGTGCAGTGCACAGACACCCCAGGGAGGGGTTCCCCCGCCTGTAGCACTCATTACTGACCCCCGCTGGCCAGGGCTCAGCACTGCAGTGTGGGCCCCACAGCACTCTGCCCTGGCCACTAGGCTGTGGGCTTCTTGCAGCAGCGGGATGGAAAGCTCAGCCTGTGGCTCCCGAAGGATCGCTGCAGAGCCTGGATTGTCTCTTCAAACACTGCCCAAGAGAGTGCAAAATATAACAGTCCTGTGTGTGTGAACGTGCGTAGGTGTGTGTGTGTGTCTGTGTACACACAAGCAGAGAGACGGCTCCAGGGTTTTGAGCCAAGCGGAGCAGAGGAATAGTAAAGCCTGGCTCCTCCCATCGCACGTGTGCATGTAAGAGAGAAATAGGACTTCTTTTTGTCATTTATACTCGTTTAATACCAAAGTAACTGCTAATTGAAATGGAGGGTGTGGGTGTGTACGTAAGAGCACATGTATGTAAATACGTGTTTGAGAATCTCTGTTTCTGTATGACAGTCTGTGTGTACATGTGTGAGACACAGGGTAAGTGCACGGGGATTGGGTGGGGCATTGTGTGTGCACGCACATGTGGCTGCAAGAGAGAGTGAAGCACGGGAAGGGATGGGGAGTGTGTGTGCACCCACGCGTGGCTGCGATAGAGGGTGAAGTGCAAGGAGGGGATGCAGGAGTGTGTGTGCACGCACATGGCTGCGATGGCGGGTGAAGCACGGGAAGGGGATACACGACTGTGTGTGCACGCACATGGCTGCGATGGCGGGTGAAACACGGGAAGGGGATACACGACTGTGTGTGCACGCACGTGGCTGCGATGGCGGGTGAAGCACGGGAAGGGGATACACGACTGTGTGTGCACGCACATGGCTGCGATGGAGGGTGAAGCACGGGAAGGGGATACACGACTGTGTGCACGCACATGGCTGCGATGGAGGGTGAAGCACGGGAAGGGGATACACGACTGTGTGTGCACGCACATGGCTGCGATGGAGGGTGAAGCATGGGAAGGGGATACACGACTGTGTGTGCACGCACGTGGCTGCGATGGCGGGTGAAGCACGGGAAGGGGATACATGACTGTGTGTGCACGCACATGGCTGCGATGGAGGGTGAAGCACGGGAAGGGGATACACGACTGTGTGCACGCACATGGCTGCGATGGCGGGTGAAGCACGGGAAGGGGATACACGACTGTGTGTACACGCACATGGCTGCGATGGCGGGTGAAGCACGGGAAGGGGATACACGACTGTGTGTGCACGCACATGGCTGCGATGGAGGGTGAAGCACGGGAAGGGGATACACGACTGTGTGTGCACGCACATGGCTGCGATGGAGGGTGAAGCACGGGAAGGGGATACACGACTGTGTGTGCACGCACATGGCTGCGATGGAGGGTGAAGCACGGGAAGGGGATACACGACTGTGTGTGCACGCACATGGCTGCGATGGCGGGTGAAGCACGGGAAGGGGATACACGACTGTGTGTGCACGCACATGGCTGCGATGGCGGGTGAAGCACGGGAAGGGGATACACGACTGTGTGTGCACGCACATGGCTGCGATGGAGGGTGAAGCACGGGAAGGGGATACACGACTGTGTGTGCACGCACATGGCTGCGATGGCGGGTGAAGCACGGGAAGGGGATACATGACTGTGTGTGCACGCACATGGCTGCGATGGCGGGTGAAGCACGGGAAGGGGATACACGACTGTGTGTGCACGCACATGGCTGCGATGGAGGGTGAAGCACGGGAAGGGGATACACGACTGTGTGTGCACGCACGTGGCTGCGATAGAGGGTGAAGCACGGGAAGGGGATACACGACTGTGTGTACATGCACGTGGCTGCGATGGAGGGTGAAGCACGGGAAGGGGATACACGACTGTGTGTACACGCACATGGCTGTGATGGCGGGTGAAGCACGGGGAAGGGATGGGGAGTGTGTGTGCATATGCGTGTGGCTGTGATAGAGGGTGAAGTGCAAGGAGGGAATGGGGAGTGTGTGTGCACCCATGTGTAACTGCAATGGTGGGTGAAGCACGGGAAGGGGATACACGACTGTGTGTGCACGCACGTGGCTGCGATGGCGGGTAAAGCACGGGAAGGGGATACACGACTGTGTGTGCACGCACGTGGCTGCGATGGCGGGTGAAGCACGGGAAGGGGATACACGACTGTGTGTGCACGCACATGGCTGCGATGGCGGGTGAAGCACGGGAAGGGGATACACGACTGTGTGTGCACGCACATGGCTGCGATGGAGGGTGAAGCACGGGAAGGGGATACACGACTGTGTGTGCACGCACGTGGCTGCGATAGAGGGTGAAGCACGGGAAGGGGATACACGACTGTGTGTACATGCACGTGGCTGCGATGGAGGGTGAAGCACGGGAAGGGGATACACGACTGTGTGTACACGCACATGGCTGTGATGGCGGGTGAAGCACGGGGAAGGGATGGGGAGTGTGTGTGCATATGCGTGTGGCTGTGATAGAGGGTGAAGTGCAAGGAGGGAATGGGGAGTGTGTGTGCACCCGTGTGTAACTGCAATGGTGGGTGAAGCACGGGAAGGGGATACACGACTGTGTGCACGCACGTGGCTGCGATGGCGGGTAAAGCACGGGAAGGGGATACACGACTGTGTGTGCATGCACGTGGCTGCGATGGAGGGTGAAGCACGGGAAGGGGATACACGACTGTGTGTGCACGCACGTGGCTGCGATGGCGGGTGAAGCACGGGAAGGGGATACATGACTGTGTGTGCACGCACATGGCTGCGATGGAGGGTGAAGCACGGGAAGGGGATACACGACTGTGTACACGCACATGGCTGCGATGGCGGGTGAAGCACGGGAAGGAGATACACGACTGTGTGTACACGCACGTGGCTGCGATGGCGGGTGAAGCATGGGAAGGAGATACACGACTGTGTGTACACGCACGTGGCTGCGATGGAGGGTGAAGCACGGGGATGAGCTTCAGGGGTGCATGTGGCAGAGCCGTGGGCAGAGGCCAGGCCTGGAGCGGAGCCTGTGCTCTGCAAATCCCGCCTGCTTTTGAAGCCGGTGATGCTCTCGGGGTGTATGGGAATCCGTAACTGAATCCCATCTCGCTCTTCCAGCTCTAAATGAAACTCCCCCAGGACAGCATATTAAACCTGACCGCCCGCCACCTCGGCCATTAACATTGGAGGAGGAAGAATGAACGGTCTGCGGAGGGCAGCGTGGCGCTCTCCCCTCTTGCCCTGGGAAGGGTCGTGGGGCCAGCTCTCGGGAGAGGCTGACAGTCCGGCAGGGGCTGGGCAGCGGCAGCTGGGCATTGGAGCAAGCCAGACGCTGCACTAACCGGGCCTGAAAGGAGAAATCAATGGCCCACGCTCACATCTCTGTGTTAATGCACAAGGCATAAAATACCCAGAGAGAGCCTGTGGGAGGCCGGCTCTGCCCGCCCCAGCACCATGCAGTGCTGCTTTGCAGTGGCTTGGCGCGGCTGGGGGCGCTGCCTGCTGCCCTGGCCACGCTGAAAGGGAGGTGGGGGTAGGCGAGGGAGAGCACTCCCTGCCCACTGTGCAGGAGGGGTTAACCCCTCCTCAGGCGGAGGGCCGGAGTTAGGATCTGAGGAGTCTCCTGCGGTTAGTCCCGGGTTTGCCAGTCACTTCTGCCTCCAAGCCCAAAGCCTCTCCCTGTCTCCCCCTCCTCCCTCCCTGCCAGCCACAGCGGGCTCAGATGGAATCACACCCCACCCCCAAACTGTGCGGTGTGTGGAAAGTGTCCAGACTTGGGGGGCCTATCTCTTCCTCCCAGGCCAGCCCTGCTCCGGAGGGGTCCCACCCCCTCTGTGGACACTGCTAAGCACTGGGCCAGAACAAGAGCTATTCTGCCCAGCCAGCCCACCCCGGAGCAGATGGGAACTGGAGCCAAACACCCTGGACTAGGGTCTGCAAAACCTAACTGATGTCATCATGTAAAGCCAAGGTCAGCTGCCCAGGTGAGGGGCACAGGGTAATCCCCAGAGAGAGGGGTGTGTTTGTAAGCTCCTTACTGCAGTAACATCATTTTAGGAAGAAAATCTGGGGACCATTTCTCCCCCTGCAGAGTCAGAATCTCTCCCCTGAAGTCATGTCCCCAGCCATGCAAGGACTAGGGTAGAAAGGCAAAGCAGCCTCAGCAACAGGTTAAGCTCTGGCAGGGGGCTGGGAATGTGGTGCTGGCTAACAGCCTTCAACATCTGACAGCCCTGGGAGAATGAAAAGTTCAGAACTGCTGCTCAGGACATGGCAGTGTCTGGAAAACAAACTGCCACGCGGGGTGCGCGCGCTGACGCGTGCTGCTGCTCGTCTCCGGCTACACCTCACCCGCGGAGAGAAAAGGTCACCTTTCAGGGGATGGAGTCACCGAGCGTCCCCGAGGTGGGTGACTGATCCTGCTCCTCTTAATGAGCTGACCTTAGCAATGGAGAACACGCTCACTTCTCCCTGAAGAGTCGACAGGTCAAATTAAGCAGCTGTTTTATTCTGGCTGCGTGAGATGCTGAGCATGAGTCACAGGGAAGTTTAAATGAAGGGATCTTTCTTTCTTTCTATGTGAAGTATTTTAATGTAGATTTTAAAGCAAGTAAATTGGTATCAGGTGCTAGAACCCTGCATGGAGGTGCAGAGCTCTTCTGCTGACTCACCCTGGAGGCTGGAACAGGTGGGCTCTATTAGTGCCAAACCAGGAGAATTAAATGGTTATAGTGTCACTCTGGGACAGAGGTACATAAGGGCAGGGTGTGTGTTGCATGCCAGGAGCAGGCTGGACATGATGGCTGTTAACAAGCACCTTTCATTTTAGGATCTCAAAATAGTTTGCATATATTCCTTCCTTCCTTCCTTCCTTCCTTCTATCTGTCAGTCTGTCTATATCAGGGCTGGCCAATCTGAGCCTGAGAAGGAGCCAGAATTTACCAATGGACATTGCCAGAGAGCCACAGTAATACCTCAGCAACCCCCCCATCAGCTCCCACCCTCCCCCCGCTCCCAGCGCCTCCCACCCACCGGCAGCCCCGCCGATCAGCGCCTCCCCCTCCCTCCCCGCACCTCCCGATCAGCTGTTTCCTGGTGGGCAGGAGGCTCTGGGGGGAGCGGGAGGAGCGAGGGCAAGGCAGGCTCAGGGGAGGGGGTGGGAGGGGGTGGAGCGCGGGCAGGGCCTCTGGCAGAGCCGGGGTGGAGGAGTGAGCACGGCCGGCACATGGGAAAGTTGGCACCTGTAGCTCCAGCCCCGGAGTCGGTGCCTAGACAAGGAGCCGCACGTTAACTTCTGAAGAGCCGCATGTGGCTCCGGAGCCACGGGTTGGCCACCCCTGGTCTAGATAGTCTGTGTATGTCCCTCTATATATTTTCTCTGTCTTTCCCCCTTACATGTCTGTCTCTCTATCTATCATAATACTCCTAAAATGCCTATAATCTTACGTCCTCTTGAGCAGCTAGGAAGAGATATAAATAGTCCATAGCTGTGTTTCCCTATTTCCTTTCCCCAGATTCCTAGGAGCGTGAGGATTTATTTATTGTTTGAGTCACAGTTGTTGCTGGGGAAGTTTCAATCGACCCGCTGTGTTTTACTCCTTGCTCTGCACAACGTCAGGCCTGGGATCAGTCCGACTGCCCTCTGGCACTGAGCTCCACATCTGGGGTCAACCTGCTGAATTCCCAGAACCTGGCAATCTTCTTCATCACCTCCCTCATTGCCAGGGACAGCAACCATCTTGGAGGCCTGCAGATAATGGAGCAGCCTCATGCAACTCCCCTGTGAGATAGGGGGGTGGCGTGACCCTGGTAAACCAGGTGCCAGCTCTTGCCAAGGCTGTAGGTGTCAAATGAGTGCTCACAGGCCGTAGCTGGACACCAGACCAGCTCACCGGTATGTTAGTAATGTTCAGTCAGGTGTGAGACATGTACAGATGTGTCTAGTGTTTAGACTCTATCAAATGCTTGTAAGTTGCTGCCGGCATTAATCTTACCTGTAATGTCTGTGTCCCAGGCTACAAGGTAATCTGTAAGTTTTGCTTTATAACTGTAAAATGCCTGCTCTGAACTTGTGAACCCAGGCAGGCGGAGTGGTTCTCCCACCCATCAAGGACCATCACAACTAAGTGGGCCATTCTGAAACCTCAGGATACGAAGGCTGGGTTAATGGCCCTCTCACAGCTGTGACGGTGCCACATGCAAGTACGCTGGTCCCATCAACTTCAATTATGGAAGAAGGAAATAAAGGGTTTGTCTGCACATATGGCACTCTCCCGCCGACATAGCGCTGTCCACACTGGTTCTTCTGTCTGTGTAACTTATGTCGGTCAGGGGGGTGGTTTATTCACACAAAAGTTTTACCAGTAAAAGTGCTGGTGCAGACATAGCCTACATCTCTTTGCTGTTTGGACTCTCCGAGGGCTGGAGCTAGGAAACGGAAGCAGAGATCACCAGGGTCAACCTGGGTTAGCCCTGAGAGACATTCAATGCTGCCAGATTACAGTATACCACCAGGTTGTCTGCCCTGCTTTTTGACAGTTGCTCTTCCCATGGCAGCCGCTTTAGATGCTATGGGCCCTGATGCTCTGAATTCCAGCTCTGAAAGCAAGTGACCGGAAGCCATCTGGGAGCCCCCAGACTTGCCTGCACTTGGGAATCTACCCCGGAATCGCTTCTGGTACATTTTCAAGTGTAAATGAGCCGTAAGTTTTGTGCTCACACGTTTACTGTTAACAGGCGTTTTCAACCAGTGCCTCCAGATAGAAACAACGGGGGCTTGGCTGAACTCCCTGTCTGGGAGGATAGCAGATCACAAATTGAATATAAGCCAACTATGTGATGCAGTTGCAAAAAAGGCAAATATCATTCTGGGGTGTATTAACAGGAGTGTCATGTGTAACATGTGGGAGGTAACTGCCCTGCTCTGCTTAGCACTGGTGAGGCCTCCGCTTGAGTACTGTGTCCAGTTTGGGGCACCATGATTAAAGAAGGAGGTGGACAAATTGGAGAGTCCAGAGGAGAGCAACAAAACTGATCAAAGGTTTAGAAAACCTGGCCTGTGAGGAAAGGTTAAATAAACTGAGCACATTTAGTCTTGAGAAACGAAGAATGAGGGGGAGGGGCTGATAACAGTCTTCAAATAGGTTACGGTCAGCCCTAAAGAGGGTAGTGATCCATTGTTCTCCATGCCCATGCTGGTGCCACACTAAGGGCTTAAACTGTTTCCCAGGAATATTCACCAGAATTAACATCTGATTCTCGGTCAGGCTTGACAAAGCCCTGGCTGGGATGATTTAACTGGGAATTGGTCCTGCTTTGAGCAGGGGGTTGGACTAGATGACCTTCTGGGGTCCCTTCCAACCCTGATATTCTATGATTCTATGATTCTATGATTCTATTTGACCTGGGCCTGCAAGACTTTCATGGTGGCTCCCCACAAAAGTTCCACTCAGGCAGTTTACGTGTGAATTGGGTATGTCTACACTACGAAATTAGGTTGAATTCATAGAAGTCGGTTTTGCAGAAAGCGTTTTTATACAGTTGATTGGGTGTCCCCCCACACAAATACTCTAAGTGCATGTAGTTGGCATGTAGTTGGCGGAGTGCGTCCACAGTACCGAGGCAAGCGTCGACTTATGGAGCGTTGCACTGTGGGTAGCTATCCCACAGTTCCCGCAGTCTCCGCCGCCCATTGGAATTCTGGGTAGAAATCCCAGTGCCTGATGGGGCAAAAACATTGTCGCGGGTGGTTCTGGGTACATATCGTCAGGCCCCCCTTCCCTCCCTCCCTCCATGAAACTAACGGCAGACAATCGCCTTCTTTCCTGGGTTACCCGTGCAGACGCCATACCACGGCAAGCATGGAGCCCGCTCAGCTCACCGTCACCGTATGTTTCCTGGATGCTGGCAGACGCGGTACTGCATTGCTACACAGCAGCCGCTCATTGCCTTTTGGCAGCAGACAGTGCAGTATGACTGGTAGCCGTCGTCGCCATAGTCCAGGGTGCTCTTTTAGCCGACCTCAGTGAGGGAGGTCAGGGGCACCTGGGCAGACATGGGAGTGACTCAGCCACGTCATTTCCCTTTTAAGTTTCGTCTCATGGCGATTCAGTCCTGCCGGCAGTCGTACTGCACCGTCTTCTAATGAGCAGCCAGGAGACGACGATGGCCAGCAGTCGTACTGCACCGTCTGCTGCCAGCAAGAAGTATAAAGATAGATGAAGTGGATCAAAACAAGAAATAGACCAGATTTGTTTTGTATTCATTTGCTTCCTCCCTCCGTGAAATCAACAGCCTGCTAAACCCAGGGTTTTGAGTTCTATCCTTGAGGGGGCCATTCTGTTTCTCCTTGATGCAAAGCCCCCCCCACCCCTTTGTTGGTTTTAATTCCCTGTAAGCCAACCCTGTAAGCCATGTTGTCAGTCGCCCCTCCCTCCGTCAGAGCAACGGCAGACAATCGTTTCGCGCCATTTTTCAGGGCAGACGCCATAGCAGTGGGAACATGGAGCCCGCTCAGATCAGCGCGGCAATTAGGAGCACTATAAACACCACGCGCGTTATCCAGCAGGATATGCAGAACCATAACCTGCAAGAAAAGCGAAACCAGGCGAGGAGGAGGTGACTGCAGTGCGGTGACGAGAGTGATGAAGACCTGGACATAGACGTCTCACAAAGTACTGGCCCCTGCAATGTGCACATCATGGTGTCAGTTGGGCAGGTTCACGGCATGGAACGCTGATTCTGGGCCCGGGAAACAAGCACAGACTGGTGGGACCGCATAGTGTTGCAGGTCTGGGATGATTCCCAGTGGCTGCAAAGCTTTTGCATGCGTAAGGGCACTTTCATGGAACTTTGTGACTTGCTTTCCCCTGCCCTTATTGAGGGTCTGCCGGTTTGGTGGGAGAGATCACTCACGCAGGGCCGGGCAGCAGAATTCGGCTTGCAGGCAGCCATGGTAAGCCACAGTCTTTTGGCTTCTTTAACCTTCGTAACATGTGGGAATGTTTTCAAACATCAGCGCCCTCATTTCCCATACGAAGTAGCCGTTGGGTTGGCCATTAACAATGGGTTGGCAATTTAAAAGGAGGGGCTGCGGTTTCCGGGTTCACGTGCAGCAGAAACCCAACTAACTCCCCCCCAGCGCCACGCACCCACCCAATTCTCTGGGATGATGACTTCACCTCTCTCCCCACCGTGTGGCTAATAGCGGGGAAGATTTCTGGTCAGCCACAGGCACACAGCCCAGCAGGAACGGGCACCTCTGAATGTCTGCTTACTAATACCACCCTATTTCAACCAGGTGACCATGAATGATATCACTCTCCTGAGGGTAACATGGAGAGATAAAGAACAGATGTTGTTTGAATGCCAGCAAACACCGGGACCACACGCTGCAAGGCTTTGTTCTGCAATGATTCCCGACTACGTGCTACTGGCCTGGCGTGGTAAAGTGTCCTACCATGGAGGACGGAATAAGGCTGCCCTCCCCAGAAACCTTTTGCAAAGGCTTTGGGAGTATATCCAGGAGAGCTTTATGGAGATATCCCTGGAGGATTTCCATTCCATCCCCAGACACATTAACAGACTTTTCCAGTAGCTGTACTGGCCGCAAATGCCAGGGCAAATTAATCATTAAACACGCTTGAACATGCTTTACAAAAGGTACACTCACCAGAGGTCTCTTCTCCACCTTCAGGGTCCAGGAGCCCACCTTGGGTGGGTTCGGGGGGTACTGGGTCCAGGTCCAGGGTGATAAACAGATCCTGGCTGTTGGGGAAACTGGTTTCTCTGCTTCCTTGCTGTGAGCTATCTACAACCTCCTCCTCATCATCATCTTCCTCGCCCCCAAAACCCGCTCCCATGGTGCCTGCCACTCCTTGGATGGAGTCAAAGCGCAGGGTTGGGGTAGTGGTGGCTGCACCCCCTCGAATGGCATGCAGCTCATCATAGGGCTCTGAACCGGAGCGGCCGTTTGCCTCTCTGGTTTTTTGGTAGGCTTCCTGAGCTCCTTAATTTTCACGTGGCACTGCTGTGGGTCCCTGTTATAGCCTCTGTCCTTCATGCCATTGGAGATTTTTTCAAATATTTTGGCATTTCGTCTTTTCGAACGGAGTTCTGCCAGCACGGATGCATCTCCCCATACAGCGATCAGATCCCGTACCTCCCGTTCAGTCCATGCTGGAGCTCTTTGGTGATTCTGGGCCTGCATGATCTCCTGAGATGATGAGCTCTGCATGGTGACCTGTGCAGGTGAGCTCGCCACACTGGCCAAACAGGAAATGAGATTCAAAAGTTCCCGGGCCTTTTCCTGTCTACCTGGCCAGTGCATCTGAGTTGAGAGCACTGTCCAGAGCGGTCACAACTGAGCACTCTGGGATAGCTCCTGGAGTCCAATACCATCCAATTGCATCCACAGTACCCCAAATTCACCTCTGCAAGGCTGATTTCAGCACTAATCCCCTTGTCGGGGGTGGAGTAAAGAAATCGATTTTAAGAGCCCTTTAAGTCGAAAAAAGGGCTTCGTCGTGTGAACGGGTGCAGGGTTAAATTGAGGTAATGCTGCTAAATTTGACCTCAACTCCTTGTGTAG
Source organism: Chelonia mydas (assembly GCF_015237465.2). NCBI lineage: Eukaryota > Metazoa > Chordata > Testudines > Cheloniidae > Chelonia > Chelonia mydas. Next base: position 17,101,074 of record NC_051259.2, on the reverse strand, counting down.
ACCAGGCCTTAGGCCCCAGTCCTGCTCCCATTGAGATAAATGGTAAAACTCCCCTAAACATTACTGGTGCTGGCTCAGGCCACATTAGAGCAAATTCTCCACACACTCTGTCTCACTTCCAGAAACTTGATCGTAAGAGCTACATGCTTCCAGTCGGGGAACAGAAACAATGCCATGTGACCAATCCATCCAATCAAAGCTAACGCGGATGGAATTCAAATGCTGGTGAAGAATTGTTTCTGAACAAGCTACCGGCTAAGGAACATAGGGGTATGAAATAGTCAGTGAGTGACTCTGAGTGACAGTAACGGCAATAAAATAGTCACTGGAGTTGAGAGACAAGGAGGTGAAAGCTATGGACTCGGTTATTGTGCCCAGCTCTGCTCTGAAGTTGGAACTGCCACCCTGGGCCTTTCCTCGTCCCACGGAGAAAAAGGACACAGAGATTCTGATGCTTGCCCTTCTCCAGTCTTCTGGGACTTCGCCATTCCTGCATGAGTTACCAAAGATGATTGCTAATGGTTCTGAGATTGCTTCAGCTAGTTCCTTAAATACCTGAGGGGGGATTTTGTCAGGCCCTGCTAACTTGCATATATCTAACTTATCTAAATATTCTTTAAATGGTTTTTTTCCGATTCTCGCTTAATTGTGTTTAAGCATCTGGTCACAATTAACCTTTTTAGAGAAGACTGAAGCAAAATAGGCATGAAACACCTCAGGCATCCATTATGAGCTCTCCTGCCCCGCTTAGCAGAGGGCCTGCACTTCCCTTCATCTTTCTTTTGCTCCTAATGTATTTATAGAACCTCTTCTTCTGACTGGCTTTTTGTCTTTTGCTAGGTGTAACTAATTTTGTGCCTTACCCTTTCTGATTTTGTCCCTGCATGCTGGTGTTAGTCTTTTGCACACCTCCTTAGCAATTTGTCCATGTTTCTACTTTTTGTAGGATTCCTTTTTGATGTTCAGGTCTTTAAAGAGCTCCATATTGGCCTTACTATTCTTCCTGTCTTTCCTTTGCAGCTGAATGGTTTGCTGTTGTGCCTTTCATATTATCTCTTTGAGAAACCACCAGCTCCTGAACTCCTTTTTCCCTTAGATTTTCTTCTCATGGGGCCTTACCTACCAGTTCTCAGAGTTTGTTAAAGTCCATTGTCCTTATTCTGCTGCTCTCACTCTTTCTTTTCCTTAGAATCATGAAATCTATCATGGTCACTTTCATGGAAATTGTGTTAAACTTTCAGATTCGCAACCAATTCCTGCCTGTTAGTCAGAATCAAATCGGAAATGGCTGTCCCTCATTACTTCCTCTACTTTCTGAAACAAGACGTTGTCCCCAGTACATTCCAAGAACTTACTGGACGTTTTGTGTTTTCCCATGTTACTTTTCCCACAGATGCCAGGTAGTTAAAGAGCCCACTACTACCCAGTCTTGTGTTGTGACTATTTCTGTTCCTTGTTCTAGAAATGACTCATTCACATCCTCTTCCTGATTTGACCCCACTATGATGTCACCCCTGTTTTTTGCTCCTATTTTCTTCACCCAGATGCTTTCAACTGATCTGCCTCTCATCTTCTTCTGGCCCTCAGAACAAGTGTATATATCCTTGGTGTATAATGCAGCTCCTCCTCCCTTTGTGCCCTGCCTGTCCTTCCTGAACAGCTATACCCCCATCCCACTATTCCACTCATGAGACTTAGCCTACCATGTCTCTGTGAGGCCAATTAATCCAGAATTTAGCATGTATATTAAGAATTCCTGTTCTTCCTGTTTATTCCCCATACTCCTTGCATCCTTACTTCATGTCATATCGTTGGGACATGCAGGATAAGGGGGACAGCTTAAACAGTAAATATGAAAGACACAAGTGTGCTGGGAAATGGAGTGATTGTACCGGATTAAAATCGCTGTTATTGTGGAATAGAATATGCACAAGCGGCGTGACACCGGCACAGCTATAATTATACTGTTCTAGTTCTCCTGGGCACTTTTCCTGCATAGATGGAGAAATGCCACTTCTTAGGGTGGAAAGATTTTGAGTAGCAGAGGAGCCTTGAGGCTGGGAAATGGAACCCTGGTCACCTCTCCGTAGGTGCTGTACTGGGATGAACCTCTGTGATATGGTGGCCAGAGTGCTAAGTGTTTCAAACAAGGAAGCACTGGGCAAACCCTCCGGAATGTGACCACCCCCAGGCAACCAGCCCAGCTGCCCCCATTTGCAAAGCGGGAGTCAGGTGTTTCGTTACTGGCTCTGCATTGCAAATAACCATTGGCATGTGCACATCTGGAACTCACGGAGAACTCTGGTTGCACTCTCCGCTGGAATAAAGGCTGCACTATGAAGTGTATTGAACAGTTTCACCGAGCACCTGCAGGAGGTTAAGTTCTTGTGAGCCCACACCAGAGTGACACAAAAGCCACAACCCTATCAGTGAACAGGGCAGGACAGGGCCCTCTGTTAGTTTCTGGACACTAAGGGGCAGGGCAGGAATCACTGAGACAGGCCCTGAAAAGGAGAAGCAGAGATGTTTCATCTCATCTGCTTGGGCCCCAACGAGCTTGTAAATGTATGGCTCTAGCCTAGGCCTTGCTTATGCACCTATCACCATGGCATCTAGGCAGTGCGTAGTCCCACCGCTCTCACCATGGCCCTGCCTCCTGTTCAAAGTGTAACCCTTCTGCCCGTCAGAGTTGGCAGCAACAAGGGCCAGGTTCAATATCTAGGGGATCCATTCCAATAACACAATGCAAACCAGCTCAAGCCCCCACCCAGTGACCTGGGACAAATATCTACCACCCCCGCTGGGCGCCTCCAAGAGGCAATACTTCCCCTCTCACAAGCACATAGTCTGAGTGTAGCAAAAAGCCTTTTAATAACAGAGAGAAACAATGTGGCATTATGTTGGGGAAACACCACCAACAGGATTCATAACACAACCCATGAGCAAAAACCCACCCCAAGCAAATTGGGGCGTGTCCTTTCCCTTTGGTTCTTGAGTCCAGCAACCCCAAATCACCCAAAGTCCCAAAAGTCCAATGACCCAAAAGTCTCTGTCCCTGGTCAGGGCAGCCCCAGAGTTCAAAAGTTTATCTGCAGAGCTTTACCTCCCAACCTGGGTGGAGATGGGGGCGGGGGTAAGAGGCACCTTACATGATCTGAAGCTGAGCGCCCCACAGGCCTTCGCTCCGCTAGCCGCCCCACAAACTGCTTCGCTCAGCTCCACAGCCCACCAGCAGCTCCCGCCGTCCTATGAACTGCTCCACCAGCCTGTCCACAAGGCACTCCAGCCATCCCGCAAACTGCTCCACAATATATCTTCAGGCTCCCCCACTACTTAACACAACACTCAGTGATTTCAGCTCTTAGGTGAATTCAGCTTGTAGTAGGGGAGCCTCAGTGCTGGTGCACCATTAGCCCAAAGTGAGCTCAGTGGTCTGTAACTAGACTTCTAATGAAACCAAAATTAGCTCTGATATTCCACAGTGGAGAGAGGAGGAAGTGCAATTACCATATAAAGCCCTCACCAAGGGGCCCATACCACCAAGTATTAATACTTATCCCCAGCCTCTCTCAATTCACAGAGTTTTGGAACCCATGACCCTTGCCTAGCGAGTGCTACTTAGTTGATGGTGAGTCCCTCCATCATAACAAAAGGCCAAGTACAGTTCCAAGCACAGTTCCCATAATCAGGATAATAACAATTTATTCTTCCTGCCCCAATAACAGAGACACTGGGGATCCCACAGCAGCCAAAGTGACCATTTGGGCAGCTATGGCCTCATTCTAGGTGGGGTGGGTGTGCCTATGCAAATGAGATCACCCTCTGAAGTTCTTTTCCACAACTTGCCACACTTCACCACCAGATGTCAGAGTGGAGCTCATCCTGACACTGCTTACAAAAGGTTACAGCATTTGGATTCCTCCAGGCCCAGTGCTATTCTGGGGCCAGTGGCGAAGCTGCATGGTGTCTGCTTTCCGGACTGGTTTTTGAACACTGCCTCCCTCGGAAGCTTGGCCACCGGGGGCTGGAGGCATATCTGCCCTAGCAGATGCCATCGCCAGGTGCATTCTTCCTGAAGTGATGCCATCCAGGATGCTGTCTCCTGGTTGTAGATGTACCTTTGAATATAGGTGGGCAGAGGGGGGCTTGTCATGCCCAGCACCCAACCATCTTTAACAGCTGTTAGCCAGCGCTGCAGCCCCCACCACCTTCTTCTATCTGTGAGGCCACATCTGGTCTCTCCATTCATCTCTCTTTGTGTTTGCCAGGAGCTCTGGAGAGCCTGGGGACTCTTTATGTGGCTGGAGAAGTAGCCAGATGATCTGCATTCTTGGCTGGTGGTGGACGCTGTGAAGGTACCAGACCCTCTGTTATTTCAGCCCCAGGAGTGGAGGCAGGAAGAAAGCCCACACAACACAGACACTGAGACAGTCGGGTGTCCTCGGGCTCCTGCTGAGACTGCTTTGCCCAGGTCAGCTCCAGCCACTTGAGGCCCATGGGGAACAGTGCCTCACCCGTAAGAAGTTTCAGCAAACCAATGGCACATTCCAAGGAGCAATGCGCTATCCAGGAAGAGAAAGGGTCAGACTCGGACCCCTCCCTTTCCCATGGCCCTAGTCTCCCACGCCCCTTTATTTACCAGCACCCCTGATCTGCACCACGCACGCTTCATTTTCTAACACACTGAGCATCCGTGCCAGCCGGCTCATGGCATTCAGCTCTGCTTCCCTAGAATTCCCCCCGCCATTTAAACTGAGCTCAGCAATCCTCGTCTCTTCCTGTCCTGAGCCGGCATGTGGCATTACCATGCTGTGTCAAACAGCTGTTCTCACTAGAGGTGGCTGATTTTTCCACGGGGGGGGGGAGGTGTGCTCACTAGATGCTATGGGGGTCCTGAGAATGAAAGGTTCTATGCACATACCAGTCATTAGCTGAGAATACTGTAACGTAGGCAGCACTGGCTACTATGGTAGTCGGTAGATAACTAGATAGACAGGTAGATAGACATGCCCTGGTTCCGCTAGTGTAAGGTATTCAGTGATCTGCCTGCCCAGTAGCACGGGGGTCAGTTCTGGTCAGAGTAGGATAGAGACAGGGAAAACCAAAACTTCATACAGAAGCAGCATCAGCAGGGGATGGGGAGCTGTGTGGGTGGGGAAGACAGAGAGCGTACAGCAGCAGCAGCCACCAGAGCAAATAGTGCTTTATTTAATCTCCTGGATAAAAAGGAATACTGAAACCGGGTTCTTAAGATGAGGTGCCTTCATCTCGCTGTGCAGCGTTTGATCACATCAGATGGTTTACAAGGAGGTGTACGCTTGAATTATCATTAGAGGAGGCGATGGAGCTGAAGATCGGCAGAAGACTTCCCTCATGGTGGTCTGAATTCATGTTCGAAGTTTGCAATCAGGGAAAAGTAAAAAGGGAACTGTGTGAAGCCATCGGAGCAGAACTGCTGTCAGGAGTGAGGATGGGGCACTGGGGCCTCCCCTGCGCTCTCCAGCAAAGTTTGAGTGCGTCCAAAGAGTTGGAAGCTTCTCCGGAGTCTCCAAAGCTGTGAATCAGGACTGGGAATCTTGCAGGAACAGCCTTCTCCCCAGATTTCCAGCTCTCCCTGTCCTGGAGGGGAATTCTGCCAAAAGGGCAGTTATCATGGTCGCCCTGACTGCAGTCTGGAAGAGAGAAACCCTTTCCAAATAGTTCAGGTCCTTAAAACCAGAGACAGGCTCAAAGCAAAACCCAGCACCTAAATGAGAGGGGTGGAGGGGAGAACGGGACCCAGATCTCAGTGACCCTAGGTGGTGGGGACAGCAGGACCTGGATCTCAGTGATCTTGGCTGGTGGGGAGAGCAGGATCCGAATCCAAGTGACCTTTGATGTTGGGAGCAGCAGCATCTGGATCCAAATGATCCCATGTGATGGGGACAACAGGATCCAGATCAGAACTGGAACTTTGCAGCATCTCATCTGTAGAGAAGATCTGTGTTGAGCCTGGTTTTGAAATAGGCAAAGGTTCTGGCAGGGGCAGGGACTTTTTCTAACCCAGTTCCCCTTCTGTCCATTCCTTCTGTCCTGAGCTGGGTATGAGAATGGAGAGGCGCTTGAGACTCGTCAAAGCCCACTCTGTGTGCATGCTTGTTTAGCAATAGAGCAAGTGCCATTTCCAGAGCCTCATTAGCATTTGCATTGTTGCATGGCTGTCTAAGAGAAGTAACAGCTAAGCAAGCCAGTCAGATTTTGCTAATTTGCATGTTAATGAAGCCCACAATATGCAGCATAGAGAGACTGGCAACGAGACCTAGAATTGATAGATCTATACATGCAGCCTGTATATGCTTTAGAGCCACAGTGAACACTGTAGACAGACACACAGATGGTCAGAGAGACAGACAAACAGATGGTTATAGAGAGACATGCTGGATGCAGGGAGAAATCTCTCTCTGCAGAGAGGGATAGAAAAGGGCTAGATAGAGGGGAGGAAGAGACAATAGGCAGCCTGATAGAAAATATCAGTGGAGAGACAGATTAGTCAAGGGTTGTGCACATGCTTGGAAATAAGAATCTCTTCCCCATTTAAAAAAAATAGACGTGTGCATAATCACTTCCACAGAGCACACGCCCCAATGGGGCTTGATTTACTTCCCTGTATGGAAGGATGCTGCATTTCATGGCTGCAGATGGGAAAACCCGATAGGAAAGGGGCCGACTGGCTGGGTAGACGCATTGGCTGGGTTACTGATCTGCAAAGGGAGAGGGGGCAAGGGCTCGTCCCGGACTTAGAGTGGTGTCTGCCCAGGGCAGAGGGGTTTGTCAGCCCTGTTTCCATGGGTTTGTACATCAGCTAAAATGTTACACACAGGGGCTTGGCCCCGGAGAAATTTTTGCTTCTGAGATAATAAACTGTGAACTCTCACCCTGTCATTGGACCTGCAACAACTGACATAACAGACACACAGCAGTGATTGTTTGGGGAGCTGCTCTGAGAGGTCTCCTGAGCGAGGTACCCGCAGCCCAGCTCATTGGTGCCAGGGACACCAGCAACTTGAAAACCATATTTGCATCTGAGAACCGGGTGTTTGCAGAACAGCAGCCTTCTCGGCTAAGGGGTTGGTCCATGATCAAATGGGAAGTCTGTGGCATAGCATGGAACTGAACTTGGCTTTCCCCTCCTAGGCCAGGCCCCTAACCACTGGGCAATCCTTCCCCTGAGCGTGGCCTCTGCTGGTATTTACCGAGTACCAGCCGTTCCTGTCCATGCGGGGAGCTGTCACACACACTCCGACCACAGGGAGCTGGGTCCAGTATTGTTCTGTAAGGCGGCCTCCCTCCACCCCTTCCACATCTTACTGGCTGGTCTGTCCAGCTGGTGAGCTCACGAGGGTGTTTAAAAAGAGCAGGTGCGGCACCAGGAGAGGAACTAAGAGCCACTTTGGGGCTAGTATGTGATTATCAGCCCAGCTTGCAATGTGCAGGTGACCAGCCCATAAGCCTTTGTTTTCTGAGTGCTGTGGGCAGTGACAGCAGCGATGGTGGTCTCAGAACTGCTGCAGCCTGTCACACGGGGACTCTCACACTGTGCTCTCTCCTGGAGGCTTTACTTTTGTTCTTTCTGGTTTGGCTGTTGTTCCTTAATCTAGAATAAAAGCTGTTTACACAGAGCGCATGAGTTGTTATTTGGGCCACAGTAGTGCCTTAGAGGCCCAGGTCAGGCGTCACACCCCCATTGTGCTAGGTAGTGTACGAAGAACAAAAAGCTGGGCCCTATTCCAAAGAGCTCACAATCGATGTAGGAAACCAGGGACAGCTAACAGCTACAGCAGACAGATGGGGGGCGGGGAGTGGGGGGGCGATGACAAGAAAACAGTGAAATAATTATGATAAATTGTGGATTTTTTTCTGGACACAGAGCCAGCAACAGTATCACCAACTCCAAATGGTCAAAAAGCATGAGATCAGCTTAAAAATCATGGGAGCTTAATAAAAAAAAAAAAGGAAAGAAACTTGGGCTGTGTTCTTTGGATCTGCTGCCTGGTTTCTGAGCTTTCAGGCTCACTTGCTTCATGTTTAAAGCTTTTCTTTGCAATCACAGAGGCTAGAATCGTACTGTTTTCCCAAGGGAAGCTAAGATTCTTGTGCAATCTCTTAATTCCAGGAGCCTGTGTTTTAAGACGAACACCAAACATCGTGAGATTTGTAATCAGACTGTGAGAGCTGGTGACGCCATGGCAAATACACCACTCAAAGCGCTGAACCCGGTAGGATGGCTGGGACCAACCTTTGTGAAGTCTTTTCTATTTCTAAATTCTAGGGGAGGGATCCCCCCCATGTCTCCCTAGCTCTGCCTCTCTTTGCAGCAGCCTCGGTGCACAGGGGCCGTACAAAATCCAGAGGCAGCTCCTGCCACAAGCCCTCTGTTGAGCCATGGTGGGCCCCTCTATGCTGGGGCCCCCGAGAGCCCCAGTGTTGGGGGTGTGCTCCGGGTGGTTCATGGGGAAGTGTGGCTTTAGCACACACTGCTATGACCTGTCTGGTTTACTCTGCAAGGCTGTAGCAAGGGGGCATGGCCTCCCTCCCAGATGGATGTGGTGGGGTGGACGGCAGATGCAGGACACTCACTCCCCACCCCGCCGGAAGCAGAGGGGTGGGACACGAACCAGAAATATAAAAGGCGGGCCCTCCAGCTCAGCTGGAGACGAGCCGCTGGAGAAGGATGTCTCCCCACGCTGCTGGAGCTCGGACCCAACAGTGGCTGCTACAGAGCCAGAGACCTGGAGGGACTGCCGGAGCTGCCAATGACTGGAGACACTGAGGAGCTGTTGGGGCTGCCACTAGCTGTTTACCCCAGCAAGACGAATGACGACCCAGGTGCCCCCTGAACGGGAGTGTAGGAAGTAGCCCAGGGACGCCGAATATATGTTGGCTGTGTTGCTGACTGACAGCTGGCCAGCATGTTGCAGCTGGATTCCCTGCTGACCCGGTGGTGGACCACTCTGCCACTGTTAGGGCCTTGGGCTGGGACATGGTGGAGTCGGCTGGGCTCGGGTCCCCCTACCCCCTGCAACCCTCTCGGGGGGGGCAGGCTCCCCACTCTTGGCCAAGAAGTCTGCATTTGTCAGTGGTCCACCAGAGCCAGAACCCCCAACTGTTTGCTGCCTACCCTGCCTGAGGGCCGGGGCTGAAAAACTTTACTGCTCTGTCCTGACTACAGACCAGAGTCCCCAACCCTTTAGGGCCCCGCCCTGCCTGAGGACCTGGGCTCTGAGGTTACAGACTGCTCTCCCTGCCAAGTGGCGGAGGCCCCGGTCCTAATTCCCCCCCTGAACTATGCCCCTCCAGAGGCATCATAGCAAGGGGTCGTGGCCTCACGCCCAGACAGACGAGGGACAACCGCGACTGCCCTACTAAGCCATAGACAGGCCTGGGGAGGCTGCTGTAACTTAGAGCAGCCCCAGGACTGCCTGAGTTCTGCCAGGAGCCACTTCAGCCCCGGGAGCAGCTCAAACCTGGGAGGGTGCAAAGGCAGCTGTGCTGACCCTCCCCACGGGTTGTGCCCCCCCACGTGTGGCCGAGGATTCTACAATTCCCTCGCAAGCTGGCTCTGCTCAGCTTTTCGTCATTAACGCTTGTAAAGTGCTTTGAAATCCATGGCTGGAAGAGCCTATAGAAATGCAAAGCCTTATCAATTAATGACAATTATTACTGTCCATGCCCTTGGCTTGGCTTGCCAGTTCTGCTACCCAGTGCTCTCCCTCACACCAACTACTGCACTGCGTGATCAGGGCCACTTCATATCATCAAGGTGATGCCTTAAAAATTCTTCTTTATTATGCATGGAATGTTTGTATGCAGCACGTACAGTCCCGCGTAGCTGCTCCAGCTGGAATCAATGGGTGAGGATTAGAGAACAACGAGCTGTTAGTGGGTAATCACCTCGCACCACAATATAGGAATTCTGGTCTAAGAATTTCTTTGAGGGGTCTGTTTAGAAGAGCTCGTCCCCTGGCTCTTTCTTCTGAGTGTTACAGCGGGGTCCTGCGAGCCGTCTGGGTGACACCCTGCCCTGTCGCTCTTATCCCCAAGAAAGGACAAAAGCAGTCAATATGATACTCAAAAGAGACAGGTAGGGAAAGGGGCTGAATTAAAACCTGGATCCAAACAGCCCCAGCCTGTGTGTGTGTATGTGTGTGAGAGAGAGAGAGAGAGAAAGAGAGTGTACATCTCTAATGAATGTATAATAATTCACCATCCAACTCATCCCCTACTGCCCGAGGAGTCTGCCACTCTGAAGTTCTCACCCTGGCTCTGATTCTGACTCCTCCTGTGGCCAATAAGGTGTGTGCCTCAGTTTCCCTATTTGTACAATGGGGATGATAATTGTCAGGCCCCGATCCTGTGATCAGATCCAGGCTAGTGGGACCCCAATGAGTCACTTACCTCAGCGGGCCCCTGGAGGTGAATGAATCTTCACTAAGTGCATTAAAGGTGAACAGTGTGGATTATCATCATTCTAAAGAAAGCAAAGGGCCATGCTTCATGGCCAAGATTTTCAGAAGGGAAAAATGATTCCTGAGGTCTCTACATTTGGGTGTCCACTTGACAGTCTTAAAGTGGCCTGATTTTCAGAGGGTGACTGCTCAGCACTTTCTGAAAATTAGGACTTGGGCACCCACATGCAGAGGTAAGAAGAATCATTCATCCCATCTGTCACACTGTCTGGACTGGTTCACAACCTCAGGTTGGACTGTTAAAAGCAGGGCAGATATCCCAAGCTGATGGTCTGTTCTATAATTAGATGTAACCAGTCCAGTAACAAATGTGAGCGCCTGGATCACTGTGAGTCTCACCATGGAGTCACAGACAGTCCCCTTGGGCACTCCAGCCAGTCTGCCTGCCACCCAGGCAAGCTGGACTGAGAGATAGCTGGTTGCCATACTCCAAAGATCACAAAAGATGCAGGTTGCTTCCAGTCCCAAGAGACCAGTCACTTATCCCAGGTCAGTTTGTACCTTAGATCTCACACCAAAGACAACACTGGTAGCCATCCTATAGCAAACTGACTAAGGATTTATTAACTAGGGAAAAAATGAGAGAATTATTTATAGGTTAAAGCAGGCAACATATAAGCACAATGAGTTACAGTCTGTGGCTCCCAAAGGTGACACAGATGTAGGAATCTGTCAGCACTGACTGTCTTTTACAGTTAACCCAGTTTGATGCTGGGGATCTCTGCTTCTGTTTCCTAGCTCCAGCCCTTGGGGGAGTCTAAACAGCAAAGAGAGAGCCATTTCTTCTTGTGAGCATGGTTGCATGCCCTTCCAGCAAAGTTCAAATCGATGGGACAAGCGCTCCTGCACACAACTTCTTCATGAGTGGACAGGGCAATCAACAAAGTTTTTGTCCTACAGTGGCCAATTTAGTTGTGATAGTCCTTCTTGATGGGCAGGGGAGCCACTCCTCCTGCCTAGGGTCACAAGTTCAGAGCAGGCATTTTTACAATTATGAAGCCAAATTACATGATACCTTATGACATGGGATACAGACATTACCAGTGAGAATGATGCCGGCAGCAACTTACAAGCATTTTATAGCGTCTAAACACTAAACACATCCTTACACATTTCACACCCGTCTTGAACAATATTAAGATACAGGTGAGCTGGTCTGTTTCCCAGCTATGAATCTAACAGTGCTCAGCTGACGCCTACAGCCTTGGCAAGAGCTGGCACCTGGTCTATCAGTGTCGCCCATCTTCAGGCGACATTGGGCAGGGTGGAGGGCCATCTAGCACAGAGGTTTTTAAACAGATTTCTCCCTTCCCCTGTGAGCAGCTTCCGTCTGCAGGATGCTCTATTGTATGAGCTGCTGGCTCTCTCAGCCAGAAGGCATGGGTGTTCAGTAATCCCTCCAGCACCATCAACCCATGGCCATTTACAGCAATTGGCTCATGTATTCCCCACATGTCAGCCTGGATTGTGGAATGTTTCCATCTTCATTTCAGAGGGAAGGCAGGTCACTGGCAGGCTTGCTTTCGGTGTGTGTGTGTGTGTGTGTGTGTATAGAGGTGGGGGCTCAAGGGTCCTGGCTATCAGAGGTGCCGGCTGAAGAACAAATATTAGCCCACAACACCTGCGTTTTTCACTGACCCACTACTTTTTGAGGGGTTTCTTAACTACATTTCAGACACACAAGCAGAGTCAACAAATGTAGATGACACGCTGAAGAATGCCCACGTGGGACCAAGCTCAGCCTGGGTGTAAGTGGGTCACTTATCCCAAGGCTCACTTTGGCCCATAGTATGGAATTACCATTTCCCACCGATTAAGACTTTTGTGTACAAGGGAGGGGGCAGTTAGAGCAGGTGACTGAGCTCTGTTGTCAGCTCTGATACTGCCCTGCTGGTTGACCTTGGCCAAGTCAATTCTCCACTCCTGCCTCAGTTTCTCCATTTGTAATATGAGAATGATTAGTATTAATTGTGTTCCTGTAGAACTGAGATCAGGGTCCCATTGCACTAGGTGCTGCAAAAATGCAGGGTAAGCAAGAGTCCTGCTCCAAAGAATGTACAACCTGAATAGACAAATTGTGGGAGGGCACGCAGAGGTGAAGTGACTGTCCCAAGGTCTCTCAGCAGATAAGTGTCAGAGCCAAGGATGAACCCTGGTGTCCTCACTTCCAATTAAGATCGTTGAGACCATGTGGTGGATAATCAGCTAAACATGAGCTCCTGTGGCCAAAAGTGTGAATGCGATCCTGGGATGCATAAATAGGGGAATCTTGAGTCTGAGTAGACAGGTTATTTGACCTCTGTATTTGGCACTGGTGTGACCACTGCTGGAATCCTGTGTCCAGTTCTGGTGTCCACAATTCAAGAAGGTTGTTGATAAACTGGAGAGGGTTCAGAGAAGAGCCATGAAAATGATGAAATGATTAGAAAATATTCCTTATAATGATAGACTAAAGGAGCACAATCTATTTAGATTAACAAAGAGAAGGTTAAGGGGTGACTTGATCACAGTCTATAAATACCTATATGTGAAACATATACTAAATAGTGGGCTCTTTAATCTAGCAGAGAAAAGTCTAACCTGATCCAAAGGCTGGAAGTTGAAGCAAGACAAATTTAGCCTGGAAATAAGGTGTAAAATTTTGACAGGAGGGGAATTAACAACTGGAACAATTTACCAGGCTTGTGGTGGATTCTCCATCACTGACAGTTTTTAAATCCAGATTGGATGTTTGTATAAAAGCTCGGCGCTAGGGGTTATTTTGGGGCAGTTCTCAGCCTGTGCTAAACAGGAGATCAGCCTGGATGATCACAATGGTCCCTTGGAATCTATGACTCTGTGCTGCCTCTGTGATAAACCTCATCTACTTCATATGATTTCAGTAATAAAGATGTGTCGAGTGCATGGAGATCCTCAGAGGCTCATTGCTAATGTAAGCATTGAGCTACAGGGTTACAGGATGGATCCAGACATTTTTGTATGTCCACCTCTCATTTTGAATTGTTAATTAACTGATTATTGATTAGGATTAATATAGCCCTCTTGGTGCATGTGACATTTTACAGGGCAAGAAAAAGAGAAGGGCCCTGATTCTTCTCTCATTTCCATGGGTGTAAAGCCATTGGTCTCCCAGAGGGACTCCTGATTTACACAAATGTAAATGAAAGAACTGTTAGCCCTATGGTCCCTGTCCCTAGGGTGGCCAACTCTTCATGATTGTCCTGGAATCTCCAGGAATTAAAGATCAATCTTTAATTAAAGATTATGTCATATAATGAAACCTCCAGAAATATGGCCAACCAAAATTGGCAACCCTACCTGTCCCAAGAGTTTGACACTGCTAATCAGACCAGTAACTTACACCTCTGACAGATGAGGCCAGTAAGGGCACAGGGCTCCCACAATGACTGGGGTAACTGTCTGCTAAGTGATGGCACTGCTAGTGTGTCCCACTGCTGTGGGCACAGCACACAGAGAAGTTAGATTAAAAATATCACTACTCTTGCCAGAAGAGTGACTGTAACACAACTTTATGTCTTAGAAATCAGATCAATGCCACAGAAGACCCCCAAAACAGAGAGAGACAAAGCAGGCTGCTCCCTAAGCCCGAGAGGCTGAACTCACCCCACCATACCCTACACTGCCTTTGCAGCCTTTCTGCTGCCAGGTCCAGCTAGCACAGTTCCCTACAGACCCCACAGCCTACATGTAGGACAAGGAAAACCCCAAGAAATGTAAAGTGATAGCTTACCATTTTAACACAGTTTTCAATACACCGCATTCACCATCCTCTCTCCTCCTTTCTCCTCAGCCTCCACCCTCAGATCCACAGCACACCCCTGGCTTTTCCCCACAGCAATTTCCAGACTCTCAGAGTGGAAGGGGTGTGGGGCTGGGGAATGGGGAACGCTCCCCTGTGCTGGGGGAATCTCTCCTTTCACTTCCCAGGAGCTGCTCTGTCTTAAGGGGGCAGGGACCCTTGCTTCTGCTCAGGGATTCTGTTCGGAGCAGGGATGGTGAAGCTGGCTCCGCTCGCCCCTGGCTGGCTCACGCCACTGGATTTGCGGCAGAAGCAGCGTGACATGGGGCAGGCACAGTCTGGTTCTGGGGCAGCCTGTCCGGCTTTGTTCCACATGGCTCTGTTTGTCATGAGGCCAACCTAGTACAAATCACGAAAGCCCAGGAATGGTGCACCCAGTTCTGGGTCAGCCTGGGGGCGGCCCAGCCCAGTCCAGATCCAGCCTGGTTTGGCTTTCTTGGGCAGGGGCTGACCCAGGCAGGGATGGCTTCTTCTGGATCTGTCTGATGCCAGGGCAATCTGGTCTGGTTTCGCTCAGCACAGGGCCAGCTGGAGCCAGGCTGATCCCTGATTTGGGCCGGGTCTTGAAGAGACAGGGGAAGACAGTGAACAAGGTTTACAGGGGGTCTGAGCTGCAAAGTTCCCCTTCAAACTCCAGCTTCCCCCTCATTCCAAATTCACAGATCCAGGGGCCCAAGCCTTGGAGTTTGGCTCCTGATCCCAAGCCCGGGGATGTGGTGGGGTGAAAGGGGGACATCTGGTGAGCAGAAGCCCAGCTGAGTTACACTGTGGTTTGTCCAGCCAGAGATGGACTAGCAATGGGGCAGCCCTCTGATCCCCAAGCCTTGACATAAAAAGCTCCCCCGCCCCTCCAGGTTATCCACTGAGTGGATTGTTCCAGTGCTGCAATCCCTGGCAGCGGGGGCAGCTTGTTGTGGGAGGCTGCTGAGCTGCTCTTGGGGCCAAGCCGGCCTGGCTGCAGGGCAGTGCTAATGGCCTGCACTGGGGCTGCTGGAGCAGGCCAGCAGAGGGAAGGGTTAAGTGAGATTCCGAGGCTCTGACATTTTGCTAATGTGCTGTGTTAATTGATTCGCTCATTTCCATTTGTTCCTGTTAAAGAGAGACAGATGAGAGTGATCCTGCCGCGCAGCGACTTGGCAGGGAGCGTCTCCGCTGAGTGCAGATGTGCTCCTGGCTCATTTATTACCATCAGGTCTCCGGGCTACTCTGAGTGGAGCCACTTTTCCAAGGCTCTGGAAAGGCGCGAGGGGCTGGGGCCATGAATCCTGGCTCCCAGTGCCCATGGGCTGCCCTTATCACAGACCCACTGGACCCACCGCACAGAGAGCCCCGGGTGCAGGCAGGAGGGGAAGGAGGCAGGTGCTGCCACGGCTGATGAGCTGGTGCTGGGGAAGGAGTTGCTGGAGTTGGGAGGAAAGATGGAGCTGAGCAGGTGCAAGATGACGTGTTTGGAAAAGCAGTCCCAGGACAGAGCTATGCCATTTCCGGGGCTCCCGGATGCCCCTCACCTGGAGTTTGCAAGGGCCTTAGGAGAGCAGTGCAGCCTCAGCCCCGACCCCAGGTCACTTACATGCCAGCAGCCTCTTTTGTGCCTCAGTTTCTCAGCCGTATGTGGGATAATGTCACCGTATCACTCTGGGAAGGTACTTGGACATCTACAGGTGCACAGCGCCACATGAGGGCTGAGAATTGTTATTGTTAACAAATGAAATACAGCGGCAACACTTGGCAGCTTTCGCTGCCAGATCTCAAAGTGCTTTGCACACTCTTCTAACCTGGGAGATCAGCATTGTGAGTCCCGCTTTTCAGATGGGGAAAGTAAGGCATTGAGCAGTTATAGGACTGGCCCCAGGTTACGCAGGGAGTCAGTGGAAAAGCTGAAGTAGAACCCAGGAGTCCTGGTGCCCAGTGCTGAGCCCTCACTGCTAAACAACACTCCCTGTGAAAGACACAGGAATCTTGTCAAAGATCCCCGTAGCCTCAAGTCAGGAGAGAAGCAGAGAGAATCTCTGTGTTGGGTCCTTCCAAGACATGAGGAGCTATACATGAATGAAGGCAGGCTGCATTCTGGCTGCCTGCACCTCGTCTGTCCAGTGACAATGAAGATTAGGGGCAAATTCTCAGTGGAGCAAACATCTTGCCTTCCCTTGTTTTGTCATATCTCAATGTATAGACCAGGGTGTCCTAGCCCAAGCTCAATGGCTTCTCCCCTCTCTTAGACAGCTCTGTACATTCACGGTGCAGCTGGGAGCAGTGGTTAGAGCTGGTCGAATGTTTAACCAATGTGCGGGGGTTTTTTGGCCAACAAATGCATTTTGACAATATCAAAACATTTTGTGCAAACAGTTCAATTTCAATAACGTTTTCTATGGACAAAAACCCAAATTGAAATGTCAATGTTTGCTTGTGATGTCTGCACTGAAACAATCAAACTTTGCCATAAAACACTGTGAGTGAAATCATTTCCCTGGAAACGTTCTCAGAACGAAAACAGCATTTCCCCTGGCTCTCTGAGCAGCAGGGCCCTGCCTGGCACCATCCCTCCCTTGGCTTTCACCTCACACCAGCTGCTGGTTGGCTGGAGCCTCACCGCCCCGTGTTGGAGCTGGAGTGTTCAGCGTCTCTCTGCAGGAGAAGGCAGTAACTCCGAGTTCTCTTAGGACCGGTCAGTAGGATTCAGATTTCACAATTCTCAGAAGGCCCCTCAGGTCCTGCAAGCTCGAGGCTCAGAGCCCCGATGGGCGCACCCACTAACAGGGGCTCCCAAGGTACGTTGGAGTTTGGGACAACTGGGACTGAATCGGTGTCAGGAGCAGGCAGGCTCCAGAGTGAGATGCAGAGCCCCAGGGACTGGAATGCAATGGGGAAACCTGGGCACAGGCCCGCACTAGGAAGCCGCCTGTGTGGGACTGTAAGGGCAGCCTGTGACGGGCTTGTCCCACAGGATATCACAAACCCTGGGAGCCCGGTCAGCAGAGCTGCAGGTGTGAATTCCAGCTCGAGGAGCTGTAGCCAGGCAAGCGCTGATCCAGCCAGGACGCTGCAAATGGAGCGCGTGCCTATGGCAGTGCGAGGGGTGGGAGGGGCTAGCCGCCCGCCTGCAGGCCTGCGGGCTCAGCCAGCATCGTGCTCCGGTGGCCAGCGCTGTCTGCTGCTTGCTTCACCATGGACCCCCTTCTAGCTTTACTGTCCTCGCGCAATCAGAGCTAAGACACGTACAGCCGCTTGAGCTGGAAATTACCCCGCCAGCTCCACTGTCCACATCCCCCCTGCGGATCCTGGCTCGGGGGGAAAATCCTTTTGCAGCACTTAATGAAAAGCACCCTTCAATTCTGCATGGACTCCAGGCGGTAAATACACCTATTGCTTGCCCATTAATTACTTAGTGACTTGCCTAAGAGCCATGGCACCCACTCCCCGCAGGCCAGGTCAGCACTGAACTTGCTCCCCTCTCCCCATGAAGGGCAAGGACCCCAAGCCATTCCTGAGCAGCTGTGAGACCTGGCTTCCTCTGTGCCAGCAGCCAGCCAGGGGACTCCTTCACAGGCACTGGAAAGGGCCGAGAATCCCTCGCACTTTTACACAGTGTTTTATGAGACACTATTAATGGAATGCTGGAGTCCCCAGTGCCCCTGGATGTTCGCCTTGTGGCCGTGCCGCCAATATATAAAGTCAGTTATAAATGGCTCCAATACTGCAGAAAATACCGTCTCCGGAACAAAGGGAAAGGGATGTAAAGGAAAGCGGAGATAAGGGTGTGACAGGGTCTCCTGCAGGGAAGAAAGTGCAGAGCACAAATCCAGCAAATCCTCCCAATCTTTATGCTAGAGAAGGGCCCGAAGCTGAACCATGTCGTGTTTCAGGGGGTAGATTTAAAGGCCCAGCTCAGAGCCTGCCTCACAGGGTTGGTTCTGGGTGGCACCCGTGCCCGGAAGGGCCTGTTCTCCAGGTCTGGTGCAGATGGTGAAGCACTGAAGCAGGTGGCCATCCCAGCCTCACCTCTGAGCTCAGCAGGGTTCTTGAATGGGAGAAATCTCACAGCTTGTGGGATTTCCGTGCTGCTGGATCTCAGGCTGACGACCACTCCTACTCCAGTCTCGAACCCACACCCTGAGGCCAGCTCTCATTATCCCTGGATCTGCCCATCCCTGATTTCAAACCATGGCTCCCTGAGACCTCCAGGACCAGGGTCTCTCTTCTCCTTCCTCCATGGAATCCTGCCTTCTAGCTGTAGCCAGCTGCCTGGTCCCATTCATAGCTCTATGAGGTCACGCTAGACGGAGGCGACAAAGAAAAATCTCATCTACAGATACATTTAAAGGTGAATGGAAAAGCTTCTTCCTGCCAAGTCCTGAGCTCAGAGCTCTGTGTTTTTCATGCTACAGCTGATGAAATCACGAACATTTAAAACAGAGCAGGACACTAGCGACTCCCCCGCATGAATATCATCAGCCACCTTACATGTCTGGAGTGCCCTGCCTCTCACAGGATCCCAAAGGGATTTGCAAATGGGACGCATGCAGCAGCGCTGAAATGCAGCCACCTCTGGGGTAAGAGGTGGCAGCCAGCACACTGCACAACAGTGGGAGGAAGGGAGGCCGTGTCCAAGATCGTCAGGGCAAAGCAGGTGAAAGGCACCAGCCGGGAGATCTCTTAAGTCGGTGCAGAGCCAGGAGAAGCCTCCGCTTTAAACATTTTTGTCCAACATGTCTGGACACGGGGTGATTTCCTGGGATTTGGTTTAGCTGCTTTGGAAGGATAACAAAAAACCATGGCTGAGCTGGTTCCAGGGGCCCAGATCTGAGCTTAGCTCGCTGAGCTCAGCTCTTGTCTGGCAGGCAAAGGGGGGATTGATTATTTAACTCTTTGCTGGTACTGTGTCAGTCTCCACCCAGACTCTGTGCAGTGACATTTATGGCTGGGCAGTGGGAGTGAAGTGGTGCATAGGGCCTTGTGCATGACATCTGCATTGCTGTGAACTAAACCCTGGCTGATTCACTATTATAAACAGGATTGCCCCTGGGCCCTAGTGCTTAGCCAGTATCTGGGGCTTGCCAGGTGGTTTCTCTTAGGAGGAGAAATTGATCATATGAGTCAGGTCTAGCCTTTGATAGGATCCTATTATTTACAAAGAGCTGGGCTTGTTTAGTCTGCAGAAGAGAAGAATGAGGGGGGATTCGAAAGCTGCTTTCAGCTACCTGAAAGGGGTTCCAAAGAGGATGGAGCTCGGCTGTTCTCAGTGGTGGCAGATGACAGAACAAGGAGCAATGGTCTCAAGTTGCAGTGGGGGAGGTTTAGGTTGGATAATAGGAAAAACTATTTCACGAGGAGGGTGGTGAAGCACTGGAATGGGTTCCCTAGGGAGGTGGTGGAATCTCCTTCCTTAGAGGTTTTTAAGGTCAGGCTTGACAAAGCCCTGGCTGGGATGATTTAGTTGGGGATTGGTCCTGCTTTGGGCAGGGGGTGGGACTAGATACCTCCTGAGGTCCCTTCCAGCCCTGATCTTCTATGATTCTAAGAACGTACAAAGTCCTGTTCCGCTGAGCACAGTAGAAATGAACAGCACCAGGCAGTTTTCCTTGCTCACAATTTCCTAGTTGAGCTCCTTCAGCCAGTGCTGCGCCCCAGAAATCTGTCTCTGCTCCCTATCAGGGTCACATGCATGGCTGCTTCTCTGGCTGTCTTTCTGAGTGCTTCATGCTTCTGCCAACCACAGAGACACACCCAGGTGAACCAATCAGCCCCCATTCCCTATTCCTCAGGACAGCCCCTCTTAGTCTCCCTGAAGTAGTTCTTGCTCAGGTCTTCTCATCTGGCCCAGTTCTTTGGGCAGTGGCTTCTATTATTTCAACTATATTATACCATAAAAAAGCTTAATTGCTTTTTCCATTTACCCTGACTGAAGGCTGGCTAGCACCATCAGCTTCAAAGAGGTCGGTGATTGCCTTTAGATCAAAGACACACTTGATGGCAGCCATTAACACATTCCAGCATAACAGTATTTCTCTTCTGCTTGCTCAGGAACTGTTCATTTCAGCTACCTCTTCGACTACTCCCTCTTAATGATTTGTGAAACATGGCAGGTCTCCTTAGTCACATGGTGTAGTGTTTACTTCCTGACTGGATGACTGACTCATTTATAAACAGGAGGGAGGTCAGAGATGGTGGCCCAGTGCTTCCTTTGTGAACACCCATGCGATCACCCTCAAGAGGGCATTTTGTAAAGAAAAAAGAATTCACTCGTATGCACCTTTGCTGAGAGTAAATAAAAAGTGTAGCACTATCATCGTGGATGAGATGTGGGGGTTTATTAAATGGCTGCTCACGGATCCCTTCTCACTCTTGCTCCTGAATCCCAAGTGGTTCATATTTTCCCAACAAGCATTTTCATTTTGTTCCACATATTCACAGCATTTTTCTGTTTTTTCATTAAAATTTTTTATTTTCAGTTTGGGGTTTTCCTCCACCCTCTTTTCTCTCTCTTCGTCCTCCTTTTATTTCCCTGCTGGAAAATGGGGGGAGGGAGAGGGAGAGAAAAGGGAGAAAATACTTAAAACCAAACCCCCAAACCATTTCTTGTTGTCAAAAGAACAAAAAACAAAATTCATTTTTCAATGAAAAACTGAATACCGAATATTTCTGGTAAAATATTTCATGTTGGTTGAAAAGCCCTTTTTCATCAGAAAAGTGACAAATTTACTCCCAAGTCCTGGGCCAAATTTTGGGAAATGTTGATAAACTCATTGCAGCCAATAGGAAATGGCCAATTCCTCTCAGGTTGTAGCCAATGGGATCTTTGCCTGAGTAGGAACTCACCCCAGGATGGAGAAACACCTGCATCAGTACTTGGGTGCAACAATTCCTCACCCCCTGCTGGTACAGCATGGGGCGTACTCCCCACACGGAGGGTAAATTCGGCCCAGTTAACCTATAGGCTGCACCGAGAGGAAAGCCAGGGAGGGCAGAGACCAAATTGCTGACGGCGCCCAGCTGAGAAGGAATGAGCAGGGGAAGTATAAAGCCTGGGAGCTGGCAACAGAAGGGGGCTGCAGAGAAGTAGTCTGCGGTCACGCCCAGAGAGGAGGGCGCTTGGGCCGGCAAACCTAGAGGGGGGGAGCCACGAGGTAGAGCTGAGAAGTAGGAAGGTGTCCAGGGGAAGAGCAACATGGTCTGGGAGTGAGCAGGCCACAGTTGCTAGAGGTAGGGCCCTGGACTGGAACCCGGAGCAGAGGGCGGGCCCGGGTTCCCCTCCCAGCGGCACGGTCAGAGCAGTGAAGGGAAGACAGCCGCTTCCTGGAGTGGGGTTTTGATAGCCCCTGGCAGAGGAAACATGCAGAATGACCTGGCCAAAGGGCCAAGGCACGGAGAGGGAACACCCTGAGCTGCGGAGGCTGTGAGAGGAGGACGGGAAAGACACCGCCAGAGAGGGGCGCAATGCCTGGCCAGAGCTATCCCCAGAGCGACCAGGAGGAGGTGGCGCCCGTGGTGAGCAGCCCCCGTGACAGAGACGTTGCCAGAGTGCGGGGTCAGGGGGTCCCGAGCTGTGCAGCTGCAATCGTCGCCACGTTTGAAAGCTCTTGGGAGCCCCGGGGTCTGATTTTCCTGGCCGCAGCTTCTCACTGGCTTCAGCTGAATGGCGGGTGCTCAGTACGTCCCAGAGTCAGGCCCAGGTTGCTCGAGGTGGGCTCCCAGCGCTCTACAGGCAGTGGCTGCTTTTGAAACCTGCGTCTGGAGCAATATCGCACCCAACAGCGGCACAGTTTTATCAATCCGAATCCCGGGTCAACCATCACTGTTCCTGTCCCTTGACCGCCCCACCGGCCTGAAGCCAGCAAGCGCTGGCCTCAGCATCCCGCCCGCTCCGCCGCCTGTCTTTGGATCTCACCTCATTTTGAATGAAGGGTTTAGTGTTAATTACTTAAACCCAGAGGTGCTCTCCCCCCTCCCACGCACATCTCTCCAAAGACAAATGGGTCCAGCATGGGCAGGTTGGGCCCGGCTAGCACGTCTCTGCTCTTTCTCTCCTCCTGTCACACCGAGTTCAGATGATTCATGTGGCATGACTCCGCGTACGCCTGCTTGGGCATCGTCAGATGTCCGTTGCCATGGCAACACGATGCAACACGTCCCGGCGTTGCGTGACTGAGGTTCTTCCAAACTGGCAGGGCAGGGAGGTCGTCCTCTCTCCTCCTTTCGGAGGAAGCGCGTCACCCAGGAGTGACACAGCGGGAGACGTGGTAAAGGAGCCCTCCCCTGAGGAGATCCTATTCCGTCAGCCTCTTGGCATCTCCGTCCTGCCATCTGTGCCGAGGAGTCTAGGCTGCTGCATTCACTCCATGGGTGTCACTCCCAAGTAACCCTGCTGGATTCCATGGACTTTTCCTGGATTTACACCAGTATAAATGAACTCGATTCAGCCCAGGGGTGCATTTCCGCGGAGTGTCATTGCGGAGCACGACCCCCATTATATTCTGAGATTCTCCAAGGAGACAGCAGGTAGCTAGTCAGGAATTAGCTCCCAAAATGGGGAACACAAGAGGGTAAGAGTGTGAATGTTGCTGTGATGGGTGAATATCACAGCCCAGGTAAGCTATGGCTGCATGCTGGCTCTGAAACCACCAGATTTCAGGGAAGGGCCTTACCTCTAAGCAAGTGCCTTAGCTCATAGGTATGGCTCAGAGATGTTCAACATTTGAGGTAGTTGGGGTTGGTCCTGCTTTGAGCAGGGGGTTGGACTAGATGACCTCCTGAGGTCCCTTCCAACCCTGATCTTCTATGATTCTATGATTTCTTAGCCAAACTACCCTAGCCTCTGGGGCCTGTAAAGTTAGACTGGGAACAGGAAACGGGAGAAAGCAGCCCATTTTGGACCCGCTGAAAGCCCTGGGCCAAGCCAAGCCCTAGCAATCGCAATGATGCGCTGGTCAGATCACCTGGATGTAAAAATGTAAGTCTGTCCAGGCTGAGCTCAGAGACCTGGCCCATTCATGCACAGCCAGCAACACAGTGCAGCCAACAGAGGGAGACAAGGCCCACGATGGGGGTAAAGAGAGAAAGGGCTGGGTGTGAGGGGAAGGGGTAACACGACCAGCACCCAGCACAAGACTTAGCAGGGAGAGTGAGCGACGGAGGGAGGGGGCATGGGGTGAGCGGGGCAAGCCTTGGAGAAGGGGCGGGGCAGGTGTGGGGCCTTGGGGAAGAAGGTTGGGCAAGGGTTTTTGGTTTTCTGCAATCAGAAAGTTGGCCACCCTAAGGTCAGCCTCTATGAACCTTGGGAAGGTGCTGGCAGGGGCCATCCTCCCAGGGAAGGGACCCTACCGTGGCTCTGCAGAAGGGAGCTACCCTCCAGATGAGGGCGATCAGGGCTCTTGCTGGGGCGGAAGAGCGGCCTTGCAGGTCAGCGTGGGAGGCATGGCCATGCTCCCAGGCCAGGCCGGACAATGCGCACCAAGCAGGCTCCAGACACAGGGAGCGTCTCTGGAGCCCCGCGGGAACAGGAGCGTGAGGGTTTGCGTCACGTGAAGGCCGCTGTGGTGTCCTCGCTCCAGTGCAGCTGGCTGAGGGGTAACAGCACAGACCTCGCTGCCTTTGCAGGCAGGGTCATGCTTACAGGGACACCCATACAGCTCGGCCCCTCTCAGGGCCAGCTCATGTCTGGTGCTGAAAGCAACAGGCTGTCCAGGGACTCCAGAGAACCTGCCCAAGCAACTGACACAGGAGGGCCCTTCGCCATCGCTGCACCCTGGACTGGGGAGCAGGGACACTGCAGGGCGTTGGCAGCCTGGAGCACAAGGAGCTGCTGCAGATCCGTGATGAGGGGCACAGAGGGAGCTGTGTGGTAGGGTGGCAGGGCAGGAATAACAGGGGTTGGGAGCCAGGAGTGACAGGCACCCATCCAGTTTGTAGAGGCCCGAGGCTGGAGGAGCAGGGAGATGCCGGTCAGGATTACAGAGCATCAGCAAAGCCGTGCAGGCAAGGGGGCTGGGCAGGTCTCTCAGCTGGGCATGCTGGGAAGGAAGAGGAGGGTGGATGAAGGACTCCCGGGTTTGCTGCCCCAGGCTCGACTGCAGGACAGGGAGGTGGGACGCAGGGTCGTGCCCGTGGCTCCTGAGCCTGGGTCATGCTGTCCTTCGCTCTCACTCCTGAAACCTGCAGGTAACTCACCTTTGCACACAGTGAATCCAGCCAACGTCCCTGCTCCCCCCACGAACACGGCCATCCCCATCCCGCACCCCCATGCTCCTCTCCCCTGCGGGGACAGGGGTCAAAGAGCACGTGGCAGGCGGACTCTCTGCCTAGATCACTCCAAGGGGAGTCGGGGGCGCTGACGCTCCAGGAGCCAGCACTGGGTTTCCTCCTTGGCCCTGCTCCCCTGGAAGCAGAGCTTAGTGGACCATTCCTACGTACGGCTCCCTGGGAGCAGAGGGATGGTCTCTCTGGAGCCCAGCGCAGAAGGAAATGCTGACGGTTTAAATCATGAGCCTCTGCTTAACTTCTTGGAGCTCTGCTAACGGAGGGTCTCCAGCCAGGCCACATGAGTGAGCTCCCGCACTGGGCAGAGGCCACAGAACCCCCTTGCCATGTGCGAGCAAAGGGCCGGCTCCAGCTCATCGAACGCAGCCTGGAAGGTCAGGCGGCCATGGGGTTATTCTCCCAGCTGGCCTGGGATGGGATCTGGGACTCTCCCAGCGTCTGAGGGCTCCGGGACATCCCAGGCGATTGCACAGGGCTACAACGCTAGTGTGAGTTTGTCCCCTTGTATGTAAGGGGAATGCCGGGCTCTGCAGGGCAGGGACAGACCCCCCCACCCCGCCCTCCCAGCAGGCTGCCTGGCACCAGTGGGGCCCTACATGCTGTATATGGATCTGGCCTCGTTTCTCTTTATCATCCCTCCCATTTGCCCCCCACAGCCTCTCCCAAGCACAGGGCCTTTCCTGTCCATGCCAGCTTTGCGGCCTCGATGCCGTGTCTGGGGCTGCTCGCTCTCTCCAGCACAGCATCACAAAGCTTTTGATACGGTCTCCCACAGTATTCTTGCCAGCAAGTTAAAGAAGTATGGGCTGGATGAATGGACTATAAGGTGGATAGAAAACTGGCTAGATTGTCGGGCTCAATGTCTCAATGATCAACGTGCTCAAGTGATCAACGGCTCAATGTCTAGTTGGCAGCTGGTATCAAGCGGAGTGCTCCAAGGGTCAGTCCTGGGCCAGTTTTGTTCAATATCTTCATTAATGATCTGGAGGATGGGATGAATTGCAC
The DNA here is from genome assembly GCF_015237465.2 of Chelonia mydas. NCBI lineage: Eukaryota > Metazoa > Chordata > Testudines > Cheloniidae > Chelonia > Chelonia mydas. The sequence continues at coordinate 17,075,490 of NC_051259.2, read as the reverse complement.
CCTCAGCAAGTTCGTGGATGGTAGATACGCTGGAGGGTAGGGATAGGGTCCAGAGTGACCGAGACAAATTAGAGGATTGGGCCAAAAGAAATCCTCTAATCCAACAAGGACAAGTGCAGAGTCCTGCACTTAGGACGGAAGAAGAATCCCATGCACCGCTACAGACTAGGGAGTGACTGGCTAAGCGGCAGTTCTGCAGAAAAGGACCTGGGGATACAGTGGACAAGAAGCTGGATAGGAGTCAGCAGTGTGCCCTTGTGCCAAGAAGGCTAATGACATATTGGGCTGTACTAGTAGGAGCATTGCCAGCAGATCGAGGGACGTGATCGTTCTCCTCTATTCGGCACTGGTGAGACCACACCTGGAGTACTGTGTCCAGTTTTGGTCCCCCCACTACAGAAAGGATGTGGACAAATTGGATGTCGACAACTGGGGGTGTGAGCTCCAGGGTCAGGCCAGAAATGAGGGGTTCAGGGTTCAGGAGGGGACTCCAGGCTTGGGGGTGGGCCGAAGGATTTGGAGTGTGGGAGGGCGATGGGGGTTGAGGCAGGGGTTTGGGATGCAGGAGGGGGCTCTGGGTTGGGGGGTGCTCAGGGCTGGGGCAGGGGTTGGGGCTTGGGCTTACCTCGTGCAGCTCCTGGTCAGCGGCACAGCGGGGCAAAAGCAGGCTCCCTGCCTGTCCTGGCACCGCGCTGCGTCCTGGAAGTGGCCAGCAGGTCCGGCTCCTAGGTGGGGGGACCAGGAGGCTCAACGCGCTGCTCTCGACCACAGCACCACCCCCACAGCTCCCATTGGCCATGGTTCTCAGCCAATGGGAATGCAGAGCCAGTGCTCGGGGCAGATGGGCAGCACACAGAGCCCCGTGGCCTCCCCGCCTAGGAGTCGGACCTGCTGCCGCTTCCAGGGCACAGCGTGGTGCCAGGACAGGTAGGGAGCCTGCCTTAACTGCCCAGCCAGCGGTAATGACCCGGAGCTGCCAGGGTCCCTTTTCGACCAGCCGTTCCGGTCGAAAACCAGACACCTGGCAACCCTACTGCCCCCTGATCTGCCGCTGCCCAGGGACCTCCAGCAGGTACCAGCCTTGGCCTACTCCCAGTCTTGCTTCCTGCTCTCATCTCCTTCCAGCACCGCTGACTCTCAATCCTCCTTCCCTCTCATCCTCTGTCCAGCGTCAGGGCACCATGGGCATCCCCAGCAGCAAGCCTAGACACCCCCTGCTGACTTGGCCTCCAGGGTGAAACAAAGGACACTCATCCCGTGGCCCTTGGCTCCGGGTCGCAGCTGCATACTGCCCATAGCTGCCAGATCCTCCTCTCTGTGCGGCCCCTCCACACACAGGATCTCGCTCAATCCTGCTGCTTCTCCCTCCGCAACAGCTATCGCTCTCATTACGGGTTGTTTGCCTGGTGGGAGGTACTCAGGGATCAGGGCTCCACTGTGCCCGGGGCTGTACACGCACACACTCAAGTAACCCATCCATAGCCTTTCACCCGCCCTTCAGCTCCACCCTTAGTCACCACCCATTCCCCTCCACTTCTCCCAGCGCTCCTCCCAGCTCTGCCCTCCCTGCCCCGACTCGCTCCAAAGCAGCTCGCCCTGAGACTCCAACAAGCCGCCTCCCCCTTTCCCCGTCCCAGACCAATTTCTAGAGCCCCATCTACCCCCACAAGCCGTTTGAGGGCTGGGGGGGGAGCACATGAGCTGGATCCTTCTGCTGAACTGGCCAGCAATGAAATAGGTAACCATGGTGCCATCTGAACAGCTTTCAATAGGATCCAAGTCAAGACCCCGTTCAGGGGAATGGGATGGGCCACAGCTCCCTCCGAGCTCGTCTTTCAGGCTGCCAGCAGATTCAGGCAGACATTGCACGAGGCATAGGCGTTGAATTTTATTTTTCCACATGGGTGCTCCACCCTGGCTCTGCCCTAAGGCCTGCCCCCGGGTTCCCTCCTCCCCTGAGGCCCGCGCCCGCCGTCTGCTCGCTTCTCTCCAGCGGGTGAAGGTGGATGCTGAGCGTCCACTATTTTTTTCCCATGGGTGCTTGAGTCCTGGAGCACCACGGATCGGTGCCTATGGCATTAGGGGTTACCTTTGAAAGATTTGAGGCCTGCAGTGGGGAGAGACTTGCCTGCAGTGGGCTTATCCCTCCCAGGAGATGGGGCGAAGGGAGAGCTGGTGCTCAAAGATTGTTCTGTAAAGTGGGGGGGTGCAGTTAGCAGCCCCCCCATCAAAGGGAAGGGCTGGCTGTAGGGAGAGAGCTGGGGGCCAGCCGGGGCCGGGGGTGGGCGGGGGGAGGAGGGGACAGAAAGGAAGGGGCGTTCCTAGGGAGTTAGGAAAAGGATTTGGTGTTTATCCAGCTTACCTTGTTCTGCAGAACATCCCAGATCCTGGAAGATCATGGCAGCCCCAGGAGACGAGGACACACCCCAAATCCAGTGGCTCAACGTTTGGGCTTGCAGGTGGGTGAATGCAGCACGGGGCCTGTACCCAGGATGCCGCTGAGAACTCAGCTAACCCGGGCTCTGTGATTTGGGCCCCGCGGCAGAGGAGAGCACATGGTGAGGGTAGGCATCCCGGGCAGAGACGAGGGTGGGACGTGGCCTGCCATGGACACAGGGGCAGTCGTGGGAGAAGCTGCACAAAAGGGGGAGAGCGGAAGCTGCCTCGGGGGGGAGTGGGGTGCAGCTTCCCCCCCACCCAGGATCTGCTGGAGAACATCCTCCCGCTCTGGCAACAGGACAGCAGCCCATGCCTTCTCCCTTCTGCCTGTTTACATGCTGCAGGCGGTGTGCGTGCGCCATAGCTGTCAGCCCCACACCCGCAGCGGGATGGACCCCTCCTCTGCTCGCCCGTGCGTCTGGCGCTCCCGGGGCTGGCAGGGCCTGCGAGCGCTGCTGTGGCAAGCAGGTGGGATGGCTGCTCTTTGGAGAGGGCACATGCCCCGAGCCGGGAGGGAGGGTTCAAGCCGGTCGATGGCCGCTCCCGGTGCTGAACCAGGGAACCCAGCCCAGTCCCCTTGGCCAGAAGGCCTGTGGCTGCAAACGAGCTGGGGGATAGACTCTGGCCCGCAGAAGAGGCCTGGCTCGGATCCTGTCCCTCAAACCTGATGACAATTCAGATGCAGCTTGCAGCCCTAAACTGGGAGTCTCCACGGTCAGCAGGGGTTCTTTATCTGCAACTTTCCATTCCTCCCGACTCCTTCCCAATGGAGCGAGGGGCAGGGGACATAACGTCTGGGCTCGGCTCCGCACTGGGGCCTGCCAACTTGCCATCCGGGACCCTTCCTCGCCTGGCAAGCTCACACAGGGCCCAGTGGCTCGAGCAGCCTCTCCTCAGGGCCCCAGCCAGCGATGCTGAGCTCCGGGGCCTGCACTGCATTCTGGGGAGCACTGCCCCTAGCCCGGGGCCCCCCAACCCAGCGAGGCCCGCGAGGCTCTGCCAGGAATTGCTGCATCCCAAGCAGGGGAGGCAGAGAGCTGTTCATTTCCCCTGCAGGATTGTGGGCGATGGGCCAAGGCCATTCTTCAGGCGGGAGGGGAGAAGCAGCTTTGCTGCCATCGGCTCCACAATGCCAGGGCCGGGGAGAGCCCCAGCAGGCTGGGCCAGTCTGAGAAGCAGCATACAGACCCTCCTGCACTTGCTGTGACCTGGGGCTCATTCGGAGCACGGAGGCCTCCTGGGACCAGGGAGAGACGAAACTGTCCCGCTTCTGAGGATGTTGCTGGGGTCTTGGTGACAGCCCTCCAAAAGGGGGTCCCCCCAGGGAGCCAGGGGGGGCCTTCATGGAAATGCCACATCTCATGAGTTCATGTGACGGGCACTAAACATGGGTCATAGAGAGTCCGATGAGACTCTCCAGGCTGGCCAGTCATGGGAGCGGAGCAAGTTGCGAGGTCTGTATCCCTCAGAGAGGCAGAGGCGAGATTAGAATCATAGAATAGAATCATAGAATATCAGGGTTGGAAGGGACCTCAGGAGGTCATCTAGTCCAACCCTCTGCTCAAAGCAGGGCCAACCCCAACTAAATCATCCCAGCCAGGGCTTTGTCAAGCCTGACCTTAAAAACCTCTAAGGAAGGAGATTCCACCACCTCCCTAGGTAACCCATTCCAGTGCTTCACCACCCTCCTGGTGAAAAAGTTTTTCCTAATATCCAACCTAAACGTTCCCCACTGCAACTTGAGACCATTACTCCTTGTTCTGTCATCTGTCACCACTGAGAGCAGTCTAGATCCATCCTCTTTGGAACCCCTTTCAGGTAGTTGAAAGCAGCTATCAAATCCCCCCTCATTCTTCTCTTCCGCAGACTAAATAATCCCATTTCCCTCAGCCTCTCCTCATAAGTCATGTGCTCCAGCCCCCTAATCATTTTTGTTGCCCTCCGCTGGACTCTTTCCAATTTTTCCACATCCTTCTTGTAGTGTGGGGCCCAAAACTGGACACAGTACTCCAGATGAGGCCTCACCAATGCTGAATAGAGGGGAACGATCACATCCCTTGATCTGCTGGCAATGCCTCTACTTATACATCCCAAAATGCCTTTAGCCTTCTTGGCAGCAAGGGCACACTGTTGACTCATATCCAGCTTCTCGTCCACTGTAATCCCTAGGTCCTTTTCTGCAGATTAATAAAGAGAGATTAATAAAACTGGACTTTTCAGCTTGGAAAAGAGACGACTAAGGGGCAATATGATAGAGGGCTATAAAATCATGACTGGTGTGGAGAAAGTAAAGAAGGAAGTGTTATTTACTCCTTCTCATAACACGAGAACTAGGGGTCAGCAAATGAAATGAATAGGCAGCAGGTTTAAAACAAACAAAAGGATTTCTTCACACAATGCTCAGTCAACCTATGGAACTCTGCCAGAGGATGTTGTGAAGGTCAAGACTATAACAGGGTTAAAAAAAGAACTAGATAAGTTCATGGAGGACAGGTCCATCAATGGCTATAGCCAGGCTGGGAAGGGATGGTGTCCCTAGTCTCTGTTTGCCCGAGGCTGGGAATGGGCGGCAGGGGATGGATCGCTTGCTGATTGCCTGTTCTGTTCATTCCCACCTGGCATTGGTGCTGTTTGAAGACAGGGTACTGGGCTAGATGGACCTTTGGTCTGACCAGTATGGCTGTTCTAATGTTCTTAGGCCATTGCTGGGGACTGGGATGGGGTGGATAGACCATCGATCTCTTCTAGCCTCTTCCTGTAGGCAAGGTTCGGGCAGCAGGGGCATGAGCGTTTGCCCAAGCTGAGTGTCAGGAACAGGTCCTGGCCAGGAACAGTGCACTGGACCCCGGCCCAGCAAGCACAGGCTGGCCGGCCAGAGGGACACAACAGCTGTCCGACCCAAGGAGACCCTGCTTCTTGCTCCAAGATGCACACAGGATCCTATGGGATTTGGGTGCGGTTGCCAACAGTATGAATGCAGTGGGAGTGGATACTTCCCCTCCCCCCACTCATGCACACACAGTCGTAGGTGCACGCACACACGAGTGCGCAGACACAAGCACACTCCTGTGCCCGGGGGCACTTGCCAGTGCTGAGCAGCCTGGCTGGCAGCGGCCAAGGTGGCAGAGATTGAGAGCAGAGCCCTTGGCTGCTGGCACTTCACAGCGAGCCATCTTTGTGACACGCTGTTGCCGTGACAACTGAAAAGGGTCTTTTGCTGCCTGTCAGCTGCTGAGACAGAAAGGGGGAAAGGGAAAAAAAGAGCATTAGCTCCCAGTTCTTCAAAGCCAGACACGCTCCAGGAGAGGGCGCCCCGGCTCACTGCTCCAGCTGCCCATCAGCCAGAGCCCAAAACCTGCAGCCACCCGACCTCCAGGGATGGCCTGGGCACGAAAGGGTTACTGGCTTCTGCTCACTCCCAATCGCTCGGGGCAGACTCCCTTGTAGGGAAGGAGCCTGGACTCCTCCCAGTCCTACCTTCCCCCCACGCTCTAGGTGCCTTTCCGTGGCCTCTCCATCCATCGGAAGCGCTGCACATCTCATGGCATGGCACGGCCTTAGGCCCCTCACACGACACCTGAGATCAGCCACGCTTGTCAGCTTGATCATTCAGTACACACAGCATTAGCCACTCCTGTGGCTGGGGCTTTGCCTCCCCGCTCCCCAGCAAGTCTGGCATGGGAGCAGCTGTTCCCAGTCCCTGGCAATAACACTGGCTCAACTGGCCCAGATGATCACCTCTCTGGCTAGCAGCTGCCCTAACCCAACCTGCATGCTTTCCCTAGGCTTAGTTTTGTCTCTGTGTTGATGCTGCCAATATTTTAGTGCAAGGCTAGTTGACTAACTGGGATCTCCAGGCATGATAGTCCCGAGTGGATATGGTAAAAGCACTAGGTCTGGTTGGGAAACGATGATTTTTTTCCCCCTGAAAAACAACTAGATGAAAACATTTTTTATTTTTTATTTTGTATTGCATAGGAACATAGGACAGGACTGGAAAGGACCTCTGGAGTCACTGAGTCCAGCCCCTGCTATCACAGGCAGCCCCAGCAGATAATCCTGGTCATAAATTTATCAAGCTCCATCTTCAACCACTTGGGGTGTTTTCCTCCGCTTCTCCTATTGGGAAGCTGTTCCAGAATCGTCCTCTTCTGATGGCTAGAAATCTTCTTCTCATTTCCAGCCTAAATTTATTCATGGCCAGTTTATTTTCATCTAACGTTTTCTTTGAAATAGTTTGGATTTTGGGGAGCCCAGTGAAAAATATCAGGGTTTTCAGTTTTTCAACAACTCCTTCCCCCCACCCTCCAAGTCAATGGAAATGGAAAATGTTCCAAGGAAGTTTCGCTGAAAACTTAGATGGACAATTCTGTCCAGCTCCAAGGCCACTGGGGGCTGCAGGCAAGGCCCTGCATGCTCCACAATTCTGCAACCACAGAACTGGGCACAGAATCACCCCGGGCTGCAGACTTACGCTTCAGAATCTCAGCTGTAAAACAGCTCCTGTTGTTATTTGTGTTTGAACTTAGACCCAGCTAAGATCAGGGCTCTGTTGTGCTTGGCATTCCACACATAGTAAGCCACAGGGTTTGCTCCAAAGTCCTTGCAAACTAATTAGGAAAGACACAAATAAAATAGCACTACCCTAATGGGCAAGGGGTAACTGACCCAGTGACTTATGTAAGGTTGCTGTAGCAGAACCAGGAACTGAACCCCAATCTCTTAGGGACGAGCGTCCTTCCTCACTAGCTGCTAAGGCTGAAGGAAAACCCCTCAGCTGTGACCCTCATGTGCCATGCACACAGCACCGTACAGTTCATCAAAACCCGAACTAGCTGGTCTGACCATTCGTTGCAAACAGTAGATTTGACAGTTGTAGGGCCATAGTTCGTTCAATGTAGGCTCACAGACCGTGGCTTACACATTTGTTTATGACTCCAGACTGTTTGGTGAATGGGTTTTATGACTGGAGTGGAGGCTCTGGATTCTCTGCAGACTGTTCGTAGTAGTAGGCAGCTGATTACTCGCAATTTGGAGTTTGCTGTGTGAGCTTTGTAGTGGGTCCCCTGAGTCACATGGCTTGGTTTACATCCCTCAGCTGGTGGCCTACATGTGTTTCCACCCGCCATTCATCAATCCATTTCTAGACCAGAGGCCCAAAACTTCACCTGTTGTGACTTTTCACACAAACAAAACTGCAGTTATGGGAATGTTCACAAGCAGAGAACAATAAAGGGGTGTGAACAGGCTGACTCCAACATAACTTCCAATCCATCCAGCTGCTTGTGCACAGGTTGTGATACTATTGTTTAGCGTGTACAGTCCAAATAGCAATGATCTCTTGCATGTCTATTGTGATTGCCATTAAACCCGTACAAGCTCTGGGTTTAATCCTAAAAGTCCTTATTTGGGCAACAGTCCCATAGTACCATGGAAATGCAGACACCCCTTCAGTCATGGAGGATGACAACCAACTGGTGTACAGCATTTTGCACAACAGTGTTGGGAGAGGGAAACTGGCCAAAGACACTGGGACAAGCCCCACCTCTTGCAAAAAGTGCCCTGGAATCTTTCCACGCAGTGCAGAGAACCCTTCTAAAGGGTTGTTGTGAAAGAACCCCCTCCTCACCCCCACTTACTAACCAGCCTGGAAGACACTGTGAGCAGCTCTGCAAATGGCTTGCTGCAGTGATTGTGCCAGAGGTAGAAACTCTGAACCTAGACAGCCTTTAGGTATAAGGAATTCACTAAGCCATGCCCCAAATACCACCCAGAGCTACAGGCTAGATGCTGGGGAGGACACTCCACCGTTCTAGCACGCAGAACACATTGTAAAGAAGCCAGTGACATTCCAGCCAGCACAAATGTCTTTCAGCTTATTCTCAGATGCCAGAAACTGCTTATGATGTAGCTGTGAGCTGGAAGAGCATGCTGGGTAATGACATGCAATTTAGCAACTCCAACATTCCCCACTCTTCCCCCTGCCCCCACCCCACAGGCACCCGGAATTCCTGTAGCCAGCACGCGGTCGCAACAAGCAGTTTTCAACCTGGCGAATGTGTCCAGGAAATAGGGTCTCCAGTTTGAAAGGGTTAAAAGCATTCTGCAGTGTGACAAACCAGCAAAGACGTCCTGCCGGTTCCCCTGGGCTCTGGCAGCTTTCCAGCTGTTTTACCACCTGGGGCAGCTGCTGCGTTCTTCAAATGATGCTGCGATCACTTTAAAATCAATGATGCAATCGGGCCTTATTTCAAGAAACCAGTCTTCTTCCTTCTGAAAATGTTCTGTGATGGATATTGGCTGCACACCTTGTTTGGCCTCCCTCTCATCCGCACTCTGAAATGCCCAGGGATGTGGCTGGAATGACTTTCTGCCCATTCTCAAGTACTTACAGTATCCAATAAATAACCTAATACTGTTTGGTCTAAATGTAATTAAGATCTTTACTCCACGCTCTGCTACACTGACCAGTCATGGTTCCAGCGATTTATTGTGCCGTGTTGTTTGGGGCTTTAATTGTGTGCTGTTGTTTGGCACTGCCTCTGACAGCTTCTCCGAGGAATGATATGTTTAGTCTACAGAGGAGTTTGGGGGTTATAGCTCCTTAAAGGAATTTAACAAGTCAGAGCACACTTTTAATATGGAGATCTGCTTACAGTGTTGCTGAAGCAGAGTTGCTCTGGCTTCCCCTTTACGAAGCTCATTCTTGGAGCAGGAAGAACAGGTCCTCAGAGGAATTCTGCCACCTTTCCACTTACAGAATATTTTCAAGCTGATTGCAATGTCACTGATTGTAACTGAAAATTATGTGGCATTTTGATTCTTGCAAATAATTTAGCTGTGGATCCTACAAGTATTTGGTATTAGCTGTGGCGGTTCATAGTGATTGGCCGTGTTAAATCACATGGCATTGCTCCTGGTCCCTGACTGGAGAAATGCATGGGTATTTAATGTGAATATTCATGTGTGGAATTAAAACTTCTGGTCCCACGAGTACTTGTGCATGCAGCTTTGGTATTCACTTTTTCACCAGTAAAACTACACAGCACAAATGTTCATTGCACAGAAGGAGCCAAAGCCCTCCCAAAGCAAAATCCCGAAGCAGTCAGTTTGATACGCTGTCGAATGCTGTTGCAGTCTTTAGCCAGCTCTGTTCTTTATAACACTTGTAGCACCTTAAACATCACTGTATCATCCCCCTAGCTGTCTCCCATTTAGCCCAATCAATGAGGGGCCTTGTGTCTAATCCAAGAGTCCGAACTGGCTTTTCAGAGAGTCTTTGCCTGACAGCTGGAGGCTGTGTTAGAAGCATGTAGCACTTAAATGGTGTGTTTCATCATCCAAGTACAAAACACAGCGACTTCAATGCCGGCAATCCAGACCATTGACCAAACTTCAAGATCACATCTCACACCCCTGCCGTGGAGTTTGTCTGGTTGCATTCAGTTAAGTGTATGTCATTTGCATATAAACTCACCATCTCTTCTTCTGTGTCACCACATAGGAAGTCCTTTGGCACATTGTCTTGCTGGATACATCTGGCTAATTGTTCTGCTGCTAAGACTCAAAGCAGAGGTGACAAAGGGCACCCGAGCTGTCCCTTTACTCAAACTGAATTGAGCTGAAGCAAGGTTGTTTGTCACCATCAGGGCTGTTGGCCAATTATAGAGCACCTTAGTTCATTGATCACGCTTGTATCAATGCCAAATGTAGCTGGCATGCTGTGCAGGGTCCTGTTCTACCATGTCTGAGCGTTATTAGCTAAATGATATTTACCGCCTTTAGAAATACTTTGGGATCTACAGATGAAGCTAGGTGTTAGTATGAGTAGCTCTTTATTATTGACTAATATTTGGACTCTTTTCTTTTTTTGGCTTTGTAACAGCTTCGTGTCTAGCTAGGATCATGCGGGTGACAGTTTACCTGCTTACACCCTCACAGCAACAGAGAGAATAGCATTCAAAGCCTCTTGTCCTGCTCCCAACCCACAGACCTCTACCACTGGGGAATTTCCATTATTTCACCTGTAAATCATACATGAGCAGGATTCCATCCAATGAGGGCACTGGTGGTGCTAGCCAGTTCAATGCAGTACTACAGGATAGTTCATTGGAAATGGAGCCAAACCCCTGGATCCAACTAGCATGCCCAATCTCTGGGGATGTTTTGATTTGTTACTTAGACTGGACACTTTGGGACAAGCGTGTCTTTTTGTTCAGTGTTTGTACAGTCCCTAGCACAATGGGGTCCTGCTCCATGGCTGGGGCTCCTCAGTGCTACAGTAATACAAATAATAACAAATAACAATATTTATATTTTGCAACCAACCCGTCCTCTAATGGGACCATCAAAGCACTGGATCCCAATGTCCCTGAGCTGTGGGACTTTTCAGCTTGGGGAAGAGACGACTAAGGGGGGGATATGATCAAGGTCTACAAAATCATGACTGGTGTAGAGAAAGTAGATAAGGAAGTGTTGTTTACTACTTCTCATAACACAAGAACTAGGGGTCACCAAATGAAATTAGTGGGCAGCAGGTTTAAAACAAATAAAAGGAAGTATTTCTTCACACAACGCACAGCCAACATGTGGAACTCCTTGCCAGAGGATGTTGTGAAGGCCAAGACCGTAACAGGGTTCAAAAAAGAACTAGATACATTCATGGAGGATAGGTCCATCAATGGCTATTAGCCAGGATGGGCACGAATGGTGTCCCTAGCCTCTGTTTGCTGGAAGCTGGGAATGGGCGAAAGGGGGATGGATCACTTGATGATCCATCCATCCAGTGATCAATGGCTCCATGTCTAGTTGGCAGCCGGTGTCAAGTGGAGTGCCCCAGGGGTCGGTCCTGGGGCCGGTTTTGTTCAATATCTTCATAAATGATCTGGAGGATGGTGTGAATTGCACTCTCAGCAAATTTGCGGATGATACTAAACTGGGAGGAGTGGTAGATACGCTGGAGGGCAGGGATAGGATACAGAGGGCCCTAGACAAATTGGAGGATTGGGCCAAAAGAAATCTGATGAGGTTCAATAAGGATAAGTGCAGGGTCCTGCACTTAGGACGGAAGAACCCAATGCACAGCTACAGACTAGGGACCGAATGGCTAGGCAGCAGTTCTGCAGAAAAGGACCTAGGGGTTACAGTGGACGAGAAGCTGGATATGAGTCAGCAGTGTGCCCTTGTTGCCAAGAAGGCCAATGGCATTTTGGGATGTATAAGTAGGGGCATTGCCAGCAGATCGAGGGACGTGATCGTTCCCCTCTATTCGACATTGGTGAGGCCTCATCTGGAGTACTGTGTCCAGTTTTGGGCCCCACACTACAAGAAGGACGTGGATAAATTGGAGAGAGTCCAGCGAAGGGCAACAAAAATGATTAGGGGTCTGGAACACATGACTTATGAGGAGAGGCTGAGGGAACTGGGATTGTTTAGTCTGCAGAAGAGAAGAATGAGGGGGGATTTGATAGCTGCTTTCAACTACCTGAGAGGTGGTTCCAGAGAGGATGGTTCTAGACTATTCTCAGTGGTAGAAGAGGACAGGACAAGGAGTAATGGTCTCAAGTTGCAGTGGGGGAGGTTTAGGTTGGATATTAGGAAAAACTTTTTCACTAGGAGGGTGGTGAAACACTGGAATGCGTTACCTAGGGAGGTGGTAGAATCTCCTTCCTTAGAAGTTTTTAAGGTCAGGCTTGACAAAGCCCTGGCTGGGATGATTTGATTGGGGATTGGTCCTGCTTTGAGCAGGGGGTTGGACTAGATGACCTCCTGAGGTCCCTTCCAACCCTGATATTCTATGATTCTATGATTCCCTGTTCTGTTCATTCCCTCTGGGGCACCTGGCGTTGGCCACTGTCAGAAGACAGGACACTGGGCTAGATGGACCCTTGCTCTGACCCACTAGCACCATTCTTATGGGGAGTCATCAGGTGACACAGCTAAACTCTGCAGCGCAGGCCCCGGTCAAGAGCTCACCGTAACAGCACTCTTCTCACACTGCCTGCACTGCGAAGGAGGGAGGTGAAAGGAAAGGGGAGAATGAAAAAAACCAGCACAACAAGGATAACTTTGAGAAGCCTGGAAATGCCAAGCAGGGCCAGCTTTAGGGAAAATGGTGCCCTGGGCCATCCTGTATTTTGGTGCCATTTTCCCTAAGTCTGGCCCCATAGGGCAGCACACACGTCAACAAACATTTAATGTAGGGTTGCCAACCCTCCAGGAATTAAAAATTAATCTTTAATTAAAGATTATGTCATTTGATGAAACCTCCAGGAATATGTCCAACCAAAGTTGGCAATCCTAATTTAGCAACAGGCTGTTCCCCAAGGGGCACGTGCCAGGCCCAGAGAGAGGAACCAAGGGATGTGCCAGGCTCCCAGGACAGGCCCAGCGCTACATCTCTCTCCAGGAGTGGCCTGTGGCCACTCTGCTTCCACTTCCACTTCCAGCCCTGCCCACCGTCCAGCTAGCCAGGGGCTCCAACCCTCAGTTCGCCCGTACTCACCCCGGCTCTGGCAGCCCAGGCCCACCAGCTTGCAGCAGTTGGGCGGTGTCCCCCTGACCATGGTGCAGTGTGCCATTGGCCACCTCACCCACCCATAAGGCCGGCCCTGATGCCAAGCTAACTCCACTAAGGAACCATGAAGAACCTACCTTTGCCTTCTACCTCCACCATCTCCCTTCTTTCCACCTAGCGGGGTCATGGACTCTGAGAGGTAGCAGTGTCACACCTAGTGGAAATGTTAAAAGCTGGATCTTTTGGCCCACATCTCTTAAAAGCCTCTTATCATAATAGTTTATATCACAGTGGCACCAAGAGGCTCCAGCTACCATCAGGGCCCTGTTGCACTAGGAACTGTACAAACACAATGGTCTCTGCCCTGAAGAGCTGCCAGACATAGGGCAGGAGGAGAAAGGGAGGCACCGAGCAGGATTAGCACCTGGCCTCCTGATTTCCAGCCCAGGACCGTCTCCCTGGACCACCCTGACTCCAGCTGTAGAAGATGAAATCACACCAGCCATGCTGATACTGCAGGGCAGATGGAGCCTAACCTCACACTAGCGATGCTGCGCTGTTGCAGGAAGCCCAAGCACTGCCGAAAGGGAAGGGTTAAAAGGCCTGTAGCATTTCTCGGGCCTGGCACAAGGGCAGCTGAAGGGTCATTGGTGCATCTAGGAAGGGAAATGAGAGCAATAGCTCACACATACATAGCACCTTCCATCAGGGCAGGGGCTCCCTCACACTCCCCTTAGCTCACACCTGTTCACGGGCCGGAGCAGACGATGGGGCCCTCGGTGCTTTTACCTATTGGTTCCTCTTGCTATCCCATTGTCTTCAGATGGGCTCCTCTCCCTCTGGCTGTTTCCTTTCACTCTCCCCTCTCCCTGGCGCTCTGCATTTCCCTCCACCGTTTTTCTGTGTTCTCGTTCTCTCACTTTAACTGTTCTCTGTGTCACATTTCTGGTGTGACCCTTGGGCCAGGCCTTACTCATTATTTGTATTAGCGCGTAGAGGCCCTGGCCAAGATCAGCTCCCCATTGTGCTAGGCGCTGCATAGGGAGAGACATTTCCTGCCCTGAAGAGCTCACAGCTCAATTGGACCAAACAAACAAAGGGTTGGAAAAGGAAGCATCAGCCTATCCACATTTTACAACTGGGAAACTGAGGCACAGTGCGTTCATACGACTTGCCCAAGGTCTCTCCAGAGCTGGGAAATGAGTCCAGTCTGATGCCTTGGCCACGAGACTAGCCTTCCTCCCTAGCCGCATTCCACAAGGGGCAAGGAACGGACTAAACTTCTCTTTCTCTAGGCCCCCCCCCCCACGCACACAACTGCAAAATCTTTTCAATTTTTCCCTCCTCAATAGATTTTTTTTTGCCAGTAGATTTTTTTCCAACTCGAGCTATTTCATTTCATTAATGCACCCAGAAGGAAAGAGCAGCTGCCTACATTGTCTGTCGATGAAAATTTCTTGCGCTGCTGGATTTGTAAAACAACTGATTAAAGACAATGCAATTAATTATTCCTCAATGAAATAGTGGAAATTATCCTGAAAAATGAAGAAATTTAGCAGTGGAATATTAAATCCCTGTAGTTATGTCATTTCTGCAAAGCAGGTTGGGGGTTGGGGTGTGTGTGAAATATAAACAGAAAATCGAGCTACAGCCAGCCCTCCTGCACCCTTACCCCAGCGCCCCCTGCTGGGACTTTTATCCCCCACAGTCAGCCCTCTTCCACCAGGCCCTACAGCGCACCCCCAGCTGAGCTCCCCCCACATCCTGCGCCCCTCCACCTCTCCCTATAGCCCTTCGTTCTAAGAGACAGAGCTCTCTGCAGCCAGCCCACCCACCCCACCCCACCCAGGGCTGGCTCCTGGGATAGAAAGTGAGCAGCTGTATCGTGTCCCCCTTCAGCCATCGCTGACAGTGGAATGACATCTCTTCTGTGCATTGGATTAGACACTGAGCACAGGGCCTGGCATGAGCCTGCGTTAAGGGGGGGCGCAGGTGCAGCTGCACCCCCACGTCTCTGCAAGGAGATCCTCCACGGGGGGAACATCCATGCGCAGCGTCACCCCTGCTGGGCCTACCCAGGGATATCCAGGTGCTTCCCAGACAGGAGGGGTTGGCTTTGTCCCCACCTTTTCTGAGCTCTCCCGCCAGGCTCCCCGAGCCCTGAACACCACCCCCCTCTGCAGCCTTAGCTCTGGCCCCGCTCGTCCCTGACCCCTACGAGTCCGTTCCTGCTGCAGGTGTCGTGTCCCCAGGCACTGTCCTGCCTGCCTGCAGTGAGGTGTGTGGGATGGGCTGGGACTCCACGTGGCCACTCCGGAGAGGCTCTGTTCAGAAGGCTCTGGACTGCACACTCCTGCCTTCCCTACGTCTCCCACAAGGACCCGGCCTGGGACCCTCGTGGCACGTCCTCACCCTGGCGGCAGGGCTGGGTTTGAATTCCCTATGCCTGGCCCAGCTCATGAGTGACTGAGCCCAGGCATGGGCTGTGTCTGAGCTGCATCCTTCACCCGGCAGGGATCTGCGGCACGAACCCTGTGGGGTCTGGACAGGCCTGCGTGGTGTGTGCTGCTAAGGGAGGTCCGTTGTCCCGCCCAGGCTCTCACTCCCCTTTCCCAGCTCTCTCACACTCCTCCCTTCCCGCCTCACCCCTCTTGCCCTGAGCCATGCCCGCCCTTCCCCTCGGCTCTCTCCTCCTCCCCTCTTGGGCTCCCTCCAGTTCCTGCTCCTTTCCTCTGCCTTCTCGCCACCTTCCCCTGTGCCAGCAGCCCCCTTGCTCCCCAGGCTCGCCCGCTCCCTGTGCCCCCCTGCCCACAAGGGACCAGAGAGCCAGACCCAGCAGCTGGGCCTGAGGTGCCCCACTGCAGCCCTGCCCACTCGACCACTCTCTCCTGGTCTCTGTATGATGAACCCTACAGAGTCCTGCTGCGGGGAGGAGCGGTGTGAATGTGAATTGTAGCCCCTGAGGGAGGCAGGGGCGCACCCTGAATGGAGACAGGTGCGGGTCCTCTTCCCCGTCACAGCCAGGCTTCTGGGGTTCCTTTCCTTCTTCAGAGATTAACAAAATGTGGGCGCGGTGCCTCCCCTCCCCGGGTCTGGCGTGTGTGGAACAGATCCAGGCCCCGCACATCACCTGTGCAGTGTAATTACCAGACACGGCAAATGAATACATCTTCTAGGCACCATTTTCTGTCAGGGTTGCTAAGCCGCTGGGGAAGGATTTCTGCTCCAAGCTGCGCTGTGCCACTTGGAGTCCCACACACCCCACCAAACGAACCGGAGCTGAGCTCAGCAACCCCAGAGCCCCCTCCCTCGCCTCAGGTGGCCAATCCTTTGCCTACCTCTTTGTGACTGGCTATTTCATGCCCCATCACAGGGAGTCCTGCACCACTTGGCACAAGGCATGGGGACATCCCGGCTCTTAGGGGTTACAGCAAACAGAACTGTGTTCTTTTGGATCTTGTGATTTTATGGCACTTAAGAAATGGGAGATTGGGAACCCTTCTCCTCTTTGCTGCCAGGCAGAATCCAGGCAATGTCGGTGGTGACCAAAGGTTGTTACCATTTAAGAGCGGTTTGGTGGCCTACGTGAAATAAGTTGGTGGGTGTCACCATCCAGTTACTAGTGTCCAGATCAGCAGCTGGCTCCGCCTTGGCAGCCTGTGCAGAGAGGCCAAAGACTTAGCTCCCGCAAAGCTGATGCACAATGGCTTGGCATGACTGGGGACGCTTACGCTCTGTGGGGAGAGGACTCCAGTCTCCAGGACTGTCAAGCCATCACCTTCCATCAGCACCAAACTAGCTACCAGGGAGAGAAGGAAGAAGAGGTAGCTATGGAACATTTCCCACTGGCCTGCACTGGCATTCGGGGGGTGTGTGCACGCGTGCCGGAGAGAGAGAGGATTGCAAGACAGCCATGGAAATCTCAATATTCTCCTTCATTTACAGGCTGGATCAAGGGCTTGTCAGTTGTTCTTCCACTGGAGAAAATCAGCTCCAAGGCAGAAGGGAAAGGAAGGACTCTGACATTAGTTCGGACCCTTTCATGGCAGTTACCAAAGCAACAGTTCAGTGATATTCCTCGCTTTCTGCATCCCACCAGCCCCACGGCAGGAAGAGCGCATAGCTTCCTAACTGATCAATATTCACTACAGCTCCCTTCAGGAGCCAGTGTGGATCACAGCACCGTATTCTGTTTGAAACAAACACTTTGGGAGCTCTACCCAGAGAAGAGATCAAACCCTCTGATTACGGTTTGTCACTGAGATTTCGTTGAGTTTTTTCCTTCATTTTTCTTTTATTCCCTGCTCCCCTGAGCTTTCAGGTTACTCTTGACAGCGGTAGGTTGAATTCTGCAGCCTTAGTTTCCGAAGGGCTGTTCAACTTACCTGTACCCATGCCTCTTATTATTGGCTATTTGTGAATTGTCACACATGGGGGTTTTGTTCACATGTACATTTGGGGAGGGACTGTTCTTCAAATGAACCTCCATGAGGCCTGAAGAAGAGGGTTCGCTATTGGTTATTTTCCAGGTATCTCATCAGGAAGCAGAAGCAGCAGCATGGGACACAGGGGACTAATATTTTTTCATTTCATCAACATTTTTTGTTGAAATTTCCACAAGAAGAAATGCAGATGAGAGGGAAGTTTGACAACATCTCACAAAAGTCTTTCCCCCCCATTTTCCAATCAGTTCTACTAATCACCTACCAGGAAATGAAGAGTTTGCAAACACCCCATAGGCTGAAAGTTGTTTGCATAAACGATTCAGCAAACACTTGCAGATAACAAATTCATTTGTGGAAATCAGGATCAGCTTGTGAGCACTTGCAAATGGAAAAGCAATGGCTAAGTGAATCAGACATATGAGAGATGCTTCCTCCAGGAGCACAGCCTTCTTCCCAGGGTGTGCAGATGTGTTCAGAGCTGGTGTGTGAGTAAAACTGTTCAGGTCCACTAGAAAAGGCCAGGATCATTTGCAATGATCTTGGAGGAGAGGAGTCACTACAGTTGTCAGTGGACGAGCGAGGGAGTGCTGTTCCAATGAGTAGCTCTCTACTCTGGCCAGGATTTTCAAGAGCTCTTAGCTACCGTGTAGGCATTAAGTTGGATGCTGAGTTATTTAGAAAATCTGGCCATCAGTGTCACAATGAGATCTGCTGAACTCTGTGGAGAATCTGGTCCTTATGTAACCCTTCTGCCCATCAGAGTTGGCAGCAACAAGGGCCGGGTTCAGTATCTAGGGGATCCATTCCAATAACACAATGCAAAACCGGCTCGAGCCCCCACCCAGTGACCTGGGACAAATATATACCATCCCCGCTGGGTGCCTCCAAGAGGCAATACTTCCCCTCTCGCAAGCACGGAGTCTGAGTGTAGCAAAAAGTCTTTTAATAACAGAGATAAACAATGTGGCATTATGTTGGGGAAACACCACGAACAGGATTCATAACACAACCCATGAGCAAAAACCCACCCCAAGCAAATTGGGGCGTGTCCTTTCCCTTGGGTTCTTGAGTCCAGCAACCCAAAATCACCCAAAGTCCCAAAAGTCCAATGGCCCAGAAGTCTCTGTCCCCGGTCAGGGCAGCCCCAGAGTTCAAAAGTTTATCTGCAAAGTTTTACCTCCCAACCTGGGTGGAGATTGGGTGGGGGAGGGAGAAGAGGTAAGGGGCACCTTACATGATCTGAAGCTGACTGTCCCACAGCTCCATGGGACTTCGCTCCGCTCCGCTCCACCAGCCAGTCCACAAACTGCTCCGCTCAGCTCCGTGTCCCACAAGCAGCTCCCACCATCCCATGAACTGCTCCGCATCCCACAAGCAGCTCCCATCATCTCATGAACTGCTCCGCGTCCCACAAGCAGCTCCTGCCATCCCATGAACTGCTCCAGCCATCCCGCAAACTGCTCCACAATATATCTTCAGGCTCCCCAATACTTAACACAACACTCAGTGATTTCAGCTCTTAGTCAGTTTTTAGCTCTTTCGTGATTTCAGCTTATAGTAGGGGAGCCTTAGCACTGGTGCACCATTAGCCCAAAGTGAATTCAGCTCAGCAGCCTGTAACTAGACTCCTAATGGAATCAACATTAACTCTGATATTCTGGAGAGGAGAGGAAATTAGCATGTAAGGCCCTTACCAAGGGGCCCATACCACCAAGTACAAAGACCTATCCCTAACCTTTCTCAATTCACAGAGTTTTGGAACTCATGCCCCTTGCCTAGCAAGTGCTACTTAGTTGATGGCGAGTCCCTCCATCATAACAAAAGGCCCAGTACAGTTCCAAGCACAGTTCCCATAATCAGGGTAATAACAATTTATTCTTCCTGCCCCAATAACTGAGACACTGGGGATCCCACAGCAGCCAAAGTGACCATTTGGGCAGCTTTGGCCTCATTCTAGGTGGGGTGGGTGTGCCTATGCAAATGAGATCAGCCCCTGAAGTTCTTTTCCACAACTTGCCACACCTCACCACCAGATGTCAGGGTGGAGCTCATCCTGACTCTGCTTACATCTATTTACATTTCTAAGTGGTAACTGCCTCTAATTGTGGACACTTGAACATCTGGCCCTGTGCTCGTTTGAAAACACAGCCCCATGTCACTGTCTACTAGAGGGACCCTTCCCAGGAGCAGATGTGACCAAAGCAGTTGAGTTCTCTGGTGCCGAGTGGACGTTCAGTGCTCAGAGATCTGTAGACCTTATTTGCAAATCTACAAAAGCGAAAGCTTTATCAGAATGGATAAAACGTTCAGTTCTTGTGATTTTAATACATTTTCCTCCATTTCTCCTCTCCCTTGGAATTCCAGGTTGGTTTCCATTATCTAAAAGGTATAAACTGAAGCGGGGGTGGGTGGGTGTGTGTGTGAACTATTCCAGTACTTATGCTAGCAAAATCAGCAGAAGGAAAAGTTGTGTGGCCAACAATATTGCATAAAGCAAAACTCTTTGCAAATTCATTTGCCACTTCATTATTCTTGGTAGGTGTTACCTGCCCCTCTGTGTCTCCTTCTCCCTGTCCCAGCACAAGCAGGACAGGCAAGGCAGAGCTGGCAAGCACACTTGCAAAAATAATGTGAAGTTTGCAGCATTTTAAGCCCCAAAATGAGAATTTGGGAAGAAAAGCCTAAGACGGGGTGTTCCCAGAAACTCTGCAGCCGACCTCAGCCAATTTTTCAAATTACGGATTTTTTCTGATGCTTGATTCTAACCCTAAAATGCTTCAAAGCAGCTGAATGCATTGCTGAGGCTGGCCATCCCCTTCCCCTGCGTCCCCTTTGCAGAGGGTGTGGAGAGCTCTGAAGGGCGGGGTTACAGAGCACTGACGATGGCCCACAGAGGAGCTGGGTTGCAGGTGTTCACACACACAAGGGATGAATCCACTGCTGTGGTAACACTGCTCCTAGTGCCAAGCCATCTGCCCACCATTTCTGGTGAGGGTACACACTATGTTGGTCCCCGGGGAGCCGGGGGGAAGGTTCCAGAGCTACAAGTGGTTCTTCAGATGCCAAACCAGGGCCGGACTTACGGGGATCTGGGATGAAGGGAAGCTGTCCCTCTGTTTCCTGTGCACCCAGCATGGTCAGGCACAGTGCTCCCACCACAGAGAGTCCACACCCACCACCGCAGAGCCAGAAAGAGCGGCTCTCACCAGCTCTGTCAGCTTTGTGCCGTCAGGTGCCTTCCGGAGTGTTTAGCAGCCCTGGGTGTCCTGTGCACAGGGCAGTGGATCTGCAGCTTGGTGGAGGGAGCTGGCCCCCAACGGCCTTTAGAGTAGGGATGGGCAAGAGGTGACTGCCTTTGGGGTTGGGCCCTGTTGGGGCACCCAGCGGAGCAAGGGGATGGCCAGACACCCTGTGAGAGTGGATGTTGCCAGCCAGGATACAGGAAAGCCTGGCACATTGGGACTCTCGATCACCCAGCTCTGTTCTGTTCTGTTCTGTTCTGTGGAGGTTCTTGGTTCCGAGCGAGGAGATCCCTTCGCTGGGGTAGCTGAGCAGAACGCGTGCGCCCAGCACTGGCAGAGAGGTTACTCTGTGCTCCACACGGTGGCTCAGACCTTCCAGGAAGCAGCCATGCTCCACGAATTAAACGCTTTGCAGCTCAATGTGACAAAAAGGGAGAAAATGCCTTCAAACGCCCCTCCTTCATCTCTCTTAGTGCTTCACCTTTCAGTCGGCTTCTGTTATTTCACAGCCTCTGAAAAAAAAATGGTTAGGAACTCACTGAATAAATCATTTCCGTTCCCCCTCTCCTCCTTCCTTCTTTCTTTTGTGCAAATCAAAGGCTCTGAGCTGCCAGGAGCTGACAAGACTGCCCCCACCCCCCACTTCCCCGTTCCTTACAGCCCCTGTCCTCTGGAACTTGGCGGGAATACACCACGGTTTCAGAAGCAATCAAACTCTGACAGGCCAGCCTGAGGGACAATCCGGAGAAGCAGAGCGCACAAGAGATGGTGCTTTGCTGCAGTCGCTCCTGCAGGCACTTGCTAGCTGCTCCCTTTGGGTCTTGTAGTTTGGAACAAGGTAAGGAACATGTGGGGAAGGCTGATAATCTCCAAAGTGTCTATGATTAAGTGAAACCAGCAAATTGAGATGCTTAGACAATTACTAATCTTGGCATGAAAAAAGCAGAGGAATCAAAGAGGAATGGGGTTTATTTTTCGCTTTTACCTTTGTTCTCCTAATTGTCTGTTCCTGTGCAGGATCAACTGAGTCAGAGAGGAGGTAGAGGCCCCTGCGATGGGCCTAGCTACCCCAAACACAGCAACCCTACGCCCCACTTGTGATGCCTGCATGGCACAGAGGGGCCGCTTGGCACAGCCATTTCACATGTCTGTCAGTGTGGGAGGAATGTACCCGCTGTCAATTAGCTGCAAATAGACTAATGAGCATGATCGCCTTAGATCCACTCCCAAATCACACGTGCGCACCCAGCACTGCCTCTCCTCCGTAGACAGGCGAGAGCGGCCACGTGGCATTGAAATGGGGTCAGAGGAAGTTGCTTGCTCTGCAAAGTGCCCTGCTGGATTGCTGGCGCAGAGAGGGGGGCAAGGCAGAGTGTATCCAGGCCCTCAACCTGCAAACCAGGCACCCCGGGGACTCAACCCTCACAATAAATAGAGCAGAGGCTTCCCCACCCACATGGCAATAATATACGACCCGCCGCAGCACCCAAAACAAACCAGCCCCTGCTCTGCATGGAGCACTCCCAGGCCAGCTCCCGACCAAGCATGTGCAGAAGGGTAATGAACCCAGGCTCCAGCTGGCCTCCCTGCCTCTCACCCTGTACCAGCCCCACCAGTGTCGGTTCTAACCTGCCCTTTAAGCAGCTCCTTCCCCAGAGGTGGCAGTCCGGGTCTACGGCTCCCTGGGGAAAGCTGTTCCCACCACACCACGTTCCACTGTGCCTCAGCAAGGGCAAAGGGGGCTCCCATTAGTGTTCGGGGGTCCTAGTATAATGCTAACACCCCTCCCCCCACATCAGCCAGAACAGTTTCATTCTTTATTTAACCTGTTACTGCCGATTCCCCCCCACCAAATCACACACCTGGCTGCCTAGTAAAACTCCGCTCAAATCAAAGATAGGTTAGGACATAGCTAGCTTGTGCAGCAGCATGGAGAGACATCCCCCCGGGCACCCCCAGCACATTCACCATCACGGCAGGTGCATCCCACCCTGGCACCCCCAGGACATTCGCCATCATGGCAGGTGCAGCCAACCTGGATATCTCTGTGTCAAGTGATGCCCCCGGAAAGCCAGCAGATAGATTTTTTTCCAACATCTGTTTCCTTTAGCCGACTGTTGCTTGAGTGCCTGTCATGCAACACTATAAACCGATGTACAGTAACATGGCAGCTCTCTCTGCCTGTTTCACTCTCTCCTGTGATGAGTTTCCCCAGCCTTGGTGAGACGGTGCCTTTGAAAAGCAGTGAGAAGCTTAACTCAGGGTCCCAGTGCCCTCTCCTGGAGGAAAGGGGTAGTCACTTCCTGTGGCTGTGCTCTGTGAGCTGAACAGTTCAGCAGCTGTGGGAACAACCACCTTCTCCTGGCTACCCAGTAAAAAGATGGGGACTTTTTGGCCAAGAGGTGAGGCAAGTGAGATCCTCAAGTCAATTTCGGTGCTATCCTAGGCAAAAACCAGCCCTGGGCTACAACACACTAGAGCCTCCACTGCTGGACTGCTTTGGGCTGCTGGACTCCCTTCTCATCAGAGAGGTCCCTCTGTTCCCAGCCACTGGCCCCTGACCTGTTCAGTCTCTGGTGGCTCCATCATTGTGGAGGAGCTGTGTGAATATCTCTGGGTTTGGTTCAAGGGGATTCATGCCCCATGATTTGCCGTTTCGGTTCAAGCACAGCATGGTGAAGGCAAAACTCTGTGTGAGACATGGGCTTTGCTCCGCTCTCTCCAGGGTGTGGGGGGAGAGGAGTTCCCAAGCGGTCACAGCACCCACCAGACCTGCCACATGAGCCACCGCTGCAAATTTTACTTCAAATCTAACATGAAACCGTAAACCTCATCCCTGAACATCCCCTTTGCTCCAGCGAGAGCAGAAGGTTCAGGCTGGCGTTTAGAGAGAAAGTCCATGGTGCTGCTCTCAGACTGAAAGCATTTCCCAGAAACTCAGCTGGTTGAGTGCCCATCTTCGGCCTCCGGACCTGCTGCATTCCAGGTGCTGTAGGTTTGGCGCTAGAACTGTCACAGAGCACTGGGGAAGCAAAGAGCACGATCACTCTGAAGAACTAGGGCTGAGAATGACACCTGCCCTCTCACTCACTCTTGGGATCTCAGCTTGAAAGGAGAATACTGCGGGGAAGGACATCGTGATCTCCAGTTAGCCTCCTAATCTCCACTTTACATTAACGGCCATAATTTATGTTCCTCTTTAATGGCATTGCTGGGCTAGACTGTTACTTTCTGAAGGATACGTGTTTGGCTCGAATGACCCCTTGCGCTCTGCCACTTGAGCAAACTCAAACTTTTCTTCACCTCGGACTCTTTACACAGTTAAAGTCTGACCCCCTGGGATTGTAAATCCTTTGGGGGATTCTGGTGGCGTAAGTAGCCTCCATACTGATTGCAAGGATTTTAATTTGGTAACTTCCAACTTTAGGCTTTCCCAGGGAGTTTTCTCAGTTATTTAAAATCACCCAGCCTAAAGCTTTAGAACTGTTTTTTGGCCTCCAAAGGGAGGTGAAAATTAATGAGGGCCATTATCCCTTAGAAATTCGACTGCAGTCCTTAGAATTAAGTCGAGTGTTGCCATTTCACTAGCTCTTCCAATCATTTCTGGAGTCGAGAAATTGCTCCTCCAAGCTGAGTCCTGATGTGACTTTGGATCCGTTAATGTCTGGGTAGCTGAAGTCACTCAAAGTTACTCTCTTAGCCAACATCACGGCCTCTTTGGTCTCTCTCAGCATTGTGCCCTCCCGGGCTCAGATTCTCCGTTTCACTTCTCCAGTTTTACAGTTACTCCAACAAAAAACTTGTGCAGTGGAGTGGCTGGTAACATAGCCCCAGTATTATATCCGTGTCCTCCTGACGTCGGATCGATAGCCTCACAGCTTCTACCATATGCTCCCCTCCATTCGGAAATTTTCTTTCAGTTGAATTTGTGGGCAAGTCTATTGCTCCTCCTTCACGTCTCCTAATCTGCCATGGCTGCAGGGTGCATCCCACTAGTTCACCCCACTGATTACACTCATTCCATAATATTAACTCTGGTATGAGAAGAAATCGTAAACTCTCCCTCCCCGCCGCTAGCTGTATTCACTTTCCGGTGGTGACAAACCCTCTCTTATGGCACCACTCATTCCTCTAGGGAAGTGAGCTAGCCAGCAGGAACCCAGCACAGCCTGTGTCTACACTACAAGCTAGGGGTGTGATTCCCCGCTCAGGCTGACGTCCTCTGAGCCAGCATGCAAAAAACAGGAGTGGTGCTGCAGAGGGCGAGGCCGTGGCAGAGGTGGCCCAGGCTCGCTGCCTGGAGCATGCACCTGCGGGGTTCTGGCGGGTTAGCTCGGATGAGAGCCAGCGCGAGTGTGTCTCTGTGAACTGGGAACCAGCCCCACTTGTAGGGTGGATGTAACCACAGTGAAGAAGCACTGCTGGGCACACAAAAAGCCACTTGCACTCCCGATTTCTGACTGCGTGAGGGCCTGCACCGAGGCTGGAAAGGAAACCACGTTGTCAGTCCCAAAGGTCCCATCTCCCGGCAAAACTGGAAGGCGACAGATCTTTGCATCCATCAACCTTCTCGGTATCCCAGGGAGGGACTCAGCGGCATTGAGGGCGGGGTGTATCCTGCAGTGAGACCCTAGTCTGGAACACTGCAGCGGTGTGTGTCCCTTGCTGACTCTTCTCTGTCCTGGTTATTTGCTCTGGTAGAAGCTGGGTGGCTAACACACTGGCTGATTCTCCCCATCTCTCTCTTTGGTTGGGATCTGTTTGCATTTAGTAAACTGGTTTTGTTTTTATTCTCATTTTCCATAAGCAAAATCACGTATAACATCTATCCACAATGGTACGGGTGCTTGGGGCAGCAGCTTCCAGGAAAGCTCCTCACTCAAGTTCTTGGGATACAGACCCCTGGGATGAAAGCAGCCTGGTTTGCCTGTAAATGGCCTGTAGCTTTGCCTGGTCCGAGAGTCCAGAGCCATTTTCAGGTACGGCAGTGTACCAGTTCTGTGGATGAATGCTGTTAACCCTTTGTTGGCTGGGCCTTCAGCAGGGACATGGAAGCTGTTAGGGCAACTAGTTAGGGAGGAGCTCTCCTTTAACTTACAAGTGGAAGCAGCCTAGCTGTTGGGAACTGAGGACCCAGGGCTCTATTCCCAGCTCCTCAGGCATGTGAGTTTATAAGGTAATTGAGTCTTTTGTTTGCAGCACAGTTTGGAGGCAGATTTTCGGAAAAAACTTGGCTTCCATTTAGGTACCAAAATAAATGGCCAGATTTTCCAGCAAGTTCAGCATGTTGGGTGCCCTGTAGCCTTGGAAACCTGACCTTCGTGCCTGGTAGCTGGTGCTGAGCCCCCATCTAGCCTCTCTTCTTTGGACCCAGTGGTAGAGACCTGTGTTTTTGGAACTGACGGACCATGACATAATGTCATTTTCTTAAAATATCCAATTCAGATCCCCCAGATTGGTTTCAGTAGTCACCGGGAGATCAATGCCAATTCCGGGAGACTCCAGGCCAATCCTGGAGGGTTGGTGACCCTGCCAAGTGTGCAGGTAACTACCCAGCTACACAGCCGACTACGGCACCTGAATCCTCCCTTGAAACACCCTCTGCTGCTCCTCTCCTGGGTCCCCCACAAGGCTCATCTCCTGCCCTTCCCCCCTGGCTTGCAGCACTCCCTGCTATCCGTCCTGAGAGCCATCTGCGCTCAGCCCTACCCCCACCACACTCTCCTCTTCTGAGCTTGGGCTGCCCCACGATCTGCCTTAAACCTGATGCGAAAGGTCCACAGCTATTCCAGCCCTCGATCCCTCCTGCCCTTGCTGATGCAGGTCATTCCTGACCCACAGACCCCCATGAAATCAGACTTCCCTTTAGGTGTCCACAGAGCTCTGCCAGTGTGCCTGAGAAGTGGGAACCAGAGGTGTGGGGCCCTGGAGCATAGAACCTGGAACTTGTCTCCTCCCCTGTGCCTCTGGCTCACCCTGATAAGCCCACCTATATATGGCCAGACCAAGAGATCCACTCAGCTCCCAGCTCTGCAAAACCAAGGGGAAAGACTGATCCCGGACCCACGTGTTCTCGCTGGAATCCCAGCAAGGTGCCTGCAGCAGCACAGATGCTTCCAAGCTAACTCAGCTCGTATCCGGTAATAATGATCATTACGTGTATCCCAGTAGCACCCAGAGGCCCCAGCTGAGCTCAGGGCCCCGTTGCACTGGGTGCTACACAGGCACTCCCTGCCCTAGGGAGCTCATGACAGATGTCACTTTCCCAGGGTCATGCACCAGGCTGGCGACAGAGACAGGAATAGAACCCCTGGCTCATGGTGCTGGACCAGTGCCCTGCCCACTAGACCACACTGTCCCTCGCGGGGTGCAATGAGGAGGCGATAGCAGGGGGGTTTTCTCAAACCTACTGTTTTCAAAAGCTTTCTTCTGAAACCCCGGCAGCAGCGTGGAGGGAGCGTGGCCAGGGCAGCGGGCGTGCCGGGAGCAGGGACTGTGCTGTGTGAATGGAGGCTCGGCTGGCCCATGAACCGGGCTGCGGGGCCAGCTGGGGCTGCAGCCGGGCCCCGGCTGTGCAGGAGTGGCTATGAATGGAGCCTGCTGGCCAGTCCCAAGGAACAGCCTGGCTTGCAAGGAAACCTTGCCAGTGCCATTTTAAAGCTGGGCAGAGGTGCCCAGCTGGCAGCCCTGGGGACGAGACCCCTCTCTTTAGTCACTGCCCCACGGGCTTTCTTTGCCCTTCCCAAGCCTCTCGCCGGCTCCCCTCCTGTAGCCCACTCAGACTTCTTGTCCCAACTCTTCCCTGCGCCCTGTCCCTCGCAACGTCCTTCCCCATGCACTGCTCCCCTCAGCTCCCGCTGCTCGCCTGTTCACCGTGTCCTGCCTCCTCTCGTCAGCCACGCGACCCTTCCCCCGGGCACCACGTGACCCCACACACCTCCTCCAGCCCCCTCCTCAGAACACCCTGCCGCTGCCGAGCTGCCCCGTGCGCTCCCCGCCCCCCAGGCACAGCCCAAGAGGGCTCTCCATCCGCTGCCCTTGGGCTGTCGCTTGGATGGGACTGAGCCCTGCACCTGCTCTGAGCAGGCTGCAGGCCATGTCCGTGACCGTCCCCAGACCAGGTGCAGAAGGGCAGTGGCAGGGTGAGGTTCCCCCCCCCATGCCTCAGCTCTGCCTTAGAGCGCCCCCTACAGGGCTGAGAGGGAGTTCAGGCACCATGGTTGGTTCACTCAGCCCGTGGCAGACCCTGCTTACCTCTGCCGGCAGGCACTGCAGCCTGAGTCTCTGGCCTCTATGTTCTCGTCTTCCCTTCCCCTTCAACCTGCCAGAAACCCAGCGGCTAAACCCCACCCCGATCCCCTTAACACAGGCCTTGTCCAGCCCTCAGCAAATCCCGGCTCCCCACCACCTCTGCTCCTCTCTCATCCGCCCTCATCCCCATCACCTGACCAACCTCTGCTTTGGCCTCTGCCTCCTGAGCCCGCTTTCCAGCCTCGCTCCATGCACCCCCCTCCTGCTCACCCCCTGGGCCCTGCCTCTGCTCCCCCCTTTCCACCAGGCCCCCAGCCCCTCTTCTCCCCTGTCCCTAAGAAGAGTTTGGTTATTATTTACCTCAAGTGGATCCGCAGTGGAGGCAGGCCCTGGGCATCCCTGGGCAGGCCCTCAGGACACAAACATCCCCTCCTCCCTCAAATCTGGCTCCCTTGCAGGCCCAGCACCATGGCTAGGGCTGCCAACCCTCCAGGGTTGCTCTGGAGTCTCCAGGAATTAAAGATTAATTTTTCATTAAAGATTATGTCATGTGATGGTACCTCCAGGAATACGTCCAGCCAAAACTGGCAACCCTGACCATGGCAGCCAGCGCAAAGAGACCCCCTTGGGCTGTTCCTGGTGTGTGGTCAATGGAGCAGAGCTAGTTTGGACCAGGGTTTGGGGGGAGGAAAGGCTTGTCCCACGCCAAGGGGCCTCACTGAGACATGCCCTTTGAAACTGATAGGGATCCAGCTGAAGCTGGGATCCAGCAAAGCCCCAGATGGCACCACGAGGCCCCAGTGGTGGGAACGCTCTCTCTGGAAAGGAGAGAGACTTCCCCAGCCTGCCAGCACCACCTCAGCCCTCCAAGCCGGCGCTTGTCTGGCTTTCCCGCAACCTCAGATACCAGGCCAGGCTGCCGAACAAAACAGATGATTAATTAGTATGCTTAATTATTTGTATTACCGTAGCACCAAGGAGCCTCCGCCATGCAGCTACACAAACACCGAACATGAAGCTAGGCCCAGCCCGGATGAGTTTTACAAGCTATGGATAAGACAGGAGACAACAGATGAAGACAGACAGAATAGGGAGCACAAGGAAGCCAGAAGACAATAAATATTCGATATAATGGGTTTTTTTAAAAAAATCCAAACCAAAATAATGGAGCTAACACAGAGAGCCGCACTCAAGCCCCTCAGCACCCCTGCTCCAGCCTTCCTCTGGACTTCGGCTTTGGAGGCCAGGCCTCATCTGCCAACCATACAGCCCCAAGCACAAGTAACTCTTTGCTCCGCAGGTGTTACACATAGGATAGGAGTCTACTACAGCTACCTGCTAGTGGAGTTACTCCTTGGGTTCCAGCAGTAGTGGGGGTGCTTTTAGCACTGGGGGAGAGGGGGGCTCCTGGGCTCTGAACGGCAGTCCCTGCACACACTGTCAGCGTGACGTACAAATCAATGACAATCACACCGGAGTAATTTTTGGCCACAGCCAAGTGGGTTGGACCTAGAGAGCAAAGGCTGAGTATCCCGCCCTGATTCATCCCCTCCCCTGCAAGACAGTCATGCTCTGTGTAAACTGAGGAGAACTCCCTATCCTGAAAGCCGTGAGCCAGGGCAGGACTCTCCGAGTCACGACTCTCTCTACGGGAGACTCAGCCTGACTCAGCTTCCTTTGCAAAATAACACTTGAACCCAGAGCAGCAGGACCCGCCTATCTGGCCATCCTGCGGCTCCCCCCGCTACAGGAATCACACGTTTCCTGTGCTAGGCAGAGTCACTGCGAGAGGCCTGTGGCGGGGACTGGAGTGTCGGCGGATATCCTGGCCATCAGCTGGATTAATGGCAGCTCTTTACAGTGAGGGCGTCTTCCTCCCTACGGCGGGCATTTTAAAACGTACTGGTTTTAAAATGAAAGCTGAGATTCTCCTGCAATCTCCTGATTCCAGGCACTGGGGCTTTAAGAAAAACACCAAATATCGCAAGACTTGTCATAAAATCTCCAGAATTGAGAACAGTGAGGAAGGGTCATGGGAGAAACATTGGGGTTGCCACTGAGATGATATTAACCAGTGCTCAGCTACCATTTGAATCAGGAGAACGACAGCCGCATGCAAGTTGTTCCTGCAGGTGGGGGTGGGTGGGGAAAGACCAGATGATGTACCTGAACCTGGGCACCTTAATAAATTACAGAGGGTCCCATGAGCAAGTGGCTGAGATTCTCTCGCAGTGCCCACGGTGTCAAGACAGAGCGCGTACCTGCAAGCACAGATGGCAAATTCAAGCAGCCACAGAAATGAGGAGATCATAATTATCTGAACATAATGAAGGGTTTCATTAAATACCCTTGGAAAACAACTCAGCAGCAGCACAAAGTGAAATGCTGGTCTCAACGCTCCAAACTATTTAAAATTTATTAGCTTCCCCTGTGGGTCTCATGCTTTTAAGTACCAGATAATTCTTGAAAATAATATTTTTTCCTCCTCTCCCCTCTTCATACGTTTTCGGCATCTTGGAAGCATATCGGACAGGTAATTAGCAGGCCCCAGTTGGCTTCACTTTCTGCCCCAA
The DNA here is from genome assembly GCF_015237465.2 of Chelonia mydas. Classification (NCBI taxonomy): domain Eukaryota; kingdom Metazoa; phylum Chordata; order Testudines; family Cheloniidae; genus Chelonia; species Chelonia mydas. Next base: position 17,045,024 of record NC_051259.2, on the reverse strand, counting down.
GGATAAACTTTCCCTTCCATTGTCTGACTTGTCAGTGTCCCCTCCCTGATGCCAGTCCAGGTTTTCAGACAGGCTGCAAAGCACAGTCATTACCAAGGGGGTGATTAAATCGGAGACCCTGAAACCTGATCCCAATTAAACCCTGGTTCCCAGACCCCAGGTGGCTCTGATGGCAGAGGGATTCATGGGAGGCTGTGTTGATGTGGAGCTGACTGGCATGGGGTAATGCCCTGAGATGCATGGAGCTGTACGTCCGAGAACGTGTCAGGGAGGCTGCACTGGCTGGGTGGGCCAGGGGAAGACTGGACAGCGTGTTAGCTTGTGCCAACTCCAACGTATCGGGGCAGAGAGATGCCTGGCACCTGAATAATAGCAACAATTCTTCCCTTCTCAGGAGGCACTGGAGCCAGGAGCTGCCTCTGCCATTTCTCCGTGCAAGTTCAGTGCCATCCACACTGGAGAGCCAAGGAGGCAGCAGGCCATGCATAGGGGACACGTTGAGAAGGGCCAGGGCTTTCCCCTGGAACAAACCCTCCAGGACCTTCAGAAAGACAGGGCAGTACTGCAGTGGGGCCCTCTGGTGCCGTCAGGCTTCGTGATTCCTCAGAGCTGTCCCTGAGGATGAGGAGGCATTTGCATTGGTGACCTGTTATCCCTTGTCTACTCTCAGGCAGGAGTGAGGCCAGAGAGGGGGGTGCATGGTAAAGCACGGTCAGTGTCCTACTCCCACTCCCCGCCCACCTCCCGGTGCATTGCAGGGACAGGAGCAGGCATGCTGAGGCTGGCTCAGCGCAGAGAGCTCCACCCAGGGCTGCACCCAACTGTGGCCTCCACTTACACCTGTGTTGGCGGGCGGCCCCCTCCCAGCCCCACCACAAAGGGACTTGCAGAGTCTAGGTCTCGCTGAGCAGCGGTGGCTGAAAGCTCCTGAGATCTGAGCTCCATTCTGAGCCGTGAACAGCCCTCGCGCACTCCGGCTGGGAAAGATGCTGTTCTTGGGGGACAGGGGGGCAGCAGCCAAACTACGAAAGGCAGAGCTTGGGGATCCTGACACAATCATGCCAGAACCCATCCAAGCCACAAAAAGCCAGCCCTGCGGAGGGCAAGGCTGGAGGTCGCTGTGGTGCCATCAGAGACAGAGCTCTATTTGAATGCATCCGATGAAGTGAGCTGTAGCTCACGAAAGCTTATGCTCAAATAAATTGGTTAGTCTCTAAGGTGCCACAAGTCCTCCTTTTCTTTTTAGCTCTATTGTGGGCACTGATAGGCTCTCCCATGCTTTTTTCAGGTGTCTCCAGGGCCACAGGGGGACAGGGAGCCTGGGCTAGGGAGTTGAGGAAATTGAGGAGAATTAGCAAAGGCCAGCAGCAGGGTTGCTAGACTGCGGCAAAGCAGGGAGAAGATCCTTGGAGCTTTGGTTAGCTGAAGAATCCATTCGGAGAGCTCTGTAGGCTGTATTATACATGCACATTCCTAACATACTCTGCAGAGTGATTAGGGAGGTAATTACAATTACATGTGAATTAAAATAAAACCAACTTCCCAATGACATCCAGGGGCTGCTTTAAAACAAGTAAAGCCCAGGAGCCTGGAGCCCGCTCTGCTATCCCTCCCTGCGGGGCCCTGGCACAGCCCAAGCACCCTGAGTTATCAGGGCCCAAGTAGGGGAGGGTGGGATGGAGGGAGGAAGGGCCCTGGGGCAGCTGGAGCTTGTTAATTTAGTTGTGAAAATTGTTTTGGATCACCCCAAATGAGTTGTAGGGGGTGGCTCAGGCAGGCTGGGGATCTGAGCCCCGCTCCTCACCAATGAGCTCCCAGAGTGCTTGGGGGTTAGACCAGATGACCCTGGAGGTCCCTTTTAACCCTATGGTTCTCTGATCTGATGAGCTGTCTGTTCCTTGGCTCCCCACAGCAGGCAGCGCCTATGCTCTACCCATCACCCCTCTGTGTGACAGCTGGTTTGACTGAAGGTGATGTGGGTTCAGGAGAACACTGCTCCCAGCTCCAGGCTTTCCGGAGCATCCAGCAGGTCGCTGCCTCCCCAGCGCGAGCCATGGGGGAAAGGGATGGACACTCCTGGGGGAGGAAAATGGGCTGCTCCTCCCGCAAAGGGGAGTTGCCGGGATGCATGGTGCCTCTGCATCAATAGCATATACTTAGAAACAAAGGCAAGAGGTCAATGTGTCGGTGGGTGCAGTCGTCTGGCTACAGGATAAGGGAATTCAATTCGGGGCAAGGGTCAGACTGTACAAAAATTGTTCTAGGAGGCCTGGTTGGCACCAGGGATTGCAAATGTGAGACGGTCTCTCCCGGCTAGGTCAGCAATCTGAGTTCAGCCTTGGTCAGCTGGGACAGGTGACCAGAGCCATTACCAGCGAGCAGCTGGCCGTTGGCCTGTGCGCAGTGAGTTGGTAGTGCTCAGCCCATTCCCAAGTGGGCAGGTATTAACAGCACCAAAAACCAAGGCAATTGGTGCTTGCTGGCTGACTTGGCAAAGAGGCGAAAGTTTGATTGCCCTTGGATTGCCCCAGTATCACCCCTAGAGGGGCTCCCCCCAGCTCATAGTGGAGCCATATTTTGGGTAGGGGACATGTGTGCTGTGGCTGTCCATGCTGGAGCTGTTCTGTGGATCCACCACAGACCCGCTATCGAAGGCTGGTAGCCACAGCACAGAACCCCCCCCAGGTGTGTCTCCTCGCTCCACAGAGACATCTCAATATCAGCCTTTGCTCAAGAAGAGCAGACCACGTGGCGCGAAAGCAGGCACTCTCTGCGGGCACCAAACATGGAGCCTTCTGCTTTTTGCCTTTCAAAACAAACGGGGTGGTGATGACCTTCGCTTTCGCTACACAAGCAGCTCCCTGCAATGGCCTTAACTATCTGCCTGGCCAGGCAAACCGGAGGGACAAAGACGCACGAGCAGAAGGCAGCAGGAAGGTTGGAGAAGTGGCTGTGTTTGCTGCTGGGGACCCGACTGCGCAGAGACAGAAACCCTGCCCGCAGCTGGATCCATCACAGCGGCTGTTCTGAGCGGAAGGGGCAGCTCGCTGTTTAAGTGACACGCTGCCCCTGGGCAGGGCGCACATCTGCAAACATGTCACAGCTCCATGAGCGTCTCTTCATGCCCCCGCTCCTAGCCCGGTCGCGGCTGCGCCTCGCCCCTCCCCACCCACTGGCCCCAGGAAAGCCAAGCACTGGAGAGTTCGTGACAGCCGATTAAAGCCACGGCACAAGCCAAGCAAGAGTTTCAGAGCTCGCTGGGCTGTTCTGGGAGACCTAGGAGCTCCTTACAGATTCAGGCCTCCAGTTCCAGGGACCAGCAAAACTGACCTCTGGAACCATTGCCTGGTGCAATGCCCCCCTGGGCTGTTCTGTGCTATGCACCGAGCAAGCTGGCTTCCAGGCAGAGACTGAGTCAATACTCAGCTTCCCAGCCCAATCTCAGCAGCATCCAGAGAGAAGGGGGACCACGGCCAGGGGGGGCCCCATTCACTCCAGCTGCAGCAGCCCCGTGTGTTGTTAGCACTGATTTTGCTGGACAGAAGAGGAAGCCCTGGCTGGATGCTCCTGGGTGCTTCCCTCTGGCCTGTGTACAGAGCTGAGTTTGCGAGCTGGCGGCTGTGAGCCTTGCACCTCTGCATCCCAGGGGCTCTCCTAGCCCCGTGGCCAAGCTGTTGTGCCCTCTGATGGCTGTTCACTGGCTTCTGTGGACCAAGTTGGTAGGTCCACGCCACAAAGTTCCCCCACCTGTGGTTCACTTCGCAGTCACAGTAGAGAAGCCAAGGGCTGACCGGAAAACACAGCTCTCCGCTCCCCTCGAAGGGCAGTCCCTGCAAGGGTCAGAGCAGGCCCCTTGGCAGCCCACGCTGAGCCTACCCTGAGGATGAGCTAGTGGCTCGAACACTGGACTGGGACTCAGGCTCAGTTCCTGCCTCAGCCACACACTCCCTGGGTGACCTTGGTCAAGTCATTTAAGCTGCCCTTGGCCTCCACTCCCTGTCTGGGCATGGGGATAACAGGGAGGGTAAAATGCACCAGCACGCAGGGCTGCTCCGATACAGTGGTGCCGGGGGCTGCACCGGCACCCAGACGGATAGGGTAGAGAGGAGTGTGCTTTCCAGTGCTGTCAGTCCGGCGTCGCTAACAATCACTAACAAAGGGATCGTCGCTTTTCATGCTGCTCTTGATCTTGGGGCCAGTAGCAACGTTCGCTCGGCAGGTCCCCTGGTGCCGCTCCCGCCTCTCCCATCCTGTAGCGGTGCCGGAAATCCTGCAGGCAGTACAAATCGAGGGCCGAATTCGAGTTTCACTGTGTGCAGCTGAGAGGGGAACTGTGCCCTGACTCCCCTGCTGGGGCGATCCAGCACGAGCTCTGGGAGCTGCCTCCCAACTGCAGCCACGAGGCCAGGCCAGAGGGGACGGTGTGGGCAGGGGGAGCTGAGGCTGAACTGTTCTGTGCTATGGTTTGGGGGTTGTATGACTCATTCAGATAGAAAATAAAATAAATAAAAGTTCTAAGAAGAATTGTGAGAGTGGCAGGGTGAGGCCCAGTGGACAGAGCACTGCCCTGTGGCTCAGGAGCCATGGAGTCTATTCCTGCCTCTATCACTGCAATTAAACACCCGCGGCTGGCCTGTATCAGCTGACATGGGCTCGGGCTATGGGGCTGTGTAACTGCCCTGTAGACCTTTGGGCTCTGACGTTCTGAACATCCACCTCACCATTAAACAGCCCCAGGCCCGCCTCAGCTAACACGCGCCAGCTGCAGGTGTTGAATTGCAGTGTAGACATACCCTGAATCATTGTCCCGACTCATGCCTCAGTTTCCCCTCCCTTCATTGTCCATCTTGTTGAGACGAGGCTGGATTCTCAGGGGTCCAACACTCACCCTCAGGGCAGATTTTCTAAAAAGCTCCGCATCCAGCATGTGTGAGCTGTCTGCTGCTTCCCAGCCCCAGCTCCTGGGTGGTTGCAAGGGTGCTGAGACCAAAAGCAGGGGCTCCAGTTTTCAAGGACTGAAGACATAGAGAAGGAACCATCTTTGCTCACAAGCCATCCCCCCACTCCTGCTTCTCAGAGAAAGTTTCACTCTGTGCAGTCAAGAGTCACTTCCTCGCAGTGCTGGGGAGAGGTGGGGCGAGGGGGGGGAGAGAAAAGGGTTGGATTTTATTTATCTTTGTTGCTGGGTTTTTTTTAACAAAACCTCTGACTAGAACATTGTGGCTTTTAACTTTATTCCAAACATTTGATATTTTACATAATCATATTATTTATGTGACAAGATTAAAAGTATTGTACACATTGACAGGTGACTGGTGCACACAATTCCTTGGCAACCCTTCCCAAATTTCCATTGCATTCCTGAAGTCTTAGAATTTGTGCAGATTATAGCGTTAGGGGGAGAGAGAAATGTGGTAAAAGAAAGAAAGAAAGAAAGACAGAAAGAAAGAAAGAAAGAAAGAAAAGATCTTCATTTCAGAGCTTGAATTTCTCCATGTCTTGTGCTGTGAGGCCTCTTAGCCTTTGCATAATGGGGGAGGGCAGGGTTCAGTGATCTTGGAAATGTCTCATAGAGGCTAAACGGACACATCTGTCCAAAGATCAAACCTTCAACCCCTCACAGCATGTGCTAATCAGACGGAGCTGTTCAGTTTAATATTCCGCTGTTCACTCATGTGATATGTGATTTATTCTATGCCAGTAAACATTCACTTCACACCTAAACAGGGGCAGATTAATCACTCATGAAATCATAGATTCCATAGATTCCAAGGCCAGAAGGGACCATTGTGATCATCTGGTCTGGCCTCCTGATAGCACAGGCCAGAGAACATCCCAAAAAACTCCTAGAGCAGAGCTTTTAGACAAACACCCATTCTTGATTTAAAAATTGCCAGTGACGGAGAATCCACCATGACCCTTTGTAAATTGTTCCAATGGTTAATTTCCCTCCCTCTTACAAATGTACATCTTATTTCCAGTCTGAATTTGTCTAGCTTCAGCTTCCAGGCACTGGATCACATTTTACCTTTGTCTGCTAGATTGAAGAGCCAGTTTTAAATATTTGATTCCCAGTGAGGTACCTATAGACTGTGATCAAGTTGCCTCTTAACTTTCTCTTTGTTAAGCTAAATAGATTGAGCTCCTTGACTCTATCACTATAAGGAAAGTTTTCTAATCCTTTAATCATCCTCGTGGCTCTTCTCTGAACTTGAGTCAATTTAGCAAAATCCTTCTTGAATTGTGGACACCAGAACTGGACGCAGGATTCCAGCAGCGGTCGCACCAGTGCCACATACAAGAGTAAAATAATCTCTCTCTCCGACTTGAGATTCTCCTACTTATGTATTTGAAGATCGCATTAGCTCTTTAGGCCACAGCATTGCACCAGGAACTCATGTTCCACTGATTATCCACCCCCAGGCCCACAAAATCTTTTTCAGAGTCGCTACTTCCCAGGATAGAGTCCCTCATCCTGTAAGCATGGCCTGCAGTCTTTGTTCCCAGATGTAGACATTTACATGTAGCCATATTAAAACGCATATTGTTGGCTTGTGCCCAATTTACCAAGCAATCCAGACTGCTCTGAATCAGTGAGCTGTCTTCTTCATTATTTACCATCCCCCAGTTTTTGTGTCGTTGCAAGCGTTACCAATGATGATTTTATGTTGTCTTCCAGGTCACTAATAAAAGTGTTAAATAGCGTAGGGCCAAGAACCGATCCTTGCGGGACCCCACTAGAAACATACACTTTCGATGAGGATTCCCCTTGTACAGTTACATTTTGAGACCTATCCATTAGGCAGCTTTTAACCCACTGAGTGTGTGCTGTGTTAATTTTGTACCATTCTGTTTTTTTAATCAAAATGTCATGCAGTGCCAACTCAGATGTGTGACAGAGATCAAGCCTATTGCATCAACACAGTCGCGTTTCTCAAGCAAACTTGTAATCGCCTCAAAAAAAGACAGCAAGTTAGTTTGACAGGATCTATTTTCCATAAACCTGTGTTGATTGGCATTAATTACATTACTCTCCTTGAGTTCTTTATTAATCGAGTTCTGTATCAGCTGCTCCATTATCTCGCCTGAGATCAATGTCTGACTGACAGGCCTATAATTACCTGGGTCATCCTGTTTAGCCTCTTTAAATATTGGCCCAACATTAGCTTTCTTCCAGGCTTTTGGAAGTTCCCCTGTGGTTCATGACTTATTAAAAATCAACACTAATGGTTCGGCAAGTCTTTTAGCCAGCTCTTTTAAAACTCTTGGGTGCAAGTTATCCGGACCTGCCGATTTAAAATTGTTTAACTTTAGAAGCTGCTGCTTAACATCCTCCTGAGATGCTAATGCAATGGCAAGAGTGTTATCATGTGACAGGTCGACATCACCTGTTTTGTTCCAAATACAGAACAGAAGTAGGTATTGAACACTTCTGCCTCTTCTGAATTATTATTGATAATTCTACCATTTCTGTCTAGTCAATGGAAATTTGTTCAAGTCCTGGGAGTTGCAGGGAACAGAGATACATGGATTTCTGTGAGCTCGGCACTCGCTGGGTTCCAGAGCAGTGTCTGCAACCTCCCTGTCTCATAGGGTCCTACCAAATTCAGAGTCCATTTGGGTCAATTTCATGGTCATAGGATTTTAAAAATCATAAATTTCATGATTTCAGCTATTTAAATCTGAAATTTCACTGTGTTGTAATTTGAGGAGTCCGCACCTACATTCTCTGTAAGTTGCGTGGCCTATTTAGTGCTGTGCAGGGACTCAGGGAACCCACCCAGCCGACCTGCCGCACCCAGGGGAGGGGCACGCCATCCGCGCCAACTTCCCCTCTAGCCCCTCCTCCTCCCCAGGCCCTACCCCCACTCCACCCCTTACCACAAGCCCCTGCCCCACCTCTTCCTGCTCCCGCTTTGCCCCCATCCTGCCTCTTCCCCACCTCCTCCCCCAAATGCTCCGTGTGCCCACTCCTCCCCTCCCTCCCGGATTTTCCTACATGCCGTGAAGCAGCTCTTCGCGGCAAGGGGGAGGTGCTGGGAGGGAGAGGGAGGAGGAATTGGTCAGCGGGTCTGGTGGCACATGAGAGGTGCTGGGGGGCAGGAAGAGCTTGGCTGCTGGAGCACCCGCAAATTTTTCTCTGTGGGTGCTCCAGCCCTGGAGCATCCATGGAGTCGGTGCCTAAGGGGGGCACCCTTCCCCCGGCCCCAACTCAACCCCAGACCTGCTGGGGCACCCCTCCCCTCCCACGTCCCAAACTCAGCCCCAGCCTGGACCTGCCATAGGAGGGGCGCCCCGCTGCCGTGGCTGGGGAAGGGGCATCTATCCCATGGCCCCAGCTCCGGAGCTGCTGTGGTGGGGAGAGGCGCCTCTCCCACCCAGCCCAGGTGCTGCTGAGGGGAGAGAGGGCTGGGGGGAGTCCTCTCTCCCCACCCTAGCCCCGGAGCACCCTTCTGTACCCAAAACCCCTCATCCTGGCCCCTGTCACACATCACCTCCATATTGGTGCACATAACAAAATGCATTCCGCACGTGTGTGGGAAAAGTTAGAGGGAACATTGGCCTTGACCTAAAAAGGGGTTGTGGGAGGGGGTTGCAAGGCTACTGTAGGGGGGTTGCGGTACGGCCACTTCTGCGCTGCAGCTGGTGGCCGCGCTGCCTTCGGAGCTGGGCAGCAGCGGTGGCCGGCCGGGAGCCCAGCTCTGAAGGCAGAGCCACTGCCAGCAGCGCAGACGTCAGGAGGTGTCATAAATATAAAGGGAAGGGTAAACACCTTTAAATCCCCCCGGGGCCAGAGGGAAAACCCTTTGACCTGTAAAGGGTTAAGAAGCTAGGATAACCTCGCTGGCACCTGACCCAAATGACCAATGAGGAGACAAGATACTTTCAGAGCTGGGGGGTGCGGGGGGGGGAGGCAAAGGGTCAGTCTGTCTTTGCGATGCTTTTGCCGGGACCAGAGCAGGAATGAAGGTCAGAACTCCTGTAAAGAGTTAGTAAGCAATCTAGTTAGATTCTCTTTTGTTTAAATGGCTGGTAAAATAAGCTGTGCTGGAGGGAATGTATATTCCTGTTTTTGTGTCTTTTTGTAACTTACGGTTTTGCCTAGAGGGATTCTCTCTGTTTTGAATCTGATTACCCTGTAAGGTATTTACCATCCTGATTTTACAGAGCTGATTTTTTTACTTTTTCTTTAATTAAAATTCTTCTTTTAAGAACATGTTTGCTTTTTCATTGTTCTTAAGATCCAAGGGTTTGGGTCTGTGTTCACCTGTACAAATTGGCGAGGATTTTTATCAAGCTTTCCCCAGGAAAGGGGATGTAGTGTTTGGGGGGATATTTTGGGGGGGAGATGTTTCCAAGTGGGCACTTCCCCTGTTCTTTGTGTAACACTTTGGTGGTGGCAGCTTTTAACCTAAGCTGGTAAGAATAAGCTTAGGGGGTCTTTCATGCAGGTCCCCACATCTGTACCCTAGAGTTCAGAGTGGGGAAGGAACCTTGACAGGAGAGCATGGTACGGGATTGCCACCTTTACTTCTGCACTGCTGCCTGCTGAGCTGGGCCCTCAGTCATCAGCTGCCATTCTCCCAGTCACCCAGATCTGAAGGCAGCAGTGCAGAAGTAAGGATGGCAATACCACAACCCCCCTAAAAATAACCTTCCAACCCCCCTGTAACTCCCTTTTGGGTCAGGACCCACAATTTGAGTGGTTTTCCCAATGAAATCTGTATTCAGGGTAAAAGTACACAAAAGACCAGATTTCACGGGGAGGAGACCAGATTTCACAGTCCGTGATGCATTTTTCATAGCCGTGAATTTGGCAGGGCCCTACTCATTCTCCTCCACCCATTGTGCTCTGGGCTGTTACAGAAAATTCCTGAGACAGCAGCATGGCTGTGTGAAGCCAGAGCATGGCCCAGGCTTGGTTTCAATCGGCTAGAAGGAGGGTGCCTAGACCATGATGTAGAATCTGAGAGCAGGAGATTCAGGGCTGGGTATGGCTGGGCTTCCTGTTCCTCATTCACATGTGTCCTCCGGCCTGGCCTTGGTCTCAGGCTATGGGGATCGGACAACTCCTGGACCAGCCCAGTCTCCCACAGTGAGATGCAGCTCAGGGCTTTTCTTGACTTTAGTCAGGGGGCTTCTGCTCTGCCCCCACTGAGAGGAACATGGGGTCACTGAGCTTCCTCGTGGGCAAGGAAAAATCCCTGCCCTTCATGAAGGGAGAAAACTGTCAATGGCTGGTGCTTGGGGAGATGCACCAGCAGTTGGGCCTCAGTGATGTCCCAGGCCTCACAACCACCTTGGCCTCTGCAGGGAGTTTTGCCGGAGGAGCCGGTCCTTGTCATGAGTTAGTGCCTCCATGGAAGCCAGAATAAAGTCCTCTTCGATTCCTCTGGGTGTGTTGTGTCCTGCTGTGTGAGCCCTGGATTCAGCAGGCCCAACAAATGGTCAAGCCAGCTGTCGGAGCCCTGCTGGATGTGACACAAAGACTCAGGGACCCCTGCCCACCAAGGGGATCACCTGTGTGTCCCTTTCAAAGCCACGAAGCTCCCCTACCACCTACCCCAGCATTCTCACTAGGAACAGGGTGCGTCCCCATGCTGTGACCCATCCCCACTCTCTTCAATCATCCATCGACATTACTGTTGAATTCTGTGGAATTCTCCTCACCCCTAATCCACCAGAGGCAACCACCGCACCCCCCAGGCACTCCCACCTCCCGTGCATCCTCTGAGCACAGGGAGAAACTCATCCTTAACCGAGAGAACCCCAAGGCCCCGGCCTCCTGAAGCTCACAGAGGATGTTTTTCCCCAGTGTAAATATTCACAACCTGAGCCAGTTTTCTCCAAACTTGGCTTGTTCTGTAGCTCTGATTGAGAATGACAAAGTGAGTCACGACTAAAGAACATTGGCTCAGTTGTCAAAGTTATGGATGTTATAACTTGGCAAGTTGCAATTCTTTTGTTAGTTCTTGGATTTTTATTAGCCGGATGAGATGCTAGAGAGATGTGCTAGAGAGAACCCCAGCCGAGTGCAGAGTCATGTGCCGAAAAGTGCCCACCATGCACACTCCCCTTGGGATTTGTAGTCATAGAGTTCAGTCCAGAAATCCGACCTTGCCATGAGCACAGGCCATGAGATTCCATACAGCTATCCCCGTACTGAGTGACACAGCTTGTGTTTAGCTAAGGCCCAGCACCAGACATGGCGTTCAGGCTTGATCTGCAGACATCAAGAGCTGGAGAAGCCATTGCTTCCCTTGGTAGGTTGTTCCAGTGTTGAATCACCCTCTGAGCACAAAGCCAGGCTCTCTCTGACTCATGCATCATCACTAGCATTTATAGTAGAAAGATTCTGCAGCTGGAATTAAAGGCTCTCTTTTTCTCCTTACATCAGGATACATCACTTAGGCCTCGTCTACTCACAAAGGTTGTTCCCGTTTAACGATGGCAGCAGCGTGGTTCCAGCCATACAACCCCTAGTGTGGAGATAACGTTATATCCGTCTAAAGGGCCTTGTATCAGTATAAGCCCATCCGCACTGGGGCTCGTACTGTAAAGCTACTTTGGTAAATATCTCAGCCTTCGCAGAATCAGTTCTACTGATACTACAGCAGCGTGTAGACAGGCCTCAGACCGCGCTTGATCCTTATCATAGAATATCAGGGCTGGAAGGCCCTCAGGAGGTCATCTAGTCCCACCCCCTGCTCAAAGCAGGACCAATCCCCAATTTTTGCCCCAGTTCCCTAAATAGCCCCCCCTCCAGGACTGAACTCACAACCCTGGGTTTAGCAGGCCAATGCTCAAACCACTGAGCTTCCCCCCCCCCCCTTATTATTATTGCCGGGCTCTGGAGCCCCAGTTGGACCAGAACCCCATTGTGCTAGGCGTTGTACAAACATAGATCTAAGTGGGTGTTCACCCACGAAAGCTCATGCTCCAACACGTCTGTTACTCTATAAGGTGCCACCGGACTCTTTGCCGCTTTTACAGATCTAAGAGACTAATTTCAATGGGAGTTAAGTGCCTAAATATGTTTGCGGATCTGGGCCTGAGCGTCTAACTCCCTTAGCCCCATTGGGAATCCCAGCCTGAGGGACTTGTGTAATTTTACTCGTGTGAGTATTTCCATTGAAATGAACAGAATGTGTCCGTGTTTGCAGGATCAAAGCCAGTAACAAAGGGGAATGGGAGGAGCTCACAGTTACATTCTTGGCCTGATCTCGCTTTCCCCACTCACCTAAAGCCTTGTCTTCATTAACAGGCTGTAACTGATGTGCTTTAAAGTCCTAGAGTATAGACAGGGCAAGCTGTGTTCTCCTGCTCTGCCAGCTCAATGGGTTTCGCTGCAGAGGACGAGGTCCTACACCCTCCGATAGGTCTGCACGGAAACTCTCGAGTCTCTGAACAGATCCCACACTGAATTCTCTGCCTCCAAGGCAAGGGCAGCCACTCAGAGCTGCAGCATGTGTAGCTCCCACCCTTGCCCCTCCTGGAAACTCAGGGGCTTGAGCTGGCCTGAACCACTCACCCAGCTGGGGGGCCCTGCCAGCTTTGCAGCCATTGGTGCCCCGTCATTGGTACCTCCTGCTCCCCTCCCTCTCAGTGGGGGTGGTGGGTAAAGAATATCTGCTGATTCTGCTGGTACCCCTCCATGCCTGCCACAGAGGAGGGCCTGAAGAGTCCAAAAGTAAATTCCATTTTCTATCACTCTCCCACAGCCCTCCATGGAGAGGCTCTGGCATGCTCCGGACGTCAGGAAAGCCTTAAAAATCGAAATCAGACCAACACAAACTGACCCCATGTTACCAGCTGTGCACGGGAAGCCGTTTGCAGAGCCCAACAACTTGCATTGATCCCTGTGTGTTTTTGAGCGTCATTATCTATTAGCTAGCTACATATATACACACACTGCTTTCGTAGAGCATTCTTGTCACACACACCAGTCCCAGGACTGGGGAGATGCAAATGATCCCTGAACGCCTCGCTCCGAAACCTCAAAAGAGCTTGTCAGATGTCTGTGTATTCACTGGTGGTACGAATGCTTGTGCAAACATACATATGTACACATGCAATGCTCTTCTTCCCCATGAACAGTCTTTCACTTGCGTGAATGTTTGTGAGACGTGGGCAAAGGGTGGTCACCCATAGCATTAAGGACAATGGGCAGTTTTTAGTCCAATGAATATTTGCAAATGCTTTTCTTTAACCCCCAGCATTCACCCTAATTTTAGCCTGTACATGCTGATATTTGTGCCCTCCCGGCCTCTCCTCAGCTCATCTGAGAAGCTATTAAGGGATGTGGCCGGGGGTGAAGGCTCCTGGATCTCTAAGGAAAACTAGTTGCAGAGTAGGAGTCAATAGGGCCATAATTTTCAAAAGAACTGGGGCCAGATTTATGTAAGACCACATTAGGGTGCTCAGCTCTTCTGATAATCTGGCCCCAGCTGAGGGTGCAAAGCTCTGGAAATTCTGCCCCCAGGTGTCTCTCCAGGCCCAGGTCACAGAGTTCCGTCTCTTCTCTAGAACTGAGTCTCTTGCTCTGGGTACATTAAGCCCGAGGGAGGCCATGGAGTCATTGCTGGACTACTCCTATTGGCCCGATTATTTTGGTTTTATTGCCCATGTTAATGAATGCCTGGTTTTAACTGAATCCTTCTGGCCTTGAGTGAATCCATCTCCAAGCAGGGCCCTTTGGATCGTTCACACCTACACCACTGCTGTCAATCAGGAGTCACTCCACCAGTGCAGAGCGAAAGTAAGTGTGAACAGAACAGAGACCGTTGTCCTGGAAGTTCCCCTGAGCACTGTGGTCCTAACTGTGATGCCCAGAAATCCATGGGAGTTTATCTACTACTTCCAATGGGAAGGACGAGGCCCCCGTAGTAACAAAGGGCTAGTATTTCAAGGCCTCGGCACCCAGTGTGCACAGCTCTTGTGAAAATATGGCCACGGGGCTGGATTGCGCAACCTTTACTTGTGCTGGTGAGCACTTACTCTCAGGAGTAGCCCATGCACCCGAATGTATGAGCTGAGTACTCATCCCTGGGAGCAAGAGCTGAACAGTCCAGCCAGAAGAAAAAGTGATAAACAGAGGGACCAGGACCCTCAGACCCTTCCAAGACACTTTGGAGATTTAAGCTCCCAGATATACAGACAGTGTGTGTGTATAAAAACACAGCAAACCCTCCAACACCGGGAGCTCGGCACACTCATCTCCCTTCAGCTCCCCCCAAACTAGCCAGGCAGGAAGAAAAATGATTTAGATGATTTACAATGCTTCGGAAGAGTTGAAAAAAGCGAAGTAAATAATAAATCAAAACCAGCCAAAAGAACAAGAATACATCCATCTTTTCTGAGCGCCATTCATTGCTGTATGTACAGTTCAGACACAAAACAAACGCACCGTGCAAAGTTGCTGCTGCTTCAGAAGTGTCTGTGCCCAGCAGCTTCAGAGCAGATCCAAACTACATGAAAGCAGAGGCACAGAGAGCCCCAGCTGTTGCCTGGCAAGCGCAGGAATCCAGCTCCTACTCTCTGCTTCCTTATCAGCCCTGTGCATGGCCTGACATGAGAATGATCATTTCAGTTTGGATTCAGGGCCCCAGATTAATGTGTTTAAAAACAACTTTCTCCAAAGGCAAATTTTATCCTGTGAGTCCCCTGCCCTCAGTGGAAAACTATGCCAAGTGTGGCTTTGGAACCATAGCCGACCAATTTTGCAGAATTCTAGCGTCTAGAGGCTCTCTAAAGCCCTGGCCTTTTCTGGTGGAGTCCACTTCAGACAAAAATGGAGAAATGACCTATAGAAATTCCTTCTCCATCCACATGTCTGCTTATCACTCTTGCACCTCCCTGGGTCCTAGCTCTGGGATGTTCCGTACGATGGCCACAGTTGCTGCCGAGGGGGTGTCATAAATATAAAGGGAAGGGGTTAAGAAGCTCTGATACAGTACTATAAAATCCTCTTACCTGTAAAGAGTTAAGAAGCTCAAGTCACCTGGCTCGCACCTGACCCAAATGACCAATCAGGGGACAAGATACTTTCAAATCAAGTCATGGAATCATAGAATCATAGAATATCAGGGTTGGAAGGGACCTCAGGAGGTCATCTAGTCCAACCCCCTGCTCAAAGCAGGACCAATCCCCAATTAAATCATCCCAGCCAAGGCTTTGTCAAGCCTGACCTTAAAAACTTCTAAGGAAGGAGATTCCACCACCTCCCTAGATAACGCATTCCAGTGTTCCACCACCCTCCTAGTGAAAAAGTTTTTCCTAATATCCAACCTAAACCTCCCCCACTGCAACTTGAGACCATTACTCCTTGTTCTGTCATCTGATACCACTGAGAACAGTCTAGATTCATCCTCTTGGGAACCCCCTTTCAGGTAGTTGAAAGCAGCTATCAAATCCCCCCTCATTCTTCTCTTCTGCAGACTAAACAATCCCGGTTCCCTCAGTCTCTCCTCATAAGTCATGTGTTCCAGTCCCCTAATCATTTTTGTTGCCCTCTGCTGGACATTTTCCAATTTTTCCACATCCTTCTTGTAGTGTGGGGCCCAAAACTGGACACAGTACTCCAGATGAGGCCTCACCAATGTCAAAAAAAGGGGAACGATCATGTCCCTCGATCTGCTGGCAATGCCCCTACTTATACATCCCAAATGCCATTGGCCTTCTTGGCTACAGGGGCACACTGTTGGACTCATATCCAGCTTCTCATCCACTGTAACCCCTAGGTCCTTTTCTGCAGAACTGCTGCCATGCCATTCGGTCTCTAGTCTGTAGTGGTGCGTGGGATTCTTCCATCCTAAGTGCAGGACTCTGCACTTGTCCTTGTTGAACCTCATCAGATTTCTGTTGGCACAATCCTCTAATTTGTCTAGGTCCCTCTGTATCCTAACCCTACCCTCCAGCATATCTACCTCTCCTCCCAGTTTAGTGTCATCTGCAAACTTGCTGAGGGTGCAATCCACACCATCCTCCAGATCATTAATGAAGATATTGAACAAAACCGGCCCCAGGACTGACCCTTGGGGCACTCCACTTGATATCGGCTGCCAACCAGACATGGAGCCATTGATCACTACCCGTTGAGCCCGACAATCTAGCCAACTTTCTATCCACCTTATCGTCCATTCATCCAGCCCATACTTCTTTAACTTGCTGACAAGAATACTGTGGGAGACCGTGTCAAAAGCTTTGCTAAAGTCAAGGAACAACACGTCCACTGCTTTCCCCTCATCCACAGAGCCAGTTATCTCATCATAGAAGGCAATTAGACAAGTCAGGCATGACTTGGCCTTGGTGAATCCATGCTGACTGTTCCTGATCACTTTCCTCTCCTCTAAGTCTCTGGAGTACATCCCCAGCTGGGATGGGTCATCAGTCCTTTGTTCAATGCTTCAGTGTAGCAAAGTTCCTCCAGAGGTATGAAGCAGGATTGAAGACCCATCCCCTAAAGAGGTTCAGGAAGAGCAAAATGCCTGGTATGATAAACATGCCAGAGAGCGTTCCTTCAAGGTAGGGGACCAGGTCATGGTCTTAAAGGCGCTCCAGGCCCATAAAATGGAAGCATCATGGGAAGGGCCATTCACAGTCCAAGAGTGCCTAGGAGCTGTTAATTATCCATAGCCTCCCCCACCTCAAACCAAAAGCCTAAGGTGTACCATATTAGTTCTCTAAAGCCCTTTTATTCCAAAGAATTAAAGGTTTGTCAGTTTATAGCCCAGGGAGGAGATGACGCTGAGTGGCCTGAAGGTGTCTATTATGAAGGGAAAAGTGATGGTGGCGTGGAAGAGGTGAACCTCTCCATGACCCTTGGGCGTATGCAGCAACAGCAGATCAGGGAGCTGTGCACTAGCTATGTGCCAATGTTCTCAGCCACCCCAGGACTGACTGAACGGGCATACCACTCCATTGCAACAGGTAATGCTCACCCAAATAGGGCCCAACCTTACCAGGTGTCTCCTCAAGTTAAACTGCTATAGAACAGGAGATCCAGGATATGCTACAGATGGGGGTAATCCGGCCCTCTGGCAGTGCATGGGCATCTCCAGTGGTTCTAGTTCCCAAACCAGATGGGTAGATATGTTTTTGCGTGGACTACCATAAGCTAAATGCTGTAACTCGCCCAGACAACTATCCAATGCCACGCACAGATGAACTATTAGAGAAACTGGGACGTGCCCAGTTCATCTCTACCTTGGACTTAACCAAGGGGTACTGGCAGGTACCGCTAGATGAATCTGCCAAGGAAAGGTCAGTCTTCATCACCCATGTAGGGCTGTATGAATTTAATGTGCTCCTTTTCGGGCTGCGGAATGCACCCGCCACCTTCCAAAGACTTGTAGATGGTCTCCGAGCGGGACTGGGAGAATATGCAGTCGCCTATCTGGACAATGTGGCCATATTTTCTGATTCGTGGGCAGAACACCTGGAGCATCTACAACAAGTTTACAAGCGCATAAGGGAGGCAGAACTAACTGTTAAGGCTAGGAAGTGTCAAATAGGCCTCAACAGAGTGACTTACCTTGGACACCAGGTGGGTCAAGGAACTATCAACCCCCTACAGGCCAAAGTGGATGCTATCCAAAAGTGGCCTGTCCCAAAGTCAAAGAAACAGGTCCAATCCTTCTTAGGCTTGGCTGGATATTACAGGCGATTTGTACCGCATTACAGCCAAATTGCCACCTTACTGACAGACCTAACCAAAAAGAAACAGCCAAATGCCGTTCAGTGAACTGAAGAGTGTCAGAAGGTCTTTAACCAGCTTAAAGCGACACTCATGTCTGACCCTGTGCTAAGGGCCCCAGACTTTGACAAACTGTTCCTAGTAACCACAGATGCATCTGAGCGTGGTGTGGGAGCAGTCTTAATGCAGGAAGGACCAAATCAAGAATTCCATCCTGTCGTGTTTCTCAGCAAGAAGCTGTCTGAGAGGGAAAGCCACTGGTCAATCAGTGAAAAGGAATGTTACGCCATTGTCTAAGCTCTGGAAAAGCTACGCCCATACTTTGGGGACGGCGTTTCAACCTGCAGACCAACCATGCAATGCTAAAGTGGCTTCATACCACCAAGGGAAATAACAAAAAACTTCTTTGGTGGAGTTTAGCTCTCTAAGATTTTGATTTTGAAATACAACACATTTCAGGAGCTTCTAACAAAGTGGCTGATGCACTCTCCTGTGAAAGTTTCCCTGAATCAACTGGTTAAAACGTCCTTGAGATGTGGAAAATATTGTTAGTCTTTATACAGTTAGTAGTATATCTGGAGATGCATGTGTCTTATTAATTCCGTTTTCTCTCAGAGCTCCAGGAAGAAATCACAGCCAGTGTTTTCAGACTATCTGTGATTTGGGGGGCGTGTCATAAAAATTAAGGAAAGGGGTTAAGAAGCTCAAGTAACCTGGCTCGCACCTGACCCAAAGACCAATCAGGGGACAAGATACTTTCAAATCTACGGGGCGGGGGGGAGGGAAAGGCTTTGTCTGTCTGTGTGATGCTTCTTCAGGGGACAGATCAAGAAAGCAAGCAATCCAACTCCTATAGAATTAGTAAGTAATCTAGCTAGAAAAGGCATTAGATTTTCTTTTGTTTTGGCTTGTGAAATTCACTGTGCTGGAGGGAATGTGTATTCCTGTTTTTGTGTCTTTTTGTAATTTAAGGTTTTGCCTAGAGGGATTCTCTATGTTTTAAATCTGACTGCCTGTGAGATTATCTTCCGTTCTAATCTTACAGAGTTGTTCTGTTCTCTTTTCTTTGTGCTTCTAATAAAGTTCTGTGTTTTAAGAATCTGATTGGGGTTTTTAGTGTCCCTAAAAACCCAAGGTTGGTCTGTGCTCATCTTGTTTATTCTCAAGCCACCCCAGGAAAGTGGGTGTAGGGCTTGGGGGGATATTAGGGAGAGATAGGGTTCCAAGTGGCCCCTCCTAAATGTTTGTTTGAATCACTTGGTGGTGGCAGTGTTTACCTAATCCAAAGTACAAGGGACAATTTGTGCCTTGGGGAGTTTTTAACCTAAGCTGGTAAAAATAAGTTTAGGGGGTCTTTCATGCGGGTCCCCACATCTGTACCCTAGAGTTCAGAGTGGGGAGGGAACCCGACAGGAGGTTATTAAAGGACTGATCCAAGAACAGAGTATGGTCACTCAGCCTCCGAACACAATGATAGATGCAATGAAAAATGGAAGGTTTAATTCAGAAAAACACCCAAAAATTCAGAGGCTGAGACTTTTCAGAGCTATCCAGGGGATTTGGATGTCCCATCCAAACCTGTTTCAAAGCCTAAATTCAAACCTGCTTGAGCACCTGGAGCTCTATTTGGAAGGGTGCTGTTTGGGATCAACGTAGAAGGCTGTCATTCTTGTTCTTAGATTGATGCAAAGAGGCACTTCATTGCCTACTTCAGAGACTCGCATGCTGCAGCCGCAGCTCCGTACCAAGCAGCATCCACACAGTAATGGAGGTGACAGTAATGGAGGTCCTGTGTCTATTTCTCTCAAGAGAGAAAGACCAGGCCCCAGCAAAACCAAATTAGCCAAATTAGCCCAATGATAACTAGAGATGGGCCACACCCCACAGCCTTGACTTCAAAGTACTTCAGATTTTGGACCCACCCCAACAATGGGCTGCAGATTAGTTCCCAGACTGGAAGGAGTTAGTTTTTAAGATTCTTGTCTGGATGGAACTGAAAACTTATGAGAGATTTTGACCTTGCAAGACCTCTGCTATTTGGGGGCAAGAACAGATCATGAGATTTTGGTGCCCTCAAATGCAAACCCATATCTTACCCCTGATTCAAGTGTGAACCCCAAAGACCAATTATGACTCCAACCCCCGCCTCCATTGCCAATGTCCAGCGATAGTTGGCTGGGTCATGGCTCTGTTTGTGAAAAGCAAAATTCTGCTTCTGCATGTTGAACTTGGACTGTGCAGAAGTGCCTCACCCTTGTTAGTATCTAGGCCTGGTCATTAGCCTGAGATAGAATTTTGCAGTTGATTTTTGATACTCTTATATGCTCACTAATAAGTGTGAACAAAGAACAAAGACTCTGTGTGTTACATCTGCCCACAGGCAGATGGGGTGAAAAGAGATAAGGAACAGGGCTGAAGTGTTGCTGGGCAGAGTGCAAGTGTAATATACGAGTATACACTGGAAGGCTGCTTGGCTCCTCTCTCAAGCCCAGGTCAAGCAACCAGTTGGGAGGGGCAAGGGGGATGGAAGGGGGCATAAGAAACACTAAAAGACAAAGAAAAGCCTGGCCTTGGCCAGGACACAACCTCACGCCCTGCCCCTGCCATGGGATACAAAACAGGCGGTATCAAGACCCCAGACTCACGACCCTCCCAAACGGAACATGACCATAAATTGTAAGGGGTGGGACCAGGGGTGTGCACTGCAGGTATATTTGGGCCTGCTAAGAAGGAGGAGGTGGGAATAGGGAACGGGGACACAGGTTCTGTGGCATCAGAGCTGGGAACGGGGACATGGGTAAAGGCTCTGCAGCGTCAGAGCTGGGAATGGAACACCGGGAAACAGGCTCTGCCAGCGTGTAGAGCTATGGACATGCTTGCTTGAAACTAACCCCAATAAACATCACATTGCCTGCACTTCGGACTTCTGGTCTTCTGCTTTCTGTTTGCATGACAGGAACCAGGGGAAGGGTTAAAGCGAAAGCCTTAACCCCGCTAAGTGAAGCCACCAGCTCCCAGGAAAAGGAAGAGACAGATTCAGAATAATCAAGTATTATGCTTTGTTTGTTTTTAAGTTGGATAGCGACAAGAAAAATTTCCTTCTCTTTATCTCTCTCTAATTCAGCTCTGGGACAAAGAGCTGAAAACGGCACGTGCCAGCTCCGATTTAGAGCTCCTACTGGCTTTACATCCCTGCAACTCCACTGATGGCAGTGGCATTGCTCATGATTTCCACTGGAGTTAGAACAGATTCAAACCGGCCATGTAGAAGCAAATCCAGCGGGCATCTCATCATCAATAAATCCTTGAGGACCCACATTTCAAAGGGTGAAAAGAAATTATGTCTGAGTTTCCTTGGGATGAGGCTGGACCCACTTTGGCTTAGGCAGAACATTCAAAAACTCAAGGAAGAGTCCTGGGCAGCCTTTTGCTTCCAGTTTGACTTTGGAGCTCTCTGGCTGCTCTGAGGAGATGGTTGGTGCAGAGCTGTAGAAGTCAGACAGGCCAGTAGTAGCTCACCTGGGTACAGAGTTCCAATTTCACGCAGGTCACACACGTCTCTTTCTTCTCATTGGCTGACAGGTTCGTCATGGTGAGGTCACATCCGCCGGATACTCCACATCAACCTGCCTCTGCTGCTGCTGCTGAGCCCTTCTCCCTGGGAATCTTTCACAGAGCAGAACGATGCCATGGACTAAATGGCACTTGGCTGCTTATGTTTATCTGACGTCCTGTGTCACTGCGTCCAGAGACTACACTGCCATTGCAGGGCAGTCACAGCACGCTATCCAGGAGCCGAACTCTGGACCCAACAGCCATTCCTCTCGGAACATACAGGTCTGCTTCACACTCTTCCTATTGGACATCAAACACAAATGTATGGCTCACTTTTACATCCCCCAGAGCACCCTTGTGGAAAAGACCGGTAGACTCTAACAGCATTATCCCCAATTTACAGATGGAGAAACTGAGGCACAGAGCAGGGAAGGGACTTGTCTGAGGTCACCCAGAGGGTCCGTGGCAGAGCTGAGATGAGAGCCATGGTCACCATACCAGTTGTCTACCATGACACACCTCCTGGTGCCACCTCCCGATGAACATCCCTGGCTGCATCTGATGTGTTGGGCACGGCTTCCGGAGTCCACAGTGGCCCTGACCAATGTACCCACTGCTTCCCATGGGGTCCCAGCATTGTGCTGCACAATGGACTGCATCCCGAACAGCACTGCCCCACATCCCATGGCCCAATCCCCTGGTACTGCCCCTTGTGCTGGGCACTACACATGGAGCACCACAGTAGTGCCGATGAATGTGCCAGGCATGCATTGCCGTCCGGTCAGATGCAGCACCCTGGGGGTAAGGTTAGGTTGGGGTGAAGCAGGTAAAGAAAAGAGTTTGTAAAATGGGAAAAGCTGGATGTTGTACCCCTTCCTCCTCCCCCATCTCCTCCTCCAGGGCTGTCTCTCCAGGGCGGCAGGCAGCAATCTGTGTCCTTTCAGCTCCAGGCGGTGCCCTTGCAGTGTGGGGCAGCTGGAAATGGCCCCTCTGGAGCAATCTGCAATGTGTGCTGCTGTTAATCGGAAAGGGATGCACGCCCACCGGGAAGTCACTGTAAATCTGGCCTCTGCTGCACGGAATGTCCTGAATGTAAGTTGTAATTAGAACTTCTATTGATGGTGCAAGGCCTCATTTTTCATGTGAAGCTGCTCATTGCTCCCAGTCAAGAAATCAATCTGAGCCTGTTGATGAGATGAGGCCGTCAGATTTGCAGAGTGGATTGATGGTAGCAAGCAGGGAGCTTGGTGACCTTAACTCCTCTGCTGCCCTGGTTCTAGCTCGGGTCTGGAAGGAGGCTCTGGGCAGAGAAGGGAACAGACTGGCCTCTTCATGGAGGACAAGTGTCCAAATGCTATGAATCCATTAACCCAAAACAAACATCATGCAGGTCCTAAGGGGCAAGGCTGCATGTGCACGTGTGTGCATGTGTATCCCTGTGTGTGGATGCAGAGGTGTGTGTAAGTTTGTCAGAGTGTGCACAGGCATACGTGTGAGCATACGGATGTGGATGTGTACATGTATTCACTCACATGTAGGTACACATGTCAGTAGGTGCATGTGGTGTGTGTATATGTGTGTCTGAGCACATGTATGTGTGTGAAAACATGACTAAGCGTGCACCTGGGCGACCTCACCGATGGCTGAGCCCCTTTCAGCTCTCTGGGCGGCGTGTCCCTTGGGTCAGGCAGTGCTGTCTGTCAGCCCTGGCTTGGTGAGGAGATGGGAATGCCAGGCTGGGAGAGAGGACAATGGAAGCACACAGGCCCTTTGAATGTTATTCTATAGCCAAGCACCCTATTATCCAAACAGCACTGTCTGGCTCTCACTACAACACCTTGTAGCCTTTTGGCCTGAGCCTGCTGCTGCTGAGGGGATGGGCCCTGGTGTTGCCGGCACCCAGTGCCGAGAGGCTGAACAACAGCTTGAGTTGGTTCGCTACCCGGTGTGCTACACCCAATAATCACAACGGGGTGGAGAAGCAGAAAAGTTTATTTGAAGCTTCAAAAAGGTACAGGGAGATTTGAATCTCAAATCCTGTACACAGAGCAGGAAGTTACACAGGCTTTTATACATCCTTTTTCCCAGCATACTTATCCAATAGCAAGCTGCCCCAAGTATCCATATAGCCAGCCAATCCAGTTCCCAGCTAGTTCCCTGGTTCTCTGTATCATTTGTTAAACCTTACATAAAGCTGCTTTATTCAGCATTGTTCTTCCATATCTGCCCTGTTTGGCCTTGCTTAGTTTCAGGCAGTCTGACTCTACAGCATATTGTTGCAGATCCTCAGCATAACTGCTGCGAGTGCCTCCATCCCGGGGGGCCAAGGACACTTGGGCCTAGTACGCAGAGCTGCTGCGAGTGCCTCCAGGGGGGAGGGGGGGGCCAAGGACACTTGGGCCTAGTGCGAGGGGGCTTCATCGACACTCGTGGTCTTCCATCCCCTCGAGTTACCTAGTGGCCATGCCCCAGTGTCCCCAACAACTCCCCCCTTTGAGAACACTCAACAACCTTGGCTCTGAGGTTTTCTCACTTGGGCTACTATTTCTTTACAATAGGACTTTGCATAAGTGCTTTGTGATAGCCTGAAGAGAGCGACTTATTAACTTTTGCAAAAGGGCCTGACACATGATACTGCACAGCATAATACCAGTAATACAAGCAATACAGGAAAGAGAAGTTTCAGTAGCAGGCCTAAATAAACCACCAAACCAAGACGACCAACCCCAGCCTGAAAACAAGGTTTGCAACAATCGCTCTCGGGTGCAGTATAGGCAACCTGTGCTCTGGCTCGGCATGGGCCTCAGCCTGTACCACCTTTTCATAGATCTCATAACTGCTATCATTTACATATACACAACATCGGTGCCCGACGAGGGCAAAACCCCTCCTTGGGATGCCAAAGAGATAGTCCAAAGCCAGCTTGTTTTGGAGGGGAAAACGTCCTGAGCTGCTGTACCTCTTTATTTAATGTTTTTACTGCCGACCCTAAATCACTAACCGAGTCCTCTAACTCTAAGGCCACTTTCTCAAGTACCATTTGCAGCCTTACAGTGTAGAGGCCTATGCATGCCATGGCTGGCCTGGAAAACAGTGGCGCTATTCCCAGTACAGAGCACCCTACAAGCTTCTTGGTTGTGAGGGAATTCTTCATATTGTGCTCCAATGCTGTAGTCAGTCGCCGCAGGGTCTTTTCTCGTGACTCAACAGAGGTGTCTCGGGCATTTTTAATCTTTCCTTTGGGCAGTGTGGCAGTTATTGACAGATGAGAAACTCCATGAGCTATATAACAGCTACCTGTCCGGTTGGCTGGCAGCACCTTGTAAGTCTTTTGTCCACATACAAAATAGTGACCCTGTAAGGCCCAGTAAGGACTGTTTCTTAAGGGGATTCCTGGGATATTTAAGGCTGTTTTTTCAAACAGTTCATATACCCCTAAGGGGGCATCCCATCCTCCTGATTGGGTACAAGTGGGGGCGTTTCTAATTGTGCTGTTCAAATTACACTCGCCATAGGGACCACTACAAACCCACCATTGGCTTGCTACATTGGAGATATTAACTGGACGGCAAGTTATATTTTCAAACCCCTCTTTTGTGGTAAGATTATTTGTAAGAGTTTCCCTAAAAGGGGAGGAACCATTACACCCACACTGCTGGCCTCCCCTGTTGGTCTTTATCCAATACCCATCAGCCCACTGTGTAATAACACAGGAGCTTTTTCCCACAGGACACCATAGATTGGTTTCGGGTAAACATAACACTCCCTCAGTGAGTACTGCACTGAATACTCCTGGTCCTGATAGGTGGCTTGCTGTAAAGAGGTCTTGTTCCAGAACGGCGAGTCCGTTCTCTCCTGCTCTTTGGTGGTGGCTAATTCTGCTAGGGTCAAGGGCAGCATGTCAAGGGGCATTCCCGTTTTGGGGGACAGTGGTGTTGGAGCACATACCCAGCAATCAGTCTGGTTTGTTAAAGTAGCAACATGGTGCGCAAGCAAAACAAAGGAGTTATGCTCCCGATATGCACAATTTGGAAATACCAATACAGAGAATAAACAATGTTACCCAATTAATTATCACCAGAGTCTTCCCAACCCAGGGTCTTCAGTACCTGGGTGGGCCCATTTTAGCGTTAAGGTGCCCGCTATTTGTGTCTTTTAAACAGTAGCTTTAGCCCGAGATCGTCACTAGATGAGGAGTCAGCTGGTTGGACAGTCCACTGTTCTGCTGACGAGGGGGCGGGTACTGCCTTCAGACGAGAGTGATGGATCCAGTTCTTGTGTCCCTCTATCTTTGCCACTCTATGGGAGATCAGCAGGATGGTATAGGGTCCTTTCCACTTTTCCTGGAGGGGCTCGTCTTTCCAGGTACGAACAAGCACAGAGTCACCGGGCTGTAAGGAGTGGACGGGAGAGTCCAAGGGGAGAGGCTGGGAATCCTTGGTATACCTGTGAAGAGACAAGAGAACAGCAGACAGAGAACACATATACTGTGACAAAAAACCATTACCCAACTCCCATTCCCCTGACAGAACCGGGGTGCCATTCCTAGGCCATGCCCTTCCAAACATAATTTCAAAGGGACTGAGCCCTAATCTACCCTTTGGGAGAACGTGGATACGGAGTAGGACGAGGGGCAAAGCATCAGGTCATCACAGTGAGGCTTCTGGCATACTTTTGAGAGATGCCATTTAAGGGTCTGATTGGTACGCTCCACTACCCCACTGGCTTGCGGTCTCCAGGGCATATGGAGTTTCCAGGGGATCTGTAAGGCATGTGAGATACTTTGAATGATTTTTGATGTGAAGTGTGTCCCGTTGTCGGATTCCATCCACAGGGGGAGTCCAAAGCGAGGAATGATCTCCTTAACAAACTTGAGGGCCACTGTTCTGGCAGTGCAGTTACGGCATGGGAAGGCTTCTGGCCATCCGCTGAACCGATCCACTATGACAAGGAGATATTTGAACCCTTGGGTCCGGGGAAACTCAGTAAAGTCTATTTGCCACACTTGTCCGGGGCCCGGAGTGGGCTCTAGGGCAGTTGGTGGCACAGGATGTCCCGGTCGGGGGTTATTCTTTTGGCAGACTAAGCAGTCCGCTTGTACCTGGGCAGCCAGGGGTCGGAGTCCGGAAGTGATAAAGTATTTTCCCATTAGTTGGATAAGTGCTTCCCTGCCAGCATGAGTGGTTTGATGGAGCCATCCCTCCTTTTCCCGGAGACCGAGTTTGTCGGTTAGCTGTCTCTCCTCCCCAGAGTACTGAGGGGTTGGAAGCTCCCCTACTGATGGGATAAGGGCATGCATATGGGCGTTCTCAGTCTGAGGGGATGGCAGGGTGGCAGCATGCTTAGCCTCTCTATCTGCCCGGGCGTTACCTCTGGCCACATCTTGATCCTCCCTTTGATGGGCTTTACAGTGTACCACCGCCACTTCCGAGGGAAGTTGTACGGCTTCTAGGAGCCGGAGGATTTGGGGCCCATTCTTGACTGGGGAGCCTTGGGCTGTCAGCATTCCCCTTTGCTTCCATAGGCCAGCATGAGCATGCAGCACCCCCAAAAGCATACTTTGAATCAGTAAAAATGTTGACCCGCTTTCCTTTTGACAGTTCAAGTGCACACGTCAGGGCTATTAGTTCGGCAAGCTGGGCAGAGGTCCCCGCAGGCAAACCTTCGGCTTCCACAGTGTCATGGAGGGTCACAACAGCATAACCCGCCCTCCTTTGCCCATCTATTACAGTACTGCTACCATCAGTGTACCACTCATAATCTGCATTTGGGAGGGGTACATCCTTTAAATCCGGACGGCTGGAGTACTGGGCATCTATGATCTCTAAACAGTCATGTTTTCTGTTCCTCTGTTTCTGGCAAGAGGGTGGCTGGTTAAGGGAGGGGCAAGGCTGTAAGGTGACTTCAGAGTTCTCTAACAGCTTAGCCTGGTACCGAGCAATCCGAGCCCTGGGTGAGCCAGAGCCCTCCCTTTGCATCCAATAAGGCTCAGACCATATGGGGAGTATAGATTTGCATAACCCCTCCCAATGTAGCTTCTCGGCTTCCTCAAGCACTAGGGCAGTAGCTGCGACCGCCCGTAAACATGCCAGCCAACCCTTTGCAACCTGATCCAGTTGCTTAGAAAAATAAGCCACGGGACATCTCCATGCTGTGTGAGCACTCCTAGGGCCATCCCTTTTGTTCATGTACATACAACTGAAACGGCTTAGAGAGATCCAGCAGGCCCAGAGCCGGGCTTCCATCAACTTTTTTTCAGGATTTTAAATGCCCTGTCATCCTCTGGGGTCCAATAGAAGGGGTCATGATCTGCTCCTTTTACACAGTCATACAGGGGTTTAGCCCACAGTCCAAACTCTGGGATCCAGATCCTGCAAAAGCCTGCAGTACCCAGAAATGCCCTGAGCCGCTTACGATTACTTGGAGTAGGAACTTGACAGATAGCTTCCTTTCTTTCGTTTGAAAGCTGACACTCCCCTTGCCGTATGTGAAACCCGAGGTACCGTACCTCTGGGAGGGCGATTTGAGCCTTACTCCGTGCTACCCGATATCCCCGGAGTCCAATAAAATTCAGGAGGCTCACGGTGGCTTTAAGGCAGGGGGTTTGGCCCACAGTGGCAATTAACAAATCACCTACATACTGCAGAAGGAGGGCCTCCTCATTATCCCACTCCTCTAGGTCCCTGGCCAGAGCCTGGCCAAAGAGGGTGGGGGAGTTTTTAAATCCCTGGGCCAACACTGTCCAGCAAAGTTGCTTTTTAACCCTTTTCGGTCCTCCCACTCGAAGGAGAAGATCTCCTGTGACAGGGTGGCAACTGGGATGGTAAAGAAAGCATCTTTCAGATCAAGAACTGAAAAATGGGTATACTGTCCCCCTATAGAAGCCAATAAGGTATACGGGTTAGGGACAAGAGGGTGTAGAGTCTTAACCCATTCACTGACTGCCCTTAGGTCCTCTACCAGCCGATACGTGCCATCAGGCTTCTGTACGGGTAGAATGGGAGTGTTTCAGGCTGACTGACATTCCCGGAGAATACCATACATTAGGAATCGATCTATAGTTTCCTGTAAACCTTCTCTGGCTTCCCTCTTGATTGGATACTGTTTTACTTGCACTGGGCCTTTCCCTGGTATGAGCTGAATAGTAATGGGGGTCTGGTGGGTGGGCCTTTCCTGGAATCCCTGATGCCCACACGAGGGAGTACACCTGGTCTTCCCCCGGGCTCCATTTTGGGGCTTGCATGGCTGAGGGCTCAACTGCAAGGGTCATGATCCATGCATTCTCAGGGGGTAAGGTAAGGGTTATTTAATCCTCAGTAAAATGCAGGGTGGCACCGAGGCGATAAAGCAGGTCCCGTCCCAGCAGAGGCATTGGACACTCAGGAGGTAAACCAGCTTGTGGGATATAGTCCTGTTTCCAAAGCGCATTCCGCTGGGGCATACACTGGGCACTTGGTGTCCCTGCCTGTGGCTCCCACCACGGTAAGGGAATCTGCTACTGGCAACTGAAGGGGTCGATTTAAGGCAGTTCGTGCTGCTCCAGAGTCACTAAAAAATCTATTTCTGAGCTTCCCACCCACATCTTTACTCGGGGTTCGGGGGGTAGGGTGGTCCGTCTCCCCTGACACCCCTATTCCTGCTCCGCCATCGCCATCATAGAGGCACCCCCCTTTTCTTTCCTCTTTGGGCACTCATTTTTCCAGCGTCGACACAGGGCACACTGGTTGCGACCCAGGTCGTCTCTCCTGCGGGCCCGGACGGTTGCGTCCACGGCCCCTTCCTCCCCGGCCACTTCTCTTAGTGCGGCCTGTACCGCTGTTACCATCAATCTCACTTGCTTTCTCTCCTTCTCTGTCTCTCTCAGACTATAAGCTCGGTTTGCAGTCTCTAAGATTTGTGCCATGGTCATGCCCATTAAATCCTCCTTTTTTTGTAACTTTCTCTTAATATCAGGGGCTGCTGTGCTAGTAAAAATTCCCTTAATAATTGACTCAGTTGCCTGATCATCGGGTCTGCATTAGTGTTCTGTCGAATGGTGTCCCGAATACGCTGTAGAAAGGCCCCTGGGCTTTCTTTTTAAATCCTGCATTACTTCATATGCTTTGCCCAATTATTATGTCGGACAGCCAAGTGACGGAGTCCATACAAAAGCAACTCCTTATAGGAGGTAAGGCGGGTCATATCCCCATGATCATTGGATCCCACCTGGGGTCTGCTCGGGGGACTTGTGCATCCGGTCAGGG
Organism: Chelonia mydas; assembly: GCF_015237465.2. Classification (NCBI taxonomy): domain Eukaryota; kingdom Metazoa; phylum Chordata; order Testudines; family Cheloniidae; genus Chelonia; species Chelonia mydas. Next base: position 17,015,531 of record NC_051259.2, on the reverse strand, counting down.
ATATTAATACGATCCCGGTCGTACCGTCTCTGCGCCTCCTCCCTTGCCTTGGACACAACCTGTTGTCTTTCAACCTCAGACAATAGTGTTCACAGGAGGATGTTACAATCATCCCAGTCCGGCTTGTGACTACTGAGGCTCCCCTCAAAGACTGATATAAACCTGCTTGGGTTGGTGGAAAACTCTCCTGCCTGTGCTTTGAAAGCAGCCAAATCCACAGGAGTAAAGGGCACATGAGTATAAACCTGCATAGTCGTGGCCGGACGCCTGTCCGATCCAGACCGGGCGACTTAGTTTCGGTGATTAAGGGGTATAGGCCAACCATTGGGGACTTACAAGGTGTGGGTGTAGGGGCCGAAGGGGACACCAGCTCTGCCATTACAGTGGGGGTGGGGGTCTGGGGACCAACGTTAGCTGCTACCGAACCAGTCGGAGTCAGATTACAGTGCTGTAAAATATCTGATCGAGTACATAAAGTCAGAAATAAATGCGCATACATATGCTCATTCCATTTCCTTGTTCTCTGACAGAACAGGAGTAACTGAAGGATCGTGTTGTAATTAATTGACCCTCCTGGTGGCCACCACTCCTGGTCCTCTAGTTGATATTGAGGCCAGTCAACTGTACAGAATCGTTTTAATTGGCTCTTAGTCATCGGATCCGCACCAAATACCTTCCAGTTTGCTAGAATGCACTCTAGGGGCGTACACCGTGCCCTAACCCCTGAGCTCTGTCCCTGTCCCATACCTACAGGGTAACTCTGGGCGTCCCCAGTTTCCAACAGAGCATACAATCCGGATTTCAAAAGGTTCCTACCTTATCCAAGGGACCAGTTCTTCACCGTGTCCACCAAAACTGCTTCTCCACTATATCAGTGCGTTGCACCGTTGTGCCCTCAGGGGTCGATCAAATCACGTCTCCTCCGAGGCCCCCGATGAACTCACCGGTGCGTGCTGGGCGTTGGTTCTCGCCGCAATCCTCGACCTCCAGGAGGGGTCCGGGCAAGGCTAAATTGCAGCCTCCGCCCACCCAGGGACGCCAAAAGCTGTTGCCGGCACCCAATGCCGAGAGGCTGAACAACAGCTTGAGTTGGTTCGCTACCCGGTGTGCAGCACCCAATAATCACAATGGGGGGGAGAAGCAGAAAAGTTTATTTGAAGCTTCAAAAAGGTACTGAGAAGATTTGAATCTCAAATCCTGTACACAGAGCAGGAAGTTACACAGGCTTTTATACATCCTTTTTCCCAGCATACTTATCCAATAGCAAGCTGCCCTAAGTATCCATATAGCCAGCCAATCCAGTTCCCAGCTAATTCCCTGGTTCTCTGTATCATTTGTTAAACTATACATAAAGCTGCTTTATTCAGCATTGTTCTTCCATATCTGCCCTGTGTGGCCTTGCTTAGTTTCAGGCAGTCTGACTCTACAGCACATTGTTGCAGATTCTCAGCATAACTGCTGTGTGTGCCTCCAGGCGGGGGGGCCAAGGACACTTGGGCCTAGTACGCAGAGCTGCTGCGAGTGCCTCCAGGCGGGAGGTGGGGGCCAAGGACACCTGGGTCTAGTGCGAGGGGGCTCCATCGACACTCGTGGTCTTCCATCCCCTCGAATTACCTAGTGGCCATGCCCCAGGGTCCCCAACACTGGCCTGGAGGAGGCCTCCTACCACTGATTCGGGGGGAGCATTTGATAGGAATATACAGTCTCTGAGACATGGGCGCGTGGAGCCCCTGAGCTGCAGCATCTCTCACATGTGGCCAGCTCCTCCCCAACAAGACCCCCCTTGAGGACTTTCAGGACAACATGGGGCCTGGCGTTCTTGCATTGACCACATGAGCTGGGCCTAGAGTCTCCACCTCGACCCACAGGCAGGAGAGCTGCTTCCTAGGGTGGCTGGAGCTCTTCTCCCCAGTCTGAGCAAGGGGGACCTCTGGCTCCTGCCATACATCCCTGCCAGGCCTTTCTGCTCCAGCTGTGAGCAGTGCATGCAAGGGGATCCTGTCCCCTTCATCCTGCCGCTAGGGCCCTGGAAATCACTGCAAACGCCAGGCCTGAAGCACCTGGACCTGGGAAGAGAGAACCCCGGGGTAGGGGCTTGTGGTGCGAATGGGAACCCTGGTGGAGGGAACTCAGGGGAGATGGGGAAGGGGCAGGTGGATCCCCACAGAGAGACATTTCTGGGTGCAGCAGTGCTTAAAACGTTGCCCAGGGCCCTGGCCAGCATCGTACTGTGTTAGTGTGGGCACATGCACGTGTAAATCGATAAGTGCACATGTCCCTGAGTGTGTGTGTGCACCTCTTTGGTGTGTGTGTGTGAATCCCTGTTATGATTTGTGTATGTGCATTCGTGTCCAGCTGTCTATGTGAGTGCACATCTCTGTGTGTTACTGTCTTCCCTAGCAGCGTTGTAGTCTGACTCTGCGCTCGTGCGGGTGCAGGTGTGTGTGAGGGGAGGGTGATCTGCACCGGGGGAGAGGGGGGCTATTTTTGTAGCTCCCCAACTGCTCACCTCTCCAGTGAATCACAAACAGCTCCAGGCCCCTGGCATTTGCTGGTAGACTCAAAGGCAGACCCATCAAAGGGCCGCATTGGGGGCGGGCGAGCGGGGGCTTCGCAGGGGCCAGGCAGAGACACACTCTCCTCTGCGTTCAGGTTGGAAGCAGGCAGTTGCATGTGGAAGAGGAAGGCCCATCTGCCTGGGAATGAGCAGGGAGCCCTGCCCCATCCACACACACAGCTAGCTCTGGAGGGAGACATTAGACTGGCGGAGAGTTCTCACCGTTCTGCCGCACTCCATAGGGAACAGCGAAGGGCCTAACCAGCCTCAAACTCTAGGCTGTTTGAAACCTGAAGCAAACTGTGCTAATGGCCTGTAAGCAGGTAGCGTTCCTGCCCTACTCATAATCAGTGGCGGATTAATGATTTTGCCGACCCAGGCCCTGAAATAATTGCCACCCCCCCATATGAAGTTTTTTCACAAATTCATTTGAACTAAAATGAATCTAAATATCATTAAAATAATTGAACATTTGTAAGTTTTATTATAAAGAAAATTACAAGTACAGCGGACCCTCGCTTGAACGCACGTCTGTATAGCGCGATTTCACTTATAGCACGGGACCATGCATGGATCCAAAACCCCGCGTTCAAGCAGGGGTCCGGTGTATATCAAATATTTATTTTTTATTTTATGTAGATAGGATAAAAGAAATAAAAGTATGTGAGTAGTAAGTAATTACATTTGTTTACTCCTACACCTTTGAGCGGCAAACTTATTAATTAATTCTGTATAATCCAGAGAAGTTGTTAGATCCTTTTCAATTGTCAGGAGAGAAAGGGAGTTTACTTTTTCTTCACTGAGATTAGCCTCAAATAGTTTTTCACCCTTTTAATGCCGAAAATGATCATTCCGCTGAACAGTTCGTAGCAGGTGTGCAAACGAACATTCAGAAGGCAATATCAATGTTTGGATACACTGAATGAATGTTTCGATTTCGAAGAAGGCTGCAATATCTTAAAACTGACTTCTTTTCATTTTCAGGAATTTCTACACCTTCCAAATATGATCGAAAATGTCGACACTCATTCACGAATGATTCTTCTAAATCTCTGTGGTAGCATAGCTGTAATTTTTTAGCGTGAACTGTTATATCTGTTGTTGAAGTATTGGTAATGTTAGAGAGAAACTAAAATCTGCCATAAAGTTCTTGATACGCATTGCTTCTGCATTTTAATTCGGAGCATACAAGGTCTAGTATTGTTAAAAAGGTATCTACTTTAAATTTATCTCTACCACACATTTCCACTTCAACTTCACGTGTCTCATCAGATTGAAGTTTACGCTTTTTTTCACCTTGTGTCAAATTCGTAGTCCAATTTCAGATTTTTCTTTGGCTGTCTCTTCGTACATATCAAACAAGTCCCGTATAGAATTAATGTATCCTATTAGTGAGTTGTAGAGTTCTACAACTGTCTGTATATCAATATAAACATTTTGCAGTTTTTGGCTAGTTATATGAAATCTTTCCAAGAGTGAGCTCCAAAATACAGCCATAAAAGCTGCCTTAAGTCGATGGAGTTTTCGCTGCAGGCCTGCAGCTTCATTACGTGTAACAGGTTTCTCAGTAGCATCTTCCTTTATTGTATTTAAGGCTTTAATTATAGCATTCCAGTTTTCACTCAAATAATAATAAGCTTCCAGTTGAGATGACCATCAAGTCTCAGAAAGTCTTTTTATTACTTTACTGCCTGGCTTCAAATTAGATAGTAAAATCTCCCACCAGTGAGTAGAGGCAGAAAAAAATGAATAAAGATGTTGGACAGTTGAGAAAAATGAACATGCTTCTTGACAACTTTCTGCTGCACATACTCCAACCAGATTTAAAGAATGTGCAGAGCAAGGCACATACTCAGCATAAGGATTTATATTCTTTATTCTTGCTTGCAACCCGCTATATACACCAGACATGTTAGTGGCATTGTCGTACAACTGGCCACGGCAGTTTGCAATATCTAATCCATAACAATTGAAAGTTGAAAGTAGAGCATCAGCTAACTGTTCTGATTTGTGGCCAGTATTTGGTAAAAAACAAAGGAACCTCCCTGCTGGTATGCCATTATCTTTACATATCTCAGTATAAAAGCCAATTGATCAACATGAAATATGTCGGGAGTTGAGTCAACACTTATTGAGAAATATTTTGCTTCTTTTACTTTTCACATTTGAAGCCATCAATTTTATAAATTCATTACATATATAGGATGAAAGATAAGATACGTTATAAGATACGTTACCTCAACCTTCATTTCCGTAACATGCAATGTGATTTGCTAGAAATGGATCAAATTCTGCAACAAGCTCAAGAGCCATCATGTAATTGCTGTTATAAGGTGATCCAAATTTTTCCACCTTACCTCTAAATGCAAATCCTCTGCTTGACAGTTTCTTTACCACTGCTACAATACTCTTCAACACATTTCTCCAATAAATAATGTCTTCTTCCATTTGAAATTTTAAATTCATATCAATTCTTCCGGATATCTCGCCTCTTTTCACCATTGTCAGTACACATGTTTTATGTTCAGTCGGATTTTCATGTTCCCGTAGTCGAGCTGATATGTTTTTCCAGTCATGGTATCCACTCGTCACCAGACTAGAGATCCCTCCGAATAATCGACATGGGGCACAAAACACGGCTCCTTTGCTCTCCGAATATACAAGATATTGCCCGTGGCTTTACTTCACCGTTTAAAAGATGTCGTTCAAACACATTTTTTGTTAGAACACGCAGCTTATCAGTATATCGTCTTTTTGAGTTAGTAAAATCACTATCAATATTTTGTTTAATACCATGCGTCAATAAATACTCAAATGTAGCAGCATTCAATATCCATTGGGCCGGGTTGTCACTTATGGTAGATATTTCAGTGTCAGACTGAATTCCTGATTGACATGATTTGCAAATCTCTGCAGTATTGTCAAAGATATCCAGATCAACATGATTCCCGGTAGTCTCTGATATGCTAGTATGTGGAGCATTTTCTTCAACACTAACCACAGCCGGAATTTCTTCCTTAGTTTCACTATGTATTTTAATCGCATCAATATTTTCAATATCAACACCAATATTTTCACTTTTTACTTCACTACCACTTTCAAGTATTTTTTCTGTCTCACTGTTGGCACTAACTGATACAACAAAGGAATCCAGTTTGCGCATTTTTGCTATCATTTCATTTTCCCTTTCTTTCTTTCTTTCTTTCTTTCTTTCTTTCTTTCTTTCTTTCTTTTTCTATAGCATTTTTTTCAATGAGAACCGCTTAATTTCTTCCTTCCAGTCACATTGTTAATGCTTAGGATTGTCGCAAGCGTGTTCTTTACTAAATGGCAACGCATCACAGTGCGCCGTCATGGGAGGTTTCAATACGCACTGGGATTGGTAGAATCGCGGCGTGCAGCATTGATGCCGCGATTACAAAAATGCTGCTATTAAAAATTTGCCGCCCCTGCAAATTTGCTGCCCTAGGCCTAGGTGTAAGCAGAGTCAGGATGAGCTCCACCCTGACAGCTGGTGGTGAGGTGTGGCAAGTTGTGGAAAAGAACTTCAGGGGCTGATCTCATTTGCATAGGCACACCCACCCTGCCTAGAATGAGGCCATAACTGCCCAAATGGTCACTTTGGCTGTTGTGGGATCCCCAGTGTCTCTGTTATTGGGGCGGGAAGAATAAATTGTTATTACCCTGATTATGGGAACTATGCTTGGAACTGTACTTGGCCTTTTGTTATGATGGAAGGACTCACCATCAACTAAGTAGCACTCGCTAGGCAAGGGACATGGGTTCCAAAACTCTGTGAATTGAGAGAGGTTTGAGACAGGTATTTGTATCTGGTGGCGTGGGCCCCTTTGTGAGGGCCTGAAACACCAATTGCCCCTCTGTCTCTCTCCACTGTGGAATGTCAGAGCTAATTTTGGGTCTATTAAGAGTCTTGTTACAGATACTGTGCTGAATTCACTTTGGCCTTATGGTGCACCAGCACTAAGGCTCCCACTACTATGAGCTGAAATCACTGAGCACTGTGTCAAGTAGTGGGGAGCCGGAAGATCTAGAGTGCAGTGGTGCTGTTCGTGGATAGGCTGGCGGCGTGTTCGTGGGACAGTGGAGTGTTCGTGAGACGGTGAGCTGAGCAGAGCTGTTCGTGAGACGGCGAGCTGTGCAGAGCGGAGCCCTGTGGGGCAGTCAGCTTCAGGACATGTAAGATGCCCCTTACCTCTTACCCCCCCCCCCCCACAGGCATATTTTAGCCAGACTGGGGAGTAACACTCTGCAGATGAACTTTTGAACTCTGGGGCTGGACTTTTTGAACTTTGGGTGATTTGTGGATTGCTGGACTCAAGAGACGTTTGGGTTCTGGGACTCAAGAACCCGAGGGAAAGGATGTGGCCCAATTTGCTGGGGTGGGTCTTTGCTCATGGTTTGGTTAATGAACACTAGTTTTGGTGTTTCCCCAATTTAATGCTGATGTCGTTTACCTCATGTTATTAAAGATTCTCTGCTACACCGAGACTCTGTGCTTGCGAGAGGGGAAGTATTGCCTCTTTGAGGCGCCCAGGGGGTGGGTAAGATTTTCCCAGGTCACTGGGTGGGGGCTCGAGCCAGTTTTGCATTTGCTTTGATGAGAGGGAACCCTTGTGTACTGAACCCGGCCCTTGCTGCTATCAACTTGGCCTGACAGAAGGGTTACATAGGCCTTGTCAGCCCAGGCGATAATACGCCACTGCTCCTAATACGCACATCCCGTGCACGCACCTACACATGCATAGCACGTTCATCCACACACAGCATGCACACCCACACACCCACAGCGCAGGCATGCGCAGCACACCCACACAGCTTGCACACACACACAGCATGTGTAAGCACAAAACACCCAAGTGCACACATTCACCCACGCACTGTAGCCTGATTTAGGGTGCACAAATAATATTGATTTAATTAATCACTAATATTTTATTTTAATTAATTAATAATATTAATAACAATAATTAATTATTAATATTAATTCGTATGGGTTTTAGACTCGCCAATCTGTTTGATCAGAAGATAAAGCTCTTGTCCCGAATCAGGCTCCAAAGAATTTACAAAGGACCCTCGGGGGTATGGCAGGAAGCTCACACTGAGACAGATATAGCCTTAAAGACTTTTTATTAAAATCAATAATAGTAAGTAAATGGTAAAATACCCAGAGTTACAAAGTTACAATTGCATTACTGCGATTCAAAAGATACATACGGTAATATAGTATTATATGCAACAAAGCTTTAGTTAATATACTCACACCCTTCCTTGATAACCTGGTGGTAAGAGACACAGGACCAGCCTGGTGGTTCAGGTTTCTCAGTTCTTGAGTGAGGGACGCAGTGCTTAGAAAAATCTAATGCTAAGAGTTATCAAAACTAAATTAGGGTTTACTTGACTAACTTAAACTTAAAATCAAAACTTAATAAACAAACTAAGAATAAAAACTTAGGGAACCCAAGCTTAGCCTAGTTCCCTTGAAACTTAAAGTCTAAGAAGAACAAGAGAGCGTGGAGAAAGTAAGTGAGATTGGAGAGCGGAGTGAGAATAATCTAGCGAGGTGGGTCACGTCTTTTACAGAGCACAAGTGCTGGAAATCCTTCCTCCTATGCCCAAATTGCATTCCTCACCCGCAAAATGTTAGGGTACGCTTACCCCATAGGCTAGTATGTTTGTGCGTATTGATGACATGTACCTATGCACATAAGTTTCCTTGTGGTGTACCTGTTAAGTCTGAGGGTACAAATTGAACCCCCCCCCCATGCCATTCTCCATTGTCTATTGGTCTAGATAAAAGGTCTTAGACATAGGTGTGGGTACTTACCTATTTAGGTAACAAGATATAGGTCAATTTTACTTTCTGGGTAAAAGGTCTTAATATAGATATGCTAACTTTGTCTTAGAATCATAGAATCATAGAATATCAGGGTTGGAAGGGACCCCAGAAGGTCATCTAGTCCAACCCCCTGCTCAAAGCAGGACCAAGTCCCAGTTAAATCATCCCAGCCAGGGCTTTGTCAAGCCTGACCTTAAAAACCTCTAAGGAAGGAGATTCCACCACCTCCCTAGGCAACGCATTCCAGTGCTTCACCACCCTCTTAGTGAAAAAGTTTTTCCTAATATCCAATCTAAACTTCCCCCATTGCAACTTGAGACCATTACTCCTCGTTCTGTCATCTGCTACCATTGAGAACAGTCTAGAGCCATCCTCTTTGGAACCCCCTTTCAGGTAGTTGAAAGCAGCTATCAAATCCCCCCTCATTCTTCTCTTCTGCAGACTAAACAATCCCAGCTCCCTCAGCCTCTCCTCATAAGTCATGTGCTCTAGACCCCTAATCATTTTTGTTGCCCTTCGCTGGACTCTTTCCAATTTATCCACATCCTTCTTGTAGTGTGGGGCCCAAAACTGGACACAGTACTCCAGATGAGGCCTCACCAGTGTCGAATAGAGGGGAACGATCACGTCCCTCGATCTGCTCGCTATGCCCCTACTTATACATCCCAAAATGCCATTGGCCTTCTTGGCAACAAGGGCACACTGATGACTCATATCCAGCTTCTCGTCTACTGTCACCCCTAGGTCCTTTTCCGCAGAACTGCTGCCTAGCCATTCGGTCCCTAGTCTGTAGCGGTGCATTGGATTCTTCCATCCTAAGTGCAGGACCCTGCACTTATCCTTATTGAACCTCATCAGATTTCTTTTGGCCCAATCCTCCAATTTGTCTAGGTCCTTCTGTATCCTATCCCTCCCCTCCAGCGTATCTACCACTTCCCAGTTTAGTATCATCCGCAAATTTGCTGAGAGTGCAATCCACACCATCCTCCAGATCATTTATGAAGATATTGAACAAAACGGGCCCCAGGACCGACCCCTGGGGCACTCCACTTGACACCGGCTGCCAACTAGACATGGAGCCATTGATCACTACCCGTTGAGCCCGACAATCTAGCCAGCTTTCTACCCACCTTATAGTGCATTCATCCAGCCCATACTTCCTTAACTTGCTGACAAGAATGCTGTGGAGACCGTGTCAAAAGCTTTGCTAAAGTCAAGAAACAATACATCCACTGCTTTCCCTTCATCCACAGAACCAGTAATCTCATCATAAAAGGCGATTAGATTAGTCAGGCATGACCTTCCCTTGGTGAATCCATGCTGACTGTTCCTGATCACTTTCCTCTCCTCTAAGGGCTTCAGGATTGATTCTTTGAGGACCTGTTCCATGATTTTTCCAGGGACTGAGGTGAGGCTGACTGGCCTGTAGTTCCCAGGATCCTCCTTCTTCCCTTTTTTAAAGATGGGCACTACATTAGCCTTTTTCCAGTCATCCGGGACTTCCCCCGTTCGCCACGAGTTTTCAAAGATAATGGCCAAGGGCTCTGCAATCACAGCCGCCAATTCCTTCAGCACTCTCGGATGCAATTCGTCCGGCCCCATGGACTTGTGCACGTCCAGCTTTTCTAAATAGTCCCTAACCACCTCTATCTCTACAGAGGGCTGGCCATCTCTTCCCCATTTTGTGCTGCCCAGCACAGCAGTCTGGGAGCTGACCTTATTAGTGAAAACAGAGGCAAAAAAAGCATTGAGTACATTAGCTTTTTCCACATCCTCTGTCACTAGCCTTAGCTTAACATACAGGATATAGCCTGTAGGTCTCTTGCATTACAGCCAAACTTACTTTAATATAAATCTATAAACCTATTACAATACCAAATACTTAAACTATAAGAAAAGGTATATATATGCAAGCAAGCAGGTTAGTCCTATAGGCTACAGTACAAAGGGTCTGATCACATCTTAACCTACCCCCACCCCCTGGGGGTTTGCCTTGATTGATAACTTAAGCAACAACAAATATAAACCTCAGCATGAACTGGACTGTTTCTCTCCAAAGGGCCTCATCACCCTGTCCCTGGTTCCTTCTGCCTCAGAGACATGCTCAACCCTGTTTTTACTCCTGAGTGCTAATAAGACCTTCCTGTTCCAGCAGCCAGGGGGAGTCAGCAAAATAGCTCTTCATCTCTATTCAGGATCCTAGCGCCCAGTGTCCTGTCATATGGCCCACTGCTTGGACACTGAGCACTGCAAGGAGCTGTGCTGATCTGACCAGTGTTTTCCTGTTGTCTAGAGGTCCCTGTTTCTGAGATGGCCTATAGGCCCCCTCCCCCCCATTCTGTATTATGTCTGCTTTTGGAAGTAGCTGGGATTCTGCTTCACACAGGACCCAGTCAAACATCCCCAGCAACCAGTAGAGAATCTCTGTGCTAGACTGTGTGTATGTAAGCAGCTCTCCATTTACTGTTACCATTGCATTTGGATTCCTCCTGTAGCTTGCGGCTGTTCTCCATCTACTGACTGCACCTTTCATCCACACCCCTCTGGGCCCAGGAACACCAGAGCTCCCAGAATAGAGGCCTATTCTCGTAGGACCATCCACAGGCCTCAGGCACCAGAGGCAATGGCTGAATCTTCAGCCATATTGTTTGCATTTCAAAGGTGCTACATGCCTGTTTCTTTTAGAAAAGAAGTAATTTCTCTCCCTTTGTCCCCCTTCTCTATAAATGTCTCCCCCCCAGTGCCTCATGCCAGCAGCTCCCTAGGCCTGACCCTCCGCTGACCTAAACCTTGGGTCATCGTTTACACAACATGCCAAGTCAATGTGAAATATGAGTATTGTGATCTGGCAGCCTTTCACACCCACTTTGCACAAGAGTTGTAAATGGCTGCACAAGGTGCAAGGCAGGGAAGAATTGGGCCCAAGGGAAGCAGGATTGGTTCCTTAGTCTCTTGGACGACTAGGGAGATTTGAATGGGGCAGTCCAAGGCCTGAACTAACCTTACACCTCAGGAACAAGCTGCTTTGATCATATTAATTAATTATTATGGTTATTATTGCATTTACCCAGTCCATCCTTAGACCAGGGCCCACAGTACCAGGTGCTGTACGAATACAGAACAAAAAGACATTTTCTGCCGCAAGTTTACAATGTAACTCTGCCCCTCCCCCCCCCAACACATACACACACATACACAGGGCCTTTTTTCTGCATGGTCCTGGGACATCTAGGCATAGGGCAAGTCCTGCTTTTCGGCTGCAGAGTCCTGAGAACAGAAGAGAATCCAAATGTTCTTCATATTGAGCTTGTGCCTTTTGGATGGCTCATATGATGCATCCAGTCAGAGGCTGGATTTCAGCAGGGCCGTGGAGCCAGTTCTGTTGTCACCAGCTCTAATTCACTATCAGTTAGGGGAAAAAAGGGTGCAAAAACAGAACATGGTGCAATTTGCATATGCAAATGAAGCACTCCAGAGAGTTACTTGAGCCCTAAGGGGCTCTGAGCCTGAGACATTCAGCCTGGTGCAGAAGGATTTGGGGGATTTTATAGTACAGGAAAAATGCAAAGAGATGTGTTAATCAGTCCCAGACCAGGCTGGAGCAAAGGAGTGCAAGACTTGGTTGCTGCTATCTCTGCTGACCTAGGGTACCTTGTGATACCAACACGGTGCCCTCAGCAATTTGCACCTGTAGACCTGAAGGCAATTTATAAACTTAGGGTTTCTAATCCCAGGGAAGGAGAGGGGTCAGGACTGGGATTTATCTGCCTTCTATTCCTGGCTCTGCTAAGGATCTGCTGGCTGACCTAGGGCAAGTCACTTCACCTCGATGGGGCTGGTAGGGCAGGCAGTCCACCTCAAAGCAGGAAAGCTCTAATTTCAAACCAAGAGCATCAGGCCATGCCAGCAGGTTTGTAAAAGTTGCGCCAGTCTGCAGGTCTGCACTGCTGGCCCTGGCTAACAGGACAAGGTGAAGCAAGCTTTCCAGATCTCCTGTACACAGAAAGGGAAACTGAGGCACAGAGAGGTGTTGCAACATACCCAAGGTTTCAAAGGGAGTGTTGGACCCAAGAATCTGATCATCATCAAAGGGAGTTAGCAATCTCAGAACTCTCCCTGGCTGCCCTTTGGGCTCCACCTCTCTGTGCATCAATGTCATGCATGAGTCTCATTATTTGCTAAGTGCTCACAGTGGTCTTGGCCATGCCCAGGGATCCCCACGTCCCAGGGTAGCCCCCCAGCCCCAAGGAGGCCCCGGTCTGAAAGGAGCCAGTGTAACTGCCTCACAAAAGAGTCTTGCAAAAGTGAGTCTTGAGGAGAGATTGGGGTTGGGGAGGTGACAGTTGGATCACAGAAACCCCCTTTGGGACCGCCACCTGATGTGCCTAGACTACCTCTGAGCCTGTTTTCCCTGCCAGCTTGGGACTTCAGTGCCTTGCCTGGTTTGAGCTAGCCTGCTCCAAACACAGATCCAAGTCTGAACCACGTCCCCCACAAGCTGCAGGCTTAACTGAAAACAGCTTAAGAAGTGCTCCTGTCTCCAGCCCTCACATACCCAGTTCCCAATGGAGTCCAAACCCCAAATAAATCCATTTTACCCTGTATAAACCTTATACAGGATAAACTCATAAATTGTTCGCCCTCCATAACACTGATAGATATGCATGGCTGTAAGCCCCGCCCCCCCCCAGGTATTAATACATACTCTCCGTTAATTACTAAGTAAAAAGTGATTTTAAATACAAAAAGTAGGATTTAAGTAGTTCCAAGTAATAACAAACAGAACAAAGTGAATTACCAAGCAAAATAAAATAAAACATGCAAGTCTAAGCTTAATACAGTAAGAAATTGATTACAGATGAAATCCCACCCTCAGAGATGTTCCAATAAGCTTCTTTTACAGACTAGGCTCCTTCTAGTCTGGGTCCAGCAATCACACACACCCCTGTGGTTACTGTCCTTTGTTCCAGTTTCTTTCAGGTATCCTTTGGGAGTGGAGAGGCTACCTCTTAAGCCAGCTGAAGACCAAAATGGAGGGGTTTTCAGGGGCTTGAATAGACTTTCTCTTGTGGGTGGAAACCCCTTCTCTCCTACGCAGAATCCAGCTGCAAGATGGAGTTTTGGAGTCATATGGGCAAGTCACATGTCCATGCATGACTCAGAACTTTACCAGCTGATGCCACATTCCCAGGAAAGTTCAGATGTGGATTGGTGTCTCTCAAAGTTCATTGTTAGCTTAAGTGTTTTTTGATTGGGCACCTACTGAGAATAATCTCTTCGCAAGAAGCTGACCAACTGCTTCACTGAGGCTACTTAAAATCAAACAAGTACATAGCCAATATTCATAACTTCAAATACAAAAATGATATATGCATATAAATAGGATGAATATATCCAGTAGATCATAACCTTTGCAGAGATATGTTACATGGCATATCTAGCATAAAACAGATTCCAGTCATGTCGTATTTACACTCATAAGCATATTTATATAAAGCATTATGTGGTGCAACGTCACAGGGGGTGAGAGGGGGCCTGGCTCATGCAGAGAGGGCAGCATGGATGAAGGTGCAGAGATGAGAGTGGGAGAAGGAAACACAGGGAGTGTTGCAGCTGTACCACTGGGAGAGAAAAGGGGTAAAGGAGGTGAGATTAAAGGATAGATCTAACTCCTGGGCTGGGACAGAGCTGGCAGAGCCTTGAAGACAAGAAGGGTTTAGGTTTGATGCTGTGGGCAAGGGGGAGCCAGTGGAGTTACCCAAAGAGGGGCGTGATGCAGTTAGATCCTCAGCCAAGAAAGATCATTTTGGCTTCTGCAGTTTGGATGGAGTGGAGGGGAATGACCTGGGTGAAAGGCTGGCCAGACAGGAGAGGCAGGGGATGACAGGGCCAGGAGAAGTGTCTTAGTTCGTAGACCAGGAGGGGTGGATGGATCCCTGAGATAGTGCAGGGAGTGAAGAGGGAAGGTCTGGGGAGAGTGCAAAGCAGTGGAAAGAGGAGCCAGAGCTAGTGCCAAGATGGCCAGGCTGGCAGAGCTTGTCAGCAGGGAGGAACATTTGGGAAGTGAGAGCAGACACTGAGGGCAGGGGCCAGGCAGGGTGTGGGCAGCCCTCACTAATGGTGCCTCTTGAGGGCTCTTTCATTATTGTGTAAGTATCAGATACGGAATATCTAGCCTGAATGCACAAAAGGAATTAGGCACCGTCATCTCAGTTTGGGGACTACTGTGATGTGCCGAACCCTGCGGGTGCTTAAACTCACACCTACATTTTTGCAGTAAAAGTTCCCTCGGCACTTGTTTCTACCTCTGAGCACACACACGGCCTCCTTCCTCAAGGTGCCCGAACACCTATCTCATGGATAAGCCCAGAGCCATTCACAAACCAGGGGAGATAGGCATTACTCTGCCTAACTCACGTGCAGGGCCCAGTCTAGTTGGTCTGCTCAGAGGGTGCCTCTGTAGGAGAGCTTGCACCAAGTGGTTGGGGTAGGGGGAGAGGACAACCTCCCTCACTTTTAGCCCAGTAGCTAGGGCACTCACCTGGTCCAAGTTCCCCTTCCCCTGAGGGGGAGAAGCATTTGACCAGACTGCTGTCACCTCTCAGGTGAGTGCTCTAATGACTAATGGGCTATGGTAAGGCTACGATTATGTCACAGAGGTCATGGAAGTCACAGAATCCATCACTTCCAGAGACCTCCGTGACATTTTCTGCTTCAGACCCAGGGCTGCGGGGCTGGAGCTGTCCGCCCTGGAGCTCCCAGATGTGGCAGGGCCCCCACAGCTCCCAGCCACCGTGGACAGTAGGGGCCTCCACAGTTCCCAGGTGCCTACCCGGAGCTCCAAGCCCCCGGAGCAGCAGCAGATGGATGCTGGACCCCTCCACTCCTCATAAACTAACCTCCCCATTGCAACTTGAGACCATTACTTCCTTTTCCTGTCACATCTTTATGTTTATCTGTATACATCTTTATACACCAATACAACAAGTTACATATCACCCTTGACATACAGGGACCACCCTTTGACGTATTAGGGCACCAACCATTGCCTTATACTGTAGTACCTTCAGTCTGCAGAAGAGAAGAGTGAGGGGGGATTTGATAGCAGCCTTCACCTACCTGAAGGGGAGTTCCAAAAAGGATGGAGCTTGACTGTTCTCAGTGGTGGCAGATGACAGAACAAGGAGCAATGGTCTCAAGTTGCAGTGGGGGAGGTCTAAATTGGATATTAGGAAACACTATTTCACTGGGAGGGTGGTGAAGCACTGGAATGGGTTACCTAGAAGGTGGTGGAATCTCCATCCTTAGAGGTTTTTAAGGCCCGGCTTGACAAAGCCCGGCTGGGATAATTTAGTTGGTGTTGGTCCTGCTTTGAGCAGGGGTTGGACTAGATGACCTCCTGAGGTCTCTTCCAACCCTGATATTCTATAATTCTATAATTCTATGTAGGTTCGATCAAAACATCTCTATTCATCACACTGTCATCTTGACCTTATCTTTAAGATGGGGCAGCATGTTCCTGTTATCTTTGGGGAATGTGTTTATCAGGGTTTTCTGGTACCACTCTTCTGGAATATGCTTGTGTGAGTGTTTTGTTCCTAGCACCTCTTAGGAATATATGTTTTTACAATATCACCCTATGCTTGCCAATTCTGTGAGCAGGGCCTGCCTCTTGCTCACAACCTAACTTTGCTGTATATTAGCAAGGTTTTAACTACTTTAACCCAGGCCTCAGGCCTCCACAAGGCTTCTGATACAAGGCCTTAAGTTCAGGCCCTCTTCCTACTATATCTGCCAGGTGACCAAAGTGTTACAGAAGATGACACTCTCATCTAATCTTAGCCGAGTTAAAGCTGTTATGAGCTGGGTTAAACCAGCAATGGATTTGGATTTACCCTAGAGATATAGAACTAGTGCTCGGAGAGCTGGCCTTTGAATCTGGCTCAGATTAACCCAGTTTTTCAGCATCACAATCTATTCCAGTCCTGGATTGTACAAGACTCTGTCAGTGCAGTCCCAGAGGCGGCTTAGGGTTTGTGGGTCCCTGGGCCAGAGCAAGGGGGGCCCCTTGCCATCCAGCCCTCCCCTCCCCGGCGCTCCTGCCAGGGAAATGGGGTCAGGGTGTGGGGACTTGCCCCGCCCTCCCTGCACTCCTGTGGGGGAGTACGGTCAGGGTGCAGGGGCACCCATTTTTATGGGGGCCCCACAATTGGCCGGGGCCCCTGGGCATGGGCCCCATTGGCCCAGTGGCTAATCTGCCACTTCTCAATCCTTGTAAGTACGCTGTAGCCTCTGTACTTCAGGAGCCCAGACTGAAACCAGAGATATAACATTTAGACCAGAACTCTGTTTATTAGGCACATGATAAGATGGATCATGTTAAAGAATATTTAGATCTATCTATCTATCTATCTATCTATCTATCTATCTATATATATATATATAAGAAATATTTAGATAAGTTAGATGTATTCAAGTTGGCAGGGCCTGATGAAATTCATCCTAGGGTACATAAGGAAGTAGCTGAAGTAATCTTGGACCCACCAGCAATTATCTCTGGGAACTCCTAGAAGATGGATGAGGTCCAAGGAAACAGGAGGGCAAACATAGTACCTGTCTTTAAAAAAGGGAACAAAGAGGATCAGGGGAATTATAGATCAGTCAGCCTAGCATCGATATCTGGAAAAATACTGGAACTTATTATTAAACAATCAATTTGTAAGCACCTGGAGGACAATAGGTTTATAAGGAATAGCCAGCATGGATTTGTCAAGCACAAATCATGCCAAAGCACCTAATTTCCTTCTTTTACATGTTTACTGGCCTAGTGGACAGGGGGAAGGAACAGATGTGATAGAACTTGGTTTCAGTAAGGCTTTTGACACAGTCCCACATGACTTTCTCATAAGCAAACTAGGGAAATATGGTCTAGATTAAGTTACTCTAAGGTGGATGCACAACTGGTTGAAAGACCGTACTCAAAGAGGAGTTATCAATAGGTTGCTATCAAACTAGGAGAGCATATCTAGTGGGCTCAGTGTTGTATACAGTAATATTCAATAGTTTCATTAATGACTTGGATAATGGAGAAGAGAGCATGTTTGTAAATTTGCAGATGATACGAAGCTGGGAAGGGTTGCCAGCACTGTGGATGACAGGATTCGAATTCAAAACAACCTTGACAAATTGGAGAATGGGTTTGAATTCAACAAGATGAAATTCAATAAAGGACAAGTGCAAAGTACTTCACATAGGAAAGAAAAATCAAATGCACAATTATAAAATGGGGGATAACTGGCTAGGTGGTAGTACTGCTGAAAAACAATTGGGGGCTATAGTAGATCACAAATTGAATATGCGTCAAGAATGTGATGCAGCTGCGAAAAAGGCGAATAGAATTCTGGGGTAACGGGAGTGTTGTATGGAAGACATGGGAGGTAATTGTGCTGCTCTACTCAGCACTGGTGAGGCCTCCCCTGGAGTGCTGTGTCCAGGTCTGGGGGCCACATGTTAGGAAAGATGTGGACAACTTGGAGAGCAACAAAAAAGATAGAAGGTTTAGAAATCCTGATCTATGAGGAAAGGTTAAAAAACTGGGCTTGTTTAGTTTTGAGAAAGGAGGACTAAGAGGGGACCTGATAACAGTCTTTAAATAGGTTAAGGATTTTATAAAAATGACGGTGATCAATTGTTCTCCACGTTCACTTAATGGACTTAATCTGCAGCCAGACAAATTTAGGTTAGATATCAACAAAAACTTTCTACCTATAAGGGTAATTAAGTTCTGTAATAGCCTTCTGAGGGAGGTTGTGGAATCCCCATCACTGGAGGTTTTTAAGAAGAGGTTAGACAACCCCCTGTCAGGGATGGTCTAGATCAGTGTTATTCAAAGTGTTGGTCCACGGGCCGGGGCCGGTCCACGAGCCACCAGCTGCCGGTCTGCGCGCAAATTGGGAAAAAAAATTGCCGGTCCCCCCCATCAGATAGCTTGAGAAGCACTGGACTTCAGTGCAGGGGACTGGACTAGATGACCTACTGAAGTCCCTTCCTTTCCTCCATTTCTACATTTAGGATGATCAGGGAATGGAGGGCCTATCGTATGAGAGGAGGCTGGAAGAGCTGGGCTTGTTTAGTCTGGCACAAGGGAGGCTGAGAGGGGATATGACTGCTCTCTGGAGCAGTTTTTAAACTAACGGCAATGGGAGAGCCAACAGCTGCAGAAGAGCACACAGTTTGAACAGAAAAGTTCCTTAGGGCAGAGTTTATTAAAGGAGATACTCTATATCCTAGTCAAAAGGAGAGCATAGAAGTTGATAAAGTACAGGTAGGAACTGAAGAGAAACAGTCAAATGAAAAAGAGTCTCATTCAATTACATCACATGAAGGCCGACAACTAAATATTGTAGAAGTCTAAATGATAACATGGGTGAACTTGAGTGCCTGATATTAAATAAGGATATTAATATAATAGGCTTCACAGAAACTTGGTGGAATGGTAATAATCAATGGGACATGGTAATACTAGAGTACAAAATATACAGGAATGACAGAGTAGGTTGCGCTTTTGGGGGGAATGAAAGAAAGCATACAGCCAAATCTAGTAAAAATCTTAAATAAATCAAACTGTACCATAGAATCTCATGCTTGAACATTAGAAATATAGCAGCAGGGATATATTACCAACCACCTGGCCAGGATGGTGATGGTGACTGTGAAATGCTCAGAGAGATTAGAGAGGCTACAAAAACAGAAAATGTGATAATAATGGGGGATTTCAACTATTCCTATATTGACTAGGTATAAGTCACCTCAGGAGGGGTGCTGAAATAAAATTTCTATACACCGTTAATGACTGCTTCTTGGAGCAGCTAGTCCTAGAACCCACAAGGGGAGAGGCAATTCTTGTTCTAGTCCTAAGTGGAGCGCAGGATCTGGTCCGAGAGGTGAATATAGCCGGACCGCTTGGTAAGAGCGACCACAGTGTAATTACACCTCCCCGTAGGGGGGAAAATACCAAAGAAACTCAGCACATGAGCATTTCACTTCAAAAAGGAGAACTACACAAAAATGAGGACTCTCGGTAATGGAAATGCAAAGGAGTCACAAGAGTGAAGTGCCTGCGAGCTGCATGGAAATGGTTTAAAATACATAAGAGAGGCTCAACAAAATATATACCCTAAATAATAATAATAATAATAATAATAACAATAAAAAACAGTAAGAGGACCAAAAAATGCCACCATGGCTAACCAGCAGAGTAAAAAAGAGGAGATTAGAGGCTTTAAAAATTCGAAGGCAAATCCTACTGAGGAAACTAGAAAGGAGCAAAGCCTGTGGCAAGACAAAAGCAAAGGTAACACTGACCAAAAAAGAATATGAAGGGTAACTAGCAAAAGACACAAAAAGAAACAGAAATTTTTTTAAGTACATCAGAAGCAGGAAGCCTGCCAAACAATCAATTGGGCCACTGGACTATCAAGGGGCTAAAGGAGCACTGAAGGAAAAGAAAGCCATTGCAGAGAAGCAAGTGAATTGTTTGCTTTGGTCTTCACTGCAGAAGATATGAGCGAGATTCCAACACCTGAGTCATTCTTTTTAGGTGACAAATCTGAGGAACAGTCCCAGATTAAGATGTCAACAGAGGAGGTTTTCAGAACAAACTGCTAAATTAAACAGTAATATGTCACCAGGACCAGATGGTATTCACCCAAGAGTTCTGAAGGAACTCAGATATTAAATTGCAGAACTACTAATTGTGGTATATAATCTATTACTTAAATCAACCTCTGTACCAGATGTCTGGAGGATAGCTAATGTAATGCCAATTTTCTTAAAGGGCTCCAGACATGATCCTGGCAATTACAGACTGGTAAGCCTAACTTCAGCACCAGGCAAATTGATTGAAACTGTAGTAAAGAACAGAATTATCAGACACATAGATGAACACAATATGTTGGGGAAGAGGCAACATGTATTTTGTAAAGGGAAATCATGCCTCACCAATCTATTACACTTCTTTGATTGTGTCAAAAAGCATGTGGACAAGGGTGATCCAGTTGATATAGTGCATTTGGACTTTCAGAAAGCCTTTCACAGAAGCCCTCACAAAGGGCTCTTAAGCAAAGTAAGCAGTCATGGGACAAGAAGGAAGGTCCTCTCAAGGATAATGATTAAAATATAGGAACGAACAGTAGAAATAAATGGTCAGTTTTCACAATGGAAAGATGTAAATAGAAGGGTCTTCCTAGGTTCTGTACTGGGACCAGTGCTATTCTACATATTCATATATGATCTGGAAAAGGGGGTAAACAGTGAGGTGGCAAAGCTGGCAGACAATACGAAATAACTCAAGATACTCAAGTCCAAAGCTGACTGAAGAATTACAAGGGAATCTCACAAAACTGGGTGACTGGGCAACAAAATGGCAGATGAAATTCAATGCTGATAAAGTGCACAGTAATGCACATTGGAAAACATAATCCCAACTATACATACAAAATGATGGGTCCTTAATTAGCTGTTACCACCCACGAAAGAGACCTTGGAGTCATCATGAATCTCTGAAAACATCTGCTCAATGTGTGGCCACCGCCCAGAGAGCTAACAGCATTTTAGGAACCCTTAGGAAAGGGCTAGATAATAAGACAGAAAATAACATAATGTCACTCTATAAATCACGGTATGCCCACACCTTGAACACTGCGTGCAGTTCTGTTCGCCCCATCTCAACAAAGATCTAGTAGAACAAGCAAACTTACACAGGAGGGCAACAAAAATGCTGCGGGGTATGGAACAGTTTCCGCACGAGAAGAGTTTAAAGAGACTGGGACTGTTCAGCGTAGAAAAGAGACGACTAGGGGGATAAGACAGAGGTCTATAAAATTGTGAGTGATGTGGAGAAAGTGAATAAGGAATAATAATATTTACTCCTTCATATGACTCAAGAATGAGGGGTCACCTGATGAAATTAACAGGCAGCAGGTTTAAAATAAACAAAAGAAAGCATTTCTTCATACAATGCACAATCAGCCTGTGGAACTTGTTATCAGGGGACATCGTGAAGGCCAAAAGTATAACAGGGTTCAAAAAAGAACTAGATAAGTTCATGGAGGATAGGTCCATCCATGGCTATTAGCCAAGATGGTCAGAAATGCAACCCCATGCTCTGGGTGTCCCTAAGCCTTTAACTGCCAGATGGATCACTCAATGATTTCCTTTCTGTTCATTCCCTCTGAAGCATCTGGCACTGTCCAGTGTCAGAAGACAGGATACTGGGCTAGATGATCATTGGTCTGACCCAGTCCGGCCGTTCTTATGTTCTATGTTCTATAAAACCGTTAGGGGATAAATGCCAGCGAGAGTGAAGAGCTATGTAAGCTTAAGGGCAATGGTGGCACAAGAATAAATGAACATAAACTGGCCATGAACAAATTCAGACTGGAAATTAGAAGAAAGTTTCTGACCAGAAGAGGAGTGAAGCTCTGGAACAGCCTTCCAATGGGGGTTGGGGTTGGGGGGATAACTGAGAGAGCTGAACACGTTTATCCTGTGATTGTATGATAGGGTTGCTTTTGAAGGTAGGGGCATAGCTCAGCGACCCCGTGGTTCACTTCTGATTTATGTCCTCTGTTCCTAAAGCTCATACTTCAGGGTTTTAGCCAGTCACCTATAGGGGTCAGGAAGGGACTTTTCCTTCCAATGTATTCTGGGTTTTGTTTTGTTTTATCTCTTTCCTCCAAAACATCAGGGATGGCCAGGGATAGAGATGGGGCATTGGGCAGGGAAGGCCAGGACTCTGAGGTGGCACCAAGCATCCTTTCTCTCACGTACTTGGCTGTCTGCTTCTTGCTCACATGCTCAGAGTCTAAACTGATCACCATATGTGTGGACAGGAAGGAATTTTCCCCAGGTCAGATTGGAAGTGACCTTGGGGTGGGGGGTGGGGTTCACCTTCCTCTGCAGCATGTGGGTGTGGGTCATTTGCCAGGAATATCTGGGTATATCTCACTTAATCATTTCCCTTCCATTGCAGGGACTTCGGGTACTAGTGCACCTCGGTCCCCCATGTTCTCTTCCTGTGGCCCATAATGGTGTGGTCTCCTGTGGGCTGGGATACTTTGGTCTAATTTCTGTTGTTGGGGTTAGTGTGTGGGTGCTGGGTGGGGTTGGTGTAGGGTTGCCAAACATCCAGTTTTTGACCAGAATGCCTGGTCAAACAGAGACCCAGGTGGCTCTGGTAGGCACTGCCCACCGGGCTGTTAAAAGTCCAGTCAGTGGCGCAGTGGGGGCCCGGGACTAAGGCAGGCTTCCTGCCTGCCTGCCCTGGCTCCGTGCAGCTCCCAGAAGCGGCCACCAGGCTCCTGCGGCCCCTAGGCGGAGGGGTAGCCAGGGAGGCTCTGTGCATTGCCCCTGCCCCGAGTGCCGGCTCCGTGGCTCCCATTGGCCAGGAACCGCGACCAAAGGGAGCTGCGGGGGCAGTGCCTGCAGGTGTGAGGGCAGCGCGTGGAGCCTCTCTGGCCGCCCATGTGCCTAGGGGCTGCAGGAATCTGGCAGCCGCTTCCTGGGATCTGCGGTAAGCACCGCCAGGACCCCGTACCCACTTCTGCACTCTGCCCCTCTGCCCCAACCCAGAGTCCCCTCCAGCACCCAAACTCCCTCCCAGAGCCCACACCCCCCACACATCCCAACCCCCTTCCCCAGCCCAGAGCTCCCTCCTGCACCCTAAACCCCTCATCCCCAGATCCACCCCAGAGCCCACACCCCCAGCCAGAGCCCTCCCCCTCTTCCTGCACCACAACCCCCTGTCCCAGCCCGGTGAAAGGGATAGTGAGCGATGGAGGGAGGGGGGATAGAGCAAGTAGGGGGTGGGGCCTCGGGGAAGGAGCAAGACGGGGGTGTTCCGTTTTGTGTGATTAGAAAGTTGGCAACCCTAGGTTGGTGGCCTGTGATATACAGGAGCTCAGACTAGATGGTCTGGTGGTGCCCTCTGGCCTTAAACTCTATGACTCTTCTGCATGGCCAGCCTCATGTACAATATGATGTAAAGCTGTGTGTCCTCCTTTAGTCTGTTTAACGAATCTGTGCTGAGTGTAGAGGAACCCTCAACTGCACAGATGACCTCAGATTTCATCATCTGGATCTCTAGTATGTAAGTTCTACTGCAGCTCTTCATCACTTTTCTGCAATTAACATGTCTTTACCAGGGATCTGTGTGACCTTTAGATGCTATTTCTGTAACTGAAGTAGCACGTGCTGTCGCCTTGCAGGTGCTTTCCCAAGAGGTTTGGTGTCTGTTGCCTCCAGTGGTTTATGATCAGACGGTACCACAACCTGTACTCCATATACGTACTGTGACTTTCTTTTGAATTCTTGAACGGTGACTGGCTTGCTGGGATCATAGAATATGAGTACTGGTGCATTACAGAGCACTATCTCTAGTTGTTGCAGTGTCTTGTCATGTTTCCATGACCATTGCCACATTGTTCTTAAGTAGCAATTGTCTCAATGGAGCAGTGAAAGGTGCTTCACCTGGCTATGTACTGTGCAAGGAATCTAATCATCCCCAGGATCCTCTGTATTGGCTCTTGTCCTGCAAAGGTGTCATATGAGCTATGGCTTCAACCTTACTGTTATCTGGTGATGAGAGAATGTGTCCCAAGCATTTGATTTCGGGTAGCATGAGCTGGATTTTATCTGGGTTGAACTTGATATTCTCTGCTTGAGCCCTTGCCATCATTTTCCTCTGTGTCTGATCAAGTTAAGTTGATGCTGCTGCTATCACGTTGTCTGCTATTGTATGGACCTTGCAATATCTCCAAATGTTTCATTATTCTTTTGTTGAAATACGTCACTAATTAACTTTGCTCCCAAAGTAGATGGAGAAACTTGTATCTATCCCAGGGAGCATTGAACTCAGATGACCCCTTATCTAACGTGCCTTGCCAATTTCCATCTTTCTTGTCTACAGTAGTGAATATGTGTGTTACCAGCTAGTCAGTATTGAACAATGGCTGGTGTGGGGATGGAGTAATGTGGCCTTAGTGGAGCCTTATTAAGGTCTCTAGGATCCACACAAATCCCAATCATGCTATTTGTCTGCTCAGTTTTGACCAAACTGTTAACCCATGGAATGAGTATGTTGAATTTGGCTAAGACATTTTCTTTTTCTACCTGCCTAAGTGCATCTTTGAGTTTGTCTGTCACTGCAAAAGGTATATTCAGTAGCTGTGTGTGACAGGGATGACTGATGGGTTCATAGATATGTGGTGCTTCCCAGGGAATTCTCCTGGTCCCTTGAAGACCTCTGGTATTGTGCAATCCATCCTTCTTTAGTTCTGTGTGTCTGGGTGTGCGGCCTACCTGCTCTGTGTGGTAGGGTTAGCTTCCCTCCGAACAGTGGTGGTGTGGATTCCTCATTGGTGAAGACTGAAGACTGAGCTTGTTCTTGACTGTTGCTGCTGTTAGGGTGACTTCCTTCACAGTGAGTTCTGGAACTGCCTGTATCTGTGTCTAGTTGGGACCTGGTGTCTTTTTCAAAAGGTGAATTGGTAAAATATTAGCTCAGTATCAAGCTTTGACTTTCTTGGCACATTTCTTACATACAGCGTAGAATAGCAGCGTTTGACAGAGTGTGTTGCACCATTTCTATTACCCGGTGATGCTGTATCTACCGGGAGAGATTGCATCGCATTCAAGTTCAGCCAGAGAGGTGTGGCTTTGTCCTTTGGGTTCGTTTGCCACTCTGCACATAGAAGAACAGTAATTTAAGTTTCCACATTTGCGACACATTAGGCTTGGCAGCCTCTGGGCACTTGTGTCTTCCCGCAGCCTGTGCAGTTTCTTTGTGTGAGTTGACGGTGTGTCTGCTTTGCTCTCTCAGGTGTCTGGGCCTGCCCATAGTGTTCTGGATACTCTTTTGTCCAAGAGCCTCTGTGGCCCAGACACAATCTCTATTTGTGTCTTTATGGCTTGTGAGGCTCTGCAAACATCTATTGCTTTTTGCTCAAATCAGATTCTCTCAACAGCCTTTCCTTCAGCCCTGTATCAGTGACACCAAACAGAGTCATTATCAGTATTTCCAAACTCACTGCTTCTTGCTTTTTGCCTCAGCTCTATGACATACTGGCTATCTGCTCTTCTAGGTGTGGGGGACACCAGTACTGGTTTCGTTCAAACACCACAGTTTTCTTAGGCTTACAATAGTTCCTAGGCATTGTTAAAACCTCATTCAAAGAGGGAGCATTTTCATTTGGCTGCTGTAACAACATGATAAACTTCCAGAGCCTCCTCCCCCACTGTTTGCAGTAAAAAGGCATGTCCTCTTCTCCTTTATCTGCTCAGATGGAGATAGTCTCAGCGATTACCAAGGAAAGATGAAGGTGGGGGTGGTTTGCAACCCTCCACATTCTGAATTATTCTTGCTATTATTTTCTATTTTAACTGCATTCTTTTTGGGTTCACTGTTGCTGCATACTCACAGGGTCCTGTGTCTCAGAACTCTGTTCCTGCTGTGTGGCTCCTGCTGCTCTGCGGATTGCAGTTCTTGTCTATGTGCAGCCTTTTACGTCATTTGCTGACCCACTGTTTTCCTGACAAAGGCAGCCACTTCTTGCGTCATACAGAAGGTGGTCACTGCTGACACCACTTTGTGCTTTCTAGTGTGGCCCAGGCATGTCTTCCTTGTGAGTATGCTGCAGACTTTGCACTCCAGGAACCCAGAGCGGGTCAGGGGACCAGGGTTATAAAGTTTAAACCGCAATACAAAACAAGAGGGCTTCTACAGGAGGTCTCTCATGCTGATGAATATGCATGACTAATTTTAAATAGACGATACCACAATACACTGCAGGCCTGCCCCACAAAATCTCTGTTCTTCCAGTCCTCAACTGTTCACAGCTCTGCCAATGCACCTTGGTCCTGCCCCCACAGGATCCCTGCCACTCCAATCCTACATGGTGCATGGCTCTGCCAATGGGCCTTGATCCTGGCCTGGCATTTCATCTCTTCCAGCACAAGCCGTTAGTGCAGCACAGAGCAGCAGTTACAGTTTCATTTTTCCTTTTGCCATTTTGTCATTTTTCCAAAATAGGAGAATTTTAGAAAAGTTACAGAGAAGTGAGAAAACAATGCTCATTTCATTGCCCTCAATGGTGACAAGCGGAAAAGTGAGAATCTGACATTTCAAAAATTAAACATTATTCAAAATATTTCACTTTTTTTGAAAAAAACAAAAACAAAAAATTGTTCCCTTTGGCACCCTACAAAATGGAAACAACTTTAACAGTCCAACATATTCTGTCCAGTTGTTCTTCCATTTTCCCACTAGCTCCTCCCTACCCAGGGCTTTGGTGTTGTGGACAAACAGCCAGGATGTGTGACTTGTGTGAGACCCCTGAACTCATTTCACTTGTGACTGAAGGCAGCTTCTTGCCAAGGCCCTGAGGCAATGCTCATGCATGAGCTCACAGTGCCACCTCCCCGCCTTCCCTCAGCAAACAATATTACCTGGGAGCTTCTGGATCTGCCAGCCTTCACGTGTTCGATACAGATTCCCTGGGCACCAGGGGACCACCGTGGAGAAGTTGGCAAGGGGCAAATCAAGGCAGTGTCCCAAAGGGGCCCCCTCCTCACACCCCTCCCCCTTGTGTGCACAGAGCAACCACTATGTGGCAAAGTGCTCAGGGGAAAATCTTGAGTCAAAGCCCTGTGTCCTCCTAGCAACATGGTCCCTGAAGCAGTCTCTGTTGTGGAGCAACCCCAGCCCTGGGGCTGGCTGTCAGTGCTAATGTATCCCCAGGAGGAGAGGCAGAACCATGCAGCACCACTCAGAGCCCATGCGGCTCACCTTCCCTGCCGGGGGACCAAGCCCCCTGCCTTGTGTTTGCTGCTGGCTGGGGCTGGCGCCAGGGAGAGCGCTTCTTTGGGAGCTGGTGAAAGGCCCAGGGCTGGAACTCGGCTGAGACCGTCTCTAATCGGCAGGGCTGGGCTTTATGGGGAGGTGAGGCGGCTGTACTGCGAATTCCCTTCCCAGCTCCCAGCTGAGCAGAAAGAGCGGATTAGTCATTCTTTCCTCTCGGTGCTGGGCGTTGAGCTCCTGCACGCTGCTGCTAATGCATTGGCTCCAGGTCCACGTGCTGGGAAATCCCAATTCTGTGGCCTTTAAGGAGCTGAGAGCTGGTGGGGCGCGGGGGAAGAGTCTAAGGTTGCTGTCACCAAGCCAGCAATGGAATCTGGGGTGCTCTGGGCGCTTGACCCTCATGCCTAGGGGAGCTGTGCGAGCACCATGGTGCAGAGAACCCATGGGGCTTTGCCCTCTCTCCCCCTCAGCTGCATACCATGGCAATAATCCCAGGCAGTCCCAACCAAGGGCCTTCTCAGGCAATGCTGCAGGCAGATGGTGGGGGGGAAGATGGGGCAGAGTGGGAGGGGAATGAGAGGAATGTTGGGGGGCTGAAGGGGCAGATGATGGTGGGGAAGATGGGGCAGATTGGTAGGGGAATGAGAGGGAGGTTGGGGGGCTGAAGGGGCAGATGGTGAGGGGGGCAGGTGGGGCAGAGTGGGAAGGGAATGGCATAGTGGGAGGGGAATGAGAGGGAGGTTGGGGGGCTGAGGGGGCAGATGGTGAGGGGGGAAGGTGGGGCAGAGTGGGAGGGGAATGAGAGGGAGGTAGGGGGGCTGAGGGGGCAGATGGTGAGGGGGGAAGGTGGGGCAGAGGTGGGAGGAGAATGAGAGGGAAGTTGGGGAGCTGGGGGGCAGATGGTGAGGGGGGAATGTGGGGCAGAGTGGGAGGGGAATGAGCGGGAGGTTGGGGAGCTGGGGGGCAGATGGTGAGGAGAGAAGGTGGGGCAGAGTGGGAGGGGAATGAGAGGGAGGTTGGGGGGCTGAGGGGGCAGATGGTGAGGGGGGAATGTGGGGCATAGTGGGAGGGGAAGGAGAGGGAGGTTGGGGGGCTGAGGGGGCAGATGGTGAGGGGGGAAGGTGGGGCAGAGTGGGAGGGGAATGAGAGGGAGGTTGGGGGGCTGAGGGGGCATATGGTGAGGGGGGAAGGTGGGGCCGAGTGGGAGGGGAATGAGAGGGAGGTTGGGGGGCTGAGGGGGCAGATGGTGAGGGCGGAAGGTGGGGCAGAGTGGGAGGGGAATGAGAAGGAGTTTGGGGTATCTGGGGGCAGATGGTGAGGGGGGAAGGTGAGGCAGAGTGGGAAGGGAAGGAGAGGGAGGTTGGGGGGCTGAGGGGACAGATGGTGAGGGGGAAGGTGGGCGGGGGCATGAGAGGGAGGCTGGGGAGAGGCTGAGGAGAATACGATGGGTGAAAGACACCCAATGGTCTCTGCTCCCCAGGGGTCCCCTTGGCGCTGCAGGGGCAGAACGTGAATTGATGGCCTAGCCCCCCGCTGCACTCTGCAGGGACCCAGACCATCCTCCCCGCCTCCTCCCCTCCGCCCTGGGTGCCCTGCGCACAGTCACACCCGGCTGTCTTCTCCTCTTCGCTGTGAAGGAGGCAGCTGTTCCCCTGGGGCTGATGTGGGGCACTGCGAATGCCCCGGGCTAGGGGCTGGGCCACTGGTTTTTGCCTCCCCCTGAGGCGCCAGAGGAAAGGAGCCGGCCTCCCCGCCGCCTAGGGAGCCCGCAGCCTGTGCGGGGAAGGGGTTCAGTTACAAGGGCCCCTCCAAAGGGTTGTGATTTGGGTGAGCATCTGGAATTCAAACCTTTGTGAGCCCTGACAGGCCCCGATTAAAGAATTTGGGGGGCCCTGGGCACTATATAAATTGGGCCCCCCATACCTTCCGTAAACTAGACAGCAAATTGCCCCCACCCCATACGTACCCCAGCCCGCACAGACCCCCGACTGCCACTCCTGCCCCGCCCCATGCATACCTTACCTCACAGAAACCCCTGAATGCCCTTCCCACCCCAGATACTCCAGCAGTACTCCACCAGCCCCCTCTTATCCCAACAGTCCTCCCCACATCTCAGCTGCCTTGACACACCCACCCAGTACCTCAGCCACAACTCCCAGCATCCCGCACTCAGCTACAACTCCTTGGCCCCAGCCCTACCACACCCCAATATCCAAAATTCCCCCCACAGCCCCCACAACTCAGCCCACCCCACCCCCGACATCCCCCACAACTCACCCAACCCCCAATCATAGAATCAGAGAATATTAGGGTTAGAAGAGACCTCAGGAGGTCATCTAGTCCAACCCCCTCCTCAAAGCAGGACCAACCCCAACTAAATCATCCCAGCCAGGGCTTTGTCAAGCCGGGCCTTAAAAACCTCTAAGGAAGGAGATTCCACCACCTCCCTAGGTAACCCATTCCAGTGCTTCACCACCCTGCTAGTGAAATAGTGTTTCCTAATATCCAACCTAAACCTCCCCCACTGCAACTTGAGACCATTGCTCCTTGTTCTGTCAGACCCCCACAGCTTACCGCACCCCCCAATATCACCCTCTTCCCCCACAACTCACCCCACCATCTCCCAACTTCCCCCCTCACCCCTTAGCCTACCAGCAATTTGCACCCAGCTACTCACCCACCCGGCACCTTCTAGCCACTCAGCAGCTCAGGTCTCTGCTCCCACCGCAGGCTAGGGCGGCTCCTCCTGCTCCTGGCTACCCAGTTCCACCGGCTCTGTTCTCACACTGCCCCGTGCCGCTCAGGTTCGGTGCAGCCGCCCCTGGCCAAACCTCAGTGAGTGATATTGGGACCTGGCACATGGGGTCACAGCGCTGCTCAGATTTGGCCCAGCTGCCCTCCATCATGATGGAGCGGTAGGTAGGCCAATTTGAACTCAGGTTCCCCCCGCCTTGCACCCCGGTCATCAGGGACCCCCTGAGATACACAGAGTGCCCATTGATTAATCTGGGCCTGATCCCAGAGAATTTGGAGCCTGATCCTGAATCCCTCAAATTTCAGGGCGTGTTTGGATCCTGGGTTTTGATTGGGCCCAGTAGAGGGATAGCACACTACTCCCACTCCAAACCATTGAGAGCTCAGATTCTGCCTTGGGCCTGAGTCTACACAGCCTCTGAGCAGGACACGGCGGCTGAAGTGGCTCTCCCCAGTATGGTGCAGGAGGACCCATCCCTGCTGCTCTCGGGGCCAGTGACCCCCACAGCCAAAGATGGAGGCTCAGCTACATAAACTAACCAAGCATCTCGAGCAGCAGCTCTGTTCAGGACACCAGCCCCTCAGGGTACTGATTTGAGTGGCACGTGGTGGAGGGGGTCAGAGACCGTTCTCTGAACCGCAGGGCAATCAGTTGTTAGCGGAGCGTCCCAGAGCATCCCATTTACAGCAGCGCCTGCCTTGCTGAGCAGCACGCTATGTAACCACCTTGAAATAGACACAAGGGAAAGGCTTCTTCACAAAGCCTATTATCTGCCCTGAATGCCGGATTAGAGAGCAAAGCCTTCCCTGGATTTTGAGAACACGCCGCGAAGGAGGGAGAATTGTCTCCCTCAGTACCTCAGGGCACTGCTGCGGAGGAGCCAGGAGCCAGCCGCGACTTCTGCCATTTGACATCAGCAGGAGTTGGGGTGGGGGTGGATTTGTTTCCTCAGTCACCTGCACAGAGTCAAGCAGTTCTGGAGCTTCCCAGCCAGCCTCCCCTGTCCCACTCCCTCACTATACATCCCCTCTTTCACTCCCCACAGAGCTGAATGCCCATTCCTGCAATCATATCCATTACCCCTCAGCATTTGCTCAGTGGTCTGATGGGTGATTTTCACCCTATGGGTTGTTCCTCTTCACTATTCACATCGCGCGACTGGTCACATAAGTCACATAGAGTTTTTCCCAATCCACTGATTGGATGGATGAACCATTTTTTAAACAGGAAAGTGACTCATGAAAGGCAACAGGCAGCAGCTTCCAGAAGAGGACTTTCCGGAGAGACGAAGGTTCGTGGTGAAAGTCATACAGATTTGGGAAGTGGCTGAGGATCGGTGTACGAGACCAGCTGTAGCACTGACGGAGAGGAAGCATGAGCCCAGGTCCCGCGCATGCAGAGCATGTGGCCAGCCAGCACCTCTCCCATTTCTCTGGGCCTTGCCCAAAAGGGTGACGGGGCGGCCGAGCCGAGAGGGACTTCTCAGTGGATTGAATGCGAGGAATAGAATCAGGCTGCCAGTGCCTGCATTCCCCTCACCATGCGCTGGGCAGAAGCAGTATAAACTTCCCCACTCAGCACCTTGCTCAGCCTGCCCTGCTGGGACCCTGTGGGCTCCAGGGACACAACTCACAACTCCTCAGGGCCTCTCTGGATGTCCCCTGGCAGTGCCTGTAGCTCCCAAAGGACAGATTCCTTTCTCCCCCGTCACAGTGAGAGCTGGCTCGAGCCCAAGGGAGCTGGCATGGGAGCAGGAAGCTGGCTCAGTCCACCCTGCTGAGCTCTGTTCGCCCGTCATGCCCTGGCACAGTCTCACAAACCAGGTCAATTAGGGAGGCGGGGGGGAGAAGCAGCGCAGGCCAGAGCACTCTTTCTCTCTCTCTCTCCTTGGTTTCTCTTTCAGCCACAGATTGGTGTGTTTAGCCTCCCTGTAGCATCAGCACATTCCCCTAATACCATGGAATAAATAGAAGGATGACTTACGGACAGGTGGCTTTATTTCAAGTATGGAAGATCCCCTAAGCCAGAGCACATAAGGTGTGAGCAAGTTAAAGGAGAATCTCCACTGGGCCTTGCTAAGCTCATTACTCATAACTCACTCCTAATCATGGGATATTAATGGGCTTTTTGGATTAGGTCTCCTGGCTGTATCAAGCACATGTGCAAGGCTGGACTAGACATTTTATAGGTTACAAAGAGAGAAAGGGGGAAAACCTCACTCTTTATGGGGCAGATTTCATGCTGTGCAGTTAATGTACACGTTTTTACTGTCTGCAATCCTAAACCCTCTCAATCCAGATCTGACGCAGGTGCAGGAGCCCAATCAGAGCAGAGATAGTGAGTTGAGAGAGAGAGAGAGCGCACATGCAGCAGGGACATTGCCATCCCAGGGGCTACTGGGGACAGGGACAGGGATTTTGTAGTGCATTGGATGTGTATAGGATTAACAGCAGGGGTGGTGTGGGTATTGAGACCCCATTCACTTTGGACACAAAGGAGAGTAACCCCTTGCCACTCTGAATGAATTCTTCTGCTGGCTCCATAGGTGCTGGAACTAGGGGTATGGGGAGTGTTGGGGGTGCTAGCACCCGGCCTGACTTGAAGTGGTTTCCATCATATACAGAGATTACAGTTTGGTTCAATGGTTCTCAGCACCCCCACTATACACATTGTTCCAGCACCCCTGGCTGGCTCCTTCAAGTAGAACAGCTACCTACGCATAGTACAGCCAAGTGAGCAACCCAGAGGCACTCAGGGATCTCAATGGAGCAAGCACTTGAAGACGGGATTTTAGGAAGTGAATCATAGAATATCAGGGTTGGAAGGGACGTCAGGAGGTCATCTAGTCCAACCCCCTGCTCAAAGCAGGACCAATCCCCAACTAAATCATCCCAGCCAGGGCTTTGTCAAGCCTGATCTTAAAAACTTCTAAGGAAGGAGATTCCACCACCTCCCTAGGTAACCCATTCCAGTGCTTCACCACCCTCCACCCTCAGGCTCCAACTCTGGCTGTGGCATGTGGGAGGGAGAAGGTTCATAAGGTGGTGCCTATAGACCAGCTAAGAACAGACCCCATTGTGTTAGGCACTGTGCAAATGCAGAGAGGTAGACAGTCCTTGCCCCGAGCAGTTTGCAATCTTCATTAGTCTTAATTACTCTTCAGGAAGGATACACTGAGAGCGGGCTGGGCTGGAGCACAGGAACCATCATCCTCACATTGGGGTGGAGCTGGGATTTTGGATCCACCTCAACTCAACAACAAATAGGCCACTTGGAAGCCTGTTCCAGACAAATTCATAGATTCATAGATACTAAGGTCAGAAGGGACGATTATGATCATCTAGTCCGACCTCCTGCACAACGCAGGCCACAGAATCCCACCCACGCACTCCTGCGAAAAACCTCTCACCTATGTCTGAGCTATTGAAGTCCTCAAATCGTGGTTTAAAGACTTCAAGGAGCAGAGAATCCTCCAGCAAGTGACCCGTGCCCCATGCTACAAAGGAAGGTGAAAAACTTCCAGGGCCTCTTCCAATCTGCCCTGGAGGAAAATTCCTTCCCGACCCCAAATATGGCGATCGGCTAAACTCTGAGCATATGGGCAAGATTCACCAGCCAGATACTACAGAAAATTCTTTCCTGGGTAACTCAGATCCCACCCCATCTAACATCCCATCACAGGCCATTAGGCCTATTTACCATGAATATTTAAAGATTAATTAATTACCAAAATCATGTTATTCCATCCTACCATCTCCTCCATAAACTTATGGAGCTTAATCTTAAAGCTAGATAGATCTTTTGCCCCCACTGCTTCCCTTGGAAGGCTATTCCAAAACTTCACTCCTCTGATGGTTAGAAACCTTCATCTAATTTCAAGTCTAAACTTCCCGGTGGCCAGTTTATATCCATTTGTTCTTGTGTCCACATTGGTACTGAGCTTAAATAATTCCTCTCCCTCTCTGGGATTTATCCCTCTGATATATTGATAGAGAGCAATCCTATCTCCCCATAACCTTCTTTTAGTTTGGCTAAACAAGCCAAGCTCCTTGAGTCTCCTTTCATAAGACAAGTTTTCCATTCCTCGGATTATCTTAGTAGCCCTTCTCTGTATACTGAGCTTGCACGTTTACACATTCAGAATCAGGAAATAACAAAAGTCATGGTGTCTTGGCAAACCTAACTCTGCCCTTTGTGCATATGCATCATTATGATACAGTCTTCATTTACCTGATCACATACTATTTCCATGTACATTGTAACATACCGTTTCTCAGCTCTGACAATAAAACCTCACACAGTTTGCTTGGCAACCTTTAGATACACACATCTTGTAATGTTTTTTTCATCCTTTCAGAATTACACTAATTCCCTTGCCATAATGGCCCAGTGTATCATTATTGATAGATTTCAGAGTAACAGCCGTGTTCGTCTGTATTCGCAAAAAGAAAAGGAGGACTTGTGGCACCTTAGAGACTAACCAACTTATCTGAGCATAAGCTTTTGTGAGCTACAGCTCACTTCCCGGTGCATCCGATGAAGTGAGCTGTAGCTCACGAAAGCTCATGCTCAAATAAATTGGTTAGTCTCTAAGGTGCCACAAGTACTCCTTTTATTATTGATAGACTTGAATATCAATTCTCAACTCTCTAAGGAATGCATTTTCTTTTCAGCCAGCAACACAGCCTTCCAGTTCAGGGGATGAGGCCTTTAGCTGCAAAGCTAGTTTAGTACACGTACATGCTCCGTAGCTGTGCACAAGTGTGCACTAAGTGAGCTCTGTAGCGAACGGCTTAATCCCAACGAGCTGGGGATTAGGTCATTTACTATGCAGCTAATTTAGTTACAAACTAAGAGCTTGTCTACATGGACATTTACTTAGTGGCAAGCTGGGGTATAAATCTACCCTTCACTACTGCTGCACACTACGTGTGTCTGTGGACTCTGCTGCTGTGCACGAAAAGTCCCCTAGCGTGCTTTGATCTACTCCTGTTTCAAAAAGGGGTATGGAACTTTTCGTCCACACGGTCACTTAGAGTGCGGCAGGCTAGGGCGAGGTGGATTGACAGCCCAGTTTGCTGCACACTAGTTGGTCATGTAGACAATCTTTAAGGTCCTGTACACTCTCCCTCATGCACGTCTCCCTCCCCGCATCCCCTCCCAGCCCCGTTGCAGTGGCTGGGACTCCGTGAGGATGCAGGGATCCATTGTCCAGGTCAGCTGGCACAACCAGGGTTGTCTATGCCAGCGCAGTTTCACCCTGACTCTGTGTCGTCTGCTGTGGAATTATGCTGCACAGTTTGCACAGACATGACTTTCATGCCTCCTGTCTGGTGTACACAGAAACATGCTCAGTTCTGGGACATGCCACACGGGTATCTAAGCTTGTGATGTCTGCTGTTAGTCGAGCTGTAGAATGTCTATCATGTAAGCCAAGTCTGTTATATAATGAGGGATATTCACCAGGGGGCAGAGTAAACGCTGAGCATGCAACCTGAATTGGGGATTTCCTGCCTTTTGAGTGCTTACCCGTGCAGTCTCAGTGCTCTATTGAGGTAGTTTTTTGTATGGACAATGGAATGGATCACTCAATAACTGCCCTGTTCTGTTCATCCCCTCTGAAGCATCTGGTACCGGCCACTGCTGGAAGACAGGATACTGGGCTAGCTGGACCATTGGTCTGACCGCATGTGGCCATTCTTATGTTATGTTCTTATGAAATGTCCTAGTTATTTTAAGATGAGAAATCCTTCCCCCCACCCCACAAAAGGAGGTGGTTCAGCGAGGTTCACTCTTCGGGACTTTGAAGCCCTGCTAACTTGCCTTTGGTTTCTTTGTACTGTACCATTAAATGTCTGTAAACTCTCCCAGGCTGTGGAGTTCAGCAGCTACCTTGTTGTCTGAGTTGCCCCAATCTGTTTCAGAGAAGCCACGCCAGGGCTTGCCATCTGTATGCGATGCATGCATTGAATGCCCCAGAATTAATTTCTACAAGAATATGAAAGCCTTGAATCTGACTTCCTGACTGGCTGTGCCCACGGCACGATACTGTCCAGCCCCTGAATATGCATGTAGAACAAAATGGAGTCCTCTGTCCGGCGGGACCACACGCGTACAGTGCATGTGAGGTCACGCCTTTGCATAAGTGTGGACTTGCATGCCTGACTAAAAATGTCACATCATACCACTGAGCCACACACACTGCACTCTCTCCTGGAGACTTTATTTAGATGATGGAAAAGAACAAGAAAGAACTAAAGTAAAGTTAGTTTAGATTGAAAGTGCCTGGTTGATCTTTGCACTTGGAAAATTACAGGGAGAAGTTTGGGGAGTCTCAGTGACTCTGGGAGGTGCACAGGAACACATCACTCTCACGAATGCAGCATCATTACAAAAGCCGCTGGCGCCCACACAGCACAAAGTCCCGCCGACCTCAGCACATGGCTGCTGTTGCTGTTTGGCAGCAAGGGCTGCTGCTCAGTGCATGTAATTCCTGCCCTGGTTTTTTCACCTCCATAAGACAAGCACAGCCCCATTGTCCGCAGGGCTCTGAGCCCTTGGTTCAGAGGCCAAGCCACTGAGCACTGCACAACTTCTTAGGTGGCTGTCACTTTGAGACAGCCGTGACGATGCAGCCGCTCAGGAGAGCCATGAACCGGGAGCCAAGGTTTTCAGCTCCAGAAATATGAAATGTGAGGGTTTGGACGCGGTTTGTCACTGACATCTCCTTGA
This sequence comes from Chelonia mydas, assembly GCF_015237465.2. Taxonomy (NCBI): domain Eukaryota; kingdom Metazoa; phylum Chordata; order Testudines; family Cheloniidae; genus Chelonia; species Chelonia mydas. The sequence goes on along the minus strand of NC_051259.2, from coordinate 16,978,774 downwards.
CAGCAGAATCCACCTGTGACAAGGCAGTTAGTGTAAGGGTTGTGCTGCAACCCTCCTGCCACTCAGCTTTGCCGGCCCTGGGAACTCGCTGATCCCTGCTGTGCATTTGTTCCAATGCAGCATGTTTCTCAGGTCAAAGGGAGCTTAGCACTTAGTCCTGTCCATATTCCCGCACCATGAAGGATAACAGGTCACTTAGGTAGATGGATTTATTTATGTACTCTAACAATAAAGGCTAGGAACAAGAGAAGGACATGAAACACATTGTGAGTAGTTATGCTCCAAAGCAAGAACATACTGGACTCCGTGAAGTTCCTGGCTGTCTCCAAGATGCATGCTGACGCTAGGAATTCCACCTCCCCAGCAGGGATAGAAAACATCCTTCTGCCCCCCCCCCCCCCCCCCCCCCCCGGCTTCTATACTTGAGCTAAAGGAAACCTCAGCTTACTCCTTGGACCATAGGGTCTATGACACACCGCTCAGCAGTTCTGATCCCATCCAGTAGAGGGCAGTGGAACACACACGCTAACCAGCACTTTGCAATATATTGGACAACACGGAAAAGTAGCATTAAATATATAAGAATGTAAGAGTGACTATACTGGATCAGACCAATGGTCCATCTAGCCAGATCCTGTCTTCAAACAGTGGCTGGTGCCAGATGCTTCAGGGGGAATGAACAGAAAAGGACAATTTATTGAGTGATCCATCCCTGTCGCCAAGTCCCAGCTTCTGGCAGCCAAGGTTTAGGGACACCCAGAGCAGGGGGTTGTGTCCCTGACCATCTTGGCTGACAGCCATTGATGGACCTGTCCTCCACTAACTTCTCTGATTCTTTTTTTAACACAATTATTCTTTTGGCCTTCACATCTCCTATCAATGAGTTCCACAGCTTGACTGTGAAGAAGCACTTCCTTAAGTTTATTTTAAACCTGCTGCTTATTAATTTCATCGGGTGACCCCTAGTTCTTCTCTTATGTAAAATAGCACTTCCTTATTCACTTTCTCCCCACCAGTCATGTGTCATAGCCCCTTATCATACCCTCCCCTAGTCGTCTCATTTCTAAGATGAACAGTCCCGGTCTTTTTAATCTCTCCTCAGATGCAAGCTCTTCTATCCCCTTCATTATTTTTGTTGCCTTTCTCTGGACTTTTTCCAATTTTAATAGATCTTTGTTGAGATGGGGCGAACAGAACTGCATGCTGTAGTCAGGGTCTGGATGTCCCATGGATTTATACAGTGGCATTATGATATTTTCTGTCTTATGAAAATATGAACTCATTCTGGACACGCACACAATGTCGACCAGTGTCTCAGTGTAACCAGCTTCATCCAGCTCTCACCGGCCACACACGTCTTCCCTGCTGTGCTTTTACTTCATGAGCATGTCTCTGCTCTGCATCTTCTGCAGGATTCACGGTAGCCGAGGCCCCATTTCTCCTTCCATGAAGTTCCAGGTTACTGAACTCCATCCTACCACAAGAAAACACAACTTCCTTCATCTCTGCCTCGATCCCAACTGACTTCAATTCATCCTCAAAATACTGGAACATTACCTGACTCTTACCCCTCCCTCTCCCCAGTGCGATAGCTTAGGCTGTGCCCATGCGGCTTGCTAGCCCGGGGCCAGCACTGCACAGACAGGGGCAGTGGTATTTTATATAAATAGATGGGCCAGAGGTGTTAACATAACCCAGCCACAGTCCAACATCCACCAGTGTTAACCAAGGTCTGGGGTTTGATATACAGAGACCTCAGCCTGCTTGGTACCATGGCAAACACCCCATTAAAATCCTTTTTAACCTTTTACTAAACATATAAAAAAGAAAGAAAACAACTAAAACATTTGCAATGTGAAGTATTCAGTGAGGTTTTCATTGTAACAACATTTCTTGTTCCCTTTCCCTTTAGCTGGAGAGAGTTCTGGAAGGAAACCCCCTGGCCTGACAGTCTCTTCGATGGTGTCCTTTGGGAGAAAAGAGAAGTTAGTTGAGACTGGCTGGAGATTCTGCTGGTGCTACTGTTGTTAAAGGCCAATCCTGTCTCATGCCAGGTGGTGCCTGGGATTCTGCGGGAGCTGGCAAGGGTCGTGTGGGACCCGCTCTCTGGCCCAATCTGGTCAGGAAACCTCTCAGGATTAGGGTAATGAAGGCCCAGGATTCAAGGAAATGGTGGGGGTAGCAGCCATGATGGTGAAGCTCACTTCAGTAGCATCCCTGTGTTTTTCTATCTGCTCTGTCCCTCCCCAAGTCCCTCTCTTTAAGGACCCAGCAGAGGAGTGATGGGTGGAATAGCCCATCCTCTTATTATTTTGTGCACCAATTAGGCTTAATATCTAACACACCACTTTTGGTTCATTAATTTCTGGCTCCATATCATCTGTTTTTAACAAGCATTATTTCAACAGTTTTTGGTTTATATTAACATGGCCTTTTTGGTTTAGACTAATCCAGTTCCTCTGTCTGGTTTCCTTGCACCTAATCCCATCAACATCTGTTATTATAGTTTATTGTGGTATTTTATGAACATATACTCACTTTTTAAACTCACAATTAGGGTAAAGTTGTAGGGCCACTTATCACAACAGGGATTACCCCTCTTGTGTTCAGTGTCCCAGAGTTAGCCATGCAGAGAGCTGAATAACTACACAGTGGATTAAAACGAAGGGTGAACTTTTCAAAAGTGCCTAAGTGATTTAGCACTTGTACACCTTCTTTCCAGTCTGAATTTGTCTAGCTTCAGCATCCAACCTCTGGATTGGGTTAGACCTTCCTCTGCTAGATTGAAGAGCCCAGTATTAAACATTTGTTCCCCATGTAGCTACTTATATAGTGTAATCAAGTTATCCCTTAACCTTCTCTTTGTTATGGTAAATAGATTGAGCTCCCTGAGTCTATCACTCAACTGATGGCCTCCCTTTACTCACAAATCTCCTTTGCCTGCTGCGCCAGACACTGACCGGGAGGACCTGGCAGACGGGAAAGCTGAGGATTTTCCCAGTCGTATCCTTCTAGCAACACGGTGGATCCTTGGTTTCTCCTGCAATCTACATAGTCCTAGTGTCAGCCAGTGCCCAGCCAGAATGGCCCCTAGTTCTTCTGTGCCTGGGCTCACTCCTGAGCGAGATCTCCTGCTTAGCATATCACAAGCTGTCGCTAAGCTAATGTTCAGCCTTTACATTACCTTCGTATGTGTCCATGTGTCCTCATGGCCAAAAATCCACAATGTGATCATAGGGCAGGAGCTACTGCAAACTCCTATTTAGTATTATGATTATGATTATTTTATTTATTATATGCACAGTTGCTAGGAGAACTTGAAAAGGTCTGGCAGTTCTGTTTAAATACACACTCAACTGTTCCTTAGACCCTTCTCTGGACCTCCAGTTACACACCAGACTGGAAGGACTGGATGCTTTTTGGGGCAGGGACTGTCTTTTTGTTCTGTGTCTGAACAGCACCTAGCACCACCAGGTCTTGGTCCAGGGCTGGGGCGCCGAGGTGCTACCGTAATTCACCTAATAGCAATCCAGGTGTACAGAACAGAGCACAATGGATTTCCTGGTCCCTGACTGGAGCTTCTAGGAGCCACCACAGCAATGAGTATGGATCACTCTCCCCAGTGAGCATCACAACTGTTTTATAATAATAATAAATTAATAATTCACTTCTATAGCTCTTGTCCCCTGAGCATCTCAGAGTGCTTTACAGCATCAATTAATGAAGCCTAATAACATGGATGGAAAGTACTTTACAGGAGGGGAAACTGAGACAGAGAGTAAAGCAAGATTTGCCCAAGTGGCTCTATCTATCTATCTCTCTGTCCCCACACACCCCATCTATCTGTCTCTCTCTCTATCCCCGCACACCCATCTCTCTCTCTCTCTCTCTCTATCCCCGCACACCCCATCTCTCTCTCTCTCTCTCTCTCTCTCTCTCTCTATCTCCTCAAACCCCATCTCTCTCTATCTATCCCCGCACACCCCATCTCTCTCTCTCTCTCTCTCTCTCTCACACACACACCCCTCTCTTTCTCTTCCTCCGTCTCTTGCCTGTGCCCATCACTTGGCAGTTAGGTACCTGCTGGGATAGCTTAAGCTCCTAGAATACCAGCGCTCTGTTTCCCAGGCCTTGCTCTCACCTCTAGACGATGGTATCCCAATTTTCAGTGCCCTGTTTTCTGGAGATTTTCCAGGTTATCCCAAGGCCTTGTACACCAGTGTCTCTGCTTGTCTCACCATTGTCCACCTCTTGGTCCCCAGAGATGGGAGGCATCACTGGGACTATAGGAGGGACTCATCGGCAGAGTCCAGCGCAACTCATTGACTGGAGACATAGCATAACCTTTGCTTAATGCGCCGAATGGCATTTGTGTTTATGTGTCTTCCTAGTCTCCTAAATGAAGCTGTAAAGGGGAATATATGAGGATGGGAAAGAGATTGCCTCAAGCCTCTGCTCCCTGCCTCTCCCCCAGCCTCGGTGATTGATGGCTGAAATGGTTAACGAAGGCTGAGTCAGCTCCCAGGTGACCTTCGCAGAATTCCTCCAGGTCCCCAAATTCCCCATCTGTTGCTCAGTGTCACTCAGGCTCGGCAGATTGATGGCAGCTCACGGTCAATTTCTCTGATGCACTTTAGCTGAGAGACACTCGTACATCTTCCTGGTGTCGTCTCTCCATATCTGAGGTCAGGCTTTCAACAGGCAAGAAATGTTCCGAAATAAATCACCAGCCATCCCTCTCCGAGGGCTCTGCCGGCATGGAGAGAGCGAGCGAGCGAGAGCAGCTCTAAGTGGGGAAGGGGCACACCAAGGGGGCTAGTGGGGAATGGGGCCCCATGCGTTTTACTGCAGGACATTGCAGGGCTGGAATGAAACGGCTGGATCTGGGGTAAATCAGCAGCGCTCTAGTGTAGTCAGTGCAGCTACACCGATCCCTCCACCTGAGGATCTGGCCCTATGTTTCCAGGAGTTCTGCGAGGTCCCTCACGTGTGGAACGGGCGCTGTTACATTCCTGTTGTAGGGGCTGAGCTGAATGACGGGCGTTCACTCTGGGGCCAGAGACCTAGGGCCAGGTTTTCACACGAGCTCAGCACAGAGGGTGCACGAGGATAAATCGGGCCCCAATTGTGGGTGCTGAGCCCTGGGCCTGAGCTTAATGTTCAGGGTGACCACAGCTTCGGTGATGTAATATCCAGCCAGGGCCTCCACCTGGCGTATTGTACCAGGCCATTCCCTGCCGGTCCCATCCATGTGCTCGTTACCGTGCCTCTATTTCCTTCTAATGAAATTTTGGCTGCTTATGAAGTTCTTCTACCAAAGTCAGCGGGCCAGAGCCCTCTTTGCCTCCCATGTACCAACAGTCTCATCACCGGCCCCAGGCATTCAAAAATTATGAGTCGGGCCCCCCCAAACACTGGTGTTTTTAAACACAGTGTGTTGGGGGTTCTTTGTATCGGCCTCCAGTTCTGAGCTCAGGACGCCTGCGCCAGGGTGACTCCGCCGACAGTTCGCCTGATTCACAATGGGGTGAGCGAGAGGGGAATCCGGCCCTGGGGCTCTTCTTTGCCGAGACCTGATGGCAGCCAAAGGGCCTAACACTGAGCATTTCACTGCGTCTTGCCCTGCTTCGGGTGCTTGGACTGTCATTAGGCCAAGTTCATCAACGGCCTGACTCCGCCGGTGCACTGCTTCCCGATTTTCAGTGAGGGATGCAGATTTCTGCCATAACTCCTGTTGCACAGCCCTGGGCCATCCAGTGGCCAGCTCAGGAGCGCGCTAGCCTAACAAGATAAACCAGTGGAGGGACCCCCCCTGCCGAGAGATCGTTGGCTGGTGTACACGGCCCTCCCCCGCCCCCCAGGAGGGCCAAAGCCAGGCATGAGCTGCTCCACTGAGGCTCCACTGTGCAGCCAGGAGACGCCCCAGCCAGGCCAGATGGAGCCACTAAGCACTGCGGCTTGTATCATTCTTGGAGCCCCCCCGAGCGGCCCTCCCACTTGCTTCTGTCTCCTTCGCTGTTTGCTGCTTACCCCCCTTGATGATGACAACAGCCAGTGCAAGGGCTGACACATGCACCGTCTGCCTGCCTGCCAGCCTCTTCCTTTAGCTGGGTAGGTGTTTTCGAATGTGTCCATCATCGTGGCATCGTGGCACCTTCAAAAGGTGGGTGTGTGTAAAGGCTGGCCCCCTGTGGGAGGCTGAGCGCTGGGAAGAGTGAGGGGTGGGGGGCATGAGAGGTGTGCGGGGGGGGGGCAGGGCAGGAGGGAGGGAACTGGGCAGAGGACTGGCTGGCAGCATCTCTTCTGGAGAGGCTGAGTGGGATGTAGCCCCTCCGGAAAGCAGGCCGGGGCAGCCTGGCTCTTCAGGGACAGCCTGCTGCTGTCTGCATTTCTGCTGGAGACACCTATGTACTATATTGTACAAAGACAGACAGACAGCCTCAGCTAGCACCAACCCCCCTTCCCCAGCACTCCCCCTGCTCTGCGTGTGCGTCGGGGGGTCCTGGCCCCCCTTGCATACCCCAGGCATGTGCAGTAATTTGGGAAACTTTAAAGAAAAGGAAAAGGACACCCCTGAGAGCTGCCTTCACTTCACGCCCCGGCCCCAGTGCTGGTGCTGCTGTACCAGGGGCTGCCTGTCCTGCAGCAGGGACTGTTCTCCAGCGTCGCACCCTGCAGACACTCCCAGCACAACGCTCATGCTGCGAGGTGTCTGGCGGGGCCTGGGGCTGGCTGGAGTGACCCAGAGCAGGGCCCATCCGATGGCTGCTTAGGGCCAGTGTGAAACGAACCGGCACAGTCCAGCCCAGAGCCCTATGAAGAGATCATTCAGGAGTCTCTGAAATGGCCCTCGAGCACATTGTCACCTGCAGGCGTGCAGCTCTGCAGAGCTCCGCTGGGCAGCGGGAACGTGTGTCTAGTGGATAGGGCACGAGCCTAGGACTAGGGAGATGGGTCGAAGTCCTACCTCTGCCGCAGCGGTGAACCGAGGCAGGTCACCTCTCCTTTCTGTTCGTCAGCAAATGGGGGTGGGGTGGCACTGGGGAGCTGGGGAGGGTGCGTGCATGGAAGACTGGCAGGTGCCTGGCTGCACTGGTGTAAGTATGGTGCACGGATGTGAGAGCGCCAGCAGATGCAGCTATTGGGACAAGCAATGTAAGGCATGAACTCCAAGGATGAAACACGGGCTCCCACCGGGCTGTTCCTTGCGATAGGCGTGATACCTGGTAGTAAGTGCCCGTGGGCTTAGACCCAGAAAGTAAGCAGTACAGGAGGCCTTGTCTCTATATGGGCTCCCTAGAGCCTGGGGCATGTTTGCCGCACTATCTAAACCCCGACTAATACTTTGCAGCATCTGAGCGGCAGAAGCTGGCTAATCGTCACTAATGGCCGGGAGTCCCAATGGGAGCTGCTGAGTTCAGGGACCCAGGACTGTGCACACAGCAATTGCAGCTCGCACTTTGCCAGCTGCAGCTCAGCGTTAGTCCCAGTGGCCGGGGGATGCTCAGAAAGCTGCTGTCGTTTTTGTTTGGGGAGGGGAAGAAAATCTCAGTGACAGGAGACCGTGCGGCTTGACTGCCTGCTAAATCTTTGCTGAGCAGTGGGGAGAGGCCAGCGACCTGCCCTGTGTGGTTAGAAGGTGGGTGGGGCAGTGCATTCATTCGGGTGTTTAAACCAGCCCACGGGGCAGTGACCCGCGCCCATGGGATTAGCCCGGTGGGGACTGCAGGCCTCTGGAGCCGCGGCCATGGGCTGTGGAAGTCGCTGGGGAGTTCCAGTGGCACCTGTTGCTCTTGCGCGTACTCTCAGTATCAGTCTCTTCCCACCTGCTCCACGTGCAGCAGGTTGTTTTGACATGGCAGGTTCTGGGAAACTCTCTGCTTTAAATCAAGGGCCACTTGAAACCTCCAGCCTGCATCCCGCACTCAGCCCTCCGCTCGCAGCTGCCTGCCCTTTTGATACAATCACAGTGCCCCCTGGTGGTGCCAGCTCAACACTGCTGCTGCTCCTGGGCCCAGCCAGCTCGCCCAGGCTGTTTGCTCTGAGAGCAGCAGCTGGCCCAGCGCCCGGATTTGCCTTCGTAATCTGTGCTCTGGGAGCTCATGTCACCCCTGCATTCGAGCCCTGCTTGCTGCCCCTCATCACTAATCCCCCTCGCCATGGTGGGAGGCTCCATTGCATTGGCTGCTGTCTGCAGTGGGGACCAGACAGCTTGTTTGCCTCTGGCTGGCACCATACCTCCTGCTCGCCAGGCTGGGCAATGCTGTATGTGGCACCACTTCTCCGCCGACTTTTATTTGGGGGTGTCCATCTCACGTCTCCAGCTCCTCAGGGCAGCACCAGCATGTCTCACACCCTGGTCTGAATGGCCTCCCGCCATCCCACTGCCCTTCTCTCCCCTTGCTCCTGTCTCTCCCCCCCGGCCCCTGTTCTCCTGCGGTGCTGGCTCAGGAAAAGCCTGCCGGGGCCCAAGTGGTCTGGCAGTTGTACCAGGACTGGATCTGAGAGAAGCTCCTCAGCCAGGTTCTTACTCGCATTGCCTTTCGTACTCCCCTGCCATCGCAATGAAATCTATGACACCCGCACTCACCCTCTCAGACTCAGGGTGTGTCGACCGCCCAAGTGCAGGCAGGTGCCCATGTCAGGGGTGCTCTGGGGCTGGAGCACCCATGGAAAAAAATGGCGGGTTCTCAGCACCCACCAGCCACAGCTGTTCGGTGATGCCACCAAACAGCTGTTTGGCAGCTTGGGGAAGGGTTTGGGGGAGGGCGGAGAGCAGCGAGTGGCAGACAGGAGCCTCGGGGTGGGGGTGGGAGTGGAGCGGGAGCAGGGCGTTGGGGGATGGGTGGAGGGGGGGTGGAAAGAGGCGGAGCAAAGGTGGGGCCTTGGGGGGAGGGGCGTAGTGGGGGCAGGGCCTTGGGGCACAGTGGCGGTGGAGCACCCCCGGGGAAAACTGGAGATCAGCGCCTATGAGTGCAGGTTTGATGGCAGAGCAGGTAGGCGTCCCCACGCTAGCTTTAACCTAGCCCGTGTGGGTAACGATGGCGGCACAGGCCGCAGCATGGGCCTGCCGCCCCAGGACAAGCCCGTGGGGACCCTCGGGACGTACTCTGGTTGCTGGTCTGGGCTGGAGTCTGTGTGCCACCACTCTTGCTACCCATGCTAGAGCGAAGCCATCGTGGGCATGCCGCATCACCGCTGCCAACTCTCATGAGTCTTGCTGCTTTTCATAGCGCTGCTGGGCCCATGTGACCGCAGCAGCCTCTCCGGTCTTATTGAAAAGAAGTCGCTCTCTAGCCCGCCTGGTTACGGAGAAAAGCTTGGAAATGTGAAGCAAATGAGACCTACCAGCTCAGAAACCCAGAAGGCAAAGGAAAAGAACACACCATTGATTCAGTGCTGCAAAAATGTCATGATTTTTAAGAGGTTTCAGAGTAACAGCCGTGTTAGTCTGTATTCGCAAAAAGAAAAGGAGGACTTGTGGCACCTTAGAGACTAACCCATTTATTTGAGCATGAGCTTTCGTGGGCTACAGCTGAGCTGTAGCTCATGAAAGCTTATGCTCAAATAAATGGGTTAGTCTCTAAGGTGCCACAAGTCCTCCTTTTCTTTTCATGATTTTTAAGCCAGTCTCATGATCTTTGGGGCCTAATTCCTAATTTTTGAATGCTGGGTGTTGGCCATAGAGTAAGTGGAGCCTTTCCTGTGATTTGCAGGTTATAGCCATTCAGCAATTTCCCCTCTTTCCTGTTATCATCAAACCAGCTAATATTCTTCCCGGATGGATTCTATTACTATCAGCATTGTAGCTGCTGAGACTGGGTCTTCACTGTGCAGAGACGGAGTAAGAGACAGCCCCTGCCTTGAAGAGCTTACAGTGAGAACACAGACACAGGGTGGGAGGGGAACCAGAGGTTCAGAGAGGGGAAGTGACTTGCCCAAGGTCACTCACCAGGTGAGTGGCAGAGATGGGAACAGAGCCAAGCTTTCCTGACTCTTAGTCCACCTCTCCTGGCAGTCAGCATTATCCTGTGAATAGCAAGTGCCTTGCAGATCATCCACAAACAGGTCATTTTGAATGTTTGTTCACTGAAATTCGAGTTTTGCTGGTTAATTTTGACTGGATACAGAGGTCAAGTGGTAGAGTTCTGTTTCTTGGCTCATAGGTTGGAATGTCGAGCATGAACGCGGTGGAATGGTTTGACACCATCTGAAGGTTTTTTCTTGCATAGGTGTCACCTGTATGGAACAGTTTCTAAAAAGAACTGCACTACGATTAACACGAAGTGTTTCTCCAAGGCCTAGCTGCCCATACGTTCAGTTCAACAGAACGGGACTGTCTGCAATAGCGCCATCTGGGGCCTCCAATGGCATTACAGCGTTGAATTTACAAATTCAAGATGTCCTTGAACGTTCTCCAGCAGCTGTGGTCCCGGTGAGCAGGCTTGCCTGCGAGCCGTTGACTGGCATGCGAGCAGAGGGCAAATACAAAAGGGCCGTGAACGCCATCCAAGTGAGATTGTTCCAAAGATCTCAAACAAATGTGCAGAAACCACTTTGCAGCTTTTGCCCAGCTTTGGAATCAGAACAGGCGAGACCCGGCTGATGCAACAGAGATTCTGCTGATGGGAGACTCAGACAACTATAGTCTGTCCATGCGGCCGCGGTGCTAGCAGCAGCTGTCTGTTTAGCACACAAGAGAGAGCGAGCTGAGAGGGCCCGGGGGTGTCATCTAGGCAGAGCCAAGGGGTAGTTGACACAAGAGACACTTTTCTGTCTAGAGCCTGACAGAGAAGGACAAAAGGTCTCTGTGTCTGTGGGGGCGAGAGGTGCTTCTCAAAAATCTCCTGCAGGGGCTTCTGTTCAGTCAGCGGGAGATGGGATGAAGTGGGAAGGGCCTCGTCACTCCTAATAATGGGTCTGACCTTGAGTCAAAATAAAAGCAGTGTATGGGGAGCAATTGGAGCGCTGTCTTTGGATGCCCCCAGGATAATGCTGGTGTCCTTTGCATGTGCCTGTGAACTGGTGTTAGAATTAATAATTTGCCCTTTCAGAGCACCTTTCCCCCAAGGATCTCAAGGCACTTCAGAGACATTAACTAATGACTCCGCCCCATTTAGAAAAGCTGGACGAGCACAAGTCCATGGGGCCAGATGCGCTGCATCCGAGGGTGCTAAAGAAGTTGGCGGATGTGATTGCAGAGCCATTGGCCATTATCTTTGAAAACTCATGGCGATCGGGGGAGGTCCCGGACGACTGGAAAAAGCCTAATGTAGTGCCCATCTTTAAAAAAGGGAAGAAGGAGGATCCTGGGAACTACAGGCCGGTCAGCCTCACCTCAGCCCCTGGAAAAATCATGGAGCAGGTCCTCAAGGAATCAGTTCTGAAGCACTCAGAGGAGAGGAAAGTGATCAGAAACAGTCACCATGGATTCACCAAGGGCAAGTCATGCCTGACTAATCTAATTGCCTTCTATGATGAGATAACTGGTTCTGTGGATGAAGGGAAAGCAGTGGACGTGTTGTTCCTTGACTTTAGCAAAGCTTTTGAAATGGTCTCCTACAGTATTCTTGCCAGCAAGTTAAAGAAGTATGGGCTGGATGAATGGACTATAAGGTGGATAGAAAGCTGGCTAGATCATCGGGCTCAACGGGTAGTGATCAATGGCTCCATGTCTAGTTGGCAGCCGGTATCAAGTGGAGTGCCCCAAGGGTCGGTCCTGGGGCTGGTTTTGCTCAATATCTTCATTAATGATCTGGAGGATGGCGTAGACTGCACCCTCAGCAAGTTTGCAGATGACACTAAACTGGGAGGAGAGGTAGATACGCTGGAGGGTAGGGATAGGATACAGAGGGCCCTAGACAAATTAGAGGATTGGGCCAAAAGAAATCTGATGAGGTTCAACAAGGACAAGTGCAGAGTCCTGCACTTAGGACAGAAGAATCCAATGCACCGCTACAGACTAGGGACCGAATGGCTAGGCAGCAGTTCTGCAGAAAAGGACCGAGGGGTTACAGTGGACGAAAAGCTGGATATGAGTCAACAGTGTGCCCCTGTAGCCAAGAAGGCTAACGGCATTTTGGGTTGTATAAGTAGGGGCATTGCCAGCAGATCGAGAGATGTGATCGTTCCCCTCTATTCGACATTGGTGAGGCCTCATCTGGAGTACTGTGTCCAGTTTTGGGCCCCACACTACAAGAAGGATGTGGAAAAATTGGAAAACGTCCAGCAGAGGGCAACAAAAATGATTAGGGGGCTGGAACACATGACTTATGAGGAGAGGCTGAGGGAACTGGGATTGTTTAGTCTGCGGAAGAGAAGAATGAGGGGGGATTTGATAGCTTCTTTCAACTACCTGAAAGGGGGTTCCAAAGAGGAGGGAGCTCGGCTGTTCTCAGTGATAGCAGATGACAGAACAAGGAGTAATGGTCTCAAGTTGCAGTGGGGGAAGTCTAGGTTGGATATTAGGAAAATCTTTTTCACTAGGAGAGTGGTGAAGCACTGGAATGGGTTCCCTAGGGAGGTGGTGGAATCTCCTTCCTTTGAGGTTTTCAAGGTCAGGCTTGACAAAGCCCTGGCTGGGATGATTTAGTTCGGGATTGGTCCTGCTTTGAGCAGGGGGTTGGACTAGATGACCTCCTGAGGTCCCTTCCAACCCTGATATTCTATGATTCTATGATTTCCCTTTGAAGTAAGCAAAGGTAACCATCGTCAATGAAGCCAGCCACTATCCGCTGTCATGAGCCCGAGAGGCAGTGTTGCCCAATGGCTGGGCCTCAGGGAGCCAGAGCCCTGCTTCGATTCCTGGCTCTGCCACTCATTCGTGACCTTGGGCAAGTCACTTCATCTCTGTGCACCGCCCCCCTGCTGGGGATCCCAGGGAAGAAGCAGAGGCGGGCTCCTTCTAGTCAGCTGGAGATGGAATGAAATGAGAAGGGCCTCGTCACTCTTAATGATGGAGCTGAGCTTGAGTCAAAATGCAGGCTGTGTGCGGAGAACAAGACTCACCTGGTGCCGCTGGGTTAGCTTCGCCCTGTCCCAGATGGCGTGGTGGTGTGGCCTGGTGGAACGAGCACAGTGGCAGGAATCGGGCTAGCCTCAGTTCTGCCTTGGGTGACTCACCTCATTTCGCCATTGGTAAAATAGGGATCCTCCCAATCCCCTCCCTTGCCGGGGTGTTGTGAGGGTTTATCTGCAGAGGGCTTTGAAGACGTGGAGGCTTTCTGCCTTCTGGGGCGTGTTACTAAGAGAGGGAGGAAGCAGTGTCCACACCGGCGTGGGCATAATGCCAGCTCTTCTCCTGACCGGCTGTGCACAGCCACTGCTCACTCTGGGACTCATCCTCCCCAGCCGTACGACACCGAGAGACCTGGTGGTGATGGGGGCTCCAGCCGGGCCCAGAAATATCATCTCGTGGGTGGGATCTGTAAAGTCAAATGATGGTCATAGAGCCCGAGATACCCAGGCCAGAAGGGACCAATGTGACCATCTAGTCTGACCCCCTGCACAGCACAGGCTGAGACCTGCCCCATAGTCATTCCTGGAGCCGAGCTTTTAGACAAACATCCCAGCTTGATGTAAAGCTGGTCAGCGACGGAGGAGCCACCACAAACCTGGGTACGTTGAATTTTAGGAGTTAGAATTGTATTTTATCAGCAGTTTTAAAAATGGTTTTCTCTCCTGTCTATCACCCGCCCCTCCCCCCCCCCACCCCCACAAACTCACAGTCTCCCAGAGGTAGGAGCTCTTTGCATACTCCAAACAGGGCATTCTCAGTGTCTGTTAGCTAGAGAGCTGATCCCAGATGTTTCATCAGTGTCCGACAAAATGTCAAAATCTCCTGTTGATTTTCTGTTCCCTTAGCTGGGTCCCATAGTACACGAGCACATCACAATCTTTACTTATCCTCACAGCAGCCCCATGAGGCAAGGCACCACTATTCTCCCCATTGTACAGATGGAGAACTGAAGCACAGAGAGGCTAAGTGACTTGCCCAAGGGCACATGGAAAGCCTGTGGTAGAGCAAGGACTTGAACCCAGGTCTCATGATAGTGCCCTACCCACTGAACCACCCATCCTGAGCATGCCCATACATTCCAGAACAAAATGAAAGCCTCCTTGAAAGAGCACAGGGTGGATGTCTCCTGTATGTAACCCTTCTGCCTGTCAGAGTTGGCAGCAACAAGGGCCGGGTTCAATATCTAGGGGATCCATTCCAATAACACAATGCAAACCGGCTCGAGCCCCCACCCAGTGACCTGGGACAAATATATACCACCCCCGCTGGGCGCCTCCAAGAGGCAATACTTCCCCTCTCGCAAGCACATAGTCTGAGTGTAGCAAAAAGCCTTTTAATAACAGAGAGAAACAATGTGGCATTATGTTGGGGAAACACCACCAACAGGATTCATAACACAACCCATGAGCAAAAAACCCACCCCAAGCAAATTGGGGCATGTCCTTTCCCTTTGGTTCTTGAGTCCAGCAACCCCAAATCACCCAAAGTCCCAAAAGTCCAACGACCCAAAAGTCTCTGTCCTTGGTCAGGGCAGCCCCAGAGTTCAAAAGTTTATCTGCAGAGTTTTTACCTCCCAACCTGGGTGGAGATTCCGGGGGGGGGGGGATGTTAAGGGGCACCTTACATGATCCAACACTGATGGCCCCACCTCTCCATGGGGCTCTGCTCTGCCAGCCGCTCCGCTCACCATCCCGCAAACTGAACTGCTCCGCCAGCCGCTCCGCTCGCTGTCCCACAAACTGCTCTGCTAGCCGCTCCACTCACCATGCTGCAAACGGCTCCCCCCCTACTTAACACAACAGTCAGTGATTTCAGCTTGTAGTAGGGGAGCCTCAGTGCTGGTGCAACATTAGCCCAAAGTGAATTCAGCTCAGCAGCCTGTAACTAGACTCCTAATAGAATCAAAATTAGCTCTGATATTCCACAGTGGAGAGAGGAAGAAGTGCAATTCTCATGTAAGGCCCTCACTGAGGGGGAGGGGGCATACCACCAGATAACTAATACCTGTTCCCAACCTCTCTCAATTCACAGAGTTTTGGAATCCATGACCCTTGCCTAGCAAGTGCTACTTAGTTGATGGCGAGTCCCTCCATCATAACAAAAGGCCAAGTACAGTTCCACTGTCCTTGATTCCCATAATCAGGGTAATAACAATTTATTCTTCCTGCCCCAATAACAGAGACACTGGGGATCCCACAGCAGCCAAAGTGACCATTTGGGCAGCTATGGCCTCATTCTAGGTGGGGTGGGTGTGCCTATGCAAATGAGATCAGCCCCTGAAGTTCTTTTCCACAACTTGCCACACCTCACCGCCAGATGTCAGGGTGGAGCTCATCCTGACTCTGCTTACATGTATAACAGACAGAAGCAGCTCTGAGAACAAGATGGCAGCTGGGTTGGCTCACAGGGGAAGTGCTCTGCAGGGTAAAGCTGCATGGCACAGTAAACGGCAGGTTCACACGCCCCACCTCAGCCTGCTTGTATCGGGCATGTCCGAGCTGGTTTGGCTGTGAGCACCAGGACCCTCTGCTAGATGGAATCACACAAGGGCAAGAATCGTCATGTTCGCTTCTGGCTGCGGGCCAGCAAATGAGCTTCACAAGACAGTACTTCTAGCAGATGGTGAGGCCCCTGGTTTCCAGGCAAAGCTCCCGCGCTCCGTTTGCCATCCTGCAGGCTCCCTACCCAGCTAGCGTCTGTGGATAAGCCACCAGTGGCTGTGCTCAACATGCCAACAGCGCCATCGTCCCCGGGCCCAGCTGACACAGTCCCCGGGCCCAGCTGACATGCCCCGCCCGTTAGGCCGTTCCGGCTGGGGACCATGCTCCGTGCTCCCAGCTGCTGCCTGAGACACTGCTGCCGCTCCATCGCCCCTGCCCCTCCTGTGCCAGGGCCCTTGCGTGCGGGGCCACTGACAGCTGCTGAGCTCCGCATCGCCCCACCCAGCCAGCGGGGAGCAGCAGCTGGCTTTTCTTTAGGTCACCTTGTGATGATGAGGGGGCAAAGCACCGATCGGTAGTTATTCTGGGAGCGACTATTCCACTCCCAGGCTGCCAATCTCTCCCCGAGGCCCTGGGCGAAATGGAATAAAATAAAAGACAGAAGCCCCCCAAAGCCCCAGGGTCTGAAGAGCACCTGTCCGGCCCCGCATCCATCCGCTCGGCGCCTACGAGTATGCTGGCTAGAGTGCCACCTCGTGGCTGGTCCTCCCCAGAGGGGCCACTCTGCACTCTCCAGCAGAGAGGCGCCAGGCACCCCCGAGCCTTCGCTCACCCTCCAGAATTTTAACCAGTCGGAGGAGGGTTTTGAAGTTGGTTCAGTGAGACGCTGTGTCTCAGACCTTCTCTCAGGGCCTCATTAAAATGCAGACTGCAAATTCAGATACTGTAAACAAGGTCACTGGAGAATGAAGATCAACAGAGTGCAAGAGCAAGTAATGCAGAGTATTAATATTCTGATGCGCGAGCCCGTCCTAAATATTTTATCAAGCTAAGCTTTTCTGTATTGAGGCATCCTTCCCCGAATCGTCCTCCTCCTCCTCCAGCTTATTCATCTCCTTTTTTCTCGCATTCAGCGCCATTTCACAAAAAGCACTTTGTACTTCGACTAAGGCTTGAAATGTACACAAGTAAATAAATAAATAACAGAGAATAAAAACCCTGCCCCTCTTTCGGTGGTGGGGGACGATTTCCTGATGGGATTACTTTTGTGTCAATGTCTCAGCTCTGCAGAGGGCTCAGGGAGTGGGACAATGTACTGACCACGGTCTGTGTCTTATTGCCAGTGCCCCTCCCTCACAAACTGCCCAGATCCTGCCAGGAACACGTCCATTGTGTTTTCATGTCACTGTAAAGGAGGGCTGAACATTTCATATTGCAGTGAGCTGCTATCTGCTCTGTTATTTCGACACTAGGGGTGAGCCAAGAATCTGTGATCTGGTCTCAGATCATGGGGTCAGAGTACTTAGCCCAGCTTCTGACAGTCGTTAAAACCGCAATGCTTCAGGGGAATGTGAAAAGAAAATCCAGCCCCTAATCCGCATGTCTAATTGTGCAATAGTGTGCATAGTGGGGAAAGGGTCCTTCCTGACCCCTGAAATGATCACCTTGTTCCCTGAAGCATGAGGTTTGATTTTCCTTATCACTCCTTTAGCTGCACAGGTACAAATGTCAAATGGTCATGAATTTATTTTTAAAAATCCAACTACAAAATGTTTGTCTCCATTCACTATGGGCCCAAACTGGGAAACATGGACCTGGATTTCACTTCCCCCTTCACTCACTGCCGGTATATGTGGGAGGTCAGTCTCAACAGTGATCCCTGTGGTATCATTTGATTCACAATATTTCCATTCAGTTTGCTGTGATTAGTGTGGTTGTGTTATTTGCTGTTTGCGGTTATTCAGCTGGCAGCCACAGAATCATGAAAATGTGTCCAAAGCCTGAAATTTTCACTAGTTTTAGCCTGACCAACTTGATTTATTCATCAAACTATTCCATGAGAAAGTGTATCCTTCCTTATTGGCTGGTCATTCTTCATTAGTTTCTCTTTTTAAAAAAAGGCAATCATCCAATCAGGAAGCAGGAATAATAGCATGTGATTTAAGTGGTCAATCACACAACTCAATACACAGCCAAGGGTTGAAGTGAACAGTTTGGGAATAGCCAATAGGTTGAAAATTATTCATGCAAACTATATGGTGAATTCCTTCAAATATCAAATGCATGCCAAGAAAATAAGGGCATTTATGTAATGTTAGTTAGTTAGTTAGTTTAGTTTAGTTTAAAAACATAAGAAAATGATTACTAAAAATTGCAAGATAATTAAAACATATATTTTCCCAGCACAAGTTTCCAGAAAAGTGGTAACATTTTCCCCATAGGGGCATAAACTGGGTTCCCGTTGCCTGGAAAGGATCTCTTGGGCTTGAATCAGAGAGGAGAGTTTGGCCCAGATTGAGCATTTAAAATGTAATTTGGATTTGTGGGCGGGCTTTTTAATAGGTGAAATGTTGGGGCCTGTACAAATTGGCCTGGCTGATCATAAAAAATTGTACACATTCAAAATCGGTTTATAATTGAAATGTCCTGGCTATATGAGCATCTTTTCAATGTACAGTGTGGACGTGGTTTCTTAATAAAAAAATGATAATAAGTGCCCCAATAACATCCCCAGCACCTGCCCAGGATGGTGTATAAAATACATAAATAAACATAAAAGTTATTATTATTTATTATTATTGTTGTTATTGTTATTATCAATAAGAGCTTCAATCAGCATCCGGCACCCCCAGGCCTATGGGGACCATGTGGTAATCTGTGTTTTGCACACTGACACCTCAGCACCTGTCACCGGATTTTTGAACATTTCTTGGAGTGAGCATTTCTATAGGTAGCATGATGATGAGCACAGTATACAGGCTAAGTAATTAGATAGACAGATAGATAGATAGATAGATGGGGTGTATGGGGATAGATAGATAGATAGATAGATAGATAGATAGATAGATAGATAGATAGATAGATAGATAGATAGAGAGGGTGTATGGAGATAGATAGATAGATGGGGTGTATGGGGATAGATAGATAGAGGGGGTGTATGGAGATAGATAGAGGGGGGGTATGGAGATAGATGGGGTGTATGGGGATAGATAGATAGATAGATAGATAGATAGATAGATAGATAGAGGGGGTGTATGGAGATAGATAGATAGATAGATAGATAGATAGATAGATAGATAGATAGAGAGGGTGTATGGAGATAGATAGATAGATAGATAGATAGATAGATAGATAGATAGATAGATAGATAGATAGATGGGGTATATGGGTATAGATAGATAGATAGATAGATAGATAGATAGATAGAGAGGGTGTATGGAGATAGATAGATAGATGGGGTGTATGGGGATAGATAGATAGAGAGGGTGTATGGAGATAGAGAGAGAGAGAGAGAGAGAGGGAGAGAGAGAGAGGTATGGAGATAGATAGATAGATGGGGTGTATGGGGATAGATAGATAGATAGATAGATAGATAGATAGATAGATAGATAGATAGATAGGGTATGGAGATAGATAGATAGATAGATAGATAGATAGATAGATAGATAGATAGATAGATAGATAGAGGGGGTGTATGGAGATAGATAGATAGATAGATAGATAGATAGATAGATAGATAGATAGATAGATAGATAGAGGGGGTGTATGGAGATAGATAGATAGATAGATAGATAGATAGATAGATAGATAGATAGATAGATAGAGAGGGTGTATGGAGATAGATAGATAGATAGATAGATAGATAGATAGATAGATAGATAGATAGATAGATAGATAGATAGATAGAGGGGGTGTATGGAGATAGATAGATAGATAGATAGATAGATAGATAGATAGATAGATAGATAGATAGATAGATAGATATAGGGGTGTATGGAGATAGATAGATAGATAGATAGATAGATAGATAGATAGATAGGGTGTATGGGGATAGATAGATAGATAGATAGATAGATAGATAGATAGATAGATAGATAGATAGATTAGAGAGCAGAAGTTTTCAGGAGACGTGTAATACAATGAGAGAGCTGCCCAAAGGGAGACAGGACTCATTCAGGCACTAGGAAAGGAGACGTTTTTCAGACCAACTTTGGATCTGGAGGAGCCGATGGCAGTTTTTCGGCCACCTCCTGCACGCAGCCAGTTCATTCCAAGTTCTCCTCTCTCAGCCGTATTTTCTTTCCAGACGTCCGTCCCTTGCACGTTGGAATCCAGCCTGTCACAGCAGCGATGATGGCTAGCCAGCCAATCCGATTGTTTTGTCATTCGAAAGCTGTCTGCCAGCTGGGCACATACCCTCCCTGTCTAACTCTGAGACTCGCTGATAATGGGATGGCTCCCCTAGGGGGAGGGAGTTGTCCTCATAGGAGGCAAATAAAATAAATTGCCTAGGGAGGTGGTGGAATCTCCATCACTGGGGATTTTTTAGAGGAGGTTGGACAAACAACTGTCAGGGGTGGTCTAGAGATAATACTTAGTTCTGCCATGAGTGCAGGGGTCTAGACTAGACTAGATGACCTCTCGAGGGCCCTTCCACTTCTACAATTCTTTCATTCTATGATTCTATTCAGCAAACATTTCTTTCACTCACTCAGGTATTATAACCAGTCACTGCAGTATTCAGATAGTTGTGTCTTCATTTCATTATTCGTATTATTTTATAGATTCACAAGATCTATGGCCAGAAGGGACTTTTGTGATCAATCTAGTCTGACTTCCCGTATAGCTCAGGTCACAGAATATCCCCCAAATAATTCCTTTTTTAACTAGAGCAGACCATTGAGAAGAACAGTGTTTTCAGTAGGACTGTAGCACCAGAGGCATTGGCCAGCTAGGGCCCCTAGTGTGCTAGGTGCTGTAGAGACACACCAAGAGACAAACTTACAGTCGAACTAGGAAAGGCAAAGCCTGGGAAGGGAAAGAAAGACTCAGGGAGATGAAGCGACACGCCCAAGGTCTCACAACAGACGAAACAAAGAATTAGGATTACAGTCAAGCACATCCACTGCTACTATGGGAGAGAATGACGCTCCAATCCCCGCCCCACCCGCCGCAACCCCAACCTCAAGAAACCCAGCCCAGCCCCGTTTGCTGGCTTTGGGAAGAATGAAGGAATTAAACTTCATGTTTTCCCAGGTGAACTTGGTGGCACTAGAACTTGTGCAAAACCCTGAAACATCCTTAACTGCTTCTGATGCTGGAAACTGGCCACGTTGCCCATTCTCCTCTTACCCACCTTTGGAGAGAATTGAATTTGTGAGAATTCTCAAAAGGAAGATAGTTAGTTTCACCTCCAGTGTCAGCGACGCCTCCCTTAGGCCCAGAAAGAGGGGCTGTTCGGGACAGAGATATTAACACTGTGAATCTCCTGGCCTGCACGCTCCTCTCTTTTGAAATGTAGCAGGTTATTGATTTGTATTTAAAAGGGATGAAATGCAACATATATCAGTATATTAGACACACATGACACAAACAGAAAGGACACAGCTGCCTTGCCGTTGGAGCGATCTGTCATCTACTAGAGCTCTCCACAGAGTAAAAGGCGAACAGCCCCGAGGTAGGAGGCCTTACAAACAGACCCTTCCCAAGCAAACTTAAACCCACAGTGAGTGATGCTTTTAAGAAAAGGCTCGGAGAGGTGGAGCAGATAGTGCCATTGCTCCGTCTTCGGTACCTCCCAACCTCTGGTGGGTATTAGCCCCATTTCACAAAGAGAGAACTGAAGCCCAGCGAGGCTAAGGGACATGCCCGTGGTCCTAGAAGACATCAGTGGAGAAGCAGGGAGTTGAACGTCGGTCTCCCAAGTCTTAGAATAAGGCCCCAGTCACTGGACCATCCTTCCTCCAGCAAGTGCCCCCTAGGACGCCTTAGATGGGATTCTGGGTTACTCAACAACCCTTCCATCAAGCAAGACAGAATCCTGCGCTGAACCGTGCCATGCCTCAGCTTCCCAGCTGTAGAACGGGGTTGGTTGTCGCTGTGGTACGTCCCCTATTGGCTTGCTGTTGAGCTTGCTCACTGGGTGTACTGCACTTTCAGTACAAGGGGGAAGGCGAAAGCTGGGATCTTGGAAAGTTGGGATCTTGTTAACCTTCCAAGCCGTATGTGAGTTTGGGGAGCATGCTTTTCCCTCAGCTCCGCCCAGTGTTTTTAAAGGGAAACGTAAGAAGCCCTGATCCACGGCCGCGCTCAGTGGAACCTGCCCATGCAGACACAGAGGCTGTTTGAAGGTGGTTCTTGCTCAGCTTCTAGGATGACTCGGCATCAAAATAAAAATCATGCAACAGCCCCAAACTCACCCTTTGCCAGAGGCAGAGAGAACTCACACTTCCAATAGCTTGCATTTGCTTCAAGAACCTGAGCCCCCCCCATTCTAGAGCTGGTGCTAATTCTGGCCAAAAAAAAAAATAAATCTTTCCTTCCTTCCTTTGCTGGCAGAGGTAAGAAGTGTGAGACTCGCCTTTCTTCTCATTTGCAGCACACTCAGAGCTGGCTGGAAGGTGCTGACTGGCAGCTCCTCTGTTTAGCCACAGATCTGCTACATCATGGGTAATAGTGCAAGCTGCTCACACGTGCCCGCCCCCCAGAATGCACGAGCTGAAGCTTTTGGGGCTCAGATAAAGTCTTCTGTATCTCTCTCTCCTGACATCATGAATAACCCCGAGGGCAGAGGGGGTGAATGCAGTGGGGAAGGCTGCACAGATTCAAAATATAGGGTGCTAAAACTACAGCTTTTCTCTCTACTTGCGCACCTTTTCTTTGCAAAAAGAAAAGGAGGACTTGTGGCACCTTAGAGACTAACCAATTTATTTGAGCATAAGCTTTCGTGAGCTACAGCTCATTTCATCGGATGCATACTGTGGAAAATACAGAAGACGTTTTTATACACACAAACCATGAAAAAATGGGTGATTATCACTACAAAAGGTTTTCTCTCCCCCCACCCCACTCTCCTGCTGGTAATAGCTTATCTAAAGTGATCACTCTCCTTACAATGTGTATGATAATCAAGGTGGGCTATTTCCAGCACAAATCCAGGGTTTAACAAGAATGTCTGAGGAAGGGGGGGGGGGGGGGTTGTAGGAAAAAACAAGGGGAAATAGGTTACCTTGAATAATGACTTAGCCACTCCCAGTCTCTATTCAAGCCTAAGTTAATTGTATCCAATTTGCAAATGAATTCCAATTCAGCAGTCTCTTGCTGGAGTCTGGATTGGAAGTTTTTCTGTTGTAATATCTCATCTTTCATGTCTGTAATCGCGTGACCAGAGAGATTGAAGTGTTCTCCGACTGGTTTAGGAATGTTATAATTCTTGACATCTGATTTGTGTCCATTTATTCTTTTACGTAGAGACTGTCCAGTTTGACCAAGGTACATGGCAGAGGGGCATTGCTGGCACATGATGGCATATATCACATTGGTAGATGTGCAGGTGAACGAGCCTCTGATAGTGTGGCTGATGTGATTAGGCCCTATGATGGTGTCCCCTGAATAGATATGTGGTCGCAGTTGGCAACGGGCTTTGTTGCAAGGATAGGTTCCTGGGTTAGTGGTTCTGTTGTATGGTATGTGGTTGCTGGTGAGTATTCGATTCAGGTTGGGGGGCTGTCTATTGGGGGGCTGCCACATATCTTTTTTTTTTATCTTGTTTTTTCTTACCCGCCCCCCCTTCCTCAGACTTTCTTGTTAAACGCTGGATTTGTGCTGGAAATGGCCCACCTTGATTATCATACACATTGTAAGGAGAGTGATCACTTTAGATAAGCTATTACCAGCAGGAGAGTGGAGTAGGGGGAGAGAAAACCTTTTGTAGTGATAATCACCCATTTTTTCATGGTTTGTGTGTATAAAAATGTCATCTGTATTTTCCACAGTATGCATCCGATGAAGTGAGCTGTAGCTCATGAAAGCTTATGCTCAAATAAATTGGTTAGTCTCTAAGGTGCCACAAGTCCTCCTTTTCTTTTTGCAAAAACAGACTAACACGGCTGTTACTCTGAAACCTTTTCTTTGGCACATGCATGTGCTGGGGCTCCTAGGAACGATACAGGTGGGGGAGTTCGCGTATCATGTTTGCCAGCCACAGAAGTGACATTGGGGCAATACGAATATCCAGTGGTGCAAGTATGGCGGTAGGGCGCAGTACGCTGTACCATAAGATATTTATCACCAAACGCCCTATTGGAAAGACACAGGAGGAGCAGAACATGGGGCTGCTGGGAGACCCCACGCTGGCAGCTTCTCTGTTACCGCCCCCAGCCCTTCCACGCAGCTGTGTCTGCTGAGTGCTGTCTGGGGGCAGTACAGCCGCGCTGGGGGGGACAGGGCTGGGGGGCAGGGCTGGGGGCAGAGCTGGGGGCAGGGCCGGCGGACAGGGCTGGGGGCAGGGCTGGGGGCAGAGCTGGGGGCAGGGCCGGCGGACGGGGCTGGGGGCAGGGCTGGGGACAGGGCCAGCGGACGGGGCTGGGGGCAGGGCTGGAGGGCAGGGCTGGGGGCAGGGCCAGCGGACGGGGCTGGGGGCAGGGCTGGGGACAGGGCCAGCGGACGGGGCTGGGGGCAGGGCTGGAGGCAGGGCTGGGGGCAGGGCCAGCGGACGGGGCTGGGGGCAGGGCCGGCGGACGGGGCTTGGGGCAGGGCCAGTGGACGGGGCTGGGGGCAGGGCCGGCGGACAGGGCTGGGGGCAGGTCTGGGGGGCTGGGGGCAGGGCTGGGGGCAGGGCCAGCGGACAGGTCTGGGGGCAGGGCTGGGGGCAGTACGGCCGCACTGGAGGAGCTGCTGGCAGACGGCCCCAGGTTCTGCTCCTTTCACTGCTGCAGTAGAAGTCTCTGGCGCAGTGGGAGGAGGACAGAGGCCTCCCCCAGCCCCAGTAACGTGGGATAGATCATGGGGGGGGGAGGGGGAGAGCATGGGGCCCTGGGCTGCGGGCGGGGCCACATGGGGAGGTCACATGCCCCCCCCCCCCCTTTTAGCTGGTGCAACGTACCGGTAAGAAATGAATTCTGCTTGCCCACCGCAGAGATCGGGTGGTGCACTAGCATTCCAGAGAGATGAGGGCAAATCGCAATCCACACACAGGGCGGCTAAGTGCCGCAGAGAGCAGGGAAAGGGCGTAGACACGCCCTGCGCAGCCAGTACTTGATATCGGAGTCCAATTCAGGCTGCTGTCTTCAGACCTGCCTTGCATATACTATCCCCCGGAGGTATGATATACACCTGTGATTATCCTGACTCTCCACCTCATGTCACTGAGCTGCCCTGAGCCAGCTCAGCGAGGGACAGCATTATTTATCTGGCAATAAATGGCCTCCTGGCTGCAAGCCGTGGGCTTCGGCTGGGAACAGAATGGGCAGTTTCAGCTCAGCTTGAGGAGCTGTGGCCAGAGGTGAACCTGGCGGGGAAGGGGTCCCCCGGATAGGAGTGAGAGATGCCCTGTGGCCTCCTGCCAGCAGTGCTTTGACAAGAACACAGCAAGGACATGCCAGGCTTGGTCTGCTCCCACAGGAGCAATGAGTGAGCCCCAAGTCTGGACTGTTTCAGTGCTGGGGGGTGCACGAAGCTCATGCAGGGACTGTCCTGCCCCATGGACTGCCAGAAGGGCCACCAAGAGTCTCTCTGGGCACAGGAGCTTTTAGCAAGGCCCGGGACTGGCATCCCCCTCACACTTTCTCCCTTTGTCCCTATTCTTTCTCCTCCTGGTGCCCTTGCCCCGCACGCATCCCTCACTTGAGCTCCCTGCTTCCTCCACCTGCAGCATGGGAACGGTGGGTCCTGCCTGGCTGGGGTTGCCTTGCAGTGGGAACTTCTTGTTAGCTTCTTGTTAGTGGTAGCAGAAACAACGTGAGCTGGGTTCCCTCCCCCACGGTCAGACCTACCAGGGGCTGGGCAGCGCCTTCGGGACCCTGGGACTTGCTAAGGGTGCATCAAACTCACTCTGCTCCTTTGTACGGGAATGAATTTCACCCAGACCTGCAGGGTTTACTCATCCTGCCCTGGGTGGGCTTGAGGCTTGGTTTTCAGCAGTGAAGGGGTTAACACCAATGTATTTGGGGGCAGGAGGCAAGCGGGAGACTTGGAAACCATCAACTGATGGGGCTTTGTGCCATTCCCCTTCTGCAAAACAGGGCCAATGGTACTGACCTCCCTTGTGAGTCGCTTTGTTGACCACAGATGAAACGGGCTATATAAGAGGTATATTATTATTAATTACTAGTATTCCCTAGACAACCCCTTCCACCTTGGATTGCTGCACAATGGAGCTGCTGGGAAAATGTTTCTTTACAACTTTTTTCCAACCAAAAAGATTGGCTTTTTGACTAAACAGAAATTCTCGCAATAAAATTTCCATTTTCATTGACCTAAGGTTTCCAGCTGAAAACTGAAAAACTTTCCATCCCCCAAAATGTTCCATTTGCAGGTTTTCTTGTTTAAAAAAAATCCACAAAAAATTTCAACAAAAACAACCCAAACCAGGTCATTTTCCCAGATGTGGACAATAAAGTTTGATTTTGACCAGCTGTACTGGCAAGGAAGCCAGAACCCCATGAACCCACTGCAGAGGGGTGACCCAGCTCAGGGGACAGAGGAAATGACCCAACTCCACCACTTCTGGGGTCTAGGATCGATCAGGTGACTTTGCTCACTTGAGGAGAAGGATGATCCGATGGCTAATGCACCTGCCAGGGGATCTGGGTCCTCTTCCTGACTTCCTGGGTGACCCAGGCTAAGTCACTGTCCCTATCCATGCAGTGATGAGAACAGTGATTACCTTTCTCATAAGGCACTGGCAGGTTTAATTAGTTAGAAATGGCTCAGTGCTTTGCATAGGTAAAGTGCTGTCTAAGTGCAAAGCGTTGTGATTAATGATACCCTGCCTGCTAAAGCAAAGCACTTAGTGGGATTCCACAAGGGTTAGACATTCATATGAACATACAGAATTGCTACAGTTACAAAGTTACATTAAATAGGATAAAAGCCTGCATGGGATTGAAACTCGCATGCTTCAGGGCACAAGCTGCCTGGGGATAGGAGGAAACTTCTCCTATGGGCAGGTTAGTGCATAACTGTTCACCCTGGATATTGAGCACCTTCTAAGAAGCACCTGGTGCTGGCTGCACAGGGAGAGGACCCTGGCCTAGATGGACCACCTGGTCTGACCCAGGTGGGCAATGCGTTTGATGCAGTTATGTACGTTGGTACAAAACCCTTCCCTTCTCTTCTGAACACATCGACCCAACCACTCACCATCACGACCATTCACCTGCTCCTGTAGCCAGCCACATCTCCTTCCCCAGGCCATTCGCTCGCCACACTCCCATGCTGGTGCTACTGGGGGGCGCTGCAGCTGCCCTGAGAAAAGCCCACTCTCACTGCCAGCGGGCAGCTGCACTGGGTGGAGATCCCATGCTGACACTGCCAGGTCTCTGGGCACAGCGGTGCTGGGCGAAGAGACACAAGGTCCTGCTGTGCCTGAGGGATGGATGCTCCTTTCCCCATTGGAATGACAGGCCAGAATAAAACAGGAAGCCCAGCCCCTTTCTCCCACCCCCACCCGCTGTAGCTCTGCACGGGACGGGAGGACGTTGGCGCCTTTAACACATTGCAGCAGCTATAAATCACTTGTGCACTCAGGTTGTTGCTTGGTTCGGAGTCCATCAATAATGATGCCTGGCTGCATTGGTAGGAATACCCCCTCTTCTCAGGGGCTGGGTGTATCGCTGGGCACTCATTCCTATCAAAGAGCGAATCTTCCTGACAGGACCTGGCCCTTCCTGGGCACACCCCTTGTTCCACAGCCCTTCACTCCTCTACACTTCCTCACAGGACACTTGCCTATAAACACGAGGTGATCCTGCCTGCTGAGCCTGGCTCTACTTCCAGGGCCCTGCCGATCTCCTCAAAACCCACCAACTGACCAGGTCTCTGCCCTAAAGTTTGAAAAGCCCTAAACTTCTAACGATAGCCTGCTCCCTCGCCTGCCACTAGGGAAAGCGCAGCCGGGTTTCCCTTCCTGATCACAGCCTCGCTCCCCGATCCCCGCTGTGTTCCTGCTGCCTCTCTCCTCAGGACAATCGTTCCCATTCAGCTCGCACCCCAAGTTGCAAACGAGCTGTTTCCAGCCCGGAGTTCCAGCCCCCGTGTCTCCACGCGCCCAGCGGCATGTGTTCGCTTTGGTCCTCATCCCACAACACATCCCATCAGACAGTCTGGCGTAACACATCCTATCACGACAGCGCAGAACAACCAATTTCAAGTGAATATAGTCCCCTGCCCACACTGTCTGGTGGCTCATTGTCTGCAAGCCTCAATGGCCTTCATTATCCCGGGGGAAATGCAGCCAGGCATGCAGAGGAAGGATGGTCTAATGGCCGGCGCGCTAGTCTGGGGATCAGGAGACCCAGCTTCAATTCCCTGCTCTGCCACAGGCCCTGTGTCTCGCTTCCCCGTACAATGAGTGTAACAGCACCTCCCCGTCGCCCAGGCCTATGGGAAGGAGAACACAGCCCTGCTCAGGTGATGAAGGCGGGAGGAATACCTCCCATACACTGCAGAGCCGGACATCAAACCGAGGAGGGATGGCTGCCTGCTCGGCTCGCACTGGGGTCCTCCAGAGTGAAAAGTTGAGCTGAAGACAGGGGCTGCAACAGCACCTGGCCTCCGGGCAGTGAAAGGGGAGGGCCTGTAACACGCACTCACTGGGCGTGACATAGAGACCACTTAAGACCCACTCCTTAAAGATGTAAGTGGGACTTATGTAGTGCCGAACCCGAGGCCAGGTGCTGGGGCTGTGTCCAGGGGTGACTTTCATGCTGATTGAGTAACCCTGGGTCAGTACATTGCAAATCTGGTGAAAAAAATATTAAATTTTTACATTTCTTGACAAGCAAAGGGACTCCCCCCCAAAAAAAAATGTTCACAAGAAACATTCCCATCTTTCAGCCAGCTCTAGTCTATTGTTCGCCAGCAGTTAGCAGCAAATGCTCAATATTCAATTTTTCTTCATTATTTTTACTTTCTTGCCTCTGCATTTCCTTTTGGAAGTGAAAATGCCTCAGGAAATGCTGGGTTTGATACTTGTTTGTTTGTTTGGTGGTGGTATTTCCAGCCCAGGTGGTAAGCAGGAAATACCAGGTTAGGGTGTGACAGCCCGCTGAGAAGATTAGCCAGTTCATGACACAAGAAATTTAAAGACAACACATTTACAGTTAATAAAAAGAACTATGTTTTTATACCATGTGTTGTTGGTCTATGGAACTCATTGCCACAAAACATTTAAAAAACGTTAGATACATCTGTGAATACCATCATCTGCAGTTAAGAAGTAGCACACAGGCCTTGTGCTGGTGAATTTCGCCCTCAGAGCTCACTACCCCTTCAGGAAGAGGGGCTCATTGTCTCTGGACAGAGAACCCAGATTACGTGTGTCCTCCGTGTATTTCCCCCTTGCTGGGCTCCTCATAATAACAGGGGAGTATTTATTCACTGAGAAAGAGAGATGCCCAATTTGTGTCCTTATTACAATGGAGACTCGGCAATCCGGCTAGAACAGAACAGTCCCAACAGAAAAGGGTGGGGTCCAATTTCACTTGACTTTCCTTCCAATCTATCTAAGGCAGGGTAATGGCACTGCTCCTAATGACCACATGCAGAGTCGTCCTGTAGACGTCCCGAGGACTCCCTTTGTGATGCAGCATCGGTTAAGTACTGGTTAATGTGCACTTAACATAAAGTGGTACCTGAAAAGGCTATTCAGTAAGATGGAGTAGACACAATGCAGTATCATCTATTCCTTTAGAATAGCATCCTTCATCGGCATTATAACAGCACATTTAGCAGGGAGACATTTGTGAGCTGCAGCAGAAAAGGAGGGTTTAAGAGGAGATTTAAAGAAGGGAAGCCGGTGAATGTCTTCCAGGAAAGGGAGACAAGAAATATCTGCCCTTTAGCTGTGAGGGGAGTAGGGGGAAGAAGGGAGCCCACAATTAAGAGAAGCCTCAGTCTTCATGGCAGATATTCCTCTTTGTGCAGGGGGCTAGCAAGGTGGGGGGTTAGTTTCAAGATGGGTAACTTTATCATTCACCAAGGGCTGATCCCTCCTCAGGGACCTTCCAGCAGGGTCATACTCAAAACTGGAACAAGCTCGACTGGCAAAAGTGTGGTTTTGCTGGTATTTGCCGCCTCCATGCTGGATGGTCCTTGCCGGCATAGTGTACCCGTATAACGACATCAGCCAACTGCTCCTAGTGTAGAGATTTGGGCTAGCTTCCTAGGTTGGCTTGTGGGTGCCATTCACCCCGGGCAAAGGCCTATGAACTACTCCAGAGCCACTTGAACCCGCAGTGCTAGCCCTCAGTGCTGTCACACACTGTAGATCTACAAAAAGAAAAGGAGGACCTGTGGCACCTTAGAGACTAACCCATTTATTTGAGCATAAGCTTTCGTGAGCTACAGCTCACTTCATCCGATGCATGCAGTGGAAAATACAGTGGGGAGATTTATATACACAGAGAACATGAAACAATGGGTGTTACCATACACACTGTAACGAGAGTGATCACTTAAGGTGAGCCATTACCAGCAGGAGGGGGGGGGGGGAGGGAAGCTTACGCTCAAATAAATTGGTTAGTCTCTAAGGTGCCACAAGTACGCCTTTTCTTTTTGCGAATACAGACTAACACGGCTGCTACTCTGAAACCTTTGTTTAATGTGTCATGTTTATCCCCATGTTTATTCCCCACCCCCCACCATTCCTCAGACATTCTTGTCAACTGCTAGAAATGGCCCACCTTGATTATCACTACAAAAGGTTCCCCCCCCCCCCGCCCCCGCTCTCCTGCTGGTAATGGCTCACATTGAGTGATCACTCTCCTTACAGTGTGTATGGTAACACCCATTGTTTCATGTTCTCTCTGTATATAAATCTCCCCACTGTATTTTCCACAACATGCATCCGATGAAGTGAGCTGTAGCTCACGAAAGCTTATGCTCAAATAAATGGGTTAGTCTCTAAGGTGCCACAAGTCCTCCTTTTCTTTTTGCGAATACAGACTAACACGCCTGTTACTCTGAAACCTGGAGATCTACAGTGTTGCGTTGGCCTGCTGCTGGCCCTTGCAAAGGCCGGGATTTCCCTCTGAGTCGGTGATAACATGGCAGCTCCTCAGTGTCTGTCGTGACAGCTGAGTGTGAAGGCCTCGAAGCCTGCTGTAGAGAGGCCTCCCGCTGTGGAAGGCTTAGCCGTG
Organism: Chelonia mydas; assembly: GCF_015237465.2. Lineage (NCBI taxonomy): Eukaryota > Metazoa > Chordata > Testudines > Cheloniidae > Chelonia > Chelonia mydas. Next base: position 16,947,956 of record NC_051259.2, on the reverse strand, counting down.
GATGCCCTGCTGAGCGGGGCGAACGAGGGGCGCTCAGCGTGTCCCCGACAGAGCGACTGATGACCCGTCTCAGTTTATCGGTGGCCAGGCAGGCAGGGCTGGGCCAGCTGGTGATGGCAGAGTTGGAAACATCATTAAGTGTCCAAACACCCTGAGGCGCACACTGGGGAGAGGCCTAGGCATGGACGATGAATTTCACTAGCAGACAATGCAAAGCGATGCCTCGCCTTGTGCCCACGCAGGCCACTGCAGCCCTCAACTCAACACACCACTTCCGATGGCACTGACGCCGCCTAGACACCATCGCTACCCCAGCGACTTCACTCTCGAGTTACACCCGTCGGAGGGCAGAGGAGAGCCAGGAATTCATGCCAGAAAACCAGATGAGGGGAAGGGACCCCCCATTGTCCCAGTGTCTTCTCCCCTCCCCTCATTGTCCCTGTGCTCAAAGCGGGTGCTGAAAGTGTCTGGTAACCTGCTGCTCCCCTCTCCTTCCCACCTGGCAGGATGCAGCCGCCACCAGCGCAGCTAAAGCTTCACTTGTAAATCCTCTTTGCAATTTCATTCATTTCCAAGCTCCCTGTTACCAGCTCCAGCCCTTAATCTCACACTCCATAAATCAATCAACCAGGGAGCTGGGTGGAATAGGAAATCAGCTCCTTTTGCCCATAGCCCTCTTCAGCTGAGCAGAGTAGGGCAGTGAGTGACAGCATTGTGGGTGTGTGTAAGGAGGGGGGGGCTCCTACTGCTACAGCCCACCCTTTATGAGAGCTAACAGGCAGTGGAGAGGGAGGAGGGGCACGTGCAGCATCGCTAGAGAGTAGGCGTGGGTTTCTCCAGTCCCCAGAGCTAGCCCCGGAGTTGATTTGCTGAGACTAATTAACTCTCCCTGCTCTTGAAGTATTGATAATTGGAAGGCACTTCGTCATTTTTGGTATAAATTCCATCCCAGCTGAGGTGCACAGGCTGCAGCGTCTCTCCCGCCTGCGAGCGCAGCTGAGCGTGCCCAGCCACCTCAGCCTAAAGAGCTACCCCTCAGCGCTTGACACTTGCTGCAGTGACAGATTTGCTTCAGAGGAAAATGCCCCTTTGGCGACCATTAAATAGACACATTGTTTAGATATGTGCTGAGGAGTTTCACGGCTGGGCTGGGGCTGGCAGGGAAACAAGGCTGGGGGACTCGCTGCGGCTCTCAGAGAGAGGAGGCCAGGCAATTATCGCTAGTAATGCAGAGGGGTGTTATTGCAGAAGGTCAGGGGATTCAACGCTCCAGCTGCAAGTCCAACGCTAACGGTTCCAACAGGCCCTGAGCGGGGCAGTAATGCAGCCTCTGCATATTTCCGGGGGGATGTTCTCGGACATACCCAGTGATATACATTCAGCCACAAACACCAGGCACAGGAGACGGTATTTATCTGCAGCACGTATGAGTAAGGGGCTCAGTATTTGTGTTTCTTGACTCTCTGTGATGCTTTCTCTGCAGGGCTGGGATCACCATGTAATTTCCAAGGTGTTTTAAACGGCAGAAAATCCAGTCAAATGCAAGGAACATCCTGATGCCTAAGAACAAAGCGGGTGGGTCACACGGTGCGGATGGCTGCAGGCCACAAAGCAGGAGCTCTGAAAAGGCCCTCGGGGGCATGGTGGGTAACAAACTGAGCACTGTGAGCTCCCAGTGTGACCAGCAGGCTAATACTATCCATGGGGTATAAAGAGGGGAATCTCAAGCAACAGTGGGGAGGTGATGTGACCTCTGTATACAGCATTAGTGAGACCATCCCTGCATACCGTGTCCAGTTCTGTGCCCACACTTCAAAAAAGATTTTGAAAAACCAGAAAGAAATTGAGAGAAGATTGACAAACATGATTTGAGGTCTAGAAAGCCTGCCTACGGTGAGAGACTGGGAAGCTAAATCTCCCCACTGTATTTTCCACTGAATGCATCCGATGAAGTGGGTTGTAGCTCACGAAAGCTTATGCTCAAATAAATTGGTTAGTCTCTAAGGTGCCACAAGTCCTCCTCTTCTTTTTGCGAATACAGACTCACACGCTGCTACTCTGAAATCAATCTATTTGCTTATCAAAGAGAAGGACAAGGGATGAATTGATCAAGTACCTACCTGGGGAGAAGATTTCTGACTCTAGCAGTGGCTGGAAGTTGAAATGAGGCAAATGCAGACTGGAAATAAAGTTCAGGTGTGTAGGAGTGAGGGTGATTAAGCACTGGAACAATGTCAATGGGGATCCGTTGGGCTTTCCATCCCTTGGAGTCTTTCAGTCTAGGATGGATGTCTCTTTCTGAAAGATCTGCTCTAACTCAACCAGAAGTTCTGGGCTGGACGGGAATCAATGAGTGACGCCCTCTGGCCTGCGTTATAGAATCATAGAATCGTAGGACTGGAAGGGACTTCAAGATGTCATCTAGTCCATGTCCCTGCACTCACAACAGATCTAAATATTAGGAGTTATACAGGAGGGCAAACCAGGTGATCATAATGGTCTCTTGTGGTCTTAAACTCTATGAATCCAAGAAAAGACAAGACCAGTTGCTCTGCTGGTCATGGAACTCCTCAGTGTCACGGAAGCTGAAACAGGAAATGCATCTCTCCTCTTGCCAGTGTTTATATTGTGTGAGTGTGTATGCGCACTGGGACTCCAACCTTCACGGACGACATGATTGTCCAGATAGCAGTGCAGCCAGCCTGCCTCCATCGTGCAGGTTTCCCATGCACGAGATGTTATTCAGGAATGCAGCCTCGGAACATCGTCTCGCTGTTTCCATCTCTGTGTGAACAAATGGCTGCCTGGAGGTCAGTTTAACACCTGTGGGCGCCGTGTCTTGTGCTTGTGCAGCCATTTGTGCCACGCCCAATGAGAAAGGGAGAGAGGGAGTGTGACGGGGGGTTCTCCTTAGCGGCGAAAGGAGGAGGGAAATGACCTGCTTAAGGGGTATTCAGATAAATCCTGTCTCTGTTGTCTAACCTGCCGACTTTCCAGCCCCCAGGACACTCACATGGAGCATTCATATCCCCAGTCCCACAGCAAATGGCTTCTCACTCACATTCACATGAATAACCGGGCACGAGAAGGGGCATCACTCCCTTGAATCTACCAGGAAAAGCAGGCAAGGGCTGAGCTTCCTGGACCGAGGCAGAGAGCACTGGAGTCCGCTGCTGTCAGTGCTGGGCACCAGGCCAGTACGGCAGGGAGGAGAGGTGGCTGAAGAGTGGAGCAGGAGATCGACTGCGGGAATGGAGCTATCGAGAGGGGAGGCTGGAAGGGGGATGCTGCAGGGCAAGGGGAGTTTTTGTGCCTAGTCAGATTGGGCCATGCATGCCCAGCCTGTATTGGGGACAGCTCTGAGTACAAGGCTGCTGGAGCTGCACCAGCTCTGAAGAGTTGTGGGGAAGTGGCCCTGCCTTCTACCTACCCCTCTCCCCGGGGGCGGCTGCCCCAGGCACCAGCAGGGAGCAGTCCCTTCAGTCCATGGCCAGATTGTGCCTTGCCCCTGTAAAGGGGGAGCAGAGGATGAATGGACCTTGTGGCCTCTTCTGCCCCTTTACACACCCATGGGGAAACTGGCCAGGTCCTAATCATGGGGACACTGAGCTGCTGACAGAGGGCTGCACAGCAGCCATGGCGGGTGGCCACAGGACAGAGCTTACGGCTCCCCTGACCCATGTGGGAGCTAACCATGGGCATGAGACTGAGGTGTCACCTGCTGCCCTCCCCTGGCTACTAACCCTTAAGGGTGGCACAAGGCTGGAAAGATCCTCCTCCCGCCCACACTCCCCCATCCTTATAAATGAGCAGCTTCCCCCAGCCTTGCGTTTTGCAGCCTGGTGCCGCATGTCCTGTAGCCATGCTGCAGAGATCGTCCTTGCCAGCCGCCCTGCAGCACTCGGCACCCAGAGCTGTTCGCGGGAGTTACAGCGGCAGCTCCCCCACCCTCCCGCCTCTCTGAAGGGCGGAGCTTTAATCACACGGGTGCGGAATCACAATTTCCAACTTTGCATCTGGTGTCTGTGATGTGCTTCCTGGGACTGGCTTTGGTGCTGGTGAGAGACGCCGGGCTGGTGGCCTTGGAGACTGAGGCTCCCTGCTCTCCGCAAAAGAGCCACTGGCCAGCCTTCCCCCTCCCCCACCCACATTGCCTCTGCAAAGTACCCCTGCCCTGAGCTGCAGTGCCCCGGCTGGTGCAAGGGGAGTCTGCTCTCCTGGCCCATTCACCAAGGTGGGCAGGGGACCTGTACTGGGGCCACTAACTCTTCTGCCAGGAGGAGGCTGTAACTTCCAGTCCCGCCCAGCGTGAGCTGGGGATTGAACCGGCAACGAAGGGATGACAGGCCCATCGCCCGTTCCCAGTGCCTGAGGGGCGTGGACTCAGAGACCCTCCTCACACTGAGGGCAGCAGGTGGCACTTCTGTCTGGGGTTTGGGGGATGTGCCCGCTCCCTCCTGCTTCGCTTTATCCGCCGATGGTGGGGGGACGTCTACACAGCCCTGGCAGCAAGCTCCCAGCCTGGGCACAGACTCGGCTAGCCGGGCTCGTGCTAGCGCTCTGAAAATAGCTGGCAGACAGCGCTTGAAGTTACAGCTGTGGCCGAGCTTGGGCTCTGAAGCCTGGGGATGGGGGTGGGCTTCACAGCGCAAGCTCCAGCCTGAGCTGCAGTTAACTTCGAAGTGCTGGCTGCAAGGCTCCTTTTGGGGTGCTCGTGCGCGCCTGTCAACCGGGGAGGGGAAGCTGGCTGCTGGGGCTGTGCAGATGGACCCTACACCTCCCCAGGGCTCTCCCAGCCTCCCCAGGGCTTTCCGCTGTTGGCCTAGATCCTGCCATTCTACCGTAGGCAACTCTTTTCTCCGGTACTTGCTGGGAGCTGAACACCCACTCCTTTGCCATCCCTCCCGGCCCCACTGCCAGGAGGTCTCCTTCCCCCAGCCTTGCTCTCTTAGCCTGTGATAAAGCCTTTGAACTGACCAGCAAGTGGGACGCCAGCAACCACTTCCTCACCGGGGGCCGCTTCACCCGTTTCGCCGACTGGCGGTTCATCCACTGTGCCCGGCTCAACTGCGTCCCGCTCAACGGAGCCGTCCGCCACGGGAACTGAGACAAGCGTTGCAGGAAGTGCGGCTACTCCAGCGAGACCCTGCCCCACGTCCTGTGCAGCTGCAAGCCCCACTCCAGAGCCTGGCCGCTGCACCACAACGCCGTCCAGAGCCGCCTGGTGAAAGCCATCGCACCGCGGCTGCGGGAGGTTGCTGTGAACTGCGCCATCCCCAGTACTGACAGCCCGTTGCGACCTGACGTGGTAGTCACTGACGAGGCCCAGAAAAAGGTCATCCTTGTTGACGTCACAGTGTCCTTTGAGAACAGGACCCCGGCCTTCCGCAAAGCCCAAGCTCATAAGCTGGAAAAATACGCCCCCCTGGCCGACACCCCGAGAGCGAAGGGCTACGAGGTGCAGATGGACGCCCTGATCGTCGGAGCCCTGGGCGCCTGGGACCCCTGCAACGAGCGTGTGCTGCGGACCTGCGGGATTGGTCACCGTCCGATGGTCCAGGGACATCTACATCAAACACATCACCGGCCACCGACAGTACCAGGAGGCCAGGCTAGAACGACATCGTCCACCAACTATGAGAAAGGGACTGAGAGACTTTTTCCATTGGACCATATGAACTGGAACCATAAACTCACTGAACACTAAACCTCACCAAATGAGGGTAAATCCATCCTCATCATTGTATCCACTCATTACACTCCACACCTGAACATAGCCATTATATGAACAACGTACCCTCCTATCTCAAGGTCTGTACTTTGACCCGTTAACCTTTTACCCCCAATCAGGGATATTGCAGATTATGTATTCCTTACGCCATCCGGTCCTAAACCGAACTTTGCACCCCTTGATAATCTGTACCTTATTCCCTGATAACCAGAAACTTCTACGCTTAAACTCTGTACCATTTATTTTATTTCAACATCATCTAAATAAAATTATTAAATTTGTTTATCTTGCAGTAGCATCCCGAGGCCCTAGGCACGGCTCAGGGACCTGGGGTGCTGGGCATTGTACAAACATCTGATGAAAAGCCAGCCACTGCCCCAAAGAACTAGCAGGCTCAGGATAAGACAGGAGTGACTCTCACTTCTGACACCAACCAAGTCACTAGAAAATATTCTTTGGAAAAGTTTCAGACCTTCCCATGCTGTGATGCTTTTCTCGGTTTTGCAGCATCTTGCCTGTATGTGTTAAATGCTGGTTAATAAACAGTTTTCTTTAACAAGCCTCCAAAATAACCCATGCTGATCTGTGGATGGGGAGTGAAAAACCATCTTTGCTGTGTAGTTTGCACCTACCCTTTGACCTCCAGTTTCAAATCTGCTCCGACTAGCAGGACACATAATATCTAACTGATCTGCTCTGTTTGGGGAGGCTGGGAGGTTAATCATTGCTATTGCTTTTATTACTACCATCCAGCTGTAATAAAGGATACATTCAATATATGTAACAGCACCACTTATTGCTCTAACCGCGCTTTGGGCTCTAACTTGCTTTTGCTGAATATGTCCTTGGCACAAATCATATGAAAACAGCTCTAGGCAGCAGTATTGGAGCAGGTCCTGAGGGTAGGAGTCAGTTTCTTGGGAGATGGGAGGTGATGGATTGCATGCCATGGACTCTGGTCAGCACGGCTGGGCAGAGTTGTAGCGCAGCAGCAGGGGACAGGCAGCTACAAATACAGGCTCATCGAGCTAAGTAAAAGTAGCCAGCTTGTGACCCAGAAATAACACACTGCACCCGTGACTGGTACCATGCTGGATCCTGACGGCTGAGGCAAGGCAAGCTACGGAGCTGCCTGAGAAGGGATCCTTTGGCGAGCAGTGTTCATTTTGACTTGGAGTCCGGGCAACTGTTAAACAATTACATGTGACCACCCTTTGCTTTATCATTCCCACTTCCCTCTAGGCCAGCTCAGCGTGCAGCTAACCTGAGCAAAGGCGGGATTTTGTGCTTTCCACCTCTAGTCACTCAATCACGGCTGCCATCTTCCTGGCCACCCACCAGTGGCCTTTCCCCCTGGAAAGCAGGCTCTGTTCAAACGCCAGCAGCAAGCTCCTTCTGCTGCCCAAATATGTCCCAGAATTCTCTGTGGGGGGGGAGGGATAGCTCAGTGGTTTGAGCTTTGGCCTGCTAAACCCAGGGTTGTGAGTTCAATCCTTGAGGGGGCCATTTAGGGATGCGGGGCAAAAATTGGGGATTGGTCCTGCTTTGAGCAGGGGGTGGGACTAGATGACCTCCTGAGGTCCCTTCCAACCCTGATCTTCTATGATTCTATAATCTATGAAGGAGTTTGGGCAAATGATTCTACAGTGTGTCTGTAAACAGATGCCCACCACACACAGCTGAGCAGAGAGAGAGAAGGCAAAATTTGTGCCCCTAAATGCAGGACCCAGGACCTGTTTGCTGGTGACTGAGTAGGACAGTCCAATGGTTTGATTGAACGCACTGAGCGGTCACGTGGGAGTATCTCTTCCTTGCCTGGGTAAGTGTAACGCTAAGGTCTTGCTACACAGGGAATTTTACCAGTCTAATTACCATCCAGTGCTGCTCTGATGCTGCCCCCTTACATGTGGTGCTCGGATTTCTCTATGCCAAATGTTGTCTCTGGTGCTCTCACCTCTTCCCCAGCAGGAAGACAGCCAATCGGGTGGCATTTTTTCATCAGAATATACTTTTAATGAAAATGAAAATTTCCATGGGGTCCTGAGGGTCTGGGTCACGAGTGCTCTTTGAGGTCCAGAGGAACCTGGGGCTGGATAAGGAAGGAATTGAGTAACTGTGTGCTGGTTTTCCACTGAATGCATCCGATGAAGTGAGCTGTAGCTCACGAAAGCTTATGTTCAAATAAATTTGTTAGTCTCTAAGGTGCCACAAGTACTCCTTTTCTTTTTGCGAATACAGACTAACACGGCTGCTACTCTGAAACCTGTGTGCTGGGAGGAGATCCCACAGTCCACCCTCAAACTAGCCCATAAATCAACCAGCAGCCGCCTGTGTTCTCATTCCCCATGGGTGCTCAGTTGTGCCTCCCGTTTGCAGGGACCGACTTTGCATGAGACGTCTCCTTGCCCCTGGCTCCCCTGTCAATCTGATGTCTTTGTCCCTCACTGGTGACAGAGATTCAAGTGCAAAACCTCTTTGGGTTTTTTAAAGGGTTCTTTTGCAATAACCCTTCTTTATTCCAAAGCACTGAACCGCCCAGCTTTCTAAATCCTGATTACCCTGGCTCAGAGACTTTGCTTTAAGTATGACTTTGAATTAAGGATCTCAAATGTGCATTCAATTTCAGTTTAAAAGGGGTAGTTAACACATTTTACACAAAGAGCTATTATTAAATACGTTCGCTGAAGATTAACAACTGCTGAGTGTAATGGATACATGTCTGAGCACTAAGATATATATTGAATTTCCCCATTATATAGGGGCTGGATGTGTGTCTGTTAGAACAGAGCTAAGAATTCACAGCGAATAATTTAGCAGATGAGTGGAGCATCTCTTTCTGCCTGTGGAACTGCGTGGTGCCCTCAAACACATTCTGCATTGTTCTCTCACAGAGGCCCAGCCATGCATGCAGGGGCGTAGTTGGCTAGAACTGCATCACACGGGACAGCCCTAGATGTGAAGACTCCTGCTCCCAGGCCTGTTGAACATCATGACCACCAGCATCCTGAAAGATCAAAGCCGCCCCTGCTGTGGCACCCCCCCCCTTTGAATCTGTGTATGTCTCTGACCCCTTCCTGCAGAGACAAGCACCCTGACCCCCAGCTGCCAGAACATTGCTGCATCTCTCTAAGGGCAACAGTCTTCAAGCCCAGTCAGACTCCTGCCCGCCTGGAGCCCTGTATTTTACCTGGGTGAATGTGTCAGGGACTGGGACATGGGTGGTCTGACCTTGTGGTTAGAGCCTGGAACAGGAACTGGGATCAGAACCAAGGGTCAGAGCCAGAGGCAGAAATGGGCCAGGGAGCCAGGCTGGCGCAGGACAGGAACAAGGCAGGAGCAGGATTGGAGCAAGGCTGGGAACAAGACAGGAACTGGAGAAATCACAGCTGTGGGTGTAAGCATTGACAATGACCTGCCACCAGTGATTAGCTGCCAAAATCTTAACAACGGGTTCCCTCCCTCCATGAGGGGGTCGTTGCCCATCCCCGCCCCCCAGGACTCCTGCCCCATCCAACCCCCTGTGTTCCTTGACACCCCCCGCCCCCAGCAACCCTGCCACATCCACCGCCCTCCCCTGTCCCCTGACTGCCCCCAGAACCGGGCAGGAGGGTCTCGTGGGCCACCGTAGTGGGTGCCCACGCCACCCTTAAGAGCCAGAGGCACCTGCCTGGGGGCGAGGTGGGGAGTCCTGGCGGTGCTTACCTGGGGCAGCTCACAGGAAGAGTCCGGCAGGTCCCTCTGGCTCCTAGGGGCGCGGGAGCGTAGCTGGGGGGGAGCAGGGGGAGCGGCCGCTCCCCCCACTGATCACATCAAAAGTGGTGCTTTAGGCACCGACTCCCTGGGTGCTCCGGGGCTGGAGCACCCACGGGGAAAATTTGGTGGGTGCAGAGCACCCACTGGCAGCTCCCCACCCGGCGCCCGGCCCCAGCTCACCTCCTCTCCGCCTCCTCCCCTGAACCCACCTCCCTGCACTGCTTCTCCGCACCCCACCCCCCGGCTTCCCCCCTGTTCGGCGGGAAGCCTGGGAGGGCTGAGAAACAGGCGGCAGCTTCGTGCTCAGGCCCAGGGTGGCGGAGGTGAGCTGGGGCGGGAAGCGATTCCCCTGCACCCCCCCCCCCCGGGTTACCTGCTGCGGTGAGGGTGACCCTCCTCGCGCCCCCCCCCCCCCCAGCTCCCCTCCGCTTCGCCTCCCTGGGCCCGAGCGCGAAGCCGCCCCCTGCTTCTCAGCCCCCCGGCTTCCTGCGCCAACAGCTGATTCGCGGGAAGCCGGGGGGGGTGGAGAAGCAGAGCGGGGCGGCGCGTTCAGGGGAGGAGGTGGAGCGGAGGTGAGCTGGGACCGGGGAGCTGCCAGTGGGTGCTCTGCACCCACCAAATTTTCCCCTTCCGTGCTCCAGGGCTGAGGCGCCACTTTTGGCTGGTTAAATTTAGAAGCCCTTTTAGAACCGGTTCTCCCTCGCGGAACAACCGGTTCTAAAAGAGCTTCTCAGTGTAACAACCAGCTCTAGCAAACCAGCTCCAGCTCACCACCGCCTGCCACTGCTGCTGCGCTTAAATACAGACCTGCTGGCTCCTTGAAGCCAATCAGGTGGGTCGTCCGAGCAGGCGAGTCTGCTGCAGCCCAGTGGGGCTCACTAACCGGCCCGGAGGGTGAGCTGGCTAGTCCCAGGCTCAGCTGAGGGAACTCTGGCCCATAGCTCCTGACAGAACAACACAAACTTTTTCCCTTCTGATTTTTATCTAAGTTTGCTTCCTGGTGCTTTGCCCTTTCTCCATTTGTCGTCTGCGAATGTCTTGGCAAATGAGTTCGCTGGAGGGAGTTGGCTCATTTGAAAGGAATTTTGCAGGATGTTTGCAGAAAGCAAACTCTGAATTAGCATCACAAGCCTATGCATGGAAAACCTGATTCTCAGGGCTTGTCTCCAGGGGGAATTTTGCTTCTATAATTGTATGGCTATAACCCATTGGGGTACATTGTACCAACGGGGTACACTCTTACTCTAGAATAGTGGGAAGTTATACTGTTTGATTACAGGTTTCAGAGTAGCAGCCGTGTTAGTCTGTATCCGCAAAAAGAAAAGGAGTACTTGTGGCACCTTAGAGACTGACCAATTTATTAGTCTCTAAGGTGCCACAAGTCCTCCTTTTCTGTTTAATTACAGCAGTTTAACTTTACTGATATGATTATAATGGTAACATTCCTTGCAGCAAGCGCTTAGAGTTACACTCAGCCAGTCGAGGAAGAGAGACATGCCATGTTACCTATCTGTGCATCTAGTCGAATCAGCTTGAATTTGAGATCTGGAATAGCTCCAAGCTACAGGCCACGAATTATCCACATAAATTACTCAGCGAACGTATCTGTATAAAACCAGGAAAACTGCAGCATGTTGGTGGACAATTTGCAAAGAGATAAAGAGGCGCTGAATTGTGGTTGAATAAACTGCTGTGAAGTATTTGCCCAGTGTGGCCTCATACATCTTGTTTTTCACAGGGCCCCCAGTAAACCTGCATTGATTTGTGAGGCCTATGGAAAAGAAACAAACAATCCATCAGGCACCTTTCTGGATTGAGCACTTGAAAATCTGACCCAGATGTGTTTGACGGGGCAGAAGGAATGACCAGCAGTATCTCCAAAAAAGGAAGCTTTCCACTCCCGTTACTGCAACGGCAGGAAGCCAGGTCTGTTTGCTAAGCTACCCCAAAACAGTGCCAGGGGCTGCCAGACTCATGGTGGGTTGATTTAGCTGAGAAATCAGTTCCCTTTTTTGTTTTGTGCAACCTCAGATTATCGCTCCTCCTTGCTGCTCAGTAATTTCTCCCTCTCCTGCTATGCCTGGCTGGCTTTGGCAGTTTCTAAGCTCTCCAATGGGTGGGTGGGTTGGGAGGATGTCTGACGGTTTCTAAAAGCAATTCAGAGATGCCATCGCGGCTTAGTGGGAACATAATGCGCCTACCAGGTTTGTGTAGTTCCTTCCAACTGGAGTAGGGGAAATAAAATACCCGCTTCTCCCTCCCCCGCCCCCCGAAAAAAAATAAGATTTAAAAAGGATTTCAGATTAAAATAACTAGCTCAGGCGTGTCCTCTGTTCTGAGAAGATCAAGTGCTAATGATGGTTCTGGTGCGTCGGTGACAGTTTTGTCTGTTGTATGTATATATATTTAAACTGTGAGACCACATGGGAGGTTCTTTATGCAGGCGAAGTGCCTTTGACAGCCGCTGAGAACACATTGGCTCCTTTCTGCTGGCAAAAGGCTCATCCCATTAAAGGCTGTCGATATGGGGAAGGGAAATGACAAGAGTGCTTGGGAAGGGAGCGAGGCAGCAGGAGGAGACAGGAGCTGCCACCACCAATGTCATTACTGGGAAAGAGAACGAGCTCTGGCATAAACGTACCATGTGTTTTCATTAGCGGCAGCGGGGAGTGAGCCACTCTGAAGAGGCAGCATTTATACCACTGAGGGGGAAAAGATGCCCTGCAAATATCATGTGGACACCAGAGGGATTAGCTGGCTCAGCATGTGACCAGTCCCCTTCTTCTCCCAGGCACGGGGGCTGCTGCGCAAGCCCTGCAAGCCTGCACACCTAACCAGCCCAGGTGTGCCGGCCCCTGGTGCGGGTGAGAAAGCTCAGGCCAAGCTCCAGGCCATCTCCCGGGAAAGCATCTCCCTGAAGCAGCCTAGAAGCACGCTTTCCTGTCAGTACGACCTGCCAGCATGGAGACCTCACATTCAGGCCTCACCGGCTCCTGGCTCAGGGTGTAGATTCTGCGTGCGCTTGTTAGGCAGGATTCTCCCAGCCTGCAGCTGGGCTGAGGTGACAATTTGTCAGAAGCAAGAGCTGGTTGGAGCTCGGGGGACAGGTTTTTGGCTAGGACTTGCGTAAAAGCAGTTTTTCCAGGAAAGACCCTGGTTCCCAACTCCTTCTGGGACAAAGACCTGGCCAAGCCTGTCAGCCAGCGTGCACAGATCAGGGTCTCTTTCCTCACACAATCTATTTATTATTATTGTTGTTATTGTAAGCCCTGTGGCCACAAGCCTTAGGGAGTTCACTATTGGTTGTTGGTGAACAGGGGGAAGAGCAGCCCAGAGCGTCTTGTGAATGCCAGATGGGCATAGGTGACGGAGTTCTCTGCTGCCATCTGTTGGTGAGCAAGGGGAAGTGAGTGGGCCAGGCCTCATTTGCATTTCAGTTATGTGAAAGTTTGGGCACGTTGATCAAAATACAGTTAAGGTTTGAGTTTGGGGATAATAGAACATTTTCATCCCTGTTGTGTAACAACAGGACAAAAGAACTGCACCAGCTGTGCCTAGATTGAAGGGTCACCCTAACCATAACTGTAGGCTGGCTTGGTTGGGTTGAGCCAAGACATACAGGAAGGAAAGGGACAAATCTAACTGAACTGACTTTGTTTAGAGTCTTATATGTCAATAATCTGTCTCTGAAAATGTTATGAAGAAATATCTTTTCCTGATACTATAGAGGGCAGTAGTGCAGCTGGAAACTTCTAATAAGCTTCCTTCCTCCCATCCAGTAATCTATAATAGCTGTAATTATTACTGCTGGATAGGTGATAGAATCCCCTCAGCAGAGTAGGTAGTGTGTCTCTTGAGCTGGAGATAGAGCTGTCTGACCCCTTACTCTGCTAATCCTGGATGATAGTGAGTGAGGATGCAGAGTGGTAGGGGGAAGTGCCTATTGCAGGAACACATTGCTGTATAGAAGGACTGTGTTTAAGACTATTGCCAAGACACCTTGGGGTGTGGTGTGGGTAGAGTCTTACTTAATAGATATGCAGATATTGTTGGTTTGTTATTTCTGGCTTCCCAAAGTTTATTCTGTGGCCCCTTCTTCCCCCAGTAAAGTTTTCTTTGTTTTGTACAGTGGACTCAGTGCTTGCTTGGGGGAAAGCATTGTCTGGCAAGGGCACTGGGGGGTATTTTGTTTTCCCAGGTTTCCGGGCACAAGCCAATGCTATTTAAGTTCTCAGAAGGGACCCTCCACCCAGGTAATTGAACCCAGTCTTTTTGGCCACCAGCAATACCTGGCCAAAGGGTGAAATTGTTATTACTGGTAGCTCTGACAGGCCCTAACTGAGATCAGAGCCCCATTGTGTTGGGTATTGCACATGTGCAAGAGACAGTCCCTGCCCCAAAGAGCTTACATTTGAAATAGGATGGGAAGAAGAAGTAATATTATCCCTCTTTTACTGAGGGAGAACATACTGGCTTCTTCACGTGGTCTCATCTGTGCTGAAATTTGGGGATTCCCCTGCCTTGGAATACAGTGATTTGGGGCATGATCCCATTGGCCATCATCGTACCGGAAACCAAATTAGACCCCCCTGTGGTTGAGACTCCCCAGGGATTGGTGGACATCCTTTTGCTTGAAGGGTCTAAAAGCTCCTCATACTCTGCAATGGTAGAATGTCCCAGAATGTTGCAATTTTCTGAGAGATAGAGAAGCTAGAGGAATGGGAGGAGGGGAGGATTTGGGGTGAACTCAGCTCAGGGCTCTGCATGTTGGCTGGAAAGCCCTGTTTCCTTTCCTACTAAGCTAAAGTTGAGTCCACAATTTATTTATGAGCCCTAGGTGCATTAACCTGAAAAACCCAGGAATCCACTTGGGCAGCAGAGGGTTCTGACTTCCTGGAGTGTGCGTGCACCCAGGCAAACTCCCTTTCCCTTCCCCCCCTCTCCCCAGAGATGAATTTACCTAGTTTTTTTCTGTCCCATGTCCCTCTGCCTCCTCATCTGAGTCCTGCTGGCTCCCCTACTTCATTGGGTTATGTAGGAATTTTGGAGTAAGGCTGGCATCTCTGGATCCCCATGGATTTCTATTTCCATGCTTATTTGGCTCTAGAATCAGCCCTCTCTATATGCTCTCTATGTGCCTCCCTGGGGGAGCAGAGGCCTGTTCCTGCTCCCATTTAAATTGATAGGAGTCTGCTTCTGACTTCAATGGAAGTAGCTTGCTCTGTTGACATGTGAGGCACACATCTCCCTAGATCCATAGATTTTAAGGGCTGATGGAACCACTGAGAAGATCATCTAGCTGACCTCCTGCATAACAGGCCAGAGAATGTCACCCAGGAATTCCTGCTAGGGCCTAGGTCCAGAGTATCCTGAAAGGATGATATCAAATCAACCCATCACACATTAAATGGATTAATAATTGGCTAACGGGTAGGTCTCAACATGTGATTGTAAACAGGGGGAGGGATAGCTCAGTGGTTTGAGCATTGGCCTGCTAAATCCAGGATTGTGAGTTCAATCCTTGAGGGGGCCATTTAGGGATCTGGGGCAAAAATTGGGGATTGGTCCTGCTTTGAGCAGGGGGTTAGACTAGATGACCTCCTGAGTTCTCTTCCAACCCTGATATTCTATGTTTCTATCATCAAGTGGGTTAACAACAAATCATCACTGAATGTTTATAGTGGGGTCCCACAAGGATCAGTTCTTGGCCTTACACTATTTAATATTTTATTAATGACCTAGAAGAAAACATAAAATCATCACTGATAAAGTTTGCAGGTGACACAAAAGTTTGGAGAGTGGGTAAATGACAAAGAGGACAGGTCACTGTGATCTGGATCACTTGGTAAGCTGAGCACAAGCCAGCCATCTGTGTTTTAATAGAGCTAAATGTAAACATACACATCTAGGAACAAAGAATGTTGGTCATGCTTACAGGCTGGAAGACCTATCCTGGGAAGCAGGGGTGGGGGTGGCTAATCAGATGAACATGAGCTCTCTGTGCAATGCTGTGGCCCAAAGGGCTAATGTGATCCTGGGATGCATAAACAGGGGACTCTCATGTAGGAACAGGGAGGTTATTTTACCTCTGTATTTGGCACTGGTGCAACCATTTGTTAAATACTGTGTCCAGTTCTGGTGTCCACAACTGAAGAACAAAGTTGATAAACTGGAGAGGGTTCAGAGAAGACCCATGAGAATGATTAAAGGATTAGAAAACCTGCCTTATAGAGATAGGTTCAAGGAGTTCAATCTATTTAATTTAACGAAGAGAATTTTAAGGGTAACTTGATTAAACTCTATAAGTATCTACAGGGGGAACAAATATTTAATAGTGAGCTCTTCAATCTAGCAGGGAAAGGTCTAACATGATCCAAAGGCTGGAAGTTGAAGCTAGATAAATTCAGACTGGAAATAAGGCATACATTTTTAACAGGGAAGATAGTAAGCCACTGGAACAACTTCCCAAGGGTTGTGGTGGAGTCTCCATCACTGGCAATTTTTAAATCAAGATTGGTGCTTTCTAAAAGCTCTGCTCTAGGAATTATTGTGGGGCAGGTCTCTGGCCTGTGTCATACAGGCCAGACTAGATGATCACAATGGTCCCTTCTGGCCTTGGAGTCTATGAATCTATTAACTAAAAGTTACAGCTGTTAGTGACACAGGTGCCTGTGCGTTTCTAAGTGAAATAAGCGTATGTGTTTAGGTGTGTGTGAGAGCGGGCTGGAGCATCGCTGGGTGCTAGGAGGGGTGCAGGGGTGTGCAGGACTCAGGGTCCCATCTGGAGATGTGGGTGGGTGACCTAGACTGCAAGAGAATTTCACAGTGATAATCATGTCGGAGAACCTGCAATAACCTCTGTTGCCATGCTCACATTGTAAAATGCAAAAAACACTTGGACAGAGCACTGGGCCAGATCCTTAGCTCAAATCTATTTCCAGGAAATTAGAAGTGAAAATGAACAGGTTAAAAATGGGAAACTACAATATTGTAAACAACATGACAAACCAGTGGGCCTGCTTGTGCCCCCACACCAGAGCCATCTCCCCTGGCCTGATCCTCCTCTTGCTTACACAAGTTGCTAATGTAAATGGATACATGTACAAAAGGTGCTGAAGTGACCATTCATCTGGCTTCTAGTGATACAGAAAAGACATAATCAGGCTCTGTGATGGGTGTACAAACCCCACACTGGGCAACAAGGGGTTAAGGGATTATTTTGGGCTCAGCCAGCCCCGCCCTGCCACACCTGCAGCAAATGCTCCATCTGCTGGAGGAATTAAAAGGCCAGGAATTAGCTCATTTGGGTGGTAGAGCTGGAGGTGAGGAGAGCCGACCCGACCCGACCCGACCCGACCCGACCCGACCCGACCCTAACCTAACCTAACCCAAAACTCTGACACAGCTGCCCAAAGGGACCCTCTCTGAGGGAAGGGTGGACCCACCCCAGAGACAACCTGAGAAGGAAGTATCCTATGGAACTTGGACATTGGAAATCCCCTTTATTTATTGTGGTTTGGCTTTCCACACCAGGGGAAAGCCTTGGACTAAGCTAACCCTAGGGGAGTGGACAAGAGGAAGAGACCCAGGGCTGTCATCTTAAGCAGCCTTGGTTGCCAGACTACTGGTAGCCCAAAAGCCTCTGCATCCAAGCCCAGTGGAGTGGGAGGGCCCGGGCTCCCCTCCCCACATCCCCCTTGGCAGTCAGGAGTTGCAGCTGTGACCACTAGGCCATGCTCCCGAAGAGAGGACCATTACAGGCTCCCATTCAAATCAATGGCCAAACTCCCTGAGGATCTGATTTTGATCATACTTATACTGGTATGAAGCACCAGTGATGTTGCTGAAGTCAGTGGAGTTGGAATGGTGACTTGGAATGGACCCCAGATCAGGCTGAAAGTACCTGTCTTAGCAATATTTAACCACATCCTGGAGCTGAGTACAATAGGGCTTCCAAGGGGGTGGGGGTGGGGATAATTAGCTGTCACAAGGGACAAAAGAAATACCCAGATCTGCAAATCTTGAAAGTTCAAGGAGTTACAGAGGAGTTCCTGCAGAATTGGCTGTTTTTCTGCAGAACCTAAATTTTCATTCAAAAATTGTTGGTCCAATTACAGAGTGGTGCACTCCAGTGTTCCCAGCTGGCGGAGGGTCCCTGGCACAGCTCCTGCTGATGTAACCCTAGTCAGCCTCAGGACTGGGAGAACAACCTCCCTCCTTCAAGTGCTCTGCTAGACCCAGGCATCCAGCCCATTGGACCTAATTCTGAGCTCAGTGACACTGATGTATATCAGGAGTAACTCCACTGAAGTCACAGAGAACAGAATTTTACCCTTTTTCCCTAGCTCCCACTAAAATCAATGGCAAAGCTTACATCAGTAAGAGTGGGCAAACTCTACATATAAACACGTCTAGTTGCAGGAAGGAAGCATGATGCATTCTGTAATGCTGCTTTAGTGTAATGTGTAATGTGTGAGACACGAGCCAGATATACCAGGACACTACTCGCACGGCTCTGCTGACACATGGCAACTCTTACCTTGGGTTTAAGATGATTTTGCACCATTGGAGCAGCACAAAGCAGCTGGTGTGGACCAGTGAGTCTGGCCCTATATGGATGCAATCCTTAGGGTTTTGCTCTGGAAAACCAGCTAAGCACTGGTCAAACCAAAAAATGCAAGCAACAACTTTGCCCATTTGCAGGGTGAATTTCATAGGCTGTCTTGCCTTTTGCACATGCATGTATGTTTTTTTTTGCCCAGTGCATGGTACATTTTTTCATACACTTTTAAAATTAAATGAATACAGTACAGATGAATTGATATTTCCTTGTAATGTTTTCTAACCCTTTGCAATTACTGAACAGATAAAGCCATATCTCAATAATAATTATTTGCACTACCACAGCACCTGCCATCCAAGGATCTTGCAGTGATTTACATGCATTAGGACGCTGATCCTCTAAACTCTTAAGCATGTGTGTATTTATAGGATTGGGGCGTAAATGCCAAATGCTGATGTTCTTCATTAAGCAAAATTTCATTGAAATCAGTCAGAGTTTTGTGCAAATGAAAATACCAAAATTTGCCCCCAATGGTCTGATTCTGATCTCGTTCCACTGAGTTACTCCTGATTTGCAGCACTGTAAGGCTCTGATTCTGCAGCTGGTAGTGTGTGTGCAGATCTCTGCATGCACAAAAAGCCCCACAGAAGTGAACGGGGACACCTTCATACAGGCACAGGGGGCTGCCTCCAAACAGTAATGTGTTGGATCAGGGCCTAAATGAGAGCAAAATCGAAACTTGAGAGTGCATATTAAGTCTCACAAGTCCCTGTGCACTAGGTAATTTTTATTATGGGTGGGAAACTGAGGCACAGAGCGTTTAAGTGACTTGCCCAAGATCCCACAGCATGAGTCAGTGTCAGCACCAAGAATAGAACCCTGAAGTCCTGACCACCTGTGTGCTGTCTCTGAGACCCTCTGAATCTCTCAGTGCAACGGGCAAAGCATTCACTGCTCTGTAATAGCAGATCGTAACAGGTGTGACATATGCTCCACATTTCTGTCATAGCAGTTACTTGTAAAGAAGGTTGTGTGAGATATTAAGTGAAAGTTGATAGCATACAGATTGGTATAAGCATTGTGAGATGTATGTATGAGTGTTATTCAAGAAGTTACATGTATGTATTAAAATATATTTGACCCATGTAACCAGGCAGGGTTGATCCATAAATAAATCTTTCCCAGTCAAAGGAATGGTGGTTTACCTGTCTGCCTAGGCCCCTGTGTAAATGAAGCAGGGTAAGTCAAACACAATGGGAGGCCATTTGCATCGGAGGTAAACAGGAGAGACAATAACACAGGGGGTATCAGAGTAGCAGCCGGGTTAGTCTGTATTCGCAAAAAGAAAAGGAGTACTTGTGGCACCTTAGAGACTAACCAATTTATTTGAGCATAAGCTCTCGTGAGCTACAGCTCACTTCATCGGATGCATTCAGTGGAAATTACAGTGGGGAGATTTATATACACAGAGAACATGAAACAATGGGTGTTATCATACACACTGTAAGGAGAGTGATCACCTAAGATGAGCTAATACCAGCAGGAGAGTGGGGGGGGCAATTTGGGGACAATGTATACCTTCAAACCAGAGGCACTGCTATGGGTACCCGCATGGCCCCACAGTATGCCATCACTTTTATGGCTGACTTAGAACAACGCTTCCTCAGCGCTCGTCCCCTAACGCCCCTAATCTACTTGAGCTACATTGACAACATCTTCATCATCTGGACCCATGGAAAAGAAGCCCTTGAGGAATTCCACCATGATTTCAACAATTTCCATCCCACCATCAACCTCAGCCTGGTCCAGTCCACACAAGAGATCCACTTCCTGGACACTACAGTGCTAATAAACGATGGTCACATAAACACCACCCTATACCGGAAACCTACTGACCGCTATTCCTACCTACATGCCTCCAGCTTTCACCCAGACCACACCACACGATCCATCGTCTACATCCAAGCTCTACGATACAACTGCATTTGCTCCAACCCCTCAGACAGAGACAAACACCTACAAGGTCTCTATCAAGCATTCTTACAACTACAATACCCACCTGCTGAAATGAAGAAACAGATTGACAGAGCCAGAAGAGTACCCAGAAGTCACCTACTACAGGACAGGCCCAACAAAGAAAATAACAGAACGCCACTAGCCGTCACCTTCAGCCCCCAACTAAAACCCCTCCAACGCATCATGAAGGATCTACAACCTATCCTCAAGGACGACCCATCACTCTCACAGATCTTGGGAGACAGGCCAGTCCTTGCTTACAGACAGCCCCCCAACCTGAAGCAAATACTTACCAGCAACCACATACCACACAACAGAACCACTAACCCAGGAACCTATCCTTGCAACAAAGCCTGATGCCAACTGTGCCCACATATCTATTCAGGGGACACCATCATAGGGCCTAATAACATCAGCCACACTATGAGAGGCTCGTTCACCTGCACATCTACCAATGTGATATATGCCATCATGTGCCAGCAATGCCCCTCTGCCATGTACATTGGGCAAACTGGACAGTCTCTATGTAAAAGAATAAATGGACACAAATCAGATGTCAAGAATTATAACATTCCTAAACCAGTCGGAGAACACTCCAATCTCTCTGGTCACTCGATTACAGACCTAAAAGTCGCAATATTACAACAAAAAGACTTCAAAAACAGACTCCAACGAGAGACTGCTGAATTGGAATTAATTTGCAAACTGGATACAATTAGCTTAGGCTTGAATAGAGACTGGGAGTGGATGTGTCATTACACAAAGTAAAACTATTTCCCCATGTTTATTTCCTCCCCCCCCCACCCCACTGTTCCTCAGACGGTCTTGTCAACTGCTGGAAATGGCCCACCTTGATTATCACTACAAAAGGTTTTCTTCCTCCCCTTTCCCCTGCTCTCCTGCTGGTATTAGCTCATCTTAAGTGATCACTCTCGTTACAGTGTGTATGGTAACACCCATTGTTTCATGTTCTCTGTGTATATAAATCTCCCCACTGTATTTTCCACTGAATGCATCCAATGAAGTGAGCTGTAGCTCATGAAAGCTTATGCTCAAATAAATTTGTTGATCTCTAAGGTGCCACAAGTACTCCTTTTCTTTTTGCGAACACAGGGGATGGATCACTTGGTGATTACCTGTTCTGTTCATTCCCTCTGGGGCACCTGGCACTGGCCACTGTCAGAAGACAGGATACTGGGCTAGATGGACCTTTGGTCTGACCCAGTCCGGCCGTTCTTATGTTATAGCAGGTGGGCAAGAAAGCAGCATGGTGTCAAAACACGAGGACACAAGCAGTGGGGGAGAAGGATAGTATCTCGGGGTACAAATCACAAGGACACACTTCGAGGTTTGCAGGACTAGAAGAAGGCGGAAGAGGAACCCTGTTGGTTATTCATTTCTGAGGGGGAAAAAGGGACAGTGCTTTTAGCATCCCTGAACACTGAATCCTGGCCCTGGGGCTCGTGACGCTGAGAGGTTGCTTTAGGTGAGAAGCTTGTCTGAGACAAAGGTTTTATGCTGCTAACGTTATGATTAATATCTTAGAAGTGTGTTATACCGGTGTTTTGTTTGTAATCATTTCTGTTTCCATGATCCTCACTTTCTATCACTTACAGCTCTAGCTTTGTTAAGAAACTTCTCCTTGTTTTGCCGTAAGTACAGCTCAGTGCTGTAATATTAAGCAAGGGGTGATGTCTTAGCTCAATCACACAAGCTAGTGTGTTCCCTGTCTCTTCAGAGACAGCAACGTCAGTAATTGCTGTGCGTGTCCAGAGACAGAGGCTGGATCCTCCAGGGGAACGCTCTTCCAGGGGGCTTGGGAAGTTGGGTGCCCCACGTGTTACCTGCAAGGCACAGTAAAGGCTGGCGGAGCTTTGGAGGAGATTGGTTGGGTGGCTGACTGTGAGCTGGGAGGGAACTCGTACACGGTTTAGTACCAGCAAGTCTCAGTTTTGCTCAGGCTGAGGGGTAACTTCGCTGTCACAGCCCAGCAGACGGTTCTCCCTCAGCCTGCACGTGCACTGTTGCTACTAACGATGGGTGGGAACGGTTACATGATACCTAATAAACCTGCAGACACGATGCTGCCTGCTCAGCTCAGCCGCGGGTAAATTAGCACCCCGGGGGCCGGAATGCTGACAGGACTAAGAAACAGTCAACTCATTAAACTGGTGATGCAACCCCAGCCCTCAGTTACACTGTGTTGGGCAGGCATCCCTCCATCAGAGGCTTTATACAATGCAAGACACCTGCTGCTGCGGGATCAATGGGAGACGTGGCCTCTTGTTACTAATTTTATGAATCCTAATGAACAGTAATAATCATCATCAGAGTTACACTGTGCTATTTACCCAGAGCACAGCAAAGTGCCTTCCAAAGTAAGAATACAGAGGAACAATAAAGTAACAACAATAACCCTCAGAACTAACAAGCCTCCCTGCAGACAGAACCATTTGGCCACTGGCTTTCATTGCAACACAAAACATTAAGATGATGTCGTCTAGAGAAGAAATGAATGCAAGAGGACATGCGAGAGGTAAATAAACCAGTGAGTGGTGGAGAGAAGGTCCATTAGCTTGCTTACTTATCCTCCCTGATAATACTAGAGCAAGAGACACCTAGTGCAATTAGGAAGCACCACGTTTCAAAGTGATAAAAGGAAATACTGCTTTGTTTAGAATACATTTTCAACCTGTGGAACTCATTGTCACACGGTTTCACTGAGGCCAAAAGCTTATGAAGATTAAAAAACAATCAGACATGTATATGGATGACATTCACATCTGTAATTATATCGTCATAACCAATTTAGAAGAGTTATAAATCCTCATGCTTCTGCCCATAATCCAGCTGGTGACTGCCTGGGGTCAGGAATAATCTCCCCCCTGGGGCAGGTTAGTTCAGAATTGCCCATTGTGGGGGGTTTACACCTTCCTATGAAGTGTCTGATGCTGATCTTTGTTGGAGACTGGGATACTGGACTAGATGGGCCATGGATCTGAGTTGCTCTGGCAATTCCTGTTTTCCATGTCACATCCCTTCGTGAACTCTGCATGTGTTTTGTCTATTTGGATTGTTCGCTCTTCAGGACAGGACTTGTTTTCCTTGCATGTCTATCCTTGGACCAACCTGGCTACAACAATACTACCAACAACAATGTAAAGCACCACACTTGCCAACAACATAAAAATAAAGGTGGGACTTCATAAATGCAGCCACCTCTGGATCAGAACATAGCAACAGTTTAACAGCACACAACACCACCACCAAGCATGTTTGGAGAGGAGGTGAAAAAGAATAGAGTCTCTAGCTGATCCCATGACAGGAACTGCAGGTTGGCAGGGTGCGATAACTCCCACTGCCATGTCTCCAGCGGAGAGAAGAAAGGATGGAATGAGGGAAAAAGGAGACTTCAGGTCTTGAATACGCGGCTGCAATTTCTGGGACCCAAAAGTGAAAGCACCCAGGCTGCTCCCCCCCCTCAGGGGCCTGCAGCAAAGACTCAGAAGTGTGGCTGGAGTGGTAACGATCACCTCTGGGCTGCCTCCCGCACCATCTGTCAAAGCAATAACTTTAATTTAACAAGGGGCTGAGATTTCAGCCCACAGGGCCAGACGCAGACAAAGCAGGGACTGCTGCACTGGGAAAGGGGAGGGCGTAAAATAGGAACCCCCCAGCACCCTGGAGCCAGAACTGTGCAGGCGGGAGCCCTGCACTCGGGTGGCATTTGGAAGCAGGTGGGAACTCTCCTCCCCCCTCCATGGGGTCTTGGGAGAAAAGTGCAGAGAGGCACCAGGTGAGTCTCCAGGGTCAGAGCAGGAACAACGGGCCTGCACAGAACTTCCTACGGGGGCGTAGCTGGATGTGGAGCTCTGGGCGGGCCTCAGCTTATGGTGGATGGGCCCACCTGTCTCTGGGGGATGGAGACCAAATTTCTCTACTCCTGCATGGGAGGGCCTACATGTGGGGGTGTCTTCCTGTGGGTCCAGGGGCATAGCCAGGCACGGGCAGTGGAGCAGGGAGCATGGGAGGCAGAGCACAGATGTGGAGGTGTCCTCAGTTGCTGTCTCCATCTGGAGGCAGCTGAAGCACCTGCCTTGCGGCGAATCCCTGCCCTGTCCCCAGGACAAGTCCAGGGAGTGGGAGATTGAAGCCCCGGCCTGGCTGTGCCTTGCACTTTGCTGCTAAGCAGATCCTGCTCCTTTCCACCCCACACCCATGTGCAGGATTCAACCAGGAGCTGGCATAGGATCCATCCAGGTCCCTGGAGTTGGACAGACTCTCCTTCCTGCCCGGGCTCTGCATCTTCCCTGCCATCCACGCTCTGGAGCTGCCCCAGCCCAGCCGAGGGAAGAGTCTGGTCACACCTGGGCATACCCACATACAGCTACAAACCAGGAGGGACTCCCCTGAAAGCAATGGAATTGCACTGAGGTAAGTGAGAGGAGCTTGGACCCAGGTTCCCAAGAGGCGTAAATCAGCACCATTCCATTGATTTCAATAGCATGACACCGAATTACACCAGCCAAGGATGTGGGCCCTGATTTCAAAACACCTTGGAAATTGTAAGGTACCTTCTCCAAAGCCTATTCATTTCCCCTTCTCTGCACTGAGCCACCCTCTTCTCCATAGCCAGTCGGCTGATTAGAGGAGGGAAATTCTTTCATAGAAGAAATGTTGTTATAATCAGGTCAGAAATCTGGGACTGACACATGATGCTGTTTAAAAAAAGCAACCCTCCGTCTGATTTTTTTTTTTTTGGTCTCTTTTTTTTCCCGGCCATGTGGCGCGATTGCGCTTTGTTAACATAAATAAAAATCATCATCATAATTCATTGCAAAAAATGCAAAAGGTCACCGAGATATTTTGGGAGACGCTGGTGAATCAAAACAAATTGCATTTTCAGCAGCTGGCATTTCCAGCTCTCCACACAGTGCAGACTGATAGGGTGGCGGAGGAAATAAATGGAGAGGCAGAAAGATAAATCGAGAGCACTAGAGAGACGGGTTTATATGTGTTTTCATGTATCGTTGTTGTGCGACGCGGTGTGAGTTATCTCTGTAATTTAGGCACTGCCCACTTGCCAGCAGCCCGCTCCCAGAACCTGGGCAGTGCGGATGCCAGCAGCTGCATGGCTCCTGTGGACTGCTTGAGCAGCAAGGCAGAGGGCAGTGATCTGACCCTGCTTGGAGGCGTCCAACATGCCCACTGTTATTAGGGCTAGTTGGGCTGGGACTGACAACTTGGCTACCCCATAGGCCCCGCTCCACCCTCTGTTCCTTTAAAGAGAGACACGAACAAGGATTTAACAATGCAGCCTGCATCTCTTCTTGCCTACCAATGGGTGTAAATCAGGAGTAACTCCAGGGAAGGCCCTGGGGTCACTTTGCTGTAAAATGGATAGATGTGAAATACAATTCCATTTATTTTCAGTTTGAAAACTCCCCAGCAAAGACCGATCCAAAATCCCACTATTGCCTCTGGACAATGTACATGTTTCCATAATCAACAGTAAATTAAT
The DNA here is from genome assembly GCF_015237465.2 of Chelonia mydas. Classification (NCBI taxonomy): domain Eukaryota; kingdom Metazoa; phylum Chordata; order Testudines; family Cheloniidae; genus Chelonia; species Chelonia mydas. The sequence goes on along the minus strand of NC_051259.2, from coordinate 16,922,372 downwards.
GTCATTAATATTCAGTAGAGGAAGGTGGTGTGGGTCTGGAACGGCTTCCATATGAGGAGAGATTAAACAGGCTGGGACTTAGAAAAGAGACGACTAAGGGGGGAGATGACAGAGGTCTATGAAATCAGGACTGGTGGAGAGGAAGTGAATAGGGAAGAGTTATTTACCCCTTCACATAACACAAGAACCAAGGGTCACCCAATGACATTAATAGGCAGCCGGTATAAAATTAACATGAGGAAGTACTTCACCCAATGCACAGTCGAGCTGTGGAACTCATTGCCAGAGGATGTTGTGAAGGTCAAAAGTATAACCGGGTTCGAAAAAGAACTAGATAAATTCATGGAGGACAGGTCCATCAAAGGCTATTAGCCAAAATGGTCAGGGACACAATCCCAGGCTCTCCGTGTCCCTAAACCTCTGACTGCCAGAAGTTGGGACTGGATGACAGGGATGGATCACTTGATAAATTATCCTGGTCTGTCCATTCCACTGAAGCATCTGGCACCAGCCACTGCCGGAAGACAGGATACTGGGCTAGATGGATCACTGGTCTGACCCACTACGGCCATTCTGATGTGTAGTACATAGAGCTCTGGACTGGGACTCAGGTGACTTGGGTTCAATTCCCAGCTCTGGCCTGCTGTACGATCTTGAGCAAGTCATGTCCCCTTGCGGTGCCTCAGTTTCCCCATCTGTACAATGAGGCTGATACTGGCTTCCGCTTTGTCAAGCAATTTGAGATCTGTGGGCAATAAGGCCTGTGTAGGAGCTAGGCATTATTGTATTAATAATCTATACCAAATACTGTTACAAATCTATTACAAATACAGTTTCACACACCATCACCTCTCCAGTAAAAGCGCAAGGAAGCAGATGGATATTACACCTGTGCATTTGATTAAGAAACTCAGGATCAGGATAGAGGGAAGTAAGTTGTAGTGTCCAGTTCCCATGAGGAACTGGAGACTTGGTCTGAAATCAGTAAGATGAAATTCAATAAAGACAAGTGCAAAGCACTGGTGAGGCCTCAGGGGCAGTACTGTGTTCAGTTTGGGGCACCACACTTTAAGAAAGATGTGGACAAACTGGAGAGTCCAGAGAAGAGCAGCAAAAATGATAAAAGGTTTAGAAAACTTCACCTGTGAGGAAAGGTTAAAAACTGGGCATGTTTAATCTAGAGAAAAGAAGTGGAGGAGGGACCAGCTAACAGTCTTCAAATATTTTAAGGCTGTTATAAAAAGGACAGTGATCAGTTATTCTCCATCTGAAGAAGAGGTTTTTTACCCATGAAAGTTTATGCCCAGATAAATCTGTTAGTCTTTAAGGTGCCACCAGACTCCTTGTTATTTTTGTGGCTACAGACTAACGCAGCTACCCCTCTGATAGTTGTTCTCCATGTCCACCAAAGGTAGGACAAGTAGTAATGGGCTTAATCTTCAGCAAGGGAGATTTAGATTTGATATTAGGATTTTTTTCGAACTCTAAGGCTAGTTAAGCACTGGAGCAGGTTACCAATGTGGAATCCCTGTCATTGGAGGTGTACAAGAACAGGTTGACAAACACCTCTCAGGGATGGTCTAGGTTTACATAGCCCTGCCTCAGTGCAAGGCGCTGGACTTAATTATTTCTCCAAGATCCCTTTCAGCCCTACATTTCTGTCATTCTATGACGAGAACACTTTGCCAACAGAGCCCAGATGTGCAGAATTTAGGAGTGCCAGGCAGAGCAAATCAGTTCCTGCAGGAAATGGCAAGGGAAGGCATCTCGCAGGTAGGTCGGGCCCACACCATATGGGAAAGTACAGCCTGACCCCGCAAGGCTGAGAGTCCTCAAATCCCATTGAAGCTACTGAGAGGAGAAGGTGCTCACCATCTCATTGGAAGACCCCCAAAAGATCAATGGCAAAGGCTAGATTTGCACCCAAAAGCCAATGCACCCTGCGGAGCAGCAGAGCAGTGATTTCCCTATGGCTAGCATCCCTCTCCACTCACCTTGTTGCATTCTGCACCAACTGTGGCCTCCCAGTTTCCACCAGTGATAACCCCATGTCAGGGATATTGCTGTAACCCAGCCTGGAAGTCACAAAGGTTTGGCATATCGGGACAAAGTCCACAGGAGAAGTAAAGGGCAGCAAATGTCCAAGCAAGCACAGACCCCAAAGGCCCTGCGGCTTTAGGAGCCATGAGGGACCCATGAGTATCCCTTATCTGTGGACTATGGGACAATGACCTTGTTAATAGGAGCAGGCCCCATTCCCAACATACACTCCAGCTGCTTCCCTCAGCCATGCAACATCACCTCTGGAACGTCACCCTAGCCCCAGTCTGGGGCAGGAGAATTATTGGTTGCGTCCAAAGGGCCAGAACTCTGAGAATCAGCCTCCCATATTGGTTATGCAGAGATACACAAGTATTTGTGTGTATGTGTGTGTGTGTGTGGGGGGGGTGTAACAGAGCTAGTGGGGTGCTTCTGAGGGTGCTGCAGCCATTTGAACTTGGGACAGAATGTGGTGGGAGCCTCTTTGCTCTAGACATGCCAAACCAGACTGGACAAAACAGCTTGTGGTGTAGGGAACAATCCTGCAGGGCTCAAGATGGACTGGATGGGCCAATAGCTCTTATCTACCTCTCGTTCTGATGTGCTTCTAGAATGGAGCAGTAGCACGTCGCCCTGTATTGCATGTTTGGGGTGGGGGCTTAGAGAGACGCAGTGGGGGGAATATCTTTTTATTAGACCAACTTCCATGGTGAGAGAGACAAACTTTTGAGCATACACATTCTTCAGGTGAAGGGGGAAGGCGTGATAGTTAAAAGAGTTGTGGATTGGAAGGTTCAGGCAGACAGACCCGAAGAGGCAGGCTGCTGTACAAAGGACTACAATTTAAGAGTGAACCACTTGTCTGCCTGGGAGGAGCAGCAGCAACCAACTTGCTGGCAATAGTCCAGAAACTGAGTCTTCAGTGGGGGCCCCAGACCCCAAGTGCTCTGAATGTGGGGAGCAGAGAAGAGGAATATGCCACTGGGCTCTGCAAGGGTGGAAGAACTGCTGATTGTAATGGTCCAGATGGGCCAATAACTCTTATCTACTCTCATTCTGATATGCTTCTCTTATGGAGCAGTAGCACGTCGCCCTGCATTGCACACTGGGGGTGACATGCGCTTTGTGTTTGCAGTGTATACAACGGAGTATATAACAGTGTCTATAACCGATTATAATGCAGAGGAAGGACGGAGCTCTCACTCTGGGTGATCACTGGGATGACTGTTTCTCAGGTCGGCAGGCTGGCAGCTGGCACTCACACCGTGCTCCATGTTTGGAGAGGCTCCTTTCCTGAACAGAGCAGCAACTGTGACAGAGGAAGCCAAGGAACCAGCGTACCCTCCTAGCCCAGATCAGAGCCACGTGTAGAATACGTGAGGATTTTGACTTTCCCCAAACCCCTCACTTAGACAGTGTGGATAGAAGTCCCAACAGAGCCTAGCCTTGGTCTAACTCTGCTTGCACTGAAACCAATGGTAAAATGCCCATTGACTTCAATGGGAGCAGAGTCAGGCCAATGTGAGAGCTTCTAAACATCCCACACTGGGAGTACGTTTAGCTGATGAAACAGCTTCGTTTGGTTATTGTATTCGATTGGCTTGGTGTTTTGATGGCTGCGGGGCAGTAGTGACATCTGGTAATTCCCTTGTTCTCAAGTTGCTGTGTGACACACGCTGTTATATCATGGTACCACCACCAGTTGCTTGTATCACTCTGTGAGTGTGGCAGGTTGTTGAGAAACCCATGATGCGTGGGATCTGGGCCATATTTGTATGGAGGAGACATGAATGAACTTCTTCTACTTCATGAGGCCTTGACTTAACCCAGGGGTGAAAGTAAGTTAGAGGATTTATCGGTACGCCGGAGTCCTGAGCAGGGGGCGTGGCCTCAACCGGAAGAGGCAGGGCCTTAAATCCCGGGGCCTTTAAATCTTGATTTAAATCACCCCCGAGCTACCAGCTGCAGAGGTGGCTGGGAGCCCCGGGGCTCGGGGGCGAATTAAAGGGTCCAGGGCTCCAGCTGCCGCTACCGCAGCGGAGCCCTGGGCCCTTTAAATCACTGAGGAGCCTTGGGGGCTCCCGGCAGCCACCGCTACCCCGGGGCTGTGGGCTCTGGCGGACCTTTAAAAGGCCTGGGGCTCCGCTGTGGTAGCAGCTGCCAGAGCCCAGAGCCCTTTAAATCCCCGCCTGAGCCCTGCTGCCCGAGCCCTGGGGTAGCGGTGGCCAGGCTCCATGGGGGATTTAAAGGGCCCCGGAGCTCCAGCCGCCGCTACCACCCTGGCCCTTTAAATGCCCGCTGGAGCCCCACCGTCGCTACCCCAGGGCTCCGGCAGCAGGGCTTCGGCAGCAGGGCTGCGGCGGGGATTTAAAGGGCCAGGGCAGTAGGGGTGGCTGGAGCTCCGGGGCTCTTTAAATCCCCGCCAGAGCCCCCCCACCCCTACCCCTGGGCTCGGGCAGCAGGGCTCAGGCAGGGGTTTAAAGGGCCCCGGAGGGGGGTAGCAGCAGCTGGAGCTCCGGGGCCCTTTAAATCCCTGCCGCAGCCCTGCCGCCGCTACCCCAGGGCTTTAAATTGCCCTCTGGGAAAGCCGGTCCTGGTACGGCGCACCGGCTCTTACCGCTACGCCGTACCAGGGCGTACCGGCTTACTTTCACCTCTGACTTAATCCCATTTCCCAAGAGACCTAGCTAGAAGTGACAGGCCCACAAACCATTTCTCCAGAAGAAATGTCAGTACATTTTTCAGTGACTTGGCTGTAATTTGGCTTGTGTCCCCTGTGGGTGCCAGGAAGAAATGTAATTGTTTTCCCTCCCCTCGCCTCTTCATTCACAGCATTTCATACTGCTCAAATGCATCATGAATGTTGAGGTAGGTGTTCAGATATTGCAGAGATGAGGGCCATATAAGTACCTTGGGAGATATAGCCCTGGTCTACACTAGGAGTTTAGGTCAAATTTAGCAGCGTTAATTTGATGTAAACCTGCACCCGTCCACATGATGAAGCCCTTTTTTTGACTTAAAGGGCTCTTAAAATCGATTTCCTTAATCCACTTCTGACAAGTGGATTGGCGCTTAAATCGGCCTTGCCGGGTCAAATTTGCGGTACTGTGGACGCAATTAGAGGGTATTTACCTCCAGGAGCTATCCCAGAGTGCTCTATTGTGACCGCTCTGGACAGCACTCTCAACTCAGATGCACTGGCCAGGTAGACAGGAAAAGGCCCGCAAACTTTTGAATTTCAATTTCCTGTTTGCATGGTCACCTGCAGCTTGCCACGCTGGCCAGAGCTCATCAGCAGAGGTGACCATGATGGAGTCCCAGAATGGCAAAAGAGCTCCAGCATGGACTGAATGGGAGGTACGGGATCTGATTGCTGTGTGGGGAGAGGAATCTGTGCTATCAGAACTCCGTTCCAGTTTTCGAAATGTCAAAACATTTGTCAAAATCTCCCAGGGCATGAAGGACAGAGGCCATAACAGGGACCCGAAGCAATTCCATGTGAAACTTAAGGAGCTGAGGCAAGCCTACCAGAAAACCAGAGAGGCAAACGGCCACTCCGGGTCAGAGCCCCAAACATGCCAGTTCTATGATGAGCTGCATGCCATTTTAGGGGGTTCAGCCACCACTACCCCAGCCGTGTTGTTTGACTCCTTCAATGGAGATGGAGGCAACGCAGAAGCAGGTTTTGGGGACGAGGAAGAAGACGATGATGATGTTGTAGATAGCTCACAGCAAGCAAGCGGAGAAACCGGTTTTCCCGACAGCCAGGAACTGTTTCTCACCCTGGACCTGGAGGCAGTCCCACCCGAACCCACCCAAGGCTGCCTCCCGGACCCGCCAGGCGGAGAAGGGACCTCTGGTGAGTGTACCTTTTAAAATACTATACATGGTTTAAAAGCAAGCATGTTTAATGATTAATTTGCCCTGGCATTTGCGGCTCTCCTGGATGTACTCCCAAAGCCTTTGCAAAAGGTTTCTGAGGAGGGCAGCCTTATTCCACCCACGATGGTAGGACACTTTACCACACCAGGCCAGTAGCACATACTCGGGAATCATTGTAGAACAAAGCATTGCAGTGTATGTTTGCTGGCACTCAAACAACATCCGTTCTTTATCTCTCTGTGTGATCCTCAGGAGAGTGAGATATCATTCATGGTCACCTGGTTGAAATAGGGTGCTTTTCTTAAGGGGACATTCAGAGGTGCCCATTCCTGCTGGGCTGTTTGCCTGTGGCTAAACAGAAATGTTCCCCGCTGTTAGCCATGGGGGCGGGGGAGTGAGGGGCTAGCCATGTGGTGGGGGGAGGCAAAATGCGACCTTGGAACGAAAGCACATGTGCTGTGTCTGTAATGTTAACAGCAAAGTTCATCGTGAAAGAGTGTAGCCATTGTTCTAGAAAATGTGTCTTTTTAAATACCACTGCCTCTTTTTTTTTCTCCACCAACTGCATGTGTTTCAATGATCACAGGATCTTCTCCTTCCCAGAGGCTAATGAAGATTACAAGGCGAAAAAAACTCACTCATGATGAAATGTTCTCTGAGCTCATGCTGTCCTCCCACACTGACATAGCACAGACGAATGCGTGGAGGCAGACAATGTCAGAGTGCAGGAAAGCACAAAATGACAGGGAGGAGAGGTGGTGGGCTGAAGAGAGTAAGTGGCGGGCTGAAGAGAGTAAGTGGCGGGCTGAAGAGAGGGCTGAAGCTCAAATTTGGCGGCAGCGTGATGAGAGGAGGCAGGATTCAATGCTGAGGCTGCTGGAGGATCAAACCAATATGCTCCAGCATATGGTTCAACTGCAGGAAAGGCAGCAGGAGCACAGACCGCCGCTACAGCCCCTGTGTAACCAACCACCCTCCTTCCCAAGTTCCATAGCCTCCTCACCCATATGCCCAAGAACGTGGGGGGGGGGCCTCCGGCCACCCAGCCACTCCACCCCAGAGGATTGCCCAAGCAACAGAAGGCTGGCATTCAATAAGTTTTAAAGTTTTAAACTTTTAAAGTGCTGTGTGGCCTTGTCCTTCCCTCCTCCACCACCCCTCCTGGTGATTCTCTCCTCCACCACCCCTCCTGGGCTACCTTGGTAGTCATTCCCCTATTTGTGTGATGAATGAATAAAGAATGCATGAATGTGAAGGAACAATGACTTTATTGCCTCTGCAAGTGGTGATCGAAGGGAGGAGGGGAGGGTGGTTGGCTTACAGGGAAGTAGAGTGAACCAAGGGGCGGGGGGTTTCATCATGGAGAAACAAACAGAACTTTCACACCGTAGCCTGTCCAGTCATGAAACTGGTTTTCAAAGCTTCTCTGATGCGCACCGCGCCCTCCTGTGCTCTTCTAACCACCCTGGTGTCTGGCTGTGCGAAACCAGCAGCCAGGCGATTTGCCTCAACCTCCCACCCCGCCATAAACGTCTCCCCCTTACTCTCACAGATATTGTGGAGCACACAGCAAGCAGTAATAACAGTGGGAATATTGGTTTCACTGAGGTCTAACCGAGTCAGTAAACTGCGCCAGCGCGCCTTTAAACATCCAAATGCACATTCTACCACCATTCTGCACTTGCTCAGCCTGTAGTTGAACAGCTCCTGACTACTGTCCAGGCTGCCTGTGTATGAGCCATGGCATTAAGGGATAGGCTGGGTCCCCAAGGATATATATAGGCATTTCAACGTCTCCAATGGTTATTTTCTGGTCTGGGAATAAAGTCCCTTCTTGCAGCTTTTGAAACAGACCAGAGTTCCTGAAGATACGAGCGTCATGTACCTTTCCCGGCCATCCCACGTTGATGTTGGTGAAACGTCCCTTGTGATCCACCAGTGCTTGCAGCACTATTGAAAAGTACCCCTTGCGGTTTATGTACTCGCCGGCTTGGTGCTCCGGTGCCAAGATAGGGATATGGGTTCCGTCTATGGCCCCACCACAGTTAGGGAATCCCATTGCAGCAAAGCCATCCACTATGACCTGCACATTTCCCAGGGTCACTACCCTTGATATCAGCAGATCTTTGATTGCATTGGCTACTTGCATCACAGCAGTCCACACAGTAGATTTGCCCACTCCAAATTGATTCCCGACTGACCAGTAGCTGTCTGGCGTTGCAAGCGTCCACAGGGCTATCGCCACTCGCTTCTCAACTGTGAGGGCTGCTCTCATCTTGGTATTCTTGCGCCTCAGGGCAGGGGAAAGCAAGTCACAAAGTTCCATGAAAGTGCCCTTTACGCATGCAAAAGTTTCACAACCACTGGGAATCGTCCCACACCTGCAACACTATGTGGTCCCACCAGTCTGTGCTTCTTTCCCGAGCCCAGAATCGGCGTTCCACCGCATGAACCTGCCCCATTAGCACCATGATGCCCACATTGCCAGGGCTCCTGCTTTGAGAGAAGTCTGTGTCCATGTCCTCATCACTCACGTCACCGCGCTGACGTCGCCTGCTCGCCCGGTATCGCTTTGCCAGGTTCTGGTGCTGCATATACTGCTGGATAATGCGCATGGTGTTTAATGTGCTCCTAACTGCCAAAGTGATCTGAGCGGGCTCCATGCTTGCCGTGGAATGGCGTCTGCAGAGAAAAAAGGCGCGGAACGATTGTCTGCCGTTGCCCTGACGGAGGGAGGGGCAACTGACGACATGGCTTACAGGGTTGGCTTACAGGAAATTAAAATCAACAAAGGGGGTGGCTTTGCGAGAAGCTGAATGGCCCCCTCAAGGATAGAACTCAAAACCTCAAGGATAGAACTCAAAACTGGGTTTAGCAGGCCGTTGATTTCACAGAGGGAAGGAGGGAGGGAGGAGAAAATGAATACAAAACAAATCTGGTCTATTTCTTGTTTTGAGCCACTTCATCTATCTTTATACTTCTTGCTGGCAGCAGACTGTGCGGTACGACCGCTAGCCGTCATCATCTCCTGGGTGCTCGGCAGAAGACGGTGCAGTATGACGACTAGCCATCATCTTCTGCTGCCTGGAGGTTAAAAGACAGCGCACTGCCGGTAGAACTGAATCGCCACGAGACGAAACAAGGGAAATGACCTGGCTGAGTCACTCCAATGTTTGCCCAGGCGCCCGATTAAAAGAGCACCCAGGACTACGTCGATGACAGCTACCAGTCATACTGCACTGTCTGCTGCCAAAAGGCAATTAACTGCTGCTGTGTAGCAATGCAGTATCGCGTCTGCCAGCACCCAGGAGACATACGGTGACGGTGAGCTGGGGGGGCTCCATGCTTGCCGTGGTATGGCGTCTGCACGGGTAACCCAGGAAAGAAGGCGCGAAAGAATTGTCTGCCCTTGCTTTCATGGCAGGGGTGGGGGGCTGACGATATGTACCCAGAACCACCCACGACAATGTTTTAGCCCCATCAGGCACTGGGATTTCTACCCAGAATTCAAATGGGCGGTGGAGACTGCAGGAACTTTGGGATAGCTACCCACAGTGCAACGCTCCAGAAGTCAACGGTTGCCTCGGTACTGTGGACGCACTCCGCCGACTACATGTCCTTAGAGCACTTGTGTGGGGACACACACAATCAACTGTATAAAACCGCTTTCTACAAAACCGACTTCTATAAATTCGACCTAATTTCGTAGTGTAGACATACCCATAGATGTTTCACCTTCCTTTAAGCAGCGAGTGTTGACCAGTGCAGGAAGCAGGATACCGGACTCCAATGTGCCTGATCCAGAATGGAAAATCTTGTGTGCCCCTAAAGTAGGTGCCGAGTAACATGGAAAGTCAGAACAAACACAAGAATGGCTATGGAGCTAACAGGAACCTCCATCCCTGCATTCCCAACACTCCTGAGCTGCACGTCCCAGAATAGCAATACCATAGACATGCCCCATACTTCCTAGTATTGCATTAGCACCATGGGGAAGTCCATGCACAGAGCGTCAATGTGGATTCCAGAGCCCCATGGACTAATAGAGGAGAAAAGATTAAACACACCTCTCCTGCCATTCGGATCCGTGAAGTTAATGGGATCTCTTTGTTGGCGAGTTAGGTTAGACTGAGTGGCTGACAAACATTCCCTCTCTCTTTTACACATTGATAGGATCTCAGTGCTGTGAGGACAGGGACTCAGATTTACTCCTGTAGTGGCATCTCGACCTTTGCTCTGGTCCTTAGACCCCGGGGTGGCGAGGTTGGAGACGGACAAACAGACTTAATGGCAGTGCCCACGTACCCCCTGCACCTCCGTTTCAGGACGGGATGTGCATACACTACCAAAGTTACCTATAAACTGATGGAGAGATTAATCCTGATATGGATTAACGAGGGTGTCAAACCTCAGCTGCCTTGCATTCAGGCTGGATTCAGGAGGGCACCGTCCATGCAAGATCAGATACTCTGTCTGACTCGAGACACAGAATATACGTTTGAGTCAGGAAAGAAAGTTGGTGCTGGCTTTATTGATCCTACGACACTGTCTGGCACATTGGGCTGACTGCCAAGCTGCTGCACGTGCTTTAGACTCATAGACTTTAAGGTCAGAAAGGATCATTGTGATCATCTACTCTGACCTCCTGCACCTTGCAGGCCACAGCACCTCACCCATCCACTCCTGAAGTAGACCCCTAACCTCGGGCTGAGCTACTGAAGCCCTCAAATCCTGACACGCTCATCCCACAAATGATTAGTAACGAAACTTCTTCCTGAAAGTCGAGGAGACAGATCAGTCGCTTTAAACGCCTCCACAATGGCCTTCCTCAAGGGTCAGTTTTGGTTCCCCTTTTGTTCAGTATATACAACCTTCCTGAAAAGCAAGCCAAGAACTATGTGTCTGCTGATGACATCTGCACGGCTGACACTGGAAATGATTTCCATAGGATTGAAGGGAATCTCAGCCAAGACATGGATATTTTGACCACATTTTTCCAGCAACGGAGACCAATTCTTAGTGAAACCAAGAAAGTGGCAACCACTTTCCATCTAAACAACCATCTTGCCAATCAATGCACCTTGATCCCTGTACCAGGACGGTTATTGCCATTCCAACCACTTGACATATACTTCAAAGTAAAACTCGATCGTAGCCTGACATATCAGCTGTCATAGTTCAGGGAAACTGCACCTGTATGCCCCTCTGTGGTCCCTCAAGGGCACTCACTCTAGGCTCCTGGCTTCTCAGATGTCACCTCTTTTGAACCGAGACCCATGTCTCTCTCTTTCCGGACTGACTGAGGTTTTTCCAGGCTGCACAGTGCCTGTACTGCAATATCCCCCACAAGCCAGACTGCCTACATCGGTCAGCGTCTGTGCTTTGCTTTCTCTTCAGAGGCTATAAAGAAAGTAATTGCTCACAGTTGTAAATTACCACGCAGCTCTTTGTAAGCAAGCACATTTATTATTAAGGTGAAGGCCTTACAGAAAAAAAACATAATAAAAACAATAAAAGAACTTACACACCTTCTAATAAGCTTACCAGAGATCACTCGCCAACTCCAGGGAGGGCTCTGGAAGAAGTCAGTCCGCCAAGTCCACCAAGGGCTTTTTATGTGGTTACATATTCATAACAGTTGTAGCTTGGAACAAGCACACAGACTGCACAGATCAGCCTGTATCTTTAAACAACTTGGGCCTTTGATCTCCAACCTTTGGGAAGAGGTGATCAGCAGGCAATTGATCTCTCAGGGAGTAGCTTCAGAAAGTTGGGGTTTTGAATAACTAGGGTAGGGGGAGTGGGGAAAAATCTGCATTAACTTCCCCCTAGATATTTCCCAGGAAATCCACTTCATATGGATTGCCCCAAAAGATCATTTTTGTCTTCCACATTCTTCAAATATAGTCTTTTGTCATCCAGGCTCACAGTAATACAGAAACTTTAAGTTTAATACAAGAGACTCCAAAGATACTTAAACTTAATTCAATGAGGTTTTCCAATGATATTGAGGGAAATTGCCACATCAGTCACATTGGCCTCACCTGGGACACATGAAAATGAAGATTTCTTCACATACCACCTTCATACAAAGCATATTGGGAACCTCATGGGGAGCAGAGCCTTCCGTCCTCCATACCTCTGTACTGGCCCTGGCCTTTGCTGCATGTGAATACTGCTCTGCAGTCTGGGGACACAGCTGCCTCACTCAGCTTGTTGGCACAGAGTCGAATTCGGCCACTCGTCTTATTAGTAGCTGCGGGTGGCATTGTCCACCAACCTCCAGTTTGGATGTGCTAGCGCACAGCTCCGCCAGGCCTTGGACGAGATGCCATTACTGTGAAGTCTGCTTGCAGAGCAGTGACAGAGGAAACCAACTTATTACATCTCTGGTTGACTGATGCCCTATTATCAGACAGGAAACAACGCACAGCGCCAAGTTGGCGGTTGGCTCACATTCATGAGAGGAATCCCACTCCTGCCAACTGGCATGTGACATGTGACTGGTCTCTTGACACCACTTTGCTATGGCAGCTCACGCACTACTGACAAGAGCACAACTGCGCCTTCATGCCCAGATGATGAGCACCACGCGGGAGATGCCAGCTGCATTCTTGTAGAGTGGAAGCATGGTGGGAAAGACACAATGTTTGGCTTTAGCTGCAACTTCAAAGTGCTGTCTCCACAGTTATTTTTACAGCATGAGTGCAGGGCCCACTTAGCGCAAGTCTGTCAGCCTAGATTGAGAGGCTCACTGCCGGGATGCGTAAACATGCACTAAGTAAATTCATGAGTCCATTGCTGCCTCCTTGTCCACTTGATGGTAGATGCTGGACCAGGCTCAACAGGCTACTCTCTGGCTTTTCCAGAGTTGTGCAACTATGCACTGGGTTGGCCTGGTTTCTTCTCCGTACTGTGACTGTGGGGCAGCATCACAGACAATAACTCATGGTGGAAGAGTACCCAGCTTGACCTCTGGAGGGCATTTTACACCACCTAACCTCTCTTGATACAGAGGCTGTCCTCTGGTTACCATGAAAGAGTAAACTAGACAAGCTCCCTCCTCCCTGCTACCTGGTAAGGAGCTGAGGAGCAGCAGGAAACGTAAGTTACACCACTGGGCCAGCTCCTCAGTGGGTGTAAATCAGCACAGACCCATTGATTTTGGTGACACTACACTGATTGATGCCAGCTGAGGCTCAGGACAAATGTGCCAGTGTCTCATGTCAGGGATGCTGGTGTAAATATGGAGTAACTCGAGCCGCTTCTATGGCGATCCTCAGAACTTACTCTGGTGTCACTGAGATCAGTATCTGGCTCCAGGGAGTCACCCAGAATGGGGTGTAAGTCTGCAAAATCAGGCTGTACGCTGTCTGGGGAGGACGCCTGTCTTCTTCTGGGCCTGCTCCTGTTCTGACACAGAGTGCACTCCAGTGCTATTGACTTAGTCTGGATTTACACTAGAGGAGAATCAGGGCTAAGCACTCTGCTGGGGCTCAACACATAAACAGTAAATTCATGAATAATTGTGAGGTGCTGAGATCCTACGGTGACCAGGGCCACAGGACAGACAGACTGACAGTACTAAGAGCCTATTGGCGCTGATCCAGCGTGCACTGGGATCCCCGGCCCAAAGGGGCTTAGCCCTGGATATGTGTCTGCATGGAACCTCTGGCCCCTACAAGCTCCCCTGTCACTGCTTTCAATGAAACCCCTCATGCAAATGAGCCCAAATCCCCAATGGGCTCCCATCTTCCCCCATCTCATCCAATCAGATCCCCCGAAATGCAAACCCTGTGACACAGACACCAAGCACGCCACCTTTGAAGGGAGTTGCCATAGTTACTGGTGCCTCGCAGCAGCAGGCTGAGCTCATTAAAATGATTCGACTGGCTACCCTATAATCAATCCGCAGGAGGAGGGAGAAGGCCAGTGGGGAGAAGGGCTGCCAGCGAGGGGCTCAGCCCTGTGTGACTGCAGGAGAACGGGGCCCGTCTGACGGCCGCCGGAAAGCCCAGGCCCCAGCCAGGCTCCGTGCAGATGTCCCCTGAGTGACAAGCACTGCTTAGCACTGATCCAGCGCACCCCACCCAGCTGGAGAGCCCAAGGACCTGGCCTGCCCCGAAGGATGGGCAACCTGTGAAGGGCCCTGCCCAGACACCCCAGGGACTGGGCCAGTTCTGGGAATGGCCCCAGAGATCCCTGAAAATATTCGCCTGAGAGAACCATCCCGCTCCGGAGGAGTCCCCTCGTCCCACAGCGGCTGTGATGCATTCTAGGGGCCAGGGGCCTCTCGCACGCACTCACCACTCCCGCTGTCTTCTGGGTTTCTGCGCCCATGGGGGAGACCCCTCGTTGCCATAGGGAATACGGCCCCTGGTGCTGCAGGCCTGGCTCCTCCACAGAAGCCCTCCTGACTGTGGCTGGTTGGAAATTAATCTGCCGAGCATTCTTTTCCCAGCCAAAACAGGACTTTTCAACCAAATCCATTTTTTTTAACCAAAATTTCCTGAAAATCCAGAAACCAAAACCACTTTTTTTTTTTTTTTGTTAAAATAAAAACCAGTGTTTGGTATGAATGTTCCAGATTTGGTGGTTCAATCACTACACATTTTTTGCCCCCAAATGGGTTTTGAAAAGCGAACATTTTGGTTTAGTTTTTTCATGGAAAATGTCATGGAAAAGCATGAAACAAACCCAAAGGTTTTTCAAAATTTCCAGTGCAAAATAATTGACATTTTTCAACCAGCTTTTCCCCAGAGAGAATTCCCATCTGTCCAGGACATTTCATACCACTCTAGAACAGACAGAGTTCATAGCTGGCTCTTTCTGGGCTCTCCTGTTTATATGCTTAGAAAGCTATAAAGACAATCCGGAGGGGATGAAGGCTCCAGGCTGCTTGGTGATGGGAAGCCATTGCAAAGTCTGCAGGAGCAGGGCTCTTAGGTTGCTGTTGGAGTTGGCGCTAATTCCCAGCAAGCAGCTAATTCAGCCTCTCTTTCTGCTTGTAGAGCATTTCCAAGGAGATTGCAATTCCCTCAAAGGTTTGTTACATGCGGAGATATTTGCTGAATATTTTTATTCTGTGGATTGATTGTGACCATCCTATAATGGAGCAGTGTTTCTGCATTGTGATTAGTTAAGGGGTTGGTTTTTTTTGCCTTCCTCTGCAGCATGGGATTTGGGTCATTTGCAGGTTTAAAGTAGAGTAAAAGGCGGACTGTCTGTAACCTGAAGTCTTTATGTCATGATCTGACTGCCTGCCAGCCACAGTCAGAGGGCAGGGGTCTATTCTGGCGTGCAGAGAAGGCTCCGGTCACCTATGCTGCGGTTAGCCATGCCCTGTTCCCAGCACAGCCTGACTCTATTTCAGGAGTTGGTGGGCGAGATTCGATGGCCTGGAAGTCAGACTGGATGATCGTGACGGTCCCATCCAGCCTTAAAGTCTATGAGATAAGTCACATGGTGCTCTTTTTGTTCCCTCACTGGATGAGCGAAGAAGTGCTCCCAAAACAAATTCAGGAATGTCATTTGCAACTTGATTTCCATGAATGTTTGTGCCTGGAACCAGGCTGGCTCAAGCGAGTACAGAAACCCAACACAAACAGCCCTGTGGAGCTCACTTCACACTCACAGTCAATGTCTGTAGCGAAGAAGAACATTTGCAGCATTTGCCCAGCTCTCATCTGTGCTGGCCCAGTGACGACATTACGAGCTGGGCAGGCTGCAGCGCTTCTCTGAGTCTGCAGTGCTGATGCTGTGCTAGCGGGATGGGTGCCAGACTCCGGTACAACTTTAGACAGGGGAAGACAGACCTTTTGCTAACCCCTCAATGCGGCGTGAGGCAGAAGCAAGCCACTCTGCAACTTATATGACAACCACCATCATAGCCAACCCGTTGGGCATTGAACCAGGGACCTCCAGAGCTAAAAACAGAAGCTGACTATGGTTTAAGCTAAGGAGACAAACCTACCTAAGGGGAGGGGAGATGTAAGAGATTCACATCCTCGGTGTACTAGGCAGTGAGGGGGACTTGTAACATCCACTCTCCAGTCCAGTGTATCCCAAGTTCTCTTTATGGCATCTGTGAAGCATCTTATGGAGAAATGGCCTGAGTCACAAGGCTTGAATCAAGACCAGTGCTTAACCCTAACTGTGAGATGTTCATAGCAGGGAGGGGGGCTGCTTTGGACCCATCTTGAGTTTGATCTGCATGCCTGGAAGGTTGTTGGTGGCTTCAGATCACCTTTGGAAAATGCTACAGCGGCTGCTGCTGCGAAATTAAAGCACAGGACCCGAACTAAAAGCTGCAAGCCCCACCGTGTTCTGCAGCAGGCAGATCCATGTGGGGAGAACTCCTCGGGGAATTCTGCACCAAAAAATTAAAAATTCTGTGCACAATGTTTTAAAATTCTGTATATTTTATTTGTCAAAATAACACAATATAATCATGTCAGTTTCAGTTATTTTGGTAATTTATTTAAACTATAATACAATGGCTGGAGAATGGGAGTGGGGAGCATTGGAGGAAATTCCCAACCCCCTCCCTTGTCTAATAGTAATGTAGCTAGGTTTGACCCTTTATTTCTAATTATTAATTAACAAATGTATGCAACTATATGCTCAATATTACATCACAGGCAACTGAAGAGCATGTGAGGGCTGGAGAATCAAACTCACAATTTATATTGGCTATGGACCATCTCCAGAAAAGGCAATAGTAGACAGTTTGTGGACCACATTTGGACAGGAAAATTTTTCTGTCTCAAGATTGAGACCAGGTCTAACCCCCCAAGGCCCTGCTTCTCCATGACTGGCATGCGACAATAGGAGCTGGAGGGACAGAGTCTCACTTGCTCGCACACCCACCCAGCTCCACCCCCTGGTGGTGATTGATGCCTCCCCATGCACGAACACCCAGCTCCCTCCCCCACCACCGTGCTGATTTATGTCTACACCGGCAGCTCGGGAAGGGTGAGTGACCATTCTTGCGGCTTCCCTTTGCTTTCTCTTGCTCCCCCTCAGAAGTCATTTTTCTGTGGGAAAGCAAAGAAATCTGCGGACGACATGAATTGTGCACCTGCACAGTAGCGCAGAATTCCGCCAGGAGTAGGGGAGGCTGCAGTCACCTTGAGGACCTGGGTCTGATGCAAAACCGAGCGGCTGTCTATCCCTACACAAGTGGTGCCATGTGATGCCAGGTTCAGATTTCAGTGCAATACAGAGTCGCTCCACAGGATTTATATCAGTGTAAACGAGCAAGACCTGGCCTATGATGAATAGAGGTTGGGGGTGCTCAGTCACTGGGTAAACTCCTTGAGTGACCATGCTGAGCAAGCAAACCCTCTAGTCCAGGTCCTCTGCTGCTGAGGATCAGTCCAGCCCCATTTAACAGAGCCACCCCAAGTTACAGCAGCTGGGGATCTGGCCTGCTCTCTTGTACTGGCAGGTACCCCCCTGGCATCTGGGCTACTGTAGGCAAGATCCACCTCCTGAGCCCACCTCCTGAGCCCAGCAGATCAGCAGCAGTGCTGTCAAGCTATTTTACATGGGTTCCTCTCCCCACCACCACCACCACCACCGTGCTCCCTCCCCCCGTTATCCCCATAGCAGGTGCAGCCCTGCACCTCTTGCTGGGCAGACAGCTACCAGGGTATGCAGATAATCTTTTATTCAGTACAAATAATTTATTACATTAAAATAACTATTTTTTTTTCAAACAAGTACTTCGGGAGTCATTCTGGCTCTCCTGCGGAGGCATTTTTCAAAGTGCCATAATAAGCACTTAGAAATGGGTGGTTATTTTTATTCTCCAAGCCTGTCAAGAAGCTGATGGATCAAATTGGCTGATGACAAGGCAGCTGAATGCTCGTACGTGGAGGCCCTAGCATGAACACAGAGCCCCTTACAAAAGAGCAGCCAGGGCAGAGCGGAGCTCCCTGCTCCTCTGTTCTCCCATTGCTTCAAGGGGAGCATGATGGGCCAGGTGGGCCACGGATAAGCTCTGCACATCCCCCAGCTCCCCACTGCTAGTAAAGTGACAATGCATCCCCAACTGTTCTCCCCAACTCATCCCTTTCCCGCTGGAAACACAGTACCAGTCATCCCTGCTCCTGCCCAGCCAAGAGGACATGCTAGCCAAGGTGAGAGCTTTGCTCCACGCTGGCAGAAAAATGGGTAAGGAGCTCCCAGTCACGTCCCCAGGGACAGGGTATGCTGGACTCTTCAACACCCTCCTTCCACGGCAGGGTGACCAGATGTCCTGATTTTATAGGGACAGTCCTGATTTTGGGGGCTTTTTCTTATATAGGCACCTATTACCCCCCCCCATCCCGATTTTTTACACTTGCTGTCTGGTCACCCTATTCCATGGGGACCTGCCCCTCCCAGCTGCCTCCTGCCAAGGGGGTACAGCTCTCCTGGCTACTGCCCCACTAATTCCAGCTGCCATGCACCGCCATCTAACAGGTACAGGCCTCTCTCAGCTACCATCCCCTCGAGAACAAATTCCATGCACGGAGGGATGAGCACATCCCAGCCCCACCAAGCCCCCCACTGCTCCTGCTCTGGGCAGGACACGCTCCTGTGTGTTGCTGAGATTAAACAGACATGGGATGTGGGGAGGGGTGAAGAGAACAACCCAGTTACAGGGTGTCACAGAGTCCCTGGGCGATGCTCTGGAACTGCTCCCCATGAAACCAGTCAGGACTCTGGGGCAGTCGCCTTCCTGTGAGCAGCCTGTCTGCAGGACACACAGCTCACACAGCTTCCACCTTCCTGGGTCTGACCTCGGAGCATTCAGCATCCTCTGCCCCTCTGTGCACTTCCCACAGCGAGTCCGCTCAGGCAGGGCTCCTGGGGAAGCCAGAGGGCCCTGCACCCCAACTTCGCAGTCAGACGTGATTCTCAGCCAGCCAGTAAAACAGAGGTTTATTAGATGACAGGAACATGGTCTAACACAGAGCTTGTAGGTGCAGAGAATAGGACCCCTCAGCTGGGTCCATTCTAGGGGGCAGTGAGCCAGACAACCACCTCTGCACTTCACTCCATGTCCCAGCCAGCTCCAAACTGAAACTCCCTCCAGCCCCTCCTCCCCTGGGCTTTGTTCCTTTCCCAGGCCAGGAGGTCACCTGATTCCTTTGTTCTCCAACCCTTTAGCTCTCACCTTGCAGTGGGGACAGGCCCAGGCCATCAGTTGCCAGGAAACAGGGTGTCAGCCATTCTCTGTGTCCAGACCCCTGCACACACCTGCCCTCTAGGGCTCTGCAATGATCATACACCCTTACCCCACCCCCTAGATACTTAAGAACTGCATAGGGGAAACTGAGGCACCCCCACACTATTCAGAGGAAACATTAAGAACAGTCCCACTTCATCACACAGGGGCCTTCTGCTGACACAGGACTAGTCATAGGCTTGAAAACCCTGGCTGCTTATTCCTGGAGCTATGTTACACACCTTCAGCGGGTGCCAGGCAGGCTGCTGGGTTGCTTCCTGCATTTACAGACGCGTATCTCGGTTTGCAGCAGCCTCCCTGCTGCTGCGATTCCTGCCACCCTCACTGAGGTCACTGAATAAAACCTCGTCTGTCTTCCTTGCCCCAGAGCGAGTGAGGGCTGCTGTAAAGGTGGCAGGTTCAGGCAGTCCAGGCCTTACTGTCCTCAGTGCCCCAGAGGGGAGAAGGAGAGAAAGACCAGCCTGCCATGCTCAGAGAACCCAGGGAGGACCCATCTGGATACATCTGTGCCAGAGGCAGCAGGGTGTGTTTAGGAGCGCTCTCGCGGTGGGGTTTGCCCTACTGCTTGCTGAGCACCATGGATCTTCTGGGGAACGTGAGCAAATAGCACTTCCAACCTGTCCAGTGCTTCCTCTTGGGGATCTCAAAGCAGCCCACAGATGACACCTCACAATAGCCCTGTGTTAGCCGGGTGTCATTATCTCCATTTGGCATATCAGAACGTCGAACTGCGAGCCTGTGGCAGACTCGAGCCAGGACTTGACAGCCCAGAATCCTCGTCCAGTACCATAACGACACCACCACCTTCTTCCTTGGGCTGAGCTGCCAGCAGAAAACTAAACCCAGCTTGAGTAACAGACCCACAGCTCCCTGCCCTGCCACTGTGCTGCTCAGACCCCCCACAACAGCAGCAGGAATCGCCCCCTAACACCTCCGGCCTTTGCCACCCGAGCTAGCGGAGAATCACCCGTTAATGTGGATAAGCTGAGGACCCATGACCCCAGCAGGATGGAGTGATGGATACACACTGGTTCATTAACGTTTCCCAGGAGTGGGATTTTTGCTATTGGCTTTTATAAGGCACGTGTGTGAATGTAAAATGCCCCAGTTTCACAGATTCAAAAGCTGAAGCCTTGAGAGACCTTTCCTCCTATAGGGCACAGGAAACAGAGATTGAAACTGCCCCTGCAGGAGTCGGCCTTATCCAGGCCATGCCTGCGAGTGAGGATCACAGCCAGCATGACGGGAGTGCAGAGAGACCAGGGCTACGCACCGTGTGCAGTCATTGACACCAGTGCAAAGTGAATACACATTACTGTTCTGGTGCTGACAGCTGTGCGAGATGCCGGGCAATGGAGAAGCAGAGCCCCGGCATCTTGGCTGAGTCAGCCAAAATTCCTTGTGGGCACTACCAAGGCACATGCTCCCAATCCTCAGCTCTGCAAAACTTGGGACCAGATCCTGAACTGGTGCCAATCCGAGTAGCACCATTGGAGTCAAAGCTGAGTACATGGCCATAGGAGAGAGCTCCCTCTGCCGTCACTCCACCCAGCCCTGAACACTTCCAGGCAGCTGGCTCTCACAGGGGGGCTGGCAGGAGCATTGCCCTGCTGCGCTGTGACTGGCATGCAGAGAAGGCTCTGGATACTTGTGCTGGGGTTAGCCGTGCCCTGTTCCCCAGCACAGCCTGGAATGAATTCCCTGCAAGCCCAGGGGCACTCAATAGATTTCAGCTGCTTTCCAAAATCTTTTCAAATGGGAAACATCCAGCTGATCACTTTATCTAAGAAACCTTCCAGCGATGCTAAGGAGGGAAATCAGCACTGGGTGAACAAGAGGGGCTGGGACAGGGAAACAGAGACTTTGAGCTGCATAAATAACTGGATGCATTTGAAAAGGTCTTGCTCTCACGCTGCTCAGCCCTGGCATCAGCCCGAGTCCAAGCCAAGCCCCCAAGGAGTATTTTCCCCAGCCAGTAATTCTCACCTGCTCCAAACAGACCAAGACACTGCAAATAGCAGATCCCGGTGCCACCTGACCCAGGCTGACCTATGGATTGCAGCTCTGGGTTGTGCACAGACAACATCTCACATCTGCCTCGTCTTCTCTGGAGGATTCATAAGAGCCCCTTAGGTGCAGCTTTGCTCAGGGAAAGGTTCAGGGCAGAGATACTTTTCTGCACAGCAGAACCAGACCTGCTCTCACTCCCACCGATGTGTTTCCACGGGGACACATTCCTCCCTGCCTTGGTGCTAACAGGGGTGCTGGGCTAGAAGGGAAGCGGGCTCTGAGGGCTTGGGGGACACACACCCCACCACAGCTGTTCAGATTGGTGCTGCTTCAGCTGTGACTTTTTTGCCCAATTAATTAGCTAATGTGCATATCCCTATATATTTTATCTGGTGGTCAGCAACCCTAACCCAGATAGCAGCAGTGGGAGGGTGGGGAGAGGCACAAAACTTAGCAGCAGCAGTGTGTGTAGGGGGCTGTGCTGGAGTGCACTAGGGTGTCCGGGGGCTGCAGGGCAGAAAGCTGGAGATTGACTGGGGGAAGCTAAGTGAGCCTGGGGCCAGCTCCTGGCTCTCCCCCACCCCTTCCCCTGCTGCTTCTAGTTGCCACCTGCACAACCTGGCTGCTCCTTCCCGCCCATGAGAGGGAGGTAGAGGAATTCCTGCTCAGTGCACATCACAGGGGCTGGTCCTGCAGACCCGTAGGCTGTGCGAGATCTCCCTTCGCTGCAGGAACACGTTCCTGGGGCTGCCCTGTGTGTGACTGTCACACAAGATGCCAGACTCACGGCCGCCCGCCCTGCTGGTGGCTGCATCCTGTCCAGCCCAACCAGCTCTCCCCACCTCCAGCCCCAGGCCAAGCTTCTGTCCTCCTCTGTGCAGAGGGGTCCCAGCCCACAGCCAGGCCCTCCCAGCAGTCCAGAGAGGCCCGGGCCACTTCCAGCTTTTGAGGTCCCTAGCCATAATAAAAATAAAAAATGACGACACATGAAAACAAAATAAGGTACCAAAAAAAGAGTGAGACGACAATTTTTTTATTTAACAAATGCTTTTCTAGCCTTTTTCTGTGCAAATGCACTAATTATTGAGGAAAAAGTCTAGCTGTCATGCAATGTCACAGTTGATATTAAGCACGGGGAGCCCATTCAAATGCTCTTGTCCCCTAGTTGAACAGTGATAGTCCTTTACCTGCTTCAACATGTTGAAGGTGTGTTCATCTGAAGCCACTGATGCAAGCAAACTGACAAAAATACACAATGCAATTGTGACATTAGGAAACACCCCAGAGAGTCCAAGTTCAAGTATTTCTTGAAGTGATTCCTTTGGCTTGCAATCCAATTTAAAGTTCATGGAATATATTCGTTTAAGGAAGATAACCTTGTCACTGAGATCTTTTGAGATTTCTTTATTGTACTGTTGCTGAAATTATTCAGCTGCAGAAAGTAGATCTTCATTATTCAGCCTGTTGAACTGCCAAAGAAACCCAAAAAGGTACAAATTAGTCGCAGTGACTCAAATCGACATGTAAGACCTGATTGAACAGAGTCAAAGATGACAAGGGAGACACTGACCCGATAATGCTGCTCAGCGTCGGATTCAGTAGGTAAGTTGCGATTGGTGGAGAACTCAGAAGAAATGACGATATTCTGTGCTACTAATTTGGACTCAGTCAGGATCGCATCCCCTTGTTCATGAATCAGTTGAATGTCATTGATAAGACTTTCAATGTTATCCCTCTCAAGATCAAGGGAAGCATTGCATGCTTCAATTACCAGATTAGTTTGGTGGATCATTGTAAGTAGCCTCATCCACAAAGATGACATCAGAATGCATTAAAATTTGGACATGTGCTTCGGAATAGACTGAAGTTCAGTTCAAGCCTGTGCAGTGAGAGTGAGAGGTTCAGGCTCATTTAAAGCCTTTCTCACTGAATTCAAATACTGCGCAACTGGCTGAACGCCATCAATCCGTGCAGACCGTCTAGTTTGGGACATCCCATGCAGTGAAACAGGAAGAGATTGCTTCAGATTTTCCCACCTTTGTAGACTGCTACTGAAGAGCTTGTACATTTGCTGAACAGTTCCAAAGTAAGTAATTGGCTCCTTGCACGATTCAGCACAGTCAACACCGACAAGGTTTAGTGTGTGGATTCCACAGCTGGAGAAAATACAGTTTGAATTATACTCAGGCAGAACTGCTTGTACGCCTTTATACTTCCCAGCCATGGTAGATCCATTGTCGGAGGCTTGACCAACGCAGACTTGAAAATCTCACTTGATTCTCTGGAATTGCTAGTACTCAAGCAGCAATTTCTTTTCCAGTTTTTCTCGTGAAATTGTCACACAAAATAAACGTTTCTTCAATTGAAAATTTTGAGCTGTCTACAATCTTAACATACCGAATAACCATAGTAGTCTGCTCCTTGTGAGAACAATCTGGAGTGGCATCAACAATGACTGAAAAATACTTAAAAAGAAAAGGAGGACTTGTGGCACCTTAGAGACGAACAAATTTATTTGAGCATAAGCTTTCGTGAGCTACAGCTCACTTCATCGGATGCATGCAGTAGAAAATACAGTGGGGAGATTTATATACACAGAGAACATGAAACAATGGGTGTTACCATACACACTGTAACGAGAGTGATCACTTAAGGTGAGCTATTACCAGCAGGAGAGCGGGGGTTGGGGGGGGGAAACTTTTATAGTGATAATCAAGGTGGGCCATTTCCAGCAGTTGACAAGAACGTCTGAGGAACAGTGGCGGGGGGAGGGGGAAATAAACCCGGGGAAATAGTTTTACTTTGTATAATGACACATCCACTCCCAGTCTTTATTCAAGCCTAAATTAATTGTATCTAGTTTGCAAATTAATTCCAATTCAGCAGTCTCTCGTTGGAGTCTGTTTTTGAAGTTTTTTTGTTGAAGAATTGCCACTTTTAGGTCTGTAATCGAGTGATCAAAGAGATTGAAGTGTTCTCTGACTGGTTTTTGAATGTTACAATTCTTAATGTCTGATTTGTGTCCATTTATTCTTTTACGTAGAAACTGTCCAGTTTGGCCAATGTACATGGCAGAGGGGCATTGCTGGCACATGATGGCATATATCACATTGGTAGATGTGCAGGTGAACGAGCCTCTGATAGTGTGGCTGATGTGATTAGGCCCTATGATGGTGTCCCCTGAATAGATATGTGGACACAGTTGGCAACGGGCTTTGTTGCAAGGATAGGTTCCTGGGTTAGTGGTTCTGTTATGTGGTGTGTGGTTGCTGGTGAGTATTCGCTTCAGGTTTATGGATCTTGGGTAGTAGATAGAATATCCCAGGTCGGGGTTCCAGGGGTGTGTCTGTGCGGATTTGATCTTGTGCTTTTTCAGGGAGTTTCTTGAGCAAATGGTGTAGTTTCTTTTGGTAACCCTCAGAGGGGATCAGAGGGTAATGGCTTGTAGAAAGTGGTGTGGGAGAGCTGCCGAGCAGCCTCTTGTTCATATTCCGACCTATTCATGATGACGACAGCACCTCCTTTGTCAGCCTTTTTGATTATGAGGTCAGAGTTGTTTCTGAGGCTGTGGATGGCATTGTGTTCTGCACGGCTGAGGTTATGGGGCAAGTGATGCTGCTTTTCCACAATTTCAGCCCGTGCACATAGGCGGAAGCACTGTATGTAGAAGTCCAGTCTGTTGTTTTGACCTTCAGGAGGAGTCCACCCAGAATCCTTCTTTTTGTAGTGTTGGTAGGAAGGTCTCTGTGGGTTAGTATGTTGTTCAGAGGTGTGTTGGAAATATTCCTTGAGTCGGAGATGTCGAAAATAGGATTCTAGGTCATCACAGAACTGTATCCTGTTCATGGGGGTGGAGGGGCAGAAGGAGAGGCCCCGAGATAGGACAGATTCTTCTGCTGGGCTAAGAGTATAGCTGGATAGATTAACAATATTACTGGGTGGGTTAAGGGAACCACTGTTGTGGCCTCTTGTGGCATGCAGTAGTTTAGATAGTTTAGTGTCCTTTTTCTTTTGTAGAGAAGTAAAGTGTGTGTTGTAAATGGCTTGTCTAGTTTTTGTAAAGTCCAGCCACGAGGAAGTTTGTGTGGAAGGTTGGTTTTTTATGAGAGTATCCAGTTTTGAGAGCTCATTCTTAATCTTTCCCTGTTTGCTGTAGAAGATGTTGATCAGGTGGTTCATCAAGAACTGTTGTTTGTACGATTGACCCACATAGCTCAATAAACTCGTTTTGTATGTGTGTGAAGAGATAATGGACTTGCATGCACTTTTGACTCTCTTGCGATTCTCGAACACGTTTAACATGCTCTAATAAAAGTGGGTCATATTTGCTGAGGAGCTCAACTATGCCTAGAAAGTTTCCATTAGCACGATCACTAATACGTTGACTGGAACCAAAGAAAGCCAGAAAGAAAAAGGATGACATTCAGGATGCGCTCAAGAAGTTTTTTCCAGTTATTAGTTTCTGCAGGGAGTTCAATCAGGAGTAAATTCTCAACTGAACTTTCAGCTGATGATGCCCTACTGGCTGATTTCAATGCAACAAAGTTTTCTTTGTGTGATGTTGAACTCTCATGTGATGGTATTCAGTCTTTCAACTTCCTCCAACGTCTATTGATGCTCCATCCTGATTGATTAGAGAGAACTGATGCATTTGCAGCACTTTTATTCAAAATGAAGCAGAGTGCACAGTACAGAGATTGTTTTTCCGTACTCCAGCATAACAAGTCTCTTGTACAGGTCTCACCATTTGGAAGAATTTTTGTCAGCAGACGAGTAGGGAAAGCATGATTATCAGCATCTCATGGAATGTTACTTGGAATTTCAAAACAACTAATTTGAAGAAAAAAGAAAAGGAGGACTTGTGGAGTAAACCAATTTATTTGAGCATGAGCTTTCGTGAGCTACAGCTCACTTCATCGGATGCATACTGTGGAAATTGCAGAAGACATTATTATATACACAGACACCATGAAACAATACCTCCTCCCACCCCACTCTCCTGCTGGTAATAGCTGGTAATAGCTCATGCTCAAATAAATTGGTTAGTCTCTAAGGTGCCACAAGTCCTCCTTTTCTTTTTGCGAATAAAGACTAACACGGCTGTTACTCTGAAACCTGTAATTTGAAGAAAATATTACATTTGAGCAGCATTGCTCTTGTCAATAATTCCAATGTCAGTCACAGGCAAACCTGTAGTTTTCATGAATTGCTCTTACTACGTAAGATCCACATCTTCCTGTTGAGTTTCTTGATTGTACGCAGGATCTTCTGCTGCATCTGTTACTGTTGGCACATCCGCTGTTTGACTACTGTCCTCATGTTCAGGGGTTGGCATTGAAATACCACCTGTTGCATTTGCGGATTTTTCATTGTCTGTAGCATTGTTTGTTGGGTAAGGTGTGTTTTCCAGTGGCTTGAGAAATGAAGTTATTGGCTTTGTGCTCTTAGCTGGTGCTTCACTCAGTTGTTTTCACCATCTCTTGCTTGCACCACTTTCAAATCTCCTCTTCATAGTGATCTATCTGGTTAATAAGTAGCCAATCCACACTTGAAATATTCTGCTGTAAATAAGTAGGTTACCTACATTTGAAATCTTCTACTGTAAACATGTACACAAATGCTGAAAAGTCTTAAAACAAAGGAATACTAGTTAAGAACATAAAATGAAACAGTCAGACAGGTTATTATCCTTATCACTGAATCAAAACTCAAGAACGCAAGGTGTAATATAACAGGCTGAGCTGAAGACAAAGGGATGACGTATATATAGTAAACACAGACACGGATACAGACAGAGGGATAATGTCCAAAAATTTCAAATGTGTGTCCTCACGAAACTCACTGTACAAGATTGTCCTCACAAATTTTCACCTTGAATCTGGGCCTATAGACTACGAAAGCCTATGACGATGGCCAAGCTATCAAGCTAGGGCTCAACCAACCAACCAGTCACCTCTCTTAGCTACCCTATGAAGATAATAATGAGGAATTTTCACACATAAATAATTCTTTAGTCAACTAGACGTAAAACTATAAAGACAGTAAAATGTAACAATCCCTTTCAACATGCACCTGGTCCAGCACCACCCACTGATAGTGGATTGTTTATATAATCGGCTGATCTGAGAGAACACGATCATCACGGTCTAATCTTATGCCATCAGAACTGATATATTTTTATTAATATTTATGAACATTTTTAACTCTTTAATATGACAAAATCTATATCAGTTAACAAAAAAAAAGTATGTCTTTTACCGAATCACATCTCTTATTTGCTTAAATTTGCAGCTCTAAGCTGAGAGAGTGTGTCACATTTTGGTCCAATAGGGATGCTCATAAAAACAAGTTGCGAAACTTATCAAATGCCAGAAAAATAACAAGTTTCTAAATTTGAGGACCCCGTTAAGCTTGAGGCCCCAGCCAAATGGCCCTCCTGGCCCGCCCTCTGATTGGTCCTGGCTGCAGCCCCTGGCTCAAAGCAGCAGCCGGACTGCTCCCTGCTGGCTGCTCTCCAGCCAAAAGCTGGGAGAGAGGGAGTCAGTGTCACCATTTCCACTGCCACAGCTGAAGGTTGTGGGGTTTGTCCCCCCTGTGCTGGATCTCTGAAGTTAGGCAGTTACAGGGGAGAGGAGAGGCCTAACATTAGGCAGCCCTGAACCCAGGGTGCCGCATTGACTCCAGTGACTCAGTCATGGGATGGGCTGCAGGCAGAGGAGAAGTGAATTCTGATCTATCGAGGGGAGTACATGGTGCCCTTGCCGTGGTATTGAAGCTCCTACCAGCGGATCATGGGGCAGGATCACTGTCACCCTGGGAGCAGGCAGGGCAGGACTATCCTCCCCCATTTTATGCAGCAGGAACTAGAGAGGTTTAAGTGACTTGTCCATGGCCACGCAGGGAGTCAGTCACAGAGCTGAGATTCAAATGCAGATCTCCAGAGTTCAAGGTCAGCCCATTAATCACAAGACCAGCTTCCCCCAAATTTAGTCTCTCACTGCCTCAGTTTCCCTCCTGCAAGTGGGGATAATACCCAGGAGTAAAATTAAGGAGAAGAAATGAGCAGCAATAGTCTTCCAGCCTCTGCTCACAAACCAAGCTCCCCCAGCTGAGATGCCACTTGTGCGCAGCTTGGATTCCCCTTGGGGCCCTGGCTCACCCACTAATGGATGGGCTGCGTCTGCCCTCTGGCCTGCTAGCCCTGAGGGCCGGGGAAGGGGGATAGGTAATGGAATTACCAGCTCATCTATCAAACGGGTCTTAGGGTTTTATCATGCCACCCATCACCATCATACCCGAGCGCCTTTCACATAAAGTCGGTAGCAACAGCCATGTCCCTAGTCAGCTCCACGGAGTCTCTGGCACATCTCCCTTTATGGGGGTAAGACTCACCACTGCAGCACCCCCTGCTGGATGTCCCAGGAATCAACTCTGCTGGCTGGTGTGCCCTCTTCTGGCGGCATCTCACTGCCATCACTTCTGCTCCAGGGACCTATGTCTCTCCCAGGCCCCCAGCATCCTCTTCCTCACACAGCCCGCTGGCTGTGCCACACTCTGTGCTCCCACCTTCTGGGTAAGCAGGGTCTGAGTGAATTCTCCCCTGACAGCTAGCTGGGAGGGGGAGAGACTTCAGGAGTAAATTGTATCTACTCTGCTTAGCTATCCAGCAGATAGAGCGGTGTTGCTCACAGTGATCAACTTTGGCTGGTGCTGGGTTAGAAATCACTTTAGTCGTGAATGCCGGGGTAGTGAAATGTGGTTATCAGTGTTGTTGTCTTTATTGTATGAATAAAGGGGAGCAGAACTGTGCTTAACCTGTCCCAAATGAGGGGGTCACCCTCAATCGGAAGGACCTCATTAAGCCAGGGGCTCGAATGCCAGAGCCCTGTGAAAGTAAGAGAGAAAGGGACAGGTGTTTAGGGTTGCCAACTGTCTAATCACACAAACCCAAACACCCTTGTCCTGCCCTGCCCATTCTCCAGAGGCCTCGCCCCCCACTCACTCCAGTCCCCCTCCCTCCATTGCTCACTCTCCCCCAACCTCACTCACTTTCAAAAGGTTGGGGTGTGCGATAGAGTGCGGACTCTGTGCTCGGGGGTGGGGCTGAGGGGTTCAGAGTGTGGGAGGAGGCTCTGGGCTGAGCCAGGGGCAGGGGCTTGGGGTACAGGAGGGAGTTTGGGGTGCAGGAGGGGACTCAGGACTGGGGCAGGGGGTTGGGATGTGTGAGGGGGTGCCGGCTCTGGGAGGGAGTTTGGGTGCGGGAGGGGGCTTAGGGCAGGGGATTGGGATGCAGGAGGAGGTTCAGGATGCAGGCTCTGGCCAGGCGGCGCTTACCTCAGGTGGCTCCCAGAAGCAGCAGCATGTCCGGCAGTGGCTCCTAGGCTCATGGGTGGCCAGACAGCTCTGCACACTGCCTCTGCCCGCAACTTAAGCACCACCCCCACAGCTCCCATTGGCCACGGTTCCCTGTTCCCAGCCAATGGGAGCTGCAGAGTTGGCACTGGGGGCGGGGGCAGCACCTAGAGATCCCCTGGCCGCACCTCCTCCTAGGAGCTGCTGCTGGACATGTCACAGCTTCCGGGAGCAGCGTGGAGCCAGGGCAGGTGGGGAGCCTGCCTTAGTCCTGCTGCGCTGCCGGACTTTTAGTGGCCTAAAATCTCCCAGATTGGCTTCAGTGGCCACCAGGAGATTAAGCCCAATTCTGGGAGATTCCCAGCCAAACCGGGAGGGTTGGCAACCCTAAAGGTGTCCCAGCCAGGAGGTGCAGACTCTCCCTAAGGGTCCCCAGTCTGGTTGAACCTGTTCCTCCCCTGTGTTCAAAGATAAAGCTAAATATGCTGCATTACGAGCCTTTGTTACTTCAAGAGCTCAAATGAGAGCTGACATCACTTGTGGTGGGAGAGCGTTTCTGCCCAGCCTGCTAAGAGCTGACAATCACAAACAGTCTGTCCTGCAGAGGTCACAGCAGAGAGGCAGATGGCAGCAGAAGGTAACTGACAGTCGGCCAGTGGGAGCAGCGAGCAGTCAGCTGGCGGGAGCAACGAGCAAGCAAAAGGAGCAGCTGGCAGGGCAGCCAGCAGAGAGGAACCACGGCTGGCTGGGCAGCCAGCCAGAGCAAGTGCTCAGATGGCAGAGCAAACAAGGTGCCTTCTTCCCCAGGTGGGAGGGGAACTCACACAGATGCACCTCTGAACCCTGGGTCCTCACTGACCAAGGACAACCCCTGTGCATGGGGTATGATGAGGGGGCAGTGAGGGGCACAGAAAAGGAACTTTTGGTTGTAGAACTCAGGACCATGAGGCAGGAGGCTCTGCCCCATGCACTGTGGGGTGAGTGTCCTGCTCACGGTTTTATGATTAGGAATCCTGCTTGCAGCATTTTCCCTTTTTACTGTTGAGTGACTTCCTTCCTTTCACTAAAAGTTTCTTATTTACACTCAGACTCTGTGCTTGCGAGAGGGGAAGTATTGCCTCTCAGAGGCACCCAGGGGTGGTGTGTAATTTTCCCAGGTTACTGGGTGGGGGCTCAAGCTGGTTCTGTGTTGTATTGTTGAAAAGGAACCTCTGGATATGGAACCCGGCCCTGGTTGCGGTCGGCGCCACATGGCAGAAGGGTTACAGACTCAAACACAAAACTCACTAGTTTTTAAAGCTCAGATACTTAGAATGTTGAGGCTTTTAGCCATTTTGGGTTTTTTGGGTTGTTGTTTTATCTTTCACATTCCATCTTAGTTTACCTTTTTGTTATTAAGATTGGTGCCCTTTTTAGATGCCTATTTTTCTGATTGGTTAAAATTTAAGCCTAATCTACCTAGCAACAGTAAAGGCGGGAAGGGGTCATTTGACTCCCAGTTATTCTGCCTACTGACAGAGTCTATATAAGGGGGTTTCATGCTCTGTCAAGTACTGTCCGCCCAGAAGGCAGCCCGTATTCAGTTCAACATGCGTTCGCGCTCGGTCGTGGGAAGGAGGAAGAGGAACATCAACAGAACATCTGTTCTTACCTGGTTGTCCATCATCGAGGAGGGTCTCCTGTTCAATCTCAAGTTCCTGATTCCAGTTGGTGTCCTCAGGGTCCCGACCTGAGATACCTGAGAAGCAAGATGAATGAGAGTATCGTGAGCCATCTACATCTGAGCTCCTGTTACTCCTAGAGACTGAGTAACATTGACATTTTATTTGTTTTGTGCCCATATTGGCTAGGGGTTGGGTCTGGGCTCCAAGCCCACTGTACTTGGAAAACCACCAAGCTATTTTCTGCTTAATCTGTTTCATGCTCTTTTATTCTGTTTTAATGTTTTATTCCCCATTCCCCTATATTATGTTACTTACCCTTTAATAAAACCCTCCTGCCTGTTTTCACCTTTTAAAATGACAAAGTTTCACTTGACCTGTGACTAATCGGTGATAGACCCTACAGGGGGATCAATCCTTTTTGGGAGGTGGGGTCCTTAAATCAATTCCACCAGTCTCTTCTGGTAAAGAAGATGTCTGGCAGCCAGTGCTGAAACACTTGCATTGTTGGGATGGAGGATGGATGGCCATGGGTTTGGAGAGGCTATTTGCAAACTGGCTGATCAGAAGGACAGTCAGTGGCTTAGCCGTGGCAGAAAACTTTATCCCACAATAGTCCAGATAGAGCAAAAGATACATACAGACATTTGAGGAGGGGAGGTTCAGGTTTAACTCTAATTGTGGAATTCGGCAGCTTGGGCATGTCATATATTATGGTGATGGGGCTGGTTGTGGGAGGTATAGCCTTAGCAGAACCTGGTAGCATTTGGGGTGGCTGTGAACTCTCCTCAAGGCATTTAAGCCAATGTGGCACACACACAGACAGGTTAGATAAAAACATAAAATACTCTTACTAGAAGCGGCAAAGAGTCCTGTGGCACCTTATAGACTAACAGACGTATTGGAGCATAAGCTTTTGTGGGTGAATACCCACTTCGTCAGATGCATCCAACGAAGTGGGTATTCACCCACGAAAGCTTATGCTCCAATACGTCTGTTAGTCTATAAGGTGCCACAGGACTCTTTGCCGCTTTTACAGATCCAGACTAACATGGCTACCCCTCTGATCATAGAATCATAGAATATCAGGGTTGGAAGGGACCTCAGGAGGTCATCTAGTCCAACCCCCTGCTCAAAGCAGGACCAATCCCCAATTTTTGCCCCAGATCCCTAAATGGCCCCCTCAAGGATTGAACTCACAACCCTGGGTTTAGCAGGCCAATGCTCAAACCACTGAGCTATCCCTCCCCCCATACTGATACTTGACATCTTACTAGAAGGTTGCAACATAACAATACTTATTCCTTAGAATTCAGAACCTTAACACACAAGAACCCAAAACCAGAGAGAGACAAAGCAGGCTGCTCCCTAGAGCAGTGAGGCACAACTCAGCCTACAGTAAGATGGGGTATCTGTCTGCTGACTAACTCTGCTTGCCTACTTCCCTACAGAGCCAGCTGTCTGCAAGCAGGACCAGGAAAACTCCTGAGAATGTAAAGTGATTGATCACAATTATAACACAGTTTTCAATATACCACACCCAATAATGGCACCTCAGCGATTCCAAAGTCTGTAGCAGCTTTATGAACCAAAGTTGACCCTCTCTGCATGCATGGGGAAGGAGTGGATTTCCCTACAGGCCCCACAGGAGCATCAAAGTTACAGAGCCAAAAGCAAGTGCAAGAAGGGACCATCCCCATGGACTGGTAGGGAAGATAGGGAGTCCCACCTGCAGCTGGTCAGGAATTTTTTGACAAATGTTTTTTCTTCAGAAAATGCCAATTCATCAAAGCCAAAACTGTTTGCAGGAAAAGGGTTGGTGTTGCTGAACTCCCTGTTTTGGAAAAAAGTTTCGAGGTTGTTGAAGTGTCCCGGTTTGATGTATTCAGAATGAAAAAAGTTTCACTTTCTGGCTTGAAGTTACATTGTTCTGAAATTTAATTTCTAGTAAAAAATGTCAAAATCAAAACAAAAGATTTGATTGCCCGGATCCATTTTTTAAACTTTATTTTCGGTTTGCAAAAATTTCAGCTGGGCTTTTCCTCCCAGCTGGGATAGGAAGAGTTTTTGAAATCTCACTTTCTCACAGGACAGGAAAAGTGTTCCCCACTCAGCTCCAGTCTCAACCATTGCAGGGTAGAAGCGCCAGGAGTCTGACTCAGAAATGGGTACTGCATCCAGCTCCCAAACATGTGGGTGTTAGTCCTCAGGAATCCCTCTCTCCCACTGTCTGAACAACCAGCATCCCCCAGTGAGTCACTCACCCCCTCACCTGCATAGGCAGGCAAGTAAAAGAGTGTCTGATCCCACTGCCAGAGTTACCTGGCTATGCACTGATCAAGCCAGGTGTGTGCAGCGGCCACCATTACCACCCTGCACAGTACTGGCAAAGTCTGGGACTAATTGGGAGTCATTGGATCCAAAAGCTTGTTCCAGCTCAGCAGCACCACTGAACTAGAGAGCTGTGCAGATTGGCCCCTCAGTGGCATGACACAGCACTGAATGCTTAAATGAAGGATTGGCAGTCACCCCACCACAACCCTTTCTGAAGACACCAGGTGACAGCTCCGGGGGACAAGGACAGTAGCCACACTTGGGGCTCCCTGCCTTAGGTCATTTAAGATTTTGGGTAGAAGAAAATAAAAAAGCCTCTCATGGAAAAACCAAGTCAGCCAGGAAAAAGATACAAGTAATAAAGTCCTCTCTCACATCTCCTGGGGAAACAGAACCCAGCTTCTCCTTGGCACAAGAGTAATGGGCAGCCTTTAAATCATTTAGTCACAGAAAAATTCAATGAGAAATGGTTCCTGGCTTCTAGAGCAGGCGATGCTAGGAACAGAGCTCTGACTCAGAGGATGGCCAGGTAGAACTTATGCCCAAACACAGCTAGTCCAGCCCAATACAAACAGACAAATGTACCCCTAAAACCTCTCCTGTCCTTCCTTCCCACCCCTACTCACAGCACACCCAACATGAGCCAAGTACCTTGTGACGGGTTCAGTCACAGAGATTCCCTTGGGACTATCACCTGATGTGCTGAAATTACCTCTGAGCCCATTTTTCCTGCCAACTTGGGACTCCAGAACCCTGCCTTGTTGAGCCAGACACGCTAGCCTGCTGCTGCCATGCCCCCAAAGCTGCAGACTTTAACTAAAAACACCTCAGCAGGTTACCTGTCTCCAGCACCCAGACACCCAGCAACCAATGGGATCCAAACCCCAAATAAATCTGTTTTACTCTGGATAAAGCTTATACAGGATAAATTTGTAAATTGTTCACCCTCTATATCACTGATAGAGAGATATGCACAGCTGTTTGTTCTCCCAGGTATTAATCGCTTTCTCTGGGTTTATTAATAAACAAAAGTGATTTTATTAAGTATAAAAAGTAGGATTTAAGTGGTTTCAAGTAATAACAGCCAGAACAAAGTAAGTCACAAAGCAAAATGAAACAGAACACGCAAGTCTAAGCCTCATACATTAAGAGACTGATTACAGGTACTATCTCACGCTCAAAGATGTTCCAATAAGCTTCTTTTACAGACTAGACTCCTTCCTAGTCTGGGCCCAATCCTTTTCCCTGGTACAGTCCTTGTTAGTTCCAGCAGGCATTTTAGGTGGTAAGCAGGGGATTTCTCATGACTGACAGCCTCTTTTCTCCTGCTCCATCCCATTTTATAGCTCTGGCACAAGGCGGGAATCTTTTGTCTGAGCTTGTTCCCACTCCCACCTCATGAATGGAAAAGTACAAGGATTAAGATGGATTCCAGAATCATGTGACATGGTCACATGTCACTGTAAGACCCCCTAGTCTCCATTCTTCCTGGGTTGGTCCACAGGTACACAAGAAGGCTTGCAGGTAAATAAACCATTTACAACCAATTGTCCTAGTCAATGGGAGCCGTCAAGAATCTAACCCAACATTAATGGCCCACACTTTGCATAATTACAATAGGACCTCAGAGTTACACTTCATATTTCTAGCTTCAGATATAAGAATGATACATGCATACAAATAGGAGGAATATATTTAGTAGTTTATAACCTTTGTTATGATACCTTACAAGAGATCTTTTGCATAAAGCATATTCCAGTTACATTATATTCACACTCATAAGCATATTTCCATAAAACATATGGAGTGCAACATTGCATGCCTCCTAAAAGCACTCCCCAAGCAAGCCTGTCAACCACAGCTTCTCTTCGAGAACCAGGCACTTCATTTGCACTGACATTAAGGGGGCAGTTGCCCACCTCCCCAACCTTTGTTTTCCCCCTCTCAAGTTTTCATAGGTCTACATGCTCCACTTTTTGGCCCTCCCCTGACTTTGCGGGATATAATATAATATAACCGCATAGTAGTGACACAACTTTGCCTCCTCCAAATTTTTCTGAAATGATACTCCTGACCCAAACCATACTGAAATCCTGGGAAATTTTATACAGTCCAGTTAACCCAGAATTCCCTTCTTCAGTGTGATGTGAGCATTTCTGGCCAATCAAACACTATGGCTGGGAAGTCTGTTGCTCTGGAGTTTGGATATGAACAGGTGTCCCTTGAGTGGCAGTTTCCTCACTCAGTCAGAATTCTGATTGGTTGAGGAACTGTCACTCAAAGGGTAACTGCTGTGACTCCCCACTTTCTGAGATGAGGATGTCCAACAGTTATGATCTGATTGGATGACAGTTTTGTACCTGAGTGCCATGGGCCTGAGCGGGATTCTGGGAAGGCTGCTACAGGAGTTCTATAGGGCAGTGGCTGAAGCTGAGCAGAGTTCTGCATGTAAAGCAGAATTCAGCCTTGGGAGCTGTAAACTTTCCCCATGGAAAACTGAGTTTGGGCTTCTGCCACACGACTCTCTCCAGGTTTGGCCAAGTTTCCAGGAGGCCTCTAACCATAAAGACCATGGGTGGAAGCTGATGCTAGATTCATGACTCAAAACTGGAGCTGGCTGTGGAAGGGTGGTCTCGTCGAGGGGATTAGCCTCTAGTCACCGACCTTTGTTCAGGTCCCTCCTCTACCCCAAACTGGTCTATGTCACTGAGTCTTTCTGTGCATCACTTTCCTATCTGCGGGGATGAATGCTTTACAGCTTGTGAGATGCTCTGATCGTATGAGGTAATGGAGCCATACAAGTGTCTGGAATGTCTCCACAGGTAGAGATAAACTCAGGCTGGAAGTAAGGTGCAAATATGTAACAGCCCGGGCGAGTAACCATTGACCAATCTACCAGCCAAGGGCCAGGGATTCTCCATCTCGCGGAATCCGTATAGCAAGATGGAAAAGCCATTCTCCAGCTCAGCCACAAGTTACGGGCTGGAGGCAGGACTCACTGGCCTGTGCTCTGCAGGAGTCAAACTAGATGATCCCAATGGTCCCTTCTGGCCTTCAGATCTGTTCAATCTGAGCATTTAGCCATTTGGATAAAATCTCCACATTTCTGCACCGTCCCCCTGAGCGGTATTTGTAAATGGGGCAACGATAGCTTCCCCCCTGAGGCTGGGGTTTGGGGCCCTGCTTATGAAGAGTTATGGCACACACATGACTGTCCCCTGCAGTTCATGGGCAAGCTGGGGTTAGTACACACACTGTTTGCTTTGCCAGTCAGGGCCCCTTCTGCCCAGGCTAGATGGTATGTGACTGGTGTCTCCCTTCTCCCCGCCCCCTCCCATTTGTCCTGGAAAACCTGCCAGCGGTGGGAGTGTCACATGAGAGGTATGATGCTATTAAAGTGCCAATAGGCCAGCCCCGACCTCTCCACGCTGAGAGAGGCCGTCACGGTCACCAGATGGTGATCCGAGAACAGGGCCAGACGGCTGCTGGAGGAGTGGGCCCCTGAAAGGTGGCAGCGTGATAAATAAATGCGGTCCAACCAGGAGTGGCACGACCGATGGGTTAGAAATTCTTGAAAACAATCCCATCATTTTCTGCCAGACACAGAATAGGATCATCAGATTCAGCCACCCTACGAATTGCTCCACAAATGGCATACGTTCAAACTGGCCATTGGCTCTGCCTGTGACCTGGTCAACCTCGGAAATATTAATTTGAACGGAAGCCTGGTCCTTCACACCGATTATTCGGTTGCTAGCAGAGCATTTACGAGGCACGTACAGGTCCACAAATTCCCCAGCGTCATTCTGCATTTTATTTTTCTATATCTTGCCACACAGGGATGTGAGATACCTCACCGCCAGCCCATGTAAGACGCTGGGCAGGTACAGATCCCTCAGGGCTGCCCTGTTGTGCTCTGCCCACTACGGAGCACTCTGGCCATGCGTGACACTCAGCGGACAGCTGGCTCTCCTAATCTGCCCTCATCCCAGAGCACTTCCTGCTCCAGGGGGAGGCACAGAGCTGGGGGAACTGGCTCAACCCTCTGGCAGAGGCTCCTTGCTGTGATGTTAGCTGGTTTATGACCCTTCTGCTCCAGCATAGCCAAAGCAAAGGAGCCATAGGACAGCTACCAATCTGGCTCCCAATCCTGAACTGATGATAGGTGCCTTTCTGGTCTCACAAATACAAACCTGTCACTTGATTTTCACAGAACCTCACTAATCTGTGCTGCAGTAATCCACACGGGTTATAATTCATGCCAGACAACATCTGTCTTTTCCCCAGGTCTGCAGGCAGAGAGGGCAGCAGCGGGGTCTC
This sequence comes from Chelonia mydas, assembly GCF_015237465.2. NCBI lineage: Eukaryota > Metazoa > Chordata > Testudines > Cheloniidae > Chelonia > Chelonia mydas. Next base: position 16,884,536 of record NC_051259.2, on the reverse strand, counting down.
TCTTCTTAGTGAGACATACTTGTTTCTGACAAAAACACTGCAGCGCATTCATCAGCCCATTATGGAGAATTGCTGTAAATAACCGGGGCCCTGTCATCAAATCAGTGAGCAAGCCCTGTTCTGTGCTGCACCATCCATGCATTTTCCTTTCTCATCATGTTTATTCGCTCACTAATTCACAGAGATGTAGTCCTTCGCCATGGGTTTCCCAGTCACTAATAGGAATTGGCAAGATTGGATGAACCAAGAGACACTTCATACCCTTTGGAGACTGGGCATATAGATAGACAGATGTTCTCCTAAGTATATGTAAGTCTGGCAGCCTGGAAAATGCCAGCATCCTAAGGGTTAATACATTCATTCCCCTCCAGCTGCACTCCCTTTCCTTTGGTGCCAGTTCACACACACTCACCACCACCTGAAGCTGTTTCATCTGTTGATTCTGCTTCCCCCTAGTGGACTTAATGGTTTCCCAGTAAAAAAAAACTTTCAAATCTTTCCCTGGTTTGCCCCTATTTTAGCCTTTCCTGGCTGCTTCCAAGGGGCTCAAATATCAGGTTGATGAGTGTGAGACAGGCTCTCTACGATGCACAAAGAGATGCTTTCAAATAGATTTTCTCAAAGACAGGCCATGACACCTGGAAGTTTGGGGTGAAGGTGCCACCTCACCTCAGCTGCTGACACTAGAGCAAAGCAAAGCTTTGCACGGCTCAAGAGTAACTTTATTGTCAAGCGTTTGTGGCTTCACACAACTGGAGCTTCTTGTTAAGATTCAAGTCCTGGAAGACATGTCACATGATCAGATGTTGCAATTTTGTTACATAATAAAAATGAAATTACAACACTCATAGAGCCCTAGATTCCAAGGCCAGAAGAAAGCATTGTGATCATCTAATCTGACCAAAGGAAATTGAGTATCAAACAACCGATGTCTCTTAGGGGATGTGGAAAATGTTTTGCTCTCTGTTGCAGTGAGAGATTTGGAGGGTGCCCAAAAAAACAAGGCTGGTTTCGTATCCATCCTGACCCCCCGAAGTGGCTGTATTTTTGACTGGGGTTCCCTGAGATAGGTTCCCCTCGATCTGCTTCTCAGTGCCCTCCTCTCCAAAAGCCAAAAAGACAGTAGGACAGGGAACTGACTTTCAGTGTTAGCCGAGGGCCGTAACCACAAGCCCAGCCTGCCTCTGTGGAAGTCTTGCTCTGTTGGATTTTAGTGCCAGGGCACCGCTGGTTCACCCCCTTTCCCTGTGACAGCCAGGAGCTTCCCAAACCACAGGACACCAGCAGTTCTCATTGTTCCACACTGTTTTTGGAAGCTAAAGTTGTAAATGCCGAAAATGATGAGTTTCTGTTACAGGGGCGGGTAAACTTTTTGGCCTGAGGGCCGCATTGGGTTTTGGGAATTGTATGGAGGGCCGGTTAGGGGAGAGGGGCATGCCCCCCCCATCCACCCTCCCTGATTCTGGCCCCCTGACAGGCCGCCCCCCTGGACTCCTGCCCCATCCAAACCCCCCTGTTCCCTGATGGCCCCCCTGGAAACCTTGCCCCATCCAACCCCCTCTCTCATTCCTTATTGCCTCCCGGGACCCCTGCCCCATCCAACCACCCTTTCTCCCTGTCCCCTGACTGCCTCCAGAACCCCTGTCACTGACTGTCCCCCGCCTCCCATCCACCCCCCCTCCTTCCTGACTGCCCCCCTGGGACCCCTGCCCCCATTCAACCTCCCTGTTCCCCGCCCTCTGACCACCCCGACCCCTATCCACACCCCCACCCCCTGACCACCACCCCGAACTCCCCTGCCCTCTATCCAACCCCCCTGCTCCCTGCTCCCGGCCCCCTTACCACACTGCCTGGAGCACCAGTGGCTGGCGGCACTACAGCCGTGCCGCCCGGATGGAGCCAGCCCCGCCGCCATGCAGCCCAGAGCACCGGGTCAGGCCCCAGGAGCTCGCTGCCCCGCTGCCCAGAGCATCGCACCAGCGGCACAGTGAGCTGAGGCTGCAGGGGAGGGGGAGCAGTGGGGGAGGGGCCGGGCGGAGCCTCCCGGGCCAGGAGCTCAGGGGCCGGGCAGGAGGGTCCCATGGGCCGGATGTGGCCTGCAGGCCGTAGTTTGCCCACCTCTGTTCTATAGGCTAAAAATCCTGCTTGTAGGAAAAGATCTCTGTTGGGTTCTGGTCATTTCATTGTCAGCAATCTATAAATAACTCTCCTAATGACACAGGAAACATACAGGGCTATTCGTATCTGGACCAGAATTCACTGGAGAGATTCAAAAATCCCCCCTGCCGGGGAGTTACCATATCTCAGACTATCTCCTGGAAAACGTGATCACTAACAACTGTATCTGAAATCATAGAAAGGGAAAGTGCCCTGGTTACGGGTTTCCAGATGTGCACTGTCATGCTGGGTGACTTTTGCTTTCCAGAGAAAGAAAGATCAAGTTTCCAAGAGAGAGCAAGAAGGAAAGATGGGCTTCCCACTCACACACCAGCCACTTGGAAGGAGCTCAGTGGATGTGTTTCTGCAGACAAGTTAATTTAACTTCTAAAGGTGCACGACCTAGAAAACAGCGCCGTGCGTACATTGCTGCACGACTGGTTGGGGTTGGTGGGAGAGCCCTGCTGTGTGCGCTGAACGTTTACCGAGGGGTGGGAATATTAAGAAACGCGCTGAGGAAGCTCTCTTAACACATGTCCCATAATGGTCTGAGCCCCTCGCTCCTCAGGAGTAGGGCTTCCCAGAGATGTTCCCTCAGCAAGCGCCTGCTGGGCTGTCTTCAGAGCCCTTTTCAAGGTGACAGGAAGTTATCGCCTGGCTTTGCCAGACCTCTGAGTGTCACAGGGAAAGGGAGTGTATAATGTACAGAGGGGGACGGAGGAGCAGGTGGGTAGCTGGGAGAGGAAGAGTGCCTCAGTGGCTAGGCTGACATCACATGACTCACAAAACATAGATTCCTTTCCCTTCTCTGCACAGATTCCTTGTGTGACCTTGAGCAAGTCACTTAGCCTCTGTGTGCCTCAGTTTCCTATCTGTGCAATGGGAATACTAGGGGTGTTCTGAGGATAAGTATGTTGAGGACTGTGAGCCATGGGGGCCATACCAATACCAGAGATAGATAGGGACAGTGTTGAAGGACATTCCCATTTTGGGTTCATGCTATCTCACAGTTTGACCAGTGGTCCAAAGGAGTCGCTCTGAAGTGTGTGAGCCAGAGACAAATGCCAGCTGTGCAGACAACTCACCATTGCAAAATTCCCTCACACAGATGTGGCACTTACTAAATGTTGTTAGCTACTTCCACCATCACCACCAGCATGGTACGGGGGGGTGGAGAAGTGGCGAGAAAATGAAGCTCCTGGCCCGGTAAATTTTCTTGATGATTTTGCAAGGCTGATCACGCTTGATAATTAACGCTGAGAGCAGTGAGCTCATCCACTTCTCTTAAACTCAGCATTGTCCTTGTCTGGCTACATTACTTTTTGGCCGTGGCCCAGCCAGCACATGCGAGATATTGAACTGACCTTATAGCAAGGCAATAAAGCACACCCAAAATAGCAACACCTCTCAGAGCTCATTTCAGACCCTCCCAGCCCCTAGAAGTCAGCAGGAAGCTTCCCACTCAGATCAGGTCTTGGATCAGGCCCAAAGCCCTGAAGAAGAGACAGCAGCTTGTGGGTAGAAAAGCACAAGAGGACAAGGGAAGGAACTGGAGTGACCCGTGTGGCTGCCATTTTGGATTAACTCCATCCATGGAGTCAACGTATCTGGCCACTTTGGAAGCTTTAAAAATTTAGCCACTCTTAGGAACATGTGATTTGCTAAAGAGATCACTGAGCTTCTAATCTGGCTTCCTACCTGCTGTCACTGCTTGATGCATCCAAGGAAACAATACACATATAATAGCAATGCTCCTGGCCACTTGTACAAAGCTGCATCTGGGGCACAACTTGTTTTCTCGGCACAAAAAACAACTGCATGCATGTGCTTTAGAATAAAGGGGGGGGGGGAACAAGAAAAAAACCCAGTAAAGTTTCCATGAGAGAGCACAGTGTGTATGTCTCAAGTGTAGCATGCTGCATCTGAATTGAACACAAAGGGGCCCCTGCCTGCGAATGTAAAAGGGTCAGCCTCACAAGTCATAATGATAGCAGCTGCAATGTTAAACATGCCACACGGCGGGAAGAAGTGGAAGGGTTAAAATTCCTTCCTGACCCTTGCAATGATCAAGCACATGCCTAGGACCATGAGCTCTGATCACTTTCTTAGCACATGTACCAACAAGTATTGCTCATAAAATCACCTAGCTCCTTGTTAAAGCCCAGTGACAGGATTTGCTGTCTCATCTCCTGGCTGGATACCTGCTGCAGGAAAATCAATTTTCTTTTACCTGTTTCAGATCTTCTAGCAGCTGTCTGTCCTGGAGTGATGTGGCCAAGCCTCGCTTTGCTGATGGACAGTATTCTCTGATGCCTGCCCTGTTAATTGTTGCAGCCATGCACTATGCTACTCTAACTATGTGACTTTTAGACACAACAAATCCTGCAGCTTGGCAGGGGATTAGAGTAGATGACCCTTGCGGTCCCTTCTAGCCATAGGTTTCTACGACTTTGCTGCTGACCAGTTGGGCTCTGTGCCGTCATGCTCAGCTGCTTGCCTCCCCTTTCTCAGGCTTCAGTCATTCGTCACTGTGCCGGCTACACTCTTCCTCTGACCTTCTCTCACACCCTCTTCTGCCCCCATGAACTCACCACTATCCGTTGTCCAAGCGCATGAGCTCCTGGGTCACTCCCACCGCCCCTGACACTCATGCAAACGCCACCTCACCCCTCCCACGTCCTCTGCTTTGTCCTGTTGCATTAATTGAGATGGAATATATGGGCCAAAGGTATTAACAGAACCCAGTCACTGTCCAACATACAGCCATGTTAAACAAGCGCCGGAGGCTGGTGTCCAGGGACCTCAGCCTGCTTAGCACCATGGCAAACACACCATTAAACATCCTTTTAACCTGTTATTAAAGATAAATAAAAGAAGGAAGAATAGGGAAAACACTGGAAAAGTGAAGTATTAATAAGACTTTCATTTTAACCAAGTCCCTTCTTCCCATTCCCTCTAGTTGGAGAGAGTTTTTAAAGGAGAAACCATGTAGTCTGACAATCTTCTCGATGGTATCAAAGATGGTAACAACCGTTGTTCAGTGGGAAAGAGAAGCAGGGAGCTGGACGGGGCTGGGGCTGTAGTTGTTGTGGCTGCTGTTGAAATCCGATCCCGTTTCACGCCAGGTGGTGTCTGGGTCTCAGATGGAGCTGGCAGAGATGGCAAAGTCACCTGGTCTCTCTCTTCAGTCCAATCTGGTCAGGACATCGCTCAGGATTAGGATGAAAAAGGCCCACGGTCCGTGGAGATGGTGGGGGCAGCAGCCATGATTGTGAAGCTCACTCCAATAGTCAATTTTTCTCCCCCAAAGGCCCCATCCAGGAAGCGATGGGTGGAACAGCCCATCCCCTGGGTGTTTTGTCTCCCAGTTAAGCCTAGTTTCCAACACAGCAATTTGGTTCACTGATTTCTGGTCCCACACGGTTCTTGTTTACAGGCATGATCTTAACACCATCCTTGAGTTCTACCAGGAACCTTTTTGTTTGCACTTATTCAGTCATTCTCCTGTTTATCCTTTTCCCCATCAACATTTGTTATTATGGGCTATTCTGGCATCTTATGAACTTGCCTGTACTTTTTACAGTTGAGCTCACAATGAGGGTAAACTTGTAGGCCTAATTATTACAATGGGCCAGAGCCACTCCCTCCTTCCTTGCCCACCCTTATCAATCCCACGCACCCTGAGCCCCAAGCCTGTCTCCTCCTCCCCCTACATCCCATCTGCTTTGTCTCGGAGACACTCACCTCCCATCCAGCAGCACTGGGAGGCCGACGCAGACTCACTGCAGGGCACTGGGAGGCCGGGTGCCTGGATTCTTCTAGTCTTAGCTGTGCCCACTAACTCACTAGGGCATCTTGAGCCCTGATTTACTCATCTGTAGACTGCCTAGGGATATCCACCTCATGGGGCAGCGTGATGGTTAAGTACAGCCTGCGCAGTGGTCTGAGGTCTGCAAGTGGCAGGTGCTGTATAAATGCAAAGTATCATTAGCACGTCTCTTGCTTATCAGAGCTCAGAAGTGGCAGTGTTAGAAATAAGCACTGAGTGCACAGGACTTCTGTGCACGGTGCTGCTGATGGAATAACCACACACACCCCCCCACCCCCTCTCCCGGTACTAACCAGCAGATGTCACTGAAGGCCAGGCTGTATTTCTAAATTTCTCCTTTGTTCCCAGTTTCTAATAGAAAATCTAGAGATGGAAAAAAATCCCACCCACTGTTCTCTCCAGCTGTAAAGCACAGAGACTCCAGAAGCTGTGATAAATGAAGGAGTCCCAGTGCGCTCCCAGCCCCAGTAAATCCCTCTGGTTGTGTCAGTGACAGCAAAATAACAGTATAGAGAGTTGCTGTGTGGACAGAGAGATTTCCATTGAATCTGTAGGGACTCTCTCTTTTCCCCACCTGATCAGTCCCTCTCCAGACACTCCTCCATGTAATCCCCTCCACAGCAATCCATCCATCTTGCCTGCATATCCCAGACCAAGTGGAGACACATGGCAATGCCTAATCCTCCCAGAGCAGGGCCAGCGTGACATTGTAGGAAGAGACGGGGCTGTGAACCGGGGATTGTGATAAGCTCAGAGGGGTGGGAGTTAGGGTACCGGAGGCTGGACCAGACATTCCCCTGTTTGTGGTCAGGCCCAGGGGAACTGGTCTCATGCTGGGCTGCTTTTCCGTTGGCTGAGAAGCGAATGCATTCTGGTGACTACATGCCCTGGGATGGGAGAGGGACAGATTTATTTTTATGCCAGGGTCCCGTCCATCAATAACCTTTTATAAACAGCACCGTGTATAAGAGACTTCCCCTGACGTTTTTTTCCTTCAGAAGGGCTGGGAGCTCCAGAGGGGACCACATCAATAACTCCTCTGTTACCTCTTCAGTTCACTCACAGGCCTTTCCACCCGCCTGGCAAGGGAACAGGCACAGGGCTCAGGGGATCATGGCTGAGCGACTTGGGCTTAGCAGCTCCTGTGCTGGGGGCTGGCTGGCGAAGGGGACTGGTAATGAAAGATGGAGTCTTTCCCTCCTAGGTCACCTGTCCTGACCCTCCCAAGTCGGTAGGGCGTGAACACTGTCACCAGTTGATGGCTATCCTGGCCTCCTGGGGAGGGTGTGAGCTCCAAAGCCTGGGTCTAATTCCAAACCCTCTGGTTGGGCCACTGGAGGCTCCATTCTCTGATTGTTTCCATCGCACCTGGGAGGCCCAGAAATATCAAAAGAAAACCCATTACAGGCAAGATTTCCAGAGCAGAGCGGTTCAGACATCTCTCTCCCTGCAGAGTCATAGGTTATGTCTGGGGCACACAAATGCCATGGCTATTTATTTGGCAGCAAATCTGTCCTGTCGGTGACTGGTTGGAATGGAGGGTATCAGAGGGCAGGTGTTACCTAGGGATAGATCAGCTGAGATAAATTAACACTTCCAGGCACCTCCAAAGTGATCAACCAGAACCAGCCAAGTGAGCCTCTGAGAAGCAGATATTGTCACCACCCCCTCCCAGAAACGGCAACCAAGCCACAGAGAGTGTAAGTGGCTTGTTTCAGTCTGGAGAGGCCGTAGCAGGACCAGAACCCAGGGTCCCTGCCTCCCAGTTCCACACAAGCCCTACGAGAACAGACCTCTCACAGGAACCAACCTGAACGCTTAAAGCAAACAGGAAACCTCGGCTGTAGCCTCACTCTCACACCTGCCCAGGTGTAAGGGCCCAGCCCTGTGAGGCAGAAAGCACCTGGGAGTGGAGGACGCTCAGTACCCTGCATGTATCAGGCCCTTAATGCACTAGACCTGCCGCTGGGGCAAACTGGCATGGATCCTTTGACGTTAATGGAACTAGCTCGATTTACACCAGCCGAGGCTCTGTCCCACTGAGTTAGATTCTGCACTGATAATAGTGTAAATCAGAAGTATCCCTACTGAAGCTACCCTGGTATAAAGTGTATAAAGGGAGAGGAGAAGTGCTGAAAAGTGTAAAGTGTTGAAAATCTGTATTGGTCTGTGTGGTGTGTCCCTCAATACCGAGCCTTGAGCCAGGCCTCATCCTTCTCTCACTTACAGCCGCTTTACACTAGTGTAGCTCTGTAGACTGCAGTGGAGTTACTCCTGATTTACACTGGTGCAAGCATTAGGGAGCTATCAGTGTTACTGGCTATTCCCTATGAGCCTGGTCTCTAACTAGAGCCACCCAGAGTGCCTGGCTGCGCATGCGTTTGGTCTGGTGTCAGTCCTCGAAGTGTCTGATCCGTGTTTCTAATGAATTTGTGATTACTGATCCAGATGGTAGGGGTCCAAGCGGGGTCAAGAGCCTAATGGAGCTGCATGTGTGAGCAGCACTTAGGGGATTACTTGACGGGGTCAAATAAATTTTCAGCTGCTGGAATTGCTCTGAAAATAACCACAGGCACCTGGGAGCAGCACATGGGGGCTAAGTCTTCAGACAGCATGGGCAGGACACACACCTTTGCCTGCCAAACTCCTGCAGTTTCTTTCTCCACTTGGAGTCTGAAGCAGATTTTATGCTACTCACTCAAAGGAGTGCTTCTCCGGCACAGGCTTCACATCAGTCTGAGGTTAGCCTCTGTCCCTACTTCGGGGATGTCTGCTCTAAAGAGATCCCCATGATTTAAATATTTAACTGTGTGGCCCAGTTAGCCACATAAGAAATAGCTTTGGGAGGGCTCCCTCTAGTGCTCAGGTTAACACAGGCTCTCAACATTTCGCTGCAGCTCTGTGGATCACGGTGAGGCTGGAATATCGAGCTCTTCCACAAACGCCCGATTGCTCCAAACTGCTGACACGCCGCTCCAGCTGAAGCCAGTGGGAGCTGCATCTGCTCAGCTGCTGGGACACTCAGGGCCAGAGCACTTCTCCTGCCTTGGTCTCCAGGCACTTTACAAAGGGACCTTAACAGCATCACTACAAGTTGCACAATTTGTTGTTTACCTGGGTCAAGCTGTACGCCCCATCTGGGCCTTTGTCCTTCCCACTCTCCAGCCAGGCCCCTCGCCCCCACTCTGGTCAGACCCTGTTGATTTTGGTGGAAACTGGAAAACCATAAAAGCCTGGTTTGCACTCAGATCAGGCTCAGAGAGTGCCCCGCTGGTGCTGCATGCGAGGAAGCTCTGCGAGGCCCTGTCCCTAATCCTGAGGTCACGGCCTCACCCCTGCATCCAGAGTGACTCTGCTCCCCTCCCCCGGCCTCTGCCAGCTCACTGCCTTGCCTTTGTCTCCAGTGACCAAACTGAGATTTACAGGGTTTCCGATTTTCGCCCAAATCAGTCGGGTTCTGCTCATTCATACCAAGAACATTCCCAGAAATGTCCGAACTGACCGGATGCGGTTTTCAGACATTATCACGTTACCAGGTGAGGGAAGGGCCTGGCGTTGCTCTGCCCCATATCCCCCTTTACAGAGGGGGAAGGAGGAGCCCAGAAACAAGAGGAGCCCGGTGTCAGATTTAGCCATAGATAGAACAGACGTCTCCTCACTCCGACCCTGGTGCTCTGTTCACTAGGCTACAGTGTATGGCCACACTGGCTGTGGGTGTGAACTCATCTAGAATGAACACTTCGGGGCCAGACCCTCAGGTGCTGTGTAGCGCCCAGCCCCACTGACTTTAATGGGGCTGAACTGACTGACACCAGCCAGGGTTCTGGCCTTCTAGGCGTAGTATATTTGCCCACGGTGTGGTGTGTTCTAAATATCCCCAGGTTATAGGGCAGTAGATGGAAGGTATGGCCTGGGGGCTGGAGCAGCAAGTGAAGTTGTGAAGATACTGGATGGTATTTCGCAAGCCAGGTAGCTTTTCTCTCTTCCCTGTTCCTTGTGTAACTTTAATCCAAGTTATTAGTCTCTCCACTTGTGGAGACAAATGCTACCTTGGGGCAGCTCTCTCATGCTCTCGGGTGAGGTTATTGTGCAATTCTAAAGCAGCTGCACTAAAACTAAGGGACAATTATCTAATAGCGAGATAGCAATTAATTCTGCCAAAGGGAAACATTTACCCGTTCAGGTCTAAATGGAGCATAAAAGGGAAAGGCATTTGCAGAATGAGAAGGGAGAGGGAAAGCGCTCAGAGACGTTCACGCACCATCCTCCGAGGGTGTCGGGCACAGCCAGCTGGAACACACCTGGCTCCCGAACAGATGAAGTGGGATGTGCCTGCTGGGCTGCTGAACATTCCAGGTACAGCCAGGTAGCACCCACCTGCTACACTGCTGAGTGCCCCTGGCTGTTCCCCCAGGCTGCGTGAGTGCCCTGGGCAGCTCCCCCTTGGCTGCTCTCCCCAGGCAGCACTGAGTGTCCCCCAGGCAGCTCTGGGTGGCCCAGGCAGCTCTCCCCAGGCAGCTCTCCCCAAACAGTGCTGGGTACCCCTGGCTATTGAACATCTCATTCCAGCGGGATGCATGCAGAGAGATGGCAACCACCCAGGAGGCCCAGGAGAGGAAAGGGTTAAAGCGATGCAATTCCCCTTTCCACTGCAAATAGGTTTTTCTCCCCTCCGGCTGTAATACTGTTTATCAGCAATTGCAGGCTTTAAAATCCGTACTTTACAAGTGCAACATAACCTGCCAGTTATAATTGGTTGAATTATACCTCATCCCTTATGCAACTCCTGATGACTCTCAGCCTCCGCCAGAAACCTGATGGGAGACAACTTTATAGCTCTCTCAGAAAACACAGTTATAAACTGCAGCCACCCCACAGGCCTTGGGAAAGGTTAACTCTCTCCCTGCAATGCTCTGTGCAGCCAGCTTTTACAGTGAGGGCCTGAAACCACGGGAACCCCACATTTACACTGCCAGAGTGGTGTAGAGGGGCCTGGGTCTCAGTGAGAATCAGGCCCACTGGGCTTTAGCAGGACATACAGAAAAGAGAGCCCCGGGCCACCTGCTGATCTAAGACTTTGCATGGACCAGGGATTGGCCCTGATTTCAAGTCCCTGCTGAACCTAGTACAAATCCCTAGTGCGGTCAGGATGAACAGCTGAACAGTGCAATCTGCCCGGGGGCTGCTCACCTCGTTTTCAAGCACCGATGCAGAAAGTAGCCTTTTGTCTCCAGATCAGGGTTGGAGCAATTGCAATGGCAGAAATTGGGACACGTCCTCAATGCAGACAAGGCCTGCTGACCCTCCCCACATCTCCACAGTAGTGTAAAAGCACTAAGTAACACACAGGTCCTTGCGATGCATTTGCTGTTCGCACTTTTGTCACGCTGCTTAGAGTTTCCTTTCGAGATTAAAATCTTCTGTTAGAACTGGATGTGACCTGTAACTGAGGACTTAACTGAAACACTCTAGCCTCGTGGCATTAAATCGTGGCACCCTCTAGAGGTGGTGCACAGTGCTTGCAACTAGCATTGGTTAGAAATTTTTCACTGAAATGGTTCTTCGACAAAAATGTTTTTTGTCAAAATAGAGATGTTTAAAAACCACCGTCAATGTCAATGATATTTCATTTTTTAAAAAGAAATTCAGCATTTCGGGAATGTCCAGCCATCCTGTTTCAACAATTTCAGAGTAGAATGTTTCAATTTTTCATGTTTAAATGACTTTTTGAAACAAAACAAATGGTTTTATTTCATTTTTTAAAAATAAAAGTAACAAAAAGTTGAAATCAGAATGAAATGCTCCAATGTTACCTAAATGAAATGTTCAATTTCATCAACCACAAACTAATTTTTTTAAAAAAAATATTTTCCATAAAATTTCAATGATGGCGGGCGGGGAGGGGGGTTGTTTTGTTTTTTTCTTTTTGTTCCATTTCAGCACGGGAAAAATTGCAGAATTGCCCACAAAATGGCTATTGCCCGCCCAGCTCTAATTCTAACAGCCTGCCACTTCCTCACAACTAGCCGAGGTGTCCTTCATCCTTGAGCTCACGTGGCCGGGGCGTGGACTTTTGGTGCTAAAGGGCTCAGATTCTATGTCAGCTAATGTCCGCAGTATTTGCTGGTGCCTCCATGGTTTGTTATAAACACTCCTTCTCTTTGGGAAAGTTTGAATCTGATCCACATTTGAGGTTGGGTCCAACCTATCTAATGGGCTGATCTGAAAACACTCTAATCCAGGTGAAGCGAGGATCCAAATATGAATCCCAAGTTGGCTGCTTGGGCCCAGCTCTGCTTTTTATTGGGAGGTACAATGGGACGTGGATGAGGGAAAAAGGAGACACCTGAAGATACAAAATGCACATGCCTAAAATCATCATCAGACCTAGTCCCACAAGAAAGACCAGCCTTTCTACCATATGTTCAGTGCTAAGGGATGGTTCAGCATTGTATCTCTTCCCCTGGCTGTCTTCTCTCCTTAGCATTCTGAGGGGAAGAAAGAAATCCACCATTACCAATTGCTTCAGTCATTGAGCCATGTAAAGCTGGGTGGACACAAAGCTGAAGCGCAGACTGTAGGGACCAATCCTGGTCTGGCCTGCAGGATGAGCCAGCTGACTGAACAGGTCTCGTCTGCTGATGATCAGAGAGCATCGCCCTTCGGTAAGGTGGGTTATGTCCCAGTGTGAAGAGCAGTAGAAAGCCCCCTTATTGCACAGTGCTTTGCAACAAATGAATGTGGCCTGTAGCAAAATACTTCGAGGAATAAACCTGATTGAACTGCATGGTCTGATGGGCACATGCTGGACCTCAATCCATCCTGTGGTGCCAACGAGAGTGGGAGCTGGATATGGCTTCGAAGGAGCCTTTCTTGTGCCCGTGATGACAAGCCAGGGCAATGGCACCAGCTGAGCCCCTTCTCCCTGACATCCCCAGGTGGGCCGAGCTGGATCTATTTTTGCATGTTGACCTTCTATCAAAGCCTGACACGTCCACGCAGCCAGAGAAGGGAGCCATCTGTTGGCTTCCCATCTGGGAAAGGAGCTTCAGAGACGGTCACTGGGTGCCATCACCAGCGCATTAGGCAGCTGTGTTCATGGAAATGGCGGAGATGAAATCTTCAGGCCATGTGTGAGATCTCTGTGCAGGAGGCCTGCGCTGCAGAGAGCAACTCCTCTTTCCAATCCCTCATCTCCAGAACATGAAGGCAGCCGGCACTCTTCCCTGTGCATTGCTGCAGGCACCCGGCAGGCTGCATTGATCGCACCAAACCACCAGAAGTGCTGATCCATTGGAGTCAACAGGAGTGGCAGGTGCCCATCACCTCTCAGGATTGGCCCTCTTTATTCCCCTCTGCTTGGCGGAAGAGCTCCCTTCATGCCCCCATCAATGGACCCGAGGGTCCCCTCCTCCCACTGAACCCCACCCATGCTGCACCTGCTTGTCATGGTATCAGCCTCCCAGCCCTGGGGGGACTCCCACTAGAGCCTTCTGTACAGCTAACTAGACTCGCTCCTGTGGAGTATGGAGTCTTTGTGCACACACTGCCTCCTAGCCCTGCCTCTGCACCGCTCCCCGCTTCTGCTGACTACGGGCACAGAAGCAGCCTGACGCCAATCAACCGCCAGGCTCCTCATTTCGAGCCCTCTGAAATATAGGCCCAGAAATATTTACAGTCTCTCCACCTGTCCCTGACCTTCAGCTTTTATTTGCGTTCGTATATTTTGTTCTATTTCAGGAATGCAAGTTACATATCAGGGCAGTTCAATCTTTATGAGGATAAAGTGTTTGCAGTGCTCTTAAGCTGCTTAACGTAAGCATGTGTGTGAAAGATTAACAGCTTTATAAGTCAGAGCAGTTAAGTGACAATATAAAGAGGAAGGAAGGAGGAAAACATCATCAATCTAAAGCTGCACTAGGAATATTTGTGAGAATTACTGAATGGAGCTGGCTGCCAAGTCCAACCCAGTGCCTCAGTAGCACACAGGAGTGACCCACGCTGGAATCATCTCAGGGCAATGGAGAAAACAGACCAATTTAAAGGCTCAATTTTCTCCACAGTCCTTGAGCCACTAGGAAAAAGGAAACTTTCCAATTATCAGTCGGTTTTTATGACCAGCCTTTTGTGTCCTGTTCAGAGCTGACTTCTGAGTGGAGGAAGGAAGAGACAAAGTCTTTGCATACAGCTAAACATGTGCTTCCTAAAGCAATCCAAAAGTCCACGAGATCAAAGACAGCACAGCGCCAGCGAGCACGCCAGAAAGGTTGACACCACGTTGGCTTGCTCCCTCTATAGAGGATATGCTGAGGAGGGCTCATGCTTCTTTTTGCTGATTCCAGGGAGGTTTTTGAAGAGATTTTCCATGGGTTTGATAGATGTTGAGCCAAACTCATGAAGAAGCTAATTGTTCTGCCTGACCAGTTTGGGCCCTTTCATGTGCCCTGGGATGAGACAAACAGAAACAAGTACAAGGAATGTCTGAGGATAAGAGTGGAGGCCATAAGACCACCACTTACCTGACCTCCTCCCACTGCAAGTACACCCCGGTCAAAAACCCCATTGAAGATTTTAGTTATAACCACGTGGATCTGGATGAGATCTGAGCCGGGGCAGATTCTGGCCCAGTGTATCTAAATGTTGACCCAAATGACTGAAAATCCGCAGTTCTGAGCTTTGTTCCTGGCCCTAGCGCAGCTTCCTTATAGCACAGGGGACAGGTTGGGGACAATATTTCGTAATGAACGTTTGCAAAGCATTCTGAGCTCCTCTGACCCAAATGGCTCCAGCAAAGGTAAACCAGCCAGTTGACACCGAATTATAATCTCAGCCAAAAGAGCAGTGCTCAAATTATGGGGAAAAGGGAGGGGGGACCCTGAATGTTAAGTGGCTTGCTTCAGTTTTAACAGTAGTGAGAAGTAAGAGGCCATAAGACAGAAGGGCGGTAGCCTCTAAAACTAGTAAGGCCCCCCCAGTCCCTCTGTAGTTTGAGCACTGAAAAAAACAGCCATTCATCTCTGCTGAGCCATGCCCATGAAACAGGAAACCCGAGGCAGGGTAAGGAACCAAGAACTCTGCTAGATATGACTGAACAAATGCTGGAGTAGTCCTTTGCTAATGTTAGATCTCAATAAGTCTGCCAAGCCGGGTGTCTTCACATTACACTAAGAGAGAAACTGAGTCTCGTAGACTCTCAGACTTTAAGGTCAGAAGGGACCGTCATGATCATCTAGTCTGGCCTCCTGCAGGCCACAGAACCTCACCGACCCACCCACTCCTGCAATAGATTCTTCCATCCTAAGTGCAGGACTCTGCAAGTGTCCTTCTTGAACCTCATCAGATTTCTTTTGGCCCAATCCTCTAATTTGTCTAGATCACTCTGGGCCCTATCCCTACCCTCCAGCATATCTACCTCTCCCCCAGCTTACTGTCATCTGCAAACTTGCTGAGGGTGCAGTTCATTCAGATCATTAATGAAGATATTGAACAAAACCGGCCCCAGGACAGACCCCTAGGGAACTCCACTTGATACCGGCTGCCAACTAGACATCGAGCCATTGAGCCTGATGATCCAGTCAGTTTTCTATCCACCTTATAGTCCATTCATCCAATCCATACTTCTTTAACTTGCTGGCAAGAATACTATGGGAGACCGTATCAAAAGCTTTGCTAAGGTATATCACGGCCCACCGCTTTTCTCGTATCCACAGAGCTGGTTATCTCATCATAGAAGGCAATCAGGTTGGTCAGGCATGACTTGCCCTTGGTGAATCCATGTTGACTATTCCTGGTCACCTTCCTCTCCAAGTGCTTCAAAATGGATTCCTTGAGAACCTGCTCCATGATTTTTCCGGGGACAGAGGTGAGGCTGACTTGTCTGTAATTCCCCAGATTCTCCTTCTTCCCTTTTTAAAAGATGGGCATTATATTTGCCTTTTTCCAATTGTCCTAGACCTCCCCCAATCACCACGAGTTTTCAAAGATAATTGCCAATGGCTCTGTAATCACATCAGCCAACTCCCTCAGCACCCTCGGATGCATTGCATCCAGTCCCATGGACTTGTGCATGTCCAGATTTTCTAAATAGTCCTTAACCTGTTCTTTCATCACTGAGGGCTGCTCACCTCCTCCCCATACTGTTCTGCCCAGTGCAGCAGTCTGGGAGTTGACCTTGTCTGTGAAGACCGAGACAAAAAAGAGCATTGAGTACTTCAGCTTTTTCCACATCATCTGTCACTAGGTTGCCTCCCGCATTAAGTAAGAGTCCCACACTTTCCCTGACCTTCTTCTTGTTGCTAACATACTTGAAGAAACCCTTCTTTTAACCTTCACATCCCTTGCTAACTGCAACTCCAATTGTGCTCCTTCCTGATTAAATCCCTGCATGCTCGAGCAATATTTTTATACTCCTCCCTAGTCATCCATCCAAGTTTCCACTTCTTGTAAGCTTCCTTTTTGTGTTGAAGCTCAGCAAGGATTTCACTGTTAAGCCAAGCTGGTCGCCTGCCATATTTGCTATTCTTTCTGCACATCGAGATGGTTTGTTCCTGCTCCCTCAATAAGTCTTCTTTAAAATACAGCCAGCTCTCCTGGACTCCTTTCCCCCTCATGTTATTCTCCCAGGGGATCCTGCCCATCGGTTCCCTAAGGGAATCAAAGTCTGATTTTCTGAAGTCCAGGGTCTGTATTTTGCTGCTCTCCTTTCTTCCTTTTGTCAGGATCCTGAACTTGACCATCTCATGGTCACTGCTGCCCAGGTTCCCACCCACTTCTAATTATCCTACCTATTCTTCCCTGTTTGTGATAAGCAGGTCAAGAGGAGAATGGCCCCTAGTTGGTTCCTTCAGCACTTGCATCAGGAAGTTGTCCCCAACACTCTCCCAAAACTTCCTGGATTGTCTGGGCACCGCTGTATTGCTCTCCCAGCAGATGTTAGGGTGACTGAACTCCCCCATGAGAACCAGGGCCTGTGATCTGGAAACTTCTGTGAGTTGCCGGAAGAAAGCTTCATCCACCTCCTCCTCCCGGTCCGGTGGTCTATAGCAGATGCCCATCACAACATCAGCCTCATTGCTCTCGGTTCTAAACTTAACCTAAAAACTTTACAGTCTACCTCAAAGCCCTCCTTATAGCACCAGTGCCTGAGCCATAGGCACAGGAGCCAGCAAACAGAGCAGTGAACGGGAGTTTGAGTGGGAGTTTGCACTGCGGTGCTCGTTTGGGGTTTGTTTTTGCTGCGGGGGGTGGTGTTTTGGTGGGGTTTGTGTTTCCCAGACGAATAGGATTTAGGTGGGAAGGCTATGACAGATACAGAGGCAGCAGCGGTAGTGACCCAAGCAGTGGAAGACACAATGAAGATGACTGGATGTGGAAGCTGCGGTATGTACATGATCCTGGAGAGGGAACCTGGAAAGACTTTCGTCTGCATGAAGTGCCGCCTGGTAGAGCTGATGGAAGAAAAGATCCGAGGACTGGAGATGCAGGTGGAAACTCTGGTTGAGTTTAGAAGGGGGTTCGAGCAGATTATGGAGCAAAGACACGAGGCGGCTGAAGGGAAAAGCTCAGACTTGCAGATGGAAGCAGGACCAAAGAACTCTGAGGGGAGACTGCTGGGTGAAGAAAATGGACAGTGGAAGCATGTGACTAAGAGAACCAGGCAAAGGAAAAGACAGGCCAATGAAGGAGAAATAGAGCTCAAGAACAGGTTTGCAGAGTTGGAAAATGAAGAAGGGGTACAGCAGGTGGACACTGAAGGTGGAAGGACAAGGAAGAAAAGAAGATCAGCTAGTCCTACAGGAAAAGGGGAAGAGTCAATGGAGACAACACCAAATATGAGCCCCAGGAGGATACAGGATGGGTTGAAGAGGATTACAAGGGAGAATAGGAATGGAAAGGACTTGCAGCCAGAGGGAACAGAAGATAGACCGGAGAATCACACCGTCACCAGGAAAAGGCAGGTCTATGTGACTGGGGACTCCTTACTGAGAAGAATAGACAGGCCTGTAACCAGAGCTGATCCAGAGAACAGAAGGGTGTGCTGTCTACCAGGTGCTAAGATACGGGATGTGGACCTGAGGCTGAAGAGGATCCTAACAGGAGCGGGAAAGAATCCACTGATTGTCCTTCATGTGAGAACAAATGATACGGCTAGATTCTCACTGGAACGTATCAAGGGAGACTATGTCAGGCTGGGGAAGATGCTTAAGGAAATTGAGGCTTCAGTGGGATTCTGCCTGTTCCTAGAGAAGGGCAACAAAGGTGTGACAAGATTATGATGCTTAACAGATGGCTCAGGCACTGGTGCTA
Source organism: Chelonia mydas (assembly GCF_015237465.2). NCBI lineage: Eukaryota > Metazoa > Chordata > Testudines > Cheloniidae > Chelonia > Chelonia mydas. Next base: position 16,866,244 of record NC_051259.2, on the reverse strand, counting down.
TAAGGAGGGTTTGGGGATGTATGGCCACTGGGAGGCATTCATGGACAGAGGACTGTTCTCTTGGGATGGACTGCACCTGAGTAGGGGGGGAAATAGACTTCTAGGATGGAGGATGTCACAAAAGATTAAGAGAGCTTTAAACTAGGAATTTGGGGGAGATGGTTGGGAGATGTCCAGGTAATCTCCATGCCAGATTTTAACATTGAGAGGGAAGAAAACAAAGTAAGAAAGGATACAGCCGTGGGTAGGAGAATGGACATAAGGAGGAAGGGCAGTGTAGATACCAGTCTAATAGGTCATATTGGTGGTAGAATGTCTGTGCCTAATCGGGTAAAGAATGTGAGTGAAGCCAAACAGCAAAAATTAAGATGTTTGTACACTAATGAGAGGAGCCTAGGTAACAAAATGGAGGAACTAGAGCTACTGGTGCAGGAAGTGAAACCAGATATTATGGTGATAACAGAAACATGGTGGAATAGTAGTCATGACTGGACTACAGGTATTGAAGGGTATGTGCTGTTTAGGAATGACAGAAATAAAGGCAAAGGTGGTGGAGTAGCATTGTATATCAATGATGAGGTAGACTGTAAAGAAATAAGAAGGGATGGAATGGAGAAGACAGAGTCTGTCTGGGCAAAAATCACATTGGGGAAGAAAGCTACTAGATCCTGCCCTGGGATAGTGCTTGGGGTGTGCTATAGACTGCCGGGATCCGATCTGGATATGGATAGAGACCTCTTTAATGTTTTTAATGAAGTAAATACTAATGGGAACTGCGTGATCATGGGAGACTTTAACTTCCCAGATATAGACTGGAGGACGACTGCTAGTAATAATAACAGGGCTCAGATTTCCCTGGATGTGATAGCTGATGGATTCCTTCATCAAGTAGTTACTGAACCAACAAGAGGGGATGTCATTTTAGATTGGTTTTGGTGAGTAGCGAGGACCTCATAGAAGAAAAGGTTATATGAGACAACCTTGGTTCGAGTGATCATGAGCTAATTCAGTTCAAACGGAACGGAAGGATAAACAAAAATAAATCTGTGACTAGGGTTTTTGATTTCAAAAGGGCTGACTTTCAAAAATTAAGGAAAGTGGTTAGGGAAGTGGATTGGACTGGATCACGTATGGATCTAAAGGCAGAGGAGGCCTAGAATTACTTCAAGTCAAAGTTACAGAAGCTGTCAGAAGCCTGGATCCCAAGAAAGGGTAAAAAATTCATAGGCAGGAGTTGTAGACCAAGCTGGATGAGCAAGCATCTCAGAGAGGTGATTAAGAAAAAGCAGAAAGCATACAAGGAGTGGAAGATGGGAGGGATCAGCAAGAAAAGCTACCTTATTGAGGTCGGAACATGTAGAGATAAAGTGAGAAAGGCTAAAAGTCATGTAGAGTTGAACCTTGCAAAGGGAATTAAAACCAATAGTGAAAGGTTCTATAGCCATATAAATACGAAGAAAAAAGGGAAAGAAGAGGTGGGACTGCTAAACACTTAGGATGGAGTGTAGGTCAAGGATAATCTAGGCATGGTCCAATATCTAAACAAATACTTTGCTTCAGTCTTTAATGAGGAGCTTAGGGATAATGGTAGCATGACAAATGGGAATGAGGATATGGAGGTAGATATTACCATATCCGAGGTCGAAGCCAAACTCAAACAGCTTAATGGGACTAAATCGGGGGGCCCAGATAATCTTCATCCGAGAATATTAAAGGAACTGGCACATGAAATTACAAACCCATTAGCAAGAATTTTTAATGTATCTATAAACTCAGGGGTTGTTCCATATGACTGGAGAATTGCTAACATAGTTCCTATTTTTAAGAAAGGAAAAAAAAGTGATCCGGGTAACTACAGGCCTGTTAGTTTGACATCTGTAGTATGCAAGGTCTTGGAAAAAATTCTGAAGGAGAAAGTAGTTAAGGACATTGATGTCAATGGTAATTGGGACAAAATACAACATGGTTTTACAAAAGGTAGATCATGCCAAGCCAACCTGATCTCCTTCTTTGAGAAAGTAACAGATTTTTTAGACAAAGGAAATGCAGTGGATCTAATTTACCTCGATTTCAGTAAGGCTTTTGATACGGTTCCACATGGGGAATTATTAGTTAAATTGGAAAAGATGGGGATCAGTATGAAAACTGAAAGGTGGACAAGGAACTGGTTAAAGGGGAGACTACCACAGGACACACTGAAAGGTGAACTGCCAGGCTGGAAGAATGTTACTAGTGTTGTTCCTCAGGGATCGGTTTGGGGACCAATCTTATTTAATCTTTTTATTACTGACCTCGGCACAAAAAGTGGGAATGTGCTAATAAAGTCTGCGGATGATACAAAGCTGGGAGGTATTGCCAATACAGAGAAGGACCGGAATATCATACAGGAGGATCTGGATGACCTTGTAAACTGGAGTAATAGTAATAGGATGAAATTTAATAGTGAGAAGTGTAAGGTCATGCATTTAGGGATTAATAACAAGAATTTTAGTTATAAGCTGGGGACGCATCAATTGGAAGTAACAGAGGAGGAGAAGGACCTTGGAGTATTGGTTGACCACAGGATGACTATGAACCGCCAATGTGATATGGCTGTGAAAAAAGCTAATGCGGTCTTGAGATGCATCAGGCGAGGTATTTCCAGTAAAGATAAGGAGGTGTTAGTACCTTTATATAAGGCACTGGTGAGACCTCATCTAGAATACTGTGTGGAATTCTGGTCTCCTATGTTTAAGAAGGATGAATTCAAACTGGAACAGGTACAGAGAAGGGCTACTAGGATGATCTGAGGAATGGAAAACCTGTCTTATGAAAGGAGACTTAAGGAGCTTGGCTTGTTTAGCCTAACCAGAAGAAGACTGAGGGGAGATATGATTGCTCTCTACAAATATATCAGAGGGATAAATACCAGGGAGGGAGAGGAATTATTTAAGCTCAATATCAGTGTGTACACAAGAACAAATGGATATAAACTGGCCATCAGGAAGTTTAGACTTGAAATTAGATGAAGGTTTCTAACCATCAGAGGAGTGAAGTTCTGGAACAGCCTTGCAAGGAAAGCAGTGGGGGCAAAAGACCTATCTGGCTTCAAGATTAAGCTCGATAAGTTTATGGAGGAAATGGTATGGTGGGATAACATGAATTTGGTAATTAATTGATCTTTGACTATTAGTGGTAAATAGGCCCAATTGCCTGTGATGGGATGTTAGATGGGGTGGGATCTGAGTTACTACAGAGAATTCTTTCCTGGGTATCTGGCTGGTGAGTCTTGCCCACCTGCTCAGGGTTGAGCTGATCACCATATCTGGGGTCAGGAAGGAATTTTTCTCCAGGGCAGATTGGCAGAGGCCCTGGGGGTTTTTCACCTTCCCCTGCAGTGTGGGGCATGGGTCACTTGCTGAAGGATTCTCTGCACCTTGAAGTCTTTAAACCATGATTTGAGGACTTCAGTAGCTCAGATATAGGTGAGAGGGTTTATTGCAGGAGTGAGTGGGTGAGATTCTGTGGCCTGCATTGTGCAGGTCAGACTAGATGATCATAATGGTCCCTTCTGACCTTAAAGTCTATGAGTCTATGAGACTTTCAACAGGCTTTTCTCCAGTTTCATACTGGAGCTCTGAGCAATCATACTGCATTCTTACATACAGTGCACCTCCTCCACCTTTCCTCCCCTGCCTGTCCTTCCTGAACAGTTTATACCCATCCATGACAGTGCTCCAGTCACGTGAGTTACCCCACCAAGTTTCTGTTATTCCAATCACATCATAGTTCCTTGAATGTGCCAGGACTTCCAGTTCTTCCTGCTTGTTTCCCAGGCTTCTTGCATTCGTGTACAGGTACCTAAGATAACTAGCTGATTGCCCTACTTTCTCAGTATGAATCAGGAGGCCCCCGCGTTGTACCCTCCTCCTTGTGTTTCTTCCTGGTATCCCTCTCCCCCACTTACCTCAGGGCTTAGATCTCTATCCCCCAGCGAATCTAGTTTAAAGCCCTCCTCACTAGGTTAGCAAGCATGCCTGCGAAGATTGTCTTCTCTCTCTTCATTAGGTGGATCCCATCTCTTCCTAACAGTCCTTCTTCCCGGAACAGCATCTCATGGTCGAAGAATCCAAAGCCCTCTCTCTGACACCAGCTGCATAACCACGCATTTACTTCCACAATTCAATGGTCCCTACCTGGGCCTTTTCCTTCAACAGGGAGGATGGACGAGAACACCACTTGTGCCTCAAACTCCTTTATCCTTCTTCCCAGAGCCACGTAGTCTGCAGTGACCCGCTGAAGGTCATTCTTGGCAGTATCATTGGTGCCCACGTGGAGAAGTAGAAAGGGGTAGCAGTCCGAGGGCTTGATCAGTCTCAGCAGAAACTCTGTCACATCCTGAATTCTAGCTCCAGGCAAGCAGCACACTTCTCCAGTTTCCCAGTCTGGATGGCAGATGGATGCCACCGTCCCCCTTAAGAGGGAGTTCCTGATCACGACCAGTCGCATCCTCCTCTTGGGAGTGGTAGTCATGGAACCCCCATCCCTAGGACAATGCATCCCATGCCTTCCAGTCGATGGAGTCTTCTTCTGATCCCTTCCCTCAGATAACTCTTCCAAACCATTTTCCGCCATAGTACCTGTGCAGAGAGCCTGAAAACGGTTTCTTACCTCTATCTGCACTGGGGGCACATGGGTTCTCCTCTTTCTTCTTCTGAGGGTCACATGCTGCCAATTTTCTTCCCCATTATGCTTTGCCCTTTCTGATTCTTCAGCATGCTGTGCCTGCAGTACCAAATGCTGACTTCCAGAAAGTCTTCATTTTCTCTGGTTTCAGAGTAACAGCCGTGTTAGTCTGTATTCACAAAAAGAAAAGGAGTACTTGTGGCACCTTAGAGACTAACCAATTTATTTGAGCATAAGCTGTAGCTCATGAAAGCTTATGCTCAAATAAATTGGTTCGTCTCTAAGGTGCCACAAGTCCTCCTTTTCTTTTTTCATTTTCTCTGTGCATCACAGGTTTGATACTTGGGTCTCCAGTCCTTTAACGTTCTCTTCCAATATGGAGACCAGCTTGCACTTCGTACAGACTTAGTCGCTTCTATCCTCTGGGAGAAAGACAAACATGGCACATCCTGTGCAGGTCACAACAGCTGATCACTCACTATCCATATGGTCTTCTGTAGGGAGCCAGGGTGGCTCCCCTCCGAACCAGAGGGTAAAGAGCCACCCTCTGGGCCTGAGTGGGCGGGGCCAGGCCAGGCTTCCGCCAGTCCCCAGAAAGGGAAGGGTGGGACACGAAGTACAAAGGGCGGGGCCCTCTGCCCAGCGAGGAGAGCACCAGGGAGGGAGACAGACACAGGCTGCTCCCTCGCGATCCTGCTGCTGACCCAGGCGAACCCCTGGGCAAGGAGGAGCCTGACCGGGGGGAAGGCCTGTGGCAACCAGAGCTGCCGGCCGCTGAATACCCGGAGGACCTGGAGGGGCCTGACTGCAGCCCGGGCCAGCGTGAGTCCGAGACCGAGGGGGAGCGGGGGTGGCCCGCAGCGGATATACCCGGAGGAGACGGAGGGACCGGAGCTGCCCGCAGCGGATTACCCGGAGGAGATGGAGGTTCCGGAGCTGCCCGCAGCGGAATACCCGGAGGAGATGGAGGGACCGGAGTGGCCCGCAGTGGATTACCCGGAGGAGACGGAGGGACCGGAGCGACCCGCCTGAGAGACCGGGTAGGAAGTAGCCCAGGGGCCCAACTACACCGCGGGGTGGGTATGTTTGGTCAGCGGGCGCGGACTGCCCCGCTGACCCAGCAGCGGGACCTTCGCCCCCCGACACTGTCAGGGCCCTGGGCTGGAACGCAGTGGAGTTGGGTGGGCCTGCGTTCCCCTACCCCGGCGCTCCCCTGACTGAGGGCTGCGCTATTGACTCGTGCCGGCGCTCCCCTGCCTGAGGGGCGCGCTATTGACTCGTGCCGGCACACCTTCACCGCTAATTCCCCAACGCCCGGAAGGTGTGTCTGAGGCCTACCAGGGAGACCATAGCTCTCCATCGCCCCTAGGGGCTCGGAGGACCGACCGAAACCTGTCACATCTTCCTTCTAAGAGCCTCTTCAGATGTTGTATTTACTACTCACAGAAGCCTGAAAGGCAAAAACTCTGTGGGACCTCCCCGCAGGCAAACTCCCTCTGTTTGCTTCTCTTCTGTTCTCAGCTCACTCAGTTTACAACTGGCTGCTTTTTAATATGGCTCCCGGATTGAAGCAGTTGTCCCAGCTCAAAGTCTTCCCTCGGTCAACCACTCAAGGCCCACCAGGAACAAAGCACTCCCAATTCACACTTTTCAAACAAACAACCACAGGGTCAAACAGTCCCTGCAACTAGCACCAGTCAAACAAATGATCACAGCAGACAGACACTCGGATATTCACCTCACCAGCTCACAACATAGCCCCCCTAATGCAGCACTCACCGTAGCTCCTCTCAGACAGTTCCCAGGCAAAGTCCCTCTGTTTGCTTCTCCTCTGTTTACAGCATGCTAGAACTGCATTAGCCTGTTTCATGGGCACATCACATTGGCAGCTCATAGTCATCCTGTGATCAACCAGTACACCCAGCTCTTTCTCCTCCTCTATTACTTCCAACTGATAAGTCCCCAGCTTATAGCAGAAATGCTTGTTGTTAGTCCCTCAGTGCATGACCGTGCACTTTGCACTATTAAATTTCATCCCATTTCCATTACTCCAGTTTTCAAGACTGTTATCAGGTGGGCAAAGGTCCGATGAATGAGAATTCCCCGGTCATTTAGCTGCAGATTGCACAATGAAGCAGATGCACCTTGCTGACCATGTGAGACCTCCTGCACATTGCTATGGCCTTTTTTTCATTCTACAATAACCTCGCCTTTTAGCATGAAGCAAACATCTCCAGGGCCTTGTCTCCATCAGATCACAGAACTTGTCTTAGGACAGCCTTGCTTTCTCTTAATGAACATTCTCATTGAAATGTTTTGAATATCAACAGTTCCTGTCTTTCCAGGATCTAGGTAGACTTACTCCTGCCTCAGCACAGGGGGATGGACTAGATGACTTTTATATGTCCTTTTCAGCCCTACATTTCTATGATTTAATTATTCTCCCATATCAGCTGGAGGCTGGAATATTGGCCTGAATAACAACAGGATTATTAGATCCAGGTCGAAAATTTTTCAATGGAATGTTTTTCCTTCAGAAAATGGCATTTCATCAAAATCAAAACTTCCATGAGAACATCGTAATTACAGTGAAATTTTATGTAGGAAAAAAAAGTTGAAATAAAATGTGTCAATAAAGATGAAATCTTATCAGACTGGAAATTTCACTTTTTGTTTTGAAATTTATTTTCTATAATATTTTATAAGTTATAATATCAAATTTAACTGTAACTCCCACTTGCTGTTTGCCAGGTCCTGGAGTGCCAGTTGGTAAGATCCCTCTAGGGGACCTTACCAACAGGACTACAGCTATGATGACTACCATAACCTCCTGACAACATTTCCCAGAATGCTTGGAGTCAGTGATGAGGACAGAAGGAACTAGAAACCCTTTCTGAGGCCAATTGGGAGGTTTTGGCATGGGGTGATCTGGACAAACTGTCCACTGGACTAACGACAAGCAAGAAAGGTCACCATCCTGGCATTCACAAAATACTGGACATTCCAGTACTTCTACCCCTGCCAATGTGACCTTTCATGCCTGGTGCTTGCAAGGTCATGTTGGTGGAGGCAGAGTGACAAGCTCTTCAAAATGGTGCCCCCTGCCCAGTACCAGACAAAACCATGTCCAGTTTTGTCTCAGGACCGGAAGGGGGACAAACCACCCAAAAAGAGGACTGGCCAGTTTAAAACTGGACTAATCACCTTCCTACAAGCAAGGGCTGCTGCACCCATTGTGAGGGGACAACCTAGCTCTACACAAAGGAGAGAGAGAGTTAATTTCAGTTTGGGTTTGAAAGTTGGGAAAGAGACAGCTCAGGGAGTCCAAGCAAAACTTCCCCTTCCCCCAAATAGAATTCATCTGCTGCTGGGAAATCCAGCTGCATAGATCAGGCAGCTCAAGCCCCGCAGCAACCAGCATCCAGCAGAGAGAGCTCCACACCAGCGCCGTCTGTCAAGAGCCAGCCAAGATCTCCCCAGGATGTTGATCAATTGGAGAGGGTTCAGAGAAGAGCCACGAGAATGATTCAAGGATTAGAAAACCTGTCTGATAAGAGATAGACCGAAGGAATTCAATCTATGTAACTTTACAAAGACAAAGTTAAGGCGTGACTTGATTACAGTCTATAAGTACCTACATGGAAAACAAATGTTCAATAATTCAATCTAACAGACAAAGGTGTAAAAATATCACAGGGCTGGAAGTTGAAGCTAGACAAATTCAGGTTGAAAATAAGGTGTAAATTTTTAACAGTGAGAGTAAGTCACCATTGGAACAATTTAACAAGGGTCATGGTGGATTCTTCATCACTGACACTTTTTAAATCAAGTTCCAATGTTTTTTCTGAAAGCTTTACTTTAGGAATTACTGTGGAGTAGATCTCTGGCCTTTGTTGTGTAGGAGGTCAGACCAGATGATCACAGTGGTCCCTTCTGGCCTTGGGACCTATAAATCTAGGATTCTAGATCAGGTCGCCCACACGATTGGTAGGAGTCAGGAGAGAAGCCTGTCCCACCCAGGGGTGGAGAACAAAGTAAGGGCACCTTTTTGTTTCACGTTCCATCTTAGGATACTCAAGCTCAGCCTATCATCTGCCTGAGAAGGTGCCAGGGAGGGAGCTGGGGGTGGGGATAAACTGAGAGTGCTGGGAGGGGGCAGATTGGTTTATTTATTAATGTTTAGTACTTATTAGTTAACCTTCCCCATTTCCTTCCCTCAACCCTTCCCGTTCCCAGTAAAGGTCTCCTTGTTATGCTGGTATTCGGGGAGTGTCATTCCTGCGCTGGGGCTTGAGCTGATGTACTTTATTTTCCCTCATGTACTGGGCTTTACACTCCTTGCCAACTGGTTGTATTGACTTTCACTAGGGACAGCACCCCTGTGCATGGCACAGTGAGGAATCACCGGGGGTGGAGGCACCAGGCGCCAGAAAAGAACCCCGGACCCAACCCATGCGAGGAGTGAACATGTTTCTCCTAACGTTGGTGATAGCAAGCACCAGAAAGAGAAAAGGGAGGAGGCATGAGCCACACCTAGGGAGAGTTTAAAATCAGAATGAAATGTTGCTATTGACTTAAAACAATGTAGAATTTTTTGCTTTTGTTTCAAATCAGAACAAAACAAAATGTTGGCATTTCCTATGGAACAGAAAATCCAAATTTTTCACCAGTTCTAAGTGTTACCATGAAAAGAATAGATACATTTCCATGTTCCTTGCTTATGGCAGGTTGGCACAGACCAAACCAGTAGAGTTTGCATCATTTCCTTCCCTGAATGAAACATGTGTTGTTTTCAAGGGAGAATCAATTCAAAACCACTTTTTCCACCAAGGGAAGTCTGTGCTATGCAAACAATAAAGACATCCAGGAAAGATAACTTTGCAGACTGTTGTTTTTATATCTCAGCAGGAGTACAAATAAACCTAGACTGGTGATCAGTTGCCTTATGGATGGAAGTAGATTGTGGATTGATCTGGAAATTGATGTGCCACACAGAGAATATTGAGCCACATTTGGCTTTCTGTTTCACAGGTGTAAATCCATCTGCCTACTTCAGGTATTTCTAAGGCAACTATCATAGTATCTAAGCATAAACCTATCTCAGAATCAATATTATAAAAATATTTTAAAAAGCCAGTTATAAAAAGCCAGTCAGCTGCGAACCAGCTGAGCAGCGAACAGCAGAGAGGCTAACAGAGGGAGTTTGCCTGGGAGTTAGCCTGGGGAGAGTCCACTGAGGCTTACATCTTGCAGGCTTCTCTGAGTAGTTACTACAACTCCTAAGGAAGCTCGTAGAAGGAAGGTAATATGGATGGTGAGCGCTGTGACCTGCACTGGATGTGCCGTGTTTGTCTTTCTTCCACAGGACAGAAGCGACTTTGTCTGTACAAAGTGCAAGCTGGTCTCCACACTGGAAGAGAAGGTTCAAGGTCTGGAGAAACAAGTATCGACCCTGCGTTGCATAAGAGAAACTGAAGATTTCCTGGACAGACGTCAGGATATGCTTCTACAGGCACAATGTTCTGAAGATTCAGAGCAGGCTGCGCAGCGGGGACAGAAGGACGGTGAAGAAATTTGGCAGCATGTGACCTCCAGAAGAAGAAAGCGGAGTGTCCATGTACCAGCAATGCAGATACAGGTAAGCAACCATTTTCATGTTCTCTCAACAGGTATTAATGCAGAGAGTGGACTAGATGATACATCTGAGGGAAGGGAACAGAAGGATACTCCGCCAATTGGAAGGCATGAGATGCACTGTCCTAGGGATGAGGGTTCCACGACCACTGCTCCCAAGAGAAGGAAGCGGGTGGTGGTGGTGGTCGGGGACTCTCTCCTCAGGGGGACTGAGTCATCTATCTGCTGCCCTGACTGGGAAAACCGAGAAGTCTGCTGCTTGCCAGGAGCTAGGATTCACGATGTGACGGAGAGACTGCCGAGACTCATCAAGCCCTCGGATCGCTATCCCTTCCTGCTTCTCCACGTGGGCACCAATGATACTGCCAAGAATGAGCAGATCACTGTGGAGTATGGGAAGAAGGATAAAGGAGTCTGAGGCGCAAGTGGTCTTCTCGTCCATCCTCCCCGTGGAAGGAAAAGGCCTGGGCAGAGACCGTCGAATCGTGGAAGTCAACGAATGGCTACACAGGTGGTGTCGGAGAGAAGGCTTTAGATTCTTTGACCATGGGATGGTGCTCCAAGAAGGAGGAGTACTAAGCAGAGACAGGCTCCACCTAACGAAGAGAGGGAAGAGCATCTTCGCAAGCAGGCTGGCTAACCTAGTGAGGAGGGCTTTAAACTAGGTTCACCGGGGGAAGGAGACCAAAGCCCTGAGGTAAGTGGGGAAGTGGGATACCAAGAGGAAGGACGAGCAGGAGAGCACAAGAAGCGAGGACTCCTGCCTCATACTGAGAAAGAGGGATGATCAGCGACTTATTTCAAGTGCCTATACACAAATACAAGAAGCCTGGGAAACAAGCAGGGAGAACTGGAAGTCCTGGCACAGTCAAGGAATTATGATGTGATTGGAATAACAGAGACTTGGTGGGATAACTCGCATGACTGGAGTACTGTCATGGATGGATATAAACTGTTCAGGAAGGACAGGCAGGGCAGAAAAGTTGGGGGAGTTGCATTGTATGTAAGGGAGCAGTATGACTGCTCAGAGCTCCGGTATGAAACCGCAGAAAAACCTGAGTGTCTCTGGATTTAAGTTTAGAAATGTGAGCAACAAGGGTGATGTCATGGTGGGAGTCTGCTATAGACCATCGGACCAGGGGGATGAGGTGAACGAGGCTTTCTTTCAGCAACTAATGGAAATTACTAGATCGCAGGCCCTTGTTCTCATGGGCGACTTCAATCACCCGGATATCTTCTGGGAGAGCAATACAGCGGTGCACAGACAATCCAGGAAGTTTTTAGAACGTGTAAGGGACAATTTCCTGGTGCAAGTGCTGGAGGAACCAACTAGGGGAAGAGCTCTTCTTGACCAGCTGCTCACAAAGTGGGAAGAATTAGTAGGGGAAGCAAAAGTGGATGGGAATCTGGGAGGCAGTGACCATGAGATGGTCGAGTTCAGGATCCTGACACAAGGAAGAAAGGAGAGCAGCAGAATACGGACCCTGGACTTCAGAAACGCAGACTTTGACTCCCTCAAGGAACTGATGGGCAGGATCCCCTGGGATAATAACATGAGTGGGAAAGGAGTCCAGGAGAGCTGGCTGTATTTTAAAGAATCCTTATTGAGGTTACAGGGACAAACCATTGCAATGTGTAGAAAGAATAGTAAATATGGCAGGCGACCAGCTTTGCTTAACAGTGAAATCCTTGCTGAGCTTAAATACAAAAAGAAGCTTACAAGAAGTGGAAGATTGGACAAATGACCAGGGAGAAGTATAAAAATATTGCTCGGGCATGCAGGAGTGAAATCAGGAAGGCCAAATCACACTTGGAGTTGCAGCTAGCAAGAGATGTTAAGAGTAACAAGAAGGGTTTCTTCAGGTATGTTAGCAACAAGAAGAAAGCCAAGGAAAGTGTGGGCCCCTTACTGAATGAGGGAGGCAACCTAGTGACAGAGGATGTGGAAAAAGCTAATGTACTCAATGCTTTTTTTGCCTCTATCTTCACGAACAAGGTCAGCTCCCAGACTGCTGCACTGGGCAGCACAGCATGGGGAGGAGGTGACCAGCCCTCTGTGGAGAAAGAAGTGGTTCAGGACTATTGAGAAAAGCTGGATGAGCACAAGTCCATGGGGCCGGATGCGCTGCATCAGAGAGTGCTAAAGAAATTGGCGGATGTGATTGCAGAGCCATTGGCCATTATCTTTGAAAACTCATGGCGATCCGGGGAAGTCCCGGACGACTGGAAAAAGGCTAAGGTAGTGCCCATCTTTAAAAAAGGAAAGAAGGAGGATCAGGGGAATTACAGGCCAGTCAGCCTCACCTCAGTCCCTGGAAAAATCATGGAGCAGGTCCTCAAGGAATCAATTCTGAAGCACTTAGAGGAGAAGAAAGTAATCAGGAACAGTCAGCATGGATTCACCCAGGGCAAGTCATGCCTGACTAATGTAATTGCCTTCTATGACGAGAAAACTGGCTCGGTGGGTGAGGGGAAAGCAGTGGATGTGTTATTCCTTGACTTTAGCAAAGCTTTCGACACGGTCTCCCACAGTATTCTTGCCAGCAAGTTAAAGAAGTATGGGCTGGATGAATGGACTATAAGGTGGATAGAAAGTTGGCTAGATTGTCGGGCTCAACGGGTTGTGGTCAATGGCTCCATGTCTAGTTGGCAGCCGGTATCAAGTGGAGTGCCCCAAGGGTCAGTCCTGGGGCCGGTTTTGTTCAATATCTTCATTAATGATCTGGAGGATGGCATGGACTGCACCCTCAGCAAGTTTGCAGATGACACTAAACTGGGAGGAGAGGTAGATATGCTGGAGGGTAGGGAGGATACAGAGGGACCTAGACAAATTAGAGGATTGGGCCAAAAGAAATCTGATGAGGTTCAACAAGGACAAGTACAGAGTCCTGCACTTAGGATGGAAGAATCCCATGCACCGCTACAGACTAGGGACCGAGTGGCTAGGCAGCAGTTCTGCAGAAAAGGACGTAGGGGTTACAGTGGACGAGAAGCTGGATATGAGTCAACAGTGTGCCCTTGTTGCCAAGAAGGCCAATGGCATTTTGGAATGTATAAGTAGGGGCACTGCCAGGAGATCGAGGGACGTGATCGTTCCCCTCTGTTCGACATTGTTGAGGCCTCAGCTGGAGTACTGTGTCCAGTTTGGGGCCTCACACTACAAGAAGGATGTGAAAAAATTGGAAAGTGTCCAGCAGAGGGCAACAAAAATGATTAGGGGACTGGAACACATGAGTTATGAGGAGAGGCTGAGGGAACTGGGATTGTTTAGTCTGTGGAAGAGAAGAATGAGGGGGGATTTGATAGCTGCTTTCAACTACCTGAAAGGGGGTTCCAAAGGGGATGGCTCTAGGTTGTTCTCAGTGGTATCAGATGACAGAACAAGGAGTAATGGTCTCAAGTTGCAGTGGGGAGGTTTAGGTTGGATATTAGGAAAATCCTTTTCACTACGAGGGTGGTGAAGCACTGGAATGCGTTACCTAGGGAGGTGGTGGAATCTCCTTCCTTAGAGGTTTTTAAGATCAGGCTTGACAAAGCCCTGGCTCGGATGATTTAGTTGGGGTTGGCCCTGCTTTGAGTAGGGGCTTGGACTAGATGACCTCTTGAGGTCCCTTCCAACCCTGATATTCTATGATTCTATGATTCTGTTATTCAGTGTAGTCACTCTGGATTTACAGCCCGGTGACTGAAAGTCAATTTGGTCCAATCTATTGAAGAAAGCATATGGCATTCACGGTTCTGATGCAAATGAGAGCCAGATTCCTTTCTGCATCTTCTGGAATCAGTGTGGATTTCTGATCTGTGCTAATATACCCTCCACACCCCGCTTCAATTCAGAGCATGCACTGGTTGATGGGCACTTCAGAGCTAAATTAGCCAGATCAAGCCAGCCTGGTTGGTCAATTAGGTAGTTAAAACAGACAAGTCACCTGGTTCTTGAAGCTAGCGGGGCAGAAATGGTCATTCAGTCTGCTGTGGTTAGATTGACATAAAGGATCCATCTCTCTATCTATTGTTGTGTCCACAGCATACACACAGAGAAGTTAGATAAAGACTTAACTACTCTTCCTAGAACGTTGCAATGTAACACAACTTTGTTCCTTAGAATTCACAGTGATCATGCACAAGAACCCCCCAAAAAGAGAGACACAACTGACTGCTCCTCCTAGCCTGCAAGCAAGACCAGGAAACCCCCTGGAATTTAAAGTGATAGCTTGTCATTTTTCTACACAGTTTTCAATACAGCAGATCTACAAACTGAGCTGTACTAGCACAAATACATGTGAAAAGTGAATTTGAAGCTCAATTACTCACTCAAAGCAAATTGCAAATTGTGCATGTGATTGTAACATTAGTTATATAAATCATCCAATCATGGAACAGAAGCTAAACCACGTGACCTATTTAACTAAGCAACGCAGCAAGGATGTTCAGATTCTAATATTGAATATTCACAGCAGACTGTGAGCTCTTGGTGGAGGGGAAACATTCACAAAGAAATCCATGAATAATTTCAAGTAACAAGATGTGAGACATTTGGAACATGTGTGCCAGCATTTTCCAAACAGAAAATGAGGCAGTTTGACTCATTAAGTATCAGCTCCCAATTATGCACTGGGATCGAGCCACAATTGAGATTGCCAGATATTCTTCATGCAGGCATGCAGAGTATGTGTAATGCTACAAACTGGCACGTATTAGCACAAGAAATCCAGGGGAAATTAGTCCCGATGAGAGAAGCCAGAGTGACCCTCCAGGAGACTGTTGTCTTCTAGTCATGGAACAAGCAACAACGGTGTAGGGTTCCTCCCACTGCGCCAGCTGATGGGAATGGGTCATCTTTCTGAGAGAGCACCATCTCCTCGTCTTTGTCAGTCCTTAGCTCTGGGCCTGAGACTGCCAAAACAGAGAGCAATTAATGCCAATGCCTTAGTGGTGGAGGGTTCTTCTATGGGCACCTGTCCAGAGATAAATCACCATGTAACCACTTCACATAGGCCACACAATGGACCAAGTTGTCCACAGCAGGAGGTTTTGGTTGCTCCTGGCCTGGGCTGGATTGGAAGCAGCAGCCTGGTGATGAAAAGCTCTGAATCCCATTATTAAACGTTGGAGCCATCCATTATTCCTGGCTCTGCCACTGACTTACTGTGTCACTTTGGGAAGTCATCTCCTCTCCTTTTGACACTGTGATCTCATCTGAACAATGGAGATAAAGACACCTTCTTCAGAGGGGAGTTGTGAGTTGCTCATGTTTGTACAGCACCTGACACACTGGGGCCTTGGCCCATGACTAAGGCTCCTATGTGCTATAGTACTCATCATCATCATCACCTTAAAGCTCTTTAATATGATTCATTTATGAGTTTTACAGAAACGGTCCTGCGCAATGAGTCAGGGCACATGGACAGCAGCCAACCAGAGACGAGTAGGCACAACTAACTCTAACTAGGTTCAAAGAGGGGGGACAACCCCAAAGGACCAATCGTCCCAGCACTGCCCCCGAAAGCTCTGTAAAGTCAGGCTTTGTTTGGCTATGGGGGGAGCTAATTCCAGAGCTGAGCACCCCAGGGCCAAATATGAGCAGACCTCTTTCCTATTCCTATTCCTAGTAAGAAGCCACACTGCCAGCAACACATTCCAGGAAGGAAATACGGTTCCTGACACGGCCACGTACCCACAGCCAGATTTCCCAGTGCTCAGCACCTGTAACTGGAGCAGAATTCTCAGATGAGATTAGTTCCCATTGACATGAATTGGAGCCCAGGGAAATTTTCAAAGGTACAAATAGCAGCTAGGCAGCTAGGCCCAGATTCCCAAATGTATTTAGGTGCCTAACACCCATCGTAGGAGTCAGGTTGCTAAATACCTTTGTGAATCTGGGCCCTATTGACTTCCAGTGGGCGTTAGGCTCCTACGTGCTATTTGTGGCCCTATATTTCCAAAGGCTCAGTACACTGCAGCTTCTGGTGTGGGGCTTAGGGCCAGATTTTTAAATAAGCCCAGCCTCTCAATGTGAGATCGCTTGAAAAACTGAGCATACAGCCCGAGGAACAATATCAAGACTGTGGGCCCAGATCTACTCAGTGCTGGCGGTGCAGAGAATAGCTTGGATGTATCCAAGATCTCGTTTCCATCTTGTTGCCCTCCGCTATGCACTGCACTTTGCTGTGCCTGTGGGAACATTCTGTACTATCCTCAGCCAATTCCCATGCAGCTCAGTGACTTTGTCATGAGAAACGGTTACTTAAATCCACACTAGAGGGCAGCAGGGAAGCTATCAGTCTGCAGTTTTGTGACCCAAGGAGCCATCAGGCCCTGTAGATGCAGAACAGTGAGCTCTCCATGGTACATAGGGGATGTTTCTGTGGTGGGTCTGAAGAGCAGTAGCACCCAGGCTCCTGGCGTCTTTCACATTGAGGCCCTAGTTTATTGCATGCCTGATGGAGTTCCCCAAACCTCACTCTCTGGGCTAAAACAAAATGTATTTGTTTTTCTTTACAATGTATAAATGCCAAAGGTCCCCAATCAACCCGCTGGCGTATTACAGGGCGTGCCGCTTCCTTTTGGACAGTGGAGGGCTGTACAGGATGTTTGTTTATTATTAACATGTTTATTATGGCAGTGCCCAAGGGCCAGCCAAGAATGGCAACCCCGTAGTTCTAGGCACTGAACAAACACAGAGTAGTAGATGGTCCTGGCCATTTCTGTAACTAGTTTGATGATAATCTCCCCAAGTACATGCAAACACTCATACACACTCATCTACACATATGCTTGCACACACATTCCCACTCACACCCATGCACACACTTATGCACATATGTACACACCCATTCTTGCACACACTTCTACACATCCATGCAACACACCTACCTTCACACACGTACGCTTAGTATCAGGTGACAAATAGAGGTTTAAATAGAGGTTTAAAACTCAATCCCATGCCAGGACTACTTTGCAAACCCTTTGATTGTGCAAGAGTTAGGGGGACTCAGCTTTCCTTTGGGGGCTCCTTTCCAAAATGGGGTTTGATGGCAGGGATACTGTGTGTATCAGTGTAACAGATACTTTCCACAGTCTAATGTCATTGGTCTATTTGGAGGGAGCGGCTAAAACCGGGTTAGTGGGTTTTATTCACAAATCCCTGGAAACATCCTGACACTTCTCCAGATCCCTGCTCCTGTGGCAACTAGCTGACTTTTCAGGAGTTCTGCATGTCTGCCTCATGCCCAGATGTGCTCAGGGTATCACTAGGACTTCAGCTTCATGGGGCATGCAAATGTACCTAGGGCAGCGCCCGAGATCCATTTCTCACTGACATGAGCATCCTCAGGGTGCCAGTGGAAATGTGTTTCTCTCCAGCCTGTGATCCTGATTTGGGCACTGCTGGAAGCTCAGCTCTCCTGGGTGTTGTCTGGGTCTGCACATTTGCCGGGAGGGCAGCTCTCATGAACAGGCCCAAGGCACTGCTCGGAATTCACTGTCGTGGGGATGTTCTGGGTACCACTGGCAGTGCAGCTGCTGTTCTGCCAGGCTGAGGAGCAGCATATGAAGATCTCACTTGTCTGCAATTTTAATTCCTATCTGCCTGTGGGTCTGGACAAGATTCTCTGTGCTGTGGAGCGTCGTGCAGTGTGATCACTTGATTGCTACTTGCTGTCAGGGCAATTTGCTTCAAGACAAACCTAGGCACATGAGGAACTGCAGCTCCTTGGGTTTTTGTTATGAACAGCTGTTTCTTACTGCACCATGTGTCTATATTCTGCACATGCAGATCCTCATGGGCTTAGGATGCGTTGCCTTTTTATGCTTCTGCGAGTCTCTTTAGGGGCTTTATGCATTTCTTAATTGCCTGGCTTGGCCTACCAGCACACCAGGGATTGGGGAAGAGATGGAGAGGGAAAGCATAGAACTGTTTCCTGCATTCACATAAAATTAACCTCCCTTAGCATGCTGCAAGGAGCAGCATGTCAGTCTGGGGTGTTCTACCCTCTGAGTCGGTACAAAGCCAGTGCTCTGGGGCACGGTGCTTCAGGGAGTGACACTGGTGAGTCAATAGGGGATGCTCTCCCCAGTGAGTCAGGGCAGACGCCCTGCATGGTGTTAGATGGCGCTGTGCTTTGGAAGGAGCATAGTGCTGAGATCCTGGTTGCTTGTGCTCATTAAGGTCTCATGCACCAAGAGGCATGCAATGAAATCTGGGACCCACAGTCCCATGGCTCAGGGCAGGTTGAATTCAGTGGTGGTGAGGCCCTGGCAGGGAAGCTTCCAGAGATGCACGGGGAGAGGATGGAGGGCTGCATGGCTGGAGGACTGAATTGGAGGCCTCTTGGGGATGGGGATGGGAATTGATGGAAGGGGCTGGATGAAGAGTGCTGGAAAGGGAAGTGCTGGAGAGTCACTCAGACAGGCCCACGCATGGGGAAGGAGCAGGCACGTGTGTGGAGGGACTCGGGAGCCCAGTGGTACGGAAGGCCCTGGGGAGGGGAGTCAAGACTTAGCAGAGTGGGTGGGTGGGTGGGAGACAGGGGTGCAGCGAGTCATGAGAGGGGAGGAAGAGCCCTTCCCTGGTGCTGCCAATAATGGCTCCTCTGGCTCTATGGGACGTCCGGCCAGTTTATTCCCCAGCCTGGCTGAGAGCGGCAGCTCAGCTCCCCTCTGTGCACTAGGCTCCCTCAGCTGGCCCCCAGGAACCCCTCCTCGCCTCCCCCAGCCCAGAGCCATGAGACGCGGCTCTGTGATTGCACTGGGGCACGTGGGCTGCCTGCTGGAGCCAGACATACCAGGGAGCAGAGCTCAGCATCTCTCCAGGCAGGGCTGCCTCGGTCCCAGGCTGCCCGGGCTGCCAGGCTCCCCGCACTGGGCTGCTCACGGCGCTCAGGGCTGTGCACACGCCAGCTGCAGCTCTTTTTAACCGGTCATCAGCAGGCTTATGACTCAAGTGCCGAGTGTTGGGGTGGTGTGCCTGGCTCTCCGGGAGCCTGCCTGCCCCCGAGGCTGAAAGCTGCCGCTCCTTCCCTTGGAGAGGATCCAGATCCATTGCATTACAATTTAATTATATTACTCCAGCAGCTGAACGAGGCACATTAACATGAGAGAGAGAGAGAGACTAGGGGTCAGCCCGCTCCCACCTGGGAGGGTCCACTGGCCTGGGGGAGGAGTTAGTGCCCTGAACCAGATTGCCCACACTGGCCCAAGGTGGGGGTGACTGAAAGCTGAACTGCCTCAAAAGGGAGCTCCAGGAAGGGCTGTGCCCCACCAGACACTCCCACACAGCTCTCCCCACAGAGCGTGGGGAGTGTGAGCTGTTCCACTGCTTTGGATGGCGCAGGCTGATCCCCTCTGCCGGTGCCCCTTCTCCTCCTATGCCCTTCCAGCCTTTGGGGGGTCTGGGGGGGATCTACAGAAGGGAGCAATCACTGTCACTTCTCCTGACTTCCCCCCACCCAGACATCTCTGCTGGGGCCAGATTCCAGCTGGCCTGATGGCTAGAGACAGCACAGTGGAGACCAATGACTGGGGGGCTCACCCATTGCTCAGAGAACCCCCAGATCTCCTTTTTTAGAGTTTTTGTTGACACCTGGTCACAGGTCCAGGGGGCGGGCAAGCTCTTGTTCCCCCATTTCTATCTGAGGCACATTCGGAACAGAAAGGACCAGATTTTCCCACCCTGGCCTCTCTTTCTGTGCTTGCAGTTTGTGGGTACAATTTAGGTAATTCCACTGCCTCCATGCCCGGCCACACCTGCAAACTTCTAAGGGCCCAAAATCACGGGCCACAGTTATCCATGCCCACAGAACGGAGAGGTCTGGCTTGTGGTGTCGGGGAGACTCTTCCTGTCACCGCCAAATGTTCTTTCCTTCCAGAGCCAGGAGCCATGGCTCAGAAATCTGTCTTGGGAAGCTCACTTTTCTCCCCCTCCCCTGCATGCACTTCACAGAGATTTCCAACAAGCGAGGGGGAGGCCTGCTCACAGGAGAACCCGTCAGCTATAATACGAGAATCCCTAAATGGTCCTTTATGCCCAGATCTGCCCGAGCTCGTAGCCCTCCCGGCGTAGTGGACCTCGTGAGGTGCTGAGCACCCAGGACTCCGGAGCCACGGGCTGAGGTCAGGCCAGATGATCACAACGGTCTCTTGTGCCAGCGTGAACTGTCACAGGCGGGGAGAAAAACAAACCAAGCCGCCAACTCCAATTAGCTGTGCCTCTGCAAGGCCGCTGGGAGTGGGAGAGGCCTGGGGCTTATATAAGCCAGACCCAGCTCAGGAAAGATTGGGAGGCTGACGGAGTGCCAAGGGGAAAGCAGCTCCAGAAAGGGGCAGGAGGAGAGGCGGGGGGAAGATGCTGCATTTGGGGAGAGCTGGGCCCAGACTGGGGGCTGCCTCCCTACGACTTGCCTGAGAGGTCAGAGAACCTGTGGGGAAATGGTGGGAGATGATGATAAACTAAAAGCTGATACACCCCTTTGTAGAACTGCTACGTTCTCTGGCATCTTTTTTTCCTTCCTTTTTGTGGTGCTCAGGTCAACCTGGCCCATCAGGCAGTGGCATGGTGACACCTAGAGCTGTGGGAATTGGTACTTAGCCAGAGGGCCAAGACACCTTAGTGACTGTCTGATGCACTCACTGGGGCTGGTGAGAAATCACCATTCACACCCTTGGTATCAATGGGGAAATCAGAGTCATTTTTAGTGACCATGGAGGGCAGGGCCTGAGAAATCCTCCAGGACTGACCCAGGGCTCCTTGCTGTGAGTAATGGCTTCTCTGTCCTGGTATCTCTGCAGTGGTATCTCCTCCGCCCCCTCCCTTGGGAGCCTATCCCACAGCCTAACTGTTCTCAACATTCAGAGCTTTTCAGCAGGACTCCCCTAAACTCCCCCTTCCTCAGCTGCAGGCTACGATGGCTCCTCCTGCCTCCATCTTCTGAGATGGCAAAGAGCTCTCTTTCTTCAGTTACGGCATTGTCTTGAGGGCTTCTATAGATTCTGGGACTGAGTCTTCCCTTTTCTAAGGCACATGCGTTCAGCTCGTGCCAAACCACTGCCACAGCGGCGGGGACCAGCCCCTCTGCAGTTCAGCTTCACTCTGGATAAATCTCTCTCTTACGCTAACGTATTTGGCAGCCAGTGCTAGAATTCTAGAGGGCCAGCCCAGCGGCTTCTTACTTGGGATTTATTCAGTCCTTAATCAGGTAAACCTGTCCCTGCAATCAGTGAGTAAAGGCTGAGTAAATGCTCAGCGTGAGGAACACAGCAAATAGCTGCCATCAGTGGTGGTGTCTCCTCACTCATCTGGTTTGTGTGCACGGAGAGGGGGGTTCTGGCTAGGTGCAGAGCCGAGCATCCTGCCCTCTGCTCACTGGTGCAAGGCGGGGGGGGGGGGGCAGGTCCCTGGCTCTGCTTCCTCCCTGGCCCTCCCCGCCTAATGGGCCATTAGCCAGTGACACCCCCCCCGCCCATACTAAATCCACAGTGTGGACCACAGAGCGCCGGGGAGCAACGCACAGTCTCTTCTGCCTGAAACTGGGTTTCTAGCTGGAGCTGTAAAACTCACATCCTTGTGGACTGGGCAGAGAGCGGGATCCACAACACACTGACGAGTGGGCTCGGGCTGCTCAGTCATCACTGAGTATTTAAGCACAGGCTCTGCTTTAGCCTGTGACTGTGCATAACAAAAGCTTCACAGCACCTTACCAGAGTCTCTGCCTGAGAAGCTCAGCCCCCAGAAGCACAGTGCCCAATACCACAGGTTGCCCTAGGTTAAAGAGGGATCACAAGAAAAAACCCACCCAGCGCTCTGGCAAGGTGACCAGGAACACCGTTTTCTCTTCCCCGTGAAAAGGTGGTGACCAGGGTATTCTGGGTCTTTCACTTCTGGATCATGTGTGACAGCTGGTGCTTTGACAAACAGTGAGATACTCCTAAGGGAAGTAAGGGATGATGTATGTCAGAGGAGCCCAAGTGAGGTACCCACCTATCACTCAGATAAAGGCCTGTGGGGCCCACACCCAGAAGGGCGCAGGGTGCATTACATGCAGATATTGGCCAGCCCAGGGAGAGGGATGCTCTCCCTGGTGGTCTGACCCAGAATGGCAAATTTTATACATATAGAAACAAACACAGTCAGCACTACAGTAAGGACCGGAGCAGAACTGGGATACAGGTAGGAAGTTTATCCTGAGATTTCATCTAAATCTGCTCTGTTGCAGTTTGAACCCAGTGCCTCTTGTCCTGCTCTCTGTGGCAAAAGAGAACAACTTTTCTCCATCTTTTTTATAGCAGCCGTTCAAGTATTTGAAGACCAGTTTCATGTCCCCCCTTAATCTCCTCCTTTCCAAGCTAAAGATACCCAGTTTCTTCAGCCTTTGCCCACGTGGCTTGCATTCCATTGCATTCCTTTGATCGTCTTTGTCACTCGCCTCTGGATCCTTTCTAGTTTCTCCACGTGAGTTCAAGATCAGAATGTTACATGGGATGGTGTCAAAAACCTTGCTGGAGTCCAAGTATATCATGTCCACTGCATTCCCCCTATCCACCAAATCAGTTACCCTGTCAAAGAAGGAAATCAAGCTGGTTTGGCACGATTTGTTCATGGAAAATCCATGCATATCACATCGATCAGCTCTGGGGAGCGTGATCACATTCCTGCTGGAAGAACTCTGTTGCTGATGAAACTGGTTGAAATGAGGGAAGGCAGTAAAAGCCACAAACAGCGCAATAATCCTTGGGTGGGGGTGGAGGGGGGGGAGAAAGGGAAAGGGCCTTGATACCATGCAAATATTGTAAAAGGCCATAAAAGCAAAACAAAGCCATAAAGGGGAATTTCAGAGGAGACTGAAAGGTGGGGACCAAAAGACCTAACTGCCAACAGCCAGAATGTCAGAGCAAGGCTAGGCTAGATGAGAGAGAAGGCTTTGATAGATGGGGGAGAGTGACATTAGATGGAGATAAAATAGAGTGAGAGTTTGATGGCAGTGTGGAATGGAGAGAGAGCCAGAGGCAAGGAGAGAGAGAATAGGAACAGAGACCAGCAACCCCTGTGGTGGGACTCCTGAAGCTGCAGGAACTACAAGTGACTGGAACCAAGTAGGAGAAGCCCGGGGGGTGGAGAGGTGGTGGGGGGTTGGCAGGTGGGAGGAATCAATTCCTTAGTGAACAGCAGAGGAAAGGGAGATGGCTGAGGCTTTGGCTTGTCACTCACTACAGATGGCTGCAGCAGGACAGTGGGTTGAGGCATCGCTGGATGGGGCCTGCATTGCAGACTCAGAGCTGGAACCTCCACTGGCTCGCACTTGTGTACAGTGCTCCCATTCTGATCCACCAGCATTTTTCACTCGCTCTGCATTGCTGTAAATGACGCAAGGCAGCGGAAAAGCAGCTTCCAGAAGCAAATCCATCAAGCCATGGACGGCATTTGAAATGCACGTGCCATGCAGACGATGCCATATAGAGCGTGTGAGAACTGGCAAAGCTGAGCCAGGGCAGAAGGGGCTCTGGCGATGCAGCTTCTAAAAAGAGCATGTACCACAGCTGGGCAGGCAGTGCAGGGTGCTGCACTCTCTCATGCCAGGTGCCCAGATTCCATGGTGATGGTGTGTGAGCCTGATCGCAGAGCACTTAACCGGACAGGTGGACACCCCACGTCATGGAGGGGAGGGTGCCCTAGAGAACATGCTGTAGAGGGGGCAACTCTCTTCTGGCCTCAGAGGAATGGACCAGCAATAATTTAACAGGCCTTTGCCATCCCTAACTTCTATGCATGAAAGGCCAGATGGGGCTGGAGAGACCAGGAGAAACCCTGACAACAGACCTGGGCTACATCACGAAGAGATGGACGAGAGCATCCTGAGGCTGCTGCTGCTGCATGTGTTTGGCATTCAGCATTCCTCCCCTCCAACAGGAGAGAGCTCTCCGGTCGGCATAATAAAACCACCTCCCGTGTGTCGGTGGGAGAGACACAGCGCTGTCCACGCTGGCGCTTAGGTCGGTGTAACTGATGCCATTCAAGGGGGTGGCTTATTCACATCTGTGAGTGACATAACCTTATTTTACCCCTCTGTGAACGACAGAGCTGCAAACAGGCTGTCCTTCCAGATCTCTGCTAATTATTAAACATACTTCTGTTAAACTTAACTAGATGGCATTTGTCCATAACCTGCAGGAAAAGAATAGTGGGAGAGACTTGCACCATCACAAATGACTACATGAAAACACGGTTCTAGTGTCTGTTTGCCTTCAGGTGTTTATATCTGACCTGGATTTCTGTCTAGTTTTCAGGGTAGTCAGTATGCTCTGCTAGTTCAGGGATATGATCCTTTTTACTAGAAAAACAGCTCTCTGAGATACTGCTCGATCCATGTGTCTACCTCTGCTCCATCCATTTGGTGAGAGGTTCAGATTTGTCCGTTATCCAGGAGGTGAGTTTGCCCCTAATGCCACTTGCAGTGGCTTTATAATGAGTCACCAGGAAACAGTCTTCTAACGAGCTCCAGCGCAATCTGGGTCAGGGACTGATCACACACGCTGTGCAGGAAACTTGGGGCCATTCGGGAGTCTGGCGTAGCCATGTGGTAGTTTGTGTTTACTAATGCTAGCATGTAAATAACTCTTAATTAGGCATGAGGATGAGATGAATGTGGCTGAGTTTCTGTCTTTGCTGCTGCTCGTGTTTGATCAGAGAACAAGGCACATATAAAACCACACGCAGTCAGGAACAGCAAGAGTTAAGGGTCTGACAGCAACATTAATTTGGCACACTGCATGTATACAGAACTTTCTATGCCCTGTTTTTCTGGGTCAATGTTTAGTTTCATACATCACTATTTAAGTTGTAAAGTGTGTGTCCCAAAAACATGCAGGAAGTGCATCTCGATTGATTGAGCCAGTGTTGCTGCTGGAAACTTAACTTTGTATTTCCAAACTGATCACACTTGTGCAGCCTTAATGGTGTATTAATATAGGCTTTGCATTTAATAAATGTGTAATATAGTGAGTTACATTTCTATGACAAAAAGAAAAGGAGGACTTCTGGCACCTTAGAAACTAACAAATTTATTTGAGCATAAGCTTTCGTGAGCTACAGCTCACTTCATCGGATGCATCCGATGAAGTGAGCTGTAGCTCACGAAAGCTTATGCTCAAATAAATTTGTTCGTCTCTAAGGTGCCACAAGTACTCCTTTTCTTTTTGCGAATACAGACTAACACGGCTGCTACTCTGAAACATTTCTATGAAAATTCACTGATCAGCTAACTCCATACAGCTGGACTGTGCTCTCGTCCCATTACAACCTGGCCAAAAAGCCTCATCTTTGTCTGGAACATAGAACGTTGAACCCTTAGACTATGAAACAAACGAGACCAAACGAAGCTCCAAGTAGAAACCACTAAAGCTAAATGAACCTTCATCCTTTCTTATTGGGGTAAATGTCGCTACCAAACAACAACTTCGGTTTCCAGCAGGGAGGGACAAAATCCTTCCGCACAACTCAAAGTGAATCCAAACAGAACCTTTTCTTATCGGGCAATCAGAAAGTGTAATTAGGAGAGATGGCCTGGAAACTTTTCATTCATTTGTTCAGTTTTTCATTAAAAAGACTGAAAAGCTGAAAACTGAAATTGTTTCCTTTTTCAGCAACTGAAAACCAAAAAGTTTTAGCTGGTCCAGAAAGCATCTTTGGTTTTATTCCAAATTTTCACCTGGCAGGCTGAAATCTTCCAGATTTTAGCTGCTAAAAGCCAAACACATTTAAAACATTTTCAGTTTTTGGTCACCAAAAAAGTTTCAGTTTTTCAACAACAAAAAATGAGGGAAAAATAATTTAAAATGGATGTTTCCTGCAGAAATTTCCATTTTAATGAAAAAGCCATTTTTAGTCAAAAATACTATGAACAAAATATTGCAGCCAGCTCCAGCAAAGAGACTCTATTAAACCACAAGCACTTCAGCACCTTAGCCTTCCTCGTTTTTCCGGAGAGTGCCTAGCAAATCCTTAGGAGCTGTAAAACAAACAAGGAGCAGTTACATTGTCCTATTTGTGCATAACTCCACTGTCAGACATGGTATAGATAAAGGGTCAAGTTAAACACTTGCTCAGGTACCCTAGTGAAAAGTTGACATAGTCTGAGCCTCGGTGAAGTCTCCTGAGAACAGACAGTCTTCACCCTGCCCAAACCTCCGGGCCAGGCTGGGTAGGACAAACACCAGAGGGGACGCGGGGATTAGGAGCTGCTAAAAAGATGGCCACAGGGCAGGCTTGGAAGTAATTTTCAAAGTGCTTATATCTCTCCCAAGCAGGCATAGAATCATAGAAGATCAGGGTTGGAAGGGACCTCAGGAGGTCATCTAGCCCAACCCCTTACTCAAAGCAGGACCAATCCCCAAGTTTTGCCCCAGATCCCTAAATGGCCCCCCTCAAGGATTGAATTCACAACCCAAGGTTTAGCAAGCCAATGTTCAAACCACTGAGCTACCCCTCCCCCTTTCCCTGTCACCTTTGCAAAGGAAGGAGGAAACTGAAGTGGAATTAACTCTTCTTCACCAGAGACTAGGAAGTGTCCCTGCCTCTGCCATGCCATGTCCCTTAGCCCCAAGAAAGATGCTGTCAGATGTGCCCTTTTCTGGGGCATGAATGGCCAGGGGTTGGCAGAAGAGTGGAAAAGGCAGTTTATAACCCAGAGGGCTAGTGTCTCCGCTCAAAGCCACATAAAGCAGCCGACAGCCAAAACAA
Source organism: Chelonia mydas (assembly GCF_015237465.2). Classification (NCBI taxonomy): domain Eukaryota; kingdom Metazoa; phylum Chordata; order Testudines; family Cheloniidae; genus Chelonia; species Chelonia mydas. Next base: position 16,839,213 of record NC_051259.2, on the reverse strand, counting down.
CACTCAAAACATTCAACAAATGACAGGGGCGTTTTTTTATATTAAGGTTACTCTGTGCAATGTCACACAATAATATACACTCCTGCTGATAAGGAATGTTAATAATACTTTGCTCTCTGCCAAGAATAGAGTCCCTATCTACAAACCCCACTGCTCTAATCTAGTGAAACAAAGGCAAATATATGAAAATAACAAACCCAGGAGCTCAGGAAGTATTTGAATTCAGGAAAGACTAAATATTTAGCCTGCAAGGCTCAATGTGTCCTAGAACATATGGGACACTCAAGGAACAGCCATTCATTGTCCAGGGGCTGCAGAGGGGAAAGCCCTCCTGCGATAGAGCCTCTTCCCTTCCTCCTCCACCATCCTTGCCCATGGATGGACTCTAGAAATGCCCCGCTGGCTACAGCAGAGATGTGCATGCTGTGTGTCAGAGGGGGGCATTTTACAGTCAGGAGTGGTACTGAAATCCATGGAACAGGTATGCAGCATATGTATGGAGCAAGCAGGGCTTGAATTCAGCCAGAGCTGTCTGGAGCAGAGCTCTGGTAAATATTTTTAAACCCGCAGGGCTGACACCCTGAGCCCTGGCACCTCCCGCAGGGGTCTCTGTGAAATACTCTTTGAGAATTTAAGGCCTGGTAGCAAGTCATGGTGTTAACATACTTACACCTCATATGGGGCCTTCTGGGTATCAGATGAATGCTTAGATAGCAGCAAATCCCTGTCCAGCAAGGTTGACATAATTTTCACTAACCTCTGCTGCACAACACAACCTCTCAGAGCTTCACACAGTCAGCAGGGATAGAACCTGGCTCCTTCTCCTGCACAGGCCTCTGCCACTTAGCCAAGGAGAATCCCCACTAGCTGTGAACAGCACAGGGTCTATGACACACAGCTGAGCTGTATTTACTAGCAGGGAGTGGTGTACCCCTATCCTCCCACATGCACATATTGTCCCAGCCAGAAGAGGGCAGTGAAAACACACACACACACACAATCAAGATTGGATGTCTTTCTAAAAAGATACAGTTTAGCTCAGTGGTTCTCAAACTCATTTGATCGCCTCCCCCGGCTTCTTTGTGTCTCTCAGCCATTAAACTCAGACCCAGATGTGGATCTGGAACTTTCCAGGGTTCAGGGAGGGGGATGGTTTATGCATATAGTGAGGCTGTTTGCAGTTACCTTATATTCATCAGAAGCTATGAAATGGGCACTGAGATGTGGGGTACCTCGGGCTTTCTTTTCCTTATGGGGAGAAGTGAGAGACGTAAGGTTTTCCCCTTCTCCTTAGGCCATACGTGGGACACTCAGGTGCTTCCCATGAACTCCCCACTAAGGAGAAGCAGTGGCCTCCTGGGAGTCAAGGTGGGCACTATGTTCAAAGCCCACCCTGCCCTGCCTCCCCCACTATACGGATCCTGTCTACGGGCCTAACACAGAAGCCATGTCAGGCCACTGAGCTAGTCTCCCTCCCTCTTGCACCGACCAAGGAGTAGGCCCAGATGCCCAGGCAGGGAGGGCAACTGTCCAGGCAAAATTCTTCAGCTAAACTGGGGATCTGTCCCTGAGGAACAGCTGCTAGAGAACGTGTGTCCAGAGAGTCTGGTGTTGTGGGTAAGGCACAGAACTGGGGTTCAGTTGCTTTGGCTTCAATTCCTGTCTCTGCCACAGACTCCCAGGGTAACCCTTTTCAAGTCACTTAATGTCTCCATGGCACAGTTCACCATCTGTGAAGGGGGGATAATATGTGTCCTTTCGCTGTATTGTCTACTTTGATTGCAAACTTTTGGGGGAAGGCACTATCTCTCACTATGTGTTTGTACAGCGCCCAGCACAATGGGGTCCAATCTTGTTTAAGGCCTGTAGGGGCTACCAGAAAGCAAATAACTTGTAAGTAATAAGTTCCATACAACAATCCCTATGTCAGGAACCCAAAACTCAGACACTGTTCAGGCTATTCTTAAAGATCTCGTCCTCCACCAACCCCCAAACCCACTAAGCCCAGCATTACTCACCCTACATATTTTGCCCTGAAGTCACATCAGTTCATGACAATGGAAGATACAAAAGTATGCGCCACACATGGCTCAACATGGTAAAATTAACCACAAAACGAGGAACTGGAGACACTGAAATGTTCAGAGTGTGGGATCAGCTGTGACTAATGCCCTCCTCTGCTCCCATGCTGCCTGCATGCTGACGGCAGCTGAAGGAAATGGTGCCTGATTCCACGGGAACAAATCATGATACCTGGACACTGATTCCATAGGAAGAGGCCACTGAATCTGCATCTTAAATCAGAGATGCAGGACTATTATAAATAACACGTCGCCATGAATATATAGGTCTGGCTGGAGTGGATTACACCAGATGTCCATCCAGTCCAGTCTTCTGCCTCTGACAGTGGCCAGCAGCAGCTGTTTCCAAGGGAGATGCAGGAAACTCCGAGAGGACAGTTATGCAATAAGATGCCTATGGATTTTCCAAGCTTTCTCCTGTTTTATAATATTTAACACAAAGAAAAGAAAGAGAACTGATGGTAATGAGTGGAGTGGATTTTCCATGCTTTGCAAAAGTTCACCCATTGTTCAAAGCCAACGCTCCCGTCCAACATAAACAAATACTTTTGAAAACATTCTCGTCCAAAACAATTGCCAGGACTTTTGATGTTTTAATGGTCCTTGCCCTCCCTGACTGTTTGATCATTATGTTTTACAATATTTTTTCCCCTTCCTAGCCACCCCTGTTCCTGCTGCCCCTGCTCTGGAATTCATGGCCTCCGCATCTCAGCTCTTGTATTCAATGAATTACAATGGAAAGAATTTCATGGGCATTTATTTTGACTTAATATTGCTTCCTCTTCTCGCCTGTTTACATAGCCGCCTTTTCTTCACCCGTGCGATGGCTCCACGCGGAGGGGTCACTGCCAGAGTTCACAGCTCACTTCGCAGCCTCGCTGAAAAGAGCGCAAGCCCGCTGGAGGTTGTAACCTCCCAATTAACTGGATCATCCCCTTCCTTTCTAGGATTCCCCTGCAGAGTTCTTCTGTAGGTCACTGCTCCTTCCTTGGCAATGACTGAATAGGTTTCTAAACTGGGTTTTATTATTACTTTATATAATTGTAGTTGTGCCTAGAGGCCCCAACCGAGATCAGAGACCCGTTATGCCAGGAATGGCACATGTAATAAGAGACAGTACCTGCCCCAAAGGGCTTAAAATCTAAATCGACAAGGTAGATGGGAAAGCAGGACCAGAGAGAGAGGAAGTGATATGCCTGGGGTCACAAAATAGGTCAGCAGTGGGTGGAGCACCCAGCTCTCCTGATTTATAATCTAGCACCGTAGCCACAGGACCCCACGGCCTCTCTAAGCTAAGCTAGGCTAGGTGAATCTAACTATGGAACTGCTGACTGACACACTCAGCTCTTCTTTTCATTGACCTTGGAGCCCATATCTGCAGAGCTGGGAGCCAAGCAGGGGGTTGGTCATGGAACACTGTGAATTTGAAAGGGGATTCTTGTTAGATATGAGCCCATACCAGAACTATTTATCCTGAATTCCCCCCTTCTGTGTGAACCTTGCAGATTTGTATACAAGGACCTGGATCAGAACCAGCCCTGCTTTCCAAGCTAAATCCCAGAGAATGAGGTTTTATGAACCCAGCACAACCATGGTTTTGCACGTCTGCAAGGCAACACAAGAATAGGACAGCTCTGTTTCTATGGCTTGAGTTCAGCGTTACCTGGGGCACTACATTCCATTCTGGGCACCTCACTACTAGAATCATAGAATATCAGGGTTGGAAGGGACCTCAGGAGGTCATCTAGTCCAACCCCCTGCTCAAAGCAGGACCAATCCCCAATTAAATCATCCCAGCCAGGGCTTTGTCAAGCCTGACCTTAAAAACTTCTAAGGAAGGAGATTCTACCACCTCTCTAGGTAATGCATTCCAGTGTTTCACCACCCTCCTGGTGAAAAAGTTTTTCCTAATATCCAACCTAAACCTCCCCCACTGCAACTTGAGACCATTACTCCTTGTCCTGTCCTCTTCTACCACTGAGAATAGTCTAGAACCATCCTCTCTGGAACCACCTCTCAGGTAGTTGAAAGCAGCTATCAAATCCCCCCTCATTCTTCTCTTCTGCAGACTAAACAATCCCAGTTCCCTCAGCCTCTCCTCGTAAGTCATGTGTTCCAGACCCCTAATCATTTTTGTTGCCCTTCGCTGGACTCTCTCCAATTTATCCACATCCTTCTTGTAGTGTGGGGCCCAAAACTGAACACAGTACTCCAGATGAGGCCTCACCAATGTCGCATAGAGGGGAACGATCACGTCCCTCGATCTGCTGGCTATGCCCCTACTTATACATCCCAAAATGCCATTGGCCTTCTTGGCAACAAGGGCACACTGCTGACTCATATTCAGCTTCTCGTCCACTGTCACCCCTAGGTCCTTTTCCGCAGAACTGCTGCCTAGCCATTCGGTCTAAAAAGACATCAATAGATTGGAAGTGCATTAGAAGAGACCAGCAAAAGAAACTGACTTAGGAGGAAAGAGTCAAAGTGGACATGGTCAAATCCTTAACATTTGACCCTCCACTGGAGTCCAGATGGCAAAAACCCTGGAGTCCAGGCCTGTTTGGAGCAGGTGTTTGATTCAACCCATTTGCAATAGTCAGAATATTTCATCTTTAATATAAACTTCTCAATGATGGGACCTTCATGGAAAAACCAAATGAAATGCTAGGCATGAACCATGATATTGAGAATTTTCTCCACATACTTTATTCATACTTAAATATTGCCAGTGAAGAGCCTTTTGTATCTGGAGGTCATGAAGCATCAAGTACTTTTCCTCAGATATTGAAAGATCCCTCCTGAATGTTCTGAAGACAGAGAATTTTGGAGAATCCATAATCTGGATTACTTTTTTCTAGGCTTCTTCAATCCACTCAATAATCACAAATAAGAACACTTCTTCCTGCTTTTCATTACCTCAAGGAACTGACCAAGGTCATCTCGAAACTCATCCCTTTTTCAACTTCACAGCTGATGATGAAACCTCCTTGTTTATAGCTCAGAGGGCCCAGTCCAGCTCCGACTGAAGTCAATGTGGTCCTTCTGTGATTTATACTGCAGGAGACTTAGGAACCCCACCCCCCATTGCACTAGGTGCTGTATAGACATAGAACAGAGAGACAGTCCCTCCCCAAAGACTCCAATCTAAGGATAAGATGAGAGACAACAGGTGGGGAAGCACAAGGTGGTAAGAAGGAGAGGATTCTGATCACATGATCACAGCATGCCAGCTGTCTAATTCTCCCATTGTGATGACACTAATGGGAGCTGGACCAGGCCTAGCAAGCTGCAGTGTATCAGATTTACAAACTCGCTCAGTTCTGTTTTGCTATGTGCTGATGATACATGATATAGACCCAAATTCTCCTTTCCAGTTCAACTCTGAGCAATGCAACTACTTCCGCTAATTTGGACAAAACAGAGCAGGCCTGTGGGCCCTTCCTTAATACACTCTCAGAACAGTGCTCAGGACTAGTGACTTTATTAAATACCAGGGGGGGATAATTTACAAAGACAAAACGAGGCGTTTGCAGATCATTTGTCTTCCCTTCCATCCCGGAACTCTCCTGCTGCACAACACGAGCTCTGTCTCTAATTGGCGGCATTAATACAATTAAGATGATAATTTTGCCATGATTTTGCTTTTACGTTACAAAGTATCACACTCCATATCCAGGGATAAATTCTATCATTATTTCTCTCCTTTGGGCTACCAGGCAAGTCAAAGTCTTGCCTTCAGACACCACAGTGTCCATCGAATAGGGGCTTCTCTCTCTGTCTGATACATTTTTTCCACACACCAGAGACAGTAGAGGTCCAAGGAGGGCAATGAAAATGATTATTTATTTGGATTTAAACACCACACTAATGAACACCTTATGAAAAGCAGTAGGCCCGGGGTGACAACTGAAAGCCTGGCACAGAAATAATTAGAACACCCAAACCACATCGCATTTCTCCCGACCCCAGAGCCACATAACAATGCCCAACTAGGACACCCACTAATAGATCCTAACCTCACCTACCCACAAACCAGCCCCTCCCACAACTACCTCAGCTCTCCTCAAAGGGCTGCTTCCCAATCTGGGCTTTGCAGCATGCCTGTGAGGTGAGCTGGCCCAGGTTATGTCACACCTAGAAATGCAGGAGGGGAGAGGGTTGTAAATCCCAAAGCTGAGAAGCCCTTCTGAATCCAGGCACCTCTGCTGCTTGCAGCTGTGACAGAATGGCATGAGGGTGAGAGGGGGCATTTCTCGGCTAAGGAAGATCCTAGACTAGAGCCAGACTCTGAGGAGAGATTGAAAAAACGGGGATGGTTTGCCTTAGAGAGGGGACATTATAGATGGGTACAAATTAAAGAGTAGTGTAGATGTAGAAGAGGTGGGTGGAGATCTCACATTTATCCCTGCCCAGGAGACGTGAACAAGGGGACACTGTGAGAGGCAGTAAACTCAAAAAATGAGCTAAGGACAATCTTATTTTATGTAATGTCTGTTTAGCTGACGGAACTCACTGCTACTAGATATCATTAGGCCAAAAGCTTTGGAGGATTCCAACCAAGTTTAGACATTTAAAAGAAGAACAGGAACACTGCAGTTACATTAGATAAGATGCAATTCTCTAGAAAGACTATAAATCCATCCATTTCAGGCATTATTTGCCTAAGATAGGGGAAATTTGCTGCTGCGGGCTGCAACTGGCCTTTTTGTGATTTCTTGAACTTTCTTCCGAAGCACCAGTACTGGGAGCTGTTGGAGAAAAGATACTGGCCTGGTGGAGCCCTGATATGACTGACTCTGGCTATTTCTGTGTTCCAATGCTGAGCAAATAACTAGCTGGTCTGAATTTTTGGATGAATTTTTTGGTGACAGTTTCTGATTTGTGATTGTTTTTCAGCATACCCAGTGACTGCACAAATATTTGTGGATAATAGAACCTCCGACCCTAGAAACCACACTCATATTCACTAAAATATTCACAAAGGATTTTTACATCCTGACCAGCTGTGTGTTTAATAGATAATGCGCCTGATTCTGCTCTCCCTTATAACAGTTTTACACCAATGTAACTACACTGACTTCATGGGAGCGATTCCAGATTTACACCAGTGTGACAGGAGGACGAGGTCCAGCCTGCAGCTTTTCACACTCGCCTGACCTGGGGAAAGTTTTTGCTTCTGTCTTGTTGGCCCAAGCCGCTGATATCTTAAGGAGTAAGAAGATCAGAACAAGCCAGCCTCACGCCTGGCCATTCCACGATGGAGCAAACCTTCACAGTGCGCCAGTTTATTAAGAAGGCACAAGAATTCAAGCGGCCTGTTCCCATTGGATTTGTGGACATCAAGGCTGCATGTGGCTGATCTTAAAATTCACCAGCCTCCCTGTAGAATGGTCCAGCTCCTATATGACGACTCCTCAAGCTGCATTCTCGTAAATGGGAAAAGAACCGCTGTCTTCTGAATCAGGTCGGGCATTCAACAAGGACGTGTCGCTGCCCCAGAACTCTTCAATGCCATCACAGACTACATGCTTGATCAGACATGAATTAAATGCATTTTACACATATGCCCTGATGATAAGAACCTCACCAATGCGACTTTGCTGATGACATAGCACTAGCTGTGGAACCAATGGGCGAGCTAGCTGTTGTTCTTAAAGCTCTGGGAAGCTTCGTGGCAAAAGTCACCCTGAAAATTAACTGGGTAAAACCAAAATTCTTCTGGCTGAACATGAACATGCCATGGGCTCTAGCCTATTAGTGGGCAACCACCCAGCTGAGATTGTCAGTAATTTCACCCACCTTGGCTCTGTTGTTGATAACGTGGGTGGCAATGAGAAACAACTTGAAGGCTGCACTGCAAAAGCATTGTCAGTAATGGGGCTTCCCATTAAGAACATCTTTTGCAAATTGAACATCCTGATCCATAGAGAGATGAAGCCAAGGCTATAGAATGCTTCAGTGGCCAGCATTCTGCCCTGAGACCGAAACATGGCCCCTCACTATCAAGACTGAAAAGAAGCTGGATACCAGTCAGATGAAGCATCTCTGAATGATCAAATCAAATGGCAGAAATTCAAGACAAATGAAGAGATCCGTTTTCTAACTTAACAAGTCCCGCTCTCTCAAACGGTCACCCAACGCTCTCTAAGATGGCATGGCCATCTGCGCTGAATGCCTACTGACTTCCTGCGAGAATTATCTTCAACTTTGACCCAATGAAAGTGAGATGGAACCCCCCCACAAACCTCCGGAAGACCTAAAACACAATGGCCATACAGTGTCAACAGACGCCTGTCCCTCAGTGGCATCCCACCTTGTAACATGCTCAGGACAGATCCTCATGGAGGCACAGAACATGTTCAGTGGCCTCCATGAGAAAAAGCAAGATGGTGTCAGACTGCAGCCCAGCGGCAAAAGCATGAACTCTTGCACTGCTGTTTGCCTTCTCCCGACTCACCAGGCTAATGATCTCGGAGAGAGGAAGCCATTGGCTTATCTCTTCCTCCTGCCCAACTCTAACACTGATTTTCTGGAAGCCAAACAAAGGCAATGGAGATTGTCTGGAAAGATAAACAAGGAACAGTCTGAACAACCAGGAAACTCAAGGGAAGCAAGAATTAAACATGGCAAGTAAACAAACTCATTTCTATGTCACTGGAGTGGGGGGAAGGGGACAGAGATTCTTTCGGGCTGCTTCACCTGGGGCTACAAGGGAGTGTCTGAGAGCCACCACCATGCCCCATAGACTATATGGGGAGTAGCCTAACAAGCTGCTTGGCTTGCTGACTTCTTCTTCTTTGCTGGGGTCTGGGCTTTCCTTCTCCTGCTGAATCCAGACATAACACCCCTCTGTTTTGGGGAGGTACTGTCTGCCGAGGGGGGAGTGCTACTGCACTCCAGGGATCACGGCCCCATTGTGCTGGGTGTTGTACAGGCTATAAGTCCAGTCCCCACAGCAAACCACTCACAGAAGGTTTGAGAGTAGCAGCCGTGTTAGTCTGTATCCGCAAAAGGAAAAGGAGGACTAGTGGCACCTTAGAGACTAACCAATTTATTTGAGCTACACGAAAGCTTATGCTCAAATACATTTGTTAGTCTCTAAGGTGCCACAAGTCCTCCTTTTCTTTTTACAGAAGGTTTGGACATTCACCCAGGAACGTTCAGTTTGATTCCCTTGTCCACCACAGTCTTCCTGTGTGACCTTTATTTAGTCACTTACTGCTGTACCATGGGGGTGTCAGCACTGCCCTACTGCACAGGGCAGCGAGGCTAAATACATTACAGCTTGTGAGATGCTCAGTTGCTACGGTTATGGGGATCATCTAAGTAACTTAGTTACAAAGACAGTCTAGGATTCTGACACAACTGCTGAATAAGCAGATAAATGAGGGTGGGAGAAGCAAAGTCATAGTAAAGATGGGAGTGTTGGCATAAGCACACTGCCTCTGTGGCCAAAGCAGTCACAGTGATCTAAGGGCAGCTCTGTTCCAGCGCTTCTCTGTGCCTCAGTTTCCCACATGTTACACGAGGAGGTTTATTTGGCGTAACTCATTTATGTTTCCAAAGCGCTTTGAGATCCTCAGCTGGAGACTACAGGAGAAGGGCAAATGGCAATGATCGCTTTGTGCCCTCTCATGCTCCTGATGCCCCAAAATGACTTGTACACGGTGAGGAGGTGCTTACATGGCAACGAGGGGGTTACCAACATTACCAGGCATAAAGGAAGAGCACTTCTCTCTCCCCGCAGGTGTTAGCGCAGCTGCCAGGAATGGAGGAGGCTGGGTGAGGCAGCCCAGCACCAACAGAACCTCACTGGGATTATGCTGCAAATACAGGGATACAGGGTCAGATTCCCCAGGACAGGGGCTGGCATTTCCAGCTGCCTGCTGATCATCATGCCAAGCAGCCACTCCTTCTCCCTGTGCACAGGGTACATCCCACATTGGTGTGCATGAGCCTCCCATGACCAATGATCAAGTAGCATCTTTCCCGATGATGTATTCATGTGCATCGTTGGGGATGTGGGGGACCGATTATGAGCACGTGTGCCACTGATGACGATGGCCCCACTGCAGTTTGGGAAGCCATTCACTCAAAGCCCACAATTATCCTGGGGGCGTCATCAATGGCCACCATCAACAGGCAGAACACAGCAATAACTACCTTCCAAACCTCCACAGCGACAACCGCCGACTTGTCAACGCCAGACAGATTAGACACTGAGCTGTAGCAATCTGGGGTAGCCATCTGGAAGATGGCTATAGCAACCCGCTTCTGAACTGCTGTGTCCTACCTCACCTGCATGTCTTCCTGGAGCTGAAGGGACAGGGCAAGCTCCTCATACAGCTCCAGGAAGGTAGCCTCTCTCATGATCTTCTACACTTTCCACAGTATGCATCCGATGAAGTGAGCTGTAGCTCACAAAAGCTTATGCTCAAATAAATTGGTTAGTCTCTAAGGTGCCACAAGTCCTCCTTTTCTTTTTTCTCTCATGAAGAAGTTCTGGACCCACTGCTGGTTATCCGAGAGCTGCATAATGATGGGGTCCCACCACTCTACTTGTGGACCTGATCCAGAAACATCATTCAGCATGGATAGATGCTACTGTTTTTACAGCCTGCATCTGCCACCTCGACTGCTTTGTGTCCACGCACAGCCTGTGGGAGGGATCTCCTTAGCAAGATGCACTACCAGCCTCTCCGACATGCCTTGCATCTCTGCTTTTCTCAAAATGTGAGTTACACTAATGGCAGCTGGACCAGGTCCTCTTCCTTAGCAGGATTCACATCCTGCCACTGGGAGTTCACTTAACTGAACTGAGGGGCTAAGAGCACTTCTGTTCACAACCCAGGGAATACGCTGCGAATGAATTCGTAGAGTCCCAGTTTCATGCACCGCTCAGAGACATGGGATATCCACTGGAAAGCAAATCCAGCACATGGCCTAATACAGCGCCACTTTGACACAGACACCCAGCTCTGGCCTGGATAGGGCTTTGCAATGGGGACACTTCACCCATGCTAGGCCAGCCCAGGCTAGCTCTGCAGTGAAGACATACCCCAGGTGGCTTCATACCAGGAAGGTCACCAGTGCCAAGTGACTTGTTGGTATTTGCTCCTGAAATGATTTTCCTTATAGGGCAGTATGGCGGGGTGCATTTGCCTCACACTGGACTGGGAAGGGTTAACCCTACATTGTGGACTGAGGAAGCCACACCCCTTCAACGCTACTGGGCATGCTCCAAATGCACTAGTATAAAAGGGAGCAGCTCAGCTCAGTTGGGGCTGACTGCCATCCCAGCCTCCAGCCAAGGAGCAGCTGAAGCCCAAAACCATAGGAGCCAGAGATGCCGCAGCCCAGACAGATGCCAGGATACCCGTGGAGGCTCCATGGAGTCCGGAGAACCCGGAGACAGCAGAGATGCCCAGACTGCAGCAGCAGGAACCACGGTAGGGAGCAGCCCAGGGGAATTAGATAGTGGCCCGGTTACTGAACCAGAACTGGGATGAATCTATTGACTTTGACCACTAGCCCTTACTGCCCTGCTGACTGGGGTGAATCTGTTGACTTGGGCCACTGGGCCTTGCTGCCCTGCTAATAGAGGTGAATCTATTGATTTTGGCCATTAGGCCTGATTGTACTGCTAATAGGGGCAAATATATTGACTTTGGCTACAGAAGCATAAATCCCAGCTACTTACGCCCTGCCCCTACACCCTAAGGGGGATGGGGTGCATTTGCCCCATGCTGGACAGGGTCCCCCCACGCTGTCACAGGCAGAGTGAATGTGGATGAACAGGGATGAACAGAGCTGAGTGTGCACATGCTGTCAGAGGAACACACAACCCTGCACGTGCTGTCCACCCGTCTGTCAGAGGAACAGGAAGCTGTTTGCAACAGCTCCTTCGTTGACTCTACAGATCTATGCACAATGGTTTTGCCAACCCCAGGCCTCCCAAAATCATGAGATTTTAAAATTCATATGATTTGGATCCTTGTCCTTGCCTTCTGGTGTTGGAGCCTTTGGAAGTCACATTCTTATGCTTTTCTCCACAACCCCACTGCAGACAGGAAGGGGTTAAAGAGCAGCCCTGGGCTCAGCTACCTCTGTTCTACTACACCTGTGCTGAGCACTGGATTTAACATGAGGAAAGCCCAGCAACTGGGGGCTGTATGGGAATGAGAATCGAGATCTGCTCCTGTGTCAGGCGTGGATCCCCCTTGACCAGGCACTGGCCTGCTGGAGCCTTTAGGAGGAATATAGACCTGGATTGGGCGGTTGATCAGAGAAGAGCCATGGGACCAGTCGCTAAGCAGGAAGATAGGCTATAGATGCTGGGGATGCTATAGATAGGAAGGGTGCTGAAGGCTGAGCCTAGCTGGAGTGAGAATTCTTTTGCTTGGTGCATTTGTTGACCTTGGACTAAGTGTTTCTATTATCCCAGAAAGGGTTGAATGCTTTAAAGTAACTGGGCCAGAAGGACCAGTCATCTCTACTGCTGGAATAGGCTGAAGATAATTGTGGGGAAACTGAGGGAGAGCAGCTGCATTGCCACGAACAGCCTTCAGGGGGCATGCTGGGATGGCAACTCAGTGATAGCTGCCGGCTTCCTTTCATTAACCGCTGAGATGAGATTCAGCCAGAACCACCTGATTCGGGGAGCAGGGGCTTCAAGAAAAAAGAAAAACACCATGAGGCCTGCAATAAATTTGTAAAAGCTGGCAACCCTGGCACAATACTCCGTATTTCCACATGCCAACAGATTGCGCACTCCGTATAACTGACCATCTCCCACATGGCACTTGTTCATTTGCTGCTTTATAACAGAGACCTCTCGCAAAGCTGCGTGAGCACCTGTTCAACAGCAGAGGGAGTGCAGGCTTTGTGGTGACAACTGAGGCAGGTTGGAGAAGAAATCCTTCCTTTAGGCTGGGACTAGCTATCAGGTTGAAGCCCCTGAGGCTCTCTGAAAATCCCAGCTTTAACACACACCACAAAACAACACAAAGAGACCCCACAACTGCTGCTGTGATCTCACCTGGCCGTATTCTCTGCCTCTGCAACTAGCTCCAGTCCCTGAGCCTGCGAGCCAGTTGGGAGTTTGGCAGTGCACAACATCCTGCAGAACACATACATTTCCTGCTGATGCCTAGCCCTTCATAGCCCAGTCTCCCGAGCAGAACATCACTGTGGTGCGGGTTAGGTATTAGGGCGGTGGCCCTCTGCAACCGGCTGCGTTGTTCCCACTGCAGCGCAAGCCTGAATAAACCACTTTTGCAAGAGAAGGGGGATAAAATAATTAATCAGAAATAACTAGTGATTGTTCCTGCATTTCCCACACTCACTGCACAGTCCGTGCACCTTTCTCCCAACAGCAGGGGGCTGGAACAATTTCTGTAGTGGGGGTGCTGAGAGCCATTGAACCAAACGGTAAATCCTGTATGTGATGGAAACCACCTCAAGCCTGGGGGTGCTGCAGAACCTCCAGCACCCCTAGTTCCAGCACCTTTGCCCAATGGAGTTATTTTATGAGCTGGACAGGCTGGATCCCCAGTGTGCACCTCCCCATGACTCGGTAGAGAGAGTCGAGGAGACGTGGGCTTTGAGCGGTTCCTAGCTCTGCCTCCTCTTGGACAGGGCACGGTGCATGCAGGGATGGGCTCTAGTGAGCAGGACAAATCCAGCCAGAGGCAGGTTTAATAACATTCACATTCAAACCAATCTCCTGGCTCAGACTGTATGAGAACTGCACTCACCTCCACAAGCCTTTCATCCCTTTAGCCAAGGTTCATTTCCATAACCCCCAGGTCTAAAGGAACTGTTCCCCCTTCAGTATCCCGCAGTCACAGGGCAACCTTTCAATGAAGAATTAAATGAAATGATGGTGCTGCTCATTACCCCAGCTTCTAGCACTGCTGGGGCTCTGAACTTAAGGGGCAGCATCTCTGTGGGCCTGTAGTTACTACAAGCAGGAGACTGGCCAATGCAGGGAATGGCCTGGCAATGCTGCTAGGCACAAACTACCCAAAGAATCCCTGCCATGATCATTTAGAATAATAACTGTTCTCTGCACTCTTAGAGCTCTTGTCATTCACAGCACTGTCAGACATTAATTAAATCAGACTAATCATACACCTAGACACCATGGGAAGCAGTTGAGGATTATTATCCCCACTTAACTGATGGGGAAACTGAGGCACAGCAGTTAAGTGACTGGCCCAAGCCCACATCTCAAGTCAGTGGCAGCATCTGAAATAGAACCTAATGTCAGAGTCCCAGCCACATGCACTAACTACAAGACACCACTAGACTCCCTCCAGGTGGCTTGTCCGATGCAGTATTAAATCACCCCATAAAGCATAATGCCCACACAGAGAGGGTCAGATTTTGCTGTTTGTCACTGTCAAGTTTCACTGTCCATGTCAAGTGGGTTTGTGCTCATTCACTGCTCAATGCCCATGATCCCTGGGAAACAATGGGGAAAAGCCACCTGGAGTTCCTTCCCGGCCTATGCAATTTCTTTCTTTCTTTCTCAAGCCCTAGTTCTGGTGAAAGGAACCAAAGACTCCCACAGCCTCCACCAGAAGTGGGGCTGGGTTTAATATTTACTTCCTTTCTCCCTGGTGTCAGAGACTGTAACAGACATTAGATGTCAGTGGTGTCCTCATCCCAACAGTGACTAAAACTGATCATATTTGGGCCCAGGTATGCTAGGTCTGTGACCGCCCCCCCCCTTTTTTTAAATGGTAGCTGCCATGTTTTCCAGAGTCTCAGCTTTTATTGTTTTTTAAAAAAGGAAAATGGCTGCAAAGGTAACCTGTAAAATATGACCCACGTATAATGCTGCAGTTTGCCTGAGTCTGCAGAAAGCCTGAATCAGTAGCCTTGAGAGGGGTGTAGTGCCCCATTCATTCCAATGGAGTGTTACTGAAATGCCCAGTGGTGATCACAGAAATGTCACCATTGTTAATCACTTCACTGCTGATCAGATCCATAGAAAGCAGAGGGATGATCATAACCTGAAGATCTGTAGAGTCTATTTGGAGAGACATTTGGTTTTGAGGAATGAGTAGGTGGGCAGTTTGGAGAGTTAGCGCTGCCATTTTTTCCCCACTCTACCCATGCGAAAGGTCCTGGGGAAGGAATGGAGCCCAGGTGGCAGAGCCAACCAAGAGGGAGCTTTTCCAAGAAGGTCTAGCAGGGCACCCAGCTTCCAGACTGCAAGGACCTGCTCTGATGTGGTGGGTGTGGGGCCAGCTGGCTCCTTTACCAGCTCTTGTGGCCGCTGCCTATTTCATTGCTGCTAGCCCCAGGGTTAGTTATACCTGAGTTACGTTTTCAAAGGCAAGTGACATTTCTTTCCATTTGCTGCAAATCCAGCCCTGTTTTCTGTTCGCTGCTCATTTAGACAGCAGCTTGATTCCTGAAAATCTGTTTGTTATTAAAAAATACTCAGTTTGGAAAAATCATATTCAATCTCTGGGCACTTTGCAGACCGTTCAGTTTGACGGTTTGTTCTTCATGGCCTGTGATTTGACACTTAAGGCATGTGGTATTGTGTCTGCTCCCTGATTGGATGACTGAAACCTATTAAAGAGAAAAGTAACAAATGACCAATGGCAAAATTTGAACAGTTCATGAACATGATAATCCGTTTCCAACACCAAGAGAGGAAGGATGGTTTAATGGTTACAGCACCAGCCCCTCTGACCTGGGGCAAGTCACCTGATCTGTGCCTCAGTTCCCCATCTGTACAATGGGGCTAATAGCACTGCCCTGCTCATATGGCTGTGGTGAGAATAAATACTTCAAGTATTGTGAGATGCTGAGTCAGGAACAATGGGAATAAGGGTCATAAAAGAACCACAGATAAACCGACTACACTGGTGCACATCTGGAGCTAGAACTAATGTGGGGAAAATCCATTCCCTGTCTGTGAAGGTAGGAGTGGGGAAAATAAAAGACTCTGGAACCTGTATTCCGACCCCTGCAGATAATCCCGTTTCAATTCACCTGACTCTTCGGTTCCATTCCCAGGTCTGCCTTATTATCCATGTGACCAGGAACAAGGCACTTAATTGCAGCATTTCCACTGTGTGCTTCAGCTTAGCCACCCATGCAGCTGGTGAACTAACTCCCGGGGTGCTGAGAGGCGGAGTTAATGTTTGTGAAGCAATCTGGGATTGTCGGGTGAAAGAGGCCAGAGAACGGTGAACTATTTTTACCTATAGTACTTCCCACACACCTGGCTCATGTCCCGGAAGGAAAAAAATCAAGAAGGGCTAATACCAGCAAGAGGTGGCACTTACTTCTGAGGAACAATCACGGAAATACAGCCAAAGCAGAGAGGAGTCCAACCCAAATTGCCACAGACTTTGGGAAAGTTTGATTCCAGATCTGAATTTTGCAGCCATTTTTAGGTCAAATTCACAAGACCCTAGGGAAGTTCAGCTGAAAACATTTAATCTCCAAGTGATACAAAGTCCAAGCTACCAGTGAGACACATCCACTCAAGTTAGGAATCTGGTCAAAAGTCCCCCTTCAGTCATGTGGGTTTGACTTGTATGCCATTTGGCCTGCCATTTTATCTATGGGCCTTATGAACACACCCAGGATCACGGCTAAATGTATTTCGCTCTTTGATAACACATGAAAAACGCATTCCTGTTTTATCTTTTCTGAATTGAAAGTATTGATATAGTGTGTGCAAAGCATGAAGAGTAATTGCATACCAATCACAATGAAATCTCCTAAGTCACCCCGCAAGTTTTCATCACCACTGACTTCTCAAGAAAAGCAGACTCACCCAGCTGTGAGATAAGAGGTGTAAGCAGGAAGTCCAGTGAAGGCAAAATGCCAGCTGTACCACAGCACTCAAAAATGTGAGCTGGAGGAAAGGTAGATCCAGCCTTAAGAGTGACCAAGAAATCACCCAGGGCACTTTGAGGCATAGGCCTTGTGCTAGGGGGAATTTTCAAGGCAATTTGTCCTTGTCGTTCAGCTGTTAAAATGCAGGGAGGTTGGGCAAAATGAGTATAAAACACTACACAATCAGATCAACCATTTACGCTCCCTTGGTAAAGATGAAAATGGAGCCATGAGGTGCAAGGCAGGAGAAAATCCGCCCCTATGGGCCTGTTCCTCAGCTTGGGTAAATCAATATACTAACTTGATCTCTCTTTTTGGGTGGGATTACAAGTTTGGTTGACAAAGGTAATCGCATTGATGTAATATTCTTAGACTTCTGTGAGACATTTAATTTGGTACCACAAGGCATTTTGATTAAAAAACTAGAATGATATGAAATTAACATGGTACACATTGAATGGAATAAAAACTGGCTAACTGATCGCTCTCAAAATGTAATTGGAAACAGGGAATCATCATTGAGCCAGTGTATTTCTACTGGGGTCAGACAGGGATTGGTTCTTGTCCCTATATTGGAAAGAAAAAATTAAAATCACTGATAAAATTTTCAGATGGCCCAAAAATTGGAGCAGTGGTAAATAATGAAGAGGAATGGTCACTGATAACAAACAATCCAAATGATCAGTAAAATGGGCACAAGAAAACAATCTGTGGTGTTATAACCAAATATAGAATTTGACATGTTGGAACAAGGCATGCAGGCCATCCTTACAGGATGGGGGGCTCTATCCTGGGAAGCAGGGACTCTGAAACAGATGAGAAGGTTGTGGTGGATAACCAGCTGAACATGAGCTCCCAGCGTGATGCTGTGGCCAAAAGGGGTAATGTGATTCTCGGATGTACAAACAGGGGAAACTTGAGTAGCAATAGAGAGGTTATTTTACCTCTGTATTTGGCACTGGTGTGAGTGCTGCTGGAACACTGCGTCCAGTTCTGGTGCCCACAATTCAAGACGGAGGTTGATAAATTGGAGACAGTTCAGAGAAGAGCCACAGCAAGGATTACAGGACTGGAAAACCTGCCTTTATAGTGATAAACAGATCGAGCTTCTTCAATCTAATTTAAAGAGAAGGTTAAGGGGTGACTTGATTACAGTCTGTAAGTACCTACTGGGGAAAAAAATTGATAATGGGGTCTTCTGTGTAACAGAGAAATCTGTATCGTGATCTGATGGCTAGAAGCTGAAGCTAGACAAAAATCAGACTGAAAATAAGGCACAGTTTAATAGCGAGGGTAATTAACTATTGGAACCGTGTACCCAGATGGATTCTTCACCACTGGCAATTTGTAAATCAAGATTGGATATTTCTCTAAAAGATCTGCTCTAATTCAAACAGGAATTAATTCAGGGAAGTCCTATGGCCTACAGGAGGTCCGGCTAGATCATAATTGTTTCTTCTGGCTTTATAATCTGAGACTATGAACACAGAGCTAGGCAAATCAATGGAGTTATGCCAATTTACTCCCTTTGGACTCATCTCGATTTTCACTGTGAAGTTTTATGCCTGTCTGTCTCTATGTACAAATGCTGGATAATAACAGGGCACAGTATTACTGTTCTTATTATAAAAAAAATCACAATGTACAGGACTGCTGCTTGCTTGTTCCTAATCTCCCCTTCTTAGGTGCATAGAGACAGTTTGTTTGAATTCACCAGCAATACAATATTTCACAAAGTCAGTGATTTCCTCACCCTGCAATTGCAAAGCAATTGAGTCCACAGGCCACACTTTCTTGCATTGGTGTAATCCAAGGTCTCTTCTTGTTCATTGCAAATAGTTCCATTCTCCTTTCTTCCCTTGTATTTCTTGTTCTGTGCAAGTTGCTTTTCTCTCCATTTCCATTTCTCTGATAATTACACCACAATCTAATGGGCCCCACCCTCTGCTTTTACCAACTGCCTCTCAAGTCAGTTCTGACACTGCTTTACACACTTTGCCTGCTCTGGGTAAATCTCAGGGCCTTCTGCATGTGTACCACTAGGGTTTTGCAGCAGTTCCATCAGGTGGTGCTATTGCACAGGGACAAACCTGCACCTCTCCTGCTCTGCCGAAGTTGGGCTGACATGCCTTGTGTACCGATCAGCCCGAAGAGTGGGTGTGGCTGCTGGCACAACAGCCTCCGTGCTCAGTTAACTCCTTTTGAGGTGATTTTGTTTTGAAGCTTGATTTATGGTTTTAAAGGGGAAGCACAGAACTGGATATGATCCTGCCAACTAGGGCAGAGGCAGAAATATGCTAAGCCACCCATGAGCCGGCTGCTGAATGTATGTAAACAAGCACTCCGTGACTGTGCACACACGGACACAGATCAGAGCCACCCAGCCTAGTCTCCATCCACAAAGGAGACTGTGTGTCTGGGTCTTCAAGTCGGAGTGCGGCACTGAGTGGGCAAGTCCAGCAAAAACGAGTCCGCTTCTGATCCAGTGTGCATGCTGAGGGCCGGTCCACACACTCACTTGAAATTGTTTAACAAAATGTGGGAGTTTGAACCAATTCAGTTAGACCCAGAGGAAATCCTTGTGTGGACACGCAGTTCAACTTAAACCTGGTCTATATCAGTGTAGCTTGCACTGGTGAATCTACAGGTGCAAGCTACACTGAGCTAAGTAGTTTGACACCACTATAAGTGTGCCCTCAGCAAGTGGGCACCCACTTTGTTAAATCAGTGCAACTTCTGTGTTCAGACAAGGTCCTATAAGAGCACAGGAATGGGCCATAGTGGATTGGACCATCTGTCTTGTGCTTCTACAGCCCCCAGACCAAAGTATCAGAGCGTGTCTCAACCTTGAGTGTAGGTAGGCTCACAACCCAGTGTGAGGCAGAGAAATGCTCTTATCTCCACTAAGGGCTAAAGCTCAGATCCTCAAAGGTATTTAGGTAACCTAATGTCCATTGATCTCAGTGGGAGTTAGGCACCAAATAGCGCTGACCATCTGATCCTAAGGGGACGCAGGAGTCTGTGGCAGACCCAGAAACTGAAAGCAGTTCTACTAAGGTCCAAGCTAGCACATTAATCACCAGCTCATTGCTCCTTTCTGTGAAGCTGGGGATCCATCGGGTCTGGTATCCAGGCCCTGGCGGTGGCTTGAGGAAAAGGCAACCGCATCTACCTGGCAAACTGTACAACACTATACCCTGTGGCAGAGCCATGGCATATCTGCTCCCTGAGCCCGGCTCACCCTGGGGTGATGCTCTGAGGCATGGGCAGTCAGCATTTGGCTTCCTTTTTTCTCCAGGCTGCTGGAATTGCCACTGTTATTCCTTCTGACACTAAGTTTTCCACACTGGCTCTTTATCTGAATCTCACTGCAGTGATTTGCCTCAATAGCAGCTCTCCCAAATGCATTTCTCACACATGGACACTCTCACCCACACTCCAAAGCACTGATGTGACTGTGCACAGCTGTTTATGTTCTAGTGCTCACATCCCAACTTTGCATTCCTGGCTTGAAGTGCTGTCCTGCTCTCCTCTCGCCGAACTCTTTTCCCCTCAGGCATTTTCCCCTCAGGAGAGGCTGAGGGAACGGGGCTTGTTTAGTCTGCAGAAGAGAAGAGTGAGGGGGGATTTGATAGCAGCCTTCAACTACTGGAAGGGGGGTTCCAAAGAGGATGGAGCTCGGCTGTTCTCAGTGGTGGCAGATGACAGAACAAGGAGCAATGGTCTCAAGTTGCAGTGGGGGAGGTCTAGGTTGGATATTAGGAAACACTATTTCACTAGGAGGGTGGTGAAGCACTGGACTGGGTTACCTAAGGAGGTGGTGGAATCTCCATCCTTAGAGGTTTTTAAGGCCCGGCTTGACAAAGCCCTGGCTGGGATGATTTAGTTGGGGTTGGTCCTGCTTTGAGCAGGGGGTTGGACTAGATGACCTCTTGAGGTCCCTTCCAACCCTAATCTTCTATGATTCTCTGATTTTCAATCCTCATAGTCAGAGCAGCTGGTGGTGGCTGCCTGAAGCCAGATAATAAAGCCAGTGAGGACAACTGCTTTGGATCTGCTGAAGAAGCAGGAGAAGTGATTCAGCAATGCACAAAGGGTTAAATTCACCCCAGTGCACAGGTCTAGCTTCTCAAATCCCACATAAGCTCTGGCCTTAGGCTGACCATCAAAAAGGAGAAAATTCAGGGAAGGAAGAGTTCTGCTCCGAGCAGCAGGAGAGTAGAAGGTCTTGGCAGCCATGTGTGGACCAGCTGGAAAGGCAGGAAGACCAGAGTAGAACCTGTGCTTACCAAGCATGGTGGAGGTGATGAACTCACAGTCCCCTGTGAATGAAGTGCAACATTCGGATAGCCATGTTCATACCTTCCTTCCTGTACCCACGATGGCATGGGCACTTCCTTCCTAGGTGCATCGTCCTCAGAGGCCAAAGCAATGGATGGTGCTATATGGGAGATGTTGATTTGCTGGCCTCGTGAAACTATTCCCAGTAATCCTGCCTTTTGGAGGTGGTACTTCCTGGGATGGTGATACCATGCAACAGATCAGTGTTTCCATGGCAAGCCCCTCCAGATTAAACAAGAGCCCGACACACACCTTCAGACCTTCACCTAAACTCCAGCTGGCCCTGAAACAAGCCTCCTCTGAGGTTCGAGAGCATTTGTTTATATACAACCAAATAATTTCAGCCATAGACACCCCAGCCAGTCTGGCTATTTTTCACTTTCCCTGAACACTTCTGCATTTTCTATTTCCCTCTAGCACTGGAAGTGACAGTGACAAAATACAAAGAGCCAGGCTGTTTTTCCCAGTACAGCAGCAGAAGCAGGAAGTAATGGGAGTGGTCATCACTGTCTGTACACACAGAGCCACCATCTCATTTCAGTTTGAACTACTCCTATTTTCAATTAAGGAAAAAAGCAAAACAAGAAAGAATAAAAGTAAAGTCTCTTGGAGAGAGCACAGTGCATGCAACTCCTCTGTGACAGGCTGCTTCTGCTCTGAGAACAATATGGCTGCTGCCTCTGCAGACAGGCAGAATTCACAGGGATCTAGAGGTACAATATATATTCCCATTCACTGATGGGGAATCAGGGGGCACAGATTGGGGATTGACCTTCCCCAGGTAACACAGCAAGTCCCCTAATGACGAGTGGGGTACTCTACTTACTGGACCACAGTGTCAGCCATTGAGAATGAGACTCAGAGGTCCATGAAGCTGGAGACAGAAAGGAAGATTAGTTAAGCTTTCTGAAAACAACATGTACTCATGAGATCTGGATTGGTACCAGCAATGGGGAAGCCCCATAGCAATGGTATTATGTTCCTAAAGGTAAGAGACCTGCACCAAAGGATCTGGTTGGTGTGGAAAAATAGAAGCTTTATCTAATGGCCATGTTGGTGTCACCGCTCAACTCAGATAACCTCTCCAAGCATGGAGTGCGAGGCACTTCCCGGCAGCATGATGGAATTTCACCTGAGCCACCTTCCTCCCATCCACCTCCCACAGCCAAGCTGCAGTCAGACATCAGTGCCACCGTGATGTGCAGCAACGGGAAATTCCAGCGAGATTTCTCTCTTCCTGTGTTCTCTGTGCGATACTTCTGTTTGCTAAGCTGCTCCTGACCTTTCCAAATGCCACCTCCATTTAGGGCCTCCTGTCGGACTGGGCCTGCCGGGAATTGAGTTACTCTGAAGAAAAATGCCTGGCTGTTGGGTTGGCTTCCTTGTCAACAAAGTCTTCCCCAGCAAGCAGAGGCGGTTTCAGTTACAGGTGCTGGATCAACAAGAGCTGGAGGGTGCCTCTGGCTGCCTGGGGCGACGGGAGGTTGCCAGTGCACGTCAGGGGGGCGGGTTAATATAGATCAACATGCTGTTATGCTAGACACAATATTGGAGCATACCATTGTGATTTTCTAATTGCGGTTTCACTTCTGCTCCCTGGGGCTTTTCATAAACAAGTCTGAATATTGACACCCATAGCCCATAGATTGGGTTCTTACAGGATCTCCATCTCTGTGCAGAAGGAGACCCTGTTATCTTACCTAACAAGGGCTGGGATTGCTGGCCTGTTCAGTGCAACCTGATACCATGGCTAGAATAAGGATACCATAATTGTGGGCTTTACTGTGTGATGTGCTATATTGACACAATAGATTTCAGTGGCTTGCACTACATTGCTGGGCAGGGATCTGGTGTGGTGTTAACTGAGACACGTTATCACTGCTTGTTCCTATTGAAGACAGAGTGTTGGCTAGTGGTCAGAGGGTGGCGGGCTTAGAACCGGATGGATTCCAGAGCTTGGTTCCTGGCTCTACTATTCACTGTGCAGGGCTGGGCAAGTCACTTAGTCCCATGTTCCTTCGAGTGCCCCTCTGTGAAATGGAGCCCTCATTACCTGTAGCCCTGTCACGTTCTCTTTTGCAATAGGCCTGTGTATAAGGGCAAAGATTTTCAGATAGGGAGAAGAACCATACAAAAGCAATAATGCACTACAGGGCGAGTGCTGTCCTGTGGTCCAGAATGTACCTGAGAACATGCCCTGGAGAGTGCTACTGCCAGGGTTCTCAGCTTGGGGGTCACAACCCATGGGAACCACAACCCATGGGGGCATGAAGAGCAGTCAGGGGGTCACAGGCACACTGCCCTTCCTATACTACTAAATCAGACCGAGATCCTCACTCGATCTTGGCTAGAGGGGATCCCAGTAGGGAGAAGGTGGAGAACCACTGTGCCCTTTCAGTGCTTACTGGACTTATGGGCAGAGCTGGTTCTGACCTCTATATTGACTTTATATTAGCCTTAGAAGTGCATCTTTATGACCCTCATTCTCCTCCTTCACATCCCACCTCAGAATGACTCTTCTGTCCACTGACCTCCACCCCGTACTCCTTATTCCTCCCTCGTGACCTGCCTCATTTCTTGTTCAACTAATACCAGAATATACAGAATTCCTTAGCAAGACAATAAACCCTGCTGCTTCTCATGCTAAATCACAGCCCTCTCTTGATCCCTTGTGCTCCCCCATCAGTTTGTTGTATTCAATCTGTTGTCTCTGATACATGTTTGTACAGTGCCTAGCACAGTAGGGGTAAGGCCTTAGATGCCACCTCCGTGGGTGCTCTGAGGCTGTAGCACCCACGGGGAAAATTTGATGGGTGCAGAGCACCCACCGGCAGCTCCTCACCTGGTCCCAGCTCACCTCACCTCTGCTCCGCCTCTGCCCCTGAACGCGCCGCCCTGCTTCTCCCCTCCCCCCCCCCCGGCTTCCCGCGAATCAACTGTTTGGCGCAGGAAGCTGGAGGGCTGAGAATCAGGCAGCGGCTTCGCACTCAGGCCCAGGGAGGTGGAGCGGAGGGGAGCTGGGGCGGGGGGAGCGAGGAGGGCCACCCGCACAGCAGCAGGTAACCCGGGAGGGGGGTGCAGGGGAACTGCTCCCCGCCCCAGCTCACCTCTGCCACCCTGGGCCTGAGCGCGAAGCTGCTGCCTGCTTCTCAGCCCTCCCTGGCTTCCTGCGCGAACAGCTGATTTGCAGGAAGCCGGCGGGGGGGTGCGGAGAAGCAGAGTGGGGCGGCGCATTCAGGGGAGGAGGCGGAGCAGAGGTGAGCTGGGGCCGGGCGCGAGGCGGGGAGCTGCCAGTAGGGGCTCTGCACCCATCAAATTTTCCCCGTGAGCGCTCCAGCCCCGGAGCACCCAGGGAGTCACTGTCTAAAGCGCCACTTTTGATGTGATCAGTGGGGGAGCAGCCTGCTCCCCCCCAGCTATGCTACCCCGCCTCTAGGAGCCAGAGGGACATCCCGGATGCTTCCTGGGAGCCACCCCAGGTGGACACCGCCAGGACTCCCCACCTCACCCCCCGGCAGGTCCCTCTGGCTCTTAAGAGTGGGGTGTGGTGGGCACCCACTACAGTGGCCCATGATACCCTCCTGCCTGGTTCTGGGGGCAGTCAGGTGACAGAGGAGGAGGGTGGATGGGGCAGGAGTGGGGCATCAAGGAACGCGGTGGGTTGGATGGGACAGGAGTCCCAGGGGGCGGGCCACGACCTTGTGGGGTGAGGAGGGAACCGGTTGTTAAGATTTTTGGCAGCTTATCACTGGTTTTAACCGTTGGCCTACTCTTTCCTAGCTTTTCTTTTCTCACTTTATATATATTTTCCTATGTTGGTCTAATGCACAGACTTTAAGGAAGGGACTGTCTTTTTTTAATCTCTATAAAGCATCATACAAAGTTATCGTGCTATACACATATCAAACAACAACATCCCCCACTCCTAAAGTCATTGCTTAGGCTTTAATTAAATTAACAATCCCATTGAGTCAATGGGAATTAGCTTGACTAAGGACTACATATAAAACAAGTAAGAACTGATTAAGGATTTGGCTCCACAATTAACAAAATCGATCACAAACTCCATGCCAAGATGCCTTGGTTAATATTTGTTTCATTTGGGAATGTTGAGTCTCCTGTGGAAAAGCAAAAAATCACCCCCTGCTCCTAATCCTTGCAGACATCTAGCCTAATTCTAATGGCAGGTTTCAGTGTTGCCTGGATCGCTTTGCAAAGCCCTGTGCAATACACATTCACCAGAGGAGTGCCTGCAAAATGCAAACGGTTCACACCTAGGAATGGTGTCTTAAATCTGAAGCTAAAAGGCATTTGTCAGAATGTGGATTATGTTTCAGAGTCCAAGTGCTTCTGATAAGGAATCTAGGCTTAGTGACTCCCACGCAACCTGCAAAGAAATGACTCCAAATATCTGCCAGTTTGGTTATCTGATGTACCTTCTTGGGCCTGAAAACACTGCAGAGCACACTGAATATGGGGAACCGTCCACCTGATGAGACGTGCGGTGGTAATATCTCTGCTGGTGTTCAGCAATGCATTCAGAGGGCAGCCCACAAGCAAGGGGAAGGACTTCAGGTGCAGTAACAGCCCAGCCATAGCAGGCCGAACCAGGGCACTCTAAGGGCAAAATTCATCCTGGTGCAGAGGGCGCACACAAGGCCTAGGCACCACTCATGTTTCACTTAAGCCCTAGCTATGACTCAGGGGACGGGCAGTTTGCCAGAGGTTTGCCAGCCTCATTGCCAGGCTCCCAGTTCATATCCACCCCTGTCTGCCAAGAGCTGGAAGTTGTTCCTATCTGAAAGCTTTGCAGCGTCTTTCGCTAGATCGATCTTGCTCCAATTGCTAATGGACAGATGTCAACAGGACCTACACTGGAACTCACTGGCAGATTCAGCAGGGGGACCAGGAACTGAATGGCTATGAAATATGAACTATGTCATCTCCACTATGTGCTTCCAGGCCAGGTTTGAGATGCATGGACAGGATAACGGGGGTGGGGGAGATGTACAATGCTACAACTCTTTGTAGGATTGAAGACTGTGGTCTTCAGAGCTCGTCGTCTGGCACCTTTCTCCAACACAAAATTCCCTTTAAAAAACCGCACAATGTCACAGTGTGCTGTACTCACCTCCTCCTTGCAGCTGTGGCTGGGAATTAACTCTGCCAGTCGGATGCCCCTTCCTGCGGATGCTCACTCCATCTCTCTTGGGACTCCACAGCCCCCTCTTCGTGTCTTGGCCCTCCAGCCACGTCACTGTACTTTTCCGCTTCCAGAGGGTGGGGGAGGGGGGTGGGTTGTGTGCCAAAGTCTCTCTCTACCAACCATGGCAGATAATTTTCCAATTCACTGTGCCTCAATGGTGCCACTTCCCCAGTGCCTGGTAGGGGAACTCAGGCCCACTGTCTTCTCTGGGTTCCAGCCCAGGGACCTACAACCAGTGGCTAAGGTCTGCATTGTCCCACACCTTGCTACCATTGCCTCTATCAGGTTCCTTCTCCACCCTCCTCTGGGTACGCGCATCCCTCCAGACCAAGCTGCCGTCTCTTCCTAGCCTGAGAGAGTGATTACAGGGCTCCTCCCTGCAGCCCCCTTCTGCCCTCAGTCACCTGGCTTTATACAAGCCCTGCCTGTTCCTGTCCATAGAATCATAGAATATCGGGGTTGGAAGGGACCTCAGGAGGTCATCTAGTCCAACCCCCTGCTCAAAGCAGGACCAATCCCCAATCAGATCATCCCAGCCAGGACTTTGTCAAGCCTGACCTTAAAAACTTCCAAGGAAGGAGATTCTACCACCTCCCTAGGTAACGCATTCCAGTGTTTCACCACCCTCCTAGTGAAAAAGTTTTTCCTAATATCCAACCTAAACCTCCCCCACTGCAACTTGAGTAATGGTGAGCTTCATCTCTCATTAGTCCTCATTGCTCCCTGACTCCCCTCCAGGTGCAACCTAGGGAGTTAACTGGCCCCTCCTTCACCCCAGTGTGGGGTGAACACCCCATCACACACAAGTACAAATTTCCCTCATTTTCACTCTTCTGAAAAGCATGTAAAATACTCTGAAAACTTCCTACTGTGTCTGTACACCACTTCCGTCTGGTGGGTAGAATCAGAACTGCCCAACTGTATATCTTAGACCCAATACTGCTCATCTAACAGAGGCTCTGTAGGCAGGATCTGGACTTTTTGGAGGAGAACTGAGTTCTAATCCTGCTGCAGCTGTGATGTGCTGAACAGTCGTGGTGTGGAGCCCAGTGGCTGCTATGAAGTTGCAGGTGGCTACCGAGGTACTTTTTGCGTGGCAGTGCTCGCTGCACAGTGTATGAACAGCACAGCGCTGCACTGAACCTGCCCCCATCTCAACTGGGCTGGAGGGAAGGGATCAAGCTGACATATGGCTCCAAAAACCCTAAAGTACAGGAAAGCGAAGCACATTCTGAGCTCAGAGAGCATCGGGTTCAGGAAGCAGCCAGATGCTGCGTGAGAATAGGAGCAGCAGAATTGAGGAAGCAGCCCGGGAGCTGGCTGCGGAGGGAAGGCCGGGCAGCAGCCTGGGAGCTGGCTGTGGAGGGATGGCCGGGTAGCAGAGAGCCTAGAGGTCTGAGGTTGAACTGTTGCTTTGATCTTTACTGTAACACTTTCTATTGTGCCTGGGGTATTTGCAGCCTTTATCTCTGTCAGCCCAGGTAAAATAATCCGGGGTTCCTTACTTGCAATCTGTGCTCCTGAGAGGGCACTCACCGAGGGCTGGAGCTGGTGTAGCCCAGGGCTGGGAGCATCTGAGCTTGCGGTGCACAGTCGCTCCCAGACCTCAGGGGACTGGTCCCCCGGCGCTCACAACCAGGCCCTGCAGGAGAGGGGGCAGTGACAGTATTTGACATCAGGGTAACCATTAGTGACACAAGAGGCTGTCACTGTTGCATGGAGGGCCAGACAGTCACACCCTGAATGAGCCACGTACCCTGAAATGAGCATTCCAAGCTCTCCCTCCCCCCACCAAGCCAGCTGCACCCCTTACCCAGTGCGCCCTCCTCCGACCCTCCTCCCTGGTGTTCGCACTAACACTGCCCCTCTGGGTTTCGTTTGCTTTTGATTTCTGAACACAGCATTTAGTACCAACCGGCACATCAGCAAACACTCCCCAGCGCGTCCCACCCAAGCGCGGTGTGCTGCACTCCGGCAACAGAGAGGAAAGGTGAAGGGTGGGGAGGGGAGAGTGAGACTGGTGGGCAAGAGCACATTCATCTGTCTTTGCCCCTTTTCAAATACAGTGAACGCTGTGCAAAAAATCACCTGTAGCAGAGTGAAGCCCAGTCGTGCCGTGTCGGTGTAAGGGGGGCTGCTGGCCGGGGGATGACTGGGAGGGCTCACGACTTTGCAATAGACCCAGCTGAAAACATTTCACTGAAATGTTTTATAGATGGAAAACGGCCTTTTGGGTCAAATTAATGTTGTTTTCTCCTCTTTTCAGGTTTTTGATTTCTTTTTCCTGCTTTTCTCTCCCTCCCTCCCCCTGCTGTGGAAAAAAGAGAGAGGGTTTGGGGTGGGGGAACTACAACTAGGAAACGTTCGGTTTGGTTCACTGAAAAAAATAAAAATTCTATGTAAAATTTCTAAGAAAACACAAAAAGAAAAGGAGTACTTGTGGCACCTTAGAGACTAACCAATTTATTTGAGCATAAGCTTTCATGAGCTGCAGCTCACTTCATTGGATGCATACTGTGGAAAATACAGAAGATGTTTTTATACACACAAACCATGAAAAAATGGGTGTTTATCACTACAAAAGGTTTTCTCTCCCCCCCTCCGCCCCTGACTCTCCTGCTGGTAAGAGCTTATCTAAAGTGATCGCTCTCCTTACAATGTGTATGATAATCAAGGTGGGCCATTTCCAGCACAAATCCAGGGTTTAACAAGAACGTCTGAGGAACAGTTGGGGGGGGGAAGGAATAAGCAAGGGGAAATAGGTTACTTTTTATAATGACTCAACCATTCCCAGTCTCTATTCAAGCCTAAATTAATTGTATCCAATTTGCAAATTAATTCCAATTCAGCAGTCTCTCGTTGGAGTCTGTTTTTGAATTTTTTTTGTTGAAGGATAGTCACTTTGAGATCAGAAATCGAGTGACCAGAGAGATTGAAGTATTCTCCGACTGGTTTTTGAATGTTATAATTCTTGACATCTGATTTGTGTCCATTTATTCTTTTACATAGAGACTGTCCAGTTTGCCCAATGTACATGGCAGAGGGGCATTGCTGGCACATGATGGCATATATCACATTGGTGGATGTGCAGGTGAACGAGCCTTTGATAGTGTGTCTGATGTTATTAGGCCCTGTGATGGTGTTCGCTGAATAGATATGTGGGCACAGTTGGCAACGGGCTTTGTTGCAAGGATAGGTTCCTGGGTTAGTGGTTCTGTTGTGTGGTATGTGGTTGCTGGTGAGTATTCACTTCAGATTGAGGGGCTGTCTGTAGGCAAGGACTGGCCTGTCTCCCAAGATCTGTGAGAGTGTTGGGTCATCCTTCAGGATAGGTTGTAGATCCTTGATAATGCGTTGGAGGGGTTTTAGTTGGGGGCTGAAGGTGATGGCTAGTGGCGTTCTGTTATTTTCTTTGTTAGGCCTGTCCTGTAGTAGGTGACTTCTGGGAACTCTTCTGGCTCTATCAATCTGTTTCTTCACTTCCGCAGGTGGGTACTGTAGTTCTAAGAATGCTTGATAGAGATCTTGTAGGTGTTTGTCTCTATCTGAGAGGTTGGAGCAAATGCGGTTGTATCGCAGAGCTTGGCTGTAGACAATGGATCGTGTGGTGTGATCAGGTTGAAAGCTGGAGGCATGTAGGTAGGAATAGCGGTCAGTAGGTTTCCGGTATAGGGTGGTCTTTATGTGACCATCGTTTATTAGCACTGTAGGGTCCAGGAAGTGGATCTCTTGTGGGGACTGGACCAGGCTGAGGTTGATGGTGGGATGGAAATTGTTGAAATCATGGTGGAATTCCTCAAGGGCTTCTTTTCCATGGGTCCAGATGATGAAGATGTCATCAATATAGCACAAGTAGAGTAGGGGCGTTAGGGGACGAGAGCTGAGGAAGCGTTGTTCTAAATCAGCCATAAAAATGTTGGCATACTGTGGGGCCATGCGGGTACCCACAGCAGTGCTGCTGATTTGAAGGTATACATTGTCCCCAAATGTAAAATAATTATGGGTAAGGACAAAGTCACAAAGTTCAGCCACCAGGTTAGCCGTGACATTATCGGGGATAGTGTTTTTGACGGCTTGTAATCCATCTTTGTGTGGAATGTTGGTGTAGAGGGCTTCTACATCCATAGTGGCCAGGATGGTGTTATCAGGAAGATCACCGATGGATTGTAGTTTCCTCAGGAAGTCAGTGGTGTCTCGAAGGTAGCTGGGAGTGCTGGTAGCATAGGGCCTGAGGAGGGAGTCTACATAGCCAGACAATCCTGCTGTCAGGGTGCCAATGCCTGAGATGATGGGGCGCCCAGGATTTCCAGGTTTATGGATCTTGGGTAGCAGATAGAATATCCCAGGTCAGGGTTCCAGGGGTGTGTCTGTGTGGATTTGATCTTGTGCTTTTTCAGGGAGTTTCTTGAGCAAATGCTGTAGTTTCTTTTGGTAACTCTCAGTGGGATCAGAGGGTAATGGCTTGTAGAAAGTGGTGTTGGAGAGCTGCCGAGCAGCCTCTTGTTCATATTCCGACCTATTCATGATGACAACAGCACCTCCTTTGTCAGCCTTTTTGATTATGATGTCAGAGTTGTTTCTGAGGCTGTGGATGGCATTGTGTTCTGCACGGCTGAGGTTATGGGGCAAGTGATGCTGCTTTTCCACAATTTCAGCCCGTGCACATCGCGGAAGCACTCTATGTAGAAGTCCAGTCTGCTGTCTCGACCTTCAGGAGGAGTCCACCTAGAATCCTTCTTTTTGTAGTGTTGGTAGGGAGGCCTCTGTGGATTAGTATGTTGTTCAGAGGTGTGTTGGAAATATTCCTTGAGTCGGAGATGTCGAAAATAGGATTCTAGGTCACCACAGAACTGTATCATGTTCGTGGGGGTGGAGGGGCAGAAGGAGAGGCTCTGAGATAGGACAGCTGCTTCTGCTGGGCTAAGAGTATAGTTGGATAGGTTAACAATATTGCTGGGTGGGTTGAGGGAACCATTGCTGTGGCCCCTTGTGGCATGTAGTAGTTTAGATAGTTTAGTGTCCTTTTTCTTTTGTAGAGAAGCAAAGTGTGTGTTGTAAATGGCTTGTCTAGTTTTAGTAAAGTCCGACCATGAGGAAGTTTGTGTGGAAGGTTGGTTTTTTATGAGAGTAGCCATTTTTGAGAGCTCATTCTTTATCTTTCCCTGTTTGCTGTAGAGGATGTTGATCAGGTGGTTCCACAGTTTCTTTGAGAGCGTGTGGCACAAGCTGTCAGCATAGTCTGTGTGGTATCCACTTCCTGGACACTACAGTGCTAATAAACGATGGTCACATAAAGACCACCCTATACCGGAAACCTACTGACCGCTATTCCTACCTACATGCCTCCAGCTTTCACCCTGACCACACCACACGATCCATTGTCTACAGCAAAGCTCTACGATACAACCGCATTTGCTCCAACCCCTCAGACAGAGACAAACACCTACAAGATCTCTATCAAGCATTCTTACAACTACAATACCCACCTGCGGAAGTGAAGAAACAGATTGATAGAGCCAGAAGAGTTCCCAGAAGTCACCTACTACAGGACAGGCCTAACAAAGAAAATAACAGAACGCCACTAGCCGTCACCTTCAGCCCCCTACTAAAACCCCTCCAACGCATTATTAAGGATCTACAACCTATCCTGAAGGATGACCCAACACTCTCACAAATCTTGGGAGACAGGCCAGTCCTTGCCTACAGACAGCCCCCCAACCTCAAGCGAATACTCACCAGCAACCACATACCACACAACAGAATCACTAACCCAGGAACCTATCCTTGCAACAAAGCCCGTTGCCAACTTTTGCCCACATATCTATTCAGGGGACACCATCACAGGGCCTAATCACATCAGCCACACTATCAGAGGCTTGTTCACCTGCACATCTACCAATGTGATCTATGCCATCTTGAGCCAGCAATGCCCCTCTGCCATGTACATTGGGCAAACTGGACAGTCTCTACGTAAAAGAATAAATGGACACAAATCAGACGTCAAGAATTATAACATTCATAAACCAGTCGGAGAACACTTCAATCTCTCTGGTCACTCGATTTCTGATCTCAAAGTGACTATCCTTCAACAACAAAAAATTCAAAAACAGACTCCAACGAGAGACTGCTGAATTGGAATTAATTTGCAAATTGGATACAATTAATTTAGGCTTGAATAGAGACTGGGAATGGTTGAGTCATTATAAAAAGTAACCCATTTCCCCTTGCTTATTCCTCCCCCCCCCCCCCCACTGTTCCTCAGACGTTCTTGTTTAAACCCTGGATTTGTGCTGCAAATGGCCCACTCTGATTATCACACACATTGTAAGGAGAGTGATCACTTTAGATAAGCTATTACCAACAGGAGAGTAGGGTGGGGATGGTGGGGGGAGAGAAAACCTTTTGGAGTGATAAACACCCATTTTTTCATGGTTTGTGTGTATAAAAACATCTTCTGTATTTTCCACAGTATGCATCCCATGAAGTGAGCTGTAGCTCATGAAAGCTTATGCTCAAATAAATTGGTTAGTCTCTAAGGTGCCACAAGTCCTCCTTTTCTTTTTGCGAATACAGACTAACACGCCTGTTACTCTGAAACCTATAATAAAGAAGGAGGGTCATGCAATGGTTAGGGCGCAGGGCTTGGAAACCTGGGTTCTGTCCCTGGTTCTGACCTTAGACGAATTCCCCTTTTCATCCTTCAGTTTTTATATTGCAGTAAAGCTTAGAGGCCCTGGCTCAGATCAGAGGCCTATTGTGCTGGGTGCTGTCCAAAGATAGGAAGAAGCAACACCTGCTGGAATGGCTGACAGTCTAAACAGACAAGACAGACAAAGGGAAAGAGCTACAGAGAGGCAAATGGACCTGCCCAAGGTCACACAGGAGGTCAGTGGCAGAACCACTGCTAGAAGTCCCAAGCCCAAGCCAGTGCTCCATTGGCCGGGGCACATCGCATTTGCTAACTTATCAATTGTAAGCTCTTTGGGGCACATTCTGTCTCACTATGTGTGTGTACAGCAGCTAGCACAATTGGCCCTTGATTTCGGGAAGGGCCTGTAAGCACTAAAATTGTACCTTGTGGGAAAGATTCCCATTGAGTTTAGAATGGTTTGGATAGGGTCCCTATGGCAGCATGTTAAAGATATTTATGGCCTTTCAGTGGGAGTTAGGTGCCCAAATACCTTTACAGAGCTAGCCCCAGGCTCTCATGGTTGAGAGATCTCTGCGCTCATGCTTGTGTGTGTTTAAACACTGCTCCCGGTGGGGCACGCCCATAACTTGACAGCATGATGCTGAACACAATCTGTCCTTCTCTATGCTGACTGTCATGGCTGCTAGCTTGATGGTTAAAATAAGAGCTTAAATACCATCAAATTTCCTAGTGAAGAAGAGCCCCAAGAAGCCGTGTGAGCACATTCGTGCTCCTGTGCATGGTTCAGGCTCAGGTCCGTGATCCAGGAAAACATCCCTATTCAGGACATTCATAGAAGCCAATGGGACTCTGGCACATACAGCAGAACCTCAATTTTATGGACATTGATCTTATCAGTAACCGCTTCCAGGATCCACTGTTATCCCTCTATCAACCAGGTGTACGTGTACGTGCTTGAGCAGCGGGCAGAGGTCATGCACACTCAGCGTGTGGGCATATTTGACCATACCAGGCTCTGGTGAAAACCAGCATGGGGGGTGGGAACTCCCTGTGAATGGGGTGGGGGCGTGGAGGCTAGGAGGAGGCGAAGGGGGCTACTGAGACTTGTAGCCAGATAGACCATTTGTCCCACATTTTATGGGACTAAGATAGAAAATTAAGGACTCATGAAAATGACTTAATACGGGAGAGTTAACAGTGGGAGGATCTTTTTTTAACATAACTATTGTTTTCCATCACCTCAGCTCGTCTGGGGTGGAGGCAGCGTTGGGGACCTCCCTGGTAACGAGCTACAGCTGAGACATGGGTGTGTCTGTGATGCCCTTTTGCCATTCTCTCAAGGCTGTTTCAGCTCTTCAGAAATGCAGCTGCGGAAGACCTAGATTTTTCTCTGGCAGCGAGCGAGGTGACTTCAGAGGAGAGGATAGGAATGGTTTGGATTCGGCCCAAGAACAAGGAGGATGACGCACACATAATGTATTTCTTAAATGTACTAAACAGTCAGTCCGCATTCTTCTTAATCAAACTTCAGGTATCCCTTTATTTCCTAGGGCACAGCTAACCAGGGACTTGCTCTTTAATTACATAGCAAATGTCATGGAGGTTTTGCCCATGCAGTAGCAAGGGCAGGTTCTTGCAGGTTACCTGGTAATTATCCTTCAAGTTACCAAATAATTCCAAGATGAATTACCGTGTAATTTTCAGGCTGTAGATAGCAACATCAGGGTGCAGTTTGGAAGACAGGATCTATTCTTGTCTCACTTCTGCACCCAGGCAGCTCTCAGGAAATGCACGCATCACACAGAAAACAGCACCCACAAGCTGCCCTGGGAATACATGGTCAGTACGTGGCCAATATGTTCCAGCTCATTGTGCTGCTGGGTTCCTGCTAACAGTAATAATAATGTGTGGGTACCAATGCCCATCAGCCTCCAAGAGCCTTAGCCAAGGGCTAGATCGTGTCCTTTGTAAAACCACACTATAGCAGGGATAAGGATACTCTGGAAACTCAGTGATTTTACATGTGCAGAGTTTCCATAGCTTGGCACTGTTGTGGCAGCAGTAAGGAAGGTTTGTGCCATGGCACACAGATGTACTTCAGGAGTCACTGCAAGGAACATGGCAATCCTATGCATCGGCAAGAAGAGGACAGGCAGTTTTGTGGGCTCTGCACATGAATGCAAGAAGAAGCCCACGTGGTGAATAACCAGAACCATCTGGGACCTAGATACTGGGGCACAGGACTGTATAAATTCTTACATGGGCACTTAGGCCCAGGTCCTCAAAGGTCTTTAGGTGCTTAGCTCCCACTAGAATCAACAGGAACCAGGTACCTAAATACTCTGTGGATCTGGGCCTTAGACTCTAATTTGTATCCTGTCTTCTGCCATACTGCAAGAGAATATTGCAGCTTAAAGAAGCTATCTCCTGGGCATGATCCTCCTTCCTTAGCTCCTTCCCAGCTGCATCTCCCCATCCCCCAAACTCCTCAAACACAGGCTCACACCAAGGAGTTTCCTGGGGGCTGGAGGAAGAAGGAGACATCTCTAGTCTGACCTGCAGAATGCAGGAAAGAGAATTTCACTCAATTATCCCTGCATAGGCTCATAAACTGGGGTTGAGCTAAACCATATCTTTTTTAGAAAGAAAGATCCAGTCTTTATTAAAGACTTCAAGTAATGGATAATCCACCATGTCCCTGGACAGGCTGTTCTAATGGTTAATTACCCTCACTCTTCAAAATTGGCACCTTTGTTTTCTGTTTGAATTTATCTAGCTTCAGTTTCCAGCTGTTGGATTTTGTTACACCTTTGTCTGCTAGATCAGGGATCTCAAACATATGGCCAAGAAGGCTGGTTCCCGCCTGAATGTACTTTTGTATTGCATGTGTCATAAATATAAAGGGAAGGGTAACAACCTTTCTGTATGCAGTAAAATAAAATCCCTCTTGTCCAGAGGTACAGAATCCCCTTACCTGTAAGGGGTTCAGAGGAGCAGCCGTGTTAGTCTGTATCCGCAAAAAGAACAGGAGGACTTGTGGCACCTTAGAGACTAACACGTTTATTTGAGCATAAGCTTTCGTGAGCTACAGCTCACTTCATGGGATGCATCCGATGCAGTGAGCTGTAGCTCACGAAAGCTCATGCTCAGATAAATGGGTTAGTCTCTAAGGTGCCACAAGTCCTCCTGTTCTTTTTACCTGTAAGGGGTTAACCAGTTCAATTCACCTGGTTGGCACCTGACCAGAAGGACCAAGGGGGAAAGAAGATACTTTCAGATGAGAGTGGGGAGGGAACCCTGACATGGTGGGAGAGCAGTGGGATCATTTTGAACCAGAAACACAAACCCCAGGATAGTAAAAGGATTTTTTTCCCTTTCTTTTGGCTGCTTGGAAAACAGGGAGGTTTTTGGGTTTTTTTTAAAGGAAACTTTTTTTTTTCTTTTAGCTGAGAGCAGCTGGAGGTGGGTTTTTTTTTTTCCTCTGCCTCAGGGCAGAGTAAAGTCCTGCAAGGGAATTCACAAGCTGGTTTTTTTTTTCTTTTTCTTTCTAGCTCTCGGGTTAAGCTAGGCTAAACGCAGAAATGCGAGGATGACAGAAAGTGACGTCCAGAAAAAACTGGAATTAGCCAGATTCGAAGCTGAGGAAAGAAAGAAGGAACATGAAAGACGGCTGGAACTCAGACAGATGGAGATTGATGCACAAGTGTCCAGAGAAAAAGCTGCTAGGGAGGAGAGGGAAAGGGAGAGGGGAAAAAGAGAGGCAGCGTGCTGAGAAAGAAAGGGGAAAAAGAGAGGCAGCATGAACTGGAGGTGATGGAGTGGAAATGACGGAACCCTTCAGCAGCTGGCTCCACTTCCCCAAAAATCCACAAATGGGAGTGACTATGTCCACAGTATGATGAGTCCAGTGGTGTTGCTGAATATTTCCTCATCTTTGAGAGACTGTGCACCCTCTATGCAATTCCTGACAATCACAAGATGACCACACTGGTAGCAAAATTGACTGGAAGAGCTCTGGACATATTCAACAAGATGCCTATTGAGGATGCTTCTGACTATGGTAAATTTAAGGATTTGGTTTTGAAACAATTTCAAATTACACCTGAAACTTACAGAGTAAAATCGGAGCCATTAAGAGAGGGGCGGACTAAGTGATGTGGCTTATGTAAACCAGATGAAGGATCTGTTAGATAAATGGGTCAAAGGAAGGGGTGTAACTAGCTCTGAAGGAATGTGTGATTTGGTTGTACAGGAGCAGTTCCTGACTATGACCAGTGATGTAAAACAGTGGTTATGGGATAAAAAATGGACTCAGCAGAAAGTCTTGCTTCTTATGCTGATCAATACGAGCAGTCCCAGACCGCCAGAGAGGCGGGGAAAATTGGAACAAAATGGGTGGAGGTAGCAGAGAGGAACAACCCTGGTCGCAGTTTGGGCGGATACCAGAAGGGACACCCCGAGACCACACCATACCACCAGCGGCAGCCCAAGGCCCCAACTACACCCCAGGGAAAACCCCAGACACCTTATTGTCCCACCACACCATTCTCCAGCAACCCACCTCACCCCAGTGACCAGTCAGCTGGGCAATATTTTAAATGTAACGAGCTGGGGCATGTAAAGACCAACTGTCCCAAGAACCCCAATAGATTACAGTTCATTGCACTGGGATCACACCAAAGGTCCTCAGGCCCAGATGCCTCCCAGATACCCTCAGATCGAAGGGAAACTGTGAGTGTGGGCGGGACGAAGGTTACAGCATGGAGGGACACTGGAGCACAGGTGTCAGCTATCCACCAATCCTTAGTGGACCCCAAATTAATCAGCCCAGAGGTCCAAGTGATGATTCAACCCTTCAAGTCAAACTCTTTTGACTTGCCTACAGCCAGGTTGCCTGTCCAGTACAAGGGCTGGTCAGGAATGTGGACTTTTGCAGTCTATGATGATTATCCCATTCCTATTCTGCTTGGGGAAGACTTGACCAATCATGTGAAGCTAGCCAAGAGGGTGGGAATGGTCACCCGCAGCCAGGCTAAGCAAGTACCTAGCTCTGTTCCTGAGACTTCTACAAGGGCCCAGTCTGTGTTACCAGAGACCCAGATGGAGCTGGTGGAACCGGACCCCATGCCAACATCTGCGACAGCCATAGTGGATCCAGTCGCAGAGACCCAGACAGAGCCAGGCCCAGAACCGGAACTGGCGGAGCAACGAGCACCAGAACCAGTTCCAGCTCTGAGTCCAGCGCTTGCAACCCCAACACCAGAGGGCCCCACCGAGCCTGCACTGGCAGCAGCAGCTAAACCTGTGTAAGAGGCTC
This sequence comes from Chelonia mydas, assembly GCF_015237465.2. NCBI lineage: Eukaryota > Metazoa > Chordata > Testudines > Cheloniidae > Chelonia > Chelonia mydas. The sequence continues at coordinate 16,800,748 of NC_051259.2, read as the reverse complement.
AACCGGAGCCTGAAATACCCCATAGTGTCCCAGCGGAGAGCAGGTCACAGTCCCCGGAAACAGCCCCATCCCCTCTATCGCTTCCAGAGGGACCAAGGCCAGGTCTACAATCCAGTGAGGAACTGAGGTCTCCAGCATCAAGGGAAAGTTCCAGGCAGAGCAGGAAGCAGACAAAAGCCTCCAGGGAGCCTGGACGGCAACACGGAACAACCCACCACCTCTCAGCTCTTCTAATCGATCCCGGTTTGTTGTAGAAGGAGCACTTTTATACAAGGAAACTCTTTCTGGTGGGCACCAGGAGGACTGGCATCCACAGAGACAGTTGGTAGTTCCAACTAAGTACCGGGAAAAGCTCTTGAGCTTAGCCCATGATCATCCTAGTGGCCATGCTGGGGTGAACAGGACCAAGGACCATTTGGGTAAGTCATTCCACTGGGAGGGAATGGGCAAGAATGTTTCTGCCTATGTCCGGTCTTGTGAGGTGTGCCAAAGAGTGGGAAAACCCTAAGACCAGGTTAAAGCCCCTCTCCAGCCACTCCCCATCATTGAGGTTCCATTTCAGCAAGTAGCTGTAGATATTCTGGATCTTTTTCCAAAAAAGACACCCAGAGGAAAGCAGTACATACTGACTTTCATGGATTTTGTCACCCGATGGCTGGAAGCAGTAGTTCTAAGCAACACCAGGGCTAAAAGTGTGTGCCAGGTATTAACAGACATTTTTGCCAGGGTAGGTTGGCCCTCCGACATCCTTACAGATTCGGGAACTAATTTCCTGGCAGGGACCATGAAAAGCCTATGGGAAGCTCATGGGGTGAACTACTTGGTTGCCACCCCTTACCACCATCAAACAAATGGCCTGGTGGAGAAGTTTAATGGAACTTAGGGGACCATGATACGTAAATTCGTGAATGAGCACTCCAATGATTGGGACCTAGTGTTGCAGCAGTTGCTTTTTGCCTACAGGGCTGTACCACACCCCAGTTTAGGGTTTTCACCATTTGAACTTGTGTATGGCCGCGAGGTTAAGGGGTCATTACAGTTGGTGAAACAGCAATGGGAGGGGTTTACGCCTTTTCCAGGAACTAACATTCTGGACTTTGTAACCAACCTACAAAACACCCTCTGAACCTCTTTAGCTTTTGTTTGAGAAAACCTAAAAGATGCTCAGGAAGAGCAAAAAGCCTGATATGATAAACATGCCAGAGAGCGTTCCTTCAAAGTAGGGGACCAGGTCATGGTCTTGAAGGCGCTCCAGGCCCATAAGATGGAAGCATCGTGGGAAGGGCCATTCATGGTCCAGGAGCACCTGGGAGCTGTTAACTATCTCATAGCCTCCCCCACCTCAAACCTAAAGCATAAAGTGTATCATGTGAATTCTCTAAAGCCCTTTTATTCCAGAGAAGTAAAGGTTTGTCAGTTTACAGCCCAGGGAGGAGATGACCCTGAGTGGCCTGAAGGTGTCTACTATGAAGGGAAAAGTGATGGTGGCGTGGAAGAGGTGAACCTCTCCAGGACCCTTGGACGTATGCAGTGACAGCAAATCAAGGAGCTGTGCACTAGCTTCACGCCAATGTTCTCAGCCACCCCAGGACAGCCCGAACAGGCATACCACTCCATGGACACAGGCAATGCTCACCCAATTAGAGCCCAACCGTACTGGGGGGTCTCCTCAAGCCAAAACTGCTATAGAACGGGAGATCCAGGACATGCATCTCCAGTGGTTCTAGTTTCCAAACCAAATGGGGAGATGATGCTTTTGTGTGGATTACCGTAAGCTAAATGCTGTACCTCGCCCAGACAACTATCCAATGCCACGCACAGATGAACTATTAGAGGAACTGGGACAGGCCCAGTTCATCTCTACCTTGGACTTAACAAGGGGTACTGGCAGGTACCGCTGGATGAATCCGCCAAGGAAAGGTCAGCCTTCACCACACATGTCGGGCTGTATGAATTTAATGTGCTCCCTTTCGGGCTGTGAAATGCACCTGCCACCTTCCAGAAACTTGTAGATAGTCTCCTAGCGGGATTGGGAGACTCTGCAGTCGCCTACCTTGATGATGTGGCCATCCTTTCTGATTCATGGGCAGAACACCTGGAGCATCTGCAAAAAGTCTTTGAGCGCATAAGGGAGGCAGGACTAACTGTTAAGGCTAAGAAGTGTCAAATAGGCCTACACAGAGTGACTTACCTTGGACACCAGGTGGGTCAAGGAACTATCAACCCCTACAGGCCAAAGTGGATGCTATCCAAAAGTGGCCTGTCCCAAAGTCAAAGAAACGGGTCCAATCAGGAAAGTGATCAGGAACAGTCAGCATGGATTCACCAAGGGAAGGTCATGCCTGACTAATCTAATTGCCTTCTATGATGAGATTACTGGTTCTGTGGATGAAGGGAAAGCAGTGGATGTATTGTTTCTTGACTTTAGCAAAGCTTTTGACACGGTCTCCCACAGTATTCTTGTCAGCAAGTTAAAGAAGTATGGGCTGGATGAATGCACTATAAGGTGGGTAGAAAGTTGGCTAGATTGTCGGGCTCAACGGGTAGTGATCGATGGCTCCATGTCTAGTTGGCAGCCGGTGTCAAGTGGAGTGCCCCAGGAGTCGGTCCTGGGGCCGGTTTTGTTCAATATCTTCATAAACGATCTGGAGGATGGTGTGGATTGCACTCTCAGCAAATTTGCGGATGATACTAAACTAGGAGGAGTGGTAGATACGCTGGAGGGCAGGGATAGGATACAGAGGAACCTAGACAAATTGGAGGATTGGGCCAAAAAAAATCTGATGAGGTTCAATAAGGATAAGTGCAGGGTCCTGCACTTAGGATGGAAGAACCCAATGCACCGCTACAGACTAGGAACCGAATGGCTAGGCAGCAGTTCTGTGGAAAAGGACCTAGGGGTGACAGTGGACGAGAAGCTGGATATGAGTCAGAAGTGTGCCCTTGTTGCCAAGAAGGCCAATGGCATTTTGGGATGTATAAGTAGGGGCATAGCCAGCAGATCGAGGGACGTGATCGTTCCCCTCTATTCGACATTGAGGCCTCATCTGGAGTACTGTGTCCAGTTTTGGGCCCCACACTACAAGAAGGATGTGGAGAAATTGGAGAGAGTCCAGCGAAGGGCAACAAAAATGATTAGGGGTCTGGAACACATGACTTATGAGGAAAGGCTGAGGGAACTGGGATTGTTTAGTCTGCAGAAGAGAAGAATGAGGGGGGATTTGATAGCTGCTTTCAACTACCTGAGAGGTGGTTCCAGAGAGGATGGTTCTAGACTGTTCTCAGTGGTAGAAGAGGACAGGACAAGGAGTAATGGTCTCAAGTTGCAGTGGGGGAGGTTTAGGTTGGATATTAGGAAAAACTTTTTCACCAAGAGGGTGGTGAAACACTGGAATGCGTTACCTAGGGAGGTGGTGGAATCTCCTTCCTTAGAAGTTTTTAAGGTCAGGCTTGACAAAGCCCTGGCTGGGATGATTTAGTTGGGGATTGGTCCTGCTTTGAGCAGGGGGTTGGACTAGATGACCTCCTGAGGTACCTTTCAACCCTGATATTCTATGATTCAATCCTTCTTAGGCTTGGCCGGATATTACAGGTGATTTGTACCACACTACAGCCAAATCACCGCCCCACTGACAGACCTAACCAAAAAGAAACAGCCAAATGCCGTTCAGTAGACTGAAGAGTGTCAGAAGGTCTTTAACCAGCTTAAAGCAACACTCATGTCTGACCCTGTGCTAAGGGCCCCAGTCTTTGACAAACTGTTCCTAGTAACCACAGATGCGTCTGAGCGTGGTATGGGAGCAGTTTTAATGCAGGAAGGACTGGATCAAGAATTCCATCCTGTCATGTTTCTCAGCAAAAAACTGTCTGAGAGGGAAAGCCACTGGTCAGTCAGCGAAAAGGAATGTTACGCCATTGTGTCCACGCTGGAAAAGCTACCCCCATACGTTTGGGGACGGCGTTTCCACCTGCAAACTGACCATGCTGCGCTACAGTGGCTTCATACCGTCAAGGACAATAACAAAAAACTTCTTCAGTGGAGTTTAGCTCTCCAAGATTTTGATTTTGAAATACAATACATTTCAGGAGCTTCTAACAAAGTGGCTGATGCACTCTCCTGTGACAGTTTCCCAGAATCAACTGGTTAAAATCGTCCTTGAAATGTGGAAATTATTGTTAGTTTTTATATAATCAGTAGTATATCTAGAGATGCATGTGTCTTATTAATTCTGTTTTCTTCTAGCGCTCCAGGAAGAAATCACAGCCAGCATGGAGCAGGCTGTCCAGCACTGTCTATGATTTGGGGAGCATGTCATAAATATAAAGGGAAGTGTAACAACCTTTATGTATGCAGTAAAATAAAATCCCTCTTGGCCAGAGGTACAGAATCCCCTTACCTGTAAGAAGCTGAGCCCTGATTAGGGGGCGGGGCTTCACTGACTAGGGGTCCTATAAAGGTAGCAGCCAGTCAGGCAGTGGCACAGACAGCTGCAGCGGCACAGGAGCCAGCAAACAGAGCTGTAAACAGGGGAGTTTGAGTGGGAGTTTGTCTTGTGGTGCTTGTGTGGGGTTTGGTTTTGCTGTGGGTGGTGGTGTTTTGGTGTGGTTTGTGTTTCCCAGATTAACAGGATTTAGGTGGGAAGGCTATGACAGATACAGAGGTGGGAGTGACCCATGTAGCAGAAGACACAATGAAGATGACTGGATGTGGAAGCTGTGGTATGTACATGATCCTGGAGGGGGCACCTGGTAAGAGTTTTGTCTGCATGAAGTGCCGTCTGATAGAGCTGATGGAGGAAAAGATCCGAGGTTTGGAGATGCAGGTGGAAAGTCTGGTAGAGTTTAGGAAGGGGTTTGAGCAGATTATGGAGCAAAGACATGAGGTATCTGAAGGGAAAAGCTCAGACTTGCAGATGGAAGCAGGACTGAGGAATTCTGAGGGGAGACTGGGTGAGGAAAGTGGTCAGTGGAAGCATGTGACTAAAAGAACTAGGCAGAGGAAAAGACGGGCTAGTGAAGGAGTAATAGAGCTTAAGAATAAGTTTGCAGAGTTGGAAAATGAAGAAGGGGCTCAGCAGGTAGTCACTGAGGGTGACAGGGCAAGGAAGAAGAGAAGAGCGGTTAGTCCTATAGGAAAAGGGGAAGAGTTAATGGAGATTACATCAAATATGAGCCCCAGGAGGATACAGGACGGGTTAAAAAGGATTACAAGGGAGAATGGGAATGGAAAGAACTTGCAGCCAGAGGGAACAGGGGATAGACTGGAGAATAGCACCGTCACTAGGAAAAGGCAGGTCTATGTGATTGGGGACTCTTTACTGAGAAGAATAGATAGGCCTGTAACCAGAGCTGATCCAGAAAATAGGAGGGTGTGCTGTCTTCCAGGTGCTAAGATACGGGATGTAGACCTGAGGTTGAAAAGGATTCTAAAGGGAGCGGGAAAGAATCCCCTAATTATCCTTCATGTGGGAACAAATGATACGGCTAGATTCTCGCTGGAAAGTATTAAGGGATACTATGCTAGGCTGGGGAGGACGCTTAAGGAAATTGAGGCTCAGGTGATCTTTAGTGGGATTCTGCCTGTTCCTAGAGAAGGGCAACAAAGATGTGACAAGATTATGACTATCAATAGATGGCTTAGGCAGTGGTGCTATAAGGAGGGCTTTGGGATGTATGGCCACTGGGAGGCATTCATGGATAGAGGACAGTTCTCTTGGGATGGACTTCATCTGAGTAGGGAAGGAAATAGACTTCTAGGATGGAGGCTAGCACAACTGATTAAGAGAGCTTTAAACTAGGAATTTGGGGGAGATGGTTGGGAGATGTCCAGGTAATCTCCACGCCAGAATTTAGCATAGAGTGGAAAGAAAATGAAGTAAGAGTGGATACAGCCGTAGGTAGGAGGAAGGGCAGTGTAGATACAAGTCTAATAGGTTATACTGGTAGTAAAATAACCATGCCTAATAGGGTACAGAATGTGAGTGAGGCCAAACAGCAAAAATTAAGATGTTTGTACACTAATGCAAGGAGCCTAGGTAACAAAATGGAGGAACTAGAGTTACTGGTGCAGGAAGTGAAACCAGACATTATAGGGATAACAGAAACATGGTAGAATAGTAGTCATGACTGGGCTACAGGTATTGAAGGGTATGTGCTGTTTAGGAAAGACCGAAATAAAGGTAAAGGTGGTGGAGTAGCACTGTATATCAATGATGAGATAGAATGTAAAGAAATAAGAAGCGATGAAATGGATATGACTGAGTCTGTCTGGGCAAAAATTAAATTGGGGAAGAAAACTATTAGAGCCTCCCCTGGGATAGTGCTTGGGGTGTGCTATAGACCGCCGGGATCTAATTTGGATATGGATAGAGCCCTTTTTAATGTTTTTAATAAAGTAAATACTAATGGAAACTGTGTGATCATGGGAGACTTTAACTTCCCAGATATAGACTGGAGGACGAGTGCTAGTAATAATAATAGGGCTCAGATTTTCCTAGATGCGATAGCTGATGGATTCCTTCAGCAAGTAGTTGCTGAACCGACTAGAGGGGATGCCATTTTAGATTTGGTCTTGGTGAGTAATGAGGACCTCATAGAGGAAATGGTTGTAGGGGATAATCTTGGCTCAAGTGATCATGAGCTAATTCAGTTCAAACTGAACGGAAGGATTAACAAAAATAAATCTGCAACTAGGGTTTTTGATTTCAAAAGGGCTGACTTTCAAAAATTAAGAAAATTAGTTAGGGAAGTGGATTGGACTGAAGAATGTATGGGTCTAAAGGTAGAGGAGGCCTGGGATTATTTTAAATTAAAGCTGCAGAAGCTATCGGAAGCCTGCATCCCAAGAAAGGGGAAAAAATTCATAGGCAGGAGTTGTAGACCAAGCTGGATGAGCAAGCATCTTAGAGAGGTAATTAAGAAAAAGCAGAAAGCATATACGGAGTGGAAGAAGGGAGGGATCAGTAAGGAAAGCTACCTTATTGAGGTCAGAATATGTAGGGATAAAGTGAGACAGGCTAAAAGTCAAGTAGAGTTGGACCTTGCAAAGGGAATTAAAACCAATAGTAAAAGGTTCTATAGTCATATAAATAGGAAGAAAACAAAGAGAAGAAGTGGGACCGCTAAAAACTGAGGATGGAGTGGAGGTCAAGGATAATCTAGGCATGGCCCAATATCTAAACAAATACTTTGCCTCAGTCTTTAATAAGACTAAAGAGGATCTTAGGGATAATGGTAGCATGATAAATGGGAATGAGGATATGGAGGTAGACATCACCATATCTGAGGTAGAAGCAAAACTCAAACAGCTTAATGGGACTAAATCGGGGGGCCCAGATAATCTTCATCCAAGAATATTAAAAGAATTGGCACAAGAAATTGCAAGCCCATTAGCAAGAATTTTTAATGAATCTGTAAACTCAGGGGTTGTACCGTATGATTGGAGAATTGCTAACATAGTTCCTATTTTTAAGAAAGGGAAAAAAAGTGATCCGAGTAATTATAGGCCTGTTAGTTTGACATCTGTAGTATGCAAGGTCTTGGAAAAAATTTTGAAGGAGAAGGTAGTTAAGGACATTGAAGTCAATGGTAAATGGGACAAAATACAACATGGTTTTACAAAAGGTAGATCGTGCCAAACCAACCTGATCTCCTTCTTTGAGACAGTAACAGATTTTTTAGACAAAGGAAACGCAGTGGATCTAATTTACTTAGATTTTAGTAAGGCGTTTGATACTGTGCCACATGGGGAATTATTAGTTAAATTGGATAAGATGGGCATCAATAGGAAAATTGAAAGGTGGATAGGGAATTGGTTAAAGGGGAGACTACAACGGGTCCTACTGAAAGGTGAACTGTCAAGCTGGAGGGAGGTTACCAGTGGAGTTCCTCAAGGATCAGTTTTGGGACCAATCTTATTTAATCTTTTTATTACTGACCTGGGCACAAAAAGTGGGAGTGTGCTAATAAAGTTTGCGGATGATACAAAGCTGGGAGGTATTGCTAATTTAGAGAAGGACAGGGATACCCTACAGGAGGATCTGGATGACCTTGTAAACTGGAGTAATAGGAATAGGATGAAATTTAATAGTGAGAAGTGTAAGGTCATGCATTTAGGGATTAATAACAAGAATTTTAGTTATAAGCTAGGGACGCATCAACTAGAAGTAACGGAGGAGGAAAAGGACCTTGGAGTATTGGTTGATCATAGGATGACTATGAGCTGCCAATGTGATGTGGCTGTGAAAAAAGCTAATGTAGTCTTGGGATGCATCAGGAGAGGTATTTCCAGTAGGGATAAGGAGGTTTTAGTACCGTTATACAAGGCACTGGTGAGACCTCACCTGGAATACTGTGTGCAGTTCTGGTCTCCCATGTTTAAGAAGGATGAATTCAAACTGGAACAGGTACAGAGAAGGGCTACTAGGATGATCCGAGGAATGGAAAACTTGTCTTATGAAAGGAGACTCAGGGAGCTTGGCTTGTTTAGCCTAACTAAAAGAAGGTTGAGGGGAGATATGATTGCTCTCTATAAATATATCAGAGGGACAAATACCAGAGAGGGAGAGGAATTATTTAAACTCAGTACCAATGTGGACACAAGAACAAATGGATATAAACTGGCCACTAGGAAATTTAGATTAGAAATTAGACGAAGGTTTCTAACCATCAGAGGAGTCAAGTTTTGGAATAGCCTTCCGAGGGAAGTAGTGGGGGCAAAAGATCTATCTTGCTTTAAGATTAAACTCGATAAGTTTATGGAGGAGATGGTATGATGGGATAACATGGTTTTGGTAATTAAATATTAATGGTAAATAGGCCCAATAGCCTGTGATGGGTTTTTAGATGGGGTAAGATCCAAGTTACCCGGGAAAGAATTTTCTGTAGTATCTGGCTGATGAATCTTGCCCATATGCTCAGGGTTTAGCTGATCGCCATATTTGGGGTCGGGAAGGAATTTTCCTCCAGGGCAGATTGGAAGGCCCTGGAGGTTTTTCGCCTTCCTCTGTAGCATGGGGCACGGGTCACTTGCTGGAGGATTCTCTGCTCTTGAAGTCTTTAAACTACGATTTGAGGACTTCAATAGCACAGATATAGGTGTGAGGTTTTTTTTGTAGGAGTGGTGGGTGAAATTCTGTGGCCTGCGTTGTGCAGGAGGTCAGACTAGATGATCATAATGGTCCCTTCTGACCTAAATATCTATGAATCTATGAGTTAATCAGTTCAATTAACCTGGTTGGCACCTGACCAGAAGGACCAATGGAGAAAGAAGATACTTTCAAATCAAAGTGGGGAGGGAACCCTGACAGCATATATTTTTGTATTACCATGTGCCTAGGAGCATTAGTTATAGACCTGGACCCCATGGTGCTAGGCACTGTGCAAACACAGAACCATGCCCCACAACATTTCCAAGCTAAGTAAATAGCTTTGATTAAAATAAAGGAACAGAAAACTTTGTTTCTGACAGTATGTCTGTAAATGTCTGACAGTATGTCTGTAAATCGGCCCCTTTGTCACATTGGGTGCTGTGCATTACTGGAACTGCTGTTCAGTGTGTGCCAACCTTGCGCAAGGTGGTCAAATTACAGTTACCGTGGAACCAATCCATAACTTTGCAGTTCACACTGTTGTGCTTTTCTAGACCTGGCCATCTCTCTTATTTCATTGTGAGGTGTCAGACTCACATGCCTCTGTAATCTGAATGTTTGATCATTGAAATTGTGCTTTGGGCCAAACTCATCCTTGCCACAACTCTATAGAAGTTGGAGTTACACCAGGGATGGGTTTGGCCCTGTGAGCTTATATCTGGATAGGTATGTGGATACCCACAGGGAAAAATTAACACTAAGGCAAAGACAAAGGGCCAAATTCTGGCATGGATTTGAGGCCAGGCTTTGGCTTATAGCTTACATTAGAAGCTTGCTCGGCCATCTTTGGGGGGAAATTATTCAAGAATAAAGAAGTTTTAAATAACTGAAAAGAATATTCTGTGTGTATGTGAAATGAACCCCTGTGTGAGGGACAGTACCTTATTACACTAGCCAATTAGCCTCTGGAACTCATTGTCACAAGGTATCATTGAGGTTAACAGACTAGCAGGAGTCAAAAAAGAACCAGAAATATGTATGGATCAAAAGAACGCCCAGACTTACAACAGCACGAAAGGAAGGAAGAAAGACCAAGAATTTCAAAACAGATATAAACTCTCCTGCTTCAGGGCATAAATACACCTCTGGTGAACTTTGAGAAGAAGATTTCCCCAGATTCAGGGGTTTCGTGCACCTTTCTCTGATGTAGTTTGTTCTGGCCACTGTAAGACACTGGACTACATGGACCCTGGTCTGATCCCACCTGGCAATTCCTTGGTGTAACTGAGATGAGAATCTGGCTCTATGAACGAAACTATGTCTTGAGCCATAATAACAGTACCACAGCTATGACGTTCTAATAACTAGGCAATGGATCACTTGGATTTTACTGAGGCAAGTTCATCCCCTGGGAGACTTCATTTCCATCGCTGAATTGCATTGAGGATGAATCCAGACTCTGCTTTCAGCAGGGGGAAAGGTGACAGGGGAGAGCGGCCAGCATGAGTGAAATGTGTCAGAAGCAGCTCATGAGCAACTGAAAGGGACTCATCAGTCGTTTGTTTATGGATTTTCAATCTGGGGGTCGGGAACAGGTATCAGGGGGTTGTGACCACCCTGCCTGTCCCATGTTACTAAATGGGAGGGGGTCTGGGCTTGTTCCCAGCTAGATGGGGAAGAGGGAGACCTACTGTGAAAAAGATGCTGCTGATACAGAAGAGGTTGAGAATCAGCGCTCTGATTCACCCATCAGCCAGGACTTTCCCTCTGGGTCACAGACGACCACAGCTACCCTATCTGCTCCCTGCTTGGTCTCTCCAAAAGGCCTCTGGAGCTGCCAGCTACTACCACCACAGACACACTCTGGCTCTGACTTTTCCAGTTAATTGTACGGTACAAGGCACCCTGTAAACTGCACCATCTCTCCTTTCCCTTGGGTAGTTGTTTTAAAGAGGCAACACCCCTTGTATAAATAAAGGAGAGATTCCACTTTATTTCGAGGGTGGGAAATACTACGGCTGTCCAATAGCATCAGCAAGCAGGGAACTGATGGGACAAGTCTGGCCTCACTGGGTTAACATCATCCATCCAAGATTAGACTGGCCGACACAGTGTCAATAGTGAAGTGCCTCTGCTGCTCTGGGGCAAGCTGCTGGAGCTAATGCAGCGTCTCTGCTGCGTGTGGGTGTCTGTTACCCATTTAAGGTGGTAGCTGGGCATCATGAGGTATGGCCTCCCGGCTCCGTTTACACTGGAAACTGTGAAACAGAATCGTGCCACACTCGGAGACACCAATGGGTCATCTAATCCAGCTGCCCTTCGGCCGAGGCAAAACAGACTAATCCATCCAAGTTAGTCTGTCACCTGCCCCGTCAGACCAGCGCAATGACCTGTCTATTTTAGTAGTCTTTCAATGATCCATTTAATTCGGTAGCCTGCCTATAGCAGCATCTAATGCTGGGTCTTTCATAAAAAGACAATACCGGGGTGGAAATTGTTACTGTCGTGGTTAGTAATTACTGTACACCCTGCTGCCTAAGGATTGATTGCTGATCCTACAGAGCTTGGATAATTAGCTCCCTGCCCCTCATCAGTCAGATCTGTGGTTTGATTATGTCACACACAATGTTTTCCTTTATCCATATTAAAATGATGTAACGTACCTTTTAATTTAACTGAGCCTGCTATTGTCCTTGTGTGAGTAGGAAGTGTAAAAGGAGCACCATGCTGGCATTTTCGGTGCTATTCATTATTTTGTGCACAGCACTTAAAATATCACCTCTGGCTTTTCTTCCCACACTCACCAGACCTGGTCTTTTCAATCTCTCTTTGTCTAGATTCCTTCTGCTACACTGCAATAAAATGTCCTCAGCCGGCCCATGTCAGCTGACTCAGGCTCACAGGTCTCAGGATCCGGGACTATAAAATTGCAGTGTAGACATCCCAGATCGGGCTAAAGCCCAGGCTCTGGGACCCTTCACACCCAAGCCCTGTGAGCCAAGTCAGCTGACACAGGCCAGCGACATGTGTTTTATTGCCGTGTAGGTGTCACCCTAAAGCCAAGGTGAATAGTGATGAAATGAAGAATGAGGACGTACCATTAGCTCAGATAATGGCATCACATTATTTAGTTTTATTATTTAGCCATTTTTAATATGGTCTAACGTTTTACTCCATTTTGACCATTGCTGTGCACTGAATTATCTTCATTGACACCTGGATCTTTTTTCACATATACAATGAAATCATGATCTGATGTCTTCCTAGAAGATACATATTAACTCAACCCCACTTGAGCAGGATTTAAGTAGAGTATTTAGATTCCAGGCTCTCTGAGGCAGGGCAGTCAACACCTGTACAATGCCACTGGATGATCGAGATGCTAAAGGAGCACTGAAGGAAGATAACGCCATTGCGGAGAAACTAAATGAATTCTTTGCATCGGTTTTCAAGACTGAGGATGTGAGGGAGATTCCCAAACTTGAGATATTTTTTTTCGGTGACAGATCTGAGGAACTATCTCAGATTGAGGCGTCATTAGGGGAAGTTTTGAAAAAAACAGATAAATTAAACAGTAATAAGTGGCCAGAACCAGATGGTATTCACCCAAGAGGAACTGAAATGTGAAATTGCAGAACTACTAACTGTGGTATGTAACTTACCATTTAAATCAGCTTCTGTACCAGACAGCTGGAGGATAGCTAATGTGATGCCAATTTTTAAAAAAGGCTCCATAGGAGATCCCAGCAATTACAGGCTGGTAAGCCTAACTTCAGTACCAGGCAAATTGGTTGAAACAATAGTAAAAAACAGAATGATCAAACACGTAAATGAACATAATTTGTTGGGGAAGAGTCAACGTAATTTTTGTAAGGGGAAATCATGCCTCACCAATCTACTAGCATTCTTTGTGGGTGTCAACAAGCATGTTGACAACAAAGATCCAACATTCCACACAAAGATGGACTACAAGCCGTCAGGAACAGTATCCCCGATAATGTCACGGCAAACTTGGTGGCTGAACTTTGTGACATTGTCCTCACCCATAACTATTTCACATTTGGGGACAATGTATACCTTCTAATCAGCGGCACTGCTATGGTACCCGCATGGCCCCAGAGTATGCCAACATTTTTATGGCTGACTTAGAACAACGCTTCCTCAGCTCTCGTCCCCTAATGCCCCTACTCTACTTGCGCTACATTGATGACATCTTCATCGTCTGGACCCATGGAAAAGAAGCCCTTGAGGAATTCCACCATGATTTCAACAATTTCCATCCCACCATCAACCTCAGCCTGGACTAGTCCACACAAGAGATCCACTTCCTGGACCCTACAGTGCTAATAAGCGATGGTCGCATAAACACCACCCTATACCGGAAACCTACTGACCGCTATGCTTACCTACATGCCTCCAGCTTTCATTCAGACCACACCACACGATCCATTGTCTACAGCCAAGCTCTGAGATACAACCGCATTTGCTCCAACCCCTCAGACAGAGACAAACACCTACAAGATCTCTATCAGGCCTTCTTACAACTACAATACCCACCTGCTGAAGTGAAGAAACAGACTGACAGAGCCAGAAGAGTACACAGAAGTTACCTACTACAGGACAGGCCCAATAAAGAAAATAACAGAACGCCACTAGCCATCACCTTCAGCCCCCAACTAAAACCTCTCCAACGCATCATCAAGGATCTACAACCTATCCTGAAGGATGATCCATCACTCTCACAGATCTTGGGAGACAGGCCAGTCCTTGCTTACAGACAGCCCCCCAACCTGAAGCAAATACTCACCAGCAACCACACACCACACAACAAAAACACTAACCCAGGAATCTATCCTTGCAACAAAGCCCGTTGCCAACTGTGTCCACATATTTATTCAGGGGACACCATCATAGGGTCTAATCACATCAGCCACACTATCAGAAGCTCGTTCACCTGCACATCTACCAATGTGATATATGCCATCATGTGCCAGCAATGGCCCTCTGCCATGTACATTGGCCAAACTGGACAGTCTCTACGCAAAAGAATAAATGGACACAAATCAGATGTCAAGAATTATAACATTCAAAAACCAGTCGGAGAACACTTTAATCTCTTTGGTCACTCGATTACAGACCTAAAAGTTGCAATTCTTCAACAAAAAATCTTCAAAAACAGACTCCAACGAGAGACTGCTGAATTGGAATAAATTTGCAAACTGGTTACAATTAACTTTGGCTTGAATAAAGACTGGGAGTGGATGGGTCATTACACAAAGTAAAACTATTTCCCCATGTTTATTCCCCCCTTCCCCTACCCCCACTGTTCCTCAGACATTCTTGTCAACTGCTGGAAATGGCCCACCTTGATTATCACTACAAAAGGTTTCCCTCCTCCCCCCCCCCACTCTCCTGCTGATAATAGCTCACCTTACCTGATCACTCTCGTTACAGTGTGTATGGTAACACCCATTGTTTCATGTTCTCTGCGTATATAAATCTCCCCACTGTATTTTCCACTGAATACATCCGATGAAGTGAGCTGTAGCCCACAAAAGCTTATGCTAAAATAAATTAGTTAATCTCTAAGGTGCCACAAGTCCTCCTTTTCTTTTTGCGGATATAGACTAACACGGCTGCTACTGTGAAACCTATGGATATAGTGTACCTAGATTTTCAGAAAGACTTTGATAAGATCCCTCACCAAAGGCTTTTAAGTAAAGTAAGTTGTCATGGAATAAGAGAGAAGGTCCTCTCCTGGATCAGTAACTGGTTAAAAGATAGAGAAAAAAGGGTAAGAATAAATGGTCAGTTTTCAGAATGGAGACAGAAGTGTTATTTACTCCTTCTCATAATACAGGAACTAGGGGTCACCAAATGAAATTAATAGGCAGCAGGTTTAAAACAAGGAAAATGAAGTATTTCTTCACCCAAGGCACAGTCAACCCGTGGAACTCTTTGCAAGAGGATGTTGTGAAGGCCAAGACTATAACAGGGTTCAAAAAATAATTAGATAAGTTCATGGAGGATAGGTCCATCAATGGCTGTTAGCCAGGATGGGCAGGGATGGTGTCTGTAGCCTCTGTTTGCCGGAAGCTGGGAATGGGCGACAGGGGATGGATCACATGATGATTCCCTGTTCTGTTCATTCCCACTGAAGCACCTGGCATTGGCCTTTATTGGAAGATAGGATACTGGGCTAGATGGATCATTGGCCTGACCCAGCATGGCCATTCTGACGTTCTTAATTAAAAGAACGTGTTGATGACATTTTCAAACATTTCTGTTTTATGGTGAAATGTTGTTTTGGGGGAATTTTTCCAACCCACTGTAATTGTGAGTATTTGCATTGGAAACTTGACTCTGAGAATTATGGCCATCCATCCAGAGCACAGAAACCTACTGTATGACGTGTTCAATTAAAGCAACAGAGATTTCAGCACCTAATACTCACCACAAATAAGCCACAGAACCAAAAATTATTCCCAGATATTTTGGCGAATAATTTTTAATCACAAATCAATGCAAGAAAAGTATTGACTATTCCTGGACAATTCCCAAACAGAAGTGTATCATCATCATCATCATCATTGGAGATCAGCCAATCATTGTGCTAAGCATTGTATAAACACTTATTAAAAAGGCAGCCCTTGCCCCAAGGAGTTTATAGTTGAGGGCTCAATCCTGCAAAGACTTACAGACATGCTTAACTTTATAGGTCAGAATAGTCCCATTGAAATCAATGGAACTGCTCACATGCCTGAAGTTAAACACATGAGTAACACTCTGCAAGATCAGGGCCCACAAGTGCAATTCACTGAATACACTATTCATCCTGAATTATTCCTTTAGCTCTGCGGCTCTCTGGAAGTGACACCACTCCTGTGCTGTTCATTGACTCATCTCTGTCATTAGTTAATAACACTGAGCAGCACTAGTCCTGGTCCCAGACCCCGGGGTTCTGCTCTGCATGCTGAGGTTTACCTTCTCTTTGCCTCCTGCCCTTTAACCCAATTTTTAATCCAGGACTTTATCTTTCAACCTGCCAAGCATCCCTGACAGGCTCTTGTGAGAATTTATCAAAGGCTTTTAGAAAATGTCAATAACTAATATTCACCGCCTCCCTTTAATCCACTCCTGCAGTTTGGTAGCACAAAGACTTGAGGCAGGTTAAAGGGACATCAGTTATTCTTGCTAGAGCTGCATTAGTTTATCTCTATCACACCAGTCTCTTTTAGGGAGTTTTATAACTCTGTCTTTAAAGATTTTCTCAACTCTTTTTCCTGATCCTGACCTAAAGTTCTTCTTCTGATGTGGTATCTCCATTATTGGAAGTTTGTAACTATGGTAGTTCATTTTGGCTAATCTCTGTGTGGATGAATACGCCTTTTGATCCATCCAGGATAACGTTTCAGAGTAGCAGCCGTGTTTCATGTTCTCTGTGTATATAGATCTCCCCACTGTGTTTTCATTGCATCCGATGAAGTGAGCTGTAGCCCACGAAAGCTTATGCTCAAATAAATTTTTCCAGGATAACGTATTGCCCATCCAAGATCTTCTTTTTCTGCCTTGTGTTCTTCTGCTATCA
This sequence comes from Chelonia mydas, assembly GCF_015237465.2. Taxonomy (NCBI): domain Eukaryota; kingdom Metazoa; phylum Chordata; order Testudines; family Cheloniidae; genus Chelonia; species Chelonia mydas. The sequence goes on along the minus strand of NC_051259.2, from coordinate 16,784,071 downwards.
ACTTTCCCTTCCAGTCCCCATAAACTTGCATCACCCACTGAACCTCTTAAAATGTGCCCTGCAAATCAAGTCTTTCTGTTCTTAAGATCTCTAAGGTTAGCAGAATTACCGTTACTGCCAATACTTTTTCACTGGTCACATGATCTTTCCACAATATTTTCAGAACTATTCTATTACCCCATAATTCAAAGGATTGTCATTTCTTTATTATCAATTGTTTGAATGCCTATGTTTCACAATCGACCAAATGTAAGATTTTAAGAACAGGAACTTAGTCTTCAGATTTATGTCTCTTTTCTTCATAAATTTATTCTTCCAGAATGTCTCTTTCACTGTTGCTATTCTGGCACTGACTTCAATATTCAATCTTCTATCTTCTGTAATGATGCTTCCTAAGTAGCAATAATTTCTCACCTACTGTACGGCTGCATCGATCCCTGGAATCTTGTATGTTTTCCAAAGATCCTTGCATACCACATAGTTTTAGTCCTGTTCACATTAATCTCTAGACCATATGCTTTGTCATATTCATATATAATCTCCACTAACTTCATCAGATCTTCTTCTGAATCAACCAACAGTACTGTGTCATCTGCATATCGAATATTACTAATCTTAATACCTTCTTCTGTTTCTTTGATTAATTTCATCAAACACTTGCTACAAATGTTGAATAAAGTCAGTGACCTTGTTTTATTTCATTCTTGATCTGTTAGATTTTCATTTTCATCTCTCATAGAATCATAGAATATCCAGGTTGGAAGGGACCTCAGGACCATCTAGTCCAACCCCCTGCTCAAAGCAGGACCAATCCTCAATTTTTGCCCCAGATCCCTCAATGGCCCCCTCAAGGATTGAGCTCACAACCCTGGGTTTAGCAGGCCAATGCTCACACCACTGAGCTATCCCTCCCCCCAAACTAATCCCATTTCAAAACAAAGCCAAAACAAGCCAATCCATAAGAACCCCAACACTCTATGTGACTAGATCCCCCCGGCCTGCAGTCTGGGACTGCAGTGGGCTCACTGTGCCCCCCTGACTCTCTCCCCCCCTTGCCCCTGCTTGCCGGGAGCCGATCAAAAAAAAGAAGCAACAAGCTACAAGCCAAACAAGCAACGAGCTACAAGCCAAAAACTAGCCAACAAGCAACTTACAAGCCAATTAAGGCAAAAACAAGCCCAATTTCTGCATTCTTTTTGCAGGTTTGGCATGTCTGCTAACAGGAGATTTTTGTGTGGAGTTAAATTCAAGTTGTAGGCTAGTTCTGGTGACCTCACAATTGGAAGTCCTGCTGTTCGCTTTGAATCAGATATGGATGCTACTCTATTCTTTGCATGATAAGACCCTAAAAGCAAGACTGTGTAACTGGTCACAATTGGAGGATGATTTTGGCGGGTTTGTAAGAAATCATGATGAGAGGATAATTGGGTTTTCACTATAAACCTAATTTTCTCTGTCACACACCCTCATTCACACATACAACTTTAGACAAAAAAATTCCTTCGGCTTCAAAATCTTTGCAATTACTTTGGTACCAGAGTAGAATCTTTGCAAAGTTTGAAATAAATTGAACAAATCATTATAGGACTTTCAATGCTATGCTTTCTTAAAATGGAAGACAGTAACTTTTGGAGGGTCCCTATAAAGTCAGCATGGTTTAATTTTTACACTTCAAGCTTTCTGTGCATGTTTACCTTCCCTTAATTGCACCTTTCCATATTGTTAAAAAATAAGGCCCTGATTTGCAACTGCATATGTGCAGACAGATTCCCTTGTGTAGAGGTCCACTGAAGTCAGTGAGTCTCCATGAAGGCATTGGTGGCCACCTACATGTACACAGTTGCAAAACAAGGGTCTAATTTTTTTGACCTGGACCATTTTTACTGTACGTCTATTTTAACTTGAATGTGAAGCAGCTTCATTAACTGGAAGTTAGCAAAGTATGTTTGCCTGTGAATTGACATATAGTCATGTACAGAATCCTGGCTGCTTTTCCTCACCCACACAATAGAGGAACACTATTTAATTACTTTCTGCTGCAATGTGCCTGTACTGTGTGGTTTTAGTCATGCAAGAGTTGGCAAGAGCTAACTGAAGAGTAATTTCTCTTTTTGAGAACTGTCGATCAGAGTAAGTGATTTCCTTATGTATAAGGATGTATAAAAATAATTAAAGAAATGTAAAAAGAAATTGAGAACCATGGTGGTTTCATGGCACCCGAACTTCGATGGCCCTGCAGTTTGGGTCAGACACAGAGCCAGGTTCTGGATCTTTCTGGAATATGGTATGTTTGGGAACCACCAGAGACTGCCGACACCTGGGGAGTGTATTCAGGCTCTTCACCAAAACTCATGTGCAGAACTTGAATATTTCACTATTCCACCGGAGGGTGGGAGTCACTGTGATGAATGGGGCTTTTCACAGTGTAAACAACCACCTTCCACCAGCTGGGCAGAATCATCATTTTCATGCATTTGCTCCAGGGGGCAGGAGATTTGATATTTTCCAGGAAATAAAAAGATTTTCTTGGCAAAATGAGCGTTCCCAGCCTGGGAACTGTTTGCATGGTGAAGAAATGTTGAAGCCAGATTGAACTGATTTTTCTCTTGCACCAACAAGCACACACAAGTGTACACACTCCCATGCCCACAGACACACACATTCCTTTCTTTCCGATCTCAGCCAGCTTTGCAGACTTTGGGCAGAATTCATGCGGGAAGCTCAGGGCAAGGTCCTCTGCAGCACACAAACATGCTGCACAAAGCATCTACTGGCAGTGGAGCTGCCCCGGGCTGCTTGCACATCCGCTGCAGGAAGGGTCTCTGCGCTGACTGCACATAGGCCAGGGCAGACCACCTCGCAGGTGAGCTGGAAGCAGCCCAAGGGAAGGGATGCAGATCCACGTTCGCGCAGATCCCGTGGCCTCAGTAATAAGCCCCAAGAGTCCCTTGGAACGGGCTGGAGTAGCAGCTGCAGGGAGGCTACACAGAGGCACTGTACCCATGGCCCTGGTTGTGGGTAGTAGATTTCATCTCCCTACCCACCCTCCATTCCACTCACCGATCACCTGACTAACTGCAGCCTATGCCAAGAGAGTGAATTTCACCCTTTGGGAATATTTTCACATGGCTGCATTTGGGACTTCCATGCAATCCTAGAAACCCAGGGATGCAAAAATCCTGCTGGATCAGCGAGACAGGCAGAATGACTGCCAACAGGGTGCTCTTGAGTGCACTGCCCACCTTCCTTGGAATACTGTGCCACAACTTAATAGATCTCAGCGAGGAAGTTTTGCTGCCGGAGTCTTTCCTCAGGGTAGAGGCAGAGGCCTAATAACGCTAGCCGCAAGCCCCGCTGTTACAGGGAAGATGGAGCGTTTACATTTGCTTCTCTACATAACTCAACTTTTTTTTCTTTAAATGAAAACAATAACAGAGCAAACCAAAACTTGCTGTGACATAAACCGACTCCCCATTCCATACTGTACCTGTGGCGATGTGAGTAATGGGCTACTCCCTGCCTATTACAACACGGCTAGCGCCTGTTGGTGCTCTCTGTTTACCCTGCCTTATCGTTCCCTGCCTTTTCATCACTCTCTTGTTCTGTTTGCTCAGTTAGGTCATCAAAACAAGTTTTCTCTCTCTCCCTATGCTTAGCCCAAGGAGATTTACTAATCCTATGTAACCAAATTAGCATTTCGTTTGCTTAATACGCCCTCCTGTACAACATATGCAAACGGCACTGAGAGATGTCCATTTTAGGTCTGGTTTGCTGGAGAGAGAAGGAAGTTTAGAATCTCCAGTCAGGACACCAGCACGGGCAGAAGAAGGGGAAAGGTTTTCAATCTGTTTAAGGGCATGCGTTCTTTCTGGTATTTCTGTTTGTGCTTATGTTCTCAATTGACTATTTCAACGCTCGACAGAGCCATTTATGGCAGCAAAATAACGACCGTTGCTGCTACTATTATCTGCTCTTCTCCTGGCATCTCAGTCCTTGGACAGGAGAAGTATATGAGGGGACAAGATTTCATGTTGTTTCCATCATATAACGATGACGGGGTCGGGGGGAAGGAGAAAAACCTAATAGATTTGGGTTTCTTTAGTATCTGTGGAGTCCAGTTGCACAGCCCATAGATTACACCTAGAGATGGGCATAAGCCCCAAAGTTTAGTATAGATTTGGATGATCAAATACGCCAGCGTTCAGACCCAAGGTGTTGGTTCAGTCCATTATAAACACAGATGCCAATTGTAAAATGTGGGTCTGGATTTCAGATTTCAAACACCTCCAAGGATCGATCTGTCTATCTTGGTTTTCACACTGCATTCGTCATTGTGATACCTGAGTGCTTTGTTCTAGGGTGGGGGGCTGTGTTTGGACCCAGGGGTCAGACTTCTCTCTATCTATAACACACAAGTATAAGGGTTTTCAAGTAGGATGGTCTGAAGAAAACATAAGAATGGCCATACTGGGTCAGAAAATGGTCCATCTAGCCCAGCATCCTGTCTTCCAACAATGGCCAATGCCAGGTGCTTCAGAGGCAATGAATATGACAGGCAATCATCAAGTGATCCATCCCCTGTCACCCATTCCCAGCTTCTGGCAGTCAGAGGTTTAGGGACACCAGAGCATGGGTTTGCATCCCTGACCACCTTGGTTAACAGCCATTGATCAACCTATCTTCCATGAACTTATCGCTCCCAGGAGGAAACATAAGGTAGTGGTGGTTGCTGACTCTCTTCTGAGGGGGACAGAAGCACCCTTCTGTTGCCCTGACATGGCATCCCGGGAGGTATGCTGCCTGCCATGGGCCCATATCCAAGACATTACGGAGGGATTGTCGAAGATCATCTGTCCCTCTGACTGCTACCCCATGCTACTCATCCATGTGGGCACTAATGATACTGCGAGGTATGACCCTCAGCAGATCAGAAGTGATCCAGGGCTCTGGAAGTACGGGTGAAGGAACTGGGAGCGCAGGTGGTGTTCTCTTCAATCCTTCCGGTCAAGGGTAGGGGCCCAGGCAGAGACAGATGCATCTTGTAGGTGAATGCCTGGCTGCGAGGATGGTGTTACCAGGAGGGCTTCGGCTTCCTTGACCATGGGATGCTGTTCCAGGAAGAAGGATGCTAAGAAGAGATGGGGTCCACCTATCGAGGAAGGGGAAGAGCATATTTGGATACAGACTGGCTAACCTCGTGAGGAGGGCTTTAAACTAGGTTTGAAGGAGGCAGGTGACCAAAGGTAAGTCAAGAACGTGGAGACCTGGGAGAAGGGTCAGAATTTGCGGGGAGCATGGGCTGTTATAGCAAGGATAAAGGAAAGACAAAACAGAACTGGGGGTAGAGGGGGAATTCAAATCAGTATCTTAGATGTCTTTATACTAATGAGAGAAGTATGGGGAATAAGCAGGAAGAACTCAAACTGCTAGTAAATAAACACAACTATGACATAATATGTATGCATGGGATAATATGCATGACTGGAATATTGGTATAGAAGGGTACAGCTTGCTCAAGAAGGACAGGCAGGGAAAAAAGGGAGGAGGTGTTGCCTTAGATATTAAAAATGTACACACTTGGACTGAGGTTGAGATGGAAATAGGAGACAGACTTGTTGAAAGTCTCTGCGTAAAGATAAAAGGGGTAAAAAACAAGGGTTGTGTCATGGTAGGATTCTACTACAGACCACCTAACCAGGAAGAAGAGGTGGATGAGGCTTTTTGTAAGCAACTAACAAAATCATCCAAAGCACAGGACTTGGTGGTGATGGGGGACTTCAACTACTCAGACATTTGTTGGGAAAATAACACTGCAGGGCACAGATTGTCTAACAAGTTTTTGGAATGTATTGGAGACAATTTTTTACTTCAGAAGATGAAGAAAGCACTAGGGGAGAGACTGTTCTAGATTTGATTTTAACAAATAGGGAGGAACTGGTTGAGAATTTGAAAGTGGAAGACAGCTTGGGTGAAAGTGATCATGAAATGACACAGTTCATGATTCTAAGGAATGGTAAGAGGGAGAACAGCACAATAAAGACAATGGATTTCAAGAAGGCAGACTTTAGCAAACTCCGGGAGTTGGTAGGTAAGATCCCAAGGGAAGCAAGTCTGAGGGGAAAAAAATTGACGGTTGGCAGTTTTTCAAAGAGACGTTATTAAGGGCGCAAGAGCAAACTATCCCACTGCGTAGGAAAGACAGGAAGTCTGGCAAGAGACCACCCTGGCTTAACCCGGAGATCTTACATGACCTGAAACTCAAAAAAGAGTCCTACAAAAAGTGGAAACTAAGTCAAATTACGAAGGATGAATATAAACAAATAACACAAGTATGTAGGGACAAAATTAGAAAGGTCAAGGCACAAAATGAGATCAAACTAACTAGAGACATCAAGGGTAACAAGAAAACATTCTACAAATACGTTAGAAGCAAGAGGAAGACCAAGGACAGGGTAGGCCCATTACTCAGTGAGGGGGGGAAAACAATAACAGAAAATGTGGAAATGGCAGAGGTGTTTAATGACTTCTTTGTTTCGGTTTTCACCAAGAAGGTTGGTGGTGATTGGACATCTAATGTAGTGAATGCCAGTGAAAATGAGGTAGGATCAGAGGATAAAATAGGGAAAGAACAAGTTAAAAATTACTTAGGCAAGTTATATGTTTTCAAGTCACCAGGGCCTGATGAAATACATCCTAGAATACTCCAGGAGCTGACTGAGGAAATATCTGAGCCATTAGTGATTATCTTTGAAAAGTCCTGGAAGACAGGAAAGATTCCAGAAGACTGGAAAAGGGCAAATATAGTGCCAATCTATAAAAACTGAAATAAGGACAACCCGGGGAATTACAGACCAGTCAGCTTAACTTTGTACCCAGAAAGATAATGGAGCAAATAATTACACAATCAATTTGCAAACATCTAGAAGATAATAAGGTGATAACTAACAGTCAGCATGGATTTATCAAGAACAAATCATGTCAAACCAACCTGATTGCTTTCTTTGACAGGGTAACAAGCCTTGTGGATAGGGAGGCAGTGGTAGACATGGTCTATCTTGACTTTAGTAAAGCGTTTGATACTGTATCACATGACCTTCTCATAAACAAACTAGGGAAATGCAACCTAGGTGGAGCTACTATAAGGTGCAAAACTGGTTAGAAAACTATCCCCAGAGAGTAGTTATCCGTGGTTAACAGTCATCCTGGAAGGGCATAACAAGTGGGGTCCCGCAGCGATCAGTTCTGGATCTGGTTCTGTTCAAGATCTTCATTAATGATTTGGGTAATGGCATAGAGAGTACACTTATAAAGTTTGCAGATGATACCGAGCAGGGAGGGGTTGCAAGTGTTTTGGAGGATAGGCTTATAATTCAAAATGATCTGGACAAACTGGAGAAATGGTCTGAAATAAATAGGATGAAATTCAATAAGGACAAATGCAAAATACTCCATTTAGGAAGGAACAATCGGTTTTGCACATACAAAATGGGAAATGACTGCTTTGGAAGGAGTCCTGCGGAAAGGGATCTGGGGGTCATAGTGGACCACAAGCTAAATATGAGTCAACAGTGTAACACTGTTGCAAAAAAGTGAACATCATTCTGGGCTGTATTAGCAGGAGTGTTGTAAGCAAGACACGAGAAGTAATTCTTCCGCTCTACTCCATGCTGATTAGGCCTCAGCTGGAGTACTGTGTCCAGTTCTGGGCGCCACATTTCAGGAAACATGTGGACAAATTGGAGAAAGTCCAGAGAAGAGCAACAAAAATGATCAAAGGTCCAGAAAATGTGACCTATGAGGGACTTACTAAGGGACCTACTGGGTTTGTTTAGTCTGGAGAAGAGAAGGCTGAGTGGGGACATGATAACAGTTTTCAAATACACAAAAGGTTGTTACAAGGAGGAGAGAGAACATTTGTTATCCTTAACCTCTGAGGATAGGACAAGATGCAATGGGCTTAAATTGCAGCAAGGGAGTTTTAGTTTGGACATTAGGAAAAACTTCCTAACTGTCAGGGTGGGTAAGCACTGGAGTAAATTGCCTAGGGAGGTTGTGGAATCTCCATCATTGGAGATTTTTAAGAGCAGGTTAGACAAACACCTGTCAGGGATGGTCTAGATAATACTTAGTCCTGCCATGAGTGCAGGGACTGGACTAGATGACCTCTCGAGGTCCCTTCCAGTCCTATGATGCTATCATTCTTTTCTGAACCCTGTTATAGTTTTGGCTTTCCACAACATCCCTGGCAACAACAAGTTATACAGGTTGACTGTGTGTTGTGTGAAGAAGGACTTCCTTTTGTTGGTTTTAAGCCTGCTGCTTATTAATTTCATTGGGTGATCCCTGGTTCTTGTGTTATGAGAAGGGGTCATGACTTTATAGCCCTCCATCATATCCCCCCTTTGTCTTCTCTTTTCTAAGCTGAAAATTCAGTCTTTTTAATCTCTCCTCACATGGCAGCTGTTCCATACCCATCATTTTTGTTGCCCTTCTTTGTACATTTTCCAATTCTAATAGATCTTTTTCAAGATGGAGTGACCTCAACTGCACACAGTATTCAAGATGTGGGCGTACCAGGGATTTATACAGCAGCTTTATGATAGGTTCTGTCTAATTATCGATCCCTTTTCTAATGGCTTCTAACGTTCTGTTCGCTTTTTTGACTGCTGCTGCACATTGAGCAGATGTTTTCAGAGACCCATTCACAATGGTTCCAAGATCTCTTTATTGAACGGTAACAGCTAATTTAGACCCCCCTCGTTCTGTATGTATAGTTGGGATTATGTTTTGCAATGTGCCTTACTTTTCATTTATCAACATTGAATTTCATCTGCCATTTTGTTGTCCAGTCCCTCAGTTTTGTGAGATTCCCTTGTAACTCTTCACAGTCTGCTTTGGACTTAGCTATCTTGAGTACTTTCGTATCATCTGCAAATTTTGCCACCTCACTGTTTACCCCCTTCTCCAGCATTTCTGTCAGGCCCTGCCATTTCTCTCTGGCTACATCTACTCAACTAACTAGTGGCATTTCATTCCCTGCTTGTGTCCCCAGACTCATGCTAGTTCTCATCAAGCTAGCGCGAGTATGTATAGCAATGTAGCCATGGTAGCAGGGATCGTGGCAGTGGAGGCAGGGTTGAGCCACACCGAGCAGGAATACATGCCCACTGGTTTCAGGTAGGTTTGTACGTGGCATGGCTTAGCCATGTCTCCACTGCTCTATATACGTGCACTAGCTCTCCTCGGGGGGAATCCCAGCCCTAGCTCATAGTGTAGACATCACCTCTAAATAACCCTTTAGGGTGCAGATTTTGGGAATATTTGGGGTTGGCAACCTGACGAGTTCTTGAGTTCTTTACGCTGAGAACTCAGGGAGGAGCTGTGTAGGGTGAGAGTTGTAGTGAACAACCAGGGAAGCGCAGTTCTGGGGAGCTGTTTAGGGAGAACACTACGGAAGCACTTGGAGAAGATATTTCTGAGTACTCGAGAGAGGTGCAGATTAGGCTGAGCAGTGGCAGGGAGCAGTTTCAGGTGAACTTCTCTCTGGAGCAAGGAGTTCAGAGTTAGGCACTTGGGGACTGGAGCTGGGAGGAGCAAATGCAGTTAGGATAAGCATCCAGGAGAGGGGGCTGGGGGAGCACTTGAGAGAAAAGGGGGCTAAAGTGGAGCTTATTGGGGGAAAACATGGCAGAGAGCAGCTTAGGGAACTGCGCTGAATTTATGGGAGTGGGGCCCATTTACACCAGGTCTGTCTGTTTCCTGTCCCTGCCTGGGGAGCTCACAGGCCAATTCAAAGAACAGTTTACACACCAGTGGCAAGGGGGCAGCGCCAGCTTAGACAACTCCCTAGTGAAGCTGCATGGGAGATTGGGTTCTAAGGAAGGAGCTGGAAGAGAGCCCCTGGCTGGCAACAGATGGGAGGCAGATATAAATTAGGGGATAGCACGAAGAAGGTGCTTGCAATTTATAATTGGCTGCTTATTTACCTATGGGTCTGACAGGCTGAATACCTCTCTGGCACAATACTGCAGAAGTTAGTGGATTTACACCAGGGATGTATGTACCCCATTATAACTACAGGGTTTTGTTAGGCTGTTCCTTTTATTCCAGATCACTTTTTGTCATCTCTTCTTACTTAAATCAAGCGTAATTTAAAAACAAATAGCCCCAGCTTGAGATTATGTCGGGATCCCAAACCCAGTTCTAACCCTTCCTGTCTAGCTTATATCTGAGACTTTAACTCTGAAGTCTTAAGTCCGAAGACAGTGGCACTGTCTTGCCCCTTGCCCCTCCAAGAGAAGCAGAATTGTTTCCCATTTCCCATAATATTTAGCTTCTCTTTAGACTGAGCGATTTGTCTGAAAAGGACTTTAAAGGATTCTAAAGATGATGATATTTAAAAACAAATACAAAAGAAATCCCAGCTGAGCCCATTACATGTTATTGAGTTAAATACAGAGATTTTACACTGCCTGTAAGTGGGTTTTAAATCATGGTTCGAAATAGCTGCTGATCCCTGGAAAGCTTTGAAAAGCATTTATTTAGATGTAGCTGTGCCAGTATATCACACGAGCAGTGCTCCAATATGTTGCATTTGAAGAAGGAATCATCTAATTGCTTATCCTTGTAAATTAATAAAATTTTAACAAACCTATCCAAAAAAAAGTGTACCTCTGATCTGTCCTTTTTCTTATTAGAAACGTCTCTTTGGAAAAAGATCTCAGATGTGACTTACTAATACCTTGTGACATCAGGGTCATAGGACTCAGCTGAGATCTTTTTCCAAAGAGACGCTTCTAATAAGAAAAAGCCCAGGGACCCTACAACCAGCGGCTGAGGTCTGCACTATCCCACACCTTGCTGCTATTTCCTTGGGTTGCTTCCTACATTGCCTCTATCGGGCTCCCTCTTCAGCCTCCTCTGGGTACGCCCATCCCTCCGGACCAAGCTGCCTTCTCTACCTAGCCTGAGAGAGTGACTGCAGCCCCCTTCTGCCCTCAGCTACCTGGCTTTATACAAGCCCTGCCTGTTCCTGGCCAGGTGAAAAGCCAGCCATGCACATTTGCTAGCAGAGCCCTGCCAGCCACAGGGGTGGGACAGGGGGATTGCTCAGACAGATGAGGAGCTCCTGGCAGCGCTCTGTGGAATGAACCAATCCCCTCAATTCCCCTTTGGGCACTATGCGAACATTCAGTCTGAGCACAAGCCATTAGAAAGCGTCATGGAGAAGCCAAGGCTGAGAGCACCCCTGCATCTACAATATATGGTATTTACATTGCAGCGCTCTGAGGTGAGGCTAATGTACTGCCAGGGAAAGTCACTCCTGGTGGCAGATACACTGAGCAGGGCAGACAATCCAGAGTCCAGCATGGATGGCTCTGTGGGAGAGGAAACAGCCTATCCACATGCTACAACACCTTCGCATCTCCCCAGGAGGCTCCAGGCAATCAAACCAAGCACCAAACAGGATGTGGGCACAGGCAGGAAAACGATTCATACTCCAGGGCTGGCCAGGTCACAAGGAGCAGGTGCCCCAGGACGCTCCCCCTGCTCCCAGCTGAGGGTTGAGGTATGTGCACAAGACAGGGTTTGTGCAAAGGTCCCTGAGCAGTGATCCCAGCAGATTTACAAGCTGACATCCTGAGATGGACACACACTTCACACCTGGGGATAGGGACATGCCTGAGACGAGCCAGGGAGGGTATCTAATGGCCAGGCATGAACACCCTCTGAGGGGTGTACAGGGAACTGTGTGAGATGTCAGCGACAACAGACAGAGTCTCTACAGCCTCATGAAATCCCAGTTCAAACCTGGGAACATGTCATAACACACCTGGACACTTTTAATGACAGGAAGTTGGACTGTGTGGAGGACACTGAGGCAAGACCTGTGATAAGGAAACTGAAGGCGCAGGGTCTGGCATCCCTGACTTGTGATGCTCACATAATGGCCACAGCACACTGCAGCAGAATACAACTGATTCAGCCCCAAATGGGTTGAGCACAAGACCTCCCTTGGGGACCCACAAAGCAAAGGGAGGGAGAGTCGGCACTACAGACATTCAGGAGACTGATGGCAAAAGCCAAACAGACAGGAAGGGGTCCCCATCTGGCCATGATGGACCATTGTAATTCTCCTTCCCAGGGCCCAAATGGTAGCCCAGCACAGGGACTGATTGGCCAGAGAACCAAGACTCTGCTTCCCATGAGGGGTCATCATGAGGTGGCAGCCCAGTGGTGGAAATACAAACAGGACACAGACGCAGTTAAGAGAACACCAAGCTAGGCAGGCAGCCCACCATAACAAAGGAGCCAAGGACCTGAAGCCACTACGCACAGGTGCGTAGACTTGGGTCCAAACATCAAACAGCCACACAAAACAATGGCAAAGGGCAAGAGTCCCAGCTGCAGTCGGGCACAGGCCATGTGAGGTCACTACAGAGTCAGGAGAGCAGTGGAGATGAAAGCAGAGATAACTACAGAATAGTGACAGACAGACAGCACATCCAGACAGACGGGGCCACGGTCAGGACCAGGGGGACTAGAAAGACCCTCAGCGATCATCTGGCCTGATGTAGGAGAGTCAGAAAGGACGAGTGACACAGAGGACTAACGGAAGGAGGGCAGCACCTGGCTGGAGACAAGTTTCCACCAACAGCCGTAACACATACAAGAAGTGGGAGACTGGTTCGAAGACCAGCACACCTGAAGGAATTTAGGCCTAACAGACACTAATGGGAGACCATTAAAGGCCATGTCACAAGGGTGGGATATATGACTAGCAACCGCTGGCCCCAGCAAGTCAGGAAACATTGACACAAAGATACAACAACAGCCAGAAACATTAAACAGAAAGCTGTAGCAACATGCATGAAATCTGGAGGGAGGAGCACAGGTTGCAGCAGGGAAGAGATTGGAGGACGCCCCAGGAAGTCGGTCTGTGTGCAAATGGCTGAAAGGCTCACTCCAGCTGCAGCCCTTTTGGAAATAGCGCTCTTCATAAAGAGCTTGTGTAGCGTTAGAAACAGGGAGTTAACACGGCACACAGCACATGAAATAGGTCACTGGAGCCTCCATTTTATTTGATCACACTGGAAAAACCAAATCACTTGAATTTATAAATCATTCAACTTCCATTCTTCAATCTGATTGTATTAGGCAGATGTTACTGAATGAATCAGTCACTGGCTATAGAAAGTTGTCCTTTATTTAGGAAAGATGGGGCCAAAGATTAGAATGAGTAAGAAAACAAGGAGTCCATGGAAATCTCCCTGGTGACTAAAGACAGACTACAGCTAACGGCTGTGTTGTTCAGACATCGTTACTGGTATCATAAGCATTAGCATGTGCTCAGAAAGCTGTGATATGTATCGAAGCGAATGTACAGGTAACAACATCAACCTTTTAGAAATTGGTGTGAAACAGGATTTTTGAAAGTTTGAAGCCAAACTTATGATGTTCGGGGTTAAATTTCTAGAAAGGCTGAAACCTGGCCTCTCTGGCTCTGTACTGATATTTATTTAGATTAAATACTCAGCAAATATAGAAATGAGGATCAATTAATGAATGACACAATCAGCAAAAAGACCAAATTCATCGGCTACACTGTTCATAATGAATTACTGGACCAGTTCCAGCTTCAAGTAATTAAGAAACTGGATAGAACTGCCCTATTCAGGCTCTACGGGTAGTGATCAACAGCTCAATGTCTAGTTGGCAGCCGGTATCAAGCAGAGTGCCCCAGGGGTCAGTCCTGGGGCCGGTTTTGTTCAACATCTTTATTAATGATTTGGACGATGGGATAGATTGCACCCTCAGCAAGTTCATTGATGACACTAAGCTGTGGGGAGAGGTAGATACGCTGGAGGGTATGGATAGGGTCCAGAGTGACCTAGATAAATTGGAGGATTGGGCCAAAAGAAATCTGATGAGGTTCAACAAGGACAAGTGCAGAATCCTGCACTTAGGACGGAAGAATCCCATGCATTGCTACAGACTGGGGACCGACTGGCAAAGCAGCAGTTCTGCAGAAAAGGACCTGGGGATTACAGAGGATGAGAAGGTGGATATGAGTCCGCAGTGTGCCCTTGTTGCCAAAAAGGCTAATGGCATATTGGGCTGCATTAGTAGAATCCATTACCAGCAGATCGAGGGAAGTGATTATTCCCCTCTATTCGGCACTGGTGAGGCCACACCTGGAGTATTGCGTCCAGTTTTGGGCCCCCCACTACAGAAAGAATATCGACAAATTGGAGAGAGTCCAGCAGAGGGCAACAAAAATGATTAGGGGGCTGGGGCACATGACTTACGAGGAGAGACTGAGGGAACTGGGCTTGTTTAGTCTGCAGAAGAGAAGAGTGAGGGGGGATTTGATAGCAGCCTTCAACTACCTGAAGAGGGGTTTCAAAGAGGATGGAGCTCAGCTGTTCTCAGTGGTGGCAGATGACAGAACAAGGAGCAATGGTCTCAAGTTGCAGTTTGGGAGGTCTAGATTGGATGTTAGGAAACACTATTTCACTAGGAGGGTGGTGAAGCACTGGAATGGGTTACCTAGGGAGGTGGTGGAATCTCCATCCTTAGAGGTTTTTAAGGCCCGGTTTGACAAAGCCCTGGCTGGGATGATTTAGTTGGGATTGGTCCTGTTTTGAGCAGGGGGTTGGACTAGATGACCTCCTGAGGTCCCTTCCAACCCTAATATTCTATGATTCTATTAAGAGAAGAACAGATTGGTCTTCTGAACTTCCCATACTGTACGTATGATTCTAACAGTTCAATGGCCCCGCATGACCAAATGCCCTGATTCTCATGTAAATATGGCAGCTTTATTCTTTCTTTGTAGAACAGACTCAGTAACAGCATTACGAAATGCCATCACAATAAATGGAAGCATATGCCACATAACACAAGTACAAAATTAGTTTATAAAAATAAAACTAGCTACCAAATCAGCTACCAGTATCAGTCCAGACTGGAATTCCCTTCATTTACCAGAGCTCATTCTCATCTATAATTAGGCCCATGACCAAGAATTTAAAAACTAGTCCCCAGCGTGTGGACTCAAAGGGGCCAGATTTTGTAAAGTGTTTAGGTGCCTAAAGATGCTGATAGGAACCTCGTAGGATTTTCAAAAGCACCTAACTCCCAACCTTGGTTGCAGCTGAGGGAGAACTGTGACAGCCCCTGCAAGGGAGACAGGGAATGTGGTGGTGAGACAGCACACAGAACGCGGTCATCACAGCCACGTCCGTGCAGATTCAGGGCAGTGCTGGAGTGGTGTGAACAGACCTGCAGCCGTCTTGGATTCTGTACAAAACTGGCATCAGGGAGGTGACGCGGATTTTACAGCTTGCAAATCAAACAAGGAAGCTCGCATGCCTTCCCATCTGTGTCAGCATGTTGGGACTTCCCCCAGGCTGGATGGGTTGCCAGCCACTGAGAATTACAGCACAGGGTTCCAAGCAAGATGAGGCATTCAGGTAAAAATAGCACGTGGGTCAGGGAGAGGTTAGCGCAGCACTCGGGGATTATTCAGGGAGCTACAAGAAAGAGTTTAAACACATAAGAGATCAAATGTGCCACAGAAACCATTAAATGACTGGTGTAGGCTGTACCTTACTAAACTGCGTATCCTGACGAGCCGTCCTTGGGTGAACAAGGCAAAATGACACACTTTGCCAAGGCAGATAGCTGCAAGTGGGGCAGCAAAACAATAATCTGCATGGTCAACTTGCGTCCCTCATGATGAGAGCAAACTGGGTTTAAGTCCAAGTCCAGTGAGTCTGACGGTCTCAACAAAGTCACTATCACATCCCTGTGCCCTGCCCCTCGCGCCTATTCTGCCCCCCAGGCACACACACACACATCATTGGAGGTGACGACAAAGATACTGAGGCCTGCTGCAGCTCAGGACCGAGGTGCATTTGGCAGAGTTGGGGAGAGACAGCAAGGACCGGAACAGCTGACAGTGTTTTGGCCCTGTCGTGTGCCCCACAGTCAACGCACCATGTGCCCTGTAGCAAGCCAGGCCTAAATTCTGCAGCAAGGTCTCTGGTTGATGCGGTGCGCCGGTGCAGCAGATTGAGAATTCAGCTTTATTTAGATTTAAAGTGGCAGTTTCCAGTCTGGGTTTGGGAAGACCCCCTGTGGTGGTTATCTGGCTGTTTCATCTCAAGCACCCAGCTGTCAATAATGCTGACATTTAAACTGTCTTCTGTATGTTTCAGAGTCAACACCCCTCTGAAATAGACAACTCCAAGAATTATTGTTTCAAGCTGTCTGCAGAATCAGGCCGACAGCAATGCATTAGTTCACACTCAGTTCACCTTTTCAAGGTGTTCTTCGCTTCCACAAGGGCTACAGACATCGTTTTTTACAAGTGAAGCAGATTTTGCAGCACAATTCCATGGCAAATTCGTTGGCCTCAGAAATACAGGATATTACTGACTATAGTTTGTTCTTCCCATGAAGTCATCCTGTTTGTGACATCACAGACATTTCCACAGGAAGCAGTTATTGAGTTATGATGTCATAAACTCAAGACCATAGACCGGACACTGATAGCAGTTACACTGCAGAAGTCAGTGGAATTACTCTTGGCTTCTAGTAGACCAGAGTCTGATTTCAGGAGCTGATGTAGTCTGAAGAAAATTTTTATTTTGTGTGTCCCTTCTCATCAAGACTGAGGGAAGGGCGAGACAGAAAATAGAGGTTATATAAATAGCATTGCATTGCAAAGCTTTCCATGAACCGCTAGCTGGTCTTCTTACCTTCATTTCTCCACCACCTTAATGTTTTACTTAATAAAGAATAATCCTTTAAGCGTCAATCGTCATGGGGAAGGAATTGTCTATAAACTCTATTAGATTAAAAACAACCTAAAACAGATGAGACCACAACCCTGTTTTTTCCTCCTGTCTAAGATGAAAAAAGGAGGAGTATTTTTACACAAATGTGTATAACTTAAAAAAACAAGAAAGAAAGAAACACAGAAATAGAAGCCAGCATGGACTGGGGCCCACCAGCAGCTGCCCCCATTTACAGGGGAAGGAAATCGGTCAGTCAGTCTGTCCTGGGCACGTTGAGAATCAGGGGGTCGGTATAGCAAAAACCAGGAGTGGGGCTCCTGGTTGGTTCTGAATCAGTTCTGTTAAGGGCTGGGATTTTAAGGGGTTCCAGGGCCCCACAGAAAATGAAGCACTGTTGAGCCCCTAACTCCCTTGGCCTGCTTTGAAAACCCCAGTTCAGAGGTATTATCAGTATCCACCAGGTTCCCTGGCAGGAGACAAAGGAGTGCTGTGCTGCTGGAGAGGCCACCGTTTGGAACGGACATAGAACAAAGGCCCTAGATCCTGATACACTTTTCACAAGAGCAGGGAAACAGGGGGCACTGGGGGCAGGATTGTCCCCTCTCTCCTGGGTAAATTCCAAGTTGGGAAATTACATGCTATCTCTTTAAATGGCCTCTGTAGTGCCAATCGGATAAAGGATTGTTCTTCCCTTTCTGTCCTCAACTAGTGTGTGGTGTTCCGGTGCTCTCTGACTGCTGCAGAGTTCCACCCCAGAGGTGCCGCATTTCAGTGGAGGTGGAGGGGAAGTGACACTGTTACAGTACCCAGTGAGCCGCTGCACACAATGAACAGCAATGGTATTTCTTATTCAGCCCCGGGTGAGGTCAAACCATGACCCCAAAGCCACGGCAAGCCAGCCGTGTGTGTGCAGTGGGCCCTACAATGCTCACCAGGAATGCTGCAGGGAATGGGAATGGGAGAACAATGGGCTGCTGGAAGAGATTCCCAGTGTCATAAGAACAGCCAGACTGGGTCAGAACAAAGGTCCATCCAGCCCAGTATCCTGTCTGCCGACAGTGGCCAATGCCAGGTGCCCCAGAGGGAGTGAACCTAACAGGTAATGATCAAGTGATCTCTCTCCTGCCATCCAGCTCCACCCTCTGACAAACAGAGGCTAGGGACACAATTCCCTACCCATCCTGGCTAATAGCCATTAATGGACTTAACCTCCATGAATTTATCCAGTTCTCTTTTAAACCCTGTTATAGTCCTAGCCTTCACAACCTCCTGAGGCAAGGAGTTCCACAGGTTGACTGTGCGCTGCGTGAAGAAGAACTTCCTTTTATTTGTTTTAAACCAGCTGCCCATTAATTTCATTTGGTGGCCCCTAGTTCTTATATTATGGGAACAAGTAAATGACTTTTCCTTATTCACTTTCTCCACACCTCTCATGATTTTATAGACCTCTATCACATCCCCCCTTAGTCTCCTCTTTTCCAAGCTGAAAAGTTCTAGCCTCTTTAATCTCTCCTAATATGGGACCCGTTCCAAACTCCTAATCATTTTAGTTGCCCTTTTCTGAACCTTTTCTAATGCCAGTATATCTTTTTTGAGATGAGGGGATCACATCTGTATGCAGTATTCAAGATGTGGGTGTACCATGGATTTAAATAAGGGCAATAAGATATTCTCCATCTTATTCTCTATCCCTTTTTTACTGATTCCTAACATCCCATTTGCTTTTTTGACTGCCGCTGCACACTGCATGGATGTCTTCAGAGAACTATCCACAATGACTCCAAGATCTTTCTCCTGATTAGCTGTAGCTAAATTAGCCCTCATCATATTGTATAGTTGGGGTTATTTTTTCCAATGTGCATTACTTTACATTTCTCCACATTAAATTTCATTTGCCATTTTGTTGCCCAATCACTTAGTTTTGTGAGACCTTTTTGAAGTTCTTCACAGTCTGCTTTGGTCTTAACTATCTTGAGCAGTTTAGTATCATCTGCAAACTTTGCCACCTCACTGTTTACCCCTTTCTCCAGATCATTTATGAATAAATTGAATAGGATTGGTCCTAGGACTGACCCTTGGGGAACACCACTAGTTACCCTCTCCATTCTGAAAATTTACCAGTTATTCCTACCCTTTGTTCTCTGTCTTTTAACCAGAACTCAATCCAGTTCTCTTATCCCATGACAACTTAATTTACGTAAGAGCCTTTGGTGAGGGACCTTGTCAAAGGCTTTCTGGAAATCTAAGTACACTATGTCCACTGGATCCCCCTTGTCCACATGTTTGTTGACCCCCTCAAAGAACTCTAATAGGTTAGTAAGACATGATCTCCCTTTACAGAAACCATGCTGACTTTTGCGCAACAATTTATGTTCTTCTGTGTGTCTGACAATTTTATTCTTTACGATTGTTTCAACTAATTTGCCTGGTACTGACGTTAGACTTACTGGTCTGTAATTACCAGGATCACCTCTAGAGCCCTTCTTAAATATTGGCGTTACATTAGCTGTTTTCCAGTCATTGGGTACAGCAGCTGATTTAAAGGACAGGTTACAAACCATAGTTAATAGCTCCGCCATTCCACATTTGAGTTCTTTCAGAACTCTTGGGCGAATGCCATCTGGTCCCAGTGACTTGTTACTGTTTCTCAATTAATTCCAAAACCTCCTCGAGCAACACTTCAATCTGTCACAATTCCTCAGATTTGTCACCTACAAAAGCCGGCTCAGGTTTGGGAATCTCCCTCACATCCTCAGCCATGGAGACTGAAGCAAAGAATTCATTTAGTTTCTCTGCGATGACTTTATCATCCTTAAGTGCTCCTTTTGTCTCTCAATTGTCCAGGGGCCCCACTGGTTGTTTAGCAGGCTTCCTGCTTCTGATGTACTTAAAAAACATTTTGTTTTTACCTTTTGAGTTTTTGGCTAGCTGTTCTTCAAACTCCTTTTTGGCTTTTCTTATTACATTTTTACACTTAATTTGGCAGTGTTTATGCTCCTTTCTATTCACCTCCCTAGGATTTGACTTCCACTTTTTAAAAGATGCCTTTTTATCTCTCACTGCTGTCCCAGGAACGGTGATTTCCACTGTACACTGTGATGAGAGTCAGAATGTGACGCTGCAGCCAGGGCATTGTGGGTTTCCATGCTGTTTACCTCTCAACAGCCAAACAGATGTGCTGAGGTGCTCCCAGGAGGAGTTCCCTAACTCCCCGCACTGCATGCTTCGCCTGGGAGAGGGAAACCCAGCTGAGTTCATTGTACCCCACCCCTCAGCTAGGGCCAGAGTACAAAGGCATTGAGGTGCCTGCCGATGCAGATAGGTGTGCCGGTGTGCGCACCTGGCCTGTGGCTGCGAAGCTCAGAGCCCGGTGTTTGCAGGGCTCACACTGCAGTGCTAAACGTAGCCGTGTAGATGTGGAGCAGGCTGGGGCTCTGCAGCAGAAGGTGGTGGTGGTGGGGAGAGGGGAATTCAGCTATTTTTAGAGCCGTATGAGCCCAATGAGCCCCATGAGGCCAAGTCGGTTGGCCTGGACGTGGAGCCTTGCTGCCATGAGCTGCCGCTGGCTCTGCAGGCATCCCGTTAGCTGGAGTGACAAAAGCACCTCGTGAGTTAAGCACCAAACTCCTATTGACTTTCAATGCGCGTTAGGCACCTTGCCTGCTTAGATGCTTTTGTAATCTCATTGGTCGCCTATCTGCATCCATAGGCACCTCCGTGCCTGGGCTGTCTGGCCCCCATCTGTAATAAGAGTCTGGTTTCAGAGTTTAGTTCCCTGGATAGGGATAAATGCCCCCATGATAGAAGCTAGAGGTTCCAAGCCAGCCCAGGGCTTGGAGGGCGAGTCAGAGGCAGTCCTTGCCCCCAGTGCACTGAGTCAATAGACAGTACAGACAATAGATGAGACACGGAGCAGTGAAATGACTTTCCCACAGTCCTTAACAGCAGAGCGGGACGACACCCCCATCTTCTTTATTCACAGCCTAGCACCACTGCCCACTAGAGACACACTCCTTTGCCATAGCAGCAGAGGATCCATGAGGTGGCAAAATTGGCAGATGGTACAAAACAACTCAAGACAGTTAAGTCCCAGGCAGACTGCGAAGAGCTACAAAAGGATCTCACAAAACTGGGTGACTGGGCAACAAAATGGCAGATGAAATTTAATGCTGATAAATGCAAAGTAATGCACATTGGAAAACATAATCCCAGCTATACGTACAAAACGATGGGGTCTAAATTGGCTGTTACCACTCAAGAAAGAGATCTTGGAGTCATTGTGGACAGGTCTCTGAAAACATCCACTCAATGTGCAGCGGCCGTCAAAAAAGCGAACAGAATGTTGGGAATCATCAAGAAAGGGACTGATAATTAGACAGAAAATATCAAATTGCCGCTATATAAATCCATGGTACGCCCTCACCTTGAACACTGCATGCAGATCTGGTCACCCCATCTCAAAAAGGATCTATTGGAATTGGAAAAGGTTCAGAAAAGGGCAAAAAAATGATGAGGGGTATGGAACAGCTTCCGTATGAGGAGAGATTAATAAGACTGGGACTTTTCAGCTTGGAAAAGAGGCGACTAAAGGGGGACATGATAGAGGTCTATAAAATCATGAGTGGTATGGAGAAAGTAAATAAGGAAGTGTTATTTACTCCTTCTGATAATGCAAGAACAAGGGACCACGAAATGAAATTAATAGGTAGCAGGTTTAAAACAAACAAAAGAAAGTATTTTTTCACGCAATACAGTGTCAACCTCTGGAACTCCTTCCCAGAAGGTGTTGTGAAGGCCAATACTATAATGGGGTTCAAAAGGGAGCTAGACAGTTTCATGGAAGATAGGTCCATCAATGGCTATTGATGGGCAGGAATGGTGTCCCTGGCCTCTGGTTGCCAGAATCTGGGATTGGGTGACAGGGCATGGATCACTTGATGATAACCTGTTCATTCCCTTTGGGGTACCTGGGAAAAGGCTAATGTAGTGCCCATCTTTAAAAAAGGGAAGGAGGAGGATCCTGGGAACTACAGGCCGGTCAGCCTCACCACAATCCCCGGAAAAATCATGGAGCATGTCCTCAAGGAATCAATTCTGAAGCACTTAGAGGAGAGGAAAGTGATCAGGAACAGTCAGCATGGATTCACCAAGGGCAAGTCATGCCTGACTAATCTAATTGCCTTCTATGATGAGATAACTGGTTCTGTGGATGAAGGGAAAGCAGTGGACGTGTTATTCCTCGACTTTAGCAAAGCTTTTGACACGGTCTCCCACAGTATTCTTGTCAGCAAGTTAAAGAAGTATGGGCTGGATGGATGCACTACAAGGTGGGTAGAAAGTTGGCTAGATTGTCAGGCTCAACAGGTAGTGATCAATGGCTCCATGTCTACTTGGCAGCCGGTATATAGTGGAGTGCCCCAAGGGTCGGTCCTGGGGCCGGTTTTGTTCAATATCTTCATTAATGATCTGGAGGATGGTGTGGATTGCACCCTCAGCAAGTTTGCGGATGACACTAAACTGGGAGGAGTGGTAGATACGCTGGAGGGTAGGGATAGGATAGAGAGGGCCCTAGACAAATTGGAGGATTGGGCCAAAAGAAATCTGATGAGGTTCAACAAGGACAAATGCAGAGTCCTGCACTTAGGACGGAAGAATCCAGTGCACCGTTACAGACTAGGGACCGAATGGCTCGGCAGCAGTTCTGCAGAGAAGGACCTAGGGGTGACAATGGACAAGAAGCTGTATATGAGTCAACAGTGTGCCCTTGTTGCCAAGAAGGCCAATGGCATTTTGGGGTGTATAAGTAGGGGCATTGCCAGCAGATCGAGGGACGTGATCGTTCCCCTCTATTCAACATTGGTGAGGCCTCATCTGGAGTACTGTGTCCAGTTTTAGGCCCACACTACAAGAAGGATGTGGAGAAATTGGAGAGAGTCCAGCGAAGGGCAACAAAAATGATTAGGGGACTGGAACACATGACTTATGAGGAGAGGCTGAGGGAACTGGGATTGTTTAGTCTACGGAAGAGAAGAATGAGGGGGGATTTGATAGCTGCTTTTAACTACCTGAAAGGTGGATCCAAAGAGGATGGATCTAGACTATTCTCAGTGATAGCAGATGACAGGACAAGGAGTAATGGTCTCAAGTTGCAGTGGGGGAGGTTTAGGTTGGATATTAGGAAAAACTTTTTCACTAGGAGGGTGGTGAAACACTGGAATGCGTTACCTAGGGAGGTGGTGGAATCCCCTTCCTTAGAAGTTTTTAAGGTCAGGCTTGACAAAGCCCTGGCTGGGATGATTTAGTTGGGATTGATCCTGCTCTGTGCAGAGGGTTGGACTAAATGGCCTCCAGAGGTCCCTTCCAACTCTGTTATTCTATGATTCTATGAATGGCCCCTTCTGGCCTTAACTATGTAAAATCTATTAAATCTATTATCCCCACCCTTGACCTGGCAGGTACTAGAGTATCTATTGCTCCCTAAAACACTCCCCTATCCCACCAGGAGCTGGAATACCCATAGAAACCTAAATGTCCCCTGGAAGTACCAAGTGCTGAGGTATGTAAAGGAATTCATGGCCTCAGTAGATCTCAGTATTCTGCACACCAGGTACTCAGCATTCAGTAGTCCACAGATTGTTCATGGCAGTGAAGGTGAGAGCAACTGGGACAAAGCATCCCACGCACTGTACAGTAACGACGGCTCAATGAGTGGTATGTCTGGGACAGGGATGTGCACAATGCATGCTGAGAAGCAAGGATAAAAACTGGGGAAGACGAGAAAGGGAGGAGTCAAAAGGTCAGTGTGATGCTGCTAGACCAGGTACCAGCTCATGCCAAGGTCCCGGGCCTCAGGTGAACACTATCAAACGGATAGCTGGAAACCCGTCTGACTCACCTGTGTGTGAGTATTGGTAACGTAGGTATTAGACTTTCACCAGTGTGTTTAGAGTCTAGAGTTTATGAAATGCTTGTACATTGCTGCACGCATTCATCTCTTATAATATCTGTAACCCATCCTATAAGGTAATACTTAAGTGCTTGTTCTGTAACTGTAAAAATGTTTGCTCTGAAACTGTAAATCCAGTCAGGACAGAAACACCACCAAGTGTGAAAGACTGGTTTGCACCCATGAGGAGGGGCTCTCTCCGGCCTGTCAGGAAGGCCTATTGACTGCAAATGGGCCATTGTAAACCACCAAAGAACAAGGACTTTGTTGATTGCTCCCAGCAACCGATGAAGAGGAGGACGTGCAGAAGCACTTGTCCCATCAGGTTGGACTCTAGGGAGACAGGGATAAAAATCCCTGCCCAGAAGGAATTAGGGTCTTTTTATGCTGTTGGGACTCTAAGGGGCCAAGATTCCTAAATATATGCAAGAGATTCCCAGGATTAACCTAGGTTAGCCCTAAAGGACTTATAGAGCTGACCTATTTCAGCAGCTCTAGCACCATCTAAAGCCTAAGACTGCAACTCATTTGTGAGTGTATGTTTACCTGTTTTAACTTTGTAAATAACTCATTTCTTTTTCTTAGTTAATAAATCCTTAGTTAGTTCACTATCAGATTGGCTACAAGTGTTGTTTTTGGTATGTGACCTGGGGTAAGTGACTGGTCCTTTGGGACTGGGAGTAACCTGAATATTTTGTGATCATTGGTGTAAAGCGACCATCTGTCAGGGCCAGGTTTGCCTGGGTGGCAAGATAGATCAGAATGTCCAAGTGGACGGTCTGTGACTCCATGGTAAGGCTGTTATCGAGCCTGAGGAGGTCACACTTGTTACAAGCTCTACGTGTAAACAGCTCACAGCCAGCTTGGGGTTTTCGCTCATGGGCCACTCCAGCCAACGTGACAGTCAGAATAAAGTTTTGCATCATTTCTAAGCAGATGGCATGGGGGTGTGATCCAAAGCTCACTGAAGTTAATTAAAAGACTCTCATTGGTGTTAATGGGATATATTAACCCTTTGGAGCAGACCCAAGGAATTTAGGCCCAAATCCTCAAAGGTACTTAGAAACCCAATGAGAGTTAGGCACCTAAAATACCTTTAAGGTTCTGGGCCTTTGTCCTAAATTTCCCATTGTTGCTGGCACGGATTCAATGGTAGGAGTGTTCGTGTAGTTAGGGCTCCATGTGGTAGTCGGCATTTTAATCCCCATTTTGCCTGACCCTGCTCAGATCAAGTCTGGACAATACCTTGGTAACAATGCCAGCAGCTGCTTGGAGCTACATGTGCAGCAAAGTTCACACATTGTTAGCAGCGGTAGGAAATTTGGAGCAACATATCCAAGTGCAGACAAGGCTCCAGTGTCTGCGAGTGGTGTACGTGCTTGTCAGTATGCCCCATATATACATGTGTGGGTGCACGTATGTGCCTCCGTATAGGTGTCGACATTCCTGTGTATGTGCAGGTTCAATGTGTGTCTGCAGGTGTCTCTGTGTGTTATGTGTTGGCACAGGCAAGTGATATATGTGTATGTGTATGCATATCTGCATATGTGAAAATATTTGCTGGTGTGTAATCTACATGTCTGCACATGTTTGTGTTTACATGTGGGGGGAGCAGGAAAATTTATTTGGCTAGATCTTTACGCAGCATTTAGTTCCTCTTTCAGCTAGCAGTTTACTTTTTATTAGATTTGCAAGCAAATGCTGTTCATACATTGCAAACAACATTCCAGAACGTCAGTGGTGTGGGACAAGCCTGTAAAACAAAGGAAATTCACCAGTAAAAAGGAGGGACAAAAACACTGTTAACAAGAAATCAGAAAGTGTTTGTCATTGTCTCTGATGATGTCCATGCTCCTGGAGTTTCAGGGGATGTATGTCAACCCCTTTTTTCCTGACAGTGATTCTTTGGGCAACATTTGCTTCTGCATTTGAAGATATCATTGGGATTTGCTGTTTGCAGTTTAATCCTTCTTAAGCATTTGCTCTTATTATTATTTATTATTTGTGCTGCACCCAAGGTGTGCCACTCTGAGCAGAATTACCCCGAGGAGCTCACAGTCTAGAGTTCAGACTTGACGAGGCAAGAGTGGGTGAGAACAAACCTGAGGGGAACGGGGTGGGGTTGAATAGGATGATTTGGAAAAGATTATGCAGACACTCCAGTCACATACACATCCTAGCAAACAAGCTGGGTTTTCTTGTGGGGGGAAGGTTTAGATTAATATACTAATTCATTCACTTATTGCTCTGTCTCAGGATCTGCTTCTCTTCTCCCCCAGCCTAGGCAACGATTGACATTTGAATATCAGAAATGCATAACCTCCCTTTCATTGTTGGTGCTTTTACTTTCAAGATCCTTCTTTGAAAGGCTTCAGCAAATAAAACTCAGCAAGGGGAGGAGAGATGGCGTTTTGCTCCAGGCAGTCCTGGGAGTCAGAAGTTCTACCTTCTACCTCCTGTGTGAGCTAACCCTTTGAGCTCTCCTTACCCAACTGTATGGGGATCATGCCATTGACCCAGGTCACAGGTGTCATTAAGGTTTTCTGAAGTACCTGAGACCTGCTGCTGGAAAGTGCCAGAGAAGGACAACATACTGGATGCTGGGCTAAAATCTGCCTTGCCTCGCCCTGCCCAGGTAGCTCCTACGCCCAGTGACCCACACACAGTCTTTGCAGACTGTTAACCCACTTCCTCCAGAGTTCTGGACAGGGGTTGTATCCAGCAGCACTCCACAATCCCAAGGGGGTGTGACCGCCTGGACAAGGGGTGTGGCCAGGCCTGTACTCCTGCTGGCATCCCATAGCAGACCCTGGGGATAGTGCACATTGCTTCTTTCTGAAGCAGCACTAGAGGCTCTGCCATGGAGTCTAAGTCCTGCTGACTTGCACAGACTCAGGAGACCTCTTCTCAGGCTCAGTGTTCCCCCTACCATGGACAGCTGAAGGGGAAACACAGGTCCCTGCCCCCAGGTCTTCCATGCTACGTGGGGGAGGAGCTGCTTCACAAATAATTTGTTTTTAAACTGTATTTGGCTGTGTGTTTATCATTCCTAAATGTACTCAAGGATTCTGTCCCAGATCTGGGACTTGACCACAGGCCGTTTTTTGTTTGATAAATAAAGCTTTGCAGGACACCTTTAAAGATCAGCCCTCCGTTGCTCCATTTCCCTTGGGCTGCGTCTACACGTCCAGAGGCATGGAGAGTACAGGCACGCATGCCGCCTAGCCCAGATATAAATAGCCGTGTATACAGTGAGGCACTCCTTAGACGGCCGGCATGCCCAGCACATGTTGTCCTTCTCTGGCACTTTCCCTACACAGCTCTCTACTCACCCAACCCTTGCCTCCACAGCTACACTGG
Organism: Chelonia mydas; assembly: GCF_015237465.2. NCBI lineage: Eukaryota > Metazoa > Chordata > Testudines > Cheloniidae > Chelonia > Chelonia mydas. The sequence continues at coordinate 16,756,960 of NC_051259.2, read as the reverse complement.
TATTTTTACCAACGCGATGTCCCACTACCTCTCTGCTGCCAGAGCCTTTCCCTGCTGCCTCTGCACTGCCGGAGCCTCTCACGGTCACATGTACTGCACACCTCTGTGAGGGCTGACACAGCCTGTCCTTCACTGCCGCATATAGCTACACGTACCCTGTACACCACCGCAAGTGTAGCCAAGGTCTTAGACACAATAGAAGAGTTGACTTGAGTAATATATATTATATAATTCACCTAAATACCCATATGTTTATATTCACAGACCTATAACAACACATAAGAATATAAGAATGGCCATACTGGGTCAGACCAAAGGTCTGCCGACAGTGGCCAATGCCAGGTGCCCCAGAGGGAGTGAACCTAACAGGTAATGATCAAGTGATCTCTCTCCTGCCATCCAGCTCCACCCTCTGACAAACAGAGGCTAGGGACACCATTCCCTACCCATCCTGGCTAATAGCCATTAATGGACTTAACCTCCATGAATTTATCTAGTTCTCTTTTAAACCCTGGTATAGTCCTAGCCTTCACAACCTCCTCAGGCGAGGCGTTCCACAGGGTGACTGTGCGCTGTGTGAAGAACTTACTTTTATCTGTTTTAAACCTGCTGCCCACTAAATACACACAATACATAGCTCCCAAGGCCAGAAGGGAGCAATTGATCATCTAGTCTGACCTCCCTCAAATTATATCCTAATATATAAATTAGATACCTGGAATTATATCATTTGACTGTGAAGTCACACTGTAATGCCTTTATTATACCATCTTCACTGTGCACACTGGGCAGACCTAAGAGGAAATTTGAAAGAAGGCTTGTTTTGTGTTGTTATATTTTTTTCCCTCCCGCTGAATGCCAAAAGCCAATCCAAGTAGTCTGGAGACGATCATGATCTACTTTTGTAGCAACTGACTTCCCAAAGGACTTCAGTGTACGTTACAATCTTATATGCAATGGAATCACTTCACTCACTGGTGAAAAGCAGTCGTCTCTGCTTTGAAAAGCTGAGTGTTTAACAGCGCACAGCAATACTATGCAAGACTTTAGGCCAAGAACTGAATCATTAAATCAACCACGATCTTACGCTGTAGCAGGAAAGAGCAGAGGCAGTATAGCCTCAAGGAATGTGTACCCCATTGTGATTGGAAAGAGTCTTGACTTCTGATTCAGGCTCTTCTACTGATTTGTCTGACATTAGGTGATGCTCTTCACCTCTGTGCCTCACTTTCCTCATCTGTAAAATAGGGATGTTAATGCTTCCTTGGTGAAGGAAAGGCCTCCTTATGAAGTCACCCTGGCTGTGTGAGTCTTTGGACAGCGGGAAGTCCTGGAGTCTCAGCTTAATCATGCCATCCTAGATTTCTCTCCTTTGTCTCTACCTAGAACACATCCAGTATTTTGCCCAGCCATAGCAGTGGCAGAGAATGCTCACATCTGCTTAACTGGACTTATTCTGGCACCAGCAGCCACTGGGTGTGATTCTACTGGCTTCAGTGGAGTTACTCCTGCCTTACACGAGTGTATCGGAGAGCAGGACCAGATCCTGTAGACCTCATCATCTTATGTGGGGAGGAAATGTCATATGAACTAATGGCACAGCCACTCTACAGTCTGGGGGGGGGGTGTGTGTAACTTTTTTTAAAGTTTTTTTCAATAGAATAAAACTAGGTGAGACTCAACTTGGGCACACAGGATTATTCCACTGCTCTCTTGACTACTGAATATGCTAGAGGCATCTTTCATACCAACCTCAAGCAGCATAAGTATTAGCTGTTATTTATCCATATTTATTTAATATGGATCATTGCAGTGAGCCTAATTCTGCTCTTACATATACTTCTCATACTTCCATGGAGCTACTTCAAATTTACACCAATGTGACATCACATACAGCCCTGAGTGGTTTTCTAAATTGCGGAACTTAGATCCACTGAGGGGAAGTGTAGGTGTGGGAAGGGGTGTGTGTGAGGAGAGCAAAGAGGAGATTTCAAAGTTATTTATAAAGCCAAGGGACCAGATTCCTCACTGATGTAATTCTGCTAAAGCTAATGGTGTTGCACCAGGGATAAACTTGGCCCACAAATTGTAATCTTTATGGTAATTCCTATGACGTGTCCTTAACACCACCCACCCTCCATGCTAGTCTCAGGCCAATTCCTTCCCCCACCTGCATGGTGACAAGTGGCCCAGGCCCGAATTTCAAAAACCTGGTTGCTCCATAATTACCCACATTTGCTTTGAGTATTTGGCCCCCATTAGCAAAAATAGCAGTTGGGCTGGTGTTAAGGTTCCTTCCCCACTCTGAACTCTAGGGTACAGATGTGGGGACCTGCATGAAAGACCCCCTAAGCTTATTCTTACCAGCTTAGGTTAAAACTTCCCCAAGGTACAAACTATTTTACCTTTTGCCCTTGGACTTTTTTGCTGCCACCACCAAGCGTCTTACACAAAGAACAGGGAAAGAGCCCACTTGGAGACGTCTTCCCCCAAAATATCCCCCCAAGCCCTACACCCCCTTTTCTGGGGAAGGCTTGATAAGAATCCTCACCAATCTGTACAGCTGAACACAGACCCAAACCCTTGGATCTTAAGAACAATGAAAAATCAATCCGGTTCTTAAAAGAAGAATTTTAATTAAAGAAAAGGTAAAAGAATCACCTCTGTAAAATCAGGATGGTAAATACCTTACAGGGTAATCAGATTCAAAACATAGAGAATCCCTCTAGGCAAAACCTTAAGTTACAAAAAGACACAAAAACAGGAATATACACTCCATCCAGCACAGCTTATTTTACCAGCCATTAAACAAAAGAAAATCTAACGCATTTCTAGCTAGATTACTTACTAACTAACAGTTGTAAGGCTGCATTTCTGATCTGTTCCCGGCAAAAGCATCACACAGACAGACGAACCCTTTGTCCCCCCCGCTCCAGATTTGAAAGTATCTTGTCTCCTCATTGGTCATTTTGGGTCAGGTCCCAGCGAGGTTATCTTAGCTTCTTAACCCTTTACAGGTGAAAGGGTTTTGCCTCTGGCCAGAAGGGATTTTATAGCACTGTATACAGAAAGGTGGTTACCCTTCCCTTTATATGTATGACAGCTGGGGATAATTTTTTCCAAATAACAGCCCTTACTTTGCTTTCTTCTGACTTTCTGCCTTGGCATAGGTGGTCTAGGCATTTCCAGTTGGCCACCACCACGGTTTTAGTGGCACCAGGAACACATGCCATGAGGTCTCCGCTGGCTGGGAATTTGCAGTTGTGTTGCAATCAGATCATGCCATTGTGTAGGAATCAAACAGAGATGCCCATGCAGGACGTTCAGGATATGATATTCCTACTGTGCAAGCTAAAGTAATAGGTCCAGCTATAAGGGACCATTCCTGGAAGGTGCTTGTGACTTTAGTTGTCAATGGAAGTCCAGGGTGCACAGCACCTCCCAGGAGTCTCTCAGCACTATGTAGGATCAGCCCTTAAAGGACCAGAACAGGTCCTATACAGAGCCATCTTTATTTTGCATTTCAGACCCATGGGGCTGAGCCCTGTATGGTGCAAGTTGTTGTCATGTGCGAGCAGAACGCAAAGCTCACAGGTCTTGGCCTGATGAGAGCACAGCAATGCAGCCGTCAAAGGACAGGAGCCTAAGAGCAGGAGAAGGCCTAAGGTGGGAGTGTGTAGGAAAGGAGCGATGGCCCACTACTTGCTCCCACTGAAGCCAGTGGAAGTGTTGCCAGTGACTTCAGTGGAACCAGGCTATAGCACTATATAAATATTGCATATAAGTAAATTGCATTCAAAGAACATTATCCAAGTTGCAAAGTCAAACACACAAAAGCTAGGAAATGCCTGAATTGAGGTTGCCTGAGCAACCTTCACTTGGCCCCCTTGTGCCTGTGCATCATGACAAGTCTGTAATTACATGATCAGACGCTATTATTTCCACAGGGCTCATTCATTCAGTGCACAAAATGAAGGGCACTCCTGGACTGAGCAGCTATTCAGTGGTTTGTTGTTTCCTTGTTGCTCAATGTGTGGCCCCAGGCCTCACTTACTGCACACTATTCCAACCCTCTTCTGAAGACAGCCCTTCTAATTTCCTCAGGGGTTCTTCTATGGTGCTCACCACTGTAGTATCTGAGCGCCTCACAAGTATTAATGAATTTATTTGCACATCACCCCTGTGAGATGTGTGGGTCCTACTATCCCCATTTTACAGATGGGAAACTGAGCCACAGAGAGATCAAGGTCAAAAGTATCCACTAATTTTGGGTGCCCAATTTAAGACATCTAGGTCCTGATTTTTCAGAGTATCATTACAGAGCACAGTGCCTGCGAGTGCTCAGCACTTCTGCAAATCACAGGCCATAAGCCTCAAGTCAGGCACCCAGAAAACGAGGAACACACAGGCAGTGACCACCTGTGAAAAGTTTGGTTTAAGGGACTTGTCTGGCATCACATAAGAATTCTGTGGCAGAGGCAGTGATAGAATCCAGTTCTCCAGGACTCCTACTCACCTGCCTTAACCATGGGACCGTACTCTGTCTTTTTGAAAGCCTTTGTTTCTTTCACTACACAACTTCCAACTCCTGCAACAAACAAGGCAGGGGTCCTATGGACAATAATCTCCTTCCCTGTGCAACATTGTTTCTTGTCCCCTCTTGCTTGTAATTAGGAGTTCCCACAGAGTGGAGCCTTCCTAAGAAACATTCCCCCTTGACCTTTGCCTTGATTAAATCTTGCCTGAAAACAAAACCATGAAGCAGCTTGTTGGGATCTCCAGGTCTGTTCCTCCCTTTTGCTAATTCAGAAAATGCTGGTGTCCAGGGTCCCGGAGTTCTGCTCCCAGCTCTGTCCTTGACTTGCTCTGTAGCTGTCACTTTATGTTTCTGGGTCTCAGTTCCCCCGCTTATAAAGGGGGTGAGAATATTTAACCACCTCACTAGGGGAAGAGCCTTGTGCAGATTGCTACCTTCATGTTTCTAATGCTTTTTGAGCTCCTCAGATAAATGACAAGGAAAGGGACCTAACTCAGCAGCTCAAGAGGTTTTAACCAGACTCAATCAGTCTGGAGCGCTAAGATGAAGGGAGAAAGTGTGCTGGCTTGTGATGTACTCACTGCTTTCCTTTGACTTCAAGGGCAGGGCTTCTGGCCACTGTATGCCAAGAAGGAGTCAGCAAACAGAGCTGAAAATAGGCGTTTGAGTGGGAGTTCTGCTGGAGGAGAAGGGAGAAGGCAAACCCCTGTTCCTTAGGGGCAGGGAGTGAGTTTGTGTATTTTTGTGTGCATTGTACTATAAAGGCAGCCAAGCAGCCAGCCAGCAGGACACGAGCCAGCAAACAGAGCTGGGCACAGGGGAGTTTGAGTGGGAGTTTTTCAGGGGAGTTAGAGGTCTGTGTGTGTGGTATTCTGGTTTTGTTTTGATGTTTGGTTTTGTTTGTTTGGTTTCTCCTTGACAGGCATTTAGGCGGGGAGGTGACAGCTACAGAGGCAGCAGTGGTAGTGACCCAAGGAAGGGGAGAGACAATGAAGCTGACCGGATGTGGAAGCTGAGGGATGTACGTTATCCTGGAGCAGGTACCTGAAAAGAGCTTCATTTGTATGAAATGCCGCCTGATAGAGCTGATGGGAAGATCCGAGGTTTGGAGATGCGGCTGGAAACTATGGTTGAGGTTTGAAGGGGATTTGAGCAGATGGATGGGGGGAAGGCAAGAGGAGGCTGAAGGGAAAAGTCAAGACTTGCAGATGCAAGCTGGACTGGACAACTCTGAGGGGAGGCTGCTGGGTGAGGAAAGTGGCCAGTGGAAGCATGTGACTATGAGAACCAGGCAGAGGACAAGACCAGCTAGTGAAGGGAAAATAGAGCTCAGGAACAGGTTTGCTGAGTTGGATAATGAAGAAGGGGCACAAAAGGCAGTAGCAGAAGGTGGGAGGGCAAGAAAGAAGAGAAGAGCAGCTAGTCCAAAAGAAGAGGGGAAGAGTCAGTGGAGACAATCAGAGTTCAGAACCACAGGAGGACAGAGGACGACTTGCAGAAGATTGCAAGGGAGAACAAAAGAAAAGAGGACTCGTAGCCAGAAAAAACAGGAGGAAGGTTGGAGAATTGCATCAACACCAGGAAGAGGCCAGTCTATGTGATTGGTGACTCCCTATGAAGAAGGGCAGACAGGCCTGTCACCAGAGCTGATCCGGAGAACAGGAAGGTGTGTTGTTTGCCGGGGGATGTGGACCTGAGGCTGAAGAGGATCCTAATGGGATTCTCACTAGATTCTCACTGGAACACATCAAGGGAGACTCTGCCAGGCTGGGGGAGATGCTTAAAGGAATGGAGGCTCAGGTGATCTTGGGTAGAATTCTACCTGCCCCTAGAGAAGGAGAACAAAGGTGAGACAAGATTATGGTGACCAACAGATGGCTCAGGCAGTGGTGCTATAAGGAGGGCTTTGGGATTTTTGACCTCTGGGAGGCATTCATGGACAAAGAGGACTGTTCTCATGGGATGGACTCCACCTGTGTAGGGAGGAAAATAGACTTCTGGGACGACTGATTAAAAGAGCTTTACACTAGGAAATTGAGGGAGACAGTTGGGAGATGCTCATGTAGTCTCCACGCCTGATTTTAACATTGACTGAGAAGAAAATCAAGACAGATAGAATACAGCAGTGGAGAAAGGAAGAGCAGTGGGTAGAAGAATGGACATTAAGAGGAAAGATAGTGCCAATACCAGTGACTCTAACAGTCAGGTAGGTGATACTGGCAGTAGAATGACTGTACCCAGTTGGGCGAGGAATCTGGAAGAAGTGAAGCAGAAACAACGAAGATATTTTTACACCAGTGCAAGTAGCCTGGGTAACAAAATGGAGGAACTAGAACTACTGGTGCAGGAAGTGAAGACAGGTATTAGAGGGATAACAGAAACATGGTGGAATAGTAGTCATGACTGGAGCACAGGTATTGAAGGGTTTGTGCTGTTCAGGAAAGACAGAAATAAAGTTAAAGGTGGTGGAGTAGCATTGTCTATTAATGATGAGGGAGACTGTAAAGAAATTAGAAGTGATGGAATGGATAAAACAGAGTGTGTTTGGGTGAAAATCACTTTGGGGGAGAAAGCTTCCAGCGGTTCCCCTGGGGTGGAAGTGCTTGGGGTGTGCTACAGACCCCTGGATCCAATTAGAATATGGATAGAGACCTCTTTAATGTTTTTAATGAAATAAATACTACTTGGAATTGTGATTATAGGAGACTTTAACTTCCCAGATATAGACTTGAGGAGCAGTGTTACTAAGGGCCCAGATTTTCCTGGATGTGATAGCAGACAGATTTCTTCACCAAACATCACTGAACTAACAAGAGGTGATGCCATTTTAGATTTGGTGTTGGTGAGTAGTTAGGACCTCATCGAAGAACTGGCTGCAGGGGACAACCTTGGGTCCAGTGATCATGAGCTACTTCAGTTTAAACTAAATGGAAGGATAAAACAAAACTGGATTTAAAACTAGAGTCCTTGATTTCAAAAGGGCAAACTTTAAAAAAATAAGGGAAGTAGTTAGGGCAGTGACTGGGCTGAAGAACAAGGATTTAGATGTGGAAGAGGCCTAGAATTACTTTAAGTCAAAGTTGCAGAAAATATCTGCAGCCTGCACCACAAGCAAGGGAGGAAAATTCATAGGGAAGGGTTGCAGACCAAACTGGATGAGCAAACTTCTCAAAGAGGTTATTAAGAGAAAGCAAAAAGCCTACAAGGAATGAAAGATATGATGTATGAGCAAGGAAAGCTACTTCTTAAGGTCAGAAAATATAGGGGAAAGTGAGAACTGCCAAAAACGAAGCCGAATTGGACCTTGCAAAGGAAATTAAAACCAATAGTAAAAGGTTCAATGGCCATATAAATAAAAAGAAAACAAGGAAAGACAAAGTGGAATTGCTCAGCACTGACGATGGCGTGGAGATTAAAGATAATCTAGGCATGGTCCAACACCTAAACAGATACTTTGCCTCAGTTTTTAACAAGGGTAAAGAGGAGATTATGGGTAGTGGCAGGGTGGCTAATGGGAACAAGGATATCGAAGTAGAAATTACCACATCTGAGGTACAAGTCAAACTCAAACAATTTAAAGGAACTAAACCAGGGGGCCCAGATAATCTCCATCCAAGAATATTAAAGGAACTGGCACATGAAATTGCAAGCTGAATAGCAAGTATTTTCAATGAATCTGTAAATTTGGGAGTCATATCCTATGACTGGAAAATTGCTAATATTGTACCTATTTTTAATAAAGGGGGGAAAGGGATCCAGGAAACTACAGGCCTGTTAGTTTGACTCAATTGTATGCAAGGTCTTAGAACAAATTTTGAAAGAGAAAGTAGTTAAGAAAATGGAGGTAAATTGTATTTGGGATTAAAATATAACATGGTTTTACAAAAGGTAGATCATGCCAGACCCACTTGAACTTTTTGAGAAGATAACTGATTTTTCAGACATAGGAAATGCCGTAGATCTAATCTACCTGGATGTCAGGAAGGCATTTGATACAGTTCCACATGGGAAATTATTAGTTAAATTGGAGAAGATGGGGATTAATATAAGAACTGAAAGGTAGATAATGAACTGATTAAAGGGGTGACACAACAGGTCATACTGAAAGGTGAACTGGCAGGCTGCAGCGAGGTTACTAATGGTATTCCTCAGAGGTCAGTATGGAGATTGGCTCTTGGACTGAGGAATGGGCTCCTGTGGGGCGCCACACCACTGGGACATGGAGAGAGTGCATGAAAACATGCTGCCGGCAGCAATCCTGCTTTGCCCTGCCCCGTGGAAGAGAGGAGCTAATAGGTTGTTTCCACCTCTGATTTTTAGGAGCCTGAGCATCCAGACTTTGGGATAGTTCTCCCTGGAAATTCCACAGCCGCCTCGCATTGGGCATTGGTATTTGAGTTCCTGTGTCTGAACCCAAGTCTCACGTGACGGGAAACGTGTCCAACCCAATAATGTCTCTGGGACACCTCCCACAGACCAGGTCCCTCTGGGGGTGGGATTAGCACTGTTGGTGTCCAGACAGAAGAGAGATGGCTGAAAAACATGAGTGGGGAGGGGTGACAAACATTTCTCAGCATTGTCCCAGATTTTAAAAAATTGAAATTTGAAAGGTTATTGAAATGTTGAAAGTTGAAACATTTTGACCAGCTCTAGAGCTGGTTCGAAAAACAAACAAAACATGGGGAGGGGGGATTTGTAAATTCCTAATAAATAACAATTAATCTCCTGGCCTGCGCTGGAATTTAGCCTCCTGGGGTTTCCTACAGGGGATTCTCTGGGCAGGGGGACAGAGCTGGGCAAGGAGCTCAGACACCGCACTCCTAGCTGCCAGCACAGCAGAGCGAGGGAAAAGGCAGCATGACCAGGCTTTCCCATGGGTGCCATATTGTCCCTTTGGTGCTTTTGGCAGCCTGGACAAATTAAAGCTTAAAGCTACTTTTGCCAAGGATCCCCTCTCCTGAGCTGTGCACACACTCCCCAGCCCCAGCCTACGGCCTGGGCCCTTCCAGAAAATCAGAAACAGTAAGTCAGAGAATCGGTATACGCACTAGCCCACCAGGACAGCTCCCATGCATTTATCTTGAGTCTTGAGATATTTTGTGGGTTTTTTAAAGCCCCAGAGCCTGGAGTCATGCAGTTTGTGTGAATCTCAGCTTTCATTAGAAGAAAAAAAAAAAGACCAACTGCCGGGATGCTAAACATGTCTTTGCATTTCTCTTTACCACAGAGAATGATGGGGGAAAACCTGCCCTCAGATGATGTTTTATGTGCAGCGCTGGTGAAGCAGTATTTCCAGTAGAGATAAGAAGGTGTTAGTACCATTATACCAGGCACTGGTGAGACCTCATCTGGAATACCATGTGGAGTTCTGGGCTTCCATGTTTAAGAAAGATGAATTCAGACTGGAACATGTGCAGAGAAGGGCTATTAGGATGGGGGAGGGCTCTGCATTACTATAGAGAATTCTTTCCCAGATGTTTAGCCAGTGGGTCTTGTCCACAAGCTCAAGGTCTAACGGATCGCTATATTTGGGGTCAGGAAGGAATTTTCCCCTGGGTCAGATTGGCCGAGACCCTGGGCATTTTTCACTTTCCTCTGCAGTATGGGATAAGGGTCACTCGCAGGTTTAAACTAGTGTAAAGGGTGGATTCTCTGTAACATTCCAATTTATTTGAGCATAAGCTTTCGTGAGCTACAGCATCCGATGAAGTGAGCTGTAGCTCACGAAAGCTTATGCTCAAATAAATTGGTTAGTCTCTAAGGTGCCACAAGTACTCCTTTTCTTTTTGCGAATACAGACTAACACGGCTGCTACTCTGAAATCGGTAACATTAAGTCTTTAAATCATGATTTGAGGACTTCAGTAACTCAGCCAGAGATTTGGGGTCTATTACAGGAGTGGGTGGGTGAGGTTCTGTGGCCTGCAATGTGCATTAAAGAGGTGTCTGAGAGAAAAACCTTTTCCATTACAGTGATAAAAAACACTAGCTGCAGCAGGGAAAAGGCTGCCAAGATTCTCCAGCCTGAAGACCTTTGTAAAACCCACCTGCCAAACAACTGATATTCATAGAATCATAGAATCATAGAATATCAGGGTTGGAAGGGACCCCAGACGGTCATCTAGTCCAACCCCCTGCTCAAAGCAGGACCAAGTCCCAGTTAAATCATATTCCCCTTGCTTCAATGTATAAAGCTAGGGGGAAAAAAGACAGAGGAACAAATGCATTAAAACGGGGACCTTTGGTTTCAGAACCATAGGCTCCCACCTGGAGCTCTCCTAGAAAGCTAGAGGAAACAAGAGATGGCTGGAAAATTTTCATCAAAACAAAATGCTGATGAATAATCTGGGGGCGAGGGGTCGGAGAGGGAGCGAAAAATCACTTTTTCCCTCCATTTGCCTACGAGCTCTAGAAAAAACTACTAATATGGAGCAGCTCCATTGTATGCCTGTAGAGGGCAGTGGCGCACACAGGACAAGCCCATCAATCACTGCGACACCGTTATGATTTATGACCATACACACGCATTTCTGTGGCACCAGTTCCTGCAGTATCCAGGCTCTTGGGTGCCACCTGTTTCCTAGAGCGCATGCCCAGCCTCTGAGCGGAGCCTCAGGGGCTCTCAGACATTATTCAGTCCAACTCCTGGGCACAGAGAATACTCTTCAGATAGTCCCACCCACAGCAGTATGAGCTCAATGGGATTTAGACCCAAGTCCTTCAACCCCATCTCACCCCAGGCCTTCCTTTGCAGCAGCTCCCCTACCACCAACACAACAGGTTCCCCAACACCCTCTCAAATGCTGCACTCTCTTTCTCCCTCATGAAAACAGGCCAATCCCCTCCCAGCTCCCGAACCCTCTCACAACTGCACTCCAGCCTAGCCCCTATCTCCACAACAGATCCCATCCTGCTGCTGCCCACCAGACTCCCCACCTACAGTCAGCCCCAATCCCTTGCTAATTCTGTCCATCAACCTTGTGTTCCCGAGCAGTCTACCTCCCCTGCTGGTTCTTGGGTGGCTCAGTGGTGGAGGCATGTCTTGAACCTGGAGCATGCGCTAGCAAGCATTTAGTATGGCCACCAGCAGGCAGCAGTAGGCAAGAGTTCTGCCCCACCTCCATCCCTTCCCAGAACCTGGATTAGCATCACCGCTCCTGTCCCTGCTGCAGAAGAGCCTTTTCCCAGATGTAAGGGTCATTCATAAGCAACAGCTATATCCTCTTCCATTAGGGGCAGTGTTGAGAGCTCTGGTTAAGGCTGGGCAGCATGATGGAGGGTGGAGCAGAGGGAATGTGATAAGGACGAACTCAGCAGTGTTCTGTAGAAATGACTAGAGAATGCGATCTTCTTTAGGGGTTGCCTGAAGTGTAGAGCAGGGATATAATTCTGTATGACACTGTGTAGAACAGTTCTGAAATGAATGTAAAATAACTCCCTTTCTTTAAATTCTGCAGGCCTTTTCCATGACTCTGCTTGCTGCTCCTTGGACAGCATTTCCCCTGCAGGACTAGATTTAGCTCTGCTAAGGTTTAACCTGAGGGGACGCTATGGTCACACCAACTTTCAAAAGAGCTCAGTTCACAGTTAGGCTCCTCGTAAGGGGTCAGAGTCTCAGAAGACCTCAGCATGTTGGGTTCTCAGGACTTTAGGAAATCTGGCAGTGGGAGCTGCTGGGTGCTGAGCAAACTGAACAGGAGGCTCTAAATGTGTTTAAGAATCTAGCCCCCTGCAAATTCAAAATGAGATAGGAAGTAGCATCCCATCTGGCTACGCCTTTGGGGTCCCAGTCCCAATGGCAGGTCTTCTGGCTTCCCACCTGCTCCATTTAGCAGCACTTTGGGAAGAAAACATATTTTCCATTATAGAAATGGGCAGCAGTCAAGAAGAAGTCACTCCAGAGTAAAGTGAAGAGGGTCTCAAGCAGCAGCATTCTTGCTCAGTGGTTAGGGTTTCACCCGTTGCAGTGGTTATGATATTTTTGCCCCTGTATAAAGGAGCAAGTGGTAAAAGTGGCATGGCACACGTTAGAGTCACTGGTGAGATCAGACACTGTGACTGCCAGAAGAGTGGAAAGGGATCTAGCACCTTCCATCCCAAACGATCCCAAAGCACTTTACCAACATGTGTCACGTCCCCCACCAGTGAAAGGCAGCCAGCTCTGGAGTGGAACATGGCAGCTGTGTAACAATCCACAACCGGGGTTAATATCCTACTATTACAGAAACTGCCACACCGTTCAGAATGGCCACGTACAGTGAGAGCACCACCTCCAGCACCACCCTGCAGCAGTACCATGCGTTCCTTTCGTGTGTACACCACATCACGGTGCCTACAGGATGAAAGACCAAGTGAGGAATACATCCAGCTCGTTTTGTTAAAGGTCAGGCCAGAATGGAGGGCCCGCAGGGTTGCCGCTGTCCAGGTATTCCCAGGATCATCCCTTTTTTGAGTTAGTTGTCCTGGGAAATCTGGAAGGATATGCAGTGCACTCGGCCAGCTGTCCAGTTTCATTGGCTCAGGATCATCCCCCATGTCCCAGTTGTTTTGCACCTCAGAAGTGACAATCCTAACGGCCCATCGCAAAGAAGCGAAATCCCAAATTCAAACACTGAGACAGACGAGTGTAGCTGAAGTGCAAGAAGTTTTTATTGGCTCTGCTTTGGGGTGATAAAGAGAAGGACCCATGCATTCAGAGAGCTATTTGTACCCTTAGAACTGAGCACTCCTTTCAGCATTGGTGAACTGACCTTTATTCAACCTTGATCTTCTGTTCCCCTTTTGTGGACAAGTCAGTGCTGCAAACAATCCAAAGGCCGAACTGCCACTGGGCACGTGAGGGCAACACTCATCCCTTGTTGAGGCAGTGTGGCCTGACAGATAGAGAACCAGACTACACTGGGACTTTGGGCAAACCACTTTCCTTTTGTGCCTTAGTTTCCTATTTGTAAATACTAAGCCACCTTTGTAAAGTGAGGCAAGGTCTATGGAAGTTAAGAGGTAGGAATTGTTATTACATGGGAGTCTTGTGGACTGAGATGGTATCACATGGTTTAGAGTCTTGGGGAACAGCCACCGAGACATGCGGAGGTGGACCCTTCCCATGGAGGTATCTGCTATGGGGCACCAGCATACAAAGGAGGGCTGGCGCCTTGGAGTATTTGGTTTGTTGCCGTTTTGCACGTCTCATGATGACAAACCACAGGATGAAGAGATGGAGCAATGTCAGACCTTGCCAAGGCACTGAGAGGCCGTGTGGCCCAATGGCTAGCAGTCAAGAGACCTGGGGTCTGTTCCCAGCTCTGTCACTGGCTTGGTGGGTGACCAAAGCAAAATTACTTCCCTTCTGAATGCCTCAGTTCCCCAGCTGTCAGATGGGGTAATAGTCCTGACCCACGTCTGGGCAATGCTATGGAAGTTCTCGGTGTTATTATCAATACTACTGTGTCTATGGCAGCAGCAGCAGAAGAAGCTATTCCCATCTAGCAGTGATGAGCCAGATACACCCAAGCAATGCCTTGGTGTGGCCCTTTAGAAATACCTCCTAGGCCCTCAAGGCCAGCACTGACCCCGGCCCATCCAGGGGCTGGCAGCAACATGCAGCATGCACGGCTGGTTATGTAACTTATTTGCCTTTGTTTTTTAAGAGGCCCTGAAGGCACCGGTGCTAATGGAATAACAGAGGGAGTGGGAGGGCAGGGAGGGGCAGACAGATGGCCCGCTCTCCAGCAGGGAGACATTTTTGCTTGCTATGAGATCATTCTAGGAAAAACAATATCAACCGAATAGGAACAACCTCAACTTTTGCTAATTCAATTGAGTTTGTTTTCATTCGATTCCTGTTTTTTCCTTCTATAAATCTCCCTCTCTCTTCTCCTCACACACAAACACACAAACTCTCCCTCGCACACTCACCTAAGTGCCCCATCTCTCAGCACTCCACGATCCAGTACAGCACGTTCCGTTTTGGACACAATTTCGCGGTGACTTCACCCATCACTGCACCTCTGCCCATAGGTCCTAAAGCCAGGGCTCCAGCCTGAGCCAGAACATCTACACTACAATTATATAGCCCCGCAGCCCAAGCCCTGCAAGCCTGCGTCAGCTGCCCTAGGCCAGCCATGGGGGGTGTATTGCACTACAGACATACCCGAAGAGTCTGTCCACTAGTTGGGAATTGCCAGGGTTCATCATGCCCTGGCCACTCCCTCGCCTCACCCTGCCTGCCCCCACCACACCCTCCACACTGGTGGCAGCAGAAAGGTTGGCACAGGAGTGAGCTATGCTGGCTCTGTACCTGCTGTGGATTATTTCTCAGGAAGGGGTGGTCCCCAGCAGGGGGTATGGCCCATCTCAGACTGGCACAAAGGGGGCAAAGCTAAAATCTACATAACCATTTACAGCTGACAATATATTTCCCAAGACCACAGAGATTATAATATAGCACATCTCACAGCCTATGGAACAGACAAGCGGCCCATGTCACCCAGTGTCCTCTTTCCACTATATTGAATGCTTCGGGATTCTTCTGCATGGAAGGTGCTTTATAAATATGTATCCACTTGCTCTGCCAGTTTAAAACGTATTCTTCATCAGTCAGGATTGTTCTTATTGTGACAAAGTTCTGTCCTTGTCTCCGTGGGTCCTGCGTTTCCTGGCAGATTTCGCTAGTCTCAGAGGCTCACTGTGACCCTCCACGTAACCCTTCTCTCTCTAGAGACAAGGGTCACAGTCTACTGAGCCATTTTCATCATAATCCAGCAAGGGAGGTGAGGAGAAGCTACCCTCACCTGCATAGTCTCTGTTGTTTCCCAGTCTCAGTGATTAATCAGGGGGGGCAAAGGGGGGAGCCCAGACCCACCCTCTACTCCAGGCTCCAGCCCAGGTCCCTAATAGTATCAGCTAGGGCAGCTGATCTTTTAGAAACATGACACGTACAATTCCCTGGGCTACTTCCCCACAGCAGCCCCCACTTCCTCAAGCTCCACTTCACTCTTACCTGAGGGCCTCCTTCCTTGTGCCTGATATGGTGTGTACTGCTCAGTCTCTCCAACAGCACAACTTCCTCCCACAGCTCCTGACATCCACCCCCACCTGACTAACTGGGAGGCTTTTAACCAGTTTCAGCCAGTCCCTGATTGGCTTCAGGTGTCGCAATCAACCTAGTGTTCGCCCTGTCTTCTGGAAAGTTCTTAATTGGCCCCAGGTGTCTTAATTGACCTGGAGCAGCTGCCATTTAACTTATCATGGTACCAGGGATTTGTTTAGCCTGGAGTTAATATATCTATCTCCCACTACTTTTCTATAGCCATCTGGCCTTCCCCCGTCACATTATACATTACTTATTTTATCCCAAAGTCTATTTATATTTTTGAGGTACTAAAGAATAACAGCAAAAATGGCAAAACAAACACTTGACACATATAATATTCAGAAGCTATAAATATTGCTGGGAAAAAACCCTCTGTTGAACAAACAAAAGGAATTGTTATACTTGTAACCCTTCTGCCTGTCAGAGTTGGCAGCAACAAGGGCCGGGTTCAGTATCTAGGGGTTCCATTCAATAACACAATGCAAAACCGGCTCGAGCCCCCACCCAGTGACCTGGGACAAATATATACCACCCCCGCTGGGCGCCTCCAGGAGGCAATACTTCCCCTCTTGCAAGCACATAGTCTGAGTGTAGCAAACAAATTGGTTTGTGTCCTTTCCCTTTGGTTCTTGAGTCCAGCAACCCAAAATCACCCAAAGTCCCAAAAGTCCAATGACCCAAAAGTCTCTGTCCCGGGTCAGGGCAGCCCCAGACTTCGAAAGTTTATCTGCAGAGCTTTACCTCCCAACCTGGGTGGAGATGGGAGAGGGGGGTTAAGGGACACCTTACGTGGTCCAAAGCTGATGGCCCCACCTCTCCATTGGGCTCCGCTGTACCAGCCACCCCATGAGCTGCTCTAGGCATCTGACAAACTGCTCTGCTCCACCAGCCACTCTGCTCGTCATCCCGCAAACTGCTCTGCTACACCAGCCGCTCTGCTCGCCATCCCACAAACTGCTCCACCATATATCTTCAGGCTCCCCCACTACTTAACACAACACTCAGTTGCATCTGATGAAGTGAGCTGTAGCTCACAAAAGCTTATGCTCAAATAAATTGGTTAGTCTCTAAAGTGCCACACGTACTCCTTTTCTTTTTGTGTACACTCAGTGATTTCAGCTCTTAGTAAGTTTAGCTCTTTTGTGATTTCAGCTTGTAGTAGGGGAGCCTCAGTGCTGGTGCACCATTAGCCCAAAGTGAATTCAGCTCAGCAGCCTGTAACTAGACTTCTAATGGAATCAACATTAGCTCTGATATTCCACAGTGGAGAGAGAAGGAAGTGCAATTAGCATGTAAGACCCTCCCCAGAGGGGCCTATGCCACCAAGTATTAATACCTGTCCCCAGCCTCTCTCAGTTCACAGAGTTTTGGAACCCATGTCCCTTGCCTAGTGAGTGCTACTTAGTTGATGGCGAGTCCCTCCATCATAACAAAAGGCCAAGTACAGTTCCACTGTCCTTGATTCCCATAGTCAGGGTAATAACAATTTATTCTTCCTGCCCCAATAACAGAGACACTGGGGATCCCACAGCAGCCAAAGTGACCATTTGGGCAGCTATGGCCTCATTCTAGGCAGGGTGGGTGTACCTATGCAAATGAGATCAGCCCCTGAAGTTCTTTTCCACAACTTGCCACACCTCACCACCAGATGTCAGGGTGGAGCTCATCCTGACTCTGCTTACATCCTCATAAATTATAGTCTTTCCCTTCTATACATTTACAGTCTGTGACGACTCACTGAAAAGTGCATTGTCTGTCCCAGACTGCAATTATAGATCTTGATTTTATAGTTTTCCAAAACACCAAAGTGATTTAGAAGTGTTGGGTTCCTAAATCACTTAGGTGGTTTGAAAATCCTACCTGTGGACCTTTGTTAAAGGTGATTCTATTCCTCATTATTATTCCACCAACCTCCTCAGATGTTAAACCATGTTTACTGATTCATGCCAAATGTTTATGGGGTTAGTTGATAAAAATCTTTCCACAAAAGGTTTTTACCCTGGCATTATCCCACCAGGTCTCTGTGATGCCAACTATGTCATAGTTGTGTTTATTTACTAGCATGTTGAGTTCTTCCTGATTATTCCCCATACTTCTTGCATTAGTATACAGACATCTAAGATACTGATTTGATTCCACCCCCCAGTTCTGTCTTGTCTCTCCCTTATCCCTGCTTTAACAGCCCATGCTCCTCCCAAATTCCAAACTTTCTCCCAGGTCTCCATGTTCTTGACTTACCTGTAGACTTTGGTCACCTGCCCTCTTTGAACCTAGTTTAAAGCCCTCCTCACTAGGTTAGCCAGTCTGTATCCAAATATGCTCTTCCCCTTTCTCGATAGGTGGACCCCGTCTCTCCTTAGCATCCTTCTTCCTGGAAACGCATCCCATGGTTAAGGAAGCCCTCCTGGTGACACCATCTTGGCAGCCAGGCATTCACCTCCAGGATACATCTGTCTCTGCCTGGGCCCCTACCCTTGACCTGAAGGATCGAAGAGAACACCACCTGCGCCCTGTAGTCACGTCTGATCTTTTCAGTATTCCTGAAATATACTAAACCTGGGGACTGTGTAAGTCTAAGTCAGAAGCTGACCTCCATTCCTGAGCCTTTGCTCCTTTTAACAACTAAACTCAACCCTACTGCCTTTCCACACACACAAGTTGGTCACTACAGCAGTGCCAGATTCTGGCTGAGGTCAGAAGGGCCCAATGCAAGAAGCTGTTTGGAAATACCACAAGAACCAGCTACAAAAGGAAACAGAAGATCCAGAAATCTTATTTTAAAAGCCTGTTTGCCTGAGGCATCCAGCCCAATTTTGTGACATCCACGTTCAAGTCATTCAAGTCATCTTCAGCACCCAACCCTAATTTTCTGCCATTGTTTGAGGTTTGGCCCAACAGTAACTAGAAGACATTTGAGAAATGTCAGGAATGCTTTAATTTCCAGCAATAATACTTTGAAGGTTGAAAAAATGAGACGAGAACCATGCTGCCCTCCAGAAGGCTTTTCTCAGGTGCTCTAATGTTAAAGGAAGCCAGAGATTCCAGGATTTAGCACCTCGCTACTTTCAGCAATGAGTATTAGCAATGCACCCAAACTGCACCATTTTGGATCAGGATCCAGATCCAAAACGCTCCAATGTTTGAAAGTTTCTGGACTTTGAGTTTCAGCTCAGCCCATTACAGACAAGGGCCAGGATTTTCAGCACCTGGCAGTCTCTGTAAATCTGATCACTCATTTGGTTATCTAAATGGGGGTTGGATACTTTTAATAATCTGACCTATAGGGGCCGGGCCCAAAGAACGTAGCCAAATCTAGATCTGGACCCAAATCTGCATCTGGACCTATTTCTAAACATCCCCAAAGTTCAACCATGTTTGGACTCATTGTGCAGTCAACAATTCCTTTCTGCGGGATTTAGATAGATTTTGTGTGATGACACTAGGCAGCAGAGGTTGCGCTAATCAGTCTGGGAGTCAGTGCTCCAGAGAAAACCACAGGGTCTGGCTATGACCAGCGGTCTCAGTGAAGACTATCCTTTATTCCTAGATTATAAGGCCAGAAAGGACCACAGGGATCATCTGGTCTGACCTCCTGTATAACACAGGACTGCCCTGCCCTTAGGACTGCCCTGAATTAATTCCTGTTTGAACTAGAGCAGATCTTTTAGACAAAACATCCAATCTTGATGTGGAATCTGCTGCTGCCCTTGGTCCATTGTCCCAGTGGTTAATTACCCTCACTACTGAAAATTGGCATTTTATTTTTAGTTTGAATTTATCTGGCTCCAGCTTCCAGCCACTGGACCGTGTTATACCTTTGTCTGCTAGAACTGAGGAGCCGATTATCAAATTTCTGATCCCTATGTAATACTTATACACTGATCAAGTAACCCCTTAACCTGCCCATTGTTATTCATTACAGCCCTGTCTTCCCCCTTCTCTGCAGTGAGTGGCCCTACTGGAGTTTGGTTTGGGTTTATTGCTTGTGAATACTTTGCTGACTCTGCCTGTAAGGAATTAGACATTTCCTGCTCTGTGTAACTAATGTAGAATCCCTCCCAGGTGGCTTTGTGCCCATAGATCAGAGGCATTTTATGCATGTGCAGAACAGAAGGAATAGAGACATCTGCCAGCTTTGTGGGTATGGGGTGCAAGCGCTCCACTGATCAGTTGACTCGAAAACACTAAAGAAGGAGGCGATAAGTGACCACAAGCACCCAGGAGGTTGGTGACCTGCGTTAGCCTGCTCTGTCAGAACTGATTTTCATGAGCAGTTGCAACTTTTGATGTGGTCGTTTGACTAGGCTCCCATTCCTCATAAACTACATAAAACCAGGACCATGAATCCTCATCACCCAGAGATCATATAGCAATTACCAGCTGATTTGCTGGGAGAAGTGGGACGAAGGGATTTAAAGCCAGAGGTCCTGCACTCTTCTCCATCTCTTTGATGGGAGCAAGAAATGAGGGTTAAAAGGTATTTACTTCTAGTAAATTTCAGCAAAGGAATGGCTAATCTCTGTTTCCGCCAAGGAAACATTTGACCTTTGACTCCCACCTTTGCCCACGTGCTTGCTGAGTACAGTCAGAGAGCACATTGATGTGGGATGTGAAAGCCACCCACCATATAAAGGAATTCTTAGTGATTCCCTTTTAACATCCAAGTATCAATTCATGGAAAACGTCTTGGAATTATGGGCTTCTCAGTACAAAGGTCAAATGAAGTCACTCAGTAGGGGAAAGTAATTTCCCGCTCCAAGCTGGCTTTTGTATTTGTCACATTTATTAGTCAATGCCAAAGCATCCCCTCACTGAATTGTCCAATCTCTTTCAAAGCTTTTCACCCCCTCTCGGGTCTTATTTATCATGATGGGCCCCAGAATAAATTAGATTCTCCCTTCGTGGTAAAAGACAAGATTGACACAAGGTACAGAGCAGCAATTCCAGCTCTCTGAATACTCTGCACAGCGGTGCTTCTGCCTCTCATTCCCTCCAATTTCTAACATCAGTTGAGTGAGTCATACAATCCCAGAGAAAAAAGAAAAGGAGGACTTGTGGCATCTTAGAGACTAACAAATGTAGTTGAGCATAAGCTTTCGTGATCTACAGCTCACTTCATCGGATATATGCAGTGGAAAATACAGTGGGGACATTTTATATACACAGAGAACATGAAATAATGGGTGTTACCATACACACTGTAACGAGAGTGATCAGGTAAGGTGAGCTATTACCAGCAGAAGAGAAAAAAAACCTTTTGCAGTGATAATCAAGGTGGGCCATTTCCAGCAGTTGACAAGAACGTTTGAGGAACAGTGGGGGGGGCGGGGGGAGAATAAACATGGGGAAATAGTTTTACTTTCTGTAATGACACACCCACTCCCAGTCTTTATTCAAGCCTAAGTTAATGGTGTCCAGTTTGCAAAATAATTCTAATTCAGCAGTCTCTCGTTGGAGTCTGTTTTTGAAGTTTTTTGTTGAAGAATTGCCACTTTTAGGTCTGTAATCGAGTGACCAGAGAGATTGAAGTGTTCTCCGACTGGTTTTTGAATGTTACAATTCTTGATGTCTGATTTGTGTCCATTTATTCTTTTATGTATGTCCGGTTTGGCCAATGTACGTGGCAGAGGGGCATTGCTGGCACATGATGGCATATATCACATTGGTAGATGTGCAGGTGAACGAGCCTCTGATAGTGTGGCTGATGTGATTAGGCCCTATGATGGTGTCCCCTGAATAGATATGTGGACACAGTGGGCAACTGGCTTTGTTGCAAGGATAGGTTCCTGGGTTAGTGTTTTTGTTGTGTGGTGTGTGGTTGCTGGTGAGTATTTGCTTCAGGTTGGGGGGCTGTCTGTAAGCAAGGACTGGCCTGTCTCCCAAGATCTGTGAGAGTGATGGGTCGTCCTTCAGGATAGGTTGTAGATCCTTGATGATGCATGGAGAGGTTTTAGTTGGGGGCTGAAGGTGATGGCTAGTAGCATTCTGTTATTTTCTTTGTTGGGCCTGTCCTGTAGTAGGTAACTTCTGGGTACCCTTCTGGCTCTGTCAATCTGTTTTTTCACTTCAGCAGGTGGGTACTGTAGTTGTAAGAATGCTTGATAGAGATCTTGTAGGTGTTTGTCTCTGTCTGAGGGGTTGGAGCAAATGCAGTTGTATCATAGAGCTTGGCTGTAGGCAGTGGATCGTGTGGTGTGGTCTGGATGAAAGCTGGAGGCATGTAGGTAAGTATAGTGGTCAGTAGGTTTCCAGTATAGGGTGGTGTTTATGTGACCATCGCTTATTAGCATTACCGATGGATTGTAGTTTCCTCAGGAAGTCAGTGGTATCTCGAAGATAGCTGGGAGTGCTGGTAGCGTAGGGCCTGAGGAGGGACTCTACGTAGCCAGACAATCCTGTTGGCCCCATCATCTCAGGCATTGGCACCCTGACAGCAGGATTGTCTGGCTATGTAGACTCCCTCCTTAGGCCCAACGCTACCAGCACTCCCAGCTACCTTCGAGACACCACTGACTTCCTGAGGAAACTACAATCCATCGGTGATCTTCCTGAAAACACCATCCTGGCCACTATGGATGTAGAAGCCCTCTACACCAAAATTCCACACAAAGATGAACTACAAGCCGTCAGGAACAGTATCCCCGATAATGTCATGGCAAATCTGGTGGCTGTACTTTGTGACTTTGTCCTCACGCATAACTATTTTACATTTGGGGACAATGTATACCTTCAAATCAGCAGCACTGTTATGGGTACTCGCATGGCCCCACAGTATGCCAACATTTTTACGGCTGACTTAGAACAACGCTTCCTCAGCTCTCGTCCCCTAATGCCCCTACTCTACTTGCGCTACATTGATGACATCTTCATCATCTGGACCCAGGGAAAAGAAGCCTTTGATGAATTCCACCATGATTTCAACAATTTCCATCCCACCATCCACCTCAGCCTGGACCAGTCCACACAAGAGATCCACTTCCTGGACACTACGGTGCTAATAAGCGATGGTCACAATTTCTCACTCCACTCAATATGCCCTTCCAACTTGACTGTTTACCACTGTCATAAATATAAAGGGAAGGGTAAACACCTTTTAAATCCCTCCTGGCCAAAGGAAAAACCCTTTCACCTGTAAAGGGTTAAGAAGCTAGGATAACCTCGCTGGCACCTGACCAAAATGACCAATGAGGAGACAAGATACTTTCAAAGCTGGAGGGGGGAGAAACAAAGGCTCTCTCTCTCTGTGTCTGTGTGATGCTTTTGCCCGGAACAGAAAAGGAATGGAGTCTTAGAACTTAGTAAGTAATCTAGCTAGATATGCGTTAGATTCTGTTTTGTTTAAATGGCTGATAAAATAAGCTGTGCTGAATGGAATGTATATTCCTGTTTTTGTGTCTTTTTGTAACTTAAGGTTTTGCCTAGAGGGATTCTCTATGTTTTGAATCTGATTACCCTGTAAGGTATTTACCATCCTGATTTTACAGAGGTGATTCTTTTACCTTTTCTTTAATTAAAATTCTCCTTTTAAGAACCGGATTGCTTTTTCATTGTTCTTAAGATCCAAGGGTTTGGGTCTGTGTTCACCTATGCAAATTGGTGAGGATTTTTATCCAGCCTTTCCCAGGAAAGGGGGTGTAGGGTTTGGGGAGGATTTGGGGCGGGGGGAGACGTTTCCAAGCGGGCTCTTTCCCTGTTATATATTTATTAGACGCTTGGTGGTGGCAGCAAAAAAGTCCAAGGGCAAAAGGTAAAATAGTTTGTACCTTGGGGAAGTTTTAACCTAAGCTGGTAAAAATAAGCTTAGGGGGTTTTTCATGCAGGTCCCCACATGTGTACCCTAGAGTTCAGAGTGGGAAAGGAACATTGACAACCACTGATAACTACTCTCCAGGAACAGTGTTACAACTGGTTATGCACTCACCTTGTAGTAGTTCCATCTAGGTTGTATTTCCCTAATTTGTTTATAAGAAAGTCATGCAAGACAGTATCAAAAGCCTTACTAAAGTCATGATATACCACATCTACCACTTCCCCACTATCCACAAGACTTGTTACCCTGTCAAAGAAAGCTATTGGGTTGGTTTGACACAATTTATTCTTGACAAATCCATGCTGACTGTTACTTATCACCTTATTATCTTCTAGGTGTTTGCAAATTGATGCTTCATTATTTGCTCCATTGTCTTTCCAGGTACTGAAGTTAAGCTGACTGGTCTGTAATTGCTTGGTTTGTCCTTATTTCCCTTTTTATAAATGGGCACTATATTTGCCCTTCTCCCGTCTTCCATGACTTTTCAAAGGTAATCATTAATGGTTCAAATATCTCCTCAGTCAGCTCCTTGAGTATTCTAGGGTGTATTTCATCAGGCCCTGGTGACGAGAAGGCATCTAACTTAAGTAATTTTTAACTTGTTCTTTCCCTATTTTAGCCTCTGATTCTACCGCATTTTCACTGGCATTCACTAGGTTAGACATCCAATACTAAACTAAACTAAATCCAATACTAAGCCGCGAACCAGCTGAGCAGCGGGGGACAGCAGAGCAGCTCACAGCAGGAGTTTGCCTGGGAGTTAGCCTGGAGTGAGCCCAGTGAGGCTTACATCTTGCAAACTGCTCTGAGGAAGCTCATAGTAGGAAGGTGATATGGAAGGTGGGGGTTCAGCTGTTGTGACCTGCACTGGATGTGCCATGTTTGTCTTTCTTCCACAGGACAGAAGCGACTTTGTCTGTACAAAGTGCAAGGTGGTCTCCATATTGGAAGAGAAGATTGAAGGTCTGGAGCAACAGATAACGACCCTGCGTTGCATACGAGAAACTGAGGATTTTCTGGACAAAACTCAGGATATGCTTCTAGGGGCACAAAGCTCTAAAGATATAGAGCAAGTTGCACAGAGGAGCCAAGAGGCCAGTGAAGAAGCTTGGCAACATGTGACCTCCAGAGGAAGAAAGCGGGATGTCCGGGTTCCAGTAACACAGACACAGGTAACTAACCGCTTTCATGTTCTCTCCACAGGTACCATTGCGGAGAGTGGACCAGATGATATGTCTGGGGGGAGAAAGCAGAAGGAGACTCCGCTGGTTGGAAGGCATGAGATGCGATGTCCTGAGGTTGGGGGTTCCACGACCACCACTCCCAAGAGGAGGAGGCGGGTGGTGGTGGTCGGGGACTCTCTCCTCCGGGGGACTGAGTCATCTATCTGCCGCCCTGACCGGGAAAACCGAGAAGTCTGCTGCTTGCCAGGGGCTAAGATTCGCGATGTGACGGAGAGACTGCCGAGACTCATCAAGCCCTCGGATCGCTACCCCTTCCTGCTTCTCCACGTGGGCACCAATGATACTGCCAAGAATGACCTTGAGCGGATCACTGCGGACTACGTGGCTCTGGGAAGAAGGATAAAGGAGTTTGAGGCGCAAGTGGTGTTCTCGTCCATCCTCCCCGTGGAAGGAAAAGGCCTGGGTAGGGACCGTCGAATCGTGGAAGTCAACGAATGGCTACGCAGGTGGTGTCGGAGAGAAGGCTTTGGATTCTTTGACCATGGGATGGTGTTCCAAGAAGGAGGAGTGCTGGGCAGAGATGGGCTCCACCTTACGAAGAGAGGGAAGAGCATCTTTGCGAGCAGGCTGGCTAACCTAGTGAGGAGGGCTTTAAACTAGGTTCACCGGGGGAAGGAGACCAAAGCCCTGAGGTAAGTGGGAAAGCGGGATACCGGGAGGAAGCACAGGCAGGAATGTCTGTGAGGGGAGGGCTCCTGCCTCATACTGGGAATGAGGGGCGATCAACAGGTTATCTCAAGTGCTTATATACGAATGCACAAAGCCTTGGAAACAAGCAGGGAGAACTGGAGGTCCTGGTGATGTCAAGGAACTATGACGTGATCGGAATAACAGAGACTTGGTGGGATAACTCACATGACTGGAGTACTGTCATGGATGGTTATAAACTGTTCAGGAAGGACAGGCAGGGCAGAAAAGGTGGGGGAGTAGCACTGTATGTAAAGGAGCAGTATGACTGCTCAGAGCTCCGGTACGAAACTGTAGAAAAACCTGAGAGTCTCTGGATTAAGTTTAGAAGTGTGTGCAACAAGAGTGATGTAGTGGTGGGAGTCTGCTATAGATCACCGGACCAGGGGGATGAGGTAGATGAGGCTTTCTTCCGGCAGCTCACGGAAGCTACTAGATCGCACGCCCTGATTCTCATGGGTGACTTTAATTTTCCTGATATCTGCTGGGAGAGCAATACAGCGGTGCATAGACAATCCAGGAAGTTTTTGGAAAGCGTAGGGGACAATTTCCTGGCGCAAGTGCTAGAGGAGCCAACTGGGGGGGCGCTTTTCTTGACCTGCTGCTCACAAACCGGGTAGAATTAGTGGGGGAAGCAAAAGTGGATGGGAATCTGGGAGGCAGTGACCATGAGTTGGTTGAGTTCAGGATCCTGACGCAGGGAAGAAAGGTAAGCAGCAGGATACGGACCCTGGACTTCAGGAAAGCAGACTTCGACTCCCTCAGGGAACAGATGGCCAGGATCCCCTGGGGGACTAACATGAAGGGGAAAGGAGTCCAGGAGAGCTGGCTGTATTTCAAGGAATCCCTGTTGAGGTTACAGGGACAAACCATCCCGATGAGTCGAAAGAATAGTAAATATGGCAGGCGACCAGCTTGGCTTAACGATGAAATCCTAGCGGATCTTAAACATAAAAAAGAAGCTTACAAGAAGTGGAAGGTTGGACATATGACCAGGGAAGAGTATAAAAATATTGCTCGGGCATGTAGGAATGATATCAGGAGGGCCAAATCGCACCTGGAGCTGCAGCTAGCAAGAGATGTCAAGAGTAACAAGAAGGGTTTCTTCAGGTATGTTGGCAACAAGAAGAAAGCCAAGGAAAGTGTGGGCCCCTTACTGAATGAGGGAGGCAACCTAGTGACAGAGGATGTGGAAAAAGCTAATGTACTCAATGCTTTTTTTGCCTCTGTCTTCACTAACAAGGTCAGCTCCCAGACTGCTGCGCTGGGCATCACAAAATGGGGAAGAGATGGCCAGCCCTCTGTGGAGATAGAGGTGGTTAGGGACTATTTAGAAAAGCTGGACGTGCACAAGTCCATGGGGCCGGACGAGTTGCATCCGAGAGTGCTGAAGGAATTGGCGGCTGTGATTGCAGAGCCATTGGCCATTATCTTTGAAAACTCGTGGCGAACGGGGGAAGTCCCAGATGACTGGAAAAAGGCTAATGTAGTGCCAATCTTTAAAAAAGGGAAGAAGGAGGATCCTGGGAA
This sequence comes from Chelonia mydas, assembly GCF_015237465.2. Lineage (NCBI taxonomy): Eukaryota > Metazoa > Chordata > Testudines > Cheloniidae > Chelonia > Chelonia mydas. Next base: position 16,730,061 of record NC_051259.2, on the reverse strand, counting down.
CTACAGGCCAGTCAGCCTCACCTCAGTCCCTGGAAAAATCATGGAGCAGGTCGTCAAAGAATCAATCCTGAAGCACTTGCATGAGAGGAAAGTGATCAGGAACAGCCAGCATGGATTCACCAAGGGAAGGTCATGCCTGACTAATCTAATCGCCTTTTATGATGAGATTACTGGTTCTGTGGATGAAGGGAAAGCAGTGGATGTATTGTTTCTTGACTTTAGCAAAGCTTTTGACACAGTCTCCCACAGTATTCTTGTCAGCAAGTTAAGGAAGTATGGGCTGGATGAATGCACTATAAGGTGGGTAGAAAGTTGGCTAGATTGTCGGGCTCAACGGGTAGTGATCAATGGCTCCATGTCTAGTTGGCAGCCGGTGTCAAGTGGCGTGCCCCAGGGGTCGGTCCTGGGGCCGGTTTTGTTCAATATCTTCATAAATGATCTGGAGGATGGAGTGGATTGCACTCTCAGCAAATTTGCGGATGATACTAAACTGGGAGGAGTGGTAGATACGCTGGAGGGTAGGGATAGGATACAGAAGGACCTAGACAAATTGGAGGATTGGGCCAAAAGAAATCTGATGAGGTTCAATAAGGATAAGTGCAGGGTCCTGCACTTAGGACGGAAGAATCCAACGCACCGCTACAGACTAGGGACCGAATGGCTAGGCAGCAGTTCTGCGGAAAAGGACCTGGGGTGACAGTGGACGACAAGCTGGATATGAGTCAGCAGTGTGCCCTTGTTGCCAAAAAGGCCAATGGCATTTTGGGATGTATAAGTAGGGGCATAGCGAGCAGATCGAGGGACGTGATCGTTCCCCTCTATTCAACATTGGTGAGCCCTCATCTGGAGTACTGTGTCCAGTTTTGGGCCCCACACTACAAGAAGGATGTGGAGAAATTGGAGAGAGTCCAGCGAAGGGCAACAAAAATGATTAGGGGTCTAGAACACATGACTTATGAGGAGAGGCTGAGGGAGCTGGGATTGTTTAGTCTACAGAAGAGAAGAATGAGGGGGGATTTGATAGCTGCTTTCAACTACCTGAAAGGGGGTTCCAAAGAGGATGGCTCTAGACTGTTCTCAATGGTAGCAGATGACAGAACGAGGAGTAGTGGTCTCAAGTTGCAGTGGGGGAGGTTTAGATTGGATATTAGGAAAAACTTTTTCACTAAGAGGGTGGTGAAACACTGGAATGCGTTACCTAGGGAGGTGGTAGAATCTCCTTCCTTAGAGGTTTTTAAGGTCAGGCTTGACAAAGCCCTGGCTGGGATGATTTAACTGGGACTTGGTCCTGCTTCGAGCAGGGGGTTGGACTAGATGACCTTCTGAGGTCCCTTCCAACCCTGATATTCTATGATTCTATGATTCTAAACTTTTTGGTGAAAACTAAAACAAAAAAGGCAATTGGCACTTCTGCCATTTCCACATTTCTGTTATTGTCCCTATCCCCCCTTCTCCGTTGAGTAACATGAAGAAGCGTGTGTGAAAAAAACAGAACTGAAAGTCTAGAGTAGCCAAGAGTATGGTGGTTTGGGCCCTCACATGGAATATAGAAGACCCTTAACTCAGAGTAGGAATGGGAATCTGGATCTCTGATATCTCAGCTGAGTGCCAGCGAGACGGACCCAACAGCCCAGTGGTTGGACATGGGACTATAGAATCAGTCTCCCAATTACACACTGGAACAGCTCCAACAGGCAAAATTCAAGAACTAACTCTACCATCTGGGAACTAGACACTAAGCTGGCATGCAGGAGACTGGTTCAACTGCCTTGCTGTGAAGCAGGGACTTGAAGCCAAGTCTTATATGGCTCAGCAATGTACCCTGACCACTGAGCTACTGGCTCACTCTCTCAACAGACATTTCATCCAGGGCCTGAGAAACATTTTTTGACAAGTCACCATTTTCCGACAAAAAGTTTTGTTGAAAAAAAATCCCCACCAGCTCTAGTCCCTGCACCTAATGGCTAAATAGACAAGAAAAGGGTGGGAGAAAGGAAGTAGGATTATCCCCCCTTACGGACAGTGAACTGAGGCACAGAGTGACATGCCCAATATCACATGAGGCAGCTGGGGCAGGGCTGGGTACTAAATCCAGTTCTTCTGCATACCAGGACAGCAGTTTAGCCACAGGGCCACCCTTCCCCTGTGTCAGAATGCAGAGCTGGAAAGCCCCGATGACTAGGGACTCACGCTATGCACTACAGGCAGGCTTGCAATCCCTCTTTTCCAATGATGCACATCAGGGTGTCTGGCTTGGGGGGGGGGGGTGGTCCATAAATTATCAGCCCTAAAACCCTTGTGTGTGCTGGGTCCTGTGCTCACAGAACAGCCAGGCCTGTAACCCAGCTAGTTTGCCCATGACTGAGAGCTGCTGTCCATACGTATCTATGAACCTTAGGGCTGATAAGATCCAGATCTGGAACATAGAATCATAAAATCATAGAATATCAGGGTTGGAAGGGACCTCAGGAGTTCATCTAATCCAACCTCCTGCTCAAAGCAGGACCAATCCCCAACTAAATCATCCCAGCCAGGGCTTTGTGCTGTTCTATCCTACCCTCTCTTCCTCCATAGGTGCTTCTTCTGGGCTCTCAGTCCATGAGCAGGGAGGGGAGATGGGAAGTGTAGATCTCTTCCTTATTATGGAATGGGACCCCCCACCCCAAGGTGCAGTACATGTCAGCTGTCAGGACTCCCGCTGTCAGTCAGCAAGGGGAAAGAAAGGATCAGTCAGTTACTGTGGTGTTAGAATAAAATGGTCCCCAGCATAATCTTGGCCTTTGTCTCAGTGTGTCTCCTCTTCTAGCTGGACAGTGTCTCCCCAGGGCTGTCTCTTCCTGGGAGTCTGCCAGACACTGCCAGAAAGCACATCCCCTGGGGCTGCCAACTGGCTCCTCTTATCTGACACTGAGAGATGGAGAATGAACCCATATGGAATCAGCAAATTGCCTAAACAGTGTCCCCTTTATCTGGGGGCCAGCAGTTGCTAACAAGGTGTAGCGTGTGGGTCACACAATGTGTATTTGCACATCTCATTAATCCTCTGAGACCCATGCCACAGGCATCCTGCAAAGGGCAGCCGCAGCATTCCTGGCCAGCTTGCACCCTCCCCCAGCCAGCCTAGCAGGAAAAAGGAACGGGTGAACCAAAGCTTGGAAGTATCCCCGCATTAGAGCCAGCCTGACACAGTGGATGGGGCTTTCCCTCTGATGTCCAACTGTATGTCAATAACTCAAGAGAGGCTGCCAGGGGGATTTCATGTTGTTCTGGTGAAATCAGTGCATGGGGAAAAGACTCTGTAGGAATCAAGGACCAGATCCTCGGCCCTGCTACAGTGTCCTCTGCTCCACTCCAGCAGTGGAAAGGAGCTGAGGATGCCCCCGGCACTGGCAGAAAGTCACCACCGGGGTGAGGAGGGGTCAGAGGCAGCACTTGACGCACTGCAGCAATCCCAGGCTGGTGGAATGGTACCCAGGGTCCCACGCCAGACTGAGCTTCCCGGCCAGTTTAGGCCCCAGCTACCACCACAATCAGAGGAAGAAGTCACCTTTGCCTGCTTCCTTCAGCAAGTTCAGTGTGGCTGGGGCTGAACCCCTCTCAGCACAATCACCCCGACTCAGTCACCTGTCACGCGCTGCCGTTCACTGACACACCTGAGGCTGGCAGCAGCGCAGGAGTTCGTAGCCAGGTTCCAGGCCCGGGCTGACACCAAGAGTCAGCGCCCACGTCAGGTTTCAGAATCCAAGTCAGAGACAAAGTCCAAATCCAGCCAAGGTTCAAAGCCAGGAATTCAAGCGCAAGGGGCAGAAAGAGTCATGACAGCTATAGGACATCCACACTGTGACCTGGACACTTCACGGAACGCCCCTTGGGTTTATACAGGGAAGCCAATCTGTCAAACCCCTGAGGCAGAACTTCCCATGGCGTGTCCACAGCTAGTCATGGGGAGTGAAGCAGAAACTGCTTGCAGCTGTTGCTGGGTGCCAGCCTGGTGCTGGCAGCTGCCGGGTAGCTCTGCAGGTCTGAGTTCTGGGTTCTAGACCCATGGGGTTTTATGTTTTCTCCAATACATCCCCAAAGCTCTCAGAGGGGGAATGCCTTGGCTCCTAGCTGCAGCAGGACCCTGGAGCTGGGACTGATGCTCCTCGTGCTGTCATACAGGGCAATCAGAAGTCACTCTATTCACACACAAGGGGCGAGAGGGAGATCAGACTGACAGGCAGGCCTCTGCCTGCTCTGTACTGTGCTTCACCTTTCCCCCCCATGCAAAGTGGATGTCAAGCACACTGACGCCAGCCTGGCATGGTGCAGAGCAGTGGAGAATCAGGGGCTGCGAATCCCTTTTGCTCTTACAGCAATCACCTCCTCATTCACTTACCAGCCGAGTCCCGAGCTCCACACACCTCTCCCTTGCAAGAGCCAGTTATTTCAGAGCCACCTAACTGCAGCGCTGTCAGGCAGCAGGAATCCTGCACTAGGGTCCTGGTAGGCAAATAAAGGCCAAATATTCTTTCTTCCTCATGTACTTACTGGCTTTGCCATAGTGAAGTGAGCATTGCAGCCATCTCCTCAGCTGGGATAAAACTTCAGTGGAGCAATGCTGATTTACACCAGTTGAGGATGTGACCCCAGGTGTTCTTTCGGAGCCAAGGAGTGTGTGAATTAATTCACTTCAGATCTCTGGTGTTTGCCTTTAACTCATCATCACTGTCTGAAGATTGGGGTTCTGGACCAGAGTCACTACAGGCTCACCAGTCCAGGCTCGACCCTCAGATGGTGTAAATAGGCTGCACTGACTTCCCTGAAGTTGTTCTAGATTCCCCCTGGGGTAACTGAGACCTGCTGATTTACTCTTACGTCGCTCAGAGTGTATCTGTGTATTCAAGAGGGTGACAGGGTGAAGCGTATTCCCGTGAAAAAGTTCCCCCTTATGCACAAACATGCTATTTGCACAGATAGAATCTCCCCCTCCTTCACGCAAAGAGAAGCAGCTGCCTAAGCGACCACAAAAAGCTGATCAAAAAGATGCAGGAATGTGGTCACTCTGAGCCATGAGTTGGATTTAGGGGCCATGGGAGGGAGCATATTTCCCCAGCCTTTGCCCAGCTCAACTAGCAAAATCAGGAAAGCGCATTTATTCCATGTAGTCCTGGAACCCCAATACCACACCTGCCTTTGCGACAAAAACTCAGTGTAGCTCAGCAGGACTCACCCTACAGGGCAGAAAAGGCCCTAGGGGGTAGGAGCAATTGGAGAGTTCCCGGTCTGTGTATGACTTTCATGTCCACAGTGTAGCTTTAAAATCTCTCCCTTATCAGTCTATTGAGGGTGCTGTCAAAGAAAAGGGAGCTCAAATTGCTGTCAGACAGAAAAACTGCTCAGGGATTAAGGCTCTGAAAAAGAGGCATGTATTTGTTCATTCTGGCTTTTTGATGGCAAGACATTTATCTTGGGCTGAAAGCGGAGAAGGGTTTGAGCGACAGGAGCAAATCGGTTTTGTTGCCTGAGCTGTTTGTTCTCTGGTATTGTGTTACCTCTAGAACATGCCCAGCTGCTGTTTGGTACGTGCACCATGCCTAACCCCATGCCAACAAAATTCTACCCTAAAGCAAAAGCACCGGTGGGGAGCTGAAAGCACAGTACTGCGTGGCTTGAACATGAGCCTTTCTAAAGGAATAGTTCAAGCACTTGTATGTTACACGTGTCTATTCTGTGCTGGCGGTGCCATGTCCTGCCTTGCCCATTGTGGTCCAAAACAGAAGCCCTGGCAAAGATCCCAGGAATGTCAGTCCTCTGGAGCTTTAATTGGTAAAATTGGCTTTGCAGGCTGGAAAATAAAAGCCCCACCCCACTGCAGAAATGCCCATGAGGGTTCCATGCAACATATACCAATCAGCTAGTCTGGATAATCCCGCACCCTGTGCTATTAAAGGAATGAACTTCCCAGACCACTGATCATTATTTCTGAAAAATTATGAAGAACTTCAGATTAGTGGAAATCAGATTAGAGCCTGTAGTTAGGAGGCTTGGCCTCCCTGGGATATTGACAGGGAGGGACAATCACTCAGTCCTACACAAACCAATCCTGTTTGGTGCTGCATTGACTCCAGTGGGAGGTCAGGGTGCTCAGCACCACAAAGGAGGAGTTCAACCCCTTGTGGAGTACCTGCCCAGTATGAGTACATGCCCAGATGTCTGAGCATCAAAAGCAGGGGGGGAAATAAGTTATAAAAAATAAATGTGGAGTCAAGTGGAGTGGGGAGCGACAAATGGAGAAAGAGGAAGGAACTGAACTGCATATTAAAGGAACAGACATCAATGTCAACTAGAAATCCAGCTGATGTCCACAAATGGGTTCAGAGGTGTAACACACAAGGTCATCAGTAAGGAACAGCCCCTCTCCATGCAAGTAAGGGGAGATTGTGATGTTCCCCTGGTGTAATCCGGACCGGTGATCCTCTAGGGCACTCCAATTCTTGACTCTTGGAGCCAGCCTTACCATGCTCTGCTGTGAGAACCCCTACTCCCGGGCTGCTCATGCACAGTCTCTAGCATATAAACTGCTCCGAGCTACGTGACTGAGCACTTTTGGCCAGCCACTGCTTGGATTGTACAACCAAATGACACTAGCCAATGTCTCCAGTCCCGGACACAACCCTAGGAAGCTCCATCTTGCAGTGTCCAGTTATGCCCCATGGACGCTGCAAGCTTATATGAGTTAATCAGTTTAACAAAGAAATTGATATGCACCAGGCTTGTTATGCCAAGGGGAGTCTCATTCATGCTTCAACCAAACACACTGCTTCAGGTAGAATAAACAAACAAATTTATTGACTACAGAAGATAGATTTTAAGTGATTATAAGTCAAAGCACAACAAGTCAGATTTGGTCAAATGAATTAAAAGCAAAACACATTCTAAGCTGATCTTAACACTTTCAATGCCCTTACAAACTTAGATGCTTCTCACCACAGGCTGGTGGTTGCCCTGCAGCCAGGCTCTCCCCTTTGATCAGCTCTTGAGTCACTTGGTGGTGTCTGTAGATGGCGGTGGAAGAGAGAGTGCATAGCAAACGTTTCTCCCTTTTATCATGTTCTTTCTTCCCTCTTTGCTTTGCGCCCCCCTCCCACCCTTCAGAGTCAGGTGAGCATTACCTCATCGTAGTCTCAAACTGACCAAGGGAAGGGGGGTGACTTACTTGAGAGTCCAACAGATCCTTTGTTGCTGCCTAGGCCAGTGTCCTTTGTTCCTGTGAGGCTGATAGGAGTTTGTCCCATACATGCCCTGATGAGGTGTGAACTTCCCCTCTGCTCCTGGAGAGTTTTGCCTGGGCTTGTTTTAAGCCATGAGGACACATTTTCAGCCTCATAACTATATACATTAAATTATAACCTATAACATTACTATAACAGCAATGCTCAATGCATCATGAGCCATCCAAAGACACCCGACATGACAAACTTTGCACTGGATACCACACAATCATATTACAAGGATGAACATGGGGGTGCAAGGTGTTCCCCCGAGGTACAGATTGTCACAAAGGCCTAAAGCTGGTTGAAATTTTTCTGCCAGAACATAATTTTGATGACAAATGGCTTTAATTTGACAACAAAAATTTGTGGAAAAATTTACTTTTTGACTAAATTTTCCAATCCTGAAAACAAAAATAAAATAAGTAAATCTTTTACCAAAATCCTGAAATTTTACTGAAAACATTTTTTTTACTCAAAACAGTTTTCAAAAACTGATTTTTTTCAGTTTTTGTTTTCAGTTTTTAATCAGAAAAATGAACAACTGAAATTTTGACAAAAACAAATAATACTTTTTTAAAATTTCCCATAAACAATAATTGCCATTTTTGTACCAGCTCTAATGACCCCACAGCTGAAATATTGTATTCAGTTCAGGGCACAGTGTTACCATCAAGATATTTGACTCAGCTAAGACAAGAGCAACAGAAATGATGAGGAGAGCTGGAATGATTACTTCATGAGGAAAAATTCCAGTTGCTAAATATGTTTAGTTTGGCTAAGTGACAGCTCCAGGGTGGGGATTTAACAACTGTATAGTTGAAGGGTGTTAATCCCCAGGGAGAACAAGGAATTAGGATTGAATGTAGAAAGGACACTAAAAACAAATCTTTTGGGAAGTGAGTTCTGTTAGTGGAGTTATGTCCTGAGAAAGGTGGGACACAAGCCATTGTTTGGCTATAGAGAGCTAGGCTGGATAAATGAATAAAGACTGAAATGTGGGGAAGAACTCTGGAGTGGCTAGTGATTTAGATGATCAGCTAGTTTTCTTCATCCCTAACATCCTTGAGTCTGGGTAACAGCTCAGGTCCATTCATTGGGAGTTGTCTACAGTTCCTTGTAAAGCCAACTGGTTCTGATGGACAGGTCTTGGAGACAGACAGTCCTGGTTTTCTGGGACACAGCATCACCCTAGCCATGTGAGCTAGAGCCCACAGCACCTCCTAGATTAGGGCTTTTACTGGGCCCTGATTCCTTGTGGAAGGAGGGGCTCAGCAACCTGGGCTTCCAGGAGCAATGAGGGTGGGAGAGGGGGCCAGCTGAGCCCGCTCCTGCCCTCACCCACTGTGGATCCAGGACTCTGGGGACACATGGCTGGTCATTACTCCTTATTTTCTGTTTGTCATTTGTTATTTTCTGTTTGTCTTCTGCTAAATTTCTGTCACCCAGTCAGGGAGCAGAAACAATACTGTGTTACTGAGGTGACCAATCACACACCATTGAATAGCAAAATAATCAAAGTGAACAGTTTGTGAACACTCCATAAACTGAATTTGCTTGGCATAATCTATCCAGCAAACACCTACATACAACAGATACATGCAAAGGAAACAGGATTGGTGCACAGACAGACAAACACTGGGCTCACTGGGAATTGGCAAGGACTTCTAGCAAATAATTTCAAAGAAAGGCAGCCCATGGTTCAGATGCTGGAAATGAACAAAGGTTCCAGAATTGCCATACAAGATGAGAGCATCAGACCTTCTAGCCCTTGCACTGCAAGGCAGTAAGTCTCAGCCCTTTATGACCTGTTTCCTTGTTCTTGGCAGCATAAATTAAGAGGGATGAGGGTAGGCAGAGAATAAATTGTCTGAGGATGTTTGGTCTTAACTAGAGCTGATTGAAAACTTCTCGATGAAACTTTTTTCCCATCAGAACAGTTTCTTAGGGCCAGGGTGGAATTTGTGGGGGATGGATGCACATGAAAGAGGGAGAAATACCTACCCTAGAATTTTGGGAAGGGGGCAGGAAGGCAGTGGGAAAAGAGACCCACACTGGACTAGCCAATAGCCTGGTGGACAGAGCTACCAAGTCAACCCAGTTACAGGAGACCTAGGCTCAAGTATCTGCTCTGAATCATGCAGAGTAGGGACTTGAATCTGGGGCAGTTATAGTCCAGGTGAGTGTCCTAGCCACTCAGCTATTGGTTATCCTAGGCTCTTGCTTTCTGTCAGAAAATGTCAAAGGGTCCTGGTTTCATTCCTCCTCAGTTCACTTGACATTTTTTGTGAGACAGAATTGTTATTTTCTAGCCAGAGTCTTAACCTGAGGTGCTTCACCGTGCTAATCGGGCACTTAGCTCCATACCCCTCTCTGAAGCCTCGTCTCAGTAGAATCAGGGTCCCCTCCTCTCCCCATCCCGCTCAGGACGGTCTACTTCACTCTCTTGTAGGCAGGGCCCTTCATTTTCAGTTTTTATTTCATTTAATTTTTCCCCGGAATCGATCAGTGTTTATTACCACCGCAACAAAAACTGGGGGAAATCAGTGAAAAAAACAATTAATAATTTTTCTGGATAAATATCGAGGTTTATTATGATGGACGGGAAGAAAGGGGGGAAATGTAGTCAGTAGATTAATGCTTCAAATTCCGTTCATCAATGTGGTTTGCTGCAGAACTAAACCAGAACTCAAAACACAAGGCCACCTCTGAATTTAAGAAAACAATAGATCTCTAATCCCCAAATAAAACTTTTCATTTGAATAAACAGTTTATTGTTGTAGATTTAGAACTAATAACCTATAAATGTTTACATTTAATAACTGGGCCAAACCATTTGCAGCGCATACACTCAACTTCATCCTTTTCTCCTGGTTTTGTTTTTTTTAAACTTTCAAATATTTCCTCGCGTTCTGAAACATATGCTGATACAGATTTTCGTTTTCTTCCCATTTTAGTGTGTCAGATCTTTACACCATCATCTGCTAACAGCTTGAAATGTGTACATTGTGGGCATGAGAGTCATCAGTACGTTCAGATGCACACACACTTCAGAGCTTGCACGTGTGCCTGTTTGTTTATTGTGTGTATCTTCTAGATTAATACAGAGCCTTACTTCAACAAGCAGCTTAGCATATACACACAGTCTAATGTATTATCATAATACATCTATCTTATGCGATAAATTGTATTTTCTTAATAAAACAGGACAGGTTATTATTTATATTTTTGAATGATAAAAAAGTGGGGTGAAAATTGGAAAAACTTAACAATACTTTTTGTAAAACCCAGGAATTTTTTGGTAAAAATCAGTTTAAACTGAAAACAAAGGGGCTTACTTATAGGCAACATTGCACACCTGTCTTCTGCAGGACCAATCCTTGAGTTCTCCTCACCCCCTCTTTGTTTTTGTATTTAGGCACAAGATGAAATCCCAGACAAATGGCCTTCTTCTTTGTTGGATCCACTACTGTCCTGAAGGGACCTTTCCATTCTTCTGCCCAATGTGAAGCTGAGTTGGAGACAGAGTCCTCAGATGCTTACATCATTTCCATAAGAAGAAAATCAAGCCCCAGCAGAGCCCTAACAATGGACCAGTGCTTAGATGGCTGAGCAGGGTAATGCTATCAATGGGGACCGCATAGTACAAAGAGTATATGTTTCTGAAACTCTCATTAGTCTGGAACCCAAGTTGACTGGTTACATTTATCCCCATGACAGTCTCTTTGCTCGCAACAGGAAACACGTCATTGTAATCATGTTCTCACTTAGGTTTAGTCTTTTTTCCTTCTGTAGTCTTCTTCTTTTTTTTAAAGCACTTGGTGAATTTATATTCAATACATTTTGTGCTTTCATTAAAGGCTAGATCATGCCAAAATTGTGTCTAGGGCAGAAATTCTCTAAACCATATGTGACAAATCTGTCACGTGCTGTATGGTTAATATTTGCAACACAAAGATATCTCTTTGAAAAATGAAACATAACCATAACTAGTGTAAAGGCCAGAACTCAATAGTGTTGCACTGATTTAATGCCTCTTGACATGTCTTCTGTTGTACACCACATTACCCAGGATTGCAGACATGATACATCCCTGACATACTCCTGTTCTGACTTCAAAACTGAGCGCCCTGTGGTCAACACTGCATGTAAAGTTGGAATAGAAGTTTTTGATGATGTTGATTATACGGAGAGGGATTCCATATGCCTGCAGAATGTACCATATGCTGGTCCTGTGAATGCTATCAAAAGCCTTTTCAAAGTCTATGACGTTTATGTAGAGTTGCCGTTGCCATTCTAAGCATTGTTCTATTACGTTTCGTAGAGAGAAGATCTCGTTTGTGCATCCACGCCCTTTCCAAAAACTGGCTTGCTCTTTTCTGAGAACCCTATCAACTGCCTCTGATATATGCTGGACTATGATCATACACAATACCTTGCTTGGCACAGATAAAAGTGTGATATCATGCCAGTTACTACAATCACTTTCTTTGGTATCTTCTTTGGTATCTGAACACCCACAATGCCCACAGAAGTTAATAGGGCCTGCCAGGGCTCAGTCCCACTAATAAATCAGGCCATTTTGATTTAGGTGTCCAAATATGGATTTAGATACCTAACTTCAGGCACACAAGTTTGAAAATTGTGGCCAATTTTGCAAATGTATGGTTGTGGCCCCCAATGTCCTGAACAAATTCTATTTCCTGTACTACACTGTGCCTGGCTGCATGCCCACCGGAGCCTTCAGTGACTGTTCTGAACTGCTGTGAAATCACACTGTACTTCTCTAAATACTCACATGTTTTGGCATTATTGGCCACAAGGGTCAGAACCTTGGTTTTACGTCTTGTCTGAGGCAACCTACAGCAGCACAGTGTCTCCTAACACAATGTCATAGAAACATAGAATCACAGAAGATTAGGGTTGGAAGGGACCTCCAGAGGTCATCTAGTCCAACCCCCTGTTCAAAACAGGACCAACCCCAACTAAATCATCCCAGCCAGGGCTTTGTCAAGGTGGGCCTTAAAAACCTCTCAGGATGGAGATTCCACCACCTCCCTAGGTAACCCATTCCAGTGCTTCACCACCCTCCCAGTGAAATTGTGTTCCCTAATATCCAACCTAGACCTCCCCCACTGCAACTTGAGAGCATTACTCCTTGTTCTGTCATCTGCCACCACTGAGAACAGCCAAGCTCCATCCTCATTGGAACCCCCCTTCAGGTAGTTGAAAGCAGCTATCAAATCCCCCCTCACTCTTCTCTTCTGTGGACTAAATGACCCCAGTTCCCTCAGCCTCTCCTCGTACGTCATGTGCCCCAGCCCCCTGATCATTTTCGTTGCCCTCCACTGGACTCTCTCCAATTTGTCCATATTATTTCTGTAGTGGGGGGTCCAAAACTGGACGCAGTACTCCAGATGTGGCCTCACCAGTGCCGAATAGAGGGGGATAATCACTTCCCTCAATCTGCTGGCAATGCTCCTACTAATACAGCCCAATATGCCGTTAGCCTTCTTGGCAACAAGGGCACACTGCTGACTCCTATCTAGCTTCTCGTCCACTGTAATCCCCAGGTCCTTTTCTGCAAAACTGCCACTTAGCCAGTCGGTCCCCAGCCTGTAGCGATGCATGGGATTCTTCCGTCCTAAGTGCAGGACTCTGCACTTGTCCTTGTTGAACTTCATCAGATTTCTTTTGGCCCAATCCTCCAATTTGTCTAGGTCACTCTGGACCCTATCAGGACATTTTACATTGATTCAGAGGAAAGAACACTCCCTACAGACAGAGCAGCATCACTTCCTGCTGTATTCTAGTTTTCCTCAGGAGTTCTCTCATTCCAAGTGGACTCACCCCAGATCTGCTCAGTTTAATCATTCTGATTAGATAATTTCTTAGACACAGATCTGATCTGTTACCTAGACTCAGGAATGTTAGAGATGGAGAGAACAACTTGATCATTTAAATCACTGCATCGCTGGCCAGTGCAGGATTCTTCCCTACAATTCAGTCTCCTTTGATTAATGTAGCGTACTTCTAAACCCAGGCAAAGGATACAACAATCTTTTGTCCCAGATTCCGTAAGACCCCATGGGCTCTGCAGGAGCCACTGTCCTGGTCAGCTGGTTAAACCAGCTACAGGCTCAGGCTCAGTGCGTATGTGCCTCAGTGGCCTCTTCCGCACACCAGGTCTGTCACATACAAAGACCTTGCTTTCCCCCCCGCACCCCATGCAGTCAAACCCACCGGTGGTAGGAAGGAGCAGGAGGGGGTGCTTCTCTGAGGTGAGGGAAAAGTGGGCAGCCTTTGTTCTCACCCTCCCATGCACACATTGTCGGGTTGCCAACCCTTCCGGATTGTCCTGGAGTCTCCAGGAATCGAAGATTAATCTTTATTTAATGATTATGTCATGTGACAAAACCTCTGTCCTGGAATACACTCAACCAGAGTGGGCATCCCTATCCCCACCCTGGAGTGACAGGCGCCCTGCATAACTCCTCCCACGCTCCTGAGTATGAAGGGAAGTGGATGGGGGAGGGATAGCTCAGTGGTTTGAGCATTGGCGTGCTAAACCCAGGGTTGTGAGTTCAATCCTTGAGGGGGCCATTTAGGGATCTGGGGCAAAATTTGGGGATTGGTCCTGCTTTGAGCAGGGGTTGAACTAGATGACCTCCTGAGGTCCCTTCCAACCCTGATATTCTATGATTCAATGCAAGGGGAATTCAGCTAGGCCTGCTCCTGTTGCTCCTGTCAGCACCTAATAACCCGCACTGGGAGGGAATGAGCAGAAGAGAACCTGCCTCATGCCACCCTGTGCATTACAACCCATTCCTCATAACATACAGTTCGACCCACTGCACCAAGACAGGCTGTTGAGCAGAGCTGGGAAAGCTCAAGCTAAGCCTCGAAAGGGAGTGCTACTTCTGGGGTTCCATTGCACACCAAGGCAAACCAAAGCAGCCAAACAGAGAGGACTCTGGTTTTACCCCACTGGCTAACCACAAGTCACACAAGCAATTCCCTTCGACACTCCAGTGCCCCAGTATCCCCACCCGTGCCCCTCGTTAGGGGGAGAAATGGTTATGAAAACCTGGGATGCAGGCCCTGAGGCAGCCCTGACAATGCGCAAGAGCCAGGACCAGGGTTCCCAGGCTGTGTAGGGCCTAGGCCCATCCATAAAGCTCAAGCTCCTGGAGTCACGTGATGGGATCAGAATCTTAGCTTGCATTACAAAAAGGGATCTTTTCTGGATACAAAGGAAAACCAGTAAACATTCTTATTAGTATTGTATTACAGTAGCACCTTGGAGCCTGGTCACAGACCAGGGCCCCCCTGTGCTAGGCACTGTGTAAACACAGAGCAAAATGATGGCCCCTGCCCCAAAGATCTTACAATCTACGTAACATGCCCTGAATGTGACTTGTAGTCTTCCTGAGTCTGCAGTCATCCTGAAACAATAACTCCAAGAGGTAGGTGAATTGCCCCATTGATCTTAACTCTGTAGTGTGCTGCCACCCCAAGGAGCAGCAGGACCAGGACAAAGGGGCAAAGCCATAGTGACCTCCCATATGAACTTAAGAACATAAGATCGGCCATACCGGGCCAGACCAATGGTCCATCTAGCCCAATATCCTGTCTTCCGACAGTGGCCAGTGCTAGATGCTTCAGAGGGAATGAACAAAACAGGCAATCATCAACTGATCCAATCCCTGTCGTTCACTCCCAGCTTCTGGCAAACAGATGCTAGCAACACTCAGAGTATGCAGTTACATCCCTGACCATCTTGGCTAATAGCCACTGATGGACCTATCCTCCAGGAACTTATCTGGCTCTTTTTTGAACCCTATTTTAGTTTTGGCCTCCAAAATCCAAAATCTTTTCCAAGCTGAAAAGTCGCAGTCTTTTTAATCTTTCCTCATACAGAAGCTATTCCAGACCTCTAAGCATTTTTGTTGCCCTGATCTGTACCTTACCAATTCCAATATATCTTTTTTGAGATGGGGTGACCAGATCTGCATGCAGTATTCAACGTGTGGGTGTACTGTGGATTTATGTAGAGGAAATATGATATTTTCTGTCTATTATCTCTATCCCTTTCCTAATGGTTTCTAACATTCTGTTAGTGATTTTGACTGACGCTGCACTTTGAGCGGATGTTTACGGAGAACTCTCCACAATAACTCCAAGGTCTTTTTCTTAAGTGGTAACAGCTACTTCAGACCCCATTATTTTGTCGGTATAGTTGGGATCATGTTTTCCAGTGTGTATTCCTTTCCATTTATCAACCCTGAAGCTTGCCTCAGAAATCAGAACCCAGGTTCCTTCGTTTGGCCATGAAGCCATCTTCTCCCAAAGGATGCCCCCTTTTTGCTTCTCTTCTCCCCAGCTGTCCTAGCAGAGTGAAGCTTCTTGAAAAGGGACAGGTCTCTGGTGACTGGAATTTAAAAAACAAAAAACAAAACCATGTAATAATCAGCAGCAAATTTGACACATTGCCAAAGAATGGGAAAGGGATGAATACAGTCAGACGCTGCCATGCAATCACTGCCTGTGACCCGCCTATTCCCAGGCCCCTCCCAGGTGATCATGCAGCACGACAGGCCGTTAGGCCCAGCGGGAGAGGCTCACCACCTCAGCACTAAAGCAGGGACCTAATGAAGTGGAACGCAGAGGCCTCGGCAGGATTTCATTAAGCAAATGAGCCCTGGAACATCAAACCTTGTGGAGCGAGGCAGAGAAGCAGGACTGGCAATTTGCATGGCCTCATTAGTGCCCGTCCTCCAGCCCCAGCTTGCCAACTGTACAGGCTTTCCTGTAGGCCTCCCAGTGGGAACCAGCAGGCTGGATTTGTGCACCCACAGGCCCTGCATTGGTGAGCATCTCCAACCCACGGGCTGGACTCATTAGCGACACGTGTCCAAAAGGGCTCGGCACATCAGGTGCGCGGTGGGTGCTGAGCTCCTGAATGCCTGGCCCCAAAGCCCACTGACAGTGTTGCCCTTGGTCTTTGGAGACCTCAGGGCTCCCAGGGCCTGACAACATTTCCTTAGTGCACGGCTGGTTCTCCTGGGCTCTCTGTGCAGCTCCCTGCCCCACCCGGCTTCCCCACCCCCTGGTTGGCTGGCAAGCTGCTGCCACTGTGACCAAAGGCAGCAGCCCCCCAGCTTCTGTGGCCCTCTTCACCCCCCCCATCCCGCCATGCATCTCCTTGCCCAGTCCCTGCCCCCTGCCGCTGCCGCCCAGCTCCCCCTTCAGGAGACCCCAGCTACCCACAGATGCCATTCCCCCTTCACCTGAGTGTTACAAATTAATCCAGGCATGACAGGATTCGGGGTGGAGGAGCAGGAAACCCCTACTGGGCGTCTCTCCCTGGGCTGACTCCTGGTGTCACTGATACAGATAAAGGTGCTGTTCTATTGTTGACTATGGAATCCGTCCCGGGCGGTTAAACACCCCACCCCACCCCCAGCTACAGCCAGGCTGGTGCTTAGAGACACACGAGGAGGTATCCAGGACGCTCTTCCCAGCCCATGATACTCCACGCAACTCCTGCCAAACCTGTCATTTCTGCACCAAAAGCCCTGCTAACCCCAGGCCTCTGGCTGCATGAGGGAGTCCAGGGCCCAGGGCTTCAGGTTCCCCACTCCTGCTTCTCCAGGGGCAGGCTCCTGTTCTTCGGACCTCAGGGGGCCTGCTGAGGTGCAGGGGTGCCCCCTTGGCTGCTCCCCCTGCCCCATACTACCACCCCCATCCCCACTCCTAGACTCTGTGAAGCTCCGTAGGTAAGCAGCCAGTGAAGAAGGGACTTGCCCCATTTTACACCATATCATTCCCTCCTGCGAGTTCCCTACCTCCCCACCATGGCGAGCCAATGACAGTCACCTGCAGCCACCACCCACCATGTAAACGCCCCCCACAACAGCCCCCCTCCATGAGATCCATTCTGCACATCAAACAGGAGTTTGAGGCCTAGTTAGAGGTTGTGGCTCTGTATCCTCAGCCCAAACCACTAGGGCTGGATGCCAGGCTGTGTCCAGCCTGGGCCCTCCCTGTGGATTGCTAGCGAATGCTCAGCTTTCTGCCCCACACACCCCCATGCCAGCGGCAGCTGCTGCCCCCACTGGGGAGTCCCACCCAGAAGAGGGCAGGTGCTGTTGGCAGAACTGTCCTGTCTCAGTGTTTCCACCCAGGGTAGCCAGCGTTATGCTGCAGACAGGACTCTGTCGCAGCCCCACTCTGGGCCGGTTCTTGGGACGGGTGAGCAAGGGCAGGCAGTCACCCTGGGTGCCAGCTTCCTGGGGGCACTGAACTGATGTCCCACTCGACTTTTTATTTTCTTAGCTGCTGGGAGGGGGGCATCAAAAACATTTTCCACCAGAGCCAGCAAAACGTTTAGGGCTGCTCTTGGTCCCTGATGGGAAGACCCTGGGAATGCGCCGTATGAACATGTCCCTAGGCTTCCCAGGCCATTTCCCTGACCTGGCCGGCATACGCATTTATGGAGGCTGCACCAGCCCACTGTGGGCTTCCAGTGTGGCAGGGGACCCACACGCAATGCACACCTAACACTCGGACAGGTGGGCTTTACACCACCAAGAGGCTGGCCCCCTAGAAGAGCCACCTGTCTTCTCTTTCAGGAGCTGCAATGAATGTCCCCAGCAATAGCTACAACCTGGGTCTGACTCTCCTTTCACCTCTACTGGTGTAAATCCAGAATAGCTCCTCTGGTACCAAGAGAGCCAGGCCGGTGTAAACGAGTGAAGCGTGGAGCCCCTGGGAGCTGGCTGTGCCTTGGAATGCACTGTGCATGGCTGGAGGCGAGTCCCCCACGGTGCCTGGACTTCTGCTGCGCTTCGCTGAACCGAGATTTGCCAGAGCAGCACAGCAGAAGAGCAAGGGAGTCCTTCCTGGGAAACAGGGTGTACAAGCATTCTGCCATTCTTTTCAGGACACCGCATTCCCTGTGCACCGCTTACGGGAAAAGGAGAAGGCCAATTTCCCCGTCCCTCCCACACCCCACCACCCCCAGCATTCTTTCACTTCCATAAAAGCAGCAGTAATGCTCCCTGCTGTTTGTGTCATCAGCCTGAAATATTTGGAACAATAGATTGAGAGCCTTATAACACCAAGGGACGCAAAAGAATTCACAGCATGTATATTACAGTAGCACCTCACTGGGCACTGTAAAGACCTGGTCCAAAGAGACAGGCCCTGCCCCAGAGTGCTCACATAGCAGACAGGACACAACCGGAGGACAAACTAGGGAAATGGAGCCATGTGAGAGGGTGAGGTAACAAAATGTCCAGAAGAAGCAGAAGCCACAGCTCCTCGTCTGCCAGTTGGTCTATTCGCTGGATGGAGGTTTGTTTTGGGACCACAGCCACCTTTTCAGAAATAGCAGATACGCGTATTGGGCTCTTTGAACAGAAGAGCTGTTTTAACCCTGGCATATAAGACTCATCAGACCACACGGTTTGCACAGCACCTATCACAACGGTACCCTGGTCTAGGCACTACCGCCATACAAATCATTCTAATTGTACTTCTTCAACATGTTTCATGCAAAGATCTACAGTGCTTCCAAGACACCCTGGGTAGTGGGTAAACTGAGGCACAGTTTCAAATGAGGGTGTCGAAAGTTAGGATCTTTACTCCACATTTGGGCACATGCTGCTCTCTCTCCTTTCTGGCAGCAGTGCCACTGCCAGGAGCCTCGGCAGAACTTTGGCTTGTCAAAGGCAGAGGAGGCATCACATCGTTGGCAGATACTTTGCAGCAGGACACTGGCTCTCAGAGGCCAGTGAGGGGGCTCAGAAGTATAGCTCCTCCCTGCCACCACCCTGCCCGGCACCTGAGATGTCCTTAGCCATGATGGCTGCAGCTTCACCCTTCTGAGGGAGTCTGTGCATTAGCGACCTTTCTGTTTACTATCCATGCAAAATGCATTGGCCTGATGCTCTTTTCATCTGCACCACATTAACACCAGTGTAATGCTCTTGAAGATTCTCCTTATTTACACTGGTGCAGAGCTAACCCTTTCCTCCCCAGCAAGAAAGGTTGTCTGACAAAATAAGAGACTCTAACTGATATCCTATCGCTGACAAGGACTTTGGTAGGTTTTGATTAAGTTTGTTCTGTATAACCACTCAATTTGAATTCTAAGGTGTCCTGTTCTGATTCCTTTTCTCTTGTGTATCCTGATCAATAAATTTCCAACGTTGGCAGAAATTGTCTAGTATGTTTTCCATAGGACTAAGCAGGCCAAGGTCTCTGTAGTCCAAACCCCAAAGCTGATTAATATTGTACAATGACAGGGTCGTGTTAATGCCTGTGGCTCTCTGGACCCATTTATTCTATCAAAATTAACATAACGGAGGAGAATCAGGCTCAGATGTCCTTATGATGGTCTAAGTAATGTTACAGCAGAATGGAAACTGGTTTACATTTTCTAGCACATTATACAGACCCAATTACCATCATATTGGTGCATCTCACAATTTTTGATGTATTTATTGTTACACCCACGTGAGGCCAGGCAGTACTCTTCTCCTCATAACACAGGTGGCAAATGGAGACACAGAGACACTAAGTGACTTGCCCATCATCACAGAAGAAGTTTTTTGCAAAGCAGGGACTCAAAGCTGGGTTTCCCAAGTCCCAGGCTAGTGCTTTAAACACGGGGCCATCCTTCCGCTCTGTGAAGTTCATTGCTCTCATGCACTACTGTGGTACACTGATGATACCTTAGCAAGACAGTGGCTATTTGCAGTGCACTCTGAAGTGACAGTTTTCATTGGAAACCCTGGGTCAGAGTGAACTATGCTGATTTTTATCAGCTGAGGATCTGGTCTTTACTTTCACATATCACTCATTCTGACCTCAGGAACTATGGACTAAATTCACCCCTGTCGTAATGCCAGTGAAATCAGAGTCTGCAACAAGGCCTGTCTACAGACAGACGGACATCCTAGGCTGAGCACGTCTGGAATTTTCCTTAAATGGCCAAGCATCAGTTAAAGGCACTATTGACCCTTCACTCTTCATTGAGATTGGAGGCATGGTGACCTCTGAATATATGAGAGGTTGTAATTACCTGGGAAATCCCCAGAAGTCCTGGGGAATTAATCTCCTGTATCTCACATGAACACACTCAATCCTTGGCTTTCAATGGGTCTGTAATACCCTTCTCACCCAGGGTATCTACACTTTCTGTTGAGCTGCCTCCAATGCAGCTTCTATCACATCCCTGCCGTTAGATGAGTAAAGACCCAACAAACTAATCAAACACAGGGTCTGCAATATCGCTTCCTACCGCTTCTCCATTTGTCAGTAGCTGCCTGCAGTGCAGTGAGTCCTGGGGCTGGGAGAGCTCTTACCTATGACGTGGACTTTGGATTACACAACAGTCCATGTCAGGAAATACGTTCTGCATGTATCATTCACCAGGCATTTTTAGTGTTTCACCTGAAAATCTATTTGCATGAGACCTTACCCCGCAGTGTCTTGAAAGAAAAACACTAGAACGAGGAGCTAACGCTAGCACTTCTGCAGAGGTGCCGTCAAGTTTCCCAGAGGCTGGGAGGGGTTGTCTGCTGCTAACAGAAGGCCCCGTCCCAAGTGAGCACTGCTGTGGCTGAAATGGAGAACGGGCAAACCATTTGGAATAAAATCAGATCTGATGAGGCCTGAATCTTCACCCAACATTCTACAGGAAATTCAACCAGTATATTTTCCCTGCAGACTGCCTCCCTGGACACTCTCCCAGACCCTGTTCATGAACAACCCACTGAAATCAAGGGAATGACCCATGAGTTGCATGAGCTTGGATCAGGCCTCCTCCTTCTAATCCCTTATCACCCACAAGAAGCAAGCTCATCCCTAGCAACTCCCAGGGCTTGTCCACAGGGAACTAACATGGTCTTTTTCAGTTGAATTCATTCATTTCAAATATGGAATGTAAATGACTTTATGCAGTTAATAAAATGGGAAATGGACACTGTTATGCTGCAGGAGAGTGTTATCCCAGCATAACTATGGCAGCAAAAATTCACAGCTTGCCTTAGGCCGGAGGAACTCCCCATGGAGGCAAGGCCTGAGAGACACACACATCTCTTGAGGAGTTCTCCTCCATGGGAGGGGCTGCAAGGGGGCTGGTCTCCTTGGGGTCAGGGGAGGCCAGGGACGCAATCGCTTCGGTGGTAGAAGTGAATCGGAAGTTGGATTTTAATACCAAGCCATCTCGCGCCTAGTTTGGTTGGCCAGAATTTTCAGAGGGGCTCAGCACCCGCAGCTGGTGCCAGCTTCTGAAGAGAGCTCAGCACACGGGATGCATCAATGACTGTGAGGCACATGGCCGTGGGAACCAGGTGAGAACCTGAGGGTCTCTCCATGCAGTGTTTGGGAGCCTGTGGCAGCCAGCCTCCCAGCCTGGGGCCACAGATGTGGGCTAGCAGGGCGCATGCTGGCCCTCTGAGAATAGTTGTGCAGACAGTGCTTTGTGGTTATGGCTGGAGCTCAGGCTTTGAAGTCTCGGAAAGGGGGGTGGGCTTCCGAGCCCGAGGTCCAGCCTGAGCCTCAGCTTCAAAGCGCTGTCTGCACAACTCCTTTTCGAGCACTAGTGCGAGCCCTGATAGCCCACATCTATCGCCCCAGGCTGGGAGACTCACTGCCGCGGGCTCCTAAACACTGTGTGGACAGACCCTCAGCAGACTGACAGACACTGGGGGCGTGGAGCTCTTTGTTCCCAGCGGGAAGTTCTGGGTAATGCACACTTGAAATTCTGGCCCTTGGTGCTTCGCTGTCTCGCAGATGAGTAGCTCTGGCTCCGCACTTCAGCTGTGTCACTGTCCCACACAGACCTGGGGCTGAATTCAGTGGAGTGGTGATTGTTCAGCTGAGAATGTCTAGAAGGAAATCCAGGAGCCAAGCACCTTAAACTCGTCACACTGCTGGCTGCCCAGAGTCTCACAGCACCAGAGTCCAGACATTGTAATTAGTGACACATGCAGGGTGTTATTGGTCCAATGCTCAGTTTGGTGAGTTTAGATTTACTAGGGCAAAGGCTGCCCTAGGAGGGCTGTCGCTTACAGCTCCAGTACCTTGGAAATGTTCACTGTGCACATTATTTGCTCTTCACCCTTGCAATAGGTCATTATCTCAAGGTGAGCCAGCCCAACAGCACCCTCATTAATGTTGATGCAAAACTACAATGAACCAACAGGCAGATAAGGACGGAGGAAAATACTTTCCCATTCCAATAGGCTTTGATGTGCCAAATTTAAACACCCTTAACTGCAGCCCTGGCAAGATGGGACAGGCTGATGTAGGGACAGATGCAGCCAACTAGAACAGTTCACTGATACCAAGCTTGCTATTTATTAAGATAATGAGGACATTTTAATCATTATTAAAGCAAGGGACAGATAATCTGGAGTCAGGCAAGCAGGTGCCCTTGCACAGCTCTGCCAATGCACTTCCATCCCGTTTCAGAGCCATCTCACCATTTTTCCAGACCTGGGCCCTCCAGCTGGCTCTGGTGATGTACCTCACTCCTGACCTGCAGCTTCTCTCTGATCTTCTAGTTCTGATCCCTCCACACAGCTCTGCAATGCTCCTCAAACCAGACAATCACCTTCTACCACCAGCGTTCCAGACCTAGACCCTCCACACAGCTCTGCTAGTGCTCCTCACACCTGATCTTCAGCTCTCCCACTGCCAGTCCAGTCCTGGGCCTCACCTAAGCACAGGCTGCCATTTGTACCTTATGTTGGTGTTGCTTTTCATTAGGCTGATGCCCCAAAAGTTGCTTTCCCTAGTGACCCTCTGCTGCATGTGGGAAGTAATAGTCAGGAAGAAATTGGCAAACAAAGAAGGAGGTCCATTCACAATCCCATTGTCCATTGCCTCCCTATTGCAAATGCAGCTATGGCTGACACATCATAGTGGCATTAGGAAATCATCGAATATACCCTTAGTTTCTCTTGATGCAATTTAGGGACTCAAAACAAGGAGGTGGACTGAGCATCATGTGACCAACCACGTTCTCCACAGACTCTCCACAAGGACTTACTGGACAACACTTTGAGAACAGGTACATTAACAGCACTGGGTGAGTCTTCTAGAAGTTCTACACATTTATCTGCGAGATGATCATTTCCTGAAATGGAGACAAAGGCAATGTACCCAACAACACCCCTGATATCATAGAATTGCAAACATATCTGATCTTGTTGGTAGGCTCTGAGCTATTCCTCCCTGTTGCCTGCCTCCATAAAGAGAACTATTTTAAAATTTCATTGTGGAAAGGATATAAACAAATGGACTTAGAGAGAAGAAACATGCTACAGGTGGGGAAGGATTTCAGTGAGACAACTCGAGCAGCCTGTGACACTGTCTGAGGGGTTTATCCTGCACTCATTGTAGTGTCTGAGCACCTTCCAAGTGGAATCAATAGCAAAGCAAAGTCCCTCGTGGATTCCATGGAGCCGCTGACACTTCTACCTCTCTGGGGTTGTGACCCAGGGACCTCTTGGTTCCAAATGGCAGAGGGCACAGGGGTGCATATGGGTTACAGGAGTCCACTAGTTACATCCTACTCACTAAAGAATGTCATGTAAGGTCTCCAGCGAATGCTCATTTCACACTGATCAGCACAATCATTGAACATGTATGTACATTAGACATCACTGAACATGTATGTACAGATAATATGTTAGGAGTTATGTGTATATACTGAGACTTGTGTGTGACGGGTTGGATCACAGGAATCCCCTTGGGGGCTGCCACCTGATGTGCCAAGACTACTTCTGCCCCTGCTTTCCTGCTGCAAACCCAGACCCAGGTCTGAACCACATCCCCTAGCAGCTGTAGGCTTAACTGAAAGCAGCTTACAGAAGTGTTCCTGTCTTTAACACTCAGATGCCCAACTCCCAATGGGGTCCAAACCCTAAATAAATCTGTTTTACCCTGTATAAAACTTATACAGGGTAAACTCATAAATTGTTCGCCCTCTATAACACTGATAGAGAGGTATGCACAGCTGTTTGCTCCTCGCTCCCCCAAGTATTAATACATACTCTGGGTTAATTAATAAGTAAAAAGTGATTTTATTAAATGCAGAAGGTAGAATTTAAATGGTTCCAAGTAGTAACAGACAGAACAAAGTGAATTACCAAGCAAAATAAAACAAAACACTCAAGTCTAAGTCTAGTACAGTAATAAAAACTGAATACAGGTAAAATCTCACCCTTAGAGATGTTTCAATAAGTTTCTTTCACAGACCAGACACCTTTCTAGTCTGGGCACAATCCTTTCCCCTGGTACAGCCCTGGTTCCAGCTCAGGTGGTAGCTAGGGGATTTCTCATGAAGGCTGCCTCCTTCGTTTTGTTCCACCCCCTTATATGGCTTTGGCACAAGGCAGGAATCCTTTGTCTCTCTGGGTCTCCACCCCTCCTTCTCAATGGAAGGCACCAGGTTAAAGATAGATTCCAGTTCAGGTGACATGATCACATGGCCTGTGAGACCCCCAAGCCTTCATTCCTCCCAGCCTGACTGACAGGAAGGCCTGCCTGCAAACAGAGCCATCCACAGTCAATTGTCCTGTTGATGGGAGCCATCAAGATTCCAAACCACCATTAATGGCCCACACTTTGCATAATTACAATAGGCCCTCAGAGTTATATTTCATATTTCTAGTTTCAGATACAAGAATGATACATTTATACAAATATGATGACCACACTCAGTAGATTATAAGCTTTGAAATGATACCTTACAAGAGACCTTTTGCATGAAGCATATTTTAGTTACATTATATTCACACTCATCAGCATACTTTCATAAAATCATATAGAGTGCAACGTCACATTGTGTTCTTAAAGTTTGTAAGTCAGGGCACCAGAAGATGATCAACAGATTCTGTTTGGACAAGGTCTCCCTGGGTGACCACTGTGTATTGTGTGTCTTACAATTGAAGTCTATTTGCATACAGAATCACCAACTAATCAAGATAGCAAAGTCAAGAAGAAATCACAAAATCTACAGAAAGGAACACACAGCAGGACGGTGTCCAGTTTATGACTATGATCAAAGAATTAGTCTGGTATATCAGGAGAATGCAATAAATCAGGAAACACATTATATTTTTCACCTAGGAAGTGAGCTGACAGTGGGCTCACTTAATGAATGGAAGATAACAACGAAGTCCGGCTGGAAGATGCTGGAAGGGTTTGGGGTGAGTTTTTGTTCTTATGATATAATATTGTCCGATTAGCTAAGTTTAGGCTCTAGAATGTGTGTTGTGATTCGATTTGATATGTAACCCTTTCTTGGCAATATTTTGGCTGGCTGTCATTTGAATCTCTGCTCTTTGTTAAATAAAATTACACTTGTTTTCACTATAAACAAATCTTAGTGCTGTGTGTTAAGTTGAGCTGTGGAGTAAGGTGTGACTGGGAAGCGGCAGTCGACTGTTTCTTGGGAGCAGAGGGTCTGGTAATTCTATCAGTGTTCAGTGGGTAAGGGGCTGGACGCTGCAAGGGGATGCTTGGAGGGTTCGGAGGTTGAACCATGCTATTGCTAACCTGCAGAGGACAGTGGAGCCTGCGTAGGTGGAGAGGTGTGTGTGGCCTGTGGCTGGGGGCATCAGGGATCTGACCCCTGGCAGGCCCAGACAAGGCATCCTCATGCTAAGGGCAGGTGGTAGCAAGGTGCCCCACACCATTGGGTACCACAGGAAGCATCACAGGGGTCAGAACTCTGCTCAGGGGAGTTGATTTGTTTGTTACAATTTTTGGAAGATTTTTGGGTGGATGGGTATGCAGTTGGGTAGATGGAGGTTTCAAGGTTGTATGTATCATTCTTGCTATGAGTTATACCAAAGGGCCCATCTGTGGCTGCATATCGAGCGACTTGCTAAATCTTGCTACATAGTTCAGTTTTGAAATGGTTGTTTGTAGTGGATCAGTAATTAGCTACCAGCTAGCAATGGGCCTTTTGTCTTAGACAGACTAAGAACTAACAGAACTCAAAGGAAAAAAAGTTGGGTTAATTGCTATTTATTATTTTTTACAGACAAAACAGAACCAAAACCCGGAACTCAAACACACTGAGCTTTAGGCCAGTTTTGATTTGGATCCAGATCCAGAGCCACATCAAGCACTTTGGGTCCAGCTGAGATCCCACAAGATATGTGCTGTTGCCTTGCATGGGCCCTGGAAGTAGCCCATCCAGCCCATTTGGTTTCCCCTCTGCAGCTCCTTCCGACACTGCTGTCCCAACTTGCCATCCCATTGACAATCTCAGTTTGCAGTGTCAACAGCTCTCATGATCCTATCTCGAGACTCACCATATTTGTTCCTTTTCTTAAAGCACTGCTGGCCCTCCTGGTCATACAGAAAACATAACCCGAGGGTTACTTAAAGGCTCAGAAAACACCAGGCAAATACAAAGAACCCAACATGTATTTTTTAAGAACCTCATGATTTTGTAATGCTTGGGACTGGCAGCAGCTCCCGATCACAGCTTTCAAGACAGGTTGTAGAATCCTTGTCACTGGTGGTTTTTAAGAACAGTTAGGCAAACACCTGTCAGGGATAGTTTAAGGTTACTTGGCTCAGTGCAAGGGACTGGACTAGGTGGCCTCTGAGGTCTCTTCCAGCCCTACGGGTGCTAGTTCAGGGTCAATTCTGTGCTCTGCCATAGACTTCTTCTATGGCCGTGCATAAATCACTTTGTCCCTATCTGCAAAATGGGTAAAATACTTCCCTGCCTCCAAGCCTAATTTATTAACATTTCTGAAGCGATTAGGGACGCTCAGGAGGGACTTGCTAGAGACAGGCAGTATTCCTTCATTACAAATATTTGGGATGGAAGACAGTCCCCAGAATGAAGCCAGATTTCCCTGACTGAGATCAGCTCTTCCAGCAGCTACTCCCAGTCCTTCTGAAACCAGGAACTCCTGCAGAGCTCTGTCCTGAGCAGGACTGAGCAAAGCCACTCACCAATAACACTTGTAAAAGCCCAAAAAAAGGTTGGAATTGAGAAAGTTTAAAAAAATATAAGATGGAGCTGGTGGAATTTCAGAGTCACTGGGCTGCTTCTGAGGCCCGGGAGCTAACTGGGACTAATCATCTGAATAGAAGCTTTGGATGTTTGCCCTCGCCCTGCCACCTACCACGCCCTCTGGGGAAACCAGACTTTTGGAACATTAAATCACACTTGTTTACTTTTGGCTGTATTTTTTTTAATTAACCATTAACTGAAGCTTTTTACTCTAATGGATTTAGAGGCAAAGCCTCAGCTCAGCCGCAACACCTGACGGGAAGAAATCCTCCCCCGGCAGCTGTGAAGCAGCTGGAGCGCTTCTGAGCCTAGTACCCCCCACAGACCTAACATGCCCCATGTGTGCTGGTGGAGGTCACACCTAACGTCAGAGCCTCCAGTTGCCACCTGCAGGGACCAGGCGCTGAGCTTCCTGCTGAACAGGGGGACACTAACAGGCAGTGTTTGCCAAAGGCCACACCTGTCAAATTCTTCTGCAGAACAAACAATACACCCCTCTCTGGTGACTCCCCCCCCCCAGAACCCATTCTCTGCCCAGGGCCAAACACATGGCAAGGTTCAAAACAAACAGGCCCTCCCCAGGAGTCCAGGCTGTCCCCAGAGAGTTCTCCCTGTCTCCAGGAGAGACTACCAGCACCTCCACTATTTAAGAGACTATGTCAGCCGGCCTTCCCGGCATGCCTTGCTGTGGAGGCCTACAAATCTCATCAGCCCCTGGGGTCCATATTTCCCAGGAGTCTTTCTGGTTGAGAGAGGGAGACAGAGAGTGCACACCCATGTGTGTCTGGCCCCACTCCTCCCCAGAGCAGCAGGTTCCTGTATTGCCCTGGTCTGTCTTTAACATACAGTCCCTGGAAAAGGGCCGTATGGCCCTGGAGTCTTCCCACATAAAGGGCCAGTATACCCCATTATAGGGTACCCCCCGCACCTGGCCCAGCAGCACCACACCTGTTCTGCTGCCAGGGGATCCTCCTGGCAGGATTTGGCCCTTGGCCATGAACTGACTGGAGCTGGCACTTCACAGCTGCCCCCAGCAGGCCACACTCCTTGTTTGTGTGCAGGGTGCGGTGGGGATCACCGAGGCACAGCTGCCATCAAGGGAAGCGGCTGCAGGCTTGTCAGAGCTGTCTATATTTAGCTCCAAGCAGGTTGGAACAAGAAGGCAGGAGGTCTCCTCCGGCTCTCCCTTTCCCTGTGTGCTTGTGTGGCAGTGGTGCCCATGAAGCCTGACCTCATTTGATTGCTCCACTTAATCCCCCTCAGCCTTGCTCACTGACAATGCATCGTAATGAGGAGCATCGGGATGGATTTTAAACAGCTGCTCATTAGACAGGTGTCTGCATGCTGCGGAGGCTCCCTAAGTCAAGCTGCTTGCTTTGCTTTGAGTGCTATGCCTGCAGCTGGGCCCCTGTGCCACAGACTGATCATGAGTCTCCGTAGTCCACTACCCCACCTCTGGCACTGACCAGCACTTCGGGCTCCAGCAGAAGGTATAGCTCTTTAAGATACATGTCCAGCCATGCCAAGGAAGGCAGTGATTCTTTCCTGACCCTCCCCATGACCCTCTTAGTCCCAGAATGGGAGATTAAATCCCCCCATTCAGTTACCATTTATCTTAGCTTCCCTGTCTGCAAATATTATTAATAGGAAGTGCCCACAGTGTTCTCCAGCTCTTTTAAATAAGCCACAGTAGTCAACTCAATGATCTGCTGTGCACATAAATGCTGCAGCTTGACTCCCCGCTGCAAGGGGCTGTGTTTCTTTCTATTTGACCTAAAGCTGCAGCCCTGTAATTTAAGTGCATATCTTTGTTTTCTCAAGTTCTCACTGAGTGACTTGTCCTTCCTCCCAGTACACCCACCCCTTCTACCTGCTAAGCCTGTTGTACTATTTTATCTTAATGGCCGTGTTTTTTATTGTTGTTCATCAAGGTACCATCTGAGCTCCTTCCACACCAAATCAATAGTGATAGCAAAGCGCCTAGGCGATTTGACAATCTCTGGCACGATCTGTGGTGTTATTATTCTCACATTTTGTCTGATCTGAGATTCTAAACTCTTCAGGGCAGAAACCTGTTCATGAATCTGTCTGCAAAGCATCTGGCATACCTTCGGGGCTGTATGAATGTGTACATATATAAATGTACAAAGGGAGAGAGTTCAGGGGAGAGATACAAAAATGATAAGAGGTTTGGAAAACATGACCTATGAGGAAAGGTTGAAAGAACTGGACATGTCCAGTAGTGAGAAGAGAAGACTGAAGGGGGATAATGCACCAGGCTCAACATCTGTTAAGGGCTGTTATTAAGGGGTCAGTGATCAAATTGTTCTCTATGTCCCCCAAGAGCAGGACAACAAGTAATCAGCTTAGTTTGCAGCAAGGGAGATTTAGATTAGATAGGAAGGAAAGCTTTCTAACGACAAGGATAGTTAAGCACTGAAACAGATTACCTAGGGGGATTGTGGAATCACCATCACTGGAGGTTTTGAAGAACAGGTTAGGCATACACCTGTCAAGGATCGTCTAGATATATTTGCTCCTGCCTCAGCACAGAGGGAAGGACTATATGTCCTCCTCGCAAATTCCCCTCCCGCCCTACGTTTTTATGATTCTATAAATAAAAATGTTATGGGACTGGCCTGATCCAGTCTGACTACACCCTTCATAATGTTGCCCCATCAGATTTCCTCTAGAACTCTTAGCCCTTTCCCTTTAAAATAACCTTAATTTTTGCAGTCTCTCACCATCAGGAGTGCAAATCTTATCCCAGCCCAGCCCTAACCATCTCTGCTATCCTTTTCTGGACCTTTCCAATCTCCACTGTATTTTTCTTAAATGAAGTGACTAAATATGATAACATTCTTCCAAACGCTGCTGCGT
Organism: Chelonia mydas; assembly: GCF_015237465.2. Taxonomy (NCBI): domain Eukaryota; kingdom Metazoa; phylum Chordata; order Testudines; family Cheloniidae; genus Chelonia; species Chelonia mydas. The sequence goes on along the minus strand of NC_051259.2, from coordinate 16,699,869 downwards.
CCATATGTTCATCATAGTATTGTTCCATCCTTTAATGATGTTCTTCTTAGCTTCCCCCATTGCCTGTATATGCCGTATTTTTGTGGCACCAGAAATTTAGATATGGACAGTTAGGAAAGGACTGCTTGCCATTTAGCTGCCAAGATAACTGCAGAAGTCAATAATACATCATGGATCCATCTGAATACAGCTCAAACATTATCTGGATGTAAAGGTTTTACACCAAAAAGAGCCCATCTGACCTGATCTCGCGAAGAAAACACATTACTTGTTCTGCAAAGGTTAAAAATGTCTGCCCAGTAATGTAACAATTTTTCAGCCCACCTGAATCCTGTAAATAAATGAAATTTCTTGTCTTGAGCTGAGCAAATAATTGAATTTTCAGTTCAATGACTGAATCAAAACAAATAATCAGTTCACTTTTGATGGAAACTCTGGGTTTTTCTCTGTTTTTCTTGCCAAAATGAAAAATAAAAAATAATTTATTTAGGTCTAAACTAAACTTTTCAAATGTTGATTTGAATAATAAATTTGCTGAAAAAATCCATATTCTGGGGCATCAAAACAATTTATAAATTTGGGTCAATTCCAGCAAATAGTGTCAGCCAGAAAAAAAAGGGAAGTGTTATTTCTATACATTTTCAAAACAGCTTGTTTAAATGAATGCTTTGACATTTCCAAAAATTTTATTTTCCGGTTATCCAAACTATTTACTGAATTTGGTCCAAATTTAGAAAGAGTTTTGCTGCCTCCCAATAATGGCAAATTTATTAGTCACCAAAGGCAAGCCCGACTCCTGTCTTCTCAGAGTTGTGCCAGCAGCAGAGAAAGTCCAGGAACCCCATGGGGTCTTGATCTCTTGAAGTAAAGCATGCTCAGTACAGAATTTGTACTGCAGAGAGAAGGGGATTTAGGACCATTTCATCAGCAGCATGATAACATGATTTTGGTAATTAATTGATCTTTAAATATTCATGGTAAATAGGCCCAATGGCCTGTGATGGGATGTTAGATGGTGTGGGATCTGCGTTACTACAGAAAATTCTTTCCTGTGTATCTGGCTGGTGATATGCCCATATGCTCAGGGTTTAGCCGATCGCCATATTTGGGGTCGGGAAGGAATTTTCCTCCAGGGCAGATTGGAAGAGGACCTGGAGGTTTTTCGCCTTCCTCTACAGCATGGGGCACGGGTCACTTGCTGGAGGATTCTCTGCTCCTTGAAGTCTTTAAACCATGATTTGAGGACTTCAGTAGCTCAGACATAGGTGAGAGGTTTTTCACAGGAGTGGGTGGGTGAGATTCTGTGGCCTGCGTTGTGCAGGAGGTCGGACTAGATGATCATAATGGTCCCTTCTGACCTTAATATCTATGAATCTATAAAGTGGCAGATGTCTGTGCGTAAACCCTAAGGGTTCCAACCCTTCTGATGACCCAAGCAAGGGTCAATCTAGTTACCAGACGACAGAATGTCGTTTTTTTTCCCGTTTGTTTTTTAAAAAGCTTAAGAAATTACATACCAAGAATGTACACTAAAAGTACATTCAGATTACAAATTCAAACACTCAAAATTTAGGAAATCCCAGAATTAAGGCTGTCTGTACAAGCTCAGTTTAGCCTCCTGGTGCAAAAGCATTATGATTGGAGCAGGTTGGAATAGTTTTCCATTGGAAAATGAGGTTCCCATGCAATTGAAATTTTTCACAACATTGTATCAATTTTGACAGAATTTCATTTAGAAAAAAATTGGAAATGATTTCCATTTTTTGTTTTGAAACTTACTTTATTTTATATAGATAGATATAAAATTAAAGATTAAAAGGGATTGAAATCAAAATGAAACATTTGAGTGACCCAACATTAAATTTCTTTAGAATTTTTTTTCTGAAAATTTTGGTTTTTCATTCCAATGTGGGATTAAGTTTTTGTAAAAATCTTGACACTTTTTATACGATGGAAAAATCCGTTTCTTGACCAGCTGTAATTATGAGACGGTCTTTAATTACATAATCTCATACAAATTTTTTTCCACAGGACCCTCCTGGCATAAAGTTCTTTTAACATAATTTTTTGCACATCCTTAGTTCTCCGAGCTGGCTGAATTCTGTTCTTTCAGGATTATTTCCAGCTGAAATCCCTCTTCCAAAAACCATCTTCTCAGGCACATATCACATGGTTTGAGCAGAAGAAGGCTGTGCTTGGAGGCGGGGGTTGGCACAGTAAAATGTATTAACTCACACACCTTTGGTGCTGTAGCCAAATGTTAAATAAAATTATAACAAAGCAGTTTCACAGAGGGCTTCTTGAGTTCCTCTGTATGCTACACACTCTCCCCTGGCTCAGAAATCTGTGTTATGCTTTCATCTACAAGCCAGGTACAGTGTGATCTCTGCTAGCTGGCACTCTGCAGGTGCTTTCTCTCTTTGGGGCTCCTCCAACCTGCCTTGTTGGTAAGATGCAAAGCAGTTTCTCTGGAAGGTGCTCAGGTTTGCCTGCTTTGTTTTGTACCCTGGGCCCTGAAGAGGAAGCAGCTCTTTCATTCCCCACATGCAGTGGGGCTGGAGTGCAGACTGTGTCCCGGGCATGAGCTCCTGCCTTGTCTCATCCTACCTCGTCATCTCTTTAGCCCTGTGTGTGCACATGAATTCAAGTCATTGACTGACCCTCCAATTCCTCAGCCCTTACAAATAAACCTTCTATTCCTTCTCAGCATACACACAGCAAGCTGGATTCTGCTTCTGCCAACAGCACTCTGATTAAGCTGTTTCTTTGCAGTGTTTCTCTCTATCCCCTGTGGCATGAAATAAATGATTATAGTTAATTTACAGCTTTTCCAAACCACCATATGAAAAAGGACACCCAGTAAAACCAGTCGTACTTCTGGAGACCTGAACAATGAAAATACTTGAAGAGACTTGATTGGACACAGAGATTCTTTCAGGCCGCTTATCATCACTGAGGGATTTTCTCCAGTAACTTTTTCTGTGCTAGAATCTTGAGGTCCCTCTTCATTTATTGTGTCAGCAATGCCCCTCTGCCATGTACATTGGCCAAACCAGACAGTCTCTAGGCAAAAGAATAAATGGACACAAATCTGACATCAGGAATCATAACATTCAAAAACTGGTAGGAGAACACTTCAACCTCTCTGGCCACTCAGTCACAGACTTAAGAGTATCAATTCTGCAACAGAAAAGCTTCAAAAACAGACTCCAATGAGAAACTGCTGAGCTTGAATTAATCTGCAAACTAGATACCATTAACTTGGGTTTGAATAGAGACTGGGAGTGGCTGGGTCATTACACATATTGAATCTATTTCCCCATGTTAGGTATCCTCACACCTTCTTGTCAACTGTCTAAATGGGCCATCTTGACTCTCACTACAAATGTTTTTTTCTCCTGCTGATAATAGCTCATCTTAATTAATTAGCCTCTTACAGATTGTATGGCAACATCCACCTTCTCTGTATGTATATATCTCTTCTTACTATATGTTCCATTCTATGCATCCGATGAAGTGGGCTGTAGCCCATGAAAGCTTATGCTCCAATAAATTTGTTAGTCTCTAAGGTGCCACAAGTCCTGCTCTTCAATTATTGGTCCACTGGAAGCTGGCTTCCCCACTTAGCCTATAATGAGAGGCATGAGTGAGACTTTGGAGGGGTGCATGGCCCTTACATTTCATCAACTCAATTCCATCTGTTGATTGCAGTAACAGGAACACACCAGGCTGGCACCTAGATTCTCTTTTCATCTGATAGCGTAATTCAAAAGAATATATCATGCACTTTGACACATCTATCTAGCTATACCATGGCTCTCCGCATTATAATTAGGCTTGGCAGAATTCAATTTTTATTTTTTTATCATTTCAGTGGATAATATCGACGTTTATTTTAATCTATTTAAAATTTCCCAGTTGCAAAAAAGTATGGGGCTGCAGACAATAGAGGGGATCGGACAATTATTTATGGACAATAGACTTTGAGATTCAAAAAGTTAAATCTTTATAACTGTTAAAATACAGATTGTCAACATCACCTGTCAAAATATACAAAGCAAATATCCTCAATCAAACTCTAAGAATTTCTCAAACAGCATTATTTGTCTTTGCCTGGCTGTAAATTTCTGTTATTATCGATGGAAATATTATTTTGTCAGTTAGTGTGTGCATGGTGGAATCGACATTTACAGATAAAAATCTAGTCCTTCCCAGCCTAGCTCTAATACCTGAGCGCTGTCATTAAAGGATTTTATCCTCCCAGCACTGCTGTGAGGCACAGAAGTACGATCCCCATTGCCAGATGGAGAGCTAAAGCACAGGGCAGACTAAGTGATTTATACAAAATCGTGCAGGAAATCCATGGCTGATCCAGAAACTGAATCCCAGGGTCTTGAGTCTAAGTCCAGTGTTCTGTCCATTAATGTTCATCCAGCTGGAGAGGCCAAACTTCAGTTACCTTTAAAGGCTGCTGATGTGCAGGTCTTGGGGGCCATCAGAGAACCCGCAGGCCCCCTACATTACATTGCCGAGTGGGTGCAGGCTCTTGACTTTGATGGCAGGGGATTTGACTTGAATTACTGCAGGAAGCTACATGGTATTCTAGGAAGACAGCTACCAGATGGTCATTCCAGTGAATAATAAAATGTTTACATAGTAACTTTAAAGAAGCAAGAGTCATTCACCCAGTGCTGAAATGCAGCCCCTTCTGTGTCAGAATGCAGCACCTACTGACAGTCCACAGCAACATTATACAACTGATTAGGAGAGAAAGTGATGGAGCTAATTCATCTTAAACTAATTGGAAGGATTAACAAAAACAGATGTGCAGCTAGGGTCCTTGATTTCAACAGTGCAAACTCTAAAAAAATTAAGGGAATTAGTTAAGGAAGTGGAATGAAGAACTTAAAGATCTGAATGTGGAGGACGCTTGGCACTACTTTAAGTAGAAGTTGTGGTAAGTATCTGAAACCTGCATCCCAAGTAAGGGGAAAAAATTTGTCAGAGAGGGTTGCAGAGCAAATAGGATGAACAAGCATCTCAAACGGGTTATTAAGAGAAAGTAGAAAGCCTACAAGGAATGGAAGAAGGGATGGATCAGCAAGGAAAGCTGCTTCAGAAAGTGTAGGGGACAAGTGAGAACTGGCAAAAGCCAAGCAGAGTTGGACAGTGCAAAGTAAATTAAAACCAATAGTGAAAGGTTCTATAGCCACATAAATAAAAAGAAAACAAGGAAAGAAGTGGGACCGCTAAACACTGAGGATGGAGTGGAGATTAAAGACAATGTAGGTATGGCCCAACACCTAAATGAATTCTTTGCCTCAGTTTTTAAAGGGTGATAAGGATCTTGAGGGCAGTGGCAGGGTGGCTAATGGGAACGAGAATATGGAAGTAGAAATGACCACATCTGAGGTGAAAGCCAAACTCAAACAGCTTAATGGGATCAAACTTAGGGTTCTGAATAATTTCCATTCAAGAATTTTAAGCAAACTGACATATGAAACTGCAAGCCCAATAGCAAGTATTTTAATGAATCCATAAACCCAGGGGTCATCCCCTATGACTGGAGAATTGCTAATATAGTACCCGTGTAACTGAATGCACCCTTATATTCACACTCTACACACCATTGTAATAATCTCTATATAAAATATGCCTTGTGAGGTATCATTTGAAAACTAATAACTCACTGGTCAATAATGTCATGATGAAATGTGTTTAGCTAAATTATACGTAAAGTTATGAATCCCCCCGAATGAGATTGTTAACACATGTTCAAACCCATGTAGCCCTGATTAGGCAGGACTGCTCAAGCAGGTCTTAAACAACGGAAAGTATGTTTATCTTAGTTTACATATAAGTAGTAAACAAGGTCCTTAAAATAGCAAGAGGGAGTCAAGGCAAATCTGCATTTTTAGCAAACAACAGCACGAAACCTATTTCACAACAAGACCCCATATCTCCATCCTCAAAGCTGGAAGGAACTTTATCTAGGGACAATCCTCAAGAAAATGCATTTGAAAGGATGCACCCACCTGCAGCCAAGCTGTCCTCCCCACCCCCTGCCCCAACTCACCTCCGCCTCCTCCCCTGAGCGTCCCCGCTTCTCCTCCCAATGCTTGCTGCTCCAAAATAGCTGTTTCGCAGTGTAACAGCTCCGGAAGGGATGAGGGAGGAGCGGGAATGTGGCACGCTCAGGGGAGGAGGCAGGCAAGAGGTGGGGCCAGGGAGGGGATTTGGGGAAGGGGCTGGAATAGGGGCAGGGAGGGGGTGGAGTTGGGTGGGGAATTTGGGGAAAGGGTTGGAATGGGGACAGGGCAGGGGCAGGAGGGGGTGGGGACGGGGGCACAAGGGGGTCGAGCACCCACCGGCACCAGCAGAAGTTGGTGCCTATGCCAGACAGGGCTTTGTCAAGCCAGGCCTTTAAAAACATCTAGGGATGGAGATTCCACCACCTCCCAAGGTAACCCATTCCAGTGCTTCACCACCCTCCTAGTGAAATAGTGTTTCCTAATATCCAACCTAGACCTCCCCCACTGCAACTTGAGACCATTGCTTCTTGTTCTGTCATCTGCTACCACTGAGAACAGCCGAGCTCCATCCTCTTTGGAACCCCTCTTCATGTAGTTGAAGGTTGCTATCAAATCCCCCCTCACTCTTCTCTTCTGCAGACTAAATAACCCCAGTTCCCTCAGCCTCTCCTTGTAAGTCATGTGCCCCAGACCCCTAATCATTTTCGTTGCCCTCCACTGGACTCTCTCCAATCTGTCCACATCCTTTCTGTAGTGGGGGGACCAAAACTGGACACAGTACTCCAGATGAGGCCTCACCAGTGCCGAATAGAAAGGAATAATCACTTCCGTCGAGTTGCTGGCAATGCTTGCACTAATGCAGCCCAATATGCCTTAGCCTTCCTGGCAACTAGGGCACACTGCTGACTCATATCCAGCTCCTCATCCACTGTAATCCCCAGATCTTTTTCTTTTTCTGCAGAACTGCTGCCTAGCCATTCGGTCCCTAGCCTGTAGCGGTGCATGGGATTCTTCCATCCTAAGTGCAGGATTCTGCACTTGTCCTTGTTGAACCTCATCAGATTTCTTTTGGCCCAATCCTCCAATTTGTCTAGGTCACTCTGGACCCTATCTCTACCCTCCAGCGTATCTACCTCTCCCCCAAGCTTAGTGTCATCTGCAAACTTGCTGAGGGTGCAATCCATCCCATCATCCAGTTCATTAATAAAGATGTTGAACAAAACCGGCCCCAGGACTGATACCGGCTGCCAACTAGACATTGAGCCGTTGATCACTGCCCGTTGAGCCCGACGATCTAGCCAGCTTTCTGTTCACCATGGAAAAGGGCAGGCTTAGCCCGTGCACCAGCCGCAGGCAGGGCAAAGGGGGAAGATCCACATGCTGTGTCCTGATGAGCTTACAATGTGATCTGAAACAGGATGCAACAAGTAAGAGTAACGAGCAACAGCAGGAGAGGGTAAGGTAGGGCGAGAGAGAGGGCAAGGGGAGCTGTAACAACATCTTGGGGTTACTAATGGGTCATTGCTTAATATTTTGAGTGGAATTATTGAGGATGGTGCAATAAGGCCACATGCCTAGGAGTGACGTAGGGAAGGGAACTCTTCCTCACAGAGATCTGGGAGGCTGGTGGACAACCGTTGAAGACAAATGGTGACTTCTCCATCACATGGCACACTTCAAACTAGATTGGCCAAAGCAGGGTTGTTCCCTTCAGTACCAGCTTCTTGTTCATGTGCTTTTTGTATGGGGCAGTCCTGCATTGCTCAGGACAAGCGTTGCTCCCAGGCCTAAGGAAGTGGGAACCACACTGTGACAATGGAAAGGAGCATTTGTCCTATGTACCTATCATGGCTGGTCCCCACGCTGCACCTTGTGGTGATCCTCTGCTGGGTTGGGAAGTCAGTCAGCAGCATAGCGGATGTGTCCTACGTACCTGGAAAGTTTGACAGCTGAAACATCCTAAGGGTAGCCCTGTGTTGGACCCAGGAGAGAAGGTTAGTGTGGGCGGGGCAGCCAATGAGCGTGAAAGCTGCTATGCCACACATGGCTGTTTGCTTGAGCTAAGCAGATGTGGGCCTGGTGAGGCCTCCAAGGGAAGAAAAAATCCCTGGTGCTGGGGGAGTAGCCTGGCTGCTGATACTTGTCCCTGTAGACAGGACTGAAGCAACGTCACTGCATGGAGGGCAGAGGTGCTGTCCTGCTGCCTTTCGGGCAAGACTGTAAAAGCAAGGTCTGGAGCGCTTGTGGATGATCTCACAGCCCTTTGGGCCAAGTATCCTGGAGAATTCCAACCTGGCCACTGCCTCCCTCCATCCCCCCTGCCCTTTCAGGGGTGCAGAATTGTCACACCCTGAGTCACTTGTGCTCGTAACTGTGCAGCACATTCCACCCCAGTGACACCTGCCTTTCCGTGATCGGTGAAGTGACCCCTCTCTGCATATAGAGTGAGACTTATAAAGCTACCTAGGGGATCAAGGCACACAGCTCTCATTGAGTTGGGGGGAGCTGTGCATCTAAATCCCCTTGACAATGTCCATCACAGTTTACGAAGTGCTTCCAGCCTTTCTGGAAGGAAAGGGGCTCTGGAACAGCCAGGGCAGATTCTAGTCTGGCCTGACTAGGGTCCAGCACGTGAGAGACAGCACGGATTAATCGAATATCTCCTGGGCTAGCTGAATGACCCTCACCAAGCTCAAGAGTTCACAAACCTCTCAGGCTGGGGTCTGCAAAATGGGTGCATATGTGCAAACTTCTCTTTCCTACTATCCAACCCCCTTTGTATTCCTCAGGTACACCGCCTATTGTCCTATTAGCTAACGACCTCCCCCTCACTGCCCGCTCCCGGACAAGGGAGCCATTCAGATTTGCCTCTCTCCCCCTCTGCTTCTTTCCCTCGCAAGGTTTGCTTTTTGAACTCTCACCCTCTTTCCCCACTCTCTCTCTGAAGTGGCGCACGCGCTCAGTAAACTCAGGTCTGAGCCCAGCAGCCAAATCTGCCATTCTCTTGGCAAAACAAGCCCCATCCCTGCTGTGCGTGCAGCCCAGGACTCTGGGCCTCTGTGGTGGCCGGGCTACAGATGCTGAAGCGTCTCACGCTATGGGCACCTCAGATTTCGTAAACTAAAGAGCACTAAGCTAAGGCAGCACCTAAGCTTTTCCTCACATTAGATGTCAAACCCGTAACCACCCCTGGTTCACAGATGCTCAGTAAAGATCTCCTCCCCATCTCCCACGGGTAGGGGTGGTAGCACCGGCGCAGATTCCTACATGAGCAATTGCATTTTCCTACCTAAATGCACCCCATCCTTTTAATTGGATCCAACTATTCTCACTGTTTGGGAGAATTGTTCTCCCCAGAGGAGGCTACATTTCAGAGGTAGAGGAAAGAACCCTGGATATCCCTTAGCACAGAGTGTTTCTGTGGCTTAGTTTGTCAATGCTGCGAACTGCAAGTTGCTGGAGTTGAGCTGCCGCTACCATCATTTTGGAGGATTATGGTAACAATTTTCAAAAGCGCCCCAACCCATCAAAGATCCATGGGAGCCAGGTGTCTAACTACCTTAGGCTTTTCTGGAAATCTCTCTAAGGCCCATGTCCACAATTTAGGGGCCAAAAGTCCCAGTTTTGTCTCCATTGTGAGTCACTGAACACTGTAGGTGGCTCAATGCACTTGGCGCCTATGTTTTTGCAGCAGAAGTTCCCTCCACACCTCTGGGCATGCACACTGCAGCCTCACTCTAGGTGCCCGAATGCCTAACGCTCGACAAATCCCAGTGTGATCCATGGACCAGGGTAAGGCAGGCATCTGGCTGCCTAAGGAGCTTGTGGGATCCAATCTGTTTTTCATGCTCAGATGCTACCCAGCTGCACACAATATAACATGGAGAAGGCAGAGGATCTCCCTTATAACCTTCAGCCCAGTGGCAAGGGCACTCTCCTGGGATGTGGGAGGCCCCTGGTTCCCCCTTAGGAACAGGATTTGAACTGGGCTCTCGTATGGCTCGGGTGCCACTGGGCTATGAGATATTCTGCTGTGGGAGCTCCCTCAATCTCTCCTGTTGAAATTGTTCCACTTTAATTGAATAATTAAATATTAATTGAGCCAGGGAAAGATCAAGAATGACTCAATAGTCCAGTGGTTGCAGCATGCCCTTGTGAGGTAACAGATTCCTCTTCACATCTGGCAAAGACAGGATTTGAACTGGGGGTCGCCCACGTGTCAGCTGAGTACCCTGCCCACTGGACTAAGGTTTATAGGGGAGGATGGAATGCCAAGGAGGAGCCTGGAGATGGGGGTAGCAGTGTTGCAAACATTGGCTGGCTTAAAGAAAATAAAAGGCACCCTCTTGCAGTGTTTTCACCCCTCAGTGAGGTAGGTCCCACACTTGGCTCTCTGGTCCAAAGTCCTGCTGAGGGTCTCGGTTTGGCTGACTCTAGGAAGCCAATGCCAAGTCAGTTCTCTGCCCCCTGCAGGGCTGGAACTGTCTGACCACACACTAGATCCCACAGCAGTTCAGTGTCTCCCTTTGTGGGGAGGGAGAGCTAAGCAGGGACTCCAGAGCTCGGCTGCTCTGCTTCATCTTCCTGCTCCAAAGTCAGACCGCCAAGAGCAAGCACTAAAGCTAGTCTCTGTCTCTGAGTCAGGCTGTCTTCCCCCACTGAGGGACTCAGCAATCCTGGCTCAGAATTGGCCCAGCAAACTGCCTGTATAAATACCCCATCAGAAGCCTCTTTATTGACTTTTGCAAGAGTTTTCAGTCTATTCTGTCCCCGCCCCAGATTCTAAGCAGCCTGGGCACTGAGGATGGAGTAGAGGTCAAGGATAATCTAGGCATGGCCCAATATCTAAACAAATACTTTGCTTCAGTCTTTAATGAGGAGCTTAGGGATAATGGTAGCATGACAAATGGGAATGAGGATATGGAGGTAGATATTACCATATCCGAGATCAAAGCCAAACTCAAACAGCTTAATGGGACTAAATCTGGGGGGTGGGGGAACCAGATAATCTTCATCCAAGAATATTAAAGGAACTGGCACACAAAATTGCAAGCCCATTAGCAAAAATTTTTAATGAATCTGTAAACTCAGGGGTTGTACCGTATGACTGGAGAATTGCTAACATAGTCCCTATTTTTAAGAAAGGGGAAAAAAGCGATCCGGGTAACTACAGGCCTGTTAATTTGACATCGGTAGTATGCAAGGTCTTGGAAAAAAATTTGAAGGAGAAAGTAGTTAAGGACATTGAGGTCAGTGGTAATTGGGATAAAATACAACATGGTTTTACAAAAGGTAGATCGTGTCAAACCAACCTGATCTCCTTTTTTGAGAAGATAACAGATTTTTTAGACAAAGGAAATGCAGTGGATCTAATTTACCTCGATTTCAGTAAGGCTTTTGATACGGTTCCACATGGGGAGTTATTAGCTAAATTGGAAAAGATGGGGATCAATATGAAAACTGACAGGTGGATAAGGAACTGGTTAAAGGGGAGACTACAACAGGTCACACTGAAAGGTGAACTGTCAGGCTGGAAGGAGGTTACTAGTGGAGTTCCTCAGGGATCTGTTTTGGGACCAATCTTATTTAATCTTTTTATTACTGACCTCAGCACAAAAAGTGGGAATGTGCTAATAAAGTTTGCGGATGACACAGAGCTGGGGTGTATTGCCAATACAGAGGACTGGGATATCATACAGGAAGATCTGGATGACCTTGTAAACTGGAGTAATAGCAACAGGATGAAATTTAATAGTGAAAAGTGCAAGGTCATGCATTTAGGGATTAATAACAAGAATTTTTGTTATAAACTGGGGACACATCACTTGGAAGTAACAGAGGAGGAGAAGGACCTCGGAGTATTGGTTGATCACAGAATGACTATGAACCGCCAATGTGATATGGCCGTGAAAAAAGCTAATGGGATGCATCAGGCTAGGTATTTCCAGTAAAGATAAGGAGGTGTTAGTACCATTAGACAAGGCACTGGTGAGACCTCATCTGAAATATTGTGTGAAGTTCTGGTCTCCCATGTTTAAGAAAGATGAATTCAGACTGGAACAGCTACAGAAGCACTAGGATGATCCAAGGAATGGAAAGGAGATTCAAAGAGCTTGGCTTGTTTACCCTAACCAAAAGAAGGCTGAGAGGAGATATGATTGCTCTCTATAAATATATCAGAGGGATAAATACCACAGAGGGAGAAGAATTATTTAAGATAAGTATCAATGTGGACACAAGAACAAATGGATACAAACTGGCCATCGGGAAGTTTAGACTTGAAATTAGATGAAGGTTTCTAACCATCAGAGGAGTGAAGTTCTGGAACAGCCTTCCAAGGGGAGCAGTGGGGGCAAAAGACATATCTAGCTTCAAGACTAAGCTTGATAAATTTATGGAAGGGATGATATGATGGGATAGCCTAATTTTGGCAATTAATTGATCTTCGACTATTAGCAGTAGATATGCCCAATGGCCTGTGATGGGATGCTAGATGGGGTGGGATCTGAGTTACTAGAGGGAATTCTTTCCTGGGTGTCTGGCTGGTGAATCTTGCCCATATGCTCAGGGTTTAGCTGATCTCCATATTTGAGGTCGGGAAGGAATTTTCCTCCAGGGCAGATTGGAAGAGGCCCTGAAGGTTTTTCGCCTTCCTCTGTAGCGTGGGGCACGGGTCACTTGCTGGAGGATTCTCTGCACTTTGAAGTCTTTAAACCACAATTTGAGGACTTCAATAGCTCAGACATAGGTTAGGGGTTTGTTACAGGAGTGGGTGGGTGAGATTCTGTGGCCTGCGTTGTGCAGGAGGTCAGACTAGACAACCATAATGGTCCCTTCTGACCTTAAAGTCTATGATTCCATGAATGATGTCCAGAGGCTCTGGAGCCATTGTTCTTGTAGTCCATAAAGTAGTTCCCCTAGAGCAGAGATAAACATACCTCAATGGTTCAGGAGCCAAAATAGTGATCAGCATTACCCAAAAGAGCCACAGCAGTGTGATTCAGTGTTTCATTTGCAGGATATATCAGGAGGCTTTTACTATGTTATTAGCCAATTGCAGTTGATAAAATAATAATACTGGCTCAGAATAACCAAGAATCGATAGATAGATAGATAGATAGATAGATAGATAGATAGATAGATAGATAGATAGATAGATAGATGGGGTGTATGGGGAGAGAAAGAGAGAGAGAGAGATTCTTGATTATGCTGACACAGTATTATTATTTTATCAATTATAATTTGTTAACAACATAGTAAAAGCCTCCTGATTGGTTAATAAGTTAGCTCAGTTAATAGAATCATAGAATTCAACATATTCATAACTGATTTGGAAAAAGGGGTAAACAGGGAGGTGGCAAAATTTGCAGATGACACAAAATTGCTCAAGACAGTTAAGTCCCAGGCAGACTGCAAAGAGCTACAAAAGGATCTCACAAAACTGGGTGACTGGGCAACAAAATGGCAGATGAAATTCAATGTTGATAAATGCAAAGTAATGCACATTGGAAAACATAATCCCAGCTATACGTACAAAATGATGGGGTCTAAATTGGCTGTTACCACGCAAGAAAGAGATCTTGGAGTCATTGTGGATAGTTCTCTGAAAACATCTACTCAATGTGCAGCGGCAGTCAAAAAAGCGAACAGAATGTTGGGAATCATCAAGAAAGGGATTGATAATAAGACAGAAAATATCATAATGCCTCTATATAAATCCATGGTACACCCACATTTTGAAGACTGTGTGCAGATGTGGTTGCCCAATCTCAAAAAAGATATATTGAAATAGGAAAAAGTTCAGAAAAGGCCAAAAAAAATGATTAGGGGTATGGAACGGCTGACAGATGAGGAGAGATTAATAAGACTGGGGCTTTTCAGCTTCGAAAAGAGATGACTAAAGGGGGATATGATAGAGGTCTATAAAATCATGACTGGTGTGGAGAAAGTAAAGATGAAGTGTTATTTACTCCTTCTCATAACACAAGAACTAGGGGTCACCAAACGAAATTAACAGGCAGCAGGTTTAAAACAATCAAAAGGAAGTATTTTCTCACACGGTGCACAGTCAACCTCTGGAACTCATTGCCAGAGGATGTTAGGAAGTCCAAGTCTATAACAGGGTTCAAAAAAGAACTAGATAAGTTCAGCTTAACCACCCTGACAGGAAGTTTTTCCAAATGTCCAACTGAAACCTCCCTTGCTGCAATTTAAGTCCATTGCATCTTGTCTATCCTCAGAGGTTAAGAAGAACAATTTTTCTCCTTTCTCCTTGTAACAACCTTTTATGTACTTGAAAACTGTTCTCATGTCCCCTCTTAGTCTTCTCTTTTCCAGACTAAACAAACCCAGTTTTTTTCAATCTTCCCTCATAGGTCATGTTTTCTAGACCTTTGATTATTTTTGTTGCTCTTCTCTGGACTTTCTCCAATTTCTCCACATCTTTCCTGAAATGTGGAGCCCAGAATTGGACACAATACTCCAGGTGAGGCCTAATCAGCGCAGAGTACAGCAGAAGAATTACTTCTTGTGTCTTGCTTACAAAACTCCTGCTAATACATCCCACAATTATGTTTGCTTTTTTGCAACAGTGTTACACTGTTGGCTTATATTTAGCTAGTGATCCACTATGACCCCTAATCCCTTTCCTGAGTACTCCTTCCTAGGCAGTCGTTTCCCATTTTGTATGTGTGCGACAGACTGTTCCTTCCTAAGTGGAGTACTTTGTATTTGTCCATTTTGAATTTCATCCTATTTACTTCAGACCATTTCTCCAGTTTGTCCAGATCATTTTGAATTTTAATCCTATCCGTCAAAGCACTTGCAACCCCCCCCCCCCCCGCTCGGTATCGTCCACAAACTTTATAAGTGTGCTCTCTATGCCATTATCTAAATTATTGATGAACATATTGAACTGAACCGGTCCCAGAACTGATCCCTGTGGGACCCCCATTCGTTATGCCCTTCCAGCACAACTGTGAACCACTGATAACTACTCTCTGGGAACGAGTATCAGGGGTAGCCATGTTATCGGCCATGCATCTGAAGAAGTGGTGTTTTAATCACGAAAGATTATGCCCAAATAAATCTGTTAGCCTTTAAGGTGCCACCAAACTCCTTGTTGTTTCTCTGGAAACGGTTTTCCAACCAGTTGTGCACCCACCTTATAGTAGCTCCATCTAGGTTGCATTTCTCTAGTTTGTTTATGAGAAGGTCGTGCGAGACAGTGTCAAAAGCTTTACAAAATTCAAGATATACCACATCTCTGGTTCCCCCCTATCCATAAGGCTTGTTATCCTGCCAAAGAAAGCTATCAGGTTGGTTTTGTTGTAGGAGCAGCAGTGATCTGTATGCTCTGTATGACTATGCTATGTATAACCTGTTTGCTCAAAAGGTCTGTTACACTTTCCCCCACTTTTGTCTCCTCTCCCTCTTTGACTTCTTCCACCTCCCCCTCCCTCCTGGAATGCTTGTGGGATGAATGGGCTGGCTGAACAGCTGGAAGATCAGAAGAGCTCCAAGGTAGACAAGAATTATAACATTCATAAACCAGTCGGAGAACACTTCAATCTCTCTGGTCACTCGATTTCTGACCTAAAAGTGACTATTCTTCAACAAAAAAACTTCAAAAACAGACTCCAACGAGAGACTGCTGAATTGGAATTAATTTGCAAATTTGATACAATTAACTTAGGCTTGAATAGAGACTGGGAGTGGTTGAGTCATTATACAAAGTAAAACTATTTCCCCTTGTTTATTCCTCTCCCCCACCCCCACTGTTCCTCAGACTTGTTAACTTCTTGTTAACTCCTGGAAATGTGCTGGAAATGGCCCACCTTTATTATCACTTCAAAAGGTTTTCTCTCCCCCCACCCCACTCTCCTGCTGGTAATAGCTCATCTGAAGTGATCACTCTCCTTACAATGTGTATGATAAACACCCATTTTTTCATGGTCTGTGTGTATATAAGTCTCCTCACTGTATTTTCAACTTTATGCATCCGATGAAGTGAGCTGTAGCTCAGGAAAGCGCTGCAGCAAAAGCCCCGTGAGCCTGAGTCAGCTGGCACAGGCCAGCCAGGGGTTTTTCTTTGCTGTGTAGACACCCCGAGAGGTCCACATGCTACTGCCTTTTTGTGCTTTTTTTAACAGTTCCGAATACAGTGGGGTCCTGGTCAACAACTGGGGCACTACAATGATACAAATACATAAGAAGAAGAATCTTAGGATTTTATACTGCTGCCCATCACTGTGGCATCTGTTCTCCTTAACACTAAGATAGGCAAAGAGGGGTTAAATGGCTTTAAGTCCCAGTCACCTGACTAGCACTTTAGCTGTAGACTAGTTCAGGACATTCGGCTATGGCAGCAAATATTTATAGTCATTGGGTCTTCAAGATACCTTTATTATTCATATGAGGGGAAATAAGAACAATGCAAAGTGTATTTTTATGTTAAGAATACAAGCCATTGGCTCTTGGCCTTGGGAGCACTATTCATTTTCATGCATCCACCTCCTCTCAACATAAAAAAGGGTCCCCTGTAACTAACTGAAGCAGCAAGGGGTCCAAGGCAGTGAGCATGCAGCCCCCATGGTGCTGGATCGCAGGCTGCCTGGCTCATTTCCCTTTCCCCTCTTCAAGGGAGGAATTCAGAATCATTAACTATTAACTTTTGGGTTCGGCCAAGTCTAGAAGTACGAAAAACGAGGGCAGCGTATTTAAAGAGCTGGCTTGTGTGCCTCCCGCCTGGCTTATTTAATTTCGGTAAATTTCCTCCTCTCTGGGTCAGGACCAGAGGGAACTGACGCTTGCCGAGAAATCTGCCTGCAATGAAATGAGTTGCAGTGGTTGGGGCCAGTTTCTGGTCTTGATGAGCCTGGAGGTGGGTTGAGAGAATTTCGTTCTCATATTGAAGAATTTCCCTAATTCCCCTGCGACACAAAAGATGTGTGAGCAGCTCAAACAGCGAGTTCCCAAAGAATGTGTCCTCCTGAGTGTCGCTGAAATACTCAGCAAGGGAGGTACCCAGATAGATACATTTACACTGTAAACCAGGGGCGCCAGAACAGGAGGGGCCAAGGGCCAAGGCCCTCCCCACTTCTGAAAGTGGGCAGGCCTGGCCCATCCACTTTTCGCCACGGGCCCGGCCCCCTTCCCCTCTTCGTCCGCACAAGGCCCCACCGCCTGGACAGGCCAGAAGCTGGAGCCGGGACGATGTAAGAGCCGTGCTGGCAGTTGTGGGGAGCCATGAACCCTGCACCTTCCCTGGGCAGGCTGTCTGGAGGGAAGACATGGGCCAGGGGCTGCTCTCAGGCCCCCCCACCCTGGGCAGGTGGAGGGACCCAGGCTCCCTGGCCTGGCTCCGACTTCCAGCCTGGCCGGGGGGGGCAGGGCCTCGAGGGAAAGAGGAGGGGCAGGGCGGGGCCATGGAGGGGGTGGGGCCTCATGGCCCTTCACTTTGAGTAAGAATCTGTCGCCCCTCTGCTGTAAACTCTTGGGGCAGGAACCGTCTGCCCCTGTATGTTCGTACAGATCCTAGCACAAAGGGCCTCAATCTCTGGGTGTTACTGTGATAAAATTGATCATTAGATACTGGAACTTCCCGTGCCACTCTGAGTGTGATGTGTAGGGCTACCAACTTTCTAATCGCACAAAACCGAACACCCCTGCCCCGCCCCTTCCCAGAGGCCCCGCCCTGCTCGCTCCTTCCCCCCTCCCTCCGTCACTCGCTCTCCCCCACCCTCACTCACTTTCAGCAGGCTGGGGCAGGGGGGTGGGGTGTGGAAAGAGGATGAGGGCTCTGGCTGGGGGTGCAGGCTCCAGGGTGGGGCCAGGGATGAGTGGTTTGGGGCACAGGAAGGGGGTCAGGGCTGGGGCAGGGTGTTGGGAGTGGGGTGGGGTGCGGGCTCTGGGAGGGAGTTTGGGTGCTGGCGGGGGCTCTGGGCTGGGGCAGGGGGTTGGGGTGCAGAAGGGGGTTCGGGGTGCAGGGTACTGGCAGCACTTACCGTGGCTCCCAGGAAGTGGCTGCCAGGTCCCTGCAGCCCCTAGGTGCATGGGCGGCAGGAAGGCTCTGTGCACTGCCCTCGCGCCCGCAGTGGACACTTCCAGGAGCCGTGCGGAGCTAGGGCAGGCAGGGAGTCTGCCTTAGCCCTGGGCCTCCGCTGTGCTGCCAACCAGACTTTTAACAGCCCGGTTGGCAGTGCCAACTAGAGCCGTGTGCCAGGTTCCCTTTTCAGCTGGGCATTCTGGTCAAAAAACGGATGCCTGGCAACCCTCGTGATGTACCCTATTCCCTGCCTACAGAGCATGGCATTACCCGGGTCTCCTCCTCGGTCACTGTCGCAAAGGGGTGTGAACCCACAATGCCATGCAGCAAACCACTTGGCTGTGTAAAGTTTCCACCCTTCAGACCGAGTTTGCCGGTCCCTCAGCCCACATCAGCTCAAAGCAGCACAAGCGTTGAGCTCTGCCTGTGTGACCAGGTCAGTGACAGTGTTGCCAACTCACATGATAATTGCTGTTTTCCTTAAAGGCCCAGCTCCTGGGGTCACGTGGATGTGTGATGATTTCAGCCCTCATTCTTCAAGAAAAAATTAATTTCTAGCCCTCGTGGCTAGAAACGTGGCCCCAGTGCACCCTAGAGGCTCAAAAAGCAGAAGGCAACATGATTTCTGAGCATTTGGGGTTGGCCATGCTGCCAATATCTGTCTCTGCCTTAAGCTCAGATCCACAAAGGGGTTTAGGCACCTAAGGCTGAGTTTTAGGCTCTACTGTGATCCACAAAACTCCAGCTCAAATGCTACCTAACCCGGTAGGCACCTAAACTTGCTCGATGCTTTCATTTTTGCGGTAAAGTTACCGCAGTACCTCAGTGTCTGCCTCTGGGCACGCATGCTGCTGCCTCCCTCGAGGCATCCGGGAACGATCTCCCTCAGGCATGCTCCTAGGGTGCCTACTGGATTGGGTCCAGTCAAAATCTGGCTGCCAGAGGAGGTGCTGGTGACTAGCTTTTAGCCCAGGGGTTAGACTGCTCAGCTGGGATGTGGGAGACCCATGTTCAATTCCCCCCTGCTTCGGAGGAGAAAGAGTTTGAACGGGAGATTCCCCCCACTCGAGTGTGTGCGCTAACCACTGAGCTATAGGACAGCTTACTGTGGGCCAGCTCTCCGGCTGAAGCTGTGCCCCTTTGGATTTAAATAATTAAATAGTAATTGGGGCAGAGCCTGTAAGTGAGACTGGCTCTACAGGCTGGTGGTTAGGACACCCACCTTGGCGGTGGGAGAGCCAGGGCCCAGTCTCCCTGCTCCCCGACTCCAATTATTTCTCCCCAGTGGAACAGCTGGGCAGTGCTCTAACCACTGCGCTAAAAGTTATCAGCTAGCCATTCGATGTGGAGCCAGGTGCCTGCCTCACTCATTCTCACAAGAAATGACTTAGGTGCCCCCAGGAGAGAGGTTTCCAGCTGTAGATCACTATCCTCCTTGCACCCCAAACTTAGGCACCTATCTCCATGAGAAGGGTGGGGTTTAGGGCACATCCTTCTCATTGACCTCTCCCATTGGCTAGCTTAGGCAGCTCCACGCCGAGCTTGCTGGCTTTGTGGATCACATTTTATGGCCCCTTGCTCTCCCCATCCACTGTACAGGGAGCCTAGGTGCCTAACTCAGGCTTTGAGGATGGCAGTGCTGTCCCTGGGATTTTCTAGGCACATAAAGTGAGGCGTTGCGACACTGAGCATCATAATGCCCAAGTCCTTTGGTGGAGCCAGGCCTTAGGGTCTTGGTTCTCCCAACACAAATACATTGTGGAGGTATTCTGAGCCTCCTTTGGATTCGGGGAGAATCAAATTGAGGAGAGACACCTCAGAAAGTCTTTATGGTCAGAGAGGCTTGAAACTGCCTAGAACTCATCCTTCGGGGCTTGATCTCCATCCCTGATTAGGGAGGATCTGGAGTAATTTCTGAGGCCTATCAGGATCCATTATGAAGTTGAGCGAGCTCGAGGTATATTATTTAAGGGTTATAAGATATGATTATCTGCACTGAACAAGGGCATTTTATTATTGATATTATGGTAGAGCCTACACACCTTGGCTGAGATTGGGGCTCCATCACACCTGTGCTGTCCATACACAGTGAGAGTCAGCCCCTACCCCCAAAGAATTTACCATCTACATCGTCAGAGCGTACATAGGAAGGTTCACTAGCCCCATTTTATAAATGGGGAAATAGAGACACTGAGGGATTAAGCAATTTGCCCAAGGTCACTCAAGGAGTCTATGGCAGAACTGGTAAGTTCCAGTGCAGGGCCTTAAATACAAGCCCACCCTTCCTCTCATTATCTGCACTTCCAGAGTGACGGTTATTTGCTTTGTCAGTATACACGGATCCTATTCTAATTTCCTGTCTTTATAAATACTCTCAGCCAGTGATTGTGGCTAAATAAAAAGTATTTAAACAAAAGCCTTTGCAGAGGTTATGTGCTTGGCCTTCAATGCCAAATCGCCCAAGTGGTCTGAGTCCCCTGGAACATTTGTGATCCCCCCGTGAGCTTTTAGATGAGCTTCATAAATGACTGAATAAGGACTCAAACTGCTCCAGGAGAAAAGCTCAGCTGGTAAAAGCCACAGTAAGAAGAACCTGGCCTTTTGCACCCTTCTTCATTGGTTCCTCTGCTAAACAAGGATGTAATTGTATCACCCCTCTAAGTCCATTATTTCCTTCTGATGACAACAGCCCTGCGGGATGTTTTCTGATGAGCTAATTAATTTCAGAAGTAAATGCCCAACCCTGAATTTTTCTGAGCAATTATCAGCTCGGAAACCTGCCAGAAATCTGAACATTTTTAGCCCCGATGATGAGTAACTGCAAGTAGCTGCAGACTCCTCTGAGATGCTGCAATTTACCGGGAAATCTCCAGTGGTAACTGTCTCCAGATAATCTTGCCCTGAGAGCAATCTAACCCTCCCCCATTTATTTAAATGGGCACTGTTAGTCTTTGCAAGAATTTTGATAATATCTCTTGGGATTTTTCACTCTGTCAGGCATCAGGGATGCCATATGTAGAAATCATTACTCCAGTGAACAGAGCTAATGCCACAATCCCAGTGAGACAGGGGCGCCAGAACCTGGGGGGGCCAAGGAGATCATGGCCCCCCACTTTTAAAAGTGAGAGGGCCATGCCCACTCACTTTTTAACATGAGCAAGCCTCAGGCAGGTGCACCCTGGGGGTGTAGACACAGGCTGAGCGCTGCTCTTGGGCACCCCTGCCCAGGGCAGGTGGAGGGTCCAGGGCTCCACACAGCAGCCTGGGCTCCCTGGATGGCTCTAACCACTGCGTGGCTCTGGCTTCCTGCATGCCTGTGGGGGGTGGCTGAGGGGGAAGAGGAGGAACAGAGGCAAGGCCTCATGGGCCTCCCATGTCTACCAAGGTTCCGGTGCTCCTGCAGGGAGACCCTCCCCTCCCTCAGGAACAGCTGGTTAAAGGTAAAGGATTGCACAGAGAGGGAGCATAGAAAACTGTGTGCCAGGACTCCTGGGTTCTAGGCTCAGCTTTGCTTCTGTGTTCCCAACAGTAGGTAGTTTCCCCATCTGTGCAATGGTGCTCTCCCTCTTTACAGTGGTGGTGTGAGATTCTCTTAGCCTATGTGTGCGAAGTGCTTTAAGATCCTCCAGTAAAAGCATTAACCTTAGCCCTTCAGCACATACAACAAACCCCTGTGTCAGCACCACCTGTTCACCCACCACAGAGACACTTTTGGATTCCTTTACTTCACTCAGGAAAGACCAGGAGGCCCAGACCCTCAAAGGTATTTAGGCCTGAGCCACCTGGGATTCAGAGCATCTTCTCGGTACCATCGTTGGCTCTAGGTGACATCTCTCATCCCTCCTTGAGGTGAGGACTGTTCCTGGGCTTACCTCTTTGACCCTAACTCTCCCAATGCCCCCCCTGCGCAGCCAGTTCTGCCTCTTAGCTTCCTGCTGAAGATGGTTCCTTAGCTGCTGCTGGACCAAGTACCTGGAACTCCCTGATAATCTCCCTTCACTTCAGCGAGTTCCTCACCTCTTCCGAAATGCAGCTTATCACCCACCTCTGCTATGCTCAAGCTGTGGCCACCAGAAAGGAGAGGACCAGCTAGACATTTCAAATCGATATCACGTCCTCAATGTGGAAACTATGGAAGGTATCTCTCAAGATCCGGCAGGTCCTAGGGAATGGAAAGAGTTTTGGGACACACCTCTGTATGGCAGATTGGTCCAACCTATAAGAAAATCAGCCCTGCCCACATAGAGTTCTCCAACCTTCCAAGGAAGCCAGAGGATCCTTATAGGGGATTCAATACTCAGAAGGCTCAAAGAACATTCGGCAAGAGTCAGGCAGACACCAGGACAGTGGGCTGCTTTCCGCAAGCCAAGACATGAGACATCACTCTCAGATTGGCTAGGCTTCTGAACCAATGGGCAAAGATCCATTGGTGATGGCTCAGATCGACACTAATGGCAAGGCATCGGGGGTATCTTGCAGATAGTAGGTGATTTCAGAGAACTCTGGAGAATCTCCACACAGTCTTCTCTGAGATCTTCCTGTCACACAAGAAAAGGAAGGCAGAAAGCAGATTCTGGAAGTGGCGTGCTGCCTGCTGGGGGTTTAGAGAGCCTGGCCCCTTTAAAACCTTGTCCTGAGGCAAAGAGCTGGTTGTTCCAGGGGAGTGGAGAGAGGGAGAGCAACCGGGTGTGTGTCTGGAGCTCTGGACAAGATGCCTGCAACCCCCAGGCCCTCACATAGTGAAGCAGCCGAGAACCAGCCCAAAGCCTGAAAGGGACAGAGCAGCAGACCGGGGACACCGCAGGAAAGGAGCCAAGAGGAGCACCATGCCAGGGAGGAATCCCCCGAGAAGGACAAACTGGAGCCGGACCCAGTATCACTGTGTCCCTGTACTGCGTGGGGCTGGGAGTGCAGGGCTTATGACCTTGCAATGGGCATAAGGAGGGAGGCTGTAGCTAGCTAAGTGGGGAGGCTGTCGCACTGTGTGGGTTTGCAGAAAGCGGCAGAAGAGGCACCAGAGGGGATGCTGGAGAAGTTCACTGGTGCCAAAGATGACCAGGAGCACCCAAGACTCACTGCTGGACTGGAACTCTGCCCAGGATTCCTGACCTCTGTGTGTAGTCACAGTGCTCAGCATCTGCCCTTTTACATTGCGGCACCACTGGGCCTGTGGGTCCTTGTGTTGGATGTAACCCTATTGTACTACTTCCCCTATATCCCCCCCCCGGCCATTGTTTTTCTCCATCCATCCCTCTGTAAATAAATATTTCCCTTTCCTACATTTGTTGTACTATCCCTGTGTGTGTGTTTACTCTGGAGTAGAAGGGAGTTTCCCTGCTGCGTTCCTGCATTTGGTTTTCTTGGCCAGAGCCACCTGCAGAGTGGACTCCATCTTGGCCACAAAGGCGCTATAGTTACACTGGTTAGGAAAGTGGTGTAGGGTGGAAGGTTTGGGGTTTGTGGAACATTGATCTGCCTTCTATGGGGAGAGGGGGCTGTATAGTTTGGATGGCCTCCACCTCAGTGGAAGGGAGTCAACCTCCTCGGGACAGAGTAGTCAGGACTAATAGCAAAAGGGGAGGGTAAAAAGAGGGGAGATCTGAGCACAAAATCAAGATGGTGAGAATAAAATTAATGAAGGAACCAAAGGACTTGAAGAAAAGAAATTCTTGAATCACCGATACACCAGGGCTAGGAGCCTGGGTAACAAACAAGAGGAATTTGAATTGCTCATTCATGAGCATAAATTCAATCTAGTTGGTATTACTAAAACCTGGTGGGATGATTCGCACAACTGGAATGTTAAAATCAATGGTTATCATCTATTTAAGAAGGACTGAGTGAGCAAAAGGGGAGGGGGAATAGCACTCTATGACAAAAACAGCATTACCTGTTTCTGAGTCACTGATAACTCAGAAGAAAATGATTTTGAATGCTTATGGATCAATGTCGTAACAGATACAGCATAAGATGGGGGTACTAGTTGGTGTGTGCTCTACACTAAATCAGACTAGGGAACAGAATGGCACACCTACAATGAGTAGGGAAAAAACAGTGATCATGAGGGACTTGAGTGACATATACTGGAGGTCTCATGGGGTCTGTACTAAAACAACCTTGGAATTCCTGAACATTATAAATGACAATTTCCTAACTCAAAAAGTGTTGCAGCCAACATGGGGAAAATCTATGTTAGACCTTATTCTAACAGATAAAGAAGAACTGATCACAGAATTAAAAATTAATGGTAGGTTAGGCACAAGTGAGCGTGACTTGATCACATTTAAATGTGAGAGCAGAATGAAGTCCAGATCAGTTATATATATATATATATATATATATATATATATATATGCTTTAACGGGGCTAATTTCACAAAGCTGAAGACAATTATGACCCAAATCCACTGGGAGGAAGAATTTAATCACAAAAGTGTGAGTGATAATTGGAAATCATTTAAAAATACCTTACTAGATGCCCAAAAAGCCACTATCCCACAATAGAGGAAGGTTGTATCGTTAAAAAGCCTGCCTGGTTTAGAGGAAAAGTGAAGGCAGCTGTAATATATATACATATAGATATAAACAAATGGAAGAAAGGGGAAGTTGATAGTAATGAATATAAGTCAGAAGTTAGGAATTGTAGAAAATTGATAAGGGAAGCCAAGGGAAACAGGGAGACATCTATGGCTAGCAGAGTTAAAGACAACAAAAAGAATGTTTTTAAAATATACAAGGAACAAAAAGAATCCTGACAATGGCATTGGTCCATTATAATATGGAAATGGTAGAAATATCAATAATAATGCAGAAAAGGCAGAAGTGTTCAATAAATATTTCTATTCTGTATTTGGGGATAAAACAGATGATATAGGCTTATTATATGGTGATGATAACACTCTTTCCATTTCACTAGTATCTCAAGATGATGTTAAGCAGAAGCTACTAAAGTTAGACATTTTTAAATCAGCAGGTCCAGATATCTTGCATCCAAAAGTTTTAAAAGAGGTGGCTGAGCAGCTCACTGGACCGATAATGTAGATTTTCAATAAGCCTTGGACAACTGGGGAAGTTCCAGAAGACTGGAAGAAAGCTAATGTGCCAATTTTTAAAAATGTCAGCCTGACATTGATCCCTGAGCAAGATTATGGAAAAGCTGACCTGGGGCTCAATTTATAAAGAATTAACAGAAGGTAATGTAATTAATGCCAATCAACATGGGTTTATGGAAAATAGATCCTGTCAAACTAATTTGAAGTCTTTTTTGATGAGATTACATGTTTAGATGGTAAAGGTAATAGTCTGTAAGGCATTTGACTTGGAACCACTGGATATTTTGATTAAAAAGCTAGAACAATATAAAATTAACATGGCACACATTAAATGGGTTAAGAAGTGGCTAACAGTTAGATCTCAAAATGTAACGGTAAATGGGGAATCATCATCAAGCCAGTGTGTTTCCAGTGGGGTCCAACAGGATTGGGTTCTTGGCCTTACACTATTTAACATTTTTATCAATAACCTGGAAGAAAACATACAATCATCATTGATAAATTTTGGAATGACACAAAAATTGGGGCAGTGGTAAATAATGAAAAGAACAGTTTGCTGATTCAGAGCAGTCTGGATTGCTTGGTAAACTGGGCACAAACAAACAATATGCATTTTAATACAGCTAAATGTAAATGTGTACATCTAGGAACAAAGAATGAAGGCCATACTCACAGAATCTCGAGTGCGAGTAGAGAGGTTATTTTACTTCTGTATTTGGAATTGGTGTGACTGGTGCTTTAATACTGTGTCCAGTTCTGGTGCCCAAAATTGAGGAAGGATGTTAATAAATTGGAGAGAGTTTAGAGAAGAGCCACAAGAATGATGAAAGGATTCGAAAATATGCCTTATAGTGATAGACTCCAGGAGCTCAATCTATTTATCTTAACAAAGAGGAAGTTAAGGGGTGACTTGATTACAGTCTATAAGTACCTACATGGAGAACAAATATTTAATGATGGGCTCTCAACTGAGCAGAGAGACATATCACAATCCAATGGCTGGAAGATAAAACTGGGCAGATTCAGACTGGAAATAAGGTGCAAATTTTTGACAGTGAGAGTAATTAACCATTGAAACAACTTACCAAGAGTTGTGGTGGAGTCTCCATCACTGACAATTTTTAAATCCAGATTGGATGTTTTTACAAAACCTCTGCTTTAGGAATTATTTTGGGGCAGGTCTCTGGCTTGTGTCATACAGGAGGTCAGACTAGATGATCAGTGGTCCTATCTGGCCTTGGAATCTATGAATTTGTCCAGAAATTCTAGAACAGAGGGTCTGGATTTGATTCCCTGCTCTGTCACAGGCTCCCTGCACGACACTGGACAAGTCACCTCATCTGTCTGTGCCTCAGTTCCCCCATCTATAAATGGGAATAACGATCTTTACTTTCTCTGTCTTGTCCATTCAGATTGTAAAACCTTTAGGATAGGGATTTTCACTTACCCCATGCCTTTTGGGGCAGGGCCCATTGCTTCACTATGTACATACAACTGCTAGCCTAATAGGACCCTAATCCCTCTTTGGGACCTTACCATAATAATAATAAAGACTGAAACAACTTATAAACTGACTGACAGAGCTGCTCAAAACTTTTCCATTGATACTTTTTTGAGGAAAGTGAAAATGAAACAAAAATGAAACAAAATGGAAATTTTCACATCTGTTCTATGTTGAGAACGTTTTTTTTTGCAACTGGGATTTTTTTCTTTTTAAATAACCACTCCCTCCCCAGAAAATTGAAGGAAATTTTTAATGAAAACTTGAGTTAGTAAGTTCCCTGGTTTATGGACCTGTACATGCTGACTATTTGGATTTAGTTGCCCAGATGGGGACAGCTGACCCAGATCAGACCTAATCTCAGGATCTCACTATAATACCCTGTGGAATGTGGCATTAGAGAAGAGAGAGTTGAGTCTTTAAATGCTCCCAAGGGCCACACAGGACAGCTTCTTCCCAGTTCAAATCCCACCCCTTCACTGCTGATGTAAGCAAGGGCAGCTGATTTGCAAGCAGACAGAACTGTGCCTGTTTAATGCCGTGGTGACTGTGCTCTTGTGCTGGTGTTGTCCAGAAGTTGCCTGTATGAGCTGATTTTGAGATCTTGGTCCAAATCTTCATGGACAGGAGTGCAAATCCCCCAGATGGCTGCAGAACCAGCCTAAGTGCTCCCTTTTGTTGGTAGTTGAGAGAGATCAAGGCCAGAATGGGTCATGGAGTGGGAACTTCTGTCTCTCCAGAAGACGTGGTCCCTGAAGGAAGATTGCCATGCCAGTGGAGTACTCCTTCTATTGGGTGTCCTTCCTTCTCCAGGCCTGTCAATGCAGCATCTCTTACAAGCACTACATACATTTTTAACATACCACTTAAGGGAGGTGCGTGCATTGCACCCATCAGGGGTGGGACTGGGGCTTGTTAGACTGCTCAAAAGCTACTGAGTTCCTCTGTGCAAGTGTTCGTGTCTCAGATGTGATGCACTGAGTTATGTGAGCCATAACTGCCATATTGCCTACTTCCACACAGAAGAGGGCACTACCCATGTGCCCGAGTAGATAGCGCCCTGGCTGGGATTCAGAAGACCTGAGTGCTACTCTCCCTGATCATCCACTAGCATTCTGTGTGATCTTGGGCTTGGGCTTGTCATCTCCCTCTCTGTGCCTCAGTTTCCCCATCAGTAAAACCAGGTTAATGATACCGACCTCCTATGTAGGGTGCTTTGAGATCTAGTAATGAAAAGTGCTATATAAGAAGTAGGTATTACTATTCCCATCAGTGTGGGTGGGGAGGTCTGATCTAGTCACATGGCACATCTACATTAGCTTCATTTGGCACAGGTATAAATGACGTCACAATGTGCAGCATGGGGGAGAACCAGGCCTCCATCTCTTCCTGCCAAACTCCTTCTTTCACCCAACTGTTATGCTTGAAACTGCCTCCCCCGCCCCCTTCTTCCCTCACAGTGGGACTTCCCTTTAACACCCAGTTCCTAGCACAGGTCCCTGCAGTGAGCTCTTCACTCTGGCCTGCACAAAGGGTCTGGTACCCCCCTCTGCTGAAAGTCTGAACAGCGAGGGTGACACCTATAGGAGAAAAGGAGGAATTCAATGAATGGGTAGGCCATTTGCATATTAGGGGCAGGCCACAAACTGCTGGTTTTGCAGCCCATCACATCAGTTTCTGAATGTAAAGTATTTGTGAGCAGATTATTTTTGCTTGTCCAGACCCGGGCTACATGTATGAGAAAGGTAGAGTATTGTCCAGACTAGTCACCTGGGCTATATAAAGCTGCATGAGTATAAAGGTCTTTAACTAAAGGACTTTACATGGATTTATGACACCACAGAATGCACTGGGGCTTGGTCAGACCTCAGTTCTCCATCTTTAAAATAGGGGCAATATTATCCTACCTAACAGGGATGGCATAAAGATGAACTTGTTAACATTTGGGAGATGCTGACTTATTATGGTGAGATTATGGTTTTTGGACAGAAGAACTGGTTGAAATGTTTTGAATGTTGATGAAGATTTTTGTTTGAATTTTGATTAAAAATGGAGTGAGAGTAAGGGGATGAGAACATTTTTAGTGAAATTTGTTTCATTTTTTGACCAACTATAGAGATGGATGAAATGATTTCTGAAACTTACAATTTTCAGCCAAGCTATTCCTCCCCACCCCCACCCCGAAAACAATGTTGGGAAAAAATATAATGAATTTTTGCTGTGTTTTTTGGGTATAATTTCCGCCAGATTCTATGTCTATCAGGCATTTACAGCGTTACCGCAGTAGTAACTCCCGTATGGAGAACTGCAGGTGCTCCAAGGCCTCAGAGTTGACCTAGGCTCAGGGTCAAGAACATTTGCAAGAGGGACTTGAAAATTTTCAACATCGCCAAGGCAAGCTGGGAAGACACAGCTAGCCACAGGCCGTATGGGCGGGCTGCGCTGCACGAGCGAGACGAAGAGGCTGGAGAGTGGTGGTTGAGAGAGAGGAAAGTGCAGCAGAACTGACGTGCTAATGGTGCACTGGCTTCATCCTCTGGCTCTGCACCTTAAACCTGCATTAGCTGGGGCAAGGATGGTCGCTCCAGAATTGGATTTTTTAGCCACTGGTGGTGCTGCAGCACGACACACGTTAATGGCACCGCCTGGGCTCTTACACCCTCATCTTTCAAGACGCATGGCTGCCGTCCACTGCTGCATGTGACGCAATCTCCTGTCACGCCTCAGGTCGCACTGGGAGTTTTCATTAATTTGCCTCAGATTCAAAATCTGTAATTCACAAATCACAAATTTTGCAGAGAAGTACTGGGGTGGGGAGGGAGGTGGTTGGCAGGGGGGAGTGGGATTCAGTTATCTGCTAGTATAAACCCCTTCCACTTTCCAGGGGTAGTTGGGACAAAAGCCGAGCCTGCCTTGGTTTCTCCTCTCCCAGTCTCTCTGTGGCTTTGCTGCTGACTAGAATTGCATTGTGTGGGGCTCTGGGGTTCAGTACATGTGCAGTAAATATTCTTTCACTGAGCACCAACAGTTCACTTGCGATAACGTCCCTCCCCGGAAGGTCTCACATGTTATCCCTTTATAAAGAAATTGTGTGCGAACCACTTCCCCTAAGCCCTTCCGGTTTTTGCTGGGGACATTTACTGTTTAGAAGACCTTTGATGTTTAGAAATTCCCATGTGCCAACCAATGATGAGAACGGACCGAACCCAGGCCATGGTCCTGCCCATCTTCTGCCCCGCGGCCCCGCCTCCCTCCCCCTGGTGGGGGCTTAGCTCCAGCCAGCGGCCTGCAGCTCAGGCCCATCAGTGGCCAAGGCCTCCCTGGGAGGCTCGGGCCAGCCCGGGAGTTGAACCAGTGGCCCGGGGTAGCGCTGGGCTCGGGCCAGCGACTTGGCCCCATGCACTGGGGTTGGGTCAGCGGCTCAGCCAGACTCAGCTCCAGCCAGCAGCCTGAAGCTCAGGCCCGCTGGGCTGGCCTGGGGGTCAGGTCAGAGGCTTGACTGGGTGCTGGGGCCAGCCGGATGGCCGGTGGCTCAGGGCAGCTGAGGCGGGCTGGCCAGAGCTCCTCTGGCAGTGGGAGGAGCCACAGGCCTCAGGGGAGGGCTGTGGGAGGAAGGGGTGGGGCCGGCAGGTTAGCCTCCCCAAAGCGGGTGGTTCACCCACCGCCCATGCATCGCACATGGGAATCTTAATACAGAATCACAGAATCATAGAAATTTGGGGCTGGAAAGGACCTTGATAGGTCATCTAGGCCAGCCCCCCAAGGTGGGGCAGGACCAATACACCTAGAGCATCTCTGACAGCCGTTTGTCTAACCTGTTCTGAAAAACCTACAGTGAATTCTACAACCTCTCTTGGTAATCTATTGCAGTACTTAACTATCCTTACAGTTAGGAAGTTTTTCCTAATATCTAACCTAAATCTCCCTTGCTATAGATTAAGCTGATTACTTCTTGTCCTGCTTTCAGTGGATGTGGAGAACAACTAATCACCATCCTCTTTACAACAGCCTTTAACATATCTGACAACTGTGGTGACCCTTACTCTTCTTTTCTCAGTACCACACATGCCCAGATGTTTGAACCTTTCCTCATAGGTTGCATTTTCTAAACCTTTTATCTTTTTTGTTGTTCTCCTCTTTGCTCTCTCCAATTTGTCCACATCTTTCTTAAAGTGTGGCACCCAAAACTGGACACAGTGTTCCAACTGAGTGCCAAGCAGAGCAGGACAGTTACCTCCCATGTCTTACATACAACATGCCTGTTAATACACCCCAGAATGATATCAGCCTTTTTCACAACTGCCTTGCATAGTTGCCTGACATTCAATTTGTGATCCACTATAACCCCCAGATCCTCTTCTGCAGTACTACCACCTAGCCAGTTAGTCCTGATTTTGCAGTTGATTTTTTCCTTCCTAACTTCAGTTCTTTTCACTTGTCTTTATTGAATTTCATCTTCTTGATTTCAGACCAATACTTCAATTTATCAAGGTCATTTTGAATTCTAATCTTGTCCTCCAAAGTGCTTGCAATCCCTCCCAGTTTGGTGTCAGCCAAAATTTTATAAACATACTTTCTACTTCATTAGCTAAGTCATTAATGAAAATATTAAATAGCACCAGACCCAGGACAGACCTTTTCAGGATCCCACTAGATATGTCATAGAATCATAGAATATCAGGTTTGGAAGAGACCTCAGGAGGTCATCTACTCCAACCCCCTGCTCAAAGCAGGACCAGTCTGATAGCAAATCATTGATAACTACTCTTTGAGTACAGTTTTTCAATCAGTTGTAGCACCAACTTTATAATAATTTCATCTAGACCGCATTTCCCTAGTGTATTTATGAAGCACGCTAACTGGGTTGCTCTATTTGAGTTTAAAAGCCCACATGGTTGCACTGTAGTTTTTGAAATTCCCTTTCTTCAAGGTTACTTCCATGCTGTTTAATAAGCTCTTATCTTGTAAGCTAAAATACAGTTGCAGGCTTTAACCTGGTGTGACCGTGTTTGGGGATTTCTTCAGCATTAAAGTATCCTAGGGACAGAACATTCAGGACCAAACCCAGAGATATAATGAGGTGATGAAAACTAAACTACAGTGCAAAACAGATTGAATCGCCTTGTGTTTTGTTCGTCTGGCCTCCCCCGTCCCGCAGTCCAGCTGGAGTCAAGCTGCCCTTCTTCATCCTTGCTCCACTCCTGTTGTGCATCAGGCAAACACAAAGAAACACAATTCAGTCTCCACCACACACATGCAAGTATGTGAAAAGCCATAGCAGGGAGGGTTACAAATCACCCTTTCCACTCACCAGCCCAACCCTGTAACTCCTTGAGTCTCTCCTCTGGCTCCCCCTTCTCCAGCGCATCAAACACAATCATCTGGCTCTCACCTTCAAGGCCCTTCACAGTTTAGCTTCCCCCTATTTATCCAGTCTCTTATCTCCCCGCACTGTGACTCACCCCCTTCCCTTGCTTCCAGACTCTTTCAGCCATGTCTCCATTTCTCCCACAGGCATCCAATTGTCACACCCACGGCAAATTACCTCGGGTCGGTGGTCAAGTGGGTGTTAGTGATGCAGCGATATCTCTTCGCCATGTATCTCATTTTAAATAATTTTTTTAAAAACGTTGATGGCTGCCCATTGTGCACTTGAGGCTTGATTTTCAACTGAGTTCAGAACCAGATTTTCAAGAGCTCAGCATCCACAATTGGGACCAGATTTTTGGACAAATCCCAAAGCCCTGTACAAACCACAGATCTGGTTTGGGTGGAAGAAGGCAGCTATTTAACTCCACAGAACAACAGTGTACAAGAATGTAGAGCAGAAGGGGAAGAAGAACATGCCATTCAACTGAAACTGCAGGAGGGAATTTTGGTACGTAGAATATAGGGCCAAATTTTCAAAGCACCCATGAGCAGGTCTGGATTTTCAAGAGGGCTTGGCTCCAAGTTTTGGCACCTAAATAAGCAAGATTCTCCAAAGTGTCTAGCACCAAACAGCTCCCATTGTGACAGTGATGATCACATTTTCAAAAGAGCTTATTTTGGTACCCATACAGGAGCTGGCTCATCTGAACATTTTAACCCATGCATCCTTGTGTTGCTATTATCACCCTTGTCTTCCTCCCTCCCCTCCCACAATGAGTCCTCTGTCTCTTATGTTCGTACAGTGCCTAGCGCAATGCAGCTCTGAAGCTGACTGGAGCCTCTGGCCACTGCTATACCACAAATAATAAGCACTAATGCTAGTAATCCAGTACAGCATGTGAAAACTAAGGCTGGGAATCCACCATGCAGAAGAGGGTGTTGGGCTTTGAGTGTCCCTTTTGTTTGGGGAGTTTGTCATGCTGTCAAGAAGAGTCAGGAAAGCTTGACCTTGGTGGTGGTGCTGGTGAATGCCTGTTAAGATTGCTGGACACCCCTCCTTGGACAGCCAGCAGGCCAGAGCTTTGAAATCCACCCCCCACCGCCTTCCCCAAAGCCATTCCTGAAAGTCCTGGAGTTATCAGAGAGCCGAGGGAGGGAGGCTGGAAACATGACCTTCCTTGTTTAGTCTCAGTCAATAAGCAGCAGGAAAACATTGCCATCCTGTTTTCGAGGCGATAGCACGCAAATAAGAATGAAGGAAAAATACGGCGGCCTCCTGACAGGCTGTGATTAATTCTCATTGTGTCCTGCATTGAACAGAGGCCAGCGGTGCTGTTCAGATATGTAGCCCCCTTTCCCCAACCCCCCAGGCCTGCGAAAGGCTGGGCAGGCTGAGCCTGTTAGGGCAGGGACAGTGAGTGGCTAGTGACGAGGGGGCACGGTCTAGCGAAGCAGAACGTTTATAGGTGGATGCACTCGAGGAAAGTGCGTGTTGCCAGCTGGGCCCAGTGACCATAAGGCCAAAGGCACCTGCTCTGATGTAAGAGCTTTGGAGGAAGTGGTTTAGGCCGGGGGACAGTGCAGGAGGAGCGCCTGTTGTTTTCCTCCTCGACTGCTTGGCCTTGTCAGTCCAGGAGAGTGTGATTCACCTGCCCTTGCCCTGCTGCTATCTCTTCCTAACCCCTCTGTGACACAGCCCCGGGACTAGCTTTGTCACACAGTGTTGTTCTCAAGAAGAAATATCTTCCAAGCCAGTAGGGAGACCGTGTAAAGTGGAGACACAAGCCCGTCAGCCCCACCCAGAGTCAGCTGCTCGCCAAACCTGCATGTGGGTGTGTGAGGGCACACGGAGCCAAAGTGCCATCCCTGTGTGCGGTGGATGCTAGAATCTCCCCCCACTCCAGGTGCAAGCATCCCCCAAAGGGGTGGAGATGAGCAGGGAGCCCACGTCATCCACACTGGCAAGGAGATCGCAACCTGCACCCTCCTCAGGGGCGGCAAAGGCAGATTCACCCCAAGGTTTCCTGAGGCACAATAGCTCCTAGTGCCCCCCTGTGCCAGCACCACTCTTTATTGCCCCCAGTGTGGGTGTGTGGCCCATTCTGCACACAGGGGGCCACATTATCTACCTTTTTGTCACTTAGAAAATGTGAGGAGGGATAGCTCAGTGGTTTGACCATTGGTCTGCTAAACCCAGGGTTGTGAGTTCAATCCTTGAAGGGGCCATTTGGGATCTGGGGCAAAAATTGGGGATTGGTCCTGCTTTGAGCAGGGGGTTGGACTAGATGACCTCCTGAGGTCCCTTCCAACCCTCATATTCTATGATTTCTATTACTGCTCAGATCTGAGGCAGCAGGTTGAGTTCAGGAGACTCCTGGCTCTGCCTCAGTCCTGCCAGGCGACCCTGGCTGAGACCCCAGGGTAAACAGGCCCTTAGCCACCTTCAGGGGCACCACAAAGAGGCGGGGGGAGAGAGGTGAAGGTCTGGCCCTGCTCCCGACACTTTCAGCAAAATATTGTCCCATGGCTGGTAGGGCAGCTGTGCCTCAGAGACAGCACAGTGCCCAGCCAGCCGGTCTCCTCCTGCCCACAGAGAATGGCCAGCTGCATGGGAGCTTGGGCTGCTGCTGCCACTGGCTGGTGGGGGGACACTCCCTGGGGGGCACGCTGAGGAGCTGGCTCTGGGGGTGCCCTGGGGGAAGGAGGGTGCTGAGAAGCTGATCCTGGGGGTGCCATAGGGGAGGGGACATGCCGAGCAGTGAGCGGTGGAGGTGCAGTGAGGGAGGGGG
The DNA here is from genome assembly GCF_015237465.2 of Chelonia mydas. Classification (NCBI taxonomy): domain Eukaryota; kingdom Metazoa; phylum Chordata; order Testudines; family Cheloniidae; genus Chelonia; species Chelonia mydas. The sequence goes on along the minus strand of NC_051259.2, from coordinate 16,665,080 downwards.
CATGCCAAGGAGCCAGGTGTTGGGGTGCTGTGGGGGAGGGAGGTTGCTGAGGAGCTGGCTGTGGAGTGCCAGGGGAGAGGGGTGATGAGGAGGGGCCAGCTGCGTGGGTACCTTGGGGAAGGGGACCGTGAGGCCCTGGGGAACAGCATTACCACTGACAGACCCGTTTTACAGTGCGGCTGGTGCTGGCCCCACCCAGGAGCCCGAACTTTGCCCCCGTCTCCTGGTAATGCCTGAGGCGGCTCAGGGCAGAGCAGGGCTGGCTCAGTCCCAGGTGTCTGGCTGGAGCAGAGAGGAGCTAGTGCACGGTGGGGGGATGGCGCAGAAAAGCACAAACCCCATCCAGTAATTCAACTTCATGGCCCATCCCCTGCCCCCTTGAGCCACCTGACTCCAGCCCCTAAACCCCACCCCAGTATCTATCCCAATCTATTCCCTTGACTGGGGACTTCTCCCCTCAAACCCTTCAATCCCATCCGCACCCTTAGATACCCAGTCCCAGAACTCCACCTCCTAACCCCCATGGCCTCCATACCACCCTCTGATTCTAGTCACACCTCCACTCCACAGAACAGAAAACCCGCATCCCGACACCCCGATCTTGTAACAACCCTCTCTCACACAGACAACCCCCACCCCATTGCTCACCCCAGTCCCACATAGATAGAGATCATGGACCCAAGCCTGCAGATACAACTCTGGTACCCACTCCTCCCCTTCTGCCTCTTCAAGCACATTCCACCATTTGTCCCTTGCTTCCCCATGCCCATCCTCAGGACCCCCATCCCAGGGTCCTTCCCTAGCCCAGTACTCATTTCCATCACTAATTCCACTTCCCCACCTATCCCCAACTCCCTGTTTGTATGAGAAATATTTATTATTTATCTCAACTGCCTACTACATATGGAGCTGCAATGTTTCTATTCCCATCCTTCCTCTCCCATCTCTGGCTATAGCGAGAGATTTTGCCTGTTAAGTCTTATACTATGTAAAACTCTTTAAAAGTTTTGATCTCTCTAAGAAATTAAATACCTTCTTTCATTTTTGTGAAATACCCTGTAACTAGCAAGTGTAGTTCTGAAATAGAAAAAGAAAGCTGATGAGAAATTAATGTTAGGTGAGCTACATAACAATACTCTGTGTGTTTCATTCATCAAGACACACATTCATTGGAATGATCTTGGTACCTTCTCACATTTATTTCTGTGATTTACATTGGTGTGAGTGAAAAGTAACAATAACAATCGATAAAAATAGCAAGCAATGTTACCAAGGTAAGTAACAGATGAATGATCAACAAGAAGTGAAGTAGTAAATGTAATTATGAACAAAGCCATATGACAACATAGATTCTATTTTAATTAAGACCTTCTTGTTTCTTTAAGGAGATAGATGGTTTTAAAAATCCTCAACAATCACTCAGTGAACAAGATAAGTCAACACATTTGAAAATTCTGCAATAATTCTTAGTGGAAAATAGTTTTCTCACAATCTTGCTTAAACTTTAAGCAATGTTTATAGGTATTTTCATATTTGTCCATTAAATTAGTTTATCTGCAGTTCATTGTGTGATACTTAACAGGAATTTTTGGTTAATGTAGACATGCGACATATTTGAGGACTTCAGTAACTCAGCCAGAGGTTAGGGGTCTGTTACAGGAGTGGGTGGGTGAGGTTCTGTGGCCTGCATTGTGCAGCAGGTCACAATAGATGATCATGATGGTCCCTTCTGGCATTAAAGTCTATGAGTCTATATGGAATCAGGCCTATTGTCTTTGACAGGGTCACACTGGTTTTCTCATGGATTAATAGCTGCTACTGTAATAAAATCTGACAATCTTGTTAATTCTGGATTCCCAAATGTTTATTTGACTTTATCAGAGCATGTCTGGAGTGAAAAATAAAAAATCTGCGTCAAGAAGCAATGGCGTGCTAGTGCGCTGTTCCGAGTGCAGACATACTTTTCAGAAAGACTATTTTAATGAACTTGTGAAAAGAAGCCATGCTGATCTTGAAGAATCTCAGAATTTTCAAATTCTAAAAGATGTGCCTCAGTTTGCCAATCTGTTTGCAGCAGCTAAAGCCACGACAAGTGGGAAAAGACAGAAGGTAAGTGAAGTTTCCAAACATATCAATACCAGTCATGTCATGTCCAGCCCAGACCCAACGCATATGGAGGCCCCTTTGCCTGTAGATACACCAACTCCCCATGAAGTTTCTTCTGATCTTAAAAAGGAAGTAGATGCAACATTTGCGCAACCATGTGAGTAAATCTGTCTATCCTTACACAGAGCCAAATTATTAATCTAAAATGTTAAAAATTCTTCCTGTCTGTAAAAACAAGATAGGCCAATAACTTACTCAATATTGAAAAAGTGCAGTTTCTAATACTAGGTTTCAGAGTAGCAGCCGCGTTAGTCTGTATCCGCAAAAAGAAAAGGAGGACTTGTGGCACCTTAGAGACTAACACATTTATTTGAGCATAAGCTTTCGAGAGCTACAGCTCACTGCATCGGATGCATACAGTGGAAAATACAGTGGGGAGATTTATATACACAGAGAACATGAAACAATGGGTGTTACCATACACACTGTAATGAGAGTGATCACTTAAGGTGAGATATTACCAGCAGGAGAGCGGGGGGCAGGGTAGGGGGGAGAACCTTTTGTAGTGATAATCCAATCTGAATCTGACATGATGCTTTTAGTTCAGGATGACAACAATACCAAACTATTGGCTGATGATATTCTGCCAAGTGAAATTGACCAAAAAGTATTGCTTGAGGAATCCAATGAGGAGCCAATTTCCATCTTCACTCTGCTTGGACTCTTTTCTGGTTCAACAGCTTGAAACCTTGTGAACACAGCTTAATTGCTGCAAAGGAAGCAATCATTTATATCTTAGGTCTGTATCTCACAAAATCTTAGATATAGCCAAAGAGACGAGTAACAAAGTGTCTATGTTGCTTGGCAGTGTGAAGAAATTCACATCACAAATCACATCCACTAGTGACATTTCTGTTTCATTGATTTGTGAGTTCAGGAACATGATCCTGACAAGTGGCCTAGAAATTTACCTGAGAAACTTAGGTCTGTGCCAGCGTCGACTTCAAAACTACCCTCAAGACCCACGGATTTTGAAGAGGGGTATAAGGCACTCTTGCATGTTTGTGAAGAGCTGGTTTGATGAGTATAGCTTAGAGAAAGATGCCACATTTTGCTTTGTGTGTTCAGTTACCTCTCAGACCAGGAAGAATGAATGCCAGTGATGCTTTTATACCAGGATCCAGAGTCTGAGACAGGATGAAAAGCTGGGGAAAAGATGCTCCCAGGTTTTTGGTAAAACATTATAACAGTGAATCACACAAAGCAGTGCTCATGGTCTACCTAAAATTCATGAATGTCAGGGCTTCTACTATTGAAATGCCAAGACAGGAACTTGTCAATATCAAGAGAAGTTGAAGCTGAGAAAAAATGTAATCTATCAATGTTCCTTGATGTAACAAAAGTTCTAGCTCATCAACGGCTTGCTTTTTGGGGTTCCAGTGTGAGACAAAGGGGAATGTTCATCAACTAGCCAAACTGATCTCCAAATAGAATCTCCATCTCAGGGCATGGCTGGAAAATCATCATGGATGCTCTCATAAAGCAGAAGTGTCAGAATGAATTCATCAAGATTCTTGCAGATGGTGCCAAGAACACAATCCGAGAAGATTTGAACAAATGCAAGTTCCTTGGCATCTTTGCCGACACGACACCTGACGTCAGCCGTGCTGAACAGTTAGTTGTGGGCATGAGATATGTCAACAGTAAAGGTGTTGCTAAAGAAAGAACAATAGCTGTTGTTGAAGCGAAGTCAATGACGTGTAAAAACTTAGCAGCAGAAATTGTGAAATACATCTATGCCTTAAGACTGGATGTAAACTACATTGTCTTTCTAAGATATGATTTTGCTCAGGGTCATATTCTGGGAGGTTTCTGTATTTCTGTATTTCCAATGCTTAGGCCATTGAGAAAATAATATAGTAGAGTACACTTGCAAAGCTAATGCCCTCATAAGAAATGTGTTTGGGACTTTACAAACATTTACAATTTCTTTACCAGTGGAACAAAGTGTTATGTACTTTACAAAGGTGCAGTGGAGTTGGTAGAGGGCAAACATCATGTTAAAAGGTTTTGGGAAACTCGCTGGTGTGCTAGGAAAGAATTGCTGCAGACTACCTGGAGCACTCAACCAGAAGTGGTGAAGCTTCCCAATGATATTTCTCATGATTCTACAGCATGACTCAGAAATTAGAGAGAAAGCTGGAAGCCTCTTTGCCGCCATTCATTGTTTCAATTTCATTTTTGTTCTGAGATTCATGAGAGCTTGGCTCAAAAAATCAAATCCTTTAATATCTTCACTGAGGATTTTGACATTGTTACAGCTTCTTGACTGATATACATCACATTTCGTCTGAATCAGATAACTTGGAACGAGATAACTGAGTCAGTAAAGACAGTAGTGTTATTGATTATTTGGAAGACGATGGCTCTGAGGAATATGACCTTGAGCAAGAGTTCTAAGTGAGGTATGGAGCATGACAGGCCCTTGATCGGTTTCGAGACCCTAGCAATGCACTCTATAGACAGCCATCATTTGAAGAGTTCTACAGATCAGAAGTCCAGAAAATGCTTGCAATTACGGTGCAGGAGATATATCTGGAGATGAAATAAAAGAGCCTCCCGGTTATCTTGACCTTGACCTTGACGCAACAAAATGCAAAAGCTTCTCTGAGGCATTTCCTTTTTGCAACCTGAACTGTTGGTGATAGAACTGACTTTGTTCAAAGCTGATGTTGAAAAGAATTTTGGAACACGTTTACATATTGGTTTGGATGTACTAATCAGACATTCATCTGGGATCAAAAAGGGGCTCCTGAACTTGTGGACTGTATTTAAATTGACAAAGACAATCTCTGTAACTTCTACAAAAGGAGAATGAATCTTTAACAGGATGAAGCTGGTCAAAATGGTGCTACCCTGAGTGATGACTAGTTGGACTGTTTGCTCCTTCTTCCTTGTGAAATGAACATAGTTGACTCCCTGGACACTGAGAAAATCGCCAAAATGTGGAGTGCAATCGAATCATGGAAATTTCCCCTCGATTAACAGTTTATTAGTCAATACATTTAAAGTAATTATTACTTGCTTGTTTTGTCACTTCTCCATAGATTTCAGAACTGATGTTTTAGTTAGCTCACAAAGCTGATACTATTCAGTAAAAATTCAGGAAACATTCAATACATTTTTTACACTTCACCCCACCTCTTGAGACCTCGAGTGGTACCCCTGGCCAGCTTGCAGGGGGTGGGAGGCCAAATCCTTTACCGTCATGTTAAAGTAATGCTACTTTGAGCTTTTCTATGCCTGTCATCTGAGTACCTCAATGCATTGTGCAATGCCTCTGAATTAAACCAAAGACCACGTCTGGGAGGGAAATATACTGCTCTCCCATTGTACAGATGGAGAAACAGACCCAGAGACTGGCTGTCCAGTGAGTCTCAAACAGGGGAATAGAAGCCAAGTCGCAATACCCGCAGTGTAGCTGCTAGGGTGTGAGGGAGGGAGTGACTACGGCTTGCTGGCTAGAAGGGGAGATTGGGATTCTTGGGTTGTATGCCACTGACTTGTTGTAGGACCTTGAGCAACTCACTTTCCCCGTTTTGTGCCTCAGTTTCCCCATTTGTAAAATAATGAATAATTGTCTCATTGTTACCTGGTACCCCCTGCCTGTTAGGCACACAGACCATCTCTTTCTTACATGTGTCATCAGCACCTAGCACAGTGGGGTCCATAGGTGCTCCTGCAATCTGACTAATAAACAGTATAATTTTGATCCATGCTTCAGGGATGCTGAGAGGCTTCATTAATGTTTGACAAAATTGTTGAGTTGTTTTTAATAAGTGGCTGGAGTAGCTGCCAGAATGAGACCTGCGGAATCAAAACAGAATGTGTTCCAGTAATATCAGGGCTTGGCACATTTTATATTGATAGAGATCTCTGTGGCCTGCAGACTTCGGGAAAGCTTGGCAAATTGGTATTCAAATGTTAAAGGAAATTTTCAAAAGCACCTAAGCCCTCAGAAGCCTAAGTCCTATTTTCAAAAGCACCAAAGTTACCTAGGAATCTAAGGGCCAGATTTTTAAAGGTATTTAGGTGCCACAGTCCCATTGAAATAGGGAGTGAGGTGCCTAAATACCTTTTAAAAAAACCTGTCCCTAAGTCTGATTGAATTTCAGTGGGACATAGGCACTTCAGTGACCTAGGTACCCTAGACAGTGACCCCTCATGTGCAGAATGGACTGTATTCTGGTATGAGCATAATGTGCTTCCTTGGCTTTCTCCCCTGTCCATTCAGGCAGGGGACGAGTGGTGTATATGAAAAGCTCTCAGAGTTGCTCCTGCGTACTGCTGGTTGTCTAATGGTTAGAGCAGGGGACAAACCACACCTCTGGGGTTCTGTTCTTTCCTAACATGACCCGGTGGCTGGAAGCTGAAATAAGTGAAGTTCAAAATGGAAAAGAAGACACATATTTTTAACAGTGACGGCAATTAATATTGGGACAGCTTACCGGGGTATTGGTAATGGTGGATTTGCCATTTCTTGGAGTCTTGAAATGAAGATGGGATATTTTTCTGAAATATACACTCTGGGTCAACCACCAGCTGTTGGGCCCAATGCAGAAAGTATTGAGTGAAATGCCATGGTCTGTGTTATAATAGTTCTTTCTGAACTTAAAATCTCTGAACACTCATGCTTCACAATCAGGATATAAATTAATTGTTCACTGGTATGAGGAAGGAAAACTTCCCCGTCTTCTACCTGCTCCAAAACATACAACATTTCACAACTGGGTACGTGCAATATTTAGGATTTTCACCTTCCTCTGAAGCCTCAGACACTGGCCGCTGACGGATGCTGGTCTAGACGGTTTGATGGTCAGATCCTGTATTGCAAATCCTTCCGTGCACTCAGATGAGCCTCTGCACTGGGTAAAGATGTACATGCTATTTGATGAGGGAACAAATTGGATGCAACTTCATCAGAACCAGATAAATGGGACCCAGATTCCCTCCTGGTTTGGGGTTTGGATCCAGCTGACATGGGTTTGCAAAACCAGAACCCGCCCACACCTCTTTTTAACTATATAATTGCCCCCAAACCTTCCCCCACAGTTAAGGCTGCTTAAAGCAGAACAGCCCACCACATCCATCAACACACCACACCCCAACACACACACGCATGCAGACACACACACACACGCACACACACTTAAAAGCAAAAAATGTCCAATTGAGTCTCTTCCCAACACATCACATTTATGCCTTCACTAAAAGATTCTGGCTCTCTATAATTCCTTTATGCCTCCAACATCCACAGAAACTCAACACAAACATCATCATCACACTGTAGCACAAAACCTTCTCTTCGACCTCACCAAAACGAAAACAAAGGTCTGGTGGGCTTCTGTGGCCCAGTGAACTGAGGGATGTATTGTTGTTGTTTTTCCAGGTCAGAGTTCAGGGTTTGTATGATGGCTTTATGCTACCACCCTCACAGCATCAGTCAAAGAACCGGAAACCACGTTGTGATGCACAGCCTGAGCTCTGATCTATTGATTTGTTATTTCATTACATTACAAAGGCTTTTATGTAACAGTTTATCTTTCAATAATGTTTGGGTACCAATTTGTTTGGTACAAGTCCTGGTGTAAATAAACAGCAGATTAAGTAATGATGAGTATGTGCAAAGCTTTCCATTCCTCCTCTATCTGGCATATGGCATGCAAAGACACTAAGATTGTAATTTTCAGAAAGAATGGTCATTACATTATTAAACACTGTGGCACCAGAAGGCCAGAGTTAAGGTGATGTATTGCATTGTGATTTCAGTCCTTTAAGATGTGCTCCTAAGGTACTATTATTGTTGGAGGGAAAATTAGGGCATTTGGTGTGGTGTGGCCATGATGGCAGAGGGTAACGCCTGGAGAATGGCGTTGCAGGACGGTAGCCGTCACTCTCCTTGCGTCTTACGGCAGTGTGTACAGTTCAGGCACAGCATGCCCAGCTAGCATGGGTATAAACAGCAGTGTAGATAGTGAGGCACTGTACAGACATGCCAGACCCTTCGGGTATATACCCTGCACAACAATCCACTCGCCCAAGCAGTGCCTCCCACGTCGACACTGTGTCGAGCCCTGCTGCGGCCCCCCACCAGAGCCTTTCACTGCCATGTGTAGCCACGCACCACAGTGTGGATGCAGCGTGTAGCTACGCACCACTACGCACACGCTGCCACAAGGGTAGGCAGGGCCTTAGTGTTTCTGCATTTGTGGGGAAATCCACTCAGGCAATCTTAACTCAACGTTATCAAACTTCCCCATGTGGGAGTATAAATAAAACTCTGCAGCTCTGCGGGAGAAAAACAGGAGCATTAGTCAGCACCACTCCGGGGGGGAGCCAAACAGAAGGAATCCGGACACAGTCTCCTCCAGAGAGGGTGGAAAATGCACTGTACAAAATATTTTCACAGAGCAGGAAAGCGCTGCATTCTTTGCATGACAATGGCGTTGTGTCAGTGCCTGAGATCACAGCCCTGACTCAGTTCAGTGCTGGGGGCAGGGAGGGCATAGCAAGTGGCGGGGAGGGGGGGAGGGTGATTGTGGATCAGGGCCTGTGCTGCTAACTGTAAGATGCTCTCAGAGGTTCCAAAGAAAACACAAGGTCATTGTTTTATTTTTCCTGAAAGAACTGTTCCTGCTGGATTGCCGGGCAGTGTAAATACTGCCCTTGGGTCACGTGCATGCAGCGTGAGCACAGTGGGCTTGCGTTCCCTGGCACAGATGGACACTTCGCCTGCAACAGCCTCTGAGGCACCTGGGAGAGCAGCATTCAGCTGCTTTACGCCATGTGCTTCCCACAGCCTGGCGTTCCACAGCTCTGCCTGATGGGGAACTGTGCAGCCTCTGATCCCAGTCATTAGCACATCACTGATATTAAGAAACAGCAAAGGACAGACTGCACCTAACCTTGCATAATCTGGGGAGGGGGCTGTAAGGAGCCTTCCCTCCTCCCTTGGCATTGCCATGGAAGATACAGGTACAACTTCAGACTGGGTACTCTTCTGATTGTCTTCTGCTATCACTCCTGGGGTGCTAGCCACTCCACAGGGTGATGGAATAGCAGGTGTAGCCCTGACGCCCTTTGCATCAGCCTGCCTTGCTGGCCAGATATGCAGGAGACATCACGTTGCACTGTCTTAGAGGATGATGGGCATGCTCTCCATGTGCGCTGGGAGGCATTGTGCTCCCAGAGCTCCTCCCGGCACAGCGCTGTCCTGTGCTGCCATCAACACGGTGTTAGGTCTGCAAGGCCCAATCTGGCCCTAAACATGGGCTCCTGTGATTTGTAGTACATAGGACAGGTCTCTTATTGACACCCTGGCACTGACAGGAGACAGAATGCAAGTGAAGAGGCCCGTGGGTCTGTACAGAAACCTTCTATTTTTACTTTGGGACAGAGGCTGCATCTCCGACTATGTTTGGAAAGCCTAGCACCGTGGCCCTAACCTTTGCAGACTACTGTACCCCTTTCAGGAGGCTGATTTGTCTGGCCTACCCCCAAGTTTCACCTCACTTAAAACCTTGCTTGCTTACAAAATCGGACATAAAAATACAAAGTGACCCAGAACACTGTTACTGAAAAATTGCTTAGTTTCTCATTTTTACCATATAATTGTAAAATAAGCCAATTGGAATATAAATATTGTACTTACATTTCAGTGTATGGTAGACAGAGCATTATAAACAAGTCATTGTCTGCAAGAAATTTTAGTTTGTATTGACTTCACTGGTGCTTTTTATGTAGCCTGTTGTAAAAGTAGGCAAATCTCTGGATGAGTTGATGTACCCCCGAGAAGACTTCTGAGTACCCCTGGTTGAGAACCACTGGCCTAGCACATCTTGGCAACTACAATAATAATATGTTTCTGGTCCAAAGAGTTTGGCCAGGATTTTCAAAAATAATTAGGCCACCAAGTCCATGTTTATTAAATATTAACTGTGATGGGATTTATTGGGTGAGTAGCCCTTTTGAAAATCCAGTCCCTTCTATCTGTCTCAGGTTAGGTACCCCAGAGCTGAGGCACCCAGAGTCACTAGTCACTTTTGGATATTTTTCTAAAAGATCCACCCTAGGAATTATTTGGGGGAAGTTCTCTGGCCAGTGATACAGGAGGCCAGGCTAGATGATCACAATGGTCCCTTCTGGCCATGGAATCTATGAAAATGTAGGCCATGATACTTGGAAAACAGAAGCAACATCAAGGCGCAATGCAGACTGGAGAGGTGAAGGCTTTGAAGATGGGGTGGTAAGACGGATAAATGGACATCATTTTACAACATGTGTCGAGGAGATTTCTTTGGAATGTGTCTGTGTGTAGCAGCTTTCACCCCAAAGCACATCAGGGACCATCTAGACAGTCTCCCACCGGAATGTGCAATGCTCAGCAGCTAGAGGAAGGGGGAATGTGGCTAAGGCTAGGTGACAAACACCTACGATGTAGGATCTTCAGTGTCCATGCAGGGCAGACAGAGCCTCACATTTTAAACTCTCTGATATATGAGTAGCACAGTAACCTGCATGTGCCTCAGTTTATCTCCTTGGGAAAGATGAAAGACAGAGGGGGCACCATTGGCAGGTGAGCCTACGATTCAACGGAGGTGAACTATGGCATTGTTCAGATCTCTAAGCCACACTTGCCTGCCAAGAGATGGGACTGTGACTACAGATCACACAACCCCAGAGAATTGCAGTGCTGATGGTACAGCTATTCTGGGCTCTGTGATCTTAAAAGGCCCCCCATGGTTATATGATGTTCAGAGAGCCCAGTTACTTTTATCCTTATGGAACAGAAGAGAAGCTGCCAATGAAACCGCCAGATTAGACGTTGGGAGGAGCTTCAGCATGAAAAGCGCAGAGACGATACTTTACTGGGTGCGGGATATCTTTCTTAGCGTCAATTAATAAATAGGAAGGTAAAGACACAGGACTTACGGAAAGTTAACGAAATCTGGGCAGGATCTCATGAGCGCTTCTGCAGCAGAGGTGAGTGAAGCCCCGTGATTTGGGTTCTCAGCTTTGTGCCAATTTTTTCTCAGTTTCTCTTCATACAGGATTATTCCCTTTGCTTTCCACCCTGGATTTCAGGTTCAAACAAACTCCAGACCTCACAGCAAAACTCATCTGAAACCACAAGTTATTTACTCTTATTCACCTGACACTGAAAAAGAAGTCCAAACAAATACAACAAGAAAACAAAGTGCCTGGCTTGAGGAACTTATAGTCCAAAGATGTGCTCCTGCAAACACTTGAGAACATGCTTATCTTTATGCACAAGTAATTCCATTGAGTTCAATGGAACTAGTTGTGTGTGTAAAGTTAAGTGTGCAGAGGACTGGAAAATTCACTAGGAAACAACATCTGTTAACTAACACATAGTTATTAATGCGAGGTAAAATCCTAGTGAAGAGACAGAATGTCATTTTCACCCACGTTAGCATGTCAGGGTAAACAGTCGGGGGAAGCCCAGGGTTTACACAGACCTGCTAACAGGTGTTAAAACCTGGGATTCTACCTCACCCTAGTTACCCTGTGTTAGCTCACACAAGAACATTCTATAGTGCCAACCCCAGATGCTCAAAAACCGTGTGTCAAAGCTCAAAAAATCATTAAATTGGTCCCAAAATCATGCAAATGGGAAAAAAAATAGAGAGAGATTATAATTCTGTATCTGTCTTTTAATTGTTGAACTCCCCCTTGCCCCCTCCCCCATGAGTGTGTGACAGTGCTGGCAGCTCTCCCAAACTTACACACTAGGCCCTCACGGCAGGAGTTCTCTGGCTCCACAATTCGAATGAATTAATTACCTCCACAATGGCCTGGCCTCCAGCCCAGCAACTCATGATGCACCTCCCTAGTCCCCCATCTGATCTGCTCCCCACCCCCTCAGCTCTGCTCCTCCTGCGGCTCCAGGGGCTCTCTGACACCGTCCCCTCACCCCAGCCTGTGGGGGGCTGCAGCAGAGTCCCCTCTTCCCCTTCCAGGCTGGGTAGTGCAGTGATGGGTAGAGGGAAGGAGGGGAGCAGAGATGCCCTGAGCTGCTGGGCTCTTTCTGCTCCTCCCTCCTCTCCCCAAAATCTCCTGGCTCCAGGGGGCGGGGAGGCCTCTGCCTGCCTCCTCCAGCAGCCTGGATTGGCTGTTCTTCCCCAGGAGGGTGGCCAGTCAGAGTGGGGTTTTCCCCCAGGCAGGGCTGAAATTCCCAAGAGGGCTGGGGCATCTCCTATCCAGCCAGGACTGGCTCCCACCGGGCCAAACCCTTTGCTGGAGTGGAACTCGCTAGAGCTGCCAATGCTGCTCTTGTTCTGCGAGAAGACAGGCCCTAAGGGTGAAATTAATGGTGCCTAGACCTTATGCAGGTTCTCTACAAAGGACTGAATTTAATCCTAAAATACTAAAAGCCTCCTTGCTCCACGTTTCAGACTGCACCAGCTCTCCCACACATGCCTGAGCTCCGGCTGTAGTTGGTTTATGTGTGGCAAAATCTCTGACTGTCATTTACTCCTGCTTTAGCTTGGGTCCTGGCTTTTCCTACCTATTCCCTTTCTCCTCTTATCTGCTGCACATATGTTTCTTGCACTGAAAGTTAGGGGAAGGGTTAATTTTGAAGGGGGGTTTCCTGGTCTTCCCCTGCTGCCATGTGTGGGAGCTGCTTCCCTCTCATTGCTATTTTAATATTTGAATTGGAAGTCAGGCATGACACATGCATGAAGCTGTTTGCAAAGACCTGGGGAAGAGGGGTGAGATCCAGGCGTGGAAGGGTTCATTTGGAAAGCCAGGTCCCCACTCTGCCACGCCGGCGAGGGCTTGTCTTGCCAGGGGTGTGGTTAGCACTGGTGCTACACACCATTTATTGGATTAAACTTTTTTTCACCAAAACCAGCAGATTCAGATCAACTGAAACATCGTGGGAATTGTTCAGAAAAAAGAATGGAAGCGTTTCAATCTTTCAACTTAAAACCCCTTTTTGTTTAGAATTTTACTAGAAGTTTTTAAGTCAAAAAACTCAAACAAACCATTGCATTTTGGGCTGAACAAAATGTGGGTTTTTTTGTTCAACCCAAAATGAAATTTTTCAAAGCTTCCTAGTTCAGCCACTGACCACAGATATGGGTTACTCCCACAGCTCTAGTCCTCACATGGTGCCCTACTGAAGAGCTGTGGGGATGGAGCCTGGTAGAAGACCCCACAGATCCCTCTCCCTGCTTGCCATTCATTTCGGCTCTTGTTAAACGCAGATGTCATTTTTCATCCCCTCCTCCACATCCCGCGACTGATGCAAGCACAAGGAACAGTCACCTGCTGCGGTCCCCGCTGGGAACGGTGCAGCTAGCAGTGAGCACTATGTGTGAAAATGTTCCAAACGCCCTCTGGCACCGGACCGTGCAGGCTTCCGAGGGGACTACTCGCAGCAGTGAGCGCTCTACCGGTTGGAAAAGGGTCGGCAGGATCAGGAGTTACGACCAGACATAACATGCTGAGGAAGGCAACAAATACTAGGGCCGCGGGTAAGGTCAGCGTATACAAGAGCTTTAAGTACCCGTGGCTGCTTTACTCTTTAGTTCTGTTTAATTCAATTCTTTGCAGGACTCTGCTGGACGCTGTGGAAGGCAGCATGGAACAGACAGATACTTCATAAGCGTCCTAGATGCATAGTGTAGCAGGCATTTTGGCCCAGGTATTCTGTTATATTGCCCTGACAAAAGACTTTGGAGCCATATTTTCTAATGATCCAAGTGAACTCCAATTTGCATGCATACACTCAGCCTGTCACACCCGCATCTGTGTGCGCACAGCAGCCTACCTGGCACTTAGCATGGGTCTTTGTGCAATTGTGTTATTTCGCAGGTGCAATTCAGGTGGTTTGGTTTGAAAATTTGACCTTAAAAGATAACAGACAGTTAGAGTGATAAAGAATTTGTTTGTCATAGCTTGCATTCTCTGCCAAAGACAAATGCAGACTAATGTGTTTGTGTGAGCTTGTGTATATTGTTTGTATGCGTGTGTGTGCAAATAACTTAGTTACATTCCAGTTAACAAACTCCAGCCTGTAATAGAAATGAGGTTATCTTATCTACATTGTCAGTGTAATTATATGTATACAAACAATTCTTTCTGAATTGCTTCTTAAACCTTCGATAGCCGTCAGGACAATTTTCCCATGCTAGCACAATTAACTCACCAGTAATTTATTAATTTCCTACTCAGAACTTTTCTAAAGTACAAACTCCCTGATCAGCCAGTGCAACTTCGATTCCGTAGCATTTCATTTTTGCTGTGCCTTGCAGAAACACATCTGCCGATCCAGATGTAACCCACACACCTTCTGGGTGTGGTGCTCTGTCCCGTCTAGTGGCACCGAGACCACTTAGAGAGAGTTAAATGAGTCTGCTCTACAGCCTTAGCTAACAGCCAGCTGGCTTTTAGCTCATGCTCTAAAGGCTCATGCACTGAGCTCCGAAGGTCCCCTATTTGATCCTGCCTGCCCAGTCGGCAATAGGCTGACTCTGCCCACTGCCCCCAGCGGTGCCAATCAGACTGCATCGTTCCGCTGCCCACTCATTTCCTAGATAACCAGTGTACAGACATCGAAAGATTGAAAAGAAGCCAGAACGAGCTCAGCAGCGTTTCCACTTCTCTCTGTGCATTGAAAGCATCCTAGAGTTACAAGACATGGAACATGGAGAAGGACAACCAGGCTCATCGCAGCTGGGGGTCTCTCTCCATCCCAGGATGTTAGCCTGATAGATGATACACACACCGCAAAGACCCTGACCACTCTGCCATGTGCAGAAATTCCTGCTTTACTATCAGCCCTAATAATCTCCTCCTGGATGGAGGGGAACCAATTAGTGTAAGAACTCAGTGGTTTCAATGGAGCAGAGGGGTCCGAGTGTTCTCCCCAACAGCCCTCTGGCTGGGATACTGCATAGAGGTCAGACCTGAATAGCTGGGGACCCACAGGGTGTGTAGCCTACACAGTTTCCTTCACCAGACCCCCATCAAGCCACCCCATCCCCAGCCCTGTCAGTGCAGCAGCAGCAATAGCCCTGCAGACTTTGGCCGTCGGCCGTGGGAGGAGGACAAGTCGTAGAACATGCAGAGGGAGTTAATGCTGCTTCCCCAAGGGAACAGAACCTTTGTGAAGCTTTTCCTGCAGATTGGCCACCTTTCTTAATATGGCTCTTCCCCACCACTCCTTGCTGCAGGGACTTTTCCAGGGGTCTGTACAAGTGGGGCAGCATCCTAACCCCCTTCCCATCCTACATGCTCCTCTCCGGAAGATTCTGTGCAATGCTGAGGGGCTTACAGCTTGCGGACGGTGTTCAGAATGGGCTCGGCCATACAGCAGCACATAAACCAACCTACTCAGTTTTAGCATCAAAATATTTACGCTGACTCCCCTGTCCTCCTCTGAAAAGCCCTTCTAGTCTGATGCAATGGACTCCAGGGAATGGCTGGTCCCTAATTATAATTCTTGTAATTGGGTAGGATACGCAAGAGGAGGATGCAGATTCCCTTGTCAAAGCCCAGATAAGATAGCAGAATTTCCTATTCAAATAATAAGTACCCTTTGGACACTGAAACAGTCCCGCCTTCCCTCTGCTGTTTATGCACCATCAGAGACACAGGGCATCAGCCTTGCTCAGAGGTCACAAAGAGGCCACCCTTGCCATCTTGGGCATCCTTACTGTCACTTTTCCCAATGTTTTGTCCATGCAAAGACGACCCTCTGCTGCACGGTAGGGTCTCCCCAGGAGCTCAGCCCTGGGAGTGAACAAAGCGGCAGGCCCCATCCCAGCCCTCTGAACTGTAGCTTTCTTTCCTATGGCCTCCAGGAGTGTCTATCAGGGTGATTCCTCAGCTGTCCCTATACACAGCTTTCCTGGAGCTCAGCACTGCCTTAGCAGCACAGAGAAAGCCAGAACTGGGACAAAGAACTTGGCTTACGGTGCTCCCAGCAAAGAGTTTTCAGAGCTCTGGAAAATTCCTGGTTTTTTTAAGGTCTGCCTAAAGGAAACATATCCAAACCACTGTGTGCAGGCATGTCATGTACACACCAATGTCAATGCCAGTGACTAAAGCTTGGTCAGCTATTGCTAGTGTCAGGTTTGCACACACTTATACACTGGTCTTAAAATGCTAGAAGGCACTACATTAGACACTTGTGAATCAGGTCTCTATCAAAAATTAATTTTTCTTGCAGTCTGTGTTCCATGCTCTTCTGTTGGGAAAGGGGAAGTCAGAGTACAGCAATGCATAAGTGAACAAAGTAACATATAGGAACACAAGACTTTTGAGAGCCAAAGGAAGCCGGGGAAATCATCACTGCGTGATTTGCTCCCTTCTTTCTGAGCAGGGTTCCACACGCGACATGCTGCCCATTTAGTTGGGTGTCTAAACGGGAGTTGAAATAGCCCTAGAGGTCACATGGCCTGTCTTTGCTCAACTTGAGTCATGGCCCTTCTACCTTCTTGCACAATGGCATTCTGCTGTGTAATCAGGCTTGGCAGAATTCAATTGTTATTGATTTATGATATTGACAGAGAATATCGATCTTCATTTTTAAACATTTTTTCAATTTTTATCTTTTAAATTTTCACTGGTGTGTAAAATAATGGGCAGGGCAGGCAACAATTATTTCATAAGAGTCGACACTGGGATTCAAAACGTTAAAGCTTCAGATCTGTTAAAATACAAGTTGTCAACATCACATGTCAAAATAGACATAATAAATATCCTTAAAATAAACTAATTCTCAAACAGCATTTGCCTGAATTGCCTATCAGTAAATTTCAATTATTATCAATTGACTAAATATTTCTTCATCGGTTTGTGTGTCTACAGTGAAATAGACATTTACTGGTACAAATCTAATCCTCCCAAGCCTATCTATAAGGAAATATTGCTGAGCCCTTCTGTGAACTTTCCATAAAGCAGATGAATATCTTGTCAAAATATACAGTGATACAATGCATGGGGAGAAGCTTTTGGGGGGCACCTTTTACACAATGATTATTCTAACTCTATCTTCCCTATAGAGAGCTATTTTGAGGACAACACAAAGGATGTTTATACCTGTCTTGATATAGACATAAAGGCTGCCCTTTCAATCCAGAGGATCTTACTGGCGGTTGCTGTTCCTAGATTCCCAGAGGATATTTCCCACCTGAATTTATTATTTATATTACCATAGTGTGCAGGATCCCTAGTCATGGCCCAGGACCCCCATGTGATGTGTGCTGCACACACACAGAACACAAAGTCCCTGCGCGGAACAGCTCACACTCTAAACAAACAAGATAGATAGAGGATGGGGGTAGAATGCACAAACAGAGTGAGCAATGGGATGGCAGTAAAAGGCAAGGCAGTGCCACAGTTGTTGCCCAAAAGGGCTAACAATATTATATGACAGAGAGAGAGAGAGTGAGCACGTATGCAAGGGGTTAGAAGCCAGGAGTCCTGGGTTCCAGTCCTGCTTCTGTCACTAACTCATTGTGTGTTCTGGAGAAAGGCACTTATGCACTCTGAGGCTCAGGTTACTCACCTGTAAAATGGGTATTATGGCTACCACAGAGAGGTATTGGTTACCCATTGTCTATAGAGTGAGTTAATATCACTGGATGAAAGGTGCAATGGAATTGAAATGTATTGATACTTCTTATCCTACTGGAAAATATAACCATGCTCTAAGGAAAACCAAGAAGTGATCACATTAGAGGTTTAGAGTAACAGAAAAGACCTTCAGACAAGCAATGCTAACTGACCTGAGGTAACAGAGGGAGCTCTCACACAAAGATTGGTGGACAGGGGCAGATCAGTTCTACATAATGATCTGGATCGCTGGGTAAGCTGGGCTCACTTGAATATCATGCATTGTAATACAGCCAAATGCAAGGTCATACAGCAAAGAACAAAGCACACAGGTCATACCTACAAGATGAGAGCCTGTACCCAGGAAAGCAGGGACTCTGAAAAGGACTTGGAGGCCATGGCAGATATCCAATTGACCATGAGCTCCCAGCACAACACTGTGGCTAAGGGGGTGAACATAAGACTTGGATGTATAAGCAGGAAAAGCTCAAGTAAGAGTAGGAAGGTGGTAGTTCCTCTGAATACGGCAACAGAGAGACCATTGCTTGATACTGTGTCCAGCTCTGGTGTCCCCACTTCCAAAAGGATGTTGAGAACTTGAGAAGTGTTCAGAGAAGAGGTACAAGACTGAGGAGGATGGAACACCTGCCTTACAGTGAGAGGCTAAAGAAGTTCAAACTACTTAGCTTATCAAAGAGAAAGTTAAGAGGTGACTTGATCATGGTCAACCCTTACATGGGAGAAGATTTCTGACTGTAGGAGGGCACATTAATCTAGTAGCAGACAATAGCATAATGGAATCCAGTGACTGGAAGATGAAGCTAGACAAATTCAGATTAGAAATAAGGGACAAATATTCAAGTGAGGATAATTAACCATTGTAACAACTCACCTCGAGATGTGGTGGGTTCTTCATCATCTGGAGTCTTTATATCAAGACTGGACATATCTTTCCAAAAGAACAGCTCTAGCTCAGCCAGAAGTTATGGGCCTGGTGTGGAATTATTTTAATAACAGTCCAGAATAGGGACTGTATTTTTTGCCTCTGTGATTGTCTCTGGAATACCTGTTCTCCTCCCCTGGCCAGTGCAAAGAGCCTGGAGACCTCCCTCTCTGCTAAGTTTCTTGGCACTTTTAAAATCCCTTAATGGGTTTTCAACCTCTGTGTGAGGGACCTCGATAATTTCCAATTTCTAATCATTAGTCTGTAATGATGGGGTTTATTGTAATGCCACACACAGTGAGAGAAAATACCATGAGAGAATGGTATCCAGGAGCATATAATTGATGTGTTACAGCTGTGAAATCTGACTATATATAGCTCATCAAGTGTCTCTTTCCTTATCAGATAAGGAGTTTAGTTTACTCCCTGGTATGTCAGCACAAATGCAATCAGTACTTAAGCTGATCATGCTACACTATCCCTCTAGCACAAAAAAGCCTTATGGATAGACACCTTCATATTTCCTATATTTCCCTTTATGGTTTCTCTCTGTCACAGCTATTTAAGGTGTATGGGGCTGATGCAAAGCCCTTGAAGCCAACAGAAAGACTGGCCATGACAAAGTTAGGCTTTGGATCAGGCCCTTAGTGAGAAGCAGCTCAATGTTACGATCATCCTAGAGGGGACATGTGGCTTACCGTCTGTCCTGATGCTTCATACAGAGCTGATAACGACAAGTATCAGATACAGACATACAGATGGAAATGCAATGCTGGGTTATTCTACAAGGTGACATATAACTGAATATTGGCAAAAAAGCTTCCTACCAAGTGACGTCTAATAGAATGTGGATTAGTCTCTCAAGGAAATGGGGAAGATCCATCATTTGAGGATTTTTATACCGGACTGGAAAAGGGGCTGAAGAATAGATTATTATGTATGTTACATGGAGTTCAGGGGCCCCAGTGTATTAGGTGCTGCACATGTACACAGTGAGAGAAAGTCCCTCCCCAAAGAGCTTAGAGTCAGAACAAAGAAAGGGAGAGGACAGCAGCAGTCGTATCTCCATTTTACAGAGACATTCATGGACAAGAGTTAAAGTTCTAATATGTCTTTTCTGCCTCTAAGTCCTATGAGCAATTCAGCAACTGAGAGGAGACTGGATCCATTCTAATGTGATGAAATAATTATTAGCAACACAAGGTGGGTGAGGTAATATCTTTATTGGGACAACTGCTGCTGGTGAAAGAGACGAGCTTTCAAGCTAACACAGCGCTCTTCTTCAGGTCTGTGTGAGCTCGCAAGCTCGTCTCTTTCACCAACAGCAGTTGGGCCAATACAAGCTATACCTCCCCCACTTGGTCTCTCTCATATCCTGCCCAAAGGCCAAAGTCAGGATGAAGATCTCAGTGTGCTGGGCACAGATGAATATACAGTCCCAGAAAACGTACAGTATGAAGGATGCATTGGAAATCATACTGGAAACAATATGCTCTAGCTCAGCCAGCGTTATGAGTTTGATGCAGGAATCACTGGCTTAAAGCCTCTAGCCTGTGTTATACAATTATCACAATGGTCCCTTCTGCTCTTACAATCTGTGGCTACTACGATACAGTCATATCCAGTCCTAAAGTGTTAGCATTACCATGTGACTGTTTGCATCTGTCGTAACACACAACATGGCTGGGCACGTCAGTACTCAGCACCAACCGATGCTCTTCACATTAGAACTGTAGGTAAGGTAGAGATCAGTCCAGGCCATCCAGTTAGGATAAAGTAAGAGGACCAAACTATTGCACAAATCTGAACCAAACCACTTTAGAAGTTCAAAAATGCCTATTTGGGCTGGGATTTTCAAAGAAACTTAATAGATTTAGGTGCCCCAATCCCACCGAAAGTCAACAAGCTGTGGGTGACTGACTCCCTCAGACGCCTTCGAAAACCTTAGATTTCACTTATTTGTTTTTATGCTTTTCATTTTCATGATCAGGACCTGGGTTTTACATCTCATCCAAATGGCACCTTTCCAGCACCACAGTGCCCCAAGAGCTGGTTCATTACTTACAAGGGAAAGTATCACCTTGTTAAGAATCAATACCACTTCTTGTGATGCCCCACTTCTCCGTGGAGGTCTCCCAGTCAAGTAATAAACAGGCCCAACGCTGCTTAGTTTAGGAGATCTGATAAGATCAACACCTTAAGTGCCAGGGCTACAGGCCAAAATGCTGCACTAATAAACCATTTTCTGTCATACCACCTTGTCTGGACTTGTCTTCATCAATGGAGTTAGGCAAAGCAATGTACTCAGGTGCAAAAAATGTGTAAATGATATTGATATTTGTCCAACCCTTTGAGGCCCATAAGTCTTCCAGGAAAGATGGAGTAGGAGCACTACGAAGAAAATATGGAAGTTTAGGCATGGATTCCTTTTCTGCTGTCACCTCAGAAATGGAGTCTGTTGATGAAATGCTCCCCCCTGGGGTTTCTTCTGAACTACCAGTATTCCCACAAGCTTGGGTCTGCCTATTTCACACACACACACATCACACACACACTCACACACCCCTGCCTGTGATCAAAGAGAAAGTAATCAAGTGTCTAAGCTAGCAAAAGGTGGAACCTAAAGGCCAGCAGCAAAAACAAGTGAAGCGGCCCTGGAGAATCTCTCTCCTAGCATTTCATTCCAAGGCAGAGCTCTGAAATAAGGAATGTTTTCTGCCACTGAAACTTAAAAATGAAAACTGACGTGCTAGCTGCATTTGGCAGTGACTGATCTAGGCTGTTTTGAGCAGCTGAGATAAGAGATCCTATTGATGTCAGTGCTGTGCCTACCCTTTTAGTTTACATCAGTTACCCCAGGACATGTTGTATTCTTCATGCAAATCAGACTTGTGTCACCACAAGGATGCGTCTTAGTGAACAGCACCGAGACACAGCTCCTGGTATAAATTATCCTGACAAGACAGCAATGCTAAGGAAACAATGTTTCCTGTTTTTAAGCACCCAATATTTACAGCACATGGTTCCTTGTCTTCATTACCCCCCCCAGGGAAATGTTTGTCACTCTTAATGCATTTATTGATGGTGTCATGTGTAAACACACTGGAAAGTGCTGACCACGTGCCACGTAGAAGAGACAAGCAGCAATCTAAGACTGGATGTCCAGTGCAGTTTGGCTCAGTCGCACATGGCTGGCCCTGCTACTTCCTCCCAAGGTCAGCCAAGCAGCAAGAGAAACACACTAGTAGGGAGTTCTGCCAGAAGGACCCTGCCATGAGTCAGGATCAAGACCTGCCTGAGATTCATCAAGGGCCATAGAAAGCAATTTCCTTTATTTATGAGACTGACAGCCTCTTGGCTCCATGGAGATTCCTCTCATGCAGGTATCTCAAAATTATGTCATTTTCTTCTCCCAGGGATTTTTTATTTCCCCTCTTGCAGAGAGGGGCTGTACTGCAGCAGGCTTCCTGACATCTGCTCGAGAGCAATACAGCAGTGCACAGACAATCCAGGAAGTTTTTGGAGAGCGTTGGGGACAACTTCCTGGTGCAAGTGCTGGAGGAACCAATTAGGGGCTGTGCTCCTCTTGACCTGTTGCTCACAAACAGGGAAGAATTGGTAGGGGAAGTAGAAGTGGGTGGCAACCTGGGCAGCAGTGACCATGAGATGGTCGAGTTCAGGATCCTGACAAAAGGAAGAAAGGAGAGCAGCAGAATACGGACCCTGGATTTCAGAAAAGCAGACTTTGACTCACTCAGAGAACTGATGGGCAGGATCCCCTGGGAGGCTAATATGAGGGGGAAAGGAGTCCAGGAGAGCTGGCTGTATTTTAAAGAAGCCTTATTGAGGGTGCAGGAACAAACCATCCCGATGTGCATAAAGAATAGCAAATATGGCAGGTGACCAGTCTGACTTAACAGAGAAATCTTCAGTGAGCTTAAACACAAAAAGGAAGCTTACAAGAAGTGGAAACTTGGAGAGATGACTAAGAAGGACTATAAAAATATTGCTCAAGCATGCAGGGGTGTAATCAGGAAGGCCAAAGCACAATTGGAGTTGCAGCTAGCAAGGGATGTGAAGGGTAACAAGAAGGGTTTCTACAGATATGTTAGCAACAAGAGGAAGGTCAGGGAAAATGTGGGACCCTTACTGAATAGGGGAGGCAACCTAGTGACAGAGGATGTGGAAAAATCTGAAGTACTCAATCTTTTTTTTGCCTTGGTCTTCACAGACAAGGTCAGCTCCCAGACTACTGCACTGGGCAACACAGTATGGGGAGGAGGTGAGCAGCCCTCAGTGGTGAAAGAACAGGTGAAGGACTATTTAGAAAAGCTGGACATGCACAAGTCTATGGGTCCAGATCTAATGCATCCAGGAGTGCTGAGGGAGTTGGCTGATGTGGTTGCAGAGCCATTGGCCATTATCTTTGAAAACTCGTGGTGATCGGGGGGAGGTCCCGGATGACTGGAAAAAGGCAAATATAGTCCCCATCTTTAAAAAAGGGAAGAAGGAGAATCCGGGGAACTAAAGACCTCACCTCAGTCTGTGGAAAAATCATGGAGCAGGTCCTCAAGGAAACCATTTTGAAGCACTTCGAGGAGAGGAAGGTGATCAGAAACAGTCAACATGGATTCACCATGGGCAAGTCATGCCTGACCAACCTGATTGCCTTCTATGATGAGATAACTGGCTCTGTGGGTATGGGGAAAGCGGTGGACGTGATATACCTTGACTTTAGCAAAGCTTTTGACATGGTCTCCCACAGTATTCTTCCCAGCAAGATAAAGAAGTATGGGCTGGATGAATGGATTATAAGGTATATAGAAAGCTTGCTAGATCGTCGGGTTCAAAGGGTAGTGATCAACAGCTCGATGTCTAGTTGGCAGCCGGTATCAAGCGGAGTGCCCGAGGGGTCAGCCCTGGGGCTGGTTTTGTTCAACATCTTCATAAATGATCTGGATGATGGGATGGATTGCACTCTCAGCAAGTTCGCAGATGACACTAAACTGGGGGGAGAAGTAGATACGCTGGAGGGGAAGGAGAGGACCCAGACTGACCTAGACAAATTGGAGGATTGGGCCAAAAGAAATCTGATGAGGTTCAGCAAGGATAAGTGCAGAGTCCTGCACTTAGGATGGAAGAATCCCATGCACCGCTACAGGCGGGGGACCAACCGGCTAAGCGGCAGTTCTGCAGAAAAGGACGTAGGGGTTACTGTGGACGAGAAGCTGCATATGAGTCAACAGTGTGCCCTTGTAGCCAAGAAGGCTAACGGCATATTGGGCTGCATTCGTAGGAGCATTGCCAGCAGATCGAGGGAAATGATTATTCCCCTCTATTCAGCACTGGTGAGGCCACATCTGGAGTTTTAGTCCCCCCTCCCACTACAGAAGGGATGTGGACAAATTGGAGAGTCCAGCAGAGGGCAACAAAAATGATTAGGGGTCTGGGGCTCATGACTTACGAGGAGAGGCTGAGGTAACTGGGCTTATTTAGTCTGCAGAAGAGAAGAGTGACAGGGGATTTGATAGCAGCCTTCAACTCCCTGAAGGGGGGTACCATAGAGGATGGAGCTCGGCTGTTCTCAGTGGTGGCAGATGACAGAACAGGAGCAATGGTCTCAAGTTGCAGTGGGGGAGGTTTAGGTTGGATATTAGGAAACACTATTTCACTAGGAGGGTGGTGAAGCACTGGAATGCGTTACCTAGGGAGGTGGTGGAATCTCCATCCTTAGAGGTTTTTAAGGCCTGGTTTGGCAAAGTCCTGGCTGGGATGATTTAGTTGGGGTTGTTCCTGCTTTGAGCAGGGGGTTGGACTAGATGACTTCCTGAGGTTTCTTCCAACCCTAATCTTTTATGATTCTATGATTCCAGCTCGGCTCCCCAGGCTGGAGCTAATCCCATTGGCCTCACTGGTTTGACTGTGGGTAGGATTTAGAGGGGAGGCCAAAAGAGGAGAGTCAGCAGCACTTACCCTGAAGACTACTCTGAGCTATCCTGGGTGAAACTCACCCTCTGAAGAGGGATCAGCACCAGGCCAAGTACCACTTAAGTCTCACTAAAGCCTCAAGTAGGACTTAAGTGATGCACACCCTTGTGCTACCTCTTTCCACAGCGGTTCAGGCGTTAACATGTCTGCTCAGCACTATCCTCCCCAGTGAGTGAATGGGAATATTGGAATGTTCCTTTTGGTTCTGTTTATAGAGGGGGAAATTCTGGAAGAAATAAAAATCATTTTTATTATTCTTATTCAAGTGAATGCCCTTTAGGGCCTGATTCTGATCAAATGTTGATGTAAATCAGGAAGTAGACCAGCATTTTGGACCATTACTACAGATGAATGCAATGGGGATTTTTAGAGGAGTCTAAGAGCAGTGGAAGACTGCAGGGAGCAGGCTGGGCACCACTGAGTGGAGAGTGGCTAGTTACTGTGGCCTACAAAATGAACGCTCAGCCAGGTCGCTGCAGATGGGGTTTTACTTGACGCCAGCCTCTCTCCTTTCCATAGATGGATGGTGATAATACGTTGTCCTTTATCTCTCCTTCCATCTAAGGATCTCAAACTGTTTTACAAATATTAAGGCTAATATTAATATTAATAATATTAATATTGGGGAGGAGGTGACGAGCCCTCTGTGGAGAAAGAAGTGGTTCAGGACTATTGAGAAAAGCTGGACGAGCACAAGTCCATAGGGCCGGATGCGTTGCATCCGAGAGTGCTAAAGGAGTTGGCGGATGTGATTGCAGAGCCATTGGCCATTATCTTTGAAAACTCATGGCGATCGGGAGAGGTCCCAGATGACTGGAAAAAGGCTAATGTAGTGCCCATCTTTAAAAAAGGGAAGAAGGAGGATCCTGGGAACTACAGGCCAGTCAGCCTCACCTCAGTTCCTGGAAAAATCATAGAGCAGGTCCTCAAGGAATCAATTCTGAAGCACTTAGAGGAGAGGAAAGTGATCAGGAACAGTCAGCATGGATTCACCAAGGGCAAGTCATGCCTGACTAATCTAATTGCCTTCTATGACGAGCTAACTGGCTCTGTGGATGAAGGGAAAGCAGTGGACGTGTTGTTCCTTGACTTTAGCAAAGCTTTTGACACTGTCTCCCACAGTATTCTTGCCAGCAAGTTAAAGAAGTATGGGCTGGATGAACGGACTATAAGGTGGATAGAAAGCTGGCTAGATTGTCGGGCTCAATGGGTAGTGATCAGTGGCTCCATGTCTAGTTGGCAGCCAGTATCAAGTGGAGTGCCCCAAGGGCCGGTCCTGGGGCTGGTTTTGTTCAATATCTTCATAAATGATCTGGAGGATGGTGTGGATTGCACCCTCAGCAAGTTTGCAGATGACACTAAACTGGGAGGAGAGGTAGATACGCTGGAGGGTAGGGCTAGGATAGAGAGGGCCCTAGACAAATTAGAGGATTGGGCCAAAAGAAATCTGATGGGGTTCAACAAGGAAAAGTGCAGAGTCCTGCACTTAGGACGGAAGAATCCAATGCACCGCTACAGACTAGGGACCGAATGGCTCGGCAGCAGTTCTGCAGAAAAGGACAAAGGGGTTACAGTGGACGAGAAGTTGGATATGAGTCAACAGTGTGCCCTTGTTGCCAAGAAGGCCAATGGCATTTTGGGCTGTATAAGTAGGGGCATTGCCAGCAGATCAAGGGACATGATCGTTCCCCTCTATTCGACATTGGTGAGGCCTCATCTGGAGTACTGTGTCCAGTTTTGGGCCCCACACTACAAGAAGGAGGTGGAAAAATTGGAAAGAGTCCAGCGGAGGGCAACAAAAATGATTAGGGGACTGGAACACATGACTTATGAGGAGAGGCTGAGGGAACTGGGGATGTTTAGTCTTCAGAAGAGAAGAATGAGGGGGGATTTGATAGCTGCTTCAACTACCTGAAAGGGGGTTCCAAAGAGGATGGCTCTAGACTGTTCTCAGTGGTAGCAGATGACAGAACAAGGGGTAATGGTCTCAAGTTGCAGTGGGGGAGATTTAGGTTGGATATTAGGAAAAACTTTTTCACTAGGAGGGTGGTGAAACACTGGTATGCGTTACCCAGGGAGGTGGTGGAATCTCCTTCCCTAGAAGTTTTTAAGGTCAGGCTTGACAAAGCCCTGGCTGGGATGATTTAGTCGGGGATCGGTCCTGCTTTGAGCAGGGGGTTGGACTAGATGACCACCTGAGGTCCCTTCCAACCCTGATATTCTATGATTCTAAGACTATTTATTCTCTGGCACTTACAGCCAGAACCTGGGTCAGGAGGTGAGGTCAGCAAGTACCCAGCGTGGATTTAGCCAGACTGTCTCCAGGAGCATATATATGTGCTTCCCCCTGCTTCAGTCCAGTGGCAGCTGTTGGTGCAGAAAGGGGCTGGGCATACATTTTTGGTAGCAAGAGTAATTAGCCATTGGAAGAATTTACCAAGGGTCATGGAAGAGTCTCCATCATTGACCATTTTTCAATCAAGATTGGATGTTTTCCTAAAAGCTTGGCTCTGGGGACTATTTGGGGGACGTTCTCTGTAGCTCAGACTAGATGATCACAGTGATCCTTTTTGGTCTTAGAATCTATGGGCCCACATCCCAGCCTCCTTTGGGATCTAGTGATACCCTGGTACTTGCACAGTGGAAGCACAAGGACTGGGATTACATCTGCCCCTTGCCCAGATAAGCAAGGTGGGAAGGCCCATTGCACTCCTCACAGCACCAGAACCAAATTAATTTAATCTCTCAACACATCTGAGAGGAAGGAGAGAATGGCAGGAAGCTGATAGAAGAACCAGAGAGAATGGAAATGGGGCTGTCAGGAGAGGCAGAAAGAAAACCAACCATTACGCTCAGTACTATGCTGTGTAAAAGCAGTTGCCAGCCCTGTGATGTGGGTTCCCCGGCAATATCCTGGACGTGCTCTCCTCCAATAGCCTGGACCAAGATTTTGGAGCCATTAGAACAGAGAGAACTACCACTACCCCGAGGGTGTCCATCTCAGGTCGCTTGCAAGACCCAGTCCATGCTGGGACAGGATTTGAGTTGTTATAGCCCAAGCTACACAGACAGGCTGTATTCAGCTAAGATCTAATGCCAAATTTTCAGGATTATGTCTGTTTTGGTCACACCAAGATGGCAGCAAGGCCTTGAAACCTGCTAGGACACTTGAATAAGGAGCTTCACATCTGACCTTTAAATCTGATTGCTCAGATGTGAGGGGTGGGCTGAGGCATGTGCTCAGTTTTAATACAGAGAGCAACTACCGCACTTCAGTCCGAATGACCTTTACTTTCAATGAAAAGAACAAACAAGACAGTAAAGTCTCCAGGGAAGAGAGCATGCATGCCTGTGCCTCCCCTGTAACAGTCTGCAGGTGGAGTGACAGACAGTGGCTGCCTGCCTCTGCAGAGAGCACCGCCCTTTGACATTTAAAGGTGCAGGACACAGACAACAAAACCGTACATGGTCAGGCCTTAGGCCATCAAAGACCTACAAACACCAAACCAGAGGGCAGCTGAGTTCGTCAGGAGGTTTCCCTATTGATCTGATGATGGTTATCCAGAGTCCAGCTCAGCATTCTCCACTTCACCTTTGCACAGAAAATAACCTGCTGGGGAATAGCCAGGTCTCTGTATCTATAAGGGAAATGGCTTGTTTTCTATCCTGAGAAAATTAACTTGCAAGGCGAAAGCAGGCACTGAAGCCCTGTCAAGTATCCAGCAGTATGCTCGGAACTTCCTAATGAGGATGAGTGGAGTGGCAGTTGTCTCATGCCTGCAAACTGGCTGCACCTTGATCCACTTCATAGAATATCAGGGTTGGAAGGGACCCCAGAAGGTCATAGAATCATAGAATCATAGAATATCAGGGTTGGAAGGGACCCCAGAAGGTCATCTAGTCCAACCCCCTGCTCAAAGCAGGACCAAGTCCCAGTTAAATCATCCCAGCCAGGGCTTTGTCAAGCCTGACCTTAAAAACCTGTAAGGAAGGAGATTCTACCACCTCCCTAGGTAACGCATTCCAGTGTTTCACCACCCTCTTAGTGAAAAAGTTTTTCCTAATATCCAATCTAAACCTCCCCCATTGCAACTTGAGACCATTACTCCTCGTTCTGTCATCTGCTACCATTGAGAACAGTCTAGATCCATCCTCTTTGGAACCCCCTTTCAGGTAGTTGAAAGCAGCTATCAAATCCCCCCTCATTCTTCTCTTCTGAAGACTAAACAATCCCAGCTCCCTCAGCCTCTCCTCATAAGTCATGTGCTCTAGACCCCTAATCATTTTTGTTGCCCTTCGCTGGACTCTTTCCAATTTATCCACATCCTTCTTGTAGTGTGGGGCCCAAAACTGGACACAGTACTCCAGATGAGGCCTCACCAGTGTCATCTAGTCCAACCCCCAAACTTGAGTGCATGCTCCTTAGCTCAGCTATGAAAGGCCTCCAGGTGATTATCTGCAGACATGTCTCTATGGTCCTGTAATGAACTGAAAATCTGGGCACAACTGGGACGTGCCAGGAGCCATATCTATGGCTGCGCTTTGCTAAAATGGCCACACAAAATCTTTGCCAATTGCAGGGCTCGCAGGTTTCATGGATTAAAATGAGGCTCCTAGTGACCCAAACTCCTGAAATTGTTTCTAATCAGGTGTTGTTCCTGATCCATTCCACACAACCAGGTATCTTCATTTCCCTGGTGTGATTATCTTTAGTCACCTGCGGTCTGATTCCCCACAGCCTGGCTGTCAGGACTGAACTTGGGGCCTCTGGATCTTAGTGCATGAGCTAAAAGCCACATGGCCGTTAGCTAAGGCTGTAGTAGACTCATTAATCTCTAAGTGGTCTCAGTGCTACTAAAGGGAACAGAGCACCACACCCTGGAAGGGTGGGGGTTACATACTTCCCCCAGCTGAGGAAGTGCATCTGGAGCTTTAGAGACTTCCCAGTTGATATCCCAGACAAGCCCCTTCTTGTAACACCAACAGAGCCCAGTCATCAGGTGGGATCAAACCTGGAGCCTCAGTGCATGAGCCTCTACTGCATGAGCTAAACACCACATGGCTCTTATCTAAGGCTGTAGAGCAGACTCATTAATCTGTAAGTGGTCTCGGTGCCACTAGAGGGAACAGAACACCACACCCAGGAGGTGTGTGGGTTACACTTGCACCATGCGTTGCCAGTTACTCCTGTGCAAGGTGACTGCCGCGTGCATGTAAATGTTACCCCAGCAGGACAGGAGCATTTCACAGCCCAGTGTAGGTGGCAGCACAAGGCAGGGGAGAGTCGGGTCTCTGGTGTCTCTGCGCCGTTTACTCCTCTGAGAGCCTCCACAGGACTGTGCTGCTCCCTTGCTCTTCCAAGCTGCTCTAGGTTCCTTGCGTTTGATCGCCTGTGCAGGGTCAGCAGAGGGAGAGCAGTGGAGACAACCCTTGTGGAAGCTTTGTAGAAATCAGGGGCAAGACTTTCCAATGTGGGTGCCTGACGAGTGGCCTGATTTTCCAAAGTGCTGCGCTGTCAGCAAGGTGGTTGGATTTCACTGGCAGCTTGCAGGGAGCTCAGCTTTCAGCATGATCTGCACACAACCCTGATTGCATATGAACAAACCATAAGGCCTGGCAGGAAGGTGGCAAAGTGAACAGGGTATGAAGGGAGAGGGAGGAGTCCAAGAGCAGAACGGAAGGGAGGAGAGGAGGGAAAATGCAGTGGCAGGAAGGAAGGGAAAAGAGATGGTCTAAGAAGAATAACCACGGGTGTGTGCACTGTGCCCTGTCCCTCAAGTGGGCTCCCCCACTGTCAGTTGCTGGTGACCCCAATCCAGGCCCAGAGGCCCAGGAGAAGGCCAGTTTCTGCCTTTGAATATATTAGTCCCTACACACCGCCCTCTTAGCACCTCCTCTTTCATCACGGAGATGAGTTAACTCTATAGAGCTTTTCAACCACAGCTCACCCCTGCTACGCTTCTAGCACCATCCAGCCTCTAACGAGGCTAGCGCTGAGCCCCAGTCCCACCCACCAAACCCAGATAGCCTAGTAACCTATTTGTTACAATTCACCTCGATCAAATAAGCAGAACCCAACACAGCCCAACACACCCAGGAGATATGCTGCAAGGAACCATAATAGCAACCCAATAAAAACATTCAGAGGGCAATAAACATTTATAGCCATAATGAAAAATTCCTCTTAATGCTCATCAAACAGAGTGCAAACAGAGAGCAGACAGAAGCTGCAGGACCTAGCCGCACCTGGGGGCTGGGCTGAGCCGCCATTGCAGGACAACAGCTTGGAGGCCAAAAAGAGGAGATTCCCTGAATGGCAGCCAATGGGTATGGATGGTGGGGTCCTAGCATGTGACCCAGAGACACCCTCCCTTGCATGGGGAAGACGAAGCCGTGGGTGATTGCCAGTTTTGATTCCTCTGCTTAGGGATATGAAAGTACCATGGGAGTTGGTTTTACAGCGATGTACATTTGCACTAAGAGGAATGACTACTATGTAGGAGCCATGTGGCCGTCTGCAGTGCAGAGGCTGGGGATCCAGGGTCTAAAGGCCACTGAGCACCTAGTGCACAAGACGCCCTGCAGATAAGGCAAGGAGGGTGGTTAAGGTCCCAAGGATCCTTATCAGGAGCAGCTGGGCAGGGGAGCTTCTGAAGTGGAGAGAGCAAGAACCCTCGCCCTCTATCAGCCAGGGGAAAGGAAACATCCTGAATCTTCGCACCAAGTAGGACTGCCAACTCTGACTGAAGCTATTCCAGGTTTTGTTTTTCCCCCCAACATGATGTAATGTCATTTTCTTAAAATCTCCCGGATTGCTTTCAATAGTCACCAGGAGATCGATGCTGATTCCGGGAGACTCCAGGCCAATTCTGGAGGGTTGGCAACCCTAGCACCAAGGCAGACAGAAAAGAGAGAGCCCTCCCTTACAGCAGCTGGGGGCATTCACAGAGCACACCAGGGAGGGCATGGGCACAGTCCGTCCTGCTGCTCCCCCCGCGGTACACACACAATGCAGGGCTGTGTATTAGAGGCACAAACCAGCCCTCAGTTGCCTGACCCAATTCCATGAGGACTTACCAGCCCAGGCCCAAAAATCTACTCCCTGAGTAGAAGGCCCTGAAAGAACAAATGGCTTTTTTCTTTAAACACCTGCCTGAGGACAAGTTCTCTCTCCTGGACCAGCCAGATTCAGAGATCTTTGGGCTTTTCCATGGATAACAGAGTTGGGCGAGAAATGGTTTTCCCATCCCGTGACTATTTGCAAGAGTTCAAAAAGTTTTACCACCCTGAATTGGGACAAAACCGTTGCAATCTCGCCAATGTTTACAACTTGAAAAGCTGATTTCTCCCCCTGCCCCCCTGCCCAGTTTGGGTCAATCAAAGTGTTTCATTTTGAAATGTTTCATTTCTATTTCAACCTTTTTTTAAAACCGCTTTTTTCAATAAGTTTCCTTAACAAAAAGTCATTTAAAACCAGAAACCCTGAATTTTTCATTTCGACAATGTAGACGCTTCCCCCCAACCAACTTCTGTTCGAGTCGAGGGACTCGGCAAAGCCAGCACTGACTCCTCACCAGCTGTACTGGATAATGAAAATATCCGGAGTTACTGCGAGCAAACTGCAGGGGATATTACACCTTGAGCTCCAGGTTTTACACCAGTCATTTGGGGTTAGATTCCCTCTCATCCTCCTGCTGCGGGGTTCTTACACCTTCCTCTGAAGCATACCATGCTGGCCTCCCTGCTAGGGGCACCGTGGGTGTGATCCAGTCTGGTAGCTCCCATGTTCTGATGCTGCTAGGGAGAGCATGCTCATGGAGCTAGGTTAGGGTCTGAAAAGGCCTTAATTGTCTGCAGAGAGTCGTTCCTCACTGGCTGCTCCCTGCCCAGTGGAGGAATGGCTAGGCCTGTGCTCAGCTGCTTACCTTGGCTATCTCTTCTCATCATGGTCTGTGTTACTACATTTTAAAAGCCGATGCAGAGGAAGAGAGGAGGGAAACAACCCTATGGTCTGTTTATGCTTGAGGGGCACAGCATGAAACTCACCCTGCATTCCCCGAACCAGCAAGCGTTTGCAAAGTGTTCCATAAGCAATAGGCCAGTATCAATAAACATTCACCAAAGACAGTACAGAGTCTCTTTCCTCGAAACACCTAAGGATCACAACTCACAAGCTGAGGGTCAGACTCAAGCGAGGGACAGCTGGAAGTTTGTTTTCCACATTTTTAGGTATAAATAGCTACTCTGGTTTGTGAAAGATCAAAACTACACTAGGTATATAATAGATCATTTTAGGTGGAGCAATGGCTGAACACAAGAAGCCCAGGACCTGGTCAGTATTTATAGTGAGCTTCTTTTCTACAGTTCATCATGATCCTTTGCATTTTCATAGCACTTTTCATCTGAAAACCTTGAAGTATTTTACAAAGGAGGGTGAGTATCATTCTTCTTATTGTACAGATAGGGAAACTGAGGCACGGAGAGGCGAAATGACCTGATCGTTTGTTTACAGACATGAAAAAAACACACATCTATAATTTCTCAACCACAAACTAGCCCTGTAACCTGTATGTCTAATTCCCCCTTTTACCATCCTCAGTTCCCATCACTGACCTGCATTTGGAGTTTGATAGGCCCGAATCTTATAGTCAGCTTTCACGGCTTCTGAAATTTGACAGAATACTTTAAAAATGCAGTTCTTGTATAACACTGGGTGGAATCCTGAGCTGTGCTTCACGGGTATGGGGAAAGAATAGGAACGCAGAGCACTGGGCATCAGGACTCCTGGTTTCTATTCCTGTCTCTGCTACTGACTCACTGGTGTGGGCTAATCAGAGGTGGAAAAATGCAACGATTTCTCATTACAAAGAACAAAGGTTCATCCAGGGCAACATTAATAAGGTTCTGAGATAAGGCCTTATAAACCAAGATCCTGTCTGGATTGGAATTAACATCGTTTCATTATCAAACACTGTATTCACCCACAGGAAGGGCAACATTCCTCCTTGACCAAATTCACAGATGATTATCAAAACACAGGAGCATCTGTATTGTCATATAGGTGAAACTCACCCTGCACAGACAGCTAATTTTTTTAAAGGGAGTTTCCAATTTTTCCAATGGATAATTAGAACAGATTACCAAGGGATGTGATACATTTTCCATCTCTTGGAGTCTTTCTAATAGATACACTTTACTTCAACCACAAGTTATTGGGCTAGATGGAATCACTGGGTGCGGGTCTCTGGCCAGCGTTTTGCAGGAGGTTGGACTAGGTGATCATAATGGTCCCTTGAAATCCATGAAAGTCCCACCTAACCCTTAAGTGGTGTGCAGGCCTCGAACTGGAGAGCTGCAAAGGAGTGAATTTCACCAGTCAGTGAATTGGTAGGGGGAGACATATCTGGATATGCAGCACATTTAGTTTGAAGTGGCCAAAAGAAGCAAGGAGATTCCTAGTATAGCACTTGCAATCCCACGAAACCCGGGGGGCATGGGATGGAACCACACTGGATAAGAATATTTTCTTGCATGGCAGCCAGACATGAGGAAGAACAAACACACTGCATGAAACATTCATGGATACCAGCTGTCTAGTTGGCAGCTGGTATCTAGCGGAGTGCACCAAAGGTCGGTCCTGGGGCCGGTTTTGTTCAATATCTTCATTAATGATCTGGAGGATGGTGTGGATTGCACCCTCAGCAAGTTTGCAGATGACACTAAACTGGGAGGAGTGGTAGATACGCTGGAGGGTAGGGATAGGATACAGAGGGACCTAGACAAATTGGAGGATTGGGCCAAAAGAAATCTGATGAGGTTCAACAAGGATAAGTGCAGGGTCCTGCACTTAGGATGGAAGAATCCCATGCACCGCTACAGACTAGGGACCGAATGGCTCGGCAGCAGTTCTGCGGAAAAGGACCTAAGGGTGACAGTGGACGAGAAGCTGGATATGAGTCAACAGTGTGCCCTTGTTGCCAAGAAGGCCAATGGCATTTTGGGGTGTATAAGTAGGGGCATTGCCAGCAGATCGAGGGACGTGATCGTTCCCCTCTATTCGACATTGGTGAGGCCTCATCTGGAGTACTGTGTCCAGTTTTGGACCCCACACTACAAGAAGGATGTGGAGAAATTGGAGAGAGTCCAGCGAAGGGCAACAAAAATGATTAGGGGTCTGGAACACATGACTTATGAGGAGAGGCCCTCTGACGAGCTAGTGAAGCTTCTGGGCTCTGACATTTCTCTGGCAGAGCAGTGACTGTAGAAGCCTGGCAAGTTGTGTTTGCAGATCACTTGATGTTTGGCAGGTTGTCGTGCTGTTCAAACGCTTTGCTTGCACGGAGCATGGCGCAGTGTGTCACACGCAGCAGCTCACTCTGTGCCCATTTTTTAAACTGTTGTTCAGTATCTTTCCTACCCCTCATCCTCCGGGGTCAATTTTATCCTCTGAGATGGAAAATTTGGGCATCATCATTGGTTTGTGAGTCTCCTGTCTGATCTTCCTATTTATCCTGACGTCCCCAGCAGCCAGGCAGACATTGATACCAACCGACAGAAAGCCAGGATTCTCTCATTGGACAGCTCTCACTAGGTTAGGCAAGGATTGAAAGCCTTTCCATTTCAGGGGTGTTTTTGTGTCAAATCACTCTCAGCCCCTATTTAGGATTCAGCCCTTTTTTAATGACTCCACTTCAATATTTTGTTCTTCATATTAGGAACCAGATTTTCAACGAGTATTAGAAAGGCAAGTAATATCACTGCTCCGTCCCTCAGATTCCCCATCTGTAAAATGGGGATAATGATACTATCCTCCTTTGTAAAGTGCTTGGAGATCTACAGATGAACCGCGCTGTATAAGAGAGGGAGAATTATTTACTTGGTTGCATTGCACTAGCAGCCTCAGCCATGGAACAGGACCCCACTGTGCTGGGTGCTTTACAAACACAAAAAGAGACAGTTCCTGCCCCGATGAGCTTAAATGGTACCCAGCTCTTGAATACATGTGCAGGGCGGTGAGGCCCCTAAACCCCATGTGCCAGACACAAGAGCAGTCCCTCTGTTCTCCTGAACGCTGAGGCTGCTTCCTGATAGTGCTCCCTGGAGTCCTAGACACGCTAAAGTTGGCAGAAAGGAGGCATAGCCATGGGATTCCACCCTTTCTCCCTGCTCA
Source organism: Chelonia mydas (assembly GCF_015237465.2). Classification (NCBI taxonomy): domain Eukaryota; kingdom Metazoa; phylum Chordata; order Testudines; family Cheloniidae; genus Chelonia; species Chelonia mydas. Next base: position 16,629,225 of record NC_051259.2, on the reverse strand, counting down.
GGGGAGCGTGCTGTGCCCTCCCCACTGGGTCTCTTCCCCTGTGCTCCATGAAGGTCCAAATGCTCCCTTTACTAATAATAAGAAGCCCCTAGTTTATACTTAAAGAGATGTCAATATGCTTTATAAAGGAGGTAAGCATCACTACAATCAACTTCACAGCTGGAGAAACTGAGGCACAGAGAGGAAAGTGATTTTCCCAAGATCACCCAGCAGGAATAGAACTTGTGCCTCCTGAGACCCAATCCAGTGCTCTACCCACTAGGCCCCACAGCTGCCCTTTCGAAGTGGTGCCTTCCATAATGACCTCATGCTGCACCAACACAGGTGTGTGCTGTAATAATCTGACCCATCTGTGGTTTATGAAGAAGTCACTGGCACATCCTCAGATTGTATTTTAACTCTTTGTGCGCTCCCACACAGGGAAGAAGGAGACTTTATCCATCAAGTGAGTCTCAATATTTGAGGTTATAGGATCCTTTAATCTTCACCATTTTTTCCTCCTTTCCATTCTAAATAGAAAAAATCTGTCTGGCCACAGTAATTCTTGCCACATATGGCGGCCAGCGAAGCAATATCTGTGAGACATGACACAGAATGAATGAACAGAATGATTAGCACAGGTTCTATCAGGGTAATCGTTACAATAAGTCTTGTCTTCCAAACGAGAACGAGACGCGTTCATCTCAAGTGCGGAGGCAGGAGGCCGCTACAAGGTTGGTGCACTGCTTATGACCCATGTGAGTCCTTAAAAGAATGTTAACCATGTAGTAAAACACCACAAACTTAAGGAAAGCAGAGCTGGTGGAAATGTTTTCGACTGCACGAGGGAGAGGTGGCCGCATAGCTGAATGCAATCAATGTCCTGGAGAGGATGAGGCTGGCCTGCACACAAGCCAGTGGGTGGAAGCCAAGACTTGGGGGAGCGCTTGCGACATCTTTATCATGGGTTAGTAAGTCTGTTCTGGGTTCTGAGTGGGCTCCCCCCAGTGCCGCCCGCTGGCTTCATGCCTGCCCAATCCCCTGGCCACGCTTTGCACCTTCTACAGCGCTGCCTGGGCTAACCAACCTCGGGGCAGCTCTGAAGGGTCCCACGTGAATGGGGAACAAATATCTGCTAATGAATAGGCTCCTCAGCCTAGCAGAGAAAGGTCTAACTCCATCTAGTGGCTGGAAGCTGAAGCTGAACAAATTCAAATGGGAAATAAGGTGTAAGGTTTCCTTAAAGCGAGAGTAATTAACCACTGGAACAATTTACCAAGGGTCAGGGTGGATTCTCCATGAGTGGCAATTTTTAACTCAAGACCAGATGTTTTTCTAAAAGATCTGCTCTAGGAATTTTTTTTGGTGGGGGAGCGAGGAGGGGAAATTCTCTGACCTGCGCTATACAGGAGGTCAGACTAGATGATCACAGTGGTCGCTTCTGGCCTTGGAAATCGATGAATCCCCAAACACACACCAGTCACCCCTGCACACTTTGAGCTGGACTCACGTACACAATTTATGTGCGCTGTGCACGACATAGCTGGGCATGCTGTAGTCAGACACACATCCATACTACGAATACACAGACTGCACAGAGCACCAGGCACCCACACCCAATGGCTGAAGCCCCCAATACCTCCGTCGCTCAGAGTCTTGATGCACAGCAGCTATGCATTAGCACGGCCTCAGCTGGCTATGCGTCCGTCAGCTAAGCAAGGCCTTTTCTGGCTGGTCCTTGTATGGCAGCTTTCTCCTAGAAACAACTATGAATCCCTAGAAATGGTGCTAATGAGATTTAGGAGAGGTTGACCCGCTAATGCTGCAGAGGGGAGCTCTAGAATTCTTTTAGATGTGTTGTAAAACTGATCCATTGAAGATCCTTTCTGCAAGTGTTGGTGTGTTAACCCCAGTGTCCTGGGCAATTCTACCCTGGCTACGGAGTTCTTCACTTCCCCTTCTAAGCAGTTTTACAATGTGCAGCTGTGACCCACGCTTCTCTGCAGAGGTGAGAGCAAGGATCCCTGTCCTGTGTAAAGAGCTCTGAGAGCCTTTGGCATGAAAGGCACCCCACAAATGTAAGGTATTGAACATAGCTAACAGCTGACATGTTCCCGATGAGGGCGAGAACACCCCTCTCCTGTCATTGGGGCTGTTATCAATGTCTCGCAGGGATTCCTGCACTGCACAGGGCAGATTGAGTACTTCTCCATTTGGTTTTAGCCTTTGGAGAGCTGGGCCATGAACATGGGTTTCCAGCCTTCTTGTGCCACATTGGATGGATGCCATTCACAGAAAGATTCATTCTAATATTGTTTGTGCATTGGATTTAAAGTCAGCCCAGGGAAAAGATTTTGGCTTCTGTCTCAAGTGATTTATTACCATGACTTTAAAGAGCCAATAAATCAGTTGGGCAAATACTAGGCGGGTGATCACATGTATTTGGATTTCAGGGGCGTAAATGGTTGTGCAGTTGGGATATCACAGACAGAAATCCAAAACACGGAAACACATTTTTTCATGTTTTGATGCAACCACTTGAGTCTTTAAGACACTGAAATAAACCCAGGAAACCTCACTGGCTGGACTGTAAAAACTCCCAATTCCTGCACGGCGTGTGGTTTTACCGAGTCATTTGAAAGACAAAAAATCAATCCCATATTTAGGGTTTTAGGGTGATTTGATGGGACACGGAATAAGTTGTTTTGGTCAGTTATTAACAGCGACATTCAATTCAGCTACTACAGAGGCTTTTCTAGGGTTTCAGACTTAGCACAACCTAATTTTCTGAGTTCCCCCAAAATAGCACTTTGCCCTTTTCTCCTCTTCAGATGACAATATTCCCTGACTGTACTGACCTGGAGGGTGCAGGAATTGCCACTGTTGAGCTGTCACATCCCCTCCAGGAGCTAGTTCACCAGGTCTCCCCCCAATCTTCCTTCAAGTCCCTCCTGAACTTGCCCAAAGGGCCAACATCCCGTTTGCCCCAGTCCTGTAGAGAAGCAATAACTTACAGGCAGCTGAAAAATCATCCACACAATCGAACAAGGGAAGGGGAAAATAAAAATCCAAAACAAACATAATGGGACGAGGAAGACGGGGTCTTACACCACCCTTTGACTGCCCTGATCTCAGTTATCTCTCGCCACCCTTCCTGTATTTGCATGTTTTCTGTTTAGACTGTGAGACCTTATTCATAGAGTCACCGATTTTTAAGTCCACAAAGTACCACTGGGACCATCTCGTCTGACCCTGCTGCATAATCCAGGCCAGAGAACCTCACCTGGTGACTCCTGGATCAAACTTATAACTTCTGGTTCTGTTAGTGCCTGGGTTTGCCTATATGGAGAGTGGCAGCCATTGAACTGAAGGTGTCAATTTAAAGAGAAAAGGCTACAGCTCCGATGAAGTGAGCTGTAGCTCACGAAAGCTCATGCTCAGATAAACGGGTTAGTCTCTACGGTGCCACGAGTCCTCCTGTTCTTTCTGCGGATACAGACAAACACGGCTGCTGCTCTGAAATTTAAAGAGAATTTACCTCTTAGGAACAGAGTTCAGCTAAACCAAAATAAGAGTGTCCACACAGCAGTTTGCACTAATTTAACTAAACCAGGCAACCCATGCAAGTTTGTGTGTACACAACACCCAGATCTTTTAGAAAGACACCCAATCCTGATTTAAAGACTCCAAGTGTTGGAGAATCCATAAGTGCTGAGTCAGTTGCTCCAATGGTTAATTACCCTCTCTGTTAAAAATGGCACCTTATTTCTAGTCTGAATTTGTCTAGCTTCACCTCCCGCCATTGGTTCTAGCTCTGCCTTTGCCCAGGAGATCAAAGAGCCCTCTTTCAGAAATCTTCCCCCCAAATAGGTGTTTATAGAACATGATGGAGACACTCCTAACCTTGTCTTGAATAAACTAAATGGATTGAGCAACCTTTGTCTCTTGCTATAGGGCATGTTTTCCAGACCTCAAATCATTCTTGAAGCTCTCTTCTGAACCCTTTCCAAATTGTCAAACCCTTTTTCAGTGCAGACACCACACTTCTAGGCAGCAATCCAGTTTTCATTCTTGTCTGCAAAGTGCCATTTAACCTCTTCAAAACCAAGAACTGCCCCGCACACTTTCCTTAAAAGCTAAATCAAAAGCACCGGTGCTCAAGTAATTCATATGTCTCCATTCTCAGGAAAGTTTCCAAGCTTTCTGCTTGGACATTCTCTTCACAATGCCTGCCCTTTCCTCCCAGCTCCCTGCCTTCTTTAATCATTCTGTAACCAGCACTTCAGTTAGGTGACTGGTTGTTTTTTCTTCTTTAGTCTAAGAACAATAATCCATAACTCCTCAAAAGTGTACAAATGCTGCCAACCCTCCCCACCAAGGAAATCCTAGGCTCTGGGTCCCACATTTTTAAAGGTATTTCAGCATTGGTCGGTTCAGCATTGCAAGATTGGAAGGACAGATTTTCAACAGTATCTAGGTGCCTAAAGGAGACAGGTGCCTAATTCCCATTGGTTTCATGGGAGTTAGGAATCTAGTGGGATTTTTAAAAGCACCTAGATGCCTATCTGCAACTTAGGCATCGAAGGCTCATTGAAAATCTGTGTGGAAAGAGCCGTTTTACTGCAGTTCAGAGTCTTGCTGAACATTGCAAATATAGAACCTTAAAAGAAGAACTAATAAGAAACAGGCAGGGCTTAAATTCTTATAGAGTATTTCCCGGAGCTCCCCACATCCCAGTCACTCCCCCCAAACATGCTATAAAAACTCCAGGATGGGGGTTAAAAATATTTACCGGATCTCCACTCCGAACAGCTCTGTCTGAATTTAAGCCCTGGAGACAGGATAGCTGTTGGTATAAGAGACACCAATTTATCAGCACAGCTTCAGTTGGACCTAGATCTCACACTAAAAAAGAGAGAATGCAAGAAACAATAAAGAAACAGCAATGTGACTTACATGCTATAGGGGAGACTGCATCAGACAATACTGACACCGGAAAGAGAAAAGACACAATTTACAACATAAGAACAGTGCACAACCAGGGAGCGGTAGACCAAAGAACCTGAATAGGAGAGAAGCGTGGAAAGCTGTGGAAGATGTGGCAAGTCACCAAGCCGCAGGTGGCAACAACATCCAGCAGAAGAGGCAAAATGTAAACACCACAAAATGGAACAATTTGCCATAGCATGCAGGGCACCGAGAGTGATGGAAACCATCCAAGAGGGAGTGTTATCATCAGGTGACAATGAGTCCATACTTCTAGGGACTGTATCCTCAATAGAACAGACAACAAATGTAATTCTAAACAGTTGAAATTTTACATTTAAAATGGATGCCGGAGCAGAAGTCACCGCAATTCCAAAAAAGGTTATAAATTGATCTTGGGATGGAGTTCTGCAACAACCAGATAACATTTTACATGGGGCTAGTAACAATATTTTGGATGCTTGGGACCAGTTCCTTGGGAAACTGAAGAAAGGATGGAGAGTTACTCAACCAATAATATATGCAATACAAGGACTGACAACTGAGCTAAAGTTGCCACCAATACAGGGACTACACCTAGCTGAGAAACTGAAATGTATTAGTGGCAAAAAGTAAACTACACAGGAGATGTATCCACATGTCTTCACAGGGCTCAGAAAGCCGTCAGGGACGTACAAAATAAAACTGGTGCCATCAGCAACTCCCTTTGGTCTCACAGCCCCATGCTGCATCCCCATACTCTTGCTAGGGAAAGTAAAAGAAGAATTAAAGCGAATGGAAGATATGGGGTATATTTCTCAGAGGAAAAGAACCCGCTGACTGATGTGTGGGGATGGCTGTAGTAGCAAAGCCTAATGGCAATATCTGGATTTGTGTGGATCTTACATAACTTAAGAAAAGTCTATACAGAGAAAGACACGTGCTTCTCACAGTTGATGAGACATAACCGCAATCATCAGAGGCCAAAGTCTTCTCAAAGTTAAATGCTACCTACAGCTGGCTTCTGGCAAATCCCCCTTGCCAAAGGAGCTATACCATTAACTACATTCATCACCCCATTTGGAAGGTACTGTTTCAATCATCTTCCATTTGGCATGTCTTCAGCACAAGTACATTTCCAAAAGACAATCTCTCAGATCGTGTTAGGTCTGCCTGCTATCATTTACCATGGAGATAATGTGTTGGCATATGGCAGAGAAACAAATGAACATGGTGTATGACTACATGCAGTTGTGAGATGCTTCCAACAAGCTGGCCTCACTCTGAATAGGAAATGTGAGTTTGGAAAGGAGCAGATAAAGTTTATAGGATCAGCAACGGAGAATTCAGATGGACTCAGAAAAAGTATTACTTACATTACCTGAACCCAAAGATATTTCTGCTATAAGAAAATTCCTGGGCGTGACAAGTCATTCTGGTAAATTCTTACCAAATTTGGCTCATCGAATAAAACCCTTGACAGTCAAAATCTATAGATCTGGGATTGGACACAACAAAATCCATTCAATAAAATAAAAGGACTCTTGACATCTCCACCTGTTTTGGCACAGTATTCGGTAACTTATCCGACAACAGTAGCAACAGACACCTCTTCATATGGATTAGAAGCAGTGGTCACATAAAAGCAGCCCAAAAAAACCAGCGACTTGTTGCATTCATATCAAGAAGTCTCGCAGACAGCAAGCAGTGCTATGCTCAAGTGGAAAAGGAACCTCTAACAGTCACTTGAGCCTGTGAACAGTTCAGCATATATCTGTTTGGTTTGATTTTAACATAGAAACAGACCACAAGCCCTTAGTGGCATTATTGGAATAAAAAACACTGGGAATCTTTGAATTCTAGGTTGAAAGTCATCGATTATGGATGATTCAATTTTCTTTCAACATTCAACACATACAAGGGAAATAACTCATAGCAGCTGACAGTATATCTAGAGCCCAGATTAAGCACCCATCAACAGAAGAAGAAAAGGTGTTAGAGAAAGATGTCAAAGTCTACACTGACCTTCTTCAGGCAGCAATTCCAGCATCTGGTAGCCAACTTCAGCAAGTTAGAGATGAACAATTAAAGAATGAGACTTGCCAGAAACATACTCAACTTTTCCAAGGACGGTGGAGTTGAAGGAATCAGCTCCCAACACACCGAATGCCATATTGGCAGAACCTTCACATGGCTGATGGCCTGATTTTGAAAGGATGGCACTTTCTTATCCCTATGGTACTTCAGAAAGAGATACTCTCCAAAATCCACGAGGGACACCAAGGTATGAACAAGTGCAGGGCATAAACACAACAATCTGTTTGGTAGTCCTGTCTGAGTAGCCAAATGTAGACCTTAGTTGAGGACTGCAAGGTGTGCACAAAGGAGTGGGGGTGGGGGGAAAGAGGAGGAACACAATAAAATAATTAAACAAAAGTTGCCAGAATCATTATTCTCACAGACGTTGGCAGCAAGTAGCAACAGGTTTTTCTGGAAAGGACATGCATACTCGATTGTAGTTGATTACATCTATATTGACTTGGCTACACTTACACAGACTTAATCAGCACAGGCCATCCAGAAACTAAAGTCAATATTTGCAAGGGGTTCCTCAAATCCTCCTATCTGACAATGGGCCTCAACTTACCTCTAAAAAGTTCCTAGCATTTGCACTGGACTTTGATTTTGAACATTGTACTAGTCGTCCACATTATGCCCAGAGCAATGGGGAGGTGGAGAGAGCAGCGCAGACTGTAAAAAGATTTCTGCAAAAATCGGTGGATTCATTTGAAGCACTCCGGGTAAACAGGTCAACATTGCTTGCAGAACTTCCAGTGGGAAGATAACTAAGGATGCCTTTACCTGGGCACCAATGCGGTTTAAGTAGCCTGACCTGAAGGAATTTTGCAAACAGGATGCTGAAATAAAAATTCGGCAGCAACAAAACTTGGATGTTCAGCACAGAGCAAAAGCACTTCCTGAACGGAGACCAGGGAACTAGTGAAGACCCGATGAGCGCTCTCCGGTCTCCACCTCTCTGAGAAGAGTAAGGTAAGTCAACCAGAGAGCTTCTCCTGTTGACGCAGCGCAGTGAAGACACCAGGATAAGTCGACCTCAGCTATGTCGACTCTATTCACGTAGTAGGAGTAGCGTAACTTTAGCTGACTTACCCCGGCACTGAAGACAAACCCTTAGTGGAGACTCCAGAAGGATTTCTCTGGAGGAATTGGGATCTGAGACTTACAGGTACTCTGTCAGGAAGTGAGCCCCCTCCACGGGGAGATCCACATGCTAACTCAAAAGAAGTGAGATCACAGTCTGGAAGATTGATTCAGCCCCTGCAAAGACTTTGTTCTTTAGAATAGTGCTCATGACTATTTAAATGCAACTGATAACGGGACATAGTGGTGTAAATAGTTTTCAGGAATCTGAATTTTATTTTGAATTGTTGTGTATGGAGAATTGGTTTAGAATTAAATTTTAATCTTTTATTATAAGGAAAGGGAGCTGTGGAGTGGTTATAGAGTTCCTGGTCTTCCAGGCTGTGTTGCAGTGGGGAGTTTAATAAAGGTAGGCACTTCCTGATCATCAGGGAATTCTCTAGTTGCTGCTTAAGGTGGGTTATTAAGTCCACTCAAAACCAGCGACTTTTTGCTTGTTTTTGGCCAGTCAGGCCGGCATTTTTCGACAACTGCAGCCCACAGGGTTTTCCACATGTCTTGTGGGCTGCTTCCCCCGCCCACACACACACCTTTTTTTTTTTAACGATGCCCTGCAGGCATTTTTGACACAAACCCCACCCATCATCATGGCGACATGACACAAAACCTGCCCCCACTTATATTTTCTGGTTTTTGCACTTCCCCCTGCCCCTATTTTGGCTGGTTTGGAGTGGTTTTCAGGCACAGGGAGGGTGGTACAGGGCAGGCCGTAGTAGGCATTGCAGAATTAACCACAGTGTGACTGGAAGAGGTGTGTGTACACAAAGACAAAGCAGACTCCTATGACCCAGCTCTTCGCTTCCCTAAAGGCAAAGGCTACTGGATCAAACTCCTCCGCCTCATTCGCTCTGGACAGGAGCTGCAGGAATGGAGCAGGTGGTGGGACATAGGGAGGGGGTGGGTCAAAGAGAAAGAGCTGCAATTTCCCTGCTCCTGAGGTGGGAAGTGGCCTGAGACATTATAGGGGATCCTTTTTCCCTCCATCCCAATTTCAAATGCCTTACACAGCAGGGGAATGGAACCAGAGCCAGCTCTAGGTTTTTTCCTGCCCCAAGCTCTGAGAGGGCAACTGCCCAAGGGTGGCTGGAAAGCCGCCCCTGGAATTGTGCCGCCCCAAATACGTGCTCGCTTTGCGGGTGCCTAGAGCCGGTCCTGATTGGAAGGTACCTGGCTCAGCAGAGACCCAGGCCCAAGTCCATGGAAAGATTCCCAAACACTTCAGTGTGGGCTGGGTCAGGCCCTAGACCCTTTGCTAGGAACCACAGATGCTGGCCAAAGCAACTGAATCTCCAGCTTCAGAGGAGCTCTCCATAGTGGCAGCCACAGCCCTGGTATTGCTGGGAGAAATGGTTCCGACGACTCCATTGCAATCAGCACCAGGGAAACTTGCTGAGCCATGCCTGTTCCAACAGCTCTCTTCTGACAGTGAGGTGAGTCAGCCCAGCACATTTAAAGATTTGCATAACCAATGCCAAGAGGCAAGGTGGTACGCCCCGGCCATGCCAACCCAAACACCCAGGAATGAGCCTCACACTCAAGAAGCTGAGCAAGTGGACCCTGCAGAGCACCTCCTAGGAGTTAACGGCATGACACCTTGGAGCAGGGATGCAGCCTCGCTCTGCCTCTGGCTGCAGCTCCCGTGCCAAATACACGAAGAGCGATGCAAGAGTGAAAAGCAAACCATGAGCACCTCCCTGTTCCCACTGACAGCCCTGATCCAGGAAAGCCATCCACATGTCCACAGCGATGCACTCATGTACCTTTCAGCAGCACCATTCAGACAAGGGCTGCAACACACTTAACCAGCATTAGTCACTGGAGGCTCACAGCCCCCCAGCGGCTAGGTGAGTACTGTGACATTCAGTGTGAGCTGGGTACACTGAGCTATGGAGAGGTTACTTGCTCAAGAGACCCACAGCTAGGAATGCAACCAGGATCCCCTGCTCTAATTGCTTGCCCGTACTCTCTCCTCCTGAATTACAGGTGGCCAAAGTGGGAAACCAAAAGACGGGAGGGGTGCCTGTATTTCCAGTTCTTTTCTCTCTTTATAACTTACACCTACAATCAGACTGACGCAGGTGCTAGAAACCCCCAGGGTTCTATTTCTCATGGGGACTTACTTCAGACTGAGGAAAGCACCATGGAAATACCAAATATAAAGCCGCAGTCCTGGGCCCTTGCTGAGCAGCACTCAGTGCAGCTCATGAGGAGAGCCACCTCTGCAGCCCACTGGTCCCAGAGCCTCTTCCTGCTGGACTGGTCCCCAGTACACATTAAAGCAGCTTTGATCTGTTCTAACTTGCACCAGCTGCCAGCAGCCCCCAAGGGGTCAGTACAGTAGCTGGAGATGGCCAGAGCACAGCGGATCCCTGGCCCTGCACCCTGAGCCAGCTGGCCTGGTCTCTGGCCAGCTAAGCCAGCTTTGTGCTGGAGGAGAGGCGCAAGGTGGCTGCCCTTTGTCTCCGGTAGAGAGCACGCAGTGACTCGCACAGTGACTCGCTTTAACATTCTGCATCTGAACTGGGCACACAAAGCAGCCACTGCCTCACACGTGCCCCCTGAAGCAAGAAGGGAGACTCCTCTCCATTTAAAGGTGCAATACCTGGAAGAAAGAATGACATCATCTCCTCTCAATTACAGAGCTACCTACACCACACCCGGCATTTACATCCAACAGGCCTGGTAACCACTTCAAAGGAGCACTGCAGTGCTCCTAATAGCTTAGAGTTAAGTGAGGCTTTACGAAATAAAAGTGCCTGGTTATCAATCCTACATATTGGGTCATAACAGCCAAGTGTTAAGCTCCAAAATGATGACATAAATTGCATTTGTCATTCACCTCTAATGGCCTCCAGTGACCCTGCCCGCTAATCCATCTCCAGAGGGACTATGGCTACAATCCAGACCTCAGGCAGCTCTCTGACAGCTGCTGTCATAAAACCGCTTTCCTCAGTCCCCCCTTACTCCCCAAATGTGGAACCTACCCCAGAATCCCAGCATGCCGTCCTAAGATTTGTCCAGACACGTTTCAGTCCTGGAGCAGTGATACTTTTATAGTCCAACAGCTCACAACCATGAGTCCTAGAAACACCTTCTTTATGCCACTTGAGACGCTGCAAAGCCAACTCTCCATGGGGGATAGAATCATAGAATCATAGAACTGGAAGGGATCTCGAGAGGTCATCTAGTCCTGTCCCCTGCACGCAAGGTAGGACTAAGTATTATCTAGACCACGGATCGGCAACCTTTGGCACGCAGCCAATCAGGGAAATCCCCTGGCAGATCCAGCACATCCCTCAGCCCGTGCCGCTTCCCAAAGCCCCCATTGGCCTCGAAAGGCAAACTGCAGCCAGTGGGAGCTGCGATCGGCCGAACCTGCAGATGCTGCCGGTAAACAAACCGTCCCGTCCCGCCAGCAGGTTTCCTTGACGGGCTGCATGCCAAAGGTTGTCGATCCCTGATCTAGACCATCCCTGACAGGTGTCTGTCCAACCTGCTCTTAAAAATCGCCAATGATGGAGATTCCATCACCTCCCTCGGCAATTTATGCCAATGCTTAACCATCCTGACAGTTAGGAAGTTTTTCCTAATGTCCAAACTAAACTGTCCGTGATGCAATTTAAGCCCATTGCTTCTTGACCGTTCGATCGAGTGAGGCAGTGCCATATCTGCATATTATCTGCAGGCAGTCTGGGGACCTTGAGGGATAGCTTGACTAAATTTTGTACTTGGACCCCATATTTCTGGGATTACCCTGTTGGAACTCTCCTGGGCAAAGCCTGGGTAATGAGTGGGTTTGGGGGTCACCCTGATGAAAACTGGTGTTTTCCGAGGTGGGGTAAGAGGCCCCAGACAGGCCAAAGAGGGAAGTTGTGTATGTCCCTGGTTTGCAGACATAAGGACTGTAATGTGAAAGAGCTGTGCTAAGAGCCGTAAGTGCCTTATCTGAAGAGAAGTCATTCGAAGGTCTGGTTGTCTAGCTAGTAGCAAGCAGAGGTCAGAGCAGGACTGGTCATCTGAGCAGCAGGCTCAGCAAGGCAGTGGTTAGGCCCAGCCAGAGGGAAGTGGCACTTGGATTCACTCTTAGCTGAGCAGCAGAGCGAGAGCAGTTGTGTGCATTACAGCAGGAGAAGAGGATTCACAGCAACCATCTAGTCAGCCTAGTGACCGTGGTGAGGCCTCCCTGTCCTAGCTGCTGAAGTCATTATAGCAGGGCAGGTCGTAGGTCCCAGGGCTGCCTGCAAAACAGGAACCCTGGTTTTCCTGGACTCGTGGAAGCGCAAATCGTGAGTGAGGAAGTTGGGGACCTGTGAACTGAGAGTGGGAGGTAGAACAAACGGCATCAGCCATGCAGGGTCCAATTGTTTGGGACTGTGACTTATGCACCCTGAAGGAAATGGTGGCAGAAGGTGTTAAATTGTAACTATTTGTCCCAGTTCAACCTGGTCTTTCCCTTTTCTTCACCCCTTCTCCCCCCAATGAAGTTGGCTGGTTTAAACCTTTGTGCTTGCAAGTGGGTACAGATTTGCCTAGCAAAGGTTCCCAGAGTGGTTATAGGTTCCCAGATTACTGGGTGCGAGCTTGAGGCAAAACCAAGTAAGAATTTTAGAGAATCCCCTCAAATCATGACCTGGCCCTTGTTGTTGCCAATGCCAGGGGCAGAAGGGCTCAGAAGGTGGGGAGCTGGGGGCAGGGAACGGTGTAAAGGCAGCTGAGGAATGAATCAGCCAACAGCCACTCTTGCTCCTCAGTTCAGCCCCTCCTCAGAGTAATCTGCCAGGGGATCCAGCACACTGAGGTGGCAGAGGCTTGTGCAGGAGGGTTGTGGGACACCAGGGCAGGCAGGGGTGGCTGGATCAGCTGTGCTCAACTTTATTCAAGCCTGAAACTCTGCACATGGAAGACTTAAAGCCACAGGCTGGCCATAGAGTTAAATCCTCTACCCTTCCAACCCAAGCATCCTCCTCGCCCTGTCAGTGGAGAGAGAGAGAGAGAGAGAGATGCAGGATAAGAAGCTGACACATTTGTCACCATCAGGACCTGTTTGACAGGAGGCTGCTGCCTTATCAGGTGAGAAGCTGGCACTTCATGCTGCTCCAGTGATTTATTTCAATAGATCTTCGGACTTCTTAGCAGCAACGACAACATTTTGAGGAGTCCAGCTCCATGTGGCATAGACTCCTAGACTTCACGGCCAGAAGGGACCATCGTGATCATCTAGCCTGACCTCCTGGGACAGTGGAGAGAAAGGCCTGGAGATAGGAGTGGGGTGAAATCCAGTCCCTTTGGCTGGGACTCTTGCTGAACCATCAGCCCCATTCACAAACCACCCCGATGTGCAGAAAGAAGAGCAAATATGGCAGGTGACCAGCTTGGCTTAACAGAGAACTCTTCAGTGAGCTTAAACACAAAAAGGAAGCTTATAAGAAGTGGAAACTTGGAAAAATGACAAGGGAAGAGTATAAAGATATTGCTCGAGCAAGCAGGGCCATAATCAGGAAGGCCAAAACACAACTGGAGTTGCAGCTAGCAAGGGATGTGAAGGGTAACAAGAAGGGTTTCTACAGGTATGTTAGCAACAAGAAAAAGGTCAGGGGAAGTGTGGGACACTTAATGAATGGGGGAGGCAACCTAGTGACCGATGATGTGGAAAAAGCTGAGGTACTCAATGCTCTTTTTGCCTCGGTCTTCACAGACAAGTCAGCTCCCAGACGGCTGTCCCAGCCAGCACGCTATGGGGAGGAGGTGAGCAGCCCTCAGTGGTGAAAGAACAGGTTAAGGACTATTTAGAAAAGCTGGACATGCACAAGTCCATGGGTCCAGATCTAATGCATCCAGGAGTGCTGAGGGAGTTGGCTGATGTGATTACAGAGCCATTCGCCATTATCTCTGAAAACTCCTGGTGATCAGGGGAGGTCCCGGACGACTGGAAAAAGGCAAATATAGTGCCCATCTTTAAAAAAGGGAAGAAGGAGAATCCGGGGAACTACAGCCTCACCTCAGTCCCTGGAAAAATCATGGAGCAGGTCCTCAAGGAAACCATTTTGAAGCACTTGGAGGAGAGGAAGGTGATCAGGAACAGTCAACATGGATTCACCATGGGCAAGTCATGCCTGACCAACCTGATTGCCTTCTATGATGAGATAACTGGCTCTGTGGATATGGGGAATGCGGTGGATGTGATATATCTTGACTTTAGCAAAGCTTTTGATACTGGCTCCCACAGTATTCTTGCCAGCAAGTTAAAAAAGTATGGATTGGATGAATGGACTATAATGTGGATAGAAAGCTGGCTACATTGTCAGGCTCAACGGGTTGTAATCAACGGCTCAATGTCTAGCTGGCAGCCAGTATCAAGCGGAGTGCCCGAGGGGTCGGTCCTGGGGCTGGTTTTGTTCAACATCTTTATTAATGATCTGGATGATGGGATGGATTGCACTCTCAGCAACTTCGCAGATGACACTAAGCTAGGGGGAATGATAGATACGCTGGAGAGGAAGGAGAGGATCCAGATTGACCTAGACAAATTGGAGGATTGGGCCAAAAGAAATCTGATGAGGTTCAACAAGGACAAGTGCAGAGTCCTGCACTTAGGATGGAAGAATCCCATGCACCGCTACAGGCTGGGAACCGACTAGCTAAGAAGCAGTTCTGCAGAAAAGGACCTGAGGATTACAGTGGACGAGAAGCTGGATAGGAGTCAGCAATGTGCCCTTGTTGCCAAGAAGGCGAATGGCATATTGGGCTGCATTCATAGGAGCACTGCCAGCAGACTGAGGGAAGTGATTATTCCCCTCTCTTTGGCACTGGTGAGGCCACATCTGGAATATTGCGTCCAGTTTTGGGCCCCCCACTACAGAAAAGATGTGGACAAATTGGAGAGAGTCCAGCGGAGGGCAACGAAAATTATTAGGGGTCTGGGGCACATGACTTATGAGGAGAGGCTGAGGGAACTGGGCTTGTTTAGTCTGCAGAAGATAAGAATGAGGGATGATTTGATAGCAGCCTTCAACTACGTGAAGAGGGGTTCCAAAGAGGATGGAGCTCGACTGTTCTCAGTGGTGGCAGATGACAAAACAAGGAGTAATGGTCTCAAGTTGCAGTGGGGGAAGTCTAGGTTGGATGTTAGGAAACACCATTTCACAAGGAGGGTGGTGAAACACCGGAATGCGTTACCTAGGGAGGTGGTGGAATCTCCTTCCTTAGAGGTTTTTAAGGCCCGGCTTGACAAAGCCCTGGCTGGGATGATTTAGTTGGGGTTGGTCCTGCTTTGGGCAGGGGGTTGGACTAGATGACCTGTGACAAAGTGGGACTGTTCTTAATGTTTCCTCCGAATATTGTGGGGGTGCCTCAGTTTCCCCTATGCAGTTCTTAAGTATCTGGGGGGTGGGGTAAGGGTGTATGATCATTGCAGAGCCCTAGAGGGCAGGTGTGTGCAGGAGTCTGGACACAGAGAATGGCCGACACCCTGTTTCCTGGCAACTGATGGCCTGAGCTCTTCCGCCCTGCAAGGTGAGAGCTAAAGGGTTGGAGAACAAAGGAATCAGGTGACCTCCTGGCCCGGGAAAGGAACAAAGCCCAGAGGAGGAGGGGCTGGAGGGACTTTCAGTTTGGGGCTGGCTGGGACATGGAGTGAAGGGCAGACGTGGTTGTCTGGCTCACTGCCCCCCCCCCCCCCCAAAATGGACCCAGCTGAGGGGTCCTGTTCTCTGCACCTGCAAGCTCTGTTTTAGACCATGTTCCTGTCATCTAATAAACCTCTGTTTTACTGGCTGGCTGAGAGTCAAGTCTGACTGCGAAGTTGGGGTGCAGGACCCTCTGGCTTCCCCAGGAGCCCTGCCTGAGCGGACTCGCTGGGGGAAGCGCACGGAGGGGCAGAGGATGCTGAATGCTCCGAGGTCAGACCCAGGAAGGTGGAAGTTGTGTGAGCTGTGTGTCCTGAAGACAGGCTGCTCACAGAAAGGCGACTGCCCCAGAGTCCTGACTGGCTTCATGGGGAGCAGTTCCAGAGTATCGCCCAGGGACTCCGTGACAACTGGTGGCAGTGGTGGGATGTACTGCACCCCGTGGACGGCGCTTCCTGCAGTAAGTGACTGGGGAGCAGTAAAACGAAGGGGGATTGACGGGGACCAGGCGTGCTGAAGATTCAGAGAGAGACGGTTTCAGGGGGTGGTTAACTCCTGGAAGTGTGTGACCAGAGAGGAGGACTTTTGCAGTAACAGGGTCCCCCGGGGGATTGCAGCGAGCGGTCCCAGGGGCGGAGGAGTCTGCAGCTCGACCCTGGCAAAGAGGTGGTGACTTCGAGAAGGGCTGGCACACTAGGGGTTCTCCCTGGAAACCGTGGGGAGCTGAGAGCACACAGGCCTGTGAGTCCACAACAACTTGGGAAGAGCGGAGTGACGGCCTGTCACCGTCTCCTTAAGAAGGACATTGTAACCCCGTGCAGAAAGAGAGGGTTGAGCATTGGAAAGTTCACCAAGGCACAGTTAATCGTGCAGCTGGAGGAGGATGACCGCTCTAAGGGACAGATTCCTGACCCCAAATGGGGCGATAGCAGGATCTGGGAGCAGCTGGAGTGGGAGCCAGGCATCGCCAAGACTCCTGTCCCTGACTAGACGAGGGTCTTCACGATCGGGTTCCCCATCCGGGGATCGGAGACGGACGGGATTGGAGCTGAGTCCGAGAGAGCCAGAGGACTGTGAGAGACAGCGAGAGCCCGAGAAAGAGCTGCAGAAGCAGCAGCAGCATGAACTGGCGGTGGGGGAGCGGAGAGGCCTAGGGGACCTCCCAGGGGTGAGTGGGGATAGACCCCGGGGGGCCAGCTCCGCAGGGAACCTCGAGACTAAATTGCTGCCCCTGGTTAAGGAGGGGGGGGATGTGGATGCCCACCTCACTGCCTTTGAGCAGGCTGGAGATTTGAACCAGGGGGATCCTGCGGAAAAGCCCCGGTGTCTAGCTCCCTTGCTGGGTCCCAAGGCCGTAGACTCCGTCAGCCAGATGGGTGGGGAGGTGGACAGGCTCCCACTCCCGACCCCAACCTATATGTCTGTGTGGAGTTTCCTGGGGCCAGGCCCCTCGGACCCCCAGTGGGAGCGGAAGGTGATGGCCAGCTTGTCGGGGAGAAGACCCAATCCCAGTTTGACCCCTGGGGTTTTGGGGTGGCCAAAGGGCACGGGTCGCAGAAACCTTCCCACATGCGGCCTGCGAGTGCTATCGACCACCCCTGACCTAAGGGAGGGCGTGAAACTGGAAGGACCTGTAACTCCTACCAAGGAACGGGAGAGATGCTGGAGCATCCATGGGAACGTTGGTGGCTTCGAACTTCCCCAGGTCACCGGGTAAAGTGACCCCGCTCAGTTCGATCTCGAAGGGGGGAGAGATGTGACAAAGTGGGACTGTTCTTAATGTTTCCTCCGAATATTGTGGGGGTGCCTCAGTTTCCCCTATGCAGTTCTTAAGTATCTGGGGGGTGGGGTAAGGGTGTATGATCATTGCAGAGCCCTAGAGGGCAGGTGTGTGCAGGAGTCTGGACACAGAGAATGGCCGACACCCTGTTTCCTGGCAACTGATGGCCTGGGCCCTTCCCCCCTGCAAGGTGAGAGCTAAAGGGTTGGAGAACAAAGGAATCAGGTGACCTCCTGGCCCGGGAAAGGAACAAAGCCCAGAGGAGGAGGGGCTGGAGGGACTTTCAGTTTGGGGCTGGCTGGGACATGGAGTGAAGGGCAGACGTGGTTGTCTGGCTCACTGCCCCCCCCCCCCCCCAAAATGGACCCAGCTGAGGGGTCCTGTTCTCTGCACCTGCAAGCTCTGTTTTAGACCATGTTCCTGTCATCTAATAAACCTCTGTTTTACTGGCTGGCTGAGAGTCAAGTCTGACTGCGAAGTTGGGGTGCAGGACCCTCTGGCTTCCCCAGGAGCCCTGCCTGAGCGGACTCGCTGGGGGAAGCGCACGGAGGGGCAGAGGATGCTGAATGCTCCGAGGTCAGACCCAGGAAGGTGGAAGTTGTGTGAGCTGTGTGTCCTGAAGACAGGCTGCTCACAGAAAGGCGACTGCCCCAGAGTCCTGACTGGCTTCATGGGGAGCAGTTCCAGAGTATCGCCCAGGGACTCCGTGACAACTGGTGGCAGTGGTGGGATGTACTGCACCCCGTGGACGGCGCTTCCTGCAGTAAGTGACTGGGGAGCAGTAAAACGAAGGGGGATTGACGGGGACCAGGCGTGCTGAAGATTCAGAGAGAGACGGTTTCAGGGGGTGGTTAACTCCTGGAAGTGTGTGACCAGAGAGGAGGACTTTTGCAGTAACAGGGTCCCCCGGGGGATTGCAGCGAGCGGTCCCAGGGGCGGAGGAGTCTGCAGCTCGACCCTGGCAAAGAGGTGGTGACTTCGAGAAGGGCTGGCACACTAGGGGTTCTCCCTGGAAACCGTGGGGAGCTGAGAGCACACAGGCCTGTGAGTCCACAACAACTTGGGAAGAGCGGAGTGACGGCCTGTCACCGTCTCCTTAAGAAGGACATTGTAACCCCGTGCAGAAAGAGAGGGTTGAGCATTGGAAAGTTCACCAAGGCACAGTTAATCGTGCAGCTGGAGGAGGATGACCGCTCTAAGGGACAGATTCCTGACCCCAAATGGGGCGATAGCAGGATCTGGGAGCAGCTGGAGTGGGAGCCAGGCATCGCCAAGACTCCTGTCCCTGACTAGACGAGGGTCTTCACGATCGGGTTCCCCATCCGGGGATCGGAGACGGACGGGATTGGAGCTGAGTCCGAGAGAGCAAGAGGACTGTGAGAGACAGCGAGAGCCCGAGAAAGAGCTGCAGAAGCAGCAGCAGCATGAACTGGCGGTGGGGGAGCGGAGAGGCCTAGGGGACCTCCCAGGGGTGAGTGGGGATAGACCCCGGGGGGCCAGCTCCGCAGGGAACCTCGAGACTAAATTGCTGCCCCTGGTTAAGGAGGGGGGGGATGTGGATGCCCACCTCACTGCCTTTGAGCAGGCTGGAGATTTGAACCAGGGGGATCCTGCGGAAAAGCCCCGGTGTCTAGCTCCCTTGCTGGGTCCCAAGGCCGTAGACTCCGTCAGCCAGATGGGTGGGGAGGTGGACAGGCTCCCACTCCCGACCCCAACCTATATGTCTGTGTGGAGTTTCCTGGGGCCAGGCCCCTCGGACCCCCAGTGGGAGCGGAAGGTGATGGCCAGCTTGTCGGGGAGAAGACCCAATCCCAGTTTGACCCCTGGGGTTTTGGGGTGGCCAAAGGGCACGGGTCGCAGAAACCTTCCCACATGCGGCCTGCGAGTGCTATCGACCACCCCTGACCTAAGGGAGGGCGTGAAACTGGAAGGACCTGTAACTCCTACCAAGGAACGGGAGAGATGCTGGAGCATCCATGGGAACGTTGGTGGCTTCGAACTTCCCCAGGTCACCGGGTAAAGTGACCCCGCTCAGTTCGATCTCGAAGGGGGGAGAGATGTGACAAAGTGGGACTGTTCTTAATGTTTCCTCCGAATATTGTGGGGGTGCCTCAGTTTCCCCTATGCAGTTCTTAAGTATCTGGGGGGTGGGGTAAGGGTGTATGATCATTGCAGAGCCCTAGAGGGCAGGTGTGTGCAGGAGTCTG
Source organism: Chelonia mydas (assembly GCF_015237465.2). Lineage (NCBI taxonomy): Eukaryota > Metazoa > Chordata > Testudines > Cheloniidae > Chelonia > Chelonia mydas. Next base: position 16,609,447 of record NC_051259.2, on the reverse strand, counting down.
GACACAGAGAATGGCCGACACCCTGTTTCCTGGCAACTGATGGCCTGAGCTCTTCCGCCCTGCAAGGTGAGAGCTAAAGGGTTGGAGAACAAAGGAATCAGGTGACCTCCTGGCCCGGGAAAGGAACAAAGCCCAGGGGAGGAGGGGCTGGAGGGACTTACAGTTTGGGGCTGGCTGGGACATGGAGTGAAGGGCAGACGTGGTTGTCTGGCTCACTGCCCCCCCCCCCCCAAAATGGACCCAGCTGAGGGGTCCTGTTCTCTGCACCTGCAAGCTCTGTTTTAGACCATGTTCCTGTCATCTAATAAACCTCTGTTTTACTGGCTGGCTGAGAGTCAAGTCTGACTGCGAAGTTGGGGTGCAGGACCCTCTGGCTTCCCCAGGAGCCCTGCCTGAGCGGACTCGCTGGGGGAAGCGCACGGAGGGGCAGAGGATGCTGAATGCTCCGAGGTCAGACCCAGGAAGGTGGAAGTTGTGTGAGCTGTGTGTCCTGAAGACAGGCTGCTCACAGAAAGGCGACTGCCCCAGAGTCCTGACTGGCTTCATGGGGAGCAGTTCCAGAGTATCGCCCAGGGACTCCGTGACATGACCTCCTGAGGTCTCTTTCAACCCTGATATTCTATGATTCTATGACCAAGATACACACAAATGACTTGCCCACTGGGCGAAGGCTCTCGATTACCAGCAACAGCACAGAATCCTGCCCCTCAAATCACGATGTGGGAATTTTCTGCATTTGACAGTGTTGCCAATGATATTTGATGTTTTCCTTAAAGTCCTGTCTCCCGGCGTCACATTATGGGAGAATTTCAGCTCTCGTTTCAAAAATGAAGTTTCTAGTCCTCATGGTTGCATATAAAATCTTGTAAGTGTGACCCCTAAAGGCTCAAACCAGAAAGCAGAATGAAGAGGCCCCCAGAAGCATTCTTTTTTAAAGTCTGCAGATTTTTAAGCTAATCTCATGATTTTTTTAGGCCTGACTCAAGATCTTTGAATGCTTGGGGCTGGCAATACGGGATACGGCATTCACAGCCTAACCCGAACAAACACAGGTGGGAAATGTGTATCAGAATAGCATGGATCAGACAGAGCTTTCACAGTGAAATCCCGCCAAAGGGACTGGATTTCACCCCACTCCTATCTCCAGGCCTTTCTCTCCACTGTCCCAGGAGGTCAGGCTAGATGATCACGATGGTCCCTGCTGACCGTGAAGTCTAGGAGTCTATGCCACATGGAGCTGGACTCCTCAAAATGTTGTCGTTGCTGCTAAGAAGTCCGAAGATCTATTGAAATAAATCACTGGAGCAGCATGAAGTGCCAGCTTCTCACCTGATAAGGCAGCAGCCTCCTGTCAAACAGGTCCTGATGGTGACAAATGTGTCAGCTTCTTATCCTGCATCTCTCTCTCTCTCTCTCTCTCTCTCTCTCTCTCTCTCTCTCTCTCTCTCTCTCTCTCTCTCTCTCTCTCTCTCTCTCTCCACTGACAGGGCGAGGAGGATGCTTGGGTTGGAAGGGTAGAGGATTTAACTCTATGGCCAGCCTGTGGCTTTAAGTCTTCCGTGTGCAGAGTTTCGGGCTTGAATAAAGTTGAGCACAGCTGATCCAGCCACCCCTGCCTGCCCTGGTGTCCCACAACCCTCCTGCACAAGCCTCTGCCACCTCAGTGTGCTGGATCCCCTGGCAGATTACTCTGAGGAGGGGCTGAACTGAGCAGCAAGAGTGGCTGTTGGCTGATTCATTCCTCAGCTGCCTTTACACCGTTCCCTGCCCCCAGCTCCCCACCTTCTGAGCCCTTCTGCCCCTGGCATTGGCAACAACAAGGGCCAGGTCCTGATTTGAGGGGATTCTCTAAAATTCTTACTTGGTTTTGCCTCAAGCTCGCACCCAGTAATCTGGGAACCTATAACCACTCTGGGAACCTTTGCTAGGCAAATCTGTACCCACTTGCAAGCACAAAGGTTTAAACCAGCCAACTTCATTGGGGGGAGAAGGGGTGAAGAAAAGGGAAAGACCAGGTTGAACTGGGACAAATAGTTACAATTTAACACCTTCTGCCACCATTTCCTTCAGGGTGCATAAGTCACAGTCCCAAACAATTGGACCCTGCATGGCTGATGCCGTTTGTTCTACCTCCCAGCCTCCCACTCTCAGTTCACAGGTCCCCAACTTCCTCACTCACGATTTGCGCTTCCACGAGTCCAGGAAAACCAGGGTTCCTGTTTTGCAGGCAGCCCTGGGACCTACGACCTGCCCTGCTATAATGACTTCAGCAGCTAGGACAGGGAGGCCTCACCACGGTCACTAGGCTGACTAGATGGTTGCTGTGAATCCTCTTCTCCTGCTGTAATGCACACATCTGCTCTCGCTCTGCTGCTCAGCTAAGAGTGAATCCAAGTGCCACTTCCCTCTGGCTGGGCCTAACCACTGCCTTGCTGAGCCTGCTGCTCAGATGACCAGTCCTGCTCTGACCTCTGCTTGCTACTAGCTAGACAACCAGACCTTCGAATGACTTCTCTTCAGATAAGGCACTTACGGCTCTTAGCACAGCTCTTTCACATTACAGTCCTTATGTCTGCAAACCAGGGACATACACAACTTCCCTCTCTGGCCTGTCTGGGGCCTCTTACCCCACCTCGGAAAACACCAGTTTTCATCAGGGTGACCCCCAAACCCACTCATTACCCAGGCTTTGCCCAGGAGAGTTCCAACAGGGTAATCCCAGAAATATGGGGTCCAAGTACAAAATTTAGTCAAGCTATCCCTCAAGGTCCCCAGACTGCCTGCAGATAATATGCCGTTATGGCACTGCCTCACTCAGTCGACTGCCCTTGCTCTGCCAGCAGACAGCTCGCTCAAACACCTTGCTTCTCTCATAGGCTTCAGGCCACAGGGCTCACAGCTCCATTCCTACCTGCCTCGGTGCTGACTTCTCATAGCTTTTAAGGCCAGAAGGAACTCTTATGGTCATCCGGTCTGACTGCCTGCATAGCCCAGGCTAGAGGATTCCACCCAATGATCCCTGCATCCAGCCCATCCACTCCAGTGCATCTTTTAGTGAGACACCCAGTCTTGACTTAAAGACTCCATGGGATGGAGACCCCACCACATCCTTAGGTGAGCTGGTCTCATGGTTAATTACGTTCATTTCTATTTTGTTATATGATGGTGTATGCCTGTAGGCTGTAGCTCTCCAGGGGAGGAGCTCTCTACCACCATCTACTGATGAACTGGAGGAAGATACGGAATGAGCAAGCCTTGTTTGCATCTTTGTTACTGCGGCAAAGTCGCTGCCTGAACACACACCCTCCTGAGTAGTGCGGCACAGCAGCGACTTTTGCCTCAGTTTCCCCCACCTTCTTTTGGCCCACTGTGTCCATAGGAGTGTCCTGGCCCTCCAGCCAGACCACTTTACAGAGCACAGCCCCTTCCAGGGCCACAGAGTCATCAAAGTCCCACAAAAATGTATACAAACCAAACCTTCAGCCCAGGTGGGCTCAGCACAATCACACCTCTGCTGCTGCTGCTCCCTGGTTTGATCAATCCTCCATCCTCCCCTTAATCGGGGATTCCAGCAGGCTCCAGCTCACTGGGGCCCCATCTCAGTCAGGCTTCCAGCTCATCTCGGAGAAGCCCATCTAGTGTTTTCCCCTGTCAGCCTTCTTTCCAGGCTGCTTCCCAGAGACTGGGCATTTCCCTCTGGGTCTTCTCTCCCTATGTGGGCTCACCCCACTCATTATGGCAACAAACCTTCTCTCCCCAACTTGGCTTTAGTTCTAATTCAGCCTGGCCCACACTCCCGATGCACCAAGGCTGGTTAATTGGCCTCTCGGGTCCATATTAATTCTTTTGCAACCAGTGAAGGGTAAGCACCCCTCTCAGTCAACCATCACCACAGTGTGAAAATGGTGGTTATTTCATTCAAAATGCTTGTAAGTTTGGGTTGTAGGGATAATGAAACCTTATTATCACAGAATCATAGGACCGGAAGGGACCTCGAGAGGTCATCTATTCCTGTCCCCTGCACTCATGGCAGGACTAATTATCTAGACCATCCCTGACAGGTGTTTGTCCAACCTGCTCTTAAAAATCTCCAGTGATGTAGATTCCACAGCCCCCCTAGGCAATTTATCCACCCTGACAGTTAGGAAGTTTTTCCTAATATCCAACCTAAACCGACCTTGCTGCAATTTAAGCCCATTGCTTCTTGTCCTATCATCAGAGGTTAAGAAGAACAATTTTTCTCCCTCCTCCTTGTAACATCCTTTTACGTACTTGAAAACTGTTCTCATGTCCCCTCTCAGTCTTCTCTTTTCCAGACTAAACAAACCCAATTTTTTCAATCTTCCCTCATAGGTCATGTTTTCTAGACCTTTAATCATTTTTGTTGCTCTTCTCTGGACTTTCTCCAATTTGTCCACATCTTTCCTAAAATGTGGTGCCCAGAACTGGACACAGTACTCCAGCCGAGGCCTAATCAGCATGGAGTAGAGCGAAAGAATTACTTCTCGTGTCTTGCTTACAACACTCCTGCTAATACAGCCCAGAAGGATGTTCGCTTTTTTTGCAACAGAGTTACACTGTTGACTCATATTTAGCTTATGGTCCACTCTGACCCCCAGATCCCTTTCCACAGGACTCCTTCCTCGGCCGTCATTTCCCATTTTGTGTGTGTGCAACTGATTGTTCCTTCCTAAGTGGAGTACTTTGCATTTGTCCATTTTGAATTTCATCCTATTTACTTCAGACTGTTTCTCCAATTTGTCCAGATCATTTTGAATTTTAATCCTAACCTCCAAAGCACTTGCAACCCCTCCCAGCTTGGTATTGTCTGCAGACTCTATAAGTGTACTCTCTATACCATTATCTAAAACATTGATGAAGATATTGAACAGAACTGGACCCAGAACTGATCCCTGTGGGACCCCACTCGTTATGCCCTTCCAGCTTGACTGTGAACCCTTAATAACTACTCTCTGGGAATGGTTTTCAAACTGTTTTTGCACCCACCTTATAGTAGCTCCACCTAGGTTGCATTTCCCTAGTTTGTTTATGAGAAGGTCATGTGATACAGTATAAAAAGCTTTTCTTAAGTCAAGATATACCACACTTCCCCCCATCCACAAGGCTTGTTACCCTGTCAAAGAAACCTATCAGGCTGGTTTGACACAATTGCTTCTTGACACAAATCCATGCTAACTACTACTTAAAACCATATTATCTTCTAGATGTTTGCAAATTGATTGCTTAATTATTTGCTCCATCATCTTTCCGGGTATATTATCCTTGCTGTGTGATACAGAGGTAACAAGATCAAACTGACCTTGCCATGAGTGAGGAGTTGCCATAGTGGAAACCTCAGTCTTGCATTCCTGGGTGATGGGGCTTGGTCCCAAGCCAGGTAGCAAGGGAGAGCCTCCTGTTTTGTTGAAAAGAATGAATCCCATTTGGCAAGGACTCTGCCTAAGGGTCCTGCGTGCTACGGAGTTCTCCTGCATTGTGCACGAACAGAACTGAGAGAACTCTGGGAAGGAACTTCGTAACAGTGGTAGAACTCAAATCACCATTGCTGAGTTAAAGCCTGGGTACTTGGAAGTGAACCAGGGTGATGCAGACGCAGTAGCGCGATAAAAGCCAATGTCTGAGTGCTGATAATAGCTCACCTTAATTGATCACTCTCGTTACAGTGGGTATGGCAACACCCATGGTTTCATGTTCTCTGTGTATCTATATATATCTTCCTACTGTATTTTCCACTGCATGCGTCCGATGAAGTGGGTTTTAGCCCACGAAAGCTTATGCTCAAATAAATGTGTTAGTCTCTAAGGTGCGACGAGTATGCCTCATTCTTTTTTCAGTCCCTTTTGCACTGCTCCTGCATCACTAAGGGAACAGACTGCAACTCTGTCCCCCAGCACGGCAGGGGCTCCTCATGGGGAGCAGTTAGTGTAGCTGGGTCCTATGCCACCCTCCCCACTACCCCCAACACAAGGAGTATGCTAGGATTAGGGAAGAGATAGAGAAAGGCAAGGAGCACTAGACGCTGAGTGCAATGTACTCTGGCTATGTTCTGCTGGTGGCTGGCCCCTTAAGGACCATACACAGTTGGTGCGAGTTAGAACAGCCTTCAGTCTGCTCCAGCGTGGGTCAGAGCATTAGGAAGGTGTAGCTAACGCCCTGCTGGACCTCACACCTCTGCTGCACTCAGCTAAGCTCAGCAGCGAATGTGGCCCAAAGTGTAGAGAGTTAACTTAAAATGCTAGTAAACAAGCGGTAGGCTAACGCCACCTCTGCACGCTAGCTTCGGGAGAGCTGTTCCTCCGTGCTACGCCAGCAGGGAAACAGTGCCTGTAGAGCTAAAGAAAAAAAACACACTGCAAAGTGCAAGTGCTGAAGTAAACCCCTGACACGTGTGCACATCATCTCACTTTTGCCTTCAAGGCTTGGAGTGAAAACTAGCTCCTCGAAGGCCTCAGACAGCTTTATCTACAAAAAGAATGGTTAGCTAATTAGCACGGCATGCAAACTGCCTGCACCACAGGAATGTTCAAAGTTGAGGCTGATACCAGTGCCATGGGTGCAGAAGGACTGATGGGACCCACCCTTCTGCCTGGGATAATACTTTTAATGCCTTCAGTGGTTGGCTTTGTTTTGCTGTTTTGTTGCTATGCGCCCAAGATCTCAGCAAGGGAAACCGGGACTGTACAGGAAACAACACCAGCAAAAAGTCACCAAATCATTGTCCTGATTACATTCCACGTCAGGAGCAAACACATGAATCTGGGCTTGTTTATCTTGAGGCACAATTTTGCCAGTTATCCGCAGTGGTGAGATGTGTATTGGACATGCTGGTCTCAGTGGCAACCCAAAAAACAAAACCAGGAAAAGACTAAGTGTTCCCATGCAACTTCCAGTGCAATCAGCAGGTCTCCTCAAAAGGGCCTTTAGAGCAAGAAATGGGAGAGGGAAAAAGCAATTAGCACAGAGAGTTAAAAGAAAAAAAAGACAATTCTACCATTAATCAGGCCCTTATCAGCAGCAGGGTGCTATAAATGACAGGGTTTAATTGGAATTGTGCAAATGTGTTTGCGCTGGTATGGAGTGCCCTAGAATGCAAGCAGGAATGCAGCCTGCATCCTGTTTTCTTTACTGATGGGGGGTGGGGAGGAGGGCAGTGCACTCCAGGACTCCTTGAAAAGCCCTAGTGTGTTTTCCAAATGCTCCATGCTGGGCTCATGAATTGTGTTTGGGTTTCCTAGCTTCCTGGACAGCAGCACTAGCCTTAAGGGGTCATGAAATGCTAGCTCTGCGCTGTATAAGAAGTGAACCTTCTCTCATGGGCAGCAAGAAGCGCCAAGGCTGCTTGGCACCAAAAAGTTGCACTTGTCTTAATCCCCTCTGTGCCTGGGCTGATGTTGGAGGAAAAACAGACGATTCCCAAAGATGGGAGATTTGTGGTCCAGAAGCTGGTGTACTCCCAATATGCTGGTCAAATAAATGGCATCACATTATCCATCTGGTTCTCTGTGAACGTGGACAGACCTAGTTAATAAAGAATGTGAGGATACGAAAGAATCCCATGGGGTAGATGGTCAGATGAGTGGCTCAACGGGGGTTCCGACTGGGCCTTCAGGTGCTGAGGGCTGCTGAGAAGAGCTGGGGGTAAAGTTTTCCGTCAAATAGTATTGTAGTGAGGGGCCCTGGCCTCCCTCCAAGACGACGGGGTGGGATGGCAGATCACTACAATTATATTCACTGACAAATGCAGTTTGGGGTCAACTGAAACTATCGGCAAATTTGGGTTGAATTTAGGGAATAGTTTTGGCCAAAAAGATTAAAACCACCCCAAAACAAAATGAAAAACTGAAAAAAATCATTTCAGATTCCACAAAACTTTTTGCCCCCAGTTTTTTGTTTTGGCCACTGAACCAAACATTCAGTTCTCTGCCCAGCTCTAGTGCTGAGTGGCCTCAATTCCCATTCAAGTCCATAGAAGTTGAAGGTTCACAGCACTTTGCAGGACTGAGTCCTTAGTCCGGCCCTGTAGATTCAGTCAACCATTTGGTCCACCAAGAAGGCACCTTTCATCCTTCTGCATCACAGTGCATCTTCTGTGGCAGGGTCTACTTCAACCTGTAGGAATCCTCTCCTGTTTCTCCCTGGGGATCCTGGGCAGACCTCCAGCTATTTATCTATTCCCTCTCTCTTCCTCATGGTGGGACTTTAAGTGATTCATCTAGTCCTTCCCTCTCCATGATGGCTGGGAGCTCTTCTGATCCATTCAGTCTAAGGCCTTGCATCATGGTATCTCAGCTCTCCTAGCCCCAGGCAGTGTGCTGGAAGCTCTGGTGAGCTATCTAGCCCGACCTGCTGACAATGGTATGATTCATTTAACTATCCTCAGCACTGGGGAAAAAAAATCACCATGGACCTTTACCCCTTTCAGCAGAAGAAGTAGTTATGACCTGGCAGGTATTTTTTTAAAGGGAATCGTAGTCAGTGTTTCATTTTGTTTTCTGTTTACACTGAGCAGTGACTCATTAGGGAGGGAAAGTCATACCCCTCGACCAAATTCTGCAGCTCTTTCTCAGTCAAACCTCCCACCTGCTTGTGTGGGAGTGTCTCTGAGTAAGGGACTGATCCCCTTGTTCTGTGAAACCCTTGGACTACGAAGATGTGATTTTGTTTTATAAAGGCAGGCTCCAGGTGTGACAAATGCAGAAGGCATTCCCACAATAATTAAGCAGCATTCTTATTTATGTCATCTCCTGGCTCTTGCATAGGTTTTATGATTCTCATTATGTAGACATATTACTTTTGGATTGACTCACCTGATGCACTGATTGGCACTTTACTGTAGCCTCCAGTTATAGTGGTTTTTATGATATTCAGAAGAATTTAACTATTACCACACTATTAGAAAGAACACTGGAAAATGATTAAGTTGCTGAAGGTCAAGCAAATTTCTCTAATCGTTCTGTGTATGCTACTCCCTCAAGGACTGAGCTGGAGGGAGATAATTCTGCTTTAATAATAAAGTCACAGAGATATACCTTGTCTTTACCATCAAATCTCTGAAGAAAGGGTTATTCTCAATTTTAAGAGCTTGTCTAAGCTGTTATCAATTCTCTGCTGAAATGAATTCTTGGAAGTTTTCATGGTATGTATTGTAAACTACAAAAAATAAAACCAAACAAACCCCATCAGGTTGGCTTATTGAGTTGGTTAACACATATTGCAAATAATGTGCTATCAGGGTCATCATAAACTGAATGTAAAGATGAGCTGATGGGAGCTCCTTTTAAAATCCCATCACAGTTTGAGAGGGAGGTTGGGTGATTCTCCAGACTGTGATGGAGTCACCCCCTTTCTCTGGGTACAGCTAAATCATTCCTGTGAAAGACTAGTTATTGCTGCAGGTCATAAAAGTACCTCTAAACAGCCTCCCCCACCCCCCACCCCCCTTTGGAATGCACCAAGTGTCAGGTATTTATTTCCAGGAGTACATCCCTCCGCAAGGTGTTCATATCCCCTATTGCCAACCACTACAAGCTAAACATTGGGCTGTATTCTCAGGATTCTCAGAATAGCTTGTAGGACCAAAGCATGAACATTCCCTTCAGGAACAACAAGGAGTCTGGTGGCACTTTAAAGACTAACAGATTTATTTGGGCATAAGCTTTTGTGGGGGAAAAACCCACTTCTTCAGATGCATGGAGTGCAAATTACAGAAGCGAGGACTGGCCTGCCTCTCAAGGTCTGTGAGAGTGAGGGATCCTTTTCCAGGATAGGTTGTACATAAGAACAAATGGCCATACTGAATCAGACCAAAGGTCCATCCAGCCCAGTATCCTGTCTGCCGACAGTGGCCAATGCCAGGTGCCCCAGAGGGAGTGAACCTAACAGGTAATGATCAAGTGATCTCTCTCCTGCCATCCAGCTCCACCCTCTGACAAACAGAGGATAGGGACACCCTTCCTTACCCATCCTGGCTAATAGCCATTAATGGACTTAACCTCCATGAATTTATCCAGTTCTCTTTTAAACCCTGTTATAGTCCTAGCCTTCACAACCTCCTGAGGCAAGGAGTTCCACAGGTTGACTGTGCGCTGCGTGAAGAAGAACTTCCTTTTATTTGTTTTAAACCTGCTGCCCATTAATTTCATTTGGTGGCCCCTAGTTCTTATATTATGGGAACAAGTAAATAACTTTTCCTTATTCACTTTCTCCACACCTCTCATGATTTTATAGACCTCTATCACATCCCCCCTTAGTCTCCTCTTTTCCAAGCTGAAAAGTCCTAGCCTCTTTAATCTCTCCTAATATGGGACCCATTTCAAACCCCAGTCATTTTAGTTGCCCTTCTCTGAACCTTTTCTAATGCCAGTATATTTTTTTTGAGATGAGGAGACCACTTCTGTACGCAGTATTCAAGATGTGGGCGTACCATGGATTTATACAAGGGCAATAAGATATTCTCCGTCTTATTCTCTATGCTTTTTTTAATGATTCCTAACATCCTGTTCGCTTTTTTGACTGCCGCTGCACACTGCATGGATGTCTTCAGAGAACTATCCACAATGACTCCAAGATCTTTCTCCTGATTAGTTGTAGCTAAATTAGCCCCCATCATATTGTATGTATAGTTGGGGTTATTTTTTCCAATGTGCATTACTTTACATTTAGCCACATTAAATTTCATTTGACATTTTGTTGTCCAATCACTTAGTTATGTGAGACCTTTTTGAAGTTCTTCACAGTCTGCTTTGGTCTTAACTATCTTGAGCAGTTTAGTATCGTCTGCAAACTTTGCCACCTCACTGTTTACCCCTTTCTCCAGATCATTTATGAATAAGTTGAATAGGATTGGTCCTAGGACTGACCTTGGGGAACACCACTAGTTATCCCTTTCCATTCTGAAAATTTACCATTTGTTCCTACCCTTTGTTCCCTGTCTTTTAACCAGTTGTCAATCCATGAAAGGATCTTCCCTCTTATCCCATGACAACTTAATTTATGTAAGAGCCTTTGGTGAGAGACCTTGTCAAAGACCTTCTGGAAATCTAAGTACGCTATGTCCACTGGATCCCCCTTGTCCACGTTTGTTGACCCCTTCAAAGAACTCTAATAGATTAGTAAGACATGATCTCTCCCTTTACAGAAACCATGTTGACTTCTAGATCATTGATGATGCGCTGGAGAGGTTTTAGCTGGGGTTGTACGTGATGGCCGGTGGTGTTCTGTTATTTTCCTTGTTGGGCCTATCCTGTAGTAGGTGACTTCTGGGTACCATCTCACTCTGTCAATCTGTTTCCTCACTTCCCCGGGTGGGTATTGTAGTTTTGAGAATGCTTGATAAAGATCTTGTAGGTGTTTGTCTCTGTCTGAGGGACTGGAGCAAATTCGGTTGTATCTTAGGGCATGGCTGTAGACAACGGATCATGTGATGTGTCCTGGATGGAAGCCGGAGGTATGTAAGTCAGCATACCAGTCAGTAGGAAACCTACTTTTCTGATGATGAAACAGAAAGCCTACACCCCCAGAGTGTCAGGCATCTAGAGCACTCGCTCTGGATCTGAAGAGCCAAGTTTAAGTCCCCACTCGGCCTGATTCAGAGCAGGGACTGAAACACTGGTCTCCCACGCTCCAGGCCAGTGTCAGTCTCTGTTTCTCCCTATAGCTGGTTAGGGCTGTCCCACTTTGTATGAATAAATAAATATTCATGGAGCCAGAGAAACTGCTTCTAGAGCCCTGTGATCAAAGCACTCCCTTGGGAGACCTGGCTTCAAGCTCCTACTCCAAAGCAGGGATTCAGACCAGGGTCTGTCACATCCCAGGTGAGTGCCCTAACAACCACTCAATTCTGCAGGAATGGGGTCTCTCTGGTTTTAACCAGAAATTCTATCTTGGACAGGAAACCCTTCCCCAACAACATTTTCATTGAACCTGGTACGTTCCTGCGGATGGCTTCGGTTCGGGCAAATGGGCATTTTCCTACAAAAACCTGTTTTGTCAAAAAATTCCCAACCAGCTCTTCTCAGACTGTCCTGATTCCCAACAGCAGACTCACTCTGCCTGTGCCAGTGCTTAATTTGTGCCTGAGCTTGGTAGTTCAGAGCCCTGGCACCTCTGGGCTTGCCGCATCAGTTCTGTATGTTAAAAAATTGCTTGAGCCCCGGTATCCCTTTCATCACAAATTAGGCACTGGCCTGAGCACACTACTACTCAACAGGACCAAGCCACTGGAGTCCAGAGCTGTGTTCCCTCTAAGCTGTGTGGTCGGGCGGCCGCCCAGGAGAGATTCAAGTGCCGCACACTTGCTTAGCAGAGCCGCGAATGTCCGGCAGCATGTGTTCAGGTGCCCCTCTCCCCGCTGCTCTGCAGCCACATTGCTCCTGCAGCTGCTCCCAGGACCCTCTTGCCAGCTGTGCAGAGCAGGGGTGGGGAGTGCTGATGTCAGGGTGTCCCCCTTCCCCCATCCCTGTACCCCATCCCCACAGAGCAGGGGAGAGGAGACAGGGCTCAGGACTCACAACAGCTCTGAGGTCTGAACGAGCCTTCCAAGCCCTCTGGGCAATGAGTGAGTTCCTTAAAGAGACAGCGCACAGCATCGCTCAGAAACTTCCCCAGCAGCCAGCACACACAATCTCTGTTTCTCTCTCTCTCTCTCTCTCTCTCTCTCTCTCTCACAGACACACACACACACACACTCTCTCTTTCTCTCTCCCTCTCCCCCCACCCACATACCCCATCTCCGCAGAGAAGGGGAGAGGGGACATGGCTCAGAAGCAAGAGAGCTTCAGTGAGTGCCTTAAAGAGACACTGCACAGTGTCGCTCAGAAACTTCCGCAGCAGCCAGCACACACACACACACACACACAGTCTCTTTGACACACACACACACACTCACATACAGAGTCTCTGTGTCTCACACACACTGTCTCTGTCACACACACATACACACTGTGACAGGGCAAGGCCAAAAGGCTATAGTAAAGTAATGGGAGACAGATATTTTACCCACAGACTAAACAAATCCCTGTTACCAGGATAAGCAAATGGCAGCTGCTCCAGGTCAGTTAAGATACCTGGGGCCAATTAAGAATCTTTCCAGAAGGCAGGGAGGACAAGCTAGGTTGATTGGGACACCTGAAGCCAATCAGGGACTGGCTGAAACTAGTTAAAAGCCTCCCAGTTAGTCAGGTGGGCGCACATGTCAGGAGCTGTAGGAGGAAGTCGTGCTGTTGGAGAGACTGAGCAGGACAAACTATATCAGGCACAAGGAAGGAGGCCTTGAGCTAAGGGTGAAGTGGATCTTGAGGAGGTGGGGGCTGCTGTGAGGAAGTGGCCCAGGGAATTGTATGTGTCCTGTTTCTAAAAAGTCAGCTACCACAGCTGATACTATTAGGGTCCCTGGGCTGGAGCCCAGAGTAGAGTGTGGGCCAGGGCTCCTCCCCCTTTTGCTCCGCCCCTGATTAATCACTGAGACTGGGAGACAACAGAGACTGTGCAGGTGAGGGTAGCTTCTCCTCACATCCCTTGCTGGCTTATGATGAAAATGGCTCAGTAGGCTGTGACCCTTGCCTCTAGAGAGAGAAGGGCTACATGGAGGGTCACAGTGAGCCTCTGAGGATAGCGAAATCCACCAGAAAACGCAGGACCCATGGAGACAAGGACAGAGCTTTGTCACAACACACACAGTCTGTGTCTCACACACACATACTGTCTCTGTCACAGACACACACACATACAGTCTGTGTGTCTCTCTCTCACACACACAGTCTTTCACACTCATCTTCCAACACATACTTGTATTGTTGTTGTTGTTATGTCTTGGTGCTTCCTGCAATGCACATATAGTCTCTGTAATTTTATTCTTTGAAAGTGTGTTATTTTAGTTTTTTGACTGGTCTATGCATTTCATAATTATTATTTCTCTCTTACACTTAAATTTAATTCTTTGAGTTGTGAGTTCTAAAAGGCCTAACCTGTCCTGGCTGAAGTAATTATCCCTCTGGTAACTTTTTAAAAATATATATTATATCTAGGGTTTTTGTTTCTACTGGTGGCGCACATCTGCACATTACCTCCGTGCACATAACAAAATTTATTCCACACATGGATGAAAAAAATTAGAGGGAACATTGGTCCACAGATCAAAGATATCTGGTTAAAGGGATATTGTCAGGCAGCGTAGGCCCCAAATCTGTTTTGTTTTAATTATTTTTGTTTTAATGTCAAAGGAAACCATTTGGGTTTGGATTTAACTATCCCCCTGTCTGGCCCTTGTGCAATCCAAACAGTGCCCGATAGGAAAATGACAATAAACCAATATGAAACTGACTTATCTACTTTCATTCTTTAAAAGCAGAGACTTTCAAAATGAAAACAAACAGCTGAAGAGTAAATTAAATTTTCAGATTATAAATTCTTCAGTGTCTTCCTCTGTGTTGGGAAAGTACCCAGCACATAATAACTAATAAAATTTCAAAAAAATTATCTCTGATTTAACAATCTCAGGCTCCCGTTTTGCATTGAGTTCCATGCAGTAGCATCCACCTACATGCAGCTCATTGAGGGATTGGAATCTAAGTTTTTATTAGTAATACCATACTAATAAGGATTAAAGTTTTAAACAATATGGCTGTTAACCTGGCTGGGCCCTTTTGATTTTTCTTTTTCCAGTTTCCAGTGTCTTCTGTGCTTCCTATTGTCATCTGTGACACAAAGGCGAAGTACCTAAAAGTTGTTTTCATGACATATTCCATCTGCCAAGAGCTTGGTAATGGCAATCTCATGAATTTTGTAATCTGAGCAGAATGATTAGATGCTTATCTGAACTTAACCTCTGAACCTTCCATGGTTCCCTTGTCACTGCTGTAACTTAGAAAGAGCTGGCCAAATTACAGACATTGTACGGAGCCTCCATGTGAAGTCACGTCCAGGTCATCCTTTCAGTTCAGGTTAATGGTGTTGGTCGGTTTCTGATCATAAATCATCTCTCTCTTTTTTGAAAAGAGGTGTCCATTACAGTTCTTTCCCTATTCAAACTATCACTACCTCAGAGAGACAAGGTGGGTCAGGTAATACCTTTTATTGGCCCTACTTCTGTTGGTGAAAAACACAAGCTCTTGAGCTTACACAGAGCTCTTCTTTAGGTGCTGTGTAAGCTTGAGAGCTTTTCTCTCTCACCAACAGAAGTTGGTTCAATAAAAGATATTACCTCACCTACTTTGTCTCACTTGCGGATACAACAACATTGTAAACACTTTCTGAAGTCTGTGCATTATTTCCCTCTAATGCGGGAGTAGCTGGAGGGTAACTTCAGCCAAGATGAGGAGAGGCTGGAAGCTACTCATTGGTAAAGCTACGATTTAGTCACAGGTATTTTTACCTGTGACTAAATCGTAGCTTTACCAATGAATAAAAGTTTTTAGTAAAAGTTACGGACAGGTCACGGGCAATAACCAAAGTCACCCGACTTTTACTAAAATTACCACTAACCAAATCTTACTTGCTTGCGGGGGGGTGGGGGGGGAGGGGCGGTGCTCCAGTGGATGATGCTGCTCCCGGGGATAGGGAGGCAGCCCATGGCCCTACCACCACCACTCTGGGTTGGGAGGCGGCTCAAGGCCCTAGGATCAGCCGTACCAGCTGCACCAGCCGCTGCAGCTGTGGAAGTCACGGAGGTCCCGGAAAGTCACAGAATCTGTGACTTCCATGACCTCCGTGAAAGATTCACAGCCTTACTCATTGGTAAGTGAGTATGAGCCTAAAGAAGAGATTCTAAAAAGAGTCTAAATTAGTGTTATTTTCATATTGTGCAGGTAGGAAGAAGGTATACATTGCATTAACTTATATTCCCTGTAGATTTGCCTCTGGATCTGATCTATTACTCCCTCTGACTCTGACTTGCTGCAGGTATCTGATCAAGTCACTTAATATCTCTGGGCCAGATTTTTTTAAAGATATGTAGGTGCCTAACTCCCACTGAAACTAATGGGAGTTAGGTGCCTATATACCTTTCAAAATATGGCCCTCTGTGCCTTAGCTTACCAGATCTGTAAAATGGGAATAATATTTAGCTACCTTAAACCAGGGAGACATCATTGGCTGAAAGTGCACATTGATACTTTTATTGCTTCCTCTCTCTTTGGGGTGCTCCCATTCTGGGTTTGCAGGGCTGTATGAGTAGCCATCTCAGCATAGACCGGAGCTCTTGAAAGCTTGCTTCAGTTACCCAGAAAGCTGTGCTCTCTGCTGCAAAGGAGTCATTACAGCCTTCCTAGTTCAGTTAATCATGTTAATTAATGCTTGACATTGTAGGATGAACAGCCACAAGAAGCCTATCAAATGAAGAAGACATTTACTGAAAATAGCCTGTCGTGTTTTGTTATTTGATTTTTATTCATATTTATGAGTGATTTTTAACTGATGGAATCTTATACAAAATAAACAGGGCTGGGGGAAAAGATTTCAGTCGTGTCTAAATTACATATATTGCTGCTCCTCTTTCAGCCTGTGCAGGGGGATAGAAAGGCCTTTCACAGTGTAACAGAGGCAGGGGACACTGAGATGCCGGGAGACTAGCCCCCAGTGTGTCAATCAGCTAAACATCAGATAACTTTGCACACCATGCATCCCACCATGGCACGTTCCATCTTCTTCTTTACAGCCAAGACTTGATTTCAGCTCTCCTGGGGGGTTTTCCATACGTGAAACAAATGAAATAGAACAAAATAATAAAATGTCAATAAGGAGAAAAGGCCAGCAGAGCAGATGTCTTCCTACCACAGCTTCTTCCTTCAGTGTAAGTGATGAAGGCAGGCAAAGCTCTTGTTGCATGCATCACTTGTTTGGGTCAGGCAACAAAGTGCTGTTCTTATATTTTATTACATATGCTCCACAGGAGCACCCGCCACTACAGCAAACATGGGAAAAGTCAACAGAACTTTTTTGAACCTCATGAAAGTTTTTAAAGAGCTGGCTGAGGAGATCACAGGACCATTAATGTTGATTTTCTTGGATTTTGAAGTCTGAAACACTGGGGAAGTACTGGAACACTGGAAGAAAGATAATGTTTTCCCAAAATTTAAAAAGGGTAAACAGGATGACCTAGGTAATTATAGGCCTGTCAGACTGACTTCAATCCCAGGAAAGATAATGATACAGCTGATATGGGTCTCAATCAATAAATAATTAAAGGAGGGTAATATAATTAATGCCAATCAACATGGGTTTATAGAAAATAGATCCTGTCAAACTAACTCGAGATTTTTTTTTGATGCGATTCCAAGTTTAGTTGTTAAAGGTAATAATGTTGACGTAACATACATAGAATTCTGTAAGGAGTTTGACTTGGTACTATTTGCCATTTTGATTAAAAAAATTAGAACAATACATAATTAATATGATACACTTTAAATGGATTAAAAACTAGCTGATAGGTAAGCAGGGAATCATCATAGACTGAGTGTATTTCCAATATGGTCCTGCGGGGATAGGTTTTTGGCCCTACACTCTAAGATTTTTTATCAATGACTTGGAAGAAAACATAAAATCATCTGTGATAAAGTTTGCAGATGACGCAAAAGTTGGAGGAGTGGTAAAAATTAAGAGGACAGGTCACTGATACAGAGTGATCTTGATTGGTTGGTAAATTGGGTGCAAGCAAACAATATGCATTTTAATAAGTCTGAATGTAAATGTATACATCTGGAAACAAAGAATACAGGCCATACTTACGGAATGGGAGACTAGCCTGGGAAGTAGCGACTGAAAAGGATTTGAGGGCAGTGGCAGATATCAGCTGAACATGAGCACCCAGTACGATGCTCTGGCCAAAAGCACTCATGCAATCCTTGGATGCATAAACAAGGGAATCTTGAATATTAGAGAGGTTATTTTACCTCTGTATTTAGCGCTGGTGCAACTGCTATGAGAATACTCTGTCCAGTTTTGGTGTCCACAATCTTGAATGGTGATAAACCGGAAAGGGTTCAGAGAAGAGCCAAGAGAATGATTAAAGGATTAGAAAACCTGCCTTACAATGATAGACTCAAGGAGCTCAATCTATTTAGCCTAACAAAGAGAAGGTTGAATGGTGATTTGATCATAGGCTGTAAGTACCCACAAATATTTGGTAATGGGCTCTTTAGTCTAGATGACAAACGTCTAACGAGATCCAATGGATGGAAGTTGAAGCTGGACAAATTCTGGAAATAAGATGAAAAATTTTAACAGTGGGGGAAAATAACTATTGGAACAATTTGCCAAGGGTTGAGGTGGATTCTCTATCACTGGCAATTTTATAGAGAGAGTAGATCTTTTTCTAAAAGCTATGTTTTAGTTCAAACAGGACTTATGTGGGGGAAGTCCAATAGCCTGTATTACACAGGAAGTCAGACTAGATAATCATAGTGGTCTCTTGAGGCCTTAGAATCTATGTATTTCTGATGCAGATTGAATCGCTTCTAAATAAAATTATCAGGTTTCATTCCCTGAGGGCTACAGTCTCCCCTCCTTACTCATGCTGAATAAGTTCCTCATTCCATAAATATCCCATTGAAGGGAATGTGGAATAAAGTTTTGTCCGACATGTATAAGGGCATCAGAATCTGCTCGAGTGCACAAGGTATTCAACTGCCTGCAGGCTAATCAGAAATAATTCTTATACAGAATCTCCCACAGGAAAAAAATCAAGAGTCCCATGCCAGGCAGGAGAGTTCCTCGTGCATAGGAGGAACATGAGAAATCATGAGAAACAATTATTAGTCTAAAGATGGTATATAGGACAGGGACTCCGGCACCCTCCATCACTCACACTGAAGGAAGAAATGGGGTTGGGAAGACATCTGCTCTATTGGGATTTTCTCCTTATTGAAGTTTCATTATTTTGTTCTATTTCTTTTATGTATAGAACTTTTTAAAATATTCTTTGATCCTAGTCCTGCCCTAGTCTGTGTTTTGGCATGTAATAAATTTAAGTGGAAATAGTATTCATTTTTGACCTTACATAACATACTATTAAGCTCTCAATTCCTCAGGTGCTCTACATTAGGTCTTATTAGTACAAACTATGAACAAGGGGTCAGTTTCTAAGCCGGTGTAAGTTGGTGTAGCTCCATGAAAGTCAATGAAGCAATGCTGTTTTCCACCAGAAGCCATATCCAGTGCCCTTTGAAGTCACTGGGAGATGTTCATGGTCATTAGCTCAGGCCCCAGCTGAGACGCTGGCCTAAGGTTTGTAAGAGTGGCCAAGGACATTGGATTGCCTCAGGTTTTGGATGCCCAGCTGGAGATATCAGAAGTGTTTAGTATCAGCCCCTCCTGCCAGAGGGCTCACTGATAAGCTTCCCCAGCTGTGTGTAGAGAGCTGTCATCATTCAAATCCCATTGAGGGATTTCTTTTCCGGTTGTAGATATTATGGCCAGAAGGGCCTGTTATGATAGCTCTGTCTGCCACCTGCATGGAACGTCCCCTGTATCCTCATGTGATCTAGAGCACATTTCTAGCTAGACTTCCAGGGGTGGAGATACCTTTATTAGCCAGGACACTGAGCAGGACCTTGGGCTGCTCTGAAAGGGGCAGGTTTCATTCCCATTGGGGATGGGGAAACAATCCTATTCTCAATCTGCCTAGGATCATACTTCTTCTATGATAAAAGAAAGACAAATAAAGGTTGGGCCTAACAAAGACTGCTACAAAAGACATTCCGAGTGATGTGGAAATCATTCCAGAGGAACAAATGAAAGAAACCATGGAAACTTCAGCTTCCTCATTCAGTAACCCTGACATCAGCAACAGACACAGGCAGCTACAGCAAACGGGCTACCTTTTTCTCTTTGGAGGTTTTTGGGGAGAAGGTTGAATGAGTGATAGGAGAATCCCACTTAGGCACAGGGCCCATCCCAGTGAAAAGTGGACAGGACAGGCCTGTCCACTTGCAAAAAGTGGGAGGGCCCTGGCCCCCTGGTTCCGGCACCATTGGCCTGGGGCCCCAGACACAGGGGAAGGAAAGATCAGCAGTAGAGCATGGGGAGAAGTAGGAGGAGACCTGGGGATGGAGTGTGGGCAGGGCAATGCAGGCTTTTGGGGGGTGTCACCCTTCCCTTGCCTTTGATACCTGCTGCCCATGCACTTTGGGTTGGTTTCCCACTCTAGCACACTCATTGGTGCTAGTTGGTATGTTTTATTATCTATAACCTGTCCTCTGCCTGCAAAGAGTGTCAGATGGATGGGTTCATTTTTAAACAAATGAAACCAACTCTATAGGTGAGAGGAGGGAAAGTGTTCGTTATTTTGGTCTCACTAGCACCCCATCGATGTTCATCACTGTAACAGGAGATCAGAGTCTAGATCCTTGCTTTCAGAAATCCTGGCTATTGCACCCAGCACAGTGCAAGGCTTTGATGGCTGTGACTGTGTTAGCATCTAGTCCACAGCTACATTCCCAACAAACACCGGCCAGAGGAGGGCCAATTATATTGGAACCATCCCAGGCTTTTAAGGTCACTGCTAAATGGGGCCACCCTGAACTGAAACCTGTCTCCCCCTGAAAACTCACCCCCTAATTCCTGCCCATCTCTACAGTCTCATTCATGTCTCTGTTCCAAGACCTTGGGAAACAACTAATTCAGCTGTGTTCTGACCACACCCACCACCCCACCCACACTTAACCAGCTATCAAGTGGGGGGGGGAAGAAATCAGAAATGTCACCTTTTACCATCATTTATTACAAATTAAAGTTTACATATTTGCAAATTAATTACTGTCTAAAAATAGGTTAAAATAAATATACTGAAATGTTGGGTGCATGCTATAAATTACTCCATTCCAGGAGGGGACAGGACACACAGAGCAATTTAAACCAGTAGTTTGATTTAAAATGACACAACTTAGAACATTAAACAGTGTGCAAAGTTTCCCTTTCAAACAGGAATTTATCAAATCCTTTCAGGATGATTTAAACCTTCAGAAGGCAAAAAACATACAAACAAACGCCATGCTTTTCTCTCCAGCTCCAGACACCAGAGGATTTTTGTCTCGACTGTTCTACATACTGATACGTGGATTAGCTGGTCTCATTGTTCTCTTTCTCAAAAGAGAACAGAGGAAGTGTTTTGCACACCCAATGGGACTAGACTACAATACGAGTATGGTTCAGTCCACCAGCACCCTTTTTAAGTGTTCATGTGAAAGAGTGAGGTCCCAGCCAGAATTGACATTTCAGCAAAGATTTCAGGAGCGTTGGTGTATCTGCACTAACTAGATGAATATTTTGCAGCCAGGCTCTGTAATAGAAGTTGTATGCTGGGAAATCGAAGAGCATTTGTGATACAAACCCAGCCTCTCCCCCTCTTGACATTTCATCAGTCTGGCAAGAGGATCTTCCAGAGCATGGATGCAGTGTTCTTCAGTGGAACTCCTCCCAGAGGGCCAGTGGAATTATAATGCTCCAGGACTGTACGTGGCCATGATCCTGGGTTTTGCCTAAGCCCATCCCTCTTGCCTAAGCCTTTCCCCATGAGCCACACAGAGCATGTCATCATTTGTCCCTTTCAGTCTGTCACTAAGTGAAGCAGCAAGCAATTGCACCTTCCCCCACTACCTCTCTTCACTGCCCCCAGCTTCTCCTTCAGTGGAGTGCTCTGTGCATATCAGCAAGCTGGGAGGGCTAAGTTAAGAATAACCTAGTTACAATGTTCTACCCTGCTAATTACATGTCTAAGGACATGACAACATTCACACCACCGCACTTGTTGGGACTAGTAGTTTGGCTCTGAATTTCCCCCTCCCCATGTAACAAATGTGACCTGCAACACTCCCAGCAGCAACAGAGGAGACAATAAAAGAAATGCAGCTCTACCTGAGTTTCCCCACCCACTCGCTGTGGAGCCAGGTGTGCAGAGCTTGGATTTAACACAGGTTCAGATTTAAACAGGCTATTTTCGGTCTACACTTGAGCCATTCATGGAGAAGGGACATCAAGCAAATGGCTTACCAGGAGAAAGCCAGAGCCTGGTTAGCTGGTATGTTACGTGGGAATCCCAGTTTAACATGCATCAGATTGTCTTTGACAGGGCAGTAAAGAGGAAAAAGTGCTAAGACAAGCCCAACGAGGCAGCAGCTCGTCAGTCCACGAGTCTGTGATGGCCACCCAAAGCATGGATGAAAGCAGCGGAGCTGGAACCCTGTTCAAACATGTAGACCAGGCCTCCAGTACAGGATTTTTGGGGTGCTGCCAAGTTCAGAATTGAACATGGCTTTTTCTAGGCCTAAGTGCATGGATTCCAGAGACATGCTGACCACGGGCAGAATCCAGTGTGGAATCTAGCTGGTATCTGACTGATAAAACCCCGTCCTGATCCAACAGGCCTGATCCCACCTTCACAGTGTGTCCATGGCCACATAAGAGGAGATGCTGTTTTCCCTTACAGCAGTCTCTGGAGCGCTGAGCTGCCTCCTCTGCTTCGTCCACCTCTCCTGCTTTTCCATCATGGTCTTTTCTTCTGCTCTTTCAGGCAACCTTGGCAAGAGCCAGTGGCATCCACAGGACTCCAAATTATTCCAGAAAACAGGATTGTTACCTGCTCTGCATCTTTTTCTTCCAGGCAAGGCTGCTTGAACTTTCCTCTGAAAGTGGTGCTGCCATCTGGGAGTTAGAGACAGCAATGTCCCTGTAAACAAAAGGGACCAAACACTCAGCATTTCATCTGTTACCCTCCTCACATCCAGGGACAGCCAGTGTCCTTTGATATTTACATGCTGTCTGCTAAGTGGTTTTGCATGGCAGAAGATGGGAAAGTCCTGAGACTCATGACCTGCACAATACTACAGTCCCGCATTGGTGAGTGGAAGGTGGGCAAAGGGGTTTCCTTCAACCCTCTAGTCTCCTATTCTAGGTTTAGTGTCAGAAGTTTTTAGCATACCCTGACTGGAAAAGTTGAAATTTGAGTAAAAGCTACAGTCTTGGAATCACAATCCTGTGGGATTTCACATGCTTATAGGGCAATTACTTTTGGGGAGCAGGGTGGCAAGTCCTTATGTATTTAGATCCAGTTTAAATGGAATTCTTACCGTCAGGCTCTCAGAAGATCAGTTTGTGGATGCTTCTCATCACTGCTGTGGGGGCTCTTTACCTATACGCTACGGCTCGGTGGGAGCTTAAGGTTCCCAAGATACCTGAAAGTCAAGACAGCACAAGCATGTTAGCCCCTCGCTTTCAGCAGGGAGAAAACACATGGAGTGGAAGGAGCACAGCTCTAATATTACACACATTGCTCTATAAGAGGGTTGAAAGCTTTATTTTGAAAGGGCTAATCCCCTGCCATTTCTGGCAGCAGCTTATAGTGTCACTGTTAGACTCCCTTTCCTTTCAGAACCCACTCAGTTCCCTGGAACTATTTATAGCCAGTTTTATTTCTCGGCAAATTTGTTAGATAGAAAATTAAAGACAGTGGCCCTTTCTAGTACTTTGTAATTTGAACGCATTATACTACTTCTATGTTCATAGAATATCAGGGTTGGAAGGGACCTCAGGAGCTCATCTAGTCCAACCCCCTGCTCAAAGCAGGACCAATCCCCAATTTTTTGCCCTGGATCCCTAAATGGCCCCCTCAAGGATTGAACTCACAACCCTGGGTTTAGCAGGCCAATGCTCAAACCACTGAGGTATCCCTCCCCCCTATGTTGTCCCACTTCAGACTACAGTGACTGCCTATAGTACAGTACACACTTTCTGCAGCAGGCTCTATGCTTCTGAACGCATGTGTGTTCGCATAGCAGAAGATTTTGTTATCTCCAAGCCAGCTCCATTCCAGGGCAGAATGGGCTGAGGGGAGAGTGAATATTTATATCTGGATTTACCCCAAGAGAAGCGAGCAGAAAAACAAGCAGCTTTTATCGTCTGGATATGGCTCTCCTGAGAGGTAAGAAAAGCAGGTGCCCCTTCAACGGACGACTTTCATTCTCCTCCCCTGCAACACGCCGGAAGGAAACTACTGTCCCTAGGAGGGGAAGTCTCTGGATAACCCTCCCGTGTGCTTCACGCTGATTTTCCCGCCCCCTCCCGTGTGATCGACATCACCCAACCACTACGCAAGCCAGCACTTCCTCACGCGCACTGCCACCACAGCGACAGAGGGAACATTGTTTTCTACCAAGCAGTAAGGGGACTATTGTATGAATAGAAACGTGCTCATGACCCTTTGCCAGGGCTTCTCTGGGAGGGTGTAAAAGCCACTAGACAAGTTCCAGATGAAGCCAGAGAACAGTGCAGCCGCTGGGGAGTAAAAGGAATTAGTCCATCTCTTCACTCGGAGCCTGGAATCTCAACCACTCCTTTACAAAGCACCCCTTGACCGGCAGTTGGATAGAAGGGGGGTATCAGCCCTTTCCCAGCCCGTCCCAGGGACCTGCTGGACTCACCAAGGCTTTGCCTGGCAGAAGGTAGCACAGATGCTGTCCTTGGAGTGCGAGCACTCACATCTGTTCAGTGATCTCTTGCGGCGACTTGGTGGGCTTCCCAAGCCATAGGGAGCAGTTTGTCTGTTAAAACAAAAGAAATCAAATAAGCAATTACTCTTTATTAGCAAAGAGATTTACAGTGCAAGCTTGGGAGGCAGCCAAGCTACAATAATAATAAAAAGGACATCTGTAGACACAAGGCGAAGAGACCAAGGTTACTTCTCAAGCCTATAAAATTCAGCTCTTGCCTCCCACCCACCACTTTTCTTCCCACCACCCTCACAGGTAGCCTGGACCAGCGTCAGCCAGCAAGTACTGGACTGCAAGTGGAGTTTTATCCTCCTTGAAGCTGCTCAGAAACACAGGGACACGTTCCCATGCAACAGTGATTGTTCAGCATGCAGACGAAATTTAAATGCAGAGGCAGTTCAGCTTCCTTCCATGAGTTGGTCCGAGTTTCCAGTGCCCAGTTTGCCAAGCAGCAAGAGGCTCAGGCAGGGGGCCCTCCTCCCCACAAACACATGGAACAGTTGTATCTGCACAGGACGTGTTACAAGTTAAAATGCCTTAGGGCTATAACAGGTTCTTCTGATCACAGCATACTTGTATAGCGGTTGGTGTGTACGTTCCCTTTCCAGCTTGGATCACAATCCGCCCCCATCACCTCCAAAGTCCTCCCAGAGTTTGGGAATGGCAGAGACTGCAGCTATTTTCAGAGCAAGTTGTTACTAATGAGTGCACATTACCAGGCGTAATTACAGCCACACCTGAGTGAGACCGTCTGTTGGCACTGGACATAAAAGTGACAGCCACGGGTCTGAAAAGCGCTCTGCTTTCCTGCCACAGGTTCTTAATGCCAAGCCCCTGCAGCCCCACTACAAATACCAGCACCTTACGAGGAGCGTTCGGAGTAACAGGTGTAAAAGAAAAGAAGTTTGTGGCAAGTTGGAATTGCTACATTTTAATTTTTGTATGGTGGCAATTTGAAGGTTTTTTAGTATAAATACCCTGGGGAAAAAAACAGTCACAAGGGGATCGACTTCCTGAGCTTTCACCCCATCTGTTTGGTGACAACATGAAGCAAGAAGCTGTAATCCCTAGAGGAAACAGGGGTTGTCCTTTTCTGGTGTTACTGTTTGCACTGTTATCAGCAACAGGTGACACACAAACTGGGATTCACTCTATCCCCAACTCACCACCCAACAACCATCAGCCAGAGAAATCCCTGCTTTGAGATCAATCTTTTACTTATAAATTATCAGCAACATTCTCCGAAATAGCTGTCCACATGCTCACCCGGGGGTGTTGACCCAGATAATATCCAGGTGACAGAAGTAAATGCACTCCTTGTCCTGCCAGCTGTTGCAGGAACATCTCTTTGTCCTGGAGTGCCTGCTGCTGGTTGCAGCTAGGTGGGACTCTAAGGGAGGACGGCCCATACCTGCAGCAGAGGGAAGAAAAACGGATCCGTCGTGCTATAGGTTTAAGAGCTCTGGAATGCACAATACTATGTAAACGCTGCAATTACACCTCTATCAGGGATTAAGTTGATTTCAGTTTCCAGGGCAGTTTTACAGTAGGTGCAGCCTTGCTGATTAGGCAGGACTAGATCATAAAAGCACTTGCATAACTAAGGAGGGGAGTTTGCTAGAAAACCTGGAGCAATGAGGGACTGTAAAGGTAAAGTGGCACTTCTATGGCAGCTTTTGCAGGCAATCCCAGGCAGTCAACTCACTGGCAAATTGCACAGGTTATTTATCTGCCCACAAACAAAACCACAGAGAGGCAGCTATCTCCCTGCACATGCCTGCAACACATGGTTGTGGGCCCTGTGTTTATTTATTTATTTCTGTCTTGGCTTCTTATCAAGCTGTGACTGCGATCTGCATGTGCGAGCTCTCCGTGCCAAGCGCGAAAGCGGGCACGCTGCAGTGTCACTAGTGCACACAAGCAAACCCGTTTCGATGCAAGGGAGGGAGCGGTGCAGCGTGCAGCTGACCTCCTCAGAAAGCGGGTCTGGGGTGGACAATGGCACGGGGGCGTTAGCAAGAGGCTCCCCCATCTCACAGGGTACCCTAACGCCTAGCTCCCTAGAGGAGCAGAAAGCAGCTGGAAGGGACACGAGTCTCTACACAGGCAGCGAGGGGGATCTGCCCTGGTGACGTGAAACTTGGCGCTGCTCTGGAAAGCAGCTGGCAGGCTCCGAGTCCGAGCCCGGAGGGCTCAGCCCAGCACGCCGGCCCGGAGGGGCACGGTTCCTCGGCAGGGGCATCCTCCAAAGCCCAGCCCAGCCGTGAACTCCCCCTTTACCACAAAAAGCCGAGCCGCGAAGAGTCTCACCTTCTCCCAGCAGGATGCAAAGGGTGATGGCAAGAGAAACGAAGCCTGCGGGCCGGCTTGCCATGGCGGCTGGTTACTCCCGGGCCAGGAGCGGACGCTGCCTTTCCCCAGCACGGCCCCGGAGCCGCGCCGGGCAGGTGCTTTATAGCGCCGCCGGCCGCCCAGTCACGCCCCGGACCCGCCCCCCAGCATGGGACGGGGGCAGAAGAAAACAAAACCAGAAACCGGGCGACGAGCCAGCTGCGGCAGCCCCCCCCCCCCGCCCCCGCCCCGGCGCGCCTGCCAGGGGACCCGGCGCCCGGCCCGGCCCGCGGGAGCTGGGGAGCCCGGGGGTCCCCCGCGCCGCGGCCCGATCCCGGCTGGGTCAGCCGGGGGTCCTGCTCGGCCACCAAGCGCAGGGGCGGGTCAGCCGGACACGGGACCCCGGGACAGCAGACCGCACGTGGGGCTCCCTCCCCCCGCAGCTCCGTGCAGCTGCCCAGCCTCTGCCTCTTCCCAGGGCTCCGCGGCTTTGCTCCCAGGGCTGCCCTGCGCTGGTGGGGGGCAACCGGGGCCGATAACCGGGGGGGGGGCAGGTTTCACACCAGTGCTGGCGAGCCGCAGAGACCGGCCTGGGGAGGCGGGTTGCAGGCGGCGAAGGGACCTGTTGAGTCGGGTGTTTCGGGAGCTGATTTGCATTCTTAATGAACTCCAGCCTGCGCACGGATTTGGTTGTGAAATCCCCAAACTGTATGTGCGGGGAGGCCGCGGGGAGCCAGCCGGCCCGAGCCAGGGGAGGCGCGAGACCTTTGGGGTCTGAAATAAGCAGCGCCCCACCTAAAGAGACATGACAAATGATCGTGCAAACCACAGACAAATAAATGTGGGAGGAGGGTGGGAATAAATTCCCTGGCTGTTGTGAACTGTTCAGAGCCTGGAGACACAATCCGGAGCTGGAGCTGGTTTTCCCTTCACCCCTGCTGGGTGTATCCGGGGAAGCCTCCCCCGGGTCTGGACAAGGCCCTTGCTCTGGAACAGGCTGGCTTGAATAGTTTTTTTCATCTGTCATGACTTCGCCTTTAAATCTTTTGAGTTGAGGCAAAGGCCTTTATGGTGGAGCCTCATTGTTTCATGATGCTGTAATGGAAGGGGAAGGAAGGAGGCAGCTTGCCGCTGTGGCCAGCAGGTGGAGCAATCAGGAAAGAGGCCCAGAACTGAGCAAAACCCATGGGTGGCCACCCAGTTAACTGGCAGCCCCTGGCCCTCACTGAGAGTGTCGGAAGGGCAGCCTTTCCCTTGCTTTGCTAACGCACAGCCTCCTCGAGCCTCTGAGCCCCCGAGCCACATCATGGCGCAGAGACCGGGCGCTATGACCATGCCCGGTTTGCCCCCAGAAAAGTGAGGCTCAGAAGTCGCACGAGGAGTTTGTGGCGGAGCTAGGACTAGAAACCATCTGTCCTCCATCACAACTAAGCCAGCCCGCATTCCAGTTCTGCTGCAAAAGCGCAAAGCCCCTGGCACCGGAACCAGAGGCAAATCTCCTGTGTGAGCACTACTGGGGCTAGGACACTGCTGAGCTGTTCTGACTCTGTCCAGAAGACAGTAGTGTGTGCGCACACACATGTCAATAGATAAGAATATTTATTAATGAGGCCAGGATTTCCTCCCCTAGCACCACTGTCTGTACTGCCAGCGAAAGAGGACATGGAAGAAGAGATAGAAGTTTACAGCACAGTAGGAGAACAGCCAGGGGTCTGGTCTCTAGGCAAAATCAGGTGTAAGGAAGCAAGGCTGTGAGAATGAATACCGATCCCCACATCCACTAGATGATCTCTGTGTTACCTTGAGTGTTTTCCCCAGGAATTGAAATTAGAGGGAGGTCTTTGAAATTACAGGGAGAGTTGGAAAACAACTAAATTGGCAACACTGACCACTAGGGAGCCTGGGGGAGTTCGGGGGGGGAGGTGGGGTACACCTCCTGTGCCACAGACACATCAGGCAGTTCCTCCATTGATTGTGGTTGCTCACTAGTTGTGGTATTTCTTCGCAGGGGATGCCAGCGCAATCAATATCCTCTGTCACAGTTGTCAAACTGTCCTTCCTTGGCCTCCCTCACTTTCTCTTTCTTCCCTTGGGTACCCAATTCAGTGCAGTGCCTATTTTTTAGATGAAGGTTGATCCTAACATGGATTTCAGACACTTCACATGGCCAAGTGAGCACGAGGGGAAAGCTTGTTAAAGCTACCTTAAATGATCACTTTTCTAGAGTGGACTTAACAAGCTTATGGTCCATATAGACCAAGCACAGACTGGTAAATATGTGTTAGGCCACATTATGTTTTTAAAAAATATGGGTCCAGCCCACAGATTTATTCTTCTTTTCCTGGTAGAGACATGACCTCCAAGACACGCTGATCAGCTACGGCACTTCCCAATGACTTACTCATTCTCATGGGTAAAAGGAGTTTTAGACTTTCTTATGACACCCACCCGAAAACAAGGTGGAAAGAGCAAGCAACTCCTCGTCAAACTCTGAGCCTGAGAGCAGCCTGCAGCTGAGAGATGAGCAGCCTACGAGACACAAGCTGGGAATGAGGCTGGCCCCAAAGTCGCTTTAACTAAAGGAGCTAAAGGTTCCTTAGTCATGGCAGAAGGCTAGAAAAAAGGCAAGGCCCTTGAAATGGGAAATAACTGATTTTATACAAGATGACAATGTCTTAAAAACATACCCTGAAGTCCTTTCCAACCCTTGCTGAGGCGTATGTCTACACTTCAATTGGACACCCACAGCTGGCCCGTGCCAGCTGACACAGGCTCACAGGGCTCAGGCTAGGGGTATTTTTAATTGTAGTGTAGATGTTCGGGGTTGGGCTGCAGCCTGAGCTCTGGGACCATCCCACATCGCAGGGTCCTAGAGTCTGGGCTCCAGCATGAGCCCAGACATCGATACCACAGTTAAACGGCCCCTTAGCCCAAGCCCCGTGAGCCTATGTCAACTGGCTAGTAATGGGTTTTTAGTTGCAATTTAGACATACCCAGAGAGGGATTGGATAATGTACTTCAAGGACCAAGCTCCCTGTGATCCCAATGGTCTGATTCAGTGTAGCAGTATCCTGGGCGCCCAGATCTTGATGTGCAGGCAGGCCCTGGGAACAAGCCTAGAAACAAGAGCTATGATCCCCCAGGGCATTTGGAAGAGGCTACCTGGCAGTCCTGCTAAACTAGAGAGTTCTCCAGGAAGGTATTTTTTTAAGGTTTCTCAAGAAGGAAGTGCACCTTTTACCTGTTTGCTCAAAATACTTAGGTTTTGATTGTATCACTGTCATGAATCGACACAAGCTGCTGTCAATGTGGTAAACCAGCACAGCCTTGTGTAAAATGTAACAAGCACTAAAAATCAAGGAAAAGCAAGGAAAGCTAAGAGTCTGTCAAGAAGGAGAGCTGTTTAGAGTGGAATTTGTGTGAGCATTAACTCCTGCTAATTGTGGCAAGGTATTTCCAAGAGGCAGAAGGAGTTTAAGGAATTCAAATTAACTTAGCAAGCTTAAAATGCACTGTCACTGAACACCAGTGAGAAGAATTTTTTTCATGGGAAATGAACACAAAATGGACACGAACACAGCAGGAACAGAGTTAGACTTAAATTCAAATGAATAGTCATGGAAAAACATCACAGTATTCACCTAGAAGCAGAGACCAAGTACGTGGTGCAGATTAAAACAGGGCTGTTTTAAGAGAGGTTTAGTCCACTGAGTTGGGGATGAAAGGAGATAATAGATGAGGATGGAGGGCAGAGGAACATTGTACAGTAGGTGGCAGAGGAAAGGACAAAGTGGCTGAGAAGGTAGCCAGGTGGACAGGGAGGAGGGACTGCTCGGCAGCTGACATCAATGTTAATGAGAACAGAGAGAAAAAATAACGAAAAAACAAAGAGATGAGTGTAAGAGAAAACTCCAAGATGTAAAGTAAACACATTGAAAGTCCTATAGAGGTAAAGGAGGGAAGTTTCTAAGACATCTAGTCTTACACAAATGCAATAATTATTCTAAAGACAATAAGGAAGCACTATAGCAGCATTAAATGTAACTCACCGAATTATAATTCCAGTATTGCATAATAGCAGAGTGATGCCATGGCTGGGATAGTATGAGATATTCAGGCTACAGTCTAGAACCTAGATGACCTAATAAGTCTTTCCTGGCTCTAATTTCCATGATCCTCTGATTCTGATCACTGTACTGTGAAAGGAGGTATTCTCGAAATGGAGACGGTAAAGCAGGAATGCCAGCACGCTGCTGGGATCCAAAGATGTTAGTTATCCACACACAAAAAAGGCTACAGGGATGATGTCAGCGAAGTTTGGAAGAGAGGAGCTTTAAGGTACGGAAAACTTAGAAGAGAACTGTAGATTCTACAAGGCATCTGTGTGAAATACCAGACAGAGCAGGAACTGGTGGCTTACAAAGGTTCAAGTACTAAAGGAATTAGCAGAGGATTCCTTTACGCCAAGAGCCAGGCTGTCATGTGGGAGGAAGGATAGCTTAGTGGTTATAGTGTTACCCTGGGATTCAGGAGGACTAGAGGGTCAATGCCCTTGTACCTATTGGGTTCCGGGAAGTGGGCGGGCTGCAGTCCGCCCACTGCTGAAGGACCCCCCCTGCCCCAGCCTAAGGGGAGGATCCACAGGACCTGGAAACCAAATGATTCCGTGGGACAGCTAATCAAATAACAGGGACAGGAGTGTGGTCAAAGGGTCAAAAGAAGGGAGCCTGACAGGAACACCAAGCAGAGAACCCCGGACAGCACCCACTGCTCCTCAAAGGAGTCAAGGGAGCCAGTGGACGTCGCCCAGAGGAACTCTGCCCGGATACGTGAACAGACAGAGGATCGGAAACAGGCCCCACGGTCACAGGAGTCTCCATCGGCCAACCTGCTCACCCTGGTTTTATAGATGGCCGTTTTGGCCAGGGCCAGGAGGAGGTTGACCAGGAGGTCCCATGACTTTGTGGGGCCATGGATAGGAAGTGCATAGAGAAGGAGGTGAGGGGAAAAGTGCAGCCAGAAACATAACAGGATATTTGTGAGGAGCTGGAATAGGGGCTGCAACCTGGCGCACTCCAAGTAAACGTGCACCAGAGTCTCCCTCACGCCACAGAAGGGGCAGGTGTCCGGGATAGGGGTAAACCGCACTAAGTACACGCCCGTGCTCACGGCCCCATGAAGGAGCGGCCAGCTGATATCCCTTGCGGGCCTTGGGACCAGGGTGGAATATAGGCCATCCCACCGGGGCTCCTCACCCTCTAGAGGTGGCAGGAGGTCCCGCCACTTTGTCTTATTGGGATCCAGGAAGTGGGTGGGCGAAGCCCGCCCACTGCTAAAGGATCCCCCCCAGCCTAAGAGCGGGGTCCACAGGACCTGGAAAACCAAATAATTACGGGGGACAACTAATGAAATAACAGGGACAGGAGTGTGATCAAAGGGTCAAACGAAGGGAACCGGACAGGGACACAGAGCAGAGAACGCCGGACAGCGCCCACTGCTCCTCAAAGGCGTCAAGGGAGTCAGTGGACGCTGCCCAGAGAAACTCTGCCCGGAGGCGTGAACGGATGGAGGATCGGAAATAGGCCTCACAGTCACAGGAGACTCCATTGGCCAACCTCCTCACCGTGGTTTTATAGATGGCCACTTTAGCCAGGGCCAGGAGGAGGTTGAGCAGGAGGTCCCGTGACTTTGTCGGGCCACGGATAGGGAGTGCGTAGACAAGCAGGTGGGGGGAAAAGTGCAACCAAAACCTTAACAAAATATTCGTGAGGAGCCGGAATAGGGGCTGCAGCCTGGTGCACTCCAGGTATTTGTGCGCCAGGATTTCCCTCATGCCGCAAAAGGGGCAGGTGTCTGGGATTGGGGTGAACCACACCAAGTACACGCCCGTGCTCACAGCCCTGTGAAGGAGCCGGCAACTGATATCCCAGGCGGGCCTCGGGACTAAGGTGGAATATAGGCCGGCCCACCGGAGCTACTCACCCTCTAGAGGTGGCAGGAGGTCCCGCCACTTTGTGTCGGGGCGGGTTCAATGCTCTTGTCTTATTGGGATCCAGGAAGTGGGTGGGCGAAGCTCGCCCACTGCTAAAGGATCCCCCCCCAGCCTAAGGGGGAGATCCACAGGACCTGGGAAGCCAAATAATTACGGGGGACAACTAATGAAAAACAGGGATGGGAGTGCGGTCAAAGGGTCAAACGAAGGGAACCGGATGGGGACACCGAGCAGAGAACCCCGGACAGCGCCCACCACTCCTCAAAGGCATCAAGGGAGTCAGTGGACGCCGCCCAGAGGAACTCTGCCCGGAGGCGTGAACGGACAGAGGATCGGAAATAGGCCCCGCAGTCGCAGGAGACTCCATCGGCCAACCTCCTCACCCTGGTTTTATAGATGGCCACTTTAGCCAGGGCCAGGAGGAGGCTAACCAGGAGGTCCCGCCACTTAGTGGGGCCACGGACAGGGAGTGCATAGATAAGAAGGTGAGGAGAAAAGTGCAACCAAAACCTTAACAAAATATTCGTGAGGAGCCGGAATAGGGGCTGCAACCTGGCGCACTCCAGCTAGACGTGCGCCAGGGTTTCCCTCACGCCGCAAAAGGGGCAGGGGTCCGGGATTGGGGTGAACCGCGCCAAGTACACGCCCGTGCTCACAGCCCCGTGAAGGAACCGCCAACTGATATCCCCGGCGGGCCTCGGGACTAAGGTGGAATAGAGGCTGGCCCACCGGGGCTCCTCACCCTCTAGAGGTGGCAGGAGGTCCTGCCACTTTGTCCTATTGGGATCCAGGAAGTGGGCGGGCAAAGCTCGCCCACCGCTAAAGGATCCCCCCCCCAGCCTAAGGGGGAGATCCACAGGACCTGGAGGCCAAAAAATTACGGGGGACAACTAATGAAAAACAGTGACAGGAGTGCGGTCAAAGGGTCAAAAGAAGGGAACCGGACGGGGACACCGAGCAGAGAACCCCGGACAGCGCCCACCTCTCCTCAAAGGCGTCAAGGGAGTCGGTGGACGCCGCCCAGAGGAACTCTGCCCGGAGGCGTGAACGGACGGAGGATCGGAAATAGGCCCTGCAGTCGCAGGAGACTCCATCGGCCAACCTCCTCACCCTGGTTTTATAGATGGCCACTTTAGCCAGGGCCAGGAGGAGGTTGACCACGAGGTCCCGCGACTTAGTGGGGCCACGGACAGGGAGTGCGTAGATAAGAAGGCGAGGAGAAAAGTGCAACCAAAACTTTAATAAAATATCGGTGAGGAGCTGGAATAGGGGCTGCAACCTGGCGCACTCCAGATAGACGTGCACCAGGGTTTCCCTCATGCCGCAAAAGGGACAGGTGTCCGGGATTGGGGTGAACCACGCCAAGTACACGTCCGTGCTCACGGCCCCGTGAAGGAGCCGCCAACTGATATCCCCAGCGGGCCTCAGGACTAAGGTGGAATAGAGGCTGGCCCACTGGGGCTCCTCACCCTCTAGAGGTGGCAGGAGGTCCCACCACTTTGTGTCGGGGTGAGTTCAATGCCCTTGTAGCGGGGCAATTACCCCACTCCTGAAAAACAAGGAGACAAGGCTAGGCTGATTGGGAAAGCAGCCACAGCTGGGGCCACGCCCAATTAGGAGGCAGCTGGCCCTATAAAAGGGCCGGGAGCTGGGGCAGTCTCTCTCTAGCTTTGGAGAGAGATGGACCTAGCTGCCTGAAGGAGCAAAGGCTACCGTAGACAGAGCGGTACTGGGGAAGGGGCAGGCTGAGCTGGGGAGCTCAGGCCTGGCAACCTCCCAGGCTGCGGCCTGACAGGAAGGCCTGGAGAGGTACTGGGCTGCAGGGAAAGGCAGTAGGTCCAGACCCCCCTTGCCAATGATGAGTGTCCATTACACTGCAGTCTGCCCCAGTGAACAGGGGCTAGATGATGACTGGCAGTAGCCACTGAGGTGAGGTGGGCTGAGAGGGTTGGCGGTTCCCTGGGAGGGGAGACCCAGACTGTGGGGTACTGCTCGGGCAGAACCCCAGGGTAAGGGGCACTGGAGTCCAGGAGGGACATGGGGCCTGAGGCAGGTGAGCCACCGGCCAGCAGAGGGTGCTCTGAGCTGGAACCAAGCTAATTCCCAGGGCAACCAGTAGGAGGTGCCGCACTGGTGAGTCTCACTTCGCTAGAGCCCGGCTTTACTACAGATGTCTTGTGTGATTGCAGGTTGGTCACTAAGGGCTAGATTTTTAGATACCTAAAGACTGAGAACTAATGGCTTTCTTTAACCCCCAAATCCAGAGACACTTACATTTCTGCTTCCAAAATAGTCTCTGTTCCATGGGTGAATGGTAGGTACCACTGCCAATCCCACCAGCACCCAGATCACTAAGGGGAGCAATGGAAAGGAGTTGGGGGCAATGAGTCTAAACAAAGCCACCAGCAAAACTGCTTCTGGATCCTAAATTCACGACTGGCTTGCAGGAGACTTTGGCTTCTGCCTCCTGCCTCTGGCTTGCACCAGGCTTTGGCTCCTGTTATTTTTCATTTCCCTTCTGGCCATCGGAGTACATTTCCCCACCTTGTTGCGAGGAGTTTCAGGCAGACATGATGAAAGGGACAAAGTGTTTTAAGAAAAGGGACACCCCGTGCAGCTCTCATGAAATGTTGTATCTAGAGGCAAGAAGGAACAAACAGGAAAACAGTTTAACCATTGAGAGGAAGGGATGCTGGCATGTGCAACTCGCAGGAACAATGGGGTGACGTAACTGTGCAGAATTCTCCAAGATGGCTGGAAGCACATAGTAAAAGTTCTTGCCTTAGGTACAGTAGCAAAACTGCAAAACTTTTCCGCAGCCGGCTTCCCCCACCGAAGTCCTGTTCGAAGGCAGCACAGGAAGGGACACGAAATCACATTTCCTTTTGGAGAAGCCCCAGAGCTACATTGTCAGCAGCTGTAAATCGGTGCTGCTCAGTAAACTTCGGTGGAGCTACACCAATTACAACAGCTGAGGATCTGGCTCCTTATATTCCACACTGTCTGTAAAGCAGCTCACAAGGCCTGTGTAGCGTTTCCTGCTGTATATTTGTCAGGGGTAAATGGCCAGAGATTCCATTCCTCCTCTAGGGGTTTGATCCTGAACTGAGTAGATACAGGGCTTTGGACATGTAGGTTCAAAGATGCTGAGCATGGCAGGGATGACCCCTACCCAAACGAGGGTAGCTGGGTGGCTGCCAAGTGACTACTGCTTAGTGTTAGGACTGAAGGAGGGGAGTATGTAGCGACGGGTAAGTCTATGCTACAGCGGCTACAGCATCACAGCTACAGGGCTGCAGCTGGGCCACTCTAGTGTCGCAGGGTACACGCTGCCTATGTCAACCGAAAGGGGGTTTCCATCAGTGGAGTTAATGCACCTGCCCAGGTGGAAGAATTCTTCCATCGACCGAGCTGCAGCTACAGTGCAGGTTTGGTCGACCTAACCCTGTCGCGTAGGGTACGACGTTTTTCCCGCTGTATGTGATGTAACTAGCCCAACCTACCTTTTAGGTGTAGACCATGCCTCGGTGTGCTTAGCCCCTTGACTCCTCAGATACACCTGTTCTCCACCTGTAACCAGCTCCACCGCATGCCCTGCAGGCTTGCAATGGGCATGCTGGGCACTTCAGGCCTACTCGTGCTCCATGCAGAGGGCTGCGCGAACAGCTTACCCTTGCATCCACATGCAGCCTCCGCTTGCCCGTGCAGTGGAGCGCAGTAACTTTGTGCCCCTTGCCACACGCTGTGAAAGGCTAAGAAGTGTCAAGACCTACATGCTCCTTAGCCTCAGAGGCAAAGAACTTATTTGTCGTCTTCACGATGTGTTCCCGTGTGATTTGCAATGCCAGCTACAGCATGAGGCGATATTTACATTCATCTGCAGCATCAAGATCTTTGTCTGGTTTCCCCCATCTGGGAATTTCAGGAAAGGAATCCCTGTGCTGGGATGGGGCGCTGACACCCCTTGAGTCCTAGCCCTGGATCTGCCGCTGAGTGGCCTTGGACCAGAAGCTTGGCCTCTCTATGCTGCGGTTTCCCCATCAGTCGTGATAGGGGTGATATTTACCTTGGATATTGTCAGGATTAATTTGCTCAGTGTTGACAGCACTCTGAGGAGGCAAAGCACTGTAGAAGGGATGAGTCGTGCTTGTGGGATGGTCGAGCGCTTTTCCGATTGAGAATTTCAGTTGGCAGCTAATGCCTGATGGCTAATAAAGAAAACAATACCAATAGAAGGGCGGTCCCATTGTTCGTCTTAACCCTCTCCACTCATGTCAAGCACCTGTCGGGGATGGCCCAGCATCAGCACAGGGGGCTGGACTAGATGATCTCTGTGTCCCTTCCAGCCCTACATTTCTAAGATTCTGTGTCCAAGGTCTTCGAGGTAATTTGAACAAGAGACAAATTTTCCCCAGGGGTAACTGGAGTTATACCAAGGCTGGACTTGGCTCTGGATGTCATTGGCAAGAATGGGGCACATATGAGGCAGCCTGGCAGCACTAGGGAACTGCATTTCCCGAACAGGCCTGGGACACTATGTGCCTCAGCATTCAAAGAGCTGAAGGGCTGGAATTTAAGTAACTGTTAATGAAAACCCAAGTCCGGGAAAAGATGTAAATTAGAAGTGGGAGGAACAGGAGCATTGAATGGCTGTGAGGACTATGGAATCTATTAGATTATCTATGTGGGGTACTTCTAAGAAGTTTATCAGTCTGTTATATCAGTGGTGTTTAGTTAGTTAATTAGTTATTTAATAAAGGCAAACTAGCGCCTTTTGCCTCTAGGCCACAAGTTCAAATCCAACCAGGAAGATACTGGGCAAAAACTGGCCATTTGGTACCTTTTGTGAAACATCCATCCTTAATGCTAACAGTTCGGGAAGGAATATTAAACCATGTGCATCAGGGCTTAACCCAGTATCTGACTGTTAGAGATTGGGATGAGACCAGAGTTAGAGTTAGGGATGGGTGGAAGGAGCAGATCATCCTACCCTACATCATCTACTGCTGGGTTCTTACACATTCCTCTGAAGCCTATGGTGCTGGCCACTTGTCAGAGCCAGAATCCTGGGCTAGATGAACCTTGGGTCTGATCCTGTCTGGCAAGTCGTGCGTTCCAATCCACTGCCTAGCGGTTATGTGACCACCAACAAATTTAGCACTCCGGCCCCCTTATGCAATCCCTAAGCTAGTGCTGCTATGAGCAACTTTCCCATTACAGCCCACTGCCCATATTAGTGATGTGTCAAGTCTGGTCAAATATTGCCCTGGAGATTCCATCACATAATGATCTTCCATATCATCAGCTAAGAGCCTGCTGGTTTGTTTTTTGAACCTCAGTAATAAAGGGCCTTCTGATGATGCCATTCCCCATTAAGAAGACTCAGTGTAAGGCAATGACCAGGGAGCCAGCTGTATCCACTGAGCCTGGAATGAAGCACCTATGAATGAAGTCTCAGACACAGAACCAGGGAGAACTCCATGTGCTTCAGCAGCGCAGAACAACCACCAGATCCAGGCTTAGAGAGATGAGAGCTGGTAAAAAATTGGCAATCTTCCCAGTGCTAGGAGGTTTGCTGAACTTTTCAATGTAAACAATCCCCCCACTCAAAACAAATCACACAAACAAAAAAGGCACCATGTAACTGAGCCTTTGCGCTCGTCTTTTTGGGTGTGTGTCAGGCAAATTAATGCTGCCCCTTTTTCCATGTGTAGAAAAGTTGAGCCGTAGGGAAATATTTGTAGGTAAGAAGTAAAGTGCTTAATGGAGTTAAATTGAATGTCAGTTACAAATCTGTCCTGGGTGTCTGTCTGATTACATACACTTTTTGCCTAAGGGGCAAGAAAAGAAACATGTAGCGTATGTTTAGACAGCCCCATGGAGACATTCCTTGTAAGCCGGGTGTTCATTGGAACACTTTCATGTGGAAGCCTGAATCACTCCACTTTGATTGCAGAGCTGTCTTCAGCCATCCAAGGTGATGAGTGACCTGGAATTTGTAATTACAGTCGGGTATAATACAATTAATCACCACTGCTCGGCTGACTTCTATCTCTAGCTGCTTTATGATGCCAAAGCGTTGCAGCAAGTGCATGAGAACAGCTTGTAGGTATGCAAAAGAGCAACTTCCAGCCAAGACAAGCTCAGCAGAGCTCCTACAATCCCTGACAGACAGGAGGATCCCTCTGTGCTCCCCTGAGATAGCTGCTTTCTGCTGATGGCAAAGTGTCCTGGTTCAAGTCACAGACACAGCAACATTCAGCACGTAGCCACAGCAGGTCCACCCAGCTAATGGGGCACCTAACTAATTGCTTAAGTCCCCTTTAAGTGTCTAGTCACCAGCTTATATTAATCATGATTCTCTTTTTAATTAATCATGATTCTCTTTTTCTCTGGTTCATTCTTTGGTTTGGGGCTTTTGGGGGTAAATATTTGTTTTTATGGCAAAGCCAGAAAGTGATGCCTGCTTTTTAAGACTAAATATACTTTTCAGGGAAAATCAAAAGAGGAAAGAAGAGAGAAAAATGTATGTGTCACCTTTAAACCATAACAACACCACTTGCTGAATGGGACCATGGGATCAGGTCATTATTAATGAATTATTTTTGTTATTTATTTGTTTATTTACAATTCCACCTACGCACCAGGAGCTCATTGTACTCAGTTTTCAGTGTTATACAAACACATAAGCACGAAACAGTCCCTGCCCTGAAGAGCTCACAATCCCAGTGTAAGATGAGCCGGAACAGTTGGATACATTGTTATAAATAATACCAACAAAACTAATACCAATTAAGTACCAAGGAGTTGCTATACTGGCTCAGACATGGGGGTCCATCTAGCCAGTTTCCTGTCTCTGACTGGCCAGCACCAGATGCTTCAGAGAAAGGTATAAGAAACCAGTGTTGCTGGAAGGACTGCAAATGATGGGGGGCCCTAAGCTAATAAAACATGTCACATTTGAACGGGGTTGCAATCTCGTGCATCAGGTTGCAATGCCACTTGTTCAAGTTTGGCCTGCCGCCCTCCCCTGTCATGCCGGTAGGGAAGGGTCTCATCTCTTACACCACCCAGCTCCAGTCAGGGGCCAAGAGCGTGGGGGACCCCCCCCCCTTGTTACACCCCTGCCAAGACTCCCCCCGTCGTTACACTCCTGCCAAGCTCAGATTCTCAGAAGTGGAGGGGCGATGATCCTCCCCCTCATCTCCAGCACCCATGTGAGAAACTCTGCAATTGTTTTGGTTTCCTGCCCCCCGCACTTCTGCAGTCCTTCCAGTGCCACTGGTTTCTCACACACAGCCAGTCCCCACGTTCCCTTCAGAGGGGCTTTCTGTGGTCAGTAAACCAAAAGAAAAGAAAGACTGAAGCATTTGCATTCTCACTCAGGCAAACTTCCCCTGCATGCTCGCAGCCAGGCAGAACTCCCTTTGAAGAACTCTGGAAAGGGCTCCGATTCCTTCGTCTGGGCTTTTAAATGAGGAGAACTATGAGGACATCTTGGCTAGAAAATAGACAACAACAAGCAAAAGGTCTCTGGAAGGGCGTGAGTCACAAAGTTTGGAGCCAGATCTCAGCTTCCTCAGAGCTCTGCGGGGATCTGCTCCATGGTTTTGGCCCTGGAATGCCCCACACCACGTTACATGAATAACACAGCAAGCCCTGTGGCTTATGGACTCAGTCTGCCAAGGATGGAAGAATAATTAGGCTATGAGTTGTAGGGCAAGATGGCAGGTGGCTCAGAGAGGTGCCAGCACTGAGGGCACATTCCAGCTCCTTCCGGCCTCTGCCTGCTGCCTGCTAAGCTCTGCTCCCAGCCCATTCCCAGTCTCTCACTCTCCTCTGTGCTGCTCTCACTATGCTCCTCCTCTCTCCAAATCCCACCCAGCAAGGAGTTTCCTGCTTCTACACTACTCCCCGCCTCCTCTTAGCGGGGCATCACCCATAGCCATCTGGATC
Organism: Chelonia mydas; assembly: GCF_015237465.2. Classification (NCBI taxonomy): domain Eukaryota; kingdom Metazoa; phylum Chordata; order Testudines; family Cheloniidae; genus Chelonia; species Chelonia mydas. Next base: position 16,568,671 of record NC_051259.2, on the reverse strand, counting down.
TTGAGCAAGTCTTTGCAGCCTCTAAAGCAGCCGCTGGTTTGCGTTAGCTTAATGTAAAACATATGGAGATGTCTTAGCCACATACTTCCTCTATGACCTTGGGCAAGACACTTAGCAGCGCTGGGCCTCAGTTTCTCCTCTGTAAAGCCTTACGGTTGGGGGTGGGCTGTTGTGAGTAGGGCTGGGTGAATAACAGATATTTTTGGTTTGCTGGAAAGTCCGCAAAAATTGTTCTGGATCAAACAAATTTTTGTTTCTAAATTTTCGGTGAAGCGAGAAGTTGACAAAAGACATTTCAAGTAAAAAAAAAAAAATTTCATTTTGACAAAAATCAGAATGTTTTGTTTCAATTATGTCCATTTTAATTTTTTTCATTAAAAAAATAAAATTAAAGGAAATACTCATTTTGAACTGAAAAACAAAATATTTTTATATTTCTTGGAATTTTTAAGGGTTGGGGGGGGGTTAACCGAAACAGTTTGGCAAAAGCAACATGAAGTTGCAAAACAGTTCAGTGTCGCCCAAACTGCGTTTTTCTCAGAAAAAATGTTTTGTGTAAAAAAAAAAATGTCTCCCAGCTCTCTTTGCGAGGATAAATATGTTGAAGACGATGAGGCACTCAGTAGTGGGGGCTGTATAGTACCTAGGATGGCTAGATCCTGCTCACATGAAGTATGCTACATTTTTTTTAATACTAGTATTTTTGCTATGACCCTGTAAAGGTCACACAGGCTGTACAGATCCTTTCCTGGTAAACATTCCCCGTCGTCCACAAACTGTACTCCTCCTTCCTAAAACAATACACTTGTCCTGGTCGTTTCATGACATTTCGAAAGCATTCAATAACGTCCTGAAGGACACATAACTGAGCAGGGACAAACACTGATAACATTGGAAAATGGCAAACAGAGTTTGATAGCTCCCCAAATACCGACTACTACCCTGTGTTTAGTACCAAGAACAGTTTATACAGGATGGACCCACTTGGTGTCTCCTCGGTAGACTCATCTTTAGCTGGCGTAATTTATCTTTCTTCATACACATAGAGCAAGGAGGTGCCTTCTGTTGGAAGGTGTTTTCTTATAGCGTAGGAGAACAAAAGAAGAAATGAACACGGTGTCTGTGACAACCTGCAAGGAAATGAACACAAAATGGCTGCCTGGCTCGGTAGATAACAGAGACCTTAGAGATTTAGTGTTGCCGTATACAAAAACAGCCACAATAGTTATCTAGCACCCCACACACTGCGGTAGCAGTTTGCTTCGAGGTTCCCCAAGCAGTTCTTTACCTACAGCTGAAAGAGCAGGTGTGTGGGGAAGGGTAGGTATGTGTGTGCCATGTGAAGCATATTTGTAGGGACAAACAGATGCGTAGAAAAGGTATGGAGGGAACGGTTTTATGGTGGGAAGGTTGGAGGGAACAGAGTGCATAAGACAGATGTGTGGGAGAAGGCAGGTGTGTGGGGGTGGGGCATGTGTGCTGGGACAGGAGTGTGTTGGTGGCAGTAAATAGCCTAGCTTGTGAACACACCTAAGATTTGGTTTCTGGGGGCAGGCTGGAACTCAGAGCCCCTTTGTGGTTCCACCAGAGACCCAGTTTGTTCAGGAGCCCAGACCATAGCCCAGCGATGGGTTGGGATGTGCAATGGGATGGCTAGGGCTGGCAGTTTGAGCTTTGTTCTCTAGGGTGGTTGGGCAGTACCCCAGACATGTTCTTGTTTGTAACATTTTCTAAGGTTCCACTGGGCCCAGGACTTTGGACAATGGGGATTGGGCTTTTTTCTAAAAAATAATAATATCCCAGATTTTCAAGTAACTGCTGGTTCTGGCTGCCCCCTGTTTGGGAGTCCAACTGGAGATACCTCCGGGAGGCGGGGGGAGGAGGGGGTCTGTGGGGGGGGGGGCACTTTCAGAGAGTGTGTGCTTAGTGATTTCTGAAAATCAGGCCAGACGTCCAAGAACAGAGCATCCAAAATCACTAGTCACCTTGGAAAATCTCGACCTAATGTATCTTAATTACCAGTAAATAACTCTGAGAAAAGGCCTTTGAAGCCGGCTTTGATCAAATGACCTGGAATCACCAGTGCTGGTGTTCAGCTTCCAAAATGAGGGCCACTTCCAGCTTTCATTTTACTCCCAGTGCTTCACCTTCTTGTACTGCTGGGAGTCTGCACCTGCTCCAGGTGCTATCACTGAGCTCCCCGAGGTGAGTCAGAGTGTCCAGGTGCACCGAGCTGTAATACTAATGGCTGGTAGCAGGAACGAGGGAAGGGATCTATTGGCACTTACTTTCGGACTGGATTTGTAACTCTTGCTCTGGTGAATTATTATGCTCTGGGAGAGTGGAGGCAAAGGACCTGTGTGTATAGCTCTGCCTGAATCAGTCTCCCCTTCCTCTTGGTGCAGTTGTTTGAACCTCTTTATGGCTTAGTTAAATGTTCAAACCTTTGTAAAGCATTGCCGGCAAGGCAGGTTGCTTAGCAAAGCAGCAGCTGCAAATACCCCATTGTGCTAAGGGTGTCTGGGTATAATGTAGGTTTCAGAGTAACAGCCGTGTTAGTCTGTATTCGCAAAAAGAAAAGGAGGACTTGTGGCACCTTAGAGACTAACCAATTTATTTGAGCATAAGCTTTCGTAAGCTACAGCTCACTTCATCGGATGCATACTGTGGAAAGTGTAGAAGATCTTCTTATATACACACAAAGCATCAAAGCTATTGTAGCCTATTTCCCCTTGTTTTTTCCTACCCCCCCCCCCGCCCCAGACGTTCTTGTTAAGCCCTGGATTTGTGCTGGAAATGGCCCACCTTGATTATCATACACAATGTAAGGAGAGTGGTCACTTTGGATAAGCTATTACCAGCAGGAGAGTGAGTTTGTGGGGGGGGGGGGGGTGAGAAAACCTGGATTTGTGTTGGAAATGGCCCACCTTGATTATCATACACATTGTAAGGAGAGTGGTCACTTTAGATAAGCTATTACCAGCAGGAGAGTGAGTTTGTGTGTGGGGCGGGGGGGTGAGAAAACCTGGATTTGTGCTGGAAATGGCCCAACTTGATTATCATACACATTGTAAGGAGAGTGATCACTTTAGATAAGCTATTACCAGCAGGAGAGTGGGGTGGGAGGAGGTATTTTTTCATGCTTTGTGTGTATATAATAAGATCTTCTACACTTTCCACAGTATGCATCCGATGAAGTGAGCTGTAGCTCACGAAAGCTTATGCTCAAATAAATTGGTTAGTCTCTAAGGTGCCACAAGTACTCCTTTTCTTTTTGGGTATAATGTAGTGAAGCTTTGGCTTAGCTATGCCAGAGGGATAAGCAGGTCCAGAAGCACATGTGGGAGGATCCACTTATGTTAACAGTGCAATGCAGGAGGTGTGAAAAGTATGAGCTTTCAGACAGGCTATGACAGCACCAAGGGGTAATTTATTTGTACATGTGATGACCAGATATTATGATGATTGATGCAAGCTAAAGAGAGGGGTGCATCGATAGATAGATAGATAGAAAAAAACGAACCTGAGGAAACATTAGGTACTTCCAGAAAAACTTCTGTACACAGTGAGCAATTAATGCTGAGCATGGACTCCTAAGGCAGAGGAAGAAACTGCAATTGTGAAACTATCCGTTCAAGATCTGACAAAGGTCCTGCAGGGTACAAACACAAGACACCAGGGCTGAACGGCCCACACGTCACTGGGTTATTTTGCAGGGCTTTGTGTCCTGGGGTAGGAAGGTGTCTGTTCAACTGTAATAATATCCAAAGGACCTGGGCATGATGTAAGCTTTGGAGAAAGGTCTTTCTGGGCCACATCAGACCCACTTCTGGGGGAGCTCAGGACCAAAAGAGAAGGGGCGGGGGGGACTAAAAGTTCTAAAGGGCATGAAATCCCACCATCCAAGGGAGTGAAAGTTGGGGGAGAGGTTATAAGTTTGTCACCATTTATGCTTATGGAATAAAGGGAACATGCCCTCTGTTAACAACGAGACACCACTGCGTTGTGCCATACTAGAGTGGGCCTGGTGGTAGGGGACTGTGCCTTTCAGGCCTTGGCTTCCCTGCCAAAAAAAAGGTGCATTTTTTTAATCTCAGTGTATCTGTGACCCACGGCCCTCTTGGTGCCAGCTGGCAGATGGCACAGGGGGTCCGTAATGTTTTACAGGGATCCCTTGGGTCAAATATCTGCATAATGGTTCACCAAGGGGGGGTGGGAGTGAGGGTTCTACCAAGGGCCAGTAGCCTGCTGGTCATCATAACCATGGGGAAATGTCTGTGTGGATAATAATGAAGGAATTGGGTGTCTATACTGAAAATTATGTTCTTAAGGTCTTGAATTAACACAGGTCACTAAGAGGAGACGTACCTCAGACATACCTTTCTGGCAGGAGGTAACAAACACTTGTCAGATGTGTGCTATATGCTTCACATTGGAGGTCTGTTTGCACCCTCAGACAGGTGCCTGTCGAAAGGTTGCAAAATCTGCAAGAAAGAAAATCTACAGGAAAAAATAAAACAGCAAGGGAGGGGGAGGCCTGTTTATGAATGAAGGCAAAGCCTGGGACTTGCTTATCTTGGAAGGCAAAGGACCACAAGGGATCCTTCACCTAGGAGACAAGCTGACAGCATGTCTGTCTGATGAAAGAGGGGTCACAGCAAAGCCCATCTGTAAAATGCTGGAGGGACATTAAGTAAGCATTGCTCTAGAATAGTGGTTCTCAACAGGGATACACGTACTCCTGAGGGTACTCAGAGGTCTTCCAGGGGGTACATCAACTCATCTAGAGATTTGCCTAGTTTTACAACAGGCTACATAAAAAGCACTAGCGAAGTCAGTACCAACTACAATTTCATACAGACAATGACTTGTTTATACTGCTCTGTCTACTGTACACTGAAATGGAAGTACAGTATTTATATTCCAATTGATTTATTTTATAATTATATGGTAAAAATGAGAAAGTCAGCAATTTTTCAGTAATAGCGTGCTGTGACAAGTTTGTATTTTTATGTCTGATTTTGTAAGCAAGTTGTTAAATGAGGTGAAACTTTGGGGTATACAAGACAAATCAGATTCCTGAATGGGGTACAGTAGTCTGGAAAGGTTGAGAGCCACTGCTCTAGAAGACAAGAGAGTATCTAGTGAATTAGGTTCTAGAATGCCTCTTATGATTTTATTTTATATGTAACCATTTGTTTCCAATATGTCTATGCTCTATTGCTTGAATCTCTGTGCTTTGTTAAATAAACGTATGTTTGATTTCACTATAAACATATCTAAGTGCTGTGAGTTAAGCAGAGTGCTGATCTCAGGTGGAACTGGTAAATTGGGGTGTCCTGTTTCTTTGGAAGCAGCAAATCTGTAAATTCTGCGAGTGTCCAGTGGAGCAGGGGCTGGAGACTTCAGGGAGACGCTCAGAAGGCTTGGAGGTTGGATTGTGCTCATTGCTAACTGGGAGAGAGAGAACAGGGCCTGCATAGGTCTAGAGCAGTGCTTGTGGTGTCTGTGGCTGGGGGCGTCAGGGACTTGACCCTGGCGGGACCTAACAAAACTTCCTCATGCTAAGGCCAGGTGGTAGAGAGATGCCTCACAGCCCTGGGTACCCCCCAGGAAATGTCACAGTAACTAATGCATATGAGCTGTCCTGAGAGAAGAACACAGAGCAGAGATAAACTGGGCAAGGTCAGCCATGTCCAGGCCAGCTAGTGCTGGCTTGGCCTAGTTTACCTCACAGTAAAACTGAAGTGCCTGGTCCTTGCTGTGGTTTTGCCTCAAGAGAGCTGCCGCATAACAGTTACCCTGAGGTAACAAACACACCTCACTTAGCAGTGCTGACAAGGCCTAAGAAAGGAATCTCCTCGAGCAGCTTGCAGGCAGGACAGCAGCTTTTGGGAAAGCGAGCAGGCTGCCATCTTCCGGAGTGCCTCAGCTTGGTAGGCTCTGTACGCATTCACTGTCATTTTCACTAAATCTCAGCAATTTAGCCATAGAAATCTGCTGTCCTGTGCAGGCCATAGTTCAAGGATCCCCTGGGCTGAGTCTGGGTCCTGGCTTGGGGCACTGGCCTGGCCAGTAAATGTGGTTGTGCCAACAGTTGAGATTTGATGGCGAAGCTCTTGAAATTTGGCATTTTTCTTAAAGCCTCAGCTACTAGAATCCTGTGATAATCTCAGTGCTCATTGTCTAAGAAGAAGCCTGTAGTCCTCATGGTTGAGGATAAAAGCTGGAAAACATTAATCCTAACGATTCGAAAACCAGAGGCAAAAGCAAACAAACCCAACATGGAGTGATTTTTAAAACCTTATTCTTTTTAAGCCAACCTCATAATTTGGGGGGCATATCTTATAATTTGTGAGCAGTTGGGGTTGTGATAATGTTAATGGCATGGGAGGCCCTGGTTTTCCACATGGGAAGAGGGCCCAGGGACCATGTCAGGGTATGATATGTATGGCCTACCTCAGCTGGAAACTCGCGCTTCACACCAGGAAGGCAGTTGGGAGGTTCATGAGATCACAATATCACATTATTCAGATTACATTCTTTCACGTTCCTGTCTCCTATGCTTGCACCCTGTCAACTCGCCCTTCCTTCCCTCTGCACACGGACAATGCTCGGCATGCAGTGATTCAATGCAAGCAGCATGCCTGCTTAAGGAGACTCTTGCATAATTCAGACATGCTTCTTGCAGCTGCAGTGTCCCTGGCAATAGGGAAGAACTAGGCCTCAGATGTAGCAAAGAGGATTCTTTACGGAGGTTGCTGGGCACACACACACAAACTGCAGGAGCGCTGAGCAGCACTACTGCACAGCGTCTGTGTTAATCTCGGCCAAGATCAGATGATCGTGGAATGGGAGCTGACTACACAAGAGCACAGTGCAGGCATGATACTTGCACTGGGGCTGGTAGGGCTGAAAAAGGTCACAGGGTGTTCTCAGTGCTCCATCTTCTTCAGCCATCAAGGAGCAAACTCCTCTGGGTGGGCATCTGAAAAAACTGTGTTTTAATCCGCTGAGATACTGGCTTTGTTTGGCCTTGCCATAAGAGCAGAGGGAGGGTAAACGCTCCTGGGAGGACAGGGCAGGTGGGAGGATTATCTCCTTTGTTTTGGGAAAGGCTCTGACTTTACAAACATTCACTCATAGAAACAAACAAAAACAGCTTCTGCGGTAACAGCTCCTTGTGCCTGAGCCTTCTCCCAGGCTAGCTGATATGCAAATCCCACCGCACACAGCTGGGCTGGAGGCTTGCGGTTGGCAACCTTCTGTACCAATTTTGGTAACAGTCGTCTACGTGACTCCAGTGTGACTAAGCAGAAAGGAATTAGCGGAGGCTCTTTGTTCTCGCTGTACAGCTGAAATATGAACGTGCTGGACTAACAAAAGCCAGCTCTTTGCATAAAGGAAATAAGGAGACCTGGGAGGTTAATGAGTGACATAATCAGCTTGCTGGAAAACGCATAGCAGCAAAGTATGAAAACAATGTGCAACTGAGATAATTGATTACCCACTGCGTGCTGCTGGAGGAACGTGGATTCCCCAGTGCACTGACTCAACAAAGCTTAGCAGGGACTGGGAATGAGGGAGAGACCTGTTATGGACAAGGCTGGGCAAAATAGTCAAGAGGGATCCTCAGAGAGTCTGTTTTAATTGCACTAGGAATGCCATGTCTAAAGACCAGCTTTTGCAAACAGGGTGATGGTGTCCAGTGCAGACAGAACACAATCAGAAGGATGGCCACATGGTTAGAACATAGGATCGGAGACAGACCTGGTTTCTGTTCATATAGGATTTTCTCTCTCTCTCTCTCTCTCTGCTTCAGTTGCCCCATCATTCTCCAGATGATAATAAATGTCACAATGGGAGCTGTTGAGGGTGGGCACTTGACAACCTGGCCCTTATTTAGGTGCCTAAATGGGAGCTGAGCCCTTTTGAAAACCCAGCTCTAATCATGGGCGCTTTGAAAATCTGGCCCCATACTCCATCTACCAAAATTCTCTCCTGCAGTTTCAACTGGATGCCATGTTCTTCTTCACTTTCTGCCCTACATTCTTGTGCACTGCAGCTTTATGGACTTCAATAGCTGCCTTCTCCCACTCCAGAGGGGGCTGCATTTCAGTGCAGGGTGCAGTGAAACCTGCTGTATCTATGGTTTGTATAGGGCTTCCCGCTCCACCAGCATTAGGATTACACACCACCAGCAGCATGCTGGGTGATTTACAGACAGTACAAAGACAAGATCCCTGCGATGCAGAACTCACAGGATGGCAGGTGCTAGAGAAATACTGTTGCCTGGGCTCTGTGTTATCAAAGAACAACAAAGACCATTACAGTCTTGGTAGTTTGATATTTTCCATGATGGGCCAAACTTTTTCAAATCACTAAAACTAGATGAAGTTCAGTCTGAGGTAAAGGCAAAAGTCTTGGCGTCCGTTCTTATATGCTCATGTCTCATAGGGTGACACCTCCTGATCCCATTTAGAGATGGCACCTAGATCCCAGAGTGATGGGAGTGTTTGAAATTGGATAGGTAAATAGATGGGACAGAGAGAGAGAGATCCACCTTCCTGAGAAAAGAGGGCAGGTGTAGAGACTGACCTTTGAACCCAATTTTACTTGGCTATGTGATCACTGAACTTAGAGAAAGGAATGGAAATGCAGTCTTTTTAGCAGTCAAATGGCCCATTTTACAGTCCACCAGGCAGTAGCTTGTCATGATCATTGCTGCATGCTGCCATACAGTGGTGTCCCTCCTGCTACATTCTGGGCCTACATTATAAAACAAAAATATGTAAATGAACACTTCTTCTCAAAGACTCTCTTCTATTTGCAAGAGTAGCTCACTGAGGCCCATCCCCGCTAAGGGGCCTGGCGGCTCTGGAAAGCCAGACACTAAGGGCTTGTCTACATTACCCGCTGGATCGACGGGCGGGGATCGATCCAGCGGGGATTGATTTATCGCGTCTAGTCTGGACGCGATAAATCGACTACCGAGCGTTCTCCCATCAACTCCACCAGGGCGAGACGTGCAGGTGGAGTCGACGGGAGAGCGTCAGCCATTGACTCACCGTAGTGAAGGCACCGTGGTAAGTAGATCTAAGTGCGTCGACTTCAGCTTCGTTATTCACATAGCTGAAGTTGCATAACTTAGATCGATCCCCCCCCACAGTGTAGACCAAGCCTTAGGCTATGGGGGCTAACGTACAATATGGGGCACACATTTATCTCCCTGGTGCTGAGACCCTGTTAACCAACAGCTCTTGCTTCCCTTAGGATGGACTGGAGGCTGGAGACAAGGACTCATCTTGTTGAGAGGAGCACACGCTGCCATAATCAGGCTTCCCTGGAATGCTCGAAGCTAACCGCTCCTCGATGTTCTCACCGGAGTTCATGTTCAAACCTATCACCACCCCTGTTCTGAGGAGCGAGATTTTGTTCCTTTTCTTTTTTAAAAAATGAGTCTGCGTTTGGCACACCAGCGTGTGGACCGCCGCTGGTAAATGAGTCCCCAGAGAGTTACAGACTCAAAGTGCGGAGCTATTAAACAGAAGGTGGGACACAGCTAGCCGGTGACTATGGTTGAAAGAATTTATGCATCAGGATATCCGTGTCACTTATCTAACATGATACCAATGTGTGTAACAGGGCGAGTGAGTGATTTTCTAACACAGCGTCCACATGCACACCAAGCGAAGCTGTGAATACCAGCACACTGCTGAGTATAGGAAAAGACCCAAATCTGAACTTTGGCCTTTCTGTCATAGGTCACTAAAAGGTCATCAGCCAAACAACTTACAAAAACCATTAATTTCTTCGGGGAGGCGGCCATGTTGGGCAGGAACTTGAAGGTTTTACCATAGAATCATAGAATATCAGGGCTGGAAGGGACCTCAGGAGGTCATCTAGTCCAACCCCCTGCCCAAAGCAGGACCGATCCCCAATTAAATCATCCCAGCCAGTTAATCCCTTACCGATCCCCAATTAAATCATCCCTTTTGTCAAGCCTGACCTTAAAAACTTCTAAGGAAGGAGATTCCACCACCTCCCTAGGTAACACATTCCAGTGTTTCACCACCCTCCTAGTGAAAAAGTTTTTCCTAATATCCAACCTAAATCTCCCCCACTGCAACTTGAGACCATTACTCCTTGTTCTGTCATCTGCTACCACTGAGAACAGTCTAGAGCCATCCTCTTTGGAACCCCCTTTCAGGTAGTTGAAAGCAGCTATCAAATCCCCCCTCATTCTTCTCTTCCGTAGATTAAACATCCCCAGCTCACTCAGCCTCTCCTCATAAGTCATGTGTTCCAGACCCGTAATCATTTTTGTTGCCCTCCGCTGGACTCTTTCCAATTTTTCCACATCCTTCTTGTCGTGTGGGGCCCAAAACTGGACACAGTACTCCAGATGAGGCCTCACCAATGTCGAATAGAGGGGAACGATCATGTCCCTCGATCTGCTGGCAATGCCCCTACTTATACATCCCAAAATGCCATTGGCCTTCTTGGCAACAAGGAACAGTTATCTCGTCATAGAAGGCAATTAGATTAGTCAGGCATGACTTGCCCTTGGTGAATCCATGCTGACTGTTCCTGATCACTTTCCTCTCCTCTAAGTCCTTCAGAATTGATTCCTTGAGGACTTGCTCCATGATTTTTCCAGGGACTGAGGTGAGGCTGACTGGCCTGTAGTTCCCCGGATCCTCCTTCTTCCCTTTTTTAAAGAGGGGCACTACATTAGCCTTTTTCCAGTCGTCGGGGACCTCCCCCGATCGCCATGAGATTTCAAAGATAATGGCCAACGGCTCTGCAATCACATCCGCCAACTCCTTTAGCACTCTCGGATGCAACGCATCCAGCCCCCTGGAGAAAGAGGTGGTTAGGGACTATTTAGAAAAGCTGGACGTGCACAAGTCCATGGGGCCGGACGCGTTGCATCCGAGAGTGCTAAAGGAATTGGCGGCTGTGATTGCAGAGCCATTGGCCATTATCTTTGAAAACTCATGGCGAACGGGGGAAGTCCCGGATGACTGGAAAAAGGCTAATGTAGTGCCAATCTTTAAAAAAGGGAAGAAGGAGGATCCTGGGAACTACAGGCCAGTCAGTCTCATCTCAGTCCCCGGGAAAATCATGGAGCAGGTCCTCAGGGAATCAATCCTGAAGCACTTACATGAGAGGAAAGTGATCAGGAACAGTCAGCATGGATTCACCAAGGGAAGGTCATGCCTGACTAATCTAATTGCCTTCTATGATGAGATTACTGGTTCTGTGGATGAAGGGAAAGCAGTGGATGTATTGTTTCTTGACTTTAGCAAAGCTTTTGACACGGTCTCCCACAGTATTCTTGTCAGCAAGTTAAAGAAGTATGGGCTGGATGAATGCACTATAAGGTGGGTAGAAAGTTGGCTAGATTGTCGGGCTCAACGGGTAGTGATCAATGGCTCCATGTCTAGTTGGCAGCCGGTATCAAGTGGAGTGCCCCAAGGGTCGGTCCTGGGGCCGGTTTTGTTCAATATCTTCATAAATGATCTGGAGGATGGCGTGGATTGCACTCTCAGCAAATTTGCGGATGATACTAAACTAGGAGGAGTAGTAGATACACTGGAGGGCAGGGATAGGATACAGTGGGTCCTAGACAAATTGGAGGATTGGGCCAAAAGAAATCTGATGAGGTTCAACAAGGACAAGTGCAGAGTCCTGCACTTAGGACGGAAGAACCCAATGCACTGCTACAGACTAGGGACCGAATGGCTCGGCAGCAGTTCTGCGGAAAAGGACCTAGGGGTTACAGTGGACGAGAAGCTAGATATGAGTCAACAGTGTGCCATTGTTGCCAAGAAGGCCAATGGCATTTTGGGATGTATAAGTAGGGGCATAGCCAGCAGATCAAGGGACGTGATCGTTCCCCTCTATTCGACATTGGTGAGGCCTCATCTGGAGTACTGTGTCCAGTTTTGGGCCCCGCACTACAAGAAGGATGTGGAGAAATTGGAGAGAGTCCAGCGAAGGGCAACAAAAATGATTAGGGGTCTGGAACACATGACTTATGAGGAGAGGCTGAGGGAACTGGGATTGTTTAGTCTGCGAAAGAGAAGAATGAGGGGGGATTTGATAGCTGCTTTCAACTACCTGAGAGGTGGTTCCAAAGAGGATGGTTCTAGACTATTCTCAGTGGTAGAAGAGGACAGGATAAGGAGTAATGGTCTCAAGTTGCAGTGGGGGAGGTTTAGGTTGGATATTAGGAAAAACTTTTTCACTCGGAGGGTGGTGAAACACTGGAGTGCGTTACCTAGGGAGGTGGTAGAATCTCCTTCCTTAGAAGTTTTTAAGGTCAGGCTTGACAAAGCCCTGGCTGGGATGATTTAGTTGGGGATTGGTCCTGTTTTGAGCAGGGGGTTGGACTAGATGACCTCCTGAGGTCCCTTCCAACCCTGATATTCTATGATTCTATGATTCTATGACTTGTGCACATCCAGCTTTTCTAAATAGTCCCGAACCACTTCTTTCTCCACAGAGGGCTGGTAACCTCCTCCCCATGCTGTGCTGCCCAGTGCAGCAGTCTGGGAGCTGACCTTGTTCGTGAAGACAGAGGCAAAAAAAGCATTGAGTACATTAGCTTTTTCCACATCCTCTGTCACTAGGTTGCCTCCCTCATTCAGTAAGGGGCCCACACTTTCCTTGACTTTCTTCTTGTTGCTAACATACCTGAAGTAACCCTTCTTGTTACTCTTAACATCTCTTGCTAGCTGCAACTCCAGGTGTGATTTGGCCTTCCTGATTTCACTCCTGCATGCCCGAGCAATATTTTTATACTCATCCCTGGTCATTTGTCCAATCTTCCACTTCTTCTACGCTTATTTTTTGAATTTAAGATCAGCAAGGACTTCACTGTTAAGCCAAGCTGGTCGCCTGCCATATTTACTATTCTTTCTACACATCGGGATGGTTTTTCCCTGTAACCCCAATAAGGATTCTTTAAAATACAGCCAGCTCTCTGAGGACACAAGTTTTATTGGATGGATTTTAGCCAAAAATATTATTGAAGGCAAGTGAATGAGCCATAGGCAATTAAGTTAACACACAAGTTCATTCAAAGGGTGGACTTTCAGTCAGCTAATAGCTATATGGACAGGTATATGCCTAACAGGTGTTGTGTATACTGTCCCTCTAATGGCCACATATACAAGACTCTGGGATGTGATTTCTGTACCAAGCTGAGTTCTGGGAAGGCTGGAGTGGAATGGCGGCCCTGTTTTCACCCAGGGTCTAAGGCTTGGTTTGCTGTTCTCATGTGGAGTGAGTAATGGGTCAGATCTAAACAGATGTTGACTGAGTATTTCATGGCTGCACCCACAAGGTGTTTGTTTCCCATGATCCTGTGGAGGTCATTGAAATATACAGCAGCGCCTGAGCAGATCCAAATGTCCTCACATTCTGATGAGCTTCGAACCCGAGCTCTCATTGCTGGCCAGTCTCTGCTGAGAACGCTAAGACAAAGTGTGGAAGAGGAAAAGGAAGGTTAGTCACACATGTAAGATACTGTACTGGACACCTAAATTCAACTTCCAGCTCTACTACTGGCTTCTTCCTTGGACAACCTTGGACTCGTCACTGATTTCCGTACAATGGGGACGTATTACTTCCCTCTCCCCCCACCCCCGGAGGGGCACAAAGGTACTTAAATGAAACTATTTTGTATCATCTGAAAATTTTGCTACCTCACTGTTTACCCCTTTTTTTCCAGATCATTTATGAATATGTTGAATAGGACTGGCACAGATCCCTAGGGAGGCACCACTATTTACCTCTCTCCATTCTGGAAACTGACATTTATGCCCTACCCTTTGTTTCCTATCTTTTAACCAGTTACCAATCCATGAGAGGACCTTCCCTCTTATCACATGACTGCTTATTTTGCTTAAAAGCCTTTCGCGAGGGACCTTGTCAAAGGCTTTCTGAAAATCTATGTACACTGTATCCACTGGATCCCCCTTGTCCCCCTGCTTGTTGGCCCCCTCAAAGAATTCTAGTAGATTGGTGAGGCATGATTTCCCTTTACAAAAGACATGTTGACTTTTCCCCAACAAATTATGTTCATCTATGTGTCTAATAATTTTGTTCTTTACTATAGTTTCAACCAGTTTGCCAGGTACTGAAGTCGGGCTTACTGGCCTGTAATTGCCAGGATCACCTCTGGAGCCCTTTTTAAAAATTGGCATCACATTAGCTATCCTCCAGTCATTTGGTACAGGAGCCAGTTTAAATGATAGGTTACAAACTACAGTTAGTAGTTCTGCAATTTCACATTTGAGTTCCTTCAAAACTCTTGGGTGAATCCCATCTGGTCTTGGTGACTTATTACTGTTTAGTTTATCAATTTGTTCCAAAAGCTCCTCTAATGACACCTCAATTGGGACAGTTCCTCAAATTTGTCACCTAAAAAGAATGGTTCAGGTTTGGGAGTCTCCCTCACATCCTCAGCCGTGAAGACCGATGCAAAGAATTGATTTAGTTTCTCCGCAATGGCCTTATAGTCCTTGAGTGCTCCTTTAGCATCTCGATCATCCAGGGACCCCACTGATTGTTTAACTGGTGTACTTAAAAAAATTTTGCTTTTATTTTTTGAGTCTTTGGCTAGCTAGTGGAGGAAGTTTGCAGTACAGCTGCCTCTTCTGTGTCTGTTTTAGCTATGTAACTAGGTTTCTATACTGTGAGTGCCTGTGGCTATGGCTAACCAGGACTTCAGCTTCCTGGAGTATCAGGCTAGCAGCATTCACCATCACTAAATGCATCAAAAATCTGAAGACCATTTAAAAACTACCTGGGCTGAAGAAGTCAACAATTCTGTTCCCGGTCTCCCACTGGAATTAGAACAAGATCTTGGAACATGGCAGATTCCCTCATTTGAGACATCCCACACGTTTGCTAGACGGGGTGCATTATCACCCCGCAGCAATTCACATCTTCTACAGGCACCAAGATGCGTGCTTTCCTGGCCTAAATAATGCAAAACATGGTGTGTGACCCAGCCCTGCTGTCTTGCTGCCTGGCACCTGCATGGGCTGCTGCTGTCCCCTCGCTCCTTGCATGCCAGAAAGCCCTTGTCAGACATGAATGCCACAGTCTCTTGCAGGGCTCTTTGTGAGTGTGTGGCAGAGCACAGCCACCAGACAGAGCCCAGCTGGAGTTGGGGGGAGTGTTATTGTGGCCATGGCCTGACAGTGAGGGTCAGTGTGGAGTGGGTTATAGTGCAGACCACAGTATTTTGTGTGTCTCATGTTCCAGACTGCAGAGACTTTATGGGTGGGGTCACTTTACTTTGCGTGGGGCCCATAGGCAATCGCCTTGCATGAGGCACTCCTTGCTGCCTGGCATTTGCCTTTGTCTGTCTGTAGCAGCCCCACTCTATCCCCCGGAGACAGGGAAGGATAATGCCTAGCACTAATACAGTGCTTTCCATCTTCAAAGCATGGTGCCTAAGTCAACCCCACAAAACCCCGGCTAGGTAGGTAAGTAAGTAAATATTATCAGCTCTGTTTTACAGATGGGGAAAAAGCAGAGAGGTTAGCACTTGCCCAAGCCCACACAGTGACCAGTGGCAGAGTCAGGATAAGAACCCAGGAGTAGTCACTGGCTTCCCATCCTGTACTCTGAACAACTGCCAGTGCCGCCTCTAAGTGGGGAATCAGGGACATCACAGCCGCCTTCCTGGTGCTTAGTAGGGGGCAAATGTGCTCTGCATTTCTGTCTGGCCAATACAATTCTTTCAGCCCATTCCCCACAGCCATGCTTATCAGTACTAACACTGAGTGCCAGCCAGCCCAGGGTGTCAGAGCACTGATGGGCTAGTCTCACGCCATGCCTGCACAAGCAGTAAGTGTCATCACCCTCCTTACAGATGGCAGAGGAGAGGCTCCATGAGATTAAAGGGCCAAGCCCTGGCCCCATGGAAGCTCATGTGAGTGCAACCTTCGACGTCTGTCTGACCAGGATTCACTCCAGGTCAAATGGCAAGGCCGTAGCAGAATCAGGACCAGGCTCATATTGAGAAATGTGGGGCCCTGGCACGTCATGTTCATTGGGGCCCCACCCACTCCCATTTAGTTATTTACACAGATGTTATGGTGGGACGGTGCCTGAGCTTGGAGCCCTGATATAACTGTCTCTCTTCTCAGCCCTGGTCAGGACTAGAATCCAGATCTCTGCACTCCCAGGCCTGTGCTTCAACCGGTTCTCCATGCCTTCTCCCACATTGCAGTGTATCATACAGCTCCAGCATTCGCTCTGTTCAGGGTTCTTCTGTGCTCACTGACCTGTACTGTGCACGTGCCTCAGGTCTGCTGTGTCCACAGCCTTCCAGTGGGAATGATAGCTGCCCCTCCCCATGGGCACTGGCAGTGGCCTCCACATCCCTTCCAGGCCCAGCAGCAGGCAGTGACCTGGGATGCCCGGTACCAATAGGATCACCACATCATCACTGATCTTCAGCTTACTGAATCGGAGTAGGGGGGAATTCCTTTCAGGCTGATGAACAGGAGCAGCCCGAGCGTGACTCTGCCAGGTGCTTGGGGCTGTGAGAAGCTGAGAGCAGCAGCTGCAGTGAAGGAAGCTCAGGAAGATAAAGATCAGTCCTCAGGGGGAAGCCTGGAGGGGGCAGGAGCCCAGCGGGAGATTCAGAGCTCTGTGTCCATTTGATCCCTTAGAGCCATTTGCAGCACCCCTTTGGGAGCAGTTTCTGTGCCCTGGAATGCAGTCACACGTTGTTCCTCCAACAATGCACCTTGTGGAGATACCAATCGGCACTCTGTACACCCTGCTCTGGCCAGTCATGTGTGGAAGTGTGAGACACTGGGAAGGGCTGAAATGTGCGAGCTGCACCTGAAAACCAAAGTAGTCCACCATTATCTGTGATGGGAAATTACTGGGAACAAGCCAAGGAGGGTAAAGTTCAACCCCGGGCCCCTCCCAGCACTCCTTGGACTGATTTCCCGCCTCACACCTTCTTTAGTCTTTGGACATGTTTCAGCTCAGCCTTAAGCAACGCTGCGGCCTCTCTCGCTCGCCCCGATTCTCCCCCTCAGTGGGTCACCAGCAGAACTTTACTCAGCCATACGTTGGCTCACATTGAATCCAGTCCCCAAGTAAGGCCATTAAGGTACGTTACAGCAAGCACATGGTTACATCTGGAAATAAGGTGCCATTTTTTTCACTGAGGGCCGTTAACCACCGCAACAGCCGACCAAGGGATATGGCGGATTCTCCGTCACTTGGAGTCTTTTAAACCAGAGTGGATGTCTTTTGGAAAGATACACTCTAGCTCAAGCACAAGACATTGGGCTAGATGCAGGAATCACTGGGGGAAATTATGGGCTGGAGGAAAATTACTTTCATGACCAGCCCATGGTTCTCTTGCCTCAGCTGCAGTCCACTGTACCTGACTGGTTGGATTCTACCGAGCCCATGCAGCTACCCCTCAGCTGGGGGCACCTCATTGGCATTGTGCAGCCCCTTGTCTGCACTGCTCAGACTTCAACAGCACTTCTGGAGCCCCTTCTGTGTAGCGGTTTAAATGGACAGACCTCAATTACCCCTTGGAGCTGCTTCACTGAAACTGGCTCATGGAGGTGTTAACAAGAACTATAATAGGCCTCAATAAAGTCAGGGGAGTGCAGCGTTCAGAGCTAGCTAGCACAGGACTTCCCATCTCACAACTTACTCGGAGCCCAGGTCATGAAACCAATCCACATGTCTCTGGCAGAGGAAGGGCCAAAAAAAGCAAGTCACTGCATGTCGCATGTCTGTACAAATCTCCCTTCCACACTACAAGAACCAAAGGATTTAATCCAAGTCAAGGCTGCAACATCTTTGGAGGAAAGCTTGGTATCTATCTACCCATCCGTCCCTCCCCTTACACCCCCGTCCCTCTCCATCTCTTGCTAAGGTAGTTATATGGCCTTCATCACCATAGTATCTGAGCACCTGGCAGTCCTTACTGTATTTCCCTGCACACATCCCTGGGAGGCAGGAAAGGGCTAGCATCCCCACTGTACAGGTGGGGAACTGAAGACCAGAGACACAGTTCCTAACTCCCATTGAAACCAAACAAGACACCCAAGGTCACACAAAGAGTCTGTTGCCACCACTCCTCACTTCCTACCTCTTCACAGAATGCAGCCTTGCTAGCTGTAACTGTGCATGGCCGAAGCAATAACCAGGCATGGAGAAAGCAAATATCTTCCCTTCCTGCCCCCATGAACCTATCGTTGACTCTGTCTGCAAAGCAGGGGCGAGGGAAGACGAGATGCTTCCCCTGGGGTCCCCCTCTCCTTGGTGCTGATCAGGGAAATGCCAGCATTGTTAAGGACTTTCTCTGGCCAGTGCTTAGAATGGGTCTTTCACTTCTAGATCACCAGCTATAATCCTAGCCAGGTTACTAGGGACCAAAGGTGACTGGCATCTGGCTGCTGCTCCCTGATTGGCGGGTCTCATGTGAGTTGACCATGGGCAGCACAAATCCCACCACAACTGTCACTAATTGGCCACCTTTGTGCATCTCAGCTGCAAAGGCAAGGGCTGAAAGGGCCATTGGAGACGGGACTCCCCCTCACCCATTCAGAGGCTGTCTCTCCAGGTCAGGGTGAACTCCCTTTGGGAGGAGGGTGTGTGGCTTAAACTTGCATGGCCAATCAATATGCCAGCTATGCCGTGTACTCCTGTCTCTAGGGCTGTTGCTCAGGTGCCTTGCACCTACAATGCACCAATTTAACAACATATGAATAAGTAAATAAATAAAAAAATATTTATTCTGATATTGCCGGAAAACTACATCCACACACAAGATGCCTACAAAAGCCCAGGCTTCCTTATAACCCTTTTCCCACTTTTGACATGTGCATTGCTCTAATTGTCTAATTAATGGACAGATGGGTTCGGAGGGGGTCCACTTTTCATCAAACAAGGTGCAGGGTGGCAAGTTTTATTAGCATATGAAGCAATGAAATCAAGGGCAACTGATGTTACCCCATGCCAAGTGCCTGCTCAGCTTGAGTACTCTGGATTGCAGGTATCGGGTGGAAGAGCAAACATGCCAGACTCTGATCTCAGTTACACTGACGTAAATCTGGAGTAATTCCATTGGCATCAATAGATTCAATCTTGTGAAACTGAGTTCAGAATCTGGCCCTAAGTATGTGTGACATTTGGTATTACAGATGGCACTGGAAGCTCTGGTTTGGAGAAACTGACGCAGATGGCAGCAAGCTGGCAGCTGGCCAAGGAAGCTTTCTTTTGGCATGTTTGTGGGAGGTATAAATGAAGAGAATGGAAACGTTGAAGGTTTCCCTGTGCCAGTTATTAGTAATCTTATGTCTATATATAGCGCCTGCTTAATTTACCCCCGGTGAGCAAATCGAGTGGCATGTGAATTATCGCTCCCGCCACGTTGACCTCTCTTTGAAATGCAACTTGTTTGCTTGCTTTATCACAGTGATGTAAGTCTGGCTGAGGGAGGGGCTGAACGCTGACCAACTGAGCTCACTGCTCTGCAGCAGGGAGATTACCCTGACACATGTGAAAAATCCCGGATATTGCAAGCAATTAGATGTCCCCCAAATCACTCCCAGCAAAGCAGAGCTCAAAAAAAGTCCTTGAGGGAGAGAAGCTAGGTAGCCAACCTTCACCATTCATGTAGATGTTCCTCACCAGAGTTCTGTCTGTGTCTGTTGGTGTCTCGGGTGGGGTAACTGGCATGGTAAGAATTTAGGTTGGCACAACGCATTGGATAAAATAACAACTGAGCTGAACCTTTGTCCACACCTCAAATCAACCACAAGCCTCGTACTGAGGTTCCCAGAGGTTTGGTTAAATTTTCCTGTTCTTTTCCATTTCTCTGCACTCAGCAGGCTGGGACCAGAAAAGGAAACAATCCCGCCAGCAGCCAGTCCAATCATAGAATCATAGAATCATAGAATATCAGGGTTGGAAGGGACCACAGGAGGTCATCTAGTCCAACCCTCTGCTCAAAGCAGGACTGATCCCCAATTAAGTCATCCCAGCCAGGGCTTTGTCAAGCCTGACCTTAAAAACTTCTAAGGAAGGAGATTCCACCACCTCCCTAGGTAACGCATTCCAGTGTTTCACCACCCTCCTAGTGAAAAAGTTTTTCCTAATATCCAACCTAAATCTCCCCCACTGCAACTTGAGACCATTACTCCTTGTTCTGTCATCTGATACCACTGAGAACAGTCTAGAGCCATCCTCTTTGGAACCCCCTTTCATGTAGTTGAAAGCAGCTATCAAATCCCGCCTCATTCTTCTCTTCCGTAGACTAAACATCCCCAGTTCCCTCAGCCTCTCCTCATAAGTCATCTGTTCCAGTCCCCTAATCATTTCTGTTGCCCTCCGCTGGACTCTTTCCAATTTTTCCACATCCTTCTTGTAGTGTGGGGCCCAAAACTGGACACAGTACTCCAGATGAGGCCTCACCAGTGTCGAATAGAGGGGAACGATCACGTCCCTCGATCTGCTGGCAATGCCCCTACTTATACATCCCAAAATGCTATTGGCCTTCTTGGCAACAAGGAACAGTTATCTTGTCATAGAAGGCAATTAGATTAGTCAGGCATGACTTGCCCTTGGTGAATCCATGCTGACTGTTCCTGATCACTTTCCTCTCCTCTAAGTGCTTCAGAATTGATTCCTTGAGGGACCTGCTCCATGATTTTTCCAGGGACTGAGGTGAGGCTGACTGGCCTGTAGTTCCCCGGATCCTCCTTCTTCCCTTTTTTAAAGATGGGCACTACATTCGCCTTTTTCCAGTCGTCCGGGACCTCCCCCGATCGCCATGAGTTTTCAAAGATAATGGCCAATGGCTCTGCAATCACATCCGCCAACTCCTTTAGCACCCTCGGATGCAGCGCATCCGGCCCCATGGACTTGTGCTCGTCCAGCTTTTCTAAATAGTCCCGAACCACTTCTTTCTCCAAAGAGGGCTGGTCACCTCCTCCCCATGCTGTGCTGCCCAGTGCAGCAGTCTGGAAGCTGACCTTGTTTGTGAAGACAGAGGCAAAAAAAGCATTGAGTACATTAGCTTTTTCCACAATAAAAGATATCACCTCAGCCACCATGTCTCACTCATATCCTGGGGCCAACAACACTGCATACAAAATACTGCCAAGGCTGCTCATACAGCACCGTCAAGCTCATTGGGTGCCAGTGCTCTCAAAGGTGATTCCCCACTCATTGGAGAAACCTGGTGTATGCACCAAGTCTGCTTGTATCAACTCAGTACAAATGTGACCACTTGCTATCCATTGGTAATGAACGATTAGCAGGGGGTTGGACTAGATGACCTCCTGAGGTCCCTTCCAACCCTGATATTCTATGATTCTATGATTTCCTTTCGGTCAACACCACCCACCTTTCAAGATCCATGGATCCTACACATGCTTATCACAAACACCTGGTGTACCTTATCCATGCACTAAATGCCCCCAAATCAACGAGGTGGGTGAAACCAGACAATCACTGCGCTCTCAAATGAACTCACCCAGGAAAATGATAAAAGACAAAAACACCCCATCACCTGTGGGTGAACACTTTCCACACAGCGATCACTCTGTATTTGACCACTCAGTCCTCAGCCTCAAAGGAAACCTGCGCAACACTTTCAAAAGACGAGCCTGGAAGCGTAAATTCATAGCTCTGCTAGACACTAAACGTCATGGCCTGAACAGAGACACTGGATTTATGGCTTATTACAACTGTCTGTCATCCCAGCTGCCTCTTTTTGTCCTATGACAGCAGAGGTGTTAACGGACCACTTTACCACAGTCCTTTAAAATATGTGCTAACTACGTGTGCTAAACACTCAGTTCCACCTTGCATTTAGCTGTGATGCTCAGAGAACCTTTCTCGAATCTGAAGAAGAGCCCAGGGTAGCTCAAAAGCTTGTCTCGCTCACCAACAGAGTTGGTCCAATAAACGATATTACCTCACCCACCATGTTTCTCATATCTCCAGGGACCAACATGGCTCCAGCTACATTGCAGATTTCCCTTTGGTCAGCTGAAAAAGCTCCTCCCTGAACCAAGCAAGCCCGCAGGTCCATTTTCTCTTCCTTTCATTTATGTTTGTGCTTTTTGAGGGGCATGAAATGCAACAGAAGCTGGAACTTGAAGCAAGCATATTGTGTTCAGTAAATGCAGGTGAAGTCGTGACACAGAGACACTCTGGGGCCGATGGCCCACTCACTCACACCAGCGTCAGTTAGGAGGCACTCCACTGACGTGATTCCCAAGGCCTTGTGCTGTCATCTGCATCTGTACAAAGGGCCATGCCAAACACTCCCATGTGGAGCTGACAGCATTTTGAATCCCCTTTGCACTCATGCAGTAAATTACTATGCAAGGGGCAAAGCAATGGGGTATAAAACAACTGTGACTGGAGAGTCAGACCCACTGTTTTTAATACTCCCTCTTGGTGGATTTCATTTTCAGTCACGGAGGAGGGGAGTGGGTTGGGGCCATTTCACATCCCGCTTTTCCTGGAGTAACTAGTCCTAGGAGGAGAGCTCCCCCAGTGTGAAGGGGAATGAACATCACATGCCATCCCTGCAGGGGCAAAGCAAACCAAGCCTTTGGTCTGAGTCAGAGTCCTTAGCCTACAAACAATACTATGGCGACAGAATGCAACATGAGCAGAATGGGTGAGGGGGAGTATGAGTCAGATCCCTGGATCTGGATCATTAACAGTTTTGACTCAGTTTTGGTTCAGTCAGGGACCCTTTTGATTCCAGCTTGGCACTGGGCAAAAATCTCTGAAGAACAGGCTGAAATACACTTCAGGAGAACATGCAAAGTGTTGGCACTGTCCAGTCTGGACCTGCCCAGTAGCCTGATCCAGCCTCAAACCCAAGTCCATCCTAACCCTGAACTCCACCTCTTCAGCCCAGCTAGCCTAGGGAGACAAGCATGGGCCATTTGATTGGCTAAGGGCCCCCCATGTGCCATTTGAATGGCTAAGGGCCCCTCCGTGCCTCTGTTGCTGTCTTTGGCAGGGATGACAGGTTTCAGAGTAACAGCCGTGTTAGTCTGTATTCGCAAAAAGAAAAGGAGGACTTGTGGCACCTTAGAGACTAACCAGTTTATTTGAGCATGAGCTTTCGTGAGCTACAGCTCAGTGCATCCGATGAAGTGAGCTGTAGCTCACGAAAGCTTATGCTCAAATAAATTGGTTAGTCTCTAAGGTGCCACAAGTCCTCCTTTTCTTTTTGGCAGGGATGATGATAGTTCACCCTAAATGCCTTTATTAGTGTGTTGGTGGCACCAGGATCCCATGTCATCTCAGGTTTGTGTTTTAAGAGCAGGCACAATAATCCCAGGTGACAGCCTTTTAAGGCATGGTTGGCGAAACCAAAACAATGGCTGTGATTGGCTGGTGGTGACTCACACCTGGAGTATGTGGCTAGATTCTCCCTACCTGCACAAGTTAATGGTATCATTGAGAAGAGGAGCTCAGGTGGAATGAATTCGACTCTTAAAAGCACTGCTTGTTTCTTCCCGTAAAAGGGAACAGCCAGCAGGAGCTGCTTGTGCAAAGTTACAAGCTGGCCAAGAGAGTACACACGTCAGTGAAAATCCTCTGGGAGGATTTTCCATGGCCAAACCACCATCTAGGGATGCAATACAGCAAATGAGATGAAGGTCAAAACTGGGCTAGATTTTTCAAGGCCCAGGTCCTCCCTTTTGGGTGAGAATAATCCTTGCCCTCAAGCAGGAGCTGAACCCCAGACTGGGTCTGAGATGCCCTAAAGTTTATTTTGTTCCAATTTTTATTTTTTTTTAAAAACGCAGTTGTGCTGCCCTGGGAGACTCTGGATGGAAGGCAAAATTGTGCAGTGCATCAAAGGGAGCAATTGCCGTGGGACTCCCAGGCCAGCTGAAATCAGGCCGCATCAGAAAGCCCTTTCTTAGGAGCTTCTTAATCCCACTTTGAACAACGAAAAGGGTTCCTGCCTCCAAAAATAAGATACTTAGCTAGATGGACTCCAGGCCTTCACCCTTCGCTAGGAACGAATATTAAGAACCGTTTCAAGACAGAAGCTGCTGTTTAAGCCGACAGATATTGCCACACAGCCATACTACATGTCTGATGCTGCAAACACTACAGGGTGTATTTAGGGTTGTCATAGAATCATAGAATCGTAGAATATCAGGGTTGGAAGGGACCTCAGGAGGTCATCTAGTCCCACCCCGTGCTCAAAGCAGGACCGATCCCCGACTAAATCATTCCAGCCAGGGCTTTGTCAAGCCTGACCTTAAAAACTTCTAAGGAAGGAGATTCCACCACCTCCCTAGGCAACGCATTCCAGTGTTTCACCACCCTCCTAGTGAAAAAGTTTTTCCTAATATCCAACCTAAATCTCCCCCACTGCAACTTGAGACCATTACTCCTTGTTCTGTCATCTGCTACCACTGAGAACAGTCTAGAGCCATCCTCTTTGGAACCCCCTTTAAGGTAGTTGAAAGCAGCTATCAAATCCCCCCTCATTCATCTCTTCCGTAGACTAAACATCCCCAGTTCCCTCAGCCTCTCCTCATAAGTCATGTGTTCCAGTCCCCTAATCATTTTTGTTGCCCTCCGCTGGACTCTTTCCAATTTTTCCACATCCTTCTTGTAGTGTGGGGCCCAAAACTGGACACAGTACTCCAGATGAGGCCTCACCAATGTCGAATAGAGGGGAATGATCATGTCCCTCGATCTGCTGGCAATGCCCCTACTTATACATCCCAAAATGCCATTGGCCTTCTTGGCAACAAGGGCACACTGTTGACTCATAGCCAGCTTCTCGTCCACTGTCACCCCTAGGTCCTTTTCTGCAGAACTGCTGCCGAGCCATTTGGTCCCTAGTCTGTAGCGGTGCCTTGGATTCTTCCGTCCTAAGTGCAGGACTCTGCACTTGTCCTTGTTGAACCTCATCAGATTTCTTTTGGCCCAATCCTCCAATTTGTCTAGGACCCACTGTATCCTATCCCTGCCCTCCAGTGTATCTACTACTCCTCCTAGTTTAGTATCATCCGCAAATTTGCTGAGAGTGCAATCCACACCATCCTCCAGATCATTTATGAAGATATTGAACAAAACTGGCCCCAGGACCGACCCCTGGGGCACTCCACTTGATACTGGCTACCAACTAGACATGGAGCCATTGAGCACTACCCGTTGAGCCCGACAATCTAGCCAGCTTTCTATCCACCTTATAGTCCATTCATCCAGCCCATACTTCTTTAACTTGCTGACAAGAATACTGTGGAGACCGCGTCAAAAGCTTTGCTAAAGTCAAGGAACAACATGTCCACTGCTTTCCCTTCATCCACAGAGCCAGTTATCTCGTCATAGAAGGCAATTAGATTAGTCAGGCATGACTTGCCCTTGGTGAATCCATGCTGACTGTTCCTGATCACGTTCCTCTCCTTTAAGTGCTTCAGAATTGATTCCTTGAGGACCTGCTCCATGATTTTTCCAGGGACTGAGGTGAGGCTGACTGGCCTGTAGTTCCCAGGCTTGTCAACCCTCCAGGCTTGTCCTGGAGCCTCAAGGTATTAAAGATTAATCTTTAATTAAAGATTGTGTCATGTGATGAAACCTCCAGGAATACGTCCAACGAAAAGTAGCAAGCCTAGGTGTATTTATGACCAAGGTGAGGTTCCACTGAGATGGCTTGGCGATGGGTGTGGTAAGAAAGCTAGGTAGATAGGAGAGATCAAATCCTCAACGTCTTACTCAGACCTACCTTGGGCAGAATTCCTATTGCTTTCAATGGGTGTCGGTTTGTGTGAGGAATGAGTGAATTCTGAGTAAGGCCCCCTGGGACAGATTTCACTGGAGTGCCAGTGGGTAGCAGATGTTAAACTCCCTAGTATCCGAGGATTGAGCCCCCTCATTTTTTTCCCATTTTTTAATTAAATTTCCTGGGTTCAACGTAATTTTTTAATCCTTCTGCCAGACAGAAACTAGCATGATCACAAAACTCCCATGTCGGAGAGCTTCCGATGGCTTGTCAGATATCTCCACAGCTGTAATCGGAGCACCAAGGGCTCACTTTCAATATGTACAAAGCGACAGCTCTTTATCCAGCATGTTAGCCACAGTGGCATCAACTCCTTTCATTTAAAAATAAAAGCCCTACCTCTAACATACCATCTTAATTTGCTAAAGTATCTCTCAACCAGAAAAATGGCCTACTGTGCTACTGGGGAGATAGTGTATGAGTCTGTTATTAAAGGCTGCATTGTAACAGATACGCACAGGAGGTTGTGCGTGCAATACTCATATGTTGTCAGGTTTGATTTATTAATGCTTTAAACACTTTGAGATCCTTTGATGAAAGGTATGGTATACCTTGAGTCAGCTCTCAACTGTCCCAATCAGTGACTTAACTGAACCAGCTGATAATCTGGCCTCTTTAATGCAAATTGTCATTGGAATCACTTTGCTTCATCATCTAAAGAGGATTTTATTCCAATTCAGTGGAAACAGATTTAGGTGTTCATGGCTTGAAAGGGGAATAATAGAGATTTGGCAGAGGTGGATTCATCTATCTGCATACCTAGGTTGTTTAACTCCTGGGCCCTGGTTGGTGCTGATGGTTCATATAACTCAGGGAAAGGCTGTGTTGTTTGGATTGTTGTGTCTGTCAGTAACATGGTATGTGTGTGACTGCATTCTCTCAGTTTGAGTCATTCTCTAGATTGGGCCACCTGCAGTTTGCCTTGTAGAGACTAGTAAAGAAGAAATTACAGTAGATTGAACAAAACACTACTTTGCAACTGCTTTCACACCTAAAGGTGCTGAGTTCCATTAGCTGTGACTTGTACCAAGTCTCATTTGTTAGTCATGAGGCTTTGGGCACCCAGGAAAACTCTCCCAAATCCAGAAAGCATCAGAAATTTTAGCATGAATCATCTGAAAATTCATCCTGGAAAGTGCCTCGGTCACACAAGGTATTTGCCCATTGAAACACGTCAGCCAGGGAGCAGAAGCAATCCCTGGTGACTGAGGTGACCAGTCACACAACACCAACAGCAAATAGTCAAGCCATTTGTGAATGCCCCAAGGCTAGAAATTATTGGAGCAACTGATCTCCTCCTGACTGGAAGGATGTACTACCTTCATGGGCTGCTAATGCTGGAAAGTCCCAGCACCTGTCCATCTTGAGGCCAGCTCACCTAAGAGATCCTAGTTCTAATCTTGCGCTGGGAGAAGTACACTGAAGAAAGGATCTCTCATTTGTGGTCACTCTCCAGCACCGCCCTCTAGCCAGTTGAAGGAACATCCCCTGACTATCCACCTTGGTCACCAGAGAGCAGAGACGAATCCAAGATGCAAATGCAGGTACAGGTTTGAAACTACCCCAGCAATGGGAAGTGTTGGGATGTAGGTGGCTGGTTCAGAAAGATGGACACAATGAGACATGGCCTAGGAAGGAGTGTGGGTGAGTGGCAGAGTCAGGGGGTGAGGCGTTTAAAGAAGTCCAGGGCCGGAATCGCTCTGAACCCCTGAAAATAACTCCATGCTGCTGAATGAAGGAGTCTGAATGGACAGGGCTCTCCCAAACCCTTCAACCAGTCTCCATGTCGGGGAGGCTTGCTCTATCCATCTCTGACTCCCATGTGCTTGATCACTTCTTTCCTCTGAAATGTTCCACCTGTGTCTTTGCTAAGCAGATTCCATCAGCACAGTTCTCCCCATGTTCAGGACGAGGACTCCCAGGAGAGGCTGGGAACACGACACTGTAACAGCCACTGCCATGGCTCCGCAAGGACCCACTGTCCATTAGCTCCACATTTCCAGGAAGGCTTCAGCACATCACCCCTGAGGACAGAAATCTGCTGTGCTGGTTGCACATGGCTGGGCTTGATGCAGGCAAGGCTGGGAGTGGGTGGAAGGAACTGAGACTATTCCCATGCAATGAAGAACAGAGTCTTCCCCTGCCTTAGACTGGGAGTTCCACTTGGAACGAGGGAACACACACAGTTACAGCCATGTGTGCACATTCACATGCACACACCCCAGGCATTCACACTCATTCAGGTACACACATGCAGACACTCATACACACACCCTCACATACGCTGACATAACCCTGTCTACACACACACTCACACACAGCCATGCATTCCTGTGCACACCTGTCCACCCACCCACATTCACACGCCGTGTCTAAGTCTGTCTTCATAGGCATGGCAATAGTTCTCACCGCCGTGGTCGTTAAGCGCTGTATTATATATTTATTGTCTCTATAGCACCATTGACACGCATGGGCCTTTACAGACAAGTAAAGGGACGAGGTCCCTGCCCTGAGGCGCTCCCGGTCTGACTCAGCCAGGTAACATGCACAGAAGCAGATTATGTAAGGAGAAAGTGGAAAGGGGCTTCTCGGCACTCCCAAATTCCAAAGCACTCCCGTTCTTTATTCTGTTCTCTCACTCTGACGTACACAGCATGCAGAGATGCACAAGGGTTTGTACCTGTTTAAAAACATACTAGGAGTCATTGACTTTTGAGAAATGGGAACAGTAAAATAAATCGCCACTAGATGGCGATCCATAGACACCCATCGCTCTCTGAGCAGCACCATGTGTTTCCATGTCTGAGCAGTCCATCACATAGGAAGCAGGACAAGCCACAGGGAATTCAGGGGCTCTAGTCCCATGGAGGGGAGCTGGTGATGGTTGTCAGCACTCTGCTCTGCAGTTGTGCTGTCACAGAACACCAAGTCTGGTCCCAGATAAATAAACTGGCGATTCACTCCCAGCTACTGCTGGCGATACCAATATTCTGCCCTTCTGTGGCACCCTGCCTTAGCCAAGGGCTGTGTGGTGCTTTCGAACCATCCGAAAGAACAATCACCAGGTCAGTGGTATTATCACCTTCAATTAGAGCGGGGAAGCCAAGGCCCAGAGACCGGAAGTGCAGCGCCCAAGTGAGGCATTCAGGAAGAACGGGAATAAAGACCAAGAAAGCCCAACTCCCACACCCCTGCCTTAACCACTGGCCCATCTGAATTATAAGGGCCATCTGGATTGGGCCACTGGGACAGCAGAGATGTGGCCTATCTTGCCATGTGTTTAACATTATTTCTCTAATCCACAAACTGGGGTGAGCACAATCCCCTTGAATCCTTGGGAGACTAGTTAATTCGGAGGTGGCTGTCCTTTGGGAACGGCCTGGATCCCAGGGGCTAGACACACATGGACACAGACTGTTCCAGGGAGGGTCCCTAGCTGGACCGAACTGGAGCTACAGGATCTCACCTTCTCTCCTGTGTCTCTTCATTCAAGAAACTCCTCCTTCCTTTGGCCTGTTCTCCCAGTCTGACTTGCTGGTTCCCAGGCTGTCCATCAGCAGGGGAGGGTGACTCCTGTGAGCAGGTCTGGCCAAGGCTGCGTCAGGAGCAGGCCAGGGGAGTTTGGGCAGAGGATTTTCAGGCGTAATGTTGCTTGGTACCCGATGCAGCAAAGTCACACTAAGCGGGGAGGAAGGAATTGGTGCAGCAGGAAGCCTGTCTCCTCATCAGACCCTGCCTTGGCCGGGTGACTGGATTTGAGCCAAATAAGAACCAGACTAATTTTTCATCCCAAATCTTAACCACACACCAGGACCTTTACGCAAACCCATCGCTGAACCCCTTGCATCCCTTGCTCTCCAGTGGACAAGGAAGGGGGGGGCACCCCTTTTCCTGATTGCCTTACGGCGCTGGCATGCCACTTCTCTGGCACTAGTGGTCATAGCAGGGGACTGAAAATGAGGCCTCCTAGAATCTAGTGCCTTCTCCGGGAGGCAGTGGAGCCTGGGTTCGGTCCCAGCTCTGACACTGATGCACCAGGACACTTTGGGACCATCCCTGTGCCGCTCTCTGCCTCAGTTTCCCCATCTGCAATGCAGAGATGGTGACAATCATGATGCTGACGGAGCTCACAAGTACCTGTGTGAAATGGTCGTGTGACCACAGGGTAGCTTTGGTGGCGGGAGTGTAACTTCCATCGCTTGACAGAGCTTCCCGAGGCAATTTAATTAAAGAGACAAGAGTGCCAGAGAACTATCATTAATTTCTCTTAACACTAACTCATGGTGCAGTGCATCTGCCTGCTGCCGCACTGTCAGGAACAGGGCCGCACTCCAGTGGGAACTGGCACTGCACCCACACACCCGCTAAACCGATCATTTTATGGCTCAGTCTTGCAAGCTCATGTTAATACCATCCGTCAGCAAGCCTCTCCCCACTTCTCAGCGCTGTAATCCCGTCTGGGCATCAGGCGGGCAACAACGGAAAAGCCAGAGCCACCTTCTGCAGGCAGCACGCGCAGTGCAGAGCAGTGCGGCACACGCCAGGGAGGAACCGTTCCGCGTGAGGGTGGGGCAAGCTCGTCTGTAAAATTACAGTGACGAGGGCACCAAAAACGTGCCCGGTGGTCTACAGACATGAGGCGCTTACAGTATCAACCGGCCAAATGCAGACAAGGTATGGAGGGGGGTTGTAAAAGCATCAGTCTGCTCAGTGATGTCTGGCCAGGGAGCCGTCGAGGCCTGGGTGGTGTTAGCCACTTGCCTTTGACGGGAGGAGCAGGGGGATGTAGGGTTCATGGATGAAGGAAGTTGGCCTTAAGGTCACCGTTCAGCCCTAGGCCTCCCTTCCTTTGAGGGTTGACAAAGGAGCAGAGGGTGGAGGCTGGGTGGCCTGGGATTGTCTAGGAAGCCTCACATTGTCTAGGGGCATTGTCTAGGGAGCCTGGGTGCGTAACTCGGGACTATGGATTTCACAAAGTGGCAGGGCACCTGAAAGTTAGGCTATGCGCTGCAACACCAAAAATCCCCTTTGTGGATCGAGCCCTCAGTGTCTCTGGACCTCAGTTTCCCTCATGTAAAATGGGGACAATAGCACTGCCCTTCCTCACAGGGGCGGGGGTTGAATACATTCAAACTTCTGACTCGTCCAGATCCTTCAGTAATGCGGGGCCATACACATATCTTAGATGGACTGATGTCCCCATGAGGTGCCTCCAGAACACAGTTGTGACACGATGGGGGGCTGGTTATCTTGCCCTGCTGCTGCCCCCCTGCTATGCCTGCACAAGGGGCTTTGCTCTCAAGAGCTGTGGGTGCTGTACTTCCAGCCAGCCCTACACTCACTACTTCAACTTCATGGGATGAGACAGTAACACAGGGCTGGGCCCGCTTGTCCCTCCCACCCTCTGGACGTGACGACAAAACAAGCCCAAGAGAAGAGGGAACGCACACCAAATAAAACCTTCAGCATCACCCTCCTGGGGTTCCCTTCCCTCCTGGCCTTTTGTGGGGGGAAATGGCCGGCGCGTGTGCTAGGATCAGGAAGTGAAACATGGGAGAGACGTGCCTCCCTCATACCACACATGTCTCTGATTGTGAGTTCACACCGTAACATACAGTGGCATGGGCATGCTGATGATGCCCTCGTTATAGAGCATCATCACAGTGGGGGTACAGAAGAGCTCAGTACAAGCTTCCAAGCGTGTCTCTTTCACCAGCAGAAGTTGGTCCAATAAAAGATCTTACCTTGCCCTCCTTGTCTCTCTCATATCATTTAAGTCAGACTGTTATGTTGACGGGCAGCCCCATTCCACCCCACTCATCTGCTCTGTGAAGGACAGAGGGATGAGTATTTGCTCCCTGGGAGGAGAAACTCCATGTCACCATGTCTTTGGGCCCGTAGGTTGGAGTCAGCCTTGTGCTCAATCAAAACATATAAGCAGAGATTTGGAGGAGGAGGCTCAGGTTGGAAAGTCACTTCCCGAGAGAACCCTTGGGGGGCATCTTTTGCACCATCTTGAAGCTATGGCTTTTCCCATCGTCAGGAAAGGCCAAGGATTAGGAATAAATGTGGAGGTGGCAAATGAGCTGTATTTTTCAGGCTACCCTGGGCAAATGTCTTGGGGGAAACACTGCTGTTATTTGTCAGCTGATTTCCTAGCAAACAGCTGTTATGGAGCTACGGACATTTAATTTGGTCGGCATGACTGCAGAGCTCCAGCAGGTGGAGCTCACTGACTGAGCTGAGCTGTCAGGATGGCGCTTTGCTACACCTCAGTCACCAAGAGCCCATAGCTCCTTGCATCAGGTACGAGTTTTCTGTCTGGCATGGCTGGAGCCTGGGCCCACCACACCTCACTGTGTGCTAGCGAGATGAGTGGGCATGCCGGGCAGAGAGCTCGAACACAAACACTCCCTGCTGGTGTGTGGGGAGCAAGCGTGTCATGCCTGTGCTCTACCTGCTCTGTCGATTAGCAGAGGTGGCATCTGGGCACCTGGCCATAAGACGGGGTGTACTGCACTAGCTACCGACTGCTGAAAGGCAAATGAACCCCCCATCTGATGCGGGTACACCGCCCACCCCCGAGCCAAGAGATACGTGTGCACGAAGACACAGAGCTGAGATGCACAAACACACGCACGCAGGGACATACGTACTCGTGCCTAAACTGAAGCATCTTCTCAGTTGTGTCCAGTTATTAAGCTGCAGGTTATGGATTCAAGCGTGGTCAACAGCAGCGAGGAGTTAGAGCCCAACAGGCTACTGGGATCAGGCCAGCGAGAGTGGCTAATGGAAACACATTCTTCTGGCACCCCTGCAGGGGTCACAGTGCCGGTGAGAAACAAGCAGGATGTCCTCATGTAGCCCTGCTTGAAACGGGGTCAGCGTTGCCGTGGTCACTGAGAATATCTAGACTGAAAAAAGTCCGCCGCAGCAGGGATTCTCAGAGCCTGGCTCAAGTGGCTTGGCTTCCCAGAGCACCCTCCTACACCCCAAACTCCTCATCCCCAGCCCCACCCCAGAGCCTGCACCCCCACCCCAATTTCGTGAGCGTTCATGGCCCGCTATACAATTTCTATTCCCCGATGTGGCCCTCAGGCCAAAAAGTTTGCTCAACCCTGTTTCAGAGAGTGACATCCAACCTTAAAGACTCGGCGTGATGGAGAAGCCACTGCCACCCTTGGCAAGTTGCTTCAAAGGTTAATTACTCTCACTGTTAACAATCTGCACCTTATTTTCAGGCTGAATTTCTCTGGCTGCAACTTCCAGCCATTGGATCTCATTCTGCCTTAGCCTGCAAGATCACAGAACCCTGTACCATCAGAAATCTTCCCCACACTGAGGTATAAATGAGGACAGGTGACAGGGCCAGGCAGTACAGTTTAACATGACATGGACCAGGATCCACTGACTCTGCTGGTTACTGTTACAAAACTGATGAAGGAGAGAGCATCTCTTTGCCCCAGTCATTCAAAGAAAAGAAAAACAATGGGGAAGCATGAGAAGGCAAAGTGGTCTAATGGTTAGAGCAAGGCAAATGCCAATGCTACTAATTCCTGACACACGGCCCCCAGTCCTATTCCAGCCTTCATACATATTTCTGCGAAGGCTGGAAGGTGGATCCCTGCTATTCCAGTCCTGCATTCCCCTGCCCACCACTCTGACAATGCCCCTCAATCCTGACCTGCTATGCCAGTGCTGGACTCCCCTCGCAGAACTCTGCTGAAGACCCTGACTGTTGGCCTGCAGCACCCTGGGGTGTTCCAGCCCTGGGTTCTCATGCTCAGAGCTCTGTTTCCGTCTGCCAGTCCTGATTCAAAATGGCCTTGCCAGCAATGGGATTCTGGGGAGTGGAGAGGGACTTGACATGGGCGAGATGAGACTCAGCCAAACTGACTCCTGACTCTATCCTTCACGAGAGGTTTCGCTGCAAGAGGAGCTCTCTCCTGCCCTCTGTTCCATACAAAAGCTGCCTCCGCTGCGTGGGACTGGACTTGCCCGTGGAGAAGACACTTCCTTGTATGGTGATGCGGACAGCGGCTGCTTACCCACTCTCAGCAGCATCAGGGTGGATTCAGGCACAGGAGCTAGTGCAAGCAGTAATAGCATGGGGACTCTGCATATACCACGGTTAAGAAGGGGCTGAGAGCCACCATCAGCAGAGTGCACAGATAGAACTAGCCCTAGACCATTGGCGTCCCGCTAAGCCAGGTCCCTCTTGATGCTATTATAGATAAGCTATTACCAGCAGGAGAGTGGGGTGGGAGGAGGTATTTTTTCATGCTTTGTGTGTATATAATAAGATCTTCTACACTTTCCACAGTATGCATCCGATGAAGTGAGCTGTAGCTCATGAAAGCTTATGCTGAAATAAATTTGTTAGTCTCTAAGGTGCCACAAGTACTCCTTTTCTTTTTGCGGATACAGACTAACACGGCTGCTACTCTGAAATCTAATTTAAGAAAGAGAAGGTTAAGGGGTGATTTGATTATTGTCTATAGGTACCTACATGGGGAACAAATATTTGATAAAGGGCTATTCAATCTAGCATAGAAAGGTCTAACATGATCTAATGGCTGGCAGCTGAAGCTAGATAAATTCAGACGGGAAATAAGGCATATGTTTTAACAGTGAGAGTAATGAGTCATTTGAACAACTTACCAAAGGTGGTAGATTGTCCATTACTCCATCTTGAGATCAGACGAGATGATCAGAATGGTCCTTTGTGGCCTTGAAATCTGAGCCCTATTCAGCCCCAATTGGCTCTCTGTACACAAGCCTAGGAGATGCTCCATCCTTTTCCTCTCATATCCTCGCAAACCCCCTCCTTCATCGGCCTCAGATCTCAGCTCTGTCACCCATTGGTGGCTCCGAGTCCCCAGTCCCCTGCACATTCATGTGAAGAGGGCTGTGATTTTCCTGGTTTCTATTAGCAACAGTTCTGAATGGGAAATCCAGACCCTTCTCATAGTGCTTTAGTGACACGAAAAGCAGAAGGACCAAGTGCTTTGGAAGCACTGAGCGAGGCCTTCTGGGAATAGTTCATGGTGCAGGAATGTTGCTTGTCAGAGCACACACTAAGATAGGTTTCATTTCCCCCTTACAAACAGGAAAACAGATCAACTATGAATGTGTGACAGGGGAGCGTGCTCTAGTTTTATTGGGATTTTCCTCTCCCGAGTAATGAGAGAACCATGGAATGTTGTGATACTTTCAACACCGTTGTAAAAGACAGCACTAGCACCCTGAGGATGAATAAGTCTGGGTGTCTTCGGTACTGGGATGATGTAGGAGATGATGAGTCCTGAACTTTATTCCTAACTTGCCAAGTGACCTTAGTATAGTCACTTAGCCTGGCCTGAGTCATTATCTTCTCTGTAAGAAGATGATTTACCACTGAACCAGTTTACTATGGTAAAAACACCAGAGACTGATGTACACTCTCACTGCTACCACAGCAACAGCGGGAGCATGTCAGAAATAGCTCAGGGCAGATGCAGCCGCACGGGTTGTGAATATATTTCATTATTGTTTGTAAAGTGCTTTGCAATCCAGGGAGGAGCGACACTATCATACCGCATAACGGGGAAGAAGGCTGTGTCAGGATCCTAACAAGGGCTGTCAGGACCAAGGGTCAGAGCAGGGTCAAACCTGAGGCTGGAAGTAGCAGAGGAGTTCACAGTCAGGTTCCAGAACAGGGTCAATATCAGGGTCCAAGTCAGGTTTCAGGGTCTGGGTCAGAAGACGAAATCCAAATCAAGCCAAGGGAAAGACAGCCCTTCAACAGCAGGGAGCAGGAACGGCCGTAACAATGACAGAGGATGCACACTGTTTCCCAGACACTTCATGGAATGCCTTTGGGTTTATATAGGGAGGGGAACCAATCAGGAGCCATGAGGCTGCTGCCCGTCAGACCCCTTGAGGTGCGACTTACCATGGCCTGGGTCCACAGCCCCATTCTGATTATAAAGGTGCCTAGCAGCTGTCACTAAAACTCATTCATTTCCCCTATTGTAATATGGTCAGCTGGTGAGTCTCACAGTATTTGGTGTTTTTCTTAAAGCCCCAGCTCCTGGAGTCAGGTGACTGTGAGAATCTCATCTTTTGTTAAAAAATAGTCAATGTCTAGCTCTCGCTGCTGTGGAAACCCTGGAACATGTCAGAACCCTGAAGGCAAGTACAAAGAAACCCTCAATTTTTTAATCTCCTGGTTTTTAAGCCAATCTCATGACTTTTGGGGTCTGACATGATCTTTGAAGGTTTGAACGGGCAATACTACATTGCAACATGTCACCTACTGCTCCACGCTGGACCCCATGTGGGATATAATTAAACAATTACAGAGCTGGACACACCAACTCAAAGGGTACCAGACGCTGCCAGGACAACAGATGTAAACCCTGCAGACATATCTCCACTGCTATGATGACCAGTATTCCCCACAAAACACAAGATCCATGGGTCCTACACATGCCTATCACAACAAAAGGTGTACCTCCTCCAGTGCATCAAATGCCCCAATAGAAACTATGTGGGTGAAACTGGACAGTGAACTCACATAGGAAAATGGTAAGAGACAAAAACACCCTATTACCTGTGAGCAAACACTTTTCACAGAGCAATCACTCCACATCTGATCTTTCAAGACTTGCCCTCAAAGGAAACCTGCACAACACCTTCAAAAGGCAAGCCTGGGCACTTCAATTCATAACTCACCTAGACACCAAAAACCATGGACTCCACAGGGACATTGGTGTTTATGGCTCATTACAACACTTTGTAACACACGCACACTACACTGCCTGCTACCCGTAATTGCCCACTCCAACCCCGTTAAGTATAAACCATCTACCTACCACCCATATCATGCATTGCTTTTGTGGATACCCATCTTCCCCAACTTCTGTTTAGCTCAGACAATGATTTCCTTCTGCACCTGAAGAAGAGCTCTGTGGAGCTCGAAAGCTTGTACCTTTCACTGACAGAAGCTGATTAAATAAAAGATATTACCTCACCTACCTTGTCTCTTGCAGCATTTGTCATTCACAATTTGTGCCTTTAAAAGGTCCAGATGTGCGAGAAGATAGGTACCATTTCTTGAACATTGTAGTACGAAACCAGGCATCAAGGGGGCTAGGGGCACTGCTGGGCAGAAACTATACGGTAAAGAAGACACACACATGGTTGATTTAGGGATTACACTCTTTTTCTGATTCTAATAAAATTTGTGGGAAGTCAGTGATAGAACAAGGAGTATAACCGAGAACTCCCAAGTCCCAGGCCAGCACCTTAACCAGCATCTTCACCTTCCTCTCCCCGTAGCGTCGCCCGCATTGCTTGCACAGTGGAAGTGTTGCTAAGCAGACATGCTCACCTCAAGCGCATACCCACCAAAGACGGGAAGAACCTCCATGGACTAACAGTATGGCCAACCTGAAGCATTCAAAAATCACGAGTCAGGCCCCCTACACCAAAAATCCGTGAGATTGGCTTAACAATCATGTGATTATGGTTTTTTTTTTTTTAAAAAAATACATTTTCCATTCTGTTTCTTGGCCTTCTGGTTCCTGAGCCTTTAGGATGTACTCAGGTCACGCTGCCAAGCGTTTCGCTGCAACCAAGAGGATTAGCCCTACACATATTTCTTCAAGCACCTTCTTGCACTCCTTCATGCCTCTGTCAGCCCACAGTTTCATACTGAGCGAGCCCTGAATGCTCTTTGATAGCAGCAGCCAGTGGCGCCAATCAGGGAGGCCAGGGAATGGGGGGAGGACGGGAGAGGAGAGGGGAGGGGGCGAAATGCTCTCTCCACGGTCTTTAGACTTGCCTCAAGTCTCATAGGCCGTGGCACTGGTGAGGAGGGCAGCCTGGCTCAGCCACTTTTAAGTGGGCGGGGACGTATGCAAGTACATCCCCTACATGGCTGTCCGCTCGCCCATGCCAAGCTTCCCTGTCCTGGAAGGCTCTGCCAGCTACCCCGTGCTGGAGCCTTTCCCCACACTAGGGAAGGACTCCGGCAGCGGGAAGCTGCAGAAACCTTTCCCTGCTGCCAGAGGCTTTCACTGACATGTGTAGCCACATGCCGCAGTGTGACCGCAGCCTGCTCGTCACTGCAGCGAGTAGCTACGTGTAAATTACACGCCCCCGCCGGCGCTGTGCATGGAGACGTAGCCTCGGTGTCTCTCTCTGTCAGAGGCTGCTACAGCTGCTGCTGCCTGGTTAGCCCCTTTCTTCGAGGCTGCGGTCTTTAGCAGTTCACGGTCCGTTTGAGCCTAGGCTTGGACCTGGGGAAAGTGACCCTGCCAGCCTGGCTGGGACAAGGCAGATGAGCATTTCCCATTTAATAGCCCCCCTCCATTGCTCTCTTAAGGACCCTGTCATGCTGGGTATTTTCGCTGGGGGGACCTGATCTCTGTCTTTGTTTCATTTCCTGTTTGTTCCCCCCTCTACCCCCACAGAGCCTCCTTTGATGTAACTCCATGCAGACCTACAACATAATACCAAGCAGGCAAACTGAGCTACATACAATATTCATAGAGAAGAATATCGCTCACGCCCTCATTCCCCACACAGGCTTCTCCTAGCAGCACTACTGAGCTGGGCCTTAAGCTAGGATGAAGCTGAGAAGAGAGCTATTGAGGATTTTACGATAAATATCTTCCCAGCGGGGGTTGTGCTAGAGTAGAACGCCATATGGGAATTTAGAGCACTGCACCTCCAGGAGGTGCATGATGCGAGAGAAGAGTAGGCATGCCGGAAAGAAGAAAGCCTGAACGTTGCACTGTCTTGGCTTTCTCTTCCTGTTCTTACACTTGGACTGGCTGGAGGGGCTCATTCAGTGCTGTGGCCACAAAGCAGAGGGGCCAAGGACTCCAGGTTTCAGTCCTCATTTCACCTGCTGAGGCTGTGTTTTGGCTGCAGTGTCTGATACAGGAGCTCCTTGTTCTCCAGAACTGAGGGGTCAGCTGCTAGGTGGTTGTAGGAGGCACAGTAATCATTAGTGGGAGAAGGATACCAAGTCACCTTAATACTTGAGTGATTCAAAAGACCCAAGGAAATGTTAGAGTCTCAGTGAGCAGTGTTGATTTAGAACTTCCTACAGTGTCATAACAGCCCTTCCTTCGCATGCTGATTGGTAACCAAGTTTCCCAGGAGGCCCTGGGCTGTAATATCAGCCAGGAGTCTTCATATTTTGACAATACGTTTGGCTTCACAGGGGAGGAAATGTCTAGTCTCTGTGTCTAGAAAATAAAGACTCGGAGGGTTCAGGCATGTTGTGGGACACCTGATTAATTTGAGCCACTCTGGAGATTCATGTAAACCAAATTGGTTCCAGGTTTGAGAGATTACCAGGGTTTAGCTGCAGCTTTCCCCAGACAGCCCTGGCTGCCTTTAGAGTGTCTCTGTTTTTAAGCACTGGCAAAACTGTTCTTTGAAGGGGAAAATGACTTCTCCATTCACTGAGCTGGCAGGGTAGCTGGAACAAACAATGCTGCCCCACGGGCTCCATCCTGCACGACCACAAAGGAAAATAACAGGTGTCCCTGGGCTAATGGAGGGTCCAATCCTTCTGCAATCCTGACTGACACATATATTTAGGTGCCTAAGTCCCATTGACAGTGATATAGCGAAATACTTCTGAGGATCTGCACCATAGCCCTAGCTCTCGCTAGACCCATTGGAGTCAGTGGGACTCCCTGGGGGGGTGGGGACCAGATTGAATCACTGGACCCACACGTACTGCCGGCTGTGGCATGGATCCTGCGTGGGGCTGTGCAGGTGGGCTGGGCATAGGGAGAGCACAGTGAGCATCCAGATACTGAAACCGAGGCATGTCCCTGCATAAGCCCCATAAACCCCAGGCTGTTGGAGCCCAGAAATGATTCCCAAACATATGTGAACCCTGCACTTACCTTCTGCCTCTGACCTCATGAATCCAAGTCTTCTCTGTAGTAATAATGACCCCTAGCTCTTACATAGCACTTTTTGTCAGTAGAGCTCAAAGCACTTTACCACGGAGGTCAGTATTATCCCTATTTTACAGCTGGAGAAAAGAACTTGTCCAAGGTCACCCAGCAAGCCCATGGCACAGCCTGGAGCATGTCTCCTGAGTCCCAGTACAGTGCACTATCTACTAGGCAAAACTGCCTCCCTATAAATCGAACTTCCAGGGAAGAAGCTGCAGGAGAACCAACCTCTGTTCTCTTCCCACCACTACCCCCAAACGGGCCCAGTCATCACTACGTGCCCCCAAAATACAGGGCACGCGAGCCATCTGGGTTAATGCTGGAGGTGCAGAACAGGTGAGGAATACATGGAAGGAGGAGTACTTCCAGCGAAGTGGGGTAGGCTTCCAAGGTGAGG
This sequence comes from Chelonia mydas, assembly GCF_015237465.2. Lineage (NCBI taxonomy): Eukaryota > Metazoa > Chordata > Testudines > Cheloniidae > Chelonia > Chelonia mydas. Next base: position 16,528,461 of record NC_051259.2, on the reverse strand, counting down.
AGTGAGAAACCCCCTTCACTCCCCCTCCCAAATAAATTACTTGCATACAGGAACTGCCAAGCCATCCCACCCCATCCCTCAGCTATTTTGTCCAGAGTAGCCAACATTAGGGCCAATGCATTTGTAAGCAGAGTCAAGATGAGCTCCACCCTGACATCTGGTGGTGAGATGTGGCAAGTTGTGGAAAAGAACTTAAGGGTCTGCTCTCATTTGCATAGGCACACCCACCCCACCTAGCATGAGCCCATAGCTGCCCAAATGGTCACTTTGGCTGCTGTGGGATCCCCAGTGTCTCTGTTATTGGGGCAGGAAGAATAAATTGTTATTACCCTGACTATGGGAACTGTGCTTGGAACTGTACTGGGCCTTTTGTTATGATGGAGGGACTCGCCATCATCTAAGCAGCACTCGCTAGGCAAGGGACATGGGTTCCAAAACTGTGTGAATTGAGAGAGGCTGGGGATAAGTATTAATACTTGGGTCCCTTGGTGAGGGCCTTACATGGTAATTGCACTGCCTCCTGTCTCCACTATGGAATATCAGAGCTAATTTTGATTCCGTTAGGAGTCTAGTTACAGGCTGCTGAGCTCACTTTGGGCTAATGGTGCACTAGCACTGAGGCTCTCCTACTACAAGCTGAATTCACCTAAGAGCTGAAATCACTGAGTGTTGTGTTAAGTAGTGTGGGAGCCTGAAGATATATTGTGGAGCAGTTTGCGGGATGGCTGGAGTGCCTTGTGGACAGGCTGGTGGAGCAGTTTATAGGATGGCGGGAGCTGCTTGTGGGATGCGGAGCGGAGCAGTTTGTGTGACGGAGGGAACTGCTTGTGGGCCGCTGAGCTGAGCGAAGCAGTTCGTGGGGCAGCTGGTGGGGCGGAGCGGAGCGAAGTGAAGGCCTATGGAGCTGTGGGGAGGTTAGCTTCAGATCAGGTAAGGTGCCCCTTACCTCTCTCTCTCTCTCTCCCCCCCCCGCATCTCCACCCAGGTTGGGAGGTAAAGCTCTGCAGATAAACTTTTGAACTCTGGGACTGCCCTGACCAGGGACAGAGACTTTTGGGCCACTGGACTTTTGGGACTTTGGGTGATTTGGGGTTGCTGGACTCAAGAACCAAAGGGAAAGGGCATGCCCCAATTTGCTTGGGATGGGTTTTTTTGCTCATGGGTTGTGTTATGAATCCTGTTGGTGGTGTTTCCCCAACATAATGCCACATTGTTTCTCTCTGTTATTAAAAGGCTTTTTGCTACACTCAGACTATGTGCTTGCGAGAGGTGAAGTATTGCCTCTTGGAGGCGCCCAGCGGGGGTGGTATTATATATTTGTCCCAGGTCACTGGGTGGGGGCTCGAGCCGGTTTGCATTGTGTTATTGGAATGGATCCCCTAGATATTGAACCCGGCCCTTGTTGCTGCCAACTCTGACGGGCAGAAGGGTTACACATTCATGCATTCAGAAAGCAATGATCTGGGAAGCCAATCATTCCTGAAATGGACTCTTACAGTTAGATAAGCAGCAGCTGGCTTCCCTGGTTGATACCCCCTGGGTTGCATGGCCTCGGGCAAAAAAGATCTATATCTCTATAAACATACCATCATGTCTCCTAGCTCCCCTTGCACTAACCTGCCGACTGGCCCAGTCAGAATGTTCATGCATGACCGGGGGAGACCAAAGCGGGCCCCGATTCCCCTTATCTAGCCAGGCAGGGTCTGGCTGCAGTGTGGCAGGCAGCCAGCCTCCCAGCAGGGCAGACAGACATGCACTTGCGTGACTCGAACTAGCACACTAAAAATACCAGTGTGGCCCTGGCGCTGGGTGGTGGCTTGGGCGACTCCTCCCCCACTGGCAGTTTGACTAGACAGAAGGGTTGATGTTCAGGCCCAAAGGCCTCTCTTAATCTCCCTGGCTGACAGCTGTGTCTGGCACTCTGCCTCGCAGGCCAATTACAGCTGGATCGAACCCTAAAACTTCGTAACTTAGCTACCCTGCAGCTAAGGCGGGGGAGGGCTACGATACACATCTCCAGTAGCAGAAGGGCAGCAAAGCCCAGGAGGGGAAAGCCTGTCTGGGGTGGTCTGAGGAGCAATGACTCCATGTGACATCATAAAAATGAGCGATGGGACGTCAAGGAGGAGTTCTGAAGCAAACAGCCGATCTGACTGTGAAACTGTTTCCCACAGATGGGTTACACAGAGGCTTAAACAAAGCCTTTGGCAAGGATCTGTGGGAATCAATCCGGCCTTGGCAAGGGGGAACGTGGTGATTTTCTGTGTGCTATGCACAGTCTCACCAGCAACTGAACTGGGGGTGGAGGGGAGAGCAGGCCTCTACGGTGGAAGCTGCATGCCCTGGTTGGGTTCCTCTGGAGCGCCTGCACTGCAGAGCCCTCAGCAACAGAGCCAACAAAGGGCCTCGCGGGGCAAGGCCTGCACATAGACGTACCTCTGAAGTCAGCAGGAGCAGGCATTAGGTTCTAGCAGATGCAGCCCCCTGCTTAAATTCTCCCTCATGGGAACAGGCTGTGCCCAAGGGCTGTGACAGACAAGTTACAGGCTTTTTTTTCTGAAGAAGGAAATATTGGGTGGGTGGGTGAGAAACTTGCGGCTGATTGATGGGCTCCGAACAACGTGTATGTTTTTGGAAGGGGGAAATAATTTACTTAAGTTAAAAAAAATCTGTACAATTTCCAAAGGCCCCTAGAGCATTGGATGGACACATTTTAAAAATCAAAGCCAATAAATATTCATACCGAGTTTATCCTGTTCAGTCTACGGCTGTCACTGAAATAGGGTGGAATCCTGGCCCCACTGAATTTGCCATTAACTCCCATAGGGTCTGGATTTCACCCTAGCATTTACCACACTGCAGTGTGTCCTCCATTTTGAGTGGGAAACACTGGAAAAGACAACTGGGAAGTTGCTCTACCTCAGCGGGCTAGCTGCTGTGGGGTTTTCAGTGGCAATCTCTTTGGCCTGCGTGTATGGCAATGCATGGCCCTTTATCCAGAATTTGGCTCCGTGATTCTGAAGCCCAAGTCTATGAATGGATAAAAGCAAAAAATTAAGAACTGCCAGTCACGTAAGCAGTGATATGTTGGGACTTTAAAATTTATTCCAACATGCTATTTTTTTAAAAATATGCTCAGACTGAGCGGACAGCCTCGAGCGGTAGTAAAGGCAATAGCATACTCGTAAAAACGTCTCATTCACAGTACAGATGTCATTTACAACAAGGGTCACAAACATCAAATACTGAGTATTTTTTCCTTTTGTTTTTTCTTCTTACTTTTTACGTCAGACTCTGTGCTTTTTACCTGCATTTTTTTCCCCGTTTTTTTTTTTGTTTTTTTTTGCACTGATATAACCATACAGACATTGCAAGATGCAAATGTAGAAACTGGAGTTAAAATAAAATTACAGGCAAAACTACCAAATTACATTGTACACTGTACATATTTACAGTACCTTTTTTGGAATGTATTGCCATTTTTAAGAACATATAGAAACTTTCTACAGACTATTCCACTTACAGAATACATACATCTTTTAGAAAAAAAGGCAAATATGTATCTTACATGAGACCATGTATATTAAATTTGCGTACACATTATTATTATTTTTTACATTACATTTACTAAAGTGATCTTAAGTGCCATCATAGTTCAGTAATGAAAACAAATTGGTTTTATGCCATCAGGACTGATTCTTTTTGTGTGTGTGTGTAAATAATTTACAATATTTTTATTTGTAAATACTGTGCAATAGATGGAAATTTTTTTTAAAAAGAAGAAACACATGATGAAACCAAGTCAGGAAACGAAAAAGAATGGTGTAAGAACAAGTAAAAGGGCTAGATCAAATTGTACACACAATTCGAGTAAAAATAGTTATAATTACACAGTTTTGTGTGTCAGTGTATTTTGTTTAGATGCTATTTTTGAGGATAAAAAGGAAAAACAAATTAGAAGGGACAAAAGGAATTAATTAAAACTAATTTTTTTTTGGCGGCTTTTCAAGAAGGGGTAGAGGGAAATTAAATACAAATATATGACCAAATTATCGAGTCTTGATGCCTAAAATTTGGCTCCTCTGGGAGGAAAGTCGAAGGCAAGTAGGGCTCCGAGATGCTGAAATACCTTTGAGGATCTGGGTCAAACTCTCATTGAAATTAATGGGAGTTAGGCCCCAAAATACCTTTGAGGATCAGGACCTTTACTCCTATTAACTTTTAGTGGGCGTTATGAGGCCTAACTACTATTTGGGTCTGTGACAATCTTCCCCTACACCCAGATTTGGCACCTCAGTAGAGGTGGTCTGATTACTAGAGCTGCTGAATACCTGCAACTCCTGTTGATTTCAGCAGGATTTATGAGTGCTCAGCATCGCTGAATAGCAGATCCCTTTTACCTAGGTGTCTAACTATGGCTTTAGGAGCCTAACTTCAGGGACCCATGTCTGAAAATGTTGCCCTGTAATAACAGGTGATGAAACACATCCCCCAGTCATAACCAATAAAGCCACAGCTACTGCATCACTAGGTTTAAGAGTTTCCTGTTGTACTTCTTGGGTATCTAGCAAGAAACTGACAACTTGTAAATAATTTGGGCTGACAATGATCAGCTGCAAGGCTGCAGGATGTGTCTGGGAACAGACACCGATAGGGCTCAATCCTGGAAGACGCTGAGCACTCCACCCCTGATCCAGGAAAGAAGTTCAATATGTCCTTTAACTTTAAGAACACTGAAGTAAATATGACTATGCGCATGCTTAACATTAAGCACATGCTTAAGTGCTTTGCTTTATTGGATCAAGGCAGAGGCTCAACACATTGCATGACTGAGTCCACTGAGAACAGGGAGAGTCAAATTATTTCATAAGGTGGGTCTTTCACTGACAGATTCTCTCATGGACACATCCATACCCATTTGCCATTGAGTAGCACCCCCAGCAATGGCTTACATGGAAAGGGAACATTAGGGGAACATTCAGCAGCTAGTTAAAAGGATAACTGGATCCACATGAAAAGCCAGCTCCCTGTAGGTCAACATCCAGCACTCCACAGATCACTAGTGCTTCCTGGACCACAGCCAGGAACCTCTGGCATAGATGAAATTCAGGAACTTTTCAAAAAATTATTTTTTCCACCTGTTTTTTAACTTGTTATTTGTATTATTCATCTCTTTTGTAGCATGGGATACAAAGTGCTTGTGCACATATTAACTGATTCCTCCCCTCCAAACCTTCGGAAGGTAAATCAGAATTTATTCTCCCCTATTTACAAATGGAGGAATAGACACAAAGAGCCACAGTAAGAGTTCAAACCTGCAAACACTTACTAGCGAGCATAGCACGTATGCCTGTGACTAAGCCAAGGAGTGCCCAAGGTTAAACAGTGCAATGCTCGGTAATAAATGTTTACGGGATTGGCACCTGATGTAAACAGGTGAAAATCCACTTAAATAAATGGCATTGCACCAGTTTAAACCTTGTCAGAATATGATCCAGAGCTGTTGAGTGATTTGCTCAAGGTCACACTGTGATTTAATGGCAGAGCTGGGCTTAGCGTTTGGGTATTCCTGTCCTCTAAGCCTGTGCTCAAACCAAGAGACCATCATGCTTTAGTGGAGGGCACTGTTTCCCTTGGAGTTTTGGAGCCAAACTAACACGATCATTTTGCTCATACATATCAATGCTGTTTTTCTTTTTCTGATCCTATGTGGCTAATTCTTACCTGCCATAGGTACCTGCTGAACCCAGTAGAGGGCGCCATGAGGCAGAATTCCACCCAATCCTAGCTTCTCCCCGAAAACTACAGGAGATTTGTCACAATGGGAATCCAGGCCAGGCCTGAGGGCTGGGAATTTCTGCCTGTACTCCCATAGAGTTTACAGTGGTGCCTGCGTTCACACATGCACATTCACCCACAGAGAGTACAGATTACTCCTGCAAATGACTGGCATGTTATGTGAATGGGACCAAAGCTTGGCAGGATATGGGTGCACCTTAACACTGCGGGAATTGTGGTTTTCCCTCAGAAGTGACAGGAAAAAAACCAAGCTCTTTCCAAAGTGCTGACATGTCAAGGGTTAAAATATGGTTAGAAAATAAAGCCAAGCAAATTTGATCTAGCCCAAAGTTAACGTCATATGCACTCAATGTAACCAGGTGCTGTGTACAACCACTGCATTATTTCTCTTTATGTACAATTTCAATTATAAAAAAACAATTAAATACATAAAGCTACCTTGAAATAATGTTAAGAATGTGACAAGGGGAAAGAAAAGAGAGAACCAGCCACAGCCAGGAAATTCAAAGCTGTACTCGTTATGGAGGGAAGGGATGGGTTCAAATGAGGCTCACGCCCAGGCCCTGATTCCGCAGTCCATCGCTGCTCATCACAGCATTTAAACATGTGCTTAATTCCCATTAAAATGAATGGGACATAACCATGTTTTCTTGAACAGAGGTGGTTTGCTGGGTTGGGCCATGAGCCACAATCCTGCATTGAAATCTGCTTGGGTCTGACTGGAGGATTGAGGGGGTCAGAGTTATGCTGTGCGTGGATCGGGGGAAAGGAAAACTAGGTAAAAGTGCTAGTCAGGAATGGGGAGGTGGGGTCCAGTGAACTCTGAGATCTGGACACTGGTTTAGTTGGTGTCACAATCTTAATGTTATTTCCATCGGATCTTCTTTAGAACTTAATTCCCTTTATACCAAAAGAAAAAATATCACAGAAGTTTATTTAAAACACCCCATATTATTCACCCGTCAGTCAGGAGCAGTTCATAGCTCATCAAGTCTGGCAAGGTAATATGTCCTCATTCAGGATTATATTTGATTTATTATTATTATTATTATTATTATTTTTAAAAAGTGTATTATGTACCCGATAAACTGGAACAGCTCTGAAAGAAGAAAGAAATGGCCCATTGGTTAAATATTTCTATCTTTTTGTTTGTTTTCTTTTAAAAATGTGTTTGTACAGATTCCATTGATTGGAAAGCCCTCTGAAGCAGTAAAGAGCCTGCTGTCTATTAGGGGAAACATGTACTGAACGTGTGTATTTTAAAAAGTGTGTTAACACAACAGAGCAGAATGGCTCCATCACATCTCTCCATATTTGGTATCACATCTATAGGCAGTAGAGGCCAACGCTCTGCTAGAGATGGTCATATTTAAAAATATGCTATGAAAACAGTTACTATGCATGCATAACAGGCCAATTTTCATACATTATCCACTCAGTCATCAGAACCTCTGTTTATGAAATACCCAAAAGGCCCCTCCACACAATGGAGGCTAGGTGTTTGCAACATTTCATTTAAATAAGTAAATAAAATAAAATATGCCATGGAGCCAGCTGTGGGTTACAAAGCCATAGGTGTGCAAATAAAAGAGCACATGAGCTCCTCATTGCATCCCTATAACTTTTTCTTTAAAAAGGGCCGCATGGGAATTGTTTGGGAAGGCAGGGGCTGTAGAAATATAAATAAAGGTATGGCCAGAAATTGTTTGCAAGGCTGAGACTTTATTTTCATTTTGAACCCAGGAGCGAATGGTGACAGAGGGCTTTGAAACCCCAGAAAACGGGGCATCGGGGTGACACAGGCAGGACCACTAGCAGACTGTGCCCTGTAAGAGCAGGCAGCCCTGGAATGTCACTATTAAAGCACGCCTAAGAATGGCTCTTTTACAAACCATGAAACGCCATTCCCAGAACTGGTTCTACATTCGATACCTCCTTGTTTTCTTGCAGTTAAATATTTGAAGAACCCTTTTGTCGCTTTTAAAAAAAGTGCTTTTATGGGTTCTGCAGAAGGGAGGTGCGTTGAGATTTTTTTTTCTTTTTGGAGTGATGTTTGCATTCATTGCTAATGGGCCTTCCATTCTAAAATAAGTGCTAGTTTCATTTACAATTCAGGGTAAACACATTTTCAAATGTAAAGCAGTCGCAACTGTTTAAAGCACAAAGATAGGCAACCAGAGTGATGCAAGAAAAAAAAAAAGCACTTTGCCAAGAATTAAATAAAGCAGGTAATAAATATGAATCATAAACTTCTGTACACAGGAGAAAGGGTTTGTTTTTTAATCATTTAATCAATATTAAAAAAGGTTTTTTGTTTTTGTTTTCAGTGCATCTTCTTCCCCCTTAAAATGCTTAACCTTTTCCTTTCTGCATCTCTCGAGCATATATGAACACACACCTAAATGGCAAAAAAGACAAGGTCTAACAAACCCCTTTCCAAAAAACTCTAAAAAAATATTCACAGCCTCAAACATTTTTGTACATTTCAAGCAACAAAAGGTAGAGAAAAAGGCACAAGTAACTGCATACATGTGGAGATACCAGACTGGGACAAAGAAAACCAAGAATCTTCCATGGGTTTGGTCATACACTAGAGTGCTTCGTATAGCGATGATTATAGTAAAGGAAATAGTGTTGAAAATGTCTGTTGATTTACATAGGAAGCCTAGAGGTGGAAGAGATAAATGGAGGCTTAAGTACTTCCTGTATCCTCATCCACCTGCCTTTGAGCTTGACTGAACCGTGTGAGTTCTAAGTGCGGGCTGCTCTTCCTATGGGCTCCCCCTTGGTGACTTGGCTCTCCCGAGAGGTTCCTTCTCCTAACGGAGAACTGGTGGGAGTGTGAATGGCTCAATGAGGGCTCTGACAAGCAGCCGGTGCTGCTGCTTCTGTCCAACGTCTGTGCGGGGAAATCTGAGATGAAAGTGCAGGATGATTCAAAGTAAGTGCTTGAGCTGCCACATTGCTTCTTGCCCGTTTTTTTCAAGGGTTCTTCCCCGCTTGTTGAAGGCTTTGGAGAGTGCTCATAATTTGTGCTCGGACAGTCGGTGGGAGCTGAGCAGCCTTCTTGCACTGAGTGGCTGGGCTCACCGTACTTTTTTACCCTGTATTCCTCCTGTTCTGTCTTTTGCTGATGCTCACTAGTCCTCATTTTCTCTTCTAAGTAGCCGCTGCCTTTAAGCTGTGGGGACAGTGTGTATTTAGAAACCTTCGCAGCTAGGGATATGGATGAAGATTCTTGTGGGACCTGTGGTTCCTTGCCCCTTTCCTCAGCCTGGCTGGATTCTGTAAAGCTGCTGCTGCCATTGCCACCAGGTGAAAAATATCCTGCTTGCAGGGACACAACTGAATCGGGCATCAAACTGGGATGGGTACTTGGCCTGGCCTGGACCATCTGGATGCCCCCAATGGGAATCATAGGATATGGAGTCCTTGTTAGCTGCTGTGAATGCAGCGGAAGATGGCTGAAGACATTCTCTTCCCCTCGGCTCGGAGCATGGACATGTAGTTCATGGGACGCTTGCAAGGGTCTGGAGCAGACAGGCTGTGTGATGCCAGGTGAACGTGCTGGGCTTCGAGGTTCTATCTTCTGCATTTAAGAAAGAAAAAAGAGCTGAGTGAGTGAGGGTTATAGCTCCTAGGATCATCACTCCACAGCACGAGCAACCACTGACTGGCTTTATTAACGTTCTATTGGAATGTAAAGGGGTGAGCAAACTTCAGAAGATATGCAGGTTCTTTCAGAATAGAGAGGGGCCTGAGCCATGAAATTTGGTTCTGGACTCAACCATTTACAAAGGCTGGTGGGGTACAGATCTAGGGTTTTGATTCAGGCCCTCTCTGTCAGAATCTTTCCCAAAGCTCCCCCATGAGTTTGAAACAGATCAACACCACCGCAAGAAAGACTATTCTTTCTATATTCTAGTTCTTCTGCTTTTGCTTGGCACAGTGAAGAGCAGTAGAGTGACATTTTTTTAAAAAGAAACCTTAAACCCTAACAATTTCTAAGTACAAAGCTGTGTTTTGGACTGAGTTTGAGTTCTCAGGGATGGACAGGATCAGTTCTTGTTTTATAGGAACTAATTTGCATGACTCTATCAAGTTATTTTTTGCCGGTTCTTCACTCTGTCTCTAGGTTTCACATAGTTTTCTGACCTATGTCATGTCCAGAAATGTGGGCTACACAGAAATGGGTTACCAAGGGGATTATTACAGCTAACCACCACACAGGACCCCCAAGAGGAAGTGGTGGAATGCTCAACAGATGATCCTTAAAATTGGGCTGAACACAGAATTTGAGAATTTACTGCAGGACCCATGCTCCCAGTTATGGTCTGTAGAGAACCAGCTGCTCCCATGATGCTAGTTCTATGAGAAGAGATTGGAGACAAAAGGGAAAGTGATAGCAAAAGCAGTCAGTGTAAATGGACAAAATATTTACCATACTGCAGGCAGTTAAAAACCCAAACTCTTGCCTAATATCCCTTCTCCAATGCAAGCTATTGACAGAGATGCACTAGGTGATTAGGGGTCTGTTTACACAACAATGAAAAACCAGATGCTGGCCCATGCCAGCTGACTGGGGCTCCCAGAGCTCCGGCTGGGACTCTTGCAGGGTCCTAGAGCCCAGGCTCCAGAAAGTCTACAAAGCAATGAAACAGATCCGCAGCCCAAGCCTCATGAGCAGGAGTCAGCTGGCAGAGAGCAGCCAAGCGGTTTTCTTTGCTGTGTAGATGTCCCCTAGGAGAACACAAAGAGAAGGAGGAGGTGGTCTGTGCAACAGCCAATGAGAGGGGAAGTGGTTTTACACACAATTTATGCTTCAATTAAGCCCTACTTTAAGGGTTTAAGTGGTGTCTGTAGGACCTTGTACAAAGCCTTTGCACTGGGGAGAATTTCACCCTGTTTAAATAGGCTGATCTAATCTTGCACTGGCTGGTCTAAAATGGTTTTTATATCACTTCCTATGATTATAAGAGTACTTCCTTCCTTCACAAAGATTAGAGCACTCACTGAACCTTCACTTCCCATTATTTCTAAGTGTCACAGTCACACCTGGGATCTCAGACTGTAGGTGACCTGAGACGGGCAGCTCACTACTGAGGTCACCAACCACCAGGGGGACGATGTTTTCGTAATTGAAATCAGGCCATGCTATACCGTGCTTTCCATCCCACCATCAACCTCAGCCTGGACCAGTTCACACAAGAGATCCACTTCCTGGACACTACGGTGCTAATAAGTGATGGTCACATAAACACCACCCTATACCGGAAACCTACTGATCGCTATTCCTACCTACATGCCTCCAGCTTTCACCCAGACCACACCACACGGTCCATTGTCTACAGCCAAGCTCTACGATACAACCGCATTTGCTCCAACCCCTCAGACAGAGACAAACACCTACAAGATCTCTATCAAGCATTCTTACAACTACAATACCCACCTGCTGAAGTGAAGAAACAGATTGACAGAACCAGAAGAGTACCGAGAAGTCACCTACTACAGGACAGGTCTAACAAAGAAAATAACAGAAAGCCACTAGCCGTCACCTTCAGCCCCCAACTAAAACCTCTCCAACGCATGATCAAGGACTTACAACCTATTATGAAGGATGACCCATCACTCTCACAGATCTTGGGAGACAGGCCAATCCTTGCCTACAGACAGCCCCCCAACCTGAAGCAAATACTCACCAGCAACCACATACCACACAACAGAACCACTAACCCAGGAACCTATCCTTGCAACAAAGCCCGTTGCCAACTGTGCCCACATATCTATTCAGGGGACACCATCACAGGGCCTAATAACATCAGCCACACTTTCAGAGGCTCGTTCACCTGCACATCTACCAATGTGATATATGCCATCATGTGCAAACAATGCCCCTCTGCCATGTATATTGGTCAAACTGGACAGTCTCTACCTAAAAGAATAAATGGACACAAATCAGATGTCAAGAATTATAACATTCATAAACCAGTTGGAGAACACTTCAATCTCTCTGGTCACGCGATTACAGACATGAAGTTGCGATATTACAACAGAAAAACTTCAAAACCAGACTCCAGTGAGAGACTGCTGAATTGGAATTCATTTGCAAATTGGATACAATTAACTTAGGCTTGAATAGAGACTGGGAGTGGCTAAGTCATTATGCAAGGTAACCTATTTCCCCTTGGTTTTTCCTATCTCCCCCCCCCCCCCCCGGTTCTTCATACGTTCTTGTTAAACCCTGGATTTGTGCTGGAAATGGCCCACCTTGATTATCATACACATTGTAAGGAGAGTGATCACTTTAGATAAGCTATTACCAGCAGGAGAGTGGGGTGGGGGGAGAGAAAACCTTTTGAAGTGATAAACACCCATTTTTTCATGGTCTGTGTGTATAAAACATCCTCACTGCATTTTCCACTTTATGCATCCGATGAAGTGAGCTGTAGCTCACGAAAGCTTATGCTCAAATAAATTGGTTAGTCTCTAAGGTGCCACAAGTCTCCTGTTCTTTTTGTGCTTTATATTGTGACCCTACAGGCTGGGTCAGTGTATCTCACTGATACGATTGTAATGCTTCCCTATTTAATAGCTCTGCCTGGTAGAACTGTCTTTCTGCAGCACTGCGCTGCTGCAGACTCCACAGCGTGACTGTCCAAAAATCCAGACGGGGCAGGAAACAGCCACCGTGCTAGCTGTAGGCCATGGAGAAGTGCTCTGCTCTGAGGCTTTGTGCAGCATCTGTTCCCTCAGGTCTATGGATGCTCCTGCCCTACAGCCTCCACTCTCGCTTCTTTATCCCTAAAAATAAACATACCAAAGCAAGGGTACGGATATCAGACACCAGCAGACGACAATTCGAAACCAGTTGCTTTAGCATCTTGGCCCAGTCTGTGCGGCAAAAGGACTTAAGTGGAAGGGCCTTTGGTTTATGTTCCTTTGCATCCACTCCTCATATCTGAAGTCCTACATATGGGGAAACTCTTTGGATTTCAGAGACGGTTGAATGACATTTAGGCAGCAATTCCAGCCTCTGTCTACCCAGCAAACAGCAGAGCACTCTTAATGGAAGCCTTTCAGGGCAGGGACCACGGCTTGGTATATGGCTGTTCAGAACCTAACACAATGGACACTGATTGTTTCCAGGTTTCAGAGTAGCAGCCGTGTTAGTCTGTATCCACAAAAAGAAAAGGAGGACTTGTGGCACCTTAGAGACTAACAAATGTATTTGAGCATAAGCTTTCCAGGGCCTCTAGGTTGGACTCTAATAAAAAATATTGTCACCATAACACGGGGAGAAATGACACAATCGAGGTCCCTGGTTACTCTTCCTCAGGGATTCCAGATCAAATGATATTCCTTTATAACTCAAGAATCTATTTTTCTAATCGCTGTCCCTGCAAACACCACCTTGGGTTGGAAAATCCAGCTCTGATCTTTTGCCTCCTGCATCGTCATCAGGAATAAAGATTCTGCAGTGAAAACTCAGCTGACAATCTCAGTGATGACGGGTGAAGCAGAATAGGCTCCAGCTCTATCTCTCATAGCTGCTCTGGTGCTGTAAGTCTAGCGGGAGTGAAAACTTCTCTGTGTCAGTAAAATGAACAGAGGAGACTAGGGGCTGCCCAAAGAGCAGACAAATGGACTAAGAAGAGGTCACTTTTCTGATTATAACCACTCTTCAAAGGGACTGGATTATTTACCTCCTTGTTTGCCAAAAGCATCATAAATGAAATAGTCAGTTATGTCATTACAGTCTGGGAATCTGGTTTGTCAATTTGCTTAGGCTGGAGAGCTACCTCTGCTGTACGGGATTTTAAAATTTCCAAGGGTTATCGTGAACTTGCAAACAGAGAGACAGGGAGGTTTAGAATCCAGTCTCACATTCGGGGTGTGTGTACAATTTATATAATAATTGTATGTCTGCTTTCTGAAGCATAAGGATCCATCACAGGAGATCACAGAATCATAGAATATCAGGGTTGGAAGGGACCTCAGGAGGTCATCTAGTCCAACCCCCTGCTCAAAGCAGGACCAATCCCCAATTAAATCATCCCAGCCAGGGCTTTGTCAAGCCTGACCTTAAGAACTTGTAAGGAAGGAGATTCTACCACCTCCCTAGGTAACACATTCCAGTGTTTCACCACCCTCCTAGTGAAAAAGTTTTTCCTAATATCCAACCTAAACCTCCCCCCGCTGCAACTTGAGACCATTACTCCTTGTCCTGTCCTCTTCTACCACTGAGAACAGTCTAGAACCATCCTCTTTGGAACCACCTCTCAGGTAGTTGAAAGCAGCTATCAAATCCCCCCTCATTCTTCTCTTCTGCAGACTAAACAATCCCAGTTCCCTCAGCCTCTCCTCATAAATCATGTGTTCCAGACCCCTAATCATTTTTGTTGCCCTTCGCTGGACTCTCTCCAATTTCTCCACATCCTTCTTGTAGTGTGGGGCCCAAAACTGGATACAGTACTCCAGATGAGGCCTCACCAATGTCGAATAGAGGGGAACGATCACGTCCCTCGATCTGCTGGCTATGCCCCTACTTATACATCCCAAAATGCCATTGGCCTTCTTGGCAACAAGGGCACACTGTTGACTCATATCCAGCTTCTCGTCCACTGTCACCCCTAGGTCCTTTTCCGCAGAACTGCTGCCGAGCCTTTCGGTCCCTAGTCTGTAGCGGTGCATTGGGTTCTTCCGTCCTAAGTGCAGGACCCTGCACTTATCCTTGTTGAATCTCATCAGATTTCTTTTGGCCCAATCCTCCAATTTGTCTAGGTCCCTCTGTATCCTATCCCTGCCCTCCAGCGTATCTACCACTCCTCCTAGTTTAGTATCATCCGCAAATTTGCTGAGAGTGCAATCCACACCATCCTCCAGATCATTTATGAAGATATTGAACAAAACCGAGATTATTTCACAGTAGACTGAAATAGCTGTAAGGTGGGTGAAAGTCTGGGCCTAACCCAGGGGATAGTGTTTGAAGTTATAAAGGAAAAGAATTAAACAAACAAACCCCAAGGGAAATCAGTGCCACATCCCTGATAGGGAAAAACCACAGACAAGGAAAAACACACACTGGGCTACCTGGTTTCTATGAGGAATCACAGGATCACTGTCTGTCAGGAGAGTACTATGGCAGAAGTTCTGTAAGGGCGCTCTGTCCCCAGAACACTCTCCACAGGCGCACACCGGTTTCACAGCAATGTAACTGCACTGGCTGACTTCAGTGGTGTTACTCCTGATTTACACCAGTGTAACTTAGGTCTTGTTCACACAAGGGCTTATTCATGCATTAACATCGTACAGTTTCAAACTAGGGAATTTTCAGTCTGAGCCAGCAGGGTCTACATGGCCTGTTAGTGTGCAACACACTACTGCGCACGCTTCAGTTCAGACTAACCCACCACGTAGACAAGCCCTCAGATGAGAGCCAGGCACATACAGACTTTCTGTGGAGAGCTGTGGCAGCAGCAGTGGAGGTGGCAGATTTCTCTACAAACCGCGTGTCCTCATTAATCTATATGTATGGGAGAAACACACTAACGCCCTTTACATGTAGGATGTGATGTGTCCAGCAAAGGCAGAATTAATTGTTTTTTTGACCCAACGGGGAAAATACCTAGTTGGTCTGAGAAAGCGAGTGAGATGAGAAGCCCAAATAAATGTTTCTCGACAGCTAACGTAATGGAGCTGGCTGGAAGGCTAGATGGGATTAGTAACGGCGACAAGAACTTTCGCCTTTACTGGTTCAAATCTGGTTCAGGTCCATAGAAACGGAACATATCTAGAATATCATGGCTATTCATGGCATTTGAGAAATGAGTTAGTGGGTCTCAAATTCCTATAGAACAAGCGTCCCTATCACAAAACCACAACCACAGTCTTCACTAAGTGTCCTTCCCACCTTGTTGCCTCTTCAGCAGAAAGGCCAAGGACTGAGTGAGCCACAGATAATGAATATCCTCCCATCCTTTAGAAGTCATTCCTCCACACAGCATGGCATTAACCCTTAACTTTAAAAACAAAAACACACAAAAAAAAAAAAAGGCGTGGGTGTGTGAGGGAAGAGCAGGGGGAGAGAGAGGAAACGGAAGGGGGAAGAAGGAGGAGGAGAGAGAAGAAATGGAAGGGAGAGAAAAGGGGTGCAGAGGAAAAGTGATGGGGGTGGAAGACACGCACTTGCTGCTACCTGTGTAGCACCCATCCTGTGACTCAGCAGAGGATATCAGTCAATCTGACATCTTTCACTAGACAATATTCATGAAAGAAAATCGAAGGATTCACAAAGATGAATAGAAAATATGAACATAGAAGAAGAATTGGAGCTTACCAACTTGGACTCATACAGCTCTGCACTTTTGCCAAGGAACCTGTGAGGTAGAGGCATTGAAGCTAATATTCCATGCTGGAGTTTTAATGAGCTTTGAACTTGGTCATCTGCAGCTGATTTGCGGCTACAAGGCAAGTCCTCTTTCCCTGGGGATGGATATCTAGAAAGTGACTCTGAACAGGCTGGAGGCAACATTTTCTTCAGTGATAAATATCTGACTGATGACATCTCTCTGCTGGGAGACAAATGCCCCACAGGGGAGACCCCCCTCTCTGGTGGGAGGTACGTTCTTGGGGATAACTCTCTTCTTGGGGAAGGGTGCCTGCCGGGTGACAGCTCAAGCCTTGGTGACACACATCTGAGTGGAGATGCCTCCCTTCTTGGTGACATGCGCTGACACGGTGACATCCCTCTCCCTGGGGACAGGCACCTTAGCGAAGACATTTCTCCAGTTGGCGAGAAACGTTTCGGTGAAGTTTCATTTTTGGTTAACAAGTGCTTTCTAGCTAGCATTGGCCTGCTGCCGCCACCACCACCAGAGTCCTTGCCTGGAGACCACTTCTTTCTTGGGGAGGTGTCTTTTGACAGGTCCATAGCTAAGAACATGTGCTGCTTTGTGACAGATTCCCTTTCAGCAGAAGCCAAATGTTCACTGGAGGTCAAAGCTGGCCTATGGAGACTCAGGAAGCTGTGGCAAACAGCAACTTCGCTACTGTCTGCTGACCATTTTGTTTCCAGCCCTGAGGAAGTGGTCTGGTGGCCCCTGCCTACTTGTTGGATGCTGGAGACAATATCTTGTGTTAAAGACAATGCTGCTCCTGTGCATTCCTCTGGAGCAGATGGAGAGCTGCCCGAAGAGTGCATTGGAAGGGAGGTATGTTTTGCTTCTGAAAACTTTAAAGGTGGCTCATCTTGGCTCTCCTCTTCCTCCTCATCTTCATCATCTTCATTGTCATCGTCATCGTCAGATTCCTCTAGGTCTGAAAACTGGTGTTCCTCAATAGGCTCGGATCCCTCCCTCCCTTCGGAATCTTGGAATAGGTCTTCACTGGTTCCTGGAAAAAAACAAAACAGGAAAAAAAATCCATCAAGCATGCAAAATAGACACAAATATATTGAAATAATCAACTTCTGTGTTAAACTCCGAGTGCTCAAAGGAGCTCTGAGTGGACTAGATGAAAAAAGGATATTTTTGCTGTCCAGACCCTTATCATCTTGTGTCTGATACCTGCAACCTCTTCCTCTCTGCCCTTGATGTCTGCAGTCTCACCTCCTGTAGTTCATTCAAAGGCTGCTGCTAAAATCACCTTTCTGGCTCATTGCTTTAACCAGCCTCCCACCATTTGCATCCCTCTGCTGGCTGTTCGCCACTACCTCAAACACAACCCTTTAGCTTTAAGGCCCCTTCATAATTTAGCCCCTCCATAGCTCAATGACCTATTATTTTGGCATAACACTGACTGCAGCCTTTGCTGTGCCAGCATACTCAGCCATCACATCTGCTGCTCCCTCAAACACCTCCACGCATTCTCCCAGGCCTCCCATTATGAATGGGAAAAGCTCGTTGATAAGAGCCACAAAGCCACACTTTCTCTTCCTTTAAGTTCCTCTTCAAGACTTTTCTCTGCCATGATGCCTGCAAAGCTCTACCAGCTGGCAGTGTCTAGGCAAGTGGAAATCTGCCACATCTCTACCAAATGCTTGTTTTTCCGGTTATCTCACTCATGTCACCATTCCCCTTTGTTTGTCTCTTCCATTAGTCACATGTGGACATAACTAGAGGTGGGTGAATTTTTTTTTTAATTCTGTCAACGTTTCAGACATCAAAACTGCCCCTTCCCAAACAAACAAACACCAGGGGAACCCGTAAAAAAATTCCGTGAATTTTACCCTTCCCATATTTTGACCAGTTCTAGTCATAACTTAAGACTGTGAGCTCTGTCTGGCAGCGGCAGTTTCTGCATCTCTGTCGAATGCCTAGCAGCATAAGGCTCTGATCCTTAACCTGACACCTAGATGTTGCTGCCAATACAAATAAGATTAATACATCAACAGCACCGAGCGTGTGATAGGTGCTGGATAAAGTGCACATTCTAACTGCCATGGGGCTAGAGTCACAAAGGAACAAAGACACTTAGAAAATCACCAGGATTCACAAAGCCTGAGTTAGGTGCTCAGGCTTCCTATACAAGGAATGGAGGCAGACAGGTGCCTAAGAATAGGATCCACCAACACCAGCATGCTAGGCAGGGAGTCGTCTAAGCTAGCCAATGAGAGGGGAGTTTGGCATGTAAGTCTGGGCTTGGTATTCTCAGCTGTGAGCCCTCACCCAGAGTCAGGCACCTCAGGAATTTCTTGCAAGAATCTGGGGGGAAGAGGGGTAACAGCCGCCTTCCTCATAACGTTTAGCCCAGTTGTTGGGGGAGAAGGAACTGACCAGGAACATTCCCATGTGTGTCAGCGTCACTCTCTTCTATTGAAGTGGTTCCACTTCGAACACACAGAGTTATCTGAGCACTGGCTCCAGGGTGAAAGCTCTACCCACCAGGCTACAGAGTCACTCTCATGCCTGCTTTTGCTCTCTCTTATCCACACCAGCATATCCCACAGTCCAGTGGCTATGAGAGAGATGGCAGAACCCTCTTCAAATTCCCTTTCCTCATCGGGCAGAGGGGAGACTTGAACCAGGGGTCTCCCACATCCCAGAAGAGTACCCTAACCACTGCACCGGAAGTTATGAGGGAGGGCCTCGCCTCCCCCACAAACCCTGTCCCCCCATTTTTTGTGAAGTTAGGCATGCTCTGTGCACGTCTACCATACTGGGGCTCACAGGCAAGTTAGGCGCAGGAGCTGGTTCATGCATTGCACAGGAGCTTGGGTGTCTGGGCGCCCAAAGTGAAGCAGCAGTGCGCATGTCCAGAGTCAGAAACACAGGCACCTAGGGAACTTTCTCTGCAAAAACTTAGGCTCCAAGTAGGTTTAGGCACCTACAGGGCTCGGTGGCAGCTGAGGGAGGTCTTGTGAATGCCACTGGTACCTAAATCTGGGACTTAGTGTCACTGTGCTTCCAAGTTTGGTGCTGTGTTGGGTAACTCCCTGCTGCCCTCTGCTAAGAATGTTTTCATCTCTGGGCCATGGACGTAAAACAAGTTGGCAGGAGACGCGAGCTGGTTTCGAAGAGATCCATAGGAACAGCCACTGGATGTCACTATTGCTCAACCCAAGCAGGATTTTCCTAGTGCAAGCTCTTCGAGCAGGCTATTTGAATATTAACATTCTCAGGTTCTCAGCCTCTTTGTGTGCCAGGCTACATGAAGAAAACCAGTGTCCCTTTCCTAGTCCACGTTTGCTGACTGTCTTCAGTAGGTCTCTCTGTGGTTAGTTCCCAGCAGTTTCACAGACACCTGTGTGAACTAACTAACTGCAGGATTCCTGGACTCCTTTTCCACTAGGTTCAGATGAGGACACCCTATTTCTCACCTGATCAAATCGATGTTAACTGAAATAGCATTTTATTTAATGATGCCATCCACCAGCCAGTCAGAGCACCTGGAGAGCTAAGCAGAGCGAAAGGTCAGGCCAGACCACTTCTGACCACGCCAGGTGGGTTGTCAGAGCTAGAGCTGGCCAAACAATGAGAAGCCGCTCTGATCCATGGATAAAAGACCCCAGTTCAGGTTACTGTGAGTTGTGGGGTCTGATCTGTTGTTTGTGAGTATTCAGCAACTGTCAGATGTTGTGAAAAAGGGCACGCATTTTAGCACAGATGCATCATTGGCTCTTCTGTTATTTAAAAAGTTTCAGCTGTCACACAATATGTGTAGTGAATAGTCAAAGTGAACAGCTCACAACCACGAGGCTGACTGTTACATGGTGAGACACGAGGGGTAATGAACAAATTAGCTGAAATTAGGATCCGGCTATGGATTATTTGCTAATCCTGAAAGGAGCTAAATTCATAACAAGGATTATTCTAAATGAATAGTTCAACCAGCTCCAGTCAGAACCATGCATATTTCTTGCTCTGAAACGGAAAACAGTTCACAGCCAGATCTAGGAGTTAGCTATTTCCTCTACTCTAATGACTTTATGCCTTGGGAAAGCTTAGAACTGGCAGACAGTGATGGCCAAAGTGCACCCCACTGTTAGCTTCCACTCCCTAGGAATCCTCGCCCTGGGCTGTTTGGTTTCCTGGCAGTGACAGAATAATAGATAGGCACTGACAGTATCCGGTGAGCACAGCACGGTCAGCAGTACAAAGCTAGGGTAAAGCTAATCCATTTCCATGTGGTAGAGTAGTCCACATTTGCCACACAGGAACTATCGGAATGAGTGAGATTTGGGGGAGCCCCAAGTGGATTTTGCCTTGCCCTCCTGACATGTTCCCACTGTGCAGAAAGAAAGCTTCAAACTCAGCCAAAGGCCAGAACATTTCACAAGAGAAATCTAATTCTCTGAACTCAGTGGGCCAGAGAATGGGAAAGGGAAAAGCTGGAAGGGCATTTTATGACAATGTGTCTGGGCAGTGACATATATCAATGGATGCCTAGAGCATATGGGCTTGATTCTCCACTCTGTATTGCTTGACTGAATTCAGTGGAATTACACCAAGGTAAAATTTGAGTGAAAGAGCAGAGGATCAGACCCAGAGTCTCCTTTTATGGTAATGGGAAAAGTCCTCTATTTCTCCTGTCCCTTAAATAGAAATAAACCCATCATGTGAAACACAGCCAGTTTTAGAAACGGATGGCAAAGAGAGTGCAGAGAGTCTTCCTAGAATAGCTCATTGCAATTGGAAATGATCACTTTTGGATGGGCAAGCCCTTGAATGGTTCTGTACTGATCTCCCTCTAAAAGAAGAGAAAGACAATCTCTTTCACTACAAAAAAGAATGCTCTTTCCAATTCAGTGCCCTGCCAGCAATGGAAGCTATGTGATAGTGAGAAAATCTGGGATGTGGGATGGAGCTATGATCTTTAAATTTCATGTGGAGGCAAGTGTTAAGACATCTCTGAATCTTTCCTCCTCTCTCAATCCCTCTTCCATCCATCCATCCCCCAGCACTTACAGGATGGTACATGATTTTCTAGCCCTTTGCATGGATGCTAGACTCTGCATTTCTGAGCCTCGGGTCTCTTTAGTCATGATGCAGAATGCATTAAACTTGGGTAAAAGCCCAGGAACTGTTTGCTTTTACCAAAGGAAACTCCCCCCCTCCCCGAGTTGCTCTGACACCAAGCCTTCCCCTTTTCACCTTTACACATTCTTCCCCTGTCCCCTTTACACAAACACAAATGGGAGGAAGCGGAGACTGCATATTTTTTGTAATTCTAAAATTACATGGATTGTCTGCATAATGCAATAACGTCCAGACAGCTACACAGTCCAGACAGCAGCGGTGCAGCCAACATCAACAAATGGAGGAGGATTCCATTCGGAAAGCTAATGGAGTCCTACCCCTGTGCTTTCCTGAGCCTAGGCAGGTCCTTTCCCTCACTGAGCTTAGCAGGTGTCCAGGAACTGCGTGCTCATTCACAAACAGGCATGGACACATGATTTAATGAGGGGAGAAGAGGCCTCCCAGCTGACACTCACTCCAACCGTCTGCTAAGCATTCTCCCAGGTGACCTCTGGGTGAAAGGCAGATTTTTAGCAGGGTTTTTGGTTTAATGGTATTTTTTAAAAATGAGACCAAAGGCAGAGACAAATGCAGCCTTCTCGTCTGCTTAGCGCGTTCCTTTTCCTAAGCAGAATACTCCTTTCAGCTTGCAGCCTTGAATGGCTTTAGAACAGCTCACACACTGTGCTGCTCACAATACATTACTATTAACCCTGTATGATCGGAGCAATGAATGATTGAATGAAATAATTAATGAAAGCATTCCCTTGAATGACTGAATTGAGCTCTCGCAGTTCTGGCCTTTGCAGCCTACAATTATCTGCTGCACAAATAGGATTTCTGATTTGCAGGTTTTTAAAAGCTTCACACAATTAATATGATTCATTAGTTCTAATTTACTATAATGAAAAGGTTTACAATAATCCTTGTGCTTTCAGAGTATCAAGCAACCAAAATTTCAGTAGCAACTGTCTCCTGTCCTATCAAGCTTTGATCTGAGTAAGAATCACGTACAGGTAGTATAACAGCAGGGGGAGATTTTAAGAAGCCATCAGCTAATCAATTATTCTAAGTGAGTTAACAGACTGAAGGAGACCTCCAGCAATCTGACACTGGAGCATACTTCCGCTGGCTAACACCGCACTAACACTTTTCCCCTGGGACTATCACTAGCAAATCCTAGACTGGGTTTTTTTTTTCTGGCCCTGCTCCCCCCACTCTGAACTCTGGCAATGCCACTGCCAAACAAAGAATGCCTCGGCATGAATGAAAGGCTGCTTTTAAGAGCAGGACAAAAGCCTAAAGCATAGTCAGATTTAAGGGAAAGAAAAGCATCCATTTCGGCAATGTAACCTGCACCAGCAGCAAGGGGATAAAAAGCCATTGTGCTTCCTCTGCCTATAGACCACCTTGGTAGGGGGGGAACCAGCAGCTTCCCTGCTTAGGAGTAACGGGGCTGCGTTTTACTTTAAACCACATTAACAAACCTCATCAGATTTATTTAAACAATTCTCTCAAAAAAATATCCAGGTGAGATTGTTAAAATGCTCCCTCCCATCGCTGCTTGCCACTTGTCTGCCTGGATGTGGGTCTCCTATCACAGGTGAAAAACCGGTGATCCCTGGGGAATGGAGTCCTCTGTGTATACAGAGAGACCAAATCTGATCCTTGGTACTCCTGGTCAACCCACTAAAACTAGTGGAGTTCCAATGGATTTACACCTGTGTAACTGGGATCAGAGTCTGGTGCACAAGATGTAACGTGGTCGAGTGCCTTGCACATGGGATGTGGAGCTAGGAACCCCTAATCCTAACTGTCGTGCCTGCCTTCTGTGTGGCCTCGTGAAGGTCATGTACACACCTACCCTCAAGGGTGCTGTGATTCACGAAGGTCTGTGCAGAGCTTTGAGCCATGTCCTATAGAGCTAGACTCTTTTGCACTAAACCTTTGCCCCATGAAAATATCTTTAGTGGCAATTTAACAAAGCCAACCAGTTCCCCATGAACATATAGAGACGTGAATGTGGTGTCCTGAGTGCTAGTTTAAAAATGAGCAGACATGAATTTAAACCGTTGTACAGTTAAGTATCATCACTATTGTTAGCAGATTCCTCAGGATGAGCCTACTTCTGCTCTAAAACATCATGGGAACCAGTGGAATTCACAGTGGTATAAACTCAACCCAGGGCCTTATTAAAATGGCATCTTCACCAAACACAGAAGACTTCAGCCCACATCCCAGCAAGGGTGAGGGGGCCTAGTGCCCAGACACCCGAAGTCTGGTTACTGCAAGTGGGGGAGATGTCGGGTCATCACTTGCACCAGCCCTACTCAGCCAGGGCTGCTTCCTACCTGCGTTGGGCGGCTGCAGCTCACAGCCCTGGCTAAGCGGGGGGCAGGGTGGGAGGAGAAAAGCAGCGAGAGATGGGGGAGAGGGGGAAAGAGGAGTGGATGGGGCAGAGCCTTGGGGGAGGAGGCAGGGCAGGGCCTCGGGTAGGTGGGGGTGGGAAGAGGCGGGGCAGGTTCTGGCACTCCTACTGGAGTGTCTGTTTTTGAAATATTACCAAGTTGACAACCCTAATTAAAATTCATGTGATGCCTTTGTGAAGAGTGGGTTCCCCAGAGGGTTCAATTACTAGACCTTCCAATGACAGCTTCTGACTTTGAGTAAATTTCCAGGCCTGACAGTAAAGTATTGGCCACTGTGAGCCTGCTGCAAACTGACCTCTGCTGGTTTAGGGAAGTGACTCAGCACAAGGCCAGGACAATCAGACTGGCTCAGGCTGGGAGGGGCATTAGAAGGAAAAAGAGAAATGCTAAACGCAGTTGCAAGAGCTGCTCTGGTGATGGAGGGTATGGGGGGCAGCAGGAAGAGGTCAGTGGTGTCCCATCAGCTCTGCAAAGCTTTGTGAATGGAGAACATCATGTTGACCTAGCACACTGTACTGAAGCTCTGTGCTCCATCGGGGCAAACCCCACGGTGAAGGGGAGAGGTGTATCATTTCTCCCCCTCAGTACACCTCTACCCCGATATAACGTGGTCCTCGGGAGCCAAAAAATCTTACTGCGTTATAGGTGAAACCGTGTTATATTGAACTTGCTTTGGCCTCGAGCATTTCCGTTATTAATTTCACTTCCCACCCCCTGTCTGACCCCCTCAGAACCCCTGATCCATCCAACCCCCCCGCTCCTTGTCCCCTGACCGCCCCCTCCAGAGACCTCCCCCCGTCTCTAATCACCCCCAGGACTCCACCCTCTATCCAACCCCCCGGCTCCCTGTCCCCTGACTGCCCCGACCCCTATCCGCACCCCCGCCCCCGACAGGCCCCCCAAGACTCCCACGCACTATCCAACGCCCCCGTTCCCCGTCCCTTCACTGCCCCACTCCCAGAACCTCTGAACCATCCAACCCCCCCTGCTCCCTGTTACCTGACCGCCCCCCCAAAACCCCCTGCCCCTTATCCAGTCCCTCGGCCCAGGCCCGTCACCCTTAACACACCGCTCTGAGCAGCGTGTCAGAGCCAGACACGCTGATGCGCTGATCCATCAGAGCGTGCAGCCCCGCCCCCCAGAGCGCTGCTTTACTGCGTTCTAGCCGAATTCGTGTTATATCGGGTCGCGTTATATCGGGGTAGAGGTATATTTAAAATATATTTACTGTCTATACAAATGACCCACTGACAACAATCCCCAAATCCCACCAGCACTCCGAGACATCTGCCATCCCTGAAGGCTTCTTCCCACTTATCCCTGCACGGAGCCTCCAGCCCAGGATACCGAGAGCCTCACTAAAGGAAACAGAAAAACAATCATAAAAACATCTAACGGCTCCCAAAGAGCTCGTCATCTAACCCTCAGCAACTGTCAGAGCTCAGCCTCTAACCATTTGGGTAAAATATCCTTCTTTTGCTCACACAGCTAAGTATACATTAGGCTTTCCCTAGTTCTTTTTGCTCCCCTCTTGGTGATCTCTCACCTTGCCCTCGACATTTCAGAGCTGTCATAGTAAATGGAGTAAAAGGGTTTAGGGGGAAATGGAGTGTAAAGCCATGGGAGCACCATTTACAGTGGGCAGGAGGATACACCTACCCCTGAAGGGTTGGAGGCCCGGGGCGGGGGGAGTTGGGTCCTGCCTCTGGGGGGCCTGGATGGATGGGTCCTACCCTAGGCAGGTCCTCGGGAGGGGTTGGGTGCTGTCCCCAGAGGGGGTGATGGAGAATGAGCCTACACTCACCTGCAGCTGTGGCTTCTGTCCCTCAGTCTGGACCCAGCTCCCTCTCCAGGCCACTCAGGTTTGGCACGTACACCCCTCTGTCATGACGGAGGGGTGTCTGGGCCAAATTTTAATGAGCGGCGTTGTGACCCCACATGCCAGGTCACAGAACCCAAGTGGGAAGCCGGGCCCGGCTCGCAGGAACAGGAGCTGCTGCTGCGAGGTAAGTTTATTAAAATCAGGGACACAAAGAGAAGTCCCGGGCAAACCTCACAATATCCTTGACATTTTCACCACCACGAAAAATCTGCAGCCCTACTCATGCTTCAAACAGAAGGCCGTCGTTCTCAGGGCTGCAGCCCGCTGCTCTGATGCTCCTCAGACACACAGGGAAGAGACCTGCTTATTGGGCAGATGTCAATGAAACTCAGCTACAGACACCATGGAGCAAGGGAGACACTGCTGTACTAAAGAAACTTAGGTGGTTCACAGGAACACAAGAGGCTCTTGAATTCAAAGGCCCTTTAAACGGGGGTGGGGTGGGGGGGGTTGTGCGTAGGGGAAAGAACTAAGCACAGGATTGAGGGTAAATAGATTTTTAAGTATACAGAGTAACCCAGCTAATATCTGACAACACCATGAAGTTTTAAGTACTTTCTGATTGTCTGCTTCACTGCTGAGAGACGCCCTAGATACTGCCATTACTGGCCCAGATTGTGCCCCATGGATACACACATGGAAAGGACCCTCTCTCTGCATGCAAATCTCTACCTCCCCTGCATAAGGGAATTGCCCATCTCCTGGGCACTCCTGACCTTGCAGTGGATGTGTGGGGAGATTGGGTCGGCCACACAGGAGAACAGGGTCAGCTGGGGGTGGGATCAGGAGATGCTCATCATGCTCCTTCCAGCACCCTGGGGATCCACCTGGAAACAAAGCCCCAGGCTGTATTTTTTCCTTGGAGGCTCATGGGGGTAGCCACAAGGAGGCTGTGGGAACCATGCTACATGGGGGCCACCAGGAGTCACAGCCAGAGTGCATCCCGGGGGGGCTTCAGATTTGGAGGTAGGTCACACATGCTTTTCCACTGGAGGAAAACCGATGCCCCTGATGGGATGATGTGGGCAAGGGGATCCTCATGGAGATTTCCTCCCCTGGAGCCCCTTCAATGAGGAAGGGATAATCTGGATCGTATGATCAGATATTTACAGAGTGCATCTCACAAAGACTCTCGCATCAGGTTTCACATGCTATATTCAGAGGGGTCACTTCACCCAGCAGCACGATGCAGCTACAGGAGGTCACACTTTGATCTGGGCATCCCTTCTTGCCTTGCACTCCATGACCCATGAGCAGAGCAGCATCTGTTTAGCAGTGCAGAATGCTCTAGCCAGCTGAAGCAGAGAGGGGAATTTAAGGTTGTGATACCCTGGCACCCCCTTATTCACTATTGTCATATAATTAGGATATGTTTTGTACAAAGTATGCCTTGTGAGGAGGTATCATTCTAAAAGCCTTGATCCGCTAGACATTAATATCTCGTTGGATTGTATGTGCTATCGTCGTATCTGAAGTTATGAAGTTTCGCTCTCTATATGTTACTGAAACATGTTGTGAGATTGAAAACACCCATAAGTAGCCTTTCAGGTACAACAGTAAAAAGACCAAACAATGTTAATGGCTTATTGAGGAGATGCACAAGCACAGGGATTACTCCAGGAACTGTGTACAATAGAAACCTCCCAGAGATAGCACTAAACAGTGGGAACTGTTTGGCCCAAGTCACAGCAAAAGAGCTTTCCAGAAAGTGGGAAGAAGATATAAAAGGGGGAAATGACATCATGTGGGTATCTCACTCTCCCTACAACACCACACCTGGAAACACCTGAGGAACAAAGACTGAACTGGGGGAAGTGATGGTCCCAGGCTAGAGGGATTTTTAGCCTGTGTACGAAAACCTGGGAAACCCAAGCTGCAAAGCAAAGGCAGCTTGTGCCTTAAGAATCTGCTTATCACTTATCTGTTTATCACTCAGGGTGAGAATTTGCCAATTCATATCCTACCTATCTAGTGTATTAAGATCAGCTTGCGTTTTTGTTTATTTACTAGGTAATCTGCTTTGAGCTGTTTGCTATCCTTATAATCACTTAAAATCTATCCTTTTGCAGTTAATAAATTTATTTTATGTTTTAATCCAAACCAGTGTGCGTTTGACTAAGGTGTCTGGGGGAAATCCCAGCTTGGTTACCACAAGTGTGCATGGTCCTCTTCACATTGAGGGAGGGGTGGACTGGGTGTTAAACCCATATACTGGCCAGATTTGACCAGGGCAGGATGGTACTCTTCTGGGGTCCCAAGCAGGGAGGCTGGTGGTTAGAGAGCCTGCATGTAACTGCAGCTGGGTGTGTCCCTGCCTGTGTGAATGTTGGTGAAAGTGCAAACTTGGAGGGCTTTGGAGCTTGTCACAGCAGGATAGTGTGAGAGGGAGCCCAGGCTGGTGGGTCAGAGGACTCAGTGGAACCCCAGTTCCACGTGGCACCCTGGGGGAACCCGTCACAAGTCAGCCAGGCTACTGCTACTTAACACCTCTGCTCTACTGAAAAGCGCTGGAGGGTTTTACATGGCCAGAGAGCAGGACATTTATTTATGTCTCATCCAAGAGATTGACTTCGCAGCAGCCAAGTGCCCCCTTGCATTATATCACTTGTATAGCCCCACAGTGTGCACAGAGCACCGTCCTGCAGCACTGACTCTACTCACTTCTAATGAACATAGGAAACACCATACTGAATCAGTGGTTCATCTACGCTTGTGCCCTATCTCTGATGGTGGCCAGCACCACATATTTCCAAGGAAGGCGCAAACCCCACCCCCATAGGCAGATATGGGACAATCTATGCCCCCTGCCCCCATGAAGAGTTTCCCCCCAGCATGGCACTGCAGCCGAATCAGGTCTGGTCAGCCAAAGCTCCCTCCCAGCGGTGCCCAGGGTACCTGGAGCACCTGGACGCTCCATTCATGTGAATGGACATTCTGCTACCTAAATACCATGCGTTTTCCAAGCAGCAGTGGGAGAGCCCACAGTTTAGAGAATCTGTACCTTCTTCAGCTTCCAGCTCCACCAGTGAAGACACCAACACGCCCATCTCCTGACATTTTTTGCTGTGGGCCTTTGACTTCATATGTTTAGTCAGATTCCCTGAAAGGAAACAGAAGAAACACCTTGATCAATAGTCTGTTTCTTTCCCCTGGCAAGGGGGTGAGTAACAAGTTGACAACTTCACTTAGACCTAGCTGCAGGTTCAGTTTAAGGTGCTCTCTCTGCAGAAGCCTTTATCCCAAGCAGTCAGCCAGCCTGCAGCATAGGGATAGATTTTCTGTTTAATTGCTTCACTGCTGGCTGGGATGAGAGAGAGGAGGTGACAAACCTGAGACTTCAGAGTAACACGGCCACCATGCAGCCTAGAACAGCTGGAGGGCACATACTTTGCACAGATACTCCCCAGCATGTGCACTGCTGCATTGTTACAGCACCAAAAAGGAGCAGGAAAAATAGGAACAGTTAGGTGATCCCTTCGCATAACAGCCCAGCCCAGCAATCCATCCGAGCTGGTCCCAGCACACAGTAGGCAGCACTGTGTCTCCAGACAGGAGACACACCGTTAACAGTGACCAAGGAGTGGGGTGGAGACAAGAAAACAAGGGTCCAGGGAGAAAGCTGAAGGAAAAAAACCAAGAGTAAAAAAACCCAGCTGAACTATGTTGGGCTTTGTCTGCCTGTAACTTAACATTTGGATAGAATGGTAAATAACAGCAGAGCTGCCTGGAAAACAGAATTTCCATTCAGCAAAAAAAAAAAAAAAAAAAAAAAAAGCCTGTCAAGAGGGGTTGGTGGTAGCAAGGGATCCAGGGAGCTGGGCAGCCCAGCAGGAATACCGGGAGCTGGCAGGAAACCATGCAGGAGAGCCTGCCTAGCCGCTGCTTTCCAAGGAAAATTTCAACAGAATCAATCTGTTCGCGTGGAAAATTTCGCTTCCATCAAGTCAGCATTTTCCAATGGAAAACTGCTTTGTCAGAAGATTTCCCATCAGCTCGAG
Source organism: Chelonia mydas (assembly GCF_015237465.2). Taxonomy (NCBI): domain Eukaryota; kingdom Metazoa; phylum Chordata; order Testudines; family Cheloniidae; genus Chelonia; species Chelonia mydas. The sequence continues at coordinate 16,498,898 of NC_051259.2, read as the reverse complement.
TAATTAGCCAAGGTAACTGAGCTAACTCACAACCAGTTTGAGAACTGTAAAGCGGAGATATGCTCATGTGCTGAAACTGCCTGAGAAGAATCTGAGCAGTAAAGAAAGGTGGAAACTTCTCAGATGACCCCCAGGTCTCTAGCTGGGAGGGCTGCCGGGATGTTCTGGCATGTGCTGAGTGGCCAAGCGAGGAGCACACCTACCCCAAACAATGACACTTCACAGACTAAAGCTCTAAAGCATTTTGCACTGGTACTTAGCGGTGAGAAATATGATTAAGAAAAAGTATATTGAGGCTGAGTATCAGGAGGAGTGAACAGTGAGCTCTGTTAGGCTGTGGGGTATCCTCTGCAGGGCCATGGTCACACTGTAACATTTATAAGAAGCCTGGAGAAAGTGCTACAAGATATGATGTAGGCACATCTACAAAAGAATGGCAAAGGAATGGAGTAGATGGCCTTACAGGTCTTTTCTGTCACTAATTTCTAGAATTCTGCAAAAACCACAACTGTCTCTCCCAGCAGGCTAATGGAGCAGTTTTTATTCCTACTTATAGAAAAGGGAAACCCAGGAGAAGGGAGCCTAGGGGTGTGTGGAACCTGGATCTGGGAAAGAAGAGAAGAGCAAGAGAAATGGGAGGAGTAAAGAAGAAAATTGCCCCTCTTTTCTCTTCTTTACCCTTCTCCCTTCACCTCTCTCCTCCGTGGACTGAGCCGATTGATAAGAAGAAGAAATGTACGCTCTTGCTACAACTCCTTCAAGGGTCGGTGAGTTCCCAGCATGACTCAATCATATCTAGCTGAGCTCTCCAACTTCATCATAACAGGACGACATGGCATAGGCTTTCCTGTTGGCCAGAGCCTGCCATGCCAAGGACCTGGAGTTCAGGATAAGAAGGGATTGTGTAATTGGGCCCATTGTAACTAATTATAACAAAATGTCAATAGTGACAACACTCCTCAGTAAATGAAACCCTGCTGCTACCTTCGGTAAATTATTGCAGCTCACCACAGCTGACACAAATGACCCATCTATGCTCAATTACCATCACAATAACCCTAATCTGATTCCTTCTGGTGAGAGTTTACACAGGAAATGAATCAGCTTAAATGTACTGTGTGTTCAGAGGTTTGCGAGTTACGCTGCAGCGTGTGGTACCCCAGGAATTCTACGGCAACGCTAACCATGGGCTGGGAGGAAAGCTAGACTAAAGAGGCCTGCCAAGCATGTCACTCCTACCAAGCTCCCCCCGCTAGCTCACAATGATTCACTGTGGTGCATACACTGTACTACAGGGACAAGAATCGCAATGACTGTTAGTCAGGAGCCTGAAAGCTGCACTTCATTCGCATCTGATGGATCAGAGGGCAGCCTCTCTAGCTTTAATAGGGAGGTGCAGCCAAGGAAGACAGGGTCCACAGAGAGAAACCACTTCTCAGATGGAAATCTGGTCTGTAGGCTGCACTCTGCCTACCCCTGCTTTGGTCTGATAGCTGGTCATATAGCCAGATCCTCAATAACTTCCCTGTGAGTGGAGGTGCTCATCCCATTTGAAAATCACCCTGGGAAGTGTTGGCCTAGATACATCGCGATTTGTATTTCAGTAAGAGACGTTTCTCTTTGCTATTTTTAGGGGATAAGAGCAAATACAATATCTCACAGCACCCAATGCGTCTTTTCTACAGCCCACAGCATTGACCCACCACCTTATTTAACCTGCTTTTAACCCAGTTCCACTCTAGGCAACATACTTCTAGCTGAAGAGAACTCTTCAGAAGTCCTCTACCTTGATCAGCTGGAGGCAATTGCCTTGGAGCAATGTAAGAGCCATATCCCCATTCAGCTACGCACACTATGATGCCAAGCCAGAGGTGTGACTAAGGCCTTGTCTACACTACAAACGCTTTGCTGGCATAGCTATGCCAGCAGATGCAACCTATTCTGACAGAGAGAGATCTTCTGCTAGCATAGTAACACCTCCGTGAAAGTTAGATGTGCTGACGGAAGCACTTGTCTGTGAGCATAGCTGTGTCTACACTAGAGATTTGGCTGGCATAGGTATATCAGCTAGGAGGTGTGTTTTTCTCATACACCCTGACCGACACAGCTATGCTGCCAAAGCTTTATAGTGTGAGCTGGCCTTAGTCTGGGAGTTGTACTAAGCACCAGGACGCTGTCTGGCCAGTGCTAAGACTCTTTTTATATTGACAAAAAAAATCAACTTCACGTCAAATAGAAATGAAGCAAAGTAGCGTTTTACGTGCTGTGTTTCCTTCTCCTTTTCTTCTTCCCTTTCTTTTCAGTCTCTTCATCCTCCTTTTGTCAGACAGGACCACATTTTCACACGCTGGTGCTTAAGCTGCGCCTGCAAAAATGTGTGTGCAAATCCCACATTTGTGCATGAAATGGGCAATGTGTGTGCACAGCTATGTGGCATGCACTTGCAACTGAGGTGCATGCGCAGATTGGGCTGGTGCAATTCCAGCATCAATTTCTGAACACGTAGCCCATGGAAGGAAAGTCAAACGGGCCTCATTTAATTGACTTGCTTCTGAACATGTTGAGGCCGGATAGGATGCGGAATCCCTTCCCTATTCAATAGCAGATTTGGGAGGGCAGTTCCTTTGTTCTTCCTGTTGGGCTTATCAGACCTTAGTAGGTACAATGCTGCCCTATCATAACGGTGGTACTTCATTCCTTGAAAAATACCTTATTATAGCTAGAAGTCTGAACTAGTAGCCTGGAGAGAGGATGGGGAACAGAAGAGAAAGATTTCTCCTGTCATCTGACAAAATATGGATGCCTCTCACTGGCCCACTGTTCTTTCTGAGGATTGAGACCCATTGGGCCAGATCCTTAGCTGGTGTAAATTAGCATGGCTCCACGCATGTCAACAGAGCTATGCCGATTTACACCAATGAGAAACAGAACCATTATTTTTAGAGCAATTGGCAGAATTATATGATTTTGTTTTTCGAAGTTCTTCTGGAAATGTGTTGGTGTTTTTAGACTCCCCTTAACTAATGCTAAAAGAATCCAGTTGTAAGGTCCTTACTAGGGCAAATTCCCACTGAAATCAACAGGTGATTGCCTGAGTAATGACTAAATAAAAGCTGAGAAAGAACTTCAGGGGGAGGAATTCACAGCTATTTGGTGCCCAACCAAGGACTGGCTACTAACTGATTCCACTTACCATGGCTTCCTTGGAAAGAACAAAAAAATAAATATGAAGGTGTGGGCATGAGCTAGAGAGTGATAGAGAAAGACATTTATATTGGACAGTAGAACGAATACACTGACAATTAGGCAGGTAAGTCATCCGCAGTGAGGAGTTTTCTCAAGAGTATTCTTAGGTTTGAAATAAATTGGCCAGCTCCAAATAAAATAATGAACCACTGAAAATGTTGAAGCAGCGAAATCTTGCTAAATCTGAGTCTGACACAGAGCAATCCCAACACAGAGATATTCTGCACATGTGCTTTCAGAAATTCTGAATTGTCATTGTATGTTCTTAACTCTTGTGCTGTTATAGGGTCTTATTCAGGACTTAAAGCAGTTTAAGTGCTTGCGTTGCCTTGAGACAGTTAGAACACTTGTGCCTCCTTAAATCCTTAAAGCAGTTTAGAGGGGTTGGAAGCCATTTTTTCTTTAAAATCAAACAGGGAAATTAAATTCAGTAAAGTTCATTAATACCCCCGTCAGGTTGCAGAATTAAAATAAAAAGCAGGTAATGGAAAAGTTAAGAGTCCTAACGCAACTTTAACTTGGGCACAATGCACCTATGTCACATGTTCTCCTTCTTTTGTTAAATGTACACCATGAAACATGCTGAGTGTGCAAAGCCAAGGTGCAACTGCGACACTTTCCCTGGACTTTACATTATTTTCACATTACTGAAAAGAGTGTACAAGGAATATCACAACAACTCTGCTACAGCCAGCAAGACTCCCTTTTTACAGAGAAAGAATGAGATCCACCTCTATGCAGAGGATCATTACTAAGCCTGCATACTGCCTAAGCCCCATGTAAGCCCTCAGAATAGGACTTTAGTGGCACTTATGTGATGAATTGGCCTTGATTTAGTCTCTGCAGAGAGATGAATTTCACCCACTGGGAATACAATAAAAGGAATATTCTAGTTTATACCACTGTATCTAGCCAAGAATTTCATTAAAAAAAAACCTGTTATTATTGTATATATTCATAGATTTTCAGGCCAGAAGGGACCACTGGGTTATCTAGACTGGCCTCATATATAACACAGGCTATAGAATTTCATCCAGTTACTCCTGTACTGAGCCCAATAACTTGTTTTTGACAAAAGCATATGTTCCAGGGAGGCATTCCATCTTGATCTGAAGACTTCAAGAGATGGAGAATCCATCACTTGCCTGGGTAGTTTGTTCCAATAGTTAAATACCCTTATGGTTAAAAACGTGTGCCTTGTCTCTAATTTGAATATGTCTGACTTTAACTTCCAGACATTATTTCTTGTTCTGCTATTCTCCTTTATACCAGTGTTTTCTCTCCATTTCTCAGTCTACAAAACAGTCTCTCACTGATGACATGCTACTGAAATTCATCCATGGACTGTCGGGATATTTTCTGATTTCCAATGCCACTGACGCATCCAATTGCACAAGAAAATATAGAGACATTTCCTGAAGATTACTCTTCATCTTCACACCAACGGAACTTGGTGAATTACTGGGGGGCAAGGGGTGGGTGCTGGAACTAGGGTGCTGGGGGTGCTGCTGCACCTCTGGCTTGAAGTAGTAATAATAACCCAAATACATGGTTTCCGCCTTCAGCACCCCCACCATAAAAATTTTTCCAGCACCACCGATATTGAAGGATTGTCTGAGAACATTCTCATAAAATGTTGCATCCGATGAAGTGAGCTGTAGCTCACGAAAGCTTATGCTCAAATAAATTGGTTAGTCTCTAAGGTGCCACAAGTACTCCTTTTCTTTTTGAAATGGCTCAGTCTCTTTCTCAACTTTTTTCCAAATGTTTAGAAAATGCCTCAGCACATAAAGGTGTTATGACATCTTTTAAATATATATATCTATTACAATAAGAGTTAATTCTTCCTGAGCTTTTAGCTGGCTGGATTTATTCCGTAGTTTCTGAAACAGGCCTAACATAAAATTGAGTCTGCTGGCCCAGTAATAATAAACTGTACAACCATAACATTGCATTTAATTTGTTTTTTTGCATTTAATATATTAATATGTTCACTAACTTCAATAACTGTCACACTCTGATTTAAGGAATTGCAGTCTAATTAATTAACGGAATAATACGTGTCAGGACATGAAGTAGTCTGGTGTCTGGAAATTGTGACTGGACTAGACTATCAAATTAACATTTTCCGCCAACACATCAGTTACCTGAACATATTTCACTTTAATAGACATTTCTTTGTCCCTTGTAACCACCATAAAAGTAGTCAAATGTAGTGGCATGGACCACAGTAAGTTGGTCAATGTAGTTTATTCAGACAGTTTAGGAAGCTCAGCCAATCAGAATGTGAGAGGCTAATGTGATTAGTGAACAAGACCAAAAATGGGTATGGGATAGAATTCTATCTGTACTGGGTGAAAATTAAACACCCAACACTAATCTGTGGCCTAGAAAAGGTCAAAAGTCAAGAGGAAAAGGCTTTACCTCACCCTCCCAAGACAGACAATCATTTGAGAGCAATATCTTCTCATCTCCTGCCTGGCAAGAAGCCTGTTAACCTCCACAAAGGCCCTGACAGTGCTTTTATTTGGGGATTGTTAACAGTGATACTAAATGCCCATAAGACTGTAGGTAAAGGCACCATATTAAAAGGGGCACATTTAAACTTGAGCCAGAAGTTTGGCTTTCTGAAATAAACCTTTACAGTCCATATTTTCAAACAAATGTTTCCATTAATTAAAAAATAAAACCTCCAAGATTATTTTCTTAAACTAATAAACATTTCTCTGAAGGTTGCAACACTGTGGTACTTTATAGGAGCTACCCCGCCACCAGTAGCCAAATCACGTTGCCAGGAGGCCCTCCAGTTGGATGCAGTTTATGGTCACACCCAGAACCAAGCTTCAGAGTAAGGCGACTATAGGATGCCTCAAAACCCTAGCCCCCACTGCCTTGTGGGTATGCCTCGGTTGGAGTAAGACCAAGAGACATCACCCTGACAGAAACGCACCCTTGCTGAGGCGTTAGGCAGTCAGCAGCAGCTCTAAGCTGTTGTTCTCTGGCAGAAGCTACAATCCTTGAGGCACTGAACATCTGGACTCGGTCTGGCCTTCGGACTCTGTCTCAATGTTCTAAAGTGGGATGGTAGATCCAGAGCAGCCTCCACTACTGCATATTCTTGCCTACGCGTACGTGGCGAAGGTCTTGGTGTGTTTATCAGGCACCTGATTAGACCTCATATGTGTATACCAGGATCCAGTTTGGATCGACAACTGCCAATAAAACCATTTCCCTGCAGTTTTTGCCACCCAAATATTACAGCATTGTCCACACTGAAAGAAATGCAAAAGGTAAACAAATGTGATAAACAGTGAAAAGCATATTAAGAAGTGTTCCACTCTGAGTAATTAGTACTAATTTCTGTAACACAGATAAGGTTGTTTTTTTAAAAAAAATAGGATTTTTAGCAAGCCATTGATCCTTATAAAAATAAGTAAAGTTGAAATGCCTTCAGCCTACTTGAATGTGTAGAGTATTGGATCGTGCTGAGGAGACCTACAATAGCTGAACTGAAGACAGCTCCATAGCTATCCCCCTTGTGTTTTACACTGAAAGTCAAAAGTATACCTAGAGAACTGATTTGTAAAAGGGCTTTTACTCAGCCTGCATTTTTGCAGGTGCACCCAGGTAGCTTGCACCCTGCAATTAATTGCAGTTACAAAACCACACCAAAGAACAGAGAGGTTATTTGTGAAATCAGGACCCAAATGCACTCAGTTTAGAAGTATTAAAGATGAGCTTTGTAACCACCAGTCCTGGAAACTCCCTCTAGGATCTGAGAGTCAAGCTGGGTACTTTGTGCCTTAGACTTATCACCAGTCGCAAAGATTCCTCAAATGGAGTTTAGCCAATGATCATGTTGCTGGTCCATATTACAAGCTCTCCTGTAACTGTGTTGAATCCTGCATGTCCGCGTCAGTAAAGCAAGCAGCTGTGACTCAGAGAGGCACATGGAGCAGTTACACTGAGTAAAAAGATATCCATTTTACATACCCAGCTTTCTCACTGTAACCCCACTTCCAGCAAGGAATCAATTTTCAAGCAATTCTAAGGTTATCAACATGAACTACCTTTCACAACCCTGCAGATCCACAAGAGTTCTGACCACTCAAATTTATGGTCTATGCATTCATGTAACTGGAGGGAGATACGACAGTTTTTCCCTTAAACCGTAGCATTTGTTTTCCCTCCATGCTGACTTCCTCCCTCTCAGTGGTTTCTTGCTGAAGCTGAAGAGGATTTTTGAAGGGGGAAAGACATTTTAGGCGACAGCCCCTTTCAAAAAGGCCACTATCATAATGTATCCTGAAGGCATAGTTGTGGGACGAGAAAGCAGCTGGAGAGATGGTAAGAGCGATGGTTTGATTCCAGCATACCAAAGAAAAGCCTGACAGAAATTAAGTAGGAGGCAAGAAAGGGAAGCAGCTAAAGAGATTTCTCCCATCTCCAAGGAAAACCTCAGAGGAGAGGAACAAAGCAAGAGGAAAAGAGAAAGAAGGCAATGAATAAGTAGAAAAAGAAAGGAGAAATGAGTCTGAAGAAAACCTGGGAGCTCCAGGGGCACGGGGAAAGCAGGAACTCAGATCTGCTGTGTGCACTGAAAGGAGAATTTAGCTTCAAATTCATTATTTCCCCATTGCTGCCACATTTCCAGTGATTACCAACCTACTATCTTCAGCTGACTCTACAGGCAAAGCCACCAGCACTGGGTATTGTCCACTCAGCCTATTGCAATATTCGAGGACTTGATGGATCAAGCCCCCTGGAGCAGCGAGCTCATTTGCGTTATCAGTTAACCATGCTTGATTGGGTTCCAAACATTGCCTGGTCGATGAAGTGTGGTCCGGTTTTCTGCCTTATTTACCATGTGATTATATAGTTATTTACAATGGCTGTCAAAGGCCACTGTTTGTTCTCTTGTGCCACAATTAAAGAAACAGAACCCATGCAAAAGTTACCATCTCTTTCAGAAGAAGTGGCTATGGGTAAAATGTTCAAAAGCACTTAAATGATCAAGGTGCCTAAGTCCCATCGGCATTACATGGTAGTTAGGCACCTAAGTCACTTAGGCCCATTGAGAATTTTACTCTGTGTGCTTGCATTACTTCCAGTCACACAGTGAAGATTTTGAGCTGGGGATTTTTACACATCTGGCGGAACATTCCTGTGCTGTCACTTTCTCAGAGCACACATGATGGATGACTCCACATTATAGCTGATCATGTAAATTAAGACATCGATGGGTGTGTTTGCTGGGGAAGGGGAGCGATGGGTGTGTTAGGGGTGGGAAATGTTGCAAATTCCCATGTGCATCAATAGCAAGCTTCCTGCTAGAAAGCACAATCTTCTGGGAAGAACTAATTTGAGATGATGCATATTCTGCTGCAGCCACATGCAAGGGGGAAAGATGATAATACACAGCACAAATACTGTCTTTGAGAGCACTAGCATGACGAGCCACCCAAAGATTATCAACCAAGTGATGAGACTGTGTTTGAATCCCAAATTGAAGGTGTTTTCCTACACAGCCAGATGCTGTTCAATTAAATCATTTGCAATGGTCTTCAGTCACTACTGGAACTATGCTTCAGGACCTTTTTCTTTAAAAACACAGATTGGATCACAGCACAGCCGCTATGCTGCAGGTGAACTCTTAAGTGAAGTTATTGCTTTCTGCAGTGACTCAGCAGAATGCATTCGAGCATAACACAGCATTCTTCAGTTCATGCAATTTCAGCCAATTACAGATTTCTCTTGCCACCACCCCACCAAATCCTAGGGTTTTCCAGAATCAAGGAAGGCCCTTCCTTCCCTGTTACTAGTGCCCCCATGTAGCTTTGATCAGTAAGTCAATACACTAAGAAGAGGAGCTAGGAGCTGACTGTCTCTTACCTTTGGTTTTAAATGCAAAGTTACAGTACTTGCAGACGTATGGCCTGACGTCTGTGTGCGTGCGAATGTGTTTCTTCAGCATGCTGGGTTTCTTGCAGCGAATTCCACATTCCTCACATACATACTTCCCTCTTCCGCGGCCTCGCACATACACATACTCTTCGTTTGATTTGTACCTATGAGCAACAGGTGTCATGATAAAAAAAAAAAAGATTCCCACCTCAAAAGAAGTAATAACTTTCCTAAATTAATTCAGCACATTATTGACACCAGAGGTGAAAGTCTGAACTAGCAATTTACCCAGAGTCACCAGCTATGAATAATTAGGCTAAACACAAAATATGTTTCAGCTCTTAAGCCCATTTGAGTCAAACATCTCTCCCTCTGGAATAAGGTTTAATAATCTACAGCTGCCCTTCCCTCATGTCCATTGAGGCAATTAGCAAAATATTTGATAGAGCTACAGGGTGACCTGAATTTCCTATTGCCCTCCCCACTCACAAACCCAGGAAAACTGGGGGAGTTGACCATAATCCAATTATTTGCCTCACAATCTGTCTCATCTTCCCGAAAACTGTGAGATGTATTGCTGTCAGCCACTTCTTCAGACATATCCAAAAAGATGCATGACTTGCTACAATACCACCTAAAATAGCTTCTCTTCAATGATCAGCTATATCCCAGATAAACCACAGTTAAATTTTCAAAGGGGTAACCTTAAAATCCAACTTGAAAGTTACCAAGATGCCATTCTGAAACCTGTGGCCCGTGCCCAGAATTCTAGCTGGGATTTGGGGACAAAACTTATCCAAAATATATCAGAGACAAGAAAAATCGAATTCTGTAACACACTGTGCTAGCACAGAAAATCAGGGTTCAAGGCCCTAGGTTCTTTCCCCACTGGCTCAGAGTGAGGAACAACGTTGCCTGAAAGTATTAAGTTGCACATCCTTCTTTCTTATTACAAGTCATGTACCCTCAGTCCACACATTAGCACAATGGGACAGTTATTGTGAGGTGGGTCTGAGTAATATTTGTGAGAGTCACAGAAGTCACCTGCCTCTTGCAGTTCAGCAAATGGAAGAATAGAGAAACATCAAATTGATCTCATCAGATAAATACAGAAATAATAGACCAAGATTTTAAAAGCAACGCGTGATTTTGGGTGCCTCAATTTTTGAGTGTCCCATTGAGACACCTTGAAGAGGTCTGATTTTCAGAAAATGCAGAGCATTCACTCTCTGAAAATCAAGGCTCCTTAAAGAGTCTAAGTGGGGAACCCACAGATTGAATCACCCCAAACCACTAATCACTTTTTAATATCTTGGTCAACAAAGACTAACGTCAAAACTACAAAGGGAAAAATGTCATCAGCATTGAAGAGGAATGGAGCAGGAATGGCAGCATGGAACTACTTTGTCATGAGTAGCTTGGGTGCTTACATAAATGAAGGTGTGATTAACCTTACAAAATATTTGTACTATAGAAACCCAGAGGAATTCAAAGCTGAGTACTGAAGCAGTCTGACAATGTTGGTTCAGTGGCTAAGGTGCTATCTTTGAACTCACAAAACCTAGGTTTAATTCCTTGTACTGCTATAGACTTCCTGTGAGATCTTGGACAAATCATGGACAAATTTCCTGGCTCAGTTTTTCACCTGTAAAATAGGGATAACAATACTTCCCTACCTCATAGGAGTGTTCTGAGCATAAATATGTTTAAAAGATAGTGAGATGCTCAGATACACCAATAAGAGGCCATAGAAGTAATTTGGGGCTTGTCTACTTGGGGAGGTTCAGGAAAATTAATCCAAATTAACTAAAGGTGTGACCATGGAAGCGGATCAGCTAAACTGCATTAAATCCCTGTGTGAATGCTGTTATTCGGAATTAAAGTGGCCTTAATTTGGTTTAGTTTAATTCACTTTGAAATTAACCAAATTAAGGCCACTTTAATTCTGCCCGAATGTGTTCACACAATGCAGTTTAAGTAATCTACTTCAAATTCACACCTTTATTTAATTTGAATTAACTTTCCTGGATGTCCCCATGTAGACAAGCACTTAGGGACAGGTTTACACTAAAAAGTTAGATTGACCCAGCTACGTTGCTCAGGGAATGTGAAAAATCACACCTCCGAGACACATAGTAAAGCCAATATAACCCTCCATGTACACAGCGCTACGGTGACAGAAGAATTCTTCTCTTGATCCAGCAACCGCCTGTTGTAGAAGTAGATTAACTACAGTGAAGGGAGAACCCCCTCCTGTCGCCGTTGTGAATATCTACACTGAGGCGCTACAACGGTGTAACTGCAGCTCTGCAGCTGTGTTGCTGTAGCAATTTCAGTGTAGACAAAGCCTTAGGTAGATCCAGGGAACAAAACCAGAGGAAGTAAGAGAAAAAACGGGTGTCCACAGAAAATCCAGTCTAGCTTCCACAGAATACCAGTACATCCCGGGGCTGTCATCTAGAAGTTGCCAGTGAGAAAATGGTAAGCTGTGCAGTTCTTCAACATAAAGCAGAATTCCTTTGCAGATCACGACAGGATAATTCTGTCAGTGCCCCACCCTTTCCCCTTAGAAGGAGCGGTGCAGTACTCTGACACAGTGTCAAACACGGGTGGTCTCACGGTAATCGATGATCTCCTAATATTTTTTTACAGGAGGTGGGGCAGATTAGGGACACTTGGAAATGTCACGCTTGCTTGTTCAAAACAGGGCTGAGGAGAGGTTGCCATCTGGCATGCTTTTAAATAGCAGCATCTTATGAACATTTACGGATATTCTCACCACTCCCCTGTGACACAGGCACACAGCGTGCCACCAGGTCTTTACCCATCCTTTGGTAAGCGATGAATGATACCGTGACATTAGCGGGGTATCTGAGATACCGTCAGTGTAAGGACTACTGGGGTAACGCCATCTACTTACAAAGGCAATGCTGAAGATATTAGGCCAACCAGTACACTTTAGCTATTTTGCAGAGGGGTACTGAGCATTGGCCTAGGTGAAGCCAGTATCTAGAGAGTATCTACTAATTTTGGGTGCCCAGCACACCTAAGTGTCTCCAGTTAGATACCTAAAACTAACAACATGCTGAGATAGTGAGGGTCCGTCGCGCTGAATGTCAACGGCCAAATTGTACAACTTTATTCCACCTTAGAGACTAACCAATTTATTTGAGCATAAGCTTTCGTGAGCTACAGCTCACTTCATCGGATGCATACTGTTTTTCCACAGTATGCATCCGATGAAGTGAGCTGTAACTCAAGAAAGCTTATGCTCAAATAAATTGGTTAGTCTCTAAGGTGCCACAAGTCCTCCTTTTCTTTTTGCGAATACAGACTAACACAGCTGTTACTCTGAAACTTTATTCCAGACATCTAAAAGCTGCACAGAGTTATTACTGACCTGATGCAGTCAAACTAATCCCGGATGATCATGTGAATACTGCCTGTCTGTGGCTGGGCAATGTCTCCTCCTGACCTCAAGTCTGATCTTCAGAGCTTCAAGTGAGGGGACTTTATCTGTGAGGGGGACTACATGACCAAAAAGTGCCGGCCAGCGGTGACTGATGATGACTTCAAACCTCTCGAGACCAGTTCTCAATAACACATCCCTATTACTGATAAAATCAAACCATTTTATGCCCAGTAGTCGCTGCTGACAATGTATATGAAATGCCTCGAGCCTCCTGTTTAAGCAATGTCCATATTTCAGATCCGTATAAGAGGATCGAAAGTACACAGGTTTGATAAATCTATACTTTTACATATCCCCAAACTAAGGCATACAAAAGCAATAGACAAAGCTCTCCAATGGCTCTTGTTCACTCAGTGATTCAGTAGAAGAGCTGGGAGTCCGGATTCCCCGTCCACCGCTTTAACCATTTTCCATGCTCTCTCCTGCTATTCAATTCTTTCTAACATTATTCTGTAGTAACACATCATATTGCCATTTAAAAAACAAAATTGCTCTTTTATCAGCCATATACTTGTGCTATCCTTAATTGCGCTCTCACATAGAGCTGTTTGAGTAACTCCTTTGTGTCCAGCAGCCCCTTAGTTAGCCTCGTGAATGCTACCAGTGGCTAACTTCTCCTGGACAAAGTGACACACAATTTGATCTGAAATTAGACACTGCAGCTTATCTGACACTCACTGAGGCTGAGTCCGCCTAGAAAGAGGGGCTTCCTGTCCCGCTTATTTAGTGTGTCTTGACAGGAGCCAGAGAAAGAGAACCTTAAACAAGCTAAACAAAACCAAAACCAACCAATCCAAATAAAGTGTGCCATAAAACCGGAGATGGCTGCTGAAAATGCCCTCTAACTGCTACCGAGAGAGTGACACATTTGTGGAGGTAATTACAACACTAGGAGGTTACTGCTGCCTTTCTTGGTGGGTCTATGTTCACATAATTTGCATCAGACAGACAAATCAATTACAGACCACTTCACTTAAGGCTTTACCCTCGACAAGGGACCTTCCTGCTCCGTAGCATTTACTGTAACCAGACTCCTCCACTACTCACAGTTTAAGTTTGTGTCAGCATGTTTGTGCGTCTTTTCCAGAGCACTTTCATAATCCTACAGTAAGCAACTTAAATCTCCGATGGTGCCATGGTTTCCACACAATGTTGAAAGGATTTGAAACCTGTGAGGCTAAATGACCATTGTGAGGTCAGTCTAATTTTGGAAAGAGCCCCTTTAAAGCAACAAAATGAAAGATGAAGGATGAGCTTTTTATTGCCTTTTAGAAAGTAACCCTTGCTTGAGAAACATGCACATGTTAGACTTCACATGGCTACTACAGGTATGATTTCCGAACACAGGAATTGCCATAGCTGGGACACCTAGGCCAGTATCCTTTCAGCAGTAGTGGCAAGTGCCAGACTCATAGATTTTAACACCAGAAGGACCAATATGTCCATCTCCTCTGACCTCCAGCATAACACAGGCCAGAGATGTTTCAAGGAAGGCTGCTAGAAACCCTGCAATGGGCAATTATGGGGTAATCTGGTCACAGAGAAAGTTTCCTCCTAACCCCTTGGAGATTGGCTGCTACCTTAAAGCATGAGGATTTATATCCCTTTTGCAATTCTTGTTTAATTTGTAGTATTTACTATTATAGCTCTGGATGTTCTTGTTAGCCATATAAATGTGTAATTCCTTTTTGAACACTGCTAAGCTTTTTGGTCTTCATGATGTTTTGTGGCAATGAGTTCCACAGGCTAATTGTGCACTGGGTGAAATAATATTTCCTTTATCAGTTTTGAATTTGTTACCTTTGATTTTGTTTGCTTTTTTGAATGTTACTGTAGACTGAGCAGAGATCTTCACTGAGTTGCCCACGAGGTTCAGGTAACCCAGTAAAGTGAATGAGTAGTTCAAATTATTGCCTCCAATAGGCACTACTTTGCATTTAGCAGCCCTGCATATTCCACCTGGCATCATGTTGCCCATTAACCAGACTTTTGCTCCTCTGAAGTTGCTCACAGTTTTCTCTGGTCTTGACTAACCTATTTAATGTTGTGCCATCTGCAAATTTTGCCTCCTCACCAATCAGCCCCATTTCCAGATCTTTAATAAATGCATTGCTAAGTATTATTATAATACAAAACATTAAGAAATATATTTCATGGCATTTGCAGACAGCTGTCACCTAGGAGCTCAAATTAGTTCATTACCAAGTAAGCCTCACTATCTCCTTTTATAATCCCAGTTTTACAAGGTGGGAAATTGGGCACAGCAAGTCAGTGGCTGAGCTGGGTATGGGAACTGGGACTCCTGACTCACAGTTCCCTCCTATAATATTGAAATATGTGTCTTGTAGAGAGTAGTCCCTGATCTCCACTCAAACCTCAAGGGGCAAATGTCTCAGATGAACAGGACTGATGTCAGACAAATTGGACCTAGCCCAAAAAGAAAGTCTATTATAAATGTATTATTACAAATTTTCATTTGATCCTGAATCAAGCACTAGCCATTGAAAAAGCCTGCAACACCAAAACAATCCCAACATCCCATCTGGGCCACTTACCATCAAATCTCAGGTTCATCTGTAAAGTGGGAACAATATTTCCTTTCACCCACCCTTTTCCTGTCTTGTCTATTTAGAATGTAAGCTCTTTGGGGCAGGGACTGTCTTATATTATGTGTTAATATAGCACCAAGAACAACTGGAGCCTGACTGCAGTTAGGCCCTCTAACCACTACTACATAAATGATCACAGGTGTACCAAGGCTGAGTAGCTGGTTTTAGCTAAGGGGTTCCCACAGGGATTGAGGGAAATTAAATTTTCCCACAGGTTTTGTCACAGACACTAGTGCTGCTTCAACGTTCAGGAGCTTCTGCAAAAATTATATGCACACACACACACACACACACACACACACATTATGGGGGTGGGGATGGAGGAGCCTGGTATATCCACTGAATTCCATGCTCCTGCCCCTAGCCACAGCACACTGCACTGATATCACTGTATCTGGGGCGCTCTGTAGAAGCAAAGGACAGGGAAGGATTTGCCCTTTTCTTTGAATTTGATGTCAGATGGGGTTACAAGGTTAAAAATACAGCTTGCTCTCTGGAGCACTACAATGATCAGGTTCCTTATACGTTTCAGTCCCCTCTGCCCACAAGGACAGAATGGAGAGATGGCAAGACAGGCACACATGTATCTGCAGACCACATAAAATCTGGTAGGTCTAATTTTAGACCTTGCTGCCTTGCTGGTGCCTCTTCTGCACAAATGACAATGTAATCACTTGGAAAAACAACACGCTTATGTCAGTTCTGCAGCGGCCATTCTATGAGCTTTTTATGTACTGAGAATACATAGACCTGCATTCACAAAGTCTACGTAACTTCATCTTCCTTTGGTAACACGTAACAGGTGCTGGTCTCTGGCATTATTCAGTGCTTCATTCATTCCAAATACAGGGTTTGGTTTATCTATTTAAAGGAGGCAGCATGGACTGGGAGACAGAGTACTCTACTAGGAGTCAGGAGGTCTGGGTTAAAATGAGATCCATTCCGTTGCAAATATGGGTTTTGAAGGGAAGTGGTGGAAGCACCACAACTCGGGATATTTAAAATAGACAAGTCAAGATACTAGTGAATATCCCACAGAGAACATTTAAGCATTGAGTGAGTAGATGGACTGGATGATATAAGAGGTCCTGCCATCTCTAACTTCTACGATTCCATGAAATGAAACATAGCAGCGAACTGCAGTAGATTAACCTGGTCTGACCGTATCTTCAGATGAACCTGCTTTCTACTTCAGCAGTCATGGGTCAGGTTTTACACTATTAACTGGCACTAACAGGGCATTTAGAGGTACGGTTAGTACTGGCTAGACTAAATATGCCATCACAAATGAGGCTCAGCTCCCTGGAGGGGGACGACTCTAACCTTTTTCAGGGCAGGCACTAACCAGCTCAAGAGAAATAAAAAAAGAGAAGAGTTTATTGTGTTCCCTTGGTAGATAGTTCTGTAGTTGCTGAGCCCCAGGTGAAAACAATCTATTGCACACTGAATATTTCACGGATGATCCTGCTTTAGCTGAGTCCTATTAGAAAACAGCTATGAGATCATTAAACACAGCTGCTGCCTTTGACCAGAGTGGCCCATATGGGTGCATCTGACCTCCGAAAACCACGATTGCCAGGAAGATAAATCCATTTTAGACCATGTAGCCTCATGTGGGGAGGTTTAAAGAATGGTCTGTATCTTAGGAGAAGTCATCCCAGAACCCCTGTGCTGGCAGAGAAAAGAATCTTTATGAGCTAAGACTGGGAAGGTGGAGTTTACTGAAAGCTAATTTATTTGATTTCCACTTGGGCCTCTTGATCAAGCTTCCCTGACCGTCCCTCCCCACCCTGACTGCTTGGTCAGGCCTTACTGCTGTTTAAGACACCTGGTAAAAATTGAAGACACAGAGGGAGAAAAAAAAAAAAAAGCTATTCCCCAAGTTTTGCAGCAGAATTCTAACTGGGATGACATCACCACCCAATGCTACGTGTGACGGTCTGACACCGTCCTATAAAAGACGAGGTCCTGCTGACCTCACCTGTGAGTCATGCCATAGAAGTAGTAGGATTACTTCATCAAGTGAGGCATGCAGGACTGGGCCCTGTCTTCATTCATTACTGAACATGCCTACAGGACATTAAAGATGTCAAGTGCTATTTACATATGGCAATGATGGTTATTGCTATATCTGACACTGCACCATCCATGAAGATGTCAGGCCAAGCCCAGGAGAGAAAAGCTTTCCACATGCATACAACTGCTTTTGAGGCCCTTAACCTGTAAAACATTTCTCATGCAAACAACTAAGACTGGAGGGAAAGACACAGTATAATCACTAGTTCTATTAGTATTAATTTCACAACATTATTTAGGAGCTTCTCAGCTAATGGCCCTTAGCAAACAGAATTGTTTTTCTGTGCATTGCTATCTTTTGATGCATTTACATTCCACATTAATTTGCTATTCATGACAGGGGAAAGCATGTAAATAATTTTTAAATGATGATCCTGTCCTCATATTAGGCTGCCACTCAGCAAGAAATATTACACTGGAACTGTCTGAAAGCATTAAAAAGTAATAGCAAGATAGTACTAACAAATGGAAATACCAATTACACTACAGCAGTAGAGTTACCTGGCTAAAGACACGCTTTATTAGTTTTTAAAATCAGCTAATAGTGATTAATTAATGTATGCTCAGAGATTTGAAGATGTTAAGTGCTATATACGTGCCAGACATTATTATTTCTACACTCAGTGATATTCATTGAAGATCGCATTTTCAGCCTGAAGGCTCCCAAAGCACTTTATAGAGGAATTCCTTTCACCACCATGGAAATGCAGCCACCTCTGAGGTTGAAGGTAATCGTTGTTTAACAGGGAAGAACAACTCTATGCAACAATTTAGGAGGAGAAGTGTACTGAAAGCAGGGAAATATTAGGATTTCTATTGAATCCTTGACTTCTGGGCCTCCTCTACGCTTCCATGTAATGGGATTCTCATTAATTATATGTTAGCCAGCAGCATCGTTAGCCAGTCACACTGCTACTGACATAGTGAAAACACATGAAGCCATTTCTGCCAGTTTAGAAACTGGAATTAGTTGACAGTTATGGTTGCTGATGGACTAATAGCTCCCATTAAACGGAACTCTCTTTAGATTTCTCAGCTCTGTTGTCTACCGCAGCGGTTCTTAAACTGGGGTCTATGGACCCCTGGGGTCTACGAGGCTAATTCAGGGAGCCCATGAGTCATATCCGGGGCCACTGGTTCCACTGATCAACTCCTCCTCCTTCCCAGTGCCTCCTGCACGTTGCAGAACAGCTGTTTGGAGGCATGCAGGAGGCGCTGGGAGGGAGGGGGATGGGGCACGCTTGGGAGAGGGGCGGGGGTGGAAAGAGGTGGGGCTGGGGTGGGGCCTTGGTGGAAGGGGTGGAGTGGGGACTGGGCCTAGGGCTGAGTGGTGGTTGAGCACGCCCAGGGAAAATTACAAGCTGGCTTCGGGGTCTGCAAAAATTTTAAAATCAAAATGGCGGTCTTCGGGCGGCTAAAGTTTGAGAACAGCCGGTCTACCATATTGCAACCTGTAAACCACAAGTTCGAAAATCTCTAAAGACAACTTTAAAAAGAAATGTAAGCAGCTCATTTTCTCTCATGATGGGCTTGAGCACAGTAGAAAGGGTAGGAATTTGAGGGCACTGCAAAGAAACTGTGTGGAAGATGGCCGTGAGATAAGGAAAAGCTAGTGCCTGCAGTTTACAGTAGCCTTGATTTGTGTCCCACAGGCAGATCACCTGCAGTAATTTCCCTCCTTTCTTTGAATGTGAAATGGCAGGTGGATGAGAGTATCACTACAGTGCAGCCTACATGGTCACAGACTCCCTCGGCTGCTGTCAGAATGACATTGGCACCGCTGACTGGCTAAGTGGGTGCATGCCAGTTACTTCAGAAGTGATCCTAGCAGGGGCTAGGACATTGTTCTAAAAGCAGATCAATGCTTCCCCAGCACTCCAGCAAAAATAAACAAATTAAAGATGACGCTAGTGCTGTGCTTGCTTCAAAAAGCCACAGCAGCCGTGTGAGCCAGGGAGGAATGCGATAGGGCACCAAACCCAATGTGATTTGGGTGTATGCACCAAGACATCACATCCAGGAACAGGTAGTCTCTCTTGGTCTAATCACACCTGCAAAACTGTGTTTAGCTCTTTGCACTTCACGGCCAGAAAAACGTAGACAAACTGGAGGAAGTTCAGAGAAAAACATTTATTAGTGGGTAGCGGGGACTGAGAGGTGAGGAAACATTAACACAACTAGATCTGTTTAGCGTGGCTCAGTGACAGGAAGCAGGGTGGGGAGATGTTAACTGTCTCAAAATACCTCATGGATGCTAACGATGGAGAGGAGTTATTTGGGGTGGCCTTTGGAATTATGGGGTGAAACTATAAAAGGGAAAATTTAGGCTGTATAACAGCAAAAACTCCGGGCAGTGACATCTACTTGGTGTGTTCTACACACAGTTTTTGTACTGATTTAAGTAGTCCAGCCCTTAGTATGGACACAGTCACAAAGGTATAAAGGTGCCTTATACAGGTGTAGCTCATTCCTGTAAATTTATGGAAATAAGCTTTACTAGTATAAGCACCTTCATGCCAGTCTAGCTGCATCCACAGTAAGGGCTTGTATCACTTTATCTATACTGGTTTCAAACTGAAAAGTGTATACAAAAGCCCGTAGGCAGGGTCTACACTGGAAATATTTGCCAATAGAGTAACGTTGGTTGGGGGAGTGATTTTTTTGCAACATTTCGATACCAGCAAAAGCCCTGGTGTAGATGCAGCTATACTGGCATAAACGGGACTGGGAAACGGGAACACAGAAAGTGATTTGCCCAAAGTCTCACAGTGAGTCAGTGGTAGTGCCTGAAAGAGAACCCAAGAGTCCTGACTCCCAGTCTGCTACCTAGACCACAAAACTATCCATCGCTAACGTACTGCACAGTAAGCAAAGTCTGAGATAAAGATATTTTCCCTCCATAAGGTGAACTGTCCATCCTCGGGATGGCATCTTTGGGACATATTTCATCAGAGGTACCAGGTCTGGTCTCTGTGACCACTGATGTCTTTTAATTGTCATCACAAGCAACACAATCCAGTTCAGTACCGCTTCAGTAACTTCAGTAGTCCTATGCCAATTTACACCAGATGAGGATCTGGCCCTATGGTACAAAAACTTCCTCAGAGCTCAAACCATACCGCAAACCTGACATTATACTCACTACAAGGCAGCTTCAGCTTCAGTCTCCTGCACAGAGTATGCTGCAGCTGAGAAGGACTGAATATTGCTTCTGTGTACAGATTAAACAGTCTCCCTCTGGACCTCCCTTCAGTTAAACGCAACTGCAAGAGCAGAGAAGTACTGCAGGCAGCTCAACTTTGTCCCACCACTGTCTTTTGTTCTCTTTTGGGAGAAACAGTGTATCCATACATCCAAAAGACAATATACAGAAATGGAACAACTACTGCAGAATACACGCAATGTGAGCACCTAATCAACCCAAGATGGCACTGATGTCTATAAATAATAACAAGGGAGATGATGTAATTTGGAGAGCCTAGAGTGACACGCAGACACCACTGCTTTCTGCCCTCCCAATACACTCCTTTACTTTGAGGATTCATTGTAATAAATGTATGCTGCACAAAAGCTAGTTGAGGATTTAACTTTATTTCCTGGCACCAATCAGCTGACTTGGGTCAGTGTTACAAAAGTATGACAGGGCCAGTATTCACTGATTCCAGGAGTGCTGTTACAGCTTCACCTTTCTTTTTTGAAAAATCAAATACAAATAAAATAAAATATTCGACAAAAATAACCACCACAAACTAGCACAACCAACTGATAAACTATACATAGAGACAGTTTAGGATGGAGGTCAGGACAGATGACCTGACATCCCTCACCCACAAGAGATGAGATGATCATCCTCAGTATCTGACCCTCAGTGGCTTTTGACTGTTAAGGAAAACCATTTGATACTTCCTGTCTTAAAACAGTTCCTTTTGCAGTAGGTTCTTCAGATGCTGAGATTGATCCACCATCTGGAGCCTGTGGATGTCTTCTTTCAGGAACCTTCTATTCCTCCTATACGGTTAACTGTCATGGGACAGCACTTCTGTTTGATGGCCTCATTCAAATCTTCAGGATCTGTACCAATCCTTAGCATGTTTGGTTGTATTATAGCAACCAGGCTGTTAGCCAACTCCTCATTCGGGTTCTGAATTCTCTAAATAACATGTAATTTTATCATTCACCTTTTGATTTCTCTTTCTGTGCTAATGGCATTTTACATGTGCCTGCAGTTCTGGAGGCACTCTGGGTCGATAGCAATGTTATGGACCATATCCTGACTGGATCCCAGGCCATTAAACATCACATCCAATTATTTCAGAAAACGTTTTGTATCCTGGTCAGTTACAAGTTGTGCACCCTTTGGTCATCTGCCGACTGCTCTTCCATTCAAGCATACATGGGACTTCCTGTTTTGCTATTTCATACTCTGCTGAATGGCATCTGTCACATAATCTCGTATGTGTTCACTATATAAAACAACCGTAAGTTTCTACATTAACATCTTCTGCCACTAATCCTCCGAATATGCTTGTTGTGATTACGTGATAAACAGCTCCAGCGTCTTTTGACATTCTCTTTTTTTCCTTTTTATTTCCAGTCTCACAAGCCAATCCGCTGTAGAACTCTGTGTTTCTGTATCATTGTCATAGTTTGGACGATGATCTTAATGTCCATGACTGTATTTGGTTTTGTATTTCTTTGCTATTTGTGCCAAGAGCAATACACTTTTGCTAAACGGTTGCTTTTACTGCACATACAACACTAAATCCTTTGTGTTGAACATCCTCATGTTATAATGATCTCCACATTTATTTCAAACCAACATGTCTCTGCTGCTGGGTTCAGTCTTTACACACTCCTAATTAGTTCTTTCACTGCTTGCTAATGTTTTCATTTGGGAAACAAAATTTTCACTAGCCCTTAAAAAATTCACTGTTCTTCATAGATTCCAGCAGATATTGTGATCATTTACTTTGACCTCCTGTATAGCACAGACTATAAAACTTCCCCAAATAGTGCCTGGAACAGATCTTTCAGAATAACATCCACCACAATCCACAGTAAATTGTTCCAATGATTAATTACTCTCACAGTTGACTCTTTCATCAACAGAAGTTGGTCCAATAAAAGATATTCCCTCACCCACCTTGTCTCTCTAATATCCTTGGACCAATACAGCCACAACAAAACCGTAAGCAAAAATTAATGCCTTCCTTCCAGTCTGAATTTATCTAACTTCAACTTCCAGCCATTGGATTGTGTTATACCTTTCTCTGCTAGACTAAAGAGCCCATTATTAAATATCTGTTCCCATGTAGATAGTTATAAACTGTAATAATAGCTAAACAGATTGAACCTCCTTGAGTTTATCACTACAAGGCAGGTTTTCTAACACTTGAATCGTTCTCATGGATCTTCTCTGAACCCTCTCCAATTTATCAACATCCTTTTTGAATTGTGGGCTTCAGAACTGTACACAGTATTCCAGCAGCAGCCACCACAGTGCCAAATACAGAAATCAAATAATTGCATTACTCTTACTCAAGATTCCCCGTTTATGCATCCCAGGATTGCATTAGCTCTTTTGGCGACAGCATGTTCAGCTGATTATCTGCCTGGACCCCCAACTCCTTTTCAGAGTCCCAGCTTCCCAGGATAGAGTCCCATATCCTGTAACTATGGTCGACATTCTTTGTTCCCGCATGTACACATTTACTTTTAGACATCTTAAAATGCATATTGTTTGCTTACATCCAGTTTACCAGGTGATCTAGATTTCTGTGAATCAGTGACCTGCCCTCTTCATTATTTACCACTCCCCCAATTTTTATGTCATCTGCAGACTTTATTAGTGATTTTATGTTTTCTTCCAGCTAATTAATAAGATGTTAAATAGCATAGAGCCAAGAACCGTTTCCTGTGGGACCCCACTGGAAATTGACCCGCTAGATGACAAATCCCTATTTACAGTTACATTTAGAGTCCTATCAGTTAGCTAGTTTATGATCCATTTAATGTGTGCCATGTTACTTCTAGTTTTTTAATCAAAATGTTGTGTGGCACTAAGATAAATGCCTTACAGGAGTCTAGGTGGATTATGTCTACACTATTACCTTAACCACCAAACTTGTAACCTTGTGAAAGTGAAGTTTATTTCTCATAGTAACCTTGCTTTGAGATAGTTATTACTTACATAGGTATCACAAACAATCCAGTTGCTAATTAGTCCATCACTAATTAGTTCATCTGCTCAAATTCACATATTTTAGCATTGTTTTGTAGGTCTGTAACATAATGGTTAATGGTCTCACCTGGCAGCAAGTTTCTTGTAATGAAAATCTGCCTTTCCTGAGTGATATTCTTGTGTAGCTCATGTATTATTGAATTTTTGGATGACTTTATCTAGCAGTTTGACGTCCCCTTCATGCTCCCACTGAAAAGTACTGTAAATCTCCAATACATCTGGGGCTGGCACATGTAGCAGTGTGTAAGATGTCACCCTTTCTGATTTCTCTGCAATGCCGCTTGCTTCCAGAAAAATTAGAACATGCTGCAGCCTCCTCCTCCATTTATCTGCCAGGTTCCCTTCCAGCCTGAGGGATTCAGGTTGCTTCATTTGCTCCATTTTTGACAAAAGTTTAGTTTACACCCGACACCATGTCATACAGGTGCCACACAGAGGAGTGCTGGTATCAGACTGGCCCCAGTTACCTAATGTGAATCAAGGTTCTAAAAGTTTAATGTTTCTTTCATGGGACAACATCAGTAACCATTGACTCCAAAGGCTGCTGCATAGTAATGTACGCTATATTCCAGCAGCACACCTGATACAAAGCTTCTTGTGCTTCAACTCACTACAAATAAATCAATCTTAGATCTGGCCTGGAAAGTGAATTTCACTTCTGTGAAAAAAATCAAGGTTTCTGGGAGAAAAATTGTCCTGAATCAGGACAAAAAGCCAAATCTCTACAATTTTTGAAAATATGAACTTTCACAATATTTAATTTCAGAAACATCAGACAATCCCTCTGCAGGAATCTTTTAGTGTTTCTGAATTGAAATATACTCCCCTGCCTCCCAGGAGGTCGACATGTGGGCAGGTGAGCTGGCAGGGAAAACAACATTTCCAGTTTCCTTCAAAAGATCTTCAAAAGTGACACATTTCTGTGGAACGCGCTGCATTCGATGATTCTGACGAGAACATTCCCTTGGAAAATTTCCCACCTGCTCTCTAATACTCTTCCTATTTACAATCTGCACCTCAATGGATGACACAAATGGCTCTTCAGGACAGATACAAAGAAAAGACGAGAAAACAGCTACAATGTGAACAGAGATTAAGTAAATGAAATAAAGACGCCTAATAATATTAAGAACCATTAAGTCAACAGAGCCAAATAATTTAACCTCTACTGATTCCAAAATGCATGTAATAGTTAGAAACTTGGATGGTGCTTTTCATCCATAGATCTCAAAGCACTTGACAAAGCTAAGGAAGCAGCAGTATCAGCACCATGTGTAAGATGAAGGCACTGAGACATGGAGAGTGGAAACCACTTGCCCAAAATCACACTGAATCACTGGCAGAATTGGAAATAAAATCTAGGAGTCTTGACTCCAAGTTCGTGTTCTATCTACAACCCATAATATATATAACATATAAAAATACCATGTTAGAATAACTGTATTTAGGTTTCAAATTCAAGCATTCAAAGATTAGGAAACGCTGGATTTAAGGTTGCCTGTGCAACCTTAATTTTCATCCGCTCGATTTTGCATTCTAAATAATGTCCTTTCAGCATCATTTTTGTGTGTAATTTCCTAAGATTTTTTTTAAAGAAAAAAGGTAAAAACAAATTCCCTTATGCACAGCTGTAACTACCCCCTAAATCAGACACCATCAGCAATGCATGAACACTGGACCTTCAGCACTACAGCTTCTGCTACTTGCACCACAGAACGCATTAACTGGCTGAAGGAGAAACTATTCCCATATGCCCCAATTCAGAGCCTGCTGCTGCTGCTTGGCTGCAGTTTGTATCTGGCCTGTTAGGACGTACGTGTTTAGTTATTGTTTTGGCAAGCTGCCAAAATTTCCCCGAGCAATGGAATTGAGAGAAGGAAAATGGTGATTTTCAGAAGTCTGTATTTCAGCAAAACCTCCGTGTCATTTCATGGGACAAAGAAAAGGCACTTTTCCAGCCCAAGGGCTTTCCCTTTGCAAACTTCAAAGGCCTGCTGCAAACAATGAAGGTGTAAGAATTTCTCAAAAAAAGGTTGCAAGAATCCTTTATAATAGAAAGTACTAGGCAGCTGAAACTTATGGATCGCTACCAGCTTCACCTACAATATTAAGCAACAGGGTTAATGATAATTTTGTTGCCATACAAAAGTCTGTAGGTGGAATATGAGGAAATTGACACCCCACACAGAAATGAGACACAATAAATGCTCCAAACCAAACCTATTCCACTGGTGAATCAATCTGCTTTGTCAGGTCTGTCTTCCTCTCCCAGCCTCCTGGACTCTGGTCCTTCTTCCCAACCACATAAGCTTTGAAAGGCTGTGTGTGTAGGGAGAGGGTTAGAATGATCTCCAAAATCCTCACTCCTGCCTCCCAATCAGAAATTAATTTTGGAATGACATCGGCGGAAACCAGGAAGACAAGAGCATTGTCTGATGAAAAGAATGCTTCCCTTTCCCTTTGTCCATCTCCTCCCGAGGGATTATTATCTCACTGAGATGACTACCCTTGGGGGGAATCCTGGCCACTTTCTCTCCCTTTTTAGTTTGGACTAACGTGGGTTGTTCAGCTCAGGTGATTATGT
Source organism: Chelonia mydas (assembly GCF_015237465.2). Lineage (NCBI taxonomy): Eukaryota > Metazoa > Chordata > Testudines > Cheloniidae > Chelonia > Chelonia mydas. The sequence continues at coordinate 16,472,766 of NC_051259.2, read as the reverse complement.
AGCTATGTGGGGCTTGGGAGGAAGATGACATTCACTAGATGTTTTTTGGTACACTGCTAAGCCAGTGATCTCCATCCTTATGTTACTTAGCAATAGAAACCCAAACACTCTTTCCCATAGTGCGGAAGGCTCCAGCAAGGGTCCTGTGGGGAAATATTGAATTTCATTTGCTCCTTCAAACCACTGACATGAATACGCATCCACAAACTATTGGCACTATACACATGAAGTATCAGACCGATTGCCATTAACTATAATGCAAACCCCATTCAAATGGAGACCCAGTTACATTTGAAAAAACAGGAAGTACCTTAATTTTAAAGAATTTTGGAAGTGAACCCGATATGCTGCTCATTATGGAATAACTTCTTCAAGACAAATATTTGACTTCCAAATGTCCTCATAGCAGAGCCCAGACAACCCTCTTGCCAACCCCACTGAGAAAGGAAGCAGAAGCCAGGGAACTGTTTAGAGAATAGTGGTGTATTTATGGGGGACACAGCCCTGTACCTAGGGAACAGTAGTTTGCAGCTATTTTAGGAAGAGCTGAGAGAGATGGAGATGTGAATGGAACTGGAATCACCGGACATTGAGTAAAAATATAAGAATGGCCATACGGGGTCAGACCAATGGTCCATCTTGCCCAGTATCCTGTCTCTGACAGTGGCCAATGTCAGATGCTTCAGAGGGAATGAACAGACCAAGGTAATTCATCAAGTGATCCATCCCTTGTAGCCCATTCCCAGCTTCTGGCAGTCAGATGTTTAAGGAAACCCAAAACACAGGGTTACAAACCTGACCATCTTGGCTAATACCCACGGATGGACCGATCTTCCGTGAACTTATTTAATTCTTTATTGAACATAGTTATACTTTTGGCCTTCCAGGCAATGCATTCCACAGTTTGATTTTGCGTTGTCTGAAGAAGCACTTCCTTATGTTTGTTTTAAATCTGCTGCCTATTAATTTCATTGGGTGACTCCTTGTTCTTGTGTTATGTGAAAAGGTAAATAACACTTCCATGTTCACTGTTTCCACAACATTCATAATTTAACAGCCTTCTATCATATTCCCCTAGTCACTTCGTTTCTAAAATGAACAGTCCCAGTATTTGTAATCTCTCTTCACATGGAAGCTGTTCCATACCCCTATGCATTTTTGTTGCCTTTCTCTGCACTTTTTCCAATTCCAAAATATCTTTTTTGAGATGGAGCAACCGAAACTGCACGCAGTATTCAAAGTGTGGGTGAACCATGGAGTTATATAGAGGCATTATGATATTTTTTGTCTTACTATATATTCTTTTCCTAGTGGTTCCTAACATTCTGTTCGCTTTTTTGACTGCACTGCATATTGAGCGGATGTTTTCAGAGAACTATCCACAATGACGGCAAGATCTCTTTCTTGAGTGGTAACAGCTAATTTATACCCCATCATTTTGTATGTATATTTGGGATTATGTTTTCCACTGTGCCTTACTTTACACTTATCAACATTGAATTTCATCTCCATTTTGTTTCCCAGTCATCCCATTTTGTGAGATCCCTTTGTAATTCTTCACAGTCAGCTTTGGACTTTACTATCTTGAGTCATTTTGTATCATCTTCAAACTTTGCCACCTCACTGTTTACCCTTTTTTCCCAAATCACTTATGAATATGTTGAACTGCACTGGTCCCAGTACTGATCCTTGGGAACCCCACTATTTATCTCTCCACTGTGAAAACTGACCATGTATTGCTATCCTTTGATTCTTATCTTTTAACCAGTTACTGATCCATGAGAGGACCTTCCCTCTGATCCCATGACTGCCTACTTTGCTTCAGAGCCTTTGATGAGGCATCTTGTCAAAGGCTTTCTGAAAGCCAAGGTTCACTATAACCTCTGGATCACCCTTGTCTGCATGTTTGTTGATCCCACAAAAAATTCTAATAGATTGGTGAGGCATGATTTTCTTATACAAAAGTTGTGTTGACTCTTCGTCTAGCTTTCTTATCCTACACAGTGTGTCAATACACCATGCATTTCCCTGGGCTAACCCACTACTGACCTTATGATGTTTCAATCCCTTTCCATGCTAGCAGAATCCTGGGATTTTCTTGTCAGCTAACTGTTCTAAATAATACACCTTGGCTCTGTGGACTGTTGATTTTCGGAACACTGAGTGGAATATTCTTGTTCCACAGAATCTGATGCTTCCCTGAATGGGCCCTCTCCTCTCCATTCCTGAATGTTACTGACAAAACACCCAAGGGTGTTCATGCTACCGTGATATCTTGACGTCCTGGAAGGTCAAATAACTGGAGTGTCATTCTGGAGTTATCACATCAGACTTTCACTCCTTTTCACCCATCCTGAATTATACAGGTAATAATTGTAACCCCATGGGCGGCGCGTATAATAGGCCAGGGGGGCCTCTGCCTCCCCCGGCACTGCCACAGCCGGCAGACCCCTTGTTGCAGGGTTTGGCAGCAAAGTTTTTGCTTTAATATGCCCCATGCAAATTCCGGGGTGACAGCGGAGGCACATACTGCCTCCTCAGCTGCCCCAGACCCTGCATAGGGCATATCAAAAAGCATCTTCTACAGACGCTTCCCCCGGGACAGTGGGTGGGTTGGGTCCGGGGAGGCATGGCATATCTACGACCAGCCCCAGGCTCCTCCAGGTGGGGAGAGGCTCGGCTCAGGGCTTCAGCCAGCCTGGCCAGGGCTCCTCTGGGCAGGGAAATCTCAGCTTGGGGCTTCAGACAGCCTGACCGGGGCTCCTCTGGGTGTGGAGGGGAGGCTCAGGGCTTCAGCCATCCTGTGGGTGGGGGGACATGCTCCGGGCTGCACCTGGCCTGGGGCTTCTCTAGTCGAGAGTGTGTGTGTGGGGGGGTGCTCCAGGCTGCACCTGGTCCAGGGCTCCTCTAGCCGAGGGCTGGGGGTGCTCCGGCCTGCAGCTGGTCCGGGGCTCCTCCGGGCAGGGGGTGCTTGTGGCTCTGGCCGCGGGGGGCGCAGGCAGTCTCGTGGCTCCGGCCACGGGGAGAAGGGGCGGAGCTGGGGCTAGCCTCCCTAGATTGGGGCTCCACCCACCGCCCGTGTGTAACCCCCTTGGCGTTAGAGAGCATGGCCCCTTTAAATCTTTTTCCTGAGGGGGGAAGTGCTGATGGTTCCAGAAGGAGGAAATGCTGTTGAGGGAGGGGACAGAGAGTTCGGGGAGAGCAAGGGGGGTGTCTGGAGCTCCAGGGAGAAGGGCTGCAGGCCCTTACAGAGCAAAGCCCCCGAGAACCTGCCTGAAGCCGGGGAGGGACAGGGCGGCCCATCGGGGACACCCCAGGCCAGGAGCCAGGAGGAGCACTGGGCCAGGGAGGAATCCCCCGAGAAGGACAGGAGCTGGACCCAGGATCACTGCTGCCCAGAGCTGCATGGGGCCGTGAGTTCTGGGGCTTGTGACTCTGCATGGGGATAAGGAGGGAGGCTGTAGCTAGTTACATGGGGAGGCTGTCGCTCTGTGTGGCTTTGCAGAGAGAGGCAGAAGAGGGCACCGGAGGGGTTTGTTGGAGAAAGTTCACTGGCGCTGAAGATGACTGGGAGCACCCAAGACTCACCACTGGACTGGAACTTTTCCCAGGACTCCTGAACTTTGTGTGCAGACACATTGCCGGGTGTCTGCCCTTTCAGATTGTGCTACCACTGGGCCTGTGGGGCCTTGTGTTGAATGTAACCCTGTTTTAGCGCTCCCCCGATATTTTCCCCTGTTGTTTTTCTCCATTCATCCCTCTGTAAATAAATATTTTTCTTTTCCTGTATTCATTGTACTCTTCCAGTGGGTGTGTGCGTTCACTCTGGGGGGTTGGACCAGGTGCCCTTGGGGTGGAAGGGACTTTCCCTGCTGCATTCCTGCACACACCTTCTCTTGGCCAGAGCTGCCTGCGGAGCAGACTCCATCTTGGCCACAAGGGTGCTAAAGTTACATGACATTGGAAAGGTAAAATGGCTCCCATCCTCATCCCTACAATTTACCCATTTCTGGAAATGGATCGGAGCCAAACCAATGCTTTACATTCCCAAAATATTACTTGTACGTGTTTAATTATTTTTTATTTCCACACTGCCTCCATCTGTCTAGGCTTCCCCTGAGGCCAGAAACAGAAATATCACAACAAAGGCTGCTCTTGTGACAACTCCACCCGACTAGAAGCCAGAAACGCCAGGAACTGCATGAGGAAGTGCGCGGTCACCAGATTTCAGACCCACTTCCGGGACACAAAACTCAGACAGGCTGAAGTTCAGGCATCTAAGCTCTTCTGAATGAATCAGAATGGGGAAGCTTTGAATACCGCTCATCACTGAGAATAAGTGTTTGCTGCCCTGCCTGGATGTCACAGGTGTGTTATGAGCAGAGCTGGGTGACATTTTTTCGGAAAATAGTGAATTTGTCAAGAAATGTATTCTTCAGAGTACCCAAACTGAAAATTCAGGTCAAATCTAGCAAACAGTTCTGGCCAGGAAAAAAAAAAATGGATTTTTTTTAAAAAGTCAAAATGATTGGTTTCAACCATTTCAAAAAGAAACATTTTGACTTTTCATTTCAAAATGTTTTATGTAGAAATTTAGCTATATTTATTTGAAAAACAAAACAAAGCAAAAAAAGGATGAAAAACGTGAAAACAAAACAAAATGAAAAACAAAAAAATTCATTGCTTTTTTTTTGCTTTTGTTTTCGCTGGTTTTTGCTGGAAGACAAAAATGTTTTCAGCATCTCATTTCTGAAAACAAAACCACACAACACCAGGATAAATGCAGTTTTGGTTAAAAACAAACCCATTTTTTTTCCAAATATTTCAGTTCAGTCCTTGAATTAAAAAAAAATCAGTGATTTGCCCAGCTCTAGTTATGAGTGGAAGGCAGAGTGTAAGCAGTGGACAGATGCCACTAAATCTGCACACCCTGGAGTGTTATTAGATAATAGGCTGTGTTTTATACAAAGAATTCAAAATGAGAGGCTTATGGGCCATGGGCCAAATTAGGAACCGATCCATCTCTCCATGAAATCACTCTCATTGACTTCATTGAGAGCTGAATTGAACCTTTAATCCCTGGTGTAATTCTAGATAAGTCACTGGAGCTGCACCAGCCGTGTATTTGGCCCAGTAGAACATAAAACAGGCATCAACTGATTTAAATACTTATTTGCTAGCTAATAGCTTGCTCCTTTAGTCAAGGTCATTTTATGGAGTTCCTTAATTACCATTTTTTCACACCTATCAAGTGAAATGTGCCCTAAGAATCCCCTCCCATAGTCATCCTGTCTTAAGCAACCACTTTCAAGAAGGCCCAAGGTTTCCAGGACATCTTTGTTTGACCTGTAGTTAGTGTGGTTCTACTCTGAGGAGTGACTATGTGAAAATGGCTCCTTCTCACTCAGCACATCTCTCCCCCATGCGTATTCAGAGTCAGAACGTCTGATTTGAGCTACTATGAAGGGTTATTAATGCCCTCTTTGCTTTACTCCTGCAAAGCAAGCACAACTCTGGGAGAGGGAGCTGGATTCTGTTTCTTCTTGCACATCATCAACATGATTGTTCAGGAAGTTCCAGTCACTTGTGCAACCTACTGAAGGCAATCGGACAGCACAAGTATCACAAAGGGCAGAGCGTTTATTACAGGTGATGATATATGAGAAGGAAAGCAGATCCCAGATTACATTCGCTGGATGCAACAGTTCAAATCCTTATCTTTTTACTTGGAAACAGCATACACTACATAGCAGAAGGATAGTCCAGGGGGTCGCGCATGAGCTTAGGCTATATGAGACCTGGGATCAATTCCCTGCTCTGCCTCTGGTTTCCCATATGACCTTAGGCAACTTGCTTGGTCTCCCTGTGCCTCAGTTCCGCAAGTGTAAAACAGGGATAACAGCAGTGCCCTGCCTCATAGCAGTGTGGTAACGATAAATACAGTAAAGTCTGTGCAGCACTTTCAGATCTGCTGATGAAAGTGTTATATAGGAAATAGCCATGATCATTATTTATTATCAGATACTGAAATTACTGAGAATAAATCTGGAAATCCTGTAATGAAATTTTTTCAGTCACTTTTCTCCAACTGAACTTGAAAGCCCCTTCTCTTACTAAGCAACTACTTTCAGTCGGTGTCTTCTGTGGCTGCTGTAGAGAAGTTTCGCTGTATAATAAATAATAAATAAAATAGTAATAATAATAATTAATAATAATAAAGACACAGTAATACACCTTCATGCAGCATAATGAGTTTCTGTGCATGTCCTAAGAAAGAGCTATTAAAGGTCCCAAAAGATTCTTTAGCCACGGGTATTTTAATTTACAGGCTGCTAATTTTAGAAACCAATTCCACAGATTTTAGTTTGATATTTAGTTTTAGTAGTTTTATAACAACTTCAGACATGACATCAAAATGTTTTTGTAAACTCCAGTGCTACTGATAATGGTTCTCACAAGATTGCTATTTAACACACATATCCCATGCAGGTCTCATCCATATAGATGGAAAACCCCCATTTCATTAAGATCTGCTGACTACCCCCTCCCCAGTGCATTCCTGATAGAGCCGCGGGATCATGCTTGTCTGTCAGTTCCCACACACTATGCCACACCCGCGGGTGAGATCAGAGACAAAGCCGCAAAGCAGCTGGGAAGCTAACAAGGCAGGGATGCAATCCTAAAGCACTTATGCAGAGGAACACCGGCAGCAGGAATTTGTCTCCAAAGAATGCTGAGTGGGTGGAAGGAGAAGAATGACTCCCTCATTACTAATGGAAAATGCTTTGGGTCTGGCTACCTCCCCTGTGGCTTGACAAGGACTAAATGTTCCTCTTGGAAAGTTTCCCATGGAAATCTCCTGGCGATAACACATAGAGAAAACTTTCCAGCTCTTCCAAGTGATGTAAGGTTGGGGTGGGGGAGAGAGTTAACCAGAAAAAATGCCCTTGATGGCTCAGAGGTATGATAATTGAATTCAGAGCCTTTCGCTTAGGTCCCTGATTCAAAATTCAGCCCAGGTTGGGAGTCACTGAAAGCTGTTACCATCTGATGCCCTTGGCTGTTCATAGGAAATGAGCTGGCAGTCTCCATTCAGTTCTTAATGGTCAAGTATCCATATCACAAACCCACTACCATCACTGATGTGTGCTGACTGGACATCACACTTCACCCCTGTAGGCGTTCCCCTTGATCACTGGTGATGCACATTGGCCGGGCAGTAGGGCAGTGAGTGACTCCATGCCCCAGTGCTGTCAGTCCAGCAACTTTTATGCAAACTAAACTCATTTTTAAAAGACACTATTAGTAGTCGTAGTGTTTGGTATTACCATAGCACCTAGGAGCCCTAGTCATAAGAACATAAGAGCGGCCATACTGGGACAGACCAAAGGTCCATCTACCCCAGTGTCCTGTCTTCTGACAGTGGCCAATGCCAGGTGCCCCAGAGTCTTGGGCAAGACCCCGTGATGCTAGGTGCTGTACAAACGCAGAGCAAAAAGATAGTCCTTGCCCCACAGAGCCTGCACTCTGTGTACACGACAAGAGACAACAGATGGACACCAACACATAAACTAGGGAGTATAAGGAAACAATCAGACAATATTAGACCCCATGAGGGGCAGTGGTTTCACCGCACCAGGTGCCTAACTCCTTTCAAGGTTTTGGTCGGCATGGTGAAGGAGAGTTTTGAAGGTGGATATGAGGTGGCTTTGTGGGTGTTTATGCGGAGCTCCCGCTGAGCATGAAGGTCCTTGTGAGAAAATGTAACAAGTGGCAGTGGAGGCTGGCAGCACTGGCCAGCTGGAGGTGGGAGTTGACATTCTAATAGGGAATGAGAGACGACAGGCAGAGTAGGGATACGCCATATTGGGATTTGAAAGTGAAGATAAGCAGCTTACGTTTCATGTGACAGAAAAGGAGGATGAGGAGGAGCCAGTGGAAGCACACAAAAGAGCACTGTGAATGGATGTGAGCAGGGCAAGACTGCATTTGTCAAAATCAGAGAAGAAAATGTTGCAGTAATTGAGCTGTGAGATGGTGAGAGCCAAGAGCCTGGACAACAGTTATGGCTCTGTAGATGGAAAGGAAAGGCCATATCTTAGAGATGTTATACAGAAAGAATCTGCACGACTTAAACAGAGCATAGCTGTGAGGACCTAGAGAGACCACTGATTCGAAGAAGACAGGCGGGATGGTGGTATTGTCCACAGTGACTGAGAAAACGGGGTGTTGGGGAGGGCTTGGGGGAGGATAAAAGCTCTGTCTTAGCCATACTGAGTTGGAACTGACAGTGTGACATCCACCAAGAGATGTCAGAGACATAGGCCAGGATTTTAGTTTGGAAACCTTATTCTTCTAACCTGCATTTCACACCAATTTCCTGGTCACTTTAATCCTGAAGGCTTTTGGATCAGTAGGACAGTCACAATTTTCCTTCACTCTTTGAGGGATGAAATGTATGGATAAAATAAGGGCCTAATTCTTCCTTTGTATATGGGTGTAACTCAGGAGTAACTACTGAAATCAATGGAATTAAACTGGTGTAAAACTACTGTAAGTGAAAGGACAATCTGGAGCTAGAAGTGTCATGTCTGTTTTATTAAACACACTTTACCATGTAAAGTACAGTCTGACCAAAAGAGATTTTAATCTCACAGAGGCGCCTCACATTTGAGATTAGATGCACTCACTTGAAAGTCTCTCCCCTTTGTAAATAGGATTATTTTATATCTAGAATGGGCAACCTTGCATATCTTAAGTAATATCCAGCTCTGACCCTTAACAAGATTGGCCTAGGGGTGAAGCTCAGATCTCCTACTACAGTTCTGAGCCTCCTCTTGAATAAAGTCTTCCTACCCCATCTCATCCTCCATCAGTTTTCACTGTCTAGAAAACCATTTTGTAGAACTGATCCCAGCTCTGAGGAGAGGTGTTAGTTTTCTGGTTCACTGTGAACTGCAGTCTAAAGACACAGCTACTTGCAATCAGCAACACGTCCCTTAGTCAAGGCCACATGGAGAGTCTATGAGAATTGCTTGCATGAAGAGTATTTGCCAAAGAAAGTAAAGGCCATTTCCCATATCCTTAAAGAAATGTTCTTTGCATTAACACTTCAGGACAAAGCATTTTATTTTAAAATATATCTGCTGACTGAACATCTCTGAAAATCCCTGTTCTACAAACTATCCCTCCATGTACTATGCATGTACCCAAGAGCCTGTCAAACATAACAGCACATTCTGCCACAAAAATCAGAAAGCATTTGATATAGCTGAACATTAAGGACTTGATTTTTGAAAAGCAGTCTCTGATTAAATTTTCACTCACAAATAATGTAATTACATCTGCAATTAGCAGCACATTTGTGGGTACATCCAGAAATTGTGTGTCCAAGTCCTGTGAACTGCTGTTGATTCCAGATGCAGAATAACGTATTGTAAGAGTACGAGATTCGAAGTATTTTTTATTCTTTTTACGGTCACATCCCTCATTATATTTTCTATAAGAACCCTGTGGCAGCTGGAAACTAAAATATGTTCGTTCTCCCCTTCCTTCATTTACACCCAGGCCCTTGTTTGTTACTATGAAGTTGCTGGATTTGATTAAAACAAACTGTGCAGGGGAAATACCCACATACCCAAACAGAAACAGGACCCCTACTGGGACTGTACAGGCTAATGTGAAACAAATCTGATTTGAGAAGCCTAGGTGAGCACCATCGATCCGTTCACTTGGGTAAGGAGGTTCATGCCACTTCGGTCATTCTCTGATTCATCATACTGGATTTCGCTGAATCAAAAAAAAATCTAAGACTTTTTTTTTCCCTCCAGAAAACAAACCATCCCCTGCCTTGCTATGACAGCGCACTTGAACGGAAACCTCATTGAAGCCCTTCTGCCAGGCCTGGGGGAATGCAGAGAACTCCTCTCTTGTGTCTGCAGTGTGCACATCTTAATTAGGGACACTTGGGCCTGCTTCTAAATGGGATTTTGTTGAAGATGTGCTATTGCTTGAAGACAAGGAGATGCTAATTCCACAAGAATCTCCAAAACCACTCATCTTCCTTCTGCCGAGTCAAACATTCCCTAGTAGAATGCTGCCAGCAACCAGAGATACTGGTGGGACTGCTATTCAGCTGGGAATTCCCTTGACAGTGCTGTCTGCAGTGGACCTGGAAGCCACCTGATTAAAGCCACTGTTCCTGAACCCATCATGCCAGATGTGACCCTTGACACTACAGTGACCAGATAGTCTAAAGACATGACTCACACTTTTTAAGAGCAAGCAGAAAGTCCACAGAGAATGTCTGTGCAAAAACAACCAGCTGTTCTTCCCGCTGTTTCTCATGGACTCCAGCATTTTGGGGATCGTGCAGAAAAGGGAGAGCTGTGTCGTCTCTTTCCCAAGAATGGCATCAGAAATTAGAAATGATTTTAAGTTACTCTTATACCAAGTGATAAACAATAGAACTCCCCAAAAGTAATAATCCTAATTCAGCTGAGGAGAATTTAAGCCTTTCTATATAAATATATCATGGATTTACAGCTGGAACGACACTAACGTGCCTATGTTTCCTGCACCAGAAAAAAAGCATTTTTCACTTGTGTATCCTTTAATTTTTTCACTGTGATTTCCTCACTGCCACGTCACAGCTCTGACAGTTGCTCCACTTATGCACATGCTTCAATTTTCCACTGAGACTAATCCCATTGAAGTCAGTGGGTCTTCTTGTGTGAGGAAAGTATAATGCTGACATCTGGACACTCCCCTTCAGGGCTGCCCTTTATTCACAGGCTGCTCTACATTTACTGTAATAGGGTTTTGTTTTAATACTTGCAGTGAGCCCTACTGTGATGCAGTTTATTTCCAATGTATAAGCAATACCACAAGCTGCCATAGATTTCAATGGTGGAGCCGTGTAGTTAGGCCACCATTATCATTCTTGGGGGCCTAATCTGAGCAAACTGAATCTACATGAAAGCACCTACATAAGAGACCTGATTTGCAAAGGTGCCAAGCATGCACATCTCTGACTGACTTCCATGGCTGCTGCGGAACCTTACGTGAGTGCCCACCTGTACACCCAAGATTCAACATTTGAGTCTTACTCATAATTAGCAACAAATTAGTAGTGGTAGTAGTAGTAAGAGACACTTAGCAGTTACTTGGCGTATTTATTTGTAGAACTCGAAGTGTTTTACAAATTGAATAAATATCATTATTAGTCTTAATTTGCCCTGTGCTCACATACACAATAAAAACACATGGTAGTTTTGTGATGGTCTTTACTATTATGGTCACCATTTACTTTGCAAGCTTGAGCATTGTTCTCTTTTCTACAAGAAGGAAATTGGGCCTGGAGCAAGTCAATGGTAAAGGTGAGCATAAAACCACTAATATCCGCTCCACTATTCAGGAAATGGAGTTCATCAGTGAGACACTAGTCAGAACACATTCCCCCTCCTCCCCAACCACCTTTATCCCTTCACAAATCTTGGGTAAAATCTGACATGCTCTTTCCAACCAACCGCATTGCATCTGGCAAGAGAAACCACACCATTGAATTATGCATATGAAGCTCCACTTTTGTTTCTTTTTTCCAGCTTCCTAACTACTTTATTTCTAATGCCCCTGCCATCATGGTACCCAAAAGAGTCACTAGTGCAGGTGATTGTGTCTGTCTCCCGCTAATGGCTAATGCTAACAACCATACAGCCTGCTAATTTCTTACCACTAAAGCAGCTCTCCTACAGCTGGGTAGAGGCCTGTGTTTTTAGCACTGACAGCCCTGGTTCAATTCACAGTTTAGGCAAAGGTTTAGGGGAAGATTCTTTTATGCAAACCAAGTTATAGATATGGGCAGCTCTGGCATCTTGTGGCCAAATGACTTTCCAAATAATCCAGGGCTTGGAAGTCCCTCTCAAGCCTTCTAAGGGCTTGGAATCAATATAGCTGAACCTCAGAAGAGAGGCATAAGTGCTCAGTCTCTTGCAACCTTGAAAAACCACATGATCCCAGCCATTAAATAGTTTGTTTAAATAAGGATGGCACGAAATTCACAAACATTGGAAACCACTGGTTTAACTGATCTGAACATCTGCAAGAAAGATCTGTGCTTTGAACTCTCAGCTCCTGTGCTCTTAACCAAGCCAAAAGTCACACAAAGCAGGTCAATCATATCAGAAAAAGCCAATCAGAAGAGTATATGGAAACTGGGTAATTTACAGCAAAATATTTGCCCACAGATTCTCTATGTAGTTGGGCAGTTTTTAGGACCATGCCTTGAGTAAAATTTTGAGAGGACGGCACCCAAGCTCCACCTGGAAAGTTAGTAGCTGTACCTGTTACATTCATAGTCCTCCGTTTGTACCCTGTGATAGTGGTATGAGCAGACAACAGCTGACTCACCACTCTGGACACTTGGTAAGCATCCCCTCATGGGGCAAATTATGGTAATAATTGGTTAAGGATTGAACAATTAATAATGTGGCTCAGCTCATCGGCGGAGGACAGCTAAAGGAGAGACAGGAAAGGGAAGAGGGGTAGACTGGAAGAAGGGCCACAGAAGCCCAGGATCTCAGGGAGATGATCTCTCCCATCCCTCTCCCACTGTGCCAAGGGAGAAGGTAAGAGCCTTGTGCTGTGCGGAATTTGTACTGGTATTGCACATTGTAAATAAAGCACATGGTGTTGAACTTGCCAAAGAAATGTGTGAGGAGTGTTTGCACCAAGGAATCCAGGGTAAGGGAGACCCACCCTGTGACATACTCACAAAACTAAGCCACCATGTGCAGAATTATGCATTTGCACACACAGTTTATGTGCTGCCTTTCCAGAACCTGTCTATAAGATTAGATGAACTAGCCAGGGCACTGGCCTCCAACCTTCCACTGAACCCTGATGAACTCCCACTCCTGCTGCCAGTTTGTGAAAGTGGCACAAAGTCTCATGGTCCTTCTGAACGTATCACTAACCCTGAACGATCAGGGCACGAGAGCGGTAAGAATGCTTTATTCGTGGATACTTTACCCTCTACGATACAATCCTGGGCACAATTATCCATGTGTCTGTCATCTCCAGTCCCGATTAATGTATTTCACTGTATCTGCAGTCAAAGGTGAAACTAATGCAGAACCTCCAGCTGAATAACCCATGTCCTCAGTAGGACAGACCACTGCAAGCCCACTGCTGTGCTTTGATCCCTCTATTGCCTCCCAGGCCACTTTCTCTGCTAATTCAAGGCCTTTGTTTGACTTGATGTTCAAAGCCATCAAATGACCCAGCTCCATCAGTGACTGCATCTCCATCCATGACCCACCAAACATCTGTGCCAGAGCACCATGCAGCTAACCAAATTCAGGATGAGGCAAGTCTCAGTTGAGAGTTTGTCTGTGGAATGAGACACCAGGGTAAATTAGACTAACACAGAGTGATCCATTTTAGAACATGATGCAGGATCCTCCTAGCGGGTAAAGATTTCTCATAGACAGTGAGCACGGGATCTCTTGAGGTCACTGTAGAAACATCCAGTCTTCAGCACAACCCTGTGAACGTGGCATCTTTCCATTGCTGAGGAAAGAGGAACAATAATCCCCTCAGAGCAGATTCACAGAGTTTTAAGCCAGAAGAAACCATCTAGTCTGACCTTCTATATATCACTGGCCATTATATTTCACCCAGTTATCCCTGTAATGAGCGCTTATAACTTGTATTTGACTGAAGCATAACTTTTGTCTGGCTAAAGTGTATCTTCCAGAAATGCATTCAGTCTGGATTTGAAGTCCTCAAGAAATGGAGAATCCACTACTTCCCTTGGCAGTTTGTTCCATTCTCACTGTTAAAAATTGTGCCTAATTTCTAATTTGATTGGACTGGCTTCATCTTACAGGTTTTGGTTCTGTTTTTCTCTGCTACAGAGCCCTTTAGTACCCACTATTTTCTCCCCATGAAGGTACTTATACACTGTCATTTCTCAATCTTCTTTATGATAAGATAAACAAATGGATTTCTTTAAGTCTCTCACTGTAAGGCATTCTCCCCAGTCCTTGAATAATTTTTGTGGCTCTTTTCTGTACCCTCTCCAATTTTTCAACAAGCTTTTTGAAAAGCAGAAACCAGAACTGGACACCATATTCCAGTATTGGTCTCACCAATGCCATATACAGAGGTAAAATTACCTCTCTACTCCCCATTAAATACATCCAAGGATCACATTACTCCTTTTTGCCATAGATCACAAAGATCTACTTTGACTCCTAAATCCTTCTCAGAGATGCTGCTTTCCAGGATACAGCCTCCTTCCCCTCCCACTACTAAAGGTTTGGCCTGCATTCCTTTTTCCTAGGTATATAACTTTGCATTTGGTGGTCTTAAAATGCAATTTGCTTGAATGGTCCCAGGTTACCAAGTGATCCAGATCACTCTCTACGACTGTCCTGTCATCATTTACCACTCCAACAAACTTTATGTCATCCACAAATTTTATCAGCAGTGATTTTAGATTTACCTCCATATCATTGATAAAAATATTGAATAGTGTTGGGAGCCCCACTACGCAACATCCCCGTTTGATGAAGGCTCCCCATTGTTCAGTACTTTTTGAGATCTATTAATTGGCTAGTTCTTAATCCATTTATCACATGCTGTGTTGATAATGTATAGTGCTAATTTCTGAATCAGAATGTCATGTAGTACTAAGAAAAGGAGTACTTGTGGCACCTTAGAGACTATATTATATACACAGAGACCATGAAACAATACCTCCTCCCACCCCACTCTCCTGCTGGTAATAGCTTATCTAAAGTGATCATCAGGTTGGGCCATTTCCAGCAGGAGAGTGGGGTGGGAGGAGGTATTGTTTCATGGTCTCTGTGTATATAATGTCTTCTGCAGTTTCCACAGTATGCATCCGATGAAGTGAGCTGTAGCTCACGAAAGCTTATGCTCAAATAAATTGGTTAGTCTCTAAGGTGCCACAAGTCCTCCTTTTCTTTTTGCGAATACAGACTAACACGGCTGTTACTCTGAAACATGTAGCACTAAGTCAAACACCTCACAAAAGTCTAAGTTTATTAGCAGTTTGAATAAAAAATGTAGGAATACGGGTTGTCATCTGTTGAGAAGAATTTCTACAGAAAGCTATGGAAGAGCAGTAAGATGTAGTAAATGAAAACATTTCTCAGAGCCTCCATTTTAAGAATGGGCAACACGCGGAATATTGAAAATAGAAAGTTAATCCGTATCCAGAGTATTTCCCAAAGTTTGAAGTTTAAAAAAATAAATAAAAAATTCAGTAGATTCCTGGCTCTCTCAGTTCTTGCTCCTTCGGGAAGTAATGGAGTTGCCTGTAACTGTTCAGTCAATCTGCTCTTCGCCCTCCTCATTGCAATTAGCACGTTCATGTCCCATGTTCTGCCACTGGAGTACACGAGTGCCTCTACCAGGAAGGGAACTAACCAAAATGTGGAGCATTTTCAAAAGCACTGAAGTGACTTAGGAGCCAAAGTTTCATTGACTTTCTATTGGATTTCGGCTCCTAAGTGCCTAAACCAATTTCTGAAAATGGTACTTAGGCTCCTAAATTACATGTTTGAAAATTTTATCTCAGTCTCCTACTGCCTCAGCAATGCAGGATTGTTCCCCAGAATTTCACATCACATCTCATCACTGGGGCTCTCCAATTTTCTTTAACATTTTACAGATTCTAAAATCAAGTATCAGATTTTGAAAGATTGATTGTTTTTTTAATCATGTTAACATTTGCCAGGAGAACAGATGGGTCATTTCATCTGTAATTTTTCCATTCTTATAAAGACAAAAGGCTAGAGGAAGAGGTCCGACAAAATCCAGTTCACAATTACATTTTCAAAGTCCTCTTTTTCCTATTTACCAGAGAATCTACTGGACTATGGATTGAGTAACAGCCGGTTGGGTCTGGGACTGTCTAGTTGGATGTCAGGTTTCTAACTGATTGCACAGTACTCAGAATCTATTAAAGAGTTCCCATAAATTACTTCTATATAGAACAGGCTGCCAAGGTGTGCAGATGTTAGGAGTTGGCTAATCCTAAATAAACCTGGTAAAGACATTTGCCTTCTAAAATTTTCTGCTGAATTGACTGTAGAGATCATTTCATTGAATCAATAACGTGAAAAGCCTATAATCCCGATGTTTGCCACAAGCCCATGAAGCAGTCTGCAAACATGAAGACCTTGTCATTCCAGACACTTGGCTCCTACTGAATAGACTCAGAATAAGACACAATCTGTCTAGTCTGTGAATCTAGAAATGTAAGAAGACAGCCTGAGTGATCATAGACATACTTAAGTATTTAATAAGGCTTCTTTTACATTTGTAGCTTTGGAAGACCTGACAAGGGAGAATATCCAACTAGTCTATTAGTTTTTATTAAACTGGAAAGAACGTTTATTCTTACAAAGCTGAGGACTTGTACGGAATAGGAAATACATATACACTCGCATGCCCCATTAACTCAGCAATTGTAGGTGTATGTTTGGTTGCCATTACTATGAACACACCATCACTGAGGTCATCTTTGACTCTTCATTCTCCTTTTCCCTTCACATTCAGGCGGTCACTTCTCCTGCCACTTCTTCCTCCATACTATATCAAAACACACACACTTATTTTCTGTTCTTACAGCTAAAATGCTAGTCCAAGGTCTAGTCATCTCCCACCTCAATTATTGCAACCTCTCCCTCCCCAGAATTCCCACATTTCTCTCCTTCATTTCCTGCAAAACATAGCTGCTAAAATGATCTGCCACACCTGATCAGACTTCTTTTCTCTCTGAATCCATCTACTGGCCTCCCTTTATTCACATTAAGTGAGTAAGTAAATCCATTTATCTGTGTTTGAATATTAGTGACATTGTAACAATTTTCTAAAGCCATCATGATCCACTGCTAACTTCAAGCACTCTGCAGCTGATCTTCCAGTGACCTGCTGCACCCCACCCATCCAACTCCTTGCTGGTTGTCCCCTAATATGATGACTCCCCACCTTTCCTTCCAAAATAAATTTCTCCAGGTTTTTTCTGTCTCTACACCGAACGTGACCAACGTACATAAGTCTGTGTTTGTTGGTTTTCAACATCAGGGTCTACTTCTCTTCAATAATATTTCTAATATAAGTATTCATCTTTTTTTCTGTCCAGGAGATATGCAAGAGTGTTCGTCAGCAGCACATTTCAAATGCTTATTTTTTTTCTTATCAGCCACATTAACTTCTCAAAATTCACATCCATAAATCACTATGGAAAATATTAGGCATTTCACCAGTTGCCCTTTGTACATTTCGAGATCTATGCTTTCTTAAGAGAGGCATAGCGGAGTGAGTTATCCCTAGTCATCTTCTGATTCCTTTGGAACAGCCTCCTTGGTTGCATATCTATGATCCCAGATAATTAACAGCTTGTCTGTTAATTGTGATGTCCGCTCGTATCCTGTTTTAGTCACTCTTTTTGTTGCATTCAGGAATAGTCCATAGGACTCACTCCCTGTTCTTACAGATACCAACTTTTGTTGCACTGCATCAATGGTTCCAGAAAAGAGCGTTTCATCAGCAGCATATCTGAGGTCGATGAAGAGGTGTCCATCAATGGAGAGCCTAGCTCCTTCCACTTTGTCAAAACCTTCCAAGGCTTGTCTCAGAACGAATTCTGCATATATGTTAAAGAGGTTTGGGGACAAAATACACTCTTGTTTCATACCCTGCCCAGTGGAAAACCACTCACTGTCACCTACTGCTGTTTACACCATGGTCTGTTGTTGGTGGCAGTGACTTGCAATGAGTTCAATGAGAAGCTTTGGAATCTCCATGTCTACGGGTACTGGAACAATTTTTATAGTGGGGGTGCTGATGATGGAAACCACATATTTGGTGTTTGTTATTACTACTTCAAGCCAGGGGGTGCGGGAGCACCCCCAGCACCTCTGGTTCTAGCACCACTGCCCATGTCTGCCAGTATTCTCCAAAGACACTCATGTCAGATGGTATCAAATGCTTTCCGAGTAGTCAATGAAGCACATGATCAATGGATGAATGTGTACTCTACATTTTTCAGTGCACTACCAATGTACTGTATCAATTATAAGTTTCCTGTGCTCACCTTCAAGGTGCTGTGCAATCATGCTCCACCAACAGCTGGGATCTCAATACTTGTCCTATTCTCCCATAGCTTCCTTTACTCCATTGATAATTGCCTCAAAACAGCCCTTTGTTCTCTCTCGCTCTCTCCTCTCTCTCTGTTCCTTTTACCTTGCAGCCCGACTGGTTCTCTAAGATTAGAACATTCCAGACATTTTCCACTCCTCTTCCAATTCCAATCCCTCCTGAAAACTTACTCCTTCAAGTGTTTCAAGGCCCACAAACACTAATCTGCAACAATAAAAGAAATTCACTATTCTAAGTTAACACCTCTGGGTCTCCTCTTGCCTCATCCATGTCAGTCTTGTAGACTATAAACTCTTCGGGCAGAGCTAGCTTTTATCTTTGTTGCACACAGCACCATGCATACTGTCAGTCCTTAACAAATGATAAATAACAAACACGTGTATACTTAGCAGCATCTTCCATTTTCATGGTGTTGGGAGGAAAAATTTGTGAGGGACCTTTTCTTTTTAAGAGAGAGCATCAATTTTAAGCATTTGTTTGTCTGTTTTTTTTTTAATGCTAATTAGGTACTGTGACAAAGTTCCTGCTCTACCTTGGTGGGTCTTGTGCTTATTGGCGGATTTGCTCGCCTTGGAGCTTCACAGCAGCCCTCAGCTTAGCCGTTTTTCTGAACCCACAGTCCAGGTCAGCTCCTCCTGTGTCTGACCAGGAGTTGGGAAGATTTGGGGGGAACCCGGGCCCGCCCTCTACTACGGGTTCCAGCCCAGGGCCCTGTGGAATGCAGCTGTCTAGAGTGCCTCCTGGGACAGCTGTGCGACAGCTACAACTCCCTGGGTTACTTCCCCATGGCCTCTCCCAACACCTTCTTTATCCTCACCATAGGACTTTCCTCCTGGTATCTGATAATGCTTGTACACCTCAGTCCTCCAACAGTCCGCGTTCTCACTCTCAGCTCCAAGTGCCTCTTGCTCCCAGCTCCTCACACACACACCACAAACTGAAGTGAGCTCCTTTTTAAAACCCAGGTGCCCTGATTAGCCTGCCTTAATTGATTCTAGCAGGTTCTTGATTGGCTGCAGGTGTTCTAATCAGCCTGACTTAATTGTCTGCAGAAGGTTCCTGAGTTACCTTACTCAGGGAAAAGGGACCTACTTAGCCTGGGGCTAATATATCTGCCTTCTATTACTCTCCTATAGCCATCTGGTCTGACCCTGTCACAGTAGAAGCTAAAAAACTAGGTAAAATCTTGGAGATTTTGATATTCCATTTTCTGTATGGTAATTCACTAATTTGTATTAAGGGTCAGTCCATTTAAGTTAAAGACAATTGGGGCATCTTATTGATCACTCTTACTTATACGTTGTGTTCCCACTAATTCACTTTGCATCTACTGCTCCTTTAAAAAAAAAGTATTTTGCAGTCATTTCAACATCAGAAAAAGAGACAGCTGAACTGCACATTTCAGACTATCGCTATCTTGGCTGAGCCCCTTTTGAAGAAAAGCTTATGGAATCTCAATGTGTCTTTCCTGGCAAAATTAGTAAATAAACCTCTACAAGCAGCACAGACATCAGCTGTTCACTTCTCCTGAACTGCTCTGCACCGTACAAAGGACACAATCCAGTTAATTACATCTGCTAAAGTCCCTGAGAGTAGAATGCAACCATCTTCAATGTCCAGGAGAAAACTGAGTCAATGATAAAAAAGCTGGAATTCTGGGCTCACTGCGTGGAGGAAAAGAACACTGAAATTTTCTCAAACATGCATGAATTTCTGACAACGAATGAACTACAGTTGCAGGACAGTGTTAAAGGTGACATCAAGCAATATCTCACTGAACTGGCGAGGCAATTACGTAGTACTTTCCTTCAATAGGAAATGCAAACACTTTCGTAATACTTTCCCTCAATGGGTCCGCTACACTTTCACAAATTTTTCTGCAGTTCCCACACCACAAGATTTGTCAATAAAAGAACAAGAAAATCTCCTGGACATCTCAACTGATGGCAGAATCAAGATTGAGTTCCAACAAAAGTTGAGCATAAGCTTTCGTGAGCTACAGCTCACTTCATCGGATGCATTCAGTCCTGAATTCAGGCTGAATGCATCCGATGAAGTGAGCTGTAGCTCACGAAAGCTTATGCTCAAATAAATTTGTTAGTCTCTAAGGTGCCACAAGTACTCCTTTTCTTTTTGCGAATACAGACTAATCCGGCTGCTACTCTGAAACAAAAGTTGAGTTGGCTGAGTTTTGAATCCAAATGCGAGCAGAGTTTCCTGAACTGTCAGACAGGGCTGTCCAGGTTTTGATGCCGTTTGCTACAACTTACCTGTGTGAAAATAGATTTTCATATCTCACTGGAATGTAATCGAAGTATCATCAGCACCTTTGTACAGAAAACAACTTATGACTCAAAACCATCACCTATCATTCCAAACGTTATGTGCCTGTGCACGAACAAACAACCTCACTGTCACATTAATGGTGAGTAGTACTATTAAGTCATTGTTTAAGTTGGTCAAAAGTAAGTGTACATTAAAACTAAAACCGTAAATGAGATGTATTATTATTATTGTAGTATTGTATTATTGTGTGTATGTGTACTATAATTTGTACATTTTGTACAATGCTTGGGCATTAAAAGGATTAAAATATAAAACCTGTATTCTGGTAGGGGTACACTGGTAGATCTGGAAGGGGGTACATAGTAAGAAAAGTTGGGGAACCTTTGAACTAGATCATGATGGTCCCTTCTGGCCTTTAAGTCTATGAGTCTATTTAGCCAGCCAGCACTCCTCACTGTGGTATCTGAGATTTCTGCTGTGAGCCTTTTCCTCCTAAGTCCAGAGGCCCTGGCATGTTTGGGTCTCCAAGTAAGCTCCCCAGCCCTTCAGGCTAGCATTGGTTGTGAGGGTTAAAGTATATGGAAGGCAGCTTGGGATGCCTTTGCAGACATTGTAATGGATTGACCACCATTGTAAGAAGTTGAACATCTGTGCTGGAACCCGTACTTGGTCTTTCATGTGTATCAGGACGTGGTCCCAAACCTTTAGTATGAAAGCTTGAAGGCTTCTGCTGTGTGATTGTGCCATGGAGTCATCCCTACGCATGACACCAGGACTCCTAGCAGTTGGAGGCATAGTCCTATGGTAGACCTCCAGAAAATAAATTCCTGGATGGCACCAGAGAATTCTTCTTGGCATTGATGATGAAGCCATGTGCCTGAGGAAATTTAACATCTGAGACATGGCCCTGTGTGCAGCTGATCAAAATGGAGCTCTGAACAGGATGTCATCCAGGAAGGGACACAGGTAAATTCCCTGCTACCTCCGTCTGATTATCATTGTCAACATCTTTGGAAAAACCCTCGGGCCCGAGGACAGGTTGAACATGAGTATTCAGTACTGATAACATTTCCTGCTGGAGGCGAACCTCAGAAGTCTCCGACAGCACAGTCTGATGGGGATAGGGAGATATGCGTCTGCTACATCTACTGAAGTCAAGAAGTTCCCCGAGGACAGCAATGACATTGTAGAAGTCAGGGTGTCTATCCAAAACCTCATTTTCATATTCTACTGAGCCTTTTGAAGTTAAGAATGGCTCTGATACCCGCTGTGTACTTCTGTACTATGAAGATGGAGTAGAACCCGGAGAACAAGGTCAGCTCCCAGACTACTGCACTGGGTGGCACAGCATGGGAAGGAGGTGACCAGTCCTCTGTGGAGAAAGAAGTGGTTCGGGACTATTTAGAAAAGCTGGACGAGCACAAGTCCATGGGGCCAGATGCGCTGCATCCGAGAGTGCTAAAGAAGTTGGCAGATGTGATTGCAGAGCCATTGGACATTATCTTTGAAAACTCATGGCGATTGGGGGAGGTCCCGGACAACTGGAAAAAGGCTAATGTAGTGCCCATCTTTAAAAAAGGGAAGGAGGAGGATCCTGGGAACTACAGGCCAGTCAGCCTCACCTCAGTCCCTGGAAAAATCATGGAGCAGGTCCTCAAGGAATCAATTCTGAAGCACTTAGAGGAGAGGAAAGTGATCAGGAACAGTCAGCATGAATTCACCAAGGGCAAGTCATGCCTGACTAATCTAACTGCCTTCTATGACAAGATAACTGGCTCTGTGGATGAGCGGAAAGCAGAGGACGTGTTTTTCCTTGACTTTAGCAAAGCTTTTGACACAGTCTCCTACAGTATTCTTGCCAGCAAGTTAAAGACATATGGGCTGGATGAATGGACGATAAGGTGGATAGAAAGCTGGCTAGATCGTTGGGCTCAACGGGTAGTGATCAATGGCTCCATGTCTAGTTGGCAGCCAGTATCAAGTGGAGTGCCCCAAAGGTCGGTCCTGGGGCCAGTTTTGTTCAATATCTTCATAAATGATCTGGAGGATGGTGTGGATTGCACCCTCAGCAAGTTTGCAGATGACACTAAACTGGGAGGAGTGGTAGATATGCTGGAGGGTAGGCATAGGATACAGAGGGCCCTAGACAAATTGGAGGATTGGGCCAAAAGAAATCTGATGAGGTTCAACAAGGACAAGTGCAGAGTCCTGCACTTAGGATAGAAGAATCCAATGCACTCCTACAGACTAGGGACCGAATGGCTAGGCAGCAGTTCTGCAGAAAAGGACCTAGGGGTTACAGTGGACGAGAAGCTGGATATGAGTCAACAGTGTGCCCTTGTTGCCAAGGAGGTAACGGCATTTTGGGCTGTATAAGTAGGGGCATTGCCAGCAGATCGAGGGACGTGATCGGTCCCCTCTATTTGACATTGATGAGGCCTCATCTGGAGTACTGTGTCCAGTTTTGGGCCCCACACTACAAGAAGGATGTGAAAAAATTGGAAAGCGTCCAGCAGAGGGCAACAAAAATGATTAGGGGACTGGAACACACGATTTATGAGGAGAGGCTGAAGGAACTGGGATTGTTTAGTCTGCAGAAGAGAAGAATGAGGGGAGATTTGATAGCTGCTTTCAACTACATGAAAGGGGGTTCCAAAGAGGATGGCTCTAGACTGTTCTCAATGGTAGCAGATGACAGAACAAGGAATAATGGTCTCAAGTTGCAGTGGGGGAGGTTTAGGTTGGATATTAGGAAAAACTTTTTCACTAGGAGCGTGGTGAAGCACTGGAAGGCATTATCTAGGGAGGTGGTGGAATCTCCTTCCTTTGAGGTTTTTAAAGTCTGGAATCGCATCTGCCTTGGTGGGTAGGGGACCCCACGTGCCTGTCTGACTCAGAGCCCCAAGAGCTAGCAGAGTTAAAGATGGAAGCTGGGTGCAGGCTGGGCACAACTTGCCATCTGCCGAACCTGGGAAGGCTGCCTCACACATACAGCAGCACTTGGATTTGACCCGGTGCTTTCTTGGCTGCTCTGCCAAGGCTGTAAGGGGCAGAGGAGCCGGTAGGGAGATGCTGCAGCAGGCTCAGGCAGGGATAAACCCCCATAGGGTTAACCATCTCAGGGGGCAGGAGGAATGCTGAGGAGGGAGAACACTGCTCCTCACTGCCAAGAACACTGGGCAGAAAAGTTAAAATAGGAGGAGGAAGGGCAGGAGCAAAGGAAGCCACCACTGTCTGCTGCTATGGAGGCACAATCTGTCAGCAAGCAGGTGCTGAGACACAAAAACTGATCCGCCTCCGTGAGCTTCAGGGAGAGGCGAGCAGCTCAGGCATCCAGAACTGTGGCGGGAGACGCTGGGGTGCAGAAAGTCATCATCTCTCCTTGTCGTTCTGATCATGTCACTCCCCTCTTTGAATCCTTCCACTGGTTCCACATCTTCTATTGCTTCGGATTTAACTATGCCTTTCTATTTACCCAGACTCACCTCACTTCACATTACGCCCTGATGCTCTGCCAATATGCCCACTCAACTGCCCGGTTGGCAGCTCCTCACACAAACACTTGCATGCCTACTTTCATGCTGACCCCGCAGGCCTGGTGTGACCTTTGTGCAAGGCCTCTCTCTTCTCCATTTTGGGGCCTCCTTTGAAGACCCTCTCTGCCATGCTGCTTATAGTGAACTGAGCTGACCCGTACATTACATGAGAAGAAAGGAAAGAAGTATGTTGTTGTCCTACTCTCCCTCATCTCTGTCTCCTTGGCGATCTCTCTGTCTTCATCTGTGAGCACATGGGGAGGGTCTGCCCCTTCTTATCCATGTGGACTGCACTAGTATCCTAGGGGGTGTTACCATAATCACACAATGAGTAACTGGAACAACATATGCACACATTTTATTTGGATTGTTTTAATTAATTTAATTAACTTAGCGCTGGAGACAGGTGACTGACAGCTCCAGAGCCCAAGCCCTCTCTTCATCCCCTGATCGGGAACAGCAGAGCTGTTAGCAATGCAGCTTACTGGCTCCATCCATCCACAGTACCTGAACAATGACCTGGGGGCTCCCCCTCTGGCTCAATACTCATGGCCAGTTCAGTCTTTTATTTCCCCTAATTTTAACCCAAAGCTCACTTTTATGGGGCCTCTAAAAGGCAAAATCTCATGAGGAGCTGAGTGTAACCCTCCATGGACTGCCCTTTTTAGACAGACTACTGCTTAGCCTCCTATGCCACCACCAGGAAATTCCCAGAAGCAGCCAGTATAGACTGCTGAAGTGACTGGGTCAGAGTCACCGCTCAGGAGGAGAGAAATCGCTGCAGAGAAGGTGAGCTTCTCTCACCAGGTTGGGCAGGAAGCAGTACATAATATTTCTCAATAGATGCCTGTGGAAAATTAACAGTGAGCTGCACTTTGAAGTTTTTGCCAGAGAGGATGTGGCAGGCAGGCAGACTGACTGTACAACGGAGACATTGTTACTGCGTTAAAAAAAATAATAATAATCAGACAATAACCCAGTCTAAATTCTTCTGCATTTGTCTAATTTCCTGGGGAAACAGGAATACACAGCAGAGTGAATCCAATTTGACAAGTTAAGTGAGTGGATATTCAGAGCAGAAAAGAGGGGGAAAACACTAACAGTCTTCATCAAAGAACATTAAGCCCTTTCAAAGACATTAAAGAATGAAGCTTCACAATCCCTGTCTGACGTAGGTAAGCATTATCACCCTCATTTTACAGACAAGGAAATTGAAGTTCAGAGGGGAAAGTGACTTCCCAAGGTCACAGTGTGTCTTGGGCAGAATCCAAGATTCCCAATTCCTAGTTATCTGTTCTAACCACTAGAGTGCACTGTCTCTAGAATATGCATGTGCAGGAACTGCTCAGTGAAAACACAGGTGGTATTGAAGGAAAGCCTGCCTTGGCACTGTCAGCCACCAGCACATGAGGACATTATTCAGTCTCAGCCCCGGAGGAGAAGATGGAGGAAGTGTCAGGTATCACAGCACTCAAATCATGAATGACACTCCTGTGTATGTGTGTACGCATGCACACATGTGTACTTGGGCATCCACCTGCTTTGATGATAAGAAGCCTACTGAAAACTGTAAATTCCCAGCTGTTTATAACGGCATCCACTCACAGAATGACTGGGCATGTCACTAATGCAAGGAAAATGCAGACTTCATTCCAGCTCCGAGCTCTGACAGAAAATTATAGCACTTCAGAGTATGGAAACACGCAATGAATTTACTGCCATCAGATATTAATAACCTATTTTAAAAGCTAATAACCTGAGGTTACTTCTTACAGAAGCACTCGTGGCATGCAGACACCATCTGTTGAGTGGCAGGTTTGGTACGCAGCATTGTGTTCCAGCTAGAGCTATCCCACGCTCTTACTGGAAAGGGAAACCGTTAGCTCTCCAAGACAAAGTAATTCTCATCTGACAAATCCAGCCAGCTATTTACAACAAACAGACATACACTGAGATGTGCAGAGCTGGTTTCCAAACATGTCACAGCTCTTCTCTTATTTCTCTGTATCCGTCCTCCCTTCTGGATCTCTCATCTTCCTTTTCCTCTTGCACTTTACTTCCTGCCTTCTACCAGGCTGACTCCTATTCCTAGAAGAGTCTTCCTGAATTCATCCACCAAGCGCCTTCTCTCACCACCATGCAAATCTACCTCTTGCAACAATCCTGCCTCCATTCTTCTCAGCATTAGTAACTCAGACTCTCCCCTCGCCAGAACCACTGCTCAGTGTCTTGTCTTGTCTGGACTGGAAGCTCTTTGAGCAGAGAACATGCCTTGCTTATATTCTGTAAAGCATAGTGTAAATTTATGGTGCTCAGAAGAGGCCTTATCATTTCTGAATGTGTCTGAGCAAGAATGTTTTGTCTCCTACCACGAAATGTAGCACGCAGCTCTTCACCCTCCATCCCACCATTACTCATCGGGGCGGGTCTGGGCACTATGAGTCTTGAGAATACACCCAAACGTCAGCTCATTGGTTAAAGCGGGGGGATGGGAGAATTCTTGCGACAGAGAAGTGGAGGCTGTGCTACGGCTCTTGCAGAGGTTCCGACACTTTGGACTGATCTAATTTTTTGAAACTAGGAATAAAACCAAAACCCAACACCCTCCCCCCCCCAAAAACCACTTACCCGTAACGGCTGGGGGCTTTCACATCTGCCATGGGTGTTTTGAGGCACTTCCCCAGTGGAGCCCAGTAGGGATTGTGCAACGATGTCCCCTACATAGGTTTGAAACTCTCACCCCTTGTGGCTCCAAAGATCAAAGTGCCCCCGCTCCCCACATTTTAAAGTAAATGCTCAAGAGACAGACATTTTCCAGATTTCAGAGACTTGGGTCCAAGTCCTGCCCCACCACATTTTCCCTTTTCTTTCCTTAAGGGGCAAGCGCACCACAGGCTTCTGGTTTCAACCAAGCAGGGTTCATATCTGTGTACCAGCTGTCTCACATGCCACCCTGAAACACCTGGGGCCTGGTTTTCACAGGTGCTATGTTTCCACAGTTTCAAAGCTGTGCAGCTCTGCATCTCTGAAAATCAGGGGTCCAGCCCTCAACAACTGGAGGCACCCCAAATTAATGACACTGATCATTTTGGCCTAATTGGAAAGCTACCATGATGCTCTGTTGAGCTCTCTGGTCGCAGGAACCGCTCCCTTCCCTTGTGAAGGGCCCCACATTAGTGAGAGTTAGGGAAGCCACTTCATTTAATCTTTGAAAAGCAAAATATTACAATAGGAATTCCTCAAGCTGTAATTGCAGAGAATGTATGCACGACAAACACATTAACATTTAACACTATAAGCGCTTCAGAGACGTGCAGAACCTCACCACAAAGCTGTGCGGAGAAGTGGTGTGTATGAGAGACTGAGCAGGTTTGCAGAGGAAGGAATGAGAATTAGCAACATTCTCTCTCATGCAGATATTAATCCCCCCCGCCGCAATAAAATTTCTCTGTCTTATGCTGACTTCAGCCACGTCAGAGTCCTCCTTAGCTGATACATGGCTCATTATGTGCTCAAGCCTATGTCTCTGGGAAAAATTACTTTAAAAATAAAACAGGTGAATTCCTTGAGCTCACCTAAGTAGCAAAGGAAACCTAGTGAATTGGGTTCCGTTTGGAGTTGCAGATTGCGAAACTTTGTGTGTTTAAAGAAGAGAGTTTCTCTGGGGTAGTGAAACATTTGCACTGTTGTGCCAGGGATTTTCCATGAGGAGTGTCAGCCAGTGTCTGGAACTGCAGCTTCCGCAGCCTGTCATAGAAAGGGGATGAGATCACCAAGGAGAAGCCAACCACAGATTCCAGGTTGTCCACCAAGGTGAGAAATCACAGGGGAAAAAGCAGTTGAAGGCAGCTAACATGCTCCAAAAAAGATTTTTTTAAAATGTATCCATTAATTAGTAGTGATGTTGAAGTCTGAGAAAACAGCCCCAAGGCTCTACATTTCCCCTAGACCAAAGGTTCTCAAACTGTGGTCTGTGGACCCCCGGTAGTCTGCAAGCTCCATTCAGGTGATCCGCGGATAGTTCCCTCTAAGGTGTGGGCCTGGGCGGCCGCACACACGAGAACTAAGGGCCACCCCCCAGTTAGTGGAGCCGTGCAGGCATGGCTCCACTAATTAGGTGCCTGGACCCTGGAGAAGACGCACATGTAAGGTGAGGTGGTGACCTTGGGGGGAATAGGAGGTAGGTGGGAGGGGGCAGTGGGGTGAGAAGAGGGGGTGGGGGAATTTGGGATGTGCAGGGCTGCGGCAGCCAGAGAAAGAGGCGACTTTCCCCAGCTCCAGGGCTGCGGCTGCCGGGGAGAGACCCCCCCTCCTTCCCAGCCCCGGCTCTGTGGCTGCTGTGGCAAGAAAGAGAGCCCCCTCCTTCCCAGCCTCAGCTTGTGGGCTGCCGCAGCGGGGAAGAGAGGGCACATCCATCGCATTCGAATGGTAAGACTACTGATATTAAAATATGAGTTGTGTGCTTTTATTTGTAGAACAAAAAACCATTAATTATTAAGTTTTTTTTTATATAGTGCTTTTATCCAAAGTGCTTTACAATAGTTAGCTAATGGTACAAACAACATTTGGAAAGATCAGTAAGTGATCCGCTGAGACCCTCAGCAATTTTCAAGTGGTCCACAAAAAATAAAGTTTGAGAACCACTGCCCTAGACTGAAGGAAAACTTTCTCTGACCAAGCAGGCTGGGTTACGCAGATGTGTGAACCACTTTAATTACAATCCCATCTACAAGTTTCCAGCATGGGGTCTAGAAAACAGCACTGCAAGGCAGAGTATCTTGCAGTTCAACCCTGGGAATTTCTGGGGAGCAACAAGTTTGAATCTCATCTAGTCCTCTAATGATTTGCATTGTACTAGAAAGACAAGGCAGTGGGTTTTGAATTCTTTCAATTAGATATTTAATCTGTTCAAGGGAGTGGGATGGTGTTTTTAGATTGAAATCATAACCTTGATTCAAAGGACTTTAGGGTTGATGACACTACAGCCATCAGTGGTGAAGTTTTACTAAAGAGGCTGGATGAAGGAATTAGAACAAGAAGAAGAGTGATCCTAGCAAGGGCCTGAATGCTGCTCTGACTCCCCCCAAATCAACCACAACAAGTCTCTAATGCAAAATGAACCCAGACAACATTGCCCTTACAACCAAAGCTGTGCAAAAATGAAATGTGATGAGGGTGATTCTTCTTTCACTCATACCAGTGTAAATCAGAAGCAATTCATCTGAAGTCAATGAAATTACACTGGTGTAAAACCAGAGTAAATGAGACTAGAATCTGGTTAAACTGGTGGAGTTACACACATGTGCTGGTGTAAATCTGGAGTAACTACAGTGGAGTTTTACTGTTTTAAAAGAGGCGTGAATGAGAGGAGAATTCAGCCCATGATCTTCTCCTACAAAGAAAAATAAAGTTTTACCATTAACAACAACAGACGAGCCAGCCCATTTGTGTCTGCTTTCTGGAGAATGCACTTCTGCCTTCCCCTTTTATAAAGTACCAGTTGTACGCGATAGTCTTGTAGAAGCATAAGTGAAAGCTATCAGTGACTAACCAGCTTAGATCTGAGCATTATCTTCCCACTGCAATCAACTGGTGCAATGAACAAATAGATGCAATATTGTGAAAGCGCAGAGGGGTTGGCCATGAAACAGTAGAACATATATTGACTGTAACTACTCCCCAGAATATTAGATTTCATCTTGGAAACACTAATGCATAGTAAGCAGGCCAGGTTTCTCCTACCATGACAGACTCCCCTCTTTCAAACCTAGTCAATATCAATGTACAATTTCATGATATAAGATTTCAAAATGGGGACAACACCTGTGAAATACTGAAGTGTATTGATGAAGATGATACAGAATCACTGAGGAATCATGACACTGCTCCCAAACTAGCACTGATCCACTAGACCTTTAAAGATCATTTTCATTGTTCCAAATCACTTCAATGTCCCTCAGTCAAACACCATGCGGGTGTTTTTATTATCTCTGCAAGAAGTATCAGCTGTGGCATGGCCTTTTCATGCAATGGCCACTTGAGAGACACTGTATTAAGAGAGCTAAATACACACAGTGGCAATCTCTGAGCTCAGAAAAATGAATGACACCAGTTGTTGTACAGTAAGGCCCTTCATAGGATAGGTTTGTGTATGCTGGGTGAAAGTTTGGTGCAATTGCAGATTCATGGCTGTATATAAATTCTTAAAAAGAATGAGGAGTACTCGTGACTCCTCGTTCTTTTTGCTGATACAGACTAACACGGCTACCACTCTGAAACCTATAAATTCTTAAGAATTTTCAGCATTAAGAGTGAAATCCAGCAGCTGAAACTACTGGCCAAATGGGTTTCAGTTTTGGGGTTTGTTCTCTGAAGTGGAATTAGTTCTGGTTTGAAAGTTCTGATTGACAGCTCTGGGGACAAGTCCTTTGTTCAGCTCCAGGTAAAGTACAGACAGAACCAGACAAGTTTCACTCATACTCCCAAATAGACCTGAACCCTGACATGGTGAAAAGCATAGGCTGAGATTTCAAAGGAGCCTAAGGAAGTTAGATGCCTAAATCCCAGTAAAATTCAATGGAAGTTGGGCGCTTTGCTCCCTTAGGTTCATTTAAAAATCACTATCATAGCCCAGACTCTGTGGCTCACTTAGTTCTTATCTTGTCTTCTGAGGCAGCCAACAGGGGTCCAGTTAATGGCCTTGTGGTGATCTGAAGAGCTACTTATTAAGGGATGGGCCCGAGACCCAAAACATTTCACACAGTCCACTTTTTGGTCACCACCATGCTGCTGTGATCCAGAGGGGAACATTTCTGTCCCTTAACTTTGGATTTTGAATACAGTCATGAATGAAACCTTCAGGGCAATGTTCGGCATCAACAAAACTTGGGTTCTGAACCAGAACTTCTCTGAAGTTCAAGAGCATTTGGATCTGGAGCTCCAGTTTGGGACCATCTCTGTTAAAAAGTCCCCTGGAGGTAAAATGCAACAAAACCAGCCATCAGCCTCTCAGAACTGCCAGAGAGACATTGTAAAGTATGGCTACAACACTACATGTTTTAAAGTGAGTGACATTGGGGCAAGTCGGACTGTCAAACGTGGGGTCTGTAGACTCTCACAGATTCACTGTAAGGTTTGTTTAGTTCATCACTCTTGTACTTTAAGATTGGCTAATGGGTGAATGGAAATCTTGAGGTATAGCTCTTATTCCCCTGTTCACTAGCCAAGCAATAAGATTCTAGTTAGCAGGCTGGGCGGCAGCTGGGAGGCAGCATTGTAAATGATGTAGTCGTGGGAAGAAGCTGAATGGTGAAGCCAAAGAGTAATAGCAGTATGGAGGGAGGGGAGTGCTGACAGCAGCAGTGAGAATGAGAGAGGAGTCTGAAGAAAGAAAGAGCCGGAGAGAGACAAAGAGGGAGCTGGAGTGAGAGAGATGCAACAAGCTCAGCTTTTGTGGGAGCAGCATCTTGAATTGCTTTGCAGTGACTCTCTCTGGTTGACCCACAAGAAGCATTAAAAAGCTCCCAAAAGATCTGCGACCAACCATGGTTGGTTAGTAGGATGGGTCTGGCCAATACTATAGGACCAGGGTGAGGCAAAGAGACGAAGGGGAAAATAAGGGAAAGAGGGTATTGTCCCTTTGAAAAAAACACAGTGAGATAACTTCTTTGGGGGAGTGAGTAACCAAATTCTGAAAAATAATCCCAGCAGACTGAGTGTGAAACCACTTATATAGTACTGAAGTCCCTGTGGAACCCTCTGAAGGCTGGTCACTTCACTGGTAGAAAGTGTCCTGAGAAGAGTCACTTTGTCAAGCAAGAATGTAAAGTGTGTTAGGGGCTAATTCGTTCCATATCAACAGCTGCATTGGTATGATAAGACATTGAATCACTGAGTGTTCCCATAGTATCTCCGGTGAACCACTTTCCCCGTGCTGACAATCAGAGCTCTGAGCGGAGCCTTTATTCTATAATTTGGAGGTAATATTTTAGCACCCATTTCTGATGTGCTGCATCAGTGATTATGCTTGGGAGTAAGCAGCTGTCATCTTCTCTTCTATATACAGAAGTATGGCTTTTTTGGGTCAATTGTACTGCTGTTTTGAAATAAAATGTAAGGTTATTTCAGGATGAGTAATACATTCATTGATGTTATGTTACACAGAGCACATTAAAAAGAGTTACTTTGTTTTGTTTTTTAAAGAATGTAAAGTTTTAAAAAATGTGGTTACGAGACTGGATTTCGCTCAGTATTGGGGAACATAGGTCTTTCAATTAAGCCCTGAGTGGGACACCTACAGTTCATTTCCCTACTGTTTAGAGCAGAATTCTCTTAAAATGGGTCACTCTGGGAGAGAGACTCCTGTGCTGATCTGTGTAAAGTAGGATGAATTTCAGCCACATCAGATTGTCCTTCTGCTTGATCACAGATGACAAGGTATCTAACTACCAGAATATAAGTTTCCCTTTGAGATTCCTAGTTCCAAGAGGAACCAGTAATGGAGGTGCTTCATGTGTTTAAAGACAATAAAATTCAAGATCATTTGTCCATGCGAAATTCATTCGCTACACAGAAGTAACACCACCATGCCTAAACAAGAGTATTTGCACAGTGTCTTCCACGTGTGGCTTTGCTCCCGTCCCCTAGCCTGCCTTCTAAATCCTGGGAACTCACTTATTCTGAAGGGTGCTAATAATAAACACTGAGTTGCTAGCCACAGAGTTCAAGATGAGATGTTATTATTTGTTTGCTCTTCTATACTTCTCTGCATGGATCTACCTCTCAATGCCATTGCCTACATCTATGCAAGTTGAGTTGACTTGTAAATTTGATGGCATACATTTAAGCAAGAGAGGGATTGCTTGAACTGAACCTAATGGTAGACTTTCATTAAGCCCTCTTTTGGTTTACATATTTTGATCCACACCCCTGACACAACAAAGTCTTTTCCAACCAGACAAAACCAAGAGGACTCACCATCTCCCAGCAGGACTGCCCTATCCTGCTACAAGCTTCTGAAGGTTTTTTTCCCCTTTGAAATACATAGGACGTAGGATTCTTAATTGTATCCCGTTGATGTATTACTTGTTAACTGATTTTTATTTTTCAAAACATAATCAGAAATATTAAGCGAGTGCAAGAGAGTGTAATGAATTACCATGAAGTAAGAACAGATTATAGAGCAAATTTAGAGCTTTTGGTTGGAACTACGTTGGTAGCTAAATCAGAGAGTTGGGAGGGAGCCCAAACAAGCATATATAAAGCAATCCTACTGTTGAGCATTTGACTTGTGTAAAAACAATTGGTCAATTGGCCAGTCAAATATTACGAAATAATGTAAAAAATGGTCAAATATTTTAAAGCATTAATTTATTAGTACAGTAAGAACAGTAACAAAAAAGAGCAAGACATTATGGTCGGCAGTAGACTTAGCATTGGATTCTTATGCCTAATTACAAAAAAATAAGTTACTTAACCAAGGTACTTTAACTCAGAAAAATACAAAACAATGAAGTTCTAAAAAAATTAAAGAATGACACCATCCAAAAGGTAGGCTGCTGCCTATATCAGGACATTCTTGGAATATTTGACAATATTTCATGATGGCCAAATAAATAAGTGGTCAACTGACATTATTTGACTAGTCAATTGACCAGTTTGCTAAGCCTATGCAATCTATCCTTTCAACTCCCCAGCAAAAAAGCCCCAGCATCAGAAAAGATCATTCCAATTCCTTCATCATACAGGTAAAACAACTAACAAGAACTTTATTTTGATCTGAAGACTCTGAAAAGAACTAGGAAATATGGTGTCATCTCCACTGCAATCCATCATCTCCTCCAACAGAGACAGCTGCAGGAAATATCTGCACTCTTCAGCTGTCTCAACTGAACCACCTGCAGAGCAGTGCTAATGAAGTGCTTGCTAACTTGAAGACCAACTCAGGAAAGAAACTGAATCCAGCCTGAATTATATATAAATCTCATGGGTGTTTGGTTTAAGGTGGCTGTAGAAAAATAAAAGGGAACTGCTCATGTCGATCTATACCTGGCCATCCCCTGCTGATATCCACCAGACACCTTTACTGACTTGACTTTGTTTTTACTGATAGCTCTTATGCAACAAGCTGTAATAAAAGTCTGAAAACAAAATGAGATGCTTACCCGCCTTCAAAGATCTTGATCCTGGCTGGCTCCCCTCTTTTGGAAATGGGAGCCTCTTCTTCTGATTTGCCTCTTTTATCCTCTTCCTTCTCAGCTCTAGTTAAATCTTTTCGACCTTCATTGGAAAGGAGTGAAGGCAAATGAACCTATCTCCCCAAAAGAGCAAAACAATCATTTGTTACATTTCAAATGGCTCTAACAAACACACAGACCATATACACTGGGTTCCCTCAGATAGAGAAGTTTCAGAGTAGCAGCCGTGTTAGTCTGTAGAGAAGACAACCTACCACATGTGGTGCTGACTATGATGATTGTACCTAGTATCTATGACTTACATTTTCAAATATGCTCTCAAATTCTGGATCTTGTCCTCTGTTTGATATGTCTTATTTAGACTGAACTTTTAAGGGTGGGGAATGTGTTAAAGTACCATGTAAATTTACAACAATTTACATATTTTATTATAAAAACAATAAGTATTAACAAATATTT
This sequence comes from Chelonia mydas, assembly GCF_015237465.2. Classification (NCBI taxonomy): domain Eukaryota; kingdom Metazoa; phylum Chordata; order Testudines; family Cheloniidae; genus Chelonia; species Chelonia mydas. The sequence goes on along the minus strand of NC_051259.2, from coordinate 16,438,094 downwards.
AAGAATTACATCCCTCTTGTAAGGTGGGTCTATACAGTTATCTTCATTTCACAAATCTGAAAACTGAGGCATAGACAGGTGAAGTGTCTTGTCCAGGGTCACTCAGTGAGTCAGTGGCAGTCGGGAATAGAAACCAGGAGACTTCTAAACTTTGTATGAACCGATGGTTACTGAAAGCTCATGGGTGACTTCCTTTCAAGAAGAACAAAGCTAGCCAAGGGCTCGGCACCCCCACCGCCACAAATATAATGCCAACAAAAACTGTTTCTCCTTCTCCCCCGAGAGATTCTAAAAGTGAAGTTTTCTCTTCTTCCCACTGCTAAGCATGAGGCCCTTTGCTTTGTCATACACCCAAGCATAAAGACAGTCACACAGTGACATGCCATTTAGCGGGACTGTAAATCCTTATGTTTACCCCATGCAGATTTAAACCTTAGTTCTGTGCTATGTGACTCAATCTGCTCTAAGAAGAGCAAGACTCTGCATCTGGACCTCGTTATGCTACTTCAAGGAGCTCTGCGTGACATTACATTTTGGTGACATGACAAAGTTATGAGTTAACAAAACATTTTCTTTCACATTATCCACAAAGGTTTGAAAGTGCAAGGCAAGTTAGCTTTCACCTGAACTACATTTACTCTGTGTACAGAGCAGCACAGAGTGACTTCATTTTGTGGATATTGCCATTGCATGCTCAATGTATCATCCATAGCATTAAACTGTGTCCCAGATGACCAATAGTTTACTTCTTGGGGGAAGGTTGGGGGTGGCTTGTGAGAAGTTTCACTATGGTATGTTATTGCAAACTACCATCGGATTACTAGACAGAGGAAGGAAGATCTACCACAGAGAAGTGATATGACACTTGGCAAATCACTTAGGCCAAAGTTTACAAAATTGTCCACTAATTTTGTGAGTCCAACTTGAGACACTCAGCCTACATCTACACAGCAAAAAAATCCCCACAGCACTGAGTTTCAGAGCCTCGGTCAACAGACTTGGGCTCCTAGGGCCCATGCTGTGGGGCTAAAAATAGCAATGTACATATTCGGGCTTGGGCTGGTGCCTTGGTTCTGAAAGCCGAGGGTCTCAGAGCCTGGGATCCAGCCCAAGCCCAAATGTCTACATTACTATTTTCAGCCCAAGAGCATGGGCTGTAGGAGCCCAAGTCAGTTAACCCATGCTCTGGGACTCACAGCTGTGGGGATTTTTTTGCTGTGTAGACGTACACTTAGGGTGCTGAGAACCTAATGAAGTCAGTGGGAACACAGATGATCAGCACCTTTGAAAATCAAACTTTAGATGTCATGATTTGAACATCCAAAGTTAATGAAACTTTTCTGCAAGTTTTCACCTTAACTTTTTCTATGTCCCAGTTTCACCATTTGTAAAAGAACAGTAATAATAAATGCCATCACAAATGTAGCATTAGGCTTAATATATCAATGTTTTTGAAAGGGCAAGATATAAATGGACAGATGGAAGGCCCTAGACAGATGTAAAATAAATTATACAGTTGCTATTTTACTATTATTGCATATCATTCAGAAAGTGTGCATGCTCACTAAGCAGTTTAGTTAGTCATGAAGCTATTTGCAGAGCAGTCTACTCTTGCTTCAAACTTCATCAGCTTGGTAAATCTCCCTGAGACTGAAAAATCAAGCCAAGTCTGAACACCGTATGCAATGTACTACAGCTTACAGTAACTGACTGTATGTCCCATTGTATTAGAGACTATGGTTTATATTAACTTTTCTATTGTATTACCTGACAATGTATAGTTATAAAAGAGGATTTTTAAGGAAAATAATTACAAAGGTGCAGACTGAGGCCTGAACTTTCAGCCCCTAGACTGAGGCAATTGGAACCCAGCTATTGTTAACCACAACTTCCTGGGTAGCCAGGAAACTGTCCCTGGGAATCTTTCTCAATAACATGTAAATGAGCAGCCTTTAGAATTTCACTCCTACTGAACATGTGATTAAAAATCACTTTTTTTCCTCCATTGAATTAAATATGATTTGTGCTAATACTATCCCATTGAAGCAGCAGTTACTAATATAAACTAAGGTAAGCCATTTTCTCAGAAGACACATCAATAAAGCAGCCATCCCAATTTAGTGTGTCCCAGCTGAACACAGTAAACTTAAAAACATATTTTACACACACACAGCACCTTTCATCATGACACCTTTTACAAATATATACATATACCACCAGGACATGGTAGAGGCTTTGGAGTGGGACACATATATAAAAGAGAGCACAACAGTGCAGGGAGGTGAATTTTGCAGATACACCAGGGCAAATCCCCTACTCTTGCAAAATGCATCATGACCACTTTAATATCCACCGGGGCTTTCTTTTTAAGGTTTTGGCAAAAAGATCTTTAATCCATTTGGGGGAAACCGCATGTAATGAAATATCTCTGTCTTGAGGATTGAGAGTTGTGTCATCCCTGTCTAGATTTTAACCTATGATTACAGGGAAACCAGATATTTTAAACCTGATGTGTAGGTCATCTTTCCCAGCACAGCCTAAAAGCACTACTCTGTGTATGTGAGAACCCACATCCCATGTCAAAGTCAACCGGAGGGTGGGTGGCTCAGCATTTCTCAGAATGAGGCCCATAGTTGGTAATATACATTGAGACTCTTTGGGAAGAAAGATGCAGCATAAGGGTAAAGTATTTGTTATTGTTATTATAACACACATAGTAAGTGTCTCCTGGTTCCTTGAAATCATGTCTTGGGGGTTTCTGCAGGATATTGATGGAACTGCTGAAAAGAAATATGGTAACTCTGGTGTGTATTTTAAGACATATTTATAAGCAGCAATTGCAGCTGACATTACAATAAATTCAATCTTCAGGGTTCATTTTGCGATTCAGAAATAAAACAAACAATCCGGCAATACAAATTGGGTTGAAATGACTACCAAACTGCAAAAATTTCAGAGCAATTCTGTTTGCTAATCTGTATAATAATGATCTGGATTAGGGATTTGTATAGTTCGGTATTAACTGAAAATAGTATGTGCTATGCTCTGGAATCCTCCTTCCCCTCCCCGCCACCAAAATGAGGGGGAAAGCACCGTGTGGTAACCAATAGCTTCTCCCAGACCCAGAGGCCCACATGGCATCCCACTGACTTTAGTGGAGCTCTGCACAGTCACCGGGCTCTGCCTGTGTGAAGCAGCTTGCATGACTGTGGCATGGTTGGTTAAGAATATAAAACAGATTTGTCTTACTTCTTCTAACTCTTTTCAGGGTTTAGGGTCAATTTTACAGAAGTATTTAGGCCCTTAAAGACGCAGATAGGCACCTGTGGCATATAAGCACCAAAGTGAGTTAAGTGCCTAACTCCAATCGATTTTTCAATGGGAGTTAAGTGTCCAAGATGTTTAGGTGCTTTAGTAAATCCTATGACGTGCCTATCTGCATCTTTAGGTTCCTAAATATCTTTGTAAATCTGGCCCTGAGTACTTTTGAGTGTTCAGATACCATGGTAATGACTGTGGGATAGGTAGGTAGACTTACAGATGGAATCCCATTACCTAAAACATCCGTACCTATACACGAGTTTGTTTTTTATTAACATTTCACAAAATAAAAAAAAATGATAACTTTTATAATTTTTTTTAAAAAATTGAAATAACAAGGCATCAAGGCAAATATAAGTGTCATCTTTTGTGCTTAGTACTGGTAGTTCAACGTAAGGAGGCGATCACATACTGCTCTGCTGATTGCCAGACAAGTAGACACTGAACTATATAATATCCTGCCATAAAGCAGCTTTGCCAATGTCTTTTGGCCAAGAGTGTGTTTTGCGTTCTTACGCACTCCTGCTGTCCCACTGAGGGTAAGCATTCACCAGGATGAGAAAGAGATGCACAATGAGCCCCTACTAAATTAACACCTCTCCTCCCTCCATTTCTGCCCCCCGCCCACATAGACAGGAGGAAAGCCAACACTTTTCTTACCTCTGTCATTTTTGGCTTCCTGGAGCTGGACGGCACAAGCCTGCCTGTCTCTGGACGTGGAGCGGTAGCCATGGTATAGATTTCTTTGCACACCTTCTGCTTGGATCTCAGGAGTGAGAGGGCTGCTTTAGTAGATATACCTGGGAGGTTGGGATTATACAAGCTAATGCACCAGCTGGCATACACTGAGGACCTTCCGTCGACTTGCTGGATGTGATTTGGCTTTATGTAGTTTAAATAGCACCAACTGACATTAGTAGTTGTGTGGAGACTGGGGAACTGAAGTACTTTCTTCAGATCTGTACCTTCTCGAGACTTCATTGCACTTTGCGTGATGTCGAAATGAGGCGCTGGGCTCGGAGGATTTGGTAGGGGGTGTTCTGCTAGCTCTTTGGAGTCTTCCTTCTTTACTGTTTGCAAAGGTGTCTTGCTTCGGAACTGCTTGCCAGCTTGTGGTGTGTATTCCTCCAGTGCCTCAAAGCTCGAAGCACCTGGTTGTGGCAAGGCTGGTGGCATAATACTTGGGATTTCCTTTGGCTCAGACTGCTTAGAGGACAAACTAGGTGGAGTTTCAACCTCAAGTCGGCCTTGGCTCTCTGGCAGAAAGTGAGATATATCCTGCTTTTTCCCCTCCTCTATTGCACTGGACGGCTTCACCACTTCCAACTTTTCTTCCACTTCAGAGACTTCCTCCTCTTTCACTCTTTTCTGCTGCTGTGTTTCCATCGTCAGCTCCAAGCTACCAGCTGGAGAGAGCATCCGCTTGCTTCCACCAACTGTTGATGAGCCCCCTTCCAATCCCAGGACACTTTCTGATGGGGAGGTGAGTGGCATATAGCCCTTCCTTTCTGGTAATGGCAATGGCACTCTGAGATATGGAGTCTGGAAGATGCTTCTTTGATCCTCTGTGATCATCTGTGCCAAATCGAAGCCTATTCCATGAACGTCAGAGCTGCACACCAGGGCACCTTTGGGTTGGCGATCACCAAACTTTGGAAGGACAATAGAAGATGGACTACACTGGGACTGAGTGACTAGGATTTGAGAAAGAGTAGTATACATTGCACTCCCATAGGTTGGCATGTTAGTCTGAATGCGAACGGGGACTACAAGTGATACCATAGGAGCCGGACACGTAGGAACCATCAGCTGAGATGTGGAGACTGAGGCTGAAGGGCTGGTTGTGCTGGTCAAAGGATGTAACCTGCTGTCGGAGCTGTACTCTGTGCATGGAGAAAGGCTGGAGGTTCCTGCTGGTGGAGAGACACTTGATTTGATCTGTGGTAAATGGCCACCAACCTCACTCGGCAACTGGAGAGCAAACGGAGACTGTAGAGGTAGAAAAAATGCAGAAGGGAGCGGTGAGGAGCCTGGGTAATGGACAGGTAAGAATGAAGAGTGCTGCCTGTACGGTACTTCTGCTGGATGTGACATTAACGGAGGGACAACGTGAAGCTGGCCTGGGTGGAGAAGAGCCTGCTGAAGAGGAAGTGGTGGTGTCTGATATATAGAGGGAGGAATCTGTGGCATAGGAAACGGAGCAGAGAGGATGTCGGACACAGTCTGAGTGGAGAAGAGCTCTGCAGACTGTCCTGGCTGCGGCAGAAGGTGCTGGAAAGGGAAGAGAGATACTTGTGGGGACATACGCTGTTTTTCATGCAGTGCTAGTTGTGGCATCGGATGATGAAACACCTGCAGAGCCTCAGAGTATGGCTGGCTGTACACAGGCTGAGGGCTATCTTTTGGCTGACTCTTATCACCATGTGGGGATGAGGACAATGAAGATGCAGGCTGATGGGGCAAACTGGTGGCAGGAGATTTACTGGAAGAAGGCAATAGTTCTTCTGTCTCTTGCCTTCCTTTTGGGGCTGAGTCTGGCTCATGCTCTGGATGACTGGTCAGAGATGCTTGCCTAACCAGAAAGCACTTCCTCCTCTCCTGTGGAGCCGAGGAAACTGAAGGGCCAGGTATTGAAGCAGAAGAGGATGACAAGCTTCCATAGTCAAATGATTTACTACGGGGCTCCGACATCTGAGAAGGATGAGACACATTAGGGGTCTGCTCAGAAGCAGATCTTCGCATTTCCCTGGAATGATGATGGTGGCTCGGTACCATTAACATATGTGAGCCAATGCCAAGGGGTTTAGTATGGGATTCAGAGGGCTGGCTGACAGCCTCGGATTTACTGTATTCTTCACGATCAAATGAAATGGAATGGCTGGAGCCATGGGATATACTACTTTCCTGACTTGGACTTCTCGTCAGGGAGACGGACTCAAAACTGGACTCTCCAGAAGACTGAGCCATTTCTGCCAGCCGCAGCCTTTTCTTTTTTGGCGGGAGTTTCTCGGCAGGAAGCTGGGAGAGAGTTTGGCTTCTCTGAGGCCACTGAAATTCCTCAGTTTTTTCTGGCTCTTTAGGAGGTGGCTCAGGCTCAGTTTCAGGTCTATCAGGCTCTTCAGTGACAAGAATCTCAGGGACCTGGATGTTGGGTTGGCGTACCAGCTTTGGCTGCAGGGAATGAGGTGGCCTACTGTGCTGCATTGCTGGCTGAGATGAGTACTGGGTTAAAGGTTTTTCTTCTGCTTCCAAGCCACTCAGCTGTTCTATAGAATCAGACTTCTCGAAGGAACTTGTATGCTGGATGACAGAGATCTCTTTTGAAGTTTTTCTTCTCTCTTTGCTTTCTGTACTAGAAACTGGCTTTGTAGTTCTGGAGTGAAAGCCAGCACTGACTTCAGTGAGCGGGATGGCTTTACCTGTATCAGCTGGTGACTTAATGGACTCACGGGGTAAGTTCAAAGCAACATCCGATGATGCTGGGTTAGCAAACTGACTTACTGGCCTCATGCTGGATGAGGGAGTTTCAGGCAACTCAAAAGCTGGAGGGTCCTCATCGTCACCAAGGCTCTTTTCTTTTCGTCTTTTTCTGAGTGGAGTAAGCTCTAAACTGGTCCCCAGCTTGTAATGCATCATCTGCGGCCATGTATCAGGATCCACAAGACTTTTCTCAGCTTCTGAAGAGGTATGGGAACTGGAAGAATGAGGCTTTGAGATCTGAAGTTCTGAACAGTAATATTTCTTATGCGCTTCATAATTATCCCTTTTCTTGTAGCGAGCACCACAGATATTACACTCATAAACGAACCCTTTAACTTTCGGACCCTTCCTTGTCTTTCTGGTCAGATCACTTTCCTTGATTTCTTGTTCCTCGGTAGGTTTGGAAACGGTTTCTTTGCTTACTGAGCTAACCTCCTCTGAACCATATTCCATTCCCAAAGGTAGCTCAATAGCTGGTTGTCGTTTTAGCATTCGAGGATGTGAAGAAAACACTTGACTGCGGCTTACGACATCAGATTCCATGATGTGGTCATCAAATGAATAACTACCTCTAAAGGTCTGAGGGGAGCTTATAGTGCAGGCAGCAGAAGGCATTGAATGGCTTCTTAGGAGAGGCACTGTCTCTGTGGCACTGTGGGATTGCTGAAGGGATAACAATGATTGTTCAGGCTTAATTTTTTCACCATGAGATGTCAATGATTTTGATGCATTCAACTGGCTACTGGAACCAGACTTGCTGTCAAACTGAAATGGTTCTCTATATGCACCAGACTTTGGAGATTCAATGCTGCTACGTCTAGATAAAGAACTTCTTCTAGGCTTCACGCTATCTATTTCACTGGTATCTACAACAGCTTCATTAATTGTAATTAGCTTAGTGATGTGTTCAATAACCTGTGTTCTGGGCACAGACAATGGTACCATGCTAGGTTTATCTTCAGTGGACACGTGTGGAAACCCCTGGGTTGTGGTTGCAGCTAACATTGCTGTCCTTTGCCCAATTCTCCCACATTTCCCAAAAATAATTTCTGCATAAGATTTTGCATTTGTATTTGGTGGGCTGATCTGTTGTTCTGCACTTTCTGATCGCGAGAAGTAGCCTGACTCTGTACTTCCTTTACTGCCAGGGCTAAGGAACGCCTGCTCATCTATCACCTTCTTCCTTTCACTTAATCGGAGTGCAAGCTTCTGTTTTATAGTATGTGTATCTTCTGATTTGTGGCTCAAAGCATGATCAGATGAGGGCTCCACAAACTGCATGTTGTCCTCAAGAGACTGAGACATACTGGAATGGGATAATGAACACCGGTCGTGGCTGGAACCTTGGCTTCCTAGACTATGCAAACTACTAGATAACAGGGTGTGCTTTCGCCGGGGTGATAGTTCTACTGAATGACCTGACATTGCACCTGTCTCCTCTTCTGAATCTGTGCTTTCTCCTTCAGTAGGTTCTTCAAATTCCTCCCCACCGATCCTTTCCATTTCCAAACTGGAAGGATACATCTCTGCTCCAATTCCTGAGGCCAGCCCCGCTTTTATTCTATGAGCATGAGACTTCCTATGTTTATACAAATTGCTTTTAGTCTTAAAAGAAAAGCCACATGGAATGCAAGGGTATGGCCGCTCACCTGTGTGTGATCTGATATGTTTCTGGAGAACACTTGGCTTTGCACAAGGCCTACTGCAGTACTGACAAATGTATTTGCCTGGCTTTTGAGGTTTCTTCTCCTTCTTGTGCACTTCCTCAGTTTGTTTTAAGGAAACTTGGGAAGGTCGAGGGATATAGACTTTTTGAACGGATGGCATGTCCTCTCCAGGAAGGATTGGTGAATGGGAAGGTATGAGCTGGCTGTGATGAGAATGAAGCCCAGGTGATGAAAAAGAGCCAGAAGGACCCGGTCTTACTGGATCGACTAGCTGCCATGTGGGCCCTTCAAGGATCTGCTCTGGTTTTCCAGGAGACATAAATGCTGGTGACAGTGGATGCTGCTGAAGCTGTGAAACGTGGGGAGCGTGCTCCAAAGAGGAATGCTTGGGTTGCTTCTGACTTCCAATTTTCTCCTGAGATTCCTCTCTTGGAATTGGCAAGGAGCCAGAAAAGTGCTGCAGCGATCTGATATCAAGAAGAGGGGTTGCTTGTGAAGACGTAGAGCTGCCCTGATACGTAGAGGCAGATGAAATACCGGAGTGGAAAGCCTCTCCTTTGGTAAGCCTCTTTCTGGGACTTTCCTCAGCCTTTTTTGTGCTTTTCTGGCTTTGTTCAGGATCCATGACCTTAAAAGGGTCTTTGAATGCTATTTTGGGCAGGTTTTGGCAGGCTTCATTTATGAATAATAAAGGTCTCCTCTGTAGATTCCCTGCTTTGCCTGCATTTGCTATGAAGCTGGAGCTACCAAGAGATGGTTGTTGATATAAGATTTTACTAAAGTATCACTAGTTGCTATTTGATTCAAAAAAATGTTTCAGGGTCAATAAAGTTCACATTGGTAATGCATGACAAACTACTTCAAAGAGAGAAAACTGTCCAAAACTTTTAATCCAAATGTTTTCCTTGTGAACTTGGTTAAGGCTTTAAATCTTGCCATTTTATTTCAGTTGACAGTGGCAAGCCTTCAAAGTCAAGAAGCAACCCACAATGTGTCTCTTGTTTGTTATGCAAACCTTTGAAAACTTGAGACTTTAGTGCTCATCTCATAATCATCGTTTTCCTTTACAAGGAAAATAACACTGAATGGTGTGTGTTGCCCGTGTCTTCCTGCTCTTCCACTTTTGAGTTCAAAGGCCTCGAAAAAGTATTCCCCACATTTCTGTAATCACATTAACCAAGACACAAATTACTGCAGCATTCATATTTCACCAATGAAATACTGTTATATTTTTATAGAGGATAACAAACATTCTATACAAAAGAAAATTCATAATAGTTCAACTAATCCTTACCATTTTGAACATTTTGAGTGACAATGCAAACCTAAATATTACTGCTGTGAAAACTCAGGGATCTACTCTCTCTTCACTACATGCATACCCAGGCACCGTAACAGTAACTGAAGCTAGAGGGATACAAACAACTTGAAATCTAGTCACAGTATTTTTAAAAAAAATGAGTTAAAAGTCATTTCAGGTCTTACACCTGCTTGACTTCTCCCACAACCCCTGCCAATTTTTATAGTTTTATAATCACATTTTCCTACCTAATTTAATGGACTATGCAAAGAAAACCATGGAACTAAGTACATACAAAGCGTTACCAAATGCACCAAGTAAATACACTGAAAAACAGAGAACAATCTCTCTCCTTCTAAGTCTCTTAATGTCGCAATAATCTTAGGTGTCACTAGTAATAGCAGTACGTAAAAAAAACATACAGAATATGGTTTTCTTAAATTGCCTGTGTCCCTTTAAGTAAACTCCCTGAGTTTATCATTTTTTTCTAATAGATAATGACATGGAGACTTATTTTAGTGCTGCTCCTGTCGGATGCCCATATCTCAAATATGGGGTTGCTCACATTGGCACTGTGTGTGTAAATGCTAGGTTTATGGGCCTACCATTTTAACAACCCAGTGTGGGCTTGGGATGTCCTGTTTACATGACCACATTTGAAAACAGAATCCTTGACTGGTATACCACATTCTCAGATCAGTATACATTATCGTAATTGTCATTCACACATCATCTTTGAGAACTACAGTGAGATTAAAATTCAGAACAGTAGGACACCTCACTTGTTTTTTTGTCATTACTCTAGGCACCTAAACAATATAATTGCCATGCTTTTCATATTCCTAGACATCTCTCATATCAATCAGACTCCAATATTTAGCTTGCTCTGTTGCTGAAGGGCCATTGCCACTGCTCTCAGCCTCTCCATTCCTCTTATAACCTGGCTGTAATTCACAATGTATTGATTTCCAAGTGCATGGACTTATCTGCCAGGTGTGGGGGCACATGGCAACAGTGAACGGCAACTCCCAGAAAGAATCTTTGGAATTTCAGCACCCTGCAATGGATACCTGTACATGTCAGTATAAGAGAGGAACTTAGCTTTGTGAGCTTTCAGCATGTTAAAGGACTTAAAGGAATAATACAGCTGTTTTGGAGCATGTCTCTGAGACTCTCTCCTGTCACTGGAGTTAATTGCATTAACGGTATTATATCACTTTTTTTTTTAATCATATGCATAGAGGTTACAGTTCTCTCCCATCTGCAATATCCTTATCTAGAGCATATTCTGAATATGGGGGCTGCAATTTTCAAACCTGAGTGCCTAAATTTAGTCACCAAAATAAAAAGTCTGATTTTCATTTCAGAGATGCTGAGCACCCATAACTCCAACTGAAGAAAGGGGGAGCTCAGCACCTCTGAAAATCAGGTGAATTGGTTATATAGGGCAACCCACTTACAGTGAACTTGGATATGAGACTCTGTTAACCTGTTGTGCCAGTCAACAAACAAAAGCTTTTAAGGAGAATAGGAGAGCTTCTTAGAGGGATGGAACGGAAGACAGCCAGTGTCTTGTGAGAAAAATTGGATTGTGTCTCTTAAGTAGGAACAACTGGCAAGTACAATGTTGTGACACACTGTACCTCAAAATAATACCCTGTAACAACCATATTCACCACTTTTATATGGGGTTATGATATATTTTGTACAAAGTATGCCTTGTGTGGTATCATTTGAAAAGTCATAATTTGCTGAACATTGTTGTCCTGTCAAAATTTGTGCATCAACATTGTATATGGAGATATGAGATTTTGTTATAGGTTTGTTCTTGAAACATACTGTGAGTCTGGGAAACACCCACAGACTAACCCCTCAGAGGTAACAAAGGACAGTAAATAAAGGCCTTGAATGTCAAGCTGCACATATATAGAAGGTGCAAGCAAGAATCTGCAATTCATATGAAGGAGTGATTGTAGGGCAGGTAGCCAATCGGACTGCCTAACCCCATGACACAGCAAGGATTGTTCCAGTACGAGGAGTTGGGGTATAAGAAGGGAGAACACACTACACCCAAATTACCTCTCCTCCCCTCACCTCTACTCATAGAGCAAGATCGTTTGAAAGACAAAGAAGCATCATTGAACTAGAGGAATGGTCCCAGGCTGTAAGGGGATCCAGCCTGCAAACTAAGAACTATGCACTGTAAACTGCCTGCAGCATCTGGTGTAATGAGAAAGTTGCTTGCTTCAAATTTTACTTATCTTGGTAAAGTTTAGGAATTAGATTGTAATTTTATCATTTTATTTCCTTTTGTAACCAATTCTGACTTTTTATGCTTGTATCACTTATAATCACTTAAAATCTATCTTTCCATATGTGACATTATCTGACTGGAATATGACCATGCAAATCATTGTTTCTACCACTGTTATATAATTGCAACAAATCTTATACAAAGTATGATGCATGGCCTGAAAGAGTTAAGCATCCTGCAGGATAAAGGATCCAGATCCAAACTTTAGAGACATGTTAGAAAAGTATGTGAATGGTAATTAGGGCCATTCCATGGCAGATAGGCTAGAACTTTGAAATGCAAACCTATATTGTTAGATGTTAGAGGTGATATTAATTGTATGTGTGTACACATATCTTGTTAGAGGTTAACAGTGTAGTCAAACAGTCCCTGTCTATGCTGTATTCTGTTAATTAAGAGATCAAAAGGAAATATTAACATTTAAATTAATTGTAGATATAGTGATATCAATGTATTCATCTCTCTTTGAAATGTACAGCAAATCACCTGTGAGTGGTGGAAAACAGGCAATTGCCTTATGTTAATCCATGTAGCTAATTACCGGTGATGCTTAGGAAACAGGTCTACTTCAGAGTCTCTATGATTGCCTATTGTTCGCCTAAGGACTTCAAGCTGTCAAAAGAAGGCCTGAAACTGTATAAAAACCTTTGGGTCCTGATCCTTATCTCAGATCTGCTTGATGCTTCATGCAGTGAAGCTTAAGTCATAAGACTGAGATTTCCAGTCCTATCTGCATCACCCTGATTATGAACATTGGACTATAACCTATGGACTAATCCTGAAAGAATTCTTTGCAACTACAAAGCTCATCATCTCTACTATGAATCTGATCTCAGAACTGTACTCATGCCTGTATGTATTCTGATCTTTTAACCAATACTCTCTCTCTTTTCTTTTTTAATAAATTTTAGTTTAGTTAATAAGAATTGGCTGTAAGCGTGTATTTGGGTAAAATCTGGAATATTAATTAACCTGGGAGGTAATGTGTCCAATCCTTTGGGATTGGTAGAACTTTCTTATATGATGAATAAGATTTTCAGTAATCCTCATCATATTTGACTTGGGTGTGGGGGTTGAGGCCTGAGGCTGGGTGGCTTTAAGGGAACTGTGTTGTTGGCTTCTGGGTAATGAGCAAGGTATTATAGAAGCTGTTTTGTGCTGGCTTGGTAAATCTAAGGATTGGAATATCCACCAGCTTTGGGGATTGTCTGCCCCATTCTTTGTAGTTCACCCTAATTGAGTAACCTCAGTGCGGCACCCCTGGGATCCCGGTCACACCATAGTTAATAAACTTGTTTTCATATTTTATCTCAACCAGTGTGTTTTTGGTTGAAGTGTCTGGGGGAATCCCTACTCAGGTTAACAAAGGTTGTGGTATGATAATTTGCTTTGATGAAATGACAAACTAACGAGCTTACACTGATCAAGAGGGTCTTGAATAGTGTAACATACACATTTCTGGGGTGCAATGCTGGGGCTGGGAGATTTGCAGGTGTCCCAGTTCCTGAGTGGCTCGGAGAGCATTCATGTAACTTTGCTGGGTGTGCCTTTGCATGCTAATGGCTGTGCGTGAGCCTCAAGGTTAAGCACTGGAGTAAACTGCCTAGGGAGGTGATGGAATCTCCATCATTGGAGATTTTTAAGAGCAGGTTAGACAAACACCTGTCAGGGATGGTCTAGATAATACTTAGTCCTGCCATGAGCGCAGGGGACTGGACTAGATGACCTCTCGAGGTCCCTTCCAGTTCTATGATTCTATGAAGAGGGATCAATTGATTTAATAAAACATCTTAATCAAAATGCTGCTACTTAACAGTTTGATCCTGGCCAGATGGAACGTGTTGGTACGTGAGCATGAGGTAAATGGTGCTGAGCTGGATGAGGAATACAAGGAATCCCCATCCTGTGTTATGGAGAGTACTGCTCCACAATCCCCAATTCACTACTGGAAATGACAGCATGACAGCAGTGAGGCTCAACAGGGGAACATGTTGCCTAGCTGATGGTTGTGTTTGACCATCCCATTGTCTCTGTGAGTGAGGCCCTGTCTCAACTAGAAAACAAAGGTGTTATTCTAAAAACCTGCCAGCTACCATCTTTAATTAATGGAGTTGAAAAAGGTGGCAGCATCCTAGCATTCGTCACAACCAGCTGGCTTGTGCTGGAAAGGATCAAACCCTATCCACACTAACTGCTAGCACATTTTTAAACACCGCTTATAGCGCATTAGCTAGCACACCGTTCTTTCTAGGGTAGACAGGACCTTTGTGAACCCGCGCTCAAAGGAACTTGAGACTTACTTCCTTTTGTCTACACGTGGATTCTGCTCAGTGCTCACGTTTGTCCTGGAGCTTCATGCCCTTCCACTATCTGCTGAGCACCTCGCGGACTTGCAACAGCAATCTAAAGAGGATGCCTTATCTTATTCACAAGTTTGTTGCTAAAAGGAGCAATTCATTATCGTTTTGAAACCTTCTTTTTAAACGGTCCTGGCTGCCAGCGTACGTCTGACTAACACCAGCTGGGACCAGTCAGCTTGAGGCAGAACACTCATCGTTTTTGGTAGCACTGATGATTAACTGCATGTCCTTGTCACAAGTTTAAGAATTACCCTGCTCTGGGGTCATTTCTAGACTTACACCAGTGCATTGTAGTTTCGACACAGCTGCCTCTCTGTGATGCCCTCATGCCAGCAGTAGTCTATGGAATAGAACATTAATTTAGCCACCAGCTTCTCGTCATATTTACTTTTACGGTGCGCAGATGGATCATGGGAGTGTGAAAGGAGAACGTGGGATGTAACAGACTCAAGTCCCCAGATTCCCATGAAGAGAATCAACTTCAGTATCATTTCTCTGTTTTAGTTAACATTCTGCATCATGAACATGGCGCTACAAGATTACAAAATGTCCTGTAAATGAAGTGATAGTGTTACTTTTTGTTTAAAATCAGTGCTCTTTGCTCAGCACACCAGTAAGATAAGACAGAAGCGGTCTGGCATTTTTTTTCTTACTACTTTAGTTTGCTGGAAATGGATCTAAGCAGAGACTTTTTAAGAAAGCTGTGAGCTCTCTCTCTCTCTCTCTCTCTCTCTCTCTCTCTCTCACAAGCTCAAACCCATGCATTAAAAACTGCCAGCTACAGCACTCTGCGATAGGCCAGAAAGAAGTCTGCATTTTGCTTTCTCCTATGGCCTCCATGATCACAACTCTGTGGACAATGGCACCTTTATGATTTGGGGGAGGGCTTTGAGATGATTCGTTGTGTCAACCCAAACACGATCTCTAGCCTTCTCCAATGAAGAAGTCGATACCAGCTGTTTCTGCTGGGATCTTTGCATGGCAGTTAACATTTAAAAAAAACCAATCAATTGACAACTCATCAAGTGTGGGCATTCTGGAGAAATTCAAGATACTTTCTATCTTTTTCTTCAGTTACTGAATGACTGTATCCAAAGTAGTTGGCAACGTTAACAGAACAAAAAAGTTCTAAAACCAATCCCCTCACCCCAGAATTATAATTCTCCAGGGAAAGTACAATAAATAAAGGAGCAAGAATAAATGTCATTAACCTAAAAGTAGGGGGCAAGGTTTTCCCGTGTGTCTGAACTCTGCTTGGCACAGGATAAAGTAGTGTGTGGGGTGCCTCTCAGGGGCTGGTTTTGGTTGTCTGACCCTCCACTCCCTAGCTCTGAGATAAGTTAGAGCAGCTGAGGAGCTGCTCTACATTATGCCAGTAGAGAAGAAATGTAGTGGAGTTCTGTTCCCCCATGTTCTCTTGTTCTGCCAACACGGCACTTATGCTGGAGGAGAAAAGGAGGTGGCTGGTGCAGGAGGTGGATATGCTGACTCTGACAACTTAACACCAGCAGAGCATTCCCATACACAAGGGAAATTCTCCACTGGCCACTTCTGGCCAGAATTTGGCTGCTTTGTACCCCCTGAGCAACGCAAAGTGGCCACAGGGGAAGGGGGAATCAGGCCAGATTTATTTTCTTGATTAGTCCCTTCTTCAAATTGCTGTCCCAAGCTCTTTCCATTCTCCAACATATACTGTCCATCTCCATGCCATTTTCTTTTTTATCCTGATCTTGCTGTACTATTCAATCTGTTTTGTATTAATTTTCTCCCCTCTCTTTCTTTGAAAAGCAGCCCCTCTTTTCCTCTCAGGCTTTTATATTCACCCCGAACTCTCTGTTCACCCCTCTGCTTTCTCCTGTGGTACATGGTCTATTACCCTTCACTCCCTTTGATTTCCCAACACTACTGCAAAGCAGAACACTGTGTTGCCACCACATCAACAGATCTTTAAGAAGATTCTGATCTGATGACACCTACATCTTAGCTACTTTTGAATGTCTGTGGGGAAATACGAAAGACATTCAAGCTAGGGGTTTTGGTTGTTATTTTTATTCATTTCCAGTATCTGAAAAATGCCTGGCTGCATTAGAACTTTGTATCTCCCTAGATAGGTTTACTCGACCCCAAAACGGGTATATTTGAAGAGAAATTGGCTGCTTTATTAGCAGTGGCAAACACAAAGGGTGACGTTCTGTCCTCACTGAAGTCAATAACAAAATTCCCACTGACTTCAATGGGACCAAAATTCCACCCCAATTTTTTTACAAAATACTTATAAATGCTTTTTTAAACAGTCTCATCTATTGTTTGCATCCTACATTCCTGCATGTGCTGGAACTCAACCCTGTGCAGAGGGCCAGTCACAAGGTCCATAAACCACTAAAAACTCATCCAAGCCTTCAAAATAGGGCTGAAGCAGGACTTGAGTCATGCCTATGCCCAGTGCTTGACCCCAGCACGGGGAGAACGTCATCTTATGTGTGTACTGCAACACATAGACAAGGTGCTTGTTATGTCACTTGGGGTGAGACCCACAGCACGAGGAGTGCTACAGGCTGTAATTCACAGCTGACTTGTGATCGGGATGAGAATTTCATTAAAAGTACCCTTCCAGGAGCCAGACCATTTTCTGCTGAGTTTGAGGAGTTTTGTTTTGTTTTATTTTTGTTTGTTTTGGGAGGGGTTTTTTTGTCCCCAAGTTTGTTTTGAAAAAGCAATTCTTGAAAACTTGCAACCTATGTTGTTTTATAAATTGTTTTCAGTTTAAACTGAAAGCCGTGATGAAACTTCTTCATCAAAGTGACAAAACTCTGCTTTCAGGAACACCCCTAGAGAAGGAATTATTTTCTCATACATTAGGGTATGTTTCAATTAGAACAAGATCATCCTGCTTAGTCTGAAGTTCTTCCGGTGGAAACTCTGCCTCTGCTATATGTATTCTCACTGAGGAATCATAACAAACAATCTTTGGTTCTGAATGAAGTTCACAGAAGGTCAATGAGTTCTTTCCCCCATATAACAAAATATACTGCAAGAGATCTTGTCTCTTTTTTTCCTGTGAAACATGGTAAGATATTTCCACACAAAACCAATATACAAGCTATGAATAAAGCATATGGAGTTGTAAGTACAGTACTCTCTGCTTCCTGTATTGTATGTTCCTGATAACTAGTTCTTGCACATGGGTTTGAGTGACAGAAGATATGCTGCCATAGACCTTCAAAGAGAAATATTTGTGACCAAGACGGAATTATGATGTAACCAGTGATCTGCGTGAGCATTAGCACAGCTTCGGTCATTATTTTTGGTAACTGGAGTCATTAATATAAGTTAAACAAGCTAACGTGATGTTGGATTAGTTACATTCTTGATAAGCTTATCTGGCAAATGTCTCTAGAAATATTGGAGCAAAGAGCTCAAGCAACCAACCAAATAGAAAACCAAGTCCTACTGTTTCAGTATGAAGGGCAGAATATATATTCGACTTATACCCACTTTAAATCATTAAAACAAAACAGAGATTACTTACAGTGGAACTGATTTTCTTTAATTTTGATGGGGTGCCTCCTTTTTTTGCTCAGGGTTTAATTCAGTCTGAAAAACAACACCACACTGTGATTATTAAACAAATATATTAAAATGCCATCTCAGCAGTGTTAGCACAGGACTGACACCAGGTGCCCTGATGGAGCAGTTTGCCTGGTAACAGAGAGAGTACACAAACCCAGTCCCAACAGGTGGAGGAGTCCTTAGCGGCTCGGTTAACCTCACTAGGCAGGTTCACTAAGATGGTGACATGCATGTTCATGAAAAGGACATCCCCAGGGTTACCCCTTCTGCCAGTGTGACAGCATGCAGGAAATCACAGGCTTGTTTATGTCAGCCACGTAGGCATCAGGCAGAGCACAGCTCTAGGTGGGTGCGGCAGAGCTGAGAGGAGCCTCAAAATTCAGATCTGGATTTCAACAATTCAGATCAAAGGTTCAGATTCCACAGCTCTTCCCCTAAACTGCTTAGATTGGGGTAGGAGGTGTTGTTTGAGCCCTTCTCGGGCTCTGAGTAAATTAAGTGCAGTCCATTTCCAGGTGCCAAATGTGCTCTGCATTCAAATATAGAGATGTTTTCTTCCTAACTACCAGCACTAAAAATTCCCTCTGGAATTTGAGGTTCATTTCAGTCCTCACCAATAATATAAATATCTGCAGGCTAAATTCAGACCTCACAGACACCTGAGCAAATCCACTGCCATGGATGGCAGGTGAACTGCCAGCTTGGGGAGGCCAACCAGGCCTGCCCCTCCCGCCAGAGGCCTCTCCTCTCCCACCCCCTCCTCCTGCCAGAGCCCAGAGCCTCCTCCCTCCCTGTGGCCACCAGCCCCTCCACCCCCACCCCAGCCCCCAAGCACTGGGCAGGTGGGTAGCGCGCAGCCTCCTGAGTGCCAGACAGGCAGGTGGGTGGTGTGCGCCCCCCACCCCCAAGTGCTGGGCAGACCATGTGGCCCCCAGCCTCAGTGACCTCAGCCCCTCCCAGAGCACAGGGTGGGCAGCCCCAGCACTTGCAGCCTCCCCCACAGCACCAGGCAGTGTGGCCCCAGCATCTGGGGGGCCCCCCAGTGCTGGGTGGCCCCAGCCACCCCAAGTCCCAGCCGCAGGCCTGCTGTGGCCGCCCTACCTTCAGCCCGCTTCCCAGTTGGAAGATGAGCACCCTTCCTGGGCTGGAGTCAAGGGAAGGGCAAGCAGGAGGGGGCCTGGGGCAGAGCGTGGGCAGGGCCATGCTGGGCTGTTTGGGGAGGCAAAGCCTTCCGCAGCCTACAATATGCACTTCCCATGCCCACTGCCCTCAAATTGTGCCGTCAGTTGTACTGCACAACCAATTGTCTTCAAGAGAGTGGAATTTCATCCTGCAACTGGAGTTTCATTTATACAATTATAAACTATCCCCGAGTCAGAATGAAATACAGGGCCCTCTCCCATAGTTGAGTTGGTTCTGTTAATAACATTTTTTTTTGGCAAGCAACACACAGTACTCACACAGCTCTAAGAACCGATTTTTCACTTCACTGGCAGTGTAGTGACAAAACGTCATCTGATGATACTGCAGCTGAGATACTGGGCCACCATGAGGCAGTTGTCCCTAGCCTACAATATAGCACATTGGCCCATCACTCGCTGTGCTGTTGAATAGAATGTCTGAGGATAGGAACTCAGTTTATTTATTTATTTAATTATATTTTAATTTCTAGCTAAATTACAATAGATGCTAATGAAGACAATGGCTGATAAAGTCTTGAATAAGGATCAATGCATACAAGTGCTGCACTGACTTCTCCCACACTGTTCTACCAATGCACATTAATCTGGACCTCCAGATATTCCATTCCCCCCCCACATCCTGCTCTGCTAATTCAGTGCATACCAGATATGCAGCTTCCCTGATATTTCATTCCTTAGTCCCCCAACCATGCTGCCAATGCTCAGTCCTCAAAATGCTAAGGCTTGATATCCTCTTTTGTGGGCGAAATTTGCACTTACAAAATTTGCAATCACATTTTTGCGCTCTTGAAACGACCTGTGGGAGCAAGCCAGAGGACTTTGCACCTGCAGTCAGGTAGTTAGACTTGTGAGTAGTTAGTGAGCGTTAGCGCTCACCAAAGGGTGGCCACTTTAGAAATTTGGCCCTAAAGATCCTTTTCATAGAATCATAGAATATCAGGGTTGGAAGGGACCTCAGGAGGTCATCTAGTCCAACCCCCTGCTCAAAGCAGGACCAATCCCCAACTAAATCATCCCAGCCAGGGCTTTGTCAAGCCTGACCTTAAAAACTTCTAAGGAAGGAGATTCCACCACCTCCCTAGGTAACACATTCCAGTGTTTCATCACCCTCCTAGTGAAAAAGTTTTTCCTAATATCCAACCTAAACCTCCCCCACTGCAACTTGAAATATCCAACCTAAACCTCCCCCATTGCAACTTGAGTGTGTATCTGTGGATCTAGGTTAGGTGTCTAGTTCCAAACAAAATAGCCAGGGAGGTCCCAAGGATACTCCGAAATCCCTAACAGTATGAGACAAAATCTAACAGACCAACTTCAAAAATTATTTATAAAATCAACACATAGCTGTATGAAACGGGTTCTCATTTGGCAGCTCAGAACTGTAACATTGGAGTTTTGGTTATATCACAAGTAAAAGTGAGTTTGGTGGTTTATATAGTACTCTTTTAAACACTAAAATCAACACAAAATCTATCCTGATCAGCACTCTATTGACATGAGTTGCAGTGCCTCAACATTGCTCGTGGCTGAGCAGCATCAACAGCATTGGGAGGCAGGAGAGGGAGCGCTGGACTGAAATAGCAGGGTGTGTCTCATCAGGTTGACAGTCTCCCAGCATTTATTCTCATATTGGAAATCCCCAAAACAGAGGCTGAACAATAAAATGAACTCAGCACAGGAAATAAATGACTTTGAATATTCCTCCAATTTACAAATTCATTTAAACACTTTTTGTTAACACATGATTCTAGTCGACAGAGGGTCGCTTTTTTTAAAGTCAAAATGTAAAGACAGCATCAACTGTTGCAACAAATGCACCTTCAAGGAGCTCCCACATTTTTATAAATAAATAAAACTTTATACCACATTTTAATTCTTAAATAATGGCCCACAAATAATACGGCACGGACATTGTGACTTGCATCTACTGTGCCTCAGTTTACCAAATCCTGAAAATAAAATGACAGCTCTAGTCTCTCCCTCACATACTGTGCCATAGCAAAGGAATGCCACTTACTTCCTTACATAGTGGCTTTTCTACTAAAGAGTTCAAAGCACCAGATAAATATTAATGAAGCTCCACATCAAACTCTCTTGTGCAGCTAACTATCCTTGTCTCGATTTTACACACACGGAACGATTGGGCCCACGGTCACACAGCGAGTCGGGGGAAAGTGAACATCAGCACTTAGAAATCACCACACTGTGCTTTAACCATGAGACCTTGCTCCCTCCATGTCTGACTGCTAATGACAATGCTACTTGCATAGCACAAGCCACTGGCTTTTTAGCTTGCGTTCTCAGTCTAGGCTACAGATATCCTAAGGCCATTAACCGAATGCTTACCCTTCTTAATGGAGCCACACAAATTTATAAAGTGTATCTACTATTCACAGGCAGCTATTCACTTAAAAGTCCAGAAGCGAGTTATTATGTAGACTAAATTGAATGTTATACTGAACCAAGTGGCCTCCTTTCACCTGAAGTTTGAGGTCACAGGCCACAGGAGAACGGTATTTTTTCCACCTTCACCCTTTGCTTTCTAGTTTTACTATAAAATTGAAAACAGGCAAACTGAAGACTCATGGGAGCCCTGAGCACCGGAAGTATGCAGCAGGAACAGGTGTGGTGCTACAGTGGCTGAGTGTGTTAGTCTTTCACCTTTGGAAATCCAAGTCCAAGCCTTGGTTATATCACAAGTAAAAATGAGTTTGGTGGGTCACCCCAAAATCTGGCCCAGATCAGCACTCGGTGGACATGACTTGCAATGCCTCAGGCTATGTCTACCCTTGCAGAGTTTTTGTGCTGTCAGTTTCAACGGTGATAGTGAACCGGTGAAAGAAAAGCGCTGGTTTGTGTACTCACTTACTTCCACAGGTGTCAGAGAGTGTTCACCTTTGCAGCACTTCCATCCCTGATGAGAGCAGCGCACTGAGGGCAGCTACCCCGCAGTGCGCGCTCTCCATTTTGACAATAGGTCTTGTGGGAAGGTGGGGGGGGGTGTTTGCGGGGCACCCTGGGTCCCTGCACAGCCCCCTCTCCCCAAACACTGTTCAGCTCCAGGAGCTCAGCTTTGCTCCACGCAAGGGATTGTTTGCTCCATGGAGCAGCCATTGTCACCTGGCCAGATGACACATGAGCACTTGCCAAGACAACAGGAAGGGGAGTTTCAAAGTTCCTGGGGCTTTACAGGGGGAGGCGTGGACGTCTGTTTACCTGGCCCTCTTGCTGAGGATGGAGGAAAGTCACATTGGATCCTGTCAAGCTCCTAACCACCCTGTTCACATCCAGGCCATATCCACTCCCTGGTGCCAGCACTGGGCAGAGTCCACAGGCCACTCCCTGCTGTTCTGTTGTGTAAACAGCGAAAGAGAGAGTCCCCTGGCCACTCCCAACATGATGCCAGCACTGGGAGGGAGGGAATTTCCAGGAGCTGGTTGGGGTGGGCGGGGGGTGGGGGGAGGGTTTTCCAGCCTTTCCCCAGCCTCTCTTCCACTGGGTATCGATTAACGTTGCTGCTACTGCCACTCCACCGTCTCCTTCGCTGGAGAAGGGAGGACTCCAGGGGCTTCTCCTAGCCGGACGGCTGCTGCCAGCGGGACACTTGAGATGTGTCAGAGCTGCGAGGCCAGCCTGGGGTGAACGTTGAATCCTGGAGACCCCCCCATTAGAAAAGACTCGCCTAAGCCTGAGCCAGTGCTGGCGACCCAGCAGCACCCTGAGCACATGCAGCTGAATGAAGGAGTGGGAACTATGCCCGCCAATGCCAAGGCAGCCCAAGTGAGAAGTACAAGGGGAGCCCACCCATTGTCCAGGACACAAATGAGTGTGGACGGTGAAGACTAAAGGCGCCTTTCCAGACCCTGTTAGCTGTATTTCCCTTTGGTTTTGCAGCTCCTCATAGTCTTCTTACCACAGCCACGTGTTCTGTTTCTCTTAAAAAGAAAGAAGGAGCAGCAGCTGTGTGAGAAGGCTGGAGGCAGGGAGGAGAATGGAGGGATACGGCTGTGCACATGGGAAGATGGGCTGTTCAATTACAAAGATATGGGAATTGGTATCTCAGGAAGCACCCGCGACAGCACATGCGAGCAGGAAGCTCAGCACAGTGGGAGGCTTCTTGACATGCTGGTCGGGGCCAGTCATTTCACTTTGCACATCTGAACCTCAGCGCCATCCGACACACACTCTGCATCCACGGATTTGTCCTCTAGAATGTAGTTTTCAAACTTCCCCCTTATCCCAAGTGCCGGGGGGGGGTGGGGGGAGGCTACAAATTATTTTGGATTTTATCCCTCTTTAGCAACAGATAATTGTTAGAAAATACAAGGGAGACAAGGTGGGTGAGGTAATAGTTTTTATTGGACCAACTTCTGTTGATGAGAAAGACAAGCGTTAAAGCGTCCATCCTCCCATGTGCAAAGCTCTTCCTCAGGTCTGGCAAATTTACTCAGGCCTGGTCTATATTACAGAGTTAGTCAACGTAAGGCAGTTTACATCGACCTAATTCTGGAAGTGTCTGCACTACAACGTAGCTCCCACTGATGTAAATCGCCCACTTCACCAACTTACTAGCTCCACCTCCGTGAGAGGCATAGCGCCAAGTCAATGTAGTTAGGTCGACGCAGAGTTAGTGTAGACACTGCATTGCTTACACTGGCTGTTGCTGCCTTTCAGAAGCAGTCCCACAATGCCCCACACTGCAGTTAAATTGGTGCAAGTGCTCCTGGTGGAGATATGCACTGCCAACAAAAAGTGTAGTGTGGACATCCAAAAGCAGTTTAATTACTGCAGTGACTGTAAGTTAACATAACTTACGTCGACTTAATTTTGTAGCGTAGACTTGGCTTAGGTCAATGCAATGTCAGTGTAGACACTTCGTTGCTTACATCGACTGTTGCTGCCTTTCAGAGACCATCCCACAATGCCCCACACTGGCAGTTAAATCAGTGCAAGTGCACCAGGTGAGGATGTGCACCGCCGACACAAGGATCAATTACTGCGGTGGCTGTAACTCACTGTAACTTAGGTCAAATTAATTTTGTAGTGTAGACTTGTTCTCAGAGTCCCAGCTAAATACTAGATGGAACAGATTGTTTAGCATACGTAATTAACACATATTTCAAAGGACCATTCAAGGTGAAGTTATCCGTTAACACCCCTCCAGTCATAGGGAGGAGAAAAAAAGGGGGGGGGGGTGAAATGAGCTGCCCACAGACCAGGACACAATAACCCAAAGTGGCAGCAGAACCTGCCAGAATAACATGCAAAACCTGCAGACATATCTCCATTGCTACAATGATCAGGACTCCTCACAACACACCTTTCAAGATCTATTGGTCCTACAGTTGCCTATCACAACACGTGGTGTACCTTATTCATTGCACTAAATGCCCCAGTAACAACGACGTGGGTGAAACCAGACACTCACTATGTTTTCAAATGAACTCACATAGGAAAACGATGACAGACAAGAACACCACATCACCTGTGGATGAACACTTTTCACAAAGTAATCACTCTATACTGACCTCAGTCTCTGAGGAACCCTGCACAACACGTTCAAAAAGGCAAGCCTCGGAGCTTAAATTCATAATGTCGCTAGACACTAAAAATCATGGACTGACAGAGACATTATTTCAACAATCTACAACCCCTGCCACCTTCCTTTCCTCCCTATGACTGGAGGAGTGTTAACAGACAACTTCACCTTGAATGGTCCCCTGAAATATTTCAGAGTAGCAGCCGTGTTAGTCTGTATTCGCAAAAAGAAAAAGAGTACTTGTAGCACCTTAGAGATTAACAAATTTATTTGAGCGTAAGCTTTCGTGAGCTACAGCTCACTGCATCCGATGAAGTGAGCTGTAGCTCACAAAAGCTTATGCTCAAATAAATTTGTTAATCTCTAAGGTGCCACAAGTACTCCTTTTCTTTTTCCCCTGAAATATGCGTTAACTACTTA
This sequence comes from Chelonia mydas, assembly GCF_015237465.2. Taxonomy (NCBI): domain Eukaryota; kingdom Metazoa; phylum Chordata; order Testudines; family Cheloniidae; genus Chelonia; species Chelonia mydas. Next base: position 16,412,921 of record NC_051259.2, on the reverse strand, counting down.
TGCTAAACAATCTGTTCCATCTCCTCTGAGGGCTTGTCTTCATGCAGCCGCACTGCTGTAGCACTTTAGTGAAGATGATCAGACACTGATGGGAGAGCTTCTCCTGCTGGCATAGGTCAGATACCATCCCGAGAGGCGGTGGCTACGGCGACAGGAGAAGCTCTCCCGCCGACAAAGCGCTGTCTACATGGGGGTTAGGTCGGTATAAATGCATCACTCAGGACTGTGGATTTTTCATGCCCCTGAGCAACATAGTTACACTGAAGGGAGTTTATGCTGTAGACCTGGCCTGAGTACCTTTCCCAGACCTGAAGAAGAGCTCTGTGTAAGCTCAAAAGCTTGTCACCCTCATGAAGAGAAGTTGGTCCAATAAAAGATATTCCCTCACCCACCTTGTCTCTCAAATATCCACAGATCAACACAGCTACAGCAGCACTGTATGCAGAAAATTAAAGGGACATTTATGGGTCTCTTTACACATTCTTTACAAAGGACAAATCAATATGCATTTTAAAGCCACAAACACAAGTGTCCAGAAACATATGCAATCGGCCTGATTCTCCTCTCACACCAATTTTCCACTGATGTAACTTCTGTGGAGTTACTCTGCATTTACGAAGATGAGGTCAAAATCAGGCACTGGACTACAACTCAAGTGACCTGGGGAATTCCGGGAATTCCCAGCTAAGCTACACATTTTGTGTGAGAAGTCAGGCGAGTGATTTAATATACAAAGTGCCTCAGTTCCCAGTGGTAAAATGGAAATAATATATGTGTGTTGTAAGCATAAAAATCCATCAACAACTGTGAGGCACTGAGATACTCCACTGAGGAGGGCCATACAAGTACATAGACAGATACATAGATTAAATGCTTTCTTAAAGTCCCTTTTTCATTTAAACAATTCCTGTAGTTGTCACAGGAATGGTATGGGAGCGTGAATGAGAGGGGAGATGGTCAACATAACTGGCAAATAGAAAGACAATGTGGGGGAGGTAATATATTTTACTGGACCTACTTCTGTTGGTGAAAGAAACAAGCTTTCAAGCTCACACAGAGCTCTTCTTCAGGACCTGAAGCTTGTCTCTTTCACCAACAGCAAATAAAAGATATATTACCTCACCCACCCTGTCTCTCTAATATCCTGGGACCGACATGGCTACAACAACACTGCAAAAAATAATTGCCAATGGAAGGAGATGCGTTCGGGAGACAAACCCTCTATTAGAATGTAATCTCCATTAAGAAAAGATTTGGGAACGCCTGCTGTTGAAGGAAAGTTTTTATTCTTTTTACCCAGATTCCACCCGGGCTCATCAACTTTCCTTCTCAGCTCACCATAAAATGAAGTCTCAGCTGATAAAGAAAAGAAACTTAGCATTTTGCCAGCATGATATGTGTAAACACTAAACAGTAAAATTTTCATAACCTCAAGCAGCTATTCCAAACAGAGAAGCTTTTTAGTCACACAGACTAATTTTTGCAAAAGTGCATTTTTTAAAAAGTTAAAAATAAACATTAAAATTGGAAGAAAAAGGAACAAACTATCAACAGCCACATGAATGTCACATGATGGTGATGCAGCCTGGAATTCAGGCGCGCTCCCTCCAAACACAGATTTAGGAGAGGTACTAGCAGATACCTGCCTTTAGTTTGGTCCTAGGAGCACAATACAAATGACTTGTCATCTTAGACGAATATGCAGTTCTGGCCCATCCATCTCAATCCTGATTGGCAGCACCCACTGCTATTCCAGCCCTGGAACATTTCTATAGTTCCATCAGTGCACTCCCATCCCCCTCTGCCAAGGCTGCCCCATTTTGTGGTGGACAAACACTCACTTGGGACTATGAAACTCCACTAAAGTCATTTCCATTGAGTTAAACTGTGATTTGAACTCAGTCTCCTGCAGTTAATAAATACATACATACTAACTCTTATATAGCAATTTTCATCAGTAGATCTCAAAGCACTTTACAAAGGAAGTCACTATCATTATCCCATTTTACAGTTGGTGAAACTAAGGCACAGAAAGGGGAAATGACTTGCCCAAAGTCACCCAGCTTGCTAGTGACAGAGCCGGGAATAGAACCTAGGTCTCCTGAGTCCCAATCTGGTGCTCTATCCATTAGGACAGTAGTTTTCAAGCTTTTTTCATTTTGGGGCCCCTAAAAATGTTCAGATAGAAGTGTGGACCCCTTTGGAAATCTTAAACATAGTCTGTTGACCACAGGTTGAAAACCACTGTTCTATGGTTACAATAAACTTTTGTGGACCCCTTAGACATAGTCTGCAGGCCCCCAGGCAGGGGTGCTGGAACTAGGGGTGCTGCCAGACCCCCTGGATTGAAGTGGCTTCCACCATATACAGAGTTTACAGTTTTGTTCAATGGCTTTCAGCTCCCACTCCCCAAAACTGTTCCAACTCTACTGCCCCCGGGGATCTGCAGGGCACAAGTTGAAAAACACGGCACTAGGAGACATACCCTGCCTCTGGGAAGAGCAGCTCCCTCCACCTCTCATTTTACAGTCCAGGAAACATTCTCCTCATGTACAATGATCTTAACCTATAACCTCACAACCAAAACTCAAGAAAACAGAATTCTCTCTCATTTTACTAAGAAGACCCTCAAGATTGTTTGTGGCTGTGAAATAGAATTACACTGTATGCGTCTAGAGACTCCTTGGGATTAGTGTAAAAACTCTCTGCTATTTTCAGTTCCTGTACTCGGTCGTGATTTAATTTATGCACTGGTGTGAAAAATGATTAGTAAACTAATATTTTGAAACTAGTGCCAAGTAATGATTCTTTCAAAATTCGTTGGAATTAATGTCTCCACCCCTGCCAAAACCAAGAGGGGGAAATCAGCTATTGGCAAGATGTCGACTCTTTCTAAATTTGTGTGTCTTGGGTGAATCTAAAGCAGTAATTCCCTTTCCTTGGCAATATAGTCGTGTTCCCCACCCCCTCACCCCGAGACTTATGGTTATCCTTATGTATTGTGAAATCTTCCCAAATGTTTCCACATAGTTTCAAACCACAAAGTGGGCGGGGGGGGGGAGGTGAAGAAGAGGATAACTACAGTTCAGATGGAGTTTACGATTGCTGCTCAATTTCATAATTGCAGGGTGAATCAGCAGGGAGCAAGGTTTCAGTCAATACCATGACCCCATGGCCGGTAACCTTCATACAGATCAGCTGAAAATGGTTTCCCTTGATGCTCTCCTGACAAATCCATGAACTTGAACTCAAGGATTATTTTACCTTTCTTTCTCTGACACAGAAATTCTGTATCATAAGACTCTTGCTGAGCACTTCCTTAAAGCAGATTCTTCTCAACACTAGTTGCTAGCTTCTTACATTTACACTATATACAACTGAACCTGCTGTCAGGTGAAATGGTCTACAATGAAAATTTGGTTTATAGGTAAGTTGAATGAAAGTCCCAGGGCTTGTCTAAAAGGGAACATGCAGGAATTAACTTATGGTGTAAACTCAATGAACATAAATTAAAAGACATTCACCCCCTGCTCCCAGTATGAATGCAGTGGTACCCCAGCTGCATGCGCGTTACACATGGTGCGTACCCCTGGCAGGGGCAGAACCGGACCCACAGAAGCGCCAAAGAGAAAAAGTGCTGGCCGCCTCATGGCCCGCTCAGTGTGGCCTGGCGACCCCTCCATCGTGATGGGGAAGGGGGAAAGGGGACAAAAGTGAGTTGCAATTCAAAGCCTGAGGGTTGCAGCGCCACTCAGGTCATGATGGAAGGCCGTGGTGCCAAACCTGAGTGGGTAGTGGGGTGGCCAGTGCTGCTCCCACTTACTGCTACTGTGGGGTCACCTCCTGCACCTTGGCTCCCTCTGCCAGGGGCCTGCCTGACCTCACCCCACTTCCAGCAGCCCATGTCCCATTTGTTCTGCCTGCAGAACTCACTCAGCCTCAAGACTTGCTACAAGTACAGGGAGCCACAGTGAGTGTCCACACAGGGTAACTGGCCAGGAGAAGGGCGACAGGGAGCCCTGGTGGGAGGGGTGGACATGAGCGGGGTCTTGACTATGGGCTGGGCTCTGTGATGAGTCGTGGCGGGTGACTCACTTTTTTTTTTCTTTGCTCTGGGTGGGAGTTTTATTGGACAAGAAACTTGGGTGCATTGTGCATACCAGGTGAAACATTTCTGGGGGCAACTGTGTGGGCGCTTTCATTCAGGAGCAAAGTGGCTGTAGATCGCTGTACGTCAATTATCCTGCAGTTACAGTGAACTAAGACCAATTGCTCCTGAATGAGAGCATCCACACAAGAATTTAATTCGCTTTAACTCAAACACATTGATTTTGCACCTTTATTTGATTTGCCTTAATTTCCTGAATGTCCCCATATAGACAAGCCCCCAGATTGCTTCAGAACATCACAATGCGCACAACAGAATCCTGCTTTTCAAGTGAAATTTACTCCTGTGTAGAGAGTCAGCACAGGGCCTAGGTTCCACTTAAGACCTTCTTAAGTCCCAATTTTAGGGCTTAAGTAATGCACAGACCTTGCTCTCTGCAAAGGCTGAATTTCACCAGTAGTGTACCTCCACTGAGAGGGAAGTTGCCCTAGGGAAAGAGGGCTTCGTTGTACAATCAACTGATTTTAAAAAGCCAAGGCACCTTTTCCCTGTTAATGACGACTGCCTCTAAGAGTCAAGAGTGTAACGCTATTTCAAAAAAGGGGAACATCTTTGTGGGACGTATTAGCAGGAGTGTTGTAAGCAAGACATGAGAAGTAATTCTTCCGCTCTACTCCACTCTGATTAGGCCTCAACTGGAGTACTGTGTCCAGTTTTGGGCACCACATTCCAGGAAGGATGTGCACAAATTGGAGAAAGTCCAGAGAAGAGCAACAAAAATGATTAAAGGTCTAGAAAACATGACCTATGGGGGAAGATTGAAAAAATTGGGTTTGTTTAGTCTGGGAAAGAGAAGACTGAGAGGGGACATGAGAACAGTTTTCAAGTATGTAATAGGTTGTTACAAGGAGGAGGAAGAAAAATTGTTCTTCTTAACCTCTGACGATAGGACAAGAAGCAATGGGCTTAAATTGCAGCAAGGGAGGTGTAGGTTGGACATTAGGAAAAACTTCCTGTCAGGGTGGTTAAGCACTGGAATAAGTTGCCTAGGGGGGTTGTGGAATCTCCATCACTGGAGATTTTTAAGAGCAGGTTAGACAAACACCTGTCAGGGATGGTCTAGATAATTAGTCCTGCCACGAGTGCAGGGGACTGGACTAGATGATCTCTCAAGGTCCCTTCCCGTTCTATGATTCTGTGATTCTAGGGCAGGCTGGTGACTCCCTCCATCCCTCGCTGAAAGATAATTCCAAGTGAAACTCTAGTGGTTCAATTAGGATACACTATTTTGCATCTGATGGCTGAAATGGAAACTTTAGTACCAAAATGCTGGCCAGAGTGGCAGATACAGAATGTGGATATCCTACAAACTAGGTACCAAAGAGGATAAGTGTGCTCCCCAGCATTTGGAGCATTTAATTTTACCCAGACATTACACAGTGCAGTCCGCACATTTCAGTGATTACCTTCATATCTTCCATGCACTCATAAAAGCAAGGCTAGATAGTGCTGGTCATGAAGGGCTAGATTCTGCCACCCTTAGTCTCCCTGAGTTCAGTGCCACAACTCATGGCTAAGGTACTACTCACCATAAAAAGGGTTGGAGGATACAGCCCATTTTAATTAGGTTGGACAGCAGTGGTGGCTAAAGTTTGAGGCTCGGTCTACACTACAGAGTTGGGTCGACATAAGGCAGCTTACCTTGACCTAACTCTGTAAGCGTCTACACTACAACATTGCTCCCGCTGATGTAAGCTGCCCACTATACTGATGCTTAGGTCACAGTAGTTAGGGCCTGTTGGCAGTCAGCCTCACGTGGGGCTCACAACTGAAGCCCCCGCCCCAGGGATGACAGCCAGCTCCAGCTGCAGGCCCCAGGGCAGGGCCAGGGCGCTCCAGCTGTCAATGCCCCACACAGTTAAGTTGATGGATGTGCTCCTGGTGAGGATGCATATCACTGACAGAGGGGGCAGTGTGTGGACATGAACCATGGTGGCTGCATGTCAACCTACATTAGGCTGATTTAATTCTGTAGTGTAAACAAAGCCTTAGTCACTGGATATAAAACAGAAGCACAGAATTAAAAGATGGAAAAGAGCCATTAGGTAGGTCAATAGCATCAAGAAAACAATAATAGTGATTAACTATAAGTAAGCCTCTGTGTTTGTCACGGAGGTCACGGAAGCCACAGATTCCATGATTTTCCGTGACCTCTTGTGACTTCAGCAGCGGCCTGTGTGGCTGGCCTGGGAGCAGCCTGAGCAGCTTGGGCAGCCCCCGGGTCAGTTGCACCGGCTGCTGCTGGGGCAGTCTCGGGCCCTGCAGCAGGAGTTTGGGTGTGGGGGGGCTCAGAGCTGGGGATTGGATTGCGGGGCGGTGCTTACCTGGGAGAGGACTCCCTGGAGGAGCAACAGGAACTCCCCTCCCTCAGCTCCTAGCTCCACCTGCTGCTTCCACCTGCAGGCACCGCCCCCGCAGCTCGCATTGGCCATGGTTCCCAGCCAATGGGAGCTGCAGAACCGGGGCTTGGGGTGGAGCAGAGGTGGCATGTGGAGCTAGGAGCTGGACGTCGCGGCTTCCTAGGAGCTGGGTAGGGAACCTGCCCCAGCCCCGCCAACGCACCACCCCCCACCCTGTATCTGTGGTACTCCCTGGGCTGCGCGGTCCCAGCACCCGCCGCACTCCCCTCGGCCACGCCTCCCTGATCACCCACTGGGCCGCCACCCCAGCACCCACGGCACCCCCAGGGCGCCACCCCTCCCCCCAAGTTTTAACCGGGGTATAAAGTACAAGTCATGGACAGGTCACGGACTGTGAATTTTTGTTACTGCCTGTGACCTGTCCATGACTTTTACTAAAAATACCCATGACTAAAACATAGCCTTAGGTCTAAGGTCCCCTCCTGTTCCTTGCAGCATATTCTCCAGTTGTTTGCTCACATCAGTGCTAAGCGTTTCCAGTGATGTAGTGCCCATCCCAGGCAGTGCAATTCCTATCACATTTTGCTGCGTAAGGACACAGAGAAAGCCGCACAATGATTCTCAGTCTTTGACTAGTGTAGCCCCAAGTAGCTCATCCAGGTTCCTGGAGCTGTGTGTGCTGGTATCTCAGCAAGAGGCACACTGTCCCTGGTAGGGAAGGGGAGCCAGGGCAGACTCAGAGGTAGAGAGAAGAGCCACTATGTAGAACGACAGGGGCCCCGTTGGTTTGGGGAAGGACTACAGGCGTGCCCTCTCGGAGGAGGGGGCAGAGTCAAATGACTGACAAGAGACAGCCCGGAAAAAAGAGCTAGCCTGGAGTGAGATACCCCCCTGGGGGCACTGCTAGGGGGAGAGGCCATTTGGGAGCATTCTGGAACCAGCCAGGGAAACGGCAGGACTGGCTATGTGGGAGGCTGATAAGGCCCAGGTAGGGTTGCCAACCCTCCCGGTTTGGCTGAGAGTCTCCCGGAATGGGGCTTGATCTCCCGGAGGCTACTGAAGCCAATCCGGGAGATGTTAGGCTGCTAAAATTCCGGCGGCGCAGCAGGGCTAAGGCAGGCTCCCTACCTGCCCTGGCTCCGAGCTGCTCTGGAAGCAGCCGGCATGTCCAGCAGTGGCTCCTAGGCAGAGGTGTGACAGAGGGTCTCTGTGTGCTGCCCCAGCCCCAAGTGCCAACTTCTCAGCTTCCATTGGCCACCCCTGAACCTAGGAGCCACTGCCGGACATGCCACCGTTTACAGGAGCCACCCGAGGGCATCGCCGCCTGGCTGGAGCTTGCACCCCAAACCTCCTCCAGAACCCCAACCCCCTACCCCATCCCTAAGCCCCCTTCTGCATCCAAACTCCTTCCTAGAGCCCATACCCCAAATCCCCTCCTGCACTCCAACCCCATGCCCCATCCCTGAGCCCATTCCCACACCCGAATTCCCTCCCAGAGCCCACACCCCCTCCTGAATCTTTATCCCCTTCCCCAGCCCCCTCCCGCACCCAAACTCCCTCCCGAAGCCCGCACCCCGAACTCCCCCTCGCACCCCAACCCTTTGCCCAGCCCAGAGCCCACTCCCACACTCCAGCCCCTTGACCCCACCCCCCAGCCCATAGCCCCCACCTCCTCCTGCACCACAACCCGCTTCCCCAGCCTGGTGAAAGCGAGTGAGAGTAGGGGAGAGCGAGCGATGAAGGGAGGGCGGCTGGAGTGAGCGGGGGCGGTGCCTCAGAGAAGGGATGGAGCAGGGGTGTGATCTTGGGGAAGGGGCTGGGCCAGGGTGTTTGGGTTTGTGCGATTAGGCAGTTGGTAACCCTAGACCCAGGCCTGCTTGCAGGGTTCCCCTGAGAACTGGCCTCTGGGGACCTGGAAGCAAGAACCCTCAGCCTGAGCCTTTCCCTCTCCAAGATGTAGAGCTTTGCTGAGAAAACTCCCCCCAGCCCGGCGGAGTGAGCCCCCCCAGCTCTCCAAGTCAGATCAGTCAGCAAGTGGCCAGCTCTGCTCTGCCTGCTAGTCCAGGGCTGCCGCCTGCTGCCAGTGTGTCTGGGCACTGGGGTAGGAGACTAACGTTAGGATTTTAGTAGAGTTTTGTAACCTGCACCCTGAGTCCTGCACCCCTTTGTGGGGAGGGGAAATCCTGGCACCAGCAGCTGCCTGACTCCTGCGTGGAGAGAATGCCTGCCAGCAGCGATCGTCAGCCCTCTGCAGGGACTGAAGGGTCCAGAGGAGCAGTTGTGGAGTTGTGAGTCATCATCTCTTAGTTAGCTAGTCAGGGAGGTTGTTTGGGAGACCCCTCCGCCCTGAACTGCATCCTCAAGCCAGGGGGTCAGGGGTTGGGGATTTTATTATCTGCTGCCTGTTAAACCTGTAGAGGGACTTCCCACTTTATCCCCCTTGGGTGTCCTTTGGGTTGCACTGAACCCAGTCAGCCACATCACTAACTGCTGCACAGAAGATAGCGTGGTCACCGGTCACCAGGGGGCTCAACACAATACGCGTACCAACAGGACAGTAATTTCACATTTGCTATATCAAGTCATGTGACTGGGGAAATTAATGGTTATTATCAGCGTGGGCACCAGTGACCCCGAGAACAGTGTTATAACCCTGTTCTGTTCTATTTAGCTCCTGTTTGATGTAATTACTGTGTGGGAGATACTGTATGTGTTTGTGATATTTCTTGGGAGTCTCCAACTATCTGGCAAGTAAGTGGGGGTTACCCTGTGGTCAGAATTTTCCTCCCATGCTGCCTGGTGACACTGACAGGAATGAGTGAAGGGGGTGGAAGCACCCCAAATAAATTCATATGGGGAGAAAATAAGGAATTTACACCCTCCTGAGTAGGTGGTGGGATCCAGAAGAACCCAGGCCTGTCCATCAAAACCCATAAGGAGATTGGCGCTAGAGGAGGTAACCATGTGGATAGGGGGTGCTACACTAGTAATAATTCTACAGTTCTGCACAGCAGGGGTAACACCAGACAGGGATCTAGATGTCCCAATTTCTTGCATGACATTCACCACCTAAATCATAGAAGATTAGGGTTGGAAGAGACCTCAGGAGGTTATCCAGTCAAACCCCCTGCTCAAAGCAGCACCAATCCCAACTAAATCATCCCAGCCAAGGCTTTGTCAAACCAGGCCTTAAAAACCTCTCAGGATGGAGATTCCACCACCTCCTTAGGGAACCCGTTCCAGTACTTCACCATCCTCCTAGTGAAATAGTATTTCCTAATAACCAACCTAGACTTCCCCCACTGCAACTTGAGACCATTGCTCCTTGTTCTGTTAATTGTTAGTTAGTATAACTAATTTCCTTTTCATTTTATTTGCATTTCCTGGGCTCCTTGGGTGTGGAGATCAGCATTCTCCATGGCTTTGTTAAAGGGGGGGAAAAAATCAACAGGTGTCATGGGCTTGTTAACTGTGTTGTTTTACTCAGCCTTTAATTTTCCTTTGGTAAATAGCTACAGTAGTTTCCGCAGTTCCACAATCAGGAAAACAAAGAATCTTGGCATACTTCATAAATACAAAAAACAGGGCTGCATGTAGCTGATTCCAAGGGTGATTAGAAACAAAAGAATGCCAGAGCATTCAAAGAACTTGGTACTGCCTGACCAGGGCTAATCCTCTTGCAGCCAAGGAGCCAGTCAAGTTTAGTGGGATGATGAGCTTGCAGGGACATAGTAGGGGGTCAGTTCTGTATCCTCTAAGGCAGTGTTTCCCAAACTTGGGACGGGGCTTGTTCAGGGAAAGCCCCTGGCGGGCGGGCCGGTTTGTTTACCTGCCGCGTCCACAGGTTCGCCGCTGCAGTTTGGGAAACACTGCTCTAGGGCAATGTAAATTTATGGAATTGAACAAAAACAAGTGGGGAATTTGCAGACAACGAAAGCAGTAAAAAACAGTTTTACAATTCAAATTCCATCTCTGTTTCTTGATCATTTCACTCTGCAAGCTATTTCACAAACAGCTTTTTGTCTCATTAACAACAAAGCAGAAGCAATTAAGCAAAAAGCAATAAAACTTAAGCAAAATAAAACAGCCTCCAAGATTATTTTATAACCTCACTAAAATGACAAAGTGATCTTTCAACTTGAAATCACAAAACACTTCCAGTTTGCTACACATACAGATATTATTGTGACAAATACTGGAGAAATGTCTCTAAATAAGTAAGGCATTGCATTTGGGACCTGATCCTCTGTTGCCCTGAACCAATTAAAAGTGAGTGCAAAATGCTCACTTTGCATAGAAGTTAATGGGTTGTAGGATTGTGCTCCATTGGACTACAAATCTTGTGAGCAGAGAAAGATTCCTTACCCCCTTACTTCCAAGGGAGAGAATGAGGGAAGCACTTCAAATATGTTAAATTCAAACTAGGTTTTAAAGGTTAGATGAAGACATGAACACCTTTACACTGAACCAAACTAGTTTGTCCACTCTGATCTTTATTGTGAAGTTCTTTCCCTTTCCAAGGCATAGAATCATAGGACTGAAAGGAACGTCAAGAGGTCTCTAGCTGAGTCCACTGCACTCATGACAGGACTAAGTATTATCTAGACATGGCTGACAAGAGGTCATCCTTGCATTACTGTCTGCAATTTTCTGCATTTAAAATCTGTGTGTATGTAACACTGACAGACCCCGGGTCATCAGCAGGCAGGATTGAACCGGGGACCTCTAGAGCTTAGTGCATGAGCCTCTACCGCATGAGCTAAAAGCCAACAGGCTGCTAGCTAAGGCTTTAGAGCAGACTCATTTTATCTCTCTCTCTAAGTGGTCTCGGTGCTACTAGATGGGACAGAGCACCACACCCAGAAGGTGTGTGGGTTACATGTACATCTCCATAATATCTTACTAGTAGCCTAACTTTGATGCTTGATCCTTATTTCAGTTAGTCCATATTTTCTCCATTTAGGATTTGCTGTTTTGTGCATATTTTTAAAGAAAAAGTAAAAAACCAAAATACCTTTGGGACCTAGTCAGATTCTCCCTCTGATGAATAAAGTAAATTTACAATTATTATTTTTTTTGCAAACTCAGCCCCCCCCTTCAGTTCAGCCCCCTACCTCATCGACCCCCGACATCCTCAGTTCACCCTCCCAGCACTCATCCCATCTGCTCAGAATCCACCCTCAATACAGTCCCCCCACCCTCCTGCCCCTCTGCAGGCCCCAGCCTCACCTCTGCTCCGTAGGCTTCTTCACCCTACACAAGCCACGGGGGGCTACAGTGGGATCCCCTGCTCCACTTCCCAGGCGGACAGCGGGAGCCCCAGCCATGCCTGGGGCAGCTGACAGGATTTCTAAGTGAAATGAAGCCTCACTTTTAGAACTCTCAAATGTCAGATGTGGCTGAAAAAAAATCCCAACATTTGAGAGTTCTATTAAGAGATCACGATTGGGGCTTAATTTGACTCAGAAATCACAACTCCTGCGATCAATTAGCGAGAGTTGACATGTCTGCTATATACACATATATAACACAAGAAACAGTGAAATAACCATTTTTTCATACGCGGTATTTCTCTATTGCTTTTTCACCCTTGTAGGAACCGACCAGCTGATAGCTGGAGCAGTCCTTACAGATTGGATTCCGATGTCACCCAACTAAAATACATAAAGTATATTTTCTTCAAAGCTTCTGATGTGATTTATTTGGCCTGAAAAACCCCATCTTAGCTGGAGTCTTGGAGCCAGAAGAAAGCAGTCCTCTTGTGCCCCATACAGCAGAAATCACACTCATATTTTTGCCACATTTCCACAGACCACAGCACTATAAGTGGACAGCCCTCTGCTGCTGGGGGTTATCTGCAGTCACCACTTCAAGCTGTGAACGCTCATCTCTCATAAGCAAAGCAGGATTAGGCAAGATCAGTGTGCTTGGATGGGAAGCCTTCAGGGAAATCTGGGTGATGAAGATTCAGCAGATAGCACCGCTGACTGAGGGAGAGCTGAACTGATGTCCCTGCATGTTATGAGGCTGCTGGAAGTCTCATTTCAAGTGAACGATAAATCTGAGATCCTAGTCATTAAAAATCCCACACCGTTTTTTGCAGGCTAGGGGCACTGACTCTGGTCTAATTCTACCTCAGGTGACCACAGCCTGAAAGTCCCGTTGCATTTTTGGCTGGATATGGTATTTTTCTTGACTTTTTGTCCTAAAATGCTGTATAACATTGCTGTGCATACAGCTGCCATGTTTCAATTCAGAGGTGGTCACATTTCAACCGTGGGTGAAGTGATTTGTTATATTCTTTAAAGCCAGTAAATACAGTTCATAAAATGCTTTTAGAGCCATAGGGATGGAAGGTATTATAGACACGTGGGAGCATTATCAATGCTCCATACAAAAGTGTTGCAAAAGCAACATGTAGATTAGAGGATTATTTTATCTGCACACACCTTTGCCAAGAAAATCCTAGTTCGTCAGTAGTCAATACTCGTAGATAGTAAGTTACTTTCTATGTCATCATCAACAACAAAATACTGTATTGTGCGAACAAAACTAGTAGATTCTGTCACTCATTTAACCAATGCAAACAGAAGAAACGGCAAGATTTTGGTGTAAATGGACAGTGAAAAAGCCTGCAATCTCAATGGAAATTATTCAACAAAGAAAGCTTTCCCACTGAATCCATCTGAGGACAATGGGATTCTTCCTGTCCTGACTGAAGAGAAAGAGAGGAAAATGGTCTTTCTATTTCGCACAGGCAGCAGAGAGATTCTGATCCTACCACCAGACTGGCAACCTTCCATTTACAGAAGGCTCATTAAAAGCACTCCTATACATGTACCTTTAATTTGTCACATAACAGAAATGGAAAAAAAATCCATGGTACACATGAGTAGCAAGTGCCTGCCTATGCCTGATGCTCCCCTTGTCATGAAACACTACCTTGGTAAAGCTTCTCTGTTTTAGTTACCCAGCAGGGGAATTGGTACAAGCCCCCATTTAATTAAGCAAACTTTTCAAGGAAAATATTTTCTAAGCGAATTTAAGGCTGGTGAAGAATGCTGGATTGACAGCTCCAGAGAGCAACAGAAAAAGTTTCCCTCAAAGATATGCCTCAAACCTCACCTTGAAGGGACTACATATATATCACACATATTATGTAGCTTAGCAGTTTTGCACTTAAAGTCTGTATGGAGATTTCCAGATGTGTGTGCGTGAACGTATGTGAAGAAATACACCTCTTCTTATAGCCAAGGGCTGGCCCTGGTATATGTCAATGGAACTCATGTACTTAAAGAGGCAATTGTCACATTTTAGACTTGAAATAATGAAAGAAAAGGCCAAGCCAGGACACAAAACGGCAGAATACTTTTAAAATAAGCAAGATATACATTTCTTTAAGAGAAAAAAATGATAGAGTTTCAAGGGAATGTTCTTAACTTTGTAAGAAAAAAAGAATCAAGTCTGAACAGTGTTTTTTTCCTTGTCACCACAAGTTCTACAAAACTCCATTGTGCACAAACACAAAAATACACCTCATGCAAGTGAAAGGAAAATGCATTTAAAGAGAACCAGAATGTATTTTGGTTAGTTTCCAGGTGAATGGTCTCTTATTAACACATACTTCTTGTGGATGAATGAAAATATTTATCTAGAGACCCCATCACCAGTGTGTCCACCTCTTCCTGTTTTTGTTCCTTATAAACCAGTCCCTGCAGGAACCCACAGCACTCACTGAGGAAAGGAGGGAAAACACAGAGCAGTTTTTTCCAATGTTTTAACCACTCCAGTCAGAATTGCACCTAAGCCACAGAGATTCTATTCATTTACATCTGAATTTGCTTCAAATACTAATCAAAACTCCCCCACCCCACCACCTACCCCAACTCCTAGACAGTGTCATTGACTCAGGGAGGCAGTTACACAGAGAACAGTACTGTAGCGGCTGCCAATGGACTGCTTCAGCTCTACTAGTGAGCTGAGATCAATGTAGCTTGTTCACACTCTGCAGGGCAAGAAGGTTCATTGCGTAACATTTTGCCATGCAAGAAAAAAATATCTTTAATAAAATTAAGTCCAGGAGACATCAGTCATCACATAAAATTTGAGGTTGTTCAAGTCAGTTTCAGTAAACAATTCCGTTAGGGATTTGATTGCATGCACGCTCATCCCTGTGTCCCTGCCAGAGGTGTTGCAAAATCTGCACATGATCCCTGGGGGTATTAAACACCCGCGGCTGGCCCATGTCAGCTGACTCGGGCTTGTGGGGCTGTAAAAATTGCTATGTAGATGTTCGGGCTTGGGCTGGAACCCAAGCTCTGGGATCCCACAAGGGAGGAGGGTCCCAGAACTCAGACTCCAGCCCAAGCGTGAACGTCTACACTGCAGTTTTACAGCCCTTCAAGCCCGAGTCAGCTGACACAGACCAACCGCGGGTGTTTAATTGCAATGTAGACATCCCAGGGGTCTAATTTGCTATCTTTTCTTGCTGTGAGGAGCTAGAGCACTTTATGGAATGCCGTTTACTTTCACTTTCTTTCTATGTATAGTAAAATGGTCTGTGAGCTAGTCATGGGCAACCCTCAAAGTTCTAGATTCATAGAGGTTATGGCCAGAAAGGACCATCAGATCATCTAGTCTGACCTCCTGTATAGGACAGACCATTAAATTTCACCCAGTGAGCCCAATAACGTCCCTGATGGCAAAATGAAAAGATTTTCCTTCCATCAATAATTTCCCTTCCTAACTATTCGAGGTCCTGGTGAAAATCAAGGAGGCAAGCCAATCACAAGTTTTTGATGCTCTGTTCTTTGTCAGCCAAACAAGCATGGAACTACTGAAAAGGGTAGGAGGAGGAGAGACCCTCTCTAAGGGAAATTTCATCCATTTTCTTTTGGCAACCAGGATTTGGAAGAGAGCAGTGGCTCCATTACACAGCCAATAAGTGGGGTTTCTGGTCCTCCAGTCTGGGTTACTAATGAGGTCTACTGACATTTTTGAAAGTGCTGACAATCCCTGTTGGCCAGTGCTGACAATCCTTTTCAAAGAATTACACAAACGATCACTTGCAAAATATAGCAAAAGCTCCCCCAATGACCACATCTCTAGTAGACTTTGTTAGACTACTGAACTATCCACAGGTTTCTGTAGGACAGGGGTTCCCAAACTTCATTGCAACGCGACTTGCTTCTCACAACAAAAATTACGTGACCCCAGGAGGGGGGCTGAAGCCTGAACCCGCTTGAGTCCTGGCCCCTGGGTAGCGGGGCCAAAGCCTGACCCTTACCGCCCCGGGCAGGGGGGAACAAAGCCGAAGCCCAAGGACTTCAGTCCCAGGCAGGGTGCCTGTAACCTGAGCCCCAATGCCTAAGGCTGAAGCTCTCAGGCTTCAGCTTCGGCCCTGGGTGGTGGGGCTCAGGCTTCAGCTTCGCCACAGGCCCAAGCAAGTCTAAGCCTGCCCAGGTGACCCCATCAAAATGGGGTCACGAGCCATTTGCGGTCCCAAACTACAGTTCGAGAACCGCTGCAGTAGGATATCATTCCACCTTTATAGTTAAAGACCTAGTGCACCTGCTTCAGCAGGCAGAACAGGACTGCTACAGGCATGAAACAGACCTTCGCTTACTGCACTAGGCCTGTTTTATGCCTGCTGTCTACACAGGCACTATGCACAGGCTTCCGGCAGCACACAACAGAGGGTGTCTGTTGTCTGCTCAGCAGCTGAACAAGACTGTTATGTCAATACAAGCATAATGCAGAGGGAACACGGGGTATCTTATTAGGGACAGGAACTTACTGGGACAAAAATCAGAGGTGATGTTAATAGTGGTACAAGTTACACAGTCATTAAAGCAAATGTGTAACTTACATGTTGATGAGGTGGAAGGGCGAGGCACAGCAGGAGAAGTAACCACTATGAGGGCATAGGAAGGTGCCAGGTAAGGAAAGGGGGTGGGCAGTGACTGTATCTTACACTCTCCTGTTAGCTGCTCTTTTTTTTTTTGTTGTTGCCACTCCCGCCCCATTCTGCACTACATCATGTAAGCTCTGTAATATTTCTCGACTGACTGTAAACACTGATTATCTGCATTTGGGATGTGGCTCTCTGAAAAGGAGAGTCAGGAAGCAGCCATAGAGCTCCATCATGTAAGCCACACCAGTTTTTACTCACACTGACTTACCAGCATGTAGCTTACAGCACCAATGAAATGACCCAGTATTCCCAAAAGCTTGGAAAGGCTGGATCAACCTATGCAGAAAAACAAAGGCTAAATTGTAAGAGCCAGAACAGCTACTTGGATTTCCCCTTATTTATTTACTACTCCTGTGGCTGGCATGGGCTGCCATGCTGTTGCATCCTCTGGCTTCCAAGCAGCCGTCCACTGATGAATGCTTTCTCCAACTATTCTGAGCGAGAAGGGCAAAGCCCGTGGCTCAGTGAGGCCTGCTACTCAACTCATCAAGGGCTATGTCTACACTATGAGCGAGGGGTGTTATTCCCCGCTCACGTACACACGCTGAGAACTAGCACACATATAACCAGTGTCACCGCGGTAGCGTGGGTAGTAGAAAAGGCACAGCTAAGCCGTGCTGTGCTGAGTACATAGCCACCAGTTTCAGGCAGGTTTGTACTTGCCATGGCTCAGCCATGCCTCCCCTCCTCTGGTAATGCCGCACATACACTGCTATTCATACTCACAGTAGCGCAATGAGAGGTCTTGGGTGGCTCACTGGCCAATATCCATAAGCATCATGTGATGCAGAAAGGTTCCAGCCAGGTGGTGCAGAAACTTAAGCAAGATCCTCATGGCAATACACTGATGTGCATTAGATCCATCGTTCATCTCAGCAATCTCTGCTCCCAAGTTCCAGATTCCAGATGGATCTTCGATAAGTACACACACTAGTGCAGCCCCACAGAGGGAAATTTTAGGTAAGTGTAGACGAGGCCCTTGACTTTTAAAGTGAGACTGCCACAATAGTTTCCATAATATCATGAGGGATCCATAGATTCACAGATTTTAAGGCCAGAAGAGACCACTAAAATCCTTTAGTCTGACCATCTGCATGACAACCTCATCCAGTGACTTCTGCATCAAACCCATAACTTCTGTTTGAACTACAGCATATCTTTTAGAAAGGAATTCAGTCTTGATTGAAAGACTTCAAGTGATGGAGAATCCACCACATCCCTAGGTAAGTTGTTCCAATGGTTATTATCCTCACATTTTATACCTTATTTCTAGTTTGAATTCATCTTGCTTCATCTTCCAACCACTGGATTTCATTACGCCTTTTTCTTTTGGATGAGGGAGTCATTTACTATTAAAAATCTCTTCCCCATGCAGTATTTTTAGACCATGATCAAGTGACCTCTTACCCTTCTCTTGTAGAAACTAAAAGACATTGAACTAATTAAGTCGCTCAGTACAAGAATAATGTTGGAATCATTCCCAATTTTTCAACATCCTTTCTGAAGTGAGGACACCAAAACTGGACACAATATGCAGTAATAGTCTCATCAATGCCACAGAAGCACTGTGGCCTAGAAGCAACAACACTGGACTAGGATTCAGGAGACCTGGTGCTATTCCCAGCTCTGCCACTGGTTTACTGGGTGACCCTGGGCAAGTCACTTCACCTCTCTGTGCCTCAATTTCCCCATCTGTAAAACAGGGATCATGGTACTTATCTCCGAGATCTACAGATAAAAAGCACTATGTAAGAGTTAGGTACTATTATTAATATAACATATGGAGACAATACCATTTCCCCACTCTTACTTATCAAGTTTTCCCTCTTAGCTATAGCACTGCACGGTGAGCTCCTGCTCAGCTGACTATCTACCACAACACCTAGGGCCTTTTCAGTGTCCCTGCAGTCAGTGTCTACACCGGGGGTTAGGCTGGCTTAACTACTCCACTCAGGGGTATGAATTTTGCACCCCTGAGCTATATTGACTTAACTTTTAAGTGCAGACCAGGCTAGGGGATGACACATCCTGACTATAGTCAGGGCCATAATTTTTTTTTTCCTGTACACCTGAACATTTCAAACCATTATCTTTAAATATTCCTATCAACAGAAGAGCCCTTCCTAGAGGCTGTAGGGCATAGCAATCACAAAATGCAAAGCACTTGAGACCAAAGAGTCTGAGGCAATGCAAGAACCATGTAAATGCTTCTCTAGCCTCCTAGTTAGCTCCCTAATATATCTGAGTCTGCGTTTTAGGGGGGTGGGGTGCGGTTTTGTTTTTCAACCTATGTTCCAGTTCCGTACAACAACAATAAATCTCCAGGAATAATAATAAAAAAGAATCTGAGTCAGGGACAGCTAAGCTGGTAGCTTTTCCATCTGGGAGGCAGATTAAATGGTGCTGGTCCAGCCTCACTATTTTCAGAGGTAGCTGCGCAAGCTGAATGAAGGGTCACTAGCTGGAGCAGCTCCAGGGCTGTTTTACCCACAGTAACTAGAAACTGTTTTACTAGAAGATACTGTATAAATATTTTCCTAAGCTGCAAAAGGAGGAAACTTACCCAACCCAGGGCTGACATGTGTCGTGATCAGTTCCCAGGCACAATGCTCAATGAATGCTATTATATGAAAGGGTGTTTATTTCACATTGCAAAGCGGTTGCCAGAACACACAACCACCTGTCTTACCCTAAGGTCTTGCTCGCTGCTCCAGGGAAACTCCTCTTAGAAGGAGAATGACATGATTATACTGATTAATCCTCCAATGACAGGAGTGGGGACTTCCCAGGGACCCTAAACTCCCAAACCAAAAGACTAACGGAGCAGAGCTATACACATCTGAATGGCATCCCCAATGAGCCAAATCCATTTAACTCCATGGCAGCCCACGCAGCTGTTCCAGTTTCATACACTGCAATACAATGTACAGCAAAATATGTTTGAAGTTTCTCCACAGATCATTAGCAGATCTACTCAAAATCAGTGTCTTTCTGTGGGATTTAGATTTCACTTCAACTGTTATTTTCTTAGTGAAGGCAAACGAAGAAATGTCAGGGGAAAGATGGTGTCAAAATCCCTGCTCGCCATTTAAAACTATTCACTTAAAGGACTCTGTTTGACTACAGTTTTAAACTATATCCCTCTCCCCACAGTCGCAGACATGACAGAATGAAATTTCCAGAAAAAAGGAAGTGTGTAGACCAGGAGAACAATTCTGATCTCATCTGACTGGTTTTACACTGGTGTAACTGTTGTCTTTAATGAAGTTGCTCCTGATTTATGCACATGTAAGGTCAGACTCAGGTCCAATCAATCCCCTGATTCAGGATTTCACTTGTTGATTTATACAGCAGCTTTTATCCCAGGATCTCAAAACACTTTGCAAACATTAACTAATTCTCAACAACCCCAGAGGTAGCTATTAATATTACCATATTACAGCTGGAAAACCTAAGGCACAAAGAGGTGAAGTAATTAGCCCAGCATCACAAAGAGTCGGTATCAGAGCTGAGAACAGATCTCAAGAGTCCTGTTCTGCCTGCCTTTATCGTGGTAGTTCTCAGCTTTTCTATTCTAAGGCCCACACTGTAAATAAATGATATTCCTCCCCTCAATTTCCCTGCCCCCACGCCTCATACCAGACTAAGCAGGTGTTCCCAAAAGAAGGGAGGCTTAGGAATGAGCCATTGTCAGCTTCTGCACAATAGCAGGTAGGAGGAACACAATTTACTCTAGTAGACCACTGCAGAACAAGCAGCGGAGCAAGTCCCGAATGGGATAATTTAGGAAAGACTGACATCTGGATAGACAGAGACATCTGGAATTCACCCCGGACTGAAACGTTACTGCCACAGCCACACATGGACTGAGAGTGGCTGCGAGTCCTCGCAGCAGGGCCTTGATTCTGCTCCTACTCATATCAATAAAAGTTTTGGTTTCAATGGGAGCAGGATCAGACCATAGACTTACATACATGGTCCACAAAACCTTTGCTTTCAGTGTTATATGTCTGTGACACTCAGAGTAACACATGCAGGTCTGCATGGCAAAGGCCTTCCCTTTGTGCAGAACAGCAGGGACACAAGCAGTGTTTGATTATTAGGTTCTGAACCTCCTTTGGTTTCCCCTTGTGACTTTTTGCAAAATGCACTGAGTGCTGTAGGAGACAGTGAGAGCACGGGGCCCTGTCACGGAAGAGAAAAGGCTATGGGATTAGTAACTGTCTTCTACTTCCACTGCAATTTCTCTATGTGTCCATATAGTACATGATACAATGGGTCCCTGATCTGTGACTGGAGACCCTGGCTGCTACCACAATGCAAATAAATACTACTCCTGTTACTAATAAAGATACATCTCCCACCGCACAGTACACTAGAGAGAAGACTGAATGTACTTCTCTCCTCCACCCCATATATGCAAGGGATGAAGTATAATTTCCGCTACGCAGGGAGCCCCAGGAGAGGTTACCTGAAGCCTGGCAGCTCGCCAGGCAGTTTTCTGGGCGAGTTTACGGCAGTCATTCTCTTGCTGTGCTGGTATGCAGGGGAGTGGGACTGGCCATTCACGTTGTACTTGTGCAGCACAGGGCATGCCTCCCACCCGCCCCACAAGGGGTATTATGCCTTTCAAAGAGTCAGGATTACCGGCCACCATTCAGAGGCTGGCACCCTCCCTTTCCAGAGCCATAACTGAGCTGAAAGAAAAGGAGGACTTGTGGCACCTTAGAGACTAACCAATTTATTTGAGCATAAGCTTTCGTGAGCTACAGCTCACTTCATCACTTCACTGCATCCGATGAAGTGAGCTGTGGCTCAGGAAAGCTTATGCTCAAATAAATTGGTTAGTCTCTAAGGTGCCACAAGTCCTCCTTTTCTTTTTGCAAATTCAGACTAACACGGCTGCTACTCTGATAACTGAGCTGTACACTTGTTGTCAAGCCAATAATAGATATAAAAGAAACACAGTAACTGATAGTCATTTTAATAGCCCTGTCAGACCAGTGGGGACATGATGGCTTCTTTAATTCCTTTCCTTCTCGTCTCTCCTCTTTATCTCACACTCATCCCCAAGGTATCTTAAGCTGCCCAGAACTTCCAGTCCCACCACATGATCCTTGCCAAATGTCCTCTGTTTGGCCAACTGATTAATTTTAATGGGAAAATGCTCAGCTGCACAATCAGCTAAGATCTGGTCTTGTGGTTAAAGTACTAGGACTCAGAGATACGAATTCAACTCCCATCTCTGTTTCAGGCAACCTTATGTGGCCTTTGGCAAGTCCCTTTGCCTCTTTGTGCTTCTGTTCTCCATCTGTAGAAATGGAGATGATAATTCCCTATTGTGTAGATAAATTATTCCTATTACTGTATTTGAACTACAGTAGGGCCAACCATGCCCAAACAATGATCAGGGCCCCACTGTGCATGGTACAGACATGTAACAAAAAAGACAGCAGGTTTAAAACAAGCATGAGGAAGTATGTCTTCACACAACACACAACCTGTTGCCAGGGGATATTGTGGAAGTCAAAAGTATAACTGGGTTCAAAAAAGAATTAGGTAAGTTCATGGGAGTAGGTTCCTCAGGGGCTATTAACCAAGATGGTCAGGGATGCAACCTCATGCTTTGGTTGTCCCTAAGCCTCCAACTGTCAGAAGCTGGGACTGGATGACAGTGGATGGATCACCTGATAATCACCCTGTTCTGTTAATTCCCTCTGAAGCACCTGGCACTGGCCACTGTCTGAAGAGAGGATACCAGGCTAGACGGAGCACTGGGCTGACCCAATATGACTGTTCTTATGTAGCTGCCCTGGAGGACTTACAGACAGTAACGAATGTCTTTTGCACATTCTTGGGTACGAAGACCATGAGAAGCTCAGACGCCACATGTGGCATTTAGATGCTGCCTGTAATTATTTGAACTGGGAGCACTGGTTGTTGGGAGTCTGAAAGGACAGGAAACAGGAAGTGGGGGGGAGTTAAGGAAGCAGAGTGAGAGCTACCGAGGGTGCAGCAGCAGCTTGGTAAAGAGGTTTCCACTTTATTTTTAAAGTCCTGTTGAAGTTTGTTAGTACCTTGCCTGGTTGCTACAACACCACAGTAACTGGGGGAGAGGCAGGAGCAGCCTAGAAGCACTGGGTAGATTAGATAGACTCCTATGCCCTCTCCCTCTCCCCATCTTTGGTGTGAGTGCTTCTCCTCTGTAGCTCCTGGCATCTGAAACAACCTCCCTCTTTCTCTCTTTGACTTTCCACATTATTATTAATTATTATTATTATTATTGATGGAACCCATCTCTTTTTTTCCTTTGCCGATTGTACATCCCTTCTTTGCTGTTACTTCTCATTTCATTTTGTGAGTGCAGTAACTCTGCACAGCACTGTGGCATACTGTCCATATGAAGAACTCTGTAAAGCTGTATTGTATTTGCCACTAGAAACCGACAAGACAGAGAGATGATCCAGAGTCTGCTGGGATGCTCCTTCCCCCTAACCTCTGGGTGAAAGCCAGCGGTGCTAGAGGCTGCTTGGAGGCACCCTAACAGTTAACCTGCGCTAGTGTGTGCTCAGCGACTCATCTAAGTTGATTCCCCCACAGGACCTAAAAGAAAAGCTCATTTTCTTTCTCTGAATCATACTAAAAAAACTTCCTCAGTTAAAAAAAAAAACCCATTGCTGCCACAACACAAACCCGGGGGGAGGGGATTTATTTTTAGAAGCAGCTATAAATAGGGTGTTTGTTACCTTGTTACAAATCTCACTTTTCTATTTGGGTCAGGATGACGTAAGGGCAGTGACACACGCTTGGGAGGAGAGACACTTGGTATTCTGCACCAACATGCCAGCATGCAGGCGAGCGAGTTGGGGGGAAACAGGCTGGAAAGGTGAAGGAAAGAAACTTAATTTGTCTTAAAAAGAAAAGGAGGACTTGTGGCATCTTAGCGACTAACACATTTACTTGAGCATAAGCTTTCGTGAGCTACAGCATCCAGTGAAGTGAGCTGTAGTTCACGAAAGCTTATGCTCAAATAAATTGGTTAGTCTCTAAGGTGCCACAAGTCCTCCTGTTCTTTTTGTGGATACAGACTAACACGGCTGCTACTCTGTAATTTGTCTTAACACTTCACTGCTGATGTAAGGAGGTGTCAAGGCCTCACAGAGGGGAACAAAAAGGGGTGAGACAGACCGAGATGCTTTCAAAAATAATAAAGCACTTTCCACTAAGAAAGTGAGGGAGAAACACTCTATTTAGCTTTGGAGAAAAGAGCTTCATGGGATATGATAGCCAGCCACCAAACCTGAAATGGACATTAATACAAAAGGGGTATGTGCTTTAAAATCCTATAGCCTTTGGCAAACTGGCCCTTGTCGCAGGGGCTTTAGGTAGTGTAATGATTCTGGCAATACTGGTATACTTTGAAATGCAAATATACTTACTGAAAGTGAAGAGAGAGACAGAGATAGATGTTAGTATGCAGGTTCCCTACACACACACATACACCCATCGACACTGCAAAGTGCCTATGTTCTGAAATGGTTTTTAATCAATGCAGGTAACTGTGTTGTGACAGACTGGGCAGAACTATTTTTAGATGTCAGTTGAAAACTGTTCTCAAGGCTAAGGAGTGACTTTGTAAAATCCCCAATGAGGCATACTGCCCTGTAGACCTAGCTATATTCTCTTTGGTGACACCTATGCACTTTATTCTGTCAATAAAGCTATTTAACCTGCAAATTGAGTCAGGGAACATGAGTGCGTGTGAGACCAATTCTACATTAGAAAAGAAGAGGAGACTTAATTCAAATAGGAAATTCAACGGAATACATTTCAGTGACACCAAAGTGTCACAGCACAATGAAGCCAGAGTCAGGAAAAAAATAACAACAACAAAACAATGACAAGTCACAAGAGGTTTGGCAAGTGCTCAGGAAGAGACTCTGAAGAAAACACCTTGCTACTGTCCACGACTGCCACCTGTTCTTTATGGCATTAAAGCTTCCTGTTTAACCGATGAAGATATGGTTTAATGGCTGCCAGCCTGGCAGAGCTAGGGTTATTTTATACAGGAAAAGAGGGTTTGATTTTGCATCCTTACATAACTCAAAACCAGCTAAACACTTCCTACTGAAACTTTCCAAGAAAACAAATTCACCAATCAGCAACAAATCAGCAGGAGCTAGATGAGAGCAAAGGGTGAATATGATGCAAAGCTATCACGTTTGATGGAACCTGTTCTGCAACCTTAACTATAAGCAATTACACCAGGGTGAACGCTTACTGAATGCAGGACACATTTATTTTGTGAATCCCACACTGCTTTACAGCATGCATACTGCCAAACGAAGAAATAACAGCGAAGGGAGAGAAAAAATAGGTGGCAGAGACAAACGGGAAAAGATATGGCTGTTGCTGAGGCTTGTTGAGGGAGATGGAGGTGGAAATTATTGGAAGACTGTTGCAGAGGGCAAGAACCCTTGAGGAGAAGGCTTTTCTGCTTATGTCGGTGAGTCTGTGAGGAAGTGCTAAGGCAAGGGGAGATGAAGCATGTTTGGCAATATTAGCAGAGGTACAGCTGAGACATCTGCACATGGGCAGTGTTGCAGAGGTGGTGAGAGACAGATTTGCTGGCACAGATGATGTGGGGGGAGGAGGAGTATTAAGGTTAAGGCTGATTCTAATACCAAACACAGCACAGTTTGTATTGAAAGCCAAATTAGTCACAGTTGAATGTGAAGTACCATGTGCATTATTAAAATTACTAAAACTGTTCAAGGTTTTAAACAAAATCCTCCAGCCAGCGTAGCAGTATTTGTTCCACACAAATAAGAGTCAGATAGACATTTGCTCATTATTAATCCCATCAGCATTACTGCACTAGTGAGGGCTCTTTACTGGTAAACTGAACTCTTTCCTTTTCCAGACCTAGAAGAATTCCCAGCATGCAAACCTCAGTGCTTTCTAATACCACCATACTGCAGAGCACATCATAATGGTGAAGCCCGTTTAATCCAATTATGGTTGGAAGTGAATTTTCATAACTCAAACATCCACACACTAAATCCGCTTGGAGAAATGCAATGAATACACAATCATGCCGTTCAATGGTCTCTGCTGGGAAGGAGGCTTGGAACCTCTCGCCCCTAGTCAGCACAGCTTCCTGTACTTGAATTCTTGGCTGTTACTGAGTTCTGTACCCTAGTTGCACAGACCTTCATTGCTTCACAAGTCCTTTCAGCTTGATGGAGCACGGTCTAGTGGAGAGAGCAGGGGACTGGCAGTCAGGAGTTCAGGGTTTTATACCAAGGTCTCATGCTGACTCACTTTGTTAGCTTTGCCAGGTCCCTGTTCCTCTCTAGGATTCCCTCTCTCTAAGGTAGGGATAATCATGCTGACCTGCAGCTCAAGGCTAGGCTGGGAGCCTTGATTCATTATTGTTTATAAACCCCTTTGAGAGTCTCAGAAGAAAAGCAAGAAGTACAAATTGGTGTTACTATTTAGGATCAAGTTTCCAGAAACAGTGGCTTTCGGAGAAGGGGTCTGGAGCTTGAAAGGGTGAAGTTTCAACCCCAGCACTGTACCGACCACTTGCACATGTAGATATTTACATGCATTTATTTTTAACAATGTCTAGAACTATAACACTGTGCCCTTCTTGAGAGAGAAACAGAAACTGTTTGTTGTTTAAGTCTGAAATCACCTGCAGTGGATTAATTTTGGGCTCCCTCTGCAGCTGTTATTATTTCTTGGTCGTTAAGCACTGACAGTTACATGGAAATAAACAGTGGCTGTGGACTATATTTTTGGTCTTTGTGGGCATAGTTGCCCCCCCCCACTACAAGCTTCAGGCCCCAGTGCACTATGAAGTATAAACTTGGCCCATAAATCTTCATTTATCAGATCCCATGGAAATCACAAGTCTTGAAATATTTCCTCCTTCACCACGTCCACCAAAACGAACGTACACAATGCTCTACTGACACTTATACCTAAGTGTCTGAGCCAGAGGCATTCTACTTTAGGAGGGCAAAAACCAAGCAAAGGGCACAAACTTTCTAGTAATGGAACATCTGATGAATACAAGCTGCAAAGCCCTACCAGATCAAACCCATTCCAGCATCACTCCTCTCTGCCTCTTCATTTTTCAGCCCAGGAAACAAACTGTGTTTAGTTTTTCCCTCTGGGTTTGAGCCCCAAATGAAGAGGTTCATTAACAAACAAATATCTGCTGAACAAAAGGATAACCACCAGGTCTGAATGGACAGCAGGATTCAAAATTACAACAACAAACAACAAAGGAAATAGAAAAATGTAAGCAAATAACCAAACAGAAAAATGTCAACTTGCTACTTTCTCAACAGAGGTAACTGCCTCTATTCATTGGCATTCCAGTCCCTACTCAGTATTTATATTCTGACCGTTGCTTAGACAATGTGTAATTTGTAGTTATGGCACTTGGATAGTGGTGTTTGACGGTCCTCACTCGGGGGTTGGTCGGGTAGCGTGGCCTAATGGTCAGGGCTACAACCTGTGACCAGCAGGGGATTGTTGGTAGGGGAGACTGGGCCCTCCCATTCCACCAGGCTCTGAACCAGGGCCCTTTGGGGCTGCCAGTGGTCTGGCAACAGAGGCTACTTAAGGTTGCCCTTCCTGGGCAACTTCCTATCTTCCCTCCCGCCAGGCCAGCTCAGTCCATAGCTTTTCCTGCTGTCCAAACCAAGAAAAAGAAAAAGGGGATTAACAATGTTCAAGGTAATGCTTCCCCCTCGGACTGTTTCTGGAGTGTGTCCTCCCTTCCCACAGGGAGGGTCCTTTGGGCTGTTATATTAGAGATTTTGGCCTTCTCTCTGCTCTGTTCTGCGCTACACGAGCCACAGCTCTGCTGTCTTCTAGATCTGTCCCCAAATGAGCTGTTTCCCCATCTTTTAATTTCATTTGCTGCAGGTGTGGTGAGATGGGGCTGGCTGGGCCCAAAGTAATTCCTTAATACCTTGCTGCCCAGTGTGGGGTTGGTATACCCCATCAAAGGGTGATAAAATCTCTTGCTTTAGGACATAAACTGATCACCAGGGACTGGAAGAATATTCTCTCTACCGCTCCATGCACAGCAGTACACAGCTGGCCAAATGCATTCTGGGTCGTTTCTACCTTCGTCAGAAGTATCAGTTACTGACCACTGCCTCCCCGTCTACACTGACCAATGGTCTAAGCCAGTTTTGCAAGAGGCAGGATACTAGACTAAAGGGACCAACAGTCTGACCAACACCTACATTTCCTGAGAATTGTCAATTATTTATATTGCGATAGCACTTAGAGGCCCCAACACGGCCAGGGCCCCACTCTGCTAGGTGCTCTGCATATACACAAAGACAGTCCATGCCTCAAAGAGCGTAGAATCTAAATAGGTAAGACAGAAAAATGAAGTATTATTAAGCCACTTTTACAAAGGAGGAACTGAAGTGCAGAAAGACCAAAAAAATTGCCAAGGTAATTGAATTGAACCCAGAACTCTTCAGTAAAGCTTGTCGGGAAACAGTTTTCCCATATTGTGAAAATGTTTAAGATTTTGGAAATTGTCCTGTTCTGCATTGGGGTGAACCCAAGACCTTTCAAAGTTTTTTCAAAAAATGAGAGAGAGAGAGAGAAACAAAACACACACCAAGAATAGCCACGAGCCTGGTGGTGCCCTCACCACCAGGCCATTGGCTATGCTCAGGTGGATCTTTCTCTCTTGTTTGAACCAGAAATTCCATCCTGGACCTGAGAAACCTTCCCTGATGGAAGTTTAATTGAAACTGGTACATTTGGGTGAAAGTTTCAGTTTTGAAGAATCTGCATTCTGAGGGGAAAACATCAAAAAATTCCCAACGAGCTCCACTCCTGCGTCCCAGACCAGTTCTGTCACCTCAAGACCATCCTTCCTTTCATGAGAGCCAAAATAATGCTTTCAAGAACAAAATATCAAGAGGTAGTCAACACAGAGGAGGTGTAAACAGAACAGTATATTTCATTTCGCTTGCGCTAAAATGCAACCATACATACACGGAAGGATATTAATACAATTTTATTTTTAAACAAATCTGGCTTCCCGCATTGCACACAAAATAGCCACCTGTAGGTGAGAGATTAAAATGTAAATGATCAAAGAGCTAACTTCTTATTAAAAATAACCTGCACCTAATAGTGATGGGGATGAATGGAGTGAGCTTGTTTGTCTCTAGTCCTGGCAAACGTGGGAAGTTTGACGGCTGATGAGAGAGTGCAAATATTTTTAACATTTTGCCCGACTACAAAAATAAATTTAAAAAAATCCCCTCACAATTGGCCCCCATTTTGGAAGCCTCAGCAGAGAGGCTGGAACAAGGTGCCTGACCTGGTCCCATGAGAGGAGCCTAAGTTTCTTCCCAGCAGTTGGATATCAATTCGGTTTACCCTTCGCACTACACCATAAAATTCTCCCTTTACAGCATCAAAAGAAAAGTCAGTCCCAGGTCTGGGCAACCTTCTGCTCAAGATCTAGGGTAGTGAAAGGGACTCCCTTCCTCCCAGGAAGCTTTGGCCAGTACCCACACTAAACCTCAAGCCCACCCAGCTACTTCTGCCCCAGACTGTATCTGTTCTGTGGATAAACAAGGGGAATTCAGTCTCCAGGGCAGTCCATACAGATACTTTAACCAGAAGTAAATTCACTTTAAAAAAGGGAGGGAGAAAATAAAATATACAATATTTCAGAAGCATACAGAATTGCATCCAATTACAATAGAAACTAATGCCAGCTAAGTATTGCATGGGTTTATCATAGTGTATCCCGGTAAGCATATGCTGGCTGCCATGCCAACGCCAGCAATTTCCTTCTTTTTGGAGGACAAATTCCTCTAGCATGCAGCAACTACTCTGCCACTCAAGTGTGGCTAACGGGGGCTGCATTCCGTAGTACCCATCATGTATCTAATCACAAGGAACCTATTAGAAAACCAAGGGAATAAAGACTGTGATTGCTGTTTGCCTAATTCATAAACCATCTGAACAGCTTTCCTTTCACGTCATCTTTGACACTCTGTAGCCAGTTTAGTTAGGGATCATCCTATGAAATAACAGACAGATTTCTCCTTATCATCACACCAGCCTCAACTGGGAGGCATCTGCCCAAGCTGGGATTTGGACCAGGAACATCAGATGAAAAAGCAGCAGTCCAGGCACTTGAGATAGAGGAGTGGTTAGTGGTAGCAACACTAATACCTTCCTCCCTAGCAAGGCTGCCAGGCAATGCCATGTCTTGGCAGTGACATGATGTGAGGAGTTTGAACAGGATTTAACAGGGTAAACCTGCCCCAGTTGAGCCAATTTGTAGGTCTGTAAGCTTGCAACCTGGTACCTCTCCTCCTGAAAGACATTAGCATCTTCAGCCTCTCCAGACAGCTCAGCAGCCAAACATTCTTAGGTGACTCGTAATGGAAACTGTAGAAGACTGATTGGTTTTATAAGCAGCGTCCACAGCAGGGTGCGTATCACTGTATGGGTTGGGCATGTAAATTGTGGGGTCAATAGCGCAGTGCATTCTGCAGCTAAGCAAGGCTCTTACCATATACTAATACTCACTTTCTCGTGCTGCTTTTATAAAAACAGGGCTTTCTATCGATCTTTAATTTTATTTTCTGAGCTCATTTCCCATATGGCAGCCACAAGCCACTTAAACAAACACGCTGGAAGCTTCTTGCCTTTAAAAATGACCCTTCACAAAGATGGTGGCCACCATGTGACAAATGCAAATTTGGGCCTAACCTTGAAGTCTTTACTCAGGTAACAGAATCAACCAAAAGTGGAGGTTACTTAGGGTAACTGGAGGTTCTTCAAGGCTTGTGGTCCCTCTCTGTATTCCACACGCGGGTACACCATGCGCCTGAGTCTGGAAGTTCTTCAAAGCAGTGTCCGTTGGCCCACACATACACAGTAGCTCTCCTTGTGCTTCCAACCAAGGGTACAAGAAGCAGTGCATTTCAAGGCCTCTCCAGTGTCTCTCCTTACCGCAATACAATGGGATACGAAGCAGAGGGGACAGAGGGTGGTAGCATAATACAGATAGGGGCCACACATCTCAAAGAACATTCAGTTACAGTAAGTAACCTGCACTTTTTCGTCGAGTGATGGTCCCTATGTGCATTGCACACATGGGTGATTGACAAGCAGTGTTCACACTGGAGGCAAATGCGAGGAAGCTGGTAGCCAAGATGCTTGAAATACTGTAGATCCCATGGTTGCATCCGCAGCTGCAGCATGAACTAGGGCACAGTGTGTCGGAAAGTGTGGATCGAAATCCAGGTGGCCACTCTGCAGATGTCCTGCAGTGGAATGTCTGATAGGGATGCTGTAGAGAAAGCTTGTGCTTGCATGGAGTGAGCTGTGACATCCCTATGGGGAGGAACTTGTAGCACTCCAAGATGCATCCTGAGACCCATTTAGAAATCCCCTGGGAGGATATGGTTTGCCCACACAACCTGTCTGCTATGGCAATAGAATCTTGGTGATTTCCTAGTGGATTTTGTTCTTTGCAGGTAGAACACCAGGGCACACCAGACATCAAGGGAGTGAAGTCTGTCTTCAGAGGAAGTGTGGGGTTTCGGGGAAAACACAGGTCAGTGCATCATTTGAGTAATGTGGAACTCAGAAACAATCTTGGGGAGAAACTTGGAGCATAGCTGAAGAGAAACATTCTCTTTGTGAAACACCATATAAGGAGGGTCCACCACAATGGCTCCTAGCTCACTGACTCTCCTAGCTACGGTGATAGCTACAAAGAACGCCACCTTCATGGACGGGGGGGATGGTACAAATCGCCCTGGGGCCAAAAGGTGGACTAGTGAGCTTGAACAGGACAAGGGAAGGTCCTGATCAGATGTTTCATGAATCATATTGTAGCTGGGGAGCTGGAGCGTCCTTCCACCAGAGGGAGGAAGGCAGTAATCACTGCTGGGTGTACTAGTAGCGAACTCACAGAGAGACCAGAAATCTTTAGGGATAGGAGACAGTCTAGAACAAACGGAATGATTACAGTATCTGAAGAATGTTGGCGCAGTATTGCCCAGGATGAAAAATGTCTCCATTTATCTCAATAGCAGGATCTAGTAGGCTATTTTCTTCTCTGGTTACGGATCACCTGAATGGGGGCTGAACATGAGCATTCTATTTCCAACGCCCATCCAAAACCCAGGCCGTGAGATGGAGTGAACCTGGATTGGGATGCTTGGTCTTCCCCCCATTTTCGGTTAGGAGATCCCAAACCAGGCAAATCCTGATTGTGGGCAGGCAGTCATTGTTAGACGTTTGGGGAACCAGAACCATCCGGGCCAGTAGAGAGCTAGGAGAATGATTTTGGCTCTGTCAAAGTGAGCACCCCACCTCAGAAGGGAGGTGTCCATCAGAATGGTGGCCCTGTGGGTGGGGAGGGCTGAAGGGAACTCCCATCATGACTTTTTCCTGGTTCGTCCGCTGAGTTAGAGAGGTGACAACTCTGGTGGGCATGACCACCCTGGAGTTGATGTGGTCCTTGCTTGATTGGGGTCAAGTGGGGCCAAGCCTGTAGGCATCAAAAGTGGAATCTGGCAAGAGGAATCATGCAGGTGAATGTGGGCATGTGGCCTAATAGTGAGAGGTACTTGAGCACGGTGGTTCGTGGTCTGCAAGTTGTGTGTGAAATCAGGGTGCTCAATGCATGAGATCTTTCTGAGGGGAGGAATGCTCTCGCAGAAATTGAGTCCAACCTTACCCCTATAAAGTTTATTGACCTTGTGGGTAACAAAACACATTTTTGTTCTTTTATGCAAATACTTAGGGCTGTTAAAAGTTGTATAAGAAAGACCCCTTGTTGCCAACCAGGCCTCCTGACGAGATCAGTCTACCAGTAGCCAATCATCCAGGTATGGGAATATCGTATACCCTGACGTCTCATCTGGCTGCTACCACAGAGACAACATTTACAAATACTCTTGGTGCCATAGCCTGCCCAAAGGGGAGGATTTGAAATGGGAAGTGTTCCTGGCCTACCATAAAATGCAGCAACTTCCTGTGTGATGGGTGAATTTCCATATGGAAATTTGCATACTTCATGTTGAGAGCCACAAACAACATCCCTTCCTGAAGGGAGGAGATCATATATGTCCGTGTAAACTTCCATTATTGAATAAAGATGTTGAGTTGCCAAAAGCCCAGGATGGGTTTCCACCCTCCGCCTTTTTGGGAAATTAGGAAAATTCAGGGAGTAGAATCCTCTCCCATGGTTATGAGATGGAACACGCTCTATTGCCTCTCGGTGTAATTGGGATTCTGCTTCCCATTTAAAAATTACCTCAGGAGAGTCATCCCTGAAGGGGACCCGGGGAGGGGTTTGTGAGATGGGAAAGAAAGAAACGCTATCGAGTATCCCTAGTAGATAATCTCCAGAAATCAACTGTCTATAGAGATCTTGTTCCAGATTGTGGGCGAAGAGTGCAAGATGGCTCCCAAAGGTAACAGGGGACAACATGGTTGGCATCAGTGGTGTACAGAGGCCTCGATCAACACGGGGTTGAGAGTGGCTGGTGGTTGAGAGTGAGTAGAGGCTGTGGCAGTAGCAGGGGCCAAATAGCAAGACCTCTGAATCCTCTGGCAATTGCGTGGTGGCTCGGCTATGTGCTGGTAAAAAGGTTCATGAGGAGGGGGTGGCCTCAGTCTATTGGGTTGCATTTGGCGTTTCCTTTTGGGGGCCAAAATATAAATCCCCCAGGGAATGCAGTGTTGATCTCGAGTGTTTTAGTGAGTTCAGGGACTCACCTGGTTCTCATTAAAGAGATTCAACCGTCAAAAGTCAGGTCCTGGATGGTATTTTGGACCTCCTTAGGAAACCCTGACTATTGCAGCCAGGAGATCCTCTTTAAGACTAAACCAGCAGCCAAACTTCTGGAAGCCATGTCTGCCACATCCACTGCAGCCTGGCTACCTTTGGCACTAGTTTTCCCTTATCTAAAAGAGACTGAAATTGGGCCCTCTGTGGGAAGCTTAACCGTGAAGTCTGTAAGCCTGGAATAGGTATTAAAATTATATTTCATTAACTATGCTTGGTAGTTAGCGACATGAAATTGCAGGCCTGCAGAGGAGAAGACCTCCTTTCTTGTACCTCAGTCTTGCATTCTAAGGTCCACTGTAGGTTGACAGATACAGTGCTGAAGGAGAAGCACCAAGCAGTTAGAGTCTTGGTCTGGTAGCAAGGAACTGTTGCCAGTAAGTGTTGGG
Organism: Chelonia mydas; assembly: GCF_015237465.2. Taxonomy (NCBI): domain Eukaryota; kingdom Metazoa; phylum Chordata; order Testudines; family Cheloniidae; genus Chelonia; species Chelonia mydas. The sequence goes on along the minus strand of NC_051259.2, from coordinate 16,379,155 downwards.
AATCCCATAGAAGTAATGTCACGGAGTGACTGAAATGCTAGAATAGACATTTTTCTGCTACAAAATTTAGAAGAAGAAAGGTTTCCTCCCATACATGTGCTATTTCTTCCTGCCAACAGGAAAGAGGTGGAAAGGGTCATAGCTTCTGAACTGAATTACAACTGACACATCTGGAGGTGAGGAAAGAAGAGCATTTTGTGAGCTGAAAAAAAGAATGTTAGTAAGTGATACTGCAGCAAGAATACAGCATCTTCAAACCTGTTCCTTCCTCTCTTAAGTGTGAAATCAGAGAATTCTTGCTGTAATGGTTTTGTTCATTTCCTGCCTGACTTTATGACTTTATTAAAATAATTCAGGATTAATTAACATCAGCGATTAAAATCATGTCCAACCAAGACTTTCTTGTCTTCTTTTATGGAATGATACTAAATCATGCATAATGAACAACTGACTAGTTATGATCAACACTGTCCTTAGCCCGTGTTGAGTTGGAACTTGAGTCTTGCCGTCAAAAACAGAGTTTGCCATTTAGTGCAAGTCCTATCCTACCAGAAAACCCAGACAATCTTCTTAAGTTGGTTCTTTGTTTTCAGATGGGCCAATTATAAGTTGTGACAAAGTTCCTCCTCTACCTTTGTGGGTCTTGTGCTTATTGGCGGATTTGCTCGCCTCGGAGATTCAGGGCAGCCCTCAGTTTGGCCATTTTCGTGAACCCACAGTCCAGGTCAACTCCTCCTGTGTCTGACCAGGAGTTGGGAGGTTTGGGAGGAACCCAGGCCCACCCTCTACTCCGGGTTCCAGCCCAGGGCCCTGTGGAATGCAGCTGTCTAGAGTGCCTCCTGGAACACCTTTGTGACATCTACAACTCCCTGGGCTACTTCTCCATGGCCTCCTCCCAACACCTTCTTTATCCTCACCATAGGACCTTCCTCCTGATGTCTGATAATGCTTGTACTTCTCAGTCCTCCAGCAGTATGTGTTCTCACTCTCAGCTCCTAGTGCCTCTTGCTCCCAGCTTCTCACACACGCACCACAAACTGAAGTGAGCTCCTTTTTAAACCCAGGTGCCCTGATTAGCCTGCCTTAATTGATTCTATCAGCTTCTTGATTGGCTACAGGTGTTCTAATCAGCCTGTCTGTCTTAATTGTTTCCAGAAAGTTCCTGATTGTTCTGGAACCTTCCCTGTTACCTTATCCAGGGAAAAGGGACCTACTTAACCTGGGGCTAATATATCTGCCTTCTATCACTCTCCTGTAGCCATCTGGCCCGACCCTGTCACAAAGTCCATCATCATCCAGAGATTTATTTTTAAAATTCCTAGAAGGGAGAAAGGGGGTGACACAAAAGCTGGAAGCTGTGGTCTGAGGTATGTAAGATGTGTTTTCAGCAAATGAAAATCCAATCCACAGAAAAAAACTGAAGAGGAAGAATAAGACTGGAAGGATATGGAATGCTGAAACAAGGAATAGATAGCTGAGAGGGAATTCTCCTTGTTTCCCCTCAAATATAAATCACTGGCCTTATTAGCCTCCACATTCTCAGCAGTTTGCTCACAATTTTTTAACCATTACTTTTCAAGTGTTTTTGTGTGTGGCCGAGAAGAATGGAATGCCATATCTTTCCCCTCCTCTGGGAACATGCTCAGTAGGCTACTGAAATCTCAGGTCAGGTTTCCTAGTGAATGGGGTAGTATGTATTAGGCAATGTCTACACTTGCAGAGTTTTTGCGCTGTCAGTTTCACCGGAGATAGTGAACCGGTGAAAGAAAAGCACTGGTTTGTGTACACACTTACTTCCACAGGCATCAGATCGTGTTCACCTTTGCAGCACTTCCATCCCTGATGAGAGCAGCGCACTGAGGGCAGCTATCCCACAGTGTAGCTCTCTCCATTTTGACGATAGGTCTTGAGGGAAGGTGGGTGGGGTGGTGTTTGCGGGGCACCCTGGGTCCCTGCACAGCCCCCTCTCCCCAAACACTGATCAGCTCCAGGAGCTCACCATTGCTCCAAGCAGGGGATCATTTGCTCCATGGAGCAGGCATTGTCACCTGGCCAGATGACACATGAGCACTTGCCAAGACAACAGGAAGGGGAGTTTCAAAGTTCCTGGGGCTTTACAGGGGGAGGAGTGGACATCTGTTTACCTGGCGTCAGAGCAGCAGAGCTGCTGGCCAGAGTGGTCACCTAGGCACTGTGGGATATCCTGCGGAGGCTAAAAGCCCTGTAAACAGGAAGAACGTGTCTTCACTTGCACATCACCGCAAAAGTATCACTGGTAAGAGCTGTACGCCTCTCATGGAGGTGATTTCCTTTTTGCGGTGAAACTTCTGAGTTTCACCGCAAAAAGTCATTGGCAACTAAATGCTCCCACGGTTTTTGCGCAAAAAAGGGACTTTTCCAGCTTTAAATGGCAAGTGTAGACATGCCCTTAGTCATTCTGCTCTAGGGTGTAAGCTGGGTCTCCCTAGACAGAAACCTGAGTCTTTCCAGCCTGGGAGAAATCCATAAACCTGACTCTTGGGTCTAGAGTGACTACAAAGCCAGTAACTGTGGTACAGTGAATAGTGCTAGGACCATGTCACTAAGGAAAATGACAATGCCAATAAAATGTTCAGCCACCAAGAAGTTTTGCATGCTCTTCTAAAATACAACACCTTAAAAATCTTCTCTTTGAAATCACAGCAACTTGGGGTTTACATCAACTGTTATAACTATCACCAACATTCACACAACCAGCAGACCATGGATTTATTCATTCAGCACATTTTTAGTACTTGTACTGATAATTTGTTTGCAGTAATACCAATAGTATTCTAAAGGATTTTCTAGATATACAAGAAAGGATGGTCCCTGCCCTGAGGAGAGGACACTCAAAGGACAGACAGAGAGAGAGACAGAGCTTGGGGAAGGGGAGTGTTTTAGGCATTTTAACTTTGCAGACTGTCTTTCAAAGAGATTTAGAACATCCTGCTGAATTAGAAGGGATGAGACCAGGATATCTCCTGAATCTGAGTTGGCATTTCATTGGACATAAATCTTGGTTAAGCAGATACTCCATCGGTGAAAGAAAGTCTAAAGAAGGAACATAATCCTTGTAGGCCCTGTCTCTGAAGATAATTATTGTAAGTACAGTGTAAGGACCTGTTAAACAGATACACTGCAAGTTTAGCAGACTAAAAAAGTCACTTAGCTTCCCTGGGGTACCATCTTGAACCTCTCACCTTCCAAACTGAAAAGTCATGAATATCCACGCTTCATTCCAAAAGTGAGCATGAGAAAGCTAATGTGAGATTTCCTGTCATATGAGCAATATGATGAGAGACCACACATTTTACAGTTCACTGGAGAAGGTTTTGCATTGATGCTTGCAATCCAGAAGATCAGCTGTCTCATTTTTATAGGTAATAGAGCCAGAAGAGCGTGGAATCACCTCACCCATGCAGTCTGTCCCGTGGCATTTTGCAATATTATTCCCCACCATCATTCCCACTGATGTTTTATGTAATCATCCCCTGAATATCTGCAGAGAACGTTTCTTGCCCTCCTCCCTCTGAAGGTCTATTCTAATGCTCAGTTACAAGAAATATTTCCTGATGTTTAGTATAACCCTTTTCTTCCTTAGCTTTAGGTCACTTGCCCTTTCTCCAAGTGTTTTCTGCAAAGAATAAGTCCCTTCAGAGAGTCAAATTATTTGGCCCAATAAATGAGTGTTGTCTTTGTTAACAATTTGGTAAGGCAACCCCATGACAGTATAAGCTGTAGCTGACAAAGTACAGTGAACTAGGTGTAACCCACACAACTCATGGGTGTGGCGGTCTGTCCCCTCTCGTGGCATCAAGACCACATAGAAATGAATGAGTCTGCTATAGCCTTAGCTAAGGGTCATGTGGCTTTTAGCTCATGCAGTAGAGACTCATACACCGAGGTCCCAGGTTTGATCCCGTCCACCAACGATTGGGGTCTGTCGGTATTACACAGGCAAGTTATAAAAGCATTTGAGATGAAAACCGAATTCCTATATTGCACATCTTGCAAACAGAGTTCCTCAACAAACAAATAAGTTTGCATCATTCTTGACTCTCTGGTCAAAATGGTTTAATACATCAGCAATTACTGTGCCGTCAGTCCTTTAATTTGCTTATTTGAAGAACTAAACAAAAATGATATTCCTGAGCAAAGCATTAGGGAATCACAATGAGTTTTAAATTCCACTCATGACATGGAGCCATTGGATGATTTGTACACGGAGCGCAGATCTTTCATGATAACTTTGTAAAACAGATTTGATATTACTTGCCATGCAATAGAGAAGCGGTAATGCTCTGCAGTGCACTGAAATTTTGCTGAACTTTTGCTGGCTGACACATGAAAGAGCCACAACTGCACACCCTGCAGGAGACAAATGGCTGATACAAACGGAAAACAATGCAGCAAAGGAAGTCATTCTGCAGGGCAAATAACTTTGTTCTCTCAGGGGCTTTTTTTGGCTACCTTCTTTCCATAGAAAGTTTCCACTGCAGATATTTAAATTAAACTTACACGTATTTTGGTCTCAAACCTAGGAGGCTACTCAACATGAGTTTGGCCGAAAATCAACAGAAAATAATATCATCTTCAGTTCCAGGTATCCCAGCTTCAGAAACACAGACCGATGGCAAGGAATTCAGAGAAACAGTCAGAAGGCTTAGTTATGTGAGGAAAGAAATGAAGAGACAAAGAGGCAGTAGCTTAGCTGAACGACAGCTACTGGGGCTATACAACAGACCAGAAACATCTGAAAAGTGAAAGTGCATTCGAGAGTGAATATATTTTGAGGGTTATCCATTGCAAATATAGTTAGGTCTGATCAGGTCAAAGTGATCAAAAGAAAATGAAGGATGAATATCTGAAAAAAACTTTCATGAAGATTCATCAAGTGCATAAATCCCAGCACGTGAGTTATCTAAGACTAGACTGGACCCAGCAATATATACTAAGCAATGGAAAACTCTCTTCTTTCAGGAGGCAGGTGGATTTAGATGAAATTCTCCATTTCTAGTTTCTGTGGCCTCAGCCCTGAAGTCCGTAATCAGGATAAAGTTCCATGGGTGTCAATGGGAGTATTGTCTGAGTCAGGACTTCAGAACTGGGCCTTATGAGTCTATGAACAATGTGAATGAATGTGTCTGAATGTGTCTGCCACTTTACAAGGTACTGCAGGCCATGCCCCCATGCACATAGCTGGCTGAAATTAAAGAAACTTCCATTTTCTGGGACTGCATGCCAGTGGGGTAACATTCATATCGTGTACAAAAGATGCTTCCTTCACAAGATATAGAATCTACCTTTAAATACACTAAAGGGATTAAAATCTCAACAGACTTGTGGGTTCTTATGGAAGAATGACTCATAGGAAGGATGGCAAAGATGCATTTCTATAAAATATTAAACATAATAGGTCTCTCTGCCAGAGACTGAAAAAATAAAAAACATGATAATTGGCCCAGTGTTTTTCTCCTGATCCTGAAAGTCACTAATGGCCCCCCTTTGGGTGTGTGAACAGATGTCAACACAGAACTGCAGGTACCACATTTTATCCATTGCAAATTATTGCTTGGCATTTAATTAAATTTTTATTGTGGCGATTCTTGTCAATTCTCTCCACAGTATCAAATGGACTGAGCAGAACAACGTGCCTCCTGAGCAAGCAGTCACAGCTCATCTGTATAAAGATGCAACTTTTAAAGGGAAAAAAGAAAGACTAAAAGCACAGCTAAGATATTTGATTTATTTAAATTTTTGCTCCCTTTATAGAGGGCCCAAGGTGCACTCACTGCCTACTGGGATTGCTTAAGCCTGAAACTTGAACTGCCTACTGAATTCAGAGGGCACTCTAGATACTTAGAACCTCTCTGGATCCACCCAACTAAAGCTGGAATTGAACAAGTTAACACTGAGCATACTCCAACCTGCCTTGCAAACAGGACAGCAGCCAGCCAGCTATAAATGTGTGTGCTGATGCTTTACCTCCTGGCGCCCCCCAAGAGCTTTAGGAAGTCACAGGAGACAAAACTGGAGTGATGGACTGAAAATTAAAAGCTGAATCAATAATTAAATGCTGCAGGTCATTGAATTGCACAAATCTGTCGATCTATCTTCCCCCCTCCTTTTAATCAGAAGGGCTGTTTCAACAGTGGGTGGTGTGTTTCTGTAAGAACCATGTTACATACCGCTGCCTTGATGCCTATGTTGGGTGGTGTATAAATCAATAATAATAAATCATTTGTAGAACTCTGAGTCATTAAGAGTGTTAAGCAAATGGAATGTCTCCAGAGCCCCGAAAACAGAGTGAGAGACTGATTTGAGTAACTTATTAAAGCGTTTATTAAAATGCAAACTCGCAAAACATCAAATATGTATAGCACAGACAAAACCTCCTTTCCTCTTTCCGGTATCAGTCTCTCCATAACAACTAGTGAAAGAAAGGGCCCTTAAGCACATGTGTGCCTGCACACCCACACATGCACAGACACTCACACACAAATATAGGCAGAGCTACCAAACCCCAGCTCATTATCTGGTCATTGTAACCCTCTGTCTTCCCCTGGCTGACATGCTCCCTTTGCTTTGATTTCGTCTCAGACTGTAAACTCTTTGTTGCAAGGACCATAGCATGCTGTTTATTTCTCTGTACACTCCTAGCACACCATGGGTACTATACAGATGACAAATAACCAAAAATTAGTAACAATAACAAACAGCAGTACCTAGGCCAGGAACAAACTTCTCTTATCATTGTCCCCTATGGGGGTTCTTACACATTCCTCTGACAAATGTGGCAACTGAGCATTGTCAGCGACAGGATACTGAACTAGATGGACCCCTAGTCTGATCCAGCACGTCAGTTCCTACAGACACCCTACAGCACTCGCAGCAATGCAGCCGCATGGCTCGCGGTGGAGTCACAGACACCGTAAGCCGACGGGGGCCGACACAGCACTGTCCACACCGGCGCTTAGGTCAGTGTCATTGACGTCGCTCAGCGATGTGGATTATTCACAGCCCTGAGCGACGTAAATTATGCTGAAGTAACCTGCAGTGTAGACAAGGTCTCAGTATAACCAATCTAGGGCTGTACACAACAGCTGCATGACAGTGCATAAAAATGTTACACAACAGGTTAAGGCATGAAGGGAAGAGGAAAACTGTGTCTATTTCATACCGAAGGAGAAATTTTAGATAGGCAGAAATGTAACTGCTCATGCCGTAATTTAGCCAGGGCTAACGTCCTACTCTTGTGGGAAGTGCCAGGGATTGTCAGTGCTTCAGTGAGTGCAAGTACACAGTCAGGGACTCGCTTTTATGATACAGCTGTAACAGAGGTTTTGAAGTTCTCCAGAGCTCTTCCTGAGCTGGTAACAGAACCCTGTCAGCTTTATCTGTGCACAGGCATTACACTCCAGGGTGAATGCAATCCCTCCGGAAAGGGACAGCAGCACTCTTCATTGCTTGTGCACTAGCTGATAAACTGCGGCTGCCACTCCCATGAACGAAGCTCCCCATGAAACATGCCCCAGCTATTTCTCCCTGTGCAGCGGGCATTGCAGAAGGAGGAAAAGGAGTGCCTGGCAAAGATACTGACTGTGCTGGAATCCAGCTTAACTGCATGGATCAAGAGTCATTAACCAGCAAAACCATCAGAGTGAACAGCCCATCAGGTGCCCTTGGTCTCTGCAGTCCTAATGAACAGCCTCTGGGGTTATAACGAATTGGGTATCTGATATCACCACATCCCTCTTGCACATTCCAATTCTCCTTTCCATGTGATTATCAGTTGAAATGTGCTATGCAGGTGCCAAAATCCTGGACACAGTGCACGGCAGGAGCACTTGTGCTGTGCACTTCGGAATTTGTCTGGGGCTGGGATGGGGGTAGAGGAATCCTTCTCTGTCCATGCCATGGAGCAACTGCGGAGTCACTCTGCGACTATTACTGCAATCTCATAACTTGAGTCACCTCCTTGCCACAGGCATGACCCCTATGTGGAGGAAATGGCTGATGGATCCACTGACTCCTTCCTGCCCCCCACTCCTTGGTAGGCAGTAGCATACAGGAAAGTCCACAGGGCTGGGCACCATGTCATGCACACTTCCCAAATCTCGTCCCTCTCCCACAAAGTGACATCCCCTTGGCTTCACTGCAATAGGGCCATCTGTGGGCACACATGGGTAGGACATCTATCCCTCCAATGTAGCAGCCTACAGCTAACAGGGGCCTAATAAATGCTTTGATAAACAGACTGAGCCCCTGAATTAGGGAAATGCTACAAGGCATAGGCCAAATCTGCCACCATTCTGCACATGGACTCCACTGAGTTCAGACATGTTTACTTCAAAGAAGATTTTTTTTCCTCCCCAGAAGAAAATCTGGCTGTTAGTAAGGAATCCTTTTTCTCATATACCGAACATGTTCTGAAATACTGTGATAACAGCCCAGCACTGGAGAGACTGAACACAAAGCAGCCCCTTGCCAATCTATCTGGGGGCTTTTGGACACCATTTCCTATCAGAGTCGTCGCTGTTTCTTGGCTCCATCAGAAACATGGCCAACAAAAATCTCCCGAAAAGACTGTTCCCAATTAAAATTAGCCCCGAAGAAATCAGTATTGTGGCCACTTGCTTAACATATTTCTCCCGAGAAGAATTTCTAGTGTTTCCTTGATGAACCCAGAGCTTAGCAGTTTCCACAATGATTACAGAAAAAGCAGCAGTGCCAGAAAAAACACTGTTAAAATGGAAACATCCCCTGTGCTCACTCACACATACACACACACCCTCTCACCTACAGCACAAACACAGCTACTTTCCAAGACCAGGAACCATTCCTCTCAGAGCATCGGAATAGCACAAGCACCAGATGCCCACGCTAGGCAAATAAAGAGACCTGATTCTGCAGTGGTAAATGCCAGATGTAAACTGAATTAGAATCCTACTATTTATATATCACTGAGTGGATCTGCATATGTACACTTTCAACACCTACCCACATACGCATTTTATAAATGGACATTGTTATAACGGACCATCGCTGACAATGAACTAAACGCGGCTTCCCAAGCATTAGACTCAGTATATTACACCTGGTAAGAGTGGATAGAATCACAACTTATTTTCTGCACTGTAAGGGGCATTTTCTGACCCTCACATGACGCTGATGCAGAAGCGGCAAGGAGAAGTAGCAGATTCACCACCAGCAGTTTAATTTACTTAGTTATTTGACTTCGAACACACAGAGAACTGCAGCTTCCATTCTGAGCAAAACCCTCACAGCTGAAACGGTGCCTGTGTTCTTGGCACCTTCCCCACTCACATCCACATGCTCAACCTCCCCATTACAAATAGTCCAGCTCTCTGAATTCAAACAGACCCAGACTGGGGACGCAGATGTGCCCAATACCGGCTGTGGCTACAGTACGTAAAACAGGGCTTCTGGGTTTCAGCATTTCTTTACCAAAAAGCAGGAGACAATTCTCAACAAATACCCATCCAGCTGCAGTCAGCACCCTCACCTCCTTCAAATCCTCTTCCTGACTCATTTCTGTCAGGAAGCACGCCAGCGATCAATTATTTATTTAAATTAATATGTTTGTTCACTGAGACCTCATCTAGTCACCCCCGATCAGATTTATAGCACACACTCCCCAGTACTCCCCCACCTTGTTGGGCTCTCCCTAACTCACTGTGTTATCTCAACATTTTAGATTGTCAGCCCCTCCATGCAGAAGCATCATCTGTTTGCTTTTAGAGGGTCGGGGGGGCAGAGAGGGATGGATAGCTCAGTGGTTTGAGCATTGGCCTGCTAAACCCAGGGTTGTGAGCTCAGTCCTTGAGGGGGCCATTCAGGGATCTGGGGCAAAAATTGGGGATTGGTCCTGCTTTGAGCAGGGGGTTGGACTAGATGACCTCCTGAGGTCTCTTCTAACCCTAATATTCTATGACACCCATTTCGCCACTGTATAAAGCAAGAGCCTGATTTGCCTATCCTTATTCACCATGAGTTTATTGGAAACCAGTTTAAAATGGCAAGCTATTCCTTTCAATGTGAGGGATTTCCTGGTCCTGCTTGGGAGCTAGAGGGCCCTGGGGAAGCCATGTGGTCTGAGTCAGTCAGCAGACAGCCACTCTGGAAAGAATCAGCTTAAAGCAAGGTGGGATGAGTTGTGCCTCCCTGCAATAGAGAGCAGCCTGTTTTTGCCCCGGTTTGGCATTCTGAGTTCTAAGAAATAACATTGTGCTATGTTGCAGCTGCCCAGCAGGAGTATTTTGCTTTTCTCTAGCTTCTCTGTGCATGTGCTGCAACCATAACGAACGTATGTAAGTGTGGCAGAACTGGGTTCAAACTGAGCAGTAATATCCAAGTATGTTTTCTGTGGTAATTCTTCATGCTTCCCATGATCCACACAGCCACAGCCAACAGCTTCCCAATGAGAAATGGGCTGGAAGCCACATGCAAATGGCCTCTGAGGGCCACACTATGTGAAGCGAAGCGCAAAAAAGTTGGGCTTTTCTGATTTTTATCTTCACATATTTGCTTGCGTTCACTCTTCTTCTACCCATCATTACCCGTTTACTTGGAAATATCAAAAACCTTGTGTGTACATTTTTGCATATCATATCTTCTCTTGAATAACTTCAGGTTTTGATAAATGCAAATATGATCACAAAATATTTTCTATCTTTGTACCAAATACCCACAGGTGAATGACAGATCAAAACATTCAGGCAACAGACCGTCTACGCTGGCAATGTATTACAGGCAGAATCAAAAATAAATCATACTCCATGAAGATAGTATGGCAACCAACCCTCATCTGGGAATTTCCCTCAACTTCTTTAAAGAGATACGCCCTGCGTCATGAATAATAAAACCAATGCCGCAGACTTGTCTCAGGCCAAAGAAAAACAGCACAGCACTGACTTTGGATTCCTTGATTTGGCAAAAATGGTCTCAGCCTTCCAGGGGGCACTATATCTGACTGTGAACAGTGCCATTTAAAACAGGGGTAGGACAGCAATCAGGGTTTCGTTTTAATAAATATTCCTTGCATAAAAGCTACTATTGCAGTAATGGTGCAAAACACAGCGGTAACCGGATCATTACTGTGAAAAACCTGTAATATTTTAGCAGCGAGGCTGTGCCCCTGAAGCACAGATCTGCCCATGGGCACCTGTGGGAGGCACTATGCTTCTATGAGCCAAAACATCTCCCCAAAGTTCCTGGTGAGCAAGAGGAACACACCTGCTATGGCACTGATTAGGGGAATTCTGCACATCTCCCAGCCAGACCCACTGGCCATTATAAGGAAGTGGACTGGCTTTTCTGCAGCCTTTGGGGTAGTTTGCATGTCAGGGGGACTAAAAGGGAGCATTTCCTGCATTCGGGAGAGCTCCTGAACTGCAAATGGGACCAGTGTCTGCCTGGAGAGTGTGGGGGGAAGGCTTCTCATGCTGTTTCTCTAAACCTGTGCATGTGTGGAAGTGCCAGCTCCAGTCCAGCCCTTGATGACCAAACTAAGCTGATGATTAAGGCTAAGATTTTGTCATGGATATTTTTCAGTAAAAGTCACGGACAGGTCATGGGCAATAAAGAAAAATTCATGGAAGCCCGTGACCTGTCCCTGACTTTTACTAAAAATATCCATGACCAAATGGGGAGCAGCTGGGCAGGTGTGGGGGCCAGCTGGGAGCTGCAGAGTCCCCCGTGACTTCAGCCTGCAGTGGCCAGGAGCTGCAGGGTCCCTCTGCTGCCCACGGTGGCCGGCAGCTGCGGGGTACCCCCGCTGCCCTCAGTGGCTCAGAGCTTGGGGGGGTCCCAACAGCTCCCAGCCTGAAGTTACAGAGGTCTTTGGAAGTCACAATTGTAGCCTTACTGATGATCTTTTCCGTACTATGGTTTCAGCAGTTAGTTACAGCTGCTCACTGTAACACACAGTGTTTAAAATAATATTCCTTTGCCAGTTATCTAGCACTCTGGACCCTGGGCTTTCAGAATGCAGATTGTGAGGAGCCAGACAACATCCCTGAGAGGTCATGAAGTGTTGTTATCCCCACGCTGCAGACCTGGAAGCTGAGACACAGGCTGTGGCTACACAGGGAAATTGACCAGAAGAGCTATTGCAGAATAAATTATTCCAGAATTGCTCCCAGACTGGTCATATTATTCTGAAATAAAAGTAATTTTTATTCCAGAATAGTGTCCAAACAGGCAACTATTCTAGAATAGCGACACTGGTCAATGTCCCTTGTAGACAAAGCCATAGAGTTGTGAAATGACTTCCCCACAGTTCACACTGTTAGTCTATGACACATACAATCTAACTCAACCATAATATTTGAGCTTGATGCAGGAATTCCTGAATGAACTTCTCTAGCCTGCATTATGCAGGTCAGACTAGATTATCAGAATGGTCTGTTCTGGCCTTGGAATCTATGAGCTGGGAACAAAACCCAAGTCTCCTGATTTCTAGTCCTGTGCTTTAACCACAAGACCATTCTGCACACTTTAAAGTGCCTATACTGACCCAGGTCCACTGGTGCTTGGCTGGGGAAGGGTAGTTTTATCATAGGGTTTTGTTGCTTTTACTCTAGGAAGGTAACAAAAGAAATACATGAGCGCTACAGTCATGTTTGTGGGAGGTAACTTAACACACATCTTGACTTCCAAAAAGTCTGCATTCTTCTGTAGATATACACAATCCCATTTTCATGTACGGTTCTAGTCTGACCTTTCAGTGCACTATTTTATTCAGCTTCTCTAATTCTAAAAAAAGGAGCCATCTTCTATTTTCAAACAAACAAAATCTTCTTTTCTTTAAAACGTACAAACCCTATGATATTTTATACTGTTCTGTAGCTCAAATATAAACAAAATGCTTCCTCTTCCCCTAGCAACCCCAATTTCCTCTCTGCAAAAAAAAAAAAATCTCTCAATTCAGATCATTACTCAGGTTAAGAAGCCAAGTTTCAAGCTCAGGCTCGATCGAAAGACTTTCCCCACTGGTTTCCCCTCCTCCAACGAGAAGCTGCTGTGACCAACCCTTCTAAAGAGGAGAATTCAGTCCAGAAATTCTATATAGCACTTAGCCCAGTGTAGAGTGACTACTACTTCTCCTTCAGCTGTGGGATTCACCTCTCAACCCTCCTACCAAGAAAATTAACAGCCCTAAAATTGTTCTTTTCTGTTTTAAAGGTTAAGGGCCAGAACCACAGCTGGTGTAAACAAGCAGAGCTCTAGTGACTTCAGTGGAGCTCTGCAAATTTGTACCAGCAGAGAATCTGGCCTTAGATGGACTGTAATCCTCCAGCAGCAGAGTTGATGCTGGCTTGGGTTCACTATCCAGGTGCCGAGTGTTGGTTTAGCTAAGCTCTTCTAACTGAAAAGGAGAGAGAAACTGGAGATTGCTTTGCTTTCTTTAGGCAACCGATAGTTCATTATTTCTCCCCAACAACTGCACTTTATGAAAATGTTTCTTCATTTTTATTTTTGAATCTTCACATTTTTGTCTCATCTTTGCCCTTGCTGGTTTTTTAATTAATGTTACTAGATTTCCTCAGAAGGAAACAAAACCAGAAAATAGAATAAAGGGCAGGAGGAAGCGAATGAAACTCGTGGGCAGCTATTTAAAGAGTCAGTGACGCCTCATGGAAAACTCCACAACGCATTCCAGCTAGCGACAATTCTGCTGCTCCAGCCTCAGGTCAGTTATTTGTTTTCCTTGGGTTCCTTATAATTACAGGCACTGGCATGGAAAGACATCTGTTTATTGAGAATTCATCCACTCATGCTGCTCATTCCCCAGGTGATGCTGGGATATGGTTTGTAACATCTGAATCATTTCCACAGCTCCCGGATGGGACGTCACTGGCAGAGTGGAATTTCACATGTGTGGGGTGGGAACACAGGGGCTTAGCTAAAGAAACACAGAAACTCATCAGGAACAGAGATGCACATATTAATAAAGAGCAAGGCAGCAAAATACGAAAGCAGGGGCTACGGTAGACCTGCCAAGTGTCATACATGCATCATGCATGACACCCACACATTTGGCAATTCTGTCAGGCCTGTCCACATATCTGGTAAAGAAAAGTTTTGAGAGAGAGACAAAGACATCCTCTACTGCATAGTACCCTGTAGCCTAGGGTAAGGGCTAAGGGACACCGAGCTGCAAGCCAGGAGACAATGAGTCCTACTTCCCATTCATTCATTGTATGCTGTCAATAGCTCTGTACATTTCACAACCCATATTCTTAGCTAAGCCCTTGGTCCCCTACCTGATGAGGCAACTGTCATTCGTGCACTTTACAGATGAGGTCACCTTAGGCAGTGCTGCTTCTGTGACAAACCGAAGTCTTATCCACATTACCACACTGTCTTTCAGAATGGATGTACCGAATTATGTGCTTGGCTATCCTGTCTTGAACTACTCGACCACACTCTGCTCCCAAGGCCAGGAACAGAACTTGGGAATCCTGGTAGCTGCTGTCTCACAAATAGCTGTCTAGCCCACTGGCAAAGTGTGTCAGTCTTCTTCTGCAGCTGGCTCCACTTAGAGGATAACAGCCTACGTTCACCACCAATTGCTCAAATAAAAGAATTCTGTGCTGTGGATCTAAAGGGCCTGAGTTCAAGACCTGTTAGCAATCCTTGTGGAAAACAACAGCATGTGGTCATGGACTTAAAGACAGTATCAGTTTTGTCCTCATGGGCTCTGCAAGGTAGGAATCTACCCCAATGCGGACCGGCTACGGAGCACAGGAGGGGGATTTCCCTTTGGTGCTCTCCAGCAGATGGGCAGCAATGGAGTCCCTTGGTTGGATGTGGGAGCATGATAAGAAGGAGCTTAGGGAGCCAATGGGTTTATGTGGAAAAAGGCAAAGGCTGGATCTACTTGGAATCTGCTGATTCGCACCCCCTCCTCCCCTCCCCCCAGCCCCTAGTTGTACCATCAAAATAGAGAACAAGTGTATCTGTTCCTAAGCACATCAAACACACCCAAGACCTTGAAGCAACCATACTGCAAAACCCCAAATCCAATGTCTGGATCCCACTGGACCAGCCAATTTTGGCTTCAATTCCCAGAATTCCAGTACCTGCATAAAGAACAAGTCTAGTCACTCCTATGCACCAATAAATCTGAACCTCAAAGCTTCCTGGTGCAACAATGCTGCAAAAACCTAGATCCATGGGTTCTTTTCCCGGAGACCTTCTAAAGTCTGCAGGAAGAGCAGAGGAAGGGCCAGCTGAGTTTGGTGGCAGTGGGTTGGGGCCGGGAAGCCATGGATCCCCTGAAATTGAAATCTCGTTTGCATAGAAAACTCTATACACCCTATGTATAAAGTTTATCATGTGTTTGAAAACACATGTGCTGAGCTCATAGAGTTTGCCACATAAACTGGTGCACTTGTGCCCTTGAAAACTCCAGACCTAATTCTCCTATCTTGCACCTTGTGTCATTATTTACACCTGAGCTCTGCAGATGTAAAATGCCACCAGATTCCCCACTCTTTCACACCAATGGTGGCATTTTACACTTAACTTTACCCAGCTGTCAGTGATTACACAAGCTGCAAGGCCACAGACAAATGCAGCCCTCTCTGTGCAGCGTACATACATTTTTGGGGTGTGGGGAAAGGCTGAATCTTGCTAATTATTTCCTCCCAGTCAAGAGCTGCTGAATGGTTTCTTCTCAAACTCTCCAAAAGAATAGTGCCCCAATTCAGTAACGTTTTGTGCAACTGAAATCAAGGGGTTAGAAAAGAAACATTTAGGCAGCCTTAGATTGGTTACCATTGAGCCCGCTAGGGAAAAAAAACTTCTCAGAATTTTTCCATCAGACGTAGCTCTATGTACGCAAAAGACTCCTCTGCTCAGCCTCACTGGGAACATTCTCAGCCTTGCACAGCAAATAACCTTCCCTCGCCCAGTTGCACAAGGAAATCTTGCTCACCTGGTGGCTACGGAAACTTTTCTGCATACAGAAATGGACCAGCATGTTGAGAACATGGCTAAATTCAAGCACCTGGGAAAGCCAATACTACAGTACCTGTGCCTGGCCTGGGGTTAAAAGGAGAGTCTTTGTCTTGGCTGCCAACTGAAATCCTGTGATATGGTGGGGAGTGAAGGTTTACTGCACATTTACTTGGGCCTGGAGACAGAAGAAACTAGAGGAAAACTAGCTATTTCAGTGCAAGAGGAGTGTACCCAAAACAACTGTTGAAATTCACCATTGATGTATTGCAGGGAGTTCTCAGGAGACCTACCACCAACTTGAGAGGATGGCTGGGCTGATTTCCCAAACCCCGGTACAGTCCCTGTTTCTCTGATTACTGCTAGACCATCCATGTCAGAGACACCTTATCCCTGGCACTCAGGAAATATTTCTCAACATCACATTTGCTTTTGCCTTTGGAATAAACATCAGGTATTTCCAAAACATTTTCTCAGAGGATTCTCTTCTTTGTATCCCCCTAGAAGTCCTGTGTACATAATCTCAAACACCCTGCAAACTGTGCTAGCTGAATACCATGCTATTTTCTCAACAGCTCTGTATATTTTTCAAGCACAAACTCTAAACATTTCTGTTTGCCCAGTGGTTCTGCCTCTCTCCTTAGTTGTGGCCATGAGAACGTGATTTGTTTAAACGGGAAAACAAACAAGTAGAGTCTGCAGTCCCTCTCTCCATTTTCTCTGCCACACTTGCACCTGAGGCATAGGCTTATCAGGACAGAGGGGAAGGAAAATTTGTGGGAGCTCCTTATTAAAGTACCAAGAGTATAACAGCTGCAGCAGTGCCTGACAGTATGCTGCCAGGGCACATACCCATTCCTTCAATAATCCACGTCTGACACTGAGAAATCAGAGAGATCCATATCGTAGATGAAGATTAAAAATAATCTATTAAGAGTACAAATTATTCAGTCTGCTTCTCTTACACTTCAACAGTCCTGCACAGAGATGAAGGTGAAGTCAACAGAGTCCAAACATTCTCTACAGGGGGAACACTGGGGAAGCATCACTGCAAGTGAGAGCATGGTGTCCCAGATTCCATGAATGTAAAACTGCCACAAGGACAACTTTAGGGGGTTTACAGCTTCCCCAGCACTTTAATTAGTTAATAATTCAATTAGGACTGTTCGTTTTGATGCACAATTAGAGTTTCCCTACCAAATTGTTTTATTTTACTTTTTTCCTTTTCTAAATAATAATTGAAATGAATGTTGTGCTGGAGAAAGGAGCCAGATTGAAAGCCCCAGAGAAAGAGACTCTCTGTCCACAGAACAGGAGCAACCCAGAAAATAAGAGCATATGTTTCCCTTGTTCCACCCCACCATGTGTCCTTCAGTCCTCCACTAGAAGGCTCCCTTCTAAGGCTGAGTGGGATTCACTCAGCGCCCCTCTGCTGAGGCTGTCAACAAGGGGGCCAGTTAGTGCCATTATACAGTAGTAGGTTTTTTGGCTTTTGAGATGCCCCATCATCACCCCCCAGTCCTCAATTCATTTCAGGCAGGCTACAGTTTTACTCCTATCAGAGAATTGGATTCTGACTGTGCTGTGTATATTATTCTATGGGAAACAGAATGTAAAGTTTCTATGGCATTGAGGTTGTGTGAACCCAGCAGACAATGACAACTGCTAAGGAACATTAGTAGGTCTCTTCTGCCACATGCTCTAGGGGATCCCTGAAATGTACTAATACAAGTCAGGACAGGGACAAGAGCTATAAAGGAGGGGATGTTGGGGCATCCAGATGCCTGCTTTCCAGATGATAAAGGCTAAAAGTGTCCTTGCCTGCTGACAATGATAATGGTCAAACAGACGAAGTAAGTGCTCAGAAGCCATGAGCTACCTATCAGCAGTAGAGCACAGTTCAGCTTCTATTGCTGACACTGCACGTCACCATGTCAATTGCCCCAACCATTTTCACTTGCCAGAGTTTTACTGGGCCAGAGACACTTTTGTGGTAGCTGCACAATTAGTCCCAATTCTCAAAGGCTACAGAAAATAAATAAATAAAAATACCCAGTCCTTCTCATCAACACCGTATGTAGAATAAATATCCACACGTTCGCATGCAGCAGTTCAGTGCATGTCTGCATTTCAGAACACACCTCTGGCTGTATTACAGGCGCTATTAATTTCCATTGAGAAGGATTAGGGAGCTTAAATCATTACAGCTCATTTACACAAACTTCATACATTTTTAAAACTACCTCATTTTATGCTGATGTGCAGGTGTTAATCTCCCATGAAATATTGAAAAGAATAAAATGCCCAACAGGTTCAGCCCTCGAAAGGCCCTTTACTCCACTATTCTAGCAAAGTTTGCCACTCTCTCTTACTGCACTCGTCTTGCAGATATTTTCTGTCTCCAGGTTTGGAAAGTCGGTTTGATACAAAGCCTCCCTGCAGAACTTTGCTAAAGTTCATCTTCCTTTCCAAATGCAAACAGAGGCATCCGATGAAGTGAGCTGTAGCTCACGAAAGCTTATGCTCAAATAAATTTGCTAGTCTCTAAGGTGCCACAAGTCCTCCTTTTCTTTTTGCGAATACAGACTAACATGGCTGCTACTCTGAAACCTTTGCTAAAGTAGTTACATATTTTAATCAGCCGTTGCATGACAGTATCCCCATTATTTGCCACTTGCTTTCTTCTACTAACAACCCCTCCCCCTCCAAAAAAACCCAGCCATTCCAGATTGATGGCTCCCAAGCTGCCAGTGCTACCCGGTACCACCAGTGACAGTCCCAGACAGGACTCCCCGAGAACATCAGTTATACATGCACTTCAATTAACAGTCAAACTGCAGTTTATTTATTTGCCAGTATTGGCACTTGGGTTGCCTGGCGAAGGATCAAGAGAAACAAGCCATTCATGTTTACAGTATACAGGAGTCCTACATCCAGTAACTCCTGGTTACTCATTTACAGTGACCTCATCGGGGAGACATGCCTGAGTGTTACAACTGCCCTTACTTCACTTCTGGGCAAACTGCTGCGCCTATCTCCCCCTCCCCCTCCCCCCACCTGACCACAGCTGATAAAAGGGAAAGAAACCCTCCCTGAACATTCATTGCCTAATCAGGATTTCATTACCTGCATTGACTCTGCTCCCATGCCCCCTGCATTGCAGCCTTCTCTCTCATGACTGTGGCTTGTAAGAGACAGGAACCCTGAGTCTCCAGGGGGATGTTCTGATGGGCTGTAATAGAAAAGGTCACTTTAAAGCTCCTTATTTGGGCAGTGATGTAAAGGGAAGTTGTTCAGTCAGCACCACCCACTTTTTCCATTCACTACACATTGTTTCCTGTTGTCAAGCAGCTGCTGTGGCTTTCGGTACAGACAAGGGAATCCTTCAGCCCTTGGCTGGCTCTCATGCATTGCACAACTTGTTAACAGCGCATTTCTGAGACAACCATCTCCCGGGCCAACCTCCTTATACTTCTAGCAAACATTTCTTCCTTTAAAATTTTGCAAAAATCCATCAAATCTTGACAAGAGACAGTGATATAAAAATCTCTCTCTCTCTCTCACACACACACACACCGCCCCTCCATCACAAATGCTCACTTGTTAGCAGACTAGTGCCACCTGAAAGTTGCTAAGTGAGACTGTCATCACAGTCGATCTGAGAACCAATCTGCAGCAGTGGGTACAGATCAGACTGCATCTCGCTGCAAGTCTCTCTTAAGGAGCCCGCCCTGCCTCCGGGCTGTAAGGTGCTCAGACACACGCTGGCAGGTGCTACAGAACTATCTAAAGAGAATAAGACAGAAGAAGGACTGTCTGCCCCAGCAAGAATCACTTGCCAAATCCCAGTAAGGAACTAATGGGCTCTGGGCCCAGTGCTGCCTGCAGAAGAGCCTCTCTCAGGGACAGACACCCTGATAAGGGATGGGCAGATCGGCCTGAAGCCGAGCCACGCTGGAGTCCCGGCTACCAGCTGACGGGACTGGCCCCGTGGCTCAGCGCTAGTGCCGCGGAGCGGCCGCCGTGGGCTCTGGCGCTCGCCTCACGCCAGCCAAACGCACTTACCAGGAGGACGCAGGCTGAGAGCGGACAGCAGCCCCCGGACATGCCCTGCAGGCACCCGCGGGTCCGCTCAGACCCGAGCCCTGTGCACGCGGAGGCGCTGGGGGAAGGAAGAAAACAATCAGAGTGTGTGTGTGTGTGTGTGTGTGAGTGTGAGTGTGTGTGTGCGCGCGCCCCTACCCTCCCCGCCCCCACCTCTCTACCGCAGGCTCCGGCGTCTCCCCCTCTCCATCCTTCTCAGCCTGCCTCCTCTCTCCATCCCCACATCCTCCTCCCGCGCCTCTGGCCGCCCCCCGCCCCGTGACACGCGCCCTGCCCCTTGCGCTCCGGCGTGTTTGCCCGCCGGCAGGGCGCGGGCTCAGCCCGGCCCCGGGTCACTCCCCGTGCGGGGCCACGGGCCGGGCAGGGCCGGGCCGGGCTCCGGCGAGTCCGCAGCTCGGGGCAGGAGGACTCCGACCCGCAGAGGGGTTATCACCTGCAGCCCACGCCCCAGCCGGAGCTCGGGCCGAGGCGTGGGGACGGGGCACAGCCCAGGGAACCGGGAGCTGAGCCAGGAACAAGTCTGTGGCCCCTAGGAAAAGGGGGGATTTTGACACGTGTTCGCTAAGATGTGCCTGCGCTGGCCAAGGCAAGGGGGAGTTTTAAGAGGTGTGAGCTGGTTCCCAGGATTTATCCTGAGCAGCTAGCAGGGTACAACTCCAGCCTGCCCGGCGTACAGTGGGATCTGGACCTTTCGCAGCTGACCCGTGATAACAGATGGTGTTTTTGTTTTATTGTGGACGTGGCCTTAGAGGCAAAGGTTGGAAGATGTGAAAATGCTGCCCCTCTCAGTCTGGGTCGGGCTGTCTACTCCCCTGGGAACTGGGGCACACAGTCTCTTCTCCGGCAGTGTCAGGGGGAGAGCCCTGCACACCCCTCCTTGGAGAGAGGGAGGGACAGGCTACAGGGATCATTAACGTCGGGCTTCCACCACAGGAGGCTCTCCAGCTGGAAACAGAACGGGTACCTTCACAGCAGCACAGCACAGAAGCCACCTGCATCTGGCAGCCACTTTGCACCTCCCCTGCCTAGCACAGGACACACCCACTTACACTGGTTGTATGGCAAGGTCGCAAGGGGACTCCTACCAGAGCCTCCACTGACCCACCCTAAGGCCAGCCTGCAAAGTCCCCAATCTGCAGGCATTGAATCACTTGCTCTACGCTGTTTAGCAAGTGCTCTCCCTTAAACAGATCCCATGCCAGCATGCAGAGCTCCTGAGCTGTTGGGAAGTACCACGAGGCTATGCCATGCTTCCAGCCTGGCCTCCACTGTGTGCAGGATGAACCAGGGAGGGGAGAGTCCTGCTGGGAGCAGGAAAGTCTGAAGCCCTTAACATTTGGTTATACGACTAGTTCCTGACACTACATTCATTGCACCCTGCAAGCCTCTCTCTGTGTTGCTTGGCCTTGCCATTCAGAGAGCCCTGTGTGCCTTATGAAAGCAGAGCAACTACCTACAAGTATGAGAATATCTCTAAATTGCCCTGATCACACATTAGCCACAGCTGTGGGAAAGGAGCCAGGCTTCCAATTTCATTTTCACTCAGACTTTACATGTGGAAGCTTTCATGAGTGATGACACAACAATGACATCAAATCAGCGTTTCCACAGAATTGCTCCATGAAGTCTTGAGGACACCGAACTCGGCCCACAGACAGAAAGCTGTGGGATACCTGTGTGCCTGACCTTACATGCTAAACTGTGTGAATGGGCAGTGTGCCTATGCCATCCTCAGCAGAGCGCACACGGCCTGGGACAGTGTCAAAACTTATCCTTATTCCTGGGGTTTGGCCTTACTGGAAACACAGAAATACTGCCACAACATAAACTGCATTCTAAGTGTCCTCCCCAAGACTAGGAGTTCCCAGGGTTTCCTTTTGGGACCTCCTCTGCCCTAGTATCCTAGTTCTCTACACCCCGAAGAGGCACTCTCGGACCCTTTACATTCTGGATGGAGCTAACCGGACCTCCAAGCCAGCATGACTCAGCAGTAAATACCCTGAATCTTCACACCAACTTTTAGCACCTACACCTACAGCAATACAGCAGAAGAGCCCTGGATTCCTATACGGGGCTTTAGACTCTGTCGCTGTCATAGATTAGTAAAAGGCACGTTGGGTGGATGTACAATACACACATGTTAAGAGGCCCACCGTATAATAGCTAAGAGGGGGACTTGTTCAGGAGGGATTTGGCATTATATTTACTTATCAAGAACTTCGGAGGGGGGAGGGGGAGGAAGGGGATTAAGTCATTGCCACTGGTGCCCATAGCTGAACTGAATGGATTACCTTTATCTTTACAGGGGCAGACAAAATGTTTCATTGTAAAGAAAGGACGTGGCTGCAATAAGACAAAATGATCAGCCAAGGGAGACCTGTATGGGCTTGTTCCTGTTCCATGTGGTGATGGCAATGGATTTCAATGGGTGTTTTTAGTGGCTCCCATATTCTATCAGGTTTCCAAGATGATGGATATAATGCATGGATTTAAGTCCTGAGATGATCTCAGAAGACAAAGCAACACAATGTTGAGCTTTGAATTCAGGCAGCTGTAGGAAATCATGTTTTTTTACAAACCACAAGAATAGCTTTGCATCTAAGGCCAGGTCTACACTTAAAACTTTTGCCCGCATAATAATGTTGGTTAGGGATTGATTTTTTTTTAAACAATATTTCCCCACAGCGCAGACAAAGATATACCAGGGGGAAAAGTGCTTTTGCCACTAGACCATATTTTGTTCAGGAACCAGTATAAGCTGTACTGGCAAAGCAATCTTTTGCCATTATAAGCTATGTCCACGTGAGGAGGCTTTGCTGATATATCTATACCTTTATTACTATACTGGCAAGCTTTTTTCTAGTGTAAACTATGCCTAAGACAAATACCCACTATTTTAAAAATCATTGCCAAGCCTTCATTCCCATCCCTCTGCAGGCTTTCCAATATCAGGGCAGTATTAAAGCTGTGTGAGGTCCCTATAATGGAAATAATGACTCTGACAGGCAAACAGTGGGATATGCTTTTCTGGGTGGACATCAATGGAATTGTATTTCTGTTCAGTAAATAGAAAGCAGCTCTTCAGGAAAATTAATCATTGGAAATCTACCACCAAAACCCCACGCTGCCCGGTCCCCAGTCTGACACAGCACCACTTCACTTCATCCCCCAAATGTTTCAATATCAGAAATGACAAAACAGCAGCTAAGCGTACAGTAAAAATACATCCGTTTTGTGTGTGTGCACTGACTAATTCCTCAGGGCTCCAACTCAGCTCCTTGCATTCATGGCAAAAAGGAGGGTTAGCCTGTGAAAGAGGGGTGGTTCTTATATTTAATTTTACACACCCACTCTCTCTCTCTCTCTCCGCTAAATTCACACTTGATGTAAGGAGGTGCAGCTGCAGTGACTTCAAGAGAGTTGCACCCATTTACTGATACACAAGGTGTGAATTTGACCTCTGTCTCTCCAAAGATGGCTAAGTGGCAAAGCCTTCACTGTGTAGGTTCACACCAACCAGAAAGATCCAAAAACAGCAAAACCGGAAGGGCAGTTATAGTGTAAAATCTGACTTGGTGAATAACGGGCCTTGGTGAATATTTCCCCTTACACTGACTCGTCCTGATCAAAATACCTCCATCAAAAGATTAGCTTTCCCAACAGCCAGAGCTGGAAACCCCACCTAGCAGCTGAACATCCAGCTTCTCACCAGTTAAAAAAATAAATAAATAAATGAGGCTGCATCTAGAACTGAGCTGAGTGTTGTGGTGCTCTGCATGAGACAGAACAGAGTCCATGCTGCTTCCTCATAGCAGGATCAGCCCCACAAAGCCAGCAGGAGTAAGAACATCTTGGTGTCGCTGAAGGTGGCAGACATGACTCGATGACGCACAGGGCAGATATGGGGAGCAGTTCCTTTTCTAACTCTAAATACACTTTAGTATTTGCATATTCACAGAATGAACTTGGTGCAGCTCTCACGCGAACGCTTTGAGAAACGCGAGGATACCTAACACAAGCAGATTTAACAGTCAGTTTGGTCTATCACTGACTCTAAGGCAGCGGGAAGAAAATCAGTTGTATTCCTATAATTTTGTAAGGTTCTCAGATGCCATGGTGATGAGTCTGGTAGAAATGACTTGATAAGATTAGCTAAGGAAATAGACAGATTCCCTCTGAAGCACGTGATTCTCTTTCCCTTCTTCTCACACAGGGCATGCTGAAAGGGTCTCTCAGGAGCCACTTGTTGAAATTCCACCTCCCAGTTTGATGGGAGGTGAGGAGATAATCTTGCTGCCTGTGATGGGAGTCCTGCCCTCTCTGCATGGTACTGATAAACCATCCCTACCTGAGAGCACTTAACCCCAGGGCTCATAAAAGACAGGTACTGAAGGGTGAATTGTTTGCCTTTGGAATGCATCGCATTACACCAAGCATCAGCTCTTTTCATGACATTTCCCAGGCGAAGTTTCCATCCATAGACCCTCTCTCACAAAACACACACATCACTCCAAGCTGCAGTCAATTGAACTCTGTGCCACATTGCCCATAAAGTCAGTATATTTTTCAGCTGAATAGTATAAACATTGTCATCGAAGTGCAATTAATACAAATGTGTTTGCCCAGCAGGTTTGCCTCTTTCCCTGGTTGGGAGAAAGTGTTTTCATTTAAACAGGAAAATAAAAGGAAAATTCCCCAGGGACTCTCCTCCTCCTGTCTGCAAACCTCAAGGATACATGGGGTTTAACAAAGGCTAAATGTGAACAGTTTTATGGAAGCCCTTTGTTAACATGACTGCCCTCCCAACAGGAAGACTGTCCACAATTCCATTATGGTTAAAATAACCATACTTTACTTCACATTCAAAGGCTAGACTTTTCCCTCCCCTAAGCATTTTGACAAAGTTTCCAGGGAATATCTCCTCATACCCCCTCATTCCTGCTTACCTTATCCTGGCCCAGGATGTGCACAAGTTGCCTACTGTCTTGGAGTCCTCTTTGAAGCTGTTTACAGAATGAAGGAAATTGCCCTGTATCTCTCTTGTTCTGACCCTTTCATTGTTTTTCCTAGTTCTCTGAAGTTTAATCTAGCACAGAGGTTTCCAAAACAGTGGTCCACAAAGCCTATTCTGGTGGTCTGCACAGTTCTGGTTGACCACATGCTTCTCTAACTGTCTTCCTTGTTTCCAGCTGCTAAATTACATTAACAGAAGCTAAAATTACATTAAATATTTTCCTGATGTTACTTTTCCACATAAGCAATTTCTGTAGTTGCCCAGGTATGCTATATAATTGTAAATGGACAGGAGGTATCCATTACAAAACACCTCCACTAAGGTTTGGCTTAACCTATGAAAAGATTTGGGAATCCTGTTCTAGAATTAGAGCCAAAAACTGTGAACTAGGACCCCTGGGTTTTTTTCCTGGCTCTTCCAATGACTCAGTATACAACTTTGGCCATATCACTTTATCCCTCTGTAATCGAGTCTTCCCTACCTGTCTCATGAGTATTTAGGATGACTGTGTAAAGTGCTATATGATCCTCAAGGAGTTATTACATTATAGGTTCTGCACTAGAACAGGGGACTGGGAATTAGCACTTCTGGGCTGTATTTCCAGTTTTGGAAAGTTTGGGACTTCAATGGTTGAAGGAGGAGTAACATTTTCAAAAACACGTAAGCAACTTGGGGCCCAGAGTGTTAATGGAATTTAGGAGCCTAGAGATGCAGAGAGGCACCTAGTGGGATTTTACAAAACAATCAATAAAATCAATGGGAGTTAGGCACGGAGGTGCTTTTGAAAATCCCACTGTCTATTTACATCTTTAGGTACCCAAATACCTTTATAAATCTGGCTCTAGGGGACTAAGGGCCAGATTTTCAGAAGTATTTAGACACCTAATTTCCATTGGTTTAAGTCACTGAGTTGCTTTTGAAAATTTTACCCTAGCACTCCTGGGTTTTATTCTCAGTTCTAATATTGGCTGGCTGTGTGACTTCATGTCTTCTCTCAGTACCTCAGTCTCTTCATCTGTAAAATGGGGGTGATAATGTTACCGATCTCCCAGGGGTGTTGTGATACTTAATTACTATTTTGAAAGCATTCAGGAGACTCTCCGATGGTAAAAAGAATAGTCCCTGCAAAGTCTCATAACTATTCCAGCATTTACATTAAAGACGCTTTAGTCCTGCTAAGTAACAGGCATGAGGAATCATTATGCCAATTTTAGACATAGCCCTGGTCTACACTATGAGTTTAGGTCAAATTTAGCAGCGTTAGATCGATTAACCCTGCACCCATCCACACAACAAAGCCATTTTTGTCGACTTAATGGGCTCTTAAAATCAATTTCTGTACTCCCCGACGACGGGATTAGCGCTAAAATTGACATCGCCGGGTCGAATTTGGGTTAGCGTGGACACAATTAGAAGGTATTGGCCTCCAGGAGCTATCCCACAGTGCTCCATTGTGACCACTCTGGACAGCACTCTCAACTCGGATGCACTGGCCAGGTATACAGGAAAAGCCCCGCAAACTTTTTAATTTCATTTCCTGTTTGGCCACTGTGGCGTGAAGTGCAGAGCTCATCAGCAGAGATGACCACGGAGTCCCAGAATCGCAAAAGAGCTCTAGCATGGACCTAACAGGAGGTACTGCATCTGACTGCTGTATGGGGAGATGAATCCGTGCTATCAGAACTCCATTCCAAAAGAAGAAATGCCAAAATATTTGAAAAAATCTCCAAAAGCATGAAGGACAGAGGCTATCACAGGGACCCACAGCAGCGCCACGTGAAACTTAAGGAGCTCAGGCAAGCCTACCAAAAAACCCAAGAGGCAAACGCCCGCTCGGGGTCAGAGCCCCAGTCATGCCGCTTGCATGATGAGCTGCATGCAATTCTAGGGGGTGCCCCTACAACTACCCCACATCTGTACGTGGACTCCTGCAAGGGAGTCTCCCCACGCAACAGGGATGAGGATTTTGGGGATGAGGAAGATGATGAGGAGGGGGAGGTTGAAGATAGTGCACACCAGGCAAGCAGAGAAACTGTTCTCCCCGACAGCCTGGAGCCAATACCCTCCCAACTCTCCCAACCCAGGCTCCCAGACCTTCAAGGCGCAGAAGGCAGCTCTGGTGAGTGTACCTTTGTAAATATAATACACCATTTAAAAGCAAGCGTGTTTAATGATTAATTTGCCCTGAAGACTTGGGATGCATTCGCGACCAGTACAGCTACTGGAAAAGTCTGTTAACGTATCTGGGGATGGGGCGGAAATCCTTCAGGGACATCTCAATGAAGCTCTCCTGGAGTACTCCCAAACCCTTTGCAAAAGATTTCTGGTGAGGGCAGCCTTACTGCATCCTCCATGGTAGGATACTTTACCACGCCAGGCCAGTAGCACGTAGTCTGGAATCACTGCAAAAGAAAGCATGGCAGCGTGTGGTCCCGGTGTTTGCTGGCATTCAAGCAACATCCATTCTTTATCTCTCTGTGTTATCCTCAGGAGAGTGATATCATACCTGGTTGAAATAGGGGAATTTTATTAAGGGGACATCAGAGGCGGCTGTTCCTGCTGTGCTGTTTGCCTGTGGCTGAAAAGAAATCATTCCCGCTGTTAGCCACGCGGTGAGGGAGGGGTGAAGCGGTCATCCCAGAGAATTGGGTGTGTGTTGGGGGGGTTAGTTGGTTTTGTGCTGCACGTTAATCCGAAGACATCAGCCCCTCCTTTTAAATGGCCAATGTGTCTTTTTCAATTTTAATCTCCCTTTTTTTCCTCCCGCAGCTGCAAATGTTTCAATGCTGTGACTAGCATCTCCGTCCCAGAGGCTAGTGCAGATAAGACGACGAAAAAAACCACACTCGCGATGAAATGTTCTCTAAGCTCATGCAGTCCACCCAAACTGAAAGAGCCCAGCAGAATGCGTGGAGGCAGACAAAATGAACACGAGGACAGGAGGGATGCGCGAGAGGATAGATGGCTGGAGCAACAGGAGACGTGGCAGGATCAAGAGGAAAGGTGGCGGCAGCATGATGAAAGGAGGCAGGATGCAATGCTGAGGCTACTGGAGGATCAAACTGATATGCTCTGGCGTATGGTTGAGGTGCAGGAAAGGCTCAGACCACCACTGCAGCCCCGGCATGGACTGCCACTGCAGCCCCTGTGTAACCAACCGCCCCCCTCCCCAAGTTCCATAGCCTCCTCACCCAGACGCCCAAGAATGCGGGGGGGGGGGGGCACCCAGCCACTCCACCCCAGAGGACTGCCCAAGCAACAGAAGGCTGGCATTCAATAAGTTTTGAAGCGCAGTGTGGCCTTGTCCTTCCCTCCTCCACCACCCCTCCCGGGCTACCTTGGCAGTTATCCCCTTATTTGTGTGATGAATTAATAAAGAATGCATGAATTTGAAACAACAATGACTTTATTGCCTCTGCAAGCGGTGATCGAAGGCGGGAGGGGAGGGTGGTTGGCTTACAGGGAAGTAGAGTGAACCAAGGGGGTGGGTCTTCATCAAGGAGAAACAAACAGAACTGTCACACCGTAGCCTGGTCAGCCATGAAACTGGTTTTCAAAGCTTCTCTAATGTGCAGCACACCCTGCTGTGCTCTTCTAACCACTCTGGTGTCTGGCTGTGCATAATCAGTGGCCAGGCGATTTGCCTCAACTTCCCAACCCGCCATAAACGTCTCCCCCTTAACTCTCACAGATATTATGGAGCACACAGCAAGCAGTAATAACAATGGGAATACTGGTTTCACTGTGGTCTAACCTAGTCAGTAAACTGCGTCAGTGCACTTTTAAACGTCCAAATGCACATTCTACCACCATTCTGCACTTGCTCAACCTATAGCTGAACAGCTCCTGACTACTGTCCAGGGTGCCTGTGTGTGGTTTCATGAGCCATGGCATTAAGGGGTAGGCTGGGTCCCCAAGGATAACTATAGGCATTTCAACAGCCCCAACAGTTATTTTCTGGTCTGGAAAGTAAGTCCCTTGCTGCAGCTGTTCATACAGACCAGAGTTCCTGAAGATGTGAGCGTCATGTACCTTTCCCGGCCATCCCACATTGATGTTGGTGAAACGTCCCTTGTGATCTACCAGTGCTTGCAGCACCATTGAAAAGTACCCCTTTCAGTTTATGTACTGGCTGCCTTGGTGGTCCGGTGCCAAGATAGGATATGGGTTCCGTCTATCACCCCACCACAGTTAGGGAATCCCATTGCAGCAAAGCCATCCACTATGACCTGCACATTTCCCAGAGTCACTACCCTTGATAGCAGCAGCTCATTGATTGCACTGGCTGCTTGGATCACAGCAGCTCCCACAGTAGATTTGCCCACTCCAAATTGATTCCTGACTGACCAGTAGCTGTCTGGTGTTGCAAGCTTCCAGAGGGCTATCACCACTCGCTTGTGAACTGCGAGGGCTGCTCTCATCTTGATATTCTTGCATTTCAGGGCATGGGAAAGCAAGTTACAAAGTTCCATGAAAGTGCCCTTACGCATGCAAAAGTTTCGGAGTCACTGGGAATCATCCAGACCTGCAACACTATGCGGTCCCACCAGTCTGTGCTTGTTTCCCGGGCTCAGAATCGGCGTTCCACGGCATGAGCCTGCCCCATTGCCACCAGGATGGCCAAATTGCTGGGGCCCGTGCTTTGAGAGAAGTCTGTGTCCATGTCCTCATCACTCTCGTCACCGCACTGCCATCGCCTTCTCGCCCGCTTTTGCAGGTTCTGGTTCTGCATATACTGCAGGATAATGCGCGAGGTGTTTACAATGCTCATAACTGCTGTGGTGATCTGAGCGGGCTCCATGCTTGCTGTGGTATGGCGAGACAAGAGCAGCCGAGCAGAGTTGCAGCGGAAGAGGCCCTGCGAGACCACCAGGAGAGCAGAGTGGCAGCAGAAGCAGTCGTTCAATGACGACGATGGTTTGCAGACCTACTGCACCGTCTGCTGCCAAGACACAACAGCTGAGTGGGCTGCACACTTGCCGTGGTACGGCAAGACGAGCAGCCAAGCAGAGTTGCAGCGGAAGCAGCCCTGTGAGACCACCAGGAGAGCAGAGTGGCAGCAGAAGCAGTCGTTCAATGACGACGATGGTTTGCAGACCTACTGCACCGTCTGCTGCCAAGACACAACAGCTGAGTGGGCTGCACACTTGCCGTGGTACGGCAAGACGAGCAGCCAAGCAGAGTTGCAGCGGAAGCAGCCCTGTGAGACCACCAGGAGAGCAGAGTGGCAGCGGAAGCGGTGGATGACGACGGTCATTTAGAGGATCTACGAGGTGGATTCATAGCATCAGGAGAGCAGGAGAGCAGAGTGGCAGCAGAAGCGGTGGATGACAACGACAGTTAGCAGTCTTACCGCACCGTCTGCTGAAAGCAGTATGGCGCCCACACGGAAAAAAGGCGTGAAATGATTGTCTGCCTTTCCTTTCACGGAGGGAGGGGCGACTGATGACATGTACCCAAAACCACTTGTGACAATGTTTTTGCCCCATCAGGCATTGGGAGCTTAACCCAGAATTCCAATGGGCGGTGGAGACTGCGGGAACTGTGGGATGGCTACCCACAGTGCAACGCTCTGAAAGTCGACGCTAGCCTCGGTGCTGTGGACGCACTCCGCCGACTTAATGCACTTAGTGCATTAGTGTGGGGACACACACAATCGACTGTATAAAATCGCTTTCTAAAAAATTGACTTCTATAAATTCGACCTAATTTCATAGTGTAGGCATACCCATAGCATCTGCTCAATGTTAAAGCTGAAACCTTTTGTCCTGAAAATAAATAAAATGATTTTTCTTCTGAACTGACATTTGTCAGACAACATGTTGAGAGTAGAAATTACAGCAAACCATGTTTTTCGTAGTGGAATAACCAGTGGACGCAAGTACCATACTGTGGTGAAAAGTACTAGGATCCAGGACTAGCTGCATTTTACTATGACAAGAACTACTGACAGGTACAAAATCCACAAGCTGATATGCCTGCTGATTCAGATGCTTTTTGCCAGCAGTCATGTGGGTCACAGTCACAGAGCTAGCTGAACCTCTATCCCTCTGATCTCCCCCTGGTCTCTCTGAGTGCACCCTTTCAGGTGTCAGGTTTTGTGGATCCTGGGGTGGAATTGTGTGATTGTCCCACTCTTAGACTGGGCTCTGGGTAGCAACCATGCTTACCCAGCTTGCCCGATATGGTTCAGCACCTGAGGTTCTTCCCTTCAGGAATCTGTGACCAGACAGATGTATGTAGTATATAGTAACCAGCCAGCATCCTTACAACCAAAGCACTGTCTATTTTAACCATCGGAACAAAGCATTTAGAGATAAAGGATTTTAAAACAGCACTCTACATCCACATCTGTTTTGCCTAAAGCCCCACCGTCCTGTGATACATTCTGAGACAGGCCTAGCTTCTTCAGAGAGTGTAGCAAGTTTCTGCATCTTAGTCTGGTTCCCCCAAACAACTACCTGAACAGCTATTCCCCTCTTGAGGGACAGTCCTTTTAAACTACTTAGTCCTTTTGAACTGCTGGTTCCTGGGCCTTTGCCCTGCTCACAAAAACCAGTCCTGTAAATTGGCTGGAATTGGGAGTCAGAATCTTTAAAGATATTAGTTCGGCTGTTGTCACCTAACAACCCTTGAGTGTTTCCTGTGGGGGAGAGGGGAGGTGGGTAATGTGGAGCCATTTTCCTACCCTGCCTGCTTGTTTTTCTTACAACTCCCCTATTAAACTAAACCAACATATTAACACAAGAAATGTCCCAATAACTAGGTCAACATACAGAATCCATAGATTATTACAGAACAGCTCCAATACCATCATAATATGGTTGGAAACTTAACTTTTTAATGAAATGTGCCTTTTGCCATGATCTGTTGGATTGTTCTGCGATCAGGGGATTAATTCACAATAGAATCTGCAGAAAACTGTAGCATTTTGCTGTAGGGGTCTGAAAAATTCTGCAGAATATTAATAACTGAAACTAGGTAGTCACAGTTCAAAATTTGACCTACCTTAGAATTGTTAAAGGATAATCAACTGGAGAAAGTCCTTTGGATTATAAATATATGATCATACAGATCTCATGGTCCATTATGAAGTGTACAATGGGGTTTGATCCTGTGTCCTTGGCCCAAATTTCCTCAATGCCTTCTATAATCATCCTCCAACCCCAGTCATTTGCTTTTCAGTGGTATTGTATGGATATAGTTTGTAAAGAATTTTGGCATCCTTTGAAATAGAATTAAAATGACAGAATTATAATTGTATTGTAGAATTTTATGTTGTTCAAAAATCCAGCAGTGAGGGCTAAAGCCTGTGTCTCTCTAATGCTGACTTTATCAATACATTTCAAATCACAACAATCATTTATGTCAGTGAAGTCACTATCAAACATTGTCCCAATTGAATGTTCTGTTAAAATGTCCAGAAGTCCTGATTTCGAGCCCATGCTTGGAGGCACAGGCAGGGGTGCTGCCTCACAAGCAGGAGTTCTCAGAGCAGCAGCAAGGAGTCCTAGGACTCTGCCTATAGAAAGTCCCCCAAACCTCCACCACTCTGTATGTAACCAAATTGTCTCACATGCCTTGGTGGGAGCATACTAACAACTGTACGTAATAATCAACTGTGATGTGTGGACATTCCAACCACAAAGGCCACAGCACCTATAAAATTCCAAAAGGGCCGGGGAAGTAATAGAAAAAATAACCCTCTGAAACGAACAGAACTTAAAAGGAAACAAAAGGCCTAACCTTACTTACCCCAGTGTCACTCTCTTAAACCAGTGTCAAACCATTCGCTCTTGATTTACACGAGTGCTAGAATCAAGCTGCAAAACCAGCTTTGCCCTGTGTTTACCTTACTGCTGGGCCATGCCAAACAATCAGCAATGATGTAGTCCAGGATAAGTAACCTGATCCAGGATGTCCGTGGCCACTGGAAGGAACTCAGCATTGTACAGGCAGAACTGCTTGACTGAGTGAAAGCAAAGTGGGTGCTGTAGTCCTTTGAGTGCTGTTTAAGCTCACCAGAAGGGAACACATTGCTGATGGGACCACATTATTCTGAATCTGATGTTCTGTGAGAACACCAGGGTTTGAATTCTCAGTTGGGTCTACAGATAGCTCCAGTTTTATAGGCTTGAGTTAGGGTTGCCATTTTTTGCTGGACATCTGCCTGGAGGTTCCATCACATAACATAATCTTTAATGAAAGATTCATCTTTAACTCCTGGAGACTCCAGGACAATCATGGAGAGTTGGCAACCCTAGCTTGAGTCCAAGCCCATCTATGTTTCAGCTTGAGTGTCTTGCTTCTATGTGGTGCTTTTCTGCTTTCTAGCTTGCCTGGCTCTGGTTCTCTAAACTGTTCATATCCAATAGCCAAAGAGATGCTTTTTGGTGAGTTGCAGTGGAACAAGAGCCCTGAATTTTCCATGTATGTGCACTAGTATTATATTTAGTTAGGCCCCAATGCTAAGATTAAATTGAAGACTGTCATTACCTGAGACTTATACAATATCTGTAACATACGGCTACAGTTGCAGTCAATGGAGACACCTGGTCTAAAGCCCCACTGACATAAGAGACAGGAGGGAGCTGGCAGGGCATTCTCCATTAAAGCCTTGGACTTTTGTAACTTGCTTCTCCCAAGTTCATAACGGCATGCTTGAAGGCCCACTGCATCTCCCTGGCCCAGCAGCTGTTGTATAGGGCGAGGTCCTGCGCGGTGGGGAACACTGTGGATTATATGTGTGGGGGGTAGATTAATTTCCACTCTATCTATGTTGTCACTGAGTTATTTGATTTGCTCTTGGTGAAGTGACAGGTTTATTTGTCTAGTGTATTTTTAAAAGAGTGCCAAGGGCACATGGACCATTGGGTGGGTGCTCTTTTATTATAGTTTGCAAATAAATATGCATGACTGCTCTGCTAACGATAGCTGTCCATTGATTTCAATGGGGTTACTCTGGGAAAGAATTTGGCTTCCCTACTATGCTTAAATAAGATGTAATATAAACAGCAAGTTTCTCTAGCAGGGACAGATTCAGGAGGGGGTGATATAAACACAGAGCAACAGCAATTGCTGTTACACCTTCGATCCAAAATTTAGATATTTCAGGTACAGTTTTAAACAGGGAATTGCTGGAATGAATGGCGTAGCTGGAACTGGGTAGTATCACAGTCATCTTCACTTGCTCCAGAAGGCAGAAAATCACGCATTGTCCAAGCTCCTGACCATATGCCTATTCTGTTAGAACCCAAGAGGCTAATAAAGACACCGCACCAACCTGGTTCTTCCAAATCCAGAAGAGCAGCAATCAGAAACGGTTAACTACTAAAGCAACTCATATCAGTAACACCTATTTGTCCTGGAACTCCACAACCACCTGTACTGTGAAGCCATGTGATAACACAACAGTACATTTTCAAGGAAGAATTATCTCCCTTTATGAAGGGGGCTGTAACAGAATGTGCTACTGCCATTTGGATTAATTGCATGAGTTATTTTACACCTCTCCCTGCTAGAGAAACTTGCAGTATTTTAATTTCAGTGTCTTTTTGAGGTCAGAATTAGCCATTGGAAAATAAAACCGTTTTATTAGCCGATTGTGTCCTTTTAATGAACTTCAACAAGACACAAAATATTACAAACTCTGCATCCAGTGGCTAAATGGAACAGGACCAGGGGGGAGCACTAGATCACCGTAAGTGCTAGTGACCTGTGATGGAGGCTCTGGGGAGGCCAGGAGAGAGAGAGAGCCTTTGAAACATATCATGTGACCTCAGCAACAGCACAGCACCACAGAGCCAAGTTTCTGCACTGCACAACAGTTCAGATAATCACGGCATATTTAGGGTAGCAGGATACAGAAATAGCCATTCTGAATTCAGTTAGAGACCATAAAGCCAGAAAAGTTATTATTATGCAGGCACCCGTCATGGTTTTGTAAATAAAGCTGAGCTGAGTTTTGCACTTAAAAGCAAGCCTCTTTGGTATGTATGAAAAATGTAGCATGTCCTTCCCAAACCTACAGCACTTACTCTTCAGTATGGAATGAGTTTTGTGAGAATTTACATCTCTTAATTAGCTTATGAGTTAACATTAATTTTAAGATGGGTCCATAAATTTAGCATTTGTGTCAGCCTGTTCTTTGTCCCAAATTATCTTAATAATAGACAGTGACTCTAAGTTTTCCATAGAGTGATATTTCATTGAAATTTTGTGCATAGGCTATAAAGACATTTGTAATTAACCTTAGTTATTAATGATTGTTCTGTCTACTTGTGATTATATAGACTACACAGAGTCAGGTCAACAGCTCAGGTAACTTAAGTGGGCCACTGTGATAGGAGAAGTACCTGACCAATCACCACTCTTCCTTTAGAGCTAATTTGCATGCAACACTCCAGTGGTGTAACGAATCAGAAGTATGAAAAAAAAAAAAAGCTGTGCAAGCATTTAGACTGATGGCTGCTATTATCATTGCTGATCTGATCTATTTTAGTGCTTCTGGGGGGTTCTCATAGGCCCTACCCGTCTGAAGGCCCGTACACTAATATCCAGGGCTCTGCCATCCACACTGGCACGTTGGTGTATAGATTAACAAGGATGATGTTTATCCTGGTACTGCAGGAGTCCCATCCCAAGTTTAAACTAAAGTACTTCATTTTGAAACCACATCCTGCATTTACTGTAGGTTATTTCTTCATGGATGAAACGTAAGTCACTTTCCAAAATGACAGTTTACAAAAGAATATATACATTTTTACTACTGCTTTCATTATATTGTTCAGTTTAAGACTGTGCTGAGGATATACACTTGGCCAATACATTTCATTCAGTTATTGTGTTGATAGAAAGAAGATAAATGAATTACATTATAGCCCTCTCTTTCTACCTCTTTTCTGTCCTCAAAGGTAAGAGGAAGAATGCTCAAAATTTGTTTTAGTTCAGACTCACCCAGGGCTGCTGTGAAGTAGAAAAAGAAAAACGCATTTATCCACATAGGTGGGAGTGCTGCCCCAGGCTAATGATCCAACGTTAGACAGAGATTTCTGACCCACACCACTTCTGGGTGATATATTAAGCAATTTCATATGAAATTAAATAGAGCTTGTATGTGTCCAGTCCTCATGCATCTATCCATACAGGGCTGATTTTGGAGGATGTGGCATTTAAAATTATTTTGCTCACAGTCTTGTCTAGTTCCCCATTATAACACTCAAAATCAGTATTTAATTCAGTAAAGCGTCTCCCCCAGACACCCCAACCAAGAGAAATCACAAGGTCTAAATGTAAGATCAGTGCTTCAAACTCAGGGGATCTGAAGAAGAGACACAGAGAGTTAGCACTGTCTGAAAATGCAGATTTGAGCTGTCAAGTGCATATGATGACCAAATAAAAGGGTACCTTTCAAAGCATTTGATTTATTTCTAGAAGGAAAGAGACAGGACAGGCACACAGTAGATTTCAAGGCAGAAAAGGGCTGTTGTAAATCAGGTTTTTGGGTTTTTTTCTATCTTCTGAAATGAAGAGAATCCCAGTGAGGTTAATTTAAACAGCAAGGTATGTTTCCCTCTCCCTGATGGCTGGATGGCAGATGCTATGCTGCCATTTACCTCCAAGCTACACGAATAGGGAAGGTCTTCTGCCGGAGACCAGCCAGTGCTGAACTCTGGCATTCAGCAGGCAGACGAAGGCAGAAGAAACTCTGGGAGCTCAGTTCTCTTCTGTGGGGATTACAGATATAATCAACCAGCAGATCCAGATTCTAATGTGCATATAAAACAGAAGACCCAGCGCTATACGGAGAAGCAATAGAGCATAAAGATTCCCCACAAGCTTCCCTTCCTCCTATCCAAGGTTTATGATCCTAACACCATTTGTAATTGATACAGAGCTAATGGCTTCTGGGTTCAAAGGTTAAGCAGCCAGTGGCTGTGACTGGCAAATGATGCATTTTAAAAGGACACCAGGCAGCTAATATCCATGCATAAAAAATAAGCTATTTATATAACCCATTCAGTAGTTCCCAAATTACACACTTTCTCAAAATAACTGTGCACCTAGCTTAGCAAATGCTTAGGTGACATACGGAACATTCCCAACTCTGCATAGATGCTTAAAAGATTAGCTAAGAATTTATTTATTTATTTATTACATTTTAAATTCAGTGGGGAAAGAACTCCTAAAATTTTCCTTTTAAGGTTTAAATCTGAGTAATTATAGGACACAGTCCTCCTGTGTAAGCTGGCTGCAGGGTTGCCCCTCGCTGCCAGAAAAGCAGGTCAATTATAAGCAATGTACCACATTACCACAAGAGAAGGCTGGTTTGAATTCTGGTCAATTAGTACTAAAGCCCTCTTGGAACAGAAAGGTAAACTGAGCTAACACAGCTATGTGAGACCAAATACTTCAGCACTGAACTTAGACGCAAAGGTTTAATTGTTGAGATTGCAGAGACTAATGCTATTTTGCCCCCAAAAGTAACTGTGCACTATAAATGGGCATGGTCACATACCTAAACTCTTTAGGGCCACTCCTATGAGATTCTCAGCACTTTTAGCTCCCATTTAAAGCCCTGATTCAGAAAAGCATCCCTATTTAGGAAGAGTGCTTGGCATGTGCTTACATGCTTTCTTGAACTGAGTGCAAAGGCACTCCAGCCTGTAAGGGGTTACTGGGATCCTGCCATTCATATGACTGATGTGGGTGGAGTTATAAAAGGAAAGGGGGAAGCTGGTACAAAGGAGGCTGCCATGGGGGAAGCAAGTCCTCTCTTCTCCCAGCTGGCTCAAGCTGGAGAGGCCTTGGCAAGTTAGTGTCCAGTAGTTGGTTTGTTCTTATTATACTCTATGATCAGTTTGTATTTCTTGGATATGTTACCCTTTTCTCCTTTTTCTGCTGCAAGGGGCTAGGGAGAATGTTGCTGGAGTCAGCTAGTTTAGCTTTATTAAGCAAAGATGGCAATCTGAACAGAGATACAAATTTCGAGGCTGCCATTTTTCCTGGGATGCACTGTAACAAAGGTACCAACGGTTACTGTATAAACAGACATTGTGAAAGGTTTTAGAACCCAGCGAGCTCATCCACGTAAAGAAGTTAAGAACATAGTGAGGCACAGGCTTAAGATACAAGCACTTCAGGGGGTTGCGTCTCTTTGAACCAAAGCTTTTACTTTTAAACAGAGCAGGACAGAACTATGTGTGGTATCTTTGAAAGCAGCTCACTGTAAAACCCACCAGCAGCATACACACGTCTCACACCAGGGCACTTACACCGCACGGAATGGATTTACAGGGGCATAGAGCTGATATAAGGGAGAGAAGCATCATGCCCAAGTTCTGCCCTGATCCAGAATATAAATGCAAGCCAATTATTTGGTGAGAGAGGGTTCATCCCATTTCCCTCCTCCCTTCAGGTTTCAGTAGGCTGAACTTTAGCACAAAGTGGGTATTGTGAAATCCCAGGAATGTTACAAGGTCCCTGGCAGCGAGGTCTATTGGCCTGCTCATGCCTCTAAGTTTTCTTCAAAAACTCATGAGCAAAAAAGCTGATGTTCAGAATCAGAACAATTCGGAGTCCCAAAATCAGATGTTTACAGACACACACTACAAAAACACTGGGAGTCGCTCTAAAAGTTGACATATTTTTCCATTCTGCTAGATGCCATGACCCGAAATGCCATTATTACTCTTAGAAATACCTCAACTGACCTACAGCTGGCGTGAGCAGCAGAATTACCACGCTGGATCAAACCAATGGTCCTTCTAGTTCTGCATCCATCTCCAATAGTAGCTAGTACCAGATGCTTAACAGGAAAGTGTAAATCTCCCAGAATGCAGTAACATGCCTAAGAGAAAAGTTTCTCCCTAGCCCCACCCAGATAGTGGCTGGATTATACCCTGATGTACCAGGACTTCTCTTTCTCCTAGATTTTTATCTTTCATTTTAGTGCATTCTTGTTATTCATATAAACGTGGATATTCTTGGCGTCAAGTATCAGAGGGTAGCAGTGTTAGTCTGGATCTGTAAAAGCGGCAAAGAGTCCTGTGGCACCTTATAGACTAACAGATGTATTGGAGCGAATACCTGCATCCGACGAAGTGGATATTCACCCACAAAAGCTTATGCTCCGATACGCCTGTTAGTCTATAAGGTGCCACAGGACTCTTTGCCGCTTCTTGTTATTTATATAAATGTCTAATCCTATTTTTTAATCCTACTAAACTCCTGGTCTCAAATATATCTAATGGCAGTGAGTTCCACATGTTAATTATGCACTGTGTAAATAGATTTATTTACATAGTGCATCAGCAGGAGAGTGAGTTTGTATGTGTGTGTGTGGGGGGGAAGGGTGAGAAAACCTGGATTTGTGCTGGAAATGGCCCTACTTGATGATCACTTTAGATAAGCTGTTACCAGCAGGAGAGTGGGGTGGGAGGAAGTTTTGTTTCATGGTCTCTGTGTGTATATAATGTCTTCTGCAGTTTCCACGATATGCTATGCATCCGATGAAGTGAGCTGTAGCTCACGAAAGCTCATGCTCAAATAAACTGGTTAGTCTCTAAGGTGCCACAAGTACTCCTTTTCTTTTTACGAATACAGACTAACACGGCTGTTACTCTGAAACCTAAGTTTTGATGTAATCCCTCTTAATTTCATTGGATGTCCTCCTGTTCTTGTGTTCTGAGAGAGGGCTGAAAAGGAGCGCTTGATTGTCCTTCTGTACAATTCTATCATGCCCACAATTATTCATCTCCTTAAAGAGTCCATATTGCATTTCTTTGACAGTGTTAAAAGATTACGCTGAACATGTTCAAAGCATTAAATTCAAAGTAAGTCATATTTTAAATACTATACTGATATTATGGTTCTTTAGATCCATCTTGATTAATATTGACAAAAAACTCAGAATCTCAAATGTTCACCTTTTATCCATCTCAGTGTTTCCAGCGCAGCCTAGGGGGGACCCGAGTTTACGTACTAATGAAGTTATTCACGCGCAGGTTTCACATTAGCTATCACGCTACCATAATGAACAGATTACAAAGTACAGCAGCTTTCCGATCACTACAGTCTATGCCTTATCATATTTGGACACAGCTGGTTTCAGACAAACTCTTCCTTTAGTGTAATATTGGGATTGTATTCATGCAGCTGGTTTCATATCAGTTATTCCCTTGCCAGAATGACAAAGCTATATGAACACAGAGCTGGTTTCACATCACCTTTCCCCAAACCATAATCCCCAGATTATATATGCACTATTGGTTTCTCATCAGCTCTCCCATTACCACAAGATGGAGACTATACATATGTTGTAGTTTCACATCAGCTCTCCCATTACCATAATGCTGGGACAGCACATAAGTAACATAACCTATAACCCTATGTGCTTAACCATAAACTCAAAGACTAAACTTGAGCGACTTGTTTCACAACAGATCTCTCATTACCGTAATGCCAGGACTATACATGTGCACTGGTTTCAGATCAGCTCTCCCAATAACACTGGCTGTATAGACACTTTCAGTTTCATCGTGCCCTGTTGTTCTAATATTCTGTGTAATAAAATGCCTGCAAACTTTAGAAATCACTTCTTCTATATTTCACCGAATATTAGGGCTGCCAATAGCCCCTTATTACAAGGGACATCCCTTATTTTTTCATCTCTGTACAACAAGATCGGGAGTTGCTGAGCAAAAAGCAGCAAGAAATAACCCGGCGAATGGAGGTGAGTGCTGCTTAGCGTTATTAATAATGATGATGATAATAATAATAATATAAGGAGGAGGAGTGGAGTGGGGATGCTAAGAAAACAGTCCTTATTTTTGAAATACAATGTTGGTGACCCTTCTGAATATGCTCTCATACAAATATGAATTTAAAAAAGGGAAATTTAAACACAAAAACTATGTTAACATGAAGGTCTCTATTCTTGAAACACAAGTTACTTTATGAAACTTTAGTAGTAACTTTATCTTTCATTCATATTATCCCAATAAAGGCACTCATGTTGTTAAAAACAAAACAAACAAAACAAAAAAATAAAACAAAAACCCTAACAACCTTAACTCTGCCCATGTTTGTGAGAAGTCTGCATGTCACATTTATTGTTTGGTTATCAAATCATAGGTTGTTCATATGGATAAGTTGTTGTACAGTGCCTCTCTCCTTGAAAGGTAGAAAACATGTTTCAAAAGTAACTTGATAGCAGTGCATGCATAATAGAGATATATTGGGTTCAGACATTGACAGCAGAATCTAGGTTTCTATTTCAGATGTGTAATCATTTTGATGTTTTAAACACTTTAAATAATGATAAAGGAATATACCTAAATCATGTATTTATTCTAACTGCAATACTGTTCACAGTGAGTAGGTATGCTACATTATAAATTCTCTACAGATAATTTTAAAAAGTCTGGTGTTTCTTAAATTGTCTTATCAAGGAGTTAAAACATTAAAATGCATTAAAAATGTGTCTGCCAGTCTTGATCAATCCCTAAACCAGACAACTGTAGAAGCCCACTCCTCAGCCCCTCTGATAGCCATTCTATATCAATCTTTGAGTTCAGAAATTTGTGCTTATAACATTCATATCTAAATGAAAACCATTGTCCTGTCGTGTACAGCATTCATCTACACAGTTCTAGTTATTCCACTTCTGAAATTTCAAAAGAACAGTGGCACCATACAGTATAGTTGTAGCAGTTGTAACAATATTAAACCCACGAATATGATGGACAGTTGGTTTCGCTGAAATGGAGGATGAAACATTTTTGTAGTATCATTTAAAAAGAAATCTGTGTACTGTGATTTAATAGGTTTCAGAATATACTGAAAAAATACATGATGGGCAGAGCTATGTTGCTGTGCTTTTGTTGTTGTTTTCAAATGCACCTAAGTGTACTTATTTAATTATTACATATGAGAGAGGAAGTGATCATGTTGAAGGACAAAGTTTGAAGGAGAATCTCAACTCCAAATTTCCTATATTTTTCTTGTTTGTGTACTTTTTTTTTTTTTTAGGAGGGATGTTTTTTTTTTTTTCTTATGAATGGAGCTCAACAACTTTCATGTTAACATTTTAAGTTAAGTTTTAAACTTGCAAAATATATACTCCTTTCACTTTGGGGTCATAGAATCATAGAATCTCAGGGTTGGAAGGGACCTCAGGAGGTCATCTAGTCCAACCCCCTGCTCAGAGCAGGACCAATCCCCAACTAAATCATCCCAGCCAGGGCTTCGTCAAGCCTGACCTTAAAAATATCTAAGGAAGGTGTCATAAATATAAAGGGAAGGGTAAACCCCTTTAAAATCCCTCCTGGCCAGAGGAAAAATCCTCTCACCTGTAAAGGGTTAAGAAGCTAAAGGTAACCTCGCTGGCACCTGATCAAAATGACCAATGAGGAGACAAGATACTTTCAAAAGCTGGGAGGAGGGAGAGAAACAAAGGGTCTGTCGGTATGCTGCTTTTGCCGGGGATAGACCAGGAATGGAGTCTTAGAACTTTTAGTAAGTAATCTAGCTAGGTATGTATTAGATTATGATTTCTTTAAATGGCTGAGAAAAGAACTGTGCTGAATAGAATGACTATTCCTGTCTGTGTGTCTTTTTTGTAACTTAAGGTTTTGCCTAGAGGAATTCTCTATGTTTTGAATCTAATTACCCTGTAAGGTATCTACAATCCTGATTTTACAGAGGTGATTCCTTTACTTCTATTTCTATTAAAAGTCTTCTTGTAAGAAAACTGAATGCTTTTTCATTGTTCTCAGATCCAAGG
The DNA here is from genome assembly GCF_015237465.2 of Chelonia mydas. Lineage (NCBI taxonomy): Eukaryota > Metazoa > Chordata > Testudines > Cheloniidae > Chelonia > Chelonia mydas. Next base: position 16,336,247 of record NC_051259.2, on the reverse strand, counting down.
GTTTGGGTCTGTGGTCACCTATGCAAATTGGTGAGGATTTTTACCAAACCTTTCCCAGGAAGTGGGGTGCAAGGGTTGGGAGGATTTTGGGGGGAAAGACGTGTCCAAACTACGTTTCCCAGTAAACCCAGTTAGAGTTTGGTGGTGGCAGTGGAGATCCAGGGACAAAGGATAAAATTAATTTGTACCTTGGGGAAGTTTTAACCTAAGCTGGTGAAAGTAAGCTTAGGAGGTTTTCATGCAGGTCCCCACATCTGTACCCTAGAGTTCAGAGTGGGGGAGGAACCCTGACAGAAGGAGATTCCACCACCTCCCTCGGTAACGCATTCCAGTGTTTCACCACCCTCCTAGTGAAAAAGTTTTTCCTAATATCCAACCTAAACCTCCCCCACTGCAACTTGAGACCATTACTCCTTGTTCTGTCATCTGCTATCACTGAGAACAGTCTAGATCCATCCTCTTTGGAACCCCCTTTCAGGGAGCTGAAAGCAGCTATCAAATCCCCCCTCATTCTTCTCTTCCGCAGACTAAACAATCCCAGTTCTCTCAGCCTCTCCTCATAAGTCATGTGTTCCAGTCCCCTAATCATTTTTGTTGCCCTCCACTGGACTCTTTCCAATTTTTCCACCTCCTTCTTGTAGTGTGGGGCCCCAAACTGGACACAGTACTCCAGATGAGGCCTCACCAATGTCGAATAAAGGGGAACGATCATATCCCTCGATCTGCTGGCAATGCCCCTGAATGTACAGTAACAGAACTTTAGTCCAATGTACCTTTAAATACTTTTTAAAAAGCAAGATATGATGAGCTGTAATCTAAAACCACAGAGATACATACAATTGAAACAGTATCTTTGTTCTTTTCCCTGATGAGCCTCCCAAATGTCTTGCTGAGTTTTACTAGTTTCTGTTGTAGGTTCCAGTGGATCTTCACTGTCTGAGAGCCAAAAAGACAGAGACTAAAAATGCCAAAGTGGGGTGTTTTAGTGTTATGATGAATCACCACTATAATATCACTAACCTAGCTGTAGTAGTCAGATTCAGACCAAATAAAATAAGACACCCCCCCCTTAGTGCAAGCAGATGTTCCTCTGTCCATGTGAAATATGGCTCCTCCAACTCAAGTTCCTAAATGCTACATGTATAAATCTTGCAGAGACACAGGATGCAGCCTGAAATACTGTGCATCTCCAGAAAATTAATGTAAAAGAGCTGATACATTTAGAAGAAAATAATTCTTGCAAAGGTTTTCTGCATTAATACACATTTTAACTTTCCAGACCCAGGGAGAGTTTTGTACATAAACTTGCTGAGCAACTCAGTGCAATATGAGTTGGCATCTTGGGAAAGGCTGCTAAGAATAGGCCCTTGGGTCACCACAGCAAAATACTCAAATATGCATGTAACTATTTTGGAGCTAACAGAACCTGAACCCCAGTCTTCTGACCATACAATAATCAAGAAATCTATGCTGCAAATGGATTCACAGGGCAGGCCCCAGAGCCCTCTGGATCCAGTTGCAGGATCCCAGAGTATCAGGGCCAATGACAGTAATAATGGTACTCAACCACTGATAGACCCCTTCATCCCAGGATATCAGTGCGCTTTACACTAATTAAGCCACCCAACACCCCTGTGAAAGAGGTATTATTACACTAGTGGTGAGACTCAGACCTCAGGGGTTCAGGAGCCAAATTAGCGATTAACATTACCCAAAAGAGCCACAGTAGTGTGAATTCATTGTTTCATAATATATATATATATATATATATATATATATATATATATATATATATATATATATCATAGTAAAATGACTGACCAAGTATTCTACAATTGGTTAGTAACATAGTAAAAGCATTCTGATTGATTAATAATTAAATCACACAGTGTTTTAATATCATGGCCTGCAAACGGAAGAGTAACTTGCAGCTCCTGAGCTGCAGTCTGAGTATCACTAGCAGAACAAGTTTAACAGTCATTGGCAGTAGCAGGGAAAACACCTACTTTTAGAACGTATGAACAGATGCAGAACGATGAGAGCCAGGAACAGGCTTTGTCATCCAAACTTTACTAGTAAGTAAATTGGACCATCTCTGACTGGCGTATTTCAGAGTTAGTGTTGGCTTAGCAAGTGTCATGTAACATTTGACAGCACTTGTGCACTTAACAGTAATAAACGAAGATGTCATTGAACAGTTCCAGGCCATGTGAGAGAGACTTCTCTGCACAGTCTCAACCAAAGTTATGCACCCACTTATGCCAAATAAACAGTATCTTGAGCCAAACATCAGGAGCATGGCATAGCACTAAACCCAACGACAACTGCCTTGTATGTGTCCTCACTATGCTCTTTGTTCTGCATCACACACAAGTGCAGTCCAAAGAAGTCCATTAGAGTCTGAATGGACGGTGGGGTTCATGCTAGCAGATCCTTGAGCTGCATCAGGGCATAGCATGTCTCTAACAGTGGAGAAAGCAAGAATGGCCTTCTTCAGACAGTCATTTGGCAGCACAAGATCTGAAGGCTGGAGGCACTCATCTAGTGAATGAACACGAATCTGCACCACTACCTCCTAGCTGCTGGCAGATTCTGTCTTACACCTCTGTAGTATGGTTAGATTTCTCTTGGATGAATTCAGCCTAAAATAACTAATACAAAGCCTCAAGGTGCCAAGAGCTGCCAATCCCATTCTGCTCGTAAAACTATGAGTTCTGGACAGAAATGGGAAAAAAGGTGCGTGGGTGGGGAGAATTCACGGAGATTAATCCCAAAACAACACTCCAAAGCTACACATTTAATCCCGTAAAAATGTTACAACAAAAAGCTCTGTGGTTACTTACTTAGCACTGGTACAAAGTTAAAGGCAGTCCAGTAAAAATACAGCCTTATCCTGGTAAGGAATCATCCACACATTTTAATGTGCCACCTGCATATACTGTTCAAATCTACAAGGTCCGAAATATAAACAAGCAGCCCTTTCCTGGCTGTTAAAATGAACACTACCTCAGCTTGTTCTCAGAGCAAGCCAAAATTATAGCTGTTTGGAGATCAGAAACATTTTAGGGTGGGACACCTTTTACTCTCTTCTTTTTACAGTGTTTGTAGTTTTATGAATAAAGCATTCATTGTACCCAGACCCCAAAGACATCAAGTTCAGAGGGTAAGCTAAAATTAGCAGTAAGTATGCTCTTGAAACTGTCAGAAAAACAGATGGTTCCTGATGTGTGTTACAAATTCTGTAGGCACAGCAGCATCACTGAAAAGGCTGTGTTATTTTCTGCACCCTTTGTGCAGAGTTATAGCGAGTTAATGGCTTTGTATACATGTGACATACCATTGTTTACTTGTCTGCAGGACTACCTGTTCCTGCCGTGCTCAGCATTGTAAATTTGCTCTGGTGCACGCATTCCTGACCACACTGCTTATGGGAGCCAAGAAAATTTCATGATCATAGAACCATAGATCTTAGAACTGTAGGGCTGGAAGGGACCTCGAGAACTTGTCCAGTCCAGCCCTCTGCACTGAGCCAGGACCACATAAACCTAGACCATCCCTGACAGGTGTTTGTCAACCTTTTCTTAAATACCTCCAGTGATGGGGATTCTACAACCTCCCTTGGAAGGATATTCCAGGGCTTAACTACCCCTATAGTTAGAAAATTTTTCCTAATATCTAACCTAAATCTCCCTTGCTGCAGATTAAGCCCATTACTTCTTATCCTACCTTCAGTGGACATAGAGAACAATGGATCACCATCCTCTTTACAACAGCCCTTAACATATTTGAGACGGTTATCAGGTCTCCCCTCAGTCTGCTTTTCTCCAGACTGAACGTGTCCAGTTTTTTTAAACCTTTCCTGACAGGTCAGGTTTTCTAAACTTTTGATAATTTTTGTCGCTCTTCTCTGGACTCACTCCAATATGTGAACTGGACACACAACTCCAGCAGAAGCCTCAAAAGTGCCGAGAAGAGTGGGACAATTATTCCCATGTCTTACATATGACACTCCTGTTAGTACATCTTAGAAAAGATATGAGCCTTTTTTTTTGCCATTGCATCATATTCTTAACTCATATTAAATTTGTGATCCATAATAACCTCGAGATCCTTTTCAGCAGATTGTCACCGAGCCAGTTATGTCCTGTTTTTAGTTGTGCATTTAATTTTTCCTTCCTAAGTGAAGTACTTTTTTACTGAATCTTGTCTTGTTGATTTCAGTTCAATTCTCTAATTTGTCAAGGTATTTTTTTGGAGTTCTAATCTTGTCTTCCAAAGTGCTTGCAACCCCTCCCAGCTTGGTGTCAACCACAAATTTTATAAGCATATAAATTCCATTATCCAAGTCATTAATGAAAATATTGAATCGTACCGGAACCAGGACTGACCCCTGTGGTAACCCACTAGATATGCCCTCCCAGTTTGACATTGATAACCATTCTTTGAGTATGGTCTTTCCACCAGTTGTGCACCCACCTTACAGTAATTCCATCTATATTTGCCTAGTTTGCTTATGAGATTGGGGGGACAGTATCAAAAGCTTTACTAAAATTAAAGTAAAAAGTATATTCCACTGAATGCATCCGATGAAGTGAGCTGTAGCTCACTAAAGCTTATGCTCAAATAAATTGGTTAGTCTCTAAGGTGCCACAAGTACTCCGTTTCTTTTTGCGAATACAGACTAACACGGCTGCTACTCTGAAACCTAAAATTAAAGTGTAACTATGTGAATAATTAATGTCCTAAATCTGCATCCCTAAAGACCCCAAAACCCTTTATAGGTAGTATATGCCTGCTATCATGTGTATTAGGTCTGGAGGCCCCCTGCTGGAGGCCTCGTGGGCCTACCACACCCCACCCCAGAAAAGAGCAGTGGAGGTGGGTCCTCCAAGATGCCTAGAGTGGCTGTGTGGGACGGAGCCAATCAGAAAGAGGCTGCAGGGAAGAAGCCAATTAGGGCCCACCAGGCTTATATAAAAGGAGCTGCAGGGCCAGAGTGATTTCAGTCTGCTGGCAGGGACTGGGGGAGCAAGAGGTGCTCCTGGCTGGCTGCAGGAGCTGCAAGGGCGCAGGCAGTGGCAGTGGCAGTGGCAGTGGCAGAGACAGAGACAGAGACTGGGAGAGCAAGGAAGGTGCTCCTGGCTGGCTGCTGGGACTCATAGAAGACAAGGGCCCAGTCCCGCCCAGCAGTCACTGGGGAAGTGGCTAGGCCCTGAGAAAGGGCTTTGAAACAGGCCCAGGGAAGTTAAACTTTGATACACCCCTGGAAGGGGGCGGAAGTGAGACTGACTGAGTTGGAGAGCTGGGATCCATGAACAAAGTTCAAGAGGAGTGGCTCAGCTGGAGAGCTGGGATCACTGAGGACTCAAGTGAAGGTAGAGTCTCCAGAGAGGAAGCCCAGGGGGTGCTGCTCCGCTCCAGAGCAGGAACCTTTGTAAGCTAGCCAGACCCCAACAGAAGGTACCGTGATGGGCCCTAATGGACTGTTAAAGGACTGACCCCAGGGAGAGTTACAGGACATGACTGATGGAATTGGGATAGGCCCGACTGGATACTATACCCCAGAAGGGGCTTGTTTTGTTTCACACACAGACTGTGTGTGACTCAGCTGCAGCGCTGAATCCTTGACCCATCTGACGAGTGAAGCAGCTAACGGGGACACCGTGAGCGGAGAAATCAAGGAAAAAGGAGCAGGCACACTCAACCAGGAGGCACTCGTATGAGGTGAATGCACCCTGTTACAATGCCTTACCACAAAAGGCAGCCATCTCTGGCGTGGAGTGTGACATGTATTTAAACAGCACACAGCAATGCTACACAAAGCCATACAAACAACAAGGGAGATTCCTTCTTTGCTCTCGCGTGAGGCATAGGAGCATCTGGCTATGGGTGCTCTCCCCATTGCCTTGTGCAGGTCCCAAGAAACAGAGACAGGAGCTCCTGGATGTCAGGAAGGTGAAACTCAGCAAGCCCCTCAGCTGGATAGTGTGAGAAACCGCGAGACAACAGGCTGGGAGGAAAGGGTGAAGGGCCTGCTGTCCCGCATGGAAAAATCTAGTGTGGTTGGGAGAGGAAGGCAGCTGCCAACCCCCCTCGTTGAAGCTAGGAGAAGGCTGGAGCCTTAACAGCCCAGGGTTATACTTCCACTTGTTTAAATCCTTGCGAGCAAGGACTGTGGCTTCCTTTGTGTCTTGTCCAGGGCTGAGAATATCACCAGTAGCTAACCAATAACAAGAAAGCAGCGATGCTAGCAGCCAGTCAGCATACAAGTCCCTCCTTCCCTTTCCCAACCTTTGCTTACATTTCATCTCCTCTACTTGGATTCCAAGGTTTAATAAAGTTTAATCCCAGCATGTCTTGAATTAATTAATTAGCTTTCATTGCAGACAGGCACCAATTTCAACATTTACACTGTTACTCACAGAAGGGTTCAGAGATTGGCTGCATTTATTCTACAAGCAGGCATGGCTACAGACCCCATGAGAGATTAAAAGTGTTACAGAACCAAGCCCACTACAAGGAAAGCAGGTTTAGTTTCAAGGCATTTTAATTCTTCCCTCTCTTTAATTTCCTTGCCCCCACCCCACCAGAGGCATCTACAGATATAATTTGTTTATATTCTGGGTGTTATCTCAACCTGGCTTGGATGTCTGATGTGTCCCAAAGTACTACCATGGAAAAGGAGGGGTCACCACTGAACACGCAGGCCAAGGAGCACAGCACTCAGTGGGAGGGGGATTTTTTCACCTATATATTTAGTTTTTGTGTCTCAGACTATACAAGTCTGGATTTAGGGGTTCTCTGCCCCCACCCAATCAATAGGCTGCAACATCAAGAACTAGGAATGCTTAAACTGTAGATCTCCTCAGATTTTATACTGATCCCCAGGAGATATTTCAGTGATCTGGATTTACTGCACTAAACACAGGGCTTGTAGCCGTGTTCTCTTTGACCAGCATAAGGGAATTGGCAAGGGAGTTTGTAAGACAGTGGAATGAGTTAGCAGGAAAAAAGTCTCCGTCAGTAAGATCTTTTTCTCAAGGATCAGTGTTTTGTAGCAAAGTAGGAAATTTTCTTGATGCTTTCTATGAGTGCTGTGTGTGCCTCAATTTCCCCTATATGCTACAAGTTTAATGAGGTGGTAGAAGAGGGTGTTGTTGCACAGGGCCAGGTGTGATCTCGCCTAGCAGCTGGGACCCTGGGTAATGGCCCGGTCAGGGTGAAATTTAGCAACTGGTGACCCGGAGGCCCACCCCATCTTGGAAGCCAGTCGGTTTTGGCCAGTGAGAGGACAAAGGGCTGAGGAGAGGGGGCCATGGTGATCTGGCCAGCCAATTTCAGCCAGTGAGGGAACAAAGGACGGAATAGAGAGGGCCCAGGTGATCTGTTTTCCCAGAAAAGAAGGCAAAGGAAGTAGGAGGGACTGATGGGAAGCTGATAGGGTGGTCGGCTGGAAGGACGTCACAGCAGGATTAGGAACAAAGAGGGCCTGGGCCCAAACTGGACTGGGACAGACCCACGTGGATGGTGCTGAGGCTGTCTAGGCTTGCAGGCTCTGAGAATGGCTTGTGCTGGGTTCAGACGTTCAAGAAACCTTTCTCTTTTACACTGGCTGAGAGTCCCTGCAGTCAGAGATCGGGGTGGCATTGCTTCCTCTGGGTGTGGAGGCCCCGGGGACCCAGAGCAAGTGGACTGTCTGAGCGGGCTCACGGATTGAGACAGGCATGCTGAAGGCTCAAAGAGGTGTAGTTCCAGGAGGTGGCGGAGCCAAGGGCTTAACCCCCAAGAGAGACTGTGACTCCTGAGGAGGGATGTCCCCCTGAAAGGTGTTCCTCACAAGGACCATGTGGAGCCGAGAGTGCACGGACCCAGTGGAATAACAGTGCTTATAACGAGTAAAATAAGAAAGCCAAACTTCCCAGCTCAGGGTTCAGCCCAGTCACACGATCCCAGAGGGTGCTGCCCAACCTTCCCTGTGCCAGCTGAGCTAGCTCACTCCTTCTTCAGCCAGGACTAGGCACTGCCTGTGCCCTGGTAGAGATGCTATTTTCAGATTTCGCAGAGACTTTGTTTTGTAACAGAACAGCAGCTTGCAAAGCTACTATCCACACCCTCTCCTCTCCCCAAGGAAACCCAAGATGATGGCGCTGAAGCATGACGGCTTTGCAGAGCAATAGCCTGCAGCTTCATTCTGCACCAGTCTGTCTTCAAGCCCCTACAGAGCTAGGATCACCATCACTGGGCTGTGTTACACTCCAGTCAATCTGGCCCATTCCTTTCTATTGCTGCAGTAGGAGCCTCTGCACCACTTGTCAGTTTTGCCTTCGCGCTTTCGCTATTAAAAGGTAAATCTCCCAGTTCATGCCATGTTCACTGTATGTGCTGACTGCCCATAACAAGCAGGCTTTCGGTTCCGTAAGGTCCATTTCTGCTCCTGTTGCTGATTCCTGATCTGATGTGTCATCTGAGCATGCAGCACATTAGTGACATTACAGCCACCATGGACTGCCACTGAAGCCCAGAACCAATCGACAGAGCAGTTTGTCACGTGTAAGTGCACAGTTTGAACAAGAGGTTGCTATATTCTGCCCTTTGAAATGGAAAATCATCAATATAAAATATTTGTAAAACTACTCTCTATATATTTTCAACAGGACTTCACCAACTTCCTCATGCAGGCTCGTTCTGTGTTCCCATGGCGGGATACACAGTGAATGCTGGGACATCACAGTGAGGCAGGATCCAGTGATCAGAGCAGGACTAGATTTCAGGGAGATTTTTAAAAAGACAACAGGTATAAATGGGTTTCCGTTCTGAAAAGGGACTGTAAAAATGTCATTGTGTGGCCCCATGCCTTCAACTCAAGTGTGTCCAGACTACAAGTAAAAAAAAGAAAATGTTTTGTTTTTAAATGTGCCAGTACCATGGATTCCCTTGGGATCGGAGAGTCAGGCTAAGTTCTTTCCTTCTTGCATATCATCATCAATAATAAAGGGTCTGCAGGGTCAAATTATGCCCACAGTGACACCTGTGATCATAGAATATCAAGGTTGGAAGGGACCTCAGGAGGTCATCTAGTCCAACCTCCTGCTCAAAGCAGGACCAATCCCCAACTAAATCATCCCAGCCAGGGCTTTGATACTCCAGTCTCTTTGTTGGGTTAGCACAGATGTAAGTGATTCAAACTCAAAGGCTTCTGTTGATACACAAGGGAGGACAGACTCCAGCTCCCTCTCCCAGAGCTATGTTGGCTCTGCAGGGCTAACGGGAGGAAAAGCATAAAAAATGTATTTTTGTCACTAAAGTCAGAGGCATGCAGGGGGCAGATCTGCTGAGTAAGGAGGAGTCAGTTTTAGAGGAGAAGCACACTTTAAGGTAATGCTGTGCTTGCCACCAACCCTTTTAGCCAGGCGACTGGGGGCTTTCAGTTCATTTTGAGTTGCAATTGTGTAATTTCCCTTGGCAACTTGCTTTAACAGCCAGATCTATGCAGTGTGTTTCCGGGGTATAAACCATACTTGCCAATTTTCACACGATAAATAAGCACCCTGACTTTCACAATAAGCCAAAAATCAAGCTAATCCCATTTCAAAACAAGCCAATCCCTAAAAACTGCAACACTCTATGTGACTAGATCCCTCCGGCGTGCAGTCTGGGACTGTGGTGGGTCCGCTGTGCACCAGACTCTCTCCCCCCTTGCTCCTGCTTGCCACACCATTTACTGCGATTGCCCCCCCTTGCCGGGAACCAATCAAAGAAAAGAAGCAACAAGCCAAACAAGTGTAAGCAGGGGAATACTCCCGCTATTGTGGGGAACTTTCCTGGCTTCTGCACTACCCCGGTGAAGTGGGCTAGCGAAAGGATCTGAGTCCTCGCTCCCACTTCCTTTACCCAGTGGCCTCCCTGCCCTTGAGGACTCCCCTTCCAATCTCCTGCCTGGCAGAGTCCTCGCAACCCCAACAAGGCTGGGCCCAGGATTCCTGGGGGGCTCGACCCCCAACCTTGCTGTGGTCACCTAGGACAGGGTCTAGGGTGTCCCCACTCCGGGGTACTCTCTCTGCACTGGGCACTTCTCTGACCCACTGACCATTACACACAAGTTAAAGCAAATGCAAGTTATTTAATCAACAATTAATTTTAAAAACAATAAGAGAAAAAGGGAAAGGTTAAAGGAAACACATCACCCTGCTCTGTGGCAGGGAACATCACAAACAGTGTCTCTGGAACGTCAGGGCAGTTCACAGTCTGTTCCTTGTAAGTCCCAGGCCTTCTTCTCAGGCCCTGGCCGTGCTGCAGGGATGCTGTGGGTTGGACACTTGCTCAGGTGGTGGCCACAAGCTCTAGGTGGCAGGGCCCTTCTTCCCAGTGTTGCCCCCACCCTGTTGGGGTTACCAGTCCCCCTCCGAGTCTCGCCTGCAGAGCCTCCTGGCTGAGGCATCTCCCTGTGCTGGGTCCACTGCCCAGGGTCCCCCCTCGCTTTTCCCAGCTGCTCTTCCCAGCTGCTCACGACACCCGGCTCCAGCCCCAGCCCCAGCCCCAGCTCCAGCTCCAGCTCCAGCTCCACTCTGCCTCAGCACGGCTGCTGCTCTGCCTGGGCTGCTTCTTTGGCCCCTCTGGCTCTGGTTGGTGCAGCTCTGCTCCCAGGCAGGTCTGCTCTGCAGGCTGCTTCTGTGACTCTGCTCCCAGCACTGACCTGCTTCCTGGGCTGCTTTTCTGGCCCCTCTGGCTCTGGTTGCTGCAGCTCTGCTCCCAGGGCAAGTCTGCTGTCTTGGGCTGTGCCTCTGGCTTTGGGGCTGCAGCTCCGCTCCCAGGACAGCGTCTGCTCTCTCTGGATCTGGCACAGCTCAGCTCGGGCCCCTGCTTTCTCCTTAGCTCGGCCCCACTCTGTCTGACCCAGGCAATTCCAGCTCACACAGACGACGGGACCTCCCTGGCCTCCTGACTCCCTGATTAGCCTGCCCGCCCTGTCATTCAGGCTGACCTGGAGCATTGGCCTCTCCCCACTGTTCCTGGGAACTATCAGTCTCAGGGTCCTGGTTTCCCATAGACCCTTCCCCTTTTAGTACTGGGAGCTAGCCAACCAAAACACCCCCACTGAATGTTAGTAAGGGGCAACAGTCCCCTTACACAAGCAACAAGCTACAAGCCAAAAACTCGCCAACCAGCAACTCACAAGCCAATTAAGCCAAAAACAAGCCCAGTTTCTATGGTTTTTTTTGTGGGTTTGGCATGTCTGGTATAAACCCTCACAACTGGTACCACATCAGTGCAGAGTTCATGCCCTCTGAAGCAGACTAGTGATGCATCTCTGCCCAGCCATGATCCCAAGATCAATTTCCTTAATGAGGTATGTTTCAGACTTCCTGCAATACTGCAGTAGACAGTGAGGACTCATAAGATACACAGGCAGCACTGGAGTGGCTGCTTGTGGTGCTGAGGATTTACCAGCATGAGGGTCTTGCAGAAGGAAGGGAGATTTGCTGCTGCTCTTGCGGAACGTGATTAATGGGAGGTAGGGGAGGAGCAACTCTTGTAGCTTCCCTTGCACATTCTGCCAAGACTTCAGCATCTGCCCTGTCACACAATCATAGACGAGAAAGAGCTCTTGGCTGCCATCTACTCCATCCCCTGCCAATGCAGGACTGCTCTTTGCAGTACATTTGCTTGCACAATTTCAGCATCTGCCTCTCCGGCTTCCGCCCCCACCTCCCCTGCTTGTGTCCCTGCTGTTAAGTGCAGCACTTCCCCGTGTCTCAGCGGCTGTTGACCTCTACCACTACTACACCATCATCCTCACCTGCTTCTCCCCCAGCTCTGCGACGACATTTACCCCCATCTTAAACAGAGACAGCCAGGGACTCTGGTGTTGATAGGGAGGAGGGTCTTCTCCCTCATCCCTTCCCTTCTCCCTTGTCCTCTAGCTCTGTCTTCCCCTTCTGCTGTCTTTTAGATTTAGCCACCCGAGTCTCCTATCACAAGAAGGGGACGCTCCTTTTATTTTTACGCCAAGGGAACAGAGTCACCCAGAGTGATTTTAACCAAGATTGGTTTTGTTGTTGTCCATTCCCACCTTTTCCACGATCTGGTTTCTATCGAGCGTGACGTGGTGCTGATCCCCCAGGCAGCACATCAACCCCCAAAACAGAGCAGAGCCAAGAGAACGCCTCCTTTTCCTTTTAGCTCCCCCCCACCCGCCTTTCTCAGTGCTGCTAGCCTGAAGAGACGATTACACTGGAGAGCTCAGCTGCCATAGTGATGAGCAGAGTATAGAGTGAATGGATAGAGACAGACAGATGGAGCTTCTGTGAAATAGGGTATAGTCTCTGCTCTGCTCTGCTGTGTGTGTGTGTGTGTGAGAGAGTGAGTGAGTGATTTTGAGGTCAGAGACCTCTCCTAAGTTTTGTCTGCTGTCGGCATGCAGGCCAGCAACTCTGATGAAGTGCAGTTAAAAGTTTATTCAGATCCCTTTGTTTCTTTCCCCAGTTGCCAAGTACTCTTTACTCAGCTCCTGGCCGGCCCAGCACCAAAAACACAAGCCTGACTACAGAAAAAGAGGGAGATGGGGAGGTGGATGGATAGACAGAGGGTGGCTAGACAGAGCAGCAGGGGAATGCATTATCCTGTCATCTCTGGGAACTGACTTCTGAATCCAGACCAGGCTGACGGAACACATCAGTCTTAGCCACTTGTTAAATTAAAGGTCACTGATACAAGGAATTACAAGCTCTGCTGGAACAAGAGGGTGTTGACTGATGAAGCCTGCCCTGGGCTCGCACTAGAGGGGTGCACCTGCAGCTTTCAGGGTGAAAAATCTGTCCCCTTCAATTAATGTCCATTGAGCAGACAAAGGGACTTTGTGCCTCAGTCACTAACAGCACCGTGTGAGGCTGCCATGCTCTTTGGGAAAACATCAGTCTTGCTCAGACCACAGTCGCATTATTTCCAGGCCAACGGCTTCTCTCCAAGAAAGGCTGCTGCTTTCGCTTCCTCTTCTGCAGCGGCAGCCACACACAAACTGTCTCCTCCTCCCACAACCTTCACCTCCGAAATGGCTTTCCTGCTCCTGCACTCAAGTAGAAAACGCTGCCTCACTGCCCATCCAGTGTCATCTCCTTTTAACAATGACAAGAGACTAAGGTTGTGGTTCTACAAAATATCCTGACTCCAAGGACACCAGTAAATTGCCAAGGGATGCACAACTCTGCAGTTAAAGCCATGTGTTCCCAGGGGGGAGCAATAAAGAGTGTTTTACATGCAAGGATTTTGTTCATCTCTCTCATATGAGCCAAGTGATTCAAATTCATTAAAGACCTAACAGCACAAAATGCACCCTGCAGGTCATGCAATCAGAAAAGGTGATTGTGGCTTGGCTCTGCAATGCTTTTCCACGTGATGATCTGAAAGATCTTTATAAACATTAATTCATTTTCACAATCCCTCTGGGAGTTAGGCAAGTACTGTCCCTATTTTACAGGTGGGGAAACTGAGGCACAGAGTGATTAAATGACTTGCCCAAGGTCAATGAATCAGTTGCAAAGTCAAAGAGACCTTTGTTGCCCTGAGTCCTTTGCTCTTACCACTACACCCCACTGCCTTCCCTTCACTTAAGAAAATGCCAGTCTCTCTGCTTAGAGGAAGAGAAAAGGGTCATTCCTGCTCCACAAACACTGATTCTAAGCATGGACCTTCAGCCATCCTTGCTGCACTGCAGGCAGAAGAAACTTCTTGGCTCTGGGTGCTGGCTGGTGACTTTCATAACTGTAAAGTACTCAGTAAAACAATCTAGATACCAACTTTACAACAGCTAGAGAAAATTCTGTCTCCCATTGAGGACACATCTTGTGGCACAATATATGGCTCATAACTAGACCATTGTGATATAAGGTTCCCTCATACCCTGTTCTCTCTATAAACAATTTAAGAAGGGGGTGAACCTGGGGACCTGCCCACTGCACTAAAGAAATGAAGACTGGCCCAAGTCATCACTCCGGCCTGGCAATGGAGGGGCAATAAGCTCGCCCCACAACGAGGGCTGCCAAGTGCATCTTGCATGGCACTCATCCTGTTGCGGCAGCAGGTCACTAGAAGTTGCTGCGGGGCCTGCTCTGCCGGGAGCAACTTTTTCTCTCCGGCACTGCTCCCCCTTCTGGATGACAGAAGGGAAGGAACAGCCAAGAGGTGGCAGCAGCCAGTGGGTCGGGGAGAGGCTCCAGCACCCTCCCAGTCAGACAGCCCCACCCCAGGCTTCGGCCTCCCAGGCTCCCACCCAGATTCCCCTCAGTCCCCAGTGTAACCCCAGCCCCCAGAGAAAGACCCAGCTCAGCCCTCTTATCCCCCCAGAAACTCCCTCAGTTCCCAGCTTACCCACCAGACAATGAGCTCACATCCCCACAAAGCTCTCAGCTTCCATGCACCTCTCCACCTTGTCCATCCCCCCCACAGTTCAGTCAGCGCCGGCGATCTACCCAGACGCTTTCCAGCACTCACCCCACCTCCAAGCTCCAGAGACCCTACCACTGTCCAGCACCCACCCATCTGTACCCTCATACCCTTCACCATTCACCCCGCCATCTACCTGAGCTGCCCACACATACCCACAACCAGAGATGACAAGTTCTGTGCAGCTCCAAATGCCACCCACCACTGCTTGGGGCAGGGTGTGTTGACCACAGATTGAGGTTTATGGTCCTATGGAAATAATTAGCACATGTACAGACTTGCTCATTCTATAACTTGCATGCAACATCACATGTGGAGCTGCACAAACCTTGGCAGCTGTGCCCACTGCATGGCTGCGCACGGGTTGCTCACCACAGCAGTCCCTGCGATCTCTGAAGGAGGACTTGGAAAAGGAGAGGCTTGCAAGAGATGGAGCCAAGGCCCTGCCTTTGCCATCTACTCCCCAACTCCTGTAGCAGGGGTAGTGCAGAAGGAGAAGCAATCTGTGCTCTTTTCATGGATTGAGAAGATGGTTTTCCCCCTTGCCCAAAAAGCAGTGCCCACCCAATCCCTCCAGTGCTCCACCAGGAATGGGTGGTCTCCACACTTCCCCTCATGCAGGCACATGGGTATAAAGCTACAATCTAGCCCTTTGTTTTGTACAGAGTCTATCCAGGGAAGATCCCAGTACCACAAGAACTTTGGTAAATACCCCCTGGAGCTGTGAGCAAGCTAAAGGGTGGGGCTTTGTATCATAAGTGAAACAGAGGAACCATCTGTGGGAAGGTCAGAGGAGCACATGTAGATAGACTTTGCAGACTTCTGTGCAGAGGGAACCTCTCTGAGAGATGGCAGCTAAGGTCGCCTGCACCATTTCCATTTTTAAATTTGAATCTTTTCACAAATTCGTAGAAAAACTTCAGCTCCTATAGGGATCCCATGCTCATCTCACAGTTTAAGTATCTCCACTGGAAGACAATATCTGACACTACAGTGGTCTTTACTCTAGCCAAGAACGGTATAACAAGATCCTATGGCTGGAAACTGAAGCTAGAGTGGAGACAAAGATGGGCTGACCAGAAGCCCTGCAGCATGGCCCCAGAATGGCTGCATCCTCATGAAGGCTTTGTAGACTCCGCTCTCCAGACAGTCTTTCCAAGTCATTAGAGCACATCTCCAGTGATATTCCCCAAAACAGAGCCATCACTATGGACAGCCACCAACTCATGGGAGGCAACTCGCCACCCAAATGGCCTCCACCTCTCTTACCTGGTGAGCTGCCGCTACTGAGTCATTTCTCTGAAGTCGCAGTAACACTCAGGCATTAGTACGATGATCTTTGAAAGGGAGCCTGTGGGGACGAAGCGAGAGAGACGTCAAAATGTAGCTACCCAGGTTTCCTTTGAATCAGAAAACAACACACGTTAAGTGATCATACTCTCAAACTTCAGGTTTCAGAGTAACAGCCGTGTTAGTCTGTATTCGCAAAAAGAAAAGGAGTACTTGTGGCACCTTAGAGACTAACCAATTTATTTGAGCATAAGCTTTATGCTCAAATAAATTGGTTAGTCTCTAAGGTGCCACAAGTACTCCTTTTCTTTTTGCGAATACTCTCAAACATACACACACAACCAACACACCCTCCCCAGGTACTCCAGTCACTCCCAGACCTTCCCGCTACCTTTCCTCACTAATATGCAGCAGGCTTTTTCTTTCTCCACTCTGCTGTTTCCACACTCCCATCTCTCACACGGCTCCATTTTTCACCCCATTCTTGCATGGGATTTTGTTCTCCCTACCCCAGTCCCTGCACCCTCTCTATGTGGGACATGAACCTAAGATCACTCCAGTTAGAGCTGAACTTGTGATGCTTCCAGCATGAGTACTGACTTAGACCAGACCTGTTCACCAAGCCCCTACTTTTAGTTCTCCTCCTTCACGTTCTGGTATTGTGGGGTCACTGTTCCATCAGTGGGGTTCAGTAGTGTTTGCTCTGAAATAATGCCCACAGAACGATGGTGTCACATAGAGCCAGGCTTTTTATGTACATTTAAACGGATTTATTTCCAACCACAGAGGCAGGGGAGGGAACCTTTGACACAAACTGATTGTTGGTGGCCAAGACCAGGGAACTGGATGGTTGTGGACTCCCGGTCCTAGGGGGCACTATCAAAGGGAACAGTGATGGACTGCTGAAGCTGGTAGACGAGCTGTAGTGAAGCTCTTGCTGAAGACAGTGCTGACTGCCTCTCAGGTGCTGCAACTGATCTCTAGTATGCACTCCTCTGATGGGGCGTTCACCCCACCCCACCCCACTCCTGAGGGGGTTAAAATGGGATGCTTGACAGGATGGGCTGCACCGGGGTGAGGTGTAGGCTGGATATACAGCCCTAACTGACCTGAAGCCCAGCTAGACAGGAAGAAGAGGGGCTTGTATAAAGCCAGGGAGAGCAGGAAGGGGCACTGGGGGAGAGAGTCGGCAATCACTCTCACGGGTGAGAAAAAAGAGTAGGAAGAAGCCTAGGGGAAAACAGCAGCCAGGGTGAGACCACATGGACCCTAGCTGCTGACTGTAGAGTCTCGGAAGATGCACGCACACAGCTCCCAGTGAAGCTATGCAAGTGCATCTCCTGGGCTAATTGGCAATGGGAAGCTGGAGTAAGCTGATGGCTGTAGGGAGGAGAGCCAGGAGAAGGACAGGACTGGCTCCAGAGGTGCAGCTGCAGACAGTAAGAAGGGAGGTTGTGCAAAAGTTCAGGAGCTGGGGAAGATCCAGTCTTTTCAAACTGGGGGACGGAAGGCCAGAGAGTTGTCTTCATCGGCTCACTGCAGTGAATTCCTCCTCGGCATTCTAAGGGGTGTTTATAACCAGGCGATTATTTAGGACAAAGTGGGCTAAATTTTACTAGACAACGCGCACCCCGTCACAAAAACATACCCATGAAAATAGTCTTCAAATGGCTGCTCAGATCCGTTTAATGCAGATCTAAGGAAAAGACAATATGGTTCCAGGAATAACAGCAGCAAGAGGAAGCCTCTGACAGCTGCCATTGTGCAGTGTCAATGAAAGTGCCTTCAGACAGCCCCTGCAGAAGGGCTATGCTGTCACTGCATACTAAACCTGCCAGGCAGTGTCACATCAGCTGGCTTCGCTCTCCAGTACACGCTAGTTAGAACAGCTACAGTATTGTTGCATAAATCTGAACTTCCGTCTGTTCTGACCAATGTCCAGAATCTCCAGAAGGGGAGCAGCCCCGATGAGAGAAATGTGTGTGAAAGCATCGAGGTGGGACAGGTTGCATGTGCGCATGCAAATGAGCGAAAGAAGGAGGCACAGCGAGAATCTATGGGAGAAATTAAAGACAACTGTAAGACTCTGCCCTCATACAGCACCTTTTGTTTGAGGGTTTCTAAGCTCTTTATAAATGTTAATTAATTCTCACAAAAGACCTGTGAGGTGGGCAAGTAACATTATCTGTTTTTACAGATGGGGAAACTGAGGCATAAAGTCCCAAAGTCATTGTGCCAGAACCAAAAATAGAACCCAGAATTTTTGAGCCCAGGTCCTATGCCCCCTTTACTGCACTATGCTTCTTCCCAGACCTTTCTGAAAATACACACTGACATGGTCATTCTCCTTGGCCATTTAGGTCATTTTGCTTTTGTATGTGAGAAGGAAGAATTACAAAGCCAATTCTTACTACAAGGGTTTAATGAAAATGGACATCTTAAGGTTTCTTCATAATTCTTCAAGTCATTTTCTCCACTATCCATCCCACTGAAAATAAAACATGATTATTGGAAATTGAAATCTGACCCCTTATTAATGTTTTTCTTCCATTGTGCACACACATACACCCACAGTACGTACGATATCACATACAAACTTACTGGTACTACAGGACTGATCATAAGCATTGGGATTGTTCACACTGGTTTAAAATAAAAAACTAAAGCATTTGTTCTGAAGGAAAAATCTGCACAGAAAGAACAACATCTAATTGGGAACAAAGAAAAACCTGTTGAATTTTGAGGCTTTCAACTGTCTCTTAAGGACAAGTCTTAGTGAATTTAACAGGGATGAAACCAATAGGTCTATAAAAAAAAAAATCTTTACAGAGTTCTATAAAAATAACTTTAACAGCCCACAGGATTTACTAGAGAATGAGATCCTTTTTATAGGTTTTTTGAACCTGACTATGGAATTCTACAATATGGACATATTTCTCTTAAATTCTATAGGCTATGTCACAAACATTGGAAAAGTTACCATTTTCTATTAAATTCCATAGGACTTCATTGTCCCTTTCACTAAAATAAGTCTACCCACCTTCTTGAGAATTATTTAGTAGGCAATCACATTTCTGTAACCGGCCGACATTCCCTCCCACAATGCCTCTGTCCTTAGAGAGCTAGAAGTGTTTATAAAAGGCCAGAAAAAGCTCACTGCAAGCAAAGTGTATTGAATATAGTTATGTGTAATTTGAAATTTACATTTCCCCCTCTAGTTTAGGAACTGCAGTTTCTGGAAGGCTCAAGATCCAATTTTAATCCAATGCCCTCCATTCCCATTCCATTGTATTATCTACAATAAATACTCCAGCCCTCTCCGTGTTTTGTTTTCCCTTTGAATCTCAGATCACACTACTTGCAGGAGAGAATTATGTGGGAAAAAATTCTACTTTCCCAGTGGCTTTAAGATCTGTATATGTTCTGCTTAAGTGGGTAAAGGTCTGTTTTTCTATCTAGGTGATTAAGACCCAGCCATCACCAATGTGTGGGAGAGCCTGACAAAAATTACTAACGTAGCGATAGGCACAGATGTCTGAGTCTGCACATAGACTTAAGAGTTCTGCATGTGTGCAGAGTGTATAATATCAGAAGTGAGACTGCATGCTAAAACCATCCAATGCTTCAGCAGCAAGGCTGCATATGTCTTTATAGCATATTCTTATAGTGCTGTACAGTGAGAAAGTGTTTTGCGAATCAACTTTCAAATGTATTAAATATCAATTGAACTTTTACAGACTTTTTAAAGGGCCCTAAGTGAAACTGCGCAGTAACAATAACAGTACAGTAAACAATACTTTCTGGTTATCTGGCACCTCCCATCTGATGCTCTGAAAGCAGTTTTACAAACGTTAAATAATTTAGCATCATAGTGTAGCTAGAACATGGGTATTATTGGACTATAAGGTGGATAGAAAGTTGGCTAGATCGTCGAGCTCAACGGGTAGTGATCAATGGCTCCATGTCTAGTTGGCAGCCGGTATCAAGCGGAGTGCCCCAAGAGTCGGTCCTGGGGCTGGTTTTGTTCAATATCTTCATTAATGATCTGGCGGGTGGCGTGGATTTGCAGATGACACTAAACTGGGAGGAGTGGTAGATACGCTGGAGGGTAGGGATAGGATACAGAGGGACCTAGACAAATTAGAGGACTGGGCCAAAAGCAATCTGATGAGGTTCAACAAGGACAAGTGCAGACTCCTGCACTTAGGATGGAAGAATCCAATGCACTGCTACAGACTAGGGACTGAGTGGCTAGGCAGCAGTTCTGCAGAAAAGGACCTAGGGGTTACAGTGGACAAGAAGCTGGATATGAGTCAACAGTGTGCCCTTGTTGCCAAGAAGGCTAACGGCATTTTGGGCTGTATAAGTAGGAGCATTGCCAGCAGATCGAGGGACGTGATCATTCCCCTCTATTCGTCATTGGTGAGGCCTCATCTGGAGTACTGTGTCCAGTTTTGGGCCCCATACTACAAGAAGGATGTAGAAAAATTGGAGGTTCCAGTGGAGAGCAACAAAAATGATTAGGGGGCTGGAGCACATGATTTATGAGGAGAGGCTGAGGGAACTGGGATTGTTTAGTCTGCAGAAGAGAAGAATGAGGGGGAATTTGATAGCTGCTTTCAACTACCTGACACAGGGTTCCAAAGAGGATGGATCTAGACTGTTCTCAGTGGTAGCAGATGACAGAATGAGGAGTAATGGTCTCAAGTTGCAGTGCGGGAGGTTTAGGTTGGATATTAGGAAAAACTTTTTCACTAGGAAGGAGGTGAAGCATTGGAATGAGTTACCTAGGCAGGTGGTGGAATCTCCTTCCTTTGAGGTTTTTAAGGTCAGGCTTGAGAAAGCCCTGATTGGGATGATTTAGTTGGGGATTGGTCCTGCTTTGAGCAGGGGGCTGGACTAGATGACCTCCTGAGGTCCCTTCCAACCCTGATATTCTATGATTAGACTGGCTGTACAAAGGACTGAATTGAGACAACAGTGAACAGATAAGTGATTTGCCAAAGATTACACACCAAATCAGGGGCAGAAAAGGAAGAGAACCAGGGAGTTCTGACTCCCAGTCCCTTGCTCTAAACATCTGACCATACTGCCAACCTAGGGAAAGGAATAAAATCCAAGAGTACTGGTCCCCTATTGCCAATGCTTATCACATAGCAGTGCTTCAAATATAAAGAACTAAGAAATAAATGCTCTACCAATCAGATACCTTGGCTCATTTCCGAGTATGCTTAGCCCAGTGACACACTGTTCATAACAGTGGACTTCCATTAAGGTGTGAAAACTGCAATTTATTTTCTTTTTAATTACCATCACAGCAGTTTATAAATATCCCCAATTTGCCTTAACCCCTGTGGGATATGGAGAGGAGATGGGGGCCTCATACATCAATAATGCAGCCCAGTGTCTGACTTACTCTGGAGACGATGCCTGCTAATAAAACCTCACCCAGCTCTCCATTAGTGTGTGCAAAGCAATGTGTGACCAGCCACCCATTGATATGCATTAATGCTTTGCACTTTGTACCTCTCAACTTTCCAAAAAGAAAACAACTAAAAATCTATCTCAGCCTTTCCCTGCTACAGCTGGCATCACTGTCAGGCTTGTTTGCTAGAAACAGCCAGGCCACTACTCAACCAGGGATTGAAAATATTTAACCTGGAAACATTTCTACCCTCCCCAAACCCCCTGTGTGTGTCTAGTTTTCTTTCCTTCTTTCCCTTTTCTCTCCTCCTGGGCAGCAGTCCAGTGAAGAGGACACCAGAGTAAAGTCAGGTGACCTCGGTTATTTTCCCAGCTCGCTCTCTCTCTCATGTGACCTTGACTAAGTCACTTCCCCTCTTAGTGTCAGTTTCATCATTTGTGCAATGGAGATACTGACCCTCCTTTGTAAGGCGCTTTGAGATCTATGGATGACAATTGTTATAATGAGTGCTATGCACTATTATTCGCTTTCACTTCTTCTTCTATATCGTAATGCACTTTTCCCCCATTCTTTTTCAAAGACTATGGGTTTGTCTGCGGTGGGATTTTTGCAACAGTGTAGCTACCACACAGAGCACACCCCGGTTGAGCGCCCTAACCACTAGGCTACAGAGTCACTCTCTCCTGGTGGAGCTGTTCCATTTTGTATAAATTATTGAATATTCATTGGGCCAGAGAGCACGAGGCTGACTCTAGAGCCCAGTGGTCAGGGCACTTAATGGCACACGCAAGACCATGGCTCAAGTCCCCACTCTGCCTGATTCACATCTCCCAGATCCCAGGTGAGTGCCCTAACATCTCTGAGCTATTGGTTATTCTGGGGTGGGTCCGTCTTGCTCTGATTTTGACCAGAAATTCTGTCCTGGACCTAAAAAACCCTTGCTGACAAAAGTTTTGCCAAAACTAATACATCCCCAGAAAAAGCCTGAGTTTTGACAAATCAGCATTTTCCGACAAAAAAATGTTGTCAAAAAATTCCTGACTAGTTCTAATTAATAACAACAATAAAGAGAGTGTTGTGGCTAACCCTAGTCCACACAGTGAGTCAGTGGCTGAACTAAGATTACACTCAGAAGATTCTTGTCTCAATGCAACACCCCTCTTGTAACCGATGCATTTAATTACGTGTTTGGGTGCACACATGCAGGCTTTTGCAGCCACAGTTTAGGGAGTACATGGAAAATCTGGCTCCAGGACAGTGTTGTTCTATTTTACTTTCTTTACTGCATGAAAAACATTTGGCTGTTACTGAAGAGAGTGAGGCTAGACGCATACATTACAGCGTGTTCCAGAAATAGCTCAATCCGGTTTGCACAATTTTGCAGATAAAAAGCTTCCTTTTAGCTCAACAGCCTGTCCCTTTCCATGGATCAGCTCTGCACAAGGCAAACCATGGCTCTGGGGCTGGGGCTTTGGATGAATCATTTCAGGAAGATTTCATGATTTTAAATGTAGGTGAACCAAGTGCAAGTGGGTTTGATTTCCTGTGACTTAGCTCACAAGTTTTGTGCATCTTATGCAAATTATGTACTGAGCTAATTTGTAGTTTTGAAAATAAATTGCATATAGTCACACATCAGATTAAAAATTAAATTATTTGGCTTTAATGCCATGGAAGGGGTTTGCTTCACAGCCCTGGTGAATGAAGTTTTCTGTTTAATCAACAGGACAGTCCCACAATCACTGCCCTGACAGCATGCCACAGTCCTGATCAGGGCGAGGGGCTGCCTCGTGTAGCAGGGGTAGTTCAGTCTCCATGCCTTCTCTGCAGACTGCACCAACTGGTGCAAAGTGTGGTGATAACTTTATACAATGTGGTAGCTAGAACTGAGAACCACTACACTTATCTTGTGTACGGCCCACCAAACATCTATCAGATGGGAACAGTTTTTAATCCCTGCTGAGCTGGTCTGGGTTCAAATTGGTGCCCTACAGATGGAAGGCTCTGTAGCTCCTTAGCTATGTCCCAAGGCATCCAATCCACTTGAGGTAATGGCACAACTGACAGCAGAAGCAGCCAGTTACCCTCGATGTGTACCAGCCCCTTAAGAGTGACACAACACACACTTCGCTAGTGAGTTACACAGATGTTTACGAAAAAGCACTGGAACACTGAGTATTAGGGTTCCCAGGTCTATTCCTGTCTCTGATAGCATAGGGCAGTCCCGTGATTAGAGCAGTAGGTACATACAGGATCGCCAAGCCCACAGATTCATTGTTCTGAGCGTATGACATGAGGCTGTATTGTCATACTAGGTCCTGAGTTCTAGTCCCAGCTCTGCTTAAAGTGACCTTCTGCAATAGGGCTGCCAACTCTCTGATTGCAGAAAACCGAACACCCTTGCCCCGCCTCTATCCCGCCCCTTCTCTGAGGCTCTGCCCCCCGCTCACTGTCCCCCACCCTCGCTCACTCACTCATTTTCACCGGGCTGCAGCTGGTGGTTGGGGAGCAGGAGGGGATGAGGGCTCCGGCTGGGAGTGGGGGCTCTGGGGTGGGGCTGGGGATGAGGGGTTTGGGGTGTAGGAGAGGGCTCTGGGCTGGGGCTCAGGGGTTCAGAGTGTGGGAGGGAGCTTGGGTGCAGGAGGGGCTGAGGGCTCCGGCTGGGCGTGTGGGCTCTGGGGTAGGGCCAGAAATGAGGGGTTCAGGGTGTGGGAGGGGGCTCAGGGCTGGGGCAGGGGTTTGGGTTGCGGGACAGGGTGCAGGCTCAGGACTGGGGAAGGGTGTTGGGGTGCGAGCTCCAGGCAATGCTCACATCCGGCAGCTCCCGGAAGCGGCCAGTGTGTCCCTACAGCCCCTAGGCGGAGGGATCAGGGGGCTCTGCAGGCTGCCCTTGCCAGCAGGTGTCGCCCCTGCAGCTCCTATTGGCCGTGGTTCCTGGCCAATGGGAACTGCAGTGCCGGCACTTGGGACAGGAGCAGCGCACAGCCACCCCTTCTTGAGCCACCCCTTCGCCTAGGGGCTGGAGGGACATGCCAGCTGCTTCTGGGAACCGTGCTGAGCTAGGGCAGGCAGGGAGCCTGCCTTAGCCCTGCTAACCGGACTTTTAACGGCACTCACCGGAGCCACCAGGCTCCCTTTTCGACTGGGTGTTCCAGTCGAAAACCGGACACCTGGCAACCCTATTCTTCAACCTTGCCATTACTTTATTTGTAACGAACCAGAGGGGAATGATAGATACCGGGCTGCTGGCTGGTGATGATAAGGTCACTACTAAGGGTCATGAGCTGCATAGAAATATTAAGAACCCTGAGCAGAAGAGATGAAACCAGCACCTATGGTCTCCTGGCACTAGGCACTGCAGCTTCCCCTAGGCCAAAGCATCTCTCTCTCAAATATGTTCCTTGAGATACAAGAAAGTATAACAGGACTGCCAAACATGTAAGCTTCCTGTGAAACGCATGATGCTCAGCAGGTCTGCCACTGTCAATTCTAACACCTCCACCCCTCAGAAACAGAAACTTGGACATTTCCCTCTTTGGAAAGAGAGGTGTAATCAGAGCCCCTCTGTCTGCCGCAAGAGAAGGGAGGGAAAGATACAGTGGGAGCAGGAGTTCAACCTGCAACAGCAACCAAACACTGCTGGTTAGCAATCACACTGCAGGTACCGTCACCAAAGCCACACTAATCTTTACAGCTATAAGGCAACCTGCTGAGATCCCCCCTACCCCCTCTCCCCACCCTCTTTTTAGATGGTATCAGATTGTTTTCCTGCAGGCTACAACATTCAATCCTTTAAGTGCTGCCTGCTCTCTTACAAGATTTTGTATCACACGTGCTTATGGGCTGCAGGTTGCTGGAGTCTTTGTCTGTGATTTATAATTTATCACCTTCTGGTGAGGTCACAGGTTTTTTCTGGTGCTGTGGTTTAACTCTGATGTTTCTGGGTTGACAAAGAAATGTGCACATAGCAGGAAATACAAACAACACTTAAAATTTCAGCCACTGCACAATCTTCACTGCAGTGTCAAGTCAGAGCTGAATGGGTCCCTTCAGGCATCAAAACAACAGCTGGAGCCCCCCCCTCCTTCCCCCAGAGGGGCTTACAGCACCTCCTTGTATAATGAGCCCAGACATCATGCCTAGCATACTAGATCTGGAACCTTTTGCAGAAGGGATCGAAAACAGCTGTTTGCCTCCTGGAGAGCAGCACCACTTTGCTGCTTCTCAACCTGAGAAACTGACTGCTCCATTTTAAAAAGCATTGGACAGTTGCTATAGCAACAGAGGTTTCTATATATACTTGATAGACTCAAAACCAGGTTGTCACGGGCAACAGGAGTCAGTGTTGCACAGAAACTAAACTTTTCTGGTAGCCCAGCATTGTCTGGGCTGTAGGCAGCCAGAAGTGATGGGGATGGGAGCCCAGGTACGGCCTGATGTTTCACTGTGGGTCAGCCAGGTCCTGGCTGCCTGAAGGCTCGGAACAGTCACACAGCTGGTACAGCTTCTTTAGAGGAGGATAATTTTCTTCATCCTGTTTGCTTCCTCCTCCCCACAGGCTACCACAGCACCTTGCCCCAGGCGGGTAACACAAACCCGTGGCTCCCTCCCAAACAGATGGCTGTATGCAAGGTCCAAAAATAATCTAACCCACCAGCCTACGAGCTTTCCGTCTGCTTTGCTGACTGGCAGACTCTCCAGGGACCACCACTGGCAGCAGATGGTTAAGACGTGAGGAGGAGACTGAGTTGCTGATCAGCTGGTTTGAGTGCCAGGCTCTGGGACAGGTTTGGTGGAAGTAATCACGCCGGTCCTAGCCTGGCAGGAATGCAGAGTGACAGCAGGACAGGTATCTGCGTCGAGAAGCTAGGCCTGGCATTCAGTTTGATTTCCAGCCCTGGTGACCACCCCTACATTACACCCCTTCTGCAAAATGGCTGCCATACCGTACCTCCGTTCATCCCTCTTGCAAGCTCACAGGGAGGAGCAGGGAGGGAAAGAGGCAGAGCAGAACAATTCAGCACCCACTGTTGAAATACAAGAGGGGCAAGATCACAGGAAATCAGCTCATTGTACTGCCTCTTGTGATAGATCCCAAGGCTGATAGACACACACACACACATACCCATATGCTCTGTGGTTCTCTGCCTCCACAGCTCCCAGACTAACACAGCCTGTCCTGGCCTGGGAACAGAATGCCAAAAACAAGGCAGGGCGAGGCTCACCTCCTTCTCCCTTCACACAGGCCTGCTTGCCTGAGGTAAAATCTCACAGGTGCTTTTCCCAGGACAGTGCGACTCCATGCCAACCACTCTGCAGGGCTATAACATAAAAGCCAAGATTATCTTGAGCTCAGGATACGTACTAGAAATATATGGACAAACTAGTGGAAGAGGAGGGCACAGAGGACTGGAGGGAGTGATATCAGAAGGAAGAGTACAAAAGCTAAAGACACAGATTTTGGATAAGCAGAAAGGGGGTGAGAGGGACCTACAAATAACTGAAGGGAGTAAGTGCCAGGAATTATTTAGGGGTGTAACTGAGTTTGGGGTAACATTAAAAAGGAGTAAATTGAGGCTGAATATTAGGAAAACCTTCTGCCAGTGAGATCTTTGACCCTGTAGAATAGTCTCTGAGGGGAAGTGGTGGAAAGCCCATAAGTACAGTTAACACTAAACTGCACAAAGCATGAAAAAACGCAGTGTTGGGAACAAATGCGAACCGGCCTTAGGGACACAGACTAGATCTAATCTAATATGCCTCCTCTATCTTTAACTTCTGTGAGTCTCTGATCTCCTTTTCACAGCAGTCTCCTTTATGCCAAAGCTGATTTTACATTCTGATTAATGTCTAGATGGTACCTAATGTGCACCACCAATGTCAGCATATTAAAAAAATGAGTAAGTGCAGATTCAAATCCCCTTTCCCCCACTAATCAATCAATTTGTCTCCCCTTTTCTTTAAAATATCTCTTTCAATTGGACTGAATGTTTAACCAGGGGTTCTCAAACTGGGGGTCTTGACCCCTCAGGAGGTCACGAGGTTATTACCTGGGGGTGTCACGAGCTGTCAGCCTCCACCCCAAACCCTGCTTCACCTCCAGCATTTATAATAGTGTTAAATAGAAAAAAAGTGTTTATAATTTAATGGGGGGGAGGTCGCACTCAGAGGCTTGCTGTGTGAAAGGGGTCACCACTACAAAAGTTTGAGAACCACTGTTTAAGATGGTCTGTGCACTGTATTTTTGTATGACTGTACATTACAAGCCAGATCCTTGACATAGCTCCACTGAAGTCAATGGAGTAAAAAGCTGTTTTACACCAACTCAGGATTTGGCCCTATATTATTATATTTTCTTGTAATTTCTTTTTGCTACTTTCTTAGTGCATTTAGTGTTGATGGAAGGTGCCACATTGAAAGCTCTGGAGACTGGGTGAAATTCACCCCCGTGCAGAGTGGCAACCACACAAGGTCCACTTAAGCTCGCAAATATCATTTAAATGTGACTTAAGAGGTGTATGGGGCCCTCTGCAAAGGGATGAATATCACACTCAGAGATTCCAACAGCCATTCCCGCAAATTCTCTGTACATGATTCCAACTGCCTCAACCCTGTTCTCTTGAATCTATAACCCTATGGCTGGGAGGAAAATTCAGACTGACCATGGTCCATACACTGCCTGGCCTGTCTGCTGAGCCTGCCAACAAGGGGCCCAACCAGTACTGACTGTGGCAGCTTCTGTGACATGGACAGCTGCCCACTGACCCATTTCACCTAGACTGTCAAACAATCATTCAATGGAAACAGGTTTCTGTTACTTCTAGCCAGGAATTGTTCTGAACTGGTGGCCTAGAGTTGACAGATTCTGTATCTGTTACCTGTCCCCTGACTCAGCCATTCCTCTCCCCACAAACTCATTTTTCTTAAGGTTCAAAGTTAAATATTTCATTGGCAAAGCATCACTAATGTAATGTGTGTTGTGCAGAACGCATACCAGAAGTGGTGTCTGAAGGAAGCTACTTAAATTTACACACACACACACACACACACACACACACACACACACACACACACACAGAGCTGTAGTTCATAGCTTCAGAGAAGCTCAGCTGAAGAGACAAATGTTCCAGATGTTGTGTTACTGACAAGCAGCTCTGAGGCTTGGAGTGGTGGTTGAGGAGGAACAGCAGAGGGTAAGAGAGAGGATGGGACATGGTGCACACCTGTCATAACTAGTTTAGGGGTGGTAATTAGTGGTGCACAGCTGGGCTGTCGAGCGTCTTGCTTCTGGCTGATGTAATGGACAAGGGGCAGGAAACAGTGCTGGGTCAGAGAGTGCAGCAGCCCTGCTTATAGTTAGATTTACATCATGGTTTATGCCTGGCTATTCTGGGAAGCACCGTGGGTGACAGGAGAAGGGCAAAGATGATGATTTTTATTTTTGCCTAAAACCTCGTTTTTGAAAGACTTATTCTTGTCTTCTCATGAATATAAATTGAGAGATGGTAAATAGATTCGGCAGCCCACCCCCAGACTACACCCTGAAACCACTTAGACCCTATCTGCTGTAATAAGATATAACCCATAATGCACTTTTCCTTAGGAACCTGACTGGCCACTGCACACATTTAATACATTCTGGGTAACTTTTGCAATCCATAAAGTGCCAGAAGATGACAACATTTTTGAAGCTACATTTAGAGAGATGTCTGCACAAATGGATAGATGTTTCCAGTGACCACTTTCCTCACTGGACAGTGCAGATATAATAACAGTAAAATGCATTAACATGTACCCATAAAATAAGATTCCTCCAGTCTCATGGAGTACTTAGAAAGCTCCCTCACAAATAAAACAGTCATGAAAGGAGACATTTGTTGCCCTGAAGCTTTATTTTTTGACCCACAGTCCAATGTTGCTGTAAGAAATGGAATACTTGAGCATTAAGTGTGTGCTATAGAGCTGCCTTATACAGCAGCAAAGTGATTAATTAAAATTTACAAGAGTAATCCAAACTCCTAAACATGTTTCTTGGCTGTAGCCCCTGTAATCCAGTGCCAACAACATCTGAAACTAATGACAACCTCAAGTCGATCTATGGAAGCTGTGAAGACTCTCTTGTAAGCCCCCTCTGTAACTGGAGAAGAATGAGGAGATACGTACATCTTCATGAAAAATAAAACACATAGTGACAGTAATGTCTGGGATGTTTGGCTAGCAATTGGAATAGCCCTTTCCTAAGTCACAGGCACTGGCCAAAGCCCAGTCTGATCCATGAGATGCTGAGCACCCTCAAGACCCATTGAGATTGTACTTGTGCCAGAATTAGTTCTCCCCTGAGAAACTCTCCCTAAGTTCTCCCCTGAGAAACTCTAAGAGAAGCACATATCCAAACATGCTGCCCTCATCCCCCCGTCCACTCTACTTGCAAAATAATAATCCAATACTTTTGAATCCTTGTGCTAACTTTTTAAAATCCAAAATAATTTCCTAGGAGGGCCCATATTCGATTCTCAGTGAGAGTCACTGGGGAAATCTGACTTAAATGGTGCAGAATCAAAATATCATCATTAGAAATTACTCTAGATTTATACTGGTATACCTCCTTAGGATCTGGCTCTTCATATTTTGCATATGAATCATGTGGCACAAAAACAAACAAATTAGGAGGGTGAAACAGGCCCTTTTAGGTCCATCTAGAGCAGGTATTTTTCATAACAGACCAGAAAAAACAACACAGCTTTAGATCAAACAACTGATTCCCTTTGCTCTGCGTAGGTAAAGGTGAAAGCTTTTTTACAGTTGCACTATAATGGTTAGGCCCAATAGGGAGAGGTAGGCGCCTAGATAACTTTGGGGATCTGAGCTTATCTCTTACATGCATTCCTATATTAATTATCACTGATATTGATTCCAGTGTTCCAGTGTTGATTCCATTGGATGCTCACTGGTAATTAATTATTACATTACCTGCTCCCAACCAGGAATGGGAATCTCACCCAGGAAAGATACAGTTCTCCACTTACAAAATTATTCAGGAGTCATGAATTACCTTAGTAAGGAATTTAACAATTTATTTCAGTTCTGCTGGAATTACAATCCTGTAGCAGTGCTGCAAATCAGCTGAAACATAAAACAGTCTCTCCCAATTAAAAATAAATTGTGCAATACAGTTTCTCATTACTACTCCTTCCTTCCTTTGGAAGCCAATGTGAGATGATTAATTATGGTTAATTGTGTTGGCATTTATGCAACTATAGTATTAATTCCACAGACATTGTGCCATTATTAAAGTACATGTAAACTATCATTAAAAATGAATGTTAACATTTTCAAACCTTAATGTCTAAAGTTAGACACCTAAATTCATATTTAGGCATTGATTTAACTTCAGTGGGAGCTGTGGATGGTCAGCACCATCTGAAAATCAGGCCATTTGGTTACAGATTTAGGTGCCTAACTTTAGACACATGGGTCAAGATTTTCAAAATTGGGTGGCAAAAGTCAGGCTCCCATATCACTATTTAGGCACATATGTAGGGGTCCTGAATTTCACAACTGAAGAGCATCCAGCAGCTCTGACTGAAGGGGGGGAAAATGTAAAAAGGCACACACAAAAAACGAAACTTTTTTCCAACTATTCCAATGAAGACCTCTAGGAAACCTGAAATTTTGTATAGGTATAGTCCTGGAGTCTGAGAGGAATCCTTTACTGACCCTGTGAAAATTCACCCAGATTTCACCAAGTTATAAGCTTCTGAAAACTGTCATTTGAACATGCTTGGAAGATCCTGTTAGAGGCTTGAGGCTAAAATCTTCAAATATTCCATCTGCACTGAACATGCTCCAGCCCCAAGTTTTACCACATACCAATGTCACTGAGCCTCCTGCTTGACCCCACTAACCCTGCTATAGAGTATGCAAAGAGTTAAAGCGAGGGAACAGCAGCCATTTGTGAAAGGCATACTGGGCTACCAACCAGGAATTCATGGGTTCCAGTCTCAGCTCTCCCACATACTTGTGTTAATGCTGTGCACTTCATAGCCTTTGTTACTGAGCAATGTTTCATGCTAATCAAAGGGGAGTGACAAATAAGATAACAGAGAGGTTGCACAAGGTCACTTCTGGTATAATTGGGCACAGAACCCGGGTCTCTACTATGGCAAGTCTCATCCAGTTAGCCACACTGCCCATCAGTAGGACTGTATTTGGCTGTGCCATCTCTCACCACTAGAGAACACTCTCCTAGGATTTCTGGTTTCTAATATCCCTATGCTGTCCAGTAAACAGCTTTTTAAACCACTTAGCAAAGTGTGTGTCACATTCGCCTCTCGTGGCTTGCCCACTTGGAGGATAATCTACTACGGCTAACCGTTACGCCTCCCAGTGTAAGTGGCAGGGAACTATACTGCTAGTTTCCATTTTTGCTGCTGACCCATGCAAGAGTTTAACATGATTCCAAAGGATGGTATTTCTGTTTTTTCAGTTTGCTTTTTAAAAATCCTAGGAAATAATATAAAGAGCCTTACATTTAGAGAATGTTAAGCTTGCAATGTTAGGAAATGCCAGTATTATGGTTGGATAAGCAACGGCAATTTGGCCCTTTTCCATGTATGCGTTCTTTACTTTTCCATTCTATGAGACCCCCTGCTTCATTCACTGCACAGGGTGGACAGTGAATGAGGCAGAAGATGCAAGAAGAGAAAGGATATTCTCTTGTATTTAAGGCACTGGAAAGGGACTCAGGAGAGCTATTTAGGTGTGAATTAGCTGTTACCACTCGAGAAAGAGATCTTGGAGTCATTGTGGATAGTTCTTTGAAACCATCCACTCAATGTGCAGCAGCCGTCAAAAAAAGCAAACAGAATGTTAGGAATCCTTAGGAAAGGGAGAGATAATAAGACAGAAAATATCATATTGCCTCTGTATAAATCCATGGTACAGCCACCTCTTGAATACTGTGTGCAGCTCTGGTCGACCCATCTCAAAAAAGATATTTTGGAATTGGAAAAGGTTCAGAAAAGGGCAACAAAAATTATTAGGGGTATGGAACGGCTTCCATATGAGGAGAGATTAATAGGACTGGGACTTTTCATGTTGGAAAAGAGACAGGGGTACGAAAGAGATCTATAAAATTATGACTGGTATGGAGAAAGTAAATAAGGAAGTGTTATTTACTCCTCATAACACACGAACTAGGAGTCATCAAATGAAATTAATAGGCAGCAGGTTTAAAAACAAACAAAAGAAAGTATTTTTTCACACAACGCACAGTCAACCTATGGATAGGGTAACCAGATGTTCCATTTTTAAAGGGACAGTCCTGTTTTTTGGGACTTTTTCTTATATAGGCACCTATTATTCCCCACCCCCTATCCCATTTTTTCACAGTTGCTATCTGCTCACCCTACCTATGGAACTCCTTGCCAGAGGATGTTGTGAGGGCCAAGACTATAACAGGGTTCAAAAAAAGAAGTAGGTAAGTACACGGAGGATAATAGCCAGGCTGGGCAGGGATGGTGTCTCTAGTCTCTGTTTGCCAGAAGCTGGGAATGGGTGACAGGGGATGGATCACTTGATGATTACCTGTTCTGTTCATTCCCTCTGGGGCACCTGGCATTGGCTACTGTCGGACGACAGGATACCGGGCTAGATGGACCTCTGGTCTCACCCAGTATGGCCATTCTTATGTTTTATTACATGGGTTCTCAAACTTCATTGCAACGTGACCCCCTTCTGACAACAAAGTTACTACATGACCCCAGGACGGGGGTGGAGCCTGAGCCCCGCCACCCTGGGTGGGGTGGAGATGGGACCACAGCCTGAGCCCTGCCGCCTCAAGTGGGACTGGAGCTAGGGCTTCAGCATCAGCCCTGGGTCCCAGCAAGTCTAATGCTGGCATGCTGACCTCATTAAAACTGGGTCACGATCCACTTTGGGGTCCTGACCCACAGTTTGAGAACTGCTGTTCTCTTATAAACTTTATGTGAAGTTGGACAACACTAGCAAAATGTCTAGATTTTAATGTTCTTTTTAGGTAGGTTTTTAATGTAATCCCATACAAATGGTCATATAACCAATTGGAAGCTGGAATTTCTTCCCTACAAAGCAAATGTACACAGTCCTTAAAAGCACAAGACGTAGGGTGTCTTTTGAGTGAAGTGCAATGCTGGTGATTGATGATAGCACCCTTAGCACCAGCAAACACAGGCTTTTAGTTTCTCTTTGGGCTTTTAGTTCCTTAGCTACCAGTCATAAGCTGATGGCTGCATTAAAAAATGGAATGTTTCCAAAGACAAGGTAGCACAATCACAGATACTGCCCAGAATTCAGATTTTGTCCACAGCTTCCCCATTGCCAGGCAGTCTGATGACAGAACAATGTATGGCACCAGTCTTAAAAAGTGAGCTACATATGCTGAACTACCTCTGTGTGGCAGTTTGGGGCATCTTTCTATGCACAACTTGTGTATTCTGTTTGATATTATGAACTCTCTGTATGTTTATGCCCTTCTGGTAGTCTTTACTGTATTCTTGAATCATACATCTTGTGGCAAGGAGAAGGGGACTGGGATCTGGGTGTCCTCCTCTGAATGGGACAGTTGTTAAGGATCATCAACAGCTGAATATTATTATCTGTACTACCGCAACACCTAGGAGTCCTAACCTTACCCTAATAGAACAATGGGATGGCTGCAACATAGATAAAGCCAGTTCTCTCCAGCTTGTTGACAGCAGAGAAGAGGATGGAATGAGACAGGAGAAGGCTCAGAGGACCAAGGTGTTACTGCTGGCTCTTAAAAACCCAGAGACTGGAAGGTCATGAACACAAAGGGTCAGGCTTTGAGCTAGAAAGGTAGTTTGGGGCAGGAATGAGAGGAGACTCCATGATCTGGAAGAGAAGCCTGAGTTGGAGAAGTCAAGTCCAGGAGATGGGGCCTGGAACCCTGAAAAAAGACACTAACCAAATCCCAAATAATGCTCAAGAGTGGTAAGGAAACTGAGGCAGGGACTAGTGTACAGGTATTTCTTATTTTGCCTGGATCAATATATATCTTGCACTTTCTGAAAGTGATTGGTTTAGAAATCCCTCTGCAAAGTCTGTGTCTTATTTGCTTCAACTGCCACATGTCCCTGAAGGGTTAAACTATAAACGAGCGTAGCCACATGGGTGGAGCTCTGAGAAGGGTGTGCTTAAACTACTGGGAGTTTTGGGGGAGGAGGGGGAGGGTCAGCACTGGTCTTGGGGTCTAGGGCAGCTGGACTGCAGGGCCCCACTTCTGAGAAGGGGCACCAGACAGAGTCTGTGCCCAGGGAGTGAGCCTAGACACCAAAGAAGACACAGTGATGGACCCTACCCAAACAAGCTTCAAAGCACATGGATCCAGTGTGAGAGCTGAAACACAGCTGCCTGAAGGGCGTCTAACACGGGAGGTCTCGACCAGGTCTGTGGCAGAGATATATAACCTGCATTCACCAATCTCAAACCAGGGTAATAAATGAAACAGTATTTATTCATACAAATAAATACTCGAAGTGGCATTTAGATAGCTCCTTCCACCCAGGGATGCCAGTCTTTTCACAAACATCATTTACACAAGTGTCTTGCCCCAGAAGATTCCAAAGTGTTTTACACACTTACACTGAAATACATCAGCACCCTCTATCTGTACTGGCCCGTGTCGACTTGGGCTCTTCCTTGACTCAGTAACTGGGCCTCACATGGGTCACTGGCCAGACTTACTCCCGGCTAAATCTTCTAACCCTAGCCTCAGGCCCACCTTCACCGTATACATTTCCAGTTTGCCACAAGTTGCTTTTGTTCCATCTCTACCATTTGAAGAAAAATCAGAACCTAAACCAGTCTCTCCACAACATTCCAAAGCCTCCATTGCCGGCCTGTTGCCACTACACGCTGCATAAGCAATCCTTTCCCTGTGCTGGGGTGCTGTGGACACATATGAAAACTGGTCTCTGCACCATGCCACTGCTGCAATTCCAGGTATGAGTGCTAGAGTTGGTATTTATCGCTCTATTGCTGATACAGTGGCATTGTGTCACAAGCCCCATTTAAGCTCTGTTATAACTCCTTTTGACTGATGGGCAGAGAGTAACAAGTGGCTTTGCCTGGGGAAGGCCAGATGTAAGGGAAGCTTTAAATAGACCTGTCAGGGAGATGCTAAAGAGGCTAATACAATCAACCAAATCAGCGCTCAATACAGAAAATCTTTTTATCTAGCAGCCCTTCAATAATAAATGTTTACCAGGTCCCAAAAACTAATGTTGCGTAGGTAATAAGTTTATTCTTCATAATTACAATAGCCATTCTGAGTATATCATGGGATTTCTTTTCAGGGGAAAAAAAATTAGAGTGATGCCAGGCCTTCAAATGCTTCAGTAGCTGACAAAAGACTAGAGAATTTGGGTTGATTTTCCAAAAGAAAAGAGAATGTTTTGAAGTGATGAATTCACCTGTTGTTATGGGAACTAGCAACACAGATGATGTCCCTCAGCAGCAATGAAGAATGTGTATGGGAGCTGGGAGGATAATAGTGTAAAAGACAGACATTTGTAACATGCATGGATGTCACGATATATGTATGACAATCTAACAACACACTCGTGGTGCATGCCCTCTATGCCAGCAAGGTCCTGTATCCTATGCAGCACAGCAGATCTAACTCATGTGATGGGAATCCTTGAACTGCTCCCCCTCTCCCTGCTTCCACAGCCCACCAGGAGAGCATCCCTTGTTGTTTATTTTGTAAAATTCATTTACACTGTTCCAAATTTTTCATTTTCACTCTGCTGCAAACTTTGCATTCCAGACACATAAATGCACTATAGGATGTGTGAGATGGGAAGCTAGAGGTTCTGATATCTGGGTTGAAGGCACTTGGGGATTTTGGCACACAGGAAGGTGAAAGTTAGCTTTGTTTTTTTGGAAAACAGTTGAGGCCTTTGGTCTTGCAGAGGAGATGCACCTCCATTTCTCAGTGGTAGAGGGAACATAAATTTGGAGGAGAAGGGTTGAATTTCCCATTCCCCACTCCTGCATATCCTGAAATCAATGAACTGCCCACATGTTATGCCTAACAAATGTATTGGCTAGTATCATAAGTGTTGGGAAGTTATGTTAACTGGATGTATTACATTCTCCCCACAATTCTGTTCACCCATGCATTAGCTGAAATCGGCTTTGGCTTAAGTAGACAGGAAAACTGTCAGGATCAGGACATATGAGTGTTTTACCATAGCAACAGGTAGGGAAGTTATGCTCACAGGCCTGTACTGGGATGCCACAAAGGAAAAGGACAAGATATGATTGTTCTACCCCGGTACAAACCTAGGAAGTGTCTTCATGCCCCTTGGTACCCGGAATGCATGTGGTCAGAATAGAAAAGGGGTACTCTATGGTACCAGAAAAACAAGGTAGAAAGCTGATGGGTTAAATCTAGGTTCAGATGGCACACAATACTTTTTTATGTGGTAAACAGGGGGGTATAAACAGGATGGCTTGAGGAGCATAACTTTGGGAGCCCACCTCCTTTGTAACGTAAATTTAAAACTGCATGAGACTGCTTCCTGGCAATGGTATTGTATCAAACCTTTCTTCCTGTAGCATGCTATTTGAGCAATAGACTTTGAGCAATCAACCTGGCTGATACTAGTTATTTGGTCTATTGAATAGATCTCATAATGAACCAAAGTGTGGTCAAGCAACTGACTATACAATTTATCAACACACTGCATCCCACATCAGTATCTGTAACTATATGAGGGGATTGGACTAGATGACCTCCTGAGGTCTCTTCCAGCCCTAATCTTCTATGATTCTATGAATGTCCAAGAAGTACATTAGATTGATGTTTCCAGTAAGCACTGGAATGGCTTCAGAATTAACATGCCTTGATTGTGATGGATAAGGCAATTCACATCTCTCAGAGCTACTGTGTCAGGCTGCCTGCAGACTTAGACAAACAGCACTTACACATTTTGAACATTTTCTTGGTAATCAAAGGTTACAGGTTTGTTTTTTTTAAAATAGAGTACATTTAGGAGTACTTTTCGAGCCATTTTTAAAGGACAATAATGTGGCAATTTACACAGCTAATTGTAAGTAAGAAGAAACTATTGTAGAACTCTGAATTCAATTCTAGCAATTCTTCTTTAGATGCTGAGAAAGCCTTCAGACAGCAGGAATGGGAATACTTCAGACAGATTTTGATCATGTTTGGTTTGGGAAATCAGTTGTATAGGGGCATATCAGTGCTATATACTCATCCTTGAGCATCTGCTGTGATTAATGGTCATCAATTCCCTCTTTTTAATTTGATCGGGGTAAGAGAGGGGGTTGTGCACTATCTCCCATTGTTTGCTTTGGCAATGAAGCCATCTGCACTAAATGTGAGAAGCAGTCTCTTGACAAAGGGTATCAAAACACCTTTTGGATTAGAACACAAAGTATGCTATAAGAACAGGAGTACTTGTGGCACCTTAGAGACTAACAAATTTATTAGAGCATAAGCTTTCGTGGGCTACAGCCCACTATGCTATGTCTTTTTAGACTTATAGGAGACAGAGACCTTGTTCAAAATTACAGAACAACTGACTGGAATTTGGGCAGGTATCAGGCTACAAAAGAAATGAAGATAAATCTGAAATTTTAGGAATTAATATTCTCAAAATGGTCAAAACAAAGTTGTCAGCTACATAAACATAAAGGAGTAAATGAAACTTAAGAGTTAGGAACATTGTGGAGAAACATAAATATCCTTTTAAGGGAAAATTACCCTTCAAAGTGGAATAAAATAATACAAGACTTAGAAGAATGGAACAAATATGAACGTTATGGCTAGGCAGGGTGGACTTGGTAAAGATGACTGTCCTCCCAAAGTTGGTGGTGTTCTAGTGTGTCCCTGACCTAACATTAAAAACGTGGCAGAATGCACTATCAACATTCAGATGAAAACACAAAGACAAAGGGTGAACTCCAGAGTTCTGAATAAACCTCCGAAGTGGGATAGATTAGTTTTCCCTAATTTGGCTAATTATATTATTATGCATCACAATTAAAAGGAGTGATCAACTGGGTTAACAACAGGTCCAAACACTGGGTAAAATTCTAAACAAACTGAAGCGCAAATATAGCTATTCATAGTCATTGCTGGGATACCAAAAAAATTAGGTCACCCTCCAAAAAAAACCAAAAAAATAATAGAAGACTTAGCTTTGGACAAATGTTCTAAATTCCTGTCACCGAGGCCCT
Organism: Chelonia mydas; assembly: GCF_015237465.2. Taxonomy (NCBI): domain Eukaryota; kingdom Metazoa; phylum Chordata; order Testudines; family Cheloniidae; genus Chelonia; species Chelonia mydas. Next base: position 16,297,825 of record NC_051259.2, on the reverse strand, counting down.
CTTCCTTAGCTACTTTATTAATAATCAGGAATTTATCCCTAGGAAATAGAGCATTAGTTGTGGGTAAGCAGAGATTATTCAATTTGGACAGCTGTTCCTGGGTCCCGATTTGAAATCATATTAAGAGATATGTAATAAAAAATGCGATATTTTCAATATTTACAAAAGTCAAACATTTTATTGTTAAATCTCAATAGGAATCAGCACTAGCTTGGCCTTGAATCACATTTGAGGCGTTTATCCAGGAGCAATTTGGAAGAAAAGATTTAAATTTCTAAGATCTTTACAATTTTGATTGAAAAGAATATTGATAAGAAGGGAAATGGGATTTGGACAAAGAAATGGATCTGGATGAATTGGGTCTCTGTATGGGAAAGGGGATATACATCTTCAGTTTGCATTGCTCAAAAAGAAAAATTATGCAAGTTACTGTACAGAAGGCATTTGACTCCAGTTAAGATCCATCACATTTTTGCTACTAGGGAGGTGGTCATATGATTGGCCCTTATGTTTCACATCTGCTGAGTGTTCACAGCAGCACTGACAGGACCTAGAGAGCTTTGCTACTAACCTCCCTCACCCACAGGAAGGAGTTCTCTTTTTGAAGGGGGAAAGAGGAGAATTTTTGAAATACAGGAATAACAGGGTGGTCCTAGAAGCACCCCTAAAATAAAACAAAAATCTAGGTTGTTGACATGATGCTTTGAGACTGGAATCAGGACTCCTGGGTTCTGCCCTTGTCGCTCAGTAGGAAGTATGGTCTGGAGAATCCAGAAGGGGAAATGGCAGTGAGGCCTCCTGGGTTTAATTTTTGTCTTTGATGTTCACTCATTGTATGAACTTGGGCAAATCACTTGCTCTTTTTATGCCTCAATGATCCCCCATCTGTAAACTGCTTATAAGTCTTGCTTCTCTCACAGAGGAATTGTGAGGCTTCATTTGTGTTTGCAAGGTATTTCAGTTCCTGGGATGGAAGACGCTACAGAAGTACAAAAGGATAATTGTACTTAACTGCCAATCCAGGGCTGTATATGCATGTATTTTCATTTCTCCTCAGGGTTACCCCATCATTAACTTCTACTCAAGAGCAGGGAATTGTTAAGCAAAGTTGCCCTACAATTCTTATCAAAATTGGCTACGTTTCTTGTGAGAGTTGTGAAAATATGCAACAATGCTGCTGGATAATAAGAAAGGCCATTTCCTATGGCATGAAATCAGAGTTTATATTTCACAAAGAGAATAGAGCTGTCCATCCTAGCCCTCTATCTCCAAGCAGGGAGAAATGGCAGCTTCTTATATTTAAAAAAAGTTACAAGGGTGAAGATGGCTTTTGGCCTGAACCCGGAGACTGTTCTTGTTCTCACTTGCCACTTTTTGACATGCTGAAGGTTATCTGACTACATAAAATTAACATGAGAGGAAACATTCCCTGCTATGAAATCTTTGAGCAACAGCATCAGGGAGCCCATTTACTTGTACAGATAGTAACCATCTTCCACATTTACCAAGTTTTTTCTGTCATAAAGGATCCTTACTAGAGCATGGGATAACAGTGAAACACCTTAACAGTGAAGCAACTAGTGATTCTCGGGGACCTCTCCCCACATCTCCAGTTGAGTATTATTCCAGAGAGTAATAGAGAGCAAGCTTGAACCATATCACTGTAGAAATACTTAATGGGTTTAGACGGTTTGTTCTCAGTTTCATGCTAACTTGAAGCACTGAGGAAGAGTAGTCTCAATTCACCGATGTTGTTCTCTCTTCCTCTTCCAAGCTGCTGTCTCTTTCACCCATCAGTGAGTCAGCCCTCTTTCTAACACTCCCAGTTTACTTTCAGAAGATGAGTATGTGCTTTATGTGTTGCAATACAAGTATTCTCCTCCATAGTTCCAGCTGCCTTCCTCTTTTCTCCTTCCTCCCCTATATCTGAGGTCAGACTTCATGATGTATACTGGTTCCTCCTGGCCTTAAACTCCATGAAATCACCCAAGCCTGAGCTCTCCATCCCGCTACCAGAATCTGCCTCGTGTCATCATCCACCTGCTACCTACAGCACACGCTTTGCCACGCTCTCCCCCTTCCAGATGCCAGTTCTACTCCAGCTTCCTACCAGTGAAAGTGCCCATCCACTCTACTTCCCAGATCTCGTGACCAGCCCACAACCCACCCATCCCTGTCAAAAGCTTGAAGAACCCTGCCACCTGGGCAGCTCCCAGGTACCGTCCACCTAGAAACTATGTCCAATGGCTTCAAACAACAACAGGCTGGGAGACTGACTGAAGCAGTGAGAAACACACACACACCACACACACACCTCCTCAGTATCATGCCTTCCCTCTGACCTGAGAGGACAGTTCAATTGTCCATTCTTAGTCCGTGGCCTCTCTGCCGAGTCTGTCAATAAGCAAGCCAATTCCTCCCAGTTGTGGTGGCTTTTCTGATGTGGATAGCTGTCCTGAGAGGAACAGGTCTGAGACCCATCACCACCTCATTGCATTCAGGCTACTGAACAACCCATGATAACGCTGACTGACTGGAGGTAACAAGCAATCAGAACTGGATTCTAACCAGTGAATGAAAGGCTTTGTAGCCCATTACCAATTCCCTTGGTCACCCAAAATGCTAGAGCAGACTGACCAACATTTTCAAATTAAATTTCAGGGACATTTGTGGGGGTACTTGATTTGCTAATAAAGCCTATTAGAACAGACACACAATATAAATTCTTGTATTTAGAAAAGTTATATAATCTAGAAACACAGTTACCTTATTAATGATCTTGCTGAAGTACAATGAACTTAGCTCTTTGCCTTCTTTGGCATTTTCTTGCACACACTGAGCTGGTAACAGTCCTGTTTGCAAAACAAGTTCACTTTGGTGGCCAGCATGCCCCAGAGGGTGGTAGTTTTAATTTCATTTCTTTGCTGGGTTCAAGTATTTGCACACATGGTGAAAATCCCTTCACAGCCAACATTGCTATGAGGCAAAACTAAGGAAGTTTTCCTAGCTTTGGAAAGCAGTGGAAACTGTGACCTCCCAGACACTGGACTTGAATTCACTCATCTTGTTTCAAAAGCCATCCCCTAGCATTGATTCTGTTTCAAATTCAAAACTTGCTTGTTAATTCCACAATCAAATTCATTGCTCAGGCTGTCCATTTCTTCTATAGGAATCACTCTAGCATCACGAGAGTAGAAAACTGATTCTTGCTTCTCTTCCTGAAATCTAACACAAAGACTGTAAAATGTCATCCTTCACTGGGAGCTCTTCCAGAAGAGCTGCACTGTAAAACTTCCTGGCACCAGAGTAAAATCTTTTCCTAATAGTGTCACAATGAGCATGGCTTTGGGTTTCTTCAGACTTCAGGAACAGCAAAGCATTAAATCCAAACAATTTGTTACTTTCCACTTGTTTGCCTGGATTTAAGATATGTACCTTTAACAGGTCTTCTGTTTCTTTAAGACTGTCTGGCTTTATATGTCTTCCAAAGATCTGGACCAATTCCAGAATGCTGGTATGCAAGCAATGGATGGGGGTAGGGCTTCACTTTCCAGCATCTCATTCACACTGGCAAACAAAGGCAAAATACTATGCAAAAAACATGTAGAACTACATAAGTTCATGGAGGATAGGTCCAACAATGGCTATTATCCAGGACGGGCGGGGATGGTGTCCCTAGCCTCTGTTTGCCAGAAGCTGGGAATGGGCGACAGGGAATGGATCACTTGATGATTACCTGTTCTGTTCATTCCCTCTGGGGCACCTGGCATTGGCCACTGTCAGAAGACAGGATACTGGGCTAGATGGACCTTTGGTCTGACCCAGTATGGCCATTCTTATGTTCTTATGAAGTTCAATTTGTAGATTTTCAAAGATTTTACACCAGGATCTTTATCATCTTGAGACAAAAAAGATGCCTTCAAACCTGGCTGAAGTAGTCTGGTTAAACAGAGCTGAAAACTTAGCCATCAAGTTGGCACATGCTTCAAAATGTTTTGTTTTTTTTACACTGCGGAAATAATCAAATTCCCTTAGTATTTCTTTTCAAGCTTCTTGATGTCGCCCCTCCACAGAGGCATGGCTTAGGCTTCCTCCCTGGTGCTTGCGAATCAAAGTGGCTTCACCCCCTCCTTGCATAGATTGCATCCTGGGTTCTTTATTTTGGCACCTGGTGCCTCCACCCAAGGGGATTCCTCTCTATGCCTGGGACACAACGGATGATCTTCCTTGGGAAAATAACTAATGCTATCACCCTACTCGCAAGGAATATAACCATCACAACAATACATCAAATCCAAATCCCAACAAATGATATGCCACCCTCAAAAAACAATACAACAGGGGACTTCATTAGAGACAGGAAACAGAGGATCTCAAGAAGGAAAGGGTGGAGATTAACTAATATACTAAAACATCAACAAATTCTTCACCTCCCTGCATTCAGCACTGCACACAGTTGCCCAGCTAGAAACCCTGCCCTAGCACTGTTCCACGTAGATGGGACGCTGCAGATAAGTCCTGTAACAAGTGCTGCAGCACAGTGACTGCTGGCCAGTTTACACAAAAAGAAAGGAGTTCCCTTATAGTGACTTCACTCCTGAGCAGGGCAGAGTCCTCTCCTGGCTTCCTGGTCTGGAGGTCTCGGCTGGTGCTAAGTAGCTGGCACCAGGTTGGTTCTCTGCCCCTCCCTGATGGCTAGTCTCTGCAGGGCTGGCACTCCCTGCTCACACACTAAATCCCACAGTAGATCACAGGCCCCTTTTAGGTGGGGAGTGGGAGTTGTTTAGAGATTCCCCAGGCCATGCTGCTCCTCTCCCAGCTCTAAAGGTGAAATGAGATCGAGTCCCTTTGTCTGGGGGGTAGCCTGTCCCCTCCCACTGAGGGAATGAGCAGTCCTGGCTCTTCATTGGCCAAGCATATAAATCACTCCATCAGAAACTCCTTGATGGCTTTTGTAGGCATTTCCAGTCTAGTCTGTCCCCGTCCCAAACCCTAAGCAGGCTGGGAAATGGTGTCTGGAGGCTCTGGAGCCATTGTTATTGTCCAGAGCGTAAGACCTCTAGAGGCTCAGTTCATTGTTCCAGGAGCTAGCAAGGTCCAAAGGGGACTGCATATGCTCTGGTTACTGTATTTCTGATGTCTACTACTAACATCTTTGCAGCTTTGATGGTCACAATATGGATCAGATGGCATGGACAGCCAACATTATAGATGACATTGGGCTGCTTTTCTATTAGTTCTGTGAGAACAGAGTTATTTATTCGCTTAATCAGAGAGGCATTATCACTAGCAAATCCTGTTATGTTCTCCCATGGAATGGAGAGTTCCTGAAACGTTTCATTCATCTTCTCAAATATGGATTCAGCTGTCCCAATATTACACTCCTTTAAATCTAGAAACTACTCCACAACCATTTCTTCCTCTTCACTGAAATCCTGCACTAGTAACATTAATTCTTTGCAAGCTTCACCACTGCTTGCATCAATACATAACGTAAAAGGTTTGGAACAAATTGCATCAACAGTTCCCTTTAAAGCATCCTCAGCAAGGGCTCAACCAATAATGTGTACACAACTGTATGGTCACAACTGTATTTTTCAGCCATTTCCGAGTCAGAAAACATTGCTTTAAATATTTTGCTTGCATGAGAAGCAGCACGAACGTCAAAGTATGCTCTACAACAAAATTAGTAAGTAATTCTGCTCAACTAATTTTTTCTCCAACATCTAGTTTTGAAGATGAAAAACATATTGGTTTTTTTCTTTGAAGCTGCACCAGCTTTTGCTACAGTGTCATGTCAGGACCCAGCAATGTGTCTTTTAATGTCATTTATACCACCATGTGTGACTGACAAGTCACTCTGGCAAACAGTACAGAACGCATATGACTCACCGCTACTTAATTTCTTCATTATAGGTCATTCTTTTGTCATGCCACTAGAACGCCTGCATTTTTATGTTTTTAATTTTTGTATGGCCTGGAGAATCTGAATGTGTTGTCACTGTCAATGTCTTCCAAGTCCAAACAGAGCAAACCACAGTATTTCAGAAAAAATACCTCTTTTGAGATGGTTTGCATTCTTTACATTTCATATTGAAGTATCAAGCTCACACCTTGTGCTCCATTCAGAAAAAAACCAAAAAGGTGATACTGACACATGATTAGCAGAAGCACAGCAGAGGTCAACTACATTACCCAGAATCTTGTGTGTGAGCCACACACACACATCATTCTCTCTTACTGACTCAAAGACTGATCAGGGGCTGTGAAGCATCATTTAAAGGGGGGGAGGGGCCCGACAAATGTGCCCCACTTCTCCACCTGACCTTTCTCTTTCACTCTCAGACACCCACCCCCTCCAAATTTGCGAGAGTGGCATTGTGCCCTGGCTTGCAGTTACAACACCACACAGGTTTGGCGCGGCCAAAAAGTGGTTGGGCCATGGTCCAGGTGGCCTCCTCCAGCTCTGCGACCTATGCTGATGCATATGTGGCTGAGGCATACGAGTCTGGATAATGTAGTAATTTTTGCATTTGAAATAAAATTGATGCTTTTCATTATTTTTATGTGACAGATTACATTATTAAATCAGGAGGTTTTTTTGGTTGTTTATGGTAATCTCCCTGACATACCAGGAATGCTCAGGCCCTGGAAGTTTTTGGGGAAAAGACACTATTTTTGTAATTTTAAAAAAAATTTTGTAACACCTCACTGTTTTTTCCTTGGAAACTTGAAATTAAAATATTTGCCTTATCAAAGTAGCTGGCATTGTGTTTTGAGCACACACTGGGTCACTACATGTTTACTCAATACACTGGATTGCTATCAGAGTTGCTCACGAGTATGGCTCTGTGTCTGTCACGGAGGTTGCAGAAGTCATGGATTCTGTGACTTCCTCAAACCTCTGTGACTTCTGCAGTGGCTGGTGTGGCTGAACCCAGGGCCACCCAAGCAGTTGGCCCCAGAGCCAGCTGCTCAAGCAGCCCTGGTGACAGCCACACTGACCACTACTGGAGCGGCTCTGCAGACAGCGGCTTGGGCAGCCCCGCAGCCAGCCGCACCGGCCGCTGCTGGGGTGGCCCCGGCCCTGGCGCCAGCTGTACCAGCCACTGCCCTGGCGGCCCCAGGCAGCTGGCCCCGCTCGAGCAGCAGCCAATGTGGCTGGCCCCGGGGACCGCCTGAGCAGTGGTCCCAGGAGCAGCAGGAGCTGCTGCACCTCGGCAGTTCCTGGCAGCGGTCCTGGGGCGGCCAGAGCAGTGGCTGGTCCCCTGGGGCTCTCCCTGCAGCGGTGGCCGGGGCACGGACTGGTATTTTTTGTTTTGTTTCTTGCCCATGACCTGTCCATGACTTTTACTAAAAATACTGTGATTAAATCGTAGCCTTATACATGAGTGCTGGTTTTTTACTGTACTGCTGCTCATGAGAGCTGAACTGAAAACGGGTGTTTTAAAAAATTCTTTTCAATTTTAAAGAGGATTAAAATATTTCCTTTCACACCTAGAACTATAAGGATGTTAGAACGAACTAGAGAGAGATGGAGGAGGAAAGGAGGTCAATCGGGGCTAGACAGTATCACATGTCTTCCTATAGTAATAGTTGTGCTCAGACATGTAACTTCAGCCCAGGAACATTAACACCTGGCTTTAAAAAGTACAAATTGTTACTAGAGACCGTGAGGAGTGAAAGTATGAAATATTATACTCTTGCTAACAATATCCTTGCTCAGAGGAAGGTGCAGTAGTCTTCCTTGAGAAGCAGTCTAGCCTTCGTGAGTAGAAGAGCTACTCGTATGGAGCTGAAGTACTTCCCCCTTGAACACCACTTCATGCTGCTATAAACAGGACAGTAGTGTGTCACTTCTGGCACTGACCCTACCTGAATTCTAACTGCTGCACTGTACAGGCAGTAAGTTAAATAGCTGTAGAGACAGATAGTAAAAGTCACCTTCTTTGCCACAGCAGGTACCATACATTAAGAACACTAGAAGAACACCACAAGCCCATGCCCAAGATATCATTTGCACTGATCAATATCTACACTGATATGAAGTACAACTATGATTTTCTCTTTAGAATGTTGATCGAAGAGTTCAAAAGAATAGCACAAAAATACTAAGATAATACTTAGTCCTGCCATGAGTGCAGGGGATTGGACTAGACGACCTCTCAAAGTCCCGTCCAGTCCTACAATTATATGCTTCTATGTAGGGACAAAATCAGAAAGGCTAAGGCACAAAATGAGTTACACTTAGCAAGGGATGCAAACCAATAAGAAGAGGTTCTTTAAATACATTAGAAACAAGAGAAAGACAAAGGAAGGTGTAGGTCCTCTACTAAGCAGGGAAGGAGAGCTAATAACTGATGACATCAAGAAGGCTGAGTTGTTTAATGCCTATTTTGCTTTAGTCTTCACTAAAAAGGTTAATGGTGATGAGATAGTCCACCCAATTAATATTAACAAGGGGGAAAGAATGCAAGGCAAAATATGGGAAAGAACAGGTTGAAGAATATTTAGATGTTAGACATTCGAGTCAGCAAGGCCTGATGAAATTCATCCTAGGAACTAGCTAAAGCAATCTTGGAACCAATAGCAATTATCTTTGAGAACTCATGAAAGTCAGGTGAGATCCCAGAGGTTGGGAGAAGGGCAAACACAGTACCTATCTTTAAAAGGGGAAACCAAGAGGACCTACGGAATTATAGACCAGACAGCCTAACTTCCATACCTGGAAATATACTGGACAAGTTATTTAAAAAAATCCATTTGGAAGCACCTAGAGGATAACAGGGTTATAAGGAATAGCCAGCATGGATTTTTCCAAAACAAATCATGCCAAATCAACCTAATTTCCTTTTTTGACAGGACAAGAGGCCACACGGATGGGGTTGGGGCAGTAGTAGACATGATATGTCTTGATTTTAGTAAGGCCTTTGACTGCGTCCCACATGACATTCTCATAAGCAAAATAGGAAAATGTGGTCTCGATGAAGCTACTATATGGTGGGTGCCCAACTGGTCGAAAGACCAAACTCAAAGAATAGTTATCAACTGTTCCTTGTTGTATCTAGTAGGGTCCCAGAGGGGTCAGTCTAGGGGCTGGTACTATTCAATATTTTCATTAATGACGTGGATAATGGATTAGAGAGAGTGCTTATAAAATCTGCAGATCACACCAACCTGTGAGGGGTTCTGAGTGCCTTGGAGGACAGGATTAGAATTCAAAACAATCTCGACAAATTAGAGAATTGGTCTGAAATCAACAAGATGAAATTCTATATAGACAAGTGCAAGGTACTAGAGTTAGGAAGGAAAAAAAAATCAAACACACAATTACAAAATGGGGAAGAGCTAGCTAGGTGGTAGTACTGCTGGAAAGGATCTGGGGTTATTCAATTTGTGATCCACTCTATGATTCAACAACGTGATGCAGTTGTGAAAGAAGCTAATATACTGGGTAATACACCCAGGAGTGTCATATGTAAGACATGGAGATATTTGTCCCACTTTACTCAGCACTGATGAGACCTCAGCTGCAGTACTGTCTCCATGCTGTAGGAAAGATGAGTCCAGAGGAGAGCAACAAGAGAGATAAAAGGCTTAGAAAACCTGACCTAGTAGGAAAGATTTAAAAACCTGGGCTTGTTTAGTCTTGACAAAAGAAGGCTGAGGAGGCACCTGATAAGAGTTTTCAAATATGGTAAGAACTATTATAAGGAGAACAGTGATTTGAAGGTAGGACAGGTAGTAATGGGCTTAATCTGCAGCAAGGGAGATTTAGGTTAGTTAGGAAAGACTTTTCAGCCCTGAAAGAGGGTTGCAAGGGAGGTTGTGGAATCCCTGTCACTGAAGGTGGGGGAAGAACAGGCTGGACAAACACCTGTCAGGGATGGCCTAGGTTTACTTGGTCCTGCCTGCCTCAGCTTAGGGACTTGGACCTTAAGACCTCTCAAGGTTCCTTTCAGCCCCACATTTCTATGATTTATGAGCCTTTAGTCCATACTTATGTGGAAAAGAAAAGCCATAAACCCTATGGGTTTTGCATTTGCAGGTTAGCTTTGGTGATCAGCATGATTCAAATAAGCAATTTACAGATATAACAAACCACCACCATGATACCACAGTTGGTCTGAATAGGCTCCTTACTGGTTCTCTGGTGGGCGAGAGGGGAGAAAAATGCTGTCAGTCATGTTTATGTAATAAGACTTGTAATCATATGAGAAATCAGGTTGGGGAGCTCAGCTAAACAAGAGGTGCTGCAGCAAGAACTGGAAAACCCAGACATGAGTGGCATTGCTTACTTCATCCCAACAGTGATCCAGACTTGAGGCTGTGCTGTGGCAAACATGATGGGAGGATGAACTCATATGGGGCAGAGACTTCAGCGCTGTTGGGATGAACCACACTTCACCTGTAGCCTTTGCTTTGTTTGATTCCAGGTTTGTTCACAAATAACTGGGAGCCATTTGTCTGGAAATCTCAAGAACTGGGACTGTTCTCGACCGGTACTGACAAGCATTCTCTTCTGATTTTGCAAGTATTTATTTTCCTATTAAACATCCATTATGCTGGAGGGGGGAACCTAAAACAATGTTGGAGCAGTATGCAGGTGTATGCAAGATTACTTAGAAAAGCAGTTGACAACTGCCATACCCTAACAGTATGCACATACTGCATCCCATACACCCTATGGTGTGGTTTAGTATTTATAACTGTTTTACACTCTGGTAACTCCACTGACTTCAGTGGAATTATTCCTGATTGACACTTGCATACTCAAAGGAGAATCAGGCTAAGTACATTTAATTTTGATTCCTGTACTTACACTTCTATACTATTGTAGTCAACATTTTCTAGACATTTTATTCTATAGCAGTTAATTGTCCAAGGTACTAGTTTTGTTCTATACTTTACTCAATGTACTGGGACTAATTGGCCATGTGACACAACAGTTAGGTCAAGACCAATGTCTTATTTTTTTGTCTCATACACTCAAGACCCCCCAGGGGATAACTCCAGAGGAGGTTTGACTCTGATTTGGTCTCACACCACGTATTTTGAGAGTTGATTGTACTGTTCAGAGACAACTGTTGTAAGAAGGAAGCCTAAGCTTAGGGTTTCTTTGGTTTCCCATTTTAGAGCAAGTTGCCTTGGACTGAAAACACTGTAACCACAACCAGCTTTTCAGAAGGAAAATCAGGGATATACAGCATCCAAAGCAGGCTGGAGTCTGGGACAGGAAGTGCTCTCCATTGCTCTTGCAGCCCTCTTTTCCTAGTACTGCTTTGCAGCAGTGAGAAGGGGCCAAAGAGAAAAGCAGCACCAGCCATTTGAATTGTGAGGGAGGAGGAAGCTCTGCAGAACCTGGACTCAGTAGGTGTTTTTCCTCGTCCCCTCAGGACTGCAGTGCTGATGGCATGTAAGGGAATAAGCAGGACCAGAAGCAGCAGATGACAGGTCAAGGGCAGTGAGAGTACTTGTCATGGGAGTCATGAGTCAGAGCTCCTCCATATTGGAGCATTATGGAAGTGGCAAGGCTCATCTCATTGGATCCAGGAGAAGACCTGGAAAATGGGTTTCTGAAACCAGTTTAAAAGTATTCCACTTAATCCCCCTCAAAATATAATAATACTTAGCTCTTATACAGCACTTTTTAATCAGGAGATCTCAAAACACATTAAGTATGGATGATGAAGGCATCTGGAAGATGAGCAGGTGAAAAACAAAATGGATGAGAGTAACTCACCATAAATGGTCATTCCAATCTCAACCTTGCTGAAATGCATTTGGGGTCTCCCTTTTACAGCTCTGGGCAATTTAGCTACAGCGTAGTTTTCAACTATAGCACATAGTTGATCTAATCCATGGTCTAATCCATCTGATCTAATCCATGGTCAGAGAAGAACAGATTGATTTCTGGACACCTACGCACGCCTGGAACACAGAGACAATTTGAACCAAGAAGCCACTGAGAGACCAATAGAGCGAAAACAAGACCTGACATGGAGGAGATACAGAACCAAAGGCAATACCTGCTGGAGATGGGATATAGTTAGAGGTCAGGAGAAGAACTGAAAGGCAAGAGTGCAACAGGTTTTGCCAGAAGTTGGGAATGGGTAACAGGGGATGGATCACTTAATGATTACCTGTTCTGTTCATTCCCTCTGGGGCACTTCCCATTGGCCACTGTCAGAAGACAGGATACTAGGGATGTAAAAGGTTAACCGGTAAGCATTAGACTTACCATTACCTGGACCTTAACCATTAACCCCAGCATCCGGCTGGCCGGTCGGAGGGACGTGGGCACCAATGATACTGCCAAGAATAACCTTGAGCGGATCATTGCAGACTACGTGGCTCTGGGAAGGATAAAGGAGTTTGAGGCGCAAGTGGTGTTCTCGTCCATCCTCCCTGTGGAAGGAAAAGGCCTGGGTAGAGACCGTCGAATCGTGGAAGTCAACGAATTGCTACGCAGGTGGTGTCAGAGAGAAGGCTTTGGATTCTTTGACCATGGGATGGTGTTCCAAGGAGGAGGAGTGCTAGGCAGAGACGGGCTCCGCCTAACGAAGAGAGGGAAGAGCATCTTCACAAGCAGGCTGGCTAACCTAGTCAGGAGGGCTTTAAACGAGGTTCACCGGGGGAAGGAGACCAAAGCCCTGAGGTAAGTGGGGAAGTGGGATACTGGGAGGAAGCATGAGCAGGAGAGCGCAAGAGGGGAGGGCTCCTGCCTCATACTGAGAAAGAGGGACGATCAGTGAGTTATCTTAAGTGCCTATACACAAATGCAAGAAGCCTGGGAAACAAGCAGGGAGAACTGGAAGTCCTGGCACAGTCAAGGAATTATGATGTGATTGGAATAACAGAGACCTGGTGGGATAACTCACATGACTGGAGTACTGTCATGGATGGATATAAACTGTTCAGGAAGGACAGGGAGGCCAGAAAAGATGGGGGAGTTGCATTGTATGTAAGGGAGCAGTATGACTGCTCAGAGCTCCAGTATGAAACCGCAGAAAAACCTGAGTGTCTCTCGATTAAGTTTAGAAGTGTGAGCAACAAGGGTGATGTCGTGGTGGGAGTCTGCTATAGACCACCGGACCAGGGGGATGAGGTGGACTAGGCTTTCTTCCGGCAACTAACGGAAGTTACTAGATCGTAGGCCCTGGTTATCATGGGAGACTTCAATCACCCTGATATCTGCCGGAAGAGCAATACAGCGGTGCACAGACAATCCAGGAAGTTTTCGGGAAGTGTAGGAGACAATTTCCTGGTGCAAGTGCTGGAGGAACCAACTAGGGGCAGAGCTCTTCTTGACCTGCTGCTCACAAACCGGGAAGAATTAGTAGGGGAAGCAAAAGTGGATGGGAACCTGGGAGGCAGTGACCATGAGATGGTCCGAGTTCAGGATCCTGACACAAGGAAGAAAGGAGAGCAGCAGAATATGGACCCTGGACTTCAGAAAAGCAGACTTTGACTCCCTCAAGAAACTGATGGGCAGGATCCCCTGGGAGCATAACATGAGGGGGAAAGGAGTCCAGGAGAGCTGGCTGTATTTTAAAGAATCCTTATCGTGGTTACAGGGACAAACCATTCCGATGTGTAGAGAGAATAGTAAATATGGCAGGTGACCAGCTTGGCTTCACAGTGAAATCCTTGCTGATCTTAAACACAAAAAAGAAGCTTACAAGAAGTGGAAGACTGGACAAATGACCAGGGAGGAGTATAAAAATATTGCTCAGGCATGTAGGAGTGAAATCAGCAAGGCTAAATCACACCTGGAGTTGCAGCTAGCAAGAGATGTTAAGAGTAACAAGAAGGGTTTCTTCAGGTATGTTGGCAACAAGAAGAAAACCAAGGAAAGTGTGGGACCCTTACTGAATGACGGAGGCAACCTAGTGACAGAGGATGAGGAAAAAGCTAATGTACTCAATGCTTTTTTTGCCTCTGTCTTCACGAACAAGGTCAGCTCCCAGACTACTGCACTGGGCAGCACAGCAGGGGGAGGAGGTGACCAGCCCTTTGTTAAGAAAGAAGTGGTTCGGGACTACTTAGAAAAGCTGGAAGGGAGCACAAGTCCATGGGGCCGGATGCGCTGCATCCGAGAGTGCTAAAGGAGTTGGCGGATGTGATTGCGGAGCCATTACTTATCTAAGAGTACATTATCTTTGAAAACTCATGGCGATCAGGGGAAGTCCAGGATGACTGGAAAAAGGCGAATGTAGTGCCCATCTTTAAAAAAGGGAAAAGGAGGATCCTGGGAACTACAGGCCAGTCAGCCTCACCTCAGTCCCTGGAAAAATCATGGAGCATGTCCTCAAGGAATCTGATGAGGTTCAACAAGGACAAGCGCAGACTCCTGCACTTAGGATGGAAAAATCCCATGTACCGCTACAGACTAGGGACCAAATGGCTAGGCAGCAGTTCTGCAGAAAAGGACATAGGACTTACAGTGGACGAGAAGCTGGATATGAGTCAAGAGTGTGACCTTGTTCAAAGGAGGCTAATGGCATTTGGGGCTGTATAAGTAGGGGCATTACCAGCAGATCGAGGGATGTGATTGTTCCCTTCTATTCGACATTGGTGAGGCCTCATCTGGAGTACTGTGTCCAGTTTGGGCCCCACATTACAAGAAGGATGTGAAAAAATTGGAAAGCGTCCAGCGGAGGGCAACAAAAATGATTAGGGGATGGAAACATGACTTATGAGGAGAGGCTGAGGAAACTGGGACTGTTTAGTCTGCAGAAGAGAAGAATGAGGGGGGTTTTGGTAGCTGCTTTCAACTACCTGAAAGGGGGTTCCCAAGAGGATGGATCTAGACTGTTCTCAGTGGTAGCAGATGACAGAACAAGGAGTAATGGTCTCAAGTTGCAATGCGCGAGGTTTAGGTTGGATATTAGGAAAAACTTTTTCACTAGGAGGGTGGTGAAGCACTGGAATGCATTACCTAGGGAGGTAGTGGAATCTCCTTCCTTTGAGGTTTTTAAGATCAGGCTTGACAAAGCCCTGGCTGGGATGATTTAGTTGGGGATTGGTCCTGCTTTGAGCAGGGAGTTGGACTAGATGACCTCCTGAGGTCCCTTCCAACCCTGATATTCTTTGATTCTATGACCCCAGCCCTGGCCAGTGGGACCCCACCCCCGGCGGGCCAGCAGGACCCCAGCCCTGGCTGCAGCTGCGCAGGACTGGGAGGCCTGGAGAGGCCCCAGTGCCAGCCGCGGCGGGCAGGTGGGATCCCCAGCGCCGTCCGTGGCAGGCAGGCCGGGTGGTGGGACCCTGGCTGCACCAGGCCAGGTGGGCTGGAGCAGTCCCAGCGGGCAGGTGGGGCCCCGGCCAGCAGGCTGGCTGGACCCTGGCCACTGCAGACTGGAGCAGCCCCAGTCCCGGCTGCGCTGGGCTGATGGTACTCCAACCCCGGTCAGGCCGGCAGGGCCCGTGCCCCGGCCACCCTGCACAGGCCCACCGGTGTGACCTCAGTTAACCCATTAAACGATAGAAGTTTTAGTCATTTAACTGGTTAGCTTTTTTAACAGATATTTACATCCCTACAGGATACTGGGCTAGTGGACCATTGGTATGACCCAGTATGGCCGTTCTTATGTAGGTTTAAATAAGGGTCAGATTGTGATATCCTCTCTCATACTGAGTAGCATCTTATTCCATAAAATGTGTCATTGATGTAAATGGCTCAGCTCATTGTGTAAGTGTTACTCAGCGTTAGTCGGAGTATCAGAATCTGCCGGTTAGGAGGGGTAAGCACAGGAGTCACTTATCCAAGGCAAACCTCCCCATTTAGTGAGGTCCACCCCATTAATCCATTCCCCTTGCTGTGTGCGAAGGTACTGTAGTCACAGAGCTCATGTGAGTGTAGCACTGAATAGCACCATTCTACATGCATATAAAGGTAGCTCAAGGTCAGGATCCTGACTCTTTCAAGGGTTTTGTCAGTACTTTACTCCCCCTTCAGATATTGATGTAATATTATTTTCTGTCTAAACCCCCTAATTTGCTCTCAATTAATTGTTCAGAGGATTAATCCTTTTTTTAACATAATGAAAACACAAGAAAAGCTCAGTGACAGGAGGATGAAGGAAGTCTGTGCTATTCACCATCCACCCAGCCACCCACATGCTATCTTAATTCATCAGGAGACAAAGCCAGCTCTTTGTCTTTGCAGCTCCCTCTATGCCATTCATTCACAGTGAGATATCGCTCCCAGTAATCAGAGCCCGCCTATACAGGAGAAAAAAAGAATAGAAAGAGAAAAAAACATCTAAGCAGGCATTAGACTTGCTTCATTGTCAAAAAAGCAGCTTTTTTTTTTTAAAGGCAATTTATATATAGCAATAGCTGACATATGGATCTCGATTAAGCACCCTTTCCATCCAAAGCTAAATGGCATCTAATGTAATAGACAATGATTTTACTTATATATACACATTTACTCTACATTTAAAATATACTTTTCCCCATAATGCATCAGAGTAAATCATCTAATAATTCGGCAAGTACTAGCACATAGCATTGTATAATGCTTGTTTTAACCCATGCACCCCTGAATACTTTGCCATTTTCTGCATAGTAAACCACACATACAGCTCATAGCAATTAACCTCTTAACTGCTAACAATTACTGTAACACATTAAAAAACTTAATAACCACCTGCTGTTGTTAAAACATCTTTAAAACATGTTAAAACACCAGCGCTGCCTGTCACACTGTTAACTGTGATTATAAACTAGTTACACTCACTAGTTGCCTTCTCTTGACACATGCAAAGTTTTGCCAGTTAATCTTTGCATCATGGTTTTATTTGCAAGTGTCATAAAAACAGCAATGGTGGAATCAGAGAGCCCTGTTTAATATGCAATCCAAAATGAATCTTTTTTTAAGCTTACTAGTTTGGTTTTGAAGCTAGTGAGAGTGTCACTGCTGAACAAAGTCATCTTATGGGAAGACTATATACATGAACTGCAACACAGGTATTAGAGCCTGGAAGTCACAGGACAAAGATGAAAAAGACTAACTGGCCTCACTCTTCAGCTGAGTCTAAAGAACACACAGCTCAAGAAGGAGGTGCAAAGGTAGCCTTACACCACATGTGCATTCCCCCAATCCTGGGCCAGCTGTGTGTCAGCCAGACCCACAATGTAAATAATAGTAGACTGAATTGACTCTAAATCACACCAGTTTCCAATGGCCAAAGAGGGCATGCTGGCAGCTAGACCTTGCTAGGCTATAGGAAACCTTTCACAACCAGATCATGGGCAGCCAGACCTTGTAGTCAGAGCCACAGTCCACAGTCACAAGACAGGAGTCAAGATACCAGAAGCAAACCAACTGGAGATCAGAACCACAAGTCACAAACCAGAGTCAGGAACCACAAGTCAGATGCCAGGAGTTAAGCCAGGTCAGAATGCCAGGAAACCACACAGCAGCCACAAGAGCAGAGTGGAGCACAGTTGTTCAAACAACTTCCTGGCTCTGCTGCTGGCTTAAGTAGGGCCAGGGAGCCAATCAGCTTCTCTGACACTCTGCCAATCAGACCTCAGAGGTGGAGCCTCATGCTGGGGCTGGGCTTTGTGGATTCCAGGTAAACAGCTGTCAGCAGACTACCCCATGGTGGGTTGGATCATAGCTACCCCCATTAACCCTATGGGCCTGGGTTCAAGGCCAATGAGTCATGACAAAATTCCAGCCATGCCTCCTCTATTCCAGATTATGAAGAGGCTGTAACATAGGAGCCATCATGCTGGTCTATACCACTGGAGGCTCTCCTTCACTATGGTGCTCCTTCTCTGGCCAGCTGTGCCTTCCTTAGGGGTGCTTGGAGCCAGTGAAGCAGCAAAATGGCCCTAACAGAACCACAGATGGACGGTCATTAGGTCTGAGAAACAAAAACCATCAAGCATACCAGAATAAGAGAGCCTGCAATAATATAGCCATTTAGGGCATACCCCATGCTATCTTTAATTGTTGTATGATGCTTAAGTACCACATTGACAGGTGCCTTAGAAAAGACAGAGATAATTTTACGCACCTTATCTACTGTGCCATTCCACAGTGAGTGCAGGATTGTTCCCTACAGCACATTTTCTAGCATTTCATCCAGTCTTGTTTTAATTGGATTAAGCAATGGGGCTTTCACCACTTCCCTTGGAAGATTATTCCACAATCTAATAAAATTGTGTGCCAGGCTGTATTTTTCTGAGAGTACTTGCCAGAGGGAACAATTTGGGAATAGAAAGAGCCATCTAGTCGAGTTCCACAAGGATCAACCATTATTATTATTGCTATCACACACAAAAACGATATTTAGTGACATTTAAGCCTGTATCTGGACACACCCTACATACCCAAAACCTCAACAATTTGGGAATCAGAAGTTAAGGCAAACAAAATTGAACAAATAGTAACCTGTAAAATTGAAGAAACAAGCATGAGCAAGAAGGGGCACTTAACACTAAGTTGTATTGTCCTACTTAGCAGATGTACAGAAACATGTGAGGTAAAATTCTGACCCTCGGAGTTTATACATTTTTGCCAGCGGAGATCAACAAAAGCTTAGACACCTCATTCAAACCCATTCAAAGTCGTCATTTTTGGTAATTTATTATTCCATGTCAAACAACCCAATCTCTATCACTCCAATATGAAACATTCAAACACTTTGTCAATTTTTAATTTACTTTGGCCAACATTTTTTAAAAATAACAGCTTAAAACTCCCATTGAAATTAAAACTCTTCTCAACCTTAACTACAATGCAGCTACCACTCCACCATAAGGTAAATCTATAGGACAACAAGATACAGAAAAAGCAAACAATTTTTATATGCATAGATTAAATAAATACTGTTTCTACATGCAGGGAGGAGTAACTACAGAATTATAAGGTTGTGCAACTCAACTGACTCCTTAGTTATGGTTGATGAAATACCATGCTTTAATTAAAAGCCCCCATACTCAGAAGGTTTTAACTTCCTGAAGAAAAAAATTACTCTACTGAATTATCTTGAGGTTATTTTTTAGCCAAAAGGTAATTCCCCTCCACCCCCAGTTAAGAAAATTTCCTAACAACTATTAAATCTTAGATTGCTCAAAAGAGTCATTGTTTTAAGAGATCAAACTTTGCCATCAGTGATGACAAATGTTTTTGACGTGTGAGGAAATCTCCCAAAAGAGCTATAAAACCACATAGCAAATATAACCTGTATTCTGAAGGTTAACTTGTATACTGGGATCCTAGGGAATGGAATAACTGTGCAACTCTTATTCATACTGAGTAGCACTTGTTCACACAAGGAATCTCTTTGATTTCAGTATGTCTCCTCAATGAAGTAAGTGCTCACCAAAGTGACTAGGGATTGCACAGTCAGGCTCTAAATAAGCTGTGTGTGTTCTTCTAACTTCTTAATACTGAGATACACACACACATATACACGAATGGGCACATATTGGCACTGGGCACATCTTTGCTAGGTTTCATAGTATCATAGATTTTAAGGCCAGAAGGGACCATCATGATGATCTAGTCTGACCACCTGCCCATCGCTGGCCATAGAACCTCACCCACCCACTCCTGGAGCCAACCCATAACCTCTGACTGAGTTACTGAAGACTTCAGGTTAGAGAAAATCCATCATTTACTCTAGTTTAAACCAGCAAGTGACCAATGCCCCATGCTGCAAAGGAAGGCAAAACACCCACAGGGTGTCTACCAATCTGACCTGGTGGAAAATTCCTTCCCGGTCCCAAATATGGCAATCAGTTGAACCCTGAGCATGTTGACAAGACCCAGCAGCCAGACACCTGGGAAAGAATTCTCTGTAGTAACTCAGAGCCCTCCCCATCTAGTGTCCCATCTCCGGCCACTGGGTATTTTTGTTACTGGCAGTCGCAGATGGGTCACTTCCTGTTGTAGGCAGCCTCATCATACCATCTCCTCGTTTTTTGCCCCCACTGCTCCCCTTAGAAGACTGTTCCAGAACTTCACTCCTCTGATGGTTAGAAACCTCCATCTAATTTCAAGTCTAAACTTCCTGATGGCCAGTTTATATCCATTTGTTCTTGTGTCAACATTGGCCCTTAACTTAAATAACTCCTCCCCCTCTCTGGTACTCATCCCTGTGATGTATTTATAGAGAGCAATCATAGTTCCCCTCAGCCTTCGTTTGGTTAGGCTAAACAAGCCAAGCTCCTTGAGTCTCCCCTCGTAAGGTAGGTTTTCCATTCCTCTGATCATCCTAATAGCTCTTCTCTGCACCTGTTCCACTTTGAATTCATCTTTCTTAAATATGGGAGACCAGAATTGCACACAGTATTCCAGATGAGGTTTCACCTGTGCCTTGTATAATGGCAATAACATTTCCCTGTCTCTACTGGATATACCTCACCTGATGCATCCTAGGACTGCATTAGCCTTTTTCATGGCCACAGCACATTGGTGGCTCACAGTCATCCTGTGATCAACCTATACACCCAGGTCTTTCTCCTCCTGTGTCACTTCCAGCTGATACATCCCCAGCTTCTAGCAAAAATTCTTATTTTTCTTTCCCTTTTCTTTCCCTTGCATTTCACACTATTCAGTTTCATCCCATTTCTATTATGCCAGTTTACCAGGTCATCCGGATCTTCTTATATGATATTCCGGTCTTCCTCCGAATTGGCAATACTTCCCAACTTTGTGTCATCCTCAAATTTAATTAGCACACTCACACTTTTTGTGCCAAGATCATTAATGAAAATGTTAATAAGACTGGTCCCAAAATCAACCTCTGAGGAACTCCACTGGTAACCTCCCTGCAGCCTGACAGTTCACCTTTCAGTGTGACCTGTTGTAGTCCTCCCTTTAACCAGTTCCTTAACCACCTTTCAATTCTCATATTAATCCCGATCTTCACCAATTTAACTAATATTTCCCATGTGGAACTGCATCAAATGCCTTACTGACATCCAGGTAGATTAGCTTTACTGCATTTCCTTTATCTAAAAATATCAGTTATCTTCTCAAAGAAAGAGATCAGGTTTGCCTGCCACAATCTACCTTTTGTAATATCATATTGTATTTTATACCAATTACTATTTACCTCTGTCCTTAACTACCTTCTCTTTCAAAATTTGTTCCACGGCCTTGCATACAATTGAATTCAAACTAATGGGCCTGTAGTTTCCCAGATCACTTTTTTCACCTTTCTTAAAAATAGGCACTATATTAGCAATTCTCCAGTCATAGGGTACGACCCACAAGTTTATAGATTCATTAAAAGTCCTTGCTCTTGGGCTTCCAATTTCATGTGCCAGTTCTTTTAATATTCTTGGATAGAGATTATCCCAGCCCAACGATTTGATCCCATTGAGCGGTTGGAGTTTGACTTCCACCTCAGATGTGGTCATTCTATACCCTCCTTTCCTTTAGCCACCCTGCCACTACCCCTAAGCTCCTCATTACCCTTATTAAAAACTGAGGCAAAGTATTTGTTTAGGTGTCACTGTTTCATACCCTTATCTTGTGACTTGTATGAAATAAGGAAGATTTTAAAGCACATTTTCCAAACTGGCCATATTTTTAAAAGAGATGTATATGCCCCTCTCCCCCACAAAGAAATAGCTCTACGGTGGGTGAGACATCATTAGGGTTGTACCTGAGGGGTGTCACATGGAGCAGCAACCTGCAAGTCTAGATTTTAAGGGGCCAAAAAAACCCTTCCACCACGGGCAAAAAAATCATGACCCCAGATCTGTTGCTGAAGATCCCCTCTGTGTGCTGTTCTTCTCCCTTCAGGTCAGAGAGACAGAACTCCATCTCCCCCTCCTCCAGACTTTGTGGAGGGCAACTGCAAGTCCTGAGTGAGTATTGTCAGTCCAGGCTCCGCTCAGTGGGAGAAGGTGGGCGTTGATTAGGGAGAGGAGTGGGCAGGGCAGGGGGATGCACATCATCCCCTCTCCAACCCTGCAAAGAGCCCCCAGAATATAGGATCTTCCCCTATCTTGCCACCAGGGTAGCTTTTGACAAACAATTTATTCCTCTTTGCCCCTTTAGGTAGCATTGGCTCATTCTGCTGGTTTCATATTGTAATCTTCCCTCTAAGGCTCTGCTGACTGCATTCTGGCTTGGTTAACCTCCTGTCATTTCCTCTTCTAGTACAGGTTGGGCAGTTTATGAGCCATCCCTCATGGAGTCATGCTCTTCTTTGGAAGAGAGAAATTACACCTAGGACTTTAGGGACATGTCGCAGAGCCTTTAAGTTCATTTCCTTCGCCTGTGCTGGTTTAAGGCCAGAGTAAGGGTCTGACATAGAATTTCCTCAAATGGTTTTCAAAGCCTCAGTTTTGTTGATCACCTTGCTTTACAGAGACCTGGGAATTCCCTGCTGGCACATTTGAGATACTCTCATAATTAAAGGACACGTAGCAAAAGCAAAGCAATGCCTAGGTATTTAATGTAATCACATTACTACTATTACTTGGTGTATACTAAGTTCAGAATTAGTGCAACCCTAGACCCAGTGCTGTCATGCTTATGTCATTAAGAACGCAGAGGAAAGGAACATCGCAGGCCTACAGCTTTGTCAGTCACACGCTTAAATCACTGGACACCTTCTGGAGTAGGCACTGTGTGAATTCAGCAGTAGCAGAAACATGCATGGGCACTCCCGAGATGAAAAGCCTGAATGTGTGTGTAGGCTGTTTGTCCCACAGGGTAATCAACACATGACATTCTCTCCCCCAGGAGCTGCTCGCCGGATCCACATTACTGGGTCCCAATCAGACCCACCGACAGCAATTCTGGGCCCCAGGGCAGAACAGTCAATGGACCCCCACACACGCACAAGCCGCGCATGCACGAACGTGGTCCGTCTGACATTTGGGCGGTGCTGTACCTGCACCGGCTGGTGCCCAGCGAGCTGTCGGCTGCGCTGCTGGGTGTGTTCTTCCGGCACGGCCAGGGTTTCCATATGCCCGCCCGGTAGGGTTACCAACTGTCTAACTGCGCAAACCCAAAGACCCTTGCCCCACCCCCTCCTGTTTCCCTGAGGCCACACCCTGTCCCGCCCCTTCTCCGGGGCCCTGCCCCTGCTCACTCCATCCCCCCCCTCTGTCACTCACTATCCCCCACCCTCACTCACTTTCACCAGGCTGGGGCAGAGGGCAGGGGTGCGAGAGGGGGTGCGGGCTCTGGGAGGGAGTTTGGGTGCAGGCTTTAGGTTGTGGAAGGGGGTTGGGGTGCAGGAGAGGGGCTGGGGGGCAGTGCTTACCTCGGGCAGCTCCCAAAAGTGTCTGGGAAACCCCTCTGGCAGCGGCTCCTAGGTGGGAGGTCCAGGGGGTCTCTGCACGCCGCTACCCGCAGGCACTGCCCCACAGCTCCCCTTGGCCACAGTCCCCAGCCAATCGGAGCTGCAGAGTCAGTGCTCAGGGCAGGGGCAGCATGTAGAGGCTCACTGCTCTCCCGGGGCCACAGAGCCATTCCGGCCACTTCTGGAAGCGGCCGGAGTGAGGGCGGGCAGGAAGCCTGCCTTAGCTCCGCTGCGCTGCTGGGGGCCCCCGGGCCCTTTTAAATCACCTGGGCCCCTGGGCAATTGCCCACTTTGCCCCCCTCCATTGGCAGGTCTGGTCACAATGCACCATGACAACAATACTTGGCATGTCTCTAGCACCTTCCATTTAGCAATGTCAAAGTGCTTTATGAACCTTAGTGAGATAAGCCTCACAACTCCCCTGTGAATTGCATTGTCCCCTTTTACAGATGGGAAAACAGAAGCACAGAGGGGGCAAGTGATTCACCTAAGGTCACACAGCAAGACCATGGATAGAATCCAAGAGTCCTGGGCCAGCGCCTTAACCATTAGACAATCTCTTCTCTCAAATTTAAATATGTGCAATTGTAACTCACTTTTCAGTGTGTGTTACGAATTCCCTCTCTAGTGTCCGATCCAAAGAAGATTGTTTTTGATAGGTAGCAGTAAAGAAGTTATGTTTCCAGCTAATATAGTAGCACTTTTAGCACTGGTTGTCCTGGGTTCAATCTCCAGTGATGACTCCTGATAGGAATCATTACACAAGGACTCAGATATCAATGACATCTAAAGATGTAAAGACGTCTGATCACTGAGATTCTTGCTCACATGCACTTTCAACATATTGGTTTGTCCCCAAACAGGTGAGTAACAAAAATAGCCATGATAGCAGCAGGCAGTCTGTGCCTCGGAGTAGCCTGAACAAGGCAGGAATTGTTGGGTCCAGAGTTTTGCTCATTAGCAGTAAGATCTTATGGAGAGACTTTTTTTGTTGCTGCTATGTAAAGTCAAAGCTAAGAGTCAGTATGGAGCAGAATTTTGCAGCCTCTGTAAAATCTTTGTGGATTTTCTGGAAAAAAGTCAGATCGGCCTCAAAATTAGTAGGCATGGGGCTAGTGGAGACTTTCCTTTGCGGGAGGGAGGCTGTGCTGGGGGGTGAGGAGAAGAGGGGAACCTCTGTGACTTTGCTGTTCAGAGGAAGGGTGGGGAAGGGAGCACAGGGACCACCAGGCTATGGAAAAAGTGGGTTGTGGAGCCAGGCATAAGACCCACACTGTATATCAATGCCAGTGGGAATGTAAAGGAAATAGCGTCCTGGCTTTCCCGGCTGGTGGAAAGATCCTGCTGCAGCAGCTATAGTAGATGTGAGGGCGCAGTGGAAAACGGAGCACACCTGGCAAACTCTCAGTGACTGAGCTTCCACGGTCTGGAAATGGAAACTGAGTGCACCCTCAGGACAGCGATTCACTGCTGAAAACGGCCTTCCATGAGAAGGGACGTACAATCCCCATACAAAGTAAAAAAAAGTCTAGACATCTCACCTAGTCCCTCCCCTGAAGGCCAGCGCACAATTATTCTTTAAAGTGCAGGTCTACTCTGAAAAGGGATTTCAAAAATGGCAAGCCCAAATTCAAATGTAGCTTGGGATCTGAGAATCAAGCTGGGTTCTTTCTAGCCCATGCATCACCAGCAGTAGAGATTCCACCATCAGTGTCACCTTAGCAACCCAATTGCCTTCATATTCTGCACTGTTACACCTGCACAACCTGAATAACTTCAACAGGGTTCCACTGAGGGTAGAATTTCAGCCTGCAACTGGAACCATTTAACAATGCTGTTGGATGAATGAGCCAGGATAGAAACCAACTCATTCCGTCATAACTGTGTTGGCTCAGAAGCTCATAGAAGAGTAAAAAGTAGTAACAATGTATTTGGACACTAAAACAAGTACACATGACTCTGGATATGCACAAGAAGCAGAGCTGCAGAGTGAGAGGGGACCATTCTCACACAGTCAGTTCTCAGAATAGAACTGCACTTTCTCCAGTCTAGAATTAAACAACTCAAGCGATGAGGCTCCCACCATTCCCCTGCAGAGAATATTCAATAGCCTTGGAATCTACTCTGGACTTGGAATTTGTGAATCTATAGGACTCACTATTAGAAAGCTTTTTCTGACATTTTGCTTGAAATGTATTTTTGCTCAATTTCCTCCCATTACTCCTTGTGCTAGCAAAACAATTCCTAGAAGTTGCAATTCTTCAACAAAAAACTTCAAAAAAAGACTCCAAGGAGAGACTGCTGAATTGGAATTAATTTGCAAACTGGATACAATTAACTTAGGCTTGAATAGAGACTGGGAGTGGCTAAGTCATTATGGGGATCATTTAACAGAAGGAAGATTCAGTACAAAACAGTAAGGTGCATCCTGAGACATTAAGATATAAAGGGAAGAGTAAAATGATAATAGCAGGAGTGAGCTACATGGACAAGGGAACACACTAGCTCTTCCATGTGACCCACCTCTGACCATGGCCCATATAAGTTCCTTTGAAGGATACAATGGACAATTATGCAATAATATGCCCCTGAAGGGAGTTATTTCCAGGCAGTTTGTGTCTGGCTTATCTCCTGAGCATGAGAGCTGATATTCCATGAACATTTTTATCTTAGTTAGTGTAACCCTGCATCTTCTTCTTATTCATATAAAGAGCTCTTTTTTTATCATTCTAATATATTTGCCCCAGTAATATCTTGCAGCAGTGAGGTTAACTATGTGTTGTTTAAAACAGTATTTCCTGTTATCTGTTTTAAATGTGTTATCTTTTAATTTCACTGAATATCCCTTTTTTCGTAAGTAGGAGACCCTAGCTAGCCTTCTCTTTACCATTTGTAATTCGATATATCTTACCATATCACCTCTTTAAATGAAACACTTCTAATCTTCTCTATCTTTTTGCACAGGGAAGTTTTTTTCATTCCTTTTATCATTGCTACTAGTGGGTTGACTCCCTCAAAGAATTCAAAATGGTTGGCGAAAAACAATTTTACATTACAGAAGCCATGTTGATTTGTCTCTATCAAGCCTTGCTCATCAGCATAGTTTGTAACTCTATCCTTAATTACTTTTTCAACTAATTTACATGCTAGTGACTCACTGGTCTGCAAGTCAGTATCATCCACCTGACCTCTCTTTTAAGTATGGTTACAAGATTTGCTACCTTCCAGTCCTCTTCTACAGAAGCTGATTTCAATAGAGATTGCATATTTTTGTTAATTCATCCACTTATCTAAGTGCCTTCAGAATTCTTGGATGAATACCATCCTCTCCTGCTGACTAATTTCAGTTTAAATTATCATTTTGTTCCAACACCTCCTCTTCTGGTACTTCAGTGTTTGACAGCCCCATATCTTTACTATCTACAAAGAAAAGCTCTGGGGGAGTAGGTATCTCTATGTTGTTCTCTGTGGTGAAGACAGAAACTAAAAAACTGTTTGTAAATTTCAGATGGGTTTTCCTGTGCTTTTAATTAGTGGTAGAATAGGAACTTATTTTAACCTGTGATATTTAAGATGGTTCAGGTGAATCACTTATTAGGAAAAATGCATCAGAGAGTCAAGCTGAGGGCAACATTCTCTTCTCTTGTCCACCACTTAAATCTCTACCCGGCGCTCTGATCTCTATTGCTTACACAAACAGGGATGGGATGTCCAGATGAGGAAAAAGGGCAGATCTTTAAGAGGAGACTTTTATCCTGCTATTGATCACTGTGGAAAATACTGTGTGTGAATTTCCACATGGTATTTGATATGAAAGATATACCTGATCTACTTCAAGGCCAGGGGTTTCTCCAGCATTACCATTCAAAAGTATCCATGTTTCTGTAGTAAACCTAGCTCCAAGGTCAACACTATTTTACTCGCAGCATATTAATATCATTATACAGTGTGTGTGTAGGGTAGATCTGTACTTCTTTAATTAAAAAAAACCAACACCATAGGCTCCTATTTCTGGGGTCGGAAAGCAGTTTCTCAGAAAAAGCTGATTCAGAGCACAACAGAGTAAGACCCAGGTGATTTTACTACATCTTACATCAGTCATATTGTATATTGCAAAACACATTACTACTGCAAGTTTTATGTTGTTCCCCCTTCACAGCATAACTCTGTGGTGTTGCGAGTAAGGATTTTCCAACAGTAAACATTCATGAGAAATGCATTAATGGCTAGGGACTGCAAAGCCTGATTGCCAGAGACAAGGGATTACTTTTGCAAGAGGGATGCATCCAAGAGAAAGCAAAATTTACACACCCCATTGTGAGTGTAGTAGCATTGTGGTGTTATGATCACACAACCCACAAAAATTTTCTGAAAATGAAGTCATTTCCATTGTAGAAAGACACATGAGACATCTGTTCCCAGGCATATATCATTGTGCACTAGGAAAAACAGGAGAGAGAAGCCATTCTAGCTCTGACTTATTATACCAGTTTGAAGAGAAAAAAGGAAGAAAAAAAACCACTCTGCTAGTCCTTTCCACAGAGGAGGGTCCCTTTCTTTGAGGAGCAAAACCTGAAGAATAATCATACTGAATAATTCAGCTAACCCTTCATTTTTTGGCTTTTAAAGGGGAGTCTTTCCTAAAAGGAAAAGCTTTCATGTGTATGAGATGGTATTTATTGATCTGGATTTGTTAAAATAGCCCATCCAAATCTAGGTATCCGTCTATCAATACAAGATATGGATAAATCTCCATAATACAAAACATGGTGTTGCCCCAAGCTGCTTCACAACATATCCCATCAATCTCACCATTACTCCAAGTTACAGTCAATAGTTAGAACTGCAAGCAACCATCCCATATCCCTGAACCAACCCATTCTTGTAAAAAAACCAGCAAAATTAGGTAAGCTGCGTACATGCTCAATTTGTTCAGCATTTTCGTGGTTATCACTTCACTGAGAAGGGATCCCACAAGTTTCTCCTAGTTGATCTTTAAATCTGAATACTGTCCAAAGTGTCCTATGATGAGGGATTTGGGCTACAAATAGGACAGGTTTCAGCCCCAGAAAGGAATGTTTTCTGCTAAAAGGGATATTACCTTCCTTCCCATACTTAGTCCCGCTCTGGAGACACAGAGCAGAACTCTGCTGCCTGCTCTGAATAGATTCCACTGGCAGGACTTCAGCTGACCTCACCAAGAGGAGATTATCTTGCCCATTGTGCCATTTGTGAATCACATTCACCCTCCATGGCAACAGACTGATGTAATAAAGTCACAGGGTTCTGACTTCACTGCAAGCCCCAGTAGGAGGAAAAGAATGGGTGGAAGGAGAATCCTACTGAGAAAAAGCTTGAGCCATAAGAGAGAACTTAAAGACCCACCCCCAAAGCAATATCAATAGCTTTATCCACACTCATCTCCCAGCTGCCCCCCACCCCACCCCTGAGGTCTCCCCAAGGAGCTGCGTGTTAGGTTAATGAGACAGCATTTCATCTGTAAATTTTGCTCATTTGCCCTTTTGCCAATAAAAGAAAGTTGCTCCCAAAATGCTGTTAGAATTTCACACTTGTTCCCAGTGGCTATCCTGGATGCAGAGAACACCTCTGTTCTTGCTAATCACCTGCCCTCTCAGCCAGGGGCAAGACACTTCGGACTTCCACTGCCTCTGCTCTCCTTTGACAGCACCGGGCAGATAATTCCAGTAAAAGGCTGTTCTGCAATAAAAAGCAGTTTAAACACTAAAAAAGCAGCTACAGGTTCTGCAGGCAACATATCACCACCCATCGGCCATATCTGCACGTCAGCATCTGTCTGCCACAAACACTCGTCCATAAAAATGAAAGAATAAATCAATGGACTTGTATACCCAGGCATATTATCTCAGAGAACACTGCAGGGATCCAAAGCTCCCTCTTTATTTGCTCAGCCAGAACTCATTCAGGCTGCTTGCAAGGCAACGTTATGGGATGGATTAACTTGCAAGAGCCTCAGTATATCATCGCATAATCTCATACACAATATGACAGCAATTATCAAATAACTTGGCACAAAGCAGTTTCCTGACCCAGTTATTGGCAATTTTTTCATTTGTTTTTAAATGCCCTTTATTTCTTCCCTCTCCACGTCACACCTTTAGAAAATTTTCCTAAACTCCAGTCTCTGCTGTGGTGTCCACATTAGCTTCTCTTAATGGCACTGGAGTATGACACTGTATCATGTCAAGCTTTAATGGTTAAAAGGTCAATGTCATTCCCAATAGATTACTACAAACTCAGACATTACTGGCCTTTGACTAACTTGGATACCCAGGATATTTAGGATGAAGAGAGCAGCAGTTCCACTAAAACCACCTTCTTAGCATTCATAGCAGGGGAAGCTGCTTTCACTCAGGATATCAAGTAAGCAGCCTACCTGACCTTAAACAGGTCTGTACTACCTGTTTTCACTGTGCTCCTCAGCAGAGTAACCAAGCTCCAGTAACCCACTGAGTGGATAAAGCCTGTCCTAATATCGATCCTAAAATTCACTCCCCTTCATTTCAGACCATGATCACATGTAATACTCTCTCCAAACTGAAATGGTCTTTCCTTCTGTCCTTTGTGACCCCTTAGGGGCAGTGCACCTCTGCAACAACCACCCAATTCCAGCCCACACCAGACACCAAACTAGGATCACCAAACACATTTCTAGTTATGATTTGAATATAAACTGAACTCTGATCATTACAGGTGAAAGATTACTGATTAACTGTAATCTACAGGGATGAACCCTAGTCTACAGTCAATACTGTTTATCCTTTTATCTTGCAGTCTACAGAACTTCCAGTCTACGAAGCCAATCTGCTTAAATATCACTTATCTTGAAAGAACGCACTTGGGATTTTTGAGGAAATAACACTAGTGTTCACCTTCACCTGTTACTGGGTTACATAAAGGGAAACAAAACAAATTTTTTTTAAAGCTCCTTAGAATCATAGAAGGTTAGGGTTGGAAGGGACCTCAGGAGGTCATCTAGTCCAACCCCCTGCTCAAAGCAGGACCAATCCCCAATTTTTGCCCCAGATCCCTAAATGGCCCCCTCAAGGATTGAACTCACAACCCTGGGTTTAGCAGGCCAATGCTCAAGCCACTGAGCTATCCCTCCCCTCAAATTTCTCTTGGTGATCCTACTTACCCTGGTATATTTCACTCCAGACAAAAAGGAGATTGGTTCAGAAATACAATTTAGAGATTTGTTTTATTTCTGATCTTCACTCCCCCCCACCTCCCCACACACACACACAAAAGGTCCTATTTAAGGAAAGGCAAAGGAGAAGAATGAGTTTTACATAATGACGTGTGAGGGGAGAAAAAAGGAAGTTGGACCTGCTAAAATTAGAAAGTCCTTACACCCCCAGGCCGCTGCTTCAGCCCCCGCATTTCACCATGAGTAGGTGCTGGGCTATATTTAACTTCTGCAAGAAATGTTCAGCTTGAGATGGGACACAGAAAACCCCACCAGGATGTGGTGAGGGAGAAGGGAAGTTCACAAGATGTGATCTCTAACTGACATCACTTGAAGCACATCTGAAAAGCAGACGCTTTTTGTTTTTTATCTGCAATTTCCTCCAAAGAAAAAAAAACAACAAAAAATGTAGCTCTTACACACCCGTCAGCATCTAGACGGCAACAGAAATCTTGTTTAACTAGCGTCAGCTCTGAAGCTTATTCACCTGCCACTATGTAAAACCAGTATGGGCTGCATCCCATACCTTACGCTGGGTTTGTGGGGCAGAGGGTCTCCATAAAGGGTTGGAATAGGGAGACTAAAGGAATCATCCCCCAACCACAGAGCAGTGTTGCAGGAACAACAGCTGCTACGGAAGCCTGAGGGCTGTAGTGTGTCTCACACGTGTTTGCCAACCCCACCCCTTACAACGCGTGGTAGGAATGACTACCCTAACGGTAAAAAGAAAAGGAGGACTGCTGGCACCTTAGAGACTAACAAATTTATTTGAGCATAAGCTTTCGTGAGCTACAGCAGTCACAGATCTGCATCCCCTGGACACAGAAAGCCCCAGAATAGCTGAATTCTGCAGTGTTCAGGGGAGGAGGCACAGAATCCAGGAATTCTGCCCCTCTCTCTAGAGAAAGGGAATCACACAGGCTGCAGTGTAGCCATGACCCCCTGAACTCCTGAGAAGAGGGTGGTCAGGATCAGTTAATTCACACAGCGGAAAACATTCTTAATGTTAATAGTTTAAAACATTATAATCTGCCAATTACGGTGCAACATGTAACAAAACACAGGTCTTCCAAATGTCGGTTAGTTGTCACACAAGTTAGTTGCTTTTGTCACATGCTGACACGCTTGAAGACTGAGTTGCTTGGGCAGACCCTTGACAAAGCTCTTAAAATCTTATTACTTGTATTTTTATGAACTGTATCAACTGAAATTTTAAAGGTGGAACTACGTACTTGGATAATGAATGAACTTCAAATATACTGGACTGATGACATTTGCTGGACAGTTGAAATTCTGGAACTCGAAGCTGTACCAAATGTTACCAAATCCCAAACAATTAACTACAAAAACTAAACAGCCTCACCTTGCCAAACCAGACCTGTGCCATAGGTCTCTTTATAGAATCTGGAATAAAACAAACTGAGTTTCTAGGTCAAACTGTTTGTGAGATATGACTAGATTTTTAAAAGTGTCAACAAAATTCAAAAAATATTAACCACCTCTTGTTTGTTAGTGACATAGCTCTGAAACAGCTTCTGTTTACACCTCACACATGAGCAAAATAAATCGTTGTCAGGCCAAAGGCCTTACATAACAAATGTCATTTACCAAGGATCTTTCTTAAGAAATTTCGATGTAAAGTCAAGCTTACAATGGAAAGCTGCAAACTTAATACAAAGAGAATTCATCAAAGTCCTCTTCTTAGAGGGGAAACTAAGGTTTCAGCCATACATAGTTTCTTGCTATCTTAATTTAAATTATTTTACTCAAAGCCCAAAATATGCTCTGTTTTTTGCCAAAGCTGGGCCTTTTTACCCATATATTCCAATGAAAACCAGAGACAAATATTTCCCCTATTGCTCAAGACATCTGCAGAACAAACAAGGTCATATTCAAGACACCAGTGCATCTTATTCCTAGCATAGTCTCATGAGCTAGGAGTTTACCATTGCAAATTTCTTTATGGTGTTGTAGCGCCCTTCAAGTTTTGCTGATATACCTTGTTTGCACTGAAGTTTCATGTAAGCCTTCCAAGTCACATCATGCCATTCAGTAAAGTGTTGGTTGGAAGAAACCTTGTATCAGGCAAAAACAGTTCAACAACCAAACCTGAACCATATTCCACTCATTCCTTGACACTTTGCATTAAATCCTGGCTCCACTGAAGTCAAGGGAAGTACTGTCATTGATTTTGATAGGGCCAGAATTTCACCCTTTGGGTATTTTCACCATAACCGACTATCTGGAAGAACAAGCAACAAAGAATCATAAATGTTCACAGATTATCGGTGGTGGTTGTGAGGTAGAGAGGTAGTGGTAATAAACACAATACAAAGCATGTTCACAATGGTGCGGCAGTTTGGCTGGCATCATTGTGTGACCTCTCTTTTTGCTGGATAGGTTTAATTTTTGGCACACATGTCAAAACCTTACAGCTTGTGTTGCTTTTTTCAAAGACAGGCAATAAGGCTGACATGCTAGATGGCTTTTGTCACTGCAAAGTAGCCAACATTCAGGTGGCCAGACAAATATTCCAAGACTCTCATTATAGTATCTATTTCACAGATAAGTATCAAGTCTTGCCTAATCCAGCCTCCTTTCTGCTTCCCTAGAGTATGAAATGCTGTTATGCAAGACAGAATCTTTGTGCATTCTAACCTCAGTTTTATCTCTTAAAGTTACCAAAGATGACCTTTTAAGAGCATAAAAAACTGAAACCGAGCTTCTTTCAACTCCTCCACAGATTTGGGATTTTTACGCCCATTGAGAATGTACTATACTGATCAGACCGCTAAAAGGCAAAGGAGCGCCTTTAACAGTACATGAGAAAAGGAGTCTCAGAAACTGCAGTAAGCATAAAAATTACCTTGGACTGATTTGCACCCTACGATGAAATAAAGATCAGGGAGACAACCTCTGGCTCTTTGAAAAGGGATTATGCAACCACCATTCCAAGAAATGTTGCTTTGTGAAGGCTGAAAATGTTTTGCCTTCTAAATAAACAACGAAGTGCTTTATTCTTATTTAGTAGCTACATATGCTAAATATAACAGTAAAAAAACCCTTACTGCTTCCAGTGGTGCTGCAATTTGTAATCATGCATTCCATAGCTGGGGAATGGATTCACCATTATCCAGTGCAAGTACTGTAATGAAATTCAGGAAGACATCATTCTCAAGGTGCCTGACATTATTATTGTTATTATTCCCAAACAAAAAAAAATGGTTAAGACAAAGTTAGGGTTGCAGACGCACATCAGTGATCTGAGCATACACTGCTGTTCAAAAATGCTAGAATATAGAAAAACAGAAGTCAGAAAACCAGCAAATCCAGAAGGACGGTTGCACTTCTCTGACAAGGAACTGATTCACACTTACAGAACAACTGTGGGCTGACTCCACACAGGGACTTAGGCATTGCAAAACCTTTTAGATGCCTAGAATATCACTAGAACAACAATGGGATCCACTAAGGGTGAGTTAGGTGCCTAAGCTCCCTATACAACAAATGAGGAAAGAGAGGCCTCTAGGAACAGGATCCACAAAAACCAGCATGCTAGGTTTAACTAAGCCAGGGGTGGGCAAGCTACGGCCCGTGGGCCAGATCCGGCCCCTCGGGGCTTTGGATCTGGCCGGCGGGATTGCCCCCCGTGGTGCCGCAGGCCCCACGCTGCTCTCAGAAGTGGCCGGCACCATGTCCCTGGACCTCCTGGCGGGGGGCAGAGGGCTCAGTGCATTGCCCTTGCCTCCGGGCACCACCCTCCACAGCTCCCATTGGCTGGGAACGGGGAACCGTGACCAATGGGAGCTTCGGGGGAGGTACCTGGAGGTGTGGCAAGGGCAGTGCGCAGAGCCCTGTGCCCGCCCCTTCCCCAGGAGCCGCGCAGGGACGTGGTTCTGGCCGCTTCCCGGAGTGGTGCAGCGTGGGGCCGGGGCCAGCAGGCGGGCAGGGAGCCTGCCCTGCCCCCGGTGTGTGCCGCTGCCACCCCAGAGCTGCTTTAGGTAAACAGCGCCCGGACGGAGCCCAAACCCCCCCTGCACCCCGCCCCCCAACTCCCTGCCTGCACCTTACACCCCTCCTGCACCCCAACTCCCTACCCTGAGCTCCCTCCTGCACCCCAACCCCCTGCCCTGAGCTCCCTCCTACAGTCCACACCCCTCGTGCACACCTGTCCTGAGCCCCCTCCTGCATTCCGCACCCCTTCTGCACCCCAACCCCCTTCCCTGAGCCCCCTCATACACCCCACACCCCTCTTCTGCCCCAATCCCTTGCCCTGAGCCCGTTCCTGCACACCGTACCCCCTCCCACACCCCGCACTCCGACCCCCTGCCCCGGCCCTACATACAATTTCCCCACCCAGATGTGGCCCTCGGCCCAAAAAGTTTGCCCACCCCTGGACGAAGCTAAACCAATGCCCACGCCAACAAGAGGGTGTGTCCTAAGCCCTGCCCCTGCACAGCTTTAGGCACCTAAATCTAGGTTGCAGGGAGGCGTCAAACTCTGCTTGCAATCCAGAGCCAGGAATCCCTCTCCTGGAGTCAGGCAGTTTAGGGGCTTTAGTGAGTCTTGCAAGCAATGTTGGAGGAGGTGCTGCTGCCCTCCCTCCTTATAGCTGTTAGCCCCGTGGTTAGAGCACTCACCTGGAAGGTGGGAGACCCGAGTTCAGTTCCCTCTCTGCCCGAAGGAGGTAAAGGATTTGAACAGGGGGCTCCCACAGCTCAGGGGAGTGCTATAGCTGCTGAGCTAGGGATAGTCTGATGTGGGTCTCCCTCAGTCTCTCCTGCTGAAGCTGTTTCACTCTGGACACACGATTAATGAGTCATTGGGCCAGAGAGAAACGTGAGAATGACTCTACAGTTCAGTGATTCAGGCACTCCCTCCTCCTCCCCGGTGGGTCCAGCCCCCCCGCTTCAGTAACTCTCTCATTATTTATCCAAAGTGGAGCAGCTTGGACAGGGAAAACTGAGACAGGTGCCAAGAGTGAGGCAGCCAGGCACGTGCCCAGTGGCAAAAACACAGGGACCCGGGGAAATTTTACCCTGAAAATTTAGGCACTGAGTGAATTTAGGCACCTACAGGGTTACGTGGTGGCCGAGGAGGAGGTTTGTGGATTGGCTAAACCCAGATTTAGATGCCTAAGTAGATTTGTGGATCTGGGCCTACAGCCTTAACGGTGATCCCCTGGAAGAGAAGGCACATCTTTTTTCAGAATAAAGCACACATGCAACGCTTTCCTGGTGCGCGCTTTAGCCAGCTCCGCACGAGAGCAAACCCTGTGGTTGGAAAATAGTTGTAAAAATTAAAGATGTCTTGAAAAATAGTGCTTTTGCTTACTTTTAGTGCTGTCAGTGCTTTGTTAAGGCTAAGGAATTTGTTAAGTAAGAATCCATAATTTTCCTGCCTTTTAACTTTTCATTTTTCAAAGACCAGCAGAAAAGATTTTCTCTGAAAATGGTTGTCCTCTCTCCATAATGACAGGATGGAAAGCTGTTTTAGATTTGTGTAAGAAAAGAGAAATTGCATCAGAATGTATTGTGATAGAATCTTATGACAGCCCCATTCCTACAGTAGCAATGCAACCAGTCTCTTTGTACTTGCTGCTGACTACTTTATGGAAGGGAATGCTGATGATGGTACAAACAACTGGTAACACTGTCAGCCTCTAATCTCTAGGTGGACTCTCACCTAGGTCCCATCTCCCTTCACACCTTCCTGAGGTCTGTAGGAAGGGAGTCCTGTCCCTGCAGATATCAGTAAACCTAGGTGAGCAGGGATGCAGAGATTAGGTGGTTTGGGGAGGGTCTTCTGAGATCTGCAGGCAAGGAGATCCAAGTAAGTCTTAGGAGGCTTGCAACCCCTCTCCCCAACTCAGATTTCCTACACTTATGCTGGAATAAACATATTCTTCCCATTGACAGGCCTCCCTAGTGATCAGGTTACACTTTGAGCTCTCAGTCTGTGAAATTATCTTGGTCACAGATCTAATCTATACATTTTGAGGCTAATATGACTTTTTAACTGGATTTTAGAGAAGGGGGTTCAAAATTGGGCTTATAATGGAAACTGGGCTGGAAATTTAGGTATGAAACAGCAACTGTCACCCCAATAACTATTTTAAGAATTAGAATTTTCCTTACTAATCACACTTGGCTTGTCATTAAACAGTTAATGACTCTGTTTTAACCTCAGATGATGGGATGAACCAGCAGCAAGTCCTCCAAAAAGAAAGAGCAAATACTCACTTTTATACTGTAGCTTAATTCAGGATACTATACTTTACATGGCTTCCATTTCCTGTGTTTGATACCCGATTCCTCAAAACATTCTATTTTAACCTATTGCTGACTACAAACTAGATTTTCTGTACTTCTTCATGGTTTTTGAATCAATAAGAACATTGAGATGAAAACAGGACTTTCTGCTCATCCCCCATCTGAAGTCAGAATCCTATCTTTGAGACATCATAACTGGCTGCTGTAGAAATGAATGTGATGTCACAGATAATGATGACCACCAGCCAAGAGGAGCTTGCAAAGTGCAGTTCTACACTGAATAATTCCTGAAAAGCGCATCACGCGTTTTGTGTTTGTGTGTTTCAGCGACCCAAGATAAGATTTATTCCACTGACACGTAAACAGGGGCTTTTTTCTGGCATTCTGGTGAATTCAACCTGGAATGAGAGAGTCAAACTAGATTCTTTCTAGTCCATGTTTCACCCCTTAGGAATAGTTTTCAGAGTAGCTGCCGTGTTAGTCTGTATTCGCAAAAAGAAAAGGAGGACTTGTGGCACCTTAGAGACTAACCAATTTATTTGAGCATAAGCTTTCGCGAGCTACAGCTCACTTCATCGGATGCATCCCATGAAGTGAGCTGTAGCTCACGAAAGCTTATGCTCAAATAAATTGGTTAGTCTCTAAGGTGCCACAAGTCCTCCTTTTCTTTTTACTTAGGAATAAAGGTTCTGGGAGCCAAATTCTGTCCTTATGCAGTCACTTTTTTTACTGGGACGCCAGTGGAGTAGAATTTGGCCCAGTACCTGGACCATATGGCCTGATTAGCACAGCTGATGAGCACTCTCCTTCTATTGGATTCAAAAGGACTTATGAGTGCTCAGAAAGGCTGGTGAGTAACAAGGTGGCATTTTCATAAAATCACCTTTCAGAGTAGATCCACGTGTTAAACAAACAAGATCCAGTGTCCTTGAAAGTGTCTGTACCAACAGAGGAGGACTGAGGGGGAAAGAAGAGTATGTGAGACAAAGTGTGAGAATTGTTTCTGCACAGAATTATTTTAATTGGTTTCCCCATGAGGAGGCAGCAGCTTTCTCACGCTCAGACCACTTGTGTGTGTGTCTCGGAGGACATCCCTCCATTCTTGTAACAGCTCCTTAAGTGTGGACAAAACAACCAGAACAGCGTCAACACAGGCAAAGCTGAATTTAAAAATTAATCCAGATAGAGGAAAGTTCATGCATCACTGACAAACATCTAAAGTGTGTGAACATCACATGAAAAAAAATGATCCCTGGTGGCAGACAAAGGCAGGCAATGGGCAACTAAACATTTGTTTCAATCTGCAGTGGACTGTTTAAAGGGTATAAATATGGCTGGATGGAGCTAGAATATCCAGCAAGTCATCAGTCCTCAATGAAACATGCACTACAATGAAAAACAACAACAAAAACAGACGCCCATATTACGCTAACTCTTTTATTAGTGAAGTTTAGCCTGGACTTTGCTACTACTAGAGATGCATG
This sequence comes from Chelonia mydas, assembly GCF_015237465.2. NCBI lineage: Eukaryota > Metazoa > Chordata > Testudines > Cheloniidae > Chelonia > Chelonia mydas. The sequence goes on along the minus strand of NC_051259.2, from coordinate 16,259,550 downwards.
ACTTAGTTGCTGTTAATATGACTGTAAATTTGAACGACATGGGCAGTTTGCCACTTTCCATGAAAAATCCCCCTGACAAAGATGTCCTTGTGTCAATACAGTATATTTGCTTATTCCCATTCTATTTATAATATGGGCTATGAATGGCATAGCCAGTTTACAGCCCCCAGGAGACTTTTTGGTGGTTAAAAGGGATATTTTTGGATGAGAATTTAGACTCATAAAAGGATGCTGTGGCCCTCAGGCCTGCACTCTCTCTTGTCATTTATTCCTTCACAAGTCTCCCAATTCCAGCCTGATTTCAGCAAGTCACGGTCATCCCTGAAGCCTTCTATCATTTTTTTAAAAATATGTTCCTTTGTACCTAGTGTGACTGCATTCACATCTGGGGGGTGGGGACTACAGTTTCGCCTACCCTGACATCTATTTCCACTGCTTGATCATATGGCGCTGTGGAGAATAGTGACATTCTTAAACTAGTTTTCTTCTTCCTTAAAACATAAAGCTCACAAGAAAACTTGTTCAACCCTGAAGTGTTTGAAAACTAGACAGAATGAGCACACTTGGACGGGCTGTACTGTTTCTGAGTATATCTACACTGCAACTGGGAGCATGCTTCCCGGAGTGGGCAGACAGACGCGCTAGCTCTGCTCAAGCTAGCATGCTAAAGGGAGCAGTAGCTGGGGTTAGCATGGGCAGCGGCTTGTGCTGGTCTGGTTTGTTGTCAGGTGGCAGCCCAAGCCACTGTCCGTGTTACCTCCTGCTATGCTGCTATTTTTAGCACTCTAGTTTGAGCAGAGGTAGCGTCTGACTGTCTGCCCACGCTGGGAAGCACGCCCCAGCTGCAGTGTAGATGTCCCCTCTGCCTGACCAAAAGGACAGCATGTTAATTTCGTATTTGGAGGCCCTGAACGGGCATGGTGGGGCAGAGGGAGCAAAGAGTCCTAAGGGGGCAGGTAGGACGGTGCAGACTTGCACACACTGGCACAGCTACAACTTGAACTGAAAAATGGTCTCAATATCAATTTTTTTAAAATGCAAATATTTTCATAATTTCTACTTTCAAAATTTAGCTCACACAAAATAGAACAGAGCTGCAAGATTCCTGGCCTGGCATGCCTGGGTGTAAGAACAGCCCTTCTGTGAAAACTTTGTGAAAAATCAATTCTGCTTTGTGAATTGGCCTGGAACAACAGGATGAAGATTTTGGACACTCTCTGAATTCTTGGTCACTGTTGTAGAGCTATGCTATGCACACAGAGGTCACCCATCAACCCCCAAGCCAGTCCTCTCCCTAGGGATATACGTGAGTTCTGTTAGTAACATACGTAACCCCCAAGGAGATCACCTAGATTCCTGGGGCGCCGTGTGCGGGTAGCTCATGGAGGCGCACACTGTTCCTGATAGGAAGGGGGAGCCAAGGACAGACTCAGAGTCTGCTTGGCAACCAATAAGCAGGGAGATGCCCTTCCCAGGGAGCTCGGGAGGGGGAAAAAGCCCAGTCTGGAACCAGCCAAGGAAAGGGCAGGACTGTCAGAGGGTGGGGGAGGGGATCCTGGTGAATCCCAGGCCTGCATATAGGATTCCCTGAGAACTGGCCTCTTAGGACTAGGGTTGCCAGTGTCCGTTTTTTGACCAGAATGTCCAGTGAAAAAGGGAAACTAGCAGCATCTGGTCAGCGCGGCTGACTGGAAACTACAAGTCCAGTTACCTGCAGTGACGGGCTTCCACCACCAGGGGGCAGGAAGAGCAGCAGCTGCTGGAGCCTGGAGGATCGGCTCAGCTGAGCAGCGGCTGCTGTTCCCACCCGCAGCCTGATGGAGAGCAGCGGCTGGCTCCCAGACTGGGCTCCAAAGTAGGTACCGACGTTGTCGCCGGGGGTGGGGGTAACCTGGCTGGCCCCCTCGCTTGCGCTCTCCCCAGATTTCCCCAGCCCAGCCCCTCGCTCTGGGGACTGAACCCTGCCGTACCCCGCGGTGCCCTGAGTGGGCAGGCTCCGCGTCAGCTCCTCCCCGCCCGACTCTGCAGGCGGCAGGTGAGTGCCGGGGGATGGGGGAAATGAGCGGGGTGGAGAGCGAGTAACGGGGGCGGGGGGGACAAAGGGGAGGCCTCGGGAGCAGGGGCGGGGCAGGAGTGTTCGGTTTTCAGGGATTAGAAAGTTGGCAACCCCCCTGAGGACTTGGAAGCAAGATCCCTCATCTTGAGCCTTTCCCGTGCCAGGGTGACTCCCAGTTTGTAGAGTTTGCTGAGAAAACTTCCCCCAGCCCGACAGAGTGAGCCCCCCCAGCTCTCCAAGTCAGATCAGTCAGCAAGTGGCCAGCTCTGCTCTGCCTGCTAGTCCAGGGCTGCCGCCTGCTGCCAGTGTGTCTGGGCACTGGGGTCGGAGACTAACGTTAGGATTTTAGTAGAGTTTTGTAACCTGCACCCTGAGCCCTGCACCCCTTGTGGGGAGGGGAAATCCTGGCACCCGCAGCCGCCTGACTCATGCGTGGAAAGAACCCTGGCCAGCAGCGATCATCAGCCCTCTGCAGAGAGTGAGGGGTCCAGAGAATCCATCACAGAGCTGTGAGGGAGGGATAACTCAGTGGTTTGAGCTTTGGCCTGCTAAACCCACTGCTGTGAGTTCAGTCCTTGAGGGGGCCATTTAGGGATCTGGGGAGTTGGGGATTGGTTCTGCTTTGAGCGGAGGGTTGGACTAGATGACCTCCTGAGGCCCCTTCCAACCCTGATATTCTAGGAGTCACCATCTCTTAGTTAGCTAGTCAGGGAGGTTGTTTAGGAGACCCCTCCTCCCTGAACTGTGTCCTCGGATCAGGGGTTGGGGATTTTATTACCTGCTGCCTGTTAAACCTGCAGAGGGACTTCCCACCTTGTCCCCCTTATGAGTCCTTTGGGTTGCACTGGACCCAGTCAGCCACATCACTAACTGCTGCACAGAAGATAGCGTGGTCACCGGTCATCAAGGGGCCCAACACAGTACGCGTACCAACAGGACAGTAATTTCACATTTGCTATATCAGATCATGTGACTGGGGAAATCTGCAGTTGGTATCAACGTGGGCATCAGTGACACTGAGAACAGTGTTATACCCTGTTCTGTTTCTCTCCTGTTTGGTGTAATTACTGTGTTAAAGATATTGTATGTGTTTGTGATATTTCTTGGGAGTCTCCAACTATCTGGCAAGTAAGTGGGGGTTACCCTGTGGTTAGAATTTTCCTCCCAAGCGGCCTGATCACCCTGTCAGGAAGGAGCGAGGGGGTGGAGGCATCCCAAATAAATTCATATTGGAAGAAAAAGAAGTTACAGTTTGCTGAGTGGGTGGTGGGATCCAGAAGAACCCAGGCCTGTCCGTCAAAACCCATAAGGAGACTGGTGCTAAAGGAGATAACCAGGTGGATAGGGGGGTATGTGAGGTGTTATCTATGGAGTGACCTGATCCAGCACCCATTGAAGTCAATGACAAAATGATTTCAATGGTTCAGGATCAGGCCACATTATATAAGTCACATTTTGTTTCATTTTAAACAAACTATGAAACACCTTCCTCTATCCTTCTGCCCATCCGGGTGCCACCTGCTACTGGATCACCGCTCTTCCTTCTCTTTCAGCTAGGACACTGGCCTTGACAGATAAGGAAAAAGGATGTCACCTGTGCCAGGTGAGCAACTGCTTTTACTTGGTTAGGCTTGATGAGTTAATGCCCTAAGTGCTGAAAGTGCCAAATTCTGCTCTGTGACAGCCACGGTGCATCCGCAAACCAGGTCAGAGTTTGCAGCATTGCCTCTGCCGCTGGGAGAGCTGGCTTGTTTCGGGAGAAGCAGTTTCTCTCTCCTTTGTTTGTATTAGTTCAAGTTTCTACTGCTGCTCTCTCTCAAAGCTGGCTGGGTTCATCATCTTATCTGAATGCCCATTTACTTCTGTTTAAAAACTGATCGGTATAATAGAGCTAAACCCCTGCCTCAGCTAATTTATCAGTGTAAAAATGCAGCATCACAGGGAAAATTTTAAATTGACAAGAGCCAAGAAAGGCAGAGTTAAGACTAAAGCATCATCCTTAACAGGTTATGTTGTGCCAGAGTACTATAAATACAGGCAGATTCGCAGACTTTTAAAAAATGGGGGTAGCACACTTAAGAGTCAGTTCAGGTATGGTAAATTCCCCACAAGACAGACACTGATACAACAAGATGGTTAAAATGTGCCTTAAAGTTAGGCATGTGCATAAATACCTATCTGAATTACAGCCTAAGAAAAATGCTAAAAATCCATGATACTTTGAATGTAAAAAATAGTAATAATAACTGGCACATACAAGGCTCAGACAGAACTTCAAAAACTTTGATCCTGCTGCCACGGAATTCGAAGTTAAATGTTGCTTTAATTTCAGTGGGAGCAGGGTTGGACCCACAAGGTCTGAAAATACCCCTCTGAGGTAAGTATTAGCCGGGGACACAGACAGGGTAAGTGACTTGCCCAAACTCGCACTGCAAATCAAGGACAGAGCCAAAGACAGAAGCCATAGCTCTTAGACACCTGCTTTAATCATTAAACAACATATCCTTCACTGTATGCTCACAAGGCCTTTTTAACAGAAACAAACAAATAAGTAGCAAAAATTCCCTTCCCCACTTCCAAAAAACATGAGCAGCACACACAGAAATGGTGACCACCTCTCTGTTCTGTGTTTGTACAGCTCCTAGCACAATGGGGTCCTGGGCCATGACTGTGGCTCCTAGGTGCTACCGCAATACAAATAATAAATAAGAAGACGACACAGTTTATAGATAGATATGGATAATACCACAACTGGCACACAGAAACACAAAAATTAATATTTTCAAGATAAAGCCCTGGTAAACAGCAAGCTTGCAAAATGTTCAGACCTTGTGAGCTAAGCGTCAGCCCAAATCACATTTATTTTTAAATAACAACGTTATAATGGCCCAGAAATGTATTTGAAAGCAAAACCCTGAGTCAAGAAGTCCCAATCTGACACCAAAAACCCGCCATGTCGAGGACCCCAAAATAGGATCAGAGTAAATAAACAAGAAACCATAATGGTCTCTTTAACTGAGTGCCACCCTGTGCAGATACAGCGTGAGACGAGCCCTAGCATTATGGGGCATATCTACACTGCAATTAGACACCTGTGGCTGGCCTGTGTCAGCTGATTCGGGCTCACAGGGCTCAGGATAAGGGGCTGTTTAATTGTGGTGTAGACGTTTAGGCTCTGGCCATGAGGGGGAGGGGGAAGGGTCTGAGCCATCCCCCATTCTCGGAAAGCTTTCTGTGTGGCATGAGAGGGTTATATAACTGACAGCAACGTTAGCTAATAGATTTCAGAAGGGAAAAAATGAAATGATCCTCCTGGGGATTTTAACAGATAATTCCTGTGGGTGTGGGTGGGTGTCTGTGTGAATGTTTGTGTTTCTGAGATGCATTCGAACTGTATTTTTCCCGGCAGTGAGCCACATGCTTACAAGACATTACATTGAAGAAATTAATTTGTTGCCAGCAGACAGAGAACAGAGTGGGGCATTCTTTTTCCTCCATAAATTACAGAAACAGCCTCCCTGTCTAAATATCACAAAAAATGTATAACACAACAAGCTGTAAACATAGCCAGACCACATTGGGGACCCAGTGCGGCACTCCCTCAGTTCCTATTGAAATCAAAGGTACTCAGTACCTTGTAGGGTCAGATCCGACATCAGAAATAAATCAGAGCCCACAAGCAGTACTTACAGGTGTGAATTTACAAATAGCTTCAATACTGAGTTCCAGATTATCTCTACCTTTGCATTCAACCCCCTCCCCAAAAACCACTTCCTCAGCAGAACATCTCAAGAGTAATCCAGAGTCAACAATCCAACTAGTTATAGTAGAACACTGTCCTGCTAGGAGACTGTGCATCCGGGGTCCGACCTGCACCGTCCTGTTCTGAATCAGTTTGTGGGCTCCTCTAGGTGTGAACTCAGCCATGCACAGTGTCAGTGCTTGGCAAGAAGTAACAGGCAACATACAAAATGCTATGCAAGCTTCCAAACACTGATGTCATCCATGTGCCCCTTCATGCTCAAAGAGAATAACCTCATCTCCCAGCAATGAAAGCACTGGACTTTGTACTCTTAAAAAAGACAGATGGGATCAATGAGAACCAGGCAGATTTTCCAAGAATCCCCAGAGAAAGCATCAGCCCAGTGACACAAAAGGCAGCCCAATACTGTTGGATCATATTAAAGAAGTTCTGTATTAAAATCACAAATGAGTTTGATTCTCCATAGTTTAAATTCCAGGGTATTACTAATTAAGAGGTCTCTTGGTTTTTGGTACTGTTTCTCTCCCTCTATGTGTGAAACTTGCAAGCTGCTAATTGCGTTAGTACATTCTAAGACAGAGTCTGTTCTCAAAGCAATTCACACAGAGAGACTCAAAGCAATACTCTGTAACAACAGAAACAGCACCCAGAGACTCCCCGCCCTTTTGTTGTATTAACAATTGTGGTTAAAATAGAGATAGAGGATGTATGTGGATGGATGCTTGGTGTGGATAATAACTGAATGATCAGGGAGGTGCCTGCCTAAGAATCCAGGGTCCATCGGCTGAAGAAGGCGTCAAGTGGAAATAAGCAGAGGACCCCCGGAGGGCAGACTGGAATCCACCCAACAGCCTCAAGAATGGGAGAACCAAAGAACAAGATAACATCCAGCAGCACGGAGCCGTCAGGAATGTGCTATCTGCTGATTGATTCAGCAACAGCATGATGACGCAATTCCCATAGACTGGCATAGGAAGAAATTCCTATAAAAATGGACTCTAGAAAGTGAGAACTTTGGGGTCTGATTCTGCAAACCAACTTCCAGGAGCATCAGATGAGCATCTGACAAGGCCCTGCTCCCTCCTCATGTCCAGGCCACCTGGCCAGTGGCTTGGCATGAGCAACTCTAAGGCTGGTAACTATGATAACTACCTTGCAGAACGTGTGTGTGTGTGTGTGTGTGTATGAATGTGTGAATAAATATGAAATTGAATGGAATGTTATAGCTATAACTAACTGCTTACTATGATTCTTTCTGTATTCACAATAAATGTGGTATTTTGCCTTTTTCCCTTTAATAAGATCCTGCTGGTTTTTAATTTATTGGTATAAACAATACCAACATTTGAAATTAGTAAAGAAGAAGTATTGAAAACAAGCACATATACCAGAATTATGATCATACTCACCCTTCTGAATTCTCAGGGTATTGGGTGGGGCATCTCTGCTCCAAAGGGACAGCAAGGAACAAAAATCAGGTAATTGGTGAACAGGGAATCTATTCAAACTTGCGTGCAACACTTTCAAATTGCTGGCTCCACAGAGATGCCCACAGACACCCTAGCGGGTATCGTCCATTTGAAGGGAAGGATTTCAGGAACAATCGCACACTGAAAGAGTTACTGGTCCACCAAAGGAAAAAACTCAGTTCAACTGTCGCACCACAAGGAGGAAGATCCTTCCATATCCAGTTTCATTGGCCCCAGAAACAAATGCAAAAATGGGCAGTTAGAGATGTATTGTGGGACTCTACATTCAGTGCCCTAAACAGTCATTACCTGAGAGGGGCCAGACTTTTGCCCAGGCAGGAATTAACATACAGAAACTACATTACTAGTTGTTGCTACCAAGCTGAGTTCACTAACAATTCCCAGTCTTGCTATTCATTAATGTATTTAAAGGGCATTCCCTAAAGAGAGAGAGAGAGAGAGAGCAATATTGGCCCCGCTGAGAGAGACATGAAAGAGCCCATTAGCAGATACTGGGTTGTTGGGGTTTTTTTCATTAACTACTTACAGTTTCCTAGAAAGTTAGAGTTACTATAATTAATAATTAGAATCCTACTAAAAGCAAAAGAGTTTTCTTTTCAGTCATTCCTTTGGGACTTTCAGCTTAGTGATCATCAGTGAGAGGGAGTCTGTTTTAGAGGTTCCAAATCTAGGAATCAGGACTTGCAGGTCCTGGTCCCTGTTCTGCCCCTCCATTGTGAGACCTTGGCCAACTCACTTAGCTTTCCTGTGCCTTGTTTCTCCCATCTGTAAAACCAGTAGAGCAATATAGAGCTAGGTGAATAATTTCTAACTCATAACTTATTATATAACTGTGACACGGTGTCCCTGGCCCTTCATGGCCCCCTGCTGGAGGCCCTGTGGTCCTACTACACCCCACCCAGGAAAGAGCAGTGGAGGTGGGTCCTCCAGGCCTGCCTAGAGAGATCTCTGGGAAGCAGCCAATCACAGCCCAGCAAGGTCAGCTAAAAGGATCTGCAAGGGCTGAGCATTGAGGATGCTCACGATCACGCCTTTGAAATTTGTTTTCTGTAAAAATGCTTGAATATCTGATTAAAATGTTTGTTCTGTAGCCTTTCTGCTAGTAAACTCTCCTAAAATATTGACAAGAGGCAAGCACAGAAGGGTGTGAATAAGGGCAGGGGCAATTCACTTATAAATTCAAACAAATATTCACCCCAACTGTTTGCTGTATCCGCCTGGCTCCAATCATTATCTGCAGCACAGTAGTTGTGCAATGTAATTAACATGCAAAATGACTTGAGGATCTTAGATGACAGAGGCTGTGTAAGGGCAAAATATGCCTATAATTCACTGCAATATCTAACCCCTGTATTGGTGCAACATTACTGGAAGATTGGTTTGTCTGGAAGAAAATTAGGAGTCATGCAACTGCTCCAGAATTAGAGGATTTGATACTCGAAGGAGAATCTGCAAGGGTCAGCAAGATTTCAGTACTTCAGACATTGCAACAATAAATAAATTTACACCATCTCCACCTGAGAATGCTCCAATTTTGCTGTATCCTGTATGTCACAGTATGTTTGAGGAGGCAAACAGGCAAGCAACAAAAGGCAAAGAGAAGTGTGTTGTGGCTAAACTGCATACTAAGAGTAAGGGGTAGAACTAGAAAACACATGCTAAGATGTGATAACTAAAAGGCTAACGTTCACTAGCATTTGTTAACTCCAGCTGCCAAATACAATTAACTTTGGTGTCTAGATTAGCGATAGACAACACAGTAATTTACAATGTAACAAATGTACCTTCCTACGGACTTCATTCAGCGTTATATAAGGACCATCGCTGTTTTGCTTCTAGTACAACAACACAGCTGAAGGCTAGAATGGTTCTTTCCTTTACTGTTCACTCCAGTTTAGAGACTGGTGATTGTTTTGCTTTACGGTGTATAGCTAAGGGCTAATGCAAAAAGCTGGTAGTGCAGGGTGTCTTCTGTTCACAGCATGGCCACAGACTCACTGTGTGAATTTGGGCAAGTCCCTTAACTCCTCGTGCCCCAGTTAATCTAAAATGGCTACACTGTGTAATTTTTATGTGCCTCACAGTGGTGTTGAGCTTTCATTCATTAAAACTTGTAAGAGCCTGAGAGGCTAGCAGGAAAGGGGCTGGAGAACAGCCTACTACTGAGGACATTTTTGCAAGGATATAAAATAATGACTGTTCCAGAGTAATTACCCTTTGGAGTAATGGGACCACTCACACATGAACACAATACACAAGTTACATCTCATTCGAGGAGTACAGTCCTCCACCAGCGAGGAATACTTTGCTAAGATGTCCATCCACTTTCCTATGACCTGAAGCCTCATTTTACCAACATTTCTGTCCTGCTAAACCTACGTGACCAGCTTTTCTTGCAGGCTGACAGGCCAATGCAGATGGAGAAATGATGGCAACAAAATTCATTTTCCTCAGGACTCCAGGACAAACATGAAAAGCTTTCCTAAGAACACAAGTCCAGCATTCCAAGCAACCAAGGCACCTGAACCCTACTGGCACCTGGCCTAGTTAATCTGACTCTCCTGTAAGGTTTAGCGTCAAAATTCCCTGCTCCACATTCTCGCTTCTGTGGTAACTAAAATAAATAAATAAATACATCAAAACATAACGTTTATTTTAACTTAACAATTTGGCCAAGATGGGGGGAAAAAGAAACCTACATTTCAGTAGTTTCACTGGAAATAAATCAAACCAAACCTGAAACCCTAATCCAAAGAAAACTTGGGTTTTACGCTGTACCATGTTCTTCAAACAAACTGACGACACTGTGAATGGAATGCAGATGTGCATTTGCCTGCCTGTTTCAAAGAAGTCAAAAATATTTTTATTTTTCACGTACACACAAGCTAACCTCTGGGAAGGCGTTTTGCTCTCCCCTTGGCCTTTGCATTGCATTTATAGTGAGATTTATATCGGTCAGTAATAAAGTCACTTTATGGTGACACTATCGTTATAGCTGTGTTCTAAAATGAACAGCAAATGAGGGCATATCTCCAGGGTTTTCCTGTAAAAGTAGGTAGCTAACTGGTGTGAAATTTCACACAGGGCGTACTTTGGTGCCCTTTCATTTGCTATGTAGTTTGGTTTGGTTTTTCTTTCATACATTCGAATAGGAAGTCTCTGAACATGGGCTCTGGAAGAAATGTCTCTTTGGCTCCCCTCGGGCTCGTCTGGATGAACAGTTAGCGTGCTGCAAGCTGGAGTATCGCTCTGCAGAGCTCTAGTGTGACACACATGAACTGTCCACGTGGAACCTGCTACCACACTCTTGGAAACAGGAGCAGGTCAATGCACAGTCAGGAGCTTTCAGAGCGCGGTAGCAAGGTCCGCGCGGTGTGCTGCACACTAGGATGCTGTAGATTTATACCCCAGCTTGCTGCACGTAAGCGCTATGTCTACACAGGGATAAAAAACCTGCGGCTAGCCCAGGTCAGGTGACTCAGGCTCAGACTCAGGGGCTGAAAACCTGCGATGCAGACATTTGGGCTCAGGCTAAAGCCCGAGCTCTAGGACCCTGCAACGGGGGAGGGTCCCAGCGCTCAGGCTCCAGCCTGAGCCTGAACAGCTACACAGCAATTTTTAGCCCTGCAGCCCGAGCCAGAGTCAGCTGACCCAGGCCAGCCATGGCTGTGCCGAGGGGCTTTTATCCCCACGTAGATGTGTCCCAACTATTCGCCTAGACAAGTCCCTAGTTTCCATTGTTGAAAGGAATCTCCTAAAGATGACAGTCCACCTATACAGAGCTTCGTGCAGAGGTGGATCCTGAGTAGACCTGGTGCAAGGTTTTGTTTTATTTTTTAAATGTCACACTTAGGATCATTTTCAGCTGTTATTCATGATGTAACTTGAAAGTTAATACCCTGTGCACGCAAACCTGATTGATGGAGATCGGCACATGCAAACGACGTTGGTTACTTGGGATGGAACGTGCAGAACCATGACTGATATGGGAAAGTGGGGCTGTGTGTGCATACCTCTCAATGAGGCGGGGCACACGCACACGCAAGCCTGATTGACACAGCCAGACCCATATCAAACTTTCTCCATCTGGGGAAGTAGTTGGGGATGCTACAAACACAACATACTTGGCACAAACCCACAAAAGGAAGAAAATGAGAAGTTTAGTCACCTAAGGTACATATCTTCTACTTTTCCAAACACAAGCACAAACCTTATCTCTACCATAGCTATCATACACCAAAAGACCACCACCTCACCTTAATTCTGCCCTTCCTCAGTATGCCAGCCTTCCATCACCCCTTTTTACTGCCCTTCTGCTCGTACTCTTTCCCCAGACTGCCATCTCTCAACAAAAGTAACTACTATGCCAAACATCCCCCTATTATTGTTGGGGTGGAGGGGGAATAACTTGGGAAAGGAGTGCATGCAGAAGGGCAAAAGATGATTTAAGGTTGAGGTAGGGTTCTGTTGGTGTATGATAGCTGTAGTAATGGTAGGGTAGGTACTTGTGGGCGGAGGAGAAGTAGAGGGTATATATTATGTTAGGTGGCTTAATGTTTCATTTCCTACACTTTGTGGGTTTCTGTTAGGTATGCTGTTTGTGTAGCAACCCAAACTGCTTCACAATATTTTGTGTATTAATCAATCTGTAAACCTATAAAATAATAATATACTCAGAGACATTGAATATATGATGCTGTAGGGTGGCATTTTTTTAATCAGTATGAGCTTGTTATGGACTCAGCTCACACACCTGAAAATCTGACTCAAAACCTTTATACTACACTGCACCACCAAGAAATCCATATAGGTCAGAAAAACTAATTTACGAGTGTTTTAGAGAAAGTTTTCAGTGCTTTATCAGAACTATTTCTTATATGTCTGCCATAAACTCAGGGGCCTTGGCTAACATGAGGCAAAATGGGGGCTGCGCAGGGCTGAGAGAAAGAGAATTACAACTAATAAGTATAAAACACCTTCTAAAAACTACCTAAAATAGCTCTTCTAGATCTAAAAGTGTCATGACTCTGTCATCTGACAGAGCCTTCCAGGGTCAGAAGCAAATGCTGCGTGCCCATTGGGAAGTCTATTTCTACCACACCATTTAGGGGATGCAGGGTATCAGACTTAAAAGCCTCGGTGTTTTTTGTACAACAAAAAGCTGTTACCGGCCAGTACTGAATCTTGCTGGTGCCAGGCCATGCTGGGATAATTTGGAGGGAGAAGAAATCACATTTCTCTGTCAGGTTAGTTTCTAAAAAAAAGTAGCTATCCGGAAATTTCAGAATAAATCTCAGGAAGAGGGATTAATGGGCAGGTGATGTCATCATAGGTAAGTGAAAAATTGCATCTAGAAACCTTTTTCATTTAAAGTTATTGCAGCCAATCATCTGATCTCCAGGAACAGCTAAAATACACTCTACTTGCAAGATTCTAATCAATACTGAGCTACCTTTGGCATAAAAAATTGTATTATCCATTACTTTTAAATCTCTATGGTTTGTAATGTTCTCTTAAACACTTTAAGACAATCATTTTCCTGGAAACCTTTGACGCACAGGTAGTCCCTGTTCACGTGAATTATTTTATTGAAGTCAATGGGACTTACTCACTGACTAAGGGTTAAAAGATGGATATTTTTCAGTGGGTTTTTTTTATTTGTTTCCATCACTCTTTCAAAATGAGGTAAGTGACACAGTTAACTGAAAACCAGAGGTCATAAGTCTATTGGAGTAATTTTTCTTATTCAGAAGATGCAGCCATAGGGAACCAAGTGAGGTCTGAATATCAAATCAACCATAACACAAACAAAGGAAACAGTGAAACAATCTGCTGTCCCAGAACACTCAGGCTCTTGTTACATTCAAGCCTGATGGGAGAGAATAAACAGCAAGGCGTCAAAATTCCACAATCATTTAGAGTGACCCAACTCTTGGCTGGATCAGACAGGAGAGCTAAGGTGTATGGGAAAAGAAGGGGACCAGCCTGTTTCAGGAAGACTCATTTCCAAAACACAGATAGTAGGAGATAGCAAAGGAGTCAGAGAACTCTATTTATACACCCAAGGGATCAGATGTCTCCTGGAAAGCAAAATAAAAGGTTAACAGGAATGAAGTTAAAAGAAAAGGAGGACTAGTGGCACCTTAGAGACTAACCAATTTATTTGAGCATAAGCTTTCGTGAACTACAATGAAGTGAGCTGTTTTAAGAAGGAGATTTGTGCCAAAGTCTTCCATTTTGCACACAAAGTTGCTCCTCAGAGATCACTGTGCGCCAGCCTCATTGCAGATGTCAGCAATGCCCACAGCTCTGGGAATATGACCGTGGTTACGGTCTTGAGGAAGACCAGAAAGGGGAACTCCCATATTGGGGTTTAGATATGTCAGCCCATAATTACCTGGAAGGCCAGTACTTTTTTTTTCTTTTTTTTAAATTTTGTATTGTGAGGTTGTTGTTTCTTCGACAGCGATTGAGTGGCAGAGTTTTGAAAAGGGCAGATAAAGGGATTTACCATCCTCTCCAAAGGGAAGCTTCCCACCATTCTGCACTGCAGAATGGAGCAGATGGGCATCAGTAACCCACAACAGGCCTGGGAAAATTCCCATGGAGAAATAAGACCTCTGTGCTTTATCTTACCATAGCACCACCTCCAGCCCCTCTGCAGGGTGCAGTATTTACATGTTTTGAAGCTTACATGTATGGCTTGGATGAAGAGAGGAGAACTCAAGACACACAGTCTATGGTATGGTGATAATTATAGCACCAAGGAATGCTGCTCAGGCTAGCAGTAAATCCACTGGTCCACAGATAAAAGGAGAGTGAAGAAGCGAGTGGTAGCACAGAAGTGAGCAATGTTGTGAAGTTTGGCCAGTAATTAGCTGGGCCAGATTTCAACAGCCAGTCAAGAACCATAAAGATATTTTATTAGTAGCTGTAGTAGTAATTAATATTTATATGACAGAAGCCCCCTGAGATTCCAATCAGGATACCTCATAAAAATATGCTCCTTGGTTCACATAGTTTACAATCTAAGATGATATTCACTTGCAAACAGTGGGGCAAGAGATGTAATCATCAGCAGCTAGATGCTATGGTGGCTGGAGTTCATAGATGTATTACAGACAGGGCCTGTATTACATGATGCTGTGGCCATGGAACTTCCCTTCTGACACAGGATTGTGCCAGATGGTTATGGAGATAACCTTCAAACCACGAACTGACTATAAGCTGATGCAGTAGTGCCTGTCCACAGTTACAGAGAGCTTGAGCAATAACTCTAAGAGGTGTGAGCGGCTCCATTCAGCTCAGTAGGTCTCTGTAGCCTCTATGACACCGTGGCTGCAGAACATGAATTTTCCCAACATATCTTCCAAATTAATATTGTGCTGTGGAATTTTCTATTTTGCTGCAGCCAGGTGCCCAACATTGTGTTTTCTATTACCTGGCTTATCAGTGACCTGCCTGCAGCTGCCTCTTGCTCTCCAGCTTTCCCCAGGTGAGTTAACTGAGTAACACTGCAATGTTCCACGGAACCAGTCAAATTTGCAGCCAGAAGAGTAGGCTGGTGAGCTGGGTTGCTTGCCTGGAGACCAGTACAGCAGCTTGGGCCCAAGAAGTTTCAGAACCCAGCTACAAGCTCCCCCACTTCTCTGGCACACATAGCAAAGAAGGAAATTCTGAGCCTGACCACCTGGATAATATTGTGGGATCTGAGGCCTGGGGCATGGAGCTGGGCTGCCTGGAGAGCATAAGGGGAAAACCTGTTGAAAACATCCAAAACCAGGGGTCTCAAACTTGAATCACCAGGAGGGACACATGAGGATTCATACGTTGGCCCAAGGGCCGCATCACCCCCCTTGCTCCCGCTTCCCACTCCACCCCCGCCCCTGCCCGTGGGGTGCAGCAGGGGGTGTGGGGTGCAGTAGGGGGCTCAGGGCAGGGGGTTGGGGTGCAGGAGGGAGTGCGGATGTGGCAGGGGTGGGCCGTGCGGGGAGCTTGGCGGGCCACAGGGAAGAACCCCGCAGGCCGCATGTTTGAGACCCCTGTCCAAAACCAAGCAGTGCTTAACTTTTAGGCACCTAGAAAATCACTGTGATTCACAAAGCATCCAAGCTCTCGAACTGGGAGACTTGGACACTTTAGGGCTTAGGCTGCAATTCAAAAAAACCAGCATGCTAGGCAGGGAGACACCTGAGGTAGCCAGCGGAAGATGCCAATCAGGGGGTGCTAAACCCCAACCCTCTCATTGAGATAGGCATAGGATTGCCAACTTTCTGATTGCAGAAAACTGAACACCCTTGGCCCCCCCTAGCCCGAAGCCCAGCCCCCAGCTCACTCCATCCCCCCTCCCTCACTCATTCACTCTCTCCCAACCTCACTCACTTGCTCATTTTCACCAGGCTGGGGCAAGAGGTTGGGGTGTGAGAGGGGATGAGGGCTCTGGCTGGGGGTGCGGGCTCTGGGGGGCCAGAAATGAGGGTTTCAGGGTGCGGGAAAGGACTCTGGGCTGGGGCAGGGGATTGGGGTTTGTGGGGGTGAGGGCTCTGGGATGAGGCTGGGGATGAGGGGTTCAGGGTGCAGGAGGGGGCTCCGGGATGGGGCAGGGGGTTGGGGTGCGGGAGAGTGTGCGGGGTGCGGGCTCCAGGAGGGGGTGAAGGGTGCGGGGTCCCAGCGGTGCTTACCTCAGGCGGTTCCCAGAAGCGGCCAGCATATCCCGGCAGGCACAGGAGTGGCCAGAGGGTTCCGCGCGTTGCCCTTGCCCGCAGGTGCTGACCCCCAGCTCCCGTTGGCTGCAGTTCCTGGTCAATGGGAGCTTTCGAGCTGGTGCTCCAGTCAGGGGCAGCGCAAGGAGCCTCTCTGGCCGCTCCTGTTCCTGCAGGGACATGCTGGCTGCTTCTGGGAGCTGTGCACCGCCAGGACAGGCTGGGAGTCTGCCTTAGCCCCGCTGCGCTGCCAACTGGACTTTTAACGGCCCGGTCAGCAGTGCTGACCTGAGCCGCCAGGGTCCCTTTTCGACTGGGCATTCTGGTCGAAAGCCAGATGCCAGGCAACCTTAGAGGGGAGCCTAAGTCCAGGCTGCAGGGAGGCACCTAAGACTCCCAGCCAGGAGCCCTCTTTGGAGTTGGACTCCTATGCCATTTTTGCATGAAGCCAGGCTGGGCGGGAGCGGGGGGGCACAGAGGAGAATGAGGAGGAGGAGTAGAAGTAGAAGTAGGACCTCCCTTTTAACACTTAGCCCAGCGGTTAAGGAACTCACGTAGGATATTGGGAACCTCCAGTTCAAATCCCCCCCTCTACCTGAGAGGGAGAAAGGATTTGAACAGGGCTCTGCCACCTCTCCAATGAGTGCTCTAACCACTGGGCTACAGGATACTCTGATGTGGGGCTCCCTCAATCACCCCTTGAAACTGTTCTGTGTGAACAAATAAGTAAAGAATCAGAGCCTGGTTGTTAGAGCACTCACCCTGGATGGGAAACCCAGGATTCAGTCCCCCTGCTCCAGCACCTAGAGGGAGGCAGCAGTGTGAATGTTCAGAGGCAGAAACATAGGTGGCTAGGGAACTTTTACTACAAAACATAGGCCCTGAGTTTAGGCACCTCCAGGGGTCAGCAGCAGTTTGTGCATCACAGTGGAGCCTAAACAGGGATTTAAATGCCTAACTCCTACTGTGCATCTAGGTCCAAGTGCTTGTTCTAGTTTTATGTTCTGCATTCTTCCACTGGTCACTCAAATGAAAACCTTCCTCTCTTCTGAAATAGAAGTGAGCAGGAAACACCGATAGGAATCTTTCTGACTGATCTATAATCCTCTCCCTCTCCTGGCTTTGCCGACCTGAATCAACCATGGGATCTCTTGCTCTAAAAGGGCACACTTCCATAATGTTCCCAAAATCAAAGAGTAGGGTTTGAATTTCAAAAGGCATAAAGTGCAGTAAGGAATGGGGTAGTGCTGTTAGAAACCAATTGTGCAGGAACAAATTCACACAAGGCTAAAACGTTTAAACTGCATTTCTTACATTGCCACTTCTCACTGTATCCAAAGTAACCAGGGAAAAGTAATTAAGGAATTTCTTGGATCTTGATATTACACAATTGGGGAGAGAGAGTAGCAGGATGTTTGCAGAGTATACTGCAGCCTGGTGTGAACTGCACAAGTCCACTCATTCACTGCTCTTAGTACAAACAGCAGAGAACAAAACTGTCAATATTTTAAAATGGAAATCCAGTGAGTTAGCCAGTTTAAGTCTTCCTGTGGTCAAAGCCCAAACACAACCTTGTGGCTACCCAGCAATGAGTTGGTTAGGAAGGAACCGATTCCTTCTCCCACACTATGCTTTACACTTCCATTAGGATTCTGAAAGTTCCCCAGTAGCAGAGATGCCCTGAGTAGCTATAATCTGGTTTTTCAGTGTTTGGATTTTTCTTCAACTACTTCTAGGTTGCTGGTTCAAATCCTGCCTGCGAGAGCAGCAGCTGAAAGTTGGGACCATCTGATGGCTTTTCTGTGAGCCACATGTGAAATTATTTCAGTCCACTTCCCAGTGAACAGATGCTCAAAAGCCCCCATTTCAGCACAGGCCACAGATGGAATGGGCATGTAAACTGCAATACTCCCTAACCCCTACGTGTGGACACTTGGGATCAGTCTTGAGACCCGGGAGCAGTGTGTGGGGTGGACACCTGTGCTACTGTTGCTCTTTCTGCCCCATTCCAGGGATTATCACAGAACTGGGTAACTTTTACGAGCTATAAACAAAAATACAAAGAGAAAATAGTCTGCAGGGCCTTGAGTATTCCCTGTAGTCCAGCAAACAACTAGGAACCCTGTAAAGAAACACAGGCCAGGGAAGGGAAACCGTCTAACACAGAAAGCTGGATCAGCAGGAACAAATACTGTTCATTAGTCTGTGCAAGCCCTAGATTGTCTTTATGATGTCAAGCTCAGTAACTTCTGAGCTGGCAAATAACCAGGACTCCACTTTGAAAGTTTGCTGCAACTGTGATGCAGAAAAAGGAAGATACACTGTCATCTCGGTAGCCCACCTGAAGACAGGAAGTGTGTGGAGTCTGGAATGCGCCACCGGTACAAAATGCAGACACCCACCAGCTTTGCAATAAACAGGAAACCATGTAACCAGTATCAAAACCAGAGCAACCTGAAAAAATAAAAACTAGAAAAACCCAGTGGCTCAGATTTTTTTGATTGTTTCCCAAGTGCTGTACACTTCATATGGCTCTTTTGGGGGTTTTTTCCATTGTTGAAGCTTAGTTTTTCTGAGAAAGTACATGGCCATTCCCTCTGAATGCCAAGGAAAAAGTCCTATTCACTCACTTGGCAAATCTGACATTCATTAATAGTTGGGGAATTTTTTTTCCCTCTCAATGCCATTAGCCCATCTAATTCTGTTTGCAGCAACAGATTGGAGGAAGGGAAGATTTTTCAGTGTGAACAGTGTTTTCCAATGCACATCACTATATACGTTATCTAAAATATATATCAACAACTGCGTCAAAATTCCTGACCTACAGGCCAGGCCCTAGAGCACTGAGATAGCAGAAAGCCTCCTTAGTGCTGCCTGTGCATCACAACGCCCCTTCTAGCAGAACGGCCTGTCTCTTAAGTGGGAGTTACTACAACCCTAGAGCACAAAAACATACTTTAAAACCCTCACAGGGGAGATGAATCAGCTTCCACACACAGGTTAACAGTTGTGAAGGGAGGGATAGGGAATCTCATGTTCGTCTCTTCCCTATCGATACTGCAAAAGGAGTTTCTCTCCTCCACTCATTGGGGGTTTCATTTGGTTTCTATGAGCATGAGGGGCAGAGGCTACAGGGCTTAGGGTGACCAGACAGCAAGTCTGAAAAGCTGGGACGAGGGTGGGAGGTAATATGCACCTATATAAGACAAACCTTCAAATATCGGGACTGTCCCTATAAAATTGGGACACCTGGTCACCCTAATTGGACTGGAAAAATCATGGAGCAGGTCCTCAAGGAATCCATTTTGAAGCACTTGGAGGAGAGGAAGGTGATCAGGAACAGTCAGCATGGATTCACCAAGGGCAAGTCATGCCAGACTAACCTGATTGCCTTCTATGATGAGATAACTGGCTCTGTGGATACGGGGAAAGCGGTAGATGTGATATATCTTGACTCAAGCAAAGCGTTTGATCTGGTCTCCCACAGTATTCTTGCCAGCAAGTTAAAGAAGTATGGATTGGATGAATGGACTATAAGGTGGATAGAAAGCTGGCTAGATTGTCGGGCTCAATGGGTAGTGATCAATGGCTCGATGTCTAGTTGGCAGCTGGTATCAAGCGGAGTGCCTCAGGGGTTGGTCTTGGGGCCGGTTTTGTTCAACATCTTTATTAATGATCTGGATGATGGGATGGATTGCATCCTCAGCAAGTTCACAGATGACACTAAGCTGGGGGGAGAGGTAGATATACTGGAGGATAGGGATAGGGTCCAGAGTGACCTAGACAAATTGGAGGATTGGGCCAAAAGAAATCTGATGAGGTTCAACAAGGACAAGTGCAGAGTCCTGCACTTAGAATGGAAGAATCCCATGCACTGCTACAGGCTGGGGATCAACTGGCTAAGCAGCAGTTCTGCAGAAAAGGACCCGGGGATTACAGTGGATGAGAAGCTGGATAGGAGTCAGCAATGTGCCCTTGTGCCAAGAAGGCTAACGGCATTTTGGGCTGCATTCGTCGGAGCATTGCCAGCAGATTTTGGGAAGTGATTATTCCCCTCTATTCGGCACTGGTGAGGCCACATCTGGAGTATTGTGTCCAGTTTTGGTCCCCCCACTATAGAAGGGATGTGGACAAATTGGAGAGAGTCCAGCAGAGGGCAACAGAAATTATTAGGGGGCTGGGGCACATGACTTATGAGGAGAGGCTGAGGGAACTGGTCTTGTTTAGTCTGCAGAAGAGAAGAATGAGGGGGGATTTGATAGCAGCCTTCAACTATCTGAAGGGGAGTTCCAAAGAGGATGGAGCTGGGCTGTTCTCAGTGGTGGCAGAAGACAGAAAAGAAGCTATGGTCTCAAATTGCAGTGGGGGAAGTCTAAGTTGGATATTAGGTAAAACTATTTCACTAGGAGGGTGGTGAAGCACTGGAATGGGTTACCTATGGAGGCGATGGAATCTCCATCCTTAGAGGTTTCTAAGGCCCGGCTTGACAAAACCCTGGCTGGGATGATTTAGTTGGGGTTGGCCCTGCTTTGAGCAGGGGGTTGGACTAGATGACCCCCTGATATTCTATGATTCATCTCTGCTCCCCAGACAAGTGTGGTTAGGTCAGTAGCCACTGCTAGGCAGCATGGCTTCTTTAATGTCAAAAAGAACAGGAAAGAAGTTGCTCCTCATGTGAGGACATCCGAGCGTGCTCAGAGCATCTCCTGAAGATATACCCGTAAGTCTGACGACTACATGGAGTCTGTGATTCCTCTGCAGGGAGGGCAGTAGTCTGCAGTGGCTGCAGAGATACTCTGCCTCTGCTACTAAGGTGGAAGTCAACCCTCAAAATAGGCAGCAACCGAGGGCAGCACAGGGCACTAATCAATGCTTTTCAAAGAGCACCGATCACCTTCTTCTTCCCTTTAAAGTCTGAAGTCAGGTTTGAGCAACATGAAATGCATTTATTCAAGTTTTATTTTTCCATGCAGATTGACTTAAGAAGAAAAGAGTTCTCACAAGACTCATATGACCCAAGCCAAAGTTCCTTAGAAAATACTCCTGTCCTAAGCATCAGGTTGCTACTAGAGTCTGATCTCAACTGCCAGCTTTTCCTGCAGGGATATATAGTAGGAAATTGCCACACAGTATCGTACAAATGACACCAGACCTTATTTTGTCCCCGCTTGCCTATTTTGCTTTTAGGTTTAGTATCAAACTCTAATTTGGTCCATTAAAGAACAAGAAAAGCTAGGAAATAGACTGAAATAATTCCCAGATACAAACACAGCAGGGAGGGAAAACACACACAGACAGCCCACTCCCCCTCTGTTCCTCATCTGGAGTATTTTCCCTTCTGCTGCTGGAATTTATTCAGGTTTAGGATTAATTTTGGCTGGTGGGTAAATCAGCAATTTTGGTGTCTATTTAAAAAAAGGAAACTGCTTTCTCAATAAGACCCTGTTGAACTTAAATGCACCAAGGACTTGATAAACATGCCCTTCCTGAAAAACACCACGCACCATAGGGCAAGCAAAATAAAGAGACCATAATGGGTTTGAAAGTGCTGGATCTAGACTATTTCATTCAGAATAGGAATATTTTATACTGCAACCATTGTTCCATTTGTACATGATAGCATTTCTAAACTAGAATTCCCACAGATCCCTGCCATAGTTAAGGAATCTGGAAAAGTAGCCATGTGCTATTATCTAATACTACAGTATTATTATATGTACAGTGTACCAGAGGCTTCACAGAACAAATATAAAGACAGAATCTCTGCCCCAAAGAAAGGAGGCCCAAATCCACAGAGGTATTTAGGCTCCTAACTTCCACTGAAATCAATAGAAATTAGGGGCCTAAATACCTCTGTGGGTCTGGGACTTACAGTCTAAAAGCCCAGATTCACCAGTGTGCTCCAGCTGCTTTCTGGTGCGCCGGAGCCACAAAGTAGCCATGAACCTGGCCAGGTTTATGGCTGCTTTTTATCACCAGCACAAAGCAGCTGGAACACACTTGTGAATCTGGCCTTAATTTAATGGGAGCAACAAACAATAGGGATAGGAAGGGAGAAGGAACATGGGTCACAGTAATAAGAACAGATGGTTACTCAGTTATGCACATATATGCATGTCAAGACAGTTCTGTTTAAGTTATTATTCGGGGGGTTTTTAACTCACTTCTTGTAGGCAACACTGAAGATGGGAGGGTTAGGAGTGCCTTGAATATAGAGAGAAAGGAATTCAAAAGGGGTGTCCTTCATAAGGGGAAAATGGAACGAGCACTGAGACAGGAGCAGATGAAAGGACTGAAGGGGGTTTCATCTGGCATCACTGGCAGAGAGGAGGGAGACATGGTCAGTAAGTCTCTGCTGTAAAGCCGGGGTCTGATGTTCAGTTTTTTCAATGAATGAAGAATAAACTGTAGGGTATGTGCCATGAGCCACAGGCAGGAAGCCACACTGGCCTCACAGACAAGTCTTCTTACTGTCCTTCTGGGAGCCTCAGCAGGAAGATTTCAACAACTACAATTAATACTGTTTACACGACAGTACCACACAAAGCGTGTCCAGAACTGTACAGACATGCCCTGCTGTGAAGATCTTACAACCTAAAGATGAAAAAAATCACCAAGGGAGGCTGGCAGGGATGCAGCCTACAAACAGAGGGCTCAAACAATGAGTGGCACAGAGTTTGTTACTCCCATGTTTGTTTGTTTGTTTGTAAATAAAGCTATCTCCAACTGTTGCAAAAGCTCTTCAGTGCAGGGACTGTGTCTTCCTTTCAAGATCCAGAGGTCCTACACATAGAATCATAGAATATCAGGGTTGGAAGGGACCTCAAGAGATCATCTAATCCAACCCCCTGCTCAAAGCAGGACCAATCCCCAACTAAATCATCCCAGCCAGGGCTTTGTCAAGCCTGACCTTAAAAACTTCTAAGGAAGGAGATTCTACCATCTCCCTAGGTAACACATTCCAGTGTTTCACCACCCTCTTGGTGA
Source organism: Chelonia mydas (assembly GCF_015237465.2). NCBI lineage: Eukaryota > Metazoa > Chordata > Testudines > Cheloniidae > Chelonia > Chelonia mydas. The sequence goes on along the minus strand of NC_051259.2, from coordinate 16,236,552 downwards.
AAAAGTTTTTCCTAATATCCAACCTAAACCTCCCCCACTGCAACTTGAGACCATTACTCCTTGTCCTGTCCTCTTCTACCACTGAGAATAGTCTAGAACCATCCTCTCTGGAACCACCTCTCAGGTAGTTGAAAGCAGCTATCAAATCCCCCCTCATTCTTCTCTTCTGCAGACTAAACAATCCCAGTTCCCTCAGCCTCTCCTCATAAGTCATGTGTTCCAGACCCCTAATCATTTTTGTTGCCCTTCGCTGGACTCTTTCCAATTTATCCACATCCTTCTTGTAGTGTGGGGCCCAAAACTGGACACAGTACTCCAGATGAGGCCTCACCAATGTCGAATACAGGGGAACGATCATGTCCCTCGATCTGCTCGCTATGCCCCTACTTATACATCCCAAAATGCCATTGGCCTTCTTGGCAACAAGGGCACACTGCTGACTCATATCCAGCTTCTCGTCCACTGTCACCCCTAGGTCCTTTTCCGCAGAACTGCTGCCTAGCCATTCGGTCCTTAGTCTGTAGCGGTGCATTGGGTTCTTCCGTCCTAAGTGCAGGACCCTGCACTTATCCTTATTGAACCTCATCAGATTTCTTTTGGCCCAATCCTCCAATTTGTCTAGGTCCCTCTCTATCCTATCCCTGCCCTCCAGCGTATCTACCACTCCTCCTAGTTTAGTATCATCCACAAATTTGCTGAGGGTGCAATCCACACCATCCTCCAGATCATTTATGAAGATATTGAACAAAACCGGCCCCAGGACCGACCCCTGGGGCACTCCACTTGACACCGGCTGCCAACTAGACATGGAGCCATTGATCACTACCCGTTGAGCCCGACAATCTAGCCAACTTTCTACCCACCTTATAGTGCATTCATCCAGCCCACACTTCTTTAACTTGCTGACAAGAATACTGTGGGAATGCCTAACACTGCATGTAGTTTGGGGGAATTCTGCACCACTGCGCATGTGCAGAGAGGTAAATCACTGCGGGGGAGAGGGGAGGGCTGGGATGCCCTGACCAGTCTCTCTGGGCTCAGCTGCTAGTCCTGGCTGGGCTGGGGAGGATGGGACTTCTTCCCTGCAAGGAGTGGCCAGGGCCAGGTCAGATCCACACTCTGAAACCTCCCCCAGTTGTGAACCCCCTCTCACTTCCTGCCCCCATTGCTCTTCAGCCATGGTGGGAAGGGTCACTATATGGGGAGCTGCTCTCCCGTCCACCTAAACCCTGTGCAGCTGGACCTCCCTGCCAAGCCTCACCCCCCACACTGAATCTCCCCCACCTGACCCCCACCCCGCCAAGCCTCACCGCCTACATCCAGAGCTCCACTGAACCTGGATCCCGCACTGACATCCCTCCTTATCCAGACCGCCACCCCTGCACCCAGACCACTACCCCCACTGAGCTCCCCACACTCGAACCCCCATCCCAGTGAGCCCCACACCCCTGCACCTGGACCATCCTGACGAGCCCCCTGCACACAAACCCCCACCCCTCCAAGTCCCACTTCCCCAGCACCAGGACCCCCTCCCCCACGCAGAGTCCCCGACAGCCAGACCCCTCTGCCGAGCCCCGACCACCTTCACCTAGACCCCCCTGCACCTGGAACCCACCAATGAGCCCCTGTGCATCCAGATCCCGCACTGAGCCGCCCGCACCCAGATTGCCCCACCCAGAACCCTTTCACCCCACATCTGGATCCCCCCGCACACTAAGCCCCTCCACACTTGGATCCTGCCGGGCTGAACCTGCCTGCCCACACCTGGTGCACCTAGCACAGAGGAGAGGGCCCTGGGGTGTTTCTGGGGCAGGCCCAGCCCCAGCACTATGTCAGGGTTGGGTGCAGCCTCATTGCCAAGTCCCTGTCCCAGGGGATGGGGGGTGCTGCAGGGTGATCTCCCACCTTTGTGCAGCAGCCAGTGGCCTCTGCTCCCCACTGGATTGCTGGAGCCTCCATATTTATTTATTGGCAAATAAACTTAGCTGAATTTTAAAATCTTGTGTGCAGAATTTTTAATTTTTTGGCACAGAATTCCCACAGGAGTAATGATGTATCTCACACAGTGCATCAAATGTCCCAACAACAACTGTGCAGGTGAAATCAGACAATCATTATGCTCCTGACTGAACTCACACATAAAAAAGATAAAAGACAAAAACACCCTGTCACCCATGGGCGAAAACTTTTCACAAAGCAATCACTCAGTCTGACTGAGTCCTCATCCTCAAAGGAAACCTGCACACAACCCTCCCAAGCTCTACCTGGGAACTCAAATTCATAACTCTGCTGGATGCTCAAAACCACAGACATAACAGAGACAATGGTTTTATGGCCCATAGTACAGAGTCATTCTTAGTTCCTGACTCAGCCCTGGGCTACAGACCCATATTACTGTTGTTTTAATTATTTCCCCAACTCCATTCAAATCCTAGGGAGAAAAAACCGGTTTTGCCACCAATGAGCCAACGTCCTCCCTCACCCAGACACACACCCTGCACATATCCACCCCCGCAGCTGTCCTCCCTCGTCCCAGTCCCCCACCCTCCCTCTGCACATCCCCACCCCCACAGGGACCATCCTCCCTCCCACAGCCTCCTACCAACCCTCTGCACATCCCTACCCCGCAGCCAACCTCCTCCATCGACCCAGCCTCCCACCCTCCTCCAGCACATCCCCACCCCCGCACCCAACATCCTCCATCGACCCAGCCTCCTACCATCCCTCTGTACATCCCCACCCCCACAGGGACCGTCCTCCCTCCCCCAGTCTCCTACCATCCTTCTGTACATCCCCACCCCCACACCCAATGTCCTCCCTCGTCCCAGTCCCCCATCCTCCCTCTGTACATCCCCATCCCCAACATCCTCCCTTGTCCCAGCCTCCCACCCTCCCTTTGCACATCCCCACTCGGACAGTAAATGATCATTCAGAAAAAGTCCCTCCTGATGTCACAGCATTACTGAGGCTGGGAAGATTGCCCCCACTCACCCACCCTTGCCATCTCTTCTGGAAGCCACAGCCTCAGTCCCTGGATTCCCAGTAGCTGCTGTGGGCCCAGTAGGGGAGTACTCCTGCTCCCAGAGTGGTTGGATGGGGGCACACACTGGGCCCCATGTACACTTAAGTACCCGCTCCTGCCACTTTCCTGGGCTCTTTCACACCTCCCTCCCCACAAACGTGCCTGCTGGCTGCCCCAGCAGTTGCAGACCCCGACTCTGGTCTCCTGGGAGCAGTTCCAGCCCCAGTGATTTAGCCCCTTAGTATTTTTCAGTCCCTGCCCTTCATCCAATCTCCTCCTCAGTTAGCCCCATTTTCTCAGCCTCCCTCCAGAACAGTCTCCCAGCCGTCACTCAGAAGCAGCCCAGAGTCTGGAACCACGGTCCTCCATGGGCGCCTAGGGCTGTAAAGGCCTGTTCCCTCCTCCTGGACCTGGAGCTGCTCTCCTCTCCTTCCTGGAGAAAAGTGAGTCTTTCTTAAAGAGCCACTCCTCCTAGGAAAATGGATAGTGGGCTCTACCCCACATGGTGTTCGTCTGATGGGAGGAGAGGTTCTGCAGTGGCCATGAGACCCCAAAGTCCTGGTAGCTTAGGTCTGACTTCTGTAGTTTCTAATTCAATTTTTCAGTGACAGCACAATTGGCTTGAAGGCTGGTCTGTCTGGGACAGGTTACGCTTGGAAGTTTAATTAGGTCTTTTCTCGCCGGATGAGTGGGAGACTTGCCCACAAAGCCTCTAGCTGCCTGGGTGATCCCCCCCCCGCCCCCCCGACACACACACACACACACACACACACTTCTCTCTGCACGTTTCGTGTGTGAGAATTCTTTTGTGAAATGTAATGCAGATTGGAAACTGACAATTTGTTTACTTAATCAGATGCAGAGTGATTCTATGGCTGTGGAAAGGTTTCTATTCCAAGCAGTCAGACAGTAATTAACCGGCATGACCCACACACCCTCAATTACAGCAGGTCTACTCAAGCATCTGTTTACCAGGCCAGTTAACTAGCAATTATGGAACCTTTCACTGATGCTTCAAACCAGCAAGCCCTTTAACAATATTCAATTTCCTTGCAAAAGTAAGATGAGTCCATTCTCCCACTTACCTGAGTCTGTTCATTAAACAGCCTGCCAAACTTAGGGAAACTTTCCTAATAGTTTGGCCAAATCTATTAAAGTGCCTGCAGTTGTTTAGTATTAACCCAGTTTACCCATATCATCTTGGGCTGGGATGCTGAAGATCTTACCAGCTAAGCAGAGATAGGCTAGACCTATACTTGGTTGGGAAACCTCCAAAGATAACCAAGGGTGCAGTGAAAGTGGTTTGGTGATTCAGTAAAGGGTGCACTGCTCTCTACTCTCAGTCAGTGTTGACCCAATGCTTCAGCATGGTATTAAAGCAGACAACTGGTGAAGGTACAATTTGAGATTTGTTTATAAAGCCCTAGGTGGCTCGGGTGCTGGATATCTAGGAGACGTCTTTCTCCCATGTGCCATCATGACCACTGAAATGAGCTAGGGAGCTCGACTCAACAGTACCTAAACATCAAGGGGCTGGGGTAGAGAACGACTCTTGGCTAGAACTGGGTTGTTTCGCTGGCCGAACAAAGCTAGAGTATGTTTGCCTGTAGGGGTTGGGGCTTTTTTTCAGTCATTTGACTGCAGGATGTTGTTTGAGGGGAGAGCCCTTTTCGGGAGCTTTGTAGCTTTGATTAAATATTGTGTATCTGCTCAGAGAAATGTTGAGAAGGTGCATTGTAATAAACCTACGTACATAAATGTGTAACTCTCCCACAGGGTGAAAGGGGCTGGACTGAAAGCCCTGAAGACTAAGGGCCAAATTCAGGTGCTTTGAGTAAGTCTAATTGACACAGATGCTAGAGCAATATTTACACTGGGGCTTCCAGGAATGTTACCCATGATATAAACTGATGTAATTTATACCTACTTCCAATCCTTTCCGCATGTAAATAACACAATTTAGACTGGGACTTTCTTTTGCCTGGTCTACACTAGAAAAGGCTTGGTGGTATAGTACAAAAGAGTTCCCTGTTCAAAATAAGCTACATCAGCAAAACCACTTTTTTGCCAATATAACCTGCATCGACACTGGGGCTCTTGCCGATATAAAAAATGTAATTAAAAAAATCAACTCCATAAGCAACATTACTACACTGGCAAAAGTTTTAAGTTTAGAGTTGGCCTTCAGCTCACACCCATGTACCCAGCGAAAAATCCTTCCCTAGCATGTCTGAATTTGGCCAGTGAGTCAGCGGGAGTCAGAGCGGGTGTAACATATACCCTGAGGAGCCAAGTGGAAATGAGACAAATGCTACTCTCACGGAAAGTAAGGTGGGATATTAAAGTCCATGAAGAGTAACATTTTCAAAAGTCGCTTAGGCCAAGATTTGTAAAGGTATTTAGGTGTTGCTGCACTCTGTGTTGCAATGCCTAACTGATTTGGGAGCCTCAATTTCATTTGTAAAATGATATAGGCACTTATGACCCTATATCCCATTGATTGTCAGTGGGATTTTCGCTTGTAAGTGTCTGATTCCCTTTTCAAAATGAGATTTAGGGTCCTAAATCAGTTAGGCATTGCAACACTGAGCACCACAATGCCAAACTACCTTTACAAATCTGGGCCTTAGTTACTTAGGCGTCTCAGTCACGTTCAGAGTCAATGGCCAGATATGTAGTCACCTAAAGAAACTCATAGGCACCTACTGGGATATCCAAAAGTGCCTAAGTAGGTTAAGCACCTAACTTCTATTACAAATCAAAGGGAATTAGGCTGATAACTCATTTAGGCTGCTTTGAGAATCCCCCCAGGTGCTTGACTGCTGCATCGTTAGGAAATCTGTTTCCTTAATGCTTAAATCACTTTTGAAAATGGGACTTGGGGCGCTCCTAAGTCACTTAGATCCAGATGCTCAGAGGAAGGTAGGCATCTGGCTCCCACTGAAATCAACAGGAGCTAGGCACATAACTACTTTTGAGGATCTGGGCCTTAGTTGCCTTTGAAAATGTTCCCTTTCACCTATAAACTGCGTAGAACTCAAGTTTTCAACAGCACCTTGGAATAAGAGGCGGAGTTGACACATCCTGGGTCTAAACTTGTAGTTCTATGGAAGCCAGACATTTCTGACCAGGAACGCACGTCTCTCTGATTCCATGTAAGACTTTTTTTTAAAATATGCATTCAGTGGGGAGTGAATGTGACTTGTGCACTGGGCAATGAATGACACATGCACTCAAAGTGCTTTAACACCATATTTCTCCACACTAAGTTGGAATGTAACGTGTTGACGTTTTGGTGCTGAAATTGTCACAAAAATTGCTGATAATGTTAAAACATGCAATGATTGAGGGTTAGCCATCCAAGTGCATTATTTTTGCTTAAAAAGTAAGTGTCAAAATTAAGCCCATTTAGCTGTCAGCTGCAAAGATTCCATTAAGCTCAAAAATTTCTCTACCATGGCAGGCAGACAGCCAGAAAGATCAACAGATTTATCAGCTAGACAGGCAGACACATGAACATCTTGGTGTCAAAAAATGTGTCTGCAAAGTAACAGATGTGGGGACCCAAAGTCCGTCACAATGCAGCAGCCTAATTACAATAATGTCTTGAAGGCCACTCAAAACACTCAAAGGAAACAAATTACATGTGCATGCCAACCCTGTCTGGGCAGTCAGGAAATGACGATAAATGCCCCCTTCTTTCTCTGGCACAGCCCACGCCCAGAAAAGTTAATCTGTTACATTTAGTGCAGCCCCCCCAATCATGTTATGCCAGAGGAAAAGTCCATAAAACAGGTAAATGTCAGAGGGAGCTGTACTTGGATAAAGAATACAGAGCAGTTGTAGATTTAAGCACATCTTCTCAGGCCACAGCAGGGCAGTAAACTTAACTTGGCTCACCTGTTGCCAAACAGAAGCACTGTGAACTCATTCTTCTGTAAAAGAGCCTCTTGTTGCATACCAGGGAGTAGGGCACGTGACCAGGAGTCAAGAGACCTGTGTTCTATTCTTGGCCCTGCCATTCACTCATTGTCTGCCATTTCCATTCTGTGTCGGTTTCCCTATCTGTAAAAGAGGGATAGCTGATATTCACCCGCCTTTGTGATACACTTTAAGATCAATGGGTGAAAAGTGCTAATTACCATTATCATTAATATTAAAAGGAGGGTGATGGAACAAGAGGCTGTAATTATAAAACACTCCAGAGCAATGCTCTAAGACAATGCAGCCTAGGGTGTTATGACAGGGTTTCATGCCATTAGCTCAGAACAGTGCAGCTGGCTGTACCTGTGGGTGTGTACTATTATATATGTATGAGTACGGTTCAAGATGGCTGTGAGGTTAAAAAAAAAAGGAGAAGAGGGTTTGACTGAAATTCTGACAGAAGACTGAAGGAAAAGATGGATGGGGAGGAATCTCCTGATTGCTAAATAAACCCTAGTCCGTTAATGTGCAAGTAGTGCTTTTATTTCTACATACCCCGCCCCCACCGCACAAGTGCATTCAGTTGCCACAAAACTAACTGTACAATGAATCAATGCCAAAGAAAAAAGAAAAGGACCCTTTATTCGTGGTATATCACATCAATAGACACTTTATATTAAAATCAAGGCACATGGTTTCAAAATTTAAAAGCTACAGAAAAAAAACCCCATCTATCCATTAACGCTTCCATAACTTCTTATTTGAGTTGGCTAGAAGTCTCTGTTGGAACCACCTGTGGAAGCATGGCAGGTGTGGAAATGTTCACTGCAAACCAACTTGGCTGCAAAGGGCACAATTAAGATAGTTTGCTAGCCAGGAGCCTGGTTAGCTTTGGATGTTAGCAAATCAAAGTGCTATTACTACAGAGTTCAACCCTTCCCCACCCCCAGTGCTGGAAAGGCCGCTGGGGGTGGGAATTCTTGTCACATAATCAATGTGAGTGTTATAGTTTAGGCCCAAGATTTAACTTTCCTACTATTGTTAGGACTTTGTGGTGAATGTCCTCCACATTCTAAGAGCCACATTTTTGGAAGATGGGACAATGGATTCATCTGCTAAAATATACATACAGTTATGATACAGACAAAAATTGATTATCAAGCTTTTAAGAGAGAATTAAACACAAAGAAAACACATTAAACCTATAAAAATAAAGCAGTTTTCAGGTGCCTTTACATAACTTCTAAGTGCTCTGGCCTTATCTTTACATTATTTTATTCTTTCATGTTTTCTTCTACTAGCTTTATAAAGCAAATAAATTCACCCTCTGCTGCAGAACTGAGGATATAATTACAGCCTGTGCTTGCTACGTATTTTAATTGTTTCAGGTTATTTTAATCATTTTGGTTCACAGAGGGGACCAATTCTTGGTTTTACAGGATTCCCTAGGTTGCTCTAGGGCAGTGGTTTTCAACCTATTTACCATCGTGGGCCACATACGCAGCTCTCTGTGTGTTATGAGCGCCACGTTCACACAATATATATACAACCTCAGGATGTCCCATGTATCTGATTGGGCCACAAGTGCCCCTCGGGTTGAGAACCACTGTTCTAGTGAATACACTGGCAGCACAGTGTACGGTATTTATCAGCAAAGATGCTGTCTAGCAGATGTGATGGAACAGTAACATCTTGACAATTTGTGGCCAAGATTCCTCAGCACCATTTGCAAAAACATGAGTCATTTGTCATTTTATCATTTTTTTTAGGTCCCAGAGCCTAAAGATATAGTAGAAAAGGACAACAAAACACTAGGAATGTGTGAAAAAACCTTATACCACTTTTTGCAGACAAACAAGCCAGCTTTATGTTATGGGAGCAGGAATCAAACAATGTTCCAAAAGAGCAGGATTCTGAATAGTGTGACAGCAAATTCAGAGGTAGTTTTGAATCTAGTCTGAAATTAGCAGATATATAACATAAAATCTGAGCACAACTCCCGCAACTCTTTGATGTTGCGAAACAAATACAAGTTTAGGAGCTGATCCTGCAAACACTGATCAATGGGTGTAGTTGCAACAATGAGTTGTTCCACTGACCTGAATGGGATTGCTGATGGTAGTAACCACAACTTGCAGCCGGCATTTCCAGGATCAGGACGTTAGGATTTAATATTAGTTTTACTATTTATCTTGTAAAGAAATCTTTCTTTGTCTTTTTATCTAAATGAAAGTGACAGTCAAGTATGTCTTGCTAGGTTGATTGTTGAGAGGTTTACCTTGCCATTACTTTTCTGCAGTGTCTGAATGCAGCATTTCTTTCTCTACCAACTGTGCTCTTTTCCATTTGGCACACCATGCTTGCTGGTTTTTTCCACCTGCAAGCTTTAACCCTTTTTCCTGCAATGCTCAGCTGGGGCTTGTGTTCTGCTGTATCACCAGCTCTTCAAAATGAGAAATGTAACATGAGGCAGCATCAGTCATGTTTTGCCCGGGGTACCTGCAATACTGAGCAGCCCCTGAGTGCATGCACTGCAGAGTAGGATAGCTTTGCTCCTGTTTTCTTCTTTGTTGTCATAAATATCCCTGCAGATGTCACTGATAACATCAACACAGTTCTGGGAAGAGGTTTGGCAATTAATTTGTGCTCCCACTGCTGGCTAGTGGGTTCTGTAGCTGCAGAACAGTTGCACTGAATTACATTAACAAAAAGTGGCTAGTGTCCTTACTATTGTTAGTAGAGCTGCCAACCCTAACGGCCAGGTCTGCCCTGCTTGTATAAATCAGCCAGGTTCAAAACTCATTGAACAGATACAAAAATGTCATGAGATTGGCTTACAATGAGTTAGCTTTATAAATAAATGATCCGTATTTGTGTTTGGCCTGTCTCCCCATTTATTTATTTACTAACCTTTCGAGAGATGCTTTTATTCCCAATTTATGTGCCATCACTTAGGGCTGAAAACTCGACCTGAAATGCACACACACAAATGGAAGCCTCCCCACACCAGCACAGAGTAGAACTCCATGCCCAGTCTCCTAACCCCGTCCATTCTTTTTCCTCTCTTCATCCCTCCCTTAATGCTTCCTTGCTTCCCTCTGAAGACCCCTCACAGACCCTCTCATCTGCACTTCCCCTCATTCGCCTGCTCCATCCCCTGTCCCCCACCCTCCACTGTCTAGTCACCCGTCCCTATTCCCCTCCCTACTTCCCCTTGGCCTCCTTACATTCCTCTGCCACTCATTTCTTCTTTTCTCTTCCGTTTCAGTTTCTGCCCCTCCCATTCTCCCTTCTTGTCCCCCACACTCTCCTGTCCCAACACTTCCTTGCTCCCTATTTTCTCTCCTTATCCCTTCCCACCACATTTCCTTCCCCTCCATTTCACTCACTGCTCCTTGTAACACTTCCTGGGCGTACCCAGGGTTGTGAGGCACCTCGCTACCACCTGCCCTTAGTATGAGGACATCTTGTCTGTGCCTGTGGTGGGTCAGCTCTCCAACTCCATCAGCCACAGACAACACAAGCACTGCCCTCTCAGCCTACACCGGCCCCGCTGTCTCTCTCCAGGTTAGTGACAGGCCATTTCAACCGCTGAGCCTTTTGAGCGTCTTCCTGGAGTGTCCAGCCCCAAGTCCACCGGGCGCTTGCAATATTCACTGATTTGCTGCTTTAAAAGAAGCAGTACACTCCTGCATACCAGTTACACCTCAGATCACCACTCAGGTTAATATACTGCACTTTGATGGGTTTACAGTGAAAGTACGTATACATTTATTTAACAAAGCTCAGAGATTCGGGTAATAGCAAGTAAAAGTACTGTAAACCGTTGGTCACATAAAATATAATCATAACACACATTCTAGAGCCTCAACTTACTTAACTAGATATTTTCATGTCTTACAGAGTAATGCTCACCCAAAGTCCTTTCAGCGTTTTACAGCCAGGCTTGGCTGTGATTTTCTGTTCATGAGAAAATTCACGTATCTATTTGCTGGTTGTTTTTTTCCTGTGTACTCCTTTCTTGTAGATTTTGCAATCTCTTAATCAGCATCTGGCTCAGTATGCACATAAATATACATTGTGCGGCATGCAGTACACAATGACCTGACATTTTGCAATGATTGCAATGACCAGTAGGCTTCTGACTCCCACTAGGGACTCCACATGCCACCTTTTAGGGAATCAGACCCAAGCAATCCCTGTGCAATCCTATGCACCCCCTGTGCCCTCTGCCAACTGGCATCAAGAAGACCTTGGCCACAACTCCCACATTCTGTGCCTGTAGCCCCCCTCCCGACCTCTTACATTCATTTAATTATTGTCCTACCCAGAGCCAAGACATTACAAACTCAGCAAATAAATACCAAGTCTCCGTTACTGAACTCTGGTAATGAGGCACAGCAAAAAAGAATTCACATTATAATACTAAAAACTTTGATTTTGTGCTAAATCAGCAAAAAGTCAGCATAAGGTTTTTGCTGGATATTGTCCATGGCAACCAGATTATTAAAACAAAATCAGATTGCAATGCATCACAAGAGAAGTTTAAGGACAATGTGTTAATATCAGACCAAGTCAGCATCTTTAAATTAAATCAATTGAGCCATTGGCTCAAAGTCAGAATTGTTTCCTTCAGACCAATTAAGCGGCAAAGAGGTAACTCTATGGGGAAGAAATACATTTATGTCTAAAACTCAGTGCTCTGATCCTTGGGTTGGCAGCAGCTAAACTGCTGTGGAAAAGGCAAAATCAGCCTCAGGTAGTAATGAGAAAGGGAAGTGGTGTTAGTCTTGGATCGGGGGTGGGCAAACTACAACCCAGGGGCCACATCAGGCCCTTCAGACATTTTAATCTGGCCCTTGAGCTCCCACTGGGGAACGGGGTCGGGGGCTTGCCCTGCTCTGCACGTGCCGTGACTCCGCACAGCTCGCAGAAGCAGCAGCATGTTCCCCCTTTGGCTCCTACATGTAGTAGCAGCCAGGGGGCTTCACACGCTGCCCCTGCCCCAAGTGCTACCTCCGCAGCTCCCAGTGGCCGGGAACTGCGGCCAATGGAAACTGCAGGGGCGGCGCCTGCGGATGTGGCAGCATGCAGGACCACTCTGCATAGGAGTCAGAGAGGGGACATGCCGCTGCTTCCAGGAGCTGCTTGAGGTAAGCGCCATCTGGAGCCTGACCCCTGAACCCCTCCTGCACCCCAACCCCCTGCCCCAGCCCTGATCCCCCTCCCACCCTCTGAACCCCTCAGTCCCAGCCCGGAGCACCCTCCCACACCCTGAACTCCTCATTTATGGCCCCACCCCAGAGCCCACACCCCTAGCCGGAGCTCTCCCCCCCCACACACACACACACACCCCAACCCCCAATTTTGTAAGCATTCATGGCCCGCCACACAATTCCCATACCCAGATGTTGCCTTCAGGCCAAAAAGTTTGCCAACCCCTGACTTAGATCCTTCTGTAGTAATAACCAGTTAGTCAAAGAGCAATGTCAGTTCTAGAAGGAGTAATCACTAGTTAAAGGGTACATGGTTTGGGGACAAAGCACCCACTGAACATCAAAATGTCATCTCAAACCCTGCTTCAATTTCCCATTGTGTGCTAGCAGCATAACTCAGTAAACAGGGCACATAGATGTCAGGAGAGTAGGTTCTTCTCCCAGCCCTGCCACTGGCTTGCTGGGTAGTGTTGGGCAAATCACTTACTACGTCCTGATTTTCAGAGGGCTGTATGCTCACAACTCCAGCCTTCCTCAGAAAGGTGTCTGTGGGTGATCAGCATCTCTGAATGTGTTTGCTAACTTCTCTCAGTTCTAGTGACCTATAATTACAGTAGGTACAGCGTTTCCAGACAAAAACATGGTTCCAAAGTAGACAGTGTCCCTTTAAAGTATTGGAAACTAGGAATTGGATATCTTGGAAGATTTCCTCTCTAGTACACTGATTCACATGGGATTCGGGTTTAACAATGACCATTATTTTGCTACTATCAAACATGATATAGCACCGTAAATTAACATTATGATGTCTATTGTGTCAAATGTCAATGACTGTTTGGTGACAGAAGGTTTGATCCAATGTTCACTGAACTCAGAGGATCAGGGCCCTACCTGTGAACTCAAGTGGTAGCATTATTTTGGTTCCAAATGTAGAAGATGTTCACATCACGAAGCAACTACCATCACAATTAGCACCAGTCATGCCTTGGCAGTCTCAGCAGAGAAGCCACAGATTCAAGAGCCATGATTCCTGAATTCCCTTCCCATTCCTGGAGGTGATCCCTGGAAATTAAGAGGGAGGCACATCAGGGGGGCCACGTAGGGGAAGTTTGCAATGCCCAACACATATTTGTTCTGTCAACAGACGACATCGCCAGTCTTCACAACTGTCAATGTAGCACCTTCCTTCAGCAGCAAATTCACCAAAAATGTTAAAAGAAACAACATTATTTCAATCCTTACTTGTTATAGAAGTTTTTTGCTGCCGCAGACATCAGGAGTATGATTGCCCTGTTCCTAAGAGACACATCTAATACAAAGGTATCTTAGTGAACATGAAGATATCCCAAGGAAATTCTCTACCTGGGCCACAGCAATACACCAATACAGGAAACTCCATAAGACTGGGGAAAAAAAGTTCAGATGAGAAAGATGATACACAAATAAATGAGATCAGACAGACATATGATTCCCAATGAACACGACTTCATTTGCAAGCATTACTGTAACAAATGAAGGACACCACGTAGAAATATTTCCCATCAAGCCAGCTCTTCTTACTTCTGCCAAGAACTTGACTCATCCACCAATAAAGATTTATTACATGACCAAGTATCCAAAAAACTGCCAGAACCTAATTTACTTGAAAATATCTTTTTTGCATCTAACATCCTGTAATTATTCCAGTTCTCTTTAAAATTACCTGAAAGGGGGTTCCAAAGAGGATGGATCTAGACTGTTCTCAGTGGTAGCAGATGACAGAACAAGGAGTAATGGTCTCAAGTTGCAGTGGGGGAGGTTTAGGTTCGATATTAGGAAAATCTTTTTCACTAGGAGAGTGGTGAAACACTGGAATGCGTTACCTAGGGAGGTGGTGGAATCTCCTTCCTTAGATATTTTTAAGGTCAGGCTTGACAAAGCCCTGGCTGGGATGATTTAGTTGGGAATTGGTCCTGCTTCGAGCAGGGGGTTGGACTAGATGACCTCCTGAGGTCCCTTCCAACCCTGAGATTCTATGATTCTATGATTCTAACGCTAGGTGTATTGCCTTTAATAAATATGCAAGGAGAGAAAGAACATTTTGTTTGGCTAGGTAGTGGCTGTGGTACAACATTTATAGAACGTTACAATCTCACACTCTCTCATTCACACTCAAGTGCAGAAGTCATGGAACCAGCTAGAAGACTGACTGGATGGCCAAATGCAGTAATGGAACCGACACTTTACCAGGGCTCAGCAGAAATGTGCGGCAGCTGCTGCCTGGGCACAAGCGACGGGCGGATGCCAGAGTAGAAGAAAGGTAACGGCACCTGTTGAATTCAACTCTGTCTTTCCCAGAAGTGAGAGCTGCCATCCCATAATCCTCCCGCACACCCTGGGTCTGGAACAGTCTCTCAAGCAAAAAGTTTCTCTATTACCCAGAAAGAGAAACAAATCCTTGAAAGGGTGTTTGTTAACAAGCAAGGAGTCCAGTTTAGTTTTCAAACTGGACTTTCAGCACAACACTGAGATAATCCTATTTAATTAGTGAAATGACCCCCTAATGATTCTCAGAACTCATGCTCAACGACTAGGATTACCTGACAATCTAGGATATCTGTGGCCATGAAGGTCACACCTACTCCTTTACTGTCCTTTCTTACACCAAACCTCCCTTTACACCTTACCTGCTAGTATTCCTTCTCGCCTGTATGTAATTCTCAAAAATCAAGATCTCCCAGGTCAGTGTGGTTTTTAGAATACATTTCATCTGGTGACTGGAGACAAAAGCCCATCTTATCCCGGGACAGGTGCAGCATGGACACTTCCCTCGCCGTATCGCCAATGTGCCACATGTCTGGGCTCGAGGAAGGGCGAGTCATTCAGCTTCCATGTTCCTGCGATGGGGTGTACTAGACCGTCTAAGGCTCTCTGCTGGAGTCCTCACGGTCCTACCACACCCCGCCCCAGAAAGGAGCAATGAAGATGTATCCTCCAGGCCTGCCTAGAAAGGCTGCAGGGAAGCCGCCAATCAGAGCCCACCTGGCTCACTTAAAAGGAGCTACAGGGCCTGAGCAGGTGAGTTGCTGGCTTGGACCAGAAGGGTGAGGAAGGAGTGGGAGGCTGTGAGACTCTCCAGGTGATGAGGCCTGAGAAAGACCTTGCACAGGCAGGGAACAGACAGAGAATCCTGAGATAAAGATGAAAGGGAAGGGGCTATGTGAGAAGGGGCCCAGGGAATAGCAGCAGCAGCAGCAGTAATTACACAAAGCAACGTGTAGCTACTATTTGTTGGGACCGGGAGTAGTGGGCGGGCCCAGGTCCTCTCACTGGCACTGGGGAAGTGGCCTAAGCCCCAAGAATGGGATAAGACTCAGTACTAAAAGCCTGAGAAAGGGGCTAAAATGTAAACAGGACACCAGAGAACCACTGAGGACTTGAAGATTCTCCAGGAAGAAAGCCCTGGGGGCACTGCTCTACACCAGGACAGACGCGGACTTAAAGCTAGCCCAGAAGGGGCTGAGGATTGAGCCCAGAGACAGGGCTAAAGATGGTAACAAGGGCACAGGGACAAGTCCACTTGGACCTTTTACCCTGGAAGAGGTTTGTTCATTCACACAGTGACTGTGTGTGACTTGACTGAGCCACGAAAGACCTGCCTCACAAAGGCGACAGCCGCCAGGGGGCATTCGGAGCAGAGAGAGAGTGCAGGTTTTCACCCACCTGACAGAAGGCGCTCACGAGAGGCGAGTGTGCACCGTCACCGTTCCATTTAGGCCGTGCCACCTAGGGAGTCACTTAGTGCCAACTGTCATGATGATTTTTGTAGTGCAGACATTTGTCCATCAGGAATAGTAGAGATATAAACAATTTGTTTCACACAGACCACCAAAATGAGGACTTTCAGTCACTACCAACAGCCACGACATTTGAAACCCATAACAATAAATAAATAAAATATAAGGGCTCTGAATACGGGATCCCTCTTGCACTGCTGTCTCTGGAACCATTGTTTCCCAGTAGATTAGTATTGTTTATATTTCCGTAGTGCCTGGGAGCCCCAGTCATGGACTGGAACCCCAATGAGCTAGGGTGCTGTACAAACACCGAACAAAACGACAGTCCCCTTCCCAAACAGCTCACAATCAATCAGCTTAAAACTGAATCATTTAAAATCTAACAATGAATATGCCAAACTGTCCCCCTTTCTCATCTCACATGTGCACATGCTGATCTCGGCCTAAACAGACTAGAACCAAGTGCTTCATCATCTCTCACCCGCCATATCAGCGTTGCTCTAGAATGCTAAGGCTGAAGTGCTGAGGCAGAGAGTGTAGCAGATATGTGCCCCTAGAATACACTGCCTTTTGAAATGTGCTTCTGCACAAGTTTGGTGTCATCTACAAAGAGCTGCGGGAAACACCTTTGTGTCCAGGCCTTCCCAAATGGTTAAAGTTCCTAGGATCCCAGCCCATTAGTTAGATAAAAAGCTGGGGAGCAAGGACTTTGGGCTCCTTTTTTTGGATCATTAATGGCTCAGCTCTCCCCTTACAAATCCATGGTGATGGGTTTGCTAAATGTCTTGCAATAAATGTTTAAAACTATATTTTATAAGATCTAATCTCTTAATTCAAAAGATGCAGCCCCCAGACTAATCCTAAATCTAAATCATCATCCTCACGACCACATACCCCATTGCTCTTTGTTCCTTTGTCCATCCAAACTGTACTGGTTCTACAGAAACTCCCACCTCCCTCACTCCTATCACTTCATTTCCAGCTCCACCCATCCAAAAACTACCTTATACATAGCTCCAGCAACACCATGTGCACATAACAAACTTAAGAAGCCAGATAGTCTTACTGGTGTAACCTTTGCATTCCCTCCTACTGTACCTCTCATGTTTTCTGCTCCTGACCCACTCACTGGCTCGTCTATAAAATTAGGCCCCAATCGTTCAAGTTATTCCATGCAGGCCCACGCAGAGTCCCTTAGACTTCAATGGGGCTACGCAGCCATAAGACTCTGCCTCCAGAGAAAAGCTTGCAGGATCAGGGCTTTAGATAGTCAGCTCTTCAGGACAGAGACCATAAAACACCCAGTAGGCTTGGGTGCTATAAAATGAAAAATAAAAATCATCAAAATCAATATCCTCACTGCCATCCTGGTACTTCTGTAGGGTTCCCCAGACAGGTCCATCTTTCAGCTGACAGATGGCCTGTTTAGAAAGCAAATGCTGAACAACTAATACAGATATTTCCATCCTTAGAAGCAGCACGGCTTTCCTTTACCTGGCTTTCAGTCCTGGCACCACGATACCCTTGTGCACACTCAACAGTGAGCAGAACTGGAAATAACTCAGTCCAAGAACATGCACTTGGGAAAAGAGCCTTTAAATCATTATCACAGAATCAGAGACACTAGAATGGGAAAAGCTCTGTTAGGTCAGCCCCGGTTCTACCACTAAGCACTTAGAGGATTAGTCAGGTGCAGTGCTCATATCTACCAAAAGAACCCGCTAGTCCAATTTATTCAGTGGGAAATTGTGTAGGAGAGAAAAGAGAGAAAGCCATCAATCCACAGCCTCACTCCCTGGACCAGCTCAGCTGGTGGTCACCAATGCCTCGACTCTCATGCATGGGTCCAGGAGGAGTGCTGGATACTTCCCTGGGCTGGGAGGACTGGGTTTGATTTGCAGCCTTGCATGACATCACACCCTCCTCAAAGAAGGAAAGACAGGGCTTTGTCTCCTGAGAAAACACTCAGAGAATTTGGCTGATGCTCTTCTTACTAAGGGAAAGTTTCAATTAAATTAGTTTCTCTTTCTCTCAGCTCCCTGACACTTTGGCAGTTAATTTCCTATATATAGAAAAGAACAAACTGGCAGGAGGTTTTGTTCAGTCCCAATAGCTTTCGCACATAGTGAAATATGCTCAGGCCCCAGCTGACACTCTGACCTCATAACACACAGCACGCTGTGCTCCAAAGGTTACTTCTTGGCATCAGCCACAGGCTGCTGCTCCTGTTTCAGGACAGATCTGAATCTTATGGAGATGCAGGGTCTCTGCACCCCTCCTCCTGCTGTGTAGGCACAGAAGCTTCCCTCGTCTTACTCCCTAATCTTTCCTACCACATGGGTGCAGAGCCCTCCCTCTGGGCTCCTCCTGCTTGGTGTAGAGGTCTCCTTCCTTCCCCTCTGGGACCACCCTTTGTGTGTGCCCAGTGCCCCAGACTCTGTTCCTGTTGTGCACGAGCAGAGATCAAACTGCCTCCTATGTTGTACAGAGGTCTAGATAGCAAAGCCATCTCGCTGCCAAGGCAGCGCTGACACTCGACCATCTGCTGCCTGTGACAAGCACTTCAGAAAGTGCCAGGATTCTTACCAGTACCTGTTCCAGCCGAGTTCCACACAGCGTAGAGCCCAGCCCAGCGCTCACCTCTGCTTCACAGAGGGAGGCAGACAGAACTGGGACCTAGTTCAAACGATGTGGGACAGGACATCCAAGACAAGATTTGCAGACTCCAAGCAATTGTAAGGCATATTGAACACTGATTGGCTAAAGCAATCTAGGCTGCCTGTGCAAATCTGTCCCAGCTCTGAAGTGACTAAAGCTTGTATGTGAAAACAGCTGGTAATATCCAGCCAGTGCAGTAACAAACTGTCCACACTACAGAACAACCATCAAGCTGGCCCTAACTGGTAGCTGTTGACAGACTCAGAAGAGAGGCCAAGGACAGGGAACCTGAACTTTTCTCGGCTCTCAAGGTTCCCTTCAGGGCAGGGGGGAGTACGTTGGCAGGGCCAATGTACGGAAAGCTTGCCCTGCCACTGACCCTGCCCTTGCTGTAGCTGTTCCATGAATAAAGAGGTCAGAATTACTCAGGAACTGTGAATCCAACTCCTTTTCTGAACATTAAACTCACTTTAAAAGCAGGTAGGTTATTCTTGTTTCTGAAGCTCCTTGACTATTCTTTTTGTGCCGGGGCAGCCCACACTATGGCTTGATTGTGCAGAGCTTTCATTAGGAGTCCAAATGTCTATTTTATAAATTGCTTACAAATTCAGGAGTCATCACAGATTCCTTTCTACCAATGCATGGAGCTTATCTACTTGGCAAAGTTATACCAGTATAAGCTAAGGCGTGAAGTGAAAGCTCTATAGTTATTCCAAAAAGAAAAGGAGTACTTGTGGCACCTTAGAGACTAACCAATTTATTTGAGCATAAGCTTTCGTGAGCTACAGCTCACTTCATCGGATGCATACTGTGGAAAGTATAGAAGATCTTTTTATACACACAAAGCATGAAAAATGGGTGTTTACCACTACAAAAGGTTTTCTCTCCCCCCACCCCACTCTCCTGCTGATAATAGCTTATCTAAAGCGATCACTCTCCTTACAATGTGTATGATAATCAAGGTGGGCCATTTCCAGCACAAATCCAGGGTTTAACAAGAACGCCTGAGGGGGGGAGGGGGAGGTAGGAAAAAACAAGGGGAAATAGGTTACCTTGCATAATGACTTAGCCACTCCCAGTCTCTATTCAAGCCTAAGTTAATTGTATCCAATTTGCAAATGAATTCCAATTCAACAGTCTCTCAGCTACCTTCGAGACACCACTGACTTCCTGAGGAAACTACAATCCATCGGTGATCTTCCTGAAAACACCATCCTGGCCACTATGGATGTAGAAGCCCTCTACACCAACATTCCACACAAAGATGGACTACAAGCCGTCAAGAACACTATCCCCGATAATGTCACGGCTAACCTGGTGGCTGAACTTTGTGACTTTGTCCTCACCCATAACTATTTTACATTTGGGGACAATGTATACCTTCAAATCAGCGGCACTGCTATGGGTACCCGCATGGCCCCACAGTATGCCAACATTTTTATGGCTGACTTAGAACAACGCTTCCTCAGCTCTCGTCCCCTAACGCCCCTACTCTACTTGCACTATATTGGTGACATCTTCATCATCTGGACCCATGGAAAAGAAGCCCTTGAGGAATTCCACCATGATTTCAACAATTTCCATCCCACCATCAACCTCAGCCTGGTCCAGTCCACATAAGAGATCCACTTCCTGGACACTACAGTGCTAATAAACGATGGTCACATAAAGACCACCCTATACCAGAAACCTACTGACCGCTATTCCTACCTACATGCCTCCAGCTTTCACCCTGACCACACCACACGATCCATCGTCTACAGCCAAGCTCTGCGATACAAACGCATTTGCTCTAACCCCTCAGACAGAGACAAACACCTACAAGATCTCTATCAAGCATTCTTACAACTACAATACCCACCTGCTGAAGTGAAGAAACAGATTGATAGAGCCAGAAGAGTTGCCAGAAGTCACCTACTACAGGACAAGCCTAACAAAGAAAATAACAGAACGCCACTAGCCTTCACCTTCAGCCCCCTACTAAAACCCCTCCATCACATTATTAAGGATCTACAACCTATCCTGAAGGCTGACCCAACACTCTCACAAATCTTGGGAGACAGGCCAGTCCTTGCCTACAGACAGCCCCCCAACCTGAAGCAAATACTCACCAGCAACCACATACCACACAACAGAACCACTAACCCAGGAACCTATCCTTGCAACAAAGCCCGTTGCCAACTGTGCCCACATGTCTACTCAGGGGACACCATCATAGGGCCTAATAACATCAGCCACACTATCAGAGGCTCGTTCACCTGCACATCCACCAATGTGATATATGCCATCATGTGCCAGCAATGCCCCTCTGCCATGTACATTGGCCAAACTGGACAGTCTCTATGTAAAAGAATAAATGGACACAAATCAGATGTCAAGAATTATAACATTCATAAACCAGTCGGAGAACACTTCAATCTCTCTGGTCACGCGATTACAGACATGAAAGTTGCGATATTACAACAAAAAAAACTTCAAAACCAGACTCCAGAGAGAGACTGTTGAATTGGAATTCATTTGCAAATTGGATACAATTAACTTAGGCTTGAATAGAGACTGGGAGTGGCTAAGTCATTATGCAAGGTAACCTATTTCCCCTTGTTTTTTCCTACCCCCCCCCCCCCAACGTTCTTGTTAAACCCTGGATTTGTGCTGGAAAAGGCCCATCTTGATTATCATACACATTGTAAGGAGAGTGATCGCTTTAGATAAGCTATTACCAGCAGGAGAGTGGGGTGGGGGGAGAGAAAACCTTTTGTAGTGGTAAACACCCATTTTTTCATGCTTTGTGTGTATAAAAAGATCTTCTATACTTTCCACAGTATGCATCCGATGAAGTGAGCTGTAGCTCACGAAAGCTTATGCTCAAATAAATTGGTTAGTCTCTAAGGTGCCACAAGTACTCCTTTTCTTTTTGCGAATACAGACTAACACGGCTGTTACTCTGAAACCTATAGTTATTCCAGTATAACTCCCCATGTGGACACTCTTCTTCTGGTGTTGGTGTACCTATTTTTGATTTAGCTTATGTCGCTTTGGAAAGGGTTTAAGTTAAGCCAAAAAAGGCCAATCTCACAGCAGAATAAGAGTGTCCACCTGGGGATTTATACTGACATAACTCTAGCAGATTAACTATTCAAGTGTTATTATACCAACTTTCCCATGTAGACAAGCCGTCACACACAAATCCCGCTGTTCTCAAGTCTGGGGCTTCCTTAGCTTTCTCCAGTAGCTGATCCACCAGCCAGCTATTTCCATGTAGGGTGGCCATCTTTTCAAAAGGCAAAAGCGGGACACATGCAGGAGCCCCGCCACCATCCATGGCCCGCCCCTTGTGCCTCCTCTTCCCCTCAAGGCCCCACCCTCTGGCCAGGCCAGAAGCTGGAGCCAGTCTGTTGTAAAAAACTCAAAGAGCCCCAGATCCTCCACCTGCCCTGGGCAGAGGACCAGGGTGCCAGAGAGTAGCCCCTGACCCGTGTCCCCAGCCCCCAGGGCATGCCACCCAGGGCTCCCCACAGCAGTCCAGGCTCCCTAGGTGGCTCGTACCATGGCCCAGATCTAACTTCGAGATTGGGCAGGGACAAGGCCTTAGGGGGAAGAGGGCAAGCAGAGGTGGGGGTCTCATGGTGAGGGGGGGCTAAGGCCCACCTCAGCCCCTCCAATGGGAAGAGGCTGGCACCTCGGGCAGGCCCAGAGCGGCATCACAGGAAATCCAGAACAAATACTGCCATGGAGTCATTCAGTCCAGGACTGGGACTTGAACTCTGCATTTTGGGACTGTCCTGCCCAATTCAGGATGGGCGATCACCTTACTTCCATCTAATGTGTCTTTATAATGCTTTATCTAACCACCCCTCCCTCCAAAACAGAGACACACATCTTGGTTAGAAGGGGTACAAGGCTGCCTTTCTGAATACATCCATTTTCTTCAAGGGCCATTGTTAGACTGTACCAGTCTATACCTACCCCAGATGAGCTACTGATCCTACTGCTAGAGAAGAGACACAGGAGGAGGGCAACGGCTGCATAAACGGAAGAGACCAGCTTGATTCATAGATTCCAAGGCCAGAAAGGACCACTGCGATCATCTAGTTTGACCTTCTGTGTAGCACATGCCAGAGACCTTCCCCAGAATAATTCCTAAGAGCAGATCTTTCAGAAAAACATTCAATCTTGATTTAAAATTATCAGTGACAGAGAACCCACCACAACCCTTGGTACATTGTTCCAATGGCTCTCTTCTAAATATGTACACCTTATTTCCAGTCTGAATTTGTCTAGCTTCAACTTTCAGCCATCAAATCAAGTTATACCTTTCTCTGCTAACCTGAGAGCCAATTATCAAATATTTTTTCCCTATGTAGGTACTGACAGACTGTGATCAAGTCACCCCCTAACCTCTCTTTGTTAAGCCAAACAGATTGAGCTCCTTGAGTCTATCACTAGAAGACATGTTTTCCAACATTCAAAATCCTCATGGCTCTTGTTTGAACCCTCTCCAATTCATCAACCTCCTTCTTGAATTGTGGACACCAGAACTGGACACAGGATTCCAGCAGCACTCACACCAGTGCCAAATACAGAGGTAAAATAACCTCTCTACTGCTACTCAAGATTTTCCTGTTTATGCAACCAAGGATGGCATTAGCCCTTTTGGCCACAGCGTCACACTGGGAGCTCACATTCAGCTGATTATCCACTACCAACCCCAAATCTTTTTCAGAGTCACTGCTTCCCAGGATAGAGTCCCCAAGCCTGTAAACAGGACTTACAGTCTTTGTTCCTACATTTACACATGTACATTTAGCTGTATTAAAACACGTTTTTGGCTTGTGCCCAGTTTGCCAAGTGATCCAGATCAGACTGTATCAGTGACCTGTCCTCTTTGTTATATACCCACTCCCCCAAGTTTTGTGTCACCAGCAAACTTTATCAGTGATGATTTTACGTTTTCTTCCAGGTCATTAATAAAAAAAATGTTAAACTGTGTAGGGCCAAGAACTGATCCCTTCAGGGCCCCACACCATCGCTCAGTGATCACTATAATAATCGAATGGCAGCACTTCAGGCAAAGAGCTTCAGGCAAGCAGTGGCATAGGAAGTAGCTCAATGGTATTTTATTAGTAAGTAGGATCAGGTGCAAGGACTGCAGGAGACAGAAAGAGAACAGTGATAAAATGTGCTTTTCTCGCTACATGCATATTATAAAATTTCAGATGTGCTGTCTGACTGAAAGCACTGCTACAGGAAAGAGAATATAGGAGCACTACCAAATTCCGTAGTATTTTCAAAGATGGCATGGCCAGAACAGTAATTTTCCTTTAAACTACAGAAAGTGGCTCCAGGAAGCATGACAGCACCTGTAGGTTTTTTGTGGGGGCTAGTAAGTGTCATGCAAATTATTCAAGCCCTGAGTTTGATAAGTGGGAATCATGGGGCCAATTCCGACAAAGTACTTCTGAAGAGAGGATGGAGAGTGACATCCATGAAGGCCACATTTTTTCCTGTAATCATGGTCCAGAAGTGTACAAAAGAAAGACAAAACTATCATATGTGACTCTTTCTTCACAAACTTTCCAGTAGATGTATGATGCTGTATCATTTATATATACGCTTGGCCAAAAGTGACCAGCAATTTTAAGCACCACTGTTCTCAGCTCTTCTCTCCTGAAG
The DNA here is from genome assembly GCF_015237465.2 of Chelonia mydas. NCBI lineage: Eukaryota > Metazoa > Chordata > Testudines > Cheloniidae > Chelonia > Chelonia mydas. The sequence goes on along the minus strand of NC_051259.2, from coordinate 16,212,283 downwards.
GATCTGAGACATTATATGGAGAGTTTTTACAATCTGACTAGAATTAAGCAAGACTTTTCTTATTATTATGTAAAATCAACTTGTTCACTGAGCAATCTTTAATTGCCTGCATGTATGGATAGATCAACAGATTATCTAAATCCCAAAGAACACAAACTCACACCACTGACAGCAAAGAAATAAAGAAACGCTAAGGACTAGATCCTTATCTGGTGTTAATCAGCATAGCTCCAATGAAGTCAATGTAGTTACACTGATTTGGACCAACTGAAGATCTGGCCCTAGATTTAATTCTGATGGTTTCGAAATCATATTTTAGACAACGTCCTAAGTATAAATAAGAGAAGACAGGCCAATTCATGTATCTAAGTATTGAGAATGGGATTTATATATACATACAAGTAGAGGATTATTGTCACTGTACCTATGAGTGCCAATGGGCTGCCTGAGTTAGAAGTTCTGTATTCGCAAAAAGAACAGGAGTACTTGTGGCACCTTAGAGACTAACCAATTTATTTGAGCATAAGCTTTCGTGAGCTACAGCTCACTTCATCGGATGCATTCAGTGGAAAATACAGTTGGGAATGCATCCGATGAAGTGAGCTGTAGCTCACGAAAGCTTATGCTCAGATAAATTGGTTAGTCTCTAAGGTGCCACAAGTCCTCCTTTTCTTTTTGTGGATACAGACTAACACGGCTGCTACTCTGAAGCTCTGTATTGAGGATCTATACACAGTCATATGCTCCAGTTTGCTTTGGCACTGCAGTTATCTTTGCACAATTAGAGGACGCTTTCATTCAGAAGCAGTTCAGATAAACTAGGAAATGCAGAAAGGTGTTAGCTCATCGTGTCCATTCCCCTGCCCATGCAGCATGAGTCACCACAGCCTGTTTCCCCGGGATTTAACAACGAATAATGGGGCTTCCGACTTTTCCTCTGGGAGACTATTTCATACTTTCCCCCACGGAAATATTTCCTTATATTCAACCTAAAACTGTACTCTGCTCCATTTCATTCCATTATTTCTAGTTATCTCCATCTGGATAACGCTGAACAATTCCTCTTTGTCCTGGGTCTTAGAAATATGGTCAAGAAACAAGGAGCATCTCCATTTGGGAATATAAACGACTCTAGATCCTATTGTATAATTTCTCTATAATCACTGGAGTTTGTAAAACTTCCTACTTGCAGTTTAAATTAATGTGCCACTTATCTCTCCTTCCAGATCATTAATGATGCTGCTAAATAATTCAGCAATTAAATTCCTCATGTAAAGGTAAATCTGATGCAACATGAATTTGTTTAAATGACAAGATTTAAATCCTGCTCTATTGCATATATAATTGCTTCTAATATAGTATTAAACATTTTCCTCCTTTCTTGTATATTAATATTGGAAGATACAATAAACAGTAAATAAATAAATAACAGGCCAAAAATAGGAAGGCAAAACAATGTTCTTGTTTAATGTTTTTCTACCTTTAATGTTCTTCCACCTATTTAATGTTCTTCCTAAGGACCCACTAGCCTGACACCACTTAAATATGTACCATGTGAATGAAGCATCCGTGTTCCAGCACCAGAATATGGAATAACGAACAGTAAAGGGGTTACTTTAAAAAGGTGGGGGGCGGGATTTAAAGAGGCTAGAAGATCCTCTCCTGGCTTTATAAGGTTTTGTTCCAAGACAGTCTGTATCCCCAGTCCAGCTCAATATGTCTTTTATTGAACTGTGAATATGAAATATATGTTGTGAGATGGACTTAGAGAGATTGATTTATGGTGCCCCACATACCGAAACAGGATAGATACTGTGATTATCACAAGCAGTCAAGTTATGAGCTTTGGGACTTCAGTCACACCACTTTGGGGAATTTTGAATAGCAAGAAAAAAAAAAGTTGTTGGAAGTGCAAGAATGTTTCACGGCATAAATCTGGCTCTACTGCCCAACAGCCCTAGTGTCACTACGCTTGGTGCCATACCTCAGAGTAAATTCTGTTAGCATGCATCAAGTGTTCTTTAATTTAAGTCAACATAATGCGTACACAGCAGTGTCAAGTAAACTACAACCAGGCAGAATTACATCTGTAGAAACATTTCCCTTCCTCCCTCACTCTAACTTCATCTGATTACTCTTTCCCTAACTCAGCACTGACTTCAGAAGATTTCATCCTAAAGAGAACTTACATTTCCACCAGTGTCCCCATGCCAATGTGGAGCTAGGATTTACCCTTCCTGGCAGCAGGTGAGAACCAGTCAAACCCACTACCTGGCACCTTCCCTTCAATTTGAGGCATTCCACAGCCTCACACAGGTGAGTCCCGTGCTCAACAGAAGTGAGCTAAAGAAAAACAGAATCAGACTTTTTTCATCAGCCACACAGACACCAGGTCATTTACTGCTCCCAGAATTAGACTAATAAATACTGAAAAACACAAAGTAGTTCTCCCAGTTTGGTGCAGGGGGACAATCAAGAAACATTTTTTGGACAGAGTGAATTCTTCATCCAAAGTAGGTACTTGTTCTGCACAGAAACGTGAGACTTTCCAAAACACATCCAGAGAGATCCTTGCAAAAACCAGCATCTGTTTAGATCCGTAGAGGAGATGAATAAGAGAGGAAATGAGAGAGGAATATTAAATAATGGTTGGTATAAAGTAATAAATTCAGCACTCCTATTTTTCATTCCTCATAATACAACAGCAAGGAGCCATCCAGTAAAATTGAAAAGAAACAAATTTAAAATAAATAAAAGGAAATACTTTTTAAAATTACACAATTCCTGACTAAGCTGTGGAGTTCATTACCACTACATAGCATCGAGACCAAGAACTCAGCGTTCAAAAGTGGATTAGAAATTTACACTGACAAAGAAAACACCCACAATTACACTAAGTAGGGTAGCAAATGTAAGGGATATAAATCCGACTGCTTGAGGACATAATACGAATGTTAGTAGCCTTGGGTAAAGAAGAATCGTCCCCTGCAGGCAGATTATTCCATATCTATCCATTGTGGGGCTGCCCCTTCCCCTGAAGCATCCCATACTGGTCAGTCCTGAAGACAGGACACTGGATGAGACAGAACGCAGACGTCTGATCTACTATGGTAATTCCCATGTTCCATATGTCCAATGTGTAGTATTGGGTGAGCAGGTCAACTCATTCTTTGATGCAGAGCTAAACGTTTTTTAACCGTACACTCACTACTGATGGCAGCAACTAATTCTTCGTGGACATTGAAGAAGACTCTACTGACACAGCGATGCATCAGGCAATAGAAAGCAAGGGCTAAAGACCTTTCACTGTTCCCTCAGCCAGACCAGCCCTACATATAGAGAACTCACCCTCTTTAAGACATGAGGAACTTGCCTCATATGCAGGAACCAAAAGGAGCCTTTTCCTTAGATGATGGTGACATGACAGGAACAAGGTATCACAATTATTTTTATTATGATAAATCCTGTATTTGCACTTTCCAATTAATACCAAAGCACCTCCTAGCTTCCTAAACCCCTGTAAATTGCTCTCAGGGGACAAGGGCCTACAATTCACTAATTCTTCTACCTGATACACATTAGGAATGAACTTAGGATAAAACAGCCTGATGGATCTGAAGCATTTCTACAATAGTATAAGACAACCTTGCTTTCTTGATGATAAGCTGAAAGTAAAGTTATCCACTGTGATCCAACCAGGACTGGAAGGCCTTGAAAAACCACCTCTGGATGGTTAGCATGTCCTCTTGAGAGCAAGGTCCTGAAACCTGCTCTGCTCAGACTGAATGTTCACAAAGGAGAAAAACACCTGCCTTACCTTTTGTTTTGAGCCATGAGAGCAGTTACCAGTGGAAGATGCAAAAGGGAAATCTGCAAGCTGCTTTCCTATGGTATGTGACTCCTTATTCTACGAAAGGGCAGCTTGGTCAAGCAGAGGAGGATAAAGCTTCTCCCAGGCATCTCCTGCAGTAGCAGCGTTTCCAGCTCAAATATTCTTTGGAGACTTAATCTAGACACTTACCAAACTGTATCTCCCTGTAAGTAGAGAGATCAAGTCCTTTTCTTATTGCCTACGGCAGTCTGGAGAACATGCTTGGCCCAGCAGTCCCACTTCCCTTAGTCCCGGGCTTGCTTTGGAAGCTGAGTGGGACCAAGGCGGAGGACTTGAAACTCTGGTATAGCTGTGGTCCTGGAGAGTACTCTCTACTTGTCACTGCAGTTTTCCTCCTTGGCTTGGCTTGCATTCTACTCTCTCAAGGGATGGAATCATTTAAATTTAACTTTTTCCTAAAAGTGCCCTTTTTGCTAAATGCCAACTCCTCAAAATTGACTGTCTGGAGATTTAGTTTCTTAGGAGAAGCCAAAGAAATTCACCCTTTGCCCCCAAAAGACTTGCGCCCTGTCTCCAAATAACCTATAGCTTCCCAGCCAGCAAATGCCTTTTTCCTCTTTAAGTATTTTCCTGTTTCACATTATCACATGCTCACTCTGTTACAACAACTGCATTACCTATGTGTAGCTTGTCCCCTCTATAAAATCCACAGTTAAATTGTTGAGATTATAAACTACCCCTGAGATGTGGACAATCTAATTTATTTTCTTTCCTGAAAATAGAGTCAAAATTAACAAGAACCTAAAGCACCACCCACAGAGAAGAGAATATTACATACTAATGGACAACTGGTTTATTAATAACTCAATAATTATTAAATAATTAATCATTAATAAATACTAATACATTTTAGTCCTTCAGCATGCAATGATCAAGGGCCTCAAAGTGCCTCAAAAGAAAATAACTAAACAACATACTGCAAAACTATAAAGTAAGAGGTCTGATTATGCACTCCTTCCCCAGGTCAAACTCCCACTGAAATCAATGGGGTTTTGCCTGAGTAATGATGGTATGACTGGCCACAGCAAGGAACCACAGATCAGAGACAAGCAAATCACAGTGACAGTGTAACATCCAGCAACAGCCACACCATTAAAAAGGAAACAAACAAGCCTTCATCTTAGCCCTGAAGGATGCCAAGGATGAACAATGGGGTGTAGGGAGGAGGGAAGGCCCTGAAGGATGCCAGAGATGAACAATGGGGTGTAGGGAGGAGGGAAGGGGAGTTACCACAGTTATCCACCATGCAGAGAAATGTAAGCCAAACAGAAAAGGAAGTACCAGTCAGCGGTGTCACACTAGTTACCGTGTTAAATTCGAGGGAGGGAGTTGTCACCACCTGCTGGGAGAAAACGTAAATCCCAAACTCTTGGATTGGCACAGAGAGCGACGCAGAACAATCATTTATTCTTCTGATGCAGTTTTATGCACTGACAGTGAGTTGCTTTTTTATCCTTTGACTCTATAACTATTTATGAGAAACTCTCTGTGGATTTAAAATAATCTATCCAGACTGCCAAGCAGCCAGAGATAAATTATTCATGAAAGGGTTGATTTCACAGGTAGAGTAAGTACATCTCAACGATTCAACATACATTTTTTAGGAACTGCTATATCAACATAGATGAATAACTACAACATAAGACATTTTAATAATATGTAATAAAATAAGTTCTACATTAAATGGGAAAAAAACCCAACCGCCCCACTATAAATCATGTTTGTGATCCCCACAAACTTCAACAATGATGTATTTCTAACAAGTCCACTTATCCCCATGAAATTCCATTCAGACTTGGTTCTTCCTCTCCTATTCCCACAAATCCAGCCCCCGGCGCTGAGGCAGGATTACATAATCCTAGACCATCCCTGACAGGTGTTTGTCCAACTCGTTCTTAAATACCTCCAGTGATGAGGATTCCACAACCTCCCTTGGAGGCCTATTCCTGTGCTTAACTACTCTTATAGTTAGAAAGCTTTTCCTAATATCTAACTTAAATCTCCCTTGCTGCTGATTAAGCCCATTACTTCTTGTTCTACCTTCAGTGGACACGGAGAACAACTGTTCACTGTCCTCCATATAACAGCCCATAACATATTTGAAGACTGTTATCACGTCCCCCCTCCAAACTAAACATGCCCAGTTTTTTTAAACAGGTCAAGTTTTCTAAACCTTTTATCATTTTTGTTCCTTTCCTCTGGATTCCCTCCAATTTGTGATGTCCAGAGTTGGACACAGCACTCCAGCTGTGGTGTCACCAGAGCAAAGCAGTGTGGGACAGTTACCTCCTATGTCTAACATACGACACTCCTGTTAATACACCCCAGAATGATATTAGCCTTTTTTGCAACTGCATCACAGTGTTGCATCACATATTCAATTTGTGACCCACTATAACCCCCAGTACTACCACCTACCCAATTATTCCCCATTTTGTAGTTAGGCATTTGATTTTTCCTTCCTAAGTGAAGAACTTTACACTTGTCTTTACTGAATTTCATATTGATGATTTCACACCAATTCTTTAAGTTGTCGAGGTTGTTTTGAATTCTAATCCTGTCCTCCAAGGCACTCAGAACCCCTCCCAGCTTGGTGTCATCTGAACATTTTATAAACATACTCTCCAAGCTATTATTCAAATCATTAATGAAAATATTGAATTGTACCAGACCCAAGCCCAAGCCCTCCAGGACCCACTAGATATGCCCTCCCAGGTTGACACCAAACCTTTGATAACTACTTTCTGAATTTAGTCTTTCAACCAGGTGTGCACTCACTTTATAGTAATTTCATCTAGATCACATTTCTCTAGTTTGCTTATGACACGTCATGTGGAACTGTGTCAAAAGTCTTATTAAAATCAAGATATTTCATGTCTACTAGGCCAGTAACCCTGTCAAAGAAGGAAATTAGGTGGGTTTGGCATGATTTTTTTCTTGACAAATCCATGCTGGCTATTCTTTATAATACTATTATCCTCCAGGTGCTTACAAATTGATTGTTAAATAATTTGTTCCAGTATCTTTCCAGATATCAAAGTTAGGCTGACTGGTCTATAATTCCCTAGGTCCTCTTTGTTCGCCTTTTTAAAGACAGGTACTATGTTTGATTTTCTCCAGTCCTCTGGGACCTCATCTATCTTCCATGAGTTCTCATATACAATTGCTAATGGGTCCGAGATTGCTTCAGCAAGTTCCTTAAGTAACCTAGGATTAAATTCATCAGGCCTTATTGATTTGAGTATATCTAACCTAACTAAATATTCTTTCACCCATTCTTTCCCTATTTTGGTGTGCATTCCTTCCACCTTGTTGTTACTATTAACTGCGTTGAGTATCTGGTCACAATTAACCTTACTAGTGAAGACTGGAGCAAAATAGGTATTAAATACTTCAGCCTTCTTGATGTGATCAGGTATTAGCTCTCCTTCCCCACTAAGTAGAGGACCTACAGTTTCCTTTTCTTTCTCTTGCTCCTAATGTATTTAAATAACCTCTTCTTATTGGCTTAAAACAAGTGAAAGGTACTATTCAAACATACAAACATTACCAGCAGCCCAGTTAAGTATGTAAATCCTTATTAAAGACCTTACCTAGTTAGGGTAAACACACTACTATAGTGCAAAAATTATGCAGTATAAAAAACACAAAGAGCAGTGATGACCTAAGGAAGCAGCATTCTCCAAGCATAATGTTCAGGAGAGTGGATTCCTACCCATATCGACCTTATGACTATTTTTCAAAACTGTTTCCATTCTTTCATCCTCATAAAAAAAATTAATTAATTTTCATTCTAATAAAATGACAGCCCTAAAACCTGAAATCCTAGTAATTCCTCCATTGTAAGGGTTGCCATCTAAAGTGTGGCTCTGCTCTGAGAAATGACCTCAAAAAAGGTAGTGTTGTGGTTCCAAATGTATTGTCTCTCAGTGACTCAGGACCAGACTTGTGCAGCTTACAAGGCAAAAGATGGTGGTGATGTTTTTAACTGCCAGGCTACAAACCCCTCCTGTGATCTGAGAGTTAAGCTGGATTTTTTCTTCCTCACATATCGTCATTAGTAATAACCGTTCCACAAGCCAAATCAGACTCTCAATGATAGCAGGCAAACCAATAGCTTGTAAATTATAAGCGCTCAGTAAATACTTCTGTTGATGATGCACGAGTAGAAATAGAATCCAGCTCTGTCTCTACAGCTATGTTGGCGCTGCAGAGTTAAAATATTAATCAGCAATAAACACTTATTTTTGTCACTAAAGTCAGCAGATGAGACTCTGAATACACAAAAAGGGTGAAATTTATCCCTGTGCAGACGGCCAGCACAAAACCTAAGTACTATTTACATTCCACTTAAACCCTCAAAAGAGGTGAATTTCACACAAAGCACAGATGTGCTGAATATGAAGGGGCCATTTTCACAATCACTTTACAGAGGCAAACTAGTTAAGTCCTACGGATTGATTCTCCTGTTTACACTGTTAAACTCCATTAACGCCAATGGAGTTATTCCTAGATTTACACCACTGAGAGAGAAGCATCAGTCCCCAACTTTTTACACCCTCTAATTTTGCAGAAAATGTAGCCCTAGCACTACAGCAAACCCATTGGCAGTATAAGCTATCACCTCACCTGTCCTGAAACTCACCTGAAAATATCACCAGGGCACCTCTGCTGACATTGGCAGCAAGTCTGACGTTGTCAAAGTGTATCATCTTTGGAAAATAGCTGGCCCTGATTCTGATCTCACTTACACCTGTTTCCACCACTGTCAATGGTCTCACTCAGGATTTAAATCAGTAAAGCTTAAAACAGAGCCATAGATTTTTAGTAAACACTGGGGGGCAGATTCTGCAGCCTTTTGTTCTACTGAATACCCATTATTCCTGCAAGTAGTCCCAAGCAAGTTAATGGACTTATCCTGCTTTCTTATCCTAGTGTCAATCAGGGGTAATGCCACTGAAGTCAATGGGATTTAAATAGCATTAAGGAGATCAGAATCAGGCACAGTGGGACTACTTGTATGAGTAAGTGCTACTCAACACAAGTAAAAGTTGAAAAATCTGGATTTCAATGTCATGAACATTTTACTATAAATGTATATATAATTCCCCTGCCATTACTACAAAAACCTGCACAATTATCTTGCTAGGTTACCAATGTATCACTGACAAGTGCCACACAGGTAAACACAGACTTCTACAGTGCCGCAGGTTATGTTTGGCAAGTAAATGCTGCTCTGATCAGAGATCAGTAAAGCCATCAGGAAGCCATTCTGACTGGGCAGCTCTCTTCAGTGCCTGTTTCTACAAGCTGAAGAAGTATAAAAAACCTGGATAAAAAGCTATTGCCAGAGAAACATTCTTTGTTCATCCTGGTAGTTTAAGTTCACTGAACAAGAGATGCTATCAGACTTAGGCTACAACAGTGAGCACCTTGTATTGTTGCTACTGTGCATGACTGAGGGGTGGAGGGAACAACAGCCACACTCAGTTAATACAAGGAAGAAAACTGTTCCACAAGGGTTACTCTAGCTGTTTTCAAACATTAATGCAGATATGTCAAATCAATCCTCAGCTCTATAAAGAGGGCTGATTTGAGCATATCTGGGATGACAAGGCAACAGATTCAAATCAAATGCAAATAGCATACAGTGGGCTTGCGGTTTTAAAAAAACAAAACAAATGTCCATAAAGTTGAAGAACTGCTTAAGCTTTCAAAAATCTGGGGTCAGTCGGTCCATGCGTGGTTCTATGCGAGAAGGTCAGGGCACCCCTCCACAGCATTCTCATGCTGGGGATGAGTGACAAAGCTCTCTCCACATACCACAGGAGTCCCTGATGCATTCCAGCATTCTGGAGAGAGGCTACAGAGGGCGTCTATTCATTCAGAGTCCCAAAGGAATATTGCTCCTGAGATCGGCATTGTCGGTCAAGTGAACACTACATACTATGTGGACTTGCAGACTCCTTTCTTCAGTCTGCCCTCCAATTCACATGGTTCTTCCAATTGACTGCTGTGTGTTCAAATCAACAAACACACACTCCTCTGCGACTCTGTGACCAAGTGTATCAGTGCCTTCAGGGAAATATTACACAAGAAAACACAGTGCTGCTTGTCTCTCATTTTACAGCAGTCTGAAATACATCTCTACACAATATATAGAATAATGTGACATCTATTAGCTATGATAAATGACAGATTAAATAATGACTATGCACGTTATTGCTAAATGTGAATATTCCAAGAGAAAAACCACGCTGTGAAATTGGAGTTAAGGTTTAAATGGCACTAATTCGCAGCCATTGGGCCAGATCCTCTCCTGCACAGGACACCTGTGTGTAGATCTGTTCATGCAAAGCTGGCCTAAACCAAGCTAACATGGCCTCCAGAGGTTGTTCCTTAACAGGAGAAATATTGAGTGGCATAGATCCTCCATAGTGACTTCTGTGCCACATGGGAGCATAACTCCTATGCCTTGAGGCCCAGCCACTGCAGAAGAAAAGTGGCATGGTAATGGGGCAACTGGCAGTCAGCGCAAATGGCCCAAGAAGGGAAGGAGGCCCATAGGTAGCTAAAAGCCACGTTGCATTCACACAGTCTGCAACTGCACTGGTCACAGACGAGAACTGGGCCCGTATCATAGAATCATAGAATCATAGAATATCAGGGTTGGAAGGGACCCCAGAAGGTCATCTAGTCCAACCCCCTGCTCAAAGCAGGACCAAGTCCCAGTTAAATCATCCCAGCCAGGGCTTTGTCAAGCCTGACCTTAAAAACCTCTAAGGAAGGAGATTCTACCACCTCCCTAGGTAACGCATTCCAGTGTTTCACCACCCTCTTAGTGAAAAAGTTTTTCCTAATATCCAATCTAAACCTCCCCCATTGCAACTTGAGACCATTACTCCTCGTTCTGTCATCTGCTACCATTGAGAACAGTCTAGAGCCATCCTCTTTGGAACCCCCTTTCAGGTAGTTGAAAGCAGCTATCAAATCCCCCCTCATTCTTCTCTTCTGCAGACTAAACAATCCCAGCTCCCTCAGCCTCTCCTCATAAGTCATGTGCTCTAGACCCCTAATCATTTTTGTTGCCCTTCGCTGGACTCTTTCCAATTTATCCACATCCTTCTTGTAGTGTGGGGCCCAAAACTGGACACAGTACTCCAGATGAGGCCTCACCAGTGTCGAATAGAGGGGAACGATCACGTCCCTCGATCTGCTCGCTATGCCCCTACTTATACATCCCAAAATGCCATTGGCCTTCTTGGCAACAAGGGCACACTGCTGACTCATATCCAGCTTCTCGTCCACTGTCACCCCTAGGTCCTTTTCCGCAGAACTGCTGCCTAGCCATTCGGTCCCTAGTCTGTAGCGGTGCATTGGATTCTTCCATCCTAAGTGCAGGACCCTGCACTTATCCTTATTGAACCTCATCAGATTTCTTTTGGCCCAATCCTCCAATTTGTCTAGGTCCTTCTGTATCCTATCCCTCCCCTCCAGCGTATCTACCACTCCTCCCAGTTTAGTATCATCCGCAAATTTGCTGAGAGTGCAATCCACACCATCCTCCAGATCATTTATGAAGATATTGAACAAAACCGGCCCCAGGACCGACCCCTGGGGCACTCCACTTGACACCGGCTGCCAACTAGACATGGAGCCATTGATCACTACCCGTTGAGCCCGACAATCTAGCCAGCTTTCTACCCACCTTATAGTGCATTCATCCAGCCCATACTTCCTTAACTTGCTGACAAGAATGCTGTGGGAGACCGTGTCAAAAGCTTTGCTAAAGTCAAGAAACAATACATCCACTGCTTTCCCTTCATCCACAGAACCAGTAATCTCATCATAAAAGGCGATTAGATTAGTCAGGCATGACCTTCCCTTGGTGAATCCATGCTGACTGTTCCTGATCACTTTCCTCTCCTCTAAGTGCTTCAGGATTGATTCTTTGAGGACCTGCTCCATGATTTTTCCAGGGACTGAGGTGAGGCTGACTGGCCTGTAGTTCCCAGGATCCTCCTTCTTCCCTTTTTTAAAGATGGGCACTACATTAGCCTTTTTCCAGTCATCCGGGACTTCCCCCGTTCGCCATGAGTTTTCAAAGATAATGGCCAAGGGCTCTGCAATCACAGCCGCCAATTCCTTCAGCACTCTCGGATGCAATTCGTCCGGCCCCATGGACTTGTGCACGTCCAGCTTTTCTAAATAGTCCCTAACCACCTCTATCTCTACAGAGGGCCGTAGCCCACACCTGCTGCAGATTCTGATCTGGAGGCAATTTAAGGTGATGGTTTAGATTTATAAGCCTTAATGGCTCTCGTACTGACGACCCTAGAGACCTTACCTTATAGGATACCTGCTGCATCTTAGATAAGCTGATGCATTCTGCATGCCCCTCTATACCACCTCCAGATGCCGCAGTGAGGAATTTGATATAGAAGCTCGGTCCCTTGCTCCTGTGAGCAACTCCTGAGAGGGACTATGCTTTCCATTCCCATTGTCTTTATTGGGAATTGAAGACACACAGCAATTGTAGGAGTCAGTCATCACCTTCAGGACTTAATGTCAGCATTAGACAGATCCTGCCAGGCAGATTAAATTAGCTAAACAAACAGGCTACAGGAGGCTTTTCACTGAATACAACTACCCCTCATTGGAAAAATCAAAACATTGGCAAGTCTGCTGAGCTGCTAGTTTAAAAAATCTGATAACACAAAAGTAAAAGATTAGCAACTATTACTGGGAGAATTAACTTCTAGGAGTAAGTTTCCAATCGCCTTGACCAGGGATTGACCCGCAAGACTGACTAAAGAAGCATAATGTTCATCCTCCCTGCACCGAATCAAGGATTCACTCCACCTTGACTTATTTCCCTTAGCACCAGGATAAATGCTCCAGTTGCCACCCTCGGCTTTCCTGCAATATTCAGTGCTGGCATTACCACAGGATTCTCTGAGGCTAGCACATGAGTGGATAATGCTCTGCCACATGTTGAAGCCAAGGTGGAAATAAGGAGGGGAGCATCTAAAAAATTCAAGTGCAGAAAGATGTGGGAAAGTGCAGCATTATCTGGACCCACCGCAGACAGCATGTTCAACGTACTTCACTATTGCTTTAAAATAAAACCTGTGTCACGAATATTTTGTTTCAGCTTTCAAAAAAACATACTATTAAATGTGGCAATAATAAGCTCCTTCCAGTAAGAAAGGAAATTAATGAGTCAGACTCTGGACAAGAGCACAAACAACATGAGTCCACTTGCCATTTCTGCTAGGAATCTGGTTCTAATGTATCGTCTCTCTGAGACCACGCCAATGAGATGCTGAATGCCATCAACTCTCTCTGACGTCCGTGGGCCTTGAGAGCACTCAGTGGATCAGACATCATTTATTACTATTTGTTTGTATCGCAGTACAATACAGATTAAGGATCAGGCCCACATTGTGTTCGGTGCTGTACAGGCCTCCAGTAAAAAGAGCTCACAAACTAGGTTAAGATAAGACACAGGTGAATGGGACAAATGAGGAGCAGGCAGGAGATGTAACAGTAAAGCAAGCAGGTTGTCATATATTAAGTATTGCTCTCAACTCACCAGCTGCGTAAGCCTTTAATCTTGTAAAATTGAGTTATTTAGCTTTACAGAATTTCAGATTGTTTTAAAACAACTTTAAATACTTCTCTTAAAAGGCTGCCTAGTTACAATCCACCCTGTTTATTCTACATATCCACAATTTTTTATCATTGCTAGATGCTGCTTTCTGCCCCACTGTTTTATATGCCTGGGACTCACCAGTGTAGGGATGGAGCTCAGAGCAGGGTTAAATTTTGGCATCTGAGACCATGCCTGTTGCTGAAACTTTAGGATCTGGGATTCTGGGGCTCACCATTCCAGTTCAAATAGCATTAGGGTTGCTGACATTAATGAAGAAATAACACCCATGGAAGCTACGTAAAATTACTGTGACCCCTTTTTACAAACATATAAATGGCAACAAAGAAAGAGGAAGTAACTTGCTCAAGATCACATACCCAGAGAGAGTGGTAGAGCTGAGGGCAGAACAAGCAGTCCAGGGGGCTCCTAGTTCCCTGCTGAAATCACTTACTCCTGAGGGCATTCTGCGCCAAAATATTAAAAATTCTGCACACAATTTTTTAATTTCTGCAAAATTCTGCAAGTTTTATTCTAGCAACTGATCCCAACTCAGGGTAGGAGCCACTGACTGGGGTGTCCCCAGCCCTACGGTTATTTACCCCTCTGCTGGCTGCTCTGGGTGCACAGAAATGACAAAAGGGAACTTACAGGGGAGATCACATTCTTCCTTGAGAGCCCCATTCGCAGCAATGTTCTTAACAGGAACATATCCATGCAATTACGGGTAAATCTGCTTTCTACAAAGCAGGGAGCAGGGCTGCTCTGGGCCAGTTCTAACAACATGAGATGATGAAGAGAATGCTGGGAAAAGTGAGCATGCATTTAGGTCTAAAGCCAGGCTGATCTGGAAAATCAGGAATGTCTTTCTTCAGTTTTCTAGAGTCCTCTATTCCATTAAAGATCTTTGGGCATCAGATGTTCAAAGACTATTCAGGATGCATCCGTTTTAAACACCTTGAGGGTCTAGCCCCCTTCCTCCCATTCTATTCTGTACTGCATGCCAAGAAAAAAAGTAGCAGAAACTTACTAGTGCCTAGATTTGTCAAACACCAGCTGCTTTGGAGAACAGGCTTTGATTTGTTCTCACCAAGAAGGGGGAGAAACCGAGGAAAAAGCAAAAGAAACAAGACACACCATGTAGGAGAGAGAAATAACCACAGATAACTGGAGGAGAGAAAAGACGGTGATATAATCATAGGGAGTTTGGAAAGGACTCCCTATTTTATCAAGACCACCCCTTAGCACTAGTGTGGAACTTTCTTTTACACTAATCCTCAGTGTTTTATCTCACTTACATGTGAACAATGCCTCTAGTGTCAGGGCCTCAGAGACATCCCTGGGGTAACACTCCAATATACAAAGTCAAGGGATACAGCTTATGATCAAAAAGGAAAGCAGCAAATCCACTCTCTTTGCTGGCAGGACAGGTGCCACAGATGCTTTCATTTCTTCCTCCCAGTAGAAGTTCCAGCCTCAGTAAAACAAAATAAAAGAGAGTGTATGTAACAGGGACTCTGGTATGGGCCAGCCAGGAACTAAGATAGAGGAAATGGGGTTCACCATGGAAATGACAAACTTTAAAGGTTGCTGAATATGTCTGCTGTGGAGATTCAGATTTTCCCAGTTCCCCACTCCATTGCTAGTCACACCCAAAGGGCAAACAAAGGCAATTCATGAATGGATACAGTTGCTGCAAAAGAGGCAGGACCTAAGTCCCACATAGTCACCCCAATACATAGAATCATAGAATATCAGAGTTGGAAGGGACCTCAGGAGATCATCTTGTCCAACCCCCTGCTCAAAGCAGGACCAATCCTCAATTTTTGCCCCAGATCCCTAAATGGCCCCCTCAAGGATTGAACTCACAATCCTGGGTTTAGCAGGCCAATGCTCAAACCACTGAGCTATCCCTCCCCCCTATATATATATGATCTGGTTTTCAAACAATACAACATGATACAATTAGCCGCTATATGAACTTTGTGTAGCACGTAATGTACTTTTCTAAGCAACCATTCATTACCAATCGCTAGGAAGTAAAGGGGAAAACGCTGGATGGTAAAAGAATCAACAACGCCTGGCTCTTCTCTAGTACCTTCTTAGTGAGGCTCTGAAAGTGCCTTCCAAACACCAGAAACAATCTCGGGTAGGTCAAAGCTATTATCCACATTTTACAGATGAGGAAAGTGAGGCACAGAGAGGTGATGTGACTTGCCCTGGGTCACAACTGGAATAGAAACCAAAAGTCCTGACCCCCAGTCACCACTCAAACACTAGACAATGCACCTGTGCTACAGTGCACTTTAGTCTGGCCTTTAGTTATAAGCAATTAAGTTCACTGACTGTTGGTTCATTAGTTAAAATCATGGGACTGGATCACTGAAGCTGGTGGGAGGGAAATGTGCTTTCCAGCTCCCTGTGCTAGCCTGATCTCGTGAATGCCAGAGGGGATTCTCTCTGAGCCAGGGAGGGCAGGACCTAAGGCCCTGTAGTCACCCCAATACATACATGATCTGGTTTCCAAACAACACAACATGATCCAATTAGCAGATATATGGATTTTAAGCCTCCCTCAGCGTTTTCGTCACCATTAGTTTGCAGCTATGGCTCCTGAAGATCCCCACCGGATGAGGCTGATAAAGGATGCATTGCATCAGTGCATCCCCCAGCTACCTTCTCTCTGCTCATCACTATTTTTTGGGTTGGGCTGACCCACTTGGACTTCCCATGGATGTTCTACATCCAGATACAATCACAGCCCATTCTTCCATATGTAGAGATGAGAGAATTTCTCAAGCAGGACTTCTTTAATCAGACATACCTCTTTTACTAGAAGAAATATACATGTTATTGGAAGGGTTTATACTGTTATGGCTGGGAGGGTAAATTGCTAATCCCCCTCTGCCTGCTAATGCCTGGCATCCCCACAGGATGCACAGACTGCATGTCCTGGACCACATGTCCTTATGAAAGACAGAGGTACCCTGGCATGCATCAGATTCTTGAACGCTCCGGTGCAAAAGGCAAACTAATAAATGGTACATTTATAACTCCTGCATTTTTATAGATTCCTTAATCAAATTGCTTAACATCAGAAAACAGTAACATAAAACGCATGGTCCTGTAGCACGTACAGCTTCTTCCTGGCAATCATGTATTTTTATGACAAAATATAAAAAGCAATTAAAAATGCATCTCAAACATTTGTATTTTTTTGCAGTGCATTAACTCTCCTGGCTCATCGGCTTAACTCTTAGCAAATCATATGCATAGTTAAAACAAAACCCCTACTCTTTTCTCCTGAGTCCGAGCTGATTTTTCAGGAGCTGCACAGAAATATAGGAATCGCCACACCAGATCAGACTTACGGTCCATCTAATCCAGTATCCTAGTCTTAGACAGGGTCTAGCACCAGTTGCTCTAGTGGAAGATGCATGAAATCCTACAGTGGACAATTATAGGATAGCCTCCCCATAAAAGAAGTCTTTTAATATCTCCTGGCAGTTGGTGGTTGTGTTGTATCCTCAATTGTCCCAGCACCAATGCCAGAGCATGTGGAGGGGAGAGACAGCAACGAGTGTACTTGCATTGCACCAATATTGACTCAAAAACCAAGCAAACAAAAAAAGGAAGGCAGAAGAGAAAAAAAGCCAAAGCGAAGGACGGAAGAGGTGGTTGAAAGGCAGAGCCATATTTACCCATGGTCTTGAGAGGCCAAGGCCAAGGCCCAGGCCACATGCAGTAGTCAAAAGGGATAGAGAAAGTTTCCACTTCCATTTGACTTACTTGTGGTCCACGGCTGCTGTCTGGTCACCAGGACACTTATCAATGGGCCCCTGTTGCTCTCTGGTCCCTTGAGACTGTATCCAATATACTCTTGCGAGTACTTGAAGTTTTGTTTCTTTGCTGCACCTGGCACTAATGTCTTAGGCGGGATCAGTTCAAGCACATCGAGGGACCCCTGCAAGACCACTCCACTAGGGCTCCCTCCAGGAACACACGGCAGCAGGGTGTGGGAACTCAAAGGGGTGGTGCTTATGGGGAATCCTGTAATGGTTATAGGGTATTGAGATCAAGTGAATATTTGAAAAGCACTTTGAAGATGAAAAGACAAGAACTAGATACCTGTTAGAAGAGCAAAAATATTAAACAAATTATTGGGGGGAGGAGGTTGGTTGGTTGGGTTTAACAGAAAACCACCTTGCTGGATTTAAAATACAACCAAATCCTGAAGATATTTAGAACCTAGAGGATATTTCAAACCAAGCAATCATTTTAGCAAAGTCGAACATGAGACATAAACTACTTAATAGTTCTGCTTTCCCACACCTCTGGGTGTTTTTCTTAAACATTAACTGCAGAGTAGCGAAGTGTTGAAGGTAGATTAGCATGGTGTATTACAGGCTTTAAAGCTTTGCTTCTAGCACTACGCACACACAGCTCCAGTGACACTGTGTTTAACCAGAGTATAAATACAAACTAGGACAAGATTTTCTGGGCCTATTGCCTATTTTAATGGAACTTGGAGTTTTCTTTGGCCTGGCTCCAGTTCTCCAGGGTTAGTCTAATCCTCCATTCTGTAGCTGCAACAACCAGTAGGATCACAATAACCAGGCTTTTGATTCCTTCCTCCTAACAAACCAGAAACTTCGGGTTTCGCTAATAACCACCCAAAGAGTCAAAAGAATACTCCTCACTAAACAACAGAAAAGTCATTCACTTACAATCCAAATTGCTCTCTATAGGTGTCACTCCTACCCTACTGTCCACATTAAAACTACAAACCGCAGAACATGTGTAAGGTGTTCCGTGCCCAGCACTAGTCAGTAAACTCCCTGAGCTAGCACCTTCGGCTCTTCAGTCTGGCCCTCCTTACCACACTTTCTGTTGTGCACTCCCTCGGCACAGACTGGCACTCCCGCCCCCCGCAGTAAGGGGACATAGAGACCTTTTAGTGCTCATGTACTCTATCGATATTTCCCTCTGCTGCTCCCTGCTACATGTTTAAAATCAGGTCCAGAATACCCAATTAGACACCAACCAGCACGGTTGTGTCTAACTCCTCTTGAGGTTGATTTTATTTATTTATTTTAGTAGCTCTAGCCACGTGTACAATATTTAATAATAAAATAATAATTAACATAAACAACACTACACCTAGATAGATGGATGACAGAAAGATAGACAGATGTTTTGTGCTCCTTCAGAGAGGGGTAAAGCTGCCAGAGCATAGCAGTTAATCTGACCCAAACATTTAAAATAAAATGATTTAAAGTTTTGTACTACATATCTTCATATTGTTAGAAAGCAAACATGCCAGCATTCCCTTTGGATCTGTTAGCTAGTGTTGATGTATTAAATTTTTAATACTTAAAAAAAAAAAACAAGGAAATTCTCAGACAAAAACTGTGTTAAGACTGAGTGAAGGTTCAGAGTACTTACCAGTAATTAACAGGAAAACACATCACAGGGGTATTGTGATTGTTCCAAAACCCTGTGTTATAAACCTTTATACATTATAAAGGAAATTCAGAGTGAAAGTTGATTTTAAAATAAATTCAACCAAATCGTGCTTAAGTATGGAAATGCACAGTTAGGGAGCCCGGAAGACTTTAACATTCCCCTCTAGTAACACCATGAGGAAAAGTAGAAGGAACAAAAAAAAAATCTAATATATCTTTAAAAATCTGTTTAATCTGTCCCAGGACCAAAGCTACTAGAATAGACAGCCAGGATAACAAACCCCAAAATATTTTATTTATGATCATACGGTTATTGTATGGTGTCACCACAGCAGGACTGCTAACCCCTGAAAGGTCAAAAATCATGAGCCAGACCCCAAAACATTGTGAGACTGGGCCCCAAACCATGATTAAAAAATAGATTAGAGAATGATATTAATTATTATTTATTATTATTATTATTATTATTACTATTACAGTAGGGCTTGGGAACCCCAGGTATGGAGCAGGGCCCCTCTGTGTGACGTTCTGTACAAACAGAACAAAAAGCAGCTCCTTACCTTAGAGAGATTATGCTGTCTTCTGGGTTGTTTTTTTTTTAAACTTCTGCCCCACCAATGTGTGTGTGTGACAGTATTGCCCAATTTATAACTAGAAATATTATTTTAGCCACTGCGTTGCTGTGTCTGTGAACTTGATGGGCTGGCCCCCCACATTAACTCTGCACCCTCAACCCCAAACCAATTAATTTTAGCACCTACCTCTCCCAGGGGCCACAGTCCCACAGCAATGCTGGCCACCCACCAGAACACTGGGCACCGATGAAACTGACTAGTATGAGGTCAATGTCATTCTGCTACTAATTGGGGAAGCTGAACAGCAGCAAAAGCAGGCACTGGAGCAACTGATACATACCTAGATGTAGAGGCTGCGGGAAGGGTAGAATACTAGACACTATTTCCCTCACAACAACCAGGAGGATCTGGTTGGCAGAGGAGAACAGGACTGAGAATGGGTGAGGTAATATTTTTTATTGGAGTGAATTCTGTTGGTGAGAGAGACAAGCTTACAGCAGTCAAAAAGGGTGTGAGGACCAGGGAATCTTCACATTTAGCAGACTTGTAGCAGACGGAGTCTGACACAAAAGATGGAGTCTCTGAGCAGGGTCTAGAAACAGCCCTGAGGTAGGAGTCCCAGGACTCTCCCCTTCCCAGAAGTTTGGGGTGACGGGGGGAGGCGGAAGGGAGATGGAAGGGAGGTTTCATTTCTCATCAGGGCTTTGTGACTGGATAGTGAGGGCCCCATCTTTCATACTGGTCTTGGACTAGTTGATTTAGTGTTCTGGCTACCTAGTTTCTGGTAAAATTCCAAACCCCATGAGGATTGGTTAAGACAGAAAAAGGATGTGCACTGAGTTGTAGGGGTGTTGCCACCACAGATATTTTCCACCCTGGCAAGTCCTTGAGCTTGTAGGTAGGTGCCAAGCAAACTTTTCAAACCTTACTAACACAATTCACAACCTAGGACGAATCCCAAAACATTTACTGCACCCTGGGGAAGAAAAGCACTAAATATTAAAATAAAAGAATCTATTTTCACCAAAGCCACTAGACCAGAGGTTCACAAACTTTTCTTATGGCGTGCTCCCTTCCAGGTCTACCAGCTGCCTGTGTGCTCCTACCCGTCTCATCACTGAGACTTTGTGTGTTCTTAACACTACCTGTCTGTAGCCATCTCTCCATATTTCACTGTTATGCACAGATATAATGCAACATATACAACCGAAAAAACCCCTAAATTCTAAGCTCAGTTAGACTGGACAGTTGCTGGGCAACTGAACCCGCACTGTACAGTGATTGGAAGTGAGGGATCTGTATGTTAGTGTCTCTGCAGATCTGTGTTCTCATTGGTACATCTTGAAGTAAGTTAACTACTGTATTTTATATAACAGATTCCCACAGAGTTTTAAAGCTTTGTCTGAGTAGTCTATTATGAAAATGCAATAAATAAAATAATTAATCAATAAAATCCACCATGACACAATTTCTCCCATGTACCCCTTGGAGATGTCTCATGTACCCGCAGGGGCACGCGTACCACAATTTGGGAACCCCTGCACAAGACTAGATAGCCAACCGAACACCGTAAGGATGGAAGGATAATTGACTGAGGTAACTTTCAAATCTTTCCTGCTTTTCTCAGTTAAATCTCTGCTTTTACTGCATGAAACATAAAACCAGACCCCAAAGGTGCACAACTAGTGAGAGTGCATTCAAATCCCAGTTTCACAGCATATGAGCCTTTCCAGACAACTGCAGGCATACACTCCATAGCACATTTGTAAAGTGATAATTAGTGATAGACTTGTTATGAATATTCCAAATAACATTTCTCTCTACAGCAGCCTAAGACTACAAAGGGCAACGTTCTAAAGAGCTACAAATAATCGAGATGAAAAAAACCCCTTTGTAAACAATAGTGAAAATTTTAAAGCTTACTTCAGTAACACTAACCCAAACCCTGTCCTTTAGAAATGCGCAGCCATGCAGCTGTCAGAATGAGATGCCCATTTGGCTGACGGGTTGGCAATGCTGCAGCTCCCCGCCATGCAGTCAGTCCATGTCTTTGTCACCTCAGGGTTGGATTACTAGCATGTCTGCTACATGAGGCCAGACCTGCAAAGCATCCAATCATGTGGAGTGAGGTGGTCCACTTATTAAGCAGTGTTTCATACAGACAGCACTTTAACCCTGATACCCTGTGATTTGCATGGGTTCTAGCTGATTCCGGAGTGTTGGTTTGGACTTATAACACCCTAAATGACTTGGGTCTTGCTTCCCTAAGAAGCTGCCTCTCACCACATGATACTGCAGCATTACAATTAATTCAAGTGTTTGAGATAACAGCCCCCTCATTTAATCAGAAGGGGGCTGGTGGTAAGTCATTCTGGTAAAGGGACTATGGGCTAGATCCACAAAAGGACTTAAGTACCCAATGGTAATTTTAGGTCCAATATTTAGGCACCACTGAGATCCTCAGAACTCCCGCTCAGCAACCGCATAACTATGTAGGAGCCTAAAGTCCCTAGGCACCTAAACATCTGCCAGTGAGCATGCACACTGCTGCCTCGCTATACACACCCTGGCTAGGGTGACCAGTTGGCTGCTATTGGACCGGCCTGGACATTTTTTTAATGGATTTGCCAGTTGCCAGAACAGTAATTTAATATGCCCGGGTTTTTTCACATGGGTCTAAAGAGTTGCATTATTATCACAATACACTGGGATATCTATTGTTAAAAATTTCTGTGTCCAGCTAAAGATGCTGCAGTGTTCCTATGTTCACAGTTTAAGTAAGAAAATGATGTTATCAATCTTATCTCTATGTGTTATCTCTCTACATACTATAAGTGGCTGTTGAAGGGGGGGTGCAGAATTGTCTTGTGGTTGGGGTTGTGGCAGGCTTGCCTTGTGGGGGGGTTGCCGGGTTTTTTTTGCATTTCAAAGGTGGTAACCCTAGCCCTGACACCTGTCTGATGGCTAAGCCAGAGTAGGATCCTCAAAGTAGGTTCTCCCCTTCTAGCTCTCATTCAGGGCCCTTTCCAGAAGGCATTCTCAGAGCATGCCTGAACCCACACAAAACAGGCAGAGACAGAGGGGCTGCCCACATCACCTCTATAACATTTAGACCAGCGGTTAGAGAACTCATACATGATGCGGGAGACCTGCGTTAATTTCCCCCTCCGCCTGATGTGCAGAAGGAATTTGAACTTGGAGAGGGGCTAGGAGGTATTCTGGAAAAGGTCCCCCTCAATCTCCCATGTTGAAGCTGTACTGTGTATAAATAATTAAATAAACAATGGAGCAGGGAGCTTGAACCTGGGGCTCCCACCTCCCTGGGCAATAGAGTCAGTCTCGGTTTTTTTTCCCTCTCTCTCTAGCCTAATGCTTATTTCCTGGAGCTCCCTGTTCAGCATGCTGGCTGTGTGGATCCCATTCCTAGGCATCTAACACTCCCTGTGCATTGTATCGGAGCCTGGGTGCTGTGGATTCCAGTGGGTGGCAAGATCCCAAAAAGTGAGTTGTACCTTTGTCCTCTAGCTCTGGAGTTTACTGCCCTCCCTTAGCTCAAAACTTGGGTGGTGACATTTCTAAAACCACGTGTGCTCCCAGGATTTTCTGTGCTCCCAGGTGTGCTCCCAGGTGAAGGGCAAGTGGGAAATGCATTATGAAGATGAAGGCTGCAGTAGAGTCCAGGTTGCTGGAAAGAAGCCTGGTGTTCAGATGTAATTATGTATTATGGTAAGATTTGTGGGTTTAATGGTTGGATCTTAAACAAGCACAATTAAAAACTGAAAGAACAAGTAAACAAGGATAAGGATAGAAAAAAGGGATCTTTTTAGATGGCAAGAAGCTTGGGATGATGGGGAAGGGAAGAGACACAGGACTGGACCAAGAAATGTACACAGGACAAGTGGGTTTACTCTCAAGGCAGGCAACATTCAGGGGTGGGGGGGACTGCATTAATAATAAATGCAAAGTGCCTTCAAAATTGAAGTTCCAAAACCTCAATTACTATTTAAAATTCAAAATGATTCCACTGAGCTTAGCACTGCACTAACACAGTCCTTCCCCGCCCCAACATACCCCACCTAAAATTGCTTTTTTTCTCCCCTCATTCTTACAGGGTAATTGAAAGGATGTTGAGGCTTTGGCTTTAACCACAGCAGAGAAATGATGCATTCTGAAATCAGAAGAAAAGGAGGAGAAGAAGGGTGAGCAGGCTCCGATTTTCTCACAATTCATGTCAGGTGAGATGAGTCATTTATACCATGAGACGTTAGAAAACATCATCTTTTAAGAATTCATAAAAACACAAAGCCCGCATGGAAGGCTGTTAAAGAAGAGGTTTGCAATTAGCAACATTAGTGTATCACTAATGTGTAACTATGCTGAAACCACCAGCGATTTTAAGCCTTTTTTGCAAATATAATATTCTATTTTAAGGATAAAATTGAGCTCTTTAGTAGTAACAGAGAAAATTGACTAGGAAGGCATAACAAAACCTGCAGAATTCTGAGCCAGATGGAGCCACTTTGCTTCAGATCAACTGCTGTCTATTATCCTCAAATGCCCCCAAAACTAAAATGTATATTTACAAGATTATTACTGGATTTTTAACTTTGTGCAAAATGCTCAAATTTCAGTTTTAACAAGTTTTTTTCTCCCAGAATATTTATTAGGAATAAAGAAATTGTTACCAATGGCAACAACAAAATGTCCCATCAGCTTCAGATGTTGATTGTTCTGTACAGAACTGATATGGCATAATGATAATGACTCCAGAAATGAGTCACTACTCCCACAACACTTGCATACTGCCCAAGCATTTAAACTCAGCTGGGGGTTGGGACCCCAAGATGGCCCATAGAAGGGTAGTCGCTGAGTCATTATAGAATCTCTCTCTTTTCACACTCCACTTTAGCACAGATTTTGCTAGAAAATGCTCTTAGTTTCATTTTGAAGGCAGGAGAGCCTGGGTTTGGGTTTCATCTCTCCTACTACTAATCCTTCTGTGCAATTCACAATGCTAATTACTGACCATGACCTCATATCCCTGTCCTAAGAAGCAGGTAAGTGTTATTCACCCAATTTAGAAATAAAGTAACTTCCACAAAGGCACTTCAGGCAGAACTGTAAACAGAATCCAGGTATTTGATAAGACCCTTTCAGAATTAATGTGCCAGATCCATGCATTCAGCTAGGCTGTCTGTCACCATTTCTCTAATCACTAAGCCACACTTCTCTCTCAGAGCCAGGAACAGCACCCAGGACACTCAGACCCAGCTGACTCACAACCAGGTGTGCTCAGTGAGCCATGTGCCATTGGAGACACTGAACCATACAGAGAATAACAGCCTGCTTCTACTACCAGGTATTCCTTTAGCTCAAGCAATAGCTGTCAGTGCTGTGGATATAACAAGCCTGGATTCAAATTCTGCTGTCAGCTTGTGGGAAAAAATAGCAATGATCATGTAACTGAAGACTGTATCACATTATAGATAGAACTAAAGGTTAATTCTAGTATTCCTAACTCTGAAGTAACCCGAATGTCTTTTGACAGAGTTTTTTGTATGAAATTATATATATCTAGGCCCCCTGTTACGTTAGCACTGTTTAGGGGACTCAATGCTCAGTCGAATCCAGCCCAGCTCAATAGGGATTAAAAGCTGTTTTCATCAAATGGACGTTTAAATGGCCTTTATATGAGATTAGTTGGGAGAGTCTCAGTTCCTGCTCTTGCATCAGAAACTCACCACCACGCTTCACACTAACTGGCAAATTCAGCAGAGAGTCCTAAAAATGCATGAGCCATAGAGGCTGAACTACCTGTTACCCCTCCAGACCAGGGCTGCAGCATACAGAGGATGGAAGGAAGCCTTCACTGTAGGTAAGCAGCGGGCTTCATTCAGCAGACCCTAAATCTACGGCGTTTTTTCTTTTTATACTTTTGAAGTGAACTGTATGGTCAGATGCAATTTAAAAAATATTCAAAGTAGCTAATTAAATGATTTGCATACATTGTCAAACATGAAGCTGCACAGAACTTGACAGATTGTGATAGGGTGTCCAAGGCTTGGAAGGGGTTAAGGTGGCAGGTGGTCCAATTAACTCCCCTGGCTGCACCTGGAGGAGGAACCAGGGATTGATTAAATGAGGCTCAGCTGGACAGGACGTACCTGTATAAAACCCAGAAGCTGAGAGGAGAAAGGGGCTACAGGAAAGTAGGTTGCAGTCACTCTCTGGGAGGAGGGAGTTGGGATGGTGGTGAACCCAGAGAAGTGGGGGAAGCCAGGAAGGTAGGAGAAGGCTCAGGGGAAAGCAACAAGGTAGGACACTGCAGGCCTTGACTGATGTCCAGAGGGCCCCTGAGCTGGAACCTGGAGTAGCGGGTGGGCCTGGGTTCCCCTACCAGCCACTTGGGACGTGGCACTGGCAGGGCAGCAGACAGGCTGGGACGGTTGGTCTGGGAAAGACTTTGTTACATTGCTCCAGGAAGGGGAACACGTATGATGACCTGGCTGGTGGGCTGAGTCACGAAGAGGAGGCTGCAGTTCCTGGAGTGAGAGGTGCTGGAGGGTGAGATAGGATGGGTGAAGACACCACCAGAGGAGGGTGCAACACCTGGTAGAGCTAATCCCCTGGAGGAGATGCCACCTGCGGTGAGTGAACCCCATGACACAGACCTCACGGAATTCTCAGACCATAATAAACTAAAATCAAATAACCTCAGTCCCAGGGCTCAGGCCTTATGAAAGTCAAAAGAATAAAACTAACTTGGAGTTTCTGGCCCATGCTGGTTTTGAGCTGCAGGTGGCATAAACCTTTTCTCCCCCAAGAGCCAAATATTGGGTTTTTTTTTCCCCCAACACCATGTCAGATTACCCCAAAGTCTCTCAGATAAAACTCTCTTCCAGGAGAGGACCACTATGATGTCTCCATTTGCCCCCTGAGCCCAAACGGACACTATGGTTGTCAGCAAGGACAGACCCCAAGACCTTTGGTTCCAAAGGTACAAGCCCTGCCACTTGAATGACACGACTTTTCTGTTGCTGTAGCAGTATTTGGATTATCGGGTGGGGCACCCAGTAAAACAATCACATGCTTAACCATTTCACTACCCCACACATAAGAAACTGGTGAAATTCATGGTAGGACTCAGGGGTCAAAAACACGCTTGTAACAGGGAGCTAAACTTGCCTACCGAGAGACCACTACCACTCCACAAAGTAGGGGGTCTGTATTTTCCCATCATTATATAAACATTACCTAGTTAACCCTCAGGCACAGCTGTGAGTTGAGTCAGTATTACCCCATTACACACAGGGGAAGCAAGGCTTGGAGAGGTTAAGTGGCTTGCATGGAAGTCAGCATGTCTCTGAGCCTCATCAGCTGTAAAATGGGGTACTTACCATACATGAAATCTGAAAACATACAGGACTAAAGGATGCTGGCAGACAGGTGAGTAATATTATTTCCATTATTTCAGAGAATGAGACCCAGAGGTCAAGGCCCACATTTTCAAAACTGGCCTCTGATTTTGGGTGCCTCCAATTTTCATTGCTCAAGCTTGGACATCTTCAGATCAGGCTCCTCAGTGGCTATCCTGGGCACCAAGAATTGAAGTATCAGAAATTAGAAGCCACTTGAGAAAATATTGGCCTTAGACTTTCTGAGCCTTAGTTGCCCCATCTGCATAATGAGGTCAATTAATATTTTCCTACTGCACTTCAGAGGGGTGTTGTGATTCCTCATCCAATAAGGTTTTTATAGGGCTACACAAATGCAGACTATTATTACTGCTACTTAGTGGTATTGGAGGGATCATAACTCAGGATCTCATGGCTCCCAGACTTGTACTTAATCCACTAGATCATGTGGCTTTGGCAGCTCTTTTAGGAAACCTGATGCAAATTTCCAGGCTTAGGCATCGGTGCCACAGGGACTTGCCATGATACTTCTCTGCAAAAAATTTTACTAAGCCTGCACTGGGGCTAGGTATGCTTCCTAAATAGTGCATGGCACTGATACAGTGTCTAGGAAGCTGGCATCAGACCAGCACATACTTCCTAAAGTACACACAAGTCAGCCTGCAGAATTCAGAGTGCTGTGATGCTCTAAGTACAAACGCAGATTGTAATAACTTCAAAATTCCTGCCAGCTGCCCTACCACTAGTGAAAGGCATCAGTACACGCCAAGAGCAACCTATAAAACCAAATCTGAAGCTTGTAGGCCAAGCTGCCTTTGTGTTATGCCGTTCCCAAGATATGTTAGGAAAATTCCCAAAGGTGAGAACAGCTCATTTCCTAAAATCACCACAGCTTCTAAATGCTTCATCTGCTTCACACTTTCCAGAAAAATATCATCTTCCTCTTCTTCCTCCTCCTTGCCTTAATCCCATCAACCGGGGTCCGCTCTACGAGTCCCCTCCCTCCTAAGTGCTCTGTTCAATGCCACATCCTGTACCACACCACACGCTAACAAGTCTTCCTTTGTGACATCCCACCACTTCCCCTTGGGTCGGCCCCTCGATCTTCTTCCTTCGATCTTGACGTTACCCACGCAGTTGTCAGGACTGCACTTTACATGAACAGACCATCTGAGCCTGCACGCCCTCATTTTTTCATTTCTGGGTGTGACTTTGAGTGTCTCTCACACATACACATTCCGCACTTGGTCTCCCTTGCTCACGCCACTCATCGAGCTCAGTCGTCGCGTTTCTGCAGAACAGATTGTTTGCTCTTATTTCCCCTTTGTTGTCCTACACTCAGTGCCATACCTTAAAACTGGACAGACCCCCATTCGAGAGACTCTCCCTACCCTTCTGCAATCGTCCTCTCACATACTACACCACTTACCTCTCTCCATTTGAAACAGGCATTTTTTATCCTAATTCTAATTTTGTCATCCCTGTTCCCACTTTCTAGGTGTCTGGAACCCAGATACTTGAAACTTTGTGTCGTCTGCCCATCTAGTTTCAGGGATAATTCTCCGGTGTTACATTACTGAAATTACATCATATACTCCATTATTCCTCTGCTCATTTTGAGCCCAGGTCTCTCTAATACATCTCTCCATTAATCGAGATTCTGTTCTAGACTATCTTTCTCCTCACTGCATAGGATGATATTGTCTACAAACAGCACGCACCAATCTGCCTCCTCCTGTGTGGTCCTTGTGAGGGTGTATAGGACAAAGATAAACAAGAGCTTTAGTGCTGATCCCTGATGCACTCCCACCTTTATCAATACTTAGTCTGTTTCACCCGTAGAAAAGTTCTGACTATTGACACTGCACGTATATACATAGCTTAAGAAGGCACATAAAGTTACCATACTATTTTCTCCTTCATGTACCACCATGATTTCTCTTGGAACTCAAAGGCCTTTTCCAGATCAATAAACACCATGTGAATATTTTTCAGAAAAAATCTACCAATTTTTTCAATATTTCTGGAAAGATTAGCGTCTCTAAGGCAGGAGCTTCTGCTTCTGCTTCCAATGGGCAAAGTCTTCATTTTACTGGTTTACTAGGGAAATTCACTTCCACCTCTTTCTAATATCCCAGCCCGGTTGGCAATTCTCCCCTGATCACAGCTAGTTAAGGCACAGAGCTGCAATAATCTCTCTGCTCCTGTCCCTCTTGCCGCCTTTACATAATACATTTCTTTTCAGACATAAGGATTTGAATGAAATAGGCAATTCAGCTGAGCCTACACACACAGTTCACTGGGAGTTCATTTCAACTCAGCTCAACTGCTGTACCTGTCATTTAAAAAACCCCAGAACAATGGTACATTCTGCTTGGATTTTCAGCTTCATTTATCAAGGATTCCATGTGGGTCTAAATTCATTGCTCTTCAGGCATATTCTCTTCGCTGGATATCAGGATGGCCCAGTGAGCTATAGCACAGAACTCTTTACAGGCAGAAGAAAGTACTTTTTCCTCTCCCTCATTCACTGTACATGAGTAAAAACAGAGATGAGGCTGAGGCGGTTTCCTCCCCACTGCTGTGTGTGTCGGGCCAGGCTCACTCGAGCTGGCACAGCAATATGTCAGTCCCACTCCTTGTGAGGCAGAGCAGGCAGTGCTACTGGCACTGCCCTCCTTCGGGATTCCTGCTGGAGGGGAGCAGCTGTCTCTCTCTGTCAGAGGCTCCATGGGCAGGAGCTGCCTTGGGGAGGAGACTCTGAATCTGTGCACTCCCTGGCCACATGCTCAACGCAGCCAACATGCTCCACTTCAGGAGCCGAGCAGATGCTCTAGAGACCCTTTAAGGAAGGTTGCAGCTCCTTTCTGACCCAAAAACTTCCTGCTCTGGACCCCCCTGTCCTCTGCCAGGCTTCTCACTGACACTGGAAGCAGCCAGTCTATGCCCTGAAGCAAATCTAGCCCACGCTCTTAAAATGGAGAGCCTACTTCTGCACAGCCTTGCACCATGGGTCATCATTTACACCTGTGCAAAAAGTGAAACAAGGGTTCAAAATCTGATTCTATCAGAAAAGCTACGTCTACACTACTAGGTGGGGGTGTGATTTCCAGCTCGGGTACATCTACTCACATTAGCTCTCATCTACCTAGCGTGAGTCTGAACAGCAGTGTGGGTGCGATAGCACACGCAGCAGCAGCAGTGGCAGGACAGCCATGCCAAGTACATCCCCACCAGTGCCAGGCAGAAGAAAGTGCTTTTCCTCTCCCCCATTCACTGTACACGAGCAAAAACAGATGAGAGACTGAGGCATTCCTCTCCGTTGTGGGGGAGGGGTGGGGGGGGGGTGTGTGTGTGTTGGGCCAGGTTCACTAGCCATGCTGCCGGGGCTACACTGCGATTTACACTCCCCCTAGCATGATGAGAGCTAGCCCAAGTATGTGCCCACGGGCAAGGGAATCACACCCCTCGCTGGTCGTGTCGACATAACAAAGACCATGCTTTGTACCCACTTTGTACCAGTTCACTGACTGTACAATAGGCAACACAGTGAAGAAACAGGTGTGTATAGATACACTTTTGCCAGAAGTCTCTCTCAGGCCTTCCTGCCTTGGTTATCCCCAACTACCTAAGCCTGCATAAAAGGCACGGAAGCCTTCAGCTACATATGAAGACAAAGCTCTTTTACACATTGTCAAATATCCCAGAACGGCATTGCGAACTCACAAGCACTTTGCTACAAGACTGACACACAGCTCTCTGTTTCAAGGGACAAGAAAGAATCCTGACAGGTCTCACTAACTGGGACCCCTAGAAGAGTAACACTACAGAAAGAAGTCCGGTTAATGTGATAGTCTTTTAGAGACCCTTTAAGGAAGATTGCAGCTTCTTTCTGCCCCAAAAACTTCCTCCTCTGGACTCCTCCCCTCCCCCCACCTCCTCTGCCAGGCTTCTCACTGACGCTGGCAGTCTGTTATCGTCTATTCTCACCAAACCTCTTCATCTGACGTTCACTTTGACGTCACAAAGAATACTTTCTGGATGGGGGAGGGGAATTTCCCTACATACAGCTGCAGGCAGTGATGGGTTCGAAACACTGGCGCATTTCAGTGGAAAGAAGCAGTTTTGGCATTGCTCGGTTTAAGAAGCTATTTATTTACAATATTCTCTCTGCTCCAGTTTCTCAAGTCTCTGCCCTCCTTGCCCCCCAGTTTTCTCCTGTAGTCTTGCTGTGTTTATGCTGGCTGTTATCTGGGCAACACCTCTCTCCATCTCTCTCTCCTTCCCACTGTGCTCTCCCCTAATTCATTTGTCCCTTTTTTTTCTTTTTATAATCACCCCTCTCTGATGGAGTCTGTCCCTCCTGCTCTTGGGCCATACAGTGTGCAAGTACCATCCCTACACAGTGCAATGTGCTCTCCGCCTCCCCCTGCCATCGGCCACTCTTGATCCTGGCTTCCTCACTAGCTGCGTTCTCGATGGCAATCGCAGTCAAGCAGCACTAGTGAGCCATGCTAAACAGCCAGCAGGGGGAAGGAGGAGGCAGAGCCTTGCAACGATAGCCCTTAAAGACTGTTCGGCCCAAGAGGAGCTGAATGGCAGCAAAGAAACCAGGGCAGACTCAGTCATCAGCATCCGTGAAGGATTCTCCTGTAAAACCCAGGTCTACAAGAACCCAGGTCCCTTCTTCATTGGTCTCAAGACCATTAAGCCTAGTGCTAAAATGAGATCAATCAATGTTCACGCAAAAGCTATGCTGGAGTTTGATTAATCTCCTGTTACATTCAACCCCATTATCTTTCCAAGGGCTTTGCATATTAGGGCAATTACTGTTAGAGTTAATACATTCATCAAGAACACAGCATAAATTAAAGAGGCCAGGAAAAATAATCACATACTCAGCAACATCTGAACTTGAAATAATCCAATCAAACTGTTAGACAACAAATATTAGTCATTTTCCCCCATCAGGCCCTTTTCCAGAATCCACAAATCAGGGAGAATTGTGTTCATTGCTGCTTCTCTACCAAGAGATGGTGCTGCAATTTCTTCATAAAAGAGCACAGCTCCATGACCACTACGGGCATCCGGAACACCTCAGTGCTCACTGACTTTGATGGGTGCTGGGGGAATTCTGTACTCCCAACATCAGGCCCATAAGTACTCTGGGTGCTAGAATAACCCTCCACAAGTATGTGAAGAGCATAAACACCCAAGAGGGAGATGAACTACTTTGGATGAGAACAGAGGTAAAAAGCACTATTCCGGGTTAAGTGCCAGCAGTGACCAGCACTGCCCAGGCTACCTAAGCGTTTATACTGCCCTCATTGCTGGAGTGCCTGAGTGCCTTACCCACCATGCCTCCAGCTTTACGAGATGGAATTAAAACAAAAGAAAACGTGGGCTGACCAATCCAGCAGATCCCCCTCAGTGACATGTGCTGGATTGAGAGTCCCCAAACGGGAGTGGCTCCATTGCTTGAATCGTTTCAACCCAAACAAGACAAAGCACTTGGATGTATGCTGCAGGGTGACTGGTCCCTCAGGGGATGGGATATAATGATCGGAAAGTAAAAACTGGAGATGAGAGAACTATTCCTTCCATTTTCTTCTGATTACACATCAATAACATTCTTGTTCCTGTTCTTTTTTTTTTTTTTTTTTTCAGTGCCTTCCTACACAGTCAGTACCTCTGACACAGAACACTTAGGAAAAATGGAAACTCTTCTTTGTACACCAGCTCAGGTAAGAATCAGCTGCATAAAATTGCTCCCTCTTCTATTTCGATAGGTGCACTAAAACTGGTGCACTTCACTGGAACCTGAAATGAATGACTTCGTGAGACCAGGCATGATGCTGCAGTAGACAAACTCTGTCTTCCAAGACAGAGTTACAAAGAAAGTGCAGTACACACACATGTACACCGCTGATGTGTAACATTTAGGATCACAACATAGAAGGTATTTCTAATTTGGCTCTTTGGTGTGTGTGTTTTTTTAATTTATTTTTGACAGGTCATTACTGTTTCTGCATCTAGAAATAACCCCCTCGGGAGTTTACTTTGCTCCAGACTCCCCCAAGCCCTGCCAGGTTGTGTGTGGTTTCCACACTGCCAGACAAAAACCCAGTTTTGTTCAGCAGAGCCATTCAGTGAATTCTCTGCTCGTTTGCCAAGGTTGAGTTCAGTTCCACTCATCTCCCCGATTCTTGCATTCACCTTGCTCCCTGCTAAAGAGCAAACTGTTCCTTAAGAATCTGCAAGAACATTGTCTATGAGAAATCAAACCTGCCCAAATGACCACAGTACTAACTCATCAAATAAGATTTCTTCCTCAATATGTTACCATATTTCTTCCTCCAGTTACCAACAAAACATTGTTCATCTTTCTTTTAAATGCTATCTCCTAAACCACTGAAGCCAAGATGCACTCAGGGACAATTAGACCACTGAGTAGTTTGAGATTTGGATTTGCCAGTTTCAGTTTTCACCTGCTCTGCCACAGGTAAAACAACTTTCACAGGGGCTGTTTTCAACCTGCGTTATGTAACCTGTGTTATGTAAATGACATTGGGGGAGACAGTATGTTGATGACTGAAGAGTTCAGATTTTGCACAGATGTGGGAATTCCCACTGTTAGTATTAGGGAGTTTCAGAAAAGTGAGGTTTAAGTACTAAGAAAATACCTTCCACCGACTGGGGAGTACGGATTTTTGACTTCTAGACCAAAACCCTTTGAATCTTCTAGAATGTAGTACAGGGCATAACATTATGTAAAAGAAAGTTGTTCCTCCCTTCCTCCACACCTGTAACATACAGCATTTCTAAAAACCCATACAAAATATACCTTCAAAAGGAAGCACGTGGGGGTTGGGAAGTAGCCCCAGCTAAGTGGGTTTGCAGAGACCCGGCACATTCCCAGTGAACAGGTGATGCAGAGCACCGCCACAGCTGCTCCCATTCACTCTCACAGCAGAGAGGATGAGAACGGATCGGGCCATGGAGGTTTCACTCCTGTCTTTCCCCTAAATATGGTTGGCCCCTTCCCTGTTGATCAAGGCTAAGGTACACTGGGTGGGCCGCATGTAGAAAGCTTGCTCTGTCCATGCTGTGGCTGTTTTACAGAAAAGACTTCAGCCCACAAAGCAACGCTGGAATCCAGCACTAAAATTAAATGTAAAAGTAATGCTGAAGGATCTATAGCTTCTGCCAAAGAGGAAGCAAAAGGGAAAGGTTTCACACCATCCTAGGTGAATTTTGAGGTCTCACAGATCGTGGGCTTCTCTTGCAGACTTGCTGCCTTTCCTTTCGGATGTCAGTTCTAGCTACTAACATACCACAAGGCACCTGCAACTCTGGGCAGACTTCCTGTGAACTGTGAAAGTGAGCATCTTCACTTGTCTACAAGCCAGTATTCTCTGCAACATGCTTCAGGCAGGAGGAAGTACGTGTAAATTAATGACTTGCCCGAGGCAACTTGATATTTTTCTTAACTAGGTCAAATGAATTGTAGCAAACCACTCTCAGTCCTCCTTCCCCTCTGAAAAAAATACCAAGTTGCAAGTTTAATGAACAGAGCTTCCTTCCAAAAAAGGGTCCAGTCCACAGCTTCCTCTACCATCTAGGGCACTCTTTTTAAAAGGACAATGCCAGTTGTGTTTAGGTCCAATATCTGATCTACCTTGAATTGTTCTAAGTGATAGAGATTGAATGCCTTGGCAGATTAGTTACAAAATATGGAAATCTTTCATCTCAAGGTCAGAGGTCAAGGCCAGGCCCTAATGTTATTACCATCTAAGTCTGTGGTCCCAGTCTGGAAAGGTTTAAGGTCCTGATTCTCATTTGCTCTGCACTATGTATTGTCAGTTACACCAGTGCAAAGTCAGAACACCATTTCACTAGGAGGGTGGTGAAGCACTGGAATGCATTACCTAGGGAGGTGGTGGAATCTCCATCCTTAGAGGTTTTTAAGGCCTGGCTTGACAAAGCCCTGGCTGGGATGATGTAGTTGGGGATTGGCCCTGCTTTGAGCAGGGGGTTGGACTAGATGACCTCCTGAGGTCCCTTCCAACCCTGATATTCTATAATAAAATGCTACTGAAACCATGATGGAATCGTTTGACATTCATTTTGCACTGGTAAATGACAACACCAGGTGAATGTAGACCTCCGGGTGTGTTTACACTGCAGTTAGACACCTGTGGCTGGCCCATGCTAGATGACTCTGGCTTCGAGCTAAGGGGGTGTTTAATTTGCAGGGTAGATGTTCAGCCTGGGGCTGGAGCCCAGGGTCTAGGACCCTGCAATGTGGGAGAGTTCCAGAGCTCAGGCTGCACATCTAGACTGCCATTAAATGGCTCCTTAGCCTGAGCCCTGAGTCAGCTAGCATGGATTAGCCCGGTATTTTAATTGTAATGTAGACTGTGTCCATTTCATAAAAAACACCAAGTGATTGCCAGCAAGGATGGCATTTTCAGCAGAGTAGTCAAGGATATAATTCCCCTCTTACCCATAAAGGTGGCCATTTGAGATCAGAACTGAGGTATGAGAGGAGCTACTGGCATACTGTTCATACCCCTGCTACCTACATTGTACCTGTCTGCAGAGGGCAGTATGGGGGAGTTTGCCCTGCTATTGGCCATGCTGTACTGGTTTTATGGATTAAATCCAAAGCAGACTGCCCAGAGTTACAAAGAGGTCTCCCAAAACTGGGTGATTTGGCAGCAAAATGACAGATGAAATTCAGTGCTGATAAATGCAAAGTAATGCACATTGGAAAACATAATCCCAACTATACATACAAAATGATGAGATCCAAATTAGCTGTTACCACTCAAGGAAAAGAATTTGGAGTCATCGTGGATAGTTCTCGGAAAACATTCACTCAATGTGCAGCGGCAGCCAAAAAAGCAAACAGAATGTTGGGAATCATTAGAAAAGGGAGAGATAATAAGACAGAAACTATCATATTGCCTCTGTATAAATCCATGGTATGCCCACATCTTCAATACTGTGTGCAGATTTGGTCATCCCATCTTAAAAAAGAGATATTGGAATTTGAAGAGGTATAGAAAAGGGCAACAAAAATTATTAAGGATATGGAACAGCTTCCACATGAGGAGAGATTAAAAAGACTGGAACTGTTCATCTTAGAAAAGAGATGACTAAGGGGGGGGATGTGATAAAAGTCTATAAAATCATGACTGGTGTGAATAAGGAAGTGTTATTTAACCCTTCACATAACGCAAGAACCAGGGGTCACCCAATGAAATGAATAGGCAGCAGGTTTAAAACAAACAGAAGGAAGTATTTCTTCACACAACGCACAGTCAACCTGTGGAACTCTTTGCCAGGGATGTCATGAAGGCCAAAACTAAGCGTGGATTCAGAAACGAATTCCTTATGTTGATGGAGGATAGATCCATCAATTACTATTAGCCAAGATGGTCAGGGACTCAATCCTAAGTTCCACATGTTCCTAAATCTCTGACTGTCAAAAGCAGGGAATGGGTGGCAGGGGATGGATCACTTGATGATTGCCTGTTCCATTCATTCCCTCTGAAGCATCTGGCGCCAGCTGCCGTCAGGAGACAGGATAGGGGGTTAGATGGACCGTTGGTCTGAGCCAGTATGGCCATTCGTATGTTCTTATGTAAATAAAGAAAATGTCAGTTTCCACAGCAATCAGTGAAAGAAAGAGCTATAATCATTATGCTGAAATAGCCGCTCTGTTCCTACAATTTGTTGCATTCTGCAGCTGCCGAAGCACAAGGCAGCAGACAGAAGCTACACTAACAAACAAGGCCTGTTTCCAGGGCTGGGCTGGCATGGCTGAGATGCTAGTGCACAAACAAGGAAGGAAACAAGGCAGAAGAATGCAGACTGTATCAGATATTACACACAGAAGACAACATGCACGCTCACATGCAGGATGCTGAATTAGTGCCATTTCGCCATGGTAGTGGCATTTGAACTAAGGCTCTCTTGATATAGGAGAGGACTCCTGCAGGCTTGTCTAATTGGCTCCCTCCCTTAGTGTGCCAGAACATGGACTTGAAATGTTTCCAGATATGCTGCAAGACTCGGTGTGTTTTTTAGGCATCTGGGAGGGATGAGATGAGTGCCAAATGAGGGTTTACTGACATAGGGACCAGATCAGACTGGGATCATATGGGCAGTGGATTTAAGGGATTTATTATGTGTTGGGCTTTGCTTTTTTTATTATTATTTCTGTGGCTGTTAAGTCAGATCAGGCGCAACCTTGGGATGGGCACGTATGTGATTTGTTTTTTAACAGAGAATATAAAAATATCTCAATTCCCAGTCCAGCAGCAGTTGAATGTGCTCAGCACCCTTTGGGGGCAGTTAAATGAAGCAGGCTTGACAGACCCCAAACACCTCGGATCTGTTTGGGGTCCACTACGGCCTTGGGGTGGTGGGTCCACTGTCTAGTCCACTACGGCCTTGGGGTGGTGGCTGCAGGATGAGGGCTAGAATACAGTGGGAGGGGTACAAACAAGGGGGAAGAGGCATTATTCGGAGACCATCTGGGGAAAGAGTTAACAGGGAAAATCTTGAGTCAGCAGGACAAAAAACAGCGAAGGAATGTCAGGGACTCTGATGTAAGCTCATACCCAGAGTCAGCCTTGCCAAGTCTCACCCATTCGGAGTTTGACTCACTTGTTTTGGATTAATGTTAAAACATCTCACCCTTGCGCTTCAGGATTCTGCACTGTGTATCCAGGAGTACTTTAAAATCGTACTCTTCATTTCTGTGAAGTCTTACACATTGAAATTGTCTCAGCTCTGGGAATCCTGCAGAGTTCTGTCCAAACAGCATGATGCATCATAAATGCATTGAAGCAACAAAATATAATAGATACACACTTTATTTATTACTCCTCTTAAAGGGGAAGTCACATGTTTTGTTCTTTGCTTATGTATTTGTGAAAATATGTATATTATTCTCTCTCTCTCTGTTACACACCACCACCCTCCACAGGATAGAATCAGAACTGCTCAGCTGTGAGTCCTGAGAGTCATATCAGCTAACAAAGATCCTCCTCTACGTTCGTTAGGTAGTGAAGGCACCTGCTTTGGGAGCAAGAGAATCTGAGTTTTATTCCAGATGCTGCCATGTGCCATGCAGTTCCCAGTAGCTGCAGGATGGAGTCTAATGACAACTGGGAAGTTGCAGCTGTCAGTGTCCAAGTTATAGTCCTTTTCTTTTTCTTTGATCCCAGTGGATGTTGCTGGATGTTGCACAGCATCGGAGATGAGGAAGACAGAAGATGCACTATCAAGGAGAGATTGGCTGGATGTCAAAAGTGAGGCAATTAGCTTATCAGTAACAATGATGTAAATACACTGACAGTTATAGTTGTCAAAACTGAGGATAGTTAATGTTTGACAAGCTAGCTAACAGTCAGTCAAAGTCAAGAGCTGCTTGCAATATCACTGAGGGTTTATAAACTTCACCCCTCCACCCCCAAAAAAACCGTAATAATTTCCATTCCTCAATGAGGATTACCTTTATGCCAATTTTAAATTAGATTCCTTGAGCCATTTTTGAGTCATACTAGTGTAATACACTGGCTTAGTGCATGTGATTGTGTCTCCCTCTAGTGGTTGGTCCCAGTAGCTATAACAGTTTGCTGTTTACTTCCAGCTAATTGTGTTAACACTTTCACTCAAATGCTAGGAGCTTGTGCTTTTTTTAATACTATTCCGGATTCAACCTCTGCTGATTAGCCATGGTATCCATATGCATGTAGCCACAAGTCTGTTAGACAAGAACAGAATAGCAAAATTCCTAAAGTGAGTAAAATGGTGTATTTTCCCCCATAACAAAACACACTTGAACCAACTTTGCTCAAATGTTTCAAGCCAATTCACTGACAGTAGGCAATCAAAACTATGTGTTAGAAAATTAAACTCCTATTTTCAGTCACACTTAAGAGAGATTCCTTCTCAAACTAAGCTACAGGGTTTAGTCCTGGCTAATGCTATAGTTTTAAAGGAAATAAAAAGTCCCCTTGAATGAGCAGCTCTATTTCAGATTTACGTTTAACTGAAAAACAACCGGGACAAAAAGTGGAGGCAGATCACTAGTTAATAATCATGTTTCTACCAATCAGTGCAGAGTGCTCCATCTGCCTAGTAAATGTATATATTTGGCATGTGGTAGTTTATAATAATTTGCATAATACCACATGCCGAGAATGTGACTGTTCCTAGGAATGACTCTCATTCAAGCACCTAAAGAAAAGTGCTTTTTAAGTAAATGGCTTTCTAACAAACTGTATTAGTCACACAAACCGAATTTCAGCTGGTTTCCAAACCACTCATGAAGGTTCGGATAGTACACTGAAGACCTGTGCAATGGAGCCAGATGTGGTGCCATCACATGGGGTGGCCCTGCCCCGCCCTGCCCTGCCCGCTGCCAAAGATTATTCCTACAGAGACTTGGATGTGGATCGGGGCGGGACTATGGGATCTGTGATCATGTCAATTATTTTTTGTCAAGGTCCAAATTTCTTGGTTAAAGTATCATCAAGGCCCAGACTCCAGAGAAAATAATAATAACAACAATACTCATGACAATAAGTAAATAAAAAGATTTTGGGATCCATTCAAAACATCTGGTGGTCCAGATTTGGCCCGCAGTCTGCCTATTGATTATCCCTGTTGTGGAACCAGTGACCAAGAAATCCTGCCTGTGGTATGGAGCATCAACAGGCACTATTCTAACTTGCTTAGAATGAAAAATAAGGCCCAGAAACCGTCCTGAAGCTGAGCTGCTATTGGGGACGTAGAATTTTAAAGTATTTCTCACATACTGAGCCCCTCCTTTCTCATCATTTCTAAAACAGGTGTACAGAGCTAAAACCACTGCAAGAGAAGGAGCAAAATCACATGTAAAAGGAAAAAGCAGTTTTAACCTAACTAAAACTATGTTCCTATCCAGATCTTTTAACCCTTTGTGCTGTATTTGTCTTTTCAATAAAACCTACAGTTAGGTCCCAATCCTGCAATCTGCCTTGGGTGAGCACATCCCTGCACTCACATGGATCCAACTGCAGGACTGAGTTCTTAAGTAGTAAAAACACAAGAGTGTCCTGTTAACATCCTGCTGCATTACTTTTAAAATTCCATTCAGGTAGCCCCAACAGAGAGACTTGGCACTTTAATATCCCAACAGGAGCACAATAACAGTCAATGGAATTCACCCTGCAGGGTGAGACGTGCTCTATAGACAGTAAGAACATTGACGAGCCAGGGCTTTTAAATACAGAGGAAGTATGTTTTAAGTACGGGAGCAAGCTGAGAGTCAGGCAGCATTTCAAGGACTGTCTATGTGTTCTGTGTCTGTACAGTGCCTAGCACAACGGGGTCTTGCTCCAAGACCGGGGCTCCTAGCCACTATGGTAAGACTAAAACTAATAATTTCAGGTCGAGCCTTGTTGGTTCCATGTCATAGAAAGCAGGAGGATATTCCTCAGGGTGATATTATCCTTTGCATGCACCCAGAATTGTGAATATTCTTCCTGCGGCTGAATCACTGAACTGAGGGATTTCCGAGTTTTGTCCCCAGATCTTTATGCTGCCCAGTGTAGTGCAGCAGAACCATGAAGGGTTTCTTCCTTAACCTAATTATTACCTTGCTTTTCTCTACACTAAACGGCCTAAGCCTCTTACCTGCCCCACGCTCTGAGCCTATGCAAATAGCACTAATGAAAGCAAAGGATTCTCATTATAGCACAAATTTCTTCTTTAAACATGGCCTGTTTCATTCTGAGCCCCAGGAAGAGAAAGCAGCATACTCTGAGAGGTGAAGGGAAGGATTGTGCTGCCTCGCAAAGCACAGCCAGTAGAAGCTCTCGCTCATACCTCAGGAAGCCACCAACTCCACTCCCTGGGGCACAAGCTGGGAGGAATTCATGAGGGGGACAACGGAACATGTTGAGCCATTTTGACCTGTGTGGATTCTCTCCTCCCCCCACCCCCAAACCCCCCCATCAGGAATTTAGTTTTCAGGTTTGAACAACTTAAAGCCAGAAACTCAGCTAAAATCACCATGTGTCACTAGGCTCTAAGTGCAAACAATGGGAAAAACCAATTTTCTATGAGAATTCAACACAAAACCATGAATGGGTCCTGCACTGACTCTGAACCATGCCCAGATTTGCTTGAAATGTTGTGAATCTGAGCAACCCTTTCAGAGAACAGGCTGTGAGTCTGCATCATTTGACAAACTCAGGAAGGTTTGTACGATTCCAAAAAAAGAAAAGGAGTACTTGTGGCACCTTAGAGACTAACCAGTTTATTTGAGCATGAGCTTTCGTGAGCTACAGCTCACTTCATCGGATGCATGGCATATCGTGGAAACTGCAGAAGACATCATATACACACAGAGACCATGAGACAAAACTTCCTCCCACCCCACTCTCCTGCTGGTAACAGCTTATCTAAAGTGATCATCAAGTAGGGCCATTTCCAGCACAAATCCAGGTTTTCTCACCCTTCCCCCCCCCCCCCCACACACACACATACAAACTCACTCTCCTGCTGGTAA
This sequence comes from Chelonia mydas, assembly GCF_015237465.2. Classification (NCBI taxonomy): domain Eukaryota; kingdom Metazoa; phylum Chordata; order Testudines; family Cheloniidae; genus Chelonia; species Chelonia mydas. Next base: position 16,170,712 of record NC_051259.2, on the reverse strand, counting down.
TAGCCCATCCCTCTTTGAAACCTCTCTTTATAATGCGCATGATAATCAAGGTGGGTCATTTCCAGCACTAATCCAGGTTTTCTCACCCCCCCCACCACACCCCCCTCCAAAAACCACACACACAAACTCACTCTCCTGCTGGCAATAGCTCATCCAGGCTCTCTGCTGAAAGTGTCCCCCAGCACCAACTCCAAACCTCCCTGCACACCCAAACCACAGACTCACTAGAGAGGGGAGGGCAGTGCAAGGCATGGACCCATTCCCTCTCCCTGGGAGCGCCCCATCTCCTCCCTTCGCCCTTTAATATCCTCCTCTCCTATCTCTAGCTTCCCAGCTCTGGTGATTCTAGCAAATAAAAGCCAAGTGTAAATGTCCTGCAGAGTAGATGATCACCCTAAGGAAGACTTTATTCATTCCACAAGCTAGTCCTAGCCCAAGAAGAGAAATATTAAAAGGAGTGGATACTCCCTACTGGCCTATTTCTCCTTTCCCCCTACTCTGAAGCCCCAAGATAGGCAAAAACTTCACCCTTCCTCTCCCATCCGTGAACTAGCTCCAAGCCAGAATAAGCAATCAGCATTCCTATGCCAACCTCTTGATCTATGGTCACTTTGCTGCTTTGTGCCTCAGTTTCCCCATGAGTGTATAATTATAATATGGTTGTGAGACTGAATTCATGCTTGTAGAGTGCTTTCAGATTTCTTGGTAAAAGGCATGATGGTGCAAAGTCAAACCACTATTTTATTCATACAGATCCTAGTAAAGAAAGTATTTTAATTTAAATACAGTAATTTTACTTGCTTCTGGTCTCCCACGACTGTACCAAATTCTGCCCTTGCTCCTCTTTTAAGAGTAAAGATTAGTATTAAAAAGGTACCTCTTTGTTCTGAATTATCTAAAGTAGGGAGGGAGCTTCTTTTTCCGCACACTCAGTCCACAGGCCGGAAAAAGAAAAAAAACCTGACAGCAAACACACAGGAACATAATAAAGAGACTGTCTGAAAAAGTCCCATTTTATCCTGGAAGCTGCTTAGATACTGCAGAGGTTTTGAACTGCCAGCTAAAATAGATCAGTTGGCCTTGGCTCATTTTAAAACATAAGTTTTCCATATAACATGTACTGCAGCATCTACAGGGTCGGACGTTCACCACGTTCACTGCCCATCAATCAGTATTTTGATAATCAGATAATGGTATACTCCAAATAACTACTTAATCTGGTTCCCAGGAAAGTTTTACATAGATTAAAAAGGGCACATCTCCTTGTAAATTATAGAGGCCAGCATAGATTAATGGATAATGCACCCAGCGCTCTTTCTTTTGCAACTGTGGTTCAAAGCTAGCCTGAGAACAGGGCGAGGCCTTCCATCCAAGTCCGTGACCAACTGGGCTTGTGAGATATGACCAGATCTCAGCACATGTTATTGGCTGGAGCCTGTATATTCAAGCTCCGCTGAAATCAACTGAACATTAGGAAAGATGAGTATTCAGCACGTATACATCTTCCTTGGTGTATCTGGAAAGTTCAGAGCTAATCAATCAGTTCAACAACTTTAATATCGATGCTGGGAGAGTAGTAACAGACAGACAGACAGACTTCTCTAGATCATGGCTGGTTTTGGCAGGCCATAATGTAATGCATATTCTAACCAGTGTGTTCATCTCCAGCAATAAAGTGGAAATCTCTTAGAAAGAAAGACCCTGACAAAAGTGAGCTAGACCCCGAGCCTGCAATTCCAATGCACCTGCTCATAGTCCCATTGAAGAATTAGGAATCAGACATTTAATAAAATTCTAGATAAAGTTTAAAGATATAGTTTTATGACAAAATAGCAACTTTATAGGTAAGATGCCTATGGGAAAAAAGTGCACTTTTACTCTTCTGCCTATGCACATTCAAATGAGAATTTAAATAAAGTTACACCTGAAACTACTGTCAAAACTTCATTACCACATTTTATTTAGATTTCTTTCTCTCCTCCTCCCTCCCCTCCTCATGAGTTCAAGAGGGTCACATGTCACTTCTGTTTCAGCCATACAGTTTCAGAGAAAGACTGGCCTTATCTGGTTCACTAGATAAAATTATAACCCTTTCAGCACCAAAGGGCTACAGCCACTATAGAAGATGCATCCAGGGCATGCACTCAAATAGACAAGGTTAACATAGTCTAGATCAAACAAATACACATGTGTATTAGTCTTACACAGCACAGGGTGAAGAGAAACACCAGTAACGTCAAGCCCATGTCTAATCAGAAATTCTCTGTTTGAAAATACCAACTCTTGCCTGGTTTCAGAGTAGCAGCCGTGTTAGTCTCTATTCGCAAAAAGAAAAGGAGTACTTGTGGCACCTTAGCGACTAACCAATTTATCTGAGCATGAGCTTTCGTGAGTTACAGCTCACTTCATCGGATGCATAAAGTGGAAAGTACAGTGAGGAGATTTTATACATACACACAGACCATGAAAAAATATACATTGTAAGGAGAGTGATCTACAACCTATCCTGAAGGACGACCCATCACTCTCACAAATCTTGGGAGACAGGCCAGTCCTTGCTTACAGACAGCCCCCCAACCTGAAGCAAATACTCATCAGCAACCACACACCATACAACAGAACCACTAAACCAGGAACCTATCCTTGCAACAAAGCCCGTTGCCAGCTGTGCCCACATATCTATTCAGGGGACACCATCATAGGGCCTAATAACATCAGCCACACTATCAGAGGCTCGTTCACCTGCACATCTACCAATGTGATATATGCCATCATGTGCCAGCAATGCTCCTCTGCCATGTACATTGGCCAAACTGGACAGTCTCTACGTAAAAGAATAAATGGACACAAATCAGATGTCAAGAATTATAACATTCATAAACCAGTCGGAGAACACTTCAATCTCTCTGGACACTCGATTTCTGATCTCAAAGTGACTATCCTTCAACAAAAAAACTTTGAAAACAGACTCCAACGAGAGATTGCTGAACTGGAATTAATTTGCAAATTGGATACAATTAACTTAGGCTTGAATAGAGACTGGGAGTGGTTGAGTCATTATACTAAGTGAAACTATTTCCCCTTGTTTATTCCTCTTCTCTCCCCCCCACCCCCCCGTTCCTCAGATGTTCTTGTTAACTCCTGGAAATGGCCCACCTTGATTATCACTTCAAAAGGTTTTCTCTCCCCCCACCCCACTCTCCTGCTGGTAATAGCTCATCTTAAGTGATCACTCTCCTTACAATGTATATTTTTTCATGGTCTGTGTGTATGTATAAAATCTCCTCACTGTACTTTCCACTTTATGCATCCGATGAAGTGAGCTGTAGCTCACGAAAGCTTATGCTCAAATAAATTGGTTAGTCTCTAAGGTGCCACAAGTACTCCTTTTCTTTTTGCAACGCTTGCCTGCCGCTCTTTCATAGCACACACTATCCAGCATTTCCTAGGTATTTTTTTTTTTAAATACTGTCTCTGTTCAAAGAGAATTTTCCACACTTTGGACACTTGCTGTGTTTAAAGGCTTTCAGGCCCTTTTTAATTCGAAAAAGGCACCACTGAAAACACAGACATTTGAAAGGAGGACCACATGGGAAATATTAATACAAATGTAGTGACTTGCATGTGCTTTTCCTTAGAAAGGCTCTAATATTTTTAAAATCACACTTCCCCCCGCCCCCCCACCCCCCATAGACAATGTCAGGTCAGCCAGAATATATGACATGACATTTCTGATGATCACAGGTGACCCTTTTATCCTGCTTTTTTTTTTCACTATACAATGGATTGTTTAAGATCCAGAGACTACTTAAAGTCTATAAACAGCAAGACTGTCAACTAATGTCAAAGACTCCAGTTTCAACCACTAAGTACACATACTGCAAACTCTCAAGAATCTGCCTTACTGTATCAGATTTTCTGTATTAATAATATTACGTATTTACATAGTTCCTTTCATCCTGAAGGACCTCAAAGCAATTTACACATTAGAGCCGAGGTTCTCAAATTGGGTGGCGGACCGCCACGGAGGAGGCATGGGGGCACAGAATGTATTCGGGGGTGGGAGGGGCGGGAGAAGCTTAGGGGAAAAAGACGTACTGCACACATTTTACCCACAGCAATGAATAACTTGCAAAGCAGATTGCTCCAGACATACCAGGTCCTCAGACGGCGCCGTGCATTTGACTCTAGATGGCGTTGTGCATGTTGACGGATTTCTGACAAGGTTGCAGAGCATTATACAAAGTCGTTGCCAACTGTACATTAATGCACATTTAACTGTAAGCATCGACCATAATCGCAGTTTTGCTTTTGATCTTATTACAATGGATCATTGGCTCGATTTGAAACACTGCCTCACTGTTTTTAATATTTAGTGAGAGTTGCGTGTTGATTTTTTTTTAACAGTATATGTACTTGTGTGACAGGGCAGGGGGCCACAAATTACTACAGACACAAAGAAGGGGGGGCATGGTCAAATAAGTTTGAGCACCACTGCACTACAGAAAGAATCGACTCACACCCAATGAAATGCTGCAATCTGGGATAGAATATGACAGCTGTTTTCACAAAAGTTGTACGGTGGCATTTTTGAAAGCACCTACATGAAGGTCAGTGACACTTGTATTCCTCAGTAACACAGGCACTTCTGAAAATCCCACCCTTAGAAAGTGAAATATTATGTAAAAACTTGGAATTTAGGCAAGTAGAATATACCCAGATTAGAAAAGGAGTACTTGTGGCACCTTAGAGACTAACCAATTTATTTGAGCATGAGCTTTCGTGAGCTACAGCTCACTTCATCCAAGTGAGCTGTAGCTCACGAAAGCTCATGCTCAAATAAATTGGTTAGTCTCTAAGGTGCCATAAGTACTCCTTTTCTTTTTGCGAATACAGACTAACACGGCTGTTACTCTGATACCCAGATTAGAATCAGGCCAGGCTGCCATGGTTCACAATCCTACTCTTGTGCAAAGTGCCACCAGAGCTTTAATGACCACAAGTGATTAAGAACTCCATTTTATACATCATCCAACTTCCTCAACACAGCTGGTATAGAGTACTTCCCACTGAGTTATCAATACTGCTTGCCTGCAACACCAGAGATTTCCCTGGATGTCTCCCATCCAAGTATTGACCAAGTATTGACCTAACACTGTTTAGTTTACAAGTGAGGTTAGAGCCCCTAGCTGTGGTACCTTGTGTGCAATGGCTCCGCAGTAAGTATTTCTGTCCTGTTCCTTGGGAAGAGTTAGGCTGAAACAAGCTGAGAATTTCTTTTATTCAGGACTTCAACCTGGATTCAAACTGGCATTTCAATAGGTGAAAAGCCACTCAGCATTTATAGATCTCAGATTCTTCTGTGCTAGGTAGATCACATATAGACCTTGAAACCATCTTCATGATTTTGCAACATACAATAGTGCATTACCACACAGTGTAGACAAGCCCTCAGATCAAGTCATTCAGTCTAATGGAGGTGAAACCAGTGAAAAAGGTAGATGATTAAAAAGGAAAGATTACTACCAAAATAATCTGGGATGTTTGATTTCTGGCAGCCTTCAATAGGGCTACACAGCACATTGCACCTCCTCCCATAGGGACTAGCTGTAGGTCGATCTGTGGCACAGCAGGGTACAGATTTGCTTACACTTGCTGCTCCAAGGGCCATCAATGGAATTTCTAAGTAATAAGTGCACTCTGCAATTATGAACTTTTTTGTTTTGTTAATTCATGCAGAAAGAATACATAATACAAGTATGCATGTCAGCAAGAAAGAGGTATTAAAGCAACAGGATTGACAAGAATAACCATGGCAATTTAAGTAAGTATAGAGAATGCCTCCTTGACAGAGAAAATAATAATAATTTAAAAACTTAGCAAAATAATATAGTGCGTAGAGTGGGAACAAAGGAGAATAAGTGGGATCTAAAAGGGGCACAATAGCCCAATGGTTATAGTACAGTCTGACAATACAGAATCTAAGAATGGAACTCCACACATTAAATAATAAGCATGACTGACTGTTTAAATGGTATACAATACATTCGACAGGTACACATATAATAGGTAATATATTCCTCATCAAATAACCAAAGGCTGAGCTGGTTTTTGGCCAATAAAGAAACGGGGAATTTGCTTTCTAAATTTGCAAAAATATATTTATAAAATTGTGTTCAGAACCATTTACAGGATCCAAATGCTATCGAAACATTAGGTACTTCAAATATGTAAACAACAAAATCTCTAAAAGAAAAGGAGTACTTGTTGCACCTTAGAGACTAACCAATTTATTTGAGCATGAGCATGCATCCGATGATGTGAGCTGTAGCTCACGAAAGCTCATGCTCAAATAAATTGGTTAGTCTCTAAGGTGCCACAAGTACTCCTTTTCTTTTTGCGAATACAGACTAACACGGCTGTTACTCTGAAACCTAACAAAATCTCTGTTTATTAACATTTTGTATCAATATCTTGGACTTAAATATCTTTGGTTCCTTAACTGGTAGAAAGCACTACTCTTTGAGATGGTTAGAATCACCACCAAGACCGTATGTGGAAAGACAGACGAATGAAAAAAGTTTAAAAGAATTAAGAGTTTTTCTTGCCACCCATGTTACCCATACAGAGATCACCCTGAACTGACCAGTTCTATCTGTTTTAATAAGAGCTACGCTGGCCTAAATACAACTTCCATGTTTTTATTTGTCTTTCTTATGGAGACACCCATTTAGGTCAAAGAAATATTCTAGAACATCTGAGTAGAATTCCGTACAAGAAATCCTTCGTAATTAGCAAAATTTGATAAGATAAGGATAAAATGTAGACGCTGGAAGAGCAGTAGCTGAAGAGAGGCGTTAGTGCCATCAACAATACTCCAGATCAAGGCACTGTCCTATTAGAAACAAAGGGCCAAGTTCTTCTCTATTATACCTGCAGAAACCTGATCATCTGGGTCAGTGAATAGTCAGAGAGGACCCTGAGGGATCACAGCACTTTGACAAATAGGAGGTACACACATGCAGTGGAAGGGAATCTTGGCTTCTTCTTCAAAATGTTTCCCCCTTTCAATCAGCATTGCTTCGGTCTTGCCCAGGTTGAGTTTGAGCCAGATGCTCTTCATCCAGGAGGTGATTTCTTATGACCCTCCAAACTGGTCTCATGTAGATGCTGAAGAGAAGAGAAGAGAAGAGAAGAGAAGAGAAGAGAAGAGAAGAGAAGGCACTGTAGGGAAAAGTGTAGCAACTATTCACCACCATTCACTGAGGTCCACTGAAAAAGAGCGTTTGGACCCATTGTTGTGCTGCACTGTCGACTTCAGCCATGTCACATAGGGAGCCTAGCAATACCTTGTGATCTACTGTGTCAAAAGTAGCAGCGAGCTCGAGTAGCATGAGCATGAAGAGGTTGCCTGTATTTATAACCACGAGGGGGTTAGCTTTGAGTGCTCTGGGGGCTCTCTTCATCTTGTTCCCTGGTCTGAAAATCCACTGTGGGGCACCCATCATGTTGGTAGATGTCACATGCTGTTGGGAGTTTCATTGTCAGCACTTCCTCTGTGATTCTCCATCAGCATCAGAGAAGGTTAAGGACACTCAGCACCTTGCAACAGGTATATGCGTTATGACGTAGTCTTTAATCACACAATCATGTACTATTTTTTCTCCAGCACCCGTGCTCCATTTCAGTGCACAAGATGGAGCCACAAGGGGGCAGAATTAAGGCGGCATGGGCATCTGTAAATCTAGCGGTTCCTAATTTTGAGTCCTTAAGTTTGTAATGTACATAATGTTATTTTAACATGGTTTTCTTTGTATGTAATATTACATGCATACTCTCCCTCCCTCTCACTCCTACCTGATCACGCTGGTAACCAAATTTAATATTCAGCATATAAAAACAAGTACTCAGTACTTTTAACAGAGAACGTACTGTACTGCCTGCAAACAACTGTCCCAGTTCCAGAATGCAGGAAAACGGGATCCTGAAGGAGGGAGGGAATTTATGCTGAGTGGCAGTTCATTTCTACTTTCTCTCAAAAATATTACATTTTCCTGCTGTGTTTCCATGGAACAAATCTACCGTATATTGAAAGAAATGCCTTTAAAAGGAAAGTGCTAGCTTAACCCTGAGTAATCATTTCATTAATAGACCCTGAACAGGAATGTCTTTGCTTTTTGTGTTACAGGTTTGCAACTTCTCAGGAAAATCTAAAAAAAAAATCCCTAGAATAAAAAAAAATACTTTAATTTCTTAGCCAGTTCTTCAGTGATGAAAACAGCATTTACATAATTCCTCTAGTACCCAGAGATTTGAGGGTATTCACAGAATACAAACAGATCCTCACTGCAAAGCCAAGGCATGGAATTAAGAATTACACAACCAGGCAACAGTATCCTAGAAAAATCATGCCGATTCATGCAAACTGAGATACCTCCAGTAACACTGTTACATATACATCCTTGGCTCTTTATGCAAAATCCACAGGATTAACAGGAGTTTGTTGTGACAAGCTGCTTTCACCACCCCCTGCCCCTACCGTCTAAAAAACAACACAAATGCGAGGTATTTATTGCATTTGTTCTTCAATGATGTCTTTGATCTCCACTCAGATAACATGCAAGCAACTGGGGCTAGCCTATGGGCACAGTGGCAGCCTGTTGCTCTGTACACAGTCATGGAAGCCAGACTGGGCATTCCTCCTTCTGCAGAGGCTGAACTGGAGTGTAGGATGACCGTAATGGAGTTCGGGTTAGATACCGTACTCCAACACCCATTCTCTGACCTCCAGCAAACACAGCTTTCCCAAGCTAACCAATCAAGCTTTAGCACAGATTAATGGTCACCCTGCTTTTATCCTGTGCCCGCACATACACTCCTAACCCAACAAATGAAAAACACTCCCCATGCCATGCAAACATATTCTAAGAAACCTGACAGTGTATTAAAATGCAGAGAAGATTAGCTAAGTGCCTGCCCTTCATGACCCAGTTCCAGACTAAAGGCTTGTCTACACTGGCACTTTATAGGGCTGCAACTTTCTCGCTCAGGGGTGTAAAAAAACACCCCCCTGAGCGCTGCAAGTTTCAGCCCTGTGCTATAAAGTGCCCGTGTAGACAGTGTACCAGCGCTGGGAGCTATTCCCCTTGCGGAGGTGGGTTTTTTAGAGCGCTGGGTGAGCTCTCTCCCAGCGCTATGCCACGACTACACAAGCCACGTTGAAGTGCTGCCACGGCCAGCACTTTAACGTTGCTAATGAAGACATGCCCTTATATCCACAACCCACAGAAGAGTGGCTGTAAATAACAACGACCCCTACGAAACCAATGAATCTGAGAGAAGAAGGATGGTCTTGTTAACAGTGTTGCCAACTGTCACCCATTTATTGAAAGTAATGTGACTTTGGCCCCTGCTGCAGGCAGTTTCCAATGACATGAAAATCTACAGCCATCGCTCGATGTTGGGGAAATAAAACCAGAGAGAGGGGGAGACAATCCCCCAATGTAGCCAAAGGGAATGTTCACTAAACTACAAGTCTAGAAACCAAGTTAGTCCCAGTTCTCTAACTGACACCCGTTAATATTCTGTGCCATTCACAACCCCTATTATAGACCAAAGCCAAAGGGGAGGTACCTGTCATTCACCAATTTCACAGGGCTCCCGGACTGGGGGAAATACAAGGCCCTTTAGGAATCTAGCAACTGGATGGCGGGAAAATATTGTGTGACCCTGAATGGGGGTATGGGGAGCTGATATCATTCTCAACTGCACCCTTACAGAGCTGAGAGATAGTCCTGGATTCTTTAGGGATAGCAGATAGTCCAGAATAACAGGAACTGGAGTTTCTACAGGAGTTGTATTGTATGCTCAAATAGAGAATCTCTTACACTTGGCTGTATAGGTCATCATGGTAGTCTCCTTTCTGCTGTGTACTAATATATTCTGGATTGCAGTGGAGCAGCATTCTTCCATGGTAATTAACCATCTAGCATCCTTGGTGTCAAATGCAATGACATCAGGTCCAGGAGAAGGATCTGCCCTTCTGGGATATTATGTCAGGTACGATAGGTAATGTGACTGGAGGATGAATTGACAGGATCATTAGGTCAGAATACAAGAACTGTCTGGGCAAATCTGGTACCAGCATGATCATTACAGATGAGTCCTCTCTGAGGTTCCCCAGAACCTTCTGCATTAATGGGATTGGTGGATAGATGTACACTGAGTCCATGAGATGAGGAAAGCATCTGACCAAAAATCTGGGCTCGACCAGAACATTTGGTACTTTTTGTTCTTGCCTGTGGTGAACAGCTCTACCAAGAGGTGACCCTACCTGTGGAATATGTTCTGTGGGATGGAGTCCTTGATGGTCCATTTTCAGTCGCTTGCAAATTGCTTGAAGAACTGGTCCAATAAAATATTCTGTAATCCTGGCAGATGCTGAGCTACTGATGTGATTTGATGAAAGATGCAGCATTTCCAGAGGTGAACAGCTTCTTCACAAAGGGAGGACAGTCATGTTCTTCTCTGTTGACATAAAACATTGCTGTTGTGTTCTCCATTGAGACTTGGACTGTCAGTCTGCACAAAATGGGAAGAAATGCTGTGTAGGCTAGATGAACACGTCTGGTCTTCAAAACATGTATGTGAAGGTAAGCCTCTTTGGAAGTCCAAAGTCCTTGGGTCTGAAGGTGGCCCAGGTAAGCTCCCCACCATAACACGGAGTAGAGGCACCTGTAGTTTTTACCACAAAGGATCCAGGCAAGGTCAGCACTATCCCTTGTATGGTACAGAGGCTGATTTAAGTAATAGATTACATTCCATACTTCTGGAGGAATTCTGCGCCACTGCACATGCACAGAATTTATGTCCCCCATAGATTTCTTTGCTTCCCCACAGAAAAATGACTTTCTGATGGGGAAGCAAAGGGAAGCCACAAGAGCGGTCATGTGACCCTCCCCAGCAGTATGTTTCCGGTGCCCAGGGCAGCCAGCAGAGAGGTAAATCACTCTGGGGCAGGAGGCAGGACTGGGGAAGACCCGGCTGGTGGCTCCTACTCTGCGCCGGGCTCAGCTGCTAATCCCGGCTGGCCTGGGGAGGACGGGACTTCCTCTTCCCCTGCACGGCATCCAGGGCCGGGTCAGACCTGCCCCCAGATTTCTCCCACAGCTGCAGGAAGCTCTGAAAACTCCCTCACCCGCCTCCCACTTCCTGCACCCATTGTTCCTCAGCTGCAAGGGGAGGTATCCCTGTGCAGGGAGCTATTCCCCCATCCACCCAACCCCCATGCATCCAGACCCCCTCATACCCAGACCATCCTGCCGAGCCTCACGCCCCCTGCACTCAGAAATCTCCCCCTCTGATAAGCCCCACTCACCTGTACCTGGAACCCTGCATTGAGTCCCCCACACCCAGACCCCCATCCAAGCTCTATCCCCTCCATACCCAGACCCTTCCCCACCGCTGAACCCGAACCACGTTCACCTGGACACCCCAACAAGCCCCTGTGCATCCAGATCATCCTGCACCTGGATCCCCCACTGAGCCACCTGCTCCCAGATTGCCCACAGAGAACCCTCTCAACGCACACCTGGATTCCCCGACATTAAGCCCCTCCACACTTGGATCCTGCCTTGCTGAGCCTGCCTGTCCACACAGAGGGGCAGGGTCCTGGGATGTTTCTGGGACAGGCTGGGTCCTTGCACTGTGTCAGGGTTGGGTGCAGCCTCACTGCTGAGTCCGTGTCCTGGGTGGGAGGTGCACAGTGATCTCCCACCTCCGTGCAGCCAGTGGCCTGTGCACCCCAATGCCATGCTGGGGGAGCCTCCACATTTATTTGACAAATAAAATTTGAAGAATTTTAAAATATTGTGCCCAGAATTTTAAATTTTTTGGTGCAGAATGCCCTCAGGAGTAATAACACTGCTAATAGTTCTAAAGTTTCATATTTGAGTTCCTTCAGAACTCTTGGGTGAATACAATTTGGTCTTGGTCACTTATTAGTGGTTAATTTATCAATTTGTTCCAAAACTTCCTCTATTGACATCTGCATCTGGGACAGTTCCTCAGATTTGTCACCTAAAAATAATGGCTCATATATGGGGATCTTCCCCCATACCCTGTGCAGTAAAGACCAAAGCAAAGAAATCATTTTGCATCCCCTGAGAAGCCTTATCTTTCTCAAGTGCTCTTTTAGCACCTTCATTGTCCACTGATTGTTTGGAAGGCTTCCGGCTTCAGATTTACTTAAAAAAAAAGGAGGACTTGTGGCACCTTAGAGACTAACAAATTTATTTGAGCATAAGCTTTTGTGAGCTACAGCTCACTTCATCGGATGCATGCAGTGGAAAATACAGTGAGGAGATTTATATACACAGAGAACATGAAACAATGGGTGTTACCATACACACTGTAACGAGAGTGATCACTTAAGGTGAGCTATTACCACCAGGAGAGCGGGGGTGGGGGGAGGGGGGAAACCTTTTGTAGTGATAATCAAGGTGGGCCATTTCCAGCAATTGACAAGAACGTGTGAGGAACAGTGTGGGGGAAGGGGGCGAATAAACATGGGGAAATAGTTTTACTTTGTGTAATGACACATTCACTCCCAGTCTTTATTCAAACCTAAGTTAATTGTGTCCAGTTTGCAAATTAATTCCAATTCAGCAGTCTCTCATTGGAGTCTGTTTTTGAAGTTTTTTTGTTGTAATATTGCCACTTTTAGGTCGGTAATCGAGTGACCAGAGAGATTAAAGTGTTCTCCAACTGGTTTTTGAATGTTATAATTCTTGACATCTGATTTGTGTCCATTTATTCTCTTATGTAGAGACTGTCCGGTTTGGCCAATGTACATGGCAGAGGGGCATTGCTGGCACATGATGGCATATATCTCATTGGTGGATGCGCAGGTGAACGAGCCTCTGATAGTGTGGCTGATGTTATTAGGCCCTATGATGGTGTCCCCTGAATAGATATGTGGACACAGTTGGCAATGGGCTTTGTTGCAAGGATAGGTTCCTGGGTTAGTGGTTTTGTTGTGTGGTATGTGGTTGCTGGTGAGTATTTGCTTCAGGTTGGGGGGCTCTCTGTAAGCAAGGACTGGCCTGTCTTCCAAGATCTGTGAGAGTGATGGGTCGACCTTCAGGATAGGTTGTAGATCCTTGATGATACGTTGGAGAAGTTTTAGTTGGGGGCTGAAGGTGATGGCTAGTGGCATTCTGTTATTTTCTTTGTTGGGCCTGTCCTGCAGTAGATAACTTCTGGGTACTCTTCTGGCTCTGTCAATCTGTTTCTTCACTTTAGCAGGTGGGTACTGTAGTTGTAAGAACGCTTGATAGAGATCTTGTAGGTGTTTGTCTCTGTCTGAGGGGTTGGAGCAAATATGGCTGTATCGTAGAGCTTGGCTGTAGACAATGGATCGTGTGGTGTGGTCACGGTGAAAGCTGGAGGCATGTAGGTAGGAATAGCAGTCAGTAGGTTTCCGGTATAGAGTGGTGTTTATGTGGCTATCGCTTATTAGCACTGTAGTGTCCAGGAAGTGGATCTCTTGTGTGGACTGGTCCAGGCTGAGGTTGATGGTGGGATGGAAATTGTTGAAATCATGGTGGAATTCCTCAAGGGCTTCTTTTCCATGGGTCCATATGATGAAGATGTCATCAATGTAGCGCAAGTAGAGTAGGGGTGTTAGGGGACGAGAGCTGAGGAAGCGTTGTTCTAAGTCAGCCATAAAAGTGTTGGCATACTGTGGGGCCATGCGGGTACCCATGACAGTGCCGCTGATTTGAAGGTATACATTGTCCCCAAATGTGTAATAGTTATGGGTGAGGACAAAGTCACAAAGTTCAGCCACCAGGTTTGCCGTGACATTATCGAGGATACTGTTCCTGATGGCTTGTAGTCCATCTTTGTGTGGAATGTTGTGTAGAGGACTTCTACATCCATAGTGGCTAGGATGGTGTTTTCAGGAAGATCACCGATGGATCCATCACTGTCACAGATCATGGAAGACAGGCCAGTCCTTGCTTACAGACAGCCCCCCAACCTGAAGTAAATACTCACCAGCAACCACATACCACACAACAAAACCACTAACCCAGGAACCTATCCTTGCAACAAACCCGTTGCCAGCTGTCCATATATCTATTCAGGGGACACCATCATAGGGCCTAATCACATCAGCCACACTATCAGAGGCTCGTTCACCTGCGCATCTACCAACGTGATATATGCCATCATGTGCCATCAATGCCCCTCTGCCATGTACATTGGCCAAACCGGACAGTCTCTATGTAAAAGAATAAATGGACACAAATCAGACGTCAAGAATTATAACATTCAAAAACCAGTTGGAGAACACTTCAATCTCTCTGGTCACTCGATTACCGACCTAAAAGTGGCAATATTACAACAAAAAAACTTCAAAAACAGACTCCAATGAGAGACTGCTGAATTGGAATTAATTTGCAAACTGGACACAATTAACTTAGGTTTGAATAAAGACTGGGAGTGGATGTGTCATTACATAGGGTAAAACTATTTCCCCGTGTTTATTTTTCCCCCCTACTGTTCCTCACACGTTCTTGTCAACTGCTGGAAATGGCCCACCTTGATTATCACTACAAAAGGTTTTTTTTCTCTCCTGCTGTTAATAGCTCACCTTACGTGATCACTCTCATTACAGTGTGTATGGTAACACCCATTATTTCATGTTCTCTGTGTATATAAAATCCCCCTACTGTATTTTCCACTGCATGCATCCAAAGAAGTGAGCTGTAGCTCACAAAAGCTTATGCTCAAATAAATTTGTTAGTCTCTAAGGTGCCACAAGTACTCCTTAACTATGAGATTGTTTCCCTTTGCTCCTGCTTGATGTTCTCCTTCCCTGAGACTTTCATCCTTCTTAACAGCACAGAGGCTGTCAGACTGGGGGTGGGTCCATTCTACTGTGTCCCAGAAAGTCTCCTTTGTGTACCTCTCTGTCTCCCTTAGCTCCTGTAGCTCAACCACTCTGGCCTCAAAAGCCCATGCTCGGGTCTCTGAGGGCCATGAGTTGCTTGCACCAAATGCACACATACACCACTTGCCCACAAGACAGATAACCATACCTGCTGCATTCAGCCAGTGAAATAAACTGGATAGCTCCCACTCTGCTGCTGGACCA
The DNA here is from genome assembly GCF_015237465.2 of Chelonia mydas. Classification (NCBI taxonomy): domain Eukaryota; kingdom Metazoa; phylum Chordata; order Testudines; family Cheloniidae; genus Chelonia; species Chelonia mydas. The sequence goes on along the minus strand of NC_051259.2, from coordinate 16,155,552 downwards.
TAGATGTCTGCGAGGGGACGCTCGCTAGAACCTGTCCCCTACACAAAAGGGATTTAAGTCACACAGTGCCCAAAAGAAATAGAAGCTGTCAAGGGTTCCATCTCGCAACCTGGGTGGTGAGATGGAATCATGGGACATGTGGGCCTGCTCTGCCCTCTGTGCCCTCAGGTGGGGGACGAGGGCCCAGGTACAACCCTGAAGGACACAGCTGGTCAACATGAGCTCTCGCACACAAGAATGTTGATGTCTTAGCTCAGTACACAGCACCATGCACCGCTGTGGCACTATAGAAATAAACAACTGTAGGCAGATCCTGCTCGCACTTACACCACTGTAAATCCAGGGTTACTCCATTATAGTCAGTTTAGTTTCTCCGGATTCTCACCAGTGTAAAAGAGAGCAGAATCTAGGCCTCTTATCGGTAATGTATATTGCCCCCCTTTGTTTACTATGGGCAGGGGAGCCTCAGAACAGAGATCACATCATATCAATCCCGAACCAAAAGCAGTACAGGCCAGGGCCTCAAAATCATTGAGGCTCCTAATTTCCACTGAAATCAATGGGAGTTAGCTCTCTAAATACCTGTATGGATCAGGGCCTCAGTGTTACCGCTCTCAGTGGATCCAGGCCCTTGTCTGTGATGGGGACACATACAATTAAAACTTAGTAGCTGCCAAGCGGGAAGAAAAATGAGAGAGAGAAAATGGAGGAGAGAACAACAAGATTCTAATAGCAACTCAGGCAAGAAGCAAGTGACTTTTGAAAACTTCAGAACTATTTCGTGTCAGCACTGAGAGACATCTCCTTGTACAATGCCCTCGCACCAAAATGTGTGCCCAGAAAAAATTCTTTTGTTGTTAAAACTGGAAATGTGAAAGTTACAACTGGGCACTCTCTTAGGTAACTGGTTTTACACTAGTGTAGCTTTCTCTATAGGGTTCTGCAGCACTGATCAACTGGAAACAGAACGGCACCAACTGATAGCAAGCTCCTTTCACCTGCATTTTCTGGGAGCTGGAGTCAAGCAAAGGGGCTTCTTTTAGAAGCAGTTCATGTTACCAGGGGCCAAAAGTGCCAGGTTATTCCTGAAGAGCATGATTTTAATTCACCGGGAAGCCCATTTTTCTGCTCCCCTCCGCCTTCCTAGCAGGAGAAGCTTGTAGTGAATCTTTGAATCAATCGAATTGACTCGTTCATCAATCTGGGCTTTGCCAATGCATTCCTTCCCTCCCACTACCCATACAGTCTTCCCCCAGGTGTTTTCTCCTCCTGCCTGCAGAGTCCCTGATTTACTTTTACTTTCTTCCCTCACTCTATGCCTCCCAGCACCCCCAAAACCTACCCCAGCCTTGCACAGACCCCCGAGTCCACTCCCTCCCTGTTCTTATTGGCCTTGTTCTCTCTGAAACAAACCCACTGAAGACTGAACGCAACCATCCCCTGCATAGACTCCATTTTCCAGTTCCTCACCGCTCCCACAGAGCCCATCCTGACCCTGCCCACTCTCAGACTGGCCTTTCCTTCCCTCTGCAACCCCCAACTACTTCACCTTTTGATGACAGAGAGTCGTCTCAACTCAAACTGAAACCAAGTCCAACCAATAGCCCTGGAGACAATTCATGTGCAGATGTTAATTTTCTGTTTCAACATTCCATGTTGAAACAATGCTAAGAACAACTCTTATGTATTGATTAAGAATGGTGGAGGTTCAGCCTAGGGTTGCCAACTTTCTAATGACAGAAATCCGACACCCCTGCCCCGACCCTTCTCTGAGCCCCCTCCCCTCCTTGCTCCATCCCCCCTCCCTTCATCGCTCGCTCTCCCCCACCCTCACTCACTTTCACCGGGCTAGGGCAGGGAGTTGGGGTGAGGGAGGGGGCAGAGGGCTCCGGCTGGGGGTGCGGACTCTGGGGTGGGGCCAGGGATGAGAGGTTTGGGGTGCAGGAGCGGGCTCCAGGCAGGGACAGAGGGTTGTGGTGCGGGGAGGGGGAGAAGTATGGGCTCTGGGCTGCGGGGTGGGCTCTGAGTGGGCCAGAAGTGAGGGGTGCAGGGTGCGAGAGAGGGCTCTGGGCTGGGGTAGCGGGGTGGGGTGCCGGGAGGATGAGGACTCTGACTGGGGGTGCGGGCTCAGGGGTGGGGCCGGGGATGAGGGGTTGAGAGTGCAGGAGGGGGCTCTGCGCTGGGGATGAGGGGTAAGGGGTGCGGGCTCCAGCTGGGGGTGTGGGCTCTGGAGTGGGGTTGGAGATGAGGGGTTTGGGGTGAAGGAGGCAGGTCCAGACTGAGGCAGGGTGTTGGGGTGTTCAAGGGGTGCGGGCTCCGGGAGGGAGTTTGGGTGCGGGAGGGAGCTCTAGGCTTAGGCAGGGGGTTGAGGTATGGGTGGGTGCGGGGTGCCGGCAGCACTTACTGTGGCTCCCAGGAATCAGCCGCCAGGTCCCTGCAGCCCCAAGGCACAAGGGCAGCCAGGGAGGCTCCATGCACTAGTGCCCTCGTGCCCATAGGCACTGCCCCCACAGTTCCCATTGGTCGCGGTTCCAGGCCACCGGGAGTTACACAGCTGGCACTAGGGGCGGGGGCAGCGCGCAGAGCCTCCTGGTCGCTCATGTGCCTAGGAGCCGCAAGGACCTGGCACCCACTTCCATGAGCCATGTGGAGCTAGGGCAGGCAGGCAGCCTGCCTTAGCCCTGGGGCCCAGCTGTGCCGCCAACTGGACTTTTAACGGCCTGGTCGGCAGTGCTGACAGGAGCCAACAGAGTCCCTTTTCGACCAGGCATTCCAGTCGAAAACCAGATGCCTGGCAACCCTAGTTCAGTAGCAACATAGTGATTAAAAAAGGTAAAGCCACCATGTCCAAGCAATGCTGTTGAGACCAAACCAAAGGCACTGCTTTGCTACTGCATAGCAGAGCCAATGACTGGTGCTTTGAGATCTTCACTTAAAGGATCTACCATGTACAGAGCTACAGGGTATAGATACCTCCCTACACACACACACACACACACACAATTTGCTCATTATTGGCACAGGAGTTTCAAATAGGAGGGGCTTGGTGGGGGTGAGGTGTTTTTACTCTTGAGAGACCTTCATTAAATGACGGAGAATGAAACTGCTACATCAGACAGGTTTCAAGGTCTCCGTGTACCAGACACAGTCTGACTCAGGGGTGAGAGAACCAAGAACAAGAAGATTTCTGACCCATTAAGAATCCGTAACTCTTTTCTACTGGGGCTTTTAGACATAACAGCAAAGGGGGGAAATAGCAAAACACTTCAACACCCATTCATGCTCAAAGTTGCATCTGCTCTAGCCTTGAAAGAGCAAGAAACCAGAACACCCCCCGCTGCTGAGGCTGCACAATTGTCAGCGATCCTGTGCCAAGGAAATGCCTGGAGCAGTGTTGCTGACTGTCACACCCAGCGGGTGCTGTTTGTGGGCAGAGCCTGTGAAGCAGCTTCTGAGACACAGAAAGGAGGTGGGGGAAGGAGAGAGAAGGAAAAAGAGAGACAAGAAAGAAAAAACATTTGCTGCACTGGAAAATGAAACTTACTAGACGTGAGTCTGACCACACCTTTGACAGAACCCCTCTCTATTACTGGTGGGCACCTGTATTTTTATCTTGTGGTTTTCTGTTTTTGCAGACACATTCCAGCAGGGAAACAGAGACAATACACACCATTGAGCAGAACAGTTTATTTTAAGGGATATAACATTTTCCTATGAGGATGCTTTATTTGCATCTGCTGCAGGAAGCAGTACAATGGCAGGTGTGTTTCCATGTAACCGGAAGACAAAAAGCAAAGTGAACAATGCAAAGCAAATTCTTTTGTCTTGCAAATTTCTGCTCACTGCACTGGAAAAGAAAAAAAAAAGAAAGAAAGGGGTTTTCCCCAGGCCTGTTTTCTACCTAATTAGTCCTGCAGATGCTCACAATGCCAGGAAGGAGATTCATGCCCACTGGCATGAGAAGGTAACAGACACAGTCTGCAGGCTGAGCTATTGCTCCACATTTGCGTGCATGTAAAATTTCTAATTACTACCATGGCATGCTAAATCTTGGAGGAAATGTGTGTTGTTCCAGAAATACACTTTAGCAAAGTGCTTTTTTTTTTTTTTTTGAGGCCCAGTTCAGAGCTCACAGCCTTGAAAATTTGGAGGACAAACTAAGTATTTGCCCAAAAAAACTGATCCAAAGAGGATTCAGAATAGAATTTGTTTAACCTGCACCAACATCTTTAGCACACTGGAAGCCTGTCAATTTGTCTTTCATCCCTCCATCTTCCCAATATTTTATCTGAATGATCACTATATCCAGAGCCACAAAATTGTGAACTCCTAAATCAGATAAGAGCATAGAAACAAAGAACCTGCTTTTCCACTGCCTTGTACCTTATGTAATTACTGACAACTGTGCAGTGTTTAAAACACTCTAATTCTAATTTAGCAGGGCTTATACCTATTTTGCTTTCACGTTGCATGGGTGTCAATGACAACACATGGTGCAACACACTGGAGAACTGGGTTCAAAGTCTTCACCTTGCAAGGAGACAGCAAGTTCTACTAAGCATTTAAAAAGAAAATACTTTTTCACAAAATGCATAATTACCCTGTACGTAATCACTGCAACAAGATCAAACTGAATCCGATAGTTTAACAGGATTCAGAAGCAGATTAGACATTAATATGAATACAGTAAAAGCAATACCCACCGTTACTTGACATAGGATAAAAACACCAATAAAGGACAAAAAGCAGTCACTAGCTTCTTGGCATTGAAACAACTCCTTCTGTGGCAGAAAAATTCCCAAAAAAATTTTTTTAGGAGAAAATGACTATTTTGTCAAATGGAAATATCTGCTGGAATATACAAAGTTTTTCAAGTTTATGTTGAAAAACCAAAAACCCAACCATTTTTTTAAAAAAATTGTTTTTTGGCAACTGAAAACTGAAATGTTTCAGTGAGTCAAGCAAAAACATTTGATTCTACCAAAAATTTTTAATCAATTAGATTAACTTTTTTTTGCAGAAATAATGATTTTTTAAAAAAAAATACTTGTTTTCAGTTTTACGATGAAAACAAAAAGCTTCTTGTTTTCATGAAAAATTTTCGTGGAAAAAAATTTTTTTTAAACCAACTCTACCCCCATGTGCAACTAATTCCATAACTGTCCACTATGGGCTTTCTTGCAACTTTCTGTTAAGCTTTCCATGCTGCCGACTGTCATAGGATACTGAGTTAGATTAGCTAGTCTTATCTGGTAGAGCACTTCCTACATTCCTTTTCTGATGTGACAAGTCACTTCAGGTTATTTTTTATACCCATCTATATAATTTATCAACACAGTATCTGAGCAGTTACACCTGCTTCCAATTGACCCAACCAGACTGCTCCTGATTGGCTAAGAATTGCACACATCTTATTATTTTTGTTACCTTGTCATTCCCACCACAGACTGCCTGTCTCATCCACCTGCTATCCTTTAGACTGTAAGCTTTTTGGGGTAGGGGCTGTCATAGTGACTAGAAGAATGGGTCCCCAATCTCACTGGTTTTTAGGTGCTACTGCAACATAAATATTAAGTAAATAATAATTTCCGTACCATTCAGAAAGGTGTAAAATTCTACCCAACCTTTGAAAACATCAGAGAATATAATGCACTGCTTCTTACCTAATGAAATCATAGATACCAATGCCAGAAGAGAACAATGTGCCTCACATCCTAGTTTGTCCTCCTGTATAACCCAGGCCAGAGAACTTTTCCAAAATAAATCCTAGAGCAGATCTTTTAGAAAAAACATCCACTCTTGATCTAGATATTGCCATTGATGCAGAACCCAGCATGACTCTTGCTAAATTGTTCCAATGGTTAACTACTCTCACTATTAAAAAATGTATGCCTTATTTCCCATCTGAATTTGTCTAGCTTCAACTTCCAGTCACTGGATTGAGTTAGACCTTTCTCTGCTAGATTGAAGAGTCCATTATTAAATATTTGTTCCCCTTGTAGAAACGTATAGAGTGTGATCAAGTCACCCCTTAACCTTCTCTTTGTTAAGCTAAATAGATTGAACTGTTTGAGTCTAGCACTACAAGGCATCTGACCCCTTCCAGCCAAATGCTCCCCAGAGGGACAATACGTCAACACCAAAAGGCTTTGGAGATCATTTTTGATCCACAGAACATGAAAGCGGCAATCACAAAATCCAAACAACACTGAACTTACAGGTCAGCATCTCTCTCAACACCCACTATAGCAACTATTCACAGGATTCACATTCCACAAACAAAAGGGAAAGGATGTCTTATAATAACTGCGTCTTTTGAATATTGTATACATATGTGCTTCAGCTTTCTGCCTGGAACTAACCAACCACAAGGGGTCTCCCACTGATAAACAAGAATAGTGAGGCTTTAGCATGAATATTCTAGGCTCAGTTCATAGACAAATCAAAGGCTACAGGGCTGCCTCTCAATGTACCTACAATTCATCTCCACAAAGCACACTGGACATGGAAAATACAAGCTACACAAAACCGTGTTCTTTACAGCAGAGATCATACTGTTGAGCTTCATCATCATAAGTATCCCTTATGAGGGAGATCCCCAAAGGAGGAAGTCACCCAGCTGAGATGGCCATTTCATACTCAGACTTACTCAATTACTTATATGATAACAAAACATTTATGAAAGATAAAAAATACTACATGCATGTACGCGAAGGGACAGGTGAAACATAGCGCAGCACACCATTCAATTTGCTTATCGGAGGAGAAATAAAGGGTGCAGCTCCTTATATCTTGTATTACTGGCCAAATAACGTCATATTGCCCTGCGTAGTGCAGTCATGGAATGAAGGATTGTATGTACATTCCTAGGGAAAGCGCTCAAAGACAGAAGCTGGGGAAGGGCAAATGATTTCGACAGTGCCAATGAAAGGAGAATGCGATTTTATTTCAAGTGAAATAAGTGGTACAGTCCACCAATGCAGCACTCTGCTGCATGAGAGCACAGAGTTCAGATAGGATCCACCATAGGAACTGAAAGTAACAGCAAACAGCACAAAAGCCTGGTTATTGTCTTGCAAGGTCTGAACTCTTCCACTCGGTTCTAGTCCAGCTCCTGTGTGCTCTGTGCACATCTAGCAAGAGGCAGGGTGGGGGTGTTGTTAAGAAACTGAACTAGGACTCAGGAGATGAAAGTTAAATTCCCAGCTCGGCCACAGACTCGCTGTGTGCTCACTTCACCTCTCCATGCCCCAATTCTCCATCTTCCACTCTGATGGCTGCTTTTCATCCAGTGACAGGGAATTTTGGCGGGTGGGAACTTCTACGAGACACCCCCACCTCAAAAACCATGAAAAGATTGGATGTGCTATTTCACTGGTGAATATATCCAAGGCAGTTCTCTCTCTCCTTTAACCCATTAAAAAACAAAAGAACTCTGCCCAATTTGCAGCTAAGTGTCAGGTGTTTCCCTTAGGATTTCCGCACTGCGCGTTGACAGCACCAAGATACCTTTCTACTGCCAGCAGTTATCACCAATACCGCTTTGCCCTGGCGCTCGGAAGGAAATCACAGCGGGGGCTGCAGCAAGTGCAAGTGACTGCGCTCAGTTCTAGAGACGTGTGTCTGGAGCGGCGGGTGGCTCTGCTTAGCTGTGCAGCATTTGACTGTACCACTCGAGAGAAGCTGCTTAAAGGCATTCCAGAAACTACTAGATGACGCTGCACTTATGGCACACGCACAGTCTAAGTGACAGAGAAAATCTCAGCGAGGGCAGGTCACCGTTCCAGCCTTTTGCTGTGAAAGCTCAGCTACAGCTGTACACAGCCTGGGGTAGTTACAGACGTCTTTCCCAATGCTGTTGGTGGAGCTATTGCTGCTGGCAACCTGTGCTACCACTCGCCTATTTCTCTCTACGTACCGAGTTCTGTTACCAGCACCATTTCACCAGGGCAGAACTCAACCCTAGGCCGTGGACCACCGAACAGGAGTTGCCATAGTATTGGTGTCAACACCAGTGAACCATCCAGCTGGGCTTTCTACAGTGTGTGTGGGTCATGTTGTTCCCCTAGACCAGAGCCCATGGTTCACGTAAATCCTCTCTGGCCCAGAGCCCACAGATCAAAGTCAGCTCTTGAATGTAGATTTCCCAAGTCATTGTGCAGCTTGCGGCTGCTGTGGCGACAGACCAACCACACGGACAGCAAAGCAGGCTTAACAAGAGGAGTCAGACATTCTCCAGGAAGCTCCAAGCATTTTGTGAGACGGTAAGGTCCAGAAAAGTAACAGGGATCAAATGAGTGAAATGCAGAACCAACAAACAGCAGCAGTGTTCAGAGCCATTTCATGTGAAAAATACAATGTCCCTGGAATGGCTCAGATTGTGTAATGCCTGGACTGTGCAGCTGATGAACACTGAAGCAAATCACAGAAGGAGGATGCAATCATTTATGTTCCCCATGCCCAAACCCTGAGCATGTTCCTGGTCCCATTGAAATCAAAGGCAAAACTTCCACTGACCTCAGTAGGAAAGGATCGGACCCACTATTACTGACATTAAAAAGATAAAAGTTATTTATTGGTCCTTGTTTCTGTATAATCTTCCTTCTTGTCTCATCCTGCCTATACCAATGGCAAACAGCTGAAGGTTCAGAGGAAGGTGAAGGTCTAATGCACCTGGCCAGCAATGCCCTCCTGTATACAAACCAGTGGGGGAAAATTCCTGCCTGGTCTTTGCAGCAACCAATTTATGCCCTAAAACACAAGATTTGAGTGTGCCCATCGTTGCATGTTTAACTATAAATATTGGGCCCAATCTTAACCCCACTGAATTCAATGGGATCAGGACCAGGCTTTTTACTGCAGATAAAATTAATCAGGTCCAGTTTTAAGTGGAGCCACAGCATTTGATTCTGCCCTCCTGCAGCAGCAAATCCCACACATTGGTTCTGTGCTGTGGGAAGTATTTTCTTTCACTGATTCTAAATGGACCACCCATTAATTTCTCTGAGTGACTGCTCTGTTCCAGTATTATGGGACAGCCTAAAAAGGAGGGATTGAGCAGTTTCCCTTTACACCCTTCATAATCCTAAAGACTCAAATACTCTCTAACTCTTCCCCGTCCAGATTAAATATTTGTGTGGGGGGGGGGAAGGGGGTTGACATAACATGTAAATCGAGTGAGACACTGACCCACTCTCTCCCTGGAGCTATCAGCTGCAACCCACATTTTGTCCTTATTTCCAAACGCTTGAGCAGTGTTCTCTAGAACAACTGTTATTAGTTGTTCCCATTGATTCCCTTAGCATTTGCTTCACACATTAACCTGCCTACAGAAATCTCTTCTCAATCTCTTACCTGCCCAACCCTTCCATAAATTTGTGGCCATTTTTTCTAGTGTTCTTCTCTGGCCCAGTAACTTACGGAAATGATTTCGTTCTGTTTATTTCCTTCAGAATTTAACACCACCTGAATAAGGTCCCCGCTTAGTCTCCTTTTTTTGCAAAGACAAATGGACATGATTTCATATGCTGAAGTGTCTGTACCAGCCATAAATTACCCCATTTCCTTTTATATAGAAAAGAAGCCATAGTCTATGCTGTGGCATATGTTTTAACTTTGTACATGATGGTCATAGAGCTGATTCGAGCAATACTCACATGATCTGGAGCTGGTGCCAGCATTGCCACCTGGCCCTATTTTTCAGAAGCGTCTCAGTTTTGTTGTAGCAAAACCCGGTCTACCTACCCTGCACAGTCCCATTCACATCGGCACAAAGTGTGGAAACAGGCCACATGGCTCTGAAACAGAAGTACATTAAGGATGGAAGACAGTTTTCATGTGAGCTAGTGTTCTGGCTGGAAGCGACCCTACGCAAAGCCCTCAGCCACAGTAATCTGTATGGCTGAGGGAGGGAAGGGAAACAGATGCAAAGATATCACTAGCCTTAGTAAAGAGGCTTATGCACACAAATGTTTGGCCCATGCTCCCTGACACCTAGCTACCCACTCCAGAACACCCCCTTACAGCTCGTGTCACAGAGGGCCCACAAAGCAACATATCCCCAAGTTTTCACATGGAGTGGAGGAGCCAGAGTTGATAATGGAAACCATCTGCCTTTATGTTCCCCTGTGGTACACAGATTTTCCGACAGGTGCCAAAATAGAGCATCCTGCCAGAATATGACCCTTTGGTTTATACACTTGCTTTACATCTATGCAGTACATACTTATCTATACATAAGTGCCTAGACACACTCAGCACCTAGCATTTTCTAAGAATTGTGGAAGAAATGCCAAACTGCTGACTAAATCTCAGATCAAACAGGGCTAAAGAGTCTTAGCAAACAGCTGAGAGCTGGGAATTCTTCTGCTAATCCTTACGCAAATCTACTAATGTTACAGCTAGTCTACTCTGGCAGCACTGCCGCGCTTTAACGTGGCTTGCGTGGTCACAGCTCTAAAACACCCACCTCCACGAGAGGCGTCGCTACCAGCGCAGCTCCCAGCACTGCCGCACTGTCTACACTGGCGCTTTACAGCACTGTAACTTGTTGTGCTCAGGGGGGTGTTGCACCCCTGAGCGAGAAAGCTGCAGCCCTGTAAAGCGCCAGTGTAGACAAGCCCTTACAGTACCTCTGTTGCTACCAATGCTTCACTTATCCCTTTTAGCAACTGGCCTATGCACCAACTTCACATAACTGAAGAAAAGAGAAATACCATCGTCTACTGCACAGGGCCCTCTCATGCAGCTAAACCAGTCTCGGCTCCCCTTTTCCCTCTCCCCTTACTGGGCCCCCGGTATGCATCAATCCTCAGGGGAGGCATGGGATGATAAGTGAGTGCTTGAGCACCACGGCTTTACCAGGGGACATGAAGGACCGGGGGCAGCTTTACTGCATATTTCATAAATAATGTACATGTTCTGTGGGCTCTTTTTCAGAGCTCAGGCATGTGGGAGATGCTGCTGAGGCAGAAACTGGACACCTATGGTGACCCCTAGTGAAGTATATGCATGTGTCTATGTGTATGTGTGTGTCCACCTGCCTATCAACTAACCAGAGTGTACTTTGCGTGGCTACGGAAATCCCAGACGAGGATTAGGGTTTGATTTTACTGAGGATGGTTTCAGGATGTTTGTGTTCTCATTCTATGTTTGTGACATTTGTTGACAGGGGAGTTGCGCAGTGAAGGAGGGGTCACTTTAGGGGGGCAAAGCTGAGACCAGCCAGGCACTGCTTTGGCTGCTTCATTCTTCCCTTGAACAAGGCGTTGGAGGCCTGGCAGTGCCCAGACAGCTCTTAGGCCTGCATGCTGCCAGCTGGACAGGTAAGAGAGCCAGGGTTCCAAGCTGTCACTATAGAGAGAGCAGGATCATTCTGGGATTCCACTGGGAGGACCAACTGCGCCAGGGCGGCAGTGTCGATGGACACAGTGGCTAGCCTAGCTCAATGCCCAGCCTCAATCCAGATGGTGGTAGGATGGCTCTGCACTGCTGGTAATAATTTTATATGGGGATGCATGGTGAGCAACAGGCATGCTAGGAGGTCCAAACAGTGATTAGGTATGCCACTTTTCGCTTGTGCAGACAAGGCCATATAGACAGTAGCAGCAAAGATCCACTGCCTTACAATGCTTATTGAAGAGTATCATAAGCAGTGATACATCCTGGTCTAACACTTTATAGATAGTTTTTATTTTTCCACTCAAAATGGAAATAACCAGTTTTAAAATGGTGATGCGGTTCTCTGCCCTGGCTCTGGGATTTACCCAGCTGCAATGTCTTTACACTGCTAGCGAAGTTATTACTGACCTCCTTGGACCAGACATTCTAAGGAGGAGAGGTAATTTTTTTACTATGAACTAGATGTCTGCATCTATAGCCTATAGTCCAAGAACTCCACCTATGACTGAATCTATAGCACTGTGCAATCCCAGAGTGCTTCTGGACACTCATGGCATTCCTTCTGTGTAGACTGTTTGTTTCTAAACAGACAAGCTTTTTATTAAAAAAAAATCAGTCACATTCATTAACAGAAATATAGGCAAATTGTGAAAAGACAAATGCATACATTTTAATGCAAAATACTGTCAATGAAAATCACTTCCCCCTCAACATATCTGCCAAGACCTGAGTTCAGGGGCTTCTGTTCTCCCAGCAGATGATTTGCCAGCTATTAAAACAGCATTTAGGCTTTCTATTATGTTTTACGTATTTTTGATACTATCTACAACTGCAAAAGAATTCAGGATTTAGCATATTGAAACAAAAACAGTTCCCTTCACACAAATACTCGGATGCTATTTTCTGGTTAATAAATACACTGCGTTAATTTATTAAGTGAATAAAATCTGGGAGCCTGGGACTCATGAGCTGCTGTGCTATGGCTAACCACTGTCAGCAGCCCAGTATTCCTGAGCAGCCCCACAATAAAAAAATAAATGAGCATGTGAAATGGGGGGGTAAAGGGAAGTGAAATTTGCTTTAGTTTTCCAAAGATTTGTATCAATGTAAACGCTAATGTTATGAAAATCCTAAAATTTTTTCTCCTCCTGGAATCTGAAGTCTCTTACCTTTGCTACAGGCTATAAGATATCCCAGGCTACTGGAAAAGAGAGAGAGAACGAGAGTGTGTATGTGTTACTTTTCATGCAACGTTAATAGAAAAGTGGATATTTCACATGACAGAGCTCATCTTCAAAGTGAATGGAGATGCCAGCTTAGTTTACAAGTTTCAGTCTTTACTACGAACTGTAACATTTTCATTTCCCACTGATTTGGTTCTGTTACTATGTTATCATATACAGTCACTGAGAACAGAATTTAAGGTTAAAACTAATTTGTAGTCATTTGTACACGTTGTGAAGAAGAAACACACCTAATCGTGTAGCATAAGTCACCTTTGCTGATGGGATTTGTGCAGTGTCATGGCCAAAATAGCTTAATTGCTGATTCCCTGCCCTGGAGACCAAAGCTCAGATTGCGTACATCTACTCGGGTGTGCAAACTGCAACCCAGCATCTGAGGGCTGGACATGGGAGAAGTGGCATTGGCCCCTGTAGGTAAGAAGGTAAGAATGGAAAATTTCCCTGACTGTTGCTTTTACTGGTACTGTAGTTTTAGGGCTGGCATATCCAACTACCTTTGGTGGAAAAGGTGCAGGGGCTGTTGCCACCTCATGATTTTCAAATGGGGGGGAAAAGACAAAAATGTCACAATCCTGCTATCACAGAAACCAGTGGGTTATTTCCAGTTGTCACTGGAAGGAATGAGAAGATAATTAGGCCCTATGTTAGCACAATGATAAGGCTGCAGAGATAGCACTCAAAATTAAGAAAATGTAAACATTAAGGTTAGCCACATAGCATGAAATCATTCTTCCTTGTACCAACATATGAAATGTACGACCATATGAAAGAGTGTTTAATTACATGGTTTAAATAATATGGATGGGATTTTCAAAGGCATATAAGGGGTGAGGCACTGACAATTTAATTGGCACTTAACTCCCTTTGGATCCTTTCAAATCCTATCCAAAATGTACTCTCATTCATTGTACTACTGCATCACATGCACATAGGTGTCTACAATAACTGTGATCACATGCAGTAATTAGAGACTATCAGAACATAAAGGCATAAAAGGAGGCAGAGTTAAGGTTGTGTGTTCATCCTTAACTTTTATATTTCCTTATTCCTGAGTGATTAAATATCCAACTTTAGAAAACCAGAATTATGGAAATGGGGTCTCTTCTAACAGGCATCAGATGGAAAAGGCCAACTAGTGTTGATCAGGTCACTGGGAAGCCACACACCAGTAGACTTATCATGCACCAGTCAACCAAAGCTGAGACTGACCAAATCCTCATACTAAAGCTTTAGATCTGTTTAAGGTATTTAGATTGTCTTAAGTCCTTATATTGGCACAACCTGTTTAAAATGATCTAAGACTTAAGATTGGTTTAAGCTGCTTATGCAGCTTTAAGGCTTTAGAAAGGTTTAAACTGCTAAGAACATTCCCCAAAAAAGCAAATCGTGGAAATTGCAGGAAGTCTGGGGATGCTCCTGCCACCTTAAGGATATTTTTTTAATTGTGCACTTGCAAGTGTATATGAGTGTACAGGTATATAAAAGTGTATTTTGCTTGCAATACTAAAAGATAAAGTCAACCTTTGGTCAAATGGTACATGCTAAGTCTACAAATAGTCAGCTTGCTAATGACTTCAACTGGCATCAGTTGGCCTTTCATGATTGGTCTCTCTCTCTATCCATGGGTTTTAAAGAACCTAGGAAATTAAATGTAAAAACTACATTAATGCCAAACTGTGGCTGCATAGTTGAGCAAACAAAAGTCAAGAAATGTGACAGCTTTGCAGCCCTTCTAACTAGGTGCCAATGGCAGCGACAAGGGCTGGGCTCAATCTGTCATGGGGTCCTTTTCTAAAATAAATAAAATTAAGCTTGGGCCCCCCACCCAGAGCCATTCTGCTACTTCTAGATCTGAGAAATCAAAATAGAACCTGTTGGGTCACCTTAATTATACCTGAGTGGGGTTTAAGTGGATGGGGATTGTGTGTATGTGTTCACTGCAAGAAAAATATGTGTTCTTAACTTGGGTTGGGCTGGGAAGTCAGCTGTGCACCACCATCATTCCAGTCTGGCTCTGCTGCAAAGCTAACTCTGATCTACTACCACAGTTGTGCTTAGCCTAGCCTGGTCCAATCTAGTCTAATCCCATTCTGTCTCACTCCATACATGGTTCAGAATCTCCGGGTAGGGAATCCAGAGCAAAACATAATCTTTGGTAAGAATCCCCACTCCCCAGCCCCTGGTCTCTACGACAGAGCCCTCTACCCCTCTTCTTGATGAACCTGAACCTCATTCCCAAACCAGAGACCACTACCTGAAAGTAAGGGTGACAACTACTCCAGGTCACACCTCCTACAATTCTTATGCCCTCTTGTGGTTACGGTTACAGTAACAGTTATCATTTATACAGTCAGAACAGACAAATCCCAACAAAACACACTATGTAGAACTATAAAAACAACAAGGAGTCTGGTGGCACCTTAAAGACTAACAGATTTATCTGGGCATAAGCTTTCGGGGGCTAGAACCCACTTCATCGGATGCAGAACTACGGGTAGGCAACATTGTAATTCATGGAAAAGAGGCTGGTGGAAGTTGGGGGGTTTTCCCCCTTTTCCCCTACAGAGGGAGCAGAGTGTTCCACCCTTCTAAGCCTTCTAGCTCTGGGATTTATAGTTACATTTGAACATCCAGCCTTATTTCATCTATTTGCATATATGCACTAAAATACAGAGCCATGCTCTGCTCACTTTTACACAAACATAAATCCAGACTATCCCCCATCCCCCTATAAGCCATGATCATGTAATTAAAGGCTGTTTACATGATCATGGCTTATTTTAGGGCATGTCTACACTGCCCCCTTTGGGGGAGTGAATAGCAGTGCACACCAAAGTGCATGTGCATGCTGTGGGTGCAAATGTAAAGGTTCCCAGTTTGCACTAATGTAATCCTCTTCCAACAGGATTACAACAGCGTAAACTAGGAACCTTTAAGTTTGTATCTGCAGTGTCCACATGGGGGAGTTACATTGCAGCACTTTGGTGTGCACTCCTGTTCCCACCCCTGGAAGACATGCCCTTAGCTACATATGTACCAAAAGCTGTAGAAAACACCATATTGTATGTTAAATGAGAAATAACAGATACACAAGGGGAAGAATTAAGGTTACATGCTCAACCTAAACTTTTGCATTGCTTAACTGTGCAAACTTAACACTGCATTAACACAGACTTACTTTGTTTGAATTTGTATTACGTTATTGCCTGGTACCAGATTGAGGATGAGAGTATTCAGTCCTGGAAAGTGAAAGAGGCTTTTTTATAACCAACTTTTTCCCCTCACCCCATTTCTGTAAATCAGGAGTATGCTTCATTAGCAACAGCTCATGTACATGAACTGCATTCACAATGGCAAATGCTGAGCAAACCACAAATGATCATGAAGGAACACACATTCATATAAATGGCTGTGGAGTGAGTATTAGAAGTAGGGGTACCTATAGATACCTACTGTATACACCTATCCAAGGAAAGACTTACACTCCACCCAAAGATCCATCCATTATGTTTTCTTCATTAAGGGGCAGGAGAGAGAAAAACTGCTGTGGCAATCATTCACATTCATAAGAATGTGTGGCACCCCAAAAAAATGTATGGAATTCCTATCAATGCCAAGTAATAATACTTTCCACTGATGCATTGCTTTGCACCTGTCGATCAAAATGTATTTTCCAAACAATAATTACTTAAGACTTGCAAAACCTCTGTTAGATAGGTACCATTATACTCTGAGACACAGACATGTGAAGCGTCTAGTGTTTAGTTACAAAGCAAGTCAGTCACAGGGCTGTGAATAGAACCCAAAAGTTCTGACCTGACCACTAGAAACATTCCCTCCGATAATGGAAGTTCCACCTGCAGATCTCCGGCAGCATGAGTCTTGTGTGCAGTTACTGCTGTCTTTTTCATGCAGCTTTTCTGTTACATAACATAGCAATGAAAATTCAAAATGCACAGATCACTGAGCTTTTCTGCAGCTTTGTCATGACATGCTTCACCCTTATGTTAATACACTTGCAAACCATTCCAACTAAATTAGGTACTTTGGGGATTTAGTTATTTTCCTAGTGTTCCCACTAAAAGTTTGTTTTCTAGCACACTTCTGAGTTATGTTATCATTCATAATGTATTTGCATTTGCAATACTGGTCAACCTGAAGGAACATTGATCAGTGCCAGTTGCCATGGGCTGTTACAAATCAGAACACAGAAATGCAAATTCTGTGAATGAGGGGTGAAATAAATGGTGACTCGAATAAGCCAGCGACACCTCCACTGGAATGGACACTTAAACAATCAGGCATACACAAGTTCTTACAACTCCACATACTTCATGTACTGGTTAAAAACAACACACACACCCTTACAACTAAACGCACTACCACTTCTGAACCATTTAATAATGCCAGATATTGGAACTGTTGCAAAAGTCTGTGAGCCAAAGCCATCAGCTGTATGATAAAGTTCAAAAGTGCACTTCCCTCCAACTACCAGACGGTTCCAAACATTTTTCTTCCCTACAGACTGAAAGTCCAATAAGTGAAAGCTAATTGCCTCTGTATAATTTTCTAAACGGCACATACCTTCCATTATTATCATCTAGTATTTGTATTATGTAGTGCCGAGATGCCCCAATCAAAACCAGGGCCTTACTGTGCTAGACACTGCAAACATATATAGTGACAGACAATTCCTGCCCTCTAAAGCTAACAATCTAACTGCACAAGACAGATGAGGTGTGGGACAAAAAATGTATTATTATGCCCTTTTATTTACAGAAAACTGATGCAGAGATTAAGTAACTTCCCAAGGTCAATCAGATTGTCAGTGGCAGCCAGGAATGAATCCAGATCTGTCCCAGACTGGTAAGCACAATACCATAATCCTTCCACCTTTTCAGACTACATTTTTGTTTTCCAAACGATAATAACAGTAATACAATAATCATATTCCTACGTAGGAGTGTAAGCTCCCCAGGGCTGGGGCAATGTGTTTTCCTTGTCTGTAAGCCCCGGGGGCTGTTGAAATAATCAGAATACCAGCATCTGCAGAGTGTATCTCAGTATTTTCTCCAGGGATGATAAATTGTGGTAATCACTGAAAGAAGACATTATTCTATGTATTATTACATGTAATGCAATGAATCTACTGGAAAACATATGTAATTCCAGTCCAGCTAACGTAATAGTCCTTCCAAAACTGTGACTAGTAGTTAATGGGTTTGGAGAGCACAGATGACTTTCAATGGGACTTCAGCTCCAAAGTCACTTAGGTGCTTTGGAAAACTCAATCCTTTTGGGGTACCTAACAAAAAGACAGTTGGGCCTGTGCCACAAACATCAAGATCCGAATCTAACCATCCCCAAAATTCAGGGGTGTTGATAGGTTTTGCATTGGACTCATCGCGGAAAAATAAAATCCAATAATCATATTACATAGTTGTGCGGGTTTGCCTACATATAGTGACAGGGCTACACTTTTAATTCATTCTTGACACATCTTCCACAAACCTGGGACTCCCAACTCTGCTGGCCATATATCTATGCACCCTGTAGGCAATGTGTGATCTCCAGGAAGCAGTCTGCTTTCATAGATTAACACATCCTTTTCATCACTGTCAAAGCTATTCCGAAGTTTATAACTCTCCAATCTGTCCAATGAGACAGCCTCATTGATCCAACTGTTAAATTTCTCATATAAAACCTCCACTCTGTCTCTTGGTGGGATTAGGACATACCTCCATCAGAGACATCAGAATATGAAGCCACTCTAATGGCCTTCCTCCAAATTTGCCTTGAGCACAAAGCACTTCCTCCCTTCACCTGACACCATCTGGCCAGGTATCAGGCTCATTATTCCCATAAGTAATATAAAGAAATTACGTTGTAACAGATTATAATATATTTGACTAAAACTGTGATTAATTACAATTAAGGTGGTAGTGGTCCATGCCTTTTGGAGCTGTCCCTGCTCTGTAGGAATGTGGTTTGCTTAGCAATCATATTGTTTATTTATCTCTAGCAACAGATGCTTGGCAGACTGAAATCAACATGTTTTTTTAAAAAAATACAGTAAGAAAACTGTTTAAGCTGTTTTGGGGTTGCAGGCCATTAAAATTCACCTGATTATGGAGCCACTGAATAGCAACCTGAACCATTTTTGCACAAACTTCCCCATAACATTCACTTTCAGGTGTACACCAAGACTGGAAAAAGACAGACTGAAAATTTCAGGAAGTTATACGCAAATGAATATAGGGGAATAGAATGGAAACACACCAGCAACCTGAACCATAGTAGTTACTAATGTTCCCCCTACATGTGAGATACATGTGGCCTTTTTACCACTGTGAGAAGTCAGGAAGGGGGCGAATCTGTATACAGACTGAGAAGTGAGGAATTGGTGTCTATTGACTCACTAAGGCCAGAAGGCACCAGCAGACCATCTAGTCTGACCTCCTGTATATCACAGGCCACCAACACCACTCAGCACCTGCACACTGAACCCAACAACCCAAATGAGACCAAAGTATCACAGCTGACAGGAGACTAGACCATTATGTGTCACAGGCAGAGAAGAGGAGGGACTGAGGTGCAACAGGCCTGAGGCCCCTGCAATGACAGGGAAATGATTAAGGGAGATATACCCAGATAATCCTGGCACATGACATTGCAGAGGAAGGCCAAAAAAACAAAACAAAACAAAAAAAGAGCCCAAGGTCCCTGCTAACCTGACCTGGGGGGAAATTCCTTCTCAACCAATCAAATGGCGACAAGTTAGACTCTGAGCATGTGAGCAAGAACCAACCAGCCAAGAGAGATAGAATGCTCAGTGCTACCTCAGAGCCCTTGCCCACCTCAACCAACGTCCCATCTCCCGCCATGGACAGCCCTGATACATGAGAGGAAGCAGGATGGAAACAAAAAACCTAGAACACACTGCTGGAAGGGTGTGGGGAGGGGAATCCCTTCCTGACCCCTGCAGGTGGCTGACTGAAACCCTGAAGTGTGACCATAATGAGTAAGTGACTTGGAAAATGGCCTGTGGTTGAGCCATAGGCGGGGATTTGTAATCCATTTTGCACAGGTGTGTGAGCCAGGGTGGGAGAGGTAGGAGGGTTTCGGATCTATTGGTTGAGCCAGTGAAGGGATGTGTTTGCAGAGTTAATGTTGTCTCTGGAACACTCACTGTGATATTTTATACATGAACATTTTTTAAGAGATTGTCTGAACTGTGAGGACATTTGACTATTTATCAACCTCCCCTAAACTATTTCCAGACCTATAAAAGAGGATTCTTTTAACAGTAACATTCCTTGGCATACATAGCGTATGTTTCAACTCTACGGGTAACTTGTAACCTGTTAAGAAGGTAAAGACATTTTTTGTTTGTTAACATAAATAAATGCGGAAGGCTTTTGTCTGAGATTATATCTATGTTATTATGGGTGGTGCAGGTTTGATTAATTTAGGGATGACTATTATTTTTCATGGACCTCACTGTGAAATCAAGAATCAGGCATTTGCTTAGACTGGTGGTCCCCAACCTGTGGTCTGTGAAGCACCAGTAAATCAGGGGGTTCTTCCTGGTGGATCATGGGGTGCTTGCTCTTCCTTTTTGTTTCCACTTGCTAAACATCTTTAACAGATACATTAACCACTTCCGAAATACCTCTCTTCCATATAAGCAGTTGCCATAGTTTCCACACAGATGTTATGAGATCATAAATGGGAGTGGAAGTATCCAAGAGACAATCTATCCACTAAATATTGGTCCATGCCATGAAAATATTTGGGAGCCCAAGAGTTAGGCAATCTGATTGGTGAACATTATTCCAGCTCTCAGTAATATAAATTACTTAAGATGTGAACAACAGAATGATTCAGTCATGAGCCAGGTTTTCTCTTATGTATGTAACCATAAGGATTATTTATAAAATAACACACATTCCTCCAAGTATTTTTTTATGGCTGCTAGTGACCGGTGAATGCTCAGTCATGAAATAAATAAATAAATAAATAAATAGAAAGCCTGGAGTCTACAGCAGTTGGAACTCCTCATTTCTGTTCTCAACTCTGCCAGCAACTCGTACTGAGATCTTGGCCAAGTCATTTCCCCATCTGCCTCGTTTTCCACAGAGTAAGAAGAGAGAGTCCTAAATGTTAACAAAAATCCGTATCACCTCTTCCTCCCCCAGCAGTTACACAATGAGCCCAATACATGGCCCAGGGGAGCCAATACATGGGTTAAGCAGTTGGTACCTCTCTACCCTCAGCACAGATGTTTTGAGTCTTTCAAAAATTCAAGTGAAGATGTTGGGGCCTATCAATTCTGACATCTCCATGGGAGTACGATTAGTAATCTTTAAACATGGTTAAGCAGCACATTGACCTTTGTCTGAATCTCACTTTGCTACCAACAAACTAGAGGCAACACTGACTAGGCCACCAAAGAAATGAATACATTAGGGCTTAAGATTCCTTTTTGATTATTTGTATTACCGTAGCACCTAGGAGCCACAGTCACAGACCAGGGCCCCATTGTGCTAGGCAAACACTGAAGAATAAGAGAGTCCCTGCCCAGTCCTTGGGACATCCATGCTAATGGGTGACACACATGCTTCTCAGTCATACCAGCTGTAGGTGCTCAGTTGTTGTGCTGAGCCAGCCAGATGTTTTTAGCCTCAAATCAGCATAGACTTGTTTTCATTTCCACTATACAGAGGAAAGTGACTTGCTCCCAGCTGGTTCACTTACAAATGACAGTTTTGGGTCAGTGTTGTATTATTATTGTCCTGACCCTGTGTCACGGAAGAGCAGACTCAATGCTCTGGAACTGCTCTGAATGAAGTTCAGACAGGACCCTCTTGTAGTGTGACACCCCTGAGGGCACACTCTCACTAGGGCAAGCTTCCTTGGTTTCAGCACCTCCTGGGTCTGACCTCGGAGCATTCAGCACCCTGTTTCACGCCGTGAGCTCCCCACAGTAAGTCCACCTGAACAGGACACCTGGCAAAGTCTTATGTGCCCCGAAAGGGGCCACGCACCCCAACTTCCACAGTCAGCAATGACTCTTAGTCAGCACTGTAGAACAGAAGGGTTTATTCGTTGTCTGGAACACAATGTAGAACAGATCTCGTTAGCTCAGAAAGCAGGAAGTTACAGCAAAGTCCATCTTGAGGAGACCCAGAGCCCTGGGATGTGCCCCTCCCTCCCGCCCCCGAGTCCCAAACCAAGAGACTGACCAGCTTCCAGTCACGCCCCCCCTCAGTCACGCCCAGTTGCCACTCCTCCATCCTTTGTCTGTTTCTTGGACAAACCGGTCACCTGGCCTCCAACTCTCTCGTAGTTCTCCAACTCCTCTGGCTGGCTCTTGCAGAGGAGGGGTTCCGGCATCACGTGCCAGGATGCGGAATGTTTGGCCATTGTCTGGGCCCAGGGAGCTAGACAGCAGTCACACCTGCCCTCTAGGGGTCTCTGCAAAATCACACACCCTTGTCACACCACCAACACCCAGGGGAAACTGAGGCCCACACAGAGTACTCAGACAAAACATTAAGAAAATTCCCACTTCGTCACACCCTGTTCCATTCCTCACCAGCTTCACATCATGAATGAAGAGAGCTAAGACTCATGGTAATTACTGAACCAACTGAAATCTAGGTGCAAAAACCTGAACTAAGCAAATGAAATGCAGGATGAGGAGAAGGCAAAGCACTCTCTAAACCAGAGCTTTTCAAACTGGATTCACCATGTTTGCCACATCCACAAAGTGTCTGGATTTTCCTTAGAAAATTTCTTACATTTACATAAAATTTATTTAACAGGACAGCCATACTTCTTTCCAAAAATCAAAAAAGGTATCAGGATATTTGAGAACCACTGGTCTTAACTATGGCTAAGTACAAAAATTACCATACACCACATTAGCCCAGTGTGGTGTATTCGGAGGCATTCAAGGGGGCTCAGGTATCTCTTTTCAAAGGCCTTGATTTCCACACCCAGTAATGACCATCTGCCCAGAACGGTCTCTGCTTTCCAAGTTATCAGTTTAGACTATCAGGCTGGTCCAAGTCACATTTCAGAATTTTCAACATCTTGTAAACCGCTATTCTATACACTTATCTCTTAGTGTGTGGGTGTACACATCTACATCAATAGCTGTTTTACAAACACGACAACCAAAAGGACCAGTAGTCTCTTATGAGATTGTGGTGCTACTCTGTGACCCAGCTTCTAAAGGTGTTCAGAATGATTAACTCTACTCCTATCTTCCCCTTTCCATCCCCAGGAGTTGGAGAATAACAATAATAAATAAAAATCCTGAAGTACTTTAGAAACTATATACAGTATTTTACAAGAGTTACTGCATATACCATGTGAATGCAGACACCTCTGGGGTGGAATAAGATAGCTATTTAGAAGCACGCAGCAATCCTCCATAACCATTCACAACAGGAAGTAAAGTTAATTACATCCAAATGAAACTACAGGGGGAATTTTGGGAGAAACAATGAAGTTACCCCAACTGGAATTTGGCCAGAACACTCAGGTTTCCCTATTCTTGAAAAAAAAAAGCCATGGAATCTTTAATGACCACAGAGAGATGAGGCCCTTGATGTTAATATCCTGTCAGCAGCACGTCACCCCCTGACACCATGATGGAACAATGGTTCTAAAGTGACTCAGTAGGAAGAGCATCTCCTAGTGAGTCACCAAGACCACTTTCCTGCAGCTCCTAGAGTTTTCTTTGGAGGTTTCTCATCCAAATACTATATCTCAACCATCCTGCCAACCCCTGCTAGTCTGAATTTACTGAAGCCCGAAGACTGGAAATGAACAGGGTCTCTCACATGGTAGCGCTTCACATGACAAGCTGTGCAAACAAGCTGGCTACAACAAAATAAATAAATAAACCCACTTCGTTTGCTTCCAGCCAAGAGGATTCCTGCCCCCTTAAGTGGAAACAAAATCTTGAAAAGAATCTATTAAATAGCAGTGCTACAGCTTCGGTTCACTGACGGTCGTGCTCCTAGAGTAAAACCAGAGACAGACTCTTATCTCTGCAGAAACAATGCCCCATAACTAAGTGATCTGAGGTTTATTGGTCTGCTATGGGGGTATGCCAGAGTTGTTAAAATACAGGTTACATTTTCTCCACGAAGTATGGACTTGGATGGTGACAAGTTCACATTAGGATAGAGTTGCCATTTCAGGAAAGGACAGGAAGGGGAGGGACGGGAGAGGGAGAGAGAGGTGCACACACATGCGTGCGCACAATGCACACACACATTGCAGAAGCAATCCTCGGAATCTCCAGGGGCCGACTAGCCAAAGAGTCAGCAGCTGCACAGGTAAAGGACTGGCGGAAGAGTACTTAATGACAGTTCAGACACGTGGTAAATGACTCAGAGGAAGAAACTGGGCTTGTAGGAATAGTCTCAGATCAACACAGTCATTGAGCCAACAATTTGTTTTAATCATACTGCATGCACATTATTCACCCATGTCTATGAATTCCTAATTAAAGTAATTAGTTGGGGGAGATATATCCACAACAATTCTGTTTTTAGGGGACTCACTAGGGTGTTCCTATGAAACACCATGTGTCATGCGCTGAACGCTCTTGGCTTTTACAATTAATCAATGGCAAACTTCTTGCAGACCATTTCCTGAATACCTGGTTCAAAATGAATGGCCATTTCAACAATAGGCAGCTATTCTCTATCACACAGAACAAAATCCCGACTGTTCACAAAACTCCCTAAAGACATCAAGATCTAGCCCCAGATTCCCAGGCTAAGAGCTAACTTTTGCCCTCAGAAGTTCATGGCACTGAAGTCAACAGGAGACCATATATAAGATGAGGGCAGAATCTGGCCGCAAAAGAGCCGTCTGCAGTCGCTGCTGCAATTCCAGTCTTGCAGTTCTGTGAAACACAGCCGAAAACTGAGTGCATGAACCAGACACGCAGCCAGGTACTGCATGAGGTTGCTGTACAGCATCTGCAGAACAATGTCAGAATAGCCCGCCAAAATCTAAGAAGGCTCATAGAAAAGGGCAAACCTATGAAGATACGAAAATCCTAACACTGACTGGATCCAAATATTATGTGGCAGGGTATAAGGAGAACTGCCGGTGACCAGGCTTTGTGTAGGAGAGAGGACATTCAAATTCAGTTATGGTCAGGGATTTGCCTGTGAAAACGAGGGATGGGTCAAATCTCCCTTTTTTTACATCAGATGGCACATCAATGAGTAGCTCTGGGTATTCACCAGAGACAGAGTACGAATACCAGACATGACAACAGAACGGGGCCTTTTCATACCAACTCAGCATAGCCGTGAGAGGTGACACAACACTGGTTCTAGCAGGATGAGGCTTCCCAGAGAGCAACATGCTCATTTTTCCTGAATGCAATGGTCAGGACCTCTGCTAGGGGTAAATGCCCCAAACAGCAGCATGTCAATCTTATTCTTAGCCGGCCGACAAGGCATTTTACTTCTACCCACATTGGCCTCCTCTGTTCCACGAGCAAAATATGGCTACACTGGGAGAAAATGAAGTTGCTGTCAATCGACGATGAATTCAGGCGACAGCCAAAGCTAATTAAAAAAGAACAAACAGCAGTGTGGATGTCTCAGCGTGGCACAGATAGGGTTACACTCTCGATGTATGCTGATTGACACAGCTAAGGTTACTTCAGGCTCACAGCCCTCACCCATCACGCCATGCAGAGCAGTGAGCTCAGCCCACCCAGGGAACACACAGACTCACACACACAGACACAGCACACAGCAGCACAGCCCAACCGGCTGTCTCAACAGCAACCTGACACCTTTCGTAAGGAAAGCGCAGGCAAAATGGAATCTCGCTGTGCTGTTCTCCAACTGCAGCAATAGTCAAAAACACTACACCACCCCACACGCATACGCAGACACACGCAGAATGCAAAACCCCAGTGCCTACCTTCGCAGTCTGACGGCAGGCAGATTCTGTACTTGTTTGGCTTGGTGATTGTGCCCTTCTTTATGAAGTGTTCTGATCAACCAATGCTATTTGCGTTCTTTCATTAGCACCTGTTTCAAGCAAGGAAGGGAAAAGCTCATTATGAGATCAGCTTCCTTTTAAAATAAAAATAAGATTAGTAGATTGACTGTGCCAAATAATAACAATGGCAATGATAAAACATGTATATTAAAGCCCCAAACTAGGCAGTTTAATAATGGGAGATCCTGCAGGTTGTGAGCATGCTCCAGCCGGAACAAATCCTTCCTCTGTTATTCCTCTGAATAAAAATAAACCATGGTCAAGAAACCCAAACGGAAGCGTCCTCCTAGAATCCCTGCTGCTGAAAAATCTGTAATAAATTCAGCCTGAAGATGCAGAATCTAATCAGCAGCTGTTTTCTGGATCCAAAGCCAGCCAAAGCCTCTCTTGTCTTTTTCCACTATGAGTCTAGGCCTTTTTGAAAAGGGTTTTAACCTTTTAAAGATACAGTACACCAATTATCACTTCAGGAGAGCTGTCACTCAGTGCTCAAAAAACCCCGTCCACACAACCCAAGAAGAGAGAACAGCCATTGTTTGGGCTAATGATCTTTCTGAATAAATGTTGTTATTATCATCACAGACTTTAAGAATGTAATTTTTGCGTTGGGTAATAAAAATAAACTGATAAACTTGCCATTCAGCTGCTGAATAGTCACAACAAAACTGAACAGCGGTTAGTTACAATACACACTGAATTCTCAATATACAGCCTCTCATTACTGATATTATTTTTACTGCTATTGAATCTTTGGACGAAATAGTTACTGAAGCAGCTACTCTTCCCACTTGCTATGACAGGGTTAAGTATAGGCAGAGAACAGCCCCTGTCAAGTACTCACCATCACAACTAAGGACGAGGGCTCAAAGTTTTAAATGGGCCGTTTCGGGCATGAAATACAGCATTCTTCCAAAATACTCTGACCAAAACAAAACAATAAATGAACAGACCCAGCCCTCCACTAATACACAATTTTACTGGCTCGGACCATCCCATCCCTGGTTCGCTTCCATACCTCGTTTTTAAAGGAAGACGACGAAGCGCCAGCTAAACCTCTCCGGAGCACATTTCCTGGTTCTTTTTAGCAAAAAAGAAACCCCCAGAACCAACCCAGCCCCCGGATCTCAGCGTGTGAACGGAGCTGATGCGCCCCGCGTACTTCTAGGGAAACAATCGCTGCCATCCATTGCAGACACACATGCCCCGTGCATTCATCCAGCCGCTACACGCTTCTCCCCCGCTGACATGCATCATCCAGCCCACCTGAGGGGCAGTCGGAGCAGCATCCTCGGCGGCTGGGGAAGAAACGCCTCTCCCCGGGGCGCTCTCATTTAGCACCCACCAAGCTTCTGTTAACGGTATAGTCCTGGATCTGCAAAGCCTGTCGGACAAACCATTGCAATCAAGCGGTACCCCCCCTTCCCCCCCCCCGTCCAACTTTCTCTTCCTCCCTCCCCCTTCCACGGCTCTTCAGCAGAAAATTATCATATTTCATGTGTCGTTGCTCCAGCGCGCTGCCTGCTCTCGCCAATTGGCTGGGCACTTGCAGCCGGAAATGTCAACAGGGCTGGCTCCGCAGAGCGCAGGCTCGCCGCGGCCAGAGGCTGGGCTCGCTCCTTTGCTGCCCGGCCGGGGCGCGGGACCCGCTGGCCCCGGGGCGACGCGGCGGCGGCGGCGGCACAACCTTCCATCGCACGAGCCCTTGAAAACTAACCCAAAGGGAGGGAGCCTCCAGCCAAAGGAGAGGCGGGGGTTCCCTGGCTCCCAGGCTCCCCTCGGAAGCAAGCGGCTGCCGCAAGAGGAGGAGCGGCTCTGTGGCTCGCCGTTCTTCCAGGGGGTTACGAGGCGAGGCCGGAGACCTTCCCCTTCCATTTCAAGAGCTGCGCAAGGGTCGGAGCATTTCGAAGCGCAGGCTGCTTTGGAGACACTTCTGCTTCCACCGCCAACACACTGTACAGCTGTTCCTCCAACCCCCTCCTTTATTATCGGCAGGGCTTTTCTGTATGGAAATGGGAATCTTTATTAAGAGATCCAGTTGTTCCAGCTGCAGTTCCTCGTCCCCCCGACCTGAAGTCATAACAGAGCTGGGCAAATAGTTAACAATTAATAATTTATATATTTAATTAAAATCACTTTAACTCCCAAACACATCAGAACGTTTTCTAATTAATCCATTATCTGAAATTATTTAATTTCTTCTGCAGATAATGCCTGACCGGTAATATTTTTCCAGGTTCTTAACTAGACAGTTTACATAAACTAACCACCATAGCAAAAACTGTTGAATTTTACAATCAGATATACAATTCAAAAATTGTTTGGGGCAAATACCCAAGTTTAAAATTCACTTTTAGTAAGTGAGTCTGGGTCTAGGCATTTATGTCTCGCTCATGACCATGGTATTTGAGAGCTTTACAGAATTATATGGCTCCCCCTATTTCCCCCCTAAAAGTGGTGATATTCATAGTCATTTTTGTGTTTATGAAGTGTGAGTGCTGAAAGTTCAGATTAAACAAACCAACAAATACAGTAACACTGAAATTTGATGTTTTCCCCCACAATTTTCTCAGATCTAAGATACCATCCTCTGATTGTGGCATTAGGAACTAGTTGAAAATCGGATATCATTAACAGTGGCCTGTTAATAATACTTTGCACTTAACTTATGTAGGCCGTTTCACATGAGCTGGGTAAACATTATCATAATCATTTTACACATGGGAAAACTGAGAGCCAGGGTCATTAAGTGACGTGCCTGTGGTCAAACAGCATGCATGCACCTGAGCTGGGAAGAAAGCCTGGACTTCTGCCTCCAATAGACCGTTCTGCCTCCCATCAAGTGAGATATACACTTGGGAGACAGAATGGTGGAAAATCAGAGGCAGATGAACTCTTAAGGACACAGTTATCCTCTTTGCATGCAAATGTGCCTTGTACAAATAAACAAGGAAGGAAGGGGGAACAATCCTACGACATCTGCAGAATTGTACCTTGCAGGACATTTTTCAAAGTCTCCCATCAGGTTCTTTAAAGTACAAATGAAAAAGGAGCAATAGAGATATGTTAGAGTAAACAGCTTTCTTTTTATTTCATCACTGCTTGCATAGGGATAAAAAAAAAATCCCTGTCACAAAAAATAAAGAGGATTTAAATACAGTATTTACAACACAAATCAGCTTACGAAGCCCACAGTTCTGAATGGACCATGTTAAAACAAAGCAGTAAATTAATGACATCTTGGACAGAACATTACTGGACACATAACGGTTCCAAACATTAATGAACTGTAGTTTCCCTTGCACTGGGACATAAGGATAGAGAATAGAAACCAAGGCCATCTTAAGAACAGCCGTGAACGCCCGTGTTCTTGTCAGCCCGGAGGGCAGTGAAAGTGCTTCTCTGAGGGAACTCGGCAGACACCATTTCCAACAAAGTTCAGTGCCCTCTGTCTCCCTTTGGCACAGCAAACACTCATCACCACTGTGTGTCACTGCAGGCACTGAAACTAATGTGGTGAGAGAGAAGAAAGTGAGATAATCAAGCTATTAAACAAAAACACTCTCCAGTCCCCCAACCAGTACACTGGTTCATGCATTTCTTCCCCTTCCAGACTTCAGCAAGAAGCCACAAAAAGGCGATTTCATCACCTAGACAGCTCCTGGAAGCCAAGTGTGGGCTAGTGGTTAGAACAGCAGTGACGGGGCAAGACACTTTGCTTTCTGTGCATCATTTGCCCCATCTGTAAAGCAGGAAAAACAATAACTACCTCAGAGCAGTATTGTGGGGCTTCTTTTAGCCTATTCAGTCCATGTTCAGGCCCCTAAAGAAGTGACCTAATTTGCAAAAGTGTTAATCACAAGCAACTTCAATAGGAGTTTTTGGGTGTACAGGACTCACATCACTTAATAAGGAACCTAAATGTGGTGTTTGGAGCCTAGCTTTAAGTACTTATTGTTTAAAATCTTCAACTCAATCATGGGGAGTTTTCCAGCCGTGCTTCTCAGCTCACCTGTTCTGTCTGATGTATCCTTCAAAAGTGTGTTCTGAGCCAATCTGTGGGGGAACTTAGTCCCACTCAGAGAGCCTTCCTGCCCAAGCCTTCCTACTCTACAGTGAATACGCTTGGTTTTTTTGGCTACTGTTTGTTTTAATGTTGAGGTGTCGTGGCCTTTTCCTGCAAGATTTGTTTGTTTGTTTTTCCAGGAAGAGACAAGCTCCAGGGGACCAGGGAGACAGAGCTGAAATTAAGAGCAAAAGGAGACAATGTGGGTCCTTGTTCCCAAAAAAGGCAAGGCATATACCACACTGAAGATGGCTAAAAACATATAACCACAGTGCTGCCAACTCTCATGATTCTACCACACGTCTCATGATGACATTTGGTGTTTTCCTGAAAGCTCTGGCTGCTGAAATGACGTGAATACATGAAAATCTTGGCTCGCCTTAAAAAAAAAAAAAAAAAAAAAAAAAAAAAAAAAAGTCTAGCCTTAATGGTTGTGGGAAAAGCTTGAAAGCGTGACCCAAGTGCATCCTATGGGCTCAGAAATCAGAATACAAAGGAAAAGCACTCCAAATTTATCCTTTTTCAAAATTCTACCAATATTTAAACCAATCTTGCGATTTTTTTTTGAGGCCTGCCTCACGATTTCTGAGTGTTTAAGGCTGATGGTACTGTAAACATTTCTCTAATATTACTCTTTCCTGTAAGCCGTTACTGTAGTTGCTAAAGGGGTGCTGTGCTGTCCTGAATGGAGTGTGATTGTCCATGTGCAGGGATGCTAGAACAATTTATATAGTGGGGGGGCTGAGAGCCATTGAACCAAACTGTAAATCCTGTATATAATGGAAACCACTTCAAGCCAGGGGATGCAGCAGCCCCGCCCACACCCCGAGTTCCAGCACCCATGTCCATGTGACAATCTCTATCAAAATGTGGCACACACCGTGGAAATGTTTGAGAACCCCTGGATTTGACAGACAGGTTAGATAGGCTGACACCCCTTCTATTGGAAGCAAGGTTGTGTTGTAAATACTAAACATTTCATGTATATACAACTGTTCATAACGGAAGGGATACAATGACAAGGAGTTTGGGCAGTGAGTTAAGAAACAGACTGACTCTCAGATGTATACAGTGAAAAACACATTAAAAGTATGCCTGACTTCTTAGGAACATGCTCACTTTTAAACTCTTAGAGTTACCAGCTTTCTTGCTGCTCTTCCTACCACAACTCTGTCTACACTGCAGCCTGTGTAGTCATCTTCTGCACCTGACTTCATGCTGCTTGCATTTTTCTAGCCAGGTACCAGGATTCAGCAAGCTGAGTTTGGGGTTTGTTTGTTTTTTTCATGCTAATTAAGGTGAAGATTTTGACCCTTACAATTAATGTGCATTTTACTTTGAAAAGTGACTAACTAAAAGACATGTGAGGCTCCATAGTTCTATTTTCTGCTTGACTGCAAATCAAACCTGTTCATTTCACAAGTAAAAAGTTGTTCATTTGTAACTCCCAGCACCACTAGTGGGTCTGGCACCTCACTGACACCTGTGTAACCAAACCCAGTTGCCTCCCAGGAGCCTAATAAATTCATAAAAGGAATGTTCTTGTTGCAACTGCATAGAGATAGCATCTCATTCTATATTATGCAAAGTGGTTTTAAAAGGTGCAGAAGGGAACCAGAGAGCTAGACAGCATGTGCAGGGAGACAAGAGGAACCAGCATGCACACGGAGGGCTCCAGGTACATATGAAGAGCACTAGATTTCGATTACTTACGCAGGGACTGGAATCTTCAACATTTCTTCAAAGAGAGGTCAGATTCCTCCCAGCTTGTGCTCAGAGCACTGTGTGGGCAACAGTCTCTGCCTCTGGGAAGGAAGGTGACAGCGTGCACCATGCTTTCATGTCTGAACATTCCAGGAATGGGATGTAAGCCACACGTTCATGACCAGAGCTCAGAAGGGTTCTCAACATTTTCAGGCAACTCTACCAGTTACCCCAACTATACAAGCTACTGCCTGCCACTTCCCGATCAACTGAGTGCATTTTAAACCACCATGAAATACAGACTGTTCCAAACCCCACTATCCCAGCTGCAAGACTGGCATGTAGAGCAAACCAAACTCCACAGCAAGATAGAGTGTGCACAAGTGAATGGAAGGGGTGCGGGGGTAAGGGATAGACCGGAACTGGATTGTGTAACCCAGTCTCATTATGCTTAGGAGGACTTATCTGAGGTGATCAACTCCCAACACCAAGAAAATGGCACAACTTGTTTCCAAAGGGAGGGAAAAGGGAAAGTAGATGTGTGGCTGGTACTCTGCTCTCAAAAGGGCAGTCAAATGGGCTCCTTCGAGCCTGAAGGCTGTTGCTTAGCAGAGCCATAAGAGGCAGATAGGGTAGGTCTCCTTCTTGGAGATTTATGACTCCTTCTAAGCTGGTAAAAATGTTGCTGTGACTGTTCCTGCAGCCTGTACTGCTTCCTTCATGGAGCTGGGGTATGAACCCCTAATGATCAAAGGGGCGCATCAGAGTCTGAGTCTATATAAGCCTTCACCTGTTTTATTGTGAAAACAAATTACAGCCTTTGAAAGGCAAGTCCACAGTGGTCTGTTCGACCTCCACAACTGTGCCAGAGTTCTGAAGCCAAGAGGATCTCCTCATGGTGACAGCTGTAGACATCAGTCTAGCTGCAGTCTGTGGAATCCAACGCAGCCTGAAGGGAAGATCTGGCTACAAAGTGCCGTTCAGACACCAGGACTTTGAACTCATCCTTTGCATCCTATGGAAGCTTGTCCACAAATTTCCCCACCGAATCCCAGCTGATATATTTAGAAGACGTGCGTGATGGTTGTCAATAGGCATCTGCAGACTCGTGGTGGAATAAATTCTTCTCCTAAATAAATCTAACTTTTTTGGGTCCTTTTTCTTTGGGAGTGATACGAAAATGGCTGTGGTGAGAATGTTCATTCACAGCCATGACTACCAGGAAGTAGTATAAACTGCTTAATAAATAAATAAATAAATAAATAAAACTGCTTATAACCCTGAGAAGGGACCTGGTAACACTTATCAGTCCTTTTTTGCTGTTGGTGTGAGGCTAGACAGAGTCTGCCACAGGGTTTTGGCACAATCTAATTAGAGCCTCATTAACAGGCAGCACAACTCTGCATGGACCCAAAAGCTGCAAAATATCTATTAATTTGTGGGCACTTTCCTGGACAAGCTTGGCTTGTCCTCTCACAGAGGTTGCCACTAGTCTCATAAAATCCTTATAAATTTTAAAATAATCTGGTATTGGGGTGGAGAATCTGATACCAGGCCTCATCAGGAGAGGATGACACAATATTTAGAGGGGGTGATCCTTCCTTCTGTTGAGATGGATCCTCATGTGGGCTCGCATTTACAGGCCGGATCACATCAGCAGGAACCTGAGTAGCTGCTCAGCATTATGATCTAGGAGAACAGGCTGAGGAAGAGGTAGTACTTGGAGCTCCCCAGAGTGTCCAATATGGCCACTGTGGGTACGGCAGAGAAGGCTAGTCTAACCAGCTCCAAGGACTCTCCTTGCAGTATGAGTGTCTTCTCTAAGATCTAGGTCTCAAATGTCTCTCAGAAATGTCAAGAGAGTAACAAGATCCTCTCGATGTCCTAGAGATGGCCCCCTACTGTTTTCTGACTCAGACCTGTAATCATCTGATGGCAATGGTGGAGCTGTGTAATGGTATGTATGTGGCACCCATTTAACCCATGAGGCTGATACTAATGTTGGTACTTAAGTCGGCATCAAAGCTGTATGGATGGGTGCCAAAGACTGTGCACCAAGTACATCCAATGAACCAGTGGTCAATACCAGTGCAGATGTGATTGTTTGTGCCAGACAAGACTGAACAGCCATCAGTACCAAAACAAGATGGTGCATCAGTGCCAAACCTGTAGATGGAGTTATTGTCAGTACCAAAGTTGGTACCGGTGCTGATGGGGATGATGAAGCTGTGATAGATGAAGCTGTTGATACCAGTGTTGAAGATGGTACCAATAAAGTCAAAATTACAGTTAAAATGTTCAGTTGAATGAGAGGAAACAGAGGGACCGAGATGCACAACCAACCACTTGCTGCTTCATAAGCCTCAGGTGTAGCCCGTGCCAAGAACCCTGGAGCTATGGAAACAGTTGCTGTGTCAAGAAAGCTCTGATGGTGCATGACTCAGCAGAAACCTACCTGACGGTGACAGAGTCAACAGTACCGAGAGCTAATCCGGTACCAGGGAATGTCTAGTTGAAGCTGATGCTCTAACATCGGTGCTGAAAGCCTCTTGTTTGATTCTTTCAAAGTCTGTAAGTATCCAGAGTCTTTTTTTTTAGCCCTGGCGAGCTCTTTTTTGGTTTGGGGAGGCCTTCGGGCCTTCAGTTCCTGTGAGAAGGGCCTGGAGAAAGGGAGCACTTTCTTTTCTCCCATTGAGAGGAACCCAGTCTGTCCTGGTTTTGGAAGTTTGAGCTCAGCAATGGGGCACTTTTAGAGGTGATAGGATAAGGTCATACTGTGTCTGACAGTCTCGGATCTGACAATGGTCTCATCGCCTGCTCCATTAAGTGCTAGCACAAGCAACGCTCCTTTGATTTTGGGGTCCTCTTTCCCTAATGTGACCTTCTCCCATTCACAACAAGCAATGAGTGTGACCTTTTGTAACGGTTACCTGCCCCGCAAGAGGGGCAATGTTTAAACTCAGGAGAATCCAGAATACAGCCAATGTTCTCCCTCTCTGCCAAAGGGAGCTGATTCCACAGGGAACAAAAGAGGATTAAATTTAAAAAGGGAATAAAACATTATACAAAGCTAAACACAGCAGCACTACCTAACTATTTACAAATATTAACTATATATTGACAGGAAGAAAGGTCTCGAAAAGAGAAAAATTGATACTGTGACAGAGCATGGGGAGCTCCAGCTCACAGCTATGGGTCAAGAGAGAGAGCGGAGGGGGAGTTGCGGCAGCTCTGCCCTTTATGCCCTCACTTGGAGGGAGGCATGAGGAGATGCAGAGCACATACTCCACCCCGTTGGGTACTGCTACACAGACCTCTCCAGCTCGAATGCACTGGGCATGCACACGTCTAAGTGGAACAGACACATACAAGCACTTGAGGAAGACTCTGAAATGCTCATCTGGTACCTCCTGATGGATGAACCCCAAAAGATTCACAGGTCAGTTCCAAATTAGGTCACCAGTTGATATTCAGGCCAGTTTTTTCATGTCAATCCACTTTGCCCATCTCTTCCTTACAACCTGGCATCTCCTTTCAGTGACCAGGCAAACACCAGTTGTGACCATCAGTTAACTCGATAATCCACATATCAGAGGTCTGATTTGCCAGCTTCACAACATGCTAATATACTAGCTGAACAACCACCAACAGCCCTGTCCATAAGTCTCAGGTTTCGGTAAATAAATAACAATACTTCGAACTTTAGCATCTTTCCTCTGAGTATCACAAAGTGATGTTCTGACATAACTTAATTAAGCCTTGTGCAATCGTTGTGGACAGAACCCAAGACTTCTGACTTCCAGTCACCACACTCCAACCGCTAGACCAAACTTCTTCTCAGTGTAAATCAGCCTATTGTTTAACACACTCCTGACCTTTGCTTTAGCTAAGATGTCTATTGTGCCATAGTTCAGTGGGAGCACCAGGGTGAGAGGGGTCAGCTTGTTTAAAATGAATTATTTTCTTGAAGTTGGGCTTGTGATACTCAACAGGATTCAGCTTCATTCCTGGCCCAAATTCTGTCAGAAAAGAGCTATAAAAATAGCTAAGCAGTAGGGCTTTTTTCCCCAC
The DNA here is from genome assembly GCF_015237465.2 of Chelonia mydas. Lineage (NCBI taxonomy): Eukaryota > Metazoa > Chordata > Testudines > Cheloniidae > Chelonia > Chelonia mydas. The sequence goes on along the minus strand of NC_051259.2, from coordinate 16,120,020 downwards.
CCCTTGTCCTTGAGACCAGAGAACTCTAATTCTTCTACATGTATAGGATTGCCTGCTATCCTGCTACAAGGATCTATATTAAAACCAGCCACAGACAATAACCTCATACCATTCAGTACAGGAAGCATCATGATCTGCAATGCATTACAGGTCTAAAAAAAACTCGCCTAATGTTAGAAGAGTCTCAAGCTGTTAAGCTACTACTTATCTATGGTAATTCACCATAAAATATCTCCCTTGGCACAGCTAGGGAGTTGTTTTCACTTTCTAATAATGAGCATGTGACACAGACATTTAATGAGTTACCAGAATAACTTAACCAAAAGGCAAAAACCAAGAGGTTTTAGTGCCCAGGGTAAATAATCATAATTAAAATAGTGACTGGACAGAAAAATAAAATAAAGGCTGGAGGTGATTATAAAATCATTTAGCTGGAATAGTGACCATACTGCTTTCATTTCCCAAAAGGATTCTTAAGTGTGACAAAAGGCAGCTGTCCTGGCAATAGGTACCTGGGGTTCCAGTGCTCCCTCTGCCCTTTATCTTCCCACATCACTGGGAACATGGGTTCCTCAGTTAATGACTGATTGGATTACTGGCAACTCTGGGCACTTCTGTAGCAACTTTCCTCTGCATTTCCAAGCATGTTACAGATGTTAATGAAGCCGCACTAACTTATGTAGACAGGTGACATTATCCTCACTTCAAAGATGTGTAAATGGAGGCACAGAAAGTGTGATTTGCCCAATGACACGTTTCACGTCAGTGGAAGAGGCAGGAATAAAATCCACAAATTCTGACTATCAGTCCCTGCTCTCACCAGTACACCCCTTTGATACCTGTTTTGGTCCCTACATACCATTTATCCCAGACAGCCATGTCACTCACTTCAGGCAGTCCTCAGACTTACGACACAATTGGTTCCTGAAAATCACGTTTTAAGTATAAACGTCATAACTCAATTTTCCCATAAGAACAATGTCGGATCGAGCATCGTAAAGTCAAAACTGACATTGGAAAGTTGAAACCGACGTCGGAAAGTTGAAAGAGGATGTCAATTTATAAACGTCATAAGTGCCATTCATTGTAACTCGAACGTCATCAAGTCAAGGACTGCCTGTAATGTATTGTACACAGTTGGAGATGTGTCATGGGCATAATTTTAAACTTTGTAAAAGTACCTAACATTTGAATCAAAATAGATGTATCATTGGACCCATGATTCTGAAGTTCACACACAAACAAGCACACAGACTCAGACAACATTTACCTTTCTGTCTTTCTTCTAAGATTGTTAATAGGTAGCCATTTGTCTCAGAATCACTTGTGGCATTGTAACCCATATGTCTGGCTTTGTGGCATGGACAGGTTTCACTTAATATTGTACATAGAGCTAACGTGAACCAGACAATAAAAACCTCAAGGCAGAAACTTAATTCATAAACTTAGTTCAGAGATAGATATCTGGCCACTAACAAAAACTATTTAAAAAGTATATAGTGCCAAGCACTGCTGTCTGTTTCACTGGGATAAATCAGAGTAATCTAACTAACTTGAAAGGAGTTACTCTAAATTTATCCCAAGGCCAGGATTTGGCCCCTGGCATCTAGCTTAACCCTGCAAGAGTTGTGAAATACTCAGAAGTGAACATACTCGACACAGGCTTATGTTGGTAGCATACAAGGAGTTGCCTCAAACCCATAGGTCTGGATATTTGATATCCGATTCTCCACTCACTTGTATCTTGTGTCATCATTTAAACATCCATCCAGATTGAGTGCACTGTGCTACCAGGTCCGAGTACTGGTAGTTCAGAAGACTGGGGGTGACTGTGTGTTGTGCTGCCTGCACACATGGGTAAAGCCCAGGGGGAGTTGGGCCAAAGGCAGCTTTAGGTCCCATTGGCATCCCTGAGATTGGCCTTGTTGGGGGATGGTGCAGCCTGAACATAGCTGAGGCTGGCTAGGTTGCTACTCTAAGTTATAGCATCCCTGCTTGGGCTGCCGCTGAGTAACAGCTCAGAGTGCAGCTTAATAGCGTGTCTCTTTCACCAATAGAAGTTGGTCCAATAAAAGATATGACCTCATCCACCTCGTCTCTTTAATATCTTGGGACCAACAGGGCTACAACACCACGGCAAACAACATGGGAGGGGAGCGCAGTTAAGCACCTAGACGGAAGATGGATCTGATTTGTTTAGCTCATGTAGTCCGCATGAGTGATGCAGGTATGGAGCAGTACTATGTCTGTGCTAAAACCATTAGTAATTGTTGGTTCTGAATTTTTGCAACATCCCTTAGGCATAACTTTTAGACACCTACATCACTACATAAATGCAATAAAATGTAGAACCCAATTTCACCCTCAGATTTGTGAAAGTGCCATCCACTGAAGTCAACATGTGTTTTGGGTTGGATCCAGTGCATAGTGTGAATTGTGAATATGGTTTCAGAGAGACTGCGAGACACTCCAGAACCATCCTGAAACTCACAATACAGGAGCTCTTCCAATGTACCGGTGTATTTTGTCCAAGCCAGAAGGCTTAGTTCCTGAGCTCATGGGTGTTGGGTAAGTTTTTCAGGTCCTGGGGACAATAACTATTTACCTGCCTACCCTATTGCGATGTGTGGGAATTAGCTCATGTTTCCCATGGACTATTTGCACAGTGCTTTGCAGATGTAAAGTGCTGGAAAACTACCGAGTATTATATCACTGTCTTAGTTTGCTATAGCTTCTTTTATTCCCTTATATATTTAATATGCTGCAATTTAGTGTAACTTTGGCTATGGGAGATTTTCTCCACAGAGCTCTGCCATCTCAGAGGCTACTTCAAGCCCCATCAGCCCATATATTATTTCTAGTTAGTTTTTAGGAAAGTTAATAGCTAGCCTAGACACAAAAGAATCCAGCCCATGAGAAGAAGAACTATAAGCGGAACAGAACACTGTTGGTTTCCATATTAGCATCTCTTGGACTGAACAGCTGTAGGGGGTCGCAGAAGCTTGAAAGCTCAATGAGAAAAATGAGGGTGGTAGAAAGAATGTCAGCGTTAGCATCTGCTTTCAGAATGAAGGCAAGTGGTTTGTAGAATACTTTCAGCTCTATTCCCCACGGCATACATTCATGGACTGCCCGTACTTCACTGGTCTCTATGTTAAGCTTCGTTTTGGTTTGAAATTTTTTGAAACATTCCCTCTACTCAGCCTGTCCTGTAGCCTTACCAGACTGAATTTCTCAGGGAGGGTTGAACTGGGACATTTTCTTTTTCAATTATTTACATTGACTCAAAATGGGTCAACTTCTGAAACCATGTCGTTTTACAGTGGAAAGGTATCTTAGAAAGCGTCACTTCCAGAGTGAAATTCTGGAACAGCCTTCTAAGGGGAGCAGTGAGGGCAAAAAACCTAACTGGCTTCAAGACTGAGCTTGATAAGTTTATGGAGGGGATGCTTTGATGAGACTGCCTACAATGGCATGTAGCTGATCTGCGACTGCTAGAAGCAAATATCTCCAAAGGCCAGTGATGGAACACTAGATGGGGAGGGCTCTGAGTTACTACAGAGAATTCTTTCCCAGGTATCTGCCTGGCGGGTCTTGCCCACATGCTCAGGGTCTAACTGATTGCCATATTTGGGATTGGGAAGGAATTTTCTTCTGGGTCAGATGGGCAGAGACCCTAGGGGTTTTTCACCTTTCTCTGCAACATGGGGTAAGGGTCACTTGCAGGTGTAAACTAATGTAAATGGTGGATTCTCTGTAACTTAAAGTCTTTAATCATGATTTGAGACTTCAGTAACTCAGCCAGAGAATAAGGATTTATTACAGGAGTGGGTGAGTGAGGTTCCATGACCTGCAACGTGCAGGAGGTCAGACTAGATGTTCATGATGGTCCCTTCTGACCTGAAAGTCTATGAGTCTACGAACATTGAACAAGAAACAGTCAAGGAAAACAGTATAATCCCTAAAATTATTCTGTCTCTCTCTGCTTCACTGTACAGCTTCTGCCTAGAACTATCTTCACCCCCTTTCCTGCCTGGCTTCTGGCTACACATTTAAGAAACAGCACAAAAAGCCTGACAGGTGCTGTATGACAGTTTAGTAATTTCACAGTAGTGTACTTAGTAGAAGGCCAACATTCCAGAAAGAAAAAAATATCCCCTCTGTAGTAAAGTAGCTCCTGTTGAGTCATACACTACGGCAAGACAGGAAATACTGGCACCAACTCTTGAGTCTTTATAACAACTCCATATTCACAACCACCTAATGATGGGAATTTCAAGTGCTATAAAATCCAAAGGAAACCCAGAACATTTTCTTCTTTACCTTTTAGTTTCTAAAGAGATTTTTTTTTTAAATTACGGCTTGGACTACAGATATCTGATGAGTTGTGAGATAATGTAATTGATCTGAATAGTTCTAAACAGGCATTTTTCACTTTGCAAATATCTTTGAGGTCTTCAGATAAAAGGTGGAAAAAAGTAAAAACTGGAATATCTTACCAGCTCATAAGCAGGGAAGTATTATCCCCATTGTACAGATGAGTAATCTGAGATTGTGAAGAAAAGTGATTTGCCCAAAGTCACACAGCAAATCCACGGCAGTGCTGGGAATAGAACCAAGGAGTCTTAGCCCTTATCTACATTACAAATACTTTGCCTGATAGCTGTACTGGCATGGCCCTAGTGTAGGTGCAGCTCATACCAATAGTTTTTCTCCCAGCATAGTAACCCCACCTCCCCAAACAACATTAGTTATGTCGACAGAAGCGCTCTTCTGTTGGCATAGCTGTGTCTACACTGGGGTTTTTCCCAACACAGCTATGTTGGCTAGGGGATGTGGTTTTTTCACACACTTGATCAACATACCAACAAACCTTTGTAGTATAGACCTGGCCCTACGTGCATCCTCTCCATGTGATGCATCAACAGGCTATGGAGTCCTCTGTGTGGCAGCATGTTGGGTTTGGGTGGGAGCATGAGCAGGCCAAGGTCAGAGGAGCCACTATTGCTGGATACTCCAGGCCACCCTGCAGTGGGGACTTTGTATTGAAGTAGACCCCATATAGAAAAGCCACAGCTACTCTGCTGGCTTGGCTCATCCTGCATTTCCCAGCAGCCAGCACCCTGGCCAGTTAACTGGGACTGGCTGAGCTGTGAGGTAAGATGCGTTAGAGAAAAACGTCTTAAAGGGGTAGTGTGCATTGCTCCACAGCTTTGTGACAGTTAACCACTGTCATATACTGGAGCTTGGGCTCATATCGAAAGCTCACAGGCAGTGCAGAGCTTGGGGGCAGTTGAAGGATGTGCGGATACAGAGATGGACAATGAAAAGTCCATGGCTTTTTCTGAACAGTATTTGCAGTTCAGGTGTGGGGGTTAATCCAATTGCCAAGCCTATGGCCTTGCAGCATGAAAGGTGCAAATGGCAAATAGGTTTCCTTTTCTTGGCTACTTGATCTGCAAGGAAGGCAGATCAAACCTCTCTCTTTTGTATTAATAACTAACAAAGATAGCAGCACACAGACACCCGCACACATTCTCCATTCCACCAGACTGTCATTAGCAGACAGTCCTAATTCTCTGCTCAGGGCATAGGACTCTGGGTGCAAATAAATGCCTAATACCAATAACCAAAGCAATGCCTTGTTTGTTTTTTTTAAACAGGATTTTTAATCATCTCCTTATTTCCAACCTAGACTTGATGAAATCATTTGTAACAAATTTGTGAGCTGTGGACAACAGATACTATTACTTCAGAAACCACACATCAAGTTGGGAAGTCAACACTAGATGCCTTGTTCATCTCAAAAAACAAGTCTTTACCATTTGAGTAGGGCTTCTGATTTTTCATTTTTAACTGACAAACACCAATAAAACACCCCAACACAAAAAAAGCCCACCAATGAAATAAAAAATTGTTTATCTGATGAACACCGGAAACACTGCAGAAATGGGTACTTGTATCTAAGGACATGTCTACATAGAGCAGTAATGCGGACTACGGGGGGATGATTTCTAAATCACACTAGCATGTTGCACATTCATTGGTCTGTTGGTCTAAATGTTCCCTGCTGCACTTTAATGTAGTGCTGTTTCAAACGGCACTACGTTAAAGTGCACTAGGGAACATTACAAAGAGATTACTCATTACAGTATATACTACTGTAATAATTGATGTATATAATATACATTAATCATTACGGTATACACAAAGAGAAAGCCCTGAAAACCCCTGATTTTTGGACATCTACATAAACCCCCAAAATTGCTAAAAATAACCCACCCCCCAAATAAAATTAATAAACCTCGAAAAACAGAAGCCCTACCCTGGAGCTAAAGGAGAACTCCAAGAGCTAATCTTAGGAGCAGGCCCCTTCTTCTCCCTGTGGACCTTTAGTGGAGGCAATATCTCACTCGCTCTCTCTACACTTGCACTTCATCTGAGCCTCTGAACCACTAAACATCTTCCATCGAGATTATTACAGCTGAAACATTCATTTTATTTTTTAACTCTTAACACTGAGAGGATAAACATGAGCTGGGGTGTGTGGGTGATGAGATGGTGTATGAGTGTGCTGGGTGTGATAGGAGAGGAGATGCAAAACTACTCAGTACAAGTAAAATTCCCACAATAATTAGGATCAGCTCTGAAAAAAGGAAGCCCTAGGATGAAATCCTGGCCCGATTTAAGCCAACGACAAACCTCTCATTAATTTCTTTGGGGCAAGGATTTCACTCCTATCAAGTCTAAGAAATCATGAGTAACTGATTACCTTTGCTCAGGTGAATAACGCAAGTGAAACCAGTTCAAGTAGGAAAACATGAAAACAAAGCTTTGACCTCAATGGTTAAGAATAAACATTTACTTAAGCTCAGGAAGTAACTGGGCTAGTATGAAAATTAGAGTCAAACACCAGACTCAGGTGCCAGGCCAAAACCAAAATCTAAACCTACAGCTGAATAGGGCAAATCAGGGGGTTTACACTGAGTCAGATCTTAGCCAAAAGGCTTTCTTCTCATCAATGAGTATTTTTCATAGGACAAATTCCTTAAGTAAGCAAAGACTTAAACCACATATAGCATTTCCTTCTCTCCTTTGTGGCTCAGAAAGGTAAACACCACAAACTATTTGTTTTATTTAGAATGGAATGCAAGTTGGCGAAGCATAAAATACTTTGGTAAAAATTCTCATATTGTTTTGGTTTGGGTCCAAATCTGGGTACACATGAGAATTACACTTTGTATTTCACACTGCACTAATCACGAACAGGGAGAGAGTGTCTTATTTAAATACAAAACTGTATCATCCGCTTCCTACTGCTCTGCAGTTTGAGCTGAATATTTTGCATTAGCATTTGTAATCAGCCTTCCTTTGAGTTTGACTATTGGAACTATGCACTTTTTGCAAACTTTTTGGTCTATTTCAATTTCCACTAACATTCTGAGGCTACTGTTCACCAATAAATTTCAAATTCAAACTGTGTTCACTGTGCAAATCACAGCTAGTCACATGGGCCAACAGTCCCATCTTCCATCTCCTGATGACTTTGGGCACCCCATGCAAATACCAACCCGTCACTACCTAATGTGTGGTAGTGCCTTATGTGGATGAGTGATGCTACCCTCTACTGGATGGCCCAAAGAGATGAACAGGAATCTCTTATTACTACAGAGTTACAGCTCTGAGTTTGCAAGGATGCTACAACATGGGAAAACTGGGCTCCTTCATATCTAACCCTGTTCCAGGGCCTAACAACCAGCTGTGGCAAAAAATAATATTCAAACCTGTTTCGAACTGAACTTGGAAGGGTTTGTATAGATCCAATTATAGTCTGTGCAGGAAACAACGCCTATAATTAAGGTTGCCCAACACTTCCCATAAGATCCTCATGTCAGTTGCTTATAGCTTTGACAAACTTTAACTGTTTGGGTTTAAATTCCCCATGCCAATTATCTGCCTCAGGCTGAATTTTTTGTGGGGGAGGGAAGGGGAATTTCAGCAAAAACAGTTCAGTCATTTCTCAGAATGAGGTTAAGGGAAAATATGTTGTTTTGTCCAGTTACAAAAGTTGTTAAAATAATTTCACTGAAATGCTCTAGTGACTCCGTGCTTTGGAGCAGGAACTTGAAACATTGTAGAGAGGGTCATCCTGGTGTTAGTGATGTGCCTTTTGCTGTCCTTATGAAATCTGCCCAAATGTTGCCAAGTGATGGGCCTCTGAAAATCTCAGTTTGTGCATTGTCAGTGGAAACTTGTTACGGTTTGGCAACTAAATTCTCCCAAGATTCCATCTGACCTGGATATGCTCCATCCCACAGCTGCAGGGTCTGAGGAGAACTTTCCCTGCATTTGCTCTTTCTGGCAACCAGGGTCCACTGTGGGGCCAGGCAGTGATGAGCTACCAAAATCTTAACAACCGGTTCCCTCCTCACCCCACAAGGGGGTCGTTGCCCACTCCCGCCTGCCGGGATTCCTGACCCATCCACCCGCCTTCCCTGTCCCCTGACTGCCCCCAGAACCAGGCAGGAAGGTCTTGTGGGCCACCGTAGTAGGTGCCCACCCCACCCCTAAGAGCCAGAGGGACCTGCCGGGGGGCGAGGTGGGGAGTCCCGGTGGTGCTTACCTGGGGCAGCTCCCAGGAAGCATCCAGCAGGTCCCTCTGGCTCCTAGGGGCGGGATAGCGTAGCTAGGGGTGGAGCATGGGGAGCGGCCGCTCCCCCCACTGATCACATCAAAAGTGGTGCTTTAGGCGCCATCTCCGTGGGTGCTCCGGGGCTGGAGTACCCACGGGGAAAATTTGGTAGGTGCAGAGCACCCACTGGCAGCTCCCCGCCCTGCGCCCGGCCCCAGATCACCTCACCTCCGCTCCACCTCCTCCCCTGAACATGCCGCCCCGCTCTGCTTCTCCGCCCCACCCCCAGCTTCCTGCGAATCAGCTGTTTGCACGGGAAGCTGGGGAGGGCTGAGAAGCAGGCGGTGGCTTCGGGCTCAGGCCCAGGGAGGCGGAGGTGGAGATAAGCTGGGGTGGGAAGCGGTTCCCCTGCGCGCCCCCCGGGTTACCTGCTGCGGCGTGGGTGGCCCTCCTCCTCCCCCCCGCCCCAGCTCACCTCCGCCTCCCTGGACCTGAGCACGAAGCCGCCGCTTGCTTCTCAGCCTCCCGCCCCCGCACCCGGCTTCCCGCACAAACAGCTGATTCGCGGGAAGCTGGGGTGGGGGGCAGAGAAGCAGAGTGGGGCGGCACGTTCAGGGGAGGAGGAAGAGCGGAGGTGAGCTGGGGCCGGCTGGGGCCAGGTGCGGGGCAGGGCAGGGAGCTACCGGTGGGTGCTCTGCACCCACCAAATTTTCCAGTTGGGTGCTCCAGCCCTGGAGCACCCCTGGAGTCGGCACCTAAGGCACCACTTTTGGCCGGTTAAATTTAGAAGCCCTTTTAGAACTGGTTGTCCCTCGTAGAACAACCGGTTCTAAAAGGGCTTCTAAATTTAACAACCGGTTCCAGCTCACCACTGGGGCCAGGCCCAGGAACAATCATAGAATATCAGGGTTGGAAGGGACCTCAGGAGGTCATCTAGTCCAACCCCCTGCTCAAAGCAGGACCAACCCCCAATTTTTGCCCCAGATCCCAAATGGCCCCCCTCAAAGACTGAACTCTCAACCCTGGGTTTAGCAGGCCAATGCTCAAACCACGGAGCTAGCCCTGTATCTCCTGCTCTCAGTGCTCATTGCACCCAAGCAGTGAGGCAGAGAAGGATAAATAAGGCTGGCTTAGATGCAGGGGAATAGTGACCAGGGGAGAGACTGAGACAATGGACTGGGTTGCTTGGGATTGGTGTACTGCAATGAGGAGCTGAAGGAATGGACTGGGGGCAGCAGGAGAGGAGAAACAGGGCTCGGACTTGCGGACAAGAAGGGGTAACTAAGGGTGGAGGAAGATTGGGACAAGGACAGGCTGGTGGGCCAGGGACAGGAGAGGTCAAGCTTGAAGGGGTAGGGAGTGTAGAAGAGTCTATAAGCACCAGAGTACGTGCCCCTCAGGATCTGAAATAGAACCCAGAATTCCTGAGTCCAAACGTTCCTCTGCAGTGACCAAAGAGCTACGAAACCCACTAGCAAAATGTGTGTCTCATCTCCCTTTGGTGGCAGGGCCACACAAAGGACAACCTATTACTGCGATCACTTATTCTGTTAGTTCAAAGGCCAGTTACTCTGTTAGGTCAGAGGTCTGTGCAAAGGAGCTAAAGGTTTCACCCTGATTATGACCCATTGTGACAGCCCCCAGGATACAATCTGGACTGCTGAACCACTGTGTCCCTTTAACTATCTAGCTCAGGGTATCTTTTACACTGCTCTGCTAGTGAACATAAGAACAACCATACTGGGTCAGACCAAAGGTCCATCTTCCCCAGTATCCTATCTTCCAACAGTGGCCTGCTCACACACAGCCATTAGCAGGTAAAGTCACTCCCAGCCACTCATGAACTACATATAGGGTGCAAGGCTGAGGCTAAGAATTTGTGGGTGTCACTACACTCTTGACTGAACTCACAGAGAAAAATGATAAAAGACAAAACCACCACATCACCCAAGGGCAAACACTCTTCACAAAACAATCACTCCATATTTGACTTCTCAGTCCCCATCCTCAAAGGAATCTGCACAACACCTTCAAAAGACAAGACTGGAAGCTTAAATTCATAACTTTGCTGGACACTAAAAATCATGTACTTAATAACGATACTGGATTTATGGCTATTGCAACAACTTGTAATCCACTAACTGCCCTTTTCTGTCCTATGATTACAGAGGTGTTAACTGGCCACTTCACTTTGAATATCTCCAATGGCTGGTGATGGGACACTAGCTAGGGAGGGCTCTGAGTTACTACAGAGAGGCAGGTGGGTCTTGCCTACATGCTCAGGGTCTAACTAATCGCCATATTTGGGGTCGGGAAGAAATATTCCCCCAGGTCAGATAGGTAGAGACCCTGAGGGTTTCTCATCTTCCTCTGCAGCACGGGGCACGAGTCACTTGCAGGTTTAAACTAGTGTAAACAATGGATTCTCTGTAATGGAAGTCTTTAATCATGATCTGACTTAAGTAACTCAGACAGAGGTTAGGGGGCTATTACAGGAGAGGGTGGGTGAGGTTTTGTGGCCTCCGATGTACAGGAGGTCAGACTAGATGATCATGATGGTCCCTTCTGACCTTAAAGTCTAGGAGTCTATGAATGGTCTTTTCCAATGTGTGTTAACTACTTATGCTAAACAATCTGTTCCACCTTATAGTTAGTCATGACAGTCTGAGGCCTGGTCTACACTACAAAGTTAAGTCAACATAAGCTGCCCTGCACAACCAAGTTGTGCATATGTCTACACTCAAATTTGCCTCCCACTGAAATAAGTGCCCTGTTACAGTGATGCAGTACCACCACCTCCCTGAGCAGCGGTGAACCATGGTTGATGTATGGATGTAGATGCAGCACGAGTGCAGACCCTAACAGTCCTCCAGCAGCTGTACCACATGCCTGACATCCATCACTCTGGTCACAATTGTGAACTCCACTGCACCGGGGTCATAGAGACTAGAAGCTCCCGCCTCACCTCCCCATTTTAAAACCCAGTGAATTTTTAAAATGCCTTTTGCTGATTGTCCAGCTTGTTGAGCACACCTAGCAGCTCTCCATTGTTGCAACTGCACAGCTGACCATGCCAGCGACATGCTGCAGACACGCTCCAGCCTGGAGTAGACAGGAGATATTGGATCCCTTGGACCTTTGGGGATAAGCCAGGCACAGCTACCAACCAGCTACAGAAACATCAACATCTATGAGCAGGTTGCACTGGGGGTGCAGGAGAAGGGGTATGACAGAAATCAGCAGCAGTGCCACGTGAAAGTGAAGGAACTGCAGAAGGCCTGGGAGGACAACAGTCAATCCGTGCCAATCCACAGACCTGCCACTTTTACAAAGAGCTGTGTACCATACTTCGCAGAGATCCATCACCACCCTGCACACCACCGTGGATACCTCCAAGGAGCCCAAGTCACAGGCCCCTCCCATGAACAGCAAGGACAAGGAGGAGGAGGAAGAAAAGGATGATGGGGAAATGCCACCGGGAGGCCCAGCTATGCCATGAGCCAGGACCTGTTTGAGACTCCACCACAGTCCAGTCAGTCCTGGCAGTCAAGCACAGCTGAGCCCAATGCAGGGGAAGGAACTTTGGGTTCCCATTATGATTATGTACCGATGGCACCCTCAACTTAACAGAACACCGCTATCACTTTGCATTAACTTACTTGTACTAGAAGAGGTAACAGTACAACCAAGAGAGACAGAGTTATCTGCTTTTCATTCCCTTGTAGAGTTAGGTGGGGGGGGGAGGGCGGGGAGCATGAGGAGCAGTTTGTATATGTGCAGGGGGATGTCCCTTGAATCCTCCTAAGAAATCTCGATGAAACTTCCATGAAGGTACGCTGCAATCCTCTCCCAAAGGTTTCCAGGGATGGCAGCCTTATTGCTTCTTCCGTGGTAGGAAACTTTCCCATGCCAGTTGACAATAACTATGGTGGGCACCATTGCAGTACACAGGCTAACAGCACATGGACCCCAGTGACTTTGGGGTGCCAGCAGCTGCTGTTTTCTCTGTGCCTTTGTCATCCTCAGGAGTAAGGTAGCAGCTAAAGTCATCACCCCTCATGGAAAATGGTGCCAGGATTCAGTGCCATTACCCTATGCTCATGGAACCAAGCAATTCCATCCCCATTTCCCTCACACCTGGCAGGCCACGGCTGGTGCTGTGCACAAGCGCTCTGAGGCAAAAGTGTCAATCAGTATGTCTTATTTAAAACTTTAGGGGAGCAAGAGAAAGGAGTTCAGAATCTTAACTTTCGCTTTCCATTGTGACTACACTGACAACGTAGTTTGTGTTTAGGAGAGGGAATTGTATGTGTGTGGGGGGGGGGGAGGGTGAGAAAACCTGGATTTGTGCTGGAAATGGCTCTACTTGAGGATCACTTTAGATAAGCTGTTGCCAGCGGGGGAGTGAGGTGGGAGGAAGTTTTGTTTCATGGTCTCTGTGTGTATATAATGTCTTCTGCAGTTTCCACGATATGCTATGCATCCGATGAAGTGAGCTGTAGCTCACGAAAGCTCATGCTCAAATAAACTGGTTAGTCTCTAAGGTGCCACAAGTACTCCTTTTGTGTTTTATCTGTAGCTGCTGCCGTTGCAGCCTTGAGGGGTTCCCCCTCTGCACCGATGGAACGTTTAAACCAGATAAGGTGAAAGAAGAGGACTCAGGATGACATGTTTAGAAAAATCCTGCAAGCCAGTGCTGCATCAGACTCTGAGCAGAGGGCCTGCAGGGTGAATATTGCAGACTATATGAAGAAGGAAAGAGAAAACAGAAGAAAGGCTCAGGAGTCCCAGCAGGAAAAGGCAAGGGAGATGCACCAGGACACAATGGTTCTTCTCTGGCAGCAAACACAGATGCTACAGACTCTCGTGGACCTACATGTTCAACAATCCAGGGCTCACCTCCCTCTGCAGTCCATGGAGAACTCCAGTATAGCACCTCCCTAAACCCTCCTTCAACATTCCATGTGCCATCAGAGGCTGCATCCCCACCCCTACCACTCCACACCAGGGGACATTAAGGACAACCACAGCTTCACATACACTGACTTGTGAGAGCCACGGTTGCTGTGCCTGTAGCTAAAATGGACATGAATACTCTTTCCCCTTCAGAAGTTCTGTTCCATACATTTATTATGTTTTAATGTATTTGCTTTTAACTTGCCCAGAATTTTTTTTGGCATTGTTTTCATTACTCAAGAACATTCTATTGTTTGGAAAATAATTCATTTGTATTAGTTCCCAACATATGCTGCAGAGTGCTCAGCAGTACTGAAAGCATGCACTTGTTATTGACAGTGTGACAACTCAGAGGATCAGTGAAAAAAACACTGTAATAGTAATAAAAGTTCAGCAAGTGCCACAAAATGTACAGGTACATTGACAGTGCTATATTAATAGAGGTATACCAAGCACCACACAATTCCTAACAGGCCCCAAAACAGCAGGGTCAGGTAGAGCACAGTACATCACAATGCATTACTGTGGCTCACTGTTAAAGTGCTCTTTCATAGCCTCCCTGAGCCATGTAGCTCCATGTTGAGCTCTTCCATTAGCCCTTGCATCTGGCTGTTCAAACTTAGTAGACAGCCACTCCACCTTTGCCTTCCAGCAACTTTTCCCCCTTTGCTCCACAGACATTATGCAGGACACAACACACAGCTATAACCATGGGGATATTTATTTCACTGAGATCCAATCCTGTGAATAAACAACACCAACATCCCTTCAGTCTACCAAAGCACATTCAACTACCATTCTGTATCTACTGAGCCAGTAGTTGAATCTTTGTTTGCTGCTGTCGAGGTGACTGATGTAGGACTTCATGAACCAGCAGGAGGTAGGCTGGCTCCTCAGGGTCATTATTGGCATTTCAACATTCCCAATGGTAATCTGCCAGTTGGAAAAGAAAGTCCCTGCTTGTAGCTTTCTGAAAAGTCCTGTGTTCTTAAAGATGCAAGCATCATAAACCTTCCCTGACCAGCCAACATCAATGTCAGTGAAGTGTCCTCAGGAACCCTTTCTACTGATGTACTCTGTGGCAAGATGCTCTGGTGCCAAAATAGGGATATGCATGCCATCTATTGTTCCACTGCAGTTCATGAACCCCATTGCTGCATATCCATCCTCCTGCACATTGCCCAGAGTCAAAGTCCTGCGTAGCAGGAGACAATTAACGGCCCTGCACACTTGCATGACAATGGTCCCCATAGTAAATTTCACAACTCCAAAATGATTTCCCACTGACTGGTAGCAATCCAACGTCCCAAGCTTCCGCAGTGGTACTGTGACTCGCTTCTCCACTGTCAGTGTAGCTCCTATTCTGGTGTCCATGTGCAGGAGGGCTGAGGCAAGCTCGGCACACAGATCCAGGAATGTGGCCTTGCACATCCAAAAGTTCTGCCTCCACTGCTCGCCATCCCAAGCCTGCATTACGATGCGATACCAGTCAGTGCTCGTTTCTCAGGCACAGAAGTGGTGCTCCACCATCTGCAGCTGCTCTATGAATGCTACCAATAACCTTGAATTGGTTCTCGCTGTGTCCCATAGCAATCTGTCCTCCACAAAATGGTCATTTTCCTGACTGATTTGGTTCTTCCTGCAGCTCCGCAAATACCAGAGAATCCTGCATCCTATGCTTGCAATGCTCATGACAATCGTGCTGCACCATGCAGCCTCCATGCTTCTATCAGAGATGGTGGACAGTGAGGACGGACATGCAGGTTCATGGGATTTTTTCAAAAGGTGTGAAAATTAAGAGATATAGATGACATAATGGGATGGAGAAAGCTGCATGCGGGGAAGTTGACCCTTGCTCCCAGTCCCCCCTGCATGACTCATTTCTGTCCACCTTCCCAAAAGACAGTGCACTGGACAGTGGTGAGTTGCACACTGGGATACCTACCCATGGTGCACCGCACTGTGCATCAACACAAACACTCCCAGTGAGCATGCGTGGCACCAACGCAAGGAGCCAAGAATGCATGCGCGGAAGCAATACACTAACTGTGGTGGCTTTTTGCTGACATAACTTGCGTTGGCAAAAGTTTGTAGTGTAGACATGCTCTGAGTACCTTTCCCAAACCTGAAGAAGAGTTCTGTGTATCTCAAAAGCTTGTCTCTTTCACAAGCAGAAGTTGGTCCAATAAAAGATATTATCTCACCTACTTTATCAGTAAATATAATGCTTAGTTCTCTGAAAAATCAAGCCATAGGCATCACAAAGTGGGCACGCAGAATTAGTGTATATTTTTTATGTTAATGACTGTGCCTCAGTTCCTTAAAGGTGAAAGGGGGATAATACCACCCCTGTACCTTGCAGGGGTGTTGTGAAGATAAATACATTCGTGTGTGTGAAGGACTCTGAGACAATAGTCATGAGCACCATAGAAAACTTCTGAAGGAAATTCTGTATTCAGAGCTGGGTTTGAATAGTTAGAAGTAAATAAGGCATGGGCTACACATTGGATGATGAGGATAAAACAAAATATTGAACAGCTGCTCATTCAGTGAGCCCCATTCATCCTGTGCACTGAATTTGGACGGGGTCCTGTAAAAAAAACTGTATGTGAATCATGTAGCTCATGGACTATATCACAAGTAAAGGGCAAAAATCATTATTAACAAAGAGTTCAGGATGCCTGGTGGTATTGTCCCCTTGCAGAATGTTAACTTCTGCAAAACTCAGACTTCTGAAAACCAGGGAATGTAGAGAACAGGTTAATTTGAAGGGACTCCAACAAAGCATTTCCATTTCAGATGACTTAGAAAGATTGACCTTTAAAAAGAAAGCTGGCCACAATCTTTATTATAGTGGAGCATACATATGTATGCCAGAGCCGAATTAAGGTTGCAAAGACAACCTTAAGTCTGGCATTTCCTAACTTTACAGTGGTTGACTTTGCAATCTTGGTGTTCTTTTAATGTTTGTTTTTGTATTAATATTTACAAAGACTAGAACAATACTTTGCAACAGCAGAAAGTGACCTTCTGCTACCACAGCAGTGATGTGAGAGAAAAAATTGTAGTAGTATTAAAAAAAATTTCCAAGTATTTTAAAATTCATTCTACCAACACATTTTAAACAAGTACCTCAGACAGAAATAAAATTTACTGGGGATACAATTTAGTTCAACTGTTCAATTTGCAGACATAATTCAAACATGTATATACCTGACACTAGCTAGGCGAAGCTTTTGGGACTTTCCAGTACCAGGGTATGCTGCACTGCAGTTAAGGTGCTCTATCCATAGAAGTTTTCTATCAAAATAATTGACTCTTCAGAGATCTGCAAGAACAAGAAAGCCAAAATTGCTCCAAATGAACATTCCTTTTCTTGGAGTGCTCCGAAGCTCCCTGGAAAATCTGTGGCTTGTTTTTTGGCAGGGAGAGACCAGGATAATCAATTGATAACAATAAGAGAAGCAAGTGCGTTGACTAAGGTCAACCACCAGGCCAGTAGCAGTGCCAGGAACAGGACCCAAGTTTCTGGAAACCTGGTCCAGTGGTCCAGCCGCTAGACTACACTGCCTCCCATAGGGGATATATTATCTGCATTTCTCTCATGCATACTCCATTGAAGACCTAGTCCCTACTAGTCCAAAAATTGTGGATGGCGCTTTGAAAAATATTGTACCCAGACATGGGATTAATAAACTTCCTTTTTTGTTATTAACACTTAAAAAGTAAGCATTTTCTAGCCTGCTTCCTAAGTTTATACAGTGCTTCTCATCAGAGGATCTCAAAACACTTTAAAAAAGAAAGGAATTGTAATATTTTGGCACTATGGCATGTTTTTTGTTTGCTAGAGTGGGCATAAACTGTAGGCAGTAGCTCTGTATCTAAGGATGATTCCAGTCAGAAAAACTAAGGCCTTGTCTATGCTAGAAAGTTGTACTGCTATAACTATGCCAGTACAGTTAAAGCAATACAACCCCCTATGATGGATGCAGTTATGTTGGTAGAAAATGTCTTTACTATATAAGTATAGCTTCTTTACTGTGTATAATATTGTTTATTCCTGTACGGGAAGGGAAAGTGTCAGGCACCTGTGACAGAGATGGCAATTTCCTGCAATAGCTTCGGGAGATCTTACCGTGTTAAGTTTATGGATCATTGTGGGCTAGGGATTGTATGTAATTCCATGCGGGTGGGGGACCACAGCTCTCCAGGAACTGTGGGAGGTGATTAGGCAAGGAGAAATACCACACTTGGAGAGGCCTGCATATACTGGTTCAAACTGGATTCTCCAGGGTCCAACAGATAAGAAAGGACTCTTGGAGAAATAGCCTGAGTTTAAACTAATTCAGGGCCTTCTTTCTGATCCAGCAAACAGAGAAGACCTTCTGTCCAATGGGGGCCCCAATCCCCCCGGAAAGGTTGGGAGGACTGTGGCCTACTGAGGCCCCATAAGACTGACTGGTGCCTTTGGAAAGCTTTTAGCATGTGTATAGGAATGTGTATTGTTTTAATATGTTTTCTCTGTAATGCTTTCACCTTAAGAATAAATGTGCTTGCTTATAAAGGGCTGTGTGGTAACTTATAACTGTGGGCAATTACACTGTTAATAGCCTATGGAAGAAGAACAAAGTGCAGGCACTGGCCTGTTTAGACAGTCAGGTTTGCTGGGAATAACACAGTGTAGGCAAGCAACTCTGCACCCTGGAAAAAGCCTCGTCATAAAAGAGGAAGACATGGGTCTCTAGCCAACAATAGTTCTCTGAATCGCATTTTTGTTATCTGAAATTACAAAGAGGTCAGAAATGGAGATATGTCATTTGCCTTTGCCCTCCTTAAAGAGGTATGGATTGGATGAATGGACTACAAGGTGGATAGAAAGCTGGCTAGATTGTCAGGCTCAATGGGTAGTGACCAACGGCTCAATGTCTAGTTGGGAGCCAGTTTCAAACGGAGTGCCCCAGGGGTCAGTCCTGGAGCCCATTTTGTTCAACATCTTTATTAATGATCTGGATGATGGGATGAATTGCACCCTCAGCAAGTTCACAGATGACACTAAGCTGGAGGGAGAGACAGATATGTTGGAGGGTAGGGATAGGGTCCAGAGTGACCGAGACAAATTGGAGGATTAGGCCAAAGGAAATCTGATGAGGTTCAACAAGGACAAGTGCAGAGTCCTGCATTTAGGACAGAAGAATCCCATGCACCGCTACAGGCTGGGGACCGACTAGCTAAGCAGCAGTTCTGCAGAAAAGAACCTGGGGATTACAATGGATGAGAAGCTGGATATGAGTCAGCAGTGTGCCCTTGTTGCCAAGAAGGCCAACGGCATATTGGGTTGTATTAGTAGGAACATTGCCAGCTGATCGAGAGAAGTGATTTTTCCCCCTCTATTTGGCACTGGTGAAGCCACACCTGGAGTATTGTGTCCAGTTTTGGTCCCCCTACTACAGAAGGGATGTGGACAAATTGGAGAGAGTCCAGAGGAGGGCAACAAAAATTATTAGGGGTCTGGAGCACATGACTTATGAGGAGAGGCTGAGGGAACTGGGGTTATTTATTCTGCAGAAGAGAAGAGTGAGGGAGGATTTGATAGCAGCCTTCAACTACCTGAAGGGGGGTTCCAAAAAGGATGGAGCTAGGCTGTTCTCAGTGGTGGCAGATGACAGAACAAGAAGCAATGGTCTCAAGTTGCAGTGGGAGGGGGGGTCTAGTGTGGATATTAGGAAACACTATTTCACTAGAAGGGTGGTGAAGCACTGGAATGGGTTACCTAGGAGGTGGTGGAATCTCTGTGCTTAGAGGTTTTTATGGCCTGGCTTGACAAACCCTTAAAAACCTCTAAGGATAGAGATTACAGTGGATGAGAAGCTGGATATGAGTCAGCAGTGTTGGTCCTGCTTTGAGCAGGGGTTGGACTAGATGACCTCCTGAGATCTCTTCCAACCCTAATATTCTATGATTCTATTCTATGATTCCTTCCTGTGGGAAACAGCAAAGGAAACCCCATCAACAATAACTAACCCTTTTGGTAAGTAGGAGAACGAAAGCCAAATTTTCCATGCCAAGAGAGATGGTTATCTTTAATTTCATACCACATTCCCCTCTCAGAAAATAAACAAACACAAACCTGTGACTTAATGCACTGCTTGTTGCCATACCATATATCTATGGCTCTTTTGATACTTGCAAGGTTTTACTTAGTATACGTAGAGAAGGAAGGGGAATGCCACGTTCTGGCTTACTTTAATTTTCCAAGTAAACATGTGTAAAAGCTCACATACTCAATTGATTTCATGATTTTTTTAAATAAACTGGCTTCAGTCCAAGGACAGTGCAGTATCCTTCATGACAGAGAAGACAGAACTCAAGTGCAGTTAACCACAGTGTTGCCAAACTCTCTTGATATTATTGCAAGTCTTGAAGTACTTGAATCCCCAGACCCTGGACAAATTTGAGTACAGGAACATCTCACCTTTCATTTCAAACAGGTAAGATTCTAGATCTCATGGCTGTGAAGAAAAGCTTGACAATGTAACTCAAGTGTGACATAAAAGCTCAGAAACCAGAAACGCAAATAAAAGAATCAATTTTTAAGCCAATTTCATGGGTTTTGGGGGGCCTGGCTCATGCTATTTAAATGCTATTTAAAACCGCAGTTCACAAGACTGATGTACGGGGCACACATACGCCCTATAGCTCCCAGGGGCCTTAGTTTGCAAAAATGAAGAACACAGCTTGTGCTGCAGAGTGTTACCACACACTGTGACTATCTGATCATCATCCTGACCTGATTAAATCTTGGGGTAAAATCCTGGCTCCACTGAAGTCAAAGGGGCCAGGAGTTCTCCCCTGGAATTGATTGCTGACTGCACCACTACTCCCTGGACTGTTAAAGGGATAAGAAATCTTTCACTTCAAGGGTCACAGGTTAGGGTTGCAGACAACAAGCTGAAACCACGTTGTAGCAACAGGGGTATCTGAAGTAATGAGGCAAGACCACTTTGTCTAACCCCCCAAAAACTTAAATGCAGGCACAGTCCCCACCTAACAGTGCCTGCCTCCCCTCAAGCTATCAACAAGCAGGGCCACCCACCAATAGAACATTGTGTTGAAATTCCCATTTCCCCAGCCTCTCTCGCAAATCACACCTGCCTGCCACCCAGCAAATGGGGAAATGCAGTGTAAAGGAATCCTTTTAATCAGTTGGGTTTGGGAACCTTCTAGTGGGCTTCCTTGGCTTCTATTAGGAAGCGACCAGAAGCCAACAGAGCAGCAATGTATATATGTAACTAGGCCTTGTATGTTTGTATATAGACAGAAACACAGTTATTTGGAACCCAACTGTGTCCATGTGGTGTCCTCCTATTGTCAATGTTGTGTAGAGAGAAAAGACACCTTCCCAGGGAGGGAAGCCTGGTAGACTCTGGTAGTTATTGAGGTGCCCATACAAAAAGAGTTTGGTAGTCTCAGTCCAGTTCCCAGTCCATATAAGAAAATTAAACCAACTGAAACCCTTGTGGCAGTCTCAGCAGGAGGCCATGGATAGGTTGCTACCTATCTCAAGAATGCAGCTGATTTTAACAAGGCTCTAACACATTCTGTGAATACTGCTTGCAGGACAATGTTCTCTTTCTTCCAAATATGGAGTTCAGGCCAGCAAATTGTCAGCACATCCCAAAGTGATGACATTTCAGATTAGGTCAAACTCCAAAAGGCAACAGCTCGAGGACTCCACTAGCCCCTCATCTCAGGGGGTTCTTCCAGGTCTGAAGAACATCAGCAAGGAAGCAATGACTGCGACACACTTGTTCTGGGGAGAGAGAGATTCAGACAGCAGTACTGTCAGCCTGGCACCTTTCTCCTGCAGTACATTCAATTGTTTTTAATTGACTTCTATCACATCCATGTCTAAGTATTTAAACTGAATGTTCTATTCATGTCTTGCAACTCTGATATGGGAACCTGTCTGTGCTTCAGTGATTAAACAAAATCCCTTATGAGAACGTCCTATAGGACTGACTGGCAAAAACTAACATGGGGTTACACTGATTTCAATGGGAGTTAGGTGTCTAAGTGCTTTTGAAAATCCAACTAGGTGCCTACCTGCATCTTTAGGTGCCTAAATACCTTTACAAATCTGGTCCTTGGTTACACATATTTCCAGTTTCCCCTCTTGCTATTGCCCTCTGTTGGAATTTCTCCTTATGATTCACATCTGAACCTCTGTGTTCTAGCACTGATTTGTATGACTTTAAATGGTTGGATGTTTCCAAAGAAAATACCACAAGTGGAAAAGCTCTTGCAGTGTGTATATGTGTAAAGAGGAGCTTTCATCTCATGTGTCTACTGAGAAGGTGGGGATGAAGGAAGGAATGGTCGTCGTCCTCTTCTCTTGCCCCATCTGCTCCCACATCCACTTTCAAACAGGGGAGAGCAACTGTAAACATTTTATTACCATTATGAACACCAGGCCTATCAAGGGTTGGAGTAATGCCACCTGACTTGGCTCCAATTAATGTCTGTAACCAAGACATACTTTTTACCTCCAATTATACCAATATTTCTGCAATAAATCTAGTGTTGTTGAAAGGTGCGGAACTGAAAGCCCAGGAGAATTATGTTCTCTCTAATTATACACAGACGGGACATACCACAGACAGCAGTTCACCTAAAACTTGCTCTGGGAGGTATCAACACAGGGTAAGATAATACTGTCTCCATGTCCCTTCAAACCACTGACCTCTCTGCAGAGACAGCAATCATGGGTTTTAATCAATTTATTATTGTTATGAAGAAATCTGACCAATGGGAACTGGATTTAGATTTAACACCACAGAACATCAGTCATCAGATGGTGGTACTAAGTCATTACTCATCCAGATTTGATTTGACCTACTGGCTAATGTCATAGGGCCAGCCATATTTCACCAACAGCTTGTCCCCAGGGGAGGCACACCCCAAGTATTTTCACACATTATTTATGCATACGTAAGTGTAAGTGCAATTCTGTGTACCTAACTTGCAAATCTGTCCCAAACTGTCTTCAGTCACCTCTCATTACTCAATTACTTTAAAGGAAAACAACAATGGAATACAAAATAGTTTCTAATCCCTAGAACTCAATGTAAAAATACATAACAAAATTCTGCTATTGTTATTAGCTATTTATATTACCATAGCACCAAGGAGCCCCAGCCATGGATCAGAACCCCATTGTTATAACTGTTTTTCCTATATGAAATAATTCAGCAGGAAACAACAATGCTGCTGCTGATACTTTTACCAGGAGCCCTGTGATGGGGAGTCTGCCCCACACGGGTGGAGAAAGGGTTAAAAGCAGCCCTGGGAAGGCTGCGCAGCAGACAGCCAATCAGAGAGGGGCTGCAATGAGCAGCCAATCATAGAAGATTAGGGTGGAAAGAGACCTCAGGAGGTCATCTAGTCCAATCCCCTGCTCAGAGCAGGACCAACACCAATCAGAGCTGCAGCGGGCCCATATATAAAGAGGAGGCAGTTCCCTCTTGGGAGCCCAGGGAAGAAGGACTGGGTCCCTGAAGGGCTGAGGGAACCACCAGCACCCTGGACAGAGCTGGACCAGGCCAAGCTGAGAGGGGAGCGATAGGGAGCTCCAGCCTGACTGGCTGAAAGACTGAAGCCCTGATACAGGGGCAGAGAAGGTGTTGGGCTACGGGGAAGTGGCCCAGGGAAATGGGTGGCGGGGGTTGAAGGAGACGCAGCGTGTGGCTGCAACCTAGAGGGTCCTTGTGTTAGGGCCCGGAGTAATGGGCAGGCCTGGGTCTCTTCCCCCTCCCCCCCCACCCCCACACACATTTACTACTGAGGGGAGTAGCCAGTGAAGGGCTGCAGTTTGCCACTGAGGCAAGTGGCTAGAACCTTGGGCTGCAGTCAGCATGGAGATGAGGTGAGCGGCTGGACAGAGAACTGCCTTCCCCCAGAAGAGAGGAGAATGGAAGGGGGCACAGCTGGAGGGCTCTGTTCTGAAAAGGATGCCAGAATCCTTGAGGCAACGCTGGTCCAGTGCAGAAGTGACAGCAGCAAGACACCTCCGGAAGGGGTTCCCTGCAAAAAGACTGAGCTAATTCCCAGCATGAGGCACCATGGTGGTGAGACGCACCCTGCTACAAGCCCCCACCAAACTTTCCCCCCTTAGCGTGTGAGAGTGGAGCTGAGCTCCCAGACAGGAGCAGCAGGGACTAAGGGATCTATTCATTTATTTTCCTATTTAAACACAAACACTTTCTCAGGAGGCAGCACCATTAAACAAATCAACATATATTACATGCACTTGCAACATACCATTATATTTTGCTCCTAATAAAAATACTGGAGAGGGTGATCTTATAGCACTGGATGAGAGGGTGTCTCAGTCAAAGGGAGGGACATCATCCTAACCCTTGCTTCAGTTTGGCAGTAGATTTTTATCAAGGGACTCTTGGAAACACCTGACAGCTTCTTCCAGTACATCAGTGAGACTCAAAGATCAGTGCCATAGACAGACACACAGGAGGATTTTACAGATCTTCTTAGGTGAATAATGTGTTTTATTTTGTGATTTCTTTCCTGGCTCATGTGTGTGCCCAATAGAATCCTCCTTATCAGAGCCAGATTCCAGATGAGTGTAGTCTGCTTTCAAGAGCTTCTGCAAACTCCTGCTCTTCCTAGTGGGCCTGATTCTTCACTATCTTGTGCAGTGACTGAAGCACTGTGATGCTGATTAAATAGCATTTTACATGCACTTTGCACAGGAGTAATAACAACCAAGAGGCAAGTCAGAATCAGGCCCTCTGCCTGCAGCTTTACTCTTCATATCCAACAAACATTAGTACACCGACTCCCTGTTAAAGCTATTAAAGTGGCAGCCCCTAGGATGTCACAACTGCACAGTCAATATCATGAGAGATCTTAATACTTATTTTCAGACATTTTAAATTTTCCTTTTTTTAATGACCATATTGTGATTCCGGACATTTTTCTATAGTCATTTAAGGCAGCACTTAAAATTATCCTGATTTTCTTTTTAATCCTCCGCTCCTTTGACTATTCATTTCCTGTCCATACATTACATGCATTTCAGCCCACTTAGGTGATGTCATTCTGAATTTCTGTAACTTGATGCGGGGGTGGGGGGCGAATAGAACTCCTTCCCTTATTAGAAATGCCCTTAACTAAAAATTATCTTCCTCAGGTGTTAATGATTCCGTTCGTGACTCTTTCTTGGCTAGGACTCCTTTCAGTTTAACACCTTCTGCCAAACTGGCTCTCTCCCAATAGCTTCTAAATTAAAACTGTGTTTGTCTTAACATGTGGTTATACTCAATTGACCTCATGGGCTTCACTTTCAGTGAATCCACAGCAAACTACTCTGTACAGAAAGATTTTTCTGTTGTCAGTCCTGCAAACTTCAGCCTGGAACTTGAAAATCCATCTTGGTTCTTTCCGTTTCTTACATCACCGAGAGTGACATCAACTAGAAACACTCTGCCAACTGAAATGTAACTGACTATGTTGTTCCTGACACAGGAGGCAGAAAGAATCCTGTTTGCTCTCAACAGCTGCATTAGCTCTGCAGTGCCAACAAGAGTGAACATTTGTATCAGGAAAGTAAGCAGAGATGACTGTTTATGTGTAAGCAAGATAGAGCGACAAGGTGG
The DNA here is from genome assembly GCF_015237465.2 of Chelonia mydas. Classification (NCBI taxonomy): domain Eukaryota; kingdom Metazoa; phylum Chordata; order Testudines; family Cheloniidae; genus Chelonia; species Chelonia mydas. The sequence goes on along the minus strand of NC_051259.2, from coordinate 16,094,760 downwards.
ATGAGGTAATATCTGTTATTGGACCAACTTCTGTTGGTGAAAGAGACAAGCTTCTGAGCTTACACAGAGCTTTTGTTCAGGTGTGCAAAAGGTATTCAGAGTATCACAGCTATTTGTCAGCTGTCCTTGTTCTGACTACATCATGCTAATTTCTGCTGAGATACTCTGAGCCACATCCTGCTTGCCTTACTCACATAAGTTGTCTCATGCATTTTGATGGAACTAGTCATGTGTGTAAGCTGGGCAGGCTTTGGCCCTTATCCATAACTTCAGTCCAAATGGTGGTTCTGACAATTACTTCCTTTGTAGCGCTAGACAAATCGATTCAATACAGTGTGCTTCAGCTGCCCAATTTTAAGATTAGGATAATACTGACCTAACTTGCAGTAGGGTCCTGAGGCGTAATTAGTGTTTGAAAAGCACTTTGAAGATGAAAAATTACATAACAATCCCCCTTCTCTCCACAAGCTGCCAATATTATGTTAACTCCTTTATTAACACAGCTTTATTCCTGCCCGAAACAGAAGTATTGTCTGGTCTTCTCTCTTTCAATATGGCTGAAGTTCTGTTCTGACCCATTTTATCTAATTACAGTTCCATATAATTTCATCTGTTAATCAACAGTATTTAAATTATCTGCTTCTGGCCCATTTCTTACAGAGAAGCCAGGGTCCAATCCCTGCTGTATAATCTCTCACTACTTTCTTTACATAGAGACTGGAGGCTCAGTCATCCAAGGTGCTGAGCACTCTGACCTCAGTCCAACTAGGCACATAAAGCCCATACACATATGCTTAACTTTAAGCATGAGAGTAGTCCCAAAGGGGGCCAGAGTACTCAGCAGTTTGCAGGACTGAGCCCCAAGTGGTTATTTCCTGCTATGTCTTAGCCAGTGGAAGGTAGGATGTGTTGAGATTGGGATTCAGGAGATGTGTGTTCTAGTCCCTGATCTGCTGTACTGCCACCGTATCTCTCTGCGCTTCAGTTTTGTGATCTGCAACATGAGGATATTTCCCTACCTAACAGCTGTGTTCTGAACTTGAATTCATTAATGTCTGAGACACACCTGGGTGAGGGCCACAAAGCTGTTTAAGTAAATAAAAAGGGAGAGACATACTTAGAGTAATCAAAAAGAAATGGACTACTTCTAAATGTCCCAGCTAAATTCCTAAACTCCTTTTACTTTTTACATGCACATTGACCCCTACGGTCCATCAATGTGCAATGATGGTGGAAGTCAAGGAGATTGTTATCCAATATTCCTTGGCAAAGCCGCAATACAAAGTCATGAGAGTGGGTCTGAGGCACTCTTTCAGAGGGCTCAAACCTGCAGTAGGATTTTTAGTGTGAATTTGAAGTGTCGAATAACTGCAGGATCAAGTTCAGACTCCGCAAAGACGTGTTTCTATTTTTCTCTGTCAAAGAGAGAGCTGAAGTTAGCTAAATTATTCTGTTAAATGGCTAAAACTGAGCCTTATATGGCTGTTAGGAGAAACATAAGCGACAAGTTATATGCAAACCACACAGGAAATAGTTTAATATCCAACATGCAGTGTTTCTTCCGATCTAAGATAACAATTTTAGCCTGTTTGTGCTCCCAGAAGCCATGAAGTCTGCAGTATTCTACAATGTTAACTTATCGAGGTGTGAGGGACATAACACAGTGCATTCTCTGTATTTGTGTAGCGGGAGAGAGAGAGAGAGAGAGAGAATATCACACTTACTGGGTTATTTCAAACTGCCTTAAAGTGTAGTTATAGTATGAAAAGTAACTTAGTAAAAATGCCACTGTGACGAGGTTCTATATATATATTGTTTCTCAAAGACTTTGGATCAAATCTTCTCGGTTACCAAATAAAAAGAAATGACCTGTTTTCCCTGGGGTCTGAGAGTCACACTGGTATTTTTTGTCTCTCGCATCACTGACAAAGATTCTTCATATGAAATTTAGTTAACAATTTTGTGGATGCACAAGCCAGAACTGAATCTAGCTCACTCTCTCTTAATTGTGTTGGCTCTGCAGTAAAGTAAGCAGATATGACTCTGAACACAGATCTGTTGGAGAAAGAAAGTGCCTTTTATAAATAGTTGGGATTTCTTTCATTACACAATAGAGCTGTACTTTTAAAAAGTTGCAGTGGAAGGACTGAATGACTAATAGGATTGAGAATGGGCTGCTTATCTAGTTTAATCCTTCATAGCCTTTTACCTTGTGTCATCAGTCCAAATTTTACTCATGTTGGTAGTGAGCAGAACGAATTTCCACAAGATGCTGCTTCGAGAGCTACATGATGTATTTGGTCATTCTCAGTACAGTTCCTAGTGAGAGATGACCATATCACAAAAAGCACTATCATAATTGCTACTCACTGACCTCCTGTCATAACCATACAGCGAAGAGCAGCCTAGAATTCCACCTTACCTGTAAGGGGTTAAGAAGCTCAAATAACCTGGTTGGCACCTGACCAAAAGAACCAATGGGGAAAAAAGATACTTTCAAATCTGGGGCAGGGGAGGCTTTGTTTGTGCTCTTTGTTTGTGTGTTTTCTCTGGACTGAGGGGAGTGTTTTCTCTGGACAGAAATCCATCTCCTCCAAACAATCCTGAAGCAGTCTCTAATATTACAAAAATAGTAAGTAAAAGTCAGGCAAGGCATGTTAGATTATCTTTTGTTTTAGCTTGTGAATTTTCCCTTTGCTAGAAGGAGGTTTATTCCTGTTTTTTGTAACTTTGAAACTAAGTCTAGAGGGGGTTCCTCTGTGTTTTTTTAATCTTTTGTTGCCCTGTAAAGTTATCTTCCATCCTGATTATATATAAAAATATTGCTCGGGCATGTAGGAATGAAATCAGGAGGGCCAAATCGCACCTGGAGCTGCAGCTAGCAAGAGATGTCAAGAGTAACAAGAAGGGTTTCTTCAGGTATGTTGGCAACAAGAAGAAAGCCAAGGAAAGTGTGGGCCCCTTACTGAATGAGGGAGGCAACCTAGTGACAGAGGATGTGGAAAAAGCTAATGTGCTCAATGCTTTTTTTGCCTCTGTCTTCACGAACAAGGACAACTCCCAGACTGCTGCGCTGGGCATCACAACAAGGAGAGTAGATGGCCAGCCCTCTGTGGAGAAAGAAGTGGTTAGGGACTATTTAGAAAAGCTGTACGTGCACAAGTCCACGGGGCCGGATGAGTTGCATCCGAGAGTGCTAAAGGAATTGGCGGATGTGATTGCAGAGCCATTGGCCATTATCTTTGAAAACTCGTGGCGAACGGGGGAAGTCCCAGATGACTGGAAAAAGGCTAATGTAGTGCCAATCTTTAAAAAAGGGAAGAAGGAGGATCCTGGGAACTACAGGCCAGTCAGCCTCACCTCAGTCCCCGGAAAAATCATGGAGCAGGTCCTCAAGGAATCAATTCTGAAGCACTTACACGAGAGGAAAGTGATCAGGAACAGTCAGCATGGATTCACCAAGGGTAGGTCATGCCTGACTAATCTAATCGCCTTCTATGATGAGATTACTGATTTTGTGGATGAAGGGAAAGCAGTGGATGTATTGTTTCTTGACTTTAGCAAAGCTTTTGACACGGTCTCCCACAGTATTCTTATTAGCAAATTAAAGAAGGATGGGCTCGATGAATGCACTATAAGGTGGGTAGAAAGTTGGCTAGATTGTCGGGCTCAACGGGTAGTGATCAATGGCTCCATGTCTAGTTGGCAGCCGGTGTCAAGTGGAGTGCCCCAGGGGTCGGTCCTGGGGCCAGTTTTGTTCAATATCTTCATAAATGATCTGGAGGATGGTGTGGATTGCACTCTCAGCAAATTTGCGGATGATACTAAACTGGGAGGAGAGGTAGATACGCTGGAGGGCAGGGATAGGATACAGAGGGACCTAGACAAATTGGAGGATTGGGCCAAAAGAAACCTGATGAGGTTCAATAAGGATAAGTGCAGGGTCCTGCACTTAGGACGGAAGAACCCAATGCACAGCTACAGACTAGGGACCGAATGGCTAGGCAGCAGTTCTGCGGAAAAGGACCTAGGGGTGACAGTGGACGAGAAGCTGGATATGAGTCAGCAGTGTGCCCTTGTTGCCAAGAAGGCCAATGGCATTTTGGGATGTATAAGTAGGGGCACAGCCAGCAGATCGAGGGACGTGATCGTTCCCCTCTATTCGACATTGGTGAGGCCTCATCTGGAGTATTGTGTCCAGTTTTGGGCCCCACACTACAAGAAGGATGTGGATAAATTGGAGAGAGTCCAGCGAAGGGCAACAAAAATGATTAGGGGTCTGGAACACATGACTTATGAGGAGAGGCTGAGGGAACTGGGATTGTTTAGTCTGCAGAAGAGAAGAATGAGGGGGGATTTGATAGCTGCTTTCAACGTTCCAGAGAGGATGGTTCTAGACTGTTCTCAGTGGTAGAAGAGGACAGGACAAGGAGTAATGGTCTCAAGTTGCAGTGGGGGAGGTTTAGGTTGGATATTAGGAAAAACTTTTTCACTAGGAGGGTGGTGAAACACTGGAATGCGTTACCTAGGGAGGTGGTAGAATCTCCTTCCTTGGAAGTTTTTAAGATCAGGCTTGACAAAGCCCTGGCTAGCATGATTTGATTGGGGATTGGTCCTGCTTTGAGCAGGGGGTTGGACTAGATGACCTCCTGAGGTCCCTTCCAACCCTGATATTCTATGATTCTATGATTTTACAGAGGTGATTATTTTACCTTTTCTTTAAATAAAATTCTTTTTTTAAGAACCTGATTAATTTTCAGTGTCCTAAAGACCCAGGGGGTTTGGGGTCTGTGCTCACTTTGTAACCAATTGGTTACGATATTATTCTCAAACCTCCCCAGGAAAGGGGATGAAGGAACTTGGGGGGATATTTTGAGGGACTAGAAACTCCAAGTGGTCCTTTCCCTGAATCTTGTCTAAATCACTTGGTGGTTGCAGCATACCTTCCGTCCAAGGACAAGGGATTTGTGCCTTTGTTAAAAACTTCCCGTAAGCTGGTAGAAATAAGCTTAGGGGGTCTTTCATGCAGGTCCCCACATCTGTACCCCAGAGTTCAGAGTGGGGAGGGAACCCTGACACCTCCACAGTTGACAGTCACAGGAAAAAGGCTAAGGACTGAAAGTTCCTGGATGAGGAACTCTCTTATCACCTGATATAGGTTTCTCCAGGTCAGAGATGGGAAGCATTGATGGAAGGAAAAGGGATGGGTTGAGATAAGTATCTCCTGGGTTGTCTATCTGGTACCTTTCACCAGCACTTACTATAACAAAATTCCACCAGACTTTTATGAATGTTGCAACAACTGTCATTTGAGTATTATTTTCATGCTAACTACTAAAGTCTGAATAATGCTCTGTCAGCTAGTCACCACTTAAACTGCGTAACAGTATCACACGCAAAGAGCATATAAATATGGGTCTCTATATAAAAGCGGAAACACAAATCATTGTGCTTTGTAATGGCTCCAGACAGAAGAACTGCTGTAAATAGCAGAGGAAGAGAACCCTAGACAGGGCTCGGCTGTACAGTTAGTTCTCTAGCCATTTACCCCTGGAGATTTGAGTTTAATTTTCACTTATAGCCCAAGTAGGATATAATTTGGTTTCCTTCTAGTTCCCAGTGGACCTTTTGCCCATATCACAAAACATACCGTTCAGTACAACTAGCAATCTCTGCACAGGAGACACAAGGCCTGGAATAGCAAGGAATGTTACAGGTCAAGACTGATTAGAGAGAGCTACCAGAGTGCCTGACTGCATTATGTCTGGCTCTAGTTTCATGCTGGAGGGGGAAGAAATGAATGGCTTCCTTAGGAATGTCACATAAAACTTCAGCCGGAGATGATTTAACATGCACCTATGATAACTAAATGAGTTTTGAAGACAAGGGAGACTCGTCCCGGGACAGCACCATATTGTCCAAATCAAGTCTTTGGGGATCCTGGCAGAATTACTGGGCTCACAGGGTACATCTACGCTGTGATTAAAAAAACCTATGGTGCTGAGTCACAGAGCCTGGGTCAGGCTCACGGGGCTCAGGCTGCAAGGGTATAAAATTGCAGGGTAGATGCTCAGGCTCAGAATGGTGCAAGGTCTCTGAGACACACACCCCATCCCATCCCCGAGTGGGAAGGGTCTCAGAGCCTGGCTCCAACCCAAGCCTGAATGTCTACACTGCAATTATACAGCTCTGCTGCCAAAGTCCCACAAGCCCAAATCAGCTGACCTGAGCCAGCCATGGCTTTGCCACGGGTCTTTTACCACAGTGTAAAGACCTACTTAACACTCTGCTCCACAGATGTGAGTGAACAACTCTGCAGCCTCTCGCTGCAGTGTATTTAAACTTTCATAGAATACTATGTTTTGGCCATGCCTACTAATTGATTTTCAGATCCGCAGAACTTTTGTTATTTGCCAACCATATTTCTTCATGCTTGTGAAAGGCACAAGGCATCAGACCCAACTAAATCTGTATTAAATTTAAAGAGAATATAAGACATAAAATAAAAGCAGCACAGACTGGCCCTCCATTTTGGAAGGTCAACGCACTGTGGCTAGGAAGAAAGATAACACCTCAGCAGAGCAGAACCAGCTGCGGATGCTATCAGCAAGACAAAAAAACAACTGGGGAAGCCTGCCTGCATGCCTGAGAGGAAGGAACGGGGCATGAAAATGCGGCATCTGCATTGGTTATCACCTTCCAGCCTGAAAGATGATGAGAACTCAATCTTTCATTCATGCAGATGTCAGCCACAAACACAGAAATAGCTGATTATGTTCCAACCAGGATCCGTATACTGGGCACAACATCTGCTCCACTGTGCTCCTTTATTCTTTGTCTGGTTACATATTAGTGCATACAGCGATTGGGACATTCTGCCTGAGGCATCCAGCCTTCGGTCTCCATCTATGAAAAGACTGCCATTTAAGAAGCCAAGCATCCATTTGACATGGCAGATGGCTGCCAGTCTAGAGGAGGTTTCTGACTGCAAATTGTTTTTCTTTCTCTTGTGATCTAGGGTCCTTTCGAAACAATGATCAGTGGGTCTACATTCTGCAAGATGCTCCCTGAACCATCTCCTGCCTTTGTGTTAAAGAAGTGAACCTTCTTAGTTACAAGAACTACACCTGTATCCATTGGCTCTCCTGATGGATGCAGACTGTTGTTAGGTGGCGACTGGGGCTGCACTTAAGTTTTGCGGCGAGGTCTTTTGCAAAGCTACTGCCCATTAGATTCTCTCTTGATGATGGTGTGACATTACGCCCCATATTCTTCATAGAAATATGGTTATGATATGAATATGCCATAACTAAGATGGGTCATCTAAGATATCATTGGAAAGGTTATGATTTACTGAATGTGATTATCCAATTTGTATGCATGTATCATTTCTGTATCTGAAGTTAGGAATATTGACTATGTAACAATTACAACTGTGTGTGTACTTGGGGAAACGCCCATCAGACAGTAAGCAATCAGACTTAACGGGCCCTTAGAAAAAGGCAACAAGTAAACCTGGTTTCATAGTTGCTTTGACACTGCAAGGTCAGGTGATAAGATCACCTGATACAGAATACCACCTTGGACACTGCTGGTACTTTTCCACTGGAAACAAAGGCTTTCCACCTTATGTAAATTCTACTTAAGGCTGGGGAGTAAGGCAAACAGGACTCTCCTCCATTGCTTACCTAAGAAGAAAGACTGCTGAAAGTACCTGAAGGGACAAAGGAACTAGCCTGAGGGGAAAGGCAGGGGAGGGTCCAGACTGAGGCAGGGGTCCAGTGTGTAAGAAAAAATCACTGGAACTCTATAAGCTACAGAAACTCTGCAACTTGCCCAAAATAACATTTAGGGTGAGAAATTACTTCTTGAAACCAGTCTCTTTAAGATCTTAAGCTTAGTATATGTGTTTTGTTTCATTTGCTCAGTAATCTGCTTTGTTCTATTTGCTATCACTTAAAATCTGCCTTTTGTAGTTAATAAATTTGTTTGGTTTATTATTAAATCCAGTTTGTGCAATTTCTAACTGGGGGGGCAAGAAGTTGTGCATCTCTCGCTTACATTTAGGGAGAGGGTGAATTTTTATGTGCTTGCACTGTGCAGATATTTCTATACAACACAAGACAGTATTATTTTGGGTTTATTCCCCAGAGAGGGTGTGCACATGAGTGCTGGGTGAATCCTCACACAGAGCGGACTTCAGTCTGTGTCTGCAGATGAGTGTGGCCCTACCTGTGTGTGTGTGTGTGTGTGTGTGTGCAGCAAGAGGCTGGAGAGCCTAATTCAGCAAAACAGGGAGAGAGAATCCAGGCTGGTGGAGCAGGAGGGGCTCAGTGAAACCCCAGTACATCAAGTGGCATCCCAGAAGGGGGGTCTAACCCATCACAGATGGATCCTGCCAGCTGCCCAGGAACTTGATCATAAAACTATTCATCTCAAATGGCTAACAGAGATATAACACACATCTCATAAGAATTGCTGGAGTCAGTCAAACCAATGGTCCATCTAGCCCAGTATCCTGTCTCTGACAGAGGTCCATAGCAGAGCTTCAGGGGGAGTGTACTTGTCATAAATATAAAGGGAAGGGTAACCACCTTTCTGTATACAGTGCTATAAAATCCCTCCTGGCCAGAGGCAACATCCTGTTACCTGAAAAGGGTTAAGAAGCTCAGCTAACCTGGCTGGCACCTGACCCAAAGGACCAATAAGGTAACAAGATAATTTAAAATCTTAGGGGGGGGGGGGGAAGGCTTTTGTTTGTGCTCTTTGTTTACATGTTTGTTATCTCTTGGCATTGAGAGAGGCCAGACAGAAATCCATCTTCTCCAACCCATCCTAATCCAAGTCTCCAATATTGCAACCAGTAGAGGTAAGCCAGGCAAGGTGGATTAGTTTATCTTTTGTTTTATGTGAATTTTCCCTGTGTTAAGAGGGAGGTTTATTCCTGTTTTCTGTAACTTTAAGGTTTTTCCCAGAGGGGGATCCTCTGTGTTTTGAATCTGAATACCCTGTTAAGTATTTTCCATCCTGATTTTACAGAGGTGATTCTTTTACCTTTTCTTTCATTAAAATTCTTCTTTTAAGAACCTGATTGATTTTTCATTGTTCTTAAGATCCAAGGGTTTGGGTCTGTGTTCACCTGTACAAATTGGTGAGGATTATTATCAAGCCTTCCCCAGGAAAGGGGGTGTAGGGTTTGGGGGAATATTTTGGGGAAACACGTCTCCAAGTGGTCTCTTTCCCTGTTCTTTGTTTAAAACGCTTGGTGGTGGCAGCATACTGTTCAAGGACAAGGCAAAGTTTGTACCTTGGGGAAGTTTTTAACCTAAACTGGTAAGAATAAGCTTAGGGGGTCTTTCATGCGGGTCCCCACACCTGTACCCTAGAGTTCAGAGTGGGGAAGGAACCCTGACAGTACCGAACAGGGCAAATTGGAGAGATCCACCCCTGTCTTCCCCGCCTGGCTTCTGGCAATCACAGGTTTAGGGTCACCCTGAGCATGGGGTTCCATCCCTGACCATCTTGGCTAATAGCCACTGAGGAATATATTCTCCATGAATTTATGTAGTTCTTTTTTTAACCCAGTTATACTTTTGGCCATCACAACATCCCATGGCAATAGTTTCACAGTTTAATTGTGCATTCTGTGAAACAGTATTTCCTCTTGTTTTTATTAAACTTGCTGCCTATTAATTTCATCAATATTAATTTCTCAATCATCATCCTTGTGAAATGTAGTTGCTTAAAAAGAATCTGAATGATAATTCCTGGGATAATTTCTTGGAACATTTTCACCTTGTTCTCCTACAGCTTTATGATTTTTGATACTAATACTGTATTATCATTATTTCCATGCTAAATGACTGCAGTCCAGTCTTTGGGCAGGCATGGTTAACAGCACTGGCAGCACATGTGGCTCACCAGCTCATTTCTGGCAATTTTCTTGGTTGTCATCGGACAAATGGAATAAGGGGCTGCTCTAGTTACCCAGCTCACTTTACCTCTGGCTCCTCTTGGTCTCATGGAGTGCACAACTCTAGGCCTCTCTTGGGTTTCTCTCACCTCACTCTGGGCTGCAGTCCCTTGTGTACCAACCGTGATTACCTCAGCAAGCCTGACTTAGGCTCTCTACCTGCAGTCCTGTTTCCTCTGGAGCTATGACCAGTGCTATCTACTGACCAGACACTCTTCTTTAAGTAACATATTGTTGATTTAGAACCAAAACACTGAAGAGAAAAAGATCTTAAAGCAATAAACACTCTATGCATACCTGTCTTTCCCTGGTTTCAGAGTAACAGCCGTGTTAGTCTGTATTCGCAAAAAGAAAAGGAGGACTTGTGGCACCTTAGAGACTAACCAATTTATTTGAGCATGAGCTTTCGTGAGCTACAGCTCACTTCATCGGATGCATCCGATGAAGTGAGCTGTAGCTCACAAAAGCTCATGCTCAAATAAATTGGTTAGTCTCTAAGGTGCCACAAGTCCTCCTTTTCTTTTTGTCTTTCCCTGGGTATGTCTACACAGGGATAAAAAAACCATATCTAGCCTGGGTCAGCTGAAAAGCTGAAAGGCTGAAAAATTGCTGCATAGACGTTTGGGCTTGGCCTGGAGCCTGAGCTCTGGGACACCGCAAGGGTGGAGGGTCACAGAGCCTGGGCTCCAGCCCAAAGCCAAATGTCTATACAGCAATTTTTAACTCTGCAGCCCGAGCCCCAAGAGCCTGAGTCAGCTGACCCAGGCCAGCCATTGCCGTGCTGGTGGTCTTTTATCCCTGTGTAGACTTACCCCTACAGGCTTATCATTCCTGGAAAGACACCAACTGCTTCAGACACTCCTGTAGAACATATCTGGGTCCAGGTCAGTCTGTTCTCTCTATGAACAGTTCACTGGAAACCTTCCCCTCCCTCTCTCTCAAGAGAGTCTTTTTAACAGTTTAGTGTCCCTTTGATCTTCAGGCTTTCTGACAAAACAGTTGTACAACTTTGGGCTGGAGCCTGGAAGCAGCATCTTCACCACTAGTAGCTTGACCATTGACTTGTAATTGCTGCTTATCTAGAGCTATTGAATTGCCTTCCTTTGTGTTTTTCCAAGCTAGATCAATGCATTCATACAGAAAGCCCAATAACCCAATCTAGCTATTCAGTGACTATCATCCAGACCAGTCACATATAGTGTACATAAAATTATTACAGATCAGTATTTCTAGGTTATTACATAGCATCTTCATGTCTGCCACAGAGGCCTCAGACAACTATGATTCTATAAACTGATGGGCTCATACCACCTCACACAAATATCAGGCCATTTATTTGAACAGTTGAACTCTGACAATAAACTGCAGGTGACTTTGCGGTGATTGTTTGATAGAAAGGTCAAATTTCAGGTTTTGGAATTCCCCTCCACTCAGAAATTCAGTGAATAAGCGCAAAAACCTCAAGACTCTTAGCTCAAGGGGAATGTGTAAATTAATTGTGTCACTGAGTGCCTTGGTACAACCACATATTATTAGATTTATTTATCCAGTACTGGGCTGGGGTTACTGCTGTGCTTTGATAGTATTTCAAAACAGCATCCTGGAATTCACCCGTCATAATTATGATATATTTCATATATACCTTTCATATGATATCATATGAAAGGTCATGATCTGCTGAAACCCATTCTTCTGTCCAAATATGTATATCGTTAGTGTATATGAAGTTATGAGATGTTGCTATATGATTGTTATTGAAATATGTTGTAGGTTTGAGAGTCAGACTAACACGGCTGCTACTCTGAATACTGCTAGATAGTGATTCATTCCTGGGAGGGCGTTATGCAACCATTAATCAGCAGGGGAGTAGTAAACAAGGGATTTACAATACTATAAGAGGGCTGTACAAGCATCACACAATGGGGGACTGATCAACTGTGTGACTCAACAAAGCCCACCAGGACATGTCTGAGCTAGTGTTCTCCAGGCACATGGAATGAGACTATAAAATAAGGAACAGTAGCATCATGATTTTGGCCTTTCTCCTCTCCCACCTATGCTGGAAGAACAACAAGAACACTGGGAAGACTGGTCCCAGGCTTAAAGGGGAAACAAGTGTATTAAGAACTGTAACATCTACAGGGATAGCTCAGTGGTTTGAGATTGGCCTGCTAAACCCAGGGTTGTGAGTTCAATCCTTGAGGGTGCCATTTAGGGATCTAGGGCAAAAATAAGGGACTGTACTTCATCCTGCTGTGAAGGCAGGGGACTGGATTCAATGACCTTTCAAGGTCCCTTCCAACTCTATGAGATAGGTATATCTCCATATTATTATTATTATTTTATTTTATTTTATTGGGGTGGGGGGGTAGCTCAGTGGTTTGAGCATTGGCCTGCTAAACCCAGGGTTATGAGTTCAAACCTTGAGGGGGCCATCTAGGGATCTGGGGCAAAAATTGGGGATTGGTCCTGCTTTGAGCAGGGGGTTAGACTAGATGACCTCCTGAGGTCCCTTCCAACCCTGAGATTCTGTGATCTAGTGGGGTGAGAAAACTGCTTGATCCAAATACTGCCCAGTCTAATAAGGTTTAAGATTTAGACTTAAGATTTACCTTTTATTTTCTTTGGTAACTATCTCTGACCTTTTGTGCCTACCACTTATAATCACTTAAAATCTATCTTTCTGTAGTTAATAAATCTGTTTTATATTTTACCTAAAATAATGTGTTTTGGTTGAAGTACTTTGGAAATCTCAGCTCAGATTACAAAGGCTAGTGTGTGTCCTCTCCACATTCACGGCGAGAGGCAGACTGGGTAATAAACTTACATTGGTCAGGCTTCTGACCAGGGCAAGATGGTACAGTTCTGGGGTGCAAGGCTGGGGGCTTGGGAAATTTGCTGGTGCCTTTCTCTGTGTGATTCATGAGTGGCTCAGGGAGCATTCATGTAATCTAGCTGGGTGTGGGGCTCCACATGCTGTTGTAGTGAACAACAGTGCCTGGAGCGGTTTGCTGCTTGTCACTAGCAAAGCAATGTGAGAGACAGCCTAGTCTGGAGAATAAGGGGACACAGCAATACCCCAGTTCCAGGTTGTACCCCAGGGACACCATCACAGCTAGCATAACAGGCATTTTGCAGCACACTGCACCAAAAAAATCAGACATGAAGCACCACCTATACCCCTTGTTTTTATGGCAAACTAGCAGGGTGGATAGATTAAAATCAGAAAGCCAGGAAACCTTGATTTAAATAATTGATTTTCATTTTGTTTTGCATTTGTATGTTTTAGTTATTTTCACAAAGGTTCATTGTCATGTAACCATTAAATCATGTTGCTTTGAAGCCAAATATAGCCTTTACACTAAATTTGGTACATCATTTTATTAACCAGGAAGATGCACTAGATCTATATAGAAATTTATTTAAGCAATTATGTAGCTTTTAACATACATTTATTCAGATTCTTAATTGTTACTTTTTTATGTTAAAAATGGTAAATGACATATTTCTTCTTTACCAGATTTTTTTTTTTTTTTTACTCAGGATTTCTGTCAAGCTGGTTTTGGATGGAAATTTGAATTCAATTAAAAATGTACAGAAATAATATTTTAAAATTGCTTTTCATTAGTGAAATAAAATTACCTTAAATGTGCTGGCTACATAAAGGGGAAAAAAAAGTTTATTGACGTACATTTTGCATTTAAAACTAACTGATTTAGTGAACAAAGGAAGTATTAACTGTAGCTACTGAATAGATGTTTCTGGTCACCATGGGCCAGATTTTCAAATGTATTTAGGTGTCTAATGGACTTTTCAGAGGTGCTGAATCAAGTTAGGTGACTAACTCCCATTGAAACACATGGAAGCTGAAATCAATGGGAGTTAGGCACAACTGACTTAAGCCCTTCTGAAAATACCATATGATAGTTATCTGCATCTTTAGATGCCTAAATAGCTTTGAGAAATTGTACCCATGTCCTTCCAGTTTTTTGGATTAGTAGATCTCCTCTCTCACCTGGTTTTTATTCATAGATTAGAAATGCAAAACAGGTTTTCCTGTCATTTCTCCCCCAAATCAGTTTCTCACCTTTAATGAACTAGTCCAAATGAAGAAAATATTCTCCCTGAACTTCTTCATAGATTCACAGATTCCAATCCCAGAAGGGACCGTTGCAATAATCTGGTCTGTCCTCTCGTATAACATAGGCCATAGAATTTCCCCAAAATAATTCTTAGAGAAGATCTTTTAGAAAAACATCCAATCTTCTTTTAAAAATTGCCAGTGATGGAGACTCCACCATAATCCTTAGTAAATTGTTTCAATAGTTAATTACTCTCACTGTTAAAAATGTATGCCTTATTTCCAATTTGAATTTGTCTAGCTTCAACTTCCAGCCACTGGATTGTATTATATCTTTCTCTGTTAGATTGAAGAGCCCACTATCAAATATTCGTTCCCCATGTAGGCATCTATAGACTGTAATCAAGTCACCCCTTAACTTTCTCTTTGTTAAGCTAAATAGAGTGAACTCCTTGAGTCTATCACTGTAAGGCAGGTTTTCTAATCCTTTAATCATTCTCATGGCTCTTCTCTGAACCCTCTCCGATTTATCAACATCTTTCTTGAATTGTGAGCACCAGAACTGGACACTGGATGCAGCAATCATCCCAGCACCAAATAGAGAGGTAAAATACCCTCTCTATTTCTATTCAAGATTCCCCTGTTTATGCATCCAAGGATTGCATTAGTCTTTTTGGCCACAGCGTCGCACTGGGAGCTCATATTCAGCTGATTATCCACCAGGACCCCCAAACCTTTTTCAAAGTCACTGCTTTCCAGGATAGAATCATAGAATCTCAGGGTTGGAAGGGACCTCAGGAGGTCATCTAGCCCAACCCTATGCTCAAAGCAGGACCAATCTCCAATTTTTGCCCCAGATCCCTAAATGGTCCCCTCAAGGATTGAACTCACAACCCTCGGTTTAGCAGGCCAATGCTCAAACCACTGAGCTATCCCTCCCCCCAAATTTTAAGACACAAAATAGAGTCCCCAATCATATAAATATGGTCTACATTCTTTCCTAGATGTATACATTTACATTTATCCATATTAAAATGCATATTGTTTGCCTGAGCACAGTTTACCGAATCATAGAATAACAGAGTTGGAAGGACCTCTGGAGGCCATCTAGTCCAACCCCCTGCCCAGAGCAGGACCAATCCCAACTAAATCATCCCAGCCAGGGCTTTGTCAAGCCTGACCTTAAAAACTTCTAACGAAGGGGATTCCACCACCTCCCTAGGTAACGCATTCCAGTGTTTCACCACCCCGCTAGAGAAAAAGTTTTTCCTAGTATCCAACCTAAATCTCCCCCACTGCAACTTGAGACCATTACTCCTTGTTCTGTCATCTGCTACCACTGAGAACAGTCTAGAGCCATCCTCTTTGGAACCCCCTTTCAGGTAGCTGAAAGCAGCTATCAAATCCCCCCTCATTCTTCTCTTCCGTAGACTAAACATCCCCAGTTCCCTCAGCCTCTCCTCATAACTCATGTGTTCCAGTCCCCTAATCATTTTTGTTGCCCTCCGCTGGACTCTTTCCAATTTTTCCACATCCTTCTTGTAGTGTGGGGCCCAAAACTGGACACAGTACTCCAGATGAGGCCTCACCAGTGTCGAATAGAGGGGAACGATCACGTCCCTCGATCTGCTGGCAATGCTCCTACTTATACATCCCAAAATGCCATTGGCCTTCTTGGCAACACGGGCACACTGTTGACTCATATCCAGCTTCTCGTCCACTGTCACCCCTAGGTCCTTTTCTGCAGAACTGCTGCCGAGCCATTCGGTCCCTAGTCTGTAGCGGTGCATTGGATTCTTCCGTCCTAAGTGCAGGACTCTGCACTTGTCCTTGTTGAAACTCATCAGATTTCTTTTGGCCTAATCCTCCAATTTGTCTGGGTCCCTCTGTATCCTATCGCTACCCTCCAGCGTATCTACCTCTTCTCCCAGTTTAGTGTCATCTGCAAACTTGCTGAGGGTGCAATCTACACCATCCTCCAGATCATTTACGAAGATATTGAACAAAACTGGCCCCAGGACCGACCCTTGGGGCACTCCACTTGATACCGGCTGCCAACTAGACATGGAGCCACTGATCACTACCCGTTGAGCCCGACAATCTAGCCAGCTTTCTATCCACCTTATAGTCCATTCATCCAGCCCATACTTCTTTAACTTGCTGGCAAGAATACTGTGGGAGACCGTGTCAAAAGCTTTGCTAAAGTCAAGGAACAACACGTCCACTGCTTTCCCTTCATCCACAGAACCAGTTATCTCATCATAGAAGGCAATTAGATTAGTAAGGCATGACTTGCCCTTGGTGAATCCATGCTGACTGTTCCTGATCACTTTCCTCTCCTCTAAGTGCTTCAGAATTGATTCCTCGAGGACCTGCTCCATGATTTTTCCAGGGACTGAGGTGAGGCTGACTGGCCTGTAGTTCCCAGGATCCTCCCTCTTCCCTTTTTTAAAGATGGGCACTACATTAGCCTTTTTCCATCAATGGGTGATATTCCTTCAATGGGTGATATTTTGTTTTTAAAATATTGATAATATCTAAGAAAATAGACACTGGAATTTCACCTGAGAATTGCAGGACTCTGACTTATTCATATTCTGAACTACTTGACTATATATTAAAAAAACAACATTAAAAGAATAGTAAGGTTGCAAAGTCAGTTACTCAAAACTTGGGAAAAGCCACAAGTAAAACTGTCTGTGCAATCTTAATTCAGCCTCTTTGTTCATGTGCATTATGTTACAGGCTGTAATTACATGATCACGTACTACTTTCTTCCCAAGATCCTGCCTCATTCAGTTCAGAACAGAGGTAGTGTTCTCTCCCAGTGCTCTAAAAAAACCACCTCCATGAAGAGCGTAGCTCCCAGCGCTGGGGCACTGCCCACACTGGTGCTTTACAGCGCTGAAACTTACTGCGCTCAGGGGGGTGTTTTCTCACACCCCCGAACAAGAAAGCTGCAGCGCTGTGAAGTGCCAGTGTAGACAAGCCCTTAGTTTAGGCTCCTGAGGAGCTCCCCAGCTCTGGATCTTCTTTTCCCCTCAGGAGTTCCTCTCACCTGACAATGAACTCTCCTAAGGCTTTTTTTTAGGCCCATCTGCTCCATACTTAATTAAGGTTTCAGAGTAACAGCCGTGTTAGTCTGTATTCGCAAAAAGAAAAGGAGTACTTGTGGCACCTTAGAAACTAACAAATTTGAGCGTAAGCTTTCGTGAGCTACAGCTCACTTCATCAGATGCATTCAGAATGCATCTGATGAAGTGAGCTGTAGCTCACGAAAGCTTATGCTCAAATAAATTTGTTAGTCTCTAAGATAGTTAATTAACTGTCTCCCACCTACTTAGACAGTATTCAACTGCCTAACTATTCAGCTGCCTTAGCCATGAGAGCATCCTTTCTCTTCCAGCAATCCCTGATGTATTTACTACATGCCTTCCGACTTCTGCCGTAAATAGGCAGAGGTCCCACAGACAACAGCCTCCTTTACTACACCACCCTGATAAACATCACATGCAAATTGAGGCTGGTAGCTTCCCCCTAGAGGCTTAAAAACAAGATTTTTTTTTTAAAAACCACCCAACACGTTTAAAAAAAAATCTTGTGATCTCATTTAATGCTGTCAGTCTCATGATTTTGGTAGGGTTTGACTCATGCTGTTCAAATGCTTCAGGGGGAAATACTTATGCAACCACCTTTAAGATGAAGGTTAACAGATAAAGGAGAACACTGTTTATCCAAGGTGGAGCAATGGAGGCATATGGTTTTACTGGCAAGGGACACCAAGGGAACTCCTACTCGTTACAGCGAACATCCTGAGTTCTTTATCATCCATAAAAAGCAGATTTCAGAGTAGCAGCCGTGTTAGTCTGTATCCGCAAAAAGAACAGAAGGACTTGTGACACCTTAGAGACAAACAAATTTATTAGTGCATAAGCTTTCATGGGCTTATGCTCTAATAAATTTGTTAGTCTCTAAGGTGCCACAAGTACTCCTGTTCTTCATAAAGAGCAGAGATTTCCTCTGTTTTTAAAGTCACATCTGATAGGTGTCTATAGAGTAGATAACTGTGTGCAACTTAGTTTATTTCTCTCAGAAGGCTGAAGAGTTGAGTGCCACAGCTGGAGTCGGATACACGGTTTAACGTGACTAGTTATTTCTATCGTGATGCCTCAAGCGCTAATCCAATACCGAAATAATCATTATACATGGCACATACTTGAATGTTATAACTAGCAGGCTCATTACCTTAAGATTATGTTAAGTGTTTGACATCATCACAAATGAGACATCACACAAATGAGTTGTGGTTTCCAGTCCATCCATGACTTTGTCCCATTGTATTTAGTGTACAAGGAAGCTGAGCCTACTTTGCTAGCCTGTAATATCTAGGCACAGAGCAGTAAAGTCTGAATGGAAAATTTAAGTGTGGTTCTACTCTGAAGAGACATTCTGTACAAATATCATTATGGGGTTTCATGTTTATTCCTCACTTACTCCAGATCAAATCCCCTCAATTTACAAGTAAAATGACTGCTTTGTTTTTCTTACTTCCAACCTTGCACAGTCGGACTGGGAGCTGAAAATTAAACTGGCTTTTTTTTCTGGCATATACATCACCAACAATGAAGATTCTGCAGCTGAAACTTGGTTAATGGTTCATGAGCCAAAAACAGAACGCAACTCCCACTCCCAAAGAAGTGCTAGTTCTTCAGGGCCAACAGGAGCAAAGGTCAGTAGACTCAGAGCAGTGTTGATGAAACTCATAATATTTCCGCAAGTCTCAGAATTTTGGAGTGTTACTTGCCTCTCTCTCTCTCTCTCTCTCTCTCTATAAGATCCTGGTTGCAGAGAATTTTAGGCTCAGCCAGAAATGATGTTGCAGTTCTGGTCTCAGCCAATAGAGGATGCAAGCATTGGACTGCAGTTCAGGTGGCCCCCAGCAGAGGCCACTGCAGCACTTGCTGCCTGCCACCTGTTGGCTTTCCAGTTCTGTGCTACCTATGCAGAGAGGGGAAACAACCGCCTGTAGGGTAGATGGAGCCTGCGGCAGAGAGACTTTCTGTGCAATCCTTTCAAGTGCCATATAGACCCATCTAGTGCTGCACTGGGGAGGAGCAAAAGTAAGTCATAAGGTGAAGGAGGAACGAGGGATCTCAGGACTTCCAATCTAACTATAATGTCCCACCTTCTCCACTGCCCCTAGGATTCATAGATTCCAAGGTCAGAAGGGACCATTGTGATCATCTAGTCTGATCTCCTGTATAACAGTCTGAGAACGTCTCCAAAATAATTCATAGAAGAGATCTTTTAGAAAAACATCCTATTGTGGTTTAAAAATTGTCAGTGATGGAGAATCCATCACGACCCTTGGTAAATTGTTCCAATGGTTAATTACTTTCACTCTTAAAAACGGGTTTCAGAGTAGCAGCCGTGTTAATCTGTATCCGCAAAAAGAAAAGGAGTACTTGTGGCACCTTAGAGGCTAACAAATTTATTTGAGCATAAGCTTTTGTGAGCTACAGCTCACTTCATCGGATGCACTGAATGCTCATGCTCAAATAAATTTGTTAGTCTCTAAGGTGCCACAAGTACTCTTTTTCTTTTTACCGTTAAAAACGTATGCCTTACTGCCAGTCTGAATTTGTTTAGCTTCATCTTTCAGGAACTGGATTGTGTTATACCTTTCTGCGCTGAAGAGCCCACTATCAAATATTTGTTCCCCATGTAGGTACCTATCGACTGTAGTCAAGTCACCCGTTAACCTTCTCTTTGTTAAGCGAATTAGACTGAGCTTCTTAAGTCTATCACTGTAAGGCATGTTTTCTAATCCTTTAATTGTTCTTGTGGCTCTCATCTGAACCCTCTCCAATTTCATTCTTCTTGAATTGTGGACACCAGAACGAGACGTGGGATTCCTGCAGCGATTGCACCAGTGCCAAATACAGAGGTAAAATACCCTCTCTCTACTCCTACTTGAGATTTTCCTGTTTAGGCATCCAAGAATCACCTTTTGGCCACAGTATCGCACCAGGAATGCGTGTTCAGATGATTATCCACCACAATCCCCAAATCTTTTTCAGAGTCACTGCATCTCATGATAGAGTTCCCCATCCTGTAATTATTGCCTACATTCTGCCTACATCCTTTTTGTTTCTACATATATATATTTACATTTAGCCATTTTAAAACACACATGGTTTGCTTGCGCTAAGTTTACCAAGTGATCCAGTTTGCTCTGTGTTAGTGATCCATACTCTTCATTATTTACCATTTCCCAATTTTCTTGTCACCTGCAAATTTTATCAGTGATGATTTTATGTTTTCTTCTACGTCATTGTTAGCATAGGGCCAACAACAGATCCCTGGGGGACTTCACTAGAAACACACCCACAGTGTGGTAATTCCCTGTTTAGAAATACATTTTGAGACTTATCAGTTAGCCAGGTTTTATCCATTTAACGTATGCCATGTTAATTTTATATCGTTCTAGGTTTTTAATCAAAATGTTGTGTGGTGCCAACACTATTACCTTCATCAATCAAACTTGTAATTTTGCTGTGAAACCAAAGTCCTGCTGCGCCTATATGCTAACAAGGAGTGCCTTAAAAGACATAAAATAAATAATGATTGCCACCTCTCCAGCTTTTACAGTTTACTAAACAGATACATCAGGTAGTTCAATTTAATGGCTACTTAGAGTGTAACAGTTTAATGCAATTTGAAATTCACCCACAGCAGGTTAACTATAAAAAATACAATTTATGTTAATGACCTATTCTAATCAGGGCAGTTTCTAAACAAGATCTGACTTTAGCTACTCACTTTCCTATCAACACTATTTATTAATGATGCTGGATTGCAGCTCAAACAGCAGGGAAACTATTCTCTTAGTTCAAACAGCAAGTAGTATTTTAAAAGACATAAATCATTCAGGATTTCCCTAAATTAATGTCTTTGCTGCTTCTTTAGTGCAGTTCAGATTACCTCCGCCAAAGTCCTGCTTTAAGCAATATGGTTTCTTTCTGGCGACAGAGTTTTAGTTTCTAACAAAGCTATTTACTGAAGACATACAAACCTAGCACTCATCCTCATTCTACCATCTTTATAACCGTGCCAAATTACCAATCAGCAACTAGACAAAAGAGACATAAGCATCAATTTATAGTGTGGCATCAAACAAGTTCTTCCACTATCTAACTGACAAGCTCTGATTTTTTGCAGTGTTGTTGCAGATGGGTTGGTCCCAGGATATGAGAGAGACAAGATGGGTGACACATCTTTTATTTCTGTTGGTCCACTAAAATACATTACCTCACCCACCTTGTTTCTCTCAAGTTATGATTTAATGCCTCTGTGACAGTGCAAACCAGGTAAAGTATAAGGTCAGAGAAAGAAAGCACACAGGAAATCACCAAACCACCAAAAAAACCCTCTGTTTAGGAAAATACACCGTACATGCTACCAGAGACGCAATTTATCCTGGTTAGGGTTTTACTTTTTCTTCTGCCCTTTTTGTTTTAGAAAAAGTTTTTATAAAATTTTAGAGCAGGAGAGCACAGGAAAGGACTGCTCCATTTTTGGCAAAGCTCAAGTATGCTTCAAGTTTTGTTCATGGTACTAACCTAAGATGCTTGATGCTGTATCATTCTCTCTATTCCCTCCTCTTTGGTCCCTAAATTCCACTAGGATTTGGGGAGGACATAGTAACCTTCATTGCTGTCAACTCTCATGATTTTATCACAAGTCTCGTGAAATTTGCTTGTGCTTCTTAAAACCCTAGCCCCTGGATTTGTGATTACATGAAATCTCAGCTTTAATTATCAAAAGTTTGTGAAAAAAGGACTGAAAACATGATCCCCAAAGGCTTACTGACTAGAAGGCAAATAAAAAGAACTTCACATACATTATTTTTGAAGTCTCAAGATTTTTAATCCAATCTCATGATTTGGGGGCCTGACTTGTGGTTTTTGCACACCTAGGGTTGGCAATACTGAACTTTTTTGTTTAAAGATGTCTTAAGTATGTTAACTCTACTGCTGAAGAGTGTGTAGCACCACAGAGAGATCATGCATGCTCCCTACTCTGAGATTATGGGTTTGCACAGTGGCCAATGCGGTGGTTGATTCTTGGTACTGGCTCAACCCCACCACCACCACACTGATGTGCTGTGTTTTCTGGCCTGCCTCCCTGCACAGTAGAAACACAGCACACTGCTGCGGGTAAGGCCTTTATGCCCATAAGAAAGGGTGCAGCCTTTGGTACCCTCTGTAGTATGATACTACAGCATTATGAAGCTTTGCATGGATAGTTACTGTCCGTCCCCGTGCCCTGTTGGGAGGAAGATGGGCCAGTGCGGTCCCCAGCACAGACATAAAGGATCCTCTTGCTTGTTTTACACCTCATATTTGTAGGAAATTAATCAGAGACTGCTTGATCTAGTCTTTGCTATATAGCAAAGCAGCTACTTTGCAGCCATATGTTGAAAGCTATATTCCAAAATGGCAATGAAGTTGCTGCACCTTGATGTGGTACCTTCATCTCTCTTAGTTCCAGCGCATTACTATTTTATAATTTATTATTTACCTATCTTCAGCGTGTCTTCACGTTATGCATTCTGCAGGCAGCTTTGAAGAGAAGGTCCTTATCTCATGAGTTTACAATTTGAGCATTACTACTGAAATATACTCCAAGTCCTGGGCTCTTTTCAAAATTCTAGGCAAAAGGAAATACTTAAGTCAGAGGGACTTAAGTATTTATGAACATTTTACCCATAGCAATTAAAATATGTATGATATTCTGCCTCAGGCAGTTTACAGTCTAAGGCACTAATCATGCAACCGGATCCATGCAGGGGGAATTCTGCTCTGAGGTGCAAGGGTCTGCCAGGGCAGATCAGCATACAGAATGGAGGTCTAAATGTGTGTAGCTAGTAATTCATTATATTGGAGGTATAGAGTGCCACTAAAAATATATATATATGTATGCATCCCTACATACCTGAAAGAACACAACAATCTGAATCAAATTTATGACAGAGAGATTAACAGTTTGTTATATGCCACAGGAATTACCTTACTACATCAGACCCATGGTCCATCTATTTCATTATCCTGTCTTTAACAGCAACCAGTGCCAGACGCTTCAAATGAACGGGCAAAAAGCTCACATAAGGCAGCTGTGGGATAGTCTGCCCCCCCACATTTGATATCCTCCTAATTTCTAATGTTTAGAGATTGCATTAAATCCTGAAGAGGATTAATCTCTTCAAAATGTGTTCTGATTAACTATTATACCTCTGGATGGTCTTCATAGAATCTCAGGGTTGGAAGGGACCTCAGGAGGTCATCTAATCCAACCCCCTGCTCAAAGCAGGACCAATCCCCAATTTTTGCCCCAGATCTCTAAATGGCCCCCTCAGGGATTGAGCTCACAACACTGGGTTTAGCAGGCCAATGCTCAAACCACCAAGCTATCCCTCCCCCTTATCTATAACTGCCCAATTGAATTTTGAATCTTGCTAAGTTTTTAACCTCAACAACATAATATGGCCATGAATCCCACAGTATAATTAAACATTCTGTGGAAAAGTCTTCCCTTTGATCAGTTTTGCATTTGCCACCTTCTAATTTCATAGAACGTCCGCTTGTTCTTGTGTTATGAGACAGGAAGACCAGAAGCTTCCAATCTCCCTTCTCTAGATGATTCATTATTTGACATATTTTTATCATGTCCCCTCTTATTTGTCTCTAAAGTAAATGCTGGCACAATCTTAATTAGCTGGAGCACGGATGTCACAACTGTTTTCAGTGTATTTTAAGTGAATTACAGAACCTTTGTGTGTTCTGAAATAGCTTTGCCAGCAAAGTTACAAATTGTACTAACGATCCTTATTTAACAGTTTCTAAAATGTAGCATTCGTAGTCTGTGGGTTAGCATGGAAGAAGCCATTAAAACCGATAACATTTTAAGCAACTATGAAGTATGGCAATTGCTCTAAACTGAGTTATTCAGAGATTATAACAGCTATTAATAAAATATGCCACCTGTGATTTATAAAATGAGTGCATGGTTTTTTCCCCGGGAGTTTCCAGCAACACATCAAATTTTTTTTTCCACTAGGTATGTTATGTTGTCACACAGTTATATCCTTGGTTTATACAGGCAACTTTGCTTAAGAAAGAGAATGATTTTCCATGTTCAGAAAAGAGAGAAGTGCCTGAGGACTTTTAAACATTACTGGAAGTCCCCATCATCTTAAAATATATATATATCAATGCAGCAATTACCACATCCTTATTAATTACAATGAGTATCTTTCTTTAAAAAAAGTGTGACTTCAGTAACTGAACAGTATTAAGTTAGTACCCCTGGACACACTTAATGCTCATGGGCAGCCACAGTGCAAGTTTTACCCACAGCGTCCTCTCCAAATTCATTTCAGACCTGCCCAACAGGGATCACCTCCAGAGGTGAAAGGGGAGCTCAGACTCTATGGCGCCTTCAATCCTGGGCCTTTCAACTGACAGTGCCAACAGCTGCAATGATTTTTTGCAACATGGGCATCAGAAACTGGGTAGAGGCCACCAACTCCTCTCACATCGGTCACCAAAGACCCACCAGAGGAGAGTGAATTTCATTCACTACTGACATAGGCCAAATTTGACCAGAGATCTAGAAATGAACAGCTCCATCTCACTCAGCAATCCACCAAGCCCGTCAGGACTTCTCTAAAGATTACAGAGAAGGGTCCATGTGACCTTCTGTCTGGAATGAAAGAGGTGTCTGTGGAGCTACTTTATATTCCTTCCCTGCCCATCTCTGCGAAAGGAGGGAAAATAAGGAAAAGGCCTGAGGGAGGATGAAGAGCAAGGAGACCAGGTAAGTTAAGATATTTCTCTTGGCTCTGTTGGTTAAACACACCTGGGTACTTCTAAGGGGAAGGCCTCTGAAAGTATCTTGGGGGGGGGCACAAGAGTTCCACATAAACTGGTGGGTTGCGGGATGGGGAGAACTGTGATGGGATGTTGGAGGGGCAGCTGGCATTTGCAGAGGAGAGACCCCTAAAAAGAGAAACAGTCCTCACATGCAGCGGCAGTGGCTTAGCTCACTTTAGAGGGAAGAAGTCACGTCTAAACACCACTCACGCCGCCCTGAGCTGAACAGAAGGAGGTGGAGCTAGCTCTTCAGGGAACGGGGATTGGCATCATGCAGGCTCCCTAAAGAAGAAAAGGTGCAAACGCAGCAGTGAAACTAGGATTGCAATACTTGAAAGCTCAAACATACCTCCCCTCTTGGGATAAATTATATTACCTAAAAGAGTTACGTGCACGCATCTAAAAGGGACAGTATCACATAACTTCCACCTTCGATAGAAGGAGCTGAGTGCACATCAAGCAAAGGGTACACCTCAAGTGGCCTTTAAATGAAATCTGAATAAAGGCAGAGGCCCAATTTTGCAATCATTTGTCATTAGAGCTTCCATGGAAGCCCATGGGAGTATATTGTGCAGGGTGATAGCAGGATGAGGCTTAATTACATGAAATAACTCCTTTGCCAGTGCAATTATTTTATATCTATATTGCAATAAAATATATATTAAAGTGAACACAATTTTAAACCTTAAAATGATACTAAAATTAGATGCAGTACATTCTTCATGGAGAAAGAGTTCTTATATCAAATGCTGCAAATAATTTGGGCCTGACTAACAGTACCAGATCAGAATACTCTGTTCACCCATACCAGCAATGGCATTTTCTACCCACATTGCTCTATACACAGTGCAGGACAGTGAAAAATTCAGGCCCTTACAGTACAGGTATACCCTGAAAGCATTGAAAAGTCTAGAGGACACTTTTGCCAGGAAGTACGTTTTGCAAAAACCATTCAGAATGATCTTCCTGGTACTAAAAGTACTCAACAACTTTTGCCTTATGTTCTGCCTGCAAGTATATCATAGTAAAAAAGTACAGAATCTTCCCCTCAATGGCTGCCAAACTGCTTAACTACAATGACAAGGACATTTTATAATCTATAAACCAGCAAGTGAATACCAAGGTGAGAGATTGGTTCTGGAAGGAACTTCACGCTCCCTGGAATGGACTATAAACCCCAGTCGTCAGAGATGGAAAAAGGCCACCTGGTACTTGAATCCTAAATCTAATTTTAGGCAATCTCATGCTATTTATAGACCAGCATTCAGTGCCATTGCTACTCACTCTCATTTCTTCTTGTTTTATCCTCTTCTATTTCTTATTGCTTTTTAGTTTCCCTTTTTTTCTTATTCTCAATGACATTTTATTTTCTTGACTCCCTTTTAATATAGAGCACTATCCACCCACACTCTGCCCATGGCCTTTCATTAAATTACTTTAATTTTAAAAAAAAATTTTAAAATAGCACTTACCAGGAGAGAACACTGAGATTACTGTTTAATCATAATAACGTTTCTGTAAAATATTTACTTTGAAAGAATTAGCACTCAGGTGTATCGCTACCAGGATTACAACTGACACCACAATCAACGTCCCCTACCCGTAAGCCAAAAGCATGTTGTCCTCCTGTCCTGGTGCTTAAGTACTACATCCTCAACACTTTTATCATAGTGGGAATTTGTTACAGATCATGCCTACATGCTGCATTGACATTCCAGAAGCCAAAGGAGTATTGGCAACATCAGTTTCATAACTTTACATTGCATTTGGTCATAAAAGCCAATATCAATTGGCATTTTTATGCTTTCTCCACTAGGTTTCAGAAGATTGAGCCTCTCTTTTTAATAAAAAAATCGTAACTATATAAAGTCTAAGATCTACATAAAATATTGCCCAGAGTCATTATGAGACAAAGAAAGATCTGAATGGGGGCATTTCAGTAGCAAACACGTCTTCAAAAGGGCAGCTTCCTGATTTGATTTGTCTTTGTAAAAGACAGGATAGATTTTCTCTAGCCAAGAGTTCAGCAGAGCATAATCAATCAGACTGCTGGCAGACTCACCATTTCTTACAGCTTGTCATTTTCTTGTCTAACTGATTTGGCCAAAAAAGTTTATTTCTAAATTCAGAAAGACAAATTACAATTTAAATTTGATAGTCTGGAATATTGACTAACTTCTTTCCCCGCCCTCACCTTTCAGCTGTTCATAGTGACGGCATGTTGCCAAAGCACTGAAAGCATCCATCCAGCTTTTCTGAGAGCAATCGTTTCTCTGAAGAACTCAACACGGTAAGAGGACATTGGACAACCACACTGCACTTCCTAGCCTGCATCAGGACTTTGGATTTTGACTGCAGGCCTTTAGAGCAGAAAGATTTCTGAAAAGGCAAACATGTTGTACAAAAACTAGCAGAACTTTTGTAAATGGAGACTATAGCAAGAGAGTTTATGTTGTTGTAACTCTTCTTTTTAACACAACAACCTTGTGGTTTTGTTGAATATCAATTTTAGTAACACTTAGCTCTAACATAGCGCTTTTTCTCCTTAAACATCAAAAG
Organism: Chelonia mydas; assembly: GCF_015237465.2. Lineage (NCBI taxonomy): Eukaryota > Metazoa > Chordata > Testudines > Cheloniidae > Chelonia > Chelonia mydas. Next base: position 16,067,213 of record NC_051259.2, on the reverse strand, counting down.
CATTTCCAAAAGAAGGTAAGCATCATTTCACCATTTTACAGATGTGAAAAATAAGGCATAGAGAAAAAGTGAAGTCTCTTGCCCAAATCATACAGCTGGTCAGTAGCAGAGCCAGAAAAGGTCCCCTGCCTCCCACTCCAGTGCCCTGCCTCCTGGAAATTATGTCTTTTAAGTTTAAAACAGGATTATTAGTGGGAGATTTTAGATATTTCCCTGCACTATTGGAAAGCCAAAGAACACGGTGCTAATGCAGTTACCAGGAAGTGATATTGCCTAAATGAACATGAAACTGGCCAGTCTCATTTCACTGGCCAAGTTCAGTGGTGTGCATGATGTACACAGAGCAAATGGCAAGTTTTAATATGCTCTTTTTAATCAATCATCATTTCTCATCGAAGGGGTCATTACAAACAAGTAAGGGGCACGTATCTCAGCAGTCTTCCTTGACATGACAGAGTGCATGCTGAGCAATGATAACACTACATGAGATGGGCTACAAAGTATATGGGCAATGGGAGAACATCAAGTGGCCATACAGAATGGGAATGTGTTATAGCTACAATATATTTTCATATTGGAAGCCCTTGGGGGCAGGGATTATCTTGAAAGCACCAATTATACTGCCAGCACTTCATAAATAACACAATAGGATGAAATGGAATTTTGGAAGGGAATTAGACCAATATTTCCCAAACAGTGGGTGGAAGGCCCAGTGTGGAGGGAGGGCTCCCATCCTGTGGGGAAGGGCCCAGCTCCCAGCATTGTGACCTGGCACACAGAGTGGCTGGGCCAAACCAGAGTGGTCTGCAACTCTACCCACCAGGTCGCAGTGCCACTCACTCAAATTTGGTCTGACCACTCCAACTCATCATGACAGAAGGGTGGCTGGGCCAAATCTGAGTGGCACTGCAACCCCACACGCCAAGTTGCAACATACGGGGCAGGGAGCTGGGCCTACTGCTGCAGAACAGGGGCTGCTGCTGTTGGGTGAGTGCAGGGCTCGGCTCTCCTACCGCCCCGGGCTTCTCTGTCAAACTGAGTCAGAATTAGGATTGTGATGTCAGGGCGGATGGTGCTGCTGTAGGTGGTTGTTGGCCCCTGGGTAGGGTGAAGAAGAGGCGGTGGCAGAGGAGAAGGATGATGGCCTATAATATTAATCCCCCATGAATTTGGACCCTGGGTAGCTCGCAAAAAGACTAAATGCAGTTGGTGGGTTGTCTTAATAAAATGATTGGGAACCAGTGAATTGGACCACCATGTGCATTTGCTTGTCTTTGCTGCCATCAGCTCTGTTATACTCCTCAACCCCCACCATTGTATCCAAGGTTCAAGAACAATTTTACAATATTTTATATAAATATGCATTTTCAAACACAGACACCACCCTCTGGTGATGTAAAGTTTTATGCTAGTAAGTTGATTTATTACAGCGTCACTCCCAAGCAACATTATAGTTGAGGTGGATATCACTTTTTACAAGTCTCTCTGATTCAGAAGATACCACTACATCCAAATGCAAATGATTCATCCTTCTAAAAAGGTTATTTAAGGTGAGGGATGTTGTTTCTATACCTCCAACGGGAAATAGGTGAAATATTAAGTGTAATACTTATAGATATTAAGTGTTTAACTATATACTGTGTTAACACATCATTCATTTCTAGAAACCTTTTAAGATGTGTGGTACCCTCTTTTACATAAGTCCTGTTTTATTTTCTCTGAAAATCAGGCCAAATTCATAATGTCTAGTATTACTAATATGGTATTATTGTGAAGTAAAGAATAAAACACACATCAGTTTTTGCATACCCCACTTTTTTTAAAAGAAAAGTTTCTGTCCCTAAGCAAACCACACAGTGCTTCCACCTCCTCCACACAGAAAGCCACTGCCCCTAGTCAGAGAAAGGATTTGCACAAGAAGCTCTGGCAAGACACTCTAGCTGCCATCATCTGGAAGAGAAATTGGGATGATCTTCAGTTTATTTTAATTAGCATTGGCTTATAGTGCTTCTGTCCTCCAGGCCAGGAGCACAAACTTTGCCAGACAAAGAACCATACTGACAACTCAGCAGGAGCCCAGGAAATTCACCCACTTTGTTTGAAAGTTGAGGGAAACGCTCACATTAATGCTTACATTTGATCTAAGAAGGGGTATTCTATGCTATAAACAATAGTTGTCACAATTTCCAAACTATCCCTTTGCCCTGAAAATGAGGGCAGCAAGAGGTTATGGAATTTCATGGGTCCATCTGGCATCCTGCTGGGTGACCGGTCTAGGTGAGTACAAGGTTACTAGAATTTAGATAGAAGTGCAGTAGCTACCATGCCCAGAACATTTATTGTGGCACCTTAGAGACTAACAAATTTATTTGAGCATAAGCTTTCGTGAGCTACAGCTCACTTCATGCATCCTTTTCTATTTATTTGGTTTTCCTCATTAACAGCATTAGATGAAAGACTGAGCTGCAGCAGTATAAGAAATAGCATGCTACATAATGTTCACAGATGAGACAAATGAAAAACTTGAACTCCATAATCAGCAGAAGCAGGGACTGAAGTTTTAATAAGATTGGAACGACTGGGTTCTAGAGAACCTGTTGTACTACTACTGATGCTGTGTCTTCGCTCAATCATTCAGAGCGTCGCTGGATAAAAACCTGAGTCAGTCTCTGAGGTGGGAAGTTGGTAGTTACGCAGGCAGCAGCACATTCTCAGCCAAGCTGTGGCTGCAAAAAACAAAAACAGAGACTTGTTCAGCTTCCCAGCCAGAGACAGTATTCAATAAAGATACAATGCAAACAAAATCTACCTCTTAGGAGACTAACTAGGGAGCCTCTTACTTCTATGTTAGCAAGACACATCCAACCCATATCAGTGGTGACTAGAAGTCATCACGATTGACAGCTATTCATTGGCCAACATGGAACAGGTCTGGTGGGTCACAGTCCAGGTCCTAGTTGACAGGCGTTCACTTTACACCACAAGTGACACCTTTGTTGGCTGTCTGAGCAGAGACAAAGGAACAAGCGGGTCATGCCATGGAGACTATAAGCACTAAAATCACAGATGTATAAAAAAAAGCTGCTTAACTTTGGAGCACGCTTCCTATTAAAAATATTTCTTTTCAGGTAGGCTTTTAATTCTGGCTCTCTCAGTATAAGGGAAATGGCAAAAAAAAAATCCATTTGCTCAAGTCTCATTCTTCTGAAATTAAACTCTATGTAGCTTTTCTTTCATAGGAAAACCTAAAGACCAACAGATTATTATATGAGAGGAACACCCTGATTCTTTCTATATTGCTGCAACATGTGCTGAGAATAAATACTTAAGTAACCTCAGCATTTATTCTTCAACTGCTGGCTGCTGACCTACCAGGAAATATATGCATAGCTGAAGTAAGTATGGAAGAAAACTTTCTACAAAGATAAATTTACTGAACTGTGATAATAATTTCACTTTCCCAGCTTCCTGAAATGAGTCTGAGATTCCAAACAAGCGGAGGAAGAAGTGGAACTGAACACACACGATTCTTTTTATTCATTCACACACTAAAATGCCTTTGTAAAAGGAGAGTTGAGATTATATATAGACAAACGCTTATGCAGAGGACAGCAGAGCATGGCTATAACAACTCTGAAAGTGTTTAAAAGTTAAGCTAATTTGAACAAACAGACATGATGAAAATTATACTCCAGGATTTCCTTTCTGTTTGAACCATGAAAAGTTATATCCAACAACAAACAAGCACTTTAGCTAAAGGAGTATCTCTGGAGCTCCTCTTTCCTGGCTAGAAGTTTGGATGTAGGAGAAACCATCCCTGACACACTCTTCCAAACTGCAAGTGATGCAAGGGCAAGAATATTGCATTCTCTTTGCTATAACAAAGCCCTGTCCCCAAACCTGCACATACTCTTGCTCAAGTACAGCACATGCATGATTTGGCACACTGGAGGACAGCACACATGTCTCAGCCATGTACCCTAGCACAAAGCCACATACTCTTTTGCTGCAAGGGGGATTGACCCAAGAGTAAGACTCAACTGTGAAGAGCAAGTTCTCACCGCAAACTCAAATGAAGGTGCTAAATCAGCATATCTAAATTGGGTCTATCAGCCTCCAAGTTTTCTTTCTGGTTTTGCTCTAGCCACAAGAGGGTGAAACTGCCACAAGATACTCTATCCTCTTCATTTACATATCTGCTGAAAGGGATCATAATTTACAAGCCTTCCAGTCATACAACAGAACAAGTTCTCAGACTAGTCAAAATCTGAAACACTTCTGAATGCTTCCAGGTTGACTCCATGAGGAGTCTTTTCTCCGTATTACATATTACAGAATGATGCTCCATGGATTAAGAGGAGTTAAAAGCCCTTAACATCTTGAATGTTGGTGCACAGCCATGAAGCTCATCATATCCTTCAAGAATCCCCCCAAAGAACAAACCTATACATAAAATGCAAATACTCCTGAACTCAGGATCTGTGGGTCAACACAGTCCAAAAGGCATCATGTTCCTCCCACTGGAAAAAGGTACATTGTGTCAATCCCCAGATTACTTAAGCTGCATGAATAAATTTCAGAAGGGCCATCTCAGCAGAAGCGTGGTGAACCTGACATGTGATTAAGAATGGGGCTAGTCAGGGAAAGGGGATGGGGAGAAAGAAAAGGAGTACTTGTGGCATCTTAGAGACTAACAAATTTATTTGAGCATTAAACAAACAGATAGGATGGGGAGAGAAACCTTTTCAGTATCAGGAGGAGGACTTCAGAATTCCTGATGTGGTAGTCAATCGTACAAACTCAGCAGGGTTGGGCATGGATGAAAAACCAAGTAAAAGCAAGAGTACTGCAGGAAGCAGTGTTAGTGATTCAGAACACTTCACACATTCCTAACACCAGAGTCAGAACTGAGCCAGTGCATCAATACGCAATTCGGAGGCCCTAAAGTAAGAAGGTGATTATCTTCCACAGGCCACATAAACCCAGGAAGATTTGTGATCGTTAGGGATCCCTTTTTTATCTCCAGTAATTACATTTCATCTCAATTCACCATGCAGTTTCAATTAGATATGGTTTTCTAAATGGTCTGTACTGAAATGCTACAAGCTGTTAAACAGCTGCCACCTTTCACCCTCTAGGGAAGTGAAGTGTGTGTGGTTTTATATATATATATATATATAGGTTTCAGAGTAGCAGCCGTGTTAGTCTGTATTCGCAAAAAGAAAAAGGAGTACTTGTGGCACCTTAGAGACTAACAAATTTATTTGAGCATAAGCTTTTTGTGAGCTACAGCTCACTTTAAACTACGTTGGGACTAAAACTCTTACAAAAGTAAAATATTTAACATTAAATGGGATTCTTATGAAGCATGTTCTATTTCCTCCATACAGTTCAATTTTAATGGTAATTTTAAATAACTATATATAACAAATGGAAAAAACACTATTTATGGAACATTAATGTTGTATAGTTAAATATTCAGAAGTCAAAAACCTGGAAGTTAAAAGCTTGATCAAATAACCTTAAATCTTAAACCCCATGCATGAAAGAGTTATGTACATGAAGTACAAATTTCTACATTTACTTACGAAATTACATGTATTTTTCACATAATAATACAATTATTTCTAGGCTTGGCTATGTATTTAGCTAAAATAAGATGTGATTAGGTAATTAAAAAAAGACAACAGAAATCATGTTACTGGCACTGTTTTGGATTATTAAAAGTGAAAGCATTTTTAAAATCTGGTTTAATTCTCACTGTTCATGTTTCATTTACTTTTTATATTTATCTCAGCTTGGAGAATGAAAATCAATCAATTCAGTTTCACTTTTGTTTATTCTGGTTTTAAAACTGGAGTGGTTCTTTAAATTGTGGGAACTTATATACTGGTCTTAGATTTAAAAAAAAAAAAAAAAATACAACCTTGACTTTACAAACATTAAAATAGCAGCCAAGCTAAAGTTGATAGTGGCCAAGTTGAATTTTACTGTGTCCCAAATTCAGAGAAGTAAAGTTGGTGCAATTTTTTCAGCCCACCATAGACCTCACAACAACAACAAAAGTGTACTCCACACGCAATATGCCGTTTTCAAATTCTCCTTACTATGTCAAATCAAACACACACACCCACAAGCAGCAGCTCTCTTGCTCATTTGACAACTACGTCTCTGCCAAGTTTCACTCTGAACTTCAGTTCCTCATATTCTTGACATATCCCTGGGTTGTTGTTTTTTTTAAAGTATAAACTAGAGTTTGTTTTCAAAAAGTAGAGGAAAGTGAACATTCTTATCCCCTTCTCTCAAAAATAACTGATGAGGCTGTTCCAGCCCCCCCCCCCCACCCCCCCCACACAGGAAAACACACCTCACTACACAAATGCCTTTGGGTAGAAGACTCAAAGACTTTGGAAATTTCTGAGCAGGGACAATCAGGGAGATGATCACGGGGACTGTTTTCAACCTTCACGACATCCAAGGAACATAAAACCTACTCACTGTAGGCAAGTGGGAAGCTTGCTAAGGTGAGTGAGAATCTGAGCCTCTGTTAGGAAAAAAAATCCCCCACTGATTTTAGCCCTAATGCTTGTGAAGACCTTCTAAATATGAATTGAGCATAAATTGATTCCTCAGTCTGCACATAGCCCCAGTGGCTCTGCTGCTGCTGCTGCTCATAGCTTTGCCAAACACCAGCAGAATGAAAAAAAACACCACTGCTCTGGTCAGTTTTTCTTCTGCTATTCAGACCCTTGTGGGCATCAGTGAAACAGATTCCTGAAAGCAATCTACTTGAGAATTATCAACATCAGAAAAGCTAGGTACTGAAGTTATTCATAGGAGGAAAGGATCCAATTCACAGAGGCTGAGGGAAGGGCATTTTAGTAGTAGAGGCCTCTACCACTCCCAGAAGTCAGAAGCTCTAGGCCGGGAGGAAGACTGAACAATCCCTTTTTGCTGCCTGGAGGCTGCAAAACAGCCAGGAGAAAGTTCTTTTTCCCTTGTGGAGGCTAATATGAAATATGATGAAGCCCCAAACTGGTTCCAGGAAGAGCCACCAGTAAAATTCTCAGCCCCAAGGTGTTGTTCTCTGGATCCTGCTAACCCAAACTTTCTATTTTATATCTACTTCTGGCTATTAAGTTTAGTCTTCTCACTAGGAGGCGTCTGGAAAATTTTCAAACCCTAAGGGCTTTAATGGCTATCACCGATCCTTGCAGTAATAAATAAAAATCTAAAGGAATGCTGGCTTTTCAAGAACCATGGCATATGAAATCCATTTTTTAAAAAGATTAGTAGCATAACTCAACATCACACTTCATATGAACATTTTGGGGACATTAAAACCAAGATGAGAATCAGATAAAAATAGTAGGCTGAAGAAATTCCATTTTAACTATTTTAATTTTATATGTTTTTTATGCCTGGTTATAAGTCTTTCCATTTCCTGGATAAATACAAATTACCTCCAAGTTGTCCTGTTTTCCAGTCAATGAAGTAAACTAAACATTTTTCCCAAATGCCATAACTTGAATTTAAATTAGAAAAACAGCACAAATTACTTTGCTGTACACATGGTTTAATGCTTCACTTCAGGAAAAGTACAATTCCTGAAAAACATTTGCTTTATGAATTTCTCTGGCAACCTGCCTCTAAAACAAAGTAGCATGTTAGATACCCAGAAAAGGTATTAATTTCAACACATTTATTTCTTACAGAGAGGTTAACTTCTGATTGCATTTTACTCTCTAGTGCACTATAAGCTTACCCTTTTCACTGCATGTTAATCTTTAACAGGCATTTATATAGAAATGACTGTATTTAAATATGTTTAGTCTGGTACAGAGAAAATGTATTCTCTTCACAAGTCTTTAACACAGTCTTTTCAATTAGTTCAACTAGCCTATTTTGGGGTCTACAGAGACATAACATACCTTGGCTGGAACTTTATCTTCAACTTGCTATTTTAATTGGCATAAAACTCCTTTAATTTTGAACCAACTGTTCAAACTGATAGCTTATTAAGCTGCTAGCACGATAAAACTTAGGAATTCTTGTGGTCTGAAACCTGTTCAAAGACGAACTTAGTTAAAATCATCATATTATGTTAGTCTGGAATATAAATTTGCAGTGGCATCATAACCACAACAGTAACTACTGGGGAGCAGGATGAGGAGGAGAATTGGGAGTTTGGTTGTTTTTTTTTTAAAAGGAATGGTCACAGCTATAACCTAGTAGCATTGCAACAATTGTCATGGGATAAAAAGAGGGACAAGGTGGGTGGGTGACAATTTTTATTGGACCATCTTCCCTTGGTGAAAGAGACAAGCTTTGGAGCTGCACAGAGCTCTTGGCCTGAAGAAGAACCATGTGGCTCAAAAGCTGGTCTCTTTCACCAACAGGAGACGGTCCAACAAAAGATATTGCCTCACCAACACTGCCTCTCCAAAACCCTGGGACCAGCACGGCTACAACAACACTACAAACACGGATTAAAAAGTGAGTCTAACAGCCTTTCACAGTAATTATCTGTAAGTAAAGTGAGTTAGCAGTCTATTATATATTCATTTCTCATATAACACCACTCTTGGTAAATAGCTTTTTCTATAGTAAAAGTACTATCATCACAGAACTGCTCTTGTAATAGAAACACCATTATTACAGCAGCAGTATGAGAATGAATTAGGTAGTATTAAAGATTCAGCATTAGAACAAACACTGCTTTTTGAGCTGATCTCTACTCTGCCTCATGGAGAGATAAACCTGCTAATTAAGAGCACTAGAAGAGGCTGCCTCACCTTAAGACTGACAACAGAGATCAGAGCAAAGACTACAAAATAACTGGAGGCCAGTAGAGAAAGAGACTGTGTAAAAACCAGGGAAATTGTGAGATCTTTATAAGGCTACAAATACAGACCTAGGAAAGTTTGTAATGAGTCATTTCAGATCTCAGTAACTTAAAGCAACACAGGCTGACCGCCCTGTATAAAAAGTGCAAAGAAAACCACAAAAAACATGATAATACAAGTCATTCGTGCAGAAGCTTAAAAAAAAGGATACGGGCATAACATTTCTCTCTTCAGGGCTATATTTTATGAAAATTGTCAGATGATGTCCCATTGTTTAACTTTATTTCCATCTCATTGTTCATTTTCCCTTTTTGCAGGTTTAATAAGCTCTGATGCTCTATAAGCCTAAGTGACAATTTATGACAAAATCTGGAGCAACTTCAATAGCCTCGGCAAGACAGCATTAAACGGAAAAGACCTTTTTTACTGGCTGATGTGTGTAGCTCCGTACGTGCACCAGTGCATACACCGAAGTTTGCAGAGATCAGACCTGAACCAGGGCCGAGAAGAGTGAACGCACCAACTGAAACCATAGCTCTCCCTCACCACGGAAACCTGACTGGTGCAACTTCACACAGCAACAGAAGGGAGCCGGTCTGTCCAGGGCTCGTTCCACGCACAGCGGTGCAGGGGTCGGGCCCCTGAGGGGTGGGCAAGGGGAGAGAAGTCACGGGCGGGGACATGCCGCAGGCTAGACGGGGAGCTCTGGCGATCCTGGCAGATTGAGAGGGCGGAGCCTTAAGATGGCCAGGAAAAGGAGAGAGACCCCAGGAAACCTGAGCTGCACCGGAGGCAGGGTGGGAGTTGGGGAAGCAGCACCTGAACTCAAGAGCAAGAGAGCAGGCCCCCTCACGGGGGGAAACGGAGCACCCGGGGGGCGGGGGGGCTGGGAACTCCGGGGGGGGGGGCGGAGCCCCCTGGACTACACGGGGGACGGGGGCTGGCTACCCTGAAAAGCACTGGAGATGGAGGGGCAAGAGCCCGTGGCCGCAGGGGGGCAGGGCACCCCGGGCCGGAGGGGCGGGGGGCAGTGGGGGCTGGGCACCCCAGGCCGGAGGGGCGGGGGCCCCTGTCTGAAGGAGGCAGTGGGGGCTGGGCACCCCGGGCCGGAGGGGCGGGGGGCAGTGGGGGCTGGGCACCCCGGGGCGGGGGGCAGTGGGGGCTGGGCACCTCAGGCCGGAGGGGCGGGGGGCAGTGGGGGCTGGGCACCCCGGGCCGGAGGGCGGGGGCCCCTGTCTGAAGGAGGCAGTGGGGGCTGGGCCCTACCCCTTACCTGGCCCGTGCCGGGGGCGGTGTTCAGGGGCCTCCGCGCGGTGCTGGGGGCGGAGGGGGCGGTGCCGCTACTGCAACGGCCACGCGCGTGTGAGCAGCAGAGAGACTGACACGGGCCGGGCCCCGCCCCCCGGCGCCGGGCCCCGCCCCCGGGCCCCGCCCCCCCGGCAGGCTGTGAGGGAGGCCTTCCCTGCGAGCGTGAGGTGGCAGCCAGGTCCGCTGGTAGGGGCTCAGGGTGCCCAGTCTCCCATGGGTGGGGGGTTCTTGTGCGCTGCACCCTCCTGGGGGACCAGGCCCGCCTGAGCTGGGGTCAGGGCGACACCCCTGAGTGCAGGGGCTGGGGATGTGCCCTGCACTACTCGCCCCCACCGCGCACCCGCTAGGCCTGGGCAGGGGCTGCCTCCCCAGCCCTTATGTTTCCTAGGCCAGCTGGGAATACTGCAGAGGGGTGCCATCTGCCTAACCAGGCAAACCCAAAGACCCTGCCCTGCCCCTTCTCTGAGGCCACGCCCCTATCCCACCCCTCTTCTGAGGCCCCGCTTCCGCTCACTCCATCCCCCTCCCTCTGTCACTTGCTCGCCCCCACCCTCACTCACTTTCACCGGGCAGGGGCAGGGGCTTGCGGTGCGGGATGCGGGCTCTGGGAGGGAGTTTGGGTGCAGGCTCTAGGCTGGGGAAGGGTTTGGGGTGCGGGAAGGGGTGCAGGTGCTGGGAGGGAATCATAGAATTATAGACTTTAAGGTCAGAAGGGACTATTATGATCGTCTAGTCTGACCTCCTGCACAAAACAGGCCACAGAATTTCACTCACCCACTCCTGTAACAAACCCCTAACCTATGTCTGAGCTACTGAAGTCCTCAACTCGTGGTTTAAAGACTTCAAGGTGCAGAGAATCCTCCAGCAAGTGACCAGTGCCCCACGTTGCAGAGGAGGCGAAAAACCCCCAGGGCCTCTGCCAATCTGCCCTGGAGGAAAATTCCTTCCCGACCCCATATATGGCGATCGGCTAAACCCTGAGCATGTGGGCAAGACTCACCAGCCAGACACCCAGGAAAGAATTCTCTGTAGTAACTCAGATCCCATCCCATCTAACATCCTATCACAGGCCATTGGGCCTATTTACCACTAGTCAAAGATCAATCAATTGCCAAAATCATGTTATCCCATCATACCATCTCCTCCATAAACTTATCGAGCTTAATCTTGAAGCCAGATAGGTCTTTTGCCCCCACTGCTTCCCTTGGAAGGCTGTTCCAGAACCTCACTCCTCTGATGGTTAAAAACTTTAGTCTAATTTCAAGTCTAAACTTCCTGATGGCCAGTTTGTATCCATTTGTTCTTGTGTCCACATTGGTACTGAGCTTAAATAATTCTTCTCCCTCCGAGGTATTTATCTCTCTGATATATTTATAGATGGCAATCATATCTCCTCTCAGCTTTCTTTTGGTTAGACTAAACAAGACAAGCTCTTTGTGTCTCCTTTCATAAGATAGGTTTTCCATTCCTCAGATCATCCTAGTAGCCCTTCTCTGTAGCTGTTCCAGTTTGAATTCATCCTTCTTAAACATGGGAGACCAGAACTGCACATACTATTCCAGATGAGGTCTCACCAGTGTCTTGTATAACGGTACTAACACCTCCTTATCTCTGCTGGAAATACCTCGCCTGATGCATCCCAAGACTGCATTAGCTTTTTTCACAGCCATATCACATTGGCGGCTCATAGTCATCCTGTGATCAACCAATACTTCGAGGTCCTTCTCCTCCTCTGTTACTTCCAAGTGATGCATCCTCAGTTTGTAACTAAAATTCTTATTATTAATCCCTAAATGCATGACCTTATACTTCTCACTATTAAGTTTCATCCTATTACTATTACTCCAGTTTACAAGGTCATCCAGATCTTCCTGTATGATATCCCGGTCCTTCTCTGTATTGGCAATACCTCCCAGCTTTGTGTCATCCGCAGACTTTATTAGCACATTCCTGCTTTTTGTGCCGAGGTCAGTAATAAAAAGATTAAATAAGATTGGTCCCCAAACCGATCCCTGAGGAACAACACTAGTAACCTTCTTCCAGCTTGGCAGTTCACCTTTCAGTGTGACCTGTTGTATTCTCCCTTTTAACCAGTTCCTTACCCACCTTTCAATTTTCATATTGATCCCCATCTTTTCCAATTTAGCTAATAATTCCCCATGTGGAACCGTATCAAACGCCTTACTGAAATCGAGGTAAATTAGATCCACGGTGTTTCCTTTGTCTAAAAAATGTGTTACCTTCGCAAAGAAGGAGATCAGGTTGGTTTGACACAATCTACCTTTTGTAAAACCATGTTGCATTTTGTTCCAATTACCATTGACCTCAATGTCCTTAACTACTTTCTCCTTCAAAATTTTTTCCAAGACCTCACATACTACAGATGTCAAACTAACAGGCCTGTAGTTATCCGGATCGCTTTTTTTTCCTTTCTTAAAAATAGGAACTGTTAGCAATTCTCCAGTCATATGGTACAACCCCTGAGTTTACAGATTCATTAAAAATTTTTGCTAATGGGCTTGCAATTTCATGTGCCAGTTCCTTTAATATTCTTGGATGAAGATTATCTGGGCCCCCCGATTTAGTCCCATTAAGCTGTTCAAGTTTGGCTTCTACCTCAGATGTCGTAATATCTACCTCCATATCCTCATTTCTAAGTGTCGTCATTGAATCATAGAATATCAGGGTTGGAAGGGACCTCAGGAGGTCATCTTCTCCAACCCCCTGCTCAAAGCAGGACCGATCCCCAATTAAATCATCCCAGCCAGGGCTTTGTCAAGCCTGACCTTAAAAACTTCTAAGGAAGGAGATTCCACCACCTCCCTAGGTAACGCATTCCAGTGTTTCACCACCCTCCTAGAGAAAAAGTTTTTCCTAATATCCAACCTAAATCTCCCCCACTGCAACTTGAGACCATTACTTGTTCTGTCATCTGCTACCACTGAGAACAGTCTAGAGCCATCCTCCTTGGAACCCCCTTTCAGGTAGTTGAAAGCAGCTATCAAATCCCTCCTTATTCTTCTCTTCCGTAGACTAAACATCCCCAGTTCCCTCAGCCTCTCCTCATAAGTCATGTGTTCCAGTCCCCTAATCATTTTTGTTGCCCTCCGCTGGACTCTTTCCAATTTTTCCACATCCTTCTTGTAGTGTGGGGCCCAAAACTGGACACAGTACTCCAGATGAGGCCTCACCAGTGTCGAATACAGGGGAATGATCACGTCCCTCGATCTGCTAGCAATGCCCCTATTTATACATCCCAAAATGCCTTTGGCCTTCTTGGCAACAAGGGCACACTGTTGACTCATATCCAGCTTCTCTTCGTATGGGCTGGATGAATGCACTATAAGGTGGGTAGAAAGCTGGCTAGATTGTCGGGCACAACGGGTAGTGATCAATGGCTCCATGTCTAGTTGGCAGCCGGTGTCAAGTGGAGTGCCCCAGGGGTCGGTCCTGGGGCCCGTTTTGTTCAATATCTTCATAAATGATCTGGAGGATGGTGTGGATTGCACTCTGAGCAAATTTGCGGATGATACTAAACTGGGAGGAGTGGTAGATACGCTGGAGGGGAGGGATAGGATACAGAAGGACCTAGACAAATTGGAGGATTGGGCCAAAAGAAATCTGATGAGGTTCAATAAGGATAAGTGCAGGGTCCTGCACTTAGGATGGAAGAATCCAATGCACCGCTACAGACTAGGGACCGAATGGCTAGGCAGCAGTTCTGCGGAAAAGGACCTAGGGGTGACAGTGGACGAGAAGCTGGATATGAGTCAGCAGTGTGCCCTTGTTGCCAAGAAGGCCAATGGCATTTTGGGATGTATAAGTAGGGGCATAGCGAGCAGATCGAGGGACGTGATCGTTCCCCTCTATTCGACACTGGTGAGGCCTCATCTGGAGTACTGTGTCCAGTTTTGGGCCCCACACTACAAGAAGGATGTGGATAAATTGGAAAGAGTCCAGCGAAGGGCAACAAAAATGATTAGGGGTCTAGAGCACATGACTTATGAGGAGAGGCTGAGGGAGCTGGGATTGTTTAGTCTGCAGAAGAGAAGAATGAGGGGGGATTTGATAGCTGCTTTCAACTACCTGAAAGGGGGTTCCAAAGAGGATGGCTCTAGACTGTTCTCAATGGTAGCAGATGACAGAACGAGGAGTAATGGTCTCAAGTTGCAATGGGGGAGGTTTAGATTGGATATTAGGAAAAACTTTTTCACTAAGAGGGTGGTGAAACACTGGAATGCGTTACCTAGGGAGGTGGTAGAATCTCCTTCCTTAGAGGTTTTTAAGGTCAGGCTTGACAAAGCCCTGGCTGGGATGATTTAACTGGGACTTGGTCCTGCTTTGAGCAGGGGGTTGGACTAGATGACCTTCTGGGGTCCCTTCCAACCCTGATATTCTATGATTCTATGATTCTCGTCCACTGTAACCCCTAGGTCCTTTTCTGCAGAACTGCTGCCTAGCCATTCGGTCCCTGGTCTGTAACGGTGCATTGGATTCTTCCGTCCTAAGTGCAGGACTCTGCACTTGTCCTTGTTGAACCTCATCAGATTTCTTTTGGCCCAATCCTCCAATTTGTCTAGGGCCCTCTGTATCCTATCCCTACCCTCCAGCGTATCTACCTCTCCTCCCAGTTTAGTGTCATCTGCAAACTTGCTGAGGGTGCAATCCACACCATCATCCAGATCATTTATGAAGATATTGAACAAAACCGGCCCCAGGACCGACCCTTGGGGCACTCCACTTGATACCGGCTGCCAACTGGACGTGGAGCCATTGATCACTACCTGTTGAGCCCGACAATCTAGCCAGCTTTCTATCCACCTTATAGTCCATTCATCCAGCCCATACTTCTTTAACTTGCTGGCAAGAATACTGTGGGAGACAGTGTCAAAAGCTTTGCTAAAGTCAACACGTCCACTGCTTTCCCTTCATCCACAGAGCCAGTTATCTCATCGTAGAAGGCAATTAGATTAGTCAGGCATGACTTGCCCTTGGTGAATCCATGCTGACTGTTCCTGATCACTTTCCTCTCCTCTAAGTGCTTCAGAATTGATTTCTTGAGGACCTGCTCCATGATTTTTCCAGGGACTGAGGTGAGGCTGACTGGCCTGTAGTTCCCCGGATCCTCCTTCTTCCCTTTTTTAAAGATGGCCACTACATTAGCCTTTTTCCAGTCGTCCGGGACTTCCCAGGATCACCGTGAGTTTTCAAAGATAATGGCCAATGGCTCTGCAATCACATCCGCCAACTCCTTTAGCTCTCTCGGGTGCAATGCATCCGGCCCCATGGACTTGTGCACGTCCAGCTTTTCTAAATAGTCCCTAACCACTTCTTTCTCCACAGAGGGCTGGTCACCTCCTCCCCATGCTGTGCTGCCCAGTGCAGCAGTCTGGGAGATGACCTTGTTCGTGAAGACAGAGGCAAAAAAAGCATTGAGTACATTAGCTTTTTCCACATCCTCTGTCACTAGGTTGCCTCCTTCATTCAGTAAGGGGCCCACACTTTCCTTGACTTTCTTCTTGTTGCTAAAATACCTGAAGAAACCCTTCTTGTTACTCTTAACATCTCTTGCTAGCTGCAACTCCAGGTGTGATTTGGCCTTCCTGATTTCACTCCTGCATGCCCGAGCAATATTTTTATACTCTTCCCTGGTCATTTGTCCTATCTTCCACTTCTTGTAAGCTTCTTTTTTGTATTTAAGATCAGCAAGGATTTCACTGTTAAGCCAAGCTGGTCGCCTGCCATATTTACTATTCTTTCTACACATCAGGATGGTTTGTCCCTGTAACCTCAATAAGGATTCTTTAAAATACATCCTACCATTATCCCTAAGCTCCTCATTAGCCTCATTAAAGACTGAGGCAAAGTATTTGTTTAGATATTGGGCCATGCCTAGATTATCCTTAACCTGCACTCCATCCTCAGTGTTTAGTGGTCTCACTTCTTCTTTCTTTGTTTTCTTCTTAATTATATAGCTATAGAACCTTTTACTATTGGTTTTAATTCCCTTTGTAAGGTCGAACTCTACATGGCTTTTGGCCTTTCTCACTTTATCCCTACATGTTCTGACCTCAGTAAGGTAGCTTTCCTTGCTAATCCCTCCCATTTTCCACTCCTTGTAGGCTTTCTGCTTTTTATTAATCTCCTCTCTGAGATGCTTGCTCATCCAGCTTGGTCTACAACTCCTGCCTATGAATTTTTTCCCCTTTCTTCTTATAGTTTCTGCAATTTTGACTTGAAGTAATTCCAGGCCTTCTCTGCCTTTAGATCCACAAATTCTTCAGTCCAATCCACTTCCCTAACTAATTTCCTTAATTTTTTAAAGTTAGCCCTTTTGAAATCAAAAACCCTAGTCACAGATCTGTTTTTGTTTATCCTTCCGTTTAGTTTTAACTGAATTAGCTCATGATCACTCAAACCAAGGTTGTCCCCTACAGCCATGTAGAGTTCGACCTTACAAAGGGAATTAAAACCAATAGTAAAAGGTTCTATAGCCTTCTATGAGGTCCTCACTACTCACTAAACCAAATCTAAAATGGCATCCCCTCTTGTTGGTTCAGCAACTACGTGGTGAAGGAATCCATCAGCTATTGCATCCAGGAAAATCTGAGCCCTATTATTATTACTAGCACTTGTCCTCCAGTCTATATGTGGGAGATTAAAGTCTCCCATGATCACACAATTCCCATTAGTATTTACTTCATTAAAAATATTAAATCCAGATTGGATCCCGGCGGTCTATAGCACACCCCAAGCACTATCCCAGAGGAGGCTCTAGTAGCTTTCTTCCCCAATGTGATTTTTGCCCAGACAGACTCTGTCTTATCCATTCCATCACTTCTTATTTCTTTACAGTCTACCTCATCATTGATATACCATGCTACTCCACCACCTTTGCCTTTATTTCTGTCTTTCCTAAACAGCACATACCCTTCAATACCTGTACTCCAGTCATGACTACTATTCCACCATGTTTCTGTTATCCCTGTAATATCTGGTTTCACTTCCTGCACCAGTAGCTCTAGTTCCTCCATTTTGTTACCTAGGCTCCTCGCATTCGTGTACAAACATCTTAATTTTTGCTGTTTGGCTTCACTCACATTCTTTACCTGATTAGGCACAGTCATTCTACTGCCAGTATCACCTACACTACCTTTCCTCCTTATATACATTCTCCTACCCACGGCTGTATCCTTTCTTACTTTGTTTTCTTCCCTCTCAATGTTAAAATCCAGCGTGGAGATTACCTGGACATCTCACAACCATTGCCCCCAAATTCCTAGTTTAAAGCTCTCTTGATCAGTTGTGCCATCCTCCATCCTAGAAGTAGATTTCCCTTCTTACTCAGATGAAGTCCATCCTGAGAGAACAGTCCTCTGACCATGAATGCCTCCCAGTGGCCTACATCCCAAAGCTCTCCTTATAGCACCACTGCCTGAGCCATCTGTTGCGCATCATAATCTTGTCACACCTTTGTTGCCCTTCTCTAGGAACAGGCAGAATCCCACTGAAGATTACCTGAGCCTCGATTTCCTTAAGCGTCTTCCCCAGCCTGGCATAGTCTCCCTTGATACATTCCAGCGAGAATCTAGCCATATCATTTGTTCCCACATGAAGGACAATCAGTGGATTCTTTCCCACTCCTGTTAGGATCCTCTTCAGCCTCAGGTCCACATCCCATATCTTAGCACCCAGCAGACAGCACACCCTTCTGTTCTCTGGATCAGCTCTTGTTACAGGCCTGTCTATTCTTCTCAGTAAGGAGTCCCCAGTCATGTAGACTTGCCTTTTCCTGATGATGGTGTGATTCTCCAGTCTATCCCCTGTTCCCTCTGGCTCCAAGTCCTCTTGATTCCTATTGTCCCTTGCAATCCTCTGCAACCCATCCCGAATCCTCCTGGGGCTCATATTTGGTGTTGTTATCTCCATTGACTCTTGTCCTCTTCCTATCGGACTAGCTGCTCTTCTCTTCTTCCTTGCCCTCTCACCTTCAGTGACCACCGGCTGTGCCCCTTCTTCATTTTCCAACTCCGCAAACCTGTTCCTGAGCTCTATTTTTCCTTCACTGGCCCGTCTTTTCCTCTGGTTCTCTTAGTCACATGCTTCACTGTCCAATTTCCTCACCCAGCAGTCTCCCCTCAGAGTTCTTTGGTCCTGCTTCCATCTGCAAGTCTGAGCTTTTCCCTTCAGCCTCCTCATGTCTTTGCTTCATCATCTGCTCAAACCCCCTTCTAAACTGAACCAGAGTTTCCACCTGCATCTCCAGTCCTTGGATCTTTTCTTCCATCAGCTCTACCAGGCAGCACTTCATGCAGACAAAACTCTTTTCAGGTACCCCCTCCAGGATCATGTACATACTGCAGCTTCCACATCCAGTCATCTTCATTGTGTCTTCCACTGCTTGGGTCACTACCACTGCTGCCTCTGTATCTGTCATAGCCTTCTCAGCTAAGTCCTACAAATACCTTCTCCTCCAACAGAACTCCCACTCAAACTCCCATTTACAGCTCTGTCTGCTGGCTCCTGTGCCGCTGCAGCTGTCTGTGTTTGGATGCAGGAGGGGGTGAGGGGTCAGGCTCTGGGAGGGAGTTTGGGTTCTGCAGTCAAAGGTGCTCCAGGGCTGCAGCACCCACGGGGAAAAATTGGTGCTCTGCATCCACCGGCAGCCAAGCTTCCCGCCCCGCCCCAGCTCACTTCCTCCTCTGCCTCCTCCCATGAGCACGCTGCATCCCCGCTTCTCCCCCTAGCTCCCAGTGCTTGCCGTCACGAAACAGCTGTTTCGCGGTGGCAAGCGCTGGGAGGGAGGAGGAGGAGCGGGAATGCGGCGCACTCAGGGAAGAGGCGGGGCCGGGGCGGAGATTTGGGGAAAGAGTCCAATGGGGCAGGGAGGGGACGGAGTTGGGGTGGGGACTTTGGGGAAGGGGTTGGAATGGGGGCAGGGCAGCGGCGGGAGGGGTGGGGCAGGGGTCGACTTGGGGCAGGGCCGGAGTGGGGGTCGAGCACCCACCAGCGCTGGGAAAAGTTGGCACCTATGACTGCAGTGTTGGAGCACCTGAGCATCGCTTTTTATGGCGTGGCCTGAAAGTGTTTCTGCTACAGTGGTTTTTGCTGTACAGTGTTTTATTAATTGGATGACTGTTCAAATAATGCCACAGAACATTACATTTGCCACTGCAGAAATACTTGATCAAAATGTGCTCCATGGAAAGTGCCATTCAGTTCAACTGACAGCAGTTGCCACAGAGTAAATGATCTATATTAGCAGGATCAGAGGAAGGAGCAGAGCCTGTGGTTAAGATGGCCTGTGTACTGGCTAAGCAAGCACGTTTCTCCTCCAGTACCTTGCACAACAATTAGCTCTAGCTGGCTGAAGCCCAGAGATTCTCAAACTTTTTCTTAGCGTGAACCACATCTTAACACAGGGATTTACTTGTATGGTTCACAATTACATAGGCCGCCTCTGTTCCTATTAATGATTGTGTAAAATCGCTGGGGTAGCTTGCTTCAATAGAAAAGTAAGATGGGAAAAAATAATGTATTCCTAGGAAAGCTCTGTGAAATCTGCTGCACAACATGCAGTTTTAAAATGCCAATAACTTTCTTAATTGAACCCATCTTTGTCTCTGAAGCACTAGTCAAAGCACTGGTCCTCAGTGAGGACTATCTCAATTTCCAGTTTGAAACTTCAGCCATTTTTACAGCCTTGTTTATAAAAATGTGATTAATTATTTTCCTCGAGGACAAATGTTTTATTCAATGTTTTATTTACATGTAATCTCCGAACACATCCCCTTTTGACATGGTGTGCCACTGCAGTCCCCTACCTCAGTTTCCCTGTAGGTTCCAGGAAATAATCCAGTTACGCCCCTAAATCATTAAATACAATATTCCACCTCTCTTCGTGTCTTAATTTATTAAACACAGCCCAGCTCCAAAAGAGCCTCCCATCTACCCATGGGGTTCAGGGCCCCACAGCTCTCCTTTCTGGGACTATGTCCTTTAAGTCATAGCCTCCCCAGCCTGCAAACTCTCCCCTATAGTTCAGGGTTTCTACAGCCCTCCTCTCTGACTGTGTCCTCTCAGCAGCCTCTCCCTTGTTGGGCTTGGAGCCTCCTTTTTGTTTCACCTGCCCAGGCATCTCACCATTTCCTTGACCCTTCCCAGGTGGGTCTAGTTACCCCTGACACTTGTCTGGGCTGGCAGAGAGAGAGTGGAGCCTTGTCCCACCCGCTCTGCAAGGCTCCTGCTCCCAGGACCTTAAAGGAACAATGGTCTTGTTTCTTCCTACTCCTTCCCCCTTCCAGACACTGACTGTTCCCTGGGACCATTTTCCTCTTACCCAGTGTCCATTTTGATTATTCCTGAGGCCTTAGTTCACCTTCCACAGGTACCTGGAACGGGGTAATTGGGTCTGCCAGACTGCCTTCTCCAGCTATTAAGAGCCAGCATCCCATTACATTTATTGAAATCAAATGTGGTTGAATGGATTTTACTCAAACTTTATTATTACTTGTTTATTTATATTGTGGAAGTAACCACCATAAGCTAGGTGCTGTCCAAACAAATAAGAAGACACTGCCTCTGCCTTCAAAGCTTGCATTCTGAGAATCAAACCTAGAAATGGAAACAGCTCATATACAAGCAGAGTGGTTAGAGAATGATTAACACGTATTGTTAGTGCCACTATTTTAGGTGTGTTTGTACACATAAACCATCTCTAAATGCCCTCTAGTTTCTCATCAGCATTGTATCAGAACACGATCTTGATAAGAGGTTAGTGGTCTGGCATATGGTAATGAGGAAGGACAGTTTCAACAAATTCACCTTTGGTGGAAACATGGAAAACATTAAACCTACAGAATATTTGAAAAAGTTATAGGCATGAGTTATGGTATGGGCATGTGAAAACAGAAGGGTTGTCATGGAAACCACTTTTCAACCATAAGAGAGTGTATGTGTGTGTATGTATGTGTTGAAATTCAGGTCAGCACAAGGGCTACACAGCACTTAAGTTATACATGAGGCCTCAAAATATGAAGTTTCACCCAAAATGCATATGTGCAAGCAGATGGAACTAAGGTTCTGCTATCAAACTTGATAATAATAATAATTAATAATAATCCCTAGCTCTTACCATTTTTCATAAGTAGACCATCAGCACTTTACAGAGGAAGTCAGTGTCTTTATCACCATTTATCTTTGCGTTCCCTGATTTTTAAGTGCTTACGGCTCATTCCTGCAGCTGACTGGAGATAGGCAGTCCACTACAGTACACCCTCACAGAGCTCCAGTGGCCTCAATGACCTCCATGCAATAAACCTCACAGAATTCCTTTGCTGCGCCTTTGAAGGATGAAGGACTGAATCAGTCCTACTGGGATTCAGACTGGTGGTTCTATGAATTGCAGCATAAATAGTTGAAACTCATTGGTGTAACCCTGGCTCTATAGGTATTAGGTATAGCACTCTGAAGCCATGGATTCATGTGTTTACTGTGTGCACTTCTGGGCAAATCTACATTTTCTCTGCAGTTCGTGGTGTGCACCAAAGTCATATATGATTCGTGCTTTCAAAAAAATTAATAACATGATCATTACCCTAAAATATTTCAGTCTTTAGCCTCAGCTGATTGTTGTTTGACTAAGATGGTGTGTGAAAACCTAGCCCTCATTGAAGTCAATGGGCGTTGTGCAACTGACTTCACTAGGGCCAGGATTTCACCAGGTATCTTTTTTTCCCTTGCCATATGTCATATCCCAGTCATTCTAGAATGTGCCTGTTAGTTGTTTAGCTACTGTAGGTTACATGGCAGAGTGTATTTGTAGAGCCAGGGAAGTATAGGGATAGGTAATTTCCTTAAGGCCATAACACTTAAGTTGACTTTGCCCAATGGAGATGTTCTCTAAGACCCAGAGCCTTAGACAGCTAACTCTGATGGGAGTTAGACACCTAACTGCCTTTGAGGATGTGGGCCTAATAGTGAAGAATGAACTTCAGTTAAAAATTGAAGCCTTCCCCAGCCCTACCATAATGTATGGGGACAGCAAGTCTAGTGGATTGAACAAGATATTAGGAGCCTTCTGAGTTCTAGTCCCAGCTCCATAGGTTTGGGGAATTCACTTAATCTCTCTGTTTTACCCTCATTGGGCCTGACTCTCTTCTCATTCACACTGGGGAAAATCAGTAGTGACTCCACTGAAATGAATGGAGATCCACTGGTAAGTGAGAGAAGAACCGGGCTGATATTGGTGCAATAAACACCATAATACCCTACCTCCCGGGGTATTGTGAGGTTGAGCCAGTTAAAATCTGTATAACTGCTTGAGATGATGATGTGTCCACCTTCCTTCACACTGGATGTTTTCAAAGCCTCTCTGAGGTATGTTTTCATAGAATCATAGAATCATAGAATATCAGGGTTGGAAGGGACCCCAGAAGGTCATCTAGTCCAACCCCCTGCTCGAAGCAGGACCAATTCCCAGTTAAATCATCCCAGCCAGGGCTTTGTCAAGCCTGACCTTAAAAACCTCTAAGGAAGGAGATTCTACCACCTCCCTAGGTTTCCTTGAATCTTCTTAACTAGCATATTATTTTTCATGAAAACAAGTTTCCTGTACTTTTAGCATAGATGGTAGGTAATTACTGTTTAACATTGTAACCGCAGAAAAAAAGTATCACACATCTTCATAACAACTGGCATATTTCTGGATGGTAATCTTACAACTATGAAACCACAAATGTATTAAAAGGTATGATTTGAGGGTCGTGAACCTTTTAACAATAAGACAGAGATGCCAAAAATATTGTGGCATTATTTGATAAGGTATAAACATTTGCTTTTATTTCACTTACAGATGTTGTATTGTACTGGGAACAAAAATGTCTTTGCTATTAAAAAGGCACTGTCAGATCCAAGGTGCCTGAATTCCCTCTTTCATGAGCTCTATAACTTACAATATTTCACACATGAAAGGAAATTAGGTCATTTGAGTCATTAATCTGATTGCTTGTCTTTCTAATCTCTGGGGAGCAGCTGCTTTCCTGCAGCACCATAGCTATGCTGGTGTAACCCTCAAGTGTAGACACAGACCACAATGCCAGAAGGGGCGTCTCTACCACTGTAGGAACACCACCTCCCTGTGCGACCAGAGCTAGGTCAATTCTTCTACATTGGGGGTCAGGTCGGCAGGGTGTGTATTTTCACACCCCTGCGCACCATATCTATGTCAAGCTAAATTTTAAGTGTGGACCAGAGCTCAGACTAAACTTTCATTTGATTTCGGAATGCTAGCCGATGTCAAAGAGTTCTGGGGGCTCTAGTGGGAGGGGTAGCTGTGGCAGAAATATGATAGCCTTCAGAGAAAAGCTTCATGGCCGTATAGTAGAGAACCCCAGAACCCCTGAGTTTTGAGCCAATCTCTGTTACTCACTGGGGCCACATCCTGCAATCAGACCCACTCAGGGGGACCCCCTGCACCAGTGCAGAGCCCTGCTGGCTTTAATGGAGCTTGGGTGTCTATCCACACAGATTGAGTCAATGGTGCCAGCTCTCACACCTTTAACACTAGTTTAACAATATTTAATGCTTTTTCTTAAAGCCTCAGCTGCTAGAGTCATGGGAATACATGAGACTCTCAGTATTCACTTTTTCAGTTAAAATAGGTTTCTAGCCCACATGGTTTCAAAGAAAACCTCGAAAATGTGAAGGTAGTGCACCCTAGAGGCCCAGAAACTCAGGGGGAAATAAAAAAAACAAAACAGAACCCAAATGCCTAATACTGTATTTTGAAATCTCATAACTTTTAAGCCAAGCTCATGATTTTTGGAGCCTGACTCATGGTTTTTGAATGGTTGGGTCTAGGAATACTGTTGTCTGGGAGGTCAGGGTATTACAGGGCAAATTACTGAACCTCACTGGGCTAAATGCATCTCTGCGGTAAGCCATGAAAACCATTAGAACTACAGCAGAGAAGAAATTGGCCCCCAGTGCTTCATTTTCCCCAAATGTAAAATGAGGATATGAATACTGTGATACAGCATGGCCAGAAGGCAGCAGGGGAGTGATCTACGAGAGAGATGTAAGTCCCAGGATGAGGAGAAGCCTTATTCCCGGTAGAGGGAAGAAAGGTTTCTATAGATTAATTAAAAGCACCTGAAGCCAGTCACCTGATAAAAACCCCCTGCTTCAATCAGCCAGGGGAAGGAGTTGAAGTAGAGGAGAGTTTAGAGAAGTGCCATGGTGGGCTAGAAGACCAAGACCCTAGGTAAAGAGACATCGGCTTGTGCAGAAAGAGGGCAGGAAGCCCACAAGCTGAAGAGCAGGAGAGGGAAGTAGCCCAGGGGAAGGAAGCACTAGTTCAAGTGATTTGCCACTATCCCTAGGGCTGCTGGGCTGGGACCTGGAGTAGAGGGTGGGTCTGGGTCCCTCCCTCTCCACTACCCTTCTCTGGGTTACTAATGGGACAGTAGATACCAGTTCAGGGGCAGGAAACTGCACCCTGAACCCCCCCTTCCCACCAAGAAGAGGAAGTGTGGGACCCATCATAATTGTGCCAGCAATTTGCCACAATACGTACTACCTCACAGGAGTGATGTGAGGACTGATCTGTTAGTGTTAATAAGCTGTTTAAATATTGTAAATGCTAAGGATTGCTGCAAACAGCTATTAGGCAACAGATTTTAATAGAAAATAAGGTAATACCTATGTATTGCTATTAAAGGGACAAATTTTCAAAGGCGCTCAGTTGAGAGTTCAGTGGGAGTTGCTGTGTGCTGAGCCCTTCTGAAAGTCTGCCTATATGAGTGCACACACACACACCCCTAAAAACTCCTTTTCTGGTAATTTCAAGGGATGATCTTAGAGACGCAAGGTGGGTGAGGTAATAACTTCTGTTGGACCAACTTCTGAGAGTGAGTTCAGTCTAGCTCCTTGTGGACAAGCGTCAACCACGCAATCCCCCTCCTTGCGCCTCTTCCCCCCCCCCCCCCCCCAGCCATCACTATTTGCAACCTCTGTTGACAGTTTTGTTGGCGACAAAAGATTCTCCAGATCATGGAGATTAATGGTCTTCACGTAAACCGGTGGCAATTCTCTCCACTCCTGCCTCCACCCACATGGCTTTTTACACTTTCACAGCTTAACTTTCTAGACTTGGCCCTTTGGTGGCCTATGTGGAGTCATCATGACAGCTGCAGCTCCATAGAACCCTGCCTATACCAGCTCTGTTATATGGTAGCTGAAACATGAGCACTGAGGAAGGCTGAAGAGCACTGGACTGACAGTGGCAGGACAAGCTCAGTAATGAGGATATTCGCAGTTGAACCGTGCAACCATCCTCCATCAGTACTGGTTCAGTTTTGGACGCTTTCTTGATAAAGACGCATTGTTAGGTTGGAAGGCCAATGAATGATTAAGTGTGGTTACCAAGGAATGCTGCTATGGGGCTGGTGGTCACCTACAGCTTCAGTGGGGTCTTAAGATCATGTCCAAGCACACTTTTTCAGCCCAGTTTCATCCTCTCCATGCTTAGTTGCACTGTGGGGGTTTATTGGCTCCCGGGCTTTTGAGTCCCAGCACCATCATTTAGCCACTCGCCCTTCCTTCCCAATGTTTGAGTTCTAAGAATGATCCCAACGGTCAGTCTCCTTTAGATCTGAAGGAATTCAGTGTCTTGGGTTTAAAAACACCCACATTATAACAGCAGTTTTGATTATGCATTATGATAATTGAGAATTTATTATCATGGCCACTCCCAATAATCCCAAAATACCACCCAAGGAAGAAAAACTTCCACAAATTTTAATATTTGAAAGTAGGATAATACAGATTTGGCTATAGAGAGATGAAAAGGCCCTTGATTTTCTGTGCTAATGGATTTCAGAATAATGAGTGATTCTCACTTGCTTTTTAAGCAGGAAGATGTTCATAATTCTGAGATGTATTCATTTTATTTAAAGTGCGGGGCTGTCATCCAGGAACTGTGGTCTCTTGAAATCACTTTCTTAATTGTTAAAAAATAGCTAAGAGCTTTAAAATCTCTGTTTACAAGTAAAAAAAAAAAAGTAATCTAAATCTTATAGGAAAACTCTCATTTATTTGTATCAGGGGATAGCTGTGTTAGTCTGTATCCACAAAAACAACAAGGAGTCTGGTGGCACCTTAAAGACTAACAGATTTATTTGAACATAAGCTTTCGTGGGTAAAAACCCCACTCCTTTAGATGCATGGAGTGAAAATTACAGATACATGAAGAGAAGGGAGTTATCTCACAATTGGAGAACCAGTGCTGACAGGGCCAATTGGATCAGAGTGAATGTACTCCACACTCCCAAAAATAGATGAGGTGTCAATTCCAGGAGAGGGAAAGTTGCTTTTGTAGTGAGCCCGCCACTCCCCGTCCCTATTCAAGCCCAAATTAATGGTGTTAAATTTGGAAATGAATTTTAGTTCTACTGTTTCTCTTTGAAGTCTGTTTCTGCAGTGTTTTTTTTTTGTTTTGTTTTTTTTTGTTCAAGTATAGCTACTTTCAAATCTGTTATAGAATGTTCAGGGAGATTGAAGTGTTCTCCTACTGGCTTTTGTATGTTACCATTCCTGATGTCTGATTTGTGTCCATTTATTCTTTTATGCAAGGACTGTCCTGTTTGGCCAATGTACATGGCAGAGGGGCATTGCTGGCATATGATGGCATGTATAACATTAGTAGATGTGCAGATGAATGAGCCTCTGATGGTGTGGCTGATGTGGTTGGGTCCTCTGATGGTGTTGCTAGAGTAGATATGGGGACAGAGTAAGCAATGAGGTTTGCTACAGGGATTGGGTTCCTGGGTTAGTGTTTCTGCGGTGTGGTGTGTAGTTGCTGGTGAGTATTTGCTTCAGGTTGGGGGCTGTCTGTAAGTGAGGACTGGCCTGCCTCCCAAGGTCTGGGAGAGTGAGGGATTGTTTTCCAGGATAGGTTGTAGATCGTTAATGATGTGCTGGAGAGGTTTTAGTTGGGGGCTGTATGTGATGGCCAGTGGTGTTCTGTTATTTTCCTTGTTGGGCCTGTCCTGCAGTAGGTGATTTCTGTGTAGCCATCTCGCTCTGTCAATCTATTTCCTCACATTCCTGAATGCTCGAGCATTCTTAAAACTACAATACCCACCTGGGGAAGTGAGGAAACAGATTGACAGAGTGCGAGGAGATTCTACCACCTCCCTAGGTAACCCATTCCAGTGCTTCACCACCTTCCGAGTGAAAAGGTTTTTCCTAATATCCAACCTAAACCTCCCCCACTGCAACTGGAGACCATTACTCCTTGTTCTGTCATCTGCTACCACTGAGAACAGTCTAGAGCCATCCTCTTGGGAACCCCTTTCAGGTAGTTGAAAGCAGCTATCAAATCCCCCCTCATTCTTGTCTTCTGAAGACTAAACAATCCCAGTTCCCTCAGCCTCTCCTCATAAGTCATGTGTTCCAGTCCCTAATCATTTTTGTTGCCCTCTGCTGGACACTTTCCAATTTTTTCACATCCTTCTTGTACTGTGGAGCCCAAAACTGGACACAGTACTCCAGATGAGGCCTCACTAATGTTGCAAAGAGGGGAATGATCACGTCCCTTGATCTGCTGGCAATGCCCCTTACTTATACAGCCCAAAATGCTGTTAGCCTTCTTGGCAACAAGGGCACACTGACTCAAATCCAGCTTCTCGTCCACTGTAACCCCTAGGTCCTTTTCTGCAGAACTGCTGCCTAGCCAGTTGGTCCCTAGTCTGTAGCTGTGCATGGGATTCTTCTGTCCTAAGTGTAGGACTCTGTACTTGTCCTTGTTGAACCTCATCAGATTTCTTTTGGCCCAATCCTCTAATTTGTCTAGGTCCTTCTGTATCCTATCCCTATCCTTCAGCATATCTACCTCTCCTCCCAGTTTAGTGTCATCTGCAAACTTGCTGAGGGTGCAGTCCACACCATCCTCCAGATCATTAATGAAGATATTGAACAAAACCAGCCCCAGGACTAACCCTTGGGGCACTCCGCTTGATACCGGCTGCCAACTAGACATGCAGCCATTGATCACTACCTGTTGAGCCCCATCTAGCCAGCTTTCTATCCACCTTATAGTCCATTCATCCAGCCCATACTTCTTTAACTTGCTGGCAAGAATACTGTGGGAGACAGTGTCAAAAACTTTGCTAAAGTCAAGGAATAACACGTCCACTGCTTTCCATGATTTTTCCAGGGACTGAGGTGAGGCTGTCTGGCCTGTAGTTCCCCGGATCATCCTTCTTCCCTTTTTTAAAGATTGGCATTACATTAGCCTTTTTCCAGTCGTCTGGGACCTCCCCCGGTCGCCATGAGTTTTCAAAGATAATGGCCAAAGGCTCTGCAATCACATCTGCCAACTCCTTTAGCACTCTCGGATGCAGCGCATCCGGCCCCATGGACTTGTGCACATCCAGCTTTTCGAAATAGTCCCGAACCACCACTTTCTCCACAGAGGGCTGGTCACCTCCTCCCCATGCTGTGCTGCCCAGTGCAGCAGTCTGGGAGCTGACCTTGTTCGTGAAGACAGAAGCAAAAAAAGCATTGAGTACATTAGCTTTTTCCACATCCTCTGTCACTAGGTTGCCTCCCTCATTCAGTAAGGGGCCCACACTTTCCTTGACTTTCTTCTTGTTGCTAAAATACCTGAAGAAACCCTTCTTGTTACTCTTAACATCTCTTGCTAGCTGCATCTCCAGGTGTGATTTGGCCTTCCTGATTTCACTCCTGCATGCCCGAGCAATATTTTTATACTCTTCCCTGGTCATTTGTCCAATCTTCCACTTCTTGTAAGCCTCTTTTTTGTGTTTAAGATCAGCAAGGATTTCACTGTGAAGCCAAGCTGGTCGCCTGCCATACTTACTATTCTTTCTACACATCGGGATGGTTTGTCCCTGTAACCTCAATAAGGATTCTTTAAAATACAGCCAGCTCTCCTGGACTCCTTTCTCCCTCATGTCATTCTCCCAGGGGATCCTGCCCATCAGTTCCCTGAGGGAGTCAAAGCCTGTTTTTCTGAAGTCCAGGGTGCATATTCACCCTGATCAAATTGGCCCTGTCAGCACTGGTTCTCCACTTGTGAGGTAACTCCCTTCTCTTCAGGTGTCAGTATATTTATGTCTGCATCTGTAATTTTCACTCCATGCATCTGAAGAAGTGGGGTTTTTACGCACAAAAGCTTACATTCAAATAAATCTGTTAGTCTTTAAGGTGCCACCGGACTCCTTGTTCTCATTTATTTGGAAATTTACCAGAGACTAGATTATATTTTTCCCTTGGATGAAAATGCCTGTGGCACCAAGAGACTATTCCATGCAGTTTCCTGCTGCAATAGGAGTTTTAAGTCTAATTTGAAACAATATAAATCAACT
Source organism: Chelonia mydas (assembly GCF_015237465.2). Taxonomy (NCBI): domain Eukaryota; kingdom Metazoa; phylum Chordata; order Testudines; family Cheloniidae; genus Chelonia; species Chelonia mydas. Next base: position 16,037,668 of record NC_051259.2, on the reverse strand, counting down.
TCTTTGTTTCTCTGCTTCCATATGGTGAAAAGAATGCGGTGTGTGATGTTTGATGAAAAAAGGTTGGTGAATTATAACTCAGGTACTTACATGCTAGTATTTGGTAAATCCTTTATTTTGAAAATAGTGCCCTGTTTTTACTCACTAAAACCACAAGGAGTCTTTTCTGGCTCAGGTAGACATAAACATACGAGCATTTCCAAGATCTCCCTTCTGGGGAAGTCTGCCTGTTGCCCCCTGAAATCCATTGCATGGAGTTGCCCTTATCTCGAACCTGCCTCTGCTCAACTCCTAATTCAGGCCTTACTCGCTTCTTTTCTTCGCTATTGCAATGCCCGCTCTTATGATCTCAGGGTGAAATTCCCCCGTGTAGATGGCCAACACAAGGCCCAGGCACCTCTTAAATGTTGGATAAGCAGGGCTTGAAGGTTTGTGCTCCCCTCTGTTCATGGCTGAATTTCCCAGCAGGGAGGTGGGGCTTGCACTCTTTGTGCAGAAAAGCTGGTAGATTCTTTAAGATCCATGGGCAGGGCTGGCCTTACCATGAGGCGAACTGAGGCGTCAGACTGTGGGGGGGCATTACTAGGACCCACAGTGTAGAAAATTGTCTGCTGCTGGTGCATATGTAATCTCTCTGCTCTAGATGCACAGAGATAGTGGAGTGCTGTGCTGGAGGAAGGAGGGCACAAGAGATAACAGGCAGGAGAAAATGTGGGAGGGAATCACAGAAAGCAGCAGGGAGAGAGAGAGGAGGAGCCTCTTATGTACCTCTCTAGCACCCCCAGGAGCCTGGACTGATTAACACCGGCTTCTCAGGGAGCTTCCTCTGTCCTGCTGCTTCCCTGAACCCACTTGAGGAGAACAGGCAGTCAACTGAAGTAGTAGGAGCCACTTAAGCCTATAAGACGCTGATACCTTCCCTCACTCAGGCCACGCTACCAGCCTGCTTATTTGTCCCCTTCAATTGAGTGAGAGCCACTATAGCTGGCACAGAACAGCAGTCATGAGTGAAAGAAGAAAACGCCCTTCTGGGACAGCATTCAGAAAAAGAAAGCAAGCAAAGGAAGCTTTTCTATCTAAGCAGGAAGGAGCTCTGAGATGCGTAGACACAAATAGAAAAGGAGTACTTGTGGCATTTTAGAGACTAACCAATTTATTTGAGCATAAGCTTTCGTTAGCTGTAGCTCACGAAAGCTTATGCTCAAATAAATTGGTTAGTCTCTAAAATGCCACAAGTACTCCTTTTCTTTTTGCGAATACAGACTAACACGGCTGCTGCTCTGAAACCTGTCAGTCACGAATGTTCACGGTGAGCCTTCCAGCCCCAGTGAGGATGTGAGTGGTGAGGAGATGCCTATCTTCCAGTTAGTCAGAGTGCAGGTGACCTGGAAGCCACTGCAGCATCCATATCTCCATCTCCAATGGATGTAGCCATGCACATTCCTGAAGAAAAGTGTAGATCAGAGAAGAGTGTGGTAGAGGCGCGAGAAACAGCTGCTGCTGAGTTTAGTTCCTTAAGTCTAGACGATTCAGGACTGTGGACCCACTTGAGCAGTAACCTGAGGGACTTCCTTGTACTGCATGGGCCACAGCAAGTGAAAAAATTCATGTCCCCCAAAGACAATGAAAATAGAAGTTTCCATCTAACACATCACTGGTGTGAAATCCCCAATGGTGACAAAATTGAGAGGCTTATGTACTCAAAATCCCAGAATGCCGCATACTGTTTTTGTTGCAAACTCTTCCAGTCTAATGTTCCAGCCACATTGGGTTCACAGGAACAAAGGACTGGAAAAATCTGGCTAGAAATCTGGCATGCCCTGAGAAGGCAGCAGATCACCAGAGAGCATTCCATAGGTGGAAAGAGCTTGAGATGAGACTAAGGTTAAAGGCCACCATAGATGATCAGCTTCAAGAGAAGATTGTATCAGTCTCTCTTTACTGGCAAAATGTTCTGAAAAGGCTCATTGCCATTATGAGAGTGCTTGCTACCCAAAGCCTAGCCCTGCTTGGCACTTCAGATCAGCTGTATGTGCCAAACAGTGGAAACTTCCTTAAAATTGTGGAGCTGATGACTGAGTTTGATGCTGTTCTCCAGGAGCATCACACCACTAATCTTGGAAAAACAATTCAAAATGAGATCACACAGTTAGTTACTGGCAACAAAAGTCAAACAGAAGTTCTGAAGTCAGCAAGGTATTACTCTGTTATTCTGGACTGCACACCTGACATCAGCCATACAGAACAAATGACTTTAATGGTGCGTTTTGTAACAACAACAGGACCTAGTGAAAATGTCCCTGCAATGGTGACTGTCAGAGTATTTTCTAGAATTTATTGACATTGATGATACTACAGGAGCTGGTATGACAAATGTACGGCTTAAAAAGCTGCAAGATTCGGGAACTGCAATAACTGACATGAGGTCAGGGCTATGACAATGGTGCCAACATGAGAGGAAAGAACAGGAGCGCAGACATGGATCCAAGAGTTAAACCCTCGAGCTTTTTCTGTCCCATGCAGTTCTCATTCATTGAGCTTGGTGGTCAGTGATGCAGCATCAGCTTCTAGGGAGGCTGCTGAATTTTTTAATGTAATTCAAAGCATCTATGTATTTTTCTCTGCATCAACTCATCAATGGCAAATTTTGAAGCAACATCTGGGAACATCCTCTCCAACACTGAAACCACTGAGTGCCACATGATGGGAAGTCGAGTGGAGGCAATAAAGCCTATCACACACCAAATTGGGAAGATAGATGCCATTATGGAGGATGATGCCATAGAATCATCTATGACAGGAACTGTTCATGGGAGAACAATGGCAGAGGGAAATGGAATCACCAGAAACATAAATCACTTCAAATTTCTGTGTGGCTTAGTGTTGTGGCATGACATACTGTTTGAAATGTTGTAAGCAAGAGAATCCAAGGTGTTGACCTTGATATATCTGGAGCAATGGAACAACTTGACAAAGCAAAGTCATACCTACAGTCTTACTGGTTAGATGAGGGATTTCAAAATGCTCTGAAGAGTGCACAGAAGTTGGCAGAGGAACTTCACACTGAAGCTATTTTCCCACCCATTCAAGAATACAAGAGTCACCAGAGAAGATGACATTTTGATTACGAGACACGGGATAATCCCATAAGAGACCCCAAACAACAATTCAAAGTTGAATTCTTTAACCAGGTGCTAGATTGCACAAATACAGTCAAAGTATGTTTCATGCAGCTCAAGGAACACAGCAGTATATTTGGGATGTTGTATGATATATTCCAAAACTCCTCTATACCTGAAGACCTACACCAGCAATGCAGGGCACTAGAGACAGTGTTGATGACATGCACAATATTGAAGCGAGTGATATAGGTGATGAACTGAAAGCCCTTTCAAGATACATTTCAGCAGGATCAACTCCAAAGGCTGTTCTGGAATATATGTGCACAAATAAGTTGACCACCCTCTTTCCAAATGCTTTTGTTGCTCTGCTCGTACTTCTAACATTTCCTGTAACAGTTGCCAGTGGAGAACGCAGCTTCTCCAAGCTGAAGTTAATAAAAACACATCTACACGCCACAATGACACAGGAGAGGCTGGTCGGCCTTGGAACCATCTCAGTAGAGCATGAGCTGGCCCAGACTGTGGACCTTCAGGAAGCAGTTCAAATCTTTGCAACCAAGAAAGCACCACTTTGATTATTCAAACAGATAAAAATGCCCAGTGTTTACTATGCAGACAAGAAAAGTTACATTTGCTGTTCAGGCATTTGAAAGTTAAGTGTTACTTAAAAATTTTGAACAAGGCATTTTAAGTTTAGTTCTCCTTTATTGGGGTACGTAGCAGAGCAGTACCATGAGAGGAGTAGAACAGGAAGAAGGCAGAATTGAGACCTTTCAAAGTTTTGGCCCAAGCGAGGGGGCATGGGGGCGTCATTTGAGCTCCCTGCCTCAGGTGCCAAAATGTTGTGGGCCAGCCTGTCCATGAGTGGCCAGGACCAGCCATGCAGAGCCCCGTATCTCCACCCTGGCTCCAGCCCCGGTTGCTACTGCACTCCCTGCCAGGGTGATTCCATTGAAGCCACTTAATTAGTGACTCCCTAAGACCACAACTGCTCTCACAGCCCTAGAGGAGATCAGTTTAGGCTGTATTAATTTTGTAGCTAAGTTCTTTAGGGTTAGAGGGGGTGCAATACCTCCCACCACCTGTCCCCTGCTGTTCCCTTCTGTCTTCTATGGCTTGCCATGATTCCACCCCCTTCACCTGCATGGACCCTGGACAATAAAGGGAGCCCTATGCAGGGTCCAGGGAGGGGGAAAAGATGCCATGGAATTACATGAGTCACCCACACGTAAGAGACATCCTTGCTTGCAGGACATCAGCATGGAGTTCAGTTGTCGCTCCTCTTTCATAGAATCATTGGACTGGAAGGGACCTCATGAGGCATCTAGTCCAGTCCCCTGCACTTATGGCAGGATTAAATATTATCTAGACCATCCCTGACAGGCAGTGGTGGATTAGCCACTGGGCTGACAGGGCCCATGCCCAGGGGCCCCAGCCAACTGGTCCCCCCCTGGAAAAAAATCCACTGCTGGGCGGCCGAAGCCTGGAGCCCTGGCTGCCAGGTGGGTTGGGGGAAGCTCCTGCACCCCGACCCTGCTCCCTGGCAACAGTGCTGGGCGGGGAAGCCCCCTCCAGTGGCTGCAGACCCCGTCCCCAGCAGAAGCCTTTGGATGGGGGAAGACCCCCCCACAGCATCCTCCGACTCTGTCCCTGGCAGAAGCTGCAGGATGGGGGAAGCCCTGCTCCCCAGCATCCCCAACCCCATCCCCAGCAGAAGCTGCAGGACAGGGGAAGCCTTCCCTGAGTCCCTGGCAGAAGTGCAGGATGGGGGAAGTGCCCCCTGTTACATTCTATATCTTGGGGGAGCATACTATAACCCCCATATTCACATTATCATATAATTGTGATCTTACATATAAAGCATACTTTGTAAGGCATCAGGGGAAAGGTTATGATCTGCTGAAAGGTATTTCTCTATCCATATATGTGTATCATTAATGCATCTGAAGTTATGAGAATTGTGTTGTATGGTTGTCACAAAAACAGGCTGTAAGTTGGGGGATCATCCAGATATTAGCTCCCCAGAGGCAACAGCAAGGAAACTAACCAACACCCAGTCGGGTTGCAAAACAACCCATCAACAACCATTGTCCAGCAAAGGAGCTACAATGCAATGACTCACCTGCATGAGGCCACACCAGAGGAATTGCTCAACCTTGCCTGAAGACTCAGCAATGCCCCCCAGACATGCCTGGACTTGTGTTTTCCAAGGACACGGACTGAGGGTATAAAACAGATGCAGACGCCATGTGCTGGGCCTTTTCTCCTTCACCCACCTACGCTGCAAGCAACTAAGACACTGAGAAGACGACAAGATTCCAACAGAGGAGCTTGTTCCTTAAACCTGGTCCAAACCTGTATATTAAGGACTGCAATATCCAGTGGGGTGAGAAAAACTGCTTAATCTAGATGTTGCCCAGTCTAATAGGGTTGAGAGTTTAGATTGTGTGGTTATATTTTCTTTTGGTTGGTAACTGACTTTTTTCCTATCACTTAAAATATACCTCTTATAGTCAATAAACTTGTTTAATTGTTTATCTTTACTAGTGAGAGTTTGTATGGAGTGTAGGGCAAATCTGCTCAGGGTACAAAGGCTGGTGTATATCCATTTTCCATTGATGAAGTGGTGAACCAATTAATAAATTTGCACTGCTCATCTTGAGCAGTACGAGATGGTATATTCCTGGGGGGATTTGGCTCCAGTGCCTTTCCCTGTGTGATTCATGAATGTCTCTGGAAGCATTCATGCAATCTAGCTGGGTGTGGGGCTCCACATGAGGTTGTGCTGAGTGATCACAGTGCTGGGGGGCGGGATAGGGGGTTGGACTAGATGACCCCCTGAGGTCCCTTCCAACCCTATATTCTATGATTCTGGTGGGCTTTGCTGCTGGTCACTAGCAAGGCATTGTGAGAGACAGCCCAGGCTGGAGAGAGTTAAGGGGGCACAGCGGTCCGACAGTCCCAGGCTGCACCCCAGGGGGATCCTGTCACCCCCCACATCCCCAGCATAAGCCCTGGGGTAGCAGGGCAAGCCCCTGTGCCCAACCCATTCTCTGGCAGAAGTGCCAGGCAGGAAGGACAGGAGAAGCTACAGCACACCAACCCTGGTCCCCTGCAGAAGCGGGGGGGGGATGGACACCCCAGCACCTGGACCCCCGCTGTGGCCCTGGGACTAGACGAACTCTCACGCCCCGCTGCAGCCCCGGGGCCTGGCGTGGGGACAGAGGTTCTCTGATCTTGGGGCCGCAGTGGGGGGGCAGTATGGTGGGATGGTGTGTGTGGAACAGGGGTGGGCCCCGGGGAAGTGGAAGAAAGGGGTAGGGTTGTGGGCAGGGCCACAGGCAGAAGGGGTAGAGAGGTAGGGGTGCTAACTTTCTAATCACATGAAAGCAAACACCCCTGCCCCGCTCCTGCCCTTCCCCTTCCCTGAGGCCCCACCCCTACTTGCTCCATCCCCCCACCCTCACTCACTTTCACAGGGCTGGGAAAGAGGAGTGGGGGGTGAGAACTCCAGCTGGGAGTGCAGATTCTGGGGTGGGGCCAGAGATGAGGGTTTGGGGTGCTGGAGGGGGCTCTGGCTGGGGCTAAGGGACTCAGAGTGTGGGAGGAGGTGCAGGCTCTGGCTGGGGGGTGTGGGCTCTGTGGTGGGGCTGGGTATGAGGGGTTTGGGGTGCAGGAGGGGGCACCAGGCTGGGGCAGGGTGTTGGGGGGGTGCAGCATGTGGGCTCCAGGAGGGCGTTTGAGTGGGGCAGGGGGTTTGGATGTAGGAGGGGGTTCGGAGTCCTGGTGGTGCTTACTGTAGCTCCCAGGAAGCAGCTGCCAGGATCTCTGCAGTGCAGCCCCTAGGCGCATGGCCAGCCAGGGAGGCTCCATGCACTGCACTCATACCTGCAGGTGCTGCCCCTGCAGCTCCCATTGGTCGCAGTTCCAGGCCAATGGGAGCTGTGGAGCTGGCACTTGTGGTGGGGGCAGCATGTGGAGCCTCCCTGACCGCCCATGCGCCTAGGGCTGCAAGGACCTGGTAGCTGCTTCCGGGAGCTGCGTGGAACTATGGCAGGCAGGGAGCCTGCCTTAGCCCCGGGCTCCCGCTGCACTGCCAACTGGATTTTCAGCAGCCTGAGCGGCAGCGCTGACCGGTGCTGCCAGGGTCCCTTTTTGACAGGGCGTTCTGGTCAAAAACCAGATGCCTGGCAACCCTATGCTCTGGCCAAGGGCCCAAGGAAACCATAATCCTCCTCTGCATGACAGATGTTTGTCTAACCTGCTCTTAATCTCCAATGACACAGATTCCAAAACCTCCCTAGGCAATTTATTCCAGTGTCTAACTACCCTGAAAGTTAGAAAGTTTTCCTAATGTCCAACCTAAATCGCTCTTGCAGCAATTTAAGTCCATTGTTTCTTGTCCTTTCCCCAGAAGTTAAGGAGAACAATTTTTCTCCCTTCTCATTGTAACAACCATTTATTTACTTGAAAATGGTTGTCCTCCCTCAGTCTTCTTTTCTCCAGACTAAACAAATAGTTTTTTAAATCTTCTCTCATAGGTCATGTTTTCTAGACTTAATCATTTTTGTTGCTCTTCTCTGGACTTTCTCCAATTTCTCCACCTCTTTCCTGAAATGTGGCACCCTGAACTGGACACGATACTCCAGTTGAGGCCTAATCAGCACAGAGTAGAGCGGAAGAATTACTTGTTGTGTCTTGCTTACAACACTCCTGCTAATACATTACAGAATGTTGGCTTTTTTTTTCCACCAGTGTTACACTGACTCATATTTAGCTTGTGATCCATTATGATCCCCAGATCCCTTTCTGCAGTACTCCTTCCTAGGCAGTCATTTCCCATTTTGTATGTGTGCAATTCACTGTTCCTTTCTAAGTTAAGTACTTTGCATTTGTCCTTATTGAATTTCATCCTATTTACTTCAGACCATTTCTCCAGTTTGTCCAGATCATTTTAATCCTATCCTCAGAAGCACATGCAACCCATCCCAGCTTGATATTGTCCACAAATGCTCCTGGCACTGATCAATGTTCTTATGATTCTTTGCATCATATTGTCAAAAAAAGAGGATGTCAGATGCAACCTACAAACGCCAGTATTTGCTTGAGCAAAGCAGGGGAAAAGGCCAAGGGCAATTAGCCAGCCAGCACGTATAAAGGCCAGTTTACATATTGTGGCAGAGCTCCAACCTTGCCCCTGTGGGTCCCGCGCATCCAGGCAGTTTATGCTTGTTTCAGAGGCTCACTGCAACCCTCCACATAGCCCTTCTCTCCCTAGGGCCAGGGATACAATCTACTGAGCCGTTTTCATCATAAGCCAGCAACGGAGGTGGGTGAGAGAGTTCCCACAGTCTCTGTTGCTCCTAGGGCCTCATGCCAAAACAGTTTAACCTCCTGTCCTGACAGGGGCCTGTTTTCCCCTCCCAGGAGGTGTTTCTGTAGTGGTGGGTTGGGGGGAAACCTAGGCCCACCCTCTACTCCGGTTTCCAGCCCAGGGACCCTAATGGTAGCAGCTGTTGGCAGCTAACCTTTTACTGCCAGAGCGGCTACATTTCCCTAGGCTGCTTCCCCACAGCTCCCCCGCTTCTCCCTTCTTCACCCTTACCTTAGGGCTCCCTTACCAATGACTTGAGGATGTCTTTATTAACCAGCCTTTCAGCCACACTTCCGCTCCTCTCTGCCTGACCGGCGTGAGCCCTTTTATATTATCAGAGGGGCCTTAACTAGAGTCAGGAGGTCACATTAGCTTAATGGCCTCACCTGGCTCTTTGCAGGTTAATTGGAGTCAGGTGTTCTCATTAGCCTGGAGCAGCCCCTGCTCTGGTCAGTCAGGGAACAGAACCCTGTTCAGCCAGTGGCCAGTAGACCCGTCTTCGGCTCCTCTGCTGAACCCGACTGGCCTGGAGGGAGGAGGGAGACGGGAGACGGCTGCTCCTGCTACGGGGCCTTGGGCCCTTGCTGCCCCTGCCCCTGCCCCTGCTCCAGCTGCTCCCCTGGCCGGGCCGGACACCACCACCCACCCCCCTTCTCCGCTACCTGGTTGCTGGCTAGCTGCTGGACTCCCCCCCCCCACACCCTTGGGTGCTGCTGTTACTGCTCCAACTACAGCCCCTTTGGGGGGGGGGGGGCTGCTGGCCCGCTCCCCAGAGGGGGGGAGTGAGGGACCCCTACCCCAGCCGTTGCTGCTACTGCTGCTGTGGATACCACCACCACCACCATCAACAACACCTGTGAGGGGTCCTCTCTGCCTGCCTGGCCACCGGGCTGCTGCTGCTGCCTGGGAGCTGCCAGACCCCGAAGGAGGAGGGGACGAGGCCATCGGCTGCTGGGGGAGCGCACAAGGACTCTGTAGACCACTGTGGAGGGGGCTTGAAAGCCGAGTAACTTTTGGACTGTGCTCTTGTGGTGGGGGTCCTGACTGTGTTTGTGGGGACACAGGGGGTGTGGCGTGGAGCCTGCCCACTAGTCCATCAGTGTGTCCCCCCCCAACCCCCACCACCACCACTGTCGGCGCTGCCCCCTCCACCACCCCCAGTGGACACTCACCATCTGCCTCAAGCTCCTGCTTCTGGGACTCTGCCGCTTGCTTGGCCTGCTGCCCCCTTTCACCACCTTTGGGCCTGCAGCAGCAGCCAGCCCGCACTGACTCTTCTGCAAGCGCACGTGGGCGCACGTACCCCCCGTCCCATCCTGGACTGACCCCCTTCAGCAAGCCCCCAGCTTTGTCCCTGGCTCCCTGCCCCATTTTTCCCCTTGCAGCCTTTTTGCCCTTCCCCTTACCCCAGCACCTTGCTGGCTTCAGCTTGTTTGCCTGCCCCGCCCTTTCCCTCTGCAGACTTTGCTTGTTTGCCCCGCCCTTGCCTCTGAAGTCAGCCCCTAGGTTCCCTGTCCTGCCTCCAGCCTGGCTCCCCCCACCCCATGTGATACCCCTGCCCTGATTGACCCCTTATTCAGTGCGCCCATGCCCCCTCCCATGCGCTTGTGCCCTTCCCCTGTTTGAGTTTGCCCCGATCTCACTGCACTCCCCGAATGTTGTTATGACCCCTATCCCCTAGTGCAGCTAGAGGAGCCGGTTTTCTACCCTGCGTCGGTGACTGTCCCCCACAAGCCCTCGAAAGCCCCCCTGTCCAGCCCACCCCTTTGGCGCCCTCCTCCCCTGCCTGCAGCCTAGCGGGGAGGAGTGGTCGACCTGCCTCCCCTTTCCCCTCCTCTTTCTGGTGTCCTTCCCTCCCTCCCTGCTCATTATGGCGGGGTACACGACGGGTGGGGCCCCTCCAGCAGCCCTAGATACCCCTCCCCCGCCTGCCCCTCCGTCACCCCCCCAAGCCTCTACTTCAACTGCCGCTGCCAAACCGCCTGTCACCGCCCCCGCCGGGGCGCCGGCAGCGGCAGGCACCGGGGTGACCTCCGTTGCTGCCACGTCCCTCCCCCCCTTAGATTCTGGGGAGCCCCCCCCAGCCGGCGGGAAGGGCCAGGGTAGGAAGAAGGGGAAGGGCCCTGCCAAAAAGTCCAAGCCTTCCATGGCAGGGACTGCCGCGGCCTGGCCGCAGCCTCCCACCCCGCTGCTCCCTCCACCAGCTCTGCGGGTGTCCCTCCCCCGGCCCCCAGGGCGTACGCCCAGGTGGTGGCAGCCCCCCCGCCTACCGCTACGTCATCTCCCCCACGCACCGCCTCCACTACCAGCTATAGCGGCCGGGGCCCCTTCCCCACCATGACGAGGAAGCACGGCGTCCGTTGCCTCCTGGTGCCTGCCTCGCCCCATGTGGAGACCTATGTGCGGGCGTTGGCGAGGGCGGTGGGGCCCACGGCCATTGTGGCGGCCTCCAAACTGTACGGGAAGGTGGTCTTCTTCCTGGCATCGGAGGCCGCCGCCCAGGAGGCGGTGGAGAAGGGCCTGGTGGTGGGGGGCGTGTTCGTCCCCCTGGAGCTGCTGGACGACCTGGGCATGCGCCTGGTCCTGACTTCCGTCCCTCCCTTCCTTCCCAATGCCGCCCTGTTACCTGCCCTCTCTACCCTGGGGAAGCCCATCTCTGTTTTGAGCCCTCTCTCCTTGGGCTGCAAGGACCCTGCCCGCCGTCACCTCCTCTCGTTCTGCCGGCAAGTGCAGCTGCAACTGCAGCCGGCAGCGCGTGACGGAGAGGCGCTTGAGGGGTCCTTTTTGATCCCCTATCAGGGGCCCCATTACCGGGTGCATTATTCCACGGGGGAGGCCTGGTGCTACCTCTGCCGGGCGATGGGGCACGTCCGGAGGGACTGCCCCTTGGCCCGGCAAGGAGAGGCATCCGGGACCCCCGAGCCCCGGCAGGGCGCTTGCCCCGTCATCGCCAGCGCCCCTGGCTGCCCGGCGCCCGAAGCCGCTCCTCCTCCCACTCAGTCCATCACTGCTCCCGCTCGGGCCCAAGGGGCGCCCCCCCCCAGCACGCCCAGACGATCGGGAGAGCCCCGCCTCTGCTGCCTACAATTCGGCGGGGCCCCTAGAGGAGGGTGTGGCAGGGATACCGCCAAGCATGGGAGAGGGCCCGCCCCAGGGGGACTCTTCCCTCCCTTATTCCGCCCCACCGCTGCCTCCCACGGTCCCTGAGCCATCGTCCTTGCCCCCTGACCCGACCCTTGTTAGCTGGCCCCCCGATGATGCCATGGAGGGCTGGGCCCTAGTCCAGGGGAAGCGGGGCAAACGGAAGGCTCGAGCTCCGCTCCTTTCCACCGATGCGGAAGCCCCCCGGAAGACCAGAAGGGGGGGCGCCAAGGCCGAGCCCTCTGCATTGCCCACAGACGCATACCATCCCCTGGTGCCGGCTGGGGAAAACGTGGCAGCACGGGAGGGCAGTACCATCCCTCCCTTAGCGTCCCCTCCCTCCAAGGACCCCGATGTAGCCCCACCTGCCCCGTTACCATCCGAAACCCCCGTGAGCCTCGGGCCGAGTGTCGCTTCGGGCACTAGCGGGGAGACCTCCGGGGTGGCGGAAGGAGAGCTCCCCTCCATATACAAGGAGATCGAGGCCCTGGGTCTGACCCCAGTCACCCAGGGGGAGGATGACCCACTGCTAGCAGGCCTTGATCTGAGCAACCTCACTCCGGCCCCGCCTTCCCCATGTCCCCTTCCCCTAACCGCTGTTTCTGCTCCCGCCTCTGAGGGTTCCCCGGGCTCCTCCATCTACCTGGTCATGGGTGGCACCCTGCTGTTGGCCGCCGAGTCCACTTAGGCGACCGCTGGTGCAGTGCGACTGGGACCCGAGCCCCACGGGTTGCCCCTCGAGGGCGTGGGGCGACTGACCTCCTTCCCAGGCGGGGACCCCACCGACGGTGCTGTGACTACTATGCCGGCCGTGGTGCCAGAGCCCAGCATCATGGAGGGCCCCCTGCCCCACCCCCACCTCCCAGAGCCTGACCGAGAGGGGCCATTTTCCAACGGCTTGGCTCCTGGGGCCCAGGATCCTGCCTTTGCCCCTCTCCCTGGCTCTGCACCCAACCCCTGCCTTGCCCCTACTCTGGATCCCTGCCCTGCCCCTGATGTCAACCCTGCCCCTGTCCCCCCCACCTCCCGTGCTATCATTGCCGACCCTGGGGCCATCATCTCTCACTCCTAGAGGATAGCCCCCAGGGAGCGGCCTCTGTATTCCCCAGTCCCGACTCACTAGGGGCTGCTACCTTCCCTCCGCCGTCCCCAATCGAGCCAGGGTTTGAGGGGGGCTGCGTGGCGCCAGCCCATCGGGCGCCACGTCAGAGGTCTGCCCCTTGCCTGCCCGTTTCGGTGGGACATGGGGCTATGTCAGTAGTCCCTCCGGAGGACACCCAGGGGCTAGTGGCCCCGGCCCCCCATACGCTGCGGGAGTTCCTTGAGGACATCCGGGGCTCCCATAATAAGGTGCAACTCGCCCTTCAGCGATGGGGGGATTTCCATCTCATCCTCCGGGCCGCGAGGGCCCTTATGGGGGAGGGTAAAAGGACCGGGAAGCAGGCCGCCGCGACCTACAGTGGGTCTGCCTCTTCCGTGACTCCCTAATTACCTATGGGGTAGGTCACGGATTGTTGCACGGCCCGTTGGGAACCGCGAGCGTCCCTGCCGGCGAGGATCCGCCCCAGCGCTCCTCATGGAACCTCTTACCATCATCACTTTAAACACCCGGGGCTGTAGGATGGGTCTCCGCAGGTGCCAGGTGCTCTCCTTCCTTCGGGAGGGGGGGTACTCTGTGATTTTCCTGCAGGAGACCCATACGGATCCGGCCGCCGAAGCTAGCTGGCAGCTGGAATGGGGGGACAGGGTCTACTTTAGCCATCTCACAGTTCGTACGGCTGGAGTGGCGACCCTGTTCTCCCCCCCGACCTACGGCCCGAGGTGCTGAGGGTTGCCGAGGCTGTGCTGGGCCGCCTGCTTCACCTCCAGGTCCATTTGGAGGGGCTCGTGGTCAATCTTGTCAACGTCTATGCCCCGACATCGGGCCTGGAGAGGCTGCGTTTCTTTCAGCAGGTGTCCGCCTTCCTCGGCACTTTGGATCCTCACGAGTGCCTGGTCCTGGGCGGGAACTTTAATATGATCCTCGAGGAGCGGGACCGCTCGGGGACCGAGCAGTGCCTGGCCGCCGCGTACGTCCTCTGGGAGATAGTCGACCATCACTCCCTGGTGGACGTCTGGCGCGACCACCACCCGGATGACGTCTCGACGTTCACTTTTGTCCAGGTGGAGGCCCGTCGGTCGCGCCACTCCCAATTGGACCACATCTATTTATCACGTTTCCATCTTTCACAGGCCCACTCCTCCAGCATCCGGCCGGCCCCTTTTTCCGTTCATCACTTAGCTACCGTGACGGTCTCTCTCTGCGTAGAGAGGCCGGGGCCGGCCTATTGGTATTTTAATAACAGCTTGTTGGAGGATGTGGGCTTCGTGGCGTCCTTCCGGGAGTTCTGGCTTGCCTGGCGAGGGCAGCGGCATGCCTTTCCCTCGGCGTGGCGGTGGTGGGACCTACGGAAGGTGCGCGCCCGGCTCTTCTGCCATGACTACACCCGGGGTGCCAGCCGACGGAGGGATGCGGCAATAGGGCAGTTGGAACGGGAGGTCTTAGAGCTGGAGAGGCGTCTGGCCGCCAGCCCTGAGGATCCATCCCTCTGCGGGGCGTGCCGGGAGAAGCGGGAGGAGCTCCGGGCCCTCGAGGACCATCGGGCCCGGGGTGCTTTTGTTTGATCCCGCATCCGCCTCCTTCAGGAGATGGATCGCGGCTCCCGCTTCTTCTACGCCCTGGAGAAAAAGAGGGGGGCCAAGAAGCACGTCACCTGCCTCCTCGCAGAGGACGGCACCCCCCTCACAGATCTGGCGGAGATGTGCGGGAGGGCCAGGGCCTTCTACGCAGGCCTTTTCTCCCCGGATCCGACCGATCCTAACACTTGCAGAGTGCTCTGGGACAAACTCCCGACGGTCAGCGCGGGCGAACGAGACTGGCGAGAGCTGCTTCTCACTCTGGCCGAGTTCTTGGAAGCCCTCCGCCGCATGCCCACCAATAAATCTTCGGGCATGGACGGGCTGACTGTGGAGTTTTACCGCGTGTTCTGGGACATCCTCGGCCCAGACCTAGTCACCGTCTGGGCTGAGTCTTTGCAGAGTGGAGTCCTCTCTCTTTCGTGCAGGCGTGCCATGCTCGCCTTATTGCCGAAGAAGGGGGACCTCCGCGATTTACCAAATTGGCATCCCATCTCGCTCCTCAGCACAGACTACAAGGTCATAGCGAAAGCCATCTTGCTGTGGCTAGGGTCCGTGCTGGCGGACGTGATCCACCCAGACCAGACCTACACCGTTCCGGGCCGCACTATCTTCGACAACCTGTATCTGGTCCGGGACCTCTTGGAACTCGGGTGTAGTGACCGTCTGTCATTCGCCCTCCTGTCCCTGGATCAGGAGAAGGCATTCGACAGGGTGGACCACGGGTATCTCCTGAGCACTTTGCGAGCGTTTGGCTTCAGACCCCAGTTTGTGGGTTTTCTCCGGGTGCTGTACGCCTCCGCAGAGTGTCTGATCAGGCTCAAGTGGATCCTGACCGAACCGGTCAGCTTCGGGGAAGGAGTATGGTAGGGGTGCCCCTTCTCGGGCCAGCTGTATGCTCTGGCGATTGAGCCCTTCCTCTGTCTCCTCCGCAGGAGGTTGACAGGGTTAGTGCTGCAGGAGCCGGAGCTGCAGCTGGTCCTGTCGGCGTACGCCAACGATGTGCTCCTCATGGTCCAGGACCCGGGCTACTTGGCACGGGTAGAGGCTTGCCAGGCCATCTATTTGGCAGCCTCCTCCACCTGGGTCAACTGGGTCAAGGTGCGTTGAATCCGAGACTGCTAAAGGAGTTGGCGGATGTGATTGGAGAGCCATTGGTCATTATCTCTGAAAACTCATGGCGATCCGGGGAAGTCCCGGAAGACTGGAAAAAGGCTAATGTAGTGCCCATCTTTAAAAAAGGGAAGGAGGAGGATCCTGGGAACTACAGGCCAGTCAGCCTCACCTCAGTCCCTGGAAAAATCATGGAGCAGGTCCTCAAGGAATCAATTCTGAAGCACTTACAGGAGAGGAAAGTGATCAGGAACAGTCAGCATGGATTCACCAAGGGCAAGTCATGCCTGACTAATCTAATTGCCTTCTATGATGAGATAACTGGCTCTGTGGATGAAGGGAAAGCAGTGGACATGTTGTTCCTTGACTTTAGCAAAGCTTTTGACACTGTCTCCCACAGTATTCTTGCCAGTAAGTTAAAGAAGTATGGGCTGGATGAATGGACTATAAGGTGGATAGAAAGCTGGCTAGATTGTCGAGCTCAACGGGTAATGATCAATGGCTCCATGTCTAGTTGGCAGCCGGTATCAAGTGGAGTGCCCCAAGGGTTGGTCCTGGGGCCGGTTTTGTTCAAAATCTTCATAAATGATCTGGAGGATGGTGTGGACTGCACCCTCAGCAAGTTTGCAGATGACACTAAACTGGGAGGAGTGGTAGATACGCTGGAGGGTAGGGATAGGATACAGAGGGACCTAGACAAATTAGAGGATTGGGCCAAAAGAAATCTGATGAGGTTCAACAAGGACAAGTGCAGAGTCCTGCACTTAGGACGGAAGACTCCCATACACCGCTACAGACTAGGGACCGAATGGCTAGGCAGCAGTTCTGCAGAGAAGGACCTAGGGGTTACAGTGGACAAAAAGCTGGATATGAGTCAACAGTGTGCCCTTGTTGCCAAGAAGGCCAATGGCATTTTGGGATGTATAAGTAGGGGCATTGCCAGCAGATCGAGGGGCGTGATCGTTCCCCTCTATTCGACATTGGTGAGGCCTCATCTGGAGTACTGTGTCCAGTTTTGGGCCCCACACTAGAAGGAGGAGGTGGAAAAATTGGAAAGAGTCCAGCGGAGGGCAACAAAAATGATTAGAGGACTGGAACACATGAGTTATGAGGAGAGGCTGAGGGAACTGGGGATGTTTAGTCTACGAAAGAGAAGAATGAGGGGGGATTTGATAGCTGCTTTCAACTACCTGAAAGGGGGTTCCAAAGAGGATGGCTCTAGACTGTTCTCAGTGGTAGCAGATGACAGAACAAGGAGTAATGGTCTCAAGTTGCAGTGGGGGAGATTTAGGTTGGATATTAGGAAAAACGTTTTCACTAGGAGGGTGGTGAAACACTGGAATGCGTTACCTAGGGAGGTGGTGAAATCCCCTTCCTTAGAAGTTTTTAAGGTCAGGCTTGACAAAGCCCTGGCTGGGATGATTTAGTTGGGGATTGGTCCTGCTTTGAGCGGGGGTTGGACTAGATGACCTCCTGAGGTCCCTTCCAACCCTGATATTCTATGATTCTATGATTCTAAGAGCTCTGGCTTGGTGATAGGGGACTGGTGGCAGGCGAGCTCCCTCCCACCCGCGCTTCAGGCCATCCGGTGAAGCACGGGTCCGCTGCTCTATCTCGGAGTTTACCTTTCTGCCACACATCCCTCTCTGCCGGAGAACTGGCACGGTTTAGAGGGCAGGGTGGTAGAGCGGCTCCGGAGATAGACAGGACTACTCTGGTGCCTCTCCCTTCGAGGGAGGGCACTGGTGCTTAATCAACTAGTCCTGTCCATGCTCCGGTACCGGCTCAACCCCCTGGTCCCGGCCCCAGGTTTCCTGGCCAACCTCCGGACATCGATTCTGGAGTTCTTCTGGTCAGGACTGCACTGGGTCTCTGCAGGGGTTCTCCATCTACCCTGGAGGAGGGAGGGCAGAGCCTGAAGTGTCTTCACACTCAGGTCCATGTCTTCTGCCTCTAGGCCCTGCAGAGGCTCCTTTATGGTGCAGGTAGTCCGGCGTGGAGCGTACTGGTGCATGCCTTCCTGCGCCGCTTCCTAGGGCTCCGATATGACCGGCAGCTCCTTTATCTCCATCCGAGAGGTCTTCTGCGAGATCTCTCCGGGCTGCTGGTCTTCTACCAGGACCTCCTCCGGACCTGGAAACTGTTCACAGCGACCAGGTCCATGGCGGCCTCCGTGGGGAAAGATCTCCTCGTGGAGCCCCTGCTACACAAACCCCAGCTCCGTGTGCAGGTGGCGGAGTCCCCCTCGGTGCGCCAGAGGTTGGTCCTGGCAGAAGTCACAAGAGTTGGAGATCTTCTGGACTACGACCGGGGAGACTGGGTGGATCCCCTGACGCTCGCTCAGCGCATGGGGCTCTCCAGACCTCGTACTCCCCTGCGCATACTTCAGGAGGTGCAGGCCGCTTTGCCGCCCGCTGCTCGGGTTTACCTCGACCGGGTCCTAAAAGAGGGCACGCCCCGCCCACCCCCCACCCCAGGCCCTCCGGACCTTTTCATTGGGCCCCTGCCCCGTGGACCCGACCGACCCCCCCCCCCCCCACCATGAGCCGGCTACACGAGCTACAGCTAGTCCGTTTCCGGACCGTGCCAAGGAAACATCTAGACACGCTCGTGCTTCACACCCTTCACATCCTCACCCTAGCGCCTCGCCCCGACACAAAGTGGCGGGACCTCCTGCCACCTCTAGAGGGTGAGGAGCCCCGGTGGGCTGGCCTATATTCCACCCTGGGCCCGAGGTCCGCCGGGGATATCGGTTGGCGGCTCCTTCACAGGGTCGTGAGCACGGGCATGTACTTGGCGCGGTTCACCCCAATCCTGGACACCTGCCCCTTTTGCGGTGTGAGGGAAACCCTGCTGCACGTATACCTGGAGTGCGCCAGGCTGCAGCCCCTATTCCGGCACCTCGCAAACCTTTTGTTAAGATTTTGGTTGCACTTTTCCCCTCGCCTCCTTATCTATGCACTCCCGGTCCGTGGCCCCACTAAGTCACGGGACCTCCTGGTCAACCTCCTCCTGGCCCTGGCTAAAGTGGCCATCTATAAAACCAGGGTGAGGAGGTTGGCCGATGGAGTCTCCTGTGACTGTGGGGCCTATTTCCGATCCTCCGTCCGTTCACACCTCCGGGCAGAGTTCCTCTGGGCAGCGTCCACTTACTCCCTTGACACCTTCGAGGAGCAGTGGGCACAGTCCGGGGTTCTCTGCTCGGTGTCCCCGTCCGGTTCCCTTCGTTTGACCCTTTGATCACACTCCTGTCCCTGTTATTTCATTAGTTGTCCCCCGTAATTATTTGGTTTTCCAGGTCCTGTGGATCCCCCTCTTAGGCTGCGGGGGGATCCTTTAGCAGTGGATGGGCTTCGCCCTCCCACTTCTTGGATCCCAATAAGGCTTCTCTGGTGTATTTAACTGGCCTGGGTCTATCACAATATGCACATGTGCACATTTTATGTCTGTGTTTGCAACAGGTTTGCTTTCCTTTCCAAAGACAGTTTGGCTTAAGTAACTCACCATTGCTTTTCGTTTTAACTGCAGATGCACTCTGGTTGGATAAAAGCTTTATTTAGATTATAAATTCATTGTGGGATGGACCTTGGGCCTCATTCCCCACACATTCACACTAGCATAAATCAGAAATAATTCCACTGAAGTCAATAGGATGTAAAGTAAAAATAATTTAATGCATGAGCTTTTGCAGAATTTACAGGCCCTAGATATGCTGATCAGAGCCATCAGGTGGGAAGCTGGGGCTTGAAGTCCCCTTTGTAAACTGGTTAAGTGGTTGAAGAAAGGGCACTTTTTACGTATCCAATACCAGGGTTGCACTGTAGTACGAAAGCCAACAGAACTTGGCCACGGAAACCTCACATTCGCAGAACATGGCACTAAATGCTATTGAAAAAGTCTCAGTTCCCAAAAGTATCATGATAATTTTAAAGTGTAAACAAAAATAGCATTACTCCCTGAGCTCTGGAGAGCACTAAAACTTGAGCAGTGACATAAGGAATCCTGTTCCACAACTTCAAATTGTGATTGATGTTTCTTTTTCTACCCCTGAAGCTTCTCTGGGACATAAAATGTGAAGCAAAGTATTCTCTTTCCATTAATAGGGCTCATTATGAACAAAACTGATTGCCTACAGCCCCATAACAGCTTTAACACGTCAAACCTAATAGAAACTCTCCACCATAGGGTGCCTTCAAAATATTCACAGGATCTAAACAATGTTACTATTTTGCAAGACCTACATATTTTTTCTTCAAGAAGTAGCACTCTCTGGCCCCAGTTCAGCAAAGGAGTTAGGCGTATGCTTACTTTTAAGCATGTGCTTAAGTCCATCCCTGTTAAGCAAAGCACTTCAACATATGGTTAAGTCTCATTGAAGTCAGTGGTACTTAACCATGTTCTGAATAGCTCTTGCTGATTTGCTGAATTGGGGTACATGAGTCTGATCCACCTTGATGTCAAGGGGAGCTGGATCAAATTCTGAAACACTGGGCTTGATTCTGATCTCACAGCAGTTTTGCAACTTAACCAAAGAGATCTGCAGATAACTCCTTCTCATGCCCCACATCTTTGGTTGCAGCTCTGATCTTCATACAGATACAACTCATTATGCTATGCTATATACTCTATATAGTAGATCTCTCTCTCTCTCTCTATATATATATATACTAATGCATAACCAAATACAGCTTATCCTAGGCAGAGCTTGTAACACTGCCCATGCTGAAGTTTAACCAACATATCCCATTATAAGACCCTGTTTTCAGTGGCTTATAACTTTGTCAAATATTTATTGTTCAGGCTGAAATTTTCCATGTTGGGTGAGCAAAACCAGTTGAGCTGTTTCCAAGAACAAGATTAGGGAAAAATACATTGCTTCACTCATGTTAAAAATATTGTGACAGCCATTTCAACGAGACGCTCTAGTACTTCCATGTTTTGGAGCAAAGGCTTGGCATTTGGCAGGGGTCTTGCTGGCCATAGGTGGCGAGTGGTGCCTGGGTACCAGGAATATTCCTGGCTCGGGGCCTGGCTCCAGCACTGTTTGAGGCTGGGTCTCTCCCTCAGCCCCGCCTTCTGCCCCCGGGCACTCCCCCCCCGCGCATCCCTCGGGTGATTTAAAATGGCCCTGGGGCCCCCACCCACCACTGGCAGCGCAGTGGAGCTGAGCGGCTTCTGCCTGCTCTCTCCACATGGCTGCTGGCCCCTCCCTGCAGCCCCTGGATGAGTTGGGTCGGGTCTGTGTCCACACGTACTGCTACCGCCCCAAGTGCCCCGCGGCCAATAGGAAGCAGCGGGGGCAGTGCCTGGGGGTAGCAGCGCATGGAGGCCCCCTGACCCGTCCTGCCTAGGAACCTCAGGTAAGCGCCATACCCCCCCCCACTCCCTCCCAGAGCCTGCACCCCCGCCCTCCCCCAAACTCCCTCCCAGAGCCTGCACCCCTCCACCCCTCCTCCTGCACCCCCTTCCCCAGCCCAGAACCTGCACCCCCACCTCCTGCACCCAGGACCCAAACTCCCTTCTAGAGCCTGCACCCCCACCCCAGTCCAGAGCCTGCACCCCTCACCCCCTCCTGCACCCCCACTCCTGCCCCAGCCCAGAGCCTGCACCCCAACCCCAGCCCAGAGCCTGCACCCCAGACCTCCTTCCCCACCCAACCTCTCACCCCATCTGCACCCAAACTCCCTCCCAGAACCTGCACCCCTCCTGCACCCTAATCCCCTGCCCCAGCCCAGGGCCTGCATCCCAGACCTCGACCCCAAACCCAAACTCCCTCCCAGAGCCTTAGGCAGATGGGGGCAGAGTTTGGGGGGGGGGCGTAGTTTGGGAGGGCGGGCTCTGGGCATTCTGGGCACCATCAAAATTTCTACAGACCTGCTGCCCCTGTCTCTATCATCAAAGATATGCCTTTTGCTGCACAGAGGAATATTCTTTAATTTGGCCAAGTTACAAGCCTTTGAAAAAATCTCAGTTCACATATGCTTAGCAGAGATTTTAGAATTTGGTAGCTAAATTCTGTGAAGCTTCCATCTGCTATGAGCATACTGCAGTCTGGGGCTGAGCGGGATTTTCCCTGTAAGTGCTCCTCCCAGTTCCCGGGGGCCACTGGGACACTGGTCACTGGAACAGGGAGACTTTCTCTCCTGTGCTATCAATGGTCCTGTGGCTGGTGCCCAGGCAGGAGGAAGCTGCCTGATTTAATTCCAGAAAAGACAAGAGATGGCCAAGGGGGTGGGTGGGGCAGCGGAGGAAGTAAATTGGTACCAGCAGCCTGGGAGGGGAGAATGGGACTGGGAGCCAGTGTGGGGGTGTGTGAGCCAAAAGGTTTGGAGACCACTGCTCTAGAGCACACTTCCCTTACAGAACCTGGAATTGAACTCCAGACCCCTGAGTCTCACCACACCACCATTGTCAGGAAATATCCATGAAACACACTGGCAAAGTGGGTGACCCATCTCCCTGTAGTCACCGGTCCACAAAGAGGATGACAACCTACTATTGCTAAGATTAACTCAAATGGCAGAGGCCTTTGCTGTGTTCCCAGAAGTTCCAGCCCGGTTGAGGACCCGTATGGAAGTCCATAACGTTCCAAGTGATGGAATTATAGTGCGCTTTGGTTGTTTGTTTGTTTTTTAAAACTAGGAAATTACACACACAAAATTAGATTACGAGAACATTATGGTTGAAAAGTGAAGCACTCAAAAGGAAATGCCAGATTTAAGGTTGTCTGTGCAATAAATATGAAGTATAAAAAGACACACATTCCTCAAACTAAAAAGAAAAGGAGTACTTGTGGCACCTTAGAGACTAACCAGTTTATTTGAGCATGAGCTTTCGTGAGCTACAGCTCACTTCATCGGATGCATAGCCTCAAATTCCTCAAACTCAGTGCTGTCCTTATTTGAACTGGAGATGAGTCTTTTCTGGAAAGCAAAGGTCTAAATTTCTGATCTGCCTTTGAACCTGCTTGGCAAAGTCAACGTAACAATGATTAAATGCGGAGGGTCTAGAAATCGCTGAGTGGCAGCAGTTGGCTAGATGAATGCAGCAAATGTTATCTTTGCCCTCCGCAGAGGATCCTTGGTATGTTTCTGTATCTGGAAGATGTTTAATTGTTTTCGTCTTCCAGCAAATCTATCTGCCGTGCTGGTTGGTTGGAGTTCCTCTTTGTCATCTGTCCCATTTTTGGCTTGAATAGCTCTGAGGTTTCAAGCTAAAGATGGGAAACTTGCACTCTGTGGCTTGGGGTATGTGAATGTGAAAACCAGGGAATTTTTACTGTGACCCCAAATTATACACAGTTCCAACACATGTCTGGCTATTCAGACAGGGTGTATATCAGAAACGATCCATATAATGTGAGGATAGCTCTTTTTTTTGGCTGGTTCTGCCAACCAATCCTGCAAAACAATAGCTGAAGACAGAAAGCATCAGTGAAAAGAAAAATGGTAATTGTACAGCAGGGCATTCCTAACATAACTTGTAACCTTTATGACCTTGAACGTTTATGTTTTTGGAATCCAGTGAAAAGATTCTGCAATTTGCAATTAAGGATATCAGTAAAATTAGACATTTCCAAGAAATTTCCTTTGTTTTCCTTCCACTGTCTATAACAATTGTAGAGAGTTAAACCCATTCAGTCATATTTTACACTGTTCTCTTGCCTCTTCTGTTGAAACCTTCCCCAGTTTTTAATGTCAGATTGTAAAATCAGAGTTTATGAAATCTACACTGAACAACTCACTTACCATTTGACCTCTTGTATGTGAAAGTTACTGTTATTAAGTTGTTTGGTGTCAGATTTTACCTTTCCTAGATAGTCTGGTGATAATTACCCCCTTTCATTGAGTCAGTAGCTTGACATTTGAAACGTTATGTGAAAAATGACTCAGGCAGGAGATCAATGAGATTATTTTTCTGGAAGAGGCTCGAGTTGAATTCCTGTCAAAATTCAAAACATTAATGATGTTCTCAGTGACCACAACATTCATCTCACACTAATTATTTCTTCTGATTTCCTCCGTGATATGGACTGTGTTCTTAAAATGGACAAGGAAAGAAAGAAGGATCAGATACTCAATTGGTGTAAATGGGCCTATTCTGATTTACACCAGCTCAGAATCTGGCCCCAAATGTTTATATTTAAGGACATCATTTCCCCCGATATAATTTGACATTAAGAGGGGGTGTCGATGGATCGCAGTAAACAGGGACTGTAATTAAATTGGTATTCAGTCAGCCATTTTTTCTCTCTGCAAAATTACACTTGGGTTCTGATGGCAAAAGCTATATTTTCTATGGGTTTCACTAGAGTTAGCTGGGAAGTTTCTGACGACTTTTTTTTCCACTGGGAAATGCCAATTCTTCTTCCAAACGAAAACTGTTCAGTGGAAAGGGTCAGTTTCAACACACTTTTTAACTTGAAAAATTTTCGGAAAAAAAGTTTCACACTGGTTTTGTTTCAACATTTTTGAAATAGAAATTCCAGTTTTATGGCTCAACATAAATTTCTGTTTTTAAATTTAAGCTAATGGTAAAAATAATGTTCACAAAATGTAAAACTGGTTGAATTGAAAACAAAACATTTTGAAATTATCTAAACAAAATATTTCCATTGACCCACGTTGAATTATTTTTCAGAATTTAGGTTTGCAAATATTTTCGAGATTTTGACTTTGTCCCAAGTCAAGATGGGAATTTTTTTTCAGATATCTCAGTATGTTTTGGTGGATGGGAAAGCCTTTTCCTGCCCAGATCTAGTTTTGAGTAGGATATTTTTAGATGATGATGTAATTAACTAGTCTACTGCGTGAGATCATGCTCCCTCTATTGGTTGGTCTCAGCCACTATTAATGGAACTCTAGGTTCAATCCCTACAGGTGACAAAGGCATCTTGATGTCTAGTTGGCAGCTGGTATCAAGGGGAGTGCCCCAGGGGTCGGTCCTGGGGCCGGTTTTGTTCAACATCTTCATAAATGATCTGGATGATGGAATGGATTGCACCCTCAGCAAGTTCACGGATAACACTAAGCTGGAGGGAGAGGTAGATACGCTGGAGGGTAAGGATAAGGTCAAGAGTGACCTAGACAAATTGGAGGATTGGGCTAAAAGAAATCTGATGATGTTCAACAAGGATAAGTGCAGAGTCCTGCTCTTAGGACGGAAGAATCCCATGCACCGCTACAGGCTGGGGACCGACTGGCTAAGCAGCAGTGCTGCAGAAAAGGACCTGGGGATTACAGTGGATGAGAAGCTGGATATGAGTCAGCAGTGTGCCCTTGTTGCCAAGAAGGCTAACAGCATATTGGGCTGCATTAGTAGGAGCATTGCCAGCAGATCGAGGGAAGTGATTATTCCCCTCTATTCGAGACTGGTGAGGCCACATCTGGAGTATTGCGTCCAGTTTGGGCCCCCCACTACAGAAAGGATGTGGACAGATTGGAGAGAGTCCGGCGGAGGACAACGAAAATGATCAGGGGGCTGGGGCACATGACTTATGAGGAGAGGCTGAGAGAACTGGGCTTGTTTAGTCTACAGAAGAGAAGAATGAGGGGGGATTTGATAGCAGCCTTCAAGTACCTGAAGAGGGGTTCCAAAGAGGACGGAGCTCGACTGTTCTCAGTGGTAGCAGCTGACAGAACGAGGAGTAATGGTCTCAAGTTGCAGTTGGGGAGGTCTAGATTGGATGTTAGGAAACACTATTTCACTAGGAGGGTGGTGAAGCACTGGAATGGGTTCTCTAGGGAGGTGGTGGAATCTCCTTCCTTAGCGGTTTTTAAGGTCAGGCTTGACAAAGTCCTGGCTGGGATAATTTAGTTGGTGTTGGTCCTGCTTTGAGCAGGGCGTTGGACTAGATGACTTCCTGAGGTCTCTTCCAACCCTAATCTTCTATGATTCTTTTATCTTTATGTGCATGTATTACACTCCCAGACCCGAGGCAGTTTTAAAATTGGAGTTTTATTAAATGTACTATCAAAAAACTAGCTTGATTGATCATCATTGCTCGTCTGACCTTGCAGTCACATCAAACTTTGCAGCTACCAACTGTGCCTTTGACTGAGGTCTCCTCAGCAGACCTGAAAAGGACAGGGCCTGAGTAAAGCTAACCCTGATAGTCTGTTCTGAGTGCTACGTGTGCAGCCACGATTAATTGCACATTTGGGCTTCATTCCTACAGAGGCTAAAGCACATACATAGCTTTATGTATGTGAGTTGTCACACTAAAGGGAATGGCTTGACTCATATGCTTAAAGTCATACACATACTTAAGTTTTGTGGGATTGAGGCTAGTGGCCCTAATATTGTGTGGTGCAGCATACCAACAACTCCCATTGAAATCAGTGGGAGCTGAGGGTACTCTGCATTTCCCAGAACGCATTCAGCATTTTCCAAGGTATGAACTAATATTACAGGCCAATGGTTCTCAAACCGTGGCTCATCGAGCTGCTTCTGTCAGAATGATAGAACATCTGTCAACTTTCCAGCAGTGACACTTCCTGCTACAGTAATTGTAGCCCAGTCCAGGATTATTTTAAGGTTTCCAGATGCTTTCCTGACCAATTAAACTACCACAAAACAAGCCCTATTCTGCACCTCATTTGGCTACTTCACATCCTTGTCAGGTGCATTTCGGGTCAATGCCCAGATCTTCCGAGGACACCAAAAGTAGGTGGGGGAAGGAGTGGGAGTAAGTACACAAGATATAGAACAAAAATGCAAAGTGTTCTGGACAGATTAAAGCAACAGGGGCTGCTGGCAAAGAGGGGAGAGTCTCACTAAGCAATAAACTGCTCAGAGACAAAATGCTGGGATGCTACCAAGCAATGCATCTGTCCCATTAAAGCAAATTTATTGTTATGTTATTTCCGTAATACTGTCCTGCTATTAATTGTTAATGTAACTGTGCATACCAGGTGCTGCAGTGAAGATGAGAGGCTGAGGTTGGGACATTGGAATATAAGCGGCCAAGAGAGGACCTGGATCTGAAAAAGCAGCCCATGATATGAAAAAGTTTGAGAACGACCACTGGTCGCCTTCCTTGTGCAGACATTACCCAGAAATCCCTGCTGACTTAAAGGGATGCAAAAGAATGGCTGAATAAAAAAATGCTACTGTCATTAAATCATTAACATTAACAATAGTATTTATTTATACATGGTAAATACTTTGCAAGACGGGAGATCCCAGATTGTCCTAATCTGCAATTCACAATGGTTACTTAGATTTAACTGGGCAATATAATGGAACAGCCAATGTGGGACTTGATTAATAAAAATTAAAGGGAGGTAATATAAGTAATGCCAATCAACACAGGTTTATGGAAAACAGATCTTGTCAAACTCACTCGAGATCTTTTTTTTTATTAAATTACAAATTTGCTTGGTAAAGGTAACAGTGTTGATCTAATATATGTAGACTTCTGTAAGGTATTTGGCTTGGTACCTCATGCCTTGCTGTGTGTCTGCTTGAAGTTTACAGAGTGCTCTGTTTGGGAGGCTATATGCTGAGCCTAAGGGCCTGCTAGGCCAGGCTGAGAGCTTCCTAAGGAGGCTCTAGCCTGCCATCCTTTGATCTCTAATCCCTTTAGGATCCTTCGAGGAGGGGGTGGGGCTAACTCAAGGGTTTAAAAAGCCAGCTCCTAAGTGACAAGAGGAGCCAGTAAACAGGGGAGTTTTGTGAGGGTTTAGAGAGGGAGTCTGAGAGCCAGGTAAACATTCGGTAAACATAGCCAATAACCCCCTTCCCCCCCCACACATACACCAAAGGAAAACCCACACAAAGAACAAGAATACAAACAAACACTCGCAAGAATAAACCTAATGCAGGCAAAAGTCCAGCAGCAGAATGAGGGCATCCGGATTCTTGGCCTGACTGCCCCATGTCCCGTTCCCTGCCTTGTGGGCAGGTAGTGTATGTGTGCACTCGGTACAACTGCAAGCAGCTCATGGTTCTCAGAGACCAAGCAGGGTTCTTCAGACCAGAGCGGCTGAGCTGGGGGAGCAAAGGGAGACAGAGAGGTAGGCAAAGGAGACTTTCTGGGACACAGTAGAGCGGTCCCCCCACCCAGTCTGACAGCCTCTGTGCTGTTGAGGAGCCTTACAGAAATGCAGATAGCTGGCTTTGTGAACCTCACAGTGAATTGCCTGACAGGTGCGAAGGTTGCAGACCTCTCCAGTCATCTAGACAGACTTATGTGCAGTGCCGGGGAGGAGCTGGTGCTCATGGTACACATAGGTGCCACTGACATAGGGAAGAGTAGGAGGGAGGTTCTGGAGCCAAATTTAGGCTGCTGAATTCAGTCCAGGATCTCCATGGTAGCATTCTCTGGAAAGCTTCCAGTTCCACACACAGGCCCAGTTAGACAGGCAGCACTGCAGGGTCTCAATGTGTGGATGAGATGATGGTGTACAGAAGAGGGATTTAGGTTTAGTAGGATCTGGGGAACCTTTTGGGACAGACAAGAGGAGGAGTTCCCCAGAGGAGGCTGCAAAGAGTTATAAAGGGGTCTCACAAAGCTGGGTGATCAGGCAGCAAAATGGGAGATGAAATTCAATGTTGGTAAGTGCAAAGTAATGCACACTGGAAAACATAATCCCAACTATACATACAAAATGAGGGAGTCTTAAGTTAGCTGTTACCACTCAAGTAAGATCTTGGAGTCATCATGGATAATGCTCTAAAAACATCTGCTTAATGTGCAGTGGCAGTCAAGAAAGCTAACAGAATGTTAGGAACCATCAGGAAAGAGATAGAAAAGAAGACAGAAAATATCATATTGCCACTCTATAAATCCATGGCATGCCCACACCTTGAGTACTGCATGCAGTTCTGGTGGCCCCATCTCAAAATGAATATATTAGAAATGGGGAAAGTACAGAGAAGGGCAACAAAATTTATTAGGGGTATGAAACAGTTTCTGTATGAGGAGAGATTATAAAGACTGGGACTGTTTAGCTTATATTGTTTAGGTAGCTGTCCATATATTGACCAGACAATTGCAGGGAATAGAGGTCTTGAAAGTACGTGCAGGTATATTTATACGTGTACGTATAAGTACTTCTGTAATGGTGTATGTGACACTTATACTTAAGTCCTTTTGATCAGTACTTATAGCAACATGAATTTTAAACAGGTACTCATCATCAAAGAAGCGTCTTTCTAATGGGGTTCTACAGGGATTGGTCCTACATTATTTAACTCTTTTATCAGTGACCTGTAAGAAAACAGAAAATTGACAGATAAAATTTGCAGATGACACAAACACTGGGGGAGTGGTAAATAGCGAAGAAGACAGGTGACTGATGCAGAGTGATCTGGATCATTTGGTAAACTTCATGCAAGCAAACAATGGGTGAGATTCACAAGGGGAATTAAGCTGCTGCAATTCTCAGTGTTGCAATGCCTAACTTTTAGGTGACCTGCTGCCTAGTAGAATTCACAACCTTGAGGTAGGTGTCTGGGCTCCCTGTCAATGCATGGAGAGAGTTAGTTGCCTGTGACAGGCTGTACAAACCCCTCAATGGACAGGAGGGGTTTCAGGAGCAGCTCTGGGCTAAGGAAACCCTGCCCTTCTGCCCATGCCAAGCATGCTCGAGTTGGAGGCAGGGTTTAAAAACCAGCCAGGCAGCTCACTCAGCGGCTGGCAAGCCAGGGAGGAGGATGTGCCCAGGGAGCTCCAGGGGAGAACCACCAAGCCAGGGACCAGGAGGAGCCATAGCGCCCACTGACTGGGACCAGGGCTGGAAACCCGGAAGGCGACACTCCCCAGAGATGGGCGATAGCTGGATGGGGTGCAGATTCAGATAGGACGTGACCCAGGGAAGCTGATTTGAGGCTGACACAAGATGTCGACAGGTGAGCAGCCAAACCAATCTCCCAGGGCCCTGAGTTGGAACGTGGTGGAGTGGGAGGGTCCGATTCTCCTACCCCCCACCCTGCACCATGACCACTAGGCGGAGTTGCTGGTCTGAGGACTGTGTTCACTAAGGGACGTTGCCTCCCCAAGGACTGCATCCACTAGGTGGGGTTGCCACCCTCTGGACCACGCCCATTAGGGGTGACTGCCACCACTTGCCTCCCAGCTACGGTGCCTAAGAATGGAATTAGCAAAAACTAGCACGCTAACGGGAAGCCACCTAAACTAGACAATAGGAAATGCTGAAGGGAGGGATGTGGCCTAAGCCCATCCCCTCAAAGGGAATTTAGCACCTCAGTCTAGGCTGGAGGGAGACGTCTAGCTGCTCTCAGGATTCATGGCTGTGAATCCTCTCCTGGAATTGGTGTCTACGGCAGCTCAGCTGTTTTTCCAGGCAAATAGTAGCAATGGTGGTTGGACCCTTGCTCCATAATCATTATTCCGCTGGTTAGAGCACTCGCCCAGAATGTGAAGGGCCCAGGTTCAGTATCCCACCCTGCCTGATGTGAGGCAATAACTTGAACTTGGAGCCCCACCTCACAGGAGAGAGCTCTAACCTCTGGGGTGGGTCTCTCTTTTTCTCTCTCAACCTCTCCTGTTGGAACTTTTCCACGGTGTGTAAATTAAATAGTCATTGGGTGCGTGCGCAAGAGAGAGAGAGACAAGAAGGACTAACAAGATCCATTGGCTGGAAGTTGAATGTAGACAAATTCATACTGGAAATAAGGTGTGATTTTTTTTGATAGTGCAGGTAATTAACCATTGGAACAATATACCAACGGTCGTGGTGGATTCTCCATCACTGACAATTTTTAAATTAAGATTGAATGCTTTTCTAAAAGACCTGCTCTAGTTCAAAAAGGAATTAATTCAGGGCAGTCCTATGGCCTGTGATATACAGGAGGTCAGAACAGCTCATCACAGGGTCTTAACTGGCCTAATAAACTATGAATTTATGAAATCCGCATGATTACTTGTACAGTAAAGTAGTACACTCAGTGTAAGTAAGCATAGCAGAATTAAGCCCTAAGGGCAAAATTCGTAGATGATAGAGAAAAATACCTGTTAGGTCCCATCTAGTCTTGAGGCCAATGCAGGATCACTCCCATTTTCTACTGTTTTATACAGTCTATTTTACACCGTAATCTCCATGCAGTACTCCAAGGTCTCTAGATACCAGCAAAGAATGGAATTAATCGTTCACAGGGTAACATAACCAAATAGATTTGGGAGTCAAAGTGGACCACACCAATTCTCTTACCCCGCACACTGAATACATAAGCTTTGCATGTCTAGAAAAGGAACAAGGGGATCAGGAGTCCTGCCTGTGTAGAAAAGTGCTACATTTCTGCCTTGAGGAGCATGGAGAACAGCATTGGAAGCAGAGGCCTTTGTAAGAGAACAGCCTGCTACCCCTCCTTTCAACACTGGACCTTGTGCCAGCCAGAAGATTAAAGAGAACAGTGGTGGTAGAACTGGGGATTGTGTCTAAAAGCAGCACTCAAGGCAGGTTTCCTCCAGTGGAAGTCCTGAGCTTGTGGGGGAATGGCTAGGGCTGGACAGTGGCGTTATTTCACCAGAGGATACGCCTCCATTCTGAACCAGTGAATTCTACTAAGGCCAGTATTTGAAAATCTGCTGCTTTTTTCTCCCATTCAAGGTGAAATCCTGGACCCAGTGGAATCAATGGACAAAGCACCCATTAGTGTAAATGAGGCTTGTATCCCTACCTTTTCAGTCATCCTTACATGCTGCAGAATTGCAAGATTGCAAAACTCCACCATTAAATAAGAAAAGCTCCCCAGTTATAATAATCCTTGACCGTCACACAGCATCTTGCAACAGGAAGGACCCAGCACTGGCCAGAAAGGAGGTACCATTAAGAAATCAGCACCTAGCAACTGTTACAGTGGCCAACTCATGATCTTATTACATGTCTTGCGATAGTGTTTCTCTTTAAGCCCCAGTTGCGGAAATCATGATATGGTGTGAGAATTTCAATTTTCATTTAGAGAAAAAGTAAACGTCTAGCTATGGTTGCAGAGTAAAACTTGAACTTGTGAAGTGCATCCTGAAGGCTCAGAAAATAAAAGGCAAAGAAAAAAGAGCCCAACATTAATTGTTTTTGAAAAATCTCCCAATTTTTAAGCTAATCTCATGATTTTGGGGGACCTGACTCATGAATTTTTAATGTTTGGGGTTGGCAGTGCTGCTCAGTTACCTGCAAGCCATTCTCACTAATAGCACTGCTAATAGAGAACACAGTAGGGGCGGTCATAGAGGAGGATGGTATACAGGCGTTCAAACCTCTTAGTTCAGGCCTGTTGCATTTGGAAATTCATATTTATAAATAAATAACTGCAGATCACTCCCACACAGTTAACTAAAAATGTACCACTGCTTTGCCCCCACCACCAGAATGGCATCTGCAACAACCGCCCCCTATTCCCACAGGGGGAAAAAAGACACCAGCAGAACCCCCCTTAACCAGAGAAAGGAGAACAGCCAGAGTTCAAGAAACCCACTAGTGTCCTTGCTTTGCCACTCTAATATGGCAGGCACTCAGGTATTGCAGTGATGGGTTCCAGCACAAAACACTAAGGTAGCTAGCTAGATTTCTCCTGATGTGGATGTGAAGCAGCACAGTCCTGCACTATGCCATGTCACCTTCACTGAGAAATAAACCTATCACTATCAAATGCCAAACCAGACCCAGAACATGTTTAATAGACGAGGACCATTTCTGTGATGTTCACGGTATGCACAGAGAAGTTTGATAAAAAACATAAAATACTCTTGCTGTAAGATTGCAACATAACACTACTTGATTTCTTAGAATTCAGAACCCTAACACAAGAGCCTAAAAAACAGAAAGAGAGAAAGCAGGCTGCTCCCTAAGGCAGAGAGGCACAACTTTTCCACCTTTCTGTAAGCTGGTCTTTGCCAAAATGGCTGATCACATGCTTCTCTACAGAGCCTGCAAGCAGGACCAGGAACCTCCTCCCTTCCAACCCAGACTCTTAAGTGATACCTTGCGATTCCAACACTGACCTTAGTGCATCAGTTTCCTTTCTCTGTTTTCCTAAGCCTCAATGCAGGAATCACTAGGTGAAATTTCACAGCAGGAGGTAAGACTAGATGAGTATAGTGGCCCCTTCTAGCGTTAAAATCCATGAATCTGTGCATGTTTCTGGCACATGATGTGAATTTATGAAAAGTAATTAACTTCCTTTTCAAAATGGGCATTAGATGACCTCGTAGCATAAATAGAGCTCTCCTTGAGTCTTCCAGAATATCCTCCAGGCTTCTGCACAGATACTACAGGGTTATTTCTTTCTCCCCAGACACAAATATTTCCTAGCAAGTAGAATGATGTCATATTAGTTAATGGTCTTTAACTATGCCTGGCCACTTAGGGACAGTGAGAGAGGAAAGCTTGTCATACATAGGCCTTGTGGCTACTGAGAACTGGTCTCTTGCCTCAAAAAGGTGTGCACACAACTATAGCACTTATCAGTGTACTTTTGTGATTGTACAGCTGTGTCACAAAGCCGGGAGCCCACGGGCCTTCTCAGTGACTCTGCTGAGATGAAGGAGAACTGGACTGCCCATGCCCCAGATAGCACCATCAGCGTCTCCCCAGAGCAGCCTGCTCCGAGAAGGCAGAGGCAGCAGCAGGCAGCCCTGTGCGCGGGAGCGGAGCAGTGAAATGGGGAATGTCAATTGTAGAGAGAAGGGTGGTAAATGTTGAACCCACATAGGAATTAGGTTTGTGCCGACATAAGATTACAGCAGCTCTAGGGAGAGGAACAAGAACCGAGCACGAGTTAAAAATGGAAAGGGATGGATATGGGGAAAACCGCCCATTTGGCCTGCATCCCTCTCACCCTCCTGCGTGTGTGAGTGAGGTGCCTCGACTGGGCGTTCTTTGAGGCCAGACCCCGCCTTACTGCAGCCCTGTGGCAGGCCGAGCACACATGTGGACGCTCTGATTCTTCAAGGGTGATATTCCAGTAGTACACGGCAGCCCCCGGTCAGGCTCGGGGCCTCATTATGCAAAATGTTGTAAAGACACAAAGGAAGACACAGTCCCTGCCCTGAACAGTTTATTGTTCCGGGGCCAGAGTCTCAGCTGGTGTCATTCAATATAGTTCCTCTGAAGTCAATGAAGCTTTGCCAATTTATACCAGACCTGGCCCAAAGAGTAAATAAACTTATCTTTAAACAGCAGCTTTCATCCTGAAGCACTTCTGCTAAATAGTCAAACAAGCCCCTTTGTGCTTGCTCCCACATGACCCCTGCTGCTTGGGAGGCGATCCCCATACACAGCCACAAAACTAACTCCTCCTCCTTCACAACCCTCCTTAACCGTCTTTTTCCCGGGTGCCTACAAAAAACGTGACTATGCTTAGGCCGCTGGTGTGCCGAGACCACCATCAATATTGTCTCGTTTCTTTGTGCGCCCCCCTCTGTCTGTATCTACTAGTTGTCGTTTGTTTTATTCTTTGATTGTAAACTCCAGGGGGCAGCATTTTTTCCTGTATTCGTACAGCACCTAGCACAATGGGGTCTTGGGCCATGACGGGGGCTCCCAAGTGCTATGGTAATACAAATCGCAAATAATAATAACAAGCACCACCACAGGAATCACATCAGCGACGACTCGTGCAGTTCTCAACAACATACACAGAAGTATAGGACAGAAAGTAAAGTAGAACTGAATTTATGGGAGCAGCATGTGTTCGCTGTGCTGGTGTAGTGCCAACAGACCCCGGTCGTCAGTGGGATCGAACCGGGGACCTCTGGGGCTTAGTGCATGAGCCCCTACCGCATGAGCTAAAAGCCAGCTGGCTGCTAGCTAAGGCTGTTGAGCAAACTCATTTTATCTCTCTCTTCAAGGCACCATTAGATGGGCCGGAGCACCACACCCGGGCGATGTGGGGGTTACACTGGCGTTTTGCTGGGCTAGCCCTCCTCTCACAAAGAGATCCGCGGGGGCTTTCGCTTTGGTCAGGATTTCAGTTATGTGCTTCGTCTGAAAGGAGACACTTCGAGTTTAACAGTGCCGCCTCTACCAGTTCTCGGGCATTGATTGACACTGACTCACAGGGAAGGGAGCCATCACACAGGACCATCAGTCCCACTTCCTGCCCCCGGCTTTTCCAGACAAGTCTCCCATACATCGCACACCAGGCAGTATAGAAGGATAGAGTGAAATTTCCATTCACCAGGCTGTATTGAAGCTTTCTCAAAGGCACAAGTATCAGTGTGTAACCCACACCCACTCAGTGTGACACTGTCCCCCTCTAGAGGTGGCTGGGCCACACTGTGTCCATGAGTCTGCTGGCCTCTGGATCTTAAAGCATGAGTCCCTACTACCCAAGGTGAAGGATCTAGGTCAGTAGAGTTGCCAGCTGTCTAATCACACAAAACCAAACACCCTTGCCTTGACCCCCATCCCACCCCTTCTCCGAGGCCCCATCCCCTGCTCACTCCATCCCCCCTCCCTCTGTCACTCACTCTCCCCCACCCTCACTCACTTTCACTGGGCTGGGGCAGGGGTTTGGGGTGCGGAATGGGGTTTGGGGTGAGGGCTCTGGGAGGAAGTTTGGGTGCAGGAGGGGGCTTAGGGCTGGGGCAGGAGATGCGGGGTGAAGGGTGTGGGCTCTGGGAGGGAGTTTGGGTGCGGGAGGGGGCTCAGGGCTTGGGCAGGATTGTGGGGTGTGGGAGGGGGGTGAGGGCTCCGGCTGGGCGGTGCTTACTCAGGAGGCTCCCGGAAGTGGCCGACACGTCTGGCTCCTAGGCTCAGGGGCAGCCAGGTGGCTCTGTGTGCTGCCTCTGCCTGCAGACACTGCCCCCGCAGCTCCCATTGGCTGTGATTCATGGCCAATGGGAGCTGCAGAGTCGGTGCTTGGGGCGGGGGCAGCATGCAGAGACCCCTCTGGTCCCCCCTGCACCTAGGAGCTAGACGTGCCGGTTGCTTCTGGGAGCCGCACAGAGACAGGGCAGGTAGGGAGCCTGCCTTAGCCCCGCTGCACTGTCAGACTTTTAGTGGCCTATTAAAATCTCTCAGATTGGTTTCAGTAGCCTCTGGAACATTGAGGCTGATTCTGGGAGTCTGCAGGCCAATCTGGGAGGGTTGGCAATCCTATCGGTCAGTTACAAATGAGAGAGAAAGGCAAAAGCCAGGCATATACCCAGACAGAAAGTACATACTTTCGCTTCCTTCTCTCCAGCATCTGTGTATAAACACTGGACACTCTGCGATTGACACACCCATAGACAGTCCCGGGTCCTAGCACAAGACGCAGGCCTCATTCAGCATTAATACGTTTGCTCTCAGGGCCAGAGAGCGAGAAGGGAAGACTTTTAAAAAGAGAGCGACAATGAGGAAAAGATTAAGAAACGTCCAGAGTCTTTAAGAACTTGCATACTGGGGCTGCAGTCACCCCTGTAGCCGTAATATGCCGTCATCTAGTTAGTATCTGTCTGCATTTATCTAAGTAGGTTACTTACCAGACATTCCAAAGCCAATTTTCGTTGACTTCAGTAAATAAATAAAAAACTGCCTGCTTAAGCATCATAGTAGGATAAGGTAAAATAGATTGTCCTGAGCTTATGCACCCACTTGAATGAGGGAGAAATAGTATGATTCTGGGGTAATGCATTCTGGGCTGGCTGCTCCCCATAGAATGGACAGAGAAGGCATTAGCCCAGAGAAGGCCTGGTCTCCTCGCTGCGTCTCACTCTGAGTATGTCTACACTAGAGCTGGAGGTGCAGAGACACTGATTGGATTAGTGTGCTAAAGTAGCAAGGTAGCTGCAGCTGCAGGGTGGAGGGGCGGGCTTGTCACCCCACGTACAATCCTGTCTGACACCGTACGGTCCCTTCTCCGGCACCTCGCCCGTCTTGCAGCTCTGTTTTGCGCACTGGCTCACTCACAGCGAGTGCAGGCATGGCTACCCATGCTGGAAATTAAACGTCCAGCTGCAGCACAGACGTGCCCTTTCTGTCTGACTGGAACCTCTGGCAGTTCTTGGGTTAGAAAAAAGCTCATTCTGGTCTCATTTACACCACATTTACACCTGCGTAACTCCATTGTGCTACACTCCCGATTTACACTGGGATCTGCTTCAGGCCTCATAAGTCTATCTTCTATATCCGATATTTTGACCTTCCTGAAGCTGCGCACGGAGCACATCTTCCCTGCACACGGAGACAGGGCGAAACGTGGTCCTCGTTCTGCTTCCCCGCACAGGGACTGTGGTAAAGCAGCTTTCTTCCCACGTGGGGTTCTGGCTACTCTGGGTTGTGCCTCAGTTGCACATGCCATACGTGCACCTGTGCGGACCGAACACGTCACTGCTTTGTCGTTGGACTGTGTCTTTTACCTGAGAATCTCAAACACTTTAAAAACATTCACTCTCACAATGCTGCAAAAGGCTGATAGTATTAATGTTATCCCCACTTCACAGCTTAAAAGGTAAACTAAAGCAGAGAGAGGTATATTGCATTGGCCAAAGTTACACTGTGACAAACCCAGAATTCCTAGCTCTGAGCTCCTTGCCTTAACTGCTAGCCCACCCACCTCTGCAGTGATGGGACTAGAACCAGGGATTCCGACTCCCAGTCCCCTGCTTTGACTGCTATAGGCCAAGTCTTCAGCACTGCTAGAGTTACCCTGCTTACTACAAAGAATACTTTGCTATTTATGTAAGTTAAGTTAATAATTAATACAGTCCACTGGCTGCTACAATTAAAGAGAACATAACAAAGCATTATTTCCAGTGTTATCATTCACCACGGTTTTTGAGTTTGGTTAAACATGAGTAAAAATACTTAGTACTAGGATAGCAAATTCCCATCTCATGATATTAGCTATATAACACCTTAGGTGTATGTCTTAAAGCTTTAATTTCAGCAGGCATGAAAGTCACTGACCACCTGATAGGTACTTATATGACCTCACAGCAAGCCAGGGGTTCATCTCTGCCCTGACTTGCAAGTACAGTAACAGAGCTGGCCTTAGACACAAGACATTTGGGGTTCTGGTCTTAGGCTATATACATTCAAGGCCATCTTTTCAAATGCATTGCAGGGTAGGAGTAGGTAGTTCATAATTTACCAATCACTCTAGACTAGCAGTGTTAATTGCTAAGCTTCCCTCATGGAATAAAAAAATTGAAACAGCTGTGTATCAAAAGCCTCCTTAAGTAGAACAGTGGCTACTCTACACATTTGTGTTATTAATATTTACATTTCCAAATAAAGAACATACTCAGAACAAACATTCTTAACAGCTGCACATTGACAGGAAATCCTTCCAAGGTCTTCTATTTGTGTGTGTGTGTGTGTATCGATAGCTATATATCTATCATCATCTATATCTATATCTATATATCTATATAAGGCCTTAGAAGAATTTCCTGTCAATGCTCTGCTGATAAGTATATATATACATATAAAAATTTGGATGCACACAGTTTAATATCGCATAAGCTATTAACATATGCCTGTCTCTGAAGGAAGGACATTTATTTAGGTCTCACTCATGTAAGAGCTACCATATGGCATATTTTTCATATCTCACTGGAACTCTTTATACATGTATTCAGTCAAGGAAAAATATTTCCCAGAAACTTCTTGTGGTCATTTATGACCAATAAGTAGAAGATGTTTAATTTAAATAAGCAACCCTCATAAAGGAAGCTCTGTAGAGTTCTTGGAATGTTGTCAAGGAATTTCAGCTTATAGGACTTCACATAAAATTCATACAAAATGCCTTGAAAGCTGTATATTTCTTCACCTTTTTCTTGGCAGTGCAAGGAGCCCTGTTGGCAGAAGGCATGTGGGGGTGACCCTTATTTTCCATGTTAGGGGACCCTCTATTCATTCAGGTTTGGCCTAAAAGATGTAGTGTCAAGAAAAATGTGATCCTACAGTAACTCACTCCTGCTGAATAGAGCGGCTCCCAGAGATTCCATGTCAGATCGCTGCCTGAAAAGTTTGTTTTTCTCCCATCAAATGTGAAAATTATGACCTGGTTTAATGCAAAAATGATGTCCTTGTTCATTGATTCTGAATGCTGTTCCAATATGATGGAAGGCTCACCACAAGCACTGGTAAAGCCAAATCACTGGCCCACATCAGATGCTGATGATGTGTCTTTTGCCAAATGCTGGATTCTCCTTCTAACATGGCTGTCTTTTGGCCTCAGATAGATTAAACTGCTATTCAGGCCTGGAATTACTGCCATTACAGATTGTGTAGCCACTGCACGCTGATACTGATGTCTTTGGAAGTGCACTTGCTACAGTGCTAACCGTCCCCAGATGATTTAAAGAGGTTGGTTTGGGTTGGCAATTCATTTTGCAGTGAACTTTGTGGGGTAATCACATGTAGAACTGCCAGATAAAGCTTTGCTTTGCTAAGGATGTTCTAGTGTATGATAAAAAAAATGCAAAATCCTCTTTGGTTCTCCAGGTGCACACAGTGAAATGTAGCTTTATTTAATCTCTACCCAGGGATGAGTGAAGGTCACATGAAATCTTCAACTAGCAGCAGCCTTTCAGAAACAAAGACAAGCGAGAGCACATCTCAGCACCTCGTTGGCTGCCTGAGAGTCTCCAGGCCCCCATCGAAGTCCTACTCTTAATCTTTAAAGCCCTCAAAGGTGCCGGAGTCTGGCTGTCTGGTCCTCCGTCTGCTACAGCTGTGACCAGCAAGGACTCTGCAATTAGTGGAGCCCCGCGTGGAGTTTGCTGGCTGTCAGGGACAGAGAGTTCTTAGTAGCGGGTCCGTGTCTCTAGACCAGGGGTTCTCAACCTTTTTCTTCCTGAGGCCCCCTCAACAGGCATCAGAAGCTCCACGGCCCCCCTGGGCCACAACAACGGGCTTTCTGCATATAAAAACCAGGGCCAGCGTTAGGGGTAGCAGGAAGGGCAACTGCCTGGGAACCCATGCCACAGGGCCCCCCATGAAGCTTCAGTCTCCAGGGCTGAGGATGTGAGGGAGATTCCCAAACCTGAGCCGGCTTTTGTAGGTGCCAAATCCGAGGAACTGTCCCAGACTGAAGTGTCGCTAGAGGAGGTTTTGGAATTAACTGAGACACTTACCAGTAACAAGTCACCGGGGCCTGATGGCATTCACCCGAGTTCTGAAAGAACTCAAATGTGGAACTGTGGAACTATTAACTATGGTTTGTAACCTGTCCTTTAAATCAGCTGCTGTACTCAATGACTGGAAGACAGCTAATGTAACGCCAATATTTAAGAAGGGCTCTAGAGGTGATCCTGGCAATTACAGACCAGTAAGTCTAACGTCAGTACCAGGCAAATTAGTTGAAACATTCGTAAAGAATAAAATTGTCAGACACACAGAAGAACATAAATTGTTGCACAAAAGTCAGCATGGTTTCTGTAAAGGGAGATCATGTCTTACTAATCTATTAGAGTTCTTTGAGGGGGTCAACAAACATGTGGACAAGGGGGATCCCGTGGACATAATGTACTTAGATTTCCAGAAAGCCTTTGACAAGGTCCCTCACCAAAGGCTTTTATGTAAATTAAGTTGTCATGGGATAAGAGGGAAGATCCTTTCATGGATTGAGAACTGGTTAAAAGACAGGGAACAAAAGGTAGGAACAAATGGTAAATTTTCAGAATGGAAAGGGGTAACTAGTGGTGTTCCCCAAGGGTCAGTCCTAGGACCAGTCCTATTCAACTTATTCATAAATGATCTGGAGAAAGGGGTAAAGAGTGAGGTGGCAAAGTTTGCAGATGATACTAAACTGCTCAAGATTAAGACCATAGCAGACTGTGAAGAACTTCAAAAAGGTCTCACAAAACTAAGTGATTGGGCAACAAAATGGCAAATGAAATTTAATGTGGATAAATGTAAAGTAATGCACATTGGAAAAAATAACCCCAACTATACATACAATATGATGGGGGCTAATTTAGCTACAACTAATCAGGAGAAAGATCTTGGAGTCATTGTGGATAGTTCTCTGAAGACGTCCACGCAGTGTGCAGAGGCAGTCAAAAAAGCAAACGGGATGTTAGGAATCATTAAAAAAGGGATAGAGAATAAGACGGAGAATGTCTTATTGCCCTTATATAAATCCATGGTACGCCCACATCTTGAATACTGCGTACAGATGTGGTCCCCTCATCTCAAAAAAGATATACTGGCATTAGAAAAGGTTCAGAAAAGGGCAACTAAAATGGTTAAGGGTTTGGAACGGGACCCATATGAGGAGAGATTAAAGAGGCTAGGACTTTTCAGTTTGGAAAAGAGGAGACTAAGGGGGGATACGATAGAGGTCTATAAAATCATGAGTGGTGTGGAGAAAGTGAATAAGGAAAAGTTATTTACTTGTTCCCATAAGAACTAGGGGTCACCAAATGAAATTAATGGGCAGCAGGTTTAAAACAAATAAAAGGAAGTTCTTCTTCACTCAGCGCACAATCAACCTGTGGAATTCCTTGCCTGAGGAGGTTGTGAAGGCTAGGACTATAACAGGGTTTAAAAGAGAACTGGATAAATTCATGGAGGGTAAGTCCATTAATGGCTATTAGCCAGGATGGGTATGGAATGGTGTCCCTAGCCTCTGTTTGTCAGAGGTTGGAGATGGATGGCAGGAGAGAGATCACTCGATCATTACCTGTTAGGTTCATTCCCTCTGGGGCACCTGGCATTGGCCACTGTTGGTAGACAGGATACTGGGCTGGATGGACCTTTGTCTGACCCAGTATGGCCATTCTTATGTTCTTATGTACATTGCTCAGCCTTCTGCTTCAGCCCTGGGTGTTCGGGCTTAGGGCCCTGGGCTTCAGCCCCATGTGGTGGGGCTTCAGCTTTCTGCTCTGAGCCCCAAAAAGTCTAACAACAGCCCTGCTTGGTGGCCCCCCTGAAACCTGCTTGCAGCCCCCCAGAGGGTCCCGGACGCCTGGTTGAGAACCACTGCTCTAGAGCTCCTTACCAGGGATCAAAATAAACTAGAACATGACCCTTTTCAGAAAACAATAAAGGCCCACCTGTGTGCCCAATGATCAGACCTGCCGAACTTCAGCATTTTCCTAAGCGCTCAGCACAGCAGTATCCAAGTGCTGGCACCTTTACCTGTGGCCATTTTAAAAAAGTCTCCGAGGAACAGCAGCCAAACTAAGGAGGTGGACAGCAGGCTCCTTTGTGGGAAAAGGCAATTCTCCCCTTGGTGGAATTCCCGCCATGGAGAGGGTCAGCACAAGGACCTATGCACCAGGTTAGTATCTTGAAGGCTGGGGTGGATGCTGAGGGTGACATCTGCACCAGAGTGAATTCACGCACATTTGTATTCAGCACCCAAGCACTATGGTGTCGGGCTCATAGTACCAAGCCTTTCTGAGGAACTGCAGCCCCAGTCCTGGCTGCTAAATACCAGATAATAGCAGTGGGGCAGAGAAAATAAGCAGTGTAGCCAGAAAGACAGATGTTTGCAGATGTGATTAATGGCTCCATGTCTAGTTGGCAGCCGGTATCAAGTGGAGTGCCCCAAGGGTCAGTCCTGGGGCCGGTTTTGTTCAGTATTGTCATTAATGATCTGGAGGATGGCGTGGATTGCATCCTCCACAAGTTTGCAGATGACACTAAACTGGGTGGAGTGGTGAATACGCTGGAGGGTAGGGATAGGATACAGAGGGACCTAGACAAATTAGAGGATTGAGCCAAAAGAAATCTGATTAGGTTCAACAAGGACAAGTGCAGAGTCCTGCACTTAAGACGGAAGAACCCCATGCACTGCTACAGACTAGGGACCGAATGGCTAGGCAGCAGTTCTGCAGAGAAGGACCTAGGGGTGACAGTGGATGAGAAGCTGGATATGAGTCAACAGTGTGCCGTTGTTCCCAAGAAGGCTAACAGCATTTTGGGCTCTGTAAGTAGGGGCATTGCCAGCAGATCGAGGGACGTGATCGTTCTCCTCTATTCGACATTGGTGAGGCCTCATCTGGAGTACTGTGTCCAGTCTGGGGCCCCACACTACAAGAAGGATGTGGAAAAATTGGAAAACGTCCAGCGGAGGGTAACAAAAATGATTAGGGGGCTGGAACAAATGACTTATGAGGAGAGGTGAGGAACTGGGATTGTTTAGTCTGCAGAAGAGAAGAATGAGGCGGGATTTGATAGCTGCTTTTAACTACATGAAAGGGGGTTCCAAAGAGGATGGATCAGGGTGAGGGATAGCTCAGTGGTTTGAGCATTGGCCTCCTAAACCCAGGGTTGTGAGCCTTGAGGGGGTCATTTAGGGATCTGGGGAAAAAAATTGGGGATTGGTCCTGCTTTGAGCAGGGGGTTGGACTAGATGACCTCCTGAGGTCCCTTCCAACCCTGAGATTCTATGTGAGTAGCAAAGACAAAAGGGTCTGTGAGATGGAGACACATACAGAGGCTGTTCCAGATAGCAAAGGTTGCACAGGAGAAGGCTCTCATCCCACTAGCAGCAGGAGTAATAGGAAGCGGGCTAGAATTACAGGTACATGAGGAGTGGGAAGGGGAGCAGAGAGGGGCAAAGTCCAAGAAGCAGGCAGGGCAAGCCCAGCATTCAGGCCAGTTCTGAAGAGAAAGCTGAAATGAATAGATGCTCCATTAATGCATATGACCCTAGAGCAATGGTGCTCAAACTTATTTGATCGCACCCCCTTCTTTGTGTCTGTAGTAGTTTGCGACCCTTTCCCGCCACACAAGCACATATACTGATAAAAAAAATCAACATGCTAAAATCAACATCACTAAGTATTAAAAACAGTGAGGCAGTGATTCGAATAGAGCCAACGATCCACTGTAATAAGAGCAAAGGCAAAACTGCAATTGTGGTTGATGCTTACAATTAAATGTGCATTAACGTACGACTTTGTATAATGCTCCGCAAGCTTGTCAGAAATCCGTCCACATGCACAACGCCATCTAGAGTCGAATGCACGGGGCCGTCTGACAGTGCCACTGGAACATTTTTAATAGTGGGGGTGCCGAAAGCCAGCCCCCTAACCCCTGTCCACCCCTCCCCTGCAGAGCTGAGGCCAGGAGCCCAGGCGCACGGGGCGGCAGCCCAGACTCCGGGCGCGCGGGGCGGCAGGCGGGACCCCGGGTGTGGGGCTGGCGGCCGGGAGCCCAGGGGTGCTGCAGCACCCCCAGCACCTCTAGTTCCTGCGCTTACGCCGTCTGCGGACCTGATACGTCTGAAGGAATCAGCTAGTTATTCATTGCTGGGGGTAAAATGTGCGCAGTACCTTTTCTTTTCCCCTCAAGCTTCTCCCGCCCCGCCAGGGCCTGCCCCCTAGTTTGAGAACCTCTGTCCTAGAGGTTAGATTTTAGAGACTCCTGCAGAAGGTTCAAATGGAGTTTGATTCCAAGTCTACATCAGATACTGGTAAACTGCTTCCTTTCCTTCCGTTCTGCTACCATCAGCTGACTCCAGGCCTCTGGCATATTATTAATATGACCCTCTGGCATTATCTTCTCCTGTCTTATGAAGAAATACCATAGAACGATGACTGCGCATCCCATGATTTGAGTTGCAGATTGCATGCCACCAAGGATACATCAGCTTTGAAGGACTGATGATCTGCTAGGACATCAGCACTTCCAGAAATCCTGCTGTCCCATTGCAGAGTGGCTGCAGCAGGCTGAGCAGGGAATGGCAGCCAAGGGGTTGACAGAACTGGAAAAGCACCAGTAGAAGTTATTGCTCTGACTTCACTCTCCCCAGCCCAGCAGTGGCAGAACAGATCTGGTTTTACAGTTGTTAAGCAAGGCTGGATAAAAAATGTTGGTGCCCAGGACCAGAAA
Organism: Chelonia mydas; assembly: GCF_015237465.2. Taxonomy (NCBI): domain Eukaryota; kingdom Metazoa; phylum Chordata; order Testudines; family Cheloniidae; genus Chelonia; species Chelonia mydas. Next base: position 15,993,500 of record NC_051259.2, on the reverse strand, counting down.
AAAAGGCAATTTAACAATTGACCACCCTCATTCTAAAAAGACGTTTGCTTAATTAGTGCTTTGTTCAGTTTAACTCTGGGGACTCATTTAGCAGCTTTACAAAATTCCGTAGAAGCAGGCTTCCAACAAACACAGCTCAGGAGCAGATCTGAAACAGACACCAGCTCGGCTCTTTGTTTGGGTAAAGAAGGTAAACAGCAGGAAATTTAATTACTTTCCCTTTAAAAATCCAGTGTCCTACTGGATTAAGACTCTTGCTTCTAGTCCAGGGTTATCAAAGACTGTGGCCAGCTTCAGAATGGACTCATGTTTCCATTAGTACAGACTAAGTGCCAGATTCTCCGTGGAGGTATTTTGGTTTACACCATGGGAGGATCTGGCCCTAAGTAACTAAAACTCCAGTTTCCCTGCTGGGGCGTTGATTTAGGTCCAGAGCTCATGGAGCACATCCAGTGCTTCTGGTTTTGTGAAAAATATTGCAGTGCTCAGATCACAGAGTGGCCACATATCATTGGCATGCTACACCATGGGGCTGGTCCATCTTATGGGCACACAGGTAGCCGTTTGCACCATAGGCTACCCTTACACCACACTGGTACAATGGAGACAGCCTCTCCTCATCCACATTCAACAGGGAGATTCAGAACAGGCCCTGCAGAATAAGGGCTACCCTCCCACAGGTCTGGATGCAGAGCGAGAGGGAGGCATGAGCCCCATTGTGCTGCTTGCACTCAGGCAGCTCCACAGGTTAAAGCGTGCCCTGGGGACGCAGGCTCTCAGCACCACAGGGCTCGCCCCACTGGAAGTGGTGGGGCACTCGCCTCCCGTCCCTCTGCTAGCTGCAGGTGGTGATGGGAACTTGGGGCCTGTCTACACGGGGAAGGTTTTCTCTGTATAACTTTAGGGTTTTTTCTGGCATAACTGTCTTGCATTCACACACAAAAGTTCTTTTTTCCAATTTATCTGTCGTCTTATCCCACTTAAATTAATCCATTTTGGTTGCGACATAACTCTATTCTGGAATGAGCCTTGTGTGGATGTAACCCTACTTCAGATTAACCACCCTACTTCTGGCAGTTGTCCCACTACTATCGCATGGTGCATAGAATCATAGAATATCGGAGTTGGAAGGGACCTCTGGAGGTCATCTAGTCCAACCCCCTACCCAGAGCAGGACCAATCCCCAACTAAATCATCCCAGCCAGGGCTTTGTCAAGCCTGACCTTAAAAACTTCCAAGGAAGGGGATTCCACCAACTCCCTAGGTAACGCATTCCAGTGTTTCACCACCCCCTAGTGAAAAAGTTTTTCCTAATATCCAACCTAAATCTCCCCCACTGCAACTTGAGACCATTACTCCTTGTCCTGTCATCCGCTATCACTGAGAATAGTCTAGATCCATCCTCTTTGGATCCACCTTTCAGGTAGTTAAAAGCAGCTATCAAATCCCCCCTCATTCTTCTCTTCCGTAGACTAAACAATCCCAGTTCCCTCAGCCTCTCCTCATAAGTCATGTGTTCCAGACCCCTAATCATTTTTGTTGCCCTTCGCTGGACTCTCTCCAATTTATCCACATCCTTCTTGTAGTCTGGGGCCCAAAACTGGACACAGTACTCCAGAGGAGGCCTCACCAATGTCGAATAAAGGGGAACGATCACGTCCCTCAATCTGCTGGCAATGCCCCAAAATGCCAATGGCCTTCTTGGCAACAAGGGCACACTGCTGACTCATATCCAGCTTCTCATCCACTGTCACCCCTAGGTCCTTCTCTGCAGAACTGCTGCCTAGCCATTCGGTCCCTAGTCTGTAGCGGTGCATTGGATTCTTCCGTCATAAGTGCAGGACTCTGCACTTGTCCTTGTTGAACCTCATCAGATTTCTTTTGGCCCAATCCTCCAATTTGTCTAGGGCCCTCTGTATCCTATCCCTACCCTCCAGCGTATCTACCACACCTCCCAGTTTAGTGTCATCCACAAACTTGCTGAGGGTGCAATCCACACCATCCTCCAGATCATTAATGAAGATATTGAACAAAACCGGCCCCAGGCCTGACGCTTGGGGCACTTCGCTAGATACCGGCGTGAACTAGACATGGAGCTATTGATCACTACCCGTTGAGCCCGACAATCTAGCCAACTTTCTACCCACCTTGTAGTGCATCCATCCAGCCCATACTTCTTTAACTTGCTGACAAGAATACTGTGGGAGACCGTGTCAAAAGCTTTGCTAAAGTCAAGGAATAACACGTCCACTGCTTTCCCTTCATCCACAGAACCAGTTATCTCATCATAGAAGGCAATTAGATTAGTCAGGCATGACTTGCCCTTGGTGAATCCATGCTGACTGTTCCTGATCACTTTCCTCTCCTCTAAGTGCTTCAGAATTGATTCCTTGACGACATGCTCCATGATTTTTCTGGGGACTGAGGTGAGGCTGACTGGCCTGTAGTTCCCAGGATCCTCCTTCTTCCCTTTTTTAAAGATGGGCACTACATTAGTCTTTTTCCAGTCTTCCGGGACTTCCCCCAATCGCAATGAGTTTTCAAAGATAATGGCCAATGGCTCTGCAATCACATCCGCCAATTCCTTTAGCGCTCTCGGATGCAACGCATCTGGCCCCATGGACTTGTGCACGTCCAGCTTTTCTAAATAGTCCCGAACCACTTCTTTCTTCACAGAGGGCTGGCCACCTCCTCCCCACGCTGTGCTGCCCAGTGCAGCAGTCTGGGAGCTGACCTTGTTCGTGAAGACAGGCAAAAAAAGCATTGAGTACATTAGCTTTGTCCACATCCTCTGTCACTAGGTTGCCTCCCTCATTCAGTAAGGGGCCCACACTTTCCTTGGCTTTCTTCTTGTTGCTAACATACCTGAAGAAACCCTTCTTGTTACTCTTAACATCTCTCGCTACCTGCAACTCCAGGTGTGATTTAGACTTCCTGATTTCATTCCTACATGCCCGAGCAATATTTTTATACTCATCCCTGGTCATTTGTCCAATCTTCCATTTCTTGTAAGCCTCTTTTTTGTGTTTAAGATCAGCAAGGATTTCACTGTTAAGCCAAGCTAGTCGCCTGCCATATTTACTATTCTTTCTACACGTCTGGATGGTTTGTCCCTGTAACGTCAATAAGGATTCTTTAAAATACAGCCAGCTCTCCTGGACTCCTTTCCCCCTCATGTTATTCTCCCAGGGGATCCTGCTCATCAGTTCCCTGAGGGAGTCAAAGTCTGCTTTTCTGAAGTCCATTGTCTGTATTCTGCTGCTTTCCTTTCTTCCTTGTGTCAGGATCCTGAACTCGACCATCTCATGGTCACTGCCTCCCAGGTTCCCATCCACTTTTACTTCTCCTACTAATTCTTCCTAGTTTGTGAGCAGCAGGTCAAGAAGAGCTCTGCCCCTAGTTGGTTCCTCCAGCACTTGCACCAGGAAATTGTCCCCTACACTTTCCAAAAACTTCCTGGATTGTCTGTGCACCGCTGTATTGCTCTCCCAGCAGGTATCAGGATGATTGAAGTCGCCCATGAGAACCAGGGCGTGCGATCTAGCAGCTTCTGCGAGTTGGCGGAAGAAAGCCTCATCCACCTCATCCCCCTGGTCCGGTGATCTATAGCAGACTCGCACCACGACATCACCCTTGTTGCTCACGCTTCTAAACTTAATCTAGAGACTTTCAGGTTTTTATGCAGTTTCATACTTGAGCTCTGAGCACTCATACTGCTCCCTTACATACAGTGCAACTCCCCCACCTTTTCTGCCCTGCCTGTCCTTCCTGAACACTTTATACCCATCCATGACAGTACTCCAGTCATGCGAGTTATCCCACCAAGTTATTCCAATCACATCATAATTCCCTGACTTTGCCAGGATCTCCAGTTCTCCCTGCTTGTTTCCCACGCTTTATGCATTTGTATATTAGGCACTTGAGACAACCCGCTGATCGCCCCTCATTCTCAGTATGAGGCAGGAGCCCTCCCCTCTCACACGCTCCTGCTCGTGCTTCCTCCCGGTATACCACTTCCCCACTTACCTCAGGGCTTTGGTCTCCTTCCCCCGGTGAACCTAGTTTAAAGCCCTTCTCACTAGGTTAGCCAGCCTGCTCGCGAAGGTGCTCTTCCCTCTCTTCGTTAGGTGGAGCCCGTCTCTGCCTAACACTCCTCCTTCTTGGAACACCATCCCATGGTCAAAGAATCCAAAGCCTTCTCTCTGACACCACCTGCGTAGCAATTCGTTGACTTCCACGATTCGACGGTCTCTACCCAGGCCTTTTCCTTCCACAGGGAGGATGGACGAGAACACCACTTGTACCTCATACTCCTTTAACCTCCTTCCCAGAGCCACGTAGTCCACAGTGATCCGCTCAAGGTCATTCTTGGCAGTATCATTGGTGCCCACGTGGAGAAGCAGGAAGGGGTAGCGATCCGAAGGCTTGATGAGTCTCGGCAGTCTCTCCGTCACATCATGAATCCTAGCTCCTGGCAAGCAGCAGACTTCTCGGTTTTCCTGGTCGGGGTGGCAGATAGATGACTCAGTCCCCCTGAGGAGAGAGTCCCCGACCACCACCACCCGCTTCCTTCTCTTGGTAGCGGTGGTCGTGGAACCCCCATCCCTAGGACAGTGCATCTCATGCCTTCCAATCGGCGGAGTCTCCTTCTGTTCCCTTCCCTCACACGTATCATCTAGTCCACTCTCCGCATTAGAACCTGTGGAGAGAACATGAAAACGGTTGCTTACCTGTATCTGCGTTACTGGTACATGGATGCTCCCCTTCCTTCTTCTGGAGGTCACATGCTGCCAAATTTCTTCACCATCCTCCTGTCCCCGCTGCGCAGCCTGCTCTGAATCTTCAGAACATTGTGCCCGTAGAAGCATATCCTGACGTCTGTCCAGGAAATCTTCAAATTCTCTTTTGCAACGCAGGGTCGATACCTGTTGCTCCAGACCTTGAACCTTCTTCACACCATGCTTGGCTTGTGTGTCTAACTGTGTGCCCTCAACTGTTTTGAGGTCATCTTAACTGGCTGTCATCTCCCTCTCTAAATATTGGTACCTACATAGGGCTATGAGTTGCTTCTCTTTCTGCTCCCTCTGCTGGTGGGGAGTTGAGTTGCAATTTGCATCTCAAGAACTGCTGCGGTTAGCAAAGTCTCTTATGGTTGTGGGCACTGTTTCCTCTAAGCTCTGCGCGCACACAGATCTTAAAGTCCGCACACACGGCGAAACACCATGTGCACTCCGGGGTTTTTGTTTGTTTGTTTGTTTTTGCTTCGGTGGCAGCACAGAAGAAATTTTTTGAGCACGCAGCCTGTTAAAAATTAGAGGGAACATTAGTTGAGGGGCTCCAATCAACCTCGTACATGGCCCATGCTATATGCTACCCCTTTGTATCTCAGAGTGCTCCCTATCCTGGGCCTCGTACAGAACAATGCAGAGAACAACTGCTTCAGTAACAACCCTGCACTTACAAGCTACTTCTCCAACATTAGGAGCAATTTTCTTCCAGCAAGCGATGTTCTGGGACAACTGATCAGTTATATTTAGGGCCCTACCAAATTCACGGTCCATTTTGGTCAATTTCATGGTCATAGGATTTTTAAAATAATAAATTTAATCATTTCAGCTATTAAAATCTGAAATTTCAGTGTTGTAATTGCAGGGGTCCTGACCCAAAAAGGAGTTGTGTGGGTGGGGGTCACAAGGTTATTGTGGGGGGTTGTGGTACGGCTACCCTTACTTCTGCGCTGCTGCTGGTGATAGTGCTGCCTTCAGAGCTGGGCAGCTGGAGAGCAGCGGCTGCTGGCCGGGAGCCCAGCTCTGAAGGCAGAGCTGCTGTGAGCCGCAGTGCAGAAGGAAGGATGTCATGGCACAGTATTGCCACCCTTACTTCTGTGCTGCTGCCTGCCGAGCTGGGCCCTCAGTCAGCAGCCGCCGCTCTCCAGCCACCCAGCTCTGCAGGCAGCAGTGCAGAAGGAAGGAGGGCACGGTATGGAATTTTCACCCTTACTTCCGTGCTGCTGCTGGCAGGGCGCTGCCTTCCGAGCTGGGCAGCCGGCCAACAGCCGCCACTCTCTGGCTGCCCAGCTCTGATGGCAGCACAGAAGTAAGGGTGGCAATACCGTGACTCCCCTAAAATAACCTTGCAACTCCCTTTTGGGTCAGGACCCCCAATTTGAGAAACGCTGGTCTCCCCTGTGAAATCTGTATAGTATAGAGTAAAAGCACAAAAGACCAGATTTCAAGGAGGAAGACCAGATTTCATGGTCTGTGACATGTTTTTCATGGCCGTGAATTTGGTAGGGCCCTGGTTCTATTTCTCTAAGGAGGCATAAAGTTCAATCTCACACTCGTATTATTGCTTTTTAAAATAGTTACTGCAAACTTTGTTTACAATTTAGGTTGAATATTTGGAATTAACCATTCTAGGAAAAACAAGACCAATGACTGACTGATTTCTTCCTCGGGCCTCTGACTGGTTCATTAGTTTCTGCCTGACATCTGTTGGCTCAAGTTTTACTGTGGAATTTGAATTTAAGATACTTCCAAACCATACAATGTGAGTCACTGTCCAAAACACTGCAACTGCAACTATGGACACTAATCCAGTAAATAATATCAAGGAGACAGCAAGTTTCATTGTCGTGGCCAAATTCAGCTCCAGTGTAAACAAGGACATTTGTGTAAGCAGTGTCAGGATGAGCTCCACCCTGATATCTGGTGGTGAGGTGTGGCAAGTTGTGGAAAAGAACTTAAGGGGCCGATCTCATTTGCATAGGCACACCCACCCCACCTAGCATGAGGCCATAGCTGCCCAAATGGTCACTTTGGCTGCTGTGGGATCCCCAGTGTCTCTGTTATTGGGGCAGGAAGAATAAATTGTTATTACCCTGATTACGGGAACTGTGCTTGGAACTGTACTTGGCCTTTTGTTATGATGGAGGGACTCACCATCAACTAAGTAGCACTCGCTAGGCAAGGGTCATGGGTTCCAAAACTGTGTGAATTGAGAGAGGTTGGGGACAAGTATTAATACTTGGTGATATGGGCCCCTGGGTGAGGCCCTTACATGCTAATTGCACTTGAGCCGGTTTGCATTGTGTTATTGGAATGAATCCCCTAGATATTGAACCCGGCCCTTGTTGCTGCCAACTCTGATGGGCAGAAGGGTTACATTTTTGGGGGCTCGTCCAGGATCCCTGGGTCAGTACCCCTCGCAAGCACCTGTTGAGTGATCCACTACATTGGGAAAGAATTTATATTTTGTTTGTTTGTGCCTATATTTTGAGGAAATTACTGTTTGTATAATGGCTAATATGTCAGGTTTGTTGGGCCCTGGCTCAGCAGCTTCTAGCTCAGAGGCTGCAGCCTCGGCTGATGATTGGACAAAAGCTCTGGGGCAAACATTGGAAAAGGTTGTGCTGTCCCATGCTGCGTCAAACTCCTGTCGTAAGTTAAGATCATTTGCTGGGGAGGAGGAGTTTGAACCCTGGTTAGAGCATACCACTGAAATGCTGCAAGAGTGGGCCGTACCAGATGCAGAAAAGCGAAGATGCCTCATAGAGAGCCTTGGCGGCCCAGCATTAGATGTGATTCGCACCCTGAAGCTCACTGACCCTGGGGTCAGTGTGAGGGACTGCCTAGAGGCCCCTGAACACACCTTTGGGAGCATAGAGGGCCCTGAAGACAGCTACTGTAAGTTCCTTAATTCCCGACAACAAAAGGGCGAGAAGGCTTCAGCCTACATCCAGAGACTGGAGAGACTGCTTCAGAGAGCTGTCATGAGGGGAACAGTGACTGCTGAGCAGATGGATCAGACCAGACTGGCTCAAATTGTAAGAGGAACTCAGTATCAGAACCCGATTCTACTTCACCTCCAGCTAAGAGAACGACGGGAACATCCCCCAAGTTACTCCCAGCTGATAAAAGAGGTCAGAGAGGAGGAAGAAAGGCAGGCTGCCAGTGAGTTTTGGGAAGCCCAAACATCGGATCCAGCCAGCACAACACCACTGCAAACGGCCAGTGTACTGATGGTGAGCACCAGAGAGGAACTTGCCCAACAAATGCAGGTCCTGACGGAACGGATAGCTGAGCTGCAAAGCACCGTTGACCGAGTTAAGACTTCCAGGAATAAGAAGCCTCAAACTGTGGCGATTGAGAAGCCCGCACTTAGAGCCACCATCCCACCCAGGTGAAGGGGGAAAGGTCAATTCTTCTGCTACCGATGTGGTCAGGATGGACACAGTGCTGCCAAGTGCCGTAATGAAGAAAACCCCTCCTTAGTGTATGGAAAGCTGAGGATCAGTTGGGAGAGATCCGGTAGCTGCCAGAGGGTTTGGGGACAGGGACCCCCCAGGTCTGCAGGATTTGAAGATTCCCCCAGAAAAGACTGTCCAGCTGGGATCCCCGCAGGACTGATAGGGCCTCGAGCAGAGGTCATGGTGAGGATTGAAGGGGTGGAGTGTAAAGCAGTGCTTGACACTGGATCTCAAGTGACTATTATATTTCAGTCATTCTACCAGCAGATGCTTAGGCACCTGCCTATACAGCCACTGACTGGCCTTGGCCTGTGTGGCCTCAGCATGGATGAATACCCCTACCAAGGGTATGTCATAGTGCACCTGGAATTCCCAGAGGAGGTTGCTGGGGTAAGAGAAGAGGTAGACACAGCTGCCTTAATATGCCCTGACCCTAAAGGGACCTCTGATGTGTCTGTGCTGATAGGGACCAACTCCAGTCTCTTCAAGGTACTCGCGGATTACTGCAGAAGGTGGGCTGGGGACCAGTACCTGAATACCCTGATGATCCATACGCTTTGTGCTGAAGCCTATAGGAAAATTGAGAGCGCTAAAAGGGACACATCTGAGCTACCGCTTGGGGCACTGAAGTACGCGGGCATGACCCCCTTAGTAGTGCCTGCAAGGACGGAGCAAGAAGTGCTTGTCATGAGTACCTGTCTGAAAGGCAGTAAACGGACGTTAGCAATGATAGAGCAGCCGATGGGAGGAGAGCTCCCTGAAGGAGTGCTGGTCCCCAGTGGAGTCATAATCCTACCTGCTGAAGCCCAAGAAAGGGTGACTATACTGACTGCTAATGAAACGAGTCGTGATGTTGTTGTGAAGCAAGGACAAAGATAGCAGACCTCTTTGAGCCTGAGTTGATTGTAAAACCCCAGTATGAAACTCAAGTTCCGACAATAGACCCAGCAAAGTTTGACTTTGGCGATTCACCAGTGTCCGAGGAGAGGAAAGATCTCCTGAGGAAGAAACTTTGTGAACGATCCAAGGTGTTCTCACTGCATGAGTGGGATGTGGGATGTGCAAAAGGAGTAGAGCACAATATCAGACTACATGACTCTCGACCTTTCAGGGAGAGATCTAGGAAGATTGCTCTCTCTGAGATGGAAGATGTGCGAAATATTCTTCAGGAGCTGGCTGCGAATGGCATTATTACAGAGTCCCGCAGCCCATACGCCTCACCCATTGTGGTAGTCCATAAAAAGAATGGGAAAATCCAGATGTGTATCGGCTACCGCACCCTAAACAGCCGTACTGTGGTCGACCAGTACACTATGCCTCGAGTGCAAGATGCCTTAGACTGTTTGCTGGGAAGCCAGTGGTTCTCTGTTTATTGGATCTTCGAAGTGGATACTACCAGATCCCTCTGGGAGAAGAAGATAACGAGAAGACAGCCTTCATCTGCCCATTAGGGTTTTATCAGTTCGAATGCATGCCCCAAGGGATTTCTGGAGCAACTGCCACCTTTCAACGTCCCATGGTGAAAGTTGTGGGAGACATGAATTTACTGCAAGTGTTAGTTTATTTGGATGACCTGATTGTGTTTGGAAGAACCTTAGAGGAGCATGAAGAAAGACTTCTTAAAGTGCTTGATAGGTTGGAGCATTATGGTCTGAAGCTTTCAATTGACAAATGCCAGTTCTGCAGAACCTCAGTGAAGAATGTGGGTCACATCGTGTCCCAAGAGGGTGCCTGATCCTGATAAAATAGAAGCACTCACTACATGGCCACGTCCGAGTAACTACAGAGAACTCAAGACCTTTCTTGGATTTAGTGGCTACTACCGAAGATTTGTGAAAAACTATGCTACAATTGTAAAGCCTCTGAATGATCTTACCAGGGGACATCAATCCAGCAAGAACAAATCTAAGACCAAGAATAAGGGGAGGTCCCCAAAGCCTCCTGTGCAGAGACACTATGGCCCCTTTGAACCATTTGGGCCACGGTGGGATGAGAGATGTGAAAGGGCTTTTCGAGAACTCATTACTTGCCTAACTCATGCTCCAGTCCTAGTTTTTGCTGACCCAAGCAAACCATTTATCCTGCATAATGATGCCAGTTTGGAGGGTCTGGGAGCAATCCTGTACCAGGAAGTGGAAGGCAAACATAAACCTGTAGATTTTGCCAGCCGAGGATTGTCTGATAGTGAAACTCGCTATCCCACTCACAAGCTGGAATTCTTGGCCTTGAAATGGGTCATCACTGAGAAATTTCGAGACCACTTGTATGGTGCTCAGTTCCAGGTGTGGACAGACAACAATCCACTGACTTATGTGTTAACAAGTGCTAAGCTGCATGCTACAGGGCAGAGATGGGTGGCCGCCTTGGCTAGCTATGAGTTCAGAATTCAGTACCGATCAGGGAGAAGCAATGTAGATGCAGATGCATTGTCCAGGCGTCCGCAGGCCCCAGAAGTTGCTGTGATACCCACAGATGGAGTGAGAGCTATTTGCAGTGTGAGTCGCCGAGAGCCAGAGGCCCGTGAGAGCCTTCAGGGATGTGTTGCAGAAGCTTTGGGCCTGCCCCCTGAATGCATGCCTTCTGCTTCAGTGAACTATATTGCATTGGACCAATCTCCTTTGCCCATGCTCAATGCGGCTGACTGGCAAGAAGCCCAGCGGCAAGATATTGACATTCGTGATACACTACTTGCCAAAAGGGAGGGGTGAAGCCCAGCTGCGGTTGTCCCACCTAACCCGGAGGGTAAACTACTATTGAGAGAATGGACCAAACTAAAACTGATTCAGGGAGTGCTACACCGAATGACCACCGACCCTTTACAAAAACAACGAGCACAACTAGTAATGCCAAAAGAGTACAGAGCCCTGGCCATGAGGGCCCTGCATGATGACTTTGGGCATTTAGGGGTGGAGAGGACCCTGGAACTTATTCGTAGTAGGTTCTATTGGCCCCGAATGGCTGAAGATGTTCGCAGGAAATGTGAGACTTGTGCTCGATGTGTTCAAAGGAAAACTCTGCCACGAGGGCTGCATATCTCAAGAACATCACCAGCAACAAACCTTTGGAATTGGTATGCATTGATTGCTTGTCTGTAGAGGTAGACAAGAGGAATGTTGGGAACATTCTAGTAGTGACTGACCATTTTACACGGTATGCACAGGCATATCCCACACGTGATCAGAGGGCCACCACCGTCGCTTGAGTATTGTGGGACAAGTATTTCTCAGTCTATGGATTCCCGGCTCCGATACACTCTGATCAGGGGCGGGATTTTGAGAGTCACCTTCTGAAGGAGGTGCTGAAGATAGCAGGAATTAAAAAGTCTAGGACAACGCCTTATCACCCCCAAGGTGATCTTCAGCCAGAGAGGTTCAACCGAACCCTATTAGATATGTTGGGAACTTTGCGACCAGAGCAGAAGGCTGCCTGGAGCCAGCATGTCGCATTTCCGGTGCATGCCTACAATGCCACAAAGAACGATGCTACGGGAGTCACCCCATATCTCTTGATGTTTGGGCGAGAACCAAGATTACCCATAGACTTGTGCTTTGGTGTATCAGAGGACGGAGATAGCTATGAAACTCATCAGCAATATGTATCCCAACTAAGAGAAAAGCTGCAGGATGCTTATTGCTTAGCTACCGCTGCGGCTCGGAAGAACGCAGACCGCAACAAACATCGATATGATGCCAGAGTGCGCTCGTAGGAGCTCCAGCTGGGGGACAGAGTCCTGCTGCGAAATTTGGGTATTGCTGGCAAACACAAGATAGCTGACAGATGGAAGGCAATACCTTACCTGGTGATGGAAAAGCTGGGAGATCTGCCGGTCTACAAGATCAAACCTGAAGACGGTCCAGGGCAAATAAAGATGGTGCACAGAAACCTTTTGCTCCCTGTGGGGGAATTGGTAAGCACCCCTTATGAGATGGGCCACGATAGGGCAGCAGGGCAGAACAGAAGTGCTAGACCAAAGCCGCCGTCCAGCACAGACAGTGGGCCCCGTGCAGCAAACTTACCCCTATTCTGCACATCTGAGAGTGAGTCTGAGGAGGAAGACACAACCCTGGTGTATCCTGGGATGGAGACAAGATTTCAGTCTCGATCAGCTGAACCAAACGAGAGTTCTCCCTCTTCCACCCTAAACCCCATGGTAGAATTATTTAGGCCCCTTTCTGACACCCCGGTGCTGCTGATGAGACCCCCATGTGATGACACACACAGGTTATTGGACAGTGGAGACACACAGGTAGAGAATGTCCTGGGCATCTTGGACCCTCCAGCGTTAGAACTAGGAGTGCAGGGGCCTACGCCAGTAGCCAAGGGACCCTCCAAGGAAGCCTCTCCATCCGTCACTCAAGAGGATGTTCCCCCTACCTCGGCAACAGAGATTCTCAATAGATGAGACAGGGTGATAAGACCAGTGAAACGGTTAACTTATGATGCACCTGGGGTGACTAGTGAGGAGCCAATACATTTAGCACACAGGCTTGTGGAAGCTAAAGTGGGCTTCCTGAGGCCCTTTGGAGGAAACCAATGAGTTGGTATAAAGGGAGTGTGATTTGTCGGGACGACAAATTCTCGGCTGGGGGGAGGATGTAAGCAGTGTCAGGATGAGCTCCACCCTGACATCTGGTGGTGAGGTGTGGCAAGTTGTGGAAAAGAACTTCAGGGGCTGATCTCATTTGCATAGGCACACCCACCCTGCCTAGAATGAGGCCGTAGCTGCCTAAATGGTCACTTTGGCTGCTGTGAGATCCCCAGTGTCTCTGTTATTGGGGCAGGAAGAATAAATTGTTATTACCCTGATTATGGGAACTGTGCTTGGAACTGTACTTGGCCTTTTGTTATGACGGAGGGACTCACCATCAACTAAGTAGCACTCGCTAGGCAAGGGTCATGGGTTCCAAAACTGTGTGAATTGAGAGAGGTGGGGGACAAGTATTAATACTGGGTGGTATGGGCCCCTTGGTGAGGGCCTTACATGCTAATTGCACTTTTTCCTCTCTCCACTGTGGAATATCAGAGCTAATTTTGATCCTATTAGTAGCCTAGTTACAGGCTGCTGCGCTCACTTTGGGCTAATGGTGCGCCAGCACTGAGGCTCCCCTTCTACAAGCTGAATTCACCTAAGAGCTGAAATCACTGAGTGTTGTGTTAATTGGTGGGGGAGCCTGAAGATATATTCGCAAAAAGAAAAGGAGTACTTGTGGCACCTTAGAGACTAACCAATTTATTTGAGCATAAGCTTTTGTGAGCTAGTTCACGAAAGCTTATGCTCAAATAAATTGGTTAGTCTCTAAGGTGCCACAAGTACTCCTTTTCTTTTTGCGAATACAGACTAACATGGCTGTTACTCTGAAACCTGAAGATATATTGTGGAGCAGTTTGTGGGACGGCTGGAGTGCCTCGTGGACAGGCTGGTGGAGCAGTTCATAGGATGGCAGGAGCTGCTTGTGGGATGTGGAGCGGAGCAGTTCGTGGACCGGCTGGTGGAGCAGTTTGTGGGCAGCGGAGTGGCATGGAGCCGAGCGAAGCAGTTCGTGGGGTGGCTGGCGGAGCGGAGCGAAGGCCTATGGAGCTGTGGGGCGGTCAACTTCAGATCATGTAAGGTGCCCCTTACCTCTCCCCCCCCCCGCCATCTCCACCCAGGTTGGGAGGTAAAACTCTGCAGATAAACTTTCGAACTCTGGGGCTGCCCTGACCAGGGACAGAGACTTTTGGGTCATTGGACTTTTGGGACTTTGGGTGATTTGGGGTTCCTGGACTCAAGAACCAAAGGGAAAGAGCATACCCCAATTTGCTTGGGGTGGGTTTTTGCTCATGGGTTGTGTTACGAATCCTGTTGGTGGTGTTTCCCCAACATAATGCCACATTGTTTCTCTCTGTTATTAAAAGGCTTTTTGCTACACTCAGACTATGTGCTTGCGAGAGGGGAAGTATTGCCTCTTGGAGGCGCCCAGCGGGGGTGGTATATATTTGTCCCAGGTCACTGGGTGGGGGCTCAAGCCGGTTTTGCATTGTGTTATTGGAATGGATCCCCTAGATATTGAACCCGGCCCTTGTTGCTGCCAACTCTGATGGGCAGAAGGGTTACATTTGTATCCACTTATACAGAGGATGACTTTGCCCCTGTATGTAACAGGTTATTCTGAACTGTGGTGTTACCTGGACACAGCAGATGCACATTACAGGGGGTCATGCAAATATCACCTGCAGTTCTGATCTGTGTGGATTCTCTGCTTGGTACTAACTTTGAATGTCAAATTCAAACACACCCTCTCAGCCTACTTATAGGATCCCTAGTGCTGGACTCGTAGCTGAGCTGCTCCCCGTTATTGATGGATTTAGTCTTACAGCTAGAGCGTGGTGACTTTTTTTGGCAAATAGTAAATTTGTACCCTCCCCACCCTCCCCAAATACGGTTTCAGGGTGACCCAGACTAACTGAGGATTTGGTTCGGATTCAATTAAGGGATTTGGTTGAATTAAAAAAATGAGAAAAAAATGGGGTAAGCTTGAAGAGGCTTGCCTGGCTGCTCTCAGAATGAGCTGTCTGATGTTTCAGTCCCAAATGTCGTTTCGTGCCCCCTGAATTCCATTTTTTCGTTTTTTTGTTTCAACGAGAGAAACAAAATATTCATTTTGGGTTCAGAATGCACCGATCTGTTATTGGTTGGTTTGGCCACCAAACTGACCAATCAGTTCTTTGCTCAGCAGTGCTCTCCCCTTCCCTGTGAGGAGCGGGGGATATTATTATCCCCATCTTACTGATGGGGAAACTGCAGCATGGAAGATTTGCCCAAAGACTCACAGGAAACTGGTGACATGCTGAACTGGGTAAATGCATATTATACATTAATGTTATGTGACTCAGTTTCCCTGTTTAGTTTTGTATTGCTCCCTGAATGCATAGTGTTAGAATCATAGAATCATAGAATATCAGGGTTGGAAGGGACCTCAGGAGGTCATCTAGACCAACCCCCTGCTCAAAGCAGGACCAATCCCCAACTAAATCATCCCAGCCAGGGCTTTGTCAGGCCTGACCTTAAAAACTTCAAAGGAAGATTCCACCACCTCCCTAGGTAACGCATTCCAGTGCTTCACCACCCTCGTAGTGAAAAAGTTTTTCCTAATATCCAACCTAACCCTCTCCCACTGCAACTTGAGATCATTACTCCTTGTTCTGTCATCTGCTACCACTGAGAACAGTCTAGATCCATCCTCTTGGGAACCCCCTTTCAGGTAGTTAAAAGCAGCTATCAAATCCCCCCTCATTCTTCTCTTCCGCAGACTAAACAATCCCAGTTCCCTCAGCCTCTCCTCATAAGTCATGTGTTCCAGTCCCCTCATCATTTTTGTTGCCCTCCGCTGGACTCTTTCCAATTTTTCCACATCCTTCTTGTAGTGTGGGGCCCAAAACTGGACACAGTACTCCAGATGAGGCCTCACCAATGTCGAATAGAGGGGAACGATCATGTCCCTTGATCTGTTGGCAATGCCCCTGCTTACACAGCCCAAAATGCCATTGGCCTTCTTGGCAACACGGGCACACTGTTGACTCATATCCAGCTTCTTGTCCACTGTAACCCCTAGGTCCTTTTCTGCAGAACTGCTGCCGAGCCATTCAGTCCCTAGTCTGCAGCGGTGCATGGGATTCTTCCGTCCTAAGTGTAGGACTCTGCACTTGTCCTTGTTGAACCTCATCAGATTTCTTTTGGCCCAATCCTCCAATTTGTCTTGGGCCCTCAGTATCCTATCCCTACCCTCCAGCGTATCTACCTCTCCTCCCAGGTTAATGTCATCTGCAAACTTGCAGAGGGTGCAATCCACACCATCCTTCAGATCATTTATGAAGATATTGAACAAAACCGGCCCCAGGACCGACCCTTGGGGCACTCCACTTGATACTGGCTGCCATGGAGCCATTGATCACTACCCGTTGAGCCCGACAATCTAGCCAACTTTCTATCCACCTTATAGTGCATTCATCCAGCCCATACTTCTTTAACTTGCTGGCAAGAATACTGTGGGAGACCGTGTCAAAAGCTTTGCTAAAGTCAAGGAACAACACGTCCACTGCTTTCCCCTCATCCACAGAGCCAGTTTTCTCGTCATAGAAGGCAATTAGATTAGTCAGGCATGACTTGCCCTTGGTGAATCCATGCTGACTGTTCCTGATCACTTTCCTCTCCTCTAAGTGCTTCAGAATTGATTCCTTGAGGACCTGCTCCATGATTTTTCCAGGGACTGAGGTGAGGCTGACTGGCCTGTAGTTCCCAGGATCCTCCTTCTTCTCTTTTTTAAAGATGGGCGCTACATTAGCCTTTTTCCAGTCGTCTGGGGCTTCCCCCAATCGCCATGAGTTTTCAAAGATAATGGCCAATGGCTCTGCAATCACATCCACCAACTCCTTTAGCACTCTCGGATGCAACGCATCCGGCCCCATGGACTTGTGCTCGTCCAGCTTTTCTAAGTAGTCCGAACCACTTCTTTCTTCACAGAGGGCTGGCCACCTCCTCCCCATGCTGTGCTGCCCAGTGCAGTAGTCTGGGAGCTGACCTTGTTCGTGAAAACAGAGGCAAAAAAGCATTGAGTACATTAGCTTTTTCCACACCCTCTGTTACTAGGTTGCCTCCCTCATTCAGTAGGGGCCCACACTTTCCTTGACTTTCTTCTTGTTGCTAACATGCCTGAAGAAACACTTCTTGTTACTCTTAACATCTCTTGCTAGCTGCAACTCCAGGTGTGATTTGGCCTTTCTGGTTTCACTCCTGCATGCCCGAGCAATATTTTTATACTCATCCCTGGTCATTTGTCCAATCTTCCACTTCTTGTAAGCTTCTTTTTTGTGTTTAAGATCAGCAAGGATTTCACTGTTAAGCCAAGCTGGTCGCCTGTCCTATTTACTATTCTTTCTACATGTCCGGATGGTTTGTCCCTGTAACCTCAATAAGGATTCTTTAAAATACAGCCAGCTCTCCTGGACTCCTTTCCCCCTCATGTTATTCTCCCAGGGGATCCTGCTCATCAGTTCCCTGAGGGAGTCAAAGTCTGCTTTTCTGACGTCCATTGTCCGTATTCTGCTGCTCTCCTTTCTTCCCTGTGTCAGGATCCTGAACTTGACCATCTCATGGTCACTGCCTCCCAGGTTCCCATCCACTTTTGCTTCCCCTACTAATTCTTCTCCATTTGTGAGCAGCAGGTCAAGAAGAGCTCTGCCCCTAGTTGGTTCCCCCAGCACTTGCACCACGAAATTGTCCCCTACACTTTCTGAAAACTTCCTGGATTGTCTGTGCACTGCTGTATTGCTCTTCCGGCAGATATCAGGGTGATTGAAGTCTCCCATGAGAACCAGGGCCTGCGATCTAGTAATTTCCGTGAGTTGGCGGAAGAAAGCCTCATCCACCTCATCCCCCTGGTCCGGTGGTCTATAGCAGACTCCCACCACGACATCACCCTTGTTGCTCACGCTTCTAAACTTAATCCAGAGACTCTCAGGTTTTTCTGCAGTTTCATACTTGAGCTCTGAGCAGTCATACTGCTCTCTTACATACAGTGCAACTCCCCCACCTTTTCTGCCCTGCCTGAACAGCTTATATCCATCCATGACAGTACTCCAGTCATAAAAAGAAAAGGAGTACTTGTGGCACCTTAGAGACTAACCAATTTATTTGAGCATAAGCTTTCGTGAGCTACAGCTCACTTCATCGGATGCATACTGTGGAAAATACAGAAGATGTTTTTATACACACAAACCATGAAAAAAGGGTGTTTATCACTACAAATGGTTTTCTCTCCCCCCACCCTACTCTCCTGGTGGTAATAGCTTATCTAAAGTGATCACTCTCCTTACAATGTGTATGATAATCAAGGTGGGCCATTTCCAGCACAAATCCAGGGTTTAACAAGAACTTGTGAGGAACAGTGTGTGGGGGGGGATCACTTTAGATAAGCTATTACCAACAGGAGAGTGGGTTTGTTGGGGGCGGGAGGGGAGAAAACCTGGATTTGTGCTGGAAATGGCCCACCTTGATTATCATACACATTGTAAGGAGAGTGATCACTTTAGATAAGCTATTACCAGCATGAGAGTAGGGTGGGGGGAGAGAAAACCATTTGTAGTGATAAACACCCTTTTTTCATGGTTTGTGTGTATAAAAACATCTTCTGTATTTTCCACAGTATGCATCCGATGAAGTGAGCTGTAGCTCACGAAAGCTTATGCTCAAATAAATTGGTTAGTCTATAAGGTGCCACAAGTACTCCTTTTCTTTTTGCGAATACAGACTAACACGGCTGTTACTCTGAAGTACTCCAGTCATGTGAGTTATCCCACCACGTCTCTGTTATTCCAATCACATCATAATTCCTGACTGTGCCAGGACTTCCAGTTCTCCCTGCTTGTTTCCCAGGCTTCTTGCATTTGTGTATAGGCACTTGAGATAACTCGCTGATCCTCCCTCTTTCTCAGTTTGAGGCAGGAGCCCTCCCCTCTCTCATGCTCCTGCTCTTGCTTCCTCCCTGTATCCCACTTAAATCAAAGGAGGCAGTAACGACATTATTAAAGATTGGGGCAGGAAAGGTAAAGTAATGACACAACCAAGACAACCTCAGGTACACAACTTCAACGAAGTTAAGATAAGAATGAGGCAAGAAACTGCCTAGCTGGCTCCATCCAGGTTAGAAGGGGAGCTCTTCTCAAGACAAAGCCTAAGATCAAAAACCCAGGGAAAGAGGAGGGAGTTGGGTGAGCAGACCGGCTGGCCAGGAATTGTGAGTGGAAAAGCTGACAGTCTGAGACACACAGGGTTATGTCTACACAGGGATGAAAAAACGGTGGCTGGCCCAGGTCAGCTGACTCGGGCTGCAGGGCTGAGAATTGCAGTGTAGACATTTGGGCTCAGGCTGGAGCCCGAGCTCTGGGACCCTGAGAGGATGTACGGTCCCAGCGCTCAGGCTCTAGCCTGAGCCTGGACATCTATATAGTGGTTTTTAGCCCCATAGTCCAAGGGAGCCTGAGTCAGTGCCTGGGCCAGCCCCGGCCGTGCTGCGGGGCTTGTATCCCCGCACAGACATACCCGCAAAGGCAGGGTGCCTGGGGCTGCAATACAGGCTGTTTCTCTCGATCAGAGGTGGAGTCAGCTGGATTGAGGGGGACTTATCAAGGGGTAAGGAAGACCCATGTGGCCTTCTAAGGTTTTGCCCTTTGCTCTGTAGGCTTGAGACCTTTGGGTAATGAATAAGTGGTGCTTTGTTCTGAAGCATTTGCTTCCGTCTCCCAGCAAATGTCTGCTGTGGCCGACTCCCGGAGAAAAGGGACTTGCGGGCGCTGCATGCCGTTGGACCTGCTGAAGTAGTCATGGTTGGTCTCAGAGTGAGTACTGGGAAAGGTAAAGGCCCAAGGCCCAAAACCCAGGGGAGTGGCGGGGGCACTTGGTGAGACACTGAGAAAGGGCAGTGGTGCAGCTAGGCCAGGAGCCATTACAGTAGGTATTGCCTGAAATTGAACCCAGAGTTGCTGAGTCCCCAGCTAGTGCCTTCACCACAAGACCATCCTTCCACCCTCTGGGAAACTCAGTTGAAGTTTCCTTCTGAGGTTTGGCTGGTTTAGCTCAAAGCCCAGTGAGGTTAGTGCCTTGCCTCCTTTCTGGCAGCATATTATGCCTGGACCCCAGCTTGCTTTAGGGGTTTGGGGACAGGAGGGAGCAGCGTGATGAGCCGTCCCAGTGTTTAGAATTTGGCCTGGATCCCCAGACCTGAGCATCCTCAGTTCTGGGCTCTGCTATGAATGATCGGCAGAGCTCTATTTGTCGTGACACACCCAGTAGCATGCACCACGCGAGAGCCCAAAGGCAGATGTTTAACAGTCCCTTCACTGAGGGGCATACAGCTGGTCCCAAAACACTGCCCACCCCTCAGGGAGGTTTCATCCTGCTGGGTCTCTCACTGCCCCATGAGGGAGGTAGTGTGGCCTAGTGGATAGGGCATTCAAGAGACCTGCATGCTATGCCTGGCCCTGCCACTCAGTCACTGTGTGACCTGGGACAAATCACTGCCCCTTCTGTGCCTTAATTCCCCCTCTGTTCAGTGGTGATGTGCTGCTTACCCAGCTTAGCGACGCCTGTAGAGATCCCATGTCAAGCTGGGGTACTAAGAGCCAGCCGTTGGTCCAAGTGCATTGACACTGGCCCACTCGCCAGTGCTGGATCTATGACCCCATCTGTCCCAGCTCACTTTAACCCTTGCTCTCCTCCTCACATTTTTGTATGTAAAATTCCCTTTTCAGTTGTGTTCTTGCTTCTGCCTCTGCTGAAAGGATGTATCCTTCAGGGCCCCACTGGGGTGTTCAACCCCCCCTTTAATGCCCAGTGAGCCCCACAGACAGTGAATCCACTGTCCAGACACAGATGCCCTGTGGCTCCTCACCAGCCCTGGGGGCCCTGTCCTTATCTCTGGGGTCTCTGTCAGTGCAGTTCCACAGGACGCCTGCCAAAGCGTTCCCCTCCACACTGCCACCCACAGCTGGCAGTGCAGTTCATGCAGCCTCCTGCTCCCCATGCAGGCATCCCCAGACCTAGGGATCCTGGGATGGGGTGCATGGGGGTCGGGGGGGAAGAGAACTGCAGAGGCAGCTCACACAGGTGGGAAGTTGGGGGGTGATGCATGTGCAAGGTATCCTCTGCAAATGGATCATGAGGAAAGAATCCCATACATACCTGGGCATCCTCAGTGTTGCCTCCTGGGACAGCACATCAGATCGTGTGAAATCTTGTTTGCCAACAGCTAACCAAATGAGAAACCATGTTTTGCTGCAGCCTGCTAGTGACCATTTATTTTCCATTGCCATAAGCAGGATATGGAACAAACTCTGTCTATGCGACGTTCACAGAAAGCAATGCCAGCCAGGCAGAAGCCATTGATAAAGTTTCAGTCCTCCAATCAGAGAACCGATATAATAACATGTGACTCAGGTGACCGGCCACAAAGCTTGGATAGCAAATTCTGGATATCGAACTCTTTGCGAGCAATCCACCAGCCAAAAGAGATTGCAAAAAACTACTCTGCCAGTTTCAAACAACAAACAAACTTGAAAAGCGGTGATCCGTTCGTGGACAATTTATAGAGAGGATAAAAAGGGATGGAATTTTCCTAATAGCTTCTTCTCAATGGACAGTTGGACCAGCTCTCCCGGTAAGACTAGTTACAAGTACAGCTGTTCCACTGGAGTGAATGGGGGGTTCTGCTGAGATGTGCTATGGGATCTTCAGTGACTGAAAAAGGCCAGGACTCCAGATTTATATCTCGGCTGATAGCAGCCTTCAACTACCTGAAGGGGGGTTCCAGAGAGGATGGAGCTCGACTGTTCTCAGTGGTGGCAGATGACAGAACAAGGAGCAATGGTCTCAAGTTGCAGTGGGGGACGTTTAGGTTGGATATTAGGAAACATTATTTCACTAGGAGGGTGGTGAAGCACTGGAATGCGTTACCTAGGGAGGTGGTGGAATCTCCATCCTTAGAATTTTTAAGGCCTGGCTGGGATAATTTAGCGGATGTTGGTCCTGCTCAGAGCAGGGGTTGGACTAGATGACCTCCTGAGGTCTCTTCCAACCCTGATATTCTATGATTCTATGACAATACCTCCACTGTCTTTAGTGCTGCGGTGCTTATTAACTCAAGGAGAAAGGTGCTACCTGGTGAACCACTCATACAACTTCCATTGGACAGAGATCATCCATCTTGTACCTGCTTAACTCATAACATCTGGTGGCACCACGGCGATGTGAGGAGTACAGACTGCAAAAGGCCAGCAGAAAGGGAGGTAGTGTCATAGCCAGAGGCCAGGAAACCATTAGCTTCTCTAATGCACCTTGATCCACACGTAAACCACTCTTCTCCCTGCACAATGGATGCAACATTCCCATCCATCTCAGAGGAGAAAAGCTCTTCATCACATTTAAATGCAGGGTTTTCTCATTAGAATTTAATTTACAGCGATATAGAGAAAATTATCGTGTCAGCGCAAAGAAAAGAAACAGAGATTGGGTAATTCAGGCAGAGAGAGGCCTTTTGATAAATTGTACTGAGCACTTTTTATCTCCATTGGCTTAAACGAGGATTTGACTTCGAGGGCTTTATATATGGCTTTGCAATTGCCCATTGTGGAAGGGATAGATTGCCTCCAGTCCCCCTGAAACTGCAGGCAAGGAGTCTACCCCTTCCTGTTTCTTTCTAAACAGCTGTGGTGGTTGCCATAGCAACCCTCATTAAAACCAAAACCAAAAATATATCTGTAATTAATCCCTGAAAATCGCAGATGTGTGAGAAATTTTTAAATAAGACAAGTTGGTATCTGCTCAAGTCCCTGTGTGAATGATTCCTTTTGGGATACTCTTCTTTTGCCATTTTACCCCAGCACCGAAACCCTGGCCTAGAGGCCTTATTGAAGCTCTGGAAATTAGCCAGTCCCTAGTCACATCCCCCTGGGAACTAGCATGTAATAAAAACTGCCCCACAATGGCCACCTATAGATACAGACGTTATATTAGCCCCTCTCCAGATCACAGTCTCTTGCTGCGTCCAAAGAAGCCATCTCTCTAAGGCAGTGGTGGGCAACCTGCGGCCCGTGGGCCGCACGCAGGCCATCAGGGGAATCTGCTGACGGGCTGCCAGACAGTTTGTTTACATTTGCACGGCCACCCTCAGCTCCCAGTGGCCGTGGTTCCTGGCCAATGGGAGCTGCGGGAAGCCGTGGTCAGCACATCCCTGCAGCCCCTGCCGCTTCCCGCAGCTCCCATCGGCTGGGAACGGTGAACCGCGGCCACTGGGAGCTGCGAGCGGTCGTGCAAATGTAAACAAACTGTCCGGCAGCCCACGGGCTGCCCACCACTGCTCTAAGGTAATTATCTGGCCCCCAATTACCATAGTAGGTGAGCAGCTCATGGTCTTTAATGTATTTATCCTCATCACACCCCTGTGAGATGTAGAAGTCACATTAATACCATTTCATGGACGGGAGACTGAGGCATAGAGAGACTAAGTGCATGGCCAGAGGTAGTGGGAGCGACAAGCACTGAACCTAGGATTACTGAATCCTAATGTAGCACCCTACCCACTGGCCCAGCCTTCCTCTCTGTAAACTAGCCTGTCTTTCTATCCACCCTTCCCTTCTCCTTTGTTCACGGCTGCACTGTGGGAGGTCGAGACCCGATGCTTTGTTCACTGTAGCTGCTTCCCCTCCACTTCTAATCATTTCTAAAAAATCAACTGCTGCCTTTGAACATCCGACTCCTCATTTGTAAAACCAGATGTTTGATACTTGCTCCCGGTCGCGCTGCAGAGGTGGGTTGCGGCCTTCTAATCTGTTCGATGGTGTAATGCAGGAGCAGCAGACATATAAAGGAAATATGTGGCAGTTGTAACTGGATGGATCCACAGGCCAAAAAGGAACCCTACTCAGATGTGTCAGAATCAACCCAGCTTATCAATGGAAGTTGTACATGGGATCACTAGGTTACTGCCAGTGGGCTAGATGCTAGCTTGGGTAAATTAGCTCCAATGACTTCAGCTGAGAATCTGGTCAATGGCCCTTTCTTCCATTCTACTCGGCAGTACTTCTCCATTGTAGTATCGAATCACCTTCCAGCCATGCATGAAATGATGTTAACCTCTGTCATGTGTGGTTCATTCTCTCTCGTTTTCTCCCCTCTTTACACCTTCAGTGCACTCAGACATTAAGTAACGAATCCTCCCCATGCCTTGAAAGGTAGGCAAGTGTTATTACCTCTGTTCTAAGGACAGGCAAACTGAGGCAGCTTGGCTTGCCCACGGTCACACTGCAAGCTGGTGGCAGGGCCAGGATTAGCGCTCAGGAATTAATAATTCCTAGCCTTGATTCTTGATTCTTAAGTGGTTCAGTTCACATTGTACCTGCAATTGTGGAGGATTTTTTTTAACCTATCTTGAATCTGCACAATGGAAATTGCATGAGAGCTTTTGCGTGACCTTCTCTGGGGCTATCTGCTTTGGTCCGGGCCACAAAGACCATGTGAAGAGCTCTCCTTGCAGTGTTTCAACACTTAGCTTCCAGCCAAATCCTTGTGGTGCAGCCAGGTGTGCTGAAAATGAGCATCAGTGGTTTAAAAGGTTTCAGAGTAACAGCCGTGTTAGTCTGTATTCGCAAAAAGAAAAGGAGTACTTGTGGAACCTTAGAGTGACTCTCGCTTTGTCAAAGTTCCTCCACGATTTCTTTTCAGAGTGGGGTGAACACTCAGGGGAGCTTTGGACAAAGGCTCAGGGTGGTTTCTTATCTTTGCCACTTTGCTCATCTCTAATTTTCATAGCTGAGTATAACACTAACTCTGTTTGCAGCTGTGCCCAGGATTCCTTCTCTAACACAGACATGTGCGAGGTGCACGGGTTCTTCACGTCCCTCTGCCCACAAAGGCACTGCACATGCTTCCTATTGGCTCTGGCCGGTAGAGTGCAAGAAGCAGGTGCTACCCCACACCCCAGTACCATAGTCCTGTTGGTTCCCTTGCTGATGATGCACAGCCAGCTTCTTCCAACCCCAGCCCACGCATACTGTCTGCACTCCCTTTCTGTACCCAGTCATTTTGGCTAGATCCACAGCTTCCCCGGCAGATACACTTTCTCTGAAACCTTAGACCTGAGTCTGATCTCACACCAATTTTCTACCTCCATATAGCTCCATTGACTGGAACTGGTCTGGGAGTAAATACAAGTAAACTTCAGACTTAACATTCCCTGGGCCAAATTCATCAGTTGCAAAAAACCACTGAAATCAATGGGGTTCTGGAAAGGATAAATTTGGTCCTGTCTCATCCCCAAAATCAAGATCTTGAAAGCAGGATAGAAAATAATTCATATTCATAGCTTATCAGGCCAGATGGGAGCACAGTGATCATGGTCTGACCTCTCGTATAATATAGGCCGTAGGAGTTCCCTGGTTTAATTCCTGTTTGAACCAAAGCGGATATTTTTTTCTGGGGCTAGGGGGAGAGTTTGAGAGGGAGCGGGAGATTGGCTGGTGAGTTGTAGAAGAGGGATTTTTAAGGTGGTTTTTGAAATACCGGTGTATCCTAAAAGAGACCCTCAAAGGCAGCTGCAAAGGAGCAAGAGCAGGTGTGACGCTACCGCAGATGCCACCAGTGAGATGGCACAAGTAGGTGCACCTACCTGCATACTTCCAACACTAACATCCTGCAGCTGCCAGGACCATGCATCTTATCATGTGACCGGGCTGTGCCTTTTGAGCCTCTTCAGGGGTTCAAGGTTTGATGTAAGCAGCCTTCCGAAAAGGGAAATATGGAATAGAGGTTCTGGCTCTGCGAGATTAGGTAAGAGCAACAGCACTGAGATATGGCAGTGAAGGACCAAAAGAATAGAAAGCAATCAAACAGTGCAAACAGCTCCCTGGCCAAGCCAGCTGTGCGCCAACTTCTCACACACGTGCTGCTCTATTTAAGGCTTCTGAGGCACTTCACTACTGCAGGCACTAGCAGCTTGCACTGTTTGTTTGCAGGGAGTAATTGGAGGTACAGCTCCCATGCTGGATACAGAAACATCTTAACATCTAGTCATCTAACAATTCTCACCATCTCAGGCTCCCAGCCAGCAGGGTAAGGAGAGATGCAGTGACCTTCTGAGAGTGACACATCAGGAGAGTTATGTAACTAAATTAAATGTTGCCGTGCTCTTGGTTGTGGATGTTACAAGGACCACTGTGCCCGGCGTTTGCAGATGAGCTGGAAAATAAGTCCTAGCAAAGGAAGTGTGAGCATCAGGGCCCAATTCCTATAGACCTCACTTATAGGAGTAACCATTCTGAAATAAAAGTGACTGGGAGTTGAGGATGATTCAGCTGAGTGTCTGGCTTTTCCATCAGGCGTAGCCAGCAACATAGTCCAGACTTTTGTGAAAATTCCTCCATAATTTAGTGCTGCCTGGTCCAGGTTTGTTTGTAGGGTTTTTGGTCCCGCACTGACGAAGTACTGGTCTCATCCAGTGTGGTGATTCTAATCTGCCTACCAGTCAACCTCATCATGCCACAATACAGAATGCAGGAGTACATACAAAAAAATCTATACATCTATTTTGTATAGGGTGAGCTGCTCTGTGATAATTCATGAAGAATGTACGTTGACTTGATTATGGGGATGTTTACTGTATGACTATGTTGAGTTAAATCAACAGTGTTTTGGGGAAACAAACAGGCAGGTGAAGCAATGACTCTATTTCACTAGGAGGGTGGGGGAGCACTGGAATGCATTACCTAGGGATGTGGTGGAATCTCCATCCTTAGGGGTTTTTAAGGCCTGGCTTGACAAAGCCCTGGCTGGGACGATTTAGTTGGTGTTGGTCCTGCTTTGATCAGGGGATTGGACTAGATGACCTCCTGAGGTCCCTTCCAACCCTGATATTCTATGATTCTATGATAGAGAAGACATCCCCCCAGCAAACATGGGGACTTACTGAAGGCAAAGTGAGAGCCCTCGACCCAGAGGAAACTGGCTCAGCCCCCCATAGACCCCAGCAAACTGGGATATTAGATGGGGTGGGATCTGAGTTACCCAGTAAAGAATTTTCTGTAGTATCTGGCTGGTGAATCTTGCCCACATGCTCAGGGTTCAGCTGATCGCTATATTTGGGGTCGGAAAGGAATTTTCCTCCAGGGCAGATTGGAAGAGGCCCTGGAGGTTTTTCGCCTTCCTCTGTAGCATGGGGCACGGGTCACTTGCTGGAGGATTCTCTGCTCCTTGAAGTCTTTAAACCACGATTTGAGGACTTCAATAGCTCAGACATAGGTGAGAGGTTTTTCGCAGGAGTGGTGGGTGAAATTCTGTGGCCTGCATTGTGCAGGAGGTCAGACTAGATGATCATAATGGTCCCTTCTGACGTAAATATCTATGAATCTATGGGTGTGGGCTAGCAGAGCCCAAAAGCCCAGGAACTGAGAGAACAAATAATTCTGTCTGGACACAAAGTGACTCTCTCTCTGGAGGGGAGGCAGCAGCTGTTGGACACAGTTGTTGAGAAGCTATTCAGACTGACACACACACAGACACCTGTTAGGCCTTCCTAGGCTTCCATCAGGGGATGGTTAGCCTCTAGATAAGATCCACTTGTGTACAGACAGTCTGCTGTTTTAAAATTCCTTTTCTGTTATGTTGCACTTTATTCCTTCTGTTAAGAACCAACGACACGGGGTATAAGGAGGCTGGTGAGTCACTCTTTCCCCCCACTAGTCACCACTCCCAAAGGGAAGGACCACAGGTGCCAAACCCAACTGGACCTGCTGGGTGTATGTGGTGGATAAACAAAGGGTCCAGGCTAAGTGTGGGAGAATGGAGGGATTCCATCCCAGGAGAGGTAAAGGCCTGACACCCGAGGGGGGTGCATCAGAGAGTCAAAGCGGGGGCAGAGGCGCAGTCAGCCCTGCAACCGTGATCCTGTTCTATTATTATTTATATTACTGGAGTGTCTTGAGGTCCCCAACATGGCAGGTGCTGCACAAATACATAAAACCAGACAGCTGCTGCCATAAGAGCTTAGTCTAAATCAACAAGGCAGAAAAAAGGAAACAGAAGTGACTCGCCTAGGGTCACATAGCAAATAATTGGCAGAGCAAGGAACATAGCCTAGTGCTCCCAAGTCCCAGGCTTGTGCCCTGCATGCTGGACCACACTGCCGCTGCTATTTGTATAACAGGTGATGAAAAAAACACTGCACAGCAGGTAGAATATCTCTGGCTTGATCCAAAGCCAGTAAAGTAGGTGAAGAGCCTGACTGGCTCAGACTCCTGGTTTGATTAAAGCAGGTGCACTGGGATTTCACCAACAAGCTCCTTGTATAATTACAGGTGATTGCATTGTTTGGAGAGAGATTTTAGCAAGTCTGTCCATTCTCATTTTCTTTGCGAAAAGGTTTAATATTTCTGCTCCTGTGCAACAGGGCTGATGTGATCTGGAAAGGGAGTGACCTTATGTGGGCTACTGTTTGTCTAATATTGTTGATCTAGAGGGTTCCAGTAATTAGCGAGCCCCTGGATTAGATTCACAGCTGCTTCTTCAAACAAGGTTTGTTGACTGTGACAAAACGATGGGTTTAAAATAGCGACTGTAAGAGTGATGACAGAGTAAATAGCTTCCTTAGGGGCTACTGCCACAAGCCTGGAGCTTGCCAGTCCTCCTGAATTCACTCCTGAGTGGGGGGAGATGGCAGAGGAATAACAATAAGTGAGTCTGACATGAACTGACCACAAAGAAGAAGGGAAAAGAAGCATCCAGCAAGTAGAATCTTCTTGTGAGCTCCCCCTGACCTTTGTCACCTTCAGACTAAACCTTGGGGAAGGAGATGGAACTCACAGGGGACCAGACATGACCCTTATACTACGGGGAAAGGAGTGGCACCTTCTCACTATTTGGCTTCTAAAAGGTACTTAAAGAAATATTCAGCCAAAGCCTATTATCAACGTTTGGCCAGTCTTTAGCCAAATGCCTATTTCTGGCTGAATTTCTCTCCAGTCCTAACCAATGCAGGTCTAATACTCCGTGCATCTATTGTGCCAGAAGATCCCAGAGCATTCCAAATGTGTACACCAGATTCTACCCTGAAATGCACTTGCACAACGCTTGCTGAAGCCCATGAGAGCTGTTTGCGTGTGTCGAGGGGTAGGAGAGAGAAAAAGAGCTATGCTTTAGAAATAAAAATAAATTGTAGGGAGGACACCATTCCACCCTGCAAACCCGTACTGAAAATGTAGCTGCTCAAGCACAAAATACACTCACCTGTCTTTACCATGATGATTATTACCACTTATATAGAATGTTACAGGCCGAATTATCTGCTCTCATAGCTCCACTGATTTCAGGAGTTACACCATCACAGAATTTGGCCCTGCACATTTAAAGCATTTTACCAACACTACCTAATTTGCCCTCAGAACACTCCTGGGAGATAGAGAGACAGGTGGGGAAATTATGACCAGAGTTAAGTGATCTGCCTATGGCCACACAGCAGGTCAGTGGCAGAGCTGGGAATGGAATCTAGGTCTCCTGGCTCCCAGTTCTGTGCTTTAATCAGTAGACCATGCTTCTTAAGAATGGAACACCTCAACAAACAAAAACAAGTCATAATATTTTACTGGCCCATCCAAACAAATTGCCCACCCTGGGCAAGTGCATGAGTAGATTTTTGCAAGGATGGTAAACTGCGGTATAATATAGTGAAGATTAACTGTTACTTTTGGTTTGGGGTAATAATGTTAAATAATGAATAGTAATTTCTAGTAATCAGCTACAAAAGCATTCATATGTTTACTCTATTGGTAGCATTTATTAATAGCATTACATAATTAAAGTGTATTAAGATCTCCCAAATATGTATTAATTTTAAGTAATTCTTAATCAACACAACCAAATACCATAATTTTAATATAAACATTGTATCAGTCGTTCATAAAGGATTTAGTATTTTCCTTGAATGTGGTATGACAATTCGCCTGTTCCCATGCTAAATAGCAGGCCGAATATTATGGAACATTTCTCACAAATATTTCAGCGAGTTCTGAACAGATCTCACTTTGATGATATCAGTGACACGTCTTATTTACTTTATGAACATTTGTGCGAGCAACTCTTTATTCCTGAGAATGTTCCCTGCAGAGCAAAGTCTCACAAACACTTGTGAGAATAAGCGTTCATGCAAAGCTGCAAGCCACGGGTGATTATATGACCATCTTGAAATGCCTGTAAACGAACGAAAACAGTGCCATGTGACTTAGGTGACCAACTGCACCTTCAAACAGTGCCATGTGACAGGTGGCCAAGTAAACATTCACGGTAAACAGTTAACGAGCAGCCCCACAGCTGGAATTTGTTGGCACTAAAGACTTGCCAAATAACTGAATGTAAACCAGCATCATAAAAATCACATCCTGTGTACAGACAACTTGCAAATAAACTGTGGGTAGCAAATAGCTTGCCTACCTCTGTTCACTCATGAGTAAACATGATTGTGGTTGGAGCAATGCTGACAGCTCCAGAAGAACGTTCAGCTTACATGGACAAAGGAAGAGTAATTGCGGTTGAATCAAAGATTACAGTGTGTAAAGACCTACTGTCACTGGTCAGGGTTCATTCTGGTCCAGGGTCATTCCTTTCATTGCATTCTTAAGTCATTTGTTTGGGACTGTCTTTTCACAGAATCATAGAATCATAGAATATCCGGGTTCGAAGGGACCTCAAGAGGTCATCTAGTCCACCCGCTGCTCAAAGCAGGACCAATCCCCAACTAAATTATCCCAGCCAGGGCTTTGTCAAGCCTGACCTTAAAAACCTCTAAGGAAGGAGATTCCACCACCTCCCTAGGTAACCCATTCCAGTGCTTCACCACCCTCCTAGTGAAAAAGTTTTTCCTAATATCCAACCTAAACCTCCCCCACTGCAACTTGAGACCATTACCCCTTGTTCTGTCATCTGGTACCACTGAGAACAGTCTAGATCCCATGTCTTTTGTCCTGTGTCTGCACGTAGCACAATGGGATCCTGGTCTATGACTAAGGCTCCTAGGGGTGACAGTGGTACAAATAATAAGTACTAATAATACAATAATTTGTTTGGTTCACATTTAATTATCCCAAATGATGGGACTTCCACTAAGTTTTCCTGGAAGCCTGTTCCACAGTCTGATTTGCTCTACAAATATTGTACTTCCCAATATTAAGCCTAAGTTTTCCTTTGCTTAATTTCATCCCATTACTTATGGCTTTACCACCTCAGAACATCCTGAATAAGTCCTCTTTTCTTAGTATTTAGCATTTAAGCTCTTCAAATACTTGTAGAGAGCTATCATGCTCCCTTAGAGGGCACTTAGCCAAGCAAGACATGTTTAACCCTCTTAATCTTCCTTGTAAATCAATCCCTCCAGCCTCTAAATCATTTTCACTACTCTTTTCTGAATTCCTTCCAATTTATCAGCATCAGCTTGGTAATGAAGTGCCTGTAAATGAATGCACAATTTTATGTCTTACAAGTGTGGCCAGTGAAATAAGAAACACAATGGGCCAAAAATCTCTGACCCAAGTGCTAAGAGTAGCTCTGAGCCAGTCAGATATTAGTGCAATTCCTCCGGTATCTCTCCATGGTATTGAAACGCTTATTTATCCCACAGCAGCCACATAGTCATTGTGATTAATTTTACCCTATGGTATCTTAATACTTTAACGGGTACATTCACCTAACCAGCTGTCTTCCAAACTAACTGCTGCAGGCCCTGGCAGATTCTACCTCTGTCCTGCCATTTCCTCTGCATCCTGGCTCCCGTTTTCTTCATGTGATTGTGCTGACAGAGCAGGAGAGATCTGGCAAAATGTGCAGAGGTGGGACAAAGGGGACACAGCAACCCAGTGGCTGCCGGAAGAGGACCCTTCCTAGACCAGGAGGGAAAGGAGGAAGTAGGGCAATAGGGGAAAAAAGCCAGACAAGTGAGCCTCCCTCTTCAGGCAGGTTAGTGTGCCTGAGTTAAACTCTGAAAATGCTCTGCTACTCAATTGATCCAGAGAACCACACCAAATCATGCAAGTCAAGGGGTTCTAACCTTTGAGTCCACTTCAGGAACACTCGTGAGACAGCTTAAGCTATCGAGGGCATGCATATCTGGAAAGCCACTAAATACTTAAAGGATGTGACCCTAAAAAAGCAGTGTGTTCCTTCCATCGTTAAAATGGTGGCGTTGGCAGATGTGCTCAGGCCAAGCAATGGGGCTGGACACAGGGACGTTGGCCTAAAAAGAGTGCAGAGTTCCTACTGCACATGCTTAAAAATGCTGAGAGTAATGCTGAACTCAAGGGTCTTGATATGTATTCTCTGGTAATTGAGCACATCCAGGTCAACAAGGCCCCGAAAATGCGCTGGTGTAGTTACAGAGCTCATGGTTGTATCAACCCCTACATAAGCTCCCCCAGTCATATTGAGATGATCCTCACTGAGAAGGAGCAGATTGTTCCAAAGCCAGAAGAGGAAGTTGTTCAGAAGAAAAAGATCTCTCAAAAGAACCTGAAGAAGCAAAAATGTATGCCCCGGGAGTAAATCTGACAGAACAGATGTACATAAATAAAAAAGAAAACTGGGGAAAAAAAAATGTATGCCAGTGTCACCAAGCTTGGTGCAGTAGACATGCAGGGACCTCTGACTCACAGACAGGCCCTTTTATGTCTCCCCTCAGAACGCCAGTGCAGAGGTAAACGCCTAGGAGGCGTATCTCAGAATATCTATGTGCCTGGTAGCACCTGATCTGCATGAACACACAGTGCAAACAAGATGTATCTGAGAATATTTCTTACCACTCCAGTAAATAAAAACCAGGCCCTTTTATCACTTTAAATGGCTCATTTTTCATCCAGAGATGTCTGGAATTGAGACAGGGCAATAAACTCCAGCTACTCATCTTTGCCCTGTCAAATGTATACAGGCCAGCTACCACCAAGGCTCATGTGCTACAGGGGCCAGATGGGGATCAGTCTCTACCCAGTGGAGGGGGAAGTGTGGGTCAGCCCTGCCCTCTCCTTGCAGGGGAGGAGGGGCTGAAGGGAATTCATTAACCTGGAGGGCGTGTTCCCGTTTTGTGGCAACATCTTTCAAGAAGACAGGGAGGGAAATTTCCTCCTCGCATTCTCCTCACGCTGATCGCTGAGCTAACACTGCCTGGCCTGCCAGTGTGACTTTGCTACAGAGTCCATGACAAGCTACAGAGTCCATGACAAGGAGCCTTGTCTTCAGCTGTCAGTGAGAAGTGGGTTCAGTAAGCAGAGATTAAACCTGATCAGTTTCCTCTATCCGTGGCCACTGTCGCTGCCTCGGTTTTGCCGGCTTTTCAAAAACAATGTACTTCTGAAGGCAATGAGAATTCTTTCCACTGACGTTAATGGGAGCAGGGCCTGGCCCACTGGTAAACTCTTCTATGCCACGTGTGGGGCAGCTGACTTCTTAGACTGAGCTGCAAGAGGTGGGAACCCCAGAACAACCCCCTCCTTCTCTGCCAGTCCCCCAGTGAGTCGTTTTCCATGTTTCTTTGAGACTAAAGTCCGCTGTGGTCCAGAGCTGGGAACCCAAGAAACTAATTTAAAGCTGCTAATTTTGGGATAGGAGTACTTGTGGCACCTTAGAGACTAACCAATTTATTTGAGCATAAGCTGTAGCTCATGAAAGCTTATGCTCAAATAAATTGGTTAGTCTCTAAGGTGCCACAAGTCCTCCTTTTCTTTTTGCGAATACAGACTAACGTGGCTGCTACTCTGAAACCTGTAATTTTGGGATGTGTTTAAATCCTCAAGATAAAAGGGGAAGGGCAGTAACACAATACTTAACAATGACTTATAAATAATTAGTCGGAAGGCTGGCTTGCTACATTAGTGCCACCTCAGATTGGATCTTGTTGGCTGTTTCTCAAGTAGGATCAGGCCTGCGCTAACTCTGCATGGGGAAGCTCCAGGGAAACCTCAGGCACTGCAGGAAGTGTTGCTTGCATTTCAGTGGGTTGTGTTCTTTGTTCTGAAGTGGCGTTAGAGGTGTGCCAGGCTGACGGAGGTGCCCTCTTTCAGATACAAGGCAAACTTGACGTCCTAATTCCTTGCGAGCATTGACTGTGACATCGTACCTCTGTGACATAGCACCCCATAAGGCTTTCTGGAAATATGCTTATGAATGTATATATGACATAACTGGAATATGTTTCATGCTACATATGCCAGGTAACTTATCTCTGTAAAGGTTATGATCTAATGAACATATTCATCCTATTTGTATGCATGTGTCATTTTTGTATTCGAAGTTATGAATATTGGCTGTGTACTTGCTTGATTTTAAGTAGCTTTAGTAAAGCATTTGGTCAGCTTCTTGAGAAACGAATGTGTAAATTAAGTGCCCAATCAAGAAACACTTAATGAACAATGGATCTTGGAAGACTCCAATCCACATAAGAAGTCTTCCTGGAGACATTCAAGATCGCATGTGGGCAATGGCTGCTGCCTGTAAAAGCTGAGTCATGCATGGACATGTGACTTGTCCATGTGACTCAAAAACTCCATCTTGGAGCTGGACTTTGCATAGGAGAGAGGAGGGAGTTTCGACCCACAAGAGAAAGTCTATTTAAGCCCTTGGGAGACCCCTCCATTTTGTCTTCAGCTGGCTCAAGAGATAGCCTCTCCACCCCCAAAGCATACCTGAAAGAAACTGGAACAAAGGACAGTAACCACAGGGGCTCTGAGTGATTGCTGGACCCAGACTAGATGGAGACTAGTCTGTAAAAGGAAGCTTACTGGAACACCTCTGAGGGTGAGGTTTTATCTGTATTAGGCATAGACTTGCATGTTTTAGGCATAGACTTGCGTGTTTTGTTTTATTTTGTTTGGTAATTTACTTTGTTCTGTCTGTTACTACTTGGAACCACTTAAATCCTACTTTTTGTATTTAATAAAACCACTTTTTACTTATTAATTAATCCAGAGTATGTATTAATAACTGGGGCGAGGTGTGGGGGGGTGGGAAACAGCTTTGCATATCTCTCTATCAGTGCTATAGAGGGCGAACAATTTATGAGTTTACCCTGAATAAGCTTTATACAGGGTAAAACTGATTTATTTAGTGTTTGGACATCTGAGTGTTAAAGACAGGAACACTTCTTAAGCTGCTTTCAGTTAAGCCTGCAGTTTGTGGGACGTGGTTCAGACCTGGGTCTGTGTTGGTAGCCAGCAAGCGTGTCTGATACAACCAGGCAGAGTTCTGGGGTCCCAAGCTGGCAGGGAAGGCAGGGGCAGAAGTAGTCTAGGCACATCAGTTGGCAGCCCCAAGGGGGTTTCTGTGATCCAACCCATCACAACCTCACACAGCTTGTTTGCCTTCTCTTATACCACTGTCCTTGTTTCTCAATCACATCTGAATTTCTTTGTAAAGGTAGAATTTTAATTTCTCTATCCCCCTTTGAGCTTCCGGTTGCTCTTTTATAACTAAACAAGATGACGTTTATGACTGAAAATTAGTGATGACATATTTTGTACTGTAACCCAGAGACCTTTAAACATGAAGATTTAACCCCACAAAAACTCTAATGGTGCTTTTCATAAAAGTCGGGGTGTTTAAGTGGCACTATGGTCTAATGGGTAGGGCACCAGACTGGGACTTACAAGACCTAGATTCTATTCCTAGCTCTGCTACTGACCCACTGTGTAACCTTGAATAAGTCACTTCACCTCTATGTGCCTCTGTTTCCCCTTCAACATTTATCGGTCCTGTTTAGACTCTTTGAGTCTCATACTACAGGTACATACAGTGCCTAACACAACGGAGTTGCTCAGTGCTACTGTAATATAAATAAAAATGGTGATCACCGTGGTATCTGGCCATACTCCGGTTGAAATAAGTACACCTTAGTCTAGCTAATCCCCACCGCACTGGCCCACACACGTGGTTGTGTAGTGTTGTTATCTGCTACTCAACAACTGCTAAGTTTCCCTGGTAGCTGTTGAACCCTCCTCTGACACCTGCATTCCTTAATAAACACTCAAACTCTTTGTGACTAATCCCTGTCTATACAAACATGCCTAAGCTAAAGGAGAATGTCTTCACCTATCACTAGAAATTGGTCCTTTACCCGCTCTGCTGGCCAAGCCACTAGAGGACAACATTGCACTCGTTTATGTAAGGCCAGTATATACAAACTGCAGTAATTGTCTGGAGGTTGGTTAGAGCCCTAAAGTAGGTGGCACTGAAATAGAAGGGGGAGAAAGACAAAGGCGAAAACTCAGACTGATTTTAGTTATACAATAGACTCAAACTGCCGGGCTCCGCTGTGTTTAGACAGTTGAATGTTAATGAGTAAGAATATATATTTTTAAGTGAATGAATTTTTTCTGATAACCTTTTCTCATGAATCCAAAAGCAAAGTTGAGAATGAGGGAGATAACTGTATTATTTTGTATGAATATTATATGTTCTTCAGTTTACCTGCTAGATATTATTCTGTCTGACTACCAGAGTTAAATCAAAGGAGGCTATTAGGATGAGCAAGCAGGAAACTACTCAGTGACTAGAGGTAAGAAACCACCAGGGAAAATGCCAAGGGCCTTTAAGAGAACATTGGGAAGCTACTAACTGGGAAATGTCTACCAGACTGACTCCAGTCAGGTTAACAGGCTTGTTTTACCATCCAGGATACTAAACAAAAGAACACTAAGCTGTTAAAAACCTTGGCCTCAGGAGGATGGAAAGCAGTGGAGTGTCCAGCACCTGCTTGTGGGAAGGCACAGTGGGAGATACACTGGGAGAAAGAGAGAAACTGCAACAACGCAGTGCTTTTCTCCCCGAAGTCAGGATACCTGAGCTGAGTAGAACTTACCAAAACTTGCAAGAAAAGGTTAAGGGTTAGGTAAGACCCAACCATATAGGCCTATTGTTGTTTTAACCCTTCTCTCTGCTTGTTATGTACCTTTGGATGAATAAACAATTCTCTGTTTTGTAGCAGCTGTTTTGGGTCTTTTTAAACAGCCACTGGTTACAGGCTGAGAGAGGAAAGTTTCTTGCAGGTGTCAAATATAATTGGGCCTGTCATGTTAGCACTGTTGGAAACAGGTGGACTGCAACCCAGAGAACCAGTCTAAGGGTTGTTGAACTGTGGGGTTCCACCCATCAGAGAGGTAAAGGAATCAAAGCTTATCAACTGAGGGGTGCACCTGAGAGAGATGGCCAAGCACTCTAAAGTGCAGCTTGCCCTATACCTGTGATAGATGGATTGGTTTTTCTGGGCTTTAAAGGGAACTCTGACTTAAAGGTGAATTTAAAAGCACCTCATAAAGTACGAGCTGAACTCAGGCTGGCGGATCTCCTTACCAGTGCAGAATGCCTGTACCCTCAAAAGCCAGGAACTGATTGCAGCTTCCTGCTTTGTTAGAGGTCCTGCTGCCAGGCAAAAATGGAGCCCTGAGCTCAGCTCCCAGCGTGTGAGTGAAGCATGGGCTGATTCTTGAGTCGCTTTATTTTTGTTTTTAATTCCCAAGGTGGCAGGCTGGTCCAGTTCACAAGTTATGGTGTTACCAGGCTTGTTAATCTATCTACTTTTAACAAAGCTCCAAAAGCCATTTAATTAATGTTTCCAGAGATAGAGAGAGCTGCTTGGAGATGTAATAGGTTTGGAAGGCACAACGGAGGTGCACAAACTGCCGCAAACTGTCCTTTGCCTCATTGTTATAACAGTGGTGCCAGAAGGACTGCAAAAACGGTGAGGGCCAAGCAACCAAAATGGCCCACGTCTGAGTGGTGGAGTGATGCCAGGTGCCAGCTCACAGCACCACTCATTCAAGTTTGGCCTGTCTGCCCCTCTGTCATCCCAGCAGGAAAAAGGCTTTGCCATTGTGCCACCCAGCTCCGGTCAGGGGCCATGAGGGGGAGGACGGAGGCCCTTGTCCTCCCCCTTTATTGCACCCCTGCTCCATTCAGATTTGCAAAAGTGGGGGCGGGGTGGCCCTTTGGTCCCCTGTCTCTGGCGTCCATGTGCTATAGCAACTTTATTGGGAAATACTGGCTCTTTTAGAGCAGTCTTATGTCCAGGATTGCAGAACTCGTTAAAGACACGAATGCGTAAGACTTACATCCCCGTAAGATAAGGACATATCATTATATCCATTCAAGAGGTGGAGAAATTGAAGCACGCAAAGCTGAAGTCACTTTGCCCAAAGCCACAGCTCTTTAACTCAATGCAGCAAACTGACTTCAGTGGGATCACAATAAGAGTTTGGTTTATTGTTAGAAGAATTCACCTTTATCCATTTACTAAACCAAAGTAATACCCAGCTCTGAGGTTCAAAAGACTTTCCTTATTCCTGTATCTTACATTAAGCCAAATGGTTCACTTGTCCAGGATGGTTAAAAAAGCCGCAAGGAATACATGCATGAGCATTTGTGGAGCATTAAGAAGTTGGAAGATGGGAGTAAATTGGGGCCAAGCCATGAGTTTTGCAGAGGTGAAAGGGTGAATCTAAGGGTAAGTGGTATTAAGAATGCAAAGCAGGAAGAGAAGTTTATCTGAACAAGGCCATAATTAAGTCCCGCAGGGCTATCAGCACCACTATGGTTGATGTTTCCTCCATGTAACTAAGAGGTGGGAAGCAGAAGGAATTTATAAATAGCAGAGGGTGACATACAACTAGATACACAAAGGGATTTAGGCACCTAACTGCCACTTTAGGCACCTCAATTCTTTTTCAGCTGCTGTCTAACTCTGTAGGTGCCTAAAGTCCCATGCACCTAATTTCCACTGGTAATGTCCCTTAGGCACCTAAACTTCTGTCATTGGACATGCACCTAACTTTCTAGGTCCTGATACATGCCTTAACCCCAGTGGAATCCTCAACCTAGACATTCCCCCTGCCTATCTCACCTACAGGACCCGATCCAATAGGTGTTCTCAGAGGCCACCTAACATTCAACTCTACAGAAAACCTAGGAACTGTCCTTTCCCAAGGTGGTTAGATGTTTGGCTGCGTGTGTGTGTTCTCCCTGTGTGCTGCCCCAGCTCTGTGCAGACAGCTGGCACAGCATATCTCATGCAAACCGTCCAATGACCATAAGATCCGTTAATGTACAAAGGCACCAGGCCAGGTTTATTGTCGACAAAGCATGGTAATAGCACCTGGCAGACTCTGTGTGGATACTAAGACATGTATGCCCATGACAATGGACACATCTCGGCTGCACAAAGATATTTCCTCTGAGATACATCTTTATACCCTGATACAAACAAGTTAGTACTGCCCCCTGGCATGATTAGTTACTGCCCCCTGATGTAGCTAGTTATTATTCATCACCTTGTACATGTTGGTTCAATTAAAACATCTTTATTACGTACTGTCATCCTGACCTTATTTTTTAGAAGGGGACAGTGCGTTCCTGTTATCCTTAGGGAATGTTTTTGTACCATCCTTGATATCAGGATGTTCTGGTGCCACTTGATATTGGGATGTGTTTCTGTGAGTGCTCTGCGCTTAGCACTTCTTAGGAATGTGTATTTTTGCAATATTAGCATGTTCTTGCTAAATTCTATGTGCAGGTTCTGCCTCATACTAGGCCTTTAATACAAGGACTTAGGTCTCAGGCTCTCTTCCTACTACACCACCTAAATAACTTTTAGGCCTGGAACTCGCCCGGGATGTAGGAGACTACTGGTTCAATTCCTGCTCTGTGTAATGTGGAACTGGGATTTGAACCCATCTCTACCATTGGTGAGGTGAGTGCCCTAACCAGGGGGCTTTGGAACAAGGTACAGGATAGACACCAATCCCAGAATATTGCATAGCCCAGCGGTTCAGGGATTCACCTGAGAGATGGGAGACGTGCTTTCAACTCCCTACTCCACACTAGGCAACGCGGGGATTTGAACCCAGCTCTTCTGTATCAGGGTGAGTGCTCTGGCCTAAAGGTTATGTTTGTCAAAAAGGAGTGGGAGTGGGCACCAACTCCTCGGGTTTTTTGAGAGAAAGGGCTCAAGTGCCGTACTCCAGGAGGGGGTTCACGGCTGTGACTCCCCAGCAGAGAGAAGAGTCTCCTCCCTGGCCTGGAATTAGGTGCCAAACTCCCTTTGAGGGCTTAGGCCACCTTCCTCTCCTCAGCATTTCCTATTGGCTGGCTAGGTGGCTCCCTGCTCAGCGTGCTGGCTTTTGTGGATCCCATTCTATGGTGCCTGTCTCTCCCCAGTCATTGCATGAGGAGCCTAGATGCCTCACTCAGGCCTGTGGATTCCATCAGGCGGCAAACACCTAAAGTGAAGTGTCCCAAGTTAGGTGAGGCTAGGTCCCCTTTGTGGATCTAGCCCTAAACATCCCTTCCGCTGCAATGCAAAGCCTCAGCCTTTAAGCCATTTTCAGCAGCTAAGGTACAGATGCCATCTGATCATGGAAGGGTTGAAAGCAGGTTCAGAGTCTGAATCTATGGCTTGGGGCCTTTGACACTTCACAGGACAGGAAAAAGACAACCACACCCGCTCCACTTAAGCAGGCTTTCCAGATAGCTGCACTCCAAAGGGGGGCCAAAAGCAGCAGCTCCACCAGCGCCGGACAATACGTGATCAATGTGAATTTTAATGTTCGTTGGCTGATGTCAAAAAGAATTCAGCTAAAGCAGGAGGAGAAACACAAGGAATACAAGGGCAGCCTCTGAGCGAGCCAACTGTGTGACTAATGCAGCTACCTTCTGAGTAATGCTTTAACGGAAACATAAATAATAATTAATCCAATTCTACTCTTTCAGGAGAATGGAGTGGAGCCCACTGTGTTTGGACAAAAGCAGGCCTCTGTGTTTAATGACAAGAAAATCCTGGTGAATTTTTATTACTTACTGTAAAGCCTGTAAAAACCCTACATTAGGAAATAAACCTTGCAGCTGATTTATGGTGTGGCCATGGGGGCAGACGCTTTTTAATTTGCTTACATTTCAGATCGATGTTGCAAGAAATGGTTGGTCAGTAGAAGGGGCTTTTCCCCTGGTTTTGGTACCCAAACCAGTACGCCAGCATGATGCGAGGAGACTTGCTGCACCTGGGGGTTTGAATGAGGTGTAAAACCAAAGGCCTGAATGCTTGTGCTAAGATCCCATGTCATTTCTTTGCACAATAGGTGTGTTGAGGCTAAGCACTTTGCTTAGGGAGACAGTGTGGCTTAGAATGTAGCTCAGTGGCTTGTGACTCAGGCCACCTCAGTTCTGTTCCTGGCTCTGACATTGGACAAGTCACTTCATTTCTCTGTGCTGCAGTTTCCCTATCTGTAAAATGGGGATAAGGATACTCTGCTCCATCTGTAAAGTTTTGTGATCTACTGATGGAAAAGTACGATACAAGAATATGCTATTATTATTAAATACATAATGGCTGCCTAAAATTCCCTCTGCAGCTGGATTTGACTTTCTTAGTTTTGGTGGATTCTGTTAAGCAGCTGCCCTTTTCCATCTCAGAGATGGCTGCATGTCAGTGGTGGTGAAGCGATTCCATGCTTGTAAAGGACTTTGGGATAAAGATTCCCGCCTAAATGGAATGTATTTTCCCCCTCATCTTCTGAAGGGGAGGGAGGGACACTGCCACAAATTACTGTCATCAGGTAGGACTCTGGACAGCAGGTTTCTTCTGAGATGGCTCTGTCAGGGCTAGTCAAAATTCCACTGAAACTGTTTTTCAACAGAAAATTGGATTTTTAGAGAAAATGGAATTTTTTGCACAACAGTGTCTATTTTTATCAAAAAAGTGCATCCCCCCCGACTCCCTGCAGTTAGGGATTCTCATGCAGTGCCATGGTGGCTTCGCAAGCGGAGAGAGCATGTGGCATCATGGGAGGTGTAGTGTCGTCACAGAGCCCAGCCCATCGAGGAGAATGGAGGCATGAGGCACTGCAGCAGCATTTCCTGATCGAAAGATTTTTCAGACAAAAATTTTCAAGTGTTGATTCTTTTCACTGAGAAAATTAGTCGCAGTTGTAGTTCTTGTCAGAATTTTCCATTGAGGGAGGGACTTTGACCAGCTTTATTATTGATCCATTGACAACACACTCTTCACAATGTTACCTGAGTACAGGCTAGTTCCACTGTTGCTCTACAGATTAATTTCAGGGTTGCCATTCTCATCATTTAATCATGGATTACACAATATTTGAGTAACCCTTCTGCCACGTGGCAGAGCTTCCTCTCAAAATGACAAAACCAAACCAGCTCAAGCCACCCAGAAATCTGGGAAAACTAAGCACCCAACCTGGGCACCTCTGAGAGGCAATACTTCGCCACTTGCAAGCACTAAGTCTTGTATTAAAAGGAGAGGGACCACAGCATTGATTCTGTGACAACACTGCAACAAAGACTCAAAAGTGTGCAGACAATATGTAAACCAAACACCTGCCCCACCATCTTCTGGACAAACCTCACTGACTGAAGTTAAACCTTATTGAACTTAATTTAAGTGTGTCAAGAGCTCATTGTAGTAAAAATGCAAATGTTTATGTGTTATTGGGGAGTTGCATGTAACTTGTCAAGGAGACATGACCAATGTAAACCTTGGGCAGTGTTATGGGCTCCAAAGGACTCTTAAACAATGGGCTAAGACAAGAATAAACTACTACTTGAGTAGGGTTTCATAGGAAACACTTGAGAGGAAGGGAATGCAAATTAGCCACCTACAGCTCCATCCTTTTGAGGAGAAATCCATTGTCTGGCTGATTCCCTAGTCACGGTGACTCTCAAATTCATGGCAGTGCTTCTTCTAAGTTAACAGCTGTTATGAACTTGTGAGCACAGAAAAACCGCGTGGGGACTGTTCACTGGCCAGAGCCCTTGTTGGAGTTGGGCTTATCTCTGGTAAGCTTCTTTGCCTGTCTGTAGGTTCTTTTATTGTTTTTTAATGTTTTCTCTGTGATGCTTTCACTGTAAGAATAAATGTGCTTGCTTAGAAAAAGCTGTGTGGTAATTTAACTGTGGCAATTACACTGATTACCACCTCTGAGGAGAAAAGCAAAGCAGATCTGCTTAGGCAGTCTGACTGTGCTGGGGAATGCACAGTGTAGGCAGGGAGCTGTGTAGCCTGGAAATACCCCAGCCAGGAGGGGCAGAGACCACCATCAAGAAGGTGATGGCTGGGAAGCCAGAAGCCTGAGAGTGGGTGCTTGGGTGCCACAGAGGGGGAATACAGGCGCAGGTGCCCTGTACTGTAACATCCCACTCACAGTTTGTTGTCCAGGTCAGCAAAATCATAGAATCATAGAATATCATAGTTGGAAGGGACCTTAGGAGGTCATCTAGGCCAACCCCCTGCTCAAAGCAGGACCAACACCAACTAAATCATCCCAGCCAGGGCTTTGTCAAGCCAGGCCTTAAAAACTTCTAAGGAAGGAGATTCCACCACCTCCCTAGGTAACCCATTCCAGTGCTTCACCACCCTCCTAGTGAAAAAGTTTTTCCTAATATCCAACCTAAACATTCCCCACTGCAACTTGAGACCATTGCTCCTTGTTCTGTCATCTGCCACCACTGAGAACAGTCTAGAGCCATCCTCTTTGGAACCCCCTTTCAAGTAGTTGAAAGCAGGTATCAAATCCCCCCTCATTCTTCTCTTCGGTAGACTAAACATCCCCAGTTCCCTCAGCCCCTCCTCATAACTCATGTGTTCCAGTCCCCTAATCATTTTTGTTGCCCTCCGCTGGACTCTTTCCAATTTTTCCACATCCTTCTTGTAGTGTGGGGCCCAAAACTGGACACAGTACTCCGGATGAGGCCTCACCAGTGTCGAATAGAGGGGAACGATCACATCCCTCGATCTGCTGGCAGTGCCCCTACTTATACAGCCCAAAATGCCATTGGCCTTCTTGGCAACAAGGGCACACTGTTGACTCATATCCAGTTTCTCGTCCACTGTAACCCCAGGTCCTTTTCTGCAGAACTGCTGCCGAGCCATTCGGTCCCTAGTCTGTAGCAGTGCATGGGATTCTTCCGTCCTAAGTGCAGGACTCTGCACTTGTCCTTGTTGAACCTCATCAGATTTCTTTTGGCCCAATCCTCCAATTTGTCTAGGGCTCTCTGTATCCTATCCCTACTCTCCAGTGTATCTAGCTCTCCTCCCAGAGTCCAGGGGTGGGCTCACCTCCAGCCTCCCACAAGGGGAAGGGGGTTGCAGCGACTCGGCTGCTGCTGGTTGTGGCTGCTATCTCTGCCATATCCTTGGTCCAGTCTGGTCGTACAGCACCAT
Source organism: Chelonia mydas (assembly GCF_015237465.2). Classification (NCBI taxonomy): domain Eukaryota; kingdom Metazoa; phylum Chordata; order Testudines; family Cheloniidae; genus Chelonia; species Chelonia mydas. The sequence continues at coordinate 15,949,472 of NC_051259.2, read as the reverse complement.
TACTACCTAATCCAGCTATTAGCTATCATAACTCTGGGATTTGCTGGGGATAGAGGACATCTTCAATGGGATGTGGGTGGTCTGACCTACTGGTCAAAGCAGGAGTCAGGCCAGGTCTGATGCTGGGAGGTCAGAGTTCGAGACAGGCCAGAGGACAAACCGAGAGTTGAATGTCAGGAGGCAAAGTCGGGTTACCCAGAGACAAATTTGAGAGCAAAACCATGGATTGATAGTCAGAGTCAGGCCAGCTCAGAGGAGCAGGAGCACAAGACGTACCGTCCAGAGCCAGGCGCTGGGTTTATACAGAAGCTGTGGGCCAGTCAGGACCCCAGCCTTCTGCAATCAGGTTACTGGGCTAGAGTCTTCCATCAGGACTCAGCTTCTGCCTTAGCAATTGTTAGTGGGTGGCTGGTTGGAGCTTCCTAGCTCCTAAGAAACCTGTAAATGTAAGTTTGAGATTCATGGCCCCTGATATGCATTTAGCTACAGGACTATGTTCTGAGGCTCTACCACTTACTACTTACTGATTTCACTAGGTAGCAGACTTACTACTCCTTCTCTGCATTGTCTTTCACCAAACACTGACCCCATGCCAAGTTTAAGGCTCAGTCCTCCAGACCATCTTATCCATGATTTTAGCTTTAGTGATCACTGAAAAGAAACAAGGACTTCCAACACAACCTAACCACCTCTGTCTTTAAACACTGGACAGCAAGACTGAAATAGCACCTATAATCCTTACTACCAAGTAGAAAAAATAACCACTACATGACTTGTGTTTACTTCACTACCCGCACCCTTGGTGAGTGAGATTACATGAAGGCTGACCCCCTCAATTAACGTATATTAAGTACAGTTCGGCTGCACTTAGTCATATAAAATACAACAATTAATTACCCTGCATCCAATACTTAGGTGACTTTTAACCTAAAACAACCAAAATTGATCAATTTGGCAAAGCAGGTATGTTGAGTAAAGTAGGTGTGTTTATGCAACTATAGTCTGCTCCCGAGATTTTTTTCCTCCACTTCATCAATAGATGGCAGAAGAGAGCTCATTCTGACCACTGGTTACATCTAGTATTTTATTTAAAGCCCCAGCTCCTAGGAAAAAGTAATTAGGGGAGAATCTCAGCTTCCATTTTTAAAAAGCGGTAAATTTTTAGACCTCCTGGTTTTGGAGAAGTGCCTGAAAACATGCAACAAGTGTCATCTAAAGGCTCTGAGACCAGAAAAATAATAAAAAGATCCCAAATTTATTTGTTTTTTAATCTCATGATTTCTGAGGCCTGACTCAGGATTTTTGAACACTTGGGGTTGGCAATGCTGTAACTCACTGCATGTTGTTATGTTAACCCCGTCCATTCCCTACACCTGTACTGTTCAACAGAGTGGTAGCTGAATATCCGCATGGTCGTGTGGCATTCATGTAGTACCAATCAGTTGAGAGCAGTGTAATGGAACCAGCTTGACTCCCCTGACTTTGCATTACATGAAACACTCAAAAGGCTAATGGGGGGACCCATTAATTCCTCCCAGACTAGGTGTTTATCCCCACTAGACCCCAGCAAAACTACCCAGTTATTACACTGTAGCAGGTTTGTTAGGGAATCTGCTCCCAAACCTGGGTTGTGACCCCCTCTCCCCACGTATGACGGATAAATGGTCATACAGTGACACACGGTTGGCAGGCTCACTTTATAAAATGTTTTGCATGTACATTTCCTTTAAGTGATGAGAAGCTGTGAGAAAACCTGAGTCTGTATAAAGGGCTTTATAGTAAGATTCTGATCAAAGCAGAGCACTAAAATCACTTTCCTGCTGAATTCAACTCAGCTGAAATAGACCAGGGCTATCGTGGACAGTGGGGAGGCTGTAGAAGGGAGCGAAGATGACTACTTCGCTGAGAAAGGGGAAGCTGGATACAGAGCAATAACTATTGAGGGTGCTGGCGTAAAGTGTGATTTTCTTAAGAAGAGATATGAAGGCTGCCTTTTTCAGGTTAGTGAGGGGCCTCTGGCTTAGGAGCTGATGATGATGGTTGTGAGCGGAGAGGCATGTGAAGTGTCACAGCACAGAATTTATGGAGGATGACGCTCACTTTGCAGAACAGATGGTTGTGGTGTTTAGATGCTGCTTGTAATTATTAGAACTGTGAGCACTGGCTGTTGGGAGTCTAAAAGGACAGGAAACAGGAAGGAGGGGGGGATTTGAGGAGGCTGAGGGAGAGCTACCAAGGGTGCAGCAGCAGCTTGGTAAAGAGATTTCCACTTTAAAAATAAAGTCCTGTTGAAGTTTGTTAGTACCTTGACTGATTGATACAACAATAATGTAAGCAGGGACAGGACTGTTGGAAGGTTTCTGGGTTGGCAGAAGTAAGAGGAAGAGGGCAGGTGCACCATTAAAATATATATGGGGTGAACCTGACTCAAGGATGGCTGGCTATTTTCTCATTCCTCTTTCTCCCCTGACTCAGTCCTAACAGTTACATGGACTTTATTCCTGGCTACTGCTGCTTGCTCATAGTTTCTGTTGGGAAAGGCCATGGTGTCAAAAGCAGGAAGGGAGAGACCATGTTTAAATGCCTGGGGAAAACGTGTGTGTTTTTGATGCATAAGCCAAACATTTTGGAACCAAATGCTTTAGCTGGGTGGTCCTACATAAAAGATAAATGCATCCCATTGGAGTGTATTTGTGGTTTATATAACAGAGGATTCTAGTCCTTGCAAGGACACATGTGGAATTGTAGCCCTGGAGGACAAACACGTTAAGTCAGCAGCAGCTTTGTGGTATCTCTATTTGATGGCTATAATCCTAGTTGGATCTCAGTAACCTTGTTGCTAGAACAGAGTCCAGCAGTCCTGACCACAGCCAGGCATCATGCATAAGTTGTTTATTGATGCTTACTTGAGCCTTTATTCTTAAATCCTTGAGTCAAAGCAGCCAGTTTGAATGGATTTCTTTCTGATTTGCGTCAGTGCTTTTCTCAATGGCTTGTCAAACAGTGTAAACATCCATCTGCAATTGTCACTGGTGGCAGTGTAATGCATATCTTCTGAGTGTTAGTTGGTGCTCTCAGACATCTAGTTAGAGGAGGTACACAAAGCTGATGCACTTTCTTTCTGAGATGATTTACATGGCACCATTAGAAATGTAAGTAATCGTATCAGCTTTAATTTTCTGCACAGGACTACCTGAAAGAAGGTTTAAATTCTACATTTTATTATTCATTTTTCTTTTCTTTTCTGGGGCAATTAGAACCCCCTTACTGGTTTCACCATTTTATATTCCCTGCTCTTCCTTGGTTAAACATGGATTCAATGATTCCAAGGCCAGAAGGGAAGACTATGATCACCTAGTCTGACCTCCTGTATAGCACAGGCCAAAGAACTTCTTAAAAATAAATCCAAGAGCAGAGTTTTTGAAAAACATCCCATCTTGATTTAATAATTGTCAGTGATGGAAACTGCGCCATGACCATTGGTAAATTGCTCCAGGGGTTAATTACTTTTACTGTTAAAAATGTATGTCATATTTCCAGTCTGAATTTGTGTAGCTTCAACTTCCAGCCATTGGAACGTGTTATACCTGTGTCTGCTAGATTGGAGAGCCCATTATTAAATATTTGTTCCCCATGTAGGTACTTATAGACTTTAATCAAGTAACCTCTTAGCCTTCACTTGTTTATGCTAAATAGAATCATAGAATATTAGGGTTGGAAGAGACCTCAGGAGGTCATCTAGTCCAACCCCTTGCTCAAAGCAGGACCAACCCCAACTAAATCATCCCAGCCAGGGCTTTGTCAAACCTGACCTTAAAAACCTCTAAGGATGGAGATTCCACAACCTCCCTAGGGAACCCATTTCAGTGCTTCGCCACCCTCCTGGTGAAATAGTGTTTCCTAATATCCAACCTAGACCTCCCCCACTGCAACTTGAGACCACTGCTCCTTGTTCTGTCATCTGCCACCACTGAGAACAGCCGAGCTCCATCCTCTTTGGAACCCCCCTTCAGGTAATTGAAGGCTGCTATCAAATCACCCTTCACTCTTTGCTTCTGAAGACTAAATAAGCCCAGTTCTCTCAGCCTCTTCTCGTAAGTCATGTGCCCCAGCCCCCTAATTATTTTTGTTGCCCTCCACTGGACTCTCTCCAATTTGTCCACATCCTTTCTGCAGTGGGGGTCCCAAAACTGGATGCAATACTCCAGATGAGGCCTCACCAGTGCCAAATAGAGGGGAATAATCACTTCCCTCAATCTGCTGGCAAGGCTCCTACTAATGCAGCCCAATATGCCGTTAGCCTTCTGGCAACAAGGGCACATTCCTGACTCTTATCCAGCTTCTCATCCACTGTAATCCCCAGGTCCTTTTCTGCAGCACTGCTGCTTAGCCAGTCAGTCCCCAGCCTTTAGCAGTGCATGGGATTCTTCCGTCCTAAGAGCAGAACTCTGCACTTATCCTTGTTGAACCTTATCAGATTTCTTTTGGCCCAATCCTCCCATTTGTCTCGGTCACTCTTGACCCTATCCCTACCCTCCAGTGTATCTACCTCTCCCCTCAGCTTAGTGTTATCTGTGAACTTGCTGAGGGTGCAATCCATCCCATCATCAAGATCATTAATGAAGATGTTGAACAAAACCAGCCCAGGACCAACCCCTGGGGCACTCTGCTTGATACCGGCTGCCAACTAGACGTTGATCACTACCCGTTGAGCCCGACAATCTAGCCAGCTTTCTGTCCACATTATAGTCCATTCATCCAATCCATACTTCTTTAACTTGCTGGCAAAAATACTGTGGGAGACCATATCCAAAGCTTTGCTAAAGTCAAAGTAAATCACGCCGACCGCTTTCCCCATATCCACAGAGCTAGTTATCTCATTATAGAAGGCAATCAGGTTGGTCTGGCATGACTTGCCCTTGGTGAACCCATGTTGACTGTTCCTGATCACCTTCTTCTCCTCCTCCAAGGGCTTCAAAATGGATTCCTTGAGGACATGCTCCATGATTTTTCCGGGGACTGAGGTGAGGCTGTAGCTCCCTGGATTCTCCTTCTTCCCTTTTTTAAAGATGGGCACTATATTTGCCTTTTTCCAATCATCCGGGACCTCCCACGATCACCACGAGTTTTTAAAGACAATGGCCAATGGCTCTGCAATCACATGAGCCAACTCCCTCAGCACTCTTGGATGCATTATATTTGGACCCATGGATTTGTGCATGTCCAGCTTTTCTAAATAGTCCTTCACCTGTTCTTTCACCATTAAGAATGAAATAGATAGAATCATAGAATATTAGGGTTGGAAGGGACCTCAGGAGGTCCTGTAGTCTAACCCCCTGCTCAAAGCAGGACCAATCCCCAATTTGTGCCCCAGCTCCCTAAATGGCCCCCTCAAGGATTGAGTTCACAACCCTGGGTTTAGCAGGCCAATACTCAAACCACTGAGCTATCCCTCCCCCTCCTTGAGCCTATCACCATAAGGGAGGTTTTCTAATCCTTAAATCATTCTGGTGGCTCTTCTCTGAACCCTCTGCAATTTATCAACAACCTTTTTGAATTGTGGACACCTGAACTGGACACAGGATTCCAGCAGTGGTCGCACCAGCTCCAGAATCAGAGGTAAAATGACCTCTCTGATCCTATTTGAAGCATTAGCAACATGTTAGCACAGTCTTTCTTCCTCTCCCTCCCTCCATCTCTCTTTGCATATCTATATAATGTCTAACATAATATAATAATAATAATAAAAATAATAATTAATGTGTGCATATGGAGGTGCATGCACATAAACACACACAGTGCAGCTAGCACTAGAATGCAATTCACCCCAGAATGCTGGGACTGCGGAGTAAATGATATAGTTTTGCTGCACTAAGGTGGATGATGTGTTGGATGCAGGGGGGAACAACACCACTTCTGAGGGTGCTGGAGTCGGGCTCCATATCCCAGGTCTGCCTAGATCAGCAAGCGGCAGGAAGTCCTGGAGAAGGACCAGGGACGTGATCTCTGGCTCTGTATAATCACACACCTTTTGGCTGCACAACCATCATGTAGAAGCCTGTGCAAATGTCAAGGTCTGTATTCTAGTTCAGGGACTGGAGTTGCATTTGCAGAGGTGAGGCGGGGCGATGTGTCCTTGTGGGTTATGGGATGGATTCTACCCCTCCTCTCTGCGCAAGGCCTGCCTACTTAGGCTTTAGGGAGACTTGGGTTCAAGTCCTGCTCTGCCACAGACTTCCTGAGTTTTACCTTGGGCAAGACTCTTAGCTTCTCTATGCCTTAGTTCCCCACCCGTTAAATGGAGATACTAGTACTTCCCTCTCTCACAGGAGTGTTACAAGGCACCCAGTTATCACAATGATGGGTGCCTTACAAGTAGATAAGATACTGTCAGGGTTCCTTCCCCTTCTTCCTTCTGAACTCTAGGGTACAGATGTGGGGACCTGCATGAAAGACTCCCTAAGCTTATTCTGACCAGTTTAGGTTAAAAACTTCCCCAAGGTACAAACTTTGCCTTGTCCTTGAACCCTATGCTGCCACCACCAAGCGTGTTAAACAAAAAACAGGGAAAGAGCCCACTTGGAGACATCTTCCCCCAAAATATCCCCCCAAGCTCTACACCCCCTTTCCTGGGGAAGGCTTGATAAAAATCCTCACCAATATTGTGAACACAGACCCAAACCCTTGGATCTTAAGAACAATGAAAAATCAATCAGGTTTTTAAAAGAAGAATTTTAATTAAAGAAAAGGTAAAAGAATCACCTCTGTAAAATCAGGATGGTAAATCCTGAAAATCAGATTCAAAACATAGAGAATCCCTCTAGGCAAAACCTTAAGTTACAAAAAGACACAAAAACAGGAATATACATTCCATCCAGCACAGCTTATTTTACCAGCCATTAAACAAAAGGAAATCTAACACATTTCTAGCTAGATTACTTACTAACTAACAGAAGTTCTGAGACTACATTCCTGATCTGTTCCCGGCAAAAGCATCACACAGACAGACAGACCCTTTGTTCCCCCCCTCCAGATTTGAAAGTATCTTGTCTCCTCATTGGTCATTTTGGTCAGGTGCCAGCAAGGTTATCTTAGCTTCTTAACCCTTTACAGGTGAAAGGGTTTTGCCTCTGGCCAGGAGGGATTTTATAGTACTGTATGCAGACAGGTGGTTACCCTTCCCTTTATTTTTATGACACGCCCCGCAAATCCCAGATAGGGTGAAAACACTGGCTGTGATTTCTTCCTGGAGCTCTAGGAGAAAACAGAGTTAATAAGACACATGCACCTCTAAATATACTACCAACTGTATGAAGACTAACAATATTTTCCACATCTCAAGGACGATTTTAACCAGTTGATTCTGGGAAACTTTCACAGGAGACAGATTACAGAGTAGCAGCCGTGTTAGTCTGTATCCGCAAAAAGAAAAGGAGTACTTCGTCTTTAAGGTGCCACAAGTACTCCTTTTCTTTTCATGGGAGAGTGCATCAGCCACTTTGTTAGAAGTTTCTGAGATTTGTTGTATGTCAAAATCAAAATCTTGGAGAGCTAAACTCCACCGAATAAGTTTTTTGTTATTTCCCTTGGCGGTATGAAGCCACTGTAGTGCAGCATGGTCAGTTTGCAAGTGGAAACGCTGTCCCCAAACGTATGGGCATAGCTTTTCCAGAGTGTAGACAGTGGTGTAACATTCCTTTTCACTGATTGACCAGTGGCTTTCCCTCTCAGACAGCTTCTTGCTGAGAAACACAACAGAATGGAACTCCCTCATTAAGACTGCTCCCACACCACGCTCGGACGCATCTGTGGTTACTAGGAATGGTTTGTCAAAGTCTGGGGCCCTTAGCACAGGGTCAGACATGAGTGTTGCTTTAAGCTGGTTAAAGGCCTTCTGACACTCTTCAGTCCACTGAACTGCATTTGGCTGTTTCTTTTTGGTTAGGTCTGTCAGTGGGGCGGCGATTTGGCTGTATTGTGGTACAAATTGCCTGCAATATCTGGGCAAGCCTAAGAAGGATTGGACCTGTTTCTTTGACTTTGGACAGGCCACTTTTGGATAGCATCCACTCTGGCCTGTAGGGGGTTGATAGTTCCTTGACCCACCTGGTGTCCAAGGTAAGTCACTCTGTTTAGGCCTATTTGACACTTCTTAGCCTTGACAGTTAGTCCTGCCTCCCTTATGCGCTCAAAGACTTTTTGTAGATGTTCCAGGTGTTCTGCCCAGGAATCCGAAAATATGGCCACATCGTCAAGGTAGGTGACTGCATATTCTCCTAATCCCGCTAGGAGACCATCTACAAGTCTTTGGAAGGTGGCAGGTGCATTTCGCAGCCCGAAAGGGAGTACATTAAATTCATATAGCCCAACATGTGTGGTGAAGGCTGACCTTTCCTTGGCAGATTCATCTAGCAGTACCTGCCAGTACCCCTTGGTTAAGTCCAAGGTAGAGATGAACTGGGCCCATCCCAGTTTTTCCAATAGCTCATCTGTGCGTGGCATTGGATAGTTGTCTGGGCGAGTTACAGCATTTAGCTTACGGTAGTCCACGCAAAAACGTATCTCCCCATCTGGTTTGGGAACTAGAACCACTGGAGATGGTTCATGCACTGCCAGAGGGGCGGATTACACCCATCTGTAGCATATCCTGGATCTCCCGTTCTATAGCAGTTTTAGCTTGAGGAGACAATCAGTAAGGTTGGGCTCTAATTGGGTGAGCATTACCTGTGTCAATGGAGTGGTATGCCCGTTCAGTCAGTCCTTGGGTGGTTGAGAACATTGGCACATAGCTAGTGCGCAGCTCCTTGATCTGCTGTCGCTGCATACGCCCAAGGGTCATGGAGAGGTTCACCTCTTCCACACCACCTTCACTTTTCCCTTCATAGTAGACATCTTCAGGCCACTCAGCGTCATCTCCTCCCTGGGCTGTAAACTGACAAACCTTTAATTCTCTGGAATAAAAGGGCTTTAGACAATTAATATGGTACACCTTAGGCTTTCGGTTGGAGGTGGGGAATGCTATGAGATAATTAACAGCTCCCAGGCGCTCCTGGACCACGAATGGCCCTTCCCACGACGCTTCCATTTTATGGGCCTGGAGCGCCTTTAAGACAATGACCTGGTCCCCTACTTTGAAGGACCTCTCTCTGGCATGTTTATCATACCAGGCTTTTTGCTCTTTTTGAGCATCCTTTAGGTTTTCTTTATCAAGGGCTAAAGAGGTTCAGAGGGTGGTTTGTAGGTTGGTTACAAAGTCCAGAATGTTAGTTCCTGGAGAAGGTGTAAACCCCTCCCATTGCTGCTTCACCAACTGTAATGGCCCCTTAACTTCGTGACCATACACAAGTTCAAATGGTGAAAACCCTAAACTGGGATGGGGTACAGTTCTGTAGGCAAAGAGCAACTGCTGCAACACTAGGTCCCAATCACTGGAGTGCTCATTTACGAATTTACGTATCATGGCCCCCAAAGTTCCATTAAACTTCTCTACCAGGCCATTTGTTTGGTGGTGGTAAGGGGTGGCAACCAAGTGCTTCACCCCATGAGCTTCCCAAAAGGCTTTCCATAGTTCCTGCCAGGAAATTAGTTCCTGCATCTGGGAGATGTTGGAAGGCCAACCTACCCTGGCAAAAATGTCCGTTAGTGCCTGACACACACTTTTAGCCCTGGTGTTGCTTAGAGCTACTGCTTCCGGCCATCAGGTGGCAAAATCCATGAAAGTCAGTATGTACTGCTTTCCTCTGGGTGTCTTTTTCGGAAAAGGACCCAGAATATCCATAGCTACTCGCTGAAATGGAACTTCAATGATGGGGAGTGGCTGGAGTGGGGCTTTGACCTGGTCTTGGGGTTTTCCCACTCTTTGGCACACCTCACAAGACCGGACATAGGTAGAAACATCCTTGCCCATTCCGTCCCAGTGGAATGACTTTCCCAAATGGTCCTTGGTTCTGTTCACCCCAGCATGGCCACTAGGATGATCATGGGCTAAGCTTAATAGCTTTACCCGGTACTTAGTTGGAACTACCAACTGTCTCTGAGGATGCCAGTCTTCCTGATGTCCACCAGAAAGAGTTTCCTTGTATAAAAGTCCTCTTTCTGCAACAAACCTGGATCGATTAGAAGAGCTGAGAGGCGGTGGGTTGCTCCATGCCGCTGTCCAAGCTCTCTGGAGGCTTTCATCTGCTTCCTGTTCGGTCTGGAACTGTTCCCTTGATGCTGGAGACATCAGTTCCTCATTGGATTGTGGACCTAGGCTTGGTCCCTCTGGAAGCAATGCAGGTGATGGGGCTGTTTCCATTGACTGTGAACTGCTCTTCGCTGGTGCACTATGTTGGGGTTCAGGCTCCAGCTGAGCCTCTTGGGTAGGGTTATCTGCTGCTGCTGCTGCAGGTTCAGTGGGGCCCTCTGGTGTTGAGGTTGCAAGTACTGGATTCAGTTCTGGCAATGGGTCTGGTGCTGGTTGTTCCGCTGGTTCCGGTTCTGAGACTGGCTCTGTCTGGGTCTCTGGGACTGGATCCACTACTGCTGTTGCAGATGTTGGCATGGTGTCCAGTTCCATCACCTCGGACCAGGTCCTGGTAGAAGTTTCCGGAACAGAGCTAGGTGTGACAGCTTGCTTAGCCTGGCTGCAGGTGATTATTCTCACTCTGTTGGCTAGCTTCACATGATTGGCCAAGTCTTCCCCCAACAACATGGGGATGGGATAATCATCATAGACTGCAAAAGTCCATGTTCCTGACCAGCCCTTGCACTGGACCGGCAACTTGGCTGTAGGCAAGTCAAAAGAGTTTGACTTGAAGGGTTGAATCGTCACTTGGACCTCTGGGTCGATTAAATTGGGATCCACTAAGGAAGCATGGATAGCCAAGACTTGTGCTCCAGTGTCCCTCCACATGGTGACCTTCTTCCTGCCCACACTCACAGTTTACCTCCGCTCTGAGGGTATCTGGGAGGTATCTGGGCCTGAGGACCTCTGGTGTGATTCTGGGGCAGTGAACTGTAATCTGTTGGGGTTCTTGGGGCAGTTGGCCTTTACATGCCCCGGCTCATTACATTTAAAACATCGTCCAGCTGATGGGTCACTGGGGCGAGGTGCGTTGCTGGAGAACGGTGTGGCGGGACAATAAGGTGTCTGGAGTGTTCCTTGGGGTGTAGTTGGGGCCTTGGGCTGCCCCCGGTAGTACGGTGTGGTCTGAGATTGTCCCTTCTGTTATCCACTCCAACTGTGGCCAGGGTTGTTTCTCTCTCCTCCCTCCACCCGTTTTGTTCCGGTTTGCCCCGCCTCTCTGGCGGTCTGGTACTGCTTGTATTGATCAGCATAAGAAGCAAGACTTTCTGCTGAGTCTATTTTCTTATCCCATAAACACTGTTTTATATCCTCCTTGGACATATTCAGGAATTGCTCCTGAGCCATCAAATCACACATTCCTTCAAAGCTAGTTACACCCCTTCCTTTGATCCATTTATCTAATAGATCCTTCATCTGGTTTATATAAGCCACATTACTTAGTCCAGGTCCTCTCTTAAAGGCTCTATATTTTATTCTGTAAGTTTCAGGTGTAACTTGAAATTGCTTTAAAACCAAATCCTTGAATTTATTATAGTTAGAAGCCTCATCAATAGGTATCTTATTGAATATGTCCAGAGCCCTTCCCGTCAATTTTGCGACCAATGAAGTCATCTTGTGAGCTTCAGGAATTTTATGGAGTGTGCACAGTCTCTCAAAGGTGAGAAAATATTCAGCAATATCACTCATCATACCGTGGACATAGTCGCTCCCATTTGTGGATTGTTGGGTAAGGATTATTAGGGTTATCTGATATATTCTGCTGAGCCTTTGCCTTCTCCATCTCCAGTGCATGCTTCCTCTCTTTTTCCATCTCCTCCAGTTCTTTTTCCCTTGCCTCCATAGCTCTCCTGTGGGCAGCCTCTTGGGTTTTTTCTGCCTCCATAGCTCTCTGGTGGGCAGCCTCTTGGGCTTTTTCTGCCTCTTTCGCTGCCTCCAGTTTGGTTAACTCCAGTTTGTGTTGTGCCTTGGTTTCTGTCATCCTAGCCTCTCTGTTTTTAACTAACTTTACACCCTAGAGTTAGAAAGAAAACCACAAAACAACCCCAAAAAACCTGGCTTGTAAAATGTTGCTGTGCTGTAACGTGATACCTATGTTCTCTGATAGCTATTCTCAGCCTACAGAAAAATCCTTTAAAAAAAAAACAGCTAACACCTCTGTCCCCAAGGAAATAGACAGAAAACCCTCTAGCTGCTCTTAGCTAAAAAAAACAAACCTCTTCAGGTCTTTGAAAAACTTGTGAATTTCCCTGCAGGAGGTTAACTACCCTGCCTTTAGGTAGAGAAAACTCCAGCTCAAAAAAGAAAAATCCCTTTGTTATGCCTGCTGCTCTGTCCCCCAGGCAGAGACACAGAATCTCCAGCTTCAATCCTCTTACAAAACCTTTTAAAATCCTGCTGTGCTTCTGGTTCAAAATGATCCCCAAAAAATCTCAAAATGATATAAAAAAAATCTCAAAATGATCCCACTGCTCTGCCACCATGTCAAGGTTCCTTCCCCACTCTGAACTCCAGGGTACAGATATGGGGACCTGCATGAAAGACCCCCTTAGCTTATTCTGACCAGTTTAGGTTAAAAACTTCCCCAAGGTACAAACTTTGCCTTGTCCTTGAACCCTATGCTGTCACCACCAAGCGTGTTAAACAAAGAACAGGGAAAGAGCCCACTTGGAGACGTCTTCCCCCAAAATATCCCCCCAAGCTCTACACCCCCTTTCCTGGGGAAGGCTTGATAAAAATCCTCACCAATTTGTACAGGTGAACACTGACCCAAACCCTTGGATCTTAAGAACAATGAAAAAAGCAATCAGGTTCTTAAAAGAAGAATTTTAATTAAAAAAAAGGTAAAAGAATCACCTCTGTAAAATCAGGATGGTAAATACCTTACAGGGTAATCAGATTCAAAACATAGAGAATCCCTCTAGGCAAAACCTTAAGTTACAAAAAGACACAAAAACAGGAATATACATTCCATTCAGCACAGCTTATTTTACCAGCCATTAAACAAAAGGAAATCTAATGCATTTCTAGCTAGATTACTTACTAACTAACAGAAGTTCTGAGACTGCATTTCCTGATCTGTTCCCGGCAAAAGCATCACACAGACAGACAGACCCTTTGTTCCCCCCCTCCAGATTTGAAAGTATCTTGTCTCCTCATTGGTCATTTTGGTCAGGTGCCAGCGAGGTTATCTTAGCTTCTTAACCCTTTACAGGTGAAAGGGTTTTGTCTCTGGCCAGGAGGGATTTTATAGCACTGTATACAGACAGGTGATTACCCTTCCCTTTATTTTTATGCAGATACAAAGGGAATAGATATTGTGGGCAATAGCCCACTCTCTGCGGCACAGTGTGGATCCTCATGACATATTTTGCATGCAGCCCTGGTGCAACACACTAAGGGATATCAGTGGGAGGGGATGAGGGGCTCAAATTGAGCTCTGCACTGCAGATATCTACAGTGAGGGTCCCAGAGCAGGATTTCCCATCTCTATAGTAGCACTGTACATATTAGTCCTCTGCCTTCCACTACCTGAAGATTTGATGGTTGAAAATAAACACTTGGCAAAGTTTTGTGAGTTTCCTAAAAATGTTTGCAATGTGAAGTTCTATCAGAGTTTGCAATTTCTTTGCACTTTTCACAGACTTCTCAGTTATTTTGCAAATTTCTGTAGTTTTCACCTGTTCTTCACCTGCAGAGTTCATGGAGTTCACCTGCAGAGTTCATGGAGTTCACCTCCATGGACCCTTCAGTCTATGACACTGCCAACAATTCAATCACTAAAAGAAAAGGAGTACTTGTGGCACCTTAGAGACTAACCAATTTATTTGAGCATAAGCTTTCGTGAGCTACAGCTCACTTCATCGGATGCATGCACGAAAGCTTATGCTCAAATAAATTGGTTAGTCTCTAAGGTGCCACAAGTACTCCTTTTCTTTTTGCGAATACAGACTAACACGGCTGTTACTCTGAAATTCCATCACTGGCCATTTTAAAATAAAAATTTTAAAATCAAGATTGGATGTTTTTCTAAAAGATCTGCTCTAGTTCAACAAGGAATTCATTCAGGGAAGCCTATGGCCCATGCTACACAGGAGATGAGACTAGAAAAACACAGTGGTCCTTCTGGCCTGGGAATCTATGAACATGGGGAAAATTCATGTCAATTTTGATATAGGCAATGCTCTGCTGAGAACTAGAGAAGAGCAACCAACCCATTTCACACAAGTTTTAATTTCTGGTCACTGACCATGGGATCAGATTCAAATCCATGACCTAAAATGTATATTCTGATACCACTCCTCTTAGCTATTCAGTTCCCCCAACATAGAATCATAGAAATGTAGTACTGGAAGAGACCTTAATAGGTCATCTAGTCCAGTCCCTTGCACGGAGGCAGGACTTAGTATTATCTGGACCATCCCTGACAGGTGTTTGTCTAAATTGTTCTTAACAACTTCACATAATTTATTCCAGTTCTTAACTACCCTGACAGTTAGGAAGTTTTTCCTAATGTCCAACTTAAGTGCCCTTGCTTCACTATAAGCCCATTGCTTCTTGTCCTATCCTTGGTGGATAAGAAGAACAATTTATCATCCTTCTCTTTAAAACAACCTTTTACAAACTTGAATACTGTTATCTTGTCCCTCTTCAGTCTTCTCTTCTCCAGACTAAACAAACCCAATTTTTTCAATCTTCCCTCAGACATCACGTTTTCTAGACCTTTAATCATTTTTGTTGCTCTTCTCTGGACTTTCTTCATTTTGTCCATATCTGTAAGGGACTGCGGAAAACTTTGTTACGGCCTAGCTAGGGAACTTCCGCTTTCTCGAGGCCGCTCAGTCACTGAAGGACATGGAGAACCAACTCAAACCGGTTTTAGGCTGGTTTTGTCTGCCTTACATGGCCCGTTGCCAGGTAGTGGAAAGCCCCCTTAGGAAAGTACCTAATTATATATTCATAAGCTGTTTCTGTGTACTGCTTATTATGGCTCGCTGGTCGCCCCTTCGTTGGACTCCATCCCAGGCAAAGCTCCGGTGTGCTGGGTTCTCCGCCTCCATGACAGCAACGCTTGGAGTCCCCATTGCCAGTGTGTCACTAACCTTCAATAAAGCCAATAACTCGCTGTTTAGCTGCGTGTGGGTCTCGTTTCTCAGAGTACCTCTGCCGGCCTGCGGTGCTTCAAACACCTTGGCCCAGAACATTTGGCGCAGCGAGTAGGGTGCTCTGAGACACGATGCCACTTTGGCTGAAGGTAGGGGAAGTGGGGAAGCCATCGCTGTCCCTACAGCGCATACCAGGATGGCCACCGACGGAGTGCTGGGGGCTGGTAGCGCGGGTTATGGCCGGGTGGGCTGCCCCGGTGGATTGGCCAGAATTTCAACAGGCTGCAGGGGTCACCCTCGTGCAGCTGGTTGAGGGGTTACAATGGTTACGAGTGAACCGGCGCTCTGGGATGGAACAGCAGGTGATGGGGGAGCTTGGGTGGCTCCTCCTGACCGTCGTCCGGGCCCAGGATGAGGAGGTGCTTCGCTTACAGCGAACACTAGAAGGAAAGTCTCAGGAATGCCCGGCGCAGGCGGAGGTCCGCGCCGTGGCCCAAGAGGTCGTTACCTCCCAGGCGGAGCATGCCCAGGAGCTAACGCGACGGTGTGAAGTGTTGGTTGCTCGGGTGGCGAATAAGCGGTGTTTGAAGCACGGGCGGCAACCAGTGACCGCCACCCAGGTGCATGTGGTGACCGCTGCCCCCTCTTGGTATCCTGAAACATGGGATGGGAACATTTGGAACTCCTCGTCCTCAGAGGAGGAGGACTCCTCCGTGGTAGCTCTGGCGCGGCCGGTACGGGAGTTACAGACGCAGGGAGGCACCCTGCAGCCGGAGGTCATATGCACATTCAAAACAAGTGAGTTGCAGGAAATCGTGAAGACATTCCGACAGGAGCCCGGGGACAGTGTCCTGCAGTGGCTCATGAGTGTCTGGGACAATGCAGGTAACACGGTTCTGTTGCTCCTTTATAAATTCCAGCAATTGGGTTTCCTCTCGCAAGACTCACAGGTATGTGCACAATTGGCGAACCCGCCACAGCCGCAGGACAAAGGGCAACCCATTGAAAGCCCCACTTTGTACCGCTGGTTGACGGCTGCAGTGGACGCGGCCTATTTCTCGGTGGGGGAATTGGAAGCGTAGGCGCGCCCCTGAAAGACCATTCCGGAGGGGGTGCAAGTTCTCCGCCAGTTGGGGATGGCCCGGGCTGTCACCATGGGCGAAGACATGGGGCCGAACGACATACCTGTAACAAAATCAATGAAGGCCAACTTTTTGCGCCTGGCGCCTGATGAGCTAAAACCGTCCCTCCTCGCAGTTGTTATGGCAGAGAACAGGCGAGTGGGGAATTTGGCAGCCACCCTTATGCAATTGGAGGCGGCCCTGGCAAGTGCTAGGCCGAGAGCCGTACGGGCTGCGAAGGGGCAGCAGAGCGGGGGGCAGGAGAAGGGGGAATTACGAGTGCCCCGGAAGACCTTGTGGCTAGATCTTTTGCAGGCTGGTGTCTCTTGCAAGGACATTCATAAAAAGCTGACGGCGGACCTATATAAGCAGTTGCCCCCTACAAAACGCAGCGCCGGAGGACAAGGGGGAAAGAGTGTTGAGCGAACTACGCTGGTGGAGCCCTCTGCCCCGCCCGCTGAGTGGAAGCTGCCACGCCCCTACTGAGGGCGTGGAGGGTCCTCCGCCCTGTGTGTTGCGGCGGCCACACTCGGTAGGGAGGCGGGGGACCAACGCCCCTATGTACCTCTAGCGATCCGCTGGCCGAGGGGAGGCGTCCAACATGTTCTAGCATTGATAGACACGGGCGCCAAAGTCACCATTTTGCACTCCGTGCAGGCCCAGGGCCGAGCTGCTGTGGTAAAAGGCCTCGGGGGAGCGGAAACTCCGGCATATAAGGTCACAGTCACCCTCACCCTGGGAAAGGCACCCCTGTTTCGGGCCACAGTCTTGGCAGCCGCGATTGAAGAGTATATACTGGGCATCGATGTCCTGCAGGGCCGCTCGGTGGATACCCAGTGCGGTCTCTTCGCGTTTGGACATCCTCGGTATGTAAGCGTGACATGGGTACGGGAGGTGTGGGTGTTAACGATCCTGCGGGGTTCTTCCCGCTGGGAGCCCGTAGTGTTGCCTCCCCTGACCGCCGTAGTCTCTAAAAAGCAGTATCGCCTCCCTGGAGGGGAGGAGGAAATTACCCAGACCATCAGCACACTGTTAGAGGCCAAAGTCATTCGGCCTACCCTAAGTCCGTACAACAGCCCTCTGTGGCCTGTGCGGAAACCAAATAAAACTTGGCCCATGACGGTAGACTACTGCGAGTTAAATAAGGTAACCCCCCCACTGACAGCAGTCATATCAGACATGGTAAGCTTGATTGAGCGGATTGCGGTGGCTGCCCTACCCTGGCACGCAGTCCTCGATCTCGCTAATGCCTTCTTCTCCATCGCCATCACTCCCGGCCGTCAAAAGCAATTTGCCTTTTCGTGGCAAGCTTGCCAATATACCGTTTATGTTTTGCCGCAGGGCTAAAAGCACTCCCCGACTATTTGCCACCAGTTGGTGAGCGCAGATCTTGCCCGTATACAATTGCCCAATACAACCCGTTGTTATCATTACATCAACAATGTAATGGTCTCCGGCCCCTCCCGTGAACTGGTGGTGAATGCATTGCATGCAGTCGTCACTAGCCTGGAGGCGTGCAGGTGGACTCTGAACCTGCAAAAAATACAGGGCCCCACCCAAACAATGGTCTTCCTTGGTATCATGTGAACGAGCCCAAAACAACAAATTCCCCAAATGGTGCAACAAACGGTGCAGGGATATCCCCCACCGCAGTCAAAGAAAGGGTTGCAAGCCTTTCTTGGTCTCCTCGGGTTCTGGCGCACCTTTATCCCCCACTTGGCTTTCCTCATGCGGCCCTTGCAGGCTTTAGTACGGAAGGCGGCGCCGTGGCAGTGGACGCGGAGCCATCAAACTGCCTTCGACCTGTGTAAAAAAGCTCTGCTTACGCATGCACAGCTCCACGCTCCACGGCCAGGGGTCCCCTTCGAGCTTAAAGTCACCACAGCGGCGGACGTGGCCTCTTGAAAGCTCTGGCAACAGGTAGGGGTCCAGCAAAAAGAACCAATCGGGTTCTGGTCCCACACGTTAAAAAAGGCAGAACCCAGGTATACCCCTCTAAAAAAGCAGATTTTAGCGGTCGTTTGGGTGCTGCAGGACACAGAGCAAATAACAGGCCCCACGCCGGTTGTCGTGCGCACGCCTATCCCGCTAGGATGCTGGGTGCAAGCGGAGTCGGCCCAAACGCAGACGGGGGTTGCACAGCTCGCAACCCACTTTAAGTAAAAGCACTATTTGCAGCAGCGTATGCTATTGGGCCGGCCCTCCCTTTCCACTCCCCATGCCTTGTTGTTGGGGGCTGTCACTTTCGAGCATGTGCCCTCCCTCACTGACAAGCTGCCCCCCGTGGAAGACCCTGTGCCCTCCTCCCCAATAGAGGAGGCTCCCCCCTTGGAACAGTTGTCCACCGAGGAACAAAAGTATGCATAGTTTACAAATAGGTCAGCTTCCTACACAGCCCAAGGGACCCAGCAGTGGCGGGCCGTAGCCTATGTCCCATATGCCAATGTAGTTGCCATGGCGTGAAAAACGGCCAGTTCCAGCTTACGGACAGCTAAGTACTGTATAAGGGCCTCCGAACCTAAGTAACAGCGTAAAAAGCAAAAGGCTGGAAACTCGCGGGTCAGCCTGTATGAGAAACTACACTCTGGCAACAATTACTGTGCTATGCCCGACAAGCCCCTTTGGCCGTCCGACATGTGGACGCCCATACAAAGGCCGAAACCGCTGAGGCTCACTAGAATGCGGCAGACAATGACACGGCTCGAAAAAAGGTCTTGCAACTGGCAGAACGGTACCATGTAGAGGGGGGCCACCGAGGAGCCCGCGCAACACAAACGGCGGCCCTCCGCCGAGGCGCCCCCTGCCCCTGGCGGCGTGTCGGACCGTCCGTGCCAGTTGTCCGGTGTGTTCTCGCCTGGCACCTATCGCCCTTCCGGGGCCAGCCGGTAAAATTCATCAAGCCACTGGCCCCTGTCAGGACTGGCAAGTGGACCACATTAGCCCCTTGCCGTCAAAGCGACACTGGCAGTATGCCTTTACAGCTGTCAGTACCTATACTGGCCTGTTATTTGTGTATCCTAGTGCGACCGCAGCCGCAGCCATCACGATAACTGCGCTGCAACAGTTGTGCTCCCGTTACAAGACGCCACGCACCCTGCAGAGCAATCAAAAAACCCATTTTACGGCCCAGACCGTTCGAACCTGGGCCGCAGATGTGGCAGTAGACTGGCATTACCATCTTCCGTATACGCCTACGGCAAGCGGCCTCATTAAATGCCTAAATAAGTTATTAAAAAAACAAATTCGCCGCCTTACCCCTACCCACACGGTGCGCGGTTGGTCGGGGATACTAAAACAAGCTATCTGGCTGTTAAATAATCGCTCCCAGGGGAATCAAACGCCCTTCCAGCAGCTGACCTTTCCCCCTATGGTACCTACCCACCTATGAGTTAGTTTACTCCACACACCGGGGGTGACTGACCCAACGCAGGGCGTGGTAACCTTGTACGCGCCTCACCCCTTTGTCTTGCAGGCTAAACAAGCAGTGAGCCCCTGGCCCGCCCAGGTGCAACTGCAACGTGAGCCGCCCTGTTTGTTCTTTGTTACACCGTTAGTCACAGGCGTGCACTTCTATCCACCGTACTGGTTAAGTGCGAACCGCTCACGAGGTGCCCTTTCGTGCACCAGCGTGGTAACCAAACCTGTACAATGGGACCGGGGGGGGGGCCCTGTGTAAACTCTCTCCTTTACCTCCCGCAGGTCTAAAAACCAGCGCCCCGAGCGAGACTGAGTGGCTCGTACTAACTAACGTGTGGTAGACACTCCCGCAGCGAGAACCACAAGCTGCTGTAGTCCTCGCCTCTAAAAAAAACAGGCATACGTACTCCCGGAGGGGGAAAACTATCCCCGCATGGTCTCACTTTCCCGCTTGTTGCAACGCTCCTTGTAAGCACCACCGCAGCCATCTCCTCACCCGTAAACACCTGGCTGGTGCTGGCTCGCAGTGCGGTGAATGCGACATCGTTTTGCCTACCGCACACCTTCGCTGTGGATGCGGTAATAAAAACCTGTTTCATCGGCGTCTGTGCAGCACCGACCCTGATCCAGCACTGTTCCCTACTGAAGGCAATCAATAAAACGTTTACGTATACAGACTTGTATGCATTGGGGCCAGCCCAATATAAACTAGACACCTCTATGTATTCCTTTTGGCTTGCCAATGTAACGCTTGCCCCTTCTTGTATGTAGTTTATAAATGCTACTTACGTCGGGGCGAACCTCACCAATAAAAACCTTATATGTAATAAAAATATAAAAATCTCCTTTGCATATAAGCATATAAAATTGCCTGTTAAATAGTTTATTTTCTGTGGCAGGCGTGCTTATTCCTACATCCCAGCCAATAGTTCTGGGAGCCCCTGCACTCTTGGTCGGGTGGCCTCCCTTATTTTTCCGTATCCCCCACAGGTGCCTGCCCGCCACAGAAAAGATGCCATCCCCCTTAAGTCCACCTATAAATCAAAAATAATCCTATTCTCCGAGGCCGAAGCCGCAGCCCTGGCCTTTTCCTTAATTAGTATTCCTAGGCTAGCGGCGCACAATTATCATGCAGTGAAGCACCTTGTCTGTACCGTGGCTAAGGCCATCAATCTGACCTCTACGGTCCTCGCTCTCCTCTCACATGAGTTAGGCGAGGTACGCCAAAGTATGCTACAAAACAGGCTGGCTGTAAATTATTTACTCCTGCGCCACGGCCAAAAGTTTACTAGCATGTGCTGTTTTAATGTAACCAACGCAGGGCCTTCCATTGAGGCCCACTTACTGCGCCTCCGGAAGTTAGCGAAGGGCAACCACCAGCAGCAAGGGGATGCCTAGCTATAGTCCTGGCTCTCCACCTTACGGGGGTAGGCGGCACATCTAATCCAAGGCCTCCTTATAGGCCTCATTTGCCTTATTAGCTTGTATTTCTGCTGCCTGTGCGGTCACGGCTTAATTTCCCAATGCTGTGCAGGCTCCGCCCAATATGCTTCCGCCTAGTCCCTAACGTCGCTCAAAAAAGCGAAAAAAAGAGTGTAAGGGACTGCGGAAAACTTTGTTACGGCCTAGCTAGGGAACTTCCACTTTCTCGAGGCTGCTCGGTCACTGAAGGACATGGAGAACCAACTCAAACTGGTTTTAGGCCGGTTTTGTCTGCCTTACATGGCCTGTTGCCAGGTAGCGGAAAGCCCCCTTAGGAAAGTACCTAATTATATATTCATAAGCTGTTTCTGTGTACTGCTTATTATGGCTCGCTGGTCGCCCCTTCGTTGGACTCCATCCCAGGCAAAGCTCCGGTGTGCTGGGTTCTCCGCCTCCATGACAGCAACGCTTGGAGTCCCCATTGCCAGTGTGTCACTAACCTTCAATAAAGCCAAAAACTCACTGCTTAGCTGCGTGTGAGTCTTGTTTTCTCAGAGTACCTCTGCCGGCCTGCGGTGCTTCGAACACCTTGGCCCAGAACAAAATCTACCCTGAAGTGATGCCCAGAATTGGACACAATACTCCAGCTGAGGTCTAATCAGTACTGAATAGAGGAGAAGAATTACTTCTCGGGTCTTGCTTACAACACTCCTGTTCATACATTCAGGAATGATGTTCGCTTTTTTTGCAACAGTGTTACACTGTTCACTGAAGTGAGCTGTAGCTCACGAAAGCTTATGCTCAAATAAATTTGTTTGTCTCTAAGGTGCCACAAGTCCTCCTTTTCTTTCTGCGAATACAGACTAACACAGCTGCTACTCTGAAACCTTATATTTAATTTGTGATCCACCATGATGCCTAGATCCCTTTCTGCCTTCCTAGTCAGTCATTTCCCATTTTATATGTTTGCAACTGATAGTTCCTTCCTAAGTGAAGTACTTTGCATTTGTCCTTACTGAATTTCATCCTATTTACTTCAGACCATTTCTCCAGTTTATCCAGATCATTTTGAATTCTAATTCTGTCCTCCAGAGCACTTGGTATTGCTCACAAACTTTATATGTGCACTCTCTATGCCATTATCCAATTCATTTATGAAGATATTGAATAGAAGCGGACCCAGGACAGATCTCTGTAGAACCTCAGTTGATATGCCCTTCCAGCTTGAATGGGAGACATTGATAACTACTCTCTGAGTACAGTTTTTCAACCAATTGTGCACCCACCTTAGCATAGGTTCATCAAGGCTATATTGCCCTAGTTTGCTTATGACAAGGTCATGTGAGACAGTATTCAAAGCCAGACTAAAGTCGAGATATGTCACGTCTACTGCATCCCTCCATCCGCAAGACTTGTTACACTGTCAAAGAAGAATATTAGGTTGGTTTGACATGATTTGTTACTTCTCACCTTATTACCCTCTAGGTGCTTCCAAATTGATTGTTTGATTGTTTGCTCCATTATTTTTCCGGATGCCAAAGTTAAACTATATAATTCCCTGGGTTGTCCTTATTCCCCCTTTTATAGATAGGTATTATATTTCCCCTTTTCCAGTCTTCTGGGATCTTTCCCATCCTCCACAAGTTCTCAAAGATAATTGCTAATGGCTCAGAAATCTCTTCAGCCAGTTCCTTAAGTATGCTAGGATGTATATAGTCAGGCCCTGCTGACTTGAAGAGATCTAACTTGTCTGAGTAATTCTTAACGAGTTCTTTCCCTATTTTAGCTCAGATCCTACCCCATTTACACTCATGTTCACTATGTTAGTTGTTCGATCACTGCTAACCTTTTTGGTGAAAACTGAAATAAAAAAGGCATTTAACTCTTCAGTCCTAGCTGCTTTTTCTGACACTATCTTTCCCTCCTCACTGAGTAATGAGCCTACCTATTTAAACCATTCAGACAGGGATTTTGGAAAGATCTTAAGTAAGAGCCACCCAACTTCCATCAAAGTGCAGTGAGCTAAGGCTCCTTTGAAAATCCCAGCTGCAGATAATTGCTTTCTGTACATGTGGCTCTTAACATTGCAGAATGCAGTAAAAAGGGTTTTTGGATGAGATACATGAAGCTTTTGGCACTGATTTCCATGGGCTTGGTCCCAGCTTCCCCTCACGCATGTGTGGCGGCCACGTGCACAACCCTGCACGCACGCTGAGTGCCTCCTATGAAATGTTGGTGGGGATGCTCAGCCCCTAGCATCCTTTTGTGCAGCTTCCTCTGTGTATCTTGAGGCAAGGATTTACATGCACAAAATGCATTTGCACAACATATAACATATGATAGGTAAATGTTTGTGGACCACTTGGACAATGCACAGATCTGTCATGGGGGCTGGAATCCTAGCTGATTTTAAAATGGAGTTTTATAAGTTTATATACAAGACGATATAATGGGGTTGTCGGTGATAGTTCACAGCACAGGGGAGGGATAGCTCAGTAGTTTAAGCATGGGCCTGCTAAACCCAGGGTTGTAAATTCAATCCTTGAGGGGGCCATTTAGGGATCTGGGGCAAAAATTGGGGATTGGTCCTGCTTTGAATAGGGAGTGGGACTAAAGGACCTCCTGAGGTCCCTTCCAAGCCTATGATTCTATGAACTCAGGAGGTCCCTTCTAGTTTTATGTTTTTATCTCTGCTGAATTAAATACTGTTACATAGATTTTCCCAGGTAGGCCTTTCACATCACCCATAAATATTTATTATTCTCCACTTTCCACTCTTGTTTGACTACCAATTTTTAAATGGCAGAAGGGAAGCAACCTCCTACAAAAATGAACTGCAGATTAAGTGACAGTCTAGCCAGCCTAGTCATTGAGCGCCCTTGGAGGCAGATAATGAAGAGGGAGAACAGCCAGCAGATTTTATTCTTTGGAGCTACTACCTCTTGTAATTTATAGCCTCAGATGCTACTCACAGGATGACTGTCTCCTGATGGAGAACACTGATACAAGCTACTAATACCCACTTCACATTATTAATTAGATCATTGCAAGCATCATTATTAACATTCCAGACACTTTCCCCTTCCCCATTTATTCTTGGAAAATACAAGGGATAGGTATTTGGAGTTAAGAAACATGACCTATCTGAGACCTCATTAAAACAGACTCTGATTTAATTCTTGGCGCTGAACTGAACCGAGATTTGAGATTTTTGTTTTTTTTTTAAAGTATAATTCTTGGCTTTCATTGTTAGTTTTTAAATAAATCTCCCTAAATCCCCACACTTCCTGCAATCAGAGACCACGAGGGAAAGCTGTTCTCATTGTATTCCAGAGCTGACCCACACTACGAAATGGAAAATAAGCCCTGGAAAAATCTCATTGGAAGGCATCTGTTCATGGGAGTCCTAGCCCACCTCCACAGCAAACAGGTTAGGGTAACTTTCGAGGAGCAGCAGCGCTTTCAGCTGTTTTCATAACCAACCCCCTGAAGCTTCTCAGGTGGCCAGTGAATAGCTTAGCCGCTTTTAATAGCCTCATGGTAATGTCAGCCAACACTGAAGATTGGAAGGACCTGACCCTCAGCCCTTGTAATCATTTACTTCAATGGTGTTACGTTGATTTACACAAGCTGAGGATCTGGTGCTTAATTTGTATTTATTTATTTCCTTGGCATTCTGCCCTTCCCTTTGTTTCCCTTGCTTTTCAGATGATACTGTTGAGACCTTGGATTCTAGGCTAGGAGGGACCTAGTCAGATCTATTGATGCAGCTCTATTATCCATCCATAACCCTTCTGCCAGATGTTGTTGGCAGCAACACGGGTCGGGTTTAAATAGCTAGAGGGTCCCTCTCAAAACTTACAAAGACCACTGGCTTGAGTTCCCACACAGTATTACTGGGATCACTAAATACCTTCCCGGTGTGCCCTTAATAGGCAACTTCCCCACTCGCAAACACTGAGGCTGTGTACAAAACAAGGAAAACTTTATTACAGTAATTTCAGCACTCATCCCTTAACTTGGTTCCTGCCCACTAAACCCCACTCCCAGTTTGGAGTCATTGGGTTGCATAGTCCCAGGCTCCAGAAATACACACAGGTTGGCCTGTCTCCAGTCCCTTAGAAAGCACTGCTTGGCTCTGGCCTGAGACCCCACTACCTAACCCAACTATAGTGAATTCAGTTTTGTTTAGTTGCTGGGTGGCAGGGACTGGACGGCCGTTCACTCACCATTGCTACTACTCTGTATCACTTCAACAAGGATTCCTCGTTGTGCTGCATCTCCTTGAGGAAATGCTTCACAAAGTCTTCCTAACTCCCCAGTAGAAAAAATCCATAATACAATATTTGAGCAAGGCCTCTATCACCAAAAACACAATCTTCCCTGCAAAGAAAAAACCCTTTTCTTCTCTAGCAGGTCAGTTCTGCTACCAAGCCAATCTGAGCGCCTGTACAATCCAACAAAGTGGGTATTCACCCACATAAGCTTATGCTCTAATACACTGGGGGGGAAATAGCTCAGTGGTTTGAGCATTGGCCTGCTAAACCCAAGGCTGTAAATTCAAAGCATTGGCCTGCTAAACCCAAGGCTGTAAATTCAATCCTTGAGGAAGGCCATTTAGGGATCTGGGGCAAAAATTGGGGATTAGTCCTGCTTTGAGCATGGGGTTGGACTAGATGACCTCCTGAGGTCCCTTCCAAGCCTGAGATTCTATGATATGTTAGTCTATAAAATGCTACAGGACTCTTTGCTGCTTTTTACAGATCCAGACTAACATGGTTACCGCTCTGATACTGTACAATTATGGTGGCTCCCACAGCATCACTGGAGGAATTCTGGGTTGAAAGCTTGTGTAAATGAAGCATTCTCTCTCACTGCACTTCCCCCAGTTCAGGAGCAGATGTGGCAGAGAGCTCTTTCCCCTCCAGAGTGTCTGTCCATCTGGAGTTCTGGGTAAATCACTTATGCAGATGAAGCAGCTCTGTGGTTGTTCTTCCTGCTACTCACCAGCAGATGGGAGCAGAGAGCTCCTTACTCTCTAGAGCTTCAAGCAACAGGGCTTACACATGCATCAACTGCAGTGAGTTGGCCAGGTGGATAGTGCTGGTGGTGATGGAGCTCTGCAATGAGGGGGTGGTATGTAAATTATTCAGTTACCAGTAAAATAAATGATCAATTATCACTCCTCAGCCATGAACAGGAGCAGTGAAGGAGCCAGGAAGAGCAGTGAAATCATGTCTCTGTAGCTAATGTCCCCTGGCACTCTGAATGGGGGATAGTCAAGCTGTGGGTGGAGTAGAAGCCAGAGATCTTGACATGCAATTTTGAGTGGTATGTGGCAGCTTTTCTTTTTGGTTCTGTCTAAGATCTTTTATTAAAAACATCTTCCTAGAGCTCCCCCTTTGACTGTACTTGCTGGGTCTGCTACCTGCTGAGCTGTGCTATCAAAGGTAGCACGACAGGGGCAGAAATTTAGAAGGTCGGGGTTGGGGGAACATCAAGGCCACTGTGGCTTTTCATTCATTTGGTGGGAACTTGTTCCTGAAGAACTCATGGCTCAATCTGGGATGTTCCTCTCCAGTCCTGCCAGGAATTGGACTGCTGAGTGGGTATAACATCACTTCCTCACAGCACGGTCCCCTTGTGCTTTGGGAACTGACAGTGCGGTTCCACTCTGAGCCCTAAGCTCAGAATGGCCATGTGGAGTGCCTTCCTTCTTGGCGGCTCTGGCCTGGCTGCGTTCAGGTGACAAATAGGATGGTGTTTTTTGCTACGTGCAGGCTGTGCACACTCACTCTGACATCTGAGGAATTCATTGCTGATCCGGTGCAGAGCCCAGCTCAAAGACTGGGATGAGGAAGGGACCAGTTTGTGTTCCCAGATCCTGCAGCTGCTGGTGACCACTCTGGCCTCTGGTGCAGTAAGAACAGACCCAAGGGCTGTCTTTACCTGTGCTTAGCTGCCCAAGGCTCCTGCCATGCCCCCCCTCACACTCAGAATACCCCTTGCCTGCCTCCAACATCCCCCCTGCATGGGATGGTCTTGTGCAAGGTGGTACAGAACCGACAGTGCTGTGGTTATTCCCAGGGGGCTGGGCCACTTTGCAATGGTGTAGCTGGCACAAAGTGGCTGCAGGTCAACCAGGAATTGGGTCATTCTGGGTTGAGTCAATAAAGGTTCTGGAAGCCAAATTCTGCCCTCAGTCCCACCTGTGCATCCTTATGGCCTTCACATTATACTCCATGGGTTTGCATGGGTGTAGCTGATTGGCCCACAATTGGAATTTAGTAAACAATTCTGCTGATGATGAACAGGAAGTCATAAAATCCATGTCACTGCATCTCAGCTGGCTTGCAGAGCTAACAGATATAGTGAAATGTTCTTTTAGCCACTAAAGTCAGCAGCCCTTCAGTCTGGATACATATATGGGAAAGGCCTACTATGGAAGAAGGGGGTCCCTTTAGAGAGCAGAACTGTGCTTTAACTTGGCTGGTAGTTCAATTGACTTTACATACATGGTCCAGGTGCTGCATGGAAATCTATGTTGTTAAGGAATAACATCACTATTGATCCTAGCTGGGGAGGATGCGGTCTTGCTTGAATTCTCTTTTATGTCTAAGTACAGGGCTATATTGTATAGCAGTGGAAGAAGAGAAAGTGATAAAGGTCGAGAATAACAGGGGCATTACATCCTCAGCAAAACAATGTTTCTGAAACCTTAAGACTCCAGAACATGCCACCTGGCACTGGCCAATGTCACCAGAGATTTCCACCAATTATAACACAAGAACAGACCCTAATACACAAGGATCATGTTTGTCTCACAGCACAACCATTGCAACACGCCTTTGCTCACACAATAACCCAACACACATGACTGTGTTCACCTATATGTGCATATTTTGTGGGCATGACTTGGGCTGCAATGTTTGGCCTAGTGCATCTTGCACACCTAGATCCTCCAGTGCTGCAAACTTCAGCCTTCCCTTGTGGGTTAACAAACGCTTGCCAGTTATGCAATAGAGAAAATCATGTTTGCTTCTGATGATTCCTCAGCCCTTACTTTATAGACTGGCCTGCTAGGCTTTTCTACAGTATTTTATTAGCTCATTCGAGCCAGATTGTGGGACTGGTGCTTTGTACGGTACACAAGGTGGGTAGGTCTTGCTATTCAACTGACTGGTTGTTCTTAAGCTGTGTTTATTCTAAATTGTATATGGCAGGCGGGGGGGGGGTGGGCGGTCAGATGAATAGTGCATGTAGATGAGCCAGCCATGATCAGTTGACCAGTTCAGGGCAGTCTGCGGGGTGATGGTGATGGTTGTCATGGAATTTGCAGTATAGGCTGGGGGATGAGGAATAGAACTGCTGTAATTCCCTTGGCTGATCTTCATTAGCTCTACGAAATATACGTGTGCGCGCATGTGTGCGTCTGCCTCCCTGGTCAGCGTGTGTTACATGCCGCCCCTCTATGCCCTATCCACAGAAAGTGTGAGTCTGTCATAGCTCTCTGCTTAGAAGCCTGGGCTTTTAGCTCAAGCAGTAGAGACTCATGCTTTTAGCTCTGGAGGGCATTGGTTCAGCTGGTGCAGTGTTGGCCAAGATGCTGGCCCTTCTGTGTGTGTTTGTTAATAACGTTGCCCGACTTTCTGTGAACAGACCTAGAAAGTGACTCTCTAATTCCTCTTCCTTCAACGTCTCTGAAGTTCTACTTTTGGGAAGGCTGACCTGACTCCAGAACCAGTGCTGTGATTGGCCACAACTCCCCCCACTTCACTAAGGAGTCAGGCTACAGAAATGTGGGAGGGAATTGCAATCCGTGGACTAGTGTCTCTATTCCTTGCCCCTGGATGCTGAAGTCTGAGGAGTGTGCCTCTTCCCACAGAGACTGACTAACGTTCGCATTTAAACCCCCCCTACTCCTGGAAGAAATGAGGAAGTCTGCTTTAAAAATGTAAATTTAACTCCTCCTCCCATTGGTTTGCTGTCTTCTTCAGGAGATGTTCGTGGGGTTTATTTTTATGCAACCTAATTTGACATGGAAACCATTCTCTTCCAAATGGCTTTAAAATTGCCTTGAGTTCAGCCCCCAATTGCCAAGATGTTGCTATATAAACTGCCTGGGATACGGTGCTATTCTGCACTGCCTTCCAAGGACACTCCAAAATATGAACAACTCCTTTACAGCCTTATAGAACACTCAGGCCATGTCTACACTACCCGCCGGATGGGAGGGTAGTGATCGATCCCCGAACGCTCTGTCATCGACTCTGGAACTCCACCAAGGCGAGAGGCGGAAGCGGAGTCAACGGGGGAGCAGCAGCCGTCGATCCCGCGCCGCGAGGACGCGAAGTAAGTGATTGTAAGTCGATCTAAGATACGTCGACTTCAGCTATGCTATTCTCATAGCTGAAGTTGCATATCTTAGCTCGATTCCCCCCCACCCCCCAGTGCAGACCAAGCATCAGGCTGTTTGCTTTCTGGGGATCGCCTTAAATATGAGTGCTGGGTATTTTGGATTGGAAGAAAGTAAAGTTAGAGAAAAAAGTACTTTGACTTTCCTGCCTTCCTTTTCAATCAGATGTCAAATGTGGTTGGGGCAGGTTTAAGAAAGGCAGGTGCCCCGCCTTGCCCACCTCCGTTACTAGGGTGACCAGACATCCCGATATTTAGTTGTTTGTCCCGTGTCCTGACTGATGTATGGTCGGGACGCCATTTGTCCCAATATTTTGCTTCGGCGGCACTCCACCTTTCTTTTTTCTTTTTCTTTTTTTTTTGTTTGCTTGGGGCAGCAAAAAACCTAGAGCCGGCCCTGGTGGTAGTGGGGGGGTGAGCCTGTGGCTGCCTGCCATGTGTCCCGATATTTTCTTCTTGTCATCTGGTCACCCTACCTCCATTGCATAATGGAATCTCCTTGTTTTCACAGAATGCTTGACACCCTTTCTCTGGCCTTCATTTAGAGCAATGTTCCCTTCTCTGCAAGCTAAACAAATGAAACAGTTTGCTTCCCAGAGCCAGCCAGCCCTCAGCCAAGACATTACAGCTAGTTTTTAATTAAAACAAAAATCTAATTTTTAAACAGTCCAAAGGATGCAGAAGAGAGAAAAATCCTCGTAGATAAATCATTTAAACCTCATCATTTAAAAAGACAGGTATTGTAAAAAAGAGGAAGCTAGTAATTAATCTGTGACTGGCTTTACCGTTTTTCATTTACATGGCTGAAAATCTAGCTGAGGGTGTATCCATTCTGATGCCCATTCTAAACAATGTTCCTGGATAAAGCAAAATAAAGTGAGATATTTGTATGATCCATTTTAAAAAGAAATGGTCTGTCTATCTATCTATCTATCTATCTATCTATCTATCTATCTAACTATCTGTCTCATAGGAAGAACTGGCAGCACCACCTACTGTTAAGGGTGCCTGATACTTCCCATTATCAGACCCTGTTTTCAATTGCTTTCAATAACTTTGTCAACCTTTAATTGTTTGGGTCGACATTTTTTATGCCAAGTGTTGGCCTCAGGCTGAATTAGTTTAGAAAATTATAGCCAAAACAGTTCAGCTGTTTCCACCAGTGAGGCTAGAGAAAAATATGTCGCTTTGCCTATGTTAGAAAGTTCTGGCATATCTTTACTGTCAGAAGCTATAGTACCCCTGTGCTTTGGTGCAGGGGTGTGACGTTTGGCAGATGGGTAGCCTTTGTGTCAGGGCTGTGCCCTTTGCCACTCCCATGAAAATCTGCCCATATATGGCCAAGTTATACACCTTTGAAAAATCTCAGTTTTCACACAGTCAGTAGATACTTAGATTTTAGCAGCTAAATTTGCCATCTTCACTGGGCATGCTGCAGCCTGGAGATGAGCGCTGGGCACGCTGCAGCGGTCTGTGCCAGGGCTTGAACTGAAAGCAGGGAGACAGTCTCTGTGGTGCTCTCAATGACTCCCCCTGTTGGGCTTAGGCAGTGTGCGGGACAAGAAGGTGGGGTGGGGATTAGGGGAGTAGATTGGAACAAGAAGCCTAGGGGACAGGGCAGGGAAGAAACTGGAGGCTGGTGGAGGGGAGGGAAACGGGGATTGGGAGTTAGGATGGGGGTGGAAATTGGGACTGAGAACCAGTGGGGTGTGGGGGGAGAGGTCCTTGGTGGATGAAAGACAGATCTGATGAGAACTGGGACTGGCTGGGCAAAGCCTGGGACAGGGAGCCCAGGATAGGTGGGAAGGGACATGGAGACTGGAGAAGGAGCCAGGGAGGGGGATTGGGGTGGAGGAAGAGACAGATCAAATGAAGAGATGGGAGGGGGAACTGGGACTTGTTGGGCAAGGAGCCTGGGACTGTGATGAGAAGCCTGAGGCATGGGGAGTCTGATGGATGGGTAGCACGAGGAGGAATAATGGGACCGAGAGCCAGTGGGGAGGGGAAAACAAGCTGGACAAGAAGTGGGACTGGCTGGGAAAGGAGACTGTGGACTGGGAATCTGGAGTGGGAAAAGAGTGGGAGTGGGGAAGGGATGGGGACTCAAACAGCAAGCCTGGAGAGAGAGACTAGGACTGTCTGGGCAATGAAACAAGGATGAGAACCTGATGAGTGGAGTCTGGGACTTGGTAGGCAGGGAGAATGGAACTGGAACAGGGAGCCAGGGGCAGGGAAGAGACAGGACTGGAACAGGAGCAGGTTGGACTGAGCCAGGATAGAAGGGGTCAAGGTTGGGAGAAATGGGCAGAAGAATCTGTGCCCACTATAACACTGAGTCTCACCATTCCTCTGCTGTCAACAAATATCAGTGAAACCCACAGGCAAAGTGTGTGTCATTCCCCTCTACTGCTGGTCCACATGGAGGGTGACAACCTACTACTGCTATCAGTTAGCTCAAGTGGCAGAGGTCTGCGGTGGATCTAAAGTCTGCTGATCACCCACGTGGGTGTCAATATAATGCCACATGATGGATTTTCTGGTTTTTTAGTTTGCTTTTTTAAACACTTAGAAAATTAAACACACAAAACTACATTGAAAGAAAATTATTAAGATTGCAAAGTCAAGCATTCCCAAGTCACGAAATGCCAGAATTCAGGTGGCTTGTGCAACCTTAATTTGGCCCCCTTGTATGTGCACATTATGATGCAGTCTTTAATTACATGACCTACTTCAATTATTATGAAATATTGTACAGAGCCCTGAGTTCCTTGCAGGGCCCACTTCATAAATAAAATTATTGTTATTGTTATTATGAATTAAAGGTGCTACTTCAGGCTGGATTAAGTAAATTAAAGACTCTAAAATATTTGTAAATCTCTGTGGAAAGGTGGAAAATACCTGTATGTTAAAGGCTAAGGGTAGAATTTTCCAAAGTGCCCAAGTGACTTAGGAGCACATGTCCCATTGAAAGTCAACAGGTCTTGTGCTTCTAACTCAAGTGCTTTTGAAAATTCCCCCCCTTAAACCATTAACCAACTGCTTCCTGTTCCTACTTAGATTGAGTTTTGGTCAACCCACAGTGCATAGAAGTAGTTGGTTTCATATGCCTCATGCTTCGTTCAAACACATGAGAAGAAGGCTGTGCTTTGAACCTTCTATGGGCTTCCCCATTTAACCTTTGCCAGCAGGCCAGCTCATTCCCAAGGAGCTTCTTGGTAAGGGGTGGATGTGGGTCCTTCTGTGTGCATGGTATGTGGGTGTACTTCTTTCAGTCCCTTGCCCCACGATAGACACTACTAAGAAACCCTTGGGAGTTGGTGCACAGGGCCCACAAGTCACTGCGTGTTTCAGAGGGGATGGAGGAGAAGACACGCAAAGAACAGCTATTCTGCTCTCTACCAGGCTGTCCACTTCCCTGGAAGGCGGTACCTAGATTGACAGAAGAATTCTTCTATTAAACTAGTACTGTCTACACCGGCGGTTAGGCTGGCATAGATATGTCTCTTGGGAGTGTGGATTTTTCACACCCCTGAGAGAGATAACTATACCTATGTAAGTTCCTTGTGTAGACCAGCCCTAACATAGGGTCTTCCATCTGAGGATCTCAATGTGCTTCACAGGCGTTAAGTGCTAAATCCTTCCCAGGCCAGCACTATGAGGGGGAGCAGGGATGCTGCAAATGCATCAAGTGCTGCCTAAATGCCAGTCAGGGCACGATTCCTATGTGAGCCTGGGAGATGCGCAGATGGAGTCGTGGGCACTCCTGGCTGATGCATGGCACTGGCTGCAGCATATATGCTAGCCAGCTGGAATGCAAGATAGACACCCGTAGTGGGCACAACACACCCCTGACAAGGTGCATTTATCTCCTATAGCTCCCTTGAGCAATAGGAAAAGGTCCTGGGTAAAATTTGCAAAAGTATATAAGTGACTTGGGAGCCTCAGAGTAAAATTTTCAAAATTTCACTTTTAAAAATGGGACCTAATCTTCGAAATCACTTAGGTGCTTTCGAAAATTGTGCCTTCTTTCTGACTCTTATCCCTCCAGCATGTCAGGCCAGTATATGGCAGGGTCTAGCCCAGACTAACTAAGCCTCATTATACCATAACTACTCAGTGAGCAAGGTCAGAACTATCCCATTTTACAGATGGGGAAACTGAGGCACCAGATAGAGGGCGTTTCCCAAGCTCACACGAGTCAGTGACAGAGCCACCCTGGAACTGCCTTCTTTAACTCAGTAAACCTGACTTTCCTCCCAGAGCCAGGGAAGAGGACACAATAGAGAAGAGCATTACTGTCAATTTTTCTTCAAATTCCAAATATCCTGCTTTGTTTTAAGCTCAATATCCCACCCAATTCATTCTGAAGATCATATTTCTCCAGAGTGGCTTGAAAATTCTCCCTGGGCACAAAACAGTCAGAGGAAGGGCTGGGGAAGATGGAGGGAATTGCTTTGCTTTTGTTAGGAAATTCTATGGATGCAATATATCTCCCCTTGATTATGAGCACAAGTGGATACATTTGCCTTGTTAAATATTTATAGTTCAAAACCCAGGTAACAGGCAGCAAGTCTCTGGAATTACTGCCTAGGAAATGTGTCCCCCGATCATATGGTTTCTGATGTAACGATTTAATCTACTCTCCTGCCTTTTGGATCAGTTTCCAAACTCAACGTGCACACAAATTGACCAGGGATAACATAAACTTTTAGTGCTACTGACTTTGGGGTTACACAAAAGCTGGAGTCTCAGTCTGTTGGCTTTGAGATCAATACTGAAATATAAGTGGCTAACATCCCCACACAGACTAGAATTTATTTTCCATAGCTCTCTGTAAATCAATAATAATATGATGTCCATTCGGCTCATGCCAGCCCATAGTTTATGGTGAATAGCCCTCCAGAATTTGACTAATATGTGAAACTATTTCTGTCCATCTGGTCCAACAGGCAATGCAGGCACGTCAGAGCAAAGTAACTCTTCCAACAGCTGCCTTTGTTCGTAATAAATCGCCGATTAAAACCAAACAGATGTGGAGGGTGGATTTTTCATGAAGACTCTTTGTTGCATTCTGCACTGTTAGCCCAGGGCGGGGCAGCCCAGCCCAACACCATAGAGAATTCTTCCAGTTCCCCTGTGTGGAGGCGAGACACTCATTTAAAGGGCACCGTGACAACGTCTCTTGAACCACTGGACACTACAAATAAACTTTTGAAGGCAAAGAAATTCTGAGTTAAATTCACATGAACAAAATCCAGGGTCCTGATTCTCCTCTTGCTTATATGGATGTAAATCAGGATTAACTCCTTTGAAGTAAATGGAATAGACCTATATGGGGGGAGGGAACATTGGAGACTATTGTCCTAGAGACCAATGCTCATGAGATAGCAGAAGCATGCCCAGCACTGCTGCATGTTGCTCACCTTAAGAATCCTCCTGCCCCGCTGCAGCTCTAAGCAGGCTGTGTGGTCTAATGGAGTTAGATGTCATATGCAGTATGAGTCGCTGGAGTTACACCAATGTACAACACGAGCCAGAGGAGGGACAGAGCTAAACGTTGTGCAAATACAGAAATACAGTTAAGTTGCTCCTCCATAGCACATTGCACTCCATGGACTCTGGTTCTGAGACTTCTCTCTCCATATCTTATCTTCTGGCTACTATAACAGTATTGGCCCAGTGTAATTCCACTGATTTCAGTGGAGTTACTTCTGATTTACACTAGAGAGCCAGACCTATCACCTATCTTTCGTACTATATTCAGTGAGGTACCCCTGGGTCTGCTGCTAGTATCTGGAGAGTGGGAAGGGACACGTGGCTATCTGATTATCTCGGACTTCGAAGCTCACTTGAGATCTTTGTGGAGTGTACGCAGAAGGTCCCAGCTATGCAGTCCTGAGAAAGACATCCTAGAGGTATCCTGACGCAGGTGTTCAAGATCACGAAGTACAGAGTAAAAAACGATCAGTCCTTCTTTTCCAAGTGTCCCAGGATATGAGGATAAGGGAGTCACTCATAGTTAATGACTGGTAAATGTAATGCAAATGAAAGGAAATACTTCTTCACACAGCAGAGATTCTGCCTGTGAAATTCTCTGCCGAAGGAGGCCAGACGCGTATACCATAGCTGGATTTAAAAGAGGCTGGCTAACTTTGAATGGCCAATATTAACATCTCTAGTTATAGGGTAAGGTGAGGGTAACTGCTTCTCAGGCTGCAGGATCTAAGGAGTAAGAAAGAAATCCTTCCCTGACACGATATGGCGCTGCTCATATCAGAGTCTCCATCCTCTGCAGCATTAAAGGTTGGACAGGGTCAGTGATGGGATACCAGGCTTGATTCATAGACTGCAGATTGGACCCAATAACTTGTGCTTAATTACAGCATATCATAGAATCACTGAATATTAGGGTTGGAAAACACCTCAGGAGGTCATTTAGTCCAATCCCCTGCTCAAAGCAGGACCAACCCTAGCCTGCTGCCCTATCCGCTAGTCCACAAGCCTTCTCTGAGCCACATATGGGTGAAAGGTGTCATAAGTTGATCAGCATGTGGCAGTGCCAGCTACCATCCTGCCATCTCATGGACATTAGTCTAAGACAATGGGATCTCCAATTGTTTGTCTTAATTCTGTGGACAGCTCAATAAGAGACAAGAGGGATCTTCTTTTGGACTCTTGTAAGACCTCCACTGCTTGGTTCTCAAAGTGTTTTATTCTGCAGACCCCCACAAAGGGAGCATTATGGCCAACTATTCATGGTTGCACATGCTAAGAGTCTGAGCCTTTCGTCAGGCCATTTCCCTATAACTCTGATCCCAAGGATCAGATTTCAGGTGCAATATCCCCTACTCACTGCACATACAGGAAGTGAAACTCTTTCATTGTCTCTCTCTTATATTGGTTCAATTCTCTAATGTGACTTGTGGTGCATCTTACAAATATGGATGACTTTCTCCCACAAGCAAATGTGGGACGTTCTCCTGGGATCATCCTTATTTCTTGACACATGTGTTGGAGAGAAGAAGGGGGAGGACAAAGCTGCTGTCTTGTTAAACTCCAGTCTAGCCTTTGCTGAAGTTTCCATTTCAAATGCACATTCTGCAGACAACACTCACAATTACTAGATAGATCATGGACGCTGGGGAGCTGGGACCAGAACCTTAATTCCTCAGTCCGAAAACAATGGGTGTTCACCTCTTGAACTAAAGCACAACGCCATACTTGGAGCTAAGAGGAGCACTACATTCCTGCTCCTCTCCCTGGGAAGCCACTTAAAGACCAAATCACTCACTCAGCCACATGAAGCCAGTGCATTACTCACTTTTGCTCATCACAGCTCACAAAGTAAAGCTGATACTTCATGTTTACAGGTGTCAAGGTTTTTCTATGCTGTCTTCCCAAATGCTTCAGAATGTTTCTTTGTTGAGCTGAAGGGCAAATGCACAGAAGTTAAAATCACCATAAGAACATTAGCCTTGATCTTTAGCCTCAACACTTTGTGGATGGAAGTGATGGAAACTCCCTCTCTCCCTCTCCAAATTCTTCTGGCTACAGAGATTATACACAGTGCTTCAGCCAGGATATGGGGTTGGGAACCCCACAGAATCAGTGCTGCCATGAAATTCCTAGGACAGCCTGATCTGGGCCAAACTGGAAACACTAAAAGAATATTTTTGCATTTCTGCTGGAAAATGAAATGAAAAACATTAACCCAGTTACTCTGTATCTCCAAAAAAGGTACATGAGTCAGCTGGAACTTTCAGCCAAGGTTTGTGGCCATTCTTTACCCGAACCGCTTTCCTTCACTGAGATAATCATTCTACTTGCAAAGGTGTGTGATAGGAGCTGTTCCAAACTCTCACCCCCTTTGGGGCGACAGGAATTCACCTAGGAATGGCTCCAAGGCACAGACTTCTCCCAATGCCTTTATCAGCCCAGGTAGAGCCTCAGTGTCATTGCAAAACAGAATGAGGCAGTGAGAGTCTGACATAGACCCCAGCTGCCTAAAAGGAACTTGATGGGTCCTCCAGCCTCGACTCTTCATTAAGGCACCTCCTTCCCTTAGGACAGAGGCCAATTTCTGTGTGCTGTGCACACTTGTAGCAACCCTGCACTCCAGCAGCTCCCTGGGCCTGTCACCCACCCCTGGGCTCAGGCTCCAGGCTCTGAGCGTGCTGTATCCCTGGAGTGCAGCACACGCCCCCTCCTACAGCCCACATAGTCTCTTCTCAAACAGCAGCCCCATTCTCCAGTCAGGTGACAGATGGTTGCATGTGTGTGTGCGTGTGTGTGCGCACTCACTTGCTGTTTGCCGAACCCCAGCCAATGAGGGCTCTGGGGGCAGCCCTAGTGTTCACAGCGCTGCTGCTGATCTCTGGAGCCAGGGCTGCATATGGGCAAGATTCACCAGCCAGATACCCAGGAAAGAATTTCTGTAGTAACTCAGATCCCACCCCATCTAACATCCCATCACAGGCCATTGGGCCTATTTACCATGAATATTTAAAGATCAATTAATTACCCAAATCATGTTATCCCATCATACCATCTCCTCCATAAACTTATCAAGTTTAATCTTGAAGCCAGATAGGTCTTTTGCCCCCACTGCTTCCCTTGGAAGGCTATTCCAAAACTTCACTCCTCTGATGGTTAGAAACCTTCGTCTAATTTCCAGTCTAAACTTCCCAATGACCAGTTTATATCCATTTGTTCTTGTGTCCACATTGGTACTGAGCTTAAATAATTCCTCTCCCTCGCCGGTATTGATCCCTCTGATATATTTATAGAGAGCAATCATATCTCCCCTCAACCTTCTTTTAGTTAGGCTAAACAAGCCAAGCTCCTTGAGTCTCCTTTCATAAGACAAGTTTTCCATTCCTCGGATCATCCTAGTAGCCCTTCTCTGTACCTGTTCCAGTTTGAATTCATCCTTCTTAAACATGGGAGACCAGAACTGCACACAGTATTCCAGGTGAGGTCTCAGCAGTGCCTTGTATAACGGTACTAAAACCTCCTTATCTCTACTGGAAGTACCTCACCTGATGCATCCCAAGACCGCATTAGCTTTTTTCACAGCCATATCACGTTGGCGGCTCATAGTCATCCTATGATCAACCAATACTCCAAGGTCCTTCTCCTCCTCCGTTACTTCTAATTGATGCGTTCCCAGCTTATAACTAAAATTCTTCTTATTAATCCCTAAATGCATAACCTTACACTTTTCACTATTAAATTTCATCCTATTACTATTACTCCAGTTTACAAGGTCATCCAAATCTTCCTGTATGATTTCCCAGTCCTTCTCTAAATTGGCAATACCTCTCAGCTTTGTATCATCCACAAACTTTATTAGCACACTCCCACTTTTTGTGCCGAGGTCAGTAATAAAAAGATTAAATAAGATTGGTCCCAAAACTGATCCCTGAGGAACTCCACTGGTAACCTCCCTCCAGCCTGACAGTTCGCCTTTCAGTAGGACCCACTGTAATCTCCCTGTTAACCAATTCCTTATCCACCTTTCAATTTTCATATTGATCCCCATCTTTTCCAATTTAACTAATAATTCCCCATGTGGCACGGTATCAAACGCCTTACTGAAATCTAGGTAAATTAGATCCACTGCGTTTCCTTTGTCAAAAAAATCTGTTACTTTCTCAAAGAAGGAGATCAGGTTGGTTTGGCACGATCTACCTTTTGTAAAACTATGTTGTATTTTGTCCTATTTACCATTGACTTCAATGTCCTTAACTACTTTCTCCTTCAAAATTTTTTCAAAGACCTTGCATACTACAGATGTCAAACTAACAGGCCTGTAGTTACCCCGATCACTTTTTTTCCCTTTCTTAAAAATAGGAACTATGTTAGCAATTCTCCAATCATACGGTACAACCCCTGAGTTTACATATTCATTAAAAATTCTTGCTAATGGGCTTGCAATTTCGGGTGCCAATTCCTTTAATATTCTTGGATGAAGATTATCTGGGCCCCCCGACTTAGTCCCATTAAGCTGTTTGAGTTTCGCTTTTACCTCAGATATGGTAATATCTACCTCCATATCCTCATTCCCATTTGTCATGCTACCATTATCCCTAAGATCCTCTTTAGCCTTATTAAAGACTGAGGCAAAGTATTTGTTTAGATATTGAGCCATGCCTAGATTATCCTTGACCTCCACTCCATCCTCAGTGGTTAGCGGTCCCACTTCTTCTTTCTTTGTTTTCTTCTTATTTATATGGCTATAGAACCTTTTACTATTGCTTTTAATTCCCTTTGCAAGGTCCAACTCTACTTGACTTTTGGCCTTTCTCACTTTATCCCTACATGTTCTGACCTCAATAAGGTAGCTTTCCTTGCTGATCCCTCCCATCTTCCACTCCCTGTAGGCTTTCTGCTTTTTCTTAATCACCTCTCTGAGATGTTTGCTCATCCAGCTTGGTCTATAACTCCTGCCTATGAATTTTCCCCCCTTTCTTGGGATGCAGGCTTCCGATAGCTTCTGCAGCTTTGATTTATAGTAATCCCAGGCCTCCTCTACCTTTAGATCCATAAGTTCTTCAGTCCAATCCACTTCCCTAACTAATTTCCTTAATTTTTGAAAGTCAGCCCTTTTGAAATCAAAAACCCTAGTTGCAGATTTATTTTTGTTAATCCTTCTGTTCATTGTGAACTGAATTAGCTCATGATCACTTGAGCCAAGATTATCCCCTACAACCATTTCTTCTATGAGGTCCGCACTACTCACCAAAACCAAATCTAAAATGGCATCCCCTCTAGTCAGTTCAGCAACTACTTGATGAAGGAAACCATCAGCTATCGCATCTAGGAAAATCTGAGCCCTATTATTATTACTAGCACTCGTCCTCCAGTCTATATCTGGGAAGTTAAAGTCTCCCATGATCACGCAGTTTCCATTAGTATTTACTTCATTAAAAACATTAAAAAGGGCTCTATCCATATCCAAATTAGATCCCGGCGGTCTATAGCATACCCCAAGCACTATCCCAGGGGAGTTTTCTTCCCCAATGTAATTTTTGCCCAGACGGACTCTGTCTTATCCATTCCATCGCTTCTTATTTCTCTACATTCTACCTCATCCTTGATATACAATGCTACTCCACCACCTTTACCTTTATTTTTGTCTTTCCTAAACAGCACATACCTTTCAATACCGGTAGTCCAGTCATGACTGCTATTCCACCATGTTTCTGTTATCCCTATAATATCTGGTTTCACTTCCTGCACCAGTAGCTCTAGTTCCTCCATTTTGTTACCTAGGCTCCTCGCATTGGTGTACAAACATCTTAATTTTTGCTGTTTGGCCTCGCTCACATTCTGTACCCTATTAGGCAGGGTCATTCTACAGCCAGTATAACCTATTAGACTGGTATCCACACTGCCCTTCCTCCTTATATACATTCTCCTACCCACGGCTGTATCCTTTCTTACTTTGTTTTCTTCCCTCTCAATGCTAAAATCCGGCATGGAGATTACCTGGACATCTCACAACCATCTCCCCCAGATTCCTAGTTTAAAGCTCTCTTAATCAGTTGTGCCAGCCTGCATCCTAGAAGTCTATTTCCTTCCCTACTCAGATGAAGTCCATCCCGAGAGAACTGTCCTCTGTCCACGAATGCCTCCCAGTGGCCATACATCCCAAAGCCCTCCTTATAGCACCACTGCCTGAGCCATCTGTTGATAGTCATAATCTTGTCACACCTTTGTTGCCCTTCTCTAGGAACAGGCAGAATCCCACTAAAGATCACCTGAGCCTCGATTTCCTTAAGCGTCTTCCCAGCCTAGCATAGTATCCCTTAATACTTTCCAGTGAGAATCTAGCCATATGATTTGTTCCCACATGAAGGATAATTAGGGGATTTTTTCCTGCTCCCTTTAGGATCCTTTTCAACCTCAGGTCTGCATCCCGTATCTTAGCACCTGGAAGACAGCACACCCTTCTATTGTCTGGATCAGGTCCGGTTACAGGCCTGTCTATTCTTCTCAGTAAAGAGTCCCCGATCACATAGACCTGCCTTTTCCTGGTGACAGTGCGATTCTCCGGTCTATCCTCTGTTCCCTCTGGCTACAAGTTCTTTCCATTCCTATTCTCCCTCTTAATCCTCTTCAACCCATCCTGTATCCTCCTGGGGCTCATATTTGGTGTAGTCTCCATTGACTCTTCCCCTTTTCCTACAGGACTAGCCGTTCTTCTCGTCTTCCTTGCCCTTCCACCTTCAGTGACTACCTGCTGAGCCCCTTCTTCATTTTCCAACTCTGCAAACCTGTTCTTGAGCACTAGTTCTCCTTCACTAGCCCGTCTTTTCCTCTGCCTGGTTCTTTTAGTCACATGCTTCCACTGACCACTTTCCTCACCCAGTCTCCCCTCAGAATTCCTCAGTCCTGCTTCCATCTGCAAGTCTGAGCTTTTCCCTTCAGATACCTCCTGTCTTTGCTCCATAATCTGCTCGAACCCCTTTCTAAACTCAACCAGACTTTCCACTTGCATCTCCAAACCTCGGATCTTTTCCTCCATCAGCTCTATCAGACGGCATTTCATGCAGACAAAACTCTTACCAGGTACCCCCTCCAGGATCATGTACATATCGCAACTTCCACATCCAGTCATCCTCATTGTGTCTTCCACGACATGAGTCACTCCCACTGCTGCCTCTGTGTCTGTCATAGCCTTCCCATCTAAATCCTGTTAATCTGGGAAACACAAACCCCACCAAAACACCACCACTCTCAGCAAAAACAAAACCCCAAACAAGCACCACAATACAAACTCCCCTGTTCACAGCTCTGTTTGCTGGCTCCTGGGCCACTACAGCTGTCTGACTAGTTGTTACGCAGTTAGTGTGCTTCATACCTGCCAGCAGCTAGGTGAATGTTGGATACATCAATGGTACCGAAATAAGTGACCCCTGCAAATAAATGTCTTGCATTTGTAGCCCTTTTTGCTGCTGCTCTGAGATGACCTCACAGACACTGCAAATTTGGACTAACTTGTCTGCTTTCGGTAACGTGACTATCGGCATCACCCAGGAGGTGGATGTTACATACCAAGTCACTAACCTTGGCAGCTCTTGGTCCACTGCCTCCCAAATGCATAGGCTATTGGATCCAGTTTGGGAACTCAGGGCTTCTGGACACAAGCTGATCGCTGCTTTTAAACATTTTGTGGGGCAGAAAACCTCCCTGAATACAGCTCTGTGGCAGCCTAACTGGTCACTGTGTTACTGCAAATCGTACACATGCAAGATTTTGCGGGGTTTTGCAAGGAAAGTCACAGACCTTTTCACTTGCTGCCAGCAAGCCACTCCGCGTCATTTTGTCACTTTCCAGTCACAGACACAGCCCACTCTGTGTTACTGACACTAATAGCGTAGTTCAAGACTGTCCTAAGTCCAATCATTAGAATGCTCACTAGGGGGTCAGTGTGGGTCTCTTGCCCCTTCCCTTAAAAATGGGGGAGTTGCTAATACCCCTTAGATAGAACGACATCACAACTGACTGAACAACAAGAGTCAGTTGGAGAATTCAGGTTATCTGTGAAGTTTGTGTGGTTTGGGTTTGCATGGCCCCTGTTTCAGAGTCAAAGGAAAGTCTAACATATCTAGTTTCCATCAGCTGATCAGGAGCCAGAGAGGGGTTAAGAATGCTCAAGTTCATATCACAGCCTTTTGCTACCATACGTGGGGTCGCACCTTTTGGGGGACTCAGGATCACACATCCCTTCACCTACAGCAAAAATGTTTTGGTGTAACTTGCACCTAAGACAACACTTTAACGCAGCAATAACAGTGACAGAGAAATCAACAGACTTCCAGGCCCTGGAGTCTGTTCCTTGATTTTCATTAAATCCAGCATGTTCCTGTCAAACTGTTTGGAACAGGCGGTTTGTGAATTTTTTTATCCCAGAAGATACCGCACACAATTTCTGTTTTAAATTATGCAGCAATAAAAGAAACCTCACCAAGCTGGTGTTTGTTACTAATTATGTTACTTATGTTTTTACATCAACAACTCCAAACTTCAAACCAACTGCAATAAGAAGAAGAATACAATTCAGGTCAGGTTTTACAAGCCTTTAAACTTATTATATCTGTGTTTCCAATCAAATAAGCAACCCCATCCCATATTGCTGCAAGAGATGGTCAACGTGTTCCACAGACGTTCCCAAACATATGCAAGGCAGCCTTCCCTAGCAGCGTATAGACTGCTCTGGTTACATATCATTACTATTCGTGTACCTATTTTTACCATTGTAAGGCTCAAATCAAGATCGGGGGCACATTCTGCTGCACAGACACAAAGTTCAGAGACAGACCTTGCCCCAAAGAGTTTAAACTCTGAATAGATAAAATGGGGAAAGGGTGAAAGAAGAAATAATTATTATCCCCAGTTTATAGATGGGATGCTGACGCACAGAGAGATTAAGGGACTCACTCAAGGGGTTTGTAGCAGACTCAGGAATTGAACCCAGGTACCCCACTCCCAACCCAGTGCCCTAACCAGAAGGCCCTCTATGCGCTATTGCAAAAGGAGGCTGAGAAAAATGAGAGGAAACAATAAAGATCTGAGTGGGTGACTGCTGGCTGGTTGCCTGTTTGCACAGTGCAGTTGCTAGAGCTGTCCCTTCAAGCAAAGAGACACCGTCAAGCAAATGTGACTCTCTGGTTTTGATCAGAGCTCTATAATTTTGTCACTGTTGTTTGGCCAAGGAGAGAGACATGCCCATAGCGTAGCTCCATGTGGAAGCCTCACAATTCCATACTACTTCTACTTGTTCAGGGCATCATTACCTTGAGCTGGGCTCTGACACTTTCGCCTGCTGATTTTCCAAGCTGCAAGGAAATGTTACTTCCCTTTCCTTTGCCCTGCGGTGAAATAGGGCTTGGAGAAAGGTAGCTGTGTGAAATGCCTGATACAGCCATGGAATTTGGAAGCTTACTGAGCTTTTTCTAAAGTCCGCAAGGGGTTGGGGAAAGTGCCCTAGAGGCAGAAGTCCTTCATGAAACCCTTAACTGTGGTTTTTCCACAAAAGCTCTAAAGGTTTTGTATCCCATACCCCTTAAAGCCATTTGCTTTCTCCACCTCTGGGATACCAACGCCCTGGTGGAAAGGAACAGCCACTGAATTTGAATGCTTATATCCTATGGAGATCAGTGTACAATTTCATACAGGAGATAGGGTGTTCTTCAAAACCCATAGGTAAGTTTGAGGGGGCACATTTATTCCTCGCATAGCAATACCCATCCTTTACCAAGGGCATACGTTTCTCGTGGTTGGTCATTGAATTGTTAAA
This sequence comes from Chelonia mydas, assembly GCF_015237465.2. Taxonomy (NCBI): domain Eukaryota; kingdom Metazoa; phylum Chordata; order Testudines; family Cheloniidae; genus Chelonia; species Chelonia mydas. The sequence continues at coordinate 15,904,622 of NC_051259.2, read as the reverse complement.
AAGTTTCAGTCATCCAGTCAGGAAACAGAAAAAATACCATGGAACTTAGACCACATAACAAATGATCAGTTGGTGGATAATCCACAGGCTGCAAAGCGTTTGTGCCAATGATTAGACAGCTGGGAGGAACAAACCATCTTAAGACCATTTTCATTCGTTCACAGATAGTTTAAAGTGTGGAGGCAGCTCCTCAGCTGGTGTGAACCAGTGTAGCTCCATTGACTTGAATGTAGTTCTGCTGATGGACACCAGCTGAGAGCATGGCCCTGAATTCACTGAATAAATTGTTTGCTGTAAACAATTCACCACCTCTATGAAGAAGAAATATTTTTTTAAATGTTAAAATATTTTACAATGCAAGTCTCTAAGGTGCATCACAACATATATGCCAAATGACCTCATTGAGATATTGGGTCCCTCGGCTCTTTTGAAAATCTGGCCTAGACTGAGTACTCCTTGTTCTTTTTGCTGATACAGATTAACATGGCTACCACTCTGAAAGCTGTATATCATGCATTCACATGTTTGGAGTACGCAATCACATGACTGTATGTTTGCATATATGCACCAGTGTCTATATATATAGTCTCTTTTTGTCCAAATAATAGAGCTTGTTTCTTATATATGCTTAGGCTCACATTTTAAATGAGTTTAATGCCAAATAAATATGGGGAAACCTAGGTGCCCTGAAGTTCCTCTCTGCATATATATTATATGATTAATTAAGAGGGCAAGAGGAAGCATACAACTAATATTAAATGGTTAATGAAATGGGTCTACTTAGCAGGCTTTGAGCCTAGTTTGACTATCTATCCCTTTCCACCAGAATTCCAGGAAGGTTTTTTCCAGGAAGAACATGAAGAAGTCAGAAGAGAAGGGGGAAAATATTCCCACACAGCAACGAGGAAGCCAAGAACTTGACAGTGTGTCAATCCTTCATGTTCTCCCAAAGCCCAGTTGGCTGCAAAACAAGAGAGGAGTGTTTTGAAGCTCCATGATTCATCAGATGTGTCAAGCCTGGACACCAGGGAAAAAGAGAATGAGCAAAGCTCTGTCTTTCAACAGCCCCATCTCTCAGTCTGACAGGCCCTTACCTAGCAGAGCACAAGAGCCCTTGAGTTTGCCCATCTGCCCAAGGAGTATTTTGTCACTTGCATTCCCAGCTGGAGTGTTGAAAGAATCTTATCAAAACAACCTCATACACGCTCCCTGAGAATGAATCCAATTTTTGCCTCACTGCAAATTGGCTGAAGAGGAGGATGGAAATTCAACAGCCTGTTCTGGCTTGACAGAGACTCCTGATAACTATCAACATTTTTCAGAACAATATTTTCTGTGAATTCATCTCTCTAGGTCTTAGCCATTAAATTTTGCCAGCAAATACATCTAGAGGAGCTATCCAAGTGCATTGTGGGTGCCTTGTCAGAGAAAAAGAGTTACCTTCCATATTGTTATTCAGTAGGAAGAGAACCAGGTGCTTTTACAGTCTGGGCTCCACAATTTAAATATCACCAGGAAGGTGAAAAGATCCACTGAGATGAAAAGAGAAGGGGCTTCGGGTGTGGTGTTCAGTGATGACTCAATACTTTAAGGTCCTTGCAAGTTCTGTATCTAGTTCCAATTGACTGTGCATAACAGCAAGTGCTTCACACTTCCCTGCCTAAACTCTCTGTCTGGGAAGCTCAGCCATTAAAGGTACTGTCACTGTCACAGACTGGTAAGATTGCTTTGTAGCGCCCCTGCAGGGCCAAGCATGGTACTGAAAGCACTCCTGCCTTAGTCCACAAGTTTGGGCCACATGTTTGGAGCAGGGTGGCCCATGCTGTAAGCTCAGTGCCAGTGTCTACACAGTTCAAGAAAGTTGAACTCAGAATTTTCCATTACTGTTTGCAATGTTGTTGTAGCCCTGTCAGTCGCACGATATTAGAGAGACAAGATGAGTGAGGTAATATCTTTTATTGGACCAACTCTCTCATCAACAGAAGCTGGTCCAATACAAGATATTACCTCACCCACCTTGTCTCTCTAAACTCAGAATTTGGTTGTCTGCACCTTTAAAGAAACAAATAAAACCTCAAAGGCAAGTGCTTAGTTGCAACTCCTGAATGCAAGAGCCTGGCTTGGGGTTTTGGGCTAGCTCTGAGGAACTGGTCCGCTGTCCCAGTCTCACCCACACTGCCCCAAGAAGAAGCAGGCAAACCTTCTTAACTGGCCTGCAGGCTCTCAGTTGGCCAGTGTCTCCTCATAGCCCTTCTAGATCTCTGGACGTATTACGTCTTGTTGGTTCACAGCCTGAGCAGGGGTGTGTGTGTCAAGATACCAGTGTCTCCAGCACAAGGCAGAGAAGGCCTGATAGATCCTGTCACTATCTCCAGTATCACATGGGGTTTATCCTGATAGTCATAAAACAATCATTCCTCTCTGGGTATCCTGTCAGTGACCGCAGAGAACCTCATGTAACCCATTGATCAGTATGGTTTACAGGTGCCCATCTGTACTGGATCCACAGAAGATAACAGTCTATTATAGCATTGGCTAGGAAGCTTTAGCTCAAGCTGCAGCAATTCATGCTTTTATCTTTGGCGGTTCTTGTTCACCAAAGTAGATAACAAAATCACTGGGGGAGATGAAGAGGACGGGTAACTGATGCAGAGCGATCTGGATCACTTGTTAAGCTGGGCTCAAGCAAACTATGTGTTTTAATATGGTTAAATGTAAATGAATGAATACATCTAGGAACAGAGAATATAGGCCCTAATTACAGGATGGGGAACTCTATCCTGGGAAGCAGGGACTCTGAAAGGATTTGGGAGGCTTTGGATAATCAGCTGCTCCCAGTGCAAGGTGTGGCCAGGAGGGCTAATGCGATCTTTGGCTGCATAAATAGGGGAATCTCAAATAGGAGGTGAGAAGTTATTTTACCTCTGTCATTGGCACTGATAAAATAACCTCTTTCCTACTTGTCTTTAGAGAGACAAGGTAGATGAAGTGCTGGAATATTGTGTTTTGTTCTGGTGTCCACAGTTCAAGAAGGATCTTAACAAACTGGAGCAGGTTCAGAGAAGAACCATGAAACTGATGAAAGGATTAGAAAACCTGCCTTATAGTGATACACTCAAGGAGCTCAATCTGTTTAGTTTAACAAAGAGAAGGTTAAGATTGATCACAATCTGTCATGGGGAACAAATATTTGATAATGGGCTCGTCAGTCTAACAGGGAAAGATCTAACATCATCCAAAGGCTGGAAGTTCAAGCTTGACAAATTTAGACTGGCAATAAGGCGTACATTTTTAGCAGCGAGGGTAATTAACCACTGGAACAATTTACCAAAGGTCGTGGTGGACTCTCCATCACCGACAATTTTTAAATCAAGATTGGGTGTTTTTTTTAAGTATCTTCTCTAGGAATTGTTGTGGGGCGGGTCTCTGGCTTGCGCTACAGGAGGTCAGACTCATAACGGTCCCTTCTTACCTTTGAATCTACAAATTTTTGGTGTGTCAGCCAAGCTGGCAGCTGTAGGGACACATTTATGTGAAACTCAGGCAGCACAGGGAGGGGTGCAGTGAAAGTATAAGGGAGTAGATAGACATTAGAATTAGAATAATTGCTTATTGACGGGGAGCTGTCAGATCAAAGTGAGCCCAAATTTTAGCTACCGGAAGGAAACACGTTGGGTGGGCCACAAGAGGGTATAGAATCATAGAATCATAGAATATCAGGGTTGGAAGGGACCTCAGGAGGTCATCTAGTCCAACCCCCTGCTCAAAGCAGGACCGATCCCCAATTAAATCATCCCAGCCAGGGCTTTGTCAAGCCTGACCTTAAAAACTTCTAAGGAAGGAGATTCCGCCACCTCCCTAGGTAATGCATTCCAGTGTTTCACCACCCTCCTAGTGAAAAAGTTTTTCCTAATATCAAACCTAAATCTCCCCCACTGCAACTTGAGACCATTACTCCTTGTCCTGTCATCCGCTACCACTGAGAATAGTCTAGATCCATCCTCTTTGGAACCACCTTTCAGGTAGTTGAAAGCAGCTATCAAATCCCCCCTCATTCTTCTCTTCTGTTGACGAAACAATCCCAGTTCCCTCAGCCTCTCCTCATAAGTCATGTGTTCCAGTCCCCTAATAATTTTTGTTGCCCTCCGCTGGACTCTCTCCAATTTTTCCACATCCTTCTTATAGTGTGGGGCCCAAAACTGGACACAGTACTCCAGATGAGGCCTCACCAATGTCGAATAGAGGGGAACAATCACGTCCCTCGATCTGCTGGCAATGCCCCTACTTATGCATCCCAAAATGCCATTGGCCTTCTTGGCAACAAGGGCACACTGTTGACTCATATCCAGCTTCTCGTCCACTGTAATCCCCAGGTCCTTTTCTGCAGAACTGCTGCCTAGCCACTCGGTCCCTAGTCTGTAGCAGTGCATTGGATTCTTCCATCCTAAGTGCAGGACTCTGCATTTGTCCTTGTTGAACCTCATCAGATTTCTTTTGGCCCAATCCTCCAATTTATCTAGGTCCCTCTGTATCCTATCCCTACCCTCCAGCATATCTACCACTCCTCCCAGTTTAGTGTCATCTGCAAACTTGCTGAGGGTGCAATCCACACCATCCTCCAGATCATTTATGAAGACATTGAACAAAACCTGCCCCAGGACCGACCCTTGGGGCACTCCGCTTGATACTGGCTAAGTGCTTCAGAATTGATTCCTTGAGGACCTGCTCCATGATTTGTTCGGGGACTGAGGTGAGGCTGACTGGCCTGTAGTTCCCAGGATCCTCCTTCTTCCCTTTTTTAAAGATGGGCACTACATTAGCCTTTTTCCAGTCGTCCGGGACTTCCCCGGATCGCCATGAGTTTTCAAAGATAATGGCCAATGGCTCCGCAATCACATCCGCCACCACCTTTAGCACTCTCGGATGCAACGCATCCGGCCCCATGGACTTGTGCACGTCCAGCTTTTCTAAATAGTCCCGAACCACTTCTTTCTCCACAGAGGGCTGGTCACCTTCTCCCCATGCTGCGCTGCCCAGTGCAGTAGTCTGGGAGCTGACCTTGTTCGTGAAGACAGAGGCAAAAAAAGTATTGAGTACATTAGCTTTTTCCACATCCTCTCTCATTAGGTTGCCTCCCTCATTCAATAAGGGGCCCACACTTTCCTTGACTTTCTTCTTGTTGCCAACATACCTGAAGAAACCCTTCTTGTTACTCTTAACATCTCTTGCTAGCTGCAACTCCAGATGTGATTTAGCCTTCCTGATTTCACTCCTGCATGCCCGAGCAATATTTTTATACTCATCCCTGGTCATTTGTCCGATCTTCCACTTCTTGTAAGCTTCTTTTTTGTGTTTAAGATCTGCAAGGATTTCACTGTTAAGCCAAGCTGGTCGCCTGCCATATTTACTATTCTTTCCACACACCGGGATGGTTTGTCCCTGTAACCTCAATAAGGATTCTTTAAAATACAGCCAGCTCTCCTGGACTCCTTTCCCCCTCATGTTATTCTCCCAGGGGATCTTGCCCATCAGTTCCCTGAGGGAGTCAAAGTCTGCTTTTCTGAAGTCCAGGGTCCGTATTCTGCGGCTTTCCTTTCCTCCTTGTGTCAGGATCCTGAACTCGACCATCTCATGGTCACTGCCTCCCAGGTTCCCATCCACTTTTGTTTCCCCTACTAATTCTTCCCGGTTTGTGAGCAGCAGGTCAAGAAGAGCTCTGCTTCTAGTTGGTTCCTCCAGCATTTGCACCAGGAAATAGTCCCCTACATTTTCCAAAAACTTCCTGGATTGTCTGTGCACTGCTGTATTGCTCTCCCAGCAGATATCAGGGTGATTGAAGTCTCCCATGAGAACCAGGGCGTACGATCTAGTAGCTTCTGCGAGTTGCTGGAAGAAAGCCTTGTAACAAAAGGCTACTAGTAACAACCTACTAATGCTACCACCAAATGAAGTTACTCCTTTAGCTTAAGTGGTGGAGGCCTGTGCTTTGGAATTGCATGTCCTGGCTTTATGGCCTAGGCTGGAGGGGTTGGTACATGTCCATCAGGCCTTTCCAATTCTCATACAAGCAGCTTTGTCACAGTCCAGGGATATTTCAGGTGCTTGCTGGTAGGAGATAGGATGGGAATGGCCTTTCAGCCAGCTGTCCAATCCTGTGGGTGAAATTAGGGAGGTGAAAAGGAACTTAATTCCCAAATGCTAGGAGACTCTATTGGGCTTCTCAGAATCCCAGAGGTTCCTGTTTGTTCCAAGTTCCAGGTCAGGCTTTATTTCCTCTGAGCAGGGTTTGCCCACTGTGAGTGCAAACGTAGGGCCCACTCTGCGGAGGATGCTGCCCGTTTAACAAACTCACTTATTCTGCCCTTGCTTCCACCTGGCAGGCTCCCCAGGCTGGAAAATGAACATGAATCATGTCAATCAGGATTAGAGTTGGATCAAGCCGTGCCAGCATTCGCGGGCCGAACAGGGAACCTGCAGCTTGCCAACCCAACCTGCCTTTGACAGAAGAAAGAGATGGAGTGCTGCAGCATCTTGATCTGCGCCCAGGGCCTGTCAGGACAAAGCAGGACCGGCTAGGAAAGGGAAGCACAGGGCCCACACGTTTGCTGGTACCAGCAACAGCGCTTCCAAGGCTGGGTTTGCAAGGCACTGAGAAACAATGCTGCTAACGGCAGCTAATTGTCAGAAACTTGCTCATAATTCAGCCACCTCTAAAGGTAGAGCTGGCAGCAAATTATGGCTGGTTGGGTTTGACTGACTGATTTCTCTGTTTTCCTTCTTGTTGTCGGAGAAAGGCTGAGAGGTGGCTTAAGAAACTGACAAACTGCTGCTCCCAGATGCCCCTCATTCGGGACAGTGCAGGGGGATGAGCTTCTTTGTACACCTGGTCTGGAATATTTTTTCTGCAAAAGATCTCGATGCAGCAAAAATTTTTCAATCTTAAATGTTCTGGGTTTTGTTGAAAGGTCCCAAGCAAAAAAAATTTGTATTGGTTCTGCAAATGGGAACTGACATTTTTCAGTGTTTTGGGGAATTTTTTGATTTTCAAAACTGGAATTTTTTTGCAGAAATTTTTGCCAGCAAGCTACTTTGTATTGACAAACCGGTTAGAGGGAACAGCTCTGACCCTTGTGAGACGCCCCCACAACCTGCTTCCAAGGATCCTGCTGCTTTCCATAGAGATGCTGGGCACTGGGAACAGAAAGGGAGGGGCCAAGTAGGAAGGGAAGGATTTTATCTTGGGTACAGCAAATAAGGATGTGCACTGATTCCTCTGTGCTGTATGAAAACCTAGAGAGTTAGAGGACCATATATGCTGATAGATAGATAGATAGATAGATAGATAGATAGATAGATAGATAGATAGGGTGGAGAGAGAGAGAGAGAGAGAGAGAGAGAGAGAGAGCAGTAATAACAAGCTGTACTTAGGGTGAAATTCACACCTATTCTATTCAAAAGGCTGGTACAAGGTGTATGCCCCAACTTTTGGGCTGAAGCAGGATCAGAGGCCCTGTGTTGCCCTGTTCACAGTGTGAATTTCACCCCCAGTGATTAAAGTATGGTCAGCATCCAGCAATCTCTCTCTCTTCTTCTCACCACACACAAATGATTTGCTTTCCCTTTTTCCATGGAAGTTTGAGAATTTTCTCTCCCTCTCCATCCAAACGCTGCTCCGTGTGTAACTGGTCAGGTGGCCCCGTCACCTCTGATTTTCAGGCTCATGCCAGGTCATTTTAAATCCTTTGACATCCAGGCAGGGAGAAGAGAGGAGCATAATGAATGACTCCCCTTCCTCCTGGGCTGCATGGAGAGGAGTGTAGTAGATCAGCATTGGAGAAAGCAGTGAAATACTGACACAGACCAGGATCATTGCATCAGAAAAGCCAGAGGCAGAAGAGACCTGGTGACACTTCCCGTTTGTATATCCCAGGCGGTGACAGAGGGTGGAACTATCACTCCCCCATGCAAGAAGGGCACGCTGACGTACAGAGGGATTAACAAGAGAAGGAGGAAGCAGTCTGATCTAGTGATGAGGGCACTGGCCTGTGAGCAGGAGACAGGGGTTCCATTCCCAGCTTTGCCACTGATTTCCTGGGGGACCTTGGGCAAGTCACTTCACCTCTTCCTACCTCTGTTTCCTGTCCCACCCACTGTCCTGTGTGCTTAGACTGCCTTTTCCTGTGTATCTGTGGCATGCCCAGCCCAGTGAGGTCCTGTTTTGCGGCTAGGGGCTGGCGGAGCAACTGTAATATAAATGAATAATAAAGACAGACATACGATGAATGTGGTGGCAGCAGCAAAAAACGAGCACAGGGTGGAGAAGTGTGTGCCGAAGGACTTCCTGGAGGGGGTTATTGGTGTAGATCAGGGGCCCTCACTACAGACAGAGACACAACAGGAGGGAAGCACAGACACCTAGCTGACTATAGAGAGGGAGGGTGGAATAGCCTGCAGTGCTGAAGCCTGCAGTGAAGCCCAGGAGAGTGAGGAAGGACGAGGAGCTTTCGCGAGCAGCAGAAAGGAGGAGGTTGTTAACCATACAGAGGAGCACAGTTTGCATGGGATAGGCAGAGCAGCACAGCTTGATATCGTTGCCTGATGTGAAGAGTGCCCAGAGGGCTGCGGTCTCATCCAGGGCTGATCATGCTGCTGGCACTGAAATAATAGCCAGAAAAGGCTGCTTTCTCAAGCACCTCTTTTTCCTGCCAGACTCCTAGCACGTCACCTCTTTGATGCATCCAGTCTCCGTTGGCTTGGGGAGCAAGAGGACACGAGGTTGCATCTGCCACAGATATGGTAGGCTGACAGAGCCAAACGCTTAAAGGGGCACTATCAAGTTTGGCTGGCCCCAAATTGGACTTTGCTTCTTTTTCACTGCTCTTTTTTCACTCAGAATAACCAGCCAAGAACTCAAAAGCAACCCTATGATAACAAACCAGCAGGTGCAGCCCTGCATAACTAAGCTACCCTACAATAACAAACCAAGAACTGTCACCCTGTATAACTGAACTAACCTGCAATAACAAACCAGATATGCAACCCTGCATCCCTGAGCAACCCTACAATAAGAAACAAACATCTGCAGCCCTGCATGCCTGAGGGAGCCTGCGGTAAGAAACCGATGTGCAGTCCCAGTGCTAATGGTTGCTCATGAGCCAGTAAAGACAGAGATTTCATTTTAAGATGTCCAGGGAATCTTGTCTACAACAGAGACGGTGGAGGGGAGAGTGTAATAATTAAGGCAAGTACCCAGACATGCTCTCTTTAAATTCTCTTGGCCAACTGCACCCTAGGAATGTTTCCCATCCTGACTCCTTCCCTGTAGATCAGAGTCAGGGCAATGTAAATTCCTCTGTTTGTATCCAAACTGTCTGATCCCGAGGTCTCACTTTCCAGGCCGCTGAACTGATCCTGCAGTGCAGTGAATCTGGAACTGGGTCTCCAAACTGTGCAAAGAGGAACATTTATCACCGTTGGCATGGAGACTAGTATTAGGGCAAAAAGTGCCTATGCTTTTTCAGATTTCCCTCAGCACCTGCAAGGCTGTGGCCTGTGCATACGGGGGTCTTAACGCTCACCGAAACGCTGGCACACCTCCAAGGGAAGCGAAAGAAGATGAGAGAGGAGAAGTTCAGAGAACGAGTGACTGTATCCCAAGAGAGGACCACAATGGCAGAAGAGTGGAGGAATGACTTCCTGCTGCAATCTGATAGGCTCGGATGGAGAAGATGGCCCTGGAAAGGGACATGATGCATAGGCAAACGGCTATGGTGGAGCACACCACCCCAGCTGAGCCATAACCTGCAAATTATGGAGAACACACCTCCCTTTAACTGACCCAAATTGCAGACCCTTCGCACACCAATCAACCCCCCAGAGAAAGAGAGCAGTTTTGAGCACCCCACCTACACCACTATGTGAGCCTGGGACTTTGGGCGTGCTGCTGTTCCACCGATGTGCAGCTTATGCTCTGTTCTTTGTTAACTGCTTTTTTAAAAAATTCGAGTGGTGTTTTTTTGTTACCGCTGCCATTTGTTAACTCAATAAAAACAATATTTTACAACTCAGCTGAAAAATTTCCTTGATGTACAGCTCTCTCCATCAATTACAAAACATCCCCCTTATTACCAATTCCTAATAAAATCAATGCACCAACACACTTCAGTCCTTTCTGGGTTGCAGTACGTTCATTGTGTATAACTGCCTCCTCGGCCTCAAAGCAGGAGCACAATGCATCCGGGGCGAGAACTGCACAGATCTCTAGGAAAGTAGCCTTCTACATCCTGAAATTCTGCAGCCACTGGTGGCCATCCCAGTTCTGCCTCACTATCCTGTTCCGTCCGTTACTGCTAGCTGACCAAGGCCAGAAGCACTCCAGCAACAGAAACTGCTCCAGATAAATGCCCTGCAGAAGTAACTGCTCAGTTTCAGAAGTGAACTCTGCCTATAGCTATATCCCTGCAGCACCCAAAGCCCTCAGAAGCCACCGACTCAAACCCAAGACATGTGCATCAGCCTGTTCATACTCGTGACCACAGCACTCAGCAAGGGTGCGAGGAGATGAAGCTCAGGAGTAGGTTAGTTTGACCTCCCCAAGTCCCAGTGTTCTGGTAGGCATTTCAAAGCTCCCACAATCCATAGAGCCGCCTGGTGGAACATCACTTCACGGGATATCTGCCCCGAGCGCTGTGTGGCTAATCTGAAGAAGGGCGGAGCTGCGTGGACCCAATGTTTAACTAGGGAAGTACCTTAAACTGGCATAACAAAGCGGTGCAGATGCACTTCGGTCTGATATAGTTCGTTTCGTGTATTTAGAGCAAACACACAAATCTGAATTAACATCCCTATATAGACAAGCCCTCGGCAATACAGCGGCTCCTGTAACAGCCCTTAGCATTTATACTACATAGTGCTTTACAAGCTCAAAGGTGTGCAGGCCCATTCTGTCTCACAGCACCCCCGAAGGGTACACAAGATTCTCTCCCTAGTGCGACCTGGCTGCTGGCTGACACCCAGGAGCACTGAACTAACGAGCTCCCCTCCCCTGCTGGAGCGATCAGGGCCCAGCATGTGTCCAGTAACAAGCGGGAGGGAATTCCACTGGGCACAGTGCTGGGGAGTCGGGGGGAGGAGAGACACATGGTTCTCCTCCTGCATCTCCCTCTCTTCCTTCCATTCTGCAATTCCTCCCTTCCCCCTCCCCCTGCCACCCCTGAGTAGAGTCTGAAGTAATTACAGATCCAGGGCCTCGAGGAGACGATGAGGAGACATTGATACTTGTAATTAAACGGTTATTTAATCTCTTAATACCTTGGGCTTCGTTTGGTATTTGACTTCCTGTGCTGTCCCTTCTGATTCCAAAAGGTGTGGCAGGGCAAGAGCTCGGGAATGAAGAAGCCAGGAACCTGATGGGACAAGCACAGTGTAAACAGGGGTAGGAGTGGGGAATGCCAGGGGGCTGGTGTGGTTACAGCCACCAAACACGTGCTTCATTCCCCTCCTTTACTAGTGTTCTTCCTGCCACACAGGGCCTTGACTCCAAACGGAGAGAATACTAGGGAGTGCGGATCAGAAAGTAGACAAATGGATCACGTGCAGGATAGAGAGAGAGAGAGTGTATGGGGATAGATAGATAGATTAGATAGATAGAGTGTATGGAGAGAGAGAGAGAGAGAGTATGGAGAGAGAGAAAGGGATTAGATAGGCTGTAACACACCAAGCAAAGGCCTGAGCTGGTCATTTACTTTTGATCTCCTCTTGTCAGCGGGAGAACAGTCACATGGCGTTTTGTGAGGCAGTTAGCGTGAGCAGCTGATCCTCCCAGAGGAGAAGCTGGGACAGGCAGCCACAGAGCGAGCAGGTCTCTCTCCGCAGAGCTCCGCGGTGACCTTGGCTGGGAGTCTACAGGGCAGACGCTCCTTTCAGGAATCAGAAGGATTTCATTCCTCATTCAGCTTTCTCTCCTGAGCTGGGTGATTTAATGAGGCAGCCTCCCGTGTCCCCTCATTATCCTAGCTCTCCTGGCAGCAAATGAAGCTTCCCTCCCCCTTCTGCAAGCACAAACGGGGATGAGGCTGCCAAAATCCAAGGCCAAATGGGCCTGACGCATCCTTCCTTCAGGAAAACCTGGACAGGCCCCCTCAGGGCTCACAGTCTGATCACAGGCTGGGGAGCTGGCAGGGGGAAGGCACTCCTGCAGCAGGGAGGCCTCAAGGGTGAAGGCTCATTTCCCTGGTAACATGGCAGCTCCTTGTTGGCAGCCTCCTGCTTTCGGGAGGTGCTCAGCATGAGTTTGCCCAGGGCAGCTTTGCTCCTTTATGATATGTCATACCTGCCATCTGCAAGGGCCCCGGCTCTCAGACGAGCATTCAGACATTCCGCGGGGTCCCCAGCCAGCAGCTGGTTCGTGGCGGCCGTGTCTGCAGCCAGGGCATCTTTAGGGCTAGGCAGTGATGTGCTGCCAAAAGCTGAAAGACCCGCCACCGAAGACCCGGAGCGCCGCTGGGTGAGTAAAAATTGCCTAACGTTAACCATGTGCTTAAGTGTTTTCTTGTTACAGCATCAAAAGCTTTCTAGTTGCCTCACAGCACACCGTCTGGTTCCTTGTATTCTTTAACAACTGGTTTTAAACCGGCTTCAAAATTTAACAACCGGTTCGCGTGAACCAGTGTGAACCGGCTCCAGCTCACCACTGGTGCTAGGGGAGGTTTTTTCCCATAAGCATGACTGTAAAGTGTCCCGCCACCCACTCATCCACAAACTTTCTTGAAGCGTTTGTCACCTGCACTGCTCAGACCAGGGGTTTTCAACCTTTTTCTTTCGGAGGCCTTCCCATCCTACTATACAAACTCCACGGCCCACTTGGGCCACAACCGCTGGTCTTCTCCATAGCCAGTAGATTAAAAGCCAGGGCTGCTGTTAGGGGGTAGCAAGCAGGGCAATTGCCTGGGGCCCCATGCCAGAGGTGGCCCTGTGAAACTAAGTTGCTCAGGCTTTGGCTTCAGCCCCACACAGCAGGGCTCAGGATTTGCCCTGATGTCTGGTTTATTTGGTGGACTCCCTGAAACTTACTCGTGGCCCCCCAGAGGGCCTCAGATCCCCATTTGAGAAATGCTGGCTTAGACGATGGGAGCTGAGTCTCCATCATTCCAGCCCCACTTGGTTTAGGGCCAGTATTCATAGATTCCTAGACTCGAAGGCCAGAAGGGGCCATTGAGATCAGCTCGTCTGGCCTTCAGTGTAACACAGGCCGTAGGCCTTCCCTGATTTAAATTGTGGAATTAGTTTACATAATTAAATTAAATTATTACATTTATTGCATTTGTTAAATGACTTTAATTATTAATTAAATTGATTCAATATTAAACTAATTAAAAGTAAGGGTGTATTTCACTGCCATCCTGGCACAAACAGCACTATCCCATAATACATCGGTCACTGCAGGGATGGCCTGTCTGGTTTGCTTTCTACACACAAGATTTGGGGCTGGAGAATCCTGGGATTTGGAAGCCACCTGCCTGGGGAAATAGTGCAGCACCCTACACGGACGTCAGTCAGGAGCTCTGCCAGCACTGTGACCAACTTCCTTTGTTCAACATCTTCATTAATGATCTTGATGATGGGATGAATTGCACCCTCAGCAAGTTCGCAGATGACACTAAGCTGGGGGGAGAGGTAGATATGCTGGAGGGTTGGGATAGGGTCCAGAGTGACCTAGACAAATTGGAGGTTTGGGCCAAAAGAAATCTGATGAGGTTCAGCAAGGACAAGTTCAGAGTTCTGCACTTAGGATGGAAGAATCCCATGCACCACTACAGACTAGGGACCGAATGGCTAGGCAGCAGTTCTGCAGAAAAGGACCTGGGGATTACAGTGGATCAGAAGCTGGATATGAGTCAGCAGTGTGCCCTTGTTGCCAAGAAGGCTAATGGCAAAATGGGCTGCATTAGTAGGAGCCTTGCCAGCAGATCGAGGGAAGTGATTATTCCCGTCTATTTGGCACTGGAGAGGCCACATCTGGAGTATTGTGTCCAGTTTGGGGCCCCCCACTACAGAAAGGATGTGGACAAATTGGAGAGAGTCCAGCGGAGGTCAATGAAAATGATTTGGGGGCTGGAGCACATGACTTAAGAGGATAAGCTGAGGGAACTGGGCTTGTTTAGTCTGCAGAAAAGAAGAATGAGGGAGGATTTGATAGCAGCCTTCAACTACCTGAAGGGGGATTCCAAAGAGGATGGAGCTCGGCTGTTCTCAGTGGTGGCAGATGACAGAACAATAAGCCGTGGTCTCAAGTTGCAGTGGGGGAGGTCTAGGTTGGATATTAGGAAACACTATTTCACTAGGAGGGTGGTGAAGCACTGGAATGGGTTCCCAAGGGAGGTGGTGGAATCTCCATCCGTAGAGGTTTTTAAGCCCCAGTTTGACAAAGCCCTGGCTGGGATGATTTAGTTGGTGTTGGTCATGCTTTGAGCAGGGAGTTGGACTAGATGACCTCCTGAGGTCTCTTCCAACTATAATATTCTATGATTCTATGATCCTTGGCTGAGCTGGTTGGAGTCATGCTGAGATAGAAACTGCTCCTTGCTAATCATACAGACCCGAGAGCAGGCAGGAAGCTCGCCGGGTGCTAGGGCAGGAGAGTCCTGGGGTTCAGAACCCACCTTCTGAAGAAGGCAGAACTTCCCCTCAGAGCCACCGTGCAGCCTTTTGAATTGTCGTGGGAGGCCAACAACCTGGAAGCTGTTTGGCCGCACAGGTGAACATTTTTCCCTTGTAGGGACCAGCTATTGAGCGAGGGCTTGAATGCAGCAGGTCCCTACAAGGGACCATAGGGACAATGAGTTTGCTGGTCTCAGTCAGTTCCTCAGTGAGCCCCATCCAAACCGAGAGGCAAACCAGCTTGGAAAAATTACAACTAACCCATGTCAACTCAATTTTGGGGTAGGAGTCTGATTCCCCCATCTATCCAGTGTGACTGCACTGGCTTCCACTGAGTTACATTCTTATAGAACAGGAATAATGCAGTGAGGACTTGAGGTCGTGGCTTATTTTTGATCAGAAAAAGAAAATGCCTCTTCTGCTCTCCTCAATTTCCTGCCAACAGCCTTAGCATTAGCCATGGAGCAATTGTATTCAGGCAAATTGCATTTGAACAGTGAGTCTTTAAAACGTACAGGCTGGTCTTGCCCAGTAGGTCAGGCTTTGCATTCATCCGATAGCTGACAGGACAGCCTGGAGTTCTTTTCTCTCCTGAGCGCAGATGCTAATTTAAAAGGTAAGGCTCAAGGAAAAGCCATGCAGTGATTCCAATGAGGGATTAACCTATAGTCTCCTCTCTGCCATGTTTCATGCCCCAGCCCATCAGAGAAGCAGCTTTGATGTGACCCTCCACTCTGAACCTTTTGATGTTCCCTTTTCTCTGTGCCAGGTTCTCCAAGCCCCTTGGGTCTGATTCTGACTTCATATGCACAGGTGTAAATTGGGAGTGACTCCATATAAGCCAATTGAGTTAGAATTGGGTACAGTCAGGCTTAGTGCCATCAGAACAGGTCCCTGTCTCTGGCACATGCAGCCAGTGCTCTCTCCTTGCTTACCACTGCAGCTTTCCTGTCACACCATGCTAAGAATATTCTGTTCTCATGCATCATCCACCAGCAAAATTACCAGCATTGCTATTTCCCAGGGTCCTCAGCCTGGCCGCATCTCCCATTGTTTGAATGTTTCTGCTACAAGCAGCAGATTTGGTTGTTGCTGGTTTTTCTCCCACATTGAGGATAACATGAAAAGCCTTTGGAAAAGGGCAGATTACAGTGTCTGCATGGAGCTTCCTGCACGCCAACCCTCTGTATTAAGGATTAATCGCTCACTGAGCCCAAGCAGCAAATTGTGCTAATTAAGTGCGAGCTCAGGTTGTGTCTGGTTATAAGTGTGGCTGTAACACGTAGAAGTCTAGCGAGAATCTCACTTCCGAAGGTCCTGGATGTTAAAGTGATGTTGAAATTACTAGCACAGAAAGTCAGGGCATGGAAGATTTAACAGGATGCATGCTCTGATACTGCTATTCCTGATTCACTTTCCTTCTGCATGCATAAGGAGTGAATGATGCCTTTTACTAGCAACCAAATGTCTCTTAGCTGACTAGATCTGAGACATTTTTAAATAATCTAATTTGCTTCTCATCATGAATGCTGATTGCAATGGCGCAAAGAGGTCTTTTGGTAGATGTTTTCCAGAATATTACCATACATATTATGTGCTGGCCACATGTATTTAGATGACTGCCCAATTGCTTGTGAAAACATATTGTTGAGTATTGGTCCAAACTGCATTTATTATTATCAGTATTCCAGTAGCATCTGGTGGCCCCAAAGGAAACGGAGACCCTGTTGTATTAGGTGCTGGGCAGCACATAGTGGGAGACAGTCCCTGCCCCAGATAAGACAGACAGAAGATGGAAGGGAAACTAGAGGCAAGAGAGGAGAAGGGACTTGCCAAGGTCACACAGCAGATCAGTAACAAAGCTTGAAATTGAACCCAGGTCTCCTGAGTCCCAACCAAATGCCCTGTCCATTGCATCAAAACATTCCTCTTAACCTTGCCTGAGGGAGGGCTGTACAACTTAGTCTAGTATTATTAGTAGTTAGATCAGGGGACTTGGAGTCAGAAATACTAGCTTCTGATTCTGATTTTCCCCCAGCTCGCTCTGTGACCTTGTGTATTTCATGCTACAGTTTAATGATCTGTAAAATTGAGATACTAATTCACACCTCTTTGCTGTAGGTAGGTTATGAGACATTGACTAATCATAGACTCTCAGGGTTGGAAGGGACCTCAGGAGGTCATCTAGTCCAACACCCTGCTCAAAGCAGGACCAATCCCCAGTTTGTGCCCCAGCTCCCTAAATGGCCCCCTCAAGGATTGAACTCACAACCCTGGGTTTAGCAGACCAAGGCTCCAACCCCTGAGCTACCCCTCCCCCATTAATCAGTTAATGTTTGTAATGGGCTTTGAGATCTGTTGATGAATGGTGCTGAATGTCAGTGTAAAATGTTAGGCATGGGCCTTGGACAAAGGACTGAAAAAATGGGCCCTGGAAGCTTAATCTTGGGGCTGTGAGCTCAATCTGAGATTCTGCATGTCCCTTATTTCCTGAGAGAAGTGGGTGGAAAGGCTCTGGAGACCAGGAGAGCTCCTGGTTATTCTCCAGACAGCAGGTTCCTGGAACCAAGATCTCAGAGTGAGGGAAAAACAAAACAAATCAACCCAACCCTTCCCTTGCTCAAGGCTGGTGCCCAAGAGCAGCTGTGCATGTAACTATGCAGGGTTGCTGGCATGGCACAGCCCAGTGCTGCAGGGCTGGGCTCTTCTAGAAACGCTTCATTCCTGGACTTCACTCCCAAGCATGTAGCTGGTTTGGCCCCATTTCAGACAACAGGAATAGCCGACAGAATATCCCACATTACTTCAGCCATGTCAGCTCCTGAGAACTGTGGAGAGGACAAATGGGAAACTCGTTACAAAGTCAAAACTCACCTCAGGTTCATGGAAAGGTTTGCTAAAGCCCGCAGCCCTCCAGACAGCTGAAGCAAAGGTCCAGATGGACCTGAACAAAATCAGGACTCTGAAGACTAATCCAGGATCTCAATCCAAATTTGATGGGTCTGATTCTTGTACACACTAAGGCCCATTTACACTGCTCTGGCTTTGTAATGAGATCTAAATTTACTCCCACTTTATTATTGCCAGAGTGGGGTAAGGAAGGTTAATGTAAATGAGAATCAGATCTAAGATCTCTAGAATCGGCTGAACTAGCCATTGGAGGGAAGACGGGGCACACACAACCTCTATGTAACAATAAACATGCCACAGACCAGAGCACTGATAGAGAGACACTGCATGCATATCAATACAGCAAGGACTAAGCTTCCATCCCAGCATGCATTGCTGTGCTCGGTGTAAAACTCAGGATGGGTTCTCTAGAGTCAGATTCTTGTTTAGTTGTCTTAGGGTCTGTCTACACTAACAGCTGTGCCACTGTAGCATAGATGCTTACTACAGTTACAGAAGGGGTTCTTCCGTTGTGATGGGAAATCCACCTCTCCAAGAGGTGGTATCTAGGTCAGTGGAATAATTCTTCTGTCAGCCTAGCAGTGTCTTTGTTCAGATTAATTACATCACACAGGGCACAAGATTGTTCACAGCCCTGAGCAATGTAGTTAAATTGAGCTACCAGGTATGTAGACCAGCTCCCAGGCAGGAATTTAGAGTGGATGCTGCAGGGTTTTATAGGGATCATATTATCCCCAGTTTGAAAACGGGGAGAGTGAGGAGCAGAGAGGTGAAGTGGCTGCAGAACATGACATGGAAAGTCCAAGACAAAACCAAGAAAAGAACCCAAGTCTCCTACCTCCCAGGGCTCTGCGTTAGCTGTTTTTAGCTAGCTAGTTACTGAGTGCTTCACGTAAGGCCCTTCACATGTTTGCTTTAGAACAGCTTTGAGGTGCACAGTTCATTTGTTTGTTTAACTCGCTGCTATAATTAGTACCAAAGAGAAGAGAATGTGCATGTTGGACTATGTCTAAGGGCAATAATGCACCACAGCATGAGTGTCCTGTGATCCCGGCATGAGGGTTTTGCAACATATTCACGGGGAAAGTGGTCAGAGCCCAGGGCTTGTGCATTTCGTTGCAAGGGACTGAATATGAGCCATTTTTGTGACAAAGCCAGGACATTTTCTCATGTTCCACTTGAAAACTGCCCCTTTTCTGAAGCAGAAACTGGCACTGTTCATGTCCACTCTGCGTTAGCCCCTCTCTGCTCCGACTGCATGGCAGCAGCAATTCAGATCCCTCGCAGGACATGTGTTTTCTGTGCCAGCCAGGCCCCCTTCCCATGCTGCTGCAGTTGGTATGGATCACCCAAGTCAGAGAGTGCATCTCCCAGTCCTGATGTGAGACCAGACACGGCCCATACAACCCCTAGCAAAAGCACCAAGTGCCTGAGAAACTGCGGCCTTGCGCACCCTGGGAGACGGGGGGAACTGCAGATTTTTGTCTTACAAAGGACAGAAAGGAGTGAGTCAGCGCGGAAGAGAGGGGGAGGGAGGCAGGCTATGGAAAATCCTGGTTGTTAACGGAAACGAATTAAAAAAAACAAAACCGCCTAAGCGCTCCCCCAGAGGGCACCGCAGAGGCAGGATGACATCAGGGCTGCTGCTGCTTCCCCCACTGTTCCCTTGAAACCAGGCCACCGATGCCCACGTGACACAGAAGCAGGGCCCAGGGTTTCCAGTGCAGTTAGTACACGGACAGCGCATGGACTGCGATCAGACCGCTGAGAGTGCCGTAAGTGACAAACTGCACTGGGGCGCGGAGGTAAGGAGGCTCCGTGAAGCTCTTTGATGTGCGACTTTGGGGGCTGAAATGCTCCATCTCCCAATGGAGGCGAGGATGGAAGGTGGAACCTTGCCAACGGTTGTAAGAAGTGAACAGAAACAGCGTCAAATGGGATCCAGAGATGCTAAGGCCAGAAGGGACCATTGTGATCATCTACTGTGACCTCCTGTATAACACAGACCAGAGACATCCCCAGCCAGACCACGAACCCAGACTAGTCCACGTCTTCTTGAATACACGGCTGCACTATTCACTCCACTCTATTGCGAGGCTTCGCTTATTACTGTTTGTACAGTGCTTTGAGATGGAGGGTGCTAGTAGTGTGCAATATGGGTGTCAGCCCCTTTTTTATCGAGCCTCACGCCACGCCCAGGGAAGGAAGTCGGGCCCAGCTCAGAAAGCACTTGTGGCCCTGTTCCAAGCAGAGATCCAACAGAGACAGGGCTTTTACAGTCCTGTCCCAGCCCAGCACGGCAGCAGAGTCTGCCTCAGTGCAGGAGGATCCTGTGCGTGCTTTACCGAGAGCGCTCCCTGGGACTGGAATGGCTCAGCCAGAGGAGTGGATTTTCACTCGTGACAAAGGGAAGAGCTGGGGAAGGAAGCCAGTCATTTTACAACATGCTTTACAATATTCAAATGACAATGAAGTGTAGGTGTGCGGGTGTGTCGGCCTCCCCCAGGAAGAGGCACCCAGCTCTGCTGCTTCGCAAGTGACAAGAGGGGGTTACTGTAAGGAGAAGCTACTGATGGGGGTCTGTGATGCTACCCCCTGAGACTGAGGGCATGTCTACACTACCCGCCGGATCGGCGGGCAGCGATCGATCCAGTGGGGGGTCGATTTATCGCGTCTAGACTAGACGCGATAAATCGACCCCCGAGCGCTTTCCTGTCGACTCCTGTACGCCACCGCGGCGAGAGGTGCAGGTGGAGTCGCTGAGGGAGCGGGAGCAGTCGACTCACCGCGGTGAAGACACCCCGGTGAGTCTATCTATGTACGTCAACTTCAGCTACGTTACTCATGTAGCTGAAGTTGCGTAACTTAGATCGATCCTCCCCAGTGTAGACCAGGCCTGACAGCTCAGAGCGGGACTTCCAGGTTGCTGGACAGCCAGAGCAGGGAGGGCAAAGGGTCTCTGCACGAATCTTTCCCCCTGACCCCTTTCACTCTGTGTTTGGACGATGACTAGTATCGGGCAACCAGGTTGTGATCCAGCACAAATGACCCTGACCCGATATTCAGCATGCAACCCAGCCCCAAACCTTCCTTCACTCTTCTTTATGTAGCACCCTTTTTATAAGAGAAGAAACCAGTCTCAGCTGTGGTGGCTCTCACGGGGATTCTTTACTGAGGTTCCCAGACACACTGGCACAGCCTGTGCTCCCTGGATGGAGGGGCCACTGGGCCAAACCCCGCAGGTGAGAGTGGTTCCGCTGTGTGCACTGAAGGCGCTCCTGTTCCACAACACGGTCTGGTGGCCCATTCTCTACACGGATGAGAACGCAGGTAACCTCTCAAGCCGCACCTTGGGCCAGGGGACAGCGGCGTGGGAGACGGAGCAGCCTCCGGGTTCCATGTCTTAGGAACTCTGCCGTAGCAGTGCTGGCAGGCTGGGCAGTACGTCTCACTCAGGATCTGAGGGGCGTTCTCGGAAAGTGGAGCTCTGTCTCGGAACTGGAGGCGTGCAGATCCTGCTCCTGGGAGCCGCGGGGGAGTGGGGGCACAGAATGCCGAGCAGGCCTGTTTGCAGTGGCAGGTGATTTCTGGTCAGGAAACAGGGCATGGGTAGCTGTCAAGAAAAGGCCCTGGGGCAGGTGGTCGTGGAGAACTGAGGGGTGGCACTGGAGGACCAGCGGCCTTTGACTGTTGTGTCACATTGCTAGCCCACATCCACGCTCAGTCAGCAGCTCTCAAGGGAAGCTCGCTCGCGGTCTGACCTCCTCCCATGGCTGTGCTTGCCGACTGATGTGATCACAACCACAGCACGATGGAGGGATTGGTGTGTGTGGACGGGGGTGGGACTGAGGGGAACGCTTGAGCAGTAACTCCTGTGAATTGGCTGGTGAAGACAAGCCCCCTGGCAGGAGCGGACTGCCCTCTGTTCCCCCAAAGTCCCAGTAGAGATGCCTTGGATCTGCTGCCCTGTCCACTCAGGGCACCTTAGCAGAGACTTCATTCTGTATTCCACAGCAATCTTTTCCAGTCAGGACATGGGGAAACTCCGCTTCCAAGGTCACCTGTCCTGGGAAGTCAGAGCATGGCCTGACGTCTCTGAGGAGGAAGTCATGGAAGACCCAAGAAGTTCATGTGAAGTAAATCACCAGGGTCAGATGGTAAATCACCAGGGTCAGACACCTGAGATTTTGGGAGGAAAATAAGTGCAACATAATGGGGCTGTTGTCAGAGGCAATGTGCTATTAAAGCCAGCCACTGACCCCAGTGACTCAAGGGGGCTGATGTGAGGTGGGGCCTGGGAATTAAACACTGGCCAGCCCCTCAGTCCCAGGGAATATGTGAGTCACATTAAAGGTACAGCAGGTAAATGCTTCACCTAAGCTGATACAGTCAGACCAGCACAGCTTCTGGCAAACCTCCTCACTCCTAGCTGTGGTGGTCTGCCTGCAGGGAAAGGATGGAGGCCTTCCACCTCCCACTGGAGTCTCTGGTGGAAGCCAGGACTGCTTTTTTCCCAACTGTCTTTTGTGCAAAACATGTCAGAGTGGGAGACAGGTAACAGACAGATTAGCAGAGGGGACGGACAAATGGACAGGTAGAAGAATATTTTTATTAGCTTATCATTATTGTTATTTTGTTAATAATTTTCTCTGTAGTCTGGACCTTGACTGTACCTTGACCAAGAAATGTGGACCTTGACCAAAAATAATTGATTACCCCTGCCTGTAAAACACAGGCCAGAGAACTTCCCCGAACTTCTGCCAAATCAGCCCTGAAAGGGCCAAGAAAAGCTGAGTTGTGAACAGCAACTGGAAGAATCTTTTCTCTTAAAAAAAGGCTCTTTTCAGAAAGTGTCTCTGAAGCTGCAGCCACTTGTGTGTGTTACAGGCGCACGTGCGGGAACGAGGTTGGCTGGGCTGAGGCGGTCCGGCTGCTCAGGGGGCTGGTGAAGATACAGTCTGTTCCCGCTCCGATCAGCTGTTATTTATAGATACAGATGTTTCTCTACCAAGGTTCCAGGGTTGTTGTTTTTAAGCTATGCAGAAGGTAGAATCAGCAGCACAGGAGAAAGGCAGAGAGAGAAATCAGGAGCTGCTTACAGCGGGGTTTCAAAACAAACGGTGTTTGAGCATCGATTTAATTGGCTCTCCTCTTTTCTGCCGCGCGCGGTACAGGGAGCTGCAGATTATTGGCGGTATTGTGGTAGCACCTACTGAGATCAGGGTCCCATTGTGCTAGGGGCTGCACAGCCACACAGAAAGAGACAGTCCCTGCACCAAAGAGCTCACACTCTGAACAGACAGTGGTTGCCATTGTGGGAACTGAGGTCTGGAGATATTAAATGATTTGCCCAAGGCCCGGAATGCATAGCTCCGCTGAAACTCATAAAGTGTTTAACCCACATGCCCACTCTTCCTCACCTTGCGATCAGTGGAATTGCCCTGTGGTTCTAAAGAAAGGAAATGACAGAACATTCACAGGTCCAACGTACAGGAAAAAACATGTCCTGAACCTGCCGTGCAGCTCAACACCAAACCATGAGACGGAGCAGCCAGGCCGTTGTTCAGCCTCAAATCACTTGCTTTCTGCATAACGAATGTCTGACATCATAACAAAAACAACTGAAAAGTAGGTTAGCCTGCTACACAATCAGCGTGGCTGTATTTGCACTGTGCCTGTCCCCCCGCACGGCTGGGGGTGGAGAGGCCTGGTAGGTGAGCACAGTAATGTGCTGTTTGATTTGTGTTTGCGGAGGGAATGCCTGAGCAGGAATATATTCATTTAGGATGTTTTGACTTTCTTTAAAATAATATGTCTATTTATCTGTTAATTAACGGTGTTTTGTCCATAAAACAATAACACTGAGCACATCTATAGCACCAGTCAGCTTAGGATCCCAAAGCACTTTGCTAACATTGCTCAGTTAATTACGCTTCATGACATCTATAGGAAGTCGGTTAGTGTGATTACCCTGTTGTTGACATGGGGAGACTGAGGCATCGACCTTGGCTCCTCCTCCTAGAGCAGGCACACAGGTTCCTTAATAATGAAAATTCTGGAGGTCCTTAGAAGCAGCTAGACACCAGAAGTGGAGCCTGGGCATGGACCTTGCTTTCTTTCATTTGCCTGCATACCCACAGCGCTACACTGATTCACATCAGTGGATGAGCTGGATCTGTTTTTAACACAGCCTGGCTTTCCCCAACAAACCGGCTCTCGGTTCCCATTCCCTCATACGCTAGACATGTCAGTGAGACACACTAGGATCAGGCGCTGCTAATTAACTCCAGCTGCAGCAGAGCCCGGGTGTGCATTAAAACGTGGTTAATGAATAACACCGATTTTCTGTTCCTGAGATTTTTGTTTAAATCCTCTCCTCAGCAGCCCACTGCCCCAGATGTCGATTTCACTGAGCAAGGTCAGTTTCTCAGCCCCAGCGCCTCTGCCTGCTCTCCCTCAGCTCCCTTTAGCGCACTCCCCTACCAGCCCTGGCTTCCCAGGAAGCTACTCTCCCGACAGCCCTAGTAACAGCTATTCATTAGAACAACTCCCAGCTAATGAGCTGCATTTGTGCTGAGAGCCCAGCTAGGATGTGGCCCCATGGTGCTGGGCACTGTACCAAGATACACTAGAACTGTCCCTGGCGCTAATGGCTTACACCCAGTTGAGTCCTGGGTCTTAACCACAGCTGCAGAACACGATGGAAAGAAGGAAAAGGGCCTGAGGCTGGAAAATGGCTCCACGTTTCAAAGTGAGCCACATTTGGAAGCGTTCAGACCCAGCGTTCTGATCCAGGCCTGTCTCTCAGTGTTTTGCTCAGACGTCACCTTTCACCAGAGCCACTCTCAGCACTTTATGGGGTGGGGGTGGGGGAAGTGTCACTGTCCCCAGTTTATAGTGATTCTCCGGAAGCCTCCCTCTCCCTACTTTTGTGACACAGGGCAAAGGTACCAGTGCTCCGGACGGCTTCAGGCATGGCCACAGTCAGGCCGCTCCTGTTGGCTTGCACCCTCTTGGCACACGCTGCCTCTTCCCTGCTCCTGGGAGGAAATCCCTCATCATCTGGCGCTGCCCCAGTCCCCAGCTGCTATCTCCCCTGGGCTAGTGCACTCACGCACCAGCCTGCATTTTCTGGGGCCTCGCTCGTAGGTTACCTTTCCCCAGACATGTTGGGCCCCCCTCCCGGCCTGTTATTATTATTTGCTATTACAGATGGTATGCAAGTGTGACAGATGCCATCCTCCCTGGGGACTGAACCAGGGATCTCCAGAGCTAAAAGCACAAGCTGCTAAAATTGAGCCTGTGGAGTAGGGGGCTGGGCCAGCTCACATCCTCTGCTGATCAGCGCTGAGGGGGCCCTGTAACACTCGCTCACCAGAGCATTACACAACACCCAAAGAAAGACACAGTCCCTGCCTCCAGGAAGTTACAATCGACCTGAAATGATTTTTCCTGCTGCTTTAACTGGCCTGCCCCCCCATCACCCAAATATCTCTGGGTTGAACAACCAGCAGCTCTGTCTTATACCCCGGGCATGGCTAGGGGGTAATACACAATGCCCATTACAAATACACTCACTGGGGCTTCAGCTTTTTGACTCCTGTGTCGAAGAGTGAGGCTTTAGCTTAGATCTGAAAGTAGCAAAACAGGTTGGGGAGAACCTGGGCCGAACACATACAAACCCCCGCTGGGCTACGTTAGCTAGCGGAACTGCCACTTTGTCTGAGAGGGGAAGTCTGGGCAGTGACTTTGCTCCATAATTAATTATACATGCTCCAAGGTCCATCTGGGAGATGTTTAATGGCTCCAGATGCTGATTACGGGGCTCTATGTGGCACCGAAAACACAATCAAGTCCAATTTGGATTTCCCCGGGTGCCTAATTTAACTGAATTATGTAAAATTCTTCCTCTCCTCTTTCAAGAGAAAGCCCCATCCTGCTGCTGCCCAATGTGTTAATCCCAGGAATAAAATAAAAATAGAGAGCCCACATATTCAATGGTTTGCAACAGGAAAAATGAAGATGTCTATCTGCACAGATAGGTTGCACATCACCACAAGTCTGCCTCTGATACAATCCACTGGCTGCATGCCCTGGGGTCTGCGCACAAGCTGCCAGTTCTTATGAGGACGTGGGTTCATATCTCATGCCCCTTCCTCCAGGGCAAACCACTGTGAGGAAACGAAAATTGAACAGCTGTTTGAGATCACAGATTGGTAGCAGAAAGTGAACGCATCAGCCTGCAGTCATGTCACCTATCTGTGAGCTCACCAGCTCTTTCAGACGAAGCGTGAGGACTGGTTAGTGCTTGGATGGGAGACCTGTAGGAAAAATCCAGGTTGCTGTCACAACTAGCTTTGGTTCTTGAGGAAAGCAGCTCAGCTCAGTGGGTAACTGATGCCCCAGCATGATACTAGGAGAGGCTGGACGTGCCAGTTTTCAGGTCTGATGTAGCTCCTGGGTGTGGTGTAGATTCAGAGCTGAAGGTTATGAGCACTGTGTCATGTTAGCGTGCCCCTTCTCATCTGCAGGAAGGCAGTGGTGTGAGTGAAATCCCGTCCGTGACAGTGACAGAGTGAGCAGCACGGCTGTGCTCTGTCTCACACTGAGCCTTGTACTCGATCTTTCTTTGGTGATTGGTTTCTTCTGAACGAGGAGTGCCATGGCACTCACGCCCCGCTGTGTGGCTGGGAAATGCAACACAGAGCGGAGCGCAGTCACTGACGTTCCCAGGGCACTTTTCATTAGAGGAGGAGTGTTAATCCTCATCTTTCTGAACGTGAACAGTCACCAGAGAGGCAAGAGCAACCAATCAGCTTTCACGGACCCGATTCCAGTCTCAGGGTCACATTTTTAAATGCCCCTAAGCCCCACTTTCAAAAGTGACGCCGGCAGTTAGGCCCAGCTTCCAAAGGTCTTTGGACTCCTAACTGCCATTGAAATCAGTGGGAATTAGGGGTGGGCTCTGCAAAGGGATGCAGATGCCTAAGTGCTGGTTTTAGGCACCACTGCAATCCACAAAACTCCAGCTTGGTTGCCACTGGACCCAGGGGGCACCTAAACACACTCAGCGCCTATGTTGTTGCAGTCCAAGTTCTCTCGGTGCCAACCTTTCTTCCTCTGGCGTGCGCATGGCTGCCTCCCTCTAGGTGCCCTACTGCCTGCCCATGCCCCAGAGCAATCCACGAAGCGGGGGAAGAGAGGAGTCCGGCCACCTACGTTGTGTGCGGGGCCTGATCCTGTGGGTGTGCTCAGAGGCCACCTAACTCGGCACAAAATGGGGGGTGGGAGGGGTGAAGAGGAGCACCTCCCTTGTAACATTTAGCCCAGTGGGTAGGGTACTCACCTGGGATGTGAGAGACCCCCCCAGTTCACGTCATTCTTGCTCTTTCTCTGGCCCAGTGAATATTTAATTATTCAAACCCCCCCGCCCTCGATTCATGATGCCCAAGCAGGGAGGCGACTCCCTACAGCCCGGACTTAGGCCGTGAACTCGGAAAGAGGGGTGGGGCTTAGCAGTCACCCTTCTCATCGGCATCTCCCATTGGCTAGCTCATGAGGCTCCCCGCCTAACGTGCTGGCTTTGTGGATCGCAGCCTAGGCACCTGGCTCTCCCCATTCATCGTAGAGGGAACCTAGGAGCTGAACTCGGCTTTGTGGATCTCAGTGTTGCACCATGACACTGAGCATCACAATGCCTGAGTCCCTTCAGGGGCCCAGGCCTCGGTGCTTAAATACCTTTGAGAAGCTGGCCCTTCGGAGTCTAAATCTCATTGAAAGTCATTGGCACTTAGGCTTGTGAGCTCCCAAGTCACTTTTGGAAATGGGACTTAGGCTCCTAAGGGAGTTGGGCCCTTCTTTTCTTTTACTCTGTATGCCTTAGGCAGTGGCATCCGGAAACCCTGCTTACTTTCCAGTAGGGACTGAAACACACCAGTCCCCAGGACAATAACTGGCTCCTTCTGGGT
Organism: Chelonia mydas; assembly: GCF_015237465.2. Classification (NCBI taxonomy): domain Eukaryota; kingdom Metazoa; phylum Chordata; order Testudines; family Cheloniidae; genus Chelonia; species Chelonia mydas. The sequence goes on along the minus strand of NC_051259.2, from coordinate 15,877,086 downwards.
TTTGAACTCAGCTTCACTTGGCAATGTAATGGCCACAACTATCTGGCTTTTGTAATACGAACTGTCAAGAGACGTTGCCTATTTTCAGACAGAGCACCGAACCGGAAACAGCCCTGCCTTGGTTTCCCCATGGGCTTGCCAGCCCCAAGAAGGGCACGTCCAAGAAATAAAGCATCAGTGATTGAATTGCTGTATCTTTCCCCCACCCTCACCCCCACCCCCACCCTCAATAAATGAATCTGTGATCGCCTCAGAGGAGACTGGCTAAGAGTAGTTAAAGCAGGGCTCTTAGATAACGCCTGCGATGCTAACCCTGAAAATGCATTTCCTGGCATGTGGACTGACTTGGTACCACCCGCGCTGAATGCAAGGTGAGGAGTGGCAAGCAGGGCTGCGGGCACAGGGGATCCAGCCCTGCATTCATGAGCCCAGCGACACAGCCAGCAACGTACTCCTGCCTACTAGCAGGGCTCAGACCGGAGAGGGGAGGGCAGAGCTTGGCACCAGGTTAGTATTATGGGGGCATGTGAAGGCAGTCACTTTCGGCAGGTATTCACCACAGGCTCTGAGCAAGGAAAGGGTCTGCTTTTCCGAGTCACTGAGGGTGCGTCCACACAGCCAAGAAAACCCTGCGGCTAGTCTGTGCCACCAACTTGCACTCACGGGGCTGCGCAGTCGTCTGACCTTGGGCTAGAGCATGAGCTCTGGGACCCTCCACCTCGCAGCGTCCAAGAGCCCAGGCCCCAGCTCAAGCCCATGAAACAGCCCCACAGCCCGAGCCCAAGTCGGCTGGCATAGGCCAGCCACAGGGTCTAGTGCAGGGTGGCCAACCTGAGCCTGAGAAGGAGCCAGAATTTACCAATGGACATTGCCAAAGAGCCACAGTGATACGTCAGCAGCCCCCCCATCAGCTCCCACCCCCCCTGCTCCCAGCGCCTCCCGCCCACCGGCAGCCCCGCCGATCAGCGCCTCCCCCTCCCTCCCCGCACCTCCCGATCAGCTGTTTCCTGGCATGCAGGAGGCTCTGAGGGGTGCGGGGGGAGGAGCGAGGGCAAGGCAGGCTCAGAGGAGGGGGTGGGAGGGGGTGGAGCACGGGCAGGGCCTGTGGCAGAGCCGGGGTGGAGCAGTGAGCACGCCCGGCACATGGGAGAGTTGGTGCCTGTAGCTCCAGCCCCGGAGTCGGTGCCTGTACAAGGAGCCGCACGTTAACTTCTGAAGAGCCGCATGTGGCTCCGGAGCCACGGGTTGGCCACCCCTAGACTAGCTGCTCTGTAGACATACCCTGTGAGCCCGCAACACCAGCTGAAACCAACAGGAGCTGCTTTGTACATCAGGGCCAACGTTTCCAGTCCCATTCATGAATTGTTCAGTTCGATGAGTTGAGGTGTGTGACTGGACACTTAGGTCACTTGCTATTGTTTCCTTTCCCTGATTGGATGGCTCCCCTTTTGAAACACGATGACAACAAATGACAGAGGACTTTGAGGCCCTTCATCGTACAAGTGATGGGGCAAATGCTCACTCCTGCAACATTTATGAAGCTGTCTGGATTGGTGACGGCAGCGGTGACTGATCTGATATACGGCCCCCTCCAGCAATGGGCAGTATGTCATCCCCAAGAGTAGGGGACTTAAAGAGGCCTGATCCCTGGGAAGGTATTTTATATCTAGCCTGCTAGCTCGAGCGGAAAGCATGTCTCGCACCTTATGGCACACACAGGGTACACAGTTCCTTACGCCTTGGACCCTACAGTCTAAAGGTATGTCGCTACACTGCAGCCGAGGATGTGATTTCTAGCTGAAGGAGGCATACCTGGCCAAGCTAGCATGCTAAAAATCGAATGTCTCTGTACAGGCGCAAGGGGCTAGCCACCTATGTTCCCAGGGCTTTGGACTGAACTCAGGGTGGCCAGCCCCTCCTGTCAGTCATGTCACCATGGCTACACTGCTACTTTTAGTGCGCTAGCTCAAGCAAAGCCAGTGCACCTCCGTCTACCTGAGCAATTCCCGATCCAGTGTAGACATACGCCGAGATACGCACCAAATGACGAACCAAAAGGAGGCTTTAAACACACACACACACACACACACAGCCCTTTTATCATATGCAGCTGGCTTTCATAGGTCGCATACAGACACTTCCCATCATGGGCATTGCTGACATCAGCCCACCCCTGCAGAGCGAGCATTCCAGACAGCAACGCTGGGCATGGTACAGCTGCCATTCCGCAGCCTGTTTCCCTGACGTTGTCAACTAATTTTCTGCTGGCGGGTCACGCGCTGGGGGAATAACCAGCTCAAGTCTAGACCACAGGATATTCCCCACTGCCTAGTTTGCAGAACTCTCCGATTCTGGGAAGTTCCAGAATGATTCCCAGCTGGCAAGGGATTTCTTCATCTTCATCCTGTTTAGAGATGACAGCCCCTTGGCTGAAGAGCCAAGATTGTGTATTTTATTTACTTATAAGCAATTACAGAGCACACAGGACCCCAGCTGGGGACAAACTCAGTTACGAGCTGTAGCCTGTCCTGAGCTTTATTCTGCTGTGGTCGATTTGAGACTTCTCTTCCCAGGGCCGAACTGGTTTATTCCCACTTGCCTTTTTCACATGGCATGTTTTGCTATCCATTAATTTTTCCACAACTGCACTGATTGAAATGCACTAACAGGAATTCCAGTGGCAGGCTAGCCTTTTCATTGACCTGAACTGACATCCCCTGTGTTCAGCAGACTGTACAGCCAGACATTCCAGCCACAGAAACAGACAGGTGACAAATTAACCACCAGAGGATTCCTCTGTTCCCCAAATACAATAGACCGATACGGAGAATTGCCAGGAGAGCAGAGCTTGGTCTACTGGTCAGAGCATAGGACTGGGCATCAGGAGGCCCGAGCCTGCCGCTGTTCTGCTCTGCAACAATAAGAAAGTCACTTCTGTTCCCTGTGTTTCAATTTCCTCAACTGTGGCATGGAATGTTATTGACTGGCCTTTGCAAAACACTCTGAAATCTTTCAGTGAAGAGCACAATAAGTAAAGATTATTACTATTCAATTCAATATCAAGTGGAAGGACTAAGAAGTTCAAATAAAGCTGTCATAAATATAAAGGGAAGGGTAAACCCCTTTAAAATCCCTCCTAGCCAGAGGAAAAATCCTCTCACCTGTAAAGGGTTAAGAAGCTAAAGGTAACCTCGCTGGCACCTGACCAAAATGACCAATGAGGAGACAAGATACTTTCAAAAGCTGGGAGGAGGGAGAGAAACAAAGGGTCTGTGTCTGTCCGTACGCTGCTTTTGCTGGGGATAGAACAGGAATGGAGTCTTAGAACTTTTAGTAAGTAATCTAGCTAGGTATGTGTTAAATTATGATTTCTTTAAATGGCTGAGAAAAGAACTGTGCTGAATAGAATGACTATTTCTGTCTGTGTGTCTTTTTTGTAACTTAAGGTTTTGCCTAGAGGGATTCTCTATGTTTTGAATCTAATTACCCTGTAAGGTATCTACCATCCTGATTTTACAGAGGTGATTCCTTTACTTCTATTTACTTCTATTTCTATTAAAAGTCTTCTTGTAAGAAAACTGAATGCTTTTTCATTGTTCTCAGATCCAAGGGTTTGGGTCTGTGGTCACTTATGCAAATTGGTGAGGATTTTTACCAAACCTTTCCCAGGAAGTGGGGTGCAAAGGTTGGGAGGATTTTGGGGGGAAAGACGTGTCCAAACTACGTTTCCCAGTAAACCCAGTTAGAGTTTGGTGGTGGCAGTGGATATTCCAAGGACAAAGGATAAAATTAATTTGTACCTTGGGGAAGTTTTAACCTAAGCTGGTAAAAGTAAGCTTAGGAGGTTTTCATGCAGGTCCCCACATCTGTACCCTAGAGTTCAGAGTGGGGGAGGAACCTTGACAAAAGCCTGTTTCCCAGATCATACCAAGGTGTCACGCAAATCAGATGTCACATAGTGCATGTGTTCCGCTACTTCAACACAAAAGGGAGAAAGTCAAAGAAAACTGTAAGGGACTTGGGCATAGGTCTAGCCTAGTGAGCACAGCTGGGTTGGCGTCCCCATCTCAAGGACGGCCACAAGACGGCAGTCCATGAGCAGGGGTCGGAGGAATCGCTAGAGGGGGGTTCAATAAGTCAGGGTCAGAGACTGGAGAGCAGAAAACAAGATGTGGTTAGAAACTGCAGCAGGCCAGAAGTCTATATGGTTGCCCAGACAACTTCCAGAGGCGCCCTCCTGGTTAAATAGTGCACTTGGCCAATCAGAAGGCTGCAGGGTACGGTCACGCGGGACCCTGTGCACGGTACTTCCTGTGGTGCCCACCCTCCGCAGTGCTCCCTAGAGAGGGCTCTGCCTCCCCTGCCAGTGGCAATGGGGCAATGTCACCTGTTCCAGGTTCCACTCCCCCGATCGTCACAGAAACAAACAAAGGGGGGTGAAAAGAGAGCTGCAGAGCCTGTCCAGCCAAGGCAGAGCTATGTTTGACAAACCGGGCCAAAGATAGCCCTGGGCTTCAGAGGGAAGCAGTGTGATGTAGGGCATGGAGTCAAGAAACCTGGTTGGTCAGCCCTGCTCTGGGCAAGTCATTTTCCCTCCGTTTTGCCTCCCACCTTTTGTCTTGTCTATTTAGACTGCAATGTGGGCCCAGTCACCGATGGTGCCTAGGGCTGCCAATTCTGGTCGGACATATTCCTGGAGGTTTCATCACTTGACACAATCTTTAGTTAAAGATGAATCTTTAATTCCTGGAGACTCCAGGGCAATGCTGGAGGGTTGACAACCCTAATTACTGGTGCCACGAGGTGCTATGCTCCTGCTATTACACATTTTAGCAATACGCTCCTTCAGAAATAGTGCCCCCTGGACATTTAGACTGTGTCTGTGGTTAGCAGAATTATGTCTCTGCAATACCCACCAGCCCCGTAACCAACACACACAACCACCAGGGTTCTAGTGCTTGCCAGATTCCTCCATAAAGGGCTCTCTCCTGTTCCCTTCGCCGTCAGGGACAGAACTCCCAGTGATTCTAGTGGGAAGGGTGTCAGGCCATGTAGGGGTTGCCTACATTTGGAGCTGGAGCCGTGAGCCCTCATGAGGAGACCAACCTGCAGTAGCTCGCTTTGAGCCCATGTGCTAAAACCAGAGTGCAGCCGTGGCAGCACGTGCAGCGGGAGGGGCTAGCTGGCCTGAGTGCCTGCCTATGACCTTGGATGGGCAGCCAGCCCTCCCGCTGTTCACGCAGGTACCCTCTGTTTTTAGCACTTTAGCATGATCAGCGCTAACACAGGTATCTCCTCAAGCTGGGAATCACACCCCAGCTCAAAGTGTATACGTACCCTAAATGCACCCACAGGGACAGTCACGGCATGGTCTATAGCCTTGTTTGCATGGGGGTTGGGGAGACTAGTGCACATCAATTTTAGTTAGCATGCACCAGATCACCTGCCCCCTACCACACAATTCTTCAAAGCGCACTAACTGTCCAGGAATCCACTTTGCATGTGCATTATGGTCATTGCATATTGGGCTAGTTAGGGGTAATGTTCACGTGCACACACCAGCCATTAACACTAGGTTACCAGTCTGCCAGTTGCTCTCCCACACAGCTTTGCATGGCACCAAAACTGGCTTCTCTGTTTACCTGTGTACCCCCCACTGCTCTGGGATCATGTTGACCGGACTGCAAACAGTCAATGTGACTGAGCTGAACACGCATTAATTAAAGTTAGTGAGAATTAACCTCCTTGCCCACCGTGTAGACAAGTTTAACTTGGCTTGAGTCGCTATCATGAATGTCAAAGTAGCTATGGAGCCTCTCACTAATGGGCTGCTTGTAGAAGGATATTTTCCTCTCTCCTTATGTAGACTGCATTATAGGGCCTGATTTTCCTCTTCCTTACACTTGTGTGAGTCTTACATGTACAGTTCATCCTACAGGATCTTAAAATGCTTCACCCACATTATAAATCCAGGCATCCCTTCTTCGGCCACTGAAATAGAGCCACCTGTGAGGGGGACCCTAACAGCCGTTTAACGGGGCACACAGGAACTTAGGACAGGAAGTGAAGAAGAATGACAAACTCTATTGAAACTTCTGGGGATTTAGGTAGGGAGAATGTATTTATTCCAACTGGAATTTGGTCAGGACACTCAAGCTCACAAACTCTACATCTTGGAAACAGGGTCACGGGTAGGCTTCCCGTCTCCTATAACAGATGGCACCTCCAGCATGACAGCACTTATCGGTTAGGGACAGAGCCTTTCCCCTAGGCTAGCACAAAGGTGCTGTGCTGAGATATTGGCCCTGGTTTAGGGGGAGAGCACCACTCGCTGGATCATCAAGAACCAATTGCAGCTCATGAAGAATCACCTTCCCAGTCATCTGTCTCACCTGGGGTCTCCCCTGCCTACACTAGCATTTTTCATATAAGCCCCTCCACTGCAGCTCCCCCAATAGGAGTGTTAACATAGACCAGCTGGGGGCATTTTTACCTGTGACTTACCTAGACCTGAGCCCAGTTAAGGTCAGGAGATGCTTATTTCAACTACTGCTGTCTGCATTCAGCCTGAGCCTAAACAGAGAACCCATACTCTGATGGATCCAACAGCTTCTTCTCCTTTGTGCTAGCCTAGGGGAAAGGCCCTGTCCCTAACTAGCAGCCCTCTGCTGCAGCTATCACTGGGGGGAGTCCTGCTCCCCTATGACTACTGTTAACCCCGTCTCTGCCAGGCTGCATGCCAGCGGGGTGTACACTCCATCAGAGAACAGAAGCAAAATGCCAGCATGGATACCCAGATTTAGCTGTGGTGTAAGGAGGAGCAGCATGCAATGAAATCCACGGGGTTGTGACGGCCTTTCCCACAGCTGAATTTGGGCCCGCATAAGAGAAAATAAAGATAGGGGCTGCCCCATGCAGGACAGTTATGTTCGTGGCACCAACATGGAGAATTTAGATAAAACTATAAACACTCTTGCAGCAAGGTTGCAACGTAACACGACTTTATTTCTTAGAATATAGAACGATAACGCACAGGAGCCCCAACCCAGAGAGAGATTGCAGGCAGCCCCCTAAAAATGAGACGCCCAACTCAAGCCACCTTACCATGGGCTGGCTTGCTGCAGACTGAGACGTCTAGATAGCACATTTCCCTATAGAGCCTGCAAGGTGGACCAGGAAACAATCCTGAGTATTTAATGAGACATGGTAGGCCCGGTAATATCGTTTACTGGACCAGCTTATTTAAAGTGACATCTTACAGCTTCAATCCAGTTTTCCATATACCACAAGGACACGCTCCCACACCTGAGAAGGGATGATCTTATTGTATTAACCAAAGCATCTCATGTGGTTGGGGGGCTCAGGAAGGAACAAATGGTTCATTCTGTCCTTTAAGGAGTAGTTACAAAAGTAACCAGGAAAATGAACCCCAGGCCTCCCTTTGCAGCTTCCAAGCCAGCAAACAGCCTCCTGTTTCCCAGAAAGAGAAGGGCATATTGCATAAGAGCTAGAACAAACCAGGCTAAACCCTGCCTTCAGTTAGACCCGCAAGACTCCATCCATACTCCATTGGGCCTGGTTGTGATCTCATTCACACTGCTTTTATCCCTGTGGAACGACTTCACTGGAGTTACTCCAGGTTTACACTGGCAAACCCAAAGGCAGAATCAGGGCCAGTGACCACAACTGGCGCCAGACTGGTGTAAATGAGATCCTGAGAGGAGAGGATCCCAAAGTCTCTTCTCCTTCCACCTAATCTGTCCTTCCGAGCACCAACTTTCCAACAATTTTAGAGAGAGATTTAATACAACTCCGGATCCGTGAAACAGGCTGAAAAATTAATTTAATTTCCATCAGGCCGCAGCCTTGGTGAGCGTCAGTCACGGTGCCTCTGGTGAAATCTGTGGGGTTAGGCCAATTGAAACCAGCTCAGGCTCTGGCCCCAAATCTGCTCTCTTTCCAGCACTGTTATCCACTTATATTGCTATTTCCGATGGCTGGAAAAACAACCCCATTCTGTTGCAAGGGGAGACAGTGCTGCCCTTAATTCATAACAACAACGCCTCTTTTCATCTAAGCAGGTCAGTATCATTATCCTTATTTTACACATAGGGAAACTGAGGCACAAAGAGTTGAAATGACTTGCCTATAGTCACCCAGCAGCCCAGAGCAGACCCAGTAATACACTGAAGCTCTCCTTATACCCAGTCTAGCACATGAGCCTCTCGGTTACGCTACTTTCTCAGCTAATCGCTAAACTCAGGTCTCTTGTACTGCAGCATGGAACTCTGATGCCCAGGGAAGAGGCTGCTTCTGCCGCAGGGTCTAACTCGGATGGGAGGGGGGAGAGGGGATCGATTTGGCCAGCAAGAAGCATTTCAGAAATACCTTGGCCCATGCAGGCTCCCGTTTCTGACTTTTTCAAGTCGCAAAGCTGAAAGCCACAGAAATTGCATCTCAGGGCAAAACCGCCCTTGCTATTCTTCACGCTGTCGGAATAAATCAGGAAGGCGTCTGCCACAGAACATGCTGTGATGGCGGAGGGCTAGATTCCCTCCCCGCCCCAAGCAGCCGGGGGTCTGGGTGACTTTCCTCTGTTTCAAAAGCCAGCTGCAACATGTGGTGAATTTCAGTGAGGCTTGGCAGGGCTGTGCAGCCTGGTTCCATTTAGCTTGGTTGGAGGCGGCAGCTTCCCTCAGCCCACTCCAGGGTCAGTGCTAGGGCTCCTGGCAACGCGCCGTGCGTTAGGCCCTGTGGCTTCGCCTGTCTTCCCCAGCCTGTGACAGCATTTACATTTTCCTGTCTGGAGCGGGTGCGATTACCTTTTACCCTTTAGTGCATATGGGTGGGTGGCTGAGGCTCAGCAGTTCTTATGCGCTCCCCCCGCATGCCTGAATAACGATGCTGCTGAGAAGAGTGTTTTCTAATGGGGTGTGTGCAAAGGGCAGCTTCCAACCACAGCCAGCTTAGCCCAGTTCTTACCAAGGCAGGTGAGCCTTTTGACTCACCTGCCTTCAGCCCAGCTTAAGCCTTGGCTTCATTTAGGTGCTGGATACACAAGGAGAGAGTGCAGCTCCAGGACAGGGAATTCTACCCTGGTGATAATTGCACTTTGCACCTCAAAGCCCAGAGCCAGCAGTAAGGGCTCAACTGTTAACGTGGCCTATCCCCATCCCTACACAGGGGAGGGAGAACTCTTACTTCTTTGCTACATGGGCTGCCCGCACCTTGGCCCAGGTCCATAGGGGGAAGTGGGTACACTGTGGCCGCGTACGCTCTGGCTGCAGAGCGGTGATTTGCTGCTGGCCTATGACACAAGCGAATCACTTCACCGCCTCACGCCCAGGGGAAGGAGGGAATTGGGCATCAGTGGCACATCTCAGACTGGACCCCAGGCTGCTGCTCAGGCCGTTGTGGCACCAGCAGGGAGGCACAACACAGCGCTCCCGGCATTGGGGAACTAATCTGTCATTCTTAGCACAGTGATGAGGGGGCTATAGACGTACCCATCGGAGCCCCTCACAGTCATGTGTGTGTATATCCTTGCCACATCCCTGTGAGTGGGTACAGGGTGCCCGGCCTGCCCCGTATGCGATCCCACCCGCTCCTTGTCGCTCCTGATCGTCGAACTGCCCGCCCCGCGCTGCAGTGCAGCCCCCCTCATTTCGTCACAAGCCATGTCCAATTTATAAAAAGAAAAGGAGGACTTGTGGCACCTGAGAGACTAACAAATTTATTTGAGCATTTATATTTATAGTAGCTGCATCGTCAGTTCCTCAGACAAAAACAACACTTTGGCTGAGCTACCTGTCCCCGAGCAGCAGCCGAGCAGGGCGGTAATTTACAGTGAGCTCTGCCGGCCCTGCCCGGACCCTGCAGCCTGGGAGGGAGGAGCAGTACTGCCACCTGGAGGTCATGGGAAATACTGCCAGCAGGAGCACGAGGCCTCTTGCCACCTCACCCAGCGCCTCGAGGTCTTTCCTATATGGCACCAGCAAATGCGTCGTCTAGAGATGGCTCCACACTTACAAACTCCATTCCCAAGCCCTGTCCTCAGCCCCATAGCTCATTGCAGGGGTGCCAGCCCCTCCCCCCAGTTCTGCCACCCCTGCTCTGTCCTCTCCATATCTACCCAGTGAAGTCCTCCTTAGTGACGGGAGAGCCTCAGAGGCTGGGCTCAGAGATTCCAAGGCCAGAGGGGGCCATAGCACTTCCCTGGATTAATTCCTGTTTGACCAGAGCACATCTTTTAGTCAAACATCTTGTCTTGATTTTAAAATGACCTGTGATGGAGAATCCACCAGGACCCTCGGTAAATTGTTCCAATGGTTAATTACTCTCACTGTTAAAAATGTACACCTTATTTCCAGTCTGAATTTGTCTAGCTTCTGCTTCCAGCCTTTGGATGGTGTTAGATCTTTCTCTGCTAGATTGAACAGCCCATTATCAAATATTTGTTCTCCTTGTAGGTATTTATAGACTATGACCAAGTCACCCTTTAACCGTCTCTTTGTTAAGCTAAAGAGATTGAGCTCCTTGAGTCTATCACTATAGACAGGTTTTCTAATTCTTTAATCATTCTCGTGGCTCTTCTATGCACCCTCTCCAATTTATCAACATCCTTCTTGAATTCTAGACACCAGAACTGGACACTGGATTCCAGCAGCGGTTCACCAGTGCCAAATGCAGAGGTACAATAACCTCTCTGCTCCTACTTGAGATTCCCCTGTTTATGCATCCCAGTGTAAGTGGGGGAATAGTCCCGCTATTGTGAGGAACTTTCCTGGCTTCTGCACTACCCCGGTGAAGTGGGCTAGCAAAAGGATCTGAGTCCTCGCTCCCACTTCCTTTACCCAGTGGCCTCCCTGCCCTTGAGGACTCCCCTTCCACTCTCTTGTCTGGCAGAGTCCTCGTAACCCCAACAAGGCTGGGCCCAGGATTCCTGGGGGGCTCGACCCCAACCCTGCTGTGGTCACCTAGGACAGGGGCTAGGGTGTCCCCACTCCGGGATACTCTCTCTGCAATGGGCACTTCTCTGACCCACTGACCATTACATACAAGTTAAAGCAAATGCAAGTTATTTAATCAACAATTAATTTTAAAAAGAATAAGGGAAAATGGGAAAGGTTGAAGGAAACACATCACCCCGCTCTGTGGCAGGGAACGTCACAAACAGTGTCTCTGGAATGTCCGGGCAGTTCACAGTCTGTTCCTTGTAAGTCCCAGGCCACCTTCTCAGGCCCTGGCTGTGCTGCAGGGATGCTGTGGGTTGGACACTTGCTCTGGTGGTGGCCACACGCTCTCAGGCTCTAAGTGGTAGGACCCTTCTGCCCAGTATCGCCCCCGCCCTGTCGGGGTTACAGTCCAAGTCTGGCCTGCAGAGCCTCTTGGCTGAGGCGCCTCCCTGTGCTGGGCCCGCTGCCCAGGGTCCCCCCTCGCTCTTCCCAGCTGCTCACCGCACCCAGCTCCAGACGGCTCCAGCCCCAGCTCCACCACTCGGTCTCAGTGCTGCTGCTGCTCTGCTTCCAGCTCCCTGGGCTGCTTCTTTGGCCCTTCTGGCTCTGGTTGCTGCAGCTCTGCTCCCAAGACAGGTCTGCTCTGCAGGCTGCTTCTGTGACTCTGCTTCCAGCACTGACCTGCTTCCTGGGCTGCTTTTCTGGCCCCTCTGGCTCTGGTTGCTGCAGCTCTGCTCCCAGGGCAAGTCTGCTCTCTCTGGGCTGTGCCTCTGGCTTTGGGGCTGCAGCTCCGCTCCCAGGACAGGGTCTGCTCTCTCTGGGCTGCTTTTCTGGTCTCTCTGGATCTGGTCCAGCTCTGCTCCCCAGCTCAGCTCGGGCCCCTGCTTTTTCCTTAGCTCGGCCCCACTCTGTCTGACCCAGGCAATTCCAGCTCACACAGACGACAGGACCTCCCTGGCCTCCTGACTCCCTGATTAGCCTGTCATTCAGGCTGACCTGGAGCATTAGCCTCTCCCCATTGCTCCTGGGGACTATCAGTCTCAGGGTCCTGGTTTCCCATAGACTCTTCCCCTTTTAGTACTGGGAGCTAGCCAACCAAAACACGCCCACTGAATGTTAGTAAGGGGGCAACAGTCCCCTTACATTCCCCCTTGCTAAAATTCTGCACCAGCCACAATATTCACACCAGTACATCCGGGCCCCATAGTAACAACATATATCCACATCGTATCATATCAAAAACCCATTAACAATTATCAAAAGAACATTTCACATATTTAACATTTCACATCTACTTTTTCATACTATACATAACAATATTCATTAAAACACTACATAGAACCAATTAACATAATCATCTCTAAGTCTAACAGGAAGTACACCCTTATTAGCCCTCTGGGACCTTCTTAAAACTGGTGGTTCATTACTCATATTTTCTATTTCACTGTTCTCGGGTAAAACTGGGTGAGTTTCAGGGATCTGGCCATTCCCGTTAGGATTTGGGTTTACCCCTTTGGTTATAGTCTCCTTGGGAAATGCTGCTCTATGCCTCCTACGAGCCCTGGTAAGACTAGAAGTCCAATGCTTTAGCTGGTCCCTATGTACTACTCTCTCAGGACCTCCTTGTTCAGGCTGGATAGTGTACACTGGCAGTTCAGGATTGTTGTGGGTGACCACAGTGTGGGGATTTGGCTCCCATTTGTCCTGTATTTTATTACGTCTCTGGCGTCTGTGGCTACAAACTGGTACACAGTCACCCGGTCTGATGAGAGCCCCACTGGACTTGCGATCATAAGTCCTTTTCCTACTTTGGGCTGTGTCTTTAGTTGTACTGAGAGCAACTTCGCTGGCTGTCTTTGGCCTGTCATGGACACCTTTGACCCAGTCATCAAAATTGGTCACTTCATCCTTTGAAAAGGCTTCTTGATGCTTCTCTGGCAACACCCTTAAGTTAGCCACCTGTGCAGGAATCAGCCCTTGGCATGCCACTTGAACTGGAACTGGCAGTCTCCCACCACATCTTTCCTGAGGAAAGGTAACTTGTTCTCCCCAGATTTTACCTTCACCTGAGGGATCACCTCCTCAGGCTGCAACTCCGTAGCCTTCACGCTGGAGTTTAGAAGACTCACTGGTACTCTTCCTTTGATGGCACTAGTCAGTACATTGGCTGACTGAAGTCCATTAGGTAGGTTTACCCCAGATGTAGGCTCTACAAGAGCTCGATATCTATTGGTATTTTCTGATACACAGCAGTGATTGTCAAGGATCTTCCCTCTCCAAGGAGGAATAACAGTCTTCTGTTTTCTGCCCACTTTAACATTTCCAATCTGCCCTGCAGGGCCCAATGCATGGTTTTGCCTCTGTGCTCGAGCCAGTACTCTACTCAGCACAGCATTCTTCTTAGAGTGCCCATGATGGTTCATCCTCCTGGTTCCTTCTTCTGGCAACGGTAGCTCCTTCAGCTCACTAATGATGTTCATCCCTAGAATCCCTGGGACTCCTTCTCCCATATGGCTCCCTTCAGAGTCTTTGTCTTTCAGGATGAAGATGCATTTCCCTAGCAGTGTCTGGCCCATATAGTCTATGTCTGCTTCAAGGCATCCCACCACTGGGATTGCCAGTCCATTAACTGCTGTTAGACGTACAAACTGTGTGCTGTGCATGGTCAGCTCCTTGTCTTTCAAATATTTTTGAAAATGCAACTCAGTAATGGTGGTGACTTCTGAGCCAGTATCTAACAAACATCTGTCACCCCTGCTATACATACTTCAGCAGTTAGTTTCCAAATGCTCACTTACAGAAGTCACTAGATATGCTGGCATTGCCCACATTCCTTTCAACACTGTATGCAGAGTGATTTTCCACCAAGGAGAGGCCTAGGAATCCTTCTGCCACTGCTTGGCCTTCTACTGTAGATAGACCACTCGCTCCTGGTGCCCCATTGGTTTTCAGTGCCTGGGACTCTGTTCTCTGTTCTCAGTGGACATTCCCGGCTAGTATGCCCTGGCTTTTCAAAACTGTAACAGATGTACCTTCCCAGCTCATCCTTTAGTGGGGCTTTTCAGGATCCCGGTGTCCTTGGATACTTTGACATACTAATGGGATTTTTTTCTTTCATTAACTCAGTCATCACTTTTATCATCTTTTCCTGTTGGACCACCAGTTTTTGGACAGCCTCACTTAAACTTTCCAGTGTTAACTGTGTTTGGGGCAGGGCCTTTTCCCCAGCAGCTGCATTCACTAGGCCCCCACTTCGTGTACGGGGGATAGGCTTGGCTGTCTCTGTCACAGGAACTTCCTCTTCTTCTGACCACATAATGGCAGCCTGCATGAGTTCATGAAACTTCTTACTGGGCTCTTCCTTAAACCTCCTTTTCATTTCGCGGTGGAGGGAATCATCCTGGAGCCCCAGCACTAACTGCTCTTTCAGAACCATATCTGGGTCTGGAACTCGTTGAGGGTCTCACCGCTCCACTTTGCTCATTCTCTCCTGGAGGTCATATGCATATGCCCGGATAGTTTCACCGGGCTCCTGCTTTCGCTCAAAGAACTTCTTTAGTTGGGTTCCAATAGGTACCTTATCTCCATACACTTCCAGGAGGAGTTCAAACACCTTTTCCACATCTTTCTTGTCTCCCATTGCCATGAAATTTACTGTGGCCTTGGCCTGGCCCTTGAGGTGCTCCTCTATGAAGTCCACATGATCTTCTTCAGGTACTTTTAGCACACACAGAGCCGCCTTCACTGACTTGATCCACTCCTCTACCATAATGTCTCCTGGTCTAGTCGGGAAGCCACCAAACTCCGTGACCTTCCGCTCCCGTGGGACATAAATCATAGTGGGTTTCTTAGCTTCTGGTGCCTGTTGGTCTATTACTGCCTTAGCCAGTGATAAGCCTTCTCTCTGTTCTGTTCTAGCTTGTTGTAATGCCTCAGCTTGGTCTCTCAATCTGCGCTGAAGTGCAGCAAACTAGTCCCGTAGTTCTTCAATTCCAGCCATGGTAAGGTTCTTGACCACGCCTGGACAGTGCTACCAGAACTCAACCAGTAAACCAATGGGGTGGACCCTGTGGATAGGATCCAGTTCGTGACACCAATTATGTAAGCGGGGGAATAGTCCTGCTATTGTGGGGAACTTTCCTGGCTTCTGCACTACCCCGGTGAAGTGGACTAGCAAAAGGATCTGAGTCCTCGCTCCCACTTCCTTTACCCAGTGGCCTCCCTGCCCTTGAGGACTCCCCTTCCACTCTCCTGCCTGGCAGAGTCCTCGCAACCCCAACAAGGCTGGGCCCAGGATTCCTGGGGGGGTCTCGACCCCCAATCCTACTGTGGTCACCTAGGACAGGGGCTAGGGTGTCCCCACTCCAGGGTACTCTCTCTGCAATGGGCACTTCTCTGACCCACTGACCATTACATACAAGTTAAAGCAAATGCAACATATTTAATCAACAATTAATTTTAAAAAGAATAAGAAAAAATGGAAAAGGTTAAAGGAAACACATCACCCCGCTCTGTGGCAGGGAACATCACAAACAGTGTCTCAGGAATGTCAGGGCAGTTCACAGTCTGTTCCTTGTAAGTCCCAGGCCGCCTTCTCAGGCCCTGGCTGTGCTGCCGGGATGCTGTGGGTTGGACACTTGCTCTGGTGGTGGCCACATGCTCTCAGGCTCTAAGTGGTAGGACCCTTCTGCCCAGTGTCGCCCCTGCCCTGTCGGGGTTACGATCCAAGCCTGGCCTGCAGAGCCTCTTGGCTGAGGCGTCTCCCTGTGCTGGGCCTGCTGCCCAGGGTCCCCCTCGCTCTTCCCAGCTGCTCACCGCACCCAGCTCCAGACGGCTCCAGCCCCAGCTCCACCACTCGGTCTCAGCGCTGCTGCTGCTGCTCTGCCTCCAGTTCCCTGGGCTGCCTCTTTGGCCCCTCTGGCTCTGCTTGCTGCAGCTCTGCTCCCAGGACAGGTCTGCTCTGCAGGCTGCTTCTGTGACTCTGCTCCCAGCACTGACCTGCTTCCTGGGCTGCTTTTCTGGCCCCTCTGGCTCTGGTTGCTGCAGCTCTGCTCCCATGGCAAGTCTGCGCTCTCTGGGCTGTGCCTCTGGCTTTGGGGCTGCAGCTCTGCTCCCAGGACAGGGTCTGCTCTCTCTGGGCTGCTTTTCTGGTCCCTCAGGATCTGGCCCAGCTCTGCTCTCCAGCGCAGCTCGGGCCCTTGCTTTCTCCTTAGCTCGGCCCCACTCTGTCTGACCCAGGCAATGCCAGCTCACACAGAGGACGGGACCTCCCTGGCCTCCTGACTCCCTGATTAGCCTGCCCGCCCTGTCATTCAGGCTGACCTGGAGCATTGGCCTCTCCCCATTGTTCCTGGGGACTATCAATCTCAGGGTCATGGTTTCCCATAGACCCTTCCCCTTTTAGTACTGGGAGCTAGCCAACCAAAACACCCCCACTGAATAAAGGGGGTAACAGTCCCCTTACACCAGGATCACGTTAGCCCTTTTGGTCACAGCATTGCATTGCAAGCTCATGTTCAGTTTATTATCCAACTCCCCTCCCAAATCCTTTTCAGAGTCACTGCTTCCCATCCTGTAAGCATGGCCTCTATTCTCTGTTCCTAGATGTATACAGTTACATTTCTTCTCATATGGCATTTCCACCCATGGTAGCCCATTCCATATGATCCTCTGTTAATCGCTTTGTGGGTGAATAGTCCTTTCGGTCCACCCAGGATAACACGTCCTCCGTCCAAGATCGTCTTTTTCTGCCTTGTGCTCTTCTGCCATCAACTTTCCCATCCAGTGCCCATAAACTCACTGAGCCCCTCAAAATGTGCCTTGCAAATCAAATCTTTCTTTTCTCTAAGGTCTGCAGAGCTCCAGTTATTTTGTGTCGCAGACATACTCTTCATTAGCTCTAACAGGGCTCTCAAGCTTTCATCTCCTAGGCTTTCTATCAGTTCCGCCGGGTTTCCATCACAATGTAGTGCTTTTCCATTATTGGCAGGATTATTTATTTCTTCATCCAGGACTGGTGGGCTTTCTTATTTACAGTTAGCTACATTAAAACACATATTGTTCGCTTACGCCCTGCAGCTTACCAAGAGATCCACATCACATTATCTCAGTGACCTTCATTATTTACTACTTCCCCAATCTTTGCATTACCCTTAACTTTAACAATTACAATTGTAGGTTTTCCTCCAGGTCCTTGATAAAAAATGTTAAATAGCAGGTTTGGTTTGGATAAGCACACTTGCCTTCGATGCTTGTATAAATGGCCTTATTCCCCTCTGATTTACACTGGTGTAAACCCATTGATTTAGTGGGCGGCAGCGTGGTCTAGTCAAAAGCATGCTCACCTCGACGGCAGGATGTTCTGATGCTAATCTCTCATTACATATTTGTGCAGCAGCCAGTGGTGGAGCCAGGAAGGGAACCCCGGCCTCCTGAATCCCAGTGTAGCGTGCTAGCCATTGGGGCTCTCATTTCATCTCTACTGCTAACTTGCTGGCTGACCTTGGTCAAATCAATTTGCCAACCTGCCTCAGTTTCCCCATATGTAAAACAGAGGAAATGATACTGATGGAAATCTCTATATGAGATCATTAATTATTAATAATGTTATATTATTATTTTTATTATTATTTTTAGTATTATTCAGTGAGGTCCCCCCTGATTTACACAGGTATGAGTGAAGGCAAAACCATGCCCAGTGACACTACACAATGAGCTGTCCTGGCTCCTGTGTCCATCCTACAGGAGGGCTTGTAGGATGTGAGATTGTGAGTGACAGTCCTGGAAATAGCTGTGCCCGTGGGATCCTTTCCATGAGCACAATAGGAGTTGGGGTAAGACTAGCCCATTCCTTCTGATGGGGTCTGCAGAAGCACAAGCTCTAGTGACCTGCAGGTCTCTCTAGGACTCACCATATGCACACATCAGAGTGGCACCACATCTCCTGGGAGATGACTCTTCATCAACCGCAGGTAAGGCTCCTTTTCAAGCTAAACCTGAAAGGCTGTGCTGTGCCTACTGGATTCCACTGGCAAATACGGGATCCCTGTTAGGGCTGCAGCGATCCTGAGCACTCGGCATCTGCGCTGCTCTCGGTTGTAAATCTGTAACACTTTCCAGGTTTTACTGGGTTTGGGATGGGGCCAATTTATTCTCTCCTGAGATAAATATAGTAAATCAGCAGCGTGTTTGCAAAAAAAAGCGCCATTGAAATAAACCAGTTGTGTAAGACTTTGTACCTGCAGGGGGTTTCTAGTGTGTGATCAGCACAGATTTGCGTGAGTGAGTGTACACGTGTATGTGCCTTGTAGTTCTATAGTGCATGTGACTGCAGGAAGAGTAGGCAGCATATGGATGTGTCAGACATAGTTGTGAGGGGCTACTTATATAGATGAGAGGTACGTGTGTGTGCCCACATAGCAGACAACAGCTATGTATCAGCATGTGCGTGGGTATGTGGATGGAAAGCTGTCTAGATGGCAGGTGAAGGTTAGTGAGTCAGATTCCACCATATTCATTGAACTTATGTCAATTTACACCACTTGGTTCTCTGTGTGTGTGTGTGTGTGTGTGTGTGTGTGTGTGTGTGTGTGTGTGTGTGTGTGTGTGTGTGTGTAGAAGCTGAAATACTCTGTGCACGCTGAGAAATTCCTAAGCCTACGAGAAAGAGGTTACAAGATGATAGGCGTGTTTAGGTGGCAGGGGTCCATGGGCATGTATTGATGTGAGTTTTTGTATGTAGACAGCAGTTGCTTGAATGGGTTTGGACGTGAATATGGGAAGGCAGGTGGGTGTGTACGCAGAGAGCAGGTGTGCATTTAGGTACAGAGCAGATGCATGCCTGTGTGTAGTACAAATAGCAGGTGTGTGTATTTTTAACTAGCCAGTGCCAGTGTTTGTGTGTGTGGATAGCAGGTGCATGAGTTTAGCTAAGAACTGTAGGTCGGCACCAGCAAAGCCAGCGAAGGCTCTTGGGTCTGGGCAGAGACATGGCAGCACACTAGGCATTTGGCAGTGGGTAAGAACCAGAGTAGGAAACCCCCTGCCAGAGGGGTGACCAGGAGGGTCTGTGCAGACTCACACACTTCACCCTACTGCCCTCAGGTGGGTCTGCAAGAAGCTCAAAGGACCTGATGGACAGGCCTTTCAGCCGCTCCAGCTCTGTCAGCTCAGTGAGTCCATTGCTGGCTGAGATAGTGCCCTCCAGGGGATTCTTTGCTGCAGGCAGGTTCTTAGGCAACCAGATCTGAACATCACTCAGCCCTTCCCCCTGAGCCTGGGCTGCTCACCCTCCCATTGCCCTCGTCACCTGCTGCCTGATTTGTGCAGCCTCAGAACAAGCAGCAGACATGGGACATGGAGCCCTTTACACCCAGGCCAGTGGTGTAAATCCATTTCAGTTTGGGAGGGACTTACTGGCCTACACAGCACAATGTGGGCGTCTCAGCCCAGCTCCTAGCAGGCAGGGCTTCCCCTGCCCCACCTCCAGCACACACTGGTCCCCTGACAGTCTCCACAGACTGAACTCCCCACTCCCCTTAGAGGGGTCCCTTCAGTCAGGAATGAGGAACATGGCTTCTGGGGGCCCAGGGAGTGTGTGGAGTCCCTTTGTATTCACTGACACACCTGCCAAGGGGCGGCAGCAGTGGAAGGTAGAGGCAGGGAATCTATGAAGGACAGAGAGGAAGAGATTATGGGGAGCATGGGATGTGTCAAGGTGTGTGTGAGGGAGGGGTGTCACTTCTGATCAGAGTACAGTGAGTAAAGGGAATGCTAGGGGAGGGAGACAGCAGGGCCTAGTGGCCAGAACACTGGGCTAGAACTCAGGAGACCTAGGTCCCAACTTAGCTACTGCTCTGCTCTGCTCCATGATCTTAGGCAAGTCACTGTCTCTCTGTGCCTCTGTTTACCTATCCTGTAAAATGGAGCTAATGATACTGACCTGCTATGAGATGTGCTGGTGAATGGCGCTAGGGATTATTAGTATGTGTCGCTCCAGGTGCTGAATCATCTTTGTTGTGCAGATGGCACTCCTTTTCCTGGCTGCAAAATCCAGCCCAGGATTTGGGAAAACCCTGTGCGATGACACTAGGCAGCAGGGGCTGGGAGCCAGGGAGAACCACAGGGGCCATCTGTGTCCGTCAATCTCCATTCAGAATCCCCCTTTCGGGTCACCCAGTCATGTCAGCTGAGCTGTCTGTGCTGCAGGGGCCGTTGCAGTCCTGACGCAGTCTGTGGTCAGAGCCAAAGGGCTGGCCACAAATGGGGCCCAGACTGACCAGAAATACGAGGCTCTCTGACCTCAGTCGTGGAGGGCATCTCCTCCACGTGGGCTCTAGCCCAGCCAGTCTCTGGTACGCTCCCTGTCTCTGGGGCTGGCAGCCTCAGGACAGGAAGGTGCAAAGGCAGGGCCCGAGCTTTGTGTGTGTGTCAGCAGCGTGGGGTAGGAGACGGAGGCTGACCTAATCTCCCCAGAGTCCCTCAGCCGCACAGATCGCTCTGTTTGCCAGCGGCAGGGTCTGCTGTTCAGGGCGCGCTGCCCACCTGCCGGCTGCAGTGGCAGGAAACAAAAGGCCAAAGGAGCAACTGGCTCCCCATAAATCTTGCTCTGCAGCTGGCAAAGAGGGAGGTTATGAAAGCAGAGCCGAGCCATCCGCAGCAGCCCTCTCTGGGCCTGCAGCTCCTCCTGACTAAAGCAAGATGCCTCTGAAAAGCAGGCACTATTGGTCTGGGACCTGCGTCTCTCAAAGCTGGGGCAGCCACTCAGCTCCCCTGTGTGCAGCTGGTTCTGGGAACATATCGAACTAGCCCTTGAGCTTATGTAGAGCACAAGAGGGCCCTTAAGGAAGGGGCTTGGCTTATAAAACTGCACCTGAAAGGTGCACACACGCTGATGAGTACAGACAGCAGCTGATCCCATTCAGAGCAGAGAAGCTGCTGGGGTTTGAACCTGCAGCTTTAGGGAGATCTCACGACATCAGTAGCAAGGATGCCCACAGCACTGCACTGTCCCTTCCAGCCATTAGCATTCCCCATGAGACATTCAAAGCAATTTCAGGGATTTTCTCTGGCCTGCGCTATACAGGGGATCAGACTTGATGAGCACAATGGTCCTTTCTGGCCGGTTCTTTACGTGTCTGGCTGTTCTTACAGCCCATTCCTGGGTGGCATTTTGGTGCACTCTTAGTTTCACTCTGATATGTTCTTGCACCATAGCACACTTCCTCTAGGCCGGCAACATGGCATGTTCCTGGCTGGCATTACTCTGGTACACTCCCTGAGCTGCATGAAATCATCTTGGCTGAAGTACACACATTTAGCTGGGTATTTAGGGCTCCACCCATCAGTACGCCCAAGGAATGGGGGCTGGTTGGTCTGTGTGCAGCAGGATCGCCCCCTGCAAACCAAAAGGTGCCGCTGTTTGCTTTTGCCCCTCCCAGTTCTGCTCTGCAGTTCCTGCTCAAACTTTGGCACCCAGCCCCCCTCCCAGGCTGTGCAATGTGCATTTGCCTCTTTGATTTAAAAGCTTCCTGAGAAAGGAAGCTGGGTTTGGGGGCAAGGAGCTCTCAGCCATCACTAATGCAATTAATATTTCCTTTGCTCTCGTTAGCTAGACAATATAAAATTACAGCAGCATTCCGCCCGCAAAGCCCCTACAGTGCCTCTGACATTCCTCTCACAGCCCCTTCTCGGCTATCAGATCCTCCTTTTTCACTCAGAGCACCTCTTTGGGGGAAGAAAACCAAAACCTAGTGCTCTGGGACAAGGGATTTGCCCATCCGGAGGGTTCCCACAGCCAGGAATGCAGAGCTGTATTCCAGCGCGGTTCTATCCCTCTTTCTCACCTCTAATCCCCCAGCCAGGTGAGTGTTGCTAAAAAGAACAAGTTGGAGAGGCTTTGCCAGACAGGGTTCATTTCATGCTCTGGTTTGTTTCAGGCCAACGGCTTTGAAAACAGAACCAAACCAAAGAGTTGGATGCTAAACTGTACAATGGAAACCATTCTCCCTGGGGACTGGAAAAGCAAATTTCAAACAGCGCACCTGCTTCTGGGGGCAGAGTCAGCAGATTTCTAACAATGCTTCACACTTTTGGCCTGTTTCTGCACTCAGTGGCACTGGTGGGAGTCAGCAAATGGCACTTGTCGCGCGTAGAGCATGTCTACACTGCAAACAAATGCAACAATCCGTGGCTGCAAGTCCCAGAGCCTGGGTCTACAGACTTGGGTTTGCACTACAGCACTAAAAATAGCAGTGTAGACATTGCTGCTGGGGCTGGAACTCAGGCTCTGACACTCATCCCCCTTGCCAGGGTTTCAGAGCCCAGGTGAGAATGTCTACACCAGTAGTTTTAGCACCATAGTGTGACCCCCCAAGTCTACAGATCCAGGCTCTGAGAGTGGCAGCTGCGGGGTTTTTTTGCAGTGTAGACATACCCAGGGTCTTAGATGATTTCCTTAGCATGCAAGCACTGTTCAGTCTTTGATGACAGGTTTTGGTGATGCCCTGTCTTTGGGGTAGCTGACGCAAGCAGCAAGTGTTTGGTTTCTGCCGTCAGGTAGTTAGAGTCCGTGCTTGGGAAAGTGTGGCCCCATGAGAACCAGCCACTGGTGTTTGGCTGAGAGTTCTGAAACGGGATTGCCTGTGTGCCTTTCACGATGATGTGTCCCAGCACGATTGGGTACATGTAGCTAAAGCAAGTTACATAAGAAAGTGCCCAGAATCCACGGCTAGACCTGGGCAAAACAATTTTGACAAACTGTTTTTTGTTGTTAAAAAATGCATTTTTCGTGGCCCGGAATTATTTGGGTCAAATTCAACAAATAATTTTGGATGAGAAATTGTTTTGAAAGAATTGGAATGTTTTGGTTTTGCCTTTTCGATCTGAAACAGTGGTTTGAGTTCAAGTTCGTCCAATTTTAAAAAAAAAAAGCACAAAGAAGGAGGAAAGCCATCCAAACCAGCTGAATCCAAACGAAAACCTCCGAAAAATAGTTTGGCTTGACGGGATTGAAACATTTTGCTTGATTTGGGTTCTTGTTTCAATGAAAAAGTCAAACAAATTTATTTTGGTTTGAATCAAACCTGTTCCCCACCCCCCAACGCCCCAGATTTTGCTGTTTGACCTCTCCCCCCTTCCCCCACAAACTGAAAAATCCTTTATTTGCCCAGCTCTATCCACATCACTCCAGCAGTGGAAAGCTGAGGTGCAATGTCCCCTCACCTGCTACAAACTGGTAAAGAGGTGACATCAGTATAACCCCACTGCCTTTAATGGGCACATACTGTAATTACACCCAGGTATCTGAGAATGCAGTTTGACCCACATAGAGCATAATTTCACACAAAGAGCCTTGCACATGCCAACAAAACCTCACAAACCCAAAGCCAAGTTGATAGCAGCAAGGGCCGGGTTCAGTACACAGGGGTTCCCTCTCATCAAAGTAAATACAAAACTGGCTCGAGCCCCCACCCAGTGACCTGGGAAAATCTTACACACCCCCTGGGCGCCTCAATGAGGCAATACTTCCCCTCTCGCAAGCACAGAGTCTCAGTGTAGTAGAGAATCTTTAATAACATGAGGTAAACGACATCAGCGTTAAATTGGGGAAACACCACAACTAGTGTTCATTAACCAAACCATGAGCAAAGACCCACCCCAGAAAATTGGGCCACCTCCTTTCCCTCAGGTTCTTGAGTCCCAGAACCCAAACGTCTCTTGAGTCCAGCAATCCTCAAATCACCCAACATCCAAAAAGTCCAGCCCCAGAGTTCAAAAGTTCATCTGCAGAGTGTTACTCCCCAGTCTGGCTAAGATATGCCTGTGTGTGGGGGAAAGAGGTAAGGGGTACCTTACGTGTCCTGAAGCTGACTGCCCCACAGGGCTCTGCTCTGCTACGCTGTCTCACGAACGGCTCTGCTCCACCACGACCGGCTCCGCTCTGCACAGCTCGCCGTCTCACGAACAGCTCCGCTCAGCTCAGCTCAGCTCGCCGTCTCACGAACAGCTCCGCTCTGCACAGCTCGCCGTCTCACGAACAGCTCCGCTCTGCACAGCTCGCCGTCTCACGAACGGCTCCACTCAGCTCCGCTCGCCGTCTCACGAACAGCTCCGCTCAGCTCCGCTCGCCGTCTCACGAACAGCTCTGCTCAGCTCAGCTCGCCGTCTCACGAACAGCTCCGCTCGCCGTCTCACGAACAGCTCCGCTCAGCTCAGCTCGCCGTCTCACGAACAGCTCCGCTCTGCACAGCTCGCCGTCTCACGAACGGCTCCGCTCAGCTCCGCTCGCCGTCTCACGAACGGTTCCGCTCAGCTCCGCTCGCCGTCTCACGAACGGCTCCGCTCAGCTCCGCGTCTCACGAACGGCTCTGCTCAGCTCAGCTCGCCGTCTCACGAACGGCTCTGCTCAGCTCACCGTCTCACGAACACGCCGCTGTCTCACGAACAGCACCACTGCACTCTAGATCTTCTGGCTCCCCACTACTTGACACAGTGCTCTTAGTGATTTCAGCTCTTAGTGATTTCAGCTCTCAGTGATTTCAGCTCATAGTAGTGGGGGCCTTAGTGCTGGTGCACCATAAGGCCAAAGTGAATGCAGCACAGTGCCTGCAGCAAGACTCTTAATAGACCCAAAATTAGCTCTGACATTCCACAGTGGAGAGAGACAGAGGTGCAATTGGTGCTTCAGGCCCTCACAAAGGGGCCCACACCACCAGGTACTAATACCTGTCTCAAGTCTCTCTCAATTCACAGAGTTTTGGAACCCATGTCCCTTGCCTAGCGAGTGCTACTCAGTTGATGGTGAGTCCCTCCATCATAACAAAAGGCCAAGTACAGTTCCAAGCACAGTTCCCATAATCAGGGTAATAACAATTTACTCTTCCTGCCCCAATAACAAAGACACTGGGGATCCCACAACAGCCAAAGTGACCATTTGGGCAGTTATGGCCTCATTCTAGGCGGGGTGGGTGTGCCTATGCAAATTGAGATCAGCCCCTGAAGTTCTTTTCCACTACTTGCCACACCTCACCACCAGATGTCAGGGTGGAGCCCATCCTGACTCTGCTTACATCCTCCCCCCAGCCGAGAATTTGGCGTCCCGACAAATCATACTCCCTTTATACCAACTCATTGGTTTCCTCCAAAGGGCCTCAGAAAGCCCACTTTGGCTTCCACAATCCTGTGTGCTAAATGTATTGGCTCCTCACTAGTCACCCCAGGTGCATCATAAGTCAACCGTTTTACTGGTCTTATCACCCTGTCTCGTCTATTGAGAATCTCTGTTGCCGAGGTAGGGGGAACATCCTCTTGATTGACGGATGGAGAGGCTTCCTTTGAGGGTCCCTCGACTACTGGCGTAGGCCCCTGCACTCCTAGTTCTAACGCTGGAGGGTCCAAGGTGCCCAGGACATCCTCTACCTGTGTGTCTCCACTGTCCAATAACCTGTGTGTGTCGTCACACGAGGGTCTCATCAGCGGCACAGGGGTGTCAGAAATGGGCCTAAATAATTCCGCCATGGGGTTTAGGGTGGAAGAGGGAAAACTCTCGTTTGGTTCAGCTGATCGAGACTGAAATCTTGTCTCCATCCCAGGATACACCAGGGTTGTGTCTTCCTCCTCAGACTCACTCTCAGATGTGCAGAATAGGGGTAAGTTAGCTGCACGGGGCCCGCTGTCTGTGTTGGATGGCGGCTTTGGTCTAGCACCTCTGTTCTGCCCGGCTGCCCTGTCGTGGCCCGTCTCATAAGGGATGCTTACCAATTCCCCCACAGGGAGCAAAAGGTTTCTATGCACCGTCTTTATTTGCCCTGGACCGTCTTCAGGTTTGATCTTGTAGACTGGCAGATCTCCCAGCTTTTCCATCACCAGGTAAGGTATTGCCTTCCATCTGTCAGCTATCTTGTGTTTGCCAGCAATACCCAAATTTCGCAGCAGGACTCTGTCCCCCGGCTGGAGCTCCTGCGAACGCACTCTAGCATCATATCGATGTTTGTTGCGGTCCGCGTTCTTCCGAGCTGCAGCGGTAGCTAAGCGATAAGCATCCCGCAGCTTTTCTCTTAGTTGGGATACATATTGCTGGTGAGTTTCATAGCTATCTCCATCCTCTGATACACCAAAGCACAAGTCTATGGGTAATCTTGGTTCTCGCCCAAACATCAACAGATATGGGGTGACTCCCGTAGCATCGTTCTTTGTGGCATTGTAGGCATGCACCAGAAATGCGACATGCTGGCTCCAGGTTGCCTTCTGCTCTGGTCGCAAAGTTCCCAACATATCTAATAGGGTTCGGTTGAACCTCTCTGGCTGAGGATCACCTTGGGGGTGATAAGGCGTTGTCCTAGACTTTTTAATTCCTGCTATATTCAGCACCTCCTTCAGAAGGTGACTCTCAAAATCCCGCCCCTGATCAGAGTGTATCCGAGCCGGGAATCCATAGACTGAGAAATATTTGTCCCACAATACTCGAGCGACGGTCGTGGCCCTCTGATCACGTGTGGGATATGCCTGTGCATACCGTGTAAAATGGTCAGTCACTACTAGAATGTTCCCAACATTCCTCTTGTCTACCTCTACAGACAAGAAATCAATGCATACCAGTTCCAAAGGTTTGTTGCTGGTGATGTTCTTGAGATATGCAGCCCTCGTGGGCAGAGTTTTCCTTTGAACACATCGAGCGCAAGTCTCACATTTCCTGCGAACATCTTCAGCCATTCGGGGCCAATAGAACCTACTACGAATAAGTTCCAGGGTCCTCTCCATCCCTAAATGCCCAAAGTCATCATGCAGAGCCCTCATGGCCAGGGCTCTGTACTTTTTTGGCAGCACTAGTTGTGCTCGTTGTTTTTGTAAAGGGTCAGTGGTCATTCGGTGTAGCACTCCCTGAATCAGTTTTAGTTTGGTCCATTCTCTCAATAGTAGTTTACCCTCCGGGTTAGGTGGGACAACCGCAGCTGGGCTTCGCCCCTCCCTTTTGGCAAGTAGTGTATCACGAATGTCAATATCTTGTCGCTGGGCTTCTTGCCAGTCAGCCGCATTGAGCATGGGCAAAGGAGATTGGTCCAAGGCAATATAGTTCACTGAAGCAGAAGGCATGCATTCAGGGGGCAGGCCCAAAGCTTCTGCAACACATCCCTGAAGGCTCTCACGGGCCTCTGGCTCTCGGCGACTCACACTGCAAATAGCTCTCACTCCATCTGTGGGTATCACAGCAACTTCTGGAGCCTGCGGACGCCTGGACAATGCATCTGCATCTACATTGCTTCTCCCTGATCGGTACTGAATGCTGAACTCATAGCTAGCCAAGGCGGCCACCCATCTCTGCCCTGTAGCATCCAGCTTAGCACTTGTTAACACATAAGTCAGTGGATTGTTGTCTGTCCACACCTGGAACTGAGCACCATACAAGTAGTCTCGAAATTTCTCAGTGATGGCCCATTTCAGGGCCAAAAATTCCAGCTTGTGGGTGGGATAGCGAGTTTCACTATCAGACAATCCTCGGCTGGCAAAGGCTACAGGTTTACGTTTGCCTTCCACTTCCTGGTACAGGACTGCTCCCAAACCCTCCAAACTGGCATCAGTATGCAGGATAAATGGTTTGCTTGGGTCAGCAAAAACTAGGACTGGAGCATGAGTTAGGCAAATAATGATTTCTCGAAAAGCCCTTTCACATCTCTCATCCCACCGTGGCCCAAATGGTTCAAATGGGCCATAGTGTCTCTGCACGGGGGGCTTTGGGGACCTCCCCTTATTCTTGGACTTAGATTTGTTCTTGCTGGACTGATGTCCCCTGGTAAGATCATTCAGAGGCTTTACAATTGTAGCATAGTTTTTCACAAATCTGCGGTAGTAGCCACTAAATCCGAGAAAGGTCTTGAGTTCTCTGTAGTTACTTGGACGTGGCCATGTAGTGAGTGCTTCTATTTTATCAGGATCAGTACTCACACCCTCTTGGGACACGATGTGACCCACATACTTCACTGAGGTTCTGCAGAACTGGCATTTGTCAATTGAAAGCTTCAGACCATAATCCTCCAACCTATCAAGCACTTTAAGAAGTCTTTCTTCATGCTCCTCTAAGGTTCTTCCAAACACAATCAGGTCATCCAAATAAACTAACACTTGCAGTAAATTCATGTCTCCCACAACTCTCTCCATGAGACGTTGAAAGGTGGCAGGTGCTCCAGAAATCCCTTGGGGCATGCGTTCAAACTGATAAAACCCTAATGGGCAGATGAAGGCTGTCTTCTCCTTATCTTCTTCTCCCAGAGGGATCTGGTAGTACCCACTTCGAAGATCCAACACAGAGAACCACTGGCTTCCCAGCAAACAGTCTAAGGCATCTTGCACTCGAGGCATAGTGTACTGGTCGACCACAGTACGGCTGTTTAGGGTGCGATAGTCAATACACATCCGGATTTTCCCATTCTTTTTACGTACTACCACAATGGGTGAGGCGTATGGGCTGCGGGACTCTGTAATGATGCCATTCGCAGCCAGCTCTTGAAGATGATGTCGCACATCTTCCATCTCAGAGAGAGCAATCTTCCTAGATCTCTCCCTGAAAGGTCGAGAGTCATGGAGTCTGATATTGTGTTCTACTCCTTTTGCACATCCCACATCCC
Source organism: Chelonia mydas (assembly GCF_015237465.2). NCBI lineage: Eukaryota > Metazoa > Chordata > Testudines > Cheloniidae > Chelonia > Chelonia mydas. The sequence continues at coordinate 15,848,510 of NC_051259.2, read as the reverse complement.
ACTCATTCAGTGAGAACACCTTGGATCTTTCACAAAGTTTCTTCCTCAGGCGATCTTTCCACTCCTCGGACACTGGTGAATCTCCAAAGTCAAACTTTGCTGGGTCTATCATTGGAACTTGAGTTTCCCACTGGGGGGTTACAATTGACTCGGGCTCAAAGAGGTCTGCTATCTTTTGTCCTTGCTTCACAAAAATATCACGACTTGTTTCATTAGCAATCAGTATAGTCACCTCTTCCTGGGCTTCAGCAGGTAGGGTTATGACTCCACCAAGAACCAGCACTCCTTCAGGGAGCCCTCCCTCGGTCGGCTGCTCTACCACTGCTAATGTTCTCTTACTGCCTTTCAGGCAGGTACTCATGACAATCACCTCCTTTTCTGTCATTGCAGGCACCACTAAGGGGATCGGGCCTGTGTACCTCAATGCTCCCACCGGCAAATCAGGCATCACTCTTTTTGCGTCCTCAATTTTTCTGTAGGCTGCGGCACAATGTGTGTGTATCACCAAGGTATTCAGGTATTGGTCCCCTGCTCGTTGTCTGCAGTAATCTGCAAGTACCTTAAAGAGGCTGGAGTTGGTCCCTATTAGCACGGACACATCAGAGACACCTTTAGGGTCGGGGCATATTAAAGCTGCAGTGTCCACCTCCTGTCTTACCCCAGCGATCTCTTCTGGGAATTCCAGGTGTACAATGACATACCCCTGATACGGGTATTCATCCATGCTGAGACCACACAGGCCAAGCCCTGTCAAGGGCTGTATAGGCAGATGCATAAGCATCTGCTGGTAGAAGGACTGGAATATGATAGTCACTTGGGATCCCGTGTCAAGCACTGCTCTACATTCTGTCCCTTCAACCTTTACAGTGACCTCTGCTCGAGGTCCTATCAATCCTGGTGGGATTCGGGTGGCATGGTTCTTCGCAGGGGAGCCTCCAAACCCTGCAGGCCTAGGCGGCTCCCTTCCCAGGCCCTGGGGCCGTTTCCCGACTTTCCCCAGGTGGTCCTCAGCTTTTGGTATACTAGCGGGGGATTCTCTGCATTCTGACACCTGGCAGCAATGTGCCCATCCTGGCCACACCGGTAGCAGAAGGAGGATTGCCCTTTCCTGTGTTGCCGGGGTGGGGCAGAGGTTCTAAATGTAGTCTTCTGGACCGCGGTAACGCGGGGTTCCTTGTACCCTGAAGTCTTTGCTGAATCGATAGTATTCTCTAGTTCAGCCACTTTCTGTGTCAGGACCTGCACTCGTTGGGTAAGTTCCTCTTGAGGATTCACCATCAGCGTCTTGGGCATTCGTATGGATGTTGTGGCAGTTGCCTGGGGTGGCTGAACCTCCCAAACCTCACCAGCTGCCTGCCTCTCTTCCTCCTCTCGGACCTCTTTTATCAGTCGAGAGTAACCCGGTGGATTGTCTTGGCGCTCCCTTAATCGAAGGTGGAGAAGGATTGGGTTCTGATATTGAATTCCCCTCACAATCTGAGCCAATCTAGTCCGGTCCATTTGCTCAACCGCTACTGCTCCCCTCATGATGGCTCTCTGTAATAATTTCTCCAACCTCTGCATGTAGGCAGAAACTTTCTCTCCCTTCTGTTGCCTGGCATTGAGGAACTTGCAATAAACATCCTCTGAGCCCTCGGTTCTCCCAAAGGCATGATCAAGGGCCTCTAGGCAGTCCTTTACCTTGACCCCAGGGTTACTGAGCTTCAGGGTGCGAATCACATCTAGGGCTGGCCCCCTGAGGCACTCTACTAGTCGCCTTCTCTTTTCAGCATCAGGTACTGCCCACTCCTGCAGCATTTCAGTGGTGTGTTCCAGCCAGGGTTCAAATGCTTCCTCCCCAGGTATTGGGGTGGGACCCCCAGAAAACAACCTTAGTTTACGATAGGGGCTTGACTCAGGATGGGGTGGCACAACCTTCTCTAATGCTTGCCCCAAAGCCTTCACCCACTCATCAGGTGATGGAGCAGCCTCCCGGGGTGGGACTCCTGGGTCAAGGCCCAACAGACCCGGCATATCAGCCAAGGTCTTCCCCTCTTTCCCCAAAAAGGCTGACATTTTCTTTAAAAACTCCACTTCAGAGGCAGGGGCTGGTGAGGGCTGGCTCCCAGTAGTTATTACCTTCCACTCACCATCTTCCACTGCTATCGTGCCTGGAACCTGTAGAGGGTCCACAGCCGACGGCAGTTCACACAGTACCGCAAAATCTCCATCCTCCCTCACAAATATGCGCCCACGCATTTTACACTTACTCAGGTACTCAGTGGATGCCCTTAAGGTAGGCTCTATCGAGCCTTCATCGAACGCCTCCGGCACCCCGGTCACCAGGACACAGTTCCTAGGGTTAATATTCATCCCCCTGCACCAATCCTCTAGCAAATGTAGAGCCATTATACAAACTGTAATTTCTTTCCCAAATATAACAGATCAAAACAACAACAACCAGATGCTGGGTTTTCCCAATTTAATGACTCACCTAAGATGTGCTTGCGAGGGGTACTGACCCAGTCTTATCCCGGACGAGCCCCCAAAAATGTAACCCTTCTGCCAGGCCAAGTTGATAGCAGCAAGGGCCGGGTTCAGTACACAGGGGTTCCCTCTCATCAAAGTAAATACAAAACTGGCTCGAGCCCCCACCCAGTGACCTGGGAAAATCTTACACACCCCCTGGGCGCCTCAATGAGGCAATACTTCCCCTCTCGCAAGCACAGAGTCTCAGTGTAGTAGAGAATCTTTAATAACATGAGGTAAACGACATCAGCGTTAAATTGGGGAAACACCACAACTAGTGTTCATTAACCAAACCATGAGCAAAGACCCACCCCAGAAAATTGGGCCACCTCCTTTCCCTCAGGTTCTTGAGTCCCAGAACCCAAACGTCTCTTGAGTCCAGCAATCCTCAAATCACCCAACATCCAAAAAGTCCAGCCCCAGAGTTCAAAAGTTCATCTGCAGAGTGTTACTCCCCAGTCTGGCTAAGATATGCCTGTGTGTGGGGGAAAGAGGTAAGGGGTACCTTACGTGTCCTGAAGCTGACTGCCCCACAGGGCTCTGCTCTGCTACGCTGTCTCACGAACGGCTCTGCTCCACCACGACCGGCTCCGCTCTGCACAGCTCGCCGTCTCACGAACAGCTCCGCTCAGCTCAGCTCAGCTCGCCGTCTCACGAACAGCTCCGCTCTGCACAGCTCGCCGTCTCACGAACAGCTCCGCTCTGCACAGCTCGCCGTCTCACGAACGGCTCCACTCAGCTCCGCTCGCCGTCTCACGAACAGCTCCGCTCAGCTCCGCTCGCCGTCTCACGAACAGCTCTGCTCAGCTCAGCTCGCCGTCTCACGAACAGCTCCGCTCGCCGTCTCACGAACAGCTCCGCTCAGCTCAGCTCGCCGTCTCACGAACAGCTCCGCTCTGCACAGCTCGCCGTCTCACGAACGGCTCCGCTCAGCTCCGCTCGCCGTCTCACGAACGGTTCCGCTCAGCTCCGCTCGCCGTCTCACGAACGGCTCCGCTCAGCTCCGCGTCTCACGAACGGCTCTGCTCAGCTCAGCTCGCCGTCTCACGAACGGCTCTGCTCAGCTCACCGTCTCACGAACACGCCGCTGTCTCACGAACAGCACCACTGCACTCTAGATCTTCTGGCTCCCCACTACTTGACACAGTGCTCTTAGTGATTTCAGCTCTTAGTGATTTCAGCTCTCAGTGATTTCAGCTCATAGTAGTGGGGGCCTTAGTGCTGGTGCACCATAAGGCCAAAGTGAATGCAGCACAGTGCCTGCAGCAAGACTCTTAATAGACCCAAAATTAGCTCTGACATTCCACAGTGGAGAGAGACAGAGGTGCAATTGGTGCTTCAGGCCCTCACAAAGGGGCCCACACCACCAGGTACTAATACCTGTCTCAAGTCTCTCTCAATTCACAGAGTTTTGGAACCCATGTCCCTTGCCTAGCGAGTGCTACTCAGTTGATGGTGAGTCCCTCCATCATAACAAAAGGCCAAGTACAGTTCCAAGCACAGTTCCCATAATCAGGGTAATAACAATTTACTCTTCCTGCCCCAATAACAAAGACACTGGGGATCCCACAACAGCCAAAGTGACCATTTGGGCAGTTATGGCCTCATTCTAGGCGGGGTGGGTGTGCCTATGCAAATTGAGATCAGCCCCTGAAGTTCTTTTCCACAACTTGCCACACCTCACCACCAGATGTCAGGGTGGAGCCCATCCTGACTCTGCTTACACGTAAAATGGGGCTAATGATTATGACCTTCTTTGTGAGCTATGGAAAAAACATGCTAGTTATTATTATCCTCATTGTTCAGTCAGTTAATGAAGTACAAGACACTTGCCCAAGGAGAAATACCAAATGAGTGCCCAAGTCAGGGAAAGAATGCAGGAGCTCTAGCTCCCAACGCCTGTACTCACTATCAGGCCCTGCCTTTGGCTGCTAGGGTTTGCCATCCCCAAAGAGCAGCCAGGTCCTTTTGGGGAAAATAGCTTTTATTTTATATTAAGAAAACAACAAGAAAGAACATAACTAAAGTCACTAGGGGTGAGCAAAGTGTGTGTGACTCCCATGTGACAGTCTTCAGCAACCAGGTGAATAAAATGGCTGCTCTTTCTGCACACAGGGAGAATGTTTAGAAATGTAAAGGTGCAGTACACAGAAAAAAAAAGGCATCCCAGTTTCCCAGAGACAGGCACCAGAATGGAGACTATGCACAATGAATTCCCTGGTGGTGACTGACACCTTACCAAAGAGCCCTATTGCTCACCCGGATTCTCCAGAGGCTCAGGATAATACAGATAAACATGGGTGCCATTTTCAGCAGCTTCCCAGCCTCCCCTCAGAAATTAGAACTAAGTAAAATAGCGACTAGCAATGCCACACACCTGCAAACCTGTATAAGACATGTTTGGCCTGGTTACTTTTGAGGGGTCGACATCCAGTGATTTCAGTGAGAGAGGACTCTGAAGCTGAAGCTGCAATCTCATTGCAATTCCAGGGTCCTTGCAGGGCGATATGTAGTTCAGGGTGTATGGAGAATACCAGAACTTCACAAAATGGCAGGAATGAGTCTGAATGGTGGTGTGATTGGCCCAGCATAAAGCAATCTAATACCCAGTACAGAAGCAGTCTTGCCGAATGATCAGAAAGACATGTCTTAACCATCTCATACCCACAGCGTTACCCAGCAGGGCTTGGGAAAGAATTGTACCGGGCCTGTATGACGAAGAGAGACATCCTGATCCGGGGCCATGGCCTGTCGTTCTGGATTTGTTCAAATTCTACTTTCCACTAAGCCCCACGAGACAACAAGCCCAAGAACAGTGACAAGGCACTTCTCATCTGGGCATCAGGAAGAAATAACCACTGCCATGATTTGCAGCGCTAAAGGGGAGACTCTCTGCTGGTTCTTAGCAATCTGTACCAGCCTACTCCCTTCCCGGGGGAGGGAACTTGAACTCACGTTTGACATCATGCTGGCACCCAAACACCTGGGGTTCAGTCGGCCAGGGTCAGCCGTTATAGTTTCCTGAATGTCACAATGAGTTCCAGAGCCCTTCCCTGTCCTCCGAACGTTGATTCCCAGGCTGACGTTCTCTTTCCTGAAGTCAAGCATCATTTATCTGGTGCGATTCTGTTAGCAGTGAGCAGTAATTACCGTCTGTAAATCAGCCCTGTGAAAAACCGGGCTGGCGGAGTGCAGAGCTCATTCTGCAGCGAGATGTTTGAAGAACGGGGCAGTAGACACTCGACTCTCTTACAGGCAGAGTCTGTTATGACAAGGCCAGGAATAACGAGGGTAATTAATCTCGACAAGAGGATCCGACTCAGCGGATTTCTCGGGATGAGGCTGTCGCTGGAGCATGTTTCGAGGTTGGCTCTCATGAGTTGGGATTGTTTTACAGTGCTGATCACTAGTGGTAAAGGCGGGGGGCCTGGGAGTCAGGATTCCTGGAGTGTAGGCCTGACTCTGCCACTGGCTTGCTGTGTAACCTTGAGCAAGTCACTCCTATGCCTGTAGGAATGCAATTTTTTTTTTCAAAGGTGATCTTGGTTAGAGACAGGCCCTCAAATAATTTGTATTTCTGCTAACGTAAGAGAGGCTGCTGCTTCCCTCTATGTCTCCTATCTCCCCACTTACTTGCACTCCCCAGCCCTCCGCCCTAATCCAACTCTGAATTGCTCCATCATCCCTCCTCCAATCTCCTCCATGGTTTGCTCCATGTAGGGTGACCAGATATCCCAATTTTATAGGGACAGTCCTGATTTTGGGGTCTTTTTCTTATATAAGCTCCTATTACCCCCCACGCCATCCCGATTTTTCACACTTGCTGTCTGGTCACCCTAGCTCCATGTCCCACTCTGCCCAGGAGTCAGCAAAGCACCACACTTCCCTTGAAGAATTTGCTTTGCTGAATCACAGCTTCTCTGCTTTCTGTCATGCCGCCCCTGTGCCTGAGACAGTTCCCCTGATCTGATGCCCCAAGACCGCCCTCCTTTCTCTGGTTCAGGTCTCTCCTTAAATCCTGTTTCTCCCAAGAAATTTGCCTACCTTCTCACCGACAATACTTCCCAGTCCTTCCCTCACCTTTCCCGCATGCCCTGCCTTGTCTGTGAGTTGTTTGTCTCAGGTGAAGACCTCCAGGGCAGGGAGCAGGTCTGAATGTGTTTGGAAAAAAGGGCACATTTGCAGCACTACATACATTAGGAGTTATAACAATTAACACTCTGGTGGGCATTTTAACAATTCACAGCTAACTGTTCCCCGGCCCACTGCCAAATGGGTTTATTGCTCGTGACCATTTCATTTTGCATCTCAGCGGGAGGAGCAGCGAAGTACTAACTGTACCGGGTGGGAAAAGGTCTGAACAAATTAAAAAGCAAACAAAGCAAACTATAACATGTCTGGCAAGTCTGCAAGAGAATCTCCACCTTAGATCTCCTCGTACTGCATGGCAAGTTCTGCAAGTGTTGCAAAAGTGTAAGAAAGAGACAGGCCCCTCCAGTCTCTGTCCGAGGAGTGTCTGACCCCCAAAGGCGGGGCTATACATTGTTTGGGGTTTGCTTTCCTGGGTCCATTTGTCAGCGGTGCTCACTGCTGGCTGTGCCGTAACATGATGCATCTCTCTTCTTTCCCCTGGGGTCAGGCATATTGATGACATGTTCGTCTATGATCCCTGACTGTGTAAGGAACTCTCGTTCTTGTCCTCCCTCATATTTGGTACACGGGAGTAGAAAGTGTCATGGTGTCTCTATCTCTCTTCTGTCCCATGGGTTGCACAGTCACTCTCTTCTGGCTTGGGACCATGCTTTGTGCCACCTGATATTCACCTCTTGTTGATGGTCACTGCTTCTGTACCTGGTGATCCTCCACCCCACCTTTCCAATGCACGTGTGCACTCACACACACACAAATGCAGTTGTAAGGGGACTGTTGCCCCCTTATTAACATTCAGTGGGGGTGTTTTAGTTGCTAGCTCCCAGTACTAAAAAGGGGGAAGGGTTGATGGGGAATCAGGACCCTGAGACGGACAGCCCCCAGGAACAATGGGGATAGGCCAATGCTCCAGGTCAGCCTGAATGACAGGGGGGGGCAGGCTAATCAGGGAAGTCCCGTCCTCCTTGTGAGCTGGAATTGCCTGGGTCAGACAGAGTGGGGCCGAGCTAAGGAGAAAGCAGGGGCCCGAGCTAAGCTGCGGAGCAGAGCTGGGCCAGATCCCAAGGGACCAGAAAAGCAGCCCAGAGAGAGCAGACCCTGTCCTGGGAGCAGAGCTGCAGCCCCAAAGCCAGAGGCACAGCCCAGAGAGCGCAGACTTGCCCTGGGAGCAGAGCTGCAGCAACCAGAGCCAGAGGGGCCAGAAAAGCAGCCCAGGAAGCAGGTCAGTGTTGGGAGCAGAGTCACAGAAGCAGCCTGCAGAGCAGACCTGTCCTGGGAGCAGAGCTGCAGCAAGCAGAGCCAGAGGGGCCAAAGAGGCAGCCCAGGGAGCTGGAGGCAGAGCAGCAGCAGGGCTGGGGCAGAGTCGTGGGGTTGGGGCTGGAGCAGTCTGGAGCTGGGTGTGGTGAGCAGCTGGGGAGACCGCGGGGGACCCTGGGCAGCAGGCCCAGCACAGGGAGACGCCTCAGCCAAGAGGCTCTGCAGGCCAGACTTGGATCGTAACCCCGACAGGGCAGGGGCGACACTGGGCAGAAGGGTCCTACCACTTAGAGCCTGAGAGCGTGTGGCCACCACCAGAGCAAGTGTCCAACGCACAGCATCCCTGCAGCACAGCCAGGGCCTGAGAAGAAGGCCTGGGACTTACAAGGAACAGACTGTGAACTGCCCTGACATTCCTGAGACACTGTTTGTGATGTTCCCTGCCACAGAGCGGGGTGATGTGTTTCCTTCAACCTTTCCCATTTTCCCTTATTCTTTTTAAAATTAATTGTTGATTAAATATGTTGCATTTGCTTTAACTTGTATGTAATGGTCAGTGGGTCAGAGAAGTGCCCATTGCAGAGAGCGTACCCCAGAGTGCGGACACCCTAGCCCCTGTCCTAGGTGACCACAGCAGGGTTGGGCGTCGAGCCCCCCAGGAATCCTGGGCCCAGCCTTGTTGGGGTTAGGAGGACTTTGCCAGACAGGAGAGTGGAAGGGGAGTCCTCAAGGGCAGGGAGGCCACTGGGTAAAGGAAGTGGGAGCGAGGACTCAGATCCTTTTGCTAGTCCACTTCACCGGGGTAGTGCAGAAGCCAGGAAAGTTCCCCACAATAGCGGGACTACTCCCCCGCTTACACAGAGATGCACAGCCATCTGCAAACACACCAGCAGACCCACACAGACACAAACCCCAGCATAAATACCCCCTTACAGTCACCCGGAGCGTCACAGGAGCTCTGCATGCTGGTTGCTAAAACGCTTTTCACAGTCGTGCCCTGCTTGTGGGTGTTGAGCCCTTGAGAACCTGGCCCTCAGCCCTTTGGAAGAGCCAGCCCCACAACAGCCATGTGGGGTCTGGACTCAGAGAAGTTAAAATTCCCTGCTATTGCCCGTGCTTTCCTCCTGAGTTTTGGGGTCCACCCCCAAAGCATCCACCCCTGCAGACAAAAAAAATCTCAGCATTGGCCTCTGAGCCACTTTCAGGTTTTTCTTGCCAGGCTAGTGCCAGCTTCCCATTTCCTTGGGCCTCGCTAATTGTTCCTGCTGCCCTTCCCCCAAAGGGGACTTAAATGTTAAAAATTCCTTCAAGTGTAAACTCCCTCCCCCAGTAGCCCTTCTCTCCCAACCTCCTCTCCCACTTGAGTCATCAAAACCTACCAAAACTGAAACAAGTGGATTAAGACCAATTAGTGGGAAATGTACATGATGTCACCGCGCTGGCTTGATTGAGGCTAATAGGGAGGCAATCCACTTATTACCTTTTACAGCAATCAAATCAAAAGAGAACACATCATTACACATCGCTTAGTAAATAATTGCCCTTGGAGCCTGTTAATGCTCTTAAGCATTGTCTCTAGCTAGGAGAGGAAAGCTCGGCAGAGCAAGTCACTCCCTGTATTACTGGCTGCGATTTACTGAGCAGGGGAGGCAGGTGATCAATCTCTCAGCGGCCTCCTGTGCCCACTTGTCTCAGCTTTCAGAGAGGCCTTAAAGAAACACAGCTGAGTTTGGAGCTGTGAGAGTCTTTTATGCAGGCAGTGTCCAGGAATTGGGTGGTGTATACCTTTAAACAGTTTATGAGCCCTCTAGTGGTGCTCACTGTTTCAGAAGTCACCAGACCCCCCCCCCCCCCCCGCCACCTCCCCCCCCACACACCAGTGAAGTTCTGTGTATCCGTAGCTGGGCCCAGAGTTAAAATGATTATTTGGACCCCAGTATGTCCCTGTGGCTGTTTCACATGGCATTTGCTGGGTAAAGGTGTCACACCTCAAGGTGTCATTCGCAGTTAGCTACAGAGAGCTCTGGGGAGAACAGGGCACTAGGAGTCAGCATGGCCTGAGTTTTCACCTCCGCTCTGCCAGGGACTCCCTATGTGACCTTGGTCAAGTCACTTCATGTTGCTAGGCATCAACTGTGGGGGAGGGATAGCTCAGTGGTTTGAGCATTGGCCTGCTAAACCCAGGATTGTGAGTTCAATCCTTGAGGGGGCCATTTAGGGATCTGGGGCAAAAATTGGGGATTGGGGGGTTGGACTAGATGATCTCCTGAGGTCCCTTCTAACCCTGATATTCCATGATTCTATGAATTTCCAACTCTGAACTATGGCAAAAATTATAATTATCCACCTCGCAACGAGATATCTGCCCAGAGCGCTGTGTGGCTAATCTGAAGAAGGGCGGAGCTGTGTGGACCCAATATAAATTGGCATAATAAAGCGGTGCAGATGCACTTCGGTCTGATATAGTTCGTTTCGTGTATTTAGAGCAAACAAACAAATCTGAATTAACATCCCTATATCATAGAATATCAGGGTTGGAAGGGACCTCAGGAGGTCATCTAGTCCAACCCCCTGCTCAAAGCAGGACCGATCCCCGACTAAATCATCCCAGCCAGGGCTTTGTCAAGCCTGACCTTAAAAACTTCTAAGGAAGGAGATTCCACCACCTCCCTAGGTAACACATTCCAGTGTTTCACCACCCTCATAGTGAAAAAGTTTTTCCTAATATACAACCTAAATCTCCCCCACTGCAACTTGAGACCATTACTCCTTGTTCTGTCATCTGTTACCACTGAGAACAGTCTAGAGCCATCCTCTTTGGAACCCCCTTTCAGGTAGTTGAAAGCAGCTATCAAATCCCCCCTCATTCTTCTCTTCTGAAGACTAAACATCCCCAGTTCCCTCAGCCTCTCCTCATAAGTCGTGTGTTCCAGTCCCCTAATCATTTTTGTTGCCCTCCGCTGGACTCTTTCCAATTTTTCCACATCCTTCTTGTAGTGTGGGGCCGAAAACTGGACACAGTACTCCAGATGAGGCCTCACCAGTGTCGAATAGAGGGGAACGATCACGTCCCTCGATCTGCTGGCAATGCCCCTATGTATACATCCCAAAATGCCATTGGCCTTCTTGGCAACAAGGGCACACTGTTGACTCATATCCAACTTCTCGTCCACTGTCACCCCTAGGTCCTTTTCCGCAGAACTGCTGCCTAGCCATTTGGTCCCTAGTCTGTAGCGGTGCATTGGATTCTTCCGTCCTAAGTGCAGGACTCTGCACTTGTCCTTGTTGAACCTCATCAGATTTCTTTTGGCCCAATCCTCCAATTTGTCTAGGTCCCTCTGTATTCTATCCCTACCCTCCAGCGTATCTACCACTCCTCCCAGTTTAGTGTCATCTGCAAACTTGCTGAGGGTGCAATCCACACCATCCTCCAGATCATTTATGAAGATATTGAACAAAACCGGCCCCAGGACTGACCCCTGGGGCACTCCACTTGATACCGGCTGCCAACTAGACATGGAGCCATTGATCACTATCCGTTGAGCCCAACAGTCTAGCCAGCTTTCTATCCACCTTATAGTCCATTCATCCAGCCCATACTTCTTTAACTTGCTGGCAAGAATACTGTGGGAGACCGTGTCAAAAGCTTTGCTAAAGTCAAGGAACAACATGTCCACTGCTTTCCCTTCATCCACAGAGCCAGTTATCTCGTCATAGAAGGCAATTAGATTAGTCAGGCATGACTTGCCCTTGGTGAATCCATGCTGACTGTTCCTGATCACTTTCCTCTCCTCTAAGTGCTTCAGAATTGATTCCTTGAGGACCTGCTCCATGACTTTTCCAGGGACTGAGGTGAGGCTGACTGGCCTGTAGTTCCCAGGATCCTCCTTCTTCCCTTTTTTAAAGATGGGCACTACATTAGCCTTTTTCCAGTCGTCCGGGACCTCCCCCGATCGCCATGAGTTTTCAAAGATAATGGCCAATGGCTCTGCAATCACATCCGCCAACACCTTTAGCACTCTCGGATGCAACGCATCCGGCCCCATGGACTTGTGCACGTCCAGCTTTTCTAAATAGTCCCGAACCACTTCTTTCTCCACAGAGGGCTGGTCACCTCTTCCCCATGCTGTGCTGCCCAGTGCAGCAGTCTGGGAGCTGACCTTCTTCGTGAAGACAGAGGCAAAAAAAGCATTGAGTACATTAGCTTTGTCCACATCCTCTGTCACTAGGTTGCCTCCCTCATTCAGTAAGGGGCCCACACTTTCCTTGATTTCTTCTTGTTGCTAACATACCTGAAGAAACCCTTCTTGTTACTCTTAACATCTCTTGCTTGCTGCAACTCCAGGTGTGATTTGGCCTTCCTGATTTCACTCTTGCAAGCCCAAGCAATATTTTTATACTCATCCCTGATCATTTGTCCAATCTTCCACTTCTTGTAAGCTTCTTTTTTGTATTTAAGAGCAGCAAGGATTTCACTGTGAAACCAAGCTGGTCGCCTGCCATATTTACTATTCTTTCTACACATCGGGATGGTTTGTCCCTGTAACCTCAATAAGGATTCTTTAAAATACAGCCAGCTCTCCTGGACTCCTTTCCCCCTCATGTTATTCTCCCAGGGGATCTTGCCCATCAGTTCCCTGAGAGAGTCAAAGTCTGCTTTTCTGAAGTCCAGGGTCTGTATTCTGCTCTCCTTTCTTCCTTGTGTTAGGATCCTGAACTCGACCATTTCATGGTCACTGCCGCCCAGGTTCCCATCCACTTTTGCTTCCCCTACTAATTCTTCCTGGTTTGTGAGCAGCAGGTCAAGAAGAGCTCTGCCCCTAGTTGGTTCCTCCAGCACTTGCACCAGGAAATTGTCCCCTACATTTTCCAAAAACTTCCTGGATTGTCTGTGCACTGCTGTATTGCTCTCCCAGCAGATATCAGTGTGATTGAAGTCTCCCATGAGAACCAGGGCCTGCGATCTAGTAACTTCTGCGAGTTGCTGGAAGAAAGCCTCGTCCACCTCATCCTCCTGGTCTGGTGGTCTATAGCAGACTCCCCCATGACATCACCCTTGTTGCTCACACTTCTAAACGTAATCCAGAGACTCTCAGGTTTTTCTGCAGTTTCATACTTGAGCTCTCAGCAGTCATACTGCTCTCTTACATACAGTGCAACTCCCCCACCTTTTCTACCCTTCCTGAACAGTTTATAACCATTCATGACAGTACTCCAGTCATGTGAGTTATCCCACCAAGTCTCTGTTATTCCAATCACATCATAATCCGTGCACATTTGTACAGAGCGCTGCAGGTATAACTGAACTGCTGAGGGTTCATCTGGGACGCCAAAAGGCACTGTTTGGCTAACAGATGTGGTGGTGGGGAAGGAGATGGAGATAGGGTGCTAGCCCTTTAAGAGCAGGCTAGCCTGGGAACCCTTGGCAGGGTATAATAGATGCTAGCAGGAAGTGAACCTGGTGAAGGAAAGAACCGCAGATGCTGCCATAAGGCATGAAAGGCCGAGGAAGGGGACCCAGTTTGGGAGTATGGCCTACGCCTGAGATGCAGGGCACTGGCTTTGTGTCCCCTGAGCCCGTGCTGGTTTTACGCTCTGAGCGCCGGGATGCTGATGACCCCGTAGCACTGAGGGACCTGGAGTGCCTAGCATTGCTCTCATTCGCTCCACACACAACCTCCTTGACTTCACTGGGCTGAACATGGTCTAGCCTGAGAGTCATCCACACCAAGTGGTTTGCAGGCTGTTACCAGGGAGGAAAGGTGGCCCAAGGAGTGCAAGCGGAGTAAAGGGGTGGAAATGAGCCAATCGGCTCTGTTGGTGGGACTGGCCTGCAAGGCAAGACAAAGCCCATGAGAGTCTGGAATAGGGTGAAATTCTGCACTGGAGCGACTGACCAGAGAGATCTTTGCCATCTCCGGCTTCGCCGCTGAGGGTCTGTTTGCTCCTGCCCATGGTCTAGTGTCTCCCATTAGCTCGAGTGGAAACTCCCGACTTCCAGCTGCACAGATGCTTTCACTAACAGCATTACTAGCCCCTCTTCCGTTCCGAGGTTAATTCTTGTGACTGGCTATTCCAGCCTCTCTTGGTCCTCACGTCACGGTGTCCACTCCCCAGGAGGCTCTGCTCCAGGCTGCCGTTGGAGACTGGATACTGGGCAAGGTGGCCCACGCTCTGACCCAGCATGGAGGCTCGTATGAGCTAGCTACATTCAGGGGATTGCGGTGAGTTTAGTGCTGATCTGACAGCCCTGGAGTTCAAAGCCCCCTGAACAGGTACAGCCCAAGTGGCAGCAGCATGAGTATCGTCCACCCTGCTGTGCTAACATGCCTCAGTGCTGAAGGGCTTGTTGTTGCCTTGCTCTCCCCCGTCAGCTTGTATCCATTGGTTATCTCTTGTCGTATACTAGGATTGTCAGCTCTTTGGGGCAGGGACCATCTCATTGTGCTGTGTTTGTACAGTGCCTAGCACAACAGGGTCCCCATTCAGCCGGGGGGCGGGGGAGGGGGGCATTCCGCTGCATGATTCAATGGGGACCATGCAGCTGAACCCATGTGGGGCCATGAGGATGGACCAATGAGTCACCTTCACCTTCGCTGCATTCCGGGTGAGCTCAGACCCCTCTGCATAGCAACAGTAACAATGAGCTTGTGTAGGGGACAGCCAGCCTGGAACAAGAACCCAGCAGGCATCTATCCATGCACAGGAGCTAGGCGCCAGGCCCAGGCCCCTCTCCCTTGTACAGCCACTGACCATTCCTAATGGAGCGTCCACTTGTTTGTGTGAGTGTCCTGCAACCTCTTTTTCAAAGATAGGAATTCAAAGAATGTGGTGAAAGGGGTTGCGTCAACAGCCCTGGAGCCCAAAGTCCTCCTCATGAGCAGCGCAATCCTCCCCAAGACCTGCCCTTGAGGGACCCCCTGCAAGAGTGGCTCAGTGTCACTGATTAACCTTTGGCCTGAGACTCCCAATACAGGGCATGATTAAAGCCACTTGCAATGGTGTCCGTCCTACATCTCATTTCATATCGGTCATCAAGCAGCCAGCAGAGTAACATTGTTCAGTAATGACTGGCTGGAGCTGGATTTTACTGATGCCCTAGCAGCAAAAGGCGCTATCATCCATTATCACTACTGTCCTGTGTCTGAGAGCTCATGGCTGGCCCAGCCCGACAGAGCCTGATACCACCTCACAGCTGAGGGAGAATTCCTTTGGCTCAGGTGACAGTGGTGTGTGCTATCAGTGCTAAGAGTACCAGATCTGAGACCTGTTGCTGGCTGTGCTCTCTGTATGCCTGGAGTCATCTCTCATTACATGGGAGCCACCCCATCCCTGCATCGCTATAGCATTGCTGAGAGTCTCCAGACGGCACTATGGTACCAGTCCTCTTTAACTGATTGCATGGAAATGTAGATCTGGGTGAAACACTGTTTGTCAGTTGTGGTGCAATTCTTTTTAAAAGCTGAGCACAGCAGTAGTGAATACCTGTTCTCTTTGCCTGATTCCCTCTCCCACTGAAATAATTTCTCTAGTACCAAGCTGCTGCCCTCCTGTGCAAGGAGCTATGAACAGTCCATGCTACCAAACAGTACAAATCCATGGTTGGACGCTAGTTTTGTTTATAGTACTTCAGTGAAACAGATAATTGCAAGGGGGTGAGAGGCAGAGGAAGCTGGACCTGAGTGTGATGCTCATCGACTGTGTGTGAAACAGTGAGTCAGGTGATTCTGTTTATTGGACAGGGAAGGCCATTGTGCCTTGTGGACTATGTCAGCCATCGCACTCGAGGAAACATGTGCCAGGAACAATGTTGTCTCCTTGTATAAACACTTGTGCAACCTTACTGATGAGAAAGGTCATTCGCTGGGGGGTAGTCTACTCCAGTCCTAGCCAGCTAATCAGTGCAGAAGTGGAGTGCCTGGCATACTGCAATGAACATTTCAGCCAGCTGCTAACTGCCCCCTCCCCCAAAATGTTTGGACCCTGATATTAAAGCAGTTGCGGAATTGACCCATTCTGCAAAAAATGATCCTGGCCAATTCACTATTGACAAAATCCACAGACCTGTAAAGATGCTTATGGGAAATATGGTGGCAGGAATCTGTGGAATTTCTGCATAACAAGTGCTGGACCAGCTATTCTTTTGTGGCTGCAGACACTGTTCAGTATCAACTGGGAAACAGGTTAGTCCCATCCTATTGGCAAAAGGCATTATTCTACTGCTTTGGAAATATAAAGGTGGCAAATGGGATTGTTGTAATTATCGTGGCATTACTCCTTTATCCGTCCTGGGGAAAGTTTTGCCTCTATCTTGTTGGCCCAAGCCGCGGATATCAAGAAGACCACAACAAGCTGGCTTTGCTCCCAGCCATTCCATGATGGAGCAGATCTTCACCGTTCGCCAGCTTTTTGAGAAGGTTCAAGAATTCAAGCGCCCCGTTCACATTGTATTTGTGGATATCAAGGACTTGTTTGACTCTGTTGGCAGGGCATTGCTTTGGCTGACCTTGAAACTCCTTGACAAGCTCTGTAGAACATTCTGTCCGGCGGCTCCTCAAGCTGTGTTCTTGTAGCTGGGAAAAGTCCTGCCTTCTTCTGAATTAGGTTGAGTGTTCAACAAGGTTGTGTTGTTGCCCCACAACTCTTCAGTGCTGTCACAGACTCTGTGCTTTTTCAGACACTAAGTGAACGAGGTTTAGGCATGTACCTTGATGACGCTGATTCTGCCAATGACCTCGCACTAGGTCCTGAATCAATGAACGAGCTAGTTGTGACGCTGAAAGCCCTGGAAAGCTCAGCAGCGAAAGTTGGCCTGAAAATTAGTCTTCCAGTTGGCGATTTTGAACATGCTGCGGGCTCTAGCATCTCAGTGAGTGACCACCCAGTCGAGATTGTCAGTGATTTCACCTACCTCGGCTCTGTTGTTGATAACATGGGTGGCATCAAGAAAGAACTTGAAGCCTGCACTGCAAAAGCATCATCAGCAATGGAACACCTCATTAAGAGCATCCTTAATAAGTAGAGAGACGAAGCTGAGGCTATACAATCCTTTGTGGTCAGTATTCTGACCTACAAGACTGAAACATGGATTGAAAAGAAGTTGGACACCAGTCAGATGAAGCATCTCCGAATGATCGAAAACATCCAGTGGTAGTTAGTTCAAGTTGAATGAAGAGGTCCTCTTCCTCACTAAACAGGTCCCATTCTCTCAGTCACCCAATGCTCTCCAAGGTGGCATGGTGATCTGTGCCGAATGCCTACTGACTGCCCCATGAGAATCATCTTCGAGTTGGACCCAAGGAAAGCAGGATGGAAAAGCCCCCCCCAGAAGACCTAAAACACAATGGCTGGACGACGTCAACAGATACCTGTCCTCACAGCCAACCTACCTCATAACATGCTAGATTTGGCTCAGGACAGATCATGGAGGCGCATAACGCACTGGGTGGCCTCTGTGCTGTCCAGCCGACAGCACAGAACTAACTTACCTGGCCTGTTAATCTCAGGCTGTAAATTGGACGTATGGGGTGCTTTGATGGACCTGACGTGTGTGATGCTCTGGCTTCTAGGGATACTGGGGAAGGTGGATGGTGTTTGCTGCGGGGCTTGGTACTTGTGAGACAGACGCTATGATGAGCCCAAACACAGGAACTCCCAGATACGCATACGCCCCCTCCATGCCCTGGAAGGATGGGTTGGACTTGCAATTGGAGACAGTTCTGCTTGGCTTTTGCTAAGTCTCCCCGCATAGAGATGGTTTTTAGCTGCATATCTAGTTGTGATGGCTTTAGTGCAGGATAGGCTGCAGGGATGGAGCGGGGCTGTGTGGGAACCTGCAGCTCCCACCAAAGGCAATGGGAGTGATCTCTAGTGAGTTATAATGTGTCCATCCCCATCCAGTGTAGGCTCCTCTGAGGGTCCAGCTCTTCATAGCATCCCACCACGCTGGGAATGAAGGAGAGTTCTTGAAAGCCTAAATGACTCCCACCTGTGCTATTCATCTGCTTGGCTCCCAGAGCAGGAGATTAGAGCTGGGGCACTAAGTGTCTGCTTCTGCTAATTGCAGGTAAAGATGCAAAGTGGCTTTGATTTGTGGGGAGGTGGAGAAAGCCTCAGAGCTCCACAGTGCAGTGATCAATACCATGAAGAGAGTGGCTTCTGCTCCTGGAGAAGCCAGCACGGCAGTCTGGACCGCAGGCTCTGAGCCTTCCTGTGTTCCGGCCGCCTGGCATATCTGGTCTGTTAGCAGCGCCTCTGGCTTGCCGTAAATGGGTTTTTACAGGAATCCAGCTTTTGGTAAGTGTTTCTGCAGGGCCAGACCTGCAGGGATTTGCTGGTGCTCAGCTGCATTCTCAGAGCTCGGCCGAGGAGACTGCAATGGCAGCCGCCCGCACGTGTTCCAATCAGCAGGATGATGCTGCAGAGATATGCCCTGGAAAAGGAGAGACCTGGGGAGCTGCTGCTAAAGTGCAGGGAGCTCTCAGCAAGGATGGCCCAGGGTCCAGGAGGAGCAGAAATTGAAAAGGGGAACTGGCACCAGGAACAGTCTGGAAGAGAAGCTGCAGGGATACGTCCTTTGTCCCCCGTCTCCTAGAGAAAGGCCCGGGGGGGTGGGAACCTGCAGAGAGCTTGAGCAGTTCTAACCTATGGCCTCTCTAATGCACCCATCCCTACAGTCTCTAGACCTAGGCTGGATATTTCAGGAAGTCTAGGCTGATGTATGGTTCTGGGTGGAGACCATGACCAGTGGAGGGATTTCATGGGGGTTCATTCCAGGTCATGCGGAGCAGACCTGGACAGAGGCTCCCACAGCTCCTGTACCAAGAGACAATCTCTTGGCTCTAGTTGTGCTGCAAGCTCATGCTGCTGGCTGCTTTCCAGCACCTGCCATCTATGCTCTAGGAGAGGAGCTTCCAGAGTGCTGGGCTACTCTTACAGCACTGCATCACTGTCCTTGTATTTAAGGCATTTAGGCTTGAGAGCCTGGGTCAGGGAGACAGCATGGTTTAGTGGATCGGCACTGGATTGGGAGTCAGGAGACCTGAGCTCTGGTCCCAGCTCTGCCACTGCCCTGCTGGGCTGCCTTGGGTAAATCACTTCCCCTCGCTATGTCTCTGTTTCCCTCCCATCCTTTGTCTTGCCTATTTACACTGTAAACTCGCCAAGGCTGTCTCTCTTTGTACATCTGTACAGTGCCTAGCACAATGGGGCCTGATCTTGCTTGGCGCCTCTAGGTGCTACTTTTATCCCAATACTAACAATAGTCCCAGCTCACTGGAACCAGCTCCGTGCAAGTCTGTCAAAGCCCAAGGGCACAAGGGTGGGGTCACCAGCAGGGACCGGTCAGATGGCTTGGGCCATTTCCTGAACCATGCTCGCAGCTCTAGGAGCCCAACCTCCAAGTCGCTGTCTCTCCACTTGAAGTTAAACATTTTTTGCCAAGGGAGTCCCATCTTGCCTGTCATCTCAACCCCTGCAGGAGGGAGGTGCCAACAGTGTGAAATAAGCCTGGCCAGGTAGGAGTGCACAGCTGACAGTGTCCCCTCCCCCAAGACCATGTGAGGTGGCAGGGGTAGACCCAGATCCTCCCGTTCCAAAAGCACCAGCCCTGCTGTTGGAGGTAACTGAGAATCCCTGTCAGCCGTTGGCAGTACAGGGCGTACGACACAGAGCTCAGAAGTGCAGATTCGAGGCAGTAGAGGGTGACAGCAACACACACACACGTGCCAGACAATTACAGTATTAATGTGGGAACAATACGTGGCACTTTAATAGCAGCCTTTAGCCCACAATCTCAGAGCTGTTTACAAACGTTGGTTCATTAAGTCAGCCTGTAGCCCTGCTAGTCAGCTCAGCATTATTGCCTGGGTTTTAGAGAGGAGAGAGTTGAGGCACAGAGTTAAAGAGCTAGTTTTATGCGCCTAACTCCCATAGACATCAATGGGAGTTAGGCACCTAAATACCTTTACAAATCTGGCCCAAAATGACTTGCCCAAGCTCACACGACGAGTCAAGGGAAGAACCCAGGAGTCCTGATTCCTACTCCTCTGTTCTAACCCCCACATGCACTGCCTCTGATATCATGGAGGTGAGAGTGTGCCACTGCTCAGCCTCTCTTCCCTGCTTTGAGACGGCCCTAGGTTGAGCACTTCCCGGGGCAGATACCAAAAAACCCACAGGAGTTTAGAGACCTGACTTGCCAGTCCATGTACGTGTTTTGGCTGGGCTGCTCCCAGAGGGAATTAGGCTCCTGCAGCCATTCCCCTGGCAGGGCCAATGTGCTGTGTTTGCGCCTATCCTGCACACTGTGTCTTGCTCACGGAAGGGCGGGTAGAGGTGGACAGGCCCTGGCCAATTCTCTGGGAATTTTGGTTGGCAGATGATATGCTTGCCTGTGTGCTGTGAAACCCTAGTTTCCTGGTGAGGCGTGAGGCCTGTGTCCTGGTGGCCAGTGGTTCCTCTGAGCTGGGGAGTGTTGCTGTTGGAGATGTTGGGCACTGCCTGTCTCCTCGTGTTCCTCCCTTTCTCTGCTCGGTGGTACACAGCCCCATCACCCAGCGATTCCCAGAACGTGCTAGCATGGGTCTCTCCCACTGGCCAAGCTGCGTGTGGCATGGCCTTGGTAGTGGTCTCTGGAGCCCCTGCGCCCGTGCCAGGGCATGCTGTTACCCAGCTACTCTTGCCTGTGGTGCTGTATTTGTCTCGCGCATGTTTCATGGTTCTGCGGATGAGTTAGAGCTGGGTGTTCAATCTGCTAATTAGCCTTCCAAATATCCCATGCTGGCACCCAGACACTGACCCTGGGGAAGGCTCCTAGACCGAGCATCCCAATGGCCACCCTCCACCCAGCAATTCCCTTTCCATGGGGGTGAAAAACCTTACAATCCCCAGAGCTGGCTGCCCAAGAAATGACTGGAGGGAGCATCTAGCAGCTTCTTTCCCAGACAGAGGAAAAGGCTGGAATTGCCTGGGTTAGGATTTAAAGCTAATGGGCTCATTGCTGCAGTGACTAAGGGCATGATTTTTCATCATACTGCAGACGCTTTGTGCCACTGTGTCAATGGGTCTGGCTACTGCGGAATTTTCCCCTGGTGCAAAAGGAATCCCTATGTGGGACACAGCCAGGGTAAAGGCTACTTGCAGCTCCTGGCATAGGGGGCAGGTAGGAAACATAACCGGGGAAAGGTGATGTAGCTGGAGCATGACTACAATCTGGCTGTTCCTGGAGCTAGGACAGCCTGGCCTTGGGGCTGCTCTAATGTACGCCAGGGCAGGCCCCATAGTGGGGGAGCACAAAGGAGTGTTGTGACGCATGGCTAGAAAGGGTTAAACAACCTGCAAAATAAATAACCCTCAAAAGACATGAGGGGCGATAATGTTTGTGTTTTTGTGTATTTACATATGTATGAGTAGGGTCGACAATGTAATCAACAGTCCCTGTCTATGCTGTACTCTGATAATTCAGAGGTCAAAAGAAGATCCTATCATTTAAATGAATTGTAAACATGGGATATCTCTGTATTCATCTCTCTTTGAAATTATAGCAAATCATCTGTGAATGGTGGAGGAACAAGCAAATTGCCTTATGTTAATTCTATAGCTTAGTACTGGTGATGGATCTCCTTCAAAGTCATCCTAATTACCTTTAAACTCCCAACTTGTCAAAAGACATGAAATTGTCTAAAGGATCCTTGGGTCCTGATTCAGTCATCTCAGATCTGCTTAGGCTTCGTCAGGGGAAGTTTGAGTCGCAAGACTGAGGTCCCAGTTATGCTGGTACACCCTGAATATGGTATTTGGACATTGGACTATAACCTATGAACTGAATTCTAAAGGAACTCTTTGCAGCTACAAAGCTCACCATCTCTGCTATGAATCTGAACTCAATGGATTGAATTCATGTCTGTATGTATATTGATCTTTTAACCATACTCTCTCTCTCTCTCTCTTGTTTTTTAATAAATTTAAGTTTCTTTAATAAGAATTGGCTGTAGCATGTATTGGGTAAGATCTGAAACATTCATTAACCTGGGAGGTGATGTGCCCGATCCTCTGGGATTGGTATAACCTTTTCTTTTATGTGATGAAATAAGATTTACAGAAATTTTCATCATATTTGACGTGGGTACCTGGATGGAGGCCTGAGGCTGGATCACTTTAAGGGAACTGTGTTGTTTGGACTTCTGAGTAACCAGTAAGGTAATAAAGAAGCTCTTTTATGCTGGCTTGGTGAATCTAAGTATTGGAATATCTACCAGCTTTATGGGGATTGTCGGCCCCATTCTTTGCAGTTCACCCTTATTGAATGACCATAGCTAGCTCCCCACTAGGACCCCGGTCACAAGTGTAAAGCCACTTATGGCCCCACCTTGGTCCCTGCACCCAAGGGAGTCACCCACACCTGAGAATTGGGGCCTAAGATTTGATATTAAACTAGTATGTTTCCTAAATATCTGTGGTCCTCCTGGGAGGAGGGCAACTCCAGCTCCCCATGCCCAGATGTGGGGAGAAGAGGGCATGCAGACTTGTTAGTTAGTTAGTTAGCATGCTCCCCTTGTTAGTCTTTGCTGTGGAGATGGCCTAGACTGGATCTCTCTCCCCCTTCCACTCCCTCCTAGCCCTCCTCTCTGGGTGCTCCCAGGCAGAGCAGTGGCTTCACCCATTAAAGCTGCTGATCAGAAGAGAATAGGATTTATGGGATAAGTGCAGACACCTGCTTGAGTTCAGCTGCTGGTAGGTGAGCTGTCTTCTTGTGCTGCCGTGTCAGTTTTGTCCCCAGGCCCACAGCTACCCAGGCCAACATGGGAAGGCAGAGAGAGACTGAGAATGAAGGACAAGGTGGGAACAGGCTGAAGCACCAGGTGCAACCTCCTGCTTCTAGAAGAGTTGGAAATAAAATGTTTAGTCCACAATAAAGTCAAAGCCCCTCCTTTATTTAGCTGGAGACCTGGACTGGGGGAACTTGCTAGTGGGCAAGTCAGGGGCTGTTAAAATGCAGAGGAGTGTGCACATAAAGAATTGTCAGACCGGCTCAGACATAAGGTCCAGCTAGGCCAGCGTGCTGGCCCTGACAGTGGCCCCTTCCAGATGCTTCAGCGATAGGTGTGAGAACCCCATAGTAGGCAGATATAAACATCACAACGTCTCAGGGTCGTCAACGGCCATAGAAGTGCCTTGGGTCTGATGTTCAGTGTCACAGGCAGGAGGCATTTGTGCACACTCAACTGTCCGTGCACAACCAGGAGCGTGTGAGCTAATCCCTGCTTTGCACATGGACCTGGCTAACTAAGCAGTGGTGTCCATAACCTGGGATTTGCACACCCACCCAGGGCTGGGTATGGAGGGCAATGCGAATCAGGTCACAGTATAAAAAATAGCCAGCGTACACCCTGTATTTTGGCTAGGCAGCTCACTCCATCATACACAGGAACTGGGTACCTGCATCCCCTCCTAGCCACAGCCACAACTCCCAGCCCACCTCACCCTATGGCATCACCCCAGTACATGCCCCGAAACACGCTGCAGGGGATCCAGTGTAATATTCTGGTGTCTAGTTGCTGCTGAAAATGAATCAGCTCTCACAGCTCCAGTTCTGCTCCTGTTTTACATTCCCTCCTGCAGTGGCTTTTCTTGTCCTGCTTTGGGGCATTTCCCCTCCAAGTTGCTGGCCTCTTCCCTCTTTTCCCACCCTAAGGCTGTCCCACTCTGGCTCCAGCCCTTTCTTCCTCTTCCCAGTCCCTCTAGCGGGTGTCTTTTTCTCTCTGGTTTCACCTTTTACCTCACTTTTCTGTGTAGATGCTGGGTTTCCAACCCCCCCCCCTTCCCCCGCATTGCTCCCCTTCCTGGGGTGTCTTCACCTCTTTCCAAGGTGTTTCCCTTCCTCACCCACAGGGCCCTACCACCTCTCTTTCCCCTTGACTCTCTTCCCTAGGCCTCCTACCCATCCCTTTGGCTTTCCCTGCTGTCTCCCCTTGTGGCCTCATTACCCTCCGGCCCTCATCACTCCCTCGCTCACCACTACAAGCCATACCACTGCCCCTCTTGCACCTCCAGCGCTCACCCTTGCCCCCATCAGCCCTACCTTGAGCCTCCCAGCCCTTGGTACCTTCATCCCCCCACCTCCCAGGATGCATCTCCCCCTAGGGTTGTCAACTTTATACACGCACAAAACCGAACACCCCTGCCCTGCCCCTCTTCCAAAGCCCCGCCCCTCCTCCGAGGCCCTGCCCTGCTCACTCCATCCCCCCCCATCACTCGCTCTCCCCACCCTCACTCACGTGCTCATTTTCATCCGGCTGGGGCAGGGGGCTGGGGTGCGGGAGGGGGTGAGGGCTGGGGGTGCAGGCTCTGGGGTCAGGACAGAAATGAGGAATTTAGGGTGTGGGAAGGGACTCTGGGCTGAGGCAGGGGGTTGGGGGTATGGGAAGGGGTATGGGCTCTAGCCTGGGGTGCAAGTTCTGGGGTGGGGCCAGAAATGAGGAATTCAGGCTGCAGGAGGGGGCTCCAGGCTGGAGCCAAAGGGTTCAGAGTGCAGGAGGGGGCTCTGGGCTGGGGCAGGGGGTTGGGGTGCAGGAGGAGGTGAGGGCTCCAGCTGGGGGTGCGGGCTCTGGTGTGGGGCTGTTGATGAGGGATTCAGGCTGCAGGAGGGGGCTCTAGGCTGGGACTGAGGGGTTCCGAGTGTGGGAGGGGGATCAGGGTTGGGGCAGGGGGTTGGGGTGCAGGGGCAGGGCAGTACTTTCTTCAAGCAGCTCCCAGAAGCAGCGGCATGTCCTCTCTCTAGCTCCTACACAGAGGCACAGCTAGGCGGCTCTGGGTGCTGCCCTGTCCACAGGCGCCGCCCCCGCAGCTCCCATTGGCTGCGGTTCCCGGCCAATGGGAGCTGCAGTACTGCCACCTGTGGACAGGGCAGGGTGCGGAGCCCCCTGGCTGACCCCAGGCGTAAGAGCTGGAGGTCGGACATGCCACTGCTTCCAGGAGCCGCGTGGAGCCAGGACAGGTAGGGACTAGCCTGCCTTAGCCCCACTGACTGGACTTTTAACCTCTCCAGTCAGTGGTGCCGACCAGAGCCAATAGGGTCCCTTTTCGACCGGGCGTTCTGGTTGAAAACCGGACACCTGGCAACCCTAGCTCCCACTCCCGGCCCCCTGGGCTCTCCAGCCAGGCACGCGGGCTGGCAGGCAGAGGCACCATAGCAATGGGCCTGTGAGCCAGAGCTGCATGGGCAAATGGGGCTGCGTACTGGGGCTGAAGGGGCAGCAAGGACAAGTGCTGGGCAGAGACTTTCTCCGGCCTTGAGGACCCTAGCCCAGTCCTGGGCATCGCCACGTGGCTGCTGGGTGTGTCCTGGGAGCCCGGGGTGGATTTGTCCCCAGTGCCACATGACACACAGACTCTGCCCCATCCTTTGGCCTCAGGAGAGAGCGGGGGGTTGCAGCCTCAGGCCCTCCCTCTGCAAGGGGCCAGGACAAGGGCTAATTCTCCTGGAGAGGCTGCCCACTGGGGGGGTTGGGGGAGTTTCCCTGGGCGGTGAAGGGATCCCGCAGGCCCATGGCAGGGGCACAGCGCCAGGCTGGGTCTCCCGCATAGGCTGAGCTCCGTGTGGTGTGGGAGCAGGGCCAGTTCACCTGGCCTGCTGGACAGAGTGCCAGCACCTCGGACCACCAGGCCTGTCAGGCCCTGGCTGCCCCCTCCCTGCCCCCCAGCAGTGGCCCCTGGGGCCTGAGTGGGAGCAGGAGGCACTTGGTTGGGGGTGTTTTAAAGGCAGGGGAGCCTTCAGGGCCCTGGGGCTGGTTTTTCAATCCCTCCCACCCGATGGGGTGAGGCCTTGGCCCAGATCCGGCAGCGCTTGGCCCCCCCAGCATGAGCGCTCAGCTGAGCGGACTCCCTCCCTCCTGGGGAAGTTGCCCATGGCCATGCCCCATTGTCCAGCGTTAACCCTCCGTAGCAGCGGGGCAGGCAAGTGCTACGTCACAACAGCAGCCAGCGCGGGATTCATCCCCCTGCCATGGCGGTTCCTGGTAGGCAGGGCCCCCCTTCGCACGCAGCTCTCCTGCCTGCCCTCCACTTCTGGGCTCACACCCTGGGCCCGGTGCCCCGCCTCCCCGGTTGGATTCAAGTTGCTGATTCAGCCAGGGCTGCAGACAGAAGGGCCGTGAGCTCAGCCTGAGGTGCCCTGTGGTGAATGCAGTGGGGGGAAGAGGTCGAGTCTCTGCCCAGAGGCTGTCAGACTGCTCCGCTGCCGAGCCACCCCCGCGCCGGGAACAGCAGCGAGTCCCTGTGCCCTGCCTGTGGCAAATGCTTCTGTGCTGGCGGTTGCCGTTTCAGCCTCAGGGGCAGGGACCCAGCTCCGACTCAGTCTCCGGATCGTTGCTGCCTGATAAGGGGGTAGCGGGGAAACCGAACAATGGCTTTGAGCTGACTCATGAACCGTAGCTGCCCCCAGCCGGGGGCAGACCAGGTCCCATGCTCCGGTGGTTTCACAGGGGTGACACAGTGAGTCAGTGCCAGGGCTGGGATTAGAGCCCATGAGCTCTAAGTCCCAGTCCCATGGACTAACCGCAGTTTGCCAGCAAACGGCAATAAATAAGGGATTGGACCTGTACCTATCCTCTCTCTCGAACGTGCTTATCACTGGGGGAGCTGGGCACCTCACACTATAACATATTTACCCTCACACACCCCTGGAGGTAGTGCTATTATACCCATTGTACAGATGGGAAACTGAGGTACTGAAAGGGTAGATGACTTGCTTGAGGGCACACAGGAAGACTATGGCAGAGCAATGATCCCAGTTCTCCAACATCCTAGATTAGTGCTCTAACCCCTGGACCAGCCTTCCTCTCACTAGAGCATTTACTTGTTTCTGCTTCACGTGGCCGCATTGGACCAGTGAAAGTACCAACAAGGCAGCATGCCCAGAGTAGACACTGTGAATTGGTTTAAGTTCTGCCCTATGCCCACCCAAGTTCTGTTCTCACCTGATTCCAGGGGGAGGCTGCCCTCTCTAAGAGCAGGCAGAGATGACAGCTGCCTCCATCGCCAAACCTTTGGTTCACCAGCTCAGTCTTTTCTCTGCCTCAGCACCCAGCTACGCGAACCCTCAGAAATGCCCTCCTCAGCCCATGAATATCTGTGGTTTGCCAGCTGGTGGAAGTGGGCAGGGTTTCTTGGAGGGTAAGGGTGTAGGCAGGTGCACAGAGCTGTGGGAATGGGCAGCTGGCGCTCTCTTAGCCAGACAGCTCAGGAAGTTGGGCGGCTGAAAAGAGCTGCCAGCTCTGGGATCTGCCACAGGGGAGAGCACCCAGAGGTGCCAGCCCCGTGTTTGTGCCAAGGGGACACATCCAGCCTGCCACACAAACAACTGAGCCTGAAGCAAATCAAGCTCAGACATCACTTATCCTCCAAATCCCAACCTGTGCCGTTTCCCACCTGTCCTGGCTCTCAATGAAGTGCTCCTCAGCGTGCATGAGCGTTGGTGGAAGGGAAACAATGGTTACGTTCCACCTTCAGAGTACGCCGAAGTCTGTGGCCTTGTCCTGCTGGAGAGCTTAAAAGCATCTGCACATCAGCTCGTGACTGACCTGAGCATTCTCCATGGGGCCCCAGGGAAGCGGAAGCTAAGATCAGCGTTTCACACTAGTTGCCTTCACCCCTGGAGCAGAAAGCCCTGCTATGGCAGGGCGTGGAGTGCTGCTGTATTGAGCATGTGGCCAATGCTGATGGAATTTGTTATGCATCACTGAAGCGTGTTGCACGAAAACATCTTCCTTTATTCCAGTCTCCCTTGGAATTAGCTGATTGCGGGGGACGCCAACACAGGGGTTCACAAAGGTAGGTTGAGAGCACCATCTGGTGGCAAGAACATGGAACTCATACTTGCCTTCAATCCATAGCAAGAGTCAACGGGTTCCTCGCATTCCCTTGCCTCTG
Organism: Chelonia mydas; assembly: GCF_015237465.2. Taxonomy (NCBI): domain Eukaryota; kingdom Metazoa; phylum Chordata; order Testudines; family Cheloniidae; genus Chelonia; species Chelonia mydas. The sequence goes on along the minus strand of NC_051259.2, from coordinate 15,820,667 downwards.
TTTAATAAAGTGTTCTGGATTGGAGCTGGGTGAATTGTAAAAACCCTTGTTCATTAATACTTCCATAAATAACAGCACGAATTCAGGTTCACTCTGATTCACGGGCTCCTGCTGTTTGTTGTCTGTGAGTACTGGGATGAACACAGGCACTTATACATAATCACCTTTATTACACGAGTGACCAACCGAGATTGGAGCCCCACCATGCCAGGTACTGCACAAACACAGCAGTAGACGGACTGCTCTGAAGCGTACAATCTAGATAGACAAGATTTAAGATTGTAAAATTATTTGGGACAGGAACTGTCCACTATTGTTTGTACAGATCCTAACACAATGGGGTCCTGGCCCATGATTAGGGCTGGTGTATGTGGGGGGTAGAACAGTGCTGGTGACAGCGTTGGAACAAGAACATCCACGTGACTGTAGCACTCCAGCCAACTGCCTGGGGGCGAGGAGGGACTGCTGCAGAGTCCTAGGGTAGGCTAAGGCAGTGGTTCTCAGCCCACGGTACACATACCCTTGGGGGTATGCAGAGGTCTTCCAGGGGCGACAGCAACTCATCTAGCTCTTTGCCTAGTTTTGCAACAGGCTACATAAAAAGCCCTAGCGAAGTCAGTACAAACTGAAATTTCATGCAGATAATGACTTGTTTATACTGCTCTGTCTACTGTACACTGAAATGGAAGTACAGTATTTATATTCCAATCGATTAATTTTATAATTATATGGTAAAAATGAGAAAGTGAGCAATTGTTCAGTAACAATGTGCTGTGACACTTTTGTATTTTTATGTCTGATTTCGTAAGCAAGTAGTCTTTATGTGCGGTGAATCTTGGGGTAAGCAAGACAAATCAGACTCCTGAAAGGGGTGCAGTAGGCTAGAAAGGTTGAGAGCCACTAGGCTAAGGCCCCCAGCCCAGATTCCTGCTGCTCCTGCTCTATACAAGAGACTCTCTCTGCACCAAGCAACAAAAGCTCCAGAGAATCCCTGCCAGGCCTGGTCTACGCTACAGAGTTAGGTCGACGAAGGCAACTTTACATCATCTAACTATGGAAGTGTCTATAGTAAAATTTTGCTCCCGCCACCATAACTTGCCTGCTATGCCAACAATAATTCCACCTCCACGAGAGAGACAGAGTAAATGTCGATGTAGCATCAGTGTAGACAATGCATTGCTTACATCAACTGTTGCTGGCTTTAGGAAGTCGTCCCACACTAGCAGTTCAGTTGGTGCAAGTGCTGCTGATGAAGATGTGCACCGCCAACACAAGGAGCAAAGCATAGACAGCCACAAGCAATGTAATTACTGCGGCGGCTATATGCCAGGTAAGTTAGGTCGACTTAATTTTGTAGTTAGACATGCCCTCAAGACAGAGGGAACTGCCAGAGTCTGAGCGGTCATGGGCTTTGAAGGCCTGGGACTTTCCAGTCCTGGGCCCCAAAGCTCAGCCATACAATCACTGGGCCATGTTGTAGGAATGGCTGCAGCTCAAAGGGAGCACAAGGCTCTCAGCAGTTCCTCAGGTTGCTCTTCAGCCTCGAACAAGAACGAGGCCAATGGAGAGAACTCACAATGGGGCAGCAGCCAGCACAAACACGTGAACTTGGGCCTCTGTATCAGCACTGGCCTGCTCTGAATCCGCTGAGGAGCTTGTGGGCCAGATCCTGTCTCCCTGTACTTTGTGCTGTCATTGCCACCAGGGCACAGCACTAGCTGTCCTGCATGGGGGGCACATTCCACCTTTTTTGCCTGGTGTAAATGATACAAGTTGCAGAGCAAGGGAGAATCAGGCCCTGGATATTTCTGTGTGCAGAATGGGCCCAGCTGAAGTGCACTAACTTAGCTGTGACTTAACTTCATAACCCCTTTATGGTTGTGCTTTTTATGCACAAGATACTTACGATTCTATCATCTTTTGTATAATCTCCCCCAAAGCTATAGCCAAGGAGGCTTCAGGATCCTGCAACACCGAGTAAGAATGGTGAGAGAATCCCCGGAGTATGGGAGGGAGGGAGGAGAGCTGGGAGTTCCTCGGCTTCCTGAACTGCAAAAACTAGGACTAAGCCAGATGTTGCCTCATGATCAGTTCTCCCCATACCTGCAGAAACCCCTTTGGGGGAACAAAACAGGCCCCCGTGCAGACAGGAAAGGGAACATTGCCTCCTGCTCTAGACACCATTCGCTGGGATGAAGTATGAGACACTTCTGCATGAAGGTCACCTTCAAAAATCCCATGAATCAACACCCGCCTAAGTTAATGTCTTTCTCGCCTCCTGTCCCACTCCTTTCTTAACTCCTGTGTCTGCTTTTCCCAGTCTCAGCCTTCCGCTGCCTTCTACACTTAACATAAATACTTAGCTCTTACATGGCACTTTTTTCCAATTGGTCTCAGAGCACTTTACAAAACAGGTCAGTATCTTTAGCCTCATTTACAAATGGGGAAACTGAGGCATGGGGCAGTAACCAGCAGGCCAGAACTAGGAACTGAACCTAGGTCTCCTGAGTCCTAACCCAGTGCTCTATCCACTAGGTCACATTGAGCCTTGTGACCCTTACAGTGTCCCAAATAATGTACCACACTGAAGCAGCACTTGTCATTAGCTGTCAAAGCACTTGACAAAGGAGAGCACCCATCTTCCTCCTTTCTTCAGCTGGGGAAGTGAGGTAGGTCGCACTCTGTGCCTCAAGGCCACACAGCAAGTCGGGGGCGAAGCTGGCAATAGAAGCCAGGTCTCTCGAATCCCAGTGACTAGGGCTGGTCTACACTGACAACTTACTTCGGCACAGCTGTGTCTCTTGGGGGGGTGTAAGACCTGAACGCAGGTCTCCCACATCCCACGAGTACCCTAACCAGCAGGTGATTGGCTGTTCCAGGGAGCGCGCTTGCTCCCTCTCTCTGCCCCCCGCCCTCCTGTCAAACCACAGTGAAAGGTCTCAGTACCAGAGGAGAAATCTCTAAACTCTTTCCCACCCAGCTCTACGACTGAGCTATCCAAAAGGCCCACACCGCCTCTCCTGCCTCCGAGAACTCACCTGCTGCACAAAGCATTCCAGCCACATTGACCACGCCTCCATTTGCCGGCTGCTACCTGTGCCCATCGTGACTTTAGTGTCCGTTCTTCCATGGGGACTGCGTTTGGACATGCTGCCTACTCCAGAGCTCCCTGGGCATTAAGTACCGTACACATCACACGTTGCTGGACAAAGGGATTTGCAAAAAAAAAAAAAAAAAATTCAAACCACTCTTTTATTGGCAGCACAATCTCCCTTTTTCAAAAAAACAAAACAAGCAAAGACGCTTCACAGCCAAAAGGAAAACCTGCCTCATAGGACACAGGAATCAGGATTTCAGCCCCAATCCTGAAAACAGCCAGAGAGGGAGGATCCTTGCACCTACATGAATTCCCATTGGAGTACCCAGGGTGTAGGCTGCTCCTACACGGATCCAGTTACAGGATCGGGACCTTACGGTGCCATGGGGTTGAAGAGGCAGGCAAGACTCTTTCAGTCACAGCGCAACCGTTTTCATTTCTGCTCCTAGTTCTGTTGAAGCATCTCATCCTAGACCGCTAATGGGGAAAGATCGGATGGATTTCAGCATGTCATTTCACCCCACTTTGTCCTTGTACAACCTGTGCAGGGCCAAGCACATAAGGGGTAACATGAACAGCAGAGAGCACTGTGGCAAGGAGGTTTCAGAATGACAACTATATCGTAAATATCATTCTTGTTCTCCAAGGCAATCGCTTGTGAGCATCACAGAATTCCCTGCGGCGGCCATTGCTGTCAGTTTGGACTCGGGGCTTCAGGGAATAATGATTTGGAGGGAGGGGCTTTCGAGTGCACTGACTGCTCATGGGAGGGGCCTGCGTGGAGAAAGGCTGATGCGATTGGATGGTGTAAATCCGGTGTAATTTGTGAAAGGTTTCCGCTATGTTTCCAAGGCTACAGCTCTTCCTCAGCCACGTGTCTGGAGACTTGTAACAGTGAGACGGTTTGATCTATTGAAAGCCAGTTTATGAAGTTAGAATATTCCCTTGCGCCGACCGCTGATTATACAGGGATGGCTGATACTCAACCAATGCCAACTGATTCTGAATTCTGGCCATTTATTTAAATCTTTGCAGGTCCATAGACAGGTACATGCCAAAATGGGCTCTGCAAGTATTATACAAAATGCTCCCTGGGTAACAGGAGTCAAAGAATGCATTGTACAAGCATCTGATTCAAAACAAAAATTCTCAAAGGTGATTCAACTGCCTCCTTGCAAAAGAGCAGCATGGAGGCCACGCTGAAACACCAGACAAACTTTGAGATCTACAATAGTAAAACAACCCATAAACCCATTTCCTCAGACACTTCCAAGCAGGGAAAGTCTTTAGCTTGTGGGTGAAGTTGGCACTTTTTCCCTTTTAAAACAATAAACAAAGAAAGGCACAATTCCGATAAACAGGTCTCCGTGCAGAAATAGGAGTCCAGGGTTCATCCATAGCTCTGGCTTTCCCCACCATGAGAACCAAACCCAGCTACAGACACAAGTATAGGGACAGGGATTAGCCTTTGGCAACAGTGCTCCTTGGCTTGGAGAGTCCGAGCTGTCCAGCAGGTTTGGATCATGGTGATCTGCAGCTCCTTTTCAGCTGAACTCTCGGTCAGGGAGTAGGATGGGGGCCACTAAGGTCCAGAGATAGAGGAGGAGACCAGCCCAGCTGGAAGAGATCTTCACCCAGACTGCAGTCCACGGACTCGTCATTGTCTGGGAACCTTCATCGGGCCTGAAACACCAAACACAAGCCTCCCGCAGTCAGGTGAAATCGGGTCACTGCAACGTACCGGGTAGTCTAGTTCCAACTGGTATCTCCTGCCCATTCCCCTCCCTGTGCCCAGCTCTGTAGCTGGGGGAGAAATAAGGAATTGAAATCCTGTACCCAAGTGGATGCATTGACTGTAGGGGGTCACTCATGCATGGGGCAAGGAGTGTGGGGGATTCCATTAACTAGTCATGCACCAGTTTAAATTCCCACCTTTAGTTAAATGGGTGCTACCCTGTGAGCACAAGGGTCACTCCACACCAGCTTGCGTTACTGCCAATTGAAACCACCTGCCCCCACTTCCCCTTGCAGAACCAAGGCTGCCCCATGGACAGCGAGAGCCGGACACGGGCCCAGCTAAGGGGAGAGCACGCTGGACACTGCACAGCTGCTGGGGAGCAAACTGGAGCTCATTCTGATGCCTGCACTGACAAGGCAGACTGTCAGCGAGGAGCTGAGGGCAAAGTCACTGTACTGTGCTGCCAGAGCAGGGACAGGAGAAGTGGCTGAGTGACTAGTGCTTTATAAATAGCCAGGGAGAGAGGGGAGGGGCAGGACAGGGGGCAGCGATAGACAGACCCAGATAAAGGGGGCAGTTAGTCTCCCAGGTGAAGTTCTCCAACAGCCAGATCATCCTGACTTCAATGGAGCCTGCAGAGCCCCCACCAGGCAATGATCTCCAGACTCTCACCAGAGGTTACGCTCCATTGCAAGCTCCCTGCTCGCAGGTCTGGCAGAGTTCAGCTGAGGACACCTCCAAGGGGACCCAGCCTGCACGGCTGCTGCTGCCGCTCTGCACTGGTTACCAAGGCAACCCTGCTATTGTGGCAGCAAAAAGGGGGGGGGGGAAGCCTGCCATGGGCCGCATGCCCCCAGCGAGCTGAGCTGCACAGCTCACAAACGCCACGTTCAGAGCAGAGCCACAAAGTCGCTTGGGAGGCTGCACGCAGCTAGGGCTTGCTGATTAGCTGGGAAAGCTGTCAGTCACACCAGGCCAAGAGCGCCTAATACTCCTCTGCCTCTCGCCCTATGGGCCTGCTGGGGGGAGCGGCAGGGACGGGACGGGGAAAGGCATGGAGCCTTGGGCCGTATTACCAGCTCTGGAGCCAGCCAGGGTGAAACTCTCCTGGGGCAGAGGACCCGCGCAAGGCCTATGCACCACTCAAGTCCTGCTGGAGCCTCACAGGGCTCTGCCTGGCGTGAATTTTGCCTTCAGAGATTTCTTGCTATGGTTAAATAGATGGGAGTGTTTGTCCCTGTGCTTCTCAGTATCTGCGATGGGGGCTCAGTGGCACGTTTACAACACAGATTGCGTCTGGGGGAGCCTTCCCCTGCCATTGAAATCAAAGGTGACTCAGTGGCATCATCGCTGTTTGACTGATGGGGAAACCAAGGCACAGAGCAATGAAGTATTTTTCTTGCAACGCAGATCTGGGAATAGAACCCAGGTTCCCTGATTTCCAGCCCAGTGCCTCACCCAACAACCCAAAAACATGAGGAGATTAAAGTGCTTCAGGGATAACCCCACTGCAGGCCTAACCTTTTCTGTGAGCAGTAATGAGGGGTCTGATACTTCCTTAGCCCAGTATGAGTGGGAGGGAGAACAGCCACACCATGGGTTGGGGACACAGAGGCTCCACTGACTGCTCCCTCCACCCCAAATCACCGTGGAAATGCCTCGGCACAGCCAGTCATTGCTGGGGCACTATGCTGTGCTGCCAAGCAAGACTGATCCCATGCAGGCGTGGCCCCCTTTTCTGCCCTGCAGCCCCCAGCCAGAAGCACCGGCTCTTGGCACTCGCAGCGGGACCCCAGTGCGGACTCAGAGGGAGGCGGTGGCAGCTCCTACCTGTACCAGTTTGTGAGCGTCATCATGATGTAGAGGGAGGCCAGGAAGAGGCAGATGTGGAAGAAGGTGTAGTTGTAGGCCACTCCGTCCCGCTCGTTGTCATAGGCCCGATGTGCCCCATCTTCCACGCCCGGGTCCCCACCACTCAGCATGGCTGGGCTTTCCTCAGTCAGCATCATCTTGTTCACTTGGCTGTGGTCTGAGGAACGGACGCTGAGAGCAGAGACATCAGGGAGAAGTTAAGTCCACTGTAGAGAGGCTCAGAAGCTCTATACTCCTGCCGGCTTTGGATGCTGCCTGCAGGTGAGTTCCCCTCCCCTCCCCTCCTCGCCCATCCCTCTGGCTCACTCACGACGAATGGGTCGTTAGCCAAATGCCACAGCAGGCCAGGCTCTGCCCTCAGTTACATCTCACTCAGGGGACGTCTCTGTCGAGCCCGGGCTGCACGACCCTCAGGAGAAAGCCCTGAGTGGGGGGACACTGCACAGGAGCTCCTAGGCCAGCACTGCTAAAACGCCTCACGCCAACTTCCGGAGTCCCCCTGCTCTGGCTGCTCCGCGGCAGGGGACAGGACGCTGAGCACCGCTGGGGAGGAGGAGGAGCCAGGGGGTTCCCCGCATGGCTCAGAGACTCGGGCAGACACTCCCCGTCGGCCACAGCAGGAGAGCCGCAGCAGCCTCAGCCCTCACCTGATGAAGAGTGTGCACAGGAGGAAGATGACCAATCCCACAATGCTCGAGGCATCCCACCACTGAGTCACCTGCCCGTCAGCCGCGAGGCCGGCGGTGCTGTTCCTCACCAGGAGCGTCGGGTTACAGTACTTGTCTGAAAAGGAATTCAAAAGCCAGCGTAAGCAGCAAGGCACTTTCCACCCACTCAGGCCAGCAGGTCACTGCGGCTCTGGCGGGAGGCGTTGGGCTGGCGGCCCTGGCGGCTGGAGAAAAGGCACAACCAGCAGCGCAGTAACTCCCTGCTCCTCCTCCCGCCATCCCAGTGAACCCGGCCCTGCTGCGGGGAGAGAGGGTCAGGAGCAACGCACTGCCCAGCTCAGGGAGCCCTGCGGAGGTTGCTAACAAAGGTCGAGGTGAGAGCCAATGGCAAAGGTATTCGGTGTGCACTGCACCGGGCTTATTTCACAGAGACCAGTGTCCCTTCCCCCCACGTCTGCTTTCCAGTACAGACCTGAAGGGGAATGCCCAACACTACTGAACAGCCCCCCTCCCACTCCCCGGCCTCTGAAGCTCAGACCCCCTTCACGCTGGAGTGGGGGCAACAATCCTCATGCAACACACACACGAGCCCCGGACTGGCCGGGGTGCCGGGCTGGTGCACACCCCGCACCCTCTGGGCTGGGCTGGATCTGGGCACGCGTCACAATGCCCAGCCAGTGGGGCCTATAGCTACAACCCACCCGCTGCAGGGCTGGAAAGGGTCAGCACCAAGCAGCAGTTACAGCTCCTGGGACTCGCTGGCTTCGGTTCTAGTTGGTAACTGGTAACAATCGCCAGTGAGGGGAGCTGGGTGCACGAGGGGCAATGAAGCCAGCTGGATGCCAGACAGTAAAAGGTCACATAGTCATTGGGAGAGGGGAATGAGCAAGGAGAGGACTTGGTCAGGGGGGTTAGGAGACAGACACCCCCTGCATTAGCCTTTCTGGACGGTGTTGTGCCATCCCAGGCTGATCCAAGGCTACCTGCAGCCTCTGCTGGCCAGCATCCGCGCCTTCGAATGCTGCCTCCCCCTGCTCGTCAGAGAAGCTGGTTTGCCAAGCTCCATGGGCAGGGTCTCCCCAGAGGCTGAGGCAGGGTTCACGAGGTTCACCCTCGAGACACCGGCTGCAAGCCCTCGAGCGCCAGTGTCACTTACTTGGTACATTCGCCAGGGCTGACCAGGTGATGAACAGGGTGTAGAGGGTGATGATGGAGGCCTGCAGCAGGCCTGAGTGAGGCTGAGCATCCTGCAAAGGCGAGGAGCGGGTCATTCAAAGTCGGCCCGGTCCCCAGCACAACCAACCACAGGGCTCAGACCAGCAGGCAGCATCACTGCCGGCACTGGCAAAGCACCACACGCTACCAGCCCAGCCCAGGGCAACTCCAGCAAAAGACTCCTGGGGGATTTGGAGGGAAAGGAAAAAATCTTCCTCCCATTACTGCTGCTGAGTATGCCCGAGCACAGCTAGGGCTAGCCTGACCCCTGCCCAACAGACCCCCAGCAACTGGACTAGCCCCCTGTCCCAGACAGGCCCTGACAAGCCACTGATTTCAAGCCCAGCAAATCTGAACTGAAAGCACCAGATGCTTCAGAGAGAGGCGAAGGAACCCTGCGGCAGCAGTTCTGGGATAACCTGCCCAAAGGAAGAGTTTCTTCCTGACCCCAAACAGTCAGTTGTTGGCCTATGCCCTGAAGCAGAAGGTTTTATACCCCTACGTAGTGTAACTGTTGATATGCTCATCATTCATAGACATGGCTAACCCCGTTTTGAATCCTGCTAGGCACTTGGCCTCAGTGAGGTCTTGTGGCAGCAAATTCCACAGGTTAATTTTGTGCCGGGTTATTAGAAGCATCAAACAATCCTGCGAGATGTCCCCTCCCAATCCTGACGATACCGCAAGCCAGGGGTTCTCGGTGCTGAGCAACCAGAGGGACCAAAAAGCAGCAGGTGACCTTGGCTCAGCAATCTGGAAGGCTGGACCAGTGCTGCCTACCAATGCCAGCTTATGGCACAGCCCCAGAGCGCCTCCACCCTTCCCCATCTCACCAAGCTGGCTGCCAGGAGGAGCGGCAGAAGTTCCCTTCGCCTCTTCCCCTTCTCCTGGCTGCTACAAGGAACAAGAGGATCCCACAGCAGGGCCCTGTATTACAGGCCCAGTCACTCTGCACTGCCCATATCAGGCAGCACAGAGAGTGCTCCTGTGATCAGCACTCTGCCGGACAGACACAAGCAGAGTGCAGGGAGCCCAGCACACCCTGCTGGAGCTGTTGAGACGCTCTATATGGCCACATGCTGCTTGCGAGCCAAGATCTGAGCAGCCTTGCTGCAGACCATTGCTTGAATATTAACTCTGCTTTCAAGAGTCCCTCATGTCAGCCAGTCCAGCAGAGACGGTTTCACAGAGGCTGGGCTGTACCGACTTCAGCACCAGTAACTCATCGCCATTGCGAACTGGGCCTGCCGCTGGGCCTAACCCAGGCGTGCAGCTCAGCCGCTGTTCCCTGCTCAGCCACCAGATGGCGTGCGAGCTGCAGGGGGCGAAGCAGCCTGTGGCCTGGCAGGCTTCCAACAGCCGCCCGGTTCCCCCCTCACCTGGATCTTGGGCAGGATGGACACGACAGAGGCGATGACGCAGAAGATCAGGTTGAGGCTGATCAGCACCTTGTTCTCCGTGCAGCCGTCAGGCTTGTTGTAGTAGACGTACAGCAGCACCACGGCCGCGAGGGAGACCGCATAGAAGAGGAAGGTGAAGATGAAGAGGGCTGGGGAGGAGAGAGGATGGAACTAGGTGCAGTGGGCAGAACCTGGCTGGGCCCAGACACCAGCCCAGAATTAAACGTCACACGCCCTGCATGGGTTTCACACCCTGTGAAGTTTTGACCTGCTATGGGCACAGGTTACCGCTGAGATCCCTAGAACTCACAGAAAGGGGTTAGTCTGTTTTTGTAGCCTGTGTGTAGTTACTTTCGCTATCTTCCTGCACGGTCCCACGGCTGTAGGGAAGAGAAATGCTACCGGCAGGGAAACGTGATCCTTAAGCCACCACAACGGGAAGGAGCAGGGTCTTACCCAACTTTTAAGCTGATTGGATTTTAACACTGAAGGGGCCCCATCAACTTATCTTCCCCATTTCACAAAGAGACAGGAATCTACTTGGGTGGATCAAGCAAAATACGCTCTGTACAGACCTGCATACCAGCCCTTGGCGTTGCCTTCGTTCGCATTACGAAGCCAGATCTGACTCCAGGAGTGGGCAAAGTCAATCAGAAGGATGAGCTGGATGAGGATGAAGAAGAAAGACCCCACCACACCGAAGTAGAACCACACTGGAGTGGGGAGAAAGAGAGAAAGGAGTTAATGCTGGGAATTTTTATAAGTTTTTGATAATGGGTACCTAGGCAGGTGGTGGAATCTCCATCCTTAGAGGTTTTTAAGGCCCAGCTTGACAAAGCTCTGGCCGGGATGATTTAGTTGGGGTTGGTCCTGTTTTGAGCAGGGGTTGGACTAGATGACCTCCTGAGGTCTCTTCCAACCCTAATCTTCTATGATTCTACAATACCAATGAGTCCCCTGGGGATGAAGCCAATAGACGAGACTTCTTCCTAGCTTCTCTGCCCAAGCAATGAGCTGCTGAGGGGACAATGATGCATGTCAGTAATGCATCCTTTCTGAGCAAGCACTCCACAGTGCATCCTACTGAGATCAGCTCCAGGGAGACCTTATGGGCAATTGTCCGTCCTCTGGGATACGAAGGAAGGTTCCTGTTGCAGAAAGGGGTGCTTAAGACTTCATCATAAGTCTTTAGGCTAGCTTCTCTTCTTCCTCAGCCCCCACCCCACATACTGGCTCATACTGGGACCTTGACTAAACTACAAAAGAGGTGTGCTCTTAACTGGGGTTAAAACAGCAGTGAAGACATAGCCACTTGTCTTGTACCACAGGTTAAAGCCTACATGGGAGGCAGGAGATGAACTCATGCTGCTAACCTGAGTTAAAAGCAGAATTTCCATGTCATCAATGCCATTTTAACCAGATTTAGCTAACCTGAGTCAAGGACACAACTTCTCCTGAGTGTAGATAACACCGTACCAGTTGTTACCCCATTACCAGTTAATTCAGGGTAATGAACACATCTAACAAGGCTAGCTTGGCACTCCCCAAACATCCATGGGGTATCCTAGGGCTCAGCTTAGAGCATTAGTTATTATCTGTATTGCACTGGAGCCTTTGAGCTCCAGTCACGGAGCAGGGCGCAACTGTGCTAGGCACTGTACAAACAGAAAAGAAAGACCACCCACCAAGACAGAGTCAAAAAACCACCACGTGTCTCAAGCTAGAGAGCAGCTCGCTCTCCCTCTCTGCGCTGTTCCGGTAGAGAGTGGTAAAAACTCAGCTGAAGAGCCTCCATACAATGCTCCGGATGCCACCTTTCGCAGCCTCTTCAAAGAGCACCCAGCAATAGACAGACTGATCTGCCAGTCTGAGATCAAACAGCCCAGCGACAGAGTCACTGTAACAATCAATTAACCTCGCCTGAGACCGCACTGGAGACAGCCACCCGCTCTCACCTGCAACAGACAGCCAGGCTGGTACCCGAAGGATCCTTCACCATGCCGCATTATTCCATTTAATGGAGCTCTCTCCCTCCCTGCTTCTTTTTCACAGCCTTGCTGTGTAGGTTTCTGCTCCTGGCTCTATTTTCAGCTGGATGTTCCCTCCCAGATCTCTGCTTTTTTTCCTCTCACAGTCGTGAGACTGCAAGCACGTGACTGCTATGCCAAGCACAAGCAAGCTAACCGCACGGATGAACCAGATCAGGAAACACACAAACCCTTTTGTCCTGGAGAGTCATTTTCTTATGTCGCTCTGCTGCCAGCGTGCCCATGTGATCAGACACACAGTATTGATCCTATTACATCCCAGTCTGCTCCCAAAGGCTCAGGCTGCACCAGGGGCTAGTTAGATTTTTTCCCCCAAATGGGAATTTTGCTTTGGCAGAGAAATGGGAGATAATTTCCTATGGAGGGACTAATGGACGTTCTGTCCCCACCCCAGCTAATGGAGAGGCTTGGTTTTATACTTATATCACACCCTCATACGTCATCACTTGCTGAAATGCTGCTGAGAAGCGTTGCCCTTTCTCGGCGGCATTTCAGCGGTGGCGCTTCTTCCCGCAGCTGCTTTTTTCTCTGCAGTATTTCGGCGGCGGGGTGTTTGGCGCTCGCCATAGTCTTCTAGGAATAGCAATATGCTATTCCCACAAGAAAGGCTGGGGACACTGTTATAGCATGTTGCAGACAGGAGTGAGGGCATATTACAAAGGGTTACAAGCACAGCAGTAGAAGCTGTTGTAAATGGTTATAAGCAACTTAGTGACCCCCTGGACAATCTGCAATTGATTCAAACATAGATGAACACTTTATACACAGAACCATAATAAGAAGCATGAACAGAAAGGGTGCATGACAAATCCAGGGCCAGAGGACAATGCTGTAACAGACACAGCAGCAGCGTGGCATGGAAAGTATACACAGGACAGAGTTGGTCCCCACTCCCACCTTGAAGGGCTTTCTCCCAGCACTGAAAACTGCTGCACCAGAATGATGAGCCGGATTTGTCAATTTACCGTGCAACAAGATCTCACTCTGCTGGAGCCATAAAAGCCCTGCTCTCTCGGTAGAGAGGGATGCTGGGAAATTTACTCCCACCACAGAAGGCAGCTGAGCTCTAGGTAACAACTTCGGGGCAAATAACTGTGTCTGCAAAAAAAGGAATGCCTTGGGCAGAGTGCGATGGGGCCGGCCCAAGAACATGCAGCCATAAGGCAGGTGTAAAGGGACACACTTTATCAACCAGCTTACAGTTGCTATGGATCTTGCAAGACACCATGCTGTTCCCCCTTGTTAACTCTTCTGGCTTGTCTACGCAGGGAACCTGACCAGAATAGCTATTCCAGAATCAGAGTGTCCACCCACACAGCTATAGCAGAATATTTCTAGTACTACAAATTCACACCCTATCTTATCTGGATTAAGTCCCCTGTGCAGACAAGCCCTTACACAAACAAGGACCTGTTGCTAAGACACAGAATACAGCCACTGGATTACAGCAGCATCAGTACTGGGTTTGCGTCATAACTTATTTCTTGCTGTTAGTCAGCTAAGCTATCCTGAAACCCGCCTCAGCCACGAGGAGAGTGCCACTTCCCTTCTGTGGCCTGTCCTGGCTCTGCAGGGTGCACACCCACCAGCAGCGACTTTCCTATCCCTGGAAGGCCAGGCGCACGAGCAGTTAATAAGGCATTAATACCACGCTTCTGTAGCTAGTCAGTCCCACTTGTATATGCACCACTGCCCTCAGCTGGGGGAAATGAGCAGTGCTCAAAAGTTTGGCAACTTGGTAAAGACACTCTCCATGGCTCTTTTATCTGTCCTACAATGGGCACCCCAGGGCACGCACCCCACCCCAGGTATAAGACCTGCGTGAACCAGCAGTGCATCAAGGCCCTGAGCTAGCTAAAGTTGGGCTCCAGCAGACCACCAAGGGAAGTGGATTTAAGAGGCCGGGACCTCTTAGAGGGGAGGGATAGCTCAGTGGTTTGAGCATTGGCCTGCTAAACCCAGCGTTGAGAGTTCAATCCTTGAGGGAGCCATTTAGGGATCTGGGGCAAAAACTGGGGATTGGTCCTGCTTTGAGCAGGGGGTTGGACTAGATGACCTCCTGAGGGCCCTTCCAACCCTGATCTTCTGTGATTCTATGACCGCGCCTGAGAACGTCCCGATATTTGTGCAAGACTCCAAGGACCAACAGGAAGAGCAGCCTGTAAACACTGACTGTACAGTTGTATTAAGGCACAGCCTAGGTCGCAGGTAACCCGCGGACAGGCATGGATGTGTTTACACATGTACGTGTGTTTACCTGACGTGAACGATCCATCAGGAATATAGAAAGCGCCCACTGTGATTCCAATCAAAATCAGGAATTTGAAGAACCAAAACCTGGATGGGAAGACAAGAGCCAAGAAAAGCCATGTGAGACCGAGGAAGGGAAGCAAGCTGGTGAGGCCCATCTGGGCCGAGTCCTACGCCCACTGACGCTCTTTACTTCTACTTGGAGTTCAACCAACGAGCAGAAGTGCAGTTGACTCGTGTTATTTATAGCGCATGGAATCCATGGCAGGTGTTGGCCGGCTGCCCTGTTTCCAGTCAAAAACAAGCCACACCTCTCTCTGGTCAGGAAAATAGTTACCTTTAAAAAAAAAAATCTGCTGTTGTAGATAATCTGCTCCGTGATTGGCTTGGAAAACAGAATGTTTACATGCAGCAGCCAATCAGAATACAGCTATTAAATAATGCGAGACAGAAGAACTGTTCCTTTCTTGCACCAGCATTCATTAGGGAAAATAATTAACGCTCTAGTCAGCATTTTATGGAATAGAGCAGTCATAGATCAGCGACGCCTGCTTTAAAATGAGTAAGAACCGCAGTATTTATCTAGCAGCAGGAGGCCATTACCCTGCAGTAACATCTGCTTCGACCATGAGAGCTGCAGGGAATTCAGGGCCAAAATTTGAGTGTTTGTTTATTTTAAGAGAAATGTTACATACCTACCATTACGAGATTTACCTTTGTACCAGTTCCCCTGCAGGGTTTGCAAACTAAACAATGCAATTGGACTAGAGCAAACTGGGCGTCAGGACTCCTCAGGGGGTTGTGAGGTTATTACGGGGGGGGTTGCGAGCTGTCAGCCTCCACCCTAAACCCTGCTTTGCCTCCAGCATTTATAATGGTGTTAAACATATAAAAAAGTGTTTTTAATATATAAGGGGGGGGGGTCGCACTCAGAGGCTTGCTGTGTGAAAGGGGTCACCAGTACAAAAGTCTGAGACCCCCTGGGCTAGAGCATGAGAAACAGAAAACAAAACGGGGCGTTGCCTAGTTATTGGACTCAATATCCTTCCCTACAAAGGGGGTGAATCCTAATTGCCTTCATTGCAGGAAATCTTTGGTGTGTTTCTGTGGTCTGCATTAGTCAGGAGGTCAGATCAGAGGATCCCTTTCTGGTCTTGAAAACTGAAAAGCAGATTCCCACCATGGAGGTGAAAAAGCATCCGCAATATAAAGCAGACAAGATTTTTTTGAATTACTTCATTGTGAACAATCAGTGGCTTGGTTAGTAATATGCCAAGAACATTTTAAAATAATTGTGACTTAAGTGAAGCGCTTCCTGTTAACATCAGGGAGGTGAGATAAATCACAGTAGCCTCACCCATTCTGAATTGCTGCTCTTGGGTCCTTACTGCTCCTCACACAGATCATGATCAAGGCGAAGAGGAAGAAGAACGCAGCCGTTGCAAAGCACATGCGGTACACGGACTTATGACCCAGGAAGGACTTGCAGTTGACACGACCTTGGATGCCTAGATTTGAACTGCCTCCTTCACAAAAGCCAGGAAGCTGTTACAAGGAGAGATGGGGAGAAAACACTTCTGTGAGCACCTCAGAACATTATCTCAGAGCAGTGCCTAGAGACTCCACCAAGATCACGACCATTGCGCTAGGCACTGAATTTATACAGAGGACTTGTCTACACATGAAAATTAATCCAGAATAAAGTAAGGTGTGAATCTGAAGTAGATTAATGATTCCTGATCAACTGCATGTGTGGATGCTCTTATTCCAGAACGAGTGTCTCCAAATTAGCTTAACCAACTTCCAAAAAATAAGTTCATTCAGCTGATTTGGAATAAGGCATTCTAATTCTGGAACTGAGTTAATCAGGAACAGCTATTCTGGAATAACTCCCCATGTAGACAAACCCAGAATAAAACTCAGTCCATCCCTTGAGCTAATAGGCAAAACAAAGGGGTGAGAGTGGAAGCAGAGGTGAGGTGACTTGGCCAAGGTCACATAGCAGGCCAGCAGCAGAACCAGGAATAGAACCCGTGCCTCCCATATCCCAGTCTAGTACTCTAGTCACTCCACCATGCTAGGTAATTATTTTTCCTTTTTAACTGGGATTTCAGGGGAAATAGGTCCCAGTCTTGCAAGCAGCTCTGTGCTGGCAAACCCTTTACTGTTTCTGTGCAAAGGCAGAGTTATTTGCAGGACCAGGGGCCTTTAATTCTCTACAAGTTTAGGCAAAGGGAGCTGGTAGCCAGAGTCTGACTGGTTTCACAACATCTCTTTGTAGCTTGTACACAAGGACTGATGAGAATTCACCGAGTTCTCACCAGAAATGTAACTGTTCCTCTTTGGGAGAAAACATTTAGTGAATGTGCTGCTGGCAAGGGTGCAGTCCGCAATATGCAGACAGCTCTAGCAGCGGGAGTATCATCTCCCACCAGTGAGCCTCAGCCTTAATATGGAGTGACCACTTCTAGCAATGGTGCGGGGGGGTTAAAATGCACACTTCAATCCCTGGAACATCTTCCTAGGGGATGTGGTGGATCCTCCATCCCTGGGCATCTTTAAATGAAGACTGGCTGTGGTCCTGAAAGACACCCCCTCATTGAACCACACACCCTTGGGCTCCACACAGGAATTATGGGGTGACATTCTAGGAGCTGCATAACACAGGGCAAATTAGTTTAGCATATGTTAGGATATAGATATTCAGGCCTGTCTGTAAAGGCCTATACTCTAAGAATTTAGGTGTATTCTTATCACTTGGCTAGTTATAGAGGTACAAAAGAAAGAATCAAAATCACTGTCTGCCAGTGTAAGGTCCTTCTCTTACTGTGACAGTCTGAGGCCCTGTGCTTAGGCTAAGACCTTTGGCTAAGCAGCAGAGGCAGCCATAAGCTGGGAAGCGACCGGTCACCTCCTCCCATTCCAAACTAGTCACATTGAAATAAGGTGCTATTGGACTGTTGGGAATACAATCCTGTCCTGATAGTGCCTATCACCTCCAGAGAAAGGGAAGTGCCTAGAAAATGTAAAAGGAAACTTAGTTTGATAGCATCCTGTCTGGCAAGAACTCACTTATCAATAGCCGGGATGTGAAAGCCTCACTTCTGTATTGTTTTGTCATTATAGTTCCCATTTTGCTATTGTTTGTCTGTATAATCTGTCTGGTTCTGTGATTGTTTCTGTCTGCTGTATAATTAATTTTGCTGGGTGTAAACTAATTAAGGTGTGGGATATAATTGGTTACATAATCATGTTACAATATGTTAGGATTGGTTAGTTAAATTTCAGGAAAATGATTGGTTAAAGTATAGCTAAGCTGAATTTAAGTTTTACTATATAGTCTGCAGACAATCAGGAAGTGAGGGGGTGGGTGTGTGTGGGGAAAATGGGAACAGGGAATGTGGGTAAGGAAATTGGAATCATGTTTTGCTAAAGGGGGAGATGGGAACAGGGAATGGGGGTAAGGAAATTGGAATCATGTTTTGCTAAAGGGGGAGATGGGAACAGGGAATGGGGGTAAGGAAATTGGAATCATGTTTGGCTAAGGGCAGGAATGGGAACAAGGACACAGGTGTAAGGCTCTGTGGTGTCAGAGCTGGGAAGGAGGACACTAAGGAAGGAAACTGGAATCATGCTTGCTGGAAGTTCACCCCAATAAACATCAAATTGTTTGCACCTTTGGACTTCGGATATTGTTGCTCTCTGTTCATGCGAGAAGGACCAGGGAAGGAAGCGGGTGAAGGAATAAGCCCCCTAACAGCATAATTTAGACTTAATCTATTAATTCAGTCTTCATGACCCATTGGTTACTCAGCCAGTTACAATGCCAGAACGGGACTGAGGCAGCATGGCCCAATGGACAGCGAGTTGTGAGAACTGGGTGATAGGTCACATTGTCTCACTGTGCCTCAGTTTCCCCATCTGAAAGGAGAGTTAATAACACCCTCTCTTTATAAGGCACATTAGGATCTCTGGGTGGTGGGAAGGGAACACTAAGTGCTAAGTATTAATATCATTTTTCCTTTCTTCAACATGTCAGAGGGCTTCATTATTTAAATCCTCTTTCCCCTGTTACGTTTTCTGACACCCACCCCCACAACCTCAGTTCACGCTTTGCTTCTGCCTTTGCTCAGAGGTCCCACATCAGTGAGGTAGGGCGGGACACTGGAAATGCTGCTTACCTTGTGCAGCTGTTCTTCCACACCGGGTATGATCATGATAATGGATACCAGTGTGCCCAGGAAGAGGAAGAAGGTGAAGATGAGGCGGGAGATGGTGGAGTTCCTTGAGGAGGGGCAGCAGCCGCACAGGAGGCAGGGAGCTGAGCCGCACAGACATGACACCTGGCAACGGAAAAGTCAGACTGAGCAAACAGCGCAGAACAAGGGATGGTACTGGGTGCCATGGCCAATTTGCTTCCTGCCACGGGACTAGAACCTGGACTCCGCAGTCCCTGCCCCCATGAAAAAACGGCACCTGGTTGCCTAAAAGGAGAGGGCTTCCCTCTGCCACCCCAAACCTAACCTTGAGGGGCCATTATACAAAGGGGAAGGTACAGGTTAGGCAGGGCGGTGAGAGACCCAGGGTATGACAAGGTTTGGCTGACAAGCAGTGGGATGGGCAGAGCCCGGGCTGAGAGATTCTAAGGCCAGAGTCACCACTGTGCTCAGCCAGTCTGACCTGCATCACACAGGCCTGAGGACTGCCCTGAATTCAGATAAAAGAACCTCTCTACTCCTCCTCGAGATTCCTGTTTTCGCATCCCAGGATTGCATTAGCCCTTCTGGCCACAGCATCGCACTGGAAGCTCATGTCCAGCTGAGCATCCACCCACAAGTCTCCTCTCAGAGGAGCTGATTTCCAGGTTACATAGCAAGTCTGTAATAGAGCCAGGAATTGAACCTAGAACTCCCCAGTCCCTGGCTGGTATCATAACCACAAGACCATCCTTTAGCGCACTGTAGCCTATGGACCTGATGCTGGTCTCACACTGATCAAATATTGCAATAACTCAATTGCAATCAAAGGAGTTAAACCAGAATGAGGTCAAAGTCTGGCCCCGAGTGCCTTAGGGCACTAGTGGTAGCAACGAGGATGGAAGAACTAGTGTGGACTAGCAGTCAGTGTTTTCACCACCATGTGGTCCAACTCTGCTCTGAACAGGTGAACAGCACTGGACTCCCAGCCTGCTACACCAGGGCTCCCCCAGAGAGCTGTCCCAAGTGAGAAATCCTAGGGGAAAGGCCAGTGCTGACACAGAGCTTTAGTGAGTTCTATTACAGTTTGCTTCCAACCACACTGGCTGGTCAAACTATAACGGGCTTCTGCAGGGCAATTTGCATTGTATCGATGATAATTATCCCTAGCTCTTACTTAGCTCTTCTCATCTGTAGATCCTAAAGTGCTTTACAAAGAGGTCAGTATCGTTACCTCCTTTTTACAGATGGGGAAACTGAGGCACAGAGCTGTCACGTGATTTGCCCACAATCAGACAGCAGGCCAATGGCAGAGCCAGGGATAGACCCCAGGTCTCTAGTCTCAGTTCAGTGCCCTAGCCACCAGGCCATACTGCCTCCACTGCACCTATTCCACTTTCACCTAGTCAGACCGTGCCTGCTCTGGATTGCCAGGCTGCCAGCACCACTGGCGCCAGAGTGCAGAGCGGTGGCTTAGCTAACTCAGCATAGGCTGAAGACGTGACAGCAGAGCAGCTACATGGTCATTCCACTGCCAAGGGGGATCCTTCCTCCCTTCGGGCCGTGCACTGCAAACAGAGTCTGAATACTGGATTGAGAGGATACCTGAAAAGGACTCTGTGTTGCTGGCAGGCCAGATGCCAGCTCTTGCCCAGGCTGCGGGCATTCGCTAAGAACTAACAGCCTCGTAGCTGGAGACCAGTGCAGTCGCCTGTATGTTAATTTTGCTCAAAGTAGGTATTAGTCTCCTAGGATTGTATTCAGTGTTTAGACTCTGTGAAATGCTTGTCAACTGCTGCCTGCGTTTATCTCCCTTGTAACGTCTGGATTCCAGGCTATAAGAAAACACATACGTTTTGGTTTATAACTTTAAAAAATGTTTGCCCTGAACTTGTGAACTCAGGCTCTGGAATCATCACCCTGCCCACCCAGAAGGGCTCTCGATATCAAACAGCCCATAAAGAATGATCGGTTGGTTCACGGCCCTATTGCACCTGGGAAATGCTACCTGCAAGGAAGCTCCTTCTGTCAGCTTGGAAGCTGAATGAAGAAAATAAAAACAAAGCCACAGGAAAATTTTCCATCTTTTTGGCTGTTTAAACTCTAAAGGGCTAGAGGCTCTAAACTGAAACCAAAGATCTCCAGGGTCTGATTCCTTGGCCTGCCCTGTAGACACTTTGAATGGACAGATCACTACAACTCTATCACTCTTAGGATTTAGATGGTAACTCATTGGTTTGTGTATGTTCCCTTGTTTTAACCTGTAAATAACTCTCTTATTCCTTTTTCCTAGTTAATAAACGTTTAGGTAGTTTATTACAGGATCGGCTACAGGCGTTGTCTTTGGGGTAAGATCCCGGGCACCAATTCATCTGGGGGTAAATGACTGGTCTCTTGGGACCGGAAGCAACCTGAACCTGATGTGGTTTTTTGGGTAAGTGACCATTTATCACTAAATCCAGTTTGTATGAGTGACAAGATAGACAGGAGAGTCTAAGGGGACTGTCTGTGACTCCATGGTAAGACGGTTATGGTAATCCAGGAGATCACATTTGTTACCGACTTGGTGAAATCTAATTCCAGAACACACCTGTCATAAACATACAGCTAAGGGTAGCATAAAATCCCTCTTTTACCTGTAAGAGATTAATCAGTTCCATTAACCTAGTTGGCACCTGACCAAAAGGACCAATGGGGAAAGAAGATACTTTCAAATCTGGGGGGGGTGGGGGAGGTTTTGTTTGTGCTCTCTGTGTGTTCCCTCTTGAGACAAAGAGAGAGACCAAGCAGGTAATCCAGCTCCTACTGAAACGATACATCTAAAATTACAGAAATTGTAAGTAATAGCAAGGAAATGCGTTAGATTCTTTTTTGTTTTAGCTTGTGAATTTTCCCTATGCCTAGAGGGAGGTTTATTTCTGTTTTGTAACTTTGAACTTGAGCCTAGACGGGAATCCTCTGTGTTTTAAATCTTTTTATTAGCCTCTAAAATTACCTTCCATCCTGACTTTACAGAGGTGCTTCTTTTACTTTATTTTTTTTTTTTTATAACAAAGTTCTTCTTTTAAGAACCTGATTGGTTTTTAGTGTCCTAAAAACCCAAGGGTCTGGTCTGTGCTCACCTTGTTAACCTATTTGGTTGGTATATTATTCTCAAGTCTCCCCAGTAAATGGGGTGAAGGGGCTTGGGGGGATATTTGTGGGGGGGGAATAGGGCTCCAAGTGGCCCCCCCCCCGCATGTTTGTTTAAATCACTTGGTGGTGGCAGCAATACCGTCCAAGGACAAGGGAAGGAATTTGTGCCTTGGGGAAGTTTTTAACCTAAGCTGGTGGAATATAAGCTTAGGGGGTCTTTCATGAGGGTCCCCACATCTCTACCCCAGAGTTCAGAGTGGGGAGGGAATCCTGACAACACCACTGATTTGGGGTGTCTGCCCTGTGGTAGGCACTCAGAGTCATGAGCCACTCCAGACAGCGTGACAGCCTCTAGTGTAATATGGGGTAGAAGTACTGTCTTGTTCAGGTTACACAATTGAAGAGGCCTCCTGGAGAGGAGTGTGTATATGTTATATGACAAACTGCATAAAGAAAAAAGAGCATTTGAAGTTAAGTCATGGGGGGGAATGTTACAGGAATTGAAAGCGGATTTAAATTTTAGCATTTTTGTGCGGCGAAAAGTGAACCCGTAAAACCCCCAGCATGACAGACTGACTGCTGCTTGACAGAGGCTGGGAAAGGAAGTTCTCCTCTTTGGCGTTTCTTTGCAGAGTCGCACGCTTCTGTGCGTAAGGGGACTGTTGCTAGCTCCCAGTACTAAAAGGGGGAAGGGTCAATGGGGAATCAGGACCCTGAGACTGACAGCCCCCAGGAGCAATGGGGAGAGGCTAATGCTCCAGGTCAGCCTGAATGACAGGCTAATCAGGGAGTCAGGAGGCCAGGGAGGTCCCGTCCTCTGTGTGAGCTGGAATTGCCTGGGTCAGACAGACAGAGTGGGGCCGAGCTAAGGAAAAAGCAGGGGCCCAAGCTGCGCTGGAGAGCAGAGCTGGGCCAGATCCAGAGGGACCAGAAAAGCAGCCCAGAGAGAGCAGACCCTGCCCTGGGAGCAGAGCTGCAGCCCCAAAGCCAGAGGCACAGCCCAGAGACAGCAGACTTGCCCTGGGAGGAGAGCAGCAGCAACCAGAGCCAGAGGGGCCAGAAAAGCAGCCCAGGAAGCAGGTCAGTGCCGGGAGCAGAGTCACAGAAGCAGCCTGCAGAGCAGACCTGTCCTGGGAGCAGAGCTGCAGCAACCAGAGCCAGAGGGGCCAGAGAAGCAGCCCAGGGAGCTGGAGGCAGAGCAGCAGCCGTGCTGAGGCAGAGTGGAGCTGGAGCTGGGGCTGGAGCAGTCTGGAGCCGGGTGTCGTGAGCAGCTGAGGAGAGCGAGTGGGGACCCTGGGCAGTAGGCCCAGCACAGGGAGACCCCTCAGCGAGGAAGCTCTGCAGGCCAGACTCGGAGGGGGACTGGTAACCCTGAGCGGGCAGGGGCAACGCTGGGAAGAAGGGCCCTGCCACCTAGAGCCTGTGGCCACCACCAGAGCAAGTGTCCAACCCACAGCATCCCTGCAGCACAGCCAGGGCCTGAGCAGGAGGCCTGGGACTTACAAGGAACAGACTGTGAACTGCCCTGACGTTCCAGAGACACTGTTTGTGACGTTCCCTGCCACAGAGCAGGGTGATGTGTTTCCTTCAACCTTTCCCATTTTCCCTTATTCTTTTTAAAATTAAATTGTTGATTAAATAACTTGCATTTGCTTTAACTTGTGCGTAATGGTCAGTGGGTCAGAGAAGTGCCCAGTGCAGAGAGAGTACCCCAGAGTGGGGACACCCTAGTCCCTGTCCTAGGTGTGACCACAGCAGGGTTGGGGGTCGAGCCCCCCAGGAATCCTGGGCCCATCCTTGTTGGGGTTGCGAGGACTCTGCCAGGCAGGAGAGTGGAAGGGGAGTCCTCAAGGGCAGGGAGGCCACTGGGTAAAGGAAGTGGGAGCGAGGACTCAGATCCTTTTGCTAGCCCACTTCACCGGGATAGTACAGAAGCCAGGAAAGTTCCCCACAATAGCGGGCCTATTCCCCTCCTTACATGTGTTTACCTCAGCTGGGCTCCGTTACCCAACCTTTCATATTACAGCCACGATTTACCTGCCTAGTTTTAAACTTCTCATTATGCAGAAGTGGCTTTTCCAATATTCACCCAAATCAACAGGGTTCTGCCTATTGGTGCCTGAAACTTTGGAACTGGTCCGAGTGGTCTTCAAGAGTAATCACGTGACAGACAAGAAATGCCTCCCAGAGCTGATGGTGAGGCCTCACTTCACTTGGTCAATGACAGGTTTCAGAGTAGCAGCCGTGTTAGTCTGTATTCGCAAAAAGAAAAGGAGGACCTGTGGCACCTTAGAGACTTTTCACTTGGTCAGGAGTTAAAAGGATACTAAATTGCACATTTTTAGGCAAAAACGGTCAGTACTGTATTAAAGCAGGCAGCGTGACCCTGCACGCACACAAGGGGGAAGAGCTAAAGTTGCGTGTTCGTCTTACTCTAACTTTCTGACTTCCTGGCTTTTTGAATCCTGCATTGTGCAACTTGATTGCTCTCTGAATGTGGCTCATTTGTATGGAACTTTCAAAGGGTTTGTTTTTTAAAGCAGGAGAAATAACAAGAGGATTTAAGAAAAAAGCAAAATAAAAAAATAGAAAGCATTAGTTTCTGTTATCTATGAATCCCTAAGCAGCGATCACTACCCCATCTGGAAGGAAGCTAACACAAGCAGTAGGTCCTTGTTAGGACAGCACGTCCATGAAGAAAAGATTAAGTTACCATGGAGGAGAAAGATACCACCCTTAGTTGACTGACACATGCTCAAAACTTCTGGAAGAAGCGAGGGAACCAAAAAAATGACCTTGTCTTTTAAGATGTAATCAAGAGCTGAACATTAAGACAAGTATGAGGAATGAAAAGTCACTGCTGTAATTTTGAGCATAAGGGTGTTTAAGGTTGTCAAATTCTGTCCCAGCGCAGAGACCAAAACATGGCAGTGTACACAAGCTAAATTGCTAAGGAAAATCTCTCCCATGTATACTTCATACATGATTTGCCCAGTGCCCATAACTTTGGCAAATCAAAACTTTTTTCCAAATCAAGGTCATACTCTAATACTAACAGCTGGCTCTTATCTAGCCCTTCATCCACAGAGCTCAAAAAAAGCTGAGTACCAACCCTTTTACAGATTGGGAAATTGAGACACAGAGAGATTAAGTGGTTTGCCCAAGTGAGAGAACCAGGAATAGACTCAGTCCACTGGACCATGCTAATTCTCACTGTTTCCAGGCCAAATTTCAATTTTAAAATTTCATCCAGTTTTCCTATAGTTTAAACGGGTAAAAACAAAAGTTGTGATTTTTTTTTTTAAAGGCAGTAACACAAATATTGTTTCTCCCATTTTCTGCTTCAAAACAGTCTCACTCTCCTTTGGTCAGAGATCAGCCATGGAAAATTTCAGTCCTAAAACTGAAAAGGAGGACTTGTGGCACCTTAGAGACTAACCAATTTATTTGAGCATAAGCTTTCGTGAGCTACAGCTCACTTCATGTTTTGGAGAATTATGAGTCGCTGAAAACAAGGGGCTAGAAGAGAAACTATTTTCCACCCTTCACCCTAGTGGACATGTCCTGCTCCTGCTGTGTGATACGGGCACAGTACAACCGTACTTGGGGATTGCATGACACATCCAAGTGATGTTACATCCATATTTGGGGATAAAAATAGCCAGGAAACCAGTATGTTAGAATTAGTGTAACTGAATTACAACATAACTGCTGCTGGTGACACCCTCCCAACACTTCCCTGCACAGAACGTAACACCATGTGATACTGCTAAAGCAAGGCCCTGGAGCAGTAACAAAGCAAACAGCCTTGCTATGTCCACAAGTCGGACAATAGCCGGACCATACATCAATAACGATCAATAGTTCCACCAATAAGGACAACCTAAAATGGAAAGATTAGGGCTTGTTTTTTTTGTTTTTTTTTTTATGATGTACAGAAGTGGCTACAGTTTCACTTCCAGGGCATTTGTGACATAATAATGCTACTGATCCCCCAGGCATTTACAGAGTAACAGGAAAAACAGGATTGACACCATCTGAATTTCTAACGTAACAACCAAACAGAACCACTCACACCCACAAGAGAAAGGAAAAAAAAACTATTTTCAGACTTT
The DNA here is from genome assembly GCF_015237465.2 of Chelonia mydas. Taxonomy (NCBI): domain Eukaryota; kingdom Metazoa; phylum Chordata; order Testudines; family Cheloniidae; genus Chelonia; species Chelonia mydas. The sequence continues at coordinate 15,794,933 of NC_051259.2, read as the reverse complement.
TTTTTGTATCTAATTAAAAAGCAAAAATGGACTAAACCCACTTTTGCCCCACTTCACAGGTCACCTGAATTAAAAATTATGCAAACGTCAAATTAGAGAATCATCTAATATTGCCAGAGATCTTATGACACTTGACCATATAGTCCACCTGCTCACTGAGAATTTACTTACTTAGACACACAAAGGCCTCAATTCTCAAAAGGACACAAGACACCTTAGAAGGGGCAAGTGCTCAATGGTTTCTGAAAATGAGATCTCCTTAAGGTGTCAAGTTGGGCACCAATAATTGTTAGTCAATTTGGAACATGTAAGGCCAGAGTTCATCTTGAGCCTACAATATTTTCGATCTGATCCCTCTAACAAGCCAGTGAGAAGAAACTCACATTAGCGAAACAGCACTCCCTGGAAATAACAGCATCGCTACCCCGAACATACAGAAGACATGTTCAGTTCAGCTCTGTTGGGATAATTTGTGTGGGAGAAAGATGCAAATTAATGTTTGCTGGGAGAGGGAGGGCATCGTCAATTGCTTCCAATTTTTAAACAGCTATTGTTTGGTTTTGATAATGCAAACATCGGGAAACTTGCAATTTATGCAAAAAAGTATTTCAAACAAAGCAATGCTTCTCTATTTAACTTCTTAGTAATTTCGTTGGGTATTTTCTGATTTATTGCTACTGACTAATGTAGGCCCTGATCCAGCAGTGTACTTAAGCACATGCTTATCTTTAAGCACAAATAGTCCTATGCATTTCAATCCTAACATTAATTTTCTTTTGTTTGTTTTTAAAGTGTAGGGCCTAAAAAAATATGAGATCTTTATTGTTTTTAATTTGGGTTTCTTTTTATTTGCTCTCTGAGCCTTTAGGGCACACTCGATTCACATTTTCAGGCTTTTCTCCACAACTATGAGAGCTAGATACTTACTTTTCATTTTTAAAAGACAGTTGGGGTTCTCATGCAGTGACTTTTCAAGCATCTGGGGCTTCACACTAACCAAAACAATCACAAGAGTGCAAGACCAAAGTTAAGCATGCGCGTCAGTGCTTTGCTGGGTTGGGGCCGTAAGCCGTTTCGGTCGTGCCTGGGCAGCAGGATGTTAAACGCATGGATTGTTATTGATTCCAAAGGAAGTATACTGGGAGCAAATGCTAATTAAAAAATTAAATACAGCTGTTTTGAGTTCCTCGCTACATTTCTGTTATCCTCAAGGGAAAAAAATACATCCACAATATTTTTGGAGAGTGTTAAAAACAACTGGAGTACTGTGTCCAGTTTTGGGCCCCACACTCCAAGAAGGATGTGGAAAAATTGGAAAACGTCCAGCGGAGGGCAACAAAAATGATTAGGGGGCTGGAGCACATGATTTATGAGGAGAGGCTGAACGAACTGGGATTGTTTAGTCTGTGGAAGAGAAGAATGAGGGGGGATTTGATAGCTGCTTTCAACTACCTGAAAGGGGGTTCCAAAGAGGATGGATCTAGACTGTTCTCAGTGGTAGCAGATGACAGAACAAGGAGTAATGGTCTCAAGTTGCAGTGGGGGAGGTTTAGGTTGGATATTAGGAAAAGCTTTTTCACTAGGAGGGTGGTGAAGCACTGGAATGGGTTACCTAGGGAGGTGGTGGAATCTTCCTCCTTAGAGGTTTTTAAGGTCAGGCTTGACAAAGCCCTGGCTGGGATGATTTAATTGGGGATCGGTCCTGCTTTGAGCAGGGGGTTGGACTAGATGACCTCCTAAGATCCCTTCCAACCCTGATATTCTATGATTCTAATAGAGAGACAAAAATACACAGGATTTTCCAAGAGAATATGTCAGTAGCACATGCTCAAAACCTGCAAAGAACTCTTCTTCAGAAATGTTTCAAGGGGACCAGGAAACACCACCACACAGCTTATACCCAAGAGTTCTGACTGCGTAACAGAGCCTAACAATGCACCAATTAGTCTTCAGGTTTAATGTGAAAAATGTTTTTCAAACATGTTACCAGTCTGTCTTTAAAATCCATGTACCAGCACATCTATGGAGAAATGCAAAAAGATCCTATAATGTCGTATATGCCGACCCTGCATGGTGTGAACTAGTGGGGGGGGGGCGGGGTGCTGGTGAAGTCAAGCAGATTTTATACAGGGGTGAAGGAGGATCCAATTAAGTATAACCCAGTTGGTACAAGTGTCAGAATTTAGTGGTTCAGCTCCAGAGAGAGCAGCAGCTGAATAAATTGTTTCTTAAGTGAACCCACTTGCAAAGTCACTCAGCTTTGTGTATCATCTGAGAGCAGACGGAGACTTTAAAGGCGTTAAAGCCAGGGCGTCTAGAGATTTGTTATTTTAAAATAGAATCTCTACCCAGTTGAGTTTTACCTCTACGTTTAGCTCACTTCCCCCACACTAGCAGGGCAGAAGTAGCAAAATAAATACAGCTGGCTTCATTTCAGCAGACCGTCCCCAGAGCAAACTTGGTGGCGGGGGAATGTCTCTAGCTAGAAAGTTATTCCGTGTAGGGGAATGGGAGTCACAGACACCTATAATATGAACAGGCTGTGGCATGCTGAGCAGCTTCAGAGAGAGAGACTCTTTCAAGACAAAGGCCCAAGTCCTGCTCACTTTACTGACACAAGTAGCCCAACTGAAGTCCAGCCAGATCAGACTCCAATGTTTCATCTTCACTGTGTTAGCGACCCCACTGTAAAAACCTAGTGGAGACTTCCCGTGAGGCAGGTGAGGTCATCTGCGGGCCAGGTACAGGGCTGACCTCGTGGAAGGCACTACAGGTGTGTAGCTTCCACTAGGATTTTATAGCAGGATAGCCAACACCAGTTAAGTTATCCCACAGCGACAGACTCTTTAGTAGGGAAGATATTGCCTGAGTATGGAACAGTTAAGAGTGCTGTCCAGCTTACTATCAGCACCAGACTGCAGGGCAATGCTACCATCACACGCCTGGGAGACATTAGTCCTGACAGCAAAGCTACATTCACAGCCGAGACTGTACTTTCGTTCCCGTTTCCAGCAGATCAGTTTCAAACAAAACTTCTGGGCTGAAAGTTTATGCAGCTGTTTCTTCCTGTTGGATAGCCCAGAAAGAGTGATTTTTCGGTCAAAAAAGTTATTCACCATCTTCTCGCTACGGAATGTGTGATCTACTAAGCTTGAAAAAGAAAAGTTATTTAAAGAAGTTGCATAAAGGAAGTTAACATGTGACACATGTGCCAGACATTACTTTCCTTACAGACCAAAGTATGCTGTGATCTGTAAACATTTATTTCAGTGGCCACTCATGTTCTTCCTTTTTAAAACCCCTAAGAAATTAAATTACCCGTCTCCCCCAAAAGTGCAGCATTACTGCCAAGAATCAACAGGCACAAAAGCCAGGAAACTCAAGTTATAGTTCTCATTCTGAATTTAAAAGGTGACCTGCAAAATATTAATAATGTGGTTGGCAAAGGCATAACATTTAACATCTACAAGAATGTAAACAACGTTACAGTGGTTGAGTATACCAGAACTTTGCATATCCTGAGTAGAGAGTCTAATTTTAAATTCTCTGCCATGACTATTCATTACCTATTGGTTAAATTCTGGGTGCTCTATAGCAGTGGTTCTCAACCAGGGGTACGTGTACCCGTAGGAGAATGCAGAGGTCTTCCAAGGGGTACATCAACTCATCTAGAGATTTACCTAGTTTTACAACAGGCTACATAAAAAGCACTAGCAAAGTCAGTACAAACTAAAATTTCATGCAGACAATGACTTGTTTATACTGCTCTATATACTATACACTGAAATGTAAGTACAATATTTATATTCCAATTGGTTTATGTTACAATTATAGGGTAAAAATGAGAAACTCAGCAATTTTTCAGTGCCAGTGTGCTGTGACACTTGTATTTTATGTCTAATTTTGTAAGCAAGTAGTTTTTAAATGAGATGAAACTTGGGGGTAGACAAGACAAATCAGACTCCTGAAAGGGGTGCACTGGTCTGGAAAGGTTGAGAGCCACTGCTTTATAGTGTTGCATTAACAGTTTTTTTGTATTAAATATCATTAATCTCCAGTGTAATACTGAATCCCTGGGCACTGTGGTCTCTTTGATATCTTACCATCCCTTTCCTCGTTCTCAGAGCAGGCTACTGCACTTTAAGAGAGAACATAAGAATGGCCATACTGGGTCAGACCAACGGTCCCTCTCGTCCAGTATCCTGTCTTCCAAAAATGGCCAGGTGCTTCAGAGGGAATGAACAGAGCAGGCAATCATCAAGTGATCCATCCCCTGTCGTCCACCCCCAGCTTCTGACAAACAGAGGCTAGCAACACTCAGAGCATGGGGTTGCACCCCTGCCCATCCTGGCTACTAGCCACTGATGGACCTATCCTACAGGAACTTATCCAGTTCCATTCTCACATGTGCTTGCAATTTAAAAACTTTCTAGACAGAAGAAGCTTGGCCATAACCACTTCACCTAAGTCTGCTGAACCCACTCATTACACACATCTCTCCTCCCTCACCAGTGCATCCTCCAGAAGACTGGGAGGAAGGGTTGCTTTAAGACAAAAATGAAACTGAGCAGCTAATGTGTTTTGTCATATTGCAGTACCTGACACTGGGGGCCAAATTCTGGTGCACTGTGTAAATGCCTCCAAAATAGGCTCACAGCTATGAGCTCACATACCACAGTACAGAACCAGATCCCGGCTGGCAAGAGGATCAGCCTCCACATGGATTATTTCCACCAGCAGCACAAATAATCTGTGCCAGGGAGGTTGCATCATTCCTGTCACTTGGTGAGGGGCCCGCGTGCATAACCATAAGAGAACAGATCCTCAGCTGGTGTCAACTGCCACAGCGCCACTGAAGTCAAAGGAAATACAACCATTTCTGCTAGCTGTGGATCTGCCACAGAGACCACAGTCCCAGCCCCCAGAATGACCCTCTGGCTTTTGGGGGAGAAAACCAGAACTGGGGTTGCAAACTGCCAACACGTGCTCTCAGACCACAGACTGATTGTCTGGCACTTACATACGTGCACACAGAATGTGCAGCTAGAGTCTGCGATGCATTTCCTACCTGAGGCCTCCAAACATTGTTCAAAATCATACAAACTGAGTTTTAAACACCCTAGCGCAGGAGGCTGCAGGCCACTTGTTGCAACTGCCTTTGGAGCATTTAGTCAGGTTGTGAAACCATCTCAGTTCCAGCCAGTATCGGCCACCTGATACTACTCTCAGTTGTGTTGCAATAATTACTAGGCCTGGCGGCTACAAGTAGGCCCTGGTGATCCTGTTCTGAAGTTAATTTACATTGGCCTCCTTCCAACAGGTAATCACATAGAGGTGTGTTTAGAGGAAAACAAACTGGTTTTTAAACTTCCATCTTGGGTAGGTCCCTTTAACAATATCTTGGTGCTTTCACACACAAGGAGGGTGTGAGTCGATTGCAAAGGCACACGTGATTCAATAAGGAAGAGGTATCGGGGGGGGGGGGGGGGGGGGGGGGTAGCCGTGTTAGTCTGTATCCACAAAAACAACAAGGATTCTGGTGGCACCTTAAAGACTAACAGATTTATTTGGGCATAAGCTTTCGTGGGTAAAAAAAAACACTTCTTCAGATGAGAAAGAAGATTCAGAGCACATTTGTACATATATTTTGTGTGTGTGTGTGTTTTCAAGCTCCTAAGCATTTTCACTCTATTACTGTGCCTATCATAGACAGGTCTGAAGCACTGGAAACATTTGACAAGGAAGACAGGACATGCCACTGAAAGCCCGGATCAGATGACAGTGTTGCTAAAGAAAACTCCCAAACATTACCCCAGAAGTCTAGAAGACCCTCCCATACGTTAAAATTACACATGGCACAGTTTGAAAGAAAACTAAAAACTGACAAAGCCCTGGTATTTAATAGACAAACATTACTTATTTTAACTTGATCTAACTAAAATACCTACATTAAAGAAAAAAAACTAGTAATGTTTAGGGCAGTGGTCCCCAACCTTTCTGTGGGAATAGCATATTCTCGGCGGCATTTCGGTGGACGGTTCTCCGGTGGCCACGCTTGGCGGTGGCATTTCCACGGCGTGGTGTCCTGTGGGCGCACAAAAATGCCCCAGTGGGCGCCATGGCATTGGTCCGCGTTGGGGACCACTGGTTTAGGGGATTCTTTTTGGCTATCTGAGAAGTGGAAGGGTGTTTTACCTTTTAAGAGTTCTTTACTTTCTGTTGTGAAGAATTTATGCTAGTGCCACATTTACCAATTTCGAGTCTGATCCTGCAAACCCGAGGTCATGAGGGTTGTCCCATTGGGAGTACTCATTCTTGTGTTCGCAGGATTGGGTCCTGCCTCCTTACACCTCATGGTTTTATTTGCCTTAACAAAATCTGCAATTTTGTTTTAAAATGTCAACATGTAAAAACATTACACTGCTGCTTTAAGCCATAAAACCACACAGTCTTTCTTGATAAAGAACTTCCTTAAGTTTGTCTCATAAACAGTCACAAAAGATGCATGCCACAAACACAAGCCGTTTCTGGCTTTGAAAGAACAAGAAACAAATTTCATGCAAATTACTCTAACTGGCTACACAGTCCTCTCTCATTTTAAAACCAAGCGTGCGTATGTGTGTGTATATATACGTGCAAGCTTTGAGTAACAACTAACTAGTCACTTTAACAATAAGCCATACACAGTTCTGTATTATTTTATACACTCCGGCTTTTAAGTTTAGGGAGATTGGGAGAATCCAAAATTTGCAAAGAATTTGTAGACAGGAAATTAAATACCATGATCAAGTTTTGCAATAAATATTTTAGACACTTTAGAAATATTTAGAGACACAAAAAGGCTCCCACACAAGTTTTATGTTGCACAACATATGGTGATACATGGACTTCCTTCTGACCTCACTCCCCTAATTTACACTGTTGGCTTTATTTGAAGGTTTAGGAGGTTGGAAAGATGACTAAGAAATTGGTTAGTCTCTAAGGTGCCACAAGTCCTCCTGTTCTCTTTAAGAAATTATAGTGATTGAAGCATTTTGTCTAGAAGAGAAGTGGAGAACACGTTCATTTATGAAAGAAAAAAAATATCAAACTTTCAAATGACTCTTTATATTTCAACAGAGAACAAAAAGCAACTCAAGAGAGGGTTACAGCCAGCGAGCCGCAGGTAACAAGGCTTAGCGGGACAGAGTCAATTTCAGGGGGAAGAGAAGAACAAATCTGAGCCCCTGCAAAAAGGCAGATCTTCGCCCTCGGGAACAAAGGGAACTCGGAGGGAAAGAAAGGAGCAGAGAGAGACAATCAGCAGGGGAGAGGGGGACAGGAAAAGTGGGACGGGGGAAACAGAGAACGAAAAGGGGAGGGAAGAAGAGGGACCCAGAAGGCTGGCGGGAGCAGACCGGACCGAGAGAAGCACCCGGAGAAAGGACAGAGGGGAGCGGGCGGCGGGGCACGCCGCAGAGGGCGCTGCCCGGACCGGGGCACTCACGCAGCTCAGCAGGGAGCAGACCCCCAGGCAGGCCCCCATGGCGCAGGACGCTCCGGGCGCAGCAAGCCCCGCTCCAGCCGGCTCCCGGCGTTACAATGTTCCCGGCGCTCGGCCGCTCTCCGGCCCCTTCCGCCCCCGCGCTCGGCTCGTTCCGCCGGGCCCCGCCCGCCCCGCACCTGGCGGGCCGGCCTGAGTCACGCATGGGCCGGGCGGGGCTGGCGCGGGGTCCCTGGGCTGGCCGCTGGCCGTGCACCCGCTGGAGCGGCCCCGGGCTCTGCGAAGGGCGCCCACGTTCCCCGGCCCCTGCAGCCTCCGGAGACCAGCCCGCTCTGTGCCAGCCTGGGGCGCGCAATGCCGCGCTCCCCCTCCTAGCTGGCCAGGGCTCCCCTCAGCATCCCCCGGGGTGGTGCGTTTTGCATGTGGCAGCAAAGGAGTCCGTGATGGCGGGGGGGCCGGGGCTGATCAAAGGGCAGGATCCCCGTTCAGCCCTGGCTGTGAGTCATGGGCTCACACGGCCTCGCTCACTGACAGCCCATGTCTACACCGCTTTAGTGACAGCCGGATACACGCTGGGCTCTGGCACACCGAGGTACAGGAGGGAACCCACCCTGCAGTAAAACACCTACAGCTGGCCTGGGTCACCTGACTCAGGGCCAGGCTGCAGAGGTGTAAAAATACAGTGTAGAGGATGCTCCCTGCTCATGGGGTCTCAGCACCCAGGCTCCAGTCCAAGCCCAACCATCAACACTGTGATTTTGTAGCCCTGGAGCCAGAGTCCCGGGAGCCCAAGTCAGCTAGCCCAGGCCAGCCACCTGTGTTTTATTGCAGTGTAGACATACCCTGAGCACCCCCAGGCAGAGATGTTGATAATGTAGGTAACCAAAATTGCTTCCACTAATAAACAGCTCAGTTCCTTAAAATCTAGCCTAAAGCTCTCCTGAGTCTCAGTTTCCCCATTTTACCCATGAGTACAATGGGGAAAATACCTCAGAGAGGTGTTATAAGGCTTAACTGGTTAATGTTTATGAAGTGCTGCTGTTAAGGTGTTTAGGACTATGTCAGTCTTAACTACTGGTGTGTTATGAGTGGGGTTAAAACTCATTGGAACTGGTGGGCGGAAGAGCTGCCTTTCATCCAGAATAAATGTAAGAAGCAATTGAATTCCTTCATGGAATAGGTAGCTGAAATAATAGGGGCCCCTGCCCAAAACAAAGCCATGTGCAAGGCTAAACTAGGAGCCGAGCTAGGCAGCCCAAGGGGGTTCCACTGTGATCTGCTAACAAACGCTGGGGCAGGGGAGTGATTGGATTGGAGCAGTGTGTCTGTGTGTGAGAGAAAGAAAGAGAAGCAGCAAGAAGCAACACAGAAACAGACACCGAGAAGGAGCAGAATGCTAAGGAATAAACAGAAAAAGTGCTGGGAGCATGGCTCATAGAAAAAACCTAGAGAGAAAGCTTTGGGGCTGAGTGCTAGCTGAAAAGAGGCGTGGGACTCTGAACAAAGAAACCATCTTCTGTTTAATTCCTACTGTGCTCAGGAAAACAGGTCTTTGCACATTCTTTGTAAATAAACAAGATTGCATCAGAGAAATACCTGATTCATATCGTCCATTTCTCTTCCTAATGGAAACAACTCGCAAGGCCTCCAAAATTGGCAAACTGTTCCAATCAAAAAGGGGTAACAGTTAGTATGATGATGAGGTTGTTATGTGACCTAGTCAAATGAAGATTTCCACATTCTCCTCCATACTCTTAGGAAAGCAATGAAAGTACATGGAGAAACTCTAGGATGGGGAAACTCTGTAAGAGTTGGTTGTATGACTGATCCATGGAAAACTTCTCCCAAGGTAAGAACAGGCAGAGCCCTAAAGAAATGAGATCGCTGGGGAACAATGTACTCTAGGAAGATGGTTTCCCCATCTCCCTGTACAGTAGAATTAATTTCTTAGATATCCAAATGTGGCCACGATGTGTCCCAATGTAACTAAACAGCTTTAACCACAGAAGTATGGGTTTTCATGTGGCCTCTGCAGCTGAAAAAAAAAATCAGTGAAAAACTATCAATGAACAGCTCTCCTCCATGAATGGCTACAGCCCAGGAGAACATTTCTCTAGCCTGCCAAACAGACGAGGAATGCAATGAAACATCCAAAACTGTATCCTGGGGGACTGGATGAGGAATGTGGAGAACCAGCATGTAAAATGGACACCCTGTGAAATCTCAGGGACCTGTGGATTTTTCATAGGCATTTCCAGAATGGATAAGACCTGAGGTCCATTTAATTCAGCATCTTCTCTCCAACAGTGGCCAGCACCTGATGAAGGCAGAAGAAACGCCACCCGCTGGGTGACTTTGGGAAGTCATGTCCCCACCCTGTGCTTTAGTTTTCCCATCTGTGAAATGGCGCAAATGATACTGATGTCCTTTGTAAAGCGCTTTGAGATCTATGGATAAAAAGTACAGTATCAGAGCTAGGTGTTATTAGTCAGCTGTGGGATAATCAGTCCCCCGTGAAAGTCTCACCCTAGTCGCTATTACACTAGAAATCTGTAAATAATGCACACAAATACAGATACAGCATCTCTTTGGTTATGTTCTGCATAATACTGAGCATAAACTAAACGGCAAATACTGAAGCTTTTTATTTCTATTCTCTTGTTCAGACTGCCAGCCATCAAATAGGTTTGATTGTTGCTATGTCAGCAACTGACCTTCAGAGCGATGTTCATTATTTGTTTTGTGAACAAAGCATTTTATTCACCCGATTATAGACTATACAGACAAACTTTAGACACTCATCTTTTAAATTCTTGGCCTCAGCTTCTAGCTGCCCCTCTTACCCAGTACAAGGGCTTGAAAGGTTTCCATTTAAAAGGGTTTTAAAACCCTATTAAGTGTATTCCATGAAATCAATTCCCTGCAGTCCCTATTATCTGAGGCCTGAAGAAGTGGAACCCACTATATTTATATGGGGGTGTTTTACCCTTTTCCTGCACTGCCTGTGTTCACATTAGCTCTTATGTCAGGTGCAGATGCTAAGAAGGCCCCCATTCAGTGATGATTCCCACTGACAATTGCTTTTTGAGATCTGTCAGTTGTGCAGTTCTCAATCCATTTAACATGTGCTTAATTGATATTGTATCATGCTAACTTTTGTAATTAGAATGTCATGTGGCAGTAATTCAAACACCTTAGAAAAATCTAAGTATGTTACAGCTACACAGTTACATCTATCGGCCGAAACAGTAATCTCAAAGAATGCAATCACGTATGTTTGACAAGACTATTTTCCATAGAACCAGGTTGATGGGCTTTAATTCTTTAACAGTTCTTTGTCTATTTAGGTTGTAAACTCTTCAGGGCAGGGACCATCACTCACTGCCTGTCTATACAGCACCTAGCACAATGGGGCCCTGGTCTTGACTAGGGCCTCTATTGCTACTGCAATTCAAACAGTAATAAGAAGAAGCTAGGGTGGTTTGAAGCCAGAGGTCCTTTGTTAGGGAACTGGGAGCCCTATAAGCAGGTTCCTATTCCCAAGAATCTGGCGCAGTGTCTGCCTTAACTGATACTGGTGAATAATGAGCAGGTGTCAAAACAGGGGTAGGACTGATGGCTTCAGAGAAACCAGGAAGAATGGGGAGGAGAGGCGGATTCTGACAGCGCTAAACCCCTGGAAGCGCTGGGAGAAGAATGCAGACTCTGCTAATGGTGACTAATGAGAGTCACTCCGAGCAAGCTGGAAAACTGCTTTGTGCAAACAAAAACCTAGGAGCTGCAGTGTCCAGAGTTGTCTGATTAACAAAGAAGGAGACTCCAGAGTAATCCGCAAGATGAAATTCATGGAGGGGTAATAAAAAAATCTCACCTGAGGCAACAGATATATCTGAAGGTAAAAGCAGGGTGTTAAATGAGGCAGTATGTCCTACTGGACTGGGACTCTGCCACTGGCCAGCTGGGTGGCCTAGGGCATGTGAAGTCACTGCTCTGTGCCTCAGTTTTCCCACCTGTAAAAAGGGTATAATGATGGTGACCTCCTTTGTAAGGCACTTCGAGACCTACTGATGAAAAGGGCTATAAGCGTAGCATGTCCTGTTGAAATGCTAAACTGCAGCTCCCCCTTGAACTAGAGAGGAGAATCTGTGGCTTAAAAAAAAGTCACAGAGCTTAGAGATGGAAGAGCGATAAATCCTGTCTAGTCCGTGACTCTGCCAAAGCAGCACTGTTCCCTTTTGCACATTTACTTCAGTGCTCTCCACCAAACCAAACAAGATATGTACACAGCCCTTATTGCCTTCCTGCCGAGCATCGCCCAACGTCTATGACAGAGAGGAGGGTTTTACTAACCCCACTGTACAGATAGGAAACTGAGAGACAAAGTAACTTCCCTAAGGTCTCACAGTAACTCAGGGCAAAGTCAGAAATTCAGCTCAGGTCTCCTGCATTGCAAGGCACTGCCTTGCCTGCAAAAGCACCCGTCCTGCAGTCTTATTGAAAAATGGTTCTTCTGCCCCTTCCCTCCAGGCGACCATTCCACGCCCTGACAAATCTCACTGCCTGGGCTGTTTGCATGTTCATTATCTTAACTTTTCCCTTTCTTGGTGCCCCCCCAGCTCCTAGTTACACGCTCTTGCACTAGCCAGAATAACTCTTCTTCTCCCTCGACGTTCACACCCTTCAGGTCTTTGGTGGCTTTTAACATTCCCCACCCGCGCACCTCCTGTAACACCTCATTGCTCAGCCAAGCTAGACATGAATTTCTCCTTATAACCAGTCCCTTCACCACTTCCCCATATAATGTGTGCTGCTTTTCTCTAAACTCCCTCCATCAGAGTCTTCTGGCAGAGAGATGCCCAGACATAACTGATGGCCCCTGTTTGTCTAATTCAGCACTGCTCTGGCAGGAGAGTGCTCCAGCCTGGGGCTCCCTTGACCTTGGTGAGGGGGTTCCCATCTGCCAAAAGGAAACAGCTTAACTGTTACTGTCACCCACTCAGTAACGCTGCATCCCCAGGTGGGTCAGCAGCAGGAGGGATTTTACTTGGGACCTGTGAAATCACAGGGGTGGTGAAAGGGCCCTAAGGGAGTTAGGCACCCCACTGTAATGGAGTTTCAATGGGATTTGAGGTTCCTGACTCCCCTAGGTTCCTTAGGATACTGAAAAATCCCATACTGAAAAAAAAAGAGCCAGATTTTCAAAAGCACTCAGCAGCTCCCACTGGGACACTGAAAGCCCAGCCCTTTAAGTTAGGTGCCTAGAGGGGAGCAGGGGGGTCATTTGCTATGCGGAGGAAAGGGGCAGAAGTTGTCCCCACAACCTTAGTTTGCACCCCCCACCTCCCCATCCCCAACTTTTAAGCTGCGGCCTAAGGCAGCAGATTTCTGAGAACTGCCTCGGGCTGCCGATTTGGCCCAGCTGCCTCAAACCTCTACGTCCTAACCCAGCACCTTAACCGGCAGGCTGTACCGTGGGACATGCACGCACCCTGTTCTGCAGCTTGCAAAAGGAGGGCGTTTTCTCTAACATTCAGCTTAAATTTTCCTTTGTTTGCATCTAGGACAGGGGTCGGTAACCTTTCAGAAGTGGTGTGCTGAATCTTCATTTATTCACTTCAATTTAAGGTTTTGCGTGCCAGTCATACATTTTAACGTTTTGTAGAGGGTCTCTCTCTATAAGTCTATTAAACTATTAAACAAGGTTTTCAAAACATTTAAGAAGCTTCATTTAAAATTAAATTAAAATGCTGATCTTACGCTGCCGGCCCGCTCAGCCCGCTGCCAGCCTGGGGTTCCGTTCACCTAGGCCGGCAGCGGGCTGAGAGGGGCCCTGGCTGGCAAGGGGCCGGCAGCCAGAACCCCAGACTGGCAGCGTTCCCCAAACTGGGGTTCCATCTGGCGGCTCCTGCCAGCCAGGAGGAGGAGGGGGAGGGGCAGGACCCAGCACGTTGGGGGAAGAGGCAGGGGAGGGGGGAGAGGAGGAGGGGCAGGACCCCAGCAGGCTGGGGGAAGAGGCGGGGGAGGGGGGAGAGGAGGAGGGGCAGGACCCCAGTGGGGGAAGAGGCGCGGGAGGGGGAACTTGCCTGCCTTGCAGCAGCAGCCGGCAGGACCAAGCTTCTTCACCCTGCCCCGTGTGCCATTAAACATCGGCTCACGTGCTGTCTTGCCACCCGTGCCGTAGGGTGCCGACCCCGATCTAGGACCATGCTGAACAGCTTCTCTGTCTCCTCACAGGGAGTAAAGTCTTACTCGTGGCGTATGGTGCTACTCGGTGGGTGAAGTACGTCCCTCTGAAGAGGGCCAACACAAGGAACCGCTTAGCGCAATGCCTCCAAAGCGGTGCCTAGGCCTTGTGTGGGCTCTCTGCACAGTGGGGAATTTCATCCTTCGCTGGCCTGATTTTCAGAGGTGCTGAGCGCCCCCAGCTCCATCCAAAGTCAATGGGAGCTGCGGGTGCCCAGGCTATGGGAGTAAGAGTGACAGACTCTGACCCCGAAGCCAGAGGGGACGGGGCAGCTTTCTGCAGGGCTGTGGGGCCTCAAGAACCCTCCCTTTCTGATGCCCCGTTCCCATGTTCCGTTTGCTTTCTGGGAGCGAATTCCTCAGTCAAACAAAGTCTCTGACGCCCAAAATCTGGCTGGCTGGGAAACTGCTCTCAGCTGCAGTGTCTTGTTGCTCATTTACACTCCTCAGGAGTCTGGCTGAGCTCATTACTCACTGTCCAAAGATCTTCAGGTGGTTACTGAGCTAAATTTAAACCCACCAAACTTGCCCTGACTTTCCTGTGCAAAGTCTCTGGAAACTATTCAGGCTCAGGTTTCAGAGTAGCAGCTGTGTTAATCTGAATTCACAAAAAGAACAGGAGGACTTGTGGCACCTTAGAGACTAACCAATTTATTTGAGCATAAGCTTTCTTGAGCTACAGCTCACTTCATCGGATGCATTCAGTGGAAAATACAGTGAGGAGATTTATATACACACAGAACATGAAAAAATGGGTGTTACCATACACACTGTAAGGAGAGTGATCACTTAATGTGAGCCATTACCAGCAGGAGAGCGGGGTGGGGGCGGGGAACCTTTTGTAGTGATAATCAAGGTGGGCCATTTCCAGCAGTTGACAAGAACGTCTGTTCAGGCTCAGGAACCTAAAATGATGCCACTTCTTCAAGGCAAAGGCAGATGAACAAAACAGCCCTGAGTGAAGCCCTGTGAATTGTCCCCAGCTAAGGTGTGCTGGGCTGGTCTCACCTAAAACCCTCTGTCTCCATGCGCCGCCTCTTAGATCTTACAGCTCCCTCGGGGTCCCTTGCTCCTAGTTTATGTGGGTAGGGTGTTAATTCTGAGGGCTTGTCTCCATGGAAGTTGCCACAGTGGCATAGCTCCTCCGCGGCAGCAGCTCTGCCGTAGCAAGACACTAGCTACCCCAACAGCAGGGATTCTCCTGTTGGCGTAGCCTCCTCAAGAGGCAGTAGCTAGGTTGACTGAAGACTCCTACCATCGCCTAGTGCTGTCTGCACGGGGATTTAGGTCGGCATAATTACTCCACTCAGGGGTGTGGATTTTTCACACCATTGACTGAGGTAGTTAAACCAACCTAATTTTCTAGTGTAGACGAGGCCTCAAGTTCCAACTAAATCCAGAAACACTGCAGTTTAGTTCCTTTGAATGAGTCAGTCTTAGCATCTGGAACATCTTTTCACCCTATCATCTCTTTGGAAGACCTCCTCCCCCCTTCCCAGCCCCCTTGTCTCTTCCTCAGCTAGTATCTACGCTTTCACTCTGACACTCGGTTATTTATCCTCTGGGAAGCCCTTTTGCATGCATGTGCTATGAAAGACGTTATGCAAAATGAAGCAGGCTGGGAGAAGGCAAAGGAGCAATATGACTTTGGGAGTGAATAATGACTGTGATGAATTTGCTCTTTGTTAGCCAGTGCACCCAAATCAAAGACGCATGAGATTTTGAGCTGTGCATCCAGAGAAGCCTGGAGGATCTATAGGAACAAGAGTTTCCCTGACAGTACATAAGTCACTAGACAAGAGAGTGAGTCTAGTTCTGGCAAAAGGCACAAGTCCGGTCACAAGAAAAATGCTGAGACAGAGACAGAAGTGTTGAGTGCGGATGAGTTACAAACAAAGACCAGCCAGCCCTTGCCACTGTAAATGGGAGAAAAGGACACAAAGATGCCATGGAGACATGGAAAGGAAAGGGCTGGCCCGAGGCCAAGGAGCTCTTGGAGATATTAGGAAGAGGTCATGGACCAAAGGTGAAAGTGGGAGCGGTATCCAGGCAATGCTACTGGAATGTCTTTCCCTGCAGGCTTGTTGGGGTCTCAATGGAGCAAGCTATCCAAAGAGAGCACATCAATTCCAGGGGGAGGAAGCATTTGCGGGTCCCCTAGAAGAGGGGGCAGTCGTGCAGGGGAGCAGGCACTGGCTCTGCTGGGGGAGTTAAGATGCTGTAGATTTGTAAAGAGAGCAGCTGGTTGTTTTTTTTGCATTTTCATGTTTCTTTCTTCCTACCATAGGGGGCCTGATTCTGGTCTCCCTGACACTAGGGGATCAGCACTGTAACTCCAGGGACCTCAGTGGAGTCACTCCTGATTTACACCAGGGTCAGTGCGATCAGGATCAGGCCCACGTGTAAGTAGCAATGGCTTTGTTGTCAGGCATTGTACACACTCATCCTTTCCCAGCCTGACTGCACCAGCTTTCGGGATGGTCTCTCAGGAGGCCTTGGCATGACTAACTGGCGATGCAGCATCCTAATGGCATAATACTAATTATAGAAGCACTCGCCGCTTGTGAATTCCTTTGGAGGTGGGTTTCCATGGAGCCCCTCTCTGTGCAGGGACAGCTCCCTGTTTTCTGCCCTCTCTTACTCCAAGTACAATAGCAACCCTTTGCCTTGGTTTAGCGCCTGCCCTCCCTGTTCTTCACTACCAGCAAAGAGCCACATTTCACCACGCCACCCCGTTTTAGAGACGGGAAGCTGAAATACTGAGACTTCTCCCTTCCCACCCCGCCCAGGTCAGAGAGGCCATTGGCAGAGCCAGGAACAAAAGCCAGGCATCCTGGCTCCACCTTGTGCCCTAATCACTAGATCAGGGGTTCTCAACTTTCTTCTTTCTGAGGCCCTACCCCCAACATGCTATAAAAACTCCCACAGCCCAGTTGCACCACAACTGTTTCTCTGCATATCCAGTAGATAAAAGCCAGGGCCAGCATTACGGGGCAGCAAGCAGGGCAATTGCCCAGGGCCCCACGCCACAGGGGGCCCCGTGAAGCTAAGTTGCTCAGGCTTCAGCTTCAGCCCTGGGCAGTGAGGCTTAGGCTTCAGCTTTCTGCTCTGGGCCCCACCGAGTCTAAGGCCAGCCCCTCTCTGGTTTATTTTCATGGCCCCCCAGGGGCTCCCTGACCCCTGGTTGAGAACTGTTCCACTAGACCACGTTAAAAACAGTGTTCTGGCTACTGGGTCTCCTTTCTTACCCTTTGTCCTGATCTCCGGTTCATTCCCTGATGTAATGGAGCCACACAGCGATTGACTGCAATTAACTCAAGTTAGCAAACAGTGTGTCAGTGCTGGTCTGGCCACCACACAGACATTTGTTCCAGAACACACGGGTTTTTGCTTTGCTAGGCTGAGTCCGAGGGTAACTAGAGCTAATGTTAGCTATTAACTGGCAATCACCTAGTCTAGCTGCATTAAGTGAGATGGGTATTAGGCCCTATGTGTCTAACAATTGATTACCGACTTGGGATAACCAGTCACCCCTGCCAAATGGGGGCATGCTGCCTGGTGCTGAGAAGGAAAGTAATGACTGAACAATATGGCACATCAGGGAGGGCTCCCAGACACTCTATTCCTCGGGATCAGGGGCCACTGTTGGACATTTTGGCCTTTGAATACATTTAGCCTGCATCCAGCATCAGGCTTGTCCCTGGCTCAGGTCAGGGGTCAGACAGGAGTAAGGAAAGTGGTGGGACTCTACCTAAGAACCACCCATAACCTCACACTGCCCCCACA
The DNA here is from genome assembly GCF_015237465.2 of Chelonia mydas. Lineage (NCBI taxonomy): Eukaryota > Metazoa > Chordata > Testudines > Cheloniidae > Chelonia > Chelonia mydas. The sequence goes on along the minus strand of NC_051259.2, from coordinate 15,777,421 downwards.
AACCCAGCTCACCTGGGTGGTTTTGCTAACCTGAGAGGAATTAAATCATTTATAGCAGGAAGGCCTAAGGGGGTAAGGGTCTGTTTCCACTGCAGTGGGGAGCAAGCCTCCCAGCCCGGGGTAGACAGATGCACACTAGTAGTGTGGATGTTCTGGATCAGGCTGGAGCTTGGGCTCTGACACCTACGTGGCCAGGGGGCTGGAGAGCCTGAGCTTCTGCCCAAGCTGGAACATCCATGTTCCTGTTTTTAGAGCACTAGCTCAAATCCCGCTAGCACAAATCTGTCTACCCAGGCTGGGAGACTTGCTTCCGCTGCAGTGGAGACAGACCCTGAAAGGCCCAACTCTCATTGAATTTCATTGGGATTTGGACACCCAGCTCCCTTCAGTCCTTTGAAAATCCCAGCCACCATGGGCATTGTTGACATGATGTGTGAGACTTAACTGGGGGCAATTCTCTGAGCTATTGTTTCAGGCTGTCTGCAGACTCAGGCAGATGGGCCTGCATTGGATCACATGTGGAATGTTTTCTTTGCAGTCATAAGGGCTGGAGGCTTAGGACCTGACGTGCCTCTCATTTACACTGGTGTAAATCAGGAGTAACTCCACTGAAGTCAATTGAGTTGCACTGATGTAAAATCAGTGTGAGTGAGGCTCTGAATTTTGGTTTTGGCTGTTGCAGACGCTGCCGGGAAGGCAGCCCACCAGGTACCAGCTCTCTCCCACACCTGCCTTAGGGGATGCATCAGATCCTCTTAATCCATTTGGCACTTGGCCAGAGCCTTGTTTCCAAAGTAAATCCAGATTTAAGAGGATTTGCCTGGCAATATGTCTGGATTCTAGAACTGCAGGAAACACCCCATCCCTACATACTTCATGTTGCCAAATGCCTCCAGCCAGGCATTGCTGAGAAGGCTCGGGTAATGGACAGGAAAGAGAAAGTGTTGCCTTCAATAGCTTTGGGGAGCATATTGCATAAGTGTCTGAAAGATCTATGTATGCAGCTCAAGGGGAGAGGGCTGCCATAGCTCCGCCAGGAACTAAGAACGGTGGAAGGTGATTCAGGAGAATCACTCAGGTTGTAAACACCTCCGGAGAGGTACCGCCTGGTGGGGTGTGGTGGGTGGGGGGGGGGCCTGCATACACTGGTTCATACTGGATTTTCCAGAGACCAACAGACCTCGAAAGGGCTTTTGGCATAAAAAATCTGGATTTACACTGCTTCAGGGACTTCTTTCTGATCCAGCAAACGGGCAGGGCCTCCAATCCAAGGGACCCACCCTTGCAGAAGGGTTGGAAAGTCTTTGGCCCACTAAGGCCCCATAAGGCTGATGGGTGACCTCTGGTGAGCATTTAACATGCATGTGGGAACTTGTATTGTTTTTATGTTTTCTTAGTGATGCTTTTGCCTTAAGAATAAAGGTGCTTGCTTGGAGGAGCTGGATGGTCATTTGTAACTGCCTGCAATACACGGGTACTAGCCCTTGGAGAGAAAGTAATGTGCAGGAACTGGCCTTTAGGCAACCTGGCTTGCTGGTGATATCACAGCGCAGGCGAGGAGCCACCCTTAACACCCCGCTGCCAGAAGGGAGAGAGACGCAGGTCTCCACCCAAGAGAAGCGATGCCTGGGAGCTGGCAACCTTAACTGGATGCCATCAAAGGACCATGGAGGGGAAATATGGGTGCATTTACCCTGAAACTGACCACCAGTTGGCTGGCCTGCTCTCAGGGAGCTGTCTCCTGCCTGGCTGGTGTCCCAGGCACCGAGGTGCAGGGCAGCTCCAGGTTGTCTGTGTGGAGCTGGAGAGTCATTTCAGGGCCTGCCTTCCTCTGGAGAAGCAGCATAGCTGCAGCTTTGCAGCACATCAACAATTTGCCTGGCACCTGGGATCTGGGAGCGTGCTCTGCTCAGCCGTTGGGCTGCAAAGAGTGCAGCCTGGGAGCTAGGGAGGGGAACTGATGCAGACTTGCCAGACACCCAGCCCAGCTCCTTAGTAGCAGCAGGCTGCTGCATGTGTTCAGAAGGGTGGTGAGGGGAAGGAATCTGGCTGGCTCGGGGGATTAGGAAATGGATACACCGAAACTTCCATCTCTAGGTCATTGCTCTGTATTGGACCTAGGTCAACAGAGGCTGAAAATTGTTGCTATGCTGACTACTCAGTGGTTTGTGGGCCCCAGACTACTGGGCCTTGCTCCAGGACCCGGCAGGCAGGGGCTCAGTTTGCAACACCCAGCTGGTGCTCATTGTCCCCTAGGCAGAAGGGCCAAGGGCTGTGTACACCATGGAGCCTGATCTCCCTCCCCCGGCATCTCTGCAGGGCAGGGCTGATGATACCCATTCCTGCAATATGGAGTATGGGTGATGCTTTCGCTGCTGTTTTCCTGCTCTGGGAATAGACAGAGGATTCCTCCCCAGGGCTGCTAATCCAACACCTTTCAGCAGCAATTAATTCACTGGCAGGGTGCGCACACCCACCCACCCACCCGCACACACACACCCACACACACACCCTACCTCCTCAGCCGTCCAAGTCCTTGGTATGAGAAAAAAGTTGGCTGGAAAGAAACGTCTGTGATAAACGATTCTTTCCTGCTGGAGTCAGTGTGAGAAACAACCCCGTAGGTGTGCAGGAGACTGGACAAGAAGACCTCTCGAGGTCCCTTCCAGTCCTATGATTCTATGATCGTAGGGGACAATGAGCATTCTTTGTAGATTGGATGGAGTTAGAGGGGACACAGCAGGAAGGGAACTTGCGGAAGAGCTGATTTCAGGAGCTATAGGCCAAATCCTACCTTGAGTTAGGCAACAGTAGATTCATAGATTCCCAGGCTAGAAGGAACCATTGTGGTCATCTAGTCTGACCTGTTATGGGCCATAGAACTTCCCCAAAATGACTCCAATTGCAGATCTATTGGGAAAGATCAAAATAAAACATAAGGAAACACGGTAAAGGGCTGGTTGTAAAGAGGATCATATTAGGATTATAGAGACTGATCTGTGCCCCCACACAGAGCATGTATTGGATTACAGTCCATGGGACTATCACCTGCTATCAGTTACAGGATCATGATCCTTACATTACAACAAGGCCAACGTAGGCTAAAATGTTAGTAAAATTTCTATAAGTGTACATTAACTGAGGGTATCACAGAACGTTTCAGAACTGCCATCACTGGAAATATTCAGGGCTGCACGAGGTGACTTTCTTTGTTCATTTAATGATAATAAAGTACTTAATTTCATAATTCAAACTTTTAATGCATCGGCTAACTCTTCCCAACCAAGTTATGTATGGTTCAGCAGGGGAGACTGAATTAGACATGAGAGGCAAAAAAAATTTCAGCTGAATAGAGCCAGTTAAAAAACAACTTATTGGAAAGAATATGTGCTCACCAATGAAAAATAATCCCCCTTATGATCATAGATCTATGACGGCTGTTAAACCCGGGAACGCTTGACGCTGCAGTACAAGCCTGAGCCACACTGTTGACTACATCTAATTTAATGGGGCGTACTGGGCACGACTAATTCACAATGTGCATTATGTGTGTCAGGGAGCCAAATGTTCCATTAGTGTTTTCAACGCTGGTATCTCTCAGGCATTGTAAGATGAGTACAGCGTGCACTTCATCAGCCTGGATACAATTTACTGATTGGGGCAGACATTGCCAAAAAATGGTCCGATCTGAGTCATTTCGCCCCACCCCCACCATTTGTAGAAGACGACGTTAGAACAAAAGGGATGACAAATTGCATTATTGAAATGAAAGTCAGATATGAAGCTCCACAAGAGGTTTAAATGTGAAGGGTTTAGTAAGAGCCTTGCACAAAGTCTGAGGGCTTGTCTACACCGAAAACACCACGGCTGCGCCGCTGCAGTGCGTCCGCGTAGACACTACCTATGTCCCATCGGCGTAGGCAATCCACCCCCCTGACAGGTGCTAGCTAGGTCAATAGAAAAATTCTTCCTTCAATCTAGCCCTGTCTACACGGGGTCACCTTAATTGCACTGCTCAGGGGGGGTGGATTTTTCACACCCCTGCCTGATGTAGTTAAACTGACCTAATTTTCTGGATGGGTGTCATTAATGACCCAGTTAAAGGACTTGGGTGGAGTAGCCAAGCTCCACAGAGGTGCGTCAGAACTGCCTCTGAAAAAGAAGAAAGGCCTTGCAAAGGAAAACGGGACAAACCCTGAGGCCTGCTCTATGCTAGAACATTAGGTTGGCTTAACTGCGTCACTCAGGGGTGTGAAAAATCCATGTGCCTGAGTGGCCTGGTTAAACTGACTGAAGTCCCCGTATAGAGAGTACTAAGGGCTTGGTTACACGTGCAAGTTAGAGCGCATTAAAGCAGCCCCGGGCGCCCTAGCTCACTACCTGTCCACACTGGCAAGGCACGTAGAGCGCTCTGACTCCACGGCTAGAGCGTCCTGGTGCTCCACCTCAGCGAGAGGATTAACACTTGTTATGCCTTGGCTGAAACGCCCGGGCGTCAGTGTGAACGAGGTGTTGCATTACTGTGCTCTGATCAGCTTCCAGGAACGTCCCATAATCCCTTTAAGTCAAGTGGCCACTCTTCTCATTGTTTTGGAATCGCTGCAGGAATGCGGATATGCCCTTTGAAAGCTCCATTTCTGACAGCCGGCTGCTTATCTGCTCTGGGACAAAGCAACCATTACTGTGGAATGCTGTGTGAGAGAGAGAGGCAGGGGGCAAGGAGGGTCTGCTGCTGTCTGAATTTACAAGACAGCATGCTGACTTGCTCTTGGCCTCCCCAAAAACCCACTCTCTCTCCCCCCACATACACACAACACACTCCCTGTCACACTCCACCCCCCCCGCCCATTTGAAAAGCACGTTGTAGCCACTTGCCTGCTGGGATAGCTACCACAATGCACTGCTCTCTGTGGCCATTGCAAGAGCTGCTAATGTGGCCACGCCAGTGCGCTTGTAGCTGTCAGTGTGGACAGATTGCAGTGCTTTCCCTACTGCGTTCTATGAAGGCTGGTTTAACTCAAAGCGCTCTACATCTGCAAGTGTAGCCATGCCCTAAGTCCCCATGTAGGCTAGCTATCACCTCTCAGCGAGGTGGATTACCTACGCCGATGGCAGGATCCCTCCTGCGACATAGATAGTTTCTACGCTGAAATGCTGCAGTGTTTTAAATGTAGACATACCCTGAGTGTAAACATGGTGCCAGTCTTCCAGACCCATAACTCTTAACTTTCTTGCCTTTGCCTTCCCACAGAAAGGTTGCTAAAGTAAATCCAGAGTGACTCCTCCTCAAAGATCCTTTTTCATGACATAGGCAAGTCCAAGGCCCTGCAACCTGATATTATAATGGATGGGCTCCCTGGGTTTCCCAGTTGTCACGGCAACTCCGAGCCCTTGTTGGGAATCAGCTCCATTGCATTCTTTAGCTTCTGCCTTGTCTTGGCTCTGATTCCATCTTGGGGCATCTATTTCACCTACCTGCGCTCAGCTGCCCGCAGCTTGAGCTGTTCTCATCAAACCCCATGGGACAGCTGCCCTCCCACACGGAACCCACCTGAAACCATTGGTCTGCCAAGCCTGAGGACCCCTGCAGCCTGCCGACTCAGCATGCCGAGTAATAGAACCAGAACAAGTTCTACATGGTTTTGAGAGGGACCCAGTTCTGGGCATGCAAATGGGCGGAGGGTGCACAGGTCTTTCCTCTCCCAGGTATCGGTGCAAGGTCAGCCGAATCGTGAGTGTTCATGCCCCTGATCACAGGATGCAGGGGATTGGGGCTTTGTCTTCACTGCACAGAGAGGTGTGTTCATACATTAAGATCACTGACTCAGTGTAAAAGCCTAGTGTAGACAAGTCTCTGTTGTTTTTACCCCTACGTTGCTAGTCCAGGTCGACCACAGGAGCCGGCCACGTGGATGAGCTCAACTAGGTTCATCGAGGTGTAAACTACCTGTGCTTTGTCTCCGCTAGGATTTTACATCCAGCGAGCTATCTTGATTTTAAAAAAACTCCTCTTTTTGCCCTGGAGATGTAGCCTGTTACAGCTGCCAGTGGTGATGTGTAGCGTGTGGGGCGTGGCTGGGTGAGGACACAGCTGTAATACAAAGTGGTGAAATGACTCACCCAAGGCCACAGAGTAAGTCAGTGGCAGAGACATGATGAGAGCTCAGGACTTCCTGGCTCACAGTCCCTGTTATTATTATTAATTATTTGCATGGTGGTAGCTGCTGACAGGTAGGCAACTGAAGCCTTTGTCATGTAGCTCTGGCGAAGACTGTTTCGCAGTGGTCCCCAAACTTTTCACCTTGTGCCCCACCTTGCCCCTGTCCATGCCCGCCCCCAGCTGGGACTGGGAGCAGAGCTGCGGCTCCAGGAGGGGGGACGTGGACAGGGTAAGGCAGCCAAGGCTGGGACAACAGATGGAGGCGGGTGTGTGGCCAGCATCCGGGAGCCCTGGGGATGGGACCAGCAGCCAGGGCCAGGGCAAGGAGCAGAGCTGGGTAGCACTCCCTCCCGCCCCCATGGCCCCAGTCCCAGCTGTACCCCCCCGCACATTTCTTCATGCCCCCCTAGGGGGGTGTGACCCATAGTTTGTGGACCTCTGCTTTTGCATATCTCCTGGATGGAAAAGACCACAAATGCCCATGTTAGAAATAGGATGGGAGAGAAGAGAGATTTCCCTGCTGTTGGAAATCAACAGTCGCAAACCCAGGCCCGCTAGGTTCATGGAGCTGGAACGCTTGAACCCTCCATGCAGCAGCCTGCTGGCCAGAGCTCTCCTGGGACCCACAAAGCCCAGCCCTAGCATGAGACTCCGCCCCTGAGGTCTGATTGGTGGAGTGCCGGAGCAGCTGATTGGCTCCCTGGCCCTACTTAAGCCAGCAGCAGGCCCAGGAAGCTGTCTGAACCAATGGCTCCACCCTGCTCTGGACTGTCTGCAGTGTGCTTCCTGCTCCCCATTCCCGCTTCTGCTGCCCCAGCTTGGTTTCCTGGCCTCTCACTTGTGGTTCCCGATCTCCAGTTTGTCTCCTGCCTCTCCTCCCAGTATCCTGACTCAGCCAACTCTTGACTCCTGTCTCGTGGCTGTGAACTTGGGCTCTGATGAGTCTGGCCGCCCAGCAACCCGGGCGGGATACTTACGTATGTTGGTCAGATCAGGCATAGAGATGGAAATAACCTAGAGAAAGTTGTCATGGTGGTGGGTCATTATATTAGGGGATGACACACCCCAGTGTGTTACACTCGAGTGCCCCAACCCTTTATCTTCCATACACCCGCAATGTACACTGATCCACTGCCTCCATGGAGACAGTGCACCCTCATTCACTGTTTCACCTCAGTTGAACCCTCTCCTTAGCACAAGGCACTTGGACAGTCTATAGTAAAACCAAACTGGAGTTTATTTTACAGAGCTTAGATACAAATTCAAATAAAAGCAAGTATAAAGGTTTGGGAGCATAAGGTTACAAGTAAAAGGAAAACATAAAACACAATGTAGATCCTATACTAATTAACAAGTTACTTTCCTGTCTAATAAGGTGTTTCTCCTTTTTAGAAATCCTGCATCTTGTCAGGGGGTTAGATTAGATGACCCTTGTTGTCCCTTCTAACCCTATGGTTCTATGATTCTCACCCAATGGTTAGTTCTTACAGCGCCTGTCCAGTTCAGAAAGACTGGACCCACCTTTCTGGAGACACCCCTGCTGGCAGAGTCTCTCCTCTGTAATGGATAAAATCTTGTGCCCTTTCCTGTTTTAATAGAGTTACAGACTATGTCTCTCACCCTATGGGTCCCCTACTTAGAGGTGTTTCTTGGGTTTCTTTTGTCTTTGTAAATCCCCAAGCCGGCACCTGGTCTAGACAGCAAACACAGAGCTGGCTCCGGGGATGTCCATAGTTCTCAGTGTTAACTGAGTTAGCCCCGAGATCCGCCTTGCCTCTGGGGACAGGTTTCACTTTGACAGTTTTGAAACCTAATATTCTACATTTGACTTATGTCGTAAGCTATTTCCCGGACAAATATCTTGCCATAACCATGATGATCACCTCATTTTTAGCTTTTGGCAGGGACCACACACAACCCCTTTGGGTGAAAAATGGAGAAGATGGTCAGACACGGATAATATACCTGCCTGGGTTTGGCTGCATCACAGGTACCTACCTCAAAGAGTTCATAATTGAAGGCAGTGGTTCCCAAACTTGGGACACCGCTTGTGCAGGGAAAGCCCCTGGCGGGCCCGGCCGGTTTGTTTACCTGCTGCGTCCGCAGGTTTGGCGGACCGCAGCTCCCACTGGCCGTGGTTCGCTGTGCACAGCCAGTGGGGGCTGTGGGAAGTGGCGCGGGCCGAGGGACGTACTGGCCGCTGCTTCCCGCAGCTCCCATTGGCCTGGAGCAGTGAATCGCGGCCATTGGGAGCCGCGATCCACCGAACCTGCGGACGTGGCAGGTAGACAAACCGGCCGGGCCCGCCAGGGGCTTTCCCTGCACAAGAGGTGTCCCAAGTTTGGGAATCACTTATCTAAGGATAAAACAAGAGACAACAGAAGGAGACAGACCAGTGGGGGAGCACAAGGAAACAGTGACACAGTACTGGCCAGTGTGATCGGCAGTGGTCTCCGAACACCGGCAATCCCACCATCATCAAGTTTGTTGGAGGCCTCACGGCCACGGAGATTTTTGAGGTGGGATTTGAAAGAGGACAGTGTGGTGGCTTTGAGGATGTTTATGGGGCAGCCTGGGAGAAAGCACAAAGGTGCTGGGGCTGGCATCATGGGATGATGGGAGGCAGGAGTTGACATCTCAACAGTGACTGAGAGATGATAGGTAGGGTGGGGATAGGCCACGGCGGGCTTTGAAAGAGAAGTCAAGTGTCTTGTGTTTGGTGCAATAGAGAAGGGGCAGCCAGTGGAGAGAAGCAAAGAGAAGGGTGATGTGTCATCAAAGCAACAGAATAGCGAAGTCCGGTGACCCCACCACCTCCCTTCTTGATGGTGCACAGTGTTACATGCTGCTCAGACAATGCACCAAACTTTTCCCACAGGATCAGACTGCTAACTAGCCTTTGTTGTGTTTCTTTCTCCTCAGTGTGAAGGGCATTTAGACTAAAGGAAAGGCAAGTAAACGAGTTTCTTCAGGAGAGAGCACGGTGTGTGTGTCCCCTCTGGAACAGGCTGCATCGGAACGGAACATGCAGCAGAGTCCCAGAAATGTAAAGGTGCAGTGCACAAAACCAGTTCCATTAGCAACAGATGCCATGACCTTCAGAGGCTTTGATGGGGGGCTGCAGCATCCTGGACTTTTCACGTGGTGGTGAGTCAAAGCTTTACGTGAGAGGGAGCACATTATATAACAGAGACACTCGCAGAAAATGTTGCATCTGTGCTAAATTTCCTGCCAGCCTTCATCCATTTGTGCTGTGAATGCTTGTGCAGCTGGGCTGAAGGAATGAATTATTCAGAGTAACCTGTGTGCTGAACCTGCTCCATGCTGAGGCTGTGTGAGAGAGATCACCAGACCAATGAGAGCAGGCAGCGATAGCTTGAGTGTCAGCGGCCTGAGAGCAGGAAAGGCAGGGAGGCAGAGGGTCGGGGCAGAGCAGGGCAAGCAGGATAGATGGCCCACAGGCAGCACCTATCTCATGGCCTTCTCTGCAGTTTCCCTCTGGAGTCAGGAGCATCCAGCCTGGAGATCTACGATTGGTGTTTGTATCATCACCCAAGCATTTATAATTCAGGGGATGAGATGAAATCTGATGCAGTAACCCACTTTGGAGCCCTAAATTGAGCTAACAGCGCAACATGTGGGCTTTAGATCAGTGGGGAACACAAGTAAAAATGCAAGGAGGAAAGAACTCAGCCGCTGGCTGGTTAGTCAATGGAGAATCCCATCCAGCAAGAACAGCTCCAGAAAGTCATGCTCTTGGTATTGAAATCAAACCAGCCATCCTACTCGAGATTTGTCCTAAACCCAAATGAAGACACCATGTTAGCTTAAGTGACTCAGTCCCAGGCACCCAGATGGTATCTGTGGTAAGAAATGCTTTCTACTATCCGTGGCTGCCTAGTAACCTGAACCCTTCCCTCTCTTGCGAGGATCTTGGCTCTGTGACCTACGTATTTATCTCCTCCTGGAAAATAGGTAGAAAACCATCCTGTCAGCATCATCTCCCCAGCGGAGGGTCAGAAGTCCCATTGCTAAAATTAGGCAAAGTACAAGAGGTCTGATCCCAGTGGGTACTGGCCCACTGAAGGCAAAAGAAAAATTATTCTTGACCTCAACAGGCTCTAGGAAATGCACCACAGGGAACCATCCTGCAGTACCAGGGATTAGAGACAGCTGAATTATTCATTGCTAATAAATTACCCCATGAATTTAGCCTTTTTCTCCGTGAATCATTCATGAGCCAACGGAGATCTTTGCAAACAGATTTATTATTCCTAAGGATTCACTGACTTGCTCATGCAAACAGGTAGCAGGTTGTGGTGTGTTTATCAATAGGTCACTTTGCCTATTTGCTGTGCATGGTGTGTGAACCGTCATCTAAGTCACGTGGTACTGTTACTGCTCAAAAGAAAAGGAGTACTTGTGGCACCTTAGAGACTAACCAGTTTATTTGAGCATGAGCTTTCGTGAGCTACAGCTCACTTCATCGGATGCATAGCATATCGTGGAAACTGCAGAAGACATTATATACACACAGAGACCATGAAACAAAACTTCCTTTTTTTTTGTTTCATGTTTCATGGTCTCTGTGTGTATATAATGTCTTCTGCAGTTTCCACGATATGCTATGCATCCGATGAAGTGAGCTGTAGCTCACGAAAGCTCATGCTCAAATAAACTGGTTAGTCTCTAAGGTGCCACAAGTACTCCTTTTCTTTTTACGAATACAGACTAACACGGCTGTTACTCTGAAACCTGTTACTGCTCAGTGACTGAGTGACAGAAGCTTTCAAAACAGGGGAATAATGGACAACAGATGGCAAATAAACAATAACACTCTGTGCACAAACACCCTTGTTCACCTGTGAATCCTGGGGTTCACCCAAAGAGCGATTGTTCCCCAAACACCCACTCACAAACAATGACTAACAGGAGTGTTATGTTCATGGCATACACACAGCGAAGTTAGAGTATTTTATGTTTTTATCTTTCTGGACAGTTGCAACGTAACACGACCTTTCCAGAACCTGAGCACACAAGAACCAAATACAGAGAGAGACAAAGCAGGCTGCACCCTAAGGCAAAGAGGCACCGCTGACCCCACCTTGCTGTAGGCTGGCTCTGCATACTGACTGACTTCACAAGGCCCAGATTGCACACTTTCATACAGACCTCCTAGCCTGCAAGCAGGATGGAGAAACCCCTTACAAACTTAGTGTTTCTGCAGCATTCAGCCAGCTGTAGCCAGGAGTGGGTCTGGAGCATATCGACAAGGGGATCTCAGACTTTGTCATAGTGTTGCCCACATGTCAGTAAAGATGTAAGCCTCATGAACCTAGCGTGGCTCTTTGTTCCCATCTCCTGGGCAGACCTTTGAAAGAGGATTAAGAGCGCTGAAAATTTTCAATCCAAACTTTTTTCCGTGGGGAACTGGGTTTTTGCCAAAACAAACATTTTTGCACAATATTTTCTGCTTTCTTGAAAATGTTTGAATTGTCATTGGGAAACCCCCAACATTTCAATGTATGTTTTTTTGACAAAAAGTACAAATTTTCCACTGGAAAAGTCTCCCTAGTTTCCAGCCCGTTCTCGTGGTGGGTGTCTGAAGGGACGTAGGGAGATCCTGCTGTTCATGATGTTTTAACATCACGATTGTTATCCCTTGGAGAGCAGAGCTGGTCTGCGTCCTGACCCAGCCACAGGGACGCTGCCCTCCTGGGGCATCTGGAGGGAGGAGAATTGTGAGCTCTCAGATGGGGCAAGGAATGGAAATTGTTAACACAAGCTCAGAAAATGGGGCCTTTCTGTACAATCTGCAGCCTCTTGTGATATGTCCAGAGCAGAGAGTTGGGCTAGTTGGCTGAAAACCACAAACACCAGGCCCTAACCAGTCATCCAGCGTGAGAGATAGAGTCCAAGCCCTAAAACCACGACCATCATGGGCAGTAGAATCTGGGTCTGTATCTTCTGTGGGCATCTATCTAAGGTCCGTATATGGCCTGATTACCTCACACTCCTTAATGTATTCATCTCCACAAAGCTCCCTGTCCCTGCCTCCCTGGGGAACAGAGGCACAGAGAGACTAAGGGCAGGTCTACACGCTGCACCAATGCAGCTGTGCCGCTGTAGCACTTAAGTGAAGACGTTCTTATGCTGACAGGAGAGCTTCTCCCAGCGACATAGCTCTGTCTACACGGCGGGTAGGTCGGTACAACTGCGTTGCTCGGGGTGTGGATTTTTCACACCCCTGAGCAATGTAATTATACCCATAGAGGTCTGTAGTATAACTTGGCCTTAGGTCACACAGGAAATCTGTGGCAGAACAGGGAACTGAACCCTGGTCTCCTAAGTCATAGGCTAGTGTCCTAACCACTGGGCATTGCTTCCGACCCACCTGAGAGTGCAGACGTACTGCAGCAGATCTTATTCCAGCCAGCAGAGGGCAGCAATGCACACAGGCTCCCCAGGCTGTTAGGGAGGGACAGACCCCTTAGTGCAAGCTGGATTCCCAGCGACATCTCCGGTCTTGCAGAGTCACAGGTGCTGGGAAGGGACCAGCCTTCGCCAGCCTTCTAGGCCCATCCCCAGCCAAGGCAGGACGGTTCCCTGCAGCATGTACTCCAGCCTTTTGTCCAGTCAAGTTTTAACTTCTCAAGCAACTGGGAGACGGTTTCACAGCCGAGCTCATCTCACTCCTCAGATGGGTTTCCACTGCTATTGGCCTTTTGCGTCATTCCCTCCCCTTGCGCCACCCTAACCAGCTCCTCACCTCCGGGACACGGCCAGTCCCCTCTGCTTTGCCCATGTACCCCAGCTCCCACCAGCCTCTCTTGGGAATGGAGGGATCAGCCAGCCGGCCTCTCTCTGACCTGCCTCCCTCCAGCCTCGCCGGCCAGGGATGTGTTTGTTTCCTATGGAGGTATTTGCCCAAGACAAAGGAGAGCTGGTAAAAATGGCATTCTGTGTTAGTGCCCATGGCTTCGTTCCCATAACCACCAGCGAGCGCTCCAGCTTAGGGGGAGCAGGGGTGGGCGCGGGGGCAAGGTGAAGCCCTGGGCACTGAGTGGGGAGAAATCTCCAGCCCCCGGCGCATTCATTCCCCCACTGTCATGGGGCAGGCTGGGTGGAGAAAGGGCCTGTCTGAACAGAGAAGGGTCCTTAGCTACCTGCTCCCCTCGTAGGCCTCACTCCAGCTGCTAGGCGGCCGTCACCTGGAGGCGACCCAGCAATGCTCTCAGAGTCTGCTGTGCTCCCCTGCTCTGCAGGGCCTGGTGCTTCTGCCCCTGTGCTCAGCACCTCCTCTGGGCTGGATCAAGCCCTCGAAGCCACGGCCCGATGCAAAGCGGGAGGCTGTTTGTCCCACGTCCTTTGATCTGGATTATTGCTCCAGCAGCATGAGCGCAATCAAAGCAGCATCCTACACCTGCCCAGTGCCTCCCCAGGGCTGGAGACCCACTGGGCACACAGGCAAAGCAGCTGGTGATTACAGACCTCTCCAGAGAGGTCCTTGTAGTTACCAGCATGCCAGGGAAAGGATCAGCTTCTTCAGGCAGCCCCCTGTGGTTCCCACAGCAGAATGGAGAGCCCTCAGCATGGGGCCTCTCCTAGGCAGGGCCAACTCCACATGAGCAGCAGGAAGAAGCCTAGCTCCTGCCTTCATGCTTGACAGGATGACATTAAGTGGAAGGGAAGGAGAGCAATTAGCTGGCAGCCCGCGCCTCGCTACTAGAAGCAGGTTGCTGCTTAGCAAATCGCAGAGGATTTAACTGGGGAGGCGATTAGAGAGACGTGACAGAGAGAGATGAAGCCAGGACTTGCCTAGAGTTTAGGGAACTTCTCTTCAGACTAAGTGGCTGAGTCACCGAGTGGGAGAAAGGCGTGGTCGCTGCTGGCATGTTGTGAGCTGTGATAGAAGTCCAGGGGTGAGGAGTGACGAGTGACTCCAGGTCTCTGGAGGTGTTAGTGGCAGGGGCTCCACAATCAGAGCAGGGTCTCTGGCTCAGGGTGTTCTACTCGGGAAAAGGTCAATGTACGGAAATCCCCTCCCAGCATGAGTCCATCTGCACAGCCACATCCTGCCACTGCTTGGATTTTAGTGTGTGGCTATTGGGGCAAATTCTGTGCCAACATGCACCTCGTGCGGCCTCCTGGAAGCAACCAGCAGCAATGGGGCTGTGAGTCAGGGGAGAACAGGGTCCACTGAGCTATAGATTTTGTTTTACCATGAAAAAGAAACTTGAGCTATATTTTGTTTTGATCGTGTTGCATATGCAGTGGACAGGGAACAACGTTTGGGGAGTGGAGGCCTATACTCCAGTTCATGCACCAAATCTATCATTTTCTATAGCACCAGAAAAACAAAAGTTTGCTTGGGTGAATCTGGTTAGTGGAACTGCTTCTAGCTGAGGGTTTAAGAATGAATTTACCTTCAGGTCTGTAATTTAGCTTCTTAGAGCCAAGCACGGCTTAGGGGTTGATCCTGCCACCAGCCCTGAGGCAGGGTCTTCTGTGGCTGTGAGGGGCACCCAGAAATTTGCAGAACTGATCCTTCCTTGCAAGGTGAGAGCTATGCACTGTAGTGTATGGAAAACTGCATTAAAAGGTGTAAGTTATTTAAAATCCTCAGGGGTTTCCTGGTCCTGCTTGCAGGCTAGGGGCCTCTGTAGGGAAGTGTGCCAAAAGTAGTCAGTTTGCAGACAACCAGCTTACAGCAAGGTAGATGAGTTGTGAAGATCTGCCTTAGGGAGCAGCCTGCTTTGTCTCTCTCTGATTTTGGTTCTTGTAAGTTACAGTTCTGGATTTTAAGAAATAAAGTCGTGTTACACTGCAACCTTCCAGCAGGAATACTCTATATTTTATAAGATGCATCTGAAGAAGTGGGGTTTTTACCCGCAAAAGCTTATGCCCAAATAAATCGGTTAGTCTTTAAGGTGCCACCAGACTCTTTGTTGTTTTTGTGGATACAGACTAACACGGCTACCCCCAATACTCTATATTTTATATCCTACTACTACGTGTTCATGTCAAAAACATAACATGAACTAGAGCTGGTCAAAAATTTTCAGAGGCAATGTTTTTCCATCAGGAAATGCCACCTTATCAAAATCAAAACCTCGTGGTGGAATGTGACAGTTCTGATGGAATTTCATTTTGAAAAATAAATCAAAGCCAAGCATTTAATGTCCATTCTGTATTTTCAAAGGGGAATCTGATTTTTGTATCACAATGACTTTTTATTTAGAAATTTATTTTATATTAAATTACAGATTATAATATACATTTTTCCAATAGCCGAATCAAAACAAAACATTTTAATTGACCCCAAATTATTTTTTTCCAGATTTTTAAAAATTCAACCTCAGAATGAAAACAAACCTCGAAATTGTGGAATTTCCCAGGAATTCTCTGGTTCCTGCTTAGCTCTGCTGTGCCCTGGGAACAAGGATCACCTCTCTGTCCTTGACCATGCCCTTTCTGAGAGGGCTTTTGAGCTTCAAACAGAAACAAGTGCCCTTGATTTTGATGCCAAGTGTCCCCACTACTGCATCTACCCAGTGTTGTATTCAATGACAAACCCTAACCTGGTGTATGTGATGCGGTTACTATACCTCTTGTGACTACACAACAATCCACTGCCCTGCCAGCCATTGTGGGAGCTGCTTGGGAACCTCCGTAAGTGCAGCTCAGTGGGGCAGGCTGGCACCAGAATTAATACCCATACTGGAAACAACACGTGCAAAGCCTGATTCTCTCCCTTCTCCAAGGTCTTGTGGGTAAAGCACAGGAGAAGGGCTTGGGAGACCTGGATTCTCCTCCTGGCTCTGCCATGGCCCATCTTATGTGACTTTGGCCAAGTCACTTACCCTCGCCGTGCCTCAGTTTCCCATCTGTCACATGCAGATAATAATGCTTGCCTGCCTCCCTGGGGTGCTGTGAGGCTGGAGAATGGCAGAGTGCTATATTAACGGGTCTAATTAAGGATGGATATTGGGGGATGGGGACTGAGTATGCCCATGACGCACTATAATAGGGGTGGCCAAACTGTGGCTTGCGAGCCACATGCAGTTCTTTTACAGTTAAAGTGCGGCTCGCGGAGCCCCGCACCCCACCCCCATTCTCTACCTACCAGATGCGGGGGAGGAGGAGCTCGGGGCTTCAGCCCTGTGGTGGGGCTAGGAGCTTCTGCCAGAGACGACTGGTTCCTGGTGAGAGTGGAGGGGCACAATTTAAAGGTTTGCCCCCACCAACAGCTTGAGTCACACACACCCAGACACCCCCCCTTACCCTTAGCAGCCCCTCCCTGCGGCTCCCAGTGGCAGTAGTAACGTGGAGAGGCAGCGGCAAACAGCTGGGAGCTGCAGGTTAAATTTGGCCACCCCTGCACCATAAAGTTAATGAGTGGGGGGACAGCATCAAAACTCTGGGTACAGGCCCTGTAGACCTTACTTGTCACTAGGGTTGACCTCTCAGGGTGTTTGTCCTGTGGGACAGGTTTGCCCCTCCCAAGACCCGCTGGGATATTTAGTGACATGCCTATCCTGCAGCAGTATGTCACACCCAGCCGGTGGCGTGGGCTGCTGCATCAAAACATGCTCCCCGGGGGGCGCCGCTCACAGGCCCCCAAAGGGACACCTGGCCCAGGAACCATGTCTCTGGGACATGGGGTCATTGACTTAAAACCCAGAGGATCCATGGAGATCTAACAGAGGTGGCAACTCTCCTGAGATGTGGGGCAGACCTTGGCACCAGCTTAGGACAGGAAGTGAAGAAGAGTGGTATATCCAGTGGGCATGCAGCATGAATGTACAGCAAATACGCAAAAATGGGAATTAATATCCCCTATGGAAAGGGCCACAGAGGGCTTCCTAGCCAGGCACTTACCCAGCCCTCATCACCAGAGTCTCCAAGCCCTTCCCAAGGATTTATGGATAGATCCTCCCTACCCCCCTATGGGGCAGGGCAGTGTCAACCTCCTCCGCTGTAGCTGGAGAGCCAAGGCCCAGCAGTGACTTGGCTGAGGCCATGCAGGGATCTGTGGCGGAGCAGGGAATTGAATCCAGCTTGAGAGGCAGCATGGTCTGGTTGCGAACGAGCGCTAGGCTGGGAGTAGAAATGGGAGGTATGGTCCCAGCTGGGGGGACCTGGGTGAATCATTCCACCTCTGGCATCTCTGTTTCCTCGCCCACCTTGCGTCTGTCTTGTTTGTGTGATCATAAGCTCCTGGGGGCAGGGAGGGACTATCTCTCGCTCTACCCCTGCCTGTACAGCACCTAGCACGACGTACTTGCTCTACCTGCCTATACTTAGCCACCAGACCATCCTTCCTCTCCTCTAATGAGCACCAGCTCCCAGAGCCGGAGTGTAATGTCTCAGCTACAAGCTGGCACCTACCGCAGCCCAGCGCACCCAGCAGGGCCCGGCTCTCTTATCTCCTCCCCGAACGCCATGCTCGAAGGAGCTGTTGTCATCATTTATGTGCTGGCATTTGGGGCTTTGTCCCAGGGTCCACGATTCCATTCAGCCACCTGCCGCCTCTGTGCCCAAGGAGCTGGAGAGCTTGTTGCTACCCTGGCTGCTGCAGGACCAATGATCTGAGGTGCTTCTACAGCCCCCATCACCACAGAGTCTGGTCAGCTCCCACTCTTTAATGTCCTTACCCTGACAACACCCCTGCAAGGTAGGGTGGAGCTATTGGCCCCATTGGACAGAGGGGAAACTGAGACACAGAGAGACTTGCCCAAGGCCACACAGGAAGTCTGTGGCAGAGCAGGGACTTGACCCCTTATCTCCCAAGAGTTAGGCTAGCGCCCCCACCACCAGCCCATCATCGACTTCACTCCTTGGCAGCCAAAGCCTCCCAGGGTCCTTCAGGCGACGGCACTGAGTTGTCCCTTCCGCCCAGGAGTCTGTAATAAACAACCATCTCCAGCTGATCGGGGCTTCTTACAATACGGGCTGGCACTGGCTGCTGTGAGAGCATTTTGACATGGGCAGACATGGCCTGCCGCTCTCATGTACCAGCTGCTGTATGGTTTTGTCTCTCCAAGGCTGGATTGTTGCTTGTGTCTGGCGCCCCGCAGGCCTCCCCTCCATCTCACACTGCAAAGAGGGAGCATGTTGCAAACCACTTTAGGTTCGTTTCCCCCTGGATTTATTGAGTGTATTGAGTCCCCTGCAGTGTTCCTGTACTCATCAGTAAATACACACAGCCGTCTGAAACCTTCCGCACACAGCGCTGAACTGGGGGGGAAAGCAAACAATAGCAGGTGACGTTCTGGGACGCACAGAGAATGGAACCGAGTAATGGCCAGGCCCAGAGGAACTCCTTCCCGTCTCTAAATCATCCGATGAAGTGAGCTGTAGCTCACAAAAGCTTATGCTCAAATAAATTTGTTAGTCTCTAAGGTGCCACAAGTCCTCCTTTTCTTTTTGTAAATCTTTTCACAGGCTCAGAGAGGGGAGCCAGGGTCAGGCAGCTTCAGAGCATAAACTGATCACCTGCAAGAGCCTGGAAGGATATTTTCCCCCACCTCACATCGCCCTGTCCTGCAATGGGCCATGGACCTGCCCCAGTCATGCACAGGCCCTGCATTGACTCTGGTCCTCACTGCCCCGGCCTCATGGTAGCGTGGTTGCCATGCCACTGTGCTCCCAGGGGCTCCCCTTGGTGTTTGCTGCCCAAGGCACACGGGGATAAGCTCAATACGACCTGGACCTATGTGATCTTGTCAATTCCAAGGAAGACAACGTCTTTCTCCCTCTGTGTGACACATGTTCTTCCCCCTAGCCAGGCCGAGTCTGCACCCATTCCCTCTGCATGGATCCCTGGAGAGGCCTCCATTGGGACCATGTTGCAGACAGAGGTTGACCCTTCCCCTTGCACCACTCTCAAAGGTATGAGCCAGGGCCATCTGATGAATGGACCTCGTCACTCTATAAAGCAGGGGGGCTGTGGACTGGTCTCTCAGTGCCCTAGGCCAACAATCAATGGGAAGGCGTATATCCCACTGCTTGGCAGCCAGCCCTGCAGGTCAAGCTAGGAAAGCATCCGATGGGCTCTGAAGGGAAAGGAGCTGCCAGGTCCAGGGGAACCGAAGGAGGTTTTCACATGAAGGGACAGGGCACTGGAGTCTTTATAAAAGACATTGTGGCCAGCTAACGAGAGAGAGAGAAGATGCAGCACCTGTTACCACAGTCAGGGATGTGTGTGTGATGGCCACTGTCTTGGCTGGCACGATGGATTGAACCGGGGACCTCCAGAGCTAAAAGCATTAGCTGCTATAGCTTAAACTAAAAGGCCACCTCTTGGTTGATGCTATAAAAAGCCTCATGTTCTCAGTGGCTTGAACCTGTATCTGAGTTATTGAACCTGTATCTCCTGAGTCCCAGTCCAGTGCCCTCTCCATAGGCTCCTCCCACTTCTCACTCTGCATTGTGTGGGTCTGGGAGCCTGGAAGCCAAATTCCTACATGCAGGAACAGGGGATGCTAGGGAGAGTTGTTTCCTAGAACAGAACCAAGCCTCTAGAGTGGGAAATATCAGCTTTGGAGTTTCCAGACTAAACAGTGAGTATTTCTATCCATTTCTATAAATATTTCTATAAAGGACCCAGGTGGGACAAGCTGAAGAGTCTGTCTGGACCCTCGTGAATTCTGGCTGATGCTAAGCACCTGTCATGAGATTTGCTGAACCGTCAGCTGCCTCGGTGAGTGTGGCATGCATCCCATGCTGACAGAGGCCGTGGCATGTCCCTCCCAGACCAGTGACAATGGTGGGTTGTTAGAATTTAATCGCCACCTCTTCACCCACCATGACCCAATGGGTTAGCTCCAGCCTAGGAGAACCAGTTTTCTCCTGACTTTCTGCAGGGGCTGGTGTTTGCAGAGTGGGAGAGCCCCAAACACAGAGCTACACACCCAAGGTCTTGATGCTTCTGAAAACCACGCAGGCTGAGTGAGTGGGGGAAGATTCACGGGAAGTTTTGGGATGAGGTGGGCATGCTTTCGTGGCAGAGGTGTCCTTTGTAACTGCAGACCAGCCGAGGCCAGAGGAGGCTAGCCAAGATATGAAAGAGAAGCCATGAGCTGCCGGGGAATGATCCTGGGGCCCCAAGAGGGCTCTGCACTAGCCCAAGCAGCTCTCCTGAGGCTGGGGAACACATGTAGGTGTGTTCGTTACTTTGTGGAGATCACTGTAGCTCTCGTACTGGAATGTGTTACCTAGGGAGGTGGTAGAATCTCCTTCCTTAGAAGTTTTTAAGGTCAGGCTTGACAAAGCCCTGGCTGGGATGATTTAATTGGGGATTGGTCCTGCTTTGAGCAGGGGGTTGGACTAGATGACCTCCTGAGGTCCCTTCCAACCCTGATATTCTATGATTCTATGATTCTATGAGGAGCACTGGGGTTTTGGATCCGTGTGTGAAGACTCACTGTCATGTGCCCCTGAAGAGCTGCAGTGTAAGCAAGCCGGCTCACCCCTTCGAAAGGGCTCTGGGGAGTGTGACAGAGCTGCTGGGGAGGCTTGGGGGAGATGACACTAATTTCAGGGCCTAGGTAACTGGATTGGGGGTGTTCCTAAGGTTTCTTGGGGCCATGGGTCACAGCAAGTGGAGGGCCCCTCCCCACCGCTTCCGCCTGCAGTCCCACCCTCTGTTCTGCCCCTTCCCGCCATGGCACTGCCCTGTTCCACCCGTGGTCTGCTCCATTCGGCCCCCACCCACGCACTGCGGCCCCGCAATCCCATTTGCTACTCTCTGTCTCCCTCCCACACTGTGGCCCCAAGACCAGAGATGCTCTGTTCCCCCCACCCCGCCCTGCCATGGCTCCGGGGCCACAGCGGGAAGTGAGAGCTCCTCCAGCCCCGAGGCTGCAGCCAGGGTCCTGGCACTGGGGCTTCCCCTGCCCCGCCCTGCCCACCCAGCGCTCCTGCCAGGGAGCAAGGTTGGGGTGTGGGGGGTGCCCATTTTTCCGAGGGCCCCGGGCACGGGCTCACTGAGTCAGAGTGTAAATTGGTGTAACTCACACAGGTGGGGCTAGAAGAGGCGTGCAGCAAGAATAGCAACTAACAGGACAGCCTGAGTGCGAGCAGATCAGCTCTGATTTAACTGACACCTCCCTCCATTTCACTTACCTCAGTTTAAATCCCCTTGTGCTCACTTCTGCACTGGTAGGGGGTGAAGTAGTTACAAGGGACTCGCTTTGTCAAAAAGAAGCACTGATTTGGGGGGTCTCGCTTGAGACATTTGGGGCCTGGTGTTCAGAGGTGCTGAGCACCTGCAGCTCCAGAGATAAAGGTGCTTCAGCAGCTCTGAAAACCAGGCCCAAGGTGGACATTAAAAAATTGAGACACCCCAAATCAACAGCCACTTTTGGGAATGGAGGCTCAGTGCAAGGCAGTCTCGCGTCCATCCCTTTACACATCATCTCTGACTTTGGCCTGCTCTTTGCGTCTCTACTTGCAGTACGTTGTTTTACTTGATGTTAGCAGAAGGTAACTATTTTTGCCTCTGTTTTCACCCATCTGATCTTGATTCTGATCCACTTACATTAAATGAAGAACAAAGTTCTTTCTAAAACTATTACCCAAAGCTAATGTTAATATTGGCTAGCCGTGGCTGCTGACCCAATGGTGAATACTCTCTATTTTCAAATGCTTCTCTAGCAATCTCATAATGGGGCAGCTATGTATCAGTATGAACATGGCATCTTTTAAAAAATTCATGTGGAGCAGAGGGTGATGGAATGTGATGTGAAACAGGGAGGCAAAAAGACCTTGCCTCTAGCATGCAGGAAACGAGTTCTAATTTGTCTCTTATCTATATCTGGGAAACTATTTGAAAATACAGACGGGCTGTAACCAGAACCTTCTCTGTGAATCCAAATTAGCCCATCCAAAGTGACCACTCTCCTTACAACGTGCATTAAAATCAAGGTGGGCCATTTCCAGCACAAATACAGGTTTTCTCACCCCCCCGCAAAAAGTGGTCACTTTGGATGGGCTATTACCAGCAGGAGAGTGAGTTTGTGTGTGTGGTTTTTGGAGAGGGGTGAGAGAACGTGGATTTGTGCTGGAAATGGCCCACCTTGATTATCATACACATTGGGAAGAGAGTGGTCACTTTGGATGGGCTATTACCAGCAGGAGAGTGAGTTGGGGGGGGGGGGGAGGCGGAGGGTGAGAAAACCTGGATTTGTGCTGGAAATGGCCCAACTTGATGATCACTTTAGATAAGCTATTACCAGCAGGAGAGTGGGGTGGGAGGAGGTATTGTTTCATGGTCTCTGTGTATATAATGTCTTCTGCAGTTTCCACAGTATACATCCGATGAAGTGAGCTGTAGCTCACGAAAGCTCATGCTCAAATAAATTGGTTAGTCTCTAAGGTGCCACAAGTACTCCTTTTCTTTTTGCGAATACAGACTATCACGGCTGTTACTCTGAAACCTGACATAGGAAAAAGATACATGAACCCTGGTGCAAGTAACACGGTGGCAGTGCAGATTGTTGTATATTTCAGAGGACTCTCCAGGACATAACTGTTAGCATAGAGGCTTGTTTGTTGGCCTGAAATAGAATTTGGGGGTTGATTTTTAATACTTTTATATTTTTACTACCATGTGTAAAGAACAATGAACAAAGCCATTATGTATTGCATTTTTTACAACCAGATGGGGCTTTTAGTACAATACGAAATAAACAAGGAATAGAGCTAAAAGTGTTACAGGGTATGGTAAAACTGTAATATACGAGCATACACTGCCTGGCTTCTTTTTGAAGCTAAGGTCAAGCAACCAGTTAGGCAGGGCAAGGGGGGCTGGGGCTGGGGGGCATATGACACATTAAAAGCCAAAGAAAATCCTGGCCTTGGCCAGAACAAACCTCACTTCTTATTCCTCCCACAGGATACAAAAGAGGTGGAAGGAAGACTCCAGACTCACAAACATCCAAAATGGAACATAACCATAAGTTGTAAGGGTGTGACTTGGGGCATGCATTGCAGGTATATTTGGGCCTGCTAAGAAGGAGGAGGTGCGACTAGGGAATGGGGACACAGGTAAGGCTCTGTGGCATCAGAGCTGGGAAGGGGGACATGGGGTAAAGGCTCTGCAGCATCAGAGCTGGGAATGGAACACCGGGAAACAGGCTCTGCCAGCGTGTAGAGCTATGGGCATGCGTGCTTGAAACTAACCCCAATAAACATCGCATTGCCTGCACTTCGGACTTCTGGTCTTCTGCTTTCTGTCTCCGTAACAGGAACCAGGGGAGGAGGTGAAGGGAAAGCCCTCTAACAATAACCAGCCAATTTAATAAGGTCAATATAACCAGTCTGAAAGATACCAAGGAAATACATAGTACCAAGCTGCATCTCTACAAAGATGAGTAAATCCTAACAAGATATGCATGTAGCCAAAACCACTGTGGGCAACATGTCTCATGTTCTGTAGAGGAGTTTTGTCAAACACTGGGGTCATATTGACCAAGAATTGAATGATTAAGTAGATTAAAAAGACATGCGTTGCACACAGAAGATTGCAACATTGAATCTGGAAACAGCATGGTGTCACACAAAAGATGAAATTTTATGTTTCCAATCCCATAGTGTCCAGTACCTTACGCTAGGAATATGAAACAGGAATGCTGGCACATTAAGTCAGAAGTGTTTCATCAAGGGCCCTTTTAAGCTTATCAACTGGCATAAGAGAATAAGGTCATGGGAAGAGATTGCACAAATAGTATCGAAGTGACACTTTTAAATGCACAGCTTTGCTCGTTAGCTCACATCTACTGTATATATTTAAGGCCCTTCATTTCTGGTTTTTATTTTTTTTTTAAATTTCCTGGGAATTTATCAGTGTTTATTTCAAAAAATGGGTGAAAATCAGGGCAAAAATTAACTTCACCGTTTTCTGGGTTAATACTGGGGAACAGAAGGACAGGAAAAAAAGCGACAAATAGAGAAAAGTAAGAGTTTATTGTTTGTAAAACCATTTTCTATAATGCCCATTACAAAAATGAACCTGTCTTTTAAACGAAACCAGCTTGACTGTTTGGGGCTTGCGCAGTTTCCCTCAGCACAAGGGGATTCAGGGTGAATTCCTGGGGAATGTAGGGTCACAGCAGGGTTTCAAAGTGTTTTTTTCTAAGGCTTTTTCCACTGTCTCAGGAAAGGCTCTTTCCAACTGCCCCAAATGGGTGGTTACTACCTGACGGACACCAGAGTCATAGACAAAAAACAGTAATTGTACAGAACCCGCAACCCCAAATCATCAGCTTTCCTGTCACAGAGGTGGGACACAGGGGCAGTGGCTTCCCCGCCTGGTGCTCCTGTCAGGGAGCAGGGTTGGGGCACAGGGGCACCCATTTTTCCGGGGTCCCGCAATTGGCTGGGGCCTCTGGGCATGGGCCTCGTCGGCCCAGTGGCTCGTCCGCCACTGCCTAGATCCCAAGGCCAGGAAAAGGGCCTGAATTCTGCCCAGCCCCAGCAGGCTAAAGCTGCAGGGGAAGGCAGCCCTTGGATCACCTTGCAGCAGTTTGGTGAGCATCCAGCAGGGGGAGCGCAACCCAGGTATTTCTCCCTTCCAAGCCCTGCTCTGATGCCAGGTGTTGGCCCATCCGAGGCCCAGGCAAACCCACAATGAGAGCAGGAGCCCATGGGCTGGTGACATAACTTTTAAGCCTCTCTTGTTCATTTCCCCTGGAAAGTGTCATGCTAACCCTCTGAGCACAGCTGAATATTCCAGGCCCATCCTGACCAAACGCCCACATGCCAGATGGAGCCAGGTACACACAGGTAGATGGCACCTGATGGGAGGGTCCAAGGAAGGGCAGGCAAAATACAAAATACCCCTTGTGGGAGTCCCAGGTACAGCCAGGTAGTGCTCACCTGCTGTCTGCTGCATGACCCACGCACACTCAAGTAGCTGCCAAATGGGTGCAGGCAGGTATAATGCTCCACAGTCCCTCAAGGTTCCCAGCTACACCCAGGCAATTCGCACCTGCTGGCGGTTCCAGGCACCTGCAGCCAGAGTTCCCCCGCTAGGTGCTGAAAATCCCAGGCACACCCTGGTATTTAACTCCTTTCAATGGAACATTAACGGAGCGACAGCAGCACAACCAGGGGACAGTCACAAAATGGTTAACAACACCCCCCATTCCCCCCCCCACACACACACACTCACTCACTCACTCACCCCCCCCCCCCCCCCCCCCCAGAATCTGCAGAAGTGTTGTCCCAAAGCCCAGTCACCCATGCGGATGGCACATGACAGGTCTGCCACAAATAGGCTCATGGCCTCAGTCTAGCCGAAAACATCCTTGTTTCAGAATCACCCAGCTTTGCCCGCACAGAATAAACCCAGCGAATTACCATGCTTTTGTGAGAAAGAAGCAATAACCTTTTATGAGTGTGTTTCAGGAACCAGCCCGATAACACAGGCAGGAATGCCTTTTTACACACAGCAAGACACAATGATTTATTTACGCCATACAGTTCACTGGGAAAATTTCCATCTCTATCTGACCCTCAAGGACAGCTCTTTGCCTGCTTTGCTTTATGCGCCCCATACACAGCTGGAGGCTCAGTAATACACACCCTCACGAAGCTGTATTTCGCCTCTCTGCAGGGCACTGAAAGCACACTCTTCTGTGCGGAAGTTCAATACATGGCTAATAAAATGCCTCCTTTACAATCACCCAGCACTGGGTCTATGCCAGTGCAATGTACTGTCCAGTGCACTGTCCAAACAACGTACTGTGCCCTGCAACCTGAGAGCCGGCCAGGCCCAGACAGAGCAGGCAGAGAAGCCCGCGATGCACAACAACAACGCAGGGAGTCCATGAAGCAGCACGGCACGGACAGGAGCATGAGCCACAAGTCCAACAGAGAAGCTGTAGGCAAGATCTGCAAGACCCAGGGATTTCCCTGCCGTGTATCAGCAAAAAGATCCATTCATCTCCCAAGAGATTCAGCTGCCTTGTTTCTACCTGTGTTTGTCAGCACTGGGTGGTGTCCCGAAAAAAAGGGGCTTTAATGGTTTAAGGTTGGTTTTCAAAATAGGAACTTGATTATTGATTATTATTACTCATTAATTACTGTGATGTAGCTTTATCCCCCAATAACGCTCAGCCTCAGCCTTCTTGGCCATGCCCATGGCTAATCTGGTATTGTCCCAGATTTAGTAACAGGAGATCACTTGTTTCCAGCATCCTCAGCCAGGAGAGCTGTAGCTAGCGATCTGACCTTGGCCATTGTTCACTGGCCAAGCTGGTGAGATCCCCAACTGCACTAACCCCATAACCCAGCAAGGCAGGTACAGAATTACACACGGTCTGATTCCTAATGCAGCAGATGCTGTGGAGAGGGGACTCCAGCAGGGGGGCTGAGAAAGGCAAGAGGAAGAACAGAAATTGTCCCATCCCGTCTCTTCTCTAATCTCTGTGGAGACGGAACTCCAACTCAGAGAAGGCACCTGCACTGCCCGGTGGGGCTGGAGGCTCCTTCCCCACCAGTTATGCTCCTGTTACTGACCAAGGGGGCATGATAGGCAGCTAGCAGTGTAATGTAGGGTTAAACACTGCTGGGCCAATCACGCTACGGGTACGCTGGTGCAAATCAGGAGTAACTCCATGGAGTCAGTGGAGCGATTGCTGATTTAAACCCAGTGTAACTCATAGTAGACTCCGGCCTTGTGTGCTTAATTTGCTTGGTAGTCATGTGCTCGGGACATGAATTTTTCCCCCTTCACTTCTTCCCCCATCTAAGCTAACACAGGCCCTGATTCAAAGCCAGCTAAAGTCAACTGGAGTCTTCCCATCGATTTTAGAGGGCTTTCTTTCAGGTCTGTGCAGGTTAGTACACAGGGGTCTCAGCAAAATATGTACTGCCCAGACAATGCACTGTCCAATGTACTGTCCAGACAATATACTGCCCAATGTACTTTGGGTACAAACTGTTACTGTTAAAGAAAAAAACCCAGCAAGGTGCCATTATCATGAAAAGGTGCACCTCTGTCACCCCCACCTCCCTGAGAAGGAGACCTCCAAGGAATACACCTGCCAGCACCCAAGCATTAATTCAAGACAGACAGTCCAGCAGCCTTGTTACAGGACAGACAGGCATCTCGGCAGCGATCCAGAGTGGAGTGTTGTTTCCTGGGAAATGCAGGTGCAGATGAATGGATCTGCGGATACATCGGGGGAAATCCCTGAGTCTTGCAAATCGTTCCTCCAGCTTCTCGGTTGGGCTTGTGGCTCACGCTCCTGTCTGTGCCGTGCTGCTCCATGGACCCACTGCTTTGTTGTTGTGCATCGTGGGCTTCTCTTCCCACTCTGCCTGGGCCTTCACGTCTCGCAGACTGCAGGGCAGGTCGCTAGCTGCCATCAATTAGTTTCCCACCAGGAAAGAAAAGGAGGACTTGTGGCACCTTAGAGACTAACCAATTTATTTGAGCATAAGCTTTCATAAGCTACAGCTCACTTCATCAGGGGCTCTTTTCTGCAGTGGTCTCAGATCCCAAGGACACAGAAATCTGGCCTCCCAGTGCTTGGTGGAGATCCCACTGTACTTAATATGGGCTGGAAGGGTGAGCATGGGGAAGTGCCTTAAAGACCACGTTCTTGTCATTCTCATACTCAACAGTGTGGCTTCACTTTGGTGCTGCAGCTGCTGAGGGTCTCCAGCCCATGAGGGGAAGGTGAGTAGCGATAAAGGAGAGAATCCAGGCTGGTGTGGGAAACACAAATGCAACGTTCCTGAGATTCCAAGTTTAAGGGCTCTTTTAAAGGGCTATCTACTCTGCCTTCCCTCTGACCTGAGGAAGACTTTGAGTCTGGGAATTAGTGTCTACTGAGCACCTCTGTAATAAATGGTAGGTGTTTTATAGGCCCAACAAAGAATATCTGTGTATTATGACGGCCTCTGGTTATGTGGAAGGGCAGCACAAAGGCCAGGATTAAAAATAAGAAATGGATTTCTGCAGCGAGGCCCTGGGCTGATATCTGGAATCAAAGTTCTCCCTAAACAGGATGTGTTTATTAAAGAAAACCACTTCAACTACAGATATAAACAACCAGTGTTCCACACTTCTCAAGTTCCAGCTTTGTCTTCCTTATTTACCAGGGAACTCCACCAGCCCTCCAAGGTGCACCTCTTTACAGCTCACAGTGACATCTAGTGACTGAACATGGACTGCAAGTAAACATATCTTTACAGACCGTGTAATTTTCTGCACCCTTGGCCATATCACAAATATCAGTGCTATCTGGTCTCCCAGTCCAGCATGCTGTGCGCAGCAGGCAAACTACCCATGCCTGATCAGTACCACTGGCCTGATCAGTCTCAGCACAGGAGCCATGGGCTGACTGGACCATGGACACTTCTTAATCCTAGGGCTAAGCACTCCAGGTGGAGCAATCTTGGAAAGGGGTGGGGACTCAGTCTGTTCTGAGAGGTTTGCTATTTGGGGCTGTCATTCCAGGACCCTTTTCCAGCTATGGATTCATTCTCGCTCTCTCTCGCTCTCATTATATATACAGTGAAATGGCCCAATCAAGAATTGACACCAAGCAAAATACTGCCATTTTTATAGACCAAATGGGATCCCCCCTTTGTGTTCTCACGAGAAGTCCCAGGGCAAATGCTGAACATTTCATTTGTCACAATGGGCTAAGACACGATTTCTTCTCACCAATGGCCAGAGGGAATAGTTTTTGCAGCTCCCTGCTGCAGCCGCAAGGGGTTACTGTGTGATAACACAGAGGGAATCCCAAACCCTACTCTGCCCTTTAAGCCATCTTTAGCATAAGATTGAAACCGACCAATTCACTGGCAGCCAAGTTGCCTACGGTGGCTCCCAGCTGCCTTAATATTTCCCTGCCAATTCAGGACAGGCTGCTATTTGTCTTTCTCATGATCACCCCCAGCTGCAGTGACTGGCGGTGGACTGGAACCTGTGGGAGGAATTTCTGCAGTGTCACACCAGCTGCTGGTCCTATTATAGAATGGAAGAATTGTGTGTCTATATTTGATTTCTTTTTCAAGGCAGAGGAATCTCCGAGGCCAGAGAGAGGAAGTGGGGAGGGAACGTGGGGGAGACAATGACCTAGCGACACACTTGAGACATGACTCGTGATGCAGGGTCCCAGCACACCGCAAGGGGAAACGTGGTTCTTTTTTTAGAGCCATGAATAATGGAAGTGTTGCACTTCGAGAATTCCCCAGTACCAGCTACAGGAGCAAACGAGACAGGAGCTGTCAGCCCTGTTCTCTCTTGGCAGTTCATGGGATGACACAACTGTCACTTCTATGGGGCTGAGCAGGCATCACTGGGACTGACAAAGGAAGTCAGCAAAAGTGGAGCAGAGTGATCTGGCTTCTGAAGATAATGAGATGCTCCCTGGGAATGGAGGATATGGGACCTGTTGCCTTCAGATTCTCCTTTTCTCCTGAAAGAAGTTTTGACTTGGGCCCGAGCAATCCTGGGGCCCTATGCAGCCCCCCCGCAGGGGGAGCGGGTGGGCTGACCCCAGGCCTCCGTGGGGCGGGGCAGGGCTGGCTTGGGGGGTAGGGGGAACCACCCCCCAGCACTCACCAGCGGCAGGGCTGAGGCCGGGTTGCTGCACTCCCGCTGCCGGTGAATGCAGGCCCAGCCCGCTGCAGAGCTCAGGGGAGTGGGGGCGGGGCTGGGGCGGGGAAGGGGTGGGGCTGGGGCCTGGGGAAGAGCTGGAGCAGGGGCTGGAGCAGCACGCAGCTGCTCAGGGCACCAAGAAATGTGGTGCCCCAAATTTCCTGGTGCCCTACTCAGCTGCGTACTTTGCGTATGGGTAAGGATGGCCCTGGACTTGGGCTCCTGTGACCTGAGGTGCCCAGGGCAGCCCACACTGAAAACACCAAGGTCAGGGCAGGCTGCAAAAAGGAGAGCAGATTCCCCCAAAACTATTGTTTAACACTGTAGTTAGATGCACCAACCAGTCACAAACTGTGCTCCTGATCCCCGCCCCATCGGTTACCAAGGAGCTGAAAAAAAAAGAAATCTCACAGCCCCTTTTATTGCATTCCAGTTCTCTGGCTCCCAATCACCACATAGATCCAGTAAAGTGAGAAGTTATTTAAAACTCGATTCGCTGTACAAAATGTTCTTCTGATCCCCAAAGGGCCAGCCACATTACCAGAGCAAAATTTTTTATTAAAGTTAATGTTAAAATGATCTAATATACAGGTTTAAGGAAAGAGTGTCTGTACATCTGGGTGTGATGTTTAAATCATCCAAAAGTACAAAGTTTGGTTTAAGAGTCATAAACTACATCATCTTGATCTCCTTGATTGATTGGTCCTTCAGCCCTCATATAGATTGCACCAATCACAACACATCTTCCATTCTTCCCTTAGCCTGGCCTTCCTTCTCCATTTTATCATGCCTTTTCATGATAAAATCTTCCCATCTCTTTGGAGGTCGGCTGAGTAGTCGTTTCAGTTCCCGTGGGTCCCACTCGGCGACAGCTGTAGTCCATCGATTTTCAGTGAGGCTAGCTATATGCCCGGCCAATTGTATTTTACTGTACCTGCTTTCAACAATAACGTCCTGTGCTCCACTCTGCTGTCTGGTCACTGCATTGGGGACTCGGTCACAAATTCTTCTTTCCATTGCCCTCTCCATGACAAAGAGTTGTTTCTCTTCTATCGTCGTCAGCGCCCATGTTTTGCTGCTGTACAGCATTGCTGGAAGTACTGTTGAGTTGAAGAGGTTGGTGCATGTTGCCTTTTGATTTTTCCTTAGAAGACATCCTTGACAGAATTGAAAGTGCGCCAACCAGCTTGCGTTCTTCACAAGAGTTCGCCTTCCTGATCGTGGTGCATGTTCATTTCTTGGCCCAAATAGACACGTTTTTCCATTTCTTCTATTTGTTCTCCCTTGACTATTAAACTGCATATAGTACATACAATCCATCAGAGAAGTATTTCAGCTATTTTCCTGACTTTGCTTCTCAGTGGCACTCCAGCTCATGTCTCCTGATACTGCCCATGTCGGGTGATGTGTTCTAAAGAGTTTGGATCTTACCCAAAATACCACACTGCCAGCCAATTCTTTAGTATCTGAAACTAAAGGTTTATTATAAAAGAAAAGAAAGACAATTGTTAAATGGTCAAATGACTTCAGAGTCCATGTATCAGGTTCTTAGCAGCATTGGTGAGTTTGCTGGCTTGTAAAGTCCCTCTGGAACGCACCCAAAGCTTGGATGGGTCTGTCAGTCCTTTGTTCAAAGCTTCAGTGTGTAGAGAAGTTAGTCCAGAGGCGAGGAGCAGGATTGAAGACAAAATGGAGAAGATGCAGTTGCCTTTTTATATCCTTTGCCATGTGGCTTGTACATCCTTTGTGCCAAACACAAGCTCACAGCACATAGGCATGGAAAAGCGCTTGGAGTTCCCTGTGCACAGACATGTCCCTACCTGTCCTGCTGACTCACAGGAGTAGCCCCTGGCTTTTCTCAATGGATTCCTTGTACAGCTGATTGCCCTGGATTGGCCATTAAGCAGGCTGGATAGTGCTGATGCCAGTCTGTCTGGGGGTGTCACCCAGAAACACAGCAGATATATCACACCTATTTATAACTCACGATGTAGAGAGGATACATACGTATAAACAAGATTATCATACTTAGCAAATCGAAACTTTTCCACTAATACCTTACACGGCATATCTTGTAAGATTGCGGTTGAGCAAACGCTATTAGCCAGGACAGGCAGGGATGGTGTCCCTAGCCTCTGTCTGCCAGAGGCTGGGAATGGGTGACAGGGGATGGATCACTTGATGATTCCCTGTTCTGTTCATTCCCTCTGGGGCACCTGGCACTGGTCACTGTTGAAAGACAGGATACTGGGCTAGATGGACGTTTGGTCTGACCCAGTAGGGCCACTCTTATGTTCTTATGTTCTTCATTGCAATTTTAGTATCAATAATATATTAAATGGTCACCCATATTCCATACAGCGTCACAGCTCCCGCATCTGAATTTACACTGCAATCAATAGCATTACACCAGGGATGGATTGGGCCCATTGTCAGGAGAGACAAGCAGATGATTTATTCTCCAAATTTTACTTCTTTTTCTGTTGATGAATTGTCCCTGAGAGTCATACAATTTTCTCCAATTTCCTTGTCATTCGGAATTGTTCCCTGAGCAACTTCAGCAGATAGATGATTCTCTGGCTGTCGGTTGTGTGTAATTTGGATTTTTTTTATGAGTATCAATCTCTGTCAATTACACCACCCCCAGCAGGGTAGGACAATGATCACCCTAATTCTGTATTTGATACTCAAGCTGGGTTGGTTGGTTTACACTGAATCCTGTGCTTACACTCTGCTCCCGGAATGATCCTAGCTCGTAGAATCAGTTTCCTAGAGCAAACTCCCGGGCATGTGAATTCAACATGGACTTTCTATGAATATTCTCTACTATTTGTTTAAAACTCACACTTCCTGTCAGCAACTAGAGTATTCAGCAACAGCAAACACAGCAGGAGCATGCACACAGATAAATGACAGGTTTCAGAGTAGCAGCCGTGTTAGTCTGTATCCGCAAAAGAAAAGGAGGACTTGTGGCACCTTAGAGACTAACCAATTTATTTGAGCATAAGCTTCGTGAGCTACAGCTCACTTCATCGGAGTGTAGCTCACGAAAGCTTATGCTCAAATAAATTGGTTAGTCTCTAAGGTGCCACAAGTCTTCCTTTTCTTTTACAGATAAATTACTCATCATTCAGCCGCATCCAAGGGAGACCAGGGCCCTGTTGTGCCAGGCACTGCACAAACACATAGTGAGAGACCGCCCCTGTCCCCGTAGAGCTTACAGTCCAAATAGACCACACAGACCATATATACATTTTACAGATGGGGAATTGGGGGTCAGAGAGATCAGGTGACTTTGCCCAAGGTCAGACAGGCATTCTGCAGCAAAGCCAGGAACTGAACCCATCTCTCCTCAAGCCCAGGCTAGTGCCTGGCCCACAGGCCCATCCTTCTTCTCTTAAGAGAGAGATCATGTTTAAAAAGTTGACCACAGAATCCTGGGAAATTGGCTGCCACCTCTGTGTCACTCCCGACCACAGGGAGCAGCTTCCTCCTTTCCCATGGGGTGCTCCACCCCCGCTCCACCCCAGTCCCTGCCCCCACTCCACCCCTTCCCCCAAACCCCCTCCCCTGCCCCGCCTCTTCCCATCCCTGCTCCGCCCCAGGCCATGCCCCCACTCCCCCCAAGGCCCCACCCTGCCCCGCCTCTTCGGCCCGCCTCTTCCCTGCCTCTTCTTGCCCAGTTCTGCCCCCTCCCCTGAGCACGCCCTGTTCCTGCTCCCCACTCCCCCACCAGTGCCTCCTGCATGCCGTGGAACAGCTGATCCATGGCAGGCGGGAGGCACTGGGAGAAAGGGGAGGAATTGATCGGTGAGGCCACCGGTGCATGGTAAGCTCTGGGGTGGGGGAGCTGGCTGCAGGTGGGTGCTAATTTTTTTCTGTGGGTGCTCCAGCCCTGGAGCACCCATGGAGTCAGTGCCTATGCTCCCAATGGTGACCCAAGAGTGTGAGTACCAACCTTAGGGCAGACTGTTAAAAACCAGGGCACAAAGCCCAAGTTGGCTGTGAATTCTAAACTTAGATTTCACCAAACTCTTCAGGCACTTTATCAGTCTTAATCCAGAGTCACAGACTGTCCTCGTAGGTACTGCAGTCTGTGAGGCCCCCCTCGTGAGCGCCACTCTGTGACAGATGGCCCCTTACACCAAGAATGTGCCACAAGTACTCCTTTTCTTTTTGTGAATACAGACTAACACGGCTGTTACTCTGAAACCTAGCAATATCCAGGTCACTCCTAATTACGGTTGTCAACATTGTATTTCACCCCACCTCCCGATATTATTATCAGCCTCATTCTTAAATAATAAGAATTATTATCAGCAACTCCCGATCTTGTTGGTACAGAGATGAAAAAATAAGGGATGTCTCTTGTAATAAGGGGCTGTTGGCAGCCCTACTCCTAACCCCAAAGGACCAGTCGTTTACCTCAGGGCAATTGTGCCTTAGGTCTCACACCAAGGACAATGCTTGTAGCCAGTCCCATAGTAACTATATGAAGATTTATGAAACAGGAAAAGGAAATTAGAGCGTTAGTTACAAGGTGAAAGCAAGCGAATTATGGACACACAAATCAGTTACACTCTTAGGTTTCAAAAAGTAATATAGGTTTCCATACTCAGCAAGCTCAATTTGTCCTTTAGGACTAACCCAGGCTAAGCACCTGGGGATCACTTGCTTACGCCTAGAAACACCCTGCCCTCCCAGAGTCCAGCCAGCACTGCATCCTAGTTCCTTTGGCTTTGGGGTTTTTAACCCCCACTCCTGCCATGTGCTCTCAGCTGCCAAACTCAGCTGCTGGGAGGAGTCCACTGGCATGACTCACCGTCACAGGGTGTGGAGCAGAACAACAATAAGAGTCTTTAGTCCTTGTGTTGACCGTTTCTCAATCCAGGGGTAGGAAGTTCCCAGCTGTAAGATCCAACCAGAGCCTGTCTGGAAACGACGGGTCTCCTCTTTTGGGTGAGGTGTAACAGGTCCTGGAGAAGAGCAGCTCTTCATACCAACTGACCCTCTCCTGCATGGCGATTCATACGGCCACAGAGGCTCCCAGTACAACCACTTAGATAGTGCCTGGCCATATGGCACACGGATAGAGCAAGTGAGATTCATGCAGGCTGCATCCAATAGAGTCCAAACACTAAACACTTTCTTACCATGCCAGTCCCTATTTTATCATTATTAACCCCCAAGTGAGCCAGCCGATCCAGCCATGCATCAGTTAGTGTCCACTTGAGACATGAGGAGCATGACAAGAGTAGGCACATGGCCTGCCAACATCACAGACTCTACCCAGCTCTGACCACTAGCCGTGGGACTCGGGTTGCATCTTTCTAACAAATATGGACTGGTCCCTAGAGGACCAGGGGAATTTTCCTGGCTATGTGTAATGAAGGCAGGCTCGTGGAAAGATATCTGGGCACTAGCAGTTTTCTAGCCTGTTAATTTTTCAGCCATGCCACTTAATTATTATTCCTTTTGGACAAATGGTTAATGAGCCATGGGAATCCAATTAGATTTCTTCTTCTGGCCCACTTGGCATTTGACAACATTCATTTCTGTTTAAAAACAAAAACAAGAGCAGGAGTGTCGAGACAACTAGACTGGTGTCTCTAGAACGACTTCCCGCTGCTGGTGAAACAGGAGAAAAGCCAGACTCCAAAGGGAAGGGGCTCATGTGTTTCATAAGACTCCTCTCTCCCCCACCTCCACCCCTCAATAAAACCTCAATATGATCCTCCTAGGTTCCCTTCAGATCCCATCTGCTCATATTAATATTGAGTAGCACAAGCAAATCCCAAAGCCCCATAAAGGGGTCAAATCCCGATTGCTCTCTATGCAAGAGTCACTTTGCTCCGTCCCCAGATCTGCTGTGTACTGCATAAGCGTGAGTCACCCACTTGGCTCTCCTTAGCCACACAGCTTTATTATTAAGTACCGCATCTAGCTAATGATCAAGCCACATTTGTGTCTGTGGAGTTGTAGCTGCTAATGAACTCCACACTCCAAACACTTCCCAGAAGTAAACAGCAGCCAGGGTTAAAAGAACAAGCACATCGTAGCAACAGTAGCAGAGCCACTGGGACGTGCCGGAGCAAGAGATGGGGTCTGTGTGCAGAGTCTATTTCAAAATAGAGGGAGAGCTGATGAGGCAGCGAGGATGCTCCCGATGGTGCAGAAGAGGGTTCTGCGTGGATGGGGGTAAGATTGCAGGGATGCCTAGAGAGTGCTGGATAAGAGGAGTGGAGAGAGACCAGGGCTGTGAGCTGAATTGGAGCCTGCCTGCGAAGGGCACTTCTGACAGCACAGGGGACTCTGGGGAGATGGGGACTGGAACTGCGAGGATGTAGAAGGAGAGTCCAGGAGGAAATATGAGGGAGGGAGTCAGGCAGCAAGAGGAGAAGGGAAGCTCAGGGCGACCGATTGCACTGGGCTGCTGGGGCAAGGCGGGAAATTGGAGCCGGAGGCGAGGAAGGTGAGAGAGGAGGCGTCACTGTGATTAAAGGGCCTGACGGAGAAGACCTTGTGCCTGAAAGGGGGCAAAGTGGCTATGCCATGCTTTGCAGGGGACGGTGACTCCATCTCCTGTCACCAACCAGAGGCTCCAGCATTCACCCAGTGGAGGCTGTGGCGTTTCTCGCCCCGCGCGGCCCTGCTGAGCAGCTTCTGCTTAGCGCGTGGCTATATTTAGCTCCCTGTAAAAGGGGTTAGCGAGCTGTGCTGGAGCCGGTGGCACAGCTAAGGCAGCCGGGGATCAAAACAAACCAACCCAAACGCCAAGAGCTTTGAGCAAATCCCTCTGGCTGTTTGAGATGGGAACGGGCTGAGCTGGAGCAGGACCCGGCTCAGAGAGAAGGTCTCTGGTACCACGCTTTCTGCTCACTCTTACAGAGCAGAATCTGTGAATCGCAAAGCAGGGATAGACATTAAAAAGCATCATACAGGTGGGAAACTGAGGCACATGGTGGGGCGGTGACTCTCTGCCAGGATGCCAGTGACAGAGCCAGAAATGGACCCTGGTATCCTGAGTCCCAGCTCACTGGCCCATGCTGCCTCCTCAGCACTTTCATAGGAGCAGGGCTCGTCCCTGGGCAGGTTTCCTTCTTCTCAGGCATTTGCCACCAGACTTTGGAAACCCAGAAACCTCCCTGCCAGCCGACCGTGACCCATCAGTGCAGCCAGCCCTTGGCTCGTTTGCAGCCTGGCCCCTCTTCTCTGAGAGGGGCTGGGGGAGAGATTTGCTCAGGCCTAATTTTAAACCCTGACATGGAGCTGAACTTGGCAGATCTGACCCGGCCCAAGCAGGTCGAGTCTTTTTCGCTCCCAGCCCAGGTCTGAGTCAGCACCGCTGCCTCCTGCCCATGGGGCAAGTGTATTGGCAGCCGCATGCCCTGTCCCTGTTGGCTGCTGCCACCGTGGCGCAGAGCGAGAGGCGCTGCAACCGCTCAGCTGAGCACGCTCTCTCTGCAGGAGCAAACACACCGAGCGCAGCGTGGGGTGGTGGCCACCAGGAGCAGAGCATGCAGCTGCCACTGCGCCAACCCCACGGGCAGGAGGGGCAGAGCCAACCCCTCCCCCCCAGCCCCAAAGGGCCTGGCTATTTGCCTACCCAACCCACCACTTGTAGGCAGATCGTAGGGCTGCCGGCAGGCAGGGTATCTGTGTAGTCACATACCCGCGCTGCTTTCTGCCCCAGCGGGGCAGAAAGCCAGGGGGCAGCGATCAATCTATTGCAGATACTTACACTGCCTTCATCACCATCCTATGTGACAAGTTTAAATGCATGTATGTCCCCAGCACCCCTGCACGGCAGGGCAGTGATCCCCACTGGGCAGATGGGACGTGAGACCGAGAGAAACTAATTGACTTACCCAAAGCCACAGAGGAATTCTGAGGCATGGCTTGGAATTGAGCCTCGTGCCTCTGAGTCCCAGGTGAGCACCCTCACCACTGGGCCAGCTGACTTCGATGGGCTCTAGCATGCAGGGCTTGCAGCATCCCTGAACACAGCCCTGGCGTAGCCTGCCCACGCCATACGGCAGAACTGACAGGCCCTCTGCCATAGATAGATTCACAGGCACCGATATGGCAAATGTCGCCATAGGCTCCCTGCATGGCCCGGAGGAGTGGAAAGCTAACGTGTGCAACCACGCCTGCCTGTGGGGTCCCTCCCAACCCAGGGCCCCTGGAACAGGGAGCAGGATTTTGCCCCCTCACGACACTGCAGTAAAGCAATAACAGCACTTCCACTGTTTGCAGCTGTTTCTCTTTGTCTCTAGACATGGGCTTAGGGCTGAGTTGAAAGTTTGTGCCCCTGAGGTCACCCCGGAAGTGATGGGCTTTGGGAAGCTTCATAAAAAGCCACCCAGCTGCCTGGGAGTTATCGGAGCATGAATGACAGATATTTTGTTTTTGCCCATTGAGACATTTTTCAGATGCTTTATTGCACTCAGTTAAATCACAATAGCTTAAAAAAAAAAAAAAAAAAAGACTTCAAACTTAAGGCCAAATCTTGCAGCTCTTCCTTATCCCAGCAAAATGAGAGCCAGGCAAATCCTGCCAAAAAAAAAAAAAAAATTCCAAACGCCTCCTTGGACATTTTGAAATGAATTCACGTCCCCTGGGTCTGGGACAGGTTTGCTGTTCATTTCTTGCAATTGTAAACCAGTCTGGCAGGAAGCAGCAAGTGAGCAGTGATAATTGGAGTGTATTAATGGAAAATAAATTCCAGAATCATTCATGCAAATATTTGCATTGATTTGAATTGTTACACTTGTCCAATCAGGGAGCAGAAATATGCCATGTGACTTATGTCCACTGAAAGCTGGTCTAGTGGGGAATGCTGAATGTTCCAAACAGCACGCAGAGAGAACCATTTGAGAGCATCCTGGGCACTGAAATACATTTGCATAAGAAGTTTGGGTGGGATTTTACAAAACCCTAAGGGATTCAGGAGCACATGTCCCATTGAACTGTAGGGATGTGTGTCTTCAATGGTGCTTGTGCTCCTAAGTCCCTTAGATACTTTTGGGGAAAAAGCTATGGTCAATTAATAATTTCAAAGATGCAGATGTGTGGAATTTGGGTCCCCTTAATGGGCAATTTATGAACAGAAGAAAGAGCTAAATTCTATAAATAATTTGTTTGTTGTGAGTAACTTCTAGCCAAAACCCACACTGAGCAAACGCAGAAGGATTTAGCCTTTGGCAGCATAGTTGTCAGACCCCTAGCTCAGCCTTTCCTAGGTGTGGCCTTCCCTGTAGCATTTCCTATTTAAGCCTTGTGTTGTGGACATTGTCAGCCCTAGAGCTGAGTGAAAATCGGAATTTCCATCCCAGGGGAAATTCCAATAGTCCAGGGTGTTGGTTCTTTAGTCCCAGGGGTTTAAAGAGTTACATTTGTCATAGACTGGAAAGTTCTGAAAAATTTCAATTCAGAAAAGGTGAGATTTTCCATTTTGGGTCTATTCAACATTAAAGTGTATTTCCCTGTTATGGAAGATTGCCTCATGGGAGGTGTAGTTCAGGAAGCAGGTGCCCCTATTCCCTCCTATGGCCAGGCTCCCTAACTGGACTACATCTCCCATGATGCACCTGCAACCATCGGACTCCCTTATGAATCATGCCACTTGGTCAGAGGGGAGACTGCTTGGCATCGTACTGACCAAATATTTTGTTTGGGTTTTTCTTGGCAGAAAACTGAGACATTTTGGCAAAATCTAATTTTTTCCAGGGAAATTTTGATTTTTCAGAAACTGCATTTCCTGTCAAAAAATCACTCCGACTAAAAATTGCCAGCCAGCTGCACTCAGACGAGGAAGCACGTGGCTGTTTGGCCATTACTGGAAGCCAGCCTGGTTGCTTTGTAAAGAGCAGACGGAGCTACATGCAACTGCTTCATTTCCACCTCAGAAGGACGCAGCAGACTATAAAGGCTCCCGTGTGCCTCAGTGTGTCTGCAAGTGGGGAGCAGAATCTCTCCAACCCACGGAAGCCTCAAGGAGGAAAAGGCCACTGCATAATTGATGTGTCCTGACTTTTCAGCGAGAAGGACCATGAAGACACCTTAGATTCAGATGCCTGAATGGTCACATCCATCTAACTTGACCCCAAGTATCCAGTAAAGAAGGGGCAGAGAAGATCACTCAGATATTGGCCTGTCCTGCCAGGGAAGGTGCACTAGAGTTCTGTGCGATACTCCATCTCCATCTAATACCAGATCGTGCCCTATGATACATTTGCTAGTATTGTGCCCAGTCTAGTTTTAAATGACACATACAATGAGGTTCCCACCACTTCCTTTGGAAGGCAATTCTGTGGCCTCAGAGGTCTTACGGTCAGGATGGCTCTCCTGAGATTTATGTAATTATCTACTTATCAAAGGTATCTATATGGCCCCCATTACAGTGGGAACTGGAGGACTCACAATCTTTAATGTGTTTAGCCTCACAGCCCCCTAGGAGGCAGGGCAGGGCTATTTTCCCCGTCGTAGGGATGGGGAACTGAGGCATGGAGACACTGAAGGACTTGCCCAGGATCACACAGGAAGCCTACAGCCGGGAACCGAACAGTGGTCTCTGAGGACTCAGCCTTGCACCCTAGCCACTGGACCAGCTTATTTTCACACTAAACTTTCCTGTGGCTCCTAGTTCTACCCCCCGAGACCCACCCTCAATGGCTCTTCTCCCTCCTTTGCACTGACAGCCTTCATATACTTGTGGATCATTGC
This sequence comes from Chelonia mydas, assembly GCF_015237465.2. NCBI lineage: Eukaryota > Metazoa > Chordata > Testudines > Cheloniidae > Chelonia > Chelonia mydas. The sequence goes on along the minus strand of NC_051259.2, from coordinate 15,736,913 downwards.
CCAGGCTCCCATTAGGCTGGAGATACATCACCCACGATCCACCACGTGCTTGGCCACAGAGGGAAGCCTGCACTGCATCAGACTTGGGACTAAATCTCCCTCCCTCCCCACACCTAATGTCGGGGTTTGGGACGACTGACTCCTTTTCCCCACTAACAGCCTTTGGGTTCTAGACCTGCAGCTGCAGCTGACGGCACACAACGCTCTCACCCTTGAGGTGGTCCAGCAGTTCACAGGTGACTCTAGAATGCACCTCCAAGAGCCCATCTGCTTCGTAGCCCCCTGCAGAGGAAAAGCACAGCATATGGGGCTTGCAGCGTCTGGCCACTGGTCCTCCAGGCAGCACCAAAATCAGCTTGACTGTGGAGACGAAGCTGGGTGGAGGAGCAATGTCACCGCGAGAGCGAGGTGCAGCGGACAGCTGAGCCCAGCAGACCTGCGCTACAGAGGGTCAAGCTGTATATTTTTCATGACCTCCTTGCACAAATGTGATAAAGCGGCTTAGCAGCATTCGAAGAAGCAAAGTGGTGATCTTGTTTCAATCAGATATAAGACTCTCCTGACCCCATTTCCCTGAGACGCTGACCCCTTTTCCTCCAGGCAAAATAAGATTTAAAGCGAGGGTTAGTCTACAGGCAGGTTACGCGCTGGCAGTGACTAGCTTGGATCACCAGTGTAAGCAGTGCTGGGGCCACTGTGCCCTGTGCCGTGATCATTTGCCTATCAATTCCCGGCCAACTGGAAGTGCTTCTAGAAATAAGCAATTTGCATCAATTATTATTAATCATAATTATATTAGCATAGCACCAAGGAGCACTAGTCCTGGACCCCGTTGTGCTAGATGCTGCGCACAAACAGAACAGAAAGAGGGCTCCTGCCCCAAGGAGCTTACAGTGGTGCTGAGTTTTCGGTTGCTTGCTTGTAAGATCAGAGGGGATGGTGCATTTTAAAAAATGAGCAAACTGAGCACTGAGTCCGAAGTCTGTGATTTGCTCACAAAGCAATTTACAGTGAATTTAGTGTTAGTGGATGGAGCCATGTTGATAGCCCTGGACAGCAAAGGCCTGTGGTTAGCTTCAGAACAGGTAGGTCACACTCAAAGGCAGGGTAAGTGCTCCTCACATACTGCACCCATCCCCCTTCAGTGCACCTGACTAGTCCTCCCCCTACAGCTACTGCATCAAGGACAGAGGGAGAGAGAGAGGTTATCTGAATGTCAGCATCTTCATGCCGTTTTTCAAACAATGTTTGTAGGTCCCTCTTTAGGTAAAAGGGATGGTAAGATTGTAGATAATGATGCGCCAAAGGCAGAAGCATTCCAAGACTGTTTCTGGTCTGTGCTTGGAAGGACGCTGGATGATGTATTCCCATTTACAGTGATAATTACTTAGATTCTGAGCTCTTGTCTTTTTGTTCTGTGTGTGCACAGCCCTAGCACAAAGAGGTCCTGGCCCACAGCTGGGGCGCCGAGGTGCTATGGTAATGCAAGCAATAAGCAAGAAGACCCAAAGAAGAGCTCTGTGTAGCTTGAAAACTTGTCTCTTCCACCAGCAGAAGTTATCCAAGACAAGATATTATGTCACCCACCTTGTCTCTAACAATAATCATGGCATATGTTTCATTCCAACAGTGATTAGGGAGGGTGTTAAACACCAACTGCTTTGGTTACATACTTTTATAGCTACACAATTGGATAATTTGTACCCAAGAGTTTTAAAAGACTTGGCTGAGGAGCTAACTGAGCCATTGTTATTTAACAAATCTTGGAATACTGAGGAAATTCCAGAGGACTAAATAAATATGTGTAGTGATGTACAGAAGACTGCAGTAAAAGAATGACATAAAATAGCTGAGGGAGCACCATTGCAGACCTTTTGTGCTATGTAGATAAAAAAGGCCTCAGTCCTCTGGATTGCAGAGTTCCTCTTTGCATGATTGGGATTAACTAAAAATAGAACTAAATAAAACCCAGGTGGCGCCTGTACAGAAAACAAGATGCTTATTGAGACACTGGCTATAAAATTCCTGATTTTTGCAGCCCTTATAGACTCTGGGGACTGCTACTATTAGTAAATGCAACTCTACGTGAGCAAAGGCCGCAGAATTAGCCTCTACAATCCCACACTTATAGAGGGGAAGGAATGCAATGTTGTGGTTAGACAGGAGATATCCATCTGAGCCACCAACTCACTGTGTGAACTTGGGGATGTCCTAGAACCTTTTTGAGCCTCAGTTTACCCCTCCCCTGCACTGCAGGATTACAAAGGAATTATGATCCTAAAGTATCTTACGTGCAATTTCCAGCAGTTTATCAAACAGCCCCGTGCTGGGCAGCATTAGCCCATCATACAGCTCCACAGGTAAATCCCATACCAGACTCTCCAGTGTGTTCTGGCCCCTTTGCACTGGTGGTGGAAGCAGCCCAAAATGGCCAGCCTGGGCAGAATGGGTGTATTCCACTCCTGCACCACCCCACACCCTAGATCCAGATCAAGCTTCACGACAACTATCCCCAGCTGGCATAGCATCCCTTGGCATCACAGGCAGCTGGCGTAGATTAGAACAGCTCCCAAGCTGTCCTAGCCTGGAGGCAGATCCCCCACCCCCACCCGAGGACCAGGGCGCTGTAACAGTTTCCATGATGCGCCCCTCCCCGCCACTTCTGGCCCAAGTGGAAACTTGGCACCACGGAGAATCTGCGCCCCAGGGACCAACTCTCCTCTCGCTGACACTTGTGTAACTCCATTGACTTCTGCGGAGATGGCCTGATTCAGAGCAGTGCCAGCAGGCCCTGTTTCCTCTGCACAGATCTCTTGTGAGGGGTGGAGTCTCCTTCATCCTGCCCCCTCCTTCTGCAGCACCTCCATCCAACCTGTTACTTCCCTGGTCTGCATATGGGTTGACCCTGAGCAGCGCCGGATGGCGTGGTGACATCTCCCTTCAGTTGCGTGGAGCACGGGGGGTAATAACCATGGTGCCTCATACGTGTCAGAACAGCTCAGGCATTGTGCGTTATAAATACACACGGCGGACGTCGCTTCCTCTCCCGCTGAGCCGCAGGGAAGAGGGGCAGGGGCAGTGAGACAATATCGAACGAGGAGCTAAGAATAGCACATGGAAATACGTCCCTCCGCAGAACGCTGTCAGAATGCGCCTCTCCTCGCGGCTGAATGAGCAGAGAGGATAAACATGCCCTCCCGCGGACCAGCAGGTGAAAACACGCTGCAGGCCCTATGGGGCTCCTGCCCGTTTGCCAGCCTTTGATTCTGTACCTCAGAACACTCCCTTGTCTACGGCCGAGCTTGGAAGAACCAAAGGATGGCAAAGAGAGACTCACAGGCAGAGAATGCCCTCTGGCGAAGCGCTCGATTGGGCCGCTCCCCTGTTGGAGCAGAACAGCCCAGTGCTTTCTGGCTGGGACGCCTTCCTACCAGCCTTCATGGCCATCTTTGATGACCCGCATCGCATTTGCTCTACAGAGGCTCCCTCCGGAGGCTTTGCCAGCATAAGGGCCGGGCCAGCCACCTCCTACAGCACCCACCTCTGACGGCTTGTAGATGATATTGAGTGGAATGAGGCAGCCCAACTGAACCAATTCCACTGGGTCTCCATGATGAGGTAAAAGACGAGCTAGCCCGCATCGAAAACCTCACCCACCTAGGCACCTTCACCTTGACTATCGGCTGCGTGAATGAAAGGAGAAAAGAGGCATGCCCCAAAATCTCCATGCTTGCCCGCCATGCCAAGGCCTGTAGAACCAAGCTCTGAACCCACGCAGGTCAACCTGGGCCGCCAATGTCTGACCCCGGAGGAGACAGAGTGTTGATGACAGCTGAACTACGAGGGACCAGGAAACGCCCTTGCCTCCTGCCCAGCTTGGAAGAACTCAGGAAACAGACCTGACCAGGCCCAGCAGGGGCCCTACCAGAGCTCCATGCTCTGGAACTGCCCCCCCTGCACTGCAGTAGACCCTGACCTGGGAACCATGGTACCTCCCAACATTTCCAGTGCTTCTGCAGTTGCAGGTCTTGGGGCAGGCACAGCAGATCCTCCCCGCCCAACTAGCAATGATGGACTCTGGGGCTGCTGCCAGCTTTATAGATGCTAAGGCAGCCAAAACCCTGCAGATCCCCCTCAGGCTGAAACCTGCCCTGGACCTGTTGGAGACGATTGATGGGTCACCCCTATCACTGGGACTGGTGAGTCAGGAGAGCATCCCCTTAGACGCTGTAGCGGAAGGGCACTAAGAAGCAATGTGCTTCCATGCGATCTGCTCCCCGTTCTTCCCAATAATTCTCAGCATTCCTTGGCTGGAACATATCTCCTGGTGACAGAGGAACAGTAGCTTCTCCTCTGAACACTGTCAGAAAGTCTGCTGCCAACAAAGCAACCAACCCCCAAGTGACCCGCATCAGGGGCCCCAGGATGGGAGGACAGAAGCAGAACCCTGGACAGGAGGGACTAGCCAGGTAGGAGCAGCTCCAGGCCAGAATCTCAGTCACCCAGCAAGTATCGCAACTGCCTGGATGTGTTCAAGAAGAAGAATTCAGATTCACTATTCCCACACCGAGACTATGACTTCCCGACAGACCTACAGCCTGGGGCAAAGGTGCCCTATGGATGGATATATTCCATGTCTCAAACAGAACTGGAGGTGCTACATGGATATATCCAGGAAAACCTCACCAAGGGCTTCATTTGGTGATCTACTTTTTCAGTGGGGGCACCAGTCTTCTTTGTGAAGAAGGAAGACAGGTCACTAAGGCTCTGCGTAGGCTATTGTGCATTGAAGTAAGTGACTCTATGTAACTGCTACTCCCTCATTCTGGAATTGCTGGACCTCCTGAGGACAGCCAGGATCTTCATGAAATTAGATCTTTGGGGGCATACAATTTAGTGCGCATAAGGCCTGGGGATGAGGAAGACTGCTTTTTGTACACAATGTGGGCACTCTGAACACCTGGTGATGCCATGTGGCTTGACCAACAACCCTGCGACTTTTCAACATTTTGTAAATGATGCATTCAGAGATATCCTGGATCAATACACGATTATCTACCTTGACAACATACTGATATTTTCTGAGAACCTGGAGCAGCACTACCACCATGTCTGGTACATCCTGGGGAGACTATGGAAGCGTGGAAAAATGCACCTTCAACCAGGCCACCATTGAATTTTTGGGGTACATCATCTCCATGGAGGGAATCCAGATGGAGCAGCAGAAGGCAGAAGCCATCCGTAACTAGACAGCACAACAGACCCTATGGGATCTTCAGTGCTTTGTGAATTGTTATAGGAGATTCATCACTGACTTCTCTCAATTAATAACCCCCCTGACTTCTCTCCTTGGTAAAGCTGTGTGATTGGCTTGGTTGCCCAAAGCACAGCTTGCTTTTGACCAGCTAAAGGCTGCCTTCACCACAGCCCCAATCCTGGCACACCCTAACCTGACTCGTCTGTTTATAGTGGATGCAGATGCATCCAATGTGGCCCTAGGGGTGGTACTCTCGCAGCCAGAGCTGACTGGTACCTGTTGATAGTGTGTGTGGGGGGATAATTTAAAGGTTCCCCCCCCAACAGCTTGAGTCATGCCCATGGGTGGCGTGTGAACTGCTTGCTGGGGGAGGCTAGCCCCCTGCCCTGCCCCTTCTGCCCAAGGCCCCACCCCTTCTGCCTGAGCGCTGAACCAGAGGCAGCTAAGGTGCGCCTTGTTCTTTTCTCAATTTGAGTTCACAATTACCTTTCTCCCAGGAAGGTGAAATGGGAAAGCTGATGCTCTATTGTGGAAGAGGGAATACTACCAGGGCAGCAAAGAACTGACATCTGAGCCCCCCTTCTTCTTCAAGCCTGGGAACTTTGTCAATGCCACAATCCAGTGAGACCTGCTTTCCCTCAGCCGGTCCATCTTGAGAGGAGACGCACTAGCCCAAGGGATACAGCCCCTGCCACTGGGGGCTAAGATGTACCGTTCCATGCAGGATGGGGTAATGTACTTTGATGAGCACGTAGCTGTTCCCCCAGGGTGCCCCTGACTGCAGGTGCTACGGCTGTGCCATGCTGCGCCATTGATGGGGCACTTTGGCCACTGGAAGACCTCCTGCATGGTTTCCTGCTTTTTCTGGTGACCCACATGTGGGCTGAGGTCCTAGCATTCCTGTGAGTGCTGTACCAAGATGTACCAAGATGCCCCAAATCAAACCCCTTGGCACCTTAGTACCCCTGGAAACTCTGGCTATGCCTTCGTCCTCCATCATTCTAGACTTTGTCATGGACCTCCCATCATCAGATGGCCATACTGTAGTCTTGATGGTTGTGGACCACCTGACCTAAATGGCCCATTTCATCCCCTGCAACCAGCTGTCGTCTGCCAAGAATACTGCCCAATTCCTACTGCACACTGTGGCCCCGCTCCATGGACTCCCAGACCACGTAGTTTCCGATTGAAGCCCCAATTCACCTCTCCCTTCTGATGTGAAACATTCAGGCTACTGGACATCTGGATATCCACCTCCATCACATACCACCTGCCAAACGGACAAACAGAATGGGTGAACCAAGTACTGAAACAGCACTTGAGCTGCTTTGTAAATTATCATCAAGACAGCTGGTCCATGCTCCTGCCATGTGCAGTTTTCCTACAATAACACCGACCATGCCTCTACAGATAGGAGCCCCTCCTTCGCTAATTATAGGTTCCACCCCCATTTCCATAGAATCATAGAATCATAGAATATCAGGGTTGGAAGGGACCTCAGGAGGTCATCTAGTCCAACCCCCTGCTCAAAGCAGGACTGATCCCCGACTAAATCATCCCAGCCAGGGCTTTGTCAAGCCTGACCTTAAAAACTTCTAAGGAAGGAGATTCCACCACCTCCCTAGGTAACGCATTCCAGTGTTTCACCACCCTCCTAGTGAAAAAGTTTTTCCTAATATCCAACCTAAATCTCCCCCACTGCAACTTGAGACCATTACTCCTTGTTCTGTCATCTGCTACCACTGAGAACAGTCTAGAGCCATTCTCTTTGGAACCCCCTTTCAGGTAGTTGAAAGCAGCTATCAAATCCCCCCTCATTCTTCTCTTCTGCAGACTAAACAATCCCAGTTCCCTCAGCCTCTCCTCATAACTCATGTGTTCCAGTCCCCTAATCATTTTTGTTGCCCTCTGCTGGACTCTTTCCACTTTTTCCACATCCTTCTTGTAGTGTGGGGCCCAAAACTGGACACAGTACTCCAGATGAGGCCTCACCAGTGTCGAATAGAGGGGGACGATCACGTCCCTCAGTCTGCTGGCAATGCCCCTACTTATACATCCCAAAATGCCATTGGCCTTCTTGGCGTTACCAGCAGCCTCCCCAAACCTTGCCACCACCGACTGGGTCCAACAGATGCACCTTACTCAGGAAGAACTCAAGAACCACCTACTAGAGGCAAAGAAGCCCTACAACAGGTGACATCGGCGACAAGAAGATCTGCCATTTATGGTAGGCCAGAAAGCATAGCTCCCTGCCAAACACCTCCACACCAAGCAACCTTCCTGCAACTCGGGCCACCAGTTCCTGGGACCTTTTCTGCTATGCTAGCAGATTAACCCAGTTACATTCAAACTCCAGCTTCCTCTGTCTCTCAAAATACACCCATTTTTCCCCCTGTTTCCCTTCTGAAGCCCTACATGGAGAACTCTTTCCCTGACCACACTACACCACTGCCTCCACCAGCTGAAATCCAGGGCCACAAGGAATATGAAATGCATGCCATCCTCCCTTCTGGACATCTGCGCTACCTGGTGGATTGGGAAGGTTATGGCCCTGAAGAGGCCTCCCATGTTCACACCCCTCACGGGGTGGAGGAATTCCACAAGGGTCACCCAGATGGGCACCACCCCAAAGGGGGGCCTGCAGTAAGAGCCTGCAGGGGTAGAACCTGGGACCATAGGGGTTCTGATGACTCCACATCACCACAGAGGCTTAGGTTGGCCTTCTGCTGGAGGACCCTGTGAGGCTGGGCCCAGCAGGACGTACTGCCCAGCAGGACCCGAGTGGCAGCTCCTCGCAGCCTGGCAGTGGTACTTAAGCCAGAAAGCCATGACAGGGAGCCGACTGAGCAACAATACAGACTGCCTGCCTGCATGTGAGAGATCCCAGACTGGCTTCTGACCCTGCCTCCCTCCTGATGCCTGACTCTTGGTTTGCCCTCTGGCCTGTCTTGGACTCTGACGCTCTGGTACCCGACTCCCACTCTGACCACTAGGTCTGACTGCCCATGACATGCTTGTGATAACGAGCGTCGAGAAGGGTTCAATGCTCTGCTGAGCCACAACCTCCTTAGGTGAGTCATGTAAGGTTTGTCTACACTGCAAAGAGAGACCCACGGCAGCAAGTCTTAGAGCGCAGGTCAGCTGATGAGGGCTAAAAATAGCATGGTATACCTGTTGTCTTATCTATGTGGAGTGCAAGCTCTTGGAGGAAAGGGTTGTTTGTGCCGCGCTGCGCCTGATCTCAGGTGGCTGCTACCTTCACGCAACTAACATCATGCTTCATGGCATAAACTGATCACTGCAAGGCCCAGGAAGGAATTCCGCACCTCTAGGTGCAACACTGTTCTTCCATCTCCACTGACTGGGAACCTAAGCCCACATCTCTTCCTCAGGAGAGTCACCTTTACCCATACAATGGTCCCACTGAAGTCAATGGGCCGATTCTCGCACACAAGGGTTTTCAGGATCTGTGCTTAGATCCTCTGATGTCACTTACATGCATCTGTCCTCTTCATTAGAAGCCTTGCGACATCAGACAGTCCTAGTATGTAGAGGGGCCTCTTCTAGTCTGTGCTCAGCCAACGTAGGACGGTCCCATAAAAAAACCTTTGTATCGCCAGCAATCGGGCTGCTGTTGCATTTTCCTTGGTGGGCTAATCACAAAAGCCAATCCACATTATTGTTTGCAAAGATTCCCTGATTGAAAGGCTACATTTTGCTTTGCCCAATTCCACTCTGGTCACCCTTACATCAGCCACTGTGTGGAGAAACCGTTTAGTGTGACGGGGCAGAGACTCCACTTCATCCCCAGCACATAAGGGGTTAACAGCAGTTTCCTTCCCCCTCTGCTCGCCTAGGTGTCCAGAGGAAGCGTGGCTGGTGAGACAGAGGATGGAGAATACCAGGGCTCTCTTGCCTGCCTGGCCCCTGAGTCCAAGCTCGGTGGCTATAACGTCCACACTGCTATTCTCAGCACTCTGGCTCAAGCTGAGTTACTGCAAGCCTATCTCTCCAGGCTGGGACTCACGCCCACCAGCGGCAGTGTAGATTTACCTTTACAGGCTTAGAATGTAAGACTCAGCCCAGGAGTAGACGGATTCGTGGGCGGAGTGCAGGGGAAACAAAACTTTTCTGGATTGAATCCTGATTCCTGAACAGGCTGTTTGTTCCTTATACACCAAACCAGCCCAGGCCGTGAATGAAGCAGGCTTCCTTAGAAACACAGCTCTGTTCAATGACCCAAAGAAAGAGACCAGAGCCCGCGATTGCCTGGTGTACCAGGAGTAGGGTGACTACCTTTTCAAAAGGCAGAAGCAGGACGCATGCAGGAGCCCCACCCCCCTCCATGACTCTGCCCCTGCTCCTCTTCTCCTCAAGGCCCTGCCCTCTGGCCAGGCCAGAAGTCGGAGCCGGGCTGTGGCAAGAGCTGCCAGGGAGTCCAGGCTGCAGTGGGGAGTCCGGACCCTCCACCTACCCTGGGTGGGGTGCCAGGGTGCCTAAGAGCAGCCCCAGCCCATGTCCAGAGCATGCCACCCAAGGCAGGGGGAGTGTCCTGGAGTCTGGGGCTCCCCCAGGGACCCGGGCTCCTTGGGTAGCTCTTAACATGGCCCAGCCTGGTTTGGCTAAAGCCCCCCACCAGGAAAAGACTGACGCTACCCCTGAGCCTCGGGCAGGCACAGAGTGGTGCCACTGGGAATCCGGGGCAAATACTGTCCTGGGACCGGCACTTGAACTCTGCATTTCGGGACTGTCCCACCCAGTTTGGGACAGGTGGTCACCCTCAGGAGGAAGGAAGAATTTCCGGTCCAAGGCACAAAGCAGAAGAAGCAATTAGCCCAACAGCAACTGCTAACTTCTTCCAGCAGAAGACAGGAATTAGCAGGAAAATTGGTTCTGCATTTTCACCAGTAGGTGGCACTAGCAAGTTCTACACTGCATTAAACTGGAAAGACTGTTGAACAATAAGCAGGGCCTTGTGCCCCAAGCGATGGGTGCGGCGGCTTGTCATGTCCCGCAGCCCCGGGGATAAGGCTGGACCAGCTCAGGCAGCTTCATTTGTGTTTATCATTCATTTCACTTCCTGCATCTCCCCCACTCGCAGCCCTGAAGAGGAAGGTTTCAGATCAATCAGAAGATTGCTGAGATTGGCCTTTTGTAGCCACCCGTCCTGGAGCCCTCTCTATGCATAACACTACGCGAGGAGACTGGGGCTTGAACCAGGCATCTCCACTCCGAAGAGCAGGAGCTGTTACCACTTGAGCTAAAGGAATAGCTTCTCTAGCTAGTAGCAGTGGTAGACTTGTATGTGGGACAGCCACTAGCAGGGACCACAAAATACACACAGTTGGCTCTTAGGTTTTGTACAATCTTGTTTGGATGAACTGGCGATGTTGGGCGTAGCTGGAGCTAACTTCATGTTCCTTGGGGGCAGTGCCAGGATAAAAATAATTTTAATAAACAACACAGAGGCAAGTTCCTCACCCGTGTCACTAATAACCCCATTTGACATTAGAGCTGAGTGGTAAAGCTCTCTCACACACACACACACACACACACACACACAGCACCAGTTCTCATTTACACCACACACGGCCTGTTCTGCTGGCAAAGTCGAAACAAACTGAAATCTCACAAGTTTAAGAACAATCCTTCCCCTCCTGCACTGGGTGTTCCCTGTCCAGCTTCCAAGCTGGAGGGTCCTGGCTCTCCCTACACAGCTAGCACCATGAAGTAAAAATAGATCAGCAGCATTCTCCCTGCAGCGAGGAAATACCCCCCACTTCCACCCACGTTTGTCATGGAAGAGACCATTGTACCCCATCCCTTTCCCAACATGCCCGGAGGTGCAGGCCTGCAGAGCCAGGTGGAACCTTAGGACTCCATTTCTCAGGATTCCTTCTGAGAGGCGAAAAAGGGGAGCCTTGTCTTGCCTGAGCTTTGCCCACCCCACTCTGCCTTGCCTCCAGCGTGGGCCCTGGCTGTCGACAGAGTCGGTGGCCTGGGTTCTTCCAGTTCAGTACAATGAACCGTTATTGGTGTGATAAGAGGATGGACTTCAGGTGAAGGCACTGGACTGGGACTCAGGAGACTTGGATTCAATTGGCTCTGCCACAGCCTCCCTGTGTGACCTTGGGGAAGGCCCTTAAGCTTTCCATGCTCAGCTCACCATCTGTGAGAAGGGATAACAATGCTGCCTGCCACCCTCTCTCTGTCTTGTCTGCTTAGGCCCCAGTTCAACAGACTCTTACACATGTGTGCTTAAATTTCCTCCTGTGAGTCGGTGCAGGATTGGGGCCGTAGACTGTAAATTTCTGGCGGGGCAGGGACTGTCCCGTATGATGTTTGTAAAGTATCTGGTTCAGCAGGGCCTTGGTTTCTTTTGGGCCCTCGACATGCAGCTGTGACACAAATCACACATAATAATCGATGTCTAAACAGGGGTTTCATAGATTCATACTGGCCAGAAAGGACTGCTACATTATCTAGCCTGCCCTCCTGTATAACCTAGGCCAGAGAATTACCGCTTACTCCTGTCATGAGCCCAGTAATTGTGTCTGGATAAAGTGTATCTCCCAGAAAGGTGTCCGGTCTTGATGGGGAGATTTCAAGAGCTGGAGAATCCATCATCCCCATGGCAGTTTGTTCCAAGGCTCAGTCGCTCTCCCTGTTAAACAAGTAGGAAACCACTTCTGAACATTTTGGCTTAGTTTTTAATTTTTTTAATTTATTGACGACATCTAAAGTGTGGGCCCAAATGCGCTGCTTTTCAGTCCCGGGAAATGTGAATTTCCTGGCTTCCACGGGCTTCAGCCAACAATTTTATTTTCCTGTCACCCCTGCACGCGGGTCGCTACCCCTGGAGCCTCGGAATGTCATGGATGCTCGGTGGAATTTCCGTTCCTTTGAGAACCGTTTGGATGGCGGGGGTCCGGGGGCGGGGGGAAATCCCCAGGCTGTAGCAGCAGCAGAAATGGGTGTCTCAATAGAAATGTCAAACAAACAAAAAATTATTTGTTGATGGGGGAAAAAACAAACCCAACAACCCACCACCCAGAGAAAGGCGGCGGCTCCCGTTGCATGCACAGCACTGCCAGAAATGCTAATCCACATCTTTGGCACTGCTCAGCAGCGCTGACTGAGGAGGCAGCCAAGGGGGGACTTGGGGGGATTCCTAAGGGGGGCTCAGGGGCTTCTTTACAGGGGACTTGTCTGGAAATAGCGGCCCTGATCTCTGACCCTCAGACAGGCTGGGACAGAGAAGAGGTGCCCCTGTGTTTGGCACAGGGATGGAGAGCAAGGTTAATTGCAGGGACTCTCCCCCTGCAGAATGAATGGTATGTCTCTCAGGCAGGCAGCTGGTACCCCAATGCATTGTGAGTGCAGTTCAGCTAGACAAGGAGATGTCTTAGTGGCTGTGCTGGTCCAGGGACTTTACTTGGGTTTCCTGCAGCTCCTGGCTCCTTGGGCAGCAGCTGGCTTCTGCATTTCACCCCCTTATGGTTCAGCAGCAGGATCAGCCCCTCCATTTCTCCCTACTGCATTTGGTAAGTGTTGGGGCTCTGGCTTGCTCTGGCTGGGGAGCTGCTGGGATTAAGGGAGAATGAGGAAGGGGAGGAGTATTGAGGGGTGGGATAGGCATTGTTCCAGGCTGTCATAGCGTGCCCCGGTCAATTTCACACACAGGGGAGGGAGGTCTTTGCCCCCTAAAGGGGCTTGTAGGCAGCATGCTGCCGGCTTGGGGGAATAAAGGGCAAAGGAGGATGAAGAAGCAGAGGGAGAGAGATGTCAGGACATGGCTGACTCCAGATGGATGGGGGGTGGGGGTGGTAGGACATGTGTTTGAAATGCAGGGAAATCAAACTTTCCAGTGGGTTAAAATCACAGAGTGCTGATGATGCTTCCATCTTTGTGAGTATGTAGGACTGATGCCCAGACACTACGTTCACCCAGGGGTTACAAATACCCTGGACCCAGGGAGAGGTAATTAACAATCGTCAGGGAGTAAGGGGTCGCAAATGCAAAACTTCTCCAGGGACATGGCTGGTATTTCTTGTAATCTCTAATCTAAGTGGTGCCAGCAGCAGTGGTGGGTGTTGGACAGAACCAGGGCATGCCAGCGTTATGGCCGGGAGTGTTCTGTTCAGTAGCTGAATAATCCCTGGTGTCTGTGCTGCTGTTTTTGTGATTATTACACCTGGCTTGGAAGGCGGCTCCAGAAGTGTGGTCCCAGCTTGCAGGTCAGGATGTGAGGATGAGTTAAGCTGGGGGATCTGGTGTCATGGAGCTGAGAACAGGCTGAGTGATTCCTTTCGACACACAAATATACTGTATATGATTAAAAAGTATTACAAATGAGCAACTAAGCCCCCAAACACTAAACATTCACTCCAGATCCCTATCACTCCAACCCCCCATCTCTATCTTCCAAGGTACTTGTAACCCCCACCCATGATCCCTATACTCCACCTCCCCCCCTGGTCCTAGTTTCTCATTACCCCAGAAATCACACCCTATCTCCCAAGGCCTGCTATTTCCTGCCCATGGATCTCATATCCATCCTATCCTAGTTCCCCATCACCCCTACAACTACACCCCTATCACCCAAGGCCCGATGATTCCCAATCCTGGTCCCCATCAACCCCAAACCCACACCCCTATCACCCAGGCTCCATCCCAAATTCCCATACTCACCCCATCACCTTACCCCCACTGCAGGTCACCATGCCCACCCACTCCTATCTCCCCATCACCCCCAAACCCATACCTCTATTGCCCTCATGGCCCCCACCCTCAGAGTCCTCACCCCAGGTCCACCCTAGCCTTTCTGTCCCAGGCTTCCAGAAGGAAATCAGATTTCAACAGCTGTGGGAACAGAAATGGCTCCAGCAGTGCTGAGCTGTGTGTTGAGATGAGAGCTTGAATTCAGGGGGCTTGCCGGTCACGCCCAGACCTCCTAGCTAAAAAGCAGCCCAGGGGTGTGTGGTTCCTGAAGCTAAGCCCTGCCTGTTGGTAAATAGCACAAGCATTCCTGGCTTCTTGCCTTTCTTCACAGGCGCTCTGGGAGCTGCGTGTGGAGGATGAGGCTACACAGAAATGATCGTTCCCTTTCCAGACACTCACGGTTTCACCAGGGCAACGGCCCCTGTGCTGCCCTTGCCACTTGATTGCAGCAGGTTTCCCCGGGAATACCCCGTCTCCAAGCCCCTGGCACACTGGCCCAGCCCGTGCCCTCTGGCCACATGGAAATCTTCCAGACAGGAAGGCAAAGCAAAGAGGTCCAGTGTGTGGGGTTCCCCTTCCATCACCCCCTTGGGGGAGGTGGGTGCCTTGCCTCCTCTCATCGCCCCCGGAGTGGGCAGGGGGTGTGACCGTGTGAACCTAGTGTGGCTCTTGGGGCACTGAGCTGGGATATTCACGCAGCTGCCCAGAGCCCCTGCATTGCTTTCCAGGAGCTGCCGTTCTCTGCTAGCGCTGCTCCCACGGGCTGCCCCGAACCCTCCAGCGCAGCGGGGGAAGCGCTTGGTGTAATACTGATGGGTCCAGCCTGACCTTACATGTGGACATCCCCGGAGGTTTCCGGGGGTTCGTGTGATCCTAGATGGAGAATGGCGACGCCCCACGGCTCTGCCCTGCACCACCTCCCCCAGCCCCTGAGCTCCAGATGTAAGGAAGGGCCTTTCAGAGAGCTGGGGGTGGGGTGAGAATTGCGCTCAGGCTCAGCCCCTCCCTTCCCTGCCAATCAAAAAGTTCCGTGATTTCCCCATCCCCTGCTGGATTTTCTAAAGGCCACGGTCTGGCCCACGGCTTGGAGCTGAAGGACACAATGATATGCAGGAATCGTTTCCACCAGCCGCTGAAATGCAGCTGTCGCTGGGGTGGAGTGCGGCAGCTGTTGAACAGCAGTTTAGGTCAGGCAGGGGCGATGAAACCCAGCAGGGCTTGGTATAAATGGCGGGAGTGATGCAGCAGAGGAAGAGATGGGCTCATCCCCCCACCCAGCAGGAAGACTCACGCATGGCCGGTGCTATTTCTGCTGCCATAAAAGCCCTGTCTCCCCCCCCCCCCGCCACCCGCAACCTCCACCCAGCAAGTCCATCTGATAAACCGGGACCCGAAGCTGCCCTTAAATGCAAGTGGCCCAGGCAGGCCTACGGTCTTGCTCGGCTGCTAACCGCGCTCTGAGGTCTCGCACTTGCCGATGTCCCTGGAGGTGGATGGCGAAAGGTGGCATGCGGCAGAGGGATAAGAAAGGTGTGAAGAAACCTTGTGCCTGGGACTCTGGGGGCAGGAGCAGGAGATGGGAGGCTGAGGAGGATGTGAGGTGGCAACAGCAGACTGAGCTGTTTTCCTCAAGCCCCTGCCTTTAACTTCACAGCCTCCTACTATGTGCCAGGGCAGCCACTTAATGAGATAAGGGGTGGGCCTCGAGGTGCTGTCGTCGCGGTGCTCAGGACTGTTCCTAACTAAGACCCGTCTACTGGGGATGGAATTCAAAGCTCAGCCGTTCAGAGGCACATTTCCTCCTTGGCTGGTAGCTTTCACGAGCCCCGATGGGCCGGATGCTGTTGTTAGTTACTCTGGCTCTATGCCAGCATCACACGGCAGTTTGGCCCTTAATTTCAGGTCTCCCACGAGCATGCAAAACGCTGCTAACTTGGACCCACTTACACTGTCTTGGAATTGGGCCCTGTGACTCTGTCTGAGCTGAGGCTGGGATATTAGCTGGAGGGGGACAGATGGGGTGCCCTGGAAAAGGGCAGCAATGTAATGTATGTGGGAGGGCGGGGTCTCTGATCGCTCCAGGAGAGGAACCCAGAATCTGGACCCACTGTGTGATCACAGCCAGTGTCCCCAGGAAGAGCCATTCGGAACTGATGAGTTACCTAGTGCCCGGGTCCCACCAGTAAACAGCATGGGCGGGCGTGGGGGAGTGTGGAATAATAGAGAAGAGGATGGGAGGCCATGACGGGACGCACCCAGTTCATTGCCATATGCTTGACGTCCAATTGCTGCTGAAATTCTCCTGCCAGGATTAAACTCGTAAAAAATACTAGCTGCTTCTGAGGAGCCCCAAGCTAGGATCCAAGCGTCCTGATTCCCCTGCTCTGCCCTCTAAAGCTCAGCGCCTCCTGGAGCACCTTGATCTAGTCTGCCTTGCTCCCCGACAGGTGCTGTGGGCTCCTTCTTTGGGTCCTGGCTTTGTTTAATCAGTGGCTTGGGTCCCAAAATGCTCAAGTGCTGCCTCTGAGCCAGGAAGCTACAATCATAGGCCCAATCCCATACACACGCCAGGCTTTATTCTCTTTTCTGGGGGGTCTGTTGGGTCGGCGGAGCCTTGTGGAATAGCAGGGAAGGCGCTGTAATATCTGTCTGGAGTGGATGGCTCATATGTCAGGGAATCCCAGAGATGCTCACAGCCTTTAAGGGGGAGGAAACAGCTGGAGGCTCAGACAGGCCTGGGCAGGCGGGTCATTCCCTCCCGTGGGGAGAGAGACACACGTGTAAGACCTTGGAAAATTTCCACCCTCCTTCCTGGAAGGGAAGCGGTCACATCGGTCACATCGCACAGGAGAAAATCTGCTGAGTGCAAAGGGCCCCAGAGGGGGAGGGATGACAAACAGCAGCACGCTCTGCTTCTGATGAGAGACTCCCAGGGGAGTCCCTGAGACACCAGCTGTAGGCACGTGGCCCAGGAAGCCATCCACTGGCTCCGGTCCCCAAAGGAATTAGCTGGGAGTTTGCATATGTTCAGCCACGGCGGCAAATTGAGTCACTTCCCCCCTGACGTCTGGGTTTTTATTTCCTGGAGGGTGTTTGTGACTCTGAACAAAGGCTCTGAGGGGGCCGGCACCAGGCGAGATAGGGGATTGGTTACTGGGTGGGGAGTAGCAGAGGTGGAAGAGGAAGGGATTGGCTGTGAGGGGAGGCCCGGGAAGGAAGTGGTTGCTTATTGGATGGGAAGCAGTTGGTTCTATGTTGGAGGAACAGAGAGTCTGGTTCGTTGGGGGGTGGGGCTGGAGAGGAGTGGGTATTGGGAGGAGGCGTGTCACTGGGAGGTGGAGCCAGAGGTGACAGGTTAAGTGACTTGCCCAAGGTCCCACAGGGAGTCTGTGGCTGAGTCGGGAGCAGACCCTGGTGCCCAGGCCTGTGCACTAACCGCACCTCTCCTGGTGCACCCTGGTCCTGACCCCCTTGTCTCAGATCACCAGACTCAAGCGCAGGAGACACACGGCTGAGAGGAATTCATCAGTGGTGCCTCTCTGCGTCACCCTCACTGCTGCGGCGCAGTAACTGTCCTAGCCAAGGACAGCCAGCCAGAGCCCTCTCCAGAACTCATGGTGCTGCTCCTGAGCCAGCCAGAAGGTGCTCCCGTGAGCTTCCCTGGGCAGCCTGTCTCTTGCAGATGGGTGGGGGGCCTGCTACCTTTGTAAGCAGCGCTCTGCATTTATTGCAAAATCCGTGCACTCAAAGTGGGTCACCGCCTGCCTGAGTTGCAGCCCAAAAGCCAGCTCCCTGCCCTGTAGATCACTGTTTCTCAACCAGGAGTCCAGGGCCCCCTCGGGGGCAGCGAGCAGGTTTCAGAGGGGCCGCCAAGCAGGGCCAGCATTAGATATGCTGGGGCCCAGGGCAGAAAGCTGAAGCCGCACTGCATGGGGCGGAAGCCCAGAGCCTTGCCACCTGGGGCTGAAGCCAAAGCCTGAGCAATGTAGTTTCATGGGAGCCCCTGTGGCGTGGGGCCCCAGGCAACTGCCCAGCTTGCTACCCCCTGACCTAACGCTGGCCCTGACTTTTATATGCAGAAAACCAGCTGTTGTGGCCCAGGTGGGCCGTGGAGTTTTTATGGCATGTTGGGGGGGCCTCAGAAAGGAAAAGCTTGAGAACCTCTGCTACGGATAACTCCAGCTCCACTGCGGGCCTAGGCAGGGAACCTGCCTCCTTTTGACCTTTGTTCTCTCCGGGAGCAGTGTCTTTCCTAGCCCCCAATAACAGAACACATCCAACCCCTCATCTCTGTCAGCAGCACATTTCTGGCTGATACCTCGGCATAATGGAGCCCCTGCTCAGAAGCCTGGACGGGGGAGGAAGAGTGTGGCAACCCAGGGTGTGGCTTGTACACACCAGGGTGTGGATCATACACACAGGGCACAGCATGGCATGGGGTTTGGTAGTGTTTGCAGTAGATCGGTCTCCCCCTAATGATGATTAATTAGGACTTCTGGGCCCTGCAGAAATGTGCTAGGTGCTTTACAGGGCAGATCCACAAAGGTATTTAGGCCCCTAACTCCCCTTGGTTTCAAATCCCTAAGGACCTTTGTGGATCTGGGCCGCCCGCCCCGGCCAGCCTCGCTGTGCAGTGAGGACGTGGCAGCTAGTGCAGGGAAGCCTGTCGGTAAATCCAGGTGTTGTGCTGCGGCCTTGGCCAGTAGGAGCCTGGCTTTGAGTCCCAGCTCCCATCTCTCCCTCACGGGGCTGGGAGCCCTGGTGGAGGGGAGCAAGCGCCCTCCCCCCCCCAGCCTGTTTATTGGTAACGGGCTGCACTGTACTGTTGGAGGAGACGCAGGTGGGATTCTGGTGCCCAGGCTGGCAGGGCCCTGGGGGCTGCAGAAGGCTGCTGTTACTGTGCTGGCAGACAGGTGTGTTGGAGTGGGGGGTGGGCAGCGCGCCCAGCCTGTGGAGGAGGCTTTGTGCCGGCTGTTTAAGGAGCAACGCTGACGGGGTCTGGCCTGTGCAGCTAGTGGGGCGGGGGGTGGGGGGGGGTGATCCTGGACAATGGGTGGTGGAGTAAAGCCAGGGCCTGGTGGGAGTGGGAGATCCTTGGACCTGGACAGAGAAGTAGAGGAACCTCCCCTTCACAGATCCTCAAAATGATCCAGGCCCATGCAGTCTATAGTTGAGTCCATTCGTTAGCTGCTGCGTTCAGTTCCCGAGCTCCCCTCCTGGGGCTTGGGAGCCGGGTCAGCCCGGGCAGCAGCCCTGAGCTGCGATGGAGAGCGAGGGCCAGGCTGGCGGTGGGGACGCCAGGCGTCGTCTCTCGTTCCCCAGGACATCATGAGCAGACCGCAGCGCTCTCGCAGGAGAGGAGGGCTTGGCTGGAGATGTAATTGTCGGCCGGGCTCTGTATCCGCCACACAGTGCTGTCCCTGACGGGGATGGTGAGGCAGTCGAGCCAGTGGAGTCTCAGGGAGCGGAATCTGTTGAGAATAAAATCAGGCCACAAACCCAGCTCCAAGCATCTGAGCTAAAAGGACTGTGGCAACCAGATCAAAGAGGCATCAAGATCAAAGCTGGGCAGTGCGGCATAGTAGGAGGAACTGGAGGTGGGGAGTGCGGGCACTATAGCCCTGTGTGACTGGAAGGGAAGGGGGGTCTCATGACTGAAGCCCTGGCTTCGAATCTTCTCGTGACTCTAACATAGGCTTCCTCTGCAGCCGTGGCCGAGAAGCCCTAAGGGTTGTTGCGCTTTAGGAGGTGCCGGCTGGAGGAGTTCGGCACCGAGACGCCATTTTCAGGATTTGTGGAGCCCTTGTGCCAGCGTGGCATTCCCCGCGCAGCACGTCAGGGTGCGCTCCTCAGCACGGAACCGTTGCCCTGCAGACGGCGGCCAGCGGGGGCCTGAACCGCGCTGAGCCTCTGACTGAGGCACCAGATTCTGGGTTTTTCCCCAAACGTTTCCTAGCTCTCCGCTGCTCAGCACAGGCTCCAGGACTGAGCCCTGCAGTCTAGAGGAAAGGGGTGGTCTCCAGCCGCGAGCCACACCCAAGGGCACTCTGCCTTCTCCAGCTGCTGAAGAGCCGCTTGGGCAGGAAGGGAGCCTGCAGCCAGTCAAGACTGAAGCGGATTTAGAACATGAAATTGTGGGTGACACGTGTATTACATAAAAGAATAGTTTGTGCAGTCATCAAAGCAGCTAATAAAGGCTACTATTAGATCAGCTGCCTTGCAACTGAGACACTTCATAGGAGAAGGTTCTATTTACCTTCAGGGGCTATCAGAGCAAATCTAGATTTCACCTGTGTGTGTCCCCCACGGTCTGAGTGTGTGGAGGGGCTGACATCTCTGTACGTGTCTATGTGTGTCTGTCTCTCCCCCTCCCCCCACCCCCCATTATCGAGGGAAAGAATCCAAGGGCAGTAACGAAAGTTGACAGCAAACAAAAATCACCCAAGAAGCATGTAATCGTGAAGAATAACTGTGATTTTCAAACCAGACAAGGGGAAAACTCATCCCTGCTGCCAGCCATCAAGGTCAGTGGGAGGTTCAGCTGGTTGAGCCTCAGCTGACTTTGGGCCGTGGGCTCATTACTGTGATGGTGTAGATCTCTTAGGTGATCAGCAAGCAGGAGTGAGAGAGAGGAGAAGAGAGAGGGAGGGAGTGGGAGAGGTTTGGCTGTGAGGGGAGAGAGCAAAGGAGCTGAGTCTGGCATCTCATCTACCCTATGCTAGTGGGAGAACCTGGGACAGGAGTGGGGGACAATGAATCCCTCTGCTGTGTTCAGGGTCACACCCCTACATGGGGCACTGGAGATGGGCAGCCATGGCTCCCTGGATATATTCATTCTCTACATGTAATGTTATTCTGCACTGTTAAGCAGTCCCTGAGTTCCACCTCGGAAGTAGCTACATTTCAGAGACAGAAGAAGCGATTTTCTGTATCTACTGCATACTGTTTAGAAAGTGCTTTGGGCTCCTTCAGGACTGGAAGGTGCTATAGAAATGTGAGTTTCTGTTCTATAGAAGGGAGAACTTTTATAAAGTCCTCATCTCCTCTCTAACATCCATCCATCTCCATCAGTGTCAGTGGGCCAGATACTGCAGAGGCTTTCAGAGTGCGTCTAAGGGATGGTGGCACGTGAACAGGACACTTGGAGTCAGCTTGCTCAGCTCTTAAAGGCTGGCCTGTGAGTGCACATCCTATGGGGGAGGGGGGCAGATGCTGACACCTGTTTGGGGACTGTGGCTTAATGGATAAATGCCACCTCTGAGGTACAAACCCTGCAGCTACTTCAAAAAAGGGACCATTCTGGAAAGCCTGGACAGGTGGCAAACCTAATGAACACGACAGCTGGAGAGAACACAGGCCATGTGCAGCTATTAGGACACATGGGATTTCCTGGGGCTCCATGATCTTCCTCGGGGCAGTAGAAGGGAAGTGACAGGTGAAAGCACACGCCCCACTGGTTAACTCAGGAAAGGGTTTCTGCCTGGCAGATAGACGTGTTCCACGCCCTGAGGCAGTGCGGGGCCAGGAGGGTGGAAGTCACCCCAGAGATCACAAGTGTTGCTAGGCTGCACAAGCCTTCCGTGCCTCATTATAGCAAGAGCCAGGTTGTGGAGGAGAGATGCTGAGAGGGATTTGGCCCTGGGGGAGCAGGACGAGCTGGCTAGGAGTAGGGGGCTATCTGGGACTGCATGCAAATACAGTTGCTCTAGGTGTATCCCCCCCCCAGCCAAAAATCTCCCAGGGGCCTCCTTTTTCTAGGAACGATGCCTCGGACAAGGCCTATGTAGCTCAGAAAGGATGAGATTTAACATTTGCTCCCAGTCCCTAAGCCTGTTTCTCTGCGGCTTCCTGACCCAAGAGAGTCGAATCCAGATCCTCAGCTGGTGTAAATCAGTGAAGCTCCTTTGAAGCCAGTAGACCTACCGCAATTTATACCGGCGGAGGAACTGGCCCTAAGGCTGTGGCGTTCAATGATTGGCTCAGGCCCAGTTCCAGTCAGGTTGCAGTGGGGACTGAGGCAGGAACTCCACTGCCCGCCCTTGATCCTTCGTTGCTCAATGATTGCGGTAGTTGCACTGGGCTGGGATTTTTTAAAAGGGCTAAAGGAGGAACCCAACTCTGAAAAATCCCAACCTTAGTCTTTGCTCATCAGCTGAGATCTGGGGGTTAACATCCCAGCAAGAACCAAGGGAGCCATTTTCAAGCCGCGGCTGTCCAGGAAGGATGAGAAGGAGACACCAGTCACCCCACAGGAATTATTAAACATAAAGCTCCTCCCCCAGCCCATGCACGTCTTGTCATCGGAGCACCAGGAACTATGTAATCCTTTCCGCTATGGAAGAAGAGGAGTTTGGAAAGAGGGCCTGGGTCCTCGAATGGGGAAGGTTATTAGAGATTGCAAAATTTCCTCTAAATTGACACCCCCGTCTTCCGGGTCTCCCTGCCCAACCATCCCCTCAGTGGATGTAAATCAGCACAGTTCCATTGATTTCAGGGCCAAGACCTGCTGAGGATGTAGCCTGTTGTCTTGTAGGGTATGTCTACAGTGCACTCAGGTGTGACTGCAGCAAGGGCAGACAGACCCTCGCTAGATTTACCTACCATAGTACGGCTGAAATTAGCTGTGCAGATGCAGCAGTGCGGGCTTCAACGTGGATTGTACAAGCCCCCGGGGACCTACTTGCATTGCTGAAGCCTGCTACTCTGCTATTCTTAGCCATGCTAGCGTGAGTGAAGCGAGCGCAGGTATGGGCTACCTGAGCTCCCATCACACCTTGGATGTAATGTAGCTCTACACGGAGTTTACAGTCTAAGAACATTTGTGCGTGCACATATGCAGTGTGGTATTCATGAGTGTCGGCATGTCCTTGTGGGAGTGCAAGCATACATGGGTGTTTGCCTGTGTGCACAAGTACATGTGTGTGTGCATACCTGTATTTGTGTATGTGCTCGTTTATGTGTGTGTGGAGTGCTATGTTGCATTGCGCAGACGTGTTTGTGTGCATGTGTTTTCATGTGTGCTAGTTTAAACATTGCTTGTGTTTGTACACTTCTTTGTTTTGCATAGGTGTGCATGTGTCACTGTGCAGATACACTTTACACGTGGACATGCTGAGGTTTGGGGTGTGTATATTTGTGTGTGTGTAAATATAGCTAAGTTTTTGTGCAGTGGGGATGTATGTATATTAATAGATATGAACATCTGAGTTTTTTAGCTGTGTGTGTATCTTTGTGTGTGTAGGCTGTGAATGCCTCTGTGTGTGTGTGTGTGTGTGTATTTGCATGTGTATATGCCTGAGAGGTTAGTAGCTTGTTCTTTGCTCTAAAGACCCGTCCGATGTGTTCAGCACGGGGTGCCCTACATGGAGCATCCAGGGGACAGCTGCCCAGGCTGCTTTCGCTCAGGAAATGCTCAGGTGTGGCCATTACCTCTCCCTCATCACCCCCATGCAGCACCCCCACGCAATCCGGCAGAGTCATTTTGCCTTGCAGGGCTTAATAATCTCTCATTTCCCCACAATAAACAGCAGTTCCCCGAACACTGCTGGTGACTTCTCTCAGTGCTCCCAGACTGTGATGGCTGTGGTGGGTCCAATTAGCATGCGTGCTGGCAGGCAGGAGTGCTGCTGGAATGGCTAACATGGAGCAATACAAGCAGCTGGCAATTACAGAGTTGTTCGCTATGGAGCGTTTGCTGGGGCTGTGTCCAGTCCATGTTTGAACATCCCAAGTGATGGGGCCGTGGGTCCTTTTCTTGAGATGACGTCACACCCACTAAGATCTCACTGCCAGAGTGGTTTTCCTGATATTCAGTCTAGATTGTATCATTCCGAAAAGAATCTTTTCTTCATGGCAATCCCATCGTTTCTGGAAACGCTGTACCTGGTGTGGTCACCTGTGGCACCTACAGTAACAAGAACTGAGAGATGTTAGCAGAAAATCTGTCCCCAATCTAGATTTCCAATTTATTTCCTTTGGACATTTAGCAGTGCTTTGTGGCACTGTTTCTCTAGTTAGGGCATAGTTAGGGCAAGAATCATAGAATCATAGAATCATAGAATATCCGGGTTGGAAGGGACCTCAGGAGGTCATCTAGTCCAACCCCCTGCTCAAAGCAGGACCAATCCCCAAGGGTCGTGGTGGGTTCTCCATCAGTGACAATTGTTAAATCAAGACTGGATGTTTTTCTAAAAGATCCGCTCTAGGAATTATTCTGGGGCAGGTCTCTGGCCTGTCATGTACAGGAGTCATGCTAGAGGATCACAATGGTCCTTCCTGGGCTTGGAATCCCTGAATCTTCCATAATAAGTAAAGTTTCTAGTTTCCTGATTTCCCAAAGCACTGAGCCCTCAGTAGCGTCCATGGCAATTACCTGCAGCAGGACAGTCGGGACATCAGTGGGAATGAGCCAGGGCAGTACACCCAGGTTGGTGACATCCATTGACTTCAGTGGGAGTTACTCATCTCTGGAAGGAGAGTCAGGAACAGGCCCCGGACTTTGGTTGTTCCAAAGAGGAGCCTCTGCTCAGGTTTTACTCTGAGCCCAGTACATGCTGGGAGTTTTGTCAGTGCTGGGAGGTTACCCAGGCTGTGCAGACACGACCGATAACGCTCATGCTTGAACCTCCCTGTGAAGTCAGTGCTTTGGTTTGAGGAGCTCCCAATGTCAGGAAACACTGCCCTTGGGCAGCTCACATAAAGCATAGCCTTCAATTTCTCCGTCTGTAAAATTAGAGTAGCATGTATCTGTGCCCCCATTATGATGCCCTGTTTTCAGTTGCTTATAACTTGGCCAAACTTTAAGTATTCAGGCTGAAATTCCCCTCTGCCTCTGGTTGAATTTTGTTGGAAAATTCAGCAAAAATGGCTTAGCAACTTCCGAGAATGAGCGTAAGGAAAAATACGTTGTTTGGTCCATGTTAAAATTCTTCTTTTGTTGAAAAGCTCTAGTACGGGCTTGACATTGGGACGGGGGTAGGGTGGGGGGCAGGTGGAAAAGGTCACCTGATGTCAGGGATGTGCCTTTCGCTGTTCCTGTGAAAAACTACCCAAATTTGGCCACATTATAAACCTTTTTTAAAATCAGTGTGCACATGCTCAGTAGAGACTTGTTAGAGTCTGGCTGCTAAATTCTCTGAAGATCCCAGCTGCACCAGGCCAGGGCTGCAGGGGCTACAAGGGATTTTGCTTGCAGTTGCTGCTTCTGGCTGCTCTGGGCCAGGGTGGGGACAGGCACAGAAACTGAGAGCAGGGCGACTGTCTCTCCTGGGCTCGTGATGCCCTCTGTGTTCGCACCCAGGAAGCATGGAGGAGGAAACAGCCTGACATAAACACAGATGGGACAAGAGCTAGACCTAGAGATTGGGGGAGGGAATAGATTGGGACAAGGATGGAGAGACAGGAGCTGGAGGGGAGACTGGGGAGGGATGTCAGGGTTTCAGGGGAGACTTGGACAAGGAGCTAGGGAAGTGGGGGAGAGACAGGATGGGCACAGGGACAGCTTGGAGGGAGTGGGGCAGAAGGTTTCTTGGGGTTTCAGATTGGGAGGAACAGAGGCAAAAGGGTCTGTGACCACTAGACACATTCCTCTCTTGAGCCTGAAATGGAACCCAAGACTCCCGAGTTTCACCATTCCTCTGCTGTCAGCAAATATCTATGAAGCCCACGGACAAAGCGTGTGCATCATCGCCCTCTAGTGGCTGGTCTGCTTAGAGGATGACAAACTACTACTGGGGTCAGTTACTCCGTTAGCACGGGTGGCATAGGAATAGTTGGTGCTCATAAGGACTGCATGGGGCGAAAGGATGCTGTCACGGTTAAGGCAGTTGAATGCTGCCCTGGATTCTATCCCTGCCTCTGCCACAGAGTTCCCATGGAATGCTGGGGAAGTTACTGCTCCTCATTTTCCAGGTGCCTCACTTGCGAGCCTGGGGTCTGGTTTGCAGCAGTGCTGAGCACTCACAGCTGCAGCTAAGGTCAGTCAGAGCCGTGCTTTATCAACAGCTATCGAAGGCTAAGGACTGGGAAAAAAATCGGCTTAGCTATCTCAATCTGGGCACCCAAAAGCAGTGGACATTAATCTCTGGGCCTCAGCTCCTCATCTGCAAAATGGGGATAATACCCTGGCTCAGCCCCACAGAAAAGTCCCCGAGGAGCTTAATGATTCTGTATTCAGAGCAGGGTTTGAATAGTGTGCAGTTAATGAGGCCTGGGCCACACACTGACCAATTAGGATAAAACAAAATATTAACTAGCTGCCATCCTCCCTGTGCACTGAGTGAGAAAATGAGAAAAGCTCTGTGGAAAAACTTGTATGTGCCCATGTAACTAAGGTGTGTATTATATAATGCATATGTAACACCGACAGCCTCCAGTTATTGAAGGGCAGGATTGAACCGGGGATCTCTGGGGCTTAGTGCATGAGCCTCTACCGCATGAGCTAAAAGCCAACTGGCTGCTAGCTAAGGCTGTAGAGCAGACTCATTTTATCTCTCTCTCCAAGTGGTCTCGGTGCCACTAGATGGGCCAGAGCACCACACCCGGGAGGTGTGGGGGTTACATGTGGGCACAAGGAGGCTTAATTGACTTTGCAGCCATCATGTTCTTTTAAAGTAGTTTTTTGTTTGTAACTGTTATGAAAATGGAGGGCAGAGCCTTTTCCTCTCAAGGTCACCATCTGATCCCACACAGCAACATGGGAAAGGTTGCCTGTTGCTAGGGTGATGAGCATGGTATCTGTACTTTGGGAGATAGAGAGATTGCCTCATTAAAGAGCAAATCCAGACTCATTCTAGTACCTTTTCCCTTTGTCCCTGAAATTCTCGGAGAAGCTGAAAGAGTTAGAGGCCAGAGAATGTGTAAGCCAGTGTCGTTGTTACTCTAAAGCAGTGCTTGTCAATCTGTGGTCCGTGGGCCCCCGGGGCTCTGCAGACTGTCGAGGGGTCTGCGAAAAGTTGTTGTTACCATAGAACACTGGTCTTCTTCCTAAAAAGAAAAGAAGGACTTGTGGCACCTTAGAGACTAACAAATTTATTTGGGCATAAGCTTTCATGAGCTACAGCTCACTTCATCGGATGCATTCAGTGGAAAATACAGTGGGGAGATTTATATACACACAGAACATGAAACAATGGGTGTTCCCATACACGCTGTAAGGAGAGTGATCACTTAAGGTGAGCTATTAGCAGGAGGAGAGCGGGGTGGGGGGGAACCTTTTGTAGTGATAATCAAGGTGGGCCATTTCCAGCAGTTGACAAGAACGTCTGAGGAACAGTGGGGGGTTGGAGGGGGGGAATAAACATGGGGTGTCAAATAATAAAATAAAATAATAATAATAATAATGTCAAATAAACATTGTTTCATGTTCTCTGTGTATATAAATCTCCCCACTGTATTTTCCACTGAATGCATCCGATGAAGTGAGCTGTAGCTCACAAAAGCTTATGCTCAAATAAATTGGTTAGTCTCTAAGGTGCCACAAGTCCTCCTTTTCTTTTTGCGAATACAGACTAACACGGCTGCTACTCTGAAACCTGTCATTATGCAAGGCACTGAATTTAGCTGTATGGAGTGGAAATCTATCAACTGCATGAAAAAACTCGTACAGATACAGACAGACATCATCTTCCTTTTCAAATGCAAACAGATGGACATCATACTAAAAGGACTGAAGGTAAAAAATCCATTACAATCTACATACTACACAGACTATGCTGACAGCTTGTGCCACACGCTCTCAAAGAAACTGCGGAACCACCTGATCAACATCCTCTACAGCAAACGGGGAAAGATTAAGAGTGAGCTCTCAAAACTGGATACTCTCATAAAAAACCAACCTTCCACACAAACTTCCTCGTGGCTGGACTTTACAAAAACTAGACAAGCCATTTACAACACACACTTTGCTTCTCTACAAAAGAAAAAGGACACTAAACTATCTAAACTACTACATGCCACAAGGGGCCACAACTGTGATTCCCTTAACCCACCCAGCAATATTGTTAATCTATCCAACTATACTTGTGAGCAGAGTCAGGATGAGCTCCATCCTGACATCTGGTGGTAAGGTGTGGCAAGTTGTGGAAAAGAACTTCAGGGACTGATCTCATTTGCATAGGCACACCCAACCCGCCTAGAATGAGGCCATAGCTGCCCAAATGGTCAGTTTGGCTGCTGTGGGATCCCCAGTGTCTCTGTTATTGGGGCAGGAAGAATAAATTGTTATTACCCTGATTATGGGAACTGTGCTCGGAACTGTACTGGGCCTTTTGTTATGATGGAGGGACTCACCATCAACTAAGTAGCACTCGCTGAGCAAGGGTCATGGGTTCCAAAACTGTGTGAATTGAGAGAGGTTGGGGATAAGTATTAATACTTGGTGGCATGGGCCCCCTTGGTGAGGGCCTTACATGCTAATTGCACTTCCTCCTCTCTCCACTGTGGAATATCAGAGCTACTTCTGATTCCATTAGCAGGCTGCTGTGCTCATTTTGGGCTAATAGTGCACCAGCACTGAGGCTCCCCTACTACAAGCTGAATTCACCTAAGAGCTGAACTCAGTGAGTGTTGTGTTAAGTAGTGGGGGAGCATGAAGATATATTGTAGAGCAGTTTGTGGGACGGCTGGAGTGCCTTGTGGACAGGCTGGTGGAGCAGTTCATAGGACAGCGGGAGCTGCTTGTGGAGCGGAGCAGTTCGTGGCCCGGCTGGTGGAGCAATTTGTGGGATGGCAGGAGCTGCTTATGGGCCGCGGAGCGGAGCCGAGCGAAGCAGTTTGTAGGGGTGGCTGGCGGAGCGGAGCAAAGGCCTATGGAGCTGTGGGGCGGTCAGCTTCAGATCATGTAAGGTGCCCCTTACCTCTCCCCCCCCCCCCCGCCATCTCCACCCAGGTTGGGAGGTAAAACTTTGCAGATAAACTTTCGAACTCTGGGGCTGCCCTGACCAGGGACAGAGACTTTTGGGTCATTGGACTTTTGGGACTTTGGGTTATTTGGGGTTGCTGGACTCAAGAACCAAAGGGAAAGGGCATGCCCCAATTTGCTTGGGGTGGTTTTTTTGCTCATGGGTTGTGTTACGAATCCTGTTGGTGGTGTTTCCCCAGCATAATGCCACATTGTTTCTCTCTGTTATTAAAAGACTTTTTGCTACACTCAGACTATGTGCTTGCGAGAGGGGAAGTATTGCCTCTTGGAGGCGCCCAGCGGGGGTAGTATATATTTGTCCCAGGTCACTGGGTGGGGGCTCTAGCCGATTTGCATTGTGTTATTAGAATGAATCCCTTAGATATTGAACCCGGCCCTTGTTGCTGCCAACTCTGATGGGCAGAAGGGTTACATACTCTTAGCCCAGCAGAAGAATCTGTCCTATCTCGGGGCCTCTCCTTCTGCCCCTCCACCCCCACGAACAGGATACAGTTCTGTGGTGACCTAGAATCCTATTTTCGATGTCTCCGACTCAAGGAAATATTTCCAACACACCTCTGAACAACATACTAACCCACAGAGACCTTCCTCCCAAGACTACAAAAAGAAGGATTCTGGGTGGACTCCTCCTGAAGGTCGAAACAGCAGACTGGACTTCTACATAGAGTGCTTCCGCCGACGTGCACAGGCTGAAATTGTGGAAACGCAGCATCACTTGCCCCATAACCTCAGCCGTGCAGAACACAATGCCATCCACAGCCTCAGAAACAACTCTGACCTCATAATCAAAAAGGCTGACAAAGGAGGTGCTGTCGTCATCATGAATAGGTCGGAATATGAACAAGAGGCTGCTCGGCAGCTCTCCAACACCACTTTCTACAAGCCATTACCCTCTGATCCCACTGAGGGTTACCAAAAGAAACTACAGCATTTGCTCAAGAAACTCCCTGAAAAAGCACAAGAACAAATCCGCACTGACACACCCCTGGAACCCCGACCTGGGATATTCTATCTACTACCCAAGATCCATAAACCTGGAAATCCTGGGCGCCCCATCATATCAGGCATCGGCACCCTGACAGCACGATTGTCTGGCTATGTAGACTCCCTCTTCAGGCCCTATGCTACCAGCACTCCCAGCTACCTTCAAGACACCACTGACTTCCTGAGGAAACTACAGTCCATTGGTGATCTTCCTGAAAACACCATCCTGGCCACTATGGATGTAGAAGCCCTCTACACCAACATTCCACATAAAGATGGACTACAAGCCGTGAGGAACAGTATCCCCGATAATGTCACGGCAAACCTGGTGGCTGAACTTTGTGACTTTGTCCTCACCCATAACTATTTCACATTTGGGGACAATGTATACTTTCAAATCAGCGGCACTGCTATGGGTACCCGCATGGCCCCACAGTATGCCAACATTTTTATGGCTGACTTAGAACAACGCTTCCTCAGCTCTTGTCCCCTAATGCCCCTACTCTACTTGCTCTATATTGATGACATCTTCAGCATCTGGACCCATGGAAAAGAAGCCCTTGAGGAATTCCACCATGATTTCAACAATTTCCATCCCACCATCCATCTCAGCCTGGACCAGTTCACACAAGAGATCCACTTCCTTGACACTATGGTGCTCATAAGCGATGGTCACATATACACCACCCTATACCGGAAACCTACTGACCGCTATTCCTACCTGCATGCCTCTAGCTTTCATCCAGACCACACCACACGATCCATTGTCTACAGCCAAGCTCTACGATACAACCAAATTTGCTCCAACCCCTCAGACAAACACCTACAAGATCTCTATCAAGCATTCTTAGAACTACAATACCCACCTGCTGAAGTGAAGAAACAGATTGACAGAGCCAGAAGAGTACCCAGAAGTCACCTACTACAGGACAGGCCCAACAAAGAAAATAACAGAACGCCACTAGCCATCACCTTCAGGCCCCAACTAAAACCCCTCCAACGTATCATTAAGGATCTACAACCTATCCTGAAGGTTGACCCATCACTCTCACGGATCTTGGGAGACAGGCCAGTCCTTGCTTACAGACAGCCCCCCAACCTGAAGCAAATACTCACCAGCAACCACACACCATACAACAGAACCACTAACCCAGGAACCTATCCTTGCAACAAAGCCCGTTGCCAACTGTGCCCACATATCTATTCAGGGGACACCATCACAGGGCCTGATAACGTCAGCCACACTATCAGAGGCTTGTTCACCTGCACATCTACCAATGTGATATATGCCATTATGTGCCAGCAATGCCCCTCTGCCATTTACATTGGTCAAACTGGACAGTCTCTACGTAAAAGAATAAATGGACACAAATCAGATGTCAAGAATTATAACATTCAAAAACCAGTCAGAGAACACTTCAATCTCTTTGGTCACTCGATTACAGACCTAAAAGTTGCAATTCTTCAACAAGAAAACTTCAAAAACAGACTCCAACGAGAGACTGCTGAATTGGAATTAATTTACAAACTGGGTACAATTAATTTAGGCTTGAATAGAGACTGGGAGTGGATGAGTCATTACACAAAGTAAACTATTTCCCCATGTTTATTCCCCCCCTCTCCCCTCCCACTGTTCCTCAGATGTTCTTGTCAACTGCTGGAAATGGCCCACCTTGATTATCACTACAAAAGTTTTCCCCCCTCCCCCCACCCCCGCTCTCCTGGTGGTAATAGCTCACCTTAAGTGATCACTCTCGTTACAGTGTGTATGGTAACACCCATTGTTTCATGTTCTCTGTGTATATAAATCTCCTCACTGTATTTTCCACTGAATGCATCCGATGAAGTGAGCTGTGGCTCACGAAAGCTTATGCTCAAATAAATTTGTTAGTCTCTAAGGTGCCTCAAGTACTCCTTTTCTTTATACCTTAGACTGTGTCTACACTTGGAGCTGGGCCTGTGATATGCAGCTCATGTAGATGTACCCATACAGTGTAGCCAGGGGAGCCCGGGCGGTGGCTTGGGCTAGCCGTCCTTGTACATACCCGGGGGTTGGGGCAGGTTACAGGTATGTAGTTGAGCTGTAGCCCAAGCAACCTGTGCTCCCACAGCCAGCCTGTTGTTTTTAGCGGTACATCGACACGAGCTGGGAATCACACCCCCAGCGCCCAGCACAAACGTGGCCCGAGAGAGGCAGTGAGGAAACAGCGTCTCGCCAGCCAAGCCAGAAAGAACCACTTAGGTCCCCGCTGCGACCTTGTTACCGCAACAGTAACACGATCAGAGAGACGCCTGGTCCGCTGGCCCGGCACCTTTCTTCAGGGCTGGATTCACGGTAAGGAGGAAACATTTACTCTGGTTGAAACGTTAAATCTAGGCCTGGGGAATGTCAGTCGCTCTGACTGAATGACAGTCAGTTCCCATCAAGTGTTCAGGCCAGTTCTAATGTAAACGAAGCAGACAACTGGAGCAACAGGCTCCGCAGCTGCCCGTCCAGTGCCAGACTAGAGCCACCCATGGTGTTTTTTAACACAGCTTTTGTCAAAACTGTGATTGCTCACCAATGGTGTCTCTCTTGGTCACTCTCTCACACCCACGTGCATGCACTGCCCACAGAGTGCAGACCTACAGAGACGTGTACACACACAGGTACACACATGCTGTTCGGACACATGCATTTAGTCCAGGTACTGTGCACATGGAGTACAGGCACGCACATCTGCACAGCTGCATATGTACGCCAACAGACCCCAGTCGTTGGCGGGCAGGATCGAACCAGGGACCTTTGGAGCTTAGTGCATGAGCCTCTACCACATGAGCTAAAAGATAGCTGGCTGTTAGCTAAGGCTATAGAGCAGACTCCTCTCGCTCTGTGCGGTCTTGCTGCCACTGAATGGGACAGAACACCACACCCAGAAGGTGTGTGGGTTACACATACAGTATAGAAGCCTACAGATCTACCGTCCCCACACATGCTTACAGATCAGACACATGCAAAGTCTGGCACACAGCTATGCACACAGAGCTCACAACTGCATGTGCACACCACCACTTATCACATGCAAAACCAGCCTCACAAGCATATACGGGTGTACACAAACACATTCACATACACTGAGCCAGCTCCTCAATGGAGCTGTGCTGATTTACACCCGCTGAGGATCTTCCTGCCCAGCCAGACATGGCCACGCTCACAGCTGTGTTCCATGCGTGAGGGGGAAGCTCATGCAGGAATTGCTGTAGGGAGTCAAGGGGAGAAGAAACCATTTTGTCCCTGCAGCGCCTGCAGGGGCTTGGAGAAAGGGGCGTTTCTCCCGCACCCCAGGCACTAAGCCACCCATGCTGGTCACAGCTTCACTGCCGTTGTTACTCTAGCTAGGTTAAAGCTGACTCTGGATGTCTATGCGTGCTGCCGTCTCACTTCTCAATTGCAGGGTAAACAGACCTTCAGAGAGTTCCTAGCCAGCCGAAGGGGCTGGATTGACAACCCGAGTCAGTGACTCCCTTTAGCTATCTGCAGAACAGGGATGCTCTGGGTAGCTCTAGGATGCACTTCCTACATCCGCACTGCTTGACCTTGGTCAGGAGAGACTGTGCTCAGGGTGGGAGTCACCGTGGCCCTTCCACCCCATGTCCTCTCTGCTCAGATTGACACATAAGGTGCTGCTAACACTGGTGACCTCCACCAGCTCCTCTCTCACAAGCCACCAGGCCTCAGAGAGCAACAGCTTCCAACATCTACTGTTTGGGGCTGGCTTTGAACCAATGACCTATTGGCAACAGCTTCCACAGCATAAGGCCAGTTCCCTAAACTGTGCTGTCCTGTTCCTGGGCTAACGTTCCTTTCAGGGACGATGGACAGGTCTGGTAGGAAGGAACAGGATAGGCCTCCAGGAAACAGTGGGTTTCCCACTATTTCCTCCCTGGTTCCCCCAAAGCTCTCAGGGCTCTAGCATCTCATTGCAGGGTACCAGTGAGTCCTATTGAGGTCAGTAAATGTTGCTTGTACCCTTTGGTGGGAGGATTGGGCCTCAGTGGGTATCCAGGATCTGGATCAGGCCCTTCGCTCCTGCTTCACTTAGGGTGAGATTCAGAGAGGCAACACGAGCCCTGCACCAAAACCCGGTGGGCTGAAGTGGGTCTTAGGTGATGTCTAGGCCTGGTAAATTTCACCCCCAGGGAGTGGTTCCTTTGTATTACTTGTTTAGGTAATGGTAGTACTTTCCAGTCACACTGTTCCCTGAGCCATCCTGCGTCTTCTTTGCATGCACTGTGTTGGTCACTTGTGCACGCGTCTGGTGAATTAAATGTATCTGTAGCTGTGCGTGCAAATTAAGTGTGCACTGACATCCCCTAACCTGTCTGGAAAATAAGGATCCAGTTTATTGAAGTGTTAAAGGCAATTAAAGTTTGGCGATGAGCTCAGGTGATGGACACCCATGTGAACATTTTAACCCTTTATTCCCAGTGGCCCTGCCCTCTGAGGTGGGTTCTGAATCAGATGCTTCTTTCTTTGTTTCCCTTTATGAAGATTAATAAAAAAGGGCACCAATCTGAAACCCTAGGACCCCGGATGTAAATGACACCCCCTCACACACACATGCACAGATAACTAGCAGCTTAATCTCTCCCCCAGCTGACAATACGCCACCCCCAGTAAAACTCTCTCCCTCACACTGCCCTGGGTTCCCAGCACCCTCCTCCCCTGCTGCAAAAGCCCAGGGAACCAGCTGAATCTTGCAGAGTGTCATGAAGCTCCACAGAGTGGGGTGGGCAAGGATGGGGCTGCAGCTGAGTTCTGTCCTCCCCAGCATCTCTGCTGATCACTGCTATGGCATCATGGCCAGGGAGAGAGCCCCCCCCCCCCCCCCCATTCCCCTTCCCCCCAGAGAGAAGCATTTGCCTCCTGGTCTTTCCCTGCCTTGGATGTGCTGGCAGCTGGTTTCAGACCAAGCCTGGTTTGCAGGAGGGACTTTCCGACAGCCTGCGCCTGAAGCACAAACCCGGTTAGTTCACATGTTGTCAGTGATCATTTTTCTACAGCGTTTGCTTGTTCTCCAGTAGATTTGTAGATAAACAAGACGCTTGGCGCTTTCCCCAGCACCACGTCCCTTCCCACACACCCCTGTTGGGAAGTCAGAGAACGCTGAGTTGAGGCAGCATGTTTGCTTCCATTTTTTTCTGCTCTGTTTCTAGCAAGCCCCCGGGAAGCTGGTTATTTTCTCTCTCCATCTTCCTGACAGCACACGCGAGGCTTGCTTCTAGGGGGCTCTTCACAGACACACGTTTGTTCAGAACAGTTGGCAGGCTGCTTATGCCACAGGACTGGGTGTACTGGTTTGCTATTGTAGTATAGCACAGAAGCACTGGACTGCTCATGCTGGCTTGTTATTGTAGGGTAGCTCCGAAGCACTGGGCTGTTTGCAGGGCTGCTGGCACTGACTGTTTGAAAAATAGACCTTCATATCCTTTGTTTTCATGTCACCTAGAAAGAACCAAACAGGCTCTGCAAACAGATGCAAGAGACCAGAAAGGCTGGTCCAGCTCTGGGCTTCCAGACCTTGATCCTTCCAAACCACAGTAAGACATTCAAGAGCATTAGCCCCAGTAATAAACACACCAGGGTCTCTCCCCAAACCTCAGGTGCCTTCTTCTTATGTGCTCTCTCAGCTCCTCAGACTCCTGGCTTGTGGTTAATTATCACCATCTGCTCTGTCAGTCTCCAGGGGCTGGCTGGTTTGTTGGGTGGTTGTTTGTCTGGGATTAAATGAACTCCACTGGGTGTTCTTGTTTGTGAGACCTCCCTGCTTTTTTTTCTGGTGTTGACTGCGCTGTGTCTCCATTCTAATATGGAGGCAGCTGTCGCCATCCTATTCGGCAACCCTCATCCTTGTTCGCCTTTGCAGTGACAGCTCTTTAGATAAAATCCTTGAGCCCTTTTATTTTTAATTCTGATTGTTGCCTCTCAGTGATATCAAAAGTTTCACATCTAGTTTTCCTTGGTTATGTTGGGGAATTCACTGGAGGGCTCATCTCCTGCGGATGGACCTGGGTGTTGAATTTTTAACAGAGAGAGCCTTTCTCCAAAGAGTTTCTCAGGCATCTGATGGGTGCTGACAAAAAAAACAAACAAGAATCTCAAACAGTCTGAATGAAATTTGCCCTCTTAATTAATCTAGTTTTACTCACTTAAAACTGCAAAGTCCTGGGTAAGTCCCAAAGAGACTTAATGTGTGCTTAAAGTTAAGCATATGCAATCTGCTGTCATAAATCCCCTAGTCCCTGAACATGAACACGCCACGTGCCCTGTAGGGAGAATTCTATTGAATGGCATCGAGTTCCTGGTCAAGAGGGCAGGTGGAACACTAAAGCTCCAGGCAGCGTGGCCTACGCCCATGGTTTTATTGAGACTCTCACAATATTCAGTGATTTTCCTAAAGCCCTGCCTACTGGAGTGGTGCGATGATGGGAGAATCTCAGCTTTCATTTAAAAAAAAAAAAGTAAATTTCCCATCCTCATGGTTGCAGAGTAAACCTGAAAACGTGACCCGCAAAGGCTATGACATTAGAAGACCAATAAAAAGAACCCCGACGTTACTGGTTTTAAAAGCTGCATCATCTTTAAGCCAATCGCACAGTTTTGTGGGGACTGAGTTATTGTTTTTTGATCATGGGGGTTGGCAATACAGGCAGTTCTCCTGTCTGCCACAGTGTCTGCTGGAGAAACCAGGCTAGAGAGACCTGCATTTGTAATGTAAAAAAACAAACAGAATTTTTTTTTTAAATACGTTTCAAATTTCTTTGGATATAGTGAGGAAATAAAGGGGGCAAGCCTAGTGTTTTCCCTTGCGTCCCAGCTGAGGCGAAGACGGGTTCACTTGATAGTGCTGACTCATCCTTGCTGTGGAGCGTGGCTGTGCTCCACCCCAGAGCTGAGCGACATGATCCAGTATACAGACTACATGCCTTTGGGGTGGAAGATGCTATATTAGGCCTTACCTAAAGAGCTCTTCACACTACAGTCTTTGATCAAGCATAACCCCCCCCCACACACACCAGGACTCCTCACAGTGGGTGTGTCTTGTTTTGTCCCCCCCCACTTAGCAGGGCTGTACGGCTGTTACTGGGTTCTACGCTGGTGAATAGGGACCCCTGACTGTGGGTGTCCAGCCACACAAGCCATCTCAGAGGTTCCCAAGGAACTAGTACATTGAGACAGGTCAGAGATGAGAGGGCAGACGAGTCTGTAGGACGCAGGGACACCCAGCCACCCGCACCTTCTCAGTCACAGCTCTGTGAGCCTGATCCTTTGCCCCTTGGAGTTGTGGGGGAGCAGCACTGCTGCGAACTCCAGATAAGACTGAAGCCTCTGTCTCAATTCCCGCATCTCTCATGCCATGCAAGGAATGGGATGGCATTTCGGGGAAGCCGTTTCCTGGTTTCAGGGCACACCCTGCATGAACAAATGTAGCAGTTCTGCACTGTGTTCCCCATCACAGATGCTTGCAAAGCCCGATGAGAGATCA
Source organism: Chelonia mydas (assembly GCF_015237465.2). NCBI lineage: Eukaryota > Metazoa > Chordata > Testudines > Cheloniidae > Chelonia > Chelonia mydas. The sequence goes on along the minus strand of NC_051259.2, from coordinate 15,699,505 downwards.
GCTCATGCCCCCCACAGCGTAGAATTGTTCCCAGCGGGGACTTTCCACTGCTTTGTTCAGAGTTTTAAGTGGCTCCAGCAATAGGGCTGTCATGGTTGCAGGCTGGCTGCCCCTCTGGCCTCTCGCAATGCACACCTCAGGTGTCAGGCCTTGTGTCTTTACCTCTCCTGGGGGTGGGATCACACAGTTCCCCCACTCTGAGACCAGGCCCTGGGCTCCAGCACCTTGCAGATCAACAGTGCTTAGCCAGCAGGTCCGACTGGGTTCAGCACCGGTGGGTCTTCCCTTCGGGAGTGGTGACCAGTGGTGGGCAGTGACCAGTCAGCCTCCTTACACCACCATGCTGTTTACTCTTAATAGAGGGAATAAAGCATAACATGAGAGAGAAAGGATTGAAAACAGCAAACCGGCTGTACGCAGAGCTACCCATAGAGCCCTGCAAATCTGCGGATATCCTAGGGTTGCCAACTTTCTAATTGCACAAAACCGAACACCTTTGCCCCACCTGCTTTGCCAAGGCTCTGCCCCTGCCCCATCCCTTCTCTGAGGCCCTCCGTCGCTCGCTCTCCCCCACCCTCACTCACTTTCGCTGGGCTGGGGTAGGGACTTGGGGTGCAGGAGGGGGTGAGGGCTCCAGCTAGGGGTGCGGGCTCTGGACTGGGGCCAGAAATGAGGGGTTCAGGGTGCAGGAGGGTGCTCTGGGCTGGGGCAGGGGGTTGGGGTGCGGGAGGGGGTGAGGGCGCCAGCTGGGTGTGCGGGGAGCTCACTCAGTGGGTTGGTGTTTATGGGGTGTCACTGCAGAGTTTCTTTCTTGCAGTCCAATAGCCCTGGCTTGTGGGCTTCCTGTTCATAGGGCGGGTGAAATCCCAGCCGTCACAAACCAACTCTAATGCCTCTTCGCCCCAATTTAAAATCCGTTAGCGAGATTCTGGCATGGCCGCATGCTCTGATTAGAACAGGGGCATTTTGGAGTGAAGTGAGCAGCTTGCTAAGAAAGCCAGATGGGCTCTGCCTGGAAAAACCGAGGAAAATGAAATATGAGAGAGTGAGAGAGAGTTAAAATAACATTAGGAAAACCGGGAGTGAGTCTAACACAGTCACCTCCAGCCTTGGCCCATTAAGCCTTGATAACATTGGAGACTCTCAGAATAGGCTGTGGGGTCCCACCATGTAATGCACCAATTCCGGGCCTGATCCTGCCAGCTGCTGAGCCCCTCCTGGGAGCTGCTGTGGGTCTTCAGCTTCCTACGAAGCTGCCAGGAGTTGGAACTGCTTAGGAAGGCTCTTTGCATGTGTAAAGGAATGTCGCTGGTCTTTAGTGGCCATCCCGTGGAAAGTCTATGAGGCTTAGCTAGCTAAGGGAGCTCTCCCTTGGCTCGCAGGTTGAGAGTGTTTGAAGCTGAAGGCTCAAGGTTCTAGTCCTAGCTCCCCAATAACAGATCTCACCTCCCCATCTTGTCTGTCTAGTATCTTGGGACTTACACAGCTACAACACCACTGCACACAGATCGTCATTGTGTCTTACCTGCAGGAATGGATCTGTACCACAACCCTCACTCGCTGAGAGGCTCAGCCCTGGCAGATCCTCAGCTGTGACTGTGTTTTCTGGCTTTGGGAGACAGTGAACATACAGGAGGGTTTGGTGGAGGAGGTTTGAATAATAAGAAAAGCTGTGACAGCTTCCACTAGCGAAGCCTTCAGACCTCCTAGGAGTGGGCAGTATTAGGCAAGGGGTTTGGGCTAGGGGCTGGGAAATCAGCTGTAAGGGATATAAAAGGCTGGAGTTGAAATGGATTCTCTACTGGGGCCTTTTCTCACAGGTGCCATGTTTAAACCTTTGCCCAGTTTCCTGGCTGCGACCATGTCTGTTTGGAACCAGGAAACAAAGGCGCTTCTACGCGAGGAATCCTAGGCCAATCCCATCCCGGGGGGTAACTCCAGTGATGTCAGTGAAGTTACAGCTGGGTTGAATTTGGCCCATTGAGACTAGAGAGCCAGAAATGAGTATCAGCTGGGAATACACTGCCAACCTAAGGGGAGCAGGACAGCAAAGAGTGGTTACCTATTGTCATCATAATACCAGCACTTCCTGCTTTATTTGATTGGATTGTAACTCCTCTGCACTAAGAGGAGCCCAGCCAGTCCCTGGGTGTCCTGATCAGTCTTTTACAAGCCCTAATGCTGAGCTGTCTGGGGGATAGCAGCTTGGCTGACCGGGCAGCTAAAGAGCAGGTAATGTTTCAGAAAAGCGGGACCTCGAACAAATGGGAAACAATTTGGTCTAGCGTTTTAGAAAACTTTGCTTAATCCCTTATGGCTGGAAACTGAGATGTCGTTCTCCTTTCTCCTCCCCGTCCCCCTCCCTTCCCTAGCTGGCACAGCGGGCGGTGAGTTAGAATTCAGGTGCCACTTACACTCAGGCTGATAACCTGCCCACTCTGCAGTGAGGACACAGCCTAAACAACTTGAGTGCTGATAGTCCTCCAGTGCCTTCCCACAGTTCCCCCGTGTGCCCAGAAGGACAGACAAGGTTTCTCACAGTTCACTGGGAGAGATTCAGAGCGGCTCAGCGTAATGCAGTGGTAAGCACCATGGGATGTGTCCCCTCAACGCCAGCCACACACACGGGGAAACGCAGCACAGAGGACACAGTCGCACAAGGCAGAGTTTTGCAACATGGCTGCTCACACTCAGCCTGTCTAACTCAAGCAGTGAGACCCGGGTGCTGATCACCTGGGCTAACTCTGCAGTGAAGAGATTTTAACTGAATGAAATGTGCCAATGACTAATACAATCAGTGTAGTGACACTTGTGCTATTTATTTTCATATTAAATTCCATTTATTTTACTCTCAGTTTTCAACGGACCACAGATTTCTGGCGGCCCCTGGATAACTGCCTTGTAAAAGCTGTCCGGGGTTAAAGCTGGAGGTTTTGGCAGCCGTGTAGGGGAGAGTTGAGACATTTGGCCATTGTGAAGAAGTGGGAGGGATTTGGGGTAATCACATGCACTGGATGTTTCCGCTAAAACAAGCAACAGTGAACTAGTTAATGGTGCTGATGTTTCAGTTGTTGGTAGGTTTCAGAGTTAACAACCTATTGTTATGAACAAAGAGGTTCACACCTCTCTTTGAGCTATTGTTTGAGGCTGTGTGCAGACCAGGAGCACATCATGGCATTTGTGCACTCTTGTTTAGTGGACGGAAGGTTTCCTTCACAACCAAAACGGTTAGAAGCCTTTTATTTATAAGTGAAAGCTGGGAATCTGCAGGAGTTTCTCTGCTGTGGACTCGCAGAGCAGCCAGGCAGCCTGGACGGAGCACCAACGCTCTCCCATGCTGTGACATTACCCAGCATACCATCTGGACTATTTAACAGCTATGTCATCTTAATTCTCTGCCCTTGGGCTATGTCTACACTACACAGCTTTTAATAACATGGCTGTGCCGTGCTGCTAAAAGGCGCACAGTATAGCTGCCGTTTGTCGTCAGGAGACAGCTCTCCTGCCGACAAAAAACTTCCACCCCCAACGAGCGGCGTTAGCATTGATGGCATGAAAGTGCTCCCGCCAACAGTGCAGGAGGCACCGGTGGGGGAGGAGCGGGAGCAGGAAGAGGCGGGGGAGGGGCAGAACAGGGCAGGAAGGGATGGCGGGGCCTGGGGTAGAGCAGGAGTCAAGCACACCCCAGGAACTGGGGAAGTCGGTGCCTCTGTTACAAGCTCATAGAAAGTCAGTCATTTCATCAAAAGAAATTGTTATCCCAAATGGAGATTCCCCACACACTTTCATCCAAGCACACTGGTTAAGTTAAAACAATAAGATATCTTTAACTACAGAAAGATAGATTTTAAGTGATTACAAGTAACGACACATAGAAGTCAGGATTCAATGTCTTTCAAGCATTGTAGCTGCCATGAGTAGAGATTGGGAGGGAGAGACAGGTGAGATGGAGGCCACTGTCTCTCATTTTTATACCCCTCTCCCCTCTTTGAGGACAACCCTCCTGCTGTCTCTTGTAGACGTGAGGTCTGAACCGTCCCTGTGATGGCTGCTTAAGCAGGTGATAATTTTTTAACACCTGACTGGGTGTTGATCTGTCCTTTATCTCTGAAAATTAGTTCAGGCCTACTTTTCTTAACCTTGGAGCATGTTATAACAATGTTATACACTATCATCTTGTAACTTTACATAAAATACTGATTCACCTATTTTATCTGGACAATAATGTTCAGCCGATTACAAGTTTTCAAATGATACCTCACAAGGCATACTTTGTACAAAATTTATCGTAGGCTTGTAAAAGTGGTGAACATAATAGCAGAGACTGTCACAAATGCACTCCCATGCAAATCCAGTCACGGCCCAGAAGTGCAGCCAATCAGTCTACTTGTGTTATATGAGCTGAGTGACTGACAGGGCTGCCAATCAAATACTTTTCACTCCTCTAAATTTTCAAATAAAAGCAGGCACTGCTGGAAGTAATGCTGCATGAATTGCCTCCCCCTGCAGGGGATGCTGTGGAATACATGGCAAACCACAGATAGGGTCCTTCTCTCAGTCTCAACGTGAGCTAACATTCACTTCAGTGAGCTTACTCTTCATTGACCCCAGAATCAGGCCCCATGGCAGCAAACAGGATTCTCTCTAGACTTGCTTTTCTGCCCTGCCCAGCATAGATGGGCCAGGGGGAGCGGCAGGCAGCGTCCAGCCCCACCCCTCGGCTGGTGCTGGGCTAGTCATTTAATTATTTGCAATTGTGTATTAATGAAACCAAACTCCGGCAAGCCAGACTCTGTGGTGCAAGGGTCACAGTGCCAGGTGTTCCTGTGACATCATTAGATTTACTGCCTTGTGTTTATGGTGCGCAGGGATCTGCAAGTGATTGTTTATGGCCCCGAGGATGAGGGAAGTGTGACTGTTGTTTCCCATTTCATGGTGTTTGAGACACAGCAGGTTTTCAGAAGTGACCTGTTTGGGGTACATTAGGTTTCGGGAGCCCGGTCTCAGCCAGCTTGGACCTGATTCCCAGAGGTGCTGAGCAGCTGCAGCTCCCATTGGCTTCAGCACTTCTGAAAATCCAACCCAGAGGATCTGAGCTTAGGTCCCCAGAACTAGAGACCACGTTGGGAATGTTTTAGTCTAAGCAACTTGACCATGACAGCACATCAGTGGCAGAGCCAGGGAAAGAACCACAGAGTCCTCAGTTCTGGTCTATACAGAGAGCTTCTGATTTCATGTTTTAACTAATCAAAGATCCCTGGTACATCCCTGGTCACGGAGTCACTGGGCGATGCTCTGGAACTACTCCATATGAAGCCAGTCAGGACTCTGGGGGAGCCTCCTCTCTCTGAGCAGACTGTCTCCAGGGCAAGAAGCTTACACAACTTCGACCTTCCTGGGTCTGACTTCAGAACATTCAGCATCCCCTTCCTCCCTGTGCACTTCCTGCAGCGAGTCCACCCGGGTGGTGCTCCTAGGGAAGCCAGAGGGCCCTGCACCCCAACTCCGCAGTCAAACGTGACTCTCAGCCAGCCAGTAAAACAGAAGGTTTATTATTCAACAGGAACACAGTGTAGAACAGAGCTTGTTAGCACAGAAATCAGTGACTTTCAGCCAAGTCCATCTTGGGGAGTCCTGGGCCAGATGCCTGGACTCCCCCTCTTCCAGTCCCCCACAGCAGACTGCCAGCTTCCATTGACCTGACCTCAGACACCCCCGTTGCTCCTCCTCCTTGTCCTTGTCTCTTCTCCCTTCTGGGGCAAAAAGTCACCTGGGTCTCAGGTTACGAAGGGCACTGGTCATAGCATACGTGCAGGCAGCCTCACCTGCCCCAGAGGCCTCAGCCAAAGTCACACACCCCTATTCCCACCACCGAGGTATTGGTGCAGCACACAGGGAAACTGAGGCACATACAGTATTCATGCAAAACAGTAAAACTCACATAGGCTCAACAGGAAGACTCATACACAACATAACAAGGGAATATCCCCACGTCGTCACCCCCTCCCCAAAATAAACAGCGTTTCTCCGGTAAACATTAGAAAAACACTGGAGGGGGTGACTCAGTTTGTGCTGACTTCACCCCTTTCCCAGAGCAGTTTGTTTATGCAGGCGATGCCTCTGCTCCTTGGCTCATATCAAAGGGCTTGGCTACACAGAGCAGTGATCAGGCTATGGGGGTGTGGTTTCTAAAGTGCACGGAAGTATTGCACATTTATTGGTCCATGTAGACCCTGCTGGGGTGCGTTAACGTTAGGGTGGTTTGAAACAACATTGTGTTAAAGCTCACGAACACTAAACCAGCGGTTCAGTAACAAGGATACAAAGCTGCAGCTAACATGTACACCATTCTTATACATATAATAATTAAAGCACTTCCTATTTAGACAAGAATTTGGGGAAGTACCTGATAAAAATCTTCTCATACAGGATCAAAGAGAAAGCCCCAGAAAACCCTGATATTCGGACATCTACATAGAACTTTAAAATTACTAAAAATAATCCCCCGAAATGAAATTAATAAACCCTGAAAACCAGAAGCCCTTTGTGTGTATTACACTGCGGCGGAAGTTAGGGCAGGTGAGAGCTGAGGGGTTCCTGGCCCCCACGGCCATGCCTCGTGTACTAGACAGCTTTGTCCCTCTCATACAGACTCCATGCACTCCAGTGCATTTCACTAGCTCTATTTTTACCACACCCTCAAATATCCTCATTAGAGGGATTTTCTCAAGAAACACTTCCTTGTGACCCTGGAAGCCTGGTGAAGCAGAGGCTGCACTAAGCCTACAGGAAATCAACCCTGCTTACAAAGCCCAGAAATGAACCCGCTGCCTGGTAGGAGTGGAAGCCCACTTGGCTGGCCCCAATCCCAGGGGCTCCAGCAGCCACCCAGTGCATTGGCTTTGCTGCAGGCTGTATTTATTCAGATTTATGCAACACAATTAGCTCTCATTAAGCAGCCCCTGTTTCCTTGACCTGTTCTGGATTAGACTGCAAGCTGTGGGGATCCACCAGGCGCTTTCTTAGTCCAGGGATTAACCTCCGCAATGGAAGTGCAGCACCTGGGAGCTGAGCGTGTTTGTGTGTCAGGGACAGGGCATGCTGCACAGGGAGAGCGGACAGAGGGGATGGTGACGCTGCAGCCACAGGTGTCGCGGCAGCATGTCTCGACCTACCCAAGCTGGCTCTGAACTAGCTCAGCTAACAAGAGTGGTGAACCCGCGGCAACATGGGCAGCATCCCAGACTGCCGGTGCTGCTGTGGCTTCCCTGCTGTTGTTACTTGAGCCAGCTAAATCCAAGCTAGCTCGGGCGTGGCAGCGCGTGCTGCAGTCACACCTTTGATGGCAGGGGAGACATACCCTGCCTTGGCTATCCATCCCCAGGGTCGGATGCCTTAGAAGGAGATGCTGTAGCTGACAGCTAGTGGATCTTAGAGAGCAGCCCTTTCCTCTGTGGGGATGGGGAAATTCTGCAGCAGGTGTGCACGCGGCCTGCAGCACCAGCAGGCTCTGTCTGTCCTTCACTGTATTCGTTCGCTTTCCTATGGCCCCCGTTGTGCTTCACAGCCTGACCCTCACAGCAGCTCCGTCAGCAAGGTGAATCTTTTCATCCCCGTCTTGCGGGTGGGGAACTGAGCCCCAAAGGGTGAAATTCACTCCAGCCACAAGGATCCACTTCCTAGCCCAGGCCAGCAGGTGAAATCCCCCTTCTCCTCCCCCACAACCCCTCCTCCCCGCAAGCCACCTCCAGCCTGATTTCCAAATGTGCTGGGCACCGACAGCTCCCATGCAGCTTTCCGTTGAGCTGTGGGGGCTTAACACCTTGAAACTCCAGCCGTAGACCCCTTGAGTGCGGTGTTATTCTGGCTCTCTCCTGAAGCTTCTCATCCAGCGAGCCAGACGGGTTGTTTTCCACACTGTACGCGTCTTGGTTGGGGAGACAGATTGGGAGCAGCAGGGAGAGCCAAGAAGATGGGGCTGGGGTCGTTCTCCTCCCTAAGCAGCCCAGCGGCCTCATTGGCTGGGCTGTTCTGCCTTTATCCCTGCCATAGAGACGAGGGGAATAAAGGAAGCCCAATTATTATGGAAGGGAGAAAAATGTCCTCATCTCTGAATCTCACCGTCCTGATCCCTGTCGTCAAAGGGATAACCAAGCTCCCGGGAGCGCTCTCGTAGGAGGCAGCAGTGGAAGCAGCTTGGGATTTGATCCAGTGTGTTCACAAGGACTTGGAAGGACGCGTGTTAGCTCCAGGACATTTTGAGGGGGGCAAGGAGCAAGATAGCATCAATTACATCCTGCAAATGAAAAGAGTCGCTTGTATAGGTCTTGTGCTTGACCCACAGCCTGAAGGAGGCAACGGTCCTGCTCTATTGACATGGTGATTAAAGAAGAATCTTCTGCCCCCAGGGACTGAGCTTTATTAGCTCTGCTTATAGAGTGAGCAGGCTTTGTGTGTCATCCGAATAACATACCCCACCAGGCACCAAGACAATAAGGGGAATTTACTTGGAAGCAGCTGATGAACAGGCATTCTGGGGATACACTAGCTGGGAAAGCCCAGGGCTTTGCGAGCACACAGCACAGGCCCTATGGGCGAGGTTTGGATCTCTAATTCTAGTATAAAGAAAAGGAGGACTTGTGGCACCTTAGAGACTAACCAATTTATTTGAGCATAAGCTTTCGTGAGCTACAGCTCACTTCATCAGATGATCCAATGAAGTGAGCTGTAGCTCACGAAAGCTTATGCTCAAATAAATTGGTTAGTCTCTAAGGTGCCACAAGTCCTCCTTTTCTGTTTGCGAACACAGACTAACACGGCTGCTACTCTGAAACCTGTCTAATTCTAGTATGACTCCACATTACCCAGTGACACAGCTGGGCAGGGACTGGACTTTCCATTCTACAGGAAATTCTGATATTTCAGAATTTGTTTTCATTACAGATTGGAGCAAAAAGCAAAAACTTTGAAAGTTTCTGTGGAACAAAAATTCTGAAATTTTTTTATTTGGAACCATCCAAACATTTAGGTTCAATCAAGTTAAAACATTGCTGTTTTAGTGTTGAAACATAATATAATCTATTTAAATTAATATTTACTATACTATGAATCAAAATGCCATGAAATGAGAGTCAAAAGAAAATGCTGTTTTTACCTTATCGAAATGAAACATTTTGACATCAATTCAGTTTTTCCTATTGAAAATTTTGTTGAAATTAGACACATTCCTACAAAATGTTTCCATTTTGATGAAACTGCTTTTCCAATGCAAAACTATTCTGTCAAGAAAATTTTGACCAGCTCTGCGCAGTGCGATTTCCCCACCAGACAGTATGAGAACAATAGGAGCACTCAGTTTGAAAAGACAGCACATTTTAAACAGACAAACAAGAAATCAAGGTAGCACACAAACTGGTGGAACTCCCTGCTGCAGAGGGAGGAAGACAACAGCAGGGACCCGATGATTGTCTGACCCTCTCTGCTAAGATTATGAGAGGTGAGGGTGACTTCCTGCTTCAGGGTACCAGCTGATGCCTTCCAGGGGTCAGGAAAGGAACTAACCTTCCATTTGCTACTGTCACTTGACTGGGATGTGGGCAGTCATGCCTCATAGCTGGAGCAGGAGTCAGTAGCCAGGAGTCAGAGGCCAGAACCAAAATCAGAACTGGGTTACATGGAGAAAGGCGAGGCAAGGCAAGGCAGTGCTGGAACAAGGAGGCACAGAAGCTATCTCAGGGAAGCTGGGGGCAAATGCTTTGAGTAACCACTGAACTACTGCTGGTGCTGACTTTAAGAGCTGGTCTGCTGACTTTTCCAACTAGTCAGGGGGTGTAACTAATTAGGCAGCCTACTACAGGCCAGCCATGCTTGTTAGGTTGCTTGGAGACTGACTCTCCTGCAAGCCCTGCTTCCTGACAGCTGCCCTGTATAATTGGTCAAGTCCACTACTAAGGGTTTTCAGCTTCCACCACACCTCCAGGCATTGGTCGCTGCTGGAGGCAAGGTCCAGACTGGATGGCCCTGGGCCGTGGACCAATGTACTGTCTGTTGGCAAAGATCTCTCAAATACAGATTAGGCTCCAAATCTGACTAACCTTGAAATTATTCTCATCTGTTGGGAAATGACTTCTTTATTCAAGTTGTTAAACAGAAATAAAATCTTTTCCACCCATCAGCGTAGAAATTTAAAGGAAACAAAACAAGCACAGTTTATGTAGGACCTATGCAAACATATTGTTTTGGTTTCCCCTGCTGGTTTGTTTAGCAACAGTCAGCTAGCCAACATTAAGCCTGGGTCTCCCTTGTCCTGCACCTGGTATCATGGCTGACCGCTGTGCTGGGGGGGTGAGCCCGTTGCCAGTGCTGAGCGGAGGCAATTGGCGATGCAAGGCAGTAAACAGAAAATCCAGGAATGAATGATCACGTTTCTGCTGCTTCACTTCCCCTTTAATATGCTTCAGCATCTTTGGAAAGGAAAAGTAGCCCCCCCTCTCCTGCCTTGCTGCCCTGAGACAGCGCACAGGCCCTTGCTGTGATTCACAGAAGGGTTTCATGGCCAGAAGGTACAAAATAGCCCCCAGGAGAGGAGCCAGAGGCACTTGCCAAAGTGCCGGTGAATCCAGACGACCTTTCAGCTCATTTATCAAAGCTCCTGCTGTCATCCCTTGCAGTCTGCGAGACAGCAGTCGATCGCCGGGAGAGGCCGGGCGGCAGGAGCCAGAGCAGGGTCTGGGCCAGTCCTGCTCCTCCCAAATGGTGTGGAGCCAATCTTGCGTCGGATGGAGGAGAAGCACTAACTAAAGCCAAGAGCGGTGTGGCAGGTTCCCCAGCCACAGCTCTGAGGCACGTCTGCACTCCTGGGCCCTCACCAGCTCCCCCTCCGTCCTGACGCTAGGGTTGCCGACTTCCTAATTCCAAAAAACCGAACACCCTTGCCCCGCCCACTGCCCCACCCCTTCCCTGAGGCCTCGCCCCTGTCCTGCCCCTTCCCGAGGCCCCGCACCCCGCTCACTCCATCCCGCCTCCCTCCGTCGCTTGCTCTCCCCCACCTATGCTCACGTGCTCATTGGCCCAAACAGGCGTATTTATTGTTTTGACAGATGTATTATGCTCAGTTCAGGTTTTATTTGTTACAGGATGCTAGAGCTGGCAGCAAAATAGTCAAAAAGGGTAATTTTTAAAAAAATGAAATTTCACCAAGGTTTTCATGATTCTTTCCCTCCCCTCTTCCCATTTTTCATAACCAGCTCCATATTTTTTGTTCACTAAAGTTATTGTAATTTTATGTGTGGAATTAGGACCACACCTTATCACAGCTGCAATGGGTCAATTAAAGGCCCACTCCTGAAGCCCAAATACAAATCCATAGAGCACAACCACAGAAATGCACCTGTCCAGATACCTATATAATTAAATCTGTAGAAACTGACTCCCGCACCTACATGCGAATACACACGTGTATTCATGTGTACACATCTATCGTGCACTAACACATATACGTCCACATTATTTATTATTACAATTGTTGTTTAGTGCCTAGAGACCCCAACTAAGATCCAGGCTCCAGGGTGGTCGGTGCTGGACATACACATAAAAAGAGAGAGTCTGCAACAAAGAGTTTATAATGTAGCTAGACAAAGGTGGGGAGAAATGTCTGATACATCGGCTCTTATGCAATTACTAGTCAAAAACATTCACTTTTTAAGAAATAATGCATTTCTCTTAGAGTTCCCTTCTCTTTTAAAAACTTGTTATGAAATGAATACACACATTTTATGTCATCAATTTTTTGGTGCACGAGCCAGCAAAAGAAATAGAAGTCAAAGCGTTAGGCTGCAAATTTTATTCACACAGGTATACACACATGCGGCAATACACACACCTCCCTACACAAAGACACACAGTCTCTTACACACATACAATGCCTGCATGCACACACTTGCCCACACAGAAACACTTTTTTATACACTTTTCCAGGGGCTGCCTGTTTTTTTATATTTGTTTTGTTTGGTTTTGCTTAGTTTTAGGCAGTTTGACTCTGCAACATACTGGAAAAAAAAGGGGGTGGTACTCTCTCAAGCTCCACCCACAACTCAGGCTCTACCAACATCTCAAGCTCTGCTAACTTGTCGCTCCAGAATGGGACGCCGCTCAGTAGATTGCGCGGATTGCCATAATGCTAGGTTCATCTCTCCCCTTCCTTGTATGCTTTGATCAGCAGCGAAACATTTAAATTTGCATAATTAGGCTTCACAGTCACTGCCCCATTGAGATGAATGGAGGAAGTTCACACTTTCGTTGGAGGTATTGGTTCAGGCTGTCTGCAAACTCAGGCAAGCACCACTGAATTGCATTATACAAAGTTCCAATACTGCAGAATTTATGTGCAGCTGGAAGCAAACAGAGACTTAATATTTGTAATGAAGGTTTAAACTGCAGAGCACAAGCTGTCTGCTCCCAGAGGAAAGCACTGGCTCACCGAGACACTGCAAACCAGCCCGGTCCAACTCTGGCCTGCCCCAGCCAGCCAACATGTATCAGAACAAGCATGGTGAAAGTCAACTTTGAACCTCCTTTTAACAGGTTCTCAAACACCCCTCCCTTTAAACAGGGAACTGGGCCTTTCCTAGCTATATCTGCATCCGCAGGTGGGGACAGAGAATGGAATGAGAGGCAACCTAGGAGATTCTTGCAAGATAAGTTTGAGTCCTGGCTGGTGGCCCTCAAGCTGTGACACCAGCCCGATTTTTTATTTATTTATTTATTTATTTTACTGAAAGGCTTCCCTGGGCACAGAGCAGCCTCCAGGCAACTGAACCAGCCCAAGAAAGGCCGACAAAGGTGGAGTGTGCATTGTACCCTGGATTAGCCGTCCACTGCTTTAACCACTCAACCACCTTGCCACACAAAAGGGGCCATTTGGCTACTAAGCAGGGACTCTGCATGGCCGTGCAGTGGGGAGGGTGGGGGGACACATCTGTGTGCAAAGCCAAGTGCGTGAGGACCAGATTGAGACCTCGCAGCCGCCAGGCCCTGCTCCTGGACGGTTGCTATGGAAACACACTGGGGGTTGCCTAGGGCCCCAAGATCTGTGCTGAACTCTCCATTGTGCTGTCACGCCGGGAGGTTTGAGCGTCAGGGCGATTGGACCTGGCTGGGCGACTCCTAGGACAGGATTATACAGGCCAATGGCACAGGAGGAGCCTCTTTCCTGGGGTGGCATTTGTTGATTGTGGCTGGGTTTATTGTCTAGGCCATAAAACAGATACTTCCCCAAGGTCGTGCAGTGGTTTAGTGCAAGGTAAAACCTAGGCTTTGTCTACACTGGCACTTTTGTCACTCCACCTTTTGTCACTCAGGAATGTGACCCCCCCCCCCCCCGAACGACAAAAGTTTTAGCGACGAAAAGCGCAGTATGTTCAGCACTTCATTGGCGAGAGCCGTTAGAGGTGGTTTAATTTTGCCGCCGGGAGAGAGCGGCCAAACAGCGCTCCTTACAATGGCGCGGCTGCAGCAACGCCCTTGTAAGGTGCGCAGTGTAGACATAGCCTAAGGAACTTAAAGAGCCACTGTGGAGCCCAGCCGGTGACCAGAGCAATACACCAGCTGCTAGTGTAAAGAGAGCTGGCACCTGGCAGGAAAGCACCAATGTGAACAGCGGGGCACACACATGCACTTAGATGCACATCAGCGCACCTCCATACACTCACACACAAGCACCATGGACACGTGTACTGCACATACATGCACACACACATATGTAAGCAGTATGCCCCTGGGCACGCATACACTGTGCCCTCTCCAGTTTGACTGTGCACACTGGCACAATTCTGCTTTCATAGAATCATAGGGCCAGAAGGGACCACAAGGGTCATGTAGTCTAACCGCCGAGTGCTTTAGTTTATCCCAGGCTCCTGGATTTATTCCTGTCCACATTGGGGTGAGTCACTGAGGACCTGATCCTGTACTCCCTTGCACACACAAGATTCCCACCGACGGGCCTTTGCCTTGCTGTGTCTCAGTTTCCCCATCAATAAAGGGCCCACTGACACCATCTGGAAAGCAGAAAAACATTCAGATCCAGGTCTGGCACATCTGCTTTCCTCCCTGCTAGAGGTTGCTTGTCAGACAATTTCTTCCATTAGGGTTGGACCAGATGACCTCCTGAGGTCTCTTCCAACCCTAATTTTCTATGCCCTAGTCTACACTAGGACTTTAGGTCGAATTTAGCAGCATTAAATCAATGTAAACCTGCACCCGTCCACACGATGAAGCCCTTATTTCGACTTAAAGAGCTCTTAAAATCGATTTCCGTACACCACCCCTGACAAGTGGATTAGCGCTTAAATTGGCCTTGCCGGGTCGAATTTGGGGTACTGTGGACACAATTCGACGGTATTGGCCTCCGGGAGCTATCCCAGAGTGCTCCATTGTGACTGCTCTGGACAGCACTCTCAACTCAGGTGCACTGGCCAAGTAGACAGGAAAAGAACCGCGAACTTTTGAATCTCATTTCCTGTTTGGCCAGCGTAGCAAGCTGCAGGTGACCATGCAGAGCTTATCAGCAGAGGTGACCATGATGGAGTCCCAGAATCACAAAAGAGCTCCAGCATGGACTGAACGGGAGGTACGGGATCTGATCGCTGTATGGGGAGAGGAATCCGTTATATCAGAACTCCGTTCCAGTTTTCAAAATGCCAAAACCTTTGTCAAAATCTCCCAGGGCATGAAGGACAGAGGCCATAACAGGGACCCGAAGCAGTGCCGCGTGAAACTTAAGGAGCTGAGGCAAGCCTCCCAGAAAACCAGAGGAGCGAACGGCCGCTCCGGGTCAGAGCCCCAAACATGCCGCTTCTATGATGAGCTGCATGCCATTTTAGGGGGTTCAGCCACCATTACCCCAGCCAGGTTGTTTGACTCCTTCAATGGAGATGGAGGCAACACGGAAGCAGGTTTTGGGGACGAAGAAGATGATGATGATGAGGAGGAGGTTGTAGATAGCTCACAGCAAGCAAGCGGAGAAATCGGTTTTCCCGACAGCCAGAAACTGTTTCTCACCCTGCACCTGGAGCCAGTACCCCCTGAACCCACCCAAGGCTGCCTCCTGGACCCGGCAGGCGGAGAAGGGACCTCCGGTGAGTGTACCTTTTAAAATACTATACATGGTTTAAAAGCAAGCATGTGAAAGGATTAATTTGCCCTGGCATTCGCGGCTCTCCTGGATGTACTCCCAAAGCCTTTGCAAAAGGTTTCTGGGGAGGGCAGCCTTATTGCGTCCTTCATGGTAGGACACTTTACCACTCCAGGCCCGTAACACGTACTCGGGAATCATCGTACAACAAAGCATTGCAGTGTATGTTTGCTGACGTTCAAACAACATCCGTTCTTTATATCTCTGTGTTATCCTCAGGAGAGTGAGATATCATTCATGGTCTCCTGGTTGAAATAGGGTGCTTTTCTTCAGGGGACATTCAGAGGAGCCCGTTCCTGCTGAGCTGTTTGCCTGTGGCTGAACAGAAATGTTTCCCGCTGTTAGCCACGGGGAGGGGGGAGGGTTGAGGGGGTAGCCACGCGGTGGGGGGAGGCAAAATGCGACCTTGTAACGAAAGCACATGTGCTATGTATGTAATGTTAACAGCAAGGTTTACCCTGAAAGACTGTAGCCACTGTTTTATAAAATGTGTCTTTTTAAATACCGCTGTCCCTTTTTTTTTCTCCACCAGCTGCATGTGTTTCAATGGTCACAGGATCTTCTCCTTCCCAGAGGCTAGTGAAGATTAGAAAGAAAAAAAAACGCACTCGTGATGAAATGTTCTCTGAGCTCATGCTGTCCTCCCACACTGACAGAGCACAGACGAATGCGTGGAGGCAAATAATGTCAGAGTGCAGGAAAGCACAAAATGACCGGGAGGAGAGGTGGCGGGCTGAAGAGAGTAAGTGGCGGGCTGAAGACAGGGCTGAAGCTCAAATATGGCGGCAGCGTGATGAGAGGAGGCAGGATTCAATGCTGAGGCTGCTGGAGGACCAAACCAGTATGCTCCAGTGTATGGCTGAGCTGGAGCAAAGGCAGCTGGAGCACAGACTGCCACTACAGCCCCTGCATAACCAACTGCCCTCCTCCCCAAGTTCCATAGCCTCCACACCCAGACGCCCAAGAATGCGGTGGGGGGGCCACCAGCCAACCAGCCACTCCGCCACAGAGGATTGCCCAAAAAAAAGAAGGCTGGCAGTCAATAAATTTTAAAGTTGTAAACTTTTAAAGTGCTGTGTGGCATTTTCCTTCCCTCCTCCACCACCCCTCCTGGGCTACCTTGGTAGTTGTCCCCCTATTTGTGTGATGAATGAATAAAGAATGCATGAATGTGAAGCAACAATGACTTTATTGCCTCTGCAAGCAATGATTAAAGGGAGGAGGGGAGGGTGGTTAGCTTGCAGGGAAGTAGAGTGAACCAAGGGGCGGGGGGTTTCATCAAGGAGAAACAAAGAGAACTTTCACACCGTAGCCTGGCCAGTCATGAAACTGGTTTTCAAAGCTACTCTGATGCATACCACGGCCTCCTGTGCTCTTCTAACCGCCCTGGTGTCTGGCTGCGCATAACCAGCAGCCAGGCGATTTGCCTCAACCTCCCACCCCGCCATAAACGTCTCCCCCTTACTCTCACAGATATTGTGGAGCACACAGCAAGCAGTAATAACAGTGGGAATATTGGTTTCACTGTGGTCTAAGCGAGTCAGTAAACTGCGCCAGCGAGCCTTTAAACGTCCAAATGCACATTCTACCACCATTCTGCACTTACTCAGCCTATAGTTGAACAGCTCCTGACTACTGTCCAGGCTGCCTGTGTACGGCTTCATGAGCCATGGCATTAAGGGGTAGGCGGGGTCCTCAAGGATACATATAGGCATTTCAACGTCCCCAACAGTTATTTTCTGGTCTGGGAATAAAGGCCCTTCCTGCAGCTTTTGAAACAGACCAGAGTTCCTGAAGATGCGAGCGTCATGTACCTTTCCCGGCCATCCCACGTTGATGTTGGTGAAACGTCCCTTGTGATCCACCAGAGCTTGCAGCACTATTGAAAAGTACCCCTTGCGGTTTATGTACTCACTGGCTTAGTGCTCCGTTGCCAAGATAGGGATATGGGTTCCGTCTATGGCCCCACCACAGTTAGGGAATCCCATTGCAGCAAAGCCATCCACTATGACCTGCACATTTCCCAGGGTCACTACCCTTGATATCAGCAGATCTTTGATTGCGTGGGCTACTTGCATCACAGCAGCCCCAACAGTAGATTTGCCCACTCCAAATTGATTCCCAACTGACCGGTAGCGGTCTGGCGTTGCAAGCTTCCACAGGGCTATCGCCACTCGCTTCTCAACTGTGAGGGCTGCTCTCATTTTGATATTCTGGCGCTTCAGGGCAGGGGAAAGCAAGTCACAAAGTTCCATGAAAGTGCCCTTATGCATGCGAAAGTTTCGCAGCCACTGGGAATCGTCCCAGACCTGCAACACTATGCGGTCCCACCAGTCTGTGCTTGTTTCCCGAGCCCAGAATCGGCGTTCCACAGCATGAACCTGCCCCATTAGCACCATGATGCATGCATTGGCAGGGCCCATGCTTTCAGAGAAGTCCGTGTCCATGTCCTGATCACTCACGTGACCGCGCTGACATTGCCTCCTCGCCCGGTATCGCTCTGCCAGGTTCCGGTGCTGCATATACTGCTGGATAATGCGTGTGGTGTTTAATGTGCTCCTAATTGCCAAAGTGAGCTAAGCGGCCTCCATGCTTGCCTTGGTATGGCGTCCGCACAGAAAAAAGGCGCGGAACGATTGTCTGCCGTTGCTCTGACGCAGGGAGGGGCGACTGACGACATGGCTTACAGGGTTGGCTTCAGGGAGCTAAAATCAACAAAGGGGGTGGCTTTACATCAAGGAGTATTTCAGGCAGGACTT
This sequence comes from Chelonia mydas, assembly GCF_015237465.2. Classification (NCBI taxonomy): domain Eukaryota; kingdom Metazoa; phylum Chordata; order Testudines; family Cheloniidae; genus Chelonia; species Chelonia mydas. The sequence continues at coordinate 15,681,556 of NC_051259.2, read as the reverse complement.
CACGGAGGGTTCCAATAAGAAATGGTGCACCTAAGTTATTGTTCTTATTGGAACAAGGAGGTTAGTCTGGCCTCTGATTGATACATGGCTAGATTTACCTCACTGCACCTTCTCTGTGAGTGACTGCAGTGTGACTTAGAGGAATGAGTCCCCTAGATGGGGGGTGGAGGGGGGGAAGCAAATGAGTACAAAACAAATCTGGTCTATTTCTTGTTTTGATCCACTCCATCTATCTTTTACATCTTTGGCTAGCAGCAGACGGTGCAGAAGGACTGCATGCCATCCACATCTCATGACTGCCCGGCAGAAGATGATGCAATAGGACTGCTAGCAATCTGTATCGCCTGCCTGTTCACCATAAGACGGTTCAATAGGACTGACTGCAGGACTAAAGAGAATGACCTGGTCAAGTCACTCCAAATTTAGTCCCTGCGTCCATGTGTGGCCAGGAGCACCTCGGACATGACAATGACGGCTACCAGTCGTACTGTACCATCTGCTGCCACAAGGCAAGGGGTTGATGCTGCTGTGTAGCAATGCAGTACCACGTCTGCCAGCACCCAGGAGACATAGGGTGACGGTTACCTGAGCGGGCTCCATGTTTGCCGTAGTATGGCGTCTGCACAGGTAACTCAGGAAAAAAGGCGCAAAACCATTGTCTGCCCTTGCTTTCACGGAGGGAGGGAGGGAACGGGGGCCTGACGATATGTACCCAGAACCACCCGCGACAATGTTTTAGCCCCATCAGGCATTGGGATCTCAACCCAGAATTCCAATGGGCAGCGGAGACTGCGGGAACTGTGGGATGGCTACCCACAGTGCAACACTCCGGAAGTCGACCCTTGCCTCGGTACTGTGGAAGCACTCCGCCGAGTTAATGCACTTAATGCACCTAGAGCATTTTCTGTGGGGACACACACACTCGAATATATAAAACCGATTTCTAAAAAACCGACTTCTATAAATTCGACCTAATTCCGTAGTGTAGACATACCCTGTGATTTTTGGTGGGTGGTTGCTCGATATTGCACTTGCTGAAAGGCTAAGGCAGAGAGTGGTTTTAGTTCCTCCAAGGGAGGTGTGACACTGACATGCTGCTCCAGGCAGCGATTCAGCCCCTGGGTTAATCATTGACTCCTCCCTTCTCTCTTCTCCCTCTCACGCCTGAGCTCACTTTTATTCCTGCCAGGACAGAGCCTCTGCTCGCTTCCCACGGGTTTATTTCCGTCTGACCAGATGGCAGATGCAGCATTCAAGGACTTCAGAACCTTTGATTTCATTGCTTAAAAAGTAACATCAAAGCACATGGGCAGCTCTGCCTGAAAGCGGGAAATTCTGGGTGAGTTGGTAATTTTTGTCTGCTCGGCCCAGGGCTGTGTTTTGGGAGAGTTACACTAGCACAGGACAGGGAAGGGTGCCAGCACTGTATTCAGTCACCTTGACCCGGGGGACATGCTTGCTGCTCATATGCCTGGCCTAAATTTCTCTCTGTACCTCCCACCCTAGCCCTAATCCCCCCAAGACTGGCTGGAGCTCATTGTTTCCAGCCCAAGTAGCAGTGGCTGTTTGTTTTCTTGCTGTTTGTTAATTGCAGGGTGTCAGGCATGTGCCAGGCTGAACAGGCAGGGAGGGGCCTTTTGTTTCATGGAGTTCCCCTTCCTCTCGGATCTCTGTCCTGGGCAAGGTTTGGAGTCCTTCTGGTGCCAGCCCAGGGGCTCTGTATTCGACAACTTTGCTCAGTGCTAACAAATTCTGGGAAATTTCATTTCACTCCCCCTGCCAGAATTCCCCCGAGAGGGGATACTTCCCCACTCTCCCTCCTAGAGCCTGGGGTGCCGAGCTCCATGGCAGTGGAGAGGACTCAGCACCTCACAGGATTGGGCCCCGACCTGATGTGTGGCGTAGCTGCCGGATGTTAAACAGCTGCTGCCACGTTCCCCAGCCGGAAGGAGCTGGAGGTAGCATGCCCTGTAGGGCTGCCCGGGATGGGGGAGGTCATTGTCCAGAGAGGGATCGGGCCACACCAAAAGCCAAGCAACTGGGATTAAACATTCTCTGTCACATCAGTGGCACCTCCATCCGTCCCATCCTCCTGCACCCCTGCCCGGACAGCTGGCTCTGTGTGGCTGAGACCCTACTTGGGAAGTGCCACCTGGCGCTTATATCTGCAAAGCAAGAAGGGGGGAGAGATTTCTCCTGAAAACCCTTGGCACCTCCCCCAGGCAGCTGGGTGTGCCTGGCGTAAAGAGCAGGAAGAGTTCCTGCCCTCTTCCAGGCACTGTCTGTCTCTTGCTATGTAACACCTGTGAGCAGAGATAGGACAAAAGGGTCTCACAGCAATAGCTTTAAAGGCCCCGCACTCACCAAGGAATAGCAGCAGCCAGTTCCTCTTCCTGCTCTTCCTTTGTTTTGTGACTAGAAAATCGCCACTCTCTTTGCCATATTTGAATATTAATGGATTCATTATGTGATTGTTGGAGCTAGCTGAGCAGCAGCAGCCCAGTAGCTCTCTGGCCAAGTAAAGTAAGTTTCTAGCCAAAGTAGGCTAGTGATTAAACAAGAGGCTGTGAGCCAGGACCCCTGGGTTCTACTCCTAGTTCTACCACTAACTGCCTGTATAACGTTTGGCAAATCGAATCCCCCTCTCTGGGTCTCAAATTTCCTTCTTTTGGGGTCATTCACTTACCAGCCTCTAAGGGAAGTTCAAGGCTTAATCCACTGCTGTTTGCAAGTTACTTTGAGATCTCTGCAGCCAAGTATTGTTATTTTAATGGGATCACTGGATACTGACCTTCTCTTTTCTCCTCTATGAGTAACTCAGGCTCAGCCAGCCGGTCTCTCTCCCTCCCTGGCGACCTGCTCTGTGTACGCTGTTCATAGTGAAAGCAATTCCCACTTTGCTTCTGATTTGATCCCAAGTGACTGTTTCCCCAGCCCAGGCTCCAGCAGCTGACGCAGAGGGATTTGCAGGGTAAGGGATGGAAAATCACCTTCAAATAACATTTGCTAAACTCTGAGTAGACAGGGAGGGAAAGGACTGACTTGGGTCACCTCGGGCTGCATGATGCAGTTTCACTGCAAAACTGACCTCACAACCCCTATAAGGTTCCCTCTGCCAAATTTAGAATCTGCCAACCAAAGAGGGCCAGATTTTGCGCTCAGGTACACCCGTTTAGATCAGGACTATCTGCACTAAGACAATTAGCAACACTGCCGTAGAACTGGTGTGAGAGCAGCAGTATTACCAACTTCAAGAGATCAAAAATCAGGAGGCAGACCCCCCAAAATTATGAGACTGGCCCAAAAAACCATGAGGGTTTTTTTTTAATCAAATCTTTTTTTTTTCAGTCTGTCCTTTGACTTTATCAGTCCCCTCTTTATTCCTGTGCCAGTGTTCGGGAGAGAAGTTCAGGTTGAAAAGGCAACCTTTAAAGCGCACAGAAATGCACGTCTCTCCCTGGCTGGTGTGGTGGAGACTCCACATACCTTGTCTTCAGCCCCGAGATAGGGGAACTGCCAGCTATTCCTTCACTTCTTGCCTTCTCCCTGCCCTGGGACATAATGACACCACTTCCCTGACTCCCCATTCCTCTGCCCGGGTCCCACAGCACCACTTCCTCAACTCCCCTCCCCCACCTTCTGCTGCCCCAGACCCTCTCTCTGCTCTGGGGCCACATGTGAAGGCATGGTCCAGTGGCAGGCCCAGAGGCTCTTACGCAGAGCTCTGCCCAGCCCTGAAAAGCACCAGATCAGAGGAGATCACGACAGCTCCTTCTGCAGTCGTCAAAATCCTGTGACTTGAGATCAGCTCGAAAGAGTTGGTGTGATGCTCGGACACTGCCTTTTCCCCATCCCTTCCCCACCAGCACCCAAGCTGGGGGAGCTGCCATCTGATCCCTCCATCGCCCACTCATCACTGTCATTTGCACCCCCTCAGCCTTCCCTGTCCCCTTATCCCCCCACATCCTCAGCCTTCTGCTATACCCCCACATATCTCTGCACCCCCTTGGCCTTCCCTCTGTCCCCAGACAAACTCCTGGCCTCATCGGCACAACCTCCCACCCCCCTCAGCTCTCCCCCTGCCCAGGACCGGCTCCAGGCACCAGCAAAGCAGGCACGTGTTTGGGGCAGCGCAGCTCCGGGGGCGGCTTTCCGGCCACCCTTGGGCACTTGCGCTCTCGGAGCTTGGGGCGGCAAAAAACCTAGAGCCTCCCCATGCCCCTTACAACCCCATCTGCCTCCCTCCTGCTCCCATGCACCCCTTCATACCCCAAGCCTCCCCTTGTCCCCCCACATCCCCTAAGCCTTCCCCTTGCCCCATCCCTCTGCCCCCCCATCCCTCTGCACCCCCCTCAGCCTCCTCCTTGCCCCCACATCCCTTGCACCCCTCTTGGCCTCTCCCCGTTTCCCTCCCCCTATTGCCTGTACCCCCTAAATCTACCTCCTGCTCCCCCTCACTCTCCCCATCCCCTTTTCACAGGGTCTCTCCTGCTCCCCACAGTCCATGGATCCCACCAGCCCCTGACTCATTGAGTGGCAGCTATTTGGTCTCTGGGCATGGTGTCAATCTCACTGAAACCAGCAGGAGGCAGCAGCCATCTTTGCTAAGGGCAGGTGCATTCCCGATGGATCTAGACTGTGGGGAAATGGCAGCCGTCGTGCTGGTAATGGGAGATGGCGGCCATTTTGAATAAGGGAAGAATTGTGAGTTGGGGCCTTTCATTATGTTTTCATGAGACAGGTTAACTCTCCCCTCTCCAAATCACTAGAGTTGTGGTCAGATTGTGGGAGACGGGCAGACTGGATCAGAATCTGGTCCCGGGGTTCCGGTACAGACCTTGGATCCTTGGGGCCCGATTCTCCATTGCCCCGCTCCTTGCAGGGTGAATTGCACCAGCTGGCGCAGCGTGTGAAATGCTGCCCTCAGCGGAAGGGTGGCAGCCTTTTGCACTGGTGTAATGGCAACAGGAGGTGTGGAGCGACAGAGGGTTGGGCAGCAGCAGGCCTCAGCGTGATGTTTATTTTATTCCCTGCGTCCTAGAAGCAGAGCATGAAGGCCTCCCAAGCAAGGACTGTTATTCTTCCTATAGTGCAGCCCTGCCGGGCGGTTGGAGATACATGCTATAGAGGTTGTTGTTGTCTTTAATGTAATTTCCTTTGGAAAACAAGGGTGTGAATTAAAGGGGAAATCTGAGGCTGTGTCATCTCCCCAGTGATAAGGAAAAGGGAACAGAGGTTGCCAGCTGGCAGGGAGGCAGATGCAGCCTGCAGCCACTTGCTGAAATATTGTCATGCTAGGACAGCAGCTGCTTATCTCTGCTGCATTTAAAGGGACAGCTACAAGAAAGAAAAAATAAAGCAAGCTGAGAAAGGGTGCTACACAAGGGTGATGCTGCAGGGACAAGGGTCGGTAGGGAGTGGTGGCTGTATGCAGGGGACTGGCTTCCTGCCTTTGGAAGGGCAAGAGATGTCGCTGGGAAGACGTGCTCAGGTTTTCAAGGTCGGGTGTTTGAAACGGCTGTGGCTTTTTGTTGACACTGTTTCTCTGCAATAAAAATAGGCGGTTTTGTCATCACCTGCTTTGGGCATGCAGAACCCAGACCTTGCCCCCAGTAGCAGAGAAGATGTCTTGGGAAACTGAGAAACATTTCACAAAGGGCCATACTTTGAGTTAGCAAGTTACAGAGGCTGCATCAAAGCCAACTGCCACCTCCAGTGATTACTTTCACCACACTAACAGCGAGAGGACCCACTGCATTAGGTGCTGTACATACACCAAGTGAATGACAATCCCTGCCCCACAGAGCTTACAGTCTAAATAGACAAGGCAGAAGTTTTATCCCCGTAGGGAACTGTGGCAGAGATTAAGTGACTTGGCCAAGGTCACACAGGGGTGAGGAAGAAGTCAGTGGCAGCACCAGGACCTGAATCCAGCATTGCTGAGTCCCAGTTCCGTACCTTAACCACAGGATCATCCCTGTCTGCACACTGAGTTACCTGACTCTGCAAGTACAGCTGGTAGTGATGGAGAAGAATGTCTATACAAGTGTCTCCTGGCTATTGTGTCCTGTGAGTGTCCTGTTGTGCCAGTCTTCAGTTAGGATCAAGTCATTTTATACCAGAAACGGAGCAATAACCAGTTCTGAGCAGATTCTATGTAGAGAAAAAGCGATATTTGGGTGTATATTGTAATCAGCAGTTCAATCCATGACTGCCCAGGCCACGGAGACCCCGGACAGAGACACTAGGCAGCACAGGCCGGGTCAGTCAATATGGAGTCGAGAGCACCACGGGGTCTCTCTGTGGCCAGCAGCCTCAATAATGAATCCCCTTGAGAGATGTTATAGCCGAGTGCTGGTTCTTCTCTGCCTCTGGAGGGAAATTACGTCCGTCTTGTAAAGCAGAAGGTTTTGTTCCCCAAATGTTGTGGCCTGGGAAGTTTCTTGAGCCGTGTTGACTCTGTAAAGGCAGTTCTGGAAGGAGACTGAGGGTATGTCTACACTCCAAGTGCTCCGCTGAGGCTACTCCACTGTAGTGTAGACACTTACTACAGTGACAGAAGGGGTTTTCCCTGTCGATGCAGTAAATCCATCCCCTCCAGAGGCAGTAGCCAGGTCGATAGAAGAATTCTTCTGCCAGCCCAACTGTGTCTCCAGTTTGAGGAACCTGGACGGGATGGGGCTGTGCGTTGGGGTTCAGGGCTGGTCTACATTTTTCACAGCTCTGAGCAATGTAGCTAGGTCGACCTATGTTTTAGGTGTAGACCAGGCCTGAGCCCCAGCGCACAGCCCCATCCAGTCCAGGTGCCTTTCGTGAGTGAGTCCATGGCTCTGCTCCTTCTCCGCTCCACTCCTCATCTGACAGCACAGTGACAGCAGACTGTCAGGGCGCTTTGGGAGCACTGCGGGCAGCCTGTCTGGAGTGAGCAATGGGTCCTGGGGGGCCCAACCTGCCTGCCCTGCCCTGCCCTTAGGACTCTGAAAATTGTGGGGGGCTTGAGTGATGCCCTTGAATTCCTATAGTACCTAAGAGCCCCTACCAGAAGAGGGTCCCCTTTGTGCTGGGCACACACACACACAGTCATAGCAGTGCAGGGCAGGAAGGGACCTTGAGAGGTCATCCCTGCACAGAGGCAGGACCAGGTAAACCTAGACCATCTCTGACAGGACTTTGTCCAACCTGTTCTTAAAACCCTCCAAGGATGGGTTAGTTCAGCCTCCCTGGGGAACCTGCTCCTGTGCTGAACTAGCCTCAAAGTTAGACCATTTTTCCTAACCTCCAATCGGAATCTCCCTTGGTACAAACCCAGCCGATTCCTTCTTGTCCTAGAAGAATGTAAGGCACCCAGTGACAGACAGCAAACAGGCCATTGCCAGAGCTGCTTATTCGCACACCCTGCCAGCCTCCCCTCAGATAACAGCCCTGCCCCCTCCTATGCCCTAAGTCCAACTACCAATGCCCCTGGTCAGCCAGTGCTCATCCACTTCCCATCCCACCTCCCCAGGCCCCACAGTAGAGGAGTGAGCCTGGCTCTCGGTGGGGACTGCTTCATTCCACAATTTCAGCTCAGCATTAATGGCACAAAGCTGCTGAGCAATGCAGCCAGCCAGTGTGCTGAGCCCAGGGCCCAAGGACAGCTCTGCGGTCACAAAGCAGCTTGCCAGCCCATTGCCCGCATAGCAAAGCCCTGTGCCCAGGGCAGCTCTCACAAGGAACCTGACAATAGCAAAGCAGGGGCTGCATCAGTCTGACTGCCCATTTAAGTGTGGAGCTAGGTTCACCCTGACTGCAGGTGATCGATCAAACCTTCAGCGTGACGAGTGTCTGCGTTGCTGGGCATCCCGGTGCCAGCAGCAGCTGGGGCAGCAGGGCTGGGGATGGTAAATTAATGAATCTGCCACCTTTATCTATTTCACTATATGTTCTGCTCTAAGAGGGCTCGTTTTCTTTCATGCTACCACTGGGTAATTACCAGCATGGCGCTGATGGTGCCCCTTATCCTAATGAAGTGAGCATCCTTTCCAGACACTCTACATGGGGCCGGTTCCAGCTCGCTACCCCCACAGGCTCATTGCATGGGCACTAGAGAAGGAGACAGCTTGGGGGCTGGATGCGGGGCCGGCAGGGTATTGCATGAATCTTTGTTCCTCAAACACTCATGCATGCAGAGATGTCCTTGTGCTCTTCAGGACAGAGCGGTTATCATTTAATGCCACTGACAATGAGGATGGAGGGATGGAGTTGGCCATGTTCCCCTGGAGACACCTAGGTACATTGAGGGAAATGCCACAAGGGCCCTGCAGAGACTGGGGAATTAAAGACAGTCCTTTTATATGAGGCTGTTGTGCAGTGTCCCATAAGTTCTGCTAGGGCACAGGAAGGCAGTGTTGCCAATTCACCTGATGCTATCACAAGTCTTGTGATATCTGGTTTATTTCTTAAAGCCCCAGCTCCTGGAGTCATGTGATTACACGAGAAGCTCAGCTTTCATTTTTTTAAAAAGGAAGTTTCTAGCCCCCATGTTGGTGGAGAAAACCTTGAAAACGTGACACGAGTGTGTCCACAAAGCTCCAAAACCAGATGGCAAAGATTTACTATGTAATCCAATCTCATGTTTATGATTTGGGAACTTGTGGGGCTTGATGGTACCAGGAAGACCATTTTCCAACAGTCTCTTGGACACGCCCCAAACAAACCACCTCTCTGAAATGGTTTTTAAAGACAATGGAGAAGGAGCAGTGAGTTGCCCTGGCAGCTCGAGAGACTGACTGTCCTGCTTGGAGAATGGCCTCTTCTCACTCAGCAGAGCTGCCCCCCATGCATGTCCAGAGGCAGCACTTCAGGGACCAATGTTGGTGTTCACAGCTTTCGTCCCCATTCCCCCCTGGGGGACGGAGCTGGATTGGGGGTGAGACTCGCCCGCTCTCAGCAGCGTTGTGCCCCAAGGCCCGGTAGCAGGACCGGTGAGGAAGGTTCTGCAGTTGCACGGGCAGCTGCGAGCTCTGCAAGTACGAAGCTGCCTGCACCCCAGGGGTATGTGCGTGGGGCGACTAGTCCGTGCCGCTGCTGCTGTCACCTGTCCACTATTTTTAGCCTGCCTGCTCACGAGCTGGGAGTCACACGCCGAGCTCGTCGTGTCCACAGAGCCTTAGAGAAACCTTTGGCCCCATGTGAGTCTAGTGGCAGGTCTAAATGTAGCACTTCATAGCACAGGAGATGGAAAGTTTGGATCATTAAAGCCTGGTGCATGGTTAGCAGTCAGCCTCATCGTCTGCCCTGTCGCAATCTCCCTGATGCTACAGGGGGCTGCTAAGAAGAGGGATTTAAAGGAGGAAAGCAAAGGTACTTGGCATGAGGTGGTTGCAGACTCCCCTCCATTATCAGGGTCCGGCACCCAATACCTGATCAGAGCCAGCTTCCAAGCAGCAACCACACAAAGGATCCGATGCTGTGAAACTGACAGTGGGTTTGGACCATGTGGGCTGCTGCTATCCCATACAGGCCTTGTGCTGTGTTATTTCCTGCAGATGCCCTTTAGTACCTGGCAATGTACGTGAGTGGATCTTGCCCTCAGTCCCTGCAGCTGTAACATGGGGAGAGGAGCACTGCCTCACCTTATGTCGGTACTGGGACACTCTAATTCAGGAATGTTTATGTGGTGCTTTGAGATCCTCAGATTGGAGGGAACTGGGTACTTTCTTATGCACCAGCAGCTCTGACTGGTCCAGGTCACACTGAGAAATCTCCCCCCAACCCCCAAGTAGTCGTTTGTGCTCAAGAGCCTCTGACTTTACAATTTGGGGTCTGGGTGAAGGCTGGCTCCCTGCACTCTCTCTGGTAGCCACCACGCAACATGGCCCCGCGACACTGTCCCCTTTCAGCATGCCCACTGGCTGGGTCATGACCTGCGTTCCAGGAGGGAGCCAGACAGCAGCATCGCCTGCAGTCAGAACAGGAGAGGAAAGGAACACCCCCTCCTGTGGGCTGTGGCCCTTTGGTCTGGTTTCAGTGTTGGGTGTCGTGTGCGGGGGCTGGAGGGGGTGGTGGCCAGTGAGATACAGGAGGTATGACCGGATGATCTGGTGCCTTTCGGGCATTAAACTGTGTGACTCTCTGGGTACATCTACACTGAGATTAGACACTCGCAGCTGGCCCAGGCCAGCTGACGGGGGCTAAGGGGCTGGTTAATTGCGGTGTAGACGGGCTTGGGCTGGAGCCCAGGCTCTAGGAGCCTGAGAGAGGGGAGGGCCCCAGAGCTTGAACTGCAGCCTGAGCCTGAAGAGCAACACCACAGTGAAACAGAGCCTTAGCCTGAGCCCCGTTAGCCTGAATCAGCTGGCAGGGGCCAGCCACGGGTATGTAATCGCAATGTAGGCGTTCCCTCAGACTCCTTACCTGGAGAATGGGAAGGGGAACAGCCGGCAGCCCAGTGAGTCTGGCTGGCTCTGATTAGCACTGTCACTGTTATTGGTGCGGGAAGCCAGAATAACACAGACCCCGTCTCGTCTCTCCCTCGACACTGGGCATATGACATAAAGGCCTGTTCTACTGCGCCGTATTGCTCGGGGCGCTTGCCTTTGGGAAGATTAATGCCGTTGGGCAGAAAGGCCGTTGCCGATATTTCCATTCCTGGCCCAGGGAGCAGGCCAGCACCCGCTGCCCAGAAAGCACGCAGTGCACAGGGCCGGCTCTAGGTTTTTTCCACCCCAAGCTCAGGTGGGGCTGGGGCTCGCGGGTGGCACTGGAAGCGGTGGGAGTGAGGTCCCCTTCTCCCAGCGCCTGCAGGGGCTTTCCTGCTCCCCCACCCGGCCACGCAGAGAAGCCCCGAGTTAAGGGGTGGCACAAGGCCGCGCAGCAGCCGGTGCGCAGATGAGGCAGCGCAGCCCTGGCTCCCCGGCAGGACTCGCCCTCTCCTCCCCAGGGAGCGGCTGGGCCCTGGCAGCTCAGCATCCCGGGGCTGGGGCTTCCCCGTCCTGCTACAGCCAGGGGTGCGGCGCCCTCACCCCGTCTAAATGGCGCGGCTCCGAGAGCGCAACTGCCCCGAAAAAAAAGGTGGCCGGAACGCCGCCCCTGGAAACGTGCCGGCCCCAGCACGTGCCCGCTTTGCTGGTGCCTAGAGCCGGTCCTGGCAGTGAATTAGCAGCCTGATGCTCTTCAGCAGGGGGGCCGTGAAGGCAGTGAGCTGGGAGTGCATCTCCCTGTGATTAGCTTTGGCTAGAGGAGTTTTGAGCCCCACGTTGTTATTTGTCTGGTGGGGTGTCTAGATACCCCCATTAGGAATCAGGCCCCATTGTGCTAGACACCACACACACGTAAGGAAACAATGCGCTGAGCCTCCCTCTGGATTTCATTTAACACCCAGGATGCTGGGGCACTGTGAGTTCAGGGCTTGCTGACCCAGCCTGTGCCCATGCATGAGGCTGTCACGGTAAGACTGTGCCGTGGTCATTTTCAGGGGTGCTGCGGTTATCTGAATAGATTTAGGGGACGAGGAACCAGGGCGATGTCAGACTCTTCCTGGTGGTGGGGCTGTGGTGGGCTAGAGAGAAAACTGGGGACAGGGACTGCACTATACATCTCGTGGGCACACATACAGGAACACTGAGGCTTGCTTGTCCCCCACACAGGGCCCGGGAGGAGCAGGAGGGCTCTGACCCCTCACTGCCTCTTTGTGGGAAGGGCCCTGGAGCCACCCTCGGCTTGAGGTCAGCCCCGCACCCCTCACATTGCCCACCGCCCCGCGGCATAGCTCTGCTCAGCGCCTGGCGAGCCCACCACTAGCAGCCCGTGGACAGCCACAGCGGCAGGACCAGACCCTTTGCAGGGTCCGCTGGTGCCTGCCTGCCCTGCTCACAGCAGCAGCATCCCCTGCACTCCCAATTTGGCTGCAGACCCCTGTCCCTGTGCCACCCCCATGGTGTGCAGTGCCCTGCACCAGGCTGCACATTATCGCTCCACCGTGTGTCAGTCCCCTCCTTGCATGGTCCGGGACTTCTCCCGCACCCACACTTCCTCTGTTTGGGGCTCTTTGCCCCTCATCCATGCCCCCCTTCCTCTAACCATGCCCTCCTTACCTTGTTGGTGATCCCCCCCTCCCCAATGCAGCCTCCCCCCACTGTGATCCCTTCCCCATGCAAGTTCCTCTTCCCTTGTTCTATGACCCCCTCCCCTAACCAAGCCCCACCTTCCCCTCTGTGATCTTCCTCCCCCAGGCATGCTCCCCCGTCAGTGATCCCCCCTCCCCTATTGATGCTCCCCTTCCCCTGTCTGTGATCCCCCTCCCCCATCTGTGATCCCCTTCCTTAGGCACCCCCGTCTCTCTCCCTGCATGCTTCCTCCCTGGTTTGTTGTTATTTCCATGTCCCCACCCCTTTGCATGCTCCACAGGCCACCCTTATTTCTGTGCTGCTGCTGGCCGCGGCGCTGCCTTCAGAGCTGGGAGCCCGGCCAGAGTCGCCGCTCTCCGCCCCCGGCTCTGCAGGCAGCGCCAGCTACCGCACAGAAGTAAGGGTGGGGATGCCGTACCTTGCCACCCTTACGCAGGCGTAACGTTTGAACTTTGCGCTGGGAGGGGTGGCTACAGGGTCCCCCCCAGTGCCACCCCTGCGGGGAAGAGAAATTGGCCCACTGTGGCTAGCACCCAGTGCCCATTTGGGTGGAGCCCACTTCATGCTTGCCAAAGGGCTGGGGGTGCAGAGTTTATACTGCAGGAACAGTTCTAGGATCTTATATAGCGTGTGAAGCCTATAGGAAATAGTCATTTCTTGCCCCTTGAATGTGGGCATGGTAGAGAGAGACCAGGCTGCAGGAGCTGGGGGAGTTAATCGTGGAGGACATTGGGGCAGCTCTGTCTGGGAGCTGCCGCTGGGTTGCCCATGGGCATCCCCAGGACAGCTCTGAGGGTTTCACTCTCTCTTTGCACAGGCCGTGCTGCGTCGCTCTGTGGGCAAAGGCTAGTCACGCTGGGACCGAGCCCCGGTCTGAGCCCCAGATTCTCTTGGTGAAATCGCTCCCCAGCCTGGAGGACGTCTGGAGGGGGAGACCCCACCCCAGGGAGCCTACCCCAGGCAAGCAGGGTCCCTGGGAACTCGGAGAGCCAGAGCCAGCCCCTTTTGGAAGGCTGCAGGTAAGGCTGCGCCTCTGCTCCTGTTCCCTCTGGGCTTGGCTGAGTGTCATCCACGTACCATGCACCAGGACAGAGACAGGGCTGCTGGCAATGGCGGGTCGCTGGAGATGGTCAACTGGAGGCTGTGATTACCCCCAAGGGAAACCTGCAGGGTGCAGAACCAGAGGGGAGATGAAGCCTGGTTCAGTGGGTGCCCTATTCCCATTGCCCTTTCCAACAGTGCAGAGAGGGTTGCCCTGAAGCTGACTGCTTGCACACAAGATGCCCAGGAGCCCTGGTCCACCCTGACCCATCCACTCCCCTCCTGGAGGCTCTGCACACCCCACGAGAACCTTCAGCCCAACCAAACCCAAAGAGAAAAGTCCCAGGCCAAGCTGGGCTGGCCCAGTTCCTTGTGGGCAGGAGGCCCCATCAGAGAAACCACCCCCCACTGGCACTCGCTGGGCCACTTGTCGGGCGTCTGAGCAGAGAGGCCGAGGAGTGGCTGGGCCAAGGAGGCTGACCTGCCCTCTTCCCCTACCAGGGATGAGGCACTTTGGCAGAGCACGTGGGGAAAGCTTGGACTGCTCCCCTGCCGTCCCTGCCCCCAGAGTACCTGCACCACACCCCGAGTCCTAGGGCGGTCACCTCCAAGGCACAGAAAAACCGGCTGGTCTGTGGGCGGGGCCACATTCCGGGGGAGGCAGGGTTGGTCTGTGGGTGGGGCCAGGACCCAGGACTGGGGGGAACCATAGGGAGGGCCTACTTGAGGCTTGGAGGGATTCGAGGCAGGATTAGGGCTAGGCTTCCCCAACAGCTGGTGGCTGCTGCAGGCGTGCAGAGCAGGACCTGGGCGCCAGCGGTCCCAGCCATGCGGCTGGCACAGTGTGTACAGTGGGGGGGCTGAGAGCCATTGAACCAAACTGAACCCTGATTAGGATGGAAACCACTTCAAGCCAGGGGGTGCGACAGCCCCCCCAGCACCCCGAGTTCCAGCCCCTATGGCCATGTGTGGCCGGTAGCTAAGATCAGCCAGCAAAAACACTGGCATATTTTACTTCTGACCAGAAAGCAGCAAGACACTAGAAACACCAGCCAGGTGGCAGCTCTCCTACCACCAAAGTCCCGTAAAGCGACTGAAGACAGGAAATGGGGTAGGGAGGAAACCCAGGTCAGTATCCCACCAGGAAAGATCAGAAGCCCAGGTTACCCACCGTCCAGTCCTGTCCCCCTCCTGTACCGAGTCACAGAGGAGGTAAATGTGTTGTAGCCCCAGCTACAGAGCCAGGCTCTTTAGTTCAAGCTATGGATCCCCTGCCTCCTGCCTCTGGAGCTCCCCAGCGCAATCCCTGATGCCAGCCCCACTGGCTGCTGTCACTGCCCCCCAGTGCCCCTGCCAGGCAGGGCTCTGCACTCCAGCTCCCGTGTCCCGGAGTCATTCCCAGGGCCAGCGAGTGAGTGTCACAGACAAACGGCCTGGATGGGCCAAGGCCTGGTGCTGGGGGTACTGCCAGCTCAAGGACGCCCCGTACCGTCCCCTCCCAGGAGCCCCTGCCTCCCCCACCCTGCTCCTCCCCCTGTCGCAGCAGCCCCAAGAGGACCTGGGTGTTTAAAAAACCCACTGCCAATGCAAAGTATTTCTACAGAATCCTAGACGTTGGTGGTGCAGATTAAAGTAAAAGTATGATCCCTGCCCCCAAGAGGCTTACAGTCCAGGTTAAATGTAGCGCAGAATGGGGCCAGTAGATGCTGGGTATAGTACGGCTGCACTCGCAGACGTGACGTGCGTGGTAGTTACAAAATGGCGTGTGCACATCTGACTGGGAGGGCTGGTCCCAGCCAAGGGGAAAAAGCCAGCACGTTATATCTTTTCCCCAGCAACCAGCAAGGCAGCACCAAACCCAGCCAGGTGGCCAGCCTAGGCATGGGGGTGTGGGGAAGACAGGATTTCTCTGCCTCCATTAGGGTGACCAGATGTCCCGATTTTATAGGGACAGTCCCGATTTTGGGGTCTTTTTCTTATATAGGCTCCTATTACCCCCCACCCCCATCCCGATTTTTCACACTTGCTGTCTGGTCACCCTAGCCTCCATCCTGGTTTCAGTCCCTCTCCCCACCATGTGCTCTGCTCCAAAGGCTCTGAGCTCCCCAGTCAGGCCCCTGGGGTGGGATGGGGAAGCAGGAGATTCTAGCCTGACCTGGGTGTGCCTTCTAGGGGAAGCATGACTGAGGTGGAGCCTGTGCTGGACTTTGCATCCTCCGGGAGGACTGGTCGCAGGAACGCCCTCCCTGACATTCTGGGCTCGCCGGCCGGCGTCAGCCCCTCCGACCTGCCTCTGAAACTAGCTGAAATGTCTCTAAGCTCAGGTATGTACCAGACAGCAGGTCTGGCCCTGCCTGATGGGCCCTGCTCTGCCCTGTGTCCCCCAGAGAATCTGGTCCTGTGGCCACTGGGCCACTGGAGACAGAGGGCAAGTGTGCCCTGCAGAAGGGTCACACTGCCTAGAAGCATGGGCTAGTGGTTACAGCAGGGAACTGAGAGACTCTCATCACTTCCTCTCTGCGCCTCTAATTCCCCATCTGGAACAATGGGGATTGTTATGTGTTATTACTCTGATAGGCATCTCTCTAGTGTGAGTATCGTTATTTATCAGTTGTGTTACCACAGCGCTTGGGAGCCCTAGTCACAGACCAGGCTGCATGGTGCTAGGCGCTGTACAGACGCAGAACGGACAGATGGTCCCTGCCCCAAAGAGCTGACACCGAGCAGTGTCATGGCCACGGCATGCGGGTGTCCTGCCAGAGCACACAGACAGCCTTTGCCTAGCGCTTTTTGCCCTGTTCCAGCACGAGGGGGGTCTTGCCTGATGGCTAGTTCCTGGGAGGTCATTGCCTTGAACAATACGTTTGGCACTCTTGGCAGTCTCTGAATAAGCCAAGGATATGGTCCCTTCAAGGTCTGAGGGTTGGGTCACTCGGGGGCTGGGAGAAGTGGGGCTGGCCCGGGACAAAGGTACTGGGGGAGTGGGCTGGACTGCTGGGGCTGCCTATGAGCTGGGGGGCAGGGGCAGTGCGGCCACCCAAGGACAGGGGATCTGGAGGGAATGGGGCTGTCTGTGGGCAAAAGTGCTGGGGGAGTGGCTCTGGCTGTGAGCAGTGGGGCTGGCTGGGGGCTGGGAAGCTGGAGGGAATGGGTCTCGCTGAGGCTGGGAGTGGGGCGCCAGGGGGCTACAGGTAGCGGGGGTTGGCTGGTGGAAAGGAGAGTGGGGAGGACTGTGCTGTACCCGTTTGTGGACAGAGAATTGTGCTTTCCAGGGCTTTTCACTGCACTTGCCTCCATTGCTCTCTCCACAGACAGATCCCAGGAAATGCAGTCCCCCTCCACAGAGGTGCCCCCGCAGCAGCCCCAAAGCCCAGAACTGAAGGACACGTCTTAACACCGTTAAGACCATTTCTGACCAGCAGGGAAAGGAGAGACTGTCGAGCATCAACACAGCTTGACTGGTGGGGCCTGGAGTTTGCTGGGTTTTCCTTGGTGCTATGCAGCAAGAACATCTTGTGTTCCTTGGAGCGGGGGAGTAGAGGAACCTCCGAGGGGGAATAAGCAACCACGTGTCCCACGTGTCTGGCAAAGCTGGGGAAAACCCCTGCGGGGAAATGTTTCTTTGGTGGCATCTAAGGACACAGACTTAGGAACCAAGGGCGTTTGTTTGGGGGTATTTTCTCGTCTTCACACCCAAACAGCTGAGCGGTGCTGACACCCGCGATGTCTCTGTGCTAGGAGCGTGACGAGCAACCAAGGGTTGTTCTTAGCTGAGTACGTTCGTTCACTGTGATGTTCTGGGGCACAATTTCCTTGTCTTTTCTTTTGTAATAGATGATCCAGTATCCTTATTCAGGCCTTCTGAGAAGCCTGGGGCAGATGGCGCAGTGGGGGTCCGTAGGACATTCTCCTCTCTGGCACCCAAAGATGAAGCCCTTGTCTGGCAAACAGAAGCGAGTCCCTTCCCAGGCTGGGTCCTGCTTATGCTGGGACCCAGTGTGACCCCTGCAACTTGTGAGATAAAGCTCCCTTGAGCCCTGGCTCCCTTTAAGAGCTTGCCAACCAAACGGGATGAAGTTTGGCAGTTTCACCAAAGTCTCAAAGCAGCCAGCAGGCCACACCGGGGCGTCAGTGATGCCAGTCCACGGAGCTTATTGTCACTGGTGAGCCGGGCTCAGCCCAGGCCCCCGGGCTTGCCTGGATCCCCGCCCCCCATGCAACACCCCCTGCCCCGGGTTGTGGTTAGGGTCCAGGGCACTGGACATACTGTGCACACTACCTCCCCCGAGGACTGGCCTTCAGGGGCAGGGCTGGCTCTGCCCCCAAGCCATGGCTGCCGCCTGCACTGATCAGCAGTATCCGCCCTCTGTACGAGGGCTCTGCAGGGAGAGAAGCGGGGTCAGTGAGTTTCACAGCAAACCCCAGAGGGGGCTGCCCCCCACCCAACAGCAGAGAACCCGAGGCCGAGGATTTTGTGGCCTAAACACAGGCTCTGTCTAACCGGCAGCACTTGACCCTCTGCAGGGAGACCGGTGCGTTACGCAGGGAGAGCTGTAGCCCCAAGTTCCCATCCCTTACCGGCCGGGATGGCAGGGAACCAGCCGCAGGTGGTACCAGGTGCTACTCAGGTTTTTGGGGGCATTTAATGTTTGCTTTTCACTACGGGTGTAGAGGGACACCCCCACCCCCACCCCCACCCACCGTGCCTGGATCCTCCCTGCCTCCGCGAGGAGGAAAATATAAAGGAAACCTAGTGGTTTGGCTCAGATATACTGTGGCACTTTAGCGAATGCTGCCATGGCCACACGGGGCAGGGTTCTGGATTGATAGAGGGGTCCCTCCTGCCCTCCTGCAATGGTCCCCCCAAAGGGGAGCTCTGGGACAGAGAACCCTGGTGTTCTGCTCGACATGGCCTCTCTCTTACTGTTCCTGTTGTTTGAATTGCAGCAGTGCCTAGGAGCCCCCGTCACAGACCCAGGCCCCACTGGGCTGGGCGCTGTGCAGACACAACGGAGACACTCCGAGCCCTGAAGATCAGATGTGCAATGTGCCATGCCCCAGGCTGCATGAGAGCTCATGCTAGGTTTCCCCCCAGCACTCACTGTGGCCACCTGGCTCGCGGGAGACGAGTGCTATGAATCCAGCAGGACTCACGGCCACTGGCCTCGCGTCCAGCCTTGGGCACACAGGAGCCAGGAGAATAGCCATAGGCATGGGAAGACTCTGCAATGATTCCCTCTGGGGAGCGAATTAGTTTAGATTCAGGCCTCCCGCTCCCACTTGTGTCCCTGGGTTCCCTAACTCCTCATTAAAGTGGGCACTCTGTGCTGCCAGCCCCTCCACGGTGCCTCCAGCCATGGTCTCTGGTTTGGGTGCTCAGGGAACTACAGAGGCCCATGTGGATTTTGTTGTCCTTTCCCTGGGGGCTAGGCGCATCACTTTTGTTGGCCTTTCACCTTCTGCCAGTGCAAAGACGCAGGAGTCTAAGGCTGCCCCCAGTCTCTGAGAATGCAGAACTGCTGCCCAGGTTTCTTATTGACCCTCCTGGGCTCCCAGACCCAGCAAACTGATGTGAAGAGCACTCCTTCCCCAGCTGTCACTCTAAGGTCAGGTCTCCAACGTGGTGTTTCTGGAGCGGTAGCTCCTGCCTTGGCACTGGGAAGTTCCTTCTGGGAGAGGACTGAGCCATGCAGGGGCTCTGGTCTCCCAGCTGTGGAATCAGGGTAGATCTCAGTGCCCAGGCAGGACTGGGGTCATCATAATACAGCTACAATGCAGAAACACATCGGTGTCGCAAGGAACAAGATGCTTCTAATAAACCTGGAAGGACTTTGTGCTGCATAGTAATACCAGCCCTTTGCCATTCTCCAGCACCTTCCATCTGAGGACCTCAAAGTCCTATACAAAAAGATCACATGTACCCAAAGATACAACCCAACCCTGGTTATTGACAGGAATGAATATATCGCTGGTCCAAGGTACTTGCTACACCCTGTGTTGGGCATTTTAAAAAAAACCCTACAGCTCCATTGATACACATAACAACTCCTAAAGGCTTGACATAGACTTAAGAAATTCATTTCTCACAAACTACCTAGGGGACAAACTTCCTGCCATTAAAAAAGCTGGTATTCTCAGCTTTCCAGGGGTATAAAGCACTAATTTATAATCATCAAAGGTCATTTTATCAGATCTTTTAAAATCACACCACGCCGATTACCATCTTGCTCCCCCCACGCTTGCATTCCAGTGTGTTTTGGTAGCTGCCATCTCAAGAACTACTTGAGACAGAAACTGATGCTGCCTGTCCTCTTGAGTGGAAGATTGGGAATCTCAGATTTCAAAGGGGATAAAACATCAACCTCTAACTTGAAATACCAGCTGCTAAAATCACCCTGGAATGACCGTCACAAACGTGCTTTGTGGATGGGACCAATATAAATGGTTTCAGGACCAATCTGATTTTTCTAAGCACTGATCCTGTGCTGAATTTGCAAAACATCCGTCTGCCCATTTATTTCTGGAAGGCTCAGGCCTAGATTCTGATCTCAGTGACTACCAGGATAAATCTGTAGTAAATCCATTTCAGTGAATGGAGTTATTCCAATTTTACACCAGTGGAAATGAGACCAGACTCTGACCCCCCATGGCTAAATAATGCTTGTACAAGGATACTGGATTTAGCATCATTCCTAACATGTAAACAAGAGGTATCCTGGATTTAATGTCTGTGTAATGTGTCTGTGTGGGTGTGTGTTGGATGTGTATAGTGTGTACATGCTGCTTCCTGGAGCATCTGAGCACAGCTGGGAACAGAGCGAATGTGGAGACTGGTTTGTGGTGGACACTTGGGACCAGGGATTGGGGCTGGGAGGAAGGACTGAGGACTGGGACTTCCAAAGGAAAATTTCAGAGGGGCACATGCCCCCAGCGCCCAAACTGTCAGATCGCCTTGGTTTTGACTTGGTGGCTGTCAGGAATTGAGATGGGGCTGGGAGTGCAGTGAACACGGGGTTCTTTTTTTAAGGGAGCAGTGTGCATCTCTGGGAGAGTCCTGAGCTGCTCCCACCTGGGGACTTGTTTGGGTAATAAATTGTGAGTATTTTCCTGTGCATCCCTATGCAGCGTGTGGCTCTTTGGTTGCAGGGGTGTAGCCACGGGGGGAGGGCTGTCCAGGAGAGAGCGGGACTTTCCAAACTAAATCCCTCTCTCTGGTTTGCAAAGGGGCCTGTGAGGTGCATAGGGAGCTAAACTGCCTGCAGGGTGTGTACGTTTGTGTAGGGGGAGGTGTTGCAAGGTGGGAGGATTCTGGGGTGAAGATCTCCAGGGCTGCAACACATCTGTGCTCACTGTCGGAAAGAGCTAGCGATCAGCAGGGGAGGGGATAAGGATGTGATATTAGCGAGAGAAGCAGGTAGCTCATTTGGGGAGAGCCATTCAAAGAGGGATTGGACATTTATATGGCTATCAAGAATAGCCAGAGTTCACACAACTGGCCATGCAGAGCGTGGGGTGAGGACATACACTCAACTCGATGGCATTTCTCTGCATTGTGGTGACAATCTGAAACCCCAAAAAGCCTTGTTTCCGCTAGAACCAGGCCCACCGAGTGCCAATTTCGTCAAGATACAGGGGTGAGACAGTGACCTCACAGCGGCTTGGGGGAGGGGCAGCCTTTTCTGGTTTTCACCTGAATCAATGGGGTACTGACCAGAGTACGGAGCAAAGGGCCTGGCCATCATATGGGTGAGGGCCCAGCTGGGTATACAGCGTGGCCTACATAAGTAAAGACGTCTGCAACCCTCTGGTAAAGTTGCGCGTGTAATATGAGATTCCGCTGGGTCTCCTGCTGGGCTCTGTTAAACTGAGGTGAGTGCTATAACATAGTGCACCCGTAGCCATGTCACCAAAAGCAGCAACGAGATCTGTCTGTCAGCTCAGAGTGTATCGCAGACAACAAGCATGCTTGGATTTAAAGGAAGTGATTAATGGGGTGCGGGGAGGCCAGGGGCGGTTGGGCTGATGTCAACTGCAATGGCGGCCACACAAGGCATGGCACAGGATACACGATGATGGATGAGTGTTCAGATGATGCTGACTTCAGTTCTGGGTTTGTTCTTATCGCTTCTCACGTGGGAAGCGAGTCCGATCTGGGGTCTTGCAAGTGTAGTCGTTGCTGGGGGGAGGATGGAGCACTGACCTTATGACATGCTCTCTTCCCGCAGAGACTTCATATGCAGCTCCTCAAAAGTGGGCACAGACCTCTCCTTCTGGGTCTGTCCAGGGCAACAAGTTCCCAGGTTTTAATGTCTATCGTGCATGCTTTGAGTTGGATTTCAAGGTGTCTTTATATCTGAGGATGGGTCGACCCTTAGAGCGGGCTCCTGTGCTCAGCTGGCTGGAGAGCACTGCTTTTGGCATACAGGAAACCTCCAGGCGGACCATGTGTCCGACCCAGCGAAGTTGAGCCCTGATGAGCATGCTGTCGAAGCTTAGGGTTACAGTACAGTCTAAAGACATTAAAGATGTATACAACACCCACTCTTTGAGAGGCACCAAATGCTGGTCAGACCATTGGGTAATGAGATGTATCATGTTACTACACTTCGCACCAAAGCACCCCAGATGTCATTTCAAACCCCCCAAAGATGATCAATATGGTTTCCATGAAAGACCCCAGCAAACAAAGTTGGAACAGACACTGGAGACTGCGTTAGCTGAGGTCCCAAAGAACCCCACAGATATTGAGGCAACCTGGTAGAAGCTCAGAGATGTCACATATAATACAGCATCCAAGGTTCTTGGCTTTGTAAGGTGGCAACACCAAGACTGGTTTGATGAGAATGACCATAAGATAGACTGGCTACTGAAGACCATGCACGCCAAACACAAGTTCTACATCTTGGACAAGAAATCAGCAATGAAGAAGGCCAGGTACCATCAAGCCAAACATACACTACAAACCAGATTAAGGCTAATGAAGAAACACTGGTGGGAGCAGAAGGCTGAAAAACTGCAGGGAGCAGCTGACAAGCACGACATGAAGGCCTTTAAGAAGGTCTCCATGCTGTGTATGGCCCAAAATCCAGTGGTACAGCCCCTGTCCTCACAGCGGACAGTAACGGGCTGCTCACAGAGGATGGTGATATTCTCTCTCACTGGGCAGAGCACTTTGATAGTCTTCTGAACTGTCAATGCCTATGTCCAATGAAGCTATTGACTCACTTCCTGCAGCATCCTATCCTGGAGGAGCTGTCCCTCACTCCTTCTTTAGACGAGATTACTAGAGGCCATCAAGCAGCTGTCCATGGGCAAGTCTCCAGGCCCTGACAGCATTCCATCTGAACTGTACAAGTGTGGAGGTGCCCACCTGGTCAGGAAACTCACCAGCCTTTTCAAGACTATCCGGAAACAGGGCACTGTGCCCCAGGACTATAGGTATGCTTTCATAGCTCATCTATACAAAAGGCATAGGATATGTTATGCATCGTGAACTCCAGGTGGTGTGCAGAATTTGGTTAGAGTACAAATGGCTGTAGATGGCTCTCGTGCGGACTCCCTTGGCCACGTGTAGTTAGCAGTGGGGCTGTGCAGGGCTCTGGTAGGGGCTGTGCTTTGCATTGTTTTAACGTCCAGAGGATTCAGACGTTTGTTCTCATGGCAGTCTACCGAGGGCGGAGTGAATTGTGTCTTGAATTGTGAATTGTGATGAGGTTTACAGAGGGTGGACGTCCCAGATCTGGTTCTGGGGTGAAGGCACAGCACTGGGGCTCAGGAGATTGGGGTTCAGGTCCCAGCTCAGTGTGTGACCTTGGGCCAGACACTTCGAATCAGATTTGACACTGGCAGGGGAGTTTAAAATGACAAGTAGCAGATGCGCATTTGGTTGGTTTTCTAGCTTGTCTTCCACACCCTGCTGCTGCCCAAATGACATCCTGTCCCTGCTGTTCCCTGAGACCTTCCACCCCTCCCCATGGATCACAATGGGCGCAGTTCTCCAGCTAAGCCCAGTGAATTGGTGAGAGCCGCCTGCTCCTGGAGCAGGCTCCCTGTGCTTGTGGGGAGACAGACTGTGGGCAGGGAGGTGGAGGCCCCCCGCATTTGGGGGAATAGGAGCAAGTTTCTGCCATGAGGAGGCATGAGCAGGTGAGTAGAGTCGTGCATGGGGCGGGTGCAGAGGAGGTGGATGGTCCATTTCCATCTCCCCCTCCCCTTGTGGCTGATTTGGTGGAAGCAGGTGAGCTAATGAAAAGACTTAAAGTGGAGGGAGCCATATGGCGAGGAGCCAGGACGGTTATCACAGGTGCAGCATTCCAAATGTACTGGAGTGGGGGAGGCCAGAGAGCTGGGGCTCAGCAGGCCTACCCCCCGTTACCTGGCACAACGGCACAGGAGGGAAACCAGCACTGTTGGTGCAATTCTTACCAGGCCTCAGCCCCACAGCATGTGCCACCGCCTGTGAGCGGGCTTCCCAGCCCCATTCCTGCCCCTTCTGCTCCCTTGAGTCTCATTTCGGTGCCTAAAGGGGAGCTGAGCACGTCTGAAAAGCTGCATGTCTGTAACCCCCTGGGGAGCTTGTCAAGCCCACCCACAGTGGGCGCGTGCACTCTGAGAGTGACTGCATACTGCAGCACAGCGCTGGGGGGACAGGCCCCCGCCCGACTGCTCGGTGTCACACAGAGCGACGGGGAAAAGGGAGTGAGCCCGCGGCTGCTGAGCCAGCTCATTTAGCTGGGAAAAAATAAGAGGAAATGCTACGAAATAAATCATCCGGGGTAAATTGGTATCAGCTCCTGGAAGCTATTGCTGGGAAATGCCTCTCAGAACCTCCAGCCTGTCTCCCAGTGCCATTGCAGGCCTGCAATGCCCCCCTCAGGATCCATCCCTGAGGGGGGCAATTCCAAGGGCTCTTTCCAGGCCAATTTTAAATGTCCTAAGTGATGGGGCTTCTGCAGCTTCCCTTGGGTACACAGTTCCACATCCTCAGAGATCTCATCCTTTGGGAAGGCTTGTCTCATATTCACCCTAAGCTCCCCTCCCTTTCAATCCATCCTGGGCATCTAGTTACCTTCTAAATAATTCCTCTCCCTCCCTGCTGCTTACACTTTGCAGAGTTGTAAGCCCCAGGCCTCCCTAGCAGTTGCTTAGGTGAGCAATGGACCTTTAGCTTGTCTAAGATTTCCTCTTAAATCCATCTCTCCAACTCCTGCATCGTTTGTTTGGTTTTTTTGCTCTTCACTGAATTGCCTCCAGCTTGTTAACGTCTTTCTGGCGTGAGATTCCCAGAACCAAATGCCAGCACAGAACCACTCGAAAGATGACAAAGTCCCAAGAACCTCCCAGGGACATGGAGCGGGCCTCAAAACTGCTGAGCATAAGGGCTTGAGCCTTCAAGGCCTAGATCCACAAAGGGACACCGTATAGTCATGTGGTTTGGGCACCCAGCTGGGAGGTCAGAGCCCCTGGGTCCACTCCCCCTGCACCAGCTTCAACAGGAGAAACTATCAGAGCCCCACATCAGACTATCCCAGAGCCCTGTTCAAATCCTTTATTTCCCCTCAGGTGGAAAGGAGACAGAACCTGGGTCTCCCATATCCCAGGTGAGGGCCGTCACCACTGGGCTACCAGCAACCACCTGGGCACGGCCTCCTGCAGCAGGGCTCAGATTCTGAAGGGACCCTGTGATGGGGGACACAGCCCTTGTGAGCGCCGCCTGTCAGGTGGGTATGAACCTGCGCTCTCTCTCTGCTCCTTTTTAACTGAGCCTGCTGGGCTCTGATTGGCTGCTTCCCTGCAGCCTTTCTAGGCAGGCCTGGAGGACCCACCTTTACTGCTCCTTTTCTGGGGTGGTCTGTGGTAGGACCGTGAGGACTCCAGCAGGGGACCTCAAAGGGCCCAGTACACCCCATCACAGACCCAATCTGGTGGGTGGCCTCCGAGCACCCCTCCTGGGTCAGGCCCTGCACGTGACTTATAGGGTTGCCAACTTTCTATTTGCACAAAACCAAACACCCTTTCCCCGCCCCCCACCCCACCTCTTCTCCGAGGCCCCGCCCCTGCTCACTCCATCCCCCCTCCCTCCATCGGTTGCACTCCCCACCCTCACTTACTTGCTCATTTTCACCAGGCTGGGGAGGGGGTTGGGGGGTGGGGGAGAGCAGGGGGTGAGGGCTCTGACGGGGGGTGCAGGCTCTGGTGTGGGGCCAGGGATGAGGGATTTGGGGTGCAGGAGGGGGCTCTGGGCTGGGGCCTAGGGGTTCAGAGTGTGGGAGGGGGCTCTGGGTTGGGGCAGGGAGTTGCGGTGCAGGGGGCAGGTGAGGGCTGTGGCTGGGTTGTAGACTCTGGGGTGGGGCTGGGGATGAGGGGTTTGGGGTTGTAGGAGGGTGCTCAGGGCTGGGACTCAGGGGTTCGGAGAGCAGGAGGGGCATCAGGGCTGGGGCAGGGGGTGGGGCGCAGGAGGGGGTCAGGAGTGTAGGCTCTGGGCAGTGCTTACCTCAGGCATCTCCTGGAAGCAGCGACATGTCCTCCATCTGGCTTCTATGCGGAGGCATGGCCAGGTGGCTCTGCGTGCTGCCCTGTCTGCAGGCACCACCCCCATAGCTCCCGTTGGCCATGGTTCCCAGCCAATGGGAACAGCAGAGCTGGCGCTTAGGGTGGGAACAGTGTGCAGAGCCCCCTGGCTGCCCCTACGCATAGGAGCCGGAGGTAGAACATGCCACTGTTTTAGGGAGCTGCACGATGCCATGGCAGGCGGGGAGCCTGCCTTAGTCCCGCTGCGCCACCAACTGGACTTTTAACGGCGCTGCCAGGGTCCCTTTTCAACCGGCCATTCTGGTAAAAAACCGGACACCTAGCAACCCTACTTAGGTGGGTGAGCCCTGATCTTCCCCCCAGTTCATGGATTGCTCTGGGGCTCAGCTGGGCATCCAGATGCCTGGAGGGAGGGAGCCATGCACATGGCCAGAGGCAAAAACATAGATGCCGTGGGAACTTTTACCCTGAAAACTTAGGGGGCCAAGTGAGTTTAGGAGCCTGCAGGGTTCAGTGGCAATGTTGTGGATCACAGTGGGCCCCAAACTGGGACTGAGGCACCTATGTACCTTTAAGGATTGGGGCCTAAGGGCTTCAAATCCTAATGAGATGAATGGGAATAGAGAGTGCTCAGCATTGGGCCCTTATTTCCTGTTCTGGGTGCTCTGGGTGGGGGTGGGGCAATGCAAGGTGCTGCCAGGAGTCATTAGGGCTGGGAAGATGAGAGCCCAGCAAACCTCCCCCTGGAACAGCATGAATGAACCCAGGTACCGTCCATCATTCCTCATTGCTTGGGGCCGGCAGTGCTGAGGCACCCAAGGGACATGGTCCCAGCCCAGTTTTACAGAGTCTGGCCACTTCTCCAGAACCAAACCCGGCGTTGTATCCTCGGTCACTGATTCAGTGAGCACCCTGGCCAGGCGCTGTGCAGATCCCTCGGATTGTTCTTTGTCGATGGCATGCACGGTGCTTGTAGGACAGGCCCGACAACGTGTGCCCTGCAGACAGGAGAAGACAGACAGACCTAGCACTCCGAGAAACGAATCCCGACACTTGAGCCAGCCTGTTGAGTAACAACAAGGCTGCCCCCTGGGGAAGGCTGCTGATGCACCCATCAGCATTCCAGACGTGTCTTTAGGAAGCACACAGCACAGCCCCAGACCTTTTTATGGCCGGGGGTGGGGATGGGGCTATCATTTAAATTTTATAATGAATTTAGGTCCAATGAAAACTATGCCATGAAAGCATGACAGCCTTGGAGGGCAGCTGTCTCGCCCTAGGGAAGGGGTACTGCATGGGCAGTGGCAGGGCCAGCTTCGCCCACCGCCCCTGCCAACACAAGTTGCCCTTGCTCTACGGGAGACCCCTTTCAAGGTGAGAGAGCTGTTCGGTCTCCATGGCCCATCTGGCCCTCGGCACCTCAGCTGAAGGGGCCAGTTAGTGCCAGTCGTGGTGAGACTATTTTGTGACATGGTCACCGGCCTGTTAGGAACTGGGCTGAGCACCTGCCCACCACTCATCCCACAATTGACCTGGAAGGAAACACTAGTAGGTGAAACACTGAGGTGTCCTTCTTCCTGCCCATGAACACACGGGTCACTGGGGGACTTGAAGTCCTGCCTTGCAATCTGCCGCTGACACATAGGGACGGTCAGAGGGTCTTGGACAAAGGAGCCGGGGAAGCTGGAGCCCATCACATTTCCTCCAGAATAGCAACTTAGAACAAACTGCACCTGGATCTTTAAATGTGGGTGATTTATTGTGATTTTAAAGGACCTACCCACAGGTTTAAATTTTTTAAGGATGTCTCCTGCTCTTATAAAACAAACTAGGGTTGCAGTGATATCTTTTGCCCAACAGGTGGTGCCCTGGCGTTAAACCAAGGAAGCCGTCCCCTTGTGCTGAAGGAGTCTGATCAGATGGTTATTGTTCAGATCCATATTTCACGCTCCAGGATTTGTCAGAGCCCGGTGTTCCTCTATGTGCTGACTTGCCCTGGGCTAATGCTGAGGTCTGCAGGGCTTCTGGGTCCAGTGCAAATCTGCTCATTTGCTCTACACTGCAGTTGCCCCATTGGTGAGGTCAGATCTGATTGCAGGACGGGGCCTTAGCTTGGCTCTATGCTTGTAATGCCCGTGGGCAGTGGGCTCAGGTTGTATGAGCAGGCATTGTTTCCTGCCCTTCACTCACATGCCACAGGTGAAGATGCAGCCACGCAGCCCTGTGCTGGGAGCCTGTTAGTCCTTGCAAGTGACGTAGCGTTTAGCTGGGGCAGTAGCTGAAAGAGCTGCAAGGAACAGCTGGGCTGTAATGCTGGCTGTCTTTCGTCCCGCGTCAGTCCTGGGCCAACGCTGCTGTTGGAGGGTGCAGAGGGGAGCTAAACCCCAGTCCTAGCTATCTATGGTAATTAACGATTTGTGTAAAGCCATTGCTGGAGGAGTCACCCAGGAGGGCTGAACGTGGGGCCTCTGGGTCAAACACGTGCTTCTGCTAAAACATCAGGCCGCAGACCCACAAACCTCTCTACATGATCTAGCCACTAGACGGGGTATTAAGTTCTGCTTATCTCACTACCTAAGGGTTTTCTATAGTGCCCATCACTGCAGTATGCTTATTATTTATTATTTGTAGTGTGGTAGCCCCTAAGAGCCCCAGCCATGGGCCAGGACCCCATTGTTCTGTGTTTGTACAGTCCCTTTTTGACTGGGCGTTCTGGTTGAAAACCGGACACCTGGCAATCCTAGCCCCTCTGCCAAGCCATGTGAAGTGACAGAAGCTGGCTACGCCGTGCGCTTGACTACAGGCAAGGGCGGGAGGGTCACTGTTCTATCCTTAGATGCCAAACTCTGCTTCTAGCCTGACGGCTCCATGGGCTTCATAAGCTGGGCTGGTCTCGGGGGGGCAAGGAGCATTAGATGGGGCTGTGGGCAGCTGGGGCCTCATGGCAATTACACTGGCAGTGGTTTCCAGCACCCCCTGGTGGAATAAATCAGGAGTCCCTGGAGTCCTCCAGGTGTCCATGGGGGAGAATCAGGCACCATGTGTCTGACACTTTTATCCAAACCTTCTGGCTGAGCATGCGGTGGCAACGAGTAGGGTACTGCTCTGCTCCTGGTGTGGGGGGTCACACTGGCACCAGGGCAGCTCCACGGGGTGGCATCACTGGGACCTGCAGCTGAAATCTCTCAGGCCTGGCTCTGGGCAGCACGACCTGGATCCCAGAGACCTGCAGGCTGGGTGCAGACAAAAGGGACGTGC
The DNA here is from genome assembly GCF_015237465.2 of Chelonia mydas. Classification (NCBI taxonomy): domain Eukaryota; kingdom Metazoa; phylum Chordata; order Testudines; family Cheloniidae; genus Chelonia; species Chelonia mydas. The sequence goes on along the minus strand of NC_051259.2, from coordinate 15,652,619 downwards.
TTGGCCTCCTGGAATCTCTCCCAGCTCTGCACCGGGATCGGGCTGGCTGCATGCCTCCTGCCCTTATCTCTTGGCACTGGGTGCAGTTCTCCCAGCTGCTTGCCACACAGTGAGAGGTTAATGTGCCTTGGGGTCAGAGCGCAAATGAGAGTGAGACTGGGCAGCATCACGGGGTAGCACCCTCCACCTGGCCACCACGGTACCCAGCTGGCCAAGGCTTTCCCCAGGAGGCCACCCCACCCCCCTAGACATGAATGCCGTGCCCAGCCAGCAGCTCATCTAGCACGTGAGAGCAGGTATCCTGCCCACCTCTATTAGTGCAAATGTTATAACCATGGGGTGCGTCTGCCCTGCAACCAGAGGTGCGCCCAGCAGGTCCAGACACCCCCGAGCTGGCTCTGCTCTCGCTAGCAGTAGCAAGGCAGGCGTGGCAGTAGGGGCAGGGCGAGCCATTCAAGTCCCAGGCAGGCGTGAACAGACCGTGCTGCCGCAGCGTCACTGCTCTCTGGTTCTGGAGTTAGACCAAAGCCAGCTTGGGTGTGTCCAGACGTGCTGCAGCCGCACCCCTGACTGCAGGGCAGACCTAGTCCACAGCTCCACTCCCACTCCTAGCTCAGACCCACCCGTGGATCTGTGCGGGGCGGTTCAGGCTCCCTCTGGCCCCGTTCGATCATCTGATCCCACTGGAAAAGAGCCCAGTGGAGAGGAAAGGTTGGGGATGGATTTTCCTATGCGCTGGTGACACATGTGAGCTGATATTTTAAACAGCTCCTACTCCGCCATCCCCAAGTCTGGGCCCTGCTGGCCGGCTCCTGGGGGGATGGATGGGTCAGTTTCCTAACAGCATCGGCTGCAGCAGCGCTGCCACGCCCGGGGGCCGATCAGTTAATCAGTGGGGCAGCTCTGCGACCTGAGCAGAGCCGGCAGGTTAAAGGCTTCATGGCTGCATCCCAGAGTGCTCTGGGCAGGGCTGAGGGAGCACTGACTGGCTCACCGTGGGCCCTGCCTGTCCCAAGCCTTGGCGCTACCCCATGGCAGTGAGCCCAGCCCTTTCAAACATGTGGCCCTGCTGCTAGCCCCCGGGAAATCGGGAGCCTGAGCACCCACAGCTCCCATTGGCTCATAGGGTCTGAGATGCACGATTCGGAAGGATGCCGCTAGGTCCTGTGTGCACGGAGGTTGGGGGCCAAGACTCCCAGACCCCTCTGGGCCTGCAACACCCACAGGGCCTGCTACAGCCACCAGCCAGCTCCTGCCTGAGGAAACACCCCAGCGGGCATCAGCAGCCCAGGACTGTGGATCCTGGGCAGCGGCAACCCACCAGGATGCTCAGCAGAGACATTCAGCGCCCAGCCCCACCAAATGGAGAGGGCAGAGCCGGGAGAGACGGGGGAGAGCGGCGGGCTCCAGGCTCCTCTCCCATGCTCCCAGGGCAGGCTGCCATGGTCCTGTGCTGTTCCTCCGGCCCCCAGGCCTGTGGCTGGGTGGGCTGCAGGACGTCCTGGCGCTGCTGGGCTGAGCAGAGACGATTGGCGCCCAGGAGGCCTTTGCCCAGTGATCTGTGGGTTCCTCAAGTTCCCTGGTCAGCCGCTGGCCGCGCCTCGCCAAAGGGCTGAGGTGGGACAAAGGCGCTTTAATTGCTGCTCAAGCTGCTGTTCTGCCTAATCAGCTTGTTCCAGCCACAGGCACAAATGTTAAACAGTAAGTCTGCTGGGGGGAACAGGGGGGAGCCATTCCCCGCCCAGGCCTGTGCACGGAAGTTGCCTCAGCGGGGAGCAGTCTCCCCGACCCGGCCAGGGCCTGTGAGCAGCTGGAGCCATGTCCGGCCCCCTCCCACCCCCCCGGGTCTGAGAACGGAGACTGCCTCAGCAGGGAGCTGTCCCCCCACCCCGCCAGGGCCTGTGAGCAGCTGGAGCCATGTCCGGCCCCCCCCCCCCCCCCCGGGTCTGAGAACGGAGGCTGCCTCAGCAGGGAGCCGTCCCTCTCCAGGGCCTGTGAGCAACTTCCACCAGCTCCTTCCCACCCTCCCTAGGTCCCTATCTACCTCTGGTCCATCAGTGCATTGGTCGCTGACCCGCGAGGGGCATGGCTGAGACCTTCATGCCCACACACAGCAACTCCTCCCTGCTCTTCCAGTATCCTCTGCTCAGGGCCCCCCGCTGAGGGCCAAGGAGCCGTCCTGCTGCTCCCTCAGGTGGTGTCTCCCTGCCTCTGTGGACCTGGCTCTGCCCCCAGGAGCTGAGTGCACAGGGCAGCCCTGACCCATAGGCTTCAGCGCCTCCTCCAACCTTCTGCCCGTCCTCTATGACCAACAGCTCCCCATTCGGTTCAGAATTCCCACGTCCCTCACAGCAAACTCTCCCCTCCTCCGGCCCAGCCTGGCTTCGGGACACTTGGGAATGTCTGGGTTATGCTTTTGTGCACAAAGTAATTTTCTAGAGGTCCCATCACATTATCCCAAAGCCTGGGGGCTGACCCAGGGGTGATATGTGCTGTGTGGAGGGGTGGGCAGAGCACGGGACAGGCAGTCAGGACTCCTGGGCTTTATTTCCAGATTTCCCACTGGCTTATTGGGTGACCTGCAGCAAGTCACTTTGCTTTGGTGCCTCAGTTTCCCCATCTGTGAAGAGATCATTGAGTTTCCTGGCTGATATGTTGTTATCAGCGTCCATGGTGTATCTTGCCATGTAGGAGAGCTGGTCTGGCTGGAGGGGGAAGAGTACTGCAGAGCACTTAATCTCTGGAGACAGGGTGTGGATCCCGCAGTAACACCCACGGTCTCTGAAAGAAGTTCTATCCAGATCTCCCTGCCCAAAAATCTGGTGCAGATAAGATGGTGTCTCAGGCTCTGACAAGGGTGTGGAGTGCAGAATCAGCAGCCAGACAAAATGGGGCAGGGAATAAGGTCTCTCTGTACCCCATTCCCACAGCCCACCAGTTCCAGACAGGAAAGCAGTGTCCTGGGATAACTGGAGACCATGGTGCTCACATTTTGGGGTGCAGTCCAGGCCAGTGAGAGGTTGTGTCACAGCTTGTCCTGTAACCCGGAGAGCCTTAAAATGCTCTGCTGCTGTAGCTCCCTGTCTGGACACTCCCAGCCAGTGGACAAGCGTGCCCCGAGAGTCTGTGTGCTGAGCTGCCCTGGTTCAGCGGCTGTGACTCCAGCAGCCTGCTTGTTACACCTCAGCCAGACTCTGGTCTTCACCAGCCTCGGTTACTACTAGCCAGGTGTCCCAAACACACCCCCAGTCCTGCATTTCCCCCAAACCGTCTGCCCGGAAATGTCCAGCCCTGCCCTGGAACATTCAGAGGAGTGATAAAAGCCCATTGCGCCTTTAAAGAGACAAAAGCACACAGCTTATTTCTTTGACTGGAGCTAATAAACACTTCATAGCAAACACAGCACTGGGTTGATTTAGAATAGAAGTAAAACTGGTGTATTTAACCAAAAAGAGAGAGGTCTGACGTGAGTTCAGGGGTCAGGGATAAAGACAGAAAGGGTTGCCAACAAATAAAAGTGAAAAACATTTTCCAGTGACTAAGACTTAACAAAACCACAGATTTGGTTCCAGGTAAGAGTCTTACCACACATCCCTCCAGCCAGATGGCTGACCACCCCAGGTCAGGGTCTCCCACAAAGTCCAAACTGCTCGGTTCCTTTGTAATCTTAGATGAGAGATCACTTGGGGTTCTTTACCCCTGTCTTGTATAGTCCAGTGGACATTGGAAATGTCTCCTCAAAGGCCAGTGTCCCCGCTATAAGGAAAGGTGCCAGGACGCCTGATGGAGAAGGTTCCACGCAAGTTTCTTCCCCGCTGGTGTTTTCTACAATGGAAACTGATCTGTCCCTGCAGCAGCTGATAGGCCAATGACTGGCCACTTGACTGTGATTGCCAATTGTCTGATTGCAGCTGGAGGGAGGCACTGGCCTTTCCTTTGTCTGGAAACACCTGTTTCCCCACTCCCCAGCCCTGTTTTGGTCCCATTTTTCCTTCCCACTTGCTCAGTCCTTTGGTGTTTACCGTACACACACCACGCAGGAATATTAACGATCAGGGTGTTATTGGTTTTCCAGGGATACCTCACATGACACCCATTCGACACAGATCATGACTTACGTGAATTGGGACGCACTGAACAGGTCAGGCCAGCGGAAACTCCCTGCCTGATACAGTGAGCCCCCTGCCTTCTGGCACTGGGGTTCTCTTAGGATCACAATAGGCTCTGCAGAAATCAATAGGGGCTGGCCTACGACCACCTGGCTGCTACAGGTACCAGCAGCTCCATCCAGCAGTGGCCAGGCGCAAGCATTTGACAGCTGCTTCCTAAACCCATCAGGTCAGCACAGTGCGGCTGGCTGGGGAAAGGAATGTGGCCACTAACAAACTGCCCTGTGTCAGGCCACGCATGGGAGAGACTCTGGCTAAAGGCCCCTCTTCCTTGCCCCAATTCACAGAGCTAGAGTTTCCAAGGCACAGACCGGCAGTAAGGTGACTGCTGCAGAACATGCATTTGCTAGCGATCAGGACTATTTGGCCCTATCTATCATACATGGCCCACAGCACCTCACAATCACAAAGGGATTTTGGCCACGCACCCCTGCGAGGTGGGAAGTATCACCCTCATTTCACAGATGGGGATCTGAAGCACAGCGTAGACTAAGTGACTTGGCCAAGGGTACCCAGGGAGTCTGTGCCAGAACCAGGATTTGAACCCAGTTCTCCTGAGGCCCAGTTCAGAACTTGATTAGTTAGAGCCCCTTTATTTCCATGGCCCGGATTCCGTGGCCATAGACCAGGTAGTGTCTCTGGGTGAGGTTCTGATCTCTGTCACGGTGGTGTAGACCCGGAATAACTCCACTTCTGGCAAGGTAGTTACTCCCAGCATAAGGCAGAGCAGGCCCCTGCCTTCTGGTCCTCAGTCACCCACAATAGGAGGCCACTGTAGCACCAGCGTGAACCAATTGTGGGACTCCCTTGGGACCGTCAGCAAGCAGTCATGGCTCCAAAACAGGGCCTCTGGTGGAGACCATTTAAATATGAACAGAGGTCTCTCCGGACCAAAAACTAGCATCACAACACAGGCATTCCCTCCGGACCTCAGCTAATGAAATTAATGCACAGTCTTTAGCAGCAACAGCTGCAAGACAGCTCTACCCTGCAAAGCCCCCAGGGTGCTGGTCTGGCCGGTGAAGCAGTGCCTGTCTAGGAGATGGTACGCACCGCGCCCCTGTGGAGAAGGGCCGCGCTAGTATTCTCCTAGCACAGACAGGGACCTGAGGCACACACAGGCTAACGCCAAGACCCTCACAAGTATTTAGGTGCCTAAATTCCACAGACTTCAGTGGAACTTCGGACCCTAAATATCTTGGAGGATCTGGGCCCAAGTAACTCGTCTAAGCTCACAGAGGAACCCTATGGCAGAGCAAGTCCTAATCACTGGTGTTATCACCATAACACAGGGCAGTGGAGAGAAGGCGGAGCTGAAGCTAAGGGTCTACATAGAACTGCAAAAAAGAAAAAAAAATCCCATGAATATTAGAAGAGATTGGCGGAGCCAATTTTTCACACCCCTTTTGCGCTCGCTCTGGAGGAATGCACCAGAGATGTGATTGGTAGCAGGAGAGTTAACCGAATCAGCACACGCTAAGTAACTATTTGGAGCATATTGACGGAAAGCAATATTCACCACTTTAAACATAAGTGTTTGTACCGGAAACCTGATACTGATAATCACCCTCATCCAATACGGGAACACAGACCTTCTATGAGATCTTTGCATCCCATCCAAACAAAGCAAAGTTGTTCTGATTGCAGATCTCAGATATTAAGAAACTGAAATACAGAACAAGAGATAGGTTTCAGAGTAGCAGCCATGTTAGTCTGTATTCGCAAAAAGAAAAGGAGGACTTGTGACACCTTAGAGAGGTTTCTAACCATCAGAGGAGTGAAGTTTTGGAACAGCCTTCCAAGGGAAGCAGTGGGGGCAAAAGATCTATCTGGCTTTAAGATTAAACTCGATAAGTTTATGGAGGAGATGGTATGATGGGATAATATGGTTTTGGTAATTAAATATTCATGGTAAATAGGCCCAATAGCCTGTGATGGGATATTAGATGGGGTGGGATCTGAGTTACCCAGGAAAGAATTTTCTGTAGTATCTGGCTGGTGAATCTTGCCCATATGCTCAGGGTTTAGCTGATCGCCATATTTGGGGTCGGGAAGGAATTTTCCTCCAGGGCAGATTGGAAGAGGCCCTGGAGGTTTTTCGCCTTCCTCTGTAGCATGGGGCACGGGTCACTTGCTGGAGGATTCTCTGCTCCTTGAAGTCTTTAAACTACGATTTGAGGACTTCAATAGCACAGATATAGGTGTGAGGTTTTTTGCAGGAGTGGTGCATGAAATCCTGTGGCCTGCGTTGTGCAGGAGGTCAGACTAGACGATCATAATGGTCCCTTCTGACCTAAATATCTATGAATCTATCTATGAAAAAAACAAATTTATTTGAGCATAAGCTTTCGTGAGCTATAGCTCACCTCATCGGATGCATTCAGTGGAAAAGTGTAGCTCACGAAAGCTTATGCTCAAATAAGTTTGTTAGTCTCTAAGGTGCCACAAGTCCTCCTGTTCTTTTTGCGAATACAGACTAACACGGCTGCTACTCTGAAACCTGAGATTAGCTGGCAAATCATTTCCTGTAAGAAACAGATTCAGAAAAATCATGTGCTGCCTATGAACACTTTGGAAAAGGAAACAAGTGACGTTTGTCAAGTAATGTGTGTGCTCAGTGAAGGGAAAGTGTGATCAAGGCAAGAATTCTTCCATCAGCCTAGTGCTGGCTACACCTGGGGCTAGGTTGGTGTAGCTACATCTCTCAAGGGGGCGTGCATTTTTCACACCCCTGAGAGATGTAGCCATGCCAATATAAGTTCCCAGTGTAGATCAGCCCTTAGGAGTAGTGAGTTTGTCAGGTCTGGGACAGCAGTTGGTTTGTGAGGTCTGAGACAGGAGTTGCTTGTAAAGAACAGTGAACCCTTTGCTTGTTGGCACCAATGGGCCTCTGTGCCACGAATAACTGATTTTAATTTTTTTGGTTCATGGGCAAATCTGAAACAAAACAAAAAAACTGGGATCAAAGCAAAATGACAATTGTCAAAATTTTGGTGAATTGAAAAGTATAAACATTTTTTTCTGAATTAAACATTTTGTTCGGACAAAATCGATGTTTTATTTTACTTTTTACCTTTTTCAGATGGTTTTGATTTATTTTTTAAAAATGAAATGAAAGGCTATTGTGAAATGAAAAGTCCTTTGGAACCAAACTATTGAAACACATTGATTTACTTCCGTGGATTTGGGAGGGTCTCTCCAGCCAAAACAATCCAGTGAAAAAAACATGCTGTCGTGAACTGTTTCAATGTCACTGTTGCTGCATTTTTTTCACTGAAAACTGCCTAGCTCAGCTCACCAGCCTCCCTGGCAGGGCTGTTGCAAGGATCATTCATTAATATCCGGGTGATGCTTTGACATGAAAAGTGCTACAAAAATGTTAAGGATTGTTGAAGTGCTTTGAAGAAAGAAGCACTTAGAAACCCAGGGAATGTTTGCTGCAGGGCCTGCAAAGTGTTCTTGAAAAATGACCCATTGTGCTCTTCGTAAAGTCCAGAGGTGAACGAGATCCATGGAGCAAAGTCTGTGGGGTGAAAGTCAGGCCCTGGTCCCGTCAATGGGAGTTTCGTCATGGATGTCTGTATGATAGTCATTTACTATTTATATTCCCACAGTAGCTAGGAGCCCTAGTCAGAGACCAGAACGCCATGGCGCTAGGCGCTGTACAAACTGCGGGCCAGGATTTCAGCCCTGGTCCATAGAGTCTGTGGCTCAGGGCAGGAGGAGAACGTGGCTGCTGCTTGTCACAGACGTGGCTAAGTTACACAAAGGGTGCAAGGAGGGTGGGAGGCATGGGGGCAAAACTGAGACTGTGCCTCCCCCGTTTTTCCTCTGCAAGCGCTGGGTGGAGCTCCTAAAATCCACAACCCCCCTGTGTCAGGCTACACACACTCTTTATACCATGCAGCAGCCATGCCTACTCATCTTTTCAATGTGCACTACCCTGGGTGAGGGGGAGGGGGCTGCACAAAGCCCTGGTGACCATGAGATGAGGCCATGGACCAATAGCTCACCTGCAAGCGAGACGTCCAGCTCCTTACCCCAGGCGACAGAACCACGCTCGCAGAGTCCCAGACCAAGCTGCTGCAGAGCTCTGCCCTTCCCCAGGGTGGGGAGAAGGAATTTGTTGGGAAATGAGAACAACGCTCTCATCTTCCTACCCCGCCCCCCAGCGAGAAACACTAGGGCTGAAGCCTGGCCAGAATCACAATCCCAGCAGAGGACCACCCCGGAGACGTCCCAGCCAGCTTCGGGTTGCTGCTCTTGGGGGCAGGGGGCTGATCAGGCTCAAACCCCACATGGGACCACAGTGTCACCAGTCATAGCAGCGGTCCCCTGAGCCCCACCTCGAGCCACGGAGACAGCAGCTGTTACCACTGCAATCGGGGCACGCTGGCTCTCAAGGCATCTCCTGCACATATACACGCCTGCTCCCCTCGGCCCCAGGGGTCAGCCTTGCTGGCATGCTGCTGCTGTGACTTCAGGTAGAATAGTGCAAAACGAAGCCAGCAGCCAGGACCTGCCACCGACTCACTCCATGGCCTTGGGTAAGCCACTTCAGCCCCGATCCTCAAAGATTATTTAGATGCCTAAATGTCTTTGAGGACCGGGGACTGCCTCGCTCTGTGCCTCAGTTTCCCCAGCTGCAATGATAATTATGTCTTTGAGGTGTATGGAAGAAAACCACCATGTGAATGCTAAGGACTATTAGCATCTGCATTACACCCTGGTTTACGGATACGAGATCTGGATGCCTGAATTCTTTTCCTGCCACTGCTGTGCATCTCCGGGGTTCGGGGGAGAAGGAGGAGAGACAATTCTCTGTGCCTCACTTTACCTATCTACAGAATGAGAATAACTCTACAGTGCTGGCTCTGGAGCTGCCTAGAACTGATGACCAGGCTGCAGTGCTGTTTAGTGGACTTATAGCCTGAGTTAATTGACGAGCAGGAAATGCACCCAGGCAGGGGAGGCGAATCCTGATTGCCCTTCTCCCCAGACACGCCAATGCAGATCAGTGCCCTCTGAACACTGGGCTCCATGCCCCTGCTGGGCTAGATTCACCAGGAGGGGAAAGTCCCGGGGGTGGGGGGATCAAAAGCCTCATGGGGGGGTTAGACACTTTCACAAGGAGGGGCAGAAACTGACCCTCTTCCCCTGAGTTTAGGGGTGCCCTGAGGCAGCTGAGCCTTTCCAGGTCTCCACTTTGGGATGTCAGACCCCGGGCAAAGCAGACAGGCCTGCTGGCCATTGGGTGGTTTAAATGCCTCTTCTCCTGCTAGGCTCCTGTTCAGATGAAGCTGTCGGGGGTCACTGCCCCCACACGGGCCACAAACTCCCGACCTGCTGCAGCCTGTGTGCGGAGGACTACAGCCCAGCACCCGCTCCGAGAGCGGGACAATCGGAGGATGTCAGCCCCCAGGAGGTAAAAGCCTGAGACCTGATGCCTGCACTCGGAGAGGCGGCCAGCCCCACACCGTGACCCCTACTCATCTTGCCCCTGGGGTGCGCGGCTGCACTCATGGGTGCTGATCGATGGCACTGAGGCCTTGGGTGAATGGCAGCAGAGATGGGCAAAACCATGTTACAAATAAAAAGCGAGACCATGCCCTCTCCAGCCCCTGAGCTAAGAAGGTGGGTGTGAGCAGGGGCAGGGCTTAGCCCAGCGAGAGAAGCGGGAAGAAGTGGATTTATACCATGTGCCCTGAGGTCTGACAGGAGAGAGTGGGAACTCCCCTGACTCTTACTGGCCCTGGGGGACTGTCCGCCAAATACCACTAGGGACTGGGCAACTGCCCTGCTTCAGAGGGGCAGTGGGGTCGGTCAGGTGGAAATCAGGATCAGAATTCTGCTCTGCGCTCTGCCATTCATTATGTGATCTAGGGCAAGACGCCTCCCCCGCCTGAGTCTCGCTTTCCCATCTGTAACATGGCCATAATTATACTGGCTTTTCCTTCATGTCTGGTCTCTTGGACTGTGAGCTCCTCGGGGCAGGGGGTGGCTCTCCTTGCGTGTCCACACCCCGCCCTACAACAGCAGGACCCAGATCTCCGCCGGGCACAATCTGAGCAGAGCTAGAATACAAATAATCATTCCTAGGTCGCTGCCAAACCTTAGGGCTGCATAAGCCACTGAACCCCCAACCCAGAAGATACTAGGAGGAAAGCCAAGGTCTGATTCCTGACCCGCATCTGCACACTGGGGTGTCACTCCGCAGAGGTCAATTCATGCCCGAGATTGCGCTGCACAGGCTGGGATCTCATCCGAGCCGCGGGGAGCGGCGGGCCCGGGAGACGGGGGAGGACGCCGGTGCCTTGCTTGCAAGAAGAGCGCAAAGCGCGCAGAGCTGGAGCGCTCCCCGCGCAGTCCGCGCGCCCCCCCAGCGAGCGGGCCCGGGCTGTCCGCTTCTCCGGCGGGCTGGGGAGCCAGGGCGCCGCTCGCTCCCTCTCCGAGCACGTGATCAGAAGAGCTATTTAAAGAGGCAGCGTGCGGGCAGGTCGGAGAGCAGGTTCGCCTCCGCCCAGCGCCGAGCCGCCGCTTGCACGGCCCGGGGCTCGCCATGGCTGAAGCTTTCGTCGGCACCTGGAAGCTGATGAGCAGCTGTCATTTCGATGATTACATGAAAGCGATTGGTGAGCGAGTGGAAGGGGGCTGGGAACTGGGGGGTGCGGGGACGAGCCTTTGTTCCCAAGGGGCAGTGATGGCGGGGGGGTTAGAGACACAAGGAGAGCGGCAGGCTGGCCAGGAGAAAAGGCAAAGAACAGAGAGTGAAATCCCGGGCCTGGCGCATTCCCGTGGCGGCGCTAAATTCCGCGCACGGTGCGCAGGCAGGTGTCCCCGCGCATCCTGGGCCGGGCGTGGCCTCGCTCGGCGGGTAACGTTTTAAACACTGGTGGCTGTTTTCTCTGGCCATTTGACATTGAATTTCCAGCACACGTAGGGCTGGGGCAGATGTTCCTGGCTGGAGCAATGCTTTGGAAATGGAAAATACAGGACAAGTGGTATTGGCAAGCAGTGGGCAGAATGGTCTTTCTTTCCTTTTTTAAAAATTTTAAATCAAAGGCAAACGGGCTGCTGTGCTGTAGTTAAAATGCGCGCACACACGCGCCCCTTTCCGACCTTGATGGGGGGGCATGGAAGTGGCAGGTTAATTGCTCTGTCAGCTGATGTCTCTGGCAGGAGGGTGTTTTGCACGTCTGACAGCTGGGGGGCGGGGGAGGGGGTGTCTAACTGCAAGAGCTGGCGAGCAAGGTCAGTGTAACGGATCCAAGCCAGGCCGGTACTGATATATCTACAATCAGACACAAAAGGGGAAGCCTGGGTTTTGCAGCGTCAGCCCCCAGTTGGGCAAGCGAGGCGTGGCAACTGGCCAGGCTCATCACTCTCGGCCACAGTGACTTGAGCCAGCATCAGGGAGCTCGAAGGCATCAGCTGCACCCATGCAACCCCCTCTGCAGGGGCGGGGGGGGGGGTGTTAGAGGCCCTTTGTGTTTGATGTAAGATCCTTCCTACCCTTTGCCTTGCCATGCCCTGGCAGCGGGAGCTTGGCTTCACTCGGTGCCTCTCCTCTCCGCCATGCGCCGACTGCTCTGTGCCAGGCAGCGTTTGCAGATGGATGTGGATTCATCGCTGGGCGTCGGCAAGGCTCAGACAAGTGAGCTGGGCCCAGCAGCAAGCAGGGGGGAGGGTGACCCTGGTCCAGCACCATCACAGTGAAGCTGCAGGGGTGGAACTGAGGGCAGGATTGGACCCCAGGTCTCCTCCTTGTGGCATCGGAGGAAAGGGTTTGACCTGCCCAGTGCCACACTGGACACCCCAGCCACCTCCAACTCACCTGGGCTGAGCAGTGCTCTGCTTTGCACGTGAGTGACTGTTGGAGCATGGGGCAGACACTGCTCCAGAGCAGTGCAACCTCTAGCATCAACAAAGCATCCAAGAGGGGCTGCCTGACTCCTCAGGGGACCCCTGCCCTGGCCAGCCTGCCTGAGCTACCCTGAGGGAGGGGATCTGTCAAAGATGGCGAGTGGCTGCTCCAGCCTTCTCCCTAGCAGATTGTGGGGCCTGCTGTGTAAAATGGCTGCTCCCTCGAACTTGGCTCCCAGAAGCTGCTGCCATTGAATAAACAGGGTGGGAACATTTTCCAGTCGTGCGGGTTGGACAGGGTCCACGGTCCCCCCCGACCGTGACACTGAAATATCAGGGGTGCAACACGGCCTGGAATAAATGAATGAAACATTCTGTACATGTTTCCCTGTGCATACATGCGTGCACACACACACAGGCATGTGTACACACACACACGGAGAAGTCACCCAGTTTCATCCCAGTCTGACTATTCAGGGCCAGCTCTGGCCTTCGATTACTTTGTCTGGGAAGGTTTGGCTTCCTGGAAGCAGAGGCCCAGCTGACACTCAGTGCAGAGCCAGCTTTGGGCTGCTACGGGGGAAGCCAGACAAATGTAGATCAAGATTTTGCAGAAGGGCCTAGTGATTCTGGGTGGTCATCTGAGCACACCTTAAAGGAGAGGGTTTGCAGAGGACGGGTGCTTAGCAACCCTTTAGGTGTCTCAGCATGGGCCCCCTAAATCACTAGTGAAAACCATGCTGTAGTGGGTTTGCGCTGGTCCCTTGCCCTCTGGCTCAGTGGGAAGCCACTCCACCTCACTGTGACTCTGGGATGCCACTCTACTGGGGATTAAAGCTGCCGCCTTTAGGCAAGGTAGAGCAAACAAGCAGGGTTAAGGCTCAGGCCCTTAGGTGGGGCAGAGCAATACAACAGTCTGGCATCCCAGCTCTGGCAGACGGCAGACAAATGCAGGCCTCTTGTCCTAAGGTGAGGAGGCTGCCACCCCAGGGGGGAGGTTGGCAGCAGGGGGTAGGGGGACCCTGGTCAGAGCCCAGCGGTGGAGTGTTCTGCCACTTGATCAATGGGGATCTGCCCAAAACACATTGACCGGGGTTCAGGCAACAACAGAAATCAAACTACTGTCTGGTGTCCCTGGGCTACTTCCTACTATCCCACTATAATGTATCTGCGGCTTGGGGTCATCTCCCGTCTCATTGGGGTATATGGCGAGCGGCAGTCTTGGCAGCTCTTCACCTGGTTCAGTCTCCTCCAGGAGCAGGGCAGGGCATGGCGCAGCGTGGGTTCAGGTTCGGGGATCTGCAGCAGCTTGGAGACGTCTGCTTCATTCCCTGGCTCAGCCTCAACTTAGTTAGAGGCATCGCCTTTTATACTTCCTGTCTTGCCCCTTAGCTTCCGGCAGGAGGTGTGAGCCTAGCCAGGCTACACCATCCAGGGATCACGGAGTGACTCTGACATTCCCCTGGTGTTATCTGGACTGGCGATCTGCTAGGTCACTCCAATCCTTGACTCTGGGAGCCAGCCTTACCCTGCTGTGCTGTGAGAACCCCCACTCCTGGGCTGTTCACGCACAGCCTCTGGCATGTAACCTGCTCCTTGGATTGTGTAACCGAATGACACTAGCCAATATCTCCGGTCCCAGACACAACCCTAGGAACCTCTGTCTTGCAGTGTCCAGTTATGCCTGCTAGACGCTGCAAGTTTATATGAGTTCGTCAATTTAACAAAGAAATTGATATGTACCCGGCTTGTTATCCCAAGGAGAGTTTCTGACATGCTTCAAACCAAATGCATTGCTTCAGGTAGAATAAACAAACAAATTTATTAACTGCAAAGATAGATTTTAAGTGATGATAAATCAAAGCACAACAAGTCAGATTTGGTCAAATGAAATAAAAGTTAAATGCATTCTAAGCGGATCTTAACACTTTCAATGCCCTTACAAACTTAGATGCTTCTCACCACAGGCTGGTTGCTCTTCAGCCAGGCTCTCCCCTTTGATTAGCGCTTCAGTTACTTGGTGGTGATGTCTGTAGATCAGGGGTCTCAAACACACGGCCTGCGGAGCTATTTGCTGCAGCCTACCAAGCTCCCTGCGCACTCCCCCCACCCCCCGTTATTTCCTACAGCCACCAAGCTCCCCTCCCCCACCGCCCCCCCCCTCAGCATGCCTCATCCCCGCTCCTCTACCTACCTCCAGGCACTTCCTGCCACCAAACAGGAAGTGTTTGGCGGCACTTAGCGGTTTCCAGGAGGGAAGGGGGAGGAGCGGGGAGCTGCATGCTTAGGGGAGGAGGCGGAGAAGAGGTGGGGCAGGGGTGGGGACTTTGGGGAAGGGGTTGGAATGGGGGCGGGGAAGGGGTGGGCAGGGGCAGGGAGGTGTCAGTGATGTGGCCCTCGGGCCAATATATTAGTCTTCATGCGGCCCTCCTGGTAATTTGAGTTTGAGATCCCTGCTGTAGATGGAGGTGGAAGAGAGAGGAAGAGCATGGCAAACATCTCTCCCTTTTATCGTGTTCTTTCTTCCTTCTTGGCTTTGCCCTGCCCCCACTTCAGAGTCAGGTGAGCATTACCTCATCATAGTCCCAAACTGACCAAAGGAAGGGGGGTGACTCACTCGAGAGTTCAACAGATCCTTTGTTGCTGCCTAGGCCAGTGTCCTTTGTTCCTGTGAGGCTGGGCTGGGTTTGTCCCACACATGCCCTGATGAGGTGTGAACTGCCCCTCTGCTCTTGGAGAGTTTGTCTGGGCTTGTTCTAAACCATGAGGATATATTATATTCTCAGCCTCATAACTATACACATGAAATTACAACCTATAACATAACTATAACAGCAATGCTCAGTGAATCATGAGCCTTCCGAAGACACCCGACATGACAAACTTTGCACTGGATACCACACAATCATATTATAAGGATGAACATTCATGGGGGTACAGGGTGGTCCCACAAGGTACAGAATGTCAGACTCCTTCCCCTCTACCTCGGTGGGTGGCCACTCCACCTCACTACACATGCCCACTTGCTGAGAAGCTCTGTTCCCCTCCAGCGGTGGCTAGGCCAAACAGATTGATTGAGCCTGCTCCGGCCTTGCCAAGGAGAGCTGGCGCTTTTAGCTCTGGCAGTAGAGGCTGATGCATTAGGATCCAGGCTCCCAGGTTTGATCCCTGCTGCTGCCAGCCTACCTCCCCAGGAGCGTCAGTGTTACACAAGTCATTCTTGGCCACGGTTTCCTGCATTCCCCAGCTGTGACGTGGTCTCTGCACCACACAGCTCAGCCCCAAGCAGAGAGGGTGCCGCTTAGACTGTCTCTAACTGGTGGTGGTGATTTCACGGTGAGGACTGTGGCTAACCCGCTCCTGTGCCTGCAGCAGTTACTGCTACATGTCCCGAAAGAAGGAAAACAGGCGCCGAGTTGCATGAAGCCAAGCCCTGTTGTGCCTTAAGTGCACGTTTGCTCAGGTGGTCCCCCCAGCTGAGCCAACATTTGCTAACTGCTGGCCTATCGCAGGATCACTTGCTGCTTGCCATTGACACCCTGGCCTTCCCAGCAGCAGGTACGCAGCACTTTAATCCCCTCCCAGGTGTTGCGCTGGACGTCAGCCCTTGTGCCTCAGCCATAGGGGCCTTCCACATGATCCTGCTGAATGCCACTGGCATCAACGTCGGAAACAAGTCTGACGCGTGCTTGGGAACAGTGCAGCTGCCATGTAGACGAGTGCGGAGACAGTGGACACTGGGCCAAAATCTGTCCTCTTGCACCTTTGCAGCCCCAAGAAAATCAGCGGGTGAGCAAGGGTGTCCCAGAGACAGCAGCTAGGAGCTTGCAGGTGGGAACGCAGCCATGCACGTGGATGCTGGGGAAGGGTCAGCGCTCAGCACAGCAGCCCTCATGGAGCAAAGCACTTGAGCACAGGTGTGGGGGGCTTTTGTCCCTGAATAAACCTGAGCCCAGCCTTGTGTAGGACAGACCTTCCCTAAGGGCGCTCTCCAGAAAGAAGGCCTGCCGGCAGCATGGATCCCACAGACAAACCAAGCTGCAGCTGTGCTGGGAGCTCAGGTGCACCTTGGAATCACACATTCAGAGGAAGTGTTTGCTTAGCGTGTGAAGCCCTCTGTCTCATTCCTCACTGCCCCCTCCTCAGTGCCTGCCATATATCTCCCCTACCCAGTGTATCTGAGCCTCTTCCAGCATCTGACTCCCTCCACAGCAGCTGCTCACATTCCTCTGGGCACATCTGTAACCACAAACCCATCGCTCAGATTACCACTGGCCAGATGAGGGCTAGGGAGGCTGAGGGCCAGCGCTCAGTGGGTGGAAAGGGAGTGGAGCTGGGCCACTGAACAGCTGCCAAAGACTGAGTCCCGAGGGCATCTCCCACTCTGACGAGTGTCCTGAGGGTTGTAAAATACTGACTCGTGGATGCAGGGAGCCCAGTACAAATGCCAGTACATTTCAGAGCACGGCTCCACTCCGGGCTCCATTCAGCTGCTCACTGGCAGTGATTTGGGGTCAGTGGGCCACATTCTCTCTCTGTTAGCCAGGAGGAATGCCCCTTGAAGGCTGTGATGAGAGAGGCGCTCACAGAGCCAAAAACCCAACTGAGATAAGTGAAGACAAGAGGCACCAACGCTCAGGAAATGGTCCAGTGCTACCCGGAGAGCGATGGAAATTATTTGTCAGTTGTGAGTCAGTCAGTACAGCTGAAGAGAGAACTGATTTGGGAAGGGGACTTACAGCACACAACCCCACTAAAGCTACTGAGATGCTGGAGGGCAGGCTCCCAAGCTCTTGGTTGTAGGAGTCAGAAATGATCACGGGTGTGTTGTCGCACACCTGCCCGTGCCAAGTGCAAGTGCCTAGCGTGAACCTGCCCCCTCTGGTTCTTGTCTCACAAGAAATAGAAAGGTGGTAATAGGCCTGAATGCAGCCCCCAGGAATGCATGGGGAGTCACCCCTTGGCAGCGATGGGTGGGAGCGAGGGCAGAATCAGGCCTGATGTGTCTTGTGGGCTCCCGCTGGTCGGTGATCTCTCGTCGGGAGCTGTGGGGAGAGGCAGCAAGGCTGAGCTGGGCAGTGAAGTGCTAGAGGGAGAGGCCATGCGGCGGCAGCTGTGACAGCCCTGTTTGGAGCTGCATTGCCCGAGGAGGAACCAAGGCAGGGCAGTCCAACGCAGAAGGCTGGTGTCAAATGACACGGCTCTATTGGAGTTCGTTCACACCAGCTGAGGATCTGTTCCGCCCGCTCCCCCGCAGGTAGGCCTTGAGCCCACTGCCCTGTGAGCAGGCCCTGAGCCCACCGCCTGCAGCTCCCACTCAGTGCTGTCTGGTCTTGTTTGTCCCACAGGCGTGGGCTTTGGCATGAGACAGATTGCAAACGTGATCTCGCCCACCACCATCATCGAGCTGGAGGGCGACAAAGTCACCTTGAAGACCCAGAGCACCTTCAAGAACACAGAGATCAGCTTCAAACTGGGGGAGGAGTTCGATGAGACAACTGCAGATAACAGACATGTCAAGGTAGGAGGAACAGTTGGCACGGAGGACAAACAGGACACACACAGGGCAGCCCTAGCCACCAGATGGGGATTCTGCTAGATAGCCAAGGGCTAGTTTACATGGGGCCACTCAGGAAAATGAATCTGAATTAAAGGTGTGAATTAGTGAAAACACATTAAATCCCAGTGTGCATGCTCTTATTCAGCATTCACTTTGGAAGTGAATTAAGGTAACTTTAATCCCCTGTGGGAGCACTCTTATTAAGAGTTAATGCAGTTAAGTAAACGACCAAACTAATTCAGATTAATTTTTCTGAGTGTCCCCACGTAGACAAGCCCTAGTTCAGATCTGTGTCCTGCCACCAGCATAGCAAATGTAATGCAGGGCTGTGAATCAAGGACATGGGTTTCCAAATGGCCAAGGGGTAATAGATATTACTAGAGATTGGCCTGAGCCAAACATCCCCAAACTCTCAGGTATATTTAGAATCTAGACACCGATCTAGATCCAACTTTGCAGTTGGCCTGATCTCTACAATGGGCCAAGGCCCGGGGTCCTTGGCCCCCTGGCCCTCTCTGCAATCTAGATATGTGGTACCTTAGCACCTACACCCTTCAGTCTGCCTCTTCAACCCATTCCTTCTCACCTACAATCCCTCCCTCTCTGCCTTGCCTCGGGTTTGCCTGTCCTGTCTCATTGAGCCTGGAAGCTCTCCAGCTCAGGGGACATGTCTCAAGGGAAAGTGACACAGTATTTTGTAATAACTGTCCTTTCAACCAGGAGATTTGTATCTGAGCTTTGTGCCCATGGCCCCTTGTCTCCACACCCCCCGGAACAACGGCTCATAACCATAAACAGCCAGTACAAATCGGAAGGGCTTTTGAATCAGAGAGAGGGAGGGCAGAGTAGAAGTTTCAAACCTGGACAGCTGCAGGTGGCTGAGGAACCTCCACGTGCCCCGAGGATCAGAGAAGGGACAGCAGCCGAGGCTGTATTAATTCCCTCCAGTCCATTGACTAAGGTGAGCATTCAGATAGGCACCTTTCCTGCAGCTGCTGTACGAAGCAAGCTGCGAGGCTGCCAGGGCCCCACTGCTGAGCCACAGGGCACTCTTGGGAGTCCTTTGGTAAAACTCCACCCCAACCTGAGCAGGGGGTGTCTCCCTACCTGTCCTAGAGTCCCAGCTTCCCTGGACACTGCCTCACCAGAGAGAGCCCAGAGTGAACAGCCCTGCTTGGCAGAGCAACCAGAAAGCACCCAAGAGTTTGGTGTGGGTAACCCTCAGTCTGCTGCAGGGTCACCACCCCGGTGACTGTGGGCTGTTGTATTCCCTACTGAGTTTAAGTGAAGCCTGGCTGCTGGGCTTAGGTCCTGTCCTCTCCCATCCCCGTCTGAAAAGCCCTGCCCTCTCCTGGGACTGCTGAGATCCTCTGAGCTTGGGGCCCCTCTCTCAAGTCCTTTTGCTCTTGACGCGCTGCAGAAGAGCTGCTGCAGGAGTTCAATGTTGCAAAATCAGGTTCTTTTGGGAGATAAAATCAAGGGGAAGTTATCCACGCCTGGCTGCCAGATGCACTGGAAGCTTGTAATGTGAAGGCAAGTTGTGCACAATAAATACACCCAGCCCTCACTTTCCCCAGGGTAAAAACAGAGGTTTGCATCCCCCTTTTTGCTCCTTTGTGGCCTACCAGGAATGCCTGGAAGGGGCTTTCCAAAAACATTTGTTGCATTTTTATTTTTTTACATTAGAAATGTAGGTTTGCAGCCCCTGTTTTCCATCAGCGACTGGAGAATTGGTAGGGTTCTACCACCACAGGTCTGAAGAATGGAGCATGATCAACTGGCGCTTTGGATGGGATGTTTAAAAACGCTGGTTTTGGTAACTCCTCCTTAATTCGACCCCTGGTAAACAGTGATGCAAGAACCTCTCTTAGGGAAAGATTCAAACACTCCCACCCCTCTATGCCAAATTACCCCACACCAGATCTCTCCTCTTCCAGGAGTCCTCCAAAGAAACAGGGACGGCAAGTTGGGATACCCCTGGGGGAGGGAACCCACAACCAGGAAAAACCCTTTCTGAGGGGAGGAAACCTGCCTTTTCTAGCGTCTCTATCCATCAGAGTCCCCCCAAAAGGGAGCACACCCTGGATTTCTCCGTCTTCAGGTTACTGTTAGCAAAGAACGCTCCCCTCCCTGGAGCAAAGTGAGATCTGGCTGCACGGACAGTAAGCTGGCACAGGCATGAGGCTCCCAGGCTCCATTAAATACACTTCAAAGACCTCAAACATGGCAGTTTGTGCCCTTTCATTAACGATGGGGATATCATCAAGGTTGTTGTGTTATAAAAATAAACTCCAGCCTGCCTTGGGGCTTGCCAAACTGCTGACATGCCCAGCACGCTGGGGCTTCTGCATGGGCTGCTTGTTGTGAAACTGATTTATCTCTCGTCAGTGTTATTTAGTATCTAAAAGGATCCGGGCATGCGCTGGGTGGGTGCGTGTGCGTATGTCGGGGGCAGGTCCATATACAAAGTCTGCCCCCTGCTGGAGCGATGCAGTCATTCTCTTGGGGTACAGGCCTCAGGTTGGCCCTTGATGCAGGGGTGAATTTCAGCCTCTGTACATATAACCAACCTTGCTTAATTTCTTAGAGCAAGATGGGGCTCCCCCCCATTGAGAGTGCTGGGATGGAGGCCTGGGGAGACCCAGGCAACTGCACTGATGCTTCCTGTAGCGCTGAAGGAAGGAAGAGAGCAAGGAATGGGGCCAGCCCCCATGGGTGCTGGAACTCGGGGTGCTGGAGGGGCTGCAGCACCCCCTGGCTTGACTTGGTTTCCATCCTATACAGGGTTTACAGTTTGGTTCAATGGCTCTCAGCCCTCCCACTACAGAAATTGTTCCAGCCCCCCAAAGAGAGCGTGGCCAGGCCCAGGACAATCACGCTGAGCCCTACTGAGGGACGTAGCACATGCTCTTTCTGAAAGGTCTCCACTGGCGCCGCCTGGTGCTTTCTGTCCATCCCTGCCTAGCGCCTCCACCACGCGTGCACCAGGACTGCCCTTTTGCTCACACCTGCCACCCAGCCAAACACCAAGACCTGCCCAGAGTCCGAATGGCAAAGCTAAGCGGGACAATCGGTCACACGCCCGCGTTGGCTCTGTCATATTCACAGCAGGGGTGTAGCCACGGGTGGGCCTGAGTAGGCTGTGGCCCACCCACTTAGCCTCCCGGCCCACCCAAACTGGGGCTGGAGCCACCCGAACCCACAGGCTGGGACTCCTGCCCCCAGCTCGGTGTCCGTCCCGCTGGCCATGTCCTTGTCCTGCTGGCGCCCGAGTGCAGCTGCCCCGTCTCTGGCCCCAGCGCTTGCCCCGCCCACACCCATCCTCACGAGGCACCCCCACACCTGAGAGGGGGCGAGTCGTAGGGGTGGGTCTGGGTGGGGCTAGCACTGGGGCTGGAGACTGGGAGAAGTGTGTGGTGCCGACAGGAGTGAGACGCAGACAGACACCAAGCCAGGGTTGGGAGGGGTGGGCAAAGCCTGAGCCCCGGTGGGGCCCCCTCTGCTCCATGGCCACACCCCCAGCCTATGTGCCCTGGGCAGCCTCATCTTTGGGTGCCTGCTGCTGAGCGGTAAGGGCCAGTTGCAGGGGCTGCAGGGAGGCGGGTCCCCCTCCTTTCTGGCCCCCTCCCTCCCACATCCCGTCATTGCCCGCCCACCCACCCAAAGGCCGGGGCCCACCCAGTTTTCCTGTCCTCGCTATGCCACTGAGTCACAGTGGGTCCCCCACCCCGAGGCTCTGGCCTTGCAGGGACAGTGCTTAGTGCAGCATGGGATTTTTAAGGGGAGTGTTTGAGAGAGTCCTATAATGTATGGTACAAGCTGGAAAATCTATATAAATGGCTAAAGATACTTAGCACTTTACATAAGAGGCTTTTTACCACTTCACAAAGCTGGGCAAGAATCATCTCTCCCCCACCTCCTTTTTGCAGATGGGGAAACAGAGGCACAGAGCAGGGATGTGACAGTAGGAGGCATTGAGGGTCACTGGCAGAGTGGAGAGTAAATTCAGGTCCTGTCCATAGAAGCACACGGCCATGCCTGACTCCCTGTCACAGCAGGTTGTAACTTACAGTGAAAGAACAGGAATGTGCATTGCTATGGGGCTCTGTAAGATCCTGGGCCTATATTCACTAGCCAAAATGTTCAGCTGATTCTACTGTGTGTGTGTGGGTGGGGTGGGGGGTCAACTCTCTCTTAGCTCAGGCTGCCCAGGGGATCTCGTGATGGCACTGGAGAGCTTGAGAAAAACATACAGGGTGACTAGGTCTGATGGAATCTACATTAAACCCACCTGGGCTTCCCATATGGAGCAAGCAGGCGTGAAGTGCTGAGGACTATTCTTTGTACGCTGAGCATGTGCCCTTCAGGTGCCCCTGGGCAGCTGGCCAAAGGGTACAGAATAGCAGGAAGAGCAGGATGGCAGCACAGTAGCCTCCAGCCCGAGGCAGCCGCTGCAGAGCTGCACTGATCTCGGCACCGCACGCAGCCGCAGGTCGCCCCGCTGAGCCCAGCCAGCCCAAAGCTGTGCGGTTTGGGGAGAGCACCCGCCAACCTTTAACCAGGGGGCGGGGCTACTCAGGAAGACCAGGGCTTTACAGAGCCCGCTCCTAAGCGACCAGGAGCGGCTAGGAGGGGAGCTTCGCGAGGGAGTTTGGGGGATACATGTAACATTCCTTAAATTTCTTTAAACTTAAGCTAAAACACATCCCCTGATTAAAAACAAAATAACACAGGAACCAGCTGCAGGAGTAAAAGGAGAATGCAGGCTGAAGTCCAGCACCAGAGTGCGGTCTACCCAGTTTATTTTACTCAATGCTGCATGTATGATTACCTGCCCTATGGGCAGGTGGCATACGTGTGCATTCGGTGCAAGGAGCTCCTGGCCCTCAGAGACCGTGTGTGGGCTTTGGAGGCCAGGGCGGCTGAGCTGGAGGAGCTAAGGGAGACAGAGAGGTACACAGATGAGACTTTCTGGGACACAGTAGAATGGTTCCACCCAGTACTGGTTTACCATGGCGCTAGTGGCTGCATGGGGCTGGGCCCACGCTCAGAAGGGCCCATAACGCTCGCTTCCTCCTCTCTCAGTGCGTGCAGCAGCACACTAGTTACCGCGGCAGCCAGCCTCCAGCCCCAGAGAACACCTTACCCCCGACCCCGCAGGCTCGGCCAGCCCCTGGGGGGAGCAGACAGCCAGCCTTGCCCTCCCCCCCAGGGGGTATGATACCCTGTGTCAGGGCCCTGATACATTGTATCCCCCTGCCACGACCAGAGACAGGCAACAACATTCCAGACCAGCTCTCACCCTCTGCCTGCAGGGATCCAGCCTGGCAGCTGAGAGCCCAAGGTACGTGGGGTGGGGGTGTAGTTCCTTGACCAGCTCCCTGCCTGGAAAGCTGGGCCTGGAGCAGGAAAGGAACTACATCTCCCAGCATTCCCTTGGCTGCTGTCAACCAGAAAGGGAGGGGAAGCTGCCAGGGCTGTTGAGATCCCATACACGGATCTTGCTGTGGGTGGGGAGCTGGCTGCTAGAAAGGGGTGGTGCTGTGAATGGGGAACATATAGGCACAAGGAGTAAAAGACTGCCCCAGATTGGATTAGGGATGCTAGTGGCCTCGGCTGGCAGTCCCCGAATTGCGTGGAATGAATGGACAATGTGCCTCTATCTGAAGCCTAGCAAGGGTCAGAGGTCTGTGGACCCTGCCAGGAGAAGTTAAAATGATAAGTAAGGAAGGGAAGACTCTACTAGAGGATCTGGGCAGCTTTAGATACCAGGCCCGCAGGAGTATGTGACTCAGTTTCCACTTCTGAGCCATTTCCAGACTTATCTAACATTCAGAAAGGGAATCTAGCACCTGCCTTCCAGATTTATACCCTCAAAGTTCAGAAGTGCTCAAGTTCAATCTGGGCCACTCTCTGTTACTTCATTTCTCCCAAGTCAAATACTGATCCACTGTAATTTTCTGTAGAAAAAGTAGGATAAAATTGAACAACAAATGTTGGCATCTTCCCAATGCTCACGAGGACCAGAATTGCTATTTTCAACAACCATTACCCTTTTTTTTTAGTTTTGTTTCCTGTAAAAACATAAAAAGAAGATGACAAGTTCTCCATAGAAACTAAGATTGCAACAGACAGCAAAGGCACTTCAACTTTTCCTCATCATGTGGGTCAGTCTTACAATGTGGATCCAGATATCCTCTAATCCCACAAACTGAAAATTGTTCCACTTTACTGCAGTTCTGTAACCATGCAGGAACCAATCCTGTGTCCTGCGCACATCCAAAATTCCTACTGAATTCAGAAGTGCCTGGTTTTTGTAACCATACCACCTGATATTTTCAGACCCTGTAAGCTAAGCAGGTTTACGTTCAGTAGTGGAGTGGGAGACCTCTCAGAAAAAGTTATGTGCTGCAGAAGGTGTTGATTATTCCACACCCAATCTGACAGCCTCTGTGCTGTTGAGGAGGATGAAAATCTCAGGGAAGGAGAACATCCAGTTGGAGCACAGGGAAACAATCCCATAGTTACAGGTTTCAGAGTAGCAGCTGTGTTAGTCTGTATTCGCAAAAAGAAAAGGAGTGCTTGTGGCACCTTAGAGACTAACCAATTTATTTGAGCATAAGCTTTCGTGAGCTACAGCTCACTTCATTGGATGCATGCATCCAATGAAGTGAGCTGTAGCTCATGAAAGCTTATGCTCAAATAAATTGGTTAGTCTCTAAGGTGCCACAAGTACTCCTTTTCTTTTTGCGAATCCTATAGTTGGAACCCTCCTTCCAGATGATGTTGTGGTATCCTCTTGCACTGAGGATACTTCTGGGGGAGGGAACTGCAGCTATTAAGAAGAGACAGGCATTAGTAATGAGTGATTCGATCATTAGAAACATAGATTGCTGGGTTTGCAATGACCAGAACCGCATGGTGACTTGCCTGCCTGATGCAAAGGTTGCAAATCTCTCGAGACATCTAGATAGGCTTATGTGTAGTGCTGGAGAGGAGCTGGTGGTTGTGGTATATGTCGGTACCAGTGACATAGGGAAGGATAGGAGAGAAGTCCTGGAGGCCAAATTTAGGCTGCAAGGTAAGAGATTGAAGTCCAGGACCTCCATGGTAGCGTTCTCTGAAATGCTTCCAGTTCCAGGTGCAGGGCCAGTTAGACAGGCAGCATGACAGAGTCTCAATGCGTGGATGAGACGATGGTGTAGGGAGGAGGCTTATTAGGAACTGGGGAAACTTTTGGGATAGGGGGAGCCTATGCAGGAGGGATGGGCTCCACCTAAACCAAAGTGGAACCCAATTGCTGGTGCTTAAAATTAAAAAGGTCATAGAGCAGTTTTTAAATTAAGGGCTGGGGGAAAGCCGACAGGTGCGGAAGAACACGTGGTTTGGACATCCCTTAGAGGAGGATCTATAAAAGGAGATTCCCTATGTCCTAATAAGGAGGAGAGGATGAAACATGATAAAATACAGGTAGGATCTGATGAGAAACAGTCAAACGACATTCAATTACATCATACAATGGCAGGCAGCTAAAAAGTGACAATTTTTTAAAGTACTTATATACCAATGCTAGAAGTCTAAATAATAAGATGGGTGAACTAGAGGGCCTCGTATTAAATGAGGATATTGATATAATAGGCATCACAGAAACTTGGTGGAATGAAGATAATCAATGGGACACAGTAATACCAGGGTACAAAATATATCAGAACGACAGAACAGGTCATGGTGGTGGGGGTGTGGCACTATATGTGAAAGAAAGTGCAGAATCAAATGAAGTAAAAATCTTAAATGAACCAAACTGTAGCACAGAATTGCTATGGATAGTAATTCCATGCTTGAATAATAAGAATATAGCAGTAGAGATATGTTACAGACCACCTGACCAGGATGGTGATAGTGACTGTGAAATGCTCAGGGAGATTAGAATAAAAAACTCAATAATAATGGGGGATTTTAACTATCCCCGTATTGACTGGGTCCATATCACCTCAGGACAGGATGCAGAGATAAAGTTTCTTGACACCTTAAATGACTGCTTCTTGGAGCAGCTAGTCCTGGAACCCACAAGAGGAGAGGCAATTGTTGATTTAGTCCTAAAGGGAGAACAGGATCTGGTCCAAGAGGTGAATATAGCTGGACTGCTAGATAATAGTGACCATAATATAATTAAATTTAAAACCCTGTGGTGGGGAAAATGGCCCAACACTGTAGCATTTAATTTCAGAAAGGGGAACTACACAAAAATGAGGAGGTTAGTTAAACAGAAATTAAAAGGTTCAGCACCAAAAGTAAAATCCCTGCAAGCTGCATGGAAACTTTTTAAAGACACCGTAATAGAAGCTCAACTTAAATGTATACCCCAATTTAAAAAACGAAGTAAGAGAACCAAAAAAGAGCCACCGTGGCTAAACAACAAAGTAAAAGAAGCAGTGAGAGGCAAAAAAGCATCCTTTAAAAAGTGGAAGTTAAATCCTAATGAGGAAAATAGAAAGTAGCATAAACTCTGGCAAATGAAGTGTAAAAATATAATTAGGAAGGCCAAAAAAGAATTTGAGGAACCGCTAGCCAAAGACTCAAAAAGTAATAGCAAAAAAATTTTAAGTACATGAGAAGCAGGAAGCCTGCTAAACAACCAGTGGGGCCCCTAGAGGATTGAGATGCCAAAGGAGCACTCAAGGACGATAAGGCCATTGTGGAGAAACTAAATTAATTCTTTGCATCAGTCTTCACAGCTGAGGATGTGAGGGAGATTCCAAAACCTGAGCTATTCTTTTTAGGTGACAAATCTGAGGAACTGTCCCAGATTGAGGTGTCATTAGAGGAGGTTTTGGAACAAATTGATAAACTAAATAGTAATAAGTCACCAGGATCCGATGGTATTCACCTAAGAGTTCTGATGTAAAATTGCAGGACTATTAACTGTTGTCTGTAACCTATCATTTAAATCAGCTTCTGTACCAAATGACTGGAGGAGAGCTCATGCGATGCTATGACTGGGGTCCTAGTGTG
Source organism: Chelonia mydas (assembly GCF_015237465.2). Taxonomy (NCBI): domain Eukaryota; kingdom Metazoa; phylum Chordata; order Testudines; family Cheloniidae; genus Chelonia; species Chelonia mydas. The sequence continues at coordinate 15,626,015 of NC_051259.2, read as the reverse complement.
GAGCCAGCTACAGTCACTCAATTAGAGTGAACTGCAAAGAATGGGGCAGCCAAACGCCAAAAGCTAGCAGATACTCCAATACTTAGATTCACCAAGACAGCATAAAACAGCTTCTTTATTACCGTACTGGTTACTCAGGAGTCCAAACAACACAGTTCCCTTAAAATGATCCAGCCTCAGGCCTCCATCCAGGTACCTATGTCAAATATGATGAAAATTTCTGTAAATCTTATTTCATCACATAAAAGAAAAGGTTATACCAATCCCAGAGGATCGGGCACATCACCTCCCAGGTTAATGAATGTTTCAGATCTTACCCAATACACGCTACAGCCAATTCTTATTAACTAAACTAAAATTTATTAAAAAACAAAAGAGAGAGAGAGAGAGAGAAAGTGTATGGTTAAAAGATCAATATACATACAGACATGAATTCAATCCATTGAGGTTCAGATTCATAGCAGAGATGGTGAGCTTTGTAGTTGCAAAGAGTTTCTTTAGAATTCAGTTCATAGGTTATAGTCCAATGTCCAAATACCATATTCAGGGTGTACCAGCATAACTGGGACCTCAGTCTTGCGACTCAAACTTCCCCTGATGAAGCCTAAGCAGATCTGAGATGACAGAATCAGGACCCAAGGATCTTTTATACAATTTCATGTCCTCTTTGACAGGTTGAGAGTTCCTCGGGGAACAGTTAGGATGACTTTGAAGGATGTCCATCATCGGTACTTAGCTATACGAATTAACATAAGGCCATTTGCTTGTTCCTCCACCATTCACAGATTATTTGCTATACATTTCAAAGAGAGATGAATACTGAGATATCCTGTGTTTACAATTCATTTAAATGCTAGGATCTTCTTTTGACCTCTGAATTATCAGAGTACAGCATAGAGAGGGACTGTTGATTACATTGTTGACCCTACTCATACATATGTAAATACACAAAAACACAAACATTATCTCCCCTCATGTCTTCTGTGGGTTATTCATTTTGCAGGATGTTTAACCCTTTCCAGCCATGCAGCTGAGATTCCACTTTTTAAAAAGGGCTCCAGAGGAGACCCTGGCAATTATAGGTCGGTAAGCCTGACTTCAGTACTGGGCAAACTGGTTGAAACTATAGTAAAGAACAAAATTGTCAGACACATAGATGAACTTAATTTGTTGAAGAAGAGTCAACATGGTTTTCGTAAAGGGAAATCATGCCTCACCAGTCTACTAGAATTCTTAAAGGGGGTCAACAATAGTGGACAAAGGGGATCCAGTGGATATCGTGTATTTAGATTTTCAGAAAGCCTTTGACAAGGTCCCTCACCAAAGGCTCTTAAGCAAAATAAGCAGTGATGGGATAAGAGGGAAGGTCCTTTTATGGATTGGTAACTGGTTAAAGATAGGAAGCAAAGGGTAGGAATAAATGGTCAGTTTTCAGAATGGGGAGAGGTAAATAGTGGTGTCCCCCAGGGGTTTGTATTGGGCCCAGTCCTATTGAACATATTCATAAATGATCTGGAAAAAGGGGTAAACAGTGAGTTGGCAAAATTTGCAGAAGATACAAAACTACTCAAGATAGTTAAGTCCTAGGCAGACTGCGAAGAGCTATAAAAGGATCTCAGAACTGGGTGACTGGGCAACAAAATGGCAGATTAAATTAAATGTTGATAAATGCAATGTAATGCATATTGGAAAATATAATCCCAACTATACATATAAAATGATGGGGTCTAAATTAGTTGTTACCACTCAAGAAAGAGATCTTGGAGTCATTGTGGATAGTTCTCTGAAAACATCCACTCAATGTGCACCGGCAGTCAAAAAAGTGAACAGAATGTTGGGAATCATTAAGAAAGGGAAAGATAATAAGATAGAAAATATAATATTGCCTCTATATAAATCCATGGTACGCCCTCACCTTGAATACTGCATGTAGATGTGGTTGCCTCATCTCAAAAAAGATATATTGGACTTGGAAAAGGTTCAGAAAAGGGCAACAAAAATTATTAGAGGTATGGAATGGCTGCCGTATGAGGAGAGATTAATAAGACTGGAATTTTTCAGCTTGGAAAAGAGATGACTAAGGGGGGGATATGATAGAGGTCTAGAAAATCATGACTGGTGTGGAGAAAGTGAATAAGGAAGTGTTCTTTACTCCTTTTCATAACTCAAGAGCTAAGGGTCATCAAATGAAATGAATAGGCATCAGGTTTAAAACAAACAAAAGGAAGTATTTTTTCACACAACACACAGTCAACCTGTGGAACTCCTTGCCAGAGGATGTTGTGAAGGCCACAACTATAACAGGGTTCAAAAAAAGAACTAGATAAGTTCATGGAGGATAGGGCCATCAATGGCTATTAGCCAGGATGGGCAGGAATGGGTCCCTAGCCTCTGTTTTCCAGAAGCTGGAAATGGGTGACAGGGGCTGGATCACTTGATGATTACCTGTTCTGTTCATTCCTTCTGGGACACCTGGCATTGGCCACTGTCAGAAGACAGGATAGATGGACCTTTGGTCTGACCCAGTATGGCCGTTCTTATGTTCTTATGATAGAGGATCTCTGCTAAGCAGGGGTGAGAAGCTCAGGGCTCGGAAGGGGAGAGGCGGCTAGGAATGGAATCGATTCAGGGACAAGTGTTTAGGGGGCTTAGGAGAGCAATTAATGAAAGCCCCAGTTCTGGGTGGGTGCTGCTGTCTGGAATGGGTTTGCACCAATGGAAGATGGGGATTGGGTGGGACAGTCCAAGGGGCAGCCAGCGGATGGCATTTGGGGAAGGGATTTCCCTAATGGTGAGATCTGCAAGGCTGGGGACTCGTTTCCTGGAGGTTGGGAAGTCCTGTTCCTTGGGACACTCAAAGCTACCCTACATAGATCTCCCAGATATACAGCAAGGAACAACCCTGCTGTGGTCCCCACCTCCTGGACAGGGATGGCAGGGGTCTGATGCTGCTCTCACTGCGAACAGGAGTGGGCTGGCCAGATCTCTGCCATCTCTAGGTCCTAGGATCTGTTTAAGCTTCCCCCAAAAGTGCTGTGAAACATCACACGGAGGCCCCCCTGTCCCACCCAGCTGCTGCACCATTCCTCTCTCTTGCCTTTATGGAGCCTTCTGCCCTCTGCCCCATGCTCCCACTTTGGGAGAGAGCAAGTCGTGTATCCCCCCAGGTGCCTGGAGCACCAAAAGGCTAGGAGGCCACCTTCTCTAGTGGGAACATGCCTGCAGCCGGTGGGTGTCCCAGACCAGGGAAGAGAGCAGTGGGGCAAGATCACCAGTGAGAAGGGGCTTGGTGGGGGTCTCACATTTAAGCAGGATTAGCAGCTGGGAGCCATGGAACAATCTGGGGGGTTCAGCAAGGAGTTTAGAGAGCCCTAGGGGTGCCTCCCAGAATGTTCCAGGAGGGTGGCTGGGGGTAACTGCATCCTACAGAGATGGGTACTCCCCAGGCATTGGGGTGCTGGAAAGCAGCAGCTGAGTCCTGCAGTCCAAGCCCGTCCCTGCGGGCATGGAAGAGGAAAGTTTTTATTGCAAACACATGCAGAAGGGGCACACTGGGACAGCAGCAGGAGGGGGGTTGGGGAATGCAGCCCATCTCCAGAGGGCAGGAGGCTGTCTGGCCTGAGAGGGACCTGGATTGGCCTCACAGCACCTGATTGCACGGGGGTTCTCTGGCTCTTTAGACAAGAGAATTGTCACGCTGACCTTAGCCATGGCCAGGCCTGGCTGTTAGGCCAGTGTCAACACAAGACACAGTGTAAACAAAGCCTTGCCAAGGCCGGGGCAGGTGGAGGGAACCATCAAGCTTTAATTACACTGCTCAGAAACCCATTTGTGACACTGTGACCTGAGTCCCCCACCCCTGTCAATAAGCAGCTCGTGGGGAGATGAAATTCAGCCTCTACAGCTCTCATTTCCAAGGGAAAACTGGCTCATCTGAGCAACCAGCTGGGCAGTGATTAAATAAAGAGGCCTTCGTGATTCAGTCCTCTCTGAACAGCCCAAGCAGCTCTGAGGAGGTGGTGAAGCAAGCGGCGAGGGGAAAGCAGAGGTAATGAAGCCATGGCCACTCACGCACCATGCCACAGCGATCACCAGGACCATCAGTCCTTGGGGCCTGAGTGAAGGGTGACCGTTATTAGCACGCTGTTCTAGATGCTGAGCGTAAAGAATAGTGACACCTTTGCTCACTGGCCTCAGTGGACCTCTGAGTCATCCACCTGCCCTCCCTCCCTCCCTCCCTCCCTCACCCCCCCACCCCCCACAGGCAGGTGCAGAGCTGCCTGTCTGATTCATCCCGGGAGTCAGAGCAGGGTGGGGGTCACTCAAGCAGCACCGACTCTATTATAAGAGACAGAGTGGCTCCCTGAGGGAGGGCTAGGAACCAAGGCTGAAAAGCCCTGGGATTAGGTGTCTCAGGACAGGCTTTGCATTTGTAATTGAAGCCTTGGGGCTTTGTCAGGTTGGAGTGAAGGCCACGCCAGGAGAGAGCAGGTTTGGACAGTCCCCTCCTCGCTGTGGGAGAGACACTCGAACTACACCTGTTCTCATCAGCCACAATGAACAGACACACCTCAGTCTTCCAAACCCGACCCAACTTCTGCTCTGGTCTGTAGCAGCTTGGGCTGCCCTTTCCTTATCCAAACCAATGTGGCCACCCCCAACCTCTCACATAACAACAGCAACATCCCCCGCCCCATCTTCCCAGTGGATCTCCTGAGCGTTTATTCCCCCTGGACATTAATCAGCCCCTTCAATTTAAGGTTGAGGCAAGAGCAGCCTCAGGTGGGACCAAAGGGTAGGAAAAACTCCCTCCTCCTCCTCCCTTTTTTGACATTAACTCACCAAGGAAATTCATGTCAAGATGCACCATTAAACTCAGGGTCAGTTCTAGGGTCCCATGATTTACGGGGGGGAATGGTATTTTGAGGCCCCTGGATGTCACTATTTAAAAAACAACCCATCTTCCAGAAGTCCAGGGGCTGGTGAAACTCCTGGAAAATCTTGGATTTTAAGAGTTTACAAATAAAACGTAGCTCTGGTGTCAATGTTTTGCTGTGATTTAGAATGTATGTCAAGGATGAAGACTCTCCCATCTGCCGCTGTTCATGGCTTTACGTTGGACAACCTGGTTCATATTTTAGCCTCTCTCACAATTTAGGACCCTTTGATGATCTTTTGGGAAGGGGAGATAGAATGTCCCCTTTGCTCCCCGGTAGCTCCGGGCCTGATTAAAATCTCTCTCTTTGCCACCATGACTGTCCCTGTAAACTAATTCTAGCAGCTGGGAGGGCAGGGTCCATTCTCTCTGCAGCCACCAAGAAACTTCATTTGTACAAGCCACCAAAATACAGCCACTGGGATGGCTGGGCGAATGCTCTGCCCTACTCTAGCTGCAGCAGTGAACAACCAAGCATCAGTGAGATCTAAAAATCCCCCCCCTCCAGCCCTGAGCTAATTCTGATGGCTCTTTCTGCAGTGACACCACTCTGCCTGCACCCCTTCCTCGGTTTCACAGTTCCCAGGCATTCACCCCTTTGATAGACATGAAAGGTCTTGCTGACCTGGATTCAAGGGCAAATCCTTGGGGATGCGTGAGCAGAGACGCTGCGAACCTTTAGCCCACGCAGGATCTATTTTATTGCCCCGTTTTAAACCACTTGTGCTGCTCCTGTGCTATGCGCTTTGATCTCTCTCTTCCCCTGCAGTCTCTTGTGACACTAGATGGAGGAAAACTTATCCATGTGCAGAAATGGGATGGAAAGGAGACGACATTAGTCCGAGAACTAGAGGATGGGAAGTTAATTCTGGTAAGAGGGCAAAAGCATTCCTAGGATCTGCTAACAGCACCTGCCTTTCCATTCACTCAAGATATTGCCAATCACTGGGTGGCATCAGATAAGCTTAGAGGCTGTCTACAGCAGTAAGTTGTAACTGCTTTAACTAGCCCCGTTAAAGCAGTACAAAGCCCCTTGTGTGGAAGAAGATACATCAGCATAAAGGTGCATATTCCCTTACCAGAAAGAGAAATAGCTATCCTGGTAATAAGGTACATTTATACCAACATATACCAGGGAGGTACCGGTATAAAGATACACTCTCAACCCACAGTTAAACCAGTCCAACAAGTGTAGATCAGGCCTTGGACGGGTTAGAAGAACCAGAACAGCTGGCTGAATATCTATCCTATAGGGATAGGTTAAAAGCGGAGAGAGAAGCTAGGGGGCAGATCCCAAGATCTGTTAATTCCCTGAAATGCAGCCTAAGTTGCCGTGCCCTGCGGTGAATGCCTGACAGAACCTGCGGGGGGAAAAGTCAGCTGTGAAGCTCCTGACGAGGGACTGACCCCAAATCCTCCTCTAACCTCCCTTGTTTTGTTTCTGATTCCAGACTCTCACCATGGACGCTATTATCTGCACTCGCACCTATGAAAAGGCAACATAGACGCCAGCTCTCTGCTGATCACCTGGTGCTGAACTCACTGAATTGCCTATTCCCCCTCCCCCCCAATTTGTATTCAACTGAATATTTGAGCATGGAGCCAGTGCTGGTGAGCCCTCCCCTTCTGCCCGTGACTCTGCTTTCTGTGGTACTGTGTTTTTGTTTAATCTTGTAAAACCCCATGCGGAAAATAATAAACCAAAGTTGTTACAGATTGGTGTCTGGCTTGCTCTGGGAAAGGCTCACAAGCCATCTCCATACCAGGACTAATGTTCAGCAGCTCTAGCTATGGGCCTCACTCTCTGCTCTGGGCCGGGGATGGGTTCTGCTTCGGTAATACTGTGGCTTTGGACTTGCACAGACCAACAAACCCTAGCAAGGAAGGCAGAGCAGCTTAATACAGCCTTCGCTTCCAGGCTCACTGGGCAGCCAGGGCGGAACAAATATTCTTTTAAAAAATTCTAGATTTTTCCAGGGAGGGAAAGGCTGTTTTCTAGCCAGCTACAGTCGTAGCCCTGCTCAGAGCAGGTCAAAGCAGCCTGGTGTTTAAAATATCAGTGGTCTCTGCTGGCCTCTCTACTAGTGCTCCCGCCAGTGGAAAAACAACAGGATACCCATAAAGCTTAAGCTCAAATAAATTTGTTAGTCTCTAAGAACTCCTGTTCTTTTTGAGGATACGCAGTGTGGCCAGAGACATAAGGCCTCAATGCACCTACTCTACAACGCTCTAGTCATTGATTGATCAAACACTGTTTAACCTTGGATCAGTCCCTCCACCATCTTCTTTCAATCCCCCTCCAGTTTGCCAATAAGCTGAGCAGCAGTTGGGTCTTTTAGGATCACATGCTAGCTGCTAGATTCAAGGGTCCTGAAAAACAGAGGGATACTGCTACTCACCTGGATACAGCTCCACAAGTCTCTCCAATTCCCTCTCCATTCCAGCTCCATGAGTTCTCTTTGTTCGCATTTTGCATTACACTCCCTCTAGGGGCCTTGGCCCCAGGTAGAATTGCAGCTAAGGAAGGAGAAAAACATTTTCCCAGGGCTGACTTACCTTTAAGGAGCCTGTTCAGGCAACACAGATGTCTACTACTCTGGGGAAAGTTGGATCCAAATGCAGACATAATAGGCACTGTTCCCGTTTGTTTTGTAACCAGGCAGCTAAGAGGGTGCCACGGTGGTTTAAAAAGACAGTGTTCTACTACGATTACTACAGAGAAAAGCAAGCTGAAATTGCAATTCCAGCCTGCCCCCAAGTTTAGTATGAAGACCCCACAATGACACAGCCTTCAAACGTGTCTCTTTACTCCAACCACACAGGACTCACTTCAAGATTTCATTGTTAGGGGTCCCCCTGCAATGGATTAGTATCTGCCATGAAAGCACGAGTCACAATCTAGCCTGGTTTTCTCCGGGCTGTTATATTTTTCGCACCAGCAATTTTACTAGGAGTAGTTGTTCAGAGTATAATATATATATATACACACACACACACCATTCCACATAACCAAATCCTTACACCACAACTTCAGCAGAGAATGCTGCTGTGTAGCGTAAGCATGATACTGCGTATATGAGCAGAGGGGAAGATGGGAAATCAGAGTTAGGAGAAAGGGATGCCCAGCTAGATCCATCACACTGAGGTTTGGGAAATGAGTTTTCGACAACCAAGGAGTCCTGCTTTGGGACTTTTCAAAGAAGAGTCTGATTTTGAACTGAAAATTCAAGTGAAGCATATCACACCACGCCACCAGTGCTTGAAGACCTTATAAGTGGCAGAAATGTTTGGTCTTCCCTGACTTCGCTGAAGAACACATGTGGAATGAGAGCTCTCTCGATAGCCTGCCCTTTCAATCTAGGGCTGAATTCTTAAGCCTTGTCTACCTTGAGGAAATTCAATCTGGTGCTGCAAATGCACTAAAATTTATCTTGTAGTAGTGGCTAGGGGCCTGGTCAGTGATCAGGGCCCCCATTGTACTCTGCAGTGTACAAACAAAAGGTTTTGCAGGGTTTCCACTCATGTAGCTTACTTCAGTACGTTACTGGTTTAGCTGTATTGATGGAAGCCCTACTTTGCATCAGTTCAGTGCAGTCACATTAGAGTTGGCATATCCTTTTACACTGCAGTGAATTTCCTCAGTGCACCCAGGGCTTTCCCCGAGAGATTTTCTCCCTAGTGAGTTAAATAGGTGTATCAGAGTTTTAAATGAGAGTAAGAATCACTTATCTTCTCAATTAGGAACCACCCTTGTTGTCAGGGATGTCATTCTCTGGCCCATGTCATGCAGGAGGCTAGACTAGATGATCATAATATTTTCTGACTTGAATCCTTCTAGTTCTTCAGTTGTCAAGAGAGACTTTCAGACTTGCTCTCTCTCTGTACATCAGACTAGCAAGACAGTACAAAGCCACCTTTTTTCCTTGTCAGGTCAGTTGACCAGTCTGGGGCAGATTTATATGAGAAAGCTGCAGCATTTTAACAAAGGTAGTATTTGAAACTGATGCAAACCCCCTATGGGGACAACCCTTAGTTCAGCTTAACGGTGGTCTATAGAGGTTTATCTTACATGGATTTGAAACAGGTTTCAACTACTCTGAAATACACCCGTAAACCATTGCAACTTGTGTGTTTAGACAAGGCCTTTGTTTTGCTGCCCCAGACAAACGACTATAGCTACCCCAGGAACACTTTACTGGTATAGGAACAGTGTTACACTAGATCAGCAAAGAGCTCCTAGTGTGGACACAGCTCTACTGACAAAGCTGAGCTTTTGCTGGTATGGTAAGGCCACCCCCTACAGGGGACACAAGCTATAGCGGTAAAAGTGAGGTTTTGCTGGTATAACTGTGGCACAGCTCTGTCAGACAAAAATCACCCCCAACTGACATAGGTATGCCAGCAGAGTCTGGAGTGTAGATACACCAAAAAAAATCAAAACAGCATCAGAAGAATGTAATTGAGCATTTCAGAGGTTTATTTTTCATAATTTACACAGCTAGCAATACTGACAAAGCTAATGTTCACCTTGAGTGTCTCCATAACATAATTTAGCTGATTTGTTGCCAACCCTCTGCCACCGCTAGCAGGCAGAATGGACAAGATTGAGGGGTTGTCTACACACAAAAGCTTTTCTGCTTTTATTATCCCAGTGTAGTTAAAGCAATACAATCCCCCTACTGTGGATGTACTTTCTTATAAAGATGCCTTATACTGGTACAGCCATTCCTGCATGGCAAGGGATTAAGCTGTATCAGTATAAGGACCAGAGGCGCCAACTTTGTGATTTCCCCAGGAGTGCTGGACCCCGACTCTGCCCTCACCCCACCCTGCCTCTTCCTGCCCCGTTCCACCCCCTCACCCCTAGCACCTCCTACACACCACTGAACAGCCGATCGCGGCGGCCGGGAGGCGCTGGGAGGGAGGGGAAGGAGCTGATCTGTGGGACTGCCGGTGGGTGCTCAGCATCCACTATTATTTTTTCCCCCTGGCTGCTCCAGCCCCAGAGCACCCGTGCAGTCAGCGCCTATGATAAGGGCATAACGGAGTTCACACTAGGAGCTACACCAGTATAACTCTACTGCTAACAAAAATCACACCCCTAGCCACATAGTAACATGGTTACAAAAACAGTGCATAGAGCAGGACTGAGATGCAGAGGGGTGATAACTGTAACAATTAGCAGGGAGGCAGTGCCCATGACTAGACAATCAGCTGACAGGGTGTGTGAGTGGCTCCCTCTAACGTTTTGCAGGGACCAAACCCGAGTGGCACAGCTGTCACCCTTTGACAGGCACTGGATACGCTGCTGCTGTCCTGCACACTCCTTGCCGTTTCAAAGGAACTCACTGCAGCCCTGGCAGCTCACTCAGAGGAACGTGAAGCTTTACAGGATGGGAGAGTCACTGATGAATGGGTATAATTAATCTATTTTGGCAGGCAGAACCATTGGCCTCTCAGCAGGAGAATGGCAGCCTGTGTAACTTTATAGTGGATAATTAATTTCATAGTCAACATCTTTAACATCAGTGACTGAATGCTGCTTTAAGAAGGAAGCTCTTCATCCCTGAAACAAGCGTGTAGTGATTTAACTCTACTCTCTCCAGATAGTTTACTCTAGAAGGCTAGAGCAGGCAGGCAGGGAGATGACAACACCAGTGCCCCTTTCTAGCTCCTCTCCTTCTCATTCTTTGTGCTTTTTCTTGTGCTTCTTTTTCTTCTTCTTTTTCTGAGGCTTACTAGCTTTCTCCGAATGCTTGGCCCTCTTGCTGGCTGGCTGAGCCCCATCACTGTCCAAGTCGGTGCTGTCTGAATTGTCGGACTCTGATGACTTCTTGCTCTTGTGTTTCTTTTTCTTCTTCTTTTCCTGTTGGCAAGAAGGAGACAAAGCCACACCGGTTGCAAAGTGCTCACCTCTGCTCACTGGTTAAGGCAGCGAGCTGCTTTTCAGAACAAGAATGTCAAGTCATTTCTTAACATACCGCTTCATGCTGGGAAGAACAGGATGGGCTGCTGGTCGAGCTACGCAGCAGTTAAATAATTCTGACATGTCAAACCATATCAGCAAACTGAGGCTAGGGTTACCATAATGGGGGCTGTTTGATAAAGCACAAACCTCAATCCTTCAAACTGTTACTCGTGTAAGTAATCCCTACTCATGTGCCTAGTCTCACTGAAGTCAGAGACTATTCAAATATAGATGACTCACTTGGGAAGTAGTTGGCAAGATCAGGTCCTTGTTTATTCATAAAGTGGGTTTCTAAACTAGCTGGTCTAAAACCAATTTCTGTATCTCCCCTCCCCCGCACTCAAAAATGTGAAAGTAACTGAACCCCTTAAGCTTGGCAGGGAACCCTTGGGGACTGTTCCCTACAGCAGCAGTTCTCAGAAAGGGTTCTGTGGCCTGCAGTGGGCTGTGAACAGGTTTCAGAAGGTCTGCCAAGCAGGGCCAACATTAGACTCGCTGGAGCCCCAGCATCTGAGCAACTGAGCTTTGCTGGCCCCTATGGCGTGGGGCCACAGGCAACTGCCCTGCTTGCTACCCCCTAACACTGGCTCTGCCTTTTATATTCAGAAAACCAGTTGCTATGGCACAGGTGGGCCATGGAGTTTTTACAGCATTTGGGGGTGGGAGCCCACAGGGGATGGGCGGAAAGAAAAGGATTGAGAACTCCTGGATTAGAGCACTGGTGAGTGAGGGTACATGGAGCCTAGAGGAATATGAAGTGTACAAAAATAGAAAGAGGGGCATCGATCAGAATTGCTGAAAGTAGTACAAAGGGGCATAGTTCGGAGCAAGCAACAATGGAGCTGATACAGACTGGTGCCCCATTAGTGTATGCCGAATGGAAGCATCATTTGAAAAGAAATAGTCTCTTGCCTTTATGGCTGTGACGATAACCTCTTGAATGTGACTTACTGCTGTGCTCTTCTAGCCAACTTGTCTAGCTCTTAATATTTCCTCCTGATTCACCTGCCTCCAGCTCCTGCATCCAATTTTGACGCTCTTCTCAATTCTTGCCAGTTAATCTGCTAGGAGTTTGCTTATAAAAGTCATCCACAGTATATGTTTCCTACCTTTCTACTGATGATGGCGGCCACTTAAGTATGCTACAGAGCCACAATGCCTTTCTATGAAAGGCAGGGACAAACACACAACCTCACCAAAGGTGCAATCCTAACTCTCACTCATAGCTACTCAAAGCAAAACCTCATTTCAGTGGACCCGTCCAACACACACTTTATTAGGCATGAAGCAACTTAGGATAACCTACCCTCCCATTTCTAAAGCCAGACCTCTGAAGCCAAGAACTTGGCAGGATTCAAAAAAGGATTGGAAACTGACATGGAGAACAAGAATAGCCAGTGTTGCTATAATTAATATTCTTAAAGAGAGCTAGGAAAAGGATCTAAACTCTCATGTTTTGAGACATAAAACAATCACTGACTACTAAGCACAGGTTACCCCATAACTAGCAGAGCAGGATTTCTTCCCCTGAAGCAGTCAGACAGAGGATACTGAACTGAACAGACAGCTGGTATGATCCAGTAAGGCAATTCTTATGTTTAATTGGATGAAGAAACTTTAATGACAGGTTTATCTCATGGGGAATCCTGTTAGGGAGGGCAAGAGAGTACATTCATATTGATTTAATTTAGTAATAAAGTGAAGAAGTAAGGCTAATATTTACAATCAAGCATGCCTATGCCATAACATTAGCAAAATATACCTCTGTTGAAATAGGTAGTAAATAAAAGCAACTGAAGCCAAATAGTGTGTTTATAAGGACACTTGATCACAGAAGGGAATAAATCAAAAATGTTACTTTGTTTAATAACACATGGACTCAGCTCAGCCAGACATACTAAGGTCCTACTATTGTTGTTAAAACAAGGAGAACAAAAATGGAAGGTTTATACAGCTGTTCCAGTTTATACTGCTGGAGAACAACAGTTCTTGAAGTCACTTTGTATTGTATAATGAATGGACTGTTAGAACAAGTTTAAAAAGCATCAAAGAATAGGAGTCACCATCTGAATGGTCCACATCAGCACCTCCAAGAAAAGGAACCAGGTTGGACCACATGGGATAGGATAAAACAGCCTGTTTTCTTCAGCACATTGCTGCCCAAAAGCCAAAGATGCCTAGAAAGATGACTGAGATCCTAGGCCGGCCACCTGGGAGGCCTCCTGGTGACTCCAAGTAAAGTACCTATCTTGGATAGGCACCTTTAACTGTCTCTTATTTTCCAGCAATTCAGGTTGCCTGCTAGTTCATCGGAAAGAGACTATAATCCCGTCTGTCCTTCACTCCACCTATGTTTGCAGCGTTAACTCCTGCTATGAATAATAACTGAGCTAAAGGCTGGTGGCTGAGTAAAGATCTGGTGAGAAGTAATACAAACTTTCTCTTTGGGTGACTAACCAAATCACTCACTGACCACCTCTTGAAACAAAGCACCTAATGTGTGAGGAAGCATACATGCTTGTGTATGTGCTCTAAAGACTGACAGAGTTAGTGTGTATGTCTTTATTTTGGAACAGGTTCCAATTAAGATTGTGGTAAAGTAGCTTTAAAACTGAAGACGTTACTGTTAACTACATGTACTGTGAACTGTAGAACTGTACATGTGTTTACCCTAGTTAATGGTTTCATACTGCTTTTCAAGTTCTAGGTGTATGTAGATATAAAGTGAGACCAAGCCTTCAAAATTTTTGTACTGCTCTCAGTCTATCATAATGTAGGAGTTTATTTTAGGTAGTTAGGAGTGTTTATCTGATCCTGAGACAATCATTCACTGGGAAGTGGGCAACAAGGGCTGACTACTACATATTAGGAAGGAGACCTTGATGAACTGGAATGTAAATAATTGACCAAATTGTCTTGTGATCTAGCCTTGGTTTGTGTTTCTTCTGTTGTGTTAGCAACATCAAAATCCGTAACTAATTGGCAAGTGAGGATGAGGGACTGAGTCAGGGGACTCAGGCGGAAAATCTAAACAAAGTCACTTTCCAAGCCAGTAATTGAGTGTAAGTGTTATTCTCTATTCTGTGTACTTTGATTCTGAAAACCTAAACAGCTGTATCAACCAATGTTCTAATTTATGTAACCAAATCATAGTCCAATACCATTTTTGCCTTCTATCCTATATGATTAGTTGCTAGTGTTAATTAAGGATATTTAATAAATTCTATAAATCTACTTTCAAATCATTTTTGTTTAGTTAAGCAATTGAAATTAAAAGAACTCTACGCTACCCGCCAGATCGGCAGGCAGCGATCGATCCAGTGGGGGGTTGATCACATCTAGTTTAGAAGCGATAAATCAATCCCTGAGCACTCTCTCGTCGACTCCTGTACTCCAGCGCTGAGAGAGGCGCAGGCAGAGTCGACGGGGGAGCAGCAGCAGTCGATTCACCGCGGCGAAGACACCACGGTAAGTCGATCTAAGTACGTCAACTTCAGCTACGTTATTCATGTAGCTGAAGTTGTGTAACTTAAATCAATCACCCCCCCCAGACCAGGGCTAAGAAATGTGGTAGGGGTAATGAGTTAAATAGTTGCTTAACAAAGGTTTTCTTTATACTCTGTCTTTCTTACAATAGCTCTGAAAGGTATTGCTACCAGTGGGTGAGATTAAACAGGGAAATGGTAAGTTCAGAAGGGGCCATCTGTCTTGACCCCCTTTTGGGGCAGCATGAGCAAATGCCTGGATGTCTTGGAGTGTTGGGCTTTCCCCAGTTCAACCAACCTGCTTTTGCGTACCCAACACTTCTACAGAATTAGAGCATTTTTAAACAAAATTTCTAAACGAGTACGACATTGCACCTGTGTATTCTAGGAGGTGGTTAGTGAAAAACCCAGATGACCAGTTTTTCCTTAAGAATGTGATGCTGCCTGTCCAGTCCATCTGCTCTTGTGAGGCTAGAGCACAATGTGGTACCACATCCCACATTCTAGGCCAACCAGCACCACTAACTGGCTTTAATAATACTTTGCAATCCTGATGTGCTTTACCAACATCAATTTGTAGAGCCCTGCACGGATACAAATTTATACTCTCAGATGTGGATCTCTGTGGATATAAATTGGTATCCGCGGAACTGCAGGGCTCCTAGGAACCGCAGCAGCGAAAGGAGCAGAGCATGGGGCCGCCTCTCCCAGGAGCCAGTGCCCCGTGCCGGCAGCTCCTCTGGCGTGCTTGTACCGACTCCAGTCCCGCCCACTGGGGCGGGCACCAGGTTCACCGTCAACTTGTGCTCTAGTGGCGCGCACGCCCCCAGACAATAGACGCAGACAGCTGCATGGAAGGGACCAGGGCAGGGCCGGGGAAAGTGCAGCTACGCTGCAGGAGAGGGAGCCCCTGGGAGAGGCGGCCCCACATTCTTCCTCTTTCACTGCTGCAGTTCCTGGGAGAGCCCTCGCGTTCCGTGGATACAGATTGGCATCCATGGGTATAAATTTGCATCTGCACAGGGCTCTATCAATTTGGCTCCCAGCTTTGTGCTCACTATAGACGATGCTGGCCTTTAATAATAATCCCTAGCTCTTCTACACGGTTTTCCATCAGCAGATCTCAATGCACTTTACAAAATGAGGTTAGCACCATTTTATTCCCATTGTTTACAGATGGGGAAACTGAGGCAGAGAGGAAGTGACTTGCTGTAGGTCATCCAGCATGCCAGTGGCAGGGCTGGGAATAGAACCCAAGCCAGAGTTCAGTACTCTTACCCACAAAACTCTCAGGAATGGATTATCATGCACTAGGGGCTGTTTTGCATTTTTCATACAGTTCAAGGTTGAAAAGGGGTTGGGGAGGGGAATGGAGGTTTCCTGGGCAGAAGGGGTGCCAAGCATACAAACCAGGCTGGTGAAATTAAACCATTGCCTGGAAAAAATATTTGTGCCAACTGAAAAGGGTTAAGAACAACTTCAAAGATCAACTACACAAACTCCATCACTCCCAGATCACAGGAAATGAAGCCAATATAAGGTTTACACTGTGCCATAGTCAGATATTTGAGTGTCATTTATTTGCTGTGGGACTGTTGCACTGGTAAGCACAAGCTCACTCTTCACTGTGCCTGTTTCTGTGAGGGTCTTCTGACCTTCCCTCCCCCGGGCACTAACAAGATATACTCTAACAATGAGTGTACTGTATCAGGATTTTTCCCAACTGTAACTTGTCTCTGCCCCAACTCCCTTCTCCCCCCAGCCCCCTTTGTTCGTTGTCACCCCTTGCTATGTGTATCTCATTTAGATTGAAGTCATCCAGCCACTGTAATGCTCTATTAACTGACAGTGTAAGCAGTGCACAGAGAACACAACATTTCTGAGCATGCATCCTCTATTAACAAGCATTAAATCAATAACGGGGTTAAAACAAGTTAACTGTCCAGTGGTTAAAGCATGAGAGGGCTGGCATGAAAGGAAATATGGGGGGTTGTGGGGATGAAGCTAGCCCTTGTTGCTCAGGAAACCAGTCACAAAGCAGTGGGGTGGAGGAAGGCAGAGTCCACTTCCCTCTTCCAGGTGAAGGAAAGACCACTGCACAGCGTCCGTAATGCGAATCACCTGGGCACAGGCCTGCTGGCTGGAGAAGTCCTGGGCTATTCATGCTTGCTTGACATGAGAAGAGATGAACAAGGGATCTCAGTAGAATCATAGAATATCAGGATTGGAAGGGACCTCAGAAGGTCATCTAGTCCAACCCCCTGCTCGAAGCAGGACCAAGTCCCAGTTAAATCATCCCAGCCAGGGCTTTGTCAAGCCTGACCTTAAAAACCTCTAAGGAAGGAGATTCTACCACCTCCCTAGGTAACGCATTCCAGTGTTTCACCACCCTCCCAGGGGAAAAAGATTTTCCAAATATCCAATCTAAACCTCCCCCACTGCAACTTGAGACCATTACTCCTCGTTCTGTCATCTGCTACCATTGAGAACAGTCTAGAGCCATCCTCTTTGGAACCCCCTTTCAGGTAGTTGAAAGCAGCTATCAAATCCCCCCTCATTCTTCTCTTCTGTAGACTAAACAATCCCAGCTCCCTCAGCCTCTCCTCATAAGTCATGTGTTCTAGACCCCTAATCATTTTTGTTGCCCTTCGCTGGACTCTCTCCAATTTATCCACATCCTTCTTGTAGTGTGGGGCCCAAAACTGGACACAATACTCCAGATGAGGCCTCACCAATGTCGAATAGAGGGGAACGATCACGTCCCTCGATCTGCTCGCTATGCCCCTACTTATACATCCCAAAATGCCATTGGCCTTCTTGGGAACAACAGCACACTGCTGACTCATATCCAGCTTGTCATCCACTGTCACCCCTAGGTCCTTTTCCGCAGAACTGCTGCCTAGCCATTCGGTCCCTAGTCTGTAGCGGTGCATTGGATTCTTCCGTCCTAAGTGCAGGACCCTGCACTTATCCTTATTGAACCTCATCAGATTTCTTTTGGCCCAATCCTCCAATTTGTCTAGGTCCTTCTGTATCCTATCCCTCCCCTCCAGCGTATCTACCACTCCTCCCAGTTTAGTATCATCCGCAAATTTGCTGAGAGTGCAATCCACACCATCCTCCAGATCATTTATGAAGATATTGAACAAAACCGGCCCCAGGACCGACCCCTGGGGCACTCCACTTGACACCGGCTGCCAACTAGACATGGAGCCATTGATCACTACCCGTTGAGCCCGACAATCTAGCCAACTTTCTACCCACCTTATAGTGCATTCATCCAGCCCATACTTCCTTAACTTGCTGACAAGAATACTGTGGGAGACCGTGTCAAAAGCTTTGCTAAAGTCAAGGAACAATACATCCACTGCTTTCCCTTCATCCACAGAACCAGTAATCTCATCATAAAAGGCGATTAGATTAGTCAGGCATGACCTTCCCTTGGTGAATCCATGCTGGCTGTTCCTGATCACTTTCCTCTCATGCAAGTGCTTCAGGATTGATTCTTTGAGGACCTGCTCCATGATTTTTCCAGGGACTGAGGTGAGGCTGACTGGCCTGTAGTTCCCAGGATCCTCCTTCTTCCCTTTTTTAAAGATTGGCACTACATTAGCCTTTTTCCAGTCATCTGGGACTTCCCCCGTTCGCCACGAGTTTTCAAAGATAATGGCCAATGGCTCTGCAATCACAGCCGCCAATTCCTTCAGCACTCTCGGATGCAACTCGTCCGGCCCCATGGACTTGTGCACGTCCAGCTTTTCTAAATAGTCCCTAACCACCTCTATCTCCACAGAGGACTGGCCATCTCTTCCCCATTTTGTGATGCCCAGCGCAGCAGTCTGGGAGCTGACCTTGTTAGTGAAGACAGAGGCAAAAAAAGCATTGAGTACATTAGCTTTTTCCACATCCTCTGTCACTAGGTTGCCTCCCTCATTCATTAAGGGGCCCACACTTTCATTGGCTTTCTTCTTGTTGCCAACATACCTGAAGAAACCCTTCTTGTTACTCTTGACATCTCTTGCTAGCTGCAGCTCCAGATGCGATTTGGCCCTCCTGATATCATTCCTACATGCCCGAGCAATATTTTTATACTCTTCCCTGGTCATATGTCCAACCTTCCACTTCTTGTAAGCTTCTTTTTTATGTTTAAGATCCGCTAGGATTTCATCGTTAAGCCAAGCTGACAAAAAGACTTATTTTATTTTACTTTTTTAGTTCAACCGGTTGAAAGATTGTTAACAAGGCTCAAGGTCTGGCTGTGAACATGCTTCAAGGAGCGGAAGGACAGAGGGAGATGAGGCAGCAAAGTAATGGGAGCCCTAACCATAACCTTTTCATTGTTTCTGTCATATAAAGAATGATTTACATTCCTCCCTAGAGGGGAGTGTAACGGGAGAAGCCAAGTGTCACCGAAGCTGACAGCACTCCTTATTATCTTAGGGAAGATGTTCTCCAGTAACCTCGAGCCCATCCCAGGGCTCATGGGGAGTTTTGCTGGAACAGCCTTGCTGTAAATCACTCCTGCCCTGTCACAGCTGTTAGTGCTGTGCAGTCACTTGGTGAGGAAATAGAAATAAATAGTCAAGCCAACTGGTATAGAATCATAGAATATCAGGGTTGGAAGGGACCTCAGGAGGTCATCTAGTCCAACCCCCTGCTCAAAACAGGACCAATCCCCAATTAAATCATCCCAGCCAGGGCTTTGTCAAGCCTGACCTTAAAAACTTCTAAGGAAGGAGATTCTACCACCTCCCTAGGTAACGCATTCCAGTGTTTCACCACCCTCCTAGTGAAAAAGTTTTTCCTAATATCCAACCTAAACCTCCCCCACTGCAACTTGAGACCATTACTCCTTGTCCTGTCATCTTCTACCACTGAGAATAGTCTAGAACCATCCTCTTTGGAACCACCTCTCAGGTAGTTGAAAGCAGCTATCAAATCCCCCCTCATTCTTCTCTTCTGTAGACTAAACAATCCCAGTTCCCTCAGCCTCTCCTCATAAGTCATGTGTTCCACTCCCCTAATCATTTTTGTTGCTCTCCGCTGGATGTTTTCCAATGTTTCCACATCCTTCTTGTAGTGTGGGGCCCAAAACTGGACACAATACTCCAGATGAGGCCCCACCAATGTCGAATCTGTAAGGAGTGAAACTTTCCTAGCTGGAGAGGAAGGCTACCTCACATTGCCAGGGATATTTCTTCCCTTAGAAGAGAAGATCCTATAGCCTCTTCCCAGATTATTAACACCACACAAATGTGATTCGATGTAAATCCAACAAAGTTGAATATTGGAGAATGACATGGTTTGTAAATGGTTTAGAGTAAGTGCTTTGAAATACTATATAACTATTCACATAGGACAGTGATGGGACCACAAATACCTAGCTAGAGGGCAGTGTGCTCCAAAACAAGTGACTTTTGCCTTTTTTTCCTGTAAAGTTGTGATATTAGCATTGTTTGGCATGACAACCAACCAGCCTGTATTTTTAGTAATCCACACTACGGGGCCTGTTTATTTATATAGTTTATTTGACCTACAACAGGATTTAAATATTTTGGGCATGCTGGAAAGACGCAATGGTGGCAAAAGACAGGTTACAATGCTGGAGGCTGTAGTGGGCTTCATTCTGACTGGAAATCAAAGAAATTTTTTTCATCCTACAGAACATATAGGAGAGACTGTAGCAAAGAGTATCACTGTCTCCTATAATTACAACTACTTTCAATGGTGCGCGCTCTCTCTCTCTCGAGTTATGGAGAGACAATAGTCTCTTCCATAATTACGATGTGGTTCCTTTGTGGAGAAGCAGCTATGTAAAAATAGCATCTTTGAATTGTATTTAGGTTCTTATACTGCACCCAACACCCTATTCAAGTGTCTCTGTCTTCTTTACTCATAACTCTGAAGATTATGTTCCTATTAACCTTGTACCATCCCACACAGCTGGATGTTGTTCTGGCTCATACAAGTGGCAAGAGAAATAACTTAGCTGCAACTATAGGATCAAATTCAGCTCTCAGCTAAATCAGCGAAACCCCTCTGGAGGCAATGTGGCTGCTCAGATGTAAATTAGGGCAGAATTTGGTCTACAGAATCTTTATTGATGGTGATGATGCATTAGCTGACTCCTGATTCTCAGCTGAGTTTGCAGGACTGGAAGATAGAAAAAACTTCTTTTATTTTTCTTGTAAACACACTCCAGATTTAAAGGTGCTCAGAGAGACAACACATGTTCTAAAGGTTGTCTGTGCAGTGTGTGAAGTAGCACTTCCTTATGTTTGTTTTAAACCTGACGCCTATTAATTTCATTGGGTGACCCCTACTTCATGTGTTACATGAAGGGGTAAATAACACTTCATTTTCTCCACACCATTCATAGTTTTATAGATTTCTCATACCCGTCTCCTCCCCTTAATCATCTCTTTTCTAAGATGATCAGTCCCAGCTTTTGTAATCTCTCCTCATGCGAAAGCTGTTCCATTCCCCTAATCGTTTTACTTGCCCTTCTCTGCACCTTTTCCAATTCTAATAGAATTTTTCTGAGACAAGCTATACATGAAGGAACAGACTGGAAAAATACTTCTGAAATATTGTTCCAGTTCTTTTTGAAAGTCACCTTTCAAAACCAGCTCTGTTTGGGATTATGTAAATCCAAGAAGATTGTGCTGTCACTTTATATGCATTAGTCAGACCACTTTTGACGCACAGTGTCCAGTTTAGGACCTTTTATGTGAAGAAAGATGTAGCTTAGCTACAGAAAGCACAGCATTTGAGCAGAAAATTAGATGCTTAAGTGGAATTAAATAAACTGAAGGAGATTTTAGTCTTATACCTGGGAATAGCTGACCTCTTATGGATGGGGGATGTGTGGGGGAAAAAAAATCAGAAGGGAAATTTTTGCTCAGTATATTTTCCTCCTACACATGCCCAGCCGAGACTAGGTATGCACTATGCCATGGGAGTTTTTTGTTCTCCTGTGACCCAAAAAGTTAAAGAGTTGTTTCAGTAACAAAACTTGAGGCAGCTTTCACAGAACTTTTTCATAATCTAAGGTATTTATCTGGCCCCCATTACCATAATACCGGAGAACCTCACAATCTTTAGTGTAGTAACATATGAGGGGAAACTGATGGACAGGGAGGCTAAGTGACTTGCTCAAAGTCACATAAGAAGTCTGTTGCAGAGCAGAGACTTGAACCCAGGTCTTAGGCTAGGGACCTAGCCATTGGACTACTGAGAAGTTATATCAACAATGTGACAAAGTTAGTTGGGTTCTATGTGAATACAGAGTCTGGTACAGACTACTGTTTCCTGAACAAAAGCTGGCATTTGTGCTGATCAGCGTGAATCATCACTTAGAAGTTAGCTGGCCCTCCATGCAGTCTTCTCATTAATATTTCATTAGCTTTAGTCCTGCAAAGTCCATGGGCAGTCAGGGTGCCTAGGGGCCTGTGCGTGTGAGAGAATCCCATCTAATACTAGTTGATAACAGTCTGCCTTTTGAGTAGACATGACTAACACCGCTGTGCACTTTCTTTACTTTCAACAATTCCCTCAGATAGAGTGGGTAAGTAGACCCACAGACTAGTGATGCCTCCAGGCTGTAGGTCTCATTCCCAACTAAAGAATTCCCTAGCTAAAGAATTAATATAATTTAAATTTATCAGACTGACCACCTTCTGTGATCCAAGAGAGCAATGTAAAAGTACAGATTCCCGGTTTTTCTCCGCAAATAAGTATGCCTGAATCCAAGATGGCATTTGAATGTCAGCAATCTAAACAAGATGACCTCTTGGTGACCTCTGATGTAAAGATCAATCCTACACTTAGAGCACAACTCCTACACAAAAGTCCTAAAGAACTGAACAGTAAATCACCACCACATCTTTGGAACCATCCTACAGAATTTAATTATAAACACTACTGTAGAATTCCATAGGCTAGTCCAAAACCCTGCAGGAATGAACTCATTCTCTATTACATTTCAGAGGTTTATAGAACAGGTTCAATAGAGCCCCGCTTGTATTGCCACGATTAAGTTCTCCAGGGCTTTTTTGAGAAGAAAAAGTAAATCTACCCAATTCCAATATTCCAGCTCAATTGTACCATGGAAGAGATTCAGGTACCATTGCATGCAGGAGGAACACTTCGATAGCGTCAAGTCATTCAAGGTGCAAATCAATTCACAATGGAGAGAGGCGAACAGCTGGGTTCCCCCAAGATCTGTACTGGGACTTGTGTTGTTCAACATATTCATTAATTATATGGAAAATGGAGTGAACTGTGAAGTGGTAAAATTTTCAGATACAAAATTGTTCAAGATAGTTAAGTCCAAAGCTGACTGTGAAGATTTACAGAGGGATCTCACAAAACTGGGTGACTGTGCAACAAAATGGCAGATGAAATTCTACATTGATAAGTGTAAAGTAACGCACA
This sequence comes from Chelonia mydas, assembly GCF_015237465.2. Classification (NCBI taxonomy): domain Eukaryota; kingdom Metazoa; phylum Chordata; order Testudines; family Cheloniidae; genus Chelonia; species Chelonia mydas. Next base: position 15,603,190 of record NC_051259.2, on the reverse strand, counting down.
CTGGAAAAAATAATAATCCCAGCTGCATACAGTAACTCCTCACTTAAAGTCATCCCAGTTAACGTTGTTTTGTTGCTGATCAATTAGGGAACATGCTCGTTTAAAGTTGTGCAATGCTCCCTTATAACGTTGTTTGGCAGCCGCCTGCTTTGTCCACTGCTTTCAGGAAGAGCAGCCCCTTGCAGCTAGCTGGTGGAGGCTTGGAACCTGGGTGGACCGGCAGCCCCCCTAGCAGCTCCCCACTCCCCTAAGTTCCCTGTGCAGCAGCCACCCAGCAGGCTATTACTGCGGGCAGTTTAGCTGTCCCTCCCCCCACTGCCATGCACTGCTTGTGCCCTCTGTCTTGGAGCTGCTCCCTGAGCCTCCTGCTTGCTGTGGGGGAGGGAAGGGGGGGGGGGGGGAGGGAAGAGAGGTGCTAATGTCAGGGTGTCCCCCTCCCCCCTGCTCCTGCACCCCCTTACCCAGTCTTCCATAGAGCAGGGGACACACACGACAGGGCTCAGGATGGAGGGAGCTTCCTGGCAGCCACAGTCTCAGTTTGCTGATCTACTTAACAAGGCAATAAAAAGACCAGGAGTACTTATGGCACCTTAGAGACGAACAAATTTATTTGAGCATAAGCTTTTGTGGGCTACAGCCCACTTCATCGGATACATAGAATGAAACATATAGTACGAACACACACACACACACACACACACACACACACACACACACACCCCATGAAAAGGTGGAGTAAGAGGCTAATTAATTAAGATGAGCTATTATCAGCAGGAGAAAAAAAAAAAAAACTTTTGTAGTGATAATCAAGATGGCCCATTTAGACAATTGACAAGAAGGTGTGAGGATACCTAACATGGGGAAATAGATTCAATATGTGTAATGACCCAGCCACTCCCAGTCTTTATTCAAACCCAAGTTAATGGTATCTAGTTTGCATATTAATTCAAGCTCAGCAGTTTCTCCTTGGAGTCTGTTTTTGAAGCTTTTCTGTTGCAAAATTGCCACCTTTAAATCTGTTACTGAGTGGTCAGAGAGGTTGAAGTGTTCTCCTACCAGTTTTTGAATGTTATGATTCCTGATGTCAGATGTGTCCATTTTTTCTTTTGTGTACAGACTGTCCGGTTTGGCCAATGTACATGGCAGAGGGGCATTGCTGGCACATGATGGCATATATCACATTGGTAGATGTGAAGGTGAACGAGTCCCTGATGGCATGGCTAATGTGATTAGGTCTTATGATGGTGTCACTTGAATAAATATGTGGACAGAGTTGGCATCAGGCTTTGTTGCAAGGATAGATTCGTCGGTTAGTGTTCTTGTTGTGTGGTGTGTGGTTGCTGGGGAGTATTTGCTTCAGGTTGGGGGGCTGTCTGTAAGTGAGGACTGGTCTGTCTCCCAAGATCTGTGAGAGTGAGGGATCATATTTCAGGATAGATTTGATGATGTGCTGGAGAGGTTTAAGTTGGGGGCTGAAGGTGATGGCTAGTGGCATTCTGTTATTTTCTTTGTTGGGCCTGTCCTGTAGTAGGTGACTTCTGTGTACTCTTCTGGCTCTGTCAATCTGTTTCTTCATTTCAGCAGGTGGGTATTGTAGTTGTAAGAATGCTTGATAGAGATCTTGTAGGTGTTTGTCTCTGTCTGAGGGGTTGGAGCAAATGCAGTTGTATCTTAGAGCTTGGCTGTAGACAATGGATCGTGTGGGGTGTCCTGGATGGAAGCTGGAGGCATGTAGGTAAGTATAGCAGTCAGTAGGTTTCTGGTATAGGGTGGTGTTTGTGTGACCATCGCTTATTAGCACAGTAGTGTCCAGGAAATGGACCGCTTGTGTGGATTGGCCTAGGCTGAGGTTGATGGTGGGATGGAAATTGTTGAAATTATGGTGGAATTCCTCAAGAGCTTCTTTTCCATGGGTCCAGATGATGAAGATGTCATCAATGTAGCGCAAGTAGAGTAGGGGCATTAGGGGACAAAAGCTGAGGAAGTGTTGTTCTAAGTCAGCCATAAAAATGTTGGCATACTGTGGGGCCATGCGGGTACCCATAGCAGTGCCACTGATTTGAAGGTATACATTGTCCCCAAATGTAAAATAGTTATGGGTGAGGACAAAGTCACAAAGTTCAGCCACCAGGTTTGCCGTGACATTATCGGAGATACTGTTCCTGAAGGCTTGTAGTCCATCTTTGTGTGGAATGTTGGTGTAGAGGGCTTCTACATCCATAGTGGCTAGGATGGTGTTTTCTGGAAGATCATGGATGGACTGTAGTTTCCTCAGGAAGACAAAGATGTCTGGAAGATAGCTGGGAGTGCTGGTAGCACAGGGCCTGAGGAGAGGGTCCACATAGCCAGACAATCCTGCTGTTAGGGTGCCAATGCCTGAGATGATGGGGCATCCAGGATTTCCAGGTTTATGGATCTTGGGTAGCAGATAGAATACGCCTCGTCGGGGTTCTAGGCATGTGCAAACTAGATATCATTAACTTGGGTTTGAATAGAGACTGGGAGTGGCTGGGTCATTACACATATTGAATCTATTTCCCCATGTTAAGTATCCTCACACCTTCTTGTCAACTGTCTAAATGGGCCATCTTGATTATCACTAAAAAAGTTTTTTTCTCCTGCTAATTGCTGCTCATTTTAATTAGCCTCTTACTCAACCTTTTCATGTTCTCTGTATGTATATATACACATACATCCATTCATACACACACACAAACCCCTTCTTACTATATGTTCCATTCTATGCATCCGATGAAAGGGCTGTAACCCACGAAAGCTTATGCTCAAATAAATTTGTTAGTCTCTAAGGTGCCACAAGTCCTCCTTTTCTTTTTGCTGATACAGACTAACATGGCTGCTAATCTGAAACTCAACAAGGCAGTGTACTTGAGAGTGGGGTCAGCATACTTAAAGGGGAAATGCACATCTCTCTCTCTCTGACTGACACACACACACACACACGGTGTGGGTCTTGTCTGCCATGCTGTCTCCCCTCCCTTCATTCGTGCTGCCTTGTAGGGTGTGAGGCTACATTAACAACAACAAGTTAACTCTTGAGGGCTCAGCCAATTGCTAGATCATCATTTAGCAGTAAGGCATTCCCTGGAAAATATCCCACCCTCTGACTTCACCACCTCAACCAAGCTTCACAATCATCGCTGTGTACAGTATTAAATTGTTTAAAACATATACTGTGTGTATATAATACAGTTTTTGTCTGGTGAAAATTTTTCCCTGGAACCTAACCCTCCCGATTTACATTAATTCTTATGGGGAATTTGGATTCGCTTAACGTCGCATTTTTCAGGAACGTAACTACAACGTTAAGTGAGGAGTTACTGTGTATGTGTGTGTGTATATATATATATATATATATATATATAAAAATAAAATGATGGGTTCTAAATTAGCTGTTACCACTCAAGACAGATCTTGGAGTCACCATGGATAGTTCTCCAAAAACTTCAGCTCAATACACAGTAATAGTCAAAAAGGCTAACAGAATGTTAGGAACTATTAGGAAAGGGACAGAAAAGACGACAGATATCATAATGCCATTATATAAATTAATGGTGCACCCACACCTTGAATATTGTTTCCAGTTCTGGTCACCCCATCTCAAAAAGAATATAATGGAACTCTAAAAGGTTCAAAGAAGGGTAACAAAAATGATGAAGAGCATGGAATGACTTCCATACGAGGAGAGACTAAAAAGATTAGGGCTGTTCAGTTTAGAAAAAAAGACGATTAAGGGGGGTTATGATAGAGGTCTATAAAATCCTGGTGAGGAAAAAGTAAATAGAGAAAATTGTTATTTACCCTTTCCTACAATACAAGAAACTAGCGGTCAACAGACAAAATTAAACAGGCAACAGGTTAAATGCAAACAAGAGGAAGTACTTCTTCACCCAACACACTATTAACCTGTGGAACTCATTGCCAGGAGATGATGTGACGGCCAAAAGTATAATTGGGTTCAAAAAAAGAACTAGATAAGTTCATGGAGGATAGGCCCCTCGGTGGCTATGAGCCACAATGGTCAGGAATGAAATCCCAAAATCTGGGTGTCCCTAAATCTCTGACTGCCAGAAGCTGGTAGGGGAAGACAGAGTGAATCACTCTAACTGCCCTGTTCTGTATACTCCTCCTGAAGCACTGGTACTGGTCACAGTCACGCACAGAATACCGGGCAAGATGGACCACTGGTCTGACCCAGTATGGCAGTTATCTTATCTCATTACAAGCATCCAAGTTACTTTGTTATGTCCTTATTTTTTTAAGAAAATTTATGCACTCTGAAAAGGGTCCTCAAATCTCTGTGAAAGTAGTTTGTGACAAAGTTTTAAGAACTTAAAAAAAAAAAATTTAAGAAAGTATATAGGAGTGCGACAGATATGGCAATTTCCTACAATATATTTGGGAGATCTTACTGAATTAAGTTTAGGTAGCTTTGGAATCAATTACACCATAAACACCAAATTCAAGTCTTATTGTGGGATTGTATGCAACTTCTCTAGCGGGGAGATGTGACCAGAGTAAACCCGAGGAAGTGGTATGAGCTTCAAAGCACTACAGTATTTTAAATAAGTGCCAGACAAGGAGACAGTTTTGGACCAAACAGAGTTGAGTGGGTTTCTTAGGAAATATCCAGGAGGAGGTGAATGCAAATTCCCACCTCTAGACCCAAACTTTGCCAAGCTATGCCCTGTAGAGAAACCCACTGTCTGCTGATTACCTATTCCTGGAATCTGAAGATCAAAGTCCTGAGCTGCATAAAGGAGGGGCTCATGGATTCTTGGGTGTGATTGTTCTGAACCGAAGTTCTTATGAACTTGTAACCACAGAAAATCCCCTTTATGGGGTGAGAAGGGCTGATCACCTGCCAGAACCCTTTTGGGATTGGGGTGTTTTCTGGTAAGCTTATTAGCATGCAAGTAGGTCCTTTTATTTTTTAAGGAGTTTTTTTAATGGTGTTGAAAAAACGACAAACCTCATTAAACCTTATTGGTTTTATTTAATGCTCAGGCAGTCTGACTTGCTGGGGAGCTCGCAGTATAGGTAGGGAACTGTGCAGCCTGGAAAAACCCCAGTCAGGAAAAAATCCACATGTCTCTGCCCAGGAGAGATGGCTAAAGAGCCTGCAGTCTAGAGTGGGTGCCCGTGATGGACCACAAGGGCGTGCCCTGAACTGTGACAAGGCGGGGTAGAACTATCAAGCCATTCCAGACATGAAGGACCCATGGCTGGCTTCCACTCCCATGCTACTGTGTATAAACAGATGGGGTGAAGAGCTCCATTTGACACTGAAAGCCTAGAGATAAACTAGAGTTAGAGTTACTTCACTAGATGGAAGCTCAGTTCTATCATTCGTTTTTGTGGAGAAGAGAATGAAAGAATGGACAAGTGGACTACATGGAAACCGATGAGACTGTAAGACTACAGTATACTATCATAGAATATCAGGGTTGGAAGGGACCTCAGGAGGTCATCTAGTCCAACCCCCTGCTCAAAGCAGGGCCAATCCCCAATTTTTGCCCCAGATCCCTAAATGGCCCCCTCAAGGATTTAACTACAACCCTGGGTTTAGCAGGCCAATGCTCAAACCACTGAGCTATCCCTCCCCCCACTACGGTAACAAGCACCTCAAATATCCAAGCTAAATTTATTAAAAATGAGTAAGTCTAAAGACAGCTAGAAAAAAAACTTGCATAAATTGTCTATTTCACCACACAAACTGTTCAAAACCAAAATCTACCCCATTCTCAAACCAATGAGCTGCCTGCTTGTAAACTGGTCCATTTTTCTGTGGTCTAACATCAACAAGGCTACAACCTGTACCTTTTTCCTTTTTTTTGAAGAATTCTCAGTGTGGCTGGACTTTTTATCACCTTCATATTCTGCTGTCTCCTCCTCCTCCTCCGGTATCAGACTATACTTGGTTCCCCCAGGCTGCATGAAACACTCTTTGGCAAAATGACCTGCAAAATGTTTGAAACAGAAAAAAGCAAAATAAATCCCCGTTTTTGGGCTATTTCTTTTGAGGAGCCTAATGAAGATTCTACTTGGAGCCTATTTCTATAGTGGCACCTTAGAGACTAACCAATTTATTTGAGCATAAGCTTTCGTGAGCTACAGCTCACTTCATCGGATGCATTCAGTGGAAAATACAGTGAGGAGATTTATATACACACAGAACATGAAAAAATGGGTGGGGGGGGGGGGAGAGAGAAAACCCTTTGTAGTGATAATCAAGGTGGGCCATTTCCAGCAGTTAACAAGAATGTCTGAGGAACAGTGGGGGGGGAGGGGGGGAGGAATAAACAAGGGGAAATAGTTTTACTTTGTGTAATGACTCAACCACTCCCAGTCTCTATTCAAGTCATTCAAGCCTAAGTTAACTGTATCCAATTTGCAAATTAATTCCAATTCAGCAGTCTCTAGTTGGAGTCTGTTTTTGAAGTCTTTTTGTTGAAGAATTGCCACTTTTAGGTCAGAAATCGAATGACCAGAGAGATTGAAGTGTTCTCCGACTGGTTTATGAATGTTATAATTCTTGACATGTGATTTGTGTCCATTTATTCTTTTACGTAGAGACTGTCCAGAAACTCTGAAACCTATTTCTATAGTGATTACTTCAGTCTGTTGATGTTAAAATAAAATCTCCTTAGAAGCGATAGAATGCCTGCTTAATACCAAGTGAGCATTGGGCTGCTCCCCTCTATCTGCTGTGAGAGTTAAGGTAAGACACTTCCTTCCACTGTGCTTTTGTTCTTCCCCCCAGTCTTTGTTTAAGCAAAGCTCTCCAGGGCAGGGACAGTTTCTAGCTCTAGTACAATGGGGTGCTGATCTCAGTTGGGGCCTCTGGGTGCTATTATAATACAAATAATAATTAAGGCTACAATTTAGTCATGGGTATTTTTAGTAAAAGTCACAGAAAGGTTACGGGCAACAAACAAAAATTCATGGCCTGTGACCTGTCCATGACTTTTACTAAAAATACCTGTGATTAAATCTTGTGGGGGGAGACTGTGGAAGTATAACATTGTATAAGTATAACATTGTATAAGGGGACATGCTGGATACATTGTATATGAGAGGGCATGCCAAAACATGTTACAAAGTATCTGAGGGAGCACACGTAGGGACAGTTAGCTTTTGAATGGAGAAGCAATTAAGATAGAGCCAGCACATCTAAGAAGCAGGCATCAGAATGGAAGGTGTGAAGGGCAATTAGTTAAGTTAACTGGAAGCTGTTAAAGGAGATTGTTAAGGGTGGCAGGTAATTGAAGATATGTGACTGGTCTCAGGGATCTCGAAGGGTGGTGACTAAAATCTTTTTCTTCTTTTGTCTGTAACTTCTCTGTAACTTGTTCTCCAAAAAACTGTATAAATTAAAGAGACAAGCCCCACTCGGGGGGCTCACTTCTAAATGTATTAGCAGAGCAGCTTTGCTAATAAAACAGAGTGGTCTGATAAATTGTGAGTCTGAGTCAAACTTTGACAAGACGCACTGGCGAGGCGTGAGGGGCCTGCTGCTGCTCTGGCCAGCCTCCCGGGGCCGTGGCTACTCCGGCTGGTGTGGCTGTACATAGGGCTGCTCCAGCAGCAGCTGGTGTGGCTGTTCTGGTGGCAGCCAGAGCGGCTGGCCCTGGAGCCAGCTGTTTGGGTGGCCCTGGGGTCAGCCACACTGGCCCCTGCAGAAGTCATGGAGGTTGCAGGATTCACGGAATCCATGACTTCCGCGACCTCCATGACAGATACGGAGCCCTAATAATAAATGAACTTGCTCTTCACAGTTGGAGCCCTTTGAAACTGACCAACACTAAAGATAATGAAAGGGACCACTACATACATTTGTTTTTGTTTTGCTCATCAATTTGAATTTATGTTAGTGTGTCCAAGCTGCATTCTCTACAAAGGAACAGATGGAATATGCTATCACCATACTATTAAAAATCCATCACTATTTCAAACTCCATTTAGTGGTCGTTGTCTCTCATTTGAGGTTGCCACCTTATTGTATAACTCTAAACATCCCAGCAGTAGGCAGGAATGAGAGAACTTCGGCCCCATGAAAAAGCAGATTTTCAGACAGATGACTCAGTGTACAGGACACTAAAATAGGACTAAAGTCCTGCATTCTGTTCCTGGCTCTGCCACTGGTTTGCTGTATGACCTTGTTTCACCTCTCCATCTCTGTTTCCTCATTTGTAAAATGGGGATAACAGTGCTTCACAGAGATGGATGAGCACTGAGATAACTGGGCCAAAAGAGAGAAATACTGAATACGTTTCAGAATTATTTTTAAAATATGGTTTGGTTAATTTACAGTTAATTGTAGCCCTTTTTGCGTGTGTTTATATGTGACAAAGTTCCTCCTCTACCTTGGTGGGTCCTGCGCTTATTGGCAGATTTTGCTCGCCTCAGAGATTCACAGTAGCCCTCAGTTTGGCCACTTTCGTGGCTCAAATCTGCCATTCACTCAGATAACCTCATCGGAGGCAGCATGGGGAAAAAAAAAAAAAAAGAGTAAGAACAATCCCCACAGTTTCTACTGATCCACCATGTGGGTCAGGGAACAGATCAGAGACCTTCCCCTCTGGTGGAACCTCCTGTGTTGGGTCAGGAGTTGGGAGGTTTTGGGGGAACCCCGGCCCACCCTCTACCCCGGGTTCCAGCCCAGGGCCCTGTGGACTGCAGCTGTCTAGAGTGCCTCCTGGAACAGCTGCACGACTGCTACAATTCCCTGGGCTACTTCCCCATGGCCTCCTCCCAACACCTTCTTTGTCCTCACCACAGGACCTTCCTCCTGATGTCTGTTAATGCTTGTACTCCTCAGTCCTCCAGCAGCACACCCTCTCACTCCCAGCTCCTTACGCGCACCTCACTAACTGGAGTGACAGCCTTTTAAAACCAGGTGTCCTGATTAGCCTTAATTAATTCTAGCAGCTTCCCAATTGGCTACAGGTGTCCTAATTAGCCTGCCTGCCTTAATTAGTTCTAGAACCTTCTTAAGTGTTCTGGAATAGTCCCTGTTATTTTACCTAGGGAAATGGGACCTGCTTAACCTGGAACTAATTTATCTACCTTTGACCACATATTATATAATTATAAAAATAAAATTCAGTACTTTAAAATACTTGGAAACTGGGACCAGAGGTCAGTCCTGATTTGCCTTGTAAGACTAAAGATGGTGGTTTCTCATTTGTTTTTATTGTATTTCAGACATTTAAATCACTGCTTTTTTTATTAGATGCAGCAGTGACAATCTCCTTTCCTTTAATGTTCAACTGGTTTAATCTGCACTGATTAACCAACCCAGGGTACTGAATAGAACACAGGTCACTTAAGAGGGATTAATCAGACAAACCCAGCTTCCTGGTGTCTGAACAAAGAACTATGGGAGAGACTTATCTGAGCAGGGGCTTCAACAGCAGAAGGGGCATATGGCAGAGAGAATAAGCCCATGTCAGGGAAGCTCTTCACAAGAATGGGAATGTCTTTCCAGCCAAGCATCTTAAGACATCCCCAAGGCTTATAAGGATTCAATTTTTTAAAATCGGTGTCAATTTTACTGTACACACACAAACCAATGAAAAAAATATTTCCATTGATAATAATAAAACAAAGATAGGAAAACTAAGAAAAATGCTGCATGAGAACTCAGTTTGATTTAAAGATATTTTGTATCCTTGATTTAGTTGGGGATTGGTCCTGCTTTGAGCAGGGGGTTGGACTAGATGACCTCCTGACGTCCCTTCCAACCCCGATATTCTATGATTCTATATTTTGACAGGCGATGTTGACAATTTGTGTTCAAAGGTTAATGAAGCTGTCCCTTTTTGAATCTCAAAGTCTACTGCCATTAAATAACTAACTGTCTGATGCCCCAATAATTTCTCACAACTGAAAATTAAAATGGACAAAAATAAAAGTACTTAAAAAACAAATAGATATTATCAGTCGAATTTAAAAAAAAAAAAATCATCATCAAATTCTGGCAAGCCATACAGAAACAACTGCTTAGTTTTGGAAATTAGCCTCATTTTGGATCTACCCTGTACACACCAATGGCTGAACTGTAAAAATAGTTCCTGCCAACACATCTTGCCTAGTCAATTTGGACCAGAAAAAGCCATTTTAAAAATAATGCTTTAAAACCATTATCATAGTTAGGAATCTACTTTAGAAAATGGTTTTTAGCAGTATTTTCAAGATGGTTGTGTGCAGTCCATACTGGACAGGTAACTATATTTAGCATCAGCAGAAACTGCTTTTAAATGTACACTTATTAAGCTTTTTTAACACAGTTTAAAAGTCCACAATAACTATTAGCCAATGACCACGTAATATATAAGAACAAATAGGGCACGGTACAAATTCCGCAGGCAAAATGCTTAATTAGGACTAAGGTTGCTCAAGTATATGACCCATCAACAAAATCACTATACGTTAAGGAAACCCCCAGTTAAGCCAAGATTCACTTCCAAACAACCCTCATATCTAGGCTTCTCAGAATTCAATATTTTTTTTTTTTATAATTTTGACAGCTAAAAATAGGAAAAATGCATAAAAATAAAGATCAATTTTCACAGTTCTGAAACCTCATAATTTTGCAGATTTATTTAATAGTAGATGTTGAGATTCAAAAAGGCAAAGCTTTATTAACTGTTGAACACAAACTGTGAACTTCACGTCAAAATATGCAAAGTATCTCAGACTCAGACTTTAAGGACAGAAGGAACCATCATAATCATCTAGTCTGACCTCCTGCACATTGCAGGCCACAGAACCTTACCCACCCACTCCTGTAATAGACACCTAACCTCTGGCTGAGTTACTGAAATCCTCAAATCATGGTTTAAAGACTTCAATTTACAGAGAATTCACCATTTACACTAGTTTAAACATGCAAGTGACCCTTCCACCTTCCTCTACAGTATGGGGTAAAACCTAGAGTCTCTGCCAATCTGACCTGAGGGAAAATTCCTTCACGACCCCAGATATGTTGGTCAGTTAGACCCTGAGCATGTGGGCAAGACACACCAAGCAGACACCTGAAAAGAATTCTTTGTAATAACTTGGAACCCTCTCCATCTAGTGTCCTGTCTTCAGCTGTTGGGGATTTTTGTTACTGGCAGTCACCAACAGGCCATGTGCCATCGTGGGCAGCCCCATCCTACCACCCCCTCCATAAACTTATCAAACTCAGTCTTGAAGCCAGTTAGGTTTTTTGTCCCCACTTCCCCTTGGAAGGCTTAAACTCATTTTCATGCAGCATCTTAATTTCTTTGACTATCTATAAGTTTCATTATCATAGATGGAAATATTTTGTGCTGGTCTGTGTGTGGTGAAAGCAATGATTACCAATAAAAAAAATCTAATCCTTCCAAACTTACTTATCTCACACACATTAAAACTAAGTGTTTGGATAGAGATTCTAACAGAACTGCTCACAAACATGCATTCAGTTCCTAGTAGCTGATGGAACTAAGTAGTTCCATTGGCTTTTCTTGAAATAGCAAGCAGTTAGGATGAATTAAGGAAATAATAGTTTCTGTTGAAGTGTAAAATTAGAACAGTATCCTTGCTGTGAAATGCAATGTGTGTGAGAGAAAAAAGTATGGAAACTGTAGCGACTGGTTCTTTAGCTAGATGAAGTTCAAAAGAGCATGGCTATGAGAATCAAATCTCTAAGAATGAGCATTTCTAAATGTTTCCCCTGCAATAGTTAGAAATGACACAAATTTCAGTTGTCCTCTGAAGAGTTAAGTGTGTTAAGTTTGGAGACCTAAATTCAATCTTTACAGCGAGAAATGGGTAGCATGCTTTAACTGAATATATCAACACAGCCATAATTGCAGAGTCACTACTGATACCTCCGTAATGAAGGTCAAGACAAAAAACTAGAATAGAACAAGAATGGAAACAGCACAAACGTACCTTTGCAACCACATTTTTTGCAGACAGTGTTCAAGACAGCTTCCAGGGTAATCTTCTGACTAGTGTAGTCTCTGAATGAACGTTTCTTCCGCTCATCCTGACTGTGGAAAGAAAAGAACTATTTTTCTCTTCCAATCTGCATCACCTCTAACCCCATGCATTTGCTTGGAAGCTCAAACCAAAATTTTCAAACATGGCTGCTTGAAGTTAAGCTTTTAAATCCATAGCTAGGCATCTAAATAAAAGCGACTACTCTGCAGAATGCAGTTGACTACTTGGTGGAGGAAGCCACAGAGAGCATATTACGCTTGCTCCCTATTTGTTTCTTGGTATAAGAGGACTCATTTCAGAGTCAGTTTCACAGAATACAGGCAAACACTCATAGCTTTATACTTTATAGTATAGCCTTATACTTTGGCTCACACGCAGCTGCCCTACTTCACACTAATATATACATACACGTATATACGAAGTGGGACTGTTCTTAATGTTTCCTCCGAATATTGTGGGGGTGCCTCAGTTTCCCCTATGCAGTTCTTAAGTATCTAGGTGGTGGGGTAAGGGTGTATAATCACTGCAGAGCCCTACAGGGCAGGTGTGTGCAGGGGTCTGGACACAGAGAATGGCCGACACCCTGTTTCCTGGCAACTGATGGCCTGGGCCCTTCCCCCCTGCAAGGTGAGAGCTAAAGGGTTGGAGAACAAAGGAATCAGGTGACCTCCTGGCCCAGGAAAGGAAAAAGCCCAGAGGAGAAGGGGCTGGAGGGAGTTTCAGTTTGGGGCTGGCTAGGACATGGAGTGAAGTGCAGACGTGGTTGTCTGGCTCACTGCCCTCCAAAATGGACCCAGCTGAGGGGTCCTGTTCTCTGCACCTGCAAGCTCTGTTTTAGACCATGTTCCTGTTGTCTAATAAACCTCTATTTTACTGGCTGGCTGAGAGTCCCGTCTGACTGCGAAGTTGGGGTGCAGGACCCTCTGGCTTCCCCAGGAGCCCCGCCTAAGCGGACTCGCTGTGGGAAGCACACGGAGGGGCAGAGGATGCTGAATGCTCCAAGGTCAGACCCAGGAAGGTGGAAGCTGTGTGAGCTTTGTGCCCTGGAGACAGGCTGCTCACCGGAAGGCGACTGCCCCAGAGTCCTGACTGGCTTCATGGGGAGCAGTTCCAGAGCATCGCCCGGGCACTCCGTGACACCCTACTTCACACTAATATATACATACACGTATATATAATGTACACAAACATATGCCTGGGATAAAATAATTATTTTTGACGGAGTAATAAAACGTCATCACAAGAAAGAGCAGACAAGGAGATTTTGTGCCTGGGATGGTAAGTGTTTGTAGGGCTGTAAGCTCACAGGAAATAAATACACCCTCAGCATAGGAAGAAAGATTGCCATGGACAGGTCATTATGAACAGCACGTTTTGTTAGCATGCTGAAATTTGGTATTCAAATGTAGTCCTTTGCCAACAGTGCTGCAGAGGGAACATCTTAGATTGTTCTTTAGAGACCCCTCCATTCGCTTCAGAGCGGCATTGATGGGCTCAGGAGGGAGCTGCCGCCTCCTTCCTGGCAGGAGGACCAGGACAGTCACTGTAATAGGAGGGCAGGGAACAAAGGAAGCAATAGTCGCCAGGCTGATTTGTTACACCCAACAGAGCAGATTTACCTACTCAAGGGCAACATTGTTTGGATCAAGGTCCTTTCCTGTTCCTTGGTTGACGACCTTCATGGAAAGAGACAGCTTCAACTTGTCATCTTTCATCTGTAAGAGACGGACACGGAGGGAAAAAAGCAAGTCATAACAGAATCCGGTTACAGGAAAACCCACAAAGAATGAGTGAAACTGCCAATTAGTAAAGAAGTGAATGCTCTAAAGTCAAGGATACATCACAAAATGTTTTAATTTTGACAAGTATATTTTAGTTTCATTTACACTTCAATGTTCTAGTTAATGGACCAGAGTATATTACTTAAAAATAATGGTCTCAGAAATAAGATCATAAAAATTACCCCAACAGATCAGAACATAGACTCATCTAGCCAGTATCTGGTATTTAATAGTGGCCAGTAGCAAATACTTTGGGGAAGGGAGGGTGTGTACAAGAAACTCCAAAATGGACAATTATGGAATAACCTGGCCACAAGGTAAGTTTCTTCCTGATCCGAGCCAGGTTAGTGGTTGGTTTATGCCTTGAAACATGAGGCTTTACATCATTTACACATTTTTGTCCTTTTCGGTAAATGGGAATGTTCTAATTATCCGTATAAAAGGCTCTTTTCTGAATCCTAATCAGCTCTTGCTCTCCATATTATCTTGGAGAGTTTCACAGGTTGTGTGTTGCTTGACATCTTTCTAGAGTACACAGCCTTTTAAACATTCTTGCTAATGATGTGGGGTAAACCCCATCATAGTGTGAAATAATGAAATGGGCAGGTTACAGTGAAGCGCCGCTCTGATGCAATTTGCAGTCAGGCCAAAACTTGGGAGTTATTTTTCATTTATTTATTTGCAAAGTCCATTTGTTCTTTTGGGTGCTTTAACAGATAATTTTATTTTAAAAAACAACATTTATCCACCCTGCACACACATCCCATCAGACCTTCTTTAGACACCACAAAGAAGCAGAAGAGGGCACAAGCCCTATTGTTTTTTAATTTGCAAGTCATCTTTAAAAACAGAATGAACACTGTAGCAGTGTCCTTTCAAAGAAAGTTCATTCCCTCAAATAGAATTAAGAGAATTCTCAGCTTCTGCTAAGAATGGGTTAAGAGACCTTTCCAATCGTGAGCAGTTTACATCTATATAGCACCTTACTTTCCAATAAATCTTAAAGTACTTCACATGATATACAAACACCATAGAGGAGTCATGTAGCTACCTACAGGGTGACATGCCAACCAGCAAACAGTAGTCTGAACAATGGTGCAGGGGGGAGGCAAGATGACATTTGATCAAGAATGAACTCCTACTTTTATGAAGAATGCCATGTGATCTGTGAAGCCCATGCAAACCAGACAAAAGGTTGGTTCTTAAATGCTCATGTGATGAGGAACATGATTAGTTTGTGTTCACAACAAACAGCATCATGCACTAGACAAAGTGATTGGAACACTAAGCTTCTGTTAACATGAAAACAATTAGCTTGCTGTCGTTGCAAATTTTTTCTTAGTTTACACAGTGCTTAAGACACCATAAGGAATTTTACCTCTCTTCCAATAAGCTTCACCCACACTTTGTCTCCAACATCTACCATTTCTGAGGGTTTGTCGACCCGACAGGCTGACATGTGGGTTTTATGGACAAGGCCTAGAGGTGGTTTTAGGGGAAAAAAGTAAAATTGTTTTTGGTTGAACATAACATTTTATCCTCTAGAAAATAAGAGCATCAAGGTCTGGAATATCCTTAGGTGAAATTAAATATCTGGGTTACTCAACCACTACTTCATGCAGAATAAAGATTTATGAGGTTTATTGGTTTTTCAAAACCATTTATAAGCCAAATGCATCCAGCTAAACCCACCAAAATCTGCTCCAAACTCACAATGGGGCAGCTCTTGCAAAATCAGAACCTGACAGCTAAAAAATGCTTATATCATTCCAATCTCATAGAGCTAGTGTAATTTCCCCCGAAGAGTTTGATCCTGCAAGTCTTTGTGCATAGGTGCATGCAAAATTAAGGTTCTGGTGCAGCAACAAGCTCTGTGCAGATGGGAATCTTGCAGCCAGATGGAACTTACTGCGAGATTGGGCCAAAAGTCTCCATGACTTCAATGGAATGTAGACATCCATAAAGGCTGCAGGATTAGGTACCTACTGTATTAAACCCAATGCTAATTACTTCAGAATACAAATCACTCTCGTGGGAAGGGGAAGATGGGAGGCTGCATAGTCTAGATCTTAGAGTGCAGTTAGTAAGAAAAGCAACTAAAAGAAAGAGCATCCTATCAGACAGCAAAGGTGCTAATTTAAGAGGCACAATCAAGTTTTAATTCCTGCCAATCCTGTGGACCTAGCAGAGCTGGGGGATGACAAACAAGATGCTATTCTATTTTGGGCATTAGCAGCACAATTTTTAGCTGGCAACACCAGAGGCAGAAAACATAACTTGACTTGAAGACTCTGGCTTGGCATTGCAGAACTAGCAGGGAGAAAAATCATCCTTTTAACTTGCACAAACTAAACATTTGGTGTGGGACTGTCCAAGCAAGATTAACTATTGAACCCATAGTGGCATTTTTCAGGGTATTATCACATCTCAAAGGAAACTCCAGGTTTTGTTTGTTGGGATTTTTTTAGTGTCACAGTTGCACTGGAAAACTTGCCACTTATTTTTGTCACAAGTAACACCCCTAGTGCCATTGCAACGCAGAGACCAGAGAAAAAGATATTTAATACTTTTTCAGGTTGTTTACCTTGTGCATTTGACAGCATTCCCTGTACAGTTTCACTATTTCCCTTGTATACTCAGATTCACCTGTTAGTGCAAGTCTTTCACACAACTGATAGGAACAACATGAAAAATAACCAGGAAAGCCTGGACTGTGAGGCAGTCAATGATTTACCATTATGATTTTTCCTTCCATCTATGAATTCCATTTCATAGCAGAAATTAAGCATTCCAGGCCCTGAATATGTAGGGAATTACTGCACTCCAGTCTAGTGCCTTATAATGCCACTCCAACATATTCTATAATCACCTGGAAATGCACTTATTCTCATTTACAGAAAAAAATGTTAAATGAATATATTCAGTATTAATGCAAGCATTTATATAGCCCCATCACTGTATCTGGAGCCCTTATGTAGCATAAATGGGGACATACAAGATCTCCATAAGAAACCAAACCCCATACTGGGAGGATTTAATCAACTGGGAAGGGGTGAGCAACAGACTCATTTTGCAGCATTTTCTAAAAGATGCCAAGTCCTTCTGCAAGGGGAGGTTTGTATTAAGCAAACCAGCATGGAACTAAGTCTGAAAATCTAGTCTGAGAAACAAACCTTGTTTCCTGCAGCCTGGAATTTTTATAAATGCCCCATATTCTGTTACAGCAGCAACCTGTGAAGAAAATCAATATATCCATTGACTGAAAGAGAATCTTGTACATTACACCCATTTTCTGTCTCATTTTCTCCTTCCCTTCAACCCACCCTCTTTACATGCACTCATTTGGTTTCAGCTGTTTCTAATTTGCCTTGTATGAGTCTGCTTCAGGTTATCTTCTTTTGAACTGGAGAGCTGCATAACAACACATATTGTTGCATCAGATACACACAAAAGCACAGGATGATTATTTTCTGCCCTGCAAGATTACAGACAGATCTTGAAAAATGACATTTTTCAAAGAGAATCTATTTGCTATATTCAGCAGCAGGAGCCAATATTTTTAACTTTTATTTTCCCCTATTTTACCATTTGAGTAAATTTAGTGCTGACAGGCCAGACTGACAGCCTTGGAAACAGTCTTATGCTCATCTATGGAACAGACAGTGGACAGACAACAAAAACTTCCCTAAATCTTCAAACTAGTGTGCCTCTGAAGGGACTCACCCTACCATTTGGGGAGGGATAGCTCAGTGGTTTGAGCATTGGCCTGTTAAACCCAGGGTTGTAAGCTCAATCCTTGAGGGGGCCATTTAGGGATCTGGGGCAAAAATTGGGGATTGGTCCTGCTTTGAGCAGGGGGTTGGACTAGATGACCTCCTGAGGTCCCTTCCAACCCTGAGATTCTATGATTAAGGGGAATTAATCCATCCCTCCATGCTCTATTCTATCCTAGGCCTCTCTAATAAGACTACCCAAAAGAAGGCCAGTCAGTGTCAATTGTGGCAGTGGTGGTTTTGAAATGGATACTTGTCCACTAGTACCTGCACTGAGACCTATCAACTAATTTCACATAGTTATTACAAACAAACATCTGATGGTAATGACTTTTGCTCACTGCTGACTATGGCCCCAATTATGCAATAAACTCTATGCAAATAGACACCTGAGCCTGCAGAGAACTTCACTGAAGTTAATTAGTCATGGCATGGATCCACCCATGCAGAGCTTTATTATGGAATCAGGGCCTGATGTTGGAGTTGAACCAATCTAGACTTGAGAGGCTCTTTAACTCATTCTCTGTCCCTTGACACCTATAATTCTAGCCTTTGTTCTCTTCTTACTATTCTTAAGGGGGGAAAATAGTACCCAGGGCTTTTTTGATTATAACAAGGCAGACAGGATCTCACTTCCCTTTTAATTAGAAGAATGGAAAGCTAACATTAAAATGTGCAGTGCCCTTAAGTTCAGGCACCAATATGTGGAGTGAGCCCGAGGTATTGCAATTCAGGACTTCGAGTTGTGCCAAACTGAACAACAAATATTCTTGATAGCACCTATTAAATTCAAGACAGTTTCCAACTTTTAAAAGCTAAAGTCTCTTGTATTTCACAGCATGAGGCAGGATGGAAAGCTTTATCCCCAAGCTCCACAAAAATTAAAGCAATAAGATTTCAGATCCCTCATACTTGAGTCGAAAAATTAGACTTGGCTGAGAGAAATAATCAGCATGAATTTTCTGAAGACAGCTTTTCTCATCCTACAAGAGGACTAGCATGTTTATGAATACACATTCTTAGCTAATCCTCTTAAATTAAAGAGTTATTACTCTTCAGACTGGAGGTGTTTGCATTAGCAATGTGGCTCACCCATCAGTTTTATTTTAAAAACATCTAATGAAATAACACCTGCAATAAGAGTCTCAACCTGTTCTCAAAACACTAGTTAAAATATCTGCAAAAAAGTGTGTTAAATATTTTTCTTTAATCTGAGAATGCTGGTAAAAGGCAGCGGCTCAAGAGACTGAAGTCCTCTTCTCATCCCTATCAATGTGCATCAAGTCTAACCTAGTGGGGGAGAGGGGAGTTCTCTCTCTATATAGCCTATGTACTCCTTAGTCCAGGAGTGGGCAAACTACAGTCCAGGGGCCACATCCGACCCTTCAGATGTTTTAATCCGGCCCTTGAGCTCCCGCTAGGGAGTAGGGTCCGGGGCTTGCCCGCTCCGGTGCTCTAGCCGGGGAGTGGGGTCGGGGGCTTGCCCTGCTCCACATGTGCCGTGGCTCCGCACAGCTCCCAGAAGCAGCGGCATGTCCCCCCTCCGGCTCCTATGTGTAGGGGCAGCAAGGGGGTTCCGCACTCTGTCCCCGCCCCAAGTGATACCCCCACAGTTCCCAGTGGCCAGGAACCACAGCCAATGGGAGTTGCCGGGGTGGCACCTGCGGACCGGGCAGCGCACAGAGACACCTGGCTGCGCCTCCGCATAGGAGCCAGAGAGGGAGCATGTTGCTGCTTCCGGGAGCTGCTTGAGGTAAGCACCACCTGGAGCCTGCACTCCTGTCCGCCTCTCACTCTCTGAACCCCTCCGTCCCAGCCCGGAGCACCCTCCTGCATCCTTAACCCCTCACCCCCAGCCCCACCCCAGAACTCGCACCCCCAGCCTGAGCCCTACCCCCCCCCCGCACCCCAACCCTCTGCCCCAGCCCGCAGCTCCTTCCCACACCCTGAACTCCCCATTTCTGCCCCACCCCAGAGCCCGCACCCCCAGCCGGAGCCCTCACCCCCTCCCACACCCCAACCCCCAATTTCATGAGCATTCATTGCCCACCATACAATTTCCATAGCCAGATGTGGCCCTTGGGCCAAAAAGTTTGCCCATCCCTGCCTTAGTCTCTATACCAGGAATGCCAGCAAGGGGTCAGTCTGAGGCAGCTGTGGTGGCAGTAGTTTTGTGACGTAGACACTTGTTCTCTATGAACCACAATACACAATAGCAGCTCATTTCACATAGGTCACTTAGCTTTGTTGCCAGTAATTAGGGCTGGTTCTGAACTGCTGATTTAAAAATGAAAGGCTCTATATTCTTTCTCAATATCCTGCACTATTCATGTCTCCAATACTTTTTTGTGACCCTAAGCAACGACAACACATACCTCTCCTTGGAAGATGTCATAGAGTTCAGGCAATGTCTCCATCGTCTCAGGTCTCACAGACTTCATTTGGGAAGTTTTCTAAGAGCATGCACTGCACAATTCTTTCCTAACCTTGCAGCTTACTTTGATTCCATTTATGAGATGTTATCCTTCTGTGGAGCAACCCCATTCATAACTGAAATGAAGACAGACACCACTTGTTGAGAGAAATATCTTCACTGGTAATAAAAAAAAATAGCTCTTGAGGAGGCCTTCTTACCTGCCCCACTTTCACTCACACTACTCACACTAATTTCTGAATATCCATTACTATAGTGACTGGTGCTTACACTATATACTATGGCAGTATAATCCAGTTGGTAGACAAGCCAAAGAACCAGAAGACGTGGGTACTTCTATGATACAGCTGCCAATAACATGCTGTGTAAAAATTATAAGAAAGTCACTTAAGTTTCTGTCTCACTTCCTCCCCCCCATAAAAGTGTGTATGTATGAAAAGTACTACATAAATACTAAGTATTATAGTACCTAAGCAGATACAGCAAAATATGTACCCATGACTGTAAATTGGCTCTGATAATACTTTGCAATTTTGCCCTGTTTTCAGAATTCAGCACCCTCATGCATATGTAGTTCCTATTGTTCTTCAGCGACTGTATTTAGGGTGTATTTGGGGGGAGGGATAGCTCAGTGGTTTGAGCATTGGCCTGCTAAACCCAGGGTTGTGAGTTCAATCCTGGAGGCGGCCATTTAGGGAACTGGGGCAAAAATTGGAGATTGGTCCTCCTCTAAGTAGGGAGCTGGACTAGATGACCTCCTGAGGTCCCTTCCAACCCTGAGATTCTATGATTATAATCTGTTCCCTTCCCTAGTACCTACGACACAGGCCGAAAAACCCAGAACGTAAACAAACGGAGCCCGCGATTCCTTGCCTAAGCCGTCACCCTTTAAAAGGCCGAGGGGACTAGAGCTTTCCGAATGCTTGGCTCAGCCGCAGAGGGGCGCGCTCTCACCCATACAAGGAGACACTGGAGCATCTCCAGGACTGCCAGCCCCCCAGTTAAAAAGTAATGAGCCCAAATCATTAGAATGACTTAAAAATCACAACGTTCTTTAAACACCGCCTTTGGGATTCTTTTTACATGCCGTCCTTCCGGTTGCCTCCGGCTCACGTTTCCGGGCTGTCCTTAGCTCCAAGAGCAGGGGCTTAGACGGAAACACTAAACACGCCGCACCCTCCCCTCCTCGATACCGCCCCGCCCCGGCTAGCGCCCAGCGCCCATAGCGAGCGCTTACGGCGAGCCCCCGGGGCGGGGCCAGCGCATCGCTGCGCTGAGTCTGTACAGCGCCGATCACACGGGCTGTCACCGGGGCCCGCAGGTGCGATCGCCGCCGAGCGATCACCCCGCCGCGGCTATCGACGGGCAGCAGCTGGGGTGGGGAGGCCCGGCCCGCCCAGCGCCCCTGGGCGCAGCCAGGGGATGGGGGGGTGACAAGCCCCCAGTCGGGGAAAGGGCTGAGGGCTCAACTCCCCGCTGCCGCCCCCGGCCGGCCCACCCCGCTGCCCCCAGTCACTCACCCCAGGGCGCCTTCGCCGCCGTTAACCCGCCCGCGCCCCGGTACAACCGAGCCTGACGAACCTTGCGCCGGCCAATCACCACGCAGCATGCTCCTGAGTGTCACTCACACAGCTAATGGGCGCGCTCGATGCTAGAATCCCTCAGCTAGCCCGCCGATAAGTACGGCCAGCTCTACCCAATCAGCGCACTGAAAAGAAGGTGGTGGCGCGGTCGGTGCTCGCAACCAATCAGAGAGGGGAAACTGGACCGTTCTGTCCAATGACTGGAGGACGGGGGCGGGGCTTGGCTGCTCCGGCGTCAAGCCTCTGAGGCCTAGCGCGGGTCCGAGCCCCGAGGCCGAGTGGCGGCGACAGGGAGCGGCGATGATCGAGCAGCAGAAGCGCAAGGGGCCGGGCCCGGAGCTGGCGTTGGTGGCGGCAGCGGCCAAGCGGCCCCGGCATGAGCTGCTGCTGGGGCCCGGCCCGGGCGGGGGGCAGCCGCCTCCGGGGGCCCTGCTGCAGGCGGTGAGTCCCGGCCCCAGGCCTCCGCCCCACGGGCCCTGCTCCCCCCGCCGCCCCGGCTTCCTCGGGGGCTCTCGCTGTGTCCCCCGCCAGCAGCACGTGTCTCCCCTGGGGGGGGGCAGGGAGGCGGTCCCCCCCCCGCCGGGGTCACTCAGGGCCAAGCCTGGCCCCGGGGTTCCCAATGCCGGGATGGGCCGCTCCGTGCCCCCGCCGCCTTGTCAGTGCCCCGCAGCGTCCCCCGCGGGCGGAGCTGCGGCCAGCTCAGGCGAGCCTGGCTTGGCGAGCCTTCCCCCGGCTACACTGACACAAGGGCTTCCAGCTGCTGCTTCCCTGTCTCCCTCTGTGCCTTCCCGTGCACCCCGAGCCAGAGGGGTGGCAGACTTGAACCCCTCCCAAGAGAGCCCTTGGGGCAGGCGAGCAGTTACCCAGCCCCATTCTCTGGACTCCTGTTATAACGTGGTTTAGATTCTTTGTGTGGTTCCTCTGGTTATAATATCTATACTGACACCAACTTGCGGTGTGACTTTAGACAAGTTATTTCTCCTCCTCGTGCCTCAGTTTCCACATCTGTAAAATGGGGACACATCTGGAGTTGTGAGGTTTGATAAGTGCTTTGAGATTCTTTGGTAAATGGGGACAGAGAAGTGGAAATGTTAGCTTTGTAAAACCAGTAAGGGAGTTATGATTTTTTTTTCTGCCTTCCTTTCCCACACTGCAAACATTCTGGTTCATATGTTTCATTATCGCTCTCTGTATTTTCTCTGTATTTTAGGGCCCTCCACGATGTTCCTCCCTCCAGGCACCCATAATGCTGCTCTCAGGACATGAAGGAGAAGTTTACTGTTGCAAGTTTCACCCTAATGGAGCCACTTTAGCATCTGCAGGATTTGACAGACTGATCTGTGAGTTTGTAATGATCGGTAGTTCGTGATATGAGCTATTTTTCTGACAAAATCCAGTGCTGCTGTAAACTGCTTTTTATACGTTCAAATGGCTATGGAGTGAGCTGTTGTGAGCACAGAATGCTGATAGCTTGGCATTGACCTGCTATGTCAGAGGTGGGCAAACTTCGGCCCGTGGGCCACATCCGGCCTGAAGGACTGTCCTACCTGGCCCCTGAGCTCCTGGCCTGGGAGACTGTCTCCCGTCTCTTGCAGCCACGTAGCCGTGCAGCGCAATGCTATGCCAGCCACCGGTGCTCCAGGCAATGTGGTCAGGGGGCGGGTTGGATAGAGGACAGGGGAGTTTGGGGGGTGGTCAGGGGCGTGGATAGGGATTGGGATGGTCAGAGCTTGGGGAACAGGGGTTGAATGGGGGCAAGGGTCCTGGGGGGGCAGTCAGGAAGGAGAGGGGGGGTTGGATTTAGGGGTGGGGGGTCCAGGGGTGGTCAGGGGACTGAGAGCCGGGGGGGGGGGTGGATGGGGCAGGGGTCCCTGGGGGTCTGTCATGGAACAGGGGGGATTGGGGGGGGAGGGGGGGCATCGGGGCCAAGAAGCAGCGGAGTCGGATGGGGGCGGGGACCGGGCCATGCCTGGCTGTTTGGGGAGGCACAGCCTCCCCTAACTGGCCCTCCATACAATTTCAGAAACCCAATGTGGCCCTCAAGCCAAAAAGTTTGCCCGCCCCTGTGCTATGTACTTCTAGGAGTATTTCAAAGTGTTGGTAACCTAAAATTATCTGGGACCCAGCCCATCTCTCACCTTGCACTCCACCACATCAGTTAGAATTGGAGGGATTGTTCTTGCTCTCATTTTCTGAAGGGGAACTTAGCAACATTAACAACAGAATTATTATTGGTGGGGTGGTGTTTGAACTCAGTCTCTTTGTCAGTCTCCCAGAGCCCACACTGAGCATCTTTCAGTCAGGAGGACTGGCACATTTATTAGATTTAGAACTTGTCTACATTGGAAAATTGCACAAATTAAATTTAAATCTGTTTTTTAAATCGATATACTTAGACTGGTGCAAAGCCAGTGTAGATGCTCTTATTTTGGTTTAAAAGTTGTTCCTTTCAATTTAACTTAATCCTGTTCTTAGTTGAATTAAACTAAACCAGAAGAAGCCATTCTTATACTGAAGCGTGTTTACTGAGGAATTTGCATGAGTTTAACTATATCAGTTTAAATCAGTGGTTCTCAAACTTTTGTATTGGGGACCTCTTTCACCCAGCAAGCCTCTGAGTGCCAGCCCCCACCTTATAAATTAACATTTTAAAAAATATTTAACACTATTATAAATGCTGGCGGTGAACCGGGGTTTGGGGGTGGAGGCTGACAGCTTGCGACCCCCAGTTTGAGAACCCCTAGTTTAAATTCACACTTAGGGTTATACCAATGCAACTTTCCCAAGGAAGGCTGTGACTTTATAGGGTTATGCCCAACGCTAACTCTTGTGAGTAGCAGCATAGTACTGTTATGGTTTTGTTTTTTTTGTTACTGTTGTTTTCAACATGCAGTTAAATCCATATTCATACAAACAGGAATATAAACTGATGGGAAATCCTTCTGCATAAGGAAAGATTGATCTGGGGCTCCTTTCACATCCCCTCATATTTGTCACCTCTCTAAATTAAGAAGTATACAGCATGAAGTATATAGGAAAGTTGAAACAGATGCTTCTATTTACTTATAGTACAGGAGCCAACATGACACTCAAAAGTGAGGAAAGGAAATACTTTTCGCCACAATGGATAATTAACCTGTGGAACTCACTGCAACAACATGCCATTGAGCTTAGTAGGATTCTAAAAAAAGATTAGATATATATATGGAAGTCATCCATGTTTACATTAGATAGAATACATATTTATAAGGGAAATAAACCTTCTTGCTTCTGGGCATGAGGCAGCCACTCATTGATGGGGAAAATTTTCTCGAATCCACTATGGGCAAACTGTTCCTTAATTGTCCACTACAGAGTTTTTTCCACCTTCCTCTGAAGAATCTGATAATATCCTTGGTCGTTACCAAAATTTCCATGTTCCTTACTACCACTTACAGGTGGCCAAAAAAGCAAATTTTACCATACAGCTAATAAAATGGTGTATGTTTATGAATGTCCACAATAGAAAAATATTAGTGCTTGGAAAGGCAGTGGAGGTATTTACAAAAACATGCTTCCCTTATCCAGCTTGGTTTAAGAACACACACAAACCAATATTTAAGGTATATTTTAAATTTCAGCCATCTCTCTCACATGGAACTTGCACTGACCATTTAAAGGCTTCCTATTCCACATAGTAAATACTTGGGTTTGGAGATGGTGCTGAATACTATAGGCACTTTATTTTAGTGAGTTTAGGAAGTGTCACTATAGATATTTGGACAAATTGGTATTAAAACATAGTTTTGGGTTTGTTTGGTTTATTTTTTACAGTGCTGTGGCATGTGTATGGGGATTGTGATAATTTTGCTACCCTGAAGGGACACAGTGGAGCAGTTATGGAGTTGCACTATAACACTGATGGCAGGTAAATACCAGATGAAACCGACTTGACCTATAATTAGCCTGCCTTGCTGCTGTTTCTGAATGAACGCTCCAAAATGTTTTGGGAGATAGTTTGCATGAAAGAAGCTGCTAAATGAAGGTGGTGGTGTTGAGGTCTTGGGTAGAGATAGTAAAAGATCTTGGGTAAAAGATACTTGTAGTTGGCAAGGGGGATACTTGCTGCTGGTGAATATAAGCTACTCTCCAGCTCCTCTTCATTGCTTTTGCTCTCAGCTGGTGGCTCTGACGAGGAGATGCAATGGGGTTACTTGAATGGTTGCACCTCCCAGAAATATCTCAACATATTACATCTGTTCTAGAGTGCAGGAGCAAAGAGTAAAGTCAGCGTGACAAGTTCCAAGGCCCATGGATGGGGAGCAGAAGATCTAAAGCCTAGACATTCTGTCCCAACCCTAGCAAGCGAATCTGTGAGAAAGTGAATAGGGGGACTTTCAGTGTGAAAGAGAGAATGGAGCAGAGATTTGGGATAAGGAAAGAAAGATGGGGAAGGAGAAGTTGACTGGTAGAGACAGCTTCTGACATTATCCAACAATATCTGAGGTTTTTACAAAAGATATCCCTCCCACTTCACCATCATCCCAAGCGATGTCAAGGAGGTGAAATCTGGCAGGAAGCCAGCAGACACCCCTCCAGTAATTGGATTGAGGGGAACATAGAAAATGGGCTTTTCACCATCATGCTACCCCTTGGTCCTGCCACAAAACCTTGAGTCATCTTTTGATATCAGCCTCTGAGTATTGGGCTTAGTCTTCTAGCTAGCATCTACTTAATTTTGTAACCTCTAGTCTTGGCTGTGCTTGTAGAGTAACAAAAGGGGTTGGGGGCAGATATTTTATCACCCTTCAGGATTCCATAGCTATGTTGTCTTTTCCCCCCCCATGCTAGCATGCTCTTCTCAGCATCCACAGATAAAACAGTAGCTGTGTGGGATAGTGAGACTGGAGAAAGAGTGAAGAGGCTGAAGGGGCACACATCATTTGTTAACTCCTGTTATCCAGCGAGGCGGGGACCCCAGCTCGTCTGTACAGGCAGCGATGATGGAACAGTAAAGGTCAGTACTTCTGCAGGGGCTGACTTTTGCAGTGATGGAGACTATACGAACACTAGATGACCCATCTGAATAAAGGACATTCAACTTTGGTGACTTTGCAAAAATAACTAATTGAATAAACCACTTGAGTAAAACTTTGTTCATCTGAGACTTCTTCATCCAGAATTGCCTCTGAACCAAATTCCAGCCTGAGTCACTTATCCATTAACTTCCTTAGTTATCCTCATATATGCTGGCCCTGAAATGTTTTGGATAAACAATACTAGATTGTTAAAACTAAAATCAAAATCCTAGAAAAGAACATGAAACTAAACCCGGAAAATGGCTGGCTCCTTTTGTGAATCAAGATGGATTTTTAAATGAGATTTTTCCTGGATCAGAGTTGTCCAGTTCTGTGTGTCCAGTTCTGTCCTTAATTATGCTCCTGTAAGTTCACCGGCTAACAACATTTAAAAGATCAATACTGTTCTCCTTCCCCCTGCCCAAAACCCCATCACCACCGTTTGGGCAGGCATTACCAAGGCACCACAGAAGTGTCCATGTTGGAGCAGTCTAACCTACATTATTAGATCCTCTTTGGGGAATGGAGTTATATTTATACAGCATCATAAAAATATAGGGCTGGGCGGGCCGTCAGTAGGTCATCTAGTCCATCCCTCCACCCCCACACTGAGGCACAGTTAAGTGGACCATCCCTGACAGGTATTTGTCTCAACTGTTCTTAAAAACTTCTAATGATGGGGATTCCAGAACCTCCCTAGGTAACGTGTTCCAGTTTTTCCTACTAACTACCCTTAGTTTTAAGTTTAGAAAAAATGCAGTCTGATTTTTTCCCTGTCTCTCCCCGCCACTTGAAAACAAACCTGTGTCTCAGGACAACAGGTTTCATCTGTCCTGTAGAGATCCTCCACATGTTCTTCCCCCAAATTCAGCCCTTAAGCACTTTGACAATGTGGGGAGTACTGATGTGACTACTTAGTTGTACTGTGAAATGTATGGTGTGCGTATAACTTTAAAAACTTTTGCTTCCCGTGTCCTTTCAGCTGTGGGATATTCGTAAAAAAGCTGCTGTCCAGACATTTCAGAACACTTACCAGGTATTAGCCGTGACCTTCAATGACACCAGTGATCAGATTATATCAGGAGGCATAGACAATGATATCAAGGTATGTTGACTGTTTTAATGCACTTTCCTATTGTAACTATCCCAAACAGACTCCCCAAACCTTTTACATTATCCCAGATGTTGTGGGTAATGGCATGATATGGTAGTGGGCTAGTCTTGATGGTTATATTAATCTTGTGGAAGTCTGACACTTGATACATTTTTCCTAAAGAGCCAGACTGATTTGACCATGTTGAGCATCTTCTGTGATAAACTTAGCCTCTGCAAACCCAGCTCCAGTTTCCTACCAGGAGGTGATTCCATTAGGTAAGATAGGGCCAGGCTGGTACAAAGATATTTGCTAAGATTACATTTAGTTTAAATGAAACACTGCTCAGCTATTTTTGAGTGATGTGGTCTGCAGAACTGTTCTTACATGACTGTATAGCACAGCTGGTGATGGTTCCTCCTCCGAGCATCCAGTCTCCATCTTATCTAGGGCCTGGGCAAGTCAGTGCTAGGCCTGGGGAGTGCTGAGATGCTGAAGGGGCTGTCACGGAGATGAAGCACTAGAGCAGTGTCATTTCTGGCTGACCGTTTGAAGCTTAAGATTCCACAATCTCTTTTTTTTTTTTTTTTTTTTTCAACAAGAACAGAGCACAACCTCTGGGTCCTGGCTGTCATGCCCTCTCTCTGTCAGACAGTTTGTAGCTCCAAAGTGTTGGTAGGGTTATCACTGACCATGTGGTGATTGCATCATTCATTTTGCTGCCAACATCCAACTCCTTACTGCATAAAGCAGGGGTACCTTGGGTAGGAAGTATATGAAGCCATATATACCATGCTTGAGACAGATGTGCAGGCTTAATTCTTCTAATTTACCAGTTCCAATCCAGCCCAGCAGTGAGTGAGAGTTGTTCCCAGCTCATGACTGTTCTGTTCAGTGGCCTGTGTGAAAAGAGTTGAGGACTGAGGTCCCAGTCAGTTTCTTTGGGTAGGCGTGTGCATCACAATTTGCACTAATTAGTTTCTGGTGAGAATACCAACAAGGGGTCTTTGCGGCTGTCTCTCTAGATCAGGCTTGAGACAAATGGTGAGGAGAACTTTGCACTGTTGCTGCCTATGATGTACCAGTTCTGTGGGTTCAGCCTCCAGAGCAGTCAGGCTAGCTTCTTCCACTCTTACCAATTACATCGACAGGTGCTTCCTTACATGGAGAACCAAACCACAATACCATGCATGTGCGCTTTTCTTAAAGGTATGGGACCTTCGCCAGAACAAACTAACGTACACAATGAGAGGGCATGCTGACTCAGTGACAGGCCTCAGTTTGAGTTCAGAAGGCTCTTACTTGCTTTCCAACGCAATGGACAACACAGGTAATTGCCACAGCTTGCCATCCTAGGAAGCAGAGTTTTTCACACCAGTGAGAGCTACAGCTGGTTAAGGAGTGGGATTGCATAGCATTGTGAGAGAAATAACTCAATGTAATTGGATGCCAAAGGAACAAAGGAAGATCTAGGCTGAACTTGTCTGATAGACTGATGATAGTGTGTCTGTAAGGGGTAATTCCAGTTATAGTGACTCTACTTACAATGATGCTTTTTCATGAAAAGGGTGACTGCACGGGGAGGGCTCGTCATCTCGTCAAAGTGAGGTGAAGGAGACCTCAATACAGATTACTTAGGAGTGGAAAGCACTGCGGACATTCAGGGAGCATCAACCCCACCTTGTCAGGACCTAAGTGAGCTGACCCAGATCTATCCTGCTGTCTCTGATTCCATAATATTCAGCATTGCAAGAGGCAGATCGTTCAGCTGACACCCCAAGCACAATGAATTGGAATGAGTGTTCTGGGGTTTACTGATCTAAAACAGCCTCCAGTTTAGAGAACCTGGTAATGTCTTGGGACAATGTACTGAAGGAAGGATGGAATTTCAGCCTTTGTTCTGAATTTCATGTTTCTTGTGGATTTAGCCTAGGAGCTAAGATGGTTTGAACATACTTGTAATAGCTTAAATATACTACCAGAAATAAAAGCTATTTAAAACAAAAAAGAATTACAAATAATACTCATTTGTGGAGATGGCTGCTCCCGTAGTCATTTTGTTTGGTACAATAACTAATGGTCTTTCGCTAGTTGCTGACACATGTCCAAAGCCAACTGCGAAGAGTTACAAAGGGATCTTACAAAACTGGGTGGCTGGACAACAAAATGGCAGATGAAATTCAATGTTGATAAATTCAAAGTAATTCATATTGGAGAAAACAATCATATAAAATGATGGAGTCTAAATTATCTGTTACCATTCAAGAAGGAGATCTTGGAGTCATTGTGTCTCTGAAAACATCCACTCAATGTGCAGCGGCAGTCAAAAAAGAGAACCGAATGTTGGGAATCATTAGGAAAGGGATAGATAATAAAATAGTAAATATCATATTGCCTCTGTATAAATCCATAGTACGCCCACATCTTGAATATTGCTTGCGGATTTGGTCGTTCCATCTTAAGAAAAATACACTGGAGTTGGAAAAGGTCCAGAAAAAGGAAACAAAAATGAGTAGGGATATCGAACAGCTTCCATCTGAGGAGCAATTAAAAAGACTGGAACAGCTCAGCTTGGAAAAGAGACGACTGAGGGGGGGATGACGGAGATCTATACAATCGTGACCGGTGTGGAGAATGTGAATCGGGAGGTGGTGTTTACTCCTCCTCATAACACAAGAACGAGGGGTCACCCAATGAAATGAATAGGCAGCAATTTTAAAACAAACAAAAGGCAGTCTTTCTTCACCCAAGGCACGGTCAGCCTGTGAACTCTTTGCCAGAGGATGTTGGAAGGCCAAGACTATAACAGGGTTCAAAAAAGAACTAGATAAGTTCATGGAGGATAGGTCTATCCAGGTTATTAGCCATGATGGGCATGGATGCAAAACCGTGCCCTGAAGTGTCCCTAGCCCCTGTGCTAGAAGCTGGGTATGGGCAACAGGGGTTGGATCACTCGATGATTACCTGTTCTGTTCATTCCCTCTGGGAGACCTGGCATTGGCTACTGTTGGAAGACAGGATACTGGGTAGATGGACCTTTGGTCTGACCCAGTATGGCTGTTCTTATATTCTTATGTGCTCCATTATAGTTCGTATCTGGGATGTGCGACCGTTTGCCCCTAAAGAGAGATGTGTGAAGATATTCCAGGGGAATGTGCATAATTTTGAGAAGGTGAGTGTTCTGCTAACCGAAACGCTGCTCATTAATGAAACGCTGCAGCTCTTTAAAAAACAATTTACAGACAAATTACTAAACTCAAAAATATAAACTAGAAAGGATTTAATGAGGACTAGAGGCAAGGTTAATGTGTAAAGGGGGATTCCAATTAAAGCTGTAGTAACAGGCTTTCTTTGCTCAATTCAGCTATAATTAGCTGTAAATTAAATATTTTCTACATTTAGTATCTACTTTGTGTAAAATAACAAGGCACTGGATGTTTCCAGTATTAAAATACAGTCTCTTAACTACAGGCTTATCTTCGAAAAGGAGATCATTAAAGTGTTCTTTGTGATATTTAAAATCCCATGGTGACTTTATTTTAAGCAAAAGGGGAACCAAAAACTTCTCATCGAAATGGACCTGTGTGCATTTCTGTTTGTTTCGCAGAATCTTCTGAGATGCTCATGGTCACCAGATGGGAGTAAAATAGCCGGCGGATCAGCAGACAGGTAAAACTTAATCATTGTGCTTCTGTCTGGCACTTTCCATCCCAAAGCACTTTACAGACACTAGCTGGGCCTCCTCCTAACCCTGTGAGTTAAATTCAGTTAGACTCATTTTCCAAATGGCACATACAAGAGATGAGCCCAGGGGCATAGCTGAGACTGAAGCTGCAGTCTTAGAACACAATACTGCACAATAATGTAACAATGTGAATGTAGTTGTTAAAATAATATCCATGATGTATTTGTTACATGACATGTAGTTATACTTTGAGGATAACAAGACCTTTAGCAGTAACAGAATGGGGTTTGCAAAGGACTTACAAACATGGTTCGTTCTTGATCAAATTACAGAGCAGCTGAGAGACTGAGTAGCCTTTGTGTGATGCTTCTTCCAAGTGCTGCTACATGAAATGCTAATGCTGTTATTGCTTAGACAATAGAACAGCTGCTGTTTATTAACACAGCTAGAGCTACGTCTGGTCCTTGACTGGACAGCGCAGCATGGTGACTCAGGGTTAAAACTACAAGCTGTTAGATTAGGTCCGTGGGTGCTGGGTGCAGTCCCACAACCTGAAATGAACTTTGTGTGTAATGCATAACCAAGTGCATGTGGTTGTCTCATGGTGGGACAGATAGGGATGCTATATTCTGGGCCTGTCCGGAGTACTCTTCCACTAATAATACAGCTGCAAAATCTTTTTTTTAAGTCCTAGTAGGAAACTAAAGTGAAAATAAGTATTCTGCCTCTTTGAGGTGTAAAAGTTGGCTGCCAAGTAATGATTGGTTTCCTGCTACATTACATGGACCCTCAAGATGACTAAATTTAGCTGGAGATCCTTAAGCATGTAAAATGACTATTTGCTGAGCCTTCAAGAGTTTGTTGTGCCTAAAAGAAGCAAATAGAAGTGCCTTGCCTCTCCCACAGCATTAATGAAAATAGATAACAGGGAGAATGTTGGAGCAAAGATTTGTCACAGCTCTCACCTACTAAGTTGAAATAGCTATACTCTAGTTTAAATAGATGCAGCATTAAATAAGGGTTCATAACTTACCCATGCTTGTGGGTAGCATATTTTTCTCTTTAAAGAGCTTTAATGAAGCAGGTAAAGTGTGGTTCCAGTCTGGAAAGTGACTATGGCTTGCTCAGCAGATCTGCTCTATGTGCATATCCAGAGTAGGACCTACCTACCTGACCAAAAATAAGTTAACCCTCTGGAGCAACACACGTCTGGGAGAGGGAGCTGGATTCTGTGTCAACTAAGAGTTGTTTAAAGTTCTAATTACAAGGCCCAATTCTGCCCCGTCACTCCTGTGAAACCATATGGAAGGCAATAAGATCGAACAGCTGTAACTAAGGATTTACTGAATCTTGATTACTGGTAATACACAAGGCAGAAATAGTGGGCTGACGCAGGCTTGGCACTCAGATCTCGGGCTGAGTTTGCAGGGCTGGCAGAAGAGACTTTTAAACAGAGCACATCTGATTTGGAGAGAGATAACTATGGGGTCCCTTTTGCAGAGAGACCTATTTCAGAGTAATACAACACTGTAGGTTGCCTTTATGCAGTTTTTCTTGTCTGGTCGTCCTCTGTGCCCTCATTCTTTGCAATGTCCCTTTTAGTAGTGATGCAAAGCAGTTGAGCCAACCTTCTCATTCAGCCTAGCCAATTACTGCAGCATCAAAACTTATTCCCCAGCTAGCAGAATTAGTTTGAGAGGCTGGTGATGTCCACCAAGAGCTCTTCTTTCTGTTAGCATTTCCATGCCAAAGCAAAAGAGAGAGCAGTCTAAATGTAGTCCGTAACTGGCAGCTTTCCTGAGCCCATTTCAGTGAATTCTCTAAGATGTGAACCCTGTAATGAGTGGCATTTCACATGATAAAACAGTTCTGGTGTATTTGAAAGGAAGTCATTCAGGTGGGACACACAGTGGTTTTGCCTGGTTTATGATACTTTGCTCAGAGCTCTTTCTCATTCTGATTGACAACAAACCCCTAAAAATCTCACTCTAGCTAGGGTCAAGTCTTCCAGTGAAATTGGGCATTAGTTGAACAGTTACTTTCTCAGCCGGACTGGCATCAAATGACACATAAATGAACCATATTTACAATAATACGTTTCAGGCATTGGTCAGTTTGCATTCTTGGTGTAGCATGATTTGCAGGGGGCTTTTTTCCTCAAAAGAAGTTCTCTTTGTAAACATAATCTGCTTAAAAGCTGAACTACTCATACTGCCAGCAGTTAATTTCTGACCCATCACATGGAAATATTCTAGTGTCTCCTTCACAATGTCCTTCAGCCAAGGCGACACAGCTGGACAGGACCCAGACATGGTGCAAACAGGGATGGAGAGTAGGAAGAGATTCACAAAAGGGCTTTACAAAATCTGATCAATCCCCTCATAAACTAGGTCACTGGGAAGTGACTCCTGACTTTGTAACCGATTAGGAGATAGAAATCCACCTATAAACGTTATTAGCTGTGAGGAATTAAACGGTATCGAGAGTTGGTTTTAGTGTGAAATAATCAGCCATTCCTTGGTGGAACAACCTGTCTTTCTATAGCAGTGCTCATCCCAAGGCGCGCTGACACACTGACTGATAGCAACTGCTGCAGGGTGCTGCTGGGCTGGCAGCTGTCTAGCAGCAAACAGCTGTACTACATAGTAGTTTGTCACAAGCTGTGGAAAATGCTGATATCCAGCTGAAATTTTCAGGATGAATTTGTAAGGAGGCGGAATGGTAGCCGGGTACTTCCCCAGGACACTGGGATGAGCATCCTGCTCTTCCAAAGAGTTACATAACCACCAGAAGTCAGGATCTCAGACCTGCTCTCATCCAAAGCCTACACATCAGGCTCTCAGTGCCCTGTACTAGCATGCTGGGGCAGTGGCGCTCAGATAAAGCCCCCACTGACACCCCTCTCGTCCCAGACGCCACTTCATCCAAAATTATTGATGGGTGCAGAGTGGCTCTGTGGCATGTAATTCCAGCCATCTGCCTCCTTGTGTGAAACGCCCTGCTAGGGCTCTCACCCCTTTACAGGTATAGGCCGAGAAGCTTGCTCCCTGCCCAGGCTGCTCTCGCTGTCTGTCCCTTTCTTTTCTCTGTGCCTGGTAATGACAAATTTTCATCTCAGGAGTAGTCTCTTGGCATGTTAAAGTTAGAAGACAATTGTAACTATTAAAGTATAGCTGGGGAAATGTAAGTTACCGGGAAACCTAGACAAATTGGGGGCTGGAAGTTTCTTTTCTTTTTTGAAGTCCTGCCATCAGGAAGCTTTCACCCTCATAACGACTGTGTCTTGCAGGTTTGTTTATGTGTGGGATACAACCTCCAGGAGAATTCTCTACAAGCTGCCAGGCCATGCCGGCTCAGTAAACGAGGTGGCTTTCCATCCAGAGGAACCAATTAGTAAGTCTTGTTGATTTGTCAAAAAGCTCTAGTCTTCTGGGGAAATGAGACTGAGTGCTGCTGAAATATTTCTAAGCCTGTATGCTAAGTGCAGGACTCCCTCAGATCCCAAGAGAGGGGCACTGTGCTGTAGGGTTTCTGCAAGCAGCAATGCTGTCACCAGCAAACACCATCATAAAACCTTCTGTATGTTCCTTCACCTCACTGGGCTGAGCTCCCCTCATAGTGTTCTCAGACATAAAGGGGAAGCGCTGGAAATTAACACACATGCAAATTCAAATGCATGTGAAGTGACCTTTTACCGTTGTTTCTTTAAATGGCCTGTTCTAGGTGGTATTGACAGACACCGTGGTACCCCGATTCGGTGGGGTGGAGGGGAAATCTAACTCAATCTGCTAGATGGTTTTGAAAACCGTCATAATCACACGATGCCCTCTCTGTGCTTGTGCCAGCACTGCGTTAGCTGAAACCATTCTTAACAACACCTGTTTATTAGTATAGTCTTCTTTGTAGTACAGACAGGTCCTCAGGGTTACATTGTTTCCATGGAAACAAAGACTCATAGTTACCATGGGCTGGGTCGCCCCATTGCATTGGCCAGGAAATCAACACTCCTCACCCCTGTAAATGCATTTTTCCCAGGAATGAATATCTGCACAGAAGGTTGGGTGTGGGAATTCAGTGCCATGAATTATGGGTTTGTGCCTTGGTTATTCATTGTTCTGTCTCCAGGTCAGAGAAGGTGCTAAAAGCGCAGAGCAATCTTCCCCTCCACAGAGGGGGTTTGTTGTTTGCAATTGCATTCAGCTAAGTACCGCTTTGTGAATCAATCATTTGTCTGAAAAAATAAACAAGTGATCTGTCCCCTCCATGGGCAAGGGTTTATGAGAGTGACTCCTGTTAACATCCAGTTAATCTTGTAAACCACTCCCTTCCTCCAAGACCCCCACACCTCTGCATGCAGAGGGGCACAGACTTCCAAAGACTGAGATTATGGGCCTAAATCAGTAATCCTTAAACAAGAAAGTCTCCAATTGACTTGCATGGGAGCCTGCTCTGGGTAACGGGTACAGCAGGTCTAGAGAGACTGTCACTGCACTTGAGATCTGTGTCGTGAAACCACTGAACAACTATGTCTGAATTAAAGGTGGTTCAGTGCTTTGTTATGTTGGGATGACAGCTGAATGTTTTGTTTCATAACTATTGTGGTAAACAAGAATAATGGCCCTTAAAGACTTTTGATAAAGAGATTGCTCCCTCTAGTGGCTAGCAACCAGAATTAGAGTACTTAAATTTCTGATATCTGAATATTTTTTTGGCAAAGAAAATAACATCTTTGACATTTTATTGCGGTTTTTCTTAAGGAGAACAGCAGTAACAGTGTAAACAGAGTGTGTACCTTAATCTGAGGTATACCTGCAATTATAACTTGGGATAGGAAAAACATCAGTGTCAGGAACATGCAAAATGTGATTAGCTGTCAGGTAACTAATTCTGAAAAGCATGCTGGGGAGAAAACCATTTTAGTTCAAAAGTTACTTTATAGACACAAGATTGAGAGCAGGTGAAATGAGTACTTAAATCCAGATGGGTGTTCACTCATCTGCAACTAAACTCTCCAATGGGCTCTTAAAGTTTTGATTTTGTTTCTCTCTCTCTCTCTCTCGTGACTCAGTACTCTCTGCATCTAGTGACAAAAGACTGTATATGGGAGAGATCCAGTGAAGATGAGAAGACTGCTTAATATTTGACCTTGACTCCTTTGGTTTACAGAAGTAGAATTGAATTGCTTCTAACCAATGCCAGCCCCTTCAGACACATGTGGTAATGGAAAATATCACGCCAGCTTCATTTGCAGAGCAATATTTATGTCTTAACCAACAAGGCTTCAAAGAAGCTTTATCTGGATGCGCCTCCCACAAAGAGAAGAGAGGAGAATTTTTGGTAGGAAATGCATTAGAGCCTAAAATCGTTGGAATTTTTAAGATGCTTCAGGTATTCCCACTTTCAGCTGCTGAAGAGGTTATTGGCCATGACCAGAATCACTTACAATTTATTGTCAAATGTGTTAAAATGCATTAAGTGATTTGTATATTTCCTGTCCAGTTTCTCTTGGTTGTTTTTATACAGAAAAACTAAATAGACAACTTTTTATAAGAACTGTGCCTGGAATTTATTGCTCTGTTTTATTCTTCTATTGTACAGTATTAAATGGGGAATTTTGCTTTAATAGAGTCCAGGGAAAGAATCCACTTCATCTTCAGAGGAGCTGCTTTATTTTTTATTCAGAGCAATAAAAGTGA
Source organism: Chelonia mydas (assembly GCF_015237465.2). Taxonomy (NCBI): domain Eukaryota; kingdom Metazoa; phylum Chordata; order Testudines; family Cheloniidae; genus Chelonia; species Chelonia mydas. Next base: position 15,566,094 of record NC_051259.2, on the reverse strand, counting down.
CCATGCTGGAAATAATGATCCGGCAGCCTCTGGATCCTATTTTCTTCTTTTGTGTGAATACCAGCCAAATGCTATAAATAAACTTTAAAGGGACAGGGGTTTCTAGGACAAAGTTAGAGTATTTAGTACTCGGCAGCCAAAGGAACCAGTACAGTCACTCTCCCCATTCCCCATAGACACAGTTTCTGCAGGGAGCATTCTTGTGGGGGCTGGAGCAGAATGAAAGGGGCTAGTAGCAGGGTTTCTGGCCGGTTAGCCAGTCTGTCTCTCAGCCTTGCCTTTGATGCTCCAGAAATGAATTTCTTTCAGGATGATCAGAAATCCTTCCCAACTGACTACATCCCTGCTGCTGGGAGTTTGCATCTAGGCCAGTCCACTGCCAAAGGGCAGAAATAGAACTGCTTTGCCCATGGGATCATTCTAGATGAAGAGTTCAGGCTTTGTCCACAACCCTCCTTTATGCTTTAAAGTAGCTGTCAAATATCGGTCCCCTAACTAGAGTAAATGGGGTTGGACAGCACAAGTGAACCCATGGAAGTCCCCCTAGCATGCCTCTTACTAGCCTTCATCAGATGGTGGTGGGGTTGCCCCTCGACAAGGGTGCAGTGGGCTCCGATGCCCAGACATGGGTGTTTGGGTGAGCCTGGTTTCCTCTTACCACAGTTCCTCTCTCAAGTGAATAGAAATGTCTTTACAGAGCACCTGTGACCTGGGTGGCTCAGGCTGCTCAGAGACACTGTTTTGGCCAATAGCCTTTGATCTAAACCCGTCCTTTCTAAAAGTGCCTTCATCAGCTTTTCACCAAGCTGCTGGCTCAGTCAACTGTGCTCACTTTACCTGCCCCCTCCCCTGGGCTGCCTGCAAGGGGTTGGACAAGTAGGTACAGTATTGGTTTTATCCTCGCAGCAAGTTTTTCAAGTCTGTAAATCAAAAGTTGCCTGACTGCACAGAATAAATTCACCGTGTGGTCTCTGTGCTCTGGGCTAAACATCTGACCTAGAGTTGTGTTCACAATGCACCCAGATGGACATGCATGCTGCCAAAGCTTACAGGAACCCACATGTACAGATCTGTGCCCCACATGCTCTCTTGCAATGATCCCTAGTCTCTTCCAGGCAGGGTCTTCTGTGGATGCCCTTCCATGGCATACCCCTCCCCTGAGGCACTGCACTGACCTCAGTACAGAGGGCCTGTAGCCTACCCTGTGCTGCCGTTTCAGAAGAAGCCAGAGCTGGAGTGTACGCTGACTCATCCTCTGCTTGTGTGGGTGGGTTTTCTGGAGGGAAGCCTCTGCCAGAGCTTTGTCGAGTGGTGCATAAAGAAGCTGCTAGAAGGTGGGCGAGCTTGGGGCTGTAAAGGTTAGAATGGATCTGGACAGCACAATCAAAGGGTGTTTCTCATGAGAGCAAGCGAGCTCTGAGAGCATGAGTGGCCCTGTGTAGCTCACTCTTCTGCACTGCACCCTGGCAGTCAAAGTCCCAGCAATTTGCTGTTCTCTTTCACCACGTACTCATAGACTTTAAGGCTGGAAGGGATGGACAGAATGATCTAGTCTGACCTGCATAACCAGGCTAGAGTATACACCCAGTGATTTCTGCATCCAGCCCAGAATCTCTGGTTGAGCTACAGTGGATCTTTTAGAGCAGCCGTGGCCAATAGAAATTCAATGCTAGCCACACTTGTGGTTTTGAATTTTTCTCATTAGCCACATTATAAAAAAGCCACATGCATTAGCCACAATTCAATAGCCTATTAGCCACATGTGGCTAGTGGCGAACGTATTGGACATCGCTGTTTTAGAGAGATGGCTGAGCTTGATGTAAAGATTGCAAGTGATGGAGAATCCATCTCATCCTTAGCCATGGGATGCTAAGGAGTGGGGAAAGCCATCGTTAATGCAGCTTGTGCTTTGGGAAGCAAAGGGAGGAAAAGACAAACCCCCCTTCCTTTGAGAGTGCTGTGTGCTGCAGCGTCTGCCTCTGCTGAGCGTGTGGGGCCCTCTGATGGGGTGTACTCCCCACACTGGCTCTGCAAGTGCTGAATGAGGCCAAGTGGGCCCAATCGGCCAAGTAAGATGCCAATGGGGGAGCTTTAGGTGTGTGGAGGGAGCAAACTAGAAGGAAGCTCACCTAGGAGGGCCTCCAGGCTTTAGAGAAGCGCCGCAACAACATGGGGATCAGCGGGGAGGAAGCCTGCAGCCCCTCTGCCTGAGGTAAGGGAGAAGCAGCATGATAGGGTGGAGTCGTGGGGTAAGAGCTGTAAGGTTGGGGTAGATGCAGACCTTAACTGTTCAGTACAGGGCCCTGGACTGGCCCCCAGAGTAGAGGGTGGGCCTGGGTTCCCCTGCCAACCCCTGCAGAGTGGTATTACTAAGGGCAGTGGATACGAAGCCTACCGGAGTCACTGCGGGAGTGACACAGTCAGGGCGGCAGGCATGAGGGCTACCTGATGCTGCTTGTGGAGACAAACTCTGAACGGCCACCCCAGAAGGGGAAACCGCTGAGCAACCTGGCCAGAGAGCTGAGTGTGAAGAGGAGCGAGAGAGGAGCCACAGGAAAGGGGGGCCTGGCAGAGCTAATCCCCAGGTCACCAGGAGGAGGCACTGTCCAGCAGTGAGCAGAGCATCCTGTCGCAGGCCCATTTTCCCTGTGTGCTACTGGTGCCTGGTGGAGTAATGCGAGAGCAAACTGCCTTAAAGTGAGTGCTGCATTATGCACAATAAACTGGGCCATAAACGTTAACAGTGAGGGGGAAATTGCAGGGATCAAGTTGCCAAGAATGAGGCTGATCAAGCACCTCTGACCAACTTCCCCATTGTGCAGGTTTGGGGGATCTGTTAGACTGCAGCATCCTATCCTTTACCCCATCCCCAGTCTGCTTACCCCAGTTCACAGGAACAGCTTGCATTACAGCCCCATGTTCTTAGAGGTGGTTACAGATTTTAATGAAACAGTGTCAGAAATCCCCCCTGAATCTCTTGAAAAATGCAGTGGGTCAAATTTATCCCTAGGTTAATTCTCTCCTGAAGCCAGTGGAATTAGAAGCCAAGGGTCTGGTTTGCTAATCCTTGATTATTACATTCACATCAAGTTGAGGGGAATTCAGCACAGACTGGATTGTGTGTGCTTAACAACACCATGAAAGTTGTTGGCCTGTATGTGCATCTTTCATTGAACACTTCACTGTAGACAGCTGGAGGGGATGTCTTAACATGTTAAGTATCAACTTTGAAAGAACTACGTTCCCTGGAACCCCATGTTCAAATCCTGGGAGGACTAGTTTCACGGTGGGGTAAGGAATTGGGTTGGCTTCTGATCCCACACCGACTTCAGACGGATGGAGCAGGAGGAAGTGAGAGTGCAGTTGGGCTCTCTTAGACAAGATCTTAAAAAACTTAAGTCCTATCTGCCCTGGGTGGAAAGTACAGATCCGAGAGCACTTTCCCTAACAGTAGGTATTTGCCCTGGGGTGAGGTCAAAAATTTCCCTCTGCTCCTACCGTGCACCATGCAGTGAACCTGGCTGCTGTCCTCCACCTCAGAGGTAGCTGCACTCCAGTGCTGCTGTTTCCCTGGGCCCCAGCTCTGCCCTCTCACACCATTGTACTTTGGGCATAAATCAGGGGAGTTACCCGTGGGGGTGAGTGAGAGGAGAATCCGACTCCTGGATCTGCTGGGATGAAAGGCTCTACAGAAATGTAAACTAATGACCCTTCAGACACAGAAGCAGGAAGGGAGAGGGTAGGCAGGGAAGATTCATTTTGAACTCTGCATCATATTAAATAGCATGCACTGAAATGTACATAAATTAGGATTATGAATCCATCCATCATGGGTGCAGTGTGGAGCTGGAATCCCTGCTCGGGAATTACAGCTGATCTCTAACCAGTGATCAGGAACAGTCAACATGGATTCACAAGGGCAAGTCATGCCTGACCAACCTGATTGCCTTCTATGATGAGATAACTGGCTCTGTGGATATGGGGGAAGTGGTGGACGTGATATATGTTGACTTTAGCAAAGCGTTTGATCTGGTCTCCCACAGTATTCTTGCCAGCAAGTTAAAAAAGTATGGTTTGGATTAATGAACTATAAGGTAGATAGAAAGCTGGCTAGATCATCGGGCTCAACAGATAGTGAGCAACTGCTCTATGTCTAGTTGGCAGCTGGTATCAAGCGGAGTGCCCCAATGGTCCGTTCTGGGGCCGGTTTTGTTCAACATCTTCATTAATGATCTCGAGGATGGCATGGATTGCACCCTCAGTAAGTTCATGGATGACACTAAGCTGGGGGGAGAGGTAGATAGGCTGGAGGGTAGGGATAGGGTCCAGAGGGACCTAGACAAATTGGAGGATTGGGCTAAAAGAAATCTGATGAGGTTCAACAAGGACAAGTGCAGAGTCCTGCACTTAGGACGGAAGAATCCCATGCACTGCTACAGGCTGGGGACCGACTGGCTAAGCAGCAGTTCTGCAGAAAAGGACCTGGGCATTACAGTGGATGAGAAGCTGGATATGAGTCAGCAGTGTGCCCTTGTTGCCAAGAAGGCTAACAGCATATTGGGCTGCATTAGTAGGATCCATTACCAGCAGATCGAGGGAAGTGATTATTCCCCTCTATTCAGCACTGGTGAGGCCACATCTGGAGTATTGCGTCCAGTTTTGGTCCCCCCTACTATAGAAAGGATGTAGACAAATTGGAGAGAGTCCAGCAGAGGGCAACGAAAAATGATTAGGTAGCTGGGGCACATGACTGATGAGGAGAGGCTGAGGGAACAGGGCTTGTTTAGTCTGCGGAAGAGAAGAATGAGGTGGGATTTGATAGCTTCTTTCAAATACCTGAAAGGGGGTTCCAAAGAGGATGGATCTAGAATGTTCTCAGTGGTAGCAGATGACAGAACAAGGAGCAATGATCTCAAGTTGCAGTGGGGGAGGTCTAGGTTGGATATTAGGAAAAACTTTTTCACTAGGAGGGTGGTGAAACACTGGAATGTGTTACCTAGGGATGTGGTGGAATCTCCTTTCTTAGAAGTTTTTAAGGTCAGGCTTGACAAAGCCCTGGCTGGGATGATTTAGTTGGGGTTGGTCCTGCTTTGAGCAGGGGTTGGACTAGATGACCTCCTGAGGTCTCTTCCAACCCTAATCTATGATTCTATTCTTTCGGTGATGCACATTGCTGGTGTCCCTTCCTTGTTAGTATCATTGCTGAACAACAAGAAAGATGCAATCACTTGCTCTTCTTAGCTTTTAATAACCCTATTATAAACTTCCCGGGATTATTGTTTATATATATATATACACACCCAAGTGTCAGGGGAAAGAGAGAGATTCAGCTGAGAGCAACTGCTTTCCCAGGCTTATTTAGTAGTGATGCTATGATAATCCTGCAGGTTTCTGAATCATCTTTGTTTTTAAAAAAGCTTTTTCATAAATGCCAGTGCAAGCAGCTGCAGAGCCTGCAGCATGGAGCGGAACAAACCGGAGCTGAGCTGGGAAGCTGTGAGAGGGAGGTTTCTCTCCCTGCTGCTCTGGCTCAGATAAATTTTGTTGTCCATCTAGACTTTTCCCAGTTGCTCCATAAAGGGGAAGCAAAATACCTCTCTCTTGTGTCAGAAACAGCTGGCCTAGTAGCCTTTCCACCGCAGCAACCATGGGATATTCTCCTGGGTTAGGCTGTAATCTGATATTGAGTGGGGTGTCCCCTCTCTCTTCACCCACTACATCTGTGCACATCAAGAACGCAGTTTCAGACTGGCCACCTTGTTTTCAGAGAGGCAAAGGCCTGGAATAGCAGCTGATGTCAGCAGTGGCTCCCTGGGGCGGGGGGCACCGGATTAGACAAGCAGGGGGTGCTACGCAGCAGGAGCGAGGGACGTTGTCAGAGCTGTGTCTGGGTGGTGGGTGCGATGTCCGAGGAGGGAGGTTCAGTGTGTCACAGCGGCTGTGTGTGCAGGAGCTGGAACAGCCGCCGGCCACGCACTTGTTCGCATTACAGCCAGTGGGTGCGGTCGGCGCTCTCACACCAGAGACCGGAGAGAACAGCAGCAGCAGTTTAAGCTGCAATGGCGATTTTCCCTGTGGGTGAAAATTTTACTATTTCATACAATGGGAGAGATCTCGGACTTCCCGGTTGTCCGGCCAGGGGAGAAGCAGCACTGAGATTTGCCAAAGCGCACACGGGGTACGTCTACACTGCAATTAGACACCTGTGGCTGGCCTGTGCCAGCTGACTCGGGCTTGGGCCAAGGGGCCACTTAATTGTGGTGTGGATGTTTGGGCTTGGGCCCAAGCTCTGGGACCCTCCCATCTCGCAGGGTCCGAGAGCCCAGGCTCCAGTCTGAGCCCAAACATCTACACGGCAGTGAAATGGCCCCTTAGCCCGAGTCAGTTGGCGTGGACCAGCTGCGGGTGTCTAATTGCAGTGTAGACGTACTCACGGAGAGCACTGGGCAGGGCCTGGTGTCTTGCAGTGGAATGAGGGAGGCAATGTATTTAGTTATTTGACGTTGTTGTTGTTTATCTTCCCATTGCAGCCTAGTGCTTGTTCCACACAGTGCAGTGAAACACAGCATGGATCTTGCTTCAGTTCCCCAACACAGATCAGTGTGGATGGAAAAAGGAAAGGATGGCAGTGGGAGGTGATTTGTGTTGACCTCCACAAACTCCCAGCAGGGCCAGGGATACAGATGACATTGTGGCTAAAAGACTGAACGGGGAGTCAGGATTCCTGGGTCTCATAAAATCATAGAATCATAGAATATCAGGGTTGGAAGGGGCCTCAGGAGGTCATCTAGTCCAACCCCCTGCTCAAAGCAGGACCAATCCCCAATTAAATCATCCCAGCCAGGGCTTTGTCAAGCCGGACCTTAAAAACTGGGATTGTTTAGTCTGTGGAAGAGAAGAATGAGGGAGGATTTGATAGCTGCTTTCAACTACCTGAAAGGGGGTTCCAAAGAGGATGGATCTAGACTGTTCTCAGTGGTAGCAGATGCCAGAACAAGGAGCAATGGTCTCAAGTTGCAGTGGGGGAGATTTAGGTTGGATATTAGGAAAAACTTTTTCACTATGGGGGTGGTGAAGCACTGGAATGCGTTACCTAGGGAGGTGGTGGAATCTCCTTCCTTTGAAGTTTTTAAGGTCAGGCTTGACAAAGCCCTGGCTGGGATGATTTAGTTGGGGATTGGTCCTGCTTTGAGCAGGGGGTTGGACTAGATGACCTCCTGAGGTCCCTTCCAACCCTGATATTCTATGATTCTATGATCATCCAGATCATTAATGAAGATATTGAACAAAACCGGCCCCAGGACCAACCCTTGGGGCACTCCACTTGATACTGGCTGCCAACTAGACACGGAGCCATTGATCACTACCCGTTGAGCCCGACAATCTAGCCAGCTTTCTATCCACCTTATAGTCCATTCATCCAGCCCATACTTCTTTAGCCCATACAGCCCATACGTCTGTCCGGGCCTTTCCTGCATGATCTTGGGCTAGTGGCTGAGGCTGGAGGAAGCTGGGCCAGCGATAGCCCTGCTTTGCCAGTTGCTCTGCTCCATGCTCCTGGCTTTCCGTCCGAAGACATTTGCCCCTTGCCACCCCTCCCCGTCATGGGGTGAGGAACAGGAAACTGTTAGTTTAAATGCCTGTCGCCTCTGCCAGTTCTGCTCTGGTCCCACTCCATTAACTCCACTGGATCTTCTTTAGTAGAGTTAGGAAGCTCAGCGGACCAGATCCTTTCACAATGGTGAAACTCAGGAGAAGATCTGGTCCGCTGAGCTTCCTAACTCTACTATGCGTTTTCCCGATTTATTGCCAGATTCGGCCCTCTCTGTAGCTGCCTCTGATCTAACTGTTCATGCATCCGCATTCTCTGTGTAAACTGGTCCAACCGGCTGTAAACTCCACCGTCATGGTATGGCACTATCTCTGCTTAGCAGTGTTAACCCTTTGATTTTCAGAGACATCTCCTTGTCTGGAGACATCTCCTTGTGGATGGAGAGGTCTTTATGAGCTCCTGCCGATTGCAAAATTACTAACTCAGGTGTGAGAGCCAAAGCCCCCAAAGTTTGAGATTGGTGTTTTTAAAGATCCCATTATTTGTAAGCCAAAAGTTGGGGTTCTTTTTATTGGCCTTCTGGGTTTGGCACCTGTTGGGGTCATGTCTCCAAGCTTTTCTCCCCAGCCAGTTGGGCTAGAAACTTCTCCTCACATGGGTAATGGAAGCTGAAGTGTTCTGATAATCCCCTGACTCCAGAAGCTCAGGCTTTAAGAAGAACACACACTATTGTGACACTTGGGATAAAATTGCAAGAGTTAGTGAAGCTGGTTGGGTGGCATCTTGGGTCTTAGCAGCCGCTTCACTGAAATTGGAAGAAGCTCAGGGGATCCAACGTGAGAACCGCCGGTGGTTAGGAATCCCGGTGGAAAATGGGGGGCGGGGGCAGTTTGGCAGGCAGGCAGGCTCCCACTGGCTAGGTGGTAGGAGGTAGGAGAGCTGCTATCCTATTGAAATGGATCGAGGCTGCCTGGCCAGAGCCCTTGGTAGCAGGACGTTATTTAAAAGCCCAGCTGCAGTATACAGCTCGAATAGCTCAGTCTCCACTACACTCCCAACCCCACTGTGTCCCACAGCCCCACCTTCCCCAACCAGAGGGAAGTGGAGGGCTTGGGGGGGCACCTGACCCATACCCCACATTGGGCCAGCAGCTAGGATGTCTCCTGGCAGTCTCAGGAGTGTGGACCAGCAGCTGCTCCTCTACGCCTGGCCAGCTCTGCTGGGGCCAAGGCCTTGAGGGGAGGCTCCGGGCCGCTGTCAGTCAGGTCTGGGCCCTGCTTGTGTGCATAGGTTCCTTGGGCACCCTCACAGGGCTTCAAGAATGTGCAGGCCACAAGGGCAGCAAACCCACGGAGGCTGGGAACCAGTTCCAGGAACTTCCAGGGGCAAGGACCCACTGCAGAGAGCAGCCCCCTTCCATTAAACCAGGCCCCTGTCACCTCTGCCTCTGCTCTCCCCTGCAGGGCGCTCAGGCCCAATCCTCAAAGGTATTTAGGCACCTAACTCCTATTGGTTTAACTGGGAGTTAGGCACCTAAGTACCTCTGAGGCTGTGGGCCATAGTTCTACCATCCAAAAGCCCCTTGCCTAGAACAGTGTCCACCTCTGTCTAATCTGACTGCTGCACATCTGAGAGGTCCCTGGGGCAGGGCTGGGGGGCAGAGAGCATGCGTGCTCAGGGGCTAACTTTCTTCTCCACCCACTGTGGATGCTTCCACAGGATGTGTGAGAGCAGAAGAATAAACCCCACAGAGGAGGCTGGGCCACCCAGGGCCGCAGGTAGCCAGGGGCGAGGGGAGACGGCTGCCTCCCTCACAGAGCCCCACCACTGCAGTTGCATTCTATTATCCTGGCAAAGAATCGCCCCCCTCAGTGTGCGCCCACCTCGGATTGCATATGGGGCTGCTGCTATCACATCTGCATAGGTAGCGGTGTCTAGGGGGTAGGAGCTGGCACACAGATTTCCTGTTTCCAGCTCTGCCAGCAACTCGCCAGGCAGCCTTAGGCAGGGGGATTAAATTCTCCTTGCCTCAGTTTCCCTATCTGTAAAGTCGGGGAACTAATAATCCTTCCCTTCTGCCCAGGAGGGTTGAGCAATTTCTTGGATGTTTGCTATATGCCAAGAACTCCTTGTTGGGAGGGACAGTGTATTTGCAATCATTCTATAGCCTCTGGCCCTTTCCTCGACTCTGGGCTTTTAAAACCAGGGAAAGCTTTGGGGGGTGGGGAGGTGAGGAGGGACTCACTGCTCTTGTCTAGGGTGGATCTGTCCTGGTTGATGGGAGCGGTATCTGAGCTGCAGACATCCGCCACATCCCAGATGGGTGCCAGAGGGAGCCGCGAGCCCTGCTGCAAGAGAGGAATGCCGGGAGAGGTTTAGCAGAAGTGACGGCCTCAGCTAGATGTGTCCAAATGCTGCATCTCTGCTGGGGGAGCAGGCGGTGCCATGGGGAGGGAACTGGGGTCACGGGGCACCCAGCTGCACTAGTAGCTGAGCTGTTCTCCTTGCCCCTGCCCCCTTGAGAACTGCCACAGGGCAAATGGGGGCTTCCACCTCAAGGAGCCAGGTTCAAACCCTGTCCTGGTCCATCACTGACAGAGGTGGTAAGTCTCATGCTAGTCCCTAGTGGTCAGATGCCCACCTCCAAGCTGTGAGTGCAAGGAGGGTCTGCACAGCCAGCTCCCCACTATCTGCCGGCTAGCAGCAGCGATTGTTTCTTGCATCAGTGAATCATTCACGAGTGGATAGAGCCAGGCCTCCACTAGGGAATGATGGACACAAGTTGTAGCTACCACCCTTCTCAAGCCTCCTTATTCTGTCCCTTGCAGGGTATAAGTAACCTGGGGAGGTGGAGGAGGAGACAGGCTCCTGTGCTAACTTCGCTCCGATGTATTGATCATTATGGGAACACTTAGGCCCCATTGTGCTAGGTGCTGTACAGTGAGAGACAGTCCCTGCCCCCAAGTCCGGACAGACAGGCCGGCCAAAGGCAGCTGTATTATCGCCATAGGGCCGCTGAAACACAGAGAAGGAGGTGACGTATCCTAGGTCACCCAGGAGTCTGTCAGAGTTGGGACTTGATCTCCAGTCCCCTGAGTCCCAGCCCGTGGCAGGCTGGTCAAGCCTGGAGCTGACACTGTCTACCAGGACTAGTCTCCCAAGGGCCCACTCCCTCGGGCATGTAGGAAAGATATCAGGAGGGCCAAATCGCACCTGGAGCTGCAGCTAGCAAGAGATGTCAAGAGTAACAAGAAGGGTTTCTTCAGGTATGTTGGCAACAAGAAGAAAGCCAAGGAAAGTGTGGGCCCCTTACTGAATGAGGGAGGCAACCTAGTGACAGAGGATGTGGAAAAAGCTAATGTACTCAATGCTTTTTTTGCCTCTGTTTTCACTAACAAGGTCAGCTCCCAGACTGCTGCGCTGGGCATCACAAAATGGGGAAGAGATGGCCAGCCCTCTGTAGAGATAGAGGTGGTTAGGGACTACTTAGAAAAGCTGGACGTGCACAAGTCCATGGGGCCGGACGAATTGCATCCGAGAGTGCTAAAGGAATTGGCGGCTGTGATTGCAGAGCCCTTGGCCATTATCTTTGAAAACTCGTGGCGAACGGGGGAAGTCCCGGATGACTGGAAAAAGGCTAATGTAGTGCCCATCTTTAAAAAAGGGAAGAAGGAGGATCCTGGGAACTACAGGCCAGTCAGCCTCACCTCAGTCCCGGGAAAAATCATGGAGCAGGTCCTCAAAGAATCAATCCTGAAGCACTTAGAGGAGAGGAAAGTGATCAGGAACAGTCAGCATGGATTCACCAAGGGAAGGTCATGCCTGACTAATCTAATCGCCTTTTATGATGAGATTACTGGTTCTGTGGATGAAGGGAAAGCAGTGGATGTATTGTTTCTTGACTTTAGCAAAGCTTTTGACACGGTCTCCCACAGCATTCTTGTCAGCAAGTTAAGGAAGTATGGGCTGGATGAATGCACTATAAGGTGGGTAGAAAGCTGGCTAGATTGTCGGGCTCAACGGGTAGTGATCAATGGCTCCATGTCTAGTTGGCAGCCGGTGTCAAGTGGAGTGCCCCAGGGGTCGGTCCTGGGGCCGGTTTTGTTCAATATCTTCATAAATGATCTGGAGGATGGTGTGGATTGCACTCTCAGCAAATTTGCGGATGATACTAAACTGGGAGGAGTGGTAGATACGCTGGAGGGGAGGGATAGGATACAGAAGGACCTAGACAAATTGGAGGATTGGGCCAAAAGAAATCTGATGAGGTTCAATAAGGATAAGTGCAGGGTCCTGCACTTAGGACGGAAGAACCCAATGCACCGCTACAGACTAGGGACCGAATGGCTAGGCAGCAGTTCTGCGGAAAAGGACCTAGGGGTGACAGTGGACGAGAAGCTGGATATGAGTCAGCAGTGTGCCCTTGTTGCCAAGAAGGCCAATGGCATTTTGGGATGTATAAGTAGGGGCATAGCGAGCAGATCGAGGGACGTGATCGTTCCCCTCTATTCGACACTGGTGAGGCCTCATCTGGAGTACTGTGTCCAGTTTTGGGCCCCACACTACAAGAAGGATGTGGATAAATTGGAGAGAGTCCAGCGAAGGGCAACAAAAATGATTAGGGGTCTAGAGCACATGACTTATGAGGAGAGGCTGAGGGAGCTGGGATTGTTTAGTCTGCAGAAGAGAAGAATGAGGGGGGATTTGATAGCTGCTTTCAACTACCTGAAAGGGGGTTCCAAAGAGGATGGCTCTAGACTGTTCTCAATGGTAGCAGATGACAGAACGAGGAGTAATGGTCTCAAGTTGCAATGGGGGAGGTTTAGATTGGATATTAGGAAAAACTTTTTCACTAAGAGGGTGGTGAAACACTGGAATGCGTTACCTAGGGAGGTGGTAGAATCTCCTTCCTTACAGGTTTTTAAGGTCAGGCTTGACAAAGCCCTGGCTGGGATGATTTAACTGGGACTTGGTCCTGCTTTGAGCAGGGGGTTGGACTAGATGACCTTCTGGGGTCCCTTCCAACCCTGATATTCTATGATTCTATGATTCTATGATTCTCTCCAGCTTCACCAGCCCAGTGGAGGAAGGGCACCATCCACCTCTAGACAAGAAGGCTACTTGCTGTTTCCTGCTACTGATCGCATTTGCTCCTGGCTCCGAGGGGCTGAACAGGTGCTTCCCACCCCCGCACTAGCCCAGGCTCAGCCCTATGCTGCTATCAGGGCAGGTTTTGTTTCCAAAGTTGCTCTGTGATCGTTTGGGGGTGGGGGTGGGGCGAGAGAGGCCATTTTCTAAAGCAAATGGAGCCCTAGGAATGGTCACGCTGCGCGCCCCATTTACACACTCCTGGGTGGGAATTTAATCCTGGTGAGATCTAAGTATGGGTTGCAGCACCATTGAGTTTTATTAGCCTGGGGAAGGGGAGAAGTCCTTGAGACTGAAGCCATCATTTGTCGGGGTGCCCTTGCGAGCCAGCCACCTCCACAATAATTACCACTGTAAACCCACCACAGTGACCCAATAAACATGAACAATGTGCCTCTTCCTAATGAAATCACACCGCAGGGGACTGCAGCGTCATTCGCTGCCCAGCGGCAGTGTTGGCTCAGCCGCAGGAGCCCTGTGCGAGTCTCTGAAAGGCTGGCGATCAGGGGGGTGCTGGAAGAGAGCTGGTGGAGTCGGGGCCAGCCAGACATTGCCCAGGTGAAAGCAGCATTCACAACACGTCACAAGCCAGAGGGGCACCCAATGGAGCAGACCCAGTTCAGTGGACACCGGAGCTCCTGGCGTGTGAGACCCCATCCTGGGCCAAGCTGCTTTCTGGGGACCTGGGGACTGCACCTCTGGGCTAGTTTTTAATCTCAGTGAATTCAGTGCTGGCAAAAGGTACCGGATCAACAGCCCTGAGGGCACACGAAGCAGGTACAGCACAAACTCTGTCTGTGCAGGCTCCCCCTGCCCTGCCAGTGTGCCCCACACCAGAGCCAGAGGGATCCCTGCTAGGGTGACAGGCTAGGGAACACCCGGTCGAAAAGGGACCTTGGTGGGTCCGGTCAGCACCACTGACCGGGCTGTTAAAATTCCGGCTGACAGCACAGCAGGATTAAGGCAGGCTCCGTGTCTGCCCTGGCTCTGTGCAGCTCCTGGAAGTGGCAACATGTCTCTTGGCTCCTAGGCGGAGGCACCGCCAGGGGCTTCTGCGTGCTGTCCCACCCCAAGCGCCAGCTCCACAGCTCCCATTGGCTGGGAACCTCAGCCAATAGGAGCTGTGGGGGCAGTGCCTGCAGGTGGAGGCACCGTGCAGGGCTGCCTGGCCACTTCTGTGCCTAGGAGCCAAGGGACATGCTGCTGCTTCCATGGAGCCACCTGAGGTAAGCGCTGCCTGGAGCCTGCACCCCTCACCTCCTCCCGTGCCTCAACCCCCTGCCCCATCACTGAGCCCCCTCCCACAATCAAACTCCCTCCTGGAGCCCATACCCCAAACCCGCTCCCACGCCCCAACATCCTGCCCCAGTTCAGAACCCCCTCCCACAGTCTGAACCCCTTGGCTCCAGCCCAAAGCCCCCTCCTGGACCCCAAACTCCTCATCCCCAGCCCCACACCAGAGCCCACACCCCCAGCCCAGAGCCCTCACCCCTCCCCGCACTCCAAGCCACTGCCCCAGCCTGGAGCCCCCTCCTGCGCCGTGAACCCCTCATTTCTGGCCCCATGCCAGAGCCTGCACCCCCAGCTGGAGCCCTCACCCCCTCTTGCACCCCAACTCCCTCCCCCAGCCCCGTGAAAATGAGCAAGTGAGTGAGGATGGGGGAGAGCGAGCAACCGAGGGAGGGGGGATGGAGTGAGCAGGGCGTGGGGCCGCAGGGCAGGGGCGAGGCCTTGGAAAGGGGCAGGCCAAGGGTGTTAGAAAGTTGGCAACCCTACATGGGCCTCTCTGCTGAGTCTGCGTTTAACTACAGAGTGGCACTTTCCCAGGCTTGCGATGAGGCAAGAGTCCTGCCCCGCAGCGTTGCCAGGGAGCTCCAACATGTAGGGCGAGGCAGTGTGAGCAGATGGGTGGAGGTGCAGGAACAGCTGGGCCTGGCCACCACTAAAACCTCTGGTCAGTATGATAATGTTGCCTAGGGGTCTGAGTTCTCATGACACTTTTATTCCGGCAAAAGCCTAGTGTAGACACAGTTACACTGGCCAAAGCGCTCGCTTGCCACTACAAGCTGCATCTCCACTAGGAGGCATCGCAGGCAGAGCTGTTGCCATATAACCCTGTATCTGTATAGCTGGGTAGACCTGGCCTGGCTTTGGAGGAGCGGGAAGGCTTAGCCCATGGGAAGTGGCGTGAAAGGAGGTGCAAAGCCAAGGGCGGAGATGCCCAGAGGTTTGAATGAGGGGTAATGAAATGTTCTTATCCTTCTTGTATGAGAAAAGGGCAGAAGAACTGGACTGAGCTTGTCCTGATTGAGAGGGTCACCGCTCAGCGCTTAATTTTTTGCCAGGCCTGAGCCCTGGCACATCTAGGCTTGGCAGTTCATAGCCTCAGGACCTTTGGGCTTGCCCCATTAGTTATGAAAGTAAAAAACTTGCTTGAGCCCCGGCACCTCTTTCATTATGAATTAAGCACTGGTCACCCTCAGCTGAACTGCATTCCCTAAGCAAGAGGCTTGAATGGTAGAGCCCGTTGGAGAGAGATAGAGCGGGGAGAGACAGGGGTTTTGCTTGGTGATGTGGGCTCGGCCTAAAAGTCACAGTCACAGTCACTATTTGACCTGCCCCTTTCTCCTGTTTAAAGATAGAGCTTATTAGGCTCCATAGAGAGTCTTTTGGTTTTGTTAAGTGACCCCTAGAGCTGAAATCACCTCCCACCCTGTGGGGGAGAAGGTACCTGGCTTGTTCCTCCAGCTCCTCGCCACTCTCTCTGGCTGCTCACTCTGGCCGCAGTTGTTTGTCGTGCCACCATTCACTCCACCACTCCATCGCCGATGGCCTTGTGCCATCACCTTCTGCTGCCACCAGCCCCTGTGACCTCTGAGTCGGTCTCTTGAGGTTTCACCAGCTCTCAGCGGGGGTGTGATGGGTTGGATCACAGAAACCCCCTTGGGAAATGCCATCTGTTCTGTTTTGACAGCCTCTGAGTCTGTTTTCCTGGCCATCTTAGGACTTCAGTGCCCTGCCTGGTTTAAGCCAGACACACTTGCCTGCTGCAAACACAGCCCCAGGACTGAACCACATCCTCCAACAGCTACAGGCTTAACTGAAAACAGCTTAAGAAGTGTTCCTGTCTCTAACACTCAGATGCCCAACTCCCAATGGGGTCCAAACCCCAAATAAATCGGTTTTACCCTGTATAAAGCTTATACAGGATAAACTCATAAATTGTTCGCCCTCTATAGCACTGATAGAGAGATATGCACAGCTGTTTCCTCCCCCCCCCCCGCCCGGTATTAATACGTACTCGGAGTTAATTAATAAGTTAAAAATGATTTTATTAAATACAAAAAGTAGGATTTAAGTGGTTCCAAGTAGTAACAGACAGAACAAAGTAAATTTCCAAACAAAATAAAATAAAACACACAAGTCTATGCCTAACACAGTAAAAAAGTGATTACAGATGAAACCTCACCCTCAGAGTGTTCCAGTAAGCTTCTTTTACAGACTAGCCTCCTTCTAGTCTGGGTCCAGCAAACACTCCCACCCCCATGGTTACTGTCCTTTATTCCAGTCTCTTTCAGGTAACCTTTGGGGGTGTAGAGGCTATCTCTTGAGCCAGCTGAAGACAAAATGGAGGGGTCTTCCAGGGGTTTAAATAGACTTTCTCTTGTGGGTGAACACCCCTCCCTCCCCCTGTGTAGAATGCCAGCTACAAGATGGAGTTTTGGAGTCACATGGGCAAGTCACATGTCCATGCATGACTCAGAACTTATAGGTAGCAGCCATTGTTCACATGCTACTTTGAACGTCCTCAGGTAGACTTCTTATGTGGATTGGAGCCTTCCAAGATCCATTGTCCGTTAAGTGTTTCTTGATTCGGCACTTAACTTGCAAATTCCTTTCTAAATGTAAGCAGAGTTGGGATGAGCTCCACCCTGACATCTGGTGGTGAATCATAGCATCATAGAATATCAGGGTTGGAAGGGACCTCAGGAGGTCATCTAGTTCAACCCCCTGCTCAAAGCAGGACCAATCCCCAATCAAATCATCCCAGCCAGGGCTTTGTCAAGCCTGACCTTAAAAACTTCCAAGGAAGGAGATTCTACCACCTCCCTAGGTAACGCATTCCAGTGTTTCACCACCCTCCTAGTGAAAAAGTTTTTCCTAATATCCAACCTAAACCTCCCCCACTGCAACTTGAGACCATTACTCCTTGTCCTGTCCTCTTCTACCACTGAGAATAGTCTAGAACCATCCTCTCTGGAACCACCTCTCAGGTAGTTGAAAGCAGCTATCAAATCCCCCCTCATTCTTCTCTTCTGTAGACTAAACATTCCCAATTCCCTCAGCCTCTCCTCATAAGTCATGTGTTCCAGACCCCTAATCATTTTTGTTGCCCTTCGCTGGACTCTCTCCAATTTCTCCACATCCTTCTTGTAGTGTGGGGCCCAAAACTGGACACAGTACTCCAGATGAGACCTCACCAATGTCGAATAGAGGGGAACGATCACGTCCCTCGATCTGCTCGCTATGCCCCTACTTATACATCCCAAAATGCCATTGGCCTTCTTGGCAACAAGGGCACACTGCTGACTCATATCCAGCTTCTCGTCCACTGTCACCCCTAGGTCCTTTTCCGCAGAACTGCTGCCTAGCCATTCGGTCCCTAGTCTGTAGCGGTGCATTGGGTTCTTCCGTCCTAAGTGCAGGACCCTGCACTTATCCTTATTGAACCTCATCAGGTTTCTTTTGGCCCAATCCTCTAATTTGTCTAGGTCTCTCTGTATCCTATCCCTGCCCTCCAGCGTATCTACCACTCCTCCCAGTTTAGTATCATCCGCAAATTTGCTGAGAGTGCAATCCACACCATCCTCCAGATCATTTATGAAGATATTGAACAAAACCGGCCCCAGGACCGACCCCTGGGGCACTCCACTTGACACCGGCTGCCAACTAGACATGGAGCCATTGATCACTACCCGTTGAGCCCGACAATCTAGCCAACTTTCTACCCACCTTATAGTCCAGTCATCCAGCCCATACTTCTTTAACTTGCTGACAAGAATACTGTGGGAGACCGTGTCAAAAGCTTTGCTAAAGTCAAGGAACAATACATCCACTGCTTTCCCTTCATCCACAGAATCAGTAATCTCATCATAGAAGGCGATTAGATTAGTCAGGCATGACCTACCCTTGGTGAATCCATGCTGACTGTTCCTGATCACTTTCCTCTCGTGTAAGTGCTTCAGGATTGATTCCTTGAGGACCTGCTCCATGATTTTTCCAGGGACTGAGGTGAGGCTGACTGGCCTGTAGTTCCCAGGATCCTCCTTCTTCCCTTTTTTAAAGATTGGCACTACATTAGCCTTTTTCCAGTCATCTGGGACTTCCCCCGTTCGCCACGAGTTTTCAAAGATAACGGCCAATGGCTCTGCAATCACATCCGCCAATTCCTTTAGCACTCTCGGATGCAACTCGTCTGGCCCCATGGACTTGTGCACGTCCAGCTTTTCTAAATAGTCCCTAACCACCTCTTTGTCCGCTGAGGGCTGGCCATCTACTCCCCATGCTGTGACGCCCAGCGCAGCAGTTTGGGAGCTGACCTTGTTCGTGAAGACAGAGGCAAAAAAAGCATTGAGTACATTAGCTTTTTCCACATCCTCTGTCACTAGGTTGCCTCCCTCATTCAGTAAGGGGCCCACACTTTCCTTGACTTTCTTCTTGTTGCCAACATACCTGAAGAAACCCTTCTTGTTACTCTTGACATCTCTTGCTAGCTGCAGCTCCAGGTGCGATTTGGCCCTCCTGATTTCATTCCTACATGCCCGAGCAATATTTTTATACGCATCCCTGGTCATATGTCCAACGTTCCACTTCTTGAGGTGTGAGGTGTGGCAAGTTGTGGAAAAGAACGTCAGGGGCTGATATCATTTGCATAGGCACACCCACCCCGCCTAGAATGAGGCCATAGCTGCCCAAATGGTCACT
The DNA here is from genome assembly GCF_015237465.2 of Chelonia mydas. Taxonomy (NCBI): domain Eukaryota; kingdom Metazoa; phylum Chordata; order Testudines; family Cheloniidae; genus Chelonia; species Chelonia mydas. The sequence goes on along the minus strand of NC_051259.2, from coordinate 15,547,409 downwards.
TTGGCTGTTGTGGGATCCCCAGTGTCTCTGTTATTGGGGCAGGAAGAATAAATTGTTATTACCCTGATTATGGGAACTGTGCTTGGAACTGTATTGGGCCTTTTGTTATGATGGAGGGACTCACCATCAGCTAAGTAGCACTCGCTAGGCAAGGGACATGGGTTCCAAAACTCTGTGAATGGAGAGAGGCTTGAGATAGGTATTAGTACCTGGGGGTGTGGGCCCCTTTGTGAGGGCCTGAAACACCAATTACACCTCTGTCTCTGTCCACTGTGGAATGTCAGAGCTAAATTTGGGTCTATTAAAAGTCTTGCTACAGGTACTGTGCTGAATTCACTTTGGCCTTATGGTGCACCAGCATTAAGGCTCCCACTACTATGAGCTGAAATCACTGAGCACTGTGTCAAGTAGTGGGGAGCCAGAAGATCTAGAGTGCAGTGGTGCTGTTTGTGGCTAGGCTGGCGGAGTGTTTGTGAGACAGCGAGCTGAGCGGAGCTGTTCATGGCGGAGCGGAGCCCTGTGGGGCAGTCAGCTTCAGGTTACGTAAGGTGCCCCTTATCCCCCCCCCCCCCCCCACAGGTACATTTTTAGCCAGACTGGGGAGTAGCACTCTGCAGATGAACTTTTGAACTCTGGGGCTGGACTTTTTGGACTTTGGGTGATTTGTGGATTGTTGGACTCAAGAGACGTTTGGGTTCTAGGACTCAAGAACCCAAGGGAAAGGATGTGGCCCAATTTGCTGGTGTGGGTCTTTGCTCACGGTTTGGTTAATGAACACTAGTTGTGGTGTTTCCCCAATTTAATGCTGATGTCGTTTACCTCATGTTATTAAAGATTCTCTGCTACACCGAGACTCTGTGCTTGCGAGAGGGGAAGTATTGCCTCTTTGAGGTGCCCAGGGGGTGTGTAAGATTTTCCCAGATCACTGCGTAGGGGCTCAAGCCAGTTTTGCATTTGCTTTGATGAGAGGGAACCCCTGTGTACTGAACCCTGCCCTTGCTGCTATCAACTTGGCCTGGCAGAAGGGTTACATTTTTGGGGGCTTGTCCGGGATAAGACTGGGTCAGTACCCCTTGCAAGCACATCTTAGGTGAGTCATTAAATTGGGAAAACCCAAAATCTGGTTGTTGTTGTTTTGATCTGTTATATTTGGGAAAGAAATTACAGTTTGTATAACGGCCCTACACTTGAGGATTGGTGCAGGGGGATGAATATTAACCCTAGGAACTGTCTCCTGGTGACTGGGGTGCCGGAGGCGTTCGATGAAGGCTCAATAGAGCCTGCCTTAAGGGCATCCACTGAGTACCTGAGTAAGTGTAAAATGCGTGGGCGCATGTTTATGAGGAAGGACGGAGATTTTGCTGTACTGTGTGAGCTGTCGTTGGCTGTGGACCCTCTACAGATTCCAGGCACGATAGCAGTGGAAGATGGTGAGTGGAAGGTAATAACTACTGGGAGCCAGCTCTCACCAGCCCCTGCCTCTGAAGTGGAGTTTTTAAAGAAAATGTCGGCCTTTTTGGGGAAAGAGGGGAAAACTTTGGCTGATATGCTGGGTCTGTTGGGCCTTGCCCCAGGAGTCCCACCCCGGGAGGCTGCTCCATCACCTGATGAGTGGGTGAAGGCTTTGGGGCAAGCATTAGAGAAGGTTGTGCCACCCCACCCTGAGTCAGGCCCCTATCATAAACTGAGGTTGTTTTCTGGGGGTCCCACCCCAATACCTGGGGAGGAAGCATTTGAACCCTGGCTGGAACACACCACTGAAATGCTGCAGGAGTGGGCGGTACCTGATGCTGAAAAGAGAAGGCGACTAGTAGAGTGCCTCAGGGGGCCAGCCCTAGATGTGATTCTCTCCCTGAAGCTCAGTAACCCTGGGGTCAAGGTAAAGGACTGCCTAGAGGCCCTTGATCATGCCTTTGGGAGAACCGTGGGCTCAGAGGATGTTTATTGCAAGTTCCTCAATGCCAGGCAACAAAAGGGAGAGAAAGTTTCTGCCTATATCCAGAGGTTGGAGAAATTATTACAGAGAGCTATCATGAGGGGAGCAGTAGTGGTTGAGCAAATGGACCGGACTAGATTGGCTCAGATTGTGAGGGGAATTCAATATCAGAACCCAATCCTTCTCCACCTTCGATTAAGGGAGTGCCAAGACAATCCACCGGGTTACTCTCGGCTGATAAAAGAGGTCCGAGAGGAGGAAGAGAGGCAGGCAGCTGGTGAGGTTTGGGAGGTTCAGCCACACCACGCAACTGCCACAACATCCATACGAACACCCAAGGCGCTGATGGTGAATCCTCAAGAGGAACTTACCCAACGAGTGCAGGTCCTGACACAGAAAGTAGGCTGAACTAGAGAATACCATCGATGCAGCAAAGACTTCAGGGTACAAGGAACCCCCCCGTTACCACGGTCCAGAAGACTACATTTAGAACCTCTGCCCCACCCCGGCAACACTGGAAAGGGCAATCCTTCTTCTGCTACCGGTGTGGCCAGGGTGGGCACATTGCTGCCAGGTGTCAGAATGCAGAGAATCCCCTGCTAGTATATCAAAAGCTGAGGACCACCTGGGAAAAGTCGGGAAACGGCCCCAGGGCTTGGGAAGGGAGCCGCCCAGGCCTGCAGGGTTTGGAGGCTCATCTGCGAAGAACCATGCCACCCGAATCCCACCAGGATTGATAGGACCTCGAGCAGAGGTCACTGTAAAGGTTGAAGGGACAGAATGTAGAGCAGTGCTTGACACGGGATCCCAAGTGACTATCATATTCCAGTCTTTCTACCAGCAGATGCTTATGCATCTGCCTATACAGCCCTTGACAGGGCTTGGCCTGTGTGGCCTCAGCATGGATGAATACCCGTATCGGGAGTATGTCTTTGTACACCTGGAATTCCCAGAAGAGATTGCTGGGGTAAGACAGGAGGTGGACACTGCAGCTTTAATATGCCCTGACCCTAAAGGTGTCTCTGAGGTGTCCGTGCTAATAGGGACCAACTCCAGCCTCTTTAAGGTACTTGCAGATTACTGCAGACAGCGAGCAGGGGACCAATACCTGAACACCTTGGTGATACACACACATTGTGCCACAGCCTACAGAAAAATTGAGGACGCAAAAAGAGTGATGCCTGATTTGCCAGTGGGAGCATTGAGGTACGCAGGCCCGGTCCCCTTAGTGGTGCCTGCAATGACAGAAAAGGAGGTGATTGTCATGAGTACCTGCCTGAAAGGCAGTAAGAGAACATTAGCAGTGGTAGAGCAGCCGACCGAGGGAGGGCTCCCTGAAGGACGGCTGGTTCTTAGTGGAGTCATAACCCTACCTGCTGACGCCCAGGAAAGGGTGACTATACTGATTGCTAATGAAACGAGTCGTGATATTTTTGTGAAGCAAGGACAAAAGATAGCAGACCTCTTTGAGCCCAAGTCAATTGTAAAACCCCAGTGTGAAACTCAAGTTCAGAAGATAGACCCAGCAAAGTTTGACTTTGGAGATTCACCAGTGTCCGAGGAGTGGAAAGATCTCCTGAGGAAGAAACTTAATGAACGATCCAAGGTGTTCTCACTGCATGAGTGGGATGTGGCATGTGCAAAAGGAGTAGAGCACAATATCAGACTACATGACTCTCGACCTTTCAGGGAGAGATCTAGGAAGATTGCTCTCTCTAAGATGGAAGATGTGCGACATCATCTTCAGGAGCTGGCTGCGAATGGCATCATTACAGAGTCCCGCAGCCCACACGCCTCACCCATTGTGGTAGTCCGTAAAAAGAATGGGAAAATCCGGATGTGTATTGACTACCGCACCCTAAACAGCCGTACTGTGGTCGACCAGTACACTATGCCTCGAGTGCAAGATGCCTTAGACTGTTTGCTGGGAAGCCAGTGGTTCTCTGAGTTGGATCTTCGAAGTGGATACTACCAGATGCCTCTGGGAGAAGATAAGGAGAAGACAGCCTTCATCTGCCCATTAGGGTTTTATCAGTTCAAACGCATGCCCCAAGGGATTTCTGGAGCACCTGCCACCTTTCAACGTCCCATGGAGAAAGTTGTGGGAGACATGAATTTACTGCAAGTGTTAGTTTATTTGGATGACCTGATTGTGTTTGGAAGAACCTTAGAGGAGCATGAAGAAAGACTTCTTAAAGTGCTTGATAGGTTGGAGGATTATGGTCTGAAGCTTTCAATTGACAAATGCCAGTTCTGCAGAACCTCAGTGAAGTATGTGGGTCACATCATGTCCCAAGAGGGTGTGAGTACTGATCCTGATTAAACAGAAGCACTCACTACATGGCCACGTCCAAGTAACTACAGAGAACTCAAGACCTTTCTTGGATTTAGTGGCTACTACCGCAGATTCGTGAAAAACTATGCTACGATTGTAAAGCCTCTGAACGATCTTACCAGGGGACATCAGTCCAGCAAGAACAAATCTAAGACCAAGAATAAGGGGAGGTCCCCAAAGCCTCCTGTGCAGAGACACTATGGCCCCTTTGAACCATTTGGGCCACGGTGGGATGAGAGATGTGAAAGGGCTTTTTGAGAACTCATTACTTGCCTAACTCATGCTCCAGTCCTAGTTTTTGCTGACCCAAGCAAACCATTTATCCTGCATACTGATGCCAGTTTGGAGGGTCTGGGAGCAATCCTGTACCAGGAAGTGGAAGGCAAACATAAACCTGTAGACTTTGCCAGCTGAGGATTGTCTGATAGTGAAACTCGCTATCCCACCCACAAGCTGGAATTCTTGGCCTTGAAATGGGCCATCCCTGAGAAATTTCGAGACCACTTGTATGGTGCTCAGTTCCAGGTGTGGACAGACAACAATCCACTGACTTATGTGTTAACAAGTGCTAAGCTGGATGCTACAGGGCAGAGATGGGTGGCCGCCTTGGCTAGCTATGAGTTCAGCATTCAGTACCGATCAGGGAGAAGCAGACGCATTGTCCAGGCGTCTGCAGGCTCCAGAAGTTGCTGTGATACCCACAAATGGAGTGAGAGCTATTTGCAGTGTGAGTCGCCGAGAGCCAGAGGCCCATGAGAGCCTTCAGGGATGTGTTGCAGAAGCTTTGGGCCTGCCCCCTGAATGCATGCCTTCTGCTTCAGTGAACTATATTGCATTGGACCAATCTCCCTTACCCATGCTCAATGCGGCTGACTGGCAAGAAGCCCAGCGGCAAGATATTGACATTCGTGATACACTACTTGCCAAAAGGGAGGGGCGAAGCCCAGCTGCAGTTGTCCCACCTAACCCGGAGGGTAAACTACTATTGAGAGAATGGACCAAACTAAAACTGATTCAGGGAGTGCTACACCGAATGACCACCGACCCTTTACAAAAACAACGAGCACAACTAGTACTGCCAAACGAGTACAGAGCCCTGGCCATGAGGGCCCTGCATGATGACTTTGGGCATTTAGGGATGGAGAGGACCCTGGAACTTATTCGTAGTAGGTTCTATTGGCCCCGAATGGCTGAAGATGTTCGCAGGAAATGTGAGACTTGCGCTCGATGTGTTCAAAGGAAAACTCTGCCCACGAGGGCTGCATATCTCAAGAACATCACCAGCAACAAGCCTTTGGAATTGGTATGCATTGATTTCTTGTCTGTAGAGGTAGACAAGAGGAATGTTGGGAATGTTCTAGTAGTGACTGACCATTTTACACGGTATGCACAGGCATATCCCACACGTGATCAGAGGGCCACCACCGTCGCTTGAGTATTGTGGGACAAGTATTTCTCAGTCTATGGATTCCCGGCTCGGATACACTCTGATCAGGGGCGGGATTTTGAGAGTCACCTTCTGAAGGAGGTGCTGAAGATAGCAGGAATTAAAAAGTCTAGGACAACGCCTTATCACTCCCAAGGTGATCTTCAGCCAGAGAGGTTCAACCGAACCCTATTAGATATGTTGGGAACTTTGCGACCAGAGCAGAAGGCAACCTGGAGCCAGCATGTCGCATTTCTGGTGCATGCCTACAATGCCACAAAGAACGATGCTATAGGAGTCACCCCATATCTCTTGATGTTTGGGTGAAAACCAAGATTACCCATAGACTTATGCTTTGGTGTATCAGAGGATGGAGATAGCTATGAAACTCATCAGCAATATGTATCCCGACTAAGAGAAAAGCTGCGGGATGCTTATCACTTAGCTACCGCTGCGGCTCGGAAGAACGCAGACCGCAACAAACATCGATATGATGCTAGAGTGAGTTCGTAGGAGCTCCAGCTGGGGGACAGAGTCCTGCTGCGAAATTTGGGTATTGCTGGCAAACACAAGATAGCTGACAGACGGAAGGCAATACCTTACCTGGTGATGGAAAAGCTGGGAGATCTGCCGGTCTACAAGATCAAACCTGAAGACGGTCCAAGGCAAATAAAGACGGTGCATAGAAACGTTTTGCTCCCTGTGGGGGAATTGGTAAGCACCCCTTATGAGATGAGCCACAACAGGGCAGCTGGGCAGAACAGAGGTGCTAGACCAAAGCCGCCGTCCAACACAGACAGTGGGCCCCGTGCAGCAAACTTACCCCTATTCTGCACATCTGAGAGTGAGTCTGAGGAGGAAGACACAACCCTGGTGTATCCTGGGATGAAGACATGATTTCAGTCTCGATCAGCTGAACCAAACGAGAGTTCTCCCTCTTCCACCCTAAATCCATGGTGGAATTATTTAGGCCCATTTCTGACCCCCCTTTGCCGCTGATGAGACCCCCATGTGATGACACACACAGGTTATTGGACAGTGGAGACACACAGGTAGAGAATGTCCTGGGCACTTTGGACCCTCCAGCGTTAGAACTAGGAGTGCAGGGGCCTACGCCAGTAGCCAAGGGACCCTCCAAGGAAGCCTCTCCATCCGTCAGTTCAAGAGGATGTTCCCCCTACCTCGGCAACTGAGATTCTCAATAGAGGAGACAGGGTGATAAGACCAGTGAAACGGTTAACTTATGATGCACCTGGGGTGACTAGTGAGGAGCCAATACATTTAGCACACAGGCTTGTGAAAGCTAAAGTGGGCTTCCTGAGGTCCTTTGGAGGAAACCAATGAGTTGTTATAAAGGGAGTGTGATTTGTTGGGACGACAAATTCTCTGCTGGGGGGAGGATGTAAGCAGAGTCAGGATGAGCTCCACCCTGACATCTGGTTGTGAGGTGTGGCAAGTTGTGGAAAAGAACTTCAGGGGCCGATATCATTTGCATAGGCACACCCACCCCGCCTAGAATGAGGCCATAGCTGCCCAAAGGTCACTTTGGCTGTTGTGGGATCCCCAGTGTCTCTGTTATTGGGGCAGGAAGAATAAATTGTTATTACCCTGATTATGGGAACTGTGCTTGGAACTGTACTTGGCCTTTTGTTATGATGGAGGGACTCACCATCAGCTAAGTAGCACTCGCTAGGCAAGGGTCATGGGTTCCAAAACTCTGTGAATGGAGAGAGGCTTGAGATAGGTATTAGTACCTGGGAGTCTGGGCCCCTTTGTGAGGGTCTGAAACACCAGTGGCATCTCTGTCTCTCTCTACTGTGGAATTGTCAGAGCTAAGTTTGGGTCTATTAAGAGTCTTGCTACAGGTACTGTGCTGAATTCACTTTGGCCTTATGGTGCACCAGCACTAAGGCTCCCACTACTATGAGCTGAAATCACTGAGAGCTGTGTCAAGTAGGGGGGAGCCGGAAGATCTAGAGTGCAGTGGTGCTGTTCGTGGCTAGGCTGGCAGAGTGTTTGTGAGACAGCGAGCTGAGCTGTGCAGAGCGGAGCCGTTCGTGAGACAGCGGAGCATTTGTGAGACGGCGAGCGGAGTCGTTCGGAGCGGAGCTGTTCGTGAGGCGGCGCAGAGCCCTGTGGGGCAGTCAGCTTCAGGTCACGTAAGGTGCCCCTTACCTCTTTCTCCCCCCCCCATACAGGCACATTTTTAGCCAGACTGGGGAGTAGCACTCTGCAGATGAACTTTTGAACTCTGGGGCTGGACTTTTTGGACTTTGGGTGATTTTGGATTGTTGGACTCAAGAGACGTTTGGGTTCTGGGACTCAAGAACCCGAGGGAAAGGATGTGGCCCAATTTGCTGGGGTGGGTCTTTGCTCACGGTTTGGTTAATGAACACTAGTTGTGGTGTTTCCCCCAATTTAATACTGATGTCGTTTACCTCATGTTATTAAAGATTCTCTGCTACACCGAGACTCTGTGCTTGCGCGAGGGGAAATATTGCCTCTTTGAGGCGCCCAGGGGGTGTGTAAGATTTTCCCAGGTCACTGTGTGGGGGCTCGAGCCAGTTTTGCATTTGCTTTGATGAGAGGGAACCCCTGTGTACTGAACCTGGCCCTTGCTGCTATCAACTTGGCCTGGCAGAAGGGTTACATAAAGAAGCTGCCCAAATGCCTTACTAAGGCTACTTAAAATCAAACAAGTACACAGCCAATATTCATAACTTCAAATACAAAAATGATATATGCACACAAATAGGAGGAATATATGCAGTAGATCATAACCTTTACAGAGATATGTTACATGGCATATGTAGCATAAAACATATTCCAGTTATGTTATATATATACATTCATAAGCATATTCCCATAAAACATTATGAGGTGCAACGTCACAGGGGGAAACCTCACAGTGAGTGCAGGCTGGGCCAGCAGTGTCTTCCACAGAAATGCTATCCCATCGCACGTCTAAGAACGTAGACCTGATTATCACTTGGATCAATCAGAGAGAGAGCCACTGAAAACGTACTGGAAGAAGCAAAGACTTTAGTTCAGAAGTTGACCAACTAAGGCACTTATATTGACTCCTTAAGTGAAGAGGATAAGAAGTGTTTGTTAAGCCAGCTGAAAAAGTAAAGTACACAGTCTTGATTCTTACAAATCTAGAACAGCAACTTCTGGATTCTACTCAGCCTCTATGTAGGTTTTACAGATGCCTGTCTTATAAAACACCAGCAGTTGAATGGAGTGGAGTGGAGTGGGGCACTAACTGTAATGGGGCTGCTATGTGATCAGGACAGAATAGAGAATTTGAACACAGAGTGGAATATCATAAGAACAACATAAGAGCAGGACTGGAGATCAAGTCTTGTGACAGTGGCCAATGCCAGGTGTCCCAGAGGGAATGAACAGAACAGGTAATCATCAAGTGATCCATTCCCTGTCATCCATTCCCAGCTTCTGGCAAACAGAGGCTAGGGATACCATCTCTGCCCATACTGGCTAATAGCTATTGATGGACCTGTCCTCCATGAATTTATCTAGTTCTTTTTTGAACCGTGATATAGTCTTGGCCTTCACAACATCCTCTGGCAAGGAGTTCCAGAGGTTGACGGTGCGTTATGTGAAAAAATACTTCCTTTTGTTTGTTTTAAACCTGATGCCTATTAATTTCATTTGGTGGCCCCTAGTTCTCATGTTATGAGAAGCAGTAAGTAACACTTCCTTATTTACTTTTTCCACACCAGTCATGATTTTCTAGACCTCTATCATATCCACCCTTAGTCGTCTCTTTTCCAAGCTGAAAAGTTCCAGCCTTATAAATCTCTCCTCATACGGAAGCCGTTCCATACCCCTAATAATTTTGTTGGCCTTTTCTGAACCTTTTCCAAGTCCAATATATCTTTTATGAGATGGGGCGACCAGATCTGCACACAGTATTCAAGATGTGGGCGTACCATGGATTTATACAGAGGCAATATGATATTTTCTGTCTTATTATCTATCCGTTTCTTAATGATTCCCAAAATTCTGTTCACTTTTTTGCTTGCCACTGCATATTGAGTGGATGTTTTCAGAGAACTATCCACAATGACTCCAAGATCTCTTTCTTGAGTGGTAACAGCTACTTTAGACACCATCATTTTATATGTATATTTGGGATTATATTTTCCAATGTGCATTACTTTGCATTTATCAACATTGAATTTCATCTGCCATTTTTTTGCCCAATCACCCAGTTTTGAGAGATCATTTTGTAGCTCTTCGCAGTCTGCCTGGAACTTATCATACGACGAACAAATGAAGATTTGACTTCAACTTCTTCTTTATCATCACTAGTGATTTGACCCAACCTTTGTGCTATGGTTCCTGGGGTGAAAGAAGTAGGAACTCATCCCTGTTATTCCTAGTCACAACAGCTACAGTTGAGCGTTCTATTTCCTCATTGAATAATGTTAAGAATGAGAATATCCTCTGCTTATTGTGAACAGCTGGGGCCCAGTTCCCCTGCTGGGATTCCAGAAAAGAAAGTGATTCTTGAGGGATTGACTGGCAGTGAGTGAGCCTTTTAAGGTCCCCACTTCAAACATAGCCTAGGCTGAGAGAGTCTGAAATGTATGACCAGGAGATGGGTGCCCAGTGTGAACTGAGTTGGAGGGTTCTCAGCCCATTTCCTAGGGGTTAAGCATCTAGCTAAGGTAGTTATACAGCAGCCCCCATTAGCAGAGTCTCCCAAGTTGTAGGCAAGTACCCAAACCACTGGGCCATCCTTCCTCTGTACAATGGCTACATCACAAAATCCATCATCAGAATTGGCACTAATTATCTCTCTCGCTCTTCCCCCATCCCCCACGCCTTTGCTGACAGTCTCAACTGAGAAGCCAAGAACTGAATGAGCCCTAGTGACTGAATTCCCTTTGTCCCTGGAGGGGGTTTCTTCATGCGAAGGGTGAGGGACACTGCTTTGGGCTGAGGAATGGGAGCTTGCATTGACCTGCCTGCTGCCTGTGCTCTCCAGAGCTCTCAAACCTGCACTAACATTCACATCCAAGTGTAACAACCTAAATACATTAATCTGGATCTAAGATGGCATAAATGTTAACAACACTGTAACATGAGTCTTATGATTGAAAAGCTGACTAATTAAATCAACTCATTAAACCTCAGCAGCCCCATGAGAAAGTGAAGGATGTGCAGGGATCGTTCACCCACTGCTGAAATGCAGCCACCCCTAGTGTGGAGCACATCAGCTATGTAGCAGCACACAGCATCACTACACACCATGTGAGGACAGGACATAGAATCCTGTATCCAGTCAAAGCTGTAGGCAACTGTAGGTGGGCAGCATGTAACCACCCAAACTGGAATTTGGCTAGGACACTGAGGTTACAGAAAGCGCCATGGGCTTTAATGACCACAGGTGACTGGGACTCTTGGTATTATGTTTTTCCTGAAAGATGCCTCCTCCCGCAGGAGTGTGCCCCTGACCACATGCTGGGGAGTTGGTCAGTACAAGGAACAGCGCTGCCTACTGACCCTCCATCCCACCAGAGCGTTCAACTCTCGGGGAATGGCTCCATCCCACTTCAAGAACTGAAGAATTGTCTCCCAGCCTCTGCCAAGCAGCCCCCGAAATGGATGGTGCAAGTCCAAGAGCAACGTATGCAGAGGAGGGGGACAGGCTATTTTACAGGCCAGGGGTCAGTTTCTGTCTTAGGCACTTCTCTCCTCTTTGATCAGTGCTTTCCCGGCTCTTATTTGCATAATCCTTAGAAGAGGGAGCATCCTCACCCAGCCCTGTCAGAAGTTCCCCCTCTGGCAGGAAGCAGCCAGGCAGTGGGTTGTCAGTGCTGAGGGGCTGCCTCGCTCCTTGGAACTGGGACAGGAAAGGGGCTCAGCTCAGGCTGCCTCCTGAAAGCATCTTGCCTTCTGCCTTTCAGGGGCCGGAAGCTGCTCCCCCTGAAACCGGCGGCACCGTTTCGTGTGACCCGCCACCAAGTTCAGCTTTGGACATGAGGGCAACCATACGTCAGCCTCCAGCCCTCCTTTCCCCTGGCCCTTGTGTGTGCAATGGTCCAAATCCCAGCCCCTTCTCCTGCCGAGGGCCCTGATCCACATACAGATTCTGCGGCTGGAGAGCTGGAGGGGAGGGATAGGACCCCACAAGGGGTGTCCAGGCCTGCTGCCTGCACTACAGAGCCTGTGTTCAGACTGGGTCCGGGCCCGGGGCAGGGCTGGAATAATCTCCTGAGTGTCAGCAGCAGTTACCAGGGCAATCCCCTGCCCCCTGCTCTCTTGCCAGGCGCCAAGACTGGTCCCTATGTAGAGTGTTCAGGAGAGAGCAGAGCGGGTGGGGTCGGTGCCCACGATCTGGGATGTTTCTCCCCAAACTTGTCCTGAGTGTCTTTGGTTAAGAATCGCTGGGTTGAGGGGCTCCCGCAATCTGCTCCCAGACTGAAGCGTTTGCCCGCAGGAAACAAGCCCCTTGTAGGCAGGGCGTGGCAAGGACAGGTTAATGGACTTGTGACCAATATACCAGTTACTATTATTCTGACGGGCCACCGGATGGTGAGCTTCGTATAGACCGGTGCTTCTCAACCTTGCCAGGCTAGCGGCCCCTTGATGGAAGTCAAAAATGTTCGCGACTGAGTGGGTACAGCTTGTACGTTTGCTATAAAAGCATAAAAAAATTGTCAGTCATAATAATGCTTAGCCCACTTCATTTATGTTTGTGTGTGTTTCAAGGGTTGACAGGGAATACTGGACTTTGACGGGTCAGGCTCTGTGCTTTAGATTGTAATAAAATGCAGATTTTCTTTGCTTTAGATTGCAATAAGATGTTCAATACCTAGTAACCTCCTGATTGCCTTTTGTGACCCACCCTGGGGGTCATGACCCACTGGTTGAGAAACCCTGATATACACTAACTAATAGAGCCGGTTGGAACATTGTCAACTGAAGTTTTTCACCAATATGCTATTTTGTTGAAATGTATTGATTTCAATTAAGTTTTTGACAGGAAGGTTTCTGGTCATTTCCAGAGAGAGAGAGGGAGATTGACAGCCTGACCTTTTCGGTCCAAAAAATGGATGTTTCAACACAATTCCATTTTGCGAAAACATTTGAAGGTTTTGTTTTCAGTCCAATGCGGAACGAAAACAGATGTTGACATCTCAAAAGTTGTCACAAAATGGAACTGCCGTTCTCCAGCCAGCTCTGCTAGCTAAAGACACACGTTTCTGTAGAGATATTGCTTATGTTGCAACTCTCTGATTAGCGGTCTCAGAGAAGAGCTCTGAAACTTTTCTTCCTCATGGCTTTGAGAGCGCTGCACTTCACCAAGCTTGCAAGGCCAAACTTTATTGACACAGACTTTTGCCCAATTTAAATGATAGGCTAGCTCAGACCAGTACATTCTGCAGTACTGATCAAAAAGTTCATGTGGGGCATGACCAGCTTAGTTCACATCTAAAAGTTAGGTTTTGTAAGACTGGATTTAGAAACATTTTCAAGAATGCGATTTCAGTGGAAACTTGGTTTTTAATAGTTTTTAATGTAATTTCCCTCATGCTATTCGCAGTGTTGCTAACTCTTGTGATTTTGTCATGAAATTTGTGATATTTGCTGTTTTTCTAAAAGCTCCAGCCCCTGGAATCAGGTGATTATGTGAGAATCTCAATTTTCATTTTTTTAAAAGAAAGTTTCTCGCCCTGGTGTGAACTTGAAAACGTGACTCCCTAAAGGCTCAAAATGCAGAAGGCCAATAAAAAGGACACACACACACCCCGTATTATTTTTAAAATCTCATGATTATTCAGGCAATCTCATGATTTCTAGGGGGGCTGGCTCATGATTTTGAACATTTGGAGCACAATGCTGCTACTGGAACCGCAAAGGCAAGAGCACTGTGATAGGACAGGGGACCCAGCAAGTGATATTGTCTAGTAACTAAAGTGAAACTGGACACTTCCATGTGTGAGATGGATGGAAATAAAATGAAACAAAGAGTGAGCAGCAGATCTGGGCAAAACTCAGGGTCATTTTGATTTTTCAAAATCTTGTTAGTTGGGGGTTAGCTTTGCAAAGCCAAAGAGGGAGGGGTAATGGGTGGGAGAGGGGAAGGCTGCAGCTTCTCTTGTGGGCTGCATTTTATCTGATATTCTCTCCCCCCAGATACATAAATAAATAAATTCAGGCAGTTCAGAGAAAAGGTTCTGGTTTGGGTCAAATACATTAGGGACTAGAGCCACGTCTGGTGCAAAGCAGCGTAGCTCCAATGAAGTCAATTAGATCAGTTTACACAGTTCAGGTTCTGGTCCTAGGTATTAAAACCCCTTTCCAGTTTGTACTCTAAGGGGCATCGTAACACAGGGAAAGATAATGGATCAAATCCTGCACTGAATTACTCCTATGGAAACCTCTTCCAGTGCCAGGACCTGGATGCAGGCAGGGGAATGATTAGACACTGATAGTATTTCAAAAAGAAACAGAGTACTAGTGGCACCTTAGAGACTAACCAATTTATTAGAGCATAAGCTTTCGTGAGCTACAGCTCACTTCATCGGATGCATTCAGTGGAAAATACAGTGAGGAGATTTATATACACACAGAACATGAAAAAATGGGTGTTATCAATAGCAGACCCGACTGGAAAGCATCCAGAACCCCTAAATATCAGCCTCTCCTCCTCTCTTCCTGGTCTCTCTGTTCCTTTTAAATTCAGATTCCTGTTGCGCTGGTTCCCTACATTCCCCATTGGAGCAGAGCGCTATACACCAGTCCACCTCGCACGGCTGTCTGCGAGCAGAGATATGTCTTGGCTGTCATCCCAACCAGCAGCAGAGAAATCTCCAGGGCATTACAGCAGAAAACTGTTAAATGCATAATCCTGGTGCAGAGAAAATTGTTTTCTTAAACAGGTTTATTCCTTGAAGGGAGGTATTTGCTTAAGAGATTTTCCACTATAAATTAAATCTGTCTTGGGATCCAGATAAACTGCCTTTGTGAAGCAGAGCTAGTCCCTGCAGAGACGGGCTGCCGCTATCTCCCTGCTGCTTCAAGGGAGCTGGCTCTTTGGCCAGGATGAGCTGGCATTTCAAACCTAACGCCCCCTCTCCCTTGGTATTCTTCCCCCTCTGTCGAGGGGCTGAGTACGGTCCCTGCTAGGGCTGGGTCTGATGCATGCACTGCATATGGGTCACAGTTGGAAGGGTAGCTGGCTTCTGGCCTCCTGGCTGTTCTGCTTCTCATGGGGTGGGCGGTATAAACAGTTCGCCCCCTCCTCCCAGCTCAGTGGGGCAGTGACTGAAAGGTGTCTGTTGGTTTCATTGCAGTCACCCGGCAGTGCCCATGGCTCCCAAGGAAATTACTGGAGAGTGCTCAGTCCTGTGAGGTGTGCTGAGTCGCTGCAGGTGGCCTGTCGCAGTTCCCATGCACTGTCCGTTCTTCCCACTGGAACCGCTGTGCAATGTCTATGGTTCTCGCTGCAGTCACTCGACCCGGCCCATTGGAGCCACAGCCCCGACCTTCAGACCCAGTGGGCCACGCCGGCTGCCACCCCCGCCTCAGAGACAGGGAAGGAGGGAGCTGACATGGAGCCTGTGCAGCTGTTCCTGGTTAAAGGGAAAGTGCTGCCTTTGCGGGACCAAAATCTAAACTGCGATGGGCAACCCGGGTTTGGAACAGAACCGAGCACCTCAAGTCTGTGCCCATTTCGAGAGCTGTGACATTCCCATCTGCAGGGCCAGGAGCCACTTGTGTCATTGGAACTGCTTGACCAGAGCAGACCAACCATTCAGCTAGGCCAGAATCTCTCCCCATTAGTGTCCAGTATGAGTTGCTTCAGAGGAAGGTGCAAGAACTTCTCTGGTGGACAGTTGTGGAATAACCTGCTCATAGAGGAAGTTCCTTCCTGACCCCAGGCAGTTGTGGCTGGCTTATGCCCTGAAGCAGGTGTATTTATAGCCCTCATAACTATTGACCTATGCTCACAGTGGGTATTATTGTTCATATACTTGTCTCATTCTCTTCAGAATCCTGCTAAGTGCTTTGCTTCATTGCTGTGCAGTGGCAGAGAGTTCCACAGGTTCTCTATGTGTATTGTGCCAAAAAGCATGTTTTTACTCAGTTTAAAGTTTGTTGCTGTTCAGTTTCAGTGAACATCCCCTGGTCACATATCACAAGAGGAGCTGACAAGGCTCGCCTTTGGCAGTGCCAGTCATTTCTTCATCTCTCCACAGGGGTTTGGTGACAACTCAGCCCCACCTGACTGGTAGAATTGTAAAACTCGGTGGAAGGTTAAACTTTAAAAAACATAATAAAAACCTATGACCTCTTGCTGGGGATTCGGAAGTGTTGGGTCCCTTTCCACCCCCCCTCGCACCTCCTCCTTTCTGTGTGGTCTCTGGGCTGTGGCCATGACCAGCTGCAGAATAATTTAGTGCCATGCTGGCAGCCTGTTCCCATGTGCTGCCCAAGCCCAGCTTGTGACCCAAGAGGTTCGGGGAAATGTCCAATCAGATTCAAAGCTGGTGCGACCAGATAGCTGCCTAGGACACCTGGATATTTATGGGGACCACCCATGCAGCCCCCCCCCTCAACCACTCTAGGTAGGAGCAGCAGGGACAGCTGGGAACTGCTGCAGCAAGTAGCTCAGGCCTGGCCCAGCGCCTTGCACAGAATTTCCCTAAGGTGGGGGGAAGGGCTCTGTCATTTTAAGGGAAGTGGACCAGCAACTGCCGCAGGGGACAGGAATCGTCACAGCCAGACCGCCATTCCTATGGCTCTGTGATAGTCGGCCTGTCTCAGCGCGGCTTTAGGGAGGTGTCTGCCCCTTTCTGGGCACCCACTTGCTTCTGCACCAGAGGGGCTGGCTGCTCCCTTTGGAGACACATCAGGTGTGTGGGGGAGACGGGGTTGTTGCCTAGGGCGACAGAGTGGCAGCCCTGCCAGCGGGTGGGTATTTCCCGGGCTGCGAAGGGCCCACGCCGATAATGCTGCTTTGCCAAGGGAGAGGCATTTTCTGCTGTAAATAACTCACCGCACAATCCTACAGGGGAGATGCCAGTGACACATAGCACTTGTGCAGTGACCCTCCCAGCAGCTCTCCCAGGCAAGCAAGCGAGTGTTGTTAGCTCCAGTTTACAAATATGGGAACCAAGGCAGAGCGGGTAGGCCATGTGCCCCAGACTCCGAGGTGACTTCAGCCGCTGAGTGAGGACTAAAACCCAGGTGCCCAGCCTACTAGTCTCCTACTGTACTCACTAGACCACACTGCCTGGCCATGGAGCTCTGGGAGGAAGGGAGATAAAGTTGACTCTAAAATGTCCCTTGGAGAAGGGACAAGTGAAAGCCACAAAGGGCACAGCTGAGGTACTCGGTGGCATTGAAAACTGGCCAGAAAAAGCAATGGGGGCTC
This sequence comes from Chelonia mydas, assembly GCF_015237465.2. Taxonomy (NCBI): domain Eukaryota; kingdom Metazoa; phylum Chordata; order Testudines; family Cheloniidae; genus Chelonia; species Chelonia mydas. The sequence continues at coordinate 15,530,299 of NC_051259.2, read as the reverse complement.
CAAAGCAGGGATCATCTCACAGGGCGCATGGCGGCATGGAGTAGAGCTGTCTTTTAAGATGCCATCTTGAGCTCCAGGATCTTTGCTGCCCGTTAAAAATAACAAAGAAAGTCTCTAGCCGTTAGAGTTGCAAATAGCCTTAAGGAGAAGTGAAGTGGGTGTGATCAATGCAGTGACATCTGTCTGAGTCTGCAGAGAGCCTGAAGCAAGAGCAGTCAGAGGGGTGACCTGCCCTGTTCATCTCAGGTGCCTGGCAATGATAATTTTAATGTCAACATTATTAACGATCTCACTACTGATCACAGCATGGAAGGAGGGGAGGGACAAGGCTGTTATGAAGACATGCACAGTCTATTCTGAGTGACAGCTCATTTTAGCCAGCCGATTGAGTGGTGCTTGGGAGAGATACCAGCATTTGTATATTTACCCGCAGTCCAGAAGAAGCCAAGTCCCAGGAGCCCTGCAGTGTGGCCAACCTCAAAGTTTCAAAAATCACGAGATTGTTTTTAATGCCATGATTTTTGGGTCAGAAAAGACTATCACACTTTTCTGGACTTTTTTGATTTATGAACTCCCCCGGCCCATCACCCGTGTGTGGGTGACAATTAGTGTTGCCCTCTCCCAAATGTATCGGGTAAGGGGATTTTGGCCACTGCTGCAGGAGCTCTCACCCCACATCCGCCCATCCCATACTCAGCAATTAATCCTGTTTCCCAATCTCCAAAATGATCTTGTCTTCCCAGTCCCCACATTAGTTCTGCCCCATCCCCCCACCCGTACATCTGCCCAGCCCTCTATGGCCCCCACATTTTTGCCCCCCAGGCCCCACTCAGTTCCCAGATCAATTCTGCCCTCTCAGCCTCAACTCTGTTTTTCCTAGGGCTCTCCCCTTGCCCCGGGGGGCAGCAGTGGCTGTCAGGAACAGCATGGGAGCGCCACTCACCTGCTGCAAACAAATCTCAGCCACTCCGCTTCGGGGCCTAAGCATTGCACAGCATATTGCCCAGTGCCTGCAATGGGCTGTGGAAGCTGATTCAGAGCCATGCAGGTGATCCCACTGAGCGCCCATTCAGGGATACGCCAGGGGTGGGCAAACTTTTTGGCCCGAGAGGGAGGGGAGAGGAGGGCAGAGGGCTCTGTGCACTGCCCTCGCCCGCAGGCACTGGCCCCCGCAGCTCCCATTGGCCGAGAATGGGGAACTATGGACAATGGGAGCTTCGGGCGAGGTACCCGCAGGTGAGGGCAACGCTGAGCCCTCTGCCCCCCTCAAGGGCCGCAGGGACGTTGTGCCGGCTGGTTCCGGGAGCGGTGCGGGGCCCATCCTACGGGCTGGATCTAAAGCCCTGACGAGCCTGATCCAGCCTGCAGGCCATAGTTTGCCTACCCCTGTGCTAAGCGTGAACAGGCTAAGCAATTGCTTCAGGCCCAAGCAGGTGAAGGGGGCCCCAATGTAGGATCCCCTTTCTGGGATGCCACCTGATGTACTGGGATTTCACTGAGCCTCCCCTGCTCAACCAGCCTGGGTTCCCTCTCCCTGATTTGCCAAATTAGGCTCTCCGGCTTCTTGCAGCGCACATGCACACGCACACACACACACACACACACAGATAGGGCCACACTCAGCTGCAGACACAGACTGAAGTCAGCCCTGTGTGAGAGGACTCCCCCAGCACTCACATGCACACTCCTTTTTGGGAGATAAACCCAAAATAAGACTGTCTTGCGCTGTATAGAAAAATCTGCACAGCACAAGCTCATAAAAATCCTCCCTCTTCCTCAACGTGAAGAGAGATATGCACACTTCTTGACCCCTGCCCTGTTAGAAAGCTACACCAGGCACAGAGAAAACTGCTTCATGCTAAGAGCAAGGGTGAGGTGAGGTGCCTCACAACTGTGGGTACCCTCACTGCCTCCTCTCCCTCTGGCCCAGTGTGGCACTTCTGGGGGAGGGGAAAGCTCCTCCACTTGTGCGATCCTGTCTGACAGGAGCCCTCTCCCCCATGTCACTCTCCCATCTCAAATCTCCCCTTGAAGAGCTTCCTTTCCCCTTTGGTTTGTGGCTGGCTCTGCGGGGAGCCCTTGGTGAGAAAGCAGGGGAAGGTGTTCTGAGGGAATCCATGGTATTTCACTCTCTGCTCAGAGTGCCAGTGGATCCTTAATGAGCACAAAAGCTCAGGGATTTTGGTTCTACAGCTATGTGAAAAGACAGTCCCCAGCAGGACCCAGCAGCTTTGGGTTTATTATTAACCCAAAGAGAAGATGGTGATTTCCCATCTAAGTACTAACCCAACCCCAACTCTGTTTACTTGTGAGTGCTAATAAGAGCATAGCTAACAGTCAGACATTTCAGGAACATAAAGGTAGGAAAGTTTTTTCTGTTGTGATTAGCTACACAACCCCTTGATAGCCTGACACACTGTGAATCGCTTCATCACGTTGCCAACTCTGATTATTTTATCCCAAATAACACAATATTTGGTGACATTCCTGAAGCCTCAGCTCCTGGATTCAGATGATTGCATGAGTATCTAGAGCTCATGGTGGTGGAGAAAAGCATGGCAGTGTAAACAGAGTGCTCCATAAAGGCTAAGACACCAGGAACCAAATACCAAGTGTTCCAACTGGTTTTAAACCTCGAGATTTTTAAGCCAATCTCATGATTTTGGGGGGGCCTGACTCATGATTTCTGAATGTTGGGGGCTGGCAATAGTGCAATGTTCATAAACAGAGGAAGACTGGGAGGTAAAGAAAGAGTCTGGAGATAAAAGGGAGAATTGAGAGGGATGCTGTTCATTATGGAATAATAAATGCTTTGCTCAGTTGTGTTTAATGTTGGCTTTGTAGTTTGGAAATAGAAACGTCTTTGTTGGTTTAGCCAACACCAAACTTCCTTCTGTTTCTTATGGAGCTTGTGTAATGACACCCATGCGGGTTGTCAGAGCAGTTTGAGCTTTCAACTGTGAAAGCATAGACCTTTACCACTTGAGCTGAAGGAGTTATTATTCTCCACCACTTATTCTCGGATGTGGATCAGCCACGAGAGGGACACATAAGGCATGAGATGAATGGGGCAGTCTGACGTTTACCTATCCACTGTCCCCTCTGCTCTGGGGGATGTTCAGGGGGCAGCTGTAGTGTGGGGAGCCCCTGGGTTCCATTCGCGTGTGGAATGGTGCCCATGGGGGTTGTCAGACCTGGTCCAATATTTTGCTGAACAGAACTTACGGAAACTGATGTAATGTGGAGCGGGGCCTGTTTCTAAACAAGGACAATAACTCCCCCGTGGGTGGGAAGGGAGTGAAAGGTCCTGTAATGATCTTGGGGTTCATTAAATAACAAACCCGTGAAGGAGAAAAGAATCAAACAAACCGGAGAGATTCTGTAGTGAGGGGCTGCAGTGCACACAGCCATGCTGTATTCCTACCCTGCCCCCAGGGCACATCTCCAAATTCCCACACTCACAACACTGTCCCTTCTGAGGGAGTGTCTCCAAATCACAATCTTTCATAAACATATCTCTACAGGCCCCTGGCCCCAGCCCTATGGAGCGCCCCCACTTGGAAGCCTGCGAGGCGTGGCCTTCTCCCTTTCAGTCAGCAGTCACTCCTGAGTGACACCAGATTGTGCGGGCACGTTCCTGCCTGCAGCCGGGGACCGTTTGCCGATGGCTTAAGGGGAGCAGAGGGGCCAGCACGGTTGGACACATCAGCCCTCAGCCTTGTGTGCTGCAGCAGAGGCCTGAGGAGAGGGCAAGGGAGAAAAACGCCCCACGACAAGCCATTGGGAAGGAGGGGCGACAAGGGACGGGCCCCAGGGCCTTCTGCTGGGGTTGCTAGGTGAGTCCATCTCAGGCCAGTTGCGCCCTGTCAGCCTCCCAGGGGAGCTGAATTTGGCAGCCCCAGCGCAGCTTCCAGAGGAAAAGGAATCCAGAGCCCACGTGCCAGCCCACCGCTGGCACCCTCAACAGGTGCTGAGCTTCCCTAGCCCCCAGCAGGCTCCAGGGCACTTTGGCAGCGAGTTGGGGCGGGGGGGGGGGAGGCAGGAGCTGTCTTGAGCCACAGCATGTGACTCTGGATTCCAGGCACCCCCAAGTCTGGATCTGGGGTTTGGATCAGGCCCGTCTGCAGAGGAGAATCTTAACTGGTTGCTGCTCAGGCATCCTGCTGGAGGGGCCAGCGTGTGTATATTGGGGGGCAGGGTAGTGTATATTGGTGTGGGCAGAGGGGAAGTTGCCCTGTGCCATCCCTGTTTGCGGGAAATGGGCATGTGTAGAAGGGAGCTTGCCAGGCACCGTTCACAGGCCCAAGGCTGTGTCCATGAGTGACGTGGTTCACAGCAAGCAGGCCGGAGCCAAGGGCCGAGGCCCCGGTGTCCGGCTCGTCTCTGTGCGGGGAGCAGCCAGGAGCCTCGCTCTGGTTAGCTTTCATCATTGCCGAGCTACAGCCGAGCCCCACGGCTCCCGGGCCGGCAGCTCCGGCTGTCAGGAGACTCAGCCAGATCAATAGCTCCGTTTGTTTGGTCTTTAAGCTCAATAAGCAGCATTTTCTCTCTGGCCAAGAGGTCTTGTCACTTGCTGATAACCAGACATTGCGGCTCACTAGCTGGGACGCAAGGGCTCCCAGCTGCACCCCAGAGCGCAGCAGGGGTGCTGGGCTCCTGCTTGGCGACAAGAGGAACCAGCCGCAGGCTTGTGTCTCACAGCAAATCCCTTGTCAAAGCAGCTGCTCATCTCTCCCGGGCGCCCTTTCAGACAGGATTGGCTCCAGGGCCTGGCCACTGGACCCCGGCTGCGGGGAGCCACACGGAAAGGTACCCAGCCTCCAGTGGCGGAAGGGGAACGGGGAAGAGGCCTGTACTGCAGCTTTCCACACACCCTCTCCTTTCCCATCTCTCCAGCTGCTGATATGGGGCACTGTATAGGAGAGAGCGGTTTCCAGGCTCCCCCACACCATCCTCCCCTTCCTGGGATGATGGGCTCTGCAGCCATGTAGGGAGGGGGTTTGCCACCTGTTGCCCACAGCGACAGTTTGTCAGGTACACTCTTCACCCTGGGTATGAGTGAGAGATTGAGGTACATGGTAAACAGGCCCAGCAAAGGGAGGAAGGATGGTCCAGGCGTTAAGCCACGCACCTAGGACTTGAGGTCATTGCATTTCTCTGCCACAGCCTTCCTGTGTGACCTCAGACAAGTCACTGTGTCTCAGCTCCCGCCTGTACAAATGGGGACGTTAGCATTGCCCCACTTCACAGGGGTGTGTGAGGGTAAATGCACTAAGGATGGTGAGCCATGCAGGTACCGTGGTAACGGGGGCCTGTAAGTACCATAGATCCCAATGGGCCAGGCCTTGTGTTTTTTTGCTCACCCGAAACTGCCACTGAGGCTCTCAGAAGATCTGAACATGCCCAAGGAATCCTGGTTTAGACCCAAGGTATCTTGGCCTTTGCCTCCTCAAAGATTCATCCTGCCTCTTGTCCACCAAACAACCTCTCTCCTCCTTTCAGCACACGTCTGCCACAAATCCTTCCTACTCTGGTCTTTCCACCAGTAATCGATCCACACCCTTCCCTGACTGAGCTTTGCCTCTTCTATCCTATCTGTCTTAGACCATAGGGCCTGTGCCTTGTCCTGCATTTGACAATGTGCTATGAACGTTTTACTGTTCTACACAAATAGCCGTTATTATTATTAAATGATACCACACTTTTCATCGCCAAACTCCTTTGAAACCAGCCACACACAGGGATCCCCACAATAGCTGCCACCAAAATGCAGTCAACTCTGGGGTGGAACATGGTAGTTTAACAGTGCACAGCAACACTGCACAACAGCTTAGGGCAAGAAGTTAGACTGGATACAGTCTTAGAATGCAGGGGGAATTAGAGAGAGACAGAATGTAATTATTCAAGCTGGAATTTAGCCAGGGCTAAATCTACCCTATTGCCAATGTACCACAGCATCATTAATGACTACACATGGTCAGGGCATTGGTTTTAGATCCCATGCAAAGACAGCACCTGCCATGGTGGCAGCCCAGGCTGGTGGTCTGATTCAGTATTGTCACAGAACCTGAAGTACCATCTGCTGAGCCACTGCTTCCAGCAATACTGAGGTGTCCCCTACAGGTGTCCCACCCAAGCAGTGTGTCCTACCCTGGCGCTGGTGAGGTTAGGAGAGCTGACAGGCTCCTAAAAGCAAGGCAACACAGTCAGTGACTGACGGGGGGCAACAGCCTGCCCCTTGCTGGTAGGGGCAGTATTTTATGATCTTTCTATTTTCTTTTGTAAAATAAAATTTGGCCATACGGCCGCCCCAATAAATGGTTCACTGGGTGATGAAAGAGTGGGGAGGTGGCATGTAAATCCGTCACTTTGATGGGGACTGACGTGGTCCCCAACCCCTCTACAATGTTTGTTTGGAGCAGCTAATTGTCCTGAATGAAAGGACGGTAGCAGAAGCTCTGGCTGTCAGGCTGCTCCGGGATCTCCCTCCCCCACCTTCCTTCTCCTGTGCAACTCCCTATGCTCACCTAGCCTGAGGAGGGAGTTCTGCCCATCGATTGCCGTTGTTTCTCCAGAGCCCCTGGAACGAGCACACTTGAACTGTTCTGGGGGATCATTCTGTTCTCTGTTTTTCTACGCTTTTTACCTACCTGCTTCAGTGAACAGCTCTGAGAGAGGAGGCATCAGATGTGTAATTCAATGAATAATGCAGGCCCCCCCCTCGTGAGGGGGCCGGTTGGAAGCTGATATATGAGCCGGCTGTTGGCTCTCCCCCCAGACACAACCGGCCAAAGAGGAGAAATGTGGGCTGGGCCGGCTGGATTAGTAAATCATGGCACTGTGGGTTCTCATCCTCCTGGCATTTGCACAAGGAAGCATGGAGCTGAACAGAAAGCAGCCCACTTTAGCCTGATGGGCAGTGGACAAGGGAGCAGCATCCCCCAAGGTAGATGTTAATGTGTCTTGCTATCCTAAGGTATCTGCAGTGACAACATTCAGCCATGGGGAATCACATTACTCGAGAAATGATGGTCCTCTGATCCCTCCCCACAAGCTCCCTGGACACCCATCCCTACACACTATCAGTCTGCCTCTGCTCAGTGTCCCACTTGCAGTTTCTCCCGGTTCACCCACCTGCAGGGTTTGATGCAGCAGAACAATGCCCCCTACCAGGCACTGAGCAATGCAGGGAGTGACAATGCACTATGAATCGTGGGGTATGTGTCCAGCGAGCTGTACTGCTGGCCACAGCCAGATCCAGCACCAGTGCAGCTGCAGGGAGTGACAATGCAGTGATATGGTCATGCTCTCATGGGTCAGGCTATTGCATGTTGGCTAACCCCACGATTGCTTACCCAGTGGCTAGCATGCAGTAAAGGCAGAGCATTAGTATGTGACTTTGGTCACTGAATCTTCCTGGGCTGCAGTTTAATGACATGGAAAGTAGATATCAGAAGAATTACTTACCCCTCAGGATTCGTCAGTGTTTGTACGGTGCTTTGAGATTACTGGAGGAAAGATGCAAAAGAAGCACAAAATATTAGCCTTAAAAGCCCCAACAAAGTGAAACCACATGGGATTTAAATGCTGGTTCTCAAGTGTATCTGAGAAGACTCCCTGCTTTCCTATGTCTGGCACGTGAAAATCCCAGGAACCCTTCCCGGAATAATCTTCTGGCTATTCTGAGCTAAGTGTGTGATGAGTGAGCTCTCAGCTAGTAAGGTGCCCCAGGACAGACACATTTACAAACTGCTTTGGATTAAGCAGGCTTCCCTGTAAACTGCTGCCATTTGCTTGTTCCCATCGTGGTGTGAGAAGCCGATTACATGTGCATTGTGATTATATTAGCTTGTCGCCAGCCAAGCTGTTTTCACAAGGATTCTGGTCCAAACAACTTCCAGCTTGAAAGCCAGCTGAACAGCAAGCCCTGATTCTGCTAACCTAGGTGGCACAAAGGGAGGGCATGCCCCAGACTGAGGGTATGTCTACACTTGGAGCTGCGGGTGTAATTCTCAGCTTCAGGAGACATACCTGGGCTAGCTCTGATCCACTTAGCATACTAAAAGTAGAACATAGCTCCAGTGATGTGCCACCCTGTCTACATACCCATCTGAAATGCTAGGTAGGTACTCAGGGGGGCCAGTCCCTCCTGCCGCTGGTACTGCCCTGGGCATATTCCATTTTTAGCACAGTAGGTTGATCAGAGCAGCTGTGGTATGTCTCCTTGAGGTGGGAGTTGTAGGCCAAAAGCCTAATGGAAAGAAATTGTCTCAAGTAAAATTGTACTCCATTTTGCTTATTTTGCCTTATACTTCATTTTGCCAGCTTTGAATTAGTAAGAAGAAATTGTTCTGAGTCTATTTTTTGCTGATTTACGACCCTAAAGCAAAGGCCTACACCCCAAGGACAAGCTAAGGAGCTGAGCCAAAGGGACAGACAAGAAACAGCTGCGGATTCTCCTGGTAACAACTCAAAATAATGCCAAACTGAGCAACCTTGAATACCTCATGATTGACAGCTCCGGTGTGACACAGCAAGGTCCATAGACTTGTGTGGGAATTTATCACTATAAAAGAAAGGTGTATTGCCATGGGACCTTGGGTTCATTCTGTATCAACATCAGAGCTTCGAACGCATTCGACAGTGGCCCAGCTTCTCTCCCTCCTGTGCAGCTTCAGCTGGCCACTGAAACTGACCGAGCAACTCTAAGGACTGGTAACTATAAAATCCAGCTGCAGAACATTTTGGTGTGTGTGTGTGTGTGTGTGAGAATGGAAGCATATGCTGATTTTAATGCTTAAACTGTACTCTCAATAAACACAGTGTATTGCCTTATCCCCTTTAAAAGATTCCATGTGCTTCTTATAAGCATAACAAAGTTGTGCCCAACGCTTGAAGCAGAGCCATGCTCTGAGACTCAGGAGATGGGGATTCTCCCCCCGGCTCTGCCACTGGCTTACTGGGTGACCTTGGGCAAGTCACTTCCCTTTTCCATCCCTCAGTTTCCCCATTGGTAAAATGGGCATAATGATAGCGGCCTGCTGATGAAGAGCACTGGCTAAGATGTGGGCCCTGGATGCAAAACAGGAGATAGATGCCTAAGTCCCAGTATTAGGCTCCCCTGCAATGCACAAAACTCCCGCTTAACTGTGTAGGTGCCTAAACTCACTCAGTGCCAAAAATTCCCTATGTTTCCACCTGTGGGTATGTGCTCTGCCGCCTCCCTCTAGGCATCCACCTGCCTATCTCCTATCTAGGCCCCAGAGCGATTCACAAACCGGGGAAGACAGGTGATCTTCGTACACAGTACAAGAAAAGAGCATGTTCCTCCTCCACCCCCTGAGGGGTTTCATTTTAATCCTGGTTCTTATGAAAGCCAGTTTCTTTCAGTAGATGTTTAAGGCACATTGTCTTGCCAAAGCATGTTCATTACTTTCAAACACATTATCACGCTCCTTATGGTCCTTACAGTCCTCTTCGCTCCGTCGGGTCCTTGGGCAGCAGGACAAGGTATTTCTGACGCATTCCTCACTCACCTAGGGACAGTCTGAAATGCTAGACGTGTCACTGGAATGTGGTGTGGCCACCAGCCAAAGGAAGGCCAGGCTTGGCATCTGCCAATGAAGACCCACAGCCCCTCGGCCCCTCCAGCCATCCCCTCTCCCACGGCTTTGAGTTTTCACATGCTACCGTTCCCCTGCCTCAAGTCTCGTCTCAGAGCACTTAGCAGTGATGCTCTGGGCTAATTGTGGTGTCAAGGTCCATGATAACAAGTGAGCAGCTGGTGAATCATATCAATGTAATGGACCAAATTCATCGCTGCCGATGCACCATTGACTTCAATGGCAAAGCTTTGGGGATGAATGGGGGCTAATTTCTCTGGCCTTTGTACAGATCTCTACAGCTGCTCCCTCTGTTCCTCTCTGAATTTGTTAAAGGGGCAGTTTCTTTTCCTTGGGGAGTTCTGATCATAGGCCCTCCTCTCCCTTTCTTATTGCAAGCACGTGGACAGGAGAACATTCCGTCTCTCTCCACCCAACGACTTGGCTGTTTGGACGGGTTGTCATTGGATGTGTGCTCCAGTTCCTCCCCACCATCAGGGGAATCAAACAGTCTGGGAATGTCCTGATGTTGATGATGCTTCACCCTCATGTAGCACTTTTCATCCAGAGATCTCAGGGCGCTGCACAAAGGCGGGTCAGTCTTATTATCCTTAGGGGAAACTGAGGCACAGAGAGGCACACAAGGTCACACTGGAAGTCAGTGACAGCCAGGAATAGAACCTAGATCTCCTGATACCCAAGCCAGTCCACACTGGGGATGGGATGTGGGGTAGCAGAGGTGGCCTTCGCATGCAGCCCTCCGTTATTATTAAGACAAGAGACTGCAGTTCATTGTTGTCCATGAGTTAACCCTGGGGAGCGGATACACGCTGGAGCACAGAACTGATGTGCGTGTTCTCTGTGGTGTAATGGCTTTGCAATGCCCACCCATGCCCCAAAGAGCTGAGCAGCACATCCGTACTGGCCCTATGGGGGCATGAGCTAGACAAAGTGGGTGTTTTGAATCCTGCTATACTGCAGATCCAGCTTCTCTTGTCTTGCTGTTCCTTAAATGAAGTCCGTGTCAGGCAGAAAAGCTCTCCCAGCCTGGGGGAGGGGGCAGTGATGCAGAGCATCTAGCAACCACCTTATGTATGGAAGATGTGGAGACGTTTGGCAGATGGATGGATAACGCGAACATCCCTGCACAGAGATCTGCTAATGTACAGGTTGCAAAGAAAACATCAGCAACCCCCAACCTCAAGCTGCCTGTGGACGCTCCCTGGAGGACAAGTTTCCAAGACCCCATGAAATCGGGTTGGCAGCTTATGAAAGATGTAACGCTGTTCCCAAATGGGTCTCATGCGAACACCATAGAAAATTTCCTCTCTGCTCTTTTCCGCTGTGTTTGGAAGCTAACAAAGACTCCCCAGTCAGCCTGGGGACGCTGCACATCAGATGACTGGCCCTCTTCCCTTACAAAGGCCAGGTGGGCACCGTGAGCTCTTAACTGGTGAGGAACGCCAGGCACTAAGGAAACCACTGAATACCACCCAGAGCAAGGCAGCTTCCTACAGTGTAACATGCATAAGAAAGGCAGGCAACACACCTGATAGAAGCGGCAAAGAGTCCTGTGGCACCTTATAGACTAACAGACGTATTGGAGCATAAGCTTTCGTGGTTGAATACCCACTTTGTCAGATGCATGCAGTGGAAATTTCCAGAGGCAGGTATAAATATGCAAGCAAGAATCAGGCTCGGGATAATGAGGTTAGTTCAATCAGGGAGGATGAGGCCCTCTTCTAGCAGTTGAGGTGTGAACACCAAGGGAGAGAAACTGCTTTTGTCGTTGGCGAGCCATTCACAGTCTGTTTAATCCTGAGCTGATGGTGTCAAATTTGCAAATGAACTGAAGCTCAGCAGTTTCTCTTTGAAGTCTGGTCCTGACATTTTTTTTGCTGCAGGATGGCTGCCTTTACATCTGCTAGTGTGTGTCCAGGGAGGCTGAAGTGTTCTCCTACAGGTTTTTGTGTATTGCCGTTCCTAATATCTGATTTGTGTCCATTGATCCTTTTACACAGAATCATAGAATATCAGGGTTGGAAGGGACCTCAGGAGGTCATCTAGTTCAACCCCCTGCTCAAAGCAGGACCAATCTGCAACTAAATCATCCCAGCCAGGGCTTTGTCAAGCCTGACCTTAAAAATATCTGGGTACATGTCTGGCTCTGTCGATCTGTTTCCTTATTTCCTCGTGCGGCTATCATAGTTTTGAGAATGCTTGGTGAAGATCTTGTAGGTGTTGGTCTCTGTCTGAGGGGTTGGAGCAAATGCAGTTATACCTCAGCGCTTGGCTGTAGACAAAGGATCGTGTGGTGTGTCCGGGATGGAAGCTGGAGGCATGAAGGTAGGCATAGCAGTTGGTGGGTTTTCGGTATAGGGTGGTGTTAACGTGACCATCATTTATTTGCACCGTGGTGTCTAGGAAGTGGACCTCCTGTGTAGATTGGTCCAGGCTGAGGTTGATGGTGGGGTGGAAGCTGTTGAAATCGTGGTGGAATTCTTCCAGGGTTTCCTTCCCATGGGTCCAGATGATGAAGATGTCATCAATGTAGTGTAGGTAGAGAAGGGGTGTGAGTGGATGAGAGCTGAGGAAGCGTTGTTCCAGGTCAGCCATAAAAATGTTGGCATATTGTGGGGCCATGCGGGTGCCCATAGCAGTAGAAATAAGCTTAGGGGTTCTTTCATGCGGGTCCCCACATCTGTACCCTAGAGTTCAGAGAAGGGAGGAAATGCTGACACCACCTGATAGAGAGCATCACACCCCCCCAGCTGTTACCTGCTCCTCGGAAGATACCGCTCTGCCCACAATCACAAAGCTTCAGCTATGAGACAAGGGCAATTACACTTGCCTATATCGTGAAGAATGCTGGGAAGACAGACGGGAAGCATTAGAGATATACTTAATCCTGCCTCAGTGCTGGGGCATGGACTAGATCAGTGGTTCTCAACCGGGGATATGTGTACCCCTGTGAGTATGCAGAGGTCTTCCAGGGGGGACATCAATTCATCTAGAGATTTGCCTAGTTTTACAGCAGGCTACATAAAAAGCACTAGAGAAGTCAGTACAAACTAAAATTTCATACAGACAAAATGCAAAACTTGGGGGTTGGCCAGACAAATCAGACTCCTGAAAGGGGTACAGCAGTCCGGAAAGGTTGAGAACCACTGGGCTAGATGACTTCTTTGGGTCCCATCCATTTCTATGGCTGTGTGATTATCATCCCCATTTTATAGATGGAAAATTAAGGCCCAAATCCTCAAAGGTATTTAGATTCTTAACTTCCACTGGTTTCAAATACCTCTGAGGGTCTGGGCCAGAGAGATCAACTGACCAGCCAAAAGTCACCTTCCTGTACTACAGCCAGGGCCGTCTCTACCCATACACAAAGTATGCAGCTGCGTAGGGCACCAGGAAATTTGGGGCATATTTCCTGGTGCCCTACACAGCTGCGTGCTGCTCCGCCTCTTCCCCATGGACCCGCCCAAGCCCCGCCCCTGCCCCACCCCCACTCCACCCCTTCCCCTGAGGACTGCAGCAGGGATCGGGCCCGCCCTGCAATCACCGGGCGGCAGTAAGTGGAGCAACCTGGCCCCAGCCCACTCCGCTCCTCCGGCTCCCAGCCGCGCCACTGGTGAGTGCTGAGGGGCGGTTCCCCCCTGTCCCCCAAGCCCCAAGGCTGGGAGCCAGGGAAGCAGAGCGGAGCGGGCTGGGGCTGGGTGACTCCACTTCCCGCCGCCCCATGAGCGTGGGGTAGGCCTGCCCTGCACTCACCGGGCGGCAGGAAGTGGAGCGACTCGGCCCCTAACCACTCCGCGCCACTGGTGAGTGCTGGAGGGCAGTTTTCCCCCTGACCCCCAAGCCTGCTCCTCCCCCACCCCCTCATGGAGGCCTGGGGCCACCCCCAGCCCCACGGGGGGGCTGCGTAGGGCACCAAAATGGCTAGGGACAGGCCTTACTAGAGCCAGTACCAGAACCCAGGGGTCCGAGCACCAATATAATCCCTTATCTACCAGGTCTCACTTCCTCCCATTTTTACCCTCCCCCCCTGCCCCATTCACCACTAATTGCCACAATGCGTGCATTTGGTCCTCTCCCTTTGGATATTGCTCAGAAGGTGCATAATGAATTTGAGTAACTGATAATTTCTAAAATAATGGAAAACAATGGTTTGCTCTATTCCAGGATTAGATTATGTTTAGTCGCAATTTAATTGAAAACTAATTAAATTACATGAGAAAATGAATAGATTTTTTTTTGTTAATTATGAAGTTTGCAAGCTACAAAGGCTAAATGATGATAGGTTTTATAATCTGCAGGGTTTTTAGCTACAGGCTGCGATACGATGACAACTGAGCAAGAATGAAGGAGTGAATGCATTTTAATTTTTGTATTGATTCAATAACAACATGCTGAATAATGGTCCATTCATGATGGTCCACAGAAATCCACATTGACTGGGAGACGGGGAGCGAATTATATAAAATCAGTGAAATATTAGTTGGAATATACGTTTGTTTATTCATTGATGATGAAACTGGGCTTTTCTGCACCAATATCCAGCCAGATTTTGAAACGTTAGCAGTAGTGCTGGTAGGAATTTATAACTTCCTGTTCATAAGCATCTATCCCGTTCCTGCTCTTCCCGCCCACAGCCCTCCTGGGCTGGGATTCAATGCCGCGCCTCCAGGAGATGCAGAACAGAAGCGCAGCCCAGGACAAAGATGGCTTTAAGATGCCATGGGATCCTGAGCTGCTCCAGGGGCCAAGCCAACCTCTGGTGTAAATTAAATTAGCCCCATTATAGCAGCCTTCGAAGAACAGTGTGCTCTGGAGATGACACCTCCCACCCCTGACATGCCTCTCCCTCCCCCCAGCTCCTGGCCGCTCAGTTCCAGCCCCTCTAAGCTTCCAGAGCAGCGAACAGGGGCGAGGAGAAGGGCCAGAACCCCTCCCTTGATGCTGGCTCCTTCGATGTCTCCTCTAACCCTAGCAGGAATCTTGCCTAAAAGCTGGATTTGTGCTGGCCAGGTAAAGCAGGCCCGAGCATAGAATGGGTAATGAGGTCCTGCTGTATCGCTCTATCATCGCTACGGCCAGAGGCCCATTGGTGTGTACTGCCTGATTCAGCAACGCAGCCAGCGAATTCTCTGACCTGCTCCATTCCTGGAAACAATAGCAGTGTGGGCTTGAAACCTGGGACTCTTACGGCACCAGCCTCTCCTGCTTGTGCTGATGGACTCATACACCTCTGCAGCAGCCTCGGTGCTCAAGGGAGACGGAGTCAGCCTGGCGCCGCGTGGGTTAAACACTCCTGCAGGACGTAGGCCGTCAATCTGAGCCACCAAGACGGTCTGTGCAGCAAGGCACTACTCAGCAAGAGGCAGGATGGTGGAAACTGGCTGTGAATAAACCAGCCTCCCCTGTGTTACGCGAGTCCTCTCTACATTAAGATGCTGCTGCGTGTTGCTCCTGCCATGGGCTGTGGCAGCGCCACAGAGAAATGCCCTCTCAGGAGCTGCCCGAAGAATTGCAGGCAGTGCAGGATCCTGGAATTACCCGACTGTTTCAATGGCTTTTGTTTTCTGCTCGCATTTAAGTGGCAGGATGCTTTGCAGATGGTTACTCCAGGCTAATCTGCATAATGGATCTGAATAAATATCTTTTTGCCATCACCGTAACCCAGAAGGATGGTTTCCTGTCACAGATTGGTTTGCCAATAAATGAGCCAACATTTCACCTTGTTCCGATAGGCCGTTTAATGCCATGTATTACAGCCCGTGTTACTCAAATGCCCCGTCCCAGCTACTAACCACTCCTTGGCTATTGTCTTTCCAGTCAAGTTCCTCCCTCTAAGAACAGGCCTCCACCCTGCTGAGTACAGGATTTCCCTGTGGCTGGCTGCTGGCAGCATTATGGGCCATCTAGCAGCCTGGGGGAAGGGGTAGCCACCAGTGACCGCGGGATGCTGGATTTGAGGGGCCGGAGGAGGGTTTGGGGACCCGGCTGTGAATGTTACTAGGGGTCATGGAGAGATGGTATAATAAGACCTGCTGCAGTGGGTTACAGATGAGCATTTAGTTTGTGTCATTTCAGGGACCTTGCTTCTGTAAGCAGGCTGGGGGACCAGTGCTCAAGGGGCAGGATCTGGGGGTCCCTGCAGAGCAACCCATGCACAGTGCAGAGCTCAGCACGCAGGCAGCTGGCAGGTGTGAGCAATACTGGGAAAGCCACTGAACTGGAGCCAAGCAGAGACAGATCCACAACCACTGAAAGGCCTGAGAGGGATTCTTCTTCCCTCATGTCACCCTTCCATCTGCCCAGCACCCAGCCCAGGCTGGGCACCGGGTGGAGAAGTTATCTGTCAATGGCCAGTCTGGCCTCCCTTTAGCAGAGTGAGGAAGGTTTTACAGAGTAGGGCCCTTGTAGTCTGACCCTGTGATCTTCTCCCTGATTCTGCCCAGTGGTTGCTATGTCTTGTCATCCCGCAACAAGGCTGGGGAAGCCAGCGGGGTGGCTTGGGAGCTATTAATGGTAGAAATTGTTGGTATCTCTCTGTGGGAGAACTCAAGCCTCCGCAATGAAGGAAAACCATCTTCTGTCACAAGCCAGTTACTGCCTGGTCCCCAGTTGATTCTCCATGGAGAACATGGTTAAGAAGGTTGAGATGAAACAGCTCTGATGCCATCTGGAGACCTCAATCTGCTGCTGGGCCTGGGTGTGATGCGGAGACTGCACCAGCCTCCTTGATCAACAATCTCTCACCATTATCAATGGACAAAGGTCAGGGGTCCAGGCTGTTCTGTTCAGATCCGTCAATACGATTGACCAGGCAAGCTTGATGACTTGCCCATGAGGTCTGGCAGGAGTGGGTGGAGTTGTGTGCTGCTGGTCCCATTCTTTCCTTGCCGGAGGAGCTCACAGAGCGGTGTTGGGGGATCACTCTGCCACATGGACTCTCTCACGCTGGTCTCAGCAGCGCTCTGTCTGCTCAGGGAGATTCAGGACTTTGGGACGCAAGCTCAAACCTGTCTCTCTCGGTCTTCTTCTCTGGGCTTTTCCTGCTCTGCTTTCCTGAACCCTGTCCAAACTAGGGGCATGGATGAGAGCATGCTGGCTAGAGATGGCAGTGACGCTCGTGGGCAGAGTAGGTTGGGAAAGGGTTTCTCCTGCAAAAAATTCTGATCAAGATCAACCTTTGTTTGTTTTTGTCAACATTTTTCTTTGATGTTTTTCAACTTTTCATTTAACAAAACATCCCCAAAACATCCCTCCCACCCATTTTCTGCAACCAAAAATGGACATTTTTCTGTCAATTTCCATTTAGTCAAAAAAGCCTTTTTCTGTTCAAAAAAAAAAAAAAAGTTTGATGTTTGGAAAAATTTTGACCAGGGAGAAACATAGGGAGGTGGGGGGTAGAGGTGAGATCTCCCCCCTCTATTGTTGGGCCACCAGCCTATGGTGACTCAGCTGAAGAGCCTGCTTTCTTGTAACAGGCCTTAGACCCCAGTCCTTTGCCACAATCAGCCAGATTAATGACAGGTTTCAGAGTAACAGCCGTGTTAGTCTGTATTTGCAAAAAGAAAAGGAGTACTTGTGGCACCTTAGAGACTAACTAATTTATTTGAGCATAAGCTTTCGTGAGCTATAGCTCACTTCATCAGACGCATACTGTGGAAAGTACAAAAGACGTTTTTATACACACAAACCATGAAAAAATGGGTGATTATCACTACAAAAGGTTTTCTCTCCCTCCACCCCACTCTCCTGCTGGTAATAGCTTATGTAAAGTGATCACTCTCCTTACAATGTGTATGATAATCAAGGTGGGCCATTTCCAGCACAAATCCAGGTTTTCTCCCCCCCCAACACCCCCCCCCCCCAAAAAAAAAACACTCTGCTGTTGGTAATAGCTTATCTAAAGTGATCACTCTCCTTACAGTGTGTATGATAATCAAGGTGGGCCATTTCCAGCACAAATCCAGGTTTTCTCCCCACACCCCCCCCCAAACCACACACACAAACCCACTCTCCTGTTGGTAATAGCTTATCTAAAGTGATGACTCTCCTTACAATGTGTATGATAATCAAGACAATGATATATGATAATGTATGATAATCAAGTTGTAAGAATGCTTGATAGAGATCTTGTAGGTGTTTGTCTCTGTCTGAGGGGTTGGAGCAAATGCGGTTGTATCGCAAAGCTTGGCTGTAGACAATGGATCGTGTGGTGTGATCAGGGTGAAAGCTGGAGGCATGTAGGTAGGAATAGCGGTCAGTAGGTTTCCGGTATAGGGTGGTGTTTATGTGACCATCGTTTATTAGCACTGTAGTGTCCAGGAAGTGGATCTCTTGTGTGGACTGGACCAGGCTGAGGTTGATGGTGGGATGGAAATTGTTGAAATCATGGTGGAATTCCTCAAGGTCTTCTTTTCCATGGGTCCAGATGATGAAGATGTCATCAATATAGCGTAAGTAGAGTAGGGGCATTAGGGGACAAGAGCTGAGGAAGCGTTGTTCTAAGTCAGCCATAAAAATGTTGGCATACTGTGGGGCCATGCGGGTACCCATAGCAGTGCCGCTGATTTGAAGGTATACACTGTCCCCAAATGTGAAATAGTTATGAGTGAGGACAAAGTCACAAAGTTCAGCCACCAGGTTAGCCATGACATTACTGGGGATAGTGTTCTTGACGGCTTGTAGTCCATCTTTGTGTGGAATGTTGGTGTAGAGGGCTTCTACATCCATAGTGGCCAGGATGGTGTTATCAGGAAGATCACCAATGGATTGTAGTTTCCTCAGGAAGTCAGTGGTGTCTCGAAGGTAGCTGGGAGTGCTGGTAGCGTAGGGCCTGAGGGGGGAGTCTACATAGCCGGACAATCCTGCTGTCAGGGTGCCAATGCCTGAGATGATGGGGCGCCCAGGATTTCCAGGTTTATGGATCTTGGGTAGTAGATAGGATATCCCAGGTCGGGGTTCCAGGGGTGTGTCTGTGCGGATTTGATCTTGTGCTTTTTCAGGGAGTTTCTTGAGCAAATGCTGTAGTTTCTTTTGGTAACTCTCAGTGGGATCAGAGGGTAATGGCTTGTAGAAAGTGGTGTTGGAGAGCTGCCGAGCAGCCTCTTGTTCATATTCCGACCTATTCATGATGACAACAGCACCTCCTTTGTCAGCCTTTTTGATTATGAGGTCAGAGTTGTTTCTGAGGCTGTGGATGGCATTGTGTTCTGCACGGCTGAGGTTGTGGGGCAAGTGATGCTGCTTTTCCACAATTTCAGCCCGTGCACGTCGGCGGAAGCACTCTATGTAGAAGTCCAGTCTGCTGTCTCGACCTTCAGGAGGAGTCCACCTAGAATCCTTCTTTTTGTAGTGTTGGTAGGGAGGTCTCTGTGGATCATTATGTTGTTCAGAGGTGTGTTGGAAATATTCCTTGAGTCGGAGACGTCGAAAATAGGATTCTAGGTCACCACAAAACTGTATCCTGTTCGTGGGGGTGGAGGGGCAGAAGGAGAGGCCCCGAGATAGGACAGCTGCTTCTGCTGGGCTAAGAGTATAGTTGGATAGGTTAACAATATTGCTGGGTGGGTTGAGGGAACCATTGCTGTGGCCCCTTGTGGCATGTAGTAGTTTAGAAAGTTTAGTGTCCTTTTTCTTTTGTAGAGAAGCAAAGTGTGTGTTGTAAATGATTAATGGTTATGTATTAACCCACCTCCCAATATGCCTGGTGCTGCACAAGATACAAAACATGCAAAGACTGGGAGAATGGGCCTCTTATAACTGTGTGTAAAAGCCTCACAACCTCCTTGGGAGGGACAGCAGAGTAGTATTGTTATTCCCATTGTACAGAGAGCAACACTCAGGCCCAGAGAGGTTAAGGCCAATGTGGTATACTGAGGACGGTGTTGGAATTGCAAGCTATCACTTTAAAGGGGGTTGGAGCGGGGTTCCTAGTCCTGCTTGCAGGCCAGGAAAGCATCTAATCTGGGCCTAGCCGCAGAAGGGAATAGGCTGAGTTGTGCCTCACTGCTCTAGGGAGCAGCCTGCTTTGTCTCTCTCTGTATTTGGGTTCTTGTGTGTTATCGTTTGGAATTCTAAGAAATAAAGTCATGCTACATTGCAAAGTTGGAGCAAGAATATTTGATGTTTTCATCTAACTTCTCTATGTGTATTAGCGCTGCCACCTGTCCAGGTTTTCCCAGGACCATCATTTGTGGAGGTAGCTGTCTTGGGAAATCTGTCAGGGTGCTCAGTGAACACAGCAAGCTGCCCAGCTTTATGGGCTCAGGATCATTCCAGATGCCTGGGTTTTTTGGACATAAGAAACATAAGAACGGCCATACTGGTTCAGACCAAAGGTCCATCTAGCCTAGTATCCTGTCTTCCAACAGTGGACAATGCCAGGTGCCCCAGAGGGAATGAATAGAACAGGGAATCATCAAGTGATCCATCCCCTGTCTCCCATTCCCAGCTTCTGGAAAACAGAGGCTAGAGACACCATCCCTGCCCGTCCTGGCTAATAGCCGTTGATGGACCTATCCTCCATGAATTTATTTAGTTCTTTTTTGAACCCTGTTATAGTCTTGGCCTTCATGACATCCTCTGGCAAAGAGTTCCACAGGTTGACTGTGCGCTGTGTGAAGAAATATTTCCTTTTGTTTGTTTTAAACCTGATGCCTATTAATTTCATTTGGTGACCCCTAGTTTTTGTGTTGTGAGAAGGAGTAAATAGCACTTCCTTATTTACTTTCTCCACACCAGTCATGATTTTCTAGACCTCTATCATATCCCCCCTTAGTCGTCTCTTTTCCAAGCTGAAAATTTCCAGTCTTATTAATCTCTCCTCATACGGCAGCCATTCCATACCTCTAATCATTTTTGTTGGCCTTTTCTGAACCTTTTCCAAGTCCAATATATCTTTTTTGAGATGGGGTGACCACATCTGCACACAGTATTCAAGATGTGGGAGTACCATGGATTTATACAGAGGCAATATGATATTTTCTGTCTGATTATCTGTCCCTTTCTTAATGATTCCCACCATTCTGTTTGCTTTTTTGACTGCTGGTGCACCTTGCGTGGATGTTTTCAGAGAACTATCCACAATGACTCCAAGATCTTTCTTGAGTGGTAACAGCTAATTTAGACCCCATCATTTTGTATGTATAGTTGGGATTATGTTTTCCAATGTGCATTACTTTGCATTGAATTTCATCTGTCATTTTGTTGCCCAGTCTCCCAGTTTTGAGAGATCCTTCTGTAGCTCTTCGCAATCTGCCTGGGACTTAACTATCTTGAACAGTTTTGTATCATCTGCAAATTTTGCACCTCACTGTTTACCCCTTTTTTCAGATCATTTATGAATATGTTGAATAGAACTCTTCCCAGTACAGACCCCTGGGGGGGACACCACTATTTACCTCTCTCCATTCTGAAAACTGACCATTTATTCCTACCCTTTGTTTCCTATCTTTTAACCAGTTCCCAATCCATGAGAGGACCTTCCCTCTTACCCCAAGACAACTTACTTTGCTTAGGAGCCTTTGGTGAGGGACCTTGTCAAAGGCTTTCTGAAAATCTAAGCGCACTATGTCCGCTGGATCCCCCTTGTCCACATGCTTGTTGGCCCCCTCTAAGAATTCTAGTACGTTGGTGAGGCAGGATTTCCCTTTACTAAAACCATGTTGACTCTTCCTCAACAAATTATGGTCATGTGTGTGTCTGACCATTTTGTACTTTACTATAGTTTCAATCAGTTTGCCCGGTACTGAAGTCAGGCTGGGATCACCTCTGGAGCCCTTTTAAAAAGGGCTGAAGGTGACCAGAGGCTGCTTTCATCTCCAATTTCTATGGTTCTTTAATTTTTAAAAATTGGCATCACATTTGCTATCCTCCAGTCATTTACCTCAGAGGCAGCAACCTGAGTGTGTGCTGTGAACAGAACAGCCGTCGTTTCCCTGCTTCTGAGTGTCCTGAATCCGGGTGCCCCCCGAGACACCTGAGCCTCATTTTCAGAGGTGCTGAGTGTCCACAGTCTCCCTGGATTTCAGCTGTAGTGGAGGGTGCTCAGCATCTCTTAAAATCACATCCCCTGGACCCCTGGGGATCCCCATTAGGCCACCCAAAATCAGCTGCGGCTTTTGAAAACGTTGGCCTTGGTGTACGACTGAGGTCACACAGCGAGTCAGTGACAGGAAAAGAACCCAGGAGTCCTGACATCCAGTTTGCTGCTCTGATCAGTCAGAAGCAATGCCGGAGTCTAAAATGTTAGCCCGTGAAAAAGGAGACAGAGAGACTGGGTGTGGGAGTGTCCGTATGGGCAGCCGAGAGTATGTGGCGTGGGAATTGAATGTGTGCTCCCACGGTCACATGTAAATCGCTCTCTGGGGCTCTGAGCTGGGATCCCATGACCTGGCATTGGATGAGTGACCGAGGCACTGCCCTAAGCACAAGCCATGCCAAATGGAGGGTGTGATGAAGTCTATATGATTTTATAAAAATATGCTAGTGAGTGTGACTATAATGTAACTGGAATATGCTTCATGCAAAAGGTCTCTTGTAAGGTATCATTACAAAGCTTATAATCTATTGAGTGTGGTCATCCTAGTTGTATAAATGCATCACTCTTGTATCTGAAACTAGAAATATGAAATATAACTCTGAGGGCCTATTGTAATTATGGAAAGTGTGGGCCATTAATGGTGGTTTGGAATCTTGATGGCTCCCATCAACAGGACAATTGACTGTGGATGGCTCTGTTTGCAGGCAGGCCTTCCTGTCAGTCAGGCTGGGAGGAATGAAGGCTTGGGGTCTCACAGGCCATGTGATCATGTCACCTGAACTGGAATCCATCTTTAACCTGGTGCTTTTCCACTGAGAAGGAGGGGTGGGAACCCAGAGGGACAAAGGATTCCCACCTTATGAAAAAGATATATAAGTGGGTGGAACAGAACAAAGGAGGCAGCCATCATGAGAAATCCCCTAGCTACCCCTGAGCTGGGACCAGGGCTGTACCAGGGGAAAGGATTGGGCCCAAACTAGAAAGGTGTCCGGTCTGTGAAAGAAACTTATTGAAACATATCTAAGGGTGAGATTTTACCTGTATTCAGTTTTTATTACTGTAGTATCATAGAATCATAGAATCATAGAATATCAGGGTTGGAAGGGACCCCAGAAGGTCATCTAGTCCAACCCCCTGCTCGAAGCAGGACCAATTCCCAGTTAAATCATCCCAGCCAGGGCTTTGTCAAGCCTGACCTTAAAAACCTCTAAGGAAGGAGATTCTATCACCTCCCTAGGTAACGCATTCCAGTGTTTCACCACCCTCTTAGTGAAAAAGTTTTTCCTAATATCCAATCTAAACCTCCCCCATTGCAACTTGAGACCATTACTCCTCGTTCTGTCATCTGCTACCATTGAGAACAGTCTAGAGCCATCCTCTTTGGAACCCCCTTTCAGGTAGTTGAAAGCAGCTATCAAATCCCCCCCTCATTCTTCTCTTCTGCAGACTAAACAATCCCAGCTCCCTCAGCCTCTCCTCATAAGTCATGTGCTCTAGACCCCTAATCATTTTTGTTGCCCTTCGCTGGACTCTCTCCAATTTATCCACATCCTTCTTGTAGTGTGGGGCCCAAAACTGGACACAGTACTCCAGATGAGGCCTCACCAGTGTTGAATACAGGCGAACGATCACGTCCCTCGATCTGCTGGCAGTGCCCCTACTTATACATCCCAAGATACCATTGGCAACAAGGGCATACTGTTGACTCATATCCAGCTTCTCGTCCACTGTAGCCCCTAGGTCCTTTTCTGCAGAACTGCTGCCGAGCCATTCGGTCCCTAGTCTGTAGCGGTGCATGGGATTTTTCCATCCCAAGGGCAGGACTCTGCACTTGTCCTTGTTGAATCTCATCAGATTTCTTTTGGCCCAATCCTCTAATTTGTCTAGGGCCCTCTCTATCCTATCCCTACCCTCCAGCGTATCTACCTCTCCTCCCAGTTTAGTGTCATCGGCAAATTTGCTGAGGGTGCAATCCACAACATCCTCCAGATCATTTATGAAGATACTGAACAAAAGCGGCCCGAGGACCGACCCTTGGGGCACTCCACTTGATACCGGCTGCCAGCTAGACATGGAGCCATTGATCACTACCCCTTGAGCCTGACAAACTAGCCAGCTTTCTATCCACTTTACAGTCCATTCATCCAGCCCATACTTCTTTAACTTGCTGGTAAGAATACTGTGGGAGACCGTGTCAAAAGCTTTGCTAAAGTCAAGGAACAACACTTCCACTGCTTTCCCCTCATCCACAGAGCCAGTTATCTTGTCATAGAAGGCAATTAGATTAGTCAGGCATGACTTGCTCTTGGTGAATCCATGCTGACTGTTCCTGATCACTTTCCTCTCCTCTAAGTGCTTCAGAATTGATTCCTTGAGGACCTGCTCCATGATTTTTCCAGGGACTGAGGTGAGGCTGACTGGCCTGTAGTTCCCAGGATCCTCCTTCTTCCCTTTTTTAAAGATGGGCACTACATTAGCCTTTTTCCAGTCGTCCGGGACCTCCCCCAGTTGCCATGAGTTTTCAAAGATAATGGCCAATGGCTCTGCAATCACATCCGCCAACACCTTTAGCACTCTCGGATGCAACGCATCCGGCCCCATGGACTTGTGCTCGTCCAGCTTTTCTAAATAGTCCCGAACCACTTCTTTCTCCACAGAGGGCTGGTCACCTCCTCCCCATGCTGTGCTGCCCAGTGCAGCAGTCTGGGAGCTGACCTTGTTCGTGAAGACAGAGGCAAAAAAAGCATTGAGTATATTAGCTTTTTCCACATCCTCTGTCACTAGGTTGCCTCCCTCATTCAGTAAGGGGCCCACGCTTTCCTTGACTTTCTTCTTGTTGCTAACATACCTGAAGAAACCCTTCTTGTTACTCTTAACATCTCTTGCTAGCTGCAACTCCAGGTGTGATTTGGCCTTCCTGATTTCACTCCTGCATGCCCGAGCAATATTTTTATACTCATCCCTGGTCATTTGTCCAATCTTCCACTTCTTGTAAGCTTCTTTTTTGTATTTAAGAGCAGCAAGGATTTCACTGTTAAGCCAAGCTGGTCGCCTGCCATAATTACTATTCTTTCCACACATCGGGATGGTTTGTCCCTGTAACCTCAATAAGAATTCTTTAAAATACAGCCAGCTCTCCTGGACTCCATTCCCCCTCATGTTATTCTCCCAGGGGATCATAGAATCATAGAATATCAGGGTTGGAAGGGAGCTCAGGAGGTCATCTAGTCCAACCCCCTGCTCAAAGCAGGACCAATCCCCAATTTTTGCCCCAGAACCCAAATGGCCCCCTCAAGGATTGAACTCACAACCGTGGGT
This sequence comes from Chelonia mydas, assembly GCF_015237465.2. NCBI lineage: Eukaryota > Metazoa > Chordata > Testudines > Cheloniidae > Chelonia > Chelonia mydas. The sequence goes on along the minus strand of NC_051259.2, from coordinate 15,505,321 downwards.
TTAGCAGGCCAATGCTTAAACCACTGAGCTATCCTTCCCCCCGCCCCCCATATTATCTTGCCCATCAGTTCCCTGAGAGAGTCAAAGTCTGCTTTTCTGAAGTCCAGGGTCCGTATTCTGCTGCTTTCCTTTCTTCCTTGTGTCAGGATCCTGAACTCGACCATCTCATGGTCACTGCCTCCCAGGTTCCCATCCACTTTAGCTTCCCCTACTAATTCTTCCCGGTTTGTGAGCAGCAGGTCAAGAAGAGCTCAGTTCCTAGTCTGGCTCAAACCAGGCAGGGCACTGAAGTCCTAAGCTGATAGGGCAGGAAAGCAGGAGCAGAAGTAGTCTTGGCACATCAAGTGGCAATGCCCAGGGGGTTTCTGAGATCCAACCAGTCACAGAGGGTCCTTTCCAGCCAGATCTTCTTTTATTCTAGCAGGCGCAAAGGGCGAGCATCATATGCTCTAGAGAGCCACCCAGGCTGGGACAGAGCAAAAGAGCCCCAGCTCGATGCTTTTCCCCCACAGAATCTGCTGAGCTGAGGACCTGGACCTTCCCTAGGCTTGCTTTACAAACACAGCTGTAAGGGCACACCCTGAAAGCAGTGGCCTGCTGGTGAGGGCAGGGGTATGTGTAACTGGGGCCAGGGCTAAGTGGTGCAGAGCCTGGCAAAGGTGCAGGACTCCGTTCCTGAGAGGTTCCCTATGTGCTGATGCACAGAGGATGGGAAGGATAGGCTGGGGGAGGGGCTGGGCCAACTGGTAGGGCAGGGGTAGATTGGGGAAGGGGTTTGGCCAAAAGATCTGGGGGCATTTTGCTGTTGACTCCAACGGGAGCAGGGTGGGGCAGATGTAAAAGGCATCTGTAAACTGATCTGAAAATGTCTTCCCCCTTCGTGACCTGCCGGGAGCTAAGTTCAGGGTTCTCTGATCCCTCTGCAACAGGTGATGACATCACAAATACGCTATGCTATGTGTTAGTGATGTCATCAGCGGCTGTCAGGGAAACACAGCTCCTGGAACTAGGATCCTTGCAGATAAATGAAGGAGGAACTGATCTCCAGAGATTTGAGTTATAACGTGAGGATGAAATTCAGCCTGTGTTGAAGGCCACCGGGGGAATTCAGTGGCACTTTTGGGATGGGGGAGGCTTTGGGCTGGCCCTCTGCACGTTCAGTGCACATGTCATTTCAAAGTCTACATACCTGGGATCAGCCCCTCAGCTGGTGTAAACCAGTGTAGCTCCTCTGATGTCAAAGCAGAAGTGCTGATTTGCTCCAGCTGAGGATCTGGCCCCTGGAATCCTGTAGTCATTTCTAGGCACGTCACTACCAGGAAGATCCCAACAAACTGGCGAGAGATCACAGAAGTTCAGAAAAACGACCAGGCACCTAGAGGGGCTGATTTATGAGGAAAGATTTGGAGCCTGATCTCACATCCTTGAAATCAGTGAGTTTTGCCATTACCATTGAGGAAGTTTTTGGAAAATGTAGGGGACAATTTCCTGGTGCAAGTGCTGGAGGAACCAACTAGGGGCAGAGCTCTTCTTGACCTGCTGCTCACAAACCGGGAAGAATTAGTAGGGGAAGCAAAAGTGGATGGGAACCTGGGAGGCAGTGACCATGAAATGGTCGAGTTCAAGATCCTAACACAAGGAAGAAAGGAGAGCAGCAGAATACAGACCCTGGACTTCAGAAAAGCAGACTTTGACTCCCTCAGGGAACTGATGGGCAAGATCCCCTGGGAGAATAACATGAGGGGGAAAGGAGTCCAGGAGAGCTGACTGTATTTTAAAGAATCCTTGTTGAGGTTACAGGGGCAAACCATCCCGATATGTAGAAAGAATAGTAATTATGGCAGGCGACCAGCTTGGCTTAACAGTGAAATACTTGCTGCTCTTAAATACAAAAAAGAAGCTTACAAGAAGTGGAAGATTGGACAAATGACCAGGGATGAGTATTAAAATATTGCTCGGGCTTGCAGGAGTGAAATCAGGAAGGCCAAATCACACCTGGAGTTGCAGCTAGCAAGAGATGTTAAGAGTAACAAGAAGGGTTTCTTCAGGTATGTTAGCAACAAGAAGAAAGTCATGGGAAGTGTGGGCCCCTTACTGAATGAGGGAGGCAACCTAGTGACAGAGGATGTGGAAAAAGCTAATGTACTCAATGCTTTTTTTTGCCTCTGTCTTCACGAACAAGGTCAGCTCCCAGACTACTGCACTGGGCAGCACAGCATGGGGAGAAAGTGACCAGCCCTCTGTGGAGAAAGAAGTGGTTCAGGACTATTTAGAAAAGCTGGACGAGCCCAAGCCCATGGGGCCAGATGCGTTGCATCTGAGAGTGCTAAAGGAGTTGGCGGATGTGATTGCAGAGCCATTGGCCATTATCTTAGAAAACTCATGGCAACTGGGGGAGGTCCCCGATGACTGGAAAAAGGCTAATGTAGTGCCCATCTTTAAAAAAGGGAAGAAGGAGGATCCTGGGAACTACAGGCCAGTCAGCCTCACCTCAGTCCCTGGAAAAATCATGGAGCAGGTCCTCAAGGAATCAATTCTGAAGCACTTAGAGGAGAGGAAAGTGATCAGGAACAGTCAGCATGGATTCACCAAGGGCAAGTCATGCCTGACTAATCTAATTGCCTTCTATGATGAGATAACTGGCTCTGTGGATGAAGGGAAAGCAGTGGAAGTGTTGTTCCTTGACTTTAGCAAAGCTTTTGACACGGTTTCCCACAGTATTCTTGCCAGCAAGTTAAAGAAGTATGGGCTGGATGAATGGACTATAAGGTGGATAGAAAGTTGGCTAGATTGTCGGGCTCAACGGGTAGTGATCAATGGCTTCATGTCTAGTTGGCAGCTGGTATCAAGTGGAGTGCCCCAGGGGTTGGTCCTGGGGCCGGTTTTGTTCAATATCTTCATAAATGATCTGGAGGATGGTGAGGATTGCACCCTCAGCAAGTTTGCAGATGACACTAAACTGGGAGGAGTGGTAGATACGCTGGAGGGTAGGGATAGGATACAGAGGGACCTAGAGAAATTGGAGGATTGGGCCAAAAGAAATCTGATGAGGTTCAACAAGGACAAGTGCAGAGTCCTGCACTTAGGACGGAAGAATCCCATGCACCGCTACAGACTAGGGACCGAATAGCTCGGCAGCAGTTCTGCAGAAAAGGACCTAGGGGTGACAGTGGATGAGAAGTTGGATATGAGTCAACAGTGTGCCCTTGTTGCCAAGAAGGCCAATGGCATTTTGGGATGTATAAGTAGGGGCATTGCCAGCAGATCGAGGGACGTGATCGTTCCCCTTTATTCGACATTGGTGAGGCCTCATCTGGAGTACTGTGTCCAGTTTTGGGCCCCACACTACAAGAAGGATGTGGAAAAATTGAAAGAGTCCAGCGGAGGGCAACAAAAATGATTAGGGGACTGGAACACATGACTTATGAGGAGAGGCTGAGGGAACTGGGGATGTTTAGTCTACGGAAGAGAAGAATGAGGGGGGATTTGATAGCTGCTTTCAACTACCTGAAAGGGGATTCCAAAGAGGATGGCTCTAGACTGTTCTCAGTGGTAGCAGATGACAGAACAAGGAGTAATGGTCTCAAGTTGCAGTGGGGGAGATTTAGGTTGGATATTAGGAAAAACTTTTTCCCCTGGGAGGGTGGTGAAACACTGGAATGCGTTACCTAGGGAGGTGGTGGAATCTCCTTCCTTAGAGGTTTTTAAGGTCAGGCTTGACAAAGCCCTGGCTGGGATGATTTAACTGGGACTTGGTCCTGCTTCGAGCAGGGGGTTGGACTAGATGACCTCCTGAGGTCCCTTCCAACCCTGATATTCTATGATTCTATGATTCTGTGACTTGAACAGATCAGGCTTTAAAAGAGGAAAATACGGATGGTTTGGCAAAGAGGTGGCTAAGCCATTTGTAGAGATCTGCAGGATCCGAGTCGGGAGAGAGATTGTCTAAGCCGGTGCCAGGGGCTGCACTGAGGAGCAATGGGAGATGAGAAGGAAGGTTTATATTTAATGGTAGAGAGCGAGATCCATGAGGAGGCTGCTGGGAAGAGGTTCAGATCTTTAAAACTCAGGTGGATCAAGCTGTAGTGACAGGATGGGTAGCTGTACTCAGCGAGTACTTTTGGTGGGTTGCAGACAGCTGGCTGCTCACATGGGGCTGGCTCCTCCTCCTGGTTCCCAGCTGCCAAAAACACAATTCCATGCATCCCTCACCTTACTTCTCCATGGAGGCAATCGCTGCATTTGTGGCAAGGGACATTGTGTAGCTGGGAATGGGAGAGGAAGTGCTCAGAGTCTTCTAGTTCCTCAGAAGCGAGCTACACAGTGAAGAAATCTGCAACCCCCTGCTGTAAGGAACAGTCCTGCCCTGGCAGGGGCTGGGCTGGATGTGACCAGAGGCTGCTTTCATCTCCAATTTCTATGGTTCTTTAATTCTCTCCCTGATGTGGGATCTGAAAGCAATTTTTTTTTAAAATCAAAGCTTTGAAGTTCACCTTTAAAATCCACTCCCCGCCCGAGGCTGCACATTCATCACTGCTCCTCCTCCCTGGGTGCATTAGGACTCATCTCCAGGTCTGCGTAGAGACGTGGCCAGGTACTGGATCAGAGCATCAGCAAAACTGAGGCTCACCCTGTGGGTAAACTTCTCCTTTTCAATCACCAGAGGTCACTAATGCTACTGTACAGCGCAGCTCGCAGCGCTCAGGATGCGAGCCAAACTGTACGCTGAGCAATGCCCTTACTGAGAAACTGCACAAATGTTTCATCGGTCCTGTCTCCAGTGCCTGAGAAAGGAAAACAAACTAACAGCCAACCTCCCCCATCAAAGCAGCCCAGGCTTTACCCTTCCTACACACTGGCAGGGATCAGAACTAAGGGGTCACCTGGCCGCAGGGCAGAAGTTGCCCGAGAAAGACAGGAAAGTGTCCTCCACTTTCGTGTGTAAACGTGTGTGTGTGTGTGTGTGTGTGTGTGTGTTGGGAGGATATGAGATTGGGATTCTATTCTTGGGCTTCACTGCTTCACATCCACCCCCAGGTTCGTTCAGGGAAGATTTCATCTCCGTTTCTTTCATCTGTGAGACAGGCTCAGCTACACATACTGTTTAACCAGCGAAAGAGATTGAATCCAGGGACCGTATTTGCCTTCAAAATGGAAAGCGATGGAGCAAAGCGATAAGCCTGTTTCATGGAGAAGGGGCTTTGAAATAAGGCCACAGAGCCATTGCCTTTCTCCTCCATACACAAGCGTAACTAGTTATCCTGTAAGCAGTTAAGAGAAATAAACAAGGGGAATATAAATAGATGCCAGGAATAGCAGGTGGCAAGACACATGTTCTGTGGCCTAACAGGCCGTTCCTTCTCTGGCAGTCTCCATTTCTCAGTCCTCAGGTGCATTCACACTGAGTTTGGGGTATTTAGAAGCTGCCATCATTAAGATTGCTGCCCTGTTATTTTGTCCTTTGTAATAGCAACCCTAGCTCTCCTATAGCACTCTCCATACTTAGATTGTTGGCTCTTTGGAGAGAGACCATCTCTTGGTCTGTGTTTTTACAGCCTAACACAATGGGTTTCTGGTCTAAGACTGGGATGCCTAGATACTCCAGTAATACATATAATAAATGATGATAATAATGACGAAGATGTAGCAACTTCACTGCCCTCCCTGTGAGACAGGACACTGGTACTGGTATCCCCATTTTAGAGATGGGGAAACTGAGGCTCAGAGTGGGGGCAGCTGGGTTTGTGTGCTCTCAAAGTAGTGGGTTTGTCATTGCCATGGGGATGGAATGTCATTTGTTTGTAATAAAGTGTGAGCTTAAAAGGCCTCCTCCCCAGCCTCGGACCCACTTCAGAGCTCTCTATTCTTTTGGACCAGGTCCGCAATCCCGTATGACACAGGCCACTTTAAGTCTTGGATTAAATGACTTGCCTGAAACCCCACATTGAGCTGGTTGCCCTAGGACTCGGACCCCAGGGTTCTGACTCTCGCGGAACGAAGCTCTCACGTTTACCATTCCTACAGCACTGTTGGTTCTGCCAGGTGCTCAGGCAATGGGTTCTAGAGATACAAGTTTTGACCTGGACCTAAGGGAACAGTCACCTTTCCCCCCTATATCCTTGGCCTCTATTATTGCTGAACCATGGCCTGATTGTGCATCAAGGGCCTGAGCCTACAAGCTGCTGAACACCTCCAATTCCCATTAACTTCTACAGGAGCTGAGTGTGCTCAGCACCTGGCCAGATCAGGGCCCCCCCCCCCCCCAAAAGGCCCTTTCTTGCCCTTTACTCAGCTGGTTTGTTGTACGGCCATGCAGTGTGGTCACAATGCAGAGAAAGAGGGAGAGAGACAGTTTGTGCACAGTTAGCCTGGGGATCTTGGCCAAAGTCCAATATGGGTTGTTACCTTCAGCCAGCATAAACATTTCCCCATAGTTATGGGTATTTGTGTATGTCTAAACTCTTACATAGCGTTGCTGTGAGCTGATAAACAGCTTCTGTGCTTCACCCCAGAGGCGGCTGCCCTTCTGCTGTGGACTGATTTGGGAAGCATCTCCGTATCTTGAGTCTGAAATTCAAGATGCCCATTACCTTAATCTGAAATGAATCAATGAAACTAAGTAAAGCATCCTGTTAGAAACCCGAGTGAAAAAGTCAGTCCAAAGGTTTTAGGTTTATTTCCTTCTGAATTAGACATTCTCAAGGCCTTCTGCAAATGAAGCATTCTTGTTCGCTGTTGTTACCTGCTTTAAAACCCCTGCCCCTCCCCAAAAGGAGACGGCCTTGAAATTCTAGGGTTCCTTTGGTGCCAGTGTGTGACTGTTCCCCTAATGAGCAGACAGCTGAAAGCAACGCTGTCATCTCCCGTGCGACACATTACCATTTGAAAAAGCCAGCGATATTAAAAAAGAATGGCTTTCCACAAACAATGTGTCTTGTGTACATCAAAGCACTTATCATCACAGCTTCTTCCCATCTCCATGAATGAATAATGTGACCCTGATTTAATTTCCTCCTATTATTTCCCCCATAATTTGCATGTCATCCATTTTCTTCTTCTCAACATATATACATGTGTGTGTTCTGGAAGGAGGCTGGGGTTGGAAACCAAACGAGCAACAAAACCTGGATCCCTTTTCCCCTCATTTACAAATGAAGTTATCTCCTTGCCTTCCAGTTAAGTGGCTTGACATGGTATATTGACCTTTTTAATCTAAAATTGATTCCTCACAACACTTCCCTCTCCCTCCACCTGGTTGAGAGCTGGCCAGAAACCCCAGTGCCATTGTGTTGGATTTATCACTTTTATTATTTTATATCAGGTGCCTTTTACATGATGATGATTAGAACCTTTCATAATCTTACAGTGCCTTACGGGGCGAGTTGGGAAGGGCTGGTTGGGAATTGCTCAAGAGGATGGACTCTTCAGTCCTTTTTCACCCACAAGCAGAGGACCGGTGCAAGGCCTATGTACCATTTACATCTCATGGTCCTCGGCCTGGGGGTGAATTTCCACCTATGAAATAGTACTTACTCCCATCCCACTGAAATCCATGGGAGTAATAATAATAATACCTAGTGCTTTTCATCAGTAGATCTCAAAGCTCTTTACAAAGGAGGTATCACTGGCCCCATTTTACAGAAGGGAAAACTGAGGCACGGAGGGGTGAAGTGACTTGCCCAGCGGCTGTGCCAGGTCTCTTGCATCCTAATCTAGTGCTCTATCCATGAGGCAGCACTGTGCCTAGCTGGATGTGAGTTCCAGCTATTCCCCCTGAGTAAGAGTTGCAGAAACAAACCTATAATATTTACTCGCTTTCAGGCATTTAATGAGGAGGCAGGTTGATGGGATGCAGATAAAGTGGCTCTGTGGCTGGGGGATTGCTAAGGAGAGGGATAGTCTTTCTGGTATATGTATCAGCGGTCCATTAGGGGCCTGACCCCACAAGCGCTTCGTCCTCTGAGTAGTCCTTGCTGATGCAAATAGTTTCCCTGAGGCCAGTGAGGTTGCTCACATGAGTAAGGGTGTGCAGGGTTAACCCTTTGGTGGACCTCAGTAGTGTTCCATGGGTTTACAACGGGGTCTGATTCAAATCCCCTGGAAGTCAGAGGAAAAACTTCCCTGGCTCCAGCTGAGGATCTGGCCCATTGCTTCTCTGATTTATTAATCCTGGAAGTAGGACAGGTGGTAGAAATTCTGTTAAAAAACAACTGTGACATGGATGAACTCAATCTTGATGTAAAGAAGCTATTGCTGGTTTTTTTTTGAAAAGTGTATTTGTTCACAACTAATGATTTCCTCTCCACTTCTCATTCCACAGGAAATGGAGAGGAAAGGCAGTGTTTTCGCCCACTAAACCCGCCCCCTTGGCCTGGCACTCTCATGTGCCATCTGCAGTTTAGTGCTCTCAGGTTGATGCCCACATGATATTTTTGTAGTCAAGTTTTTTCACATGCAGAAGCTGAGCCTTTTACATGCGAAGTGTATTTGGGCATGCAGAGCGGGCTGCTAAACCACTCCCGTACACAGGCAAAAACCTCTGTGTGTGTGTGTGTAATGGCTCCCTGCATGGGTTATCAGCAGGGAACCTCAGCCCTTACCAAGCACCACTTGAACTAACAGAGTAACTCCATTAGCCAGTAGCATTAGTGGGCTGTTATCCTCTAACACACCAGCCACGAGACTAGAGAGTATGACATGGCACACACTCTGCCTTTGTGTTACACCTGCCAGCCTGCAGGTAACATGTTAGGCCCCCATCTTGCAAACACTGAGGCACATGGATCAGTTTATGCTTATTAGTCCCAGTGAACTCAGGTGAGTAAAGCTACTCAAGAGCACAAGTCATGTAGCATTGAGGCCTTGCCTTGGTTGGGGAATCTCTGAAAATCTAGAGCTAATGGTGTGAGGTGGGCAGAAAGCTGACTTAAACCCAAACCAACTATTCTGATGTCTTTGTCCCATATGAAGTTTAAGTGAGAGTTTTCTAAAAGGATGTAGAAGCACCATCCTATGGACTCCTAGCAAGACCCATACCCCTAAACCCTACAGTTGGCTTTGAAAACCTCCCCGGCTCCCCCTAAATCCTTTCCTTTTAAACAGGACAAATGACAGCAGAATTGGGTGTCAGACAAATGAGTTTTATTCATCCTGACTGCATGGCTCCCATAACCCAGAACTGGTGGGCTTGGTTTTTCCCCCCAACCATGGTGCTGCAATTTGTAGGGCTGGGAGGGGAGAATCAAGAGCATAAATCGAGAGCATTTTTTTGCAAACGGTTGCTCAGTGACCTTTGTGAGCTCTGTCTCCTCTGCAGGAAATTTACAAATGCAGGGCTGATGACTGGGAAAGGGAGTAAAGTTGACAGGATTTTTCAGGGGGATTTCCATAGATTTCTTTTTAAAGGGCTAACCGGATTTCTCTTACCTACCAATACTGGCCAATATCAATGGTGATTATTTGCTCATAGCACTAACAATCTATTTGGTCTGCACCTCCTTATCAAATAAATCCAGCTTCTGAAACTGACCAGACAGTCCTGCCCCAGGGCTCTGAGTATATGGGGGCAGAATCCTTCATTTTGGATGATGTTTGAGGCAGTTTTAAAAGTCTCTGGGCAAGCTCCTCCTCACGTTTACACCAATGTAAATCCATTGCCCTCAGGGGAGCTGCTCCAGCATTACCCCAGTTTGAGATCAGAGTGAGGCCTTCTCTTAGTAATGAAGGCTTTTGATCTCACTATGCCCCTTTCTCAATGAGACAGTCACAGCTCCATTTTCAAAAACCGGTTGCTGATTTTGATTGCCTGATTTGCAACACCCAGAAAGCCTCTCACACAAAAACAAGTGGCTGCTTTGGGAAATGTTTGGTCTTAAAAAATCTCCTTTCCAACTGTGCCAGCTGGACCCAGGATTCATCCTGTGAATGAGGATCTGCACTTAAAAATACAAAGCGAGATAAGCAAACAAACAAAACCTCATATCCGCACCATGCGTTTCTTTAGTAGCCCAGCCCCCCAGATGCAGACAGGGCTGAAGTTCAAGGCATGCGGAGCTTTTGTTACACAGAATGAAGAAGAAGAAGAAACCATTCAGGTGCAGAGTGCAGAACTCTGGTCTGGTCTCTCCACGCCCTGAGAAGAGCCAGAGCCACGTGGTCCTAGAGGGAAAGCTGCTTGAATGTATTATTTCCCCAGCTTTGATTGTTAATACAGCTCTGAGCCTGGCTTCCTCCTCTGCCTCTCCTGCCTTTTCCAAGAGCTCTTCATTTTTTGCCCTTCCCTTTCTTTCCCTCTCCCTAGGGGCACAAATCCTGGTTGTGTCGGGGGGTGGGGGGACAATAGAAGGGGCTTGAGAGCTCCAAGCCAATCTTCCATGCAAAATTGTGCAAAGCAAGGGGAGCTGCTTCTCCCGTCCCCCCTCCCCACCTCGCTCCTCTCTCTCTCTCAGCCATCGCAGAGCAGCTCCTGGGAGATGGATGGCAACATCTGATCATCCGCTGTTGTCCCTGCGTCTTGGAAATGTGGCAAGTCCAGACAGAGCTGTAGAAGGAAGGGGTGGGGGGACAAAAATGCCCCTTTCTGAGCCGCTCCTGCTTCTATGCTATCCTGGCAGCATGCAAAAGCCAGGAGTGCTGCTGTGAAGCAAGTACTGGGTCTGGCAAAGGGCTGGAGACCAAGGCGTGCTGCGGGTTTCCTCCTGATGCTCTCTGAGGGGTATTTTTATTGGCAAAGGGAGGATTGCTGAAGCTGGAGGAAGACAGCGCTCATCCAGTGTGGGGAAAATCCAAGGCTCCAGCCAGGAAACCATGGGGAAATGCAATGGACGATGCACGCTGGTTGGAGTCTGCTGCCTTCAGCTGGTAAGACCAGGGTTTGTGCCTGCTCATCATGCTTTATTGTGCTTTGTGGCTAGCTGTGCACGATCATATTCACCACTCTGTCTGGGATGTGACCTTGCTGCCAGGCCAGGCCAGGGGCGGTTAAATACAACCCCGCAAAATGTGACCCTCTTCCCCCAGCCTGAATCAAAGGCGCTCCGGAGTTGCAGATGGAACCCTCTCGGAAGCAGTTTTCTGTATTGTGTGCTCAGTGCCTTGGAGTCGGTTTGGAGCAGGTGGGATCTTTGTTTGTAACTGAAATCTGGCCCCTTTGCATAACTGTCACCGAGGCTTTGGGTCCCAGGCTTCCATGCTCAGAACCTCTTATTTTTACCTGCCAGGGAAATGACAGGCGCAAAACTTAAGCCAGTACTTTGTGAACTCTCTTGCCTGCTGATGGGATCAATCTGACTGCACAGAGGGGCGGGTAGTTTTGGGAGGCACACATGTTCTGGAGAGAGCCAGAGAGCAAATAAACAGATCTCATTTTAATAGGATTGTTGATATTTGCAATAATTATATGTCGTGCTTTTCACCCTGCGCAGATCAATCTTAATCAGCCTGGTGACAGTGGTACAGTATCAGGGGCCAGCTGATGCAAGCATGTGGGGATATCAGGAGGGTTTCTGATGAAAGGAAACTCAGGAAGGTAATAATTAATTATCCAGGCAGTTTCCTGGACAGATGGAAAACTCAAATGGAGAAAAACACCTTAGAATTTGGATCACCTCTGTGGCAATCCTGGGATTAACAGAAACTTGCCCAGGGCTAGGAAAATGGGGAAATTCCAGAGATTTTGGCCAGTCTGCCTGCAACATTGCTTTTGATCACAGCAGGAATTTTACAAGATGCCTAATATCCTGCTTGCAGTAGGTATGGTCAATAAAAAGCATTGTTTACAAAGGCAATGTAGCGAGTATATATCTATGACAGCAATGTTGTGAGGTTACGTTAGCATTCTTGCTGCATTATTAGTTTTTTATCCCAAGGGGTTGGGCAATAGACACTGAAGTAGTGAATGAATTTTAAAATACAAGGGGAAGCCAATGTCTTCATGGTGGGTTATGGGAAACATGAAAGTGAATCATGTAACAATGATGTCTAATAGCTGGTGATTGTCTGGGAGGCTTACCTGGGTATTGTGTGCAATGCTCTGTGACACAATGTAAGACAGAAAAGGGTTTCTCATTAGAGTGGAACTTACCAGTGATGCTCCAATTAAAGTTCTGTCATTTCTATTAGAAACCACCTTTTCTTTCCCGGGCCATGAAACTTCCTCCCTCATGGCATTTTGCTCTGCAAAGTCTTGATCTTTGATTTGCCTACATTTGGGCATGTTCATGATAAAAATTGTGCGTGAATGTCTGTGTGCGGTTATGACAAGAGTACAAAAAACCCACCTGGATATTTTCTCTTTGCTGGGGTCAGTCCCCTTTTCACCCACCCAGGGCTCCAAAAGAGCATTGCTGGTATTTGTTTTAGGGTCAAGTCTTACAGGTTGTTAAAGGGAGAAAAGGTTATACATTGTAGAGGGGGAAAAGAAATCCATCTGCGCTCCGAGGGTTGGAAAAGATGCTGCTATGTCTGAACAGTAAAACTTTATGCTGGCCAAATTTGGGCCAAGGTTTCCAGCAGATGTACTTTGAGTGTGTCCCAACGCTGCGGCAGTGAAACCAAGTATCTCCCAGTGGTTTGAGGTGAAAATCCACCCATCCCTTAGAAGGAGATCTTCAGTAGAGATTTACCCCACTGGCCACACGGCTCTGTCTCAACCAACCTCTGTTGTTTATTGGGTAATTTAAGAGACCCATTGTATATATTTTAACCAGGACCAAGATGGTTTGGAAAGGCATTGTCACGTACCTTGATGATATGTGGTTTTAAAACTGATCCCAGGGGAAGGCCCCAAACAGGGAGTGATCTTTCTGAGATGCAGCGTTCAGGAACAGTGGGGTGAGCTAAGGGCAGCGGGTGACACTTATTGACTGTACGATCTCTGTTGAGACCTTAATGTGGTTGATTTAAGATCTCAGAGAAGAAGTTGGGAAGGGCTGAACTCTACCAATGGCCATCACCAAGGTCCATTGCTGGAAGCCTCTGGCCCGGCTCCTGTTGTGAGCCCAGCCTCCACCTAAGATAGAATTGTTTGGATGCATTCAGCTGGCCCTTCGCAGTGCTCTGGAGGAAGGTGAAATACTCCTATGTCCTGTGGGGGAAATGTCTTCTCAGCCCCAATGAGGAGCTGCTTGCTGCGGGAAGGCCCCTGTAAGGGACGAGCCCCAGATCCTCAGCACACAGATCAGGAATCAGGGTGCTGTTCAGGCGGCCACAAGCCACGTGAATGGCAGCTGTAGTTTCCAGAGCAAACAGACTAATTAATGTCATGGGAGGCGCTGGGAGCTTTGCCGCCCGGAAGCTGGACTGGTGACGTGGTTGGTGAAGCACAGCTGGGTTTGGTTTTGCAAAAGGCAGTCCATTGGGTTTTGGCTCTGGCGGTTCAGACCGGGGCTTTACTCAGTCCGGACCCGACAGTGCAGGGGGGAGGGGCGAGTGCACGCATGGTGCTGGCGGATGCCCAGCCTCGTTGCTAATTATCTGACCATGTTTGTTCGTTATCAAAGGGTCCCGAGAGAAGGGGGAATTGGAGATGAAAGCAAAAAGCGAGATGGCCCACTGATGCAGCAGCTCGGCCCTCCTGTGGCTAAGGGTGATGGGAATGTGGAGGCGACGGAGAGCCTGAGCAAGAGGGGGAGATGGAGGAAACCAAGCAGGACTGTGGAGTTGGAGGGAGAATAACGAGGTCCCCTCTCCTCGCCCCCCATTGCTGAGAGGCTCCTCACCATGCCTGGTTTCCATGCGGTTTCCATTCGCCCAGTTCACAAGGGGGCATGGGAAAGTAAACCGCCTCATTGTGTTACGATCATACTGCTGCTCTGATTGGCCCAGAGTAAAAGATGGACTGTTTGTCCGGTGCCTAGCACCATGGGGTCCTAGTCCAGGACTCGGGCTCCTAGGTGCTACTGTAATACATCTAATAAATACTAATCATGGATTGGACAGCTGTCCCCCTCGCTGCCGGGGGGGGTGGAGCAAAACCAGTGGCAAGTGTCAGATTGCGGGAGTGACAGAAATGATCTATGTGCTGAGGATTTGGGTGCGAGCCCCTCGGGAAGGGACCGTCCATACAGAGGGTGCCCCAGCACCAAATATGAGCTCACAAAGACAGAGCGAGCTGGCAGAGGGGAAGAGACAGAAGCCGGAGAGGAAGGAGGATGGCTGGCCTTGTGGATAAGGCTCTGAACAGAGAGCCAGGTTCAATTCTTGACTCTGCCACAGACTTCCTGAGTCAGCGAGGTCAAATCACTTACCCATTCTGGCCTTGTCTTGGCTAAGATTTAAAGGTGTGGTTGCCTTGGGTGCTATATCTCTGCCCATTTAGCTTGGGTTTAGGGCAGTGTGTTTGATATCGACTTTGAAAGCATGTGTTAGCTAGTGCATGCTAACATCAGACTGGAAATCCTATTCCACACCCCGGCTCTGGGCTGCTGTTCTCCATGTATAAAATGGGGCTAACAATTCCACCCCTACCTCACCGGGGTAGTTACAAAGGCAGGAAGCTCACAATGCTGCAGGAGGCCTTCCTGCATCGCAAATAGCTCTCTCTATAACTCCAGCTCCTCGAGTCTTTATGTTTTATGTCACTAATTTCCAGGGGGTACTAGATTTGTGCAGAGCGGGGCAGGGAACAAGTGACTACCCGTGAAACAAGGGACATTTGAGAGGTCAGCTCTCGGGGGCTGTGGCGGGGCTCAGTTCACTAATGTTTAGGAGATGCTCAGAGGCGATGGTTCTGTGAGCACCTGGATAGACATAGTGGTGATTCGTGCTTGCCATAAACAGGTGAAAGGAGGGGAACTGGGATTGAAAATACACTCAAGAGTGACTGGAGGACGATGAGTGGCTTGTTCATTTCATTTTTTAAGTAATGAAACATGTAGCCCATCTGAATTCCCTCTTAGCTGCCCCAGCCTGGGTTTTATTGTGTATGATATTAATCCTCCCCTATGGTGTTTTAACCTCTGCCTTGTTTCATTGGGTCAGATTTGGTGCTGGTGGCCTGTGATCTACAGGAGGTCAGAGAGATGTTCTGGTGGTGCCCGCAGGTCACTCTATAACTCATTGTTAAACTCTATAACTCATTGTTGCTATTATTTAAATCTTACTCCCTAACTGATTTTGTTATCGCTGTGGTAACATACATGTTGTTGTTATTGTAATTAGATGGGAGTTTTTACCTGACAGTGTTTTGCTCACTTTCTGCTTCCCAAATGACACGGGAGAATTGGACTTTCCATTTGATTAAGCCATCTGACTACTCACCAGAGGTCTAAAGCACAGCGTTTTGTCAGTGGAGGCATCGGGGGTGAGGCAGGTGAGACGCAATGCATGCGTCTATCGGGTTGCATGAGGAGATACTGTGTGCTGGGGGAGAGGCCATGCCCTGGAAGCATTCACCCAGGCTGTGAAAGTGATTGCCTGGCTTTGTCCCCGGATGCCTGTGACGGCAGAGGTCACCAGGTGGTGCTGTCATAACTAGTCTTACAAGTTCTTTCCCTTCAGCATGCCGGCAGGGGACAGTCTTGGAAGAAATACTGTATTGTTATCAGTTTTGTGACGTGAAGTTTTTTCATGGGGAGCTGTTGCAAGCAGCAACAGGGCTTGTTCTCTGCCTTCCTCCTTCTATTCAGAGCCAGTTTTTGGGGTATAGCTTCTCCCTGGGAACTAGGCAAAGACATTTGAGCTGAGAGCCCGACAGAAAGAATTGCCTACGATGCAACACAAGTCTGTCTACCTGGGCTGGGAATCACACCTCCCAGCTGCAGTGTAGCCAGCTCTCCTCCAATGGGAAGCATAGGTGCCGACTTCCACTGTTCCTGGTGGGTGCTCAACCCCACCCCCGCCTCTGCACCGCCCTTGCCCTGCCCCCATTCCACCCCTTCCCCAAAGCCCCCACCCCCTTCCTGCCCCCATTCCACTGCCTGCCCCCAAGTCCCCGCCCTTGCCCCGCCTCTTGTCTGCCTCCTCCCCTGAGTGTGCCGCGTCTCCCCTTCCTCCCCACTCCCTCCTGGAAAGTCCTAAGCGCTGCCAAACAGCTGTTTGGTGGCAGGAAGCGCTGGGAGGTAGGTGGAGGAGCGGGGATGCAGTGCGCTCGTGGGGGAGGAGGTGGGGCGGGGGGGAGGGGAGCTTGGCTGCCGGTGGATGCAGAGCACCCACTAATTTTTCCCCGTGGGTGCTCCAGCGCCTATGATGGGAAGTCCCGACATCTGCTACATAGCACCTTCCACCCAGGCATCTCAAAGCACTTCACAAAGTTCATTAGGCCTATTTTGAAGTTGGGAAACTGAGGCCCAGAGAGGTGAAGTGACTTGCACAGTTGAAGTTACCGGGAGCTGTGGATGCTTAGCACCTCTGAAAAGCAGGCTGCAGGGTCTCATGATGGATGCAGAAAAAACAGGCACCCCAAATGAGAGGTCACTTTTGAAAAATGTTATGAAGCTATTTACTGAATATGAACAGTTATCCAGGGCAGAGAGGCATTGTGACTCAGGGGAGGTGGCACAACAGCTGGAGTTAGGACTTGGGTCTGTGCCTAGCTCTGCCGCTCACTTCCTATGTAACCCTGGGTAACGTTCCACTCCCTTTCTCCCCGTCATTGAGAAGCAATTAATGACACTCCCCCACCTTTGTAAACTGCTGTGAGATTAAGAGGTGAAAAGTACCAGGCTTTATCATGTGGGGGAAAATTTTAAATAAAAGGCAGAGGGCGAGAAAGCAGACAGTTAAGAGTAAAATACATAATACATTGTTTGGGCAGGAGAGAAGATGTGACTGGAGGGGACTGGCTCGAGAGAGTTAAGATCATGATGAGTGTAATGAAATCAAAACTTGTGTTGATGCTGTCCCAGAATTATTCAAGCACATGGGGTCTATGAAATGAGTGATAAGCGGGAGCACTTCTTGGTGCAGCTGCAGAGCTGAATTCACTCAAGGGGGTGGGGTTGGCTGGTTCTTGGTTGCTCATTGGATTGGCACTTAGAATTTAAACTGACTTAAAAAAAGAAGAAGTTGCTCGCCCTCGTGAATGAAAAGAAGCCCTGTCCACCCTGCCCTGATGCTGCGTGCTCTGCGTGCACCTGCTCACAGAGACAATGGCTCCGCTGGGCGTGGATGCTCCTTAGCCATTGCAATGGAGCGTGCTGACTAAAGCCTCCTGGCGATGATTGAATGCCAACACCATTGATCAGCCTCCAGGCCAACCGGAATTGTGGGTGGAGCTGAGGAAGAGTTCCATCGCTTTCCCTCTCATATCCGAATTGACTATTGTTGAGTCCAGGGCCGTGGCTGGGAAATGTTATCAACATGATGAACTTTTACAAACATTGGCAGATCTGCCAGCTCAGGCAAAGGAATCGAATTTCATGCTTCCAGGTCTGTCCTGGTGACAGTGGTCCCAAGTGCTTTTCCACTGGCCCATGTGCTGCTCTTTGTGTTTGTCCAGGTATGTGAGATGAGGGCTTTCATCATCTCCTGAAGTATCACCACTGCTGGAGACAGGATACAGTCCTTGTGTACCCCAAACTCCCAGTGAAGTCACTGAAGCTCTGAGGACATCAGGAAGAGGTCTTTTCTTTCTCTAAATTCTAGGATCAGGGCTCCTGCATAGATCAGTGGTCTGCCCAGTCTGGCTAGTAGATCTAATAGCTCAAGGAAATTCTATCTGTTGCTCCTGAAAAAAGTCTAAAATCAGGCAGTATTTTGAAAGGTGTTGCCCCATTCTGGCTGGGTCACTCAGTCCAGTCCCCAGCCTCTGGTGAGTGGGGTATGCAGCGTTTTTTGCTTTAGAAGTATCAGTTCCTTTGCCGTGCGAGGAGCATTCAAGGACCAGATTGTTAGCTGTAGTACCAGATAGAATGGGCAGGCCCCCCCGAGTCCTAGGCCCAGACACCGCAGTGTGTCCAGAGCAGCAATTCCATTTCCTGTAGGACATTCCCATTGCATTCCTTGGAGGGTCCCTGGGCTAAGTTACTTCCTGTTTAGATTGATACCAGCAAGGTCTGCAGACTGATGGCAGCCACAATCAGTTGGTACTTTTTTTAACCCACCCACAACTGAGGGCCCCCACAAGGGTTGTCCTTAGGGCCTGATTCTGATCTCACACATGCTAGTGCAAATCAGGTTTCAGAGTAACAGCCGTGTTAGTCTGTATTCGAAAAAAGAAAAGGGCTACTCAAATAAATTGGTTAGTCTCTAAGGTGCCACAAGTACTCCTTTTCTTTTTTAGTGCAAATCAGTAATAACTCCACCAGAGTCAGTGGAGATCCATGGGTGTAAAACTAGTGTGAGAGCAGATGGAGACCATGATTTGGGCCAACAGAACAGAGCTAATCAGACCTTCGTTGCTAATGAGGAAGTGCATTGTCTGGGTCCAAGGGATGCCGCCTAAGAAAACTCCAGGTACCAGCAAGCGCTGCTGCCTCTCAGTGATACTCACTATAGCCACTGCTTCCATCCCGCCCCTCCCACCAGAGGAGAAAAAAACTACACAAGCAGCCCTCTAACGACCCCCCAATGGCACTCTATTAATCTAGCAGGTGCTCAAATCCTGTGGCGATGGGCATCAGTCCAATCTGTAAAATAAGTTATTATTAATTGTATTACAGTAGCAACAAGTGGTTGCAACCGTGATCCGGGCCCCTTTATGCAGGGTGCTGTACACACACACAGAGTGAGAGACATTCCCTGCCCCAAAGAGCTTACACTTTAAATAGGGAGGGAAGACAGAGGTGAGACGTAGCTTGCCCACAGTCCGATGGCAGGAACTGGACAAAGCACAGACAGAGCGCAGGCTGGAGGGCAGAGGGGGGCAAACTACGGGCCACATCGGCCTGCGGGGCCCTCCTGCCCGGCCTCTGAGCTCCTGGCCCGGGAGGCTCGCCCCCGACCCCTCCCCCGCTGTTCCCCATCCCCCGCAGCCTCAGCTCACTGTGCTGCCGGCGCGATGCTCTGGGCAGTGGGGCAGCGAGCTCCTGGGGCTCTGGGCTGCGCGGTGGCGGGGCTGGCTCCAGCCAGGCGGCACGGCTATAGCGCCGCCGGCCACCGGTGCTCCAGGCAGCGTGGTAAGGGGGCCAGGGGCAGGGAGCAGGGGGGTTGGATAGAGGGCAGGGGAGCTCGGGGTGGTGGTTGGGGGTGGGGGGTCGGGTGGTCAGAGCGCGGGGAACAGGGGGGTTGAATGGAGGCAGGAGTCCTGGGAGGGGCAGTCAGGAAGGAGGGGAGGGGTTGGATGGGGTGGTGGGGGGCAGTCAGGGGCAGGGGTTCCGGGGGCAGTCAGGGGACAGGGAGAAGGGGTGGTTGGATGGGGCAGGGTTCCCTGGGCAGTCAGGAATGAGAGGAGGAGTTGGATGGGGCGGCGGGGGACAAACAGGGGAGGAGGTTCCGGGGGCATCAGGGGGCGAGAAACGGGGTGGGGGGGGCACAGCCTCCCCTAACCAGCCCTCCATACAATTTCCGAAACCCGATGTGGCCCTCAGGCCAAAAGGTTTGCCCGCCCCTGCTGTAGGGTGAGAGGATTTCCGGAGGCAACGAAGCACAGTGTTCTTCCTGGGCAGCTCAGCACGGCTGTGCTTGGCACCTGCCACGCCCAGCGGTAAATGGCCCCACGAGATGCAAGGCTTGTCCCTGATGAGGGCCTGCAGCACAGCTGCTGCGAGTGCCGTGGGTGCAGCTGGCTGAGCGGAGGCAGGCGGGACATGCTCTTTCCTTGCCAGTTTGTGGCAGCCCCTCGGTGTTACTTGGATCCAGTGTTCCCTTTGTCTTAGTTTCCTTTTTTAGCTGGACAGAAAGAAATCACGCCAGCCAGGCCCCTGCCCCTCCCCTCCCAGACAGCCCCTTGAGCCCATCTTGAGGCCAGTGTGTCACGTGTCAATCACGGGCTGGGACGGGGCTCAGTGAGCTCTTGCGGCTCATAACCTAGCTCCGTTGGGAAGGCCTCTTTGGCCCCGTTCCAGCACATGATCTGCATGGTGAGCAGTCTGTGGGCTCGGCCTTCCCTCCTTCATTCCGTAGGCTCCTACCCTTGGGAGGCTGGGGGCAGGAGCGAGGATTAGATGGGCCGCGCCTCCTGACTGGCGTGGGAGGGCTGCTGCTTTTGTGGGCACAGCTCCCCAGACAGCGGGTAGCAGAGGCAGCGTGGCCGGCACACAATGCACCGTGACGAGGCCTGCAGAGCTGTCACTGGGCTGCTCGGAGGATAATGCTGCCCACTCAGAACGGGGACTCTGGGGGGGATCATGGGACGGCTTGCTCTACGTCACTGGGTGGGAGAAGCCTCATCACTTCTTCCTCCCTCACGTATAATAACCCAGCCCTTCCCCTCTCTCCTGACGCCTGACCCTGCCCGGTCTGTAAGTGCCTCCTGCTTCCATTGCTGTCACCTCCTCCTAAGGACTAATACGACCAGTGGGTGTATAATCAGGGGAATCTCGCACAGGGCTAGGGAGGTTACTTTACCTCTGCATTTGGCTCTGGCGTGACCACTGCTCAAATCCTGTGTCCATTCTGGGGCCCACGACTGCAGAAGGGTGGTGATAAATGGGAGAGGGGTCAGAGAAGAGCCACGGAATGATGAAAGGGTTAGAAAACCTTCCTCCAGGAGCTCCAGCTGTTTAGCTTAACACAGAGAAGGTTTGGGGTGACTTGACCACGGTCTGTAAGTACTTTCATGGGGAACAAATATTTGGTGATAGGCTCTTCAGTCCAGCAGAGGACGGAGTAGCCTGAGCCAGTGCAAGTAGAAGCTAGACAAATTCAGGCTAGAGCTAAAGGTTACATTTTTCTAGTGAGGGCAATTAACCATTGGAACAACTTGTCAAGGGTCATGGTGGATTCTCCATCACTGACAAGTGGATGTTTCTCTAAAGCTCTGCTCCAGTCAGACAGCAGTTAACTCCGGAAAGCCCTCTGGCCTGGGCTATATGGAGGGCAGGCTGGATGATTGCATGATCCCTTCTGGCCTTACAATCTGTGAACCTTCTCTGCCCTCCCTGTTACCCACATCTCTCCCCTGCCCTGCTGTCCAAAATGATCTCCCGGGCCCAGCACTCAGACCCTGTCACTCCCCTCTGGGCCTCCCCCTTTGTCAAGTTCAGACTTTCCTTTAAGGCCTTGCCCAGCTCTGCCCTGGCCTACACCGCAGCCCGTGTCTCCTGTTGGGCTCCCCAGCCCTCTCCACTCTGCCAGCAATTCAAGCCTTTCCCCCTGTGCATTTCCTTCCCCGCTCCTGTGGCCTTCGCTGGGCACTGACTGCTTCTCCCATCCATCGTCACCAATCCTGTTCTCATGCAGACCCCTTCTAAACCGAAGCACACTGCCCGTGTCAGCTAACGGCACTGCGTGGACCGATGCCCCCTTGCCCGTCCTCACCCCCACAACACCCCTGCACATTACTCTCGCTCTGTGGCTGGCTCTGTGACGTGAGCTTTTTGGTCTCCCTTGCTCCATGGGCAAGGGTCCGTGGTCTCAGAAACCACCGCTGCAGCTGGCCCTGTTGGCAAAGTGGCTGGGGCCTGAGCAGGCCGGGCACACTGAATCCAATCTCCCCTTTCCCCTTCTGGGAGGTGCTTAGAGACAGACCAGCGGGAATTGCAGAGAGGGCTAGCTCAGTGGTTTGAGCATTGGCCTGCTAAACCCAGGGTTGTGAGTTCAATCCCTGAGGGGGCCATTGGGGATCTGGGGCAAAAATTGGGGATTGGTCCGGGTTGGACTAGATGACCTCCTGAGGTCCCTTCCAACCCTGGTATTCTATGATTCTAAGCAGTTGCAGGAGGATGGGAGAGACCTGCTGGGTCACATGGGCCCAGCTAGAGCCGGAGCCCCCCCTGGGGAGCGTAATGAGCCTGCCCTTTGCCCCAGACCTGCTCTCCCTCTGGGCTACCCGAGCCCATTTCCCTTTCCTCCGGTACCTGCTCTTCTGTGGGGCGAGGTAACCCCCCCTCCTCCGCCCCCCCGCACCTAGGATCCATGTGGGGATGCTGAGTGCCATGGTAATTGAGGCATCGGGTGCTGACAGAGGCAAGTGCTGCTGGCCCCGTGGTGCTCCCTGGACCTAGCACCCGTTGGGGCCCGAGAAGCACCCAGGCCCACAGCTCCAATGACCAGAGAAGCTGGCAAATCCCCTGCGCTCCATGGTTAGGCAGCGACTGTTCACACCGTGCAGTAGCCCCTGTTGAACACCTAGAGGGCCCCCAAAAGAGGGCTGGGGCTTCTCCGGCCTGAGATCTGAGACCCTTGTCGTTCATTCTTCTATCACAGGCAGTTGAGTGCCCCAGCAGGCCCCCTGGCCAGGGCTCAGTCTCTTTGGGGGCCCCTCTGTGCTGCCCTTCAGTGCCCGCCGAGCTCCATGGCTGCCGCATGGCTCCTGCCAACCGCTGCCCCCCTGCTCGTCTGGTGCCCAGCTGTGACACCATCGCTGGGGCAGCTGCTCTCACCACCGAACTGCAGCCAAGCACCCCACTCCTCCCAGCTCCCCGGCATGCCTAGCCCCACTCTGGCCAGCCGCCCTCCTGAGAGCCTGCCCTAGCGCTCCCCGGCGCTGCTCAGAATATGGCCATCGCAGCAATGTCAGCATCCGCTCCACACCTCTGTACATCTCAGTCTGTGTCCTCTTGCGGGTGCCCTCTCTCCCTCCGTGGGCCTGATCCTGCTTCCCCTCCCCCCGGCTTGCTGTCACATCCCCCTGACTGCCCCGGGTTCACTCCTGATTCAGGCTCCATCAGGTGCCACACGGCTCTGCCTCTCCCCCGCTGGGCCTAGCTCTGGGCTGGACAATGCTCCCGCCTCACACCTAGCCGGTCGGAGGAATGTCAAGCTGCCCCCCGCCCTGGACAGCTGGGCAAACGGTGAGCGCCTGCCGTGTCAGTATGGCTGACGCACCAGGAGGGAGGAGACCACCTGCTTCTCGTGTCCCCAGGAAGCTTTTGTCCGTGCGCAGTTTCTGTGGCAGCCAGTGCATGACTGTGGGGCATGAATGGTTGCAAAGAGGCCCAAGCCCAGCACTGCCCTGCGGCTTCAGGCTCTGCCCCGGTTGCCTTTCCCCATACATTGGAGGGGGGCAGGGAAGAAGCCCAGGCTGAACTCTATATGTGGGTTTTCAATTACACAATTAAATGCACAATTAGGTATAATTACCAGTGCTCAGAAGCCGCGACTGTTCATAATAGGCATGTAATCTACTGCAGTCACTGTTTATACTGCTCAGCTCCGCTCCCTAATGATTATGGAATGCTTTCACATTTGCATTGTTGCCATGGAAATTGTGTTGGGAGCTGACAAATGGCATTATAGATGGATGGCCCTGAGATTTCTCCACGCCACATTCTTAGCTGGGCTGGGGCATGAGGCAGGTTCGGGCTATTCAGAGACCAGACGTTGCAAAGGGCCAAGAGGTCTCTGTGCCATGGTCACTGGGGTGGCAGGAAGCAGAGCTCACACACTTAGACTGGAGAGATTGATGGCACCGTCAGCTCAGAAAGCGGGTTCCCCAGGAAATTCTGGGCAGGAGGACACAGGGGTTATGTGGAAAGACCCTTAACTTCAGCAGGTGCTATCAGAGTCATTGGTATTAGCCACAGTTGGGGTTACGGTGCCCAAGAGAACATACAAAAGACACATGGCTGGCCATATAGACAGGACTACAGTGTGTGTGTATAGATAGACAGATAGATAGGGGTGTATGGGGGTAGACAGATAGACAGATAGATAGATAGGGTGTACGTGGATAGGAGTGTATGGGGATAGATAATAGATAGATAGGGATGTATGGGGATAGATAGATATATACACATTTATGTTTGTATTATTTATATACAGATGACTTGATGGTCTGCTGTAAAGGCTTTATTGGCATGTGTTTGGGAAGGGCTCATTACCCTTGAATGGTGACGGCATGAATGAATATGTAGACCCCACCCCTGCCCGTATGCTGCATGCTCCAGAAAATCTCTGTTTTAGAAGCTTTATTGACACCGTTTTTGTCTCCTCCCCCTGTGAAGTCTTTAGACCAATGTATTATTAAGGAACCATTCAAAATGGCCAAAAATAGCATTTCTCTACCTACTGCTGCCATGGCTTGAGGGTCTCAGAGCCAGGAATCTCCCCTCTCCACTGTGATTGGTAGAAGGCTCCTGTATGTAGCTCTGGGGGCTGTGAGATCTCAGGGTTTAATTCTGCTGCCAGTGCAGGATGAAGTAGGAGGCTGGTGACGTTCGGGGGAAATTTCACTCGTCAAGGGAATAAGGAAGCAGCTGTTGTTATTTGTATTACAGTCAGACCTTCAGGCTTTAGCCAAGATCAGGTCCCCACTGTGCTGACTGCTGCAAGACGCGTAGTCAGAGACAGTCCCGGACCCAAAGACCTTCCAGCCTCACTAGACAAACGGTTCTCGCACCATTCCCTGGTGACAGGGATAGATTTTTAAACAAGTGACTTTGCAAGAAAAATGTGTTCACTTTGCCTTAGGGAGCCCGTGCTGTGTGCTGGATAGAGCAAGAAAGAGAATGTCAGGACTCCTGGGTTCTATTCCTAGCACTGCGACTGACTTGCTGTGTGGGGCAGTGGTGATGGGGTGCTCACCCCACACTAGCCCTGGAGGGATTAATATAGGCAAGAGAGGTCAGGTAGCCATTGTCTGCACCTGGAGGCTAGGATGCCATGAGGCTTAACTGGGGAAGAAGCTCACCTGGGCAGAAACAGGTGGGGCTGCTATGAAGCCAGGGCCCCGCAACAGGGTGTGTGTGGCTGTGATGTGGAAGTATCAGCCTGTAACGGGCAGTGTAGGAAGCAGTCCAGGGAAGGAGCAGCAAGTGCTGGGAGAGTAAAGCCCTGAGCTGCTGGGACGAGGGTCCCTGGATTGGTGTAGAGGATGGGCCCAGGTTCCCCTCCAAGCCACAAGGGGCATGCTAGAGGAGACTATCTGGGGACTGCTGGAGACATCTGCAAAGGAGACTTTGGTAATACCCCGGAAAGGGGGGAACACCATGGGCTAGGCCATGGAGAGGAAAGTGCTGTGGCTCCAGGAGTGTGAGAGAGGCGCGTGAGCGGGATGATGGGCTGAGCAACTGCAGGATGGGGCGTGGGACTATGTGGCGAGCTAATCCCCCGATGGGCCACTCGGCGGCAGCAGAGTGGTATGAGAGCGCGCCCTGGTGCAGGTGGCCTGGGAGAAAGCAGAAAAGTGCTTGTCTGAAAACTTATGTGGGCGCTGGAGGCGGGAGTTGACAGCTCAGTAGCGAATGAGAGCAGGTAGGTGGGGCAGGGATACACCTGGAAGGACCTTGAAAGGGAAAACAAGCCGCTTGTTTTGGATGTGAGAGGGAAGGAGGTGGCCAGAGACAGGACTAGATTAAACTTTTGTGGGCCCTGGGGGCCCCCCTCGGCTCTGCCCTGAGGCTCTGCTCCGCCCTGTTCTGTCCAAGGCTCCGCCCCCGAGGCCCTGCTCCGCCCAGTTCTGCCCTGACGCTCCACCCAAGGCTCCACCCCCGAGTCCCTGCTCCGCCCCCGAGGCCCCGCTTCGCCCCGAGGCCCTGCGTCCCCCACTACCCTACGAGGCCCCACTCCCCCTGCTCCCCCACACTCTGCCCCGAAGGCCCTGCTCCCCCCTACTCTGCCCCGCAGACCCCGTGTCCCCCCTGCTCTGCCCACGCTACGCCCCCAGGCCTCACCCCTGCTCAGCCTCTTACCCCCGAGGCCCTGCCTGCTGCTCGCAAGGCGGAAGGGCGCGGAGAGACGTGAGCAGGGAGCAGGGCCTCGGAGGGAAGAGGTGGAGTTGGGCCTCAGGGCAGAGTGCAGGCAGAGTGGGGCGGGCAGGACCAAGGGGGGTGCTGAGGCCCCTTCTGAGTGTGGGCCCGGCACCATTGGTGCCACTGTAAACCTGGTACTGCCCGGAGAAGAATGCAAACAGATGGGTGACGTGGTCAAAGTGACGGGCCATGACACTGGGTTTTGCAGCAGCTCTCTGAATGGATGTGAGCGGGGCAAGACGGCCTTTGTCCCGGCCAGGGAGACGACTGTTGCTGTAATTGAGCTGCGAGATGATGAGAGCGGGATGGGACTTGTAACTGTGTAGGAGAGGCCGTATCTCAGAGACGTTATGCAGAAGGAATTGGCAAGTTTTAAATGCAGCCAGCCCCTGAGAACCTAGAGAGGGGCCTGAGTCGAAGGTAATGCCCAGGTTGCGGGGCTGAATGCCAGACAGCATGATGTTGTTGTCCACAATGCCTGAGAAAGGAGGTAGCAGGAGGGACTTGCGGGGGAGATTAGGAGCTCTGGTTTAGCCACCTTGAGCTTGAGCTGATGGCTGGACCCCCCTAAGGGGATCTGACAAAGATGGACTGAGATTTTAGTTTGAACAGCAGGAGACAGGTCTGGAGGCGAGAGGTAGATCTGTGAGCCAGGAGTTGAGCTTGTGTTTGTGGATGAGATTATGCAGAGATAAGGTGGAGAGAGAAGAGAGGGGACCAAGGCCAGAGCCCTGTGAAACCCCAACCAAGAAAGCTGGTGGGGGGTGAGGAGGATTCTCCCAGGGAGAATGAAGGGGCAGTTAGAGAGGGAGGGGAGAACCACCAGAGGACGGAGTCATGAAAGCCAAGGGAGGACATGGCCGACTGTCTCAAAGGCAACTGACAGGTCAAGGAGGTGAGGATTGGGAGCACTGGTTCTGGGCTTTAGCGAGAAAGAGGTAACTGGCGACCGGCTGAGGGTTTCAGTGTAGGCCAGGGGTGGGAGCTGGACTGGAGAGGGTCTAGGAGGGAACTGGGCGGGAGGAGCTCCAGACAGCGATTGTAGACAGCACGTTCAATGAGTTCAGAGAGGAGAGGGAAATGGGGCCATAGTTGCAGAGGCCAATGGTGGGTTTTCTATTGTGAGGGGAAGAGCCAGAGGAGAGGGCAAGGTTAAGAAGAAGAGTAAAGGAGGGAGATCAGGAGATGGGATGGGGTCACTGGAGCAAGTGGAGAGGTTAGCGGAGGAAAGCAGACAAGAAACTTCTATGTCTGTGAGAGGGGAGAAGGTAGTGAGAATTGTAGGAGGGAAGGAAATGGGGAATCATCATCCAACGGGGGTGTTTCTAGAGGGGTTCTCAGGGATCTGATCCCAGTCAAGTGCTAATCAAAATTTTTATGCGTGAGCGGGAAGAAATTATAAAATCTGTGCTGGTAAAATTTGCAGGTGACACAGAAACTGGTGGAGTGGTAATTGATGGGGACAGGTCAGTTATACGGGGCTGATCTGGATCAGTTGGTAGGATGGGTGTTTAGAAATTAACACAGCCAAATGCAAGACCACACATCTGGAACCCGTGCATGATGCGGGACTGTATGCTGGAGAACGGTGACTCTGAACAGGACGGGGTCATAGTGGATAACCAAGTGAACATGAGCTCCCAATATAGCTAAGAGGGTGAATGTGATCCTTGGATGTAAAAGCAGGGGAATATCACGTAGGAGAAGGGAGATGATATGACCTCTGTATATGGCATGGGGAGACCATCACTGGATACTGTGTTCAGTTCTAAAGTCCTCACTTCTAAAAGGATGTTGAAAATTGGAGAGGGTCCAGAAAAGAGTCAAAAGAATGATTTGAGGTTCAACAAACGTGCCTTATAATGAGAGACTAGAGAAGCTCAAATACATTTATCCAACAGAAGGCTAAAAGGTGACTTGATCACGATCTACAAATTCCTATGTGGGAAAAAATTTCTGATAGTAAACGGCAGAAAAAGACGGAACAAGATCCAACGGCTGGAAGCTGAAGTGAGACAAATTCAGATTAGAAATAAGGTGCCCGCCTGTAACGGCAAGGATAATTAACCACCGGCACAGTTTATCTAGGGATGGGATGGATTCTCCATCACTTGAATTCTTTAAATCAAGACAGCATCTCTTTCTTAAAGACATGCTACCACTCAGACAGAAGTTATGGGGCTTGATCAGAAATTACTGAGTGAAATTCTCTGGCCTGTGCTCTGCAGGTGGTCAAGACAAGATGATCATAAATGCTTCCTTCTGACTTTTAAATCTATGAATCTACATTCCACCTGGTAATTTTTTCAGCTCTGATTTCTTGGTCCTTAAGTGGCAGGGCTTGGGGCCTGGCTAGTTATCACACACCATTACATTGCTGTGAAAGTTAAGTGTAAGGGTTTTAGAAATTAAAAATGTATTTTATTAGTTATTGGCATGGAAGAACAGCAGTCATGTTTGTTTGTTTTGCCGTGGAGTAAAGCGGGAACTAAAAGGTTTGTGGATCAATAAACATCTTGGCCTGTATCCTCTGCATTTTATTTATTCACCAACTCTGAACTCTGCCTCCTGACAAACTCCTGGGAAGGAGATAATTACTGCTTAATAAAACTAGATAAGAAGCAACCCCCAAGGCGAGGCCTGATTGAGGCAATTTGAGCAGAGAAAGCTCATTGTCAATGAGCTCTGAAATGCTAGAAGAGGAATTTTTTCCCTTTGCGCAGCTAGTGCATGCAGAAACACTGTTCAGTGGTTAGAAGGGGGTGGGGAGATCAGGACTCCTGGGTTCTGTGCCTGACTTTGGGAGGAAGTGAGGACTAGTGGTTAGAATAAGGCACTGGGAATTGTGTATCTGGGGATCGATGCCTAGCTCTCAGGGCAAAGTGTGGTTTACAAGTTAGAGCAGGAGGGAAGGAGCCAGGATGCCTGGGTTCTGACCCTGGGAGAGAGCATAGACTGGAGGTTAGAGTAGGGGACTGGGAATTTACACTCTTGAGTCTTACTCTCAGCTCTCGCATTGACTTGCTGTGCAAGTCTTGGGCATGTTGGTACCTGCGTGCCTCAGTTTCCCCAGCTGTAAATTGGGGATAATAATACCAGCCCTTCTATAGAGTGCTTTGAGATCTTGGTGGAGAAGAGGGCTCTTACCTATTCCCACTGGGTTTTTTGAGGCTTGCCTGCCTGCCCTGTTTTGGGAGTGGTGCTCAGTGTTCTGGCAAATACCGATTGCACGGTTGTGGGTGTTTATGTGGGAGGTGCTGTTCCTTCCAACTCCATACTGAACCCAGTGGCACGGGCTGTTAATGCGCTTTGAAACGTGGCTCCGGCGCCAGCCAGAGCAGGGACGGTTATTATGTATTGATTGCTGCAGCGCCTCTTGCAAGCAGGCAGGTGATTTTCAGGAGTGCCGTATGTAATGATTGCTTTGCCCAGCAGGGAGACGCAGCTGCCTCTGGGGGATGGGGAGCAGAGCAGGAACCTGTCATTACCCCATCAGTGACTTGGCACAGAGAGTTTAGGACAGGAAGCGAAGGCAAACTATTCTCTCCCATTTACCACAGGCCACTTCGTAAGTGCTGAGGACCTTGCTTTGATAGGTCCTCTGAAAGCACAATGCATCTTACCCTGGCTCAGAATGGGTTCAAAAGGAAGAGCGCATCTTATTGCATCACCTGCATGCTGCGTCTCGCTTAGAATATGTCTACACAGCACACTGAGCCCAGGTTCTGACTCTGGTTTAAGCCCAAGCCCCCCTTCCATCCACACACAAATCAGTCTGACTCAGGTCAGCAAGCACCTAGGTCCTAGGAGCCTGCTAGGGGAGGAGGGTCAGAGCCCGAGCCATGCTGAAATAAGGGCCCAAGCCCTGCTGCTTTGCATCCGCAGTTCAAGCTACAGACCTGAGTCAGGTATGGACATGTTAGCACGGCTGGGAGACCCAGGCCCAGCAATTGTAAGCCTGGGTTTACAATGCAGTGTGGATGCTGACGCGTGGGGCTGGAAACACCGTGTCCACAAGCCCGGGGCCCGCAGATCTGGGTTTACGATGCAGTGCAGACACACCCTTAGAGGCCTCCCAGCCAAAGACTGACCACCTGAGCCGGTTGGACATTTTTGCATTGGAAACTGCAGCTTTGGAGACGCAAAACGTTTCCCGGAAACAGCTCGATCTTGCTGAAATTTCGTTATGAAAAAAAATTGGACTCAAGCACTTTGATAAGGTGAAAATGTCTCGCCTTGACCTTTTCTTGGGAAAGTAACATTTCAGTTTTCCCTTTCGAATCGGCTTTCCTTTTTAAAAAAGATGTTATACCCCATCACGTAAGCTAAAATGGGAAGGGAACATTTTGTTTCTGTCGAAATGCAGCACTTCCATTGCCCCAAATGCATCGTTCTCCAGCCTTTCCTGGATGTTGTTCTTTTTTCGTCCTGATTAGAAAGAGAAACAAATGTCAAAACCGCAGATTTCCCTGCGTAATGAAAACTCCACTTCCTGCCCAGCTGGACCGCCTCAGCCTAGCCTGCTGGCTCGCTGCTGGGCTCCCTCCACCACCCAAGGCTTTGGGAGAGAACAGAGCCTGGGTGTGAGCTCAGCATGCTGGGTGCTGGCTGCATAGGGAAGGCCAGGTGGCTGGCAGGCTATGGGCTGGCCCTGGCTGGAAAGCTCGCTGGCAGAGCACCAGCAGCAGCAGGAAATGGGAAGCTCTAGCACGGGGCAGTGGCGGGGGCCCCCCGGCAGGCAGCTCTCAGAAGTGACTATATGTTGCAGCCTGGGGACGGGTCGGTCTGATCTAACCATGTGACAGTCCCAGGCAGGAGCAGGGCATGTGTGATAGGGATGGTAAAGTTGCAGGGCTTGTGTACCCCCCTGGGCACAGCTCGCAGCAGATGGAATCTGTCACA
Organism: Chelonia mydas; assembly: GCF_015237465.2. Taxonomy (NCBI): domain Eukaryota; kingdom Metazoa; phylum Chordata; order Testudines; family Cheloniidae; genus Chelonia; species Chelonia mydas. The sequence continues at coordinate 15,474,689 of NC_051259.2, read as the reverse complement.
TCAAGGGAGAGCAGCACGAAGAGACACCAGGGAATCCAGCCCAAGGGAACAACAAGCTGATCCCTTATTGCCCCCTGACAGAGAGACGGATGAGGTTGGGCAGCTGGGGTACCAGCCCTGAGGAGCTCGGGGAACATGCTTACCCCTCCGCTGGGCTGCCCCTAGAGGCTGAGTTGGGAACTGCTGGGTTTTGTCATTTGCAGTAAGTGATTGAGCCCTTGGTCCGAGGGTATTTGCTCCTTGTGTTCTGCAGCTCTGGTCAACAATCGTCACACTGACCCATGTGCCCTGGCACTTATTGGACCCGAGTCATGGTGCACCTGGCACTAGCAAATAGCTGAGGGAGACTGGGGCCCTGGGACTCCCAGCAGCCCGTGGGCTGGGGCCGGTTACACTGCGAAGCTTGTGAGATGTACCGGGGTGTATCTGGGCGATGGAGCCCCTGCACTAACACCAGGGGGCCTGAGTCTGGCTCTGTGTGTAGGGGGTGTTTTCTCCTGATTATCCCCCCTTCTGTGTCCCCTGGCTTGCATGCCACCTGTGCCATGGAGCTGCCTGTCTGCAGACTCAGGCAGGCAGCACTGTGCTGGTCCAGGCCATGTTTGGACCCTTTTCTCCATAGCCATAAGGACTCTCCAATGGAAGCTTGAATTCCACTAAAATGTCAGGCCAGCCCCGTCTCCCTGGCCAGGGGAAGCTTCCAGTTCATCATGGGCAGGGCAGGGAGGGAGCGCATGGATTGGCCTGGGCAAATGCATGTGTGGATGGACAGACGGACACACACACACAGACAGGCACCAAATGGGCTCATTGCAATAATCGACCCAGGCCTCCCTGCCCAGGTCTAATTATTTCCTTTCAGAACTGGGAGCTGGTGTGTGGCCCTGTGCAGCCCCAGGAGGGCAGCGCTCGTGTCCCCACTGGTGTAACTGGTCTCCAGAGCTCCCTCAGGGGTAGCTCTGTACAGCGAGGGCAGCCTGGTGCTGGAGCTGGCTGTTGTCCCCTCCCCTTGCTCTCCCCTGTCAGTAGGGCTGGCACATGGCTCCAGCATGTTTTCCATTTCCCTGACAAGAGCAGGAGCAGGTGCCAGGGGGAGGGCTGGGCAGGGGACCTTGGGGCCCATGCGAGAGGCACAGCCCCACCACGCATGCCTGCCAATGCCTCCCAGCTTCTGGCAGCAAAGAGCTGCACCCCTGTCGAGACGGCAGCACCGGCCGACTAGCACTTGCCGCTCCCCCAGCTGTGCGAGGAGAGGCATGGAGGGGTGCTTGCAAGCACTTGGGGGTCATTTGACTTCTGGCCTGGTGGGGAGTTCGAGGGGGTTAGAGAGTGGAGGAGCTGGAGGAAGGTTAGCACCTTGGAGCTCCATGTCTGGGGAAGGACGTGGCCAGCCGAGGGCTCGGGTGTGTGTCGGTGGAGGGTGGGAGGGGGCAGCAACCCAGACTGAAACGGAGCATTTTTTATTTTTCTCGCCAAAACGATAAACATCTAGAAAAGCCCCTCTTTGTGCGTTGAACAAAAGATTTTGTTTGACCTGAAACAATTTCTTGGAGGGGGAAGGGGATTGTTTAGTTTCGGGTCATTTCTTTGTTTTTTTTAATTCTCTAAATTTCACGATAAAGCTTAAATGCTTTCCATGTAGAAGTGGCAGAAAGGAATTGCTTTGACCTGCTTCAAACATTTTTTCAGCCCAAACTGTCAACCGATTTTGACCCAAATTTGCAACTTGTTTCGGTGCCCTGAAAAATGCCTTTCTTTTTGGCAAATTTGCTGCTGGCCAAAACAATTTCACCCAGCTCTCCTTGGAACCAGGCCCTGGCTCTGCGGCTGACTCTCTGTGTGACCCTGCAATTGACTTCGCTCCTCTGGGCCTGCTCTTCTCTAGCTATACAAAGGGATGAGGATCTTGATTTTTCTCTATGAAGCACCTGGAGACCTGTACGGGAAAAGCACCAAGCTATACCAGTATTTACCAGCTGGCCTTTCCTGATACAATGTCATGGTACAAATGCTGTGATCCAAGCCTGACACCGTGATGTCAAGACGGCCCTGACTCTTGATCAGGGACCCTTTGATGTTCCTGTGAGCCTTGTTTACAGGACACAGGGTCTGACTGACCCACTGACGTTGGCATGATCCCCCTTGAAATGGGCAGGCAGGAGGCACATTCATGGGGAAGGCAGGCTGGTGTGAAAAATGTCCCATGATAATAATTTTGTCTATAAATCCCCCCTCACCCCACGCCCTCTGAGGATTCTGAACAACAGTAAATAAGACAATCTCTCACTCCTCAATGAAAGAACGTCTGGCCGCAGCAGTATTACAGACAAGATGGTTAAATTAATCCAATCAGAGCAGAGCAGTCAAGCAATAGTGGCAGTAATTTAAAAACATCTCTTGACAAAATAACCAGAAGATTTCGGCGTTTTTTAAAAAGGAGGAGACATGCAGGGAGATGGGTTTCAGGAGAGAGCAAGTAACACCGCAGCAAAAGCTCCGTCATTGCCCGAGTTCAGGCACAATGGTGGAGGGCGAGCGCCAAAACCTGCCAGGAAACAGCTCAGAAATCTGTTCTCTGGTGCACCACGCCTGACAAGCTCATCCGTCTCTGCTGGCTGCTGTCGCCCTCCCGGCCTCGGTTGGCAGATATCCCTTGAATCAGTGCGCCTGCCGTTCCCACCTGCTGATGAGCCAGGCACCAATTAAACTCTCAGCGGGGGACGGCGCAGGGGATTCAGGAGACGTTGCAAGGTGGTGATAAACGGGACTTGTTGTGCTACCGTTAATTAGAGGAGCCACAGGTCGCAGCAGAAGGCTGCAGTACACATTTCCAGTTGCCATCATTAAACTGCAGGGCTGTGGGATGGGGGATGATGGAGCCCCTCCATGCATGCTAACTGGGTTCTCCCCGGGGATGGATAGTGCCACAACACCCCAGGAGTCAGTGGGTGCAGGGGTGTATGCTCTGGGGTAGAGCTGGAAGCATGAGGCTTTTTAGCATTATAAGCCTGGGGCAAGCATTTCTGTTGCATTGCAATAAATAATTAGCTTGGGCCCCAATCTGGCATTCAGCTCCACTGCCCTTGATTGGGGATTGCCAGGGTGAAGCCCCAGTGGAATTATAGACGGAAAGAGATGCTAACAAGTCTGGTCTCCCTGTCCCAGTTGAGTGACCCAAGCAGTCCTGGTTGCAGGAGCAGGGCCTTTGGGGAATGTGTTCTGAGAGATGCCAGGGCTACGGTATGTTCTCTCCTGGTTTCATAATCACATCGCGAGGCAAGGATGCTGTTGGGAGTAAAAGCAGACACGCAGGAACATTTCCTCCTCTGTTTTCGTAACAGCCCTCAGCTTCACCACAACGGAAAACAATCGGAAAACTAAAGGGATTTGGCACAAGGTGGGAATCCTTTGTCTCTCTGGGTCTCCACCCCTCCTTCTCAGTGGAAAAGCACCAGGTTAAAGATGGATTCCAGTTCAGGTGACATGATCACATGGCCTGTGAGACCCCCAAGCCTTCATTCCTCCCAGCCTGACTGACAGGAAGGCCTGCCTGCAAACAGAGCCATCCACAGTCAATTGTCCTGTTGATGGGAGCCATCAAGATTCCAAACCACCATTAATGACCCACACTTTGCATAATTACAGTATGCCCTCAGAGTTATATTTCATATTTCTAGTTTCAGATACAAGAGTGATGCATTTATACAACTAGGATGACCACACTCAGTAGATTATAAGCTTTGTAATGATACTTTACAAGAGACCTTTTGCATGAAGCATATTCCAGTTACATTATAGTCACACTCATTAGCATATTTTCATAAAATCATGTAGAGTGCAACGTCACAACGGTGAAATTCACCCCTGTGCATGGGGCTGCCCAAGGCTGAGGAGCCGCTAACGATCCATTTCACCAGGGTTTAAGTGATGCTTAGTCCTTGTGCAGGGCTGAATGTCACCCTTGATGTGGTCTGTTTCTGCTTTCCACTTCACCCAGCTGGGACGGTGAAGCCATCGTGGTTAGTTTCCCTTTGTGTTTATAGTCAGTTTCCCTCTCTTGTTCTCTTGTCTCGGCTCAATGTGGTGCTCACTGATCTTCTCATAAAAAGAAAAGGAGGACTTGTGGCACCTTAGAGACTAACCAGTTTATTTGAGCATGAGCTTTCGTGAGCTGTAGCTCACGAAAGCTCATGCTCAAATAAATTGGTTAGTCTCTAAGGTGCCACAAGTCCTCCTTTTCTTTTTGCGAATACAGACTAACACGGCTGTTACTCTGAAACCTGATCTTCTCATGTTATAAGGCAACATACAAATCCACTGACTCCTCATCTTTTGTGGATATGTGTTTTAAAGGTCAGGAAACTGTTTTTATTAATATTAAAAAATCCTTTGTACCAGCCTCCTAGTTTGCACCTAAACTGCCTGATGGTAAGGTAAGCCTAGGACATTCTGGGTGGGGCGTGGAAAGAGGGGCTCTCCATGTTTGTCACCCCTGCCCAGAAAGAACGTTGGCAGAGTTTGGACTTTGGTGTCCTGTCCTCCATCAGTGGAGACCGACAGGTTGGCTTGGTGGGGGAGGGGAGACAAAGAGTTAAAAAGGGAGGGGCCTGAGAAAGACAATGAGGGAAACCAGAGCTCAGCTCACTAGGTGCTGAATTTTCATACCCGGAGCGACATAGTTGTACTGAAGTAAGTTAGCAGTGTAGACCTGGCCTACTTGACAGGATGTCTTTAAAAAGGGGGTGGGGGTGTGTAGGAGGGGAACAGATAAAAGGCACAGGCACCACACACAATGCAGAAGAGGCAAAGGGTTTGGGGTGCCATTATCGCGCAGAAAGCCATCAACTGCTCCCCAGGACCATCCGTGGCTGTTGTCATGGTCAAGCTGGAGTCATGTGCAGAGGCCGTGCCCAGTTGTGTTGCTTCTCCTAAGCATCCCGAGGTTCCATGCGCCCTTTAGGTGTGGGCCTGTGCCCGCATTAGCATAACGATCTCTGATCTCCCCAGGCAGGAGGGGGACCTGTGCCTGTCCGAAGCCGGCTTCAGGGGTGGCGCAGGGAAGTCAGTGAAACCACCTGGCACAAAGCGCTGTCAGATGCACAAAGGGGGGAAAAAAAAAGGAAGAGACATTCTTTTTTCCCTTCTGTTTTTTTCCGTTGCAGGCATCTTAGGTGTGTTCCCTGGAGCCCTACGAGGTCTGAATGTTAGAAAGGGTGTCGATTTTAAGCTAATGATTCTCCTCTCACCTGCTGTTATAAGAACAAGGACATGCAGAAGGCACTTTCGCAGAACCATGAGAAAGGGGAGGAGATGGAAGGTCTAGTGGTTAGCACACAGGCCTGGGCACCAGGTGAGGTGGGACCATGGGGACTACCTGCAAAGATTTAAGACTGTCAAGGGAGGAGTGGAGCAAGGGATCAGTGGGGTGGGACTGAAGTCAGTGGAGCGAGTTGATTTTCACCAGCTGAGGATATGGCCCCTTGAGCACCTCTGCTGTCAAGCTCTGTATAAGGGCATAGTTTGATGTAGACCACCCTCCCTGTCCCATGTAGGCCTGCAACCTGCACTGTAGTCCCAGGCCTTCCTTTAGACTCCTCTGGACCATCCCAGGTGCCAGGGTTTCCACCCTGTCCTTCAGGGAGTCTAGCCCCCAGCATAAGGTCTGTCTGCACATGGAGGCAGGGTGCAATTCCCAGCTGGAGGGGACATCCCTGCGTTAGCTCTGATTGAATGGGTGTGCTTAAAGCAGAGCCACCCCGAGTACGCTCCTAACATCTCGAATGGGGACATCCTCGGGGCAGCTGCTCCGCCGGGCTCTGGGTGCACTCTTTTTGGTGATCAGAGCTAGCCCAGGTGCGTCTCCTTGAGGTGGGACTCACACCCCAGCTTCCCGTCTACAGGCACCCTGAGAGGGCCAGCTCTGTCTTGCTCATGATCCAGGTTATTTACTGAGCCTACGATCCCTGTGTGAGAGGGTGCAATGAACTAGGCGCAGAACCCCATGTCCCTGAAGCCTTGGCACCCAAAATTCACCCCTACTCCCTCCCTGGTGAGGGTACATCGGACGGGGAGGTGCAGACTAGTGGCGTTTTCATCACCTGCCTGCAGTGACAGAGGCTTGTTTGCTGTTATCTGAACAAGGACAATTGGGCAGGCAGAGAAGTGGAGGGAAAAGCCCTGCCCTGCCCCCGAATGCTAGGGGCTCTCTGCTGGCCTGGTGGCTGCATTTAAGGGCCTGTTGATGTTCTGTCTCAGGAAAGCTCACTCCTCGGCTCTGCTCAGCTCTGAAGTTGCCTAAAGAGGGAGGCACCCAGGATCAGTGGCTGCTTTTGGAAACCTGCCTGCCAAAGGATCCAAAACATACAGGACTACAATGATCACTGGTTGTCACTCACTGTGAGGGGGGGTGTCATGCCCCCCTCCAGTGGCTGCTGTAGAAAGGGGCTAGCTCTTGCGCCACCAAATAACCAAATAACCAGGGCCCAAGCCATGGAGCTGAATGTCCGGGAGCCTCCCCCAGCTGCTGATCTATGGGACAGAGGTGGCGTGTTTAACAGAGAACAGACCCCTTGCCAGGGCGGGTTGTGCTTTAAAATGATGAAAATCTGTAAACTTGGGTGTGAATCAGCCAGATCAGTGTGTTTCCCATTTTAGTCAGTTATCGGGCACTCTGCTTGTGCAACTCACCACTTAGCGGGTGCGTGAATGAGACAGCGCAAGAGAGGTGTGTGGGCCCCCCAGGGCTTTATCCAGAGGAAGCCTGAGACAGCACCTAGTTTTGAGAGGCAGGTTCTTCAGGTGCGAGCTATAACAGCTTGTGCTTCTTGCTCCGGAGGTCATCGGTTTGATTCCTGCTGTCAGCCAAGAGGGTCTAAAACGTTTGCGTGAGGTGCAGAAGCTGGGGGCCGGATTGCCTTGGGGCTGGAGGTGGGAGCAAAAGCTGCTGGAGCATGTTATCAGCGGCACAGTGAAGGTGCAAAGGAATGTCCAGATTTCCCCCCCGTGACTCATGCCCGAGCTGCTCTGGTTCTGGGGGCATGGGGTATCTCCTGCTGCAGTCTGCACTGCTGCTAACCGCAGCTTTGGTGGGCTAACATCCCTCCCATCTCCCAGGCAGGCGGGAACACAACGGAGCAGAGAGCAAAGCAGCCCACGCTACGCGCTGCCAAGGCTTGTTCAGTTGCTGCCGGGGAAGGCATCAGACCCCAAAGTTTTCTGAGGTGGCCTGGGCCCATGCACTGCGTCCCTTAGGGCTTGCCTGTCACTTCTGCGCGTTGAGCTGATGCCTGTCCCCTTGTCACAGTGCTCGTTTGGCCTGTCACAGGCTGTTTGAACAATTGAATTCTGCTTCTCCGGCTCCTGCCAGCTTTTTGTTTCCCGCGTTGTACACGGGCTGGGAGTTGGCAAGGGCTGTCATCTCCGAGATTCACCCTCAGACGTTCTTGATAAACCCTGGATTTGTGCTGGAAATGGCCCACCTTGATTATCATACACATTGTAAGGAGAGTGGTCACTTTAGATAAGCTATTACCAGCAGGAGAGTGAGGTGGAGGGAGGTATTTTTTCATGCTTTGTGTGTATAAAAAGATCTTCTACACTTTCCACAGTATGCATCCGATGAAGTGAGCTGTAGCTCACGAAAGCTCATGCTCAAATAAATTGGTTAGTCTCTAAGGTGCCACAAGTACCCCTTTTCTTTTTGCGAATACAGACTAACACGGCTGTTACTCTGAAACTGGGTTGACACGGGGATTCTCAAATGTAACAAGGAAATCGCTCCATGGGCCAGACACAGACGAGCGCAGGGAAAATCAGCATGTCACTGTCACGCCTCTGGCAAGAGCAGGCATTCCTCGCCCGCCAAGGGGCCAGGCATGCGACTCTGGGAAACCTCATTTGGGTGGGTGGAAGTTGTGTGTTTAAATCCTGGCTGATGATCCTGATTGGTCTTCACACCTGGTGTCTTCGGAGTCACTCCTGCCCAGCCCAGCTCTGACTGCAGCCCTGGTGAGTGGATCGGTTCAGAGTTGTTAGAGCTCTTGGTCCTGCGTGTCCTAGAGAAGGCCAGGACAGCAATCATTGCATTTCCAGTCACGTACCAGGGACCTGGGGGCACAGGGAAATAAATTCTTTAGCAACAGGACCCAGTTCTGCAGCTCAGGGTGGCCTGTTTTCCCCTTCCTGGCTGGGGATGCAACCAGTGGTGTGTGTGTAGCTTAGAACGCCAGCAAACCGGTGTGGAGAAGTCCCATTAGCTCCCCTCGAGTCAGCTCCCTGCCTGTGCAGGATAGTTCCCTACAGCAACAAGGGACTACAGGTGGCAACACATTCTAGTGGTCTGGAAGGCAGGACTTCTGGGTTCTGTTCAGGACTCACGTGACCTTGGGCCAGTCACTCAAACTCTGGCTTTGTCTACGTTGCAGTTAGACACCCGCGGCTGGCCCATGCCAGCTGATGCAGGTTCGTGGGGCTTGATTTACGGGGTTGTTTTATTGCTGTGTAAATGTTCGGGATCACCCTTGTCCACATGCTTGTTGACCCCCTCAAAGAATTCTAGTAGATTGTTGAGGCAGGATTTCCCTTTACAAACACCATGCTGACTCTTCCGCAACAAATCGTGTTCATCTCTGTGTCTGATAATTCTGTTCTTGACTATAGTTTTAACCAGTTTGCCTGGTACTGAAGTCAGGCTTACTGGCCTGTAATTGCCGGGATCAGCTCTGGAGCCTTTTTAAAAAATTTGTGTCCCATTAGCTACACTCTAGTCATCAGGTACACATTTCACAGTGGATGGCTACTGTGGCTTCACTGCTCTGGGACACGAGCTAGCTTTAATCTAGTTAGCTTGGATATGTCTACGTGAGGTCCCATCACACCACATGATTACTGTGTAGACATACCCTATAAGGTGCTGTGATTCCCTAGCATGCAATGCCCTGCCAGCCTGCCCACTAACGCTTCTTGGGTCATTTGATTATTATGTGGTGTGAAGACCCTTTGCAGCCATTTCTGCAGCCTCTTTAGACTGTAAGTGCAGAGATTACACCTGCAGGGTCCCTGTCTGCACTCAGCCCTTGGGGGTAGGTGGGGCGAATGGATGATCCCTGGGCCGAATGCTCCAGCGTGACGGGTGGTGGGAGAGAGTGAAGCATTGACTGGTTGCTTAATTGTCCTTAATTGTGCAACTGTCCTTTGTTCAAGCTGTAGAAGGAATTTGTGGCTTCAGGAATATCCCAGGATCCTCCCCAGCTGGGAGCCTGAGGTCAGATTCTGCCCAGTTAAACAGGGGGAAATACACTGTCTCCACCATTAGTAATAACAATAATGATTAGGGTTTGCCACGAGAGCTATATATATACACTGGTAGAGCGGTATGGATATATACACACCAGTATAGCTATACAGTACCATGAAAACCTTCCTGGAGGCGAAGCTGATACCAGCAAGAAGGGGCTTTTCCCAGTACAGTTTATACCAATTTGGTGAGTGAAACAAAAACCTGGCCAGCAAAAGCACAATTATGTTGGTAAAATTGCATCACATTAGTGCTTTTGCCAGTACAGCTATGTCCCCAAAATCGTACCCCAAACCGACCCAGCCACACCCCCAAAATCATACCCCAAACCTACCCAACTATGTCCCAAAATCGTACCCCAAACCGACCCAGCCACACCCCCAAAATCATACCCCAAACCTACCCAACTATGTCCCAGAATCGTACCCCAAACTGACCCAGCCACATCCCCAAAATCATACCTAAACCAACCCAGCTGCGTCCCCAAAGTTGTACCCAAAACTGACCCAGCTATGTCTCCAGAATTGTCCTCAAAGCGACCCACATACATCCCCAAAATCATACCCTAACTCAGCTACATCCCCAAAATTGGTCTCCTAACTGACCTAGCAATGCCAACAAAACTGCTAACTGTCAACCTGGCCTAACTCTGGTAGTGTCCGTGGGCCAGACCCTCTGCTGGGGCAAGTCAGAAAGTCTCCATTGACTTCACCGAAGCTACCCACATTGGTGTAAATGCATAAAGATTGATGCCCTGAGAATTCTTCCATCACCTCCATGAAAATCCTGGTCTCAGATCTGGCCCTCTGGAGGGGGAGAGGTGGCCTCATCTGTTTGCATCGGATGGTGGTTGGTTCATGACTGGGGTGTATTTGTGACACTCCAGTATCAACACCTAAGCTGGAAACCAGGTTTTGTGTGGCTGTCACAGGGCTTTGTGGGCGAGCCTGGGAGAAGCCCAGGTTACTCTAACCTCCATGAGGTCCTGGGCAGGAGGTAGAGTTCGTGTGGTCATGGGAATCCCCGGGGACAATAAGTCTTGCAACTCCAACCCCAGGCTTGACCCCAGCTCTGCTGGTTCAGATGGAGGAGATCTGGCTTGTGGAAAGGGCTGGCTGGGAACTGTTTTCCTATCTCATGAGAATTTTCAAGATTTTGACATTTTCCCATCCCCATTTGGGACAAAATCAAAATCTCCAAAAATTTTGCAAACGGACAAAATGAAAAAAAATTTCAGTTCTGGTCACTTGAAAATCCCAATGTTCACAATTTTGAAATGTTTCATTTCTAGCTCAACCCTTTTTTTCTTTCTTTTAACCACTTTCAGATGAAATCCCTGAACATTTGAACATTTCTAGTTGTTTTGCTTGGAAAAACCAAAACTTTTCATTTTGAAAATGTCAGAATGGGACATTTTGACAATTTCAAATTCCCCGTCTTCCAACATTTTGTGCGTTGGGAAATTTGGCCAAACTTCTTCTTCTCAGTGTATGTGCAACGTGCCGAGGGTGGCACCTGACCAGGATTCGTCACTGAATTTGGTCCGCTGGTTGGATCATTAGCTTCCCCGGGCTGGGCATTGACCCTGTGCCACAAAGATTTGGTTCAGATGAACCAGCGTTTGTTGGTGAAAAAATGGTTTGTTGTTTTCCTGCCCAGCTCTGTTGAGGGTGGTAGAAAGCCCAGAGCAGGATTTGAACGTCACAAGCGTTGTCTGTGCCACCTCACCACTGGAGACTAGTGCAGAGCTAATGCAGGCCTAACTGCTTTGGCCATCTCAGGCTCTCTAACATGTCGGAGCTGGAGACCTTCACCTGCGAACATAAGATGGATGGTGCTTGTCTCCTTGAATCCTGGCCTTGGATTGCTTGAGAGTAATCATTGCCTTCCCTGCTCCCAGCGGAACAGGAGAGCAGAGAGGTCAGCTGGAAGTCTCTGAGGCAGGACCGGCCCTGCCCTGCTTTGCCTGCCCCGCTGTTGTAACTGCATGAGGCATCTTCCCCTTAAATCCCCGTATTTCACCAGAATATCCGTAGAAATATTGCACCAGATCTGTGGCTGCCTTCGATTTCACAGCTGTCACTGGGCTGCACATCACAGTCACTCAGAACGCCATGGCAACAGGTGAAACAGAACACAGGTCTTGCACAGAAAGCCCAGCCCCTGCCACCGGCAGTGTAGGGGCTAGGACACACAGCTGAGCGTTCTGATCCCATCAAGCAGAGGGAGTGGTCTCTCTCTCTCTCTCTCACACACACACACACACACACACACGCACGCACACAGAGTACATTACAATATTGCTCACCTCTTGTTTTCTAAATTGCCCCATGTGGAGGCAAAAGCAGCCTCACTGCAGGGCTTTCTGCCCCTGGTCCTTTCCATGCAGCGCACCTGGCGCCCGTTCTCACCTGCCCTGTCACGTTAGTGAGGCGGGTTTGGGCCAGGCCTCGCTGGCATCAGGTCCGACTGTGCTGAGCTTTTCCTGGCAGCAGCCTGGGGCTTCGTCTGTTGGAAATAACGAGTAAGTGGCCTCCTGCCCGTCTTGTCAGGGCAGCTTCTGATTATCGAGCTGTCCGTGGCGCTTGTCGCCGCTCGACAGCTGAGCCGCAGCTGCTGCAGGGAGCTGCTGGTGCCTGCAGACGAACCCCAAGCTCCAGGACGAATGCACCTGGGATGCTGCACTCCAGCCAGGGCATCTCGACCCTGAGCAGACCCTGGCGGACGGAAGGGGGCTCAGGGGCTGGAAGGGTAGATGTGTGGGGAAGGAATAAAAGAGCTGATCTAAGGGAGACTGAGCAGATATCCAAAGGGTGGGAGCCCCATGCGCTGGAGCGTGTGATCAGCGCACAGAATGTCACACCCTGACCCAGGCCATGGGCTTGGGCTGATTACACCTGCCGTCCCAAACCCAGTCGCTATTGATTGGGAGCGATGCTGCCTCTCCCCAGGGGAGCTTTGCCAGCTCTTGCGGAGAAGCCTTTGTTATTGGATTCACATAACAAGCGGTGAAGCTGAAGTTTGGCATATGATTTTCTTATGAAATATTAATAAAAGTTCTGACAGCCGCTGGTGGCCCTGGGGTCTGCCTGGCCAAGCTGCTGTCCCTGGGGATCTCAGCTGCAGATCCCTCTGGGCTTGATTTATCTGATTGTCTTCCAACATGTATCAACAAAGATTGATGCAGTTTGCTAAGGGGGGGGGGGGGGGGGGGGGGCTTTTGATGGCACTGAGAGCCTGTCTCTTCTGTGGGGCTTGGAGAGATTCCTGGGACACGTTTCATAGAAGTGAGGCTGTGTCCTTGGTCAGATTTCCTTTCCTTGCTTGCTGTGGTGTCATCTGCCACCATTCCTCCTGTGTCTAGGGCCTGATTGTCCCATCCCACTGATGTAAAGCAGGAGGAACTCAGGGGAGTTACACCAGCCTACGGGGGTTGTGAGAAGAGACTCAGACTCCCCTGGCTAGTCAGTACTTTGTGCGGGGGCTGGATGGCTGGCTGTAGGTAAGGGTTGGGTGTTACTTTAGTGTAGTGAATAAGGGAAAGCCCATTTGAACCTGCGCATCAGAACGAACACCAGGGAAGGAGCTTGCTTTGCCTGTATCTACAGCCTGCGTTTGTCTTCTTAATGGGAGCTCCACACACACTGATACAATAGACAGAAGACTCCCGTGTGGTGTATATGACCTGGCCTGCTCTTACACAGAACAACACGGAGCCCACGCATACCATGACGTGCGTCTGACCAAATCTTTTGCATGAACACATTCGTGTCAGTTACATTGTGCGTATACATCCACACTGACACCCACACGCCCGGCTCCTGCCCTGGCCAGCATTCTGACACACCCAGCCGCAAAAAGACACGTCCCCAGACCCTCCCACCCCCACCCCTGCACACCAGTAGAGACTAGGCACGGCACACGTATCACACACACAAACACTCACACGCACACAGAGGCCTCTAGGTTTATTAGTGGTGCAGGATCAGATTTCTGAGGTCACCAGTAAGCAGGGGAAGGGGTGCGTGTGGCAGTTTACGCCTAAGAGCCCCCTTGGCTAGGAGAGTGGCAGGGGGAGCAAGGGGCACCTGGCCAGAGTACGACCTGCCTGAAGGATGCAAGAGAAGCCTGAGAAGGGGGTTCAGCCTATACAAGACCGCACGGGTGCAGCGGCCTGGCCTATCTCTCTGATAACCCGCCCGCCCACAAAGCCCAGAGGAGAGCTCCTGCCTAATTCCCCTGAGCCAAGATTAAACTTCCCCTTTTAAGAAAAATATCTCTGAGTACTGGGCCCATAATGCGCTGACCTCAGGCGCCCTACAGCCCCAGGCTGAGCCAGCCCTTTCGGATCCAAGGGGTCTAGAGAGGCAAAACTGCACTGTGCGTGGAGGAGCTGGGTTCCCCTGGGGGCTCCATTTCCCTCTGCCAGGCGCTCCCTGCAGTGCAGGGGGGGTTCCCGGCCCAGCCCAGTTCCGCACATTGGTACTGGTATCTCACAGGAGCCAGCTGCTCCCCTAGGTCATGGCTGGAGAGAGGCTGTTGGGCTAGGCAGATCTGGGTGTGAGCCAGTAATTCCCATGCTCTGTGAGGCCGTGCTGCCCCTAAGCAGCTGGCTCCAAATGCCGGCTAGGGGAGTGTGCCCCTCCTGTTCCTCCAAGCCAAGGACAGACAGGTGAGCTTGCAAGGCAGCTGCTAACCGCTGCACTGGGACACATCTAGTGCTCCAGAGTGGGGGTGGGAGGGCAGGTACCATAAACTTTGTAGCCCTCTAGCTTCTTCCTGTCTAAGAGCTGGGAGAGAACTTAGTGCAGCACCGACAGCCAAGGGCTAACGGCCTTGAGTTCTGGGTTCTCGTCAACACCAGGCCAATGACTCACAATGTGAACCTGGGCCAGTGTTGTCGCTCCTGTGCCACAGTTTCCCCATCCCTGAAACAGAGGTAGTGCTCCTTCCGCACCTTCGTAAGGCCCTTTGACTCCTTTAGATAAAGGCTCTTTGGCCCAAAGACCTTGAATCTCATGTAGGCAGCAAAATAAACATACGGACTGGGCCAAGAATGGTCTGTGTTGGGGGTCCGGGTGGGAAAGTGGTCATTCGGGGTTGCTGCTGGGTGCTGAGCCCTTGGGAATCTGGCCTGTGTACGTGCAGAACAGTATTTGACAGTAAGTGCCTTGGCCATAGAGAGGGTCAGGATTAGGTCCTGATTCCCAGTCATGCTCCCTGGCTGCTAGTTGTCATCCTGCCCTCTGGTGATAATTATCTTTAGTATGGCTCCTTTCTGCCCTCCCTGCTGTTCCCAGGCACTGTAGCCCATTGTAATAACAGGGACAATAAAATGGACCCTTTAAAAATAATGACAAAGAAAGGCAACATGTGAAGCAATGAGCCTTCCCAAGGAACTGCCCCAGCAGTAATTCCACGCCGGGGTGCGTCAGGGCCACTGTCACGTGGCATGACAGACAGACAGGCAGGGGTCAGAGAGCCAAAGGAAGGAGAGGGGGAACCGATAATAAATCATGATTAGGGCACGGAGAGCCAGCCTGGGTTAATGAGGTTAAGATCTGTATCCTGAGGCTAATGGACTTGTTAGCCAGGTAGAAGTTGTCTGTGTGAGAGGGGGAGAGAGCCTGGATGGAGAAGCATCTACCAGTGCAGAGGGGAAGGCGCGGCAACCTTGTTTCTGGACCGTATTGAAGTCCAGGGGACCAGGCTGTGGGGCCTAGTGGATACAGCACTGGTTTCAGACTTTGGAAACCTGGCTTCTATTCCTGGCCCTGCTGCTGGATGACTATGAGCAAGTTAATGCCTCACTCTGTGCCTCAGTTTCCTCATCTGTAAGGTGTGGGTAATGTGATGAACTCCTCTGGAAAGTGCTCCATAGGAGCTAGGTATTATTGTTATTACATTCCACCACTCTCGTTTCAGTCAGATACAGGCTATTTCTTCGCTTCCTGCCGAAAATGATTGCGTAGCATTGCTGCGCATGGGTAAAAGGTCACTTTATGTTCCGGCCCAGAAGTAGCTGCTTTTTAGAGATCGGGTAAGGGAGGTGAGGTTCTTGAGCTGCCAGCAGGATATCACCCTCTTATTTCTGGGGCTCTTCTTATCCACATAGTGGTGGAGCGTTCACAAGATCCAAACCAAAGTGCTTGGAATAGTGAAGGGAGGGGAAAGGAATGAGAGAGGACAGGAGCCCGGGCACCAAATGTCACCTCTCTGCTCATGTGTAATAATGGCCCAGATTAATTGTGCTCTTCAGATATTCTCTGTAAATGTCAACTCGGGAGGCTTTATCCCCTGTCCTCATTAATCCCCAGCTCCTGTCTTGCTGTGACACTAGCTCCTCCCACTGCTTCGCTCCTCATTCGCTCCAGAGAAATGCACTTGGGCGTGGGTGTGTGGGAAGAGAGACGGCTTGGCTGGAACGGCAGCCTGAGCACCTGTCAGCTCCCCGCGAAATATTCCTGGCATGCTGCTGGCGCTTTCACAAATCCACACCCAGGTGGCAGGTGGATTTGCCTCTTGGCCTCTGTGCAATGCTTTAGTCGCGGGGAACGTGCAGGAAGAAAAGCTCAGCGAGTGGGTTGAGTGGACAGCCGGAGAGCCAGGCTGCGGGGTGACGCAGAGCGGGCGAGTGAGTGGAAAGCAGGAAGGGGGGAGTACATGCAGTGGTTGATTTGTTTGCTGGTGAACTGTCAGGGATTTGAGCGTGCACAGATGACTGGTGAGAGGGTCTTTCGGGTCCCAAAGCCACCCCAAGAAGCAGCAACAGGAGGGTTCAGTTGGCAGCCGACAGCCTCGCGTTATCAGTGGTGGTGAAATCTCAGCCTGGGGAATCCCACAGTTCCCAACCCAGGGAATCCTGTGGCCTGCCTCACTCTGTGTGTCCTCGACATGGGGAATCCCATAGCAAAGCCCTGCTCTGCGAGCTCTCAGCCTGGAAAAGGCCTTGGAGCACCCTGGAGCACCTCGGAGCAGGGCCATTTGGTACACGCCTTCCCAAAGGTGCTGATTGATTAGGAAGGAGATTAAACCCTCTCCCCCTCCTGATTCCTGCACCAGCCCTGAGTCCCTTCATCTTGGACCCTCAGCCCGGCCCCTGGCTGCTCCTATGCCTGCGCCATCTGTCTGAGACAACCCAGCTCCCTCCCGCCGAGGCGGATGTGTTTGGAAAGCTGATCCCCACCCACTGGTGCCCTCTGATCGGGAACCCCTGCTCTGTAATCCTGCCTCCAGGCTTCCGTTTCTTGTCCTGTTCTCTTCTCTTCTCTGCAGCCCCAGGTAATCGCTGCAGCGTCCAGACAAGCCGGTCTCCATTGCTCACTTCCCCTGCCTCCGGGGTGATTTTCCATTAGCAGCACTTGCCACTTAGACAGGGGAAGGATTTTCCACTAGCAGAAGCTGCAGCTTTTGGATGGAATTGAAAGGAGAAAGGGCCGGGCGGTTAGGCCAGGGTCCAGGCTGGGGGTTCTCAAACCGCTCGCTTCCCCACTCTAGCTCATTGCTTGAAATCTCGGCCAGGTCAGTAACTGTGCCTGGTACCCTGGGTCTGGCAACCTGGATGGACTGAGTTTGGTAGGTCTCAGTGACGGGCGGCTGTTTCGAGAGCGCGGCATCTGTACGTGCAAGCGGTGAGTGACTGGAGAAGGGGCAGGCAGAGGGCCCTGGAGAAGGGCTGTAGGGTGCCTGGGTTTGTAGCTGGCTTTGGCTGTGACACTCCTTCCGTCAGCGTATGACTGTGTCTGCATCACAGCTACCAGCTCGGCTGCTTGGGGGCACCTTGCTGGCAGCCTCAGCAAAGAGGCCAGTGGGTTACTGAGTGGCTTCCCCTCTCCCCTCCAGGACAGGTGGCTGAGGCACATTGGCAGGGCAGCTTGTGCTGCAGGGAAATGGGCTGGGGATCAGGTGCCCTTTGCCAGCCCTTTAGCTCAGTCGCTCCCTTCTGCGAGCCCCCGTGCTCTTAAAGGGAACTCACAGAACTGACGCGCCTCCCCCGAGTTCTGTTATCCCTGGGGCATGTTCCCCCCTCTCGCTGTACCATGCGGCGCCTCTCGCGGTAGAGAGGAGACAGGGGTTGGCTGTAATGAAGCTCTGGGGGAGTCTTTACTGGGGCTGCCAGCCACAGACTAACCCTATGGTTCTCCCCGGCTGGGTGCTGCACAGGGTTCCCCTAAATCCAGGCCTGGACCGAATAGTCATGGGAGGGAGTGCTGACCACACTCAGTCACTTCCCAGCCATATCCCTTGGCAAGGGTGCTGGGGGAATGGCATGGGAGGAGCAGGAGCTGGGTACCAGGGGCTGCATCCCTCCATCAGTGGAGGGAGCTGGAGCCTGCCCTCTTAGGAGCCCTGGCTTTTGCGGGGGTCGTGTGACACAGGCTGGGCTTTGCTGCATTAAGCCAAGCTGCACGTTACCCAGCGACCCAGAGGATATTGCACCAGCCCCTTTTATGTCTGTTCCCAGCACAGTGGTGAGGATGGTACCAGTGCTGGACAGACACCTGCAGCTGGCTGGGCCAGAGGGGCAGTCACAAGGGAGCCCCCGCCATCCTGCAGCACCCTCGTGCTAGCTGTTGCTGTGGTCACTGCCACTCTGCTGGACAGTGAGCCGTGGCTCCCGGGTGGTGGCGAGGGGCAGCCGTAGTAACGATCTCCTGACTCCAGGTGGTGTCCTCTCCCCCAGAGGCAGCTGCAGCCAGCTGGACGAGCGATCAGCCAGCCCCACAAAGGGGAGGCTGTTAATGATGTGGCTGCGGGGCGGGAGGGGTACCAACCTGGACAGTGAGGGGGGTAATTAGCCCCTGCAGGGGAAGCCTAAAAGCCAGGCCATCTGGCAGAGCTGGGCCAGAGCCTGCCCCTCAGGAGCTCCAGCGGCTGGCATGTGAAAGCAGCTGTAGCCAGCTGCCCTCGCGTAGTGTGCTGAGAAGCTGGTTGGAGGGTGAGATGCTATGGGCCAATGCCTGGCCTATGGGGTCACTGTGCCTCTGCATGGCAGGTGCCTTCTCAGCCCCCGCACCCACTACCTTCCTTCGTGAAAGAGCCTTTTAAAGCCATTTTTGTCCTCCCTTAACCCTTTTCTCTCCAGACTCTGGGGCAGATTGGCCCTGGGGTGAGCAGGGGCAGTCAGTGCACGTCACTGGAGCTGCCACGCTTCGCAGTGCCGTAGGGGTCTCTCGGCTCCTCAGCTGCCCTGCTCTGGACTCTCTCCCGGTTCCCAGTGTCTTTCCTGGCCTATGATTCCCAAACCAGAACTCAGTCCCGAGCTGATTGTATATCTGGGAAATGCAAGAGCCTAGTGTGACGGGTTGGATCACAGAAACCCGCTGGGAGCTGCCACCTGATGTGCGAAAACTACTTCTGACCCTGCTTTCCCTGCCAGCTTAGGACTCCAGCACCCTGTCTTGCTGAGCCAGACACACCAGTCTGCTCCAACACAGACCCAGGGTCTGAAACACGTGCCCCAAAACTGCAGACTTAACTGAAAGCAAGTTAAGAAGTGTTCCTGCCCTTAACACTCAGATGCCCACTCCCAATGGGGTCCAAACCCCAAATAAATCAATTTTACCCTGTATAATGCTCATACAGGGTAAACTCATAAATTGTTTGCCCTCTATAACACTGATAGAGAGATATGCACAGCTGTTTGCCTCCCCCCCCCCGATATTAATACATACTCAGGGTTAATTAATAAGTAAAAAGTGATTTATTAAATACAGAAAGTAGGATTCAAGTGGTTCCAAGTAGTAACAGACAGAACAAAGCGAATTACCAAGCAAAATAAAATAGAACATGCAAGTCTATGTCTAATCATACTGAACACAGATAAAAACCTCACCAGTTCCAGTAAGCGTCCTTTTACAGACTAATCTCCTTCTAGTCTGGGTCCAACAATCACTCACACCCCCTGTAGTTACTGCCCTTTATTCCAGTTTCTTTCACGTATCTTTGGAGATGGAGAGGCTATCTCTTTAGCCAGCTGAAGACCAAATGGAGGGGTCTCCCATGGGCTTAAATAGACTTTCTCTTGTGGGTGGAGACCCCCTCCTCTCTCCTATGTAAAGTCCAGCTCCAAAATGGAGTTTTGTAGTCACCTGGGCAAGTCACATGTCCATGCATGACTCGGAACTTACAGGGGAGCAGCCACGGTTCACATGCTTCCTTGAATGTCCTCAGGTAGACTTCTTATGTGGATTGGAGCATTCCAAGATTCATTGTCCTTTAAGTGTTTCTTGATTAGGTACTTAATTTGCACATTCCTTTCTCCAGGAACTGACCAAATGCTCTACTAAGGTTATTTAGAAATCAAGCCAATACACAGCCAATATTCATAACTTTGGATACAAAAATGATACATGCATACAGATAGGATTAATAGATTCAGTAGATCATAACCTTTACATAGATATGTTACATGGCATATGTAGCATAAAACATATTCCAGTTATGTCATATATATTCATAAGCATATTTCCATAAAGCCTTATGGGGGCACCGTCACACCTAGGAATTGCCAGATTGCATTACACTGGTGGGCCAACCAGTCCAGGGTCCTATCCCAGCTGCTTCGGAGGCAGGTGCAGAAATGCGCACTGTGAAGAGTCATGCAATCACCGGCCCACATGAGAACCATCTCTTGGACCCCAGGCGTTTAGTGTTTGTCTTGCCCTGAAGCAGCTGGGTTTGTATCCTCTCTCTCTTTTTTCTCCTATCTAGTGTAGCTCTGGTTGTTGGGATCCTTTTTTGAATCCTGGTGGGCTATTGGCATTAATGATATCTTGTGGCAATGAGTTCCACAGGCTAGTTACAGCCATTTTCTGTAATGATCCATTGACAATATACAAAACTGAAGGTAACTAGAAGTATCTCTTTGGATTTAGTTGGGCAGCTGCTGTATGTACTAATTGGTCAGCATCCTGATCCATAGAGCTTCATGTTTGTATCGCTGCCCTGAGCCCAGGTGCCCACTTGGAGCCCCCTTCTAGCATGCATAAGGTCTCCTGGGAGTCAGTGCTCGAGGCAGGAAAGGAAGCCAGCTCTCTTGAGTGGAGCTGAGCGACATTCATCAGACAAACCTTGTTTTCGGGGCAGAATGCAGATTCAAGGACCCAGCGGGATGGCACGACTTTGTGTCAAATTTGCCAGAATGTTTCAGTCAGAAAAAAAAACCCTGACAAATTTCAAATGTCTCCGTTCAACGGTTTCTGAACGAAACATTTCGTTTTTTTCAATTCAACTTGATGTTTCGTTTCAGTTTTTAAAAAACATTTTAAAATGTTCAGAATTGAGTCAAAATGTTTGGGTTGACTTGAGACACCTTTTTTTTTTTTAACCTTTTGATTCACTGAATTTTTTTCTTTTTAATTTTCAGTTTGGGCCAAAATGATTAAAATATAAATATACTGGATTTGCCAGAGAGACAAAGAATCCATTATTCACAGTCCTGCCCTGAGCGCCAGTCAGGTCCATCCCATGGACCCAGGCCTGTTGTATCATAGAATCTCAGGGTTGGAAGGGACTTCAGGAGTCATCTAGTCCAACCTCCTGCCCAGAGCAGGACCAATCCCCAATTTGTGCCCCAGTTCCCTAAATGGCCCCCTCAAGGATTGAACTCACAACCCTGGGTTTAGCAGGCCAATGCTCAAACCACTGAGCTAACCCTCCTGCTGTTCCTTAGCCACCCATTAACCCCTCTGGAGTCCGGGGGGATGTGGATGCACATGGAGTGCAGGATCGTGCCCTGGGAATTGGAATATATTCTAAACAGACCCTCTCTCTGCTCTCTGTCCCCCACCCCCGTTACCCATGTGCAGTGCCACTGAAATCACTGCAAGCGGAGTGTGACTGCTGGCTTGGGTTTATTTAAAGGGATGGTGTAAGGGTGGGGGGCCCACAGCGTTGCCGCCCCTCTCCCCTCACTTTGGATCTGGTTCCACAGTCTGTAGTTGTCCCTGTCTGTGTTTTTAAAACAAATGATCCAATGCATTTAAAATCTAGGGATGGAGTCTGCCCCCAGCGACCAACCGAACAAGAACAAACCAGTTTGCGCAGCCAAGTGACCTGGAGAGACCCTACAACAACAGACCAGTGTGGGTGTCCTGTGCTCCTGAGCAAACCTACAATAACAGATCAGCATGCGTACCCTGCATGTAATAACAGACTCATTGTGGGCACAGCCCAGTGCTATAGTGGTTCTCAACCCAGGGGTACACATAGAAAGCACTAGCAAAATCAGTACAAACTAAAACTTCCTTCAGACAATGACTTGTTTATACTGCTCTGCATTTTCAGCGGTGCTCAAGCAGTGCGTCGCGATCCCACAGTGAGTCGTGGAGTCGCCAGGGCCAGTGTTAGACTTGCTGGAGCCCAAGGCAGAAAGCTGAAGCCCGAGCCCCACTGTGTGGGACTGAAGGCAAAACCTTCATTTTAAGTGAGATAAAACTTTGGGGTAGACAAGAGAAATCAGACTCCTGACAGGGGTATCATAGTCTGCAGAGGTTGAGAACCACAGTCAGAGAGCAGCATGCGTGCTACCAGTCTCTGCACACACAGTGTCCAGAGGGAGTCAATTTAAGGAATCTTCTCTCCGTTTTCAAGTTTCCCAGGGGCTGGTGTTAGAACTAACAGTGTGTTCAGACAAACAAGCCCTCCCAGGCCACGCTCATGCTGCTGCAGCAGAGCTAATTGAAAGTGTTACCAAACCCCCTTCATCTTCCTCTCCTTTCCCCGGTGGCGCTCAGGGGCGCATTGTGATGCCTGATCAAAGAGGGCAGGTGCGGGGGAAGCGCTTTAAGTCGGCTCTGTTTACTCAAAGCCCCGGTGCTTCGGTGCTTCGTTTTGCCAGTGCAGCTTGTTAAGCCGGCTGGATTTCGCTGCGCCGAGGCCTGTTTTAGGGGCAGCGGGATCAGTGGGATATCTCCTGCACCACCACCGCTGGAGCGGTCTCCATTGGCTCTAGGGAGCAATTATTTTTAATTCGGCTACCTGCACAAAAGGCTGGCACGTGGGAGAGGTCAGGGGCCGCCTCCCGGAGAGCACTTATCAGACAAAGCGAAATGAAAACTAACACTAGGGAAAAAACCCCAAACCCAGCACCATGAACATACATGGGGCACCCGGGGCCTGTTGTCTCTCTTCCGTTTGCACTTTGGTTCTGACTTTACTCAGGGTGTGCCGTAGCAGGAATGCCCCTTCCCGACCCACCTGTGTGCTGCCCCTCACTCCAGGGCTCAAAGACCTTGTCACTCCTTACAATCACCCCACTGAAAATGGTGACCGAACCAGAGCTCCGTCAGATCCCAGGGGCATGGAGCAAATTGCTAGGAATGTTCGGAAGAGAGCCCAGGAGTCCTAATTCCCTCTCCAGGGCAGTGCAGGTGTTTCTTTGAGCCCACAGCTAGAGAAGACATCAGATATTGGTAGGCAAGATAGCCAGCCCTACGGCTGGGTCCCGACAGTCACCCATCGCCTTCTGCAGGAGCAGCAGTCCATCTGGATGGCGAGTCACTGAAGAACAGCTAGTGGGATGACAAGTTCTCTTAGTGATTTCTGTTGCCATTTTTAGTTATGGAGTCAGTGGAAGACACTAGGGCCTGGACTACACTATGAATTTATGTCGGATTTAGCAGCGTTAAGTCCGAATTAACCCTGAACCCATCCACACAACAAAGCCATTTTTTCGACATAAAGGGCTCTTAAAACCGATTTCTGTACTCCTCCCCAACGAGGGGATTAGTGCTGAAATCGACATCACCGTTTCGAATTAGGGTTAGTGTGGACGCAATTCGAAGGTATTGGCCTCCAGGAGCTATCCCACAGTGCACCATTGTGACCGCTCTGGACAGCACTCTGAACTCGGATGCACTGGCCAGGTGTACTGGAAAAGCCCCGGGAACTTTTGAATCTCATTTCCTGTTTGGCCAGGCGAGCTCATCAGCACAGGTGACCATGCAGAGCTCATCAGCACAGGTAACCATGCAGTCCCAGAATCGAAAAAGAGCTCCAGCATGGACTGAACGGGAGGTACTGGATCTGATCGCTGTATGGGGAGAGGAATCTGTTCTATCAGAACTATGTTCCAAAAGACAAAATGCCAAAACATTTCAAAAAATCTCAGAGGCCATGAGGGACAGAGGCTACATTAGGGACGCAACACAGTAGCCATGTGAAACTTAAGGAGCTCAGACAAGCGTACCAGAAAACCAAAGAATCAAATGGACGCTCCAGGACAGAGCCCCAGACATGCCGCTTCTACGCTGAGCTGCATGCAATTCTAGGGCGGGCCACTACCACTACCCCACCCCTGTCCGTGGACTCTGATGATGGGGTACTCTCCGCCATGGCTGAGGATTTTGCAGATGGGGAAGATGAGGAGGACGAGCTTGGGGAGAGCACACAGCACACCGTTCTCCCCGACAGCCAGGATCTTTTTATCACCCTGACTGAAATACCCTCCCAACCCAACGAAGCCGGAGAAGGGACCTCTGGTGAGTGTACCTTTTTAAATATAATACATGTTATAAAAGTAAGCGTTTTTTAATGATTAAGTAGCCCTGAGGACTTGGGATGCGTTCGTGGCCAGTACTGCTACTGGAAAAGTCTGTTAACGTGTCTGGGGATGGAGCGGAAATCCTCCAGGGACATCTCCATGAAGCTCTCCTGGAGGTACTCTAAAAGCCTTTGCAGAAGGTTTCTGGGGAGAGCAGCCTTATTCTGTCCTCCATGGTAGGACACTTTACCACGCCATGCTAGTAGCAAGTAATCTGGTATCATTGCATGACAAAGCCTGGCAGCGTATGGTCCCGGTGTTTGCTGGCATTCAAGCAACATCCGTTCTTTATCTCTCTGTGTTATCCGCAGGAGAGTGATATCGTTCATGGTAACCTGGCTGAAATAGGGGAATTTGATTAAGGGGACATTCAGAGGTGCCCGTTCCTACTGGGCTGTTTGCCTGTGGCTGAAAAGAAATCCTCCCCGCAGTTAGCCACGCAGTGGGGGTGGGGGGGAGGATTGGTGCTGAGCTGTTTGTGTTCGGCTAGCAGGGATCTTCCCTGATACCAGCCAGGCGGTGGGGGGAGGGGAAAAGCGATCATCCCAGAGAATTGGATAGGGGAGGGGGCTAGTTTGGTTTCTGCTGCTGCACGTTAACGGGAAAACTGCAGCACTAAATGGCCAACTCAATGGGCTTTGCTTGGTATGGGAAAGGAGGGGGCTGTTGTTATGAAGGTTGCAGAAGCCGAAAGACTATGGCTTACCATGGCCGCCTGCAAGCCTGTTGTCCGGCCCTGCATGTGTGATCTCTAACACCAAAGCCGCAGGCACTCACTATAAGATGCAAAATGCAACCCTGTACCAAAATCACATGTGCTATGTAATGTGAATAGTGTTGTTCACTGTGAAAGAGTATAGCCATTGTTCTGTAAAATGTATCTTTTTAAAACTTCACTCCCTTTTTTCCTCCAGCAGCTGAAAATGTTTCAAGCCTCCCTCCTCCATCCCAAAGGCTAATCTCAGATAAGGCAGCGAAAAAAACGCACACACGATGACATGTTCTCTGAGCTCATGCAGTCGTCTGGCACTGACAGAGCTCAGCAGAATGCGTGGAGGGACACAACAGCACATTACAGGATGGTGACCGATGAACGTGAGGAAAGGTGGTGGCAGGAAGATCGGAGGAGGCAGGAGGCAAGGCTGGGGCTACTGCGGGATCAAACGGACATACTTCGCCGTCCAGTGGAGGTTCATAAACGGCAGCAGGATCACAGACTGCCGCTGCAGCCCCTGCTTAACCGCCCTACCTCCTCCCCAAGTTCCATAGCCTCCTCACCCAGATGCCCAAGACGCCCAAGCTGGGGGAGGCTCCGGGCACCCAACCACTCCACCCCAGTGCACAGCCCAAGCAACAGAAGGCTGGCATTCAACAAGTTTTAAAGTGGCCTTTTCCTTCCCTCCTCCCCTCCTCCCACACCCCACCCGGGCTACCTTGTGAGTTATCTCCCTATTTTTATAATCAATTAATAAAGAATACATGTTTTTTAAATGATAGTGACTTTATTTTCTTTGCAAGCAAGCTGTGATCGAAGGGGGGAGGGTGGGTGGCTTACAGGGAATTTAGAGGCAACCAAGGGGGTGGGTTTTCATCAAGGAGAAACAAACAGAAGTGTCACACAGTACCCTGGCCAGTCATGAAACTGGTTTTCAAAGCTTCTCTGATGCGCACCGCTTCCTGCTGTACTCTTCTAACTGCCCTGGTGTCTGGCTGCACGTATTCAGCGGCCAGGCGATTTGCATCAACCTCCCACCCCACCATAAACGTCTCCCCCTTACTCTCACAGAGATTGTGGAGCACACAGCAAGCAGCAATAACAATGGGAATATTGGTTTCGCTGAGGTCTGAGCGAGTCAGTAAACTGCACCAGCGACCCTTTAAATGTCCAAATGCACACTCTACCACCATTCTGCACTTGCTCAGCCTATAGTTGAACAGCTCCTGACTACTGTCCAGGGTGCCTGTGTACGGCTTCATGAGCCAGGGCATTAAGGGGTAGGCTGGGTCCCCAAGGATAACTATAGGCATTTCAACATCCCCAACAGTTATTTTCTGGTCTGGGAAGTAAATCCCTTCCTGCAGCCGTTTAAACAGACCAGAGTTCCTGAAGATGCGAGCGTCATGAACCTTTTCCGGCCATCCCACGTTGATGTCGGTGAAACGTCCCTTGTGATCCACCAGTGCTTGCTGCACCATCGAAAAGTACCCCTTGTGGTTTATGTACTGGCTGCCCTGGTGGTCCAGTCCCAAGATAGGATATGCGTTCCATCTATAGCCCCACCACAGTTAGGGAATCCCATTGCAGCAAAGCCATCTAGTATGACCTGCACATTTCCCAGAGTCACTACCTTTGATAGCAGCAGCTCAATGATTGCGTTGACTACTTGCATCACAGCAACCCCCACAGTAGATTTGCCCACTCCAAATTGATTACCGACTGACTGGTAGCTGTCTGGCGTTGCAAGCTTCCACAGAGCTATTGCCACTCGCTTGTGAACTGTGAGGGCTGCTCTCATCTTGGTATTCTTGCACTTCAGGGCAGGGGAAAGCAAGTCACAAAGTTCCATGAAAGTGCCCTTACGCATGCGAAAGTTTTGGAGCCACTGGGAATCATCCCAGACCTAAATTGGTTAGTCTCTAAGGTGCCACAAGTACTCCTTTTCTTTATCCCAGACCTGCAACACTATGTGGTCCCACCACTCTGTGCTTCTTTCCCAGGCCCAGAATCGGCATTCCACGGCATGAGCCTGCCCCATTAACATCATGATCTCCAAATTGCGGGGGACCGCAGTTTTAGAGAACTCTGTGTTCATGTCCTCATCACCGCACTGCCGTCGCCTCCTCGCCTTGTTTTTCAGGTGCTGGTTCTGCATAAACGGCACGATAATGCGCGAGGTGTTTACAATGGTCATAACTGCTGTGGTGAGCTGAACGGGCTCCATGCTTGCTGCGCTATGGCGTCTGCTCCTGCTTGGGCAATCCAGGGAAAAGGGCTCAAAACGATTGTTTGCCATTGCTTTGACAGAGGGAGGGGCGACCAACAACATGGCTTACAGGGTTGGCTTACAGGGAATTAAAATCAACAAAGGGGGTGGCTTTGCGAGAAACAGAATGGCCCCCTCAAGGATAGAACTCAAAACCTCGAGGATAGAACTCAAAACTGGGTTTAGCAGGCTGTTGATTTCACAGAAGGAGGGAGGAGAAAATGAATACAAAACAAATCTGGTCTATTTCTTCTTTTGATCCACTTCATCTATCTTTATACACCTTGCTGGCAGCAGACTGTGCAGTACGACCGTTAGCCATCATCATCTCCTGGGTGCTCGGCAGAAGACGGTGCAGTATGACTGCTGGCCATCGTCTTCTCCTGGGTGCTCATTAAAAGACGCAAAAAGAAAAGGAGTACTTGTGGCACTTAGAGACTGTGCAGTAGGATGCCGGTAGGACTGAATCGCCATGAGATGAAACTTAAAAGGGAAATGACCTGGCTGAGTCACTCCCATGTTTGCCCAGGCGCCCCTGATCTCATCGAGGTCGGTTAAAAGAGCACCCTGGACTACGTCGACAACGGCTACCTGTCATACAGCGCTGTCTGCTGCCAAAAGGCAATGAGCTGCTGCTGTGTAGCAATGCAGTACCGCGTCTGCCAGCACCCAGGAGACGTACGGTGACAGTGAGCTGAGTGGGCTCCATGCTTGCCGTGGTATGGTGTCTGCACGGGTAACCCAGGAAAAAAGGAGCGAAATGATTGTCTGCCGTTGCTTTCATGGTGGAGGCGGGCGGCTGACGATATGTACCCAGAACCACCCGCGACAATGTTTTAGCCCCACCAGGCATTGGGATTTCTACCCAGAATTCAAATGGGTGACGGAGACTGCGGGAAGTCGACGGTTGCCTCAGTACTGTGGACGCACTCCGCCGACTACATGCACTTAGAGCATTTGTGTGGGGACACACACACTCGACTGTATAAAAACGCTTTCTACAGAACCGACTTCTATAAATTGGACCTAATTTCGTGGTTTGGACAAGGCCTTAGTGCCCTGGACAGGGAGCCAGGCCCAGAACTGCTGGGATCTTCTCTTTAACTCTCCTGTGACTCTAGACAAGTCACCCCCGCCCCCGTCCCGCCCCATAGTTTCTCCAGCTGGAGCATGGGGACACAGGCCGCGGGGAGATCTGCGGAGGGATTTTTGGTATATAATTGGACTCCTCTGCAGTTCCCCATCCGTGCGTAGGTGCAAGGCACTGGCACTGGGGCCTCCTCCTTTGCATGCTGCAGTTTCAAAAGGCCTCCAGACCCTTCACCAAGAGTCACCGAGCACAGAGGGCAGGTTCGCACCCTGCACCGGATAAAGGGGATGATGCAGCATCCCCTCACATTGACCCAGTGTGACATCCATCCCCAAGCATCACTGGCATGTCTCCAGATGGCCGATGGTCCATCACAGTTCATAAGGCTAAATACATCACTGGCAGCGGGGTCATGACACAGCACGAGAGGTTGATCAATTTATCGCCTAAAGCTAAAAAATAGATAGGAGCTGTGCTACATTCCGCTGCTGCACAGGAGTCACTCACCCAGCACTGAAATGCAGCCACTTCTGGGGTGGAATGCAGCAGCTGCTTAACAGCCATGAGGCAACGTCTCTGGCCCAATTTCCCTATCGCTACTCGGGGCTAATGGTACTGACCATTCTTTGTAAAGTGCTTTGGGATCTATAAATCAACCTACTCAGGGTTATTTATTAGAAGCAGCCACCAGGAGGCTTTGCCTGTTGGTCAATAGAATAACTGATGCCTATAATTCTCAGGCTCCTGTCTTGCAAACAGAGCCTTTCCCAGCAGTGTGTGATGTTCCTGTAAAAGACAAGCAAGTCTAATGATTGGCTGGGAAGCCCGGGCACCCTGAATCACTTGCATGTTCAGACACTTAATAGAAGGCTCCTTGTTCCCTTTCTGAGACCAGATTTCTCAGAGTCCCTGCTGGTGCCCAGCACCTGAGTCACCAGCTTTGGGGAAAGGAGGAGCTGTACTGAAGTCACATCCCTGCAATCGCAGCCTCCTCGGAGAAGTTTGAACACCAGTGGGTGTCGTTTGCATTTTGCCACCTGCAATAAAAGCTCTGACAAGGAAACAGGCTGGAGGCTCTGTGATTGACAGGACCACCCTGCAGAGCTAGGGCTCCCCCAGACCTGCTGATCCGGGGACTCTTCATTTTATGATGCCCTCTAGCTGGTAGCTATAGAAGTGTCTTATCCTCTTATGTGGACAGCCTAGAGAGGGGACATGTAGTCCAGGCTGACCAGTGGCCCAGCTCAGTTTAGTGTGGCTCTGCCACTAATGTACGGCGTCGTTCTGGGGTGTCCCTTCTCCTCTCTGTTTCATTCAGAGCTGGGTGACATTTTTCAAGTACAACACTCCTCCCCCGCCCCCCGCCCTTTTATTTTTTGGCCAGAAAATGAAGATTCAAGTTGACGGAAACAATTTGTAAATTCAGCTCGATTTTGGCAAATTGTTCCAGTTGGGGAAAAAAAGAGAAAAAAGACCCAGCAAAGTCAAGACGGTTCGTTTGAGCACTTCAAAACCGGAGCGTTTCCCCATTTCGTGCTGGGAAGACGGCTGGTTTGGAATTTCCCTCCGTTTTCTTTGGAAAGGGTGTTACTGATGGTGTTAAGAGCTTTGGAGTGGAAATGATTGTCTCAGGTCTGTGCCAACTGAAACGTTTCGCTTGCCATGAAGCGAAACCTTTTTTGATTTTCCGTTCGCTGAACATTTTAAAACGGTTTTGTTTTGAGCTGATCTGAAATAGTTTTGTTTGGTTTTTCAGACCTGCACCTGAACCAAATACACAGCTAGTTGGAGACATACGGTTTTAGCCCCACCTCTGTAAAAGGGAGAGGAAAATCTCTAGTGTCTCATTCTTTCTTTGTGCTCCCCTGTCTGTCTGTAGCCACCTGCTGGTTTTTGCCTTATCCTCAGATTGTGAGCTGGTGGGGGCAGGGAATGTATTTTTGTTCTATGTTTGTACCGCACCTAGCACAGTGGGGTCCTGGTCTGTGACTGGGGCTCTTAGGTGCTACTGTAATATAAATCAGAATAAGGATTCCCTTCCTCACGGGAGTGGGAGAGCTGTGAATAGAGGTGGCTGAGCAGCCGAGAAACCTGCTACTAAACAGACTGCTGAATGAGAAACCAGATCTGGATGCTGGCCTGCTCACAGCCCACTGCGTCCGTGTCTCCTGAGGATTCGTGCGATCAGTGTTTTGCTTGCAGGAAGCCTCATCTGAAGCAAATCTGGGGGCCTGATGCTGAGATTCATGCAATCAAGCTGCAGAATCTGGCTCGTGCCATGACAGAAGAAATTTGTTTGGGGAGCATGTAGTTTGGCAAGCTCAGTGCCCTCCAATCAAGAAACAAAGAGGCCCGGTCATGTGACATCGGTGAGAAGTCACAAAGCTTAGACAGGTGAAATTCATCCCTGTGCAGAGACATAGGTTTGTCACCTTCCTAATTGCTGGTACTGGACCCCTGAGGGCCCGCCCCCTTCCTCACCCCTTCCCCCGAGGCCCCGCCCTGCTCCACCTCTTCCCCCAAGTCCCCGCCCCCATTGCCACTCCCCTCCTCCCTTCCCTCTCCCCATCACTCGCTGAAGGCAGGGGCTGTCTCGGGTTAGGGTGACCAGATGTCCCGATTTTACAGGGACAGTCCCGATTTTGGGGGCTTTTTCTTATATAAGCTCCCATTACTCCCCACCCCCTGTCCTGATTTCCACACTTGCTGTCTGGTCACCCTATCTCGGTTTAATGAACCGATGCCTCCCCACGTTAACCAGACTTTTGGTTCGGGTCGGGGATGCCATTTAGGGTTGCCAGGTCCCCTTTTCGACCAGACTTTCCAGTTAAAAACCTGGCCACTGATCACAGAAGCCAAAACCCAGACCGTCCCTAGCAGAGAGCCAGCATAAGATTTATGGGGCCTTGGCGTTGTGTTGTCTCTAGTGCGGCGAATTCCACCCATTAGAGAATCACAGCTGAATGCAGACTCGGGCTCCTGCACTCCAGTAGGTTTGTACTGAGGATCTGTACGATTCTGAATGTTATGATTAACATTACTATTCATTATTTGTACTACCAGAGCATCTGGGAGCCACAGTCAGGACCAGGACCAGGACCCCCTGGTGCTGAGCGGTGTACAAACAGAACTAAAAGGCGGTCTGCATTGTGAATGGCCAAGACTAACAAAGGGATTCATAATAAAATCCTGATCCATTTGCTGGCAATCGGCTACCAGCCAAAGGGTCAAACAGACCCTTGGTGAAGAGCAGGGTGTAAGGGGTTATTGGCTCTTTGTAAAGCCTTGGTACGTGCTGCTGTTATTGTGTCGGCTTTATGCGCTGGGGTAAAGAAAAGAAATAATTGATTAATGAAAACAATTTTTATGGAGGCTGGAGAAGTCTTTAACGAGCTCCCATCCACTGCAGCTGTTAATTGGAGCTTTTAATAACCTGTTGGTGGTTACATGGCATTCTGCTTAACACACCTTATTAAATTTATGCTCTTATTAATGGGGAAGGTGGCATCACGTTTAATAGCCAATTGTTATTTTGCTAACACACAGTAACTGTAAAAAACACTCTCAAGTTTTATTAGACCAGTTTCCATTAATATCGATATTTAATATGCCAATGCAATTGGTTTTTCTTTGTATACAGACATCCATTTCCAGTGTCTGTCATCCCCACACTGCAGCCTTATTCTAGTGCAGTGGTTCTCAAACTTTTGTACTGGTGACCCCTTTCACATGGCTAGCCTCTGAGTGCAACCCCACTTATAAATTAAAAACACTTTTTTATATATTTAACACCATTATAAATGCTGGATGCGTATGTTTGGGTTGGAGGCTGACAGCTCACAACCCCCACATGTAATAACCATGTGACCACCTGAGGGGTCCCAACTCCCAGTTTGAGAATCCCGGTTCTAGGGCACACAGCCCAGGGAGTGAAACAGACAACTAGAAAGCAAATTAAAAGAGACCCAATATCTTAGACGTCACAGGCCTGATGCAGGAATCTCTGGGTGGAATACTAGGGCCTGGATTATGCAGGAGCTCAGCTGAAGCTAAGGGTTCTGTCTAGCTATAAATGGTTTGTCTAATGGACTGAGCAATAGCTGAGATGTCAGGAAATTTGGGTTCAAATCCCAGCGCTGCCACAGACCGGGTGTGTATCCTTGGGCAAGTTGCTCTTTGGCCCAGGCTCCTGCCCAGGGTTGTAGAGGAGCATTGCCCCACTCAGCATTGCAGGCGCTCCCACCCACCTCCTGGGAATTAGGCATTAAATACCTGTAGGATCTGGACTGAAGAGCAGCATAGCTCTTCCTGTATTAGTGGAAAAGAAAAAATACAGGATGCTTCCTGTATTAGTGGAAAAGATTTTTCTGGTGCACTGGAGGAAATCCACCTCTCTGGGAGGAGGTAGCTAGGTCAACGGGGAAAGAGTTCTTCCATCAACCTACCAGTGTCTACCCTTGGGGGGTTAGGTTGACCTGTCTGCGTTGCACAGGGCAGGACATTTTTCCCAGCCCTGAGTGATGTAACTAGGTTGACTTAAGTTTTAGGTGTAGACAAGGCCTAAAATGTCTCAGTCCCATTTTCGGAAGTCTCAGGCCTGGTCTGAAGCTAATACTAAAGGCTGGTCTACTCCAGAAAGTTGGATCAACCCAGCTATGTTCCTCAGGAATGTGAAAAGTTCACACACACCCGTCCCCCAGGGGTGCAGTTAAGTCAGCCTAAGCCCCACTGTAGCATGAGGGTAATGGAAGAATTCTTCTCTCGACCTAGCTACCGCCTCTTGGGGCGGTGGATTTACCACAGCAGTGGCCAAACCCCTCCCATCACGGTAGGAAGTGCCCACGTGACAGTGCTACAGAGGCACAGCCACAGCCGTAGCTGCTCTAGTGCAGACTCCCCAGAGTCTCAGTGAAAGTGGCCTTTAGGCTCCCAAGAGCCCGTCTTTCAAAGGTGTTTGGCGCTTGTCTACACTACAGGGGTGTGAGTTCCAAAGCACTCTAACAAGTTGTGCATTCATTGGTCTGCGTAGACCGTGCTGGTGTGCTTTAAAGCGCACTAGAGAGCCTGCAGTGCACACCAGCAGGGTCTACACAGACCAAGGAATGCGCCACATGTTAGTGCACTTCAGAAATCGTCCGCATAGAGCCCATCTCCATGCCATGTAGACGAGCCCTTCGGCAACCAGTGAATCTCCCAGGCTCCTAGTGGGATAGAAAAAAGCACCTAAGCAGTTTAAGCACCTAATTCCCATTGAAAGGTGAAGGGCAATGCCTAAATACCTTTCCAAATCTGGGCCTTAATCTCCGGGCCTCGGGTGCCCTTGTCTAAAATGGGAGAAAACGCCCCTACCTCCTGATGTGGCTTGGGGGTGATGCTCAGTCCCTGCTGGGATGAGGACCCTGTAGAGCTTGTTACTGTCCCAGGCCACAACCAAAACTCCATGACTGGTGAAGGGTCAGGTAGACTGAAAACCCCTTTCCCTGTTCCTAGCCCATTGTATTATTGCTAGCACAGGCCAGGGAATTGGTGTTTAAGAACGTATCTGTGGTTAGGGCTGCAGGGTCCCTTTGGCTGAAGGCATGTGCATGGGGAGCCTGGTCAGTGGGAGACGGGGATTTTACGGCTCAGGGTTTCCATAAGTGAGGCAGTAACTCCCTGACACCTGGAGGGAAATAACCCGAGCAGAGTGGAAACGATCGCCCCCTGCTCCTCTTCCTGCCCATGGGCAAGGCATCCTGCCTTTCAGACCTGTGCTGTTCAGGGCTCTAGAGGATGAGATTGTGCTGATCTCTATGGAAGGTGATCAAACCACACATGCTTTAAGCAGCACTAAGGACTATATAATGCCTCTTATCTCAATGAACTTGTGGAAGAAAAACGCAATCTTCACTCTTAGGTTGTTTGCAACAAGTCAGAGACAATTTATTCTCAAGCAATTGCAAGGGGGAGAATGTGCACGGACAGGGATTCCCCCTTCCTAGGCAGGTCTCTGCCTGATAAACAATTAGGGCAAACATTTATACCGTTCGTTGCATACAATACTGATCAACAGCTGTATCTTGTTTACACATATTCCTTCCTGATATCTCACTTTTCTCAGCAGTTCCTGCTACAGTCTGTGTTCCATTCTTATCCAACACAAGGTTAAAACAGCAGCTCTTTCAGTTTTTCCACTCGCTTCCCACTCGCCCGGGCCCTGCCTTAAAGTCTCGCGTTATTAGAGTTAGAGTGAGCCTGACTCTTACTCTATTCCTAAGAAAACTAAGATGTCTGCGTCCAAATCCCCTTTATCCCTTTTTTACTTCCACAAATTTTACAGACCAACCACCATTTCTGCCAGTGAAATACAGCCACTGCTGGAGTGAAACACAGACACTGGTTAACAGCCACACAGCAATGCTGGTTAGAGGTCAGCTCCTCCAGCACTGAAATTCAGCCCCCTCTGGAGTGGAATGGAACAGCTGCTAAACAGCCACACAGCAATGTTGGTTAGAGGTCATACTCCCCAGCACTGAAATGCGGCCCCCTCTGGAGTGGAATGCAGCAGCTGGTTAACAGCCAGACAGCAATGCTGGTTAGAAGTCATATCCCCAGTGCTGAAATGCAGCTTCCTCTGGAGTAGAACAAGGTAGCTGTTTTACAGTGCGCACTAATGCTGCACTGCGGTCACTCACCTAGCACTGAAATGCAGCCACCTCTGGAGTGGAATGCAGGAGCTGGTTAACAGCCACAGAGCAATACTGGTTAGAGGTCATACCCCCCATCACTGAAATACAGCTGCCTCTGGAGGGGAATATGGCAGCTGCAATGTTCCACAACAATTCTGAACGGCTAGCGAAGAGCAGGAAAGCCAGGGGGATATAGAGACAGACAGCAATTACCTGCATTGGCTTTTGGCCAGAATTCTGGGGATGATTTAGGGGGAAATGCCAGATGGAATCTTTACTAATCTATTAAATAATAATCATTAATACTAATGGTACCTTTGATAGATGCCTTCATGCAGAAGGACCGGCAGCTCCTGCCTCCTCCTCCACAGCTGCAGCAGGGCCCCATCCTGCGAACCTGTGTGGCTCTGATGTGGACAAAGCGGGAGGGAGCGAATTTGGGGTCTCCAGAGAGATTCGTGTCATGGAGACACTCAGATGTTAGGGTGAGGAGCGAAGGTGTTCACACTTCAGAACTGTGACCAGGTGTGGGGGGGACTCTGTGTGCCCCACTGTGCGCCCCACTGTGCAGGCGAGGAGTGGGGCCAGGGCTCCATGACTGTACCTCTAGCAGCGTCTGCAGAACATCTCCGCTGGGGGCTCCCCACTGCTTGACCCCCCATATCCTGGCTGCAGGCACGGTTTGCAGGATTGGGCCCTAAGAGGGATCCCCCATCCTGTGTTCCATCCCAGTACACAGCTGTCCATTCGCCCTGGATCTCCCCATGCTTCACAGCCAATCACCCTCACAGCACCCTGTGTGGCAGGTGGGGGTCACCCAGCTCGGGGGTGGAGTCCTGTCCTGCTCGGGGGTTAGCAAAGGAAGGGGAGGCACATAGCAGCTCCACCTCCTCTGAGCTCCAGGCACCAAACAGGGCCTGGCACAGGTGACTAGACTTCCACAGAGCTGGTAACACAAAGACCCGCAAAGACACAGCCAGGCCATTCGTATGGGGAAGCTGACCTGGCGCAAAACCATACTGGCCCCAAGAGAACAAATGACCAGCCCCGACGGGACCTATCCAGAGCCCTGCTGGGCAGGTCATTTCCCAAGCGCCAAGGCCCAATGGGGCCAGATTGTGAGCTGAGGGCAGGGGGAGCCTTAGGCCCACCTGGCCTGCCCAGTGCAAGGGCCAGGGACAATAGCAGTCTTTGTAAATAGGGGGTACAGAGGCTGCTTCCTCTGTGTGACCCGGAGTGCAGACTGCCTCAGCGGGAGCAGGAGGAGGTGTGGGCATGGTCCCAAGGAGCACATGGTAACATCCCAGAGCTCTGGAAGGGCAGAGCCCGTGTGCTGCCCCTTACCCAGGGCTGTGGGTGAGTGCTACCATCTTGCCTCTATTCCTAAGCCCCCAGCATCTCTGGCACAGGGACAGGCCTGGCGCTGCCAGGCTCCATATTTAACCACTTCCTACTGAATTATCCTTTTGTGTTCTGCCCATGTCAAGATTTATTGACCCACCAGCACAGTGTCTACCTACAGGGGCCATCAATCTCCCCGGCTGACAGTAACTCGCACTTAATACATGCATATGAAACCCGTAACGACTGTCATGCCGCGTATTAAGTGGGTTGAATTAGAGATGTGAAAAATGAACCAAAGCAGCTGAGCCCAAACGGTGAGTGAGGGGATGCCGGCGGATTGCGGCTGACAGGGAGCAGATGGGGTGCGGGGGTTATTGATGGGGTCGTTAGGAGGAATCCATCAGCAGCCCTAGGCCCCTCATTCCTGGCATCCGGGTTGGATAAATTGGGTGACAGCCCAGGCAGGAAGGGAAATCGGCTCCTTCCCTTCAGCCTCCATCCTGCGGCTTGTTTCCAAGAGTTGCTAGGAGCCTTTGACCCCTGCAGACTCCAGTGGCCAGGGAGGGTGCTCTGTCATTTTCACCAGTAGCTTCTTACCTCTAAAGATCTGAGTTCAGAGTATCTTTGTCACCTTGGCAATGCCTGATTGGCACCCGGAGCGACCAGAGCAGGCCAATCCCCTGCAGTGCCCACGACTGCTACAGCAGCATCAACTCTTGCAAGTGGGAACAAGCCAACCCTGAATTTAGGTCCTGGAAGGTAACCACCGAGATTCTGGCCTTTTAACTGTCTGCAGAGGGTGTTTTAAGTTGCAGTTTGCCCACAGTTTTCGGGTACCCAGCCGGGATGGGAAGGCAGCTTTTTATAACATTGTATGCTGCTCATGCACCTTACAGGGTTTTCAATACATAGTATCATCTCAGGGCATCAGTGCAGCTGGCTCAATGGAGACCTCCGCTCTATGGTTAGCTGTGGTCCAAAAAGCTGACAAGTTGTTGGGAAGCATAAGGAAGAGGCTGGAGAATATTCTAATGCCTTTATATAAGTCAGTGGTGCAGCTCCGTTGAGTACTGCAGGCCTGAGCAACGCATCTCTCAAAGGATATTGAATTGGTGGGGAGCCAAGGAGGGGCGATGAGGGTTACCTAGGAAGGTGGTGGAATCTCCATCCTTAGAGGTTTTTAAGGCCCATCTTGACAAAGCCCTGGCTGGGATGATTTAGTTGGGGTTGGTCCTGTTTTGAGCAGGGGTTGGACTAGATGACCTCCTGAGGTCTCTTCCAACCCTAATCTTCTGTAATTCTATGTAACAGAAAAGCTTTTCTGCCAGCTGTGTGGCAGGTGTTTGAGCTAGTGTGGGTCAACAAAACCAGAGTCTGAATCAATCTGTAGTGTTGCCAACACTGGTGACTTTATCTTGAGTCTCACGATCATGGGAGGTTTCTTAA
Organism: Chelonia mydas; assembly: GCF_015237465.2. Lineage (NCBI taxonomy): Eukaryota > Metazoa > Chordata > Testudines > Cheloniidae > Chelonia > Chelonia mydas. The sequence continues at coordinate 15,437,317 of NC_051259.2, read as the reverse complement.
AACTCCAGCTGCTGGGATCAAGAGAACCTGATTTCCACTGGGGAAAAAAGGAAGTTTCCAGCCCTCCCGGTGGCCCAGAAAAGCTGGAAAATGTGATGTGTGTGCACCTTAAACGCTCAGAAGCTGAATGCAAAACGGATCGTTTTTTAAAAAGCTCATGATGTTAAAGCCAGTCTCCTGATTTGGGGGGCCTGACTCCTGATATGTGAACTCTTGGGGTTGGAGGTACTGAATCTCATGAAAAGCCCCTCCCTTTCTTGATCAATCAGGTTTCACCTCCTTGGCCATCATGATGTTATAACTCTAGCGTCTTTTAGAGTCTTCCAGGAAAACAGGGTAGGCAAGACCTGAATTGCTAATGGAGATGACAAGCAGAAAACATCCCCCACCCCCACTAAACACACACACACACACACACACACACACACACACACACACACACACACACACACACTCCGTGTGTCGCAAAGAAGCAGGTCACAAGCAACCCCCATTGATTTTCCTCCGCAGGCCACCTTTAACACGATGCCACAGCAACCTGCTCCCAGCAGCATCCACTCCTGTGAGCAGGAATGTCCGCATCAAACGCTCCGAGGTAATATCCCCTGTGGGACCCGTTGGGAGCACGCCTTCCACCCGGCTCTGTGTGTCTAATGACTGGCTATGCCATTGCTCCGCTCCCTCCTGGGGGCAATCGAAGGAAAACAAACACAAAGAGCTTTCAGCTTCAGCGCTAATGAGGAAACCGCGTTGTAGGCTGCCCAGCGGCCTGCATCCTGCCCTCCGCCATCCTACCGGAGTGCTCACGTCCTCGTGCGCCATATGGGTGCCCTTCGGAGGAGTGTGCAATTGACGAGCGGAGATAAATGCTCAGCACTGGCTCTGGCAAGGCAGTTAAGCGAATGGAAAGAAAAAGAAGCCGTCATATCACGGCTGTGACCATAGGGGAGGCCGATCTCATCAGCACGCTGCGGCTCTCCCAGCACCTTTGTTGTCTCTTTTCTGGGGCTGATGTTAGATTGCTTTCCAGGCAAGACGCTCAGGCTGGGGTTTTCAAAGCGAGTTAGGGGCCTAGTTTCCACTGAAATCCAACGGGGTTCAGGGTCTTACGCACCTTTGAAAAGCGCAGCCCTGAGCCTCAGATCTGATCTGCTGTAACAGGGGTCACTGGCAATCCCCAGCCAGCCTGCAGCTCATGGTGAGTTGTGCAGGGAATAGAGGTGGAGAAGGAGAGAGCCAGTGGGGCTAAGGTGGACAACACCTGCCTTGAGAAGGTCGGGAACTGTATCTGGGGGGGTTAGGGGTTGTTTCCGGCAGCCCTGCCTCTTATGTCTCCGCCAGTTCCCTCTGAGCTACGGGGCTCCAACACGATGCCAGGCGCGGCTAGCAGAAGCTTCAGAGCAGAGGAGTTTGTGCAAGGCTGGTCTTCGGCAAGCTGAGCCCCCGCTTCAGAAGCTGAATGCAGCTGTGCCCTCCCCCCCACCCCCCGCAGCCCTGCCAGGGGTGTATGCACCATCCACGCCCCCTGCAGAAGATGTGCCCATTATTAGCAGTTGTCATAAAGACGGCTAGCGTTCCATACCCTCCCTCCCAGGAGGCGTGCCTCACAGCGTGGGAAAGGCTGATGTAGCTCTTGCGTTCTGGCCCTCACTCTCTCCTCTTACATGCTTTGGGCAATTAGTTAACACTGGTGCAATCAATGGGGCATCTCACACCTCTCCGAGCTATTGGTTCAGGCTCTCTGCAGACTCAGGCAGACGCTGCTGAATCATGTACATGCACTTTGTGTTTTCAAGGGTTTCTTCATGAGCAGAACAGCTAGAGACTTTTCCTTTAAATGAAAGCTGGGCATCTGGAGAACAATTACAAGGTCTGTCTAAGTTCCCAAAGCAAGTCCTTTATGCTCCCGAGAGAGGGTCTGGAGAAAGGAAACACTGAGAGAGAAATGCCTTGTTAACGCAGACTAATGCCTGGCTCAGGGCATGTGCATGCACTGCCCTCTACTGGATAGAAGAGGAAGATGGAAGAGCCATACTGTAGTGCATGGCTTTCATTTGCCTTCTAGAATCTGAAAACCCACATAAGCTATGAGCCCTGATACACGGCCCACGACAGTTCGGCTCTGTGGTTCTGGAACAGAATCCATTCTATCCTGCAAGGGTAATAAACTGGCCCAGCATGTCTCCCTCTAGTGGTGGCACCAGATTAACTACAACAGCTTGCTACCTGCAGCTAAGAAGTTTACATCTGTAGTCCAGCTGGTAGGGCCTTGTGCTTTTCAGGGTTTGGTCCCTCCTGTCGTCCTGTTGGACACACACAACGCACAGTCAACCTGTGGAACTCCTTGCCAGAGGATGTTGTGAAGGCAAACGCTATAACACGGTTCAAAAAAGAACTAGATAAATTCATGGAGGACAGGTCCATCCAGGTTATTAGCCAGGATGGGCAGGGATGGTGTCCCTAGCCTCTGTTTGCCAGAAGCTGGGAATGGGTCACAGGGGAATGGATCACTTGATGATTACCTGTTCTGTCATTCTCTCTGGGGCACCTGGCATTGGCCACTGTCAGAAGACAGGAGACTGGGCTAGACGGACCTTTGGTCTGACCCAGTCCGGCTGTTCTTATGTTCTTACGTGTGTCAGGTTGTAGGCATGGGTGTGGGTAGCTGATGACTGTGGTGTCTGTACTGTGTCCTTGTGGAGTCAGCACATCTCATAAGGGCAGGAAGCCATTCCTGGAGCGGGGAAGCCGGGACGGCGGGTGCTGTGTGCCGTGCTATGATGAATGTCTCGTTTCATCTCTGGTCACGTTGCCAGGGAACCATGCAGCACAGTGACTGGCCAAAAGGAGGGGGAAAGGAATCCCAGGTTTAAAAGTAGCCCCTTCTGGTGTTCATCAAATGATCCCTTGCTGCCGGGTAGTGCAGAGCGCAGCAGCACCAGGGAACGTGCCTGTCCCTGGCCTGCACAGGCAGGGCTGTCACTGAGAGCTCCGGGGGCTTGGGCTTGGGACCTCTGGGAACAGGGCGCAGGGAAGGGGGCTGATGACATGCTAGGCTACAGTGGGAGGGCTGGAGCTGACAGGTTAACGACAGAGCAAATCATCCACTTGGTTGTTGCAGCAGTGGGCTAAGTCGGAGAACTAGAAAGCTGAGCCAGCAGATAAGGCGGAAATATGACAGCATTAGACAGGCAGCTGGAGGAGGGGTATCACCTGGGAGCCAGGGCTCCTGGTTCTCTTCCTGACTCTGGGATGGCCTCGCTAGTGGTTATTAGGGGGGAGAGGGAGAGGATTCCTGAGTTCTGTCCCTAGCTCTGCCATTGACTTGCTCTGTGCCTGGAGCAAGTCACCTCACTGCTCTGTGCCTCAGTTTCCCCATCTATGGAATAAGGGTGATAAAACTGACCTGTCTTGGAGCCTAGTTAATGGGCCAAAGCCTGTCCCCGGGAAAGCGTTCTGTACAGTGGGGAGTGGTTAGTTCTGAGCACTGATCTGGTCCCGTGTTTCTGAGAGGCTCCCAGACCCTCAGACAGAAGGGGTGATAGCAGAGTGATGTGTTAATAGGGTGAAAGCTTGAGGTGCCCACCGGGCTCAGAAGCACAAATAGGATACGCTTCGCTCCTACTGGCTGAAGGAAAACCCAGCACAGGAACCCAGAGGACCCCGGTGTGTACCGGGGGAGCTTACTGCTAGCGCTGTGTGCTGTGGGGTCTGCATAACCATGTCTCAATGGAGCAGTCCCTGTTCCCAGCTGGGGGGCAGCTAGCACTGGTGCCTTCCCTGCATGGCATCTGCAGGCGTCTCCTCTCGCTGCCAGCCCCACTGAGTTCAATTGGCTCATCCTAGTGGAGCAGACCAGGATTTGGTCCGGCATCACCGAGCGCGTCTCTGGAGCACCGAGATACCAGCTGGAAAATCAAAAGGGAGCTGAACTAGTTTGCAGACACAGGTGGGGAGTGAAGGCCTCTTCCAGCCAACCTCAAAGGAGCTTTTCAGCGGCTGCCTGGCTACGTGAAAAGCCCCCGTGTCCTTGGGAAAGGGCTGGGCATTATGGCTAGAGGTTATGGTTTGCATTCTGCGAGGGGCTACGTATCCACATGGTGGTCAATGGGCCTGATCCCCCATGGGTGTAAATCACCCCCTGATATCTATGGAGCTACACTGATCTGGCCCACAGAACCTGCTCCAAGCAGGGTAAGACACGGGTCTGGATTGCGCTCTCTGTTACCCTGGTGTAAATCTGGAGTGCGGCCATTGAAATCAGTGGGATTACACAGAGTATGTCAACACAACAGTGTCATGGTGTAGGCGCTGCCTACAGTGACAGAAGGGCTTTTTACATGAATGTCACCACGAGGCAGTAGCTAGATTCTTCCATCAACCTAGCTGCATCGACAGCAGGGGGTAGGTCACCCTACTTACGTCGCACAGGCCAGGACATTTTTCACAACTCTGAGCACTGTAGCTAGGTCCATCTAATTTTTAGATGTGGACCAGGCCTTAGTGCAAAACTAGTGTAAGGGAGAGGAGAATCGGACCCAGAGAGTCAGAAAATGTGAATGTAAATTCAAGTGTTACCAGCTAAATCGCAAGGGGCAAACTGCAATGATCACTGCTGCCCTGTGGATAAAGTCCAGCTGTACTGTTATGTATGAATTTGTATTGCCATATTGCCCTGCTCATGGCCCAGGACCCCACTGCGCTAGGCGCTGTATAGACACAAAACAAACAGCCCAAAGAGCTTCCCATTGAAGTGTGAGAGAGGAGAGAACAGGTGGAGACAGACAGGCTGATGGGGGAGCACAAAGAGACAGTACTGGTCAGTACAATAGGCAGTGGTCTCAGTGTAGCAGCAGTGGGGTCAGATTTATTTTCGGTGTTCTGCTGGAAGGTGTGAATGGCTTCTGCCCAGTGGGTCTTGGAGCTATAGACAATTACAGTGCTGGTTAAAGTTGGTGGGTTACTAAGCACCTTTCATTCAGGCTACATTGAAGGAACAATTAAATGTCCCATTGTGTAGTGACAGCTGATGCAATCATAAGCCACTGCCCAAGGCAATGGGCCACATGGTGAAGCTGATCAGAAGTGAAGCTGTGTGGGCGGCGGGGTTTCCCTTGGACTAATTGTGAAATGCAGGAGCTAGGGGATTGATTGATTGCAGGTACGTGTAGTCTGAGGGTATGTCTACACAACGAAATTAGGTCGAATTTATAGAAGTCGTTTTTTTAGAAATCAGTTTTATATATTCGAGTGTGTGTGTCCCCACAGAAAATGCTCCAAGTGCATTAAGTGCATTAACTCAGCGGAGTGCTTCCACAGTATCGAGGCAAGGGTCGACTTCCGGAGTGTTGCACTGTGGGTAGCCATCCCACAGTTCCCGCAGTCTCCGCTGCCCATTGGAATTCTGGGTTGAGATCCCAATGCCTGATGGGGCTAAAACATTGTCGCAGGTGGTTCTGGGTACATATCGTCAGGCCCCCGTTCCCTCCCTCCCTCCATGAAAGCAAGGGCAGACAATCGTTTCGCGCCTTTTTTCCTGAGTTACCTGTGCAGACTCCATACCACGGCAAGCACGGAGCCCGCTCAGCTCACTGTCACCCTATGTCTCCTGGGTGCTGGCAGACATGGTACTGCATTGTTACACAGCAGCATCAACCCCTTGCCTTGTGGCAGCAGATGGTACAGTACGACTGGTAGCCGTCATCGTCATGTCCGAGGTGCTCCTGGTCATCTCTGTGGGCAGACATGGGCGCAGGGACTAAATTTGGAGTGACTTGATCAGGTCATTCTCTTTAGTCCTGCAGTCAGTCCTATTGAACCGTCTTATGGTGAGCAGTCAGGTGATACGGATTGCTAGCAGTCCTATTACATCATCTTCTGCCGGGCAGGCAAGAGATGAGGATGGCTAGCAGTCCTATTGTACCATCTTCTGCCGGGCAGTCATGAGATGTGGATGGCATGCTGTCCTTCTGCACCGTCTGCTGCCATCCAAAGATGTAAAAGATAGATGGAGTGGATCAAAACAAGAAATAGATCAGATTTGTTTTGTACTCATTTGCAAACCCCCCGCCCCCCTCTAGGGGACTCATTCCTCTAGGTCACACACAGAGTCACTCACAGAGAAGGTGCAGCGAGGTAAATCTAGCCATGTATCAATCAGAGGCCAGACTAACCTCCTTGTTCCAATAAGAACAATAACTTAGGTGCATCATTTCTTATTGGAACCCTCCGTGAAGTCCTGCCTGAAATACTCCTTGATGTAAAGCTACCCCCTTTGTTGATTTTAACTCCCTGTAAGCCAACCCTGTAAGCCGTGTCGTCAGTCGCCCCTCCCTGCGTCAGAGCAACGGCAAACAATCGTGCATCTGAGTTGAGAGTGCTGTCCAGAGCAGTCACAATGGAGCACTCTGGGATAGCTCCCGGAGGCCAATACCGTCGAATCGTGTCCACAGTACCCCAAATTCGACCCGGTAAGGTCGATTTAAGCGCTAATCCACTTGTCAGGGGTGGAGTAAGGAAATCGATTTTAAGAGCCCTTTAAGTCGAAATAAAGGGCTTCATCGTATGGACGGGTGCAGGTTTACATCGATTTAACGCTGCTAAATTCGACCTAAAGTCCTAGTGTAGACCAGGGCTGAGAGACAGGAAACTGGCAGACAGTGAGAAAGGCAGCCATGAGTGTGGCCCTGAGAGAAAGCTGGGAGACAGAGCTCCTTGGGGCACAGGACTGGCTGGAAAGGCAGGCTTGGATATTGTGAGCAAGGAAACTGCCTCCTGTTGTGTGTTCCGTCTGCGTCCAGGGGAACGAGACCTCGAGCACATTATATGTAAACATGAGAACAGCCATACTGGGTCAGACCAAGGTCCATCCAGCCCAATATCCTGTCTTCTGACAGCGGACGTTGCCAGGCGCTTCAGAGGGAATGAACAGAACAGGACAATTAGCAAGTGATCCATCCCCTGTCATCCACTCCCAGCTCCTGAAATAGCAGACATGTTGGCAAAGCAGATTTAAGGCACCCCAAGGCACCCAAGCAGTCTTCTCCCCAGCAGTAGCACACCTCGCCTAGACTAGTCTAAATCATCAGATGCTGGAATGCACCTAAGAGAAAAGTGATCAGTGTATAGAGAAAACTTCATGCCACCTAAATGATGCAATCAGCTGCTGTGCCTTCAAAAATATCATCGTGTGTCCAGGTCAGTTTGCAGGCTCCCAACCAGGAGGCAACGGCCAGAAGCTTCGAGGTAACTCTTAGCTGAATGAAAACTGCAGCCTGGCCTGATCCTGGGATTTTCTAGGAGTAAGAGTATGACATAAAGAGCGTCAGAGAGTTGGGCAGTCTAGGTGCCTGACTCCCCTAGGTTCTTTTGAAAATCCCAGCCTCTCTGGCTTAGGTTTTGTAAGTCTCTGCTGTTCGCAGATGGGATCCCTGGGGCAAGATGATGGGTGCTCAGCTGGGCTGGGAGGTACCTCTTGTCCCCCCCTTCTCAGAGGCGGCAGTCACCCCCCTCCAACCCTGCCAGCTCTGCCAGCTCTGCTTTACCTCTTGCCTCTGGTTGGTCGTGTGGCCACAAGACTCAGTCAGCAAACTCTCTTCTTTGCTTGTCTGTCTGCCAGGGCCCTCATGCTTCAGGGAGCAAAGCTGGCCACCAGCTGTGGTCAGGCAGAACCACCAGCTCCCCATCGTGGCCATAATGAGCTGCCTGGGCTGAATCAGGCCTGCGGGCAGATAGCTGAAATTATAGAGAGGTAAATAGTTTTTGCAAAAACACTGCTGACTTTTTCAAAGTTTTGTGAACTTTTCGAACAGTCTGTCCAGATAGTTCATGTGTGCCCAGGACTGCCCTCTGCTGGATGGAATCACAAACACACAGCCGTGTGGCAATGGCCTTTTCCGGGCAACAGCACTGCCCTTTGCGGTAACTGGCAGGGGTCTGCCATCTCAGAGCCACCTCCCTGAAGTCCTGACTGGCCATTGGTTTATTGCAAAGTAATATTGCCCCGCTAGGTGCATTGGCAGGGGCAGAGCCTCCCTCTGAAGCATCTGGCTCTGGCCTGTCTCAGGCCACAGGCTGCTGGGCTAGATGAATCCCTGCCTGTTCCTCACGCATTTCTCACGGACCCTACAGCCCCATGGAGCTGAGAGAAGAGCAGTAAAATTCCAGCTGGCTTTCGAACGCGAGAGCCGTCCAGAGCGTTTGTGTTCCCAGCTCTGGCTAAGACTAAGTGAGAGGACTCAGCGGATTTCACAGACACCTTCCCCAGGTCAAGGTGCCTCTTCAGAATAATCCGTTAATAATTCTTCCGGCACGACAGCTCCTGTTTCCAGCTCTCACTCAAGCGGAGCTATTTATTGAGCAGGCAGGGAACGACAAGGCCAGAGAAAGGAGCTGGAGGCGGGGTGGGTGTCACCCCATGGAGGTGAAAGGTCAGATGGCAGCCAGGGGTCATTATGACCATGCTGCTCGAAGGATCCCACATCCTCCTGCAGTGGCATGTGGCTGATGAATGACACTGCTGTAAGCAGCCGTGCATTGGAAATCTCTGCCTCATTCCATCGTGCACCAGCCTGGATAACAGGGTTGTCCATTTTGGTTGGATGTATTCCTGGAGGTTTCATCACGCAACATAATCTTTAATGGAAGATTAATCTTTAATTCCTGGAGACTCCAGGACAATCCTGGAGGGTTTGCAACTCTACTGGATACTCAAGGGGAAATTCCATCAGACAGCCCTCTGTGCCACCGGCCCATCTGGGCACCCTCCATAGCTGCCCATTGTAGATGCCTTGGCCAGCCCGTCTGTTTCTGGTGTCTACCAGCCTCAATGTGCACAGGAACATCTCTGGCTCTAGGACTTAAAAGGGGATTTTGTTGCTGAGCGGCTAGGAAATGGTTACACTGGAAGGACCGCAAACACACAGCAGTGTGGCAATGGCCTTTTTCTGGCAACAGCACTCCATTCCCCAGGCCGCAATATGATCGGTTTTCCTCTCTCCAGAGTGGTAGTGAGAGAACCAATAAACAGTGTGTCCACACTGCAATTAGACCCCCACCACTGGCAGGGCTTGGGCTAAGGGGCTGGTTAGTTGCAATGTAGATGTTCGGGCTCGAGCTCTGGGACTCTCCCACCTTGCAGGGTCCTTGAGCCTGGGCTCCAGCCCGAGCCCGAACAGCTACACCGCAATTAAACAGCCCCTTAGCTGAGCCCCTTAGCCCCAGTCAGCTGGCATGGGCCAGCTGCGGGTTTTTAATTGCAGTGCAGACAGACCTGAAGTCTCCTAAGCGTTTTGTGGAGGGTGGTCGGCTACTGCTAGGTTCCAAGGGTCAAGATAATAAATAAAAAATAACTCTGGACTAGACAGTCATGCTGAAGTCATAAACAATCAGAGCGAGCAATATGGCCGTGTTTATTGTAACCCACTGGTGTGGGTGTTGCAAGTGCCCCTTAGAGCATTAGCTCAAGCTAGAGCAGCTCTTGGTTTTAGCTCTGGAGGCGCCCAGTTTAATCCCCAGTTGGCCAAGAGGGCGGGTGGCAGGTTCACACAGCATGAGCATGCAGGGCTTGGTTCTCCCCCTCCCACTGCATGCTTTGGGTGGCCATTTACATGGATGTGAAATGCCACTGCTGGGCTGAGTACACGGAGAGCCGTGAGGTAGAAAACTTTACCCCACATCTCCCAGGTGTAAATGATGACACAAGGTGCACTATGGCCTCTCCCTCTAGGTATTGTGTGGCCTGTGTCGGGGGGAGGGGGGATCTTATTATCCCCATTGTACAGATAGGCAAACTGAGGCACGGATAGGGGCAGTGATTGCTCAATAGCTAGCTACACTGGTGTCTCCAACACACCCAACAGCCTGGTAATGGTCCCACAAAGAGATGGCGGCGGGGTTGGCAACCAGTGGTGGAACTGAAAGTAAGATCCCATATCCAAATACTGAGGCTGCAGAGTGCATGGGGCAGCTTGGCAGTGGGGGCCTCCTTGCGCTCGTCCAGTCCCAGGCCAGCTGTTTCCTGGGCTGGCCTGGAGTGACTCAGAGCACCTTTCAGGGGGCAGGTGAGGCAGCTGGGAAACAGCAGAGCATAGAGAAGACCTGACCAGAGTCCTGTACTTAGGACGGAAGAATCCCATGCACTGCTACAGACTAGGGACCGAGTGTCTAGGCAGCAGTTCTGCAGAAAAGGACCTAGGGGTTACAGTGGACGAGAAGCTGGATATGAGTCAACAGTGTGCCCTTGTTGCCAAGATGGCTAACGGCATTTTGGGCTGTATAAGTAGGAGCACTGCCAGCAGATCAAGGGATGTGATCGTTCCCCTCTATTTGACATTGGTGAGGCCTCATCTGGAGTACTGTGTCCAGTTTTGGGCCCCACACTACAAGAAGGATGTGGAAAAATTGGAAAGTGTCCAGCGGAGGGCAACAAAAACTGGGCTTGTTTAGTCTGCGGAAGAGAAGAATGAGGGGGGATTTGATAGCTGCTTTCAACTACCTGAAAGGGGGTTCCAAAGAGGATGGATCTAGACTGTTCTCAGTGATAGCAGAGGCCAGAACAAGGAGCAATGGTTTCAAGTTGCAGTGGAGGAGGTTTAGGTTGGATATTAGGAAAAACTTTTTCACAAGGAGGGAGGTGGTGGAATCTTCCTCCTTAGAGGTTTTTAAGGCCCAGCTTGACTAAGCCCTGGCTGGGATGATTTAGTTGGGGATTGGTCCTGCTTTGAGCAGGGGGTTGGACTAGATGACCTCTTGAGGCCCCTTCCAGCCCTGATATTCTATGAGTCTATGATTTTTACAGGCCCTATGCTGGCACCAGAGCAGCTGCATTGGGAGAATTTGGGCCCAGGAGTCCTGCCTCCCAGCAGTAATCTCTAGAGCACACTGTCTGCAGAACCAAACTCCAGCAGGGCCAGTTTCCTGGAGGATGGGGAGACATGGAGGATTCCCTGGCACAGTGTTGTGCCATTGGGAATATTTGCACATTACGTGTGGGGAAAGCCTCTGAGACCTTGTGGTCTGTTAAAGCTGAAATACAAAGCCGAGGCTCCTGAGTTATCCAGCCTGGGTAGAAACTCCCTCTGCCAGCCCATCTAAGCTGCTACTTTGCAAGAAATCACCCTGATTAGAAAGAAACTTGCCAGGGTTTATTGTATAAATTCCTTTTGGACAGCCAGCTCCCTTCTTGTGGGCTGTAACAGACTAGACCTGTGCTGTTGTCTGTTAAGTTAATCTCTTAAGCCTGTGTCACAGAAGAGTTCTATCCAGTATTTTAATGCTAAAAATTGGATAAATGCTGGCAGGGATATGAGCACGCCCTGGGGCTGGAAGCACTGTCCCAGCGCAGTGGCTGAGTGACTGTCACTCGCAGGTTCGCAGAGCCGCCTCCCACCTTACGCATTCTGGGAGGGGGGTCACCTGGGAACAGCTGCTGGGCTCTGTATGTTCCTACACCTTAATTTGACATCCTGTGCTAAGAACATCCCAGTCCAGCAACTGACTTACTGTGAATTCCGAGGCCTGGTCTACACATAAAAATTAGCTTGACCTAGCTGTGTCACTCAGGGCTGTGAACAATTCTGTGCCCCGAGCACAGCCATTAAGTCAGCCTGGCTTCCAGTGTAGACCTGGCTAGGTCAGTGGAAGAATTCTTCCGTCGACCTCACTACGGCCTCTCGGAGAGGTGGATTAACAACAGTGATGGAAAATCCTCTTCTGTCGATGTAGGGAGCATCTACACTACAGCGTTACAGCCGCAGAATTGCACTGCCATAGCTGTGATGGGTGGAGCTGTGACGGGTGGAGCTGTGACGGGTGTAATATGGACATGTGCAACAGCGGGATACTGAGGGGAGATGTTCTGTTCTGTTTAAGTTTCTACCCTGCCCATTGCTGTGGTAGCTGAGGGCCTTGGATCTGTTACCTATCACAGTTGTATCTGAGGGCCTGGTATCTATTGCTTATTGCTCTAGCCTGAGCTAATGCTCTACGAGGCACTTGCAATGCACACACCAGTTGGTTACAGCACATCCATATTGCTCGCTCTGATTGTTTATGACGTCATCATGATTGTCTAGTCCAGTAGCCCATTGCCATGGTACCCAGTGGTCTCACATCAGTCACCCATCACCATGGTACCCAATGACCTCACATCAATCTCCCATTTCCATGGTACCCAATGGCCTCACATCAGTCACCCATCGTCATGGTACCCAGTGGCCTCACATCAGTCTCCCATTGCCATGGTACCCAGTGGTCTCACATCAGTCACCCATCACCATGGTACCCAATGGCCTCACATCAGTCACCCATCACCATGGTACCCAGTGGCCTCACATCAGTCACCCATCACCATAGTACCCAATGGCCTCACATCAGTCGCCCATGGCTGCAGCCGCCATGAGTCTTGCACCAGTAGCTGAGGGCCTTGTGTCACAACAGTGTCATTTTCCTAGGCCATGCATGACAATGTGAACTGGCAGGCCAAGAGCGTCTCCATTAGGCAGGTCTCTGGCAGTCTGGAGTGTGCTCCTGAGACAGCCCTTTGGCATAACACAGCTCGTCCTCCCTTCTCAGCCAGCTCAGCAACTGACCTGCTCTGATCCCATTTCCCCACCCTCCTGGACCTGATCTGATCCATTTCTGCTCCATCAGGTCCTGCCTGGCACCACATCTCCCCCCTCGCATTCCTCTTGTGTAGCTCACTCTGTGGCCCTCCTTGTGCCATTTCCCTCCTCTCTGACCAGCTGAGCGGGAGGGGCTCAGCACAGGCATCCGTTGCCATGGTGATGTTTGAATTTGCTCCCCATCCTAGCTCTGCTCTGAATCTGTGGCTGGCAAATGCAAACGCCCAATGTTTGGGCCACGGGCTGCCATGATGGCACCGATTCCTCCATTTAGATGGAATTCATTCCTGTCAGTAAAACAAATATTTGCAGAGCCACCCCAGGCCAGGGCTGGGATTCTCACTCCCAGCTGCAGCCCAATAGCCTTGGGTGCCACTGTCATCACAGCTCCTCTGCAAGGGATGGTTTTTTTGCTCCGTTTCCCATTCTCATTAGTGCCCTTGTTACTAGGCAGATTCCTCACCCGATTTTCTTTAAGCCTTCAGGTCGTGGGAGGAGGGACTGCCAGTTTCCATAGCGATAAGGTTGGCTTTAATCAGTATTTCTTTCCTGGGAGAATTGATTGCGAAAGGTGTCCCTAAATAAGTCAGTAAATTGGATTCCCCCACCCCCCATCGGATCATATTAACAGCGTCTTTGGCTCTGAGTCGCTATTCAAGATCTGGGGGAAATTACCTCGTGCTGCTTGCACAGGTCGGACTAAAGAATTTATCCAGAAGAATTAGCATCGAAATTGCCTGCAGCTTAATCCTTGTCCAAAGGCCCCCTTTTATTACCAGCCAGAAGCGAGGGGGAAATCTCTCCCTTGCTATTCAGCACCGGGCTCTGCAGGGCAGATAGCTCCAATGGCTTTGAAATCAGCTCCCTTTCCAAAGGGGTGGGGGACCTGTGCACAGTCAGTGGGTTCAAAGCCAGCAATGGTTACCCCCTGACGCCTACGATCAAGAGATTGAATCTCACCGGAGACGCACCGGAGCAGCTCACAGAGCCCCGCTCAGTGGAGCGCCTTGAAATGTGAATGGCTGGCGGGTGGACTGGATTGGGGGTGAATGGGCTCATTGCAGTTCCCATGAGTCAAAGGTCATTCGTAGCCACTTGTGCTGCTCCAGGGAATAGGCAGGGGTAGCCTGACTGGAATGAACCCTGCCCCGCACAGCTGCCCGACCCCTGTCATACCAGCTCTGGCAGCAGCAGAGCCTTGTCTAGCACTGGCGGGGGGCGGGGAACGTGCTTTCAAGGGTCACAGTGCAGTTGCAAGGGGCAGGGGCAGCAGCCTGGAAGCAAAGATGCCTGGGCGCCGCGCCGCGGGCTAATCAAAAGTAGATCACTGCATCTGATAAACGGCAGGGGAAGCCCAACAGGAATATCGGGCTCCAAACAACATCCTGCGGGAACAAGGTTTGTCCACTATTGGACCCATTCTGAGGGGAGTAACCCTTGAGGCAGGCAGGTCTCTCCTAGTCTGCTGTATCCCCAGCAGGGGCGTGTTAGCCTGGAACACGGAGGAGCTGCAAAATTACACACAGGTAGCTCCGCTCCAGACTTCTCCCAAGCCCAGCTCTGAGCAGAGGCGCCCAGCCGAACTGCTCTGCCCCTTGCATGTTTTGCTCTCCCTTCCCTCAGACATGCTTCAAAGCTGTGTTCTTCTTGGCTGGGGTGGGGGTATGTGTCACTCAAATTCACTGCCCTGCCCCCCGCCCCCCAAGCCAGGAGACCAATCAGAGCCAAGATCATAGAATCTCAGGGTTGGAAGGGACCTCAGGAGGTCATCTAGTCCAACCCCCTGCTCAAAGCAGGACCAATCCCCAATTTTTGCCCTAGATCCCTAAATGACTCCCTCAAGGATTGAACTCACAACCCTGGGTTTAGCAGGCTAATGCTCAAACCACTCAGCCCTTATCTAGGGCTCTCCATCTCTCACACCAGCCCCGTACCGGCAGGGCCTCTGCCTCTCAAACAGTGCAGCAATGGAGATGTAAGAAACTGCCCAAGCCAGACACTGGGTAAGGATCCTGGGGTGAGGGCAGCTGCATGACCAGCCCCCATTTGGCCACATATTTCATCTCAGCCATGTTATTAGCCTTGTTCCCTTCCCACCTCTCCTATAACAGTATTGTCATTTCTCGGAGCACTCAGCTCTCTTGATATATGAGGCTGCCCTGGCAGGATAAATTCTCCACCTGTGTCCTTGTGGTGCATCATCTGCCGTGCCCTCCTGGGTTTTTGCCATGTCCCACCAGCCTCACTCAGCATCCTCCTGACAGGCTTTGTCTGCACAAGGGACAGCTTGAGACGTGTCCTGGGCCACTGACTGTGGGAGCAGGGCTGGGAGCAGGGGGGCCAGTTAGGAATTTTCCAACAGAAGCTTCCAGCATTGGAAAATCCTGGTTCATCAAGTCGAACAGTTTCACGCACTGGCATCGATTTGAATCACATTTTTGATGAAAATGTTTTGGAACTATTTGACAAAAATATCGACTAGTTTACTGAGTTTTAACTTCGATGTTTCATTCTGGTTTAAAATTTCATCCCGACTTTCCCGTCTCATTTCATCTTTAGTGTTATATTTTTGGTTTTTTCCTGGGATACTCCTACCCTTCCTCCCCTGGCCTTTCCCTGCAGCAATGGAGTGAAATTAGAATTCCAAATGACCTTGAGTGGACTACTGAGATGGGTCAAAAAAGGTCCTGAACATTTCCGTTTGACGTTTTTGACTCCAAACGTTTCAAAAGCAGCAAAACCTTTTGGTTCCAAATGTGTTGGAATCACCGAAATGCAACCTTTCGAAGTTTCTAAAGAGAAATCTTCCTGGCAGTTTGGCCCTACAAAACATTTTAAAAATTGTCTCTTTTGTCCTGATTTGGGATGGAAATCCTGAAATGTTTCATGAGGTGGAGATTCCATTTTCCAGCCAAGTCTGTCAGCAGCCAGAAGGCCCCATTTAGGCCTTAGGGTGCGTCTATACTATAATCACAGGGTGTGAATGCAGCTCATGTAGACATACACCACCTAGCTCTAAGCCAGTCAGCTCGGGTACTGGACGATCAAAACTGCTGCAGCAGGTACTTCTGCGTGGCCGACACTGGGAGCAGTTACACAGGGCTCCAGGCAGGCTTGTACAGCCTGTGGCCTCGGCTTCACTGCCCCGCTACCCGAGCTAGCCTGGTTAAAGCTATGTCTAGTCAAGCTGTAATCACACCCTGTGTGAAGCTGGTGTTTCAGGCCTGCTTTAGGGACACAGCCCAGGAAGTGAGTTAGGGCATGTCTACACTTACAGCGCTCTAGCGGTGCAGCTATTCCACTACAGCTATGCTGCTGTTACCCAGGGCTTTCTAAATCCAACACTCTCAGTAACTTTACTCTTTGTGAGGCGGTATCAGGAAATAAATCACTGGAGACACAGCACAGCTGGCTAATGGATGGCGCAAACAACACAAACAAAAGTGATTTCTCTTCAAGCCTTTACTTTATTAGTCTCAAGCACCCCCACCGGAGTGCTTTTACTCAAAGCTTCTACTTTGTTTAGTCGCAAGCACATACAAATGCAATAGGTTAGAGAGCACCCCACATCAATAGTTATCCCAAGCGTCTGGAGTGGTCTCGAGTGGTCAACGACAGAATTCCGGTGGCCAGCCTTCTGTCTGCCGATGGGGACCTTCGGACAGATTCACAGCAGAGCCCGCTCGACCCAGACCCCAATTGCCCTTTTATTCTTAGAAGTGTTCTATAGCTTATCAGTCAAAACCAATCAGCAAGCAAGAAGCAAGTGTTACAAACAAAAAAATCATACCACTAAAAAATCCTGTTAGGCAAGCACTTTTGAGCTGCTAGTCTTGCCACTGTATTTCCCTGTTACCACAGCCCTAAAGATGTAGCCAGGCTTCCCGCTTTTCAAAGATGCACTCCCTCGCAATTTTTAAAAGAGATTTTATCAGGAAGGCAGGCAGGGTCATGCTCACTTCTTGTGGTTGCTCAAACCCCCTCTCTCCAGCTTGTCTAGTTATGCTAAGGGAGCTGCAGAGCCTGATATCTAGGTGCTTTTTATTAATAAGCAATACAATTGATATTCCATTCCCGGTACTGGCAGTGGCCTGGGCATCCTGCTGGCTGGCAAAATTGTCCCTAACAGCTGCAGGGCATGTGGTGAAGATGCTCTATGCCGGTGGGAGAGAGCTCTCCTGTCGGCATAAAAACCCCACCTCCACAAGCAGCCATAGCTGTGATGGCAGGAGAAGCTCTCCTGCCGATGGGCGAGAGCTGTGCACACTAGCACTTATGTCGGTGTAGCCATAGCCTAAGTATTAATGACTGAATAAACGGAAACCCAACGGGAGTCCTTCCTACCAGGATGTAGGATAGGACGCAGCCTTTGGAAATGAAAGCTGGCCCCTGGTCTTTACTGGGTTATCTCAATGCAAGTCAGATTGGCAGAGACCTTGGGGTTTTTTGCCTTCCTTTGCAGCATAGGGCATGGGTCACTTGCAGGTTTAAACTACTGTAAATGGTCAATCCTCTGTGACTTGAAGTCTTTAAATCATGATTAAAGGACTTCAGTGACTCAGCCAGAGGTTCTGGGTCTATTATAGGAGTGGGTGAGGTTCTGTGGCCTGTGATGTGCAGGAGGTCAGACTAGGTGATCATGATGGTCCCTTCTGCCCTTAAAGCCTATGAGCTTTACCCAGGCCCCCCAGCAGGCAGTGGTGGAGGGGCAGGGTCCACACACACAGTTGATGGTGATTTTATCCGCGCTGTGAGTTGATCTCATTTCTGCCTGTTCCTGGATGTCACCAGCCTCTGTGAGTCTTGGTAGCCCCATGCCTGGCACAGCAGCAGCAGCCCATTATTATCTGGGGAATTAACGGCAGCCAGGAGTTATTTGTTTCCATGCACTTCAGAGAGCTTCATGTTAATCTGGTGATGAATGCAGGGCTTGCCTGGCTAAGGAGAAGGACTTTTCCCCTTCTCTGGATTACTGCATGCCATGCTCTGAGCTGCTGTTCTGGATGGGTTGATGCCATGAGCTCACAGGTAAGGACAGGGACCCAGACACTTGCAGGGATTATCAAATGGGAGTGTTATTCCAGGCAAACTGGCACGGAGGAAGCAGAGAACCCGAGCCCTCCTGGCTGGTGCATTGTGAGAGCTGCACATCGGGGCCTCTGGGCTGGGACTGAATGCGGCATTGGCACATGGATGAGATGGCCTTGCAGCCACGGCATTCTGGGGCACTCACCCCATTGCTCTGTTCAGCTCAGGGGGGCAGGAAGACTCTTCATCAGCCAGCAGTGAGAGTCACTGAGTCTGTGTAACCCCCGGGGGGTTTGGTTATCTGGTTACCCCCCCAGCGCCCAATCCAGACGATGTGGGTCTGTAACAGCCCCAGTTGCGCTGCCTGTCTCATGCTGTGGAGACTCAGGTTCTCAACTCTGGAGGGCTCCGGTTTGATTCCTGATCTCCACCAGGGTAGCAGCTATCACCCTACCCAGTGCTGGGAGCAGTGGCCTGGCCCAGGGCTGAGGGCCCCAGTGTGCCAGGTACCTGAGTCACCTTCAGCTGCTCAAAGGCAGAGACACCCTCGTGTCGTGGGGAGAAGCCCACCCCAGGCCGGGGGGAAGGGATGCAGCTGGCCTGGTGCTGCCCTGAGCCATTGTTTTCATGGCAAATACGGACCGTTTTTCATTTTTTTGGAAATTCGCTGCATTTTTTTTCTTTTTAAAATGAAAAAGCTTCCCTCTGAAAATGATGGGTCCCTCCCTACATCCCTCTGAAAATGACGGGTCCCTCCCTACATCCCTCTGAAAATGATGGGTCCCTCCCTACACCTTTTCTCCCTTCCCCCGCATCCATCCCTGTGCTGGTAGCACCATGGGAAAATGGAGAGGGGAAAAGGGGGGAAGCCCAAATGGTTCGCATGAAGCAAACGTTTTCTTGTGAACTTGTCTGTGCAGGAAAATAGGCCATTTTCATGGCCAAATGATTTGGAAGGGAAAATGGAGCTGCAGTCTCCTGTTCTGGGGCAATATCTGGAGCCCTGAAGGCGAGGATGAGGAGCCCAGAGTGTAGACTGCGGCTCAGAACAATCCCCAGCTCTCAGGGCACTTTTGATCAGGAGATCACAAAGCCCTTTGCGAAGGACGTCCGGCTCATTCGGCCCCATTTACAGAGCAGGGGTCTGGAGCCAGCAAGAGACACTGGCACTGGTTTCACAGGTCCCTCCTGCTGGAGCGCCCTTCCGACACCATCCTGGGGATGCCCAGCGTTCCCCACCCCGGCAGCACCCACACTCCGTCCTCCCAGTGGGGGAGGCTGCAGTCAGCCATCCCTTCTACGACTGCCCAGTGCAGACTACGTCTGAGGGACACCCTGGGTGGTGATAAGAGCTGGGCAAAATGTTTTGACTGGACGTTTTTCGGGGAAAATATGCAGATGGCTCGATGGATCTTATCTGGTCCCCATTACCTGAGCACCTCACCATCTTCAACGGCTGTTTGGTCCCTGATTCATTTCAATAGCTCACGAAGCACCAGGCCATTTACAAAGCAACCTACTGAAAAGGCACCTGGTGTGGGAAGTTCTTATGGCCCATGGCTCTAAACGGTCCTGATCCTGCTTCCACTGAAGCCAATGGTGACTCTCCCATTGACTTTCAATAGAATAGGATCTGGCACCACCTGTGTTTTATTGATAACTTCCTTGTAATATAAAATCCAACTCCTATTAATAATTTGAAAGTGCCTTCCTCTGTCATGCAAACGCAGGACAAATTACCTCCTAGGCAGCCTGTGGTAATGGTTGCACAGCTCAAGGAGAAGGCTGCATCTCTCCCAGGCTTAGACAGTAATATTTCCTGCATTATCACTGGTTATCGGGCTTGCCGTGTGCTCTCATGTGAGATCACTGCTCTTTAAAAGCCAGTAGTAATGGGCTCACTCCTGCACCCACTGTAGCCAATGGCTAAGGATCCGATTATATGATTCTCTCACAGAGGGCACAGATTCCGTGACTTTCCAGGACCTCCAGGACTTCTTCTGGGGTAGGGCTGGAGCAGTTCTAAGCCCCGGGGCTGCTGAAGCTGCGGCCGGGTTTGGGTCAGCCCCCCTGGCAGCACTCTATTTGTCCCCCCTCCCTGGTATTTTTAGTCAGGGACAGGTCATGGACTACAAAAATTTACAGAAGCCCACAACCTGTCCCTGACTTTTACTAAAAATACCTGGGACAGAATCTTAACCTTACCAATGCCTAAACTCCCATTACACAGGATAAATCTTGTTCTCTGTGTCGGAACATTTCCCCGCAGCAAACTGTGCTGGATAATTTCCGGAATCAAACAGAAATTCAGCGTGGCCCTGAATCGACTTCCTAACGTCCCCCAGATCTGAGCAAGTCCAGACGCAGGGGGAGTTCACACCTGGGACTTTGGGGACACATCCCAATGTTTGTGGCTCTGGACAGAGTTTGACAAGAAGTTTGCAAAGCACCAAACAAAACTACTAATAGACTCTGCAAAAACGATGTGAGCAGCTGTAGCCAGGACACCCTGATGAAGCTGGTTTGTCCTGGGGGGACATATTCATATAAGTGGCAGCCCGGTGATACACTACAGACAAGGCGCTTGCTGAGTGATATTTACACTGGCAAGTACAATTGTTTGCACTGAGCTGAAGTGACTGCTTTACAGCCAGGGAGAGATCTGGGCTCTGGTGCTGGGAAGGGTCCGGGCAACAGACATAGACCAAAGAGGAGCAGCAGCTAGACGAAAGCGAGGCCTTTGCTGGATTGCTCTCGTGTCGTATGCGTATGCAGGGGGAGACCTTGGGAAAGGGAACGGGCCCAGCAGCGCAGTTGGCCAATGTAAGTAATTTCCCCACTCACACAGCAAACTCCTGCAGTGGCATGGGCAGAGCCTGATTCTGATCTCCCATCTGCTGGTTTGAATCCATTGCAAATGCCTCCTTGCTTTGCATTTGGGTCAGCATTTACACCTGTGCAATGTAGGAGTGAAAGGCTGCCAAGCCAGGCCTCTTCTCCCACGCTGGGGCTACGGTTTCATACCCACTTTTCCTGGTGCAAATCACTTCACCAGGGGAACAACAGTCAGAACCAGGCCCATGCACCTTCCGCCCCCTGCTGGCAAAGAGGAAGAAGTGCAGGACTGCTAAACATTTCCCATTTTAGTGGCTTTTAAAGTTTTTTGCTACTACTTAATTAATTCTCAGCATCTAAGTGCTCGCGCCACTAACCTGCTTTCCACTGCGAGTGTCTGACTTAAGCATGTGCCGCAGCTCATTGTACTTAATTGAAGCGTTTGATTAGTCACAGCTTTATTTACACGGAAGCTCATTTGTCTGGAGCTGGCTTTACCCTAGAGAGTGGAGTTTCTGCTGAAGTTTCATAGAATCATAAACTATCAGGGTTGGAAGATACCTCAGGAGGTCATCTAGTCCAACCCCCTGCTCAAAGCAGGACCAATCCCCATTTTTTGCCCCAGAACCCTAACTGGCCCCCTCAAGGATTGAACTCACAGCCCTGGGTTTAGCAGGCCAAGGCTCAAACCGCTGAGCTAGCCCTCCCCCCCATCCTGGGCTCTCCTGCCTTGGAAGTGGAGCTGGTTCTACCAGCGGTTGCTTGTTTCATGTCGTTAATGTGGGTTCAATTCCCCTCCCCCCGCAAACGCTTCTTTCCCCCCTTGCTCCGAGTCAGACAGCGGGCAGGAAGGAAGGGCAGATGTGTGGGGGAAGGCACATCTCAAGGTCTTAGGCTGCTCCTGAGCATAAGTCATTGTCCCCCCAGGTGACTAGATCATGCATAGGGGTGATGAGTCTGCTAATGCCTCCCCTGCAACAGAGCTGGTCCTGTAGCTCAAGTGATAAAAGCTCCTGTTCTGAGCTGTGGGTTGAATCCCTGAATGCTGCCAGACCAGCACTGCTGTTACATAAGTACTGGCTCCATGTACCAGGTGGGATTAGCAAAGCCAACACCAGCTCTTGAGTGCAGGTTCTGTCCCTTTAATTATCTTCCTGAACGTGGTGGCTCCGCAGGCTGACACTTTCAAGAGTGACTAACGGTCTTAGGAGCCAGACGTGAGAGCCATTCGCAGGGCTGCTTTCCAGACAGTGCTGAGCACCCATCCTCTGGCCTCCTTAGTGTGCCTCCAGCTGGACAGCGAGACAACCGCGGTCAGCAGCTCCTTGGCCCCCGACCTGGGCTAGCCGAAAAGGGGCGCCAGGCTGGCCAGTGAACTAAAATGGCATATGCAGGTCCAAATTGGTCTGGACAAGATTTAACCCTTGGTTTGTTGAGTTGGCAAAGTGGCTTCCTGGCCAGCTGGAGGGAGTGTGAGCTGAGGGTTAGAACAGGGGTGTGGGTGGCAGGATTCCGGGGTTCTCGTCCCGGCACTGGACGGGGAGGCTGTCACATGACCGAAGTGGAGCGTAAAGAGCACTTCTGGGTTCTGTTCTTAGCTCTGCTGTGAGACGTTTGGTGAATGGTGTCACCTCCGTTTCCCCAGCAGGAAAATGAGGATGATGAGAGTAGCGACCTTCCTCCTGTGGGGTTGGGACCTTTGTTGGTAAGAGGGAAACGCTGCTATTTATGCCTGGGAGTCTGCGTAGCCATCCCCAGCCCCTGGTGCTGTCACTCTCTGCTGGAAGCCACGTGGTTCGCACTAAAACAAGCCGCTTTGCTAGACATCGATGGAAGCAGCACTCCAGTTACCGCAGCTCAGTCACGGGACAGTAACCGAACCAAAGACCCTCCAGGGCGCTGGCTGTGTCTGGGGCGCAGCAGGGGCAAGCTGAGTGCATAACCCTCCCCAGAGAACGGGGACAGCTTAGGCCAGTCCCCAAGACCCCTGGGAGGGGGACAGAGTGGCCTAGTGGACAGAGCACTCCCCTACACTCTACGTCTACACTGTAGTCGGAGGTGTGATTGCCTCTCAGGTAGGCGCATCCCAGCTAGCGTGCTTCTCGCCAGCATGACTAAAAACAGCAGTGAAATGGGCTTTAGCGCAGTCTATACAAGCTGCCTGGATCGCTGGGAACACACTCTGGTTGCTACTTGTGCTGCCACATCTTCACTGGTATTTTGAACTGGATTAGCAAGAGTAAAGCTAGTATGGGTACGCCCGCGAGCTGCAGTCCCACCTCTGACTGCAGTGTAAACGTACCCTCGGAACTAAACTTTGCCTTTCCTTTCTGGCGCGGCGACAGCCCCTGCCTGCAGCTGCTCTGGCTTTGTGCCTCGCTTGATTGCAGAACCCATGTGCTGCTGCATTCTGTAGTGCTGCTGGAGGGCGTCCCTGCCCCTGGGCCGTGTTCTGGCTAACTGGGTAAAGAGCCCCGGAAACGTCTGGGGTCTGCGTTCTACAGCACGATCAAACACCTCAACACTTTCCAGTTCATGGGAATTTGAAACCATCTTGTGTTGTTGGCCCAATTCTCTACCTCAGCCAGGGGCGTCCCAAGACTAGGGATACCCCCCTACCAGCCCGGAGCAACTGGGACCAACTGGAGCAGAACATAAATTGCCATTTGCTCCCAGACCAGAGGGTAAGCAGGCTGCAAACTCACCAGTTAGAGGCAGTCAGACATTCTGCTCCTCCTTATAATATGTGGATAAGCCCCTGTGGTCAGTGGAATTGCACATCTCTCTCTCTGTGCCTTCGTACACATCTGTCTATCCATCCTGTAACCCAACCCCTGTTATTATAATCAGAATGAGCTCCAGAAACTGCAGCCTTCAGGATCTATGCAGCAAGCCTTGTTTATAATCATTCCATCCACCCAATGAGCTCACAGAACTTTACAGAATTTAGTGGATGGAGGCTTTTAACCCTCTGATGAGGCAGTTATTATCCCTGTTTCAAACTGGGGAAACAGAGGCACAGAGAGGCCACATGGGTAGCCCCGCATCCTGCATGGGCAACGGATTTCCACTCGACATGCATCAGTGGCACTGAGAGTGGATTTAAGTTTAGTGGCACAGGCAGGTAAGTGTATCTCAGCCTGGTGACATACTCCCTACCTGGTCCCTTTTCCCCTGGCCAGTGAAAACACAGGAACGATGGTAATACGCAACACTTGCCTCGTGTTTTTCCATTGTCACACTTGATATTAAGGTTACATTTATAAATAGTTTATATGGTTAATAAATGCTCGCTAGGTGTTTCAATAAATGGACAATCAGCCAGCAGTAGTTCGCTCATAACCATCTTGTGATGGGGTGGACTAGGCCTAAAGGCCCCCTGCTTGAGGCCTCTGGGTTCTGCCACTCCCGTCCCAGGAAAGGAGCAGTGAAAGCAGGCTAGAGTGGCTGCAGGGGAAGCAGCCAATCAGGGCCCAAGAGGGCCATATAAAAGGAGTTGCAGAACAGAACAGAGGAGAGCAGCAGTTAGATGCTGCTTGGAGCCGGAGAGGAAAGGACTGTGCCTCTGCTGGCAGGGACTGAGGGAGTGAGAGGCTCCTGGCTGGCTGCTAGGACTGAGCCAAAGACAGTTTACTAGCAGGGACCAGGGAAGCAATGAAAGAGCTCCTGGCTGGCAGTCGGGACTGAGTAGGGACTGAGCCTGGGGAGCGCCATAAGAAGATAGTGTCTCTAGGGAGGAAGCCCTGGGGATATGGCCCCATTCCAAGGCTGGACTACTTAAAGACCAAAGCCAGGGAGGGTTAGAGAGACACACCAGAGGGGTACTGAGAGAGGCCCTGGTGGACTGTATACCCCAAAAGGGGTCTGTTCTGGTTAACATGCAGACAGTGTGTGTGACTCGGCTGGAGGGCTGCCATTGAAAAAAAACACCTGAGAAACACCGAAAAGGGTCACCAGAACTGAAAGAACGCAGACACACCCAACCAGAGGGGGGGCTCATGAGAGGGGGGTGCCGACCCCATTACACACCTCTGGCACCTTCTGCTGATGTGCTTGTAGCCGGCTAAGCACACATCGCCTGTGGCCGTGTCGTGCCTGTCACAGCTAGCCATTTTCTAGTGACCCTTTCTAAACAGACTTGTGTTCTGAGGCAGGTCCTTTTGCACTTGTGTATCTTGGAGTGCTTTACCAAGAGGGGTCAGTGCCCTTAGCCCCCTTGCACAGAAGACAAGGGGAGCGTCTTAGCCACGCTCATGCAATGGGCTAGTGGCAAAGCTATGACCAGGACCCAGCAGTTCTGACTTGCTGGGCCGTGCCCCTGTCCACTAGACCACACTGCCTCTTACTGGACTGGACTGACAGGAAGGGAAATATGCTGGCTCTGGAGGGGAGTCCAACTCCACTCCCCTTTCATGGCTGCTCCCGAGAGCGAAAAAGAGTCTTTGGCTGTACAGCCACAGATCTCAACCAGCTCCGCTCTCTTTCCCTTTAAAAGCCACTTAAGAATGTTCGCTGGCTCTTCCCATCTGCAGCTGACTCCCCCGTGATTCACCTGTGGCCTGTGGTCTGTGCAGCTGTGAAGGTCAGGCCGGTCCAGTGTAATTGTGTAGCAGGGAAGCGTGCTCAGCAAAGTGGCAGGCCTAGATTTATTTCCTAGGATGCCTGTGTAATATTTTGGGGATCACCCAGACCAATAAGGGGTTCTGTCACCACCTGCCTTGGAACTTTGGGTGCCTTAACATGATGCTGCTATGGCTCAGCACGCCCAGACCAGTAGCCAGCCCACAAACACACAGTCCCACCGTCTTCCACCACCTAGTTATTTCTTGCAGGGCATCCTCAACAATCCCTTCTCGTCCTGAGTCCCCCAAATCCGTCTCCCCGAGCTCTGAACTACCTGAGACTCAGCCTATTCCTCTGTGGGTCACCACCCCTGAAGGTGTGAATGCTGTCAAAGTTTGACTCAGACTCACAATTTATCAGACCACTCTGTTTTATTAGCAAAGCTGCTCTGCTAATACATTTAGAAGTGAGCCCCCCGAGTGGGGCTTGTGTCTCTTAATTTATACAGTTTTTTGGAGAACAAGTTACAGAGAAGTTACAGACAAAAGAAGAAAAAGATTTTAGTCACCACCCTTCGAGATCCCTGAGACCAGTCACGTATCTTCAATTACCTGCCACCCTTAACAATCTCCTTTAACAGCTTCCAGTTAACTTAACTAATTGCCCTTCACACCTTCCATTCTGATGCCTGCTTCTTAGAAGTGCTGGCTCTATCTTAATTGCTTCTCCATTCAAAAGCTAACTGTCCCTACGTGTGCTCCCTCAGATACTTTGTAACATGTTTTGGCATGCCTTCTCGTATAGGTAATGTATCCAGCATGTCCCCTTATACAATGTTATACTTATACAATGTTATACTTCCACAATGCGCACCCCAGCTATCCGCTCCCTTTGGCACACCCATGCCCCACGGTTTGCACAACAGAGACCAGCTTGAGGGAAAGAGAAACAGTTTATTTACTAGAAAAATCCTAGACTCAAAGATGAAATAGTGAGGAAAAGCAATACATACAGGTTGAACCTAAAGAGGCCATCGCAGGCTTTATACATCTACATTAGCTAAATTCCCCTTTCTAATCCCATTACCTATTGCCTCTGGACGGTTTCCAGAGGGGATCCAGCCCCCTGCTTAGATGCTGGCCCTTTAGCTTCTGGATAGTCTTCACTCCCCAAGCCCCACCCCTTCTAACAGGTTTGCAGTCCCCTGCCCGTTTTCTGAGACTCTTGTAATTCATGGTTACACAGAGCAGGGAGGTTTTCCAGTCTGGGGTTTTCATTTCAGTTTCAAGTTGTTTCAATGTTTCCCCATTAACTTGAATGGCCCAGCATTGTCTCTTCCTGGCTGGACAATGCTCAGAGTTTGGAGCCTGGTTCCATGTGAACACCTGGCCTGGGAGGTGCTGTCTCTGCCTGACTGCCTCCCCACACTGCTGGGAGATGATGCTGTAATTACAATTACAATTTTCTACACATGCACACAGGCATGTATTCATAACCATAACCTGGACACAGACCTCCTAATGACCACCAAGTTCAGGACATTACAAGCTTTCGTCAAGGACCTTACTTGCCTTATTTTGTATACACAAAAACATTCTTTACATGCAGTTGATTCATTTCTGGGTTTTGGGGGGGTTCAGATTCTCTGCTCTCCCCTCTGGGTGTCTGGACCCTGATTGTCACAGCCTGGTACAATTCAGTCAACCCCCACTTTGCAACCCCCAAACTGGCTGCTGTAGTTTGAGCATCTCTCCCTGCGACTGGCCTGGGAGTAGAGCTCTGCAGTGGGGCTGGGATCCCACGGGTCCCGCAGGACCCGCTGCCCTCACAGCAGGAGTGGGCACCATGTACTTTGTTGTGGGTGGGATTGGGTGGGCAAAAAAAACAGACTGCAGGAATTTGGAGGAAAACAAAATGCAAGTTTAGCAACACCTGCTGTTTACATTGACCTTATTATTGATCACTTAGTTTGAGCTTCTATTTAAAATTAATTTCTATCAAAAACCTCGTGCTGTGAGCAGTTTTTCCATTAAATGGTTTTCAAAAAGCAATAATTATCCGGACATTTAAATAACTTGAATGGCTGGTTTCAAAGTTCTAAAAACAGTGCTTAAGCAGCTTAAAAAATTCCAGATTTTTTTAACAACTTTGTATAAGAATTTTAAAAAGCCTGCACCTCTTAAGGCAAAGCGGTGGTGCAATTTGTTTTGACGTTCCGTGTGATAGACACACGACAGCAGTTTGTCATCAGTAGCATTTCAGCAACATAACGCAGTTTTTCTTTATTTTTCAAAGAAAGGTTCTAATATTTAAATATAAGCGAGGGATAGAAATAGATTTAATGTCTATTATAACAGGAGTTAAAGTATTTTTACAAGGTTTAAGCATGTTTTATTCTTTTAGTGGTAAAAATTGTGTCTGAATTCCATTTATATTGATAATATATTAACCAACCAGGTTTTTTGTTTGTTTGTTTCGTAGCATGGGGAAATCTGTCTCTCTTGCGGGATTTGCAGGATCTAAGGTTTTTGCAGGTGGGAGTGAGATAAAAATGCAAGAAACAATACTGGAGGAGCAGATGGGAGTGGGTATGGGGGGAGGGGGAGGGACGGGAGCGGGATTAAAAAAATAGCCCCTCACTGGAGTGATCGGGAAGGGGCTGCCAGGGCTTTGCTGCCCCTTGGCGGATGTGATCAGCTGTACGGGACTGATTGCATCTTGGACCCAGGAATCAGGAATTTGTAATACAGCCATCAGCCTTTCAGACTGTCTGTAGAAACCTGGGTAGGCTCTGCCCAGGTATGTGCTGGGGGAGGGGAGAGGTGAGGAGCCAGTCCCCAATCCAGGCCGGTCCTGCCCAGGTGTATACTGTAGTGGCAGGGGAGCTGTTTTCTGTGGGGACTGCACGGCTTAGCCCAATGACTTACCTGGGAGTCTCATGCCCAGGCCGCCCCGGGCTTTTCTCCATCCCTCAGTCCTGTTGGTTGGAGCTACAGATGGTCCCAATGTGGGAGGAAAACCTCTCTGCTCCGCACAGGGTGTGGGTGAGGTGGGGCCTGGCTGAGCAAAGAGCAAACCTGTCCCAAGAGGGGATGCTGCTGATGTGGACCCAGGGCCAGGGCTGTGCAGGGTGGGGGGTAGGACAGCCACCCTCTCAGACATGTTGTTAAGGCAACAGCTGTGGCTGGCTCTGTGTAGATGAGAGTTGGATACAGCGCAGCTGCTGCGAAGACAGGTGCTCGTGGGGCTCAGGTCTAGTAGTAGCAGAATGAAATGATCAGGGCAATTCTTCTGCATGGAGACAGGTCAGTCCAACGGGACTGGATTCTGCCTGGACGCAAACTGGCTCTGCTCCCAGATCGATCGGTCAGAGGACAGCTCCGTGCGTAGCTGAGGCTCTCTGCTGAACCATCTGCTACTGTCTCGTGCAGGGGCACTGCACTGCCTCACCCCATCCGCAGCTGGCTGCAGCGGGGAGCATACCAATCTGAGCCCAATGAAATCCCCTCCCAGGGCCTGATTTCCCTGGGAGATACACTAGGAATTGTTATAGCAGGGAGCGTATCGGGGGGATGCAGGGCTCTGGAGACTAGGCCCTGGGTACAGAGCTATTCATGTGCATCTTGTCAGTCGGAGGACAGCAGTGGCTGGAGATCACTCCTCCTCCGCCGAGGGTCGCCCTGCCTGCCCCCCTGCCCCAGGCTTAATTCCCATCCGGCCACCAGGTCACCCTGCCATCGGATGGTGCAGAGATGCTCCAGTGCTGGGCACCTCGGAAGCGCCTGAATGCTGTCTGCTTGGTGGTCTCTGTGAAAGGCATTGGCCTGAGTCCAGGGCAGGCAGGAGTTCAGCTTGCCAACCTATCTGCCAAGCTGTCATCCCAGCCGACACCAGCCTGTCTCTTCCTCCTTGGCAGTCTCAGCCCATGAGCCAAGGGGCCTGA
This sequence comes from Chelonia mydas, assembly GCF_015237465.2. NCBI lineage: Eukaryota > Metazoa > Chordata > Testudines > Cheloniidae > Chelonia > Chelonia mydas. The sequence goes on along the minus strand of NC_051259.2, from coordinate 15,408,325 downwards.
CCTCTTCGCTCATGAGTTCTCCAGGGCAGGGCTGAGTCACAGGGCCAGGGAAACTTGCCCTATGGTGCTGCAGGAGCTGGGGGCTGAGGCCTGGGGGTCAGGTGGGCACTGTTGCCAGCAGCAAACTAATTTCAAAAGAAACAAAAAGGGAGCAGGGGCTCCCAGATTCTCCCCCGCCCGCATGTCTTCATTAGGGGCAATGGATCATTTGTCATTGGCGGAGATTTTATTGGGCCTTTCTTACGGACCAGTTGATGTTTTGCTACCTGTCAAAGGAGGAATGGTGCAGTAGTTATGGTACCAGCCTGGGACTGCGACCACACTGGTTTGAGACCCTGCTCTACCACAGGTTTCGTGTGTGACTTCAGGTAAGTCCCTTATTGCCTCTGTGCCTCAGTTTCCCTTCAATAAATGGGCATAAGAGCAGTGCCCTGCCACACAGGTGTGCTGATAAATATCTTGTGAGGTATTCAGATCCTACAGTACTGGGGGCGAGAGAAGGACCTTTGATAGAGAGATAAAAGCACCCAGCATGCTGGGTATTGTCCTGCGATGGTGCCTCTGTCTCTGCAAACACCTCCATAGCTTCCCTTCAGCCTCAGGCTGCGTCTCTCAAACAAAACCCACTGCTGAGTCCGTCACACCTCAGGCCAGTGGCAATGCCTGTGCGGGCAAGTGCTTCACTGTCTGGGGGTGGGCCCCTGAGGCCAGGACTTACTGATTGGCCACTCGCCTCCCACCCATCCCCAATACCATCAGCCTGGTACTGCATCGTCCCACCAGCCATAGGCTTCGGGGTGCTTTGTGTTGGGGAGATTGTTCTTACCCCATTGGCTGCTGGCCCCTCGTCACATCTGCTCTGCTGCTGTCGACTGTTAAGGTACCACCATGCTCCCTGGGCTTAACCTGGAGCACCAAGACAGGGCAGGTGCCTCGGTTTAGGGAGATGCTCAGCAACAGAAAAGGTGGGAATAACCTAGCTCCTGGAGAAGACAGAGCCACTAGAGAGACAGAGGCCCTGTCTACTCCCATTAAACTAAATCAGTGCAACTCCCTTGTTGGACAATTCAATCAGTTTGCGAGAGCCTTTGATCGATTTAGCTTAAGTTGATTCCTCACCAACTTCAGCTCAGTAGGTAGAATGAGAGCTGCATGAAAGATGTTCAGTGGAACAGTTTTTTTGTCAGAAAACTGCAGTTTTGTTGACATCGAAATATTTTGCAAAATTTCAACTAAATTTTGGGAGGAAAAGTGTCAAAATGAATCACTTTGACTTTCTTGTTTCGATAAAAACAGTTTGTTTTGACTTTAGCATTTCATTTAATCCTTCATATGATATAATGTTAAATGTAATATTGAGATATTTTATGTATAGGGTATATTTAATATCGTATAATTCCAGTTATCTGGAATCCAAAAATCCTAGTCTTCCAGATCCGCAGTGTGGCCCCCATGTAGCCCTATGTTAGTTAATCACTTCAATTTATCCGCATGCCCTGGAGTCTGAAAGGTTTGGATGTCTCCCTGGCCATTTGGCTAACTGGAACAATACTGTATTAGAGATACTGTATTATCATATTTTGACATTATCAGAACAAAAGGATTTGACATTTTTGAACCAAAACATTTCAATGGTTCCCAATCAATTTTGTTCAGAATTTTTGTTCTGTGGTCAATTTTGACATTTTGTCTTCCTGGTCTGATTCAGGATGTAAACAGATTTTGAAATGTCGGCATGTCCCAGGGGATGGAAATTCCATTTTCTGAGCTGCTCCAGTGCTGACACCCTTACGCGGTTCTAAGTGTGCACCCAAGGGGGCTGCAAACCAGCTGAGTTACATGCATAGATAGTGACAGAGAGCCAGCTACCTAGCTATCTTTACTTTGAGTTAACGTGACATGACATTGCCGTAGTTCCTGCAGAGCTCAACCACATCCCTCCCTGGAAGCACTGACCCTGGCAGAATCAGGTCCTACAGCCACCCTACAGCAGGGGCCATTTCCCCTGGGGGTTTCCCTGCAGTCCTAGTGGTTTGGAGCTTAGGGTGCCAGGCATGCAGATACCACCTCTGGCCACAGCTTTATCCCCAGCTGCACCAGGCTGCAGAGCAGGAACTGCTGAGGAACCGTGCTAGGTGCTGTACAAACAGAGCATGTCTCTACAGCCAAAAGAAACCCCATGACTGCGAATCTCAGTGCCTGGATCAACTGACTCAGGCTCACAGGGTTCAAGTTATGGAGCTAGCAATCGCAGGGTAGACGTTCGGGCTCAGGCTGGAGCCCAGGCTCTGAGAACCCTCCCCCCTCTGTGCTACAGAGCGCAGGCCGCAGTCCAAGCGTCTACGCTGCTATTTTAAGCCCTGCAGCGTGAGCCCCGCAGGCCCAAGTTAGTTGACCTAGTCTCTGAGGCTCGCTGCCATGGGTCTCTTTTTGCTGTGTAGACGTACCTATGCTGTAAATGAGACAGAGAGCAGGTTGGTAGCTAGCCCAGGAGAGCTAGCTAGCATGGGAGAGTGGAGCCTGTGACTATTCTCATGCTATGCAATCCTACGGGACTCATCCAGCAGGACTTAGGTATCATGCGTACATTTAAGGGCACAGCATTTCCCATTTACTTAAGTAATCAAACCTCGGTGGTGTATTCCCAAGAACCAGGGCTGTTCTCCAGCACAGTTCTTAGGAGACTGTTAGAGGGCTTTCCCTTCACCCTCTCCCCTGGTTCTTGTCACGCAGATAGAAAGCAGAAAACCAGAAGTCCAAAGTGCAGGCAATGAGATGTTTATTGGGGTTGGTTTCCAGCAAGCATGGATACCATAACTCTGTCGCCTCAGAGCCGTGTTTCCCAGTGTTTCCCCCTCCTCAGCAGGCATAATTATAGCTGAAATGCACACCCTCGGTCCCACCCCTTACAACTGGTCATGTTCCATTTTGGGGGGTCATGGGTCTCGGGTCTTCGTCCCACCTCTTTTGTATCCCATGGAAGGGGTAAGGAGCGAGGTTGTGCTACGGTCAGGGGTAGGTATTTCTCTGACCTTTTAGTATTTTACTTTCCCCCCAATCCCCTGCCCCTCCCGACTGGTTGCTTGACCTTGCCTTGAGATAGGTGCTCATATCACAGAAGATTAGGGTTGCAAGAGACCTTAGAGGTCATCTAGTCCAACCCCCTGCTCAAAACAGGACCAACCCCAACTAAATCATCCCAGCCAGGGCTTTGTCAAGCCTGACCTTAAAAACTTCTAAGAGAGGAGATTCCACCACCTCCCTAGGTAACCCATTCCAGTGCTTCACCACTCTCTTAGTGAAATAATTTTTCCTAATATCCAACCTAGAGCTCCCCCACTGCAACTTGAGACCATTGCTCCCTTTTCTGTCATCTGCCACCACTGAGAACAGCTGAGCTCCATTCTCTTTGGAACCCCCCTTCAGGTAGTTGAAGGCTGCTATCAAATCCTCCCTCACTCTTCTCTTCTGCAGACTAAATAAGTCCAGTTCCCTCAGCCTCTCCTCATAAGTCATGTGTTCCAGCCCCCTAATAATTTTCGTTGCCCTCCGCTGGACTCTCTCCAATTTGTCCACATCCTTTCTGTAGTGGGGGGCCCAAAACTGGACACCATACTCCAGATGTGGCGTCACCAGTGTCAAATAGAGGGGAATAATCACTTCCCTCGATCTGCTGGCAATGCTCCTACTAATGCAGCCCCATATGCCGTTAGCCTTCAGGGCACACTGCTGACTCCTATCCAGCTTCTCGTCCACTGTAATCCCTAGGTCCTTTTCTGCAGCACTGCCACTTAGCCAGTCAGTCCACATGCCCAGTCATACTTTAACTGCTCTTATCTGTTCCTATTATACGAACAAACCCATCTGGCCAGGCAGAAGCAACGCACACAGTGTCTCTGTTCTTTGTTCACAGGTATTAGTAGGAATGTAAGAATGTAATCTAACAGGCGAGCAAAACTCAAAATACGATCTCAGGTGAAAATACAGGCCAGAATCCTCCATTGGCACTAGCTCCCCTAACAGAGATGATTTGACCAAGTGCTACAGCAGGCTCTGCAGAGGGCCGTTTGGGCTGTGGGGGTCCTCTAGGCACAGCTTTTCTAGGTGGCCTTTGGAGAACTGTCCCAAGTACAATCTGAGTGCAGGAACATAAGGAGATTTGCAAGAGGCGAGAGCCCCGGTGAAACTCCAGGGCCTGGGTCTGACAGTGAAACGGCTTCGTACGTACGTGGAGCTGCTTGGAAAACTGAGATGATTTTCTGCAAAAATGTTCATTGACTCCTTAATCCAGATTTCCATCTTTTCTTGGTTTGTTTTGTGGTTTTGGAAAATTATTTTTGATGCAAGTTTTCTGTCTATGTATCTTCTCTGGGCCTGATTCTGCTCCCCAGCCCACCAGTGTCAATCAGGAGTAACCCCATTGCTATCAATGCAGTTACACTGGGGTAGAACTAGCATCGGTGAGAGGAGAAACAGGCAGCTCCAGCACACCTTGGTCTCATTGTCTCTTGGCATCACAGTCCTAGCTGGATGCACATTGGAAATGGATGGCTGTGATTTACTCTTTTAAATGAAATTCTTCCTGCAAACACCATTGCCTCTCAGTGGCTGCCTGCTTTCTCGGGGGCTGCGCTCGTTCGTACCTTTCTTGGCAGTGTTCAGCTAAGAGCTCTGTATGGAAACTGCAGCGTCTAGAGAGGCTGCTCTGGGGGAAGGCTATTAATAGAAGGGTTTATGGGCAGTGTAATTTCCACCTTGTCTCTCTAATGGTCAGGTTTGTCCTTTTGCTCAAGTATTTGTGAAGCAGTATCCGGATTGCTCTTCAGAGAGACCCTTCAGAGTAATCCGGGTGCGGCCTGGGCTCCGGGACACTGACAGCGTTGGGGCAAGGTAGCCCTATGTGCGCTCTCTGCGGCAACCGTGCTGATTCCCAAGGCAGAAATGGGGTTTCCAGCAGCTGCTAGGCTGCTGACCAGAACAGCCAGAGGCAGCTGAGTTTCAGTGGTAGGCGAATTATCCCTTGCATAGAAAGGCCAAGGAATGGAAATTTTACTGGTCAAGGGTCTGTGACTTGCTATACTTAGTCCTAGGGCAGTGCCAAGAAAGTTGCCCTAGACTGAGACACCACTAACAGTTTATAGTCTGATATTTCATAAACTCTTAGGGAATTAAATGCATGTCTTATGCCGCTGAAAAGCTGGCAATCTCGGCTTTCTGATGCCATACGACATCTGCTTCTAGGCCTAGCACGTCATGAAATATTGATCTGAGAATCAATTTTACGATCTTACGATTACCATCATACACTGCTTTAATTCCAGTTTAATGTTTGTGAGCACTACCTTGAGTGCTGAGAGAGCTCGTAACCAAAGCTTGATACCCCCTGAGTTCAGAATACTGTGTGCACCTAACCCAGATGGCTGCTAACCTCACAGTACAATTGATGGAAAGGAAACTAAACAAGATTGTAATCTGAATGACATGACCGAGAGTTTCAAAAACAGCTAGTTAGTGATTTTGGGCACCCAATCTGAGACACCAGAGCAGGCCTTGGTTTTCAGAAAGTGCAGAGCTCTCACCTTCGGCAAATCAGGCCCAGGCTGACATGCCGTGTGACCTCAGACACATCACTTCACCTCCCTGTGCTCTGAAATGGGGACAGCTTTCTACCTCAGAGAGGGTCATGATCTCTGATTCATTGCTTGCCTAGCACTTTGAGATCCTCTCCGGGGTGTTGCTACAGAGGTTGAAGGTTTTACGTTGAGGTTATCCCGAGGCTTGGTTTCTCAGAGCCCCCTCAATGTGCTGACTTTGGCATTGCTCTGTGAGGTGGTTGATGACCTAGGGATAGCGGTAAACCACTAGAACTAGCGATTCCTCCCCTGTGGCACTTCCCTCTCAAGCCCTTCAGCTTGTGGGGCTTCCTGCCCTCCCTCTGCTTGGGCCAGATTTCTCCCAACTCCTTGTGTCTGAGGAGTCCCTCTGCTCTACACAAGCCGGGTTTCCCTTTACCTTGGGTCTTGGTCTTCTGGCCCGCCACAGCACTTCTCCAAACTCTCCACTGCTTCCCTCCAGACTGCTCTCTGCTCCAACACCAAACCCCTCTGCTTCAACTCCTCCAACTGTCTGATTGAAGCAGGGGGGTTTTATCAGGTGACTGGCTTCAGGTGCTCTAATTATCTACAGCAACCTCTCTTCCCGCTACAGGGAATAAAGCTCTTGCAATCCTGGAGCTTACATATCTCCCCTCTATCATCCTCTTGCTGCCCTCTGGCCATGCCGTAGCACACTATGATGGTTTTGAAACTCCTACACCTGGGCTTCTTCGGTGTGATCCTCTTGGCTAACGGAGTTGGTCTGTGAAATAACCCCTGGAGACGGAGGTGTGCGCTTTGAGAGCGAATCGGGATCCCGGTAGTTCTGCCTTTGATGGATGATTTACAGCCCCTCTGAACAACATTCTCTCTACATCCCCTGGTCAGTTGCTGAGATTCCTCCCGCTCTTTTACCCATGGGAAGAGGCACCAAAGAGACAGACCCACTTTCCCCTGTTATGTTTCACCCTGTGTCCAGACACACTAACTGCATTAGGGCTGAATGAGGGACAAACAGGGAGTTGGAAATTGCGGGGAGAGGGGCTCTTCACAGCCAGATAATAGACAATTTTGTTTCAGTGACTGTAGAGCTGGTGGAAGGTCCCTGGTTTCTCGGCTGAGGCTGCCGGCCGCAGGACTGAGTGTCCTGGCTGCAAGAGGTTTATGTGTCGCCACCACCCCGATGCAATCTGGGAATCAGCTGTCACACATGAAGGGCCAGCCTGTGCCTCTGAGCTGCCCCGCTCAGGCTCTGGGCCTCCGCTTCCTCTGACCCCAGCAGTCCTGGAGCTGCAGGCACCAGTCTTTGCCCCTGCATTATTATTTTGTAGCGCCAACCCCTGATCTCAGTGGAACTGGGGGGCTCAGGGCAGGGGCTAAGGGGCGTGGATCCCTTCCCCTTAGGAGGCTGGCTCAAGTCCTGCCCAGGCAGGCGGGGATTGGATGCTATTGTGTAACCCCTGGTGAGTGTGTGTTACAGATCCCGCACTGTGCCAAGCCGCAGAGGGTCCCAGTCTGTTACGGCCCCCAGCTGTGGAGCGATGGCTCTTCATCTCACACTGTAAACACTTATGGTTTTAGCTGTGGGGGTGCCTGGTCCTTCCCCAGCATGTTGGCCAAGATGGCAGCCATGTGTGCCTGGAGCCTGTCATGATTTCCATGAAAGGAATGGCCGACACTAGGCATGGACATATGGGAATGGCCGGCGTGGGGGGCTGGGTAGTCGGAGTGGCCAGCGTGAGGGCTAGGTAGTCGGAATGGCCGGCGTGAGCAGCTGGGTAGTCGGAGTGGCCGGCGTCGGGCTGGGTAGTCGGAGTGGCCGGCGTGAGGGGCTGGGTAGTCGGAGTGGACGGCGTGAGCGGCTGGGTAGTCGGAATGGCTGGCGTGAGGGGCTGGGTTGTAGGAATGGCCGGCGTGGGGCCTGGGTAGTAGGAATGGCCGGCGTGGAGGCTGGGTAGTCGGAGAGGCCGGCGTGAGGGGCTGGATAGTAGGAATGGCCGGCTTGGGGGCTGGGTATTCGGAATGGCCGGCGTGGGGGGCTGGGTAGTCGGAGTGGCCGGCGTGAGGGCCTGGGTATTCGGAATGGCCGGCATGGGGGCTGGGTAGTCGGAATGGCCAGCGTGGGGGCTGAGTAGTTGGAATCGGCGGCCTGGGGGCTGGGTAGTCGGAGTGGCCGGCGTGGGGGGCTGGGTAGTCGGAGTGGCCGGCGTGAGGGGCTGGGTAGTGGGAATGGCTGGCGTGGGGGCTGGGTAGTCGGAGTGGCCGGCGTGAGGGGCTGGGTAGTAGGAATGGCCGGCATGGGGGCTGGGTAGTCGGAATGGGCGGCGTGGGGGCTGGGTAGTCAGAGTGGCCGGCGTGGGGGGCTGGGTAGTAGAAATGGCTGTCGTTGGGGCTGGGTAGTCGGAGTGGCCGGCTTGGGGGCTGGGTAGTCGGAGTGGCCGGCGTGAGGGGCTGGGTAGTCGGAGTGGCCGGCGTGAGGGGCTGGGTAGTAGGAATGGCCGGTGTGGGAGCTGGGTAGTCGGAGTGGCCGGCGTGAGGGGCTGGGTAGTCGGAGTGGCCGGCGTGAGGGGCTGGGTAGTCGGAGTGGCCGGCGTGGGGGCTGGGTAGTCGAAGTGGCTGGCGTGAGCGGCTGGGTAGTAGGAATGGCCGGCGTGAGGGGCTGGGTAGTTGGAGTGGCCGGCGTGGGAGGGTGGGTAGTCGGAATGGCCGGCGTGGGGGCTGGGTAGTCGGAATGGCCGGCGTGGGAGGGTGGGTAGTCGGAATGGCCGGCGTGGGGGGCTGGGTAGTCGGAATGGCCGGCGTCAGGGGCTGGGTAGTCGGAATGGCCGGCGTGGGGGCTGGGTAGTCGGAGTGGCTGGCGTGGGGGCTGGGTAGTAGGAATGGCCGGCGTGAGGGGCTGGGTAGTCGGAGTGGCTGGCGTGAGGGGCTGGGTAGTAGGAATGGCCGGCGTGGGGGGCTGGGTAGTCGGAGTGGCCGGCGTGAGCGGCTGGGTAGTAGGAATGGCCGGCTTGAGGAGCTGGGTAGTGGGAATGGCCGGCGTGAGCGGCTGGATAGTGGGAATGGCCGGCGTGGGGGCTGGGTAGTCGGAGTGGCCGGTGTGAGGGGCTGGGTAGTAGGAATGGCCGCTGTCGGGGCTGGGTAGTGGGAGTGGCCAGCGTGGGGGCTGGGTAGTCGGAGTGGCCAGCGTGGGGGCTGGGTAGTCGGAGTGGCCGGCTTGGGGGCTGGGTAGTTGGAGTGGCCGGCGTGAGGGGCTGGGTAGTAGGAATGGCCGGCGTGGGGGCTGGGTAGTCAGAGTGGCCGGCGTGGGGGGCTGGGTTGTAGGAATGGCCGGCGTGGGGGGCTGGGTAATTGGAATGGGCGGTGTGGGGGCTGGGTAGTCGGAATGGCCGGCGTGGGGGCTGGGTAGTTGGAGTGGCTGGCGTGAGGGGCTGGGTAGTAGGAATGGCCGGCGTGGGGGGCTGGGTAGTCGGAGAGGCCGGCGTGAGGGGCTGGGTAGTAGGAATGGCCGGCGTGAGGGGCTGGGTAGTTGGAGTGGCCGGCGTGGGAGGGTGGGTAGTCGGAATGGCCGGCGTGGGGGCTGGGTAGTCGGAATGGCCGGCGTGGGAGGGTGGGTAGTCGGAATGGCCGGCGTGGGGGGCTGGGTAGTCGGAATGGCCGGCGTCAGGGGCTGGGTAGTCGGAATGGCCGGCGTGGGGGCTGGGTAGTCGGAGTGGCTGGCGTGGGGGCTGGGTAGTAGGAATGGCCGGCGTGAGGGGCTGGGTAGTCGGAGTGGCTGGCGTGAGGGGCTGGGTAGTAGGAATGGCCGGCGTGGGGGGCTGGGTAGTTGGAGTGGCCAGCGTGGGGGCTGGGTAGTCGGAGTGGCCGGCGTGGGGGCTGGGTAGTCGGAGTGGCCGGCGTGGGGGGCTGGGCAGTCGGAGTGGCCGGCGTGGGGGATGGGTAGTAGGAATGGCCGGCGTGGGGGCTGGGTAGTAGGAATGGCCGGCGTGAGGGGCTGGGTAGTAGGAATGGCCGGTGTTGGGGCTGGGTAGTCGGAAAGGCCGGCGTGGGGGCTGGGTAGTAGGAATGGCCGGCGTGGGGGCTGTGTAGTTGGAGGGGCTGGGTAGTAGGAATGGCCGGCGTGGGGGCTGGGTAGTAGGAATGGCCGGCGTGGGGGCTGGGTAGTCGGAATGGCCGGCGTGGGGGCTGGGTAGTTGGAGTGGCTGGCGTGAGGGCTGGGTAGTAGGAATGGCCGGTGTCGGGGCTGGGTAGTCGGAAAGGCCGGCGTGGGGGCTGGGTAGTTGGAGTGGCTGGCGTGAGGGGCTGGGTAGTAGGAATGGCCGGCGTGGGAGGGTGGGTAGTCGGAATGGCCGGCGTGGGGGCTGGGTAGTTGGAGTGGCTGGCGTGGGGGCTGGGTAGTAGGAATGGCCGGCGTGAGGGGCTGGGTAGTCGGAGTGGCTGGCGTGGGGGCTGGGTAGTCGGAGTGGCTGGCGTGAGGGGCTGGGTAGTAGGAATGGCCGGCGTGAGGGGCTGGGTAGTAGGAATGGCCGGCGTGGGGGGCTGGGTAGTAGGAATGGCCGGCGTGGGAAGCTGGGTAGTAGGAATGGCCGGCGTGGGGGCTGGGTAGTAGCTGGCATGGGGCACTGAGAGCAGCTGGCCCAGATCACACGGGTACAGCTGACACAAGGCACTGGGCACCTGGGAGCAGCTAGCATGGGTGGCGCAGTGGCTGGCATGAGGCACTGGGCATGCAGGAGTGGTTGGCGAAGGGTTGCCGGGGGCTCGTGCCTTCCTTCTCTGGATGACCCAGCCCAGCCGCTCCCATGCCAGCTCACCCGGAGCTCATGACACTGGGAAGGTGGGAGTGGCTGAGATGGGGCATCAGGCGTAGAGGAGGAGCTGGCACCGGGACCATGGCAGCTCCCTGCCTCCCACAGAGCTGCCCATTTGCATTATTAATTTGAGCCCTACCCTGGCTCCTGGGGCTCAGCGTCTAGACAGACAGAGCATCCTAAGGAGCGGGTCGCCTGGCCGGGGCTCCGGGCTGCAGCCATCCCCATGGCAACGGCCGGCAGATCAAGCAGCCAGAGATTAAAAAAATAAAATAATAAAGCTGGACAAAGAGCAGGGGGGACACGAAGGGGGATGCTGGCTAAGAGCAGGAGGGAATGGGGATTACCCAGAGAGGCTCCAGGGTCGCTGGGCAGCTAATCCCCCCAGCCCAAGGAGCTCCGCTGCACGGTTCAGAAACCCTCAACTCAGTCACTCGGCGCCTTGTAAATAATGCGGTGGTGGAGGCCTTAGAAATGCCAGAGATATGCAGGAGAGAGGGAGCGAAGGGGCTGTCCAGCGATAGATAGATCGATAGTTGGGCCGCCAATTAATCGCAGTTAACAAGTGATTAACTCAAAAAAATTAACTCGATTATAAAAACCAATCACGATTCATTGCAATTTTAATCTTTTTAAAAAAAATTTAAATTTCGGATTGCAAATATTTGCCCTGTAAAAAGATAAATAAAAGAAACAGTAGTTTTCAGTTCAGCTCAGACAAGTACTGGAGTGCAATCTCTTTATCGTGAAAGTGCAATTTACAAATGTAGAATTATTTTTTTTAACCCAACTGCACTCAAAAACAAAACAACGTAAAACTTTAGCGTCTACGAGTACCCTCAGTCCTACTTCTTATTCAGTCAGTCACTCAGACAAACTAGTTTCTTTTCATTTACTGGAGATAATGCTGCCTGCTTCTTATTTACAGTGTTACTTGAAAGTGAGAACAGGCATTTGCATGGCATGGTTGTAGGCCTCACAAGGTATTTACCTTCCAGATATGCTAAACATTCGTATGCCCTTCATGCTTTGACTTGTTTATCTTTTTTACAGTACAAATATTTTCAATAAAAATAGTAATATAAAGTGAGCATTCTACACTTTGTATTCTGCATTGTAATTGAAGTCGATATATTTTGAAAATGTAGAAAAACTTCCAAAATATTTATAATAAATGAACATTGGTATTCTATTATTGTTTAATAGTGCGATTAAAACTGCGATCAATCACAATGAATTATTTTAATCTTGCGATTAATTGCAATTAATTTTTAGACAAATAGGGTGTACGGAATAGATCAGGGGTGGGCAAACTATGGCCTGTGGGCTGGATCTGGCCCGTCAGCCATTTTAATTCAGCCCTCAAGCTCCTGCTGGGGAGTGGGGTCTGGGGCTTGCTCCACTCTGGTGCTCCAGCCAGGGAGCAGGGTTGGGGGCCGCTCCACGTGGCTCCCAGATGCAGCAGCATGGCCCCCCTCTGGCTCCCACCCGTAGGGGCAGCCAGGGGGCTCCGCTCTGCACGCTGGGAACTGTGACCAATGGGAGCTGCAGGGGTGTTGCCTGCAGATGGGGCAGCGTGCAGAACCGCCTGGACGCGTCTCCATGTAGGAGCCGGAGAAGGGACATGCTGCTGCTTCCAGGAGCCACTTGAGGTAAGCGCCGCCCGGAGCCTGCACCCCTGAACCTCCACCGGCGCGCCCAACCCACTGCCCCAACCCTGATCCCCCTCCCACCCTCCTGCACCCCAAACCCCTCATCTCCAGCCCCACCCCAGAGCCTGCACCCCCAGCTAGAGCCCTCACTTGTGGCCTTGCCTGGGCAACTGATCCAAATGGATAGATCTCACTTGGGCTGCAGATCCAGGGTGCAAGGAGAAGTGGGTCTGGTTCTAGGTGGCTGGGGTCTGTCCTTTTCTTTCTGCTGGGCAGACCCTGACGATGGTGATGCCCATAGGCTAGGAGGGCAGCTGGCCTGCTCTCTGGGGAGAGGTGCAGTAAAGTGCTTCCCACGGCCCAGCTGCCCGCCCAGCCCTGGCGATGGAGGAGACGTTCTCCTGACACTGTGATTCTCCCGCCGCTCTATCTAGCCAATTTATCCAGCTTCACTGTAGTATCTGGATACCTGGATACCCATGGCTCACTCCTATTTTCCCCGTGAGTTCCTGTTCCTCTCCAGTGGCCACCTCTGTATTTGAGGGAAGGCAGCTCCCGGGAATTGAGCCATGGAAAATCTGAGCTTGTCCAGGAGGAAGGGGTTGGAAGTGTTGCAAAGGGTTAAGGCTGCACGTGACATCTGCAGCTCAGTGTGAGATGGCCGGGCCCAGTGCAAATTCTCCCCCCCCGCCCCCCCCCCCGATTGTTGCCAGGGAGGGTGATGCACGGATGGAATTAGCCTGGATCTTTGGGAGACAGTTTGACACCGTGCCACATGGCAGATTGATTTTGAGTGTCAGGCCACATGGCACAGAGGGAGAAAGCAGGGGAAGGGGCTGGCCCGAAGGCCAGAAGCCCAGTGTCTGACAGCAGCTCAGGCGGGAGCAGGCAGGTGGGGAGGGCATGGTCAGGCTCCCATTTGTTCCCTTCACGCGTGATCTGGAGGAGCCATCTGATCTCACTGCCAAAGTGGCCAGGTTTTCTGTTACACACACAGCCCGTCAGAGGCTGTAACTGCAAGGGACCCAGGAAATACACGCAACATGCTTGGTGCGTATGTTACCACAGCACTCAGCACACTGGAGACACTAACAAACTCAGCTTCATAACATGCCCGGGAGGTGGAGGGCAGCAGATTAGCCCTGGTTTGCAGATGGGGAAACTAAGCCACAGGGAGGTAAAGGGACTCACACAATGCCAGGCAGTGAATCAGTGGCAGGCAGGAGTCCAGACTCCCAGGCCCCTGCTCTAATTAACAAACCACACTCCCTCCAGGAGCCAGGAACAGAACCCAGGAGTCTGAACTCCCAGAATCCCCACTGATCCCTTGTGTCCCCTTTGTGGGGAGCAGCAGATGGGAGGGGGTCAACATGCCCAGTGGGGGAGAGGAAGGAGGGTGAGGAGAGCAGGGCGAGAACATGCGTGGGCATGCTCAGCCTGGTACCCCAATCGTGAAGGGCCTGATTCTGCTGCCCTCACCCCGCTGAGTAGAACCTTACGCTGCAAGTCGTTCTGTCCATTGCAGCAGGAATATTCCATGGGAGCAGAGGCAGCCGGTCCACCTGCAGGGTGGGCCTGGTTGCTCGTAATGGACGAATGGCCCAGCATTCCTGCAGACAGCACTTCCTGTCCAGCAACTCCAGGGTCCTTTGCAAAGGCGTAGGACACTGGGACTAACCCTTGGACACTGTGCCCAAGAGACAGTCACTCCGTGCCCACATGCGGCCGGAGAGCAGGAACCCGGGAGGGGAAAGGAAACTCAGACACATGAGAGAGATTAATAAAAGTGATCCAGAGGCCAGACTGCTCACAAGCTGGCAGCCAAGGTTAATCATGAAACTAGGCAAGCCCGTCAAAGGCCGATGCCCCCTCCCGGCACTTCGTCTCTCTTCTAAAAATCAGCGAAAGCCGCCCAACGGCAGCTGCTTGCAACCCAAACGGGTGTCCGTGGACTCGCCCGGAAAAAGAGCACGGCGTATCAAAGCTGCCCAGGCACGCACAGATTCAACAGCTACGAGGCAAAGTCTCGCTGTCTAGAGAACAAAATGGCCTCCAAGCCCTGTGATGGGAGAATCCCAAAGACTTGGTCTGGCTTGTTCCCTAAATCACCCATCGTTTCATGTTCTCTGTGTATATAAAATCTCCCCACTGTATTTTCCACTGAATGCATCCGATGAAGTGAGCTGTAGCCCACGAAAGCTTATGCTCAAATATATTTGTTAGTCTCTAGGGTGCCACAAGTCCTCCTTTTCTTTTTGTGGATACAGATTAACACTGTATTAACACAGATACAGAGGCTGCTACTCTGAAACCTGTTAGCTGACCCTGTGGACACTCCCCGAACCCTCCCACGGCAGCCTGCAGCCCTGGGCTGTGTCTTGGGAGCATGTGTCAGCTTTGTGTGCAGGAGTGAAAGCATGACATGCCTTCTGTACTATGCCCAGCCTAGCCCTGAGACCCAGGAGCAGGAGCCTGGGATCCTTTCGCTCCAGCGGTAGAGCCTATGGAGCTGCAGGATCAGGATCCTAGGCCCGCTCCCTTCCTTGAATGTGCCAGTGTTTGTACACTGACTGCCCGGCATTGGGGGAGGCCCACAGATCAGCCCCCTCCTCTAGCATCTTGGGGGGGCAGCCCACTCTCCCGTTCCCCACCCAAACTTTTTGTCAGCTGTGGGAGACAAGAGTCTTCACCAACATCACGAGCAGCAGCCTCTAGTGGCCAGAAATGAGAACTGCAGTGGAATTACTTCCCCCAGTCCCATGACCTGGGACAATCGCAGGGACCCCAATGTGCAGGAGGTCACCCTCTGACTGATATAACGATGCTGGCCCAACACCCAGCGTAGACGCAGCTATGCCGACAGAAGAATGCTTCCATCACCATAGCCCCTGTTGTTCAGGGAGATGGGGTTCCTCCACTACGGGGCTATGCTGTCCCACCGTAACCAAGCCAGTATAGTCTCGAGGGTGTAGACATACCCACAGTCCATGAGCTAGAGAGAATATCCTTTATTAGAGTCACCACAGCTGAGTCCTGTCCTTCTCCAGTGAGACACCCAAAGACCGTACGTGTCTCCGCATTTCAGTGGGTACTTTCCCCACTGCTGTGATGCACAAGTGCCCCCCACCCCCGCCCACTCCCCAAGTAGCTTGCCTGACCTCACAGACCTGCAAAGCTTTCACATCCTGCTTCTCAATGCTTTGCTGCACAGTAAATGCAGGTTTCCTTGGCTAGGGGGCCGGAAAAGCAATCTGCCTGCAATTGTGTATGCACGGCTGTTTATCATGCCCTCCCCACCTCTCTGGTCCTGGGGAGCTGGACGGCACATTCCTTTAATTAGGTTGTGCAATTACGGGTGACAGTCTGCAAATGCTTTTGCAAATTGGAAGTGGGTCAAGAATTTGTTTCCAAGTCATTAAATGAAGCCCCTGAGATGGCAATGCTGTTTTCACCTTGTTAATAGTCAATCCACTTACTTGCCATCATTTCAATAGCAGTCAATTTCCCTAAGTGGGGATGTGTCTGGTCTGGGGAAGGCTGCTAGGGGCCTGGTTAAAAGAGTCTTTGGGAGGCTGGAATAAGAAACTCTCCCCATCTTCCTGTAGCATCCCCTGACTGAAACCCGATTGCAGGAAAGCCCCTTATGTTCCAGGGGTGAAGGAAATTGAATTCAGTACAAACTCAGACCCTCTGCTGGGCAGAGAGCATAATGGGGCTCTAAGCCCACCCCCCAAACAGCTCTCATTTTACTCCAGGAATGAGGGTATTGATTCATACTGAATGGGGCGCACACCCCCCAATTGCAGTGCTCTCGATTTCCCCCTGCCAGAAAAGGTTGCAAGAACCTTATATAATGAAAAGTGGTAGGCAGCCGAAATATAGGGTTCATTATGAGCCCCCCTTGTATAGCTCCAGTCCTAAATACTAACCACTAGACCAGAGGTTCTCAAACTGGGGGGGCCAGGGGAGATGCAGAATGTATTCTGAGAGAGCGTCAGAAGCTTTAGGGGAAAAAACGTACCGCGCACGTTCAGAGCTGGGCGGCTGGAGAGCGGCAGCTGCTGGCCGAGCACCTGGCCCTGGAGGCAGTGCTGCCGCCAGCAGCCGCAGAGAAGTAGGGGCGGCAATGCCATACCTTGCCACCTTACTTCTGCGTGGCTGCTGGCTGTGGCGCTGCCTCCAGAGCTGGGTGCCCGGCCAGCAGCCCCCGTTCTCTGCTCTGCCTCCAGAGCTGGGTGCCCGGCCAGCAGCCCCCGTTCTCTGCTCTGCCTCCAGAGCTGGGTGCCCGGCCAGCAGCTCCCATTCTCTGCGCTGCCTCCAGAGCTGGGTGCCCGGCCAGCAGCCTCCGTTGTCTGCGCTGCCTCCAGAGCTGGGTGCCCGGCCAGCAGCTCCCGTTCTCTGCTCTGCCTCCAGAGCTGGGTGCCCGGCCAGCAGCCCCCGTTCTCTGCTCTGCCTCCAGAGCTGGGTGCCCGGCCAGCAGCCCCCGTTCTCTGCTCTGCCTCCAGAGCTGGGTGCCCGGCCAGCAGCCCCCGTTCTCTGCTCTGCCTCCAGAGCTGGGTGCCCGGCCAGCAGCCCCCGTTCTCTGCTCTGCCTCCAGAGCTGGGTGCCCGGCCAGCAGCCCCCGTTCTCTGCTCTGCCTCCAGAGCTGGGTGCCCGGCCAGCAGCCCCCGTTGTCTGCGCTGCCTCCAGAGCTGGGTGCCCGGCCAGCAGCCCCCGTTCTCTGCTCTGCCTCCAGAGCTGGGTGCCCGGCCAGCAGCTCCCGTTCTTTGCTCTGCCTCCAGAGCTGGGTGCCCGGCCAGCAGCCCCCGTTCTCTGCTCTGCCTCCAGAGCTGGGTGCCCGGCCAGCAGCCCCCGTTCTCTGCTCTGCCTCCAGAGCTGGGTGCCCGGCCAGCAGCCCCCGTTCTCTGCTCTGCCTCCAGAGCTGGGTGCCCGGCCAGCAGCCCCCGTTCTCTGCTCTGCCTCCAGAGCTGGGTGCCCGGCCAGCAGCCCCCGTTCTCTGCTCTGCCTTCAGAGCTGGGCAGCTGGAGAGCGGCAGCTGCTGGCCGGGCACCCCATCGGGGGGGTCACGGGGGGCGCATAAACTACTACAGACACAAAGAAGGGGGGTGTGGTCAAATAAGTCTGAGAACCACTGCACTAGACCATGGTGCAAGTATAGACGGACAGAGCTATAGAATAATAACGTGCACTCACATAGCATTTTTATCCTGGTTTTACAGATGGGGAAAATGAGTCATGGATTGATTAAGTGGCTTGTCCTCAGGCACAGGAAGTGGAGGCAGAGCTGGGAATAGAGACAAGAGTCCTGAGTCCCAGCACCCTGCTCTTTTGTTAGACATTCTGTGCTCTGCCAACATTTCCATGAGATGTGTGTCCGCAGCGCTGCCTTAGATCTCCTTCCGGGTGTTTTGTGGGTGTTTTATGGGTGGTTTTGTTCCTTCAGTGTTATGTACAAAGCACAGGCAGAGACGCTGGCAACGCAGGAACCAGGGAGTGCTGGGGAATGTCATTGAAAGTGCTGCTCCTCCACCAAATACCAGAGATTCCCACCTCGCCCCTGCCTGTGGGCCAGAGGCTGGCTATGCCCGGGGCATACAATCTGCAGAACTGATCAATCAAGCGTGATAATCAGCAGGCAGGAGTCTGCAATTAGTGCAGATGGAGGCTGCTGGGAGGGGGCTAGCTAGGAGGAAGGGATGGTCCTGGGGCCATGCTCCTGCACTAGATGTTTAAGGAACAGCTCCTGTTGTGGATGAGAGGCAGTGTGATGAGTAGATAGCACACTGGGACTCAGTGGATCTGGACTCTGTTCCTGCCTCTGCCACTGCCCTTCTGGGTGACCTTGGGCACGCGTATCTGCCTCAGTTTCCCCATCTGTAAAATGGGAATCATGCCACTGATCTCCTTTGTGAGGTGCTTTGAGAGTGACTGAGGAATAGTGCTGTATGAGAGCAGGGTGTTATTGCTGCAGGGGCACAATGCTTACCACCCCTGGGGCTGCTTTCCCCATCTAGCCCTGCGCAGAGCCGGGCCGATCAGGACAGTGCACTCCCAGCATGCTGCATGGCGCGCGAGCTCTCTGCGTGGGAGGGATGAAAGCGCCGCTCCAGCCTGCAGCTCCCGGCGCAGCTGTTCCCTATGGCTTAGTGAAAACAGCCCTGCCCTGCAGGAGACTGCTGTGGATGGGTTAGCAACTCTCCAACAGGAGAGACTTGCCAAGGGACTGCGCTTTGTGGGGAAAGGCCGCCTCCCCTGTGCCCCACTCCCACAGCCTGGCAGGTGGCAGTGTGTGGGGTGCAGGCCCCGTTGGCTCTCGTGGAGACATGGCACCCGTGGGTTTCACGACAAAGCCACAGGGGTAATGCCACCACACTTGTGCTTCTTCCAAGAGGCGGCCCGCGCCACATGGAGATGTAATGACTGGTGGGCCTGTGCCACCTCCCTTACTGGATGGCATGAGACCTGCTGCTGGGTGTGTGGCCATGTCACCCTCTAGTGGCTATGAGAACTACAGCTCAGGGAGAATCCCCTTACCCCGTGACGTGTTCGCTTCCCACAGGATCCCCTGATCCTTCTGTCCTTCCCTGGCTGCCCCTGGGCTCCTGGCAGCGCAGGTAGCTGGGATGAAGGACAGAGCAGGGAGATGGCTCTGGAGAAGCCTGTTGTGATGACCCCAGGCAGTGGCAGGCTCTGTGCCCAGGAAAGATCCGTCACTGTGACAGGCATCTCACTGAACGAACGGTTACCACACAGGGTCTGAACCAGCCAGCAAAGCAGCTGTAAAATGTCTTGTAAAGAGCAGCCTTGGGAATTCTTCTGCCAGCTCCTTCGCCTCTAGCGAGAGCCGGGACTTGCTCATCCAGTACAGCAGGCGCCGTCTTCCCCCGGCTCCTCGTCCTTGCCCTCCTTCCCCATGATGGGTTTCAGAGTAACAGCCATGTTAGTCTGTATTCAAAAAAAGAAAAGGAGTACTTGTGGCACCTTAGAGACTAACCAATTTATTTGAGCATAAGCTTTCGTGAGCTACAGCTGCTGCAGGGAGAGGAGAGGCTGGGAGCGGCTGCCGAGATGCTGTAGGATTCCGCTCCAGCTCGCGGGGGCTGCTGGGGCGACAGCCCGGGTACAACATGGACAGTGACCATACAAGCCCCGCGCAGTCACATTTTTGCCCCAGCGCTAGCCTCAGCACATCGCACTGCGGCGGGGGGAGGCGATGAGGGCCCATGGGCAGGCGGGTTGAGTTACTCAGGAGATCTGACATCCCACGCTGTTCCCACCCACCTACTGGCGCCCGTGATCAGAGCATCCCAGCCTGTTGAAGGGTGTTTGCTGCAGGCGGCAGCAGCAGCCTGCGGGGGATAGAGGGCCCACTGCAGACACCAGAGCAGCGGGGGAATTGCCCCGGCGCGCTGCAGCGACTCCATGGTGTGAGGTTGAAAAGGCAGGGCTGGGGCAGGATCCAGGCATCCCAGCTGCCCGTTTCATGGGGGCCTGGCATCTGGTCCCACCAGCTTAACCCTGTGGCAGGGGGAGGATCTGCCAGCCCCACTGGTGCTCATTAGAGCATGCCAAGGTCTGTGCCAGTGCTGCCATTGCAGGGAAGGGAGCCACTGGCAGCCCAGCCTTGCCACGCTGCTGCCCCGCTGCCTCGGCAGGCAGTGATCATTTGACTGGGGATATTTCTCTGAAAAGGCCTTGCTGTGATGCCTCGCCACATGCCCTGGCGTGTGAGTGCCTGACCTCCACACCAATACATCAGCACCCAGGGGTTAGAGGAGAAAACAAATCGATATTTATACCCTGGGCGAGCCACCTGCATGAGCCCCACGGCCGGCCCCGGCACTTAGCTCCACCCCCTCGCCTGACTTTGGTGGGCCCAGGGGGATGGGAGGACAGTCAGGAGGACCAAGACCACATCCTGGGGGCCTGCCTGTCGCCCCTCTGGCTGCTGGTAAAGAATCAGCCCTGGAAGTGAGGTTAGCACGATGCAATCAGGTCATGCTGCAGACTCATAGGGCTTGAAAGGCAGTGTAGTCCAATGGATAGAGCACCTGCCTGGGCACACGAGAGGCCTGGCTTCTGGTCCAGCTCTGCCACTGATGAGCTGGGTAACCTTGGTCAAGTCACTCCCCCTCTCATTGCCCGTTTCCCTTTCCACTTCTTATCTACTCAAGCACTTTGGAACAGGGACTGTATCCTACTATATGCACATACAGCACCTAGCACAGTGAGCCCTGAGGTCAGCTGGGACCTCTAGGTGCCATTGTAACAACCCTCTGGCGTGTGTGCCAGTACCAACAAGGAGCATTGGTTCCATGTCCTGGCGGGTTACCCAGCTGTCTCCCCCCAGCCCTGCTGGCTCAGATCAAAGCTCCAAGGCTCTATATCCAAATCAAGAGGCTGGGGGAAAGAGAGGAAATGGTTGCTTTTCACTTGGCGGACAGCAATTTTTCTGTTTGCTGTATTGCCCTGTAGAAATTAGCCCTCACTCCTGGACTAAGGCTCTGTCATCATCATAGTTTAAACGTGATCTCTACTGGGCTTTGAAAGGAGGAAGGTGTAGTGCCAGTGTTTGCATAAGAGATAAAT
This sequence comes from Chelonia mydas, assembly GCF_015237465.2. Classification (NCBI taxonomy): domain Eukaryota; kingdom Metazoa; phylum Chordata; order Testudines; family Cheloniidae; genus Chelonia; species Chelonia mydas. The sequence goes on along the minus strand of NC_051259.2, from coordinate 15,387,682 downwards.
GATGCTGTGTGCTTTTGTAGCACAAAGACCTTTGCATACCAGACACCGTGTGTGTGTGTGTGTGTGTGTGTGTGTGTGTGTGCACGTGCACACCCCTTCGCTCACAAGCAGAACCGCTCACCTGTGCATCATAGGCCCAATGCTGCTAAGCAATCATGGCACTTCTGCTGTAGCTCAGTCCTGGGCTCTCAGCGCACAAAGCCCCGAGTTACATCCCAGCTGTTGCCATGGAGTTGTGAGGGACCGTGGTGTGCAGCAAAGTGACAGCTGCGAAGTCCCCGGCACGCAAGGATTTTATTGGCCAAGCGATGCGAGCTCTGATGCTCAATGCGCTGGCATGTCTCCAACGCCTGGTACACCCCCTCGATGTAACGAGGCCAGGTCAGCACCATTCCCCCCAGCCAGGGCTGAGCTCGACTACTGCCTGCCAGGTTTTACAGCGAGTTCGTGATCTCAGCCTGAGGCTCCGGGTGCTGCGCCCCACCCCTGGGGCAGGAGTCGAGGTGAGCAGACTGTGGTGCTAACTGAGCTAGGACTTCAGCCTCTGCCACTTGCTGTCTCAGCCCGAGGGGCAGGCAGCGTCTGCTGAACTGCTCATTGATTGGCGCCTGGGGAGAAGGTTCCTTCCTCCCCTGCCATCTCCCCTGCAGCCCCTTCCTCCTCCCCCTCCATCCCTGCCCTCCATGGCCAGCCACCAGTGGCTGAGAGGCATGTGTGCTCAGAGCCCACAGGCTGCTCATCCTTCTATCTCCGAGTTAAATGGAGCCCCCATGAGTCCCTTTGTGCTTCCTCCTTTGATCTCGGCAGTGCTGGTGACTGCCAGCAACTGGGACTTGGCTGGCACAGGCATGCCGCCACAGAGCACGTGGTAAATCACAGGCACAGGTGTGCGGCTGCATCAGGTCAGGGCAGGTAGGGCAAGGGGCTAGGCAGAACTGGAGGGGTGACAGCGTCTTTAATTTCAGAATAAAACATGCTTTCTACCAGGGCCTTAAAGGCGGTGCTCATCCCAAGGCCTGCAGTACAGGGCAGCATAGCCCAGGGGATAAGGTCCAGGACTCCTGGGTTCTATTTCTGACTCTGCCACTGACTCACTGAGTGGACTTGGGCAGGTCACGTTCCCGGTCCTTGCCTCAGTTTGCCCCTCTGTAAAATGGGGCCAGTAAAACTCCCTCACCTTTGGAAAGTGCAAAGTATTATGCTGCTGCAGTGTCAGTGAAGGGGGGATCCAATTGTACTACCCACCATGGGCAGAGGACTGTACCACCTGGCACAGATTGTTGGGTGTTTCTAAGACGCCCGGACACCCAGCAGCTCCTCAGCTGACACAGGGTGACACCACTGGGGACAACAAGCCCATGGACCTGCTCCCTGCTCCAGTGCAGTGGAGAAGGCAGTAGCACTAGACACAGGGCTGAGCTGCCACGTTTGGACCTGGAAGCCAATCTGAACAGCGCTTCGCTTCAGGGGTGTTTGGACCCACGGTTCTGGTTTGGTCCAGCAAGTCTGGACCTTGCGCTCTCCAGGGCTCAGGTGTCTTCAGACCTGGGCCCGTCTCTCTATCAGGGGAAGACAGACCCTATGAGGATAACATCTGCTTGTCCTCTGGCTGAGCACGGGACAGCGGGGAGATAGCTCTGTCCTAGAGATCCTGGCAGCGGGGAGGCTGGTTGGATTCCTGGGGGCAGGAAGCAGGCCCCGACTCAGCTTCCCAAGGCAATAGCCTACCATCCCAGAGCCATCTTCACTCCAGCAGCCTTTCACCCCCTCAGTGTCTCAGCCCGGCCCGTGGTGAAGTGACTCTTCCCAGCCACTTCTCGAACTGTTGGGGAGGGCTCAGGCTCATGGGCAGGGCTAGTGGGAGGAAGCTACCTCCTGTCAGAAGCCCAGACCTGGCTCCTCTCAGGATGGCTGTGGAGCAGATCTCGCTTCATTAGTGCCAAAGACACTCGGCCCCTGCCATCTGCTCTGTGTACGCAAATCACCCCAGTCCTCTCAGCAGTGGAGGAGAGTTCTTGGCAGCTAGCCGGCCCCCGCTCCTGGCCTGTGGCTCTGGGATCTCCAGCAGGACGCCTAGATGGGCTGGTGGATTGCGGCCCGCTTTGAGACCCTCAGCTCTTTGTGGGGAGTTCCTCCCTGAAGGCCAACCAGGCCCAACAAGGACTTTCCTCCAAGCCCCTGGCAGTTTGGGGGTTAACCCCAATCAGGCATGGCAGTCTGCTGTGAGCTCCTTATGTAGCTTCTTCCGTGGCTCCAGACGGGCTTTGCTGTGGACAAAACTCCATTCAAATGCGGCTAAATGAAAGGAAGTCCCTGGTGAGCCCAAGGCATATGGTGCTGGAAATGAAATAGCCCAGCTGAGGGATAAAGGCCCATCAGGGTGCTGTTAATCTGTGGGCTCTTCTTGTGCCAAGCAGCAGTGACAGTGCGGAGGCGAACGAACGACTTGGATGCAGATGGGCTCCCGCAACGCCCCGCCGCATTGTTCCAACGGATTTCGGGATAATGATCCCGCGCATCCCCGACAAACACGGGGCGCTGCCAAGATCAAGAGCAGCAATCTCTGTAATGTGGGGGTTCCCTCCTGCCCCGGCTCTACCTGGGCTGTCACCTCTGGGATCAGACAGAATGAGGCCTGCTCCAGACCCCTCTCCTAGGAGGTCACCTCTTGAGATGAAAGTGCTGGCCCAGGGTGGCACTGAGCGCGATTTGCTCCAGGCTTTATTAGATCATCCGACTCCAGGTCCTTCAGTGGTCATTCCGGACAGCTTTCACCATGCGCGTGTGCATCTGTACAGGCCTGTGCGTGTTTGTGCATCTGTGTGTGTACACGCATGTGCATCTTAAATGCGCCTTAAAATAGACCAAACAGATCCCCTGGACATGAACATTTCTGGGATTTGGGGGTGTGCAAAATATGGATCCTGATATAGTGCACACATGCACGGACACACACTCACACACACACATGCACAAAGTGTAGATCCAGGTCTGAGTGTCCGGTTTTTGATATTAAAAGTCCAGTTGGCGGGGCTGAAAGGCTCCCTACCTGGCTCCACGTGGCTCCCAGAAGCAGCGACATCTCCCTCTGTCTCCTAAGGGGAGGGACGGCTAGGTGGGCTCCGCCCACTGCCCCCACCCCAAGTGGATGCGGGCAGAGGCAGCGCACACTGCATAGAGTCGCCTGGCAGCCCCCATGCCTAGGAGCCGAGGGACGTGTCGCCACTTCTGGGGAGCCCCCCGAGGTAAGCGCCGCCTGGAACCTGCTCCCCACACCCCCTCTCACATTCCAACCCCTTGCCCCAGCCCGGAGCCCCCTCCCGCACCCAAACTCCCTCCTGGAGCCTGCATGCCACACCCCCCCCCACTCCAACCCCCCTTCCCCAGCTTGGATCCCCCCCGCACCCTGAACCCCTCATTTCTTGCCCCACCCTGGAACCCACACCCCCAGCCCAGAACCCATACCCCCTCCCACATCCCAGCCCCTTGCCTCAGCCCAGAGACCTCTCCCGCATGCCAAACCCCTTGGCTCCAGTCCAGAGCCCCCTCCTGCACCCCAAACCCCTCATCCCCGGCCCCACCCCAGAGCCTGCAGCCCCAGCCAGAGCCCTCATCCCCTCATGCACCCCAACCCCCTGCCCCAGGCTGGAGCCCCTCCCACACCCTGAACCCCTCATTCCTGGCCCCACCCAGGAGCCTGCACCCCCAGCCAGAGCCCTCGCCCCCTCCCACACCCCAACCTCCTGCCCCAGCCCCGTGAAAATGAGTGAGTGAGTGAGTGAGGGTGGGGGAGAGCGAGAAACAGAGGGAGGGGGGATGGAGTGAGCAGGGGCAGGGCCTTGGGGCAGGGGCGGGGCAAGGGTGTTCGGTTTTGTGGGATTAGAAAGTTGGCAGCCCTACTCTCGCTGCTGACTCTGCCCTCCCCAGGTTAGTGAAGAAACTGACAGCCCATCTTTCGCTAGGAACCGTGCCGGAGAGTCCTACTAGCCACGTCCAGACAGAAGATCCAGCCTGGCTGTGAAAAGCTCCCCCCCTTCCCCCCGCCATCCTGGGCCGACTGGAGGACTCCTGGGGAGAGAGTGGGTGAAGGAGCCCTGCAGATCTAGGGCGCTGGCTCCCGTCTCACCCAGCTCTGACTCCGAATGGAAATTGGTACAGTCTGGCCCGTGAGATGCGTTGGGTTGTCACGAGCCCTGTTCTGAGGGGGAATGCCCATGACGCCCAAACACCGCTGCAGTGGAGACTAATTGGCTCCCTCGCTGGCAAGCTCAGCAGAGGCCAGGGATTGAACGGGCCTCCGAGACTGATCCCCCTCCTCCCATCCCTGGAGAGGTCCCCTCCACGTGCCTCGGAGGAGGATATTGGTAGCTGCTAACCCTGTTGCTGCTCTCGCTGTCCCTGTTCTGTGCACAGAGAAAGCCCATCCCTGGAGCCGTCATACACTCTCAGAGCCCTCTCTTAAGAGGGGGAACTCAGTGATGATTCCCGAGACAGGGGGAGCAGCCAGCCCCTATCTCCTGGCTCTGGGTTGGAGTTACACCGTACTGATCCAGGGTGGCTATTTATTCATCAGTGGCCCAAGCTTTGAGTCTGCAGACATGACGCCTGTGTGCGTTGTGTCTTCCTGAGGATTCCTTTGTTGCCCTCTGAAATTTAATGAGCCTCCTGGCTCCAAGCGGCTGCTGCTTCTCCTTCGTCAGCAGGTTTTGCTGATGTTTCTGGATCTTGCTCACCCAGCCTTTGATCCAAGAATTACGGCTCCAATTAACAGCAAGGAAACAGGCTCCCCCCCACCCCGCCCTCCCATGGGATCCATCGCCTGCCTCCAGCCTGGCAATATTGATGGAGGGAGGTGGTGGCTCCGACCAGCCAAACCTCTCTGCGAAGCTCCAGTCAGAATGGTTTGGGGGGAGCGGGAGCATTATAGTCTTGCTATCACATCGCTCCTGTCCCCTGGCTCCCCCTTCCCACTCCATTTGCAGGCCAGACTGTTATCTGGTTCACGAGGTCTCTGTGCGTGTGTGTGTGTGCGTGTGCGTGTGTGTTGCAGCAGCAAACTACCTTTTAATACAGAGGGAATCTCTGGCAGGTCAGGGGAGCGGGTGCAATGTGTGAACAGCAGGCTTGTTCCACTGACTCCAAACAAGAAGCAAAGCAAGGCTGGCCCAGGGCTTAGGGTGCTACTTGGGAAACCTGCATTCAAGGCCCTGTGCGACGGGGCCAGCCCCTTAGCCTTTGTCCCCCATCCAGACAATGGGGATAACAGCTCTGCCCTGCCTCCCAGGGGTGTGTGAAGATCAAGACATTCAAGCTGGTGAGAGGCCCAGATACTAGGGTGACAGGGCCAGATAAGACCCTAACACAAGAGGTGGGGTGATGAAATACTGAAGGGCAGCCCTATGGGACTGTAGCATAACTTGGTGTGAAAATGAATGTGGAATTGGATCTACTCCTGGTTTTGTAATTCTATCCCCCTCTATCAGCTAGAAGATAAAGCATAGCCGCCAGACCCCCGTGGCTTTCAGGGCATTTGGGGATCATGAGGTCAGTTCTGAATGTTATGATGATTTGTATCCCAGCGGGGCCTAGGAGCCCTCGTCACGGACCAGGCCCCACAGGGTGAGGTGCTGGATGGAACCAAGGGCTGGTCAGCAACCTGAACGTCTTCCCGTGACACGTTCCGAAAGGCGACTGCCTGGTTCAGGTCTCCCGGGGGATGTTTCACCTTTTCGGTTTGAACTGACATTTCAAAATGGAGAGGAAACTTGTCTTTCTGTTGCACCCATTGGCCTGGTGTCACAAAGGTGACGCAGCGACCATCGAACCCGCAAGGGGAATTTCCACTCTGACGGGAAAAATCGTTGATGTTTTCCTGCGAAAAACACCTGCTCTGCCGAAATGGTATTTTCCCCGGATGTGGACTCGCTGGGTGTGAAATGTGACCTGTCTGATCATGTGACCACTGGTCTGTCCTGCCCTGTTCACTCTGGTGCCCCTCCCCTGCAAACACGGGGATGTGGGTGCCCATGCCTGCCCCGCTGTCGAGAATGAGCAATGGAGGGTTGAAAGTGATGCAATTCCCCTGCAGTCAGCCAGCCAGGGGCATACTTCCAGGTCCAGAGATGAGTGGCACATGCTGGTGGCTGCATTTCCTTTCCCTCCTGTTTGCTCATTTCCTTTTCTACTTACAGGAAGATGCTACTGTGCGTACAAGCTGGCTGCTATCTAGGTGCGTGTGGCAGGAGCAGGCCCGCTGAGCTGGGCCAGCTTACAAGGAGGCCAGACATCCGGCCCTCAGCACGCAGCATCCCAGGCTGCCCCACTGAGGGCTCTCCTGGCTGCGCTCAAACGTTAACAGAGCCGATGGGCCGCTCATGCAGAAAGCTCTTTAGTAACTGGCCAATTAAGCACAAGTGTGTGCGCTCCCGAGTGCAGGTTAGCCTAGCGTGAAGAATACCAACGAAGCAGGAAGGTGCCGGGGGGCAGGGAGGGGACCACTCGGGCTCTCCTCAGCAGGGTCCCCTGAAACATGCCCCCTCCCATGCCACAGTGCAATCCACTCCATTCGTTGTCCCCTCTCTGCGCAAAACTAGAACCCCTCGAGGTCCTTGCCTCTTCTCCCTGGCTTGTGTGATCTATTGCATCAGAGCAGGGCACCTGTAGCCAGGACTCCTGGGTTCTCCCTTTGTCCCTGGGTGGGTGCGTCATCTTGTGGTTGGAGCAGAGACTGGGACCTCTGGTGCTGGAGCTGGACGGCTGTAACGCCACCGCATTGGTGCGTCCTACGTGGAGGGAAAGGGTTTTTCCATTGATGTTGTTAATCCACCTCTTGGAGAGGGGGGTAGCTAGGTCGACCTAGCCCCATCTACACTGGGGACGGGAGAGGTTAGGTCACTGGGGACGGGGGAGGTTAGGTGCACAGGGCATGACGTTTTTAAGTATAGACCAGGCCACCAGAGTGCTGTCCAGTGATTGGAGCAGGGAACTGTCAGGACTCTTAGAACCAGATTTCTTGGTTTCTGTTCTTTCTAGCTGGTAAGGGAGGTGGAAGCAGCATTGTCTAGTGGTTAGAACAGAGGCCTCGGAGCCAGGACTCCTGGGTTCCCTTCCTGTCTTGGGCACTGATTCAGCAAGGTCCTTAAGCACCTCGGTGGTCTGATTGACTTCGGTGGGACTGAGGTTAGGCCCGTGCTTAAGTGCTTTGTTGTGCTGGGGACCTTGTCATTGATTTGCTGGGTGCCTTTCAGGAGGTCACTTCCCCTCTCTGTGCCTCGGTTTCCACACCTGTGGAATGGGGATAATCAGAGCCCCATTTGGGAGTTGCTTTGTGATGCTCAGAAGAAAGGGGCTAGCAAAGTGAAGCCCTCCCATGGTTTGTGTCTTTTTTGCCGGCTTCCTCTCAGTCTGGTTTCCAGCTCACTGTCTCATGGGCCATCACTAGCCCGGCCTCCAGCCCATGTGCGGCTCTTCCAGCCAGCCACACCTCCTGTGTGTCCCAGGACATTTCCTGTGTGTCCCAGGGCATTTCCTGTGTAAACCAGGCGGGGGAAGCCGCTGAGCTGTGAAGCAGCTGGCCTAGAATTTACTCACTGAAGTGTCCCAAAGGGGCCGCACTAGGGAAAGGCCTAAATTATTCACTCCATTTAAATTCATTTGCGTTTCCCTGATGTCAGAAATGCTCAGCCCTTTGAGTCTGCCAGAGCCAGGGCAGCCTGAATATTTCATTGCAGGGAGCTGGTGGGACCAGCCCTTGTGAACAGAGGGTCCTATGGCCCCACATTGCAGGTCCTATGGCCCCACCCCCCAACATCACAGGTTCCTATGGCCCCACCCCCAACACTGTAGGGTCCTATGGCCCTGCCCCCCAACATTGCAGGATCCTGAGCAGCTGAAGTTTTCCTGCTCCCTCTCCCCCATCCCATCCCATCCCCAAAATGTTTTCTGGCTCCTGAGGGCAGGGGAGGCCTCTGCCTGCCTCCTGCAGCCGCTCTGATTGGCTGCCCTTTCCCCAGGGGCGGGGCGAGTTATACAGGCACAAGCCTTGGCAAGGCTGAGTAGCTGACAGCGTTACTGCAGCGTGGGGTACTCCAGGGTTAGCATTGCTGCAGCGTGGGGTACTCCAGGGTTAGCATTGCTCTGCAGCATGGGGTACTCCAGGGTTAGCATTGCTGCAGCGTGGGGTGCTCCAGGGTTAGCATTGCTCTGCAGCATGGGGTACTCCAGGGTTAGCATTGCTCTGCAGCATGGGGTACTCCAGGGTTAGCATTGCTCTGCAGCGTGGGGTGCTCCAGGGTTAGCATTGCTGCAGCGTGGGGTGCTCCAGGGTTAGCATTGCTCTGCAGCATGGGGTACTCCAGGGTTAGCATTGCTGCAGCGTGGGGTACTCCAGGGTTAGCATTGCTCTGCAGCATGGGGTACTTCAGGGTTAGCGTTGCTCTGCAGCATGGGGTACTCCAGGGTTAGCATTGCTCTGCAGCGTGGGGTACTCCAGGGTTAGCATTGCTGCAGCGTGGGGTACTCCAGGGTTAGCATTGCTGCAGCGTGGGGTGCTCCAGGGTTAGCATTGCTCTGCAGCGTGGGGTACTCCAGGGTTAGCATTGCTCTGCAGCGTGGGGTGCTCCAGGGTTAGCATTGCTCTGCAGCGTGGGGTGCTCCAGGGTTAGCATTGCTGCAGCGTGGGGTGCTCCGGGGTTAGCATTGCTCTGCAGCATGGGGTACTCCAGGGTTAGCACTGCTGCGGCGTGGGGTGCTCCAGGGTTAGCATTGCTCTGCAGCATGGGGTACTCCAGGGTTAGCATTGCTGCGGCGTGGGGTGCTCCAGGGTTAGCATTGCTCTGCAGCGTGGGGTGCTCCAGGGTTAGCATTGCTCTGCAGCGTGGGGTACTCCAGGGTTAGCATTGCTCTGCAGCGTGGGGTGCTCCAGGGTTAGCATTGCTCTGCAGCGTGGGGTGCTCCAGGGTTAGCATTGCTCTGCAGCATGGGGTACTCCAGGGTTAGCATTGCTCCGCAGCGTGGGGTACTCCAGGGTTAGCATTGCTCTGCAGCGTGGGGTACTCCAGGGTTAGCATTGCTGCAGCGTGGGGTGCTCCAGGGTTAGCATTGCTCTGCAGCATGGGGTACTCCAGGGTTAGCATTGCTCTGCAGCGTGGGGTACTCCAGGGTTAGCATTGCTGCAGCGTGGGGTGCTCCGGGGTTAGCATTGCTCTGCAGCATGGGGTACTCCAGGGTTAGCACTGCTGCGGCGTGGGGTGCTCCAGGGTTAGTATTGCTCTGCAGCATGGGGTACTCCAGGGTTAGCATTGCTGCGGCGTGGGGTGCTCCAGGGTTAGCATTGCTGCGGCGTGGGGTGCTCCAGGGTTAGCATTGCTCTGCAGCGTGGGGTACTCCAGGGTTAGCATTGCTCTGCAGCATGGCGTACTTCAGTGGTTCTTTCGGGAGACAGCTACTTTCCCACCAGGGAGATCCTGAGAAGTAGCGAAAGAATAAGAGAAAAGGTGGGGGGCGGGGGAGAAAGAGAGCTAGGTGGGGAGAGGAGACGGAGGGGATCAGAGCAAAGGATGGAGAAAGTGGGATAGTGGCTTCTGTTCCCGGCTCAGACACTGCCTCATTGTGTGGTTGGGGCCAGACTCTTCCCTTCTCTGTGCAGTGATAAAGGTGCCTCGCAGTTACAAGACCAGAGCTGGGCAGGTCAGAAAGTCTGCCCATATTGTGCTTTCCATTGGTAGGTCTCAAACATTTTATAAATAGGGGTCACTGTCATTAGCCTAATTTTACAAGTGGGGAAACTGAGGCACAGAGAAGGGCAGTCACTTGCCCTGGGTCGGTATGAGGTGTAGAACGCAGGAGTCCTGACTGCCAGTCCTAGGAACTACATATTAGATCATGCAGACTCCCACATGTGATTGCGATTACCTATGGGGATGTGAACCATTAGACCCAATGTCCTGAACAAATTCCATTGTGATCAATTACCTCTATATTCTGCCTCCTCCCAGGAAGGGACGAGCTGGGTGAGCAGGGAGCACATCAGCCGGAGGGGGGCATGGCAGCTTCAGGCAGATGAACAAAGTGGAGTGAGCTGGGTTTCAACAGCCGTCACGCTGTGGCAGTTGGTTTGCTCTTTTATTTATAAAGTACATAAATACATAATCATGTACCTTAAAAAATTGCTGCTCTTTTCTCCATAGCTGCCATCGTCCTTGGAATTGGAGTAAATACAGGCGGGCAACTTTTAAACACACGGAATTGGTTGTGGGGGGGCAGGGGAAGGAACCAGCACATTATTTATCTGTTTATCTGAGTGAAATGCAGAGCTGCGGTCCCATGGATGGCACCGTCTGTTAGGCAACGATGATTTACATCACCCTAGGACTGTTCACAAAGAGCTTTGACAATGACATGGAACCGCACACCCCAGGGAAATGCAGCTACCTCTGGAGTGGAATGCAGCAGCCCTTTAACAGCAGATAATAGTGCTGCTCGGCTGTTTAGGATGAGAGGTGAAGGAAAATCTGGATGGTAGTTGAAAATGCTGGCTGGATTTACATCAGCGGGCAGTAATTGCTCAGAAATGGCATTTATGTATCAGGGAGAACGGTGGATCTTTTGCACCCAAGGCTGAATATATGTATCTCATCTGCGAGGCATCACGTCCAGGACATCCTGGCGTCACACCAGGCATGAGGCTCAGCACTGGCTCATGGCACGGACTCATCCCCACCTTCCCTGCAGCAGCCAGCTTTTTCACCAAAGTCTCTTATCCGGCCTCTGACCCAAGCCAGCTTGTGCAATTTAACACAAGCTCAGTAGAAAGGGGAGGTGACACACATATGGGGCAGCTCTAGAGATGAAAGGGCCAACCCCCTTGCCTGCCTCGCCACGTTTCTGGCACAAGTAGACATGCAGCTGGAACTGACGTAGAACGGTTACTAGGGCTGCGGATTCGTCTCGGAAAGTCACAGGTTATTGAGCATCCTTGCTGCCCAAGGCAGGCCCCCGGGGTCTGCGAGAGCAATGGCTCTCTGTCCCCCAGATCAGACCATAGCTGTGCTGTATCAGGGCCAGCGTGTGCCAGGATAGCCTGGGCTCTGTTGTGCCACCGCACAGCTGAGCAGTCCTGCTGGCGCCCATCAGAGGGCAGTGGTGCACGCACACTCGGTGGTGGGTTCATTGCCGTGTTCCCGCACTGCCCCGCATGGTGCCCACTGACACGTGATGCCACTTTGCCCGCCCTATGCTCCTGGGAATCCTGATACTCCGAGATTCTCAGGTGAGACGGGACCTGTCTGACCATGAGCTGCCGGACAGCACAGACCTGGCCCAAAACACCCCCTAGAGCAGAGCTTGGAGGAAAACATCCCATCTTGATTTAAACGTTGTCACCACAGCCCCTGGTAAATTGGTGAATTACACTCATCATTTTAAATTGATGCAAATGAGCACAATGGGGTAGGGAGGATTGGCCCTTTCTGGGATGCAAATCACAATAGTCTGTTCCATTTCCCCTCCCCTTCTTCCTGCGGGTGGGGGTTAATCCAGTGTTTTCCCCCCTTGAAGCGAGAGTGCCCATTTCTCTGCTGCTGGTTAATTATTGAGGTTCCTGGGCTGTGATAATATATTTATGCATCTCCGTCGGCGCCCCTGTCATCCCGATCACAGTTCAGGCGAGAGGACAGCCCTCTTGGGGGGAGGGTCTTGCCTCGGTCCGGGTGAGGGGTGCTGCGGGCCAACCGCCCTTTTAAGAGCAGAGCTCCCGGGGGTAGGGGGGAGGAGTGCATTGTGGATGCTGGATTTGGGGGGGTCTGTTGTGCAGCAGGCCCAGATGTGGGCTTCGCTAGAACAAAGAGACCCCTCCCCCTCCAGAGATTCAGCAGGACGAGAGTGCTAATACATAATGGATAATAATGCTCTGCATTAATGCACCAGGGATTTCAAAGCACTTGGAGAATGTAATCCATGGAAGCCCATGAGGTCAGTAGGTAAGAGCTAAGCACCGCTTCACCCGGCACAGAAATGCAGCCATCTCTGGGCTGGGACACAGCAGCAGTCTGCCAGCTACAGAGCAACACTGAAGCTGCAGGGGAAATGCAGGGAGGCAGAAAGTGTAGCCACTTGAGGTGGAAGGTGGCCGGGACAGCCCGGGATGACACTGAATCTCCTGCAAAATGTTCCATGAGCACAGCGGGGGTGGGGATAATTAGCCCTTGTTGGGCTAACAGCGTTGGGCTGTTCCATTTCCCCTCCCCGGGGGTGGGGGTGGTGATTCAAATGCTTTTCTTACGGGGTCTTTAATGACCAAAGGGGGTCAGGTGAGGTCCACAGCGCAACAGCCTTTAGCATCCCGCTGGGACATTGGTTCAGTGCTAGGAGGAGAGCACCCCCTGCTGACTCTCCTGCAGCACCTGCAGTGAGGTGCCATCACTCTGAGACCAGGGGGTTTCACCAAGTGACCCCCAGGTCTCTGCTCTGGCTATCAGGCTGCTCCCCAAGGAGCAGGGGCCCTGAGTCCTGGTGCCATATGGCGCCCTAGCGTGCATGGCATCCTACAGCAGGCCCCCAGGACAGCTTTCCCTGCTGGGCTCCTGCCTGCGGCAATATTAACAGTGTGGAGATTCGGCAGCAAAGTGTCTTGTTCTTCCCCTGACTGGGGCAGTGCCTATCTGGAGAACAGCCCCTGAGCAGCTAGCTGTTCCCCCGGAGGCCTCTCATCCACCTCCTGGCCCAGCCCCTGCAGCTTGATGGCGGAGCGGAGCAGGTCCCAGTTCCAGAGCCTCAGAACACAGCACCAGCCACAAGGGCAGGGGCGTAAGGGGGACCTGCCAGCCCCAAACATCTTAGCCTCCTGTTGGTGCCCTCCCAGTATCGCTGCAGGACTTGAGCATGCTCACCCAGCCCCCTCCCTTTCTTATGTGGTTGCATCCCTGCTTTGGGGCAGGGGGCAGAAAGAATCGGATCCTCCCCAGCTCTGAGCTCCATCGAGGGACACCAGGGAGTCAGACCCACTGGAGATCCCTAGCAGCACACTAGGGCAGGCATCCGTTTGCAAACCGGTGCCGACAATCCCACCATCGGGTGCTATTCACATTACAGGCCCTGCTGCTGAGACAGTGGCTGTTTGCTGGACTACGGCTCCTGCTGACAGGTGCCCTCCAAAGGCAAATGATGCCCGGGGATCTCCTGGCCTCCAGCATTTGTGCCTCGGTCTGACCGCGTCAAGTCCGGGCGACTGTGCGCTGGCAAAAGAGAAACGGGGTTTCAGGGACACTCGGGGCAGTGTGATTGACAGGCTGTCGTGCTGTTGGATGACTCTGCCCACTGCCGGGGTGGTACCAGCATTTCGCCTGCCGCATCCAGCCCTGCCACACTCACCTTCCTTTCACTCTCATTGCGTTATGGGCAAACAGATCTCACTGGCGAGTGTGTGTAGGACAGGCCTGTGCCTGGTCAGCAGGGGCTGAGAGCTGCAGCAAGCTCAGCCAGGGAGCTGTATGTAGGTCAAGCTGTAGCCATTTACACTTTTAGCTCCAGGGTCCCCCGTTCAATCCCTAGTGCCTCGGCCAAGAAAGTGGTCCCCTAAATGGTGGCAGATCAGGCATGGAGGGGAATCATGCATGCTTGCCAGTGGTAGGGTGACCAGACAGCAAATGTGAAAAATCGGGATGGGGGTGGGATGTAATAGGAGCCTATATAAGAAAAAGACCCCAAAATTGGGACATCTGGTCACCCTAGCCAGTGAGTTATGCAAACGTTTTGAGGAAGAGGGGTAGGACTAGCCCCTCCCCTTTGTGGCTAGGAGGAAGAGGAATCTTGAAAGTATTGGGGATGAAATGGAAAAGGTGTCAAAGCTCTGGCCTTGAGGGTCATTCTGGGCCGACTGCACATGCACGGAGAGTCAAAGGCCGAACAGCCCTTAGGGCACTGTGTGTTGTGCATGTATGTGATAGGCTGCCCTCTAGTGGTCAGGCCGCAGATAGGATAACAGACCGACAGCTAGTACCACCCTGCATGGTCCCTGTTAGCTCAACAGCAGTGACTGTGATGGCCGCAGTCCTGATTGCAAGGCCGAGCAATGTGGGTTTGTGCGGCCGCACTAGCGGGTGTGTCAGTTGCATGTCAGCTCCTTCCAAATAAACCCCCTTGTGAAAAGGGATCTGGCAGGACAGGAGGATTGTCCATTTTTTTGCCATTGGAAATGAATTTTCCTGGCAAGAACAACTGACACAAATCGTAAATCACCAGCGCTGACAGCTTCACCTCCCAGATTAGCCTAATGAGGCTCCTCGCAGCCCCATTAAACACCGATCTCCACAACGTTCGCCCACAGAGAGTTCAAAGCTGGCTGGGCCTTCCTCGCAAGGCCCTTCCCTGGAGCAGTTTAAAGGCACAGTGCAGGCAGGCTTGAGAGCCACCCTGCTGGGAGTCTGTGACCGCTTTGACTCTAACAGGCATCAGTTTTAGGGCCCGAAGGAGGTATCAAGATCAGCTAGTCCAGAGGCGCCGACACTGTGGGTGCTCTGGGTCTCAAGCACCCATCGAAAAAACATAGGGGGTGCTCAGAACCTGCAGGGCTGGATTAATTGTTTATTAGCCCAGCACCTGGACTGTGGCCCCACCCTCGGCTCTGCCCTTCCCCCGCTCGGCCTCTTCCCCCCTGGCCCTGCCCACTGCTCCACCCCAAGGCCCCGACCCCACTCGACCTCTTCTCCTTGAGGCCCCACCCACACTCTGCCCCAAGGCCCCGTCCACTGCTTGCCTGGGGGGAGGGGGTGGAGAGGAGCACCCACCAGCCAAAACAAAAGTCAGTGGCTGTGATCTAGTCTGGCCTCCCTAGTCTTTTCTGCCCCACACTACATCACTTCAGAAGCTAGTGCCCCAGCTACTAGGCCATAGGAGCTAAACAGAGGACCTTGTCCATATCACAGCTTGTCCACGGTACAATGGCCTGGCTGCACCATTGTGCTGTAACTTTTCCGCCCCATCGTAATGATCTGGAGTCTCTGGTTCTACCTTTCCATCGCCTTTTGAGCCAGCAGACACAGCTGTGGCACTCAGCAGTCAGGAAAGATTCAATCCTTCTCTATTAGAAGCTGCAGTACCTAGAGTGAGATGTCTGTCTCGTGTGTTATTACCTAGCAGGGTGGTATTTTCTTTTATCTCAAAAATACAGGGTCGAATTCAATAAAAGAGCAAAAATTGCAGCTGGAGGGCAAAAGGATTTGTTGTTTAATAAAGTGGCTCCATTGGGACTGAGGGACGGGTGGTCCTGAGAAACCTATTCCCCTGCAGTAATTAGGTTTCAGCCCATCTCTTTCCGAACTCAGCTGTGCTGGGAAAGCTCCAGGGAACAGCCGGGATGTTGCAGCTATCAATAGGTGGTGCTCTTCCCCCTCAGTCAGCATTGAGAAGAGATGAACGGAGCTGATCTGCATAGAGCCAATTTTTGCTGGGTGAATTTAGATTCTTCTTCTCTTAAGAGTGAAATCCCACCTTGTGCAGAGGGGCGGCATGTGGCCTATGCACCACTGAAGTCCTTCTGCTGACCCTCTGCATGGGAGTGATTTGTTACACTTTGGGGTTTGATCATGAGCAACGGAGGGTTGTCTCCAATGTGTTGGTTATGGGTCGGTATCAGCCAAATGGTTCCTATGAACAAGGCTCAGTTTAGGCATTGAGCATGAGCAGCACATTGTAAGTATTCACTGTCCAAGCCATGTTGCTTAGTTCGGTTTGGATATGACGGTCACGTGTCATGTTCCTGCCCCCTCCCCATGGGAAGAGCAGAGCTCATTTAGAATCCAGTTTCCAAGGAGAATAGCACTTGCGTTTATGAGATCAACATGCGCTTTCCACCAGTATTGGCTTCAAGGTTGCCGTTTTGATAAGGCCCCCTGCCAGTAAACTCACTTAGCAGAATAGTCACAGGGAGCAAAGACTAAAGGGGCGTGAGTTGGGGGAGGGGGATTTCTTTTATTTGAGGGAATATTTCCAACCACATTCTAGTGTCCCAGCATTAGGGTCACGTATTCCAAAGCGACCTCGAAAGCCAGTGAGACCTAGAGCTCGGCTCCACTCAGAAAGTTACACCAGAATAACTGTGCCGGTTAGGAGTGGGATTCTTTACCCACCTAGAGCTTGCCGACTCTAGCAAATTTTGTTGCTTTTACTAGATTCATATAGTTAACGATGCAAAAACCCCTCGTGTCCACATGGTTATACCAGTATAAAAGTCCTCATGCGAGTATTGCTTATAGTTGTATTCCGGTTCAGGAAGGGGAATAACTATACTGGTTGAAGGAGGCCCCTTTATACAGGTATAACCGGGTCCACGTTAGAGATTGTACAGCTATACTGGTAAAAATCAAACCTCTGACTGAAATAGTGATGCCCGTATGACTTGTCTAGTGTAGCCCAGCCCCTAGATGTACAGTACAACCCTGGCATAGGAGCCCTGGTCATGCACCAGGGCCCCATTGTGTTAGATGCTGTACAGACACAACAAAAAGATGGTCCCTGCCCCAAGGAATTTGCAACCTGCGTATCAGACAAGAGACAACAGATGGAGAGAGCCAGGCTGATGGGGGAGCACAAGGAACAATGAGACATGGATGGTTGGCATGATGGGCAGTGGTCTCAGCACACCAGCGGCCAAACCATTCTCAAGCTTTTTGTTGCCGTTGTGCCAAAGGAGAGATCTAAGAAGAGATCTGAAGGAGGGCAATGTGGCCGCTCTGCCGCTGGTTAGAGGGCACTTCTCCCACGTGTGGGGAGCAGAGGGGGAGAAAGCACCCACGTGCTCGTTTGAAAGTTCACCAAGTGGGCGATGGAGGCTGGCGTTTTGGCTGATCAGAGGCAGGAGCTGACATTTCAGCAGTGAATTAGAGACAAGAGTGAGGCTGGAGAGATGCCTTGAAAGTGAAGAGAAGCCGCTTATGTCTGATGTGCTAGAGAAGGGGGTGGGGGGAATAGAAAGAGGGGGGTGGGGTGACACAGTCACAGCGCAGGGCTGGGGAAATTATCTTTACAGCAGCTTGCTGGATGGGGATGAGCATGGCCAGACTGCTTTTGTCAAGGCCAGAGAGAATATAGCAGTGACTGAGACTCAAGATGACAAAAGCTTGGATGAGTGTTTTATCTGTGTGACGGATAGGAAAGCTGTATCTTAGAGATCTTATGCAGACAGAATCTGCAAGAGTTAGACATAGCCTAGCTGCGAGGATCTCAAGAGATACGAATCAAAGACAATGCCCAGGGTTATGGGCCTGAGTGACAAGCAGGAGGGTGAAATTCTCTCCGATAGAGGAAAGTTATTAGCTGGGACGGCTTGGGGGGAAGATTACGAGCTTTGTTTTAGCCAGGTTGTGCTTGAGCTGATGGCTAAACCCCCACAAGGAGCTGTCAGGGAGACGGGCTGAGATTTTAGTTTGGACAGGAGACAGGTCTGGCGTGGAGAGGTAGATCTCTGAGTCTTCAGTATAGAAACGGGAGTTGAATTTGCGTTTGCAGATGGGGATGTATCGCTCTAAATACACTGGTACAGTTAAAGCAGCAAAGCTGCATGTAGGTAGGGCCTTGGGCTCCCAAATGCCATATCACTTTTGAAAATAGGACTTAAGCCCTTTTAAAAATACTGCCCCGAGTCCTGAACCTATGGCTTAGGAGAATGCTGTGTTTCCTCTGACGAGCTGTAAAACTGAGGGCCTGGACACCTGTGGTCTTTAAACATCTCCTGACATCTGCTGCAAGATACGGGAGCATTAAAGGGACAGTGTCCGCTTCAAAATTACTTTTGTCTGTAAGTTTTGCACTACCATTATTGTGGTTAACATCTACAATCACTTTAACTGGAAGCGGGGAGAGAGAAGAAAAAATTCTTCCCCCCTCCCCCCGGTTTCCTTTGTACAGGTGACAACATTTTGCATGGAGTCAGTTTCACTCTGTTCCCTGTGCCATTAGTTAATTAATGTTCCCTGTGCAACAGGAAATAGAAAAACATTCACAATAACAGGAACATATGAAGGTAAAAGCACAACAGTTGGCAGGGGAGCCTGGGGGCCAGTGTCATAATTGAAACGGCTTTTGATTAGATTTCAGACACTCTGCTCCAACTCAGATTAGTTAATTTCATTCCAACTGCCTATAAGTCCCTCTCCAGTTTGGACTGGGTAAAGTGTTATTCATTTCCTGTCATTATCTATCTCTCCTGCAGCGTTGCCACATATTCTTAACCAGCTGCCATGTTCCATCCCAAAGGTCATTGCATTTCAGGGGTATGAGAAGTGATCCTTATTTATCTGGCCTGTGAAATGCTTGGGTCCCTTTAACCTAGCAGTGCTAGTTCCATTATTAGAAATGGATGTGACGCATGAAGCTTGGATCCAGAGCTGGGGGTGGTCCTGGGGCCAGTTTTGTTCAATATCTTCATTAATGATCTGGAGGGTGGCATGGATTGCACCCTCAGCAAGTTTGTAGATGACACTAAACTGGGAGGAGAGGTAGATATGCTGGAGGGTAAGGATAGAATACAGAGAGCCCTAGACAAATTAGAGGATTGGGCCAAAAGAAATCTGATGAGGTTCAACAAGGACAAGTGCAGAGTCCTGCACTTAGGACGGAAGAATCCCATGCACCACTACAGACTAGGGACCGAATGGCTCGGCAGCAGTTCTGCAGAAAAGGACCTAGGGCTTACAGTGGACGAGAAGCTGGATATGAGTCAACAGTGTGCCGTTGTTCCCAAGAAGGCTAACAGCATTTTGGGCTGTGTAAGTAGGGGCATTGCCAGCAGATCAAGGGACGTGATCGTTCCCCTCTATTCGACATTGGTGAGGCCTCATCTGGAGTACTGTGTCCAGTTTTGGGCCCCACACTACAAGAAGGATGTGGAAAAATTGGAAAGAGTCCAGCGGAGGGCAACAAAAATGATTAGGGGACTGGAGCACATGACTTATGAGGAGAGGCTGAGGGAACTGGGATTGTTTAGTCTGCGGAAGAGAAGAATGAGGGGGGATTTGATAGCTGCTTTCAACTACCTGAAAGGGGGTTCCTAAAAAGGATGGAGCTAGACTGTTCTCACTGGTAGCAGATGACAGAACAAGGAGTAATGGTCTCAAGTTGCCGTGGGGGAGGTTTAGGTTTGATATTAGGAAAAACTTTTTTACTACGAGGGTGGTGAAACACTGGAATGCATTACCTAGGGAGGTGGTGGGAATCTCCATCCTTAGAGGTTTTTAAGGCCCAGCTTGATAAAGTCCTGGCTGGGATGATTTAGTTGGGGATTGGTCCAGCTTTGAGCAGGGGGTTGGACTAGATGACCTCCTGAGGTCCATTCCAACCCTGATATTCTATGATTCTATGGTCTTTGGGCATCAGGAGGTTTGGTTTGGCCACATTGTAGACATAAGAACTACGCAAAAAGTTTGTACCCAGGCCAAACTTCCCAGAAGTTCAGATGTGGTTAGAGGCAACGGGGTTGGTTCAGGCCTGTCTAGGATATAAACTTGAGGATTTTATCATCGGCCTTGGCAGTTTCTGTCCCTCACAAGTGCTATAGATTCTGCCCCTGAAGAGGTTAATTTGTCAGGGAGAGGGAACATTGGGTGTGTATGTCCTTCTTGACCCCTGCAGCCAATCTTAAGCTTGAACTTAGCTTGCAAACCTATAAATGGGCTGGATCTGTGCTGAGCTCCCATGAAAAGCCAGTGGACATGGCAGGTTCTCAGGATCTGACCCTGTGTACTTAAAGATCATAAACATATCTAGTCCTTTTAAAAACCCAGCTCTAACACTCACCATCAGTCTAGGCCAGGGACAGAATCTATGACCATGGCTGTTCAACGTGCCTCTTGCAACTCCCTCGGCCTCTGTAACAGAGAGCAGAGACTCCCGGCACCTGGACCTTGTTCTTGTCCGATTCCATTTTCTGATTAAAATAAAATCATTGCAGCAAACGCATTTCAATTAGCAGGGACTCCAGTGCACGTCTGGTCCTGACTAATTGATATGACTTGCTGCAAGGAGAACTTTTGGGCTGATCAATAAACTATAGAGCATTTAATTAAGAGGGAGCCCTAAAACTTGCTGCATTGATCAACTGCAGGATTATCTTAATTAGCAACTGGCTGGTGTTCGACTCCGCTGCTCTGGAGCTCTGCACGGACCCAGGAGATCACCTTCACTGTCAGAGCTGCAGTAAAAGCAGAAAATGACAGCGGGTTGTAAATCGGGGCTTTCATAAGGGGTTTGAGGGTTGGGCTGTCTTTCAGACCATTAATAACCTATGAAGGGAAAATGGGTTTGGTGGGAGATCCCCAGCTGCCTTTTCCAGACCCAAGATGCTCAGCACATCCAGATCATGTTCCGCTCACGTGCAGAGCTCTGGTCCAGGGTAGCCTTTAGAGGCTGCCCTTAGCTAGGCAGGATACTAGAACCATAACTACGCTCGTTTCTGCCTAAGCAGGCTGGGGTGTCATGCCACACGCCTGCAGGGGTCATCAGCCAGAGGAATCAAATCTAGAGTCTCCAGGTACAAGCCACTGCTGCCCGAGCTGAGAGACCCGGCTTATTAGCCAATGCAGCCCCAGGCCCATGAAGCTTGAGCAGTGTCCCAGCCACCACTGGATGAAGCAGAGCTCCACCCTGCCCGGGGGGTGGGTTCCATGCTCCAGATTCAGCATGGGTGTAACTCAGCTTCAGTCCAGGCCAGGGTCACTTCATTGGCTTAAGCAGAGTGACTCCAGGGATGAGTCTGAGCTCCATGATCTCACTCAGAACCATAGAAATCAGAGAGCAGGAAGGGTTTAGGACCCCTATGCTCTGATCTGTGAGGACCAAACCAAGGGGATGCCCAGACACTAAGGACAGAAGGGACCATTACGATCCTCTTGTCTGACCTCCTGCAGAACACAGGCTGGCAAATGCCCCCCACTGCATCCTGCAGCCAGCCAATAACGGTACTTCAATTACTGACCGTTGGCGAGTGTTTACTCCAGCCAGGTCTGGCCGGTCCCAGGCTCCCACCCCTCCCTTTCCAAGGCTCTTACTGCTTGGAAGGTTTTCGTGGTTTTTGGCCTGAATTTACCATTGCTTTATTCCACCCCATTATGCCTGCTTCCACTCTCACTCACCCTGAACAAACCAATGGAGTTTATATGTGACTCCGCCACCCTAGCCATGGTCCAGTGATATTATAGCCGGTTACCAAGTCCCCTCCCCTTAGCCACTGCATGGTAACACTGTTTAGTAGCATGCTCCATTGGTTAGCGTGCGGGCTCAGCCGTCTGCAGCTGTGTCGTCTCTTCCCAGCTCTTCCACCGACCTTGGGTGAGTCCCGCTGCCCATCCTTTGTTGTTATAAGCTCTGTGGGGCACTATGCGTGTCTATACAGCACCCAGCCTGGTAGGTCCTGACCTCAGGAAGGATTTTTATGTGCTGCCATGCTAATAATGGAATGCAAATCATGCATGCATGCAAAACATGCAGCTCAGAACATGGACGCGCAATACTCAATTTGTAGTATTAGACAAACCTTAATGACTCTGCTGTTCTCCACAACCACACTGCTCCTACACCACTGGGAGAGGGCCACTTTAACAACACCTGTAATCCAGCAGAGTGACCACCGGGTTGGGAAAGAAAGAACCTTAGTGCCTCTGCAACTGATTTGCTGTGTGTCCTTAGGCCAGACCCTGCTCTGTGCCTCAGTTTCCCCATTTTTAAAATGAGGATAATGATACTTTACCTCCCTTTGTTGAGTACGTCGAGATTTGCAGCTGGAAAACATTCTGGCCCCGATTCTCCATTGCCTGTGTCATCATTTACACCTGGGCAACGTGCTCATCAGTCAGTGGTAATAAGTGACATTCCCTTTGCATGTGCGAATGATGACACCCGGTGCCGAGCAATGGAGAATCTGGCCCTATAAGCATGCAAAGTACAGAAATTCTATACCATGCAATCATGTTATACAAAGGCTCATCTCTCCAGGAATAGCAAAGGGAGCACAGAAAAACCCCACAAGTTTTCCCCAAGTCTGCTGCAGTGGGAGATTTGCCCTTGAAAACCCCTGGATGAACTGCTCTTGGTAGCAGCTCAGGCAGGCACGCCCCATCCAGCCAGAGATGACACAGGGATGTGTTTTGCTCCCAGCCTATGTGCCTCTGGTTCCTGCTGCATGGAGGAATTATTAGCACCTGTTCCAGAAATTACAGGACGCTGTCCCCAATTTATGGCATCAGCCCAGCATCTGCCACCTCCGCTTTTACAGGACATAAACAGGGGGATGAATTTAAAGCTGCCCAGAGCATCAGGGAGTTTAGGACTGAGTGAATATATGCAGAAGGATGTGGGCTGTCGCTAGGAAGAAAGAATTTCCAGGACAGCTAGATGGTAACTTACTAGCGGAAATCTCTGTCGAAGGAGCGAGGATGTTCGAGATAAATGAGACCAATTTTGCAAAAGAATGTGTTCTACCGAGGGGATGAAATTCAAGCCAGGACATGAGTGGGTGTGGAGAGATCTGAAGTCAGTTGGAATAATACACCTGCTTGCGCTGGATTTGACCCACTGGGGCAGATGTTAAAGAAGCTCCACATGGTGGGAACAGATTGGAGGCTGAGCTCTTTAGAAAGTCAGGCCATAATTGGCACAATGGGAGGTGCTGAGTGCTTAGAAATATGGGCCGCTGCGTTTATCCATCTAAAGGAGCAAATATACCAGGAGTTTAACCCTGTGTGGAGATCGTTAATATATGACACTGAGGTCTGTTTGCCTGTGGGCGGAGAGTGTTACAATAATGTGACACTGAAGTGATAGGTCAAATTGGAGATTTTGATTACAAACCTAGCGAGGGTTAATTACCTTACCTGTATGGTTGGAGTGTCTGGTCCCATCTGTCTGGCAAGAATTTTCCCCTAACCTGTCCTGCATTCAGAATGGCCAAACTCTGGGCCATAGGCCCAGATCTGCCCAGCACAGTGTGGGGCGTTTATACCTAAGGTTGCCAGGTGTCTGGTCGAAAAGGGACCCTGACCACTCCTGTCAGCACTGCTGACCGGGCCACTAAAAGTCCAGTTGGCACAGGGCTGGCAAGCTCCCTTCCCGGCTCCGCATGGCTCCTGGAAGCGGCCATCATGTCCCTCCGGATCATAGGTGCAGGGGTGGCCAGGGGGCTCCGCATGCTGCCCTCATGCCGAGCGCCAGCTCTGCAGCTCCCATTGGCCGGGAACTGTAGCCAATGGAAGCTGTGGGGGTGGTGCCTACAGGCAGAGGCAGCGTGCAGTGCGCAGAGCCGCCTGGCCCCGCCTCTGCTTAGGAGCCAAGGGACATGTCGCCGCTTCCGGGTGCCGCCTAAGGTAAGCGCCACTGGCAGCCCGCACCCCGAAACTCCTCCCGTGCCCCAACCCCCAGCCCTGAGCCCCCTCCAGCACACAAATTCCCTCCTGGAACCTGCACCCTCTCCCGCACCCCAACCCCCTGCCCCAGCTTGGAGCCCCCTCCCGCACTACAAACCCCTCAGGCCCAGCCCAGAGCCCCCTGCTGCACCCCAAACCCCTCATCCCTGGCTCCACCCCAGAGCTCACAACCCCAGCCATACCCCTCACCCATCCACACCCCATAGGGTTGAAGGCTACCAGCTCGACATACCGCTGCAGCTGCTGCCCCCTCTCCCCCCCCAAATCTGATTTTGTAGGGCTGCTGATTCAGCCGGGCTCCCAGCACCTCCGGCACCTAATTGCTAATGGCCACCCTTGAACCTGCGGCAGGTTCAGCTGCCATCTCTGTGCGGGCAGGCTAGCAGCGACACGGCTCTGATCTCACTCCCAGCTCACGGGGGCGGAGGGTGAAGCCGCGTCCGGACTCTGAGCAAGGTCAGCGTCACTTGGCTTCCCGGGGGCAGGGGATGGAGGCTGAGCACTGCTGGGGATTGTGAGCTGCGGGGGTCTCAGGCAGCAGCTGAAAGGGTCCCTACCAATGCCTGCTCCTGCTAGCAGGGAATGTGTTTGAGTCCCACTGCAGTGCCAGGTCGGATGTGCCAGCCTGGAGCAGGCTGCTGCTCACGATCCCACCCTCTGCTGCAGTTAGCCAGGGACAGCAATAAGGTCAGCAGCTCCTGGGTAGAGAGCCCCATCTCCCCTTCTCCCTCTGCCTGCATGGGATGCTGCAACGCCCACACCAGTCTCAGGTCCCCCAGGCATCATTTGGCTGGACAGCTCCACTCTGCCCAGGTGCAAGAACGTGGAAGGTTCTGCAGGGTCGGGGCTCCCCAGCCAACAAGCTCCCTGTCCCTATAGCATGGTGGAGCTAGCCACAGAACTGCCTTGCCTTTGGTCACTGTGGGCATCCCTGGCCGTTGCTGAGGACTCAGCTTGGCCGCAGGGGCTGTGGCCATGTTTTGTTTCACTTCACCCTGTACAGGATGCCATGAGGGGTGATTCATGGGGACAGGGCACTGGACTGCATCTCAGGAGGCCTCCCTGTGTTGTATTCTCAGCCATGCTGATGACTTGTTTGGTGCCCTTGGGCAACTTGCGCTCTGCCTCTATGCCTCAGTTTCCCCATCTGTAAAATCCAGGCAATACTGCACACTCACCTTTGAAAAGTGCTTGCAGCTTCATGGATGAGAAGTGTCATCTAGGAGCTGACTACTCCTTTTATTAGGCAGCATATTACAGAGCAAGCCAGTCACACTCGCTAATGAAGACTTTATATTCGTCCTTTGTCTGTTATTTTCCTTAATCTTAAACAGACTTTAGCCAGGCTGAAAGACACATGCTTTGCTCTTGGTGTTGTAACTGCACTGCACACCACTCAGCATTTACCTGCCAGGCAGATGCACTGGAAAAATTTGTAGATGCAATTAACAGACTTCACCCATCCGCAGGGAGACTGTCTCATTAGCTGCTAATTTTGCCTCTCCCTGTAATGAAGAGGGATTTTTGCTACATGTTTCAATCAGACGCTTCCAATTTCCCTAGAAATCTCATTTTGCCACCTTCAAACTGTTCCAGCTTGACAGCCTGGAATTAAGGAGTCCTGCTGAAATGGAGCCTGTACTGACCGCATGTAAGCATGCTCACCCTGTCTAGCTGTTCATAGTGAAATCCCTCGGAAGCCCTTCCTAGCTCCAGCCCCAGTGTCAGAGGCTTATGTGATCACCAAAAGCTAGCAGCCTTTTGGTCTAGCTGCTTGCAAGCAGCTCTGTCAGCAGCCTCCAGATCGATGGCTGGCTATAAACCAGCGAGTGCCACGCTCCTTGTATCATTTATTATTTACATTCCTCAACTGAAAAGATTTACAGCCCGGTTGTGTTTCCGACGGCCCTTTCCTCGGCAAGTGTGAACAAGGCAGAAGTGAATTTGGCTACAACGCAAACAGCCCATGCAGCCCTGGCTGTGCATGGCCGTTTGGCATGAGAAAGCTGGTTTGTTCCACCGCCTGCAAGGTTGCTGAGCATCCGTTTTCACTGAAATCTTAGTCGCGCCTGCCAGGCAATGCAGATGAAATACACAAGGCACATGCCACGCCTGGGAGGATAGTGCAGGCTAGTGGTTAAGGCAGCCAGACCTCCTGGAGTCTGTTCCCTTCTCTGCTACTGGCTTGCTTTTTGGCCCTGGGAAAATCACTTCTCTTCCCTGTTCCTTGCTTTTGCCCATCTGTAAATGGGAATAATACGGGTGTGCCGTTCTACTGCACTCTGTCAAGAGCCAGCTGTATGAAGAATGCCAAACAGAACATTGCCCCACGCAGCCCCTGCCCCATGCATTGACAGTCGCAGATACTAATGGACGGAGGCATTCATTAAGCCTCAGATAACAAGAGTTAATCTACCTCGTTCCTTGTGAGACAGGAGAGAGTTACATTTTATGGATGGGGAAAGTGAGCCTGGAGAAGCGGAGTGACCAGTGCCAATCAGCAGCAGGCCTAGGAAGAGAACCCAGGAGTCCCCACTCCCAGCTTCCTCGTCAAGCCATTAGCAACGTTCCCCGGTTTGTGATGATGGGGACTGCGATGGGTCTGGGACAGTGAGAGCCTGGGTTGTGGTGAGTTAGCAGTGTGTGGAGAGAGAAATCCAGTGTATTATAACCTCCATTCTTCTCACTGCACCCCGGTACCAAGATGAGTCTGGCCCAGCCCTGCTTGTGAATAATCCCAGGGAGTTCCAGGACCCAAATGCACTAAGTCATTCCTGGGCATGAGCCTTTGCCAAATTGGGGCCACAATGACTGGTGCATTTTAACCACAGCCTGGAAGAATTGTGAGCAGGCAGCCCAGCGCCCGGAGGAGACAGGCCAAGACGCTGAGAACAGCACTCGATGTTTGAATGCCCAAGGAACATGGCTGATTTGCCAGGCTGGAGGAACCCTTTGTCTCTGCAATAGGTCTTTGGTGGGGACAGGCCTGCGCTGTCGCCCTCTTTGACAGCTGCTTGGCTGTGCACATCTGGCTCTGTGCTCCTCCGGCAGATGTTACCACCCTGCCCCTCCCTGCAGAACACAGGATGGGTGAGTAGCTATGTTAACCCATCAGCTCAAACAGGGGACCCACCACAGCAGAGTCAACTTGGGCTTGAAATACCTGGTTCTGAGAGCAGGACAGCAGCGCAGATTCGTTAAGAGTTGCTTCTCTTACCCTGTGCCCATTCTAAGTGCACATTGGATTCTCCTAAGGAGGGGCATCATGGAGCTGGGGCTTGGACCCCCTTGGGGATCTGCCTGGGGTCCCCGTCTGAAGGGGAGATACAGAGAGGTGAAGTGGTTTGCCCAAGGTCACGTAACAGGTCAGCAAAGAGCCAGGAATAGTACCCAGCTGCTCTGAGCCCCAGATTCTACCCACTAGACCCTGCTCCCTTTCCAGTTGGGAGTCACTGTTAAAGGGATGTGAGTTCCCTTCCCCCACCTAAGACTGCCACCCCTCCAGTCTGGGTTTTGGCTTGTTTGTCCGGGTGCCATTTGACAAGCCCCGATGTCTGGTTTTTTTAATCTGTCGGGGGAAGGGGGAGGCGGAGAAGGGGGCGAGGCCTCAAGCGAAGAGGTGGACTCAAGAGTCCCATTTCCAGCCATTAGAAAGGTGGCAAGCCTACCCCCACCAGCCCAATCTTCCTTCCTCTCAAACGAAGCTGCAAATTAACCCGTTCCAGGGAATGTCCCCCATCGCCATGGAACCCCAATCACTGGTTAACATTCCGCTCCGGGGTCTGCTCACCAGGCACCACAACCAAGATCAGCTGCTGCTTCCTCACAGACCCGTTTCTCCAGGCAGGAGACTTCACTTCTCACCTTGGATTGCTGAGTGGGGGAGGAGGGGCACTAACTCCCGGTAGCCCAGCTGATAAAGGTACCCCTAACCTGAAGCATAAATAACACTTGTTAGCCAGTGACACACGCATTTCACTCAGCCCATTAAATGCAGCAATCTAAAGCAATTCAGCTTGCGTCCCTCCAACTAATGAAATTGGCCAGCGCTCTGTGTTGATTTTTGTCTGAGTCGTTTTGGTTTGCAGTAAATTCTCCTCAGCAGCACTGTCCCTGATCATTCCCCCGCTGACCTTCACTTCGCTTGGAGCAATTGCCTGGTAGGGCCACGGAGAAGCAAGAGGGGATTTGGGGGCTTGTGTCCCATTGGGCTTTTCACGATAAACTCATTGTTTACTGTACAGTTATAATTCAGCTATAGAAAATGCTTACTCCAGCCAAATGAGGTCTGAGAGGTGGGGAGGTTTGAAGTGTTGGTTTGAGAAGTTATATGGGGTGCAAAGTAACAATAACCCCTAGCCTCTATTCAGTGCTATTCACCAGAAGTGCTCAGTGCACTTTACAAAGGAGGTAAACCTGATATTACTGGGGAAGCTGAGTCACAGAGCGAGGCAGCAGCTTGCCCAAAGCCATCTAGGACTAAGGTGGGAATAGATCCCAAGAGTCCTAGAACAGTGTGCTGTCCACCATGCCATAATGCCTCCGTGTGTAGCTTGCCAGACACGTAATATAGCTCCACACAGAAACACATCAAAGCCTGTGATACTGAGCAGGGTAAAACTGGGGTGTAGTGAGATGTACCTGAGAAAGCGGAGAGACAGAACTGGACTCTGATGCATATAAAGGAAAAGAGGATTCTTTATTGAGGCTGCTGGACATAGACAGACCCTGTGGTTCTCCCTGGCTCCTAATGTAACTGCACAGGGTCTCCCTTAGTCCTGGCGTGGACTCAGCTGTTATGAGAACACTCCAGCACATGCGACAGATGGATTTGGTTGGAAGGAAAGTGCTTGAGCAGCATCTAGTGACCCCAATGTACTTCCTCTTTCAAAATGGGCTGCAGAGAAATGCAAAGGGAGATCCTTTGATGTACTGCCCACTCCAAGCGTTCAGAAATCATCTCTGGCCCCAAACATTCATGAAATTGTCTTCAAAATCGTGAGATGAATATGTTTCTGTACTTTTAAGGTTCTGAGCCTTTAATGTTCATATTTGCCAGCTTTTCTCTGCAGCCACAGGGGCTAGAAACTTGGGACCAGGTCTACAAAGAGATAGGCAGGAACTGGAATTGCCATTTCATGGGAAGTTCTGCCATTTCTAAATTCACTTTCATTTCAGATCAGAACAAAATACAAAGAATTTTGAAATGTCCTGCAAAGTGAAATGAAAAAAAAAATCATTTTACGTCAATCAAAACCGTTCATTGTTACTGTGACATGTTTCAATTTTTAAATGTTTTTATACTAGAAAATAAAATAAAATTTAAAACAAAAACTGATTTTGAAATGAAAAGTTGAAATGGGCCTTGCCAAAAATGTCCAAACGGAAGGTTTCAACCCTATGGAAATGCTTTTTTTAAAAACAAAAATCAAAACAAAATTTCATTGAAATTGACATGTTCCTGCTGGTCGTTTTGGTTTCTGTGAAATGGCATTTTCCCTCTCGGTGCTGACTGGGAGTTACAGATGTGCCTATAGGACTTATGTACCTACCTCCAATCAACTTTCAATGTGAAGCAAGCCCCCAACCTGCTTAGATGTTTGTAAATCTCACTAGATGCCTGGCTGAACCTTTAAGTGCTTAAATACCTTTGCAAAGCTGGCCCTTACTCTTCTTAAATGAAACAGAGAGTCTCTCATCTCCAAGCCCCGGACTTTAAGAACAACCCCAAATTTGAGACATGTGATAAAATTGTGGTAACAATGAGGTTGGGCTAGAACTGGGAGTGGTCTCTGTCAAGCAGTAAAGGGGTGAGAGAGATCCTGGTAGTTAATTTAATCCATCTAGTTGATCGTAAATATGGAGCAGCAATTCATTCCTGGACACG
Organism: Chelonia mydas; assembly: GCF_015237465.2. Classification (NCBI taxonomy): domain Eukaryota; kingdom Metazoa; phylum Chordata; order Testudines; family Cheloniidae; genus Chelonia; species Chelonia mydas. The sequence goes on along the minus strand of NC_051259.2, from coordinate 15,358,387 downwards.
GTAGCAAAACCCATCTGAACAGAGCCCCTGGGCAGAACTGCCCTCATGCTTCTCTTTGCTGAGCAGACACAGCAAATGCATTGCATGATCTGCATGCAGCATATTCACTGGGACAGGTTTTTGCAGCGGAAACCTCTTTGCACCCTATTACTCCATCACCAAGAAAAGCTCTTTGGTTCCATTTTAAGAGTCTTGTTATTTATTATTTGTATTGCAATAGCGCCTAAGGGCCACGGACCAGGGCCTGACTGTGCTAAGACCTGTACAGAACCAGAAGAATTGTGTTTTAAGAGTCTGTTCTCTGCGTTTCCTTGCTACCTGATGCTGTATGTCATTTATGAAGCAATGCAGGAGGTTTGCAATAAATTCCATGCAGCTCTGATAGACTTGGGATGTGTGGGTGGATGTGCGTGTGTATTATATACCACTAGTTCTCCATTAGATCCAAAATTGTAAAGTCTAAGCGTATTTTCTAGAGCTGACCAGAGAATGACCCCCAGCCCCAAATGTAGGTTTTTGGTTTTTCAATGAAAATCCAAATATTTTTTTTCAAAAGCACGGGAGGTGTGGGGGGGTGGTTGTGAAAATTTTCATTTTTGACATCACCCCTTTTTTTGAATGAGAAACATTTTTATGCAAACAGTGTTGACCGGCTCTAAGATTTCCTCATGTTACAAACCATAGACAATACAGGGAAGGGGAAGTTATTTTGCAACTGACTGGAGAGACCTGTGCAGTCCCTTACACAGAGCTAGCTGCTCCTGGGGCAGTTGTGGAATAATAATAATAATCCCTAGCTCTTATATACCCCTTGGCATCAGTAGATCTCAAAGGGCTTTACAAAAGAGGCAGTGTCATTGTCCCCATTTTACAGATGGAGAAACTGAGGCACAGAGAGGGGAAGTGACTTGCCCGCAACTGCATCCCCCTAGTGATGGGGTTGATCCAGACACTTGCATTTAAAAATCTCAGGCTGCAGCTCAGGGAAACGCATTTCCAAATGCCCCTTTTCACTTTAGCACAGTCATGGTTGAGATCACTGGGTGTCAGATGCTCCTGCCCCACATAATTGAAGGCTAAGGCCCAACTCCTGCCACTTTTTGCATGCAGGCACAGCACTCCTCCAGGATGCAAGAAATTGCAGGATCAGGGTTTAAAGCTTTTCAGCCAACATGTATAAGCGTCAGTGGGGACACTTAGATAGAGAGATAGAGACACAAACCCAACACCAAATGCCAGGAATCATGGCCAAAAAACATAAGATTGGCTTAAAATTAGTAAAGTATTTATTTTCCTTGCACACGGGTATTTGAACCTTTAGGAGTCGTGTTTTCAAGCTTTTCTCTACAGCCACCATATGTACATATATGAGAGATGTGATTCCCATCTAATGCCGTGACTCCAGGTGCTCGGATTTTAAGAAAAACACTAAGTATCTGGTGACGAAATCAGGGAGTTGGCAAGGCTGCCCCCTCTTTCAAACCTTATCTAAAATGAATTCTGTAATTAAGGATAATAGGCCTGAAGCCAATAACAAAAACAGAACTAAATAAAGAATGGAATAGTAGGCAGAGAAACAAATACTGAGACGGTCTTTAATTTTACATGCATTCAGAAATCCCTATGCAATATTTAAAACCGCATCAAAGCCTTATGTATGGATTATGACAGACACGTGCCATTAAAAAGTCATGGTGGTAAACAAAGAGAATTCTGTACACGAAGAGCAATGAATCATGAAGTAACCGACTGATTTGGAGGTAAAGGTGGCACAGTTCGAATTTTCTACTGTCCTGTAAAGGACCCTCGGAAAGCCACTTGACAAATACCAGCTGTTCTTTTGTATTGATTTCACAGAAAGAAAAGGAGGACTTGTGGCACCTTAGAGACTCACCAATTTATAAGAGCATAAGCTTTTGTGAGCTATAGCTCACTTCATCCGATGAAGTGAGCTGTAGCTCACGAAAGCTTATGCTCAAATAAATTGGTTAGTCTCTAAGGTGCCACAAGTCCTCCTTTTCTTTTTGTGGATACAGACTAACACGGCTGCTACTCTGAAACCTGATTTCACGGATTTCAGAGTAGCAGCCGTGTTAGTCTGTATTCGCAAAAAGAAAAGGAGGACTTGTGGCACCTTAGAGACTAACCAATTTATTTGAGCATAAGCTTTCGTGAGCTACAGCTCAGAGTTTCTCTCAGTCTGGGCTAGGAAATTTTCCCTGAAACAAATTAAACTCAGGGATGAATCTGGCCCTGGCACTTCATTCCGGGTTTTCCCATTCGTCTGTGCCAAAGAGGTGAGTTCAGCCAGAGACCCTAGTGCCAGTGCACTGGATGAAGCTGGGGAGAGCAACTACTCCTCCAGTGCTGCAGAGAGGCAGGTAATTGAAGGACATTTCAACAGAAGAATGAACTGAGCTAAACATGACATGTCTCACTTCCATTATTATCCCCTTGCTTGAGTCTCCAAAGCCCAGCCCTACTCTTGGCCTGTAACCTAAGTCACAGGCTAATGCCCAAACCACTCTAGTCTCTGTACACTGCTCTGCTGCCTGTGGGCCCAGACCTGCTCCCAAGATAGCTTTGCCATTGTCTTCACCAATACCATAGATGCGGTGGTTCTGAGATGGAATGCAGCTTCCAGACCTCCTTACACACCTCCTGTCCCGCTGGCAGGGAGAGTCCTTCTTTCTATTCAATGCAATTCACTGCAGGACAAACCCCATCAGATGGCTCAGAATCAGAAAAATGGCTCCGAGCCTCTTCCATCATTGGGGAAGTTTGGACCCTGATCTGAACTTCACAGCTCTGGCCCATGCCTCTGTCTCTCACTGCCACTGTCAAGCTCCAGCTCCTTTCCCTGCAGCCAAGAAGGGCATTCTGGAGCATCCTTCTTTGCCATCAGCTCAGTGTGTCTGTGCACCTGGCTTGCTGCTGGAGAGCTGAGTGTGAAATGTGCCCGGAGAGAATGAATTGCCAGGAAAGTGCCAGTTCATTTTTATAGATTCATAGATTCCAGTCCCAGAAGGGACCATCACAGTTATCTAGTCTGACCTGTATAACTGTATAACCTGGCTGACATGGGCCAGAGAACTTCCCCCAAATCATTCCTAGAGCAGAGGTTTGAGAAAAAACACCCAGTCTTGATTTTAAAATTGCCAGTGATGAGGAATCCACCACGATCCTTGGTAAATTGTTCCATTGGTTTTGCTATTCCAGTTTTGCTAGGGAGGCAGTTGCTCACAGTCTCTTAACAAATCAGGGGCCTGTGGCCTGCAGTTCAACATGGGGAGAGGTTCCTACCTGCTGACCCTATGAGCTCTTGGCTACCCGTTCCACTGACTCAAGTCTCCCCAGTCCCTCCTTCTCCAACTCCAGCTGGTGATTATTCCTAATAAAACCTCCCTGCCATGATGTATTTGCCAGACGCTGGATGATGAATCATGCAGACATTTCAGTCTATTGTAACTAATTGTCCATGGGATTTCCCATTAATTACATGATACTCTTTGCCTTTAATGTCTCACGAGCCGCTGTGCAATGAGTAATTCTCTGCTCTGTCCCCCTTCGTTCTTTTCCAGATAGCAGCGCTGGAGAGGCAGATCTTCGACTTCCTGGGCTATCAGTGGGTGCCCATCCTGGCTAATTTTTTACACATTATGGCTGTCATCCTGGGCATCTTTGGGACCATCCAGTACAGATCCAAATACCTCATAATGGTACGTCCAAGAGGCCGACTGGTGCACCCTGCCTGCTAGTGCATCTCTTTTACCTCCAGCACTTTGGCCAGCACTCCGCGGGGCTCACTGCAAATACTTTACTGCTTTACTGCTCGGGGGCTATCGGCTGGCACCGGCCAGCACTCAGCAGTAATGATGATAATTTGTAATGGCCCAGATTTGGCCAAGGAGATCCATGCCTGGAGAGGCCCTGCATGCCCCCCGAGAAACGGGGAAGTCAATCACATCTGCATCACCATCCCCCTCTGCTCAGCACCCTGCTGAGGGCTCGTCGTGATCCTCATGGAGGAGAGGGCAGGACGGGATGCAGGCCAGGGAGCCTGTGTGGTCCCGGAAAGACTGGTCAAAAGCAATAGAAAGATCCCTCCCATTGGGTCGCAGAGGCAGCTTGTTGCCAGCTTCGTTAATACTAAGGGTCCCTGTGTATATATAAGGGTTCCCAGCAGGCCTGCCCCCGTCTGCTATTATGAAGTGCTGTGTGACCTCACCTGGCTCTGTCAGCGGCTCCAGCAGGGAGAGAGAGCCCTGTATCAATGCGGGAGAGAGAAGAGGGGGCAGTGGAGGTGGCCAGCCTGACTGGAGTTTCATTGCACACTTAGGATTCAACCCAGTTCATTAAGGCTTTTCAGTCCTTACAGTGGCCATAGGTGCAGTTTTGATGGACCCCAGCTGAGTTAAAGTGAAGTTCTGAGTGACCGTAGGTCAAGGTATGATGCAGTTTCCAGTAACTGCAGGCCACGTTATGGTGCAGTTTCAGGTAACCCCAGGCTGAGTTAGGGGCAGTTTCAAGTGACTCCAGGCCAAGTTAGGGTGTGGTTTCAAGTGACCCTGAGCTGAGTTATAGTGATGTTTCAAGTGACCGCCAGGCCAGGTTATGGCTCCAAGTGGGATCTGCTGTTTCATTTGGTTTAGACAGAAAACTGGGTGAAACTGGCTGTTTGAGCAGAGTCTTATTCTGAGATTTGAGGTTCACTTGAAGCTCAGGGAGAGTGACCCCCTTGTGAACGGCCACAAAGAAAATGAGAAAAGACGGGGGAGTTTGGGGGAAGGAAGTGACAGGAAGGGGAAGCTGATTGAATGTGGAGCAGGGTGGGAATGAAATGGGGGTGAGGTTTTCCTTCCAGAATCCCTCCCCCGTGCCCGCTCCTGGGAGTGGGCGGCAGGAGCAGAGGAACTGAGGAAACCAGCCACACAGCGGCGCAGATGGTTGAAAAGCTGCTGGTGGAACGTCTGATGCAACGAAATGAAACCGTTTCATGGGCACAGACTGATTCTGCTGAAATATTTGATAAAAAAACCCACCACCTTTTATTTCGATAAAGTCAAAGGGCTCGGATTGCACCTGATTGTTGGGACTCTCATGTCATATGATATTGAACTCCAAGCTAGACAGTCAAAGTGAAGTGTTTGGACTGCAGAACAAGAAGCAATGGTCTCAAGTTGCAGTGCGGGAGGTCTAGGTTGGATATTAGGAAACACTATTTCACTAGGAGGGTGGTGAAGCACTGGAATGCGTTCCCTAGGGAGGCGGTGGAATCTCCTTCCTTAGAGGTTTTTAAGGCCCAGTTTGACAAAGCCCTGGCTGGGATGATTTAGTTGGGGATTGGTCCTGCTTTGAGCAGAGGGTTGGACTAGATGACCTCCTGAGGTCCCTTCCAACCCTAATCTTCTGTGATTCTATGCTGAGCTTTGGTAAGTTCATTTTGATGTTTCGTGGGAAATTCCACCAGCCCCTCCCGTGCAGCCACTTTTTACACGGGTGCAACACATCGATCCAAGGGATTTGCATCAGTGCAGCTGTACTGGCAGAGCTACCTCACGCTGGTCTACACCGAAAAACTGTGCTGGCATAAGTAAATGTCCTTTCCCCAGAATAGTTTAAACCAGTTCCCCAGTGCAGGGACCTGATTTAAACTAGGCCGCACAACAATTCTTTTGCCAGTATAAATTGCATCTCCCCTAAGGGGGGTCACTGGTACAGCTATATCAGCAAACCCTTTCTTGTGTAGGCAAGGCCCCATATAAATAATCCCAGTGCTGACAAGCCCCGAAGCTTTCTTAATGATGCTGTAATTCCCAGCCAATTACCTGGGAAATGTGGTCAAAAGACTGTAGCCAGGGCCAAACATCAGCTAATTCATCCTATCTAACTCTCCCACTTGTCTGCCCCAGGGGACAGTTCAGTTACCATGATTATCCTTGTTCTACATGGTGTGAATAACTATGCAAGGAACTGGGAATCCAGACTCCTGGTTCAAGTGACAGCACTGCCCCTGATTTGATGCATGGTCTTTGACAACTCACACCAACTCTCCATGCCTCAGTTTCCCCACCTGTGAGACAGGGAGAACAGTCCTGCTGTAATGCACAAGAGGAAATGGGAGGATCTTCCCAATGTTTGTGAAGTGCACCAACATCCTTAGATGTCAGGTGCTATGGACTTGCATGGTATTTTTGTAGAACAAGTTCTGTTCTCAGCTGCACAAATGCAATTGCTGCAAGATGATTTCCTCTGGTAATAATATCACACTTAGCTCTCAGAATCTGTAGATCTCAAAGCACTTTACAAAGGAGGGTAAGATTTATTATCCCTACTTTACAGATGGGGAAACTGAGGCACAGAGCATATCAACAACTTGCCCAAGGTCACAAAAGAAGTCTGTAGCACAGCCAGGACTAAGGGCTGAGGTCTCTTGTTCCAGCCCATGGGTTGCACTGCCTTTCTCTGCTGGCGCTCTGAATGACAGCACCATAAATGCTGTCATGTGACATCCTGCCCTGTACGGTAGAATTCACAGTCAGTACACACCACAGTCAGTGTCTCGTTCTGTGCCAAAGAGCTCTGGAGAAGCCTTGAGCATTTCCTCTCCCATCCTATTCTGTACTGGGCCCCCCGGTGAGAAGGTGGAAATGCCTCTACAGGGGCAAGGTTGGTAAAGCTGGGCTTCAGCATTGATTTTAATTACTGGAACCACTTCTTTATCATAGGGGTCTTCTGCTTTAACCCCTCCTGGACCCTGCCTGTGATCACCCCACACCTGGCTCGGGAGGAGTGGATGAGTGTGTTTAGTTTGACTTTGTCTGGTCTCTGTCCTTTTAGAGATGGGCCTGAGCTTCAATGTTCAGATCCCATTCAGGCTTTCCCTGAAGTCTGGGAGCATTTAGATGGGAGAGGAGTCGATGCTGGGGGAGAAGGTTGGTCTAGAACCCTTCTCTGGTTGATTCAATTGCAATTTATTAGCATAAAGCGCAAAAGTGAGTAGCTTAATCTAGTATCCTGAGTCCTGAACACAGATCTGGGAGCCAGGAGATTTCATATCTGATACTGACTCATTGTATGACCTTGGGCAAGTCACTTTGCTTTGTGTGCTTCTGTTTCTCCATCTGTAACAGGGGGATAATAATACCTATGCACCCATCCTGGAAGTGTATGTGTGGCATTATATGGTTAATTAGTTGATATTTGTAAGGTGCTGCAGGTATGTGATAAATTATAACAGATTTTCACTTCCAGAGCCCTGCATGCTTTTGGGGCCAACAGATTACAAACTCTGGGCCTGATCACCTTGTCGCTGCTGCTGGTTTAAATCAGGAGTGACCCCACTGAAGTTTGGTGTAAATGTGGTGTCCATGAAAGCAGAGCTGGGCCCATTACTCATTAAACAATGCATTTGCTTGTGCATGCTGGGTAGCTGCAGGCAGCGATGGGAGCCCATGCGCCAGCCCAGGTTCTGCATGCCCAAATGCATGGTGCAGGCAGCTGTCTCTTTCTGCAAGGCCCATGTGCGTAAGGCCTGATCCAAAGCCCCTTGAAGTCAGCAGAAAGACTCCCCTTGACCTCAGTGGGATTTGGCTCAGGGCAGAAAGCGGGGGCAGGAGAAATCTCAGTGCTGTTGGGTCTCCTTCAAATGCCCTGCCCGAGGGCAGAGCCCCCTGGCAAGGTCTCACGCCACCCAGCTGCTTTTCTCTCCTGCTGCTAAGGGCCATTTTGCCCTTCTGCATTTCTGAGCCTCTGTCTCTTTCTCTCCCCAGTACGCGGTGTGGCTGGTGCTGTGGGTTGGATGGAACGCATTCATCATCTGCTTTTACCTGGAAGTTGGACACCTGTCACAGGTAATTACCTCTCTAATGGCACTGAGCGCTGGCTCCTCCAGAGCCATTGATCAGCTTGGCATCCCTGCCTCTTGGGTTTCACATCCTTCCCCTTACGTCTGGTATTCCTCATGCACATGGAGGTCATGGTGCTGGGGAAGAGCAGCGCTGGGGTGGGAGGGCGCAGGGCATCACCACTTGTGCCATTGCAGCTGCTTACAGGTTTGCAACTTTCTTTCTTTCTTTCTTTCTTTCTTTCTTTCTTTCTTTCTTTCTTTCTTTCTTCACACCGTAGCACTGCAGAGACTGATGAGCCGATAGCCCTGGCTTGGGGGAGGCGGTGGGGCTAAGTGATCTGCATGTTTCCCTCAGATGCAGCTCAGCTGCTGTTCGAAGGACGGTGTAGTGAATTGGGCGTTGGACTGAGGGTCTGGAGACTGGGTGTCCTTGAGTGACCTTGGGGAAGTCACTTAATCTGCCCTGTGCCTTGGTTCCCTATCTGTAAAGTGGGATGATACTTCCCTACCGCACAGCGGTGTTGGGAGGATAAAGTTCTATTGATGGTGGTGACATGCTCAGACTCTGTGGGAATAAGGATTTAGCTGCACCTCAGTTGTCACCTGCAACATCACCTGGCCTCCACACACACAGCTCTGTTGGTGTCCCTCGGCCCTGACTTGCAGCACCGCCAGCTATCCCAGTCCTGAGTTGCAGCTGGTCAAAACATTTCCAGCGGAGCATCTTTCAGTTGGAAAACGAGAGACAAGGTGGGTGAGGCAAAATCTTTTATTGGACCAACTTCTGTTGGTGAGAGACAAGCGTTCAAACTACACAGAGCTCTGGGGAACCCTGAAGAGCTCTGTGGTGCTCAAAAGCGTGTCTCTTTCACCAGCTGAGTGGGTCCAATAAAAGATGTTTCCTCCCCCACCTTGTCTCTCTCAGATCCTGGGACCAACAAAGCTACAGCGACAGTTGGAAAGTGGAGAGTCAATGAATTTGGAATGTTTTGCAGGAATGTAGCGATTTTGTCAACATTTTTGTGGGAAATTAACTAAATGTTTCATTTCAATAAGGTCAAAATGATTTGTTCCGACGTAATCATTTTGACTTTATGGTATGTTGGATGAGCCAAAATAATAAAGTCAAAACCTTTTAGATTTTGAGAAGGTCAGAACAAAATATTTTCAGAATATTTCTTTTTGTAAAAAATTCTGAGATTTCAGGTTTTCAGCCGAATTTAGGGTGAGGCTGAATTTCAAAATCTTGGAATTTGCTGCGGGATGGAAATTCTGGTTTTTGGCCAACTCTATTCTGAGTCTCTCTTAGTGGAGCTTTGTGGCTGTGTGGGGAGGGGGACAAGGATTGTCTGGATGAATATGCCAAGGCTCCAAACTTGGTTTCTACTTTTAACCTCACCCAGATTTGCAGCGGCTGGGGTGACATCCTGGCTCCACTGAAATCAATGGGAATTTTGCCACTCACTTCAAAGGAATCCGGATTTCATAGAATCATAGAATCATAGAATATGAAGGTTGGAAGGGACCCAGGAGTCATCTAGTCCAACCCCCTGCTCAAAGCAGGACCAATCCCCAACTAAATCATCCCAGCCAGGGCTTTGTCAAGCCTGACCTTAAAAACTTCTAAGGAAGGAGACTCCACCACCTCCCTAGGTAACGCATTCCAGTGTTTCACCACCCTCCTAGTGAAAAAGTTTTTCCTAATATCCAACCTAAACCTCCCCCACTGCAACTTGAGACCATTACTCCTTGTTCTGGCATCAGCTACCACTGAGAACAATCTAGAGCCATCCTCTTTGGAACCCCCTTTCAAGTAGTTGAAAGCAGCTATCAAATCCCCCCTCATTCTTCTCTTCAGCAGACTAAACAATCCCAGTTCCCTCAGCCTCTCCTCATAAGTCATATGTTCCAGTCCCCTAATCATTTTTGTTGCCCTCCGCTGGACGCTTTCCAATTTTTCCACATCCTTCTTGTAGCGCGGGGCCCAAAACTGGACACAGTACTCCAGATGAGGCCTCACCAATGTTGAATAGAGGGGAACGATCACGTCCCTCGATCGGCTGGCAATGCCCCTACTTATACATTCCAAAATGCCATTGGCCTTCTTGGCAACAAGGGCACACTGTTGACTCATATCCAGCTTCTCGTCCACTGTAACCCCTACGTCCTTTTCTGCAGAACTGCTGTCTAGCCATTTGGTCCCTAATCTGTAGTGGTGCATGGGATTCTTCCGTCCTAAGTGCAGGACTCTGCACTTGCCCTTGTTGAACCTCATCAGATTTCTTTTGGCCCAATCCTCTAATTTGTCTAGGGCCCTCTCTATCCTATCCCTATCCTCCAGCGTATCTACCTCTCCTTCCAGTTTAGTGTCATCTGCAAACTTGCTGAGGGTGCAATCCACACTATCCTCAAGATCATTTATGAAGATATTGAACAAAACCGGCCCGAGGATCGACCCTTGGGGCACTCCACTTGGTACCGGCTGCCAACTGGACATGGAGCCATTGATCACTACCCGTTGAGCCCGACAATCTAGCCAACTTTCTATCCACCTTATAGTCCATTCATCCAACCCATACTTCTTTAACTTGCTGGCAAGAATACTGTGGGAGACCGTGTCAAAAGCTTAGCTAAAGTCAAGGAACAACACGTCCACCGCTTTCCCCTCATCCACAGAGCCAGTTATCTTGTCATAGAAGGCAATTAGATTAGACAGGCATGACTTGCCCTAGGTGAATCCATGCTGACTGTTCCTGATCACTTTCCTCTCCTCTAAGTGCTTCAGAATTGATTCCTTGAGGACCTGCTCCATGATTTTTCCAGGGACTGAGGTGAGGCTGACTGGCCTGTAGTTCCCAGGATCCTCCTTCTTCCCTTTTTTAAAGATGGCCACTACATTTGCCTTTTTCCAGTCGTCCGGGACCTCCCCCAATCGCCATGAGTTTTCAAAGTTAATGGCCAAGGCTTTGCAATCACATCTGCCAACTCCTATAGCACTCTCGGATGCAGCGCATCCGGCCCCATGGACTTGTGCTCATCCAGCTTTTCTAAATAGTCCCGAACCACTTCTTTCTCCACTTCTTTCACTCCATGTCTCCAGAACTGAAGAGCTGGTGTGTTTCCCCTCCGCCATCTCCGCCCTTCTACGTCTTTTCATCTTCAGTGCTCCACTCGCTTCATATTACAACCCATGAAAACTGCAGACTTCTTCACTGTGTGTCCAGTGGCACCAATTCCAGGCATTGGAAACACAGTGCAGACTTCAGAGCAAGGGACGGGTCGTGGGCAGATGGCCTAGAGTCCAGCGTCTCAGGGCTGGAAGGTCTCTGCCCCTCGGACTCTGTGTAAGAATGTGAACTACGCCCTGGCGGGTGGACGAGCACGCTGTGCAGCAGGGGAGCCCAGGAGCCCTGGACTGCGCATAGTGGCTTGTTATTGTCGGGTCTCTCCGGAGCACAGAGCTGCACATGCTGGTTTTTGGGGTAGCTCCTGTAGACTGTACAGCGCTCGCTGGTTTGTTTTTGTCAAGCTGTCTGTAAGGGCTGGGCACTGCCCCCGATTTTATTATTAATTATGATGATTATTACTGTAGAGGCTGGGAGCCTTAGTTATGGACCAGCACCTCATGGTGCTAGGTGCTCTGCGAACATAGAACAAAGACGGTCCCTGCCCCAAAGAGTTTCCGGACTAAGAATAAGGCAAGAGACAGCAGATGGAGACAGACAGGGGAGTACATGGAAACAATGTGACGATAATGGTCAGTATGACAGGCAGTGGTCTCGGTCCAAGGGTTGCTCATTAGTCTTGTTTTGGTCACCATTTTTCTCCTCACAGGTTCTGGGTGTGATGGTCTCTCCTCATGGTATTTTGATCTCCTCATGGCGTGCAGGCACCAGTGATTTCTCCTCCCAGTGATTTGTATGCAGCGTTATTTTCTCACGATGGCTGCTCCTTGCAACTCTTTCTTTCTGGGGCATTCCGGTTGCTGTACTTTTGTCCGGCAACAGTTTCTCCTCACACGACCCATACTGTGATTCTTTCAGACCAGAGATGGTTTCTGCTCACCAGGATTCAACCTACATGATTTCACGCCGCGCTGGTTGTTTCCACCCCACATTGACATGACCCCGGTGCTCGCACCTCAGAAAGAGCAATTGGGACATGTTGTTCTTTGGTGCTCACTGATGCCTCTTCTAACGGCATCTGGAGAGCCACCAAACAGGGTCACTCCCATGGGGTTCTACAGGGACTCATTTCTGGGTCGCAGGGAAGGACGGCGGCATCTCAATGGCTATAGAAGAGCCCCCAAGACAACCTGCTCACCATCAATGGGGCCGAGCCGTGCATTCCTTCCCTGTGCCAGCCCAGCACCTGCATATCTGGCTGGCAGCACGCACAGAGGGAGGCATACAGAGTAATCTCCCATGTAAACACCATGCAGGGCGACTGTTGCTTCTTTATCTCTTCAAAACAACCAAGGTGCCCCCTCCCCAGCCTGCCCTGAAAGGCAGCGAGTGACACTTTCACTAAATCTAAAGGGATGTGTGCATTTAGTGGCAATGGGCGAAATCACTCTCTGAAACACCAGCTCCATTTCCCCACCCGACAGAGATGGATAGCGCTGCTGGCTTTCCATTCTGTTACTTAGATCCATCAGCATCCCGGGAAGGGCAGGGTGGCGAGGGCGATGGGGTGGGCGGCTTCGGAAGGGAACGAGGCTGCGGATTGGAATGTGGAGCGTAGAGGAGCAAAATTAATGAGACTGATTAATTGGGAATTTCAGGGTGCTCGTTAATCACTTAGCGCCGCCTGAGTTTATGGATTGCATGAATCCGACAACACAATTTCATAAGCCAAGGCTGCGGCTCTCGCTGCAGCTGCTGCAGGATCCATCCGTGTGTCGCTGTAGTGAGAAACAGGCGCTTAACAGGCGGCTACAGCCAGAAAAGGGGCTGTGTACAACTAGCTCCGTGTCACTCAGCGCAGTGACTCCCTGTGCACCTCTGAGGCCTGGGCTACACCCAACTGCTTTGCCGGCACAGCTACATCAATCATAGAATCATAGAATATCAGGGTTGGAAGGGACCCCAGAAGGTCATCTAGTCCAACCCCCTGCTCAAAGCAGGACCAAGTCCCAGTTAAATCATCCCAGCCAGGGCTTTGTCAAGCCTGAAAATGTTACGTAGTCGGCAGGATTCGAACCTGCGCGGGGAGACCCCAATGGATTTCTAGTCCATCGCCTTAACCACTCGGCCACAACTACTTAGGGTCTGTTAACTAACTTAGACAGTTAGGGTCTGTCGACACTCCAGGGACTAGAGCGCTGTAGCTCTGCCGGCACAACCTCCTAGTGTGGACACAACCTGCAGGGATGGAAGGGGGTGGGGGAACACCACGGAATCATTCATCCATCGACCGAGTTGCTCTACACTGGGGGGTCGGTCTGGACCTCAGGCTCCAGGGGCCTGATTCTCTTGTGCTTTGTACCTAGTGTCGTTATTTACATCAATCAATGCAAAGTGGGCGTATGACCAGATCCCAATGGTAACATTTTGCTCTGCTTTAAATGACAGGACAGGGCACACGGCAATGGAGAAACAGGCCCTGCGATCTCACAAAGAGGAAAAGGAGCGAAGCAAAAGTGCAGATTGTGCAAAGATGTGGGACTGCTGCTGTTTGCTCGAAAGCTCTCAGCCGTTGGAGCCATAAATCTCAGCAAAACCGTTCTGATAACATGAAATTATTAATAAAAGTTTGTGTTGTTAAAATTAACGGCAGCAGGGAGAGCTGTAAACTGGTGTTCCGAAGAAGCCGGGGAATCTTATGCTGTCAAAGAGCTGGAATGCAGAGAAACAGGCAACGCGTGCCCGGAGACCAGGGTCTGCTCCACACCAGCCCCACGTGTCGCTGCAGGGTGCCTGGAGTGGGCATTCCTCTCTTTTGGCAACCGCCAGAAGATGCGGCCAAGATAATATTTTGAAGTTTTTAAAATCCAGGTTTTTCATGAATCCCTCGCAGATGTTGGAAAGTGAAATTTCTCTTTGTGGGATTTTTTCCTCTCCCGCAGACTGACCCACGGTTTTGTTATCGTAGGGCTGCCTATGAGCACTGGGCTGTGCAGACTTGGGAGCAGGCTAGAGTTGCCAAGGAGCCTCAGGAAGTGCACCTGCCGGTTTGTTATTGTAGGGTTGCACTGGGATGTGGAGACGGGATGCTTGTTTGAAACTCTCTGAGCCTCCTGAGTCTGCAAACCTGGGTTATTGATCCTCTTTGCTAAAGAGGTGTCACTTCCCTGAGATTTCTGCTCTTTCCACTTGTGCTTGGGTTGTGGCAGTCTCTCTTGCTCTCTTGTCTCTGTCTCGTTCTGTGCATAGTTCGGCTCTTCCAGTTTCAAGTCGTGGATGGGGCAGGCTGTGCAGAAGCCCAGCAGACATGGAAACCAAGCTCGCCAAGCTTTCCCAAACGTCCCAAACATTGGGTGCCTATTGTGGGCATGTCAGCTGCATCTGCAGAAACATGAGGGGCCCTTTGGGCCCTCTTTTATGTCCCCCAAACGGCATTGTTATTATTATTAAATAATAAAAAGAACCCCCTAGCTCTTATCTAGTGCTTGTCATCAGTAGATCCCACAGTGCTTTACTAAGGAGGTTAGTATCATTTCTCCATTGTACAGATGGAGAAACTGAGGCACAGAGGACTGAAGTGCCTTGTTGAAGGTCGCCCAGCAGCAGAGCGAGGAATAGACCCTGGGTCTCCTGTGCCCAGTTGAATGTTCTGTCTTCAGGTGTCCCTGTCTATTAGTCTCCCACCTGTTGCTGCTTGGGAAATTATTTCGTTTCCCCCATGAAAATTTTCAGTGAAAATGAGAAAAGAAAAAAATCTGCTTTTTACTGAAAAACCAAAACACCGACTCTGTGTGTGTGTGTGTGTGTGTGGCTTCTGACAACCCAAAACCCAAACTTTTGGCTTTAAATCAAAAATGTTGCCAACTGTTTTTGGTTGCCAAAAACTGGGGGGGGGGGGGGACCTTTTTTTAAAAAATAAATACCCATTTTTTGGTCAAAAACTATTTTCTTCACAAAACAATCCTTTTTGACAAAAACCCTGATTTCTGTCACAAAAAAAATTAAAAAGTTTTGTCAGCGCACTGTGGGGCTGCTCTTTGCCAAACTCCCCTGGGTCCGGACCCTGCCGTCGGGGTTCGGTGCTCCTGGCAGTGCTGAGAGAGACTGCTGTGGTTTGATATCAGACGCCAGCAGAGCTGGGAGATATGCAGGGTACTGAAGTGGCTCTCTGCTCCCGAAGCGGTGCAGCCACTCTCCCCTGTGCGCTCGATGCTGGAGAGGCCTCTCTGGTTTTCGGGGAACCTGCCCACAGTAACGCTTTCAGATGCGAGCGTTCCCTGCGGCTCACCCAAAGAAAGCATGGCTGCAGGAGTGCTAAGTCTTTAAGTCTGATCTGTACTTCTGCTCTGTAAGCAGGGGCAGCTGTGCTGATCGTGCTGTGCGTTCATCTGGTCACTCCTGGAAGGGAGCCCCGGCCCACGTATTGCTGGCTCAATTAAATTTCAGCTTTGCATCTTGCAAGTCTGCTATCAGGCGGGTGCAGGCGCTGGGCTGGGAGGATTAGAGGACCAGCATCTTATCCTTCCAAGCCGTGTCTTGCAGGGGCAGGCCTGCTGTGTATGAAGCAGAGATCTAAAAGCTCAGGGAGATCAACCATGGAGAGCTCCAAAGCATGTCAATGGGCTTACCAGGCAGAGACATCCAGGAGCAAAGCCTTTGTGGTGGGGGTCTGTGTGTCTGTCTCACTGGCAGTGCTGCCCAGTGCAATCAAACCATGCTGGGGAGAAGGAGAATCCATCTGCATCTCAGAACCAAGAAATGGACCTGGCCAGGGGCTTTGCTGGAGTGTTATGGTGCTGGTTCTCCAGGTGCTGAGTCCATGTGTAACCCACACACCTTCTGGGGTGGGCTTCTGTCCCATCTAGTGGCACCAGATGACCTAGAGAGTTAAATGAGTCTGCTCTACATCCTGAGCTAAGAGCCAGTTGGCTTTTAGCTCACGTGGTAGAGGCTCATGCACTAAGCTCCAGAGGCCCCAGGTTCGATCCCGCCGACGACCGGGGTCTGTCGGCGTTACACATGCTCTGGCGATCTTGTGAGTTTCACATGGTGTAGCCAGTGCTGAGAGAACCTGCAACAGTCCCGTTGCACGTCGGGAGGTACAGGTGCTGCTTGTGCAAAGGAACCAGTCCTGGGGCTTGCAAAACCAGGTTGGGATCCCACAGGAACCTCAAAGATGCCGCAGCGTCCTCAGCTCACGCGCTTGCAGGCACATGTGATTGTACAGCATGCAGCTGCCCTCTCCTGTGCTGCTGTAGCCCTTTTGGAGGACATGGAAGCACAGGGCTGGCAGGCTGGAGAGACGTGGGGCTTAGTCCTCAGCTGGTATAAATCAACAGAGCCCCATGGAAGTCAGTGGAGCTCCTCTGATTCTCGGCCCTGCTGTGCCTTAGATTTCCGGTGTGGCCTGGGGCAAGTCAGCTAACTTCTCTGGACCAACTCTGCGCATAAGTAACGTGTGTGAGTGTGGAGTCACTCCAGGGAAGTAACTCTAGATTTACACTGATGGGATGGAGAGCCAGTTTCCCCATTTGACAGGGATTATAAGGCTAAACTCCTGAACCGCTCTAAAATGCTCTGAGATCCTTGAATAGAAGATAGAAGATGCTAGAGAAGGTCCAGGGGTGCTGCTAATTATTAATAAATCAGATTGGTGATGCAAGGAGAGACATAGTAACGATGCGCTATACAAATACGATTCATTGTTCGGTGCAGAAGTACGTGTGGACTGTAATGTAACGCCACGCCCCGTGGGGCAGGGTGTGGCATCAGTGGGGTTAGAATGTGGGATTTCTGGATCTTAATGCATGAGCCACTGTTGCCTGCACTAAAAGGCCCAGGTCTGCTGGCTGATGCTGTCGCAGGCTCATCAGCCCGTCCGCGACCCAGCCACTGCATGAGGGGACAGAGCACTACACTGAGTGTCCCTTCCCCTGTGAAGCCTTGTTGCTCTTGGTGCTGCTTTGGGGAGTGGACCTGCAGCTCCCACTGACTTCACCAAGAGCTGGGAGGGCTCCATACCTCTGAAAATCAGGCCTTTGATGGTTTGTTTTGGGTGTCATTGTCTCAATATGGAGACGTGGGTTCGAATCCCATTGCTGACACCATGTAGCAATTACAGAGACCCAGGACACAGTGGTCAGGATGAATGCAGGACTGTCTTTATTTTCTGCTTACAAAGATCCTTACTTCCTTGCTGTGCGCTTCCTAGTGGTCACCCTGAATAGAGGCTCTAAATGTTCACAACCAACACCATCATACCCTGGGAACTGGGAGTGCCCTCTCCTGGGGAACGGTTCCTATAGAAAGGGGTTGCCTCACTCTGTGCTTGTGTTCCCATGTTCCTCTCCCATAGGACCGGGACTTCATCATGACCTTTAATACCTCGCTGCACCGCTCATGGTGGATGGAGAATGGGCCCGGCTGCCTGGTGACACCGGTGATGAACTCAAACCTGGCCCCCGAGGACCATCACGTCATCACTGTCACTGGATGCCTGCTCGATTACCAGTACATCGAGGTAGTGAGCAGCGCCATGCAGATATTCCTTGCGGTAAGGGGATCCAGATCTCGTGTCCCTCCCATGTGATTCCTGGGGGTGCTAGAATGAGCAATAGCAAAGATCCTGGGTCTGATGCACATGCTTTGACTCCATTGGAGTTACTCCTGGTTTCAAGTGAGAAGAGAATCAGGCCCAGTGGGTGTAAACCCAATGTAACAGCACCAGAGTGAGGTCTTGGTGTGACTGCAGCACGTGTAGCCATACCCGAGATAGCTTGGGTCTAGCCCCCTCCAATAACAACAGCAGTGAAGCCACAGCAGCGTTGGCGGCCGCTGCTTGAGTAGGTACCCGTGGTCCTGGGTGCGTGGGACTAGCCTGTGCCCCCAAGGCTTCACTGCTGTTGTTACTCAACCTAGCTGATCAAATCACAGTCACACCTGTGATTGCAGTGTAGACGTGCCCTAAGTGGGCCTGACACTCCATTACCCTGCACTTGTACTCTAGTGCAAAGTGGGTGAAAAGAGCTGATCTGCAAACCTTGCCATGGGTAGATTCCTGTGTTCCTAGATGGCTACACCCAGTGCAGGGCAATGGAGAGCCAGCCAGCTCACTGAGAACATATCCTGACCAGTCATCTGTTCCTGACTTTCCTAGAAATTATTGTGTACCCTTGCTAGCACTGAATGGCTGTAACACTGCAGCCCAGAGTCAGCTGTATTTCAGGGGTTCCCTGTCGATGGGTGCAGGACCCCTACAGAAATACAAAGTTAGCATTATTTATGAAGGCGGAGGAGGCTGAGACATGGGATTTGGGTCTGAATCCAAATTTTCCCCAAAGTTCTGGAGCATTTGGATTCAATGTGTTCTAGTTCTGGCCCATGCTAAAGCCAAGCCCAGAACTGAATCTGGATCAGAACGTCCCCAAAAGACAAAGGAGACTTTTCCCTCCAGATTTGGGATTCTGGGCCTGTCTCTATTAATGATCCCCTTTAACTGTGCATAATGCAGCTGTGATTCCATTCAACATAAACCAACAGGGGGAAGTTCGACGCACCAGGATGGCCCCGAGAGGGGGTCGCGCTCTTAATGGATGTCTAGTAAAACTGGACAAAGTGTTATGCATTTTTTTCAAAAAT
Source organism: Chelonia mydas (assembly GCF_015237465.2). NCBI lineage: Eukaryota > Metazoa > Chordata > Testudines > Cheloniidae > Chelonia > Chelonia mydas. The sequence continues at coordinate 15,339,775 of NC_051259.2, read as the reverse complement.
CTTTAAAAAAAAAAAAAGTAAAAATCCTCTATTTCCACTCAGCTGCGATGTACCATTCAGGGGCCCGTGTTATTGTATGACACCCTTGCACCTGTGGCATCCACAGAAACCACTCAAGGAGCTGAAATGCTGTAGAGCCATCAGCCCACAACCTCAAAGGTATTTAGGCCTCTCACTCCCGTTGGAATCAGTGGGAGCTAGGCACCTAAATCCCTTTGAGGCTCTCTGGGCCACCAGCGCTGGATGAAGTCATTTCAATCCCTTGCCACTCCCAAAAGCCACCACTTAGAGGCTATTGGGACCATGTTATTTTCAAAGTGAAATGGGGAGGTGTGGTGGGAACTGGTGCTGATCTTTAAGAAATACTAAAAGAGCAATTCTGGGTGTTCTTATCGTAAATTTATCTCTAGTGCCTAGTTAAATCATGGAATGAATAATAACAAGAGGTGTGGGGGAATCACTTAAAGATCTAGGGTGAAATTCACCCTTATGCAGAAGGCCATCACAAAGCACACTTAAGTCCTCTGCACCTGGTAAATTTCACCCTAGCAGATAACGGAGCCATGAGCATTAAGCTGCCTGGGTTATAAACTACCAACTTCGCTCCTTTCCCTTTGGTTTGAATTGTAGAAGGAGTGGAAGAAAGGAATGCAGCTGAGGCACTAATATATCGGGGGGAGCTAATCTGGCACATTCCAGCTGGTGACCTCCCAGTGTGTTAGCGTACATTAGCGCCGTGTGCTACAGAGGAGATGTTGGTAATATAATGTGTCATATCAGCTCCTCTCTGGGCTGGTGGTGCTCGAGGTGCGAACAGCGGAGGAGCAGAGCAGACGACTCTGTGCCTGAAAAGCCCCCCGGAAATGTGATGTTTTGTGTGTGCGAAATGTTGACTCAGAAATCATGCTCACAATGAGAGCCAACAAAAGAGCTGAGCGACACATTCCCAGAACTGTGTGGACTGAGGCCACTGCTCTCATCTCCCTGTCTGGCAGCTTCCTACACCAGAGGCTGCTAGTGAGTTGTCAACAGGCAGAAAGATGCCAGGAGTTTAAGCAATTGTGAACGTGTCCTTGGCTGGGCTGGAAGCAGAAATAATTGCCGGAGAGACACAGAAAGGGGATGCTGTAGGGGAAGGTTTTAAAGGAGAGCTGCAAGGCAGGGTGCACTTTTATTGCACACACACAGCCCTCCCCCATGTCCCAATTAATAACTGAAGGGCTCCCTCATGCAGCCTCATGAATGACAAGCCCAATAAAATAAAATAAAAGGTTGAGTGCATCAAGTGCTGATTCACGACACTGCCTGGCAATGGGGGAGCTGGATGGAGCTGGCAACAGGGTGGACCCAGTCCAAGTGGAACACCAAACATCTACCAGACATGACCTGGGCTGGCTCCTACCAGCCTTGGCAGCAGCAGTCTTTGGTTGGGGGTAGGGCCAGGACTCGGAGTGAGTGGGAACGGGTCACGTGAGCTTTGAGAAAGGCCTGCTTCCCACCAGCCTCTGCAGCTTGATGTCTCCGAGCTAATGGCAGCTTTCTGTCAGTGAGGTGGCCTCTCATGCAGGCAGGATGTGTGGCCTGGCAGGGTCTGCAAGGGGAACAAGGTCAGAGATATCTCCCTCTGCATAGTACCTGCGAGTTCAGTCCCAGTCTCCAGCACACACCTCCCACAGCCGCACCGCTCGAGAAATCCACTCCTGCCTTTGCCATGCCATGGAGCAAAGCGCATCTGGTGCGGCAGGCCACCTCTGAGGACCCTGGGGTCAGTGACGGGACCATCTTCCATTTAGTCCAGGACCCCAGTGCTTTCTCCAGTCCAGGTGTAAGTGACTCAGGCAATGGGGCCTCCTGCAGAGAGAGCGCAGGAAGTGCAAATATTGGAACCAAAGAGAGCTCCACCTTTGTTCCCCAGTTCCAACTTCAAAGAACAAACTGGAGGGATTTGAAGTGTGGAAGGCAAGGGCAGAACCCTTCCAGCTCCAACAGAGCCCCATAATCCTGTCCCAAAAAGAGCTCTCCCCAAATGCTGTCACCTCCAGTACGGACTGATGTCACAGAACCCTTCTGGCCAAGGTGCTAGGACATATCCCTCCCACTCACCTGCTGAGCGCTTGTCTAAACATACAAGCTGAGCTGGTTTGTCTTAAATTGGTTTCTGGACATCCCATCAGAGGCCAGGACTAATGCCATGTGATTTAGGTGACCTGTTACCTGCCATGAACAGAGTTGAAAACAGAGCCAAAGGGTAAAATTCGTCCCATGCAGAAAACCTGCACCAGGCCTATGCACCACTTACCCTTTTGTGCCGCACCTAGTGCAATGGGGCACCATTCTCAGTTGGTCCCAGACCACTGCCATAATAAACATGGTTAATATTAGTTAATCACACTTTAGCCCACAGGGCTGAGGACGCATAGGTCCGTGCTGGCCCCTCTGAATTTCACCCAACAGGAACAGCTTGTGAAATTGAAATTTACGAAGAAATTTGTAACCCTCTAAATCTGTTTGCAGGTAACTGGTGAGCAAGATAAGGAGATTAAATTGACTTGATAGATTATTCGCTCTGGATAGTCTGCCCATGTCCACTGCTGCTACTTCCGACCCTAGCTATCTGTCTGGTTTCACATGTCTCGAGCTCCAAATAATTGGCTTTTCTCTCTGTGTTTTTGTTTTGAAGCTCTTTGGATTCGTCTATGCCTGCTATGTCAGCAAAGTGTTTATGGAGGAAGAAGACAGCTGTAAGTGCTTTTGCTATTAGTCACAGAGGGTGAGCGGCAGCATTGCAAAAGAATCGGGGATAATATGGTACATTGGTTTGCACAGCCAGTGCTGGGCACAGCAGAAGTGTCGGGATTAATGAGGGGGAAAGGGACCACGCTCCTTTTCCTCTGGGCTCCACTTCCAAGGAGGCTCCGGTTCCAAGGCTGAGTCCTACGCCATCAAATGACAAAATCCAGGATCCTTACCTTTGATCCGTTCCCTCCAGCCCTCCCCCCAGACCCCTCAGGTTTAATGATGCCCTGTCACAGGGTGACTGACCCCTTTAAGGGGAGATGGGCCTAGCCCCACACTACGACTGCCTCCCTCGCTGCAGGGCCAGCTGATAGCCTGAAGAGAACCTGCTCCCTATAGGGGCCAGAAAGACAGAACTAGCGGCCATCGGTTATCGAGAGCTGTTTAACTAATAAATGATGGCGGGAGGCCAGGGCCTGTCCCAGACTCTGGCCTGGGGTTGCTCCTGCAACGCCTCCTGTTGCTCTTGTGTGGTGTTGCCCGCTGGCATACATGCCCATTGAGGAAATGATTCTTTGGTTTTTGGTAGCACCTAAAAGCCCCAGCCAGGTTTGGCTGCTGCATGCACATGGAATGGAAGAGGTCTCTGCCTCGAAGATCTTACAAATAACAAGACAGACAGTCAGATATGGACAGACAACAATAAAGCAAAAGTGCAGGCCTTGTGAGCTCCAGCATGATTTCTTCCCCATTTCCCCCAAGCAAAAATGCCCCTTCCCTCACCTTCCCACCCACCAACCTTCCCCATCTCCAGCATTTACCACAATCTGGATTCCCCAAGCACTGGTTTATCAGGAAGGCAGTGTAGGCTAATGGTAAGTGCAGGGAGTCAGCGCCCCTGGTTTCTATTCTGCAACTGACTGGCTGTGTGATCCTGTGTAGGTCGTGTTGCTCTATGGTTTAAGCAGGAATTACAGTCTACGCGTATAGATTTATATGCATAGTCCTAAGGCAGGCTCTTTGCACAGGGTGGGTTTCACTCACTGTGCCCCAACCCCAAAGCAGGGAGGTTGGCTAATAGGACAGCTGGGTCAATCAGTGCTGTGTTTGTTAGCTTAAAAGAGAAATACAATGGGAAAATGATGGAACAATCAAGTGCTTGTCAAAATAAGCCTTCTGGGCCAATCCTCTGTCCTTTGATCAACCTTCCACTCCAGCTCTGTCTCTGATGAAGAGGCTGAGTGAAGCTACATGTTAATGATACACAGGACGTCCACAGGAAGCACCACCATGGCATTAGACCCCAATCCAACGCCCATGGAAGTCAGTGGGAGCAGAAGACTTATTTCAAGGAGATTTGGATTGGGCCCCTGGCGAGGGACTGCCCAACACATGAGCAGTGTGCAGGATAAGCACCCTTCTGCTTTTCCTTAGCTGACCACGTCCCAGATTCTGTGTCATGTTTTCAGGCCTGGCGATGACAGACGGCTAAATTAACTGATCAGCGCGAAAACCTGGACATTCAGTTCACTGCCTTTTAAAGCCCAGTGCTGTGGTGTCTGGCGCAGCAAAGTGCCACCTAAAATATCAATATTGGGCGATAAATAGCAGCTGAAGACATGGAACTTCCAGTGTATTTTTGTCTGAAGCAGGATCAATGTTTATGCACCTATTCATTTAGGAGACTTCTCCTGTAAATCTCAAACACCTCCTTTTATGAGGGGAAGTGGTTTGCTGATGGATTTGGATTCTGAGCAGAGGTGTGGGGATGCCTGAAGTTCAGGATTTTAGAGTTAGTAGGAGCGACTTTATAGCATCCGGGAACCTTTGGCTCTGGATAAAAGCATGGGTGAAATGTTAGCCTGAGTGCAGATCAACCAAAGGAGTCTCCCACCCGATGCCTTCTGGGGGCAGGATCTAACCACAGTGAGCTAGGGTGGTGCTGGACATGACACCACGCAGTCATGGTCAGCATCATATTGACTAACTCTGCTCTTCCCAGTTGAGTCTTAACACAAGAGGGTTTTGTGGTGGAGATGAGCCTTCAGGGAGAACCTGGGCACAGAGACTGGCCACATGCCATGCTCTGAACAACCCTACCTCCAGCATCACAGTTGTTCCGGGGACCGTATGCTGAACCAGCTCAGCTATGGGTCACCTGGACGCTCTTTGGGGATTCATGGATTAGAAACATGTGACAGCTGCTAGTTACGTCACTTAATGCCCTTCTGGAAAGTGCTCAGATCCTGTGGTGATGGGTACCATATATGAACCTGAATAGGGGAGAATAGAACCAAAACCTAAGACCTCATCCAGGAGCCTAATCAGTTCTGAGTTCATGTAGGTTCTCTTCTCTCGGCCTGAAGTGCCACTTACTGCGTGGGCCACCATGCTCAACACCAGCTGACTCTTCCAAGAAGTGGAAGGCATTGGCACTGTCCCATCTGGAGGAGGCAAGGGCTTGAAGCACTGTAACGAGATGCCACAGCAGCAGCTACAACCTTCCAGCCAAGCCAGCCAAGCACAGATGGAAAAACACAAAGCCATCTGCGCTAATGTGTCACCCGGGCATCCAGAAGCAGTCAAATGTCCAAAATGGCTCTACTGAATAACACCCAGAATGGACGTGATGACAGATTGCCAGAACTCATGCTGGTCTCAAATAGTTCAGCATAACAATCGTGTTACTATAGGACTTGGGGCCATAACTGTCGGTTTTTATGAATCTGATACAAATCCTATGAAATGGTGTTGGTTTTGTTATTGTAGGTCTTTGCATGATGGAGAAAGGTTTTCAAAAGATAGAGATGTTTACACACACAAGTGCTTTTAGCAAACCTTTTTCTACAACACGAAGACCTACAAGAGCACCAAGGAGCCCCCAGCTAGGCCAATACAAAGGATTCATCAACATAAAGCACACAGGCCTTTCTAGCCATCAGCAGAACTTTGGCCAAACGTTCATCCCGAAAGGGTATGTCTATACGACCGATACGGCTGTGCCACTGCAGTGCGTCTGGCTAAGATGCTCTGTGCCGACCGGAGAGATCTCTCTTGTTGACATAAAAACCCCACCTCCACGAGCAGCGTAAGCGATGTCGGTGGCATATGTCCTCCCACTGACAGCACTGTGCACATGAACAGTTATGTCAGTGTAACTTATGTCGCTCCAGGGGGTTGAATATTCACCCCCCCCGAGCGATATAAGTTTTGCTGACATAGGCTGTAGGGCAGCATTTGCCCCAGTATTACAGGCCGTAACAGCCCTTCATCCCAGTTCCCTTCGGAGGGAATTTCTTAACAGCACCTGTTCTACGTGACGGCAGGCTGTTATACTGCTCTTTCCTTGCAGGGAAAGGGGGATTTGGGTTCCTGAAATAGGGATAATTGTGGGATCAGGTATTTCCTTTAAAAGTTTCATTGCACATTGCAGTTGTCTTATGGCTCGTCTACTGGGGGCATGAGTCTGCGGCAAGCCAGGGTGTGACTCTATAGCACAGTCACTTGCGGTACAGTAATGGTCCTCGCGGATGCTCCCACCGCGCACTAAAAGCATGGTCGTGCGCTTTGTCATAGTCCTGTTTCCAACAGTAGCAGGCCAAAGCACAGTCACTGTGCTGTGGCGGTGTCTGCGCGTGGCGTCACTGCCTGGCACACTGTACATTCACATCCCAGGCAGCAAGCCCTTGGCCACCGTGTCCCGTCATTCTTAAACAGCTCCCATTACCGTAAGTATTGGAGAGCCCCCCAGTCTTTGACACGTGGTCCCCATTTGAGAGATGAGGCACAAAGACACATGCCCGGGACGTTTGTGGCAGAGCAGGAATTGAACTCTGGTCAGTGCTCTAACCACTGAAACATCCTGCCTCTTCCCTGGCTTCCACCAGAGTAGGCTCTTTTACCTGCTTCGCCCTTCTATGCAATACTCAGTTACAGTAAATATGAAATATTATCTTCTCCTAGCCAGCTTCTGAAATGGTAGCAGCAGTACCAGCGGGAAGAATAGTATGGGAGTGGCAGTACACTGTGCAGAAAGACGGATACCCACAGAGCCATAATCACAGATTGTTACCGATCCAACCTACTCCATTTATTTGTAACCCAACAGAGGAAAGGAAATGTAAGCACAGCTATGGGAGAATTTTTTTAAAAAATCTATTTCATTTATTTCCATTGAACAATATTGCAGACAGCCACATGCAAGTGCTGAGTGCTCAGCCAATAATTAAAGGTACAATCACACTGATAACCATCCAGTGGCATTTACGACTCATCTGCAAATCATTAATTCCAGCCAGTTGACAGCATCGAATAACGAAACGGAGACAGTGATTTACCGCAGCCGGCCAGTAAATCAAACAAAAAGCCCCAGCAAGGAACGTCCCCACAAACCACATCAGATAAGTGACTCGTGTAGGAGGCCTGTCACTGATGAATTCCTTCTATTTTATGTACTCACATGGCTCCCATTGCCATATTATGTGAGTGCCTCCAAATCTTTCATGTATTTAGCCTCATCCAGCTCTGTGAGTCCCTATTATACAGATGAGAAATAGAGACATAGAAAAGCTAAGTGACTTGCCCAAGGCCACAGAGGAAGAAAGAGGTGGAGCAGGGATTTAAACCCCAACCTCCCAAGGTGCACAAACCACTGTGCCATCTTTCTGCTCGCTTTAGCTGCCTTCATTTCATCATCCAAGGCTGCTACTGCAGCAAAACTCAGTCACCAGGTTCTTAGATCTCTCCCAGTTTGTAACCAGATTTTTTCTGGGGGTTAAGTCCCCATCGCTTCCCCTTAGAATCTCTGTCTGCTAAATGTCCCTGACGCAGGGCTGCCTAGGGTATGTGGGCCACGCAGCATCCTGGTGGGAGCTCTTTTCCCAAGCGCAGCCAGCTGTGACAAGCTTAGGTCACTGAGGCAAGCATTCATTCGCACCTTGGTGCGGTCGTTTCCACAAGACGTTTGGATGCTGGCACTTTGTGTTTGGGCTCCTCGCGCTTTAGCTGCTCCATTGCAGCACCCCAAGGGGCTCCTGAAACCCTCTCTGCAGCATGCTGGGCAGGAAAGCAATGGGGGGAAGGGAGTACTTGGCACCCGTTCAGGGGCAGGCTCAGATTATATAAGGTTGTCAAACTGGGAGGGGTCGGTCCTGGGTCCAGTACAATTCAATATTTTCATTGATGACTTGGATACTGGAGTGGAGAGTGTGCTTATAATATTTGTAGATGACACCAAGATGGGAGGGGTTGCAAGCACTTGGGAGGACAGGAGCAAGGGAGATTTAGGCTATTTAGTAGGAAAACCTTTCTAACCCTAAGGATTGTTAAACTATGAAATAGGATTCCAAGGGAGGTTGTGGAATCACCATCAATGGAGGTTTCTAAGACCAGGTTGGACAAATACCTGTCGGTCTAGGTTTACTAAGCCCTGACTCAGTTCAGGTGGCTGGACTAGATGACCCCTGGAGGTCCCTTCCAGCCGTACATTTCTATGATTCTATAATGGCCGCCTCAGGAGACCCAGGTTTCCAAAGTGGCTGCCCAAACTGCATGTGCAAATCCCACATTTTGCCATGAGTGCACAAGCCTCATGTATGGTTTAGACCCTGCTGCACTGGGGAGACTGGGCCTCCCCTCCAATCTCCCTTTGGCCATATTTCATATCGCTGTGATTGTGAAGGAGGGACGAGCAAGAACTGCCCCCAGATTCAAAGCTGATCTGAAACTTCAGACACTTGAAAAAGTTCTGGTAACTTTGGACTCTCCCTGTGGTTCCGCCAGCCCACCTTGGCGATGTATCTCTCCAAAGAGATTCTGAGAAGCATTCCAGCTCTGCTTGATGATCCAAATGAAACCTTTGTTTCTGGCTGTCTCCACGTGCTAGTTATAGCACCTAGGTTAGCAGTTACTAACTGTGGTGTGTAAGGCCTGGTGTACACTAGAAGATTAGGTTGGCTTAACTATGTTGCTCAGGGGTATGAAAAATCCACGCCCCTGAGCGATGGAGTTAAGCCAGCCTAAGTCCCTGTGTAGAGAGCGCTAGGTTGACGGAAGAATGCTTCCATTGACCTAGCTACCACCTCTTAGGGAGGTGGATTATATACACTGACGGGAGAACCCCTCCGGTTGGTAGGGTTGCCAGATGTCTGGTTTTCGACCAGAACACCTGGTTGAAAATTGACCCTGGTGGCTCTGGTCAGCACTGCTGACCGGGCCATTAAAAGTCCAGTTGGTGTGGGGCTGGCAGGCTCCCTATCCGGTTCTGTGCAGGTCCCGGGAAGTGGCTGGCATGTCGCTCAGGCTCCCAGGCACAGGGGCAGCCATGAGGGCTCTGTGCGCTGCCCCCGCCCTGAGTGCCGGCTCCACAGCTCCCATTGGCCAGGAACTGTGTCCAATGGGAACTGTGGGAGCAGCGCTTGCAGGTGGGGTCACTGAGCAGAACCACCTGGCTGCGCCTGGTGCCTGGATCCAGAGGGACATGCTGGCCACTTCTGGGAGCCACATGAGGTGAATGCCACCCGGAGCCCACTCACCCCTTACCCCAGGCCTGAGACCCCTCCTGCACGCTGAACCCCTCGGCCCCAGCCCAGAGACCCCTCCTACACCCCAAGCTCCTCATCCCCGGCCCCATCCCAAAGCCCAAACCCCCATCCGGAGCCTGTATCCCCCTCCCACACCCTAACTCCCTGCCCCAGCCTGTAGCCCCCTCCCACACCCTGAACCCCTCATTTCTTGCCCCACCCCAGAGCCTGAACCCCCAGCCCAGAGCCCCCTCCCGCATCCCAGCCCCCTGCCCCAGCCCAGAGCCCCCTCCCACACTCCAAACCCCTGGGCACCTCCCCCTTCCTGCATCCCGAACCCCTCATTTCTGGCCAACCCCAGAGCCCACACCCCCAGCCCAGAGTCCGTATCCCCTCCCACACCCCAAAGCCCTGCCTCAGCCTGGAGCCCTCTCCCAAACTCAAAACCCCTCAGCCCCACCCCTCAGCCAGGAGCCCCCTCCTGCACCCCAAACCCTTCATCCCTGGCCTCACCCGAGAGGCCGCACCCCCAGCCGGAGCCCTCATCCCCTGTCACACCCCAACCCACTGCCCCAGCCTGGTGAAAATGAGCGAGTGAGTAAGGGTGGGGGAGGACAAGTGATGGGGATGGAGGGGTGGAGTGAGTGGGGGGCGGGGTCTCAGAGAAGGGGCAGGGCCTCAGGGAAGGGGTGTTCGGTTTTTGTGCGATTAGAAAATTGGCAACCCTACCCACTGCATAAAGTGTCTACATGGAATGTGCTACAGTGCTGTAGCTAGAACCCGGCAGTGCAGGAAGAACTGGCTCAGCTGGCCTCTAACATTTGCTTAATAGAGAAGTATCCAAACCTGGGTAAACAGAGGCACATTGGCACCTTGCTGGGTGGTGCTTACAAAAATGAAGCAGACTGCGTCTGCCCTCCTCTTTAATTACAAAGCCGTGCCCAGAGGAGACAACGGGTCCCAGAATGCATTGCATTGGCAGATGTTCAGACCTGTAGTCACTGTGGGCACCACCTCTGCTGGACAACCACGGGCCACATCCCAGAGCAATTTGACCCTGGCTTTGACCACCTCTGCCTTAGTATCAGCACAAGAGTGAATTGCTTCCCAGACTTTGTTAGGGGAGGAAAGAGATCTACATTCCGGCTCGCGCTCTGCATTTTCCTTCCACCAGCATTTCAAACTGATGTAGTGGAAAATAAAAATCTCCATGTGAAATTGGACACCGCCTGTTGTAATAAGTTGCTTATGTATATTGAGATTTGGCAAGAAGCTTATCTGCCTCTGCTGTCTTTGAACTGTGTTTGCATTCCACACAGCACATGGCATTCAAACAAACTCATGCATTCAATACACTTTTAATATTAATGCCACTGTAGCTGAGATTCAAATGCATCTTTTTAATGGAATATCTTATTAGATTTGGAAATGGATGGATGCCGTCAAAACTGAGAACTCGTTGAATATTAAGTTAGAAAGACAAATAGGCCTGGAGGATGGCCCCCTTGACTTCAGTCTGATTTCCAGAACACTAATAGGATAATCCATGGCATTCAATGGTTCTTAAATGATTTATATATTTATTTCCGGGAGATCGGCCACACCGGCCCTCTCGGAGTGTCTTGGAGGCTCCGCTTTGCAGGGAGAGAACCTAATTTGGTTAAATACAGTTTCTCTGTCCAAAAGCTGCCTTATGTTCACGTTGGGTAGTGGAGTGGCTGCCCACTTTGCAGGGGATTCAAAGACATCTCATACTTAATTCCTCCCAAGGATGTCCGTAGGAGGATTTAGGTGCCAAGTGCATAGAAAACTTTGGAGTATAAATCCTCCCCAGCATTTCAGCAGGAAGAATTAAGTGGCAAAGCTGAGAGTGATTATAGGAATAACAGTGCGGCTTATTTTGCCGTAGCACCACCAGTTGGCGTTATCGCCTGGCGCTCAGCCTGGAGAGACAATCGCAGGCGAGAGGGGAAAGGGAATTTGTCAAGGGAGATTTAGAGGGATGAAGCGACTCAGTGGTTCAGAAACAGCAGTGGGAAGATAGCTCCAGAGAGATGGAGCAAATTCAAGGGACAAAGGGACCCTTCCTGTCCCTTGCCCCAGATGTGAAGAATCATTGGGAGGGAGGTGAGGGGGCTGGAGTGAGCAGCTCGGGGAGTGGGTGGGTGTAAGGTCATTGGTCGGGAGGAGCAAGCTCTTGGGCAGTTCTGAAAGCCAGGCAGGCAGTTTTGTACTGGAGTCAGAGAGGGATGGGGAGGCAGTGAGGGGATGGAGGGGAACACCACTGAAAGTGTCCGCGGCTGGAGGGAGAGGAAAGCAGTGAAGGTGACAGGAAGGGGAGCAGGGGGTGAGCAGATGGACAGTCGGCGAAGTTGCTGGAGGATGAGGGGAATGCATAGCGAGTCAATAAAGGGATGAAGGGATGGCTAGGAAGCCAGGGTACATGACAGAGAATGGGGATGAGCCAATCCTGGGATAAGACACTGCATCTGCTTTTGCAAACTTTGAAGAAAATGGAGCCCTTTCCCGCTCTTGCCTCAAGAGCCCAGGGCTGGTGGATCGAAACCCTGCTGGTCCAGGACAAAAAGCAGAAAAGGTCACCCTGAGCTGTGATTTGAAACAACCTGGGGGATAATGCTGGCAGTATTGCCCCAGGGCAGGCAGCATTGTGGGTGGGAGAGGCAAGTATTTGCCCTGCATTGGATTTTTCAAATAGTCACAGTCCCTCATGAAAGTGTCACTCTTCAGGGGTGAATCGGCTCCAGCCTGGAAGTGCTAGCGCCGGCAGGCACCACTGGGGGTGCTGTGATTACTAGAGAACATTTACCGAGCCACCGAAATGTACACGGCGCTTTGCAGATCACAGATAAAGTCATGTCTCCTGCCTTCATTTGTAAGTGCTTTGGGGCAGGGACTGTCTTTGTTCTGTGTTTGCACAGTGCCTAGCACAATGGGAGCCTGATCCATTGGGGCTCTCCTCGGTGCTCCTGCAATATAAATAATAAATAGTAATAAAGAGCCTGTCATCTTCCCTGTCTTCAGTAAGGAAGAGTGGCTACAGGACAGGGATGGGAGCCGGGATTCCTGGCTGTCCTCATAACTTCCTTTATGAGCTGGAAGAAAATCCTTCCCCTCACTGTGCCATGTTTAACATGGGCATAGTGATACCAGCCTGCACTGCAGGGTGGGGGATTAGCTTAGTGACCATCTGTAGAGCGCTTTCAGATCCTGGAAGTGGCTAGATAAGCACAAACTGTGAGTAGCAGGAGAAAGGTCTTGACTGAGTAATGAGATTTTTGATAGAATAACGCTTTCCCAGCCTGCTCTACAGACTGCATCTGCACTCACCCCCTACCTGGGATTTGGCTTTATTAACACAGTCAACAATCAGGTAACAAAGTTAAGGTCAAACCTCCTCCCAGTCGCTGCAGCTCCTCGGGGCTCCTCCTTCATGACTGCTCAGCCTACATCCTAGATCCTCTTGCCCCAGAAAGTTCCTCCCCTGTATCCAGGGGGGTAAGGAGCCACCTGCCTTGGTAAGTCAGCAGAATTCACTTGGCCCTTTCCCAGCAGGATTTGCACTTGCCAACAGTGCCTGTATGTATGTGTGTGAGAGAGAGAGATGGAGGGGGGCGTCTGGCAGCAGGCAAGCAAACACTGCTAGCCTGTTAGCAACACAAAAAAGCAATAGTGCGTGCAAACATTGGGCAGAAAAGATCTTGACTGAAAAGATTTTGCCCACCTAGTAATAAATGCCCACATTGCAGGGGGAGCAGAAATCCAGGTCAAGATGTGCTCTGAGGAGCAGAGGCCAGCAGTCTGCCCACTTATCCAGGTCCAGTGTCTCCCCTCAGTACGGCCCACTTCCCATCGCCTCTGGACACCGTGTGTGCCGAAAGCCCCCCTGGTTTGCACTGGAGGCAGGCCACTCACTTGGCATGTTTGCATGTCCCTTCTGCTCCAGAGTAGGCCCACGCATTGTTTATTCTGGCGAGTGCCCCCCGGGGCTCATAGACCAGGTAATGGACTCTAAAACAATAACCAGGCTCCTTGTATTAATGCTGTCTGAAGGGGGATTAATCTGTCGGAGGGAAATCACAACCATCGCAGAAGTGAAAACTGATCTATTGGTGTCTGTAATTCCTCTAAATTACACACTTTAAATGAGACTTAAATCACCCATAATTCTCCTTAAATGCCCACTTTGGAGACAACGGTAGGGTAATTTTACCCACTTTGTCCAGCGTGAAATGCGAGGTCTATTGTCTTGAGTAGAAAAGAGCCGGGGGGATCTTTTTAAGTCAGTCTGGCTCTTCCTGCATTTATCTTCCGTCTGGGCAATGGGAAGGCGGCTGGGACACATGTACTGAGCTCACAGGCTGCGCGCTCTAGGCGCACGAATGCTGGGCCGGAGTCTCCTCTCGCTTACCCTGGCTCCCCTGCTGGGATGCTGCACTGACTTCCGTGGGGTCACTGCGGATTTCCACCGCTGAGAGAGAGGGATCAGGCCCCGGGGCCTCCTCCAGGCACCAGGGGACACGCTCGCATGCCGATGCACTCTCTGCCTGTCATGCATTCACGCAGTCCGACACACTCTGTCTCCGACACACACCTTCTCCCCCTCAGCCACTCAGCACGAGCATGGAGGGACCCTGCTGGCTGACCCCATTCTGAGATGGTCACCAGGAGGTTCTGTTGCTGGGGAATTGGGCCGTTAACCTAGAGTGGGGGCGGGAGGGCAGAGAAGAAGGAAGGAGCCTAAAATCCACTGCCCTGTCCCGCTCCAGCCGCGTCTCCCTGCAGTAGCAGCCGGAGCCCCTGCTGACACCCACCTTCTGTTCTTTCCTCTCCCCAGTTGACTTCATCGGAGGATTCGATTCCTACGGCTACCAGGCCCCACAGAAGACGTCACACTTACAGCTACAGCCTTTGTACACGTGAGTCTCACCCGCCTGCCCACGGGGATGCGAGCGGAGCGGTGAGCCGGGGCCGCTGTTCCGCGAGGGGCGGGATGGCTCCGGGGACCGTCCAGGGTCATCACCCTGCGGCTGCAGGAGCAGACTGAGTCCTGGCCACGGCGCAGCTGCTTGTGGGCCGGCAGGCGATGGCTCGGAGCCTGGCTCCTCGCAGGACACAAACCGCCAGCACAACTGGCACCAAATGGCCCCCTTAGCAGAGAGTCTTGCACAGGACTTGGTGACCCAGCTGCCCTATTGTCCCTAGAGGGGCTCTCTGCACATCTGGGTGGGGCAATGTGGGGAGCAGCATGCCCTGCCCTGGCCGCTCCGGAAACCGGGGCCTGGTCTCTAAGGCAAAAGGGGGCGCGGCTCTGGGGAGGTCGTCCCCCCGAGGACAGCTCCCTTCAGCATGCCCAATTAAGTGCCAGTGTGTCTCATGCCCCCCCGCTGGGCTCACCGACAGCGGGGCGAGCTGCCCCCGGCCCCTTGGGAAGGAGGTGAACGCAGTGGCTCCAGAAGCCAAGGCACCAGAAGGGACATAGGCCACGGCCTAGCCTGAAACCGCACAGCCAGATGCCACCCCAGAACTGAAGGGCTCGGGGAGAATGTGTGGGACATGCAGCCAAGCTGCCGGGGGATTGGCAGGGGAGGATAGAGTCGCGGGGGGGCGGGGTGAGTTCCCCCTGTGAGATGGCGAATTGGGTGCCAGGGCTTCCCTTCAACAGGAGCTGATGCACAGGGGAGGGGAGCCTGAAGTGGATGGGGATCTTCCAGCTTAGCGGTGAGCTAAGTCGGATGGGGAGTGTCTGACTCAGAAGCACGGAGTTGTGCTGTGGGAAGAGATATACGGAGACCCTCACTCCTATGAGTGAGCAAAGGCTGAGTGCTATGCTGACTCACGGCCCCCCGCTCGTCCTGTCTTGAGCCCCATGCAGCTGTCCCAGCCCAGCTCAATCCTGACCCACAGCCTCCTGTCCTGAGCCCCCCCACAGCACTCCACTTACAACCCAGGAAATTTTAACCTGCCACCTCCCCAGCTGCTCTAATCCTGGGTTGTTTCTATTAATCGAACACTGACAACGTTTGATCAATAGAAACAAGGTCAGACTCATCACATTCATTTTCACTTGCGATCCAATTCGATTCTGCACTGAGAACCCTAGAGGTGAAAGGATGGTGCAGAAAACCCCGCTGCACCCCCTCTTTTCTCTCTATGGCTTTCCACTCTTCCACTCTGCAGCCACTAGGCCTTCTAAACACTGAATATTTTCCAGTGGGAGCAACATCTCTTCAGATAAGTGCAATTGACTTTCCCCCCTGCCCATTTAAGTTTAACTAGATAATGCTAAAATGAGATAACGATGCAAAATCTAAAGGGATTAGCCTCATTCGGGCTTTGCTAGCTGCCAAAAATTAATTGTGTTTTAAGTCTTGTATGTAAATTCAAGGGCATGCGGTGCAATTATATATGCAGAGAGGAGACGGCCATGAGACAAATGCATCCAGAGTGCTGCTGTACTCTTCCTCAGCGCTCTGTCAGAGACATGCATTTTCACATGCAGAATTTACTTCCCCCTTTCCTCTGACCCCATCTCTTGGCTAGAAAGAGAAGTGCCCCAGAGATCCCCTCACCACAGCAGATGAATAGGGGGATGGCTATTGCAAAGGGGGCTGCAGCATAAATGTGGGAGGGGAAAGAATGGGTGATGGGGTGTGAAATCAGTGGAGCTATGCCAGGGATCGATTGGCTCCTGGCTCCCAGGAGTGAGATGGCAGAGATTGGAGAAGCGTTTTCCAACATAAATCCTACATGAAGGCTTCTACCAGGCTTCTGCGACATCTCAGCTTTGACAGGTTTCAGAGTAACAGCCGTGTTAGTCTGTATTCGCAAAAAGAAAAGGAGGACTTGTGGCATCTTAGAGACTAACCAATTTATTTGAGCATGAGCTTTCGTGAGCTACAGCTCACTTCATCAGATGCATACTGTGGAAACTGCAGAAGACATTATATACACAGAGACCATGAAACAATACCTCCTCCCACCCCACTCTCCTGCTGGTAATAGCTTATCTAAAGTGATCACTCTCCTTACAATGTGTATGATAATCAAGCTGGGCCATTTCCAGCACAAATCCAGGTTTTTCTCACCCTCCACCCCCCCGCCCCCACAAACGCACTCTCTCTGCTTTGCTTCCTAATGCTAACGTTATTTTAGACTATAAGCGCTTTGGGGTAGGGACTGTTATTTACTTCATGGCTGTACAGCGCCTAGCACAACGGGACCCAGCCAGGGTGACCTGTAGGCACGGCTGCAGCAAAATGTTAAATCATGTTAAATAACGTGGAAGCCTGCAAACTACTGATCATCTGTCTCGTAAATCCCTATGTGATGCAGCTACTGGAAGGGGCTGTGGCAGGGAAAGCCCTAATCAGCTCCTGCCACTCCTGCCCCAACCAGGGGAAATGGGTTGGGGCTGGCCCATTATCTAGGACTGGCCTGGAAACTGGCCACACCTGCCAGCCTCGTTAACAGGGGCTAAAAGCTTCCAAGGGAGGAAGCCTGTGGCGGGGGCAGGCCCAGAAGGAGCCAGCAGCCAGCTACCCTGTTGCCAGTGAGGTCTGTGCTAGGCCAAACGTGCACATAATCTGTAAATAATTGGAGCTTGGTGGTGGGGACTGGACACAGGAATAAAGAGCACCGGTGTGGCACCAGCTTGAAGTGGTCCTGACTCATTAGGGAGCAGGCCTGGAGGCTGAACCCAGCGGGGTGCAGTGAGCACCATGTTACAGGGACCAAGAACCACAGTGCTATAGGGTACATCCGCTGTCCAGCGGTTGCCCCAGTGTGATGCTAGGGGGTGCTGTGCTGCCCTGCCTGTGGAGATGAGAGACCCAACGGGATAGCAGACGTTCTCTTCTCAAGGGAAAATGTGATCCTTGGCACTTGGCCATGGTTTTGCTGGCTAAGCAGCCCCACCAGCATGGCTGTTGTCATTAAGTGAACAGAGCGTGAATCACGGGGGTTACTGACCCAGCTCAGTGTGGTGTTCCACAGCAGTAGCCGAGATCTGATGGCAGAGGGGGCCTAGGAGCTATTGTCAGAGGTGAAAGTAAGTCAGTGCGGTACGGCAGGCATACCGGCAAGAGCCAGTAGGCCGTGCCGGACCGGACCGGCTTCCCCAGGCTGGCGCTTTAAAGGGCCCCAGGCTCCCCGCAGCAGCCGGAGCCCCGGGCTCTTTCACGGGCTGCCCGAGCCCCGCTGCCGGAGCCCCGGGGTAGCGGCGGCACGGCTCCAGTGGTGATTTAAAGGGCCCGGAGCTCCGCTGCAGTAGCGACGGCTGGAGCCCAGGGCCCTTTAAATCGCCCCTGAGCCCCGAGGCGCGCAGCCGCCTCTGCAGCTGGTAGCTCTGGGGTTGATTTAAAGGCCCCGGGGCTCCCAGCTGCAGCCAGAGCCCTGGGCCTTTAAATCTTGATTTAAAGGACCCGGGTATTTAAAGGCCCCGCCTCTTCTGGTTGAGCCACGCCTCTTCCGGTAGAGGCCACGCCCCCCACTCAGGTCTCCGAAGTACCGATAAGTCCTTTAAGTTACTTTCACCCCTGACTATTGTGGCAGTGCTGAGAACAGATTCTGTGTCGGCTTTGGGGCAGTTAGTCAAATGAGCATCCGCCGACTTTGGAGTCGAGTGTGTGTTTCTTGGAGTTTGTAATGAGGGCTGAATTTCTTTGCAAGCAACCAAAACAGCTGCCTGGCTCAGAATGGCAGCAGTAGAGCATTGTAGTAGGGCTAACCGGGGATCAGGACCCCATTATGCTAGGCACTGAACACCCCCCCAAAATGCACAGAGCACCCTGGAATTCTGCTTCCTTTATCCTTCAGTGAGCTCTGGGGCTGGTCAGTAGCCAGTATGTGAGCAATGCCCCACCTGTATTTTTACATAGTGTGTTGTGGTGTTACTGGGCAAATCCTAGTGTGACGACTCAAAGCACTGAATTCAATGTGATTTGGCACCAGTGTGAAGGGGCCGGAACAGGCCTGGATCCCCTGTGTTCCTAGTCAACGGAACGGTGTTTTACAACAGGATGTAGTGAATTGAATTTGGCGGGATTCACCTGCAGCTGTCTAATGACCTTCCTGTCTTGTGCCAGTCCCCGGGAAGAACAGCAGGGAGGAGCAGGGAGCATACGATGTCCAAACAGCTCTCTCAACATGGAATGATCCTAACACATTCTTGCAAAGATGAACCAAAAGGCTGGCTGGGGGTTTTAAAGATGTTTATGTTTATCTCAGATTAAAGCCCGAGAGAGCTTTCTCCTTCCCCGTTAGGCTTTATTGCCATCAAACAGTGAGCAGGGGGAATCTTGACAGTTCATTTGAGTGGCTAAAAGTCAGAATCCAGCATCCCCTTTCGGTTGTTTTGAAGGCCGACTCATTTATGCTACTCTTGGTCAATGCTGGATCGATTGCTTCAGGCTGGGACTCAGTGATGACCCCAACCAAAAAGCAGCCTGCTATAAGGTTCCCCGAGATACCAGAACAGCAGCGTCCTGCAGTAATTGCCCAAAGCCGGCCGTATCAGTGCTGTAAGCTACAATGTTTGGGAACACTACCAGCGATTTCTGCAGCGGTGTTTCATAGGAGTTACTGAAGCCACAAGAGATACAGGGAACTCCAAAGCTGATAGCACTTAGATGCTGTGGTGATAGGTGCTACAGAAAAACCTCAGCTAGATAGAAAGGCCTTAATTATGTTTTGCTATGGCTTCGTTTCTGTACAATGTGTAAGCCAGGTGCTGGGAGCTGGTCAGATTTCACAAGCTCAGCAGGCCTAGAAAAGCAGTGGCTGTGTGTGATCCTGCTTCAGCTCTGTGTGGACTCGCTTAAGTCTCTTCCTCCTTTTCACTAAGGTTAGAGGTCGCATGAGCAGTGGGAGAGATTTAGGTTGGATATTTTTCACGACGAGGGTGGTGAAACACTGGAATGTGTTACCTAGGGAGGTGGTGGAATCTCCTTCCCTAGAAGTTTTTAAGGTCAGGCTTGACAAAGCCCTGGCTGGGATGATTTAGTTGGGGATTGGTCCTGCTTTGAGCAGGGGGTTGGACTAGATGACCTCCTGAGGTCCCTTCCAACCCTGATATTCTATGATTCTATGATTCCTGACCGGTTATGTGGCTGTGTTGTGTCCACTACAGAAAAATGAGCTCCACATACTTGATTTCTTTAAATTTCCATCAGCCCCAGGCCGCAGGGCCCTTGGTTAATTTCAGACACATCTCCCCCTGTAAATACAAAGCTTTGGCTCCTCAGTTCTAATCCGTTTTTTGAAGACACAATTAAATCAAATTGCGCGTTGCTGTGAATGGCGCTGACCATTACTGTTGACACACGAGCTGCCCAGAGTGTGGGAAAGCTGATGGGAGTTAAATGGAGAATTAGATCCACTGCGCTGTCTATGACTCGCCTCCCCTCGTCTGCACTGAATCGCTTGGGAAGAGCGTCAAGCACAAGGTGTTTTCCAGTCCCGCTGGTGGCTTGGTGCACTCCAAGTCACAATGGCATGGTGGGGCATCCCCACCAGACAGCAAACGCTAAGGACTCGCTGCTCATCTGGTGGTTCCAGGATTTCTCTGCTTTTCCTGTCTCAGTGATGTATCTGAGCACTTCTCATGCACGAATGGCTTTAGCCTCCTGGTGCCCCTGGGAGATGGGGAAACACACGGTCCAGGTGTCCCTGGGCCTCTGACTGCCAGAAGCTGGGACTGGATGACAGGGGATGGATCTCTCAACAATCGCCCTGTTGTGTTCATTTTCTCTGAAGCATCTGGCACAGGCCACTGCTGGAAGACAGGATACCATTGGTCTGATCCAGAATGGCCATTCTTATGTTCTTATTATGTCCATTGTATGGATGGAGAATGGAGGCACCAGAGACAGGATTCATCCCTAGGCTGGCATCTGTGCCTGTCCTAGCCCTGGGTCTGGCAGCACTGAGGTCCCTGTGGCCCTTTGCAGGGCTGCTCCTGCTACCTCCCTCTTCCAGGCCACTGCTCCCTGCTTCTGTTCTGCCCAGAGCTCCCCCTGCACCCAGGGCTGCAGCACTGTTGGGGCTATCATAGAATCATAGAATATCAGGGTTGGAAGGGACCTCAGGAGGTCATCTAGTCCAACCCCCTGCTCAAAGCTATGTCTGAGCAAGGGTGGGATCTCAGGCCTGCCCTACAGCCCTTGGCACCAGCCTCGATACACAAAGAGGGTGAATCAGGCCTGTGGAGATTCAGTGACTTGCCCCCAGTCACGCAGGAACCCTGTGGCAGAGCTGGGAACTGACCCACTCCACCGCCTTACCCACAAGGCCAGCCTGCCTTTCTTGCCTGTCCAGAACGGTTGTTTATCACAATCAGCAGTGACCGGCCCTGGTTTTAAGACACATGTGTCATCGGCACTAACAAATTGCTCAGATTTCTAGCCCCTCTCACCCAGGTGGCCTTGTTGGGATTCTGCCCCCAAAACAAACAAACAAACCCCAACGTCATGAAAGGTTTTCCCAAAATGCACCTCAAAGAAACACAGCCTCTTGCAGTTCGCCCTGGGAGCAGATTTAGTCCTCACACATTAATGGGTCCATGTTGCACAAAACCAAAAGCTTGCAATTCTGCAAGCAAAATGCCAGGCCATAATAACCGAATCCCCGGACCGCTGGCTTACTAGGCTTGCCACTCTTTAGGACCTGCCCTTGGAGACTGACACGCCCTTACCAGCTTACTTCTTTTTCAGAACCAGGCCCGTTTCAAAGTTTCAAGCAAACGAATGTGAGTGAGCTACAAACCCGCTTGACTGGTGCTGAGTGGGCTGGCTGGGAAGGCCGGGCTTTTAAAAATAGGCAACATTCTGAATTCATCTGTTCTGTGTTCCATGCTTTTTCTGAGTGCGGTGTCTCCCCTCTCACCATGTAGGGCCCCGCTTAAATGCCAGCCAAGACTTCGTAGGGATGGAACGGGCTGCTGGTGACACGGTGACTGGGAGAGTGGTAGCCAACGCCAAACACGCCAGTGCAAATTTTGGCCAGGGATTTTCAACCTCCTCCACTTCTCTGTAACTGCCACAGAGCTCTTTAACCCAGAGCCACAGAGCACCTGTCCTGAGGTTTCCTCGGGCCGATAAACACTCAGGGATGTATCGAGAATTCAGCTCCTCTCTGGACAGTGGGGCTGAATTGGCCTTGGTGGGAGCTCGCCCTATGATTCTAGAGGGAGCAGGCAGTCTACACCTGAGGGTTAGGCCAGTGAGTTACCCTCTGTTGACGCTTCTGACATCGGGCAAGTTGCTTTTTCAAACTAAGTATTTTTTTGTTAGTTTCATAACTCGGGAGCAGACCGTGCACATGCCCAGTCAGGGCAGACGCAGCTTTGCCACCAGCCCTGTATTAATAACAGTCATTATTGCAGGGTTGCGGGATTTGACCACAGTGCCCCTGCTAGACATACCTCATCTGGAACCAGCGTCCCTCCCAGCCCCCCAGCTACATCTCTGCCTGCCTGCTGACTTACTGCGTTATGCCTCACTTCAGTCCAATACCAGAGAGCCAGTGGAATCCTGGTGCCATTGTCCCTCTCTTTCTGAAGTGGTCAGGACCCCATTTCTGAACATGGCTGCCTGGCCTGCCCCTGTAACCACAAAGCCCCAGAGATGTGTGTGCAAAAGCCTGTGAGAACACACACGTGTGTGTGAGAGCTGAAGTGTCCCTAGTGTTTTAGCACAGACTGGACTTGGTGTTAGTGATTCTCAAGAGGATTCTTCCTTGAGGCTGCTGGACACCAGCAGACCTTGTGCTTCTCTCTGGCTTCCAGCCTTTTCTGCCTAGTGCCACCACACAGGGTGTCCCCTGGGCTGGGCTCCGTCCACACGCATGGAAGAGGTGGCTGAGGGCACTATGGAGGCAATCGATGTGTATTCAATTTAAACACCCACCTTTCTATGTGTCTGTGAGGCTGTGTCTACACGACAAACTGCAGAGCAGCAACTACGCTGCTGCCCAGTAGACACGTCCCACAGCGATGAAAGGGGGTTTCCATCGCTGCAGTAAATCCACCCCTCCGGAAGGCATACAGAAGAATTCTTCCGTCAACCTTGCAGCATCTCCAGTGCGGGTTAGGTCAACCTACCTACGTCACTCAGGGCGTGACATTTTTCACAGTCCTGAGCGATGTACCTTCCTAGACCGACTTATGTCAAAGCTGTGAGGAGAGCCGAGGGAGGCCCAGATTTCTGGGCTGACTCCCCATGCACCAGGCTGTCCAGCCAGCTAGCATCGGACTCAGGGTCCATTCATCTGCCACTTCCAATTCTCCCTGCCCCTGGCTGGTTTGCTGGCACCGTCCCAGGGCCGGACGCTGCAGAGGGCAGCTTGCATAGGCTGTCAAGAGACTTTTGCAGTCAGTGAGGTCATGGACCGGTACATTCTGGGATATTGTTAGTGAACCAGGAAGGGAGGGAAGAACAGGAGGAGGGCAGGGAGACTTGGTAGACCCCCAGTGCGCAAACACAGCCTCCTCTGCCACTCCAGCTCTAGGCTCCCCCCACAACTCTGCCAATGCACCGACCTGCAGAATCTCTTGGCTATTCCAGCCCTGGGCCTCTCTTGAGTACAGGCTACCCATCCTGATGAAGGCAGTGATTGCTTTATGATGTTGATAACCATTCACCCGAGTCCAGATTGAGAACCCCAAACTCATTCCATTGATGACCTACAATCTAAGTATGACCTACTACCTACGAATAGCCTAAGCCCCTCAGATACTGTGGAGAGGAGGACAGTATAAGAACCTGAATACATGTCATTGGGAAGCTCACCAGTCCCAGGTAGACACATTGTCTTTTTAAAGCCATCACAGCCTGGCCTGAGGCAGAATCTCAGAGCAGCCAGGACATACTGTGACATTCCCTCCAGATGCATCATCAAACAACTGCCTGACCATGCCCATGTCCCTGGCCATGGTCTGTGACCTGGCTCGCCTGCGGAGCAGCTGGGCTTCACATGCTCACAGCAGCCTCGTGTTCTGAGCACCCAGCACATTAATTCCCTGAGACATAATTACTCCTTGTATTATTTACAGCGAGGCATGTCGGACTTCCATCATCTCGAAAGCAATGTTGGTTCGAGCTCATTTCATCCAAATAGACCGGCTCTGGATGGTCGGGCTGAGAGACGTTTCTCACCCTCTTTCCCGGGAAGGCTCACTCCCAGCGAGCCACTCACCCACCGCTGCAGCCTAGGGGAGCTGGCCTCTGACAGCTTCTCCGGAGCCCAGCCAGACAGGATCCCCCTTTCGCGCTCAGGACTGTGTGGGGAGAAGCTCCTTGAGAAGCACAAAGAGAGCTGAATCAGACTGCCTCTGCCTCAAGGCTTCCACGGCAACTTGACTCTTCCCTCCGCCCCTGCACCCAGGCCAGCCCTGCTGAAGGGCACTGCTCTGGGCACCCCCCCCCCCACCATTCTAAACTCATGAAGGCTCCCAGCATGTCTGCAAAAAAGGTCAGTCACCGTAGCCCTCTGTTACGGGGAGGCAGCGTGACCTAGTGGGTTGAACACTGGCTTGGTATTCAGGAAACCTGGGTTTTATTCCTGTCACTGCCACTGGCTTACTAGGTGAGCTTGGGCAAGTCACGGCCCCGCTCCGTGCCTCAGTTTCCCCATCTGTAAAACGGGGATAGTGATTCTGACAACCTTTGTGAAGAGCTTTGAGATCTAGTGCAAAGCACTATTGAAGAGTGAGGGATTATTATTTTACAGGTGGGGAAGCGATCAGAGAGGGCAAATGACTTGTCTGAGATCACATATGAAGTCAGTGGCACACGGCTGGCAATAGAAACTGGTGTCTTGAGGCTGAGTCTGCGCTTTAACCACAGGCCCATGCTTTTAAACACCAGCCGAGCACTTCGTTAGCAAACTTGATTGATCAGAGCAGCCTGCGAACAATGCCATGCCGAGAAAATCCATGGAGTTTACAAGGCATCCACTACATGATATGAATTTGCATTAAACCATCTCCCTGCTATGGCCTGAAACAATCTGTGACACAGTGAGGGCTCTGCAGGGGCCCTTCCATCAGCTCTGATTAGAAACACAGAGCCAATTTCTGCTCTCGGCGACACCGCTGGGAATGCAGAGCAGCTCCACTGCACTGCATAGAGTTCCGCCGGATTTCCACTGCTGTCTCTCCGGGCAGAAGCTGAGCCAGACACTTTAAAAAATAAAAATCAACCCGAGAAGAACTGGCTGGAGTAGGTTTAACCCTTCAACTGCTGGTGTTTTCTAGACTCTGTTCCTATGCACTTCTTGCCCCAGGCATACACAGGACCGTCACATACACCAGCCTCCGCCTTCTGTGTGCGATTGTGGACTGCTGTCTCCAAAGGGCACTGCAGATGAGGATCTGTGAGGCTCCTGAAATGTACCATGTCCATGAGCGCCAAGCCATTCCCAGGAGTGTAGGAAGGCCCATGCTGGATCAGACCTGTATCCCTCCCAACAGTAAGCAGCTGTGGGGTGATTTTCCCCTGGGAGAGTTTCTTCCTGACCCTTAAGAGCCAGCGAATGAAGCAGGAGATTCTTTCCAAAACCTGCTCATTACTAACGCTGGACATTTGCATTCTGTCCAGTGTACCCCGCAATGAGCTGATATAATTGGCCACGGTCCTCCTTTCCCAAGTGCCCACCACGGGTCACAGACCCTGGTCATCAGATGTTCAGCTGCATGTGTGTTCTCCTTGTGTGTTGTCCCAGCTCTGTGCAGACAGCTGGCACAGTAGATCTCTAGGGAACCGCCCAATGACCACAAGATCCATTAAGGTGCGAAGGCGCCCGGCCAGGTTTACTGTCAGCAAACCATGGTCCTAGCTCCCTGGATCAATGTCTACAGTTACACTAGTACATGGATGCCCCTGACAATGGACGCAGCTCAGTCAGTGGCAGGACTTTCCACTGCCCCCTTGGCTGGACAAAGACACTCCCTCTGAGATACATCTTTATACACCAATACAAACAAGGGACGTATCACCCTCAACATATCAGGGTGCCACCCTCTGATGTATTAGGGCGCCACCCATTGCCTTGTACCTGTAGGTTCGATCAAAACATCTCTATTCATCATGCTGTCATCCTGACCTTATCCTTAAGCTGGGTCAGCATGTTCCTGTTATCTTTGGGGAATGTGTTTATCGCGGAGTTCTGGTACCATCCTTTTGGAATGTGCTTGCATGAATGTTTTGTGCCTAGCTCCTCTTAGGAATATGTGTTTTTACAGTACCAGCCCTACACGTACCAAATTCTGTGAGCAGGGCCTGCCTCTTGCTCACAACTTAACTTTGCTTTATATAAGCAAAGTTTTGACGACTTTAGCTCAGGCCTCTGATACAAGGGCTTATGTCTCAGGCTGTCTTTCTACTCCAGCCCCTACAGTAGATCCTGCCCTCAGTTCCCAGGAGGATTCCCATGGGTGTAGATGGACATTACACTCACAGAGTTATTGCAGACTGTGGGCCATAGCGCCACAGGCCATCCTGCGAGCTGAAGAACTATGATGCCCCTTATTTCACAGAGGGGGAAACTGAGACAAGAGAAGGGCTGTGACTTGCCCAATGAGTCACGGATGGAGCCAGGTCTGAAACCCAGGAGTCTTGACTTCCCATACCCTACTGTAAAACCACTGAACTATGCTCCCTCCCAGTTACAGGGCTTGCTGCAGCAGCACTGGAGGGTACTAGTAAGAGATATATAGCTGTGTGTAAACGGATAGATGCTGTAAATGTGCGACATACGTATACAGGAGAGAATAGACTAAAGAGCGCTGGTGCCTTCTCAGTCTGAGTGGCTCCGGATTTGCATTAATGATGTGCGGGTATGTGGTGAGGACTGTAATGGAGAGGAAACTTACGCTATAATAAAATTGTCAGTTCCCATTTATAATCTGGTTAGCAGACAGTGCAGTTTAACCAGAATCTCCATAAATCTGAGCATCCTGTGCGGGGAGCAGTTTAATTCTGCCTTTGGTCTCTGGGAAGGGCCTTTGCTGAGACGGATCGCACGGGGCAGAGCGCTGGAGGGTTCATCTTTCACTGCATGCCAGTCGATGTCCTTGTCCGTCCTCACTGCGCCTGGAGTGACAAAGCATCAAAGCAAGAGAGCAGGCAGGGAGGGTTTCAAGTGGCACCTTCAAAGCATGAGCTCAAAGCACAGAGCTGCAGTTCTAGGAGGCAGTGATCAGCACACAAACACCTTTTGCCTCTGGGTTGGTCTCTGAACTACCACTGAGTGGAATCTGGCCTGGGTGCTCTTAGCTCCTGGGCTAGTGCAAGCTGCTAGTCCTGCCCTACCTGGATCAATAGCAGGGACTGGACTTGTGACCTATAGATCTAAAGGCTGAAACTCTTATTGCTGGAGCTAAAGGATAGCGGTGTTACCTGGAAGCAACAACAGACTCATAAACCACTTATATGGCCCAGCCACTAGAGGGCAACAAAGACCCGTATGTCTCACGTGGCGCTGTGCAAGGAAATCGTAGACTCACAGAAAGGTGGGGCTGGAAGGGACCTCGAGAGGTCACCAAGTCCAGCCACCTGCGCTCGCTGAGGCAGGGCCAAGTAAACCTAGATCCTCCCTGACACAGGTTTGTCCAACTTGTTCTTAAAAACCTCCCATGACGGGGATTCCACAACCTCTCTTGGGCAGCCTGTTCCAGAGCTTACCTATCCTTACAGCTCAAATGGTTTCCCTATGAGCTAACCTAAATCTCCCTGGATGCGGATTAAAGCCCATTACTTCTTGCTCTACGTTCAGTGGACTTGGAGAACAACTGATCCCCGTCCTCTTTATAGCAGCCCTTAACCTATTTGAAGACTTATCAGGTCCCCCTTCAGTCTTCTTTTCTCCACACTAAACATGCCCGTTTTTTTTAATCCTCCCTCACAGGTCAGGCTTTCTAAACCTTTTATCAGTTTTGTTGCTCTCCTCTGGACTCTCTCCAGTTTGTCCACATCTTTCCTAATGCACAGCACCCCGGTAGCTGGGGAAAGGCCAGTCACAGGAGGTGGTGCGGCTGTCCAGAGGAGCTGAGGCAGGGGGTGTCGCTCTTGCCAGGGGGTAGGCTGTTCTCCTGGGTCTCTGCAGCACCCCAAACCCCTGCACAAGATGAGGAATAGTGTGGGGATCGCATAGGGCAGCACAAAGCAATGACTGCTCCACAGGAGTGGCTCTGGGGGAGCTGCAGAGAAGCAGCCTCTCTCTGCGATGAGGAGGTTCTCTCCTTTTCCACCCAGAGGCGACTTTCCTTCCTGTTGTGACTTTCCCACTGGACCCCTCTCACGGGGACACAGGCTCCTTCTCCCTACTACAGAACTGATGCTCACATGAGCAGGGCTCTTCGCCCAAGGCCCCAGGGTCAGGAGGTTCTGAGCAGCCTCAGGGGGCTTCTGGGAACGGGAGGAGATGGGCCCAAGCAGTGACCCAAGCTGAGATCACACCTGTCACATCCAGTCCAATATCCCTCTTCCTGCTGTGCAGATCAGGCCAGCAGCCCAGGTTCTCTGGCATTCTGCCTCTACCTATGGTCAAACCTTGATGCTTCAAAGGGAGCTGACACCCCTTTGGCCCTATTCCCCGGCCCCCATAAATGCACCTAGCCAGTTCTGCAATGCTGCACCTGGAGGGCTGGTGGGGAATCCTTCCTGACTCTCCACGGGGTACGCTGATGCCCAGAAGCTTGAAGTTTGAGAACCCCAAATGCTGGAGTCAGCATGTGCATTCTGGAGCAGGTTCTGTTCCTAGAGGGAACGCTGTCCCCACTCATCCACCTACGAGCCTTCGGTGAGCTTGCCGAAGGTTTGATTTCACCTCCTTGCTGTATTGTTAAGCGTAGTGAAGAATACTCAAAACAGACAACTATACTGGGCAAGTGGGTTGGTACACAGCTATAGGGTCTTGCAAAACATATGCCCTGGAGAGAGGCTGGGGGCTTGTGGCCCTGCTAAGTGAAGTGCTCTATCCTGATCACCTTGAAACCGTGCGGCAGCTGCTACAGTCTGGCTCTCCGACGTGCTTCCAGCAGCATGGAGGGAAGGACGGGGGCTGGGTTTTGAAGCTCCTGTCTTTTTAATGAGAGCATCTCAGCTGCCTGGGCAGATGCAACACATGAAAGTTATGAGCCTCACTTAATTCACTTTCCGCCAAGCAGGTCTGGTAAATGGAGTCCCCATGGATTACTAAGGCAAAATGAATCTGGGGAGAGCCTGCAGGCAAACAGAGGCTACCTTAATAGCCTGTGAAATTAAAGCTCCTTATGTAGTTACCAATTAGCCGTAATTGGATTAAAGGCAGGAGTGTGGGAGCACTTCCACATGGAGCCTTAGAGAAGTACAGAAGTGCATTTGCCCTGTTGCCTCTTCCTGTCTTTCTTTCTCCCCAAATCTGCACAGCCGCTGCATCCACAGGCCATTCCCTGTGGCAGCTCATGCCAGGGCACTCTCCTGACCTGATGGGAAATGAGCCACCGTGCCTACCCGGGGCAGCGAGCCTGCAGGCTGCCATGCAATCCCTGCTCTCCAGGGGCCTGTGCTGGGCACCCCTGCTGGTCCTGTCCCTCCTGGGAACGCAGCAGCCGCCCCCCCGCACATGTTCCTGAGCTCCAGCAGGCAGCGGGGCGTGAGCCAGGAGCGCAGGGTCTCCTGGGGATGCTGCACAAGCACTCGATGTGCTTCCCCACTGGGCATTCAGACCCTGCTACACACAGGAGCACCCCAGCTAAGCTGCACCCCCATGCCAACGGGCACAGAACTCATGAGGGCCTGATTTTCAAAGAGCTTCACACACTGAACTCACTGACACGTTCGGCCTGTAAGGATCCCTGCTCTCCCAGTCGAGCCCTGCCCCGTAGGCAGAACAGGGGGGCGCTGTGCTGGTGGAGAGGAGGGGCTGGTATCGCTGAGCAGGGGGCGAGGTATTGCTCCAACGCAGTGTGGTGGCCGCTGCGCTGAGGGGACATCTGCACAGCTCCAGCCGGGCACAGGCTGGCCAGGCTGAGCTGGCCTGGATGCAGCCTGCACGGGGAACACGAGCACTGAAGGCAGTGCAGCCCTGGTAGCACAAGCCCAGCACAGAGCCTGGTACATATTCACCTGCCCAGCCCGAAGCGGCCCTGACCTCACTGCTCTTGGGTACGTCTACGCGGCAATAAGAGACCCACGGAACAGCTGCGGCTGGCCTGGGTCAGCTGACTCGGGGTTCAGGCTGCAAGGCGATACAATTGCAATGCTTGCGGGAGGTGGGGGAGCCCAGGCGGCAGCTTGAGCCTGACTGTCTACACTGCAATGTTTAGCCCCGCAGCTCGAGCCCGAGTCAATTGACCTGGGCTCTGAGACTCGGGCCGCAGATCTTTGACTGCAGTGTGGACGTACCCAGTGTGACCCACACCAAGCAAGCTCAAATGGGCTCGGCCATGCACAGCTTTTGCTGTATAGACGTACCCTGAGACATGGACACACACTGTGACTGAGAGACAGGCTGACTTATGCTGAGATTCAGACACACACACACAGGGACACAGATACACCACACAGAGACACACACGCAGACTGACAAAGATAACACAGAGTGATTCAGATACAGCACACACACACACACACACAGAGTGACACAGATACACCACACAGAAATGCACACACGGTAACACAGATATACCACACACACACACACACAGTGATTCAGATACATCCCACAGAAACACACACACACAACCCTTTATACTGATGTTTCTGATTGGTTAGTTCACCCGTCAATACCATATGAGAACGACTGGAGGAAAGAATCTGGTGTACGTCTGTGTGTGCAGGACTGAGGGTGTATGAGTGTGAGCCTGACTGTGTATCTGTAAGTCTGGTGTGTGCCTCAGTGTCCTGTGTGAGGGGCATAGAGCTGATTTATATTAATGTGCCTCTGGGGCTATGGGGCAGGGGGTTGTGTTTGACGCTTTCTCTCTCTGTATGATTACATGTAATGGGTGTGTTGTTTGTATTAGGCCTATGCTTCTGGGGGGAGGGTGCCTCTGTGTGTGTGTGTGTGTGTATGTGTGTGTATTGTGTGCCAATGTCACTCCCTGTGATATGCATCTGTATGTGTGTTGTTTGTATGTATGTAACTAAGAGGAAGTTGCAGGTGTGTCCCTGGATGTCCCTGGATGTCCATGACTCCCTGCGATGGGCATTTGGGTGTATTGTGGATATGTGTGGGGTGAGGGTGCATGTGTGTCTCAGGGTGTGTGTGTGTGTGTGTGTGTCTTTGTCTGCATGTGTCACGTAGCAGAAGATAGTCTCCAGCTCTCACACACACACACACACACACATCCATTGCCCTGTTGCTGCAGGCAGTATCAGGATAGCGGCTGTGATTTATGGTGGAGTTGTGCTGTACGAAGTCACAAAATAACATTTCGTGGTCAGACCCGGAGGCCCTTGCAGAGCGAGAGTGAGACAATGAGCTGACCCTCAAAGCACCTGCCGTTCCTTTTCCAGACAGGTGAAACAGTAATCGAAAAAGGAGCAAAGAAAGTCATTCAGCAGCTGGAGCATTTTAAATAAGGTGGAAAAAAAAGACAAACCCACTGGCTCTGGCAAGCTCAGCTTTGATGAACTTCTCTCTCCGCTAGGAAGCTGCCTCCTCATGATTCCCCCACACTGCACATCACCTTTCGTAAGGAGAATCGTTTCTACTCAGGCCTGGTCTACACTCCAGAGTTAGGGCGACGGAAGTCGCCTTGTGTCAACCTCTTCAAGCACGTGTCCATGTTCAGATTTGTCTCTGGCTGATGTAAATGCCCCATTCTAGCAGCACAGTGAAACCACCCCTCAATGGCACGTTTGACCTACTGCAGTTGGCACAGTGCAAGTCTAGACACTGCACAACCTGTGTCAATCCTAACAGTTTTCCAGCAGCTGTCCCACAATGCCCCATTCCCTGCAAAATGACCACTCTGGCCACAGTTTTAAATTCCTCTGCCCAGGGGTCACAGAGA
The DNA here is from genome assembly GCF_015237465.2 of Chelonia mydas. Taxonomy (NCBI): domain Eukaryota; kingdom Metazoa; phylum Chordata; order Testudines; family Cheloniidae; genus Chelonia; species Chelonia mydas. Next base: position 15,308,503 of record NC_051259.2, on the reverse strand, counting down.
CAAGAAGAGGCTGAGCAGGCCCAGCTATGAACCAGCCATAGAAACATGGACCTCTACAAGCAGATTGCTGGGAGATGCAGGAGAAGGCGTACGACGGGGACCAGCAGCCATGCCACATGAAAGCGAAGTAGCTGCGGCAGGCCTACCCCAAAGCCAAGAAGGCCAACAATTGATCTGATGCTGAGCCACAGACCTGGTGCTTTTACAATGGACCGCGTGCCATACTTGGCAGAGACCCCACCAGCACCAGCAGACCACTGCACATACCTTGGAGGAGCCCGAGACAGAGGCCCCTGCAGTGAACAGTGAGGAGCAAGGGTGGGGAGACGTGGTGGGGAACGCCAGCCATGCCGCGAGCCGGGACCTGTTTGAGATTCTGCCACAGACCAGCCAGTCTGACCAGGCAAACGCAGATGAGCCTGCTGAAGGGGAAGGGGCCTCAGGTAAGTGTGTGCATGCATTTTTCCTTACAATCTTTAAATGTAAAGATGGCAGCCGCCCAGACCAGTGTTTTACCCGTATGAGAAGGGCTGGAGCTCTTAGCATCTGCTTTTCATTCCCCTCTTGGGATAGGCAGAGATGGGAGGCAGGCAGAGCAATTTATTTATGTCCATGGGCGTGGCCCTCTGATCCTCCTAAGAGATCTCGATGAAGCTTCCTTGGAAGCACTCTGCAATCCTCTTTCAAATGTTTCTAGGGATGGCTGCCTTGTTTCTTCCTCTGAGGTAGGACACTTTCTTGCGCCACACTGCGATAAGTTTGGCTGGCATCATTGCAATAAACAGGCTAGTGGCATATGGGCCCAGGCGGCTTTGGGACACCAGCAGCAGCTGTGGTCTCTATGCCTTTGTGACCCTCAGGAGTAAGACATCAGCTAAAATCACCACTGTCTGTGGCAAATAGTGCCAGTATTCAGTGCCATTGCCCCATGCTCATCCCCATGGAATAGGGACTGAAATTTTGTAGCTTCATGCAATAGAAAATCCTTTCCCTCTTCCCCCATCATCCCTGGTGGGCTGTACTCACCATGGCTGGGGCTGGACTGCAGTGCTGTGCCAAGGTGCTCCAAAGCTGAAGTGTCAATAAGCATTTCTTGTTCAACGTGTTTATGGGAATAAGGGAATGGAGTTTTGAAACTTATTTTCCCCTTTCCCTTATGTGTGTAAATTCAGAGGTACATCTGTCGATTTTAATCAGCAGCTGCTTCTGGTGCCCCCTCTATACCCACAGAACTCTTGACTCTGATGAGGAGGAGAGAGAAGAGGATTCGGGAGGACATGTTCTGTGAGATCCTGCAAGCCAGTGCTACATCACACTGTGAGGTTGGAGGGCCAATATGACCAACAGCCTGGTGAAAGGCAGAAAGGACAGGAAAAAGGCCCGGGACTCCCAGCAGGAAAAGGAGAAGGAGATGCACCAGGACATAATGGGTCTTCTCAGGCAGGAAACCCAAATGCTGCAGACCCTGGTTGACCTACAGATCCAAAAATCCTGGACTCCCCACCCTTTGCAGTCCTGGGAGAACTCCATGGTCACACACTGCTCCCTACACTCCCCAACGATGGCATGGTTGGGCACATCCTTACTCCTACCACTTGATGCTGGGAGACAGCAAGGAAAACCACAGCTTCACAAACACTGACCTACAAGAAACACAGCTGGTGAATGTGTAGCCACAACAGCCTACATTTGTTACTCAGATGGACATGAATGCGGCCTTTCTAGTTTTAAATTTTCACCCCATTAATCTTGTTAAAAATGTGTATAATATTGCCTCTGGGTTTTTTGTGCACATTGATTTTCCATGCTGTTTTTCCCCACTCAATAAAGTTCTATTTTTGGAGAATCAAATTATCTTCATTAGTTCATAACAAATATTGCCAAATACATAGTGATAGTCAAAGCAAATGGCACTTGTAAATCCACACCAAGCACCACAGAATTCATAGCTTTGGGAGAACACCCAGTCATATTTATAAATATACAGCAAGCCCTACGCAATTCTTAGCAGTACCCAAAGCTCCCAGAGAAACTCCAGCAGAGAATGTGCCTGTGGCTGACCATTAAAGTACTGTTTCCTCACCTGGATAGCTCCACATTGAGCTCTTCTAATGGCCCTTGTATCTGGCTGTTCAAAGTCAGAGACGTCTCCTCCACCTCAGCCTTGGTGGTAGTTTTTCCCCATTTGCCTCACAGATATTATTCAGGACACAACAGGCATGGGATGTTTTTCTCGTGGAGATCCAAACAAGTGAGTGAACACCGCCAGCGTCCCATCAATCTACCAAGAGCACATTCAACTGTCATTCTGCATCTGCTGAGCCAGTAGTTGAATATTTCCTTGGTGCTGTCAAGGTGGCCAGTGTATGGCTCCAGAATCACTATTGGCATGTCAGTATCACCAATGGTAATCTGCTGGTCAGGAAAGAATGTCCCTTCTTGCAGCTTTCTGAACAATCCTGTGTTCTTAAAGATGTGAGTGTCATGCACCTTCCCTCACTAGCCACACTGATGTTGGTGAAGAATATATATATATATATACTCTGTGGCAAGGTGGGCTGGTGCCAAAATAGAGATATTCATGCCATCAATCACCCTACCACAATTCGGGTGCAAATCCATCCACTATGTCCTGCACACTGCAGAGAGTTACAGTCTTGCATAGTAGAAGCTGATTAATGGCCCTATACATTTGCATGTCAACAGTCTCCACAGTGGATTTTCCAACTTCAAAATGATTTCATGCTGACCAGTAGCAATCCAGCACTGCAAGCTTCCAGAGTGCAATTGCCACTTGCTTCTGCACTGCCAATGCTGTTCTCATTCCGGTGTCCATGCACTGGAGACCTGGAACGAGCTTGGCACACAGGTCCAGGAATGTGGCCTTTCGCATCTGAAAGTTCTGCAGCCACAGCTCGTCATCCCAGACTTGCATTATGATGTGATCCCACCATATGTGCTCATTTCTCGGGCCCAGCAGCAACACTCCACCATCTGCAACTGCTCCGTGAACACCACCAAAAATCTTGAATTGGTTTTTGCTGTGTCCCTCCGCAAACTGTCCTTGAAAACATCCTCATGTCCCTGGATGTTGTGGTACTTTCTGCAGGTCTGCAAATACAGGAGAATTGTGCACCCTGTATTTGCAATGTTCATGAGAATAGTGCAGAGCTGTGTGGGCTCCATGCTTCTATCAGAAATGGTGGATACTAAAAATGCCTTGCAGATTTGTGGGATTTAAAAAAAAAAAAGGATATCAAAATTATAGGTTATGGGTGGCATTATGGGATGGAGAAAATTGAATGCTGGAAACTTTACCCCTCTCTCTTAATCCCTGGGTAGGTCATTACTATCCTACAATACATTTTGCAAAAAATTTTCCAGAAGGCATTGCACCAGAAAGTGGCATGTGGCACACTGGGATACGTACTTGTGGTGCACCGCACTTTGCATCAGCACAAGCACTCCTGATGAATACGTGCAGTTTGCACATGCCTGAGCAATATACAAACCACAGCAGCTGAACACGGACCACAGTTGTTAGTGTAGACATGGCCTTAGACCAGGGATAGGCAACCTATGGCACGCGGGCCAAAGGCGGCATGCGAGCTGATTTTCAGTGGCGCTCACACTGCCCGGGTCCTGGCCACCGCTCCGGGGGGTTCTGCTGCCGGCCTGGGGACCCGGCCGCTGGCCCGGGGCTCTGCAGCCACCCCCAGCTGTGGCCCACTGGCCCCAGCCTGGGGTAGTGAGGAGTGCAGACAGGGGCAAGAGGGGGCGCACCTCAGCACCCCCACCTTAAAAATTGTTCCAGCGCCACTGTGCTGCGTTATTTTTAAGTCCTGATTTGCTGCTTACATCACTCTCACGCCACGTGGAACAGCGCACTGCGTTTGACACTGAGATTAGAATGTACATGCAAGAACTGGAATCACAATTTTCTGACAGATTTCAAGATTTCCAGCGATTTGGCCCAAGGCTTTCTTTTCCAATTAAACCTGAAAAGTTCAATGAAAGCTACTTGGATTTGTCTGTATTTCGGTGGATGGGTGTTGAAGATTTCGAAATGCTGCTCATTAAGTTTAAAAGCTCAGAATTGTGGGCATCAAAGTTTGGAGATCTGCGGAGAGCACTTGAAGCTACCGAGAGAGACCATGCGGCCTCTATTCTGACCTGCTGACGTCCCTGCCAGTGAAATTTAACAGTTTGAAGAAAATTGAGTTTGCAATGCTTTCAGCATTTGTATCCACCTACCTGTGTGAACAGGTATTTTCACACATGAAATCTGTCCTCTGTCCCGCCGGTTAACAACTGATCACTCAGAAGCCTGTGTGCAGCTTAAAGTATCCAAATACCTGCCAGACATTGGAAAACTCAGCAAGGAAAAGCAAGGGCAAGGATCACACTAAACTGATAAGATCTGCATTTTAATTTAATTTTAAATGAAGCTTCTTAAACATTTTAAAAACCTTATTTACTTGACATACAACAATAGTTTACAGAAAAGGAGGACTTGTGGCACCTTAGAGACTAACCAATTTATTTGAGCATAAGCTTTCGTGAGCTACAGCTCACTTCATCAGATGCATCACGAAAGCTTTTGCTCAAATAAATTGGTTAGTCTCTAAGGTGCCACAAGTACTCCTTTTCTTTTTGCGAATACAGACTAACACGGCTGTTACTCTGAAACAACAATTTAGTGATATATTATAGACTTGTAGAAAGAAACCTTCTAAAAACATTAAAATGTATTAGTGGCACGCGAAACCTTAAATGACAGTGAGTAAAGGAAGACTCGGCACTCCACTTCTGAAAGGTTGCCGACCCCTGCCTTAGACTGCGGCTAGGTATTGAAGCTCTGTAGAGATGGTAAGTAACCAACCCTCCTGATAACCCTGTTAGGAGATGAGTATTGATATCTTCTCCTTGTCCTGGGAGGGGGGAAAGAGAGGCTAGGTGATCTGTTTAGCCTGAAAGCTCTTTGTGGCAGGGAATGTCTACTATTCTATTTGTACCGTGCCTAGTGCCTAGTGCAATGCGGCCCCTTAGGCACTATTGTAATAACCATGATTATTATTAAGGGTACAGTTTGGTCATGGAGGTCACAGATTCCATGACTTTACTGGAGCTCCGTGACTGCTTCGGCTTGAGCCCTGGCCGCAGGAGCAGCCCCCACCGCAGGAGCAGCGGCCGGGCTGGAGCAGTCCCGATGGCTGGGTCAGTCCCCAGGGCTGGATCATCCCCTGGGACCGGGTCAGTCCCCAGGGCTGTGTCAGTCCTCGGGCTGGAGCAGCCCCTGCAGCCGGAGAAGTGGCTGGGGCTGGGTCAGTCCCCGGGGCCGGAGCAGCGGCTCTGGAGCAGCGGCCAGGGCTGGGACTGTTAGTGCGTCCGCCCGGTATTTTTAGTAAAAGTCAGGGATAGGTCCGTGATTTTGACTGAAAATGCCCATGACAAAATCTTAGCCTTAATTACTATAATTCCTAATAATAAATGACTTGCCTCAAGTCAGTTGCAGGACCAGAAAGCGAGCCCAGGAGTTTTACATCTCAGCTGCCCTGCCCTTACCGCTAAACTGCAGCGGGATATTACATGGCTGGGTGAAGCAGGATGGTCCAGTGGTTCAGGCTGTAGCCTAGGACTTAGGAGTTCAAGTCTCTGCTCTACCCCAGGCTCCCTGCGTGTCCTTGGGCAAGTTGCTTTGTCTCCCTGTGCCTCAAATCCCCATCTGTACTCTGGGGTTAATAGCACTTCCCTGCCTCACGGGGATTGTGAGGATAAATGCACTCAAGGTTAGGAGGTGCTCTGATGCTGTGGTATAAGTACCTAGACTAGAAGCCATGTGTGTGTGGAGAGCTCTGTACCTTCCAGACTGTTTTCCCACAGGGCACGCAGCTCTGTAGCTGCTGTGACTTGGTTGTTGGTGGCCTTGGCCATCCCACTGCTGGCTGGCTGTGCCATTTTGTGTTCAGCTGCAGCATGCAGCTGCAGAATGGGGTTGCACACACCGCGCTCTCTCGGGGAGATGTCACTTTCGTTCTTTCTTGTTATTTTCCTTAATGCGATAAACCCTTCCAACAGACCATCTTCGCTTGTTCGCTGTGTGTGGAAAACGCACCCCTTCCTGAAGCTGTTTGCATTTACCCAATGGGCATTGCTCCCACATGACCCTCTACCCCCCTTGTGCTCAGCCCCTCCAGAGACATGTCTGGGCCAAACCCAGCATCACAGAAGCTGTTGTGTAAGTGGCACGCTGGGTGGTCAGGAAATAGGTATAAGTGGCAAACTCAGGTAACTTGTGTAACCCCCTTGAAATGTGTGCATTGTGTCCCATCTGATGTCTGCGCTTCATAGAGGATAACAACCTACTATTGCTATCTCCTAACGGAGTTACTCCTTTCAGCCAAGTGGGACTTGAACTCTTGTGGGCCCCAGATGTTGCTCCAGGTGGGTGACCCCTGTTGGGAGGAGTTGGGAGGTAACATATTTGCAAAGTGTGTGCCATGTCCCTCTGATGGCTAGTCCCCATATCGGGCTAACAGCCTACCTCAACCACCAGCTAATAGTTAGGGTTGCCAACTTTCTACTAGATCGCATGCCCTGATTCTCATGGGTGACTTTAATTTCCCTGATATCTGCTGGGAGAGCAATACAGCGGTGCATAGACAATCCAGGAAGTTTTTGGAAAGCGTAGGGGACAATTTCCTGGTGCAAGTACTAGGGGAGCCAACTAGGGGGGGCGCTTTTCTTGACCTGCTGCTCACAAACCGGGTAGAATTAGTGGGGGAAGCAAAAGTGGATGGGAATCTGGGAGGCAGTGACCATGAGTTGGTTGAGTTCAGGATCCTGACGCAGGGAAGAAAGGTAAGCAGCAGGATACGGACCCTGGACTTCAGGAAAGCAGACTTCGACTCCCTCAGGGAACAGATGGCCAGGATCCCCTGGGGGACTAACATGAAGGGGAAGGGAGTCCAGGAGAGCTGGCTGTATTTCAAGGAATCCCTGTTGAGGTTACAGGGACAAACCATCCCGATGAGTCGAAAGAATAGTAAATATGGCAGGCGACCAGCTTGGCTTAATGGTGAAATCCTAGCGGATCTTAAACATAAAAAAGAAGCTTACAAGAAGTGGAAGGTTGGACATATGACCAGGGAAGAGTATAAAAATATTGCTCGGGCATGTAGGAATGATATCAGGAGGGCCAAATCACACCTGGAGCTGCAGCTAGCAAGAGATGTCAAGAGTAACAAGAAGGGTTTCTTCAGGTATGTTGGCAACAAGAAGAAAGCCAAGGAAAGTGTGGGCCCCTTACTGAATGAGGGAGGCAACCTAGTGACAGAGGATGTGGAAAAAGCTAATGTACTCAATGCTTTTTTTGCCTCTGTTTTCACTAACAAGGTCAACTCCCAGACTGCTGCGCTGGGCATCACAAAATGGGGAAGAGATGGCCAGCCCTCTGTGGAGATAGAGGTGGTTAGGGACTATTTAGAAAAGCTGGACGTGCACAAGTCCATGGGGCCGGACGAGTTGCATCCGAGAGTGCTGAAGGAATTGGCTGCTGTGATTGCAGAGCCCTTGGCCATTATCTTTGAAAACTCGTGGCGAACGGGGGAAGTCCCGGATGACTGGAAAAAGGCTAATGTAGTGCCAATCTTTAAAAAAGGGAAGAAGGAGGATCCTGGGAACTACAGGCCAGTCAGCCTCACCTCAGTCCCTGGAAAAATCATGGAGCAGGTCCTCAAAGAATCAATCCTGAAGCACTTACATGAGAGGAAAGTGATCAGGAACAGTCAGCATGGATTCACCAAGGGAAGGTCATGCCTGACTAATCTAATCGCCTTTTATGATGAGATTACTGGTTCTGTGGATGAAGGGAAAGCAGTGGATGTATTGTTTCTTGACTTTAGCAAAGCTTTTGACACGGTCTCCCACAGTATTCTTGTCAGCAAGTTAAGGAAGTATGGGCTGGATGAATGCACTATAAGGTGGGTAGAAAGCTGGCTAGATTGTCGGGCTCAACGGGTAGTGATCAATGGCTCCATGTCTAGTTGGCAGCCGGTGTCAAGTGGAGTGCCCCAGGGGTCGGTCCTGGGGCCGGTTTTGTTCAATATCTTCATAAATGATCTGGAGGATGGTGTGGATTGCACTCTCAGCAAATTTGCGGATGATACTAAACTGGGAGGAGTGGTAGATACACTGGAGGGGAGGGATAGGATACAGAAGGACCTAGACAAATTGGAGGTTTGGGCCAAAAGAAATCTGATGAGGTTCAATAAGGATAAGTGCAGGGTCCTGCACTTAGGATGGAAGAATCCAATGCACCGCTACAGACTAGGGAAGGGCAACAAAAATGATTAGGGGTCTAGAGCACATGACTTATGAGGAGAGGCTGAGGGAGCTGGGATTGTTTAGTCTGCAGAAGAGAAGAATGAGGGGGGATTTGATAGCTGCTTTCAACTACCTGAAAGGGGGTTCCAAAGAGGGTGGCTCTAGACTGTTCTCAATGGTAGCAGATGACAGAACGAGGAGTAATGGTCTCAAGTTGCAATGGGGGAGGTTTAGATTGGATATTACGAAAAACTTTTTCACTAAGAGGGTGGTGAAACACTGGAATGCGTTACCTAGGGAGGTGGTAGAATCTCCTTCCTTAGAGGTTTTTAAGGTCAGGCTTGACAAAGCCCTGGCTGGGATGATTTAACTGGGACTTGGTCCTGCGTCGAGCAGGGGGTTGGACTAGATGACCTTCTGGGGTCCCTTCCAACCCTGATATTCTATGATTCTATGATTCTATGATTCTAATGGCACAAAACACCCACAAGACAGGCTCTGCCCCCTGCCCCGCCCCTTCCCAGAGGCCCTGCTCCCCGCTCACTACATTCCCCCTCCCTCGGTGGCTCGCTCTCCCCCACCCTCACTCACTTCACTGGACTGGGGCAGGGGGTTGGGGTGCGGGAGGGAGTGAGAGCTCTGGCTGGGCGTGCGGGCTCTGGGGTGGGGCCAGGGATGAGGGTTTTGGGGTATAGGAGGGGGCTCCAGGCTGGGGGGTGAGGCAGAGGGGTTCAGGGTGTGGGAGGGGGCTCTGGGCTGGGGCAGGGGGTTGAGGTGCAGAGGGGGTGAGGGCTCCATCTGGGCCTGCAGGCTCTGGGGTGGAGCCAGGAATGAGGGGTTTGGGGTGCAGGAGGGGGCTATGGGTTGGGGGTACTCAGGGCTGGGGCAGGGAGTTCGGGCTCAGGGTTGGGTTGCAGGCTTTACCTCAGGCGGCTCCCGGTCAGTGGCACAGCAGGGCTAAGGCAGGCTTCCTGCCTGTCTTGACTCCACACTGTGCCCCAGAAGGGGCCAGGAGGTCCAGCTCCTAGGTGGAGGCGCGGCAGGCAGTTCTGCGCACTGCTCTCACCCGCATGCACCATCCCCACAGCTCCCATTGGCCGTGGTTCCCGGCCAATGGGATTGCAGAGCCAGTGTTTGGGGCAGAGGCAGTGCATGGAGCCCTGTGCCCGCCCCCCACCTAGGAGCCAGACCTGCTGGATGCTTCCAGGGCACAGCGCGGAGCCAGAATGGGTAGGGACTAGCCTGCCTTAGCTCCATAGCACTGCCAACCGGGACTTTAAAAAGCCCGGTCAACGGTGCTGACCAGAGCAGCCAGGGTCCCTTTTCAACCAGGCGTTCCAGTCGAAAACCAGACATCTGATCACCCTAGTAATAGTTACTTTGTTAGTTTAAGCCAGGGTTTGTCATCCAGTGGGTCACAGGTAATAGGAACACAGGGCATAGGACAACTGGTAAGTTTGGTCATAATGGCAATCCTGTTTGCAGAAGATGCAGTGAGGTGGAACATGGAGAAAGGAGATGCATGTCTGAGAATACTGATGCCGAGGCTTTAACCACAAAGTCTCTTGGATTGGGGGGTCAGATCTTGGGGAGACAGAGGGCAGACCCAAATGACATTAAAATGCAGGCTACTGCTGTGGGAAGGTGCCAAACAGTGTTGGTTAAGATTAATTGGATAGAAATGTGGTCCTTGCTAGATACCAGGTCTCAAGTCACCACCTTGCAAAGCTGACATTTTAGGAAACATTGGACTCAAGAGGGGTTGTCGACTACCAAGAACAGGGTAAAATCGGTAGCAGGAAGTGGTTTGCGTATCTCATGTGCTGGCTAAATGGAAGCTGAAGCTCAGATTGGAACGTCTAAATATCCAGATCAGGGCATTTTTGTTGGCGATGTCAACAGTGATTATTTACCCCCAGTAGTCATAGGTATGAGCGTACTGCAACATAGTTAGGAGGAGTTGTTGCAAGTATTAGGATCAGAGCAGCAGCTCCCCAGTCATAACAAGAAGGTCCGGCAGAATAGGATTCGACATGCAGTATAAGAAAGCTATGAAATCTTTGCCAGTCAATACGGCGAGATTGGGAAAGTGAGAATAACAGATCTGCATCCCATCAAGCTGCACCCAAATCTGATTTGTAAAACAAAAGTTGGTCTTATTGCTTTACTGGAACCTTGCTTGGGTAAAGAAGGGAGATCCCACAATAGTGGCAAAAAGTGTTGTCATGGTGGAAAAAGGATTAGTACCAATTAGGATTCTGAATTATGTGGCCAGACCTGTGACACTATATAGAAATCAAGTGGTCTGGCGTCTGGTACGCATAGGTTGGGAAGACAATGTAGTTCTCGATGAATAGTTTGGGAGAGTGGGACATCTGCAGATAGTGATCCAGGATGATGAGATAGATCCATATGTATGGACGAAGGAAGTAGACTTGGGAATGCCTTCAGCATCTGCAGAGCAGGTAGAAAGGTTAGTACAAATGATTAAGGAACATGGAATAGCTTTCTTGCAACATCTTTTGGATTTTGGGTGTGCCACCCAGATAGAGCACACAGTGCCCACCGGGGGACATCCTCCAGTTAGGGCTGATTTCAACCAGTTGCTCTAGCTCCGTATCGGCTGGTGAAGGAAATGATAAAAGAGATGTTGGAAGTGTCATTGTCCATGGGCAGTGCCCATTGTGCTAGTTCAGACAAAAGATGGGAAACTGCGCTTTTGTGTAGCTTACTGAAAGTTGCATCAGGTCACCCATAAGGACACCTGTACCTAGAATGGAAGATTCCTTAGTGGCATTAAAGTCAGCAAGTTTCTTCTCTACTATCAGTTTAACAAGTGGGTACCAGAGGCACCAGAAGATCAAGAAAAAAACCACCTTTGTGACACCCATGGGATTTCATGAATTTACAAGACGGACTCTGTAATGCTCCAGGGACTTTTCAGAGATGGGTGGAGCATTGGAAAGGCTCTGTGAACTTTGATACGATTTTATTGTGTCTACATGATATCATTGTGTATTCAAAATCCTTTGAGGGACATTTGCAACACTTGGCTGTGGTATTTGATAGACTCACACAGTATGGATTAAAAGTAAAACCTTCGAAACGTCATGGGAGGAGAGGTAGATACACTGGAGGGTAGGGATAGGATACAGAGGGACCTAGACAAATTGGAGGATTGGGCCAAAAGAAATCTGATGAGGTTCAACAAGGACAAGTGCAGAGTCCTGCACTTAGGACGGAAGAATCCAATGCACCGCTACAGACTAGGGACCGAATGGCTCGGCAGCAGTTCTGCACAAAAGGACCTAGAGGTTACAGTGGACGAGAAGCTGGATATGAGTCAACAGTGTGCCCTTGTTGCCAAGAAGGCCAATGGCATTTTGGGATGTATAAGCAGGGGCATTGCCAGCAGATCGAGGGACGTGATCGTTCCCCTCTATTTGACACTGGTGAGGCCTCATCTGGAGTACTTTGTCCAGTTTTGGGCCCCACGCTACAAGAAGGATGTGGAAAAATTGGAAAGAGTCCAGCGGAAGGCAACAAAAATGATTAGGGGACTGGAACCCATGAGTTATGAGGAGAGGCTGAGGGAACTGGGGATGTTTAGTCTACGGAAGAGAAGAATGAGGGGGGATTTGATAGCTGCTGTCAACTACCTGAAAGGTGGTTCCAGAGAGGATGGCTCTAGACTGTTCTCAGTGGTAGCAGATGACAGAACAAGGAGTAATGGCCTCAAGTTGCAGTGGGGGAGATTTAGGTTGGATATTAGGAAAAACTTTTTCACTAGGAGGATGGTGAAACACTGGAATGCGTTACCTAGGGAGGTGGTGGAATCTCCTTCCCTAGAAGTTTTTAAGGTCAAGCTTGACAAAGCCCTGGCTGGGATGATTTAACTGGGGATCAGTCCTGCTTTGAGAAGGGGGTTGGACTAGATGATCTCCTGAGGTCCCTTCCAACCCTGATATTCTATGATTCTATTCTGTGATTCTATGATTTCCTAAAAGAAAATGTGAACTATTTGGGATACATAGTGTCTGTGGCAGGGGTAGCTCCTGATACAGAGAAACTGAAAATGACAGAGGAGTGGCCAATACCTGCCACTGTACAAGACATCTGGTAGCTCTTACGATTTGTTGATTAATATTGTTGATTTATTAAGGACTTAGCTAAAGTTGCTCTGCCATTACCTGAATGGTTAAGAAACACTGGAGATAAGAACATTTCTAAAGCTTCCCAGGTAAAATGGAGTACAGAGTGCCAAGAGGAACTGAAATCTCTCCATCCTTAGTCCCATCCTGGCCTATCCAGATTATAAACTACCTTCTAGAGTGTATATAGATGCCAGCAACGAAGGATAGGGAGCCCCCCCTTGCTCAGGAGCAAGATGGTAGGGAGCGAGCGATTGCTGATGCAAGCTGGAGCTTAAAGGGATCTCAAAGAAATTATGAGAAATAAATTCAATCTGGAATTCTCTGAATTAGCCTGGGCAGTAATGGAAAAGTTTCAGCATTATTTTACAGCAACCTCAATTGAAGTGTTTACAGATAACAACCATCGACATATTTGCAAACTGGCAAACTAGGGGCATTGGAAAAACCGTGGGCTTCTTGTCTGGTCAATTATAACTTCACCATCAAATACTGACTGCCAGTATTAATGTGAATGTTGACGTATTATCTAGGCTGCCACAAAAGGTGATTAAAATGAAGGCTCAGATGAAAAGGAGGATTTGGAAATGCCTCTGTTTCTGAATGTTCCTATCGAAGGTACGGGTTTATTGCTAATCCTGTGGTTGGGAATGAAGAGATAGACCTTGACATTCAGTAAGATCTATGGAAGGAAATTCAGTTATGGAGTCTGGTAACCCAGGAATTAAGAAGGCATCTAAGAAAAGATCAAGTGCTGATGGTTGATTGCTGGGAAAAGTTACCAGCTAAGGTAGTGAAACTGCAGAGACAACAAAAATATCTCCAAGAAATGGGAGGTTGGTAAGTAACACTCCTTTTCTTTTTGCGAATACAGACTAACACGGCTGCTACTCTGAAATAAATCTAAGGAGAAGATCATACAGATTGTCTTGCCCAGACAGAGTGTAAGGATGGTATTAGAAGCTTATCACAGTGTGTTTGGACATTTTGGAGATAAAGAGACAGAACCAAACTTGAGAAAGAGGTTCTATTGGATTGGGATGAAGGAGGACATTGTACAGTGGTGTCAGAAATGTGAAATATGTAACTTGAAAAATAAAGCTGGAAGTTTTGATAGAACCTCCTTGCATGCTACTGATCACAATGGTCTATTGGCACTGGTGATGTTAGATCATTTAAAATTGAAATTACCTATGTGCTTGTCATGACTGATCATTACACTACATTTGTGGTGGCAATTCCTGTGAAGGATTTGTCAGTGGAGACTACGGCTCAGTTCTTCTGGACATATTCTGTAAGGCCATATGGGTACCCAATGAACATGCTGACAGATTAGGGAGCTGCTTTTGAGTCCCAGTTGTTTAAAGAACTTTGTACACTTTATGGCAGTCATAAAAAGAGCTATTATGTGCCAGTGCAAGACTTCGAATCCTTTTTCACCGATCCAGCTCCAAATTCCCTGGTTGTGAAAGCAGCAAATGAGTGAGTGAGACAGGGAGGATATAAATCTGTGCCTAAAGAAAAAGAGTTCAAAAGGCTAGATCCGATGGGGAGAAAGGTCTACTCGACTTCCTCCTTGCCGATGCGCATTGCAAACCGCAGGGTCTGTTATCAAAATATGGTTTTGTGAACAGGGACACTATGTCCAAATTTGTGGGCAAGTTACCAGAATCCTCCAGGGAGGGGATTCATTATGGAATGTTATTTAGTGGCCAAGACATCTGCGCTGGATATGGTTTATTCTTCATCCAGGCTCATGGCCTTGGCTGTAATGATGTGAAAAATGTCATGGTTACAAAACTCTGGTGGAGTGCCTGAGACCCAGCAAAGCACAGAGGACTTGTCGTTTGATGATCACCTCTTACCCTCAGAGAAAACTGATGAGCCATTACACTCTTTCAAAGGCTCCCAGGTCACCCTATGTTCATCGGGAATTTATATCCAGGCTGCAAAGAGATGGCATTCTGGGAACCAACAGCACGAGCAGCAGCAATGTTATCCTGATCAATATTTCTGTCAGCCGTCCTGCACCGCGAGGCAGGCACAAATCACGGAGGAAACCTTCTGTGGCTACGTTTAGGCAGCCTGTTGTCGCTGTCATATCTATGCCCCAGCTATTTGCGGGCAGGCGGTCTCATTTGTCCAAGCAAATCCAGCCTATGTTACTGCAGATTCAGGACATTTTGGAGTAGGTGCTGCATTTGAAATCTTCAGGCCTCACTCTGAGATCCCTGAAGTTTCACTTGGAGGTGCTCTCGGCTTTCCATCCTCCCATGCAAGGAATTCTCAAACCCTATGATGGGGAGCATGTTTTAAAGGTATTATCTGTCTTTTTCCACCGGCTGTATGCAGTGTTGATGTAGCCGTGTTGGTCCCAGGATATTAGAGAGACAAGGTGAATAAAAAAATATCTTTTGTTGGACTAATTTCTGTTGGTGAGAGAGACAAGCTTTCGAGTTTACACAGAGTGACCTGAAGAAGATCTGTGCGTAAATTTGAAAGCTTGTCTCTCTTGCCAACAGAAGTCGGTCCAGTAACAGACATGACCTCACTCTTTTTCCACTGATGAAAGAAACGGTGCCATTGCGGGACCGTAACACGGTCCTGGCGGCGCTGGTGGGTCTGCTGGTCCAGCTGATAGCAACTTGTTTATGGGCGCTCCTCTCTCAGAAGACGGCCTTCCTTGTGGCTACAACGTCCGCAGGATGAGTTAGTGAGTTGCAGGCCTTAATGGCAGATCCTCCACACATTCAATTCTTCAAGGACAAGGTGGCTTTAAGACCACACCCAAAATTTTAATCCAAAATCGTATCTTTGTTTCACCGTAATCAGGTTATTTACTTACCTCTGTTTTTCCCCGCACCACATTCCAGTGCAGAGGAGCAGTGTCTACATAGCTTAGACGTCAGGCGGTGCTTGGCATTTTATTTAGAAAGGACTAAGTAGTTTCATTCATCACCTCACCTTTCTAGCTCCTGTGCCAGTGGTTCTCAGTCAGAGGTACACGTACCCCCGGGGGTACACAGAGGCCTTCCGGGGGTACAGCAACTCATCTAGAGATTTGCCTAGCTTTACAACAGGCTACATAAAAAGCACCAGAGAAGTCAGAACAAACTGAAATTTCATACAGTGAATGACTTGTTTATACTGCTCTGTCTACTGTACGCTGCAATGGAAGTACAATATTTATATTGAAATTGATTTATTTTATAATTACAGGGTAAAAATGGGGAAGTCCGCAGGTTTTCAGTAACTGTGCTGTGACACTTCTGTATTTTATGTCTGATTTTGTTAGCAAGTAGCTTTTAGGCGAGGTGACATTTGGGGGCAGGCCAGACAAAGCAGACCCCTGAAAGGGGTGCAGTCGTCTGTAAAAGTTGAGAGCCACTGTCCTCCGCTGCAGATGAAGAGACAGCCAGTCTCCATGCAGAGCATTTCCAATGGTTAACTGCTGCATTACCTCCGCTTATGAAGTAGCTCGACAGTCATTCAGTCATGAGTTCATTCATGAGCACTCAGGTGACATCGGCTGCATTTCTTAGCAATATCTGCAGGGCTGAAATATGGTCTTCTCTGCATACGTTTGCTAGACATGATGCTGTCAACACGGCCTCGAGATCGGATGCAAACTTTGGAAGGCAGTTCTGAACTCACTCCATCGATAGACTCTGAGCCCACCCCTGCTGGAACTGCCTATGAGTCCCCCGAGTGGAACACACGTCTGCAACCGCTCGAAGGAGAAAAGACAGTTACGTGTCTGTATCATAATGGTTGTTCTCCGAGATGTGGGTGCAGACGTGTGTTTCCCGACCCACCCTGTGCCCCTCTGCATCGGAGTCTTCAGCCGGCGATTTCGGTGTGAAGGAACTGAGGGAGTCGGGGCGGCACCACCCTTATGGAGCCCTGGGAGGGACTGCGGGGAGGGGAGTGAGAGCTGCCCCTGTGGGTACTGCTAGGCAAGTCTCCATCTTTGGTGCCCCAGGCATGGGACATGGCTGCACCCACATCTCAAAGAACAACCATTATGATACATCTAAGTAACCGTCTTTTACCATCAGGTGGCGGAAACAGGCATGGGAAGTGACTTGCCTAAGCTCCCAGAAAGGGTCAGTTTCCTGGTTCTGAGTCAGGAGCTTTTTGGATTTTGTCTACACAGCAAAGCATAGGTGCCGACTCCGTGGGTGCTCCGGGGCTGGAGCACCCACGGGGAAAAATTAATGGGTGCTCTGCACCCACCAGCAGCCAAGTTACCCTTGCCCCCACCCCACGTCCTCCTCCTCCCCTGAGCGCGCCACGTCCCCACCCCTCCACCTACCTCCCAGCGCTTCCAACGTGGCCACCGCCAAACAGCTGTTTGGCAGCATTAGCACGCTCCAGGAGGGAGGAGGAGGAGTGGGAACATGGTGTGCTCAGGGGAGGAAATGGGGAAGAGGCGGGGCTGGGGTGGGGATTTGGGGAAGGAGTTGGAATAGGGGCAGGGAGGCGGCAGAGTTGGGGCAGGGACTTTGAAGAAGGGGTTGGAATGGGGACGGGGCAGGGTTGGGAAGAGGCGAGGCAGGGGCGCGGCCTCATGGAAGGGGTGGCGTGGGAGCGGGGCCGGAGGCAGAGAGGGGTCGAGCACCCACGGAAAAGAGGGGAAGTTGGCTCCTACGCTGCAAAGGGTTTGGTGTATAGCAATCCCGACACAGGGCTAGGCTGGCAAACCCTCCCTTTGGGGATGCAGCTCATACAGTCACCAGAGTGCGTTCGCCCCAGAGCTCAAACCACAGAAAAGAAACTCCCCCAGCACAAGGCCAGTTGTACGGGGGTTTGGCGGCATGGGCGCAGCTCTGGCCAGTGTGATTTTGTCACGCTCCTCACTGGCAGAGCTACGCCAGCCCAGCTGTTCAGTGCAGGGCAGGCCCCAGTCTGCTGCAGGGAGCTGCCTCTCCCCTGCAGAGCTTTGGCTCTCGGGCTGCACTGGCTGTTTAGCAGAGGGGTCGGCTCAGCAGCAGGCAGCCACCAGGAAGGGAGGGAGTTTGTAGCAGCCCTGGCCCCAACAGCGCTGGCCTCCCCCACACTGTGATCAGGGGATGGGGAGCCATGTGTGTCCCAGCAGCTGCAAGGATGGGCAGCAGGGAGAGGCAGTGCCCAGTCACAGACTCCGGCTCTCCCCACCCCCCCGCCAGGCCTCCAAGGAGAAGGGCTGGAAATGGATTGGTGATGAAAACTGAGAGTCTCTCTTACATTGCGAGGGCGCCAGCACCCCAGGAACGGGGGACACCTTGTGGTGAGAGCAGTGAGCTGGGTTCAATGGCCACATCTGTCAAGGACTCCTGTGTGATCCTGAATCTCTCCGCCTCAATTCCCCCTCTGTCGAGCGTGGATGATCATCGTCCCTCCCCTCCGGCCTCTTTCTGCTGGGTCTGTTCAGTCTGGGAGCGTTCTGGGGCAGGGACTGTCTCTTACGCTGTATCTATGTAGCACCCAGCACCCTAGGACCCCAACATCCATCAGGGCCTTCAAGTACGAATAACTAGTGGGGGCAGGTATCCCACACCGAGTGAGGGAGAGGAGGGCAAAGCTGCATGCCCACTGAGCTCTTAAGCTGCTCTGATTAGGAACATTGTCTCCTGTCTGGCAAGCACAGAACCCACCTGGGGCCCTACCTAAATAACGAATCTCTTTGTCTCTAGTGCTAGGTGGGTCAGTGCCAGTCCCAGACGCCTTCCTAACTCTGTGCCTTTGGTGTGTTCCCTTAGATCTGGGTAACTCCCTTGCGCCCTGGAATCCGCCCCCTCCTGGATCTTCGTGGGAATGTGAGGTGGCGGGATGCCCCAAACGATTGCGAACTGTCCCGAAAGCAACAACAAAACACGCCAAAGGCGAGGATGGCACGGAGCCAACGCCCTGGGTTCATCTTGGTTTCCTTTTATTTTCCTTCTGGGCAGTTGCACAGTTTTCAGAGACTTGCTGCAACACCAGAGAAAAACACACACACACATACACACACACACACACACACATACATACACACACACACACACACGCACTTACTTTTCTGCTCAGACTGAGGGCCCAAAAGGGGTGCAATGGCTCCACCTGCTGGCTAATGTTCAAATCTCACCAGTAGCTGTAACTCCAAGGAGAGCAAGGACCATGGTGGAAAACGAGTATTTTCATGGAGGATGGGGAGAAGATTCATTCTAAGGAACAGCTTTATTCAGCAACACCCTGACTGGACTCCTGCCGTCCACCCATGAAGTGATGTCAGCTGTTCTATTCTGAACCCCTGGTGTCATGGCTTGGCAATACGGAGGGTGGATTGAGTAGCTAGCAATGCATCAGGTATCTGTGTTTAAGGCAGGGTGAAACTGACCAGAGGAGGGTAGGTAGGATCTCAATTGACTATTTTCTTTTTTAATTTTATCCACATCTTTATTTGAATTAGTGTGTCCCTTTTCAGCGTAGATAAGTGCCAATCCGAAAGGACATTTCATGGGGTGGGGGGGGAATATTCTGCACTTAATGAATTCCGTGCTGGTGGGAGGAATACACTCTGTCAGCTGGCTGGCAGTGAGAGCTGGGTGCTTCTTGCCTCTGGCAAACAGCCACAGCACCCCACTGACCCCTGAGGCGCAGCAAGAAGCTGCAGTGTTGCCAGCTCTTGCGATTTTATCACAAATCTCACAACATCTGGTTAGTTTCTTAAAGCTCCAGCTTCTAGAATCAAGAGACTGCAGAAAAATCTCAGCTTTCATGCCTAAAAAGGGAAGTGTCTAGCTCTGCTGATTTCAGAGAAAAGCCTAAAAACTAGGACTGTCAAGCAATTAAAAAATTGATTGCGATTAATCACGTGATTAAAAAAATGAATTATGATTAATCGCATGATTCATCATGCTGTTAACAATAAGAGAATACCATTTATTTCAATATTTTGGATGTTTTCTACATTTTGAAATATATTGATTTCAATTACAACACAGAATACAAAGTGTACAGTGCTCACTATATTTATTTTTTATTACTAATATTTGCACTATAAAAACCAAAAGACGTATTTTTAATTCATCTAATACAAGTACTGTAGTGCAATTTCTTTATCATGAAAGTTGAACTTACAAATGTAGAATTATGTACAAAAAAAACTGCACTCAAAAATAAAACAATGTAAAACTTTACAGCCTACGAGTCCACTCAGTCCTACTTCTTGTTCAGCCAATCGCTAAGACAAATAAGTTTGTTTACATTTGCAGGGATAATACTGCCCGCTTCGTGTTTCACCTGAAAGTGAGAACAGGTGTTCGCATGGCAAGATATTTATGTGCCAGATGCAGTAAAGATTCATATGTACCTTCATGCTTCGACCACCATTTCAGAGGACTATGTCCATGCTGATGATGGGTTCTGCTCGATAACAATCCGAAGCAGAGTGGACCAACACATGTTCATTTTCATCATCTGAATCAGATGCCACCAGCAGAAGGTTGATTTTCTTTTTTGATGGTTTGGGTTCTGTAGTTTCTGCATCAGAGTGTTGCTCTTTTAAGACTTCTGAAAGCACGCTCCACACCTCTCCCCTCTCAGATTTTGGAAGGCACTTCAGATTCTTAAACCTTGGGTCAAGTGCTGTAGCTATCTTTAGAAATCTCACGTTGGTACCTTTGTTGCGTTTTGTCAAATCTGCAGTGAACGTGTTCTTAAAACGAACAATATGTGCTGGGTCATCATCCGACACTGCTATAGCATGAAGCATATGGCAGAATGTGGTAAAACAGAGCAGGAGACATACAATTCTCCCTCTGAGGAGTTCAGTCACAAATTTAATTAATGCATTTTTTTTTAATGAGCATCGTCAGCATAGAAGCATGTCCTCTGGAATGGTGGCCAAAGCATGAAGGGGCATATGAATCTTTAGCACATCTGGCGTGTGAATACCTTGCAGTGCCAGGTAGAAAAGTGCCATGCGACCGCCTATTCTCACTGTCAGGTGACACTGTAAATAAAAAGCAGGCAGCATTATCTCCTGTAAATGTAAACAAACTTGTTTGTTTTAGCGATTGGCTGAACAAGAAGTAGGACTGAGCGCACTTGTAGGTTCTGAAGTTTTACATTGTTTTGCTTTTGAGTGCAGTTATGTAACAAAAAAAAATCTACATTTGTAAGTTGCACTTTCATGACAGAGATTGCCCAACAGTACTTGTCTGAGCTGAACTGAAAAATCCTACTTCTTTTATTTGTCATTTTTACAGTGGAAATATTTGTAATAAAAATGATAACATAAAGCATGCTTTTACACTTTGTATTCTGTGTTGCAATTAAAATCAATATATTTGAAAATGTAGAAAAACATCCACAAATATTTACTACATTTCAATTGGTATTCTATTGTTTAACGGTGTGATTAAAACTGCGATTAATCGCGACTAATTTTTTTAATCTCGATTACATTTTTTTAGTTAATCGCGTGAGTTAACTGCGATTAATTGACAGCCCTACTGAAAACACGAAGGGAGTTTATTCCAAAGGTTCTGAAACCAGGTGACAAAGAAACAGAACCACAAGTGTATTACTGAGTATTTTTAAATCTCGTGATTTGTAAGCCAGTCTCATGATCTTGGGGGCCTGCCTCTTGCTTTGTAAATCCTTGAGCTTGGTAACACTGACCCTGCTTCCTCTCCAGCTATGTAGATATGATTTAAATACGATAATGAATGTTATTGTATAAGTGCCTGAATCTAAAGTGACCCAGCTCAGTCTCTCCGTACAAGGACAACATTGTTTTCCAAAGACCAAGGAAATGCCAAACAAAGCGAAAACCCCCAACCCTGCCTATGATATTACATTACATATCAGAAAGTCAAGGCGACCGAGGCCAATGTTGTGTCTTTAGGTGACACTGCTGGGCCTTTCCCACGGTGGGGGTGTGTGAGAGAGACTTTTGGTGCTTAAGAATGGTGCTGGATAGGCAATCATGAAGTCGCCCTATATATCCTGGGTCAACATGGCCGGTGTTTCTTTCCCTCTTCCCCAGCCCATGCATCCCCACTGCTGATAAGCATGAGCGCCCTCTCGTGGGGAAAAGGCATGGCTGGCCCTCCGCTGAGATAGCAAACAAGTGGGCTTCTCTACACATGGAGTTGCTCCTAATGAAGTGTTCCTGATTCACTCCACGAAAGGGGTAAGTCAGAATCAAGGCACACTCACTGTTGCACAAGGGAGGAAAGAGCCTGGAGAGTCTTCTGAAGCCTTCTGAAGCCTTGGTACATCCTCATCTCCAAGGCTGCATCTGCACTAGCAAACCTGGGAGCCGGAATTCCCCCTGGCAGTAGCAGCAGTGGAGACAGGATGCTTGATCTGGAATAGAGTGTCTACACACGGAGCTAATCAGGAATAACTCCATCTACAGTCAAGCCCTTAGTGCCAGCTGCAGTGGCGATGTCTCTGATGTGGACATTTGTCCAGACGGAGCTGCCGCTAGGCCCGTCCACTGCAGTCCCCGTGAGGGTGAGATGAGGATGGGCGCGTGACTTTGTGCCCCATGGTGGGTTGCAGATGCAGTTTTGCTATTGCTGAGACAGAATCTGATCTCTAAGGGCCAGATCCTCAAAGGTGTGGAGACAGCTGACTCCCTTGGAAGAGCTGGGCCTAAGTTTCCAGGCCTTTAATTGATTGTCTGGCTCCTAACTCCTGCACCATGTACAAAAGGCACCGAAGAACTGGGGTCTGATTGGCAAAGGTGCTGAACATCCCGTCTCCCAGTGACTTCAGGGGACACTGCTGCCACTTTGAAACTTGCAGGCATTTGCTACTTAGGGCTTCAGGAGTTTAGCCAGCGAGCATCAAATCCACTGTCAACATGGGCCAGGCCAGCCCTCTTCCTTGGCTCGTGCCTGCAGCATCAGGAAGCACATTGCTGTCTTACTGAAATCCTAGATCCCAAGAACCGCAAACTCAAAGCAAGTTCAGAACCCCCCGGGGACATTCTAGCCCATCTCTGGTGGAATGGGCAAGCAGAGGGGTGTAGGAGACTGGGGAAGCAGGAGAATTGGAAAGCATGACGCAGTGCAAGCCTAGAAACCACATTACCCATTGGTTGGAGACAGGAGACCTGGGTTGTTTTCCCGGTGGGGCTGCTTCCTCTCTCGCTGCCTGAGCACCCCTGTCTGTACAAGGGGGACGGTAATACTCACCCGCCTTAGTAAGGGGCTTTGGAAAGCACCAGAGCAATGGTACTGGGAAATGAAATCCTGATGATGTGCTTGGAACAGCCGGGCTCATGTCAGGGGAGTTTAGTGGCTTCACAAAGCCAGAGGCCATAAGGCCACAGCTCTGAGCCCAGCGTACTCAGTGCAGAATTTCTCCCTGCAGCATAGGCAGGGGCTGGGCCCCAGCAACAGGGACTTTCTGAAGAGATCAGAGCTGATTTAAAGGGACATTTCCAGGAGAGCTTCTGAGGCTGCTCTCTCCCGGAGACGTCCTCCTCCCTGTCTTCGTCTCACTGTTGCCTAAGGGAGGAAAGAGTGCGAAGAGTCTCCTGGTGCTTCTTGAACCATGGCCAGATCCTCATCACTACGGCGGTGTGTGCACTAGCAAACTGGGGAGCTGGAATTCCACCCCGAATTCCAGGCATTTTTACTACAGGCTCGCACGCCCCTTTCTAGAATTCTCCATTGCTGGCCATTGTTATATCAAGATGGGAGGTTTTTCGATGAGATCTGCCCTAGGAATTATTCCGGGGCAGGTCCCTGGCCTATGCCTTACAGGAGGTCAGACCAGATGATCACAAAGGGCTCTTCCGGCCTTGGAATCTATGAAACCGGCCCCTTCCATAGGCCCTGACCTACAGCATCAATCCATACCAACATGCCTCCTCCCGCCCCACGACTCCCTGCCCCATGCCCTGCCCAGCTCCTCTGCCTCCCCTGTTTTCCAGGCAAAGAGCCTTTTGCTCTCAGTGCCACGTGCAAGCACCAAGTCTGCCTTGTCAGCCTTTAGACCCAGCAGCCGCAACCTGGGGTTCCCATGGCTCCCTTGCACGCTGCCGCTACACACCGCTGGTGCTGTCGGGGCGGGTGGCCAGAGAGTGGCGTGTGCTTTGGTTTTAATATCCTCTTTCTCTGGGACTGAGACCCTTTGGCACTACGTTCCCTCGGGACCACGACTTTCTACTACAGCAGCAAACCATCCAACCCAAGGGTTTAGAAAAGAAAAGCTGACGGAACCTTACGTCCTCCGGCCCACGTGGAGGCACTGTTGTAACAACATGGGACGCTGTGAACGCTGCAAATGTTTCAGCGGATCATGCATCACCAGCTTAAAGGGACCCCGTCAAGTAGTTTAGGCCTGAAATTCGACCTGCCTTAAATCCAGTAGGGAAAAAGCTCTGCATTCAAAATTGCCGCAGGGAACCGGGGGCTGGGGGGAGGGGGTGCAATTGTTCACCAAGTCACTGGGGAGTTACAACAAAAAATGATCATCATTGTTTATACAGGACCTACAATATTTACTCTGCTGCTGCAGTGCAGCCAGCAATGTGCAAGGCAGCTAACAAAGGCAAAGTCTGATCCTGCTACTGAGCATAGTGCTTGCTACGGGCTATATTGGGGATTTCCCACAAACACTGGGGAAGGGCTAGGGCGTAGTTACACTGGCCCAGGCCCAGGGCAGGGACTGAATTGTGACTCAGATAATCTCTGTTTGCTCCCTGCTTACTGCAGGGGTAAAGTAATCCGTGCCAGTCCTTTAGCTGGCACAGCGGATTCCCCCCCTCCATGCCAGCTGTGCTGCTCTTGGCCAGTGCCCTGCAAAGGGCAGGGTCAGCTCTGTCCACTCCCCACCCTTGCCAGTCCAATCTCTGCTCACCTGCATGGGAAGGGGCGTAGTGGCCTCACACCCACTGCTGTCTCTGTGCCAGTGATGCAGGAAGCCCAGGCAGTGGTGTAAGGAGGCAGCTTGCAAGGTATCCCCCGCACACACACGTGAGTAGCCCATGTGGTAGTCAGAGCTCTGGTCAGCAATCAGCGCTGTTCAGCGGGATTGGGCCCCATATCAGCAGAGCAGGCCAACGCACAGTTTAACAGGGAAGAAGCCGACACAAAGAGTTTCCACGTTAATTTAAGAGCAAGTGAAAACCCTGAAAGAAAATCAGGGCTTCCTACCTGGCAAGGGGCCTCTTCCTGCCACTTGGCCTGGAGCCCCCGCTGGGTCAGGTCCCAACCTGGGATCCGTGTTTCTCAGCAGCAGAGAACAAGGAAGAAACTCTTCGGAAACAAACCATTAAAAACAGCGCTAGGCTGCTCTGAATGTTGCTCTAAAGAGGAGCTGGTGAAGAGCAATCTACAGCTGCTGTGTGGAAAATACCTGCAGGTGTTTGCATCTTGTGACCCAGAAGCCTTTCACAGGCCCAGATCTGGATGTGGATCCAGCAGAGACATTAGCTGTTTGTGAGCTGCCTGGGAACAAAGAGGCCACAGGAAGGAGGGACACATGGACCTTTGCCTGTCATTATCCCTCCGGAAATGGCCCCGGCAGCCCCCTTGCACTCCCATCTCCTTCCCTTTGATCCCTTTCCATTTCAGGAGGAATCTGTCCGGAAAAACCCAGCTTGTTTGAAATATTTCCCATTTTGAAATCAAAGGATTGTCACTCCTAGAAAGCCCCAGCAGTCATGGAACTGTGACAGCTCTTGCAAACAGCACACCAGCCAGGGCCTTCTGCCTGCCGCTCAGCCGCACGGGCTCTAACCCGCCATGGGGTGCAGGCAGCAAGGAGAGGGGTTGGAGCTACGCAGGTGGGGTGAAATGTCTGGAGCTTCAAGGGAGGTGGCCAGCAGCTCCCAGCACAGAAGGGTTGCTCAGCGCGCTAGTCACACAGGTCGGAATCCTACCTGTGCCAGACGCTGGGAGACACAGGTGTCTGCCTGGATCTGCTTCTTGCTCTGGAGCAAAACTGACTCCTATTAAAAACTGCAGCTGACCCAAATTGCCTGGCAAACCACTCTGGGTCCTGCTGCAGCTCAACTCTTGACCCTCCCGCAGGGCAAGCGGAGTGAAATGTCCCTCTGAGCCGTCTTGTCCCAGGCTCTCAGCAATGGCATGACATGGTTCCCCTAGTGTCCCGTCCATCCCCTCCAGCGGGCGCTGATCACTGGGTCAGGATTATTGTGCTGCAGAGGATGGGGTGGGTGCCTGAAGCTAGATGGGGAGGGAGGAGCTACTTCCTAACATCCATCAACCTTGGAGGATCTGGGCCAGGGTGCTTAGTGCAGGGGCATGGGGAGTGGGCATGGCAGTGCCGGGGCTTGACGGAAGCAGGAGGCCTGGCTGGGACAATATCTTGCTGGAGAAAAAGGGGCCTTGGCTGTAACAGACACTGCGGCTGCTGGACGCAGCCAGACCCTGCGGTTCGCTCTGGTTCCCAGCCTGTGCTGCCACGTGTCACCACACAGGGTCTCCCCTGGCCTGTGTCACAAACCACAGGGCCCCTCCATGGGCCTTCACTGCTTCCCGCTCCCCCTTCCCCGACAAGGCAGGGAACCAGCTGCTCCTACCCAGGGAAGTTTGAAACCTTTCAGGCAACAATTTTGAGTCAAAATAGCTGTTTTCTAAAGAAAAAAGAAAAGAAAAGAAGTAGTGACTGGCTCTGTGGGTGAGATCCCACCTCCCCGCTGAGCCTGGGCAAGTCAGCTAAGCCAGCCATGCTCAGAACGCAGCGGGACGCCGCTGGACGAGCCTCCCACCGACCCAGCAGGGACAGCAGTGGCCACATCTCAGCCCACTGGCCTTTCTGTGGTGCTTTTGATTTATTAATTTCTACCTGCTCCCCACCCTATTCTGAGTTACCTGTCAAGAGCACTTAGGCCAAGCTCCTCAGAAGTCTTTAAGTGCCTAACTCCCATTGATTTCAATGGGAGACAGGCACCTAAATACCTCTGATGGTCTGGCACGTATGTTCCATTGAGGGAAGCATCCCTAATCAGGGCAGACCGTGCTAAGTACACGCTTCGCTTCCCACACGTCCCACTGAAGCACATCATGAGAGTTAAACACATGCTGAGGTGTGGTCTTAGGTGCATGCTACTCTTACGCCCCAGAGACGTCAGTGGGGAAACTAATGTGCAGCTTTAGTTTAAAGTTTTGCTTAGCTGCTGCTACCAATCTGGGCCTGAGACAGGGAGTGCGCCCATTCTGTTCTCCCCCAGATGGAAGCTCCTTTGAGGACTGGCTGGACCATCCACTGCAGAAGGAGATGCAAGCTGGTTATCTCACACGGTGGAGTTGCTGACAGAAGATAAAGATTGCATCCAGATCTAACACAAAAAGCCCTGTAGACTTGGGTAAACTGCATGGACAAGATCTGTGGTTCTATTCCCTGCTAAGAAACAAACTAAAGCCTGGATGAAATATAATTCCAGGTTTCAGTGTAGACCTGTAAAAGAAAAGCACGCATCTTCCTACTGGATTGTCACCGGCGTGGGTATTTATTCAAGAAAGAAAAAACCTGTTATTTAAAATTTGGTAGAAAGAAATTCCACTTCCTAATGCCCCCCCCTTCCTGCCCTCCCCCCTCTTTTTAAACTTGAAGGATATAGGCACTGGTGCTTTGAGATCTTTTTTGAGTTGGTTTGTTTTTATAAGACCATATTTGTAATGTGAAACAGGGATTTGTTTTCTATTCTGTAATTATAAAAGTCGGAGAAGTTTCATCCAATGGGTGTTTTGGTTTTGTGTATTTTCATTTTTTGTGCAGTTGAATTGATTAAAAAGTGGTGGGTTTTTGCCTTTTTTTTCCTTTAAGAAAATGCTGCATTCTTGCACTGCTGGGTCTAAGATCTGATCAACACTTAAAAATTAGATTGGTTTAACTATGTTGCTGAGGGCTGTGAAAAATGTCAAACCCCGAGTGGCACGCAGCGAGGTTAAAGGAAGAATTTTTCCATCCACCTAGCTACCGCTGCTCAGAAAGGTGGATTAGCTACAACAATGGACAAACCCTGACTGCCGTTCCATAGCTGTAGTAGCTGTAGAATAGACATGGACTTTTAACCAAGGACTCATCCATCTTTTTGTCCCATGTAACTGAGTACTTCTTTTTAAAATGACCACAGAGAGGCTGGTAATCACAGCCTGGAATGCCGAGCTGCCCTAGCCAATCTATAGCCTTTCCTCCTCAAGTGCCAGCGAAGGTAATTTTCTTCCTGTACAATTCACATTTGAATAATTCCCCCTCGCGAAACAAAAAGCAGCTTCTCCAGAAATCAGAGCTGGCAACTCCCAGAGCTGCATTCACAACACATTTGAGAAATGATAACTTAAAGAGCTCTAAGGACATGGCCTCGATCTGCAAATCACGTGCACACATGCTTAGCTTTCAGCACATTGAATAGCCCCATGAAAATCAGTGTTAAAACTAGCCCCCTAAAGTCACATGCTTGAATGCTTTGCTGGATCGAGGCTTGGCTATGCAAGTGTATATCTGACTCAGGATTAGAGCTGGGAGATATTTTTCAATAGAAACTTTTTCTTTTTGGTGAAAAATGAAGATTTGGCAATGCCAAAACATTTTGTGAATTGTTCATTGCAGGGGAAAAAAGTCAAAACATTTCATTTTAACATTTTCGTAACAAAATGTTTGGGTGTTTTGGTTCAAAATGACTTTGTTTTGAAATTTCCTTAAATGTCATTTTTTTAAAAATTCAAAAATATTTTAAAATGCTCAAAATTTAAACAGTTTTTAAAAAACTTTTTGATTGGCTAAATATTTTTTAAAAATTGTTTTCAGTCTGATCTGAAGTTGGGGATTGACTTGATGACCTCCTGAGGTCCCTTCCAACCCTGATATATTATGATTCTATGAAACAATTTTTTCCCCAACTTTTCAGAGTTGTCAATGATCCAAAAAATCATTTATTCACCCAGCTCTAACCAGGACGTAGGATGTCTACATCTGAAAGCTTCATGAACAAACCCATAAATTCCTGCAGAGTTTACACTAATTGCAGGGAGTTTGACCTTGCCTTTTCTCTATCTCTTTTCTACAAATTGTAGTGACTCATTAATAATAATAATAAATAATAATAATATAATATTAATAATAAATGTAAGCAGAGTCTGAATGAGCTCTCCCCTGACATCTAGTGGTGAGCTGTGGAAAAGGACTTCAGGAGTTGATCTCATTTGCATGTGCACACCCACCCTACCTAGGTACTCAGCATGATGGGATTGTTTATCCAAATGATCACTTGTGGCTGGTGCTGGATCCCCAGTCTCCTTGTTATTGGGGCAGGATTAATAAAGGGTTGTTATCCTTGTTGTGTGAACAGAGGGCAGCAGAACTGTACCTGGCATACCCCGATAGAGGGACTCACCCTCAACTGAATGGCACTCCCTAGGCAGGGGACATGGGTTCCAAAGCCCAATGAGTTGAAAGAGGATGGGGATAGGTATTGGGGGAAGTTCTTGTCCTAGAGAATTTTTGACCCTTCCTCTCTCCATGGTATAATAAAAGAGCTAATTTAGACTCAACTGGGAGTTTTGTTATATGCTGCAGAGCTGAAGTCACTGATATTTAGGTCTAAGTATTAGATCTACTCTGAGACAGTGCCTCTGGTGCAAGAGACTGCCCAGTGTGCACCATCAGTGAGGCACCCCCACCCCCCACTAACAGCTGAAATCACTGAGAGCTGTGTTAAGTGGTGGGCCCTGAAGACATCTTGGTGAGGGGGTGGCTGGTGGAGAGGCATGGCAAGTGGCCAGCTGGGTGGCTGGCAGAGAAGGCCAGAGCAGCCCCACAGAAAGGTGTGGCAAGCAGCCAGCGGGGCAGAGAGTGAGTCCCCGAGCAGCAGAGCATGTAAGGTGCCTTCTTATCCCCCCCTTCCAACCAGGGTGGGAGGTGAACTCTGCAGATGAACCTCTGGACTCTGGGGCTTCACTGACCAAGGACAGCAACTGTGAATGGGGTGCAGAGAAGGGACGGACATGTTAAAGGGACTTCTGGGTTGCTGGACTTAAGAACTGAGTTACTCCCCTCCTTTTATTAAAAGTTTTTGCTACACTCAGACTCTGTGCTTGCGAGAGGGCAAGTATTGCCTCTCAGAGGCACCCGGGAGTGGTATGTAATTGTCCCAGGTCGGTTCAAACTGGTTTTGGGAGTTCGAGCTGGTTTTGCATTTTATTGTTGAAAAGGAATCACTAGATATTGAACCCGGTCCTTGTTGCTGCCAGCTCTGACTGGTAGAAGGGTTACGTAAATGTCAATGGAAATTAGGAACCTAAATAGCTTTGAGGATCTGGGATTAGGATGCTATTGTAGTACGTGCTGTACAAACACTGTTTTGGAATGGGGAGGAGGGGAACGAAGGAAATTCCCAGACAAAAAACTTACTCACAAGAGTTAAGATTGCAAAGCCATATCTATATCCACCTCAATGTGCAGCAGGCGTCAAAAAAGCAAACAGAATGTTGGGAATCATTAAGAAGGGATAGATAAGAAGACAGAAAATATCATATTGCCTCTGTATAAATCCATGGTACGCCCACATCTTGAATACTGTGTGCAGATGTGGTTGCCCCATCTCAAAAAAAGATATGTTGGACTTGGAAAAGGTTTAGAAGAGGGTGACAAAAATGATTAGGGGTATGGAACGGCTTCCGTATGAGGAGAGATTAATAAGACTGGGACTTTTCAGCTTGGAAAAGAGACAATTAAGGGGGGGATATGATAGAGGTCGAGAAAATCATGACTGGTGTGGAGAAAGTAAATAAGGAAGTGTTATTTACTCCTCATAACTCAAGAACTAGGGATCACCAAATGAAATTAATAGGCAACAGGTTTAAAACAAACAAAAGGAAATATTTCTTCACACAACGCACAGTCAACCTGTGGAACTCTTTGCCAGAGGATGTTGTGAAGGCCAAGACTATAACAGGGTTCAAAAAAGAACTAGATAAGTTCATGGAAGACAGGTCCATCAATGGCTATGAGCCAGGATGGGCAGGGATGGTGTCCCTAGCCTCTGTTTGCCAGAAGCTGGGAATGAGCAACAGGGAATGGATCACTTGATGATTACCTGTTCTGTTCATTTCAACCTGGCATTGCCACTGTCGGAAGACAGGATACTGGGCTAGATGGACATTTTGTCTGACCCAGTGTGGCCGCTCTTATGTTCTTATATATTAGGACTAAATCCTTGTTAGAACATCATCATTATAGAAAGAAAACCCAAATGCTTGACAACTATTACATTCTAAATTCCGGGTTACGTTTAAACGATTAAGTCCCAGGTTAAGTATTCAGTTTTAATTAAGAAATTATTTGAAGTAAAAAAAAAAACCAACCAGAACTAATATTCCACAAGCAAAATGAAAAGGCGTTTTCAAAAGTATCTGGTCTGTGTTTTCAATTTTAACTCTTCACCAGGTGTTGTGTGCAGGAATTTTATTTTGACAGTGTCCCTCTCTCTAACAAAATAGCTTAGCCACACTGGGGAATATTATTTGAAATCTCCTGTAGTTTCAAACTTCCGGGGAAGCCTCATTCATGGAATTAAAGCAGGATATGAAATTAAGCAAGATGGTGATGTGTCTTCCTGTGTGTTTGTACAGTGCCTATCACAAAATGACCCAGATCCATTGATCAGAAAGTCTTGGCTGTACTGTAATAACAACCCTGCCATGCAGAGCAGAGATGAAACTAGCACCTGAAGAGCTATAACCTAGTTGCGCTCTATGTTAGCATGCTCTCGTCACCTGAGCAGTATAGGGCTCTGTAAACCCATGGATGGAAGACCACTCAGGCACACTATGTGCAGCTGACACTTCAGTGTGGGTTACTTTTCCTCCTCTGAGTCAGTAATGAACCAATGTCCCTGTATAGAGCAAGGAGAGGTGCAGCTCTTCCCGATGAGACACAAAATAAAGGTCCTGCTTACCAGGGGTTGGCAAATTCCAGCTTCAGGAATGATATTCTGCCTCCCTGCATTCCCACTGCAGTTGCTTTGGAATACGGTATTCTTCACTTCCTGTCCTACTGCACCGGGTCCTGGGTGTGTTCAAAACCCTTCAGTGGGACTCTGTGGTTTAATTAATTGTTGTTTGCAAAGGACTTCAGTTGCAAGGCCAGACTGTAGAGGCATGCTGACTGTTGCTATTGAAAAACCAGCTGCCATCAGTCACTCAGCAGTAGCTCACAAATTGCCTGCAATACACTCAAAACCGATTGAGAGGAGAGAGGATGTCTGGCAGTCTTGCTCTTTGTTCATTTGTCACTTACCTCCAAAGTTCCCGGTTCCATTTCCAGAGGCTAAGTAGGGCACCAGACCATGCTGTGGGGACATATCAAAGGAAATAAGCACAATTAACACATATGGAAATTTACAAGGATGTATTGCCTAATGATGTGGTTTTATATTTACATGAAGCCCTACTGGTCACATCAGAGGATTGTCGGCCAGACCCCTGGATTCTATTCCTGCTGTGTGCCCCTTGCTATATTCATGTCACACACACAGAGAAATTAGATAAAAACACACACATTCCTTTTGGAAGGTTGCAATGTAACTTGACTTTATTTCTTAGAATTCAGAATGATAACACACGAACCCAAAACAGAGAGAGACAAAGCAGGCTGCTCTCTAAAACAGACAGGCACAACTCCCCCAACCTTTCTCTAGGCTGACTGCTGCTAGTCCCAGATTGCAGGCTTCCCTACAGAGCCCCCTAGCCTGGAAGCAGAAAAGACCCCTGTAATTTAAAGTGACAGTTTGCAATTTTAACACAGTTCTCAATACACCACAATACCGGGCAAATTATTTCAAACTTGATCATTCTCCTCTCATTTACACAATCAGGAGCCACCAAAGTCAACAGATTTAGTATAAAAATGGTGTGATACCAGAATCAGGCTCAATTTGTGCCTCAGTTTCCCCATCTTTAAAATGGGGATCTTAGTGCCTACTTCCCTGGTTTGTTGTAATAAATGTTCATAAAGTGATCTGAGATCCTTAACTGAAACATGATATTTAAAGGGAAAATATTCTTAATTATACTATGGCTCTCACAGCAGAGGAAGAGATCAAATGGTTCCATTATAAACCTTGCTTCCATCCTCAACACATTTAGAAGAAAAATCAGTCTTTTTTTTGCCTTAGTGTTTGTATCTTCATTGTTGATGTAGCTATTATTATCTTTTAAAATACAAGATTTGAAGCAAATGGTGGGCACTGACACAACTGGTTACCAGGGTTTTCATTTAAACTTTTTTTTTTGGACAAAAAATATGCTTCATTTGTTGTGGATGAGATTTTCCAATTTTTTTGCCAACCCCTCCCCCGCAATATTTTGGGGGGGCTTGTTATTATTTCCCTCCCTTTCCTCTTCCTTTCCCAGTTGAAAGGACACTGTTTAAAAGGAAAAGCAATAGAAAAAATAAAAAGCAGGGCTGTCGATTAATCGCAGTCAACTCACGCAATTAATTTAAAAAGATGAATTGCAATTAAAAAAATTAATTGCAATTAATCGCACTGTAAAACAATAGAATACCAACTGAAATGTATTAAATATTTTTGGAAGTTTTTCTACATTTTCAAATACACTGATTTCAATTACAACACAGAAGACAAAGTGTACAGTGCTCACTTTATATTTATTTTTGATTACAAATATTTGCACGGTAAAAAACAAAAGAAATAGTATTTTTCAGTTCACCACATATAAGTACTGGAGTACAATCTCTTTATCATGAAAGTGTAACTTACAAATGTCATTTTTTTTTGTTACGTAACTGCACGCAAAAACAAAACAATGTAAAGCTTCAGAGCCTATAAGTCCACTCAGTCCCACTTCTTGTTCAGCCAATTGCTAAAAGAAACAAGTTTGTTTACATTTATGGGAGATAATGCTGCCCACTTCTTGTTTACAATGTCACCTGAAAGTGAGAACAGGCATTTGCATGGCACTGTTGTATCTGGCATCGCAAGATATTTACATGCCAGATGCGCTAAACATTCATATGCCTCCTCATGCTTTGTCCATTGTTCCAGAGGACATGCCTCCATGCTGATGATGCTCATTAAAAAAATTATGCGTTAATTAAATTTGTGACTGAACTCCCTGGGGGAGAATTGTATGTCTCCTGCCCTGTTTTACCCACATTCTGCCATATATTTCATGTTCTAGCAGTCTCGGATGATGACCCAGAACATGTTGTTCATTTTGAGAACACTTTCACTGCAAATTTGACAAAACGCAAAGAAGGTACTGTCATGGAGTCCCCGGGCGATGCTCTGGAACTGCTCCCTACGAAGCCAGGCAACACTCTGGGGAAGTCTCCTCTCTGTGAGCAGCCTGTCTGCAGGACACACAGCTCACATGGCTTCCACCTTCCTGCGTCTGACCTCGGAGCATTCAGCATCCTCTGCCCCTCCGTGCGCTTCCCACAGCCAGTCCGCCCAGGCGGGGTCCTGGGGAAGCCAGAGGTTCCTGCACCCCAACTTTGCAGTCAGACGTGACTCTTAGCCAGCCAGTAAAACAGAAGTTTATTAAATGACAGGAACATGGTCTAAAACATAGCTTGTAGGTACACAGAACAGGACCCCTCAGCTGGGTCCATTTTGGGGGGCAGTGAGCCAGACAACCCCGTCTGCACTTCACTCCTCGTCCCCAGCCAGCCCAAACTGACTCACTCTCCAAGCCCTCCTCCTCTGGGCTTTGTCCCTTTCCCAGGCCAGGAGGTCACTGGATTCCTTTGTTCTCCAACCCTTTAGCAATCACCTTGCAGGGGGGAAGGGCCCAGGCCATCAGTTGCCAGGAGACAGAGTGTCGGCCATTTATGTACACTGGCTCTTTGCTCTGCAACAATTACACCCCCTTATCCCACCACCTAGAGACTTAAGAAATGCATAGGGGAAACTGAGGCACCCCTACAGTATTCAGAGGAAACATTAAGAACAGTCCCACTTTGTCACATCTCTCCCACCTTCAAGACCGAACTGATTGAGGTCACTTTAGCCGGTGACCTGCAGAAGTTCGACCCCACCAGCGTTCCCATGGATGCCCCATCATCTCTCCCATTCCTTGGTGGGAGTTACACCAGGCCCTTCCAGTTTTATGCCCTTCCTGTTTCACGCCCTCCCTTAGGTCGGGTGTGCTCGATGGCACTCGCAGGCCGCATTTGGGAAGGTTTATGCGGCCAGTGCCCTATTTCCACCCCAAAACCCCTGGGGTTCAAACTGGGATCAGGTCTTCTCCCAGCACTCCAGTCTGGAAGGCTGCAATTTGGTCTCTCTTGGTTAAGAGCCTCCATCTTGACCTTGGCCAGCTCTGGGCTTGGGCAGCCGCTCCCCACCTTGGGGCCCAGGTATGACACCTCTGCCATCCCCACCTTACACCTTCCAGCTTTTACCGTCAGTCCTGCCTCCTTGAGGCAGCCCAGCACCCTCTTCACCTGGGACACGTGTTCCTCCCAGGTCTGGCTAAAGACCCAGATATCCTCAATGTATGTCAGGGCCAAGTTCTCCACCCCCCTCAGCTTGTCTAGAATCTCACCAGGCCTAGGCCTGGGGTAGGCATCAGACACGGTGATGGCTTTAAGCTTCTGATAGTCCCCACAGAACCAGATTGACCCGTCTTTCTTGGGGACCAGCCCCATGGGTGAGGCCCATGGGCTGTTGAACGGCAGGATCACCTCTAAAGCCAGCATGTCCTTGACCTCCCTCTCCAGGTTCTGGGCTGTTTTCCCATTGATTCTGAACGGGGGATACCTGATGGGAGGATTGGCTCCCATCTCAGGGAAGAGATCGACCAGGGGGTCTTCCCAGTTCTCTTCCCAACTGTCCCTTACCAGGTCCGGGGGTCCACTCACTCTCCTCCCATATAGCAGCGTGAAAGGGAAGAACCCTGTGGGTTCCTGGGGCACGTCCCCGTACCACAGGTGGAGCAGATGCTTGTCCCAGTCCTGCGGATGCTGATTCATAAAACTCCTCAGCATCATCCTCAGGGTCACATAAACTCTCTCCACCAGCCCGTTGGATGGAGGGTGACCTGCAGAGGCCCAGGTGGGCCAGACCCCACATTTCTCCCACCAGCCCCGGAGCCAGGCTAACATGACATTGGACCCCTGGTCTGTAAGATCCTCGCTGGGGACGCCCCCTCTGCTGAAGATGGTCAGCAGCACATCTGCCCTGGTGTCTGCCTCGGTGGAGGACGGAGCCACCGCCCCTGGGTAGCGGGTGGTGAAATCCATCACCACCAGGACATATTTCTTCCCTGCAAGGGTCGCCTTACTGAGGGGCCCCACTATATCCATAGCCACCTTCTGGAAAGGTTCCTCTATGATGGGCAGGGGTCTCAAGGGGGCTTCACCCTTGTCCCAGGCCTTCCCCCCTCTCTAGCTGGGGTCGCAGGACCTGCAGTGCTGCTGGGCTGTGTCCCAGACTCCGGGCCAGTCACAGTTCTACAGCAGCCGCTGCCTCGGGCGCTGGATCCCCTGGTGTCCCGAGAGAGGGACATCATGGGGGGGCCAGATACAATAGCCAGCGGCAACACTTCTGGGGCACCACCAACTGCCTCCTGATCCCCCACAGGTCTACTACCCCTGGGGGAGCCCATTCCCAGTACAGGAATCCCTTCTCCCACGGGAATCTGTCCCTGCAGCCTTCCCCACAGGGGTTTGCAGCCTGTGGCCAGCACGTTCCCTCAGCTCCTCTAAGGAGGGATCTTCTGCAGCTCGGTCTGGAATTCAGCTGCTGGGGCAGGGATGGGGACCTGTTCCCCCTCGCTGGCTGGGCCTGGGGTCACAGCCCCGCTGAGCTCTGTCCCAGGTCGCTCCCTCCCTGCCGTGGGATCACTTCCCAGCAGCGCCTCCGGACCAGGCAAACCTGGTTGGCAGCCGACCTGCCCTGCCTGTGGGTCCCTCCGCTCAGCTGGGGTCTGAGCTCCCGCCTTGCTCAGCACTGTTCTTGCTGTCCCAGTGGGGGCAGGCAGCAAGCTCTCTGCTCTCGTTACAGCATCAGAGCCAGCAGGAGCCCCCCTCCAGTGTGCAGGGGGGCAGGGAAAGTTCTTTGTCCCACCCAGCCCCAGGGGTCTGGTTACAGGCAGGCAGGTATTCTATGCTTAGCAGTTCCTCCTCCTGCCAGCCAAGTCATCTGCATTTTCACTGACCATTCCCTCTCTGCCGATTGGTTCCCTGGATTCAAATTCAAACCCTTGGCCATTACAGGAGCAGGGCCTGGATCCTGTCTCAAAGAGACACAGTCACCCCCAATAGGGTCTCACAGCTGATATTCTGGAGAACCCCAACGACCAGCCAGCCCGACCCCTCCTGGGTCTGCACAGGGATCTGGGCCACAGGCAGGGTGAATGGTTCCATCCCTAGGACCTTCACCCAGGTCACACAGCCCCTCAGCATCTGAGGCTGCACCACCAGGGGCCTGACAACTGTTCTCCCTGTCCCAGGATCTCACCATCCCAGGAATGTCTCCCCATTGACCACCACCTTCCGCTCCCTACGAAGCCAGTCAGGACTCTGGTGAAGTCTCCTCTCTGTGAGCAGCCTGTCTTCAGGGCAAGAAGCTCACATGCATATGGGAAACAGGAAAGCAGGGGGCGGGGGGGGGACCTTTTGTACTGATAATCAAGGTGGGCCATTTCCAGCAGTTGACAAGAACGTCTGAGGAACGGTGGGGGGTGGGGAAATAAACATGGGGAAATAGTTTTACTTTGTGTAATGACCCATCCACTCCCAGTCTCTATTCAAGCCTAAGTTAATTGTATCCAGTTTGCAAATTAATTCCAAGTCAGCAGTCTCTCGTTGGAGTCTGTTTTTGAAGTTTTTTTGTTGAAGAATCGAGTGACCAAGAGATTGAAGTGTTCTCCAACTGGTTTTTGAATGTTATAATTCTTGATGTCTGATTTGTGTCCATTTATTCTTTTACGTAGAGACTGTCCAGTCTGGCCAATGTACATGGCAGAGGGGCATTGCTGGCACATGATGGCAGATATCATGATTACAGACCTAAAAGTTGCAATTCTTCAACAAAAAAATTCCTGGGGTAGAGACTGGGCGTGGATGGGTCATTACACAAAGTAAAACTATTTCCCCATGTTTATTTCCCCAACCCCCACTGTTCCTCAGACTTTCTTGTCAATTGCTGGAAATGGCCCACCTTGATTATCACTACAAAAGGCCCCCCCACTCCCGCTCTCCTGGTGGTATTAGCTCACCTTAAGTGATCACTCTCGTTACAGTGTGTATGGTAACACCCATTGTTTCATGTTCTCTATGTATATAAATCTCCCCACTGTATTTTCCACTGACTGCATCTGATGAAGTGAGCTGTAGCTCACGAAAGCTTATGCTCAAATAAATTTGTTAGTCTTTAAGGTGCCACAAATCCTCCTTTTCTATTTGCAAGTTGCACTTTCATGATAAAGAGATTGCACTACAGTACATGTATGTGATGAATTGAAAAATATGATTTCTTTTGTTTTTTATAGCGAAAATATTTGTAATCAAAAATAAATGTAAAGTGAGCACTGTACACTTTGTATTCTGTGTTGTAATTGAAATCAGTGTATTTGAAAATGTAGAAAACATTCAAACATGTTTAAATAAATGATATTCTATTATTTTAACAGCACAATTAATTGCACGATTAATCGCAATTAATTTTTTTAATCGTGCAGTTAATCATGATTAATATTTTAATCGCTTGACAGCCCTAATAAAAAGTAAACTTTTTTATTTTTGTTTAATAGGCGGGAAACGGCAAACAATTTGAAATTTTTTCATGGCAAATATAGCACGATTTTCTAGCCAGCTCTAGAAATGCTCATAGACCCACAGTTACATAAAAATTGTATATTAGCATATTTTAAAGGTAATTTTGGGAGTAACACCTCAAACCCAGTACTATTTACCCAAGCAAAGTTGACCATAGAGTTTTCTTCCATACTTCTGCATAGGCGCAGTTACAAATGTTCAAGTAAAAATACGGGAGACCCCTTATAGCTTTACCTTTGCTAATCGTAACGAACTAGGCAGTGTGTATGGGTTACTAGTGCCCTCCGATGGCGGGAGGTAGACTCTCCTTCAGTTGGAGCAGAAAGTCCCAAGTTCCATCCCCAAGGCCATTGTGAAGGCCTAAGTGGTTGTGGTGTGTAATACAGAGGTGAGCAAAAGATCCCAGGCAGACACAAATCGCTGGTGACCATTTGATGGCTTTGAACTTGCCCAGACTCTTCCATTTGTGTGTTTACATTTTGTAACTATAAATGCCCTAGGAAGGCAACATGGTCCAGTGTGAAGAGCACCAAGCTGGGACTCTAGAGATCTGAACTGTGTATCTAGCTCTGCCACTGATTTACTGTGTGACCTTGTCAAGTCACTGCCTCTCTCTGTGCCTCAGTTTCTGCAGCTGTACGAGGCAGATAGTGATCCTGGCCCTCCTTTGAGATAACACAGAATTATTTCAGAGTTGCTTTTGAAAGTGACAAATAATCTAGCAGACGCAGAATTATTATCCATTAACTCCATGCATAACCAGCTCAGAGCCTGCTCTCCCATAATCTGGGCCATCAGTTAGAAGGGAGGAGCCATCTCCCCTAATTAGCAGAAGTAATTGATGGCTCAGTCATCAGGAACATGGGTACCATGCCTGATGGAGTTGTGAATTATATAATCAGCGCTACTAACAGCATGATTCTAACCCATGTTAACCCCCAACCATCTTCCCCCCTGGGTGTGATGGGCTTGCATGTAATGAGCAGCCTCAGAGCTGAGTATTTTGTGCTGGCTCTGCTCTGGGCAGAATCCACCTCCTGCTGATGTTTCGGCAGTGTTGTGTGTTAGGGACAGAGGAATTACCCAACTAGATCAGATCCACTGACCATCCAACACAGTGTCCTGTCTCTGACAGTGGCCAGCACCAGTTGCTTCAGAGGAAGATGTAAGAACTCTGCCGTAAACAGAGGTGGAATAATCTGCCCCCTACACACACACACACACACAAACACACACACTCCGGTTTCATCCTGGTCTCTAACAGTGAGAGATCTTCTTAAACCTTGAAACACGAGATTTAATCTCTCTTCCAACACTTTTGTTATTAATTAATACTCTGTTTGTTATTAATTAATTAATAATTTTTGGCATCCATATCAATATCCAGTCCCTTTTGAAATCTTGCTAAATTCCTGGCCTGAACATTTTCCTGTGGTGATGAGTTCCACAGACTAATTATGCATCGTGTGTAAAATGTATTTCCTTTCATCGGTTCCAAAAGTAATGGATTAAGGAGTTCGGAGGATATCAGTCAGCTTGAGGGTCCCCAATGTTTCTGGATAGTAATCAGGGAGAATTTGAGCTTATGCTCAAATAAATTGATTAGTCTCTAAGGTGCCACAAGTCCTCCTTTTCTTTTTGCGAATACAGACTAACGCGGCTGCTCCTCTGAAGCAGGGAGAATTCAGTTGCAAGTCACCCTAATTCCATACTTATCTCTATTGCCTCGTGGAGGTTGTGTCCCAGGCTGAGGGTTGACTGTGCGGATTGGCTGTGAAGCTTTTTGATCATGTCTGCACTGAGTGGCGATCCACCCAGCCCTGACCATACTCCCAAAGTCCTGCCCAGCATGTACTGGGCTCAGCACAAAACCAAAGATGGAGTCACGGGAGGCAGCCTCTCCTTTGGTTGTTCCACAGCTGTGGTCCAGAAGGGCTGCCCCCAGAATCTTACACCAGGGGTCCCAAACTGCCCTCTTCATCAGGCAGCCACCTGCCCTTTCCCCCCAGGTTCTGCTAGCCCCTCGTCTCTGAGCTACCTGCTTTGGCTGCTGTCTCTCCCGTCCCAAATGGAGGCCCAAAGAGGAGGACGAGCAGGCAGCTGATCAGGAGAGGGGTTTGGGGCAGTGTCACAGGGTAGCTGCTCTCTGTGGACAGACAGCGCAGTGCCCTGCACTGCAGCAGGGGAGCCCAACCCCACTAATGAAAGGGACTGAGCTACCGCTGGGCCTGTGAAGGGCTGCTAGGAGGCAGCTGAGGAGGAAGGGCTGGAACAGGCTGAGCCCTGGGGTGGAGATGCCACACTGGAGTGGAGTCCTTGGAGCAAGGGGGGTGAGGGGCTCAGGGAAGCAGCCTGCGGCTGTTGCTCCATGGGGGGAACAGAGCTGTCTGAGGCTAGGAAGCAGCCAGGAGCTGGAGAGCCAGAGACCCCTAGAAGGGGTCCCTGAAGCCTGGGGCCAGGTGTTGACTGAAGACAGGTCTGTGTGTTAACCTTTGTTATACAAGAATAACCCTCCCTGGGTGGGACTGGCATGGCAGCGTGTTCTCGGAGGCGGGGTGCAGCGGCACCCCCCACCCCCCCAGTGACAGGGAGGCTGCAGGCCCTCAAGCAACAGGATCCAACCGCACAGTGGGGTGGGAGGCAGGTGAAGGGGGTGGGGCTGTGACCAGCCCTCCAGGTTCCACACTCTCACCGCCTGGCTGTCTGGGCACCCCACCCCCAAATCTCATGCCATTCGCCCTCCTTGTTCTGCTCTGCCGCTCACTGCCCAGGAGACCTGGTCCCCCACAAGGCAGAGAGCGAACCCACAGGCCCCTGTGCGGGAAGCCCTGAGCTAGGGCCTAGCAGGAGCCCTAGGGGAAGCTGCCAGAGTCCCTGGGGCAAGGAGGCGATGGAGAAAGCCTGCTAAGACAGGCAGTAAGAGAGGGGGAACGTTACATCAGCAGGTTAGGCCCCTGTGGGGGACGCCCTGAACTAGGGCCAATTAAGAGCACTTCCGCAGAGCCCGAGAGGGGCAGAAGAATTCTTCTGTGGCTGTTTAGTTCGGATTCATAGTTGGACCTTTTTGTTACCCCAGGAGGGGGAGGGATTATACGTGACTTGGCTGGAGGTGAGCCACGGAAGACCCGGTGAGAGGCAGGTGGCCAGCAGGAGGTGCCGGGGATGAGGACCCCTTGCAGCATCACACCCTGACCCCAGGGGGTGCCATGGTTGGTGAGTACACTACAGTACGGTAGCTTTACATCACCTTCGCACCTCCAGGAATCGGAGCTGAACCCGATGTCAAGCGTGGCCCTTTGCGTAAAACAGATCCGC
Source organism: Chelonia mydas (assembly GCF_015237465.2). NCBI lineage: Eukaryota > Metazoa > Chordata > Testudines > Cheloniidae > Chelonia > Chelonia mydas. Next base: position 15,266,954 of record NC_051259.2, on the reverse strand, counting down.
TCCAGGGCTGCTCCCACAGGGCCCATGGACCGTCTGTTCTGTTTGTACAGTGACAATGGGGCCCTACCCCATGACTGGGGCTCTCGGCACTAGGGAAATATAAGGCGTAAATAATAGTAGCCAGACTGCAAAGCCGTCCAGCCACTCGCCCTACCTTAGCAATGTCGCCATTTCCCCCCATCACAACCCCTCCCAGGTATGCTCGCGGGGTGGGGCAGTGGGGTGCTGCCTATCACCCCTGTACTGGGGACATTCCCCGGCAGGGGAGCATTTCACCCCCAGTAGTGAAAAGAGGCCAGAGCTGGGACCCGACCCAGCCTTCTCTCATTGGTGTCCCCATCGCTGCGGTGTGTGAATCTGGCACGTATCAAAGGGGTCATTTAATTCCAGCAGTGAGCCCTCCCCTGGTAGCGATAAAGAACCTAGCTTTTGTCTCCAGGATTTCTCCCCACCCCCATTTCTGAAAACAAACTCGAGTGGGGTTCTGGGAAGGCACGTCCCACGCTGCCTTTCTGCTCGGCATTGGACTTAGACAAATGGATGGCCGCGCGCCAGGCTGTCGCAGTGCTTCATCACCATTATTTCAGCACCGTTTCGGATTCCGGCACCCCAGGCTTTAAATTAAACGTCAAATGCAATTTATCAGGAATCGAGCGTGTGGAGTTGGGCTGGGCAGGGAGGGAAGAAACACAACAACCGCCCCCCTCCCCCCCAGCTCAGCTACCATGGAAGGAAGCAGCAATCAGGACTTGGGGGAGATTAATCAATCCGCTCTCTAAGACGTGTAGCATTAAGAACTCTGCTGCTGTGGCAAGTCAGGCTGTGGATTTCACCGCGCGCCCTCCCTGAGTGGTTCAGAAGAGAACAAATTAACAGGTGGCTGCCCATCCCACCCCATGTGAATCTCCCAGCCTGCCTCTTTATTCAGCCCATCATGCTTTGGGCCTGATTTTCCGCTTCCCTGCACCTGGTGCTGTCATTTCCACAATCAGATCGGTTGTGGTTTGCACACCCACCTTGCACTGGGGTAAATGGCAACACACTGTGCAGGGCAGCAGCCTCTTGTGTATCACCAGCACTCTCCATCCAAGGATCTTAAAGCAAGAAAGCCTCCCGACAGCCTGTTCGGGCAGATATAGTGTGATCCTCCCTTTGTCATTTGAGCCCTTCATAGTGTGTAGTATGGTAACGTGGGAATTATCAGTCAGGAAACTGAGGCACAGAGTGGGGAAGGTCACAGTCACACAGGGCCTGTAGCAGAGCTGGAAACAGTCCCCATATCTCTTGGCACCCAGTCCTCTACCTCAACCACTGGGCCTTCCAGGGCTGCCAGGCTCCCCGGCACAGACTGGGGAGAAGCCCTGAGAGACCTGGCTCAAGCCAGGGTCTCAGCACTTCCAGGCTTCACCCGGCAGAGCCAGGAGCCAAGCCCTGGCTAAAAAGGGGGTGCCTGGAGCTTCCGGGCTCCCCGCTCTGCAGCAGGAAGCCTGGAAGCCATGAATGCCCTGGCCCTAGCTACATTATATCCTTCTCTCCCCAAGGGGCCACCAAGTTCGAAAGAATAGTCTGGTGGCTCCGAGAACGACACACTCTCTTCCCTTCTAGACTGCCAGGGTCCTGCTGTGAAATATGCATCTTCCCCAGCGTTCTGGCGTGCTGAGACAGGTGCCTCTCTGCTGGAGCTAACCATGGGCCAGATCCCATGTGGGGTGTGAGGAAGGGAAAGCAGCAGAATCTCTGTGGGGAGGGGCTGGGGATGCGGAGAGCCCCAGGAAAGGAGCTAGCTCGGCTTGGGAGCCCCAGCAGCACAAGGAATGCAAGGCTGGGGAAGCAGCAGGGAAAAGCCGGAAGGGACCAAATAGCAAAGCAGGTGATGGACCAGCGGGAATCTCTTGTGGAAAGGCACCGGCATGTGCCGAGCCTGACTTGCTGCAATTGCAGAGAACAACCAGCCTAGAGCTAAGTGATAATTCCAACGAAGCTTCTGCTTCAGGGCCCCTCTTTGGAGCACCCCCTCACTCAGTCTCCCCCTGGGCCTGCCCCAATGCACCCCTCTCCACACAGCACATCTGATCGTCCCTGGCTCCAAATCCTACAGCTGCCCTCACAGCTGACTGGCTCCAGCCACTCCCCCAAGAGCCGCTCCACATTCTTTGCCCAAAGAGATTTTTAAGAAACAAACATCACTTGTCACCATGGTCGTTGCCTTGTTGACATTTCCCTCTGCCCGCCCCTGACATTTCTGATTTACTAAAAACCACATTTTCTCACCAAACCCCAGGCTTTCAATGAATGAAAAACATATAAAAAATCATTTTGATCAAAATGCCAGTGAAGAAATATCATGGACAATTTTGCAAAATCCGGAATATTTCAAAGCCTGCAAAATGGAAAGAATTTTGAAATGCTGCTCGTTTTTGTGACTGTTTCTGCTCCTGGCTCTGGGGCTGGCTCTGGTCCTTTCCCTGGGGCTGCTGGGCTACTGGTAGATACAGCTGGTGAGGAACTGGGAGGAGGGGGGCTTTCTCCATGGAAAATACTGCATCTTCATTGAAAAACTTAAACCCCCAAATGCTTCGGTTTTCAACAACCAAAAACAAAGGATTTGATTTTTTGCTTTTTTTCCCCCCATTTTTCTGACAAAAGAACAGACTTTTTCAAGGAAAACGCACACATTCTGTGAACATTTCCATTTAGCTGAAAACCCGATTTTCCCATCAAAAAATGGTTTATGCAAATTCCCCCACCCCCCTGCGCTCGTGAGGCGTGTTCTCCCGCCCGCATGGTTCCCCTCCTGGCTCCTCAGCCAAGAGTTGGATCGTGTGTGGGAACCTCTGGGCAGGGCTTAGAGAGATTCCCCAGCAAAGAAGAGGTTGTGTTGGAATTGCTCCCCACCATCCCATTGCTGGGACATGACCCTTCCCCCACCCCTATGGGCCAAGTGTGAATGAGCCTAAGGGAAAGGCCCCGAGATCCTGGGGCATGGCACACGTTCCTGGCCCCGGAAGGGAAATCAGTTGAACTTTATTTTCAAAAATCCTGTCAGTGCACCCCCACATCATGCGGGAGCTTGGGTTCATATAATTAACTCTGATTTTAACCCCTTCCTCGTCCCACTGGGCGCGGGGTAGGTGCGTCCCTCGCGTCGTGCAGGCAGGCCAGGGAGGCTAACTGCGGGCACGATTCCAGCAGCTGCCATGCGCAAAGGGGTCACGTCCTCCCACAGCATGCCCCATGGCAGAGCCACTCACCCACTTTCCGTGAACGAGGTGGGGTTGCAAAGCAACAAGGAATTTGATTTCAGAGCCATGTCACCACCCTTTTGTGAGCCGAGCGGCCCTGGGGGTGTTCCAGCTGTGGGCAGAAATTGGGGCTGGATCTGGGGTTTTCTTTGGTGCTGTTGGGTCTATTTACAAGGGATGCACAGAGTCCCTGCTCCTGCAGGAGGAATAAAACCCAAAAGGAGCAGTTTCTTGCTCCAAACCCCTTTAGCCAGCACCCCCGACATAACTGTCTCTTGCTGCTAGGCTCTCTTGCTCTGTTCTCAGTCTCTCTCCCAGTCTCTTTTCTGCCCCCTCAACAGACCTTTCCCCACACACAGAGACCCCCACCCCCCCAGTCAGAACAATACCCAGTCAAACCTCCACCCACAGGGTGCTAGTTTCAGGACAGACTCTCGGCCCAAGTCTGTGCTGCAGGATGAAATAATAATACCCAGCTCTGGGCCTTGTTTTAGGGGTGGCTGTTTAAAACAGGGGTAAGAGACAGTTAAGTGAAGGGCGTGTTCACACATCAGTTTCAACCAGGTTTCATCTCAATCCACAACAAGGTTTAATCCAGCTCATAACAAGATTTATTGTTCACGATGGGCCCCATCAGCCACAAATTTTGACCTAAGAGGCCCAAATTTCCCCAGAGCAGAGGGGTCTTCAGGGCCATGATTTTGGTTCATCTCCATTTCTGTTTATTTTTTTTTTAAACCCTCTTTTGTTCAACTTGATGTGGACAAGCCCGCAGTTCTGCTGTGGCGATATAAAGGCCAAGACGCCCCTCCAGAGCTGGCACGGGCCGGGCATTTCGTGAACTGCACCGTTCGGCCCGGGGCCTTTGGACTGAGACAAGGTGCAAGGCGTGACAGCCAGGGAAGCCACTCTCTGCGAGTCTGTTCACGTGCAGCCCTGTGCTCCTCCCAGGAATCTGCTGCTGCATCTGGGCCTGTGCAATTAAGAACATCAAGGGGCAAGTCATGGTGTGCCACTGTCAAGTGATGCCAGATTGTGAGTGAAACAGGTTCTCGTTAGGTATTTGGACTTAGGTATCAGCAGTCCAGGGGGAACTCGGCTCTAAGTGATTCCCTGCAATTGTCTGCTCCTGAAGTGCGTGCTGCAGGATGAAATAATAACACTCAGCTCTCACACAAGGCTCTACACCAGGAAATCTCAGCGTGCTGCACAAAGGAGGTGAATAGCAATATCCATATTTTACAGATGGGGGAAACCAAGGCACAGAGCAGTGACTTGCCTGAGGTCATCCAGTGGGTCAGTGGCAGAGATCTCAGGTCTCCTGAGTCCCAGTTCAGTGCTCTGTCCATTAGGCAGCACTAGTCTGCGAGTGAGGATGCAGGAGCAGCTTTGAAGTGTGTGCCCAGCCTTTCTCATTTTTTTAGAATCCTAGAATCTCAGGGTTGAAAGGGACCTCAGGAGGTCATCTAGTCCAACCCCCTGCTCAAAGCAGGACCAACCCCAACTACATCATCCCAGCCAGGGCTTTGTCAAGACTGACCTTAAAAACTTCTAAGGAAGGAGATTCCACCACCTCCCTAGGTAACGCATTCCAGTGTTTCACCACCCTCCGAGTGAAAAAGTTTTTCCTAATATCCAACCTAGACCTCTCCCACTGCAACTTGAGACCATTACTCCTTGTTCTGTCATCTGCTACCACTGAGAACAGTCTAGATCCATCCTCTTTGGAACCCCCTTTCAGGTAGCTGAAAGCAGCTATCAAATCCCCCCTCATTCTTCTCTTCCACAGACTAAACAATCCCAGTTCCCTCAGCCTCTCCTCATAACTCATGTGTTCCAGTCCCCTAATCATTTTTGTTGCCCTCCGCTGGACACTTTCCAATTTTTCCACATCCTTCTTGTAGTGTGGGGCCCAAAATGGGACACAGTACTCCAGATGAGGCCTCACCAATGTCGAATAGAGGGGAACGATCACGTCCCTCGATCTGCTGGCAATGCCCCTACATATACATCCCAAAATGCCATTGGCCTTCTTGGCAACAAGGGCACACTGTTGACTCATATCCAGCTTCTCGTCCACTGTAACCCCTAGGTCCTTTTGTGCAGAACTGCTGCCTAGCCATTCAGTCCCTAGTCTGTAGCGGTGCATGGGATTCTTCCATCCTAAGTGCAGGACTCTGCACTTGTCCTTGTTGAACCTCATCAGATTTCTTTTGGCCCAATCCTCTAATTTGTCTAGGTCCCTCTCTATCCTATCCCTACCCTCCAGCGTATCTACCTCTCCTCCCAGTTTAGTGTCGTCTGCAAACTTGCTGAGGGTGCAATCCACACCATCCTCCAGATCATTTATGAAGATATTGAACAAAACCGGCCGGAGGACCAACCCTTGGGGCACTCCACTTGATACCGGCTGCCAGCTAGACATGGAGCCATTGATCACTCCCCGTTGAGCCCGACAATCTAGCCAACTTTTTATCCACCTTATAGTCCATTCATCCAGCCCATACTTCTTTAACTTGCTGGCAAGAATACTGTGGGAGATGGTGTCAAAAGCTTTGCTAAAGTCAAGGAACAACATGTCCACCGCTTTCCCCTCATCCACAGAGCCAGTTATTTCATCATAGAAGGCAATTAGATTAGTCAGGCATGACTTGCCCTTGGTGAATCCATGCTGACTGTTCCTGATCACTGTCCTCTCCTCTAAGTGCTTCAGAATTGATTCCTTGAGGACCTGCTCCATGATTTTTCCAGGGACTGAGGTGAGGCTGACTGGCCTGAAGTTCCCAGAATCCTCCTTCTTCCCTTTTTTAAAGATGGCCACTACATTAGCCTTTTTCCAGTCGTCTGGGACTTCCCCGATCACCATGAGTTTTCAAAGATAATGGCCAATGGCTCTGCAATCACAGCCACCAACTCCTTTAGCACTCTCGGATGCAGCGCATCCGGCCCCATGGACTTGTGCTCGTCCAGCTTTTCTAAATAGTCCCGAACCACTTCTTTCTCCACAGAGGGCTGGTCACCTCCTCCCCATGCTGTGCTGCCCAGTGCAGCAGTCTGGGAGCTGACCTTGTTCGTGAAGACAGAGGCAAAAAAAGCATTGAGTACATTAGCTTTTTCCACATCCTCTGTCACTAGGTTGCCTCCCTCATTCAGTAAGGGGCCTACACTTCCCTTGACTTTCTTCTTGTTGCTAACATACCTGAAGAAACCCTTCTTGTTACACTTAACATCTCTTGCTAGCTGCAACTCCAGGTGTGATTTGGCCTTCCTGATTTCACTCCTGCATGCCCGAGCAATATTTTTATACTCTTCCCTGGTCATTTGTCCAATCTTCCACTTCTTGTAAGCTTCTTTTTTGTGTTTAAGATCAGCAAGGATTTCACTGTGAAGCCAAGCTGGTCGCCTGCCATATTTACTATTCTTTCTACACATCGGGATGGTTTGTCCCTGTAACCTCAATAAGGATTCTTTAAAATACAGCCAGCTCTCCTGGACTCCTTTCCCCATCATGTTATTCTCCCAGGGGATCCTGCCCATCAGTTCCCTGAGGGAGTCAAAGTCTGCTTTTCTGAAGTCCAGGGTCCGTATTCTGCTGCTCTCCTTTCTTCCCTGTGTCAGGATCCTGAACTCCGACCATCTCATGGTCACTGCCTCCCAGGTTCCCATCCACTTTTGCTTCCCCTACTAATTCTTCCCGCTTTGTGAGCAGCATGTCGAGAAGAGCTCTGCCCCTAGTTGGTTCCTCCAGCACTTGCACCAGGAAATTGTCCCCTACACTTTCCAAAAACTTCCTGGATTGTCTGTGCACCGCTGTATTGCTCTCCCAGCAGATATCCGGGTGATTGAAGTTTCCCATGAGAACCAGGGCCTGCGATCTAGTAATTTCCGTTAGTTGCCGGAAGAAAGCCTCGTCCACCTCATCCCCCTGATCCGGTGGTCTATAGCAGACTCCCACCACGACATCACCCTTGTTGCTCACACTTCTAAACTTAATTCAGAGACACTCAGGTTTTTCTGCGGTTTCATACCGGAGCTCTGAGCAGTTATACTGCTCCCTTACATACAATGCAACTCCCCCACCTTTTCTGCCCTGCCTGTCCTTCCTGAACAGTTTATATCCATCCATGACAGTACTCCAGTCATGTGAGTTATCCCACCAAGTCTCTGTTATTCCAATCACATCATAATTCCTTGACTGTGCCAGGACTTCCAGTTCTCCCTGCTTGTTTTCCAGGCTTCTTGCATTTGTGTATAGGCACTTGAGATAACCCACTGATCGCCCCTCATTCTCAGTATGAGGCAGGAGCCCTCCCCTCTCAGACGCTCCTGCTCGTGATTTCTCCTGGTGTCCCACATCCCCACTTACCTCAGGGCTTTGGTCTCCTTCCCCCGGTGAACCTAGTTTAAAGCCCTCCTCACTAGGTTAGCCAGCCTGCTTGCCAAAATGCTCTTCCCTCTCTTCGTTAGGTGGAGCCCGTCTCTGCTTAGCACTCCTCCTTCTTGGAACACCATCCCATGGTCAAAGAATCCAAAGCCTTCTCTCCGACACCACCTGTGTAGCCATTCATTGACTTCCACGATTCGACGGTCTCTATCCAGGCCTTTTCCTTCCACGGGGAGGATGGACGAGAACACCACTTGCACCTCAAACTCCTTTATCCTTCCCAGAGCCATGTAGTCTGCAGTGATCTGCTCAAGGTCATTCTTGGCAGTATCATTGGTGCCCACGTGGAGAAGCAGGAAGGGGTAGTGATCCGAGGGCTTGATGAGTCTCGGCAGTCTCTCCGTCACATCGTGAATCCTAGCTCCTGGCAAGCAGCAGACTTCTCGGTTTTCCTGGTCGGGGCGGCAGATAGATGACTTCCTAAATGGCCCTCTTAAGGATTGAACTCATAACCCTGGGTTTAGCAGGCCAATGCTCAAACCACTGAGCTATCCCTTGCCTAGGTTTGGAGGATGGAGGGGGCAGCATGGTGCCGCCCGTGAATCCCACTGGCTGGGATCACACAGGAAATAGGCTTGAGAGAGACATGGAGCCAGGCAGAGCTTAGGGTCTTCTCTGAGCCAGATATTGAAACCAGTTTCATCTCCTTTCTTCCGTAGCAACACGCTAGGGGGTGTGTGAAGAATTCCTCCGTGGAGCAGGAACTGTCTGGAAGCGCTCAGAGAGCACCCTGCATACCATGGGTAACACTGTCAATGAACAGTCACTGCCCAGCAGAGATGCTGGCTGACAAGGAGATGACCCTGACACCTGCGAAGATAAAGGAAGCATGACGCCATGTTTAAAGAAAGGAAACACATTCCCTGGCATACACGTGTGAGCACAGCACAGAGCCTGTAATGCAGGATACAATGGAGACTGCTTAGAAAAGGAGCTTTGCTGTGATATCTGCAGCAAAGGGGCTGAATTCTCAGTTGAAACGCATTAGCTTTGCTGCAGATACAACCCTAGTGGCGTGTGTGCGTCTGCCGCACTCACCCCAGTGCACATGCGGGTCCTGCCTCCTCCCATCACATCTGTTTGGGTTGGGGTTGGGGGGGGGGTTCCGGTGGTTGGGGGCCCCCATCTCCTCCACACAGGTTAAGCTGGGCCTGGGGTCTCTCCCATTCCAGGTGAGTGCCCCAGTCACTGGGCTAACAGCTAGGAAGTACCACCTTCTCTTCCTGGCTGTTTCATGTGAACTCGCCTGAGGGGCCTGATCTGGTAGATGGCCTCTGAGCTAGGGTTGCCAACTTTCCGAATGCAGAAAACCGAACAGCTGCCCCTGCCCTGCCCCTTCTCCGAGGCCCCCCGCTCACTCCATGCCCCCTCCTTCCATTGCTCGCTCTCCCCCACCCTCGCTCACTCGCTCATTTTCACCGGGCTGGGCAGGGGGTTGGGGTGCTGGAGGGGGTGAGGGCTCCGGCTGGGGGTGTGGGCTCTGTGGTGGGGCTGGTGATGAAGGGTGCGGGGTGTGGGCTCAGGGCTGGGGAAGAGGGTTGGGGTGCGGGCTACAGGTGGGAGTTTGGGTGCGGGAGAGGGCTCAGGGCTGGAGCAGGGGGTTGGGATGGGGGTTCAGGGTGCGGGCTCTAGGAGGCACTTACCTCAGGCAGCTCCCGGAAGCAGCCGGCATTTCCCTCAGCTCCTAGGCTCCGCGCACTGCCCTCATCCGCAGGTGCCACTGTTAGGATATAGATTTCAGAGTAACAGCCGTGTTAGTCTGTATTCGTAAAAAGAAAAGGAGGACTTGTGGCACCTTAGAGACTAACCAGTTTATTTGAGCATGAGCTTTCGTGAGCTACAGCTCACTTCATCGGATGCATAGCATATCGTGGAAACTGTCTTCTGCAGTTTCCACGATATGCTATGCATCCGATGAAGTGAGCTGTAGCTCACGAAAGCTCATGCTCAAATAAACTGGTTAGTCTCTAAGGTGCCACAAGTACTCCTTTTCTTGTTAGGATATAGATATTCAGGCCTGTCTGTAAAGGCCTGTACTTTAAGAATTTACGTGTATTCTTATCACTTGGCTAATTATAGAGGTATAAAAGAAAGAATCAAAATCACTGTCTGCCAGTGTAAGGTCCTTCTCTTACTGTGACAGTCTGAGGCCCTGTTCTTAGGCTAAGGTCTTTGGCTAAGCAACAGAGGCAGCCATAAGCTGGGAAGCGACCGGTCACCTCCTCACATTCCAAACTAGTCCCACTGAAATAAGGTGCTATTGGGCTGTTAGGAATACAATCCTGTCCTGATAGTGCCTATCGCCTCCAGAGAAAGGGAAGTGCCTAGAAAATTTAAAAGGAAACTTAGTTTGATAGTATCCTGTCTGGCAAGAACTCACTTATCAATAGCTGGGATGTGAAATCCTCACTTCTGTATTGTTTTGTCATTATAGTTCCCACTTTGCTATTGTTTGTCTGTATAATCTCTGTCTGGTTCTGTGATTGTTCCTGTCTGCTGTATAATTAATTTTGCTGGGTGTAAACTAATTAAGGTGGTGGGATATAGTTGGTTACATAATCATGTTAGGATTGGTTAGTTAAATTTCAGGAAAATGATTGGTTAATGTATAGCTAAGCAGAATTCAAGTTTTACTATATAGCCTGCAGTCAATCAGGAAGTGAGTGGGTGGGTGTGTGGGGAAAATGGGAACAGGGAATGTGGGTAAGGAAATTGGAATCATGTTTTGCTAAAGGGGGAGATGGGAACAGGGAATGGGGGTAAGGAAATTGGAATCATGTTTTGCTAAAGGGGGAAATGGGAACAGGGAATGGGGGTAAGGAAATTGGAATCATGTTTGGCTAAGGGCAGGAATGGGAACAAGGACACAGGTGTAAGGCTCTGTGGTGTCAGAGCTGGGAAGGAGGACACTAAGGAAGGAAACTGGAATCATGCTTGCTGGAAGTTCACCCCAATAAACATTGAATTGTTTGCACCTTTGGACTTCGGATATTGTTGCTCTCTGTTCATGCGAGAAGGACCAGGGAAGGAAGCGGATGAAGGAATAAGCCCCCTAACAGCCACCCTCGTCTGCAGGTGCCACCCTCATCCACAGGTGCCACCCCCGCAGCTGCCATTGGCTGAGAGCTGCAGAGCTGGTGCTCATGGTGGAGGCAGTGCGCAGAGCCCCTGTGGCTGTCCCTCTGCCTAGGAGTCGGCGGGATGTGCTGATCGCTTCCAGGAGCCAAGTGGAGCCAGGGCAGGCAGGGAGTCTGCCGTAGTTCCTGCTGCACCACTGACCAGACTTTTAATGGCCCGGTCAGCAGCGCTGACCAGGCGTTCCTGTCGAAAACCAGATGCATGGCAACCCAACTATGAGCTCCTTCCTGGATCAGCCCCACCCGGACCAGCTCCCATATGTGACTTCGATGGCCAAATTCCATCTGCCCCTGGTTCGTTAGTCACTAGAAGAGCGAGGCACCTCCCTGGAGCCTGGACTTAGGCACCCAGTGCGGGGTTTAGCACGCCCCCCTGTCATCAGCATCCCCCATTGGCTAGCTCAGGCGGCTCCCCAGCTAATGTGCTGGCTTTTGTGGATCGCAGTGTAGGCTCCTGTCTCTCCTCATTCACTGTACAGGAGCCTGGGCACCTAACTCGGGGTCGGGGATCACAATGATGTTCCTGTGATTTATTGGGCTGACACTTACACCTTGTGCATGGAAGGTTGTAGGGCTGCTACTGTCAGGTCAGCACAGGTGAAAGTAACTTAAAGGACTTACCGGTACGCCGGAGTGCTGAGCAGGGGGTGGGGCCTCAACTGGAAAGGGCGTGGCCTCAACCAGAAGAGGCAGGCCGTTAAATCTCCAGGCCCTTTAAATCACTGATGGAGCCCTGGGGGCTCCCAGCTGCCGCCGCTACCCTGGGGCTCAGGGCTCTGCGGTAGCGGCGCCTGGAGCCCCTGGCCCTTTAAATCACAACTGGAGCCCCACTGTTGCTACCCCAGGGCTCCGGCCGCCGCTACCGCCTCAGGCCCTTTAAATTGCCTGGATCCCCCGGCTGCCACAGCTACCCTGGGGCTCCGGCAGTGGGGCTTGTGGAAGTATAACATGTATAAGTATAACGTTGTATAAGGGGACATGCTGGATACATTGTATACGAGAGGGCATGCCAAAACATGTTACAAAGTATCTGAGGGAGCACACGTAGGGACAGTTAGCTTTTGAATGGAGAAGCAATTAAGATAGAGCCAGCACATCTAAGAAGCAGGCATCAGAATGGAAGGTGTGAAGGGCAATTAGTTAAGTTAACTGGAAGCTGTTAAAGGAGATTGTTAAGGGTGGCAGGTAATTGAAGATACGTGACTGGTCTCAGGGATCTCGAAGGGTGGTGACTAAAATCTTTTTCTTCTTTTGTCTGTAACTTCTCTGTAACTTGTTCTCCAAAAAACTGTGTAAATTAAGAGACACAAGCCCCACTCGGGGGGCTCACTTCTAAATGTATTAGCAGAGCAGCTTTGCTAATAAAACAGAGTGGTCTGATAAATTGTGAGTCTGAGTCAAACTTTGACAGGCTCCAGCAGCAATTTAAAAGGCCTGGGACTCCCCACAGCAGCCGGAGCCCCGGGCCCTTTAAATCACCACCCAAGCCCTGCTGCTGGAGCCCCCAGGGTTGCAGCCACAGCCTGGGCTCTGGCAGTGATTTAAAGGGCCCGGGGCTCCCGGCCAGCTCCGCTACACGGGGGCTCCGGCAGCGGGGCTCTGGTAGCAATTTAAAGGGCCTGGGGCTCTGGCCGCTGCTGGGAGCCCCAGGCCCTTTAAATCGCCAGCCTGGGGAAGCTGGTCTGGTACCGGACTGTACTGGCTTACTTTCACCTCTGCAGGTCAGGGTTCTGTATCAGATGTGGACTGACCACAAAGCATCCTCTGAGAGAGAGCGAGAGTTGTGTCCACTGTGAGATCCTTTAATGGTCTGCCCAGTAGAGCTCAGCTTAGCTTAAATAAGGTACAGTAGAACCTCAAGTTACAAACACCGGAGTTATGAACTGACCAGTCACCACACACCTCATTTGGAACCAGAAGTGCACAATCAGGCAGCAGCAGAGATAAAAGAAAAAGCAAATACAGTACAGTGCTGCGTTAAACGTAAACTACTAAAAAATAAAGGGAAAGTCTTAAAAAAAAGATTTGACAAGGGAAGGAAACTGTTTCTGTGCTTGTTTCATTTAAATTAAGATGGTTAAAAGCAGCATGTTTCTTCTGCCAGTAAAGTTTCAAAGCCGTATTTATTCAAAGCCATTCCGGAGGTGTTCATAACTCTGAGGTTCTACTATATGGGACACACAGCACCACCTAGTGACTGAACAGTATAAGACAGGCTTCAGAGCAGTAGCTGTGTATAGTCTGTATCAGCAAAAGCAACGAGGTGTCCTTGTGGCACCTTAGAGACTTATGCCCAAATAAATCTGTTCGTCTCTAAGGTGCCACAAGGACTCCTCGTTGTTGTTCTTCCGTACAAGACAGTTTAGCATTCCATTACATGGGCACCTAAAAGTTAGGTGCTGTGAGATCACTTCCTTGTTAGTATAGTGGTGAGTATCCCCGCCTGTCACGCGGGAGAACAGGGTTCGATTCCCTGACGGGGAGGATAAAGTCTTTTGGGGGTTGGACTAGATGACCTCCTGAGGTCCCTTCCAACCCTGATATTCTATGAGACTCAGTGTTGCATGCCTGTGCCCCATTGTGGATCTGGACCTTAGCCTCTCTGGGCCTCAGTTCCCTGGTCTGTACAATGGGGATAATAGCTCTGCCCTGCCTCCTAGGGGAGAGGAGAACTACATTAAAAAGTGTGAGATGCTCTGGTGGTGGAGCTAGATAAGCACCATAGATAGCCGTTTAATAAAGGGAAATGTCTGTGGGGAAATGTCTGATCATGACAAAAGATCTGGGGAGGTTCAACTGAATTTTTTTTTTTTTGCCTTTTCAGTAGCAGAAAATTGAAAAATTTCACCCCCACAGCAAAAGCTCTTCACCTGTATAAGGCTGACACCTCGCCAGCTCTTCGCAGAAACATAAACAACTTCTAGCGATGGCTAGCTTGGGTCAGCTGTGAAGGAGGAATCGATAGAGATCCCATGCCTCTGGCCAACCCCTCTGCACCTCCTTGCTCTTCTGTATGTACACTTCAACCTGTCACATTTTTGTGACCTATGCCCTTAGCCTATAGCTTCAGAGCACAGTATATTCTCTCTCTCACACACACACTCTCTTTAATGAAAGACTAAAGTCTCATCATGGGTTCCAGGAGCTCAATCTGCTTAACCAAGAGAAGGTGAAGTGGTGACTTGTTCACCATCTGTAAGTACCTACATGGGGGGCAAAACTTGGCTAACAGGCTCTTCAATCGAGCAAACAAAGATCCAGCCAGGGCCAATGGCTGGAAGTTGAAGACTAGACTCAGATACAGACTAAACTGGAAATAAGGTGTAAATATTTAACAGTGAGGATAATTAACCATTGGAACCAGTTACCAAAGGTCACTGTAGATTCTCCATCACTTGCCTTTTAAAAGCAAGATTGGTTGTTTTTCTAAAAGATCATCTCTAGTTCAAACAAGAATGAATTCAGGGAAGTCCTATGGCCTGTGTTATTCAGGGGTCAGACCAAATGATCACAATAGACCCTTCTGGAATGATAATCTATGAATCAACTTAATAGGAAAGGGGTTCTTGCAACAACCCTCCCTCTAGGCCATAGCTGTTACTGGCCTTAATGGAGCTGTTTGTAGCTTTTACTCCAATGGGGCTGTTCAAGCGAAAGAACATCTCAAAGCCTAAACATGCACATTTTGAAAGGCCCTTCCCAGCAGGAAGATTAAGTGTGCGTTTTGCTGTGGCGTATTAGCTCCAGTAAACAGCTGTGTGTTTCCCAATGTGTTGTGTGCATTTAAGTTACTGAGTGTGTTTATACAGACTTTTGGGAGAAATGATTCATACTAGGGCTGGGTTCTAGCCGTTGGTTCTGCAACACAGAAAAGCAGTAAGGCAAGGAATGGAGAAGAGAGCGCTGCTCTGTGGATAGTAACCATTCTCCATGTGCTTGCAGGGCTCGGGGAACCAAGCTGCCACACTACTGAGCAAGGGAGAAAGACACAGACAGATCTTTGACTGCTTTGCTGCAAGGTTTTCCCACCAGTGGCAGAATAACTGTAATGAATTAATTGTATTTTTGTCCTCTCATTTGCCATAGGCTTTTTCCACAGACTCTGTGGTTTTAACCAAGTCCAACTAGCTGGCTGTTTAATGTGGTTCTGTTTGAGAAGTGCACTGAACTGGGAGTCAGGAGACCTATGTTCTAGCCCTGTCTCCACGGCTGCTCTGCTGGGTGAACTTTGGGCAAGTCACTCCCCCTCTGTTTTTCCTCCCACCCTTTGTCTGTCTTGTCTATTGAGATTGGAAGCTCTTTGAGGCGGGGACTATCTCCCGCTGTGTGTCCATGAAGCATCTAGCACAACGAGGTCCCCATCCTGTTTGGGCTTCTAAGGGGCTCTGTGATATAAGTGATGACATTGGGTGACAGTCCTGCAGGGTGAGGTGAAGGTGGGAACACAGAAATGGTTTGCAAAGAGGTACCATCCAGCAGCCCTCAATTTCACCCTTGTCTTCAAAGAGTTTTTCCAGAAACTTGATGATATTCAATTGCATTCAGCCTGCATGCAGGCAGGACCCCCCAGCAGACAGATGGGATTGTATTATTGCGGAGAGCAAGCTGCGGGTTATTTAGAAATGGGTCAGAGCCACTCCTCAGGATCTGAATACCTCAGCACTCCGGGCAGCTTCCAATCCAAATGTCACCAATGGCCTTTATCTCGCTTGTGCATCAAAATCCACGTCCCCAAATGCATGCACGTTCCAAAGCTAAGCCAGCCCTTTCTGCCTATTCTGGGTCAAATCCCATAAACCCAGATCCAGCCTTTTGGGAAGGGTGGCTGTGGCTCTGGATCTCAACTCTGCAGCCTGGGCCCATCTCTAAGCGCCACACGCAGAGACACACAAATTCACATGCTTCTTGTTTTCAGGAGTTGACAGAAACAGCTGCGAAACAAGGGCAAAGCGAAGCAAAGGTAATGAATGAATAATCAAGCTTATATTCCATTACCTACAGCAGCAGCACACGATGCTGGCAGGCACCGTCTCCAAGCAGCTGGAGCAGAAGCATGTTGTTGTTGTCGTAGAAAGAAGAGAACAGCTTTCCCTTTAATTCCTCTTTCTCACTAGGGCAGGAGAAACAAACTTGGCTTGGTAACTTCAGCTGGAATTTTCAGAAGTACTCCCACGTAAGCACCAAAAAAGGCCAAGATTTTCCAAAACAATGGATGATTTTGAGTTGCCCAACTTGAGACCTCTTAAATTGTTGGTCAGAAATTGAAGAGCATTTGCCCTCTGACAATCAAGTGCCTTTAGGGGCTCTCGCCCGAGATCACTAGTTACTTATGAAAATCTTGGCCAAATTTTTCAGAGAACTCAGCATAACGGGTGCATGCCTGGCACTGAGCCCCTGCACATCTGCCCCTGAGCTCCTTTGAAAACCCAGTTCTCAAAACCTACTCCTGTCCCACTGGAATGGGACTCTTGATCTCCATTGGAGCAGGAGCAGACCCTTAGTAAATCCTTTGGCTGCCCTCTGAGATCTTGGTGCACTTACCACACCACTTCTGTCATGTATTTTCAAATATTATAAATAAATCTCCTCTGCCCTCTCCTTCCCCAGAAAACGGAGCTTGGAAAATCCAAGCCCAACCTCAGACAAAGGGCACTAATCAAACAGGACACTGTCGCTGACCTGAAAAGGCCACCCTGTTCTCTGGGGCCAGCATAGAGGGATGTTTGACAAGCTCCTGGCATGGAGGAATTCAAACATTGAGCTGAGAGCCATGGGTAATACCGCTCAGCTTTGGGGAACCCGAAACATCCTCATTTCATTTCATTTGCAGTCTGCCATTCTGCTGAATCAGCCCCTCCGCAAGGACTGCCTGGGGGCGAAGGGAAGTTTACACCACCTGGAGTCACTGACATAGGTGTCTGTGCATCCATGGGTGGGTGAGCCTCTCCGGGACCCCACCGAAGAGCTAGATTTTTGCACACAATCAAACATTGCAGCCCCTGGATTCCTGTGCTTTCCATACTCCCGCTTGGAGAAAAATAATAATGAAGTGACTTTCTTTTCCCACGTTCACCAAATAATGACAGAAATCTTGGACCACGTAAATTATAAATGTTTCCTTTTGTTGTATTCGAGCCAGCGGTGATTGCACCTAATGACAGAATTTTCCTTGGAAGCGTGGGTCAGTCCTTTCTCAGGAAAGAACACGGAGGAGGAGCTGCCCCGCCCAGTAGCTAACTCACTTAGCCAGCATGCGGGAAACCTAGGTTCAAATCCCCACTTCACCCAAGAGGAGCAGGGAGTTAAACCAGGTCTCTGATTGGTGCCCTAACCAGGTCTCTGATTGGTGCCCTAACCACTGCTGTATTTTGGGGTGGAGGATGCGCTCAAGCCAGGAGCGGCAGAAGCACCCAGAAGCACAGGTGCCCAAACTGTGGCTATGCCACTCCCCTGGGGCCCCACCACCACACAGCCCCTTCTCTACGAACCCCCACTCTCACTAGGGTTGCCAGGCGAGTGGTTTTTGATTGGAACGCTTGGTTGAAAAGGGACCCTGGCAGCTCCGGTCAGCACTGCTAACTGGGCCATTAAAAGTCCAGTCTGCAGCGCAGTGGGGCTAAGACAGGCTCCCTGCCTGCCCTGGCTCTGCATGGCTCCCAGAAGTGGCCGGCGTGTCCGACTCTTAGGCACAGGGGCCAGGGAGGCTCTGCGTGCTGCCCCCACCCCGAGCTCCAGCTCGACAGCTCCCATTGGCCGGGAACCGCAGCTAATGGGAGCTGCGTGGGCAGCGCCTGTGTACGCGGGCAGTGTGCAGAGCCCCCTGGCCCCTCCGCCGAGGAGCCGGAAATGCTGGTCGCTTCAGGGAGTGGTCTGAAATAAGCGCTACCCAGCCTAAGCCGCACCCCAAACCCCCTCCCGCACCCCAACCCCTTTCCCCAGCTTGGAACCCCCTCCACCACCCAAACTCTGTCCCAGAGCCCGCACCCCCTCCTGAACCCCAAACCCCTCATCCCCGGCTCCACCCCAGAGCCCACACCCCCAGATGGAGTCCATATCCACTCCCGCACCCCAAGCCCTTGTCCCAGCCCAGTGAAAGTGAGTGAGGGTGGGTAGGAGAGAGCGAGCAATGGGGCGAGGGGGGACAGAGTGAGCTGGGGGTGGGGCCTCAGAAGGAGTGGGCAGGGGCAGGGCCCCAGGGAAGGGGCAGTGCCTCAGGTAATGGATGCGGGAAGGGTGTTCAGTTTGAACAATTAGAAAGTTGGCAACCCTAGCTCTCACGCCGCCCACTGTCCCCAAGGCCCTGCCCCCCATATGCTTCTCTGCACCTCCTCCCCTCCGTCACTTGCCCCTACAGTCAGTAAAAGTGGCGAGGGGTGGGGCATGGCTCCCTGGCCCCCCCATTCCAGTGCCCCTGGCTCAAATTATCCCACTTTGCACAAAATATACTTAAATATTCGGTGGGCCAGAGGGAGGATGAGACTACCCAGAGCCCGGTGGCGAGAGCACTCCCAGGGGCGAGTCTGGTTCATGTCCCTGCTCCAATGAACGGGGCAAAAGGGAGGTGCTGCTACCAACTTGCCTTGTGCGGTAGCTCTACGGCAGCCTGTGACTGGGCGAGACAGGCAGGGGAACGTCTTGTTCGGGCTCTTGCCAGGCTTCGGGCATGGGCTGGGCGTCAGGATTTAGGCGGCTGTACACGTTCCCACCAGCGAATCTTTAGATACCGATGGGACTTTACCTGCAGAAACGTAAGTGCCTCGGGAAGTTAGGCACCTCCCGTGTTAGGCAGCAGCTGGGCGGGAGTTTTGAGCAGCTAAATTTTGGACTTAGGCCGAAATTCCTTTGTGGCTGCCCTGGCTTTTGGGCTCTGATTCACCTGCACCCCACATGCTGGGCCCTCGTATTCCAGCACAAGGGGAGTGCGTGATGCTGCCTAACAGACTCACTCTCTGCAGGGTAACGGAGGAGCCCAGGAGTCCGGTAACGGTGCCTCAGGCCCTTGAGGGTTCTCGGCCTGTGTGTGGCTGGCCAAATAAATTTAAAATTATTTAATTTAAAAAATACATAGAGCTGCATTGAGCCTCCCCTCCCCCACTCACCCCTTACTCCTCAGACAGTCCCCTTGAAGGGAGACTAGGAGTGGAGTAGGTGCGACTCAGAGTGAGTAATGGGGATGGGATCTGGCCCACAACGAATAAACTCTAATGACTGAGGGCAGCATTTTCCAAAGGACCTGGATGGCTTTGTGCCTCACAGCTGCTTGCAGACGTGACTCAGGCACCAGACTCAGTGGCCGGGTGCGACTGCATTTGAGCTGGGGGGGGGTGCGATTCTCAGCTCGCGTTGACGTACACGCGCCAGTTCTGCTCGAGCAAACACCTCAGACACGAGCTGGGAATCAGTCACCGGCTCAAATGAATCTCTAGTCAAAGGGCTCGACCACAGACTCCCTGTGTGAGTGCCTCAAACTACATCTGGCTCAGTTTCCCCAGCTATCAAATGGGGATAATGTTCCCTACCCTCACAAGGGTGCCACGAAAATCCATTAATACTCGGGAGGTTCTTCAAGCCCGCAGTGACTGGGGGGACGTGGAATGTCCTAGCTAGTCAGGCAGACTTGCCTCAAAGTTTCACAATCACTGTTACTGGGCTGAGGGAAAACTTCATCCATGGGGCCATTTTTCCAGCAGCTCCAAGCCTCTGAAAAATAGGGGGCTTGGGAGGAAATTGCCCTTGGGGGGGTCACTGGCTTGAGGCTACAGTCAGAACTCACACCCACCCAGTTGCAGCTGGCCCCGCATTCTCGCACTCGCCGCTCAGCCCAGGATATCATTTGCAGCAGCACTGAGACCCATTGTGATTGGAAGCTGGAGGCAGGACTGGCCCCACATCACAGCTCTCAAGGCCATTGGTTTCCTTTCAGGTCAGAAGCCAGGCTCAAGGGGACTTTGCCTGTCCTGCTTACAATGTGTCAGCTCCTGCCTGAGGCGCCTCCATAGAATGTGCTGCAGGTGGGATGTTTAGCCAAAATTTTGGGTGCCTTGGTTTGCTGGTGCTGGCTTGAGACCCCAGCTTGTCGGTGCTCGGAGCTCAGTTGAAGTCAATGGGAGCAGTGGGCAGCTCAGAACTTCCGCAAATCATAGTTTCATGGTGTTTAAGGCCAGAAGGGACCATCGGATCACCTGGCCCTGATCTCCTGAGTCTCTCAACTCACTAAGGCTACGTCTACACTGAGCTGGAGCAAATCCCCCAGCAGGCTGAAAATAACAGTGTAGATGTTCTGTCTTAGGTGGGCTCCCAGGCTCTGGAGCACCCACACTGCTCCTTTTGGTGTGCTAGCTCAAGCCCCACAGGGCGAGTCTGTCTACATGGGCTGGGGGCCCACCCCCAGATGCTGTGTAGATGTAGCCTCAATGGCCTGTGAGACACAGCAGGTCAAGGCTACAGGATCTGATGGTCCCTTCTGGTTTTAAACTCCATGAAACTATGATCTTCAGAGGTTCTGAGCTACCCACAGCTCCCATTGACTTCAACAAGCTCCCAGAACCTCTTAGGCATCTCGAGCTGGGCAGTGAATCATGGCACAGGCGAGGCTGGCCCTATTGCCCCTTAAAGGGGCCAGTCACCCTGTGACCGGGTTCAGCCATATGCAGAAGGATCCTCCCATGTCTGATTGTGCTTCATCCCTCCTAGCCCGCAGACCACTGCAGAGTTTGCTCCTCTAAGATTTTGGCCACACAACCTCTGCCTGCCGCCTCCCCCAGGCCCTTGTCCTCAGGCATCCCTGACTCAGTACTTTGGGTCACTCCCATTATTTGGGGCCTCTCCCACACTGCGACGGCGTGATCCTCAGGGCTGCCTCTGCAGGGTAGGGCGTACCCAGTCGTTGGGCAGACAGAGAGCAAAGCCCACCAGAGACTCCCTATGAAGGCAAAAGGGCGGGGGGTTCTAGAATGGCTTTAGAACCAGCTCCAGGGCATGGACTGGTGCTTGGGAACCACTGCTCTCGCATGCCTGTTTTTCCCGCTCTGATAGGGATTCCCACAGCAGCACAACCTGGGCATGGAGTCGGCCCTACAAAGGGAAGTTTCCAGGGGAGGTTTGGAAGGAGACTGAGAGTTGATGAAGGGGAAAGAGCCAGGGAAACGCATCCTAAGCTGCAGAGGAGGAGGCTCTTGCATCAGCCTCCAGAGGCCTTGTGTCCTTGGGGTCTGGGTCACACTACGAGATGCAGCACTGGCGCAGGGACAGAGCAGCAGGCCCAGGTGCGGTGCACAGCTCATGGCTGCCAGTTGGCCTCTTGCTAGAACTGCCTCGCCTGGAAGGAAGAACACGGATTCAGGAGTGGGGGGAAGAGGTGGGGGAAGCGCTGGTGTATCTGTCCCTCTGCGTGGCAGGGGTCCCCAAAGCTCTGGCACCAGCAATTCTGGCATGGTGCCGGTGCAGACACTGCTGCTGGCTGAGCAGAGACTTCCTGCAGAGTCACTTGCTGGCCCTTCCCAAGAGGAGCAGGCTGGCTGGCTGCAAACGCTCCCCGCAGCCAAAGGCCCCCACCTCATGTGCTCGGGAGGGCGGGGGAGCGGAGAGGAGCTGGTGGCCAGGGAATATAATGTGGCCAGGGAAATCTACAAGGCCCCCCAAGAGTGTGAATAGGGGGTGGGGGACAGCAACAGCAAGATCCCACCTCCCCCCACCATGTGATGTGGCAGCCACATGGCCAGACCTGAAACAAGAGGAAGATAAGGGCCCTCTCCCCCGCACCCAAGGAAAGGACTCCTGGCAGCGCAGTAGGGAGGGGCTGTGGCAGGTCTCATGAGCAGGGACTGCAGCCAGCTCAAAGCTCGGGCCACTGGCCGCTCCTGGCATCAGCTCCAGGAGCAGCAGGCACTGAGTGGCGTGTGCATGTGTGTATGTGTGTGTGTGTGTGTTTGTGTGTATTTGTATGTGCTCATGTGTCTGGGGGCCAGGGGAGTGTCCATGCACATGTGTATGATGAGCTGAGGGCTCTGTGAAGCCTTCCAAGGAAAATAATGGAGAGGAGAGAAATGGGGGGCTAGAGAAGAGGAGTTGGGGGGAGGAAGGGCCTTTTCTGGCACACAGCAACAGGTTTGAGATCCATTAGCTGGGGGCAGGGGAAAGGCCCCTCCCTGGAGTTTGTAAAGCGCAGATGAGCCCAAGGACTAGGGAGGGGTTTCAGAGTCTGTCTCTGGGGGACAAAAGGCCAATTCCCAGCCACATCTGACCTGGTGAAAAGAAAAAAAAACCCGTGCTCTCGGGGGCGGGGGGAGGGGGGTGGCTGGATGCCCTGAGGGGGTGTGCAGGGAGGTGGGACTGGCTGCCATCCCCAGCTCAGGGCTGAATTCCCCACTGGAGTAAAGGGGGGCAGCTCCATTGAAGGGACATGTGTCAGCAGGGCCCCGGGCCCTTTGAGAGAGAGAGAGAGAGACAATGCACTGCAGTGCCTCATTATTCATCCTCCCCCTCGAACTCTGTTTCAGGGCGGCCTCCTCTCCAGCCATGAAGGGCTAGACATGGCTCCTTCCACACCTGCTACTGCGGCTCCAAGCACCAGACTGGGGGCCTTGGATCTGTCCATTTGTACTAGGGCTGATAAGGTTTTGTGTCAACCCGGGTGTTCAGTGGAAAATGTGATTTTTGATTCAATAGAATATTTCGCTGCACGTGTCGGCTTCCTGGGGAAATGTCGACTTTGCATCAGAGCCCCCAGTGCCTCCTGCCTACCGGCGGGCCCCGCCAATCAGTGTTTCCCCCTCTCTCCCTGCACCTCCCGCCCGCCGCGATCAGCTGTTTTGCAGTGTGCAGGGGGCTGGGGAGGGAAGAGGGGTGTAGCAAGGGCACGGCACGCTCAGGGGAGGGGGTGGAATGGGGCAGGAAGAGGTGGGGTGGGGCTTGGGAGAAGGGGTAGGGTGGGGGTGTGAAGAGGTGGAGCAGGGGCAGGGCTTCAGGGAAGGGGTAGAGCAGGGGCCCCCCCGGCACATTGGAAAGTCGGTGCCTGTGACTTGGGGTTGGCTAAAACAAATCTGGATGTGAAGACTCCAAGGGCTGAGGAATCCACCAGTGGTTTCCCTTGGGAGTTTGTCCAATCCTTTTTCGCCCTCACTGTTTAAAAAGAAAAAGGAAAAGTGCCTTCTTTCTAATTGGAATGTGTCTGGCCTCAGCTTCCAACGGTTGGCTCTCGTCCTGCCTTTCTCCGCTAGATTGCAGCGCCCTCTCGCACCTGGTGTTTTCTCCTTGTAATCGAGTCACCTCTCAGCTTCGTTGTGACAGCTAGACTGAGCCAGTGTCTCGCTGCGAGGCGTTTTCTCCAGCCCTCAGAGCAGTTCTGTGCCTTTTTGCAGAGCCCTCCACAACAGTGTTTCCACATCCTCTTTACAATGGGGACAGCAGAAGGGCACAGATCATTCCAGTGTCTCTCTCACCAGTGCCACATGCAGAGGTGAAATCCTCTCTCTACAGCTACTCCCTAATCCCCTGTAGAGCACTGCACTGGGGGCTCATGTCAGGGGCGCTGCTTCGCAGGACACAGCCCCCACTGCTTGCCTTGTTCCTACACTTACAACTTTCCATTTGACAGTGTTTGACGGGCCCGGGTTACCAAGCGATCCAGATCACCCTGTCTGATGCCCTGTCCTCGCCATTGCTTCCCACTCAGCCAATCTCTGAAATGTGAAATTTCCTTCCAGACCATTGATGAAAACGTCGACTAGCGTCAGACCTAGCACTGACCCCTGCCAAGCCCCACGGCAGGAGTGCAACCAGCATTTTCCTAAGGAAGGGGGCCAGAGCTCTCCCTCCCCTGCCCTGCAGCCAGCCCTACCCTCACACCCAGCGCCAAGCTTTCCCCTGGCCCTGCAGCACCCCCATACCCAGTCCACGGTCTCCCCCCTGTGCCCAGCTCCACACATGCTCCCCTCCTGCTGCCCCCCAACTCCTTCCCTTCCCCCCACATTGCCCCCCACACAGCTCAGCTCTCTCCCTGCCCGACACCCAGCCCCTGATCTTCCCCCCACACTGCCCGGCACCCAGCTAAGAGCTCTATCCACCCCACACCCAGCCCCCATGCTCATCCTCCCCACATTACCCCATACCCTGCTCCAAGGTCTCCCTGCCCCACACCCGATCTCATACTTCCCCCCCCCCCCCGCCCCCACCATTACCCTGCCTTCAGCTCCAAGCTCTCCTCCCCCCTGCACCTAGTTCCGAGTTCTCCCCAGCTCTGAGCTCTCTCTGCCCCAGATCCTGCCCCACAACCTCCCATCCCCACACACATCCCCTGGTTCTTCCCCAGAAAGGGGGGCTAGGGTGAAAAGCAAAACCAGGCACCAGGGCCAGGAAGTTCTGGGAGCCTCAGACCCCATCCTCCTCCTGTGTCTCCACTTCCCCAGGAAGCCTCAAAAGCCTGGATCCAACCCTCCCACACCCCTAGACACTGGGTGTTCCTGGTGCCCTCTGCTCCATTTCTCCCTGGGGCTGGGGGTGCCCAGTGCACATGAGCACCGGAAACACTGCAAAGGTGCAGGGGAAGCAGGCACATGGGATCATAACTCCACTCAGATTTGGTCTGGCCATGACAGAGGGGCAGTCAGGCCAAATTTCCAGGTCTGGTTGGGGCCAAAGGGGTGGGAGGGCCAGCATCTCCTGTATCCCTGGTCTTGCACCTCTCTGCCCACTAGAAACACCCCCATTCGGTGGTCATTCCTGATTGATGACGACTGTTTGAGATCTGTCCATCAGCCGGTTCTTAATCCATGTAACAGGTGCTCTGGTGAAATTGTATTGTGCTAATTGTGTAATCAGAACGTCGAAGGCATTACAGAAGGCTAAGTCTAGGACATCTGGGCAGTTACCAGTATCAGCCAAACTTGGGATCTCATCAAAGAAATGAAATCAGGTTTCTTTGACAAGACCATGAAACCCTGTGGACTGGCATTCCTTCCACGTGGACTGGCGATCCTTATATTCCTCTCCTTTCATTCTTGGCTAATTACATCCCATATACTCTTTTCCATTATTTTGCCTGGGATTGATGCCAGGCTAACCAGCCTCTAGTTCCCTGGGTCCTCCTGCTTGCCCTCTTTGCACACCAACACAACATTAGCACTCTTCCACTCGTCTGGAATTTGGGCAGGTTTCCAGGTTTTTCTATTGAAAATTTGAACTAAACAACTTTTATTCTGTTTCTGGCCACATTTTTCAGGGGGAAAAGTCCCCACTTTCCACCCTGCTGTAGTTCCTCCAGCACCGGTGCTGTAATATCGAGCATTTCACCAGCATTGTGAGCGGGGCTGGGAACTGCCCACAGGGGACTACGCTCAATTTAATAGAGAGCTTCTCTCTCTGAGAGCACTGCCAGGCTTTGTTCAGCTCTGCTCCTTTGGGGCAATGGTAAAGAGGGAAGTCTCCTTCTGATGATGGGGCAGTACCTGACTTCCTTTAGGAATGTGTTCAAGGGCATGAGCCCGGTTTTCGAGAAGGGTCTGCCTCCGGCTCCCTTGTGTGTGTATCCACGTACACCTCTGCTACGCTCAGGGGGCCAGAGGATCACGCTGTTGTGATGCACACATGACCTCTGCAATGACCTGGGCCTCTCCCATGAAGGGCTGTGCGAATCAAGCCCAAAGCCTGGAGCTGGAGCAGCAGCGGGTGTTCTTTTCAGCTTGTCCCTGTTCCTAGACGGGCTATCATGTTATGAGCAAACTGTGGCTTCCTTCTGAGCTCCTTAGCTAGCCCTAGGTACCAGAAGCCAAAGAACCTCCCTGGAGCAGAGGCCTGGCTCTCACCCCATAAGGATGGATGGAGTCGTCTGGCAGCCAGAGATGAGTCTGGCTAGCCTTGGATGAGTCTGGCTAGCCTTGGATGACTGCAGGGGAGCACTGGAGGCAAAAAGCCGAACCGGTTTTAAGACTGAGCTTGACAAGTTTATGGAGGGGATGGTGTGATGAGACTGCCTACAATGGCACGTGACCCATCTGTGACTGCTAGTAGCAAAATAGCTCCAACGGCCGGTGATGGGACGCTAGATGGGGAGGGCTCTGAGTTACTACAGAGAATTTCTTCCCAGGTGTCTGGCTGGTGGATCTTGCCCCCATGCTCAGGATCTAACTCATCATCAGATTTGGGGATGGGAAGGAATTTTCCCAAGGTCAGATTGGCAGAGACCCTGGGTTTTTTTCACCTTCCTCTGCAGCATTGGTCACTTGGTGGAGGGGCTGGACAAAATTCTGTGACCCGTGATGTGCAGGAAGTCAGACAAGATAATCATGACGGTCCCTTCTGGCCTGAAAATCTATGAGCTATTTGATTGTGTGCAAACCCTATGATGAGTCCAAACTGCAGGAGGAGGGGGACAGCTGGTCCTGGGGCTGGTTTGAGCCAATACCCCAAAAATACAAACCAGCACTCACCCCCAGAATTGGGCTTAGATTTTGGAGGCCAGTTTGTATCCATTTGCCTCCTGATCCCTCTGTTGAAACGAAGGAAGCCGCTGGAAGAGGCATGGAGCCAGTAACCAGCCTTGCTCTATTGCTGGCTGATCTTCTGAAGAACAACCTTATGGTTTAAAGATCAAACACTTCTGTTTAAATATTAAAAAGTGCCATTCTTGTTCTCACTGATCTGCCCCTCTGGCTCGGGAAGCCGCACTGGAGCCTGGTGCAGTACAAGCATGTTAACAGCGGGAGCTCTGGGTCCAAGACGCGGGGCACGGAGGAGGCACTGACAAAGCCTTGGATTTCTGCACAGGATCTGGACTTCGAACTCTGCTTCTGCAAAGGCCTCAGGACCCTGCTGGAGAACTGCTGAGCAGTTGTAGAAAGTGGAGCTTTAACTCACCCAGGTGTAGGACTGGAAATAGTCAGGGGCTGGGAAAAGAAACATGAAGTCAAAAGGATGTGGGAATGCGCTGTGTTTCCAGACAGATGTGGGAATGTGCAGCAAAAGTTTCCCAGGATGCAGTGCAGATCATGTATTCTAACCCTTTGTCTTCCTTTGGCATCGTCAGCCTAAGTATCTCAAATTACCATTGTAACAACGATGCAATTAATCACACTTTGCACTTCTCTAGCACCCTTGTTTTGAGGATCTCATCTTGCTGTACAAACAACAAATTCGGACTCATCCTTCACTGGGAGCAGGTAAGTGTTGTTTATTCCATTTTACAGATGGGCAAGTCACTTCCCTGTCCAGTGACTCAGTTTCCCCAAGGTCAAAAACGGAATCAGTGACAGAATCCAGCTCTCCTGATGGCCAGACGTATGCTCAGTCCATACTCTACAAAAATCCCCTTAGACTTTCCATCCAGGTTAACTGTTTAGAGTTACACTTGGAAGAGACTCAGAATACTACTGTTATTATTAGGGCTCTCAAGCAATTAATCGCACTGTTAAACAATAAGAGAATACCATTTATTTAACGATTTTTGGATGTTTTCTACATTCTCAAACATATTGATTTCAGTTACAACACAGAATACAAAGTGCATAGTGCTCACTTTATATTTATTTTTGATTACAAATATTTGCACTGTAAAAAACAAAAGAAATAGTATTTTTCAATTCAACTCATACAAGTGCTGTAATGAAATCTCTTTATCATGAAAGTTGAACTTACAAATGTAGAATTATGTACAAAAAATAACTGCACTCAAAAACAAAACAATGTAAAACTTCAGAGCCTACAATCCATTCAGTCCTATTTCTTGTTCAGCCAATCGCTCAGACAAACAAGTTTGTTTACATTTGCAGGAGATAATGCTGCCCTCTTCTTGTTTACAATTCACCTGAAAGTGAGAATAGGCGTTCGCATGGCACTGTTGCAGCCGGCGTTGCAAGATATTTACGCACCAGATGCACTAAAGATTCATATGATGCTTCATCCACTGTTCCAGAGGACGTGCGTCCATGCTGATGACAGGTTCTGCTCGATAACAATCCAAAGCAGTGCAGACCGACGCATGTTTATTTTCATCATCTGAGTCAGATGCCACCAGCATAAGGCTGATTTTCTTTTTTGGTAGTTTGGGTTCTGTAGTTTCTGCATCGGAGTGTTGCTCTTTTAAGACTTCTGAAAGCATGCTCCACACCTCATCCCTCTCAGATTTTGGAAGGCACTTCAGATTCTTAAACCTTGGATCGAGCGCTGTCGCTATCTTTAGAAATCTCACATTGGTACCTTCTTTGCGTTTTGTCAAATCTGCAGCAAAAGTGTTCTTAAAATGAACAACATGTGCTGAGTCATCATCCGAGACTGCTCGAACATGAAATATAGGGCAGAATGGGGGTAAAACAGAGCAGGGGATATACAATTATACCCCAAGGAGTTCAGTCACAAATTTAATTAATGCATTATTTTTTTAACAAGCATCATCAGCATGGCAGCATGTCCTCTGGAATGGTGGCCGAAGCATGAATGGGCATACGAACATTTAGTATATCTGGCACATAAATATCTTGCAATGCTGGCTACAAAAGTCCCATGCGAATGCCTGTTCTCACTTTCTGGTGACATTGTAAATAAGAAGTGGGCAGCATTATCAATGCCCCTCAGCTCCCAGTCCACAACAGGAACCGTCTCCCTGTCCCATGTGAGCAGAGCAGGGAGGATTTGCTGAGCACTGAGTGTCAGGGATAAAGTACACCTGGAGCAGAAGCAAGTTTTCAATTGTAGCCACACACACAGGAGGCCAGGGACACACCCTGGTGGGGGCAGAGTGCAGGGTAAGCGACGGGAACCCCTGTGCAGAGCCTGTGGCTTGGCCTAGTAAGGTGGGGGTGCAGAAAGCAAGTTTAACGGGATCCCTGTGAAGGGCAAGGAAATCTTCCTCCCTCCAGTCATGGTGAATCAACCTGCCCTCAGCTCCACTGGCCGAGCGGGGAGAATCTGGAGCCGGGTGTGTGTCTTGGCGAGGGTTGATGAAACAAGAGCTAGCCAATGCCTTCTTGGCACCATGGATGGAAGGGGGGGAGATGGAGCTCGGTCTCTATGGCAACAGCAGGACCAATCAGAGCCTAGAAATAGGAGAGAAATAAAGGGTCAGTGGACCAATGAAGAACTAGGTCACACATCATGGTGTGCTCTGGATTCACAAATACTTGGCATGCGGCCAACTGCTTATTAAAGTTGCGGGGGTGGGGAAAGCCTGCTAGTGCCAGCCTGGCATTCCTAGGGAAAGCAGACCACCCATGTCATGCACACATCTACTGCTTGGGGGCCTTGCAACCAGCTAGACACGGCTCAGCCTCCAGGAAATGTGCAGGGAACCTTTATTCCCCGGGAGACATACAGGTAAGCTGTAGCTCACGAAAACTTATGCTCAAATAAATTTGTTAGTCTCTACAGTGTCACAAGTCCTCCTTTTCTTTTTGTGGATACCGACTAGCACAGCAGCTACTCTGAAAACTGCTCTTATAGGCCAGCTTTCCCAACACTTCCCATTATAAGAGCCTGTTTTCAGTTGCTTATAACTGCGAATTTTTAAGTGTTTGGGCTGAAATTATCCATGCTCAGCGTCTGCCTCTGGCTGCATTTTTTGTTAAATTTCCATTTGAATTAAATGTCACTGCATCAGTTACACTTAATTCATGTTTTCAAGCTCTTCTTCCCCCCATAACAGCTAGAGTCTTTGTTGCTGTTGTTGGTAATGAAAAGCTAAGATTCTCATGTAATCACATGGCTGCAGAAGCTAGGGCACTTCACACTGGTCTTTAGGGTGGAATGCTCAAAAGGAAGTTGGCTATTTAGGTTCCTAACTTCCACTGAAGTCAATGAAAGTTAGGAGCCTAAACAGAAGTTAGGAGTTTAACTCCTTTGGAGCATTCTCCTCGCAGTACCTAGGCCTTAATCCGGGCCTGCAAATCCTCGGTGCAGACCCTATTTTCGAATTTGAATTAGAAAGCGCTCTTCTTGGAAACATCCACTTCTGAATTTCCTTCTTAGGGTGCAGAGAGAAAATTTGATGATAATGCTCTTACATTTCTGTTGTGACTTTCATCCTGTAGTAATCCAAAGCACTATGCAACCTGATACCCACATCCTTTGTCAGAGTAATTTATACACCTCCTTTCTTCTCAGTCTGGGAAGGTGAGAAGATCAGAAAACTACAGCAACAACAATTAACCAAACTTGATTAACTTCAAGGGTTCTGCCAACCAATCCACCCCTCTCTACTCATAACAAAAGTAATTGGATGAATTACAGTCGCTCTCCCAGGACACCAGAAATTACAAGCCTTCTTTCACTGAATTCATTCGTATGGGCTTTTAAAGATGATTAGGGTATATATCTGGAATGTACATATGCCTGTGTAACCCATGTGCCTAATAGGGAGACATCTCTTTAAGAGACCCACTGGGGGGAGAGAGGAGTGAGCTGTGTCTGAGTCATTGTTGCTAGGCAGATTTAGCACTCCACATCCAGAAGCTTCTGGAATTGGGTGTGGTAGTTTTGGGTCCACTAGGTTCCCTGTTGCTGGGGTCAGATGCCCTGAGGGCGAGCGATCAGGGCAGGTGCGTTGCAGGGGGCCATGTGCCCTGGGTGAGTTGGGAGAAGCTGAGCCCAGGAGCAGGAAGCAGGTTGTTGTCCCTAAGTCTGAAGCATTTTGCAGCAGGGTAGTGCTGTTGTAAACCCTTGAACGGGGAAGCCTGGGCAATGCTGATTATCGCCCGGGGAAACTGGGAGGGGAAAATCACTTCTTCTATTTTAATTGTCCGCTTTGACTGTTGTTTTGATTTTAGCCAAACTGTTCTAGTTACATTGTCTCAACTAGTGCGATCCACCCACTTTTCTTTAACTGTAGCAATGGGGAAAGAGTCATTTCTGGTTTGCTAGTCTCAGATTTGTATTTTCTTGTAACGGGGTTTTCTTTAAATCTAGACACTGAGCAGTGGGTTAATCCGTCAGCGGGCCGGCTGGCAGTGATGTCAGCAGGGGGAGAGTCTGCCTGGATTCCAGCCGAAGAGCCCTGCAAGCAAGGGGAGGGAAGATGTTGTTTAGACTCAGCAGACTGTCTAGATTTGGTGATCAAAGACTCGAACGGAGACTTAGGTGAACTAACCCTGCGCTTCTGGGAACCTTCTGTTTCTTCTCACGGTGTTTCTGTGGGGACTGAACTGTTCAGATTTTAATTTGTTTCCTTTATTTATGTTTATGTATAACTGTGAAAGTAATGTCTGTGGATTAATAAATAGCCATGTCATGCTGTAAAAATTAGATTATTTGTTTCTTTATCATGAGATTTTATAAAGTTATTTAATTAAATTCATTTCTTTAGTTCCTTTTGGGACTTGAATGTGCAGAGGTTGACCCTGTGCAATCCTTGCTGAAAATCCTGAGAGACTGAACTCTGGGGGTTTTTTAAGGCACTGGAGACGGGAAATGAAGTGAACTCTAGCCCACTCAAAGGTTACACCTGTACTAGAGAGGGGCTTCAGAGTAGCAGCAGTGTTAGTCTGTATCCGCAGAAAGAACAGGAGGACTTGTGGCACCTTAGAGACTAACAAATTTATTTGAGCATAAGCTTTCGTGAGCTACAGCTCACTTCATCGGATGCATAAGCTCACGAAAGCTTATGCTCAAATAAATTTGTTAGTCTCTAAGGTGCCACAAGTCCTCCTGTTCTTTTTTTAGAGAGGAGCTGAAACCAACACCTTGAACCCAAGCACTCCCAAATCTTAGGAGAGTTCACATTCAGCTGACAAACGGAAAGCTGCTCCCAACTGCACTGAGCAAGTGCGAAGATTGCAAAGTTAAAGCACTGAAAAATCGAGAAGTGAAAGAATTACGGTTACTCTTTCCTCTTCCCTCTGGTATACATGCATTATGACTGGAGCTGATAGCTGAATTTTTGGTTTGGGGCAATTCTGAAAAATCAGAGTGGAGGGAGGAGAATTGTTTTGAGTCAATTCAAAAATGAAACTTTTGCTGAATCAAAAAGTTGAAAAAAATCATTTTGGGTCAAGGAACATGTTTTGTTTGATCCCAAAACAATACGTTTCATTCCAATTTCAGGCATTATTTTAACATTTTTGAATTTTTTAAATAAAATTGAAGGACATTTTTAAATGAAAAAGGAGTTTTGAATCAAACTTGAAACAATTTGACTTTTGGGGGGTCCCCGCCCAATGTGAACAATATGGTGAAACCAACCTGTATTCATGAAATGTTTCAGTCGCCAAATCTGCATTTTTCACTGAAATAAAGTTTTGGATGAAAAGTTTCACCCTGCTGTAATCATGACACCATCTTTAATTACATGATCACATTCTGCTTTTTCCCCAGGACCCTTGCCTCATTCAGCCATCTACAGAGGGCCAACAGAAAGCCTATGTAGCACCTAGATCCCATTTAAGATCTAATTTGAAGTCTTGAGTGGGACTTAAGTATAAGTCTTGTGCTGGCTGTATGACACCTCAGTGACAAGGTTGGATGGTTTGTAGTGAAGGAAGCAGGGATCCCCTGCTCGGTGTCCCATTCCAGGTCTAATTCTGTTTAGAATGAGAACAATATGAATCTGGAGCAAACCAATGCAGTAAATGGATTTATTCTGAATATAGATGGGTGCAACAGAGAGCGGAATTGGGCCTGCAGGGGGGTATGTCGTGAATGAGAGGGAGGTGTGGAGTGAAAGAATTGTTTTCTCTCAGATTTTCACAAATCAAAATTCACTCCCGGGTACAGCCAGAGCTGGAGAATTTCAGTCCAAAATGTGAAGGTCTCTGGAGGTCGCAAGCAACTGGAAAAGGCCCTTCGTACTGGAGACACTAGAGCAAATGTGACTGTGGCTGTGTTCTCCAGCTGTAATATGTGATGGGTATAGGTATTGTACAATAACTATACTAAATATATTACACGCACCTCTCAAGGCCCCTTTGCTACAAAGTATGTGTCTCACTTCAGACCCAATTTACCTTTATCATAAACTCCCATTGATTTCAATGGGCTTTGGAGCAGGCTCATAATCCACATCGTGGAGACCTCCAGGGAGTCCTCCTGCAAACCTGTGATAGACCAACCTCACTGCTCCTCTTGTGTCTTAAGAAAAAATAAACAAATGGGAGGGAAAATAACCTTTTTAAACAAAAATCTTTCAGGGTCTCTTTATACATTAGTAAGAAAACACACACAGGAACAAACTAAACTGTACCTTTTATCCCTTCAGCACAAAGTGCCTGTGAATTACACATTAATAAATCACCAGGACACGATGGGATTCACCCAAGAGTTCTGAAGGAACTCAAATTTGAAATTGCAGAACTACTAACTGTGGTATGTAACCGATCACTTAAATCAGCTTCTGTACCAGATGACTAGCAGATAGCTAATGTAACGCTGATTTTTAAAGAAGGCTTCAGAGGTAATCCTGGCAATAACAGGCCATCTAACTTTAGTACCAGGCAAATTGGTTGAAACCATAGTAAAGAACAGAATTATCAGACACATAGATTAACATGATATGTTAGAGAAAAGTCAACATGGCTCTTGTGAAGGGAAATCATGTCTCACCAATCTACGAGAATTCTTTGAGGGGGGTAAAAAGAATGTGGACAAGGGTGATCCAGTGGATA
This sequence comes from Chelonia mydas, assembly GCF_015237465.2. Classification (NCBI taxonomy): domain Eukaryota; kingdom Metazoa; phylum Chordata; order Testudines; family Cheloniidae; genus Chelonia; species Chelonia mydas. The sequence goes on along the minus strand of NC_051259.2, from coordinate 15,233,551 downwards.
TAGTGTACTTAGATTTTCAGAAAGCCTTTGACAAGGTCCCTCACCAAAGGCTCTTAAGCAAAGTAAGGAGTCATGGGATTAGCGGGAAGGTCCTCTCATGGATTGGTAGCTGGTTAAAAGATAGGAAACAAAGCGTAAGAATAAATGGTCAGTTTTCAGAATGGAGTGTGGTGTCCCTCAGGGGTCTGTGCTGGGATCAGTCCTATTCAACATATTCATAAAAGATCTGGAAAAGGTGGTAAACAGTGAGGTGGCAAAATTTCCAGATGAAAAAAATTACTCATGATAGTTAAGTCCAAAGCAGATTCTGAAGCATTACAAAGGGATCTCACCAAACTGGGTGACTGGGCAACAAAATGGCAGATGAAATTCAATGTTGATAAATGCAAAGTAATGCCCACTGGAAAACATGATCCTAACTATGCATTCAAAATGAGAAGGTCTAAAGTAGCTGTCACCACTCAAGAATGAGATCTGGGAGTCATCATGGATAGTTCTCTGAAAACCATGGCTCAGAGTGCAGCAGCCATCAAAACAGTTAAAGGAAGTTAGGCGCCATTAGGTAAGGGATGAGACCGAAAACATAAATCCATGGTTCGCCTACACCTTGAATATTGCGTGCTGTTTGCCCCATCTCAAAAAAGATGCATTAGAACTGGAAAAAGTAGAGAGAAAGAACAACAGAAATGATTAGAGGCATGGAACAGCTTCCCTGTGAGGAGAGATTTAAAAAAGGAGACCGTTAAGCTTGGAAAAGAGACGACAAGGTGGGGATAGGACAGAGGTCTCTAAAATCATGACTGGGATGGAGAAAGTGACTAGGGAAGTGTTATTTCCCCCTTCACATAACACAAGAACCAGGGGTCACCCAATGAAATTAATAGGCAGCAGGTTTCAAACAAACATGAGGAAGTATTCTTTCAAACAATGCACAGTCAGCCTGTGGAAATCATTGCCAGGGGACATTGTGAAGGCCAAAACTATTATTGGGTTCAAAAAATGAACTAGATAAGGAGGATAGGCCCATTTCATGGAGGATAGGCCCATCGATGGCCATTACCCATGCTCCAGGTGTCCCTAAACCTCTGACTGCTTGAAGTTGAGACTGGATGGCAGGGGATGGATCCCTCTGAACCATCTGGCATTGCCCACTGTTTGGAGCCAGGACGCTGGGCTAGATGGACCATTGGTCTGACTCAGTGTGGCCATTCTTATGTTCCCATGTAAATGAAGGAAGGACTACCATGATTCCAACTCACTGAGACATCCCCGTACAGTGAACTAGGGGGCTAGCTGGAGCTGTGAGGGTGCAAAGCTGTTCCTGCAACAGCAGCAGAAGCAAAAGGGTTAATGATGTCTTACACTGGAGAGGCATGGAGCCTTCTGAATTAATACAGAATGATCATCCCAAGGCCTTGAGATCTAATGTGACATTTATGAGTGAGACGCTAATACAGTAAAACATTTCAGTTATTACAGTATTTTTCAATTGAACTCATTGGGGTTTGATTTTCAGGAATATCTTCCAGTTTATTATGCAGCATTTGTTGCCATAAAGATTCATTGTCCTTTATCTGCTATCTATTTGTGGCATTTGGAGTGCATTTTATATTGTGAGACGTGATTAAGGGCCTGGGGTGGATTATAATTCTCTAGGGAATTGTCCAGTTAAGGGAAATGAAAACATGTTGCAGGCAAGCATTTGTCTGTTCATTATTATGGTGGCAATTAATTTTTAAATGGCTCAGGAACGCTTGCTGAAGTCAGTCAGAAATGTGATCATTTTCATCGGGCGGGAGCCAAGAAAGGAATATAACCAGGCGAGTGCCAGGGCTGAGCAGTGCCTAGTCTTGCCACAGTGCGGCTCCTGGTACAATACTGTACACACGTGTGGGACCATTTCAAACAGTACAGAATTGGACCACTTAGCACGATATGAAATGGCAACTCTAGGAAGCAATGATGTCAGGCTGGAGGCCAATTTGCAAGTCAGGGTGTTTTATTTATTTTTAAAAATAAAAGATTCACACACACACTCTCACACACGCACAGGGAAAAGTGTCACAAAGGGGTTTGTATTGCTTTTGAGAATTTGCGCACAGCCACCATGTTTTGGATGTTTGGCTATGCAGAATGTTTGAACATTTCAAAATGTTGAAATACAAATCTGGAAAATTTGGACCAGCTCCAGAGCAGACTTTTAAAAATGGCTAGTGGGGTGAGGGAAGGGGAGGGGTTGCAATAAAAAAGTGTTGAAATGTTTCTTGACTTTTTCCCTCCTGAAATGTCAATTTATTCGCTCAGCTCTATCCACACAAGGCAGAGCATTGTGTGTGTGTGTCTCCTCATATGTTGCATCTTCTCTGTCTCTCAGAATGCCACCTGGTGTCGCAAACCCCTGGAAATGGAAGGGTAGCACACAGGGTACAAGATAGTCTGGAACAACAGCTAAGTGAGATTTGAATTGCCCCATGCATCTCCATGGGGTGATAATTCCAGAATCCACTGTTCTGACGGGTTCCACTAACAAGAGCCCAGCCCAGAACTCTGGGTATGTGTTCACAGAAGCGTTTACCAGGTTCCAGGCCCCTGGGAGTGGACACTGGTGAGCGAAGCCTACCTGCGAGTATCCACACTGCAAGTCACACACGACTCAGACCCGCACACCTGTGTCCTCTCTGGCTCTACAGTAACCTGGGTTAGGTGCTAGGATTTCGGGGTGCATGCCCCAAAGTTCTTAGCATCTGGATAACATGAGCTGTGCTGGCAAGTGTTTCCTGGTGCATTGTGGGAGCACTTGGCTGTCCTGCCCAGGCCCCTGTGCAGACGTGTCCTTAGCCCGCCAACACATTAAACGGAAGGCTTCTGGCTCTGCACACTCCTCACGTCGGTCCACTCCAGTGGTGCCAGGTGTGGATTCAGCACAGGTGGAGGAGCTACCCCTGCTTTTGGCTGCACGGTTATTGCGGCAGGATCCAGAGCGAGGGCGGGGGCATGGTGGAGCCCATTGCAGCAGTAGCTTGTGATCCTCAGAGAGTGGCGGCCAGGCTTGGCGTGGAGGCCTGCCAGCTGGGTTCAGGGTGCAGATGGCTGAGGCATGCTGGGTTTGTGTGTGGCAGAAAGAGATGAGTCCAGTGTGCGCACAACCCGAAACCAGCTGGGATGTTAGCAATGTCGCCGCTGATCTCACAAGCCCACCAAGGCTGGCTGGTTAACAGGGGCAAGGCAGGCAGAGAACAGGCCGTGAGACTGGATCAGTGTGTTGGATTAAAGCTGCAGCATCCTATGCAGGGCAGCTGGGGAGCTGCAGACCCGGAGAGCAGCTGGGGCTATGAACAAGCAGCCAGGGAGGAGCAGCAGGAGGGAGAATCTGGGCTTGGGAGCACCCCAGAAGTGCCTGGGTCAGGGCTGTGGTCAGACGGGAGGTCCTGCTTGGCAGCCCCGGTTTTACCCAGGCTGGGACCCTTCTTTCTTACCTGCATCCATCACTGAGTATCTAGGCACCAGTGAGGGTCCCATAAGGGCATCGACCCCTTGCTCATCGCCACAGCATCCGAGTGCAGATTAGCTCATTTCCAGGGTTTTGGCTGGGGACTCAAGCTGATGTTTGTTAAGTTTCTAAGGAAACCCCCCGGACAATTGAACTCTGTCCTTTTTGCTGCTGAGAGTGCCTGGCAGAAGGTTACAGAGTTAAGGAAAAGCATGCAGCCTCGGAGTGTTTTATTGCCAGCAAAGACCTGACGGGGGCTCTGTTGGGTCTAACTGCTATGCTAAAGCTCCTGAATGGGACCTGAGCCTGCAGACCAAAGGCATGTTCATAATTACTAGTCAGGGTGGCCTCAATTCATCATTGCCTTGTGCCATCATTAACACCAATGGAGAAGACAACACTCTGCCATTCTGACACGTAGGGCAGTGAAGAATCAGGCTGTAGAACGGAGATGGATGTGCCATTGCAGGGTTCAAATTCATGCCCAAACCTCCCCTTCAGCTCAGGAGGATTTGCATCTGCAAGGACTTGGGGTCACATTTATTTCTAATCAGACTCTATGCACATCCCAGGACTCAGGTTCTTTCTGATGCAATTGGCCGCTTGTGTGCCCACTGCACCCCAAAGGGGGTTGGCTTTGGTCTCTGCCTGGAAATGTCTTTCCTTTGTCTGAGGCGGCTGCGTCGGTCTGGAACACTTTGTCTCTAGCTTCTTTGCAGTCTCTTTCGTTGTAGGTTACTCCCCCTCCTTGAGCTACAAACTACTGAATTTCTCTTTCCCCAGCATCATTCGCTCCCTCGCTAGGCCTGGGCAGACATCGATCAATCTCTGTCTCAGCTGCATATTAATCCATCTGCTCTCCCATCTGCTGACCAGCTCAATAACTTTCCTACCCCAGTGAAGACACACAGACTTGTGGAGTCACATGCGTCCCTCATCCAGCTCCAGGGAAGCCCACAGAGTTGGGCCCTGATGGAAACTGAGCTCTGAGCAGTGGGTCCTGTGGGCTTTGACACCCATAGGGCGTCTCACCGACTCCAGTGAGGATTGTGGTGTTGTCCCTCCCTGTTCCCCATTGCCTGAGGCAGGATCGGATCTGCCCATGTGTTTGTGCAGCCTCATATGCAGTGGGATCACTGCAGTCTACCCCCCCGTGCCTCCTCCCGCCCCTCATGCACCACCTGTGCTCCACCCCCCGTCTCCCCCTGCCCCGGAGGCTTTGGCAGCAGTCACACAGAGTTCTGTGTCCAGGGGTTTCCCTCAGGCCCGTGAGGCCCCTTCGCAGCACAGTGAGGAACAACGAAAGGGGCAAGAACAAAAGCGACGTCTGTAGGAAGGGAGCACGGCGTGGTCTCCCCTGTGGCAGTCTGCACTGACCTTGGCACGTAAGAGCTGCCTGGAGCCGCCGACGCCTTAGTGCTTTACGGGTACAGTTCACTGAAAATGAAGGCAAAACTGTTCGCAGAGCAAAATAAACGACAGGGCTCACAACCTGTGTCACTGCAGCATAAGGAAGCCCCATATGTGACTTCAAAAAAAAAAATCCCTAACTCTTAACGAGCACTTTTTACCTGTGGATCTCAAAGCACTTTGCAAAGGAGGTCGGTATCATTATACCAGTGGTCCCCATTTTCAGGGTTGCACCCCTTGCCCTTACCCCTGTCTGCACCCTCCATACACAGGGTTCGGAGCGGGACTGCGGCTCCTGGGAGTAAGAAACAGGAGTAAGGGGGCCAAGGCTGGGGCCACAGCTGGGTGTAGGGGCAGGGGCAGGAGTGGAGCCTGGGCTGGGGGCCAAGACTGGCAGACGCTAGCAGCCAGGACCCCAGGCGCGGGGCTGGCAGCCGGGGCCAAGAGCGGAGCTGGGTGGTGCTCCCTTCCTGCACCAGGCCCCAGCCATGCCCCCCCAAACAAGGGGATGCGCCCCACAGTTTGGGGACCTCTGCATTATACCCATTTTACAGCTGGGGAAACAGATGCACAGAGCAGTGACGTGTCTTGCACAAGGTCACCCAGCAGGCCATCTGGGAACCAACCCCAGGTTTTCTGAGTCCATGGCTCTAACTGCTACACGACACTACCTCGGAAGAGTCAAGCTGTGTCGAAAGGGCTGGGAGAGCCCTCTTGCGGGATGTTCTAAGCAAAGGAAGAGCTGGCAGAAAAGCTCCCACGTCTGCCTAGAGCATGTACCCAAGGGTGTGGCCTCCTGTGAAGCCCACGTGTTAGGGACAAGCTGGAGCAGGAGGCTCCACTCCGAAGCAAGGAGGCCAGGTGCAGGTGGGTGGGAGGGATGGAGGAGGGTTGGCGCTGGCTAGGCAAAACCTTCTCTGATGCAGATGGGTCCGGCAGCTTGGTGCCAGTGCAGAAACCTGCCCAGGCAGGTCCAGGGAGTGCTGTGGTTACCGTGTGCTCTCTTTGGCTATGGCTCTGCCAAGGTGTACCAGGAAAGCAGTCAGGAGATCGGCGGCCTGTTTCTGGCTTGCACTGTGACCACGGGCGAGTGTCTACACCACGTTTTCCCCGTGTGCACAATGAGGGTAACAAGAGCCACCCATCTCTGGGGGGGGCTTTGAGGTCGCGTGTGAAAAGTGCTATCTAGGTGCCAGGCGTTATCAGTATTTGTTAATAGAAATAGCTTGGCGGTGCTCAGGAATGAATGAATAACAACCGGAGGCTTGATGTTTGCAAAGCGCTGGGCTGCCAGCGAGCGGGGCCAGCACACCCCACCAGATGGCTAGCAGTTCCTGTCTGCAGGTGGGGCAGCTGAGCCCAGACAAGGGACATGGCTTCATAAGCACAGGAACTAAGGGTGCGGGGGTGCTGCAGAACCCCCAGGTTTTACACGGGGGCCTGGCTGCTGGGCCCGCATCCGGGGCTCGGGTCCCAGCCACCATCCCCACACCCCAGCGCTGGCCCCGTGCCTGGGGCTCTACTCCTGGGGCCCTGGTTGCTGGCCCTGCTCCCCAGGCACTGGCCCCAAGCCCAGGGCCCCGCTCCTGGCCCCGTGCCCACTCCCAGGGCCCCGTGCCCAGCCCCTGCTCCAGGCCTGTGCCAAAGGCTCAGCTCCCGGCATTCCAGCCGCCAGCCCCGTGACCGGGGCTCTGCTCCTGGCCCCATGCCTACCCCCAGCTTCCCAGCTTCGGCCCCCTTACCCCGTCCGGGTCCCCACATCCTGGAGACATGGCCCTGCTCCTGGCGCCACTCTGGGGGATACGGGGGGGCGTGGAGGTAAAAAGTAAAAACTGCTTTCAGCACCCCCACTATTAAAAGTGTCCCAGCACCACTGCATGGCTTGTCTGGAGCTGTGATGGGGAAAGGCGAGAGAGCAGGATGAGGATGCAGGAGCTCCTAATCACCGCATGGCACTGGGGCCGTGCAGCCTGCTGCCATTGAGGACAGACTCCCCCGGACCCCCGCTGACAGACTCCCGTGGAACCTCCCCAAACCACCTGCAGCTGTGCCAGGGCATGACACAGACTTAACTGCCCTCCAGACACCAGTCGGCCCCATGGCTGCAGCTCTGCATGGTCAGCAAGGTCCTGAGCCTTTCACTTGTTCCTGCTGCCCCTCTGTTCATCCGGCTCCACCCCCTGTTGGACCTCATCCTTGTCTGGCCCCACTCTGCCCCAGCTGCCTCTCCCCTCCCTCCTCTGCCCCATCACTATCTCTAGAAAAAATTGATGATTTTGGGCCCACATGTATTAAAGCCACAAGGCACCATTCTGACCTCCCGGTTCCAGCTCAGACCCCTGAAGACACTGAGCCGGGCTGGACCCAGGCTAAGCAAGCACAAGTCCTGCTGGCTCTGAATTTGGTCCTTTCTGCACAGCGCATACTGAGCAGGGGCTGCCCGGTTTCATGCCACCGTTGGGAAGCTGAACGAATGTTACTGAGATTCCTGGGCCTTAACCAACCACTCCTAAATAGGCACGAATGTTGGGGTCTTCCAAACCTGGAGCAATGTTTTCCATCTCTAGTTCAATGCAAGAGAATTGGTAAGGCAGGCTGGCTTCAGGTTGGTTAGCGGCGTGGGCTAATGAGTAGGGTGCTGCCCTGGGAGACAAGGGGTGGGGATTCCATTCCCATTTCTGCTAGATTAAACTAGGCAAACTGATTTCCCTCTCTGAAAACTGCAGACAATGGCACAGACCTGAGTAGAAAAGCACTTGGAGCTCGATGGCTGAAAGGGGCTACATAAGAGCTAAGTATTATTAGTAAAACAACACGAGCCAAAGCAAGAAGCTGGCTAAGAAGTTAGTTCCTTTGAGCCTCTAGTCTGCGTATTAGGGCTGGGTCATCTGGTGAGATTATTTATAGTAACCCCTTCTATATGAAGCCCACGTTAATTCCAGGGAGATGTCATCGTTATTGCATGAACACAGGAAGAGCTCTTCTGAGTCACTTGGATGTGACTTTGATGGCATTAGGGGAGACTGGGCTTTCAGTTATTCCTGACGCTCCCGGGAGGCTCTGAAATATCCCCCCTGACATGTAACAATAACATGTTCCACTTGGGCAGTGATTTAAAAAGACGAGGCCAGCTGGTATGTGGGCTGTATTGCTGGCCCTGACTCTTATCCTCAGTAAAGTAAACTGCAAGAGGTCAGAATAAACCCAGCCACTGGAGAATATAATGCCAGCTTGTGCTGTACATTGCTGGAGAGGCAGCACCTGGATCTCATTGATGCTAAAGCCCTTGGGCAGTTCACAGGGGCTTGAAGCACCCAGGGCTCTAAAAGGAAATGGCTGTCCAGAGCAGTGTGTAAGGGCCTTAGTGTAAATGAGAATCAAGACCTCAGATTTTGGTTCTAGGGCCGCATTCGAAGTGTCTGTCCTTCTGTTAACTCCCCTTTGTCCTCCCGCCCCCAGCTCTAGCCTAAGCTATACGAAAGCTAGTACATGATAAACCTTTGTGGCGCAGCTGCCAAACTTGCATTCAGCTTGTAAACCGTGTGAAATCCTGAGTACATCACAGACATGCTGGAAATTCTGAATTCAACACACATCATTTTCTGGCAGGCCCCATAACTCTTTGAAATTTCAGTGCACTGGGAAGTGGGTTTTTGAGGGGGAGGGGGTTAGCACTGTGGGGGGAAAACAAGCTAATAAAAAGGGAATACTATTAAACTGATACCTATAGACAAGCAACCAAGCTATATTCAGGCTTTCAGCCATAAAAACAAGTCTGGTTTTGACTCATAACACTGAAGACATTTTTTTAAAAAAACCTCCAGCCAAAAACCACGACTAAAATCTTTTCATGTAAATGAACGCTCGGTAAAAATGAATTTTGTGCTGTTTGCTCAGTAGTTTGCTGTCAGCAACATCCTTGAAAAGAAAAAGAGATCTGGATGTGGCTTTGGGGGAAATAAATTGCATTTTTTTAGGTGGCTTGTATTTTGGAGAAAATACGATGGATCTTTTTGCTGACATGTGTAGGACAGAGAGCCTGGAGCACTGGGCCTGGTGCAAGATCTGCGACCTGAACCAGAGGCTGTGAACGAAAGTCAGCCCATGTATTAAAGCAGATGTTTACAATATGCAGCAATGCTGCATTCCAGTGCAGCCTTAACTGATACTGAGCTGCGTTAATATGAAGACAAACATGGAAACGGGTTTTAGTTAATGCTGATGTTTAAGATCTCTCTTACAGATGAAGACAATAACAAAATCCATAGCTGCCCTTAATATTTCTGCTGTTTAATCCAAGGTAGGTTAGTTTTGTAGAAGTTCAAATACTTTTCTGAGCTTGTGGACTAGACTCATTTTGAGCTTAATGGAAACACGAAGCCATCCCACAGTACTCTCAACATTTCAGTGAAGATAGATTCACACTCCAGTAATCTGTCAAAGGTTCAGGTTTCAAAACTAAGCTCTTTGAAAATTAATGAATTTCACTGTGTGCGCTCAGAATACAATTTCCAAAAGGTATAAAATAGATCTCAAGCTAAAAGCATATTTTCCTGACTCAGCATTTTCAAATGCTGTAAATATTGACTTGCTGTCATAAATCAGATAACAAGATACTTTAGAAATCCTGACAAACTTGGCTATTATATCAGGAGCAAATGTCTTCTGTATAGGCTGTCAGAGGTAAGAGTCACTGATATTGCAAAGAGATGGGCTGGTACCAAAACCCAGCTCTGCATCCAAGTTTCTGATCCAAGTTCTCAGCTAAAATTTCTCTCTTTAAGCGGCCAAAGCCCCACACCCTGAAATTTGAGGACATTCTGGATTTCAGACTCCAAACTTCAGGCATGCTTCTATCTCACGTTGTGATTTGGCCCATTAAGTTTAGATCCACATCGGGCGTTTGGATCTGACGGTTTGTTTCTGGCCTATCTGTAGTTGCAAGATGTAAATAAAATGTACGTTTCTGGTTTGTTCTCTGCATTTCCCACCTCTGCCAGCTATAGGAATGAGTTTGCCACTCAAGAGCTGAAACCTTCTCCTGCAGTCCAAACCACACCACATCTCTCTCCTCCTGCATACCCTCTCATTAGCGCCCTTCCCAGTGATTTATGAGGCAAACAACTGTGGTGAGGTTGCTAGGAAGAGAAAAGAAAGTAGATTAAAGCATAACTAGTGTTTGAGAACTGGGTAGTATCCCTTTAAATAGTTTGTGGGTCCTCTGTAAGCCTCACTGTCTTCTATGTTCAAGAAGAAAGATGAGCAAAAATTGGAAGATGAGGAAAAATTGTCCTGCAAGAGGTTCCGATATTTCAGTATATTTTTTGTTCCGATTTGGGTTGAAAAGTTGAAATATTGACATTTTTTGTGGAATGAAAAGTTCTACAAAATTTCTGTTTGAAGCGGTGAAGCATTTCATTTTGGCATTTCTGATCGAAATGAAACATTTCCACATTCCCACACTGAAATGTTCCGTTTTGGTTTGTTGAACTGACCCAGAAAGATTCATTTCAAGTCTGTCTGACGTTAGTCTGTGTTTCTCTTTGGTGGTGCATTGCCTGATGCCCTCATTCTCCTCTATGGACTCAGAATACGTCTCCTGAACTGCTGCAGTTTCCTCTTTGGGTGAGGACAGGCAGTGCATCCTGGGAGTCACATGGCTGCAGTGATTCATGGGAGATGTAGTCCAGCTGGGGAGCCTGGCCCATAGAGAAGAATGGGGACATGAAGCACCCAAACAACTACCATGACGCAACATGGGGGCATATCTGAATTGAAATTTTCAGTTTCCAGGCTTTCTTTTTTTTTTTCAACAAAAAATTGCAGTTTTCCCACAGAAAGCAGACACTGTTCGTGAAAAATTTTGTTTGGGAAAAATCCAATTTTCTATTTTTAAAAAAAGTTTTAATGAAATTTTTTGACGAGCCTCAGTTCTATGTCTGTCTCTGCCTGTGACCTGGGGTAAGTCCGTGCCCTTGTCTGTGCCTGCATTTCCCATTTGACTGTCTGTCTAGTTGATTTAGCCTGTAGGCTTGTCATAACCAAAGAGCTAAGGGTAGCCTAGAATTCCTCTTACCTGTAAGGAGTTTAGAAGCTCAAATAACCTGGTTGGCACCTGACCAAAAGCACCAATGGGGAAAGAAGATATTTTCAAATCGGGGTGGGGGAGGCTTTGTTTGTGCTCTTTGTGTGTTCTCTGGGGAAGCAGAAAAGCATCAGGTCAGAAAACTCCTTCTCCTAAAATCATCCTGAAATGAGTCTCAATATTGCAAAAAGAGTAAATAAATAAGGCAAGGCACATTAGATTATCTTTTGTTTTTAGCTTGTGAATTTTCCCTGTCCTAAGAGGGAGGTTTATTCCTGTTCCTTTTTTTTTTTTTTTTTTGTCATTTTAAAGTTTTGCCTAGAGGGGAATCCTCTGTGTTTTGAATCTGATTACCCTGTGAAGTTACCTTCCATCGTGATTTTACAGAGGTGCTTCTTGTACTTTTTTTTTTCTTTATAATAAAGTTCTGTTTTTTAAGAATCTGGTTTACCTGTTTGGTTGGTATATTATTCTCAAGCCTCCCCAGGAAAGGGGGTGAAGGGGCTTGGGGGGATATTTTAGGGAACAGGAACTCCAAGTGGTCCTTTTCCTGAATCTTTGTCTAACTCACTTGGTGGTGGCAGCAGTACCCATCCAAGGACAAGGAAGGATTTGTGCCTTGGGGAAGTTTTTAACCTAAGCTGGTAGAAATAAGCTTAGGGGGTCTTTCATGCGGGTCCCCACATCGGTACCCTAGAGTTCAGAGTGGGGAGGGAACCCTGACAAGGCTGTTTGGGCCAGGAGCTGTCTCTCACTGTGTGTGTAGTGCTCAGTACAATGGGCCCTGATCTCAGCTGGGGAATCCAGGAGCTCCTGGAATATTAATAATAATCTCGCTGAACATACAAAGATGGACATTTTTAAGACACAAAAGGCCAAATACTGAGCTACTTCCTTCATTTTGATTTGGCCCTCACTTCACCAGGACTTTACCTCTCCCTGGAACATCTGCTGAGCTAAGAGAAGTTCTGGGGACATAATCTAGATTTTTAGACGTATCAGGCAAGGAGTTCTCTGCCTGCCAGATACAATTAAATGGAAGTTTTCCAAGTCCACAGTCCTTGCACTACATGATACAAATGAGGGCAGCAGGTCAGGCAGGACTCTAGCGTAGTAGATCATATGCTTTGGGGCTCATATCCTACAGAGGGTACTTTATGTTTCTCTTTTCATAGTATATTAAACATAGAGGTAAGCCCAACCCCAAGTCCCTCCTCCCCTTTTAATCCAAGCCCTGGGAACGTTCAGCTCCAGGCCAGGATGCCGGAGCCCGCTGGTAGTTAAAAGGAAGGATGAGTGCTGCGTGGTTTGGCTGGCATTTTCAGGTTAACACAGAACAAGGGGGCAGTTAGGTCAAAGCCCGGGCTGGGGGCTGGTCCACTGGCTGGGGCAACATGCAGCATGCTACCAATCGGGGACCTGGTGCAGGTGTGAAGGACTCTCATTCCTGAAGCCTATTTTGTCCTCGACAGGTTGGTTCGGAAACTGTGCAGCTGGAGAGTGTCACAGGCCAAGGGCTGGATTCTGAGCTGGGCCCCACTGCTGTCAAGCCAGAGTCTCGCTGCTGAAGTTGGTGAAGTGACTTCAGGTTTACACTGGAGTGATTCAGATTAAGGGAGTGATTAGAGCCAGTGGTTGGGGCACTGGCCTGGACTGCAGGAGAGCCAGGTTCAAGTCCCTGCTCTGGCCTTCCTGTGTGATCTAGGGCAAGTCATTTCCCTTCTCTGTACCTCAGTTCCCCATCTGTAAAATAGGGGTGATAATGCCCCCTACCTCACCAGGGTCCTGGAGAAGAGATGGATACAAGCACCACCCATTGACACATCATGGCATGATGTCCATATGACTGAGCTGGTCACAGGATATGGAGACTCAGACCAGAATCTGGTGCAAGTGGCTCTGGACAATGGAGAGATGGATTATAAGCATCAGCAGCAACTGGTGCAGGGTCCCAGTGCAGGTTTGTGTTCACAGCTTATAATAATGATAATCACATTTTGCTGTCTCTGGGGTGGGGTGGAGTGTGTGTGGGGGGGGGGAGTGAATTTCCTGGTGTAGGCATTGGAAGAGACAGCCATGAGGGCTGCCAGCCAAGGACCCCTTCCCAAGCCCCAGTAGAGAGGGTGACAGGCTTTTCAAAGAAATTTTCAGCCAGGTCTGCTGAGCCTGTTTGATCTGGGGTTGCGAGTGCTGAGAACTCCAAAGTCCCATGATGCCATTCTCCTAGAGCCACCTTTCAGGGTAGAACAGCCTTCTAAAGAGGCATTTGTTTCTGTCTAGATTTTATCCCAAGGAATGCAGCCAAGTTCTTTTAATCAGAACCTGTATAACAGGCCATTGACATATTCCAAGGTAGATCCTGCTCCTGGGAATTTACATTCAGCTCTGGGTACTGCATCCCCAGAAGGATATTGACAAACTGGAAGGAGTTCAGAAAAGAGCAACCAAAAAACAGTGGCTGGTGGGAACTGATTGATGATGAGAGGTTAAAGGAGCTAAATATGTCTAGCCACAAGTAAGGGGAAGAGAAATCTGCAAGCACTAGAAGCATATAAACACCAAGGATGGAGATATCTGCAATTAACATAAAATAAAGCTGAGATAGTCCAGGAAGTGTTTGTGGGTCCCAGCCAGACCCACAAGGAAACAATATGAAAAAGATGGTTGAAGAGATCAGGACGAGTGCAGGGGCAGAGATCTGAGACCGTCCTCCCTGGCTCAACCTGGGGCTGACTCTCCTGTGCCCAGCACCTCATACGATCACAGATGCCAGTGCAAAGGGGGAGTAAAATTGGAACGGTCGTGTACCATACCCACTTTTGCAACAAGGTAAATGATGCAGGGCAAGGAAAGAGCAGCCTGTGTGTACCTGTGTCTGAGGATGTGGCTGTCAAGATGAAAAGCAGTGCAGCGTGTAAGCGCTAGTTACTGTTATTTTTATTGTGACCATGCAGCGAGTGGGGAGCCGAAACTAGCTGGAATTTGGTGTATTATCCCTTCCCCCTCTTTCTGTGCTACCACTACAGATTATTATTTGTGCCTATGGACCAGGAGCCCATTGTGCTAGGTGCTGTACAAATACAGAGCAAAAAGATGGTCCTAAATAATGTCACAGCTCTGCTAAATGGTATAGCAGACATGGGGGGTTTGCAGGCTGACTTCCTGCTGGAAAAAATCAGTGATGTGGAGTCTGTCTATTCTTAGTGTAACTTAGTTGTTTACACTATGTACGCTAATCCTGGAACAGAGATGTCACAAACAGCATGCAGGCAATCCCCTCTCTCAGGGGTTTCAGCCCAACCCCCGGTGCCTGGTTCCCAGGGATCAGCTCTGCCTCAAGAATTGTCTCTAGTTAGAAGGAGAGAGAGGGAGCAAAGTCCCTTGTGCTTGCAAAAGCTCCACCCAAAGAATCTACATCGCAAAACAGAAAACAATGCAGCGTTTCTTCAACCACTAAAAACTTGCTTTCTGGGATGGATCTACAAATCCCATGCTGTGCAACAAGAGGCTAAGGAGCTGCTGTGGGCTCAGCCAGCCCCGCCCTGCCCCGCCACACCTGCAAGAGATGCACAGGCTGGAGGAGGAGTTAAAAGGGAGCAGAGCAGCTTGTTTGTGGGCAGTCCAGGGAGGAGAAAGGATTCTTAACAGGTAGTGTCTATGAAAGGGGCAGGTAGGATCTCTCCTCTCAACAGCTGCCTGCAGTGCCATCCCTGAGGAAAGGGAGGACCTGCTGCTGCTGCTGCTGCTGCTGCTGCTATACCCAGAGAGGGAAGCATTTCTCCCTCTCAGCCTATTGGTGTTAATTTCCCTTGTTCTGTTTATGGTGGGACTAGCTCTAGGCACCAGCCAAGCAGGCATGTGCTTGGTGTGACACAATTCCAGGGGCAGCATTCTGGCCGCCGCCTTCTTCTTCTTCTTCTTTTTTTTTTGCTTGGGCAGTTGCACTCTCAGAGCTTGGGGAGGCAAACTTTTTGCTTGGGGCGGCAAAAACCCTAGAGCTGGCCCTGGTTTGTGGACTACCCTGGAAGGGGAGAGGCTTGGTCCTGACATGGTTGAAGGGGACAAACTGTCCCCCAAGCGGGATTGAGCTGCCAGGCCACGTCAGGCTGTGAAGAGGCACCAAGTGGTGAGCTGACCTCCCTTCATACCTTCTTGCTACAGGCTGCAAACCTTGGACAACAGATGGGTGGTCGGAAATGGCTTGGGGAGGGCAGCCTTAAGGTGCTCTTGGGGATCAGACCCCTTTGGTAGCCCTCACAGGGCCCTGGGCTGGAGCCTGGTGGAGTGGGAGCACCCTTACCAACCCCCCACTCTGGATTTTAAAGGGCCTAACCAGTAGGTGATGCTCCCCACAAGTGCTGGCTGTTACTCTCACATTAAGAGGGAACTTGTAAGATTGGTTTCAGAGCAGCAGCCGTGTTAGTCTGTATTTGCAAAAAGAGAAGGAGGACTTGTGGCACCTTAGAGACTAACAAATTTGTTTGAGCATAAGGTTTTGTGAGCTACAGCCCACTTCATTGGATGCAAGTGAGCTGTAGCTCACGAAAGCTTATGCTCAAACAAATTTGTTAGTCTCTAAGGTGCCTCAAGTACTCCTTTTCTTTTTGTAACAAGAGTGATCAGGTAAGGTCAGCTACTACCAGCAGGAGAGTGGGGCCGGGGAGCCTTTTGTAGTGAATATCAAGGTGGGCCATTTCCAGCAGTTGACAAGAACACGTGAGGAACAGTGGGTAGAGGAGGAAATAAACATGGGGAAATAGTTTTACTTTGTATAATGACCCATCCACTCCCAGTCTTTATTCAAGCCTAAGTTAGTTGTATCCAGTTTGCAAATTAATTCCAATTCAGCAGTCTCTCGTTGGAGTCTGTTTTTGAAGTTTTTTTTGTTGAAGAATTGCCACTTTTAAGTCCTGTAAGATTATTTTCAACACTGCCATCTGGTGACCCAGGCCCTGACAATACTTAATTCTTTACCCTTCTATAGTTCCTTTCATCCAAGGGTAAAAAGATCCTTTTGCACCAATTTGTCTGAAAATATTATTTAGCACTGCCCAGCTGTGTTTCACCCCAGAATTGGCTGCATTTCATTGATGGACTAAGGTGATCTGAATATATGCAATCTGAAAAGTGCTTTTATGTCTCAATTTTCCTCCTGCTCACATGGGTGTAAATCAGAACCAATTCAAGTCAACAGAGTTACAATGAATTGGGAACCACTGGGAGATGCTGGAAAAGCAGGCCTGGAGAGTTTAAGGTATGCAAGGCACAAATTTATGAAAAATAAAACCAAGGTCCTATACTAGGGTGATACCAAGAGTATAAAAACTCAGATCACTGAGGGTGTTAAAGATCCCTTGTCATTTCCCCCAAAAAGTGAGTTAAAGCTAGTCAAAACCTGTTCAGTGATTTTTATTTTTGTCGAAAATGCCCTTTATTTCAGTATTGTAACTTTTCACCAAAAATGGGTTTTGTTTTTTTTCTGAAGCCTTTTCCTTTTCTTTTCTGGTTTTGAAAGAAGAAATACTTAACTTTTCTTTTTTTTAATCTCTGAACTTTTTTTTAAATCCCATCATGGGTCTAAACTGCCCACAAAACTTTTTTTTTTTTTTTAAATGTTTCATGTCTCAGAAATGGAAAACAAGAAACAAAAATGTCAGTGGAAAACATGTGAATAAAAATTCCACCAAAACAGGTGGAAAAAATAAATGCAAATGATTTTGAAGTTTTCAAAATATTCCATGATTATATTTTTATTTTTTCTAATCAGGATATAAACTGATGTTCCAGTCAATTTTTAATTAATATAATTTCCCTATATTCCCTCTGGAAATTCAAATAGAAAGTGCAGGGGTACTGTATCTGTCTTAAACTGTTACTGCTGCTGTTAAGTAGCTGCCACATTCCAACTAAGAGGTGGCTGCATTGCAACACTGGGTCAAGTAATTCCTCTGCGGTATGTAGTTCATAATGCATTCTGGGGCCCGTGCTATTCTTCTTGGGCCAAATTCTCTGCTGGCACAACTCCCTTGAAATCAATGAAACCAGCCAATAATCTGGTCTGTAATTCGTACCCTAGCTGCTGGTTGGATGCTTTTATTGTGTCTGAACTCCCATATGAATCACTGAATGTGGTGCCTGGGTAGACTTCATTATAGGGCCTTTGATGTGCCCATCATTAACGCTAGCCCATTATCTGACTGGTGGGTGTATTGTACTTGCAAACAACCTGTTTCTCTTGTTTCAGAGTAACAGCCGTGTTAGTCTGTATTCGCAAAAAGAAAAGGAGTACTTTATTTGAGCATAAGCTTTCGTGAGCTACAGCTCACTTCATCGGATGCATACTGCCGATGAAGTGAGCTGTAGCTCACAAAAGCTTATGCTCAAATAAATTGGTTAGTCTGTAAGGTGCCACAAGTACTCCTTTTTTCTTTTTGTTTCTCTTGTGACATTTATAACGCTGTCTAGAAGTATGTCTGACTTCCTCTGACAAACCCAGTTCCATGCTTCCTTTGGCTGGAGAAGAGGCATGTGAATGAAGCAAACATTGAGCTCCAGGCTTTATGCAGCATTCGATGGTTATTTCTATGTTGTGCATGTGAGCAGCGTTTTGAGTGGCAGCTGACGGTGGTGGGGTGGGAAAACATTTAATAATGCCTTGAGAGGCAGCATGGTCCAGTGTGTTGAGCGCTGGAATGGGATTTAAGAGTCTCACAGTCTTAATCCTGATGCTGCCACTGTCCTACTGTATCATCACGGGCAAGTTGCTCTCCTGTTTGCCCTCCCATCCTTGGCTGTCTTGTGTATTCAGACTGGAAACTCTTCAGGGCCGGGGCTGCCTCTTGTTACATGTATTTACAGCGTGAGGGGGTCCCAATGCTAGCTGGGCACTCTAAGGTTCAACTATATCAATGTTTATGAAATGGACCCAGGATCTGAATTTTGGAGCTGTTGCATTTCCAGTGAATCCTAGTAGCTGAGGGATTTATTTTCCCCTTCTTACTTCCTGCTGGGGCAAAAATTCCTCTTGTTTTAATAATAGGGAGGAAAAGTCTTTGAAATGAGCATGGAGTAAGAGGAGCACCTCCCGCCCTACAGTGCTACACAGTAATATCTGCTCGTAACCAGTCTGCCCTGCAGAAACCCTCCGTCTGACTCTCCCCACATGGCTCGGAGCCACTAATGTGCTTTCCCCAGATTTGTGGCAATTAAATCTTTGCAGCACCTGACACCATTGCACGTTCTCTCTATAAAGAGCCAAACAGGCCACCACTCCTGGCTTCTTTGCACTCCATGGAGTTCACCCCCGTATCTGCTCTCTCAAATCCAGCTTCTTCCTCTAACACCTGCTCCTCCTTCACCTGTGCTATTACACCCTGGGCCTCTGCCATGCCTGCCTCTGGCCTGCCTGTATCTCCTCTCTTGCCTCTGCAGTCCATCCCAAAGCTGCGGGTTGCAGCATCTTCCTTTCCTACCACATCACTCCTCCTCGCCCATCCTCGGCACGCTTTCCACATGTGACAAACAGCCTCTCTCTGGGGATTGAACTGGGGGTCTCCATAGCTAACTACGAGCCACTACAGCTTCAGTTAAAGGACTGAAGTCAATGGGAGCTCCAGCTGATCACCCCTGACATTCAGGCCAGAAAAAAAGGGGGTGGTCATGGTAGCATCTAGGAAACCCAATCAGGGATTGGCCCTAGTGTGCTAGGCGCTGTACAGAGAAAAAACAAAGACAGACCCTGCCCAGAAGAGCTCCCAGGCTAGGTGTCAGACAGAGTGGGATGAGGTGGGGTTGGGAGGGAGAGGTGACAGTAAAGCCAGTCTACACTAGAGACTTCTGCCAGCATAGCTGTGTCAGTCAGGGTGTTGATGAGATGTGAGCTGTGACTGACGGAGCTGTGCCGGCAGAAGCCCTTCGAGTAAATGCCGTTCTACTGGCTAAGCCATGCTTTTCCTGGCATCTCTTATTTTGCCTGAGGGTGGGTGGTGGAATAAGCTATACCAGTAAAAGTGCAGTTTGGCCAGTCTAAGCTGCATCCGCATGAGATGTGTTTTGCCTGTATAGTGTACTATTAATAGTTATTTGTTATTTGTCTTACCTAAGAGCCCTAGTTGCAGACCGGGCCCCATGGTGTTAGGTGCCGTATGAACACAGAACAAACAGGTGGTCTCTGCCCGAAGGAGCTTACAATCCGAGTCCTCCGGTATTCCTATATTGGTAAAACACTCCTAGGGAAGACATGGTGTGATGAGTTCTTCAGGGTGCCATCTGAACTGTGCAATGGCTGAGTCCTCTGTCCTGGGCTCCCTCTCACACTGTGATGCTGTTGCTAAGCCACAAACCTCTGTGAGGTATTGTACTTACACAGGCATCCATAGGCGGGGACACACCCAGCTGAGTTACATGAATGCTTCTCTCAGCCACTCATGAACTAACAATAGAGAGGCTCCAGCCAGTTCCCCTGAGCTCCTCAGCCTAGGACCCCAGAGTTGCACTGTCCTGCCCTGGTCAGAAGCCTGACCAGTATACGTTTATAACCCACTCCGCCCCTCCCTCACTGTGGAGTGGATGTGCACCAATTTTTGTTCCTGAGCAGATTTCCCAAGCATATCAAGCAAAATACACTGTTCTAAGTAAAACATAAAACAGGTTGGTTAACTACAGAAAGATAAATTTTGAGCAATTATAAGAGGTAGGCATAAAGGATAGAGATGGTTATTAAATAAAATAAAACAAGTGCACAATTGAAGTTCTATAAACTAAACAGAATTTGAATCAAGCAGTGTCTCACGCTGATCGACAGAACAAGCAGGTTACAGGTCTTCCATACACAGGCTGGAATTCTCCTCCAGCCTGGGACCACCTTCCCCTTGTCAGTCTTTGACCTCCAGATGTGTTTCCAGGTCACAGAATCATAGAAGATTAGGGTTGGAAGAGACCTCAGGAGACATGAGTGAGAACTGAATTAGGCTCTTAATGTGTAGAATGGGTAACTGGCCATCTTCTAGTCCGATCCCCTCTCAAAGCAGGACCAACACCAACTAAATCATCCCAGCCAGGGCTTTGTCAAGCCGGGCCTTAAAAACCTCTAAGGATGGAGATTCCACCACCTCCCTAGGTAACCCATTCCAGTGCTTCACCACCTTCCTAGTGAAATAGTGTTTCCTAATATCCAACCTAGACGTCCCTCACTGCAACTTGAGACCATTGCTTCTTGTTCAGTCATCTGCTTCCACTGAGAACGGCTGAGCTCCATCATCTTTGGAACCCCCTCTTCAAGTAGTTGAAGGCTGCTATCAAATCCCCCCTTTTCTCTTCTGCAGACTAAATAACCCCAGTTCCCTCAGCCTCTCCTCCTAAGTCATGTGCCCCACCCCCCTGATCATTTTTGTTGCCCTCTGCTGGACTCTCTCCAATTTGTCCACATCCCTTCTGTAGTGGGGGGAGCAAAACTGGATGGAATACTCCAGGTGTGGCCTCACCAGTGCTGAATAGAGGGGAATAATCACTTCCCTCGATCTGCTGGCAGTGCTCCTACTAATGCAGCCCAATATGCCATTGGCCTTGTTGGCAACAAGGGCACACTGCTGGCTCATAACCAGTTTCTGCAGAACTGCTGCTTAGGTGTTGAGTTGTGTGGGGAGTGAGGCCAAGTGATTATGCCACTTTCCCTCTTTTATAGTTTCTTCCAGCTTGCTGAAAAGATCTTTGCTGGTGACAGGGGGGTCCACCCCCATGGGTCAAGCATTCTCCATTGTCTACATGCTCTCTCTGAGAAATCTCCATTGTACACAGTGCGGAGGATAGTGTTATGAGTGTGGATTCTCTTTAACAGGCCATCAGTGCATCTGGCTGGTCCACTGTTGTACCTGACAGGCTGGTTGTGGCTGTTCTCAACCTCACAACATATTTCAGTAACACACACACAGCATAACTTCCCATACAATGACAACACACACAATCCAACAGGACATTAATGTTCAACAGATCAAGACTTTTCAAACGATACCTCACGTGGCACACCTTGCACAAAACATATCCTAGTTACAGGACAGCGGCCAAGGTGGGGGCTCCAGGGTGCTGCTTTGAGGCACAGGGTGCCGCACATGCCTTACGAGTTCATTTCCTTTTAAAACTCTAAATTTTGCAGAGGCCAGGGTTGGCTCTGTGCATTCTGAGCACTGAAAATTGGAAGGACGTCTCTTCTCTAGCCCTGGCTCCATGGCTAGAGCTAGTCTCTTTACAGCCAGCCAGCTCACCTTGCCCCTCGCTCTGCCATTACTGTTTCTTTTGCCTCCAATGGAATTGAAGAGTCCAGCCATCTCGTGCAGCTTTAATGTGAAGAAATCTTCTGCTGTCGTTGTAAACAGGAAGCGTGTGATGAAAAGTGAGTTATTTTATTGAACCCAAGCAAAAGAAATGAAATAGAGGAGCAGCAACAAAGGGCTAATTTACTCGGCGAAGAAATGGCATTCCCCTCCTGCAGCCGCAGAATTACTGCGCGTCACAGATGTTCAGAAGTAAAAAAGCCACTTTTCACAAAATCAAACAAAGGCCTAGAGATTCTTTTCAGGGCCTCCTGTATGTCTAGAGCTTCTCTGCCTACTTCCTCAGCCAAACGTTTAACCTCCAATTCTTTAGGGAGAAAGAAAATCCAGCCTGACTGATTGCTGTGTAAGAACTCATCAATAAACAAGCAGAAGGGAAGAAGGAAACATCTGTTTTGGGGAACATATAGGAACTATGTGATGTGAACAAAGACCTGCGCATTGTGACTGTTGTTTCCCTGGGTGGGTTGGTTTTAAATAGATGCAATTAGAGGAAATGAAAGGATGGAATAGAAACAAGTCCAATAGGGTGAAATGACTGAATTGCAAGGAAGGTATTTTTATGCCTCGGGGAAAGTTTTCATCAGCACTTGTTAGTGTCCAGTATTAAATTGCTTTACAGAGACATCTCAGTGGCTCGTTTTTTAATTCCACCTTATCTAGCTAGATATTTTAGGTACTTATACAGCCCCTCTTACTGTTGTATCACAGCCCTGCACAATCTTTATTTACATAACTCCCCTGTGAGGCAGGGCAATACTGTTATCCCCATTGTACAGATGGGGAACTGAGGCACAGAGAGACTAAGGGACTTGCTCAAGGTCACATAGGACATCTGTAGGAGAACAAACAAAGAGGAGTCCTTGTGGCACTTTATCGACTAACAGATTTATTTGGGCATAAGCTTTTGTGGGCTATTACTCACTTCATCAGATGCATAAAGTGGAAAATACAGTAAGCAGGTATAAATATACAGCACATGAAAAGATGGTAGTTCCTTTACCAAGTCGGGGGGGTCAGTGCTAATGAGGCCAATTCAGTTAGGGTGGATGTTGACAAGAAGGCGTGTGTATCAACAGAGGGGAAATTATTTTTTGTAGTGATGCAGCCACTCCCAGTCTTTATTCAGGCCTAAATTGATGGTGTCAAGTTTGCAAATTAATTCCATTCTGCAGTTTCTTGCTGAAGTCTGTTTTTGAAGTGTTTTTGTTGAAGAATGGCCATTTTTAAGTCTGTTATTGAGTGCCCAGGGAGATTGAGGTGTTCTCCTACTGGTTTTTGAATGTTACAATTCTTGATGTCTGATTTGTGTCCATTTATTCTTTTACATAGAGACTGTCTGGTTTGGCCAATGTACATGGTAGAGGGGCATTGCTGGCACATGATGGCATATATCACATTGGTAGATGAGCAGGTGAATGAGCCCCTGATGGTATGGCTAATGTAGTTAGGTCCTATGATGATGTCCCTTGAACAGAGACTTGCACCCACATATTCTCAGTTATAGGCTAGTGCCCTGACCACTGTACCATCCTTCCTCTCTAAGCATTGTACCTCACCAACGCCTGGTGCTAGGGTCATGGGGTCAGGTTTTTGAGGATGCAGTGCAAGCTTTACATGTGAGTGACCCAAATCTTGCACTAAGCATGTGGAAACAGCTCCTAGTGTGAAATCCCACCATGCTGGCAGAGCCAGATGAAGGTCCCTCAGCCCATCAGAACTTCCCTAGTTCCCTCATCCTGGGGGTAGCAGCTGTGGAGGGGGCATGTAGGAGAAGTCCTCCCCTAGGCCCCGATCCTGCAATTGAAAGTGTGCGAGTGGACAGCTGCTGCCACGCAGATCAGTTTCAGAATCAGAGCCGTTTGGTGTGCATAAGAAAAACAGTCTTTGTTCCAGTCCTATGTGTGTATTGCAAGGAGGTTGGAGGAAGGTGCTGGCCCAAGGTCCAGCATGTAAGAATTTCTACAGGCTGTAGTAATGACTACACCAGAAGCTGAGGAGCTCCCTGTGACGGGTTGGACCCCCCTTTCAGGGTGCCACCTGATATATTGAGGTCCCACTGAGCCTGTCCGGTCCACCAGCCTGGGCTCCCTCACCCTGTCCTGCTGCACACGCGCAGTTAGGGACACCCCCAGCTGTAGAATCACACAGAGTCTGCAATCAGCTCTGCGTGGGAAGACTCATCTGGGGAATTGCCCGGCACTCAAGTGCACACACCCTCTGGAGTATAAACCCAAAATTATATGTCTTGCACTGTATAGAGATCTACACAGCTTAAGCTCATGAAATTCGCTCCCTCCCTCAATGTGGAGGAAGATATGCACAGCTTTCTCCCTCCACCCTGCCCCAGTTATGAATTGCACAAACTGGGTTTTAGAATAAACAAAAACTAAGTGTATTTGTTATACCAATAAAATAAAAACCAGCAGGATCTTATTAAAGGGGAAGAGGCAAAATGCCACATTTATTGTGAATACAGAAAGAATCATAGTAAGCAGTTAGTTATAGCTATAACATTCCATTCAATTTCATATTTATTCACACATTCATTCATACACACACAGGTTCTGCAAGGTTGTTATCATAGTTACCAGCCTTAGAGTTGCTCATGCCAAGCCACTGGCCAGGTGGCCTGGACATGAGGAGGGAGCAGGGCCTTGTCAGATGCTCATCTGATGCTCCTGGAAGTTGGTTTGCAGAATCAGACCCCAAAGTTCTCACTTTCTAGAGTCCATTTTTATAGGAATTTCTTCCTATGCCAGTCTATGGGAATTGCTTCATCATGCTATTGCTGACTCAATCAGCAGATGGCACATTCCTGATGGCTCCGTGCTGCCAGATATTATCTTGTTCTTTGGTTCTCCCATTCTTGAGGCTGTTGGGTGGATTCCAGTCTGCCCTCCGGGGGTCCTCTGGTTATTTCCACTTGACGCCTTCTTCAGCCGACGGACACTGGATTCTTAGGCTGGCACCTCCCTGATCATTCAGTTATCAGCCACACCAAGCATCCATCCACACACATCCTCTAGCTCTATTTTAATCACAATTGTTAACAAAGTGAGATGAATACAACAAAAGGGCGGGGAGTCTCTGGTTGCTGTTTCTGTTGTTACAGAGTATTGCTTTGAGTCTCTCTCTGTGTGAGTAGTTGTTGTTACAAAGAATTGCTTTGAGAACAGACTCTGCCTTAGAATGTACTAATGCAATTAGCAGCTTGTAAGTTTCACACATAGAGGGAGAGAAACAGTACCAAAAACCAAGAGACCTCTTAATTAGTAATACCCTGGAATTTAAACTATGGGGAATCAAACTCATTTGTGATTTTAATACAAAACTTCTTTAATATGATCCAACATATTAACTACAAAAGGTGGATTTTAAGTGATTATAAGGGATCACAAACAGATCAAAGCAGAGCAAATAAAACAAAACATGCAACTTAAGCTTATACACTAAATTAACTGGTTAAAAGTAGCAAATTCTCACCCTAAATGTTGTTTCAAGCAGGTTGCAGAGTTTCTTGAAGGTAAACTGCACTGCTAGCAGCTCAGATCTCCAGGGATTCCTTTTACAGGCTAGATCTTTCTCGCCTGGGCTTAGCCCCTGCTTCCCACCTCCCACAGCATAGTTCCATTTCTGTAGGTGTTTTCAGCAGTCTTCCTTCTTAAGTGGGGAGCATGGGTGGTGGGTGGAGCCCCCCTTCAGGGAGGCTAGCCCTGGCTCCGACCCCCGCACCCAGAGGAGCCCCAAGACCCCCTTCCCCCCACGGCTTGAGCCGGAGCCCAAGTCCCTGCCCCAAGGCTGGTGTAGTGTTAGAAACCGCTATCTGTAGGAGTGTGCTACAGCAGACAGCAGTTTTTTACAATCCCTTTCATATGAGTAACTGCTACAGGTAGCAAATTCCTACATGTAGCAGTTTCTTGTACTACATGTGAGACATCCACCCCGAGATTCCCGCCCCCCCCCCACCCGGCCGGAGGAGCCCCAGGCTGTTCAAAGCTCTGACCCATCCCACCTGCCTGGAAGAGCCCTGAGCCGAGCCAGCCAAAGCCCCGAGCCCCCATGCCCAGAGGAGCCCTGAGCCTCCCTCCCCCACACCTGCCTGGAGGAGCCCCAAGCCAGTTGAAGCCCCCAGCCCCCAGCCCGCCCATCCAGAGGAGCCCTGAGCTGAGCCAGCCAAAGCCGCCTTGCACCTCCAGTTCCCAGACCCCAAGAGAAAAGTGTCTCTCAGGCTCTCCTCCGGAAGAAGCTTTTGGTGTGTCCCAGGCAGATTCCAGGGTGGCTGAGGAGGCGGTATTTGCTACTCAGCTTCCTGGGTTCATCAGGAATCTCCCTGGAGCCCATGAAGCTGAATAGCATACACTGCCTCGTCCGCTACCCCGGAACCTGCATGGGGCATAATAAATCAAAACTTCCCCCCCCCAAAATCCCACAACCGGAGGTCTGGCTGCCACAGCAGCGCAAGCTGCGCCTCCCCTGACCTATTATACCCACCACCCATGGTGGTGGTGCAGTGCAGAAGAACCTAGATTAACTTACTCCCCAGCCTTAAATAGGATTTACATATGGCAGGAAACCTTTGTTTCCTAGTTTGGCCCCCACCCCCTTCCATAGGAAAAATATCAGCATTGCAAGATGGTATCCTGCACCAGGTGACATGATCACATGACCCTGCAGTGTCAAAGCAGCATCCCAGGAAACTTCTCAGGAAGGAGGGAGATTAGTATCTTCAAAGTCATATTGTTCTCCCTAATGGCCCATCCAGGCTGATTGCCTATTGTCTGGTGGGCGTTCCCCAGGTGCAAGCACTTTTGTAATTGATACATAGTCTATATTCCTAACCTCTAATACAGAAATGATACATGCCTACAAATAGGGTAATAATATCCAGTAAATCATAACATTTCCAATGACACCTCACATGACCCATCTTGCCTAAAACACACCTTAGTTAGGTCATATTCATATCATAACAATATTTCTATGAAGAATATGGGGTGTAATGTCACACTCCCCCTTGAGGTGGGGGGGTAGCTCTGGCTGTGAGAGTGCGTGTGTCAATTTCACCCTCAGGGCCCAATCTCTCACCTACTGGAGTCAGTGGCAAAATGCCCATTGACATGAATGAGAACTGAATTAGGCTCTTAATGTGTAGAATGGGTAGCCTGGGTGCTAATTTGGGCCCACAGACAAACACTTTTGTGAGGGCCCAGCTGAGTAACCCGACTTTATCTCTCTGGGTCTCAGCATTTACACCCTCTGAAATTGGGAGAGTCTAGGGGGATAGTTAGGATAGAGGATAACTGTGCTGGATGATGCCCAGTCTGCACCTGCTGTAGGGGTCCTGTTTTCAAGCTTTTCCCTGCAATCATGGGGGCTAGAAACATTCTTTTTTCATATGCAAGCTGGGATTCGGCTCTAATCACATGAATCCAGAAGCTGGGACTTTAAGAAAAGCCCCAGACATTGCAAGACGCACAAGATGTGATAACCCTTCTAGAGGAAGATGCACATGCTGAGGGCCCCAGTAGACAGGGTATGTTACACAAGCTTAGATTTCCTCTACTTAGACTTACACACGGTAAGGGGGCATAACTTACAACCCCTTTACACATCACTTCTGATTTGGGCTCAGTGACTAATTCAGTCAAAGGGGATGTACGCTGGTGTAACTCACACCCCAAGGGGCCAGAAGGGAGCGAGGAATGTTGCAAGAAAAGCATTTAGCAGGAGGGTCTAAGTTGAAGGAGGCTCCCTTTCTTCTGTCTCCTCAGCATGTCAGGCTACATCAGCTCAGATTCTTTCAGTCACCTACACACTGGGAAGTGGGTGTGAGGGAGCCTGATTTGCACCCCACCTGTGAATTGGGCTCTTTGACTCCTCTAATTTAGCTGGGGAACCACACCGAGGTGCTTAGAAGACTGAGGGCCAGATCCTCAAAGGTATTTGGGCACCTAACTCCCATAGGTTTGAGGATCTGGACCTTAGGATGCTCGGAGAATGTGATCTTCATCCCCTTACCCCTGACACCAGATGCATGCAAAACGACAGCTGTCCAGGACCTCAGTTTTGTGCCTCATCTCGAATATGGCACTTTCAGCAGCTAGAACCCCCTGACACCACCCAGGGGCCCTGGTTCAGTGCTGATGCAGTGGGAAGAGCGCCACCTACTGAATCACCATTGGAAAGACTGGCACAGTGATGGGCTCTGAAAGCGTGTAACAGATCCTTCTGGGGTTCGAGGGGAGGGGGTGAACACAGACCCACAAAGACCAGGGCCGCCATGACAGATAGGAGTTGAGCTCAGCCATGCAGTCCTGATCAGTGGTTGGGTTCTAACCGCTGACTGACAGACATCTGATTTCTAGATGTGCAGTTATGGACTCACTTAAATGTTCCCCGCTTGCGGGTGTGTTCCCAAGTGGTGGCTTGAGATGGGCGCATGCCATGGATCCTAGCTCGTGCACAGACAGATCTGTTTGATGATTTCCATAGAGTCTGCTTGCTTGTCAGGAGAATCAGAATTTTCTGAAACACACAGTAGCTAAATATTCCAGTGCCGCTGTCCTGACCTTAACTGCTCCCCCAGTAGTGCCCCCATGATGCCATTGTCTAAACAAACCACTGTCCTACTCTCGGGTTCCTCATGGAGTCTGTCCAAAGACTCCTAATCCACATCAGGTCCATGTGGATCTTCTCCTTAGCTCCCAAACTCCCACAACATGCTGACTAGCCAGCGGGATCTGCAAATGGAACAGGCACGAAAAGTCAAGTAGGGCGGGAGTGTGGATGGAACAGTGGCCTGGGTATCAGGGCTGCTGAGTTACATTCCCAGCTCATTGAGGTAAGTCTTTCTTGGAGGACATGTTTCCCCTCTGTGGCTCAGTTTCCAAATCCATTGAGAGACTAACATTCCCCCCACTCTGCAGGGAGCTGCGTCCATTGTTTGTTTGAGATCCCTGCGCCTTCTCTCCCACTTCACTTCGCCTCTGGGCAATGCACATAGTGGTGATCACTGCAACAGCATATGATGTGTGCTCCTTCCCCCCCACCCGATGCCACCCCAGCTCCACTGCCCAGGGCGGAGGGAAGTGGGGCCTGTGCTCACCCCTCTGTTCCACATGGGATTTCGAGTGCTGTTGCTGGCACCCATGTCCTTTGCTCCCTGGGTGCTGAGAGCACAAAGACTGAGATTGAGAGAGCGCAGCACGTATGGCACAGGGAGACTTTGCTTTTGTTCTTTCCTGTTTAGTTGTTTCTGCTTCAACCGTCTCTACACCCCCAAGCTGCACGGCTTTCACTGTACCAGCAATACTGTCCCGTATGGGGATGCTGCGATACTCCTCTGGGCTCAACCCTGTCCCCATTGGAGGCAAGGGCAACAGGAACAGACCCTCTGCGAGTGGGGAACAGGCTGAAGACAGACTCACTTCCAGGTCAGTGAGGGTTGGGCCAGCTGCTTGGCAAAGGGCCATGATGCAGTACAACATGGGAGCTGAAGGCTGGTCCTCTGGCTCCTGCGTACCGGGGTGGCAAGGATGTAGGAAAGCTGTTCTAGGTGGCCCCTTCAACACCTTGGATGCGACACTTGGGCTCTGCACACTGACGTGAATCAGGAGTAACCCCATGGAAGTCAATGCAGTCAAGCTGCGGTGAGTGTGGAGAGAATTAGCTGGGGCTACAGTCCTGGAAGAGACTTTTAACCTCCTTCCTGGTTCCCCCCACCCCTTACCTGTCTGATCCGTTTCTAGCCTCTCCAGGGCTTCTGTTTTCACTGACAGCTGTTTTACGCCTTTGCCTGTGAGCGAATGTTTATTGTAACATTCCCCATGAAGGTGGACTCAGCAGCATGCTGCCCACTCCAAGCCATGGGAATCAGCAGATTTTACACCAGCTCTTGTCGCCTGGGTGCAGATTATCCAGCTGATCCCAGATTTGCAGCTTCCTCCTCCTATTAGGATCATTGTGGGTCAGATTCTGAGACAGCGGGGTACAATCCAGACCAATGAGTAGCTGGGTCACCCCTGCCCGTAACCTGGAGGCCCCTCTGCAATGCCTTGCTGGGGCAGCCTCCAATGTGGACTGCTCACAAACAGCCTCCAGCATGTACGTCACTCCCGGCTCCATCTGTGTGTGCTGCAGCCAGCCAGCCACACCTGGGCTCTTACCAGCCTTAAAGAGTCCACAGGGTGACTCCAACACACTCCCAGCCCCAGATTTCCCCCAGAAGCGGATGTCCTGTGCTGCCCAGCCCTCAGCTGCTGGACACTGCAACTACACGGAGTCTGTTATTCCTTTAAGGGAATAATGCGCACACAACTTGTTACTCCAAATGGCGTTACCCAGACACTAAAACGTGAACACACTGGATGAGATAAAACAATCAGGCAAGTTCATTAACTACAAAGAGAGATTTTTAAGTGAGTCCGGTATTGAGGCATAAAAGTCAGAAGTGGTTACAAGACAAAGAAAGATAAAACACTGTCTGGTGCCTAACGTAACAAACCATGTTAGATGCAAAGTTCTCTCACCGCATGCTTTCAGCAGTCTTACTGACCAAACTCTTTAGGTCAGGACCCCTCCCCCAGACTCCAATGGCTGCTTCCTTTGTCTCTTCAAGTGCAGTGAATGTGATGGGCTAGGGGAGAAAGGGGTGCCTTGGGGCGTCTGCCCCTTCTTTTTATAGTCCTGTCCCCCCTTTGAGAAGCATCTCCAGCTGGGAACAAGGTGACAGGCTGTCTGTGTGGAAGGAAGCTCCATGCTGTTTCTTTGTTAAGATGTTGATTTTTGTCCTTGCCACATTTCCTGCCAAAGAATGGCCACTTAGCAGGTAATGGCCCATCCGCCTTGTTTACACCTGGCAGAGGCATCAGCTTGCCCTTTGTCTCTGAGGAACTGCTTTGACCACTCCCCAGACTTATGTGGAAAACTTACTATTAGTCATGATCTCAGGTTATGTTTATAATTTCACATATAACGCAGCTACGTGCATTTTGCCATGACATTATTGATCAGCAAATTATGAGTTTTTTACATGATGCCTCACAACGATGATGCTTTGTACAAACATTATTACAATTGTGTGTTGGTTGTGAATGCAGGTATATTCTGTCGCAACCATACTTTGGAAATACTCCCATTGACTTCAGTGGGACAACTCAAGGGCTATGGCCATGCAACCTGCTGGTGAGTGTGCGTGACAGGTCTTCTTCTGGACCCAATCCACCAAGGATGTGACTCTGTTCCAGCCCCAGTTATTTCTCATGATGAAAAGGCTGTTTACAAACCATATAGACAGAAGTCACATTGTCCCTCTCTTAAGCATGGTCGCCTCTGCGGTGGGGCACAGCATCTAGTAAATAATGGGATTGCAAACCAGTTTAGGATGGAAACCCTGGAATTTGAAGTTGTCTGTTTGTCCTAATTAGTAGAAGGGGCCCTGAGGGTCATTGATCAGAGGTCTCTACTGAGCTGTCTACAACGTGCAGCAAGTCCAAAAGCCAGCGACGTGTTGGGATGCACAAGGAACAGGACAGAGCATATTCCAATATCCTGTGTACAGGACTGGTCACGCCTGCTCAGAAAGAACCCTGAAGAATTATAGGTTTTCAGAGGAAAAAACAAAAATAATCAATGGCCTGGAAAAACTCCCACTGAAGAGAGACTGAAGAGACAGGGCTTGTTACCTTACAAAGCAGATGAACAAGTGGGGACATGATAAAAGTCTATAAAATTACACTTCCCCCCCCCAAACAAACAAACAAACAAACAAAACAAAAGAACGCTGTCAAGGTTGCAAAGTCAAGCACTCCAAAGTTAGGAAATTCTGGATGTTAGTTGCCTTTGCAAGCATGATTCAGCCCCCTTCTGCAGATATAGTCTCTGCTGACATGATCATAGGCTATTTTTTCCACAGGGCCCTCCCGCGCTCGGTGCACAGGAAGGATGTGTTCAACCAATGAGCAGCTATTCAATATTTTGTTTTCTCCCTGTTGGTCAGTGTGTGGCCCAGCCCCCATTTCCTGCACACTATTCATACCCTGCTCTGCAGACAATATTCTCCATTTCCTCATGGACTTTTCTGTCACGCCCATCACTAGAGCACCAGAGTGCTGCACAGACGCTGGCTTTATGTTCCCATCGAGCCAATGAGGGGAGGGGATGGCGTAATCCTCATTTTATAGCTGGGGAACTAAGACCCAGAGACCTAGATCTCAAAGGTATTTAGGCGCCTGACTTCCATTGAAATCAGTGGGAGTTAGGAGCCAAAACACTTTTGAGGATCTGGGCCAGAGAAATCAACGTCAAAGGGATCCACTGATTTTGGGTGCCCAGTTGGGGACACCTAGGACCTGACTTTTCGCACTGTATGGCACTTTGAGAGTTCAGAGCACAGCTTCCATAGAGTTCAGTTGCTTAGCACATCGCAGATCAGACCCCTGGGTGCCTCAAACTCCGAAAATGAGCCGCACACAATGAGGTCAGGTCTATACTATGAGCGCTTTGCTAGTGCAGCCACAACGCTATCCTACACCGGCAATGTGCCTCTAACATGGCCACAGCTTAGTTATACCAACGAAACAGCCCTTTTACCAGCACATCTAATTCCAGTACCCCAGAGTGAAACAGGTTTGCCAGTAAACATGTGGTTTTGCCAGTGTAACTGCATCTACACAAGGGGCTTCTGCCAGGGATCATTCCTCAACACCCCCCCGACACAGGTATGCTGGCAAATGTCGGTAGTGTAGACGTGGCCTTAGTGGCCACTTGTGAAAAGTTTGGTTTAAGTGACCTACCCAGCAAAATGAGGGAACCCTGGGGCAGAGGCAGGGGTAGAATCCCATTCTTCAGGGCAGCCTTTAACTGCCTTAGCCATACAGCCATCCTTTCTTTTCCTGCAATCCCCTGCTTCATTCCCTGCACACCTTCCAACTTCTGCCAATCCCACAGATGTCTTCTTCACTGAACAACGCTGAATCATTCCCAAAGCAGGTCCATCCTGTGCACTGACTGCGGCAGGGGTCCTGTGGAAAAAATAGTCTATGATCATGTAATTGAAGACTGGGTCATAATGCATACACATTAGGGGTTGAATTAAGGTTGCAGACACATCTCCTAACTTCTGAACGCTTGACTTCTCAATCTTAACAATGTTCTTTTAGTGAAGTTTTTTCGCTCTATAATTTCCGAGTTTTTCAAAAAAGCCAACTGAAAAAAAACCACAGAAATTCCATCCTGTGGCACTGTCCCAGGGCGGCTGGCCCTTCTAAAGGGAGATAGGTCTCAGCAACACCTTTGCTGCAGCTGATTTGCTTCCTCAGGTGGAAAAAATGAATCGAGTCATGTGACAAGCGCTCATGTGATTGAATCTGGTCTTTGATAGTATGTCTACACAGCATGCAGGGTCCCACGACAGCGAGTCTCAGAGCCTGGGTGTACCTCATGGGGCTCACAGTGCTAAAAATGGCTGTGTAGACACTCAGGCTTGGGCTCTGAAGCCACTCCCCTTCCCTAGGTTTCAGAGCCCAAGACTCAACCTGAGCCCAAATGCCTACACAGCTATGTTTAGCATCGTAGCATGACCCCCCACAAACTCAAGTCTGTAGACTGAGGCTCTGAGACTCATAAGAACGGCCGTACTGGGTCAGGCCAAAGGTCCATCTAACCCAGTATCCTGTTTTCCGACAGTGGCCAATGCCAGGTGCCCCAGAGGGAATTAACAGAACAGGTAATCACAGAATCATAGAAGATTAGGATTGGAAGACACCTCAGGAGGTCATCTAGTCCAACCCCCTGCTCATCAAGTGATCCATCCCCTGCCGCCCACTCCCAGCTTGTGGCAAACAGATGCTAGGGATACCATCCCTGCCCATCCTGGCTAATAGTCATTGATGGACCTGTCCTCCATGTACTTATCTAGTTCTTTTTTGAACCCTGTTATAGTCTTGGCCTTCACAACATCCTTTGGCAAAGAGTTCTACAGGTTGACTGCATGTTGTGTGAAGAAAGACTTCCTTTTGTTTGTTTTTAAACCCGCTGTCTATTAATTTCATTTGGTGACCCCCTAGTTCTTGTGTTAAGAGAAGAAATAATTAACACTTCCTTATTTACTTTCTCCACACATGTCATGATTTTATAGACCTCTATCATATCCTCCCTTAGTTGTCTCTTTTCCAAGCTGAAAAGTGGTTTGAGCATTGGCCTGCTAAACCCAGGGTTGTGAGTTCAATCCCTGAGGGGGCCATTTAGGGCTCTGGGGCAAAAATTGGTGATTGGTCCTGCTTTGAGCAGGGAGTTGGACTACATGACCTCCAGAAGTCCCTTCCAACCCTGAGATTCTGTGATTCTATGAGATACTTTCCCACATAACGTGTAGCTAGACTGTGGCACTGCTTGCCATAAGAAGTCCTTCAGGCCAAGAAATTAGTAAGATTAAAAAAAAAGATTGGACATTTACCTGAATATCAAGAATCTCCACAGTGGTTGTGATTAATGATAACAAACACTTGGAAAAGGTTATTAAAATTCATGCTTCAGGCTTAAGCCAATTTCTTTTAGAAACCGGGATGAGACTTAAAGTGTGGGGGCAAATTATCCCACATCTGCTAATGTGGGGTTGCTACACCTTCCTCTGAAGCATCTGGCCACTGTCAGGGGCTAGATGGACCTTGGGTCTGATCCAGTCTGGCAATCTCTGTGTTCTTAATATTCATTACTTGCTGACATGAAATGTCCCTTAATAGGGCTCATATAGTTTCTGAATATCCCCAGAGCAGTAACACAACATTCCCCTCTCCATGGTCCCTAGCCACGAACTCTGGTGTTGTCCAGGCTCTGTCAGTCCTTTCTGCTAAGACATTGGCTTCTGTGACATAGAAAGAGTCCTAGATCCTGAGGGCAGAAGGACCATTATGATCATCTAGTCTGACCCTCTATATAGCACAGGCCAGAGAATTTCAGCCAGGGATTCCTGCTTCAAATCGATATGTTGTGGCCAAGTTAGACACCCAATCCTGATTGAACCACTGAAGTGATGCCAATCTGCCACATCCCTTGGTAAGTACAAGCTTAGACCAGGGCTGAAATCCAGCAACGTCTTATTTCCAAGAGGTCATCAAACAATCGCTTTCATTCACTAGTAACATGGGCTGGATTTGAACCCAGATCTAGAATGCAAAGGCACCATCGCCCTTTGCCACTCCCCTGAACTGTCCTGCCCCTCTGGCTGGCTGTCTTGTTGGGTATGTGTTGTGAGGGCTTTGTGTGATTTCAGCTGGGTTTGGGATTGCATTCAGCATCTGATATCCCCATACAGGCCTGTCTTCCCAGCAAGCTAAGCTCTTAGAAAACAAGATGTTTATATACCAAATGTTCAATAATTTACAAAAAAAATATCCAAGCCACTGCTTTCTCAGTGATATCCAGCAAGCAGGGCAGTTCTTGTTACTCTATGACAAAGCTATTACCAGATTAGTGACTGATCCAGTGTAAATGTGAGCAAGTCTGGTTTCAACTCTCTGATCCTTCACTCTCTTAGAGGTAACTATTATACTTGGGAGAAATAATTTCCTGTACTATGTGGGCTGAGCGCGGGAGGGAAAGGAAGGTGGATGGTGGAATCCATTGCATCTGTGACTGGTGTTGATTTGCTAATAGGAAAGAGGGAAAAAAGGGCTGGCTCATTCAAAAGAGGGTCAGAAGAAAAAGCCAGTGACAAATGCCTGGAAAAATCATGGAGCAACCAATTCAAGGAATCAATTCTGAAGCACTTAGAGGAAAGGAAAGTGATCAGGAACAGTCAGCATGGGTTCACCAAGGGCAAGTCATGCCTGACTAATCTAACTGCCTTCTATGACGAGATAACTGGCTCTGTGGATGAGGGGAAAGCAGTGAACGTGTTGTTCCTTGACTTTAGCAAAACTTTTGACACCGTCTCCCACAGTATTCTTGCCAGTAAGTTAAAGAAGTATGGGCTGGATGAATGGACTATAAGGTGGATAGAAAGTTGGCTAGATTGTCGGGCTCAACGGGTAGTGATCAATGGCTCCATGTCTAGTTGGCAGCCAGTATCAAGTGGAGTGCCCCAAGGGTCGGTCCTGGGACCGGTTTTGTTCAATATCTTCATAAATGATCTGGAGGATGTTGTGGATTGCACCCTCAGCAAGTTTGCAGATGACACTAAACTGGGAGGAGAGGTAGATACGCTGGAGGGTAGGGATAGGATACAGAGGGACCTAGACAAATTGGAGGATTGGGCCAAAAGAAATCTGATGAGGTTCAACAAGGACAAGTGCAGAGTGCTGCACTTAGGATGGAGGAATCCCATGCACTGCTACAGACTAGGGACCGAATGGCTGGGCAGCAGTTCTGCAGAAAAGGACCTAGGGGTGACAGTGGACGAGAGGCTGGATATGAGTCAACAGTGTGCCGTTGTTGCCAAGAAGGCCAATAGCATTTTGGGCGGTTTTAGTAGGGGCATTGCTAGCGGCTCGAGGGACGTGATCGTTCCCCTCTATTCGACATTGGTGAGGCCTCATCTGGAGTACTGTGTCCCGTTTTGGGCCCCACACTACAAGAAGAATGTGGAAAAATTGGAAAGCGTCCAGCGGAGGGCAACAAAAATGATTAGGGGACTGGAACACATGACTTATGAGGAGAGGCTGAGGGAACTGGGATTGTTTAGTCTGCGGAAGAGAAGAATGAGGGGGGATTTGATAGCTGCTTTCAGCTACCTGAAAGGGGGTTCCAAAGAGGATGGCTCTAGACTGTTCTCAGTGGTAGCAGATGACAGAACGAGGAGTAATGGTCTCAAGTTTCAGTGGGGGAGGTTTAGGTTGGATATTAGGAAAAACTTTTTCACTAGGAGGGTGGTGAAGCACTGGAATGGGTTACCTAGGGAGGTGGTGGAATCTCCTTCCTTTGAGGTTTTTAAGGTCAGGCTTGACAAAGCCCTGGCTGGGATGATTTAGTTGGGGATTGGTCCTGCTTTGAGCAGGGGGTTGGACTAGATGACCTCCTGAGGTCCCTTCCAACCCTGATATTCTATGATTCTATGAATGGACTGGGTCAGAGCTGAGGTCCGTCTAGTCCAGTTTCTTGTCTGTGGCCAGCACCAGATGCTTCAAAAGCAAGTGCCAGAACCCCCACAATGGGCAGCTGTGGAATAATCTACCCAGAGAGGAAGAGTCTTCCTGATCCCCTCACTTAGTACTTGACTTGCGTCTTGCAGCTGGAGGCTTTAGGATTTTTCATCCCATCTCCTGTCACTGGGGATGTCCGATCCTTCTTTGAATCCTATTCAGCTCTTCGGTCCCGATCCTCAGAGACATTTAGGCATTTACATGGATTTCAATGGGAGCTAAGTGCCTAAATTCCTTTGCAGATCTGGGCCTTGGCCTCAATAATTCTTTGTGGCAGTGAGTTCCACTGGTTACATATATGTTGTATAAAAGGTATTGCCTTTTATCTGGTTCACATCCATTGTCTGTCAGTTTCACTGACTGACACCTTTGGTTTTCTATTGTTCTATTATGAGAAAGGGTAAAACGGACCACAGTAACTGCCAGACCGGATCAGAGCCAGGCTCCATCTAGCCCAGCTTCCTGTCTCCAGCAGTGGTCAGCACTGGGTGCTTCAGAGGAAGGTGCTACGAACCCCAGAGCAGCAGTTAGGTGATAACCTGATCCCAGGGAAAGTTTCCTCTGACTCCCAATAGCTGGAGGCTGGCTGGAGCCCTAGTAAACGGCTTATTATTTTATAGATCTCTTCCATGTCCTCTTATCCACGTTCTCCTGAAACTTAACAGACACAAGTCCTTTAATATCTCCTAATACAGAGGTTTCTCTGTGCATTTTTGTTGTCTGTCTCTGGACGTGGCTATTTCTGCAGTATCCTTGCTAAGATGTAGCAACCAGAACTGAGCCCAGTACCCCAGGCAAGGACATACCAGTGGTATAAATAATGGCATTCTCATGTATTCATTATTACTTCCTATCCCATTCAATATGCATCTTAATTTTGTTTGGTTTTTTGACCAGTTTTGCACAGAAAGAGGAAATTGTCATGTATTTGGTCACAATGACCCCGAGGTCTTTTTCCAAGGTAGCACTCCCTTATTATTATTACAGAATCCAGAGGCTCCGGTCAGGATCAAGGATCCTTTGCGCTAGGTTCTGTACAAACACCTAGCATGACATGGTCCTGGCCCTCAAGAGTTTGCTCTGAGAGATGGTTGAAATTTTTCATTCAAACTGTTCATTCAACAAAATATGGTGGTTTTTGGTTTTTGGGGTTTTTTTTTTGTCAAAATGGATACTTCAGTGGGAAATGTTGGATTTTGACTTTTTGTTTTGTTTTCTTTTCATCAAAACTATGACACCTGAAAATGTTTCCCCTTGCAGTGACCAAAACCTGAAAAGTTTCCTCTGGACTTTCTCAATCTGCAGGTACTGAATCCAATTTTTGATGGACAGCTTTTCAATGAAAACCCGAAAACTTCTGAAGAAAAAAATTGATGAAAATGAATTTTTTTGTTGCTGCTGTTATTTGGGGGTTTTTTTTTGTTTTGTTTTTTTAAGGGAGGATAAGATTTCCTGACCAACTGTGTTTAAAATTTAGGGCCTGATCCTGAAAATACTTATGCCCATGAGCAGTTGTGCATGTAAGGATGCACAGGATGTAGTCCAAGATCAGTACTTCCAGGAATGATGGAGATTGTTTCACAATGCCGTGAGGTCGCAGTTTCCCTCCTGGAAGCAGCATGTATGAAAGTGCTTTAAACCCAGAGAAGCTCCTCCTAGTACTGAATGCTTACCGCTACCTGTGGAAATCAGGTCTCTGCCGCTGACCAACCCTTCGCTTCCTGGCCTTTCTAACAAACTAGCTGACTGAGCCATCACGCTGCATGGGGTATTGAATAAAGGGGGTGACTTCAGGACTGATTATTACTCTTTGTCACGTGACAGCTGAGTTTCATAAAGCAATGTCCAAATAATGCAGCAGTGTTTCTGGGTCTTGAGTCTTTTGGTCAAGCCTGTATATTTGAAAGCCATTTCTTATTCATCTGGGGATATCTCACTGAATCAGTTCCCAGCATTGGTGAACCTCAGTCCTTCCTCTTCTCTGCCAGGGGCACACAACAGTTTAGCCTCTGGAGGGCTGTAATAGTTTGGTCTAATTCTGGTTGTTGTTTTTGTGTGGGGGTAGCTGGGTGGTGTTTAGTGGCCTGTGATATACCGGAGGTCAGAGTAGAGCAGGGGTGGGCAAACTTTTTGGCCCGAGGGCCACATGAGGGAATAGAAATTGTATGGTGGGCCATGAACGCTCCCAAAATTAGGGATGGGGTGCTGGAGGGGGGTGCGGGCTCTGGGGTGGGGCTGGGGATGAGGAGTTTGGGGTGTAGGAGGGTGCTGTGGGCTGGGATCGAGGGGTTCGGAGGACGGGAGGGAGATCAGGGCTGAGGCAGGGGTGCAGGAAGGGGTGCAGGTTCCAGCTGGGGGTGTGGGCTCTGGGTTGGGGCTGGGGATGAGGAGTTTGGGGTTCAGGAGGGTTCTCTGGGCTTGGACCGAGGGGTTCAGAGAGCAGGGGGGGATCAGGGCTGGGGAAGAGGGTTGGTGCAGGGGGTTGGGGTGTGGGGAGAGGCTCAGGGGGTGCAGGCTCCAAGCGGCGCTTACCTCAAGCGGCTCCCAGAAGCAGCGGCATGTCCCCTCTCTGGCTCCTACGCGGATGTGCGGCCAGGCAGCTTTGCACCCTGCCGCATCCACAGGCACTGCCCCTGCAGCTCCCATTGGAGCATGTAGGAGCCTGAGCGGGGCCATGCTGTGGCTTCCGGGAGCCATGTGGTGCGGCTCGCAGGCCGGCTTAAAATGGCTTGTGGGCCGAATCCGGCCCGCGGGCCGTAGTTTGCCCACCCCTGGACTAGAGGGTCTGGGGTCCCTTCTATCTTTATCACAGACAAGAGTAGGAAACAACATGTTGCTGCCCCACTCACATAATTTTGGGGTCATCTAATAATGGTCTCCCCTCTTTGGGTATCTTTTACTGTACTGGCTTTGTGTATAGGACGTGTATATGTTGTGCTCTACTGCCTGACCACAGGTAGGCTATGGACCTACTATTAGTGGTAGCTTTAAAAGATTCTCCTTTTGCTCAAGTGGTTGAAGCCTGTGGTTTTGGAGCTAAAGTACTTGGGTTCTAGTCCAGGCTCCTTACGTGCCTTTGTGTGATTTATATAGTCATGATTTCTGCTGTCTAAACTATCTGGATTCTTTACTCTGTGTGTGTTTCTGTATATGCTTGAGAAGCAACATTGTGATAGGAGTCTGGATCACAGCAGTAGCTAGAAGCCCCACCTGAAATCAGGGCCCGATTGTGCTAGGCACTGTACAGACACATAAGATAAGAGAGTCCCTGCTCCAAAGGTCACACAGCAGATCGGTGGCCAAACAAAGAATAGAATCGGGGTTATCCGCATCCATGCCCTAGCCACTAGACAACACTGCCTCTGATAAGAAACTGGTCTTTATTTCCTGGCCCCAGTTACCTGTCCTGGGTGAGAGTTGCAAAAGTTTAATACTCCTGTCACATAGCAGGGTCAGTATCCACTGGCAGGCAGATGAAGTCTATTGTAACCAAGACTTGTAGATAGGGGGAAGCGGTAGATGTGGTATATCTTGACTTTAGTAAAGCTTTTGATACTTCTCACATGAACTTCTCATATACAAACTAGGGAAATACAACCTAGATGGATTTCAGAGTAGCAGCCATGTTAGTCTGTATCCGCAAAAAGAAAAGGAGTACTTGTAGCATCTTAGAGACTAACAAATGTATTTGCGCATAAGCTTTCGTGGGCTAAAACCCACTTCATCGGATGCATGCAGTGGAAAATACAGTAGGAAGATAGATATATATATATATAGAGAGAGAGAGAGAGAGAGATATGCACACAGGGTGTTGCCATACCAACTATAATGGGAGTAATCAGTTAAGGTGAGCTATTATCAGCAGGAGAAAAAAACCTTTTGTAGTGATAATCAGGATGGCCCATTTCCAGCAGTTGACAAGAAGGTGTGAGTAACAGTAGGGGGAAAAATAAGCATGGGGAAATAGTTTTTAGTTTGTGTAATGACCCATCCACTCCCAGTCTTTAATCAAGCCTAATTTAATGGTGTCCCGTTTGCAAATTAATTCCAATTCAGCAGTTTCTCATTGGAGTCTGTTTTTGAAGTTTTTTTGTTGTAGTATTGTGACTTTTAGGTCTGTAATCAACTGAACAGGGAGATTGAAGTGTTCTCCAACTGGGTTTTGAATGTTATAATTCTTGACGTCTGATTTGTGTCCATTTATTCTTTTGCATAGAGACTGTCCGGTTTGGCCAATATACATGGCAGAGGGGCATTGCTGGCACATGATGGCATATATCACATTGGTAGATGTGCAGGTGAACGAGTCTGATAGTGTGGCTGATGTGATTAGGTCCTATGATGGTGTCCCCTGAATAGATATGTGGACAGAGCTGGCAACGGGGTCTGTTGCAAGGATAGGTTCCTGGGTTAGTGTTTTTGTTGTGTGGTTGCTGGTGAGTATTTGCTTCAGATTGGGGTCCTGTCTGTAAGCAAGGACTGGCCTGTCTCCCAAGGTCTGTGAGAGTGAGGGATCGTCCTTCAGGATAGGTTGTAGATCCTTGATGATGCGCTGGAGAGGTTTTAGTTGGGGGCTGGAGGTAACGGCTTGTGGAGTTCTGTTACTTTCTTTGTTGGGCCTGTCCTGTAGTAGGTGACTTCTGGGTACTCTTCTCGCTCTGTCAATCTGTTTCTTCACTTCAGCAGGTGGGTATTGTAATTGTAAGAATGCTTGATAGAGATCTTGTAGGTGTTTGTCTCTGTCTGAGGTGTTGGAGCAAATGTGTTTGTATTGTAGAACTTGGCTGTAGACAATGGACCATGTGGGGTGGTCTGGATGAAAGCTGGAGGCATGTAGGTAAGTGTAGTGGTAAGTAGGTTTCCGGTATAGGGTGGTGTTTATGTGACCATCGCTTATTAGCATTGTAGTGTCCAGGAAGTGGCTCTCTTGTGTGGACTGGTCCAGGGTGAGGTTGATGTTGAAATTATGGTGGAATTCCTCAAGGGCTTCTTTTCGCGGCTACCACTCTGAAACCTATTCCCAAGGAGTAATTATCAGTGGTTCACAGTCAAGCTGGAAGGACATAACGAGTGGGGTCCCCCAGGGATCAGTTCTGGGTCCGGTTCGGTTCAATATCTTCATCAATGATTTAGATAATGGCATAGAGAGTACACTTATAAAGTTTGCAGATGATACAAAGCTGGGAGGGGTTGCAAGTGCTTTGGAGGATACGATTATAATTCAAAAGGATCTGGACAAACTGGAGAAATGGTCTGAAATAAATAGGATGAAATTCATTAAGGGCAAATGCAAAGTACTCCACTTAGGAAGGAACAATCAGTTGTACGCATACAAAATGAGAAATGACTGTCTAGGAAGGAGTAGTGCAGAAAAGGATCTGGGGGTCACTATGGATCACAAGCTAAATGTGAGTCAACAATGTAACCATTGGCACTACTCTGGCCAGACCAGAGTTCCATGGAGTGGATGTAGTTGGCCAGTCTGGAGGCCCAGCATTGTTCTCGTGCTGCCAGCTTGGCAGAGCCCACTTGCTCCAGAGGTGGTTGTCCATGTATATGGTGAAGAAGACAGCTGCCAGGTAGCCCTTAAACTTCTTGGTGATGGCCCAGACCAGGGTCAGGAATTCAAATTCCAAGGAGCTGTAGCATTCATCGTTCCATTCTGACTGTTTCAATCCCCAGCTGGCGATCACCCTCTTCTGATTGTCATAGTCCAGGGGGAGCAGAGCTCCCAGGCCCTGATGGCTTGCTTCCATATACAGTTTGAATGGGAGGGTGTAATCCAGGTAGGCCAGTTTCAGTGCCTTCACCAGGGCAGACTTCAAGCATTCGAAAGTCCCAGTTCAGAGGGTCTTTCCGGGCAGCCCTGCCCTTGGAGAGCCCCGGTAGCAGGGCGTGTAGGAGCAGCCAGCTTGGCAAAGTCTTTTATGAAATGTCTATAGTATCCAACAAACCCAAGTATTTCTGGACAACTCATATTGTGGTGGGCATTGGTCACGTCTCAACGACCTGCACCGTCTCTGCTTGCTTGATACCCCCTCCCCCCGCTGTCACAACATGGCCCAGATATGCCACTTTCTCCTTCAGAAATTGGCCCTTGGAGGGTTTGATTGTCAGTCCATATCAGGTTAGTTGGGTGAACACCACTTCCAGTGTTTCAGG
Organism: Chelonia mydas; assembly: GCF_015237465.2. Lineage (NCBI taxonomy): Eukaryota > Metazoa > Chordata > Testudines > Cheloniidae > Chelonia > Chelonia mydas. The sequence goes on along the minus strand of NC_051259.2, from coordinate 15,190,936 downwards.
TGCTTCTCATGTCTCTGAGTATACAATGATGTCACCCAGGTACAGGAAGATTGTCTTGAAGTTCTTCCTGCCCACACAATCACTGGAATGTCCCTGGAGCATTGCAGAGGCTGAACAGCATGCGCATTAACTCGGAGAGTTCATGGGTGTGGTGAAGGCCATTTTTTCCCTAGTCCTCCGGCACCATCACTATCTGCCAATACCTGCTAGTCAGGTCAATGGTGGAGAACAGGGAGGCAGACTGAAGGGCGGTCAATGCTGTGTGCCGGGTAGTGAGCATGCACCCTTATGCATAACTCGGTTACCTTTCTGACAGTCCACACAGAAGTGGAGTTTCCCATCTTTTTTCTTGACCAGGACAATGGAGGCTGCCCAGGCACAATAGCCTGAAAACGCCTGCCTACTTCATTTCATTGAGTATCTCTTTCATTGGTTGGTAGAAAGCAGGTGGGACTGGCAGAACCTCTCTCTAATCAGGGCATGGTCAGTGACAGTCTGGTGCTGGATGTGGGTCATGCACCCCAAGGCAGCTGGGTGCGTGACCCACATCCAGCACCAGATTGCACCCAAAGGCAGCTGGGTGCTTGGAGAAGGCAGCAGAGTGTTTCCGAATCAGCTCAATTAGACATTCCCTCTGTTCCATGATTACTAGCGCAGTGCCCATGCTTATCTCCTGGAGCCAGGCCTCTCCAGGGCCTTCACTAGCACTGCTCAGCAAGGCAATGCAGACACTCCCAGCGTCTGGTCTCTTTCTGGGGATCACCACATCTTCCCAGTCAACTCTGAGGCAACCCCCCTTTCTTCACAGACACTAGGCTGCGAGCCACCAAAATGGGCTTTGCACCAGTGCCAGGGTATGGCTCCAGCTGGCAGATTAATTCTTGCCCCTTATGACAGTCTTTGTTTTACACAGGAGAATGGTCTCCTCACAGGGGCAGGTGTCCCAGATCTTAGCCTTTCCAATCTCACTGTGCATGTTGGCAAAGTGGGGCAGTTCTGTCTTTCTCTGATGGCGTCTGCCACGCCCTCCTCCCCTGACGGGGTAGCTGGGACTCATGAGCCCGCAGCGGCTCCGGCAGTTCATAATAGCAAAGCTGCAGCAGGCTCGTGCCTAAAACAACAGCGGACGGGACATTGTTTCAGTGTCACTTATAACGATCCCCTGTTGACAAAGCATCCTGGAGTCCAGCTGTATGCCGGCAAGCCCGGACCCACATAAGGGATGCTGAGCCTGTTCCCGGCAAGTCGCTGGATCCAGTTGTTGCGGGGTTCGATAAGTCTTCTGGCCCCCAGTGCCAGAGTAATATCCTTTTCTGGATCATAAGTGTCAGCTGCAGCAGGGTCAGTCTCCTAGCAACACACTGGAGACAGCTGATCCCACAGGGCCTGTCTGATTGGTGGGGGGATGGACACTACAGGAGAACCTCAGAGTTACAAACACCAGAGTTAGAAACTGACTCGTCAACCACACACCTCATTTGGAACCGGAAGTGCACAAGGAGGCAGCAGGAGAGACAAAAGAAAAAGAAAAAGCAAACACAGCACAGTACTGTGTTAAACGTAAACAGGGTTGCCAAACCTCCAGGACTGGCCTGGAGTCGCCAGGAATTAAAGATTAATCTTTAATTAAAGATTATGTCATGTGATGAAATCTCCAGGAATACGTCCAACCAAAATTGGCAGCCCTAAACATAAACTACTAAAAAAATAAAGGGAAAGCAGCACTTTTCTTCACAGAATCCTAGAATCTCAGGGTTGGAAGGCACCTGAGGAAATTGCCTAGTCCAACCCCCTGCTCAAAGCAGGACCAATCCCCAACTCCCCAGATCCCTAAATGGCCCTCTTAAGGACTGAGCTCACAACCCTGGGTTTAGCAGGCCAACGCTCAAACCACTGAGCTATTGCTCCCCCCCCCCCCCCCCCCGCGCTCCCTTCTGCATAGTAAAGTTTCAAAGCTGCATTAAGTCAATGTTCAATTGCAAACTTTTTAAAGAACAACCATAATCACAAAAGCCAGAGCTCACTGGCTGCCCAATGCATTCTCTGCCTGCAGCTGCTTTGGCCTTGCCTCCTGCCTGGTCTTGTGCCTACTTCAGCCCCTGCCCTTCTCTATCCTTGACACCCCAGCTCTGACCCCTGGCGCCACTTCCTGACCGCATCTCCGGCTCACCCCCTAGCTCTGGCATTTGGCTGCTGATCCCTGGCTCTGACCCTCAGCAGTGTTCTCCACTACGAGTTGTCCCATGGTCCTGATCCTTGACTCCAGCTGCGCTCTGCTCTAATCTCCAGGCAAGGCAACCCCCATGGCTCTGACCATTAGATCTGATTACTCATGTCCCAGTCATGTCCCTGACAATTTGAACAGCCCCAGAGAGCAAGGAGTAGCTAGGAGGTTCACCCCCATTAAAGGTTCTTTCTTCCTGACGGAGGTGATGGACACCTGGCAGAGGCTACAGACCCAGACTGTGGCCCTGCGGGTACAGGTCTCACTCACCTGGGGCCATGGTCCCTTGGGAAATGAAGATTCTGCTGCCAGCCAAGTTTGACAGTGACTGTGGGAAATTTTATGGCTTCCTGAATCAGCGGCTGCTCCTGTTCATGCTACAACCCTTGTCATTTCCCATTGGCCAGGTCGAGTGGGGCTTACTGTCAGCCTGCTAATTGGGGAGGCCCTGGCCTGGGCGTCCCCCCTCCTGGAGACTCCCAGCCCCTGGCTAGGCCAGCTGGAGGAATTCATTGACGCCATGGCAATTGGTTTGTGATATCCTGACTCATACCCACTCCACCAAGAGCGCTCTTCAGAACCTATGCCAGGGGAATAGAGCAGTCACCAGGTTTGGTGCAGAATTCCAGTACCTAGCGGATGACACTAGATGGCACTACCGTTTCTGGCATGACTTGAATGAAGAAATTAAGGAAAAACTGGCATGGGTGGAGCCAGCATCTGACCTAGACGCCCTGGTCTAGCTGTGAATCAGCATTGACAATCGCCTGGCTAAACGCCAACTAAAAAGGGAGTCCATTTTTTACCCCCATAGGCCAACCAGATTTGACCCTGCCTTACTGATGCAGGAAGGAGCCGGTGACGAGCCTAAGACTTATGCCTATCGTGCAGGGAGCCTGCGCACTATATCCAGAGATGCCCCAGTAAGACTCATTTCCTGACCCAGTCGGGAAAGCCCATTTTGTCAACTGGTACCCTGGCCATGGTTAGCCAGCGAGCCACCATCTTCGAACTTCCTCTTCAGTTCTGACATCCTGCCATGTCTGAAGTTGAGCTGAGGTGGACTCAGGGGCATCCGACAACTTCATGGGCTGAGATTTTGCTCAGACTGATAACATTCCCACTCAGCATAAGAGCCTCTCCGATTTGGTGGAATGCATTGATGGGTCCCCTCTCTCCTTTGGCTCATCTAACAACACTGCTGACTGTGGCTCATCTAACAACGCTGCTAACGATGGCCACACTCCAGGGCCACTGGGAAGTTCTGCAATTTGGACTGATCTCATCCCTCGTTTCTCCTCTATCCTCTGTATTCCTTGGCTGGTCACCCATGACCCGCACATCCAGTGGGGATCAGGCACAGTGCACTTTGCATCAAGATTCTGCTGCCATTTATGTCTCCCAGGGTCAGGCGTCAGACCCAAACCCCCTCGTGATGCAGCTGCTGACAGGGGGACTTAAAGGTAGATGCTGCCTTCTCTGTCATCCCTTCATCTACTTTGGGTATTCTGGAGAAAAATCATAGAATCATAGAATCATAGAATATCAGGGTTGGAAGGGACCCCAGAAGGTCATCTAGTCCAACCCCCTGCTCAAAGCAGGACCAAGTCCCAGTTAAATCGTCCCAGCCAGGGCTTTGTCAAGCCTGACCTTAAAAGCCTGTAAGGAAGGAGATTCTACCACCTCCCTAGGTAACCCATTCCAGTGTTTCACCACCCTCTTAGTGAAAAAGTTTTTCCTAATATCCAATCTAAACCTCCCCCATTGCAACTTGAGACCATTACTCCTCGTTCTGTCATCTGCTACCATTGAGAACAGTCTAGAGCCATCCTCTTTGGAACCCCCTTTCAGGTAGTTGAAAGCAGCTATCAAATCCCCCCTCATTCTTCTCTTCTGCAGACTAAACAATCCCAGCTCCCTCAGCCTCTCCTCATAAGTCATGTGCTCTAGACCCCTAATCATTTTTGTTGCCCTTCGCTGGACTCTTTCCAATTTATCCACATCCTTCTTGTAGTGTGGGGCCCAAAACTGGACACAGTACTCCAGATGAGGCCTCACCAGTGTCGAATAGAGGGGAACGATCACGTCCCTCGATCTGCTCGCTATGCCCCTACTTATACATCCCAAAATGCCATTGGCTTTCTTGGCAACAAGGGCACACTGCTGACTCATATCCAGCTTCTCGTCTACTGTCACCCCTAGGTCCTTTTCCGCAGAACTGCTGCCTAGCCATTCGGTCCCTAGTCTGTAGCGGTGCATTGGATTCTTCCATCCTAAGTGCAGGACCCTGCACTTATCCTTATTGAACCTCATCAGATTTCTTTTGGCCCAATCCTCCAATTTGTCTAGGTCCCTCTGTATCCTATCCCTACCCTCCAGCGTATCTACCACTCCTCCCAGTTTAGTATCATCCGCAAATTTGCTGAGAGTGCAATCCACACCATCCTCCAGATCATTTATGAAGATATTGAACAAAACGGGCCCCAGGACCGACCCCTGGGGCACTCCACTTGACACCGGCTGCCAACTAGACATGGAGCCATTGATCACTACCCGTTGAGCCCGACAATCTAGCCAGCTTTCTACCCACCTTATAGTGCATTCATCCAGCCCATACTTCCTTAACTTGCTGACAAGAATGCTGTGGGAGACCGTGTCAAAAGCTTTGCTAAAGTCAAGAAACAATACATCCACTGCTTTCCCTTCATCCACAGAACCAGTAATCTCATCATAAAAGGCGATTAGATTAGTCAGGCATGACCTTCCCTTGGTGAATCCATGCTGACTGTTCCTGATCACTTTCCTCTCCTCTAAGTGCTTCAGGATTGATTCTTTGAGGACCTGCTCCATGATTTTTCCAGGGACTGAGGTGAGGCTGACTGGCCTGTAGTTCCCAGGATCCTCCTTCTTCCCTTTTTTAAAGATTGGCACTACATTAGCCTTTTTCCAGTCATCCGGGACTTCCCCCGTTCGCCACGAGTTTTCAAAGATAATGGCCAAGGGCTCTGCAATCACAGCCGCCAATTCCTTCAGCACTCTTGGATGCAAATCAAGACTACACTGATGTCTTTGACTAAAGGAGGGAAGATGTCTTACCATCGCATCACAGTTATGATTGCCCCATGGACCAACAGCCTGGGGCTAACGTTCCGTTCGGCTGTATTTATTCCCTCTCAGCTGGAACTCCACACTATTCTGGGAATACCTCAGTGATCATTTAGATAAGGGGTTTATTCATCCTCCTACCTCTCCAGCCGGAGTTCGGATAATTTTCATGGCAAAAAAAGACAGCTCCGTGCACCTGTGTGTTGATTACTGGGCTCTGAATAGAGTGACAGTTTGAAATCACTGCCTTTTGCCACTTACTAATGAACTTTTGAGAGATTTTGCTGGGCTAGGTTTTGCTATGTACCTTCATGGCGCCTACAACCAGATCCGTACCAAGGAAGGCAACAAGTGGATGACAGCGTTCCATGCTTGATTCGGACATTTTGAGTCTTTAGTTATGCCATTTGGGCTATGTCTGCCAATCATCAGGCCAAGTTCTGCTCTAGGCCCTGGACCAGGGAGGGCTCCTCCTGGTGATGGAACAGAGAGTCACTGGAGGCTATTGGTGAAGTCCCTGAGTGTCTCAGTAGGTTTCTGAGCCCGAGCAAAGAACTCCCTCATCTGTTCAGAGGTGTAGGGGAGGAGGGCCCATAAATCTGATCCAGTTGCTTAAAAATATTTTTGACTGTAACATTCTGGTCATCTGCACCTCCCTGCGGGAGGCTCCCCGCACCTGGCCCACCAGGATCCCCACCATCTTGTACTCAGGGAGGCAGTGCATGTTAAATGTGGACTCCAGCGCTGCCCGGAAAGCCGGGAAGCTGGTCTGGGGATCCCTTGTAAACGGAGGTAAGCGTGCAGCCCGCATGGGGTATGCCACAGTGGAAAGGGCAGGCTGCCCAGAGGGGGCTGGGTTGGGGGAGGCTGGCCGAGGGGCTGTGTTATTCAAAGATGCCTCAATCCTCTAACTGCCTGTGCAGCAGGCACGTTCCCAAGGGTCCCTGCCTAACTCCCCAAAGCCCGTTCGTGACGCCACTTGTCAGGTGGCGGATTCTCAGGGCTGAGGAAGAGGTCCCAGATCCACAACCCAGAGATGCCTCTGCACGAATACCAGCCCATCCTTCGAGGGGAGTCCGAGTTAACCCCGGAGCAAGTATCACGCTTAACAAGAGAGCAACACGTGCACCAAAGCCAGCAGTAAATCCAGGGAAGGACCTTTAGTAGGGGTTAGACAGACTCGCTTTCCCTGATACAGCACCCAGCTCCCCACATGTCTAGTTAGACACTCACACAGACTCTCTGCACAGCTCCTTGGGTCAGTCCAACAGCCCGTGCACTCTGGCTGTGGGCGCTGGAGAGTGAGTCCTGCTATGCACTTTCACCTGTCCCACCAGTTCCTGGCGGTGTCCCAGGAGCCCCCTCTGCAATCACCCGCGCAGCAGCTGCCTTAGTCAAACCCCTCACCCTGGCGCTTGGGAGTGCCTGCCCCCCATGCAGCGCTGTGGCTTCTTTGTTCTCTCTTCAAACTTTGTGGGGCTTGTGTCCTGTCCCATCCTGCCCCCACCCCATCTGCTTGTTGACTCAAACCCACCCAGTCTGTCGTCCAATCTGTGTCCTTGTTTTGGAGTGACAGCCGAATCTGGCTGGCTGGGAGAAGTGCCACTCCAAAACAAGGACACAGATTGGGCTACAGATTTAGTTGCGGGCAGGGGGAGGAAGAGGAAGGAGGAAAGGCAGGGTAAGGGGGAGAGGGGCTCTACCCAATATCATGAAGTGGCATGGGAACCCCAGTATATTGTCTAGCCCCACTGAGGTTGATGAGAAGGATTGTCTGTGACTGCGATCATCTCTTTGTTTTTAAAAGAGCCTAGCGCCCCTGGAGAGCTACCCAGACAAGAAGTTCAGGTTCAGGTCATTGCCTGTTGAGTTAGTGCTGGGAGTGCCAGCCCTGGAAATCAACAGCCTCTATTTATACCTGCAACAAGTATTGCACAGGCAATCTTCCCATGCCCCGGTCCATTCCAGTGCCCTGGTCTGCTTCCATAGCACGTGTTCCGGAACACCAAAGCCTTCAGCAGAACTACCTCTATCACCTTCACAGAGGAGGGCAGGAGACCCAATAGCCCATCTACAGTGGTGGCTGCTTATATGGAGAATGGCTTTCATTCTGTGCATTTATGTAGCACATTTAGTCTGAGGATCTCAAAGTGCTTGGTAAAGGTAGGTCAGTATCATTACCCCCATTTCACAGATGTGGAAACTGAGGCACAGAGCAGGGAAGTGACTTGCCGAAGGTTACAAGGTAAGTGAGTGGCAGAATCGGCGTCCTGATTTTATGCTCACACGGTGCTATAAATCAGGAGTAACCCAGGTAAAGACAATGAAGTTTTGTTGGGATAGAGAGAAGTACCAAGGAGAGGAGGCTCAGATCCATAGCAATCCAGACTCCCAGCACAGTACACTAGCTACAATTAACTTGAATTGGCTTTGAACTAGCATCCTTATGAGTCAGGGCTCTGTGGCCTCATTGTTAATTCCCTGAGCCATGCTGTGCTCCCCGACTACAAGAATGAAGGATGGGATCTGGCTGAAAAAAATAAGGTCAAACACAAATGCCTGGCAACCTTAAATCAAAGTCTGCTGGCCCTCCAGCCAATGAGTGTTAAATAGCCCACATGTGAAGCTCAGCCGTTCTCACTCATTCTCTCCAGATAATGTCACCATCGCCTCTGCTCATGTTCCAGAATCATTTCGGCACTCAGCAAGCTGGGGTTGGGTGGGAACAGCCCACCTGGAAACACGAAAGGGCTTGTCTACACTGTGATGTTGTCGACAAAATTTTTGTCTTTCATTGGTACTTTAAAAAGCCCCCCCCCCGTGAAAGACAAAAGTTTTGCCGACACAAGAGGCAGCGTGAATGTGGCTTTGTCAGCAGGAGCGCTCTTCTGCCGACAAAGCTAACGCCGCTTGCGGGGCTGGAAGTATTTTTTCAGCAAAAGTGCCAACAAAATACCGACAGAGAGCGTTTACACTCGCTGACTTTTAGCGACAAGGCTGTGTCGACACATCCTTCTCGCTAAAAGCTGCGTAGTGTAGACAAGCCCTCAGGTATGCATAGCTGCTCTGCTTCGAGAGAGAACTGGCCAGGAAAAAGAGAAATAGGTACAAGCTGGACTGTCCTTCATACTTGCAAGCTAATAGGGTGCCCGTGTGTCTCCCCAAAACAGGAGCCTTTTCCAGGTGTCCCTGTTGTGCTTTGTCACTCCATGCAGGCTCTGGCTATTTAAAGGAACCATTGGGCAGATGAGCTAGTGAAAAAGCTGGCTCCCTGAGGGCATGTGCACTGCAATTTCTGTCCCTCACCCTTCATCTGTCTTTTCAGACTGTATGCTATGTGGACTATGCTCTCCTCTGTGCTTGGAAAGTGCCTGGCATGTGGTGAGTGATAGATAATAATCATAAAGGATGCACTCCCACCAGGATTGTCACATGATGATACCCTCCTGGTGAGCCCTGACATGCATGAGTCTTTAAACCAGCCCTGCATGTACAGTCATATCCACATGGTGGCAGGAAAGGAGAGGGAGGGGCTCAATAAACTGAGAAGAGGGATGAGTGAGGCGAGGATCCTATTCTTTCCATGCCCATCTCCCTGATGCACATCCAAACCATGTCCTGGATGCCCACTTGATTCCCCGCCTTGTGGCAGGTGTCCTATGGTTTCACTTTGAAAATCTGGTCACCTTGTGCAAGCATCTAAACAGCCAGGACCGGCTCTAGGCACCAGCAAAGCAGGCATGTGCTTGGGGTGGCACAATTCCAGGGGCGGCTTTCCGGCCATCCTTGGGCACTTGCGCGCTCGGAGCTTGGAGCAGCAAATTTTTTGCAGGGGCGGCAAAAAGCTTAGAGCCGGCCCTGTAAACAGCTGTGAGCCCTTCCATGCCCAGGGAGATTGTGGAAATCTCTTGGCAAGAGTGGTGGCATTTCCCTTATACCTACTTGCATTTGAAGGGACAAGATGGTTCAGGCATTTGGCAATGACACACAAACCCTTCATCTTGCTAGGGTTTTGTAGCTGGTGAGAGAGCACAGGAATCCTGCATTTTCCTGTGCCTCTCTCCTCACCAATTCTAGCAACCTCCTGCTCCTGTGCTACTGTTCCTGCATGTGAACTGGTAAAAATAGTACTCCTGGGGGAATTCTGCGCTACTGTGCATGTGCAGAATTCATGTGTCCTGCAGAATTTTTTTCCAGCAGAAAATGTGAGAAAAAATAATTCTTTGTGTGTGCAGTGGCACAGAATTCCCACAGGAGTAGATGTTCATTACAGCACCCCACCTGCAGAGCCAGGTTAGGACAGACAGAATGGGGCAAATGGGGCTGCTGAGGGGCTCACAGACAGAGTGGGGCAAATGGGGCTCAGAATGGCTAGTGGGGGGGACAGACTGGCATGTGGGCTCAGGAGCTAGTGGGATGACAGTGTTGAGCCAGGGGCTGAATGGGAGTGGAGGTGCAAGGCCACCTGGGAACAGGGGAGGGAGGCTGCGGGGACACATGGGGATGGGGGAGGAGGCTGCAGAGACCCACAGGGATGAAGGGTGTGGCGACAGGGGCAGATGTGCCTTACTGAATGGCAGAGGTTTGGGGTCAGCATGGGGGAGGTTCCTCAACAATCCTGCCCCTTCCCCCCAAAAACCCTGTTCCCTACTTCTCCCACCCACACCCAGCAACCCTCCAGGTTCACTCCAGGCTCCTTCCCTGTCCCCTAGCTCCTCCATTACCCCTGATTCCCCCAAGCCTTTGCACTGTTTCTGACAAGTGCAGGAAATACAGTTCTGTATTGCAATTTAAATGAATTACTCAAAGTCCTGTATTAATATGTCTAGTAAGGAATATATTTGTCAAAAAAAACAAAAAAAATCTGTTTTTGTGTCTGTATTGTTACAGACATATTTGCTGACAGATATTTTGAAATAAATTATCAAAATAATTGAAACTGGCATGATTATATTATGGTTATTTTAAAATAAAATGCAGAATTTTGTAGAATTTTAAAATATTGTGTGCAGATTTTTTAATATTTTACCGCAGAATTCCCCCAGGAGTAAAACAGGAGCAAAATGAAACTGACACCCTTCTAGTCAATTCTGCTCTCCACTCCTGCTGCAGGAGCTCTAGGAGCCTGAGCCAAAGTCCACTGAAGTCAAGGGAAATCTTTCCATTGTTTTCCACAGGCTTTGGCTCAGACCCTACATGCAGGCTCAGCAAAGACCCTAGATGCAACCCAGCCAATGCTGTGGGGCTGGGATCTCCCTCATGTCTGGGAGAGGATCATGAAATACCCACAGGAACAGCTCCCTAAGAGGCAGCCTGCCCTTACAAAAATGGAGCTGACAAATCAAATTTCTACAATTGAGGACATTGAAAGGCAAGTTCTGGTCTATGTTCTTCCTTGATGTCCTGGCAAATTCCAACTTAGGCCTTGTCTACACTAGAAAAGTGCACAGGTTTAATTTATAAAATCAATCTAGTTAAAATGGTGCAAATCCCCAGGATAGATGCAGTTAAAACAGTTTAATGCTTAAATCAGGTTAGCTTGGGTCTGTATGTTACCTGCTTACTTTAGATCCATATAAGCAAGCGATAAAGCACCAGTGCTCTGTTCCTGGCTCTGTCAATGGCCTGCTGTGTGAATTTGGTCAAGTCACCTCATTGCTCTGTGCCTCAGTTTCCCTGTCTTTAAAATGGTGATTGTGAGAGATATGGCAATTTTCTGCATATCCTTGGGAGATCTTATTGAGTTAAGTTTAAGTATTGTTGTATCCATTATATTAAATGCAAAGATTGTGTTTTATTGTGGGCTGGAATTGTATGTAACCTCTCTAGGGGGAAGATGTGATGTCAGGCCTGGGAGTTCAAAGGACTATATCGAAAATGTGCCAGACAAGAATGGAATCTTGGAGGCTATAAGTGTGAAGCAGATTTCCTTGGGAATCCCTAGGGAGATGGTAATGCAAATCCCTCACCTCTGGTTATGCAAAAACCTAGTCTTTTGAAGCTAAGCCCTGAGGAGAGTATCACTGTCTGTAGATCACGTGTTCCCAGAGACTGGAAATGAAAGGCCAGAGCTGTATAATGAAATGGCTAACCTGCTCAGCTGGTGTTCTGGTTCTGAAGCTGAGACAGTTATGAACTTGTAACTATGGGGAAACCCAATTGTGAGTTCTGAAGGACTGACACCTACCAGAGCCCGAGACTGGAGTAGGAGTAGCCTCTGGTAAGATTTTTAGCATGAGTGTAGGTTCTTTTATTGTTTTTAATAATAACAATAATAAGTCTGTAATGCTTTTGCCTTAAGAAGCAATATACTGCTAAGAAAAAGCCTCTGAAGAGAAAACAAAATGCAGACGCTGGCCTTTTAGGCAGTGTGGCTTGCTGGGGATATCACAGCGTAGGCAAGGAACAGTTCAGCCACAAAGAACCCCTAGTTAAGGTGTGAGATGGGAGTCTCTGCCAAAGAGACGTGACAGCTGGGAACCAGAAGCCTAAAGTGGGTGCCCTTGGTAGACCATGGAAGGGAAATACAAGTGTAGTTACTCTGAAACTATGACCGGGATAATAATACTGCACTACTTTGTAAAGCACTTGGAGATCTACTGATGAAAAGGGCTATGTAAGAGCTAAGAATTATTATTATGTTAGCACTTTGTACTGGTTTGAGAAAGCTGATTTTTAAATTTCTAGTATATTCTTATCTAGGCCATGTCTACACTAGCACTTATGTCAGCAAAACTTTTGTCACTCAGGGATGTGAACCCCCCCCCCAGGAATGTAAGTTTTGTCGGCATAAGCGCTCGTGCGCACAGCACTATGTCGGTGGGAGACGCTGCTCATTTAGCTGGTTTGGTTTTGTTGATGGGAGAGCTCTCTCCCGTCGACATAACGTGGCTCCACGAGTGCTCTTACAGCGGCACAGCTGTGTCAGTGCAGCTGTGCTGCTGTAAGCTTGCTAGTGTAGACATGGCCCTAGTATAAGAAGGTATCAGGTGTTACCTTCTGCCTCCCTAAATGCCCCCTGCAGTTGCAAATGATCTTCTTTTCCTGTCCTCAGGTGTTGTGCAGCATTGAGTTAAATAGCTGCTGCCTCTCATCCCAGATGTGTCTGAATTCCAGTGATGGGTGGAGGAATCCTCATAAACAGCCTGTGTATCGCTTCCCAAAGTGCTTTGGGAACTTTCCATGTGAAAGGCAGTGGGGGCAAGGCCTGGTCTACACTAGAAAAGTTATACTGCTATAATTATGTTGGTTAGGGATGTGATTTTTACTGGTTTACTACAGCTATATGGTATAAATGTGCTGAACTAGAATAAGTTATACTGGTATAAGCACTTTTACACTGGTGTAGCTGTATGCACACTTGGGTTGTTTTTTGTGTTTTTTTGGTCACTTCAACTATACCTGTATAGCTAAAGTGGCAAAACAGTTTAGTGTAGGCAGGCAAGCCTTATGGGCTTGTCTACACTGGCAACGTTAAAGGGCTGCCGTGCCAGCACTTTAACATGGCTTGTGTGGTCGCGGCAGAGCGCTGGGAGAGAGCTCTCCCAGTGCTCTAAAAAACCCACCTCCACGAGGGGCATAGCTACCAGCACGGCTCCTGCTCTGGTACACTGTCCACACTGGTGCTTTATAGCACTGAAACTTGCTGCACTCAGGAGGGTGTTTTTTTCACAGCCCTGAGCGAGAAAGTTGCAGCACTGTAAATTGCCAGTGTAGACAAGCCCTAAGTCTTATAACAGGAGCAACTATTTTCACAATGATACTGTTATCAATAGCATTTAGGAACCATCAATGACTACTTTAATAGTGTAGGTTGGAGTCACAGTTATCTCACAGTTAACCTGAGAGAGGCAGGTTGTGTCAGAACTGGCTTTAGTCCGGCAGCCGTTCTGGTCAACCTTGCTTAAGGGGTCCATACAAGGAAAATTACTAAGAAAATGATAATGATAGTAATAATTTTAATCAAATATTTCATTTTAGAATCATTATAAATGGTTACTAGTGTTCTTTCTCATTCAGTCTACACCTGAATGTCCTAATATGAGTACTACAGGTCACTGCTTGCCATTGTTGTTTTCAGCTGCAAATGCTGAAGCTGATTTTGTCAGGTCCTTGCAATCCACCACACCTCTCCGGCATGCGAAGCATATATTACATCCACATCTCATACATTTACAAGGTACACATACATCACTCTCTCAGGAGCATTTGATTAACTTCAAAATATTTGGAGGAGGAAGAACAACATTGTCTGGTACAGTTTTGGGGAACATAGATTTGGAACTGTCATTGTATATCCATCCATACTGCAGCGGATCAGGGTATGGTGTATCTGGATCCAAACCACTTTTACACACACGTGCCTGAAGTTGTGCTCATTTTGTGTTTCCCATAAATGCTTCTGTTGTTGGTAGTAGGGAGCTGAGCTTTGGTGTTGATGTGGTACCTTTGCCAATTTTCACTGCCCATGGTTTCTGCTGACTGACATGGTGGTACGGTTTGATTGTCTGTAGCACACAACCATGAATTTGGTTGCCTGTTCAATGACATCAGGCATTGTTGCACTGATGTTATCCAGCAGAGAGTATCCAGCTCACAGAATCTGAGGAGGGATCTGATAGCTGTTTTCAAATATGTCAAGCACCGTTATAAAGAGGACGGTGATCAATTGTTCTCCATGTCCACTGAAGGTAGAATAAGAAGTAATGAGCTTAATCTGCAACAAGGGAGATTTAGGTCAGATATTAGAAAATACTTTCTAACTGTATTCAGAGTAACAGCCGTGTTAGTCTGTATTCACAAAAAGAAAAGGAGTACTTGTGGCACCTTAGAGACTAACCAATTTATTTGAGCATAAACTTTCGTGAGCTACAGCTCACTTCATCGGCAGTATGCATCCGATGAAGTGAGCTGTAGCTCACGAAAGCTTATGCTCAAATAAATTGGTTAGTCGCTAAGGTGCCACAAGTACTCCTTTTCTTTTTTCTAACTGTAAGGGTAGTTAAGCTCTGGAATAGGCTTCCAAGGATGGTTGTGGAATCCCCATCATTGGAGGTTTTTAAGAACTGGTTGGACAAACACCTGTCCTGATGGTTTAGGTTTACTTGGTCCTGCCAAAGCGCAGGGGGCTGGACTGGGTGACTTTTTGAGGTCCCTTCCAGCCCAGGATTTCTGTGATTCTATGAAATACCATTTTGATCACTTTCACTTTTCCCCCAGTATAGTTGGTTTCTTCTGTTGACTGTGTGAGCTTTTCACCCACCAGCAGGAGTGGGAAAACATTTTTAATAGGAAAATGAAATTGTAAAGCCACAAAAAATTGCAGGAGACTCAGGGTAGGAGTAGTATCTGAACTTATGTTTACCTTTTTTTTTGGAAAATTAGACGAATTCAAATTGACTGTCCCCGTTTAACGTGCACATGCAATCATACGAACTACAAGTCCCAGCATGCAGTGATCTATTGTAATAGCAACAACCTAAACCTGGATTCGGGAAGAGCATGGCATGCTGGGATCTGTAGTCCCCACTGGCTCTATCTCTGTATTGACGCTGAGGGACACATTGCAGACAACTGTGCGTTGTTTGTCTCAGAAGTGATGGGCTTATATCTCACATACTGAGTATGCAGTATTAGTATGCTATACTATATATAATCCTTTATATTTTTCCCTATCTTGTTATCAGTGATCTAGATTAAGTCTTTTTCTTTGGCTTTATTAGATGGGCCATTTATGAACTGGATATTTCTCATTCACACCAGAGAAATGAGACACAGGTTGTTTCAAGGGATCAGTCTGTAGAAACTTTGGGACAGGGACTGTAACTTCTTACATAGCACCTAGCACAATGGAGCTCTGAGCCTGACTGGGGTTTTGGCTATGTTTAAGAGAGCACAGAAAGAGTTTACAGTAGGAATTGAAGAAAGTTTTCAGGCAGCGTGTGCAAGAAGCTTAGCTCTGTAACTGTCCTGTGGATAAATAGAAGATTTTGCCTCTAGGTCAGGACTTAGTTACAAATTGGTGGGAGACTGGCTAGGAATTTGGTACAACAGCCTCTGCTTTTCCCTATCCTATGTATCCTATTCTGGGAAGAAGCATCATCAAAGCACATGACTGGGGGTTAGGAGATCTGGGATCTATTCCCAGTTTTGCCACACACTTAGGCCCTGACCCTGCAAAAACATACACACATGCTTAACATTGCTCCCATGAGCAGTCTGACTGAAATAAATAGAAATGCTTGATAACAATAATGAATTATTTTGTATTGCAGTAGTAGCACCCCACCCATGGACCTAGACTCCAATGTGCTTGGTGCTGTACAAACACTGAACAAAAATATGGTTCCCAGTCCCAAAGAGCTTACAATCTATGTACTCGTGGTGGTAAAGTTAAGTACATGCAAAGTTTTTGTAGGATCAGGGTCTTTGCAACCCTAGTCACTTTGGCCCAGATCTGCAAATGTATTTAGGTGCTAACTTTCATTGATTTCAATTTGAGGTAGGTGCCTAAATACCTCTGAGGATCTGGCCCTTTCTTTTTCTGTGCCTTATGAAATAGGGATAATAATATTTATCAACAACATGGGGGTATCATGTAGCTTAATTAATTATAATGTAATTAAAATGCTTTGAGATTGCTGAATGCAGGGGACTATAGAAAGGAACTTTATAGTTTGCAGTGGTGCATACTGCAATATCCCTGTTGTTGTGTAACACTTTTGGTTTTTATTAAAATAAGAGCTCAGTCTTAGCTGGAGAGAATTGATATGTGTTTTTTGTGTGATATTCGACACTCTGCAAATATGGATCTCTCAGCTGGAGAGGATCAGTTTGGTTTATACATTGCCAACCCCAAGTGTTCAAAAATTGTGAGTCAGGACCCCCCAAAATCATAAGATTTTAAAAAAAGGGTTCTTTTTATTTATCTTCTGGTTCCTGAGTCTTTAGGTTAGGTTCAGGTCATGTTTTCAATCTTTTTTTCTACAACTGTGAGGAATAGGAACTTAGTTTTTAAACGTTGAAAGCTGAGATGGTCACCTAATAACATCATTCCTGGAGCAGGGGCTTTAAAAATCTCACACCGAAATATCATGCGGTGTTGTGTATTGGGTAGATCAACTTAGTCAGGGTGTGTGTAAAACCCATTTGGGTGTGTATAAGGCTGGGACGCCAGTCAGGGTGTACATATGGTGTAAGGGAGCCTGTTGGGGTGTGTGCATATGGCGTCAGGGTATGTGCATGCGGTGGATGAGCTCATCCGGGTGCGTGTTCAGGATTGGGTTCCTCGGCGTATCTGTGCAACGCTAGCCCTCTGTCTTGCTTACGGGCATGCGGACGAACTGCCTTGGATCTGGGCTTGTGTTTAACACAGACAGCTGCCCAGGAGAGAGGGCCCAGGGCCCAGTCTAGCTGAGCCCCAGCACAGGAGCTGATGCTGCGCTGGTTGCCACCCAGCCTGGAGCAGGGACAAGGAGGCTCAGCAGCAAGCCGGGCCTGCCTAGCCATCCCATGATGCATCGCGCCGTCCCAGTGCCCAGTGGGCCGCCATGTTGTCGGAGTGAAAGGCAGGGGGAGAGGCAGCCAGCGAGAGGCCTGGGGGGGGCTGAGATCCAGCTTCATCCTACCGCTCCGCCCGTGAGTATCCGGACTGGACCGGGACTAAATTGGGTCCCACACCCCAGGGGACCAGTCGGTGGGGTCATATTGAGGTTAGGGGCTCGAGGTGGGGGTTGATGCGGCCCCGAAAGGCAGCCCCCGCCGGTCGCTGTGCCTGGGTCTCTCCTCTCGCTCTGTTCCTTGTACATGTTTTGGAGTCAGAGCAAGGCCCCTATTGTTATCAAAGGAAGGAGGGAGGGGGAGTGGGGAGGTGCAGGGGGCCCCATAACGTGTCCTAAATCCCTCCACTCCCCCCCCACAAACTCCATTAACCCTTATTCTTGGGTCCCTGTGAAGTTGAGGTAATCCCCTGCCCTGATCCTCCTGGGGGGAGAAGAAATCATCCTTATTTTGGGGGGTGCAGGGGGTGGGTTCAAGCTATTTTGGTTTAAAAAAATAATACCCGACTGGGGGTTCTTCTCGGCATGTAATTCATCGTGTACATTTTAACCTGGCTGTACGGCGTCGCCGGGGGGGGGGCGGAAGGGGGGGAATTCAGTAAATGTGATAAATAGCGTCCAAACCATTCGTAGCTTGTACACAGTTCAGATTCCTATCAGCAGGAATTGCTGGGAAACTGTGTGTGCGTGTGTGTGTATTTATATGTGTGTGTGTGTGTGTAATGTATATAAGATATACCTGGGATTTCTGGAGGTGCATGCATTTAATTCTGAAAAATAAAAAAGTGATCCATTTTTATTGTCATAAGTGTCCCAGTATTCCTACGGTTTGTGTTTTATCTCTGTAATGGTTGGGATTTTTTGTGTGTGTAAGCCCTGTTGTTTTTTTGGTGTGTGAGAGTCTGTAAGAGAAGGTCTTTATCATTTCAAGTGGAAGGGAATAAAACACACACAATACTTTCCGATGTGCTATAAGTACATAGTACTGTTCTCTCTTCGTGCTTACTCCCTCTGTAGTATTTGTGTTGGATCATTTTTAATTAAACAGTTTTGTTTTGAAGAGAACAACATTGGAACTTGTTCTTTACCCCACACTGAGAGAAACTCCCATTTTCATTTTTTTCTGTTCAGTGCTTAATAACTTGGTTCCAAGTAGAAATTTTATTAAGCAGATCATGAGTGAGGAATTTCCTTTTACTGAGAGGGTGGGTGGTTTAGCATTTGTCTTATGACGTGTTTTAATGCTGGTTTAAGAAGTTTAGTGGGTTATCAATTTACCCACTTCCTGCTGTGTCTCCTTAGGTTTTAATGAAAATGTGAACTTTTACGTTTTTGTACACCAGATGCCTCTTAAACAATGGGTAGGCGGCTTTGATTCGTAGTCTAACTTTAGGAATCTGTAAAGGCCTCTATTTTTCCATAGTTTAATTTTGCAAAATACATTTCATGTCCATTCCAATTTTTAAAATACTACTGCAAACTTTTTTTTAAATCAGAGCGCTTGGAGATCAGTTATTGAGTTCTGAATTTATTAGTAGTAGTTATGCTACATGCAGAATACAGCTATTTTTTTCTAAGGCCATCGCTTCTTGTAGTTAGAATTTGTTTAGCTATGTCCCCAAAGTTATGTTGCTTACAGACAGGAAATTACATGCAGTCTTATGGTAATGATAACATAAAACATCTCGTTTACCAGCGTGTGTGTGTGTAAGGGGAAAGAAACGTATGTTAATAGTAATTTCACTCTGGCAATCCCTTTTTGTAATGTCCTATAGGAGGCTGTTTATTTTGTAAATGAATAACGCTCATGGGAAACTCTTTATATGGAAAATACAGAAAGAGTTTGAAAAGTAAAAGAGATTGAGTAGCTATAAGACACTTGCAGTGATATGAGTTGCAGCTGCTGGTTAGTTAACCAGTATGTGTTGTGTAGGTGACTTAACATATTTCTGATGCTCTGTATGCTTTGAATGACAGTATTCAGCTGTGTGCTACATTTATCGCAACATTTCTGTTAAAACATATCTCAGAACTAAACTTGAACTTCCCATCATGCTTTTTTCCCCCCTTTGCTCTTTTTCAAAATGTCTCCTGTGCCAAGTTTTCTGTTCTGACTTGGGATTGCCATGTCCATGTTAAATGAAAGAGGAGGTTTCTGAGAATACAGACAGTTGTACAGAACGTAATAATGCTCTTGTTAGCTCTTGACTGGGATTTTCTAGTGTCAAGAGAATAATAATTTTATAACACTTTCTCCTCCCCGGTGAGATTTGAGGGAGCAAGTGACAGCCCCTCAGATGTGGGAAAGATAAAGCTTGATCACCCCTTAACTTCAGGAGTGGTGATGGAACCTCTAAAAGGTATTTTATGTAAATGTAAATATGTAGCAGGCTGGGGCTAAAGAAGGAGCAGGTCTCAAACATAGAAAAGGGCAGGTCCCTTCCCCATTAAAAGCTTTGAAAATCAGGATGCTGCATTTCTCCGTGTCGTGTGGGGTATCACTTAGGTCATTAAGGGAAATCCCTCAATTGGGCCACAACTGCCAAACCTTTTATTGTTACTTCTCAACTATGTGCTATTATCTATCATGGCCGTAATAGAAAATGATGGCATGTTAGTTTGTTAGAGCATTTGGAAAGTTTTGTGTAATATGGACGTTTTTAAAGGAAAAATTAAAAGGGGATCACTGTCTCTGAGTGATTAAATCCCCGGTAACTTGCTCTAACTGGGTGGGGAGGGAATGGGACTGCAGACGACAAAATTTTGTGAATAAGGAAATTAAGTTGGACATTAATGCTGCAAAGATTTATGCACATGCTTAACTTTGTGCTGTGAGTAGTCCCATTGATTTCAGTGGGGATATTCACAGTGCATAAAAAGAAAAGGAGTACTTGTGGCACCTTAGAGACTAACCAATTTATTTGAGCATAAGCTTTCGTGAGCTACAGCTCACTTCATCGGATGCATCCGCTGAAGTGAGCTTAGCTCACGAAAGCCTATGCTCAAATAAACTGGTTAGTCTCTAAGGTGCCACAAGTACTCCTTTTCTTTTTGCTAATACAGACTAACACGGCTGTTACTCTGAAACCTGTCACAGTGCATAAAGTTATTCACATATGTGAATCTTTGAAGCATTGGGACCATGGGAAGGTTGGGGGGCGGGTTGTGCGTGTGTTTAAGACTGCCTCACAATATATTTTTCCATTTATTTTGACAGGCATTAGTTCAGTTTTAGTTATCCATAACATTACCCCAGAGTACCTAAGTACTTTGCCATCGTCATCACAGTATGAGTCCCTTATAAGAAATTAATGATAGAAATAATCTGTCTTTCTTCTTCCTTCTGTAGGAGAGTTTGATTCATTTAGTTTTTTTTATTTGTTTGCTTTGTGTGTGAGTAGAACTTACTATAGGAAAGCTAAATAGTGTATGCTGGTAAAAGAGTATCTTGTAAAAATAATAAAGCTTTAGTAATGAGACCTCACTATAGTGCTATATTTGAGAAGTGGAATGAGACTACTAGGTTTTGTGGTAAGATTTACATCAAAGTTAGAACCAATGAGGTTTTGCTAAATAAATTTATTTATGTCTGTACACCTCTTTGAACATGTAAAGTGGTGTGCATAAGTGCAAAGTAACCTGTTTACATTGCTCTAGAAAAAAAAAAAAAAAGAAAAACTTAAGGAGAGGGGAAAAAATCCTATTACTGAAGTTTCTATATTCAGATTCCGCTAACAGATGAATAAGAGAAAAAACACTTCACATTGGTAGGGAAAATCTAGGTGATTTTTGAGCAAAATTAAGATTTCTGTTTGTTGCCATCTTGCACTCCAGTGCAGTTATGAAGTTGTTCCTGAAAGTCACTTGTAGAATTTGATGGTTATTAAAAAGTAGTGTGATGAAAAGAGGAGATAAAGGTTCCCTTCAGAGCCCACAGAACTGTTCGCAGGTTTGGGCCAAAGTTTTCAGTCAAGATATGCTAGGGAGAGCCATATCATGAATGTGGAAGTTGACTTCCTGCATGATGGTATGCAGTTGTGATGATAATGAATGAGGGGCAAATTCTGCTGTCAGTCCATCTTTGTTAACTATTCATGATATTTGTGGGTTTGCAGTTGGGTGACCAGGGCAATAATTGACACGAAGTTTAGAAGTCCGAGGTCTGTTTAGCATTTTTAATAGTGCATGAATTTCTTCTGACTTAAATACCTGATTGTGTATATATATTTTTTAATGGGGTGGGAATTACATAAAGAAAAAAAAAAAACACTTTTTCTATCAAGGTGTATAGAATCTTCTGTGGTATCACTGTCCGTGTTGGATTATTGATCTTTTTGCTTTCACAAAACAAAAAAGGCTTACCATAGCAGCATGAAATCAGTATTTCATACTGTATCAGAACATTTTGGAGATAGTGATTTATTAACTGATTAGCAATATTATTTACCCACTTATTGTCATAGTATTCTGGTCGCTGTGTGGGATGGATTCTCTTTTTTGCTTTGTTTGCTATGCTAGATAGTTTCTACGGTCAGAGTTTAGTTTTTTTCTCTTCCATCAGTAACTGAATTGAGGCTGTCAGCTGATCTAGCTCTGGAACATTCTGTTGGTGTCCCAGTCACTAAGAAGTTAGCTGCTTTTTCTTCAGGGAATCTCCCATAAGTATGTGCGTATATCTTACTGTCTCATGGCCAAAGCCAGCCTTAGTGTTTGCAACACAGTGCAAGTTATGTTTGGGGCATGACTAATAGCATGTGTACAAATAATATTTTAGGTTTGAATTTGAAAAACTGGCTGATTTAAGGTTTTTTTTTTTTTTTTTTTTTTTTGGTTTATCTAACTATTGGATTAGTAATCTAGTAGTATTTACATGCAAATGACAGATTCTGTAGCAGAACTCCCATTAATATAGAAGTTTATAAACATTAATGTTGTATTTTGAATTCCATTACATGCCCCAGGTTTTTCTCCCCGAGAAGTTTTCGGTGCTCAATTTTAGATTAAACTGAGACAAAATTTTAGTGTGCTGACCACACAAGAAATTTCACTTGCACAACTTGGTGGTCTGATTCCAAGAACAGGCAACTGTGAATATCTTAGCTGTATTGGCAGCATCTTGTAGAATTAACTGTTGTTTTGGCTAGTGTGTATTTTTAATATATTTTACTGAAATGAAGTTTGTTAAATTTAGCTTTCTGAGATATGGGTCAGTTGTGACTAACAGGAAAGCATAAACATGTCAAAAGAAGTAAAGATTTTTTTCTTGATGTAGGCAATGTGTGCTTAATCAGTTATTAAAATGATTAAACATAGAAAACCCTGTGTCTCCTTAGGTGTTGGTGGAATGAGCGTTGCGTGTGTTTTGAAGAGAAAAGCAGTGCTCTGGCAGGACTCGTTCAGCCCCCACCTGAAGCAGCACACACAAGATACAGCTAATCCCAACATGCCTGTTGTTTTGACATCTGGAACAGGGTCCCAGGCTCAGCAACAGCCAGCTGCAAATCAAGCGCTTGCAGCAGGGACCCACTCCAGTCCTGTCCCTGGATCCATAGGAGTTGCAGGCCGCTCTCAGGACGACGCTATGGTGGATTACTTCTTTCAGAGGCAGCATGGTGAGCAGCTTGGGGGAGGAGGAAGTGGTGGAGGCGGCTATAATAACAGCAAACATCGCTGGCCTACTGGGGATAACATTCATGCAGAACATCAGGTAATAATAAAATAAAAAAAAAAGTTCAATATTTCAGACTGAATACATGAACAAATCATGCTAGGATTGCTGCTTTTAATGAACCTTCTTAAAGCTTAAGCCGGTTATTGTGTGGTTTGGATGGTGTCAGCCAGACTTCTTTCTTTTCAGAATTTGAATGCCTCACTAGTTATAAATGAAATGTTTTCTCACTCTTGATGATGTTGAACTGGAAATCCCACTGCACTCTGTGACAGTAGTTAAAATGGATCTGTTTGCAAAATTCATCAGTCCTCTTTATTGATTTTTGTATGTGTGAACCAGTTTAGCGTTCTTTGTTGCTTCTTATCAAACCTAATGCTGTGGTTACATTATTTTTTATGTAATGGTATTACAAAACTGTGTTGTCCTTTAAAGCATGTAGGAATGGTGAAAGCTTCACACTCTAATACTGAAATGCACACAGTTCTGGTACTTGTCTGCAGCACAAGGAGAAGTGAGGGAAAGGGGGCAGGGCATGGTTAATTGAATGAGGAAGAAAGCAGTTTATAAAAAACAGTTGTTTCACCGTGTGCTAAGGAACAGAACTTTGCTTTCACATGTATTTAATGTCCTAAAGAATAATCGGATACTTCTACTGTGCATATAAATGAAGAAAGAGAAAAGAGAATTTAACCATTAACCAGAGGTATGGTTTAAATCACAGCATTATTTTATACGCTGGGGCTTAAACAAGTGCATGTACTACTCCTTAGCTATCTGACTGTGACATGTAGGTAACTCTTCAAGTACAGGGATGAACTAAAAAACCTGCTTCCTCTAATAAGGGAGATACAGCAACAGCATTTAGAGGTAAGCATGTTTTTTGAAGTCAGTGGTTCCCAGAAATCTCTTAAAAGCAGCAGGAACAAAGCTTCTGTAACCTCATTAAAACCTCAGCATTGCTTACATAGCTTTTTGGTTTTCTATCAAAATAGAAAAAAAGTGTGTTTAAATTCACGATTTAAAGGAGCATGGCCAAAATTTGACTTGAATATTCAACTTGTTAGAACTTGGTGTGACACCACCTCCATTCTAAAAGAGCTAATTTTTTTAAAAGTGAATCACCCTATCACAAAGTTTGAAAAATAAACCAGAAATTAACCCCTCCCTCTAGAAAAGTGTTCTGCTTTCTCTGCAGGGCTGTCTAATAACTAAACGCTATGGTGAAAATTGTGCAATTTGAGTAATATCAGCACATGCATAAACAAAGAAGTAAACAAAGAACTGCATTAATTTCAGTTCCCTAAGAAGCATAGGATGAAATCCAGAATATGAAATAGAGCTAGGAAAAAAGTTGGCAGTGTCTTTTTAAACTTATTTTTAAGAAATATTATGCCTAATTATTTCCTCCACGCAAATACAAGTATTTAGCTAAAATGTGCGTGAAGAAAAATAATGGGTTGGACTCCAGTCTGGAATGACTGCCATTAGTTTGTTTAAAAAAAATCATCTAACTGAAGATTTGAGTAATGATAAAAGTTGTCTTCCAGCTTTATCTGTTAACTAAATCTTTGACGTAGTTAATGTAGGTCAGAGGATGATTCTTATCTACTTAAATATTTTATGGTCTCTCAAATTTGCTGCTATTAAGTGATAATCAGTAGGCACCAAACACTGGTTACACATTGGTTGGGGTAGCATTGGGATATTTTGTGTGAGGATGGCTTTGTCATGCTGAAATGCACAAATGAGCAAAATTCTCAATCCCTGCCCCCCAAAAGGTAGCAACGCCACCAAAAATGGTAGAAAATTGCAGCTATAAAAAAATTATATCCTGCAGTTTCTAGGTGTCTGCAATCTTTACTGCATTCTGTAATAGTCTGTAAACTTTTAAGCTTTAATTTAAAAAAAAACAAAACTAATTTGACCTGTTTCAACTGTTTCAAAGACTTATTACGCTGCCACAAATGTACTGCTGCTGTTCTTTTGCAGAAAGCTCTCGAGTTAAATAACACCACAAGTAACGCCTTATTGAAAAACATGTTGTTTGAAAATCTAGTTGGGGCTGTTTAGTGTTTTGTTTTTTTTAGCATTTATGAGTAGGATTTTTGTTTGGTTTTGTTTTAAATCCCAAACATGAAGATATTAACTGCAAATATAATCTAACATTAAGGCTGCCATTTAGTATCACAAAGTCAGGAAATATACAGCAGTATCAATTTAGCGGTTTTGCAAGTGTATAGCATTTTTTTTTCTGTTTTTTCATGGTAGCTTCAAATATTACTGTTGTGATATATATGCTTTACAATACTCCACCTTAACACGCTTAATTTCGTTACGACCATAACTGTTTAGTTTCCTAATATTGTGGTTTCAACTGTGCAGACTTAATGTTACGTTAACCAGTTTCTGCATTCAGCATATCCTTTTTTAATTAAATGAAATTAAAGGTCAATTTAAGGTTATCGGTATGGTATGGGACAGTGACCTGTGTTGACTTGTTTTGCACCTTATCCCGCAGTGATTTCCCAAATGTTCTAAGTTGTATGACTTTTGTCATTTCTTTCCCTCTTGGGCCCTGATCTTGTAAGATGTTCCATGTGTGTACAGGTGTCTGCCAACATACGCTCGCAGAATCAGTGCCTTGGTCCTGTATATATCATCTTGGGTCACGTGTCACTCACTTTTAAGGAGGTGGAAGGAGAATATCTGGGGTCGAGGTTGGAGGTATTAAGTTCTCATAAGATGACTTGAAAAATCGGAACAGGTTGATAATGAACAGTAAAGGATTAAAAATTAGGACGCAATTTAAAAACCAAATTTTTATTGAACAAATAAAACTCCCGCCTTGTGTAGTATCTTTTCACTCCTCTTTTGTTGGTATGTTTGTTTGTCTATTTAGGGCCTCAGTCCACACCCTTAAATCTCACTGCAGTCAATCGGAATTGAAGGGTGCTGAGCACCCTATGGGTCAGGTTTTCACATTTGTAAAGTCTTTTGAAGTGGGGACCATCTGGCTGTGTTTGGACTGTGTATCCATATCTGCAAGTGGTATAGGGCTTGTGCTGCAGACAGTAAAGTGGAGGGTGGTGCTGGGCATCAAGTGAGAAAATCAGTGGTAGCGGAAGGTCGTGCAGGTTAATTATCCGTTAATACAGTTTAGCGTGAAATGTGCAGGGTTTAGGAGATTGTAGCTAACGGTGGGAAGATTTTGATATTTTTTTAAATGGCTGCTTCCTAATCCCTTTTCCTGTGTCTTCGTGTCAACTGTTCAGACGTAACCTGTTGTCAGCACTTTGGGGCTGGGAGCTCTCTCTCTCTGTGGCACAGAAGACACTTATGCAAATTCAGTAAATAACATTTCAGCCTGTATTACTACAATGGTTATATAACACGTGTGTTAAAGTAAATGTACAGTATGCTTGCTTTTCATTGTTTACCATGTTTTTATTTTTTCACCTGTCTGCTGCTGCTGTTTCCTCCTTGGAATGACAGCTGTAAAGAATTCAAATGGTAGATGGCTTTGACAGGTGTAACCGAAGAACACATTTCTCGATGCTCCAAAAGAAGTAGACAGTGTCATCCTATTCCAAACAATAACCTTCAAAATGGAAGAAAAAAATGTGTCTTCGCTCAATTGCTATTTTATATGTAGTTTTTCTAACCTTTCCTCTCTCCCCTTCAGGAAAAAATCTCAGTTTTTCTGGTTAGTAAGAATGTTATCAACCAAGACTCCGTTCTCATCTTGGTTAATCTGGTGCATGTGGTGTATTTTATAAATCCAGTATTGCTGTTGTGTACAGATACTGATGTAACTGCTTTTGAAAGGTTCCTGATCTCAGACACACTATAGCAGAGGTCAGCAACCTTTCAGAAGTGGTGTGCCAAGTTTTCATTTATTCACTTTAATTTAAGGTTTTGCGTGCCAATAATACATTTTAACGTTTTTTAGAAGGTCTCTCTCTATGTCTATATATTATATAACTAAACTATTGTCGTATGTAAACAAGGTTTTCAAAATGTTTAAGAATTAAATTAAATGCTGATCTTACGCCGCCGGCCCGCTCAGCCTGCTGCCAGCCTGGGGTTCCGTTCACCTAGGCCGGCAGCGGGCTGAGTGGGGCCTTCGGCCAGGACCCCCGCTGGCAAGGGGCAGGCAGCCAGAACCCCAGACTGGCAGTGGGCTGAGCGGGGCTGGTGGCCAGGACCCCAGACTGGCAGTGGGCTCAGCCTGCTGTCGGTCTGGGGTTCTGCTAGCCAGGGTCCCGGCTTCCGGCCCCGCTCAGCCCGCTGCCGGTCTGGAGTCCCGGCCCTGTCCACATAGAGTAGGTACCTACTTTCTCCCTGGTTCTAGCCATTCTCTTCCTCTCTCTGCACTGAGTGAGGGTGGGAGTGTGCTGAGAACAGGGCTGGGGTGAAGGAGCAGGCTGGGGGTTGGGGTGCAGGTCTGGCCAGGAGCTAGAATGAGGGCGGGGTCTCAGGGTTGGGGCAGGAGGTTTGAGTGCGGAGCGCTTACCTGGGCAGCTCCCATTTGGTGCGAGGGGTGCAGGTGGGAATGTGGGTGTGTGTGTGTGCAGGAGCTCCCGTTTGGTGCTCAGGATGGGAGTGGAGATTTGGGGGGGTGCAAGAGTCAGGGCATAGGGTGTGGGGGGGTTGGGTATGTGAGGGGGGTGCAGGAGTCAGGGCAGGGGGCTGGGGGTGTGTGAGGGGGGTGCAGGAGTCAGGGCTGGGGTTGTGGGGGTGGTGCAGGGGTCAGGGCACGGGGCTGGGGTGTGTGTGGGGGAGGGTTCAGGGCAAAGGGCTGGGGGGTGCAGGGGTCAGGGCAGAGGGCTGGGGGTGTGGGCTGGGGTCATGGGGGTGCTCCCAGCCCCCTGCCCTGAGCGGCTCACGGCAGGGGGCTGGAGGGGATATGCCTGGATTCCACCCCCTTCCCCAAGGTCCCCAGAGCAGAGATCACGCTGCAGCTCCACTTTTACCTCTCCCCCTCCGTAGCAAGGGCCGTCAGCTGATCAGCCGCAGGGAGGGAGAGGAGGAGGGGCAGGAACCCAGCACGCTTGGGGAAGAGGCAGTGGGAGGGGAAGCTTGCCTGCCCTGCAAGGAGAGAGCGGTGGGTGGGGGCCTGAAAAGAGCGGGCCGGGCCGGGCTGGGCAGGATTTTTAGTGGCACGCTGCTGTCTGCCCGGAGCCGGGCAGACAGCAGCGTGCCATTAAAAATTGGCTCGCGTGCTGGGTTTGGCACGCGTGCCATAGGTTGCCGACCCCTGCACTATAGCAATGGTGCTCAAACCCCATTCCCAAGTAATGGAATGTGGCCGCGCTCCCCACCCCTATTAATAGCCAAGGCTTCATCAGCAGCAGAGATTTGCTGAAGGTGGACCTGGGGATGGGACTGGGCATGGGGTAGGAGCCGGGGATTGAGATGGAGTTGGTCTGGGGGCAGAGAGGAAGTGAGGGTGGAGGTGGGCCTGGAGGCAGAGCAGGACTGAGGGCTGAACAGGTTTGGGGGAGGAGTGAGGCTGGTAGTGGAGCTCCCTCCCCACCCCCCCAGGGAGAGCTGGCTTCAGCCCTGCTGTGCGCCCCCCCCCCCCCCCCCCCCCCCCGTTCCTCCACGCCCCCATAGGAGGACTCACCCCCACAGTTTGGGGACCACTGTACTATAGGTTGATTTCCTAAAAACCCAAAGGGTCTAGAAGTAACTACAAAACAATTATCTTTTTGTCTTTAAAATTTCTTGAAGTCTATTTGCTGGCAACAAGGTCTGCTCTGCCAATATATTTAACCTCTAAACAGGAGAAGGATGAAAGTTCAATGCGTATTTTATGTCCGTTGACTCTTTAGACTATCTGCCCAGGTTGCTGTTGTGATGGTGTTTTTTGTTGTGGCACTTATCCAGAAAAATTTGAATTGAGACCAGTAACTCATTTCACATAAGTCACTAAACAGTTATCACATAGGAGTTCTGATGACTACCAGGCTAGGCTTTATTTGGTCTGATGCTGAAAGACCACGTATCTTATTACAGATCCCTGGGGCCACCAAGTCCTAGTACAAAAAAGGCACTTGGCTTAGAGATCTTAGAAGAGTTACCTTTAGCACTTAATGAAAACTCAGAAAAGCTACTTTTTTCCCCTTGCACACAGATGTTACAGGGAAATGAAGACATTGACCATGATCTTTCAACATTTCAGTCAAGTGTCGCTGTTCCTTAATATTCAGTGATATCCCCTTCTAAACTACAGTAAATGCAGGGCTTTATGTCCAAATTACAGTAAATGAGTAATACGGAAGTCTGTCATGGTTTGAAGATGCAAGAACAATTTTTAGGGATTTACTTTCTTTGAGAGCATCTTTAATTAGCTAATCCCTGCAGCATTCTTCTGTCCCTGGTTATCTCCTCACATCTGAGGAATTATCCATGCACTCAGTAAGAGAAATATAGCGAGAGTGGCAGGGTGAGGATTGGAGTTCATTTCGGGTTTTGTCTCTGTGAAGCCCTCTGAATGGGGAGCACTGAACTTCTTAATCAATACTTTACATTTAACTGGGCATAGAATCCAGTTCTCCTGACTCCTCACTTCTCTCCAAATCCACTATTTAAACCGTTCAGCCTCCCTACTATGTTTCACTACCACATGGATCTAGACTGTTCTCAGTGGTAGCTGATGACAGAACAAGGAGTAATGGTCTCAAGTTGCAGTGGGGGAGGTTTAGGTTGGATATTAGGAAAAACTTTTTCACTAGGAGGGTGGTGAAACACTGGAATGCGTTACCTAGGGAGGAGGTGGAATCTCCTTCCTTAGATATTTTTAAGGTCAGGCTTGACAAAGCCCTGGCTGGGATGATTTAGTTGGGGATTGGTCCTGCTTTGAGCAGGGGGTTGGAGTAGATGACCTCCTGAGGTCCCTTCCAACCCTGATATTCTATGATTCTGTGAAGGGCTAGGTTTGGTTCTTGGGATGGCAAACAACATGGTCAAGGCTTGCTTAAGGAGGGGATCACCTCCTCTTTCTCTCAAACGACCTGGGAAGTCAAGCAGAGACAGGCTCCAGTGTTGCTCCAAAGGAAGTGCTGTTTAATTGTAAGCTTTTTCGGCCAGAGACTCAATCCATTTTTGGAAAGCGCCGAGCAGAGTTTAGGTGCTACTGCAGTCTGGCCCACATTGCCAAGGAGAGTCACTGCAGCTTGAGGCAAGAAGGAAATCCTGTGACCGCACATACAGTATTCAGTTGTTTGCATATTTAATATCTGTAGTCTTATACCATGAAACAGCCTTTCAAATTAATGGAATTTCCATTGGAATTTCCATGTACTTTCATGGTAAGCACAATAGCTGGGTGTTATGGTAGCAGTGAAATAGTTGACGGTGTTACCATTTAAATTATTTGGCTGCGAAGTTAACACTGTGTTGAAATGAATACTTGAAATTAGAATATATCATCTTCTGTAGAAAACCTTAATCTACAGGGACTGGCTAGTTCTTCAGGATTTGTTGATATTTTTGTTTTTGAGTCTGTAAATTTATGTCGGCCCTGCTAACAATTAAATCCATTACAAGGTACCTAGCTTTAATTCACAGAGCACACCTGATCACTTGTGCAGTCTTTGTGATTTCATTATATGGTACCATATCCTTTTAATCTACTTGACTCATGCTTGCCTAGGAAGAACAAAAATACGCTTTTTCATCAACTGATCTTGAAGTTAAATACTGTGCACAGATTTAAGATGTGGGGGTTTTGCTTATTTTAATTTGTGTGGTGTGTGAAGGGGTATGTTCTAGTAGTTCTATAAAATCAAAGTAAAAAACTATTATTAACGAACCAAAAACAGCAGTTTAACTAGACTGTCTTAAGTATTTCCATAACTATTAACCATCTTGGCTAAATGCCATGTAAAATGTTAGCCCGTCTGTAATTTTAATAGCATTTTGCTTCAAATGCTAATGGTAGTAGCAGTTCTAATTATGAATTCTTTACTACAAAAATAGTAGTTAAAGCTTCTAATCCTGTCTGATACTTGTGACTTCACATTCTTTCTCTCCTGACTATTGTTATAGAAGAGGACTAAAAATAGTACAGTAATCAGTTGATGGAACAACATATTTTAACCCTGGCACCTAATTGTCATTGACAAGCCTGTATGGGGCTTTTTTGTCACAAATTGGTAAATGTTGTCTCTGGTATTATGTATAGCATCACATGTATGTTACAGGCAAGACAAAAAGAGATGCGAGTCAAAATCTCCTCTAGACTAACTAATAAGAGCAGTTGGCTGCTGCTGCCTATGTATTATAAACCTTCACAAAGGGTTAGCTTAAAATTTTTTTTTGTTTCAAAAGGTTTGTAAACCCACCTTCTTTATATCCTAAAACAGTTACCTTGAACAATTCAGACATCTCCACTGTATGAAGTTACCTTTCGTTCCTGGGGATTAAAAAAGAGATTTAGTTGCATAGTGCTACAGTCAGGCTCAACATTTTCATATTACTTGTCCTTGCTCTCATAATACTGATAACTTTAAATTTTCAGTATATGCTACAATTTGAGAATTGTGTATTACTAGAAGAAATAAGTTTTTTCTACTTTAAAAATTCAGCAAATTTTTAAAAAATGTAATGGAAGACTATTAACATTCGAGATAGCCCATATGTAAATTTCACAAGGTACTTGGGTAGTGCAGTGATTGTCATACAAATGCATATAGGTCAAAAGTAAGCAGTATTAGGGATACTATTTCTTGGGGTGAGCATCTGCTTGTGTGATTACACCACAGAGGTAAGTGAGAAGGCCAGACTGAGGTGCCTCAATCTTAAAATAAACTATTAATCATAAAAACAGAAATCAAATACTTTATCCATCCAGGCAGATAACAAAAGAAACTCTTTACTACTTTCCAGGAATAAAAAATAGAAAACTGATGCGACAGTTAGACTGTTTATGTAGCACCAAGAAGTGTACTTTAGACACAAGGGATGTATTCCTGGCCGCCCTTACTTCAGTGGGAATTTTGCCTTTGATAGCTGTTGGGTCAAGATTTCACCTGAGGTTATTGCCCTGATGAATGTACTGTGTCTGGTCTTGAACCTGCCAAGCAATCTGTATAAGTGGACTACCAAGCTTGTGCAAAGTCTCACTGAAATTAGTGCAACACTCTCCATCTCTTCAAGATTGGGGCCAATATCCTCAATGATTCAAGAAAGAACATATCAATTGGAGTTGTAATTCAGATTGATTGCTTTGAGCGGCCAAGTGATGCAAGGCCTTATGCTCAACGCCATGGCATTTCTCTGTTGGATGTAATGAAGAACTGGTTGATGGTAGCCATGAATGACTTCCAGCATAACAGTATCCCTATCTCAGTTCTGCTCATCCCCCCCAATGCAGTTTAAAATCATAGACATGTAGGGCTGGAAGGGATCTCGAGAGGCCATCCAGTCCAGCCTCCTGCACTCAGTCAAGACCAAGTCAACCTCCTAGACTATTCCTGACAGGTGTTTGTCCAGCCTATTCTTAAAAACCTCCAATGATGGGGATTCTGCAGCCTCCCTTGGAAGTATATTCTGGAGCTTAACTATCCCTATAGTTAGATATTAATATTGAACCTAAATCTCCCTTGCTGCAGGTTAAGTCCATTGCTGTTTGGCCTACCTTCAGTGGACATGGAGAACAATTGATCACCATCCAGTTTACCCTACTCCAATGGTTCCCAAACTTGTTCCGCCGCTTGTGCAGGGAAAGCCCCGGGCGGGCCAGGCCAGTTCGTTTACCTGCCGCGTCCGCAGGTTTGGCTGATCGCGGCTCCCAGTGGCCGCGGTTCGCTGCTCCAGGCCAGTGGGAGCTGCTGGAAGCGGTGGCCAGTATGTCCCTTGGCCCGCGCTGCTTCCAGCAGCTCCCATTGGCCGGAGCAGCGAATCGCAGCTACTGGGAGCCGCGAACGGCTGAACCTGTGGATGCGGCAGGTAAACAAACCGGCCCGGCCCGCCGGGGGCTTTCCCTGCACAAGCGGCGGAACAAGTTGGAGAACCACTGCCCTACTCAATTTGAAGATTGTTATCAGGTCCCCACTCAGTTTTCTTCTCTCAAGGTTAAACATGCTCAGTTTCTTAACCTAGCCTTACAGATCAAGTTTTCTAAACCTTTTAGGTGCCCAGTATTGGACACAATACTGCAGCTGAGGCCTCACCAGTGCTGAGTAAAGCGGGATAATTACCTCCCGTGTCTTGCATACAACACACCTGTTAATACACCCCAGAATAAGATTCGTCTTTTTTGGAACTGCATTAGATTGTTGACTCATATTCAATTTCTGATCCAGATCCTTTTCAGCACTACCACCACCTGTGTGGTTATTCCTCATGTTGTAATTGTGTATTGAATTGTTTTTTTTCTTCCTAAGTGAAGTATTTTGCACTTGTACTTCATTGAATTTCATCTTGTTGATTTAAGACCAATTCTCTAATTTGTCAAGGTCACTTTGGATTCTGATCCTGTCCTTCAAAGTGCTTGCAACCCCTCCCAGCTTGGATTCTGATCCTGTCCTTCAAAGTGCTTGCAACCCTTCCCAGCTTGGTGTCATCTGCAGATTTTAGAAGCATATTCTTCACTCCGTTATCCAAGATGTTTGTGAAAATACTAATATCAGATCCAGGACCGACACCTGAGAGGCTACACTAGATACGCCCTCCCAGTGAACCATTGGTAACTGCTCTTTGAGTATAGTCTTTCAGTCTTTACTCACCCACTTTATAGTAATTCACCTGGACCACATTTCCCTAGTTTGCTTATGACACTGTTATGTGGGTTTGTGTCAGAAGCCTTAATGCAATTGAAATATTACATCTATTGTTCCCACCCATCCACTAGGCCAGTAACCCTGTCAAAGAAGGAAATTAGATTGGTTTGTCATGATTTGTTCTTGGCAAATCTATGCTGGCTGTTCCTTAACCCTATTATCCTCTAAGTGCTTATTCAGTAATTTGTTCCAGTAGCTTTCCAGGTACTGAAGTTAGGCTGATTGGTCTAGAATTCCCTGGTCCTCTTAGTTTCCCTTGTTAAAAATAGATACGATGTCCTTCTCCAGTCTTCTTATACTTTGCCTGCCCTGCATGAGTTCTCAAAGATAATAGCTGACAGTTCTGAGATTGCTTCAACTAGTTCCTTAATTACTCTAAGACAAATTTCATCAGGCCCTGCAAACTTGAATAAATCGAATTTAAATATTTTTTAACCTGTCCTTTCCCTATTTTTGGCTTGTGTTCCTTCCCTCTTGTTAATATTAATTGTGTGGTGTATCTGGTCACTTTTAACTTTTTTAGTGGAGACTGAAGCAAAATAGGTGTTAAAGATCTCAGCCTTCTTGATGTCATCAGTTATTAGCTCTCGTTCCCTGCTAAGTAGAGGACCTATGCTTTCCTTAGTCTGTCTTTTGCACCTAATGTATTTAAAGAATCTCGTCTTACTGCTTTTTTTTATGTCCCTTGCTAGGTATAACTCATTTTTTCCCTTACCCTTTCTGATGTTTGTTTCTACATATTTGTGCTGTTCTTTTGTATTCTTCCTTAGCAATTCATCCATGTTTACACTTTTTTGCAGGATTCTGTTTTGATTTTCAGGTCATTAAAGAGCTCCTGAAGCAGTTATATTGGCCTCTTCCTATCTTTCCTTCGCATTGTTATAGTTTGCATTTATTCCTTTTGTGCTGTCTTGAGATACTGCAAATTGACACCCCAAATGACTTCTCACTCTAGCAGAAAGAACATAAATAAGAATAGTGGGGAGGAAGGGAAAATGAGGGCAAAAAGAAGGGAATGGGGGTGCATACAAAGTACCATGGAGGGGGATTCAGAGAGTACCCCTATTGGGGAGTTTGCGGGAAGTCCCTGAAATAGAGGGGGATAGGAGGTGGGGTGGTGGTGGGAATGAAACAGCCCCATGTGTGTGCAATGAACTTTGCTTACAGCAACTACACAGTGAGACTCTCTATTTTAGTTTAGATTATCCTTGGATGCTCTATTTAACGCAGCATCAGTGGAAATAGATGACAGTTTAAGTCCCGTTCAGACATCCGTACCACTAATAAATGCAGAAATTCAATCTCTCATTTAATATCCTCCACTACCAAAGAAAAAACAAACCCTGAAGCTCCCCCAGCCCTTATAGGGAAAGAATACATAAGATTCTTCAAGAAGATCTAATATTTATTTATGAAGCAAAAAGTCTGTACTAAGACTTCCCGGAAAGAAAAAAATTATTTGACTCTCAAGGTGTGTGTGTGTTTTTTTGTTTTTGTTTTTTTTTTTACTCTTCTTCCTGTCACCCCCGCCCAAAAAAAAAAAGTTCAAGGTCCACTCCTGGTCATTTGCAAATGTAAAAGTGGCTAGCAGTGTGTCTGGCATGATGGAAGCATTCCTGTTATGAAGGGAGAAGTCCATCAAATGTGGCCTAAGGGATTTTGGATGAAGTTAGACTTTCTGGGTGGTTTTACTACTTGTTTGTCTGGGAGAAAATAAATCTTACATAAATTACATTTCTTTAAGGTTATTAGTCTTTTAATATCTTAAGACACTTAAGGATCACATGTTAAATGAGACTTGGTATCATACTGCAGTACTTTTAAATGAAATTCATACGAAGAGACTGTAGCATCCAAATTTTCTCAATGCAACATGCGAAGTTTACATCAAGTGGCTAGCCATAAACATTAAAATTTATTTTAAATTAGCATTCAAGTTCCTTGCTAATGGTCGTCATTTTGATGAAAACTGACTTATTCTGAGACACCAGAAATATGGGAGCTTAACTAAACTGAACATTGAGAAACTAAAAAGTAGATCTGATGCTGCTTTCACATTGATTTAACAAGAAGTTATGTGAAGCCACTGTTGAGAGTGGTCAAAAAGACAGCTTGTGGCGCTGTTTACCTATGTATTTAACCTTCTGGCTTTTGATTTACTGACAACAGTGTCATTTAGCACCATGGTCCTCGTCTTTGCTAGAGAATTTTTCTGTGGGGCTGCACAGGTTGGAGTATTGACAGTACTAGTGCACATTAATCATGATGTTTCAGGTGCACTTTGTTTGCATTTTTTGTCTATATGCGCGCTAGTGCCCATGCTACATTATTGTAGAATGACTCTGCTCTGAGTGCCTTTCCCACAGTTCCTAGCACAACTCCATGAAACAGTGGCTTGTGGTAGATTTCAAAAGGCTTTATGTGATCCATCACGGGTACAGGAGAAGTGTGGGAGAAGAGGCCATATTCCTCAGGGAAACGTCCCCAAGTCCCCCGTTGCCAGCTCCATTTCTAGTCCTTTTCCCAAAATGGAGTTCAGGATGCCTGGTTCTTGTTCCTTGCTTAACAGGAAAGGCTTCTGGAATGTTTCAAAAAGTTGTCATGAGTTGGCTAATGAAGGAGGTATGCTGAGACTGCCGCCTAGCCTGCTGACCAATATAATCTCATTGTTTCCTCGTACTTCTCGTGTGTGTACATCTGTTTTCTGCTGTCTAACAGAGCAGCTATTGGGGGGCAGGGACTGTCTCTTTTTGTTCTGTTTGTACAGCACAGATTGGTCCTGGTCCATGACAGGCTCCTAGATGCTATAGTAGTGTAAATTATATTTCTGCATTAAGTGCAAAGAGCCAGAGACTGGAAAGAGTGGTTCATGTGAGTTTGTGATGCGGTAGTTGTGCACCCACCATCCGGGTAGATGACAGTGTGCTGTTTTTACAAACAATCATTAGTGGGTGGATCTTGCTTTTGGGTCCTACCACAATCCCGTACAGGTACATTAAAGTTATGCTCAAGACCAGTAATGGCTGTATAACTTCAGGCTAAGGAAGGCTCTGTGTCTCTGGTATGCTGCCACTGAAGTTCCAGACCATCATGATGAACTTCCTTCAACTTGAAAAAGCAAGTTGCAATTACCCTCTGTAAACTGGCTACCTTAGATAATTACTGGTTAGTAGGTGACTGGTTTGGGATTGGGAAGTCCACCAGTGATTGCTCTTGTTGTGGAAGTCTGCAGGGCAATATATAGTATTACATAGGCATGGTTCATGATGGCCAATGAACCAGAGATGATTAGGAAATTTAAGTACTTGAGTTTCCTGAATTCTGCAGTAACTATTTATAGAACCCATTTGCCCGTTCTGTCGTCTTCACCCCCCAACAAAACAAAACAAAAAAGGGTTAGGGTATGTTGCGGAAACTTGGAAAGACACAAGTTCAGGGGGTACAGAATAATGTTATTCATTCTGGAGACTGAAAATAAGATGGAGATGTTTGATCCACAGTGATTTTCTTCAGGGACTAATATGTCTTTTATCTGCCTTAATTTTTATGACATGATAGTTGACTTAACATTTTCAATTAACAGTGGACTTCCAAGACAGCTGGGCTGGTGTCAACCTATGAAAAGCTGGACAAGCAAGTAGCGATACTTGAAGCTCTTAGAACAGTCAGCAGAGCTTTGAGCAAATAAATGCTCTGGGCACATGCTTTCCAAATGATGGCCAGGAACTTTGTGTGGAGCAGTGAAGTGACTGGAATTCGTAGAATATGGTGTGACGTAGCTTGGTTCATTTTTATGTATAAAAATATTCTTAATTCATAATGATACTTAGCCTTAGTGGAAGTTTGTAGATAATTATATAATTCAGGCATTGTGTTTTTTGGGCAGGGTTATGTATTGGATGGTGTTAAGAAGGATTAATATTAAAGGAACAGTTCTTGGGGGAGTGAATGATGTGCAAAATACTCAGCCCTTGTTTTCAAGAATAAACTTTATTATACACAAACACTTGCAGGCCTGTTTGCATTATCAGAAGGAATGTATCATGTAGAAGAGTGTGTAAGCAATATATTGTCTTACAAATGCACTCATTAGGATACGCATTTTCCTCTTGCGAAGGGGTGGAGTGCCTGAGGAAAAGTTGTGAAGGAGCTGAAGATGTGGGGCAACTGTAATACCTTCAGCCACTATTAATAATAGTTAAGGGGCCAGTTGCAAGGTCAAAGCAGCAGTCAGTTTTTCTTTCTTTAATTGCTCATTAAAAACTTCCGCTGAAACTGTCACATGTTCTTCTAACATATCTCTGCACCATCTGTATTTCCAGCTACAGTAGAACCTCAGAATTATGAACACCTCAGGAATAGAGGTTGTTCGTAACTCTGAAATGTTCATATCTCCGAAAAAAAGTTATGGTGGTTCTTTCAGAAGTTTACAACTGAATATTGACTTAATGAACTTTCAAAGTGTATTGTGCAGAAGAAAAATGCTACTTTTTAACCATCTTAATTTAAATGAAACAAGCACAGAAACAGTTTCCTTACCATGCCAGTTTTTTTAAACTTTCCCTTTTTTTGGGTAGTTTACGTTTAACACAGTAATGTATTGTATTTGCTTTTTCTTTTGTCTCTGCTGCTGCCTGATTGTGTACTTCCAAATGAGGTGCGATTGACTGGTCAGTTCGTAACCCTTGTGTTCTGAGGTTCTACTGTAGTTAGAAGGCCCTCATCACTGTAGTATCTGAATGCTGCAGAATCACTTCTTTGTCCGCCTGTCTGTGCTGGTCTTACCTTTCTGCATTTTTCAGAATTCTTGTTCTGCCTTTCAGTGATGATCCTTTTATTTTATGCACCTCAAACTCCTAATTCAATCCCCCTCTCTTCATTTCTGTGCAGTTCCATGAATAGATCTCCTCTGCTCTTCCTCTTCCTGGATATCCTCCTTTATCAGGTGTTCCATCTCTATGGGTTTGATCCACCTGCCCCCTTCTGAGATATCGATTGTGGAGTAGATATTTTTTGGGAATAGGGAAAGGGACATAACCTATGTTTATTAACTATTATTTTAATACCCCCCCCCATCTGAATTTTAATTCCTCACTCAAGTTGCAACTTCAATTTCAGATTCCAGTGCCTTAGGGGCTGCTTTCTTTTTGGAATGGAAATGTAAAGGACCTATGACTAGCCTTCATGCACAGCTCTTACAAACATGAGGTGTGGTGGTGGTGCTGATTTAATGCCAGAAAAGTGGAGAAGACTCATGGAGAGTCCTCTGGTGATAGTCTTGGAACATGGAGTAATACAGGCTACTTCATTATAGGCTGACTGGAAAACGTCTCTGGAGGGAACTGTTTGAGAGAGCAAGAGGAAGGACTGATAAATCTGTACTAGATATTTGCATAATGATATTGGAGGACTGGTTGTGTGAGCGTCTGTGGGTGTAACTTGACTTGCCCAAAAACTTAACTGTAAGGCAGGAGGACTTGCTTTATGAAATATTTTCAGACATAACCGTTCAGGATTGGGGAAAAATAGGGGTTAGAATTAGGGATTGTAAAATATGAAACGGTTAACTGGTAAATATTAGTCTTACCATTAACCCATCTTAACCGTTAAACCCATGCACGTTGCCTGGAGCAGCCCCGGTGCTGAGCTCACTGGCTGGAGTGGCCCCTCTCTCTTTAACCGGTTAAATGATATAATTTTAGTAGTTTAAACGGTTGTCTTTTAAAATATTTACATCCCTAGTTAGTTCTGTCAGTCATTTTCACCCTCAACTTGTGTCCTGTGATAGCAGAAAGATAATAGCAACATGCTACTGAAGTGCCATGGTCCAGCATATGGACTGACTCAGTCATGAAAGGAAAGCGTGTGTGCCATACTGAATAGTGTATACTTTTATTGCAGAACGTTATCCTATTTTTAGATTTGCAGTTTGTTACTTTTTTGCATTCCTCCTCCCCTTGTCCTCCATTAAGTGCAAGTCCAGCCACATTGTGTGGGCCAGCTAGCCACGGTAAATGCCAAGTCAGGCACTTCTGCCTTGACTGGGAATAACAGCACTTGTAACCAAGATAGGGGAATGTCAGGATTTTGAAATTATGGAGTAACTGTCCTGGAAGTGCTGACGATGAGCCGTTACAGCTGCTGCTTGTGCCGTGGAGGCAGGGACTTTGGGGAATGTTGGAGGTCAGTGGAATAGGAACTTGTGGGGTAGAGGGAGAGGTGAAGATTTCCACCCTCATGAAGTTCCATCTGCCATTTTATAAACACTAATGGAATTCGTAAGAACTCTGAAATTTCTTTGCTGTGCTCCTGACCCTGCAAATTCTGCCCTGGTTGGTAAATATTGAAATCAAAGGCTACAAATAGGTAGGCTTGTCAGAATTCAATTTAAATTGATTGCTGTCAGTAAACATCAATTTCAGCTGACACACTGAAACTGATGAAAAAATACCCCTTGGTACCTGCCTGCACCTTGCGTCTGCAGGGATTGGGTGTCACTGTCCCTGCTGCTGTGCAGGGAGTCCTGTGCAGCTCTGCTATCACGGCCCTGCTCGCTCACCAGTTAGGATTGCGGGGACTGACCCTGGACAGGAACTGTTCCGCATCAGGGTGGCTTCCCCCATGACCAGGGGCTTGTCCTCTTCCTTGCAGCCTGGACTGGGGGTCTCTGGTTTGCCAGCCCAGGACCGCAGCCTCCCCCAGACCTGACTCTCAGGTGTCTTGGGCCCTTGCAGTCCCACTGTCAGTGCTGTCCTACCTCTAACCCCAACGCTTCTCCCCTTAATTTCCCACAACTGTAAAAATAAAAATAGTCAAAAAATTGAAAAAAAAATTAAAAATCAAATTCTGCCAAGACTCATATAGCCTATAGAAAAGGGCTCCTTTGCTCTCCATTTCTTCTGAACTCCTCAGATTGGCTGCTGTCTCCACTGCCCTGGCCCCTGCCACACCTGCAATAAGACATCTTGCACATTTTGTTGGGAATCTAGTCCAGCTTGTTGGTTCCCTGGCCTGCATGGCTTCTACAATCAATTTTTCCTTCTGCCTCAGGATTAAGTCAAGAGGCGCTTCCATGCTATCTAATAGCACCTCAGGCTTGTGGAAGGGTGAGTCCAAGGGATTTGGTCCATTTCCTCATGTAATCAGGAAGTTTTTTACATTTGGAACTGCACCTTGAGTCATGTATCTTTATGTGAAATATGTTTGCTACCTGTGGAGATGCCAC
Organism: Chelonia mydas; assembly: GCF_015237465.2. NCBI lineage: Eukaryota > Metazoa > Chordata > Testudines > Cheloniidae > Chelonia > Chelonia mydas. The sequence continues at coordinate 15,150,366 of NC_051259.2, read as the reverse complement.
TCCAGTTGCTTAACATAGACTGAGTGAAATATGGCTATGACCGAGTTTAGCTGGCCCTGGACCATCATCTCTCCCCAGAGCTATACCAGTCATGCCTAAATGTCTGCCTCTGACCAGCTGGCAATTTGATTATATAATGGTCTCCACTGAGATGTGGTGATATGACAAATTTATTGACCAGAGGTGGTAGGTAAAAGATGATGGTCACGGTGAAAATAACTCTCAACTGAGCTCCATGGCACATGTAATGCTGTTTTTACAGGTATGCCTTCTGGCCAGTTTGAACCCTGTGCAGTGGAATTGTGAAAATAGATCAGAAAGACACCTAAGCAGTGAGTGACCTATGCACTGAGAGACATTCATGGCAGAACTGTATTGCACGTGATCTCAGCTTACACTGAGACTGCATACTTGGAGATTGGCATGGTTCTCTTGGACCACTTGGTGGTTAATCATGTTTGAAGCAAATGTAATTCAGATGGCGGCTGTAGTACCGGTGCACCATTATGAGCACTTTTCTGTGTACACACAAATTATGTTACTGGCTTAAGTATATGGAGGCAAACTTGTCAAATGTCTCTAATCTAGACAAGGCTATGATGGGTTCCATCGTGGTGCTCAAAGTTAGTTAACTTAGTTAAACTTTGTAAACTTCTCCACAGATATCCCTCCTTCCAACCTTTCTGCCCTGAAAGTTTTATGACCATAAAAACAGGTAGAAGCATTTTAGGGCTTTTGCTAAGTAAACAGATGTCTTTATTTTGTTTGCATTTGTCTATAGTGTACTTCTGATGCCTTCCAGTTAATTCACAGAGTAAACCTTAGGATACCTTTTTGTTAAAATTGAAAAGGTAGCTGAACGTACTTTAGAGTAGCTGACATTTTCTGCTGCCGTTGGAAGTGAGAAGGCACAGCTTTGAAGAGAAATGAGGTGGCATGGGGTTTAGACCTCTGCAGACGTTTGCAGGCCATTTGACTCGTCTTCCATTCGGCGGAGGAGGTGTCTTTGCCACAGAACAGCATGATGGGGCAGCCTTTTTTCCTAAGAGGAGAGAGATTAGTACACAGTTAGAAAGCAATACAGCTAAGCCAGTTCTAAGACAACATCATGGAGTGTGTTCAGCTGTTACGATTATTGTGCTGTTGTTTGTGTGTTAAGTCAAGAGGAAACGAGTTCTTTCTGTTTCAACATCAACAGCAATGTGTGACACAGTTCCTGTTCTACCTTGGTGGGTCTTGCGATTATTGGCAGATTTGCAGGCCTTGGAGCTTCATGGCAGCCCTCAGCTTTGGCCGCTTTTCTGAATTCACAGTCCAGGTCGACTCCTCTTGTGTCTGACCAGGAGTTGGGAGGATTTGGGGGGAACCCAGGCCAGCCCTCTACACCGGGTTCCAGCTCAGGGCCCTGTGGAATGCAGCTGTCTAGAGTGCCTCCTGGAACAGCTGTGTGACAGCTACAGTTCCCTGGGCTACTTCCCCATGGCCTCCTTCCAACACCTTCTTTATCCTCACCATAGGACCTTCCTCCTGGTGTCTGACAATGCTTGTACACCTCAGTCCTCCAACAGTCCGCGTTCTCACACTCAGCTCCTGGTGCCTCTTGCTCCCAGCTCCTCACACGCACACCAACAAACTGAAGTGAGCTCCGTTTTTAAAACGCAGGTGCCCTGATTAGCCTGCCTGAATTGATTCTAGCAGCTTCTTGATTGGCTGCAGGTGTTCTAATCAGCTTGTCTTAATTGTCTCCAGAAGGTTTCTGATTGTTACCTTACCCAGGGAAAAGGGACCTACTTAGCCTGGGGCTTATATATCTGCCTTCTATTACTCTCCTATAGTCATCTGGCCCAACCCTGTCACAAATGTTAAACTATTGTAGCATGATTTGGGTGAGGACAAACAGTACTTGTTGAATTAGAAAACAGATTTGTGTTGTTTAGCACTGGGGGAAGCTACCTCTAATTCCCAGGAAATAGCACTTAACTGGTAAATTGCAGTGACTTCCTGTGAAAGTTGGTAAGTCTTAAATTTTTAGGCCCTGATGACATTTTGAAAAATTTTGTCCTGGTTTCATGTCCTAGATAATTGCATCTGTGCAAAGCTGAGTTTACACTGGTGCGGCTTATTACTGAAGTATGTCATGTGGGTGTATGCTTGGGGTTTGTAGTGCTCTAACTACATTGATATAATCAAATCAGTGCATGTTTTTTGTATTATCACCAAGGCTGTTGACAGTAGTTTGTTAGCATTTTTCTAGTAAAAATTAAATAAATCATTTACCAATATTAACGTTTTACTTGAAAGGTGACCTACATTAGAAATTAAGGTCTTTCCTACCCTGGAAGACTGTGGAAGACTAATAGGATTATGACATTACAATCACTAAGGAAGTGAGACTTGATTGAGAGGGGTTTTTCTTTTTGAGTGCTAGTCTCTGTGTGTTCCTCTGTGGAGTACCTATGTACTCCTTGCCCCCAGAGCTGAGGAATTTTGCAAGCAATGTCCATTGGTCCACATGTGCCCTCTGGCTCACTTAGTGCCTCTGACCATGGAGATAGAGGGTGGGGTGGACTGACGGCCTCTCCAGTTTCTTATCACCGCCACATCGTCTGGATTGGAACCTCCAGTCTGAAGCTTCAGCTTTCTTCTGTAACAGTGAAAATATATTTAGATATCTGTAAATAGATTTTATATTCTTGAGTTTTAAAATTTTTATATGACAGTTTGTGTGTTATAGTCTCCCCAACCCCCGTACTCTATTGAAGTTCTGGGCTTCAAAATTTGTGCTTCCTGCCTGCAATCCTTCTTGGTCATCAGTGACCACCAATGCTGCTTGTACTGCTTTGGGGTAGCCCACATCACGGCAAGATCCAATATATGCTGTTCATTCCCTATCTGTACCTGGGAAGGGCAAGAACTTCACCTTACAAAGCACCTAATGGAAAAGGTCATGAGGCCGTGGTCGGACCCAGGCTCGGGGACCCCACCATACATCAACCTGACTCAGGAGTGAAGGAGTCTACCCCCAGAGGTCCCTGTATGGGGTCTTATCAGGAGTGCAAGTTATGTCTTCCTCCAAATCCACTTTGAAGAACCTAGGTCTACAGAGGCAACATGCACTAAGCTTCCACCTCTCCCCGCACAAAAAGAGAATACAGCTGCGCTCTCCCCTTATGGAGTGGGCCCAGAAGAGGCGGAGGAAGCAAGGTCTCTATGTCCCCATGCTGCTTCCTCCAGCATCTCTCTTCCAGAGTGGGGAACCAGGTCCAGGGGGTTACCCTGGGGACCACCTAGGTTACACAGCCACCATCTCCTTCTAAGGGAACCTTCAGAGCCCAAAACTGGCCTTCTCCTTCCAGACCAGGGAGCTGGGTTCAGTACTTCTTCTTTTAGGACTCGAGCACTAACATAACCCCGTACATGCATGTCTGCGCATATGTGTATCTTCTTCTGCGTTGTCTTACTTCAATATGCAGCCTGGTATTTACACTCAGACTAACTTATTAGCATAAACAGATCGACCCAATGTAGTGTATTGGTTTTTGTTAACATAATCAGTATTTTAATGTGTTTGAGTGGTCCAGATTTTGGTGAAAATCAGTGTAACAAAACCAACTAATAGCTTTTGTAAAACCCAGGATTTTTTTGTAAAAATTGAAAACTAAGTCCTTGGGAATGCTGGAATATTGCTTGTGTGCCATCCAAATATCTGGAACCATTTTACTAATTGCCCCTTTAATATGCAAATGTGAACTGTAGAGGCTGATCTGTCTAGTTCAGATCCTGTCCGCTTTGTTGGATTCATGCATGCATGCGCCTCTGTCCCCTCCCACTCTGCTTGCTTTGCTCTTACACAAGCTCTCCGTGCCTAAGGTTTGCAGCTGGTTGCCTAAGGGTATGTCTACACTACGAAATTAGGTCGAATTTATAGAAGTCGATTTTTTTAGAAAGCGATTTTATACAGTCGATTTTGTGTGTCCCCACAGTAATGCACTAAGCGCATTAAGTTGGCGGAGTACATCCACAGTACCGAGGCTAGCATCGACTTTTGGAGCGTTGCACTGTGGGTAGCTATATCACAGTTCCCTCAGTCTCCGCCGCCCATTGGAATTCTGGGTTAAGCTCCCAATGCCTGACTGGGCAAAAACATTGTCGTGGGTGGTTTTGGGTACATGTCGTCAGTCGCCCCTCCCTCCATGAAAGCAATGGCAGACAATCGTTTTGCTCCTTTTTTCAGTGCGGGTGCCATACTGCTTTCAGCAGACAGTGCAGTAGGACTGCTAACCGTCATTGTCATCCACCGCTTCCACTGCCACTCTGCTCTCCTGATGCTATGAATCCACCTCGCAGGTCCTCTGTATATGACCATCATCATCCACTGCTTCCGCTGGCACTCTGCTCTCCTGGTGGTCTCTCAGGGTCGCTTCCGCTGCAACTCTGCTCAGCTGCTCTTGTCTCGCCATACCCCGGCAAGTGTGCAGCCCGCTTAGCTGTTGTGTCCTGGCAGCAGACTGTGCAGTAGGTCTGCAAAACTGGTCATCCAGCCACCGCTTCCCCTGCAACTCTTCTGTCCCGCAAACGCCATACCACGGCAAGCATGGAGGCTGCTCAGATCACCGCGGCAGTTATGAGCATTGTAAACACCTCGCACGTTATCATGCAGTATATGCAGAACCTGCAAAAGCAGGCAAGGAGATGACTGCAGCGTGGTGATGAGGACATGGACATAGACTTCTCTCAAAGCACGGGCTGGCAATTTGGCCGTCCTGGTGGCAGTGGGACAGGCTCATACCATGGAATGCCGATTCTGGGCCTGTGAAACAAGCACAGACTGGTGGGACCTCATAGTGTTGCAGGTGTAGGATGATTCCCAGTGGCTGCAAAACTTTCACATGCCTAAGGGCACTTTCATGGAACTTTGTGACCTTGCTTTCCCCTGCCCTGAAGCGCCAGAATACCAAGATGAGAGCAGCCCTCACAGTTCACAAGTGAGTGGTGATAGCCCTCTGGAAGCTTGCAATGCCAGACGGCTACCGGTCACTCGGGAATCAATTTGGAGTGGGCAAATCTACTGTTGGGGCTGCTGTGATCCAAGTAGCCAACACAATCACTGAGCTGCTGCTATCAAGGGTAGTGACTCTGGGAAATGTGCAGGTCATAGTGGATGGCTTTGCTGCAATGGGATTCCCTAACTGTGGTGGGGCAATAGATGGAACGCATATCCCTATCTTGGGACCGGACCACCAAGGCAGCCAGTACGTAAACCGCAAGGGGTACTTTTCAGTGGTGCTGCAAGCACTGGTGGATCACAAGGGACGTTTCACCGACATCAACGTGGGATGGCCAGGAGAGGTACATGACACTCGCATCTTCAGGAACTCTGGTCTGTATGAACAGCTGCAGCAAGAGACTTACTTCCCAGACCAGAAAATAACCATTGGGGATGTTGAAATGCCTATAGTTATCCTTGGGGACCCAGCCTACCCCTTAATGAAGCCATACACAGACACTTTGGACAGTAGTCAGGAGCTGTTCAACTGTAGGTGGAGCAAGTGCAGAATGGTTGTAGAATGTGCATTTGGACATTTAAAAGCACGCTGGCGCAGTTTACTGACGCGCTCAGACCTCAGCGAAACCAATGTTCCCATTGTTATTGCTGCTTGCTGTGTGCTCCACAATATCTGTGAAAGTAAGGGGGAGATGTTTATGGCGGCGTGGGAAGTTGAGGCAAATCGCCTGGCTGCTGATTATGCACAGCCAGACACCAGAGCAGTTAGAAGAGCACAGCAGGGCGTGCTCCACATCAGAGAAGCTTTGAAAACCAGTTTCATGGCTGAACAGCCTATGGTGTGACAGTTCTGTTTGTTTCTCCTTGATGAAAACCCGCCTCCTTGGTTCGCTCTACTTCTCTGTAAGCCAACTGTCCTCCCTTCTCCCCTTCGATCACCACTTGCAGAGGCAATAAAGTCATTGTTGTTTCAAATTCATGCATTCTTTATTAATTTGTCACACAAATAGGGGGATAACTGCCAAGGTAGCCCAGGAGGGGTGTGGGAGGAGGGAAGCACCGGGTGGGGTAGCGGAGGAGGGAAGACGAGGCCACGCTGCACTTCAAAACTTATTAAATGTCAGCCTTCTGTTGCTTGGGCAGTCCTCTGGGGTGGATTGGTTGGGTGCCTGGAGCTGCCATGCCCCCTCTCCCCCCAGCGTTCTTGGGCGTCTGGGTGAGGAGGCTTGGGGAGGAGGGCAGTTACACAGGGGCTGCAGTGGCAGTCTGTGCCTTTCCTGCATCTCAACCATATGCCGGAGCAGATCAGTTTGATCCTCCAGTAGCCTCAGCTAATGCTCTACTACAGCATGATGAGACTACTCCAGTAGTCTCATCATGCTGCCACCACCTGTCCTCTTGATCCCGCCATCTGTCCTCAACCAGGTGACCATGGATGATATCACTCTCCTGAGGATAACACAGAGAGATAAAGAATGAATGTTGCTTGAATGCCAGCAAACACCTGGACCACACTCTGCCATGTTTTCTTATGCAGCGATTTGCCAGCAGATCGAGGGACGTGATCGTTCCCCTCTATTCGACATTGGTGAGGCCTCATCTGGAGTACTGTGTCCAGTTTTGGGCCCCACGCTACAAGAAGGATGTGGAGAAATTGGAGAGAGTCCAGCGGAGGGCAACAAAAATGATTAGGGGTCTGGAACACATGACTTATGAGGAGAGGCTGAAGGAGCTGGGATTGTTTAGTCTACGGAAGAGAAGAATGAGGGGGGATTTGATAGCTGCTTTCAACTACTTGAAAGGGGGTTCCAAAGAGGATGGCTCTAGATTGTTCTCAGTGGTAGCTGATGCCAGAACAAGGAGTAATGGTCTCAAGTTGCAGTGGGGGAGGTTTAGGTTGGATATTAGGAAAAACTTTTTCACTAGGAGGGTGGTGAAACACTGGAATGCGTTACCTAGGGAGGTGGTGGAGTCTCCTTCCTTAGAAGTTTTTAAGGTCAGGCTTGACAAAGTCCTGGCTGGGATGATTTAGTTGGGGATTGGTCCTGCGCTGGGCAGGGGGTTGGACTAGATGACCTCCAGAGGTCCCTTTCAAGTGTGATATTCTATGATTCCAGACTATGTGCTACTGGCCTGCGGTGGTAAAGTGTCCTATCATGGAGGATGCAATAAGGCTGCCTCCCCAGAAATCTTTTGCAGAGTTTTTGGGAGTACCTCCAGGAGAGCTTCATTGAGATGTCCCTGGAGGATTTCTGCTCCATCCCCAGACACGCTAACAGACTTTCATTAGCTGTACTGGCTGCGAATGGATCCCAAGTCTTCAGGGCAAATTAATCATTAAACACGCTTGCTTTTAAACCATATATTTATATTTACAAAGGTACACTCACCAGAGGTGCCTTCTCCGCCTTCATGGTCTGGGAGCCCGGCTTGGGAGGGTACTGTCTCCAGGCTGATAAACAGTTCCTGGCTGTCGGGGAGAACAGTTTCTCCGCTTGCCTGGTGTGCGCTATCTTCAACCTCCCCCTCCTCATCATCTTCCTCGTCCCCAAAATCCTCATCCCTGTTGTGTGAGACTCCTTTAGAGAAGTCCACGTACAGGTGTGGGGTAGTTGTAGGGGCACACCCTAGAATTGCATGCAGCTCATCATAGAAGCGGCATGTCTGGGGCTCTGACCCAGAGTGGGCATTTGCCTCTCTGTTTTTTTGGTAGGCTTGCCTGAGCTCCTTAAGTTTCACACAGCACTGCTGTGGGTCCCTGTGATAGCCTCTGTCCTTCATGCCCTTGGAGATTTTTTCAAATATTTTGGCATTTTGTCTTTTGGAATGGAGTTCTGATAGCACAGATTCTTCTCTCCATACAGTGATCAGATCCAGTACCTCCCGTTCGGTCCATGCTGGAGCTCCTTTGCGATTCTGGGACTCCACGGTCACCTCTGCTGATGAGATCTGCACGGTCACCTGTGCTGATCAGCTTGCCACGCTGGCCAAACAGGAAATGAAATTCAAAAGTTTGCGGGGCTTTTCCTGTCTACCTGGCCAGTACATCCGAGTTGAGAGCGCTGTCCAGAGCGGTCACAATGGAGCACTGTGGGATAGCTCTCGGAGGCCAATACTGTCGAATTGCGTCCACGCTAACCCAAGTTCAATCCGGCGATGTCGATTTCAGCGCTAATCCCCTCCTTGGGGAGGAGTACAGAAATAGATTTTAAGAGCCCATTAAGTTGACAAAAATGGCTTCGTTGTGTGCATGGGTTCAGGGTTAAATTGATCTAATACTGCTAAATTTGACCTAAACTCTTAGTGTAGACCAGGCCTAAGTGAGAGTGGAGGATTGATCTATTATGCAGCCCTTGTTTTGATATTCCACCTTTCTCTTCTGAATCTAGATTAAATTTTAAAACAATACTGCATCTTTTGGGTCATTAAAAGATGGTTGAATTTTTAGGCCTGACAACTTTGAAAGATTAGCACTGCAGCACATAAGAACACGTTAACTGCTGTGCATTACACTTGGTAATCATTAAGGAAATTGCTAGTTTCTAGTACCTGGGTGTCTGGAATGTCTGATTAGATTATTAAGCCCTGTAGCAAACATACACCAGTCACTTTTTCAAGTAGTCCCATTAAACTCAATGGAACTGCTTATATGAGTTAAGTTACATGTACCTTTGCAACATTGGACCCCTAGTCTGTTGTTATAGTTGGATTGTTTGAAGTAAACTGTGTTTATAGGGGAGATTTACCTGTAGTTTAAACATAAGTTTCTATGATGACACTTCCTGGAGTTCAGTCATTACATATTGAATTTTGTATTTTGGAACCAGAGTTAGTGTTAAGTGAATCGGTGCCATAAGCAAGTAATAATTTTGGCAGGTGATCGTGAGCCAAAAGAAAAGTCAATATTTTGTTCTCAAAATATAATTTGAAAAGATTTGGTAAATTTGTATTGCTGATAACTGCCCATAGAAAGATATTGAAATATAGGAACATTCCTAATATAGACTTAAATTAAAGCTGAGTACATGTTGTCTTGCTTTTTTCCTTTACCTCACTTTTTCATTTTTAAAATGTTCCATTCTGTATTTTGTTTGCAGTTCTTTTTTTCTGCCATTATCCCCTCACCACCTCTTTCCTTTAACTTGGATCTTGGGTCTTCCTGCTATGACTTTTATCTGTTTGTCTCCCCCTCCCCAGCTTTTTGAGATTGATAGATTGAGTCAAGGGAAAACAGTATCTGTCTCCCACTCCCTAGATTCTTCCCTCAGTCTCCTCCCGTTGTAGTTCCAGGGATGTTGCGGTTGGCTCTAAGGGTTGGCTCCTTCATCTTTAGACAGGCTTCCAAGGATGGAGTTCCTTAAGGTTGCTGCTGCTACCACCTTTTTTCTTTCTTGAAGTTAAATGTGGAAGAAAGGAAGGTGATTCACAGAGTCAGAGATGATTCTTTTCAGAGTAGCAGCCGTGTTAGTCTGTATTCGCAAAAAGAGAAGGACTTGTGGCACCTTAGAGACTAACCAATTTATTTGAGCATAAGCTTTCGTGAGCTACAGCTCACTTTATTGGAGTGTAGCTCACGAAAGCTTATGCTCAAATAAATTGGTTAGTCTCTAAGGTGCCACAAGTCCTCCTGTTCTTTTTAGAGATGATTCTGCTGCTTGTAAGGAGTTGGGCGTGAGAAGAGTCTAGAGTAGAAGTCTTGGAGCAAAAGTTTGGCAACATTGTTGATACCTTACATGAGTGCCTACCAGGCCTGTGCTGCCAATGTTTCAGTTCACATTTTCCTACTTTTAGGGAGACATTTTATATGCTGGAAGTCGTGAGACCTCTCTTTGAATCTAGGTTTTGTCACTTACACACTGTGACTTGGGGCAGGTTGCTTCCCTCCTGTATCTAGCGTGTCTATCTGCACTATGAAGAGTGATTCTTACTCACCTTTGTAAAGCACTTTGAATTGTATAGATGAAAAATGCTGTGTAACCGCTAAGAAATATTAGAACACTACAAACAGTGCTTTCTCTCGGAATAGTCCTTGTGTTGAAAGCCTTTATTAATGTTTCACTATGCAAAACCATTTTTAAACAGTTTGTTTTGGGAGAGGAGTTTTTATTGATAATGTGATTTCCGACTCTTTGATCAGAAGACCTGCTAAGTTGCTGAAGAAACAGTTGTAACCTGTTCCTTAAGGCTTATTGTAAACTTGGAGTAGTATAAAGATGTTCAGAGAATCTGGTGTTTTTTTAAAACTAACGTGCATCTGAATTTGCACTTCCTATCCCTCGCAGGCAGAATGTGTGATATCAATCTATGTGGATCAGGTAAACTTTAGTAAAGAGCCATTGTAGGCTCAGATGGTGAGGTGCTGTTTAAGGCTGCTGATTTTATGCTATATACACTGCCAATCTGTTGATTTTAAATGTTAGTGCTACTTCAGAATTTTTTTTGTTTTTCATTGTTTAATATTGTGAATGTTGGTTCTATCCTGTCTTTTAATGGAGATCATGTTAACCTCTGCATTTTTTTCATTTGCTTGTGCACAGAGATATTAATGCAGCTCTTTTTTCAATATTAATCTCTACTGTAGCAAGGGAAATCACTCTTATCTGTCTTAAAGTTGCTTATTTTTACTTTTGAATATATTTGTAGAATTGGTAGAAAATATACTCCAGATTTTAAGAGTTGTAAAGGTAAGTCATATTTTGCACCTAAACAGTCTTGTGGTGTACTTTATTAAAGAGTAAGGTTCACTGGCATTTTATGTCTGAAAAAAAATTATAAACTGATTACCTTTTTATTTGTAATAGGAATGAAATATAGTCAGTGCCTCATATTTTTCTCCTCTATTTATAACAGGTGCGTTCAATGGATGAACTGAACCATGATTTTCAAGCACTAGCTCTGGAGGGAAGGGCTATGGGAGAGGTAAGTGAAACATCTTTAGAACAGGTGTGTATGTGTGTGTGTATGTATGTGTGATGGAACGAAGGGAGAAGAGGTCATTCTTCAGAAATGAGAGGTGGATTCTCTTCTCAAAACTACATCCACTACTCCTCCCTTGAGGAAGTCCTGCGTCATGGCTGTTGCAAAAAGTCTGTTAGAAGGCACTCCAACCTAGGAAGAGAAACTTCTGAGCCCTCCATGTGTTCTACCATCAGCAAGTAATAAAATGGTGCTTGTGCTGAATGGTGGAAACATTAGAATGGAACTTGCTTAATTTATGTGAAGGGGTTTATATGATGGGCTTGTCTGCAATAGCAGGGAACTGGAGTTGATAACCTAAGAGATCCCTTCCAGTTGTATGGCCTGTGTTCCTATGTCTTGCTACGAGGTATCATACACTTGTCCCATGTTCCTTTTAGGTATACAGGTAATTAATAGACAACATAACCAAGGCTGCTGCTTTTTTTTTTCTGTAAGTGATTGTTCTCCATTTCTATAGGCAGCTTTAGCTATTGTGATGAAGTTTAAAAAGCTATACATGGAGATCTTGCCGCTTTAAACTAGTTAGACATCTTAACCTCATCCTTCAAAACTGATGGGTGCCTATTTCTGTGTAAGTTAATAAGAACACTGCGAAGGGGCAACGTCCAGGGTGGTAACTGGGGCAAAAAGCAAGATTTCCCCCCTCCACTAAAATGATCCTCAGTCCATGAAGTTGTGTGGGTAAAAAGTTCTCTTGTGAGTTTACCAATGCCAGCAGAAGAGTTAGAAAGAAGGTTATCAGGTCTTAAATGAAAAAAAGTAATAATAATTTACTTAATTCTCGTATCCTAAGAGGAAATGTAGAATTACTAGCTTCAGATATGGTGTGAAATGTGACAACGCAAATGACCAGCCCAACTTTAAATGTCCATGTTAGTTGCAAAACATGTTTTGCTCTCCCGGTCTCTTCCAGCTCACTTTAATATTCCTTCTGCTGTTCAAAGACCAGTTTATTTTCTCTTCTGTCTTGTGAGTTGGCTGGCTGGCTCCTCAAGCCAGTGTTCTTGTCAGAGTGGATAAAAATCAATGATTTTTTAAAAAAAACCCAAAATACAGGTTTATTTAGAATTAAATTTGAAATAGACAACCTATGTTAACGCCTGAACTTATTATAATCCTATTAAAATAATTTAAATTCAGTTCAGTTATTCAAGTAGTAAATGTTTGCTGCCAGAGTTTTAAAGAGAGTCAAGTTATTGAACAGGTGTAAATGTCTGTCTAAGCACCTGGAACCAGAGTTTGAAGAGCCAAACCAGTTTTTTTTATAGCTGTAGGTGCAGAGAGAATATTTATTTTCAGTTCAGTCGCTATTTCAATTTAATCACTACTTCATTCAAAGTTGAGTAACCTATTGGAGTTAGAAAAAGCAGGAAAGTCTTGTTTTCCTCTTCAAATATCTGAATAAAAATGGAGGGGTGAGGATGAGATCTGCTAATTCTTAAATCTTGAAGGACATGGTTGTTGGGGATAATTTCAGTTTGTTAACTATAAATATTTTGTTTTAATAAATCAGTTTTAAACGTAAAATGTAGAATCATAGAATCTAGGATTGGAAGGGGTCATCAGTTCCAGTGCTGAGGCAGGACCAAATAAACCTAGGTGTTTTGATAAATATTACATATCTAGCACATTTAACATCATTTAAAAATGGGTTGTGCATTGTAATTGAATTCCAGTTTCCATCCAAATGATCTTGGCACTAATCATTTAATAAATACCGCATCATTCACTGTTCTCTATCATAATGTAAATATTAAGAATCAGAATAAATGTATATTAAGCTATGAAGTTACTTAAAAGAACATGTACAGATATAGTATATCCTCCTAATTAGGGAAAAAATTAGTTTAAAGTCTGTATTTAGTTGAAAATCAACATGTTTTAATGATTACCAGCCAATGAAACTTGACCTTTCTTTATGAAAATAATGAAGTACAGAAGCAAAAAGAGATTAAAATAGATATAAATCAAGGCTTCCTGCTTGCTGATTCTGATCTTTCTTAATTTTTGTAAAGAGAGTGACATTGCTGTTTACAAAAGAACTCTGCACAGTGTGCTATTGTTCTTTATCCATGCCAGCTACATGGGATTAGCAGTTTAGGTGTAATGTATATTTAATTTCTAAAAAAATCCACCTTGCTTATTCCTCAGATTGTAATGCCTTTGATGTCTCTGTTCCCTGGCTGAACAGCTCAGCTATTTGCAGTGATCTTCCACACTCTTGTTGGTTTTCAGTAGGGGAGCATTGCTAGGGAAAGCTTTAACATGTACACTTGTCTCGTTGTTGGTCGTAATGTTCTGTTTGGTATTGACTGTGTGAGGGTCCACAGTCTACATAAATGTACTGAATCACATATTATAGATTGAAAGTTGATTTCCATCTAGTCCCTCTCCAGGCAGGGCAAGACTTTTTTTTTTTCTTCAGCACATTTTCTAGAGCTATGTCCAGTCAGGTTTTAAATACCCCAAGCAGTTGGGCTTCTGCCACATCCCTTAGACCAGGGGTGGGCAAACTACGGCTCGTGGGCCGGATCCTGCCCATCATGGCTTTGGATCCGGCCCGCGGGATTGCTCCCCATGGTGCCGCAGGCCCCGTGTCGCTCTCAGAAGCAGCTGGCACCATAAGGGGGGCAGAGGGCTCTGTGTGTTGCCCTTGCCTCCAGGCACCCCCCAGCTCCCATTGGCTGGGAAAGGGGAACTGTGGCCAATGGGAGCTTCAGGGGAGGTACCTGAAGGCGTGGCAAGGGCAGCGTGTCCTTGCTCCCCCCTCCCCCCCCTTCCCCGGCGCCCTGCACGGACATGGTTCCAGCTGCTTCCCTGAGTGGCGCAACATGGGGCCAGGACAGGCAGGCAGGGAGCCTGCCCTGTCCCCGGTGTGCGCCCCTTCCACCCCAGAGCTGCTTTAGGTAAGCAGTGCCGGGCTGGAGCCCGAACTCCTGCCCTAAGCCCCCTGCCTGCACCTCGCACCCCTGCTGCACCCCAACTCCCTGCCCTGAGCCCCCTGTCTCACCCCTCCTGCACCCCAACCCCTTGCTGCACTCCGCACCCCTCCTCTGCCCCAATCCCTTGCCCTGAGCCCATTCCTGCACACCGCACTCCCTCCCGCGCCCCGGCCCTGCATACAATTTCCCCACCCAGATGTGGCGTTCAGCCCAAAAAGTTTGCCCACCCTTGCCTTAGACTCTTATGGCCCAGTACATCCTTAGAAGCTTTCCTAACATTCATTGGGAATTCTTCTATCCTGAAGTTTTGTCCTCTTGTGACATCTTTAAATAATTCCTTTGCATCCTTAATGTTTGCACCTTTAATATATTTGTAGACCATTCTCTGTCCCCTCCCTCCTACGTAGGTGCTGCTTAACCAAACAGTGCATGTTTAGTTTTAACTATTCCTCATAAGTCGAACACTCCTCTCCATATCATTTTAGTTATGTGATAAATAAAAACAGTACACCAAGCTTCCCAACTAGTCCCAGCATTCAATTGCTGGTCAAATACCAGAGTGAGGTTGATACCCAGTATGAAAGTAGATAGACCTATTCAAAAATAAAACTGCAAAATAGCAGATGATTCAACAGGCTTATGCTCAGTATAGTACTCAAAGAACAGAGCTACACACCAAGATAGCTGTTCCAAGATATTTTCAGTGTTTGAAGCATTGCAAGAGGCAAGTAACAAAGCTTTTAAGTGGAAATAAGATAAATCATAAAGTCTGATCCTGTCCTCAGAGGATCTTAAAATATGTTCCAGTGCAAAAAGTCCCCCTGGCAAAGTTCCTTGGATTACAAACATCATCCAGTCCATACGTGCAGCTAACATGCTGAAATCTGCTGTATGGAACTACAAAAATCCTGCCCATTCCACCTTGAACTATTGTCAATATACAGACATCAAAAAAGAAAAGTACTTACTTTCCTCAAGCTAAGCAGAAATACTTTGGATGATATACACAATATTACCAAATCTCTCTGTGGTATAGCTCTACTACATATACATTCCAGAAGAGAAGGAGGACTTGTGGCACCTCACGAAAGCTTATGCTCAAATAAATTGGTTAGTCTCTAAGGTGCCACAAGTACTCCTTTTCTTTTTGCGGATACAGACTAACACGGCTGCTACTCTGATTCCAGAAGAGGCAGCTTTAGTGTGTAGTGGCTTCTTTTTTCATTAAATTTTATTCTTTCACTAACACAAGGAAGTTTTAAAAATCATTCTGCTTGTCCACCCCCATTCTAGTCTGTTGTGGAGACCAGTCCCAAGGGGGCTTTAGATTCCATTGGTGACCCTTTAGTGACAATCCCGTTTTGCTTTGACAAATGCTACTCTTCAAAATGCCTTTCTTCTTACATTTGGTATGTTGTGAGAAGTGCAGAATTGCAGCTCTGTAGCCGTAGAAGGGGGACAGCACCAGCCCAAGCTTCTCTTGCACAGCTCCATCAGTGTAGCTGCAGGGACGACCTTGGACTGTGAGAAGTATACTTCAGTCTGTACAGCCCATTCAGTCCTTGGCCTTTGCTGAGAATCTTGGAGTGTTGATACTGGTTCTTTCCAGCCGGTTCCCAATAGGCTACCAGACTTACTTGACATACTGGGTAAAAGCTGTTTAGCAGCCTGTTGTAGCTCTTAGTCACTATCGAGTTGGGGTGGATTAAACCAACCAATTTGAATTGCAAAAGCTTAATAGCTCATTACAGATTCACTGACCCAGCCCCTAAAATGCTTGTTTTTAAGTCATGTGGTTGGATGTTGTTTTCTCAGTTGCTAAATTCAATCTTCCCAGGAATTGTGATCCCTCTTTGGGAGGCTGTAAATGGCTGCTCTTCCCCATCCCTTTGCAGATGTTGAATGACATAGGGTAAAAACGCATGTTTGTAGTTCCATACAGTAGTAGTTCAGAACAAAATATTGCTGCTTCCCGAATTACACCATCTCTGTGTTTTTTAAACGTGCTGTGTTAGTGACTTTCACATGAGGTCTGGTCCCTCCATCCACTATTCACAAAGATCAGGAAACAGTGTTGTGCAGGTGCTCTCTGAGTAGAGTTCTTATCCCTCTTGCAAGACACGTCTGACCAAATTGTGCCATTTGGTCATAGGCCCACGATGGCTCTGTGTAGAACCTCTCTGCCCAATGAGGAGTGCAGGGAAGTAGTGCTTAAGAAGGCACAATCCAACCCAAGCAGACTGGCATGCCAGAGGATGATGCAGGCTGATCCAGTCTCTCAAGGAAAGAGGTTCATGGTCCTAGCTCCTTCCCAGAATCTTTAGGGCATCATGTACCCCTTAGGCACACACCAGTGGGCTGCACAAGAGGGCATGAGGAAGGCTCCTTGCGGGCTCCTCTCTCCACCTGTGAAACTATCTGACCCTTTAACAGGAGGGTAAGTTTAAGTCCTGAGCTTCCATACCTTTAGGAATCTAGATATTTGACTTTTGCCGCAGGAATGATTCTCTGTCACTTAACTCCTTCATCTACTCAATTTAAGAGCAGTTTGCTCACTTTACAGCCACATTATTACCAAAGCAAATGATGCAGTGTTCGATGTTGGTGATTCTTGCTTCTAGCTTATCTGTAACTTGTTTTTAGCACAGTCGATGCTTTTGCTTCGCTGGTTTTTTTTTCTTGTGCTGATCTAGTTCTGATTATAAATTTCCTGCCTTGACAGAAAACCTGGAACTGAATGCAAATTAGATCTGTGTCTCTGTTTTCTCCCATCCTTTCTGTAGTCAGATTCTTTGGAATCTAGAGAATATCAATTCACTTGGTTACAGTGAGTGTTGAGAGAGGAGTCCAGGAGGTGTGGTTTGACTTTAAAGCACGCTAGATGTGTTCCCAGTTGGCTTCCTTCTTATTCTACAAAACGTTTTCATCTGTGCATGTTATTCAGCTGTTAAACTTTTCTCGATTGTAACCATGCTGAAAAGTGGCAAACTTTAAAACAACATAAGGATACTTCTATGCCAGTGATTCCAACAATACATTGAAAAAAACCGAGGAGTACTTGTGGCACCTTAGAGACCAACAAATGTATTTGGGCATAAGCTTTCATGGGCTAAAACCCACTTCTGGGTTTTTTTGCTGATACAGACTAACACGGCTACCACTCTGAAACCGTACGTTGGTTTATCAAAAGACCAGAACTCACTCATTGTCTTACAAAACAGTGTTTGAAGATTCTTAGAAGACCAACAAAAAAATTATGCTAGCTGGAGACAGCTGTGGCAGTGAATGATTAACTAGAACAGATAAATATTTGCATGTAAATAAAGATTAAACAACTTGAATTTGAGATGTTAGAACTTCGTCCTTTAAATTTAGAATTTAAAAAAATCTAGCAAACTCTCCCAGCCCTGGAAAAAGAGTCCCCTTCCTCCTCCAACAACCAAAAGCAGTTCTGATCTTCTAAAATCTTTCAGAGTAGCAGCTGTGTTAGTCTGTATCTGCAAAAAGAAAAAGAGAGTACTTGTGGCACCTTAGAGACTTAACAAATTTATTTGAGCATAAGCTTTCGTGGGTTACAGCCCACTTCATCGGATGCATCTAGCTCACGAAAGCTTATGCTCAAATAAATTTGTTAGTCTCTAAGGTGCCACAAGTCCTCCTGTTCTTTTTTCTAAAAATCTTTGCAACTGGGATTTAAAAAGTAGCTGCTCAGGATATTATGGATGAATCCACTGGATTTAAAAGAGCATTCTGAATGCTCCAGAAGAAAATCCATCAAAAGCTATAAGTGAGGAGTCCACCTTAAAATTACATGATCAGAGAAAGAACCACCGTGTTTGAGAGCCTCCCTTTTTCTGTGCCGATCTGTCAAGATCATGCTTATTTATATGCGTCCTCCTGATCCCCGACATCAAGCTTGTGACCCAAGTGAAAAGGCATTCCCCAGTTCCATTAAAAAGGATCACCTTGGAGAAAACACTTCTCTTCTGCTTAGCAAGGTCCTGATCCTGCAGTATGATCTGTGTGAGCAAGCCCTCGCTCAAGTATGAAAGCTCATTGAAGCCACTGGGGCAGCACTCCCACGGGTCAGATAGTAGGGTTAAGGCCTTAGTTTGTAGTACTATTGGCTCAAGACAGTGGAAGAAGGAATGATAAGAGATCTGTGTTACTAAGGGCTCTGAAGACTGGACTTGGAACTGCTAATATCCGTTGCATGTGGTATGAAAAATCTCAAAGATGAATTATTAGAAGTGAGGACATACATAGATTTATTTTAGTACATCACTTGATTAAGATGTTTGTCTTTAGTGAAGTGCACAGACATTTTGAGGATATCTGCTAAGACCAAGGAAACACCTGTGCTACACCTCTATTTGATATCTGACCATATCAGTTGACTAAAAATCTAAGGACATTCCTGTATATATGGTCATGTTACATAATTTGGGGTTTAACAATATTTTTGAGGAAATAGGTTGTCAGAGGTTGGTGTTTTTCATCTT
Organism: Chelonia mydas; assembly: GCF_015237465.2. Classification (NCBI taxonomy): domain Eukaryota; kingdom Metazoa; phylum Chordata; order Testudines; family Cheloniidae; genus Chelonia; species Chelonia mydas. Next base: position 15,131,938 of record NC_051259.2, on the reverse strand, counting down.
AACCCTCCAAATGGTGGTTCTCTTGTTTTTTTTTCCTCCAAGTGCTAAGGTCTCTATATAATAACAGTTTGTATTCTTACAACGTCTTATGTTAGTAAGGACATTTGTAGGAATTTCACAGAGTGCACTGTTCAGGCATTGAGCTAGTCCACAAATTGAAGTGTGAGGTTTGGGAGAGGGAGGTCACTTCAATTTGCTTTCTAGTCAAAGCAAAGACTACTGTTTGATATCACTGCTCTTGTTTACCTAGTCAGATCTGGCCACAAGATTCCCTCTCCACTATGTATATGTTTGTGCTTCCTTTTCTCATCCACTGGCTTTGGTGCAGCAGTTTACCAGCTCAGCTCTTAGCGGTATTTCAGTATCCCTGATGAAGCTAGTGCACATCCACCACTTCTTGAGTCAGCCCTATTGGATTAGTTGCAATCAATGCAGGGCTGCATGCATTGACTTTATAGACAAGTGTGTTTTTAATATAAAGGCTTTAGAGCTATGCAGAAAACTGCACTTCTCTTTTTCCTAGACACTGCACTAGCTTGATGCTGTTAGTTTGCGTTGTGTTTCTATTGAATGTGAAGGAGAGAACACTGACAAAAATATCTAAACAAATAATAGTAAAAAAAGAAAAGAAACTAATGCTTGGGATATGTGAGAGGAAAAGAAGGAATGTTCAGATTATAAGTTCCTGATTTTTGAATGTCATCTGCAGGAAATGCAAGCTCATTAACACTTGTTTGCACACTGAGCTAAGACTGGCAAGTTCACAGAAAGAGAAGGATGAGTAAGAGACAGCCCCTTTTTCTTCTGTTGGGAACGAAGGCATTGAATGCTTCTTCCTTCTTCCTGCCTCTATTTCTGCTCCCCTCTATATGGATTTTGTAGCAATATTCATCAGCACCTTGTGTTAATTCGTTTGAGGAGTTTTCTGAAGCCAGTATACCGGGGTGGGCAAACTTTTTTGGCCCGAGGGCCACATCAGGGTCGCACAACTGTATGGAGGGCTGGGTAGGGAAGGCTGTACCTCCCCAAACAGCCTGGCCCCCTCCCACTTCCCGCCCCCTGACTGCCCCCCTCGACCTCCAACCCCCCTCCCCCCCCCGCTCCTTGTCCCCTGACCGCCCCCTCCTGGGACAACCGCCCCTTCCTTACCCAACCCCCCTGACTGTCCCGACCCCTATCCACACTCCCGCCCCCTGACAGTCCCCCAGGACTCCCGCCCCCTATCCAACCGCCCTCTGCTCCTCGTCCCCTGACTGCCCCCTCTTGGGACCCCCCGCCCCAACTGCCCCCCAGGGTCCTACCCCCTTATCCAACCCTCCCTGTCCCCTGACTGCCCTCCCGACCCCTGTCCACACCCCTGACAGCCCCCCCGCCCCAGGGTCTCGCACTCCCAACCCTCCCTGTGCCCCATCCAACCGCCCCCTACTCCCTGACTGCTCCCCAGGACCCTCTGCTCCCTTACCCAAACCTCCTGCCCCCTTACCAGCCGCAGGAGCTCACAGCCGCGCCATCTGGCGAGAGCCAGCCACCCTGCCCAGTAGGAGCGGCGGGCCAGAGTGCTGCCTGCATGGCTGCAGGGGAGGGGCCAGGGACTAGCCTCCCCGGCTGGGAGCTCAGGGGCTGGGTAGGACGGTCCCACGGGCTGTAGTTTGCCCACATCTGCTGTATACAAACCAAGACATCATAATGAGATTATGAGAGAGTTTAATGTCTTGTCATAATTCTTAAAACAACAAAACCTGACAATACATAGTTTTTGAATTCATAAAATGCATTGCTGCTTCATTGGGGTAGAGGTGCAGGATATTTTAAAAACACGCTTCTCTTCTACATTGTAACCTTCCCCATCTTCAAAACCCACCTACTGAAACCAACTTCATTCCACCCCTTCCCCCTCCCCTACCCCATAAACAAAATTATCATCTTTAACACTTCCCCTTCGGTCACATACTGTGGAAAAAGGGAGCCTTGCACTCTGTCCGAAAGCTAGAGATTTGGATTCTTTGGTTAGTGGGAGTGATCATCATTGTGGAGGGCCATCTTCTGAGAGCACAATGGCACCTCTTTCCTCCTCCCTAATATCTACATCTGTTCTGTTTTTATTTAGATTTGTCAGGGTGCTTTGTCTTATACTGTGCTGTTATGTTTTAATAAAAACAAGGATATTTAGGAAGCATACCGAGAATCATTTACATGTAAAGGAAGTCTGCACCCATTTTGATTTACTTTCTTTCGCCATATCTGTTGGGCTGAAGAGTCACTTAAAGGAGATCTTGAAGGAGCAGTTGGTAAGGGAGAAGAACTAGGAGTGTGCAAAGACACAGAAGCCCAGAGCAGTCAAAAAACTAAAACAACATCACTTGGAAAGAATAAAATTACAGAGAATATACGTGCATTATGGGAATTACGAAGAAGTAACAACAATAACACAAGTATGTGTTGGGAGGTGAGTGTGAGAGAGACTGTGTGCGCGTGCTGGCTGCTGGGGAAATTTGAGAGACTGTGCGCTGTCTCTTTTAGCACAGCGGCACTCACCAGAAGGCTAGTTCAGACTGTGACAGCTGCCAGTAGCTCTGTCCTGCCCCGTTCTGTGGAGATGGGGTACATGGGCAGAGGAGAGGGGGACACCCTGACATCAGCGCCCCCCACCTTTCCCCGTTCTGCACAGCAAGCAGGAGGGTCCCAGGAGCAGCTGGCCAGGGGCTCCAAGGCAGAGGGCCGGAGCAGCACAGCTGCAGAGCAGTGTAGGGAGGGGCACCTGAACACATGTCGCCAGATGTGCGCTTCACTTGATTGACTCTTGGGCCGCTGCGCAGCTTAGAGGAAACACCACTCTTACTTCTCCTTTTGAATATTTGGAATGGTTTAGAGGGAGTGTGAGATGCCATGGTCTCCTGTGCCACCAGTATGTATGAAGACTATGTTCAGCTATGTTCAGCTGCATGCAGCTTCCTCGATTTATGCAGTTTCTTCCAGCAGTAAGATAACCCAATGCCAAAAAGAAACACACAGGTAAGCACCTGACTTTACCTTAATCCAAGGAAGACAAGGATACTGGGAACAAAGAAGCATTTAGAGGACCTTACCAATACTCTAACCTCACCAACAATTTGAAAGTATCAGCTCACAAATTGTCAAAGTAGTGCGAAGACTTGGGATCATGCTGGGCCCCTCCGTAATGTTGGAGACACAAGTGGGTGAGGAATGTCTTCCCAGATTTGGACTTTTTCCTGACAAGGGTTTAGCTACTGTGATCTGTGTTTTTGCCACCTCCAGGTTGTTGTACTGCAACTCATTGTATTTGGCATTAAAGGTTATACTACATGATAGCTGTAACTGGAACAGCACACAGCCGCAAACCTGTTAAGCAACAATGGCTGTGAGATATTGAAGACTACTTCCCCGTTTGTGACCCACTCATCTGGAGAGGCCTCAAACAAGACGCTGCATTTCCATTAATGAAGAGCATTCTCAGCAGTGGGGGCACCAAAAATAAACTCATTGCCAAACTGTGCCCAAGCCTGTCTGTATTCATACCAGAATGCAAAATTCCCCTTTTTTGCTAAAGCTTCTTCAGTAATGACTTTCCTGTACTCTCTGAAATTAATTATCCTTTAGGAGACGGACGCAAATGCTGGTTTTAGTTTAGTTGTGACCGGCACTTAGGTACCATGACGATGGACACCTTAAAAATAAGAAGTTTGGCTAGTTTGTAAAGCATGTTGTACTCCGCTCACTAAAGTGCTGTGTAGACTGCAGCCTCTTCAGGGCAGGTGATATCTGACTCTGTTTGTAAAACAGTAAATTTGCAATGCTATGTATGAGTTTTTTAACCATGATCAAGATACTATAAAAGGACAGAGCGTCTATTTGTGGGATTTTCCATGGCGTTCTCGCCCTGCTGCTATAGTCTCTCAAATGGCATCACCATCTTGTGTCACAATATGAGCCTACTTGCTTAATATCTAAATCAGCCACTTACTTAATTTGCCCAGTTTATAATCATGTATCAATGGGAATCCTTACGTCATCATGTCCCTTAAGTGTGGAATTATACTTCATTTTAACCTTTTTAAATGCTCCATGTTGCCATTTTAAAAACTAAGTTAAAAGAAATGCATTTGCCCCTTAACTGTGCCCAACTATTGGTGTTAGCCTAATTGTGCAATGACCTTGTATTCGCTGAAAGAATACAATAGAAGTATAAGTTATGTTTTTTCAGCAAGTTGGCTGGCTCCCATGCTCAACTCAGGCCCATTTTAATTTAAAACTTTAAATATTTTCTGTTCAGAGATTTGCTTTTTACCTGTTGAACTTTCGTACTGCAGGGCTGATCAGAAATGGATGATTTTCCTTTAACAGAATTCTTTATCACAACTGAAAGCACTTACATGAAAAAATTCTTATGGTCAAAGTCTATTCCTTAATTTTACACCTTGCTAATTGCTGTGTCTGTTGCCAAGCCATTTTTAAGTTTGGGTACAGCAGCTCTTGATAGCTTGGAGGCTGGAGGAGTTGTTTAACATCATCCATCAAATTGTTAAATGCTGTATTCTAATGATTTTACACACGTTGAACAAAAACAGATACTGTAATCTCCATATGAAGGCAGGGCTGTTCTTCAGTGTTCTGATGTTTTGGTATGCTCTGTTAATACTAGGCAACTTTGTGCAGATAACCACTACAAAGGCAGAGAGAAGGTTGTTTGAGTGATAGTCAGTGAAAATGTTTGTATCAGTATTTTGTACAGGCCGAGCTTGTGATTCACTTCAAAATTATAAAAAAAAAAACAAAAAACACTTTGGGATGTAAAGTTCTTGAAGAAAAGGTGGATTGATTTAAAAAATTGATTTTAAGCAACTTTTCTGTTTGTACCTCAGTTCTTTTCTAAACAAAAATGCATTCTCATTTGTAGATGTAACCATTAAAACATGTTGATTTACAACTAAATAGTACCTTTACGCTCGAGTTGGTATATCTTTTTACTGCTTAGGAGGGCACACTATAAGTATATACATTTATTTTAAGCAAATATATAGCTTAATATTTTCAGACTCTTACTAATTGTGCTTCTTTAATATGTTAGAAAATGGTGAATGAATATTCACAATTTGAGAACTGAGCCAGTCACCTCAGAAAGGGAGAGGCTATAAAATAGGAGCATGAGATCACCCGGGTGTGCTCAGTGGATGATCTTAATCAGGTACATGATGGTGTCTCCTGAAGTCAGAGGCCAGATCCCAAGTCTGTGATGATACTCTTGCACCCAGTAGGACAGCCCTTGGGCCCCCCAGAGGATCAAGCCCTTACTACAGTATATGACCTATTGTGTCCTATTTATAAAGCTTGACCTCAAAATTTAGATGTTTTCCCCCCGATTCTTTTCCTGTTTCTTGAAAAACAGTCTATAATTTTTTTTTTTGATAGAGGCTCATGGATTTAGCATATTTTATTTTTTATTTAAATGTTTTAAGAGATTATAATTTTAGGCCTTAACAGATTTTGTATTAAATTCAGATGTTCTAAAAAGGTTTATTTTTTAAAAGAAAAAAAAGTATTATAATTTAAATGGTAAAATGAAATTAAATAAATAATGAGATTAAACTAGCTAGGGACATAAAGAGTAAAAAAGGAAACATTTTACAAATAAGTTAGAAGCAAGAGGAAGATCAGGGACAGGGTAGGCCCATTACCCAGTGAGTCAACAATGTAATACTGTTGCCAAAAAAACAAACAAAAAACCGAACATAATTCTGGACTGTATTAGAGGAGTGTTGTAAGCAAGACACAAGGAGTAATTCTTCCGTTCTGCTCAGTACTGATAGGGCCTCAACTGAAGTTTTGTTTGCGGTTCTGGGAACCACACTTTGGGAAGGATATGGACAAATTGAAGAAAGTTCAGAGAAGAGCAATGAAAATTATTAAAGATCTACAAAATATACCTAGGAGGAAAGATTGAAAAACTTGTGTTTGTTTAGATTGGAGAAGAGAAGACTGAGTGTGGACATAAGCTTCAATCAAGTACATAAAAGGTTGTTATAAAGAGGAGGGCAATAAATTGTTCTCCTTATCCACTAAAGGCAGGACAGGAAGTAATTGGCTTAAGTTGCAGCAAGGGAGATTTAGTTTAGATATTAGGAAAAACTTCCTAACTATAAGGGTAGTTAAGCACTGGAACAAATTGCCCAGGGCAGTTGTAGAGTCTCCATTGTTGGAGATTTTTAAGAACAGACTTGACAAACACTTCTCAGGAATGGTCCAGATCAGGGGTTCTCAACCCTTGTATTTCTGAGGCTCCCCCCAATATGGTATAAAAACTCTGGGGTCCATCTGTGCCACAACAACTGTCTTTTTTTCAGCCCCACCGCAGCTTCAGACCCGCTGCCACAGGGACTCGAGCTTCGGCTTTCTGCCCTGGGCCCTGGCCAGTCTAATGCCTGCCCTGTGTGGTGGCTTCCTTGAAACCTGCTCGCGGCCCCAAGGGGGCTGCGGACCTCTGCTTGAGAATAGCTGGTCTAGAAAATTCTTAGTTTTGCCTCAGAGCAGGGTACTGGACTAGGTGACTTATCAAAGTCCCTTCCAGACCTACATTTCTGTGATTCTGTGACTAAAGATCGCTTGCTATGGTGTTTAAGAACCTGTTGTTTAGGACTGCATAAGGGTATTCCCCTACTCCTAACCTTTAACTGGACAGGCATGCCGAGATGTTTATATGCAATTGTATTTGAGAAAAATTAAACACATAATGATTCATAGTGTAAAAATCTCCCTCCCCACTTGTTTCATTGCATGGTTTTGCTGTAATTGCGATTTGTAAGTTGTTTGCAAAATATATTAAATTTGATATAAAAAAAAAAGACTAGAGGTTTTCATTAACCCACAGCGTTTAAAAGATCAGTTGAAAGTTCAAAATATCAAACATTAAAATTAAGAATCTAATTTTTGATCCTAAAACTAATTTATCTTCCATTAAAAAGACAAAATGACATTGACCTCTTAAAAATTCAACAAAGGTTGAACCTGGTCATTTACAATACTTCTCTCTGGGGGTAAAAAAAAGCCAGCTCTTGAGGCTACAGTCCCATTTGTTCCGGAGGATGAGATTGTTTTTAGGAGTATTGGTGTTTAAAGTGACCTGAAAAATTATGACTCCAACAACTAACTGGCAATTTTCTTAAACACAAGTGCTTCTCTTTTGACTCTTAAGTCAGTATTTTAAACTGATTATTTTTTAAAGCAGATTTTGCTGAAGGTGTAAATAGAGAATTTGCTGAACCAAACACTACATTTTATGTAACCTCCATGGTGGAAAAAATCTGGCAACTGGAAGCTCCTGAAGGGTGTTCAGTTTCATTGTAAACCAACAAAGAGTATTTTATTGAAAGAGCATAGCCTATGTGATTCTCCTTTGTCTCCTTAGTTCATGCGTGTGCACGCCCACACTCTGCCTTATTTCGCTTCCTTTGGCGTCACAGGGGGTGTGGTTTATTCAGAACACTACATCATATTACATTTACAGGTACCATCCTATTAAATGAGTGGCTCATTGCAGCTGAATTTTAATTTAGCAACTCTGTTTCACTTCATCTGAGAAATTCTGATTCTCAGTGTGGCTGGGTAATAGTCTTTTTCTGTACTGGAAATTCTGATGAGTTGAGGTGGTGGTGGAAGCAGAAGGAGAGACACAGCCAATAAATTCCTTCAGATCTGTGGCTAGTAGATACTTAATGACTATTTTAACACACAACGCTAGTGGAAGGCTTGGAAAATCTTGCCCTGTTTGTAAATGCTTCACCTCCCTATCACTGTCTTTAGCTGTGCTGGAATTACTACTACTTGTACACAGAAGTTGGTGAAGCAGCTGCAAGTTGTACTCTGTTAATTCTCCTCCCCCCCCCCCCCCCCCCACCTTGTTTCTGTGCCTGTTGCCTAATTATGTTTAGATTGGTTTCAGAGTAGCAGCCGTGTTAGTCTGTATTCGCAAAAAGAAAAGGAGTACTTGTGGCACCTTAAAGACTAACAAATTTATTTAAGCATAAGCTTTCGTGAGCTACAGCTCACTTCATCGGATGCATTCAGTGGAAAATACAGTGGGGAGATTTATATACATAGAGAACATGAAACAATGGGTGTTACCATACACACTGTAAGGAGAGTGATCACTTAAGATGAGCTATTACCAGCAGGAGGGGGGAGGGGAGCCTTTTGTAGTGATGATCACTACAAAACGTTTTTTTCCCTCCCCCGCCCCCCAGCTGTCTTGCTGGTAATAGCTCATCTTAAGTGATCACTCTCCTTACAGTGCGTATGGGAACACCCATTGTTTCGTGTTCTCTATGTATATAAATCTCCCCACTGTATTTTCCACTGAATGCATCCGATGAAGTGAGCTGTAGCTCACGAAAGCTTATGCTCAAATAAATTGGTTAGTCTCTTAGGTGCCACAAGTACTCCTTTTCTTTTTATGTTTAGATTGTAAGCTCTTGGGGCTGGGGACTTCTTTAAAAAAATACAGATGTGTACAGTACGTATCACTATAGGGGATCCGTGTTAGGTGCTTCAGGGCACTACTGCAATACAAGTAATATTCCAGAGATTAGAGAATTGCTTTGACTATGTTATTGGGAACTAAATATCTCAAGGAGTTTGTAATAGAGCCATTCAGTCTCCATAAAGACATTTAAAAAATGGATAAAGAACCGATTTGCTTCTAGGTTGCTGGTTGGTATACTATAGTGATCAGAAGTTTCTACCCTCCTGCTTCTTGTCGTCTGTCTGAAATGACCTAGGCTTAGTCCAGTTCCAGAGGACAAATTATCCATTTAACAAAAACCACCTCCACAAATGACCCGGTTGTTTGACTCTCTCTTAGCAGAAAGATGAACGATTGATTGCATGGGCCATGGAGAGTGAACTGTCTTCTCCTCCCTAGAGTTGATTCTCCAGATTAGTTTTGGAGCACGTTGGAGGGCAGTATGGGGTATGCTCGCACTTTTCCTTCCTGTTCCTCACCTGTAGTGTGAATAACTAAGACTAGTCTGTAAGGCTGTCAATCCAGCACCTTTTTGAGACCTAGATTCACCCACAAACTCGTTTGTTTGTTTTTTTAAAAAAGTTCGATACTGTCCCCCTAATACTTTTCTTGGATAGATATTTCCCTTGCCGCTTACCAGCTGTAATAGTAACTGGTTGTATTAGGGGTTAAACCAGAGTATAAAGGACCAGAAAGGGAAAACTAGGGTATGTTCTTCCCATGGAGCTACGGGTGCAAATAGAGCAAGGTGTCTGCCTTCTACAGTTGCATTGTATTTAAAGGAAGGAGATGAAAAGGGGGGCTAGTGCCCCCAAATAGAATGCTAATTTTGAGATCATTAAATTTTTGGCAAGGGGGAATGCCTTGTATGTGAAAATGGGAGAGAGTAAATTGGAAAATTCAGAGGAGACTATTAAATGGATGAATGGTCTTGGCCAGACAATGGCATGCAAGATAGAAACCATATTGAAGTGAGTGGGGCTTCATACATTGAACTGAAGGAGAATCCAATTAAAAGTATGGTTCTGGAGAACTGGGACTTTCGAATTTCTGGTGCAGAAAGCCAATGTCCGATAGTGTTATACCATCTTGGTTTTGAATCTAGGAAAGGAAATAATCCTCATCTTGTGCTGAAAGGAGCCTTTCAGAGTCTGATTTCAGAGTACGTACAGTACTACAAAGCACTTCAAATGTATCTTTATTTCACTATTGGTAGTTAACCTGTTTTAAAGAGTAGTGGAGATACTGCAGGATTTTTAATATCTAATAATGACTGAAGTGGTGTTTCAAGAACTGTGGGGTATAGCTTAGCTTGTTCTTACAAATTCAGAAGCATGACTTCTTACATAACTGAATTTGTTTGTGGCAAGACAGTGGCAAAAAGGAAAGCTTTGACTGCATGATGAGGTAGAAGGAGAAGCTGGGCTATGGCAGAACTTACCGAAGTGCATGCCTTCAGTAAAAGAGGAACTGCAATACTATTGAGTAGTCTCAGCTTCCTAGATTTATCTATATTTATATCCCGTTTGGGTGCCATTCTGATGCATGGCCTTTCATTACTCAAGATAGAGAAATTGAGGTTTTGTCTGTGTTCCTGTGTGTACACTAATCTTCCTGTAGGAAAATCACAAACCTTTCAAAGGCTCTTGGAGCCAACAGGTCTCTGTGCTGGGACCCAGAGCACTCCATGCCATCTGGCATTGCCACCAATTGGTGCACATCATCATATAATTGGACACTTCATATTTTGGACCTTGAAGCTCCTTGCAAGTTAGTTCATGACCATTACTGACCATGATCTCTTTTTTTATATCCTCTGATTTGCGTGTGTGATCTGTTTGTTGTATTTTCCACCTCCAGCATGATGGTGCTTTTGTTTCTTCCTCTCTCTGCACCACCTCTTTGGAGCATTTGTTCGGTGGTAATGGTACGTGTGGAGTGAATCACGTACAATAATTCCTGCTGCCCCCTGAGTTTTCCCCTTTGAAGTATATAGATTAAGACTTGTGGTTATAAACAGCAGTGCTGCTAATTTCCATTTTGTTCATTAGTTTATTTAAATTTGTTCTGTGCCTGCTACTTGTGCAGGCTTTCCCCTAGCAAAGCTTTTGACACGGTCTCCCACAGTATTCTTGCCAGCAAGTTAAAGAAGTGTGGGCTGGATGAATGGACTATAAGGTGGATAGAAAGTTGGCTAGATTGTCGGACTCAACGGGGAGTGATCAATGGCTCCATGTCTAGTTGGCAGCCGGTATCAAGTGCCCCAAGGGTTGGTCCTGGGGCCGGTTTTGTTCAATATCTTCATAAATGATCTGGAGGATGGTGTGGATTGCATCCTCAGCAAGTTTGCAGATGACACTAAACTGGGAGGAGAGGTAGATATGCTGGAGGGTAGGGATAGGATAGAGAGGGCCCTAGACAAATTGGAGGATTGGGCCAAAAGAAATCTGATGAGGTTCAACAAGGACAAGTGCAGAGTCCTGCACTTAGGACTGAAGAATCCCATGCACTGCTACAGACTAGGGACCGAATGGCTGGGCAGCAGTTCTGCAGAAAAGGACCTAGGGCTTACAGTGGACGAGAAGCTGGATATGAGTCAGCAGTGTGCCCTTGTTGCCAAGAAGGCCAATGGCATTTTAGGATGTATAAGTAGGGGCATTGCCAGCAGATCAAGGGACGTGATCGTTCCCCTCTATTCGACATTGGTGAGGCCTCATCTGGAGTACTGTGTCCAGTTTTGGGCCCCACACTACAAGAAGGATGTGGAAAAATTGGAAAGAGTCCAGCGGAGGGCAACAAAAATGATTAGGGGACTGGAATACATGACTTATGAGGAGAGGCTGAGGGAACTGGGATTGTTTAGTCTGCAGAAGAGAAGAATGAAGGGGGAACTGATAGCTGCTTTCAACTACCTGAAAGGTGGTTCCAGAGAGGATGGATCTAGACTGTTCTCAGTGGTAGCTGATGATAGAACAAGGAGTAATGGTCTCAAGTTACAGTGGGGGAGGTTTAGGTTGGATATTAGGAAAAACTTTTTCCCCTGGGAGGGTGGTGAAACACTGGAATGTGTTACCTAGGGAGGTGGTGGAATCTCCTTCCTTAGAAGTTTTTAAGGTCAGGCTTGACAAAGCCCTGGCTGGGATGATGTAGTTGGGGATTGGTCCTGCTTTGAGCAGGGGGTTGGACTAGATGACCTCCTGAGGTCCCTTCCAACCCTGATATTCTATGATTCTGTGATTCTAAAGGGTTCAGTTTTGCTTGGCCAATGCCCTTCCATCTGTTTTCTTACTTTCAGAAATCATTCTTTTGTGGTTGCAGATCCTGTAATGGTCTCTTTCATTCAGTTGCTTCTCAGTGTAGCTTCTATAATAGGCTTGCCATGGCACCAAGACAGTAAAAAGAAAAGGAGGACTTGTGGCACCTTAGAGACTAACCAATTTATTTGAGCATAAGCTTTCGTGAGCTACTGCTCACTTCATGCATCGGATGAAGTGAGCTGTAGCTCATGAAAGCTTATGCTCAAATAAATTGGTTAGTCTCTAAGGTGCCACTAGTACTCCTACTCTAAGGAGAGTGATCAGGTAAGGTGAGCTATTACCAGCGGGGGAGGGGGGAACCTTTTCTAGTGATAATCAAGGTGGGCCATTTTCAGCAGTTGACAAGAACATCTGGGGAGGGGGGGAATAAACAGGGGGAAATAGTTTTACTTTGTGTAATGACCCATCCGCTCCCAGTCTTTATTCAAGCCTAAGTTAATTGTATCCAGTTTGCAAATTAATTCCAATTCAGCACTCTCTCGTTGGAGTCTGTTTTTGAAGTTTTTTTTGGTTGTAGTATTGCGACTTTTAGATCTGTAATCGAGTGACCAAAGAGATTGAAGTGTTCTCCGACTGGTTTATGAATGTTATAATTCTTGACATCTGATTTGTGTCCATTTATTCTTTTACGTAGAGACTGTCCAGTTTGGCCAATGTACATGGCAGAGGGGCATTCTTGGCACATGATGGCATATATCACATTGGTAGATGTGCAGGTGAACGAGCCTCTGATAGTGTGGCTGATGTGATTAGGCCCTATGATGGTATCCCCTAAATAGATATGTGGCCAGAGTTGGCAACGGGCTTTGTTGCAAGGATAGGTTCCTGGGTTAGTGGTTCTGTTGTGTGGTGTGTGGTTGCTGGTGAGTATTTGCTTCAGGTTGGGGGGCTGTCTGTAAGCAAGGACTTACAGTAGTGTTGTTTGGTGTTAGATACTCCACAGCATCATTGATTGTTGATTATGTATCTGAATATAACCTACCTTTTTATCTTTTGTAACTTTTTAAAGCGGTGCAGTATAGGGAATTCTGCTTTTCATAGGTGAGGTAGCAGTTTTATTATAGTACCTGTTTTGCTGTCCTTTGTGCAACCTATTACTCTTGATATCCAAATCCATGTACCTTCAAGTATCCGTTGTCCTGGAGAGGTTGTTTTACAATGTGTATCTGAATCAGATAAGACTTTAAGTTAAAAATACATACTAAACAAAAGTTGTATAGCTGCTTCTTCCTTCCCCCCAAATATAGATTTAAAAGCTGCTTATGCATATTTAAGCTTGCTTCATCAAATGTATCTCTTTGTCTTGGAGTGAATATTGGCTCTGTTATCCTGTAACGCCCTGAGTTAACACAAACCTTCTGCTAAATTATATAGACTTGAGCTGCTTAGCATTTCTAATATATAGGACACTTTGACTAGTCCTTCTAGTTCGTACTGTGCGGTAATCTAAATGAGAGATTCTCAAGTGTTTGTTAATCTTCCAGCTCCTTCCATTCTGTCCCGAATTCAGCAGATAGGCTTATTTATTGAACTCCTTGCTGTTACTGTGCTGCTTTTTCTCTCTCTCTGAATCACACCACTCCCATTGAGACAGAGGATTTAATTTAAAGATTGTACTGTTACTATCTAAGGCACGTAAGCAGCACTTGAAATTCCTCTTGCCATATGTAGTTGCCATAAGGCAGATGTTTGCTGAATGGAACTGCTATTTTTAAAAAGCATCTGTTATGCCTGGTATATGTTTGTGAAGTTTGTCCTTTTTGCTGTCACTACACTTTCCTGGAATTGATTTAACCTGAGGGTAGTTTTCTGTCCTGCTGCCCCTGAATTAGAAGAAAAGTTAAGCACCTTTTCAGAATAACATAAGCTGTGCAGAAGCAGTGGCTTAGAACTGTTCACTCTCATCACTGTTTACAAATATTGCCAAAGCATTAAGTACCCTTAACTCCCATGGAATGCACTGGGAGTTGAGGGCGCTGAGCACCTTATGGGATCAGACCCACAATATTTGCATGCGAGAGATGGAAATTCCCAGTCCCCCATATTGGAGTGAAGATTCTATAGGTAACTATATACAATTCAGATACAATTCTGATTCATTAAAACATGCTCTTCTGATGAGAGCATATCTTTCTTACTAACATTTGTTACAAATGGCTCTCATGCATAGAAATGTGAGAGTGCTAATGGGGTGTGTGTGTTATGCATCAGCCCTTTATGCCTATAGGATCCCTCCTATTTTTCTGAGTTACTTTATGCTTCCACAGGGTGTCACAATTGCTTCATCGCTCTCACCTTGGGAAAGCATAAGCACTCTGATTGATTGTAAAGTGTCTATCAGCTTGTTTTAACATGACTGATTTTTTTGGTTCCACAAGGAAAATGTTTATGGTTTACACTTGCACTTTTATGCTAAGATTAAACATGTTTGTTCCTTTTTATTTGCAGCAGCTGTTGCCAGGTAAAAAGTTTTGGGAAACTGATGATTCAAGCAAAGATGGACCAAAAGGGATATTTCTAGGAGATCAGTGGAGAGACAGTGCTTGGGGAACATCAGGTAACTTCCTCAGCAAGCTGGCTAATTCTGAATTTCACAGCTACCAAATATGTCAAAAACCTGGTTGTCTCTGATTATAGCTATTCATACCAGTCCTGTGTAAAACTGGAGTTAACAAAAAGATGAAAAAAATCACAAAAGGATCAGTAGAAATAGATAGGTTTTAAATAATTCTGAATGTAAGAAAATCCACATTCTTGTTCAGTTTTCACCAAACAGGGGTCCCAACTCACCAATGTGTTGCAGGAACATTTTAGATCTGTCATCAGGGCCAGATTAACCCATCAGTTCTGCACTCTGGACATTACAGCCTAGTCCATAGGATCACACAACCACTCAGGTTTGGCCCTTCTGATGTGATGGAGGGGTGGCTGGGCCAAACCTGAGTGACACTGTGACTTTGTGCACCAGGTTGCAATGTCCAGAGCGGGGAGTTGAGCTGAGACCTGTGGGACAGGAGCCACTGCGGTGGAGTAAGTGTGAGGTGGGTTCGCTCTCCACCTCACTTGACTCTCCTCCTCCCTCCCCTCCCATTCTGCTACAGGATATCCCCTCTTCACTGGGTCAGGATTAGGATTACAGTGCATATATGTAATGGTGGGTCTCAAAAAAAAAAAAAAAAAAGACACAGTATGGTGTGTTGCCTTAGTAAAACGTTTGGGAACTCCTGTTCTAATGTGTATTGTGGGAGGCATTCTTAAACCATTGTTTACCACTTTGTTTTGGGTTGTGTGCACCATGTGATAGTTTAAAAGAAAATTTTAGCAATCGTCACTCAGATATTTAGTCTACTAAATCATATATGTGTACATGTATAATATAGGTGGAACAGTTGCAATTATTATGGCTGCCTAACAATCAATTATAAATCCTCCAGTGCAGCCATTTCAGAGATTGAGGGTAGTGCAAAATGTGTTGTGAACATTTTAAAAAAAAAATCAACTTTTTAAAATCAATAGCTCCAGTGCCTCTGTGGTTTGAAGTAGGCAGACTGGAGCTGTTTGTTAGAGGCATGATCCAGTGATCAGAAAGGTGCCTTGACCAAATCTGAATACCTTTTCCACAAAGATAAGTTCTAAGTCACAGAAGTAGTCATTTGCACATGGTCTACAGAACATGTTAAGCCCTTTCTCAATTTTCTGTAAGTTCCATCTATACTGAGCATGCTCCCAGGCCCCACTGAGCCTCTTGCATTGTTTCCAAACAACTGGACAGATCTCTAGCTCCAGAAAGGACACCAGTAAAATTTACCCCAGTCTGCCTCTTTCCCCCATCAAAACGTCGCATGGCCTAGGGGAGGGTGTGCTGAGCCAAGAGACCATGAGTTCTAGGATAAAGTTTTCAGGGTCTACACTACAGAGTTTGGTCAATATAAAGCATCTTATGTCAACCTAATTCTGTAAGTGTCAACACTACAGCATTGCTCCCACCGATGTAAGTCCCCTCACTACACCGACCTAATAACTCCACCTGCGGGAGAGGCATAGCGCTCTAGGTTGATGTAGTTAGACTGATGCAGTGTCTGTATAAACACTGTTACTTACATCACCTGTCAGATCTGTGCCCTTCCAGCTGGGAGCTTCTCACTGAGCTGGGAGCCTGGGCTCTCATCCCCCAACACTGCTCCTCTTAAGTTGGTGCAAGCGCTCCTGGTAAGGACGCACACCACTGGCAGAAGGAGGATAGTGTGGACATGAAAAAACGCAGTAATTACTGCAGTGGCTGTAAGTCGACCTAACATAGGTTGACTTAATTGTGTAGTGTAGAGAAGGCATAAGTCACTTTTGAAAATAGGATGTAGGCTGCAACATCCCATCGACTTTTAATGAAACGTAGGCTCTGAAGTAATTTAAGCATTTGTGAAGATTGTACCCCTAGTCTTGCCTCTTTCATTGGCTAGTATTAATCTTCCCCTCTACGTCTCCGTCATTACTGTATCTATACCCTTACCTAGGAGGCAGGCAAGTAGTAGTTGTCCTTTTCCCCCTCTCTGTAGAAGTGAGATAACTGAGGGTCTGAGAGGTTGCGCATGGTCACTTTTGGCAGAGCTGGGTCTAGAACCTGGGAGGGAATTAATCAATTTGGGGGTGGGGAATATGAGATCATGTAGTTAGGCTGTATCAATTCATGCACACAAAGAGGCAAAATTAAGATTGCATGGACCATCTTCATTCTGGCATTTCTAACTTGAGTTCTGGACTTTGCAGCCTTAACAATCTTTCATTTGATTATCTTTTTTATGGATATATGAAAAAGATATTGGGAAAATAGTTTTTAGAAATAGCTTACCTTTTCAGCTTCTGTCAGTGATTGAGGCTGTTAAGCAGTGCAAGGCGCTAAGCACCCGTAAATCCTTTAGAAGCCAGTGGTGGTTGAAAGTCCTGAGTACTTTCAGGATCAGCTGCTTGAGGAGTATCTGATTTTCTGTGATATTTCCTAGCCATGGCCTCATTTGATGCAGATTAAGACAGTTCCCCACAACATGAGAAATCAGAAAATGTCAGGCTTTCTGTAAAAACAAAACAAAACTGCTCTTTATCAAAGATGTTTTCAGTAGTCACTGATAGGAAAGCCAGTCTCATCCACCCATGTGGACATCATCTAATTGTCAAAAAGGCAGCTGCTTTGTTTGTAAATTATAATTAAGACTCTCTACATAGCTTTTCTAGTGACTTGCTCATCTTTGTAATTGGATTGGAATCCCCTTTGGTCAGGGACTGTTTCTGTTCTGTACCATGGTCTGTGACTGGGGCCACTACATTGTAAGGTAGTACTACTAATAATGAATCTTAAAGATATGTATATGTGTTTGTTGTAGATCATTCTGTTTCTCAACCAATAATGGTTCAGAGAAGACCTGGTCAAGGCTTTCATGTGAACAGTGATGTCAACTCGGTGCTGTCGCCACGGTCAGAGAGCGGAGGACTTGGAGTTAGCATGGTGGAATACGTGTTGAGCTCATCTCCTGGGGATTCCTGTCTCAGAAAAGGAGGATTTGTAAGTGTGCCTGATTCTGAAATTTGGGTTTCCGTGATTTTTTCCCCGTCCATTTGTTGCTGTTTTTTACTTCCTTCCTGAAGACAGATATTCTACCTCTTGTGGGTGTTATGGTTGTATCCACCACCATGTCAAAAAGGGTAAGCCACCGATTTAGTTGTTGTTCATGCTTACGTAATGGGATATAGAAGAAAGAAATACAGCAGGAGTGAGATGGCCAGCCGTCTCTGATCCTGTTGGTGAACACACCTGCCATACTGAGACACTAGAAATACGATGTGCAAAAATACTTGGCTAAATGCTGGTGTTCTTGAATATTCTGTAAAGCATGCTTTGCTATGCGACTTGTTCTCTGTTTTCAAAAGTGTTGCAAAAATCACTGAACATTAGTGAGCTGTAGCTCACGAAAGCTTATGCTCAAATAAATTGGTTAGTCTCAGAGGTGCGACAAGTACTCCTTTTCTTTTTGCGAATACAGACTAACACGGCTGTTACTCTGAAGCCTGACATTACATGGTGGGAATTTATTCAAGGACTGTTCTCTTTTCTGCGACCAGTGTGCTGCTCCCCACAATGTACTTCTGGCAAAGAAGGGAATAGAGCAGCCAGCTCATACTACCTGTTAACTAGCGCCGCCCCCCCACCCCTTGGGTATATTCAAGTCCCATCCCACTGCAGTGGGAAGAAATCTTACACCCTCAAACTGCCAAGAGGGGATAGCTCTAAAACTCCCAGACATCTACTAGCTAGGGTTGATATAGGAGGGGTATGGTGGAGCACAGATGCCTCATCTATCATATCAGGTGTTGTACTCACTCCTACTAGTTGTTCTGAGTTTCCCATCAGAACATAGCTTCTGCGCCCTTCTGGAGAACCTCATTCCATAGAATCATAGGACTGGAAGGGACCTTGAGAGGTCATCTAGTCCAGTCCCCTGCACTCAAGACTTGACTAAGTATTATCTAGAACCATCCGTGAGAGCTGTTTGTCTAACCTGCTTTCAAAAACCTCTAATGAGAGATTCTACAACCTCCCTAGACATTTATTCCAGAGTTTAACTATCCTGATAGGAAGTTTTTCCTAATTTCCAACCTAAACCACCCTGCTGCAATTTAAGCCCGTTGTTTCTTGTTCTAACCTCAGAGGTTAACTAGAACAATTTTTCTCCTTCCTTCTTGTAGCAGCCTTTTATGTACCCCCTCACTCTTCCCTTCTCCAGACTAAACAAACCCAGTTTTTTCAATCTACCCTCATAGATCATGTTTGCTATCATTTTTGTTGCTCTTCTCTGGACTTTCTCCAGTTTGTCCACATCTTTCCTGAAATACAGTACCCAGAATGGGGGACAATACTCCAGTTGAGTCTGTATCAGCGTGGACTAGAGCCGAAGAATTACTTCTTGTGTCTTGCTTACAACTCTCCTGCTAGTACATCCCAGAATGATGTTTGCTTTTTTTTTTGCACCAGTGTTACACTGTTGACTCATATTTAGCTTGTGATCCATTATGATCCCCAGATCCCTTTCCACAGGACTCCTTCCTAGGCAGTCATTTCCCGTTTTGTACGTGTGCAACTGATTGTTCCTTCCTAAGTGGAGTACTTTGCATTTATCTTCATTGAATTTTATCCTATTTACTTCAGATCATTTCTCCAGTTTGTCCAGATTATTTTGAATATTAATCCTATCCTGCAAAGCACTTGTGACCCCTCCCAGCTTGGGATCGTCCACAAACGTTGTAAGTTTCTTTTTTTTTGTCAGCCCCTAATTAGTAGGTGCCTGGTAAATTGGTTGAGCCCTGGCTGTTAATAAGAAAGAAGTAGGTCTTGGATGCTGACAGGTATTTAGAAATCTGAAAAATGTGAAGGAAGCGGGGAAACGGTTACCTGATCTAATGTTGGAGCGTGGTCTAAGTGGTGTTTTATGATGAAAACAGCGGATTCTTCATACATGTCCTTACAATTCCAAATTCATAGAATGTAATTTACTATCTTTAAAGGAAAACTGCCCCAATATGATTGAAAGATAAGGTGGCTAAGGTAATAAGAACATAAGAGCAGCCACACTGGGTCAGACCAGAGGTCCATCTAGCCCAGTATCCTGTCTTTTGACAGTGGCCAATGCCAGGTGCCCCAGAGGGAATGAACAGAACAGGTAATCATCAAGTGATCCATCCCCTATTGCTGATTCCCAGCTTCTGGGGAAAAGACGCTAAGGACACCATCCCTGCCCATCCTGGCTAATAGCCATTGATGGACCTATCCTCAATGAACTTATCTAGTTCTTTTTTGAACCCTGTAATAGTCTTGGCCTTCCAAACATCTTCTGGCAAAGAGTTCCACAGACTGACTGTGCATTGTGTGTAAAAATACTTCCTTTTGTTTAAAACAAACATGCTGCCTATTTATTTCATTTGGTGACCCCTAGTTCTTGTGTAATGAGAAGGAGTAAATAACACTTCCTTCTTTACTTTCTCCACATCAGTCATGATTTTACAGACCTCAATCGTATCATGCCTTAGTCATCTTTTCTGAGCTGAAAAGTCCCAGTCTTATTAATGGTAGGTTTCAGAGTAACAGCCGTGTTAGTCTGTATTTGCAAAAAGAAAAGGAGGACTTGTGGCACCTTAGAGACTAACCAATTTATTTGAGCATGAGCTTTCGTGAGCTACAGCTCACTTCATCGGATGCATACTGTGGAATGCATCCGATGAAGTGAGCTGTAGCTCACGAAAGCTCATGCTCAAATAAATTGGTTAGTCTCTAAGGTGCCACAAGTCCTCCTTTTCTTTTAGTCTTATTAATCTCTCCTCATATGGCAGTTGTTCCATACCCCTAATCATTTTTGTTGCCCTTTTCTGAACCTTTTCCAAGTCCAATATATGTTTTTTGAGATGGGCGACCAGATCTACACACAGTATTCAAGATGTGGGCGTACCATGGATTTGTATCGAGGCAATATGATATTTTCTGTCTTATTATCTATCCCTTTCTTAAGGATTCCAAACCTTCTGTTCGCTTTTTTGACTGCCGCTGCACATTGAGTGGATGTTTTCAGAGAACTCTCCACAATGACTCCAAGGTTTCTTTCTTGAGTAGTAACAGCTACTTTACATCATTTTAAATGTATAGTTGGGATCATGTTTTCCAATGTGCATTACTTTGCATTTATCAACATTGAATTTCATCTGCCCTTTTGTTGCCTATGCATCCAGTTTAGAGAGATCCTTTTGTAGCTCTTCGCAGTCTGCCTGGGACTTAACTGTCTTGAGTAGTTTTGTGTCATCTGCAAATTTTCCCACCTCACTGTTTACCCCTTTTTCCAGATCATTTATGAATATGTTAAATAGGACTGGGCCCAGTACAAACCCCTGGGGGACACCACTATTTACCTCTCTCCATTCTGAAAACTGACCATTTATTCCTACCCTTTGTTTCCTATCTTTTAACCAGTTACCAATTCATAAGAGGACCTTCCCTCTTATCCCAAGACAACTTACTTTGCTTAAGAGCCTTTGGTGAGGGACCTTGTCAAAGGCTTTCTGAAAATCTACGTACACTATATCCACTGGATCCCCCTTGTCCACATGCTTGTTGACCCCCCTCAAAGAATTCTAGTAGATTGGTGAGGCATGATTTTCCCTTTACAAAAACCATGTTGACTCTTCCCCAATAAATTCTGTTCATCTATGTGTCTGACCATTTTGTTCTTTACTATAGTTTCAACCAGTTTGCCAGGTACTGAATTCAGCCTTACCAGCCTGTAATTGCTGGAGCCCTTTTTAAAAATTGGCGTCACATTTAGCTATCCTCCAGTCATTTTGGTACAGAAGCTGATTTAAATGATCGGTTACAGGCTACAGTTGTTAGTTCTGCAATTTCACATTTGAGTTCCTTCGGAACTCTTGGGTCAATACCATCTGGTCCTGGTGATTTATTACTGTTTAGTTGTTTCAGAAGTCCTCTGATGACAGCTCAATGTGGGACAGTTCCTCAGATTTTCCACCTAAAAAGAATGGCTCAGGTTTGGAAATCTCCCTCACATCCTGAGCCATGTAGACAGATGTAAATATCCTTTATTGGACCAACTTCTGTTAGTGAGCGCTTGTCTCTCTCTCCAACAGAAAGTTGGTCCAATAAAGGGTATTACCTCACCCACCTTCTCTCTAAAATCCTGGCACTGATGCTGCTACGACAACACTGCATACACCAAGAAGCTCAATGCACTATTATTAATGTGCAGAATAACTATCTATTATTGCCATATTTAAACTGTGAAATGAAGTTGAGAATGAGGGTCAGTCCTGAAACCAATAGGCTTGTTTGACGGTCCTGTTTGGGTGAGTAAAGGTTGCAGGATTGGGCCCAATTCAGATCCATAACTGAACTGGCATTTCCTATTTCTACTGGTGATGCTAATTAATAAAAATGCTGTTTTGCTGACTGGTGGCATCAGAAGAACTTTACTTTCTAAACACAAAATGTCTAGTTCAAATATGAAACAAGGTTCTCCCAGTAGATAATCTGTAGTAAGACAGGATGGAAACTTACTATAGTTTTCATGGGGTTCAGGCACCACTGGTGTCATGCGTGAACTACTTTTCCCTTATTTGTAGTAGTAGACTGTTAATGAATGCAGCTTTCTTTAGTGGAAAATATTTTCTCTGTGTGCTGTTTGAAGACATCGCCCCCTCCCCATACACAAATATGTGAAACTGTAGTATGGCCCATTGCAAACACATAAGCATGAGAGTAATTTTACTTATGTCCGTTGTCCCATTGAGCAAAATTTTAAAAAGAATGAGTCCCATTTTTCAAAAGTGACTGTAGGTTCTTAGAAGCCTAAGTCTTATTGAAAGTCACTTTAGATAAGCTATTACCAACAGGAGAGTGGGTTTGTGTGTTTGAGGGGGGGAGAGAACCTGGATTTGTGCTGGAAATGGCCCATCTGGATTATCATACACATTGTAAGGAGAGTGATCACTTTAGATAAGCTATTACCAGCAGGAGAGTGGGGTGGGGGGGTGGTATTTTTTCATGCTTTGTGTGTATAAAAAGATCTTCTACACTTTCCACAGTATGCATCCAATGAAGTGAGCTGTAGCTCACGAAAGCTTATGCTCAAATAAATTGGTTAGTCTCTAAGGTGCCACAAGTACTCCTTTTCTTTAAACTGCTAAATGCCTAGTCAGTTTTGAAAATAGAATGTGAGTGCTCTTGAAAATGTTACTCATTAAAGTAAATGTTTAATGTGTTAACAGAATTAGGCCCTGACTTACTACATAGAGGAAACTGTTAAATTGATTGTATGTAATGTTGTAAAATACACAAAGTAGACTTGGAAAGAAAAAAATACTCATTCCCTAATTGCTTCCAGTTATGATAATGTTAAATGTTACCTATTATTGTTACAAGTAAAAAATAACTTTTTAAGGGGACATGTCCCTTTAACTTTGTAATTTATTAAGGTAAAAATCCACGGGGAAAAAAGTAAACTTGATCTCAAAATGAATACATTAAAATGTTATATTTTTTCCAGGGTCCAAGGGATGCAGAGAATGATGAAAATGATAAAGGTGATAAGAAAAATAAGGGCACATTTGATGGCGATAAATTAGGAGATCTAAAGGAGGAGGGAGATGTGATGGATAAGACCAATGGTTTGCCTGTACAAAATGGGATTGATGCAGATGTCAAAGATTTCAGGTATATGCTTTGTTACCTGTGAATTAGTTTGTGTTGCATTTAATTTTGTTGGAAATCCTGCCAGAGCGCTGTCTTTTGTGCTGTCTGTACAGCACCTAACATAATGGAGTCTTGATCCAATAATAAGCCTTGTGGTGGCAATGCCAAAAAGACTGTTTTTTGGCTCAGGAATGTGTGTGTCGAGAGAGCGAGTTGACATGGCATCTTAGGCATTTTTTCCTGTGCAGAGGGAATCATTACAGAAGTTAGAGATGGAGAACACCTATTAGTTTTAGTCCGTCCATTGACCTGTGCAGGACTGGTTCCATACTATATATTTGTTTTTAAACATTTCATGCAATGGCATGAAAAGGTCAGTTATTTCCCTGCGGGAGACTGTCCCTAGATATTGTCCTTGCTTATGGACCATCGTCTAACTTTTAAAAAATTACATTTGTAGTTATGAAATCAGAATCTCCTGGAATTTGGGCTGTTAAACTGTGTGCTTGTTACTGTATAATTACCTACTTGCTATGCCGTGTTCTCTCTCAAAACTAATGAAAACTGCTATAGAATAAAATAAAATATTAGGTGCTGTGCGAAATGCATCCATTTTAACAATTGATCAAAAACCATTGGCCTTAGGATTACTATGAACCATTCCACATTTCAGTCCAGTCCTTGCATAATACAATTCGAATATTATGAGAGGAGCTTTAGGAATGTTTTAAGAGGTGATTTGTAGACCAGCAGCATTAACTTGTTGGAATAATTACCTAGCAGCTCTGCAAAGGTGACACACCTTTTGAAAAAATTCTAATTCTATCAGTTTTTAGAACTGTTGTCATGACTGGCTTCTCCTGACCTAGAAACGAACCATAGGAAGGGAAATAATGATAGTTGATTTCAGAAGGGAGAACAACTGAAATGGTTTAAGTTGGCACCAAAATAATCTTTCTTTTTTTTTCTTTTTTTTTCTTTTAATGAAGTGTTCAGGAAGGAGGGTCCATTGAAGTAAGTCAAGTCAGGTGGTGGAGTTAGGGATCTCCTTTTCTTGGATTCCTTATAACTACAAATGCAAGTCACAAAATGAGGAGAAGCTTATTTGTAGGTCAAACATTTATGAATTATAAATTGAATATCAGCAAAAGCATTTTAAAACAGGAGTGGAATTGCATACACGTTTCATAGAAAATTGCTTTTTATAAATGGGGTGGGGGAACACTTCAGAATATATCAGTGGACCTTTCATGAACCCATTTCTATGCAGGTGTTAGCAAATGTGTCCGCTGATTGGATCTGCCAGGAGACTACCATCTCGCTGTCTATTCTGATAATGTGGGGAAATCTCCAATTCCCATGTTAGCTCTCTGTTTTAGAGGGGTGATGTGTCATCACAGGAGAGCAGTCTTGTCCAAAAGATTTTCAACCAGTCACAGCTCCTTTTGTTTTTCTTGCTACCCAGTGAATTGCTACAAACCTTTTCCAAATCTGATTTGCTCAGCATGCAGCTAGAGTAGTTACAGTTTGAGAGGCTCGAGGCTCTATAGAGGCTATCTCCAGTTCTCTCTAAGTCAGTATTTCAGTTCTGTGGTGTACAGCACCTATTTATAACATATCTTTGTGGTGTTAATAGCTCAGAGTATCTAAAAATTGATAATTGAGTGGGCTAGGGTCTGTGTTCTGCTTAGGTGGCATAGCACATGAGGAGTTACACCTTCAGGATTCTAGTCTGGTCTGGGGTTTGGCATGATTCTGGAACTGCTCTATCTTATGCACGCTGCGGCATCTCTTTCTAGAGCTGTTTGGCAGCCCAGAATAGTCAGATTTCACAGTGCCCGTGCACAACCCTCAAAGGGCATGACAGGGCCATTATGCCAGGCCTGCACTTGATGGTTTTCCGGTGGGCTGCTTATGTTGCTTTGGCACTCTAAAAGAACCACATTGGAGCTCAGAATCAGAGCCAACGTTTGCTTTTGTTTTTCTTGCTATATGTGATTGTCTTTTTGCTTTATGCTCAAAATAGAATGGCCAGTTTCACTTTGCAGAATTGTAATGCTTATTGTGTTTGAGATCCTAATCTGAAGGATTATTATTTTTTATTATTATTAGTTTTTATTATTTTGGAGGGTGAGAGAGAGGGGGGGCTTCCTGTAGAAATGATAGGAGATGTTAGAGACAAATGCCTGTAATATTATACAGGCTTTGAACAACCATTTTCTCTTTTTCACTTCCCCATTTCTAAATCTTGATTAAACTCAGTGTCAGGGTTCATTAAATTTATATTCTAAATTTTCATAATGTGACAAATTGGTTGCTTGGTAAAGAGATCATGGGTTTTGTTTCCCAAATTGGGCCTATTTAAAGTGTCTTGGAGTTTAAATGTGGGGATGTTTTTTTAAATTTTGCTGACAATTGTTTATAGGCTATATTTTGATGGGGCTCACCAAAATCAGTGGCTGTGCAGTAAACGTAATTAGCTAACAAATATTCATTAAATTATATGATCAACATGTACCAAGATACTTAGATATCAAATGGTTCTATATAAAATTATTTAAATACAACCATCCTCATTTCAGTTCTGTTTGAAATGCATGCTGTTTGCCAAATGCAAAAGTGACAACATTGTTAGGAGGAAGGATAAGCATCTAGGAAAGCATCCGAAACATTGGAGAATGTTTGTTTTTTTTTAAAATGGCTTAATTCATTGCAGTCAGATGTCTTCATCTGTACAGACCTTTAGATAAAATAAATATTAATATGACCTCATTGATTTAACTATCTGTAGGAGAGAAACTGTTTCAGAGGAAATATGTTAGTAGCATACTTGGATTGTATGCTTAACTTGACCACATCTAACTGTTTCTTTTCAGAGCATTTGAGTTAAAAAGTATCTGCCAGTAATTCTGGTTGGCACTAGGGTCGGCTGTTAGTGATGCTAAATGATATGACGTTAACATTGCCAATAAGGTGTTGCCAGTTTATCTTTTTGAGCAGATACATTTTAGTGACACTTAACTTTTTGTTTTTGTGTAGCCGTACGCCTGGTAACTGCCAGAACTCTGCTAACGAAGTGGATCTTCTGGGTCCAAACCAGAACGGATCTGAGGGCTTAGCACAGCTGACTAGCACTAATGGTGCCAAGCCCGTGGAGGATTTCTCCAACATGGAATCCCAGAGTGTTCCCCTGGATCCCATGGAGCATGTTGGCATGGAGCCTCTTCAGTTTGATTACTCCGGCACTCAAGTACCTGTGGACTCAGCAGCAGCAACTGTGGGCCTCTTTGACTACAATTCTCAACAACAGGTAAACTATTCACACAGGTATTCCACCTCTTTCCTTCCCAGCCCTTCCAGTGGTCACATCTAACTCACTGGTTTGAGTCGCCCCAGAGGTAGCATGTTACTTCATTACTTGATTGGAGGCGCTGACTTACTTAGCCTAACAGGAACATTGTTCAATAATGAGTGAGGTTACATGTTCAGGACTCTGCTAAAGTGAGCCAGGTGCAGGAGACTTATCTGATCAGTGGCAAACAGAAAATGCCAAAATAACACATCTCGAGTAGCATTAAGCACATTTAATATCAGTAATTACAAAGCTGCATTGAGTTAAAATAGAAACCTACATGTTTGTTAGAGAAGGAAACAAACTGCTGCTGAATTATTGTGACTTCATACAGTTGATATTTGAAAAAGCTGCTTTCAAATAACAGACCAACAAAGGCAAAGAAACTGACTTAAGCCTTTGGGTACATTTGGGCCTAGATGTTGCAACACTGGTTGGGGACCTCTGGAATACCAAATCACTGTAGGGTAATTAAAGAAAAGTGTGAACTACATTGCTTTTGCTTGATCCTGGGTTAAGACAAAACGAGATCAGGATCCAGTGTAATTTCTGGGGACCTCCCCCTTACTTTTTTTCCTCAGCCCAAAAGGGTTCCTTCACCTTTCCTCCTACCCAGGCAGCCCAATCTGGTGCTTCCTGGACAGAGTAGTCCAGGGGTCGGCAACCTTTCAGAAGTGGTATGCCGAGTCTTCGTTTATTCACTATAATTTAAGGTTTTGTGTGCCAGTAATACATTTTAACGTTTTTAGAAGGCCTCTTTCTATAAGTCTATAATATATCACTAAACTATTGTTGTATGTAAAGTAAATACGGTTTTTAAAATGCGTAAGAA
The DNA here is from genome assembly GCF_015237465.2 of Chelonia mydas. NCBI lineage: Eukaryota > Metazoa > Chordata > Testudines > Cheloniidae > Chelonia > Chelonia mydas. The sequence goes on along the minus strand of NC_051259.2, from coordinate 15,104,668 downwards.
GCTTCATTTAAAATTTAAATTAAAATACAGAGCCCCCTGGACCGGTGGCCGGGACCCGAGCAGAGTAAGCGCCACTGAAAATCATGCCTTTGGCATGCGTGCCATAGGTTGCCTACCCCTGGACTAGTCCTTGATCTACGTTCTGGCCCCTTTTGAACGCTAGGTCTAGATTCAAGGATCCACTCTAAGTCTGCTCCTGTTCGTGCTGGTTTGTGTAACAACCGTAAACTTTTGTTCCTTTTCTTTTGTTGGTATTAAAGCCTTCAAAAAAATGTTACTGCTTAAAACAAAAACGTTGTCATGGCAGGCTGAAGAGCATGCATCTAGTCGCCAATTCATAAACCCTGTGTTGGTGGTGTGCCTCGCGAACAGTCAATGAAAGACTGCACTTCTCGGTAGCCCGTATGCTGTGTAATCTAGTAGCCCATAATGTTGTCTTGTTGTTTGAAATTTCTTTATACAAGATGTTTTTAGGGTTCACAAGGACAAATTGGTATTAGTAAAGCATATATTTAGTTCATAATTTAATGACTTTGAAAATGGCCAAACCAGTTTTATTTTTTAAATGTGGTATTAATCTCTTGAGTAAAAGCTTTGATGCAAAGAATCACCTCAGAAAACATTTTTATAATGAAACCTACACACTTGAAAACCAGTGTTTGCAGTGGAAATATTCACACAGTCCTAACTGTGGATCTGTGTTGGAGCTTATTAAGATTAATTTTAGGTTTCAGAGTAACAGCTGTGTTAGTCTGTATTCGCAAAAAGAAAAGGAGTACTTGTGGCACCTTAGAGACTAACCAATTTATTTGAGCATAAGCTTTCGTGAGCTACAGCTCATTTTCGACGTCTCCGACTCAAGGAATATTTCCAAAATACCTCTGAACAACATAATGATCCACAGAGGCCTGCCTACCAACATTACAAAAAGAAGGATTCTAGGTGGACTCCTCCTGAATCTACATACCACACAGACTATGCTGACAGCTTGTGCCACACGCTCTCAAAGAAACTGCGGAATCACCTGATCAACATCCTCTACAGCAAACAGGGGAAGATTAAGAATGAGCTCTCAAAAATGGATACTCTCATAAAAAACCAACCTTCCACACAAACTTCCTCGTGGCTGGATTTTACTAAAACTAGACAAGCCATTTACAACGCACACTTTACTTCTCTACAAAAGAAAAAGGACACTAAACTTTCTAAACTACTACAGGCTACAAGGGGCCACAGCAATGGTTCCCTCAACCCACCCAGCAATATTGTTAATCTATCCAACTATACTCTCAGCCCAGCAGAAGCTGCTGTCCTATCTCGGGGTCTCTCCTTCTGCCCCTCCACCCCCTCGAACATGATACAGTTCTGTGGTGACCTAGAATCCTATTTTCGACGTCTCCGACTCAAGGAATATTTCCAAAATACCTCTGAACAACATAATGATCCACAGAGGCCTGCCTACCAACATTACAAAAAGAAGGATTCTAGGTGGACTCCTCCTGAAGGTCGAAACAGCAGACTGGACTTCTACATAGAGTGCTTCCGCCGACGTGCATGGGCTGAAATTGTGGAAAAGCAGCATCACTTGCCCCATAACCTCAGCCGTGCAGAACACAATGCCATCCACAGCCTCAAAAACAACTCTGACATCATAATCAAAAAGGCTGACAAAGGAGGTGCTGTTGTCATCATGAATAGGTCGGAATATGAACAAGAGGCTGCTCGGCAGCTCTCCCAACACCACTTTCTACAAGCCATTACCCTCTGATCCCACTGAGAGTTACCAAAAGCATCTACAGCATTTGCTCAAGAAACTTCCTGAAAAAGCACAAGATCAAATCCGCACAGACACACCCCTGGAACCCCGACCTGGGATATTCTATCTACTACCCAAGATCCATAAACCTGGAAATCCTGGGCGCCCCATCATCTCAGGCATTGGCACCCTGACAGCAGGATTGTCCGGCTATGTAGACTCACTCATCAGGCCCTACGCTACCAGCACTCCCAGCTACCTTCGAGACACCACTGACTTCCTGAGGAAACTACAATCCATCGGTGATCTTCCTGATAACATCATCCTGGCCACTATGGATGTAGAAGCCCTCTACACCAACATTCCACACAAAGATGGACTACAAGCCATCAAGAACACTATCCCCGATAATGTCACGGCTAACCTGGTGGCTGAACTTTGTGACTTTGTCCTTACCCATAACTATTTTACATTTGGGGACAATGTATACCTTCAGATCAGCGGCACTGCTATGGGTACCCGCATGGCCCCACAGTATGCCAACATTTTTATGGCTGATTTAGAACAACGCTTCCTCAGCTCTCGTCCCCTAACGCCCCTACTTTACTTGCGCTATATTGATGACATCTTCATCATCGGGACCCATGGAAAAGAAGCCCTTGAGGAATTCCACCATGATTTCAACAATTTCCATCCCACCATCAACCTCAGCCTGGTCCAGTCCACACAAGAGATCCACTTCCTGGACACTACAGTGCTAATAAACGATGGTCACATCAACACCACCCTATACCGGAAACCTACTGACCGCTATTCCTACCTACATGCCTCCAGCTTTCACCCTGACCACACCACACGATCCATCGTCTACAGCCAAGCTCTGCGATACAACCGCATTTGCTCCAACCCCTCAGACAGAGACAAACACCTACAAGATCTCTATCAAGCATTCTTACAACTACAATACCCACCTGCGGAAGTGAAGAAACAGATTGATAGAGCCAGAAGAGTTCCCAGAAGTCACCTACTACAGGACAGGCCTAACAAAGAAAATAACAGAACGCCACTAGCCGTCACCTTCAGCCCCCAACTAAAACCCCTCCAACGCATTATTAAGGATCTACAACCTATCCTGAAGGATGACCCAACACTCTCACAAATCTTGGGAGAAAGGCCAGTCCTTGCCTACAGACAGCCCCCCAACCTGAAGCGAGTACTCACCAACAACCACATACCACACAACAGAACCACTAACCCAGGAACCTATCCTTGCAACAAAGCCCGTTGCCAACTGTGCCCACATATCTATTCAGGGGACACCATCACAGGGCCTAACAACATCAGCCACACTATCAGAGGCTCGTTCACCTGCACATCCACCAGTGTGATATATGCCATCATGTGCCAGCAATGCCCCTCTGCCATGTCCATTGGTCAAACTGGACAGTCTCTACGTAAAAGAATAAATGGACACAAATCAGATGTCAAGAATTATAACATTCATAAACCAGTCGGAGAACACTTCAATCTCTCTGGTCACGCAATCACAGACATGAGGGTCGCTATCTTAAAGCAAAAAAACTTCAAATCCAGACTCCAGCGAGAAACTGCTGAATTGGAATTCATTTGCAAATTGGATACTATTAATTTGGGCTTGAATAGAGACTGGGAGTGGCTAAGTCATTATGCAAGGTAGCCTGTTTCCCCTTGTTTTTTTCCTGCAAAACCCCCCCCAAGACGTTCTGGTTAAACTTGGATTATTGCTGTGCACATTGTAAGATGAGCTGTTGCCAGCAGGAGAATGAGTTTGTGTGTGTGGTTTTTGGAAAGGGGGGGTGTGTGTTGGGGGGGGAGGGGGGGTGAGAAAACCTGGATTAGTGCTGGAGGTGACCCACCTTGATTATCATGCGCATTATAAAGAGGGGTTTCAAAGGGGGATGGGCTGTTGCCAGCAGGAGAGTGAGTTTGTATGTGTGTGGGGGGGGGGGGGGGGGGGGAAGAGTGAGAAAACCTGGATTTGTGCTGGAAATGGCTCTACTTGATGATCACTTTAGATAAGCTGTTGCCAGCGGGGGAGTGGGGTGGGAGGAAGTTTTGTTTCATGGTCTCTGTGTGTATATAATGTCTTCTGCAGTTTCCACGATATGCTATGCATCCGATGAAGTGAGCTGTAGCTCACGAAAGCTCATGCTCAAATAAACTGGTTAGTCTCTAAGGTGCCACAAGTACTCCTTTTCTTTTCTGTGGCTCCATTAGATCTGCATAGATGGCAGTAAGGTTTTTTTTTTAAAATGTAAACTAAGCAGATAACACCTGAAGCAGATTTGCCAGTACAGAGTGCCTTTTTCAGAACGTATGCACTTTAACTATTTCACTGCTGAACTCTTTACCTCTCTTGCCATCACACCTTGACACATGCGACAGTTCTATACTGCCTTTTTAAACTACTTGGATTTCACTGGAACATGAGGATGCACAAGCAAGCTAGACAACAGGTAGTATATGTCCATTGAACATATCTGGTGCACTCAGTTCAGCTACTCAGATCAAGATAATGATATTGTGAATAACCAGATCCGAAACTGTCTGATGGGAACTAGTACTTCGATATGTCAACCTTATTTTTATGTTTTGATAGCAGCCTCATCTATTTACTTACACTTGTAGCAACCTTATATTATACTATTTGAAAACATACGCTATATTTAATGTAGGGCTTTCGCTATTGTGGCTCTTAACTCCTAATTGTAACTTCCCACTTCTTAACATATGTCAGTATAAAATGCAATATCCTTGGCTCAGAAGACCAGAGGAGGATTTACTTAATGTGTCCAGCAGCCAGTGTTTCCAGGGGTCTGTTCAAAAATAGTTTCTGGTGCCATTGTCTGCCAATTACACATTGTACTTTGAAGTAGAATATATTTCTAAGTAAAATTGGAAGCTATACCAAATGGAGTCTGTGATTGTGTTTAGACCTGTAGTAAAATCTGGCTTACATTTAACTGTTTCCAAAAGGAAATATATCTTAATCAAAAGGACCTCATTTGTATAGCACCTTTTATGAGGCATCGGAAAAGATGCCATATACTTTGAAGGGATTATAAATCTGTGCGGCTAAAAGCAATATTAAGAAGGGAGAGTCTTAACTGTGCATAATCTGATTAGAAATGTCAGATGTTTGTTGCAGAAGAAACTAGATTACACAAATCTGAACTTTATAACATTGACATAATATAAGCTTGTGATGCCTCAGTTTGTTCCAAGTTTTCCTCCTATGACCTCTTGACAAGGTGTGTTATGACACTAGCTTTATGTGTAGGTGAAACTCTCTGAGAGTTTTAGGACTTAAAACAGTATCTCAGATATATCAACAAACCTCGTCCAGACATGTCTTCGCCATGAGCTGTGTCCTAGTATATGAATATAACTTACATGAGGCTAAAATGTTATACGCTCAAATATTTTTGTAACTGAAGCACTATTTCTTAGATTCTCACTATTTTAATTGAAAAGGTGAAAATTAATCTCTTGTGGAAGGGGAAGGACACCCAAACTAATATCCGTGTCAGAGCCAAAACCAGCAGTAGATCAGGAGTATAAAAATACAGTTTAATTTAAGGTCAAGACTTGGTTATAATAAGCTTTTTGTTTGGGTTTTTCTCTTTGATCTTCTCTACCAATCCAGGTGTCTGGAGGTTCCTCACTGCCAACAGATGGAGACAATGCATTGAGACTTTATTAATATCTTCTGAATATATGGGGTTTGCTGGCTCTCAGCGCTCAATTGTTTTTGCCTAAGCTGGCTAAGAGAGACCTTAACAAAGCAAAGAATAGAGCAGGCCTTGGATGCCTACAGGGATTTCTAGTCACACAGCAGCATGCAGCAGCCTCTGCAGCACTTTGAGGGGGACCACAAACTGTAGTTAGGATAGAAACAGCCTTCCTCAAGATATCCACAGTGAGTGGAGTGAAGAGCCTGTAGCCTATGCAGAACAGGGTGGATTCTCTCCTCCAAAGACTGTTCTTGTTGCCTTCACCAGGGACTGCTAAAGAGCCTTAATCCGCTTTCTTTAGGCATGTCTCCTGGCGTCCCATCTGCTCCAAGACCTCAAGCCCATCGCCCCATATCCCTTCCAGAGTCTGCAGTTGTACTCTCTTAGGTAGCCGTTGACATCCTTGCCTCCCCTAGTTGGACCCCTCTTGTAGGAACAGTACCTCTAGGTCTGAAGCCCAGAGTGATGTTTGCTACTGCTACTGTCTTTCACGCTTGTGCTTCCGTAAACATGCACGCATAGTGACAATAGAAATATGTATCCATAGCTACCTGAAAATGTCTTCTCTCTGATTAATAAGATCCACAGAGCCAGTACCATGCATATTTCCACCTGCTTGCAGTTCAATGGCAGGATCAGACCTGTCAGTCACTGGCCGGGAAGGTTTCAGAGTAGCAGCCATGTTAGTCTGTATCTGCAAAAAGAAAAGGAGTTCTCTAAGGTGCCACTAGTACTCCTTTTCTTTTGGCAGGGGAGGAGTGCCCTACCTTCTGAAGTTTCCTCCAATTGAGAACTTCCACAGCCAGGTTAATTCAAATCTACATTCTTAAACTACAGACTGTATTAAATGTAATTTGAGGAAAAAAATAACACTCTCTCCAGAGAATGGTAAATTCTGCATAATGATGATAAACCGCAAATCCTTGGATATCAATTTCCATCTCTATTCTGGATCATCAGTTTGTCTCCTGGGTGGGCTGGATCTGTGGACTTTATTACCCAACGAAAGGAAAATTTCAGGTAAGCATGGATAAATTTTCCTTTTCTTTGCACTGAGGTCCACAGATCTGTTAAAATGGGATTTTCATAGCAGCATGCCTCTGGGTGAAAAGCATATTCTTTAAATATGGACATCCAAAACAGGATTCTTTATAAATAATCTGTCTCCTCCATCTTTCCCTGGGCACTAAGACTTCTGCCAAAAAGAAAGGAAATGGCAGAACTTGGTGAACTTAAATATTGATGGCCATCTGGCTCTCTCGCCAGTCTCAGTACAGGAGATGTGGCTTTTTTGCCCTGTGATTATCGGTGGTGTTAAGGACTGGAATTGGATGCTTAACTGAAGAGAGAATATTTCTTGAATTTACTTAAGGAGTGATTTGCCATGCCAGTTGAGGACTATCTGTCTGAATAAAAAGTATAATACTGGGTCTCATTAGAGAAAGCTTGTAATTTCAAATAAAAAAAAACTCATGTAATTGGAAATAGTAGTCTTTGGGAGGCCTACTCTAATAGATAGGAAGTACAACACCTCCTATGGGGTATCTGTCTGGGTAGTGCTGTAAGGAGCAGAAAGAGTTTCCAAGGTTGTGCTCTCTGATCTTATGGAGTTGGAATAAAGTTGATGCCCTAAGGAAGCATTTGATGTTGGGATTTGTACAAACTTCCTTTCCCTGGACATGCTGAGAACATGATACTACAGAGATTTGACCTTTATGCTTGGACACTCTTGTTCACCCACAGTGAAACCTTCCTGGAGGATATCAAGGCTGTTTCTTTGGTTTAACCTGGCAGTTAAATTATGGACTTTGCAACAGCCACTGGAATAAGTTTTTGTTGTTGTTGACATCTCTTTTGGGGTCCATGCCAGCAATAATCACTTCCTCCAAGTATTCATTTTAAACGTGTCTGGTCCTGGATGGAGGATTAACTTTACAATAACAGACCTCTGTGAGAGACGTCCAAAGATCCAGTGCTAGGGTCATCAGACCTGAGAGTGTAGGCTCTTCTGCCAGAAAGGAATAAACAGTGTCACCGCTCCCTCCCTCCTGTCTTTTGTATTGTCCTGGGGAGCAGTGGAAAAGTTGGAATGCATACATTAGGGACCTTGCCCAGCTTTGTAAGATATTATTCAGCTCAGCACCTTGGTCCTGACAGAGGCTGAAGGGCTCTTAATTTGCTGTTTCCAGATGAAAAGAGCTCAGTCACCAGCCAACCAAATTGACTTACGATGAGAGAGAGATTTCTGGGTATAGGAGCTGCTCTATTAGTCTAACTTCTGCCATGTAAGTGTTCATCTCCTCCTAGGTGGGCAGTACCCAAGAGAGGCAAATCTCTCTATTAGGGCCGATTGTGTTCTTCCCAGTTTTTATGAAAACCGTGTCAGATTCATCGACTGTTGCAGCCAGGACAGGTCTGTTATCCATGGGAGGAACCATTCTCTGAAACGTTAATGAATTGTGTTCCAGCTAGTGGGTGCTGCGCATTCTCCTTCTGGAACCCATTCTCTGGACTGAATCAGAAAGCTGTCTTGAAAACCCCTTGAAATTTTGGAATCTTCTTAAGACAAGCTCTGCAACAGACAAGGTTTGAACCTGTCTGCAGCTGTGGGGGACGGAAAATAACTAAGGAAATTCAGGAGACAGCACGTTCCCCTGCTCCCAGTGACGGATGGGTCAGATTCTGTCCCCAAGCAGCAAACAGGCTGGAGTTGCTCATTGTAACTGATCTGTGGACCGTAGCACGAAGAATATATGTCACTATAAATTACTTTATTTCTGATAAGGCAAAAAGACAACCAAAGTCACATCTCCACTTGAGAGCTCTGTGAGTTTGACTTAATGCCAGGCTAGAAGCAAGTCTGAGAACAGCATGACTGATGTGCTGTGCAAACGGAGAGGGCCAGGAATATCTTGTTCCTTTCCTGCCACCCTTGGAAACACCCATCAAACTCCTTTCACCAGACACTATCTCCACCTCCCTTCACAGGACAAGAGCTGAGAATCTGTAGAATTAGCCAGCTCTTCTGAGGTTTCAGCTGCATTTAAGTCCAAGCCCTGCTATTCTGCATGTTTGTGAAAAGTGTTTTTTAAGATATTTGAAGAGGAGGTTACTGAGTACAATGATGGCCTTTCAAAAGGAAGCTCATTGTAGTTAAAGCTGTAGAAAGCAGACAAAAACTTCGGCCTTCTGCAGGGTACAACATATATATGGCAGTTTCTGTCTCAGTTGCACTAAGCACAGTTTTAAGAAGCCAGATCATATTCCCTGGTAAAGCAGCTACAGTTCATCTAGAAAGGGTGCTTCAAGTGCACCTCCTTCATTCAAGAAAGAGGACATAGGTACCTGGACGCTGCTACCCACCTCCTTATAGCAGTAATGAAGGTACACTTACCAGGCATCCCTGGACTTCATAGGAGGAAGGCTATTCTATTCCTTTCATGCATGGGAACATATAATATCAGATCAATGCCTATTAGGCATCATGATCCATAGTTAGAGTTCAGTTTCAAAACTTTCAGCAGCCTTGTTCAATCTAATTGTACCAACCAAAGTAAAGTAGTTTCCTTGAGGGAGTTTCCAAATGAATGGGGGGGAGGGATAGCTCAGTGGTTTGAGCATTGGCCTGCTAAACCCTGGGTCGTGAGTTCAATCCCTGAGGGGGCCATTTAGGGATCTGGGGCAAAAATTGGGGATTGGTCCTGCTTTGAGCCGGGGATTGGACTAGATGACCGCCTGAGGTCCCTTCCAACCCTGAGATTCTGTGATTCTCTGAAGTGTCTGCTCAGATGAGTCTACAGATACTTATGCCCAATGCTGCTCTGGCACTTGTGTCCATGTTCCCTGCATTTCACAGCCCTGGAACTGTTTTCAGTATTACATAGTATCATTCAACCTGTATGCATCACCTTGAAGCTATTCCATCATGAATAATTATGCCAGTAGCTGTCACTCACCTCTACATGGATGACTTTGGGTCAAATTATAATGGACAGCGAGGACACCCATTTCCAGATTGTGCTAGTTCCAGGAACCAGATGCCTAAAATACTGATTCGAGAGAAGTATGCAAACCTTGATGTAGATGTTAATACATCTGGGAGTGCAGCTAAGCACCCAGCAAGAATGTTCTTAAATGGGAGACCGACAACACAAAGTATAACAGCAGATCCTTTCCATGTTGTCTCCATGTTGAGCCCATGAGCTGAAATGGGCTCAATCTTCTCCAGATGTAAGAGCAGTCAGGCTTACTCTTCTGTGCTTTCACCATGCGTTCAAAAATAGCTCAGTAAGATGCAGTTTGAGAACTTGACTGCCATCACGTAGGTAAACTGATGAGGAAAAAGGATATGGCCGAGGCAAACTAGCTGTTGATTGTACGAACAGAAAAGACACCCATCTAACCTATCTGGTTGTTCACCTAGCCAGAATGCAACACAGTGACCTGGCTAAACTGATCCCAAACATGTAAAGGAGAGTGGAAAATAGAGAGAGCTTTGGGTGGATTTGTTGTAGTGAAGGGGACCACAAGTAGATGCGATGACCACAGGAAGGTAGAGACACAACGTATGTGGGGTAATACCTTTTATTGGACCAACTTTGTGTTTGGTGAAAGAGACAACAGAATGGTAGACAGCATGATCATGAATGTGAGTTCTAGAGGTAAATACACCCAGCACGCTGTCATATATTTTTTCACATTGGTCCATAAGGAGGGTGCTGCAGAGAGTTGGCAGATCCTTGGGAACCCTCATTCCTGCACACCTTTCTGAATCTCAGATTAATCAGGATGTCCTTTCTGTCTTGAACCCATGCATGTCAATAGAAAACTGATCCACCTGCTTACTACAGATGACTTATTGGCACAAAGACCCTACTTGTTATGAAGATCCAGATTTCTTTAGACTTAGGTCATCACAGTTGAGAGGATGCTTCTTGGAAGAAAGGGCTTTTGAGTAAAGGTTATCATAGGCATATGTTCCACATCCACCCGTGATTATAGGATCTGGAGAACATTGTGTCCCTGGTGTGATTGATGAACCATGGATTCGATGTGCTTCTCCATAGCCAACATCCTGGAGTTGCTTCGGAATGGTCTAGACTTAGGAATGAGCACCAGCATCTTACAGGTGCATTCATCAGCCTTCAGGGAACACAGATGTACTTAAACCGAGATGTAGCTAGATTTTGATATAGTGGTTGACAAAAGCCAAAACTTGTATTCAGACAACTTCTTCCTTTTTGGATCTAAAATACTGTACTAAATTTACATCCTGTTTCTTAGTTTGGACCTACAGAAGGAGGAGGAGGCGGCAGAAGAAGAATATCCCGTAGGCTATTGCTCTCTTGTTCATATTTGCCATCTCCTGAGCAAGGAGGATAGGAGTTGAAAGCCCTGCTCTGTGAAGAACTATACCTGATTTTTCTATCAAGATAGTCCATTCTTTAAACAATTCTGTGTTTCATGCTGAAGTTAACTACATCCTGCCTGAATCAGGCTGAATTATTATTGTCCATCTACCCCGGTCTTAACATTTTATAAAGAAGCTAGGCCTCTCTGTCTGAGGCCTGGTCTACACTAAAAAGTTAGGTTGACCCTGCTCTGTTGCTCAGGGGTGTGAAAAATCCACATACCCAAGTAGCATAGTTAAACTGACCTAACCCCCAACACAGACGGATCTAAGTCTAGAAGAATTCTTCTGTTGACCTGGCTACTGCCTTTCAGGGAGGTGGATTACCTACGCCGATGGGTGAACCCCTCCCATCAGCATGGTGGGTAGTGTCTATACCAGGGGTTCCGAAACTAGGTTCACCGCTTGTTCAGGGAAAGCCCCTGGTAGGCCGTGAGATGCCTTGGTTTACCTGAGCATCCGCAGGTACGGCCGCTCACAGCTCCCAATGGCTGCAGTTCGCTGTTCCCGGCTAATGGGAGCTGCGGGAAGCGGCCCCCCAACAAGCAGCGAACCAAGTTTGGGAACCCTTGGTCTATACTGAAGTGCTGCAGTGGCACAGCTGCAATGTTTTACGTGTAGACAAGCCCATAGTCCTACAAGGATGGAAGTGGAGGAAGGGGGCAGAAAATAGCATAGCATCCAAATCCATTCTTTTCAAGTGGATAAAGCTTCTAGTCAAGAAAGCTTGCTTCAGTACAACAAAGGCAGCTCCCTCTGTTTTCATAGTATATTTCGCTAGGAAGTTAGGTGGAAGCATTGCTACTAGAGTTATTCAAGCAGCTACCTGGCATGTGTGTTCTCCAGTGTTCATATTCACAAGCTGATGTTCAGGCATCAGCCAATTGTTGTGCCACAAGAGTGCTGCAGGCAGCCAAGAGGCATTAGGCTGTCCCCTCTATATGGCACTTCACTCCTTTGGCAAGCCCCAAGAATCTGGACTGGCATTGGAAGCTGGAGAGAAACGTTTTTTCCTTTTTTTTTCTTCAAGACTTTCTATGCCAGCCCTTATCCCTTCCTTCAAGACTGGTGCTCTCTTCAGCATTTCCAGTGGTTTTGCAAATAGTGAGTTTTCAATGTCTCAAGATGTGTGATTTTTATATTACACTTAAATAATACTGTGAACTGCTTTCAAAGATTCAGCTGAGCTGTGAGAGCTGGCAACCCTTATGCAGGGGATAATATCACCAGAAAGTCCCAGTGTCTGCTTTCTGTCTACTGTCAGGGAAGAACTATGTGCACCAAGTGTCTGGACTGATTTAGAAGATCTTAGAGAGAAAATTAACAGGTAAGGAAAGCTTTCCCCCTCGTGTTATATTAGGGTTCTTTAACTTCTCAGCATGGATCACGTTTTACAGAGAATCTTGTGAGTATCTGCCATCCCATTCCTAGTCCTGCAGCCCATCTCTACTGCCATTTGCAGTCTCATAACATCTCTGTGGCAACAGAAATTGCCTGCATGGGAAAGTAATAAAGTATTTAGTATATCTAATACAGTATTAGAGCTGGAAACAGCCTGGTGAGCTGCTAGCTTGCCGTGACCCACAGGCCACATTTACGAAGTTTGTCTTAGTCTCTTTAAAGACAGGTTTCAAAGTAGTTGATGAGTGAAGCTTTCAGGGAATGTGGAGGTAGAAAACCTTCACGATAGGTTAATAATGCTGGAATGAAAATATTTTTAGATGATTGTGGTAGATTATGAATTTAAAACTCCTGTGAACCTCTCTTTTAAACAGCTTTGAGTAGCAGCCGTGTTAGTCTGTATTTGCAAAAAGAACAGGAGGACTTGTGGCACCTTAGAGACTAACCCATTTATTTGAGCAGAAGCTTTTGTGAGCTACAGCTCACTTCATCGGCTGCATGCCGTGCATTTCCACTGAACGCATCCGATGCAGTGAGCTGTAGCTCACAAAAGCTTATGCTCAAATAAATGGGTTAGTCTCTCTTTTAAACATGTTTCCGTATCATGAAGAGTGTCCGTACCCTTATGATAGTAAATCTAATATGTCAGGGTTGCATCGGGAGGGAATCTGAGAGAACTTTTCTCGTGCACGAATAAAGAACCAAGCCTGTTCTTTTGTCCCTGCAGTTATTTCAGAGACCAAATGCACTTGCTGTTCAGCAGTTGACGGCAGCACAGCAGCAGCAGTACGCATTGGCCGCTGCCCATCAGCCGCACATAGGTAAGTCCTTCATTTAACGCCTCTATTAGATGGCTGGCGGTGGCTGCTGCTACTTGCTAATGGCTGCCTTCAGAATAGCCTCTGGCAGTGAAAACAGGTCCTTAGGCTTTAGAGGGGTTTTAAAAGTACAGTCCCAGTTATGGATAATTGGCACACAGATTTCAGAAGCAGCCCACGTTTGAAGATTATCTTGCAAAATTCTGGTAACATCTTGCTATACGTTTAAGAAGCATCCAAAAATTTCTCTCTACCTGTGATGACCCTTGCTTTGCCCGCATTGAGAATGCTATTCAGTAACGAGAGTATTTTCTAAGTATTCATTTACTCTGAGCCAGACATGAATTGGGGTAAATGGGACAGTGAAACGAGGAAAAATGCACATTTTAGTACAGACCACAGAAACTCGAGTCCATATTTTATGTATTACTATGGTTTAGTCTTGATTAACTCTCCCACAGAATGGAATTTCAGACTATTCTGGGTGAGACTTAGAAGTTTAAGATGCAGTTATTTAAATGTTACCATTCATGGTATTAAAGAAATACTGACTCGGGGAAAACTGTACATAATCTTGTTTATAGAAAAATAGGTGAACCGCTCACAAGGGCTCACTCATTAATGGTGGGAGTAAATTTCCTAGCATCAAAGAGTTTAACTGTATGTTTTCCTAATTGAATTGAACTTAGTTTTAAAGTGCTAGAAAGAATTATGAAGACACTGTTTCTCATGTACCATGTATGTTGCACTCCATATTTGTTCAGTTTTGGTGTAGACCCCTGTCATCTTCTCCCCTAATTTAGAGATATAAAAGCACTTTCATAAAAATTTTGTTCAATCTACTAAAGTGCTTTGAGCTCCTATGACAAAAATGAACTTCAAGGGAAAACATATTTTATGGGTATGTATTAATACCCACCAGTATAAATTAATTGGGAGTTGCTCTTTATTTTCCCATTGTTTTTTTCTAGTTGACTAGTTTCCGAGCCCTTTAAGGGATGTTGTATCTTTGGAGTCAAATCCCATATACATATGGACAGTAACATTGCTATGAATTTCACATTTGATTGTTTCAATAAGACTCCTGGATACTTACTGTCTGCTGTCTACAAAGAACTACATGTGAAAATGCATAATTTGTCTTCTCAAAGTAGCTGCCAGCTTTTCTTACTCTTAAATCATAGCTACACAAGCCTGTTTATCCTCTTCAGTTGCAGCCAGGGTAAATAACCAAAACATGTAGGTATTCTGGTAGGGCTGCAGTTCTAGTTAAGTTTGTTTTTACTGACAGGTATGTTTTCAGCAGGTTTAGCTCCCGCTGCCTTTGTCCCCAATCCATACATCATCAGTGCTGCTCCACCGGGAACAGATCCATATGCAGCAGGACTTGCAGCAGCTGCAACTTTAGGTGAGCAACTTAGAGTTGTTTGTGCATTAGATGAAATTTTCTATGCCTAAAATGTTTTAACTGTCGCTATCAGAGCAGTCTTAATGTAATCTGTTAGCATGTTTTGAGCGCTACTGAAAAAATAAGTGGATGTCAGTGCGGTGTATAAGGGTATTATAAAACTTAAAGTAGAATTTTGTTTTTGTTTTGAAAGTCTTGTCCCTATAGATTAACACCTAAATTAGAGGATCAAAACCGGTCAGTATGGATTCTGTTTTACAGTTAAGATTAAGAACAAAAATCTTGAAAGAGAGGTGACATTTCATTTATAGTGACAAATACGCACTTATAGTGACAAATGTGTGATTGGTGTTGGGTTGTTATTATGAGTTTTTTATTTGACATCTGAAAGCCAAATACTTTTGAAGCCTGCGTTACAGGGTATAGAGTAAAGTTTTCCTGCCAAGAAGTGTTAAGTAAAATTTGTTACTGTTGTTAATTTGAGATTTGCTATGATAAATTTGGTAAATTATGCTTTTTTCTTCACTGGAGGATCCCTTCTGAACTTTATGCTTTCCAGTCCCTTAATTACCTTGTTCCAGGTCTTATATATCAAAAGATCTCTCACCTGTGCAGAGGCTGAATATAAAGTGCTCTAGATAGCAGTTCTAATGTGGGTCATTCTTGCCTTCATACTGGACCTATTTCTCCCAACCTTGTCTAGTCTCTGAACCCTTTCCCAACTTCAAGAGCCAAAATTGCTGTGTCTTGAAATGGTAGCTCCAGTAAGCAATTATTAGAAAGTGTAAAAAATACATTGCATGTTGAATTTTTATTCCAAAAGTCATGAAGTTCTGGCCCGAGTAGTGAGAGTCCTGCGGGTTCTTTCAAAACCAGATTAGTTCTGTACAACCACATTTAATTCTTTCACTGAGCCATCTGGAGAGAGGAAGTCCAGTAGATTCTAAATAAAATGTGCAGAGTTAGATTAGAGCTTTACTCAATGAAGGTTGCACAACCTCATAACATTTCATTCTTATGCAGTCGGTTTACCTAAATAACACCCCCGCCGCTTCTTTCCACTCCAGGATAAAGTTAAAACAAAGCTAGATTGTATTTACTATAAGCAAGCTTTACAGTATTCTGGTTTGCGCAATGTGGGATAGTAAGTTTGATATGTGACTTTGTAATATTTACCAGCTGTTACATAATTGTTCGTGAGCTTTTAAGCTTTGGGGCCAACATAAAGTCAAACTATGATGAAATGGGATTACAAAGTATGACCATATCACATGGTGTTTTTGGTAGAGTATATAAAACAGTGTGAAGAATCAAGATTATAAAGAGTCCTTTCAGGATTATAATTTTTTTTTTAAAGTAATTTTGAAGAGATGAATGTTAGGTGTGGTCGGGGCATAATAAAAATGAAAGATGAGGTGTTAGGGTAAAGCCTAATGTTGGCACACAGGTAAGGCTGAGATGAAATGGAAGAAAGCCAAGAAGTAGAGCCCTATGGAAGCTGCATCAACGAGAACATGGACGGAATTGCGGAATCAAAACCGTAACACTGAATCCAGCTATGTGTTTTTGTTTTGTTTTTTAAATCCAGCACAATACAAAATAATAAGGATGCCTCCCTGCTGTGGCCCCAGAGCTGAAGGAGCTCTCTGTGCCCCCACCGTGGCCCCAGGGCTGGAGAAACTGTGTGTGCCTCCGCTCACTCAAGGTGGGATCCAGGGTTGGGGTTGGCTACAGCCCAAGGTTTGCTATTGTGAAGGGCATTTATAACAAGGGTGTACTGTATATTCGTTTTTGACTGTTGCTTAGACACATGGCCTGCTACTACTAGTACAGTTTCCCCCATCCCCATGGTTCAGTACACAATTAAACATGTCTAAAAAGCATTCTACAACTGGAAAACGCTCATCCAAAAAAGCTAAGAAACCATGCACTGACACCAAAGTTCAGAGCTAGTCTGTTGCCTAATGATATCTATGAATCGGGTGGTATGATGTTCTGCAAATGCTGTCAACATACAATAGACTGGACCCGAAAAGATACCTGCAACGATCATCTAATATCAAAACCCTATCTGAAGAATCACGCCACATATGATGAGAATCATCGAGGTTCTCACTCTCTACAGAGAACAATTGCAGGCAGTATGAAATCTGCAGATGCCAGATGGGAGTTTGTTGAAGTTTTTCTTGTGGTCTTTGCTGAGACTGTCATCTCAGGGGAAAAAATGAAGAAGCTTCGACCTTTCATCTTAAAACACAGCAGTCATGGTGGGAAGCATTGCCTGAAAATAAAGCGGCACTTCGGTAGATTCTGCCTTGTGTTTATCAGGAGCACATGTGGCAGTGCTGGCCTAAATCCATGGGGAAAAAGATTCCAGTGGTCGAAAAGACAACAGATATCGGAGACTGCAGTGTGCTAAATATTATCATAGGTAAGTTTATTTTTCTTTTACTATGATGACAGGTTCTTAAGTAGGTGCTTTTTTATAATGTATGCATTGGTCTTTAGGAAAACATTTGTTATGCTTAGAAAATACTAAACACTTATACAAGTTAAAGTACAGATAATTTAAGAAAAAGCATTTAAGATGCTATAACCCCTTAAAATAGTCTTAACCCTCCTCCCCCAAAAAGCACCAAATTGGGATTTTGGAGCTATTCTATAAAATGCTTGTTAGTAATTTTATCAAACATTTTATATTTAATTTGCATTAGGAAATTTAATTGTTTATTGCAGTGCAGCTGTAATATTATGCTTGTATAATATTAAAAAAAAAAATCTTCAACATTAAATGATACAGTAGTGGATATGAAGCTGGATTTTTTTTTTCCATTACAGATTTTTGAGTTTGTTTAGTAACAAACAAGTAGAAAAATTTTGACATCAGAATATATGTATTTTTAGGTGTTACAGATTAGTACTATTTGACGATGTCATATTCATGGAGAGCCGCAACCACTCCACATTCTCACACTGTGTTCTGGAGTCTATGAATAGGAACCAGCTCAGTCTCAATGATGTTTGTTCAGTTGTAACTGACAATGTTGCATATTGCATCAAAGCATACAAAGAAGCACTGAAATGAGTCATGCCCCAACAGTGTACATGTGACATATCTGTGTCATATAATCAATCTGATAGGTGAGACATGGCAGCATTTTCACTTCTTTAGCAATGTGGCATCTTTCGTTACTTGGATGAAATCTGCCTTCTTCAAAAAGCCAGTCAGAAAGCAAAGATGAGTTGCTTTTCTTAAGTCCGAAGAAGACGTGCACACCATGAAGGTCCCTCCTGAAGCAGTACACACAAGATGGAATAGCTGGTTTCAGGCAGTAAAATATCATGCACAGCACACTGATCTCTACTGGGACTTTTTTGAAAAAGCACAGGCTGAGACAAACCTTTTGACATTACTTAGCAATCAGGAGAAATCAGACTTGCTGAAACTTAAGACAGCTTTCATATCTGAAGCTTGCCCCAAAATAATAACGGCCCTTACCGTCTGTCAGCATCTGACCACCACCCTACAGCTGTCTCAGCTTTCAGTATTCTGGAAGACCTGGGGTCTTGATTTCTGGAACAACCAAAACTTGTGGGTTTGGTGACGAAACTGACAGACTCCTGGATGACTTCTCCATAAGTAAAGAGAGAGAGATCCTGGACAATCTACGTGAAGCCTGTCAGCTTGCTTTTATCACATTCTCCAAACACTGGGATGTCCATCCAGCAAAAGATGTGTTGCAACTGATCTGTTTGTTTGATCCCAGGCAGACTCCACCCATGCAACAAAACATCAATCAGTACAGCAAGCTACCACCTCTCACCTACCCCTGACCAGAACTGTATGAACAATGGCTGGTGTTTCTGCACAGCGCTCAGAATGAGCCCATTCCAGATCCACTGGACCTTTGCACTTACTGGAAGGTTATGAAGGGATGAGTGCCTAAAGTAACAGAGGTTGCCCTACCTTACATCATCTTCCCTGTCAGCTCTGTAGACAGAGAGAGAAGCTTTAGTAAATATAAAAATCTACTTACAGACAAGAGGGAATCACTTTCTGAGGAAAACACAAAAAGACTGACTAACCATAATGTACCACAATGGAGATGTCTGCCAGAGATGGGAAAAATAATGACATTTAAGTTTGTCAGTTTGTAATGCTATTCAGCAGTAAACTGTTGACTTGATAGTGTGAAATTATTTAATCAAATTTGAAATTAATTTAAGCATTCCTTCAGAATATAGGAAGCTTGAAAGTACTGAGTTTAATTTAAAATGGCAACAGTGAGTACTGCAGAGATGAATTATTTTATGTTTAGTGGATTTATTTTTTATTTTTTAATTATTCAAATATAAATTCAGTTAAATCGATGCTATAAGAGACTCTTCTGTGGACTTCTTGTGTTATTGTTCAGCAATGTCAGTTTGATCATATTACCGGGTTCTACTTTAAAGAGTGATTTGAAACGCCTTACTTTTACTGTATATCTACAGGATGTTTCATTTAAATTGTAGGATTTTTTTCTGTAAAATCTGTTTTTCCCGTTGCAATCCAATTCTAAACATTTTTATGCATTTATAGTAAGGCTACTTAATTGTTAATGTGTCAAACAATTTTGATAAAACCATAAAGATGGAATTAATTTTTAAAAAATGGGGGGGGGTCAGAAAATAATAAATCTGAAAATTCGCAATAATAAAACAGAGTTCATAGGGCCCTAAACAAGGATGTTTGTAATAGTCTAGGAGTCAATGAACTACCATGTGATGGCTGTGTAGCTGTGAATGAATGACTAATACTCTCCATGGGAAGGAAACGTGTTAAGCCTTAATAACAAATAGACCAAAGCTTACTGGTAGGAACACACCATCATACGTTACTTTTACCAGAAAGACCGTCTGTAACTTCACTTACAAGTCTAGAAAGTGGTAAACCTATTCAGGACCACACTTCTTACAGCAGTGTCAAAGCTGCAATAGAAGTGTTTTGGCCTTGGCCAGAATTTGTCACCACATACACACCTCTGCCCCAGGATTATGCTCCAGAATCTGAGCTTTCATTTACAAAAAAAAAAAAAAAAAAATCTACCTCTCCTGAGTGAGAGGAGAACCTTTAAAAAAACAAGGAGTGTAACTCTACGCAGCATAGCCTGGAACCATAGCTCTAAGATGTCTGAATTGCCCTATTAATCTCATTGGAGTGTTAACTCTGAAATCTAAAGACGGCAGTACAGATATAAACATTAGCTATTAAATAGTTGCCCCATCGACAATTTCTGTGGTGCAGTCATGTATTTTTTGTACGCGGGTATGTAGCACACTGACAATGCTACTTTGAACCCTTTAAAGATGTACCCCAAATCTACTGGGAAGAGGCCTTCCTATTTTCCTGTGGCAGTGCTAGACTGGAAGGAAACTGAAGGGCATGGATGTTGGTGAAATGGGAGAAATTAAGTTATAGGTCCCAACTGGTTTTATTCCTTTTAGTTGCTCCTTCAAAAGAAGGGACGTTTTATGGTGTTGTATGGCTAATTTACTGCCAACTGAGGAGACGTATCATCTCTCCAGGACTGTCAATCCAGTGAAGTTTTTTCCCCCCCACAAGCACCAAATTAACTATTTTTAAGGAATATTGATTTGAATGGAGATATAGGCTGAAAAGTCTTACAAAGAAGTTATTTATGGGTTTTGTGTTGACGTACTGTTGGGGATACCACTATCTGTGCAGAGAAATATGAGAATTTGTGTGGTACATTTAAAAAGTTTTTGGTGTCAAGTGTCTGGAAATTGGGTTTCCCTGGCAGTTATCACCATTCTGTTTGCAATTACTCCTCAGCCCATTGAATAAACTAGTTGCTAATATTTAGGCTTATAGATTCATAGATACTAAGGTCAGAAGGGACCATTGTGATCATCTAGTCTGACCTCCTGCACAATGCAGGCCATAGAATTTCACCCACCCACTCTTGCGAAAAACCTCTCACCTATGTCTGAGCTACTGAAGTCCTCAAATCATGGTTTAAAGACTTCAAGGAGCAGAGAATCCTCCAGCAAGTGACCTGTACCCCATGCTACAGAGGAAGGCGAAAAACCTCCAGGGCCTCTTCCAATCTGCCCTGCAGGAAAGTTCCTTCCCTACCCCAAATATGGCGATCAGCTAAACCCTGAGCATATGGGCAAGATTCACCAGCCAGATACTACAGAAAATTCTTTCCTGGGTAACTCAGATCCCATCCCATCTAACATCCCATCACAGGCCATTAGGTGTATTTACCATGAATATTTAATTACCAAAATCATGTTATCCCATCATACCATCTCCTCCATAAACTTATCGAGTTTAATCTTAAAGCCAGATAGATCTTTTGCCCCCACTGCTTCCCTTGGAAGGCTATTCCAAAACTTCACTCCTCTGATGGTTAGAAACCTTCGTCTAATTTCAAGTCTAAACTTCCTGGTGGCCAGTTTGTATCCATTTGTTCTTGTGTCCACATTGGTACTGAGCTTAAATAATTCCTCTCCCTCTTCGGTACTGATCCCTCTGATATATTTATAGAGAGCAATCATATCTCCCCTCAACCTTCTTTTAGTTAGGCTAAACAAGCCAAGCTCCTTGAGTCTCCTTTCATAAGACAAGTTTTCCATTCCTCGGATCATCCTAGTAGCCCTTCTCTGTACCTGTTCCAGTTTGAATTCATCCTTCTTAAACATGGGAGACCAGAACTGCACACAGTATTCCAGGTGAGGTCTCACCAGTGCTTTGTATAACGGTACTAAAACCCCCTTATCCCTACTGGAAATACCTCTCCTGATGCATCCCAAGACCGCATTAACTTTTTTCACAGCGATATCACATTGGCAGCTCATAGTCATCCTATGATCAACCAATACTTGGCAGAATAAGAATTTTTTTATAATTTTGGCTGATATCTATGCTTATTTTTAAGAATTTTTTAGATTTTTTTATTTTAAGTTTTCACAGCTGCGCAAGATTATTGGGGGCGTGTCAAACAATTATTTTATGATGTTAAAATTCAAAAAGTTAAAGCTTTAAACTGTTGAAACACAATTTATCAACATATGTCAAAATATATAAATTAAATATCCTTAAATCAACAGATCATACCTGTTTTTACTGTTAATTTGCTAGCACATATATAATAAGTCTACTTCAGAAGTCTTACTCACTGGATTTTGTTTCCAATATATTCTCAAACAGGATTTTTTTTACTTTGCCTAACTATAAATTTTGATTGTTGATGGAAATATGTTTGTCTGTTTTTGTGTGCATGGTAAAATCTGTTTAGATTTTTCTTTTTTAAATGGTGGTAATGCTGCCAAGCCTGCTAATATACTGTTGCCAACCTCACTGATGTTTTGAGTCATCGAATCATAGAATCCTAGGACTGGAAAGAATCTTGAGAGGTCTTCTAGTCCAGTCCTCTGCACTCACAACAGGACTAAGTATTATCTAGACCACGCCTGACAGGTGTTCAGAGGTTTTTGAAAGCAGCTTAGACAATGACAGAGATTCCACATCCTCTCTAGGCAATCTATTCCAGTGCTTTTAACCACCCTGACAGGAAGATTTTCCTCATGTCCAACCTAAACTTCCCTTGCTGCAATTAAAGCCTGTTGTTTCTTGTCCTATCCCCAGAGGTTAGCTAGAACAATTTTTCTTCCTCCTCCTTTAAACAACCTTTTATGTACTTGAAAACTGTTATCATGTCCCCCCTCAGTCTTCTCTTCTCCAGGCTAAACAAACTCAGTTCTTTCAGTCTTTCCTCAGAGGCCATGTTTTCTAGATCTTTAATCCTTTTTCTTACTCTCCTCTGAACTTTCTCCAATTTGTCCACATCTTTCCTGAAATGTGGCACTCAGAACTGGACACAATACTCCACTTGAGGCTTAATTAGTGCAGAGTAGAGCAGAAGAATTACTTCTTGTGTCTTGCTTACATCACACCTGTACTACATCCCAGAATATTTGCACTTTTGTTTGTTTTTTGGTTTTGTTTGTTTGTTTGCAATAGTGTTACACTGTTGACTCATATTTCTCTTGTGATCCACTATGACCCCCAAATTCCCTTCCGCAGTACCTCTTTCTAGGTAGTCATTTTCCATTTTGTATGTATGCAACTGATTGTTCCTTCCTAAGTGGAGTATTTTGCATTTGTCCTTATTGAATTTCATCCTGTTTACTTCGAACCATTTCTCCAATTTGTCCAGATCATTTTGAATTTTAATGCTATCCTTCAAAGCACTTGCTGCCCTTCACAGCTTGGTATCATCCTCAAACTTTATAAGTATACTCTCTATGCTATTATCTAAATCATTGCTGAAGATATTGAACAGAACCGGACCCAGAACCAATCCATGCGGGACCCTAGGTGATATGCCCTTCCAGTTTGACCCTGATAACTACTCTCTGGCACCCACCTTATAATAGCTCCATCTAGGCTGCATTTCCCTAGTTTGTTTATGAAAAGGTCATGTGAGACGGTATCAAAAGCCTTCCTAAAGTCAAGATATACCACATCTTTGACAACCCCAATCCTTGTCAAAGAAAGCTATTGGATTGGTTTGACAGGATTTGTTCATGACAAATCCATGCTGACTTTTACTTATCTTTTTATCTACTAGGTGTTTGTAAATTGATTGCTTAATTATTCGCTCCAGTATCTTTTCGGGTACTGAAGTTAAGCTGACTGGTCAGTAATTCCCTGGTTTGTCCTTATTCCCCTTTTTTATAGATTGGCACTATATTTGCCCTTTTCCAGTCCTCTGGAATCTCTCATCTTCCATGATTTTTTTAAGATATCTCCTTACTCAACTCCTTGAGTTATTCTAGGATGTATTTCATCCGGCCCTGGAGACTTGAAGAAATCTAACTTGTCTAAGTAATTTTTAAGTAGTTCTTTCCCTATTTTAGCCTCAGATCCTACCTCATTTTCACTGGAGTTCACTGTGTTAGAAATCCAATCGCTACTAAACTTTTTGGTGAAAACTGAAACAAAGAAGTTGTTCAGCACTTCTGCCATTTTCACGTTTTCTGTTATTGTTTTTTCCCACCTCAGTGAGTAATGGGCCGACCCTGTCCTGGGTCTTCCTCTTGCTTCTAATGTATTGTCAAAATGTTTTCTTGTTACCGTTTGTCTCTAGCTAGTTTAATCTCGTTTTGCATCTTGGCCTTTCTAATTTTATCGCTACATGCTTGTGTTTGTTTATATTCATCCTTCGTAATTTGATCTAGTTTCTACTGTTCGTAGGACTCTTTTTTGAGTTTCAGATCATTGAAGATCTCCTGGTTAAGCAAATACTGGCCTCTTGCCATCCTTCCTAACTTTCCTATGGAGTGGGATAGTTTGCTCTTGTGCCGTTAATGTTGCCTTGAAAAATTGCCAACTCTCTTGAACTGTTTCCTCCCGGTAGTCTTGCTTTGCATGGGTTCTTATCTACCAACTCCCTGAGATGCTAAAGTCTGCCTTCTTGAAATCCATTATCTTTATTGTGCTCTTTTCCCTCCTACCATTCCTTAGAATCTTGATCACTTTCACTCAAGCTGTCTTCCACTTTCAAATTCTCAACCAGTTCCTCCCTATTGGCCAAAATCAAATCTAGAACAGCCTCTCCCCTAATAGCTTTCTCCACCTTGTGCAATAAAAAATGGTCTCCAATACATTCCAAAAACTTGGTGGATAATCTGTCCCCTGCTGTGTTATTTTCCCAACAGGTGTCTTTGTAGTTGAAGTCCCTCACTGAGTATGAGTTGTCATACTCTGATTCACATGAATGGCATGATTACAAATACCTGTATAGATTTGATGGTAACACTGATATTGAAAGGAATTGTTTTTACTGTGACCACGTTTGCTGTTCAGTTTACTGGTATTTCTTAAACTCACTTTAACATGTACACACTTTTTGAGTGCATAAACTCTTCAGTGTGTGTGGCGCACAGCACAGTAGAAGTACTTGACTTCAAATGCACTAGGATGTTCTTCCTTTTCTATGGGATCTTTTATAAGTATAAAGCTAGGTTAGTCTCTTGAAGTGAAGAATAACTGCAAGTGTTACAGGTCTGGCAGTGATGACACACTTGCCCTCACTGAGAGAGCCACTCAGTAATGAGAACCTCACCATGTGCTCAGATGAGTTTAAGCCAGACTTGCAAAAATGCTCAGAATGCTTTGTTTCAAAGAGTTTACTGCAGTTTTCGGTAACTTTTCTCTTTTTTTACACTTAAAACTGTAGCTGTTCAAATGAGCAACCCGTAGCCGAGGAAGAGTCCAGACTATGTGTGTATGGTAGTTAGAGCTCAGATTAATAACTTCCTTTGGTTTGGAATAGAGATGCCTGATTTTTGACCAAATGAAGGTTGCCATGGCACTTGCCAGGAGCCTGACGGCTACCCTGTTTGCATAAAACGAAGCAGATTGTAGCTGCCTCTCATCAGTACAGAATTGTGGCTTGCAGAAACTACAGGTCCCAGCATGCAATTTGTGACCTGCTTTGATTAGGTACCAGCAGGCACTGGTGCATTTTGATCTAAGCACCCTTGGTTGCTTAGATGAAGATGGGGCAACAGCATGCTGGGACTGTTCAATGGGCTGTGCTTCGGTATTCGTGTGCAATGGTAACAGGGCTAAAAGGTATTTTAACATGTAAAATAAGCTGTTGCTACCTGGGAGCAGAATTGTTGAGTAGGATCTATAGTCGCTTTTCTCACCATCAATGGAGTTCTCTCACAAAGCACCAGACCACTGGAGTGCATTTTAATGTGTAAAATGAACTGATATTGCCTGGAAATAGATCTTTGCTCTCACCCTGATTTACCTTGTGGCATTGGAGCCCAGGCTACTCATAAGGTGATCTTGCTGTGCAAAAGAGCTTTTGGGGCTGTGATGACACTGTTTACATAGTACAGTGATTGGTCCTATACCAAATCCTATGTAGACAGACAAATGTAAAATGATTTGATAAGGACAGCACAGTAAGATTAACCAATGTCACCCTCAGAGTAACAGTGTTGCTTAACTTCACCATCTTGCAGCATAATGCTGGCTCTGAACCGGCAACACACCAATTTGTACAGATTGAGTCCAGAATGCTGTTTTGCTTTCAAAAGTTACATTATATATTTTTTTTGAGCAAGTATATGTAATTGCAAGGCCCAAGCCTGCTACTTAAAAGCCTCTTTTCTATCCTTTTCTTTGTCTTCCTTCCCCTTTCTACACTACACTTATGCTTGGAATATTTTCCCTGTTCTCTGATCCAAATACCCTCTATGAAAGACAAAATTTGTTCTTGATTGCAGCATTTTGCAATTGAACTTTTATCAGATGCGCTAATACATTTTGTCTGAATGCATTGCTTGTCTGTCTTACAGTCTAAGCTGGGGTAGACAGTAAGCAGACCGTGGGCCAAATCCGGACTGCCAAATGCTTTTGAACAAACTGTGAAATTTACTTATCGCTATTGTTATTATTTTTGTATTATTTTCTCTGGAATCTGGACTTTGACTATACCTTTGGACCTTGACAGAAAATAATTGATTACCCCTGGTCTAAGCTGTATATTCCTCTGTTAAAAGAAAAGGAGTACTAGTGGCACCTTAGAGACTAACCAATTTATTTGAGCATAAGCTTTCGTGAGCTACAGCTCACTTCATCGGATGCATTCAGTGGAAAATACAGTGAGGAGATTTATATACACACAACATGAAAAAATGGGTGTTATCATACACACCGTAAGGATAGTGATCACTTAAGATGAGCTATTACCAGCAGGGGGTGGGGAGGGAAGAAGACCTTTTGTAGTGATAATCAAGGTGGGCCATTTCCAGCATTACCAGGAATGTCTGAGGAACATTGGGGGTGGGGGAGGAATAAACATGGGGAAATAGTTTTACTTTGTTTAATGACCCATCCACTCCCAGTCTCTATTCAAGCCTAAGTTAATTGTATCCAGTTTGCAGATTAATTCCAATTCAGCAGTCTCTCATTGGAGTCTGTTTTTGAAGTTTTTTTGTTGTAATATTGCGACCTTTAGGTCTGTAATCGAGTGACCAGAGAGATTGAAGTGTTCTCCGACTGGTTTATGAATGTTATAATTCTTGACATCTGATTTGTGTCCATTTATTCTTTTACGTAGAGACTGTCCAGTTTACCCAATGTACATGGCAGAGGGGCATTCTTGGCACATGATGGCATATATCACATTGGTAGATGTGCAGGTGAACGAGCCTCTGATAGTGTGGCTGATGTTATTAGGCCCTATGATGGTGTCCCCTGAATAGATATGTGGCCAGAGTTGGCAACGGGCTTTGTTGCAAGGATAGGTTCCTGGGTTAGTGGTTCTGCTGTGTGGTGTGTGGTTGCTGGAGAGTATTTGCTTCAGGTTGGGGGGCTGTCTGTAGGCAAGGACTGGCCTGTCTCCCAAGATTTGTGAGAGTGGTGGGTCGTCCTTCAGGATAGGTTGTAGATCCTTGATGATGCGTTGGAGAGGTTTTAGTTGGGGGCTGGAGGTGATGGCTAGTGGCGTTCTGTTACTTTCTTTGTTGGGTCAAAGTTGAGGACAAAGTGACTTCTGGGTATTCTTCTGGCTCTGTCAATTTGTTTCTTCACTTCAGCAGGTGGGTACTGTAGTTGTAAGAATGTTTGATAGAGATCTTGTAGGTGTTTGTCTCTGTCTGAGGGGTTGGAGCAAATGTGGTTGTATCGTAGAGCTTGGCTGTAGATGATGGATCGTGTGGTGTGGTCTGGGTGAAAGCTGGAGGCATGTAGGTAGGAATAGCGGTCAGTAGGTTTCCGATATAGGGTGGTGGTGATGTTACCATCGCTTATTAGCACCGTAGTGTCCAGGAAGTGGCTCTCTTGTGTGGACTGGACCAGGCTGAGGTTGATGTTGGGATGGAAATTGTTGAAATCATGGTGGAATTCCTCAAGGGCTTCTTTTCCTTGGGTCCAGATGATGAAGATGTTGTCAATGTAGCGCAAGTAGAGTAGGGGCATTAGGGGACGAGAGCTGAGGAAGCGTTGTTCTAAGTCAGCCATAAAAATGTTGGTATACTGTGGGGCCATGCGGGTACCCATAACAGTGCCGCTGGCTTGAAAGTATACATTGTCCCCAAATGTGAAATAGTTATGGGTGAGGACAAAGTTCAGCCACCAGGTTTGCCGTGACATTATCGGAGATACTGTTCCTGACGACTTGTAGTCCATCTTTGTGTAGTCCATCATGCAGTGTGTATGATAACACCCATTTTTCATGTTGTGTGTGTATATAAATCTCCTCACTGTATTTTCCACTGAATGCATCCGATGAAGTGAGCTGTAGCTCACGAAAGCTTATGCTCAGATAAATTGGTTAGTCTCTAAGGTGCCACTAGTCCTCCTTTTCTTTTTGCAAATACAGACTAACACAGCTGCTACTCTGATTCCTCTGTTAGAAGGCGAGCGTTCTGTCTGAGCATAGGAAATACACATCTCTGCTACAGTGGAGAGCGGATCTGATGTAAAATTTAGTCTTGTATTTCATTCAGACAAGCACATTCCAATTTAAAGTCATTTTCACTGCAACAGTGAGTAATTTAGCCCTCAGGCTAAGTAGAAATTAGAAGATTTTAACCTTCCGCTGATCTCTCCAAAAGACACGAAGCAGACATAAAAGATTCTGTTGCTTCCAAACGCTATTGTACTGGATGGGATGCGTTCTACGAGGAAGTGCAGCGTACAGATTTCTCATCTGATTGATTGTACGCCAGTCTTCTTTTGGTAAACTTTGAAGAAAAGAGGCTAAGCCAGGCCAGAATTAAAATAACTGAGAGTCCTGGAAATTGACACAACCCACATGAAAATTCACAATTCTATTGATCGTTCATTCTCTCTTAAATGTGACATACAAAATGTTAAAAGTGGGACCTGTGCCCTTTAATCCTTTTTTATTACAGGTTTATGTGTTGTATAAAAAAGTCCTGAAAGGGGTTTTGGTTTTGTTTTGTTTTGTTTTTTGATTCTGCTTGTTTTTACATGGGAAATCCGGGGGTTCTCTAGGTTGGAAAACTCTCCCTGGTGACTGGAGAGCTCAGTGACAGACACCACAGGAGTCTTGAGAGCAGAAGCGACTTTTTGTTAACTATGTTGTAAAACAGTGTTCACACCTATAGCTTAACCATTCTGTTTTGGAGAAAGGATGCCTTTGTTAAAGGTTCATCAGCAGCACCTTCAGTTACTGCATTGGAGCTCACAATAAAAATCACTTGAGATTCCTGCTAAATGTTGACATGCCTGGTATATAAAAAGCAAAGAACAAGCCAAAGAAAAAACATCCGGCCCTATTTGTATGTTGTGATAAAGGAATAAAAATTGGCACTAGCCCAGTCGGTGTAGTAGTTAAAAAGCAAGAACTGGGTAAAATAACCTCAACTAAACTCCATATTCTCCAAATGAGAAGTGAGTAAATTCCATTTATCGTGGATTACACCCCTGAGCATCAGTGCTTTTGAAATCCTTTACAGGTCACCTTTAAAATAGGCTTTGTTGAATCAAGTGTGATGTGTGCAGGCGTTTTTGGTCATGGCTTACTGTTGAGCAGGTCTTGTTTACTATAGAAGTTGACTGAATCCTCCTTTGGCATTTTAGGGCCTGCAGTAGTCCCTCATCAGTACTATGGAGTTACTCCCTGGGGAGTTTATCCTGCTAGTCTTTTCCAACAGCAAGCTGCAGCAGCTGCCGCTGCAACTAACTCAGCAAATCAGCAAACCACTCAACAGACCCAACAGGGACAACAACAGGTAAGTGGCAGTGTCTTGCAGGTACAGTTGGTACCTGGGATTTACATAAGTATGCTCATATATGTTAAAGAATTGCTATTTCCAGTGACAACACGTGAACAGATGTGAGACTCAGTTGATTCAAAAGACCTTGGTCTCTTTAGAATAGAGGAGAAAGTATTACCTGTAAACTAACCATTTGGGATCATACCGTTCTTTCTGTGTTTTGGAGTTTCCTGTATGCGGTCTGGCAGTGATGGTCTCTTTTGCACAACATTATTTGCTGCCAAATCAAAACCAGTCAGTAGTGAAAGGAGGAAACTTAAAAATAGCTTCTTGCTGCTTCAGATATCTGGCTAAACCCCTGTTGGAAGTTGTAACTAGCAGAACAGTAGAATAGAAGTGTTAGGTCTTATTTCAGTTCCAGCACATAAAGGAGATAGGGGACAGCTGTTGGCAAGTTTAAGCAAAGTAGTTTTTAAAAAGTGAGTATATTGCAGCAAAAAGAAATCCATGAATGAGCATTAAAATTATGCAAAGCAGGTTTAATGGGGAAAAGGCATTTGTGTGAAAAAATTGCATTAGGAATAAGATGTTTCCATCAGATAGCAATAGCCATAGCTCTGTTGCTGTTGACTATCTGCAGCTCTGAAGCTATAACAGTTTTAATATGATGGAAGCAGCTTAATCTTAGCACATTTTTTTTCATACTGATGCATTTCCCACCTCATACTCAACCCATTTTCCATCTGAGAAGGAGGGATGAGATTTCTTTCTGTGCAAATGTGGGTTGCTTCAACATTTGCCCAGTTTAAAAAAAACGAATATTTTTAGACTTGTGTATTATCTGTCCTCCCCTCTCCCCTTCATTCACTGTAATGTTTCAGAAACAAAAAAAACCTACTAACATTCCCATTTCCCAGTGTCTGAAGCAAAAGAACCTTGAAGTTTGCTGCTCTTCCTTCTTCCTTGTTCACATTTTCAGATGGCAGCAGCACTGTGCAAATCAAGGTGGATCTTGCATGCCTGTTTGCAGAAACTCTAGCCGTGACATAGAGGCAAATATGTTCTGAAAATGTAGGATCCCAAAGAACCCAAACATGGAGCAAATTTTAAGATCTTTCACAACACTGTTAGCACCAAGTTTGGTTATTTAGATTGTAATCTCTGTGGGGCAGGCACTATCTCTGGTTATATGTCTGTATAGCATCTAACACAAAGGACCTTGAGATGCTACTGTAATGCAACACATGTAAATTTATCTTCACCAAATGTGTGTCACGATTAAAAAGTGCTTTTGCTGCCAATGGCAAAGTTGCCATGCTTGTAAATCCTCAAGCTCAGATGCCTGCAATACCTAGGCACAAAGGGAGAGCTCCGTTGCCTTGGCTTTAACTTTTCTTATGACTAAGGTTAAGATTTTGTCAGTTATTTTTAGAAAAAGTCACAGACAGGTTGCGGGCAATATACAAAAATTCATGGAAGCCTGTGACCTGTCAGTGACTTTTACTTAAAATAATGGTTGGGTTGGCCAGCAGATGATTGAAGCCCAGGGATTGGGGTAGGAACAGAGCCCAATCCCTGCTGCTGGCTAAGGGGTTTCCAGCACCCGCTGCTGCAGCAGGCAGCTCCACGGGCCTCCACTGCAGCCTCAGCAGCTGGAGCTCTGGGGACCTGTCCCAGCAGTGCCCGGAGGCTCTGGAGCCTCCCCTTGGGGTGGCTGGGGCTGAAGTGGAAAATGTTACGGAGGTCTCTGAAGATCACGGAATTCGTGACATCATCTTATCCTTACTTATGACTTACATTGATCTGTATCACAAACTTGGTATTTCCTAAACATCACTTTTTGTGTGTTTCATTCCTCTCTTACGAGGGTTTTTAAGAGCTGAAAATCCCTTATAGAAGTGTATGAGAGTTCAGATGATAGGCCATAACAGTCTGGATCCCTTAGGTCTTTTAGTAAGTATTTATGGAGACTCTAAGGGCTTGTCTACACAGGGACACTCAGAAAAATTAATCCGGGTTACCTAAAGGTATTAAAGTAGATTAGTTAAACCACATTGAACCCCTTTGTGGACTCTGTTAATTTAAGTTAATATGACCTTAATTTAATTTAGTTTAATTTGCTTTGGAAATGAGTTAATTCAAACCAAATTAAGGCCACTTAGGGGAAAAAAACTAGATGGAAAGGAGGAATGTGAGAGGCGATGCAATATGGAAAAGGCCAGCCAGGCTGTTTGGGTGGTTGGTTTGTTTGTTTGTTTTTTGGCCTTTATCTGCACTACAACAAGGAGTATAAAGAATTTAAGAAGTAGAAGTTCAAAATGAATAAAATGAAATCATTTTTTACATCAGCATAAAATTAGCCTCTGAAACTCTACTGCAGGACAATATGGAGGCAAATACTTTTGTGATTTAACCAATGCTTATAGAAATAAGTGTGTGCAGCAGTAATGAGGACCAACTACTGAGCGGATCACCAGCTGGAATCAGAAGAAATTTCCACATGATAATATTGCAAATAAGATATATAATGCGGCTTATATCTTCTCTGAAGCAACTATATTTGGTCGTTGTCAGAGAGATGGACTGTTGTTTTGTTCCAGTATTACAAGTCATTTGTCATAAAAATGCATATTAATATCAATTTTTAATGCAGCAAGACTTGAACTATAAAGAGAGTTAGAACATTCTGAAAACTCTTACTAACTTAGCTAAGCTATTAATGTTAGTTGAGTACATATTAGCTCTTTAAAATGCGTATTTTATTAACAGTAACAACCCTTATTAGATGTAGATCAGGTGAGTGCTAAATTAGTGCCTACAAGCGTGTGAGAGTGGAAAATGAAAATGACTCTGAAAGTACTGATATAATGTGATGTGGAACGATAGTTAAATTGTGTTACTTAAGGTGGTTTTTCATTATAGCAAAATAAAAATGCATCATAAATAGTCTGCATCTGTATGGAAATCTAGAAAGTTAACTTAATATTCAACTCAGTATTTTCTGTTTCAAAAATAACTTCCAGATTAATGTTATAATAAATTATTCCATTGTTGCTAAACTCTCCCAGCTCAAGATGGATGATAAAAGGGCTGCTGGTGGCACCACAGTTCCTTTGTTTGTAGTCATCCTTACTATCATGACATGAGTAAGAATAGTCTCTGCCCCTCTCATTTTATACCTCAGAAATGCATGCTAATCTGAATTTCAAGCTCTGCATCCACCCTCTCAGATGTATTTACCTAAAACTTGTGCACATATCCAGAGATTGCAAGTTAGATGTCTTTGAGGCTTGAACCTGCTATATTTAGTTCAGAACTAATGCTGAAAACCCACTGCTAAACCAAACACCAAGTCAGGGAGAACATAGTTTAACAACCAGTATCTAATGATTCTTCAGGGCTAGAAACAAAATAAATCTGTTATACTGCTGGAAATCAGAGAGGTACCATCTTTGCAGTGGTATAAAGCATTTGCTTTTTAGCTCTTGCATGTTGAGAGTTACTGGACCTTACGTGCTCTTTCTACATGCCATCTTCTCCACTATATAGCTAGCATCTGGACTTAGCAGCTGCTGTCTTTAGAACTGCTAGAACCAGAAACAAATGCTTTGTACCATCTTAAAGCCCTTCCAGATAAAATAAAGCAATAATCTTTCACTCCATTGATTCTGGACCAGTTATGAGAAGGGCAATTTTTGCTTCCTGACGACAAAGTCAATCTTCAAACATCCGCACTTGGCAAGTCACCAACATGCGCGGTTGAACTGAGCTTCCACACTTACACCAAGAAATGCAGGCACTGGTAAAGCAGAAGAAACGAAGTGTGACAGATTTGCCATTTAGGCTTGGCATTCAGAGTAGGGTCCTGCACCCTGTAAATCAGGTATATGCTGAAATGGCTTTTGGAGTGGTTATTGGCTGGTTCAAAAACCATGTATCATAGATATAACCTGTAGTATCTGTCATTATTTTTACAGCCCCAAAAGTGGCCAAAGTGCTTTAGACTTAAAAATGTGTGTATATATTTTAAACGCAAACCTTTCTTCCCCCGCGAGACACACCTTGCATTTCTGAGGGAAATCCTCCCAGGTGCTCCCTTGGAAGAAGTGCTGCTCACATGTTGCTGTGATTTTTTTCAGAACTCGTTTGGGAAACCTAGCTTTTCATTTAAAAATACCAGTTTTGCCCTCATTCCCCTGTGCTTTAGTGGTTTCCAAAAGTGTGGCGATGATGATCCACTTGCCCTCACTGAGAACACTGTTCGGTAATGAGAACCTTGAAGAGCTGAGCCAGCAGTTTTGGAAACCTGCTAGAATGATGTATGTGGATACGTTCTCTTTCTTGCTTGGGACATCCCAAAGAGGATGGCAGATTCATAAAAACACCAATATTTCACTTGCTGTGACATATCCTTCATTATGAATGTTCAGTATATTGCACCAGCGTTGTGCAGGCTCATCAGTTCACTGCAGCTGTTGAAACCACTTAGACTGGAGGTGGGTTGAGTGTCTGTGAAAATCTGTTAACTACACTCTTCTCTCTTTTGGTGCGCCAAGTAAATATTTGCTTCTAATAACTTTGAGGGAGGCGGGCAGGAGACACCTTTCTATGTGATCTGTTGTTGTAAAATGTCTAACGTGCGTGGCACCACGTGACAGCTTTTAATAGGCTGAACTCCCAAGTGGGTGCACGCTTTTTCATAACCACTTGAATTAGTAGGCTTTCACAGATAAACCTCAGAGCAGTTAATACATCACACACTTTAACTGCAAAGGCTACATGTAAAAGTCATTGTGTGATCTTGTTATTGAAGGGGTCACTGTTTCACAGATGGGTCTACAGCTTGGAAAAACTCAAGCCAAGCCACCATGTCTCACTAGCCTGTGAGAACTAAACTGAGTGTTTCTTCATTTCTGCTCAAGTTGGTAAGCTTTAAGTGTCGTCTCTGTGCACATCAGTAGCCAGATGTGTTATTTTCAAAGGACAAATACCAATAACCATCCTTTTCCAGGAGCAGTGACTGTTTCTTAAAGATTTGTTTAGAATGGTGTAAGTTAGAGATGTATGGAAACAGGAATGAAAAGGTTAGTGGGTGAAATTTTCCCAGGTCAGGTCCAGTAAACTTGACAGGGGCATCTTTAGGTATCATGAAAGCATTTGTACCCATTTTGACATCAGGTCTTCTAAGTTTAATACTTCAGTATGTATAAGACTTTGTAACTGAGAGCATAGTCCACTAAGAATAGAGAGAAGAAAAACTACGCTAATTGTCACATATTTGTCATAGCACAGCGGTTCTCAAACTGTGGGTCAGGACCGCAAAATGGGTCGCGACACCATTTTAGTGGGGTCACCAGGCTGGCTTAGACTTGTTGGGGCCCAGGGCTGAAGCTGAAGCCCGAGCCCCACCAGCTGGGGCTGAAAGGGTTACAGGCCTCCTGCCTGGGGCTGAAGCCCTTTGGCTTCTCCTCCCCACCCACTTCCCCCGCACGGGGTGATGGGGCTCAGACTTTGGCCCCCCATCCTGGGCCGTGAGACTCGGCGGGTTCAGGCTTCAGTCCCCCATCCTGGGGTCATGAAGTAATTTTTGTTGTCAGAAAGGGGTCGTGGTACAATTAAGTTTGAGAATCCCTGTCATAGTGCATAGGAAGCTGTACACTTAACTAGAGAGACAAGGTGGGTGAGATAATCTTTTATGGAACCAACTTCTGTTGGTGAGAGAGGCAAGCTTTTCAGTTTACACAGGACTCTCCTTCAGGTGGCCTGAAAGCTTCATTGAAAGCTTGTCTCTCTCACCAACAGAAGTTAGTCCAATAAAAGACATTACCTCACCCACCTTGTTTCTCTAATATCCTGGGCTGTATTCATGGCCAAAACAACACTGCATAAACTTCTTGACTAGACTGTTCATGAAAGCTGTAGAAATGTTTTCAGTTATTTTGACTTATACACTAGTTTCAAAGCAGACAGACTAGTCAATGATCCTGTTTTTCACTCAGGTTCTCCGTGGAGGAGCCAGTCAGCGTCCTTTGACTCCAAATCAGAACCAGCAGGGACAGCAGACTGATCCACTCGTGGCAGCTGCAGCAGTAAACTCTGCTCTTGCTTTTGGACAAGGCCTGGCAGCAGGGATGCCAGGTATGGACTCTGTCAATGCCCATTAAGCAAAGGAGCGCACTAGATAAACTGCTACTAATATTCTTTGAACCAGCCATGCTTTCTGATGGTTTAAATCCCTTTGTCAAAGGTGAAAAGAAATATTATCTCCTGTCCTGCTTCACTTACTCTTAGGATACAGGTTAAATACACTTACTCTTAGGATAAAGTCAGAAGAGAATACGTTCGGTAGCTTGGCTGTTTGAAGGAATTAATGACTTCTGTTGAAATTTCAAGTTTTGGGTATCTATTGTATCTTTATAGATCTTTGCCTTGGGTGAAATCCTGGCCACAATAAAGTGAGTAGCAAAACCCCCATCGACTGTAATGGAGCTAGGATTTCACCCTCATATAATACGCCCACGATTTTATGTAGACGCTAGTGGTTTTAAAAATAATAATTACAATAAATTAAGTTGTCTAATGTGGTTTGTCACAACTGTTTCTGTCTGTACCATGGAAGCCAGTGAGGAAGATGGTCACGATCAGCTGAGAATTTAGTCTTCCACTGTATTGGGTCTTTTGTGGAGCCTAGGTAGGCTGACATCTTTCTTCCTCAGCAACCTACATCATCACTTCCCAATAGCTGTTCCTGTGGGGGCACATGCAGGCAGCCTCGCTGTCAAGAACACCAAGGTCTGCAGAAGATGAGCTCCCATAACATTAGCTGTGACCCACAAGACTGTTACAAACTCTCTTGTCCTATAAACTGCAGTATTGTAAAGTATACAGGCCATTAGTGACATGCTAAGGGGATATAAGTATGTCTGGTTGGTCAGAGTTAGGTTAAGTGAATGTTCTATAACTTGTCAGCCTGAAGTCTCTTGCTTGGGAATTCCATATGGGTATAGGCCTTCATATGACTTTGAGTGTAAATGTAGAAGGCTTTATTTTGATTATAGAGTGAAAGGTAACATGCATGTTGCAAGGTGTGTTTGATCTATAGGTAGCCTCAAATTGGGCATTATTAATACTACTTGGGCCAAATTTTCAAAAGGGCTCAGCCTCCATTGAGAAATGTTAAGCACTTCTGAAAATCTAATCACTTGGGTTAGGCATCTAAATGGGAGTTGCCCTTTCTTGACAATCTGGCCCTTGACTTTGGGAGGGCAGTGATTGACAATGTGTATCAGCAGCCCCTCTTTGTGATCAGATGTTGGGATATTCTGCATCAGCCAAGCTTTATAATGTAGTGTTCGGGTGTGTGCACAATAATACTGGTGTAGTTAAAGTGGTAGAGCTGCCCCCACCCTCACCAGTATGGACACGGGGTAGTGGTATAAAAGGCACCTTACACATGTATAGCTTATTCCTGTAAGGGAAGGGAAATAAGTTGTGCTGGTAGGACTACTTTAGTGTGAACTCAGCACCTTTGAGTTTGCACGTGCAACATCCACATGGAGGAGTTACAGCTCAGCACTTCAGTGCACACAGCTATTTACGCCCCCTTAGTCTGAACTGTGGGACAGGGTACACATGCAGAAGCAGAATTTATGCAATTTTTCACCTATTTACATTCGAAAATGTCCTGTAGCTGTAATCAGAGCTTCTCTTGAAATAATCTGAAGTGTCAGTAGCTCCTGGTGGTAGATGGCTTAGTTGCATATGTTAATTTGTCTCTGTATTCTTAGGTTATCCTATGCTGGCTCCTGCAGCATACTATGACCAAACGGGTGCCCTGGTGGTGAATGCAGGGGCTAGGAATGGCTTGGGGGCTCCTGTGCGTTTGGTAGCCCCTGCTCCTGTCATCATCAGTTCCTCAGCAGCGCAAGCAGGTAAGTTCCAGATAGCTAGAAACGTGTGTGAAAATCTGTCCCATCCATGTGGAAGATGGGGACAATTCTGTGAATGATGTTTGTGCACTCTGCTGTAGATGTGCTGGCAATGATGACACATTTGCCCTCACTGAGATCCAGTACAGGGATTGCTGCTGAGAACTTTCTCTGTACTCTGTGGGCTGAGCCTCAAAATACGTAACTGAAGAGTGAGCATAGAATAGCCTTTGGCACCACTTTGCAAAATTCCGATATTATCAACAGTACCTGGTGGCACCTACTAAAATGAAGGTTTTGAAACAGTTTCCATTATAATAATTTACCATGCTCAGTCACCTTTTTTAACTGAAATTTCCCAGGGTTATTTTTTGGATTACTGTGTTTGGGGGTTTTTTATTGGGATATTTTGAGACATGTTATGGGGAGATTTGAGCCAGATCCCTTCGTACAGCTTTAAATGATCGAAGAGTGGAAGGAAAACGTTCCCTAATCATAAAATAACTCATTTCTAAAGGAAACTCTCAGCATTAATGTTGTGTTAACAACGTTGGCTAATGTTACTTAATACCTTAGATTATTAAAAATCAAAATCATTTTGATTGTCAGATCCTTAGTACTGCATGTTTGGGGTTTCACGCATGTCAGGGGAATATTATTTGTTTTTATTGGATGTTTTTAATTGGGTGGACATATTTCTATTGGCCTTCAGTTTTTACTGAATTTAAATTTAATTCAAGCTAC
Organism: Chelonia mydas; assembly: GCF_015237465.2. Classification (NCBI taxonomy): domain Eukaryota; kingdom Metazoa; phylum Chordata; order Testudines; family Cheloniidae; genus Chelonia; species Chelonia mydas. The sequence goes on along the minus strand of NC_051259.2, from coordinate 15,066,652 downwards.
AGTTGACCCTTTAAAATTTAGCTTGGAAGCAGATTGTGTTTGCTTTTGCTACCTCTTGCTTAATCCTCCACAAATGGTGATTATCTTGAAAAAGACACACCCAAATACAGTGACCAGGTGTCACAGAGCTATGAGGGGATACTGTTGCAGGCCAGCAAATGAGCAAGACACTGACAAACTATCTGGAAAAAAGAAACGTTCAGTGTTCGTAGCACAACTGAAGTGATTTCAAACCATAGCTGTGTAACAAGAGACAGAAGATCAACACAAGGCCTGTGCAGCACTGCGTGCTGCTTAAGTGGAAAGTGTGTATGTTTTGTGACAACTCCCTGCATAGGAGTGAATATCATCCAGAGGGAAGAGTAGTAAATAAAATCAGTAGTAAATAAATGGTACCTGCTAGTTCTAAGCCCCAACATGGATTGTTTTAGACTATATTGTTTAATTGCTTTTCTACAGCGGTTGCAGCAGCTGCAGCTTCAGCCAATGGTGCAGCTGGTGGTCTGGCAGGAACAACAAATGGACCATTTCGCCCTCTAGGAACTCAGCAGCCTCAGCCCCAACCCCAGCAGCAGCCCACCAACAACCTGGCATCCAGCTCGTTTTATGGCAACAACTCTCTGAGCAGCAATTCCCAGAGCAGCTCACTCTTTTCTCAGGGCTCCGCCCAGGCTGCCAACACTTCCCTTGGCTTTGGAAGCAGCAGCTCTCTCGGCGCCACGCTGGGATCTGCTCTGGGAGGTTTTGGAACGGCAGGTAGGCATGTTAGCTGGTCTATTGGAGATGGAACAGCTCGGAACAAGCTGAATGTGCTTGTTGAGTATCAATTAGAGAAGGCCCAGGCTGATACAACCCTTCTTTTTTAGGGCTTATGCCAACTGACTGCCATGGGCTAGATAGAAATTTCCCTTATTAGACAGGTTCTAATTGTGTCTTTATGGGGTTCTTTTACCTTCCTCCAAAGCATCTGGTATTGTTCGCTCTGAGAAAGGAGTTTGAGCTAGATGGAGGGTTGATCTGATCCAGTCTGGCAATTCCTGTGTTAATACTGTAATGCTCTTTCGGGGAAGTTCTTCATCATCCTGTTGCCCATGAGGCTGACCTCTCCCCTGGCTGAACAGGGTGGACAATGTTTCCATCCACAGCCCATCCGTGCCTGATGGTCTGAATAGGCTCATTCAAGGGTGACACAAACCCTCTTCACCTGAGGCTGAACAAGCTACATTGTTGGGCCCCTACTAACTCCAAGAGCTGTCAGTGTTTTTCTGTAAAATCCTTTTTCATGGGTAGTGTATTAGAGATATTAGATCAACAAATTCTATTAAACAAACTTGGCATTGGGCCAGGCAGCCTCTTTGCATTGATGGAAACAGTTCTAGGGACTGATTGTGCCAGGAGATGCATATACACAATTCCCATTAACTTATGAAAAGAGGAGTCCTGTGCCGAGCAGTTAAAGTGGACACAGGTGCATTTTTCTGTTTATTACACACTTCTTAACACTCCCATCACCCTGAATGGTTTGTAAATTTCATTTAGTTTTATTCTCTCCCATTTCAGTTGCAAACTCTAACACTGGCAGTGGCTCCCGCCGAGACTCCCTTACAGGGAGCAGTGACCTGTACAAGAGGACATCCAGCAGTTTGACGCCTATTGGACACAGTTTTTATAACGGCCTTGGATTTTCCTCCTCTCCTGGGCCTGTTGGTATGCCTCTTCCTAGTCAAGGACCTGGCCATTCTCAGACTCCACCACCTTCCTTATCTTCACATGGATCCTCTTCAAGCTTAAACCTGGGTAAGGAATATTATCCCAACATGGAAATAATTACTGGTGAACTCTTTCTCCATGCTGAGAATTAAACTACGGTTTAGTTATTTAGGTAAGATAAGCACACTCTGGGAATCATCCACACCTGGTATTTTTATGGCAGACCTGCTACTTTCACACACCAGACAGAACTCTGAACGGGGAGTTGAAAGAGCTGGGTTCTAGTCCTGGCTTTTCCAGTGAATCACTCTCATTTTATGCAAGTTTCGGTGTCCCAGTTTCCTGTCTCTAAACTGTGGGTAATACTCAACTCCCTTCCTAAAGCATTTTGAGTGCATGGAAGAAAAGCACAATAAAAGTGTCCAGCATTATTTATTTAAAGAAAAAAAATGCAGGTAGGCTTGACCCATAACCTTTTTAGATGTTTTAAGCTATCCTTTAACCTGTAGGTTAAAGATTTTTGAATAAGGAATTAGTAGATTAAGGCAATCTCATATTTTATACCAAACGTAGCAATTTCCAGAGCAGCATTAGTTTTATGCTGTGTTAGGTGTAGCTGTTCAGTTGATGAAAATTTCACATTGATATGGCCTATCAAAAGAAAATTCATAGTTGGACGTTGAGTTTAGTATATTGCTATATGAAGACATCCCTGGCCAACCAGGACTTAAGTAATTCTGTAAGAAATGTCATTAAAAACAACTAGCCTTTTTAAATTGTTCTTAGAAAAGATTGAAATGAAATGAGTTGTAGACATTGAATGCACAAAAATATACAGAAAATTGTTGGACGAAAATTCATAATAATATACTAAACTAATGCATGTGTTCATATGTGAATGATGGGCTTGTAAGCACTGCCTTCCCACATGAGAGAATTCACTCCTCTAGAGTGATTCAGGGGGACTGGTAACTAACTGGTTTTTCATTATAATGTGTTGTACAAAATAAGAAATTATTCAATATTCAGGTTATTACCTTGTTTTTGACTCTTCATATGAACACAAATCTCCTAAATTAGGCAAATCTCCTAAATATTTAGAACAGATCTCCCATTACAGGCACCTTTCAACACCAAGGTGTTGAAATTAAGTGACCACCTTCCACGAGTCTATCATGCATATCTCCTACTTGTAATTTAGTTTGTGTATATCAGTGTTTAGCACATTCCTGGTCTACATGAGCATTGTATTCAGTATTTAATGGCATATCAGTGTAGAATATAAGACTTTGAGTGCAGCGGGGTTATGATACAGTAGCCGTGAAGGTGAGTTTCGATGTGAGAGAGAAGAGTTTGTATAACCTGGAGCTTTCCAGGGGTTGAATATATTTGGAAAGTTTGTAGATTTTATTTTGTATAGTTGGGTGCTCATCAGACTGAAGCTAAATGTCCCACAGTAAAATCAGTACAAAACATTAAAATAGGAGCTAAAGATCGACTGTCTAGAAACAAAGTCTGACGCAAGGGCAGGACTATGGCCCTCAGCTAAACAAAGGGGAACAATATTCCCATTTAGTATGGGGTACAGGGAAATGATTAAACAATCCAAATGTAAGAACATCAGAACGGCCATACTGGGTCAGACCAAAGGTCCATCTAGCCCAGTATCCTGTCTTCCGACAGTTGCCAATGGCAGGTGCCCCAGAGGGAAAGAACAGAACAGGGAATCAGGTGATCCATCCCCTGTTGCCCATTTCCAGCTTCTGGCAAAGAGAGTCTAGGGACACTATCCCTGCCCATCCTGGCTAATAGCCATTGATGGACCTATCCTCCAGGAACTTATCTAGTTCTTTTTTGAACACACAGTGGAAAAGAAAGAAGGGCACACCAAAAAAAAAAAAGTCAAGTATAAGCCTGCCTAAATAAATGGGCCTTAAGCCATTTCCTAAAAGCAGCCAGAAAGGAACTCTGATGGCTCTCCCCCCACCCCCCTGAAAAACTCTGCTCCTAGCCACATATTCACGGTGGCTGATTCTCTGCCCAGTGGTTACACAGGGTGAAAGGGGATTTAAGAGCAGTTCCTGTACAGATAATTGCTCTCCCTGCCTATGGCTGTTCTCAGTAACATTTGTTTGTTAGCCATTTAGATTTTTTTAATTTGGTTTGATTTTTTTTTTTAATGCAAACTCAATTTGGGTGTTAATTAAGTGAGCTTTTCCACAAGTCTGTCATGCAATGAGTGCAGAATGGGGCTTTGGGATTTCACGCTATAGTGAAAGCTCTCGTCATGTTCGTGAATGCCCAGTTCACATTGAGTTTGGGGATGATTTAATCATCATCCGATAACACTAGATTCATCATCTTGACTTAGTGCAGAGTCTGGTCTCATCCCCTTTAGAGCTTAATATTGGAACTAGTTTCTGATGGGGAGAGGAAGGAACTCTCACTCAGTGAAGATTTAAAAGAGCTGGACCAGTTATAAGGGATTATTAAACCACCCATTCCTAATCAGTTTGCAAAAGAGGGATCGAAGAAACCTGGTGTAGAATAAAGTTCTACCAATGTATCAACTTGAAGAAAAATTAAGTTCTTGCAAGCAACTTTGTTTCAGGACCACAATGAGATGGTGGTAGGTAAGGTTGAGGTTTGATTTTATTTAGAATCAGCAATCCTATTGGTTAAATGGTGTACAAGTTGTTCCAGGTTTGTCCTTTGTTTAGCCCTGTCTTCAGTACAGAGTTGGGTCGAAGTAAGGTAGGTCGACCTAATTATGTCAGTGTCTACACTATAGCCTGACTCCTGCTGATGTAAGTGTCCTACTACACCAACCTAATAACTCCACCTCCACAAGAGGTATGGAGCCATGAAATTGACAAGAAAGCCGCTCACAGTTTGGGCTGTCACCCTGGGGCAGGTGGGGGGCTCCAGTGAGAGCCCAGCTGCTCGCTGCTGGCCAGGGTCCCAGCTCCTGGCCAGTAGCCCAGGTGCTCCGAAGCTCCCAGCTCCCTACTGGGAGCCCAGCTGCTGCCTGGGCTCCTGCATGGAGCTCCCAGCTCGGAGCCCAGACAGCTGCTGTGTTCCCAGCAGGGAGCCAAGAGCCACAGGGGCTGCCGAGTTCCCAGTGGGGAGCTACACAGAGCTAAGAGCCTAGGCTCTCAGCCCCCCACACTGCCTCTCTTAAGTCAGCGTATCGCTCGTGGTGAGGACATGCACCACCAAAAGAAGGAAGTTAAGTAATTGCTGCGGTGGCTGTACGTGGACCTAACATGGGTCGACTTAAGTTTGTAGTGTAGACATGCCCTTAGCCATGTCATGGCTATGATCTGTTAACTGGGAGGTGATGTATTCTCTATTACTGAGTGCTGTACAAACCAGGAAGATTCATCCCAGTTCTTCCAGCTGTCTGATTATATCATAGCTGTGAAATATGGCTTATATTTAACCAAGCTGGTTCTTTCTGCCGTTGTAATCTTGAGAGTTATTTGGGCAGTACCAAGTACCGCGAACTGCAGATAAGCAGTTCTTGAAATAGCCTACAAAGAGAGACTGCAAGAGGGAGACCCTGAGTGAGATGATTATATCACAACTCAAAAGTACAAAATTTGCATAGGCAAGATAAATATATTATTGTAACGCTACCCTCCATGGATTTTAGTTCAGTATACATACACAGTCTCTCTCCAGTAGTGTTTCTGCTGTTGCCTTGGGTTGCACAAAATATTTTTTTCTTCTAACCTCTCAGATTCCATTGCAGAACATATTGATTCTTGCAGATATGTAGGAGAGACAGGGGTCAAATTTTGAAGTCTTAAATGTTGTGGCTCTTGGTGGAAACTTTGCTATTTAAATTCTTGTAGCACATAATGAGAGGCTATAATGTAGACATGTAATGCATGGGTAATCTCTCCTTTGCAGGGTTGGGGAAAAGAGGTGCTTAGAAAGTTGTTGAATCCTTAGGGTTTTTCTTCATTGAGAGTTATTCCTGATAAACTACCCAGATTAAATCCCTGTTTGGATGCTTTTATTCCAGATTAAGGGTATCTACACAGAGAGTTAGTCAGGAGTAGATATTTTGCTTGAAATTCACACCCTACCTTAATCTGAGTTAATGGGTTTTAGTGCCATGTGTTCTGCTGCAGTTGGTGGCACACTTCAGGGCTCTGCAATAGATTGTACAAAAAGATCACCAATGAGAAGTGTTAATCAGCTGGTACGGCGTTACTGCTGGGTAATCCTGCCCTTCCGTGCAGTTTGCAAGGCATTTTGGTTTGAAAACTCCTTTTTCTTTTTAAACAGGATCTAGGTGCCCTCTAGTGGACAACCACTGTATATCACCCCCTAGCTCAAGTTCAGTGTCTCCCTTGGTGAGAGTCATAGCTGGCTGTTTCTCAGAGAGTTTTCTTTTCATCGCCCTTCTGCTGGGAATAGCTTTCATTCCAGCAGTTCCCCCATTCCGAGCAGCCTGGAGACCCTGCAGGTGACGCAATCACCAAGTGCTGCTTCCAGGAACAGTTAGAGCAGCATGGCTGCAACTGTCACTTTGCTGCTCCAGAGGCCTGTGCCCTCCCTTGCACAGCTCTGGAGCACCTTGAATTCACCACCTCAGTACCTCTCTGGCTGGCTCTTGAATAAAACAGTGCCATCAGATTAACACCTGAGTCCCCCCACATGCACTGAGGAGAAACCCAGCAAAAAGTTTCCTGCCTGAAGTGGGAAGTGACTTGACTGGTTCAGCAAAGTCAGTGTTGGGATAGCTACTTCTGTCTCAGATCTCCCCACTACCCAAAACCAGGATACAGAAGCTGTTGTCTTGCACTCCCTGTCTGTTGATTCCCTCTTACCCAAGCCAGGCATTCTGAATGAGCCATCTCTTCTCACTCCAACCCCAAATTGAGCAAGCCTCAGCCAGGCCCTCTGCCTTGCTCAAGGAGATAAAACCATCCTAAACCTGTCATTTATACGACAGGGCAGGTGCCAGTTCACCTTCCCTATTGTGTAATTTTGGCTTGCTGTAATATGTGGTTAGGACACTGGATGCAGATGCCACCTCCAGAGACAGTCTGATACGAGTGCCATTGGATTGCTTCAGACTTTCTGGAGAGCCACTTGCAAAGCTTTTCAAGGGTCTTCATAATAGACCAAGATAATGCCACCTCGGTTCCTCCAGGGATTCTCTAGATCCCTCCCAGGGGATTTTTTTCCCTTCGTATACTGGATTAAGTTCCACAGCAAGTCCAACCAGTAGGCCCTTTCACACTGCACCTGCACCAGAAGTTACTTTATCAGCAGGAATCTGCAAGGTCACATCCAACCTTGCTTCTACAACAACTCTGACAGTGAGACCTTGCACTCCCAGTTACCCACCAGCCTAGAAAGAAGGCTGAGAAATGTCAATGTCTGGTCTTTTTCTGAGCTCCAGAAATCAAATCGGATGGGCTCCAGTGTTACCTGCACAATCTCGGGCTGCTTACTGTTATCAGAGAACCCCTCTCCCATACAGTCTTCACATGCCACTTGTCCTGTTGAACCCTTTGAAAAGATGAACAATCACAGTTACCTCTGTTCAGGGACCGCATGTCAAAGCAATTGTCCTTGTCCCGCTTCAAAGTAGAAGTAAAGGTTTTTAATTCATGGCTTATTTTTAGTCTCTGAAAAGTTGTGAGGCTTTGTGACTGATCTCTGGTTTGCCCTTTCTCAACCTCTCCAACAGAAGAATAAGACTTTCAAATAGAAACATTAATGCTTATGATTCAAAATTAGGGGCGAGGTCTGTGTGTAAGACCTCTACCTCTGTATAACTGTACTGGAGAGAGACTGTCACAATGGTTGTTATTGGTTCACCATAGTGGGTCAACATTACCATTTTGGAGCTATGCCATTCAGGCCATCAACACTAAGTCTTCACAAAGACAGTGGTGATTCTGGTCTCCCAGCACACGTCAGGGAGTATAAATCTGCCATTCCTTAGACAATCTCCCAATAAATTCCCATTGCATAAGAAATAACCACCTGCACCGTGCTCCAGGTTCATTATGAGCGGAGGGAAGAGCTCATTGATTCCAGCAAAGGTTATCGTACATGTGAGTGCCCATTTCAGAATGGGCCACATCATAGTGGTCTGTTCTAAAGGCAGTTTTCAAAATTTCACACTGATCCCTTCTGGCCCCAAAACCCACCAGGCTTCAGAACATGGTGATTATGGTAGTATGCACGGACTCAGTTTGAGGTCGGCTTTAACTTTGGGATGTCTAATTGGACAATTGGGATGTCCAAAGAGATACAATGAAGAAGAGCCTTGAGCTTCCCAGCTCAGTATGAAAATCACCAAGGTAAGGTCCCTATTGCAAGCATCTTTCTGAGAATGGAAAAAGGCTAATGTGGCCATCTTTAAAAAAGGGAAGAAGGAGGATCCTGGGAACTACAGGCCAGTCAGCCTCACCTTAGTCCCTGGAAAAATCATGGAGCAGGTCCTCAAGGAATCAATTCTGAAGCACTTAGAGGAAAGGAAAGTGATCAGGAACAGTCAGCATGGATTCACCAAGGGCAAGTCATGCCTGACTAATCTAATTGCCTTCTATGATGAGATAACTGGCTCTGTGGATGATATGGGGAAAGCAGTGGACGTGTTGTTCCTTGACTTTAGCAAAGCTTTTGACACGGTCTCCCACAGTATTCTTGCCAGCAAGTAAAAGAAGTATGGGCTGGATGAATGGACTATAAGGTGGATAGAAAGTTCAATGATAAGGTGGATAGAAAGTTCAATGGCTCCATGTCTAGTTGGCAGCCGGTATCAAGTGGAGTGCCCCAAGGGTTGGTCCTGGGGCCGGTTTTTTTCAGTATCTTCATAAATGATCTGGAGGATGGTGTGGATTGCACCCTCAGCAAGTTTGCAGATGACACTAAACTGGGAGGAGTGGTAGATACGCTGGAGGGTAGGGCTAGGATAGAGAGGGCCCTAGACAAATTAGAGGATTGGGCCAAAAGAAATCTGATGAGGTTCAACAAGGACAAGTGCAGAGTCCTGCACTTAGGATGGAAGAATCCAATGCACCGCTACAGACTAGGGACCGAATGGCTCGGCAGCAGTTCTGCAGAAAAGGACCTAGGGGTTACAGTGGACGAGAAGCTGGATATGAGTCAACAGTGTGCCCTTGTTGCCAAGAAGGCCAATGGCATTTTGGGCTGTATAAGTAGGGGCATTGCCAGCAGATTGAGGGACGTGATCGTTCCCCTTTATTCGACATTGGTGAGGCCTCATCTGGAGTACTGTGTCCAGTTTTGGGCCCCACACTAGAAGAAGGATGTGGAAAAATTGGAAAACGTCCAGCGGAGGGCAACAAAAATGATTAGGGGACTGGAACACATGACTTATGAGGAGAGGCTGAGAGAACTGGGATTGTTTAGTCTGCGGAAGAGAAGAATGAGGGGGGATTTGATAGCTGCTTTCAACTACCTGAAAGGGGGTTCCAGAGAGGATGGATCTAGAATGTTCTCAGTGGTAGCTGATGACGGAACAAGGAGTAATGGTCTCAAGTTGCAGTGGGGGAGGTTTAGGTTGGATATTAGGAAAAACTTTTCCACTAGGAGGGTGGTGAAACACTGGAATGCGTTACCTAGGGAGGTGGTGGAATCTCCTTCCTTAGATATTTTTAAGGTCAGGCTTGACAAATCCCTGGCTGGGATGATTTAGTTGGGGATTGGTCCTGCTTTGAGCAGGGCGTTGGACTAGATGACCTCCTGAGGTCCCTTCCAACCCTGATATTCTATGATTCTAAGTAGCTATCAGACCTTCCCATCATATGTATTCATCAGATGCCACTTCAGATGAAAAATGATCTTCATAGGAACTGGTTTGGGAGGGAGTACTATTAAAGCATAAATTTCCTAGACTTACCAGTAGTCAGGAATGCCATTGGCTCACTTTCTCCCAGAATTCCTGCTCAGCTAGCCACTGTGCACATAGAAAATGAGAGCCACACCACTGGCAGAGAGATCTTCTCTCTCCTGGGGTGTGCAGGATGGGGAATTTTCATATATGCCCCTTGTATCCAGAAGAAGCTGAACAATCAAGGAGATTCTTCCCAGGGGAGTGGGAACTCAGTGAGACCATTTTCAGTTACTTGACTCCCATGGGATGCTCCCTGTCAGGGAACCTCTTCACTAAGTGCCATGGGAAAGTGCAGTTAATTTTGTTCCCAGCACTGGCAGCTGCAAGCTTGGCTAAAGGAGGCATGCTCTTCAGGTGGGCAGCCCTACAGATGTATGCATCACTCAACCTCTTTTTCTTCCACCTCCTTGTCAGAGATGCCTTATTGGATTTTCGGGCACTGTGCTCCTCTCTGCCCCCATACTGGCCTTGCAGACTGGGTTCCACTTGGATAAGAATGTCTTTCTCTGAACCACATAGTAAAATCTTTCAGTGGTAGCCGTGTTAGTCTGTATCAGGAAAAAAACTCCTAGGATTTCTTGTGGCACCTTAGAGACTAACAAATTTATTTGGGCATAAGATTTTGTGGGCTAGAACCCACTTCATCAGATGTATGAAGTAAAAGATACAGGAGCAGGTATAAATACATGAAATGATGTGGGTTGCTTTACCAAGTGTTAGGTCAGTCTAACAAGATAAATCAATTAACAGCAGGATACCAAGGGAGGCGAAATAACTTTTGCAGTGGTAAGAGAGTGGCCCATTACAGACAGTTGACAAGAAGGTGTGAGTAACAGTAGGGAGAAATTAGTATTGGGGAAAATAAGTTTAGGTTTTGTAATGACCCAACCACTCCAGTCTTTATTCAGGCCTAATCTGATGGTATCTAGTTTGCAAATTAATTCTAGTTCTGCAGCTTCACGTTGGAGTCTGTTTTTTAAGTTTTTTTGTTGAAGAATTACCACTTTGAGGTCTGTTATTGAGTGACCAGAGAGATTGAAGTGTTTTCCGACTGGTTTTTGAATGTTATGATTCCTGATGTCACATTTGTGTCCATTTATTCTTTTGCATAGAGACTGTCCAGTTTGGCCAATGTACATGGCAGAGGGGCATTGTTGGCATATATCACATTTGTAGATGTGCAGGTGAACGAGCCCCGGATGGTGTGGCTGATGTCGTTAGGTCCTATGATGGTGTCCCTTGAATAGATATGTGGACAGAGTTGGCACCAGGGTTTGTAGCAAGGTTTGGTCCCTGGGTTGGTGTTTTTGTTGAGTAGTGTGTAGTTGCTGGTGAGTATTTCCTTCAGGTTGGGGGGCTGTCTGTAAGCAAGGACTGGCCTGTCTCCCAAGGTCTGTGAGAGTGAAGGGTCGTCCTTCAGGATAGGTTGTAGATCTTGATGATGCGCTGGAAAGGTTTTAGTTGGGGGCTGGAGGTAATAGCTAGTGGCGTTCTGTTACTTTCTTTGTGGGGCCTGTCTTGTAGTAGGTGATTTCTGGGTACCCTTCTTGCTCTGTCAGTCTGTTTCTTCACTTTACCAGGTGGGTATTGCAGTTTTAAGAACACTTGATAGAAATTCTGCAGGTGTTTGTCTGAGGGATTGGAGCAAATGTGGTTGTATCTTAGAGCTTGGCTGTAGACAATGGATTGTGTGATGTGGTCTGGATGAAAGCTGGAGGCATGTAGGTAAGTATAGCAGTCAGTAGGTTTCCGGTATAGGGTGGTGGTGATGTGACCATCGTTTATTAGCACTGTAGTGTCTAGGAAGTAAAAAGAAAAGGAGTACTTGTGGCACCTTAGAGACTAATCAGTTAGTCTCTAAGGTGCCACAAGTACTCCTTTTCTTTTTGCGAATACAGACTAACACGGCTGTTACTCTGAAACCTGTCTAGGAAGTGGATCTCTTGTGTGGACTGGTCAAGGCTGAGGTTGATGGTAGGGTGGAAATCATTGAAATCTTGGTGGAATTCCTCAAGGGCCTCCTTCCCATGGGTCCAGATGATGAAGATGTCATTAGTGTAGCGCAAGCAGAGTAGGGGCGTAAGGGGCTGAGAGTTGAGGAAGTGATGTTCTAAGTCAGCCATAAAAATGTTGGCATATTGAGGGGCCATGCGGCTACCCATAGCAGTACCACTGACTTGAATGTATAAATTGTCCCCAAATCTGAAATAGTTGTGGGTGAGGACAAAGTCACAAAGTTCAGCCACCAGGTTTGCCGTGATGCTATCGGGGATGCTATTCCTGACGGCTTGTAGTCCATCTTTGTGTGTAATGTTGGTGTAGAGGGCATCTACATCGATAGTGGCCAGGATGGTGTTACAGGAAAATCACCGATGGATTGTAGTTTCCTCAGGAAGTCAGTGGTGTCTCGAAGATAGCTGGGAGTGCTGGTAGCGTAGGGCCTGAGGAGAGGGTCCACATAGCCAGACAATCCTGCTGTCAGGGAGCCAATGCCTGAGATGATGGGGCGTCCAGGATTCCCAGGTTTATGGATCTTGGGTAGCAGGTAGAATACCCCAGGTCGGGGCTCTAGGGGTGTGTCTGTGTGGATTTGTTCCTGTGCTTCTTTAGGGAGTTTCTTGAGCAGATGTAGTTTCAGCTGTCTGTAATTGGCCACTCCCTCACCACTTCAAAAGTTATTGGTACCCTGCTGTTAATTGATTTATCTCGTTAGACTGACCTAACACTTGGTAAAGCAACCCACATCCTTTCATGTATTTATACCTGCTCCTGTATCTTTTACTCCGTGCATCCGGTTAAGTGGGTTCTAGCCCACGAACGCTTCTGCCCAACTACATTTGTTCCTCTCCAAGGTGCCACAAGGACTCCTTTTTTTTTTTTTTTTTAATAGTAAAATCTTGTTCCTCAAGATGAGTTGCAACAGCTATCCACTAGAGGGAGCCTGGGTCCTGTATATCAGTGTTTCTCAACGACTGGTCCGTGAGCTCTCCCTGACTCAGTTTAGGAAGCTGGTCCCTAGTATCAACAGGGTTGAGAAACACTGCTGTATGTAAAGGGGAAAAGTCTTCAGCGAAGCTGAGTGGGTGGCAGGACCGGGCGAGTTTGTAACAGTTGATGGAACTTTGTGAGAAATTACAGTTATGGATAAAGAAACGGTGTTTGGGTTTTTTAAGTGACTTTCCATCCACCTGTGCATCCCCTAAATGTAGTATGAATCCTAAACCTCTTCCCCACTTCTCCTAACAGGGAGATGATCATTTGGGGCTATTTTTGAAAGCTTTTCAATCATTATACTTGCTCACCGAGGTTTCCCAGCGAAACATATATTGAAGGGACAGTAGGACTCCCGTTAACCAATAAGAGGTAAAATTGCTAACTGAAAGACAGTAGTGGAAGATAAATAATTCTGTTTCTTTTGTGCATTTGGCAGCTCATTGTGTTGAATTTCACTGTTTTCTTGTGTAGTCGGTTTATTTTGAGTGAGTCGTTTCACACGACGACAGAGGAAAGAAAAACGTTGGAAAATTAGGAAAATATGATTGAAGAACCATACAAGTTGACAGGGAGACTTGGCGCAGATGTATCTGAAACACTTCTAATGCACCTGAGGATCCCTTTAAAGTTGTAAAAGTAGTTTTGGGAGCCTGCCTTGTCCTGGGGGAGACAGTCCAAGATGGGCCACACTGTTGCAACTTTAAAAGCTGCTAAATTCCTATTGCATTAGCAAGGACTGCCACTTGTGGAAATACAGATGTTACCCTTTCACACTTGTACATATTACTACACTACATCCTTAAAAGGGACTTTAAAGTACAGGGTGGGCCCTGGATGGGCTAGGAGAGTCAGAAAGGGATGCGGACAGTCGCTGTATTGTGATAGATGGGAAAGACTTGGAACTGACAGCATGCCAGATTTTTAGACTCCTTTAAACAGTCTCAGGAACCAAAGGCCTTATCAGTTTTAAGCCAAACTCCCCAGTGAAATCTTTAGGCAGTTCTGCTTAAATACAATAGTGCCGGATTAAAGAACCATGCTTAAACACAGTCCTAGCTAAACTGTTTTCTGGGACAGTTTGTCCAGTCTGTCTTCAAGAACAGGTTGCCAGCAAAACCAGTTTAGCTGGACTAGGAATAGCATAGAAATAGTCTTACAAAGAGCTCCTGTCTCTGTTAGGAGCCCAGTCGTTCAGCTGCTCACCTTTAGCTTTTGAAACATCCTCATTTTTGTGACCCACAGGAGGGCTCACAAATGGTAGCGGCCGCTACATCTCCGCTGCCCCTGGAGCTGAAGCCAAGTACCGCAGTGCAAGCAGTGCCTCTAGCCTCTTCAGCCCCAGCAGCACACTGTTCCCCTCCTCTCGCCTGCGCTACGGGATGTCTGATGTCATGCCCTCTGGCCGAAGCAGGCTGCTCGAAGACTTCCGCAATAACCGGTACCCTAACCTGCAGCTCAGGGAGATTGCCGGGCACATCATGGAGTTTTCCCAGGATCAGCATGGATCCAGGTGGGATTAAAAACTATACACAATATGACACTTTTAGGACACTCCCTTCTTGTTCAGCTCAGTGTGCAGTGGACATCAGAAGTCCAGAAGCAAGGAGGCTCTACACAGGAGCGGAAACTGCAACCAAATTGCTTCACTCTCATGCTCCTTTTTGTAGATACTCTGCCACCAGTGTTTGTCCCCAAGTGCTTTGTGTGTAAATAGGAGCAGTCTCATTACCTAGTTAACCTGCTCGCTGTACCAGCATCACTTCATGCTCCCAGTGTTCAAAGGGCTGTCCAAGCAGGAAGTAACCAATAACCCTGCGTCAGGATGTGCTTTGCTGTGCAACGGGGAGATTCTTGGGATATTTGTACTTGTGCCATCACCTAGAGTTTCAAATAGGCACTGTATGTAACTCGGTTTATTTTGAGCCAGAAAACATGGGGCTTTGGAATGGGTTTTTAGTAGAACGAATACAGTGAGGGAGTTTGTGCCAGTAGCCCTTCGAATTATAACATCACACCAATCCTGTTCCTCAGGTTTATTCAGCTGAAACTGGAGCGTGCCACCCCTGCTGAACGCCAGCTTGTGTTCAATGAAATCCTACAGGCAGCTTACCAGCTGATGGTCGATGTGTTTGGCAATTACGTCATACAGAAGTTCTTTGAAGTGAGTTTTCATTCCCTTATTTGCTAGTTCCTGCCCGACAGGAACTAATCCTGGGGTGCTGGAGGGTAGCTCTGTAAAGACCCTGCCACCAAATAAGGGTAGGAGACTGCTCAGCACTGACAGGGTAGTCAGTCCATCTCCAGATGCTGCTAAATTCTCCCTGCTGGGGTGACTCAGGCCTGAGGCTCTTAAACGCTTGGGAAGAGTACTTGTTTTGCCTTTAGGATGCACCAGGTGTCAGATCTCTCTTTAAAAGTTCTCCCCTCGGGAGGTGCCTAGATCCTCTACATCAGGGGCGGGCAAACTTTTTGGCCTGAGGGCCACATCCTGTTTGTATGGAAATTGTACGAAGGGCTGGTTAGGGGAGGCTTGCTTGGAGTTCATGGTCTTTCCAGGAACTTTTTCAGTGTCACTGTGTTAATCAGCTGGTATATGTGTCTGAATGTGGTGGGTTCAGGACCTTTGTCACTTGACGTCTGTTGAATGTATTGGGCATGTCTGACACACAGTCACCTCCCCGTTCTGTTGATACACACCCAGAGAGCATGCAGTTCTTTCAGGGACTCCACATGCTCGTCTGGGCTTTGAAATGCGAAACCAGAGACTTTAACATTACAACCTGCTTACTGCCCCTCCTCTCCCAGTCTATTCCTGGGCTTCACAAAGGTTTGGTGCATGTTAGAACAACAGTGTCTGTCCTCCTTTCTAGTTTGGCAGTCTTGATCAGAAGTTGGCCTTGGCAGAACGTATCCGTGGGCACGTTCTGTCCCTGGCTTTGCAGATGTACGGCTGCAGAGTTATTCAGAAGGCTCTTGAGTTTATCCCCCCAGACCAGCAGGTAATTGTAAGTTTCCATTTTAACTTTCTTCTTGATGTTGAATGTTTCTTGCTGTTTGGTACTTGAATTATTATACACTTGTTGCATTGTTTTTGTCTGTCAGTGGTTTTCCTTAGATTTGGTTTGTGGTATATATGTTATGTTTCATGTGCATGATAAGTGTGTGACATTCTGTGAATCCATTACAGACAAGGAGTGCCATCAGACTGTGCCATCTCACAGTTAAACAATTTCCAGTGTTTCCTGTAATCACATTGTAATGTGGCACGTGGGGACATTGATAGTGAATTGGCAGACGTCTATTTAAATCCCTCCAAGTAAACAGTTCCCAAATTGTTGCTTTTTGTTCCCAAATTGTTCCCACTGAGTAGAACCTTGCTGCATTAATGTAGGAGGTCAAAATCCTGCCTTTCAACATCAACTATATACTTAATGCACTCTTGCGTACTTGGGAGGAATTCTTTATTCCTTCCAAGATATTAGCCAGAGAGACCAAGTATTAGACACACATGGGAAATCACCTAGATTCTGCTGCGAACAGACTGGCAAAGATCCCGTTCCCTCATCCAGGATTTCATTAACAACGTAGATATTTAAAATGAGAAATGCAGTGCATGATCCAGCTTCCAAAGATTTTTGGGAATCACAATTTAAGGATCTCTCATTGGCTTATTAAAGCCCATTTCAGTTTTTAATTTAGAAGTATATTTACTTCGGGTTAGGCCTGGGCTATTTCTTCAGCACAGCAATAGGGAGGGGTGTTTGTGCTGCAAGAAATCGTGGTGTGGGGGCCCAAGAGAAGTTCCTATCAGTCTAAGTCTTTGCTGAATTAATGTTCCAGTATGGTGTGGAGCAGTTCTCTGATCCTGAAAGTGGCATGGTGTGGATCAGTTGTAAAAGTGAAATCCTGACCGTTGGTTGTTTTTATAGATTCCACACCATGTTTTATAAGAGTGGAGCTTTTAGCTCCACTGTCGCCTAAACTCTTATTATAATTAGATTAATCTTACCTGAGTTCCACTTACTTTGTCCTGTACTATTGTATGGCATTGCTGTGTTCTGAATAATTATCGCCATCTACTCCAGCTATGGCTGCATTTCATTGATGACTAAAGTATTTCTCATGTAGTTTCACTTCAGATTTTTTTAATGTAAGTTCTCCGCGTTCTATATTATTCATATGAATGCTAACTGCAATGCATATGGATGTTTGAGACAGGATGCTTGTCGGTTGTTCCTTAACTAGACAACTGCTTCACCTAACTTTGTAATCATAAATGGCTTTTTATTAGTTATCTGTGTAGCACAGTAAGCTTAGTGCATAGCATCACCGCATCAACTACTGTTGGAAAACTTTCATTACAGTAGTGATGAGAGACAACCAAGTTCTTCATGGAGGACTTTTAAACTTTATATTTAGCGTGGATGTCCTTTGTTTTTTGTTTGTTTGTTTTTTTGGGTGGGTTTGGTTTTTTTTGGGTTATTAATGAAGATTCTGTATGGATATTTGTCAGCTATGAACTCTGGGGGTGCTTTCTGTTTGTATCTGTCTTTCTTTCCAATAGAACGAGATGGTACGGGAGCTAGATGGCCATGTACTGAAGTGTGTGAAAGACCAGAATGGTAATCACGTGGTGCAGAAGTGTATTGAGTGTGTACAGCCTCAGTCCCTGCAGTTTATCATTGATGCATTTAAGGGGCAGGTAAGTTCTTGAGAAGATAGAAATAAAATGTTGAGCCCTCATTATTTGTGTTGTTTAGTATCACTTCGAACAGAAGCTTAGTTGCTATAACTCACTCAGACCCTTGGGTTTTCAGCTGTAACGGCTTGTTTCCTGCAAACACCCCTGGGAAGAATTTAGCAATAAAATATGGGTGGACACCTCTTCAGTCACAAGCGTTGTCCTTTTGCCTGCCGAGATATCACACAGAGCAGCCTTGCAAAAATCTATTTCACTGGAACAAGTAATATTTTTTTTGGTGGGTGAACAATTAGGCTTTTTCCACCAGTCTTCATAGTAAGGATGATGAATATGCTTTGCTTTGTGGCTGGACTAGTAAATTTTCATCGTAACATTTGTTTTGAAAAGCTTTCCCAAGGGTCCAGTTGTGGGCCAGAAAGTTTAATTTAATTTACCTCCAGAGATGTAGAGCCATTTCTGCCCCTATTCCGTTCCTGGAACTCCTAGTATGCTTATGAATAGCCATTTAATTATGTAGCAGCCTTTATCTGTGCTATTGTAGTTCAGTTATC
This sequence comes from Chelonia mydas, assembly GCF_015237465.2. Classification (NCBI taxonomy): domain Eukaryota; kingdom Metazoa; phylum Chordata; order Testudines; family Cheloniidae; genus Chelonia; species Chelonia mydas. The sequence goes on along the minus strand of NC_051259.2, from coordinate 15,048,807 downwards.
TTGACCTTTTCATTATAAAATCCCTATTTTAAGTGTCTCCAGCTCTGCTGCCATAATTGGCTTTGAATTGAAGCTGAAAGAGGAAATCCTAGCCTGAAAGTGAGTTTTCGTTTTGATGCTAGGACTCTTTCAGTCCTCATTTCGCTTACATTTTAAAGCACACTTATGGTCAGAAAAGTAACAGTTAAAAAAACCACCTTCTTATACATTGAGTCTTCTCTATGGTTGTTTTCAAGTTGCTTCTTTCTTTACTAACACACCCAGTTTGTTTATTATCATTAGCATTGCAAAACCAGTCAGCTATAGGACAGCAAGCAAGATTCTAGCCTGCCATGTTCCTTAACAAGCTAGCCAGTTACGTTCTAACTCTTCCAGTGCAGTATCAATGCAGGAGGCAATCTAAAAGGCAGAAAGAGTATCGCTAGAAACTTAGATCCCAGACACTGGCAGTTAGAAAAATCTTCTCTCATCTTGTGAAATGAGCCAGTTCCATCTGGACTTTATACTGAAAGCGTAAACATGGCACCTCAAGATCATGTCAGAATTTAACTGCCTTTGAAGAGGCTTTTGTGTACTTGTTCAATTCAGAAGAAGCTTTTTATTATAATTTTTATAGTCCATCCGGCTGAGATAGAGTAGCGGCTTTGTGTTAATTGGTTTTAAACAGCTGAAGAGAATATTTTGCTTTAAATAACAAGTTGAGCAAGAGTGCTTGACTGAGTAGGGAGGTGAGTTCTTCCCAACCTATTCTCATACTTTGGGAAGGGGGAAGATTCTTTGACATCTGGTACCCCTACAATGAAATGGTAAGGTCGTAAAATAAACCCAGAGAGTTGAGGAAATTCAGTTATCAGTGTATTTTATCATGTGTCCTCAGTGCTGATTGAAGGACAGAATGTACTTCACCCTCCACTAAGCTTTTTTACCTGTCACCTCTTTAAGCCACTTCTTACATAATTTTTGGCATGTAACTATAGTTGATAACCAGCATAAAGTATCCATACAGCCAAAGCAGAAAGTTGTAAATCAGTCTTTATAATAACAACATCCAGCTTTTGTAAAGCGCTTTACAAGGAAGGTTAATATCATTATCCTCATTTTACAAATGGGGAAACTGAGGCAGAGACGTAGCTTGTCCAAGGACACCCAGCAGGCCAGTGGTGCGATGCTGTCCCGCGGGGGGCCCCCCTCAGAGGCTGTCGCCTGTTGCTGGAACCCTGTAAGGAGTGGGGGGAGCCTCAGGAGGCTGTTGCCCCTCTCAGGAATCCTAAGGTTGAAGCACAAAGTGTCATGGGGGGTCTCTGGAAGTCAGATTCTGTAACTTCCGTGACATAAACGTAGCCTTACTACTCATAGTGTGGCCTGGTAGGTAGAGCAATAAATTGGGACTCAGAAGACCTGAGCACTAGCAATCATTCAGTCATAATTTTGGTTACATATGTGGAACAGATTCAGTGAATAAGATGCTGCTATTTTTACCATCACTTTTCTATTCAATTATAAAGAATGCTTAAGCTTCAAAAAGTGGGACTAAAGAAAGTGTTTCCTGTACTGACTTGTATCTGTCGAATGCAGGTCTTCGCATTGTCTACACATCCATACGGCTGTCGTGTGATTCAGCGGATCCTAGAGCATTGTCTGCCTGAGCAGACTCTTCCCATCTTGGAGGAGCTTCATCAACACACCGAGCAGCTTGTGCAGGTAGTGGGCAGGAATTAGGAGGGAGGTTGCTGTACAGCCTGTTTAGTTATTGCTCTGTATTGCTGAAGTTTTGGGGCTCTGGTATTGCCGGTGCTGTACAGACATACAGTAAGGACAGTCCCTTCCTTGGGGAGCTTACAGTCTCTGACTAGGGACAAGACGTAATGGGGTGTAGCCCACAACCAGGGGAGGAGGGAGGAGACAAGAGTGGCAGCGTAAAAGGAACCCAAGATTGCAAGTATTATAATAGAAGGGTATGTCTAGACCAGTGGTTCTCAATCAGGGCTACGCGTCCCGCTGGGGGTACACAGAGGTCTTCCAGGGAGTACAGCAAGTCATCTAGAGATTTGCCTAGTTTTACAACAGGCTACATAAAGAGCACTAGTGAAGTCAGTACAAACTGAAATTTCATACGGACAATGACTTATTTATACTGCTCTGTGTGCTATACTTACATTGCAGTGTACAATATTTATATTGAAATTGATTTATTTTATAATTATATGGCAAAAATGAGAAAGTCAGCGATTTTTCAGTAATAGTGTGGCTGTGACACTTCTGTATCTTTATGTCTGATTTTGTAAGCAAGTCGTTTTTAAGTGAGGTGAAACTTGGGGGTCCGCAAGACAAATCAGCCTCCTGGAAGGCTGCAGTAGTCTGGAAAGGTTGAGAGCGGCTGGTCTAGACAGTCTGTAGAAGAGGCTTCTCAGCATGTGTAGACAGACATGCACTAGTTGTGCTCAAGCTAGCATGCTAAAAACAGCAGTGTACCTGTGGCAGCATGGACAGGGGTCCAGGCTAGCCACCTGAGTACGTACTAGGGGGGTCAGGCGCATTTGTAGTCAGGGGACTAGTCTGAGCCACCATCCATGCTGCCTGCCAAAGCCACATGCAGAGCTAGTGCATGTCTCGCAACCCATGCTGGGGAGCACCCTTCCAGCTGTTGTGTAGATATACCTTCTGGGTACACATTGAAAGCATCAAAGCTTTTTAGCCTTTTGAAAAGTGAAGAAAAGAAATTACTGGCTCACTGGCAGGCTACACACCTAGCCATTCTCATTGGGTGTTACAGTGCAGGGCGGGGCAGGTGGGGTGTCTCAAGAAGGTATGTGAAGGGAGGACAGGGGATTGGCTCTGTGAACTGTGTTAGTATTCTAGTGTAGGTGTTTCAGTATTCTAGAACTTGGAGGTTGAGGACATTTGAAATGGTTTCTTTGCTTAAGCAGTTAGTATAATCAACATGCTTCATGCTCAAGAACCAATTATTCTGGATTATAATTGGCACAGAGTTAGTCTTTTATGTCATATTAAAATTTTAGAATGTGACCTTCTCTAGCAGTAGAAATATTGATTATATCATTTAAGCTAATTATAGACTAATTAGTGTGTAGTTAAACTAAAGTTTACAAAACTTACTAGCACAGGGAGCTGGTTTAGCGTTAATGGTTTCCATACGCTTTGTTACAGGATCAATATGGGAACTATGTTATCCAGCATGTACTAGAACATGGTCGGCCTGAGGACAAAAGCAAGATCGTAGCAGAAATTAGAGGCAACGTGCTCGTGTTGAGTCAACATAAATTTGCCAGGTTTGCATTTGCTTCGTAAAGTCCAAATCCTGTAAAAACACTGTTTCTCCTACATGTGCTAGCATGCCAGAAGCTAGCAGTAGCATGCCAGGGAAGTATCTTAACACAGTTATTCCAAATTGCTTCCTCCCTGGCTTGCTTTACTGAGGTGTACTATCCATCTCCCATGCAGAGTGTTAATCAGTTCATTGTCTCCCCTGTGCAGCACACAACAGTTGTAGCAAATCACTTGGTGACTCTGTGCTATAAACCCAGGTCCTCTAGAACAGAAGTTGAGACCAGCAAACCCTTTTCACTTTTCGTATGTCACATTTTACACTTGGACCTCCAGAGATGACAGACAATAGCAGTCATTTGCCTTCCTGTCAAACAGAGTAATTATGGAAGGTGTTCACCGAAACTAAGATATCACATCCCTCTTTTAATTGTCCTGCATTTCCCTGTTCTAACCCAGGATCTCCTTTCAAGTTGAAATACAACGCTAAGAGGGACATGCTAAGGACAACTCAGATAGCACTGTGATGGATGTGACATAAACTTAAAATTTTACACTATAGGCTTTCAAACTAGGGATGCACAAGTTAATTTGGATGAAATAAGACCTGAGCTGATCCTTTGCTCAAATTGCTTATCAAATCCAAGGTTTGAAATAGTGCAGTAAACGTCTTTTTTTGCATGTGCTTCTATGCTTCCTAGTTTTGCTCAGGATGTGAAACAGCAGTTCTAGAAAGACTGCTCTTGGATGTATGCATCTCAGCCCAAACCATGAAATCCTGTAAGTCTTGCCCCACTCCTTGTTCTTGTGAGTTTTCCAGATCAAAGGGATGTGGATGAACTTTTAAATATTAGTCCATGTGAGCCTTTTGAGCTTTGTCCTTAATAGAAACCAAAAGTTCTTTGGACAAGATTCCAAAATATCATGCTGCTGAATTTCCATACCAGCACTTCCTGGCTTTCCTAATGGCCATTCTCGGTTAGAGACCCCAAGATCATCACTCTGGGGTTGACTGGAAAGCTAAATCGGGATATTGTGGGGTGACATACTACCACCTTCTTGTGTTGCAGCAACGTTGTGGAGAAATGTGTTACTCACGCCTCCCGCACGGAGCGTGCCATGTTGATTGATGAGGTGTGCACTATGAACGACGGCCCTCACAGTGCCTTATACACCATGATGAAAGATCAGTATGCCAACTACGTGGTACAGAAAATGATTGATGTGGCAGAACCAGCTCAACGGAAGATTGTCATGCACAAGGTAAGCAGCTGCCACCAGTTACTAACAGTAGGGTTTGTGCTTGGGAATCATCATAGATTTTGGAGTTTGTAGCACAAAGATCTAAATGGCTGGAACTTAAACCTCTTCAGAGTGCAACCTGTCAGTCAGGTTCTCAACGCATTGAACTGCTTAGTGCCAAGCATTGCGTGTTACATTCTAAGACAAATTCATTAATCTCTAGCAGTAAGAATGAGGAATTCCTCCTGATAAAGCTGATATTTAGTGAGCTGTGCATGGCTCTAATCCTGGCACTTTCAAAAATCATGAGAGTTGAGAGGCAGTCCTGAGATCCTAAAAATATTCCCTGAAAGCTGGCATTTCAAGCATATATCTTTCTCTATAGAGTGACTCATACTTGTCTCATCACGAGGACTGCCATTGGTTTATCCCTCCTAGCAGGTATACCATTTACAGACTTGGAGGTAAAACTCACCTAGGGTCTTTACCAATCTTTTCTGGCCTACTTACATGCATGTGAACATGGGGATTTATAACAAAAGTGCTGATACAATTTGGGCTGTAACAAAGCCAGCTAGACATGTTGAAATTCAGGTACGTTTCAGAGGTCTGGCGATGATGACACACTTGCCCTCACTGAGAACGCTGTTCAATAATGAGAACCTCACCATGTACTCAGAGGAGCTGAGCCAGACTTCTAGAGACAGCTGAATCCAGAGGTGTTAACAGGAATTCTAAGGACAGTCACCATGTTTGTCATATCATGCTGAAACATTACAACAGCACTTTAAATAGACTTTCTTTAAAAACTTGATGTAACTTCTATGCTATGGAGTGTGTAGGCTTCATCCATTTGGAATATGCAGCATACACTGCATTTAAAAAGCAGGTGTCAGATTAAAAATTACTTTTAAACAAATTTCCTTGTTAGCAAGAACACCTTAGATTAATCAAATTGAAAACTCATTTTTGCTTTCTGTCTTTAGTTGCACTGTTTGCTTTCTGCATTTTTCTGAGCTTAGTGAGTTAATACATTAGTCAGTTTTACTTTTGTTAGTTTATTCGTACACTGTTGCAGTGTTTGCGTTTACAAAGGTTGCAAGATTAGATTTGTTTGTTTTTTTAAATAAGGAAACAAATTTGTCTTAAATATTGCAATACTACCAACCCTGGATTCAAAATAATGAGATTTTTAAAATAATAATTTTGGGCTTTTTATTTGCTTTCTGTTTTTTGAACCTTTAGCAATTGTGTTTTCAAGCTTTTCTCTACAACCACAAGGGACGGAAACTTGTTTAAAAAAACTCCCCCTAAATCTGAGATTTTCATACAATCACACAACTGCAGGGATTGAGGCTGTATGAAAAGCACCAATTATAGCTAGACTAATAATACAGTTATGAGAGTTGCCAACATGGGAATGTAAAATCTAAATGCTGGGATTTTCAGTGGAACCCAAGGAGTCAGGTACCAAATCCTAATGAAATTGAATTCCTTTAGACTCCTTTGAGAATTGAAGCTAGACATTAAGTCATTTGACCAGACAGTGTTCCTTTAAAATAAAAGGAGCATGTGTGTAATTTGTACACCACAGTGTGTGTGGGCTTGTCTGCTTGGGGAAGTTAACTGGTATAGTTTTGGTGGAATAATTATCATTAAAACAATCTACAAGCAAAGGCTAAAATTCTGAACAGGGCTTAATTATCTGCTGCCAAGATGGAGGGCGTAATCTGAAATAATGTAATTTTATTCTGGAGGTGGGTATTTATACCAGCATATAATTCTGCAATAGCTATGCTGTCACTTGGGGGGGAGGGGTGTTAGTACCTTGTGCTTCCTTCTGTCAAGCCAGTTCCTTTCCTTTGATCAGAATAAGCAGCTAATTAGGTTTCTGTGTAACTATGTCATTGGCATAATAACATGGCTTTTTAAAATGTAGTCTGTCTTCTACAGGGCTCATCCAAAATAATGGACTTTGCTTGTAGATTGTTTTAATGGCCATTTTCTACAGCCAGTTTATTGATGCAATGCCATTATACTGTAAAAACGATACATTTATTTTAACACACAAGAATATGACCAAACCATTAAACCGTATACAATCGCCAAACTGGACAGTGAAAACTCAGAAAAGAATCACAGATGCAGGCTGTTGAGGGATAAGACAAAGAAACACCGCTGCGGAGTTAGCGTGTTTTCTACAGCCAGTTTCCAAATTAGCCAGTTGAACCTGCTTTGGAAATATTAGGGTGAAGAAGGGAAAGGCATAAAGGTTTGTGACGTTTACAAGACCGATAATTGGGTTCTTGAGGTTAAATGGGCTCAAATCAACTCGTGCCTGAATTAAAGGAAGAGGGGGTGGATTTAGGCTTTCCTACCTTAGGGAAATGGAACAATAATGTATTTTTCTTTCCCGGGGGGAGAGGAGAAGGAAAAAATATTTATGCATCAATTTTCAATGTATTTACTCACCATTCCTATAGTTTCAACCTTGAAATTAAAATATGCCTTCTAGTTATGTCGCTGAAGAAATACACAAGCAGTGTGGACCTTTCTCATGTATCGCTGTCATGACTCATCCTTTTCTTAGGACTTGTCTACATAGAGAAATTGAGTGGCAGAACTACAGTGGTATAATTACGTGTACTCCAGCTAGGCCCCTGTGTGGATGCTCTATTTCAGAATAAAAGTGAATTTTACCCCAGAATAGTGTCCTCATGGGGACTTATACTGTTATAGTTCTGCCAGTTAACTTCCCCAAGAAGACAAGTCCCTCGTAAACATTGTGGTTAGAAATCTGATCAGAACTGTTCAGGAATTGTCCATCAGAATGATTTTCTGGTGGAAAATGTCCTTTCCACAACATTGAAATTTTCCATCTGGAAAATCGAAACAGCAACTCCCAGTAGGCAGGAAGTGAAATTGATGAGAGCCTTCCAGATGAGGCTGAATGCCCCAACTCTCTACCTCCCTGGCTGTCAGCCTCCTCCCAGCTTTGGCAGCCAGCAGTCCACCTGGAAGGCTCTTGTTGGTTTCACTTTGTCTGTAGAAAGCTGCAAAATTCCAATCTTTTTCAATGGGATTTTCCTGGAAATCCCTTCCCATGGAAAACTTCACATTTTTGTCCCAAAGCAGGACGAAAAGACAAACTTTTTCAAAAATACGATGTTTTTCGTGGGATGGGATTTCCATTTTCCAGTCACCTCTAAATCAAACTGCTCTTAAACAGAGGATGCTGCCCACCTAAAAATAACCCAAACTGCTTTTAGTTTTCCTTTGCTAAAGTCACTGCTGCACTTACGTTACTGAACTATAAATTAAAATTAAACCACTAAGGTATTAGAATAGGGTTCTAAAGTGTAGTCCATAGATCAGATGTTCCAAAGAAGGCTGGCTGAGCACATGGTGCTGGCTCTCTTCCTTGTTTCCAACTGCTAAAGTTTTTATTAAAAGGCCACTAAAATACATTACTTTCCTAATATTACTTTTCCATGTTAGCAATTGATCAGTGGGAGGGGAGTTGTGGCTGGGTGATGGGGAATGGGAGAGGAGGTGACTATTATGGTATAAGACTGTGTCCTTGAAGAAGTCTGAGTACAGAAATCCCTCAGGGCATATGTGGTTCTGGTTTCTAAACTTCCATAAACCTTTTTGTCTCCTAGATCCGGCCTCACATTGCCACCCTGCGCAAGTACACCTATGGCAAGCACATTTTGGCCAAGCTGGAGAAATATTACATGAAAAATGGGGTTGACTTAGGGCCAATTTGTGGACCACCAAATGGTATCATTTGAGACAATGAATTTCAGAGAAACTCACTGGCCATCAGGCATTTAAAAACCAGCAACCGACAATATTCCAATATACAGTTAGAAAATGTTTTATGGTTGCTAAACTACTAAAAATACAAACAAAAAATAAGCCTTTGTAAATTTCTTTAATTTTATTATGCATAACATGTACTAATTATTTTTTTTAATTAACTAATTGCCCTGCTGTTTTACTGGTGTATAGAATACTTGTACATAGGTATCAGATGTACATGGGAGGCCACATTTTTGTTCACTGTTGTATCTATATTCCAAATGTGGAAACTTTCAGGGTGGTTGGTTTGAAGAAAAAAAAATGTTTTTAATTCATCCGCCTCGCAGGTGACTTTTTTGCAAATACCTGTTTTTCTCCTTTTATTCAAAACTCAGCAAGAAGTTTGAATTTTAGTTAAATGGCAAAAAACCCGCATTTAACGCTGTTTATAAATATTAAAAAAAAATTCAACTTGCTAAAGCTTCAGTTTAAAAAATTTTTTAAGTTTTTGAAACTTTTTAATTGCTTTTTCTGTTTTGTTTTTGGAGTATAACATGCTAAAGAAGGTAGCTTAGCAGTCAGTTTTGAAAGAAAACGTAAGCACCCAGAAAGTTTTTAAATCAAGAAGGGCGGGTGTATTTGTTTACTGCCTACTCAGTTTGTTCTGTTAACACTGAAAGACAAAATTTGATTATTTAGCATGAGGAAAAAAAAATCCAACTCAGCTTTGGTCTTGCTTCTATAAATATATAGTGTATACTTGGTGTAGACTTTACATATATAAAAATTTGTAGTATTTTCTTGTTTTGATGTCTAATCTGTATCTATAATGTACCCTAGTAGTGGAACATACTTTTGATTGTACAATTGTACATTTGTAAACCTCTGTAATGTAAATGTGGAGAAGTTTGAATCAACATAAACCCGTTTTTTGGTAAGAAAAAAATTAGCAAAACCTGTGCATTTCAGTGTATATTCACACCTTTTATGGTCGTAGCATATAGTGTTGTATATTGTAAATTGTAATTTCAACCAGAAGTAAATTTTTTCTTTTGAAGGAAATGTTCTCTTTATACAGCCTAGTTAATGTTTAAAAAAAAAAAGCTTGGTTTTATTTGTCACCTAGTCGAACAGTAGCGATCCTTTCTAAATGTTATACAGAATGATTCAGTTCAAAATAGTGTTCTTTTGAATCTTAAAAAAGTAATGTTTTGCTTATTTTGTGACAGTAAAAAAAAGTGCAAAAGTACAGAATCCCCTAGTTTTCCTTACAATCAGAGTCCCCTTTCACCTTGTAAAGTGTGAATCACCTTCCCTTTTTGTACAGAAGATGAACTGTATTTTGCATTTTGTCTACTTGTAAGTGAATGTAACATACTGTCAATTTTCCTTGTTTGAATATAGAATTGTAACACTACACGGTGTACATTTACAGAGCCTTGTGTATATTTCCAATGAACTTTTTTGCAAGCACACTTGTAACCATATGTGTATAATTAACAAACCTGTGTATGCTTATGCCTGGGCGACTATTTTTTGTAACTCTTGTGTAGATTGTCTCTAAACAACGTGTGATCTTTATTTTGAAAAATACAGAACTTTGGAATCTGGGTTTGTGCTTTATTTGAACATTTTCAGTATAGTGCCACCAGGACAGATTTTCTTATTGCCTTTGCCTCTTTCGTTCTGGCCTTAAAGATCTCTCTCAAAACAATTTTAAAAGGATGATGCACTGGGTAAGGAATCTATGGATAGTAATTCCATGCTTGAATAATAAGAATATAGCAGTAGGGATATATTACAGACCACCTGACCAGGATGGTGATAGTGACTGAAATGCTCAGGGAGATTAGAGAGGCTATTAAAATAAAAAAAAAACTCAATAATAATGGGGGATTTCAACTATCCCCATATTGACTTCATATATATCACCTCAGGAAGGGATGCAGAGAGAGAGTTTCTTGACACCTTAAATGACGGCTTCTTGGAGCAGCTAGTCCTGGAACTCACAAGAGGAGAGGTAATTCTTGATTTAGTCCTGAATGGAGCACAGGATCAGGTCCAAGAGTTGAATATAGCTGGACCGCTTATTAATAGGGACATAATATAATTAAATTTAACATCCCTGTGACAGGGAAAATGGCCCAACACTGTAGCATTTAATTTCAGAAAGGGGAACTACACAAAAATGAGGAGGTTAGTTAAACAGAAACTAAAAGGTTCAGCACCAAAAGTAAAATCCCTGCAAGCTGCATGAAAACTTTTTCAAGACACCATAACAGAGGCTCAACTTAAATGTATACCCCAACTCAGAAAACAGAAAGAACCAAAAAAGAGCCACCGTGACTAAACAACAAAGTAAAAGAAGCAGTGAGAGGCAAAAAGGCATCATTTAAAAAGTGGAAGTTAAATCCTAGTGAGGAAAATAGAAAGTAGCATAAACTGGCAAATGAAGTGTAAAAATATAATTAGGAAGGCCAAAAAAGAATTTGAAGAACAGCTAGCCAAAGACTCAAAAAGTAATAATAAAAATTCTAAGTACATCAGAAGCAGGAAGCCTGCTAAACAACCTGTGCGGCCACTGGACGATCAAGATGCTAAAGGAGCACTCAAGGACGATAAGGCCATTACGGAGAAACTAAATTCATTCTTTGTATCGGTCTTCGCAGCTGAGGATGTGAGGGAAATTCCCAAACCTGAGCCATTCTTTTTAGGTGACAGATCTGAGGAACTCTCCCAGATTGAGGAGTCATTAGAGGAGATTTTGGAACAAATTGATAAACTAAACTAAGAAGTCACCAGGATCCGATGGTATTCACCCAAGAGTTCTGCTGTCTGTAACGTATCATTTAAATCAGCTTCTGTACCAAAATGACTGGAGGATAGCTAATGTGATGCCAATTTTTAAAAAGGGCTCCAGAGGAGACCCTGGCAATTATAGGCCAGTAAGCCTGGCTTTAGTACCGGTCAAACTGGTTGAAACTATAGTAAAGAACAAAATTGTCAGATGAGCATAATTTGTTGGGAAAGAGTCAACATTGTTTTATTAAAGGGAAATCATGCCTCACCAATCTACTAGAATTCTGGAGGGGGTCAACAAGCATGTGGACAAGGGGGATCCAGTGGATATAGTGTGTTTAGATTTTCAGAAAGCCTCTGACAAGATCCCTCACCAAAGGCTCTTAAGCAAAGTAAGCTGTCATGGGGTAAGAGGGAAGATCCTCTCATGGATTGGTAACTGGTTAAAAGATAGGAAACAAAGCGTAAGAATAAATGGTCAGTTTTCAGAATGGAGAGAGGTAAATAGTGGTGTCCCCCAGGGGTCTGTCCTGGGCCCAGTCCTATTTAACATATTCATAAATGATCTGGAAAAAGGGATAAACAGTAAGGTGGGAAAATTTTCAGATACAAAACTACTCAAGATAGTTAAGTCCCAGGCAGACTGCGAAGAGCTACAAAAGGATTTTGTGACTGGATAACAAAATGGCAGATGAAATTCAGTGTTAATAAATGCAAAGTAATGCACACTGGAAAATATAAACCCAACTATACATGTACAATGATGGGTCTAAATTAACTGTTACCACTCAAGAAAGATCTTGGAGTCATTGTGGAGAGTTTTCTCTGAAAACATCCACTCAATGTGCAGCGGCAGTCAAAAAAGCGAACAATGTTGTGAATCTTTAAGAAAGGGAGAGATGATAAGACAGAAAATATCATATTGCCTCTGTATAAATCCATGGTACGCCCACAGCTTGAATACTGCATGTAGTCTGGTCGCCCCATCTCAAAAAAGATGCATTGGAATTGGAAAAGGTTCAGAAAAGGGCAACAAAAATGATTGGGGCATGGAACAGGTTCCATATGTGGAGATTAATAAGACTGGGACTTTTCAGCTTGGAAAAGATGACCGGGGCTAGGGTGGGGGGGATATGATTGAGGTCTATAAAATCATACCGGTGTAGAGTAAGTAAATCAGGAAGTGCTATTTACTCCTTCTCTTAACACACAAACTAAGGGCCACCAAATGAAATGAATAGGCAGTAGGTTTAAAACAAAAGGAAGTATTGTTTCACACAATGCACAGTCAGTCTGTGGAACTCCTTGTCAGAGGATGTTGGGAAGGCCAAGACTAACAGGGTTCAAAAAAGAACTAGATAAATTCATGGAGGCTAGGTCCATCAATGGCTATTAGTCAGGACGGGCAGGGATGGTGTCCCTAGCCTCTGTTTGCCAGAAGCTGAGAATGGATGACAGGGGATTGCTCATTTGATGATTCCCTGTTCTGTTCATTCCCTGTGGGACACCTGGCATTGGCCTCTGTCGGAAGACAGGATACTGGGCTAGATGGACATTTGGTCTGACCCCGTCTGGCTGTTCTTATGTTCTAAAGCATAGCCTTACTAAACTGAGCGCTTGGTTTTAACATGTATTGGAATGAACAATATGATTAACAAGGTATTTCCTAGTTCCATGTGAAATTAATATTGCTGTATGTATCATGGTTTGCAGTTTTAAAAAGAACATGGGAGATTGCCTTTAATGAGGCTACTCTTATGGGTGGAATTAAGCACATGCATAAAAACTTGTGGGAGTACAAAGGGACTTAAGTTAAGCACATCTCTCAGTGTCTGCAGTGGGGTTTAAGGCCCAGATCCTCAAAGGTATTTAAACTTCCAGGAAGTTCAGTGCCAAAAATACGTTTAGGACCTGGGTTTCAATGACTGTGTTTCCTTAGAATTCTGCACCACATTGTCACAAAACTACATTTCCCAGTTTAGTGGGTTTTTTAGGTGTTAAAATAATACTCCATGTCTCTGTGTCCATCAACAGCACCCCCCCCCCCCCCCCAGGTGAACTGGCATTGCTTTAATCAGATAGTTTTGACACTTATTTTAAATCTTCGATCAAATAGTAGGTTTTCCTCTACTTTTCCCCCCCAGATTTTTAAGTTAGTCTCTGCATGCAATAAGCAGTAATGTCACACTGTCAAATGCGGTCAGCTGCAGTTCATGACAGGTGTTTTGTTATGCTTATCAGCTATCACACTGAAAATTCAAAGCCTTTCATACCTCTTGAATGCTTATTGTAGCATAATAGTACTTGGCACTTAGTCCCTTTCATGCAAGGAGCTGGGAATGCTTTACTGGTTTGAATTAATTTTGGCAGCACTCCTCTGAGCTGGGAAAGTATTACTGCCATTGTACTGAGGCAGGGCGAAGGGAAGGCCAACGTCTTCAATAGCCTTAAGCTGACTTTAGACATACTGGGCCTGGTAATTGGCCGTGCTGCAGCCACCTCTCTGGGGCAAGGCAAAAGGGGCTGGGAGTCTGGCACCTCTGGAAATCAGCCCTTAAGTGTCCCAACTGGGGTCAAAGTCTGTGGCCAATCTCCTTTAGCAAAGCTGGGCCTTAGGCCCTGATTTTCAGAGGTAACAAGCACTGTAGCTCTTATTGACTTTAACTGAGTTGTAGAGATTTATTAACTCTGCAAGCCTAGGCCCAGGCTCCTGAGTTGGGCACAAAATTTGGGCCTAAAGTAGCTTGATCATCTCACTGGTAGAGCCTCCATCAGGGAGAGCACCTAAGAGACTTGCTTCCTAATTCTAACCCTTAGCCATAGGTGCCAAGTCTGTGGCACAGGGAAAAATTCCCACGGGGAAAAATTGGTGGGTGCTCTGCATCCACCCGCAGTTCCCCACCCCACCCCAGCTCACAGCTGCCTCCTCCCCTGAGCACCCTGCTTCTCCCAGTGCTTGCCACTGCGAAAAAGCTGTTTTGCGGTGTAACAAACTGTGGGAGGGAGGGGGAGGAATCATAGAATATCAGGGTTGGAAGGGACCTCAGGAGGTCATCTACTCCAACCCCCTGCTCAAAGCAGGACCAATCCCCAACTAAATCATCCCAGCCAGGGCTTTGTCAAGCCTGACGTTAAAAATATCTAAGGAAGGAGATTCCACCACCTCCCTAGGTAACCCATTCTAGTGCTTCACCACCCTCCTAGTGAAAAAGTTGTTCCTAATATCCAACCTAAACCTCCCCCACTGCAACTTGAGACCATTACTCCTTGTTCTGTCATCAACTACCACTGAGAACAGTCTAGATCTATCCTCTTTGGAACCCCCTTTCAGGTAGTTGAAAGCAGCTATCAAATCCCCCCTCATTCTTCTCTTCTGCAGACTAAACAATCCCAGTTCCCTCAGCCTCTCCTCATAACTCATGTGTTCCAGTCCCCTAATCATTTTTGTTGCCCTCCGCTGGACGCTTTCCAATTTTTCCACATCCTTCTTGTAGTGTGGGGCCCAAAACTGGACACAGTACTCCAGATGAGGCCTCACCAATGTCGAATAGAGGGGAACGATCACATCCCTCGATCTGCTGGCAATGCCCCTACATATACATCCCAAAATGCCATTGGCCTTCTTGGCAACAAGGGCACACTGTTGACTCATATCCAGCTTCTCGTCCACTGTCACCCCTAGGTCCTTTTGTGCAGAACTGCTGCCGAGCCATTCAGTCCCTAGTCTGTAGCGGTGCATGGGATTCTTCCGTCCTAAGTGCAGGACCCTGCACTTGTCCTTGTTGAACCTCATCAGATTTCTTTTGGCCCAGTCCTCTAATTTGTCTAGGGCCCTCTCTATCCTATCTCTACCCTCCAGCGTATCTACCACTCCTCCCAGTTTAGTGTCATCTGCAAACTTGCTGAGGGTGCAATCCACACCATCCTCCAGATCATTTATGAAGATATTGAACAAAACCAGTCCCAGGACCGACCCCTGGGGCACTCCACTTGATACCGGCTGCCAACTAGACATGGAGCCATTGATCACACCCCGTTGAGCCCGACAATCTAGCCAGCTTTCTATCCACCTTATAGTCCATTCATCCAGCCCATACTTCTTTAACTTGCTGGCAAGAATACTGTGGGAGACCGTGTCAAAAGCTTTGCTAAAGTCAAGGAACAACACGTCCACTGCTTTCCCCTCATCCACAGAGCCAGTTATCTCGTCATAGAAGGCAGTTAGATTAGTCAGGCATGACTTGCCCTTGGTGAATCCATGCTGACTGTTCCCGATCACTTTCCTCTCCTCTAAGTGCTTCAGAATTGATTCCTTGAGGACCTGCTCCATGACTTTTCCAGGGGCTGAGGTGAGGCTGACTGGCCTGGAGTTCCCAGGATCCTCCTGTGAGTGGGAACGCAGGGTGCTCAGGGGAAGAGGCGGGGCCGGGGCGGGGATTTGGGGAAGGGGTCCAATAGGAGCAGGGAGGGGGCGGAGTTGGTGCAGGGACTTTGGGGAAGGGGTTGGAATGGGGGCAGGGCACGGCCGAGGGGTCAAGCACCCACCGGCGCCAGGAGACGTTGGTGCCTATGCCCTTAGCCCCCACTTCTCAAGAGTTAGCTGAACGGTGCTTCTCTTCTGATCCGATTGCAGTGCCGGCTCTAGAGAATACACGAGCTGGGGCGTCAGAGCAGAGTGGTGCCGTGTTAGCCAACTTCCCAATGGGGCACCCACCTTTGTCCTGTGTGTCATTGGGCAGCTGGCCGGGTGTACCAGGAGTCCTCTTGCCTTCTTTTTAAATCTCATTTTAGAGGCACCAGTGCTCTGCTGTATTAATGCAGTATCATGTGTTCATAACTGTTTCGGCTAGTTTCCTAAATCAGTGCATCCGAAAACCCCACGAAAGACTAAACGCAATATGAGAATCCAGAGATGCTATCCTTAACTATATGGCTGGGCCATTACCACCCAACAGACTTAGAAGCACTGAAGAGTTTTTACACAGCTTAACTTCTCCCTTGTCCTGCAGCTTTGAAGGGGGAGAGAACCCGAGCACCTCCCATTGTAGTGAATTCAGATTCAAATTAGGGACAGATTTGTAACAGTAAAGTTGATTAATCACTGGGACAAACTACCAAGGGAAGAGGTAAATTCTCCATCTCTTGACGGCTTCAAAGCAAGACAGATTGCCTTGCTGGAAGATATACTTTAGTCAAACGTACAAGTTATTGAGCTCAATGCAGGGGTAACTGAGTGAAATGTAATGGCCCGTGGTAAACAGTAGGTCAGATTAGATGGTCCTTCTTGGCTTTAAAAATCTATGAAAGTGAAGTGCTGAGATGTGTAGATACAAATGTGCCACATCCCACTGATGCGACAGTTCCCGTGTGTGACCCAAAGTGACCTTAATAATTGGCTTGTCCATGACAGTGCTGTTGGAAATACCCCAGATTGGGGACTGATAATGGACGGCACCTGGAATTGTCTCACTCCTTGCTGCATGTGTCCCGTGGGCTTCAAACCACAAAGGCCTGCAGCATCTGTCGATGCAGGAGTTAATAAATAGAAGATCAGCAAAGCTGCATGTCTTAGCTTCATCGTCTGCAAAGCAAGGGCAGGGCATGTGGGACATACAAGGATTTTTCTAGGGTTGTGAAACCATTTTGTCCCCTTCTGAAAACAATGGCTTGGAGAGGCCATTTCGGGAACAAAATGGTTGGAGTTCCACTAAAGATGACTCCAAAGCCCCAGATCCAGGCTCAGTTTTGAGGAAGTTCAGACTGAGATTTAAGCTTTACAGTGTCTCTAGATACCCCATCACTAGACTGTCTGAGCACCTCACAGACATCTGTGAGCTAGGGCAGATTAAGTGACATGCCCAAGGCCTCACAGGAAATCTGTATCAGAGTCACAGATCTGTTTTGTCTCATAGACTTTAAGGTCAGACGGGACCGTTATGATCATCTAGTCTGACCTCCTGCACAATGCAGGCCACCAAATCTCACCCACCCACTCCTGCAATAAACCTCTCACCTATGTCTGAGCTATTGAAGTCCTCAAATCATGGTTTAAAGACTTCAAGGTGCAGAGAATTCTCCAGCGAGTGATCCATGCCCCATGCTGCAGGGAAAGGCAAAAACCTCCCAGGGCCTCTACCAATCTGCCCTGGAGGAAAATTCATTCCCGACCCCAAATATGGCGATCAGCTGAACCCTGAGCATATGGGCAAGATTCACCAGCCAGACACCTAGGAAAGAATTCTCTGTAGTAACTCAGTTCCCATCCCATCTAACATCCTATCACAGGCCATTGGGCCTGTTTACCACTAATAGTCAAAGATCAATTAATTGCCAAAATCATGTTATCCCATCATACCATCTCCTCCATAAACTTATCGAGATTAATCTTGAAGCCAGATAGGTCTTTTGCCCCCACTGCTCCCCTTAGAAGGCTGTTCCAGAATTTCACTACTCTGATGGTTAGCGTCAAGGTTTCCTCCCCACTCTGAAAGCTAGGGTACAGATGTGGGGACCTGCATGAAAAACCTCCTAAGCTTATCTTTACCAGCTTAGGTCAAAACTTCCCCAAGGTACAAAATATTCCACCCTTTGTCCTGGGATTGGCCGCTACCACCACCAAACAAATACTGGTTACTGGGGAAGAGCTGTTTGGAAACGTCTTTCCCCCCAAATACTTCCCAAAACCTTGCACCCCCCTTTCCTGGGAAATGTTGGATAAAAAGCCTCACCAATTTGCATAGGTGACCACAGACCCAAACCCTTGGATCTGAGAATAATGAAAAAGCATTCAGTTTTCTTACAAGAAGACTTTTAATAGAAATAGAAGTAAAGAAATCACCTCTGTAAAATCAGGATGGTAGATACCTTACAGGGTAATTAGATTCAAAACATAGAGAACCCCTCTTGGCAAAACCTTAAGTTACAAAAAAGACACACAGACAGAAATAGTCATTCTATTCAGCACAATTCTTTTCTCAGCCATTTAAAGAAATCATAATCTAACACATACCTAGCTAGATTACTTACTAAAAGTTCTAAGACTCCATTCCTGGTCTATCCCCGGCAGAAACAGCATATAGACAGACACACAGACCCTTTGTTTCTCTCCCTCCTCCCAGCTTTTGAAAGTATCTTGTCTCCTCATTGGTCATTTTGGTCAGGTGCCAGCGAGGTTACCTTTAGCGTCTTAACCCCTTACAGGTGAGAGGAGTTTTTCCTCTGGCCAGGAGGGATTTTAAAGGGGTTTACCCTTCCCTTTATATTTATGACAGTTAGAAACCTTCGTCTAATTTCAAATCAAGTCAGTCCAGTGCCCCAAGTACAGGATCATCCTTGGTGTGGAGAAAGTGAATAGGGAAATGTTATTTACCCCTTCCCATAACACAAAAACCAGGGAAATGAAATTAATAGGCTGCAGGTTTAAAACAAACATAAGGAAATACTTCACACAAAGCACAGTCAACCTGTGGGACTCATTCCCAGGGGATGTTGTGATGGCCAAAAGTATAACTGGGTTCAAAAAGGTTTCAGAGTAACAGCCGTGTTAGTCTGTATTCGCAAAAAGAAAAGGAGGACTTGTGGCACCTTGGAGACTAACCAATTTATTTGAGCATAAGCTTTCGTGAGCTACAGCATCCGATGAAGTGAGCTGTAGCTCACGAAAGCTTATGCTCAAATAAATTGGTTAGTCTCCAAGGTGCCACAAGTCCTCCTTTTCTTTTTGGGTTCAAAAAGATTTAGATAAGTTAATGGAGGATAGATCAATCAATCACTATTGGCCAAGATGGTCAGGGATGCAATCCCTGCTCTGGGTATCCCAAAACCTCTGACTGCCAGAAGCTGGGACTGGATGATGGGATGGATCACTCGATAATTGCCCTGTTTGGTTCATTCCCTCTGAGGCATCTGGCACCAGCTACTGTCAGATGACAGGATAGCACTGGTCTGACCCAGGATAGCTGTTCTTATATTCTTCCTCCATTTGCATTTAGCTGAATCGGACACCAACAGGATTTCAAGACTCTGGTGCCCAGGCCCAGGGAGTCTCAGCACAATATTTGGCCGCTTTTAGTGTTGTGCTGATCTGGTGGAGAGGTTGAACTTGAGAACCAGAACCTCCCATGCAGGGAGCGGAGCCCTCACAAGCCCAGCACTGTCAGCTGGCTACAACCTTGTCTCTCTGTTCAGGACTACAAGGCTGCTGCTTCGTAGGTTTCGGTTTCGGAGTTCAGCCCTCTCCGGCTGCTGGGCCGGGCCGGTCAGCTCTTCAGGGAGACCCAGGAAAGCAGCTGCACAATGACAGGCACATGGGCAGCTCCTCTCATTGGGCTATTCATGAATGGGCTTCCCCATTTTATTGATGGGGGAAACCACAGTCCAGCGAGATTTTCCCCAGGTCACCCAGCAAGCCAATCAGCCCAGGCCTGCAGCATAGCCCATGGTGCCAGTGCTCCACCAATATTCAGGAATGTGGGCCCGGCTCCACCAGTGGTTGGGCTTGTATTTTCAGAGCTGGCCCATCCATCGGATGGACCAAGGCAACTGCCCCTGGTCCCGTGCTTTGGGGGGTCCCGCGCTTCAGGGGGATGCAGGGTCCAGGGCGGCCTCGGGGCTTAGCGAGGGGCCTGGCACCAGCAGCAGCGAGCAACTCGGCCCCAGCCCGCTCCACCCCTTCCCCCAACCTCCTGCCCTGCCTCCTTCCGGCTAGTGCCCCCTCCCACGAGCGACGCTGGGAGCCGGTGTGGCGGAGTGGGGTGGGCTGGGGCCGGGTCGCTCGCTGCTGCCAGTGCCAGGCCCCCCCCAGCACCCCAGGCCGCGCTGGACCCTGCATCCTCCTGAAGTGCGGGGCCCCCCAAAGAGTGGGGCCTGGGGCGGTTGCCCTGGTCCATCCTATGGATGAGACGTCTCTGCTTGGACCTGTTCTGGGCACCACCAAAAATTATACAAACCTGGCACCCATGGGCCTCCTCACTCCCACGCTCATGTTCTAGGCGCAGACATCCCAGTGTACGCCTCCTGGGCTGGCATAGGGGAGCTGGCCCCTGTAAGTGGAGCAAGTCCTGGGCCAGAAAGCATGCTCCCAGTTTGGCCACATAAGAGGGTGGGGCAGCAGCTGGGGCTATAAAGGGCGAGGGAATATGGGAGAGGGAGGAGGCCCCTGGTGAAAGGCTGAAGGGTAGCAGAGGGGATGGCCAGCTAACCAGTTGATCTCCCTGAGCTAAAGCATGGGGGCTGAAGGGAGCTGCTGTCTGAGCACTGAACCAGAGCAGTAGGCTTCCCTGCTGATGTCTCTCCGTCCTGGAGCCAGAGGGCTGAGGACCAGGGGAAGAGTGGCAGGGAAGACTGGCTGGCCTGCCTGAGATGAGAGGTTAATGGATTGGGGGGATTGATGATCGGATGAACTCCCAGCAGAGAGGCCGGGGGCTCTGGCTGGGAAAGGCAGGGCTGCACTCTGGCAGGACCGGAGAGGGGTGAAGAAGAGCCTAGGTGCGATGGTAGACGCAGTAGTGTGGCATGTGCTACGTTGAAGGACTAGATGTGGTGGGATTTGAAGGACTCTCTGCACTGGGGTGGCAAACAGACTCTTGGGACTCTTATGGCTCATTTGCACTGTGTGCTTGGAGCACACCAGCCCTGAGGAGGGCGTTAAGGAGGCAAGACAGCCTGTTGTGGAGTACTGGGGGGTCCGAGATGGAAAGTGGGATGGTGGCATCCATCTTAGGACACCCAGCTGCAACGTGGCGGGGCTCGGGGATGACGAGGAATCAGTCATAGGCTGGAAAGCAATAGGAGGGCATGCTCCTGAGCGTGGCTGTGAGATCAAAACATGCTCCTCCACTCCAGAGCTGGAAGTGTCTGGGGTGAGCACCCTGGTGTATGGGAGAGGTCCAGCTTGCTACCTGGGTGCCTCCCACCCTCCCTGTCTGCTTAGCACGCTTGGCTGGAGCAATGGCCATTGTGACAGGAGAGCTTAGGGAGTAGATGTGGAGTGGCTGGGCATCATAGACCCTGGGGAAGACTCAGTGCGTGAAACAATAACAGGATCTGCCAACAGTATTAGGTGTGTCCCCTGCTTCCCAGGGAGTAATTTGAATCCAGGGCCTCTTGCTTCAGCCACACGGGGCTGCTGCAGCCTGAAGAACACGCTGCTGTGGTCCCAATGTGCGATTTCCATAGACAATCCCTCACCTTGAGACGCAGATAAACACACTGATGGCTCAGCGAGAGGCGCAGTGTTCAGAGACGCTGCCTTTTGCTTGGTAAGAAGATGCACGAGTCTCATTTGGGCCCTGCAAAGCTGCCAGAGGAAGAGAAACAAAATTGCCTTTTGTAATCAAACACCTTTGTGGCCCCTGGAAATTGCTTTTAGCAGCTTGCCAGGCTGTGGCCTTTCACCTCCTCCTGGCACATAGCTCTAATCTCTGCTCAGGCATCCTCACATGCCACGCTAAGCCGGGATCGCCAGTGCATTGCTGGGGATCTGGCCATTCTCACAGCAGAAAGCAAATACACAAAAACATCTTTCCCCCGGGTGTTTTCTGCCTCTACAGCATGTTAATATTCACTCACTTCCGGCGGAAATTTGGCTTGTTTATTGTCCAACGTTGCAATAGTAGCAGGTTCTTGGAACCCAGGGGTTCATTTGATTGTTTCTTCCAATTAAAACCCACCTGCATTAGAGTTGAAGGCGAGAAGGGACCATGAGATCATCCAGTCTGATCTGCTGGATATCAAAGGCCATTCAATTTCACCCAGTTACCCCTGCCTTGAGCCCAATCATTTGTGATTTGGCTGGAGCATGTTCTGGAAAGAGCCAGGCTGGATTCGAAGAAATCAAGAAATGCTGAATCCCACCATGTCCCGTGGGAGTTTGTTCCCTTGCTTAATCGCCCTCACTGGTAAACCCTGGTGCCGTGTTTCTAATCTGCGTGTGTGGCATCAGCTTCCAGGCACTGGGCCTTGTTCTTTCTCTGCTAGAGGAAGGCGCCCTTGCACCAGTCCTTTCTCCCCAGGAAGGTGTTTGAGAGGTGATCAGCTAAACAGACTGAGCTCTTTAAGTCTCTCTCTGTGAGACGTTTCCAGCCTTCAAGTCATTTTTGTGGTTCTTCTCTGCACCCTCTCCAATGTTTCAGCATCCTCTTTAAAATGGGGAGAGCAAATTGGGACACTGTATTCCTGTCTGTCTCAGCAGTGCCGAATACAGGGGTGAAATCACCTGCAGCCTTCTGCTCTCTGCTCCCATTTATACAGCCCAGGATTGCAGCGTTCCCTTTTTATCACAGCGTTGCATTGGCAGCTCAAGTTGAGTTGCTGTGCCCTGGGACCCCTAAATCCTCGCTAGAGTCGCTACTTTCCAGGGTACAGTCCCCCCCTTCAGTAGCTGTGCCCTGCACCCCGTGTTTCTTGGCATACAACTTTGCATTTGACTCTATAAAAATGCCTTTGTTTTGAATGGGCCTCAGTTACTAAGTGATCCAGATGGCCCTGTATGGCGCCCTGTCCTCGCCATTGTTTGTCACACCATCAATCTTTGGGTCATCCAGACATTTTAACAGCAGCATTTTGATATTTACCTCCAGATCGCTGATGAAAATGTTGAGTAGCATCAAGACCTAGTCCCGACCCCACATGCCCATTCGATGGCTATTCCCCATTGACAGCTGCTGGCTGAGATCTGGCAGTTAGCCAGCTCTGCCATCTGTTTAACCTGTGCTCTGTTGATATGGTGTTGTGCATTACCGAATCAACCCCCTTATAAAAGTCTAAGTATATAATATAGACATATATTTATACCAGGTATAAGTAGAATAGTCACGAAGAAATCATGTCAAACCATAGAATCATAGAATCATAGAATATCAGGGTTGGAAGGGACCTCAGGAAGCCATCTAGTCCAACCCCCTGCCCAGAGCAGGACCAATCCCCAACTAAATCATCCCAGCCAGGGCTTTGTCAAGCCTGACCTTAAAAACTTCTAAGGAAGGAGATTCCACCACCTCCCTAGGGACCCCATTCCAGTGTTTCACCACCCTCCTAGTGAAAAAGTTTTTCCTAATATCCAACCTAAACCTCCCCCACTGCAACTTGAGACCATTACTGCTTGTCCTGTCATCTGCTATCATGCAATCTACTCTCCCACTTAGCCTGGTTAACAAGCCACATGGATGTGGGGAAGCAGGCGATGTGAAATATCTTGCACAGTATGGGGAGAGTGGTCAGTTTGGATGAGCTATTGCCAGCAGGAGAGTGAGTTTGTGTGGGGGGGGGGTGGGGGGAGGGTGAGAAAACCTGGATTTGTGCTGGAAATGGCCCACCTTGATTATCATGCACATTGTAGGGGGAGTGGTCACTTCGGATGAGCTATTACCAGCAGGAGAGTGAGTTTGTGTGAGTATGGGGGTGGGGGAGTGAGAAAACCTGGATTTGTGCTGGAAATGGCCCACTTTGATTTTCATGCAGGTTGTAAGGAGCGTGGTCACTTTGGATAGGCTATTACCAGCAGGAGAGTGAGTTTGTGTGTGTGGTTTTTGGAGGGGGGTGAGGGGGTGAGAGAACCTGGATTTCTGCAGGAAATGGCCCACCTTGATTATCATACGCATTGTGAAGACAGTGGTCACTTTGGATGGGCTATTACGAGCAAGAGAGTGAGTTTGTTTGTGGGAGGGCGGAGGGTGAGAAAACCTGGATTTGTGCTGGAAATGGCCCAACTTGATGATCACTTTAGATAAGCTATTACCAGCAGGAGAGTGGGGTGGGAGGAGGTATTGTTTCATGGTCTCTGTGTATATAATGTCTTCTGCGATTTCCACAGTATGCATCCGATGAAGTGAGCTGTAGCTCACGAAAGCTCATGCTCAAATAAATTGGTTAGTCTCTAAGGTGCCACAAGTCCTCCTTTTCTTTTTGCTTTTGATATGGTCTCACATGACCTTCTCATAAGCAAATTAAGGAAATATGGCCTAGATGAGCCTACTCTAAGGTGGGTGCACAACTGGCTGGAAACCTGTACTTTGAGAGTAGTTACCAGTGGTTCACAATCAAGCTGGAATGGCAGACTGAGTGCCCCCCTCTCCCCCAGAGATCTGTCCTGGGTCTGATTCTATTCAATATCTTCATCAGTGATGTAGGTAACGGCACAGAGAGTGCAAATATAAAGTTTGCAGCCGATACCAAGCTGGGAGAGGTTGCAGGTGCATTGGAGGACAGGATTAGAATTCAAAATGTTTTTGACAAACTGCAGAAATGGTCTGAAGTAAATAGGATGAAATTCAACAAGGACAAATGCAAAGTACTCCATTTAGGAAGGAACAATCAGTTGCATACATACAAAATGGGAAATGACTGCCTGGGAAGGAGTCCTGTGGAAAGGGATCTGGGGGTCAGAGTGGATCACAAGCTAAATTTAAGGTTTCAGAGTAGCAGCCGTGTTAGTCTGTATTCGCAAAAAGAAAAGGAGTACGTGTGGCACCTTAGAGACTAACCAATTTATTTGAGCATAAGCTTTCGTGAGCTACAGCTCACTTCATCGGATGCATTCAGTGGAAAATACAGTGAAGATATTTATATACACAGAGAACATGAAACAATGGTTGTTACCATACACACTGTAACGAGAGTGATCACTTAAGGTGAGCTATTACCACCAGGAGAGCGGGGGGAGGGGGGGAACTTTTGTAGTGATAATCAAGGTGGGCCATTTCCAGCAGCTGACAAGAACGTCTGAGGAACGGTGGGGGGGCGGGGGGGGGGGGGGGGAGGAAGTAGTGCAAGTAGAGTGTCATGGCAAACCTGGTGGCTGAACTTTGTGACTTTGTCCTCACCCATAACTATTACACATTTGGGGACAACGTATACCTTCAAACCAGCGGCACTGCTATGGGTACCCACATGGCCCCACAGTATGCCAACACTTTTATGGCTGACTTAGAACAACGCTTCCTCAGCTCTCGTCCCCTAACGCCCCTACTCTACTTGCGCTACATTGACGACATCTTCATCATCTGGACCCAAGGAAAAGAAGCCCTTGAGGAATTCCACCATGATTTCAACAATTTCCATCCCACCATCAACCTCAGCCTGGACCAGTCCACACAAGAGATCCACTTCCTGGACACTACAGTGCTAATAAGCGATGGTCACATAAACACCACCCTATATCGGAAACCTACTGACCGCTATTCCTACCTACATGCCTCTAGCTTTCACCCTGACCACACCACACGATCCATCATCTACAGCCAAGCTCTACGATACAACCGCATTTGCTCCAACTCCTCAGACAGAGACAAACACCTACAAGATCTCTATCAAGCATTCTTACAACTACAATACCCACCTGCTGAAGTGAAGAAACAGATTGACAGAGCCAGAAGAGTTCCCAGAAGTCACCTACTACAGGACAGGCCCAACAAAGAAAATAACAGAACGCCACTAGCCATCACCTTCAGCCCCCAACTAAAACCTCTCCAACGCATCATCAAGGATCTACAACCCATCCTGAAGGACGACCCATCACTCTCACAGATCTTGGGAGACAGGCCAGTCCTTGCTTACAGACAGCCCCCCAACCTGAAGCAAATACTCACCAGCAACCACACACCACACAGCAGAACCACTAACCCAGGAACCTATCCTTGCAAGAAAGCCCGTTGCCAACTGTGTCCACATATCTATTCAGGGGACACCATCACAGGGCCTAATAATATCAGCCACACTATCAGAGGCTCGTTCACCTGCACATCCACCAATGTGATATATGCCATCATGTGCCAGCAATGCCCCTCTGCCATGTACATTGGGTAAACTGGACAGTCTCTACGTAAAAGAATAAATGGACACAAATCAGATGTCAAGAATTATAACATTCATAAACCAGTCGGAGAACACTTCAATCTCTCTGGTCACTCGATTACAGACCTAAACGTCTCAATATTACAACAAAAAAACTTTAAAAACAGACTCCAACGAGAGACTGCTGAACTGGAATTAATTTGCAAACTGGATACAATTAACTTAGGCTTGAATAGAGACTGGGAGTGGATGGGTCATTACAGAAAGTAAAACTATTTCCCCATGTTTCCCCCCCCCCCCCCGCCACTGTTCCTCGGACGTTCCTGTTAACTGTTGGAAATGGCCCACCTTGATTATCACTACAAAAGATTTTCTCCCCCCGCTCTCCTGCTGGTAATAGCTCATCTTAAGTGATCACTCTCCTTACAGTGTGTATGATAACACCCATTTTTTCATGTTCTGTGTGTATATAAATCTCCTCACTGTATTTTCCACTGTATGCATCCGATGAAGTGAGCTGTAGCTCCCGAAAGCTTATGCTCAGATAAATTGGTTAGTCTCTAAGGTGCCACAAGCTAAATTTAAGTGAACAGTGTAATGCTGTTGCAAAAAAAGCAAACGTCATTGTGGGCTGTATCAGCAGGAGTGTTGTAAACAAGACACAAGCAGTGAAATCTTCCTGCTCAGCACTGATAGGGCCTCAGCTGGAGTGTTGTGTCTGGTGCTGGGCACCACGCTTCGGAATGACGAGGACAATTGGAGAAGGTCCAGAGGAGAAAAGAAGACGGGCTGGGGGACGTAAAAGTTTGTTACAAAGAGGAGGGTAATAAACTGTTCTCCTTATCCACGAAGGACAGGAGAAGAAGTAAGGGACAAAACTGCACCGAAGGGAGGGTCAGGTTGGAAACTAGGTCACACAGCAGCTTAGTGGCATAGCCAGGACTAGACCACTCCTGCTTCCATCGCGTTAGGATCACGAGAAGCAGTATCACCGTGGCCACCTACCTGTCTGCTGTGCCCCTTGGACTGTGTTTCAGGCTGATTCCCAGCCAGCCAGTTGCACAGGGGGATCTCCCTTCCCTCCCTCGCTCCCTGCTGGTCCCTTTCGAGGACTGGGATGGCAACAGCGGGGAAGAGAAGGCAGGAGACTCCAGCCTGATGTGCAATGCCTGTGTGTGTGGTGGGGAGAGGGATGTGATATAAGGGGACTGTTAGGGAAAGGGAGCATGTCCCATTGGTTAGAGCAGGTGCTTGGGAGGCAGGACTCCTGGGTTCTGTTGTGATGCCAATTGCTCAGACTCTCTGCCACGCCTGGCTCAGGTTCTGCTCAGCGTCTCCCTGCTGCGAGCTCTCCCCACCCTGCTGACGGCGCACAGCAAGGGCCCCTAACCCTCAGTCATTCTGTGCTCAGCACAGCCCGTCACTCCTCCCTGCACTGGACCTGGCAGCAATGTGGACTTGCTGCTCCTAATGTAGGGCGGGGAGTGACCCCCAAGGAATCCCAGGACTGGAGCCACAGCCAGAGAGAGAGAATTGTGCTGGGCTTGGCAAGCCAAGGCAGCCAGTCGCTCCACCCCAGCCAGGCCCAGTTTGCAGTGGGCTAGGCTCAGGCCTGGGCTCCCACAGGCTAGACAGCCAATTAGCTTCTCTTAAAAAAATGAATTCCTTCACTAATTAAAGATCAGGAGGCAGTTTGGGCCCGTCTAGCTGGATGAGAGCTGCTGTTCTATGAGGCAGCATGGCCTAGTGGCTAGTGCACTGGACTGGGAATCAGCAGAGCTGGGCTCTATTGCTGGCTCTGCCACTAGCCCGCTGGGTGACCACGGGCAAATTGTTTCCTCTCCATGCCTCAGTTTCCCCAGCTGTAAAATGGGGTTCATGAGACTGACCTCCTTTGGAAAGTGCTTAGAGGGCGGAGCTGGGGGGAGCATCCCCCGGCAGATAGCAACTCAGTGCCTATGTCCCGGGCCCCGCACTCCCTCCCCGGGACAGCCCTGGATGGAAGTTACAGCCACCGACTTCCTGGGGAGCTGGTCAGAAGCTGTCAGTTCCTGAGCACCTCCTGCAAGGGGCTGAGAGCCCCCAACCCCTTTCTCAGCCGACCATTAACGGGCCTGGGGCTGCATCACTGAAGTCAATGGGAGTCACAGCAGTTCAGCTTCGAGCCACCAGCGTGATCTCTGCACCAGCGGACCTGGGGTGCGTCTCAGAGACGACGGTCTGAGGGCCATAGCATGCAGGGAGCCACCAGGGATCTCATCTCCCACGTGCCTCACCCTGAGAATGAACTCCCTCTGTTCCTGTTGAAGGGGAACCCGCAGAGGAACCGGGAGCCCATGGAGGCGTCGCTCTGAAATGCAGCCACTGCACAGGCCAACCCCAAGCGTTTGAACATCATGAGCCAGGCCTCAAAAAATCGGCAGCGTGGCTTAGAATCATTTTCTTTTTCAATAGCAAATGTTGAGTCTGTGTTTTGCCATCTGGGTTCTAAGCCTTTAGTGGGGCGTTTTCCAGCTTCTTCCTTGAACCTCAAGGGCTAGCGACCGCATTTTTGGCCTTAAAATGACAGCTGAGAGTCTCACCTGATCACCTGACTTGAAGGAAACCCTCTGGTACTGCGAGAGTTGGCAGTGCTGGCTTCCTGGACAACCACCCTGGAATAAGGGCCCAAAGAGAAACAGGGAACTTCAGGAAGCCTCTGACTCAGCATCGTCCTCGTATTGCCTTGGGACACAACACATTTTGCAACCGTGAAGCAATTCATACTTTACACTGAAATGCAGCCACTTCTGGGCTGCTGCGGAATGAGTTTAACGCTGCCCAGCCCTCGAGAACCAGCGGGGAAGGACGTTATCTCATTGACACTGCTGCAGGAGTTCTGAGCTGGAGAAAATGGAGAGTGAGCAGGAAACTGGGGACGCAAGAAGCCCCAGGGAGTTGTTCGTGCCAACAAGTGGTCGGGACCTTGGTTTTGTGGCTTATCAGCAAACCAGCACCTCCGACCACTCCGCGTAGCTGGGTTGGTTTGGCGATGACTGAAAGGGCAGAGTGCCACCTAGTAACCCAAACCCGAAGTCCTACAAGCAAGGCTCCCCTCCCTCTCTTGTTCCTATAACTGTGATAAAATGCATTCATAGTGCACCTCTGCACTCATCGTGTACCTCACCTACGCTCTGCCCAAGGAACCCAGCTCCCTCCCCACCTGAGCTGCGCAAAAAACACGGCAAAGTGGCTTTTGTTCTCAATAGACTTGTTATTGGTTGTATTTATTATTTTAATTTCCCAGCACATTCTTTAATTCAAAAGAGCCTGGCGCTGGTGGGAGTGGAATGATCTGCCCCCACCTCCCCAGTGGGACTCTGATAGCTAGAGAGCTGCTTAAGCCCTGATGAACGAGGTTTCATATCCCTGCCAACGCTTCGCTCTCGTGAATTGTAGCAACTCGGCGTACTCCTGCTCCCCCAGACCCTGCTGGAATCTCGCTATGTTCCTGGCCTCAGCAGTTCCCTCTGCCACCCTCTGGCCTTGCGTCTAGCCCTAGAATAGCTCAAGTGACCCGGCATTATTGACCTGGGGTTTGACTCCAGCCGGTTCTATAGCATTGCTCCGTACTTGCAGCGGGGTAAGAAGAGGGAAGTCAGCTCCATCAGGGCTTGTCTGCACAAGTTACTGCCCAGCAAGCCAGGGTGAGAATCTATGCCACGCCGCACCGTCAAGTAGTACCACTGCAGCAGTGTCCGGACGGGCGGGCTAGCTGGGGTGCTGTAGCTTCACATCGCTGCACAGTAACTTGCCATGGAGACAAGTCCTAACCCCCCCATTTCAGGCCTCATTTTTCATGGTTTCTAACATGCATTGGTTATAATTTTCTACTGCCTCAAGGGCCTGTCTAATTGGACTTTGGGCAAGCGAGGTATTTGCTGTTCCATACAAAGAGATCTATTTAAGAAAAAAAGTCCCAATAAAACTTTTTTTATAAACCCTGGACAACATTCCTGAAAGATTTGTTCTCAGAACGACATGTCAGCTGCAGTGCGTTCCGCCTCCCACCGCAGCTCTGGGGACACTGCTGTATTTATCTTTGCCTGCTTTACTTGGCTTGGAGTTGTAATATGCCGCAAAGGTGCCTAGAGCCCTGGGTAGCAGTTGGTTTATTGCTTTTTCTGAACTGCTGTAAAATAAACATGTCGATTGCAGGATCGGGTGGGGAGGGTATAAAAATCTGTGCCTCCGTTTCCCCAATCTGTAAAATGGGATTTAATAATACTTAACCAGAGAAGAGAAATAACTTGCCCAAGGTTACCCAGCGGGGGGAGCTGGGACTAGAGATCTGGTTGCTCTGAGTCCCAGTCTCATGCGCTATCCCCTAGCCCACATAGCCTCCCTTAAACCTGCCCTTCTCTCTCCCGGTGTCTTGCCTCCAGAGACTCTGTAAGCTGTCTGGCATGAGGGCTGCCTCTCCCTTTGGGTCTGTACAGTGCCCGGCACAGGGAGTCCTGCTCTGTTGTGATACAGTTAAGAATAAGCAAAGCTGAATGTAAGAGCTGGGGACACAAGCCTCTCTTCTCACTTACGAACAATGCCTTTCTGCTTCACTGCAGGTGGGAATGGCTGCAGTGCAGAGCGCTGGGCATGCTGGGGAAACTCTCAAATTAGGGGCCAGGTGGGTGGGTAGGTGGGAAGTTTTCCTCTTCCCTTTAATGCTGCTCCAAGAACCTTTTTCCGTTTCCTTTCAAACTGCTCAGTGTTCGAGGTGGCGGACGCAAAGTCCCAGTTCAATTTACAAGGGTCTCTTTTGGCTCGGCGAGTTTCCCCACCCTTTTCGCATGCACGGCTGAGCTGATGGCCGCCCCGCCTGGCAAAGCAGAACACTGCAGCATCTGTTCTACATCAGCACGGCCAGTGTCTGCAGAGTAACTTGGATGGATCAGAGGGTTTGGCCACGCAGGTAGGAGTCAAGGTAACGTCTTCCTCCTCTGGGACCCTGAAAACCACATCGCAGAGGATCCCGTTATATGGGGGGAAGCGCACTGTGCTATCTAAGCGGTCACTAAACAAGTACTAAGGACCATGCATAAGCCATCAACATGAGATAAACTGTAGACCTACTTTGCTGTAGTACAGCCCTCTATTGTTTGAGCTAAAGGAGCAAGTATATGATCTGTCAGAAGTAATAGGCTATTATCCTCTGGTGGGCCCGCCTTTTGAGGGAGGTTTGACAGCTGGTCATTGTGTTGTGCATAAATACCTTTATTGTGGCTGACAGTGACGCTCCAACTCAGGATCCAAAAGCACAGGGCCCTAGTTCTTGAGCATCTGCTGCTGGCAGCCGTGATAGGGCAGCTCTTTTCCCCTTAAGACCTTAGCCACTGCAGGGCAACAAAGTTATGCACCGGAGTGTGTCATCTGCCCCATAAAGGGCAGCAACGCGCAGAACGCACCGGGCCAGACGGGTGGTCAAAGGAACGTGCCACACTTGCCTGGTCCCTCCGAAGACCGGCGCCGACCGGGGTACGCACCTGCCTGGGCAGAGCCACTCCAGGGCCGGCGGCCGAGTTGATGGAAACCTGGAATTCCCATTCTGTGGGACATGTTCACATTAAACACAAACAACACGTTCTGAATTGTGACAAGGCCACATTTCCCACCGACCACATTGTTTGAAAAAAAATTGCTTTGGGGCGATCAAAACGTTTTGTTTTGATTGTGACTTTTTGTACTTCCTGTTTATCTTCTCTTTTCTAATAGATTTTGGTTTTATAGTTGGTGTCTAATTGGTTATGAGATGAGTATTACTACAACTGACAATAAACCCAGTAGATTGCAAAACACAAAGTTGTTTTAAAATGAAAGTTCAAAATGTTCCATCCTCCCCCAGACATTTTGTCTAAATCAACAGGCGATGTTTCAGTTCCAACGAACAGACGTTGTCCGAGGGACAGACATTCCACTAGACAATTTTTCACCCATCCCTGTGAGAAACACCTTGGGTGCTGAGCCCCTGGCTTTCCAGGGGGGTTCCTGTTCATCGAGCGCTAAGCAGAGGTAGGTGCCTACCTCGAAGAGAGGATCAGGCTTCACCCCCCACCCCACTCCTCAGCATCTCCGATGGGCTGGCTTAGGTGGCTCCTTGCCTTGTAACCTGGCTTTTGGACACCCCGCTCTCCCCTCCTGCGTAGGAGCCAGGGCCCCGCACACAAGTGTTGTGGATCGCAGTGTTGGGCCAGTGATTTTCTAGGCACCTGAAAGTCAGGAACTGCCACGCTCGGGCGCCAGGCTTGCAACGTCTAAGCGTCTCTGTGGATCTCACCCAAGAGTCTGTTCATGCCAATATCCCTGATCTAGAATCATTCAGGGGAAACCATCAAGGAAACACCACCCATCAAAGTTACCTTCAACCTCATTGCTTTCCTTTGTGCACCATCAACCTCTCTAGGGTCTGAAATGAACATTATGAGAAGCTGCTTCATCCACAAGAGCTGCCTAAACAAAGGGACCATTGGGCATAAGAAGACTGTGCTACAAAACCCACCCTGAGAGTTGCAATACCTACACTCACCAGGAGGGGGCGCCACGCCACTTATTTTAGCTGGCGGGGAAAAAAGCAGAAAACTGGAAGCTCTGTGTGTGTGTGTGTGTGTGTGTGTGTGTGTGTGTGCGCGCTCATGGGGGGAGAGCACAGTGTGTGCATCTCCTCTGTAGCAGGCTGCTGCTGCTCTGAGACCAGCTCTGAGAACGCTGCGTGCAGGGGGAGTGCTTCGAAAACTAAAGGTGCAGTATGCAGAAAACAAAGGTGCTGCTTTTTCAGAGCCCCTGGCACGCTGGGGCTAGGTCAGGCCCATGGCCCTAAACCCAGCACCAGGCTGTTTCCGCTTTAACTGGTCATTGGTATGTTTCACCCCTTTGCTCTTAAGGGACTTGAGCCCCACAGTTTGATCCATATCTGCCTGTACGCCCAGTTTAGGGACGGTGGGAGCGGAGGGTTCATGTCAGCCCCGTCTCCGGGTGGCATGTGTCTCAGCACTGCCCACAGTGAGGTCTTTCTGAGAGGCCACTCATTAGCTGCCTCCTCTGCTCGAAGCGCTAACCCTCTTGGCTGATAAACTCACAGCGCGCTCATTATCCGGGCAGAGGTTTGCAAAATGAACGCGGGTGGTAGAGGGGGGAAAATCATTTCTACAGCCCAGGGGAGATGAGCAACACAACCTATTAAGGTTCCGGCTCTGAAAACTTCATTAATGCTTATTACATAATGAGACACTTCAGTTCATAGCAAGCTTTGCAATAACTGGAAATCCTGTGTTAAGCTACCCACAGACACCGCATCCCCTGTATCTACCTGAGCCCTTAGCCCGGCTTTTCCAAGCAGGAGAACCGCTTCTGACGTGCGATGCAACGTGTAGCTCTGTGAGGCTTTACCTCAGTTAATTTGTCTGGATTAACCACACACGCTCCTGTCTGTACTAAAGGGTTTTAGGAAAAGCCCCTGCTGGAAATTGGATTGTTCAGCTTATTTTATAAGAGGAAAAATCTTGGTCCTGATTCCTCATTGCCCTGCACCTTGCCCAGGTCTACACACACCAGCCGCTCTGAGCAGTTTTCCACCCCACAACTGCCTGGGTGCAGATGACCAGACACAGCTCAGGGCATTGGACCGTTGTTCTCTTGGTCCATGGCCTCGACTGCTAAACTCTCCAGTGGAGCAATGACTTTGGTGCAAGTACAGGATAAATGCACATCTCAGGCTGCTTCTCACTCCCTCGTGCGCTGCACGCTGGGATTTCTCGGCTCCTTCCCTTCCCTGGGGGCTAGCGTTGTTTCAGGATTGTTCTGTTACGACCAGAGGGCGTGAGCAAACCGTCTCTCCTTCAACCTTCTCTCCAACAACAGGGGCCTGCAAAGGCGGTGAATGTGGCAGGCCTGCTTCTGCTGCCGGATGTGGTAACACTGGCTAGTGCGTGGAGCCCGTGGAAAGAGCGAGTCTAGTGACCGTGCTCACGCTGCCGCACGGAGATGAGCCGGGACTGCTGGGTCCCAGTCGCAGCACTGTTGCTGCTTGTACTGGGTTGGGGGTAAATACACCTCTCTTTGTGGGGGGGCGGGGGGGTTGCATGACTTAACCCGTGGCTGTTTATAAAGTGCTTTGAGAGCCTGCTCCCTGCGTAGGGTGGCTGGATGCCACAAGGTCTAATTTTTCAGCCTCGTTGCGCCGGTGGATGAGCTCTTAAGAAAATCTGGCTCCTCACTCTGTTGCCTTTGCAAAATTCTGTCCCAAATGCTCGTGTGTGAATGAGAAACCTCCAGTTGAGATCTGCCACCCTCACACAGACGTCCTTAGAGGAAGAGAGAACCCTTCGCAGGGTGCGGGGGGGGGGGGGGGGGGCAGGGGTGTGTGTGTCCCACACATCCCCTCTAGGTAGCATCGTGTCATGTGTATGAACCCAAACCTCTGCCCCTACCACCCCCATGTCAGTGTGTCTCAGGCCTGTCTGATCATCACTGCGGACTACGTGGCTCTGGGAAGAAGGATAAAGGAGTTTGAGGCACAAGTGGTGTTCTCGTCCATCCTCCCCGTGGAAGGAAAAGGCCTGGGTAGAGACCATCGAATCGTGGAAGTCAACGAATGGCTACACAGGTGATGTCAGAGAGAAGGCTTTGGGTTCTTTGACCATGGGATGGTGTTCCAAGAAGGAGGAGTGCTAGGCAGAGACAGGCTCCACCTAATCAAGAGAGGGCAGAGCATCTTCGAAAGCAGGCTGGCTAACCTAGGGAGGAGGGCTTTAAACTAGGTTCACCAGGGAAGGAGACCAAAGCCCTGAGGTAAGTGGGGACGTGGGATACCGGGGGGAAGTGGGAGAGTGGGAGGAAGCATGAGCAGGAGCGTGCGAGAGGGGAGGGCTCCTGCCTCATACTGAGAAAGAGGGACTATACCAAGTGCC
The DNA here is from genome assembly GCF_015237465.2 of Chelonia mydas. Taxonomy (NCBI): domain Eukaryota; kingdom Metazoa; phylum Chordata; order Testudines; family Cheloniidae; genus Chelonia; species Chelonia mydas. Next base: position 15,013,948 of record NC_051259.2, on the reverse strand, counting down.
TATACACAAATGCAAGAAGCCTGGGAAACAAGCAGGGAGAATTGGAGGTCCTGGCACAGTCAAGGAATTATGATGTGATTGGAATAACAGAGACTTGGTGGGATAACTCACATGACTGGAGCACTGTCATGGATGGATATAAACTGTTTAGGAAGGACAGGCAGGGCAGAAAAGGTGGGAGAGTTGCACTGTATGTAAGAGAGCAGTATGACTGCTCAGAGCTCCAGTATGAAACTGCAGAAAAACCTGAGAGTCTCTGGATTAAGTTTAGAAGCTTGAGCAACAAGGGTGATGTCGTGGTGAGAGTCTGCTATAGACCACCGGACCAGGGGGATGAGGTGGACGAGGCTTTCTTCTGGCAACTAACGGAAGTTACTAGTTCGCAGGCCCTGGTTCTCATGGGAGACTTCAGTCACCCTAATATCTGCTGGGAGAGCAATACAGCGGTGCACAGACAATCCAGGAAGTTTTTGGAAAGTATAGGGGACAATTTCCTGGTGCAAGTGCTGGAGGAACCAACTAGGGGCAGAGCTCTTCTTGACCTGCTGTTCACAGACCGGGAAGAATTAGTAGGGGAAGCAAAAGTGGATGGGAACCTGGGAGGCAGTGACCATGAGATGGTTGAGTTCAGGATCCTGACACAGGGAAGAAAGGAGAGCAGCAGAATACGGACCCTGGACTTCAAAAAAGCAGATTTTGACAACCTCAGGGAACTGATGGGCAGGATCCCCTGGGAGAATAACATGAGGGGGAAAGGAGTCCAGGAGAGCTGGCTGCATTGTAAAGAATCCTTATTGAGGTTACAGGGACAAACCATCCCGGTGTGTGGAAAGAATAGTAAATATGGCAGGCGACCAATTTGGCTTAACAGTGAAATCCTTGCTGATCTTAAACACAAAAAAGAAGCTTACAAGAAGTAGAAGATTGGACAAATGACCAGGGAAGAGTATAAAAATATTGCTCGGGCATGCAGGAGTGAAATCAGGAAGGCCAAATCACACCTGGAGATGCAGCTAGCAAGAGATGTAAAGAGTAACAAGAAGGGTTTCTTCAGGTATGTTAGCAACAAGAAGAAAGTCAAGGAAAGTGTGGGCCCCTTACTGAATGAGGGAAGCAACCTAGTGACAGAGGATGTGGAAAAAGCTAATGTACTCAATGCTTTTTTTGCCTCTGTCTTCACGAACAAGGTCAGCTCCCAGACTACTGCACTGGGCAGCACAGCATGGGAAGGAGGTGACCAGCCCTCTGTGGAGAAAGAAGTGGTTCGGGACTATTTAGAAAAGCTGGACGAGCACAAGTCCATGGGGCCGGATGCCTTGCATCCGAGGGTGCTAAAGGAGTTGGCGGCTGTGATTGCAGAGCCATTGGCCATTATCTTTGAAAACTCGTGGCGATCGGGGGAGGTCCCGGACGACTGGAAAAAGGCTAAGGTAGTCGCCATCTTTAAAAAAGGGAAGAAGGAGGATCCTGGGAACTACAGACCAGTCAGCCTCACCTCAGTCCCTGGAAAAATCATGGAGCAGGTCCTCAAGGAATCAATTCTGAAGCACTTAGAGGAGAGGAAAGTGATCAGGAACAGTCAGCATGGATTCACCAAGGGCAAGTCATGCCTGACTAATCTAATTGCCTTCTATGACGAGATAACTGGCTCTGTGGATGAGGGGAAAGCAGTGGACGTGTTGTTCCTTGACTTTAGCAAAGCTTTTGGCACGGCCTCCCACAGTATTCTTGCCAGTAAGTTAAAGAAGTATGGGCTGGATGAGTGCACTATAAGGTGGATAGAAAGCTGGCTAGATTGTCGGGCTCAACGGGTAGTGATCAATGGCTCCATGTCTAGTTGGCAGCCGGTATCAAATGGAGTGCCCCAAGGGTCAGTCCTCGGGCCGGTTTTTTTCAATATCTTCATTAATGATCTGGAGGGTGGTGTGGATTGCACCCTCAGCAAGTTTGCGGATGACAATAAACTGGAAGGAGAGGTAGATACGCTGGAGGGTAGGGATAGGATACAGAGGGACCTAGACAAATTAGAGGATTGGGCCAAAAGAAATCTGATGGGGTTCAACAAGGACAAAAGCAGAGTCCTGCACTTGGGACGGAAGAATCTCATTCACCGCTACAGACTAGGGACTGAATGGCTCGGCAGCAGTTCTTCAGAAAAGGACCTAGGGGTTACAGTGGACGAAAAGCTGGATATGTGTCAACAGTGTGCCCTTGTTGCCAAGAAGGCCAATGGCATTTTGGGATGTATAAGTAGGGGCATTGCCAGCAGATCGAGGGACGTGATCGTTCCCCTCTATTTGATATTGGTGAGGCCTCATCTGGAGTACTGTGTCCAGTTTTGGGCCCCACACTACAAAAAGGGATGTGGAAAAATTGGAAAACGTCCAGCGGAGGGCAACAAAAATGATTAGGGGACTGGAACACACGACTTATGAGGAGAGGCTGAGGGAACTGGGATTGTTTAGTCTGCGGAAGAGAAGAATGAGGGGGGATTTGATAGCTGCTTTTAACTACCTGAAAGGGGGTTCCAAAGAGGATGGATCTAGACTGTTCTCAATGGTAGCAGATGACAGAACAAGGAGTAATGGTCTCAAGTTGCAGTGGGGGAGGTTTAGGTTGGATATTAGGAACAACTTTTTCACTAGGAGGGTGGTGAAGCACTGGAATGCGTTACCTAGGGAGGTGGTGGAATCTCCTTCCTTAGAAGTTTTTAAGGTCAGGCTTGACAAAGCCCTGGCTGGGATGATTTAGTTGGGGATTGGTCCTGCTCTGAGCAGGGGGTTGGACTAGATGACCTCCTGAGGTCCCTTCCAACCCTGATATTCTCTGATTCTATGAAGGGCTGCCTGAGCTCCTGCTGAATAGCTGCCTTCTTTGCATGCACAGCTCTGTCTAAGATCTTGAGGGTGAAGGCTGGGATGTGGAAGCAAATGGCAGGTCTCTCCTCGCCATGCTGGCGTGTAGCAGGGAGGAGATCAGCCAACACTAGTGGGCTCTGGAACCAGATGACGAAAGGGACCTGTTTTCCCCAGAGCTGCAATGAGTCAATGGTGATGCTGCCGAGACGCCGCGCTCCTCCCCAGAGGGCTTTTAACACAGGAAAGGGCAGGGGCAGGGTGTGCCGCTCTGCAGGTAATAACCGCGCCTGCACTGCACGGCCAGAGTGCCGTGGGGCACTGCCACTATTTAAACCAAGGATGAGTCAGCCCCTCGCTCTGAGCTGCTAAGACATCTCTGCTCTCTCCCTCCGCACCTGGCCCTGTGGAGTGCTGGGAAGGCAGCAAGTGGTCCCAGATCAGGAGTATCAAAGCTGCCCTGGCTGAGTTGTGTAGTTGGGCAGCCCCATGCTGGAAGAAGAGGTCGGACATACAGGGCATGAGGGGAACATCCCAGAACTCATTGCTGCTCCCCAGTTGCAGGAGCAGATGGGCCCCTTTTGTGGAAAGATACCTCCCATGACGTGGGATCTCAGGGACAGCGTAACCTCATAGCTAGTGCAGGAAGTGGGAGTCAGGACTCCTGGGTTCTATTCCCAGGTATTTAAAGGCCCCATCTCTTCTGGTTGAGGCCACAGCCCCCGCTCAGGACTCTGGAGTACCGGTAAGTCCTTTAAGTTACTTTCACCCTTGTTACGGTTCTCACACCTCAGTGCCCGACGCTCGGCTCCTACCTGGGACTGGCCAGATTTTCAGAACCTGCAGGGCCCATTGACTTCAGCAGGAGCTGGGGGGTTTCAGAAATCAAGCCAGTCTATCTTCAGGCATGACTTGCCCTTGGTGAATCCATGCTGACTGTTCCTGATCACTTTCCTCTCCTCTAAGTGCTTCAGAATTGATTCCTTGAGGACCTGCTCCATGATTTTTCCAGGGACTGAGGTGAGGCTGACTGGCCTGTAGTTCCCAGGATCCTCCTTCTTCCCTTTTTTAAAGATGGCCAGTACCTTAGCCTTTTTCCAGTCGTCCGGGACCTCCCCCGATCGCCATGAGTTTTCAAAGATAATGGCCAATGGCTCTGCAATCACATCCGCCAACTCCTTTAGCACCCTTGGAGGCAACGCATCCGGCCCCATGGACTTGTGCACGTCCAGCTTTTCTAAATAGTCCCTAACCATATCCCTAAGTTGGAGAGACTTTTAGGGCCAGAGGGGCCCATTATAATTCTCTAGTCTGACCCCTGGTGTAGCATGGGCTGGAGCCTGCATTGAATCCATAGGTTCTCACTGAGGTAGAGCGAAGCTTCTAGAAAGACACCCTGGCTTGATTTAAAGATGTCGGGAGATGGAGAATCTACCAAGTCCGGAGGGAAGCTGTTCCCGTGGTTAATTACTCTCACTGTTAAATTTGTGCCTTATCTCTAGTTGGAATTTGTCTAGCGTCCACTTACTAAGGTAAAGAGCCTTCAAGTTCTCACATACCTTCTCCACAGGTAGGTACTTATCAACTGATCACTCACTGCTTTTGGGTAGTTTATTTAGCAAAGCTTTGTGTTCAAATACCATTTTCTTTTTTATGGTAATTGAAGGATATTTTTAGGCTTTTCCTAATGTGAAATCCATTAGAAGGAATTAGCTGTTTCTTTTACAAATATCATTTATATCCCTTGCCTTATGTTGCCAATTTACCACAGACTGTCACCTCCCTCCTGGACCCATAGAAGGCAAATCAGTTTTTCTTCCCTTTAAACAGAAAACTATTGCAGGCCACCTGACAATGATAAGACTTGGCACTCATTATTCAAGGCGCACCAAGGGCTTTGCACAGAGGAGTAGGGTGACCAGATGTCCCTATTTTATAGGGACAGTCCCAATTTTGGGGTCAATTTTTCTTATATAGGCTCCTATTACTCCCCACCCCCATCCCGATTTTTCACACTTGCTGTCTGGTCACCCTACAGAGGAGTGAATGTGTTCTCACAGCTCTCACATCCATTTCACAGATGGGGAAAGAAAGGGGCCGGGACACCTTTGATCTTGTACTTAAAACACTGAACTGGGAGTTGGGTTCAATTCCTGGCTCTTCCACAGATGCCCTGTGTGACCTTGGGCAAGTCATGTGATTGCTCTGTGCCTCAGTTTCCTCATCTATAAAATAGGGATAATAATACTTCTTTCCCCCCCATTTTTCTCTTGGGGTGGAGACTGTCACACTGCAAGTATGTGCCGTGACTAATAACTTTCACGCAATGTTAATTTAGCATCCCCACTAGAAACTTTTCTTTTAATTGGATTTAAAAAAGGAGGTGGAGGGGAATTCTGGTGGGAAGATTCCAGGCAGGAGGGAAAACGAACAGTTATAGCAGTTAAGCTTCTGTCTGTGGAAGATGTAGGACCCCTGGTGGGTTTGTGCCTATCTTTTAACTGAGAGCCCCTGGGTTTGCACGGCATCTCTTGTACTGCTGCCTTCCAGTCCAGGGACTGTCGGGACACACCTCTGAGATAAGGTGGGTGAGGTAATAGCTTTTATTGGCCCAACTTCTGTTGGTGAGAGAGACAAGCTTTTGGGCTCCACGGTGAGAAAAGAAGACCCGCTCCTCATTGCAGTGTAGATGTATCTTTTGTCCCCAGAACCAGTAGAGACTGCATGGAAGGGAAGGGATCTGTAATGTAGAGAGAACCTTTCCCTGAACAGCGGGTGTGAGCCCTTAGACACCACAGTGATGGGCCTTGGAGAAAGCCCTCAAGCCAATAGTCTGGGGCCAGAATCCCTCAGCTAGGCTGCTGGGGGTGAAGGCCATACTGGTAGGCACAGGGGGTTGGGAACTGGGGTCCCTGGGTTCTAGTCCCAGCACTGGCAGTGACTCAGTGCCTCACCTTGCAACAGTCATGTGTGGTGAGCAGGGGCTTGAAGGAGGCAGCTGTAGCTAGGGAGCTTGTATAAGGGACATATCTGGTGAAGCAGGAAAAGTGAGCTGTAGCTCACAAAAGCTTATGCTCAAATAAATTGGTTAGTCTCTAAGGTGCCACAAGTCCTCCTTTTCTTTTTGCAAATACAGACTAACACGCCTGTTACTCTGAAACAAGCCCAGACAGCTGCTTGTAGAGGAAAACACCTTGCTGGACAGGGTGAGGAGGGCTGCCTTGTGGGAAGAGGGATCTCCCCAGGCACTACTGCAGAGTGTAGCAAGGAGAAAAGGGCGGGGGGGCTTTTTTTCTTTTTATAATGAATAAATAAGGCCTGGACACGTTTTTTTTTTTTTTGAGTTCGGGTGACCTGGTTTCTCCCAGAAGAGTCTCGGGTAGGCTGGAGAACCTGCAGGTGTCAGTGAATGCTGCAGAGGGGAAGCTATTTTTATTTTGATCCATGAATGTTCTTTGTATTCCCATTTAACTCAAACCCCTGAAATACACTGGGGAGAAAGATCTTTGTTACAGATTTCACACCATGGCCCCTTCAATTAAGAGGAGAGAATCCTCATGAGGCCTCCCAAGACCTCCAGCAAAAGGAGGCTTGATATTACTAATGTACAAAGCGAATGCACCTATACAGGCTCACCCAGCCCTGTCTCTCCTCTTGCCAGACTGCCCATGAACCTCACTTGTGTGGCCTCCACTTACATGTGTGCTGGAATCTGACGGCCACATGCACCCTGCTAATGAACCCTCCCCTTTCCTCACCGGCACAATGACCTAGCCCCACCCCCCTGTCTCCTGTTTGATTATCGGACAGAACCCAGGCTCCAACACAACCCGGCCAGCCTAGTGGGCACTGCATACTGGGGCGTGGCCTAGTGATTTGAGGCCCAGCAGCAGCAACTCCACCTCAGGACACAGACCCAGATCCATGCCATTTACTGTGCAAGGCCCTGATCGTGCAGTGAGGTCTGTATGGGTTGGACCATCCATGTAGAGCCTGTAGCTGGAGCAGGGCCCATGCGTCTTTCCGCTCAGGTAGGTACTTGCAGACCGTGTTCAGGTCACTCGTTGATAAGCCCTATTCATAGAATTAAAGACCAGTCTATCACAGACCAGAGAATTCCACCTCCTTATCCTTCCCCATAGCGAGCCCCACAATCTGGGGTTGGCATAGCTCCCAGAAAGGCAGCCAGCCTGAGCCTGGGCTTGACAATGACAAGAGATGAAGAACCCATTTCCAGTGGGAGTTGGCTCCGATGGTTAATCACCCTCACTGTTAACAGTCGGTGCATCCTTCTCATTGGACTTTGTCTGGCTTCAGCTCCCGGTTCTTCGCTAGATTAAACAGCCAAAGAGAGAGAGAATGCCTTAAACCCGTGCTGCTCAACCAGGGTCCTGGTGCCCCCTGGGAAGCTGCAAGCAGGTTTCAGGGGGTTCACCACCCAGGGCTGGCGTTAGAATCGCTGGGGCCCAGGGCAGAAAGCCAAAGCCCCACTGCAGGGCCCTGAGCCCTGCCACCTGGGGCTGAAGCAGAAGCCTGAGCAACTTGGCTTCGTAGTGCCCCCTGTGGCGGGAGACCCCGGACTGGGCAATTGCCCTGCTTCTACCCCCTAACGCCAGCCCTGACTTTTATATGCAGAAAACCAGTTGTTGTGGCACAGGTGGGGAGTGGACTTTGTATAGCATGTGGGGTGGGGTGGGGGACTCAGAAAGAAGAAGGTTGAGAACTGGCTAGCTCAGTCGGTAGAGCATGGGACTCTTAATCCCAGGGTCGTGGGTTCGTGCCCCACGTTGGGTGACAGCTTTTGCGGGGGAGGGATAGCTCAGTGGTTTGAGCTTTGGCCTGCTAAACCCAGGGTTGTGAGTTCAATCCTTGAGGGGGCCATTTAGGGATCTGGGGCAAAAATTGGGGATTGGTCCTGCTTTGAGCAGGGGGTTGGACTAGATGACCTCCTGAGGTCCCTTCCAACCCTGGTATTCTATGATCTATGAACCCTGTCCTTAAACCTCTTGCTGTCAAGAGGTTTCCAGACCTCAGATCATTCTTGTAGCTCCACTCTGAACCCTCTCTTGTTGTCCACACGCGCACCGTAGGACCATGTGGCAGCATCGGCAGGTCTGATTGGAGGACCGTGTCCAGAATGGCCAATGTGCTGAAGGCTGGGGAAAGGGGTGGGATCATAAACAGAGCCAGTAGAGGGCGGTGCAGAGTATGGGGCTTGTGAGGTTGTGTATCTGCCCCTGCTCTGCTGCCATGGGTCTATTTTTCACACACAGTCTCTCAGGGGTGGGGAGGAGATTAGGGCCCCTCCCTAGGCCTTGGCAGTAGCACAAACCTAGCAGGGGCTGATGGGAACCTATCTCAATGGGGAAGATGTGTGTGTTTGCCCAGGGGTTGATGAAGTGCGTGTTTGTGTGTGTGTGTGTGGTGGGGGAGTGATGCATTGTGTGTTGGGGGGATTGATGCACTGTGTGTGTAGGGGGGTGCTGAGTTGTACGTGTGTGTGTTGGGGAGTGAGGCACTGTGTGTGGCGTGTGTGTGTGTGTGTGCTGAATTGTGTGTGTGTTGGGGGGAGTGAGGCATTGTGTGTGTAGGGGGGTGTTGAATTGTGTGTGTTGGATTTTACACTTCGGGCCCATTTTGTTTCCCCAGCCTGGACCCCTGAGCTGTTCCCACGCGGCTCCAGGGGACCCAGGTTGCTGCTTCTCCGCCGCCTCTTCTCCCCCCGACAAAGAATTCGGTGGCTGCGTGTGGACGCAAAACGCGCCCCGCTCCCTGCCCCAGCCTCGCCACACGGGGCCTGGCCAGGGGAGCGCAGCCCGGGCCGAGGGGAAGCCTACGGTAGGGGGCATTGCAACCCCTCCGTCCGCCCCGGCTCTCCCCTCCGCGCCCGCCCCTCCTCGCAGGGAGGGATGGAGGCGGATCAGGAGCGCACGTTTCCTGCCCAGGGACGGCTCTGAGGCTCGCAGGCAAAGCCGGGGGCCGGCGGGCAGGAAGGAGACGCGCAGCGCGACCGGGAGCCGGGCAGCCCGGCTGGACTCGGCGACCGCAGCCCCAGCCCCGGCCGGGAGCGAGTCCGGGCTTCGCCCCGCCGCCGCCGCCGCCGCATCCCCCCGCCCCGGGAGGCGTCTCGCCGCCGGCCCGGGCTCGGCAGCTGCCCCGCGCCCCCCCCCGGGCTGCCTGGTGCATCGGGAACAAAGGAAATTCCCCCCCCGCCCCTCCCAGCATGAAGATGCCTCGGCTGGCGCCGGGGCCCCGGGCGCTCGGGCGGCTCCTGCTGCTGCTGCTGGCCGGCCACGCCGCGCTGGTAAGTGACACCTGGTCCTGAGCGCCCCCGCCAGAGCAACTGGGGGGGGGGGTCCTATCCCCTCCCCCCTGCCCCTGGGGGGTCGAACCCTGCCCCCGGCACTTCCATGCCCCCCCGCCCCCGCCTGGGGATCATCATGGTCACCCCCCCCCCCCGCTGCCGCAGTTCCGATTGTTGCGGGACAATAAATGGGTCCTTCCCCCCACCCCCGCAGGGAGCCTGCCCCGGCTCCCGGGCCGCGCTGGGGGAGCGCCCCGGAAAGTTGATGGTGAACGATTGTGCCTTGGTGGGTCTCCCGCGGCTGTGCCCCCCCCGACCCCCCCAGGGGCTGCGGCCGGGCCGGGCCGGGCTGCGTAGTCGGAACAAGTGGCTTCCCTGCTGGGCGTGGGCCGGTGCATCCCCCCCGCCCCCCTCCCAGGGGAGCAGCACCGGCGCTGTCTGCCAGGTAGCTGCGAAGCCCCGGGGGTGGGGGTGGGGGGCTTGGCTCGTCCCGCCCCGCACGCGGGTTTTGCACAGGCTGGGTGGGGGGCGCCTGGGGGATCCTAGTGCTGGAGGGGGGTCTGATGTATTCGGGTGCTATTGGAAGGTCACAGGGAAGCAGGGGGAAGAGCCTGGTGCTGCCTGCCCGGGGTGGGGGCAAAAGAAAGTTGCTGATTTTGCATCACCCACCGAGTGGCTCCTCACGGAGCTGCTGCAGGGATGGCGGTGCCGGGGTCTGCTCTGTCCCGGGCACTGTCCCCGCCTTGCTTCGAAGCTCATCTCTCCCCGCCCCAGTAGATTTACACGCTGGGAGGGAGACGCCGCATCTCAGTGACCCGTGTGAGCTGCGGCGCATCCCCCGCAAGAGCCGATTCCTGGGTTTCTGTTCGCACCGCAGCTGGCTCCGGCGTGGCTGCTTCGGGGCTGTTCCCTGGGGTCCTCACGCCGGCATCCCGCTGGAGGATGCAGGCGCTTGGGGCGGGCTCGCCGGAGCGGCAGGTGGAGTCAGTGAGGAAGGGGGCAGGGCGGAGGTTTTTAGTGGCAGGAGTCGCTGCTTGGTGCCTGCTGGGTAGCCCGGCCTGCTGGGTTCGCCTTGGTGGGAAAGTCGCAGGCAAGGTGTGGGTGAGGAGCGCAACCCAACCCCTGCTTTGCAAATAGGCTGGCACCCAGCAAGCTCAGGGAAACGCCCAGCCTGGCTTTCCCCTCTCCCTTTGGATGGAGACAAGTCACAGGGACTGGCTTCTCGCCAATAAATGGCCAACAGCCACCTTTCACTCCTTCTCCATGGAAAGTCTCTTGTGCATTAGCAGATTCCTTGACTGTGTCTGCGGTTGGCAGGCAAAGCTTCGCGTTCATTTGTTCCGCCGATGATTGCAAACGCTGGCAAATAGGGGGACTTGGGGAGACTTTTGGAGCTACTTTGAATGAATGATCTGGACTAGCAGAGACTGCCACTCCTCATCTCCACCCTGGTGGTTTTTAAATACGCCCCCTTTGTGCGGTATTTTCCTAGTGCGTGTGTATTTCAACAGAGTTGCTAGCAATGATTTTGTATCTCAAAAGAGACAGATGCACGTTTTCCCCCTAATGAGGCCAGTGTGTCTGATATTGAATATGCAATAAGGGGCATGATCTGTCTGTAGGAACCAACCTGCGCTGTGAATACTGTGCAGCACTCCACCCTCCTAGCAGTAGAGCCAGGCAGATTCTTATGCTGAGTATCAATAATCTATTAAGTTGACCAGCACATTTTGCTATTGATCTGTGGCAGACTTGGTTAAACTAACAGCTTTATTATTTCACTCTTTACATACTGGCTAAGACATTAGTTTTGCTCCTGGAGCCCTGACTTCTGTGGGTGGGTGATGGAAAGAGACAGCTCAGATGTGGGCTCAGCTCTCAGATGAACCATGTTTGGGTGCTTGCATTTGGCAGCGGGACCAAGCGGTAGGTGATTCTTGGCCATCTCGGAGTGGATTTTGTCAGCACAATCAGAGCCTGGTTATATACAATCTCACAACCTTTCCCCTCATGCCCTCCTCCCTGGCTCAGCTCTGCCCTCCAGTATTGCTCCCCCGCACCCCCCTCTGACTTTTGATGGTTAGTGATGTTTAGCGCCAACTTCTTCCATGTTGTTTAATCCACATAAAGCTCATCACTAGCTGGAGACCGCAGTCTCCAGGTGCTGTTTGCTCCATGGTTGATGGTTGGTCTTAAACAAAACCGTAACATTTGCTGTTTCACACCCCTCTGGTCACCCATCTTAAAGTGGGTCAGCATCCTTTGCGAGAGCTTGGAGTGTCTCTCGTGGCTGAGAAGAGACAGGGCTGGGCTGTTACGGCTATAAAGGGGATTCTTTCTGGAGGCTGCTGGACACAGACAGACTCTCTGGTCCCCTCTGGCTCTCTAGCTCCCAGGCTGACGAGTTCAGTCGAGCGGCACCATTCTGTGCTTGCGAGCCTGGCCCAGTGTGGCACGCGGGCTGCCTCCATGGGCCCAGGCACCCAAGGGGTGGGTACTGTCTCCCTGCGGGATATGCTGACGCCCCTCACCAGCTCTCTGCAGCCTCCCGTGATACCTCTGCCGTTCCAGCTGGGACAGATCCCTGCTGCAGGGTGAATCCGTGCCAGAGGAGATCAGGAACCAGTCAGTCGCTATGGAAGAAGCTCACCTGAGTGGGCATGCTGGGAAATTGGTAGATTTTTTTTTGGATGGTGAGGCAATTATGGGATAGCTCCCAGGGAATCATGGGATAGGGGAGTCTGACTTCTCCTCTCACTCTGACCTGTGGTCCCCCAGAGGGCTGAGTGTAGCTGTCCAGGTTGCACCCCTATTTGGAGCAGTGCCGGGAGCCATGGGACATGCGCCCTCCAGGCATGGCTGTTGACTCACAAGTGCAGCCTGGGCCCAACCACGTGTATGGGTGCACTGATTCCTGTTAGCTACAGTCCAGAGACTGCACCTTGGTAGGCACAGAAGTGGTCACAGGGGCTCCCTAAATCCTGGTCTAGATTTCACAATCATGGAGGGGAGTGCTAACTACACTCCTGCTCTTCACCTTCCAATGCTATTTCCCTTTTCCCCCCTACCTGTAAATTTCAGTGCCCAATTTCTCCTGTTTGGCCTTTGAGTGGAAGGACAAAATGGCCATTTGCTGACTTCAGCCAATTAAAATCAGAACCTTTCCAGCCTAATTACAGTAAATGCAAGAAAGGATGTTAATGCAAGTTAGCAAATGTGTTAATGGGGCATTAATAAACCCTTCAGGTCGATCGTGCTGGCAGGGAAATGGATAATTGGGGATTTGGGGGAGTTTCTCTTTTTCCTTAAATTCCAGTTCTGTAAGAGACTATTTGCTGTCTGTTGTCTGGAGCCAGTCAGTCCTCTTTGCCTGTCAGGAACGGTCTCTGTTACGCGCTCTGGGCTCCCCCGTCTCCAGCTCCCCGAGGGGACTGTCAAGGTTGCTGCTCTGGGCTGTCTGGTGAGATGTGAAGCTCTCGGGTCACTGAGGAGGTTGGGGTGGGATGTGCTGTCTTGAATCAGCAGCGTTGCATTGAATCTAAATGTCGTCACCCTCTTGTGATACAGTGTTGGGATGGGCCAGCATCTCGCTGGCTCTGAGGCAGATTTGGGGAGCTGACTGGGGCCTGGAGCTCCGCTCCATGGGGTAATAGCAGGCCAGGTGCCCCCCCGCCATCCCAGCACAGCATGTTCCTGCCGGATCCCCCAGCTAGCATGTGATTGTCTGTTTGCATCTATTGTTTGCATGCGTTGGGAGCGTGGTAAGGAATGTCGGAGCGCAGCCACTCTGGGTTTGCTCCATGGGGGGGGCTGGAGGCAGTGGGGGGCTATTCAATAAAGTGGCAGTGTGCTGGCTTCCAAACGCCCGCCACTCGCTGCTGCAGACTTTGGATTGACCTCTGTAGGCAGGGAGCAAAGATCAGGCCCCTCTGGGTATTTGGGTGGGACGTCCCCCTTGGAGCCTTCTCTGGGGGGTTACAAACACGTCCCCCTGCAGCCCTCCCTAACCCAGCCCCTCCTTGGCACCAGGCAGGGCTGGCTGGGAGAGGACTGCTGTGAGCAGCGGCACCATGGGATGGGTTCTGTGTGGCACCAGGGTGGGGTACAGCAGAGGGGTCACTAATGCAAAGCTGCAGGCAAGGGAGCTCCCTCTCCAAATGGGAGGGGCCCCGCAGCGCTTGCTTCTATCATCAGGCTTGGCCTGCCAGAGCCATCGCGTCGTCTTCCCTTCCGACATGAACCCCAGAGCCTGGCACGCCCACCCCATGCCCAGGTCCCCTCCCCGGCGTAAACACTGACCCTGACCTCCTGGGATCTCACCATGCTAGCTCGCATCGGAGGTAGTGCAGGGGCTGGGGGTGAAAGTAAGAGGGCCGAGGCGAAACCCAGGCAGGGGTGGGAATGGGGCCCAGAAGGGGCAGGGTGTGAGGTGTCCGTTAATCCGTGTGTGAGGCGGGGCAAAGGATCCAACAGCCAGGAGTGGGCAGGAGCTGGGGGATCATGGACACCTGTGACGGATGGGAGGGTTTATGACGTGTCTCTGGCTTTTTTTAGCCTATCCGGAGCTCTCTTACTTGTGCCATGGCAGGTGCCGATGGGAACGACCGACTCTCCCCGCCCGGGGGCTGTGTAGTAAGGAGGGATGGTCCCCCCCACCCGGCTGTGACTTGGACGCTCACGCTGGGTTTATCAGCATTTACTCCCCCTGTGAAAATATCTGCTGGCGGCTAATCCATCCCTGGCCGTGCTCGTGCTCTCTCCTTGTGTCCAGCTGGTGCCAAGTGGTGCTGGGAGCAGAGGGGGGCGTGTCGGGTGAGATGCTCCTGTTCCCAGGCTGTTTGCCAGGCTCCCTCCATGGGCTGGGAATGCGGGCGTTTCTGGGATGTGAGATTTCTTGTGCCGCTGCATTGGGGTGATGAGAGGAGCCCCAAGATGTACCCACAGGCATCCGAGGCCTCTCCCATGCCATCCAGAGCAGTGTGCAGTTCCATAGGACAACCAGATGCACCCCTGGGGGCTCTGATTTACCTTCATTGCCCTGGGCCTCAGTTTCCTCCTTCTGTCCCCCAGGGCTGTGGCCTATTGCTGGCTCTTGGTAGAGGGTTGCTGATGCCCTGCTAGAGATCTAAAGGAGAATGGGCACTGCATTCTTCCCCAGGTGAGAAGATGCCAAATGCCGCATCTGGGCTGACAAACCAAGATCTGGGCGGCATGTGTGTCTGTCCATTTGTCTGGAGGGGACAAGGCTAGTGGCAGCTGTGCTGGGGGTAGAGAGAAGACAGGGGACGAGATGAGGGCTGGGTGGTACTGGGCCAGCTGTGACTGTGAGGAATCGGGAGACAGGGATGCTCCCAGTACGTGGGCAGGGGAGTGTGCTGTAATAAACTCTCTACTTTTCCTGCTGTGCTTTTAAATTACCGAGAATGAATCAGTGTGGCTGGGAAGCCCCTTGCTGCTAGAGGGCCGTGCCAGGAGGGGAGTCCCTTGGCAGATTCAAACTAGTGCAGAAGTGGGGGAGAGCCTCTGCTAGTCCCCCTTGCGGGGGTGCGGGGGGAGCATGCCAGGATTCTGTGCCTGTTAGCAGAGGTGTAATGTGTGCACAGCTGCCTGGCAGCTCTGGGCGGTAGTTCCCGAATGGAGTCTAACTCTTAGGGGTCCAACTCTTTCCCACTGGGTGCTGCTTCCCCAGGATGCCCAGCTCTCTGTTCTGCAGAACCCCAGAAGTCAGTCTGGGTCAGATGGGGCCATCTCCCTCCCTCTCCAGTGACCAGTCAGTAAGAGCCACTGACTGGTCCCTTGGAAATATTCTGTTGTTTTAATCAGGCTCCCAAATTCTCATGTATCCCAAACTCGGAACGCTGTCATAGGAATTGTGATTCTCAGTCAAAGCCATGGTCCATCCAGCCCAGGGCCTGTCTCCAACATACTCCAGATACTGCAGAGGAAGGTGCAAGACCCCTACAGGAGGCAGATGTTCCTGCAGCAGGCACCTCCCGTCCATCTCAACGTATCAAATTAGTGGCCGCTTAGGACTGAATTGTTGCTTCGTTGCAGGCCATGGGTACTTGCAAGTACATGGGTACTTGGAAGGCATTAGCTGGGGTGGAACTTGGATCCACCTCAAAAGCATGTAAGGGCTCTGCTCTTGAGTTAAGGGAGAATCACCACTAGCTGTTAGCAGTATGGGGCTTACGATGCACAGTTGAGCACTTCTGCTTTCAGCCAGTAGAGGGCAGTGGTACATGAACGAACACACACACACACACACAGAGTTTATTATATATGCACAGGAGGGTCTTGAATCCTACCTTGTTTCTTGGAATACCCCGCTTGACACTGATGACCACCCTGTACTTGCTCTTTGAACAGGAAAAGGGAAGCGGATTTGTGTCTTATTCTTCATGACCTCTGTCAGGAGGAGGCAGCAGCCATCCTGACAGAGGGGCACCTGCAGGGTTGTGAGGCTCCAGGGGCTGTGTCTGCTACCTGGATTATATACACAGACGTGGCCCAGAGCATACAGAGGGATTGTTTCTGCGTGCCGAGCTTGAGACGTCTAAAAGGGGCTGGATAGTCAGAGAGACTGAGCACCCGCCCTTGGCAAAATCAGGCATGTTTCAGAGGCTTGAGGCTGAACACCCAGAATCGGACACTCATGAAAATCTTGGCAATTGTGTATAGGAGGGAGAGCATCTCGGCCCAGCAGCAATGCAAAGGCATATTGAACCTGAGGGACGTGATTCTGTAACATGGTGCCTAGAATCTAATAATGAGCAGGGTGTCTGGCTCATCCCAATATCCGGCGAGACCCAAGGAGAGAGACGCGAGTCTGGTCCTGTGTTTGCTGCTGACCTGGCTCAGTTTCCCTGCCTGTGAAATGGGGCTGATAATGTGTATTGAGATTGCCAGGTGCAAAGCATGTTCCTGCAAGACGTTAGCGTTTCACACCACTGGGTGCTGCGGGCTGGTCCCCGACGCAGTGCGTTGTTTCCATTAACGGCACTGAACTCTTCAGTGAAAGCCCAGCCCATAGCATAACTCCAGGATAATAATATCTGGCTCTTCTAGAGTGCTTTTCACCAGCAGATCCCAAAGTGCTTCACAGTCTTCAGTGCCTTTATCCTCACGGCACCTATGGGGTACGAAAACACTGTGATCCTCATTGCACAGATGGGGAGCTAAGGATTTTCAGCGGGAGTTAGGTTCCTAAATACCTTTGAGGTTCTGGGCCCGAGAGGCTAAGTGACTTGCCCAAGGTTACAGAGGAAGTTTGTGGCACTGCAGGAAATTGAACCCAGGTCCTTGGCTAGTGCCCTGCCCACCAAGGGACTGGGTGGCTTGGTTGGGGAGAGGGGATTGCAGCTGAGATACAGGTCTACAGTCCCCTCTAGGACACCAGCTCAAATCCACCCGCCCAGTGTAATGTTCTGTTGCCCTGGCAAATTGTATCTCCAGCCTGCGGCTAGGAATGGGGCCCACGGCCCTGAGGGCTGTTGTTGCTTACGGACAGGACAAGTGCTGAATGGGTCACAGAGCCTGAGCCTTGTCCTGGCGCAGAGGGGTGAGCAGGGATGGGGCCTGTTGCTGGAAGGGTGTGTGGATGAAACTTGGTTTGGTGCTGCCCAGGAACAGAGGGCTCCAGCTGCTGGCGTGGCTGACCTGGCCCCTCTCCCCACAGCTCCCAGGGTGGAAGGGCAATCCTGGGACAGCGTGTGGCTGATCCACCATGGCAAGAGCTGGTCGCTGGGGTTTAGAGGTGTGGCAGTGACAGGGTTTAACAGGCGAGGAGTTTAGAATGGCTACGCCTGGTTGGGAGAGCTTGGGTGTTCTTAGCCAGGCGGGAGTATTGCCCGGTCAGTGGCTACTGCTTGACTTGGGGCTGTGTGTGCGTGCGCAGCATGAATCTGGCTGCGACAAATCAGGCAGGACAAGGGCAGGCTGCTCCTGTGATGCTGAGCTCCTGGCGGGGGTCGGGAGGCAGGTTGCCTCCTGGTCAGCGTTGCCATCTGGCTCCGGTAGGGCCGGGGGCTGATGCTGTCCAGCTGCGAGTGTCTGTTGGCCTTTAGTTTTGTCACCCAGCCGGGGATCTCCACGCGCGCCTTGCTGCAGAGACACCGGTGTCTTCTCGAAGTGGCTTTCCTGGCGTTTCCACCCCAAAATGGTCATTAAAGATAAATGAAATAGTACCTGGGCTGCAGGGAACAGGAAACCCCCAGCAGCTCCTCGCTGGTGGGGTTCGCGGGCTCTGTGGTCCAGCAGTGATGGAGAAGGAATGCAGTAAAATTCTCCCAGCTGAACTCAGGGCCTGGCCGCCTTTAGTTTTTTAAAACCCTTGACTTGTAGTTCCTAGAGAGATTTGCGGGTGAGCAGATGGGTAGAGGGAGGTGTGCAGCGCTGAGGTGCGCTCTGCACAGGTCAGGATGTGGGCGCGCCGGGCCGTGCTTGCTCTGGGTGGGGGAGCCCTTGCCTGGGTTGTTCCTTTCTCTCTAGTCTGTGCTATGGACTCTTCACTCTTGTAAGCACTAAACTCATCCAGCCTAAACAGAGAATTTAGGAAGCTTGATGTATGGAGGGGAGTGGCTGGGTTACAAAGTGCTTATTTATGTATTTTTAATGCCCTATGAACCATGGTAGCTAGACACCAGTGTCTCTGCCCCCACTTATTAGAGGCAACATGGGAGAAGCAGGGGAAAATGTCCTTGCAATAATAATGTTTGCAGCGGTGTTGCATTTCTGTAGCATTTATAAACATTCATGAATCTCCGAGGGGATGGGTTGGTTTTTCTTTGATCTCTGTGGCACCATGGTCAAGTTCTCTCTGTCCCCAATTCTCATTGACTTTGTGCAGTGGGCAAATGACTCCCCTTCTCTGTTTTCCCTCGCCCCCTTTGTGTGTTCTGTGTGTTGGGATTGTAAGCTCTTTGGGGCTCTCTATGGGTCTGTACAGCCCCGAGCACAACTGGGCCCTGATCTCACTTGGGGCCTCTGCATGCTCCTGTGATGCAAATAACAATAAATAAGAAGTTAGATAGTCCTTGAAATGAAAATCAAAATCTCTCTCTCCTTCCTGGGCTGGTCCAGTTGCCAACCTGAGTGCATTGGCCATTCCGTTAGAACAACGCTGTTCTCTTGAAATAAGCTCTACGCATCCCCAGTGCTAAATAAATCATACCAAGAAATGGATGATCAGCAAAGGGCTGGATTGAGTTATTGGACTGCAGTCAGCTCAGTTCCCCTGAGACAGGGCTCTTCCTTTAGGGGCGGGGAGGGGAAGTGACTGCTCCAGTATCCACACAGGGGAGGTCTGTCCGTTTCTTCCCAGCCTTTGCCCCAAGCTCAGGAGACCCAGTCTGCTGTCGCCCCCTGAATTCAGAGGCTGGTTGTAAAGATTACCGTTTGTTGTCAGATGGGCCTTCAGTAAATTGAACTGGAAAGGTCACCGCTCTGCAGCGCGGCTTCCCCGGCTGGCGCTGCCACCAGTTTGCTCCCGCGGGCCGTATCCAGTGAAAATGGTTATCTCCTTAATAGGTTTCAATTCCAGCATGTTGACTCTGCAGAAGCGAGTTTAATTAAGCCCTGCGCTGGGGCCGTTACTGGGGGCTGCAAGGGCTGGTGGGGGGGCAGGGGGTGGGACCAAGAGCCTCTGGTTTGCAAGGAGAGTCGGCTAGGATGCACCACCCAGCAGCTCAGCATCCTTGCCTCCAGGGCTCCCTTCTCGCCACAGTCTCTGTCTCGTGAACGTTTCTGGGGAGAAGCCTCCTTCTAAAGCAAAGCAAATTCTTCCTAGCTGGGCTCCCAGTCTACACCGGAGCTGAACGTGGTTCCTGGCTGTTTCCCATTCTGGCTAAGGGAGCTGTTGGTTTATTTCAGTCTGGTTCTCCCAGAGGATTCATTGTCCCTCCATGGTCCCTCATGCTCCTTTAGAGAGGATGGTTTAATGTTGCCTGCTGGGTGTGTGTCGATAGATGGAACCTGGTGTCCTTCCAAGCTTTCCTGGAGGATGCCCTGGTGAATAATCAGAAGCTTTGGCCCCTTGGCGACTATCGTAACTGGCAGCATTTCCCCTTTAAGCATGCAAAGCCAGGCTTTGACTCCAGGGGCTCGGGAAGGTGTCTTGTAACAGAGGGTGTGAATTTGTGGGGGTTGCTGCGTGGATGGGTGAGCAGCATTTGGGGGTTACTCTAGAGAAGGACAAGACAGGCTCAGCCTTAAACCTGGACATGTCTCTGCCCATATCTGGGTTTTAGTGCTGGGGAAAGGTGGAGATCGAAGTCCCTTCTTTATCAAGGAACCACCATCAGGCTGGCTTCCCTTCCGGTGCATGGAGGGGTCAGCTCTAGAAGGATGGGGGATGTTCAGTCACCGTGGCTTTTTTGCTACTCAAGTGTCAACAAGAGGGCCAGTTAATGACCGTGATGATGGTTCTTGTGATGGAGGAGATCCCTGCATAAGGCATGAGGCTAAGAACAACCTGCCTCCTTTCATGTAGGCGATGATTTCAAATAGTGCCCTAGAGGTGAAAGTCTCTGTACCCCTCCCATCCCCCCATCCCCATAGCCATCCAAGGGCTGGTCTACACCAAGTAGAAAAGTGAGGTGCATCAAAACGGGATGCTTCTGTACTGACATAAGTACAGTGGGTCTACACCAGCACTTTTCACCAGGATGTATGTACTGCTCCAGGAAGGCGTCTCTGCTCTGGGATGGAATTTAGGAAGACAGAGAGACCCCAGAATAGCCAAGAGCCCTGGGGTGTGGGAGACCCAAGTTTAAGTCCTTTTTCCGAATCAGGTAGTGCAGGAACTAGAATTTGGATCTCCCACATTCTAGGCAAGTGCCCAAATCGGTGTGCTATTTGGGGTGGGGAGTTGTGTGTGTGGCTCTCTCTCTCTCTGCTTCATTTCTCACAAAAAATGTAGACAGTTCTCTGTTTTGTCCCCATGCAGGCTGGGAAAAATGATTGAAATCACACAAATGTTCACAGATCAGGAAAACTGTTCCCCCCGCCCCCAGCTCTAGAAATGAGTCTCCACACACAGTGTGAATTACACGCCCCTCAGTTATTTCAGTGTACGTTTGCCTGTAGACCAGTCTGAAGCCCCCTGCGTCCAGCTGGAGAGCTGCAGCATCGTCACCTGTCGGCTGCAGGGGGACAAAATGGGGTGTAACAAGCCCCCTGTTGTTCCTGCATTGAAAGCTGTGACGCAGCGTGAGACCCTTGGTAGTGATAACGTCAACATTGCCGTCCACCATGAAAAATGAAGCTTTGGATTTTGTTCATTTCCCTCCTCCACCAGCTCTTTGCCTGGATCCTGGATGGTAGGTAGCTGAGATATCCTTTAACTACCTAAGTCCCTGCTCTGGCTCCGCTGATGATAGACCTCCAAGGGAATTTTAAATGATTATGTGAGATCTCAAACCAAGGTCCTGACCACTTTCAGGCATTAAATCTTCCCTGGCAGTCTTCCCAGCCGTGGGCCACATTCCAGTAGGAGTAATTACATTCTCTTTGCTGAAATTTTCCCTGCATTTTGAAATGGAAACATTTTATGCTTCACTTCCCTCTCCTGAAAATACCCATTACGTAATGTTGCTGTGTGCTGGTAAACAGCCGCCCTGTTACATCCCAGAGACGGCTGCATTTTTGTGATGTGTGAAGGGATTTATACACCTACAGCAGTGGTCTCCAACCTTTTTACGCACAAGATCACTTTGAATTTAAGTGCAACCCAGCATCTACCCCACCCCGTCCCCAAGGCCCTACCCCGCTCACTCCATCCTCCCCTCTCTCCGTCGCTTGCTCTCCCTTACCCTCACTCACTTTCACCAGCCTGGGGCAGGGGGTTGGGGTGCAGGAGGGGGTGAGAGGTACAAGCTCTGGGAGGGAGTTTGGGTGCAGGAGGGGGCTCTGGGCTGGGGCAGGGGGTGGGGTGCAGGAGGGGGTACGGGGTGCTGGCTCTGGGAGGGGGTCAGGGCTGGGGCAGGGGGTTGGTGTGCAGGAGGGGGTATGGGGTGCTGGCTCTGGGAGGGGGTCAGGGCTAGGGCAGGGGGTTGGGGTGCAGGAGAGGGTATGGGGTGCTGGCTCTGGGAGAGGGCTGGGGGTAGGGGTGTGGGCTCCCGCTGGGCGGCACTTACCTCGGGCGGCTCCCGGTCGGTGGTGCAGCGGGGCTAAGGCAGGCTCCCTGCCTGCCCCGGACCCATGCGGTTCCCCAAAGGGGCCAACGTGCCCCTTTGGCCCCAGGCGGGGGGCACGTGGCTCCACATGCTGCCCCTCTCTGCAGGCACTGCACCGTGCAGCTCCCATTGGCCACAGTTTCCCATTCCGGGCCAATGGGAGCTGCGGGGGTGGTGCTTGCAGGTAGGAGCACCACAAGTTGCTACACCCCTCCCCTTCTCTCCCCCGGGGCCGCGGGGGTGTGCTGGCCGCTTCCGGGAGCGGCAGGGAGCCTGCCTTAGCCCTACTGCCCCACCAGACTTCTAGCGGCCAGAGATCACGATCGACTGGGAGAATCTCTAGGATTGACCAGTTGATCGTGATCGACCGGTTGGTGACCAGTGACCTAGAGGATAAATTTCTGCTCTCACAAAGACCACTGCTGTCTCCCTGACCGCAGAGGAGTTGCACTGTCATACTGGGGAACAGAAATTTGGCTACAGCCTGCAAAATGCTGAGCGGAAGGCACTGCAGTATGTCAAGTGCCATCACTATTATTTATGATGTCTGTAAACTCGGCTATTAATGAATAGTGGGAGACCCCATTAGTGCCCTGGGCTTAGTAACGGGCATTGCACAGGGCTAGGAGTTGGCAGTTCTGTGCGCCATGCGGTGCTCTGGGAGAGAGTGTAGCCTAATGGGTTAGGCAGGGGGGAATTAGGTGTTAGGATTCCTGGGTTCTGTTCCTGACTCCACCACTCACTTGCCTTGTGACCTTGTGGCCTCAGTTTCCCCATGTGTAACATGGGGATAATTCTTCCCTTGTAAAGGGCTGTGAGATCCTGTGATGGAAGGGGCTGTGTGAGTGACTGTGTGTTCTGTCTAGTGATGACATTTCATCTGGGGTACAATGAACTGTGCTTCTAGTCTTTCCTCGTTGTTTTCTCTGTCCAGAGCAGGGCTCAGAGTCGACACGACTCCCCTTCCAGATGCAGCCTCGGAGAGTCCCTTTGCCTTCCCCGAGTTCTCTCAAGGCTGCGCACTCTGACTCTCCCTCCAGTGCAAACGTCTACAGCCAAAATGAAATCAGCTGTGAACCTGGAAACTCGTCTGAGAAATCTGCCCCTGTAGGTTGTCTGCTGCTTCTACCCAGAGGCCACACACAGCCAGGCTGTTACTGAAGGAGCTGCAGTGAAAGGGGGAGTTTCACATTTTTATCTTGATTAGGGAGGTATTTGTTAAAGTTTCATGCCTTTCAGTTCTTTCTAAGCCCCGTTGGTGTTGCATTATAAATAGCTTGTTGATGGTGGGGTTTTGATTTGAATCTGGGAATCCCCATCAGCTCGGAGCCAGTGCAAAGGAGTCTGCCCTTGGGTTGGGAGCAGGGGGTTGATTTCTGGTCTTGCAGCAGGTCAGTGCTGGAATAGAGCCCAGGAGTCCTCCCTCCCTGCTCTAACCTCTAGACCCCACTCCCCTCCCAGAACCAGGAACAGAACCTAGGAGGTCCAATTCCCAGCCCTCCTCCTTTGTTCTTTGGGGCTTCCAAAACTGGAACCAGGAGCTGTGGTTTGCCGACTCCAGTAGAGAGCTGGAGGGGGCTGGTGATTCCGAGCCTTTCCTCCCCTCCCCGCCCACTCCTGACATCTGACTTGGGCGGTGCAGGGGGACAACAATAGTGAGCAGCTTACTGGCCATCGAGCTTGCCGGGCCTTGCAAGAGAGGGCAGTGCCAGGTGGAGCTGTTCAGCATAACTGGATGCTGGGGAAACACTCTTTCTTTCGTGAGCAGGGAGGGGATTTTGTGTGTGCGCGGGCTCGCCTGTGCCTCCGGGGTGTGTTGGATGGCGCTGGGTTTCGTGCATGGGAAATCCAGCCTGTATTAAAGCAAACCTGGTGCTGCTGAGAGTTGCCAGATTGATCATTCCAAGAACCAAAGATCTCTGGTTAGCCACAAAGCAGGTGCAGAATGGGCAGCCTCACGGCATGGTTCTGTCACCCCACCATGGATGAGGCAGGGCGGGAGGAGAGAATTCAGCCTCCTTGACCTGCTCAGTCTTTGCCCTCCCTGCTGCTCCACGAGCTGTCGTGCCAGCAGGGGTGAGGTTGGGGAGAGACGCTGCAACGTGGGGCAGAGAGCGAAGGTGACTGACGGCGGCAAGGGAAGGTAGGGGATGAGTGAGAGAGGAGTTAGGCTGGGATTCAGGGCTCCCGGTCCTGTCTGCCAGCAGCTCTCATTCCGCTGTTGCGCCCTGTGGGCTCTGCTGTTCCCTGAACCAGAACCTGGCAGAGTTTCGTGCTTGCCCGTCTTGTAGGGTCTCTGTAATCTGCATTAGTCCCAACACTGTGGGCAAGGCCACTGAGATGAAGCCCCTGCTTTTACACCGAGCGCCTTCTCTAGACCTTAACGTGCATGCAGATCAGAGGGTCTTGGTCTGGTGGATCTTGGTCCAAAGACCCTTTCCACAGTAGCTTCTGAGGTAGACAAGTGCCTGAGTGCCCTGCACTCCTTTGGGATCCTGGTATGTATTTGCACCGAACCTGCCGACTACGCCTATCACTGGCGGTGAGGCTAAGTTGGCTGGTTGGGAGTGGTGGGGGGGGGGACGGCTGTGTGTGTTGGGGGAGAGGAATATGTTACTAAAATGGGATCTGCCCTGAAATGGCAGGAATCAAACCCCTGGGCCTGGCACTGCTCTCGCTGAGGTACAGTTCTCTTGACTCTGCTCTGGGTTCACCCCGGTGTAAGAGGCAATGGGAGGCAGTCTTGAGACCCTTCCCATGGCCCCCAGCTGGGATTTCTCCCCTGGCACAGTCTGGCACCCATTGCAGACTGGCCCAGACAGGGGCTTAAGGATCAACTTGTCACTTTAATTACTAAGAGCACAGATTAGCTGTAACCTTTCCATGGGTCTCAGCTATTTGCTTACATGTATCCGTTAGAGTTTGGCCTTAGACGGAGGGAGAGAGACAAACCCAGAGAAAGCAAGAGTGCCGGCGTAATTCGCAGAGAGGCAATATACCAGGGAAGGCCTGGGAGCGGAGGGGCAGTAGCTGCTGGCTGTACTCCCTCAAACTCCCCCCCACCCATCCTGCCCTGCCTCCTATAAGCTCTCCACAATGCCCGTCTCAGTGCTGGCTTTGCCTGTTGGGCCTACTTCAGCGCGTGCAAATAGCGACTCCTGATCACAACTGCCGGCTCCCGGCATCCTCTCCAGGACTGGCAGGTTCCCCCATGACAAGACCCCCAGGGCTGCTCAGCAACTTGTCTCTAGGCATGGAGTTCGCTGGTCACTGGGTCTTCTCATCCCGGAGCCTGACCTCCCAGCTCAGCCCCTCAGCTGGCTTGGCCTTGGCCACGTGTTGCTGATGATGGGTCTCTCCAAGCAGCTGGTGCTTGGTACAGGTTCTTTGGCGCCTCCAGGTGACGACAGGAATTTGGTGACCCCCTGTGCGTTGCCTGATGCTGCCTCTTGATGCCCCAGGAGCCAGCTGGGAGCTGGAGCAGGTCTGTCTGCCCATAGCCATGCACATAAAATCCACGGAGATGGGACTTACTGGGGCAGTGCTGGAGCGAGCCAGCTGGCTTGCTGATGCTGCTGGAAAGCGCATTAATTGAGAGAGGTGAAAGGTAGACTCCGACCCCTCCTTTCTGGCGCTCTTGGCCAGTCTTGCTCAAGCTGGCCTGGCTGTATTGTTCACTGCAGCTGCCTTTTCCCATCCTGGGGGGTCGCCTGGACCTGCTTCACACTTAACTTTTCAGGTACGTTGGAGCAATAACAAGTTCTAAACCCAGAGCCCAATCGCAATCCTGAGACACCAGGGCTGAAGGACCGGCTAGCAAAAGCAGACATCTTGGCACTGGGGCTTGGCTCGGCAGTGAGGGGGAGAAAGGCAGCAGAAAATGGGTTTCCAGTCGCGTCTCCCTTTCAATCGTTTAAAATTCATTTTGGACGCAGTCCAGACAGGGCTATTTGAAACGCCGCTCTGTGTGTGTGTGGGGGTGTGTGTGTGTGTGTGTGCGCGCCAAGGCTCCAGGAAGACAGAAACCCAGAGCACAGGCCTCCCTTCATGTTGTGAGGTTTGTAGGAATGAGCTTGTCCCTTGCTGATGTGGAGAGCCGCAGGAAGGTTTCTGGTGTGGGGGTGTGTGCGTGTGTGTGCGTGTGTGTGTTCAGCCAAGTAAAAGGAGCAGGACTGTCGAGTTCGTAGAGTTTCTCTTGGACCAGGGAGAGGGCCGTCCATTGGCATCTGCATGGCTCCTTGCTGGGCAATAAGAATTATCCGTCTACTAAGAAGGAACTTTGGTGCCTGCTGCCCTTTTGTGTGGCAAGTCGAGGGCTTATGGGGAAGTCAGGACAGGGCTGTCCCAGAAGGGGTCACCCAAAGCCAGCCAGCCAGGTGGGTTTTGAGCATGGTTCCTTCGGCGCCCCGTGGCCAGTGTAGTACTAAGGGGACGGCCCTACTGGGGGTTTGGGAGCGGGGTTTCTCTGCTTCCCCTGCAGCTCTGGACTGCTCCAGGAAACACCCCAGGGGCCTTGGGAATTGCAAACAGGTTTCTTGTCTAGCAGGACGCCTGAGTTATTACGATGTCATTTGCTTGCTCAGGGAAGTGGAACTTACTCAGCAGTCAGGGTTTGCTTTGTACGCTGAACTCAGGGATTTGCCTCTTCCAAATGCCATGTCAGTGCAGATAGGATCCTCGGGCACTGGCCTTTCCGTGGGCAGTTACATTTCCTCCCGACACGCACAGAGAGCAGGGTGACGGGGCTCTTCCCCCCACCTGCTGTGTGGTGTCGGTGAGCATTGTAGGAGCCTCGGACACTGCAATCCACGGCACTCATCCGGTGGCTTGCACACAACATAAAGCGTATGTCCGAGATCTAAACCACACGATACCAAATGAGTTTGGTAGGCCTCAGCCCAAGTCCTAGTGAGATGAGATTCCACGCCACAAAAACACTGTCCTTACAGGCCCTCGCTGTTGGGTCAGAGCGATCAGCGACTGAACGGGCCATAGAGTCTGAACTCCCTTCTTGCCCCTTGGAGAGGGTCCCCGCGGGGTGGAGCTGAGCTGAAGTATGTGGAGGAGTCACCACTGGGAAGGCTGCGTAGCTGCAGTCTATTCTGTGCCTGTTATGCACGTAGGGGCGTGCAGTCCCCAGTGCTATCAATCCAGCATGGCTCTGCCCTGGTGCTAAACTATTTGATATGAAAACAGGGAGTAAAGGAAGACAGGGTAGAAATAAGCACAATAGACTCATCGAGTCACTCACCAAGAGGGACGGGCCCTCTTAAATCCATCCATGTCCACCCTCTCCCCTGCCCATGGCTCCTGGAGCATCTGCTCACGATGTGGATTAAGTGTAATTTAGTTTATCTGGCCGCTGATTCTTTCAAATCTACTCCATTTAGTTTAGGACGTTAGACTTTTAATCTGGTTTTAAAATTTTAGCCAACGTCAATGTAAAAATGTGTTTTTTGCGGGGGCTGGGAACAGGTTGGAGTGGCAGCTGGCTCCTAATGTGATACTAAAAACTTGTCTCTGTCTCCCTGGTGTCTGTATATTGGACTGTTCAAGCTAGGGGGGTGCAGGATATGGGAACGAATGGAAAGTCTGATCCTTCGCTTACCGCAGGCAAAGCTCAGATTGATTTCAGTGGGGCAGGATCAGAGCTAAGACCTTTGGACCAGGCTACACTGGCCTCTGTGTGGTTTTGAAGTATCCCATGAGCTCCTAGTTCTCCCATATTAGAGATGCTATCGTAATGTAATACAGTCCGGCCGCTTGGAAAACTACAGCTGTCCTGCCCGGTGGATCTCACTGAATAGCATTGACTCTTATTTTAACCAAAGGAGTTCCCATTTACCCCCATATACACCCTATTTCCTGCTGGACAGGTGGGATTTTAAGGCCTCAGAACGCTGTTTGTTTATCTTTTCTAAATACAAAATTGCATCCGAAGAACTATGCTAAAAGAATATTACGTTTGCAAAGTGAAGCACTCACAGGCTAGGAAATGCCAGTACTAATGTTGCCTGTGCAACCGAAATCCTGCCCCTCTGTGGGCATGCATGTCGTAAATTACATGACCACACAGTTGTTTTCTTACAACCTCCTCTTCTGCAGCACACTGGATGGAGGGCGGACACTGAATGGGTAGCTGCTGAGTATTTCCTCACCCTCCCATGCATTGTTCCCTGCACACTATCCAAAGCCTTCTCTGGAGACAGAATTATTAATTTCCTCCTGGGCTTTTCTGCGAGCCTTTCATCACCGGTTCTCAGTGCTGTATAAACGCGAAGCCATTTATCTTACCAACACCTCTGTGAGGAGGTTTTATTAGCCCCGTTCTACACATGGGGAATTGCGGCCCAGAGATTAAAGCAAAAAGTGTTAATTAGCGTTGCGTGCCCAATTTTGAGATGCGTCAGACCTGATTTTTCAGAGTATTTAGCATTTTATAGCACTTAATGTGTTCCGAGCGGAACTCCCCGTTGCAGTTGTGAGTACTCAGCACTTCTGCAAATTGGATGTCACGTGTCTCGAGCTGAGTTCCCAGTACATGAGGAATTGACTAGCCTCCTGGGAGGATGATGGTTTAACTGACTTGCCGAACAGCAAATGGGAACTCTGTGTCAGAGGCCAAGATAGACTCCAATTCTTCGTGGCCCTATTCCATTATCCGAACCACAAAACCTGAGGCAGGGGCCCGACAGACGACAACCTTCACTACACAGCCTTGCTTCATTCCTAGAGAACACTTCGTCCTGTTCACCGAACAAGCAATGTCCTGTGGAAAAATATAGTGTGTGCTCATGTAGTTAGAGACCGTGTCCTAATACAGATGCACAAGAGGGCTGCATGCAGGTGGCACTGGCAAGGTTAATACTGGCATTTTCCAACTTTTTGGTGCGTGACTTTGCAACTCTAATGTTCTTTTAATGGAATTTCCTATAGTAAAAACAACCAAACATTACAATTGAAAAAACAAACAAACAAAAACGGTAATCAAGTGGAGCTATGCTGACTCCAGACACGGGCCATCAGCGCGGTTGGCGTCTTTACAGGCACAGCACAGTTCTCCGCTACTTGTAGCAGTTGAAGGCTGTTATATCTTATACCATCCTTCCCCTGGAGCGACACACTGCGCCAGTGGGTTTCACAGCTCTCTGCTGGGTGCCGAGGAATGTAGGGACTCGGGAATAAAGCATTCTACACCTGCATCTGGAGGGTAGTGTTCTCTAGTAGTTACAGACCCTCCTGCCCCAGTCTGCCTGAACCCCACCCCCATGTTAGTTTGATTAGGGGGTTTAATTTCCTTGGTTTCCTTTGAAGATCTCAGCCTGGCACTCTTGAGTCCCTGACCCCTCTTTAGGAAAAGCTGGGGAGGGAGAGGCAGTGAAAACAGAGCGCTTTTGTGGAAACACATAGATCTTCCTCTGTTAATTAATTTGACATTTATATAGAGCCTCTCATGCAAAGATCCAGCGTGCTTTGGCAGCCCTCACAGGCAGTACAGCGTATGTAGGCAGGGTGCCCTTTGTATCGGCTAGCGATGCAGTGACGCTCCACAGATGTTCAGGCTGGAAAGGAAGAACAGTTCTGTCCCCAGCTGCAAGAGCAGGAGAGAGAGCAAACGAACGGGAGTGGCCAAATGAAATCTGCGTGCTGACAGCTGTGCTCGCACCCGCCTCTCGCACAGGGGGATCAGGGCGGCGGTTGGTTCTAATCTGAAATACAGCAGCTGTGGCAGCCTGACATCCCCCGCGTGGCAGTGTGGGATTGGGTCAGTGCTAAAGCAGAGGAAAATGAGCCCTTCATTGAGTCATTAACACCATGTCCTGCAGCAGGCAACTGCTTTCCCAGGGATCGTTAGAACCACAGGGTGAGAAGGGACCGCCAGGGTCACCTGGTCTAACCCCCTGCCACGAGGCAGGATTTGTTGCGTCTAAACCATCCAGCCTCCTTTTGAAAACCTCCCGTGAAGGAGCAAGGTGCCTCCTCCCTGGTCTCTCTAGCTGTGGTACTTAGATGGCTGCACACCTCATACTATATTTATCCTCACGCCCCCCTGCGAGATGGGGCAGGCTATTATCTCCACTTTACTGAGGGGAAACTGAGGCACATAGGCCAGGGTCACACAGGGAGTCTATGACAGAGCAAGGACTTCAGCTGAGGTCTCCCACGTCCTAGATTAGTGCCCTAGACCCTGGACCATCCTGTCTGTCTTGTGCTTGTTAACAGACCACGTCTGCTCCGCCCCAGGCCCTGAAGTTGAGGGTCAGAAGCTCAGCAAGATTCCCTCTCCAAGGCAGTGTTGTAGGATGCAAGATCTTTCTCTCCAGCAGACTAGGCGGGATGCTACTTGACCTGTTTATGCGCGTGTATCGCTGCCATCCCCACAGTGTCTGAGCGATGCATTTAAAGATAAAAATAACCATCACAATCTCTCTCTTTCCTCCTCCCCAGCCTGTCGGAGAAATAGCTCCGGTCGTTTACAGGGGGAGTTTTAGGGCAAGAAAATAACTCGTGGACGCAAAGGGACGTGGAGAGCTGAGTGCTGAGTGCAGCAAGGGCTGTACTCTCCCCCCTCTAGCAGTGAGGTCCACACCTGCCTCCCTCGTGCATAAACCTCCCCCTATTAATTGCCAGCTGTGCGGGGCAGCCCTGGCCGTGGAGGTGTGTCTCAGGCAGCCAGGGAGGGGTTGGTGTACCAGGACAGATGCCATGAACTTGGTGGTGAGTTCGGTGGGGCGCACTGCGGAGCACCAGGAGGAAGGGGGCTTGCGTTGGTGAGCAGCTGGGCTGCTGTGTCTTGTGCTGTGCTGAAGCTATTTCAGTGACATAAAGCTTCCTTCCTAGAGTGAATTGCAATGATCGAGCCTGGAGGTCAGGAACATGTGGGCTGCTCTTGCCAGGTCTCTACCTAGTAGCGTGGGACAGGATCTGGGTAGGGGCCAGGTTTGTTGCCATTGCTATTTGGACACAATAGCATGGAGAAACCTTAGGCTGCGCCCAGCTTAACAATCAGAGGGCAGGTGCCCTTGTTAGTATGTGTGTTTGTGGGGTGTTTATACAGGAGGCCAGCTTCCTCTTTTCACCAGCATCACCTGGCTCAGCTGCTGCTCTGCACCCAGGTGCTGCTCTTAGCTCGGCCTCGGGTCTCTAGATTCCACTGCAGAGGCTGTGACCTCTGGCTCCTTGCCCCCAGCTGCCCCCAGCCAGGAGTGGGGGAGCCCACCCCGCCCCCATCTCGCTTCAGCTCCCCTCCCAAGTGCAGCTGGAAATAGCTTTACATTTTAAAGCCAGCCCATAAATATTTGACAGTCCCTGCATCCAGCTCATTGAAGGGATATTACCGTCTGATGGCTTTTTAGCTGGTGTCTGTCCTGCGGCTGTTAGCTCTATAACGAGATCTCGACAGGAAACCATCCCGGTTCCATGCCATAAAGATTAATCAAAACAAGCTGAACAGGGGCAGGGGGAAGGGAGGCAGGGGCTTCTGCAACAATCATTTTTATTTTCCTGCTGTGCGGCTCCGAAGGCAGATAACTAGCAAGTAATGGCCAAGAGAGATGCATGTCATGGGGAGAGCTAGCCCAAAGCTCCCGCTGGGGAGAGAGCCCAGCCGCATTGCCAACTCTGAGCGTCCAAACATCATGATCGAGGCCCCAAGAAATCCTGAGATTGGCTTAAAAATCATGAGGTCTTATTTATTCATTTCTCTTCTTCCTTCTTCCTTTTTGGGGGGGGGGTGTCACATTTTCCACCTTTTCTCTGCAACCATGAGGGCTAGAACCATTGTATTTAAATGAAATCCCGTGACTCCAGGAGTTGGGGCTTTAAGGAAAAACAGCCAGGGAGTGGGAGTCCCGTGATACAATTGCAAATGCTGGCAAATGCTGGAGGAGGGGATGGCATGGCTGGACAGTTGCAAACCAAAAGACTGGGAGCAAAATCTCACTTTGCCCTGGAGCTTGTTTCGTTACCTGTTGTTTGTCCTGTGGTAGCACCCAGAGGCCCTAGGGAAGATCGGGGCCTCATGGCGCTAGAACAAAGACATACGAATCCCCTGCCTGAACAGCTCTTTGTGCATTTAAGGCTGGCAAAAGGCGAGGGGCCCTAGCTTCTGCCAGCACCTCAGGTGCTGGTTTTTGTGAAGCGATCCCCTGGCTGCGACAAAACTGGACTGAATCCCCCAACTCATGTCGCGTGGGAGCTGTCAGACAGGAAAGGCTACCAGCTCACTAGTCATGGCCAGTGGGGGCTAGAATTGAAGTGACGACCAAGAGGGGGAGGCCGCATTTCCCCACTTAGCCTCCTGAGTCATGGGAGTGGGACATAGGCAAAGTCCAGGCTGGTGAGTTGGGCAGGGCCTGCTGAGGCATTAGCAGCTTGTGGCTCCCCCCCTGTCTTCTGCCGTCCCTCACTGGAGACGGGGGGGGCGGGGGGCAGCACGCTCATTGGAACAGTGCTCAAATGAATCCAAGGCCTTGGCTCCAGCCCAGTGGAAAAACCCAGAGTTGCCAGGTATTTGTTGATGAAACAGGATTATTTTATACATCTCCAGCAAAGCTTTAATCTGCTGCTGGGAGTCTTATTGGAGCAAAAAGTTCCCTTTTTTGGAGTTTGGAGTGAGCGACCCAAGGCAGAGAAGCTGAGCACAAGAAGGAAGCCCGGGCACTGGGGTCAGCAGCAAAGTCAAAGCCCACGCTAGGTTTGAGCTGTACCCCTAGCTAATGAAGAAGGCAGGTTTGGGGCTGAGGCCCTGGCCTGGAGACCAGGGTTCAATTCTTGGCTCTGCCACAGACTCCCTGTGTGGCCTTGCACAAGTCATTTAACTGCTCAGTGCCTCAGTTTCTCATCTGTAACATGGGGATAACGATGCTTCGTCCAGTGTCCCACCTCTTCATCTGCCTGGTCTGGTCACACTGGAAGCTCTTCAGGGCAGGGATCCTCTCATTACGTACAGCATCTCGCCCAAGGGGGCCCTGGTCTTGGCAGAGGTCTCTAAGAGTGACTGTAATGCATGTACTAGGTCTACCTTTTGCCTTGTGCTTGAGGCCCAGTGTCCGGGAGGACTCTGCAGTGCGGTGGCAGAGGGCAGTGGCAACGTTCATGGTATATTTGAGGGTGTCAGTGGTGGGGGCCAGAGCAGGTTGGATAAAGTAAAACTGGATGGAGTTTATTGCACGTGCAACAGTTCACGTGGCTGGTGGCTGCAGCAGAAGGGGCTAAGGGCCTGGGTTGTGCTCTGGTCTATCTGAACCGCAGTGACCCAGGCAAGGGAAGGA
Organism: Chelonia mydas; assembly: GCF_015237465.2. Lineage (NCBI taxonomy): Eukaryota > Metazoa > Chordata > Testudines > Cheloniidae > Chelonia > Chelonia mydas. Next base: position 14,981,343 of record NC_051259.2, on the reverse strand, counting down.
TTCGCTTGTGACTCTGAGGTTTTGGTGAATCACCCACCAGACCTCCCTGCATGCACGCATGGCTGAGTCATGGCTTCCCTGCCTGCCAGCCTGTCTGGCGGCCTGGGGAACAGGGTTCCCCACGCTCATGACCCGGCCATGCGACACGATCGATGCTGTGCCAGGAGCAGCTGAGAAGCTGCTGCACGTGTTGCACAGAACAGAGGCTGGTCTCTCAGGGGAGTGGTTCTCAACCAAGGGTCCGGGGCCCACTGCGGGGAGTCCTCCAAAATAAACCAGAGAGCAGGGCTGGCGTTAGACTCACAGGGGCCCCGGGCTGAAGGCAAAGCCTGAGCCCCAGCACCCTGGGATGAAGCTGAAGCCGAAGGCTGAGCAACTTAGCTTCGCAGTGCCCCTTGTGGCCTGGGCCCCGGGCAAGCATCCTGCTTCCTCCCCCTAACGCCGGCCCTGGCTTTCATAGGCAGAAAACCAGTGGTTGTGGCACAGGCAGGCCATGGAGTTTTTATAGCAGGTTGTGGGGGCCTCGGAGAGAAAAAGGTCGAGCACCCCTGTCTTCGGGGCTGGCTTCGCTGCAGGTAACGTGAGTTTTCTACGCTCTAGTGACTCTTCTCCGCTTGAGTCAAAGCAGCCAAATTGAAAGAATACTCACGCTGCTGTGTCCCCACGGCACTGCCCCACCCTGGGGGGGGCGCTAGGACTTCTGGGGGCACATCCCCTGGGGCTTAGGCTGCCGTTAGTTGAGGTGCTCTTTGAATTCATTCCCAGCAAAGGGGAGGAGAACGTGTCTGGCCTTCCTGGCACCCGGGGGGATTGTGGGAGGACTCTGGAGGCAAATGGCACTAGCCAACTTCCACCAGCAGCATGATTGTGTCAGCAGCTGACTAGCTGGGCTCCCTCGAGCGGTAGCCAGTACCCCCAAGGGGCCAGACAGAGAGGTAGAACCCCAACCACTCTCAGGTGAAGGGTTTAGTGTGCAGATGGGACTCGAGTTAGGGGCAACACTTGAGTTATAACTCAGGTTAACTTTGCAATGACGACAGGTCCCCCTTGGTCCATGGCGTCTCCTCCTCTGCTTTTCTAGTCCTTCCCCCCCACCCCCAGGTAACTGTCTGCCAGTGACACAATTACCCTGCCTTCCACGGAGCTGTCTCTGCTCAGGGCAACTGAAACTAGTCACAGCTGGGGCCCGACGTGCTGTTACCTTTACACCTGTGCCAAGCGGGTACGAATTGGTTCCAGGCACGGGGCATCTTCCACCTGCCCTGGGATGAATGGAGAGACGAGGTGTGGCAATGGAAAGCCCAACCCCCTCCATCTCTCTCCTTTTTAAAAGTGGCATTAATGCTGGGGAAATGCCAGCTCGACAGCCCTGCGGACTAGAGCCCTCCACCTAGCCACAGGGCCAGCAGCAGCGCAGGCCTCCTCCGCACGCTGCCCTGCCAGTGTGCCGCACACTTCCCTGTGGGCTCCTGGACGTCAGTCGCACAGTGCCTCCACTGAAGGCTTTCTTTGCTGTCTCCACACGCCCACCGCTGGAGAGGGCTTGGCCCCATGGTCACTGCGTGGCTTTTGAAATGCTCTAGCCTGGCTCGCAGACTTGGCCTCCTCCAGCCCTTGCCGTTCGTCTGCCAGCGGGGCTCTGTGGAGGGCGCCAGTCACTGCAGTGGCTCCTTTGCTGGTTAGCGTCACCTTCATTTCTCTCTCTTCTGTGCATGTTTCTGAGCCTCCAAGCCAAGATCAAGCTACACCTTGGAATGCAAAGCCACCCCTCCCCTGATCCTTGCGGTTTCAAGCTGGTCTGGCCCGGGTGCCTCCAGCCTGTGCACTGAGCCATTGAGTGGTGCATGGACCATTAGCTGTTCAGGACAGCCTTGGCGAGGGGCAGGTTTTGCGTGCGTTTGCTTGGGTTGCAGTCAGCTAATTTGACCATGTTTATTTAAACACACTCTGCAGCCCAGAGCAGAGGAGCCTGTGAGCTTGTGGCTGGAGGGATGTGGGGGGGTGAGTGAGAGGGGAGGAATTCTCTGGCATAATCAGGATTCTGTCCTCCTTCCTTACACATCGTAAAAACAAATCCGAGGTGAGAGACGTTTTAGAACAATATTCCATTCAAAATGTGCACCCGGGCCCCCATCCACCAACCAGTTCCTGGCATGGCTGGTGTTCTTGGAGGGGAGTGGGCCCATTTTCATGCCGCAGGGAAAGGAGATGATTGAGGGTGGAAAGTTTCAATCACGTTCCAGCAGGAAAACGTTTCGGGCTTTCCCTCCTCCATTTGCAGATCTCTTAACACAATTCCCTACGGTCTAGTCTAGCAGGGCCCCCAAGCTTTAGAACCCAGGAGGGTGAGCTCTTGGGGGCTTGGATCGTAGAATCATAGAATATTAGGGTTGGAAGAGACCTCAGGAGGTCATCTAGTCCAACCCCCTGCTCAAAGCAGGACCAACCCCAACTACATCATCCCAGCCAGGGCTTTGTCAAGCCGGGCCTTAAAAACCTCTAAGGATGGAGATTCCACCACCTCCCTAGGGAACCCATTCCAGTGCTTCACCACCCTCCTGGTGAAATAGTTTTTCCTAATATCCAACCTAAACCTCCCCCACTGCAACTTGAGACCACTACTCCTTGTTCTGTCATCTGCCACCACTGAGAACAGCCGAGCTCCATCCTCTTTGGAACCCCCCTTCAGGTAGTTGAAGGCTCCTATCAAATCCCCCCTCACTCTTCTCTTCTTGTTCTGGGCCTGTACAATTCTAAGCGCAACGGGTCCCTGGCCCACGGCCACGGCTCCTAGGTGTTACTGGAAACGATCCTTTGTGAGGGATGGGTTTGAAATCCAGGCTCTTGGATCCCACGACGAAGGGCTCTGAATAAATACTCACATGCAGAGCAGCCTCCTTCTGTGCAGGGGACGTGTCTTGTTTGTCACCCAACGCTGCTGAGACTCATGGCTCTGGAGGTCCCCAGTTCAATCTGACCTCGTGGTTAGCTATGCACCGCTATGTGCTGGTTGAATGGACATGAGGGCCAGGGTGGCTCAAGGAAATACTGTGCTCCAAGCAGAAATCAGCTGCTTCCTCCCCAGCTGTCTTGTGGTGTCCATCAAGAGGTTTGGTCAGATTGCGATGGGGGTGATTGTAGCTAAGCCAGTCCCATGCCCATGAGCTTTGCATGGTGGGGGTTGGCATGCCCATTGCAGGTGTGGAGTCCCTGCAGTCTGAGATCAAACATGGTGTGGGCATTTAAATCTCACGCTCACCCTGTCCGGCAGGTAAGTGTTAGTTCCATTTTAGAGATGAGGCAACTGAGGCCTGGAGAGCGGCAGTGACTTGTCCAGATGGAGTTGGTGTTAGGGCTGCATTGGGAACTCACAGCTCTGCTCTGCCAGCCCTAACCTGGGGCTGCTAGAGCCGCTGCTGTCTCCACACATCCGCAGCAGTGGGGGTGGACATGTTGTTCTCAGGGTTTCTGGCATCACCACCATCACCTCTTGTGGGACCCCTTCCCATCATGCACCTCTGACCTCCCCTACTTGCTCAGGCCCCCTACCACTGAAAGGGGACCTTGGGAGAGAGGCCCCAAGGGTGCCCTAACCCAGCCCCTGTTCTCGTCTGCTTCTGGACCCCTCTGTGCATATTGGGCTGCATTAGTAGGAGCACTGCCAGCAGATCGAGGGAAGTGATTATTCCCCTCTATTCAGCACTGGTGAGGCCACATCTGGAGTATTGTGTCCAGTTTTGGGCCCCCCACTACAGAAGGGATGTGGACAAATTGGAGAGAGTCCAGCGGAGGGCAATGAAAATGATCAGGGGGCTGGGGCACATGACTGATGAGGAGAGGCTGAGGGAACTGGGCTTGTTTAGTCTGCAGAAGAGAAGAATGAGGGGGGATTTGATAGTTGCTTTCAACTACCTGAAGGGGGGATCCAAAGAGGATGGATCTAGACTGTTCTCAGAGGTGGCAGATGCCAGAACAAGGAGTAATGGTCTCAAGTTGCAGTGGGGGAGATTTAGGTTGGATATTAGGAAACACTATTTCACCAGGAGGGTGGTGAAACACTGGAATGGGTTACCTAGGGAGGTGATGGAATCTCCATCCTTAGAGGTTTTTAAGGCCCTGCTTGACAAAGCCCTGGCTGGGATGATTTAGTTGGGGATTGGTCCTGCTTTGAGCAGGGGGTTGGACTAGATGACCTCCTGAGGTCTCTTCCAACCCTGATATTCTATGATTCAAAGCGCCAGGAGCCATTCACAGCGGGTGGTGTGGGCTCCTGGACGTCAGTCGGCACAGTGCCTCCACTGAAGGCTTTCTTTGCTGTCACCGGAGCTCCCTTTGAAGTTGCCCTCGGTTTTTTCCTTCCTGCCCTCAGTGCGGCTGAGGTCGCAGGGCTCGGCGGGCAAGCACAGGCCAGGCACACATGCAGGAAGGGCCGGGGAAGTGGAGGGAGGGACAGGAAGGGGGGCAGGAGGTGTGGATGACATAGCCAAGGACTTTTGCCGTCTCTGCTTCAAATGCCGGCGAGCCGACGGGGCCCGGCCACGGCACTGTACGGTTCATCCGTTGGGAGATGAAAGGCGCCCAGTTTCGCTGGGGGAGGGGTGAAGCGGCGCTGGGGGGGGGGTGTTTGCTGACAGCTGCTGCTGTTGTGCTTGGTTAGGGTGAACCCAGTCTGTGCAGGCTGTGGCCTGGGGCCCTGTGTGCCACCAGTCCCAGAATGTTGGGGATTGGGGGGAGGCTGGGGTGGAATGAGTTTTTTCAGTCCTCAGGCCGGTTCCTACCAGCCTGTGGGAAATCACCCGCATCGTAGCTGGTGCTGACTAAGCCTTTCATGAGCTGTCTCAGTTGGGAAACTGAGAACTGGCCAGGCCAGGGAGACTGAGCTCCTCTCTTGGCCCACGCTGCCACTGCCCATGCTGTAGCTGCTCTGAATATGGAGAGGCAGTGTTGCCTAGTTAGTGGATAGAGCTCTGGTGGGACACTGGAGACCTGGGTTATGTTCCTAGCCCTGCCACTGGTCTGCTGGGTGACCTTGGGCAAGTCACGTCACCTATCTGTGCCTCAGTTTCCCCATCTGTAAAATGGGATAATAATTATGACCCCGCCCCCCTCTGTAAAGTGCTTTGAGATCCTTTGATGGAAAAGTGCTACATCTCAAAGATTAATGAATAATTATTATAGGTCTCTGGGGCTGTCAGTCCAGCCCCTCTTAAAATCCCTCAGTGCAGCCTGTGCCATAGAGGATGCAGCATCGTGGAACTTGCATGGGGCGCAGCCAAGCCCCTCCCTCTGGGGCTGGCTCAGAGGGGCCCGTCCATGACTTGCCACTGACTCCTGGCACCAAGGCACTCGAGTTGTTCCAGGCTATTTGCTGGAAGTGTTGCAGGGCCAGCAGGGAACCTTCCTGCCATAGGGAGGGTTGGGGCAGAGCTGAGCCCGGCCCTAACATCATGATGCACAAAACGTCAGCCCCCAGAAGACACCAGCCTAAATGCTTTCTCGAGGGATGTCTCCGGCCTTGGTTCGAATGTGCTCACCCTGGGTCCTCTCTCTGTAATTACCTAGGCAGCACTCCAGCGAGTTCAAACTGCCCCCACCCTGTCTGCTGTCTGGGCGGAGTCTTCCTGGCTATTCCCCCACCCCACTTCCTCCCTCTGTGCATCTCAAGGTGCAGAAGGGGTTAAAGGGATTCCGCTTGCTGGCCCCAGGCTCCATGGCCCCAGGACACTGCACCAGCGGGGCACTGTGCCTTCTGGAGTGAGGAGCCACTTCTGGGCCTAGCTCTGTACCGGGGCTGCGGGAATCCCCTTCCCCGCCCCTGATTTCTGCTGCACCCAGGCATCTCCTCTGAGCCCAGCTGGGAGGAGGGAGCGATTGTGCTGCAGTTTAGAGACTCTGCATCCTGCCATCTGTCCGTCCATCCAAACTGATCCAGGGCACGAAGTCACCATGCACCCATGCGTGGTGCTGCCGCAAGGGAAATCGATCCCTCAGCAGGATCATTGCTATCTTCCAATGGCGCTGGTGAGCGCTAATTGAGGCCTAATTGCTGATGACTGGTTGCCGATAGCAGCCAACTGCCCCACTGAGTTCCCTGCTGCTGCGCTGTCCTGTGCGGCTGTTCAGAAGCCATCTGCAGCACCAGCTGACTGATTTCCCCAGGTGTTCCCGTTTCAGAGCAGGTGGCACTTCCATAGCACCCATCCATGGAGGAGTGCATCGCTCGTCAGTAATAACACGTAGCACTTGTGCAAAGCACTTTCCAGACATTAACTGGTCCATGCAGAGCCCGCATGTGAAGCCAGGTTGGTCATGTTATCCCCACTTCCTGATCAGGAAACTGAGGCACAGAGAAGTTAAAATCAAATTGATTCGGTGGCAGCGCTTGGAATAGAACCCAGGAGTCCTGACACCCAGTCTCACGCTCACCAGCCTCTCAGCATGGTGTGCTGGGGGTCGTAGTTCATCATTGCTCTTGTCTGCATGTGTTTCTTTTCTGGCCTGCTATTGAAACAAAATCAGAGGTTCATTAAGGACCTTGGCTGCTTGAAACGAGATCAGGTGACCTTTGCTCTGCGCTGGCTGGCTTTCGTTCCACCCTTTGAGCTCCTGCCACACACACATTGCTCTCAGGCTCAACAGAAGGTGTGCAGGCTCCACTCCCAGGCTATGCAGCGTGTACCATACGTCTAGCCCTGGCTGGACAGATCGGGATGTCATGGAGCACAGCAGCACCATGGCAATGCGATTAATACGGATGACCCTATACCTACCCACGAGGGTGGAAGGAGTGAATTCTCTGCCAGGGGCAAGTGAGGGCAAGGTATGTGGGTCTGTTTGCATTGGAATCAACAGGATTGAATGGAAGCCTCAGTGGCCGGCTATCAAACACCTAACACATCCCAGGGAGCTGAAGGTGTGAACAGCTGAAGGTGTGAACACTGCGTGGTTGGAGCAAGAGACAAAGGGAACAGACAGGTGTGAACAGATGGTACTTAAGGCAGGTGCCCAGAACAATGGAGAGGGACAGGGACAGAGAGGGAGCACGGATCTGGGGCCCTGGCTCCTGCCAGTATAAACTCTGTTCTAAGAGGACCGTGCCCATATTCACCTAAGGACTCTTGGAGGCTGCATGTTGCTTTGAGAAGGCTGCTGAGTGTCGCTGCCAATGCTGACTGAGGCACATTGTGCCCTGCTCAGGGAAAGTCTCTCCCAGGAATCTGCCTTCAGCTGGACTCACTGCCGGGAGCCACAGAGAGAAACAGTCGTTGGCGCTTGGCCCACGTTTGGAGCTGTTGAGGCTGTGGGCTGCCTTGTGGAACAGCCTGGATCTCTGGGGTCCGGGTTACTCCCAGGAGACTCTGTAAAGCTGGGACATAACCCAGGTCCTGTGAATTCGTGACCCATGGTCAGAGGGACATTTGGTTGGAGGGGCCCATTTTGCCTGATGATACATGTGCTAGAGAAACAGGTGCTAAGGTGTTTCGTTCGTCCCACTCGGAGTTCTGAGCCCATGAGAGGCCAGTGGGGTAAGTTCAACATCCCTGCTGCCCAGGGGAAATCCCAGCTGAGTGTGTGTGTTTGTGTGAATGAGCGAGAGACAGACCCCCTGTTACCCGCCTAATTTGGCACCTGCGCCCAGGGCTCCTGACGAGCACAATAACAGGCTGTTTTCGGCACCCGGCCTCCTTAATTGGTTGTTTCTGTTTGTGAGCTGAGCCTGCCCGTTTATCTGAAGATAATTGGTTTGGGTGCTGCTCAGAAAGCAGCAATTAGGAGCCTGGGAGAGGGCTGTATGCAGGCTGGTGGCATAATCATTCCCCGTCTGGCTCAGTGAGCCTGGCTGCACACCAGCCATTCTTCCCGAAGATTTCCCACCATTGCAAACCCCAGTGCAGGCAGGAGAGCCAGCGCAGATGGGCCGCAGGCGTTTCAACGGCTGGGCTCTCCCCCGGCTCTGAGCAGGTCCAGTTGCCGTGGAGGTGCACACGGCCCTAGCTCTCCCACTGGTGGGGCTGCAGCATCTGCATCTGGGCTGGGAGATTTTAGGGGGGAAAGGCTGGGGTGGTTACGGCTTGAGGGAGCTAGAAATGGGAACACAAACGCACTCCCCCTGGATAGCTGAGATTTCTGCCTTATTGCTGGACGAGCTGCTGTCTGCAATGGAAAACTCAGGCCCCCTTTGCCACAGCAAGGCAGCCTTGGGCAGGTTAGAAGGCAACGTGGGGAATATATTCACACTTGCCTCAGATGGGGTTGGTAATTCATATTATATATATTATGGTAGTCCCCAGCTGAGATCAGGGCCCAATTGCCACAGCACCTAATGAGAGACAGCCCCTACGCCAAAGAGCTTCCAAGGTAAGTAGACAAAGGATCGGAGAGAGGAAGTATCATTATCTCCACTGTCCAGTTGGGTAACTGAGGCACTGGGAGGTTAAGTGTCTTGCCCAGTGTGGCACAGGGAGTCTGTGGCACTGCTGGGAATTGAACCCAACTCTCTGGTGCCTTTGGCCAATGTCTGGGCTCACCGTGCAGTGTGGTGGAACATTTGCATTGCCATAGTAAGCTGTTGTACCGTGTCTTTGACGTGCAGCCCCACACAGTCCGAGGGGAGGCTGTCCAGAGCAGGGCACTATGTGAGGCTTGAAGGGGTGGGGATGCAAGGTGCGTGTGCGTGAGGCGGAGGGCACAGCGGGGCTCTGAACGCAGGGAGTCTGTGTGGGAGACAGGCACTGTAAAGGGGCTGGGTAAGGTTCTCCTTGCCACCTGCTAGGAGAAAGAGCTGGCTCGGTGCACCCCCCACCTGTTCCCAGCCCCCTCCTCACGGTGCATTCTGCTTGTCCTTCATTTCCACGCCTCTTGTCCTTTCCTCGGTCTCCCTCGGTCCCCCCCGCTTTTGAATTACACTTGTTGCCATGGGAACGGTGTCATTGATGCAAGAGATGCTCGGTGACATTCCCAGGTGCCCTGTGGAGCCAGCATCTCTAGTCGCTTGAAATGCTGCACCCTGGGGTGTGCAATGGGGGAGCTTGTGCCACAGATGAGGTCATGTGGGGGTGGGGGTGGTTCTGTCCCTCCAGGCCACAGACCCCCACCGAGTAAATGGGAGGGCACTTATTTTGTGAACTCCACAGCCTCATGCCCCGGTTCCCCACCATGATCCTGCACAGAGCACGGCTCGTTTCGTACTGCTATGGCAGCTCTCCCCCCTCGTGTTTCCTCCACCCCACCTCGTACCCCTCACTTTGCTTGCAGTGCTGCTTTTCCTTTTCGGGAGGCAGCAGGCTTTATTCCTGTATTTGCAGCCCCCTGGCTCTCGTGGACAAGCTGTCATTCTAAGTCATTGGAGGCGACTCCTCGATGAATCCCTTCCCTGTATCCCAACTGAGCCGCGGGGCCCATCAGAGAATGGACTTTGTGTCAGGGACTAAAAATAAAGTGGGGTTGTATTTTTCCTGGGAGGTGGGTGGGGCTGAGTTTTGCACATGTATATGTTGTGTGTGTGGGGCTCTTGCATGTGTGTATTGTGTATTTTATGTGTGAGGCATGTGTGCATTTCTTGCATATCTTCCGCATGTGTGTCTTGTGTATTTTGTGTGCCTTGGGTGTGTGGTTTATGGGTATCTAGCATGTGTGTCGCATGTGGGTCTCTCTCGCTTGTGTGTGTTGTGTATTTTGCATGCATTGTTTGTGTGTATTTTGTGTGGTTGTGTTTAACATCATGTCCCCCGCCCCAAACTCTTAAAATGTTTCATGCTGCCGTGCGAGCCCTGCTCTTCATTTGGGGACCCCTCCCTGAGCATCTTTGGCCCTGCCCCTGGGTTGGGAGCTTGCTTTGCCATCACCTGCTTGTGTGGAGATGGCAGAGTGCCAGGCTGGAGTGTGCTTTGGAGAAATAATTATGAATCATTGCCTTCCGCACTGTAATCTGGTTAATTCAATTTGTTCTCCACTACTTTCCCACTTGACTTTAATTTGGATCTGACTTGCCTTCCTCCAAGAACACTCTTTCCTTTAATGACTCTGGGCTTTTCTCTCTCCTTTCCCCGCATGTTGGGTTAGCTGCGAATTATTGCTGAAAGATGAGCTGCCCCTTGCCCTGCGCTGGTGTGGCACTCGTGTGCTAGGGCTAGTCGGGAGATCTGACAGCTCCAGGTTACACCATTTAACGAGATTAGGCCGAGGGTGCCTTTGAGCCTGGCCCCAGCGGTTAGGGCAGCAGCCTTTAACCTCAGCATCGATTGCTCCCAGGGACTGTATGGAAGACACCCATTGCATGCAGGGTCCTCTATGACAGCAGGCGAGAGACTCCTCAGCGTCTCCTTTCAATCTCTGGCCCAAAACCCAGGGAGATGCTATGTCTCCTATACCAGGGGTTCTCAACCTTTGTCTTTCTGAGGCCTCCCCAACATGCTGTAAAAAGCCCATGGTCCTCCTGTTCCAGAACAACTTTTTCTGCCTATCCAGCAGATTAAAAGCCAGGGCTGGCATTAGGGGGCAGCAAGCAGGGCAAATGCCTGGGGCCCCACGCCACAGGGGGTCTGCAAAGCTCAGTTGCTTGAGCTTTGGCTTCCACCCAGGGCGATGGGGCTCGGGCTTCAGCCCCAGACCCCCGTGAGTCTAACACTGGTTTCTTTTGGAAGACCCCCTGAAATCTGCTCGCAGGCCCCCTGGGGGCCCCGGACTCCTGGTTGAGAACCACTCCCTACACTCTAAAGACTCTCAACCAGATGCCTCTAGCTCTTAAAGGCACAGTGCCTTATAATCCCAGGGAATACTCAATAGGCATAACACTGCTGCAAGAGATGGGCAAACAGCCTGTACCAAATCCCCATGTTCCTCACTGCTGGACCATTTCCTTGGGAGGGGGTGTTTCTATTCCAATCAATGTGCATGGAAGAGGGAGATTCTGGCTTTTCCACCTACTAGACAAATCACTGGCGGCTGTCGGAAACGACAATCGTGAAATCCACAAGCGAAGCCCGAGGTTGTCATGCCAACCATTTTGCTCTGGATCGGAATGATAGTCATTGTTGCATGCCTCGCCCTTTACACGCATAGATCCAGCTTCCCAGGCGGCAAGGTGGGTGGTATCAGGTTAGCTCCGGGGGGAAATGAGGCACAGAGATTGAATGTTTACAGAAGGTTAGGCTTGTGGCAAGGGTACTGGACTGGGCTCAGTTCCTGGCTCTGCCACAGACACCCTGGGTGACCTTGGGCATGTTACTTAAGCTATATGCCTCAGTTTCCCCTCTGTACACTAGGGATCCTCCTTCCTTTCTCCTGCTCTTGACATGTCCATTTAGACTGGAAACTCTGTGAAGTCAGGGAGTGACTCTTTGGCCCTGGGTTTAGTCAGGGTGTCTAGACACTATTGTCAAACAAATAAGAAAATAATTGGTTTCTCCCAGGGCCCTGAGGGGCAACTGTTGTCCGAGATCAGGACTTAGGGCTCTCGGATCCCAGTCTAGTGCTCTGATCAGTAGCCCATGCCCCTTTCTCACCCTGCATTAACCCTTTCCTGGTGGCCTGTTTAGGGGCACAGCTTCCATGTTAACCCACAAGGAGAAATTTGTCAGCCCTGTGCACTCCATGCCTCCCCAGAGTATCACAGAAAGACCTCTCATTGGATTCCCATACAATCTGCCCACCCCAGCCTTTGTTCCCGTGTGGGGTCTCTGTGTATGGCGAAGCATCTGCTGGCAGGGATGCAGAGCGGCTGCTCCTTGTAGAGTCACAAATTCCAAGGCCAGAAGGGACCACGGTGATCACCAAGCTTGATTTAAACACGGTCAGCGATGGAGACTCCCCCATGAGCCTCAGTAACTTGTCACACAAGGGCTGATCGCCTGCACGGAATGGACATAACCAGGTGTAGCAGAAACCCTGCCCTGCAAATCAGGCTCCGAGATCCTCATCAGCCCTAATGCATGCAAGTGCAGCTCTCATTGACTTCAGCGGAGTTGCACCAGCTGGGTTGAATCCAGCCATGTGTGTCTGTCCGTCTTTCTGTCTCTGTCGCAGGATCTGCCTCTTCCACAGGGAACAGCTCTACCATTCGAAGCAGGAATAGGAGTGATGCTGGGCTGGCCTGGCAGGATGTCTCCTCCCTCTGTGCCCAGCTTGTGCCAGCTGGCTGAGCTGGTAGGCGCTGTGCTGAGCTGCTCTCATCTGGACCTCTTGAGTGCTGAGTTTAGCTGTTCCATCTGTAAGTTGCCACCTGCTGGCTGTGCTGGGCTGAGCTCCTGGCTGGGAGCCGCCTCTCCCTGGCTGAGAGAAGGGTCAATCTGAGCTATATGCAGCTGGGAGCTGAGGTCCACCGGGGGATCCAGGACTGCTGGGTTCTATTCCTGGCTCAGCCCCCTTGTTGCAGTCTGACCTCGGGGAAGCCCCTTCTCTCAGTGTCCCCGATGTGTAAAATGGGGCTGATCCCCCGTCCGTGCTGCTTTATTAACTTCTCCTGCGGCGCGTGGAAACCTTTGGATGAAAGATGCCATGGCCAGTAGCCAGCGTGCCAAATGACCCGTGCCCCGGGCATCCATCTGCTGCTGCAGCGGATAGCTGGCCCAGGCCCATGGGGTGAGGCCGGTCAAAGCGGTGTTTTTAGAAAAGGAGCCAGGCCTTGCTCGCCAAGTCCGGGCAGTGCAGCGGGCAGCGCAGGTGCGCTCTGTGCGGAGGGGACACCCCTTTCCTTCCCGCTCCGAGGTCTTTCCAAGTGAAAAGCAAAGGCCGGAGAAGGAGGAATCCCCTCTGCCCTCCAGCAATGTGGAATTTAGGTGCGTGGGGAGGGAATCGCTTTAACAGGATTCATGCTGCCAGGCTTCAGCTGGGACGGGATTAAGTTGGCAGCTCTGGCATTTATGGCAGCTAATTTGATAAAAGGAATTTTTTCTTATTTGTTACATATAGTGATGGGGAAGGGGCTGGCTGCTATGCGGCTGCCCATGCTGTCCTCCCTGTTGGGGCCCCCGATGCTCTCAGAATGCCCTTCCTGGGCGCTCGCCTGCCCAGGGGGAGTTTAGGTAGGTGTCTTTGTGACTGCTAGGCGGGCTAGCTCCCATGCGTTCCGGGCCACTGAATGAAGTGGCCACTTGTACTCTCCCACTGGCTTGCACAGCTGCATGGGCCCTGGCTGGTGCAGGCTACATCAGGGCATCGTGACGGGGTGATCTCTGGGCAGGGGTGGCTGTGCCTGTTCGCATGTGTGGGTCTGGGGGCAGTGCAGGGCTCTATGCAAGCCCCTGCGTTTGTGCATGCGTGTGCCTCTTTCTGCATGTCTGTGGGTATAGCCCCGTCCCAGCTGGGCACCTGCGTCAGTTACAGCCCATCTCCTTATCCTCTCCAACGCTTCGAAGCAGCAGTAACGTACTCACAAGCACGCTCCTCCTAAGTAGCTGATCCCCTCCTAGAGCCTGCCTGGTCCATGATACCCCTGGAGCGGAGGCTGATTCTTGGGAAGGGCAGAAAAGTGCCAGACTCTGCCCTCAGCATCCATCTGGCTCCCTGGCGGATTCTCACTCTGGTTATGGCTGTGTTTGCGTTGTCACCGGCCACTGTTGGAAGCACAAGGCCGCGCAGCCCCCTCTGCCCCTTAGCTGCCATCAGCCTGTCTGCGCTCTGGGGGCAGAGTGGTGGCTGAGAGGCGGGTGGAGCGTTCGCTGCCCTGGTGCAGGGCTAACACCAAGGGGATGGGATGCCCTTAAAGGGACAGTCAGGACACTTCGCCTGAGCCAGGAGCCATGTAATCTCCCATATCTCCCAGATTGGCCTCGATTCCTTTTGCGGCCTGCCACAAGGATGTTCAGAGGCTCCCTTTCGGGGAGGGAGGACAGGAAGGTGGCCTTTGTGGTTAGGACACAGGACTGGGAGTCAGACCTGGGTTCTAATCCCGGCTCTGTCACCAGTTCCTGTGAGCCTTTTAGTGAGTGTCTCAGTGCTTCAGTCCCCTTCCTCAGTGCTTCAGTAGTGCTACTATAGAGAGCTGGAGTGTGTGTGTGCGCGCGTGCACATCCTACTCCTCCTATTTGATGGAATGAGGACTGTATGTGTCTGAAGCCCTATACTGCTAACAGCCAATGGTGATTCCCTGATAGATCAAATGGCAGGGGACTGTGCCCCTGGAAAAGTTGGTTCTGAGTTGCATACTTACTGTCACTGTGAAGTTCTGAGTAGCCATGGGTGTGAATTCCTCCACTGACCGCAGATGTATTACCACCCTGTCCCAAATGGGGGTGTGGGGCTGAATTCATTAACATTTTTTAAGGCCCAGGCATTCTGCGGTTCCCCGATGGAAGTTGCTACGACAGGGCAGAATGTGGCTATGGTAGAGTTTGGGGATGGTTTGCAAATAAGCAGTGTGTGTTTATGCCAGCAACATTCTCAAACCCAAAATAGCCCTGTAAGAAATGGATCCTTTGCTCCTTAAAAATAAAATGGATAAGAAAAAACCTGCCTCCCTGAACTCTGTCTGCAGTAACCTCCTTTCAAACACACTCAAATTAGAGAGGAAATTGAAATGATAACTTCTGTGGAGGGAAAGCAGCAGGTGTGGAGCGGATGTGAATGAATCAAGCAATAATAGCCTCTCTTCTGTGCATGCCTCATTCCTCAGTGCCCCAGTCCTTCTCCGCTGAGTGCTTATTTAGCGCCTTTGGGTACACAAGGGCATCTGTGTGTGTTTGTTCTGACTCCGGGCTAGGAGTGCCTTCCTAACCAGAGAAGCGACTCCGTCAAATTGGCATTGTGGGCTTCCTTACTTAGCTCTAACACAGATTTGGAAAAAAGTGGTTTTCTCCATTTACAAATTCCCAAGGGAACTTTTCTAGCTGCCAGTGATTTCCAACCGAGCCTGGGATCTGAAAACCCATCTGGATTCAGTCTGTCTGTAAAAGGAGTGACAATGCCGGGGAAGCAAGTATGTTCTCAGTGTTAGAGAAGGGGACTGGGAGACAGGATTCCGGACTCCTGGGTTCTGTTTCTGACTACACCACTCAGTCACTGCATGACTTTGGGCACGTTGCTCAACTTCTCCTGGGCTCAGTCTGCAAAATGAGGAAGTAGAAACCAAGCTCCCAGCGATGTCGGGAGAATTAACTTAGGGGTCTGTGTATGAAGTGTTTTGAGATCCTTGGGCAAAAGGATCATTCTGGGGGTAAAATAATCTTTATTCTGTGGTTGGAATTTAACTGATCTGCACTTTGGGATGTGAATGAGAATCGAATCCAGCTTCCATAGCTGTATGGACTCCACAGGGCTTACGGGGATAAATGTTTGTGCCAGTCAAATCAGCGGCCCCAGGATTCTGAGACATGGATGTGTTGAGTAAGGAGGGGCTGTGGTAACATAGCTATTTTCCTGGCCATAACTGCACTGGAGCCCTCCCTTTGGGGGCACAGTGGGTCCCACACACCCCACAGCCCAAGAGCTCCCTGTGAGATGCAGGTAGAAGCCCTGCCGGAGCCGGGAGCCGCGTGGCGGCTGTACAATCAGTCTCTGAGGCTGGGCGAGGACATCTGTAGCACTGTCACAGGCAGCCCCACTAACTGGTCCTAGGGCCATACGTCACTGGGCTATAACCTCGCAGCTCAGAGGGGTTGCTGAATCCGCGTACACCCATTTCACACTGTCAATGGTGTGTGTTACTATGGTTGAGGAGCCGGGAGCACAGGGTAGGGGGGGAACCATTTGTTTTCATCAGGCAGGGGCTGAATGAGGGGTGCCCGTCGGTGAGGCTTGGGGGGGTGGGTTCTGCCTTCTCCCGTGGAACAGGCTGCTGGTGTGAAGCAGGAGGGGCCACAGGTGGCCACCCACTGGGGATTTCAGTGCCCCACTCCCCCCACGACTGACTCTCACACCGCATCTTGGAGGGTCCTTCCCTGCCTCCCCCCCATACAGCCTGAACCCCAAGGGCTGGAGAATGGCAGCAGGCTGTGTCCACGCAATTAGCTTCCCAGGCAAATGGGGATTCCCCCCTCCCTGCCTTCACTCCCTTTCTTTCGGAAGTATTTTGTTCTGAGAATCTGATGGATTATAATAAATGTGCGCGGTAAAGAGGACAGGCTGTCAGCTATTAGTCTAGTGCCAAGCTCCCAGATCCTCTGCTCTCTGTTGGGGGAGGGGTACAGTTGGTCATTTGTAACAGTGCCGGGGGGACTCATGGGGAGGCTGATGCGAAGTTTTGGCTGGTGGATCTGGAGACTAGGGGTGGTTATTCACAGTGTATTTCCCCAGGGAAGTTCTGTGGAACCTGGTTCAGAGTGGGGGTGAGCGTGTGCGCGTCCATGTGTTTGTGTGTGTAAGGTTGTAGTTTATTTCCCCCAGGGAAGCTCAGTTCAGATGCCTGTCTGCTTTTGGTGAGGTTCCTGCTTTTTCTGCCAGCTTTCAAGACAGAGAATGAGGCAGGAGGTCAGGATATAGGCCCAGTGTCTGAGTGAATCATTGGGGGTATTACTCAATTTCCTCCTGGCCCCTGACCTCTGAGATCCTAATCTGAGCATTTTGCCCTCTGTTAAGCCTTTCTCATTACCACTCATTCCAGAGAAGAAGAACATTGAAGGGGATTTCCGTAACGTTTCCTTGGTCTGAATCTCAGTCCTTTAAAAAATGCCCCTGGGGTTCAAATATCTGAAGCTACATAATGGGCCGAATTCCCCCTTTGTGTCATGCCGGTTACGTGGTGGGATCACCTCAGGAACGGCCGTTGTGTGTGAGGCCGAGCTGCGGAGGGGTGCTGCGGAGAACCCACTCATTGAAAGATGTCTCCATCCCATGTTCTGATTTCCCTGCTCTAAGCAAGTGGTGGTTGCTGGCTGTCTCTGTCCCTCCGCCCCCAGCCTTATGCGCTGCCCTTTGATTATCATTCGTGGAGCGGCATCTGACCCTAATCCGGTTCCCGCTGCTTGGTGTGTCTGGCTAGGCAGGTACCACAGGCAACAGGAACGAGTTAGGTTTTCAGAAGCTGCCTGCAACTATAAATATCTTGGAGAGCAGCAAAATCTCCCAGGGGTTTGGCACTAAATATAGTTCTCTGCCGCATGAAGGCATTGCCATGGAGAACTGTTGGTTGGGGTCTCGCTGCTCCCTGCCTCCCTGTTAAAGAAAAGGTGGAGGAGGAGAAGAGGGTGGAGCGGGAGAGGCAGGGCGGGGGAGGCGTGCAGGAAAACCATTGCGTACAGCGGGATCTGCAGAGGAGAAGACTCTCTGACGTAGCCAGTGGTATGTCTGTGCACAGAGCCGGGGGTGTGGGGAGGGGCTAGTGCTATGAGGGTGGAGACTCTGTGCTCAGCCCAGAAGAGCAAAGGTGGAATTCTGGGCTGCTCTCGAGGCAGAGACATTCCCCTATCATAAATTAGAGCAACCCCTGGGGTGCTCTAGTTTACAGCAGCCTCCCAAGGCTCCACCCAGAATCTCTGTAGCAGGATGCATTATGGAGAACCCCCACCCCACCCCTGCCGCGCCAGGACTTGTGACTGGCAGCTCTCTACTCTTCCTGCCCACTCATGCTAAATATGTGAGCGCTTGGCAGGGCTGCTCTCAGCTCCTGCAGAATGCCATTTGAGTCCTGGCCTGCTCCAGATGGCTCTGTGAATGCACCGGGGTTCTGACATGCTGCCCCCTGCTATTCTGGTCCTGGGGAATGCACCCGCACGTGGATCTGACTGTGCGTCTGGGACACATGCACGTGGATCTGACAGTGCACTTGAAACCTGACCCACCGCACCACCGCCAGTGAAACTCCATTCTGACTTGTACCTTCCTCCCCAGCCATTCAAGTCTGTGACCCCACATGATATATCTTGATCCTGATCTACAACGCCCCTTGCTATTCTGGGTTGGAACCCGCCGTGCTCAGCCCTGCTCAGTCATGACCTGTTATTCAGTCCTGGGCTTTTCTTTCTGGGTTTGCCACCATCAGTAAATTTACTGACATAAATTTCTCTGCTGAATTTCAATCTCTGTAAAAACAGGAACAGTAAAAAAAGGAACAGTTAGAAAAATATGTTTTTCTCCTTTTATTCTGGTGTAAATTCTCAGCCCCTCTGAGCGCTCTCCATATGCAGCCGGGATTCATAGAATTCTTTTTTTATTTTTTAATTCTGGGATGATTGAAAACAGTGGATTCTGTTTCTAAAAACAAACCCGCTGTGACCAGAAGTAACAGCCATTACAAATCCCCCAGATTGCTTTGGAAACTTAATTTTGTGGATTGCGTGAGCACTTTCAAAATGTAATCTGGGTTTAAAATTACAGGGCACCGGAAAGGGTCATTGCAAAACCAAAAAAGACTAGGATCAGCAAGCAAAAATGAAGCTAGTTCCTGCTGAGTGGGATTAGCATGTCTTGTCTGTCTCTGAATAAGACGTGCGTGCGTGTTTGACATCATATAGAATCTCAGACAGAGAGAGGACACACACACTACACGCCCCCATAAATGAGAGCACAGGTTTTAGAATCCTAGAATCTCAGGGTTGGAAGGGACCTCAGGAGAGTGCCTAGTCCAACCCCCTGCTCAAAGCAGGACCAATCCCCAGTTTTTGCCCCAGATTCCTAAATGGCCCCATCAAGGTTTGAGCTTGCAACCCTGGGTTTAGCAGGCCAATGCTCAAACCACTGAACTATCCCTCCCCCTAGCCTAGATATTTGTTTTTGCTGCAGTGTGGTTAGTCTGGTCCCTACTCCAGAGGATCACGATTACGTCACTCCAAATTCTTTAAGGATCAGAGCTTGTTGCCTTGTTAAATGACTCCTCTTTGCTGCCCCAGCTCAAATCGGCTTGGGGCTCTCTCTTATGATACAGGTCACTGCAGTAGCTCCAAGGCCTCATTGTGTAACACAGGGCTGGCTGTGTATGCAGTAGCTGGACTGAGGGAGGGTTGCATTGTGGGTAGTTATTTGTATTGTGGATGACAGCTCCTAGGGACTCAGGACTATGTTGTGCTAGGCGCTGTACAAAGAGAACAAAGAGATTGTCCCTGTCCCAATGATCTTACAATCTAAGTAATGGGAGGTGCCCCTCCCCTGGCTGCGGCAGGTCACCTATCTGGGCAGGTTCACTGAGCACCTGAATGGTGCTAAATAGGCTGGCTTACAGGGAACTCATCTGGTCAGCATGATAGGCAGGTCTCAGAGCAGCAGCAGCCCAGCTGCTGTCACGTTTTGGTGGGCAGCACAGCAAAGGAGCGTTTGCAGGAGGAGAAGGAGATGGATTTATGGATATTTACGGGAGCAGCATGGGAGAGAGCACAAAGGTGTTTGTGGGACATTTTCAGCCATGGGCAATGGACACTGGTCTGATTGGCAGAGTGGAGGCGGGCGTTGACACCTGGA
Organism: Chelonia mydas; assembly: GCF_015237465.2. Classification (NCBI taxonomy): domain Eukaryota; kingdom Metazoa; phylum Chordata; order Testudines; family Cheloniidae; genus Chelonia; species Chelonia mydas. The sequence goes on along the minus strand of NC_051259.2, from coordinate 14,962,017 downwards.
TAGTGAATGAGAGATGGGTGGGGATAGCAGTGGAGTCAGTGATTCCAGGCAGTCGTTTCTGAAGGCTCCAGGAGGACAGATGTACGCCAGTGGTGACAGAGTATTTTGCAGATTGTCCATGCGGCCACGTTCCTGCAGTTTCGTTCAGCAGCCAGCTGGACAACAGACCTCCCCTTGATGCAAGGTGCAGGACCAGCTACGCTTAGCACCTTATGGTCCAGTATGTCTAGATGTATAAAAGGTCACATATGTCATGTGTGTGTAAGGGGACTGTTGCCCCCTTACTAACATTCAGTGGGGGTGTTTTAGTTGCTAGCTCCCAGTACTAAAAAGGGGGAAGGGTCGATGGGGAATCAGGACCCTGAGACTGACAGCCCCCAGGAACAATGGGGAGAGGCCAATGCTCCAGGTGAGCCTGAATGACAGGGCGGGCAGGCTAGTCAGGGAGTCAGGAGGCCAGGGAGGTCCCGTCCTCTGTGTGAGCTGGAATTGCCTGGGTCAGACAGAGTGGGGCCGAGCTAAGGAGCAAGCTGCGCTGGGGAGCAGAGCTGGGTCAGATCCAGAGGGACCAGAAAAGCAGCCCAGAGAGAGCAGACCCTGTCCTGGGAGCGGAGCTGCAGCCCCAAAGCCAGAGGCACAGCCCAGAGAGAGCAGACTTGCCCTGGGAGCAGAGCTGCAGCAACCAGAGCCAGAGGGGCCAGAAAAGCAGCCCAGGAAGCAGGTCAGTCCTGGGAGCAGAGTTACAGAAGTAGCCGGCAGAGCAGACCTGTCCTGGGAGCAGAGCTGCAGCAACCAGAGCCAGAGGGGCCAAAGAGGCAGCCCAGGGAGCTGGAGGCAGAGCAGCAGCAGGGCTGGGACAGAGTCGTGGGGTTGGGGCTGGAGCAGTCTGGAGCTGGGTGCGGTGAGCAGCTGGGGAGACCGCGGGGGACCCTGGGCAGCGGGCCCAGCACAGAGAGACGCCTCAGCCAAGAGGCTCTGCAGGCCAGACTTGGATCGTAACCCCGACAGGGCAGGGGCGACACTGGGCAGAAGGGTCCTACCACTTAGAGCCTGAGAGCGTGTGGCCACCACCAGAGCAAGTGTCCAACCCACAGCATCCCTGCAGCACGGCCAGGGCCTGAGAAGAAGGCCTGGGACTTACAAGGAACAGACTGTGAACTGCCCTGTCACTCCAGAGACACTGTTTGTGATGTTCCCTGCCACAGAGCGGGGTGATGTGTTTCCTTTAACCTTTCCCATTTTCCCTTATTCTTTTTAAAATTAATTGTCGATTAAATATGTTGCATTTGCTTTAACTTGTATGTAATGGTCAGTGGGTCAGAGAAGTGCCCATTGCAGAGAGCGTACCCCGGAGTGGGGACACCCTAGCCCCTGTCCTAGGTGACCACAGCAGGGTTGGGGGTCGAGCCCCCCAGGAATCCTTGGCCTAGCCTTGTTGGGGTTACGAGGACTCTGCCAGGCAGGAGAGTGGAAGGGGAGTCCTCAAGGGCAGGGAGGTCTCTGGGTAAAGGAATTGGGAGCGAGGACTCAGATCCTTTCGCTAGTCCACTTCACCGGGGTAGTACAGAAGCCAGGAAAGTTCCCCACAATAGCGAGACTATTCCCCCGCTTACATGTGGCATGTTCTACTCACACAAAATAGGACGGAAAGGTTGGTCACTGGCTGTTTGCTATGTAAACGTCACTTCGAGCCAAAAGAGGAACCTTAAAGGGAAGGCAGACTCCCACTAGAGCAGGGGTCAGCAACCTTTCAGAAGTGGTATGCCGAATCTTCATTTATTCACTCAAATTTAAGGTTTCGCGTGCAAGTAATACATTTTAACGTTTTTAGAAGGTCTCTTTCTATAAGTCTATAATATATCACTAAACTATTGTTGTATGTCAAGTAAATAAGGTTTTTAAAATGTTTAAGAAACTTCACTTAAAATTAAATTAAAATGCAGAGCCCCTTGGAGCGGTGGCCAGGACCCGGGCAGTGTGAGTGCCACGGAACATCGGCTCGTGGGCTGCCTTTGGCCCGCGTGCCGTAGGTTGCTGACCCCTGAACTAGAGGAAACCGATGAGAAGAGTTGTGTGACACAGTGAAAACTTTTTCATGATGTGTGCAGTTCTTGCTTTAGGGAGATTTTGCATCTGTAAATTTTTTCCTTATTTTGCAATATTTTGTCGAAACAAATGGGTGGTAGGGGACTTGTGGAATGCTGTATTCACAGTTTATGGTGAAAATTGATCTTGGTCTAACTGAAATTTAGAAAATGTCCCCTTGAAAAATAGGGCCATTTACGAAGGCAAAGTGGCCTGTTTTGACCTGAAGATGTGTGTTATTTAAACCCAATAAATGAAAAAGGAAAAGGAGGACTTGTGGCACCTTAGAGACTAACAAATTTATTTGAGCATAAGCTTTCATGAGCTACAGCTCACTTCATCGGATGCTCACGAAAGCTTGTGCTCAAATAAATTGGTTAGTCTCTAAGGTGCCACAAGTCCTCCTGTTCTTTTTGCGGATACAGACTAACACGGCTGCTCCTCTGAAACCAATAAATGAAAACACCCTCACCGTCTTGCAGCTGCTTTTGCCAAATTGGGCCATTTTCACAAAATCACAACTAGAAGAAGTCAAAGGTTGTGAGGTTTATCCAGTTTTTGCTTATGACTATTTCAGTCTTGCCAAGCCCAGGCATTCAAAAATCATCAGTCAGGCCCCCCAAAATCATGAGACTTTAAGAAATGATAAAATTTGGGTTCTTTTTTGTTGGTTTCTGAGCTTTGTGGGGTCCCGTTTTCAAGCTTTTCCCTGTAACACGGAGGACTAGAAACTTTTTTTTTAACATGAAAGCCGAGATTCTCATGTAACACCCCTTACTCCGGCAGGCGGGGCTTTAAGAAACCCCCCAGTATTGTGAGACTTGCCATAAAATCATGGAAGTTGGCACCAACTGCTATTTTGGCCTGGCTCTGCATGGAAATCCAGGGCTCTTTTCGAAGGGGGAAGGGCTGGGTGTATGGTAAATCAAGGAGACCACTTTGGATCTCAGTGAGGAATTTGAAAATCAAGCTCCCAGAATCCAGCCTTCCCCTGAAATGGTTAAAAGTGATATTATCTGTACTTGTTACCAAGATACTTAATTGAAAAAGAAATCCGGTGACTTCTATATTCTTTCCAAGGAAAACTAGTCACTGCGTGACATCCTCCACTCCTTACTCAAGCGGACCAATAGCTAGAGTGACCAGATGTCCTGATTTTATAGGGACAGTCCCGATATTTGGTGATTTTTCTTATGTAGGTGCGTATTCCCCCCCACACTCTGTCCTGATTTTTCATACTTGCTATCTGGTCACCCTACCAGTAGCTGTCAGTGGCACGAGCTGTGTGGAAGGGGAGAGCAGGATTTTGTTCAGCTCTCCAGCTGCAGCAGCAAACCAGATGTGGTGTTTATTAAGCCATCATAATTTGGTGCCACCCACATGCTGTGGATTTTGCCCCCTCAAACTGCAAAACCAAGTAGCAAATGAAGAAAAGACTTTTCTTTCTTTTTAGTGGTGCTCACAGGGGCTGTGAAATGCTGCCGTTCGGCTGCAGTGGCAGAAATCCCCGACTCAGCCAGCCCCAGAGGACTGTGATTTAGGAGGGAGTTTGCAGGCAGACAAGACGCCCAAGAGCTTTTGACTAAATCTAAACATCTGAATTGCTGTTTGTCTCCGTCAAATTATGGCTCTGGCGGAGCCGACCAGCCCAGGGCAGGATGGTCACTGCTGAGCCGTGCTGCCTGGTGACGTAATGCCTACATGAGCCGCAGGAGAGGGGGGCTTCGCTGTGCCTTTAAAAAGGAGTGGTCAGTGCAACCAGTGTGAGGGGACAGGGCTCTGCTCCTACCCCAGATCCTTCCCTCTGGGGCAGTTAGTGCTGCTGCCGGCAGCAAGAGCAGGCGCAGCCCCTTGTGCGCTGAAGTGCTAGGAGCCAAGTTCAGGATGCATGAGGGAGGCTTTGCCCTGTGTGAATGCACCCCACCTCCCTCAGAATCAGAGCACTGGGATCCTTACCCCAAAGCCTGGCCATGCCTCTGCTTTAAAGCTGGGTTAAATACTTGGTAGCATCTCATCCCTTTGCAAAGTTGTGAGGGGTGGGGGGTGTTATTTAGAGCTTCTTCGTGAGGTGCATAAATTAGCACCTGCCTTGAAGACGTAGGCACTGCCTGAGTATCCACACAGCACTGGCAAAACTTCCCACCGTGCACAGGGGTCAGCGGGACGGATTCACTAGGGTCCGGTCTCTCTAACAGCCGGGTCAGGCAGCAGGAAGGGATGCCCAGCAGGTCGCGATAGAAATATCCAGAGCCACATGAGGCCTCAGGCATCAGCCAGCCGGGGTGTGTCTCCCAGGGACTCTGATGGAGCTAAGGAGGGATGTGTGGGTGGGAGATAGGAGTGGGGAGTGGCCACACCATTTAGTCTCTGCTCCAGAGCCACTGACAGCACCCGGCCGTCTCCTGTGATCACGGGCGGCATCTGGCAGCGCGGAGGCGCTGTGCCCGTCACCGCGTGCCAGGCACATATGGCTGCCATGTGGCACCCACTAGGACTGGGTTTCTTTTGTGCCTGAATAATGCTGAGGACATTGCAGTCACTACAGCACGGTTCTGGCCCCAGGGGAGGCCCGGGCTCTGCGCTCGAGCGAGGCTGCGGGAAAAGGCTGCAGTCTGCGCTGGCTGAGGTCAGCCACTGCTCTGTACTGCAGCCTTGTTCCTCAAGGACGTTGGGATGGGAGTGTCTCCCAACTGCCCTCTCTAGCCCCCATCCTCTCGCAGGCGCCACACGTCAGGCCTCGCTGCCTGCCAGGAGCAATCGGTCTCCACACACGCTGCCTCCGTGCCAAGTTCTTCCTGCAGAGCTCGGTCCTTTTTCCTCCCCACTGCTCTCCAGGTCCAGATGTGCATGAACCACTCTCGCTTCTCCCTGCTCTCCCCTCCCCCGTGACACACACATTCCCCCACCTCCTCCTGTGACACAGAGAGCGAGAGAGAGAGAGAGCGAGCTACTCCTGTACCTATCCCTTTGCACTATGCTGTGCATTTCTTCTGTAAATACAGCCCCAGCAGGCTGCGAACTCACTCCCCTGTCAGTCATTTGTGCATCTCTGAATGATTTCCCATCTGATGGCTGCTGGCTGTAGGTGTGAAATGAGCTGGTGGGTGTCAGTGTGGTTCCCAGCGGGGGAGGGGGCTGTCAGTGCAGGGCCAGGGGTTCTCTTGGTGGTGCAGTTAATCCACCTCCGCGGGAGGCGGTAGGTGTGTCGATGAGAGAAGCTCTCCCGTCGACGGAGCGCTGTCTACACCAGGGGTCAAGTTGATGTGACTGCGTCGCCCAGAGGGCGGATGTAGTTACGCCGATGTCAGTTTGTTGTGTAGACCTGGCCGAAGGTCTGAGCCTGGGAATTGAACTCTCACCACCGGAGACCACGTCTGCACTATAAACTTCCATCGGTAGAACTACGTCGCTCGGGGTGTGAAAACCCCACACCCTGAGCGATGCAGTTACACCGACCTAACCCCCGGTGCAGACAGTGATATGGTAGCGGGAGGGCTTCTCCCATCGACATAGCGACCGTCTCTCGGGGAAGCTGGATTCACTGCACCAATAGGACAAGCTCTCCCGTCGACGTAGGAGCGTCTTCACTGAAGCGCTACCGCAGCGCAGCTGCACTGGTGCAGCGTTCAGGTGTAGACTGGCCTGGAGTGCCAGGCCAGCACCCTAACCGCAAGCCAATCCTTCCTCTATCTCTCGGCTTCGCCCTGTTGTCAAATGCATCATGTGCGATTTTGCTTTGGTCTTTTAAGGCTTCCAAGTAGCAAATCTAAACCAGCTGCGGAAGGGGGTGACTGTCGAGAACTCCTTTCAGCTGAGGAGGGAGATGTGCTGCTTGCAAATCAGAGCATGGAAGAGGACAGCTGTGTCGTTTTTGGCCGTGCAGTTTTTGCACTGGTTGGAAGGTCTGACAGCCCTGGAGACAGAAGCCACACGACAGGGACAACATGGGGGCAGCAGCAGGGCAAAACTGCACCTGGCAGTTGGTTAATGATCACACAGTGCTGAAGGTGCTGGCAAGAGTTCTGCTTAATTCTGTATCTGGTTCCCTCCCCTTCTAAGCGGCTGGTTTCACATAAAAAAGAACTTCAGAATACCCCACCCAGGCTTTCTTCCTGGGAAGCTCGGCCCTTAAAGAAACAGTCCCCATTACCACATCAGTGAGTCCCACGTCTGTGTTGGAGGGACCACCTCTAGGAAGGAGAGGGGAAATCAGTCTCTGTGACTAAGGCTAAGATTTTGGCTTGGATATTTTTATTAAAAGTCATGGACAGGACAGGGGCAATAAACAATAAATCACGGAAGCCAGAGCCCCGCTATGTGGGGATGATGCCCACAGCCTCTGCCCCACTGCGGGGGACAGAATCCTGGAGCCCCACTGCCCGGGGCTGAAGCCCAGAGCCCTGCCACCTGGAGCCCCATTGCCCGGGGCTAAATTATTGGAGTTTTCAGGAAGTTGCGGAGGTCTCATAAAATAACAGAATCTGTGACCTTCGTGAGAGAGTCGTAGCCTTATCCGTGACCTATTCAGTCCTGGGGCTCTCTGCTTAGGGTGCCAACAAGGCCAGTAAGAGCAATCACGTTGTCCTCTGTGAGCGTGGGGGTGGTGTGTGATGTGGACATGACTGACCTGGACTGGCATCTTTGTGATGAGGACCAGGCTCTGCGAGGAACTGGATTGACACCTACCGATGCTTTGCACGCAGGCCACCAGCCAGGCATTAGGCTCTATAAAGTGACTGGATTCAGACCAGTGCCCTAGAGACGGAGGTCCCCATGGCTCCAGCTTCAAGTCCCTGAGGCCTCAGGCTCCTCTAATGACTGCCCAGAACTGGAATAAAGTGAAAGCAGAGTTGTGTGCTTGCAAAGGTGGATTTACTCCTTGTCCCCCAGAGAGCCGAGGGCAGAGGGGGCTGGAGGTGTCATCCCCTCCCCGGGGGGTAGGGAAGAAGGGCCCAGTTCCCTTGGAGCTCTGGGAAGGAGGCTGAGACCATGCACCAGCTGAGCCTGCCTTTTCCAAAGCCTGTTGCTGGCTCACGGGTTACCCAGCTGCATGGAAACTCAGCTCCACTGAAGAGGCAGCGGAGTTCTCCCTGTGCGGCCACTCCAGGCTGCATGAAAGGAGGCTTCTGCTATGAGTGGCATTTACGTTAAGTGATAAGCTGGCTCCGGAGCACAGGAAATTAAGCCTGTCTGTTTTCTACCCGCTCTGGTGACTCCACACCTGACAATGGGGATGTGGATGTCAATGGCAGATGGCAGCTCCCTGGCTGCGTGGAATGTGGTTTCAGGAGGCAAGTAAAATGTCTTTGAGTTGGTTTGATTTGGTTAAACATCCTGGTCTCATTATGCTCTCTGCCCCGCCAAACCTGGGAGCTGCAAATGATTTTCTCTCCCTCACCCTGCATGAGATTTTGTTCCCCTTTAAGCCAAGAGCTCCTGCCACCCCTAGAGAAAGCATTTGGGGACGGTTGTGGGTGGTAGAGTATTTTCCAGACCAAGAGCCAAATTAATTTGGAGCCAGACGCTTCAGGCTCGATTCCCAACAGAGCTCTGCACCCAGCCTGCTGAGAAGCTCTGAAACCCAGCTCCTTCTTCTAGTGCCTGAATTGGAGTTCAGCTCTCGACTTGGACCTAGACTTCAGTCACAGGGCGCGGCTGCAGTCCCCCAGCATGGAGCACTGAAGCAGTGGCAACACGAGCAATTACCCAGGGTCCGGGGCAGGCTTGTAGAGTGCACAGTGGAGCTCCTGCTGCTGCGGCTTCACTATTCCAGCACCCTCGCCAGTGAGATGATAGCTTGCTCAGGTACGTTGGCTTGCACTGCAGTCACACCTAGGGATTGCAGGCTAGACATAGCTGTAGAATTGCAAGGAAATTGCAGCTCCCATGGAAGTCAGTTGGGCCTGTGGGCGTACAGTGCCTCTCAAAATCAGGCCCAAGTCTTGCTAACCTCCTTGCTCCTCTGATGCCAGCCCCAGACCAGCAGCTTAACAGGGGCGGAAGGATGGCGTGGGACTCTGGAGACCAGAGCTCAATTTCACTATTTGCCAATCCTCTCCCTCCTATGTAGTGGAAACCATTGGACGGTCACCGGGGCTTCCCAGCCACAGTCTATGGGCCAAAAGGGGGGTCAGGAAATCGCTGCACACTCTGCCAACTCAAAGTTCCTCTGGAGTTTCAGCTGGAGAAGTTACTTGCCGCTGACAATTGCACTAGTATATAATGATCAACCTGTGAGACTCACTGCTGCAGGACTCTTTTGGGACAACGTTTATAGCTGGCTTTTGAGAACAGCCTGGATAACGTTCATGACCATTAATAAATACACTCCTGCTAAGATGAGGGTAACAAAAACTTGTGCTGCAGGGAGCAAGTTCCTTGCTGAAGGGGGTCAGGAAGAACTTTTCCCCCAGCTAGAACTGTACAGTTGGCTGGGTGCATTAATTCCCCCCACCCCTGCTTTCTCTGAAGCTTTAGATATTGGGACTAGAGCCCACATACTTGCTAGGCTATTTGTCCATCTGGTATGGCAATACCGGTGTCCAAACCCAGAGGCAGCTACATTTCAGTCCAGGTGATCCTGTTCATTATCAAAAGCTTTGCAGTTCTAATCAGCCATCCTGATCTTTATTTCTAGCTCCCTGTGTGGCTTACAGGGGTAGGGTCAGGTGGTCCAGTGGGTAGGGAACCAGACAGAGTCAGGAGATCTGGGCTCTAGTTTCAGTTCTGCCACTGACCTGTTGTGTGACCATGAGCAATTTTGTTTCACTTCCTTGTGCCTCAGTTTCCTCATAGAGAGTGATGTGGCATCCTTTATAAATATTTGTCCAGTGCTTTGGGAACCTCAGGTGGCAGGAGCTTCAGAAGGGTAAAATTAGGCCTGATTGAAAGTTTTCCAATGGAACATGTTTCCATCAGAAAATTCCAATTAATCAAAAATCAAAACATTCCCCAGGAGCTCATCAGTTCTGCCAAAATTTCATTTGGGGGGGAAAAAAATTGAAATGAAACATTTCGATAAGGTTGAAATGTTCTGTTTGGACCTTACCATAATGGAAGGTTTTAATTTTTCATTTCAAAATGACTTTCTGTTCTGAAATGTATTTTATTGTGTAGTATAAATGTTTCCTATAGTTATTATCAACTGTAAGATAAACTAAACAAATGAAATTTAAAAAAAAAACAAAATGTTTCGATTGACTTGAAACACTTTTGTTTTTATTTTGTTTTGGGGGAAATTTCAGATGTTTATATTTGTCTCCAATTCCGAAGAAAAACAAATTTGGAAATTGTGGGGTTTCCCGTGAAATGGTAAAATATTAGTTATACAACAAGAAATAGATTCCAAGGCCAGAAGGAACCATTGTGATCACCTGGTCTGACCACAAGCCATAGGACTCCCGCAAAATAATTCCTAGAGCAGAGCTTTTAGAAAAAGGAGGAGAGTAGAAAAGAATATTCCAGAGAAAAGAGCATCCTGTCCCATCTGCAATATCCTCATCTTGTCTCGATGAGGCAGCAGATCTACCTACGTTTGTCTTTCCAGGATTTAAATTGCAGGATGGAAATCTTAGACAGTCCCCTGGAGGTGAAGCTTCTTTCCCCAAGGGCTGAAGATACTTTAAATCCTTACCAGTGCGGGAACCCAGAGCTACCAAACTCCTCCCTGCTCCTGTGCCTGGTCACAGCTGGCTAGTGCAATGCAGACCATAGCTCGTGCAATGAATATTGGCCTTTCTCCCGCACCGGGCTTTCCAGCGCCAGTTCTCATACAGACAGCGGAGTGCATGGTGCACAAACGCCTGCAAGTGAAATGATGCTAAATGGCAATGATTTAGGTTTTTTTTAATGGGAAAAGCTGTATGTGTACAGAAGCAAGTTGGCTCCTTTGGTTGTGAAAGGCAGTAACATCCCAGAATCACTGGGGTGTTACATCACCCATGCAAAAAAAGTCTATAAATTAAAAATAGCGTGTGTGGCTGCGCACACAGTGACATTATGCTGTTTACCTTCTGAATGGCTCCCAAACATTCGCTGCCTCTAGAACATCCCCATCAGTGTGGTAGTGAGCTACTGCTCCCTTTTTACAGGTGGGGAAACTGAGGCACATGGTGGTTACAGGCCTGCTTTTCAGACATGCGGCTGAGCAGCTGCAGCTCCTGTTGACTCTACTGGGAGTTCTTGGCCCTTTACACTTCCAAGAAGCAGATCCTGAGTTTGTCTGAGGCCACAGAGCAATTCAGTGTCTGTCCCGGGAGAAGAACTCGGGGGTTCCAGGCTCCCATTCCTGTGCTTGAACCAACAGACCCGTCTTTCCCCTAGATAGAGACACAGTGTAGAGAGCTGTGAACTCGCTGCAATGGCTGTGTCGATGCTGTATGGAAAGTTTGGGATGCCCAAGTTGCCACTATGTGTGAATACCCCGACTGTGCCATTTTGAATGCAGAGTGCCGCCTGCCGCTGGGATCACAGCTGTATGAATGAAACTTCTGGCAGACCGTTGATCTGAGAGGTGGCCCAGACTGTCTCTATGCTAATCAGAGCTCTCTGGATTGCCTAGTTTGGTCCTGATCCTAGACTCACTGAAGCTGCTGGCAGTTTGGCCTTTTATTGGGACAGGATCTGGCCCATTTTGAGCCATCACTCAGTGGAGGAATGCAGTTCCCGGAAGTCGGCTGTCTTTCCCTGCTTTGTTTCGCTGTATCCTCCAGGGGGGTGTGTACGCAGGGAAATTAACCACAATAGCTATTTTCTGGCTTAGCTTAATGACGTTAAAGCTTAATTTCCAAATGAAATAAAAAAATGGCACTTGTATTCTGGATTAAGTTTGTCTACATGAGGAGCTATTCTGGAATAGCTACAGCACTGTAAGGCCACACTCTACATTACAATTTCTCCATGTAGATAAAACCTCCTCTTGTGGTCCTGGATCCCAGACCAGTGATCACACTCAGCGTGCCAACAGGAAGTGCTCATTTGTGAACTGCCTAGATAGCCTTACAGACCCAGCTGGTTGGGCCCCTTCTCTCTGCGCTCCCCAAATGGTCAGCGAATGCACCCCTTGCAGCTCCACAGTTAAGCAGGCTGGGGAAAGTAGGTCGTGTGGGCAGGCTTTGTCCTACATATGTAAATCACGTCTATTTATGGTCACCGGCGTGACAGCAGGATCCGGTGTCTCTCCCGGAGATGCTGCCCAGTCTCTCGTTTGGTCTTTGGGAGCAAGGGGTTTGTTCTGTGGCCATCTCATGCTGGGTGTGCCCCGTGCTTTGCAGTGCAGTGCCTTCCCTGTTCCAGTTTGCTAGCATTTCGTAACCAATGTCATCAGAGGAGCAGCAGTCCGCTGTAGTGTGTGGTGTGAAATAAACATGGCGCTGGGATTGTGTTACATCCACATCATTTGTCAAGTAAAGCTGGAAGAGCTGCAGGAGCGACTGTTGACCAAGAACAGGGGAAGCACCCTTCGTGCGAGGGCCTGGGTGCCAGGACTCCTGGGTTCTGCTTAGGGCTGTGCTGCTTGCTCTCAGCATGATCTTGGGCAGCTCACTATGGAGTAGAGCCAGGCCCATTCTTTTGACTGAAACTTTTTTTGGGGGGTGAAAAAATGCAAAATCCGGTTGGATGAATAACGTCTGCACAAGTCAACACAGTCCATTGTGGCAGTTCAGAAGTGAAATGTGTTGACGTTGTGTTTTGAAGTTACCGTTTCACTTTATTTTTTAAAAAAGGGAAAAATAAAAAGCTCAAAGTTGAAACAAAAAGTTTAGCTTGACCTGAAACTACTATTTTCGAATTTGTAATTTGCTGATAATTTTGAAAAGTCTCATTTTCCTGTCAACCGCTTTTTAGATTTTTTTTTTCTTTTTCAAAATTGCCCCCAAACCAAAAAATCCATTATTTGCACAGCTCTAATTACAGGGGGACAGAAGGCTCTGGGCTCTTGATCCGCGATATAACCCGGGTGCCCTCTTGTCTCACAACGGATGCCACCGTTGGGGTGGAATGCTGGGGAGAGGTTACAAGACCTGGGCTTTCACTTCCTGAGTTGAATGGGACCTTTCCACCAACTTATTTTAGATACTTATAGGGCCCCCATCACCTCGTATCCTAACAGAGCAGCTTGGTATCTCAAATAGCAATTACAATCACAATCTTTCTCCTGCCCAGTTAGCAGCTGTGAGCCCGTTTAGTGTATCGTCTCTGACTAAGAATGCAGGAAGACTTAGAACAAACTTCCCTCTGCTTTTCATACGAGCTGTGTTGGGCAGGCACCTTTATAGCCCGATGATAAATTTGGGACCACTTAGGACAGAGGGCTTCTCCACCACAACACAGAGGAGCAATTCTGGTTCCACAGAGCTCTTGGCAGGCACAGAGCCAGAGTCAGTTTCCCCATTTGTTGGTGTGGGTCTTTCCCCTGACAACAGGGAAGAGAAAACCTTTAAAAAAACCCAAGAAACTTGGCAGGGAGACTCGGCAGCAGATGCGCTATCTGAATTCATTCTTGGAAATCGACTAGATTTTCAAGTTGACGGTGCCCCTTTAAATTAGAGCAGGATTACTCAACAGACCTAATTCATATTGGAGTCCCTCTGAAAATAACAGAAGGCTCCAGGCTGCTAACATGTTTGAATTTGGCAAGCACAGCATCTTAATCAACATCCATTAAAATTTTCATGACAGCTTTGGGGGGGAGAAAAAAACTTCTTCCAGCCAACGCTATGTGAACTTCAAACGGAGTGTCTGACTGTCAGGGACAGGGGTTTGCAGAGCTCCAGCCTTGGCTAATTACTTGTAATTAAGCTCCAACAGGAGTAGGGAAAGGCCTACCCCAGCAAAGGGCTCCCCCCTTCCACACCCTCCCCAGCACTTCTGGGGAAACTGCAGTGATGGAGGGGAAATCTGTATTAATCTGCAGCCAGAAGAGCAGTGCCTGGGAGCCACTAATGTATTCCTGATTAATCATTATTAGGAGGTTCATTATCCATAGCTCAGTGCGAGAACAGATTGGGAGGGGCAAGGGGCCTCAAATAATTGAACTGCAACAGTTTTAGGAGTAGATATTAGATGGTTATTGTAGCTTTCCTTGCCAAAGCAAGTGAAAGCTTTTCCCTTTAATGCTTGTTAAATACGCTGCTAATTAAGCCTCCCTCTCTGTCTCACTCATTAATTCCCATAATTTTGTACATTTCTTTCCTTTTTTTGTCACACAATATGGCAATGCACCATAAATGGATTCTGTAGTGTGAGCAAATGTTAATGAAACTCCCCATACACCTGTTGTGAAAGGGTTAATTTTGGGATGCCATAACGGTCACATTTGCGCAGATTCACATGCACCTAGTACACCTGCCAAGCCTACGTTTGCACCCCCCTGTAGGCGGGAAGTTGTGGCTGCAATGGGCACGTTTTGCTGAATGGGAATGTTGCAACCACAGCGGAAAACGTTGCTCTGTAATTCCATAGGAACAGCACTGTTTATAGGAGAGCAAGGATGGCTTTCAGGTGCAGGCACTGGACTGGGACTCAAGAGATTGGGATTCCGGTCTTGTCTCTGCTACAAAGTCATTATGGAATCTTGGTTGAGTCACTTTCTGTTCCTGTCTGTAAAGTGAGGATATTACTCCTTCCTCTGTCTTGTCTAGTTAGAAGCAGCAACTGACTGCTGCTCACTATGTGTTTGTACAGCTCCTAGCACAATAGGGCCCCGATATCAGCTTGGGTTTCTAGGTACTACCATAAAACGACTAATAATTATGCTCTCAAATAGCCTCTGTGCGGGAGAGAGTGGTTGCACTGTGGAGATCTGTAGGGGGAAATCAGGCAGTTGTGTTGGGCTTTGTGAATCATGCAGTTGCTAGGGCCATGAAGATGGGCCTTTGGGTCCCTTTAGACACTTCAACTGCCCCTGATGAGACGTCTTCCTAATATTTTATGTCTCATTATTTATCATTTTAATTACAGCCTTGTTTTGTGGTGCTTTTTACTGTACAGGGCTTAAGGGCACTTGGTGATGTACTGTATTCTGGTTCTCATGGGAGACTTCAATCACCCTGATATCTGCTGGGAGAGCAATACAGCAGTGCACAGGCAATCCAGGAAGTTTTTGGAAAATGTAGGAGACAATTTCCTGGTGCAAGTGCTGGAGGAACCAACTAGGGGCAGAGCTCTTCTTGACCTGCTGCTCACAGACCGGGAAGAATTAGTAGGGGAAGCAAAAGTGGATGGGAACCTGGGAGGCAGTGACCATGAAATGGTCAAGTTCAGGATCCTAACACAAGGAAGAAAGGAGAGCAGCAAAATACAGACCCTGGACTTCAGAAAAGCAGACTTTGACTCCCTCAGGGAACTGATGGGCAAGATCCCCTGGGAGAATAACATGAGGGGGAAAGGAGTCCAGGAGAGCTGACTGCATTGTAAAGAATCCTTATTGAGGTTACAGGGACAAACCATCCCGATGTGTAGAAAGAATAGTAAATATGGCAGGCGACCAGCTTGGCTTAACAGTGAAATCCTTGCTGCTCTTAAATACAAAAAAGAAGCTTACAAGAAGTGGAATATTGGACAAATGACCAGGGATGAGTATAAAAATATTGCTCGGGCATGCAGGAGTGAAATCAGAAAGGCCAAATCACACCTGGAGTTGCAGCTAGCAAGAGATGTTAAGAGTAACAAGAAGGTATGTTAGCAACAAGAAGAAAGTCAAGGAAAATGTGGACCCCTTACTGAATGAGGGAGGGAACCTACTGACAGAGGATGTGGAAAAAGCTAATATATTCAATGCTTTTTTTGCCTCTGTTTTCACGAACAAGGTCAGCTCCCAGACTACTGCACTGGGCAGCACAGCATGGGGAGGAGGTGACCAGCCCTCTGTGGAGAAAGAAGTGGTTCGGGACTATTTAGAAAAGCTGGACGAGCACAAGTCCATGGGGCCGGATGCGTTGCATCTGAGAGTGCTAAAGGAGTTGGCGGATGTGATTGCAGAGCCATTGGCCATTATCTTTGAAAACTCATGGCGATTGGGGGAGGTCCCGGACGACTGGAAAAAGGCTAATGTAGTGGCCATCTTTAAAAAAGGGAAGAAGGAGGATCCTGGGAACTACAGGCCAGTCAGCCTCACCTCAGTCCCTGGAAAAATCATGGAGCAGGTCCTCAAGGAATCAATTCTGAAGCACTTAGAGGAGAGGAAAGTGATCAGGAACAGTCAGCATGGATTCACCAAGGGCAAGTCATGCCTGACTAATCTAATTGCCTTCTATGACGAGATAACTGGCTCTGTGGATGAGGGGAAAGCTGTGGACGTGTTGTTCCTTGACTTTAGCAAAGCTTTTGACATGGTCTCCCACAGTATTCTTGCCAGCAAGTTAAAGAAGTTTGGGCTGGATGAATGGACTATAAGGTGGATAGAAAACTGGCTAGATTGTCTGGCTCAATGGGTAGTGATCAATGGCTCCATGTCTAGTTGGCAGCCGGTATCAAGTGGAGTGCCCCAAGGGTCGATCCTGGGGCCGGTTTTGTTCAATATCTTCATAAATGATCTGGAGGATGTTGTGGATTGCACCCTCAGCAAGTTTGCAGATGACAGTAAACTGGGAGGAGAGGTAGATACGCTGGAGGGTAGGGCTAGGATAGAGAGGGCCCTATACAAATTGGAGGATTGGGCCAAAAGAAATCTGATGCGGTTCAACAAGGACAAGTGCAGAGTCCTGCACTTAGGACGGAAGAATCCAATGCACCGCTACAGACTAGGGACCGAATGGCTCGGCAGCAGTTCTGCAGAAAAGGACCTAGGGGTTACAGTGGACGAGAAGCTGGATATGAGTCAACAGTGTGCCCTTGTTGCCAAGAAGGCCAATGGCATTTTAGGATGTATAAGTAGAGGCATTGCCAGCAGATCGAGGGACGTGATCGTTCCCCTCTATTCGATATTGGTGAGGCCTCATCTGGAGTACTGTGTCCAGTTTTGGGCCCCACACTACAAGAAGGATGTGGAAAAATTGGAAAGAGTCCAGCGGAGGGCAACAAAAATGATTAGGGGACTGGAACACAGGACTTATGAGGAGCGGCTGAGGGAACTGGGGATGTTTAGTCTTCAGAAGAGAAGAATGAGGGGGGATTTGATAGCTGCTTTCAACTACCTGAAAGGGGGTTCCAAAGAGGATGGCTCTAGACTGTTCTCAGTGGTAGCAGATGCCAGAACAAGGAGTAATGGTCTCAAGTTGCAGTGCAGGAGATTTAGGTTGGATATTAGGAAAAACTTTTTCACTAGGAGGGTGGTGAAACACTGGAATGCGTTACCTAGGGAGGTGGTGGAATCTCCTTCCCTAGAAGTTTTTAAGGTCAGGCTTGACAAAGCCCTGGCTGGGATGATTTAGTTGGGGATCGGTCCTGCTTTGAGCAGGGGGTTGGACTAGATGACCTCCTGAGGTCCCTTCCAACCCTGATATTCTATGATTCTATGTATGAGCGAAACCACCTCGTGGAAGCTAGAAACTGAAATCCATTTCTCCTCTTGTGCATATGTGCACTGGCTTTTGTTATTGTAGGGTGGCTCAGGTGGGCTGGGGCTGCACAGACTGGTGTGCTCAGGAACACTGACGGTGAATTTTTTTCCCCCCTGTAAAAAATCACAAGGTCTTTGCCGGAAGAGCTTTTAAAATGAATTGTGGAGTAATATGTTTGTAGGTTGGGAGTAACCGCCTTGTCCTAAACTTTAAAGCTCTGTTGTTATCAAAGCACCGACCGGTGTTTCTTGCAGAGGAATAATGAAGTGGGCAGAGGGTTTCCAGGAGGAAAATGCCTTCTCAAAGGGCTGGGAGAACGCAGACATCCGGAACTGGCTGTGAACTCTGCTCCTTCTCCTTGGAATCAGACACTTCTGAATTTAAAGGGTTTCCAGCCTGATTCCTTTTAAAAACCCACTGAGCCCAAACTGTTGCTCTCCAAACTGTGGGTATCTCTGCGCTGCCAAAAAAGGTGTGTTCTTAACTCGGGTTAAAATAGCAGTGAAGATATGGCAACTCAATTTTTAACTTGGGTCAGTAGCTTGCATTCATCCCAGGCTACCCGACAGGCTTTTAACTCGAGCTGCAAACCTGAGTTAAAAACCTGGGTCTTCACTACTGTTTGAACCTGAGTTAAGAGCATGTCTTTTTTTGCAGTTTTCAGAGTAGCAGCCGTGTTAGTCTGTATCCGCAAAAAGAAAAGGAAGACTTGTGGCACCGTAGAGACTAACAAATTTATTTGAGCATAAGCTTTCGTGAGCTACAGCTCACTTCATCGGATGCATTCAGTGGAAAATACAGTGGGGAGATTTATAGACACAGAGAACATGAAACAATGGGTGTTACCATACACAGTGTAACGAGTGACCAGGTAAGGTGAGCTATTACCAGCAGGAGAGCGGGGGGACAGGAACGGACACCTTTTATAGAGATAATCAAGGTGGGCCATTTCCAGCACTTTACAAGAATAGTAGGAGGGGAAACAAACAAGGAGAAATAGTTTTACTTTGTGTAATGACCCATCCACTCCCAGTCTCTATTCAAGCCTAAGTTAATTGTATCCAGTTTGCAAATTAATTCCAATTCAGCAGTCTCTCGTTGGAGTCTGTTTTTGAAGTTTTTTTTCGAAGAATTGCCACTTTTAGGTCTGTAATCGAGTGACCAGAGAGATTGAAGTGTTCTCCGACTGGTTTTTGAATGTTATAATTCTTGACGTCTGATTTGTGTCCATTTATTCTTTTACGTAGAGACTGTCCAGTTTGGCCAATGTACCCTCCTTCGTACCCCCTGCCAGCTGGGCAGTGGTCGAGCCTCACACAGAATCCCTGGCCATCGCCTTCCTTTTGATAACCCGGTGCCTTGAACATCGCGCCTGGGCGAGCCCACTGGATGCTTTCTCATGCCAATCCCGCTGTTGGGAAGAGCTGGTTTAGGAGCCACAGGGCCCCTCTCCTTAGCATCCTCCCCACTTCCTTCACCCCTTGCCCCACTTCCCACCCCCATTCAGAAGCTGCCTCTCAGCAGCCGATCACCTCCCCGCCGAGATGGCAAGCAGACAGCTTGTCCATTGTTGGAACAAATTCTTTGAGTGCGGGAGTCCCAGGCTCCAGACAACTGCATCCAGCCCTCCTTCCCTGGCCAGGCGGCTTTCAGTTCCCTCTGACCATTCTCTCTGCTTCCTGGGACGTCTGGGGCTTGGCAGTTTGGCAGAGCCCTTGGGATAGAAAGACCGGCTTTGCTGCTGCCAGTGAAGCAGGGCTGTAGCCCTTGAATGGGCAGGAGGGCAGCCATGATGCTGGGAGGGGATTCAGTGCTGGTGAATGGTGCAGCAGACACAGTTCCTCTGTCTATGGAATGGGCATTGTCTCCCCTACAGTGGGCCCCCACCATGTCTTTCAGAGACCCCCTTGAGGGGAGCAAGGGAATTCAGTCAGGGCTCAGCTTCCCTACCATGACTGCCAATAAAGGGGCCAACTGTAACAGCAGGCCCTTGTCCACCAGCAGCTGGACTGAGACCCACTAACTGATCTCCTGTAGAAAGCCACTGCCCAGCCCTCGCTACCAGTCTGGGTGTTAGTAGTGACCTACATCGTCTGTGCTGGGGGGTTACAATATTATTCAGCAGTAACCTATATATGAGGGGAAGGCATAGAGCCAAACCTGGACCTGGCGTAAATGAATTTGCAACCTCCAGAGTTCAAAAGTCACGAGACAGGCCCTAAAAATCTTGAGATTTTAAAAATAATAATTTGGGGTGCTTTTTCTTTCCTTTCTGGCTGCTGACTCTGTAGGTTACACTTGTCAAGCTTTTTTTTCTCTGCGGCCAAGAGGGGTAGAAAGGTCTCATGCAATATCTTGAGTCTGGGACCTTGCAGAAAAACACCAAATATTGTTAGAGTTGCAATCAAATCACTAGAGTTGGCAACATTTGTGTAAACGGGTCCAATCCTATTCACTCTGCTGCAGCTCTGCCTGTTTACAGCAAATCTCAATCTTCAGAGCATTCAGGGTTATTATTTAATGATTCCTAGATTCCAGGACCAGAAGAGACCATTGTGATCATCTAACCTGTCTTCCTGTGCAACACAGGCCAGAGAACTGCCCCCAAATAATTCCTAGAGCCAAGCTTTTAGAAAAACAGTTGATATTGATTTAAAAATTGTCAGTGATGGAGAATCCACCATGACCCTTGGTAAATTGTTCCAGTGGTTAATTACTATGTGTTAAAAATGAAGGCCTTATTTCCTGTCTGAATTTGTCTAGTTTCAGCTTCTAGCTGCTGGGTAATGTTAGACCTTTCTCTGCTAGATTGAAGAGCCCATTATTAAATATTTGTTCCCCATAAGGGAACTTACAGGCTGTGATCAAGTCACCCCTGAACCTTCTCTTTGTTAATCTAAATAGATTGTGCTCCTGGACTCTAGCACCGTAAGGCAGGTTTTCTAATCCTTTAATCATTCTCATGGCTCTTCTCTGAACCCTCTCCAATTTATCAACCTCCTTCTTGAATTGTGGGCACTAGAATGGGACATGGCACTCCAGCAGTGGTTGTCCTAGTGCTGAATACAGCAGTAAAATCACCTCTCTGCTCCTACTTGAGATTCCCCTGTTGATGCCTCCCAGGATCGCATTTGCCCTTTTGATCACAGCATCACACTGGGAGCTCATGTTCAGCTGATTATCCAGCGTGACTCCCAAATCTTTTTCAGAGTCCCTGCTTCTCAGGGTAGAGTCCACCTTCGTGTAAGCGTGGCTGCATTCTTTGTTCTTAGACGTACACATTTACACTGAGGTGTATGAAAACGCATATTGTTGACTTGCGCCCAAGCTCACCAAGAGATCCAGATTGCTATGAATCAGTGACCTGTCCTCTTCATTATTTACCATTGCCCCTCACTGCATGCTGTCGCAGTTCCATGTCAAGGTCTCCAAGCTCTTTATACTCCCCCGCCTCCAAGTAGACAGGTTAACGATCATTACCCTGTTTCATAGATGGAGAAACTAAGCCCAAAGAGGTTTAGTCATGGAAAATCTGCATCTCTGCAGGTAATCCCAGAGCGCCCGTCTCCCTGTCCTGTACAGCAGTGGCTCTCAACCATTCCAGACGACTGCACCCCTTTCAGGAGTCTGATTTGTCTGGCCTACCCCCAAGTGTCACCTCACTTAAAAATGACTTGCTTACAAAATCAGACATAAAATACAAACGTGTCCCATGACACTGCTACTGAAAAATTGGTGACTTTCTCATTTTTATCATATAATTATAAAATAAATCAATTGGAATATAAATACTGTACTTCCATTTCAGTGTATAATATACAGAGCAGTATAAATAAGTCATTGTATGAAATTTTAGTTTGTACTCACTTTGCTAGTGCTTCTTATGTAGCCTGTTATAAAACTAGGCAAATCTCTAGATGAGTTGATGTACCCCCTGGAAGACCTCTGCATACCGCTGCGGGCGCATGTGTCCGTGTTTGAGAACAACTGCTGTACAGTACGTTAGCAGCAGAACCACCCCTTGGTTATCCATTTTGGCCCCGCTCCCCGTTTCTCCCACCCTGGCACCCTAAGCTGATCAGAAAGCACCTCCTTTGCAGAATACCTGCACTCCTCTAGGAGGCAGAATGACCCAAACCCTCCCTGCAGATGAATATCCCCTTGGTAACAATTTGGTCAATAACTGTCTGAGAATTCAGGACCCCCATTAAGTTAAGGCATGGGCAGGAAGCTCTCAACACACAGCATGTCTATTAAAGATCTCTCTCAAGCTAGCCAGGGGGTGAGTGGGAAGGGGGGCTGCTTTAGCTGGGAAAGGGTTAAGAGCCCAGCATACCCAAGCATAACAGCCTCTGCTCAGGGGAGCCTGCCAAGCTGCACTGAACCAAATTCACTCTCTGTCAGATTGCCAGGGGCCACTTAGCTGGGACTTATGGAGAGGTGACCGCTGGAGTGAAAGCTTATTAATAGTCACAATAAGAGGTTGTGGGGTTTTCATACCATTTCATTCTCTGGGATCAGTTTAATTACAGTCATTTAAAAGCAATCAAAAGGTGGCAAGAGGAATATTGAAACTGTAATAGCTGGGAACTGATTGCTCGTGTGATTGGGGCGGGGGTGGAATTAGAAAGTCAGTGTTATTTTCTTTTTTCACCCATGTCAAAGAAAGCTGGCTAACTAGCAAAGGGGTGCTTTTTTGTTTTGAATGAAGTGGATAGGGCCAGATCCTCAATTGCAGTAAATGAGCCTAGTTCTCTTCATTTCAATGGGAGCTAGCCTGGATTACACCAACTGAGAATCTGTCCCACTGGAGTAGGAGGCAGAATGTGTTTTAGGTGCGCGGAGCCAACCAAAGGTGCATTCTGTTGCCTGGAGCCTTGTTAAGAAATGGCTGCTGGGCGGGGGGCCTGAGGAAGGAGATCTAAAAGCCAGGTGCCCTTGTTTTTGTATCAGGAGGGGAAAGGAAGTCGTTAAGGAAAGAACAGGGAGAGGTGAAGCTGCTCTTGTGTGAGAGGAGAACAATACAGCAAGGCTTTCCCTGAGTAATGGTCTGCCAGAGATTATTCTGTTCTCAGCCACTCCCTAAAGGAAAGGTATGAAAGGAAGGGGGTGGAAAAGTCCTTTGCAAAAAACTCTCACGTCATGTGACGCAGGCACCAATTTAATTGGTTCCAGCTAATATAGCTGGTCCAATTTGCAGCTACCCAGTAGCTTCTTTGATCTACTTATGTACAGCCCACATCACATTGTTAACACAGCCGATCCCCAAGCCTGCCCCTTGGTGGGAGGTAACAGCCTCCTCCTTTTAAAGATGGTGAATTGAAGGAGGGTTGATCAAGTGACTTGTCCAAGGTCATACCATGAGCCTGTAGCAGAGCTGGGCCCTGAACCCCACTCTTCTGAGTCTGCTTTGCCTCTGAACCACAAGGCCATCCTGCCTCACCACGGTGGGAAAAGGCCCATTACTTGACTAAAGTTACTAACTGAGGGTGTATCTACGCTGCAATCAGCCGGGATCTGCCGTCAGATCCAGGCTAGCTCTGACAGCAGCAGAGACGTGCTCTGAGTTATACCAGGCCGGGTGTGGATACAAACTGTATTTCGATCCAACTCTGTCCGGGACTGATTGTAATGTAGCCAGGGCCTCAGGGACTGGCCATGCTTGCCTGGAGCTGGGAAAGGGTTTCACTTAGTGCTTGTGAGTCATCCCATAGCCAGTGATGGCAGAAATGATGTTTTCCTCCTCTTGCCGTGGGGTGGCATGGGCGGGATTTTTAAGTCCTGAGTCAGTTTGCACATGTTGGGGAAGACGAGGAGTCATGGGGGTGGAAAGCAGAATGTGAAGCAAGTCCGTATTTGAGATTGGCAAGCTCCAGCTTAGTGAAGACACATTATCCCGGGGCAGAGAGCTCTTTAAGTGCTTGTCTTCACTGCCGAGTTAGCCTGGGCTCTTACTAGGGTGTTTCCTTAACCCCGTCACATCCATAAACAAAACCGTCTCTCCCAAATGTGGTGCTTTACACCTGAACTCAGCTGGGCTCGACCCTGGGCTTTGCTTACCTTCAGGCTGGTTAGCCACCACTTTGCAGTGAGGACGCAGGTGAAACCATTCAAATGCTGATAGTCCTTCAGTGCCTTCCCCCCAATTTCACCTATGTGAAGGACAGACGAGTTCTCCGAGAAAGAATCCTAGAGTAGCTTAGTTTATTGCACTGCTAAGAACCATGGGACATGCCCCCAGAAACCCGAACGACAGACACAGGGGAGCGCAGCATCAGGGAGGACACAGTCATTCGGGCAGGGCTTTGCAGTGTGGCTGCTCATGCCTGGGCTAGGCTAACCCAGGCATCCAGAGACAGGTGCTGATCACCCAGGCTAACTCTGCAATATACGCATACCCTTGTTGTTGGTTCACTCTCTCCAAAGCCGAGAAGCTTGGAGAGAAGAGAGTTTGGAGAATAGTGATGCTGTATCAGAGGCTCCCTTAAAGTGGATGCTTGCTGCTGACTGTAGAGGGGAGTCAGCCTGGTCCAATGGGCAGGACAGAGTCTGGGCGATGGGAAAAGGCACTTGGGTTCAAGTCTGACCTTGAGCAAGTCATTTTCTCTTTGTGCCCGCGTTTCCCCATTGGTAAATGGGGTAGTGATGCCTTTCTTCCTTTGTCACCACCTCGGAGATCTACACTAAGGGAGGAGCTGAGACACCCCGATGATGTCCCATAGCCCCTTCAAACTGGTTATCCCTGCCAGAGGAAAGCTACAAGTGAAACCCTGGAGCTGATGTCAGATCAGCGAAGCAGACCACTGTGCGCACCCATTCTTCTGCGCCAAACAGACGCCCCCGCCCGCCATGAGCCTTCCATTGAGGGCCAAACAAGTTGCTGTTCTCTGGGGGAGAGAATTCCCTGGGTTGCTCTAAGCATGCAGACGGCTGGACTTGCTGGCCCTTAACGGGGATCTGTGTGTGCTAAGGCAGGAGGAATTGTGCCAACCTGAGAATGGCTTCCCATGGAATGTAACTCCTGAAAGCAAGAGTGGGCTGTGCCATATCTCCCTTCTGTGATCATCTGCAGCGATCAGGTGTTGTCAGTTGGCTTGCTTGTGTGTGTGTTCTTTCCGGGTGCTTTCCCAGCTCCGCGCAGGGAGCTGGCTCAGCAGGCCTGGATAGACTTCCCAGGTGGTTAAGTGCTGGAGGCTGGAATGTTGTTGCCTCGGTAGTGCTGTTTAGTCTTCTCAGTGCTTCTGTCCTTGGAGCTTCAATGTTATTAGCAGATAGTGCATCGTGTTAGCTCAGCAGACCTCGATATACTCATAAAGAAAGACACAGGCACAGTTCAGTGGCCAAGGCACTTGGCCAGGTTTATTGCCATCAAGACACAGTCCTAGCATCCTGGCTCCGTGGTTCCAGGTATGCTAACACATGAGTGCCCTGTGGCAAGGAACAGCTCAGTCAGCGGCGGGACTTCCGCTGACTTTCGGTCAAACATAGAATTAAGGTGAAATAACCCGACATTTATAAATTAAAACAAACAACTGACATACACGACTTACACACCGCCTTACGTGTTTCATGACACCCGGTTGTTACCTCCCCTTGTTTCTGATATCTTGGACAAAACATCCCTATTCATTGATTTGTCAAACCATTTTATCTTGTACTAGATTGGCATATATCCACACTAGCTGCAATATATTAATGTAAATATCTAGTGCCTCGTACACTAGCAACAACTTTGCCGAGTTCCTGTACTGGGCAGTGAACTTGTAACCATCTGCTTTAGTCCATGGCCTGACTTTAGTTCACAGCCTCTGGTTCAGGCCTGAGATCTTGCACCAGGCCCAGGGCTCCAGTCTCTTTCTTGCTACCACATCAAGGAGAAAGGCTTGGCTGACTTTTTGAAGTGAAAATCACTGCTAGTCTCGCATTTTCCCCATTTAGGAAATGGGGTGTTGTATATGTGGGGTGTGTGTGGGCATGGGCAGGATTTGACTATATAATCCTAATCTCGGATTAGTGTTCCAGGAGTACTAACTGTACAAGGATAGAACGGCCGATGGCTCTAATTTCACATTTTTATTAAGGCCTCAATTTCCATAACTCTCTCAGAGTTTCCTGAGTCACAAGAAGTTGGGGACCCTCTTTTGGAGAAATATGGTAAAGCCATCTGAGCACTCGACAGAATAAAGGAGCCTTGTGCCCAGGCTGACTGTGAAGGCTGCGGAGGAGTGGGAGGCTATAAAGGTGACTCCCAGGCCTGAACCATGAAGAACTCTGATGATGTAGGATCCTAGACTGTATACATGAATCATTTCCCTTACCACTGCAATGCAGCCACTTCTGGGGTAGGATGTGGCAGCTGTTTAGGTCACAGCAATGCCACTCACTGATGCAGGATAATCAGTGGAGAAGCATCCTATACCCATCTGAAGCTGCAGGAGGAATTTTATGGAATCAGAAAAGTATATGTACAGCGCCTAGGACAATGGCATCTTGGTCCACGACAGGGTGCCCACGCAGTCCAAATAATTGATATTAATGATGTGCTCCAGCTGTGAAGAGTCTGGGAAAACTTTAGAGACAGCCCTCACTGCGCTAACTGGCACTGTTATTTTCATTTCATAGCACTTAGGTGGAGAAAGTTCCACACTTCACTTATCCTGCAGCTGTCTGCAGGATGGATCGGTACAGTCCATTCCCCAGCGCTTGCCCCAAGAAGTTTTAAATGCCCCATACGAATGAGCATCCCCCTGCCCCATTTTTTCTTGGTTTATTGTTACCCAATGTAAATAATACCCGGCTGCAATGACCATCATGGCAAAGCCACCACTGGAGATTTAAACTTGGGACATCCAGAACTAAAAGCATGAGCCACTCTATCTTGGAGAAGTAAATCCCATATCTGGGAACTGTAGCAGAGCTGTGTTTTCGGTGGGCCAGGCACAGATGGGACATGTAACACAGTGAAAAGTGGGGGACATTTGTCTCTTGTGACTCCATCTGCTCCTTGTTCTAAGGCTAAATACAGAAAACATGGGCCACATGAGCACAGTTGTCACTAGCTATGGTTTGTGGAACGCGGCATGAGTGACCACTGGCTGTTTATAGGAGGGGAAGGGAGCCTGTAGTTCCTTTAACACTGATCAGTCAATCCTTGGCTATTCAAGGTCTCCTTCCTTGGGGATCTCTGGTCCCTGGCACCTGGGGAAAATGCTTTCAGATTTCCTCTTTTTCTGTAATTTTACTGGACATTGGCCAGGTGTTTAATCATAGCTAAGGTGGCCTGTATTTTTTCACACTCTGCATACTGCATTGTAATTATTAGCTGGAGTACAGAGGCCTCTTGCTGGTGCAGTAACGTCATTGTGGTCGTAATTAGGGAAGGTAAAACTGGGGGATTTTTAATACATAAATGTGGGGAAATGTGCAAATGAATGGAATCAATGAGTGGGAGTCGGCTTTGCTCCAGTGGCCTCCGCCTATGATCTGGTCAATGGTCTCAAGTTGCAGTGGGGGAGGTCTAGGTTGGATATTAGGAAACACTATTTCACAAGAAGGGTGGTGAAGCACTGGAATGGGTTCCCTAGGGAGGTGGTGGAATCTGCATCCTTAGAGGTTTTTAAGGTCCGGCTTGACAGAGCCCTGGCTGGGATGATTTAGTTGGGGTTGGCCCTGCTTTGAGCAGGGGGTTGGACTAGGTGACGTCCTGAGGTCTCTTCCAACCCTGATATTCTATGATTCAAAGCACCGGGTGTCTCTCAACCTCTTCTGTGTCATGAAACTCTTTCCCAACCCTCCCATCAATGGCACATCATCCCGTTCATTCTGCAGGGTGGCCACAGAACCCCATAATAAGGTAAGCAAGGTCAGGCTCAGATGACCTGCTAAGGATCATTCAGGGTATGTCTACGCTGCAATTAAAAACCAAAGAACGAGGTAAAAATGTACAGGGGACATCGGCTCTTGTGCCTGAGGTATAAACCAACCCCCTGCTGGGTGGGTAAGGAAGAGACCTCTTCCGTCATTCTGTTATTGCATCATTGTCCGTCGTGGGCATGGGGATGGAGTTAACCCTTCCTATACTGGTGGGCTTTCTCCCCAGTCCATGCATCAAAGAGCACGCTCCAACCACTGGATTTCAGTCCTTTTTTCTTCAGGGCATCTGTTGTATTTCTTTAAATTAAAGCCAGTTAACATCTCTGCTATGTCCTTTCCCCCTGACCTAGGGTCTTCTGCAGAACCTACCTATTCCATGCAGCTCTTACGCTTCACAAGCCGTCTGTCTGGGAGCTAAGATGAGCCTTTCTGCTCCCTTCTCCTTCCTAGCCTGCTTCCTGCAGGAGCACCCTTCACGGGCCATCTGCCTGGGAGTCTGATGTCAACTGGGTTCTCTCCCCTGACTCAGGACCTTCCTGCTCCCTGCAGCTCTCACTAGCAGCTGAGCTACTCATTGGCTCCTGTGATGCCCTGGTGATCTTCAGGCTATCACCTGATCCCTGATCTCATGCCATCAGCTGGGAGGCAGATGATTTGTCACACGTGGGGGTATCCCGGGGTTTGCTGGTTGCTGCTCGGTGGCGCCTCCTCATGGCTCATCTGGGGAATTTGCTTGCTGCTGTCCGTGCCCCGTCTGGCCGTCACTCCATTGCCCCCGGCAGTCGGTCTGCAGCTGTTCTCTTGCTCGTCAGGTGCTGCAGTGCCTCTCCTTTGTGGCTCAGCTCTCCGGCCAAGTCACTATCAGTGTCGCCTTCCTCCCAAGTCTTAGGCAGCCTCCAGCTCCGCTGTGCGGACTGTGGCTCTCCTGCTGTGGCTGGGAGGGGAACCCGGGCCCACCTTCCACACCGGCTTCCAATCCAGGGACCCGCGACCCAGCAGCTCAGACCTTACTGCTCCTTCCCCTGACAGCTTCCGACCCTGCCTCCTCCTCTCCCTCTCGAATCGGGGAGGGTGACTGCAGGCCCACCCCTGCTCTAGCCTCAGCTCCTGGGCTTTTCAGAGCCCCACCCGTTCCTGCCTAGGTGAGCTTGGGTCTCCATCAGCCTCATTGCCCTTAGCTTCCCAGTGGATGCAGCCTAAGGCTAATTGGTCTCTCTTGCCCCTTTAACCCCATCCGTGCTGGTGAGGCTGGACGCCCCATCACCGGGGGCTCACCCCAACTCCTGTAAAGGGCCCTCTTACCCTGCAGCACCCTCCCTCTGAAGGAGCTGGTGTCAGCGCTATCCGAGACCAGACACCGGGCTAGATGGGCCCCTTCTCACAGCAATTCTGATGCTAAGTAACCACTCACTGCAAGCTCCAACCTTGAGGGCCAGAATACGGGTCTGATCCAAATTGCATTGAAGTCAGTGGAAAAGACTCACTTTGACCTCAGTGACCTCTGGCTTGGGTCTGTACGAGCACATAGAGCTGCCTGGGCCAGCAGGATACAGCTGGAAGGTGGGAAATAAGGAGGCTGTCAGGCTGGGTGAGTCCTTTAGAGGACAAATCCTCTCGCGCACTGGCTAAGCTTCTGCCTACCTGCTTGGCCCACTCTTCGCCTGCTCCCCTATCCGGGGCATGATGCTCAGGCTGTTTGCTGAAAGTGACATTAAGCTGCAGCTTTAATTCCCTTTAATCCTTACAGACAGGCTCTCGCTGCAAATTGGAAAAGGCTGGCCCCTTCCGCCTAGGTGTTGGCTAGCTGTCAGCAGACCAGGAGGTTAAATGCCTGCAGCACCTCTCTGGCAGGCAGGCGCTGGGATCAGTAGCAATTGGATGGGGGATGGGACAGCGAAGAAATGGGCCATGGGAAGAATCTGCTTAAGGAGGAGCAGCCTGCAAAGGAAGGAGGAGGAGGGTGGGGATAGAAGGGGATAAATGGCCATTCAAGTGTCTTGGCAAATATAACTAAAGTCTGGGGCCTTCTCCAGGACCCAGGGAGCTTTGATGCTTGAAAATGGCAAAGGATGCCTCATTCCCAGCCATCGCTACTGAGTGTTAATAACCTCGAGCTCAGGATGTTTAGTGGGTTCCGTACTCACGGGGCCGTGTTGTCAAGGCATTGACCTGGGCATCACAAGTTCTGGGTTCAGTTCCTGGCTCTGCCACATACTCCTTGTTCGATCCTTGGCAGTCACTTAGGATAAGAGTCATGGTCTGGAGGCACAGCTCAGGGGAGGAGGTGAAATGGCTCCTGGAGGTGCTCTGAGTTACATCAGCCCTCAAGGCCGCCAGAGGCTGGTAGCACAAGCCACAATGGCCAGAGTGGGATGTTCTGTGTCCCCATCACTGGTACAGCACAGCCCTGGGTCAGGAACTCTCCCCTGGCCCTTATATACCACCACAGTGTTATAGGGGGACCAGAACAAGGGACAGAATCTCAGGTACTGCCTCCTTGGGCCTCTTCCCTGCCTTGTGGTGGTTGCTCTGGAGAGAAACTCCCCATCCCGTGGTGAACTCCAAAGGCTGGACATAAGCACAGGTGGGTTTGGATTGAATTCTGAGCCTGCAGCACGCAGGGTGTAGGGGGAACAGGCAGGCCACGGAGGACGTGCAATGGGTCCCTGATCCTGACAGGGGTCTTCGGGTGCCCCAGTGCTAGCAGGGACTGATCATAAACCCCCAGGGGGTGTTTGTGTCGGCCCCTCCCTCCCTTCTAGAGCTGCTCAGCCAACGGGGCTGCTTTTTCACAGGAGGTTTTGACAAAAATGAAGAAAAAACAATTCATTTTTGTTGAACTTTTCCCTGGGAAAGTTTGGATTTTTTTGGTGAAAACTCAAAAACTGGCACAAAGTGCTCCAACAGGCCTCGCAGGTACATCCGTCTCAAGGTGTTCTATACAGTAGAGCTGTTCCCATAAGGGAAGGGGAATAAGCTGCGGCACCGTTAATATCAGTGTAACCGTGTCCGCTCTCGGGGATGTGCTGGTGTAGCTACAGTGGTATAAAATCACTGCCCTAACCCCCATGCCTCTACCAATATAAACACCGTGTGCAGGTCAGAGCTTAGGGTTTATGCTGCTGCCCATCACCATGGTATCTGAGCACCTTCCACGTATCATCAGTAACAACAGCAAAGTCCCGAGCTGGCTTCATGAATCTCTAGCACTTCTCCCTTTTCAAGTTTAAAACAAATCAACTCTGCTTGCTGGGCAGTTTGGGGTTTTTGTTTAGATTTTATTAATATTTGGGTTTGGGGTGGCAGTGTCATGGTGGACAGGCCTGTTCAAAGAGGGAAGTGTTGCAGTGTTTCCCGAAGACAGCCAGACTCTGGATTTGCCAGATCCCCTTGGGGAAGTTGGTTCCACAGCTGGCCCCCACCCGACAGGCAAAGCTTTGCTCCCCGCTGTCTCCTGGCCTACGCAATCTCTGATCTAACTCTGCTCTCGCTGATGTTGAGGGGAATCTTTTCAATGAGAGCAGTCAGGCTGCTTGTTCTGGAGAAGTCCCCCTCTGCCAGAGCTGGGTGCTGACAACTGCTGAATGTGAAACCCAGGGTAGAGCCGTGGGGAGAGAAAGGCATAGGAATTGGGTGGTATCCCTTTAAATAGCTCGGGGAGCCCACTAGTGATGCTCCCTGTGTTCTGTGCTTTGGAAGACACCAGAAGCCAATCAGCACAGCCGTGTGTACGCAGCTAAGTCTGGCATGGCTGGGTACAGCTAGTCACCACGGTCATTTGGGACCCCACTGTGTGGTTTCTGGCTATTGGTTTTTGCCATGTAAAGGGCAAAGGACACAGAGAGGGCTGGCTGATCCTGCAGGGTGAGACGGGGGGTTGTTTCTCTGTTTGGCTTTGTACCATTTGCCGTTCCCTTGCTGTCACTCTGGGATCAGTGTGTCACTTTTTTGCTTGCTGGTAACACCCCTGGGCGTGAGCTCAGGCTGACTTCCAGGGCCTGTCTCCCGCTCTTCTCTCCCATCCGCACATGCAGATGTATTCCGATGGGTGAATCCAAGCTGCTCCCTGCCTCCAGCATCAGCCGCGCACAGCTTACCCAGGGCGGGGATTGTTCTAATCCCCATGCGCTGATACCCAAATGATTTCTGAGCCCGTTAGTGCTGATTACCATACATCATACTTTGTAGTTGCTTGGCGCTCTCCAATGGATGACCCTAAAATGCCTTGAGAAGGGCGGTCAGTATCATTCCTTTCAAGCAGGGAGGTGAAGTGACTTGCTCAAGGTCGCATGGCGAGTTAGTGGCAGAGCTGAGAATAGAATTTAGGAGTCCTGCATCCCTGGTTCCTTCTCTGTCCACTACTACACCGTACTTCTGCCAGCTGGAACTCCAGGGGAACTCAGGTATGCACAAATAGTTCCCCACACTGAAATAGGCCAAGGACATCCCAGCTCTTGCCAGGAGATTTCAATGACCACAAGCAGTTAGGCTCAGTATTCATTTATGGGGCTTTAGCATGTTGAAGCATTGGACTTTGGAGAAATCCACCATGCAAATGTAAATGGGGAGGGAGGCCGCAATGGGGTAGATTAATGCTCATCCCTTCGGATAAAATACAAGCTCTGGAAGCAACCAAGCTGTTGCCCTGGGAGCTCCCTGCTCTCCGTAGCCGTGATTCACCACCTCACAGACATTTATGGCCTCTATCAGCATGGCTGCATGGCTGACTAAATCTGCACCTGGGGAGAGCGGGGGAGGCGTGGTTGGGTGAGCCAGAAGTGCCAGCCGGGGCATTGGGGCAGAAAAGCCTGGGAAGGGCTTGGGATAGGCATTTTGGAAGAAGTGTTGAGTACATGAGCAGCACGGGGATCTTTTCACTGCCCTAGCAAAAGGACAGAAGAGACCCTGATATACTCAGATGTTCTCTCCTATTCTTTATCCATCTAGGAACACAGAAGCCTGTTGTTATTAGCATTATGGTAACACCTAGGGGACCACCAACAGGTCCCCATTGTTCTAGATGCTACAGAATGAGAGACAGTCCCTTCCCCAAACAGCTTACAGTTGAAATAGGCAGCACGGAGACTAAGGTAATCTGCAGAGTAAGGATGAGAACCTAGCTCTCCCCATTACTAATCAAGTGACCACTCCACTAGACCACACTGCTGCCCCAGGTTGGCTGGGGATGGCTTAGTGTCATAAGCTTCAAGTGTGAAATACAGACTTTCCAGAGCTGTGAGTCCCTGCAGCGTGAATCTCCTGGCACAGAAGATATATAGAGTCTCCTACTAATAACTGTGTGCAGATCTTTCTGCTGAGCTATAAAGAGACCAGCTGGCATTTTTATAAGAGTCAAGGTTTTCCTTAGACCAAAATTTCCCTCTCTTTCCAAGTGTGCTACTTAGCTGCTGACCTCCACTCCAGAGTTACTGCACTTTGGTGGTGCTGGGTGAAGCCTGTTAAAGTGGGATCCTTCAGCACGAAACTCCTGTATAACTGCAGTGTAGAAATTACATAGTTAAGACTACAGAACAAGTTTTTTCCTTCTGACCTCTATTTTTGACCCCTTTCTAAACTTTTATTACAAAAAAGAAAAAACCGACAACCTTTGGCCTAATATTTCTTCTGCTTGGTCAGAGGCCAGGAGCGAATCTTTTAGGGTTGTTTGAAGTCAGTCGTCTGAGCCTTTTCAGAGTTGCAAAGTTCAGGAAAAATGAACCCACGTCCGACCCACTTTCTGATCTGCATTAGATCAGAGGCTTTTGGCTAGTGACTCGGAAGCCAGCCTGTTTCTAAGAGCACAGTTATATAAAATGTTACTGCATCTTGTTAATTTTCTGTTAATCAGGCTATCTTTTTAGTCACCCACTTAGAGGACAGCTGTCCGGCTAACGTCAATTTCATGGGCTAGAATGGTGTGTATGCAAGCAGAATCACTACAATAACCACCCTTTACATTGTCAAAGTACTGCCGACATTAACTAGATAATCCTCAGTACCACCTGTGAGGTGGGGGAATCAATATTAGCCCCATTTTACAGATGGGGAAACTGAGGCATACAATTTGACAGCCACATTTCCAAAAGGGTTTCTGTTTCTGGGTTGCTCGGTTTATTGAGCGCCCACCTTGAGACACCTGATACCGGATTTCCAGAAGAGCTGAGCACCCATAACTTTTTGTTTTCAGCTGGAGTTGTGGGAGCAAGGTACCTCTGAGAACAGGGCCTCGGTATCTCAAACTGTGCACCCCACAAATGAGTCCAGTTTAATCTACTGTGAATTCACTGGCATGACAAGTCAGACATGCATTGCCAATGTAGTAAAAACTCGGTCACTCACAATTAGAGGCCACTCGTGAAAATTCGGCCAAAGTGGCCAATGGCTACCCAGTGAATCACAGCTGGGCTCTAGCTTCCAGCTCAATCCTTTAGCTCACTCTAATTTTCTCTCCCCTATAGATGCACAACATGTATGAAAGTATATAGGTGTGAGTGCACATACCTACATATGTATGGAAAACAACTCGTCAAAAATAAGATGTCTTAATATGAGGCACAGAGAGAAAGAATCTTCTCTGATGTCAAACAACAGAAGTGAAAGTACCTGGGATCCATATTCAGCATGGCCAACACCAAGCAGTCAAAAATTCAGCCTGCAAAATCATAAGATCAGCTTAAAGATTATGAGATTTATAAAAATAACAATACATTTGGGTTCTTTTTATTTGCCTTCTGCGTTCTAAGCATTTGGGAGACACTCATGTCATGTTTTCAAGATTTTTCCCTGCAATCACAAAGGCTATAAAGTTGGCATTAAAAAAAAAAAAAAAAAAAAAAAGCGGACATTCTCATGTAATCACCTGACTCCAGGAGCTGGAGCTTCAGGAAAAAACAAATATCACAAGGCCCAGGATAGTATCGTGAGAGTTGACAACATGTCATGGTATTCTCCTTTGCATTAGGGCTGGGCTTCAGGCTCATGAAGTGAAGATTCTCCATCACTGGTAATTTTTAAATCAAGATTGGATGGTTTTCTAAAAGTTCTGCCCTAGGAACTATTTAGGGGAAGTTCCATGGTCTCTGTTATGCAGAGGGTCAGTGTAGATGATCAAAGTGATTCGGTCTGGCCTTAAAATCTATGAAAGCCTGGCTGCTTGGAACCTCGTCTGTCTGTCTGTCAAACTAGGCTGGGGAATTGCCCAAGAACCAGCCAGCTCTCTCACTCTTTCTGGTGTCCCCTGCACCTGAGCAAGCCAGAAAGATCAGAAGTGGTGGCTGTGATGGGTTCCCCCAGGGTGCTGCCTGGAACTGGGGTACCACTGAGCCCTCTAACCTACCAACCTGGACTCCCTCTCACACTGTCCTGCTGTGACAAGCTGCAAAGCCCTCCAGCCTGCACTTTCACAGCATCCACACAGGTAGGGACACACCCAGCTGCAGTTTCAGACAGGCTCTGTAACCACAAGCTTCCTAGCCTAGAACCCCAGACCAGTACCGTCCTGTCCTGGTCAAATCTGGCCAGAATATGGGTTTAACACCCGGTCCACCTCTCCCTCAATGTGAAGAGAACAATACGCACTTGTGGTAACCAAGCTGAGATTTTCTCCAAGCACTCCAGTCAAAGCTCACTGGTTTAGATAAACAAAACAAGTTTATTAACTACAAAAGATAGATTTTAAGTGATTATAAGTGATAGCAAACAGATCAAAGCAGATTATCTAGCAAATAATCAAAAACACAAACTAAGCTTAATATACTAAATAGATTGGCTATGAATAGCAGGTTCTCACTCTAAGAGATGATACAAGCAGGCTGCTGATTCTTAAGGGGCAAGCTGCCCTTGCTTTACAGCTTGGAATCCCCGGGTGTTCCATACACAGACTAGAAATCCCTTTAGCCTGGGTCCAGCACTTCCCCCAGTTCAGTCTTTGTTTCTCAGATGCTTCTAGGAGTCGTCTTGTGTTGGGAGTGAAGAACTGCAGATGATGTCACTCCCTGCCTTATATAGCTTTAGCATATGGCGGGAACCCTTTGTTTCAAAGCTTGGTTCCCAGACCAGTTTGTGGAAAAACACTGACATCCCAAGATGGAATCCAGCCTTATGTGGCCTGGTCACATGTCCTTGTAGAGTCATAGCAGCCACTACTTACAAGCTGTCTAGAGTGTTCTCAGAAAGATAAGCTTCTCCAAACTGGGGTTCACGAAATATTACAGGGAGTTCTCGGGAAAAAATTCCCTAATGGCGGACAGAGCTGTCCCCAACCCCTGGACTTCCAAGAGCTAAGCAGATCAAAGCAAGCATATCTATCACACTAAGGAGATTTAAACTTCAGGACTCCTTATAAGAAACAGAAATGGAGTATCCCTTCTGATACTGTTTTTCCTAATGGCCCATTACCCTGAATAGGCCCTTCCAGACCAGCTGTCTAGACTGAAAGCATCGTGTCTAGTGGGTGTTACCCAGGTGTAATACAGATACATAGTCAGTATTCATAACTTCAGATACAAAAATGATACATGCACACAAATAGACTAATCATATTCAGCAAATCATAACTTTTCCAATGACATCCTACATGACCCATCTTGCATAATGTG
The DNA here is from genome assembly GCF_015237465.2 of Chelonia mydas. Taxonomy (NCBI): domain Eukaryota; kingdom Metazoa; phylum Chordata; order Testudines; family Cheloniidae; genus Chelonia; species Chelonia mydas. The sequence goes on along the minus strand of NC_051259.2, from coordinate 14,926,961 downwards.
CATCATAATTATGCCATAATCATATCATCATAATATCACTAGGAAGTACATATCACTAGGAATATCAGTAGGAAGTAGGACAGTGTCACAGTGGCATTCTCTCTCTCCCAATTTCAAGCAGAAAAAAAAAAAGATGGACCTGAACTACAGTACTCTGAACTGGAACCCCTGATCTTTATTGGGGGGTGGTGGTGAAATCTGGGGCAGAATTTTGCAGCTGGTGCCTTCGTAACTGGCCAAAGAGAACCCTCAGATCTAAATCCACCCTGGGTTTTGGATCTGGATGTCGATTTTATACATCTCCCCTCTGATACAAGGGCTGCATGAAAACCATGGGCTGGAGCTCTGGATCTGGATTTAGTGGCTTGGGACCATCTCATAATGTTAGCTGAACTTTCCCCTACTTAAATTTGAAGTGACAATGGCAGGAGGGCGAGGTCAGAGGTTCTGATTTTTATCCTAGTGGCTCTGCCACTGCCTGCCTGGCAGTGTACCCTAGCAAAGTTACAGCTGAGAAATGAAGATACATCAAATATTACATTCCTGAGCGGGGATATTTACTGTTACCAGTCCCCAGAGATGCAGGATGCGACTTATTAAGACCTCTGGGAATAACAGAGTTTTTAAAAAGAAAAGGAGGACTTGTGGCACCTTAGAGACTAACAAATTTATTTGAGCATAAGCTTTCGTGAGCTACAGCTCACTTCATCGAGTGCATACCAATGAAGTGAGCTGTAGCTCACGAAAGCTTATGCTCAAATAAATTGGTTAGTCTCTAAGGTGCCACAAGTACTCCTTTTCTTTTTGCGAATACAGACTAACACGGCTGCTACTCTGAAACCAGAGTTTCTAAACAGCTCTCAAGGGGCATCTGTGCATTACCCCAGTCTGCTTGGTGTATAGACACAGCAAGCACACACACTGAAATTCCCAGCATTGGCAAAGTGCCTGGGAGCATTTTAAATTCTTGTGCAGCTGACCCACTTCCCTTCATGCTGAAAAACTCCCAAGGTTTTGTGTCTTACTTCTGTTTCTGCAATGAAGGCTTGAGGGCAAATATGTATAGGACTCGTGTGAAGGGTTGCGATGGGGCAGCATGTGTTTTACATGTTGGACATACAGATAATGTAGAAAACACATGTGCTTTCCAGAGCGGTAGTTCTGGGCCAATTTGCAGCAATGAAGTATCTGGGAACCAAGTCATCCCCACTGACTACAGTGGAGTGTGGCAGGGATGAATATGGCCTGTAATAGCAACACCTAGAGCTGTTGGTCTCAAAGCACTTTACAAAGGAGGTCAATATTATTATCCCCATTTTACAGATTGGGGAAATGAGGCACAGAGAGGGCTGTGACTTGGACAAGGTTACCCAGCACACCAGGGGCAGGGATAGAGCCCCAGTTTCCCAAATCTCCAACCAGCACAATATATACTGGGCCCCATATTTATATTATATAGATAGCCATAGCTAGATACTACATGGATCAATTCCTTCTACTGTTGACAAAACTCTCTTTGACTTCACTGGGAGCAAGATTTAAGCCTGGGCAGGAGCAGGGGTTGCCACACTGGATCAGGCCCCTGATCCATCCAGCCCAGTATCCTGTCTTGGAGTGTAGCCAGCACCACATGCATCAGAGGAAGGTGCAAAAAAAAAAAAATCCCATGGTGGACAATTATGGAATAACCTGCCCATAGGGGAAACTTCCTTCTACCCCTATGCAGTTAGGGGTTGGCTTATGGTCCTGAAGCATATGGCTTTATAGTTCTCTTTTTTTAGCCTACCTGGTTTTTAGCCTAGCTGTGCACGCTCTCAATAATCCTTATCAATATCTCCTCATTTTATGAATACTTCTAAACCCCTGGCCTCAGCGGTACCTGGTGGCAACGAGTCCCACAGGTTAATTATTTGCTGTGTTTAAAAATTAATCCTTTGATCTACGTACATGGTGTGTCTCTGCATTTATAAAATGGGCAGGATAAAGGGAGCATTCAGATCAAAGAGGATCACAAACTCTGGGACTGTTCTGCATAACCAGGTGGGTCAGGAAAACGCGGTAACATGCCTCAGCAGAGGTGTCATTGAGCTTCATGGTGATTAAAGAGGCCGGGGCTCATGACACCTGAGGTCTCTGCCAGGATGTGTCTGCTCATCTTCACGTCACTGCATAGCTCAGCCTCTCTAGCCATCTTAATGGCTGTTCTTCCTGCGCGTACATTTGTGTGTGTGTGTGTGTGTGTGTGCCAGGTGCCAAAATTACAGTGTGCTGCACACACAACCCAGGTAATAAGTCCGTCAAAGAAGCATGGTCTGAGCACAGAGCTGGGAGCCAGGAAACGCCTGAACCGGAACATGTGGCTTTGTGCCTCAGTTTCTCCACCTGTAAAATGGAGACAATGATCCTCACCCGCCTTGACAAACTGCTTTCTGATCTACACACATGAACAAGTTCTGTAATCTCCTTGGAGAAAAGGAGCTCTGGAGGTGCAAAGTTTTTTCTTATTCTGGCAAGTTTTCAATCTAGCTGCTGCTGCTGCTGCTATTATTTATTTATATTACAAATGGTGCCTAGAGTGTCCCCAGCTGCGATTGGGGCCCTGTGGTGGTTGACAGACAATCCCTACCCTGAAGATCTTACAATTGAAATAGACAAGACAGACAAAGGTGGGCGAAAGGAAACTTCTTAATCCTCATTTTGCAGGGGGGATCTGAGGCACAGAGTAGAGCCCCGCAACCCGACCTGGACATGGGAGCAGTCGCAGGGCTCACAGCCGCCACGGCATGCATCCACCTCTGCCTTGACCCCTTGGGCAGGAGGCAGCGACATTGACTTGGGCTCAGGGGAAAACATTGGGGTTGGGTTTGGGTCAGGCCTAAAAATGAGTCGCAAGCAGACCTCTAGCAGGGGCCGGTTTTCCTAGGTACTCAGCCCCCAAGTGGTGCAGTGGGACTGGCTGGCTGCTGGACTGGCTTTCTGAAAATCTGGCCCATCTTTATGTGCCTAAAAGGCAGCAAAGTATGTTGAAAACTTCGCTTCTCCTGGGGTTCCCAAGCCCTTGAACAATGTGCCCCTAAATTACTTGGTAGAATCATTCTCCCTATTTCACAGCAGGGAGGTAAGCATTGTTATCCCCATTTTACACATGGGGAAACTGAGGCAAGCAGAGGCATGTGACTCACTCAGCAGGCCAGTGACTGAGCCACATCTTTTGAATCCTCATTCAGCGTCTTGACCACAAGAGCACCCTTCTTATCTTTGCTTACCCCAGTGCAATTGTTAGTCCTTTTATCTGTGTGCCAATCGTCTCAAGCTGGAATCTTACAGACTTATTTTGCTGTGTAAAAGAAGTATTACACATCTGCACCAGAATGGTGAAATGTTAGCACTTAATCCTCCCCAGGTAAATCCTCCATTTATTACGCACCCATAAGATCCATCAAATGCCAAGACACAGAAGATTTTATCCTCTCCTGCCCATCCCAGTACAATCTACTGGACGCTGTGTGGCTATGAGGGCTGAGTGTAATCTCTTCAGCTATCACATCATTAATCTCTTTCCTATCCCCTGCCTAACCGACCACATAGTCGGAGAAGCAAGCGCAAGGAGGTTTTATGCACAGCGGACTTTCTGTTCTTATTATATTTGATTTAAAAAGAGCAATCCACCAGGGTAGAATTTTTATACAGAGAGCATTGTATGTAAAGAGAGGCAGTGTGACCTAATGGTTAGGGCACTGGACTGGGACTTGGGAGCCCTGGGTTCTGGCCCCAGCTCTTGCCTGCTGAGTGACCTTAGGCAAGTCACTTTAATAGCTCTGTGCCTCAGTTTCCCCATTTGTAAAATGGTGATAAAAATATTGGCCTCTTTATGAAGTGCTTTGAGATTTATGGATGATAAAATATTAAATATGGCAGGGGCAAGTTCTGTCCCTAGTTACACCAAAACTCTGGAGTCACTCCACTTCAATCTATGGGGCTGATTCTCCATTGTCTTTCCTCATGCACGCAAAGCGAGTGTGAAGCACGATCACAGCGGTATGGTAATGCTTGCACTCCCAATGCACAGGTGGAAATGGTGACAGGTGTGCAAAGCCATGGAGAATCAGGACCTCTGCTCAGTTATACTGGTGTAAATCCAGAGTGACTCCAGGGAACTCAATAGAATTACTCTGGAGTGACACTGGTGTGAAACCCAGAGCGGAATCTGGCTCCATTGGCATTATTGTCCATACTGCATTTCTCATGGACTGAGTGCTGAAGTCAGTGGGGGCTGAGGATGCTCAGCTCCTGACGGGCCTTTAGTTCACACCTTGTGTGCAAGGGGGCTGCAGTTCTCCTGGCCTAGGACAATGCTCTTTTCATTCTGGCCCTGCGATCTTACAGGTTCTCCAGTGCACCTCATCCCGCTGCTGAAAGGCCCCTGGGCAACATCACCTCTCTGGCAGAGAGCAAGGCATGGCTCAGCTTTGCTCTCTCCCTGCAGAGGGCAGTTAGGAGGCTGACGGGGGGGGAGGGGGGGTTGGCTGTCAGTTGTGTTAGTGGGTGTGCAGGGGCTGGGCTGATGGGGGCACAGTGATCTGAGCTGGCTGGCTGGGTGGGGAGCTTCGCGCCCCTACCTCCCTGCTCGTCCAGCTGGCGTGGGCCAATCGTGCAGTGAAACGCGGCACAGAGAGCCCTGCAGCCGCACACAGAGCCCTGCACAGGGAAGGTGCTTGATGTGCACAGGGAGTCGCTGCTGCTGTCCAGCCTTGTAGCCAGTGCAGGAGGGGGATGAGTGTCGCCTCCGGAGGGCTCAGGATGTCGGATGTGTGACTCTCTACATCTGAATATCTCGCTAGTCCCCCCACCAGGAATCCTCCTGCTAGCCCACCCCGCTGCCAAGCCTGGGCCTGCTTGGCCATGTTCAACACCTTCTCAAGGGGCTCTGGGAGGGGCACTAGCCCCATCTCCACTCTGTCCACACTTTGCCCTCTCTAGCTCGGATCTCTAGGTTACACTGGGTGGCTGCTTTGGCCTGTCAGATACCTTTGGGGGCCGTGTTGTTGCCATCTATGGTTGTTGGAAGGACCTCCTGGGGCTTTGAGGGATGTCTACGCTGCAGTTAGACACCCGCGGCTGGCCCAGGTCTGCTGACTCAGGCTAAGGGGTTTGGGCTAAGGGGCTGTTTAATTGCAATGTAGCCTGAAAATACCTCCTAGGGTCCTGGGGCCTGGGCTCCTGCCTGAGCCTGAACATCTTAGCCCGAGCCCCTTAGCCCAAGTCAGCTGGCACGGGCCAGACCGGGTGTCTAATTGCAGTGTAGACAGACCCTTCGAGCTCTGACTGAATCCACTCAAGCTCTTTCTGGCTCCGTGTTTCCTAGAGCCTAGTTTGGCAACCTCTGCTCCAGGATGTATCCCAGCATGCCAGCTGCAATTGTTTTTAAACATGGTTTTCACATGTCCTGTGGACCTCCCACTCCAGGTTCCTGAGCGGGGCTTAGGAATACCCCGAAATGCTGAGCTGAACGGGGCCGTGTACCTGAAGGCTCTTGGCTCAGATGTTCCCTGGCTACATTGATTAGCCGAGGGCTGCTCAGACAGCACCAACTGTTACTGGCTGGCAAAGCACTGGAGTAGCTCTTCTTTCCTTTCTCGGCTCCGGCTGTCTAGGAATCTGCTCGTTAATCACATTCTGCCAGTAACAAAACTATGTGCTTCTGCATTGGAGGATCACAAAGTCCTGAATTAACTAAAACTCCTGCACTCGAGGTCTCAGTTGCGCTACCCAATTTAAACAGAGGCACAGAGAGAGCCACTGACTTGCCTAACCTCACAGGAAGAGTCACAGCGGGGAACAGAACCCAGGATTCACAAATTCCCTGCTCTAACCACTCAATCACACTCCCCTTGCAGAGCTGTGACTAAAACCCAGGAATCCTGGCTGCCAGGCTTGTGCTCTGGCCACTAAGCCACACTTCCCCCACAGCCAGGACTGCAGCAATGAAAGCCTCCAATTGTGAGGTTCTGCATCTCTCCTTTGATCAGGTTTATTTTGCCTGGAAGGGGAGAAGGAAGAGTAAACCTTTTCCTTGACACCTACCAAACTTCTCTCTCTCCCCTGGCATGGCCCAACCTCTACTCTCAGGGGCCCTTTTTGCTTTTAACTCACCTTCCTAAAAGCCATGAGCACATCCATGCCTTTGAGGGACTCTGAGCCCTCCAGGCAGCTTGTAAGTAATATTCATTAACGAGCTTGCAAGGAGGAAAGCCGTTCTCCAATCAGTATTTATAAAACGCCGAGGCTAGATTGACATAGAGGGTGTCAGACGTGTGGCGCACAAGGGGCCCAGCTGTGCTAAAATCTCCATTCATAATGATATAATTAAGCTCAGTCTCCTTAATTGGATTGATACCTGCAGTATTGTTTAATGCCGTCATGTTCTGACTTGGCAGCTGTAATGTAGGTCAGTTGCAAGTGACACATTGCCCCCAGCAGCAGCATGGGCCAGCTCACGTGTGCGATCCTTCCCCAGTGCGGATTAAGCCGCCCCTTTCAGTTCTGGGCAGTGGCCTAGATTTCCTCTGGCCACCCACACCTGAGAGCTAATTACCATACTTCTGACAGCTTCCAGCGCCCTAGGAGGTGAATAGCCCTGGATTTGGGCTGAGCCATGTGCTGTGCCTGAAATGTGATGGGATAGTGACCTGCAGATCAGCATAAGAAATTGGGACAGCCAGGCAGATTTAGAAGATGGTTTCTGTTGGAGTTTTTTTTATTTTAATTTATTAGCAGAGTTGGGTAAATGCTCACATAGTATCACCTCTCTGCTGAGCAGGAGAACATTGTGAGGCCTTGCAGGATGCGTTCTTTTTGTAGGAGAAATCAGTGCAACAGAATTTGGGTATTTCCTTCAGGTAAAAGTTTACTTATACTGTGCACACCAGTCCTGGTACAGAGGTGGTCACAAACAGCGTGCAGGTTATCGCCTCTTCCATGGCTCTCAGCCCAAATACCCAACTCTGATTGCCAGGAAGCCAAGGAATTGGCTCTAATTAGAGAGATGAGGGTAGACAGCTAACTCTCTCCTGCTGTTTGCAACAGCTCCCCACCAAAATCCTGCGACAAAAAACTAACAACAATGCAGCATTTCTTTGAAGACTGAACAGTGTCCACCCACTAAGAAAAAGTACTTGTAAGGCTACGGTATGTCTCCACTGCAATCACAGGGTGTGAATGCAGCTGATGTAGACACAGCTAGCTTTGATCTAGCCAGGTATCACAGCACTGAACCTGGCAGTATGAGCTTCAAGACAGGCTAGCTACTCAAGTAATTACTCAGAGTCCCAGGCAGGCTTGTACAGCCAGCGTTGAAGCCCATGGCTTCACTGCTTCAGGACCTGAGCTAGCTAGATTAAAGCTAACTTGGGTATGTCTACATGAGCTGCAATCTATCTGTAACAGCTCCAGCTGAGCAAGCCTGCCAGAAGATATAATCTGTAGGAGGAGCTAGAAGTAAAACCTAGACCAGGGATCGGCAACCTTTGGCACGTGGCCCGTCAGGGAAATCCGCTGGCGGGCTGGGATGGTTTGTTTACCTGCAGCATCCGCAGGTTCAGCTGATGGCAGCTCCCACGGGCTGTGGTTTGTCGTGCCAGGCCAATGGGGGCTGCAGGAAGTGGTGGCCAGCGCATCCCTCAGCCCGCGCTGCTTCCGGCAGCCTCCATTAGCCTGGAGAGGCAAACCGCGGCCACTGGGAGCTGTGATTGGCCGAACCTGTGGACACTGCAGGTAAACAAACTGTCCTGACCCACCAGTGGATTTCCCTGACGGGCTGCATGGCAAAGGTTGCCAATCCATGACCTAGACTTAGCCTTGGAAGAGTTCAGTTCGCATTTTTTGGATAATTTGGATGAATATCATCGCTTTTTAAGAAGTTTTTTAGATTTTTATTATTTTAAGTTTTCACAGTTGTGAAAAATTATGGATTTTAAGCATTTTTTTTCTGTTTTTATTGATTTAAATGTTCAGAGTTGCGGGAAATTATAGAGCGGGGTTCAGGCAATGAAGAGGGTTCAAACAATAATTCTTTATGTCCCCGTAGACGCTGGGATTAAAAAATGAAAGTTTATAACTGCTAAAATGCAAATTGTCAACATCACATGTCAAAATATGCAAAGTAGGTCTCTCCTGAAATCAAACGCTAATCCTTTCTCAAGCAACATTTTGCTTAGTTTGCTTATCTGTACGTTTCAGTTATTATTGGTGGAAGTATTTTTATGTCAGTTTGTGTGTGTTCGGTGAAATCAATGTTTATCGACATTTATGGATAAAAATCTATCCCTTCCAAGCCTACCTATACTTAAGGTTGAGTCTGTTGTAAGCTTATATTGCCTATAACTTTGGCAAACTTTTAACTGTTTTGGCTGAAATTTTCAATGTTTTTGTGCCTGTCTCAGGCTTAACTCCTCCCCCTTCTGCATACGTATTATAATACAGTATCTATAGGATCTCATATTCTTTGTTCTACAGGATCTCTGCCTCATTCTGTGCATGGCATGGATAGTGAATGAGGCAGGGGGTTGCAAGAAGAGAAAGGATGCTCTCTTGTGTTTAAATCACTGACCTGGGACCCAGGAGATCTGGGCACTGCCACAGGCTTCCTAAGTGATGTTGGGCAAGAGTGTACCATAATTTGTATTCACACGGGGACCAAATTAGGATTGTACAGGCAGCTTTCTTTCTGGCATTTCCTTTCTTCGGCACACTTGACTTTGCAGCCTTAATGTTCCTTTAATGAAGGGTTTTCTATATGTAATTTCTCTCTGTATAGAGTGAGTGTCGTGTGCTCATACCATGTGTATAATACCTGTGCATGTTGGTTTGGGTTTTGAAACTTGGTTACTGCATCCCTACCCCTTCTGTCTCCTCCTTTCACAAGCACTATGTAGGGTTGTGTTTCACTAGCAGGAAGCGAATTTTAAGCCGATCACGAGAGTGTGAGGAATGGAACTGATCCCATTCTCCAGGGGTTGGGCACCTGGTGTGCTGAGTCTGCTGTTAAATGCACCAAACGCTGTCACGTACCTGGTGCCTTGTCCTCCTCTTGCATGTGTTAGATTGTAAGCGCTTTAGGGCAGGGACACTCTCTTTTCGTGACGTGTCTGTACAGCGCCTCGCACATGGGGCCTTGAGCCCAGACTGGGTACCCTAGGTGCTATGTCAATACAAATAATCCAATAGGAACAATATCATGAATGTAGCTGCAAATCCTGCCTGCCTCCAGGCCTCTCCCTCAACAGCAAATCTGCCCCAGCTCTGCTGCAAGAGGGTTCCCCGCAACCGTGGAGGAGGGGGTGGGAATTGCTCCTTAAAAAGAGCAGACCATTGCGTGTATCTTTTCTAATACCTTCACTTACCAGTCCACCCGTGAGTTCCTCTGAGTGTCGCTTGATTCTTTGCTGACCCATTCTCTTCCCCAGAGGCCCTGCAGTTCCTTGCCTCTGGTGTCAAGCTGGGAAACAGAACAGAGGAAATTGAGTCTAGTTCCCCTATGGGGAATTGGCCAGGGTGCAGTGAGCTCTCCTTGTGAAATGAACAAGGCGATTGTCTGTGTGATCTGCATGGAGCCCCTGGGAGACTGGCAGGTGCCACCAAACCTTTGCGTTTCCCAAAAGAAATGGAGAAATGGAATGCCAGGGTGCTGTCACAAATTGGTGGCAGGTGAACAGCCGTGCCTTTGCCATGCACCACAGCCACTCAGGACTTCATGTGGCTGCGAGGACAGAATGCAAAACCTGTTCCTATGACACAGACCCCCACTGCTTCTTAAGCTGATGCATCTCGGAATTATTTCAGGGAAGTTTTTTGGCCTGTGTTATACAGGAAGTCAGACGAGATCATATAATCATAGAATATCAGGGTTGGAAGGGACCTCAGGAGGTCCTCTAGTCCAGGGGTCTCAAACATGCAGCCCGCGGGCCGCGTGTCCCCCCACCCCCCCAGGCTCCCCACCTGCCTGCCCTGCCCCCGCGCCACTCCGGGAAGTGGCCGGGACTTGGGGGGTGGGATTGGGGGGCACAGGGGTCTGTGTGTTGCCCTGGCTGCGCCTCTAGGTACCTCCCCCGAAGCCCCCATTGGCCGCGGCTCCCCGTTCCCAGCCAATGGGAGCTGCGGGGGGCGGTGCCTGGAGGCGCGGACAGGGCAACACACAGACCCCTGTGTCCCCCGCAAGGTTCCGTCTGCTTCCCGGAGCGGCGCAGGGGCAGGGCAGTCAGGCGGGGAGCCTGCCCTGCCCCCGGTGCACGCCGGGCCAGACCCGCCCCCCGAACCCCTCCTGCAGCCAAACCCCCTGCCGCACCCCACACCCCTCCTGCACCCCAACCCCCTGCCCTGAGCCCCCTGCCACACCCTGCACCCCTCCTGCACCCCAACCCCCTGCCCTGAGCCCCCTGCTGCACCCAGCACCCCGACCCCCTGCCCTGAGCCCCCTGCCGCACTCTGCACCCCTCCTGTATCCCCTGGGGGCAGGGAGGGGGCGGAGTTGCGATGGGGATTTTGGGGAAGGGGTTAGAATGGGGGCAGGGAAGGGGTGGGAAGAGGTGGGGCAGGTGTGGGGCCTCATGGAAGGGGTGGAGTGGGGACGGAGCTGGGGCAGCAGGGAGGGGGTCAGTGATGCGGCCCTCAGGCCAATGTATTAGTCCTCATGTGGCCCCTGTGGTCATTTGAGTTTTAGACCCCTGATCTAGTCCAACCCCCTGCTCAAAGCAGGACCAATCCCCAACTAAATCATCCCAGCCAGGGCTTTTTAAGGTCAAGCCTGACCTTAAAAACCACAAAGGAAGGAGATTCCACCACCTCCCTAGGTAACGCATTCCAGTGCTTCATCACCCTCCTAGTGAAAAAGTTTTTCCTAATATCCAACCTAAACCTCCCCCACTGCAACTTGAGACCATTACTCCTCGTTCTGTCATCTGCTACCACCGAGAACAGTCTAGATCCATCTTCTTTGGAACCCCCTTTCAGGTAGCTGAAAGCAGCTATCAAATCCCCCCTCATTCTTCTCTTCCGCAGACTAAACAATCCCAGTTCCCTCAGCCTCTCCTCATCAGTCATGTGTTCCAGTCCCCTAATCATTCCTTTCCAATTTTTTCACATCCTTCTTGTAGTGTGGGGCCCAAAACTGGACACAGTACTCCAGATGAGGCCTCACCACTGTCGAACAGAGGGGAATGGTCACGTCCCTCAATCTGCTGGCAATGCCCCTACTTATGTATCCCAAAATGCCATTGGCCTTCTTGGTCACAAGGGCACACTGTTGAATCAAATCCAGCTTCTTGTCCACTCTAACCCCTAGGTCCTTTTCTGCAGAACTGCTGCCTAATCTGTAGCGGTGCATGGGATTCTTCCATCCTAAGTGCAGGATTCTGCACTTGTCCTTGTTGAACCTCATCAGATTTCTTTTGGCCCAATCCTCCAATTTGTCTAGGTCCCTCTGTATCCTATCCCTACCCTCCAGCGTATCTACCACTCCTCCCAGTTTAGTGTCATCTGCAAACTTGCTGAGGGTGCAATCCACACCATCCTCCAGATCATTAATGAAGATATTGAACAAAACCGGCCCGAGGACCGACCCTTGGGGCACTCCACTTGATACTGGCTGCCAACTAGACATGGAGCCATTGATCACTACCAATTGAGCCCGACGATCTAGCCAGCTTTCTATCCACCTTATCGTCCATTCATCTAGCCCATACTTCTTTAACTTGCTGGCAAGAATACTGTGGGAGACCATGTCAAAAGCTTTGCTAAAGTCAAGGAATAACACGTCCACTGCTTTCCCCTCATCCACAGAACCAGTTATCTCGTCATAGAAGGCAATTAGATTAGTCAGGCATGACTTGCCCTTGGTGAATCCATGCTGACTGTTCCTGATCACTTTCCTCTCCTCTAAGTGCTTCAGAATTGATTCCTTGATGATCTGCTCCGTGATTTTTCCAGGGACTGATGTGAGGCTGACTGGCCTGATGATCACATCAGTCCCTTCTTGCTTTGGAAGCTATGAATCCCCCTCAGCTGGTGGCAGTATAGGACCTTTGACACACAGTTGAATAGCTCGGATTCCATCCAGCAGAGGGCATTGATCTGTTCATCACAGCTGTGTGTCAGCCCAGGCCTGATCTCATGGATTGTGTCATGGGCTCAAGATTTGTGCTGTGTCAAGACCACACATCAAGAAACTGACATGCTCTTTCTTCGGGCCCTGATATGTACTTCACTCCTCCTGCTGTCCTACACGGCGCTGGCTCTGTCTGACTTTTCTGCTGCAGCAATTTGCTCCCATCAGAAATGCTGCATCATAAATGAAACCTTCTAGGAATCCATTGGAACACTTAAGGCAATATTTCCACCTTGCCGAGAGTTGCCTGTTCGATTGATTTTTTGATTTTGATCATTAGTCCCACATTTCTAGAGGGTTGCCGGAGAGGTCCACAGGCATCTCTGGGAGGCCGGATGGGAAATAGCTCCCTCCAGAGTGAAGAATGACCGGCTCTGTCATTCTGGCCTTGGCCATAGTCCCTGCATTTGTGAGATGCTTGGGGTAAGTGTACAGGAGTGTACGCAACCTGCATGGCACATACTGGGCACATTTGTTCTTGGGAGCCAGTCGAGTTATGAGCTGTAAGGAGGTGGGTTTTCCAAAGAGGATTTCCATGGAGCTGAAGGAAGCAACTTAGCTACAAGGATCACAGTTTTGGTATGTCAAAATCTGTGTGTGTGTGTGTGTGTGTGTACATGCAAACTGTGTACACCATCAGCGAGATCCTCAGCCAGGTGCTAATCAGCCTAGCCCCATGGAGGTATGCTAAGTTACAGTAGCATCCTAGCTGGGATGATTTAGTTGGGGATTGGTCCTGCTTTGAGCAGGGGGTTGGACTAGATGACCTCCTGAGGTCCCTTCCAACCCTGATATTCTATGATTCTAAGATCCAGCCCTTGATGTGTATTTGTTTCTTGGGGGGAGGGCTAGCTCAGTGGTTTGAGCATTGGCCTGCTAAACCGAGGGTTGTGAGTTCAATCCTTGAGGGGGCCATTTAGGGATCTGGGGCAAAAATTGGGGATTGGCCCTGCTTTGAGTAGGGGGTTGGACTAGATGACCTCCTGAGGTCCCTTTGAACCCTGATATTCTATGATTCTATGATAGAGGGCAGTGTGTGTATATCTGGTTGTACAGGATGGAGGTGTTTGCATGGTATCTGTACGGTATGTCTACTGTATATGTGTGTTTGGTATGCACACTGAGTGTGTGCATGGCATGGCTGTATCCGGTTGTGCTGTGTGGGTGTATTTGTGTACCTAGTACCTGTATTTTGTGTATGTTGGTGTGTACGTGGTGCAGCTGTGTCCGGTTGTGCTCTGTGTGTGTGTCTGTGTACATAATACCTGTGCTGCATGTATGTCGGTGTGTGCCTGGTGTGGAGGTCTGTGTGTTTGTGGGTCTGTGTATCTGCCTGTATTTGTATGAAAACCTGGAGCAGCTGCTGAGCTGCGTGAAGCTTTCCAATATCCATAATTATCCTGCGCTGCCTCCCAGCACCCTCCCTCCCCGGACTCCTTAGCGCCTGCGGAACCGCCCCGGAATAATCATCCCGCGTCTGGCCTGCAGAGACATCGGAGTGATTCATCTCCCACCAAATCCCCCTTGAAACCTTCAACTCATCAGTTCTGGGAGGAGCCCTCTTGTGGGACTCATAGAAATGTTATTACCCTCGCTCTGAGCGCAGGGGCGCTGGGAGCTGGGAGAAGGGATGTTAATATATTGCGGGGGGAGCCCAAAAGGTCACTTGTCAGGCCATGCGAGAGGGGGAGCTTTCAGTGAAAGCCCAGGTGGGCTCTGGGCAGCCACATCCGTTTGCCTGCTCGGTGACAGCAGATGATACAAGTGTGCAGCCAGAACAGATGCTGCCAAGATGCTGCCATGTTGCTCAGTGTTTTGGGGAGCGTCAAGGCATCCTCCCTCCCTCCCTCCCTCCCAGCTTCTTCCAGCATTGATTTGGGAATAACGATGGAGTTTGGAAATCCGCTCCACAAGGCGATTACGCTGATCTGTGCTGCAGCTGGACGGCAAGCCTGATGTGATTACCATTTCTGACTTCCTGTAATGAAGAAGCGACAGTTCATACCTACTCCGCTTGACTTAGTGAAGAGGAATGTTGTGTTTCAGAGTCTAAACTAAAGGATTTTTTTCCAGTAAAAACAAAAAACCATAAAACACTCCATTCCCCTTCTGGATTGCTCGTCCCTTGAGGATCCCACAGCACTGGGCCGTCCCTGAATGAACCCTGGCAGTGCTGCTTTTCTTGGGTTGTCTCCCCGCAAAGTCAGGAGCCAGACAAGGACCCAGGAGTCCTTGTCGGCGTGGCCCTGCAAGGAGGGAAGGGACAGGACTGGGCTAGGGTGAACAGAAAGGGAGTTCTTTATGACAGACACAGCCCCGGGGTTCTCTCTGGCTCTGCCTGACCAGGCACAGCCTGGGATGCCCAACATCTCTCCCCAGGTCCGGCCATGGCAGAGGCTGCTGACGACAGGACGGTGCTGCTTGGGGACAAGTTTTTCCTTGTACAGCCGGCGCATTCAAAGCCACATCTGTTCATCTCCTGGTCTCGGGGATTCAGGACCGATGTGCTACTCTGTCGTGCTGGGTTTGTTTCAGCCGCTCCCTACAGACAGGAGAGAGCAGATCAGCCGCTCTCTGCCTACTGCCAGGGCGGTGTTAACTCTTCCACTGTGACCCCCCAGCCAGAGGGGGTGTTTGCTCCTAGCAGAGTGCCGTGGCTTTTCTCTGAACAAGCCTCATCTGTAGTCTCTGCACCTCCAGGTCCTACTAAACTGTGCTGGAGAGTTGGGTGTGAACAGGCTGCCTTGTGAGACAGAGGGCAGGACACCTGGGTTTGGTGTGCAGCCCTGTTGCTGATTCATTGTCACTTCCTCTCCTCGTCCCTCAGTTTCCCCATCTGCACAATTGGGGTAACTCTCTGATCCTCCCTAGCAAAGCAGCATGGAGAGTCTCAGATGGAAAGTGCTCTATAAATGTGGAATATTAGCGTCTGTTGCCAGCGTTTACTGCTTCCAGACAGGCCACAGCGTGAGATCTGCCCTTGAGCTAGTCGGACACTTCCGCTGCTCAGCCTGGGTGGAACCGGGAAGGGCAGAGGCCCCGGAATTGCGAACAAAGGCACTTGGGTGGCTTGTGTACAAGAAATTTGTAGAATTTCCAAAGAGCGTGTTCTGCACACTGGGGCCAATTCATCTCTGGGTGGAGCTCCTTTTGACCTTAGCACCGAGGAGGAATCTGACCCGCTCTCTGCCATGTGGCTGCATGTACGTTTGGAGGCATTGTTGTGAAAGCTCCGTTAATTGGTGGGGCTGGGGCTGGGGAGCCAGAGCCATTCGGGATGCTGTGCCGCTGAGCCAGGATAGACTCATAGAACCACAGGGTTAGAAGGGACTGCAAGGGTCATCTAGTCTAACCCCCTGCCAAGACGGAGGATTTGTTACGTCCTAACCATCCAAAACAGACGGCTCCAGCCTTCTTTTGTAAACCTCCAGTGAAGGGGCTTCCATGACCTTCCATGGCAATTGCTGGACTGCATGTGTGTGCAGATACATGCAGGGGAGTTGCAAGTGAGTTGGGAGAATTTGGGCATGGGGCTGGGTCACCAGGCCAGGCTGACAGGGGCATCTGTGCGTCGATTTTGCAAACCAGGCCAGGAAGAGTGGAAGGTATGTGGAGCTAACTGGAAACGTGGCCACTGGGTGAGAAGGAGCAAGTGTGTGTGTCTGGGCAGGCTGTGCATGAGAGTGGAGGGTGGGCCTGCTAAACACAGGGTTGTGAGCTCAATCCTTGAAGGGGCCATTTAGGGATCTGGGGCAAAAAATTGGGGATTGGTCCTGCTATGAGCAGGGGGTTGGACTAGATGACCTCCTGACGTCCCTTCCAACCCTGATATTCTATGATATATTCTAGTGTGTGTATGCACATGTGAATGCTTGCAAGTATGTGTGTGTGTGACAGTGTGTCCGCTGTGAGTGGGTGTGCATGTGAACATGACACTGAGTGTGTCACTGTGTTTTTTGCAGGTGTACATGTGTGTGTGAACACATGACTGTATGTGTGATTTGTGTGTGTGGACACGTGTGTACGACTGTGTGTGTAGCTGTGTGTGTGCACGTGTGTGTGTTGTCTGTCGTTACCATGCCCGGGGGAGATGTTATTCATGCCATTTTGCTGCTCAGCTGATTTTCCTCTGCCCGGCGCTCCAGACATGAGTCTGTAACTGCCTTGCAAACCTGCTCGGGCGGACGCCCAGCTGGCCCCCTGCCACTGCACATCTCCTTTTCAGGGAGCCCCTCTCCTGTCCCTGGCTGACTGAATGCCGGCAGCTCCGCCTGGCTCAGCACTGGGATGCCAAGGGCAAGCGTCACCCCTTGGGAGCATGCAGCAAAGCCTGACTGCAGCGAATTCCCCGGCGTGCTGCGAGGGGCAGCAGTGTGTCCTTGCAGCACGCAGAAAGCAAGCTGCCGTGGGCAAGGCTGGGGTATCCATGCCCACAGCCCAAGAGCTCCTGCAGACACCTCTTCTTCTAGCTGATGGCAGGGAATGTCTGTGAGCCCCACAAAATCCATGGTGCAGTGCACTGGCCCTACTGCAAATGCACTGCCATTCCCTAGCTCCTTCCCCTCAGGCTCTCCAGCATGGCACAGACAATTAAGCCTACAAGCCTACGTGTGGGGAAACTGAGGCAGCACAGGGACGTAGTTTGTCCGCGGTCACACAGCAGATGTGGGTATCACAGCACACCGAAGGGAGTGACTGCGCTCCCGACTGTGCCCAGTTTCTGAATGTGCCCAGGGGAATGCAGCTGTTCCAGCAGCTGGAGCTGGCACTGCCGGAGCTGAGTGCAGGTGAAGATGAAGAGGCTGCTGAGTCTCCTTCTCATCTCACCTGCCTGCGGGGCCCCATGCTTGGTGCAACAGGGGGCTGGTGAGCGAGAACCCAGGAGCCCTTGTCCTGGTCTGAGCCCCAGACACAGACAGGGAGGATCACCCATGTTGGCACAATCCTTCAGGTTCCATGAAAGGGGGGGTCCTCCTCCTGCTTTCATCTACCTAGCTTGTGACCTCCCCCTCCCCAATATATCGGGGGGCAGTTTGGGCTTCCCCAGGTTTCAGGGTCCTTTCAGAAGTCCCCTGACTACAAGCCACTGATGGTCTCTGTTGGCACCACGAAGTAGCTCCTGCCTGGTCTCCCAGCGGCCCACCGATTTGCAGGTGGCTCCTTGACTGGCCCTGGGAAACAGGCTTGGACTGGGGTGGGCAGAGTGGAGGGATTTCTCCCTCATGCCATTGAGACTGCCCCCCAGAGAGCCCTGCTGCTCCGTGCTACCCTGCTGCTGTCACCGGCTGTGCCCTCCACACCTCACCATGCTGCCAGGATGTTCCTGGGCCTACAGCACAGGATGGGCAGCCAGGGCTCCTGGGTTCCATTCCCAGCTCCGCTGTGACCTGTCAGACCTTGGGCAAGTCACGCCTCCTCTGTGCCTCGGTTTCCCCATCTGCAATGTGGGGGTGGGCTGAGGCTGGATTCACTAATGTTTCTGGGTTGCTTTGAGATCCTCAGATTCAAGGTGCCAGACAAGCCTGGTATCCTGATTAGTGCTATTAATTATGAATGTGCTTGCAGCCCGTTAGCACGGTCCCACAGCGAGCCTCTGACAGCTGGCGCCTGGGGGATGGGCTTGTCCTGGGCTCACCCTGCTCTGCACCCTGGCCAGTGCTGTTCACTCCCGGCTGCGCACCCAGTCTCCCTGGACAAAGGCTCCTGTGGGTCAGCTGCCCTTGGAGAGCCCTCGGGTGGCTCTGCCGATTATGCACAGAGCAGATTACTCCCGAGGTGGCAGGGTCTAGACGGTGTTTGTGTAGGAGCCTGGACCTGGTTCTTTGATTCAGGGCTGCCTGCCGCATTCAGGGTCTCAGCCCCAGCTTCTGTAAACATCACGTGGGAAACCAAACCAGTCAGAAAAGTCTCTGGGTAGAGCAGGTGCCACCTCCCTGTACTTGCCTTTCTCCTGGTGTCTGCAGAATTCCCTGGTAGACACAGGCGGTTCCTCCGGTGCTGGGGGGAATGTAACAACTGCGTCCCTTATTCTTTGCTAGCTGTTCGTGGCAGTGCGATGGCCCCTGGTCCCTCACCGATCAGCCAGCCGCACAATACAATTTGGAGGCTCTTTCGAGGGTGAAATTAATGTAAATCGTCGCTGGCACCAAAGTGACCCCTACTCTGTGTGCTTTGCATGCTTCAGGGCTGACTGTGTTCTCCCGTCTCGGAGCACCGCGTGGCTTGCTCTGGAGGTGGCTGGGGTGGAGTTTTCCCCTCACCGTTTCTCACAGCGCTGCAGCTGTGTCAAAGAAACCAAGGCGTGTTGAAGGGAACATGGGCCCACAGTGCCCCCCTTTCCTAGCAGAAAGACTGGGGCACTGGCCTGGGGCCCCCGTTCTAGCCCAGCAGGGACTTACACATCTCTCATTACCATGCTGAGCACTTGACAGCTTTTAATATAATCAGCTTCATGGCACTCCCATGGGGTAGGGACTTGGTATTATCCCTGTTTTACAGATGGGGAGCCGAGGCAGAGAAAGGCTAGGTGATTTGCCCAGGGTCACACAAGAAGTTTGTAGCAGGATAGGGAACTGCACCACTGACCACTAGCCCCTTCCTCTTTCCCACAATCCCTCTAGTGGGCTGGCACTGCTTGTACTTTAATCTGGCCTGGAGCGATCAGAAAAATTCAAATTCATCTATTGGAACAGATCTGGGTTCCAGCCCCCGGCTCTTCCACCGACCATCTGGGTGACCATGGGCAAATTGCTGCCTCATTCCGTGCCTCAGTTTCCCCCTCTGCAAGATAGGGGATGGTGACATTTACCCTCTTTCCTAGAGTGCTTTGAGATCTGTGGGTGAAAAGCAAAATCCAAGAGCTATGTGGTGGTCTTTCATAGATTCATAGATATTAAGGTCAGAAGGGACCATTATGATCATCTAGTCTGACCTCCTGCACAACGCAGGCCACAGAATTTCACCCACCCACTCCTGAAAAACCTCTCACCTATGTCTGAGCTACTGAAGTCCTCAAATTGTGGTTTAAAGACTTCAAGGAGCAGAGAATCCTCCAGCAAGTGACCTGTGCCCCATGCTACGGAGGAAGGCGAAAAACCTCCAGGGCCTCTGCCAATCTGCCCTGGAGGAAAATTCCTTCCCGACCCCAAATATGGCGATCAGCTGAACCCTGAGCATATGGGCAAGATTCACCAGCCAGATACTACAGAAAATTCTTTCCTGGGTAACTCAGATCCCACCCCATCTAACATCCCATCACAGGCCATTAGGCCTATTTACCATGAATATTTAAAGATCAATTAATTACCAAAATCATGTTATCCCATCATACCATCTCCTCCATAAACTTATCGAGTTTAATCTTGAAGCCAGATAGATCTTTTGCCCCCACTGCTTCCCTTGGAAGGCTATTCCAAAACTTCACTCCTCTGATGGTTAGAAACTTTTGTCTAATTTCAAGTCTAAACTTCCCGATGGCCAGTTTATATCCATTTGTTCTTGTGTCCACACTGGTACTGAATCATAGAATATCAGGGTTGGAAGGGACCTCAGGAGATCATCTAGTCCAACCCCCTGCTCAAAGCAGGACCAATCCCCAATTAAATCATCCCAGCCAGGGCTTTGTCAAGCCTGACCTTAAAAACTTCCAAGGAAGGAGATTCTACCACCTCCCTAGGTAACGCATTCCAGTGTTTCACCACCCTCCTAGTGAAAAAGTTTTTCCTAATATCCAACCTAAACCTCCCCCACTGCAACTTGAGACCATTACTCCTTGTTCTGTCCTCTTCTACCACTGAGAATAGTCTAGAACCATCCTCTCTGGAACCACCTCTCAGGTAGCTGAAAGCAGCTATCAAATCCCCCCTCATTCTTCTCTTCTGCAGACTAAACAATCCCAGTTCCCTCAGCCTCTCCTCATAAGTCATGTGTTCCAGACCCCTAATCATTTTTGTTGCCCTTCGCTGGACTCTCTCCAATTTATCCACATCCTTCTTGTAGTGTGGGGCCCAAAACTGGACACAGTACTTCAGATGAGGCCTCACCAATGTCGAATAGAGGGGATCGATCACGTCCCTCGATCTGCTCGCTATGCCCCTACTTATACATCCCAAAATGCCACTGGCCTTCTTGGCAACAAGGGCACACTGTTGCCTCATATCCAGCTTCTCGTCCACTGTAACCCCTAGGTCCTTTTCCACAGAACTGCTGCCTAGCCATTCGGTCCCTAGTCTGTAGCGGTGCATTGGGTTCTTCCGTCCTAAGTGCAGGACCCTGCACTTATCCTTATTGAACCTCATCAGATTTCTTTTGGCCCAATCCTCCAATTTGTCTAGGTCCCTCTGTATCCTATCCCTGCCCTCCAGCGTATCTACCACTCCTCCCAGTTTAGTATCATCCGCAAATTTGCTGAGAGTGCAATCCACACCATCCTCCAGATCATTTATGAAGATATTGAACAAAACCGAGCTTAAATAATTCCTCTCCCTCTCCAGTATTTATCCCTCTGATATATTTATAGAGAGCAATCATATCTCCCCTCAACCTTCTTTTAGTTAGGCTAAACAAGCCAAGCTCCTTGAGTCTCCTTTCATAAGACAAGTTTTCCATTCCTCGGATCATCCTAGTAGCCCTTCTCTGTACCTGTTCCAGTTTGAATTCATCCTTCTTAAACATGGGAGACCAGAACTGCACACAGTATTCCAGGTGAGGTCTCACCAGTGCCTAGTATAACGGTACTAAAACCTCCCTATCTCTACTGGAAATACCTCGCCTGATGCATCCCAAGACTGCATTAGCTTTTTTCACAGTCATATCACATTGGCGGCTCATAGTCATCCTATGATCAACCAATACTCCAAGGTCCTTCTCCTCCTCCGTTACTTCTAATTGAGGCATCCCCAGCTTATAACTAAAATTCTTGTTATTAATCCCTAAATGCATAACCTTACACTTCTCACTGTTAAATTTCATCCTATTACTATTACTCCAGTTTGCAAGGTCATCCAGATCCTCCTGCATGATATCCCGATCCTTCTCTAAATTGGCAATACCGCCCAGCTTTGTATCATCCACAGACTTTATTAGCACACTCCCACTTTTTGTGCCGAGGTCAGTAGTAAAAAGATTAAATAAGATTGGTCCCAAAATTGATCCCTGAGGAACTCCACTGGTAACCTCCCTCCAGCCTGACAGCTCACCTTTCAGTAGGACCCGTTGTAGTCTCCCCTTTAACCAATTCCTTATCCACCTTTCAATGTTCATATTGATCCCCATCTTTTCCAATTTAACTAATAATTCCCCACGTGGCACGGTATCGAAAGCCTTACTGAAATCTAAGTAAATTAGATCCACTGCGTTTCCTTTGTCTAAAAAATCTGTTACTTTCTCAAAGAAGGAGATCAGGTTGATTTGGCACGATCTACCTTTTGTAAAACCATGTTGCATTTTGTCCCATTTACCATTGACTTCAATGTCCTTAACTACTTTCTCCTTCAAAATTTTTTCCAAGACTTTGCATTCTACAGATGACAAACTAACAGGCCTGTAGTTACCCGGATCACTTTTTTCCCCTTTCTTAAAAATAGGAACTATGTTAGCAATTCTCCAATCATACGGTACAACCCCTGAGTTTACAGATTCATTAAAAATTCTTGCTAATGGGCTTGCAATTTCGGGTGCCAATTCCTTTAATATGATGAAGTGAGCTGTAGCTCACGAAAGCTTATGCTCAGATAAATTGGTTAGTCTCTAAGGTGCCACAAGTACTCCTTTTCTTTTTGCGAATACAGACTAACACGGCTGCTACTCTGAAACCTTTAATATTCTTGGATGAAGATTATCTGGGCTCCCTGATTTAGTCCCATTAAGCTGTTTGAGTTTCGCTTCTACCTCAGATATGGTAATATCTACCTCCATATCCTCATTCCCGTTTGTCATGCTACCATTATCCCCAAGATCCTCTTCAGCCTTATTAAAGACTGAGGCAAAGTATTTGTTTAGATATTGGGCCATGCCTAGATTATCCTTGACCTTCACTCCATCCTCCGTGTTTAGCGGTCCCACTTCTTCTTTCTTTGTTTTCTTCTTATTTATATAGCTATAGAACCTTTTACTATTGGTTTTAATTCTGTTTGAAAGGTACAACTCTACTTCACTTTTAGCCTGTCTCACTTTATCCCTACATGTTCTGACCTCAATAAAGTAGCTTTCCTTGCTGATCCCTCCCATCTTCCACTCCCTGTAGGCTTTCTGCTTTTTCTTAATCACCTCTCTGAGATGCTTGCTCATCCAGCTTGGTCTACAACTCCTGCCTATGAATTTTTTCCCCTTTCTTGGGATGCAGGCTTCCGATAGCTTCTGCAGCTTTGATTTAAAGTAATCCCAGGCCTCCTCTACCTTTAGATCCATAAGTTCTTCAGTCCAATCCACTTCCCTAACTAATTTCCTTAATTTTTGAAAGTCAGCCCTTTCGAAATCAAAAACCCTAGTTGCAGATTTATTTTTGTTAATCCTTCCATTCAGTTTGAACTGAATTAGCTCATGATCACTCGAACCAAGATTATCCCCTACAACCATTTCTTCTATGAAGTCCTCACTACTCACGAAAACCAAATCTAAAATGGCATCCCCTCTAGTCGGTTCAGCAACTACTTGATGAAGGAATCCGTCAGCTATCGCATCTAGGAAAATCTGATCCCTATTATTATTACTAGCACTCGTCCTCCAGTCTATATCTGGGAAGTTAGAGTCTCCCGTGATCACGCAGTTTCCATTAGTATGTACTTCATTAAAAACATTAAAGAGGGCTCTATCCATATCCAAATTAGATCCCGGCGATCTATAGCACACCCCAAGCACTATCCCAGGGGAGGCTTTAATAGTTTTCTTCCCCAATGTCTCCTCCTCTCCTGCCCGCTTCCTCTGCGAACTCGTCTCCTCCTCTCCGGCCCGCTTCCTCTGCGAGCTCGTCTCCTCCTCTACGGCCCGCTTCCTCTGCGAGCCCGTCTCCTCCTCTCTGGCCCGCTTCCTCTGCGAGCTCGTCTCCTCCTCTCCGGCCCGCCTCCCCTGCGAGCTCGTCTCCTCCTCTCCGGCCCACCTCCCCTGCGAGCTCGTCTCCTCCTCTCCGGCCCGCCTCCCCTGCGAGCTCGTCTCCTCCTCTCCGGCCTGCCTCCCCTGCGAGCTCGTCTCCTCCTCTCCGGCCCGCCTCCCCTGCGAGCCCGTCTCCTCCTCTCCGGCCGCCTCCCCTGCGAGCCCGTCTCCTCCTCTCCGGCCCGCTTCCTCTGCGAGCTCGTCTCCTCCTCTCCGGCCCGCCTCCCCTGCGAGCTCGTCTCCTCCTCTCCGGCCCGCCTCCCTGCGAGCCCGTCTCCTCCTCTCCGGCCCGCCTCCCCTGCGAGCTCGTCTCCTCCTCTCCGGCCCGCCTCCCCTGCGAGCCCGTCTCCTCCTCTCCGGCCCGCCTCCCCTGCGAGCCCGTCTCCTCCTCTCCGGCCCGCCTCCCCTGCGAGCCCGTCTCCTCCTCTCCGGCCCGCCTCCCCTGCGAGCTCGTCTCCTCGTCTCCGGCCCGCCTCCCCTGCGAGCTCGTCTCCTCCTCTCCTGCCCGCTTCCCCTGCGAGCCCGTCTCCTCCTCTCCGGCCCGCCTCCTCTGCGAGCTCGTCTCCTCGTCTCCGGCCCGCCTCCCCTGCGAGCTCGTCTCCTCCTCTCCGGCCCGCCTCCTCTGCGAGCTCGTCTCCTCCTCTCCGGCCCGCCTCCCCTGCGAGCCCGTCTCCTCCTCTCCGGCCCGCCTCCCCTGCGAGCCCGTCTCCTCCTCTCCGGCCCGCCTCCCCTGCGAGCTCGTCTCCTCCCCTCCGGCCTGCCTCCTCTGCGAGCTCGTCTCCTCCTCTCCGGCCCGCCTCCTCTGCAAGCCCGTCTCCTCCTCTCCGGCCTGCCTCCTTCAGCTGCTTATTCCTTGACGAAATTAAACACCTGCTGTGATTATGTTAATGTTACATGCAGCCCTCCAGGAAAAGGTTAAATAGCAATTGGTGAGTTCCCAGGGTGTCTGTCTGTGGTTAACCCTTGCCGCGATTCAGGCTAGCCCTGGGCATGGCCAGAGGGCACGGGGGTCTTTAATGCAAGATAGAAATGAGCCTGATTTATTAGCTGCAGAGCTAATGTGAAATATGGGTGGGTGGCTTTCCTGCTGCAGCTGTGGAGTGTGCTAGAAAGGGGTGGGCAGACAGAAAGGCAAGGACGGGCTGTTGAGTGACTTCCCTCATGACCATAGAGATCCGGGCCTTCGTTTGCCATCTCAGCCCTTCCAGCTGCATTGTGCCCCCCAGCGTCCGCAGAGTCAGCGCTGAGCACCCCTGTGGAATCGTCCGCGCCCTTTCTTGCAACACAGAGTCACTGTGTTTGCGTATCATCTCGGACGTAGAGCTAACTGCAGCCCGTTCGCTGCTTGGGAGCGTGGGCCCTTCCTGCCACCCATGGACCTGGGGACCCCGAAGAGCTCAGGGACAGATTTTCAAAGGTCTTAGCACTTGCAACTTGGGCCGGATTGTCAGATGGCTCAACTCCCAACCTGAGAATGCAGCTGCTGGGCCGGTGCCTAGGTGCTGAGCTCCTTCGAAGGTTTGCTGGCTGGGTTGGGCCGGCCCATGCAGAGCTGGGGTATTTCTCTGGCCTGCGGCAGATGTTTTGAGCTGTGTGCGCAATTAGGTGGAAGCATTCTGAATCTTAACAGAATTTGCCTCTTATTAGCCTGCAAAGAGATGACCTCATGCCCCACTGCCCGGCTCCCCTGGGTAGCTGGGAACCCCGGTGCAAAGGGAGAGACTATTAAAAAATCAAATCTATGTGGAAAAGTGGTCTAGTGGTTAGAACAGGGAGTCAGGAGAACTGGAGTCTGTCCTGAGCTTTGCCTTCAGTGCACTGGGAGGCCTTGGGCAAGTTACCTCCTTGCTCTGTGCCTCAGTTTCCCCACATGCGCTCTGGGGACAATACTGTTCCCCTCCCTCCCAGGCTTGCCTCATGAAAGCTGTATGAGCTGAGAAAGATGAAGGCTGGTCCAGCAGTTAGGGGCTGGCCTAACCCAAAGAATCGCCCCAGGGACGCCTGACTGGAGAGGGGAGAACTGTTGCAAGCAAGGGTAGGTACTGGGCCTGTTGTGGGGGCGAACTGTCCCTGGATCCTGTGCCCTCTCCTGCCTCCTCCAGAGTGGTGAAGGCTAGACAACCCCAAGACTGTGGCTTTCCCTTTTGCAAGGACACAAACTGGGGGAAGGTTTCTTAGGTGCTCGGCGGACCCGCTGCAAGCTAGCAACAAAGCAGCCCAGAGTTTGCACAGATCCGTTTGAAAATTGACCCCCAGCTCAGAAGTTAAAGTGGGCCAGGGCTGCATTGCTGGGACCTGGATCCCAAATCCTCCACCCCTCGGGGGGCTTGGATCTGGGGTTCTAATCTGGGCTCCTAGCAGCGACAACGGGATACCGGCGGGTCCAATACAAGAGATGTCACCTCTTCACAGACAAGATGTCAGCTGCTCAGAGGTTCTGGTTGGCGGCATTCTCCCGGGTGCTTTCCAATAACCCGGGGCACACGGCAGGCCTCTCTGCCTGCCCCCGAGCGTGTCGCTTCCATGCAAACCTGAATTCCAAAGCTCCCAGAGCTGGAACTGACAATTAGGAGACGTTGCCTTGAGGACACTGGGTAGTTTTGCTTTTCCCAGAGTAGCTGGAACATTGCTGTCTGGTTTGCTTTATTGGCTGTAATTGTCGCTGAAAAGGCAGAATGTAAATGGCTTGTTTAGTTACATTTTATTAGGGGACTTCATTCTGGGGCAGGCAACAATCAGAATTGCTCTGTGTAAATACTTGTAGAGAACTTCCCAGCATTATTTTCCCCTTCCGTTCCTTACCACTCCTCTACCCTCCCCCACAAACCTCTTCTTTTCTCATACACACGGGTTCACACAAACACAGAAGAGGCAAATCTTTTGCAGTTCCGGTCGCCCCATCTCAAAAAAGATCTATTAGAAATGGAAAAGGTACCAAGAAGGGCAACAAAAATGATGAGGGGATGGAACAGCTTCCCTATGAACAGAGATTAAAATGACTGAGACTGTTCAGTTTAGAAAAGAGACGACTGAGGGATGTGATCGAGGTCTATAAAATCGTGACTGGGGTGGAGAGAGTGAATAAAGGAAATGTTGTTATTTACCCCTTCACATAACACAAGAACCAGGGGTCACTCAGTGAAGTTAACAGGCAGCAGGTTTAAAACAAACAAGGAAGTATTTCTTCACACCACACACAGTCAACCTGTGGAACTCATTGCCAGGGGATGTTGTGAAGGCCAAAAGTATAACTGGGTACAAAAAATAATTAGATTACATTTCAAGTAATCCTTGTCTTTGGTAAAAGTGCTTTGTGAGCCCTTTGTTTACAGCCATGTTGTATAGATATAATCCTTCTGGGGAC
This sequence comes from Chelonia mydas, assembly GCF_015237465.2. NCBI lineage: Eukaryota > Metazoa > Chordata > Testudines > Cheloniidae > Chelonia > Chelonia mydas. The sequence continues at coordinate 14,900,349 of NC_051259.2, read as the reverse complement.
AGCCCAGCAGAGGGTACAGAGGGTAGAATTTGCAGGCTGTTTCTGTGCCTGGTGAATGCAAGTAGCAATCTGCTCCATCAGCCCACTGTTTGCATGTGGCAGGCACGAATTCCGTGTGTTCCGTCTGTTATGGTGAAGTTTCCCGCTTCTGGCTCAGCAGCTCTAGGCAATTTTTATCTGCACTTCTGGCCTTTTTTCCTTTTATCACAAACAACATACGCTGCTCGCCAGCGCAGTTTGCAGAAGCACAGAGAAGCAGGTGGCAGTGAGAACACTGAGCTGGGTTATCCAGCCCAGTCAAACCTTAGATTGGTTACGTTTCCAGATGAGTAACCACAGCCAAAAAAGTCCAGGGCAGATAAATATAGACTAATGAGTCTCTGAACAAGGAAGAAAAAGAGGAAATGCCTTTATAAATAGCGACGCTGTGGCAGCATTCCAACTGGGCCGGGAGACTGGCAGAGCAATCCCAGGCACTGCACCCAACGAATTCCCACCGCTTCCCTGTGCATTCGTCACAGCCCAGATCTTCAGACGTCTCGAGCTGCTTACCGGCCATTGATTGTGGCGGGAGTTAGGCGTCTGGATCTGCGCCCACATGCTAGGCCTTAGCAAGAATGGATCTTGTCAGTGCCCTGGGGCGGAATACTGAGGAAGTGCAAAAAAGGTCTCTGGGATTCATGGGCTAGTGGGCCAGGCATTGGGCCAGCACGCAGCAGACCCTCATTCTGTTCCTGGCTCTGTTCCTGACCTACTATAGGCAAGTGAGAACCCCCCTTTGCCTGTTTAGATTGGAAGCTCCTGGGGGCAGGCACTGTGTGTCTGCGCTGATCTCAGCTGGGCCTCCTGGTGCTGCTGCTACCCTCATGAATAATTTGTGCCCTGAGGGAAGGCAGAGAAAATTGTGTTAGTCTCTGTGGAAAGAAAGTGCTGCCGTGGGTACAGTCTGGGAGGCCCCTGGGCTGGGTTTTCATGCTTCCTTGGCAGCCCTAGCACCTTGCTGCTATCTTTCTAACCAGCCAGCTCTCTATCTTTAAAGTGCTAATGGCTCTGGCATCCAGATGCCAACCAAATAACACTGAGCGTTTGCATGTCTTTAAAGTGCTGCTCTGTTACTGACTAATTAACTCTCACAATGGTCGTATGAGGGTTGTCTTCTGCATTGAACAGAGTAGGAAACCAAGAGGCAAAAGGACTTGTCCAAGACCACAGGCAATTCAGTGGCAGAGGCAGAACTCAGCTGTCTTTGGCTTGTCTTGGTCCCACTAACCCACCCCCCTAGAGCTCACGAGATACACTGGCCTGGGCTTGCAAGCCCCATCCTCCCAATGCAGGAAGTAATGCTGGTGAGGTCAATGGCATTCTCCCCTCTGAGTCAGTGCGGGATCCATGCCTAAACATGGTTTGGGGGGGCACCATCCCGCCTGGGGGCCCATTTTTTGGATAGGGCGTAACATGGAGTCCCTGGGCACTTGTGACTATTAGAGATTCTATGGCCAATGTTGTGGCCAGATTCCAAACTGGGTAATTACGTTCTGCCTCCCGCAATCTGCCTGCAGTGTCAGCTGGAGCTGGCCATTCTTCATTTCCCAGCCTCACCGGCATGGCGGTGTGCAGGCTGGCTGGCCCTTTAGGTGAAGTGGTTCCAGCTCCTCAGATGATTAAGCAGGTGTCCCCAGGTGGGACCTAATCAGGGGTGGGGCAGCCCCTGAGGGAGAGACTAAGAGAAGAGCTGCAAAGGGGTGGCCTGGAGGGTAGAAGCTGCAGAAGGGGAGCTTCCACAGGGGGCTGGCAGAGGAGCCATTGGGAAAGAGAGCTGCAGGAGGGGAGGTCATGGTTACCTTGGGCAGTGGCTTGAACCCCTCTGGAATGAAGGTAGGGGATGGTGGAGGGGCGGCAGGTCTGGCATGTGAGAAGTCTGGGGTGACCCTGGCATGAGAGGACGATCGTTCACTTGACTTTCATTTCTGGGGGCCCAGGGAGGGCCTGTGCCCAGCCACAGTGAGAGGAGTGCCTGGAGCAGCTGGTGTGGAGAAGTGGTTCACTGGGGCTGTTGGGTTGGGACATGACGGTTTGCTCTAAGACTCGGGGTGGAATTTAAAATATTAACAAACAAACCTGTAACGCAGGGTGCTTTCCATATTAAGGTATCGGAGTAACTACTTGAGACCTGCAAGGAGAGGGTTTAGTTATGGCTGTGGCCTATCAGACCATACTAGGCCAGGGTTCCCGGAGACGGCAACCTCTGTGATACAAGGTAACTGTGTTAAACCGTTGCCTTGTTCCACCCAAGAGGTGGCTGCATTTCAGGGGTGGGCAAACTTGTTCTCCACTGAGGGGTGCATGAAACTTCCTTCGTGATGATAAGTGACTTTGTGATCCTCGTGCTATAAAGTATGAAGGGCTGATGCTGGCAGAGTGACATAGCGATCAGGGGCTGGCCTAACTCTTGGAGGAAGAGGACAGAAAGAGATTGTAGTCAAAATAAAGACATCACCCTTAAAAACCAGTGTGGCAGCGAGGCTGCTGGAAAGGGCAAATGCTAATAAGAGTTATGTAGGGAGAGGGGCTCTCGTTGCTCTGCGTTTATACAGCGCCTAGCACAATGGCACTACGTCTAGGGCTCCTAGATGCGACTGCAATACCAGTTAGAATGTGGTAGATGCATGGCCAGGGGGTTACTGAGCATTCAGAGCTGCAGCAACCACAAGTCTGTCCCCTCTGACAGAGGCAAGGTGGCTGAGGCAAAATATTGTATTGGACCAACTTCTGCTGATGGAAGGGACAAGCTGTTGAGCTCCCCAGAGCTCGTCTTCGGGGGAAAGAAGCAGAGTGTCTGAGCGAAAGATGTGGGGTAGGGATGAATTGTCAAGCAGGAGGGCTAATGCCTGTTGGAAGTGGTCCCTTGGACTGAAGTGGGTGGCTGTGGGTTAGACCGTTACGCATAAAGGTTTTGAAGTGGGCAGTTAAGGGTAGCAGGCAGTGGGGTGCGGATTGGAGCCACAAATCCATTGTTAAGTCCATGGGTTTTAGTGTCTAGCTGAGTTATGAATGTAAGTTCCCAGGCTTGCCTTATGAAGGTGTTGTGCAGGTTTCTCTTCAGGACAAGCACTGAGAGATCAGGTCTGGAGTGATCACTTTGTGAAAAGTGTTTGCCCACAGCTGACAGGGTGTCTTTCTCTTATGGCTTTTCTGTGAAATTCATCCACAAGGGTAATAGTCTGGTTTTGCGCTCCACCCCCATAGTTGTTGTTAGGGCATTTGATGCACTGGGTGAGGTCCACCACATGTTGGGATAAGCTTGTATAGGACCCATGAACCCTGAAAGGTGTGTTTGGGGCAGGGGGGAGTTGATTGTTGCAGCAGTGGAGATATGGCCGCAGGTTTTGCAGCTCTCTATAAATATATCAGAGAGATAAATACCGGAGAGGGAGAGGGATTATTTAAGCTCAGTACCAATGTGGACACAAGAACAAATGGATATAAACTGGCCATCGGGAAGTTTAGACTTGAAATTAGATGAAGGTTTCTAACCATCAGAGGAGTGAAGTTTTGGAATAGGCTTCCAAGGGAAGGCATGGGGGCAAAAGACCTATCTGGCTTCAAGATTAAACTCGATAAGTTTATGGAGGAAATGGTATGATGGGATAACATGATTTTGGCAATTAATTAATCTTTAAATATTCATGGTAAATAGGCCCGATGGCCTGTGATGGGATGTTAGATGGGGTGGGATCTGAGTTACTACAGAGAATGCTTTCCTGGGTATCTGGCTGGTGAATCTTGCCCATATGCTCAGGGTTCAGCTGATCGCCATATTTGGGGTTGGGAATGAATTTTCCTCCAGGGCAGATTGGAAGAGGCCCTGCGGGGTTTTTCGCCTTCCTCTGTAGCATGGGGCACGGGTCACTTGCTGGAGGATTCTCTGCACCTTGAAGTCTTTAAACCATGATTTGAGGATTTCAATAGCTCAACATAGGTGAGAGGTTTATTGCAGGAGTGGGTGGGTGAGATTCTGTGGCCTGCGTTGTGCAGGAGGTCAGACTAGATGATCATAATGGTCCCTTCTGACCTTAATATCTATGAATCTGTGTGTTCTAGGAGGGGCTGGGTCCACTCTGAGTTGGATGGTCTTGGGCTCTGTGGTCCCTTCTGATGTTCGTTTGGTGGCACATGAAGTGAGATGGCTGCTGATGGACAGGCTCATCCTGGTGATTGGCATTGACTGGCCCCTAGGTGGTCAGTTTGGGCAGAAGGATTGTATGGCGCTGTGCGGGCAGAACTGTGCCCTCACCCCAAGAGACCATCCCCTCCAGGTAAAGGCTGGGGCAGTGGTGTAGGGGAAGCGTCCCTGGTTGCTGTCTGGGCTGATGCTGTACTGTGGGTTGGCAGGGCTGTAATGCGAGTGGAAGTCAGGACTCCAGGGGTCTATTCCTGGCTCTGCCACTGACTCTCTGTGCAGCCCTGGTCACGTCTCTTGCGGGGAGGCTGATATTTACCCACCTTTGCAAAGCCCTTGTGGGTACATCCACGCTGCACACGCCTCACGGGGGCATGTAGAGTACATACGCTGCGCGCCCTCCTACCCTAGGCACAAATAGCAGCGCAGACGGCGAGGCACAGTTTAGACGAGTAAGGACACGCCTGAACCCTTAGGGCATGTAGCCCACGCGGCTCTGCACGCCCCAGCAGTGCCCCCCACAGCTATGCCGATATTTTCAGCAGATGGTGTCCTGCTGCGGAAGCCTTTCCCTGCTGCGGTGAAAATCTCTGCAAGGTGGACACAGCCTGCTGTGTGCCGTGGCGCGTAGCTGCTGCCAGTGGTGTGCCGGGCGGACGTACCTTCCGGGGCGCAAAGCGCTGGGTAAATGCCGCTTAAGAGCACACCATATTCAAATGAGAAAAGTTTAGTCCTCAAGCAAGGTGAACCCAAGTGTTGAGTGTGTCGGGTGCTGAATATATAGAGGATGCAGGGTGAAAACAGACCAGTGACAAAAAGTATTCCCGCCCCCTTTCTAGTTTTGGATGGGAAGGAGACATATTTTGTGTCCCCCACCCTCCTCAAACCAGACCATTCTCTGCCTCGGGTGCATCCTGGAATCCCACATAAAAGGAAACCGGCTGCTGCTGCAAGCTCTCCCTTGGCTTGCTCTGGTCAGTTTCCTCATTGCTCACCAGGCTGCAGCCCTCAAGCTGAAATTGATCAGTGATGTTGAATGCAGGGAGCTGATGTCTGTGAAATTCCAAACTAAGACCAGGTCTTTGCTAGCAAAGGGTTGCCAGGATTCCTGTACCATTGTTGCTACACTGGCAAACTCCTGCTAGCTGCAATGCAGTTTAGTGGCAAAGAAAGTCCGATGAAGTGAGCTGTAGCTCACGAAAGCTTATGCTCAAATAAATTGGTTAGTCTCTAAGGTGCCACAAGTACTCCTTTTCTTTTAAAGAAAGTACTGTTGCCAGTATAGCTTATTCCGGCTCGGCGAGCAAAATGAGCTACTCTGGCAGAAATACTTCAATGCTGTGATAAGTATTTGCTGACGTATTAAATACTTCAATGCTGTAATTTTGGAGGGGGAGGGATGGCTCAGTGATTTGAGCATTGGCCTTCTTAAACCCAGGGTTGTGAATTCAATCCTTGAGGGGACCCTTTTAGGATCTGGGGCAAAAATTGGGGATTGGTCCTGCTTTGAGCAGGGGGTTGGACTAGATGACCTCCTGAGGTCTCTTCCAACCCTGATATTCTATGATAAGTGACACTCAGACTTTTGCTGGTATAGAAATGTTGCAAAAAACAACAAACAATCCCCTTTTCATTGCACCCTTAACTGACATTGCTACACTAACAAAAGATTTTAGTGTAGACCTGGCCTAAGAAACCCAGGTTGTGCCCCTGCCTGCTAAAGAAAGCTGTTGCATTCCTCAGTCACCCCAGTTAACTATAACCCCTCCCCATTTGCTGACCTGCTGAGAACCTGTCGGTATGTTTCAGTCTTTAGATTGCCTGCTCTTAGGGGCAGGGACTGTCACTTTCTCTGATGTGTAGCCAGTTGCCTTTGCTGGGTGCTTTAATTAATAAATAATAGATGATAAATCCAAGCTGTGAGAGGGAGGGGATGGATCATTTCTGTGCATACCCGGTGTCCCGCCCAGCTGGGAACAACGGCACCAGTGCCTCCGTCCGGATCAGTCAAATGATCCTCAGCATCTTTTCTTTCCCTTTTCGGCCATTGGAGACCTATAGAAAATCTGCCTGTTGGAGACCAGCAGGGAGGGGATCCAGTTTCCTCAGTTGGGCTCATTGTCATTTGATGCACGGCAGTGGCCTTTTCTCTGGCTGCCTCTTGTGTCCTGGATTTGCCTTGACGCAGGGTCCGCGGAGAAGAATGTTTTGGTTGTTTCATGGATGTGTAAATTTCGGCTTGTCCGTGTTTGCAGATTAAGGGGCCCAGGCTCGGTGCCATTTCCTGGAACCTTGCCTGCCATTGAGCTCCTCCAACCCTTTCTGGAAGAAGGTCTCAAATGATGCCAGGTCTGTGACCCATTTAAAGTGCAAGTGAAGCCTGACGGGGGCTCCTGCCCCGTGCCAGCGGAGTGGTGTTAGCTCAGTACACAGTGGGCCATTTTGCGAGGTGAAGCTTGTTTTCCAAGCTGGGTGGTTGGCTGTGGGGAGGTGGACATAGAGGGAAAGTCTTCACAGATGAGGCCTGGAGAGCAAATGTTTTCTCCGTTTTTTGTAGATGGCCTCGGGGCACCTGGATGGTTTGGGGCCGGGGGAGTGTAACTGGAAAGCCAAACCCTCTGACTTGGGGGATTGAATTACTCTGGATCTAAAGTGCTAGCAGAAAAACATAGCTCTAGAAAGGGGGCTGGGAGTCTGGGGCCAGCAGGGCTGTTGGAATCTAAACCTTCAGTAAGAAACCAAATAAACGTCTGGCCTTCATGGCTTTTGAATGTGACTTGAAGCAGTATGGGCTGCCTTCCTGAGTCTGCAGAGGGATCATGCCTTTGATGCTGCTCCTGCTGGTGCAGAATTTTCTGCTGCTCCTCAGAGCAACGGTGAAAGCTACAAGGATCACATCAGTTTTGCTCCACTGCTTCTTGAGGCAAGTGTTAACTGCAGTAGCAGAGGCCGACACTGGAGTTTATTCAAGACTGTGCAAAGGGGAGATGAAGTTAAGGGATTCAGCAAAACAGTATAACTACCCTCTGCTGTGCCAATCTGGATGCAGCCATTTGCATAAGCAATCTGACTAGTTAACATTGTTCCAAACCCCAGTGTTACTGACCACTTGACTGACACAACGCTCTAGCTCTTTGCATGACATTTTATAGGCAATCATGAGCCAGGATTTCCTTTATCTGTGAACCAATTTAGACTTTCTCAGAGGCTGTATATTTGAGGGATACAATAGGCCCTCCCTTGATGCATTAAATTTACTGGTGGCATGAAACAGACAAGAGTGCATCTAGAGTGCATCTTTCTCTGTAACGAGTGGTCGCTAATTTGTCCCTGTGTCCTATAGCTAGGACAGTACATCAAGAGTGCACAGACAAATCAGCATCTGTAATATGTAAGAGAATCTGTTTGGCTCCCTGAAGTGTGCCCTGTTTTTCTCTGCACATTGGGCCAGATGGTGTGACTGGGTGGAGCTCCACTGATGTCAGTCAGCTGGGCCAGCAGAGGGTCTGGCCCATGGCGGTGTACAGAGCGGGAACCCTATTCATCTTTGCACACTCGCACTGGATTGGGGAACGTGAACGTCAGCCAGCGAAATATCAACAGCTTGTTTAGTTGCTTGGAAAAAGCCACCCTGGGGCAATGAAGCCTGCGAGGAGAGGCCCCTCTCCGGCTAGTTCCGACTCTGCCGCAGAGCCATGGAAGGCCTTCGTGCTGCACTGGGCTGTGGGCGTGAAGCCTGGCTCTCACCGAAGATAGTGGAGGCAGATTTCCTTCCCTCCTCCCCTGCTCGCTCTGTGCCTGGAGGGAGAGATTCTCTCGGGAGATTCAAACGGCCTTTCATCCCACATCCAACTTTCAGGGCAGCAGCTCCCGGCAGCAGTGCTGACTCTGCTTCTGGGAGTCCCTGTGAAGAGAATCTACTCTCCCTGCAAACTCCCACTTCCCAGGACAGCCCTAATTAGCTTCTCTCTATACCCACCTCCCCAGCTGTAGGAATCTCCCACTGCGTGTGCAGGCTGGAAGCCGCAGCAGCTCCATTTGCTTTGTCCCAGGCTGGCAGCTGACGTGTTCCTTGCCAAGGTTCCTTATCTTGGCACTTCTCGCCGCAGGGGATGCTCTGCCCCATCCAGGACTCAGCGGCTCACTGGGCAGAAGGCAGTTGCAGGCCGTGTCTTCTTTACAGTGGAAGCCTTGGCTGTGGACACTTTGGAAACCAGATGAGGCAAAGCACTAGAGAATATTCTCTCTGGGGGGTCCTCAACCGTTTCTTTCTGAGCCCCCCCCAACATGCCATAAAAACTCCACAGCTCAATGGTACCACAACAATTGTATTCCTCCATATAAAAGCTATGGCCAGCGTTAAGGGGTAGCGAGCAGGGCAATTGCCCGGGAGGCCAGGCCGCGGGGGGCCCCGCGAAACTCAGTTGCTCAGGCTTCAGCTTCAGCCCCAGGTGCTGGAGCTTGGGACCCCGTGCTGCCGTCCTGCATGATGGGGCTTCAGCTTTCTGCACTGGGCCCTAGTGAGTCTAACACCAGCCATGCTTGGTGGACCCACTGAAACCAGCTCGCAGCCCCCCCCAAGCGGCCCCGGACCCCTGGTTGAGAACCACTGCTCTATAGAACAACTGGCTTGGAACTGGAATAGGGAGAGGACTAGGTTTCCTTTGTACTATTAAAACCTCCTGCCCAGGGTTCAAATCATGGACCTCTTCCATTTGAGCAGAAAGAGTGGCTCCACAGAGAGAAGTGACTTGACCAAGGTTACCCAGCGGGCCCATGGCAGAGCCAGACATAGAATGCCCTAGGCCACACTACCTATGTTCTCCTCTGCTCAAGTTGACCCCAGTGCACTTACTTTATTCTTCCATGCATTACGCTCACCATTCCCTCTCTTTGGTGTTTAATCCCTTTATGTACCTGTGATTACAAAGCATCAGAGAAATCTTTGCAGTATGGTCAACCCCAGGGGATCACAAATCATGATTCAAGCCCCACCAAAATCATGAGATTGAAAAAATGGAGGTCTTTCTGAGCCTTTATGATGCACTCAAGTCACATTTTCAAACTTTTCTCTGCAACCATGAGGGCAAGAAACTTATTTGTCCTCTTTAATGAATGCTGAGATTTTCATATAATCACATGCCTCCAGGAGATGGGGATTTTCCTAAAGCCCCCATCAGTGCATGACTCGCAATAAAATCATGAATTAGCAACAAAACAAATCGCAGCCACACTACAATGAATGTGGTAAAGAATCTCTGTGGACTCATCACCCATTGGTCTAGCCTCTATCTGTTGATCGAGTGTCTGAGCACATTTCTAATCACCTAGCCAAGGTGTCAATTTAACTTCCATGGGTCCTGAAGTGGCTACATCCTGCCCTGGGGAGGCAGATAAATTAGTCCCTGTGTGTGCATGTTGTCCCAGGCCAGGCTCTTTCTCAGTAGCTTGTGGAGTGTGTGTCACAGGAAGGGGTTTTTGTTTCTGATTTAGGATGAAATATCACATCCTTGCTCCCTGCCAATTTCCCCCTGTCTGCCGCCTCCCCTCCAGCCCCCCAGTGGGAGGCAGCTCCTGGGAATGGCCTGGCTTCTTTCCTCCTCTCCCACCTGGTGCTGCAGAGAGCATCTCCAAGGGCTGGCTGTGCAGAGGTTTGCCAGTGCTCTTCCAAAATGTGAAAGGATCCTGAGCGTGTGTGTTCTGTCCTTTTCACACACGCACCTGAGGGACCAAACTCCGTATCTGGATCTGGATTCTCCAGCATATGTGTCTTACTGAATTACAGATTTCTTTCTTCCAACGTCTCTGCTTGTTCCCAAGCCAATTAAAAGCAAATAAGCAGAAGGAAAAAAACCCTCCACTCCCAGGTTGAGCCCTTGTGTGTCTCAGCTCCTCATGGGTGTGAGTTTTTACAGTTGAGTTATAAATACACTCTCTCTCCCCCCCCACCCCACCCCCCAATGAATGCAAGTTTATATACAAAAGCCACTGACTGTCTTTTAACCCTTCGGTAGGGATGGGCACTGTTGTGATTGCTCATTTCCACCCCTACGCCGTGTGTGTGTGGCTGGGCAGTGCAGACGCAGGTAGGGAGGATGAGGAGCGTGTGCATGGTCTGCTGGGTTGATTTGTACTCGTTGTGTTGAGGACTGTGTCCGGCGCTGGTTGTGTGGGCTGGGTTGTATTGCAGGCTGTATTCAGGGTGGGTGGAGTGAGTGGGGGGCTGTACTCAGTACCTGTTTGTTGTGCAGTGGGGTGTACTCAGTGCCCGTTGTGCTGTGCTCAGTGGGCACAGGGTGGCGTGGGTTGGGTTGGGTGGTGTCGGTGCTGGAGCAGGGAGGATCCCAGCATGGTTCCAGGGATGAATCCAAGCAATCCCCATTCAGCACCGGGCCGGCTACTCAGCAACGTGCCATGTCGCTCCGCGAGAGGCTGCTGCCCACTGCCCGCAGCCGTCCGTCTGTGTGGTGAGCAAAGCTGCAGGGCCCAGGTGATTTCCCCATTTCCCTGCTCTGTGTGTGACACTGACACCAGTGCACTGTGGGGATAAAACGCTCCCCAGCCAGAGGCTTCACACCCACTGCGGACCGGTGTCAATGGCACTCCAGGCTCAGGGGAATGGCCCCTTGTTTCCAGCGCAGTTGGTGGGGCAGCGACCTGCCCGTAGCCAGTGCTGTGCTAGTGAGGCGTAGGGCTGTGCGCCTTCAAAGTGCTTTCCGGACAGTCACGACTTACCCCTCCTACCCCACTGTGGGGTATGTCAGCGTCATTATCCCCATTGCACAGACACTGCCTGGGGAAACTGAGGCACAGATACACAGCTAAGGGCTGAGCTTCTGACTTGCTGCCCTGGGCTCATTAACCCCTTCTTCAGTAAGGGAGTGGGCGGGTGTAGCGCATCTCCATGCAGCCTCTGGACGGGTGTCACTGATGGGCCTGCTGTGACAGGCGGCTGTGAATTTTATCAGCTGATCTTACCCGTCCCCATCTCCATGTTACCCCCCTGCGCCAGAGTGGGGAATGTTTCTCCTTCCCTCCCGCGACTCCCCTCCGGTGCATAGAGCCCCAGGAGGCTGGTGGCTACAACTAGGCAGGGCGCTGGTAGCCTTGGTGCGTAAGGCTCTGCATGCACCAGATGCGTAGCAGTGCTACAGAGATTCTGCTCCTATCCCCTGGAGCCGGCTGGGACAAGAGGAGAAGACCCTGGGAGCTGGGCTGGCTAAGGGGGTTGGATCTGAGACCCGGAACTCTTCCTCGTCTCAGATGCTGGTTTTGGAGAAGAGAATGCCCCAGGAAGCTCTGGTCAAGAGGGAAAGGTGGCATCACACATGGGCTCCCGTCTGCGCTGGCCCCAGGAGTTTACCCCCTTCTCCCACCCCAGGACAACATTGGCCTAGCAAAAGGTCCCCTTGTCCCCTTAAACTCCAAGGACCCTCCCAGCGCCCTGGGTGTTGGGGATTTGCCATTGGCCCAGGGAACAGGCCAAAGACAGGGAAGGGGGGGGTGTGAGCCGCAGAACTGGGACACAGCCTGTGTCATGCAGCCAGCCTGAGCCGCTCCTGTCCCTCAGTTGTGATCAAAGGTGCGACTCCCCTTCCCCAAACAAGCCAAATTAAACTCAGTTCCTGGGCCCAATGGCAGCTGGGCCCCAGGTGGTCTCTGCAGAGGGCTTGTTTGCCTCACCTGGACTGTGGTTTCCATGGCGGCAGCTGTCTGTGGTGCTCCAAGGGGAAAGACGAAGCTTTTGATTCTTTGCTGCCATTGGTCCCACGCCTGGAGCTCATCCAGGCTCCCCAGCATGGCTCTCCCTTCGCCTTCCCGGCACAGCCCCCCCCGGGAGGGGGAAGGAGGGGTGGATTTTGCAGCAGCAATAACCCTTTGCTCACCCGGATTAGAGAGAGCCCCTGGTGCTGTCCCTGGGAGTCCTGCATCCAGGCTGTCTGTCTTCGGCGCGTCGCTGGCCCCCTTGCCCGGCGAGCATCCCAGAGCCAGGATCCTACCTACCATCTTTGCCAAAAGACACCGACGGGGGGGGAGGGGGGCACTTTGCTTGGCACTTCTGCCTTAAAGGGGCACAGCCCATCTATCCTCCTCCCAATCCATAGGGTTCCTTTACACAAACAGAGCCACCATCTATTCTAGAACCTCCCCACATCCCTGTTTTCCTCTTACCCTGGACAAACAGCAGCAGCCAGGCTAATGCTGGTAAACCAGAGAGCAACACAGATTAGATATCGCAGACTATGCCAGACACCACTGAACTCTGCACATGATCGGATCGAAACTTGCAGAATCGGGGCCATCTTTGCCACGGATCAGAAGTGACGCCACCCTATCGCAGTTGGGTGATGTGCAAAGAGGAAACATGCCATTAATGCTTGTAAATCTAATGGACTTGCCAAGGTCTCTCCGCTTTCATAATCCAGGGTGGCTTTGCTTAGGATGTCTTCTTTTAAATCTGATTTTTTTCTTGACAGTGGGCCCTTTATTCACTCAGTTATTTGGATTTCTACTAACTGTACTAAGGAAACTCCTATCCAATGCTCGGGGCACCCTACATACGCTTAAAAATGCCAGAATGACTAAACAAAGCTGCTGCCTTCCCCATATCAGATCAACCCAGCAGGGTCCTAAAGACAAAGTAAATTAATCTCCCTGCAGCCCTACCCGACGCTCATCCCCTTACGGACAGGGGAGGGAAGGGGTGTTTAATGTGCCTGCGTATGGGTCACTGTTTAGAATGACATATTAGGTTCTGAGGCTGTAATGAATTCTTGGCTGCCTAAGGCTCTGAACTACCTGCTCTAAGACACAGGTGCCATGTGCTGAAGGATTCCTAGATTCTAAGGCCAGGAGGGACCACTGTGATCCTCTTGTCAGACCACCTGTATCGCATAGGCCAGAGAACTGCCCCAAAATGATTCCTACAGCAGATCCTTTAGAAAAACCATCAATCTTGATTTAGAAATTATCAGTGAGTGATGGAGAATCCACCTTGACCCTTGATAAATTGTTCCAATGGCTAAGTACACTCATGTATGCCTTATTTCCAATCTGAATGTCTCTAGCTTCAACTTCCAGCCATTGGACTGTGTGAGACCTTTCTCTGCTAGACTTGGCCTTTATTAAATATTTGTTCCCCTTGCAGGTACCTACAAGACTGAAATCAAGTCACCCCTTAGCCTTCCCTTTGTTAAGCTAAAGAGATTGAGCTCCTTCAGTCCATCACTGTAAGGCAGGTTTTCTAATCCTTTAATTATTCTCATGGCTCTTCTCTGAATCCCTCTCCAATTCACCACCATCTTTCTTGAGTTGTGGACACCAGTTCTAGACACCGTGTTCCAGCAGCGGTCACACCAGTGCCAAATACAGAGGTAAAATAACCTCTGTGCTCCTACTCCAGATTCCCCTGTTTACGCTGCCCAGAATTACATTAGGAAAATCTCTGTTAACTGTATAGGGCTTCTGACACAGTCGAGCAGTGGTGCATACACACCCAGTTTCTCTATCACCCAGTGCTTCTCAAGCTGTTTCTCAATTCCTCCTCTATCCCCTTGATCTTTCTACCCTCCCAGTCCTGCTGCTTTGTGGACCTCACTAGGCATGATTCATTGGCCTGCCCACCAGGAAATGCTCTGCCAGCTGTGTGAGAACTGCTCCACTAGCCAGTTCATTCATTACAATATTTATTCTCTCTCCATGTCTTCCATAGGAATGAGATCTGTGTCTGCCAGCAGCACGGGCTCCCCTGGGCTCTGGAACCCAGCGGCTGTCTCTTGCCAGCTGCATCGTCATCCCTAGGAGTAAAGATTCTGGAATCAGAGCGTAGCTGGCAATGCAGTGGCAGCTGTGCCTGGCACTTCCATATCGCATTGCTGGGCGTGACTGCCACAGGCTGGCTTCGTAAAGCAGGCAGGGTAATGGGGTTACCCCTCATGGGCTTCATCCTGCAAACTTTTGGCTCTCCTGGGCCCAAGCCAGCAAGTGCTTTGACAACTGGAGCTGGGCGAATAACAGATTTTTTTTTTTTGGTTCACTGGCAGTGCTGAAAAATTGGGGGAGGGGGATCACTTTACATGGACCTGAAAATGATTTTTTCCCCCTGGATTTTTGGCGAACCAAAGTCAAATTTTTGTCATGATTTGAATGAAATGTTTCACTTTTATTTTGAGCAGCTTATTTTTAGGCTTCTGCATTTTTTTTAAACTTTAAAGGCAGCATCTAAGCAAAATGCCATTTGACCCCAAAAAATATTGAAATATTTCACTTAGACAATGTCAGAAGAGAGCATTTTGACTCTTATGGAATCTTGGTAAACAGACGCATTTGCAGAATGTCCTGGTGTTGCTTTCTCTTGCTGTTGGGGGGGGGCGGCGGGGCGGCGGAGTGTTTTGGCCAAAAAATTCTGCCCAGCTCCGTGTCTCGCCCAGCTCTATGTTCACGGCAGCAGATCTCAGTACCACAGCAATGTGTCGCCTCTGGGTTTTTTTGCATCTCCCTGACCTCCCTTGCTCTCTCCCATGTAGAAGCTTGGCTCTTTGCCTAGCTGACCCCAACTGCTCCCCCAGTGTCTGGCAAAGCAAATGGAAAAAGACCAAGATCAAAGATGGCCCCAGAGGCCCTGGAACATCCAGCTGACCCAGGAGGGCAATGTCACACTCCTGTGGAGTTCCGGAGAGCTCTCCATCTCAGGGAGCAAGAAGCGGAGAAGGGGCAGGGGGACGCCGGCTTGGACTCTGAGAGTCAATGTTTCCAAGCAGCTACATTCCTCAGTAGAGAGGAAGGGAGCCTGCTCTGCTAATCTATGTCTGGCTGAGGAAGGCTCCAGAGGGGTGGAGCAGGAGGTCAGAGAGCTCTCTATGCAGCGAGAGGACTTCATTAGATGCCTAAAACCATATGCTGCAATTAGTGCAACTGTTCTTGGAGTTTTGTGTGTTTTCTGAAGCTAAGCAGGCGTAGATCAGGTCGGACCTGAGATGGGGGACCCATTGTTAACCTGGTCTGGTCTGCTGCAGGAAGTGGGCTCGGGGATTCCACAGGCGACGTTCTTCTTTGTGTTGGTTCTGTGCCAATGCCCCAGCATGGCACTAGTGACTCATCTTTCAGATGAGACCAAACGAATGCTGTGACTACTTGGGGGTTGTTAAGGATTGCAAGGCACTTTCCCCAAGAACTGGGGACAGTGTGGGGAGGAAGAAGAAGGTGTGTGAACCCCAGGGTCCAATTTCCAATCTTGGCTAATTATGTTTCACTTCCCTAAATTACAGATTGATTGATTGATTTGTTCTACAGTAGGCTCCTGAGGCCTCAGCCAAGTTCGGAGCCCATAGTGCCAGGTGGTGCAAAAACACATACGATAGCCTGTCCCGTCCCAAAGAGTTTAGTCTTCCCCCTGTTGCTTCAGTTAGCTATGTGACTTATCCCTTACTGTCTGGAACTGCTGTCGTGTGTTTTCTGCCTGGCTAAAAGCTGCCATGTTCAACCCCAGAGGTGGCTGCATTTCAGTGGTGGGTTACGCAGGTCTTGTATGTGTCATTTGTCAAGTACTTTGGGATAAACTGCAGAATCTTTTTCTAAGAGCAGGCGGGTAAATGCAGATACATGGCATGGGTTGAGGAAACAAACATCCTTTATAATTGAGCGTATCTATCTTAGGCTTGGTCAGCGCTTTAAAAGTTATGGTGGCCTGGCTCCATCGGGCACCGTGGGGGAACCCACACCCCTGATCAACATAGTTCTGCCCCCAGTGTAGAAGCAGCTCTGTCAATGGGACAGTGGTTCTGTTAACAGAGCTAACCTCCTTTGGGGAGAAGCTGTTCCTAAACTGTTGAATCCTGTCCGTGGCCACTGCAGCTAGGCTGGCCTAGGGTCCCTAATGTAGACATACCCTTAGGCATTTCTATGGCCTCATTAACATAGTACAGGAGCACCTCACAATCTTTACTGTGTTTATCCTTGTCGCGCAGAGCAGAGCTCTTCCCCCAGGTGCAGATGAGAAGCTGCAGTACAGAGGGACTCAGGCCAGGTAAACAGACCTGAAATAGCTGTGATCTAATCAGCTGGAGTAATAATAGCAGTGCAGACATTCCCAGTGTCCCAGGAGAGGTTGAACTGCCCCTGCTGCAATGGCCACCCTGTTGGTGTTTCTGGAGCTGGCTAGACCAAAGCTAGCTCTGGTGTGTCTCCATGTGCGGCTGTGACACCTCTGACGGCAGTGAAGACATGCTTGCCTAGGGTCTGTGGGTAGAGCAGGGCCCTGAACCCAGGTCTCCAACTAACACTGCGACCACTGGGCCACGTGTCTGGTGAGCTCCTCGAGTTGTGCTGAGCACAACCCCCCTTCAGTCATGTGCAACCTTTGTCCTCTGCCTTCCCACTGGCGCTGCTAGCTGAATGGCTGGCTGCTAGGCAGAATGAGTGCCTCCGGGCTCGGACATTCTTGCGGTCTGCCTAAGTGTTGGTACCATCCTGATCACTGTGAGATTGAACCCCTTCTCCCAGGCTTCCCTGGGGCAGCTGGGAGCAGCTGGGGCATGCCTGCAAGTTACCACTACCTGCCTAGGCTGAGTTGCTTAACTATATAAACAGACCGGGCAGCCCCGGGGATTTCTAACAGAGACCTATTGCAACGTCCTTCCCTTTCCCTCACTGGTGTCTGGGGTGCGATTACTGGTCCACTGACCATTTCGTGCGGTCTGAGGGATGCTTTGCTGCGTGGCCTGTCCAGACCTGAGAACACAGTACTCCAGCTCTGCTTCCTGGGTGTGTTATTGAGGGCCCCTGGGGGAGCTGGGGATGCACTTTGCAGGTGCTGCTGTTGGAGGTGAAGTGAGTGATCCACTGTCAGGGGTTTTACGAGACCCTTAGAAGCCAAGTTTGCGTTTCTTCACCCTGTGGGGCCCAGCCAGCACCCTTCTGAGCCAAAGGTCTTTTCTAAACTGCTGTCTGTCGTGTAGCATGCATGTGGCCATTAGACAGTACTTGGTGTGGGCCAGGCTCCAGAAGCTTGGCTGGAGCCCCTGCTGCTCCCAGGCCAGGGTGTTACAGTAACATGCTGCAATACTGCGGCTGAGCACATGTGATCATGTCTCCCCTGAGTCACTCTAACTCAGGGGCGGCCAACCTGAGCCTGAGAGCGATCCAGAATTTACCAATGGACATTGCCAAAGAGCCACAGTAATACCTCAGCAGCCCCCCCATCAGCTCCCACCCCCCCCGCTCCCAGCGCCTCCCGCCCGCCGGCAGCCCCGCCGATCAGCGCCTCCCCCTCCCTCCCCGCACCTCCCGATCAGCTGTTTCGTGGTGTGCAGGAGGCTCGGAGGGGGAGGAGCGAGGGAATGGCAGGCTCAGGGGAGGGGGCGGGAAGGGGTGGAGCGGGGGCAGAGCCAGGGGTGGAGCAGTGAGCACCCCCAGCACATGGGAAAGTTGGCGCCTGTAGCTCCAGCCCTGGGGTCGGCGCCTGTACAAGGAAGTTAACTTCTCAAGAGCTGCATGCGACTCCGGAGCCACAGGTTGGCCACCCCTGCTCTAACAGCTTGATACGCACAGCCAGAGGACCTCCCCTTGAGCCAAAGGCCTGTATTTTTGGTGCCCACCTTCATGGCTCCGGCTCCCGCTGCTGCCCGGGGGCTGGGGGTGTGTGCGTTTCGCCGGGGATACGACTTGTTGTGCAGGGCGGAATGTCAGAGGGAATCTGCTACCTGCACTCGCCCTGGGTCCCGTGGCCCCTGCGGGCAGCGTGGTAGGTGCAGGGGGAGCTCTGTGGAGGAGTGCGGGAGCCTCGGCAAAGGTGACAGGTCGTGGAGCCCTGGCGAAGGTTCAAGCCCCCGGGGAAGCAGGGGCTGTGCAGCTTCTGCTGAGCAAAGAAGGATAAAGTTCAGAGAGGATGTAACTGTGGAACCAAATCAGCGCTGCCCCAGTCCCTAAGGAGGGGGCTCCTCCCCTCCCTGCCCCCCACTCTGGCCTGTCTGCCTGGGAGTGGGGGGTGCTGTCTGTCTGTAACCCTTGGCAATGGGCCCCTTTGCATGCCAAGGGCCTTTCTCAGCCCTGGTTGGGAGCTGTGGTCTCCTGGAGGGAGGTTTTACACGGGGCGTGGCCTGTCCGTTGCCCTGGGGGAGGCGCGCTAGGCCAGAGGAAAGGGCTGCTGTTGCTGCTGGGGATCCAGCCGGGGCAGGCAGGAACCTTGGGGCCGAAGCCAGGGGCCCCCTGAGCTCCTGGAGAGAAGCATGCAAACAGAGCCCCCTAGATCATAACAGGGACGTTCACGTGCAGCCTCCCCTCATATCATGGGACTCAGTCCCCCGGGTCTGTGGCAAGGTAACGCCAGGCGCCCGCAGAGCACCTCTTCCCTCGCCCCTTTCACACTGCGTTCCCAAGATGGCTCTCTGGCATCAGCCCCAGGGTAGAGGTGGGCACGCTGTGGCACAGAGGAGGGGAGTGACTTGCTGTTGGGAACACACTGAGTCAGGAAAGGACCCAGGAGTCCTGATCCCCACTCCTAGGCCCTGACTACCAGCCATGCTGCAGAGGAGACAGAAGGGAGCTGAGGGAGACGAAGTGCAGCCGGGACATGCTGACAGGTTTGCAGTCGCGCCAAACTGATGCCATGTGCTTCCCCTCCCCCGCAAACACCGCTGCGCTCCCAGGACTGGAGCTGCAGAGGCAGGCGTCGAGGAGCTGGGGGCTGGCTGCTTGGGAAGGGGGGATAACCCTTTGCCTGCCGTCGATTGAGTCGGTCCATCGATGGCGATTAGCCACAACGGTCAGGGATGCCACCGCGGCTCCGGTGTCTCTAAACCTCTCACTGCCAGAAGCTGGGAGTGGACGACAGGGGATTGATCACTTGATAAATTGCCCTGTTCTGTTTCATTCCCTCGGAAGCGTCTGGCACCGGCCACTGTCGGAAGCCAGGATACTGGGCTAGATGGACCCTTGGTCTGACCCACTCTGGCCATTGTTGCGTTCTCCTGTCGCTTCGCTGTGGCCACAACCTGCAGTTCCCAGTGGCAGAGGTTCAGCTGCTTCGTCCATGTCTGACGCCAGGAGTTAGTGATGGATGCAGACTCCTGAGCTGGCTAGGCACACGGTGCTGGCTCCTCCTGGCTCATTAGCAGCTAAGACTCGTTAGAATAATCACTGCATACTTTCCAAGAGGGGCTTTCCCATGTGAGCTATTGCTATAGCTGCTTCGCAGGTGACCTATGATGGGGGCTGGGGGGGACGGCAGGGGAGGCACCCAGGGACACTGTGACTGCTGGGTGGGCCACAGCTTGATACTCATAGCCAGAGGACCTCCCCTTGAGCCAAAGGCTTATATTTTTGGTGCCCACCTTCATGGCTTCGGTTCCCTTCCCTTCAGAGTTCTCTTCGGTTCCCTTCAGAGTTTGAGACCCCCTACAGCAGACCCCTTCACTCGTCTCCCCGAGGCCAATGAAGGGCAGCTCCCTGCTGTACTGTCCATTCTACGTTGCACAGGGTGGCCTGGTTGTGGGGCTCCCCCTCTCCCAGGCAGATTATCCCACAGCCAAATGGATCTCATGACCATGCGGTTTCCCACCTTGATTCTGCCTGGCCTCCCCCTGAATCCAATGAATCCCCCGAAATTCACCCCGTTCCGACGGGCAGTGTGAGGCCCAGGCGTCCCTCTGCATGGGTCTTATACGCGCCCCCTCTGGCCAGGGGGAACCCCACCCTCTTGTGCCACCTCCGGGGTGTTTAGGTTGTCACCCTTCCCTTAGCCAAGCTACACATTCCTCTCTCCTTGGAGAAATCAGCCTCGCTGGCTTCCTTGTGTTCGCTGCTCCTCTCTACGCTCCTCCCAGTCTGACAATGTCCTGGTAACCAGGCGCCCACAACCGAAAGGCGCATTCAGCTGCAGAGCTGTGTGCAAAGGGCCTGTCACCTCCCTGCTTTGCCCTGGGAGACCTGCGCAGAACGAGCCCCAATCGCACGGGCCTTGTTAGCTCTTTGCTTTGCTGCGCCTTGGGGGTCCTTCAGCGTTGTTGCTCCCAGTGTCACCTCTGCTAACCCCGTGCGGCTCTTTGTCCCCCTCTAGTGCTTAGAGCATGTGTCTAAGGTCGAATCCGCTACAACACGTGAGCAAACAGAGCGGACTCTCAAGCTCAGTGCATGCTTAAGGGCCAGAGTCCCGGATTGAGTCCTGCCAAATGGCCTGTCCTGGGGAGTCTACAGCAGGTTTTTCTCCACAGCTGTGAACTGAGAGCACATCAGAATAGATACGTAATGTAGAATATAATTTACAGAATACTCCCCACTTCTCCGCTCCCTCGGGAGGCTGCGCCACAGTTAATAAGCCTGGCTGGCTAAAACTCTTCCTGGTATTCAGCCTAAAGTCACTGGGGGCAAAGAAATGGAAACACAAGAAGTAAGATGCTGAGCAAGGTCAGTTTGTGGTGTAAGGAACCCTTTGGGTCCTCTGTCCGTAAGCCAGCTGGCCTTTCCAAGCACAGTCTGTCATTGTAGCATTAACCCGGGGGTGCAGCGTCAGTGCAGGTGATGCAAATAAAGAACACAGGCCTTTCTTTGGGCTCGGGTTGCAGGCATTTCCGTGTTTCCAGTGCAGGCTGTTATTGGTCTGGGCTAATCCCTCCTGAGATACAGACTGGCGGGTGATGGCACCGGCCTCCGACGCCTCCCTGTAACACGTGCCATTGCCCCTCTTGTCCAGGGGAAGAACAGGTCCAATCTGGCCACTGGGGGGAACGGTCCATGAAAGACCCCCTCACATCTTAGCCCTGAATTGGACCCTCAGCCAGGACCAATTGGAAACGGGTTTGAGTGATGACGCCCGTGGTACTGGGTCCAAGGGATGGGCTTGGGATGAGCCGTCGCTCTGTGGCTCGGCGCCATTGCAGGTAGAAAGTACTTTGGTCCGACAGTCCCATGTTCTTGGAGGATGGGTAGCGGGGAAGAGCAGAGGGCAAGGAAAGGCGGCTCTTCCAGGACTGAGCGGGTATGTGCTATGCCTGGGCACTCTTCAAAACGAGCCGGCTGCTCTCGCTGGAAGGGGCGAATCTGGCTCGCCGGCCCAGCCGTGCTGGCTGCAGTGCTGGGGCTGGCTGCGATTTCTCTTGCTTTCAGTGGTTTCTGCAGATGAATTTAGTGTGTGTGGCAGGGAGAGATTCCAGCCCTGGACCCCACATGACTGTCAATCCCCCTCAAGCCTGAGCTACAGCACCCTGGCCATGCCAGCTGTGACCCGCGCCCTGCTCTGCCAGTGCCCCTTAGTCCTCAACCACAGCCTCCTGCTACCCCATCCTGGGCTCCCCCCGCCCACCAGCTCTGCTAATGTCCTTCAGTCCTGTCCTGGGCTCTCTGGCATTGGAGGATCTCAAAACACTTTAGAAATGGAGCTCAGGATCCCTAGCCCCAGATCCAGATGGAGAAACTAGGGTACAGGAAGGGGAAGTGACTTGCCCAAGGTCACCCGGGGACTCGGTATCTAGTGTGGATATACCTGATCCTTTAGCTGTAGTAACTTCCAGTGATCTAAATGGGAGCATACAGAGCCAAGAGCCCTGACCTACATCTCTGGTGGATAAAGGGGTGTTATCCCAGCTCTTACACATAGGGAAATGAAGGCACAGAGTGGTTATGTGACTTGCCCAAGCTCACACAGCAAGTTGGTGGCCGTGCTGGGAGTTGAACCTAGGAGTCCTGAAGCCCAGTCTTGTGCTCCTACCACTAGGCATGCTTCACATCCAAGAGCCATGTATGGAACCAGACTTCCAGCCTGAGGCTGTACCCCCTGGATCAGCCTCCCTGTTTGTTGTTTGCTCCCTGCACATTGTGCATGCGAGCGTCCAAGCCCAGTACAAGTCTCACCGGAGTGTCCTTGCTTCTGCTTTGCCAAGGAAAGGAACAAAAATCCCTGGAAGAAAGAGCTCACGGGGGACTCCTCTCACCCTGGAACTATTCCGCTCCTCTGTCAGGATCACCTCTTCACGGGAAAGCCTGTCCTTCTGAACAGCCCTGTGTGTTTTATTGCCTACCTCGAAGCTGAGGATAAATCCAAGTGTGAACAGGCTGGGGCCTAAAACGTCAATGTCTCTGCTGTAGAGACACCATGCAGCTCTGCAAAAATGTGCTGCTGTAGTCAGCCTCAACAGGGGAATGTGCTGGGACTGGACAAGCAGCCTGGGCCCACTCGAAGCAGGCAGCCCGGGAGGGGGAGAAGAGAACTGCTGATGCTGGAGACGCAGGGGTTGCTTCCAAGTCCTGGCCGTGCAGCTGGCATGTGCCTGCCCCAGAGAGCTCGTAGCCTGATTCTACAAGGCAGGCAATGGAAGTATCACCCTGACTGTGCAGGTGGGGACCTGGAGAGATTAAGCAACTTGCCCCCAGGGACCCTGCTGATGTTGACTCGCCCAGAGGAGAACTGGGTTCAATCCTTGGCTAGCCCTGTATCCCTGAGCCAGGCCTTTCTCTCAGCCTGTGTTCAAAGTGCCCTGCAATAGCTCCCTCTCTGCAATGACTGAGTCGGTGCAGGTTCACCATAGAAGCCCGTGGTCACGAGACTTTCTTCCTTTCCTGGCGCACCCCGTGCCACGGCGAAGATGAGCCCAGAGAACGACGCAGCCGCCTGCTCTCCTTGCGTTGCCTTTGTGGTACTCTGTACAGCACGGGAACAAATCACATTCGATCCCCTCCTGTCTCTTTTTTTTTTCCCTTCCCACTTGCCTTTGGAGAATGCTAATGCGCTTCCTCCCGGCCTTACCTTCCGACCGTATATTGGTAGATGTATGCCATCATGTGCCAGCAATGCCCCTCTGCCATGTACATTGGCCAAACCAGACAGTCTCTACGTAAAAGAATAAATGGACACAAATCAGACGTCAAGAATTATAACATTCAAAAACCAGTCGGAGAACGCTTCAGTCTCCCTGTTCACTTGATTACAGACCTAAGAGTCGCAATATTACAACAAAAAAACTTCAAAAACAGACTCCAATGAGAGACTGCTGAATTGGAATTAATTTGCAAACTGGACACCATTAAATAAGGCTTGAATAAAGACTAGGAGTGGATGTGTCATTACACAAAGTAAAACTATTTCCCCATGTTTATTCCCCCCCCCGCCCCTCCTCCCTCCACTGTTCCTCACATGTTCTTGTCAACTGCTGGAAATGGCCCATCTTGATTATCACTATAAAAGGTTTTTTTTCTCTCCTGCTGGTAATAGCTCACCTTACCTGATCACTCTCGTTGGAGTGTGTATGGTAACACCCATTGTTTCATATTCTCCATGTATATAAAATCTCCCTACAGTATTTTCCACTGCATGCAGCTGATAAAGTGGGCTGTAGCCCACGAAAGCTTATACTCAAATAAATTTGTTAGTCTCTAAGGTGCCACAAGTACTCCTGTTCTTTTTGCGGATATAGACTAACACGGCTGCTACTCTGAAACCTGAATTCCTGAACTGAGCCCATTTTGGCATAGCAATTGCCATACTAGACCACAGAGCAAAAAGTAACCATGTTTAAACTAGTATGGTGCAGCCAGGTATATTATCTGGTTTCTTACAGTGTCTATGGACAGTCCCCCCAGTCTCCGTCCACCCTCCAGCATCATATTAAAGAAGCATGTTGAAGCCAGTGTAGGAGAGCCTGGAAAGACTGACTTCCAATCTGGCCTATTAAAGCCCAGGACCATCTTTCCATAGTAATACAAGAGCTCCCACCAGGAGGGGATTGTCTCCGCTATTAAAACTGAGAAGCGGGGGGAGAGGCAGACAGCGTGTGATTTATCAAGGCTGCCGCTTAGCCAGGTCCCACTGTAACAAGCATATTGGGGATGCATTTACCAGATACAGCAATAATCCCACTGCATGTAAAGTTTTTTTAAAAAAAGAGTCCTTTGTTTCTGGCTGCATGGAGAACGGATTCTCCACTGCGACCCCAGAGCCATGAAATACTCCTTTGTGAAAGGTGAGAAAAGCCCAAGACAGTTTTGCACATTAAGATGCGATAGGATTACACTGTACAAGTGAATTAGATCAATTCTGTAATGACTGAAGTTCCCACTAGCATCCTGTTTCTCTTTCTCTCCCCCCCACCCCCCCGCACAGCTGTGCAAATGAAACTGGTGGACCAAATTCTGCTCTCAGCCTGCCACCTACTAATCTTCAACCCATGAGAGCAGGATATCAAAATCTGCTCTCCTGCTTCACCTCTGAGAAACACAATCCCTTATGGACAATAAATCTGCAGGAGGGTAGCGTGGGTGGGTGTGCCTGGGTGTAAGAGTGTTAGAATTTAATCCACTGTGTTTCATGTACCTCTAGCTAGGTAATAACACGAGAGGACTCCAGGCTTATAAAACAAAACTGGCTCTTTATGAAGCGCTAATGGAGTTGGCCCTTTTCTCCTGCTTTCGGTCCCAGGTTCGAGTCCTGCTGATGCGCCGTCCTGTTGATTCATTAAACTCTCCAGTGCTAGATCAGTGGTGAAAAATGTTAAAGAAAAGCACCATGTAGACACCTAAGAGCTTATATAAATGGCTGGAGGATCACTCTTGTAGATACGCAAATAAGAGCACAGCCACTTGGTATATACCTTCATAGCTCTCCACTCCATGTGCGGGAACCTTGATCTGCTCCATTATCTTGTAACAAATCCCCGGCTAGCTTGGAGTGTGCAGTTGTTGTTGCTACACACTATGCCCACTACGAACTTGAGGCTAACAACAGGGATAGAAATCATGCTCTCCTGGTCCAAAAGCAGAGAATCACCTTTAGCTGTTAGTAGTATAGGGTTTATGACACACAGCTGAGCAATTCCATCCTGTAGAGGAGAGCTGTGCACCTAAAACATACTAGCAAACTAGTCAGTTAATTCATTCCAATATATATTGAGAAATTGTATATTCACAAATCCTGGAATTTTTATGGTGTGCAAGTGGTTAGGATTTTGGCTTGGCATGTCCTGCATCAAAAGCAGTGGTCTTATTTGGGAACTGCTCTTTGATTTGCAATAGAGAGACTCCTCAGTTCCAGCTACAGTGGGGGGTTGGGAGAAGGAGCTGATTGTTGGCTTTATTTTAATGTTGTCTTAATCTATGTAACCAGTGGAGCGAAAAAGATTTACCACGGGCCAGGTCCCCAGCTGGGGTAAATCAGCACAGTTTGGTGGAATGACACTGATTTATACCAGCTGAGGATCTGGCATCAGGGATTCCAAGGCTGCTGACTTCATTGTTGGGAAAATATAGAAGCAAATCTCCTTAGGATCGCTTTGCAGACATGAATACAAATGGTCTTGCTCTGAAGGTTTCAATTAGTGATGGGCCTGAGTTAGCCCCCCTGCTTACCCGTCCCCTCAGATCTGAGCCCTCCCCCCGCAAATCTGAATCCGAACAGTGGGGCTCAGGCCCGACTCCAGTGTTTTGTTTTTTGGTCTTTGCTTTTGAAGAGTCAGTGTGTAAATTCCAGCTGGGGAAAAACTAAAGGACTAAAGATCTGTGGTCAAAGTCTGATTCCTGGTCTCAGATTAGCCCAAGAGCCCCAGGCCATGCCAATGTCTAGCAAGGTGGGGGCTGCCCTGGATCCACAGCTGAGTCCTATTGTGCAAGCAAATAGCCTTGTGCCAGGGACAGGCTTGTGATCTTAGACGTCACAAGCCGAGCAGGGGTGGGAATAGTCAGAACGTGGGTGGGAGTGACTGCCAAACGTAGGGTGCTCCAGGAAGCTGTACTGGCAGATCAGCAGAGGGCGCTGTTCTATCAAAGTAAGCAATGAATTAATTCCTGAGCATGAAGGTAGGGCGGTACTGTCTTCCAAATGAGATACAAAATATAGGTTCCTGATGCCATGTTGCCATTAATAACCATCTCCTGGTGCTTCTCAGGAGACTCTGCAGGACAAATCTCAGTTCAGGCGCTCTGCATCTGTGGGTGGTTTTTCACTTCTTGTCTCAAACTCTTGAGGCAGAGTAGCGTGGGCTGAGCACAGAATTGGGACCGAGAAATGTCTGAGTTCTAATCCCACGTGCTCACATGATCGTGGGCTATTCAGGGGAAGATTTCTGATTCATTTGGTCTCTCTGCCCAATGGGAATAACACTTATCTCAGAGTGGGGTTTGCAAGTCATTTGGAAGTAGTCTTCCTGGGTGGTGGTGCTGCACACGGTTAAACAGCTCCCCTGCTCCACCCTGGAGGTGGCTGCATTTCAGTACCAGCTGAAGTAGAATGTGTATGTAGAGGACGTGTGCGTATGCATCCAAATTTAGATCTGGTGTCAATTGGCTTCTACCCCATTGCTTTCTCCACTTGTCTGAGGTCTTAATCTAGCCCGGAGCCTGGAGAAGGTCTCTGGAATGAAAGTCTTGGGTGGTGTTGTTACAGAAATGGCTTGGCTGTGACTTTGCTGTGGGAGACACTCCCTGTGGCCGGGGGATTTTGCTGCCGGATGACTCTAGCCTTTAGCTAGAGTTGTGTACTTCTGGGCCCTCAGTGCAGAGCTGTGGAGGTACCCAATGCACTTGGTTCTTGCGTTGATGATCCCTGACTTGTGTAGCTTGGTTCTTGTGTCATTAAAACCTCCAACCCCTTTCTGTTTCCCAGTGGCCCTGCTAGGTCTGTCTGGGGAGGGAGTGTAAAGCGACCCCAGGGCATTGGGCGCAGGCCCACTTACCTGCTGGCTGCTAACAATCCTCCCTCGACGTCTGGGGCTGCATGAGCCAGGCTTGGACGGCATGCCGAGGGGGGCCAGCAAAGGATGAGCCGGGGGGATCTCGCCGCAGGAGCCAGGGGTGGGAGGTTTTTCCAAGGCCTGGCTGTGTTGCCAAGGCGACGCACACTGCACGATCCCACTGGAATTCATAAAGTCGGGAGTGAGTGGTAAATCTTGGGAGCAGAAACAAAATTGGCCTGGACAGGTGGAGCGAGAGAGCACGAGGGAAAGGGAGAGAGAAGGAGTGACTGTGTGAAAGGCAGAAGAGAAGTAGAAGGGGAGTAGGAGAGGAGTTTATGAATGAAAGAAGTGGATCAAGTCAGGGAAAGAGCAAGAGAAGAGGGATGGGTTGGGGGGGAGCAGAATGGAGAAATGAGAGGGGAGGAAGAGAGGAGGGAGAGTATGGACAACGTGTGTGCGACAGAAGGAGCGGGGGGAATGTGCATGACACTGTTAGGGAAGCAGGCCAGTGGAGAGAAGGGAATCAAAGGGGGTCCCCAGTGAGCTTAGACTGAAATGAGCTGGGTTTGGTTCCTACTTTTGCTGGTGACTCATTGTGTGACCACGGCTAAATCCATCCATTTCGCCACCTGTGAAACAGAGTTAATCATATGTCCCCACCATTGTCAAGACCTTTGAAGTCTTTGGATACAAAGCCCTAAAAGTAAGCATTCTCACGCCATAGAGTCACAGCAAGAATGTGTTGATTGATTAATTGTGATTTACTTGTGAATCTTCTGCGATCAGAACAATGAGGAGTCCAGTGACACCTTAAAGACTAACATATTTATTTGGGCATAAGATTTTGTGGGTAAAAAAACCACTTCTTCAGATGCATGGAGTGAAAATTACAGATACAGGCATAAATATATATACTGGCACATGAAGAGAAGGGGGTTATCTTACAAGTGGAGAACCAGTGTTGACAAGGCCAATTGAATCAGGGTGGATGTGGTCCACTCCCAATAATTGATGAGGAGGTGTCAATACCAAAACAGGGAACATTGCTTTTGTAGTGAACCAGCCACTCCAGTTCCTATTAAAGCCAAATTAATGGTGCTTAAGTTTGCAAATGAATTGTAGCTCTGCAGTTTCTCTTTGAAGTCTGTTTTTGAAGTTTTTTTGTTGAAGGATGGCTACTTTTCAATATGTTATAGAATGTCCAGGAAGATTGAAGTGTTCTCCTACTGGCTTTTGTATGTTACCATTCCTGATGTCTGATTTGAGTCCATTTATTCTTTTATGTAGGGACTGTCCTGTTTGGCCAATGTACATGGCAGAGGGGCATTGCTGGCACATGATGGCATATATAACATTAGTAGACATGCAGGTGAATGAGCCCCTGATGGTGTGGCTGATGTGGTTGGGTCCTCTGATGGTGTCGCTAGAGTAGATATGGGGACGGAGTAGGCAACAGGGTTTGTTACAGGGATTGGTTCCTGGGTTAGTGTTTCTGTGGTGTGGTATGTAGTTGCTGGTGAGTATTTGCTTCAGGTTGGGGGCTGTCTGTAAGTGAGGACTGGCCTGTCTCCCAAGGTCTGTGAGAGTGAGGGATCATTTTCCAGGATAGGTTGTAGATTGCTGATGATGCGCTCGAGAGGTTTTAGCTGGGAGCTGTACGTGATGGCCAGCGGTGTTGTGTTATTTTCCTTGTTGGGCCTGTCCTGTAGTAGGTGACTTTTGGGTACCTGTCTCACTCTGTCAATCTGTTTCCTCACTTCCCCAGGTGAGTTCCCCTGCCACAGTATACTGGAAGCTCTCTTCCTGCCACATGATACTCTAGTTGTAAGAACCCATGACAGAGATCTTGTCTCTGTCTGAGGGATTGGAGTAAATGCGGTTGTATCTTAGGGCTTGGCTGTAGACAATGGATCAGGTGATGTGTCCTGAATGAAAGCTGGAGGCATGTAGGTAAGTATAGCAGTCAGTAGGTTTCTGGTATAGGGTGGTGTTGGTATGACCATCACTTATTTGCACTGTAGTGTCAAGGAAGTGGATCTCTTGTGTGGACTGGTCCAGGCTGAGAATAGAATAGAATCTCAGGGTTGGAGGGGACCTCAGGAGGTCATCTAGTCCAACCCCCTGCTCAAAGCAGGACCAGTCCCCAACTACATCATCCCAGCCAGGGCTTTGTGAAGCCTAACCTTAAAAACTTCAAAGGAAGGAGATTTCACCACCTTCCTAAGTAACCCATTCCAGTGCTTCACCACCCTCCTAGTGAAAAAGTTTTTCCTAATATCCAACCTAAACCTCCCCCACTGCAACTTGAAACCATTACTCCTTATTCTGTCATCTGCTACCACTGAGAACAGTCTAGATCCATCCTCTTTGGAACCCCCTTTCAGGTAGTTGAAAGCAGCTATCAAATCCCCCCTCATTCTTCTCTTCCGCAGACTAAACAATCCCAGTTCCCTCAGCCGCTCCTCATAACTCATGTGTTCCAGTCCCCTAATCATTTTTGTTGCCCTCCGCTGGATGTTTTCCAGTTTTTCCACATCCTTCTTGTAGTGTGGGGCCCAAAACTGGGCACAGTACTCCAGATGAGGCCTCACCAATGTCGCATAGAGGGGAACGATCACGTCCCTCAATCTGCTCGCAGTGCCCCTACTTATACATCCCAAAATGCCATTGGCCTTCTTGGCAACAATGGCATGCTGCTGACTCATATCCAGCTTCTCGTCCACTGTAACCCCTAGGTCCTTTTCTGCAGAACTGCTGCCTAGCCATTCAGTCCCTAGACTGTAGCGGTGCATGGGATTCTTGCGTCCTAAGTGCAGGACTCTGCACTTGTCCTTGTTGAACCTCATCCGATTTCTTTTAGCCCAATCCTCTAATTTGTCTAGGTGCCTCTGTATTCTATCCCTACCCTCCAGCATATCTACCTCTCCTCCCAGTTTAGTGTCATCTGAGGTTGATGGTGGGGTGGAAATTGTTGAAATCATGGTGGAATTCTTCAAGGGCCTCCTTCCCGTGGGTCCATATGATGAAGATGTCATGAATGTAGCGTAAGTAGAATAGGGGTGCTAGGGGAGGAGAGCCGAGGAAGTGATGTTCTAAGTCAGCCATAAAAATGTTGGCATACTGTGGGGCCATGCGGGTACCCATAGCAGTGCCGCTGACTTGAAGGTATAAGTTGTCCCCAAATCTGAAATGGTTGTGGGTGAGGACAAAGTCACAAAGCTCAGCCACCAGGTGTGCCATGGCCTCATCAGGGATACTGTTCCTGACAGCTTGTAGTCCATCCTCATGTGGAATGTTGGTGTAAAGAGCTTCTACATCCATGGTGGCCAGGATGGTGTTTTCAGGAAGATCACCAATGCATTGTAGTTGCCTCAGGAAGTCGGTGGTGTCTGGAAGATAGCTGGGAGTACTGGTAGCGTAGGGCCTGAGGAGAGAGTCCAAATAGCCCGATAATCCTGCTGTCAGGATGCCAATGCCTGAGATGATGGGGCATCCAGGATTCCCAGGTTTGTGGATCTTGGGTAGCAGGTAGAATACCCCAGGTTGGGGCTTTAGGGGTGTCTCTGTGTAGATTTGTTCCTGTGCTGTAGCAGGGAGTTTCTTGAGCAGATGATGCAGTTTCTTTTGATACCCCTTCGTGGGATCGGAGGATAGTGGCCTGTAGAATGTGATGTTGGAGAGTTGTCTGGCAGGTAGAGTATCCAGAATGATAAAGGGCTTGGCTGGGCTGTATAACAGACATCAGTGCGAGGTTTCTGAAAAGTGGCTCAGGTTTTACATTTTGGTAAAGTTGGGGTCTCCAAAGGCTGGCAGGAAACTCTACTCAGCTTTGTTTGTTGTGCCAGCCTTACTGCCGACAAAGCAGTTGAGCTAATCAATTATCCCCAGATAAACAAGCCATGGAGTGTGGAAGAGGAGGTGTTTGGAAAACTGTGTCAATGCGGTAAAAGGCGAAAAAGAAAGAGATGCTAGCCTCCATTCCAGCTCCAGAGCCGAAAATAAATCTCTGAAACAGTCTGAAGCAATTTGTGCCAATGATCAGGACCACCGTGCCGTGCTCATCTGTAACTTTTTATTTGGTGTTTTATATGCAGCAGTAGGTTATTCTCATTCTTTTTTCCATTCCCCTGAGGTAGCAAACCAAGCAGCATTGCAGATAAGGTGTTATCAACAATATATGGCAGTTGGCTTGTTATTTCTCATTGCAGCCTTGTTTTGTGATGGTTATTGTGCAGCAGGGTAAATGGCTGGTGCTAATCCATTGAAGAATCTGGATAAAAAATGACGACAGTGACAGGCAGTCCCAGGCGATAGCCTCTTCTCTTCCTGCCACAGTTTATTTGGATAGGGTGCAAGACTGAACCACTGTATGTATAGTGGAATTAATCTGTCTCACCTGTATCTATATGGGCACATGGTGAGCTCGGGAATTATCACCCCCATTTTACAGAGGGGAAATTGAGGCACAGGGTAGCTCATGTTATTTTACCTAATGTCACACACCGAGTCTGTGGGTGAATGAGAAATTGATCACAGCTCTCGAGTGCTAGTTCTGTTCATTATCTGCTAGACCAGTGGTTCTCAACCAGGGGTTTGTGTACCCCTGGGGGTATGCAGAGGTCTTCTAGGACAGCGGTTCTCAACCAGGGGTCCGGGACCCGCTGGGGGGGCCGTGAGCAGATTTCAGGGGGTCCACCAAGCAAGGCCAACATTAGACTCACTGGGACCCAGGGCAGAAAGCCGAAGCCCCACTGCATGGGGCTGTAGCCCAGGGCCCTGAGCCCCACAACCCAGGGCTGAAGCAGAAGCCTGAGCAATGTAGCTTCATGGGGGGCCCCTGTGGCGTGGGGCCCCAGGCAATTGCCCTGGTTGCTACCCCCTAATGACGTCCCTGGTTTTATATGCAGAAAAAAAGGTGGTGTGGCCCAGGTGGGCTGTGGAGTTTTTATAGCATGTTGGGAGGCCTCAGAAAGGAAAAGGTTGGGACCCCCTGTTCTCGGGGCACATCAGCTCCTCTAGAGATTTGCCTAGTTTTTACAACAGGCTACATAAAAAGCACCAGTGAAGTCAGTTCAAGCTAAAATTTCATTTGGACAGTGTCTTATTTATACTGCGCTTTATACTATACACTGTACGTTATTTATATTCCAATTGATTCATAATTATAGGGTAAAAATGAGAATAAGCAATTGTTCAGTAACAGTGTGCTGGGACACTTTTTGTATTTTTATGTCTGATTTTGTAAGGGGTGCAGTAGTCCTGAAAGGGGTGCAGTAGTCTGGAAAGGTTGAGAGCCACTGTGCTAGACCACCCTTCTTATTCTTGCCTTAACTGAGTTGTGTGTGAATCTGATTGTACGTATTCGAACATATGTGGAGGCGCGTTTGCACTCCGTGTGTGCGCATGTGCAGCGGTGTGTTTGTCTGTTTGTGTGACACCCTTACGCAGTGTGTCTTTCTGCCTCACTTGTGGCTGACCCACACAGGGGATAAGAGCCTACTATTGCTGCTGTTTAACAGTCACTCCTTTGCAACAAGTGGTTCATCACCATAGCAAATCCCAAAGGGATGAGGGCACCTTGCAGATGGAGCACCACCCAGGTCGATCTCTGACAAGGTGCTTAAAGTGAATATCCAGCCAGAACACCAGTCCATTGCTGGTAATCTTATTGCGCCGCTGATGCTTTTGGCACCCATGTAATCGCCGGCCATGCAGCCGCATTGCTTGGTACACGTGCTTTGGAATTTGTTGGGCTTCCATTCTAATAATGTGTCCGGCTCATATAGTGTGTCCAGCTCCCTGGACACATGCAGTGCTTTGTGTGGGCTCCATGACCTGACACCAACGCTCGCAACCTCACAAGCAGAGCTAGGCCTGAACTGCATTGTCCGTTTCGAGGGAAATCGTGCTGGTTTGAAACTTTCCAATTGAAATGGATTGGGGGGAACAAGGACTTAGAAGTTTCACGTGAAATGAACCCCCCCCCCCCCAAACAAAAAAACAAAAAAACCAAACTTCGGTGGGGTCAATCAAAACGATTCCGTTCGATAAAACCAAAGCTTTCTGGTCTGATTTTCACCTTTTTTATTTTTAATGTTTTTTATGCAAAATACATTTTTAAAAAAAGTTGTTGGAAATGGAAATCTACGTGCGTTTTCCAGCTTTTTTTGGTTCAAAATAAAATTTCATCAACACTTTTCTTAAAACATTTTGACAAAATGATGCTTTTAACAAAACAAAGGCTGTCGAATACTTTCCAGCCAGCTCCGCCTGCAAGATACCCAGGGACCATTTCCTTAACCCTTCATAAAACCCCAGAGCTGATTGTTAACGTTACGTTCGGAGAGTTTAAAGAAGCATAGGAGTGCGCGCACACACTGAACTGCTTACAGAATGTTTCTGGGAGGATTAACAGCTATGGACTAAAAACAAGCCCGGGATAATTGCTATCACTCAGTAAATGTTGATTATTTCACTTGCATAAAACAACTGGCCTATTAAGCCAAAATGAATCCAGGTTTAGAAGCCTTGTTGTTCATGTGATTGATTATGCTTTTTCAGTGCAGTCCAAAACAAGAACTAGATGCTGCTAGGACTGGCATGAGCTAGATATGACTCAGGTCCTGTGCAAGACCCTTCTCCCACCCAACTCATTCCTGTCCAACCTCCCTCACTCCTGGTCCTCCAACCTCCAGCTCTGCCAATGCACCTCAGTCTTGACCAGAAACCCGTCCTACAACTGCAGTTCTTCCCTGACAACGTCGTCAATATTCCCCCATTCCTGGGCAGCTTCTCTGCACCCTCCTATTCCAGTCCTGCTCCCCCAGCTTCCAGCTCCGCCAAATCCCAATGCCCATCACCTGCAGCAGCTCCCAAGAGGAGGCCAGCCGATTAGTGACTTGCTGTCCAGGGTTTGCTGGGCTACCCCGTCTTAGCCAGCATGTGTTTTCATTCTTATTCTTCACCGTTTGTTTAGTGTGCTCATTGCACAAAGTCACACCTTGTCTTTTTATATATATATATAGTTAGGGCGGGGGGCTGGGAGTTAGGACTCCTGGGTTCTGTTTCCTGGCTCTGGCACTTTAGGGTGACTTTGGTCAAGTCACTTTGCCTCTCTGTGCCTCAGTTTCCCCATCTTTAAAGTGGGGATAATGATACTGACGCACCTCTGTAAAGTTTTTTAAGGTCTTTGTGTGAACAATGCCATGCCAGTACAATATTGCTTGTATAGCTTTCTAATATATTGTGCTTCTGGGTATTATTTTGCCTAGTTGCATTGGGGTCCTGGTCCATGTTGGGTTCCCTAGGTGCTCCATACTAATAATAATCAATATAATTTGTACTGTATTAGCACCTCCTGGCTGTGTTCAGGATTGCTCCATTGTGCCGGGCACTGTCTGAACACAGAGCGAGAGCCAGTGCCTGCCCCAAAGACTCGCAGTTTAAACAGAGGAGGTAGCGAAAGGATAGCTTATTTCACAGATGGGCAACTGAATCATCCAGCGATGACTTGATTCATGCCGAGGTCTGAATGGGGGCTGGTGGTAGGGCTAGGAAACCAACCCAGATCTCCTGAGATCCAGGTCAGTGCTTTAGCCACTGGCCTCCCTTCCTTTCCTCAATGGTTGTCAGTTTATAATGCCCATCACTGTAGCATTTGTGTGCAAACTATTGACTCTAGTCACTTATCTGTCTGGGGGAGGGGCACACGGAGACCCTTGCGTGATGGGGAGGAGGCCAAGGGAGGCACACAGCCTCTGTGATGCGGGGCAGGGAGGGAGTCCCTGAGATAGAGGGGGATGCAAGGGTGGTACACAGAGTTTGTGGGAAGAATGATCCTCTGGGGTGTGCAGTGAACTTGGCCTGCAGAAGCAGTGAAGAAGTGGCTGGTAGATTGCATCCCGGCTCTGTGGCCGCTTTGCTTCTGGGTTTTCCTTCTCTCTGGGCTCTAGGGTCTGGCAGGCGTCTCCCTGCTCTGTGCCGATCAGGAGAATCTGAGAGTGACTAGCCATTCTGCTGGCCTGTCAGCTCAGCCTGTTGGCATGAAATCTCGCCCTTCCTGGCCACACATCCCTGGGGAGTGGGGCACTTGCCGTTGTTTAGTGGTAGCTGAAGACACTCTGGGGGAGCGACTTCCCATCGCAGCTGGAAACAGGATTTCCATGTAAACCTGATGATGTTGAAAGCTCCCAAAGCACTTTATAAATCAGGGCTCCGATCCCAGGCTGTACTCAAACGGGGTGTGACTCAGGGTTGATTCTGGCCTCACCCTGAACAGTGCGACGCTTCCTGGGGGTACCCAGGGCTGTGAGACACCTCACCACCACCTGGCCTTTGCATGAGGGAGCCTTGTCTGGGCCCAGTGGGGATCAGCTCCCTGACGCCCCTAGCCACAGGTAGCACCAGCACCCTCTAGGCCTCGCAGTCCCAGCTCCCTGTCTCCAGGATAGCGATAGGAATATGCCAGCCCCTGAGCCCGCTGAGCGTCACCCTGGAGTGTCCAGCCCCTGCTGCACTGGGCCCTCGCAGTATTCTCGATCCACTGCTCCCACAGGAGAAGGGCACCCCAGCGTACCAGCTCCACCTCAGATCCCTGCTCTGCGGCACTGCAAGGGACGTAGCTGCTGCCCAGCCAACGCCCTGCTCGTGGAGCTGCATAGGAGAGCCCGGGCAGCGCGTCGCGTCCCACGGGGTTCGGAGCCCCGGCAGCGCGTCGCGTCCCACGGGGTTCGGAGCCCCGGCAGCGCGTCGCGTCCCACGGGGTTCGGAGCCCCGGCAGCGCGTCGCGTCCCACGGGGTTCGGAGCCCCGGCAGCGCGTCGCGTCCCACGGGGTTCGGAGCCCCGGCAGCAAGAGGAGAACAGTTTTTAGGGCACACGTTTCCCACATAGCCACGGATTTTGGGTGCCTCCACATTGCTGAACAGCAAACACTGGTGGGCCAGATTTTCCTTTGAGCTCGGGGTCAGGTTTTCAAGTCATCAGCACCTACAGTGGGGACCACGACACACTGAGCACCCATCATGCTGAGCCCCAGGCCTCTCCAGCTGGGCTCCCCAAATCGAGGTGTCTTTCGAAACTGTGTCCATAAGTATCTCACCGGAAGGGAGCCAGGGGGCTCAGCATAGAGCATGGAACATGGAGCCTTTCATCACTTTACACACAGGCCAGGACCCTGAAAGAGGCAGTTTGGTGCAGGGGTGCTGGTGCTGTGGGGGCTGCCACACCCCCTGGCTTGAAGTGGTTTCCATCATATACAGGGGTTACAGTTTGGTTCAATGCCTCTCAGCACCCTCACTACACATTGTCCCAGGTTTGGTGTAACGAGTTTCTGAGTCTCAGTCCAGTTGCTAGTGGGACATGTGTCCACATCATAAAAACCCCATCATTTAACCCTCCAGCTGCCCTGCCCATAGTGCCCCCTGCTGGCCCCTGCTCAGCAGGGGTGGGGGGTAACAAGGTTAGCGTTACTGAGGATCCAGAGCATTCTGTCTGTGGACAGACAGACACGGTCAGTCACAACCCCTGTATAACACCGGTGTGCCAGTCTGCCCTGTGCTGCCTATCCTGCCACCCTAGTGAGGCAAACACACACCATTGACTTCTCCCCTCCCCCCGTGAAGCTCCATCCCCAACTAACGAAGTCACTTGCTCCAGCTAGGGGAGCTCCAGAAGTAAAGCTGGGCTGCCCGATGCCCTCGCGTGGGGATACCCACAATGCCCTTCCAGCTACTGCCTGAGCTCTGGGCAGAATCCAACGTGCCACTGTGACCAATCACAGCCGCCCCCTCTGGCTCTTGGGAGCCAGATCGGCCACGCGTGCCCATGCCAGCCTCCTCCTGGCTGTTGGCCGTGTTGAGCCTGGATTATAAATAGCTTTGCTGGGAGCTGGGGGAAGAGGAGATGTTTAAAACCACTTTGTAAACAAGCTCTCTGCTCCCAGGGAAGGGCTGGGAGGGTGGAGTGGATGGAGACTCTCCAAGGAGATTGTCGCTCTGGGGGGATCTTTCTGCCATGGCCTGAATGAATGCCAAGGGGGCAGTTCTGCCCGCTGTCTCACTGCACCAAAGGCTGCCTCCGGCTGCAGCTTCGCCAGGCAGCTGGGAAACACTGCTGCGCCCACCTGCCCATTCCAACCCTGCCTACGGCTCCCGTACGCCAGCGCCCTCTCCTGCTCTGGCCAGCTCCCCCTCTGGCGCATCAGCCTGGGCCCTGGCATTAGCTCCAATTCCCCCGCCTGGCCAGCTCCTCCATACTGGCTTATCGTGCCCCCTCCCCTGGGCTAGGTCCATCTCCCCCACTCACGCTGTTCCTCTCTATTGTACGCCTTGGAATAGCTTTGCCACTGCCCCCTCTTGCCACAGCATGCCCGCTGTCCTGAGTCAGCTCTGTGCTCCCCACCAAGCCCTAGCTCACCGACGTTCTCACACGAGTCCGGCTCAGTCCATCCCTCTCGGGGTGTCAGACTCCCCCTCCGGCACTAGCCTTCTGTCCCCCTCTCCTCCCAACCCCCCTTCTCCCACACTGTTAACCATTGAGTTCCCGTGTCGGCAGCAGCTCCCCTCCACCCGTCATCTGTGGCCAGGAAGATTGTGATAACTCCAGAGTTGATTTGAACATCCAGATTGTCCAGTAACGGGATTTAGGCCATCATGTTCTTGTTTTTTCAGATATTTGATTTTGACTCTAGCTGAATTTTCATTGCCGTTCTCAAGCCCAGACTCTTGCCCTGCCTGCTGAATCTGTTGTGCGTTTGTCTCCTGGTTCTCAGGGTACCTAATGAGATATTAATTAGCTGCCCATTGCTGAAGTAGATAGGACTCTAGGAAAAGAGACACTACCTGCGGGGCTTCTGCCATGAAAAGGAAAGTCAAACCTGAACGTGTAATGCAATGAATCATTCCCCAGGCTAGACAATCTCTCCGTAGCCAGGTTGTCCAGTGGTTAGGGCACTGCCATGGAACTTGGGAGAGCTGAGATCAAGTCATTCTGTCTGTGCCTTGGTTTCCCAATGTGGATAATAGTTGGCCCTATCTCATAGGCATGCTGTCAGGATAAATAAATTAAAGACTGGCCAGGGCCCAGATACAGTGATGATGGGCACGATAGAAGCACCATAGATAGGTATAGAATACTGCAAGTTTCTGTCTCGAGAGGGTTAGGGCAGAAGTAGCTCTAAACTGGAACCCCATATCCTAACCACCCTCAGTTTGGGGGAAATTTTGGATCTAAATCCAAAATTTGCAACTCAGGACCATCTAACAGGTGAAAAGGGGGTTAAACTGAGTTCCTGACAGTCAGTCAGTCAGTATCTCCTTGCACTTTCCACAAGAATCACCAGGGTTAACCCCAGGACCCTGGTCTCCTTCTGTCTGGTGTAATTCAGCCCCCAGCGTTTCATCCTGCAATTCTAACAGGCTACAAGATTCAGTCTTATCCTGTTGCAGAGTGTTGCTGTGCTCTGTCAGGCAGCTCCACCGCAGAGGTCGCTGCATTTTAGCGCTGGTTTAAACCGATCTCGAAAGGTGCTGTAAAAGCCTTTGGTCTGAAAGCTGTGAAGTTGTGATCATTATGTTGCAGTTAATGGTTTGTAATTCTCTTTGCAAAATATAGTGACCAGAACTGGGCTAGGTTTCAGAGTAGCAGCCGTGTTAGTCTGTATTCGCAAAAAGAAAAGGAGGACTTGTGGCACCTCAGAGACTAACAAATTTATTTGAGCATAAGCTTTCGTGAGCTAAAGCTCGCTTCATCGGATGCATTCTGGGTTAGTTACTCCGGATTTACACCGGGGAAACTGGGCTCCATGTTTGTGCCCAACAAGATTTAATAACCTGCATCCCCCACAAGTTTAAATCCCAGGCGTGTTTTGAACATCTGTCCTGTCTCATCTAGCCCTGAGTTACAGGATCATTGTACTAATTCCTGCTGTCCGGAGCCTCCCTAAGTCTCGTTCCCACATGGTGTTTACATTCCAGCAGCACAGTGGGATGGCTGGAGAGGACCCGTTCCTTCGGCACAGCTGCAGGGGGGAGTCTAGCTGTGATCGCTGCCTTGCAACCAGTTGCTTGTTTGCACGGTGGTTCTCAGGGGTGCCCCGATATGCTGTATGCTGGCGCTGGGTGCTGGCAGTCTGAGGTGAATGCTGGGACGGGGTGTGGGAGGGTATCTCTGCTCCAGAAACAGTCCCACACGGTGTAAACCAGGTTCCTGTCTGCTCAGCCATCCCAGCCCTTTTAGCAGGATTTAAAACCTTCTCCTGCCTCAAGCACCCTCCAGTGAGAAAAACACCCCCTTGGCACCATGAAAGTAACTAACCGCAGTGCAAATTTGGCTTGTTCCCTTTGGCCCTCTGGTGGCCCCTTTGCCCTGCTCCACCCTGCTATGGGATCAGTTTGACAAACCAGTTCAGAGAAAACAGAAACCGTTCCAAATCCAGATGCCTCAGGGACTCTGAGAGCCTGCACAGGTATTTTTCCTCTGTCATTTTTTTCCACTACCTCGATTCTAACTGGAAGAGTCAAAATCTCATGGGGAGGCTTTTTGCCTGGTATTTCCAGTCCTGGCCGCAAGCAGGAATGACTGGGGAAGCTGGTTCCCAGCATCGCCAGCTCCGGTATGCAGACCCCAGCGGTTTGGAAGCCTCAGATAAGCAGCATCTGTATTTGGAGGTTGGGGAGGTGGTTTCAACCTTCAGGCCAGGGGCTGCTCATGATTCTTGAGGTTCTAAACCGTGGCCCTGGGGGTGACTGTATTGAAAAGGATGTTTAGAAGATATTTAATGGTGAATTGAAAAAATGTCTCCCCGTGGCTTTTCAATGGAAGTGTCTGAATGAGCCCGGGCACTATGGGGAGGCAGATCTGAGCTATTCCTCACCCGCCACCTCTCCTGCACCAGCTCTGAGCAGCTGCTGTGTGTTGTGTTCTGGAGCTGCTCTCTGTCTGTCTGTCTATATCACAAGGGAGGGGAGAGGGTGCTGGCTGATTGGGTGGCTCCTGGTGGCTTTCTGCACCTTTTAAAACACTTAGCCAATGCAAGGGGGCAGAGCAGACCTGAGCCTGTTCCCCAAAGTGTTGATTGGGACCCTGGACCTTTCTGAAATAACACATTTGAGCCTCAGGCTGAGAAAGTTAACAATGACTTCTCTAAAGCTTGCACCAAGAATGACAGTAATACCTAGCTCTTATCTAGTGCTTTTCATCTTTAGGTGTCAAAGAACTTTACAAGGGAGGTCAGCATCATTATTCCCATTTTACAGATTGGGAAACTGAGGCACATGGCGGGGACGTGACTGTCACCCATCAGGCCAGTGGCAGCATCAGGAATTGAACCCACATCTCCTGAGTCCCAGGCCAGTTCCAACATTGTCCAGTTATAAATCTCTGTTCTTAAAACAAAAATCCCCACCCATATTGCAAGCTCTTCCTTTGGAGATGTTGACTTTTTAAAAAAATCAAATTTGAGGTTCATTGCCAACTTGCAAGCATTAAAAAAAAACAAACAAACCACAAGCCAGGTTCCGGCAAAATCCTGGGACTGGCTAAAAATCACAAGATTTTAAATAATAGGTTCTTTTTATTCACTTTCTGAGCAAAGATTCTGACATAATTTTGTGACTCCGGTAGCTGGGGCTTTAAGTACAACACCAACTGCTGGGAGAGTTGGCAGCTCTGCCTCCCCAAAGCTGTTTGTTGACTTCTTGTATTTCGGGCAGCTCAAGCAATGAAATAAGTCTGGTCAGTTTCACATTCGTTTCACCACCCTCTTGCTTT
Source organism: Chelonia mydas (assembly GCF_015237465.2). Taxonomy (NCBI): domain Eukaryota; kingdom Metazoa; phylum Chordata; order Testudines; family Cheloniidae; genus Chelonia; species Chelonia mydas. The sequence goes on along the minus strand of NC_051259.2, from coordinate 14,859,749 downwards.
TCCGTTCTCATGCCCTAGCATGATGCCACAATGTTTGGGTTGCAAATAAATGGCAGAGGAATTTTCCTTCATTTAAAGGGGCCCAATTCCTTTTCATCTGAATTGTTGGGGGGAAACATAATCAGGAAACATTTTAGCAAAAACTTGACAAACCTTAAATATTGGATCCAACTTTTCTCTGTAATTGGCGAAGAGCCACACCACTGCTGGCTGAGGGGGAAAAACCTGAGTAGTTCCCTGCTGGGTGCTGTTGAATGATGCTGGCATAATTTCTCCCATTCCTCTGGGTCCTGGAAGGAGCCGTGGGGTGCAGAGAGCCAGCATGGGGGCACAGGGCCTGTGCAGATCCTGTGGGAGGGAGTTTGTGGGTCGTGGAGCAAAATCCCCTGCTTGTTCTTTGCAGTGCAAACCCCTAAGGAATGTTGACAGTGAAACTCCCCTCTGGCGTTTCCAGTCCTTCAGGCATGTTGTTCCCATGTCAGAGAGAATCGCCGGGTCTGATCAATAATTCAGCCATCAGTAACTCTCATGGTAAATTAGGGAGTGGGAATGGGGAATCCCATGGCTGATACCCTTTGATACCTCTAGAAGATCCCCTTGTGGTTCTGTTCTTTGCTTGTTATTAAAGGGCCAACCATCTATTTGGTGCTCGTTGTAGATTTCACCCTTCGCCCCGCACTTGCGCACACATGCTGGGGGCTGCTGGGAAATCACCGGTGCCTTGCTGTTAGTTTCCAAGTGAGGAAGTTTCGGAACGACGGTTGCGTATGCAGTGCCTGCGAGCACCCCGGGGTTTGCTGACCCTGCCCCGCCGCAGCTGATCCAGGAAGTGAACAGCGGCCTTTCCAGTGCTCACTTCGCAATGACAGGGGTGCTCAAGCAATTGGGTGCCAGGGCTCGGGGAATGGTTTTGCATTCATAACTGCTGCAGCAAGCCCAGAGGTGCCAGGGCTATGAACTGCCCACGCGTAGAGGTTCCTGGCACAAATTAAGCACTGGGCCTTTCCAGGAAAAGGGAGCCATCCTCGCCCAAAATGGCAAGAGCTCTTAGAGCCACATCTTCAAAATGGGGGCTGGTAGTCCGGTTGTGGTCAGTTCTTCTGTCTCTTTGCACATGCACAGTTAGACCTTTGGCACCCAATGCTGTTTGTGTCTGCACACTTGAGGCTACGTGTTCCACGAGTATCGGCATACTTAGTGTGAAATTGATGCCCGAGTAGCACAAGGCTTCTGCATGACGTGAGCTGTGTGCAGACACTTCGCGCAGCTATCAATTTCACCCCCAGAAACTTCTGCATTTTCTTTTGTAAAGGCCGTTAGTATGGGGGGTTGTGGCAAGGTTTGGTCCCGTGCTCTGTAGCTGGCGGTCACTAGGGAATGCTGCTTGTCAGGCATCACATGCTTATTGCAGAGAGTTTCTATGTAACGTAAATAGTCCTAAATGTAATATCCACAGGAATGTGCATGTGAGTGCGTGTGTGTACACGGGCGTGGTAAGTAACTCAGATGCAAAAAAGCATCTCTCAATGTCAGACCTCGTCGCTTTTTATCCAGGAGTCACTCTGAAGGCTGATTTCAGTAGCAGTACGGTTGCTCCATCTGAGGAACAACAATGAAATAAAAGGAGCATCCCTCCCAGAGTGGAGACTGGGGCAAAGTCCAGGTTGCAGCCAGCTATTTATGGAAGTGGAGCCATGGGGACCCCGTAACCATTATAGCCCTGCCAGGTACCTATTGTGTCCAATCCTTTTTTAACACAACTCACTAAGCCCTTTGCCATGGTAACCCAGCAGCAGAGAGTTCCATGGGTTGGTTGGATGCCATGTGTGAGATTCCATTGGGATTTTTTGCAACCTTTTAGGTTTTCTCCAGTGCTCCTTGGACCTTTTAAGATGGGACCCAACAAACAGGGGCTCCTATGCAGGCTGCGATATCATTATTGTTGGGCGCTGCTGGTGAATACTGCAGTAGCTTTTAATATTGAGGGTGACTGGCAGACACTAGTCGGCCCGTTCTTTTTATAGTCCTTACTCCTTTCCAACCCAAATCATCCCATCCTCAACAACAGCAGCTAGGAGTCCCAACAAAGATCAGGGTGTGACGCTTCCCGGGGGACCCAGGGCTCGGAGGCACCTTGCCCTTAGTAGGCGGTCGTTTTGTCTGTGCCTGCTATGGGTCAACTCCCCAACTCCACTGGCCATGGGCAACACAAGCACTGCCCCTCTCGGCCTACGCAGGGCTCTGGTGTCTCTCTGCGGGCTAGCAGTAGACATGCTCCAACCCTCGAGCCCTCCAAGGATATGTGTGGGGTAAAAGACCTGCTGCACAGCCAAGGCTCGCAAGGGTCAGCTGACTCGGGTTTGGGCTGAGAGGCTAAAAATCGCTGTGTAGACATGCAGGCTTGGGTGGGGACCTGAGCTTTGAGATCCTCCACCCTCACAGAGTCCCAGAGCTCAGGCTCCAGCCTGAATATCTACACAGCGATTTTTCAGCCTCAGAGTGCAGGCCAGCCATGGGCTTTGTATCCCTGTGTAGACGTACCCACAGTATCTCCCTGGAGTGTCCAGCCCCTGATCCACTGGGCGCTCGCAGTATTCATGATCCACTGCTCCCAAAGGAACAGGACACCCCAGCATACCAGGTCCACCTCAGAGCATCGCTCCGCTTAACTCACAGCACTTTGATATGCTTATAGTGAAATCAAGTATAAGTTTATTTAACAGAGCACAAGAGATTCAAGGGATAGGAATTAGGCGTATTGGAAACAAATGGTCACATATGAAATAAAATCAGAACAAGCATTCTAAAGCCTAGATTTAGGGCAGGTCTACACTTACAGTGCTATAGCTGCACTGCTGTAATGCTTAAGTGAAGACACTCCTATGCTGATGGGAACATAAGAACGGGTCAGACCAAAGGTCCATCTAGCCCAGTATCCTGCCTTCCGTGACCTATGCCAGGTGCCCCAGAGGGAATGAACAGAACAGGGAATCATCAAGTGATCCATCCCCTGTCGCCCATTCCCAGCTTCTGGCAAGCAGAGGCTAGGGACACCATCCCTGCACATCCTGGCTAATAGCCATTGATGGACCTGTCCTCCATGAATTTATCTAGTTCTTTTTTGAACCCTGTTATAGTCTTGGCCTTCACAACATCCTCTGGCAAAGAGTTCCACAGGTTGACTGTGCGTTGTGTGAAGAAATATTTCCTTTTGTTTGTTTTAAACTCTGCTGCCTATTCATTTCATTGGGTGGCCCCTAGTTCTTGTGTTATGAGAAGGAGTAAATAGCACTTCCTGATTTACTTTCTCTACACTGGTCATGATTTTATAAACCTCAATCATATCCCCCCTTAGTTGTCTCTTTTCCAAGCTGAGAAGTTCCAGTCTTATTAATCTCTCCTCCTACGGCAGCCGCTCCGTACCCCTAATAATTTTTGTTGCCCTTTTCTGAACCTTTTTCAAGTCCAATATATCTTTTTTTGAGATGGGCTGACCACATCTGCATTCAGTATTCAAGATGTGGGCGCACCATGGGTTTATACAGAGGCAATATGATATTTTCTGTCTTATTATCTATCCCTTTCTTAATGATTCCCAACATTCTGTTCGCTTTTTTGACTGCCGCTGCACATGGATGGGAGAGCTTCTGCTGTCTGCATAGTTAATCCACCTACCTGAGAGGTGGTAGCTGTCTCGAAAGGAGACGCCCTCCTGCAGACAGAGCACCGTCTAGGGGCTAGGAGAGGGGGTTAAGGTCAGTATAACTACATTGCTCAGAGGTATGGATTTTTCACATGGAGTTCTACCTACATAGGTCTGTAGTCGCAAAAAGAAAAGGAGTACTTGTGGCACCTTAGAGACTAACCAATTTATTTGAGCATAGGCTTTCGTGAGCTTTCTGTAGCTCAGCTGTAGCTCACAAAAGCTTATGCTCAAATAAATTGGTTAGTCTCTAAGGTGCCACAAGTACTCCTTTTCTTTTTGTGAATACAGACTAACACGGCTGTTACTCTGAAATAGGTCTGTAGTATAGACCTGGCCTTAATTAACAAGATACTCTGCTTCTCAGTTTGCCTTCTAGACAACAGATTCAGTGTGTCTCTTTGCATTCCAAGCTCTCCCAGAACGATCTTTATTCATAAACAGGGCACCCCCCTGCTGTTTGCTTTTTCCTGTAGCTTTCCTCATTTGTAGATTTTGCAGTCTCTCAATTCACACCTGGCTCAGCATGCAGATAGGTCTGCGTGAGACAGACAATAGACAAATGGCCAGACGGGGAGACAAGTTACCTCCGGCCTGCAAGGAACATCTCTGAGGTCTGTCACCTCCTGGTGACCTGCCTTAAGGCTAAGACCTTAAGAACGTATTTTTTCAGTATAGATACAGAAATCCTTAAATATTATCCAGATACATTTTGCAATAATTATGATGACCAGTCAGCAACTGGCTCTCAGAAGAGAGCTCACATGCCCCCTTTCGTCAGCTATTATGCAGATATCTGACCCAGGACATCCGTGTACCACCCCATGCATCTCTTATGCCCTCTGCCAGTTAGCACCCAGGGGTCTCTGGGTCACACAGGGCCTCATTGTGCTGGCGTCGCACTAACTAATAGCAAGAGACAGTCCGAGCCCCAGAGACCTTACAGTCTAAATAAGAGGGTAAAGGAAGGAGAGCCAGCCCCTCTTTAGCAGTGGAGAGCTGAGACCCAGATCCCTGGAAGTATCTAGGCACTGGAATCAATGAACCATTGCAACCAATGGGAATTAGGCACCTAAATACCTTGGAGGCTCTGGGCCAGAAAGACAAAGGTTATGTCGATGCTTCAAGTGAAGGTGTGATTGTAGCCCAGGTAGGTACATCTGGACTAGCTTTAATCTAGCTGCAAGCACCACTGGGAGTAAAGCTGTGCTAGCACGGGGTAGCAAGGCAATGCAAGCTTGCCAGGGCCCATGCAGCCATTGTTACTTGTGTGAGGTAGCACCTACCAGCCTACACACACTCCCGACATACCCCAGCTGACCTCCCCAAAGTCACCCAGTGACTGTGATAGAGGCAGGAATTGAACCTGGATCTCCTGAACCCAGGCCATGGGCTTAACCAAAGAGACACCACCCCTTCCTTCCTGGCTGACACCCAAGGGAGACAGATCTGTTTTGATTCAGTGGCCTGCTCGGAATCCAGTGCTGTTTTCTGCTCGTTGGTACCATGCAGCTGGGCTGGGCTGGAACATTAGCAGAGCTGGCTGACTAGGTCGTCTTGGCAAAAGAGAAACAGAACACGAAACTGCTGGAGGAAACCTCTTGACATCAAAGTGATGCGCTCTCTTTTCCAGAGCGTAGCAGGGAGTTACACATCTCCGTCTTTAGGATGAAGGAGGTAGTTACCATAGTTACTGTTGTCATGTCAATGGCTACTGGAACACGGCCTAATAGCATTCAGGCAAGATTCACCACCCCATCTACCTGTGTTTAAAGACTGAGTGATTGATTTGTAAGTCTCTCTTCTCCCCTAGCTTACAACACTGTATTAAATTGACACACTCAGTGGTTAAGATCTCTTTGCAACAGCAGTAAATTTCATTTCTAACCCAGCCTTGGGGGGTGGGAATTGGCCGGTTTCTTTCTTTGAATGCGCTGAGAAACTCTGAGGGGAAACATTTATTATAGAGGATGGCAAATGTCCGAGAAATAGCTCTGAGATGACCCAGGCCAATAACACGCCAAAAAATATACAACCTCCAATCCTTCTATCCTCTTTAGAGAGTAGCTAGTGTCTGGGCCAGATCCTCAGCTGGTGTCAGTCAGCGTAGTGCTACTGAAATCAGCGCAGCTATGCCGACTGAAGATCTGACCCGTCGTGTTTTTCTGCACATAACTGTCCATCTCATCACACTGGCTGGGTGCAGAATGTGTTTGCGTATAAATATAATGAAAAGGTTGTGCATATAGAAAAGTCCTATCGAATTTATCAGGGTCTCTTTGAAATTAACCAGGGTTACATAGAACTTACACTAAACACCTATTTGGTTTTATAGAGAAGAAATTACTTCCTATAGGAGATTTGGTGGTTGTTGTGTTTTTAACCGTCCTATAGGATTCTAGAGCAAGGCTAGAACTCTCTGTTACATTCTGTAGGATGAGTCAAAAATCCTATCATATATTCCGGGGGTCGGCAACCGACGGCCCGCGGGCCAAAGGCGGCACGCGAGCCGATGTTCCGTGGCACTCACACTGCCCGGGCCCTGGCCACCGCTCCGGGGGGCTCTGCATTTTAATTTAATTTTAAATGAAGCTTCTTAAACATTTTAAAAACCTTATTTACTTGACATACAACAATAGTTTAGTGATATATTATAGACTTATAGAAAGAGGCCTTCTAAAAACATTAAAATGTATTCGTGGCACACGAAACCTTAAATTTGAGTGAATAAATGAAGATTCAGCACTCCACTTCTGAAAGGTTGCCGGCCCCTGCCTGGTCAGTTCTAGATGGCTCTTCCGTAGGGGGAGGTGGAAGTGTGTGGGGTGGTGTGGGTATCTGTGTGCTGGGGGAGTGGGTGGGTATCGGGGGGCGGGACCATGGGTGTGGGAGGTGAGGGAACAGGTGGAGCGGTGGGAATGGGGAGGACTCTGTATGGAGGATGGTGTGAGTGGGATGATTGTGTGGGAGCAGTGGAGTATGGGTATATGGTGTGTTGGATGTGGGAGTGTGTCGGGTGTGTGTAGGGATAGGGGTGCGTGGGGAGTGGGTGCTCCCTGAACATGTGCTTTCGCTGGGCTGTTAGCTCAGTCCCCGGAGTCTTTTCTCAATCCCGGCTTTCTGGACAGGGAGAAGTCATTGTCTAGTGGTTAGAGCAGGACTCAGGGCTCTTGGGGTCTCTGCTGCTCTGCCAGGGATTCACTACTGAATCGTGAGAAAGTTACTTACTTTTCTGTGCCTCAGTCTCCTCATCTGTAAAATGGGGATGATAGTTCTGGCCTTTGGGGGGCGGGGAGATTGTGGGGTTTGATTCATTCCTGCGTGCTCCCATGGCAGACAATGGAGAGGGATGCAGTGCCGTCATTCTCAGACCCCAGCTGTGTGAGGCATGAGCCGAGGGGCTAGCCTGAGCCGTCACTAGCTTCCCAGGGCTCTTGGCTGAGGATTTGGATGCGCTCTGTGTTGCTGTTGGATTGACGGCCTCAGCTGTAGTTCCTGGTCATTGCACCCAAGGTCCAGAGGGGAGACACAAAAGGGATCATAAACAGCTGTGATTGGCATCTGCTTTTGAGTTGGGGGGTGGGAGGGTCTTTCCAAGCTCCATTAATAACCAGAGGACGGGGGGTTCTTTGAGGTCCCCAGTGTGGGATCTTTGTTGTTGGCTTGTGATATTGTATTTAAAGCCATCAAACCTGTGCCCAGATCGCTTAGCTCCGGGTGGGGTTTGTCTCCATCTCTCACTAACAAACATGATCGCCGCCGAGAGGCTGAAAACCAAGGCGATGAGGAGTCACTGGCTGTGGGATGATTTACCCTGGCACTGGGATTAGACCCACACCCAGGTATGGCACAAGGCCGAGTGATATAGCTGTGAGTGGGATAACTGAATAGTGGTTGCATTAGGCCCTGGGCTGCCTGTGACCACCTCACTAAGCGCTGTGACGCTATCATCTTGCTTAAGCTAAACAGCAGCCGGCTGGTCTGTATTTGGATGGGAGACTCCCAGGGCTGGGGCTGATTATTCACTGCTGTGCTGTGCCCATCCTTCAGCTGCATGTGGTGTTTAAAAGTGCTGGAGCCCTTTTCTCAAGGGGTAGGATGGTTAATCCTGGTGACTTGGTCAAATCCCATTTTACAAAGAATCGTTATTCCCATCCATAAGGCCTTTCCCACGGTCACGCAGCCAGACAATGGCAGAGCCACGTCGAGAACCCTGCCTCCCTGGCTTAGAGCACAGCCCCTGGCCTGCGGGAGCTGGGACCCTCCGGCTAGCACAGCTGACCTGGGGGAGCTGTGTTCAGAGCCAGCAAGCTACTGCTCTGTCTTCTGCTGCTGGCCTCTCCATTCACAAAGAATGACAGTGTAGGGAGAAGCCGTGATCCCAGCTACCATGAGCTCCAAGCCTTTGATGAAGCCCAGCTAACCTCCCGGGACGATACTGGCCGCAGATTCAGTTTGTCTAATTAAGCCCTTGTCTGATGTGGGGAAGGCAGCTCGGTGCTAGTTAATGAAACCCTCTGTCAGGAGGCATTCGCCAGTGAGATGTCGTTTTATGAATGGGAGTCGCTCTTCCTTGGCGTGCACGGCTCCAGCCGGGTAATTGGCTCTCCTGTGCAGCTCTCTTTTCCATTCTGTGCACCAGCAACCACCAGAGAGCTGCGGGAGCACATGAGAAATGCAGCTGCACCTCACCCTGCTGCACAGGGGTATTGCATTAGGTGGCTGGTGCTGGGGGTTGAGTTGACCGGGGAGGGGGTAGCTCAGAGGGCAGCAGGGGAGCTTGGCGCAGCTGTCACTTGGGAGGGTGAGGACTAGAGCCTAAAGCCCGCTTCTGCGTGCTGTTTAGCTGCGGAGATGGGCAGCTGCGGGGGCCTGGTAGCTGGCAGGTTATTTCCATCGGGAGCTGAGCTGCCCTGGCTTGATGGCCTGCCAGGGATCCTGCAGCTCTGTACGCGGCAGGGTGTGCAAGGTTGCAGCGCCCCAGCTCGATTGACGATGGAGGTGACCCGGGGGTGCACATAAGCATCAGCTCTAGGCATTGCCATCTGCACTGCCTGCCCATCACCTTCACTGGCAAGTGTGCTGGGTAACGAAGGGGTGAGACATGGGCATGTCTAAGGAGATGGATTCATGTGACTGAGGGGCTCACCTCTCTGTGAGAGCCTGGCTTTCCACGTGTGTTTCTGTCCCCCTTTGGTGGCTGGCTACAGCAACTATAATGGGCCACTACCTGACGTGAATGAGTTACTTTCTCTCCACTGAGGGGCCATGCTTCTGAGGCTGAAGGTCCAGGTCCCATTCCTCCTCCCTCTATGCAAGCAGCCCTAGATTTGTATCATATACAGAGAGCAAGTGACGGAGCTGGGAAGAGAACCCAGGAGTCCTGACTCCCAGGCTGCTGTTCTAACCATTAGATCACACTACCTTCCAGAACCCAGGAGTCCTGCCTGCCACTGTTGCAGCTACCAGCCTGCACTCTTTCACTCCACGGTTGTGGCTGGCGCACTTGTTGTTTGGCCATGTGTATTCATAGAATCTCAGGGTTGGAAGGGACCTCAGGAGATCATCTAGTTCAACCCCCTGCTCAAAGCAGGACCAATCCCCAATTTTTGCCCAAGATCCCTAAATGGCCCCCTCAAGGATTGAGCTCACAACCCTGGATTTAGCAGGCCAATGCTCAAACCACTGAGCTATCCCTCCCCCTCATTATTATAACCACGCAGCCCCAATGTGTGGTACAGACAGGATATTTGTGATCAGAAAAGCATTGTAGCCTGCACGTGGACTTCCGCCAGCTCTGAATCTGCGGCTCAATCTGATCCCTCCCTCCCATGGCGAGACAGGGAATTTCGGGGAATCCTCAGTCATTTCTTTGATGAGACTTCTGACGCTGTGGATGTTTTCACTTGCCTGCCTAGTGGGAACAGACCTGGCTGGAGCTAGCTTGGGAGAGCTGGCCAGTGGGAGGACAGGGGTTTCTTCAAGGTCAGTCTTAACTGAGCAACCAGAGAGGTCACTTCCCGTGGCTGATGATGCAGGAGGAGTGGGGTCGCTTGGCTTTCCAGGCCTCTCATGGCTTCCTTTGGTTGGGAAGCGATCTGCAGATTGGTGTGTGTTTAGCTCAGGCACCCCGGCCCTGCCCCTGTCTCCTCTGGGAGCAGGTCCAGATGCACATGGCCCTGCGTTAGCAACTCATGTGCGTGGCCCCATGTGTGACCACCCAGGTGCCCCTTCCTGGGACCAGCTCTGCAAGGAGGGGGGGATTGTGGGTGAGGCCCGGGATCGGGAGTCAGGTTTCTATTCCTGGCTCTGCCAGAGACCTGCTGGGTGGTACTGGACAAACTGCTGTCCTTCTCCGTGACATTTCCCCTCCTGCGCAACGGGGTGATCACACAGACACGCCGCAGGGGCTGAGGCGAGGTCGACTCCATGGGCAGGTGTCATCGGCTTTAGACTTTTAGGTCAGAAGGGACCATTATGATCATCTAGTCTGACCTCCTGCACAACGCAGGCCACAGAATCTCACCCACCCACGCCTATAACAAACCCCTAACCTATGTCTGAGCTACTGAAGTCCTCAACTCGTGGTTTAAAGACTTCAAGGTGCAGAGAATCCTCCAGTAAGTGACCCGTGCCCCACGCTGCAGGGGAAGGCGAAAAACCCGCAGGGCCTCTGCCAATCTGCCCTGGAGGAAAATTCCTTCCCGACCCCAAATATGGCGATCAGCTGAACCCTGAGCATGTGGCAAGACTCACCAGCCAGACACCCAGGAAAGAATTCTCTGTAGTAACTCAGATCCCACCCCGTCTAACAGCCCATCACAGACCATATCTATCGCTAATAGTCGAAGATCAATTAAATCCCCAAATTAGGCTATCTCATCATATCATCTCCTCCATAAACTTATCGGGCTTAGTCTTGAAGCCAGATATGTCTTTTGCCCCCACTGCTCCCCTTGGAAGGCTGTTCTAGAACTTCGCCCCTCTGATGGTTAGAAACCTTCGTCTAATTTCAAGTCTAAACTTCTTGATGGCCAGTTTATATCCATTTTTTTTTCTTTTTTCTTTTTTTGGATGCCTCGCGGCCCACATCTCAAGCGCTTTGAGATCCTTGGATGGACGTTGCTGCAGAGGGACAAAGTATTGCTGAAGAACCAGCTCAGAGACCCCAGGCCATCCCTCATCTGCATTAATCTAGAGCTGGAGGCAGCAGGGGAATTTCTTATCCACTTCCCCCTCTGCTTCCCTGCTGCTTCGGAACCTGCACCCTGGTTTTGGTTCTGCAAAGCCCCAGCGTTGCCATCCCATGCTTCTCCCAGACTCACTTGTGCGTATGTTGCTGGTTCCCTCCCTTCCCCCTCGGCTGAGGTCGGTTCCCTCCAGGCTCAGAATGGTGCCAGTGAGTCGTCTTCTGCTGGATGAGCCAGTCGTGCACTACGGGGCATTGCCAGTCCCTTGAAGCACATAGGAATTGCTTTAGGAGCAACCTCAGGAGGCTTGACAAGGAGAGAAGAGGGAGAGAGAGAGAGAACTCTCCCCTGTCTCTGATAGGTCTTGTTTCCTCGTCTCTGAGCAGTGGAAGCATTGCACAGCTCCGGGCCACGCATATTTTACTACTGTCGCACTACAGTGCTTGGCAGCCACAGGCGGTTATGATGGGGACTTGTACAGGCCTTGGTTTGGGCTCTGAGCTGACGGGCACTCAGCAAAGGCTGGGGCCATTGGCAGCTTCTGCCTCCACCCTGACTTGCTATGGGCTGGCTTAGTCCTGTGTCATTTCTGGTATACAAGCCATATCTGGGGCTGGTGGGGAGGAGCTAACAGAGCCCCAGGTAGTCAGGGAAAGGACTCGAAGCTGGCTTTTCCCATCTGACAGCTTTCATCTGTTTGGCCATCGCTGAACATGGAAGGTACATCCCCGTATCGTGTGCAGCTGCCCTGCGGCATCAGAGGCACCGAGATCCAATACTCCTGCAGGGGCTGCAGCACATTTCCAGTAGGCCGCAGCCACACACACCTGCGGGGTTTGTGCGTGTCCCAGGTGTGTGCCATGCCGGTGCCAGCGCAGTGCTCCTAGAGCGAGATGAGCTTGTGACATCCAGCATATTGTTCCCAGGGCGTCGCCCTGTGCCAGCTGGTTCCCGCTTACCCATGGGGGTAAACGTCTGTTCCCCGTTGACAGGAGATTCCTGTTTGATGGGGGGAGACCCCAGCCCACAGTAGAGTCCATTAAGGAGAGAATGTGATGTAAGAAAATCTCTGCTCTGCCGCAAACTGTAGCATCTAAAGACAGGACAAGGCACCTCTTTGAAAGAGATCTTGGCTTAGCTACAGTGGAAACGTGGTGGAGAATGGATTCCCACCCGCACAAAGCAAACAGCCATCGAAACACCGTGACACACTGAAGGGATTGATCTATTATTATTTGTTCAACAGAAGCACGTAGAGCCCCCAACCAAAATCGGGGCCCCATTGTGCAAGGTGCTTCACGGACACACAGCAGGAGACAGTCCCTGCTCTAACACAGGGGTTCTCAAGCTTTTTCTTTCTGAGGCTCCCCAACATGCTATAAAAACTCCACGGCCCACCTGGGCCAGAACAACTGTTTTTCCTGCATATAAAAGCGAGGGTCAACATTCGGGATAGCAATCGGGGCAATAGGCCCACAGGGGTGCCCCGCAAAGCTTAGTTGCTCAGGCTTCAGCATCGGCCGGATGGCAGGGCTCGGGGCCCTGGGCTTCAGCCCCATATGGCAGGGCTTCATCTTTCTGCCCCAGGCCCCAGCAAGTCTAATGCTGGCCCTGCTTGGCGGACCCCCTGAAACCAGCTTGCGCCCCTCCAGTGGGCCCTGGACCCCTGGTTGAGAACCACTGCTCTAAAGAGTTTGCAATCTAAACAGACTAGGCAGGCAAAGGCAAACTGATTTGCCCAAGGTGCACTATAAGGTGGGTAGAAAGCTGGCTAGATTGTCGGGCTCAACGGGTAGTGATCAATGGCTCCATGTCTAGTTGGCAACCGGTGTCAAGTGGAGTGCCCCAGGCGTCGGTCCTGGGGCCGGTTTTGTTCAATATCTTCATAAATGATCTGGAGGATGGTGTGGATTGCACTCTCAGCAAATTTGCGGATGATACTAAACTGGGAGGAGTGGTAGATACGCTGGAGGGGAGGGATAGGATACAGAAGGACCTAGACAAATTGGAGGATTGGGCCAAAAGAAATCTGATGAGGTTCAATAAGGATAAGTGCAGGGTCCTACACTTAGGATGGAAGAATCCAATGCACCGCTACAGACTAGGGACCGAATGGCTAGGCAGCAGTTCTGCGGAAAAGGACCTAGGGGTGACAGTGGACGAGAAGCTGGATATGAGTCAGCAGTGTGCCCTTGTTGCCAAGAAGGCCAATGACATTTTGGGATGTATAAGTAGGGGCATAGCGAGCAGATCGAGGGACGTGATCGTTCCCCTCTATTCGACACTGGTGAGGCCTCATCTGGAGTACTGTGTCCAGTTTTGGGCCCCACACTACAAGAAGGATGTGGATAAATTGGAGAGAGTCCAGCGAAGGGCAACAAAAATGATTAGGGGTCTAGAGCACATGACTTATGAGGAGAGGCTGAGGGAGCTGGGATTGTTTAGTCTGCAGAAGAGAAGAATGAGGGGGGATTTGATAGCTGCTTTCAACTACCTGAAAGGGGGTTCCAAAGAGGATGGCTCTAGACTGTTCTCAATGGTAGCAGATGACAGAACGAGGAGTAATGGTCTCAAGTTGCAATGGGGGAGGTTTAGATTGGATATTAGGAAAAAGTTTTTCACTAAGAGGGTGGTGAAACACTGGAATGCGTTACCTAGGGAGGTGGTGGAATCTCCTTCCTTAGAGGTTTTTAAGGTCAGGCTTGACAAAGCCCTGGCTGGGATGATTTAACTGGGAATTGGTCCTGCTTCAAGCAGGGGGTTGGACTAGATGACCTTCTGGGGTCCCTTCCAACCCTGATATTCTATGATTCTATGATTCTAAGGTCACACAGTAGATCAGTGGCGGAGCCAAGAATAGACCTGGGGTCGCCTGAGACCTGATCAGCTAGAACAAGCATCTTCTTAGGGCAGTTGGTTTAATGCTGACGTTCTCTGGGTGCTGGCTGAAGCCCTAAGGAGCTGAATGAATAAAATGAATTAGTTGCTCTGGCCAAAGGAACTCCTGGCACTGCTTAGAGGAATAACTAAGAGCCTGTTCCTGGTCCCGTTGAAGTCCACAGCAAACCCCCTACTGAGTGCGTGGCTGTGGGATCGAGCCCTGGCAGAACAATAGCATCAATTTGTGCAAGTGAGCAGCGTTCTAGGGCACCCAGGTGCTGGTTGTAACTGATTGGCTTGTCTGTTTCACAGCTGGAGGGTGCAAAAAGGGAAAGGTCACAGTGGGGCTTGGTGTTTTCACAAGTATTTGCACCTAAGTTCAAGCAGACCTTGGCTGACACTAAGGAGGTAAAAGGGACCTCACCCTTCTTCTAGAAATCTAGTCTCCCTAGTCATCCCCTTGCCCCTGTGTAGCAACAATCACAGCTTGTTTATTATCATAACTAATGCAATTTGCAGTCAGTCTAGAGCGGTGAACAGTAAATCCCAACTCCCGGGTTCTAGTCCCGACCCTGCTACTAACTTGCTATGCAGCCTTGGGCAAGTTGCTTCATCTTTCCCTTTCTGTCCAATAGGGCTCATGAAACTCACCTGCCTTTTCAGAAGCTTTATGACTTGTGCGATGAATGTGTAAAGTGCTTTGAGATCCTCTGGTGGAAACGGCCACTGACAATGAGAGGTGCAATGCGATGGCTCCTAAATGAAGAGTTCCTCAGAGCCACTCGTGGTGTCTGGTTTTGCCATAGCGCTGGTGCATGACAGCCCGCTCTGTAAACAGGACCAGTGATCAGAGCAGGCAGTCCAGTACCGCGGGGGGTGGGCTTTTGCAGCATGCTGGGCAGGAGATAATGAACCAGTGAGTTGGCCTGCTATGAATTTCACAGTTGCCTCCAGGAGCAGAGCCAGGCTATGGATCTGTTTCCGTAATTGCCTTGCCAGTGTCCAGGCTGCCAGTCCAGATCTCTTCAGCCCTGGCTTTCCCCTGGAGCTGACCTCTGCGGCCATGCCAGTTGGGCGCTCACGCTGGTGCTGGGGTGGGAAATGCTAGTGAGCCGATGCACACTGGCACGCTTGGCTGTGGCTCCTGGCTGGGTTAGCTAAGTGGCTTCACTGGAAGGGCTGGTCATTCCGCTGCCCCTTGCAGATAGCTCATGTGGGGTATTTCTTGTTAGCTACAGACACAGAGACCAAAGCGCCATCCCCGGGAGATCAGTGCTGTCCCCGGGACTCATGGAGCAGTGGGGCTGGGGAACTGGCAGGGGAAGTGACTTTGGGGAGGATTTGTCTCTTGCCAAGTAGTCTGCACAATGAGCCATGGAGATTCCCTGCCTTCCTCTGGCACACGGGGCGCTATCCCATACAGTCCACACCAGTGCAGGGGCTCACAGGCTTCGTTATCTTAACACAGAGAGTGTCTCATTGATGCCTCCCCTCTGGCTCCCCAGCTCTTGCTTGGCCCCCTGGCTCTCCTCCAGTTCCCTGCCCCCTCTCCACCCGGCTTCCTGCCCACACCTCACCCGGCCTCCCACCTTCTCTCCTTTTCATAGTCATGTCACATCTCTGTGGCAGCCACAGCAAGAGCTGACATGGCAAGTAACAGCAGGGACGTGCCTGACATATTTTTAGCTTCCTTGAATGCGGTGTAGCAGCTGGAAAGAGGAAGGAACCCGCGCCGTGAGGTCAGCTGGCTCCGCGCCCCCCATTGTCCGCTGCCCACAAGTGCAGAACATCTGCTCTCAAGCTTTGTCCACTTTGGTTTCCAGCATCTCCCCGCTGCCTGCCTGCTAGTTTCTGTCACCGCTCTAACCTGCAACGAAGCAGCCTCAGAGGCAGAATGGGTGAGAGCCACTGACTGGCAGGCTGGGATATTGATCCCGCAACATCTGCTTCTGGCATCATGGGCATTTGCCTGAAAGGGTGGGGAGAGCGAGGGGGTGTTTTGGCATCAAATCCCGGGGAATGCTCTCAGGGGATGTTTTATTCATGGTGAGTTTGCGCTTGCACCCGTTGGAAACTCCCATGGGAGAGGGGCTGGGGGGGAGCTGCTGACTTCGTTTCTCACTCCCTCTCCCAGGGAAGCCCACGGCGTTTGCAGAACGCAGGCCGTGAGGATGTGAAGTAGAGAGAGGATTGAGAACAGAGCAGGGAATTTGGTTGCTTGAACGGATTCTTTTCTGGCACAGAGATGCTGGGGGTCTAATTCCAGACAAGCACAGAGCAAAGGGAAGGGGTCTCTTGCTCCATCCTTTGGTGTCATGCTGTGAGCACCTGGAGTGTGTCAGGATTCACAGGTGGGGGTAGGAGTGGAGGTGGGGGAGGTAATGAAAATGCTTTGTCCTTCCATCCAAAGATCTTAAGCACCCTGTAAAAATCAATGAACTGAGCCCTGCAACCAGCAAGCCCCCCTCCCTGAGTTCCATCCCTATTATCCCATCACAGCTTGGGAACCTGAGGCACAGAAGGGCTATCAGGGCCTGATTGTCAGACGTGCTGAGCACCCATACTGCGCATTGACGTTGGCTGGAGCGGTGGGTGCGTGTGTCTTCCGGAAATCAGGCCCTAAGGGATTTGCCCCAGCTCACGTAGCAAATCAGTGGGAGAGCCCAGGAGTCCTGACTCGTGTTCCCATGAGCAGCACTGCCTCCCTGGTAGGGACTGAGTCTTCAGATGTTGTTGGCCTGCCTTCCAACTGCTGTGCATGGACTGTCAATATCTTTGGGACAGGCGAATGGGCTCCTCGCACACCGCTAAGAGCTTAAAGGGCTACCGTCTTCTAAAACGGCTAACAGCAACCTAAGGAGGGTACAGAATTATTCTGCCTGGTAGATCACATCCACACACCTCTGTGAACTTATTACTGCAGCTGGTTTTAATTAACACTTCTGCTCTTAGCACTGAATGCTCCCATAGGTAGCAACACCTTATATATTTACCTGCTGCCTTTGCATTATCTTACTGGGAAAAGCGGAGCTTGAAAATCCCTTCTCTCCAGCAGGATGGGGCTGTAGTTATTTATTTTCAGCATGAAATCAGAGCCCTGGAATTTATCCGATGTGGCAGGAAAGCACTTAAGGACCAGTGGAATTTCAAGGCTGCGGGACTCAGTGGGTGTGCGTTTCTCTATGTATGAGAGCATATGCATCGCAAAACTCTAACAGCTCCCGCAGGGAGGAGATGTTGACTTTATTTTTGATCAAGTAAAGTATCATTAGGTTTTGCACTATCACTGACAAAATGGTAAATGCCTCGTTTTTGTGCCGGGACTGGTCAACTTCCATGACAGTTTTGCAGGGCTGAATATTACGGAGGTATAAAATGTACTGGTCCACCTTCTTTGCCATTACAAAGCTGGTAATGGGAAAAGAAACTATATTTTCCTTGCCCATCAAAAAATATTACTCCAAACACAAGTAGGCTGCTAGGATTATCTATCTGTCTAATCTAATCTTTCCTATTAAAAAAACATCAAGAAAACACAAGGGCAGGGGGGAATTGAAGCCAAGTGTGTAGGGACAGGAAGGGGCTGCAGACACAAAAGCAGTTCTTGATTGACTGCCTGAGGGTAAGGATTAGAAATATTCCTGAGGATGGGCACATCCGGTTCTAGGCTTGTTAACTCTCAGGGCAGAATGTTACCTCTACCCATGGTAGTGCCAGAGCTGGGGCTTCATAGTGTGGTTCCCACTTTAGACCCCAAAGGCACAGCCACGCCCCTGAATCCAGCAAGGAATGAGCTCATAAAACACCCTCTGAGATAATCCCCAAACACAGCTGATCCCTAAAGGGAATTAAGTGCCCTACGGCCAGTTTAGGCACCTAAACCCAAAATATAGATCCCGAGAACCCCTATTCAGCTGCTGCCTAGCCCTGTAGGCACCTAAATTCCTACTGTGCTCTGGAAACTACGCTAGTTCTCTAGAACTGCAGAGAAGGTAAATGACTTGCTACTGCTCCCAGCTGTGTCTGTTTTCCTTTAGTCCAAGGGGTAGATGTTCCATGGACCCATGTGCTGGGTAATAACATGAGAGGAATGCACGCTTGGAAAACAAAGCTGGCTATTTATTAGGAGAACAGTTTACAGAGATGTTGCAACTGCAGCCAGCATTCCAGCCATGTGCACACAGACTGGCTTCCTGGTGCCTCCTCCAAAGTCTTCCATCTGGCAACCCATGCTCCTCCTTCATAAGACCCGTACAGGTTGTGAGAGCAGAGACTTGGGTGGTTAGAACTGCAGATCCTGGCTTCTAGTCCTGGTTCTGGTGTGATTCATCTAATAATTGTGTCTGCATCCCTGGATTCATTATATGCTTGTTCACGGTGCAAGCTTTTTGCCTTGCCTTGTACAAAGTTGAGCATATACATAATAAAGTATAATAATTCACAAAAAGAAAAGGAGTACTTGTGGCACCTTAGAGACTAACAAATTTATCTGAGCATAAGCATTCAGTGCATCCGATGAAGTGAGCTGTAGCTCATGAAAGCTTATGCTCAAATAAATTTGTTAGTCTCTAAGGTGCCACAAGTCCTCCTGTTCTTTTTGCGAGTACAGACTAACACGGCTGCTATTCTGAAACCTATAATAATTCAGAAACCAGAGCCTTCTGCTGCAAACAGTCTCCCAGTTGTTAAAATGTTGGTGTCCACCCTTCACAGACAGAGTCTCAGCAGCCATGCAGATTCCTAGACCAAGCAGTGCTGCTGTCAATCACTGGGAAATAAGCTGCTGTTGGTAAAGCACCTGGGTGTGCGTTGTTCTTAATTCTTCTTTCTTTCCTAGAGACTTTGGGCATCTGAGAAGGGTTGTCACTTGGGAAATATGGGCTGTTCTGGAGTCTGTCCAAACCTGACATTGATCCTAAAAGCAACGCACTGTGAGGTTTGAAAGCGGCCATTATCCTTCTCCGCAGTTTCCTTGCTTGTCACAGCCTCTGCACCTCCAAGTTCCTCTGCAGGCTGGAAGCAAGACAATCTCAAACAGGCTGTTTCTGTTGCATTTTCTGCCCTAGGCACAGGGGGCAGCTCTGGAAATCTCACGAGAGGCTGTTTCAAACCCCGCGTTGCAGATTCCAGAGGAGAGTTTGGCTGTACGGATGGGCGGAAGGAGGGTGTGATGGCTAACATATGAGCAGGCTTGGCAGAATGTGATTTTTATTTTGGTATAATTTTGACAGATAATGTCAATGTTTATATTTAAGCTTTTTTAAAATTACTTTTATTGATTTTTAAATTTTCACAGTTGCAGAAAATTCTGCCGGGGTGGCCAGGCTACATTTAATGTCAGACGAGATTCAAAGAGTTAGAGCTTTATAACTGTTAAAACACGAACAGGCAACATTGCATGCCAAAATATACGCTGTAAATATCCTTAAATCAAACGGACTGTGTTCTCAAGAAGTATTTGTCTTACTTTGCCTATCTGTACATTTTGATTATTATGGATGGAAATATTTGTTCCTCGCTTTGTGGCTGCACGGTGAAATCGACGTTAACTGACATAGTGTCACAGCACACTATAACTGAACAATTACTTACCTTCTCATTTTGACCATGTAATTATAAAATAAATCAAGTGGAATATAAACATTGTACTTACATTTCAGTGTACGGTAGATAAAGCAGTATAAACAAGTCATTGGCTGTATGAAATTTTGGTTTGTACTGGCTTCGTTAATGCTTTTTATGGAGGCTGTTGTAAAACTAGGCAAATCTCTAGATGAGTTGATGTACCCCCTGGAAGAGCTCTGTGTACCCTGGTTGAGAACCACTGGTCTAGGTTTACTTAATCCTGCCTCTGCGTGTGGGGCTGGACTAGATGGCCTCTTGAGGTCCCTTCCAGCCCTACATTTCTATGATTCTATGCAATCATGTCACTGCTCTGTGCCTCAGCTTCCCCATCTGTGAATTGAGGATAATGCCTACCTCACAAGGGTGCTGTAAAGAACGGCTGTAAGCACACTGAGGTCCTCAGAGGAAGGGGACAATGATGTTCTTTTGAAGATAGTTTTCTGGTGGTTGGTAGTGATGTTTCTAGACTGACATCACACAAGAGGCCCATGAGACTCCCTTGCATTGTAGCGCTGCATCAGAACGCGATGATGTCATGATGCTATGGCCAAGCCTCCTTGCATCCACTGCATCGTTCTGCACCAATGCAAGCCCAACAGGAGTTCATCCCCTTGAACATTCCTAGTGAGGCGGTGACCTCATGTCATCCTTATGAAACCCTACCTGAGAACAGCAGCAACAAATCCCACTGGTTGCAGAGCCATCTTTAATTGACTATTCCTGGCCGGTCTTTTAGCCCAGTGTTTTGCAATTGCACCCCCTGGCCTCCCAAGGGAAGGGGGGCACCGTGGCAGCGCCAGGTTGCTGGTGCTGGAGTGTTTCAATCTGTTGTGCCAGCGAAATGGATCCAGGGTACAAGGATTGGTTTGCACGTGCCTTTCCTTGGTGGGGGTGGGCGGGGAGCTGGCCACGCTATGCATCAGCTCAGGAATTCCTGGAACGAGCTCTCCTTGTTTTGCTTTCCCATTCCAAGCACAAGTAGCCAGTGAGTCAATGGCTGGAGTTGCCTGGTCTGGTTCCAGTAAGCAGGGAATGAGTTTGACAAGAGGTCTGCCCATCTGGCTCTTGTTACTGGGAGGTTGGAGGGTCAAATGGATGGAATGTGACCTTATATGGAACTCTGGAGTCTCTAATAACTAAGCTGCCAGGATCTTCCGCTAGCCAGCCATGCCTGCGGACAGTCACCCCTGTGCAGAGGGCCTGCACGAAGCAACTCTCGTGATTTTCTTGTGAGTCTTGCGATAGTTAGTGTAAAAAAGCCCCTGCTCCAGGAGGCATGTGATTAGGTGAGAATCTCAGTGTTCGTTTTAAGAAAGAAAAGTAAGTGTCTGGCTGTCAGGGCTGCAGAGAGGTGCTTAAACATGTGACCTGAGTGCACCTTGGAGACGGAGTGCACCAAGTAGCATAAAAAGAGCCCAAAGGTATTATTTTAAAAAAAACAAGAAATCTGATGATCTTTAAGCCAAGCTCATGAGTTTTTGGAGCCTGATTCATGTTCTGTCAATGCTTGTGGTGAATAGTGCTGGCTCCACAGAGAGGGAACTGGTGGGATGCAGAGAGGGAACTGGTGTCTGAGCCTTGGTCTCGGCCTCTGTACAGGGGTGAATCTCACCTGTCGACTTTTGAAGTGACTACCAGGGAAGCCTGGGAAATCTGCCTTGTGAAAAAAAGGGTACCTGGAGCCGCAGCTTGGCTTGGGGCTTTTCACCTCTCCAGGGCATTTCCAGAGCAGCTTCCATCCCATGATTGCAAAGTGTTTCCCCAACATTAATGAAGACTTACAACACACCGCGAAACTGGTCTCTCTTGTAGCACATGGCTAGTGAGTGTATGCGCCACTGTCCTCTACTGGGTGGAAGTAGAACTTTTCCGCTATGTGCCATAAGCCCTGTACTGCTACAAGCTGATGAGGATTCTTGTTTAGTCCAACCATCAGGGGCCTGGACTTACAGAGCAGGCGGACTGAATTTTATTCCTGCAATCCCTGTGGAGTTTTAAGTGGCCGTAGCATGCAGGGAAATTCCTTGAGAGCTATCAATTTATTACAATATTATTATTTGCATGATACAAAGGGGGAAACTGAGGCACAGAGAAGCTAAGTGACTTGTCCAACTACACACGGCATGTCAATGTGCGGTGAGGTACAGAACTCAGCCGTTCTCAACCCTAGCCAGACAGTCCATGAGCCAGGACACTTGCACACGGTCCCATTTCCCAGCGCTATCAATGGGAGCCATTCAGAGAGGCACTGCTGGAGCCAGAGTTTTAACAAGACTGACGTATTACGTGGGCAGTTATAATCAGCTTTAATGTACTGGAAGGTCAAGGTACAGAAGTTTCTAGCTCCCGTACAAAGACCCTTGATCTGGTCAGGAGAAACTGGCATCGTAATTGGACAGCCCACTCCCTTGCAGAAATCGTTAACAATACCCCCCAGTAAAATGCTCCAGACAGCAGTGGAGACTTTTGACTACACCCCGCTGGCAGTTGACAGTGCTCTGCCCAACGGGATGGACAGAAACCCTCTCGCCTGGAGCTAGATTTGGCACCATGACGGACCCCGTTCCAGGTACAGCAAGTGCCAGGAGTGGAGACAGGGGCTTGTCAGTCAATGAGCCCATTGTGGGCAAAGCCCCGCTGGCTGGGTCTCTGCTATGGCTGTTGGAAATCCAAATAAACTTTCCGTGTATGATTCTCGTGCGCCAGGCTGTGAAATCTGAACAGCCTGGCCCCCAAGTGCAGAGGGAGAGTCTTCGCGTGGCGGGGCCTGGGGCTCAGATCTTTACTCAGGGGCTTTGACTCCGAATGGCGCCCAATGAGAGAGAGAGAGAGAGAGAGAGAGAGAAGCCCATTGTCTCTGCAGTGTAAGTGTGCAGGGGATGTGTTTGTCTGCAGGAATCCCACCTTCTTGGACAGCTGTGAGCCAGGTTTCCTTCCCGTCGCTCTGGAAGTTTTCTTGATGTGCTGGATGCAATTGCAGAGCCCAATCCTGTTTGCAGCTCCCCTGGTCTTCAGTAGGCATGGAGGGTACTCAGCATCCAGTGGGATCAAGCCCTTCTTTTGGACAGGGGCTTCCAGAGTGAGGGAGTTAAAAAATGCAAGTTATGGCCAAAATGTAACAAATGCGGGAGAGAGCAAGGGCAGGGCTACACTTAAAACACTGCTTGGGCACTGCATGGGGGAAGCTCTCCCACCAACACAGCACTGTCTACCCCGGAGGGTTAAGGTCGGTGTAACTACGTTGCTCAGGAGTGTGGGTTTTTTACACCCCTGAGCAACAGTTTTACTGACATAAGTCTGTAGTGTAGACCTGGCCAGAGAGAGAGACTAACAGCTGTAGGCAAGGGAGAAAGAAAGAGTTTTAGCTGAGCTGGGCCAGGGGAAAAGATCCAGAGAGGCTGTTCCAAGGTGCAGGATTGCAGAGGAGAAGGCTGTTGCACCAGCCATGGTGAGATTGCAGGGAGAAGCACAGGGGAGGCTGGTGCCAGATAAGCGGATGCAGTGAGAGGAGCAGAGGGTGCTTCTGTCAGAGACAGAGACCATGTAAAAATGTACCAGCAGTTGCAGACCTGGTTGCTAAGACTGCATGTGCAAATAGCACATTTACCTGGGCAAGTAGCTATGTAGCTGTCTGACTGCAGGGGGCGATGCCTGGTGTGCTCATGCGCTTACTGCAATCATGGCAGCTAGGCATGCAATTGCACAAACGCTTTTGCACATGGCCCTGCACTCTGAAAATTCAGCTCTAGAAGAGAATAACACGGACCCTCCCATAAGCTGTACAGCACCTTTCTGATTCTAGATGCCCTTTAAGGATATCTTTTAGTGGCAGACCCTTATTCTAAGCCCTACTGGCAAATGTGTCATTACCAATAAATCTGTGGCCGAGCGTGTTGGCTGATGGCAAGCAGAGACCCAGAGAAGCATAAAAATTTAGAGATGGAGAAGACCTATTAGGACGTCATCTTACCTACCTTGTCAACTGCACCCAGCACGGGCCTCCATCAAAGAGATGGATTCCTCCTTGATTGAATCAATCCGAGGGAGGAGGCTGCCCTCCATTTGAAGGGGATGGATCGAAAGGCCCAGGAGCGCTACTGGGACCCTTAAATAGATGAAAGAAAAGAAAGGCCTGTAATATACACATGCGGGGTCCAGGACTCCCTAACACGTGGTCCACTCTGACCGCTGACAGACTGCAGGGCTTTGAGCTCTCACAGCAACGACCCCCAAGCACTTGACATTGAGTTTGTGACACTGCAGAGAGGGTGGCGGCTTCTTCTGGTGTGTGTGATGCCCCCAGCGTGGTTCCCTTCCACTCAGACCTCGGAAGGGGCATTATTTTATGGACTAGCCAGGCTCTCTATCTGAGGTCCCTAGGTGCTATAAACCTCCCGCCAAGCCCTCACTTCTCTCCCACTAACGCGCTATCGCCTTCCCCGCTCTGCATCCTGTCACTTCCCTGTGGGAAGGAGCTCCCCCCTTGCACTGGGCCTACACCACTGGAGCAGACTTCAAAGGGAAATCGACCGGCTTTGGTGAGTTTCCCTTTGCTGTGCACTCAGCACCTTCTGCTCGCCTGTACCAGCAGCAGAGAAAGGTGTCTGGGCTGGCCAGCTTCACTGTGCGTTTGTACAGCACCCTGGGACCTGGATTTTGCTTGGCGCCTCTGCTGTGATGTTCATAATAATCACTGAGTTTCCCTTTGTAAGTTAATAAATTTCAAAGCACATCTGCCTCCTCCCTCCCCCCTCAAAACTTGACATTCATTTTGCCTGTGCAGTTCTAGAGGGAGCTGTACAATTCAATCTTCCCTGCAGAGTGAAGTTCATTGAATAATACTGAGTTCCTCTTTGAAAATAGCGCAGCAGGAGGAATTTCAAAACTCTGGGATTGTGTATTATTTGTGGAGCAAGGACAGTGTCTTCCTCTGCATTCGGAAAGTGCCTGGAACATTTTGGACACTACTGCGATAAATAATGAATGATGATAATAATGCAGAGCATTAATATCTTCAGAGACAGAGGATCTAGGCCCAAACAGAGACCTTGGGTCACATGTTCAAAAGTGCTTAAGTGACTTAGGAGCCCAAACCCCATTTTTAGGCACTTAAAGAGCTTAAATCCCATTGACTTTCAATAGGAGTTAGGATCCTAAGTGTCATTTTTGAAGATGGGGCTTATGATCCTAAATCACATAGGTACTTTGGGAAATTTTACCCCTTGTTACAAGGCCCCGCAGTGACATATGGGCAGCAGCCTGCAACTCCTAACAGTCTCAGAGGGGGTTGTGTGCATCCAGAACACATGGGCTGTAGGTGAGTGGCAGTGGAGTCCAATGGGTAGGGCACTGGACATGGCCCCACAGATCCTGGGCTCTATTTCCAGCTCATTCTGCTCCTCCTCCCACCCTTTGTCTATTGCAGTGTATTGCTCTTCAGCTGGGGGAGTGTTTCTAACTCTGTGTGCGTGCAGCGCCTAACACAATGGAGCCCTGATCTGAGGTGGGGTCTTTGTGTGACGATATAATGCTGCTCCTAGTAAGTTCCCTACTTGACTCTCTCTTTTCTGCTTGATTCCAGGCACAGCGCTGGCGTAATGAAAACTACGAGAGGCCCGTGGACCTGGAAGGGTCAGGGGATGATGACCCCTTTGCGGATGATGAAATTGATGATCTGTACTCGGGGTCTGGCTCGGGATGTAAGTATAGAGTAAAGGCCCCTAGGGGAGGGGATCAGATAGGAGATCCCTGGCTGAATCCTGGGAGTCTGCCGTTGCCTTCAGCGCTCGGCCTATGAGGTGACTAGAGCATCAAGAGTGTCCTTTGTTCAGCGCCAGAGAAGGGAGTAAATTACTCCTCACCCATCCCCAGTGGAGAACACCGGTCCTCCAACCTACATCGGTTTGGGCACATGCCCTCTCCCAGCCCCAGGGGGATTGTTTCTGCAGGGCGAGGTTCCCCTGCTGACAGCAGCTCTTGGGAGTTCTGTGCCTGGCCTTTGCAAACAGGCCCTGCGACGTTTGCAGGGTGCTGGCACGTGTCAGTATTACATGAAAATGGGCTCTGCCTTTGTGATGCATGGAAATGTGCGTCAGGGTGTCTGGAGTGGCTCACGGCTGTGGGTACCAGCCTCAGGGCTGGCTGTTACAAACCAGGGCACAAACCCCAGGCTGGCTGTGAGCTCTCTACTCAGATGCTCCCCACCCAAGTATCAAGTGTGAACTCCTCATGCCCTATAACAGCCTTATCACGGAGTCACAGACAGTCCCCTTGGGCACTCTGATCTGTCTTGCCACCCAGGCAAGCTGTGACAGATGGTCACTTACACCAAAAATCACAATATTCAGCTTACTCCCAGTCCCAAAGGACTGGGTACTTACCGCAGGTCAATTGCACCTCAGATCTCAAACCAAAGACAAGGTTTGTAGCCAATCCTATGATAAACTAGCAAAAGGTTTATTGACTAACAAAAATAAATGAGAGTTATTTACAAGGTTAAAACAGGTAAACATAGACACACAAATGGGTTACAGTTTGAGGTTCTAAAAGATAATCAAAGCTTGTATAATAAGCAAGCTCTATTTGTCCCTTAGGGCTAACCCAGGCCAAGCCTGGGGATCTTTTGCTTATGCTTAGTCATCCTTGCCCCTCAGAGTCCAAGCAGCGTACAGATGCAGTTCCTTCCCATCAGGGATTTTTATTCCCTTCCCCCAGAGTCCACGCTGATGGGACAAGTTCTCTCGCACGCCTCATCTTCATGGTGTGAGGGGAGCCATCAACAAAGTCTTTTCTCCTCTGATGTTCTACAATGGCTCATTTAGTTCCCATGGGCCTTCTTGTGGGCAAGACCTGACACCTTCTGTGTAAACTAGTATTTCACTCTCGGTAATGCTTCTCTCCAGGCTGAGGGGTTGGTTTCCAGTTTCTGGGCAAACATTTTTATAGTTGTAGAGCAAACACTTCAACATTACCTTAGAGCATGGGATACCGATCTGATCAGTGAGATTAATGCAGGGAGCAATTTACAAGCATTCCTTAAAGTCCAAACACTAGGCACGTCTCTATAAAGCTAATCCCTGTTTTAGCAATACTAACATGCTGGTTTCCAGCTCTGCATTGGCAGTGTTGAGTGAGGCCTAGGGGCCTGGGCACAAGCTGGCACCTGGTCTGCCAGCGTCACAGTGTGCACCCTTCTCCTCTCTATAGCTGGCGCACAGATCCCCTTAGCCACTGCTGTAGGGCAGTCAGCCCCAAACCCAGGGCATGCTGGACACCCCGATCCCAGTTCTGTGGCTCGTGACTTCTTGGGGAAATCCCTCCTTGCTTCTCACAGGGCCATGACTCTGCCGGGGCTGCAGCACGTTCACAGCCTCGCTCTTGCCTCTGTTGTAGATTTTGAGCAGGAGTCTGGGATCGAGACAGCAGTGAGGCTCCGCACGGACACTTCCATCACGCTCCCCACCACCCCAGCCGTGCTGCCTGTCACATCCATGCAGCCCGTGGCAACTCCCCTTGAAATGCTACCAGCCGAAGAAACGACCCCTGAGCAGGCGACCAGCGTCCTGTATATCCCCAGGGTGACAGAGGCCCCGGTGATCCCAGGCTGGAAAGCAACTACCACCGGTGCCACAGCCAGTGACACCCCGCCCCCCGCAACGGCTGCTGCTGCTGCCAGCCCCACCGCTCCCACTGCCAAGCCAACACCCGTCCGGAGGATCCTGCCCCCCTTCGTCACGACGATGGCCACAACGCGGGCCACCACTCTGGAAATGCCGACCACATCTGTGACGGAAGCCAGCACGGTCACGGAGCCTGCCACGTCCCGGCTTGTCACCTCCAGCACTGCCAGGCCCAGAGCCAGCCCAAAGTCGAGCACCTCCAGGACCATGGCCGTCACAGAGAAAAGCACTGTCTTGCCACCGCCGGCTGCTACTTTGGCCCCCACGGACGCACCTCAGGTATGGGACAAGGGCATATCTACTCTGGGTCACTGAAGGGCTGGAACCCTCTGCCCGCCCCCAGGCTTGAGAGTCCAGGCTCTGGCCTGAGCTGCAACGTCACAGCAGTGGCCACACAGCTCTGAGCACTGCGCGAGCGAGAGGGTTGGGGAGGGTGAAAACTTGGATCTACATAAGAACATAGGAACAGCCAGACTGGGTCAGACCAAAGGTCCATCCAGCCCAGTATCCTGTCTACCAACAGTGGCCAATAGCAGGTGCCCTAGAGGGAATGAAAGAACAGGTAATCATCAATGATCCATCCCCTGTCGCCCACTCCCAGCCTCGGGCAGACAGAGGCTAGGGACACCATCCCTGCCCATCCTGGCTAACAGCCGTTGATGGACCTATCCTCCAGGAACTTATCTAGTTCTTTTTCTCTGAGTCATTTCCTGCCAGACAGAGGAGGGCACACCAGAGGGAGCTCTGAGAAGAACAAAAACCGGGGAGCCGTAAGGATCAGAACTTAGGAGGCGAAAGACCCTGAGTGGAGACAGGCTAAGCAACGGCCTCGGAGGGGGTGGGGGGCGTAGCGCTCCGTGGGTGTCCGGTTGTGCAGGGAACGAGGAGAGGGGAGAACGGGTTAGGACAGCACAAGAGGGCACAGCCGGCCAATGGGGCGGCACAGAGTGCATAGCGGGTGACTTCCTGAGGCTGAGATCTGCTCGTGTCTTCACTGCTCGAGTCCTTTGAATCGCACCCCTACTTAGATTGGTCCAACTTTCAAGTGTAGGCAAGGCCTCGGACTCCTTCAGTGCTACGTGCTAGTGACATGCTGGAAGGCGGCGTGGGGCCCTTTGCTGGACATAATGCTTCCCATGCCTGAAGCCATGTCACTCACAGCCAGCAGGGTGGTTGACCCAGATGGGGTCAGGACAAGGGGCTCCAGCCCAGAGCTCTGATCACAAATCCAAGGTGACCTTGTTGGGAAATGGGGGGGCGGGGGCCTGGTCTACACACACTGTTTGCACTGTTTACCTGAACAGTCTGTTGGGTAGGGGGTGATGACTGACATAGCTACATTGGTACAACCCAAGTATGGCCGCAGGTGTGTTGGTGCCTGATGGTGGTATAGCTTATCCATGCTGGCAGCGGATCGGGAACAGCTCCCGGGGGACTCGTATCACTGCATTCATGCTAGGGGGGCAATGCTGCCTTTAGTATCCTGGGACAGTTCAAGCGGCAAAACTGTGGGCCAAGTCCTTAAGCAAAGCAGCAAGGGACGCGGGTGTTGGCTGGGCCTTGTGCGCAGGGGAAGCTTTGGAAAGACAAAGCCGGGAAGGGTGGGATCGGATCGGATCCTGCAACCGCCACTTTCCACTCTGAGTGCTGGCATTTTCAAAGCCCAGCTCCCCCGGGCTCCTTTGAACATCCCGGCCGTGATGTATGAATGGGACGAGCGCCGCCGTCCTTGCTCCTTGAGGGGCACAAAGCCGCATTGGTCAGAAACTGCTTCACAATATTGAAATAATAATGAAAAGCCCCTGAGCATCCCATCCTCTTATCCCTCCAGCCGCTTAATCCCTCTCCCCGGCGTGTTCACTGTCTGTTTTAGGAGGAGAAGGGGCCTTGCTGAGGGATTCAGCAATATTAATATTTCCGGGGGGGGCATGACAATCAATGTCGGGATGGTCTTGGTGGGTTTTTTTACTGACTTGAAGGTTTAAGCCTAGTTGAATGAAGTGACCACCTAGCAGGACGTGGACAGAGCTGTGATGGGTGTAGGATTCTTCTCACACCCAGGCCCGTCAACGGGGGAGCAAAGGGGGCAATTGCCCAGGGGCCTGGGTGATTTAAAAGGGCCCGGAGGCCCCCGGCTGCCGCTTTTGACTGCTCTGCCCTGGGGCCCGGAATCGCTGTCAGCGGGCCTGCTCATGCCTTCCACTCCCACCTCCCGCACCTTCCATCTCTGCCTTTGCTTCTCATCCCTAATTGTTTATTGGTACGTCTCTAATTCCCAGGCCTGGCTCCTAAATTGCCTTGTTTCTTTATTGGTTTGTTTCCGGGGTGCATGGGGCTGTGCAGACCATAGCTGTGAGTGGCCGAGTTTGGGGTGGAAATGCTCTTGACAGAAGTAAAGAGAGAATGCGGGGCCCTGCACAGGGCTGTTCTATCCTTTCTCATTGGGCATTACTTTTAGTGCTGACGGCTCAGAAATCTGGGTCTGTCCCAGCCTGTCTTGGGAGCCATCCCACTAAAACAGCTCCCAGTCTGGCTCTTTGTGTGGACTGCCCTGTGGTTTCTGATGAGCTGTGGGTGATGGCGGGAGGAGCTCCCTGGCCCAGCCTGTGCCCATCCCACTGAGGGTGTTGAAGATCAGGAAAAGGACCTCGAATCTGTGTCAGTGCTGAAGAGGGCGCCAGTGTAGCGATTGGTGGCCTGAGATATGCAGCAAGTTGAGTCAGCTGGAGGCTGAAGGCCATTGTCTTCATTCCTAGGCATGGTCTAGTTTTCAGGCCTGCAGATTGCTGCTAGGGCACGGAGTAGCAGCAATGAGGCCAGAAGCGCTGCAAAGCGCTGGGCTTGGAGAGCAGATGTCTTTTGTTTGGGATGACCTCCAGGGGCAGGGCAAGACAAGCTGAGGTTTGTGTCAAGGGAAGGTCACTGTGGAGCAAGGGCAGATGGCCCCTGCCCATGTCCTCAGGTGCCTGAAACAACCTCACGGATGGGGCTGGCTGTTTAATGATTGATCCAGAGACAGGTTCTCTCCATGGGGAGCAGGCGGAGCACAGATGGGTGATCTGAGAACAGCTCCGTAGCCACGGCAGTGGAAGCAGTTGAGAGGAAGGCTGGCTTTATGGTCAGACGCTCCGGGTTCGGTTCCTGACTCTACCGTAGACCCCCTGCGTGGCCTGGGACAAGTCCCTCCATCCCTTAGCTCCCCATCCATATAAAGGAATAAGAATACTGCTTCCGTTTCCTGTCTTGTCTATTTAACCTGTAAGCTCTTTGGGGTAGGGCCGGCTGCTCACTGGGTGTATGCACAGAGCCTAGCACAATGGGGCC
Source organism: Chelonia mydas (assembly GCF_015237465.2). Lineage (NCBI taxonomy): Eukaryota > Metazoa > Chordata > Testudines > Cheloniidae > Chelonia > Chelonia mydas. The sequence continues at coordinate 14,829,348 of NC_051259.2, read as the reverse complement.
CTGGTCTCACTGGGGTCCCTGGATGCTGCTGTCAAACCAGTCCTGATTGAGTGTTGTTCTGTTGCTCTTGGTTGCCGCACACATCCAGATAGGAACATGCACACGCACCTTTTGAATACCAACTAGCACAATGAGCGCTGTCTTGTCTTTACCTTTGACTTGGGGGCAGCAGTGTAGCCTAGTAGATGGAGACATGGACTCAGGAGAGCTAAGTTCAGTTCCTGACTCTGCCTCTTGCCTGTTGGGTGACTGTAGGCAAGTCACTTCCCATCTCTGTGCCTCACTGTCCCCACCTGAAGAATGGAGATAACAATACTGACCCGCCTTCTAAAGTGCTGTGAGATCTGCTCAGATCTGGGTCCAGACTTTGAACTCTGGCCCTGTTTTGCTTTTCTGCAAGCTGGCCTAACTGGTCCCATGGGAGTTGGGTGCCTAACCTGCTTAGGTGCTTTGGAAAATCCGTCAGGCACCTATCTGCATCTTTAGACTCCTGAACACCTGTGTAAATCTGCCTTGACAATCTAAGTGAGGTCCAATGACATAAGAAGATAAGACCAGCCAGACTGGGTCAGACCAAAGGTCCATCTAGCCCAGTGTCCTGTCTTCCGAGGGAATGAACTTCAGAGGGAATGAACAGAACAGGGCAATTTATTGAGTGATCCACCCCTGTCATTCGGTCCCACCTTCTGGCTGTCAGAGGTTTAGGGACACCCAGAGGAGGGGTGACCATCTTGGCTAATAGCCGTTGATGGACCTGTCCTCCATGAACTTATCTAATTCTTTTTCAAATCCAGTTATACTTTTGGCCTTCAAAACATCCCCTGGCAATGAGTTCCACAGGCTGATTGTGCGTTATGTGAGGAAGTACATCCTTATATTTGTTTTAAATCTGCTGCCTATTAACTTCATTGAGTCATTGTGTTATGTGAAGGGCTAAATTAACACTTCCTGATTCACTTTCTCCACCCCAGTCATGATTTTATAGACCTCAATCATATCTCTCTCCCCCCCCCCCCCCATTAGCCGTCTCCTTTGGAACCGGAACAGTCTTTTTAACCTCTCCTCAAATGGAAGTTGTTCCATACTCCTAAATCTTCTCTGTGCTTTTCTAATTCTAATTAGGGCTCTCAAACGATTAAAAAAATTAATTGTGATTAATTGTGCGATTAAAAAAGGTAAACAATAATAGAATACCATTTATTTAAATATTTTTGGATGTTTCCCACATTTTCAAATACACTGATTTCAATTACAACACAGAATACAAAGTGCACAGCGCTCACTTTATTTTTGATCACAAATATTTGCACTGTAAAAAACAAAAGATCAATTCACCTAATACAAGTACTGTAGTGAAATCTCTTTATCATGAAAGTTGAACTTACAAATATACACTTATGTACAAAAAAAACTGTATTCAAAAATAAAATAATGTAAGACTTTAGAGTCTAGAAGTCCACTCAGTCCTACTTCAGCCAATCACTCAGGCAAGCAGGTTTGGTTATAATTTGCAGGAGATAATGCTACCTACTTCTTGTATGCAATGTCACCTGAAAGTGAGAACAGACGTTTGCATGACACTGTTGTAGCCAGCATCGCGAGATATTTACATGCCAGATGCCCTTCATGCTTCAAGCACCATTCCAGAGGACATGCGTCCATGTTGACGACGGGTTCTGCTTGATAACAATCCAAAGCAGAGTGACCCGACGCATGTTCATTTTCATCCTCTGAGTCAAATGCCACCAGCAGAAGGTTGATTTTCTTTTTTGGTGGTTCGGGTTCTGTAGTTTCGGCATCAGAGTGTTGCTCTTTTAAGATTTCTGAAAGCATGCTCCACACCTCGTGTCTCTCAGATTTGGAAGGCACTTCAGATTCTTAAATCTGGGGTCGAGTGCTGTAGCTATCTTTAGAAATCTGATATTAAAACCTTCTTTGTGTTTTGTCAAATCTGCATTGAAAGTGTTCTTAAAATGAACAAGTACATAAAAGGTTGTTACAAGAAGGAGGGAGAAAAAATTTTCTTCTTAACCACTGAGGATAGGACAAGAAGCAATGGACTTAAATTGCAGCAAGGGAGGTGTAGGTTGCACATCAGGAAAAGCTTCCTAACTGTCAGGGTGGTTAAGCACTGGAATAAATTGCCTAGGGAGCTTGTGGAATCTCCATCATTGGAGATTTTTAAGAGCAGGTTAGACAAATATCTGTCAGGGATGGTCTAGATAATACTTAGTCCTGCCATGAATGCAGGGGATTGGACTAGCGGACCTCTTGAGGTCCCTTCCAGTCCTATGATTGTATGATTCTATGTACTGGGTCATCATCCAACAGTGCTGTAACATGAAATGTAGGGTAGAATGCAGGTAAAACAGAACAGGAGACATACAATTCTCCCCCAAGGAGTTGAGTCACAAATTTAATTAATGCATTATTTTTTTAACACGCATCATCAGCATAGAAGCATGTCCTCTGGAATGGTGGCCGAAGCATGAAAGGGCATATGAATGTTTAGCATATCTGGCATGTAAATACCTTGCAATGCCGGTTACAAAAGTCCCATGAGAACACCTGTTCTCACTTTCAGGTGACATTGTAAATAAAAAGCAGGCAGCAGCATCTTCCGTAAATGTAAACAAACTTGTTTGTCTTAGAGATTGGCTGAACAAGAAATAGGACTGAGTGGACTTGTAGGCTCTAAAGTTTTACATTGTTTTGTTTTTGAGTGCAGTTATGTAACAAAAAAAATCTACATTTGTAAGTTACACTTTCACGATAAAGAGATTGCACTCCAGTACTTGTCTGAGGTGAATTGAAAAATAATAATTTCTTTTCTTTAGCATTTTTACAGTGCAAATATTTGTAATAAAAAATAATAATATCAAGTGAGCACTGTGCACTTCGTATTCTGAGTTGTAATTGAAATCAATATATTTGAAAATGTAGAAAAACAAAAATATTGTATCTATTTCAGTTGGTATTCTGTTGTTTAGCAGTGTGATGAATCGTGACTGCAGCCCTGAGCTGTCTGGCTCAAAGCTAGCCCCAGCGGCCATAGCAGTGAGGAGACAGGAGCATGGGAGGCAGCCCCTTGACTGTGTACCCGAGGCCCTGGGCAGGAGGGGCTAGCTCATGTAGCCAGCCATGCTGCGGTGTCTTCGCAGCTGTTGTTAATTGAGCCAGCTGGATCAAAGCTAGCTCAGGTATGTCTACACCTAGTGCAGTCACACTCCCCATGGCGATGTAGACACACCCTTAGTGAGGGCAGCTCTCTGCCCCAAAGAGCTTACAATCTAAAAGTACAAAGAGTGGGAGGGTAACCAGAGGCACCAAGAAATGATGTGACTTGCCCCCAGGTCTCCTGGGCTCCTAGCCACATGCTCTGTCTGCGAGACAATGCTCCCCATGCAAAGGGATGAAAAAATCAATGTCCCTGCACAGCTCCTGCATGGGTCTCGTGTGGTTTGCAGGAGGCAACGGATGCATTTCCCTGCGTCTTTTACAAGTTCATCATGCAGTCTCCTGACCCTTCCCTGGCCAGTCAGAACCCCATTGCTCTGCAATTATGCATTTGTGGTGCATTTCCTGCCCCTGGGGTCACATAGGCGGTGGGTGTAATCCACTGAGCTCTCGGATCCAAAGACTGAAGGGTCTGTGTGAAGGAAGCGGTGACTGAGACGTGGAGTTATTTATCGAAACGAGTTCCCCTTTCTCTGCGTCGCTGCAGGCTCCCGCCAGCTGTCAGTTAATCTGTCACAAAAGGAGGCAGATGCATGGTCCTGGGAAGCCAGCGCGTCCCTAGGGCTTGTTTTAAAGGCAGCAGTGCAAAGGAGGGGAGCCTGTGCTGCCCGCCGGCCTTGACTAGCCCGAGAAGCAGCTGCGCTGCTCAGCAGGCCTGGAGACTGACTGTGGCAGGGCAGGTCCTGATAGTGAAGACAGGGATCGCGGTGACTGGGGAGCCAGGCATCGCTGCTGAGGAGGGGAGGCTGCTAGCTCAAGGGGGCTGGCTCTGTAGCAGCTCAGCTAATGGAACTTCAGCAGGATTGGGCCCACAGGGAGCTGGCAGGTAGGTTGGCCTGTGGGGAGCTGCTGGGTAGGTTGGCCTGCAGTAATTGGGCCCGCAGGAAGCTGGCAGGTCGGTTGGCCTGCGGGGATCGGGCCCGCAGGAAGCTGGCAGGTCGGTTGGCCTGCGGGGATCGGGCCCGCTGGGAGCTGGCGGGGCGGTTGGCCCGCGGGGATCGGGCCCGCTGGGAGCTGGCGGGGCGGTTGGCCCGCGGGGATCGGGCCCGCTGGGAGCTGGCGGGGCGGTTGGCCCGCGGGGATCGGGCCCGCTGGGAGCTGGCGGGGCGGTTGGCCCGCGGGGATCGGGCCCGCTGGGAGCTGGCGGGGCGGTTGGCCCGCGGGGATCGGGCCCGCAGGGAGCTGGCGGGGCGGTTGGCCCGCGGGGATCGGGCCCGCTGGGAGCTGGCGGGGCGGTTGGCCCGCGGGGATCGGGCCCGCAGGGAGCTGGCGGGGCGGTTGGCCCGCGGGGATCGGGCCCGCAGGGAGCTGGCGGGGCGGTTGGCCTGCAGATGGAAAGGACTTCAATAGCTCAGACATAGGTGAGAGGTTTTTCAGGAGTGGGTGGGTGAGATTCTGTGGCCTGCGTTGTGCAGGAGGTCAGATTAAATGATCATAATGGTCCCTTCTGACCTTAATATCTATGAATCTATGAAAGCAAAACAGGCCCAGATGCAGATTCTGGCTCTGGTTGGGAGCTGCCCTATAGCTGAGGGATGTTGGGTCAGGTGGGCAGCAGGGTGTTGGGGCCCCAACGTCATCCCCAGCAAAGACGAGCTTGTGACTCCAGCTCCTCTGCCAGTAGCTCCGGGGCCAGGCTGTAAGCGTGGCTGAAGGGAGACAGGGAAGAGGCCCCTTGGTTCATAGAATACCAGGGTTGGAAGGGACCTCAGGAGGTCATCTAGTCCAACCCCCTGCTCAAAGCAGGACCAATCCCCAATTTTTGCCCCAGCTCCCTAAATGGCCCCCTCAAGGATTGAACTCACAACCCTGGGTTTAGCAGGCCAATGCTCAAACTAGTGAGCTATCCCTCCCCCGTGGGGCAGAGCACAGGATTGGACCCAGGCTGGGGAGCTTCCTGGTATCCTCAAACTCTTGAATTTCGTTGTGACAGATGCTAGCCCGTGAGGACGATGTCTGTTCATTCTTACTGAGCCCCGCAGTTCGCAGGGCCCTGCCTCCAGCACAAAGGCGGAATCAGGGGCACTTAGGGTTAGAGACTCAGTGACCCCACTGGGGAAAACCACCAGGAGTGGATCCAAAACCACACCTGCCTCTCTGCCTTTGGAATCTATCTCTGCAGGCTCTGGAGCGTGTGAAGACCAAGGGCCAGACCCACTGCCGGAGCTGAACGAATCACTGACTTCTCAGTTCAGTGGCCAAAACCAAAAAATCATTTTGGGTCGAACAAAACATTTTGTTCCATTTCATTTTATTTGAAATTAACGTTTATTTTATTTTTTGTTTTTTCCATTTCCTTTGTGGGTGTTCCCCCTCCCTTTTTGTTGTTGTTGGTTTGTTTTTAAATAGATCTAGATAAATTTTGAAACAAACCGTTCTTCTCATGCACCAGCAGGTTGCCCCAGGCCCTGCGCCGTGCACACAGAGGGGAGGAGGTAACAAGAGTAATGAATAGAGCCAGTCTGAATGATTGAACTGCAACATTTTCCCAAAATCAAAAATGAAAAAAATATGCAAGAAAATGGCATTTTCAACAACATTTTTGGGTGTCAAATTCCAGACAGAAACAAAACTGTTGTTACATTTGGTTGCAAATTGCAAATTTCGCTTTGGTGTTTCAAATATGTTCAAAATTTTGAAATTTCAATTTTGGCTTTTTCCCCAACACATGCCTGGAGGCATCCCCCGCCCCTCCCCTTTCTAGACACTGCAGCTTTTCAGAAAGTCTCCAGCTTTGAATGAATTTCAGCGCTTTTTTCCCTTTTTCCACTCAGTTGCTTTTGCAAGTTGGAGAAGTTGTGAAAAATGACAGGGGGGAAAAAGAAGAAAAATAAGAAACCCGAGACATAAATCATTGTGTTGTACTTACTGGCAACAAGGGGAAAATGGGAGTGTTTCAGAAAAAATATTTTGTGAAAAATGGCTGATTTCAAACCCCGTGAAATGGAAACAATTTTGGATCTTTGGCACCAAATTGTCTTTCTGTTTTTCAATCGGCTCTCGGCCAGAAAGTCAAGTGATGATAAATCCTAGCGCTCTGGAGAAGCTGGGATCCCAGATTTCAGTTCGGTCCATTATGAAGATGAGTTGTGTGCAAGATTCAGGTCCAGATATTGGTCTGGGATTTTGAGCAGCTCTAAAATGCTCAGGGGTATTGAGGATGGGAGGAGGCGAGGTTTGGTTCAGGCCAACCTGGTTTTAAAGGCTGGGTGCTTATGGTGTCAACTAAGATAGAATCATAGAACTGGAAGGGACCTCGAGAGGTCGTCTAGTCCAGTCCCCTGCACTCAAGGCAGCACTAAGTATTATCTAGACCATCCCTGACAGGTGTTTGTCCAGCCTGCTCTTAAAAATCCCAAAGGATGGGTATGTCTAATGCTCCTTGCAATCCGGCAGGACATTTCAAGGAAGCTGTCAGACGGGCTGGACTGACCTAACTACCCAGCACTCAGCCCTCCCGACTCAGCCTGCCCCCAGGTGGTACCACAATGCAATAGCTGCCTTGGGTCCCAAAGTCTCTCTCGCTGCATCGGATGGGGGCGGGAATGGAGCTGGGGAGATCTGGCAGGGCGGAGCGAAGCTCAAAGCAGTTCCTCCTCATGCTTTCTCCTCCAAGCCTTTGGATGACTGACTCTCTTTCCTCCTCTGTCTCGTTCCTTTCCCCAGACCGAGCCGCTGGATGTGACCGTGTCCACAGCCCTCGACAACGAGCTGGAGGTACCTGTCAGCGGAGGGCCCAGCGGGGACTTTGAAATCCGCGAGGAGGAAGACACGACTCAGCCAGAGCTCAATAACGAAGTGATCGCCGCGGTTACCCTGGCAGCAGGGCCGGGGCTGGGGAAGAATGCAGAGCCCGGCCTCATAGACAATACGATAGACTCTGGGAACTCGGCTGCACAGCTCCCCCAGAAAAATATCCTGGAGAGGAAAGAAGTGCTAATAGGTGAGGCCTGGCGTTCTGATGCTGACGGGGTAACTGCAGCTGGAGAGGAGCAGAGTCTCCTGGGAGTTCGAAACCTCTGCAAAAGGCCTTAGTGACCCCTCCCCACCCTGAACTCCACCCAGTTGATTGGGAGGCGGGTGGGGGCAGAAAGGGAGGTAGGCAAATAAAAAGGCCCCCAAATTATTATTGTTAAATCTCTCCGGGGGGTTTCATTGGTGATTTTTGGACGCCTGGGGGTCAGCCACGCTGTTGGTGGCCAGGAGACCCTGTTGTCCCGCTCACTGACTGGCTCTTTCCTTTGCTGTCTGTTGCAGCTGTCATCGTGGGCGGCGTGGTCGGGGCGCTCTTTGCTGCCTTTCTGGTCATGCTACTCATCTACCGGATGAAGAAGAAGGACGAGGGGAGCTACACACTGGAGGAGCCAAAGCAGGCGAACGTCACATACCAAAAGCCCGACAAGCAGGAGGAGTTCTATGCATAAAAAGAGCCCAGAGTGCCTCTCTCTCAGTTCAACTTCCCTCTGTCCCCACCCTTCCCCATCCAATCTCTCTCTCTCTCTCTGTTTCTGATGGGACTGTGAGTTGAACAAACAAACGAACACTATAATAAAAAGAAAAAAAAACATCTTCAGTTAAAAAATATACAAATAAAAGTGTCACCGATTTCAAACGAATACCGTAACCTTTCTCCAGCGGACGCAGCGTTTGCAGGGAACAGCAAGTGTGAGGAGCGAACGGGCAGCCAACTTTCAGTGCCTATGCGATCACTCCTCAGATGAGGGCATGCTTGGGTGGTCTTTTCCTGATGATGGTTGGAGTTTCCTGGGTGTACCAAACAACACAACTGACTCTGAGATCTGAACACCTGTTACCAGAATCGGGGTAGGGGTGGGAATTTGGGGAGAGGGAGGGGTTTCTTTCTTTTTGTTGGGTTGGGGGTTGGTTTCTTACTGGGAATCGCTGCTCCATGGCTCTATTTGGAAAGAGGATGTGACTGTCAAATACAGTGTCAAGCCTTGAAAAAGCACAATGAGATGAAACATCTAATGCTGTGGTTTGCTCTCGGAATGAAAAGTGGCCAGTGGGCTGGAGCGGAGCTTTTCGATCACCTCCTCAGAGAGTTCACATAGCTGCAGGGAGCCACAGTTTGCAGTTGTGTGGGGCTCCCTTCCTGACACTGCTTCACTTCATTGCATTGCTGTGCACAGCCAGAGACCTTAAGTGTATCGAAACCATGTTTTGTGGGCTGACCAGGGGCTTGGTTGACAGGGACCTGGCTTTGGCTGGGTTTTCACTGTGACGAATAAAACGCAGCTAGTGCAGTATACCCTGCTCTTTGCAGACAACCCACACTCACATTTTTAAGGGAAACAGGACGCTGGGGGACAGGGGATTGACAAGAACAAACAACAAAAGGCTAAAAGGTCATCTGTGTTCCTTTGAATGTGATAATATCTCACAAACCTCATCAAGCCGCACTTCGCAGCGTTCTCCTCAGATGGTGTTTGGTGATAGCGCCTGTCAAATTACAGGAAATAAAGAAAATGAAGGAGACAACAGTAGGTTTTCAAGGGTCACTGTCAGGTCAGTTTAGCTCGAAGATGTATCATTTATTAAATCCAATGAAATGTTTCCATTATTTTTTTTTAGTTTTTATTTTTAAAACTCCTGTCTAAACTTTACAGCCCTGCGCTAGGACTTGACTGACTTCCAATGGGCTTTGGATCAGCTTTGTCCAAAAGGGAAACCAACTAGAAGCAACCGTGAAACTGACTAATGTGTTTTGAATCATCTGAGGTGCGTTTAAGATGGAAAGGGAATAAGTGGCATGAGGGCCCCATCCAGAACCCAGGGATTGGGCCCGTAGGGTGGAACATTCAGTGAGAAATTTGAATTGGCCGGCTTTAATAATCTAAAGGGCTGTTTGTGATACAGTTAAGGAAACTGGGTTTTTAAAAAGATTATTTGGATCTTGACCATGTTCCTTTGAGGCCCTGACTTCCCGATTGTATTTAATAATAAAAAAAAAAAAAAACGGTCGACATCCTGATGTCACCATTGGCACCATATGGGCATTTAGCTCAGGCAGTATAGACACAGGCATTGACATCCGGAGGTGCTTGGGTCAAGCCCCCCAAATAACCCATCCAAAGCTATTGTTCCCCGTGGAACTCTCTCATGGGTCAGTGAGGGCACACATGTAACTGGGAGCAGGATATGCCCTGCTATCTCACCTTCCTCTGGCCAGGGACCTCGTGGGCTCTTTTTAGTGGGCCGTGCTGGGGACGATCTGCTCATGAAACCAGAAAAGGTTTCAGCACAGCCCAGAGAACAAAGTGGCTCTGCCATGTGGATGAGAGAGGAGAATTGTGGTCAAAGCAAACATCCGGTGATACCAGCTGGTATCTGGTGAAAGGCACAAGAATGACACCCTGGGCTTGGTTCTGATGTCACACCAGGGTAACTCCACTGATGTCAGCAGGGTTATTCCTGATTGATCCCAGTGTAACTGACATCAGAATGAGGCTGCCAGTCATATGAAAGGGCCCCTCCAGGGCTCCCAGGATGTGAGCGCCAAATGTTTCAAGGTTTGGTGCAAATTTGGATGGAGGTTTGTTTTTTCTCACCAGCTTTAGGCTGAGATTTTTCAAAAGGGACTTTGATTTTGAGTGTCTTTATTTCAAGGTACTGTATTGACACCTTAAAGGGGGTCTAATTCTCAGGGAGTGGATTCTGAAAATCAAGCCCCTTAAAGGTATCTCAATTTGGACACCCCAAAAGCGGAGGCAACCAAAAACCATTAGTCCCCTTTGAAAGACATGGTCCTAATCTTTTGAGTATATATTAAAACCTCCAAGCTTAACTTTTTAAATGTTGCTTTACTCAGCTTCCTCATTAATCGGCTCCATTAATAGTCTGAAGTACTGTAATACAACTTTTTTTATTATTATCCACTGAAGCTTTTACCTTTAGACCTCTCAGCTGGTATTAAGTTGTAATCCCGCTACTTAACTCTTGTACAGGTTCGGAAGGGAGTAACGATCTCAAAATGTGAGTGTTAGAGCAGGCTGAAAAATCCTTCTTTCTCTTAAAAGAATTTAAAGTACAAAAAGACAAAAAAACAGTTATTTAAAACACTGATCAGAGTTGACCAATGTCTTAATTTATTGTCCAGTAGCTGCTGCTACCACTCTCTTTCTGTGTCTCTCTTGGACTGGAAAGTAGATGTGATCTCAAGGAGATTTTTATCTTGGCTTGTAGCATACCTTTTCTTAAAAAAAAATAAATTAAAATCAGTCACCAATCGGCCCTTCCAACTGACTCAGCTATCCACAAGTGAAAGGGTAGCTGTAAGAATCAACAGCTAGGAATAAGCATTCCAGATGTGTTTGATGTCTTCTCTTCTGTTCATCGGCTGGGGGACTAGAAGTAACTATATAATGAATGTGGCTTTCTGTATCTTAATTTGTTGGAGGAAATCATCCAAGAGCTGTCAATAATCAAATGCTGCAAGGATTTGATCCACAGCCCACCGGAATACTAGGAAAGACTCCTGTTGATTTCAGTGGGGTTAGGATTGTGGGACCCAACTGGAAGTCAATGGGAGTTGGAGGATTAACTCCATTGGGTGCTTTTGAAAATCCTGCTCTCAACACATGAAGAAATATGAGTTTCTCCTGGGGCTCCGGGGGGGGGGGGAAGGGGGAGGGAGGGGTTGGTGAGAACCTGGTGTGAGCCTTGATCAAAGGGAGGGGAGGGTGGAAAGCAGGTGATTTTCCCCAACTGTTGATCTGGTAATGAAACAGGACATCTATTATGAAAATCAACTCACGGTAGGTACCGTGTAAGGCAGCATCTTAACAAACCCTGGGCTTGTGTGGCTAGGGGACATGGTGCAAATCTTTGGTTACCTTCTCTGCTTCCCCCACCTGCTTCAGATGCTGATTGGTTTATAGGGCCTGATTCGGTGAGGTGGTGAGTGCCCTCAGCTCCAGTGGGCTCATAGTCAAGAAAGGAAGCCCAAAAATGGGATTTCAGTGATTCCACATCTGAAGTTCTGGCTCTGCGCCTGCTGCCTTATCCCATGACCTGCAGTACACAGCATGTCTTGACTGCCTGGAAAGCTTCAGCGAGCCCAGGATGCAGCTGCCCTCCAGCCCCAGGGGTACTGAATTCACAACAGTGCTTCTGACTCTGCAGTCACTCCCCCTTCAAACCCGGGTGGTTACAGTCTGTCACCCTGTTTTAACTGAACTTCTGACCCGTGGAACTTTCTTCTTCCAGGTGTCAATCAAAGGCTGGACACTGCCAATGCATGGTGGAAGGTGCAGGTATTTGTCCTGGCTTGTGGCTTAACACCAGCTAGCCAATGGAAAGTCAGTTGGATGTAGCGTGTTTCCCAGCAGCAGCAGCATTGGCTTTTAGGGATCCCTTTTTGGGTAGCCCACATGCTAAGGTGATGGGCAGTCTTTAACTGTTGAAATCAGAGCTTAGCTGACAAGGCTCCGGCCACAGAGGACTCCCTATCCCATAGCAGTATTGGCTTGGCAAGGAGGTACATATTTGTTCAGCTGAGGTCTCGTTCTCAAAGCCCGTATCAGTAGCTCCCGTCGCCTTCACCCGGAGCTGTAGGCATTTGGCACTTCGGAAGATCATGTGGCCCTAACGCAAGACCCAGAAGGAGGTGATCTATTAAGTCGGAAAGTAACTTTTCCCAGTAGTCACATTCAAACCCTACGGCCACTCTTCCAATTCTGCCCTTTCCTGCTGCCTGGCTTTGCGAGAGGTTTTCTGGGCGGTGAGCAGAGCAGAACCTGAGGTGATGTCGTGACTGCGGGCAGGAGTCCTGATGTAGAGAAGGGCTCAAATCAAAATGCTGGATTCCCCCCGAACTTTGCAGGGGTTCTGATTCTGGATCCGCTTTGATGACTGACCCCTTGGACTACCCCAAACCCTGGGTCCGCACACATGGGAATTTAGGAGCATTCAGAATCCAAATCTGCAGCTGCACTGGTGGAACCGGGGCTCAGGTGTGCTGAAAGCCTGGCCCAAATGTTGATAGAGATAGCTGGGATACTCCTGAAACCGGATCCAATGTTTCCTAGCCTCGCTGGCCCTGTCTGATCTCGGTGTCTCTGCAGTGAAGCCACTTCAGATTTACACTGATGTAAACACAAGCAGAATCTGGACCAGAGTCAATAATGGGCCCTGCTACAGGCTGCAGAGTTTCTTTGCACATTGACAGTTCCATACTCTGTTCTTCTCTTAGAATGACAAAGGTCCCATATATGGTAACCTGCCTTGCTCAGTTTGAGCCTTTAGCTTTTGGTATAATTCAAAGCTAGCTAATCTCCAGCCCAGAATCTGATTCCCCCTCCTGCACAGAGGCTTTGTTCCAATTAAAGTGGTTAGTTAAAAATGAAAAGGAATTTTTTTCTCCTTCTATTATTATAAATGTTCATAATCTGCAGCACTCTCTGGGCTTCCAGGCTTTGAAAGGCTTTTGGCACTGAAACATTTATTAGAATAACTGAGTCTTGTGAGGCACGTAGCCAGCTGCTCTGCCGTCCTGAGCAAATACAAATCCATTCCAGTGTTTGGAGGGAAAAGCTAGCTGGAAGGAGGTCTGAACTCTTAGAAGAATATATGTGTGTGTGTATATATATATATGTATGTAATTTACATATGTATATACATATATACTTGTGTGTACACACACACGCAGCTTTAATTCAAGCCGGCTATGTAAACTAAGTGGGAGGAAACTATTGTCGTAGATTTAAGAGTGCTAAATTCTGCAGAGACTTTGGACCAGCTCCTCAGCCGGAGGAGTCAGTTGACATCAGCTGAGGATCTGGCCCCTTTTTCCTTTCTTGACCCTTTCTCAGCAAGGGCCTGAGCCAAAGCCTGGGGACGCTGATGGAAAGCCTCCCATTGACTTTGGTGGCTTTTGTACGAGGGGCCTAGAGGCAACTCAGCACATAGTGCCTAGTTATTGTGTCAGGCTATTCCAAACCATTTTCAAGGGGATTGCATTTGCTGACTTCCCCTTTCCTCCATGCTCTTTGTCCAGTGCAGACATAGAGGAAGATCAGTCAGGTAAACGGACACAGAGCTTTCAAAGGCCTCTCAGTTATTCCCTTCTGACACCAAGTGTCTTGTGCCTCCAGATCACTGGACATCCTAAGTATCTACAGAAAAGCTCAGTCTGGAGTGGCACCTTTATGGAAAGTTTTGGATTTGGAACAACTCGACACAGAAGATTTCAGTGAGCTGCCCAGAATTTTTAAGATCCTGCCACCGGATCTTGCTCAATGCATTTTCAAAGACCTCAAGGGTACCAGTGACTTTCTGAGCATAAACCACCTCTGTTTTGGCTCCCAGAGGTCTAAGTCATACACATACAGTTGACAATCAAACCAGACAAAACAAATTATAATAATATCTCTCTCCCCACATTGTTTGGTAAATCTGCTTTTAAAAATCACTGATGAAGCAACGCACTTATTTAACACTAACGTTCAGCACCACATCTCCGGGATAAAATGCCACCCATTGGTTATTCTGTAAATAAACACAAAGCCAACTTGTATACATTGAAAAACAAAACCATTGATATCCATCCAAAAAACCCAACCCAACCCCCCATCTCTTTCCCGAAGATTTCAGTAATAAATCTTTCCTTTCCTTTTTGGGGCTGATTAAAAAGCCCAAGTAGGAGAATGAAAAGTCTTTGGCAGCAGTTGAAATTTCAGTGTTTTACTATTCAACAAGTGGGGGAGGGGAAAATGCATGTAAATATTTTTAATAGGAAACATATCTTAAACAGAACATTTTTTGTATGTACATAACTCTCCTCGAGTTTAGTACTTAAATTGCTTCATAGTTCCTGTTAAAAACAAAAATAAAATAAATAAAAATGTTTGTTACTTGTTTTTGTCCTGACTCAATGGCCAAAACTTTAATAATAAATAATAATAATAATAATAATAAAGCCTATCAAATAATCTTTGCCAATGGATCTAGCACTGTAATGGTACTGTCTATTTTTTTTAATGATTTCTGTGCTGTGCCCATTTATAAAAGGAAAAATAAAGTCATTTAAACATGGATCGCTGGGAGCTTTGTGTTCTGTGGCTTATTTCTGGTCCCTGGGGGATTGTTGCACCAACATGTGAGGAGGGCTAAACAAAGAGCTAGAGCTTGTTATCCAGGCTGCTCCAGTTAGATAGCATCAGGCGAGAGGCTGTGTTTAATTAATGGTCTCCATAGCAACTCTTCAGCCACCTTAGAGTGACAGCAGCTCCCCTCTACATGGTCTAGCCGAGTGCAACCCAATTAAGTTTTGTGCTCAGCACATCACAATTCCTTGCTCATCTTGCCACAAAAGGGAGACCATAACACCTGGGCTTGGTAGCTGAGTCTAGGAAGGGCTGCATGGTGGAAGGCTGCTATTAATACATTTATAATTACATATAGGGATCCCTTCACACACCACCAGAATGCTGCCACCACTGGGGTGGAACGTGGCAGCTGTTTAATGGTTCACAGGAACACTAACAATAGTGTACAACAGGAAGTGAAGATGACTGCACCCCGCTGAAAGTGCAGGAAGAATTTAATGTAATTGCCAGAGCTAGAATTTGGCTAGGTCTCCTGGGTGGGGGAAAAGGGGAGATGGTCTTCAAAGTGCCTTTGGTTTTGAAGACCATGAGTGGTCAGCGCTTTGGATTTGTGACTCAGCCAGAAGACAACGCCTGTAGCAGTGCACAGTCACCTTGCACCACTGAGTCAAAGAAAACCCCTGCTAAAATGCCAGCACCACTTCCTGACGTACCCTGGGATTTCCTTGACACTCTGCCATCAAAGACAGACCAGGACCAACCCTCATAGTTTGTCAGAACTGATGGCAGCTCAGCCCAGGGTAGTATCTCTGCAGCTATGCTCAGTGCACTGTGCTAAGCAGACTTCTGCTTTCTAACAACTACGTGAGAGGATACCAGAGAATATAAATGACCATCCAGTAATTATTGAGCTACTGTCTAAGTATCCAGAGAGCCTAACAGCAGCGCTTACGGGGGATGCAAGGGGTGTAGAGGTGTGCTGAACTCCGCAAGGAATTACCTATACAGGCAAAAGTGCATGAATGATGAAATCATGTATAATTTACACACATAGTTTAATAAGGCAGGCGCTTTGCTTGTCATTTGCAATGCCTCTTGGACAATTGATCTTTGCACCGTCCATCAGCGATCCTTGCATCTAACACCAACAGCGTGTTCGGTGCTTTTCAGGCAGTAATAAGCTAAAGCAGCAGGTCCCCTTTACCTGTCCTAGCCAAACGCTAGGAGGTTCCTGCCTCTACAGATGGAGGATGGGTGAGGTGATGCAACGCTGTTGCTAACTGATTTGAATTCAGGAGCTGAACGTGTGACTTTCCTAGCTAATAAACCCAAGTGAAACCCAAGTGTTCACTGGCAGTTAATACTGGTGAACAATTTGGCAGCAAACGTACTGTCTGCTTCCTAAAGGAGACAGCTGGCCACTGGTTTGTTACCAAGGCTCCCATGTTATAGACTTCAGAATTCCCAGGGGTCGGCTGTATTCATGGCAAGAAGAGGCTGCGGTGATGCTGCCTGATTGTTGGTGGCCCCAGGTGGCCAGACCTGGCTGCCAGCCAGAGGAGGAAGCCAGTCTTTTAAGTGTCCGTGTTGCTAACGTGATGTTGCAGTGCTGTGGTGGATTCTCGTGAATTGCTGTTTCCCTGCTATTTTATATTAGTGACATAAAACCCTTTCCCCAAACTTTCCCACGCTGGCTCAGAAATGTGGGATAGCTCCCTTACTGCTATTTGCGGACAGACCATTGCTGCATCAAGGCCACTATTCAGCCTCAAGCAGTGGCCATTGCCTGATATTACAGAGGACCGTGTGGCCCCCCCGCTCTCCCCCGCCCACAGTTCAAGCTATAAGGGGTGAGGAGTGGGCAGATCCGGAGTCTTTCCTGACTACAGCAATGGCTAATGCCACATGTCATGAGATCTCGTTATCCATATCATCACATCAGAAAATTTCCCTTCTTCTTCAAGTGCTTGCTCACGTCCATTCTGTTCTAGGTGTGCACGCCCACGGGTGCGGTTGTCGGAGAGTTTTGCCCTAGCGGCATCCATACAGTCAGCTGTGGCGCCCTCGTGAGGGCCACGCTCATGCGTCAGAATATCAGGCGCCGCCGGCCCGACGTGCTCTCAGTTCTTTCTTACCGCCCGTGGTGATTAGTCAGTGCCTTTTCCTTGTCTAGCAAGGGCTAGTGTCAGGGAGCTCAAAGCGGTTTGCCTGGCCTGCCAGGCTTTCTTGCCCTGCCTGATGGGCAAGGTGGTGCAGGTCCTGACGGACAATACCGCCGCAGTGTATCATATCAACAGGCAGGGCAGAGCGAAGTCGTCGGCCCTTTGCCAAGAAGCTCTCCGCCTTTGGGACTTCTGTGTGCGGCAGGCCATTCATCTGGTAGCTGCGCATCTGCCTGGGACCAGGAACGTGTTAGCAGATTGCCCCAGCAGGACCGTCTCATCTCACCACGAGTGGTTGCTCCATTCAGAGGCGGCGAGTATGAACTTCCGAAGGTGGGGAACTCCCTAGGTGGACTTGTTCATGTCCCATCAGAACACGAAATGCCACGTGTTCTGTTCACTCCAGGGGCTCCCTGTCAGATGCTTTCTTGCTCCCATGGTCAGGTGCCCTGATGTACGCCTTCCCACCGGTGGTGTTGATCCACAGAGTCCTTGAGAAGATCAAACAGCACAGGGTGAAGGTTATCCTGATAGCCCCTGCATGGCCTCGACAGAACTGGTTCAGCACCCTGCTGGTCCTTTTGGTAGCCACCCCTCCGCGGCTCCCTCTTTGGCCGGACCTGCTGTCCCAAGACCACACCAGTCTCCTGCACCGGAACCTGGAGACGTTGCACTTGACAGCATGGCTACTGCATGGCTGAATGCGGAAGACCTGGAATGGTCGGCCCGGGTGCAACAGGTCTTGCTGGATAGCAGAAAGCCCTCCACCAGAGCGATCTACCAGGCCAAGTGGAAAAGGTTCACATGCTGGGCCTCAGAATGACGTATCCAGGCCAAACAGGCCTCACTGCAGGCGATCCTGGATTATCTTCTGTACCTCAAACTTCAAGGATTGTTCCTGTCATCAGCCAGGGTCCACCTAGCCGTTATTTCAGCCTTCCACCCTCTGTTCCAAGGCAGGTCAGTCTTAGCTCATGATATGATGGCCCGGTTTTTGAAAGGTCTGGAGCATCTCTACCCTCACATCCGGTATCCGGTCCATCTCTGGGACTTGAAACTTGTGCTGTCACTGCTCATGGGGCCTCCTTTCGAGCCTCTGGCTTCCTGCTCTCTTCTTCTCTCCTGGAAGGTTTAGTTCCTGGTTGCGGTAACATCTGCCTGCAGGGTGTCCGAGATCAGGAAGCTTATTTCAGAACTGCCCTATACGGTATTCTACAAGGATAAGGTCCAGCTGAGGCCGCACCAGCGTTCCTGCCCAAGGTAGTTTCCCAGTTTCATACCGACCACGACATATGCTTACCTGTCTTCTTCCCAAAGCCTCATAACTGGGAAGAGGAAAGCAGGTTGCATGCCCTGGACGTCAGGAGGGCACTCGCCTTCTACATCGACAGGACAAAGCCGTTTCGCAAGTCGACGCAGCTGTTCATTGTGGTGGCAGACGGGGTGAAAGGTCGCCAGTGTCTGATCATAGGATTCCATCCTGGATCACGGCCTTCATCCACTACTGCTAGGAGCTGGTGAAAGTGCCTCTGCCGGCTATTGTGACAGCACACTCGACTAAAGTGCAAGCGTCATCGGCGGCCTCCCTGGCACAGGTGCCAATCCAGGAGATCTGTAGGGCTGCTACCTTGTCATCTGTCCACACGTTCACATCTCATTATGCACTTACCAAGCAAGCGCGAGACGATGCTGGCTTTGGCAGAGCAATGCTGCAAGCCGCGCGACTGTGAACTCCGAACCCACCTCTACTGACGCTGCTTGTGAGTCACCTAGAATGCAATCGACATGAGCAAGCACTCGAAGAAGAAAAAACAGTTACCTACCTTGCGTAACTCTTGTTCTTCGAGATGTGTTGCTCACGTCTATTCCATTACCTGCCCTCCTGCCCCTCTGCCGGAGTTGCCGGCAAGAAGGGACTGAGAGGGGGTAGAGCTGGTGATGTCTGATATACCGACGCACGACCATGGCACCAAAGGGGCGCCACAGCCGGCCACACGGATACCACTAAGGCAAAGATCTCCAACGACCACGCAAGTGGGCGCGCGCACATCTAGAATGGAAAGGACGTGAGCAACCCATTTCAAAGAACAACAGTTATGAAAGCTCGGTCACCATTTTATCCCTTTGAAACAATCTCCAGGTCTGTCTAACACTGCAATCAGAGGTACGACTGCAGCACATGTAGATATACCTGAGCTCACTTTGATCCGGACACGCTCGCCCAGAACCCTGGATACACACTTGAGCAAGCCAGCCCCTGTTGCAGCATCATGACTAGCTACAGCTAGCTAGACTGAAGTTCGCTCCGGTATGTCTACGCATGCTGCTGCAATCCCACTCTGATTGCAGGGTAGATTGCCATGTCCTGCTGGGGCCGAGAGCTCCCTGGGTCATGCTCCATCCATGGTGCATAAAGGGGTGAATCCATTTATTGGGGCCACCCATTCAGTTTTCCAAACTGTGCTCTGAACAAACATACTCATGACTTCATGATGTGGGCAGTCAGACTACCCAGAGGCTTAGCAGCAGCAGCTGGGCTGCTGCCATTAACCACTAAGCGAACAACTGCTTACACGTAGGTGTGGGGAGTTTGGGCTGAAGGCTTGAAACCAGCGCTAATTATTCCCCTTCCCAATGGCTTAGTGATTTTCCCATCAGCAGTTCTGTGAATGAGCCATTCCAGCATCAGAGCTGGCTTAGGAATTCCAGCTCCCCCTGACATAGCAGATGCATTAGGTTAGAAGAAAGTAAGACCTCCCTGCAGAAAGCAATACAGCGTGACTGAAATGTCCGTCTGCTTCAGGAATGGGATGCGGAATAATACAGAAAATATGCTAATGCTATGGCTTTCTGTTTGGTGTTCGTACACCGCCTAGCACAATGGGGTTCTGGTCCAGGACTGGCGCTCCCAGGTGCTGCAGTAATATAAATAATAACACTAATAGTAAATTAATATCTCACTTGAAGTACTGTGACTTTTTCTGGTCACCCTAGGTAAAATTCGCTAAAATATTTAAAGTTGAGTCACTTAGGTACTTCTGAGACTGTTCCCCCTAGACAACAAAGGCTTTACAGAGCAGAAGTCAAGCGAGTTCAGACCCTGGTGGCTAGACTGGTCAGGGGCGTGGAAAAATATCCACAGGGAAAGGGATTGAAAAGTCTGACTATCTTGGAGAGGAGACTAATCAGAGGGGAGATGATAATGATATAGAAAAACGATGACTGGTCGAAGGGAGATAGATCAGGTGCTGCTCTTCACTGCGCCTCCTATAATAAAAGTCAGTGAAACTGAATGGTGGCAAACTCAAATCTGATCAAAGGAATAAGAATTTGTGCATGGTTAACCTGTGGAACTCACTGCCACAGGATATCAGGAGGCTAAGATAGGATTAATAGGATTCCAAAAGAAGATTAGGCCTTTACATGAATAACAAGAACATCCACAGTTATAATAACAAGGCTGAAAGACAAATCAGCAAACAACAAAATCTGGAGAGGTGTGGAAGGGATCTAAATCCTCCAGCTTCAGGTCATAAGCCAACGTCTTACTAATGAGGTCAGGAAGCAACTTTCACTGTGGGCAGGTTATTGCATAACCTCCTACTGCAGGGCTTGCTGCAGCTTCATTCTAGAGCAGCTGGGACTGGCTCCTGTCAGACGAGGCACTCGACTAGATGAGCTACTGGGGGAATCCAAGCTGGCAGTTCCTAAATCAGGGCTGAATGGCTAAGTGTTGAAAGGGCAGGCAATACACACCTTTAACAGTGCCCCGGTGCATGTTTTTATTCCAGAGTGGCCCCCATCCTGCTCCCACTGAAGGCAATGGGAGTTTTGCCAGTGACTTCAAAGGGAACAGCGCTGGGCCCAAAGTTTTTAACTACTTGATCCTCAGAAATTAAGGCAGTCAGACATTCATCTTGGGTCTGCTTTGCAGGGGTGCTGGGCCCACAATTCCAGCCAAGGTCAATGGGAACTTCAGGTGCCCAGCACCTCTGGCAATCAGACCCCAGGGGCCTGCTTCTCCATTACCCTGCACTAAATGTTGCCATTTATACCCGTGTAAAGATAGGGTGAAATGCTGCCAGATCACACCAGTGGTCTTTTGCAGTCATGTCGCGCTAGCATAAATGAAGACATGAAGTGCAGGGTAATGGCCAAGCAGGTCCCACATAATTTTCACGGTCCCTGACTCCCATGACTGATAGAGCAGACTTCTATCTGTATTGGAGTGAGCCGCATCTGCACAATCCCACAGAGGGCCAGGGACAGATGCATTAGAACTTTATGAGCTGTTTCATTTTAATGCATTGATTTTGATGTTTGGGCCGGTGGGGGTGAGATGAGTGAAATGAATTAAATTTGGGGCTGGGTATAATGGGCAGGTGGTTGCTGGGTAAAGGAGCAGCAGAGAGGCAAAGTTCTTTGGATCTTATGTCTGTTTTTGAAAAAAAAATCAAATACTAAAACGACCTAGTGTTTCCTTTGCTCGTTATTTATACTGTTTAGCGCCTATCTAGCACTTACAGGAATCCACTGGTTGTGTAACTGTGATGACCTTGGTGGGGAGCAAGGGTCACACTTAGAGGATTATGCATGAAATATACAAGAGCATCCTTAACTTGGCCTGATCTTTGCATGTTCCCTGCATTACATCTTGGATAAAACCAAAGATATTTTAATCTGTGGATCTCAAAGCACTTTAATAAGGCTGATCCTTACTATCTGTATTTTACAGACAGGGAAATCAAGGCAGAAAGGTGACCTGACTTGCCCCAGGTCATGCAGTGAGTCAGTGATGGAGCTGGGAATAGACACCAGGTGTGCTGAATCCCAGTGTCAGTGCATTGCATGAGGCCGCCTTCTTAGAACATGGACTAGAATAGGATTTTATATCGTACTCATCACTACAGGAGCTGGGCCCCTATCATGCCAGTGAGACTGGAGACTCACTTTGCAATCATAAGCCAGCCACTGTCGCATTCCTCTGTGTTCTGTGGGGGACCCTGCTGAATAATACAAGAGGAGCTACCCTGGATGCCTTGGCAGGTGATGCCATGACAGTGCCTGGCGAGAAGATTGGCAGGTCTCCAGACCAGTGAGAAGGAACAGACCCACCTGGCACATGCCATCGAAAACCAAGAGGTTGGACTGATGATGGTGCCTTCAGAAGTGCCCCCAGCGCTGGACTTTGGCCCATAGCTAGTGAGTGCTACCCCTTCGTTGTGATAGCTGGGCTGGCGAGCTCGGTTTACTGAGCCAGCCCTGTGTTTGGCCTGGTTCAGGTGGCAGCGTACGATGCTGAGGCGCTCCCAGGAGATGTGGCCATTGCTGGTCTTGTGCCAATGCCACCCGGGTTTCCTTCTGGTCTTTCTTTGATTGGATGCCAACCGTTTTTCAATGCTGCTTGTGGCTGGCGACAGCACAGCTGCTATGAGCAATGTTGGCAGGTTCCCATTGTGGTTTCATGGCTGCTCTGCAGCAGGGAGGAGCAGGATTCCCTGAACTGTTCCCCCAGGTGTCGCTGAAGGGACGAGAATTTCAAGGCATTGATAAAATAGCTTCAGGGATGTACAGGGACGTTGCTGCTTGTGAGTGGCCTCCCCAGCCTAGCCACTCTGCAGATCCCCTATAGCCACAGATTCTAATCCAGAAGGGTCCGCTGGCGCTCATCTTCCTCCTAGCTCATGTGCTCTGTTAGGAGTGGGGACCCCCTCATTGCCCCGGGGAGCGCCCTGGTGAGATCTTGCCAGGCTGGGCTAGGTGCGTAGCGAGATGGGAGACCACCAATGCTGCGCAGGAACTGGAACTGGTGACCCAGCAGCTGCCCCTCTTTCTGCCTGAGTCAGGACAGGCGCAATGCACCCAAAATAGCAGCCTGGCTACAGTGGCGGCTCCAGCTGGCCGCCCAAGTACAAGCCTAAGATTCAGACAGGATTGAACTGGGGCCGCTAGCTGGAGCTGCTGCGGCTACGCTGCTCGTTTTAGCTCACTTAAGCTAAGCTAGCTCAGGTACATCCACCTGAGCTGGAAATGACACTTCCCGGGGCACTGCAGAGGTGCCTTTGGAGCGTGAGCTTCTCAGGGAAGGACTCTTGGGCCTGATTCTCCATTGCCCTGCGCCTTGTGCTGTCGTTTACACTCGTGGGCAAAACGCCACCTTCGGTGTCAGTGACTGCACAAAGCATAGGACAGCAGGGGGCACCAGAACCGGGGGCACAGAGGGACAAGGTCTCGGGGGGAAGAGGTGGTGTGAGGGTGTGGGCTCGGAGAGAAGGGGGGGCATGGGGGTGGGGGCTTGGAGAGAAGAGACGACATAGGGGTGGTGCCTCAAGGGGAAGGGGCAGCATGGGGGGCGGGGCCATGGCTCAGGCACCCCCCACTTCTGCTGCTGCTGGCAGCACCTTTGGCTCCTGATTCGGGACTAGCACACCCGCAGCGCAACAGGACGTCTGTGACAACAATGATCAGCGACAGCCAAGTGCACAGACAAGTGCGCCAGCTTGTGTGTACTCCCTTTAATATGATAGCAGTAATTCTGCACCCACTGCTGCAGCATCCACCCCAGGAGCTGAGCAAAGGCCGTTAGCAGAAGCAGCCTCGCTATTTATAATGTCTAGTGTAGCTGCTCCCAGAGCCCTTTCCACAGGCAGGAAATCCCTTGGAGAGAAAACAATAACCCCCTACTGGAGAGTGACCGGATAAAACTCCTAGCCCTGGTGAAAAAGGCAGGACCTGGGCTGCCTGGGTCTGGCTGGCCCACAAACCTAGATGTATGGTCTATATTAGGCTTACAAGGCCACGCCCATTTTCTCTTCCTGCTCTGCATGACACCACTTCCTGAGCACAGGCAGATATTAATAGGCCTCCAATAAAGCAGCCAAAGAGCTCCTATTTTTTCCCCTTGAGCTGACTGGCATCTCTAGCCTTAATTAACCCTATGGGATCAATCACCTACAGTGGTGCCGGAACTAGGGACACTGCTGCACCCCCTGGTTTGAAGCATAATAACAAACACCAAATACATGGTTTCCATCACCAGCACCCCCACTATAACAATGTTCCAGACCCGTGGTCACCCATGTATCCCTCTTTTAACAGTCCCAAGATCCATCTGTGCTTCACATAAGGCAGGTTTCCCATATCAGGCCCTGCCTTTCCTGGATCCAGGATGGTATTTTGCTCCGACTAGAGAAGGCCGAAACAGAACAGAAATTCTGCAGAATTTTTTTTTTCTTCCCAAATTAGAAGAAAACCAAACATTTCAATATTTCCCACAGAATGAAATTTTGGAAAACTCTCATTTGGGGGTCAATCGAAACGTTTCATTGAGATAAATTGAAATGGTTTGTTCTGATTTTGACCTTCTATTATAACTTATGAATGCAAAGAAAATATATCTCAAAAGCGTTTGTTGTTGTGAAACAAACAAACAAACAAAAATCTAAAGAGTCCCTTCTGATAAGGTCAAATCACAATTTTATCAAATTTGACACATTCCCATGGAAAATTTGCAGCAGGTTCCACCCTCTGAGAACAGCAGCCTGGTGACTTTATTGCTCCTCTCTCTGACCTTGGCCTCGCAAACATCTGCAAGAAGCTGAGCTGGCCTTTCACACATCCTCATCTTGGGGTGTTTAATAATAATGGATTGTTTTAGCACTGGTCTCACACTGCTGGAGCCTGAAATCATCTATCTATAGAACAGGTATAGCATGAGTCCTGACAGGGTGAGTAACCACCCACACACACAGCATCCCTAGCACTCACAGCAGGGTCTGGTACAGTAAGACCGGTCAGAAAATGGGTGGGTTTTTTTCTTCCCATGGAAAATTACAACTTTTCGGAGAAAAACCAAAAAGAAAACTAGTTCAATTTGGAAATGCTGTCACAATGCATCATGGGAGGTGTAGGCCCAGGGTCTCATGGGCCCATTCTCCTGTATGGGCTGGCCTCTCTCACTGAAGTACTTCTCCCATGATGCATCATGGTCTCCCTTCAATTATGTGAAACTCTGCAAATTAGCTCATTTAACAATTTGCCATATCACAGTTTTATACAACTTATTTACAAATATGCAAATTAACCTCTTTACATTTGCATGATCAGCCTGGAAATAAAGCATACTTTTTTTAACAGTGAGGGTAAAAATACATTGGAATAAGTTACCAAGCATTGTGGTGGCTTCTCCTTCACTGACAATTTTTAAATGAAGATGGGATGCTTTCTTCTAAAAGCTCTGCTCTGGGGATTGTTTGGGGGAAGTTCTTTTGCCTGTGTTTTACAGGAGGTCAGATTTGCTGAGCACAATGGTTCCCTGCTGGCCTCGGTAGATATGAATCCATAAGGTGTCACAGATAGAGTGGAACAAAACTTGGAAGTGCTGATGTTGTTTGATTATTTTTTTGCCCATCACTCAGCCTGGCCAGTGAAACTAGACTGATATATTTCTAATCAGTTTCATTTGCAGGTTCTCATGCACTCGCATATTGTGCCGCACTATTTGGGTTGTGAGAAGCTTATTGCTTGAACAATAATAATACCTAATGCTGCATCTTGTCAAAAGAGGATCTCAAAGCTTGTGTAAGTATCATTAGCCCTATGCGAAAAGTGGGGAAACTGAGGCAGAGAGAGGAAATCTGAGACCAGAACCCCAGCCTTTTGAGTCCCAGTGCCATGTGCTAACCACTAGACAACGCTCCTTATTTTTGATTTTCTGGACAAATGAAAGGGGACCTTCAGAATGTAAAACATCCCCTGAATATTTCTGTGGATGTTAAGTTTTATAAAAGTTTGTTTCTACCACACCTGCATTTGTGGCTTAAAGCAAGCCATGCCCTTTAATGTTCACTTTGAACCACATTCATTGTTGGGGTCGCATATCAATAGAGCAGTGAGATGGTTTGAAGTGAAAGCAAGCAAAATAAATAAATGCAAGCCTTAGCTGAAAAGCTGCAAGTGTCTTTTTCAAACTTTCCAGGAAGCCACTGCCAGGGGGAAAAAAACAAACAAACCGCTTCTCCTTTGAATGATTATAATTTGAGAGACTGCAGAGCCCCTGAACAGCCTATGTCGGTTTCTCTGCCTTATTATTTTGGACAGAAAAAGTTCCCAGATGTAGTCCTGAGCGTCAGGGGCTGTGCTGAGAACTTCCAGCTGTCAATACAGACTTCAGAGTACTTCAGTGG
This sequence comes from Chelonia mydas, assembly GCF_015237465.2. Lineage (NCBI taxonomy): Eukaryota > Metazoa > Chordata > Testudines > Cheloniidae > Chelonia > Chelonia mydas. Next base: position 14,803,698 of record NC_051259.2, on the reverse strand, counting down.
TTAAGAACTGCTGGATCCTAAAGAAACCCCAAATGAGCTGCTGAAGAGGGTGTGGAATGTTTTATTCAGGCGCCGTACTGCAAACACTTCCTGAATGCCCTTATTCCTGCATAAAATATTACAACCCCTCTGTACTAGGGCTGGGCAAAGCAGTGGGATGAAATAGGAACTGATCTGAAAATCTGCCTGTAACACAAACTAAGCCTTTTTTTAAGATAAAAAGTAAATATAAAGCAACAACAAGTAAAAACAAAAGTAAACGCAGAAATTGCCATCTCAGATCAGCCCATTGGTGCAGTTAGTTCAAAAGCCTGTTTCTGACAATGGCCAGCACCAAATGCATCAGAGGTAGGGGCGAGGGACCCTGCAGTGTGCAGTTTTGGGATAACCTGCCCCCAAGGAAAGACTTCTCCTAACTGCAAATAGCTACAGGTTGGTTCATGCCCTGTAGCATGACAGTTAATATTACTCCCAAAACTCCAGTTTATTTTTAAAAATATTTACTGCTTTATCTTTGGATGTTCTCCATGTAAATGTCCTATCACTTGGGAATCCTTCTGAATGATACTTTGTGGCAATGAGTTCTACAGTTTAATGATGTGGGGAAAAAAGTATATTTCCTTTTATCTGGTTAAAATATACTGTCTTTCAATTTCCCCTGGTATCAAATGACAGGTCGAAGATAGGTGCTCCAAAAACACAGGCCTCTTCACACTTGAGTTAAAGCAAAAACCATCAACCAACATGAGTAGCTATCTGCAGACCTCCAGCCGTTAGAGGGCTTGACAAACACAAACACACACAAGCAGTGCTGCTTTTGTCCAGTGGAGGGCACCGACACATGAGCAAATCTGATACTGTCTTTAAAGATACTTTGTCACTCTGCTAACCTGTGTCAAATTTCTACCTAGCACCTTCCCCAGGCCCCTCCCACCCCGCCTGCCTCCCTGCTACAAATTTAAAGAAACAATCCGATATCCTCACACTTGCTCCCTCCCATAGCTGTATATGTCACAGCATCTCCCCTGTCCTGTAGGATAATGCAGTCTGTGCGCTTGGCTTGCACAGGAGACCTATTGCACCTATCTCAGTATTCGTGTTTACTGAATGTTTTTCACAGACTCTTCCCTCCCCAGCTCACATACTTGGGGGCAACTTACGTGGGAAGATCTTGTCTCCTTTCGGTATTTTTGCCACCCAGAAGCTGCAGTCCTATGAGATAGAGCAGACCTCCGTGCCAAGCAATATCATCAATGCTTAATGATTATTATTATAATAAATTACTACACATCCTAATAATGAACACTCTTGAATTAGTTCTGCCTCCTAACGAGCTCCCTTGAAACCTTTTAAAACACAAATCCCAATAAACACAAACATTGGCACTCCCACACAAAGATCAGAACCCGCTCCAGGCCCCTGCTCCTGCTGGATTGGCGACATCGGAATGATTTCTATAGCAACAGGCTGTGCTGTCTTAGACACAAGACTCTGACTTCCCGGCAGGAGTGGAGTGAGCCACTGACCTGTGAAGCAGAGACCACTTATACGCACTAATGCCTTCAACAATAGCAAAAGGAACACACCGCAAAATGCCGCTGGAGTGAATTCCTTGCTGGTTTGCATGTTCTCTTATTCCACATTTGCACCATTGCAACCTGTGGCCACCACAGACCCATCACCAAAGCATGCGCAGCTCCAGTATGTTTATTCCCAGGCTTGGGGAGTAGAGAGCTCAAAGTGTCACTGAATTTCTGGTTGCTGGAGACTCCTGTTGCTAACTCTCTGGGTCTGTCTACACTGCAGTCAGACATATGATTGCCACAGGGGCTGCCTTATCTATGCAGCGAAGACATGGCATGGGCTTCAGTGCCGGCTGCACCAGCCTGCCAGGGCCATGGGTACATACTTGCATTGCTAGCCCATGCTGAAGCCTGCGCTGTATCGTCACTGCTATTTTTAGCTCTGCCAGCTAGATTAATCACACCTCCAATTGCTGCGCAGACATAACCCTCTGTGGCTGAGCAATGGAAAATTGACCATGGCCATGCTGGTGAAACCCAGGCATTGGCACGAGCGATTTCAGGGTTGGAGACCATGGAGGAGGAGAGTTTCTCTGCCATGGAGCACTCTTGGATGATCCTTAGAGCACTGTAGCATACAGGAGGGTGTATATCATGTGCATGACTATCCTCCACTAGCTAAGGGACCGCTTCACCTGGAATGGTCCCTTGGAATATGTGTGAACTACTTACACAATCTGTTCCACCTTGCATGTAGCTGCCACACTGAGTACCTTTCCTCGAGCTGAAGAAGAGCTCTGTGTCAGCTTGAAAGCTGGTCTCTTTCACCCACAGAAGTTGGCCCAATAAAGGATACTACCTCACCCTGCTTGTCTCTCTACTAGATAGGGGCAGAGTTGCTCGTGTGAGTGTAAGCACCTCTGGCTTCTTCTCGACAGCCCAGCTCCTGTGTATGTGTGAGCCACTCCTGGACAGACCCCAATCTGCCTGTCTGTGGTTGTCATGCCATCCAGGTCTGCAACAAGCCTCTAAACCCTAATTATTTTGCCTGCCAGCAGTGATTTTCCTTTTTCTCAAGTGTTAGAGGCCACTTTTCATTGCTGCCAAGGCAACCCACTGCTCAACATATATTATGCATCCCTCTCTGTTCCTGATCCACTCAGGACATGAGGCTATTCCAGCTCTTACCTGGGGAGCCTGGCTTGTTAGCTCCAGCTACAGTGACTTGGGCTTCTGGCTCAGTAGATCCCTGGTGCTGACTGAGATGGCGGCTGTCAGACCAGGTCACGTAATTGGATTGTGAGTCATGCGATGTTTCTCATGATGCTCACAATTGCCGGTCTGAGGAGCATGCAGGGAGGGAAGAGATGGGGTGGGGTTGGAGGAGAGACAGGACAGTGACAGGGGAGGATACAAAGAGAACTAGAAGGGCAGCCTCCTGCCCCAGCGGTTAAGAGAGAGTGAGGGAAGCCTCCCTCTGATAAGCCAATGAGAAGGCTGCATTTTTGCATATGAGCTTAGGCTTGAATTTTGACTCTGAGGCTGTGACAGTTCTTGGGGTACCCAGGACTTTGAGGCACCATGTTACTTGGGGGAGGGATAGCTCAGTGGTTTGAGCATTGGCCTGCTAAACCCAGGTTTGTGAGTTCAATCCTTGAGGGGGCCATTTAGGGGTCTGGGGCAAAAATTGGGGATTGGTCCTGTTTTGAGCAGGGGGTTGGACTAGATGACCTCCTGAGGTCCCTTCCAATCCTGAGATTCTATGATTCTATACCCCCCTGCTGCCAGTGTGATGGAGTCTTGCTTGTGCATAGCTGGGTGTCAGCTCCCTCGCCCCTCTAGCCTGTCAGTCCCTCATGCACTCTTATCTGGGCCATGCCAGCCCTTGCTTTGCCTTGCAGGTCAACAAAAGGTGCACCCAGTCCCAGAGTTCCTTTGTAGCATTCCCCAGTGATAGCCAGCTCCTGACACTCACAGAAGTACCAGCTCTGCTGTCTCCAAAGAAAGAGCACCCACCAGCGTGTAAGATTCAGCTCAGGGCCAGCACTTTGCTTAACACCCTGGCGCTGAGATAGATTTATTGTGAAATCAAGAACAAATTCATTATCAAAGATGATAATAATTGAATGATAATTCAAGTGACATTGAGTGAGAATGTTGGAAATACATGGTTACATATAAAACAAAGTCATAACAACTTTCTCGAGACTAAACTTAACTGCTAAGATAACCTCCTGTCCAAAAAAGTTTCTCACCCAAAATCCTTTGCAGTGTTTTCAGCCCAGGTTAGTTGAGATCCTGATTTCATGAACGTGAACATGCTCTCTGTTTACTTCCTAGGTGTAGGATGAGGGGCTGTCTTCTTTGTCTCCTAGCTATTCTCCTAGGATTCATTGGCTTTGCACACAGCCAGGATAAACACCTATGGCTTGTCGTTCTGTGTGCTGCTTCGCTGCTGACTTCACATCTCTTTGTTAATGTTTGACTTCGTATGCAAACACCCATCCATACTGTTAGGTGACAATGCTTACTTACAGCCTGACATAGAGAGATGCATTTCTTCCTTCCTGTCTAGAGGAAAATCTGTTTTTCACCTTTGCTGGTGACCAATACCTTTATACAGGCTCTAAGAACATATTTCTGGTATATATACATAACTCCTTACATAGTAAGTGTACATACATTTCACAATGCTAAGGATAAGATTTTGTCATGGGGGTCATGGATTCCGTGACTTTCAGAGACTTCCGTGACATTTTTGGTCAGGCCCCGCACACGTTATTTTTGGTGAAAGTCACAGGCAGGTCACAAGCTTCAGTTAATTTTTGGTTATTGCTTGTGACTTGTCTGTGACTTTTATTAAAAATAACCATGACAAAAATCTTAACCTTAACAATGACCATTGTGATGCTGGCTTTCACGTGAGACCTCACACGACGTTCACTGGGGAACTAGAACATACACACCAGCGCAGACAATTCCTGTAACCCCCTCGCCAGTTGGCACTGAGGAGTTCTTAGGTCACAGAGGCTCTCATACACTTCAAGGGCAGCATCTTCCCATCAGGGTCAGCAGGACAGTTAAAAACAAATTAATAAAGGAAAAACCAGAAAGTAAGTTCATATCCACCCACCCTCAGCAAATTATTATGATTAAAAAAAATCCTATGATTTTTAAGTCAATCTCATGATTTTGGGGGCCTGACTCATGAACTGTGAAGGCATGGAGTCGATGATGCTGTGTTTTTGGGTACAGCATTCTGGTCCCCAAGTCTCCTGTCTGTGGCTTTATCTGGGGGTGTTCCTGAGTGAATCATCTCCATGGCATCAGGATGCTTTGCTCTGGGGGTTGACAGGTATTTTAGGAGGAGAAGAGTTTGTGATAAGGGAGCACCCCCCCTTTCATTTTTTTGGACACCCAACCAGCCAGTTAGCTATAAAGTCCCTCTTGGTGGTTGTTCTCTGCTTGCTTTACCTGTAAAGGGTTAACAAAGTTCCGCACGTAAAGGAAAGGGAGTGGGCACAGGACCAAAAGAGCCAATGGGAAGGCTAGAGCTTTTTAAAATGGGGAGAAAAAAAACTTCCCCTTTGTCTCTGTTGTTTTCTCCGGGAAAGAGGGGAACAGGAAGCAGTTATGCTGTGAGAAGCTTTAAGCCAGATAGGAAAATCATCAGATCATATCTAGAGCTACTTTTAACAACCCAAATATGTAAGTAGAGGAGGAATATTTAGCTAGACGCAATTAGGTTTATTTCTTATGGCTAGTGGACCCCTCAGTGCTAACCCCAGATGCTTTTGTTTGCATGTAACCTTTAAGCTGAACCCCCCAGAAAGCTATTTTGGGTGCTTAATTTTTGGAGTTGCTCTTTTAAAATCTAGCCTAAGTTTCAGAAGTTTTTTTTTCTTTTTTGTTTTTAATAAAATTTACCTTTTTTAAGAACAAGTTTGGATTTTTGGTGTCCTAAGAGGTTTGTGCCCATGTTGTTTAATCAGATGGGGGCAACACCTAATTTCCTTTGTTTTCTTTCCCAGCTCTTCCCTGGAGGGGATGGGGTGAAAGGGCTTGAGGGTATCCCCCAGGAAGAAATTCCCAAGTTCGCCTTCCTGGGTTCCAAGGGGTTTTGCCTTTGGGTGGTGGCAGTGTTTACCAAGCCAAGGTCAGAGAAAAGCTGTAACCTTGGGAGTTTAATACAAGCCTGGAGTGGCCAGTATAAATTTTTAAAAATCCTTGCGGGCCCCCACCCTCTGTACTCAAAGTGCCAGAGAGGGGAATCAGCCTTGACATGATGGCAGACCGGTGGGATCATTTTGAACCAGAAACACAGACCTCAGAATTTTAAAAGGGAGCTCCCCCACCACTTCATTTATCACACGTTGAAGGGGTGAGGTAAGGCAGCCCAGGAGGAAGAGATGCGAAGGTCTTGACCAACACACCGGGGATCTCCAGAGTTAAAAGCGCCAGTTGCTGCAGCTTAATAGCCTGTGCTCCGTAGGTGAGGTCTGTAACGACGGTGTCCCCTGTGGCCTGGCAGAAGGAGAAGCGTAATGCACCTACCACTGGGTTACGGTAGCACATTGTGGTGTGTCTCCACTGCAGCTGGGAGCAAGTCCCCCAGCCCAGGCAGACAGACGTGCGTTAGTGCGGCTCGTGCTAGTGCGCTAAAAATAGCGTGTAGACATGGCAACGGTTGAGGCTCGGGCCAGCCATGAGCTCAAGCCCACCCTGCACCCTGGGCACCCTCTATTCGACATTGGTGAGGCCTCATCTGGAGTACTGTGTCCAGTTTTGGGCCCCACACTACAAGAAGGATGTGGAGAAATTGGAGAGAGTCCAGCGAAGGGCAACAAAAATGATGAGGGGACTGGAACACATGACTTATGAGGAGAGGCTGAGGGAACTGGGATTGTTTAGTCTGCAGAAGAGAAGAATGGGGGGGATTTGATAGCTGCTTTCAACTACCTGAGAGGTGGTTCCAGAGAGGATGGTTCTAGACTGTTCTCAGTGGTAGAAGAGGACAGGACAAGGAGTAATGGTCTCAAGTTGCAGTGGGGGAGGTTTAGGTTGGATATTAGGAAAAACTTTTTCACTAGGAGGGTGGTGAAACATTGGAATGCGTTACCTAGGGAGGTGGTAGAATCTCCTTCCTTAGAAGTTTTTAAGGTCAGGCTTGACAAAGCCCTGGCTGGGATGATTTAATTGGGGATTGGTCCTGCTTTGAGCAGGGGGTTGGACTAGATGACCTCCTGAGGTCCCTTCCAACCCTGATATTCTATGATTCTATGATTCTATGAGCCCAAGCTGGGCCAGTGCCACACAGCTGTTTTTAGTACCAGAGCATGAGCCCCGCTCGCACAGTCTGTCCACCCAGGCTGGGGGCTCGTTCCCACCTGACATGGCGACAAGCCCTGTGATGCGCTGGAGAGAGACTGCAAGGAGGGCAAGATGTGTATGATGAAGAGTTTTCCAGACATGGTGCAGGCTCTAGAAACCTGCTGTCATGAAACCCAATCACCGTGGTTTTCTGCAGAGGCGGAGGGAAGTCAGAAGCCCAGGTATTGAGGTGGGTAGAGTGGGGATCATAAGAGGCTGCTCCCTAAAAGTTCCACTGAAATGAGTTTAATTTCATCTTGTCTCGCTAATTCTGTGCTGGTGGGACCACTAGCAGCCCCAGGCAAGGGGTGAGGTTGGCAGCAGAGGTGACCATGCTGGTGGGACCCTAGCGGCCCCAAGCAAGGGGTGAGGTTGGCAGCAGAGGTGGCCATGAGGACGGTGGGCCCCTAGCAGAGGTGACCATGCTGGTGGGACCCTAGCGGCCCCAAGCAAGGGGTGAGGTTGGCAGCGGAGGTGGCCATGACGATAGTGGGTCATTGCCTGAGATAATTAAAGAATCATAGAAGAGAAGGCGCGCTGCTCTCTGTTCACTCTGTGCACTGCACTCAGCTCGACCGCTAAGACCTGTGTCACGTCGGCGACCCTGCCTGGGCCTTGTGCTCTTGCACGTTGGCTCTGCTCCGGCTGCAGGAGAATTTTTACCACCTGAAATGAAATGGTTCGGAGTGAAATTGAAGAAGGGAAGGGACCAGGGAAGAGTATAAAGATATTGCTCAGGCATGCAGGAGTGAAATCAGGAAGGCCAAATCACACCTGGAGATGCAGCTAGGAAGAGATGTTAAGAGTAACAAGAAGGGTTTCTTCAGGTATGTTAGCAACAAGAAGAAAGTCAAGGAAAGTGTGGGCCCCTTACTGAATGAGGGAGGCAACCTAGTGACAGAGGATGTGGAAAAAGCTAATGTACTCAGTGCTTTTTTTGCCTCTGTCTTCACGAAGAAGGTCAGCTCCCAGACTACTGCACTGGGCAGCACAGCATGGGGAGGAGGTGACCAGCCCTCTGTGGAGAAAGAAGTGGTTAGGGACTATTTAGAAATGCTGGAGGTGCACAAGTCCATGGGGCCGGATGCGCTGCATCCGAGAGGGCTAAAGGAGTTGGCGGATGTGATTGCAGAGCCATTGGCCATTATCTTTGAAAACTCATGGCGATCAGGGGAAGTCCCGGACGACTGGAAAAAGGCTAATGTAGTGGCCATCTTTAAAAAAGGGAAGAAGGACGATCCTGGGAACTACAGGCCGGTCAGCCTCACCTCAGTCCCTGGAAAAATCATGGAGCAGGTCCTCAAGAAATCAATTCTGAAGCACTTAGAGGAGAGGAAAGTGATCAGGAACAGTCAGCATGGATTCACCAAGGGCACGTCATGCCTGACTAATCTAATTGCCTTCTATGATGAGACAACTGGCTCTGTGGATGAAGGGAAAGCAGTGGACGTGTTGTTCCTTGACTTTAGCAAAGCTTTTGACACGGTCTCCCACAGTATTCTTGCCAGCAAGTTAAAGAAGTATGGGCTGGATGAATGGACTATAAGGTGGACAGAAAGTTGGCTAGATTGTCAGGCTCAACGGATAGTGATCAATGGCTCCATGTCTAGTTGGCAGCCGGTATCAAGTGGAGTGCCCCAAGGCTCGGTCCTGGGGCCAGTTTTGTTCAATATCTTCATAAATGATCTGGAGGATGGTGTGAATTGCACCCTCAGCAAGTTTGCAGATGACACTAAACTGGGAGGAGAGGTAGATACGCTGGAGGGTAGGGCTAGGATAGAGAGGGCCCTAGACAAATTAGAGGATTGGGCCAAAAGAAATCTGATGAGGTTCAACAAGGACAAGTGCAGATTCCGCACTTGGGAAGGAAGAATCCCATGCACCACTACAGACTAGGGACCAAATGGCTCAGCAGCAGTTCTTCAGAAAAGGACCTAGGGGGTACAGTGGACGAGAAGCTGGATATGAGTCAACAGTGTGCCCTTTTTGCCAAGAAGGCCAATGGCATTTTGGGATGTATAAGTAGGGGCATTGCCAGCAGATCGAGGGATGTGATCGTTCCCCTCTATTCGACATTGGTGAGGCCTCATCTGGAGTACTGTGTCCAGTTTTGGGCCCCACACTACAAAAAGGATGTGGAAAAACTGGAAAACGTCCAGCGGAGGGCAACAAAAATGATTAGGGGACTGGAACACACGACTTATGAGGAGAGGCTGAGGGAACTGGGATTGTTTAGTCTGCGGAAGAGAAGAATGAGGGGGGATTTGATAGCTGTTTCAACTACCTGAAAGGGGGTTCCAAAGAGGATGGATCTAGACTGTTCTCAGTGGTAGCTGATGACAGAACAAGGAGTAATGGTCTCAAGTTGCAGTGGGGGAGGTTTAGGTTGGATATTAGGAAAAACTTTTTCACTAGGAGGGTGGTGAAACACTGGAATGTGTTACCTAGGGAGGTGGTGGAATCTCCATCCTTAGAGGTTTTTAAGGTCAGGCTTGACAAAGCCCTGGCTGGGATGTTTTAGTTGGGGATTGGTCCTGCTTTGAACAGGGGGTTGGACTAGATGACCTCCTGAGGTCCCTTCCAACCCTGATATTCTATGATTCTATAAGGGCGGGGTGGAGGGGCGGGGTGGAGGAATAAGCAAGACAAGAGTTCAGTGGGGGGCTGGGCTACATTTTCAGGTGTTGGTAAGAGGAAGGGTGGTCTTCTGGTCAGGCCCTGGGGACAGACCCCTGTATAGGCAACCTGCATAGAACAATGATGTGCCCTACCATGCTGCATGGTACGGAAGGATGGGTGACCAGGAGATGACAGGTTCACTGCCTGCAGGTATTTGCGAGGAGATGTCTTCACACCATAATAGGTGACACACAAAGGGACAGAGTTTGAAACGAAAGCTTTAAGCCAGAAGTCTAAGTCTGTGACGTGGCTGATAGGATCCAGGAATTCACTGGTTTGGACTCCAACAGTGGATGAATGAAGGGGATACGGTGAAGACAGCATGGCAGGCGAGGAGGGTAGGAAAGAGACTCTGAGGAAAGTTAAGGAAGCTATGGATGGATTGCATCACAGAAGATGGTAAGCAAGTGTACTGTCGTGCCACCTCAGACAGACAAAGCTGGCAGATTCTTGCACCATGATGTGACCCAGTTGATGGGACAAGGGGAAGAAGAAGGGTATCAGGAGACTTGGGTCCAGTGCTATAGGTTCCTTACTTAATCTCTTTGTGCCTCAGTTCCCATCTATAAAATGGAAATAATAGGTTTTCCTTTTGTCTACACTCCGGCTATGCAGAATGGGTGCTGTCTCTCTGACTGGGTTGGCTCAGTGCCTAGCACAATGAGGGTCTAGGGTAAAATCTTCAAAAGCACCTAACTGATTCAGGTGCTTTCTAGAAGTAACTCAGGGTCCGTCTACACAATAACTAGACACCCATGGCTCCAGTGTCTACACTGCATTCTGCAGTCCTGAGTCCCACACTTACTTGCGCATAGCCCAGATTTACTAACGCCTTCTCAAAATGAGGCTGCTGTAGCCCTTTGCTCATGGTGCAGTGTTAGAAAATTTGACTGTCCACCATGGGGTGAACCAGCTGTTGGGGGAGGCTAGCCCCCAGTCCCTCTCCTTCTGCCTGAGGCCCCTCTCCACCCCCTCCATTTTTGCCCCCTCTCTCACTTGAGCCCAGAGCACGCCCACCGTGGCTGCTGATGCCCCTGTCCCAGCCCTGGGCCGCCTGAGCGCCCCCAGCCCTGGAGCGCTGGGAAGGTGGCGTGCCCCTCCACCCCCAACCGCAGCCCCAGAGTGCCGGGCGGGCACCAGCCCCAGCTTCCCCGAGTCCCAGCGGCAGTCCATCCTGCCCGCCAGCCGCATCCTGGGCCACGAAAGCGCGGGACGGGAACTCTAAAAGCAGGCACAAGGCACTCTGGGGGCGGAGTGTGGGTGGGACCATGCCAGGCTGTTTGGGGAGGTTCAGCCTCCTCCAGCCTATGATACCCGCCGCCCATGCTGTTCACCAAACTTGACTGTCCAGAGGACAAAGAAAGTCGACATATGGGATTGTGGGATACTTTTGGGGGACTACCAGAGCCTGAGTCCATTGGGCCTGCATCTACAGCAGCTAGTGCCTGGGCAGTGACAGGGCAAAGTTCCTGCCAGCGTACCCCAAAGCTGAGATGAAGGGGCCCCCTTTGCCAATGAGTAGATTAGACTACAGTGGAATTACTCATTGCCTGGTCTTTCTGCTGAGGCTGCCAGTAGGAGGTCAGTTACACTGGAGATTTTTATAACCACCAGGAACTGGATTGAGACTCATCAAACCATTTCACATGGGCCACCAAAAAGAATCACTATCAATGTGAGCTAGATTCAAGCCAGTGACATACGGGTATCGTGCACCTTCTGCTGGTCTCCTGATCCTGAGCCATGTGATCCCCACAGAGAGCTACATTTTAATCAGGCATTGCTAACATACAATGAAAGAGCTGGCTGGGGCAGGCAGCCCTGAAGTTAAAAAAGGAAGTTGCAATGAAGTTGAAACAAGAGAACCAGCCTGTGAGTTTCTTGCTCTAAATTACCCTCTTCCCCAAGCAGTCAAAAACCTCAGTGGATCACCTCCCTCTAAATTATCCTCTTCTCTGCCAACCAGAAACCTATATGCATCTCTTCCTCCTAAATTAGCCTTGTCTCTGGCCAGCCAAAAACCTCAGTGCATCACCTCCTACTAAATTACCTTCTGCTCTGCCAGCCATAATAAATTCCTTCAATCACATTTTAATTCCCAGCTCCTGGCTATTTTCAAGTGAAATGTCCAATGATTTGGGCTGGGAAGAGATTTCTTGGCTGTCCAGATTTTTGCTTGAGTCATTAGACTGGGTGAGGTGGGAGGAAAGGGGAGAACCAAAAATGGGCAGGAGCCCAAAGAGAATCTTTCAATGGGGAGATTCCTGCTCAGAGCTCCTCAGGCCGCTCCTTTAAAGTGTCTTCAAATGTGCTGGCGGCTCTTGCAGTCTGGTTTTTCCTATGAAAAAGCCTCTGCTGCTCATGTGATTTTTGGAGAGTTCTGATTGGTTTTGACTGAAATAATTCAGAGAACTCGGCACAAACTCGTAACATAATTTGCTCAGCCCAGATCTGTAGTTTTCATCCCCAAAAGGGTTTGCATGAGAAATTTCACCCAGCTCAACTAAGATACGTTGTGTTCAGATTTAAAGGGCGCTGTAGTTAGAGCTGCAGAGAAGCCTTGCAATGTAGCATACGTCTACACAGCCCGTAACAGTGAGACTCAGAGCCAGGGTTGGCAGACTGAGGCTCTCTGGACTCACGCTACCGGGGTAAAAGTAGCCGTGTAGAAGTTGTGGCTTGGCTGGAGCTCAGGCTCTGAAGCCCACTGCCCCGTTGACCTGGGCTCTTGGACTCTCTGCCACTTGCTGTGTAGACGTACCCTCATCAGACTCCCTGAGCTCGCCTGGGTGAGAGTCCATCAATACACTGCCCACTGAAGCAGCATGGGAATGAATTTGGTGTTCAGGAAAGTCACAGGGGTTCATCCCTCTGGCTTGAGCTAGGTGGAAAGCAGGAAAGTGATGTGCAAACTGCCTCCCCCAAGTCTGCCAAGCAACCTTGCTATGAGGTGCATAGCCACCTGCTATCTCTGTCCTAGGTGGTCTTGTGGCCAAGGCATTGGACAACGACTCGGTGAGTGCCTTACCCGGCTCTGCTACTGACTTCCTGTGTGACCTTGGGCAAGTCCCTTAATCTCTTCAGGCTCCAGTGATCCATCTGTAAATGAGGAGGAGGATGCTTCCCTTCTCCATAGAGGGGTTGTGAAGCGAATTCAATTAATTAATGTTTTTGAGACGCTCTGATAATACAGGTTTCAGAGTAACAGCCGTGTTAGTCTGTATTCGCAAAAAGAAAAGGAGGACTTGTGGCACCTTAGAGACTAACCAATTTATTTGAGCATGAGCTTTCGTGAGCTACAGCTTGCATCCAATGAAGTGAGCTGTAGCTCACGAAAGCTCATGCTCAAATAAATTGGTTAGTCTCTAAGGTGCCACAAGTCCTCCTTTTCTTTCTGATAATACAGCGATGTGGACTGTAGAAGCAGACAGAGAAGCACAACTCTACCAATGCCTCGTGATCTGCTCTGGCTACACCCCCTCCAGTGTTCCCATCCTGGGCCCCCCTACCGCCCTACCAAAGCATCTCCACTGAGACCTGCAGGGGTGCGAGACTCGAGGAGAGACTGCTTAACCAAATCCAAAATGCATGGTGGTTCTGCGACGTGCCGGCCACACAGGACTGGGCTGAGAAACCACCACAGTCATTTGTCACTTGCCAACTACGTAGGTCTCTTTGTCAATGATTTTCAGTGATAGCTCACAGTGCATTTTAAACAGAGAGCTCCCTTGCAGACCTGACCTGAAGCCTTGTATGCAATGATGAAGAAAAACTGCCTGCCATCAGCCTAGTTGCAGAAGGCTACTAATCTTGGGGGCATGTGGAAGCACATTCAGTTACTAAAGATGTTGCTTGTTTTGTCCCTGATCTATGAATATAACTGGCTGTTTCTTTTGTTCCCCAGGCAGCATCAAATCAGAATTTCTGCTCTGTCTTCATTACCCGCTTGGTAATTTTCATTGTGAAATGTTCTGGGAGACAGGACAAAGGATGCTAACTGCTTTCCTTCCCCTCTCTGAAATACCCAAGAGCGGGCTGAATGGGCACATGACTCTGTTTGCATGTGGTCTTAACAAACAGAAGAGTTATTACTTATATACGGTAGCCCTTAGAGGCTCTGTCTCCGGGGTGCCGGAACAGGGGCGCCAGGGGGCCATGGCCCCACAACTTTTAAAAGTGAGAGAGCTATGCGTTCCCACTTTTTACTGGCCATAAGGGCAAGCAGTGGAGGCGAGAAGGGGTGGAGAGGAGTGGGGGGGGGGCAGAGTCTTGGTGGGAAGAGGTGGTGCGAGGGTGGGGTCTTGGGGAGAAGGCGCAGTGTGGAGTCAGGGCCTCAGGGAGAAGGGGCAGCATGGGGGTGGGGCCACAGTTCTGGCGCTGGTGCCCCCCCCCTTTCATCACTCTTTTTCTGTCTAAGATGGGAGCCCTGCACAGACACATAATAGATACTTTTCAGAGTAACAGCCGTGTTAGTCTGTATTCGCAAAAAGAAAAGGAGTACTTGTGGCACCTTAGAGACTAACCAATTTATTTGAGCATAAGCTTTCGTGAGCTACAGGTCACTTCATCGGACGCATACTGTGGAAAATACAGAAGATGTTCTTATACATACAAACCATGAAAAAATGGGTGTTTACCACTACAAAAGGTTTTCTCTCCCCCCACCCCACTCTCCTGTTGGTAATAGCTTATCTAAAGTGATCACTCTCCTTACAATGTGTATGATAATCAAGGTGGGCCATTTCCAGCACAAATCCAGGTTTTCTTCCCCCACCCCCGTTTCCACACACACAAACCCACTCTCCTGTTGGTAATAGCTTATCTAAAGTGATCACTCTTCTTACAATGTGTATGATAATCAAGGTGGGCCATTTCCAGCACAAATCCAGGGTTTAACAAGAACGTCTGAGGAAGGGGGGCGGGGGTAGGAAAAAACAAGGGGAAATAGGTTATCTTGCATAATGACTTAGCCACTCCCAGTGTCTATTCAAGCCTAAGTTAATTGTATCCAATTTGCAAATGAATTCCAATTCAACAGTCTCTCGCTGGAGTCTGGTTTTGAAGTTTTTCTGTTGTAATATCGCAACTTTCATGTCTGTAATCGCGTGACCAGAGAGATTGAAGTGTTCTCCGACTGGTTTATGAATGTTATAATTCTTGACATCTGATTTGTGTCCATTTATTCTTTTACGTAGAGACTGTCCAGTTGGCCCAATGTACATGGCAGAGGGGCATTGCTGGCACATGATGGCATATATCACATTGGTAGATGTGCAGGTGAACGAGCCTCTGATAGTGTGGCTGATGTTATTAGGCCCTGTGATGGTGTCCCCTGAATAGATATGTGGGCACAGTTGGTCACTTTGGATGAGCTATTACCAGCAGGAGAGTGAGTTTGTGTGTGTATGGGGGTGGGGGGGTGAGGAAACCTGGATTTGTGCTGGAAATGGCCCACCTTGATTATCATGCACATTGTAGGGAGAGTGGTCACTTTGGATAAGCTATTACCAGCAGGAGAGTGAGTTTGTGTGTGTGTGTTTTTTGGAAAAAGGGGGGGGGTGAGAAAACCTGGATTTGTGCTGGAAATGGCCCACCTTGATTTTCATACACATTGTAAGGAGAGTGGTCACTTTGGATAAGCTATTACCAGCAGGAGAGTGAGTTTGTGTGTGTGGTTTTTGGAGGGGGGTGGGGGTGGGGTGAGAAAACCTGGATTTGTGCTGGAAATGGCCCACCTTGATTATCATACACATTGTAAGGAGAGTGGTCACTTTGGATGGGCTATTACCAGCAGGAGAGTGAGTTTCTGTGGGGGGGGGCGGAGGGTGAGAAAACCTGGATTTGTGCTGGAAATGTCCCAACTTGATGATCACTTTAGATAAGCTATTACCAGCAGGAGAGTGGGGTGGGAGGAGGTATTGTTTCATGGTCTCTGTGTATATAATGTCTTCTGCAGTTTCCACAGTATGCATCTGATGAAGTGAGCTGTAGCTCACGAAAGCTCATGCTCAAATAAATTGGTTAGTCTCTAAGGTGCCACAAGTCCTCCTTTTCTTTTTGCCAAGATTTAAACCTTCACATAAAAGGCGACTGAGTTGCCAAAACTTGCAGAGGCAGGTTATTGAAACAGCAAATAGATGGTGAGGAATACTGGCCACATTCAGTATTCTTAGTGAACCTTTCAAAGTAAAAAGCTGGGTATATATACAAAGGAATTAAGAGGCAAGAAGTTGCTGTCTTGATAATGTGAAACTATAGAAGTAAAGTAACACTTTGCACTTACTGCACTGTATATAATAATACTACCCAGTACTTGATCATATACTACCCTTTACATCAGTAGATCTCCAAGAGCTTTACAAAGAAGGTCCGTATCACTAGCCCCATTGTACAGATGGGGAAACTGAGGCACAAAGTGGTGCTGAGACTTGCCTAAGGTCACCCAGTAGGCCAGTGGCACAGCCAGCAATTGAATACAGCTCTCCTGAGTCCCAGGCCAGCACTCTATCCACTAGGCCGCAATACAGCACCACTTAGATAGCCATCTCAAAGTGTTTTACATGAATTAAGCTTTTTAGGACCTCTCCCCTCCCCTCCCTGGTGAGGCTGGGATGTATTAATGTCCCCATAGTAGAGTCACAGATTCCAAGGCCAGAAGGGACCATTGGGATCATCTAGTCTGACCCCCTGTACAACACAGATCAGAGAACTTCCCCAGAATAACTCCTAGAGCAGATCTAGTGGATAATAGGGGGCACAGAGGGGTTAACTGATTTGCCCGCGGTCACACAGAAAGTCAGTGGGAGAGATGGGAACAGAACTCTTGAGCCTTGACTCCTCCCTCCTGCTCTAACTACTAGCAACATTGTTGTCTCTCCTTATTGCTAGATTAAAAGGACACTTGCAGCTCAGTTGCAGGCCAAATTTTTGCTTTTAGGGACTCTACGCTCAGCCAAACTGATTCCATGAAATTAGAGCAGAGGAGACCTTTTTTTTATCATAGTCTTTTGATAAAAAATGGAAAATATTTGTCACTAATTTTTTTTAAAATTTCCCCTACGCCAGATTATCTGAGCAGCACTCTAGTGGTGAGAAAATACTTTAATTAGAAAACAGGTATGAAAAAAAAACAACCTTGGAACATTTTTGGCAAAAAAGCATTGACATTTTCCAGATAGGTCTACTGTAAATTAAACCCAGAATCCAATTGAAACATAATTTTGTGCAGATATAAACATTCCCCGGAAGTCTGTGCAAACCCACTGCAGCATTTTGCACATCTCTCGTAAACAAGACTCAGGGAGCAACAAAAGCTAGCAGAGAGGAAGGATGGTCTCGTGGTTCTGGCAGCAGTTTGGGATTCAAGAAACCATGGCTCAAGTCCTTAGTCTACCAGACCTCCTGTGTGTGACCTTGAATAAATCACTTTGTCTGTGTGCCTCAGGTCACATGTACAGAATGGGGACAATAGAACTCCCATATCTTATAGGGGTGTTGTGGGGATACCTACATTAAAGATAGTGAGGTGCTCAGAGACTGTGGTGATAAGGGCCACATAAGTACTTTAGATAGCTAGAAATGAAGCAAAAAGAAAAGGAGGACTTGTGGCACCTTAGAGACTAACAAATTTATTTGAGCATAAGCTTTCGTGAGCTACAGCTCACTTCATCGGATGCATTCAGTGGAAGGAATGAAATGAAGGAATTTGGATGCAATCATGGAAATTTCCTCCCAGTAACACAGCAGTTTCATGGAGGCCAGCAGATAAGTTTCTTTCTATGTCTTGCATCTTGCAAGCAGCTTCCTTCTCTCTGACTGATCTACCAACCTTTGGTCTGGTTTTGCACAAGCACCATTGTTAATGGAAAGAAACCAGCATGTTTTTAGCAGCTTTATCAGCACATGGGGCTTTCAAGAAAGATGCTTTGATCTATGCTCTTCATAAACAGACTCCTGGCCTGAGGAGCGCCAAAAAGATAGTAATGAGATTCCTTTTGTAAAGCCATGAAACTGCCAAGCCCCCTGTAAATAGGGGGAGTAAATCAGCAAAGCCGCCTGCATCTGCTATCCTGATAGAAACATCAGCAGCGTTAACTAGCCTGCCAACTGGCAGCCATCCAGTCTGGCGCACTGCTACAGAAGGCAGGGGAGGAAATAGAGATCACTCTGTGAACGCAACTTTCAGAGGATCTGGAATCAAAATTTGCACCATACTGGGCTGTCCAGGCTGACAACGCTAGAGACAAAAAGGTCCTGGGTGCTGAACTTCCAGATAGTGATGCAGGGAGGCAGTGGCTCTCTTTTTACACTGTGGGCCAGAAGGTTGGCATGGCCACATTACCCAAGCCCTGTGCTCTGCTATGCCTCATGCTATGCCTCCATTTACCCTGTGCAGAGGGAGGAGAAGGCTTCAGCATAGCGAGTATGCTGCTCTAGCTGGCTTTGGCTCAGTATAAAAGACAATAACCGAGGTGAAGGAGAGAGAATGAGGTGGGAGTGGAACCCCACAGTGCTGAGCCAGCAGAAAGAGCCAACCCTTCTCCACCTTGCCCAGAGATTACAGGGGGTTCCCCTTTCACCTAAGGGAGCTAGTTGCCCAGATCCCACTGAATGCCATTGGGAGTTAGGTGCTTAACTCTCTCTGGTCTCTTTGAAAATCCAGCCTTGCTTTTTATTGGGCCAGGCTGATCCTCCCACTAAATTTCACATCTGCCTGTTTGAAGGCTTGTGAGATCAAATGCATCTATTCTAGCTGGATACTCCCCTTTCAGACACTGCTTTCAGTAGCAACTGATGTGTAGAAGTGTAAAGCTTTCTCCTGCTCTCTTTTCTTCATGCCCTTCCCTCCCCTTAACCCCCATCTCACACATGTCCTGCTTGCCATTCCAAAGACTTTCTTTACCTTGAGAGGCTGTGCGTCTTCTTGTCCTGCAATGACACCAAGTTACTCTGGACATAGTGGTTTATGAACCTTCCCGTACCATGGCGCTCAGTTATCCCGTTATTGATCGGGGCATTCTGAAAGACGGATGTCTTGTGAAATTGAAAGGAATTGAATCGGCAAATATTTTCTAAGGTGTTTGTGAATTTTCTACTATCTTGGGTGACATTTACAAACCAAAGTCACCCCACCAGTCTACCCTCACTGAACTTGATGACAAAGTCCTATAGGAGCAAGACCAAGCCCCATCGGAGTGTGGTTGGTGTTAACACCAGTGCTTGCAGCCTACATAGTCTGGGGATATTTAGTCTCTCTCTTTCACTCATTGACTGTATGAACCTGTCTGGATTGGATTTGATTTGTTGTGCATCAGTTCCTGGTTTGGTAGCAAATGTGGCAATTACATGTTTGCTCACATTAATCTGGACTCCTGAAGTGAACCGAACACATTGCTATCCTGGCAAAATAAGCATCAGCCCCATGGGGACCTAGTAGTGAGCCAGTAGATTATGTTAATAAGATATACTGAGATGGAGTTCAGGAAGTAATCGATTAATTCTGAAGGAGACTCTGAGGGGACATAAGCTCTTGTCACTGTGTTAATTCACAGTATTAGACAGACACTGCAATTTAGTTAACACGTCAGCAGTGGAACCTCTGTAACTTCATGGAATCATGACCAATGTGTCCCTGGGATGGGACATTAAGGACCCAGCTTAGTCCTTCGCTCCCTAGTACAGAAGGAGTTGGGAGCACTGCAGAGAAAATGTGTGTAGAAAGAGGACTGTGTCATAACACTGCACTTGAGTGGCTCCCTCAAACCAATCCAGAAGTAACACTGATGTTCTTCTCAGGGATCTTGGCTCAGATCCTCAAAGGTCTTTAGGCACCTGACTCCTATTGAAACCAACAGAAATAAGGAATGAAATGCCTGCGAGAATCTGGGCTGCAACTCCTATTGAAATCAAGGGGAGTTAGGCAACTAAATACCTTTGAGGATCTAGGCCCTGGTCTTGCTTTCCTTAACGAAAATATTGGGTTTGTTTCACGATGGAGGCGGGGACAAATGGGTAACAAACTAGAGGTCAAAAAAGATGTATGAATCTTTATTTAAAAAACTCCATTAGATACAGTTTCAAACCATACGTCAGCATTATTTAATTGACAGTCATCATCATTTTGTATTGAACTTAGAGATGAGCCCCAAGCCATGAAGTTCTCCAAATTTCCTCACAGTCTAGGTCCAGGGTTTTGGTTTGGTCCAATCTCTAATTATGCCTAAATTAATGTGGAAACATTAAAGGTTGACTAAACCCCAGTATGATCAGCACAGTCCTCCTCAGGGTTAAACAAAGAACTAGATAAATTCATGGAGGATAGGTCCATCAATGGCTATTAGCCAGGACAGGCAGGGATGGTGTCCCTAGCCTCTGTTTGCCAGAAGCTGGGAATGGGCGACAGGGGATGGATCACTTGATGATCACCTGTTCTATTCATTCCCTCTGGGGCACCTGGCACTGGCCACTGTTGGAAGGCAGGACTCTGGGCTAGATGGACCTTTGGTCTGACCCAGTCTGGCCGTTCTTATGTTCTTATGGACTGAAACTGAAAAAAAATTTTTTTTACCAGGCTGAATATTTTATTTTCTAAATTGGAGTTCAAAATTTAAGTCAAATTTGAAAAATTCATCAATTTCTGTGGTTTTTATTCCACTACAGACAATTATTGTATATACTGCACATTGTTTAGGCAAGTGTAATGTAACAGTTCCTACGTGTGCCGACACCTCCGCCCCCCCACTGCATTTACAGGCCCCAGTGCAGGCTATTGTGGCATTTTAGCAGCTATAGTGTTGTGACATGCACCCTTTGACGCATCCACAGGTAACAATCTCTGCACAGCTGTTGAGGATTGGCTCCAGTGACATGAGCTTGGGTACCAGTTCTCCATTGCATTTGATCTGGTTCATATCTAGTTCTTTTTTGAATCCTGTTATAGTCTTGGCTTTCACAACATCCTCTGGCAAAGAGTTCCACAGGTTGACTGTGCGTTGTGTGAAGAAATATTTCCTTTTGTTTGTTTTAAACTCTGCTTCCTATTAATTTCATTTGGTGGCCCCTAGTTCTTGTGTTATGAGAAGGAGTAAATAGCACTTCCTGATTTACTTTCTCTACACCGGTCATGATTTCATAAATCTCAATCATATCCCCCCTTAGTCGTTTCTTTTCCAAGCTGAGAAGTTCCAGTCTTATTAATCACTCCTCATATGGAAGCTAATACCCCTAATCATTTTTGTTACCCTTTTCTGAACCTTTTCCAATACCAATATATCTTTTTTGAGATGGGGTGACTACATCTGCACGCAGTATTCAAGATGTGGGCGCACCATGGATTTATACAGAGGCAATATGATATTTTACCTCTTATTCTCTATCCCTTTCTTAATGATTCCCAACATTTTGTTCACTTTTTTGGCTGCTGCTGGACATTGAGTGGATGTTTTCACAGAATTATCCACAATGATTCCAAGGTTTCTTTCTTGAGTAGTAACAGCTAATTTAGACCCCATCATTTTGTGTGTATAGTTGGGATCATGTTTTCCAATGTGCATTACTTTGCATTTATCAGCACTGAATTTCATCTGCCATTTTGTTGCCCAGTCACCCAGTTTTGTGAGATCCTTTTGTAGCTCTTCGCAGTCTGCCTGGGGCTTAACTATCTTGAGAATTTTTATATCATCTGTAAATTTTGCCACCTCAAATTGAAGTCCATTCAAATTACAAAAGACAACTTGTTTAACTATTTTTTCCCCAAAATGCTTCCTATGTCTTATTTTATAGAAAATGTGCCCAGTCTAATTGTCATCATCTCTGGGAATTTTCCTTTTTCTCTCTCACTCCAGTGAGTGCCTGCCTTAAGGGCCTGAACCAAAGCTCCTTGGAGTCAATGGGAGTCTTTGTGACTGCAGGTCCGGATTCGCATCTTCCAGCTAGATCATAGTCTGAGATGACATCCAGTCTGATTAAGAGATCTTCGGATACTAGGAAACTATAAATTGCAGGTGGAGAGAAAAAGATGCTAATGGGTGCAACCAAATCATTATAGCTGGGGCTTGACAGTGGCTGACAATAAAACAATAACCACAACAAATCTTTGAAAAGAGATCAAAAGGGAACATTTTACACCCCTGCCTCTTTCAAACTCCTGGGGAGATTTCCTCCAAACATTCCTGAAAAAATACTATCTTGGAGGAAAACTTGGTGTATAAAATGTCAGCTGGATCACTTGGCATTTTAGTCAGGTTATGAGTGGGGTCGTACTTCAAGTTTATAATGGAAAACTAATGGCCTCCTTCACTGAGGAGAGGCAATGTATTTCTCTGGGATAAGCTGCAGTCACTGTTGTTGCCATTAAATAGTCAGCATTTGCCAGTGGTCTCCACACAGTGGTTTAAGAGATTGCCATGGTTTTCCCAGCTATATACTTAGACATGATGGAGGCTGGCTTGTCAGAGGAGCCGCCATCAAAGTCAACTGAAATCCTGGAGGCTCAGTCCCTGTTAGAATCAGGCCCAGGTTATATTTATTCCAAGGGAAGCCGATATTTCCCTCAGGTGGAATCCAAGGGCTGGCCCTGTGTATTGGATTCTGGATTAAGCCTCACAAGTGTCCATGTGAGGCTGATAAGCAGCATACAGGGAAGGGGTGAGCATGATGCATAGACTCTGCCAGGTCTCACCTCCCTTTCTTCAATCCCTCCTCAAGTCACTTCCTCTGAACTCGTAAACGAGAAAAACCCATGACAGCCGTTAAACTACCAGCCTGAAAATCCCCGCTTCCCACCACACCCCTTTCTCCCAGCAGCATCAGGCTGAGGGGAGGCGAATTTACATAATAGTATGCTGGCAGGGCTGTTTTGCATAAAGTCAGGCTGGATGGGCCAATGGGGGGCCAGGCTGAAGTCATGCCCACTCCAGGGGCTGGCACAAGAGGGGGCTGATCTGGAGGGGGCAGAGTCAAAGGACTTGGGTAAAGAGTGCGTGGGGTAGCACTGTCTCCCATGCTATCTAGAGCGGTGAGGGCTCAGGGGGCCGATTGAGGCTGAGCGAAGGAAGAAAGGGGAACAAGAAGGAGCTGCTGAGGGTGGGGCTTTGCAGGAGGGAGCCCTTGAATCAGATGGGGCTGTGTGCCAGAGGAGGCACAAGTGGGCTAGAGCAGAGGAGTATTAGACTAACAAAGTGGGGGCCTGGGTATAACCAGAGACCAGACACATTCCCTCCTGTGCTACCCTGGGAATCAAAACTCCCAGTCCCTCTGCTCTACCCTCTAGACAGACTCTCCAAGATCTGGAACTAGAACCCAGATATCTTGCCTCCCAGTCCCCTGGCCTCACTGCTGTAGCACGTTCCCGCCTTGACACACTGTACCGTATGGAGCTCCAGAACGGAACTGAGTAATTTCTAACCATCTTTTCCATTTGGGCTGACTGAAGACACAGGAATTTAGCTGAGGCAGATGCAGTTAACCAGCCCCACAAAGAGCTCTTCTGTTGTGAGATCAAAAGGCCCTTTGCAGACCTCTATTAGGAGTGGCCCTGCACTCTATGGATGGCTCCATTGTATTCACTCTCACAATGAAAGTATTGTGAAGAAGGGAAGATATCTAGCACATTGTTGATGTGGGAACGTGTCTGAGACCAGGGTTGTTTGACACATTGGGGATCTTTAAAAGATGGGTAACAAGGGAAAAAAGGTCTTCATTTAAAGTCACCAGCTGTACAAAATTACCTGGATGTGGCCAATATTTTCTTGTGGGTGTATGGATGTGTTTTCTCAGGGCTTTGTCCTTCAAATACAGCTCAGCTCTTCCCCTGTAGTATTGTAATGAACCGGATAGTGTCTGTGTGTATCTCTGGCCCTACTAGATGAGATCAGAACTGTATGATTTGGTATCATTGCCCTCCCACTGCTAAGAGCTCACTGAGATTCTTTTGGAGCAGGAAGATCTCGATTCTCTCTTCGTTGTCACTGGGATGCTTTGTGTTCACTTGAGGAGCCGCGTAGCGACCACCAGAAGCTTCAAGACGTCTACATGATTTGGTACAGTGTTGCCATCGCAGCTGAAGGGGTAAACGTGGGTAGCAACTAGCCAAGAGCATGGGGCACACAAATTCTCGCCATCAGCAAAATTTACAAACTAAAAACAATTGTCAGTTTTGCCCTTACTTCTTACATGTTTTCCATCTCCTGAAAGATGGATTTTCTAGGCTTGCTTCTTAGCTAATACCCCAGATACATTTTATACAGCACCCAAGGTGGTTTTTCCTTTGAATTCCTATTTTCTTATTTATTCCTATGAATTCTTCTAGGGAAAAAATGCAAAAAATTAAAAGTCTTGTCTCTTACTTTGTGTCATCATTGTATTTCTGGTGTCATGGCACAAACATTACAAAAGGAAAATGGACGATGCTAACCAACCGGTCAAATTAATCTATGGTGAAGATTTTATTATTGATAGAAATGGTCAAAATTTTTCCATCAAAACAATTTTTTGTTGGAAAATTGTTTTTTTCAATGAAATAGGCTTTTGCATGGAAAAAAAAATCTGTTTCCCCCTCAAAAAATTGAGGTTTTCACTGAAAAAAAAAAAAGAAAAAAAAAAGAATCTGGTTTTTGGTTGCTCTCAATTTTTTTGACAAAAACTGGGAAAAGATGTCATGGGGAAAATAATTGCTTAACCAGCTATTAATTATTTTATAATAATAATAATGATTATTTATAGTAATGTCTACAGGCCCCTGCCGTACAATATCTATCATTGCAGGCCTTGATTGAACAAAGCACCCAAATACATGCTTAATTTCAAGTGTACGCATAAGTCTCATTGAAAGAAATCGGATTGAAGCATATTGTAAGGTCTGTGCTGCACTAGAGACCGATACCGTTATAACAACATCGCGGAGGGCTGTGAAAAATCCACACCCCCGAGCATTGTGGTTATACTGACCTAACCCCCAAGTAGACAGCGCTATGTCCGCGGGAGCTACCGCCTCTTGGGGAGGTGGATTCACTACACCGATCGGAGAGTTCTCGCCCGTTGGCTTAGAGCATCTTCATGAAAGTGCAATCGCAGCATTGGTGCATCTGCGCCACTGCAGCATTTTAAGTGTAGACGTTTGAATATTTCCTGCATTGTGGCCTAAACATGCAAGACACAGGCTGGGATGAAGGAGGAATTTTGATCCTATGTTGGGAGAGGTCTCAGTGACAATTCATCTCTTTGAATCATCATGTCAGCACGTCTGTCATCGCAGAAGGCTCCTTCTCTTCTGGTAGATTCCATCGCTAGCCCTAGGCACCTCCTTAATCTATCGGCTGTGACCCAGGAGAGTGAAATCTTGGTGGCAAAGGGTCTCCAGATTCTCTTGGCTGCTAGCAGCAGACAGACTCACCGACACCGATGTCATTTAAAGGAGAGCTGTGAGTTACAGCATACGAGGCAGCAGGCAGGAAATCCTCTTCCACTGAACAAATCTGGCACCTTTCCAGATACCATGTCATCACTTTTCTGTCCATTAAAAAACTGACCTTCAGCTGCCTTTGCTTGCAGCTAGTTTAAATTACTTGTGACTTTTTTTCTTCTTCCAGATCCTGTTTTCTTAAATTACTGACTGAAAAGCCCAAGTCAATCTACATTTTAAACATTCTGGGGCTAGGACTCCAAGCCAACCTATGTGTGATAGTACCAGGAAATAGAATCTCTCTCCTGACCTGCCTACAGCCCTCTCCCCTTCTGCTTTCTCCTTAGCTTAAGGCCCTAAAACTTTGAAGCTGTAACCTAGACATCATCTGCCTTTTCAGACAATGTTTAACAGTAATTTTATTGTCTTCTTTATCTCCAAAACAGTTTCTTTAAATTCAGACGCTTCCTTCCCAGAGGCCAGTCTGGAACTTGCATAGCAAACAACTTTCTGTACATTTCTTCCTTTTCCTTAGTTTTCTTGTCCTGGTTTATTATTGTATATTTTCTCCCCTTTGTCACATCCTTATATTTCTAATATTCTGTTTGGGTTTTATACTCCTTATCTATAATTAATTAATACATACGTATATGTTGCACCCTGTATAACAAAGGATCTCAAAATGTCTTCCAAAAGTGATGCCTGAATTCCATTCCTGCGTTTCATTCTGACTCACTAGAAACACAAGAATTGCCATATTAGATCACAACAGTGGTCTGTCTAGTCCAGTATCATGCAGTAGGCAGTTATGGGATAACCTGCCCCCAGCAAAAGATCCTTCCTGACCCCATTAGTTAGTGGCTGGCTTAAGTCCTGAAGCATGAGGGTTTATAGCCTGTGTTTTGTTTGATCTTTGCTATTAACTGTGGATATTTGTGTACTCCATGTGAATGTCCAACCCTTTTTTTGTACCTTAGTAAACTCTCGGCCTCATTGCAATCTTGTGGCAATTCATTTCACAGGCTAATTGTTTTTACCTGGAAAAAGTACTTCCATTTATCAATTTGAAATGTGCTGCCTTTCAATTTCTTGGAATGTCCTCTTTGTTCGCATAGTATTAGAGATGCTGAGTTCGCAGAATACCAGCATCCCATCTACCTTCGGTAGATAATGCCTTATTTTGTACACTTTTATCATTTTCCATCAGAGGGAAAAGATGATCTAGTGGTTTGGGCACTAGCCTGGGTTTCATGAAACCAAGGTTCAATTCCCTGATCTGCTACAGACTCCCTGTGTGACCTTGGTCAAATCACTTAGCCTCTCTGTGCCTCATTTTCCCATCTGTAAATGGGGATGATAGCATTTCCCTTCCTTACAGGGGTGTTGTGAGAGTAAATACATCAAATAATGTGAGGTGCTCAGACGCTGCAGTTAGGGGGCCACGCAAGTACTTAAGTAGGTTATGTCCCCTCTTATTCATGTGCCTTTTGGGCCTTTCTCTCACACACACCCCTCTGTGATGTTTCCTGTGTGCCGATAGGGCATAATTGTTTGAAAGGTCACCGTAGTTTCTGGCTCTTCCATTTTTTGCCCCAGCTGAACCCAGGAAGTCGGGACACCAAACTGCTTTTTTTAACTTCAACAAAAATTCAGTTCACTTGGAGAGGTCACTGATTCGGAGTGATCTGGATCACTTGGTAAACTGGGCGCAAGCCAACAATATGCGTTTGTGCGTTTTAACACAGCTCAATGTAAATGCGTACATCTGGAAACAAAGCACGTCGGCCATACTTACAGTGTGGGGGACTCTCTCCTGGGAAACAGTGACTCTGAAAAAGAATTGGGCTTATGGTGAATAATCAGCTGGCCATGAGCTCCCAGGGTGATGCTTTGGCCAAAAGGGCTAATGTGATCCTGGGATGCATAAGCAGGGGAATCTCGAATAGGAGGAGAGAGCTTCTTTTACTGCTGTATTTGGCACTGGTGTGACAGCTGCTGGAGTTCTGTGTCCAGTTCTGGAGCCCACAATTCAAGAAGGATGTTGGTAAATTGGAGGGGATCAGAGAAGAGCCATGAAAATATTAAAGGATTAAAAACCTGCTTTATAGTGATAGACTCAAGGAGCTTAACCTATTTAGCTTAACAAAGGGAAGGTTAACGGGTGATTTGGTTATGGTCTATAAATACCTACGTGGGGAACAAATATTTAATAATGGGCTCGTCAATCTAGCGGAGAAAGGTCTAACACGATCCAAGGGCTGGAAGTTGAAGCTAGACAAATTCAGACTGGAAATAAGGTGTAGATTTTTAAAAGTGAGAGTAAATAACTGTTGGAACAATTTACCGAGGGTCCTGGTAGATTCTTCATCACTGACAGTTTTTAAATGAAGATGGAATGTTTGTCTCAAAGCTCTGCTCCAGGAATTATTTTGTGGCAGGTCTCTGGCCTGTGCGACACAGGAGGTCAAACTAGATTATCATAATGGTCCCTTCTGACTTTAGAATCTATGAGGTCTGCACTGATTCTTATTTTCTCTAAACTGATTCATCCTCTGTGGGGACATGGAATCTTTTCCTCCTCCTTTCTCTCTCTCCAGGAAATCCGTCAGCATTGGTAAACACCCTCAAATATATAACCTACCACCCTTCTCCCAGGGACATAACCTGCTTCCAATAAAACTTCCTTCATGCAGCTGGCTCTGGGTCTGACTTTCACTATTGAATGCGCTGAGTTAAATGCCCTATGAAGGAAGCGATTTAGCAGATAGTCTCTCTTGTTCAAAGGGTGATGTGTCTATTCCAGTCTGATCTGTATCAGGCTCCCCCTTGTCATGTGCAGTATGTGGCTCAACCGGCCATGAAATATCACCTTTTGCCAGTAATATTTGTTTCATTCCCTCCCATTCCCCCAATGTCTCTGCTGGATCAGCCCTAGGATGTATGAGGCCCTCTGCAAAATGACATCTGAACGCAACTTTCTGGTTGCCTCATCTCAAAAAGGATATAGTGGAACTGGAAAAGGTTCTGAGAAGGGCAACAAAGAGGATGAAGGGCATGGAACAGCTTCCATATGAGGAGAGACAAAAAAGATTAGGCTGTTCAGCTTAGAAAAGACTAAGGGGGAATGTGATAGAGATCTGTAAAATCACAAATAGTGTGGAAAAAAGTGAACAGAGAAGTGTTATTTTCCCTTTCCCTAAATACAAAAACTAGAATTCCCCGATGAAGTAAGTAGGCAGCAAATTTAATACAAACAAGAGGAAATATTTTTTCACACAGCACACAATTAACCTGTGGAACTCCTTGCCATGGGATGTTGTGAAGGCCAAAAATGTAACTGGCTTCAAAAAAAGAACTAGATAAGTTCATGGTGGCTAGGTCACTGGTTATTAGCCAAGATGGGCAGGGATGCAACCCCATTCTTGGAGTGACCCTAAATCTCCAACTGCCAGAAGCCAGGAGAGGAAGACAGGGTTGGATCACTCCAACAGCCCTGTGCTGTACAATCCCCCTGAAGCTCTGGCACTGGCCACTGGATACTGGGCTAGATGGACTGTTGGTCTGACCCAGTGTGGCAGTTCTTGTGTCCCTCAGTCCTGCTCCTTCCTGTTATACTGGGGTGTGTGTGTATGAGAGAGAGAGAGAGGGAGATGGGGGTTTGTTGGCTAGTGGCTGCCCCGGTGATAGACTTTGGGCCATGTTACAAAGCTCTAGGAAGGGCTCTTGCTCAATTCATGTGGCAGATTGTCTTTTGGTGCTGAAGAAGCAGGGTGTAGTTCCAGGGCCTCTGCACGTGAGATTCATAACTGGGCTGCTTGCTAGCATGGTTTTGCTATGGTGTGACATCCCTCCACCCCCCTCCGGCTCGACGATGACGGTACCAGCTTGTGTGAGAATTCTGAATAAATCCTGCTCTCAGCCTAAGGTGTGTGTGTGTTTGAGGGGCCTCTGCTCAGTGGTGGGCACAGATGGGGTTCCAGACAGGAGAATGGGTCATGCAGGAGTGGGCACGTGCTGACAGCTAGGTCTCCAGGGCCATCTCTGAAGTCTGGGGATGGAGGTAGGTTTCAGAGACCAAGCTGAAAAGTCTACACTGCTATTTTTAGCACTATAGCATGAGCCCCGTGAACCTGATTTTGTAGACCCAGGTAAGACTTAACTGCTGCAGGTTTTGAAAGGCAGTGTAGACATACCCTGAAAGGACAGACCTGGTGCCCTGGCAGAGGGCTGTCTCGGGGAGGACTGAATTTAGAAGGATTTCTTCAAAAAAGAAGTTGGTGACCCCCTGACACAGAGGTTGGCAGGATTCCGACAAGAACCTGCACTGTTTTGTGTCCTTTCCAGGGAGTAGTGGAGCAACTAATCAGCAGTAAAAGACAGCAGTCAGTGGTGGAGCTAAAGCTAGGAACTTTAACTGTGTTGGGTTTATACAGAGCCCATAATCAGATCCACAGATCTGCTAATGGCACCATTTACGTAAGTGTGGTGTCAGCCAGCTATATGCAGCGACATCCTCTTTGACATGTTCTTCTCTTCTTCAGCATGTAAAATACTCACAGCCTTTGGCAGAGGCATTCTGAGACTCCTCCACCCATAACATCCCCTCAACACTGAGTCTGTTTTATCAATGACTCGTGGCAATGCACAGCGTCCGTCTCATTAAACCAAATCAATAGAACTTGCCTCTGGGTTGATGGCCAAGAGAGGAATCCTTCGGGTGGAGTGGGGCTACATGGGTAGTGGGGGTGGGAAGCATGGGGGTGTCTCTCCACTTGGCCATTTATAGGTGCTGGGAGTAGAATGGACAGAGCTGGAGGGTAGATCGCCCATTTAGGAAACAGCATTATCTCTAGGAAGTAGGGCTGTCCAGCGATTAAAAAAATTAATCACGATTAATTGTGCAATTAATCATGCTATTAAACAATCATAGAATACCATTTATTAAATATTTGTGGATGTTTTCCACATTTTCAAATATATTGATTTCAATTTCAACACAGAATACAAAGTGTACAGTGCTCACTTTATATTTATTTTTTGTTATAAATATTTGCACTGTAAAAATAAAAGAAATAGTATTTTTCAATTCACTTTATACAAGTACTGTAGGGCAATCTCTTTATCATGAAAGTTGAACTTACAAATGTAGAATTATGAACAAAAAATAACTGCACTCAAAGATAAAACAATGTCAAACTTTAGAGCCTTCAAGTCCACTCAATCCTACTTCTTGTTCAAACAATTGCTCAGACAAACAAGTTTGCTTACATTTGCAGGAAGCAATGCTGGCCGCTTCTTGTTTACCATGTCACCTGAAAGGGAGAACAGGTGTTCTCATGGCAGTGTTGTAGCCAGCGTTGCAAGATATTTACATCCCAGATGTGCTAAAAATTCATATGTCCCTTCATGTTTCAACCACCATTCCAGAGGACATGCGCCCATGCTGCTCAATAACGATCCAAAGCAGTGCGGACCGACGCACGTTCATTTTAATCCTCTTTAATAACTGAAATCAATATATTTGAAAATGTAGAAAAAGATCCAAAATATGTAATACATTTCAATTGGTATTCTATTGTTTAACAGTGTGATTAATTTTTTTAATCGTGATTCATTGTTTTGAATTAACCCCATGAGTTAAGTGCGATTAATCGACAGCCCTATTAGGAAGGATGGTCCAATGGTTTGGGCACTAGCCTAGGAGGACAAAGCACAGACACGGGCAGGGCAGGATTCTGATCTACTTATCTACATTGATCACCATGTTGTCTGAGCTACATCCCACCATCGTGCTTAAGCCCGGCCCTGGAGAGACCATCTCTGGGAATGGAAGGAGAGTTTGGTCTCTCTGGCCATCTGTTCTTTAATCAACTCATCTCATGCTGACCACAGAAGAATCACCAATTGTTGACAGCATTCAACGCTCGTTTGGGCTGGATTAAATGAATGACTCATATGAAAGATTTTTAATAACCCATTTCCCATCCTTGGAACTATCCAGTCTCTATTGCCTGGAAGGAATTGCTGGAGAAAAGGCCATATGACCCAGTATGACTCTCTCTTTCTTCTGAGACTGTAGCCATTCCTCTCTCTGTGAAAAAAAAAGGGGGGCTGGTGTCTTACCTCCAGGGCCAGTCCCATGTGATCCCAATCCCTGTTGTCACAGGGATCTCTCAGTAGTGGGGGCAGGCGGCCTGGCCTGGCAGATGATTTGAGAAGCATCACATTCTTGGTTATGTCACAAGTATTAGCTATTTCTTTGATGAAGGAACATATCTGCAAGCAGAACTTGTACCTGAAGGGCTATTCCATCAAGAAGATGCATTAATGCACCAGAGCAATTTTTTTTTTGCAAGACCAGCACAAGCTATTCATTGTCCTTTAGCCCGGCTTGTTGTAATTTAACCCGAGTCCATATTTTAATGTGTTTCAGAAACACTGACCAGCAATATTAACCCTGCTCTTTTAATGACTGGTTAAAGGAGGCAAATTTTACAATTATTTATCGGAAAAAAAAAGATCTTGGAAGGAAAAACTGATTACCACAGATTCAGGTGAGCTGAAGCGAAATCAGTCTTATCCCCTCTCAGTCTCTTGAGTCATGGTGTTAGCTCGCTACTCTTGGAAAGTATGTCTTTAATAAAAAGGTTCGGGAGAAATTTAACCTTCATTTTCATGTACAATTCCTGTAGTTTCAGAGATGTTCAGGTCAGAAAAGACCACTGGGATCATGTTGTCTGACCTCCTGCATAGCACAAGCCAGAGAACAGCACCCGTGGGTGCTGCATCCAGCCCGATAGCCTGTGGTTGACCCAGAGAACAGCTTTTAGAAAAACATGCTATCTGGATTTAAAGACTCCAACTGATAACGAATAGAGCTGGGTGAGATTTTTCAGACAAAACTCCTCCCCACCCCCCAACATGCATATTTGGATCGACTGAAAGAAGGGGAAAAAAAGACAAATCGGAAAAAGCAGACATGTTTCGTGTTGACATTTTCGAAATGAAACGTGTTGATTTTCAATTTGAAACTTTTTAATTTTGAATTTTATACCCATTTTATTCAAAAAAGAGAAGGGGGCTAAAAATCCTCAAAACCAAAATGAAACATTTCAATTGGGGTTGAATGAAATGTTTCGTTTGACTCCAAACAAAAAATCCCACGATTTTTCAGTTTGGCCACCGCACAGCTCTACCTGTCAATCATCCCTTGGGAAGCTGTTGCAATGGTTAACCATCCCCACTGAAAATATTTGTGCCTTCTTTCCAGTTTGAATGTATCTGGCTTTAATGTCCAGCCATCAGATCTTGTTCTGTCTTTGTCCGCTAGATTAAGAATGTGTGAGGCTCAGGTTTCTAGCTGGGGCCTCGATGTCACGCCTAGACACTCTGATCAGCACAGGGGGCCTCTGCACTGATTTTTTCAGACACTAAGAGCAAAACGTGCTGTATCTTAAATAACTTTTATTTTAGATTCTGGGTTACTGCAAAAAGAAAGAATCAAAGTAAAGTCTGAATAAATGAGCGCAGTGTGTGTATTTCTCTGGAACAGACTGAAGCCTCTAAGAACAAAGTGGCTACTGGGTTTTACAGAGATTTTAGGAATTTAAAGGCACAGTGCACAGAAAACAGAACACATCAGAGTTCATAGTAGCTGCCTAGATCACAGTAGGAAGCGAGTGACTGGAGTAGGAATAATGGAATTTGCTATCTCGATCAGATTATTGGTATTTCAATTTGAAAACTGGACACCACTACTAGCCAATACCTGCTACTTCAGAGAAGCAAGATAACTTCCCATAATGCTCCTGTGCAGTTGTATAGTTCAAAATGTATACAAGTTATACCTCACCCAAGTGACAATAAATATAGGGAGTAAGGTACAAGATTTGTTATCCCAGTCTTAGCCCAGCCAGTTACAAATGAGGTTACTTGTCAGATATTTATCCAGCTCAGCTGTGAGACCCAGTCTTGACCTCGGTCATGCAGGACGGCCAATACACCAAGCTGTTCAATGGTGCGTATACAGCTTTTTTTATTGGGGGGGGGGGGGAGCTAAAGTTAAAAAACAAGAACTGTTGAATATCACTTCAGTGAGTAATTTTG
The DNA here is from genome assembly GCF_015237465.2 of Chelonia mydas. NCBI lineage: Eukaryota > Metazoa > Chordata > Testudines > Cheloniidae > Chelonia > Chelonia mydas. The sequence continues at coordinate 14,770,620 of NC_051259.2, read as the reverse complement.
TATTGTGACTAAATTTGTCCACTTTTAATAAAGTGAGCTGAGTGAACTGCTTTTCCAAACTCAGTGTTTCCTTTATTTATTAATGCAATCCCTCCCTGTTTTTTTGGAGGGGGTGGAGGAGGAAAGTCTGCTCTCCCCATGCTCCCAGTTGACTACACCCCTGGTTTCCTTGTAGCAAATGTCCCAAAAAGGAAGGTGACTGTTCTAAGACCTGTAGTCTACTGAGCTGGACAGAAGGACCTGGGCAGAAGGAAGACATAGGATGATAAATGGTTCTTGCGTTTAATAAGCAGGTTATTCTTATTTAAAGTGCTGGTGTGCTCATGCTCTCTGCTGTACAAACGCAGTGGAATACATTCTCCCCTCCATCGCAAACGGTTCTATTCCATAACACAGGCCTAGAAGGCACTGCAGTAGAGTGGACGGGAGGGTCTGGGCTAGGAATCAGGAGAGCTGGGCCTGTCATTGCCTTGCTGATTGATTTTGGGAAAGTCACTTCCTCTCTCTGTGCCTGTTTCCCCTTCCACCCTTTGTCTGTCTTGTCTCTCTAGACCAGAGATTCTCAAACTGTGAGTGGTCTGCAAGCTCCATTCAGGTGGTCCACGGATCGTCCCCTATAAGGTTCACGCCTGGGCAGCTGCACACAGGAAAATGAAGGGCCACCCACCTAATTAGCTAACTATTTACCGCGCAGATGTGGCTCCACTAATTAGGTGCCTGGACCCTGGAGAAGATGCACATATAAAGTGAAGTGATGGCCTTGGGGGGAATAGGGGGTAGGTGGGAGGGGGCAGTGGGGTGTGAAGAGGGGGTGGGGGGAATTTGGGCTGTGGCAGCCACAGAAGGAGGCAACTTTCCCCAGCTCCAGGGATGCGGCTGCCGGGGAGAGACCCCAGCCCCAGCTTGGGGGCTGCCGTGGCGGGGGAGAGAGGGTGCATCCATCGCATTAGAAAGGTAAGAACATTAGAAAGGTAAGACTACTGATATTAAAATACGAGTTGTGTGCTTTTATTTGTAGAACAAAACAAGTTAATTATTATTATTATTTTTTAATATAGCGCTTTTATCCAAAGTGCTTTACAATAGTTAGCTAATGATACAAACAACATTTGGAAAGATCATTAAGTGGTCCGCCGAGACCCTCAGCAATTTTCAAGTGGTCCACGAAAAAAAATTTGAGAACCACTGCCCTAGACAGTACGCTGTTATGGGCAGGGATGGCCTCTTGCTATGTGTTCGTACAGCACCCAGTGCAGTGGGGCCCTGACCTTGCTTGGGGACATCTAGTACTACTGTTATAATAACAATAATGCATTATAAGGGTGCAGAGACCTTCAGAAGTGGCAGGTGAATTTAGTAAGAGAAAAGGGAAGCAGACAGAGCTTGAATCCAGAGTAGGTGGAGGAGGTCACATAGGGTTGCCAATTTTGGTTGGACGTATTCCTGGAGGTTCCTGGATGTATTCCTGGAGGTTTCATCACATGAAAGACCTGGCTGTATTGGTGGATCACAGGATGGTTATAACCTGCCAATGCGATGTGGCCGTGTGATGCGGTTCACAAACCCCTCACTAAGGCAGGGGAAAGGGTGGCAAAATACTGGGCCAGGAAAACTCTGTCCCTCAGACAATGATAAGCATGCTCATGGGATAAGAAGCAGCATAAAAAGAGGGCCAGTATCCCAGGCAGGGGAGGAAAGAAGCCATTTCCAGCAGGAGCACTCCTGAGTCAGGAGGAGATGAAGCTCTTGTGGAGGAGGTCTGGGCTGTGAGTCTTTCTCCCCTGCTTCTTTGAGACATCAGGCCAGATGCAAGGAAAATCAAGTGCGGGGGCACCAGAAGGTCACCTGTGTCAGCCCTGTGAGCCTGGGGGTTTGGAGCAAAGGACTAGAATCAACAGCAGCCATGCCCCAAACTGACACATTGGGTGGGGTAGCCAGTAGCCAAGGGGAAAGTGAACAGGAGGTGGGACAAGCCTAAATCAATCTGTGCTGTCACACTTTCAGGGCCTTGGGCTGGGACCCGGTGGAGCAGGAGGGCCTGTGTCCCCCTATCCACCCCAGATTCCTCCATGCCTAGCCCTGGGACAGGCAGTACCAGAGGTTTACTGCCAAGAAAGCTGACCCATCCGAACCCTGCTTGGGGCTCCCGGACAGAGTGGATAAAAAGAGAGGAAGGGGCAGCAAGCCCTGATCATTATGCCTGCTGACCAGACTGACAAACCCTGTTACTGGCCATGAAAAAGGTTAATGCGATCCTAGGCTGCATCCAGTGAGGTATTTCCAGTAGAGACAGGGAAGTGTTAGTACCATTATACAAGGCACTGGTGAGCCCTCATCTGGAATACTGGGCTCCCATGTTTAAGAGAGATTAATTCAAACTGGAACAGGTGCAGAGAAAGGCTATTAGGATGATCAGAAGATTGGAGAACCTTCCTTACCAGAGGAGACTTTAGGAGCTTGGTTTGTTTAGCCAAGCCAAAGGAAGGATGAGGGGAGATATGACAGCTATCTATAAATAGGTGGGAGAGATCGCTTAGTGGTTTGAGCATTGGCCTGCTAAACCCAGGGATGTGAGTTCAATCCTTGAGGGGGCCATTTAGGGATCTGGGGCAAAAATTGGGGAGTGGTTCTGCTTTGAGCAGTGGGTTGGACTAGATGACTTCCTAAGGTCCTTTCCAACCTGGATATTCTGTGATTCTATAAATATATCAGAGAGATGAACACAGCGAGGGGGAGAAGTTATTTAAGTTAAGGCCCTATGTTGGCACAAGAACAAATAGATATGAACTAGTGATCAATGTGTTTAGTCTTGAAATTATATGAAGATTGCTAACCATCGGAGGAGTGAAGTCCTGGAACCCTCCTTCCAATGGGAGTAGTGGGGGAAACCCCCCCCTAACTTGTTTTAAGATTGAGCTTGATAAATTTACTGAGTGGATGATATAGTGAGATTGCCTATAATGGCAAGTGGCTGATCTGAACCGGCTATGAGAAAATATTTCCAGTGGCCCATGATGGGACACTAGATGGGGCGGGCTCTGAGTTACTACAGTGAATTCTTTCCCTGGGGTCTGGCTGGTGGGTCTGACCCACATGCTCAGGATCCAACTAATTTGGGGTTGTGAAGGAATTTCCCAGCAGGTCCGATTGGCAGAGACCTTGCAGGGGTTTCACCTGCCTCTGCAGCACAGGGCACGGGTCACTTGTTTTTTGAACTCAAGGAAATGGTGGATTCTCTGTAACTTGAAGTCTTTAAATCAAGATTTGAGGGGAAATTTGGGGAGTCCTCAGTAGTGAGAGATGTCTGAGAGGTGTGATCTCTGGTTTTAGGAGATGGATTTATCTCTGCCTGCTCTGTTACAGCAAATTGCAAGCCTGATGAGGTGCCGATCAAAGTTTCCAACCCCTGGTGCTCAAGTAGGCAAAGCAAATCAGTTCACCTCTGCTTCAAAATATCCATAATTCTGTAGTGTCAGCATTAATTAGGGTGAGAATCTGTGAAACCAACTTCTGTGACATCTATATCTATGCAATGGAGAGAGGTAATACACTTACCACATATCATAAATCCAACCTGGGAATCAGCGTCAACCTCTGAATGCGCGGTGAATGCAAATATGCAGATTATGTGTCTGTATGGTAATAAAAGTGCTGAAATGTCGATGTATCAACACATTACTCTTAATTTACATTGCTGGCATCATTTGGGATGAGGGTGCGTTCTAGAGGCGATATTGGGGATGTCTGTCTGGATTTATGGAGCAGCTACTGAGGCGGGAATCTTATCTGATTGTTGTGGACTGAACAATCAACACCAGCTTTGTCTGAAGCTGGTGCATCCAAATGCAGAGAAACGCTGGGCTCTGGCCAATTCTGAGTGCTCAGATCACATTTCTCAAACTACCTGAATTCTACAGGGGAATTCAGTCCTTCTCTTTATGCAGCCTGGGTGGAACCAGACCTGGAATACTGCATTGCTTTCCGGGCTTTGGGTATCACACCGATATTGACAGTCTGGAGAGTACTAAGAGGGGAACAAAAAAAGATTCAAGGGCTGGAGAGAGGGGAAAAACAGCTCAAAATTGTGCCAGAAATGATCTCTCTAAGGTACTTCCATGGGTCTCAGCATCACTGCACATGTCACAATCTTTTATGTATTTACCCTCACACACCCCAGTGAGATAGGCCAGTACTTTTATCCCCTTTGCACAGATGGGGACCAGAGGCACAGAGAGGCTGAGTCACTTGTCCGTGATCACAGAGAAAGTGTGTAAGTGAGTAAGGAACTGGACTGTGGTTCCATGTGGTTCCACAACCCAGCCTAGCATCCTCATCACGAGCCAACCTGCCTCTGATGTCTTCTTCTTCCTTCCTCTGTGGCCCATCTGTACTGCTATAGCAGTTCACGGGGCTGTCAAAGACCCTTAGTCAGCTTGGAGAGAATTCTCCCAGCTCTGGCATTTTGTCTCACAGACACAGGCTTCCCTACAAAAGTTCCTTGGGGGAAGAAGGAGGATCCTGGGAACTACAGGCCGGTCAGCCTCACCTCAGTCCCCGGAAAAATCATGGAGCATGTCCTCAAGGAATCAATTCTGAAGCATTTAGACGAGAGGAAAGTGATCAGGAACAGGCAGCATGGATTCACCAAGGGAAAGTCATGCCTGACTAATCTAATTGCCTTCTACAATGAGATAACTGGTTCTGTGGATGAAGGGAAAGCAGTGGACGTGTTATTCCTCGACTTTAGCAAAGCTTTTGACATGGTCTCCCACAGTATTCTTGTCAGCAAGTTAAAGAAGTATGGGCTGGATGGATGCACTACAAGGTGGGTAGAAAGTTGGCTAGATTGTCGGGCTCAACGGGTAGTGATCAATGGCTCCATGTCTAGTTGGTAGCTGCTATCTAGCGGAGTGCCCCTAGGGTCGGTCCTGGGGCCGGTTTTGTTCAATATCTTCATTAATGATCTGGAGGATGGTGTGGATTGCACCCTCAGCAAGTTTGCAGTTGTATCGTAGAGCTTGGCTGTAGACAATGGATCGTGTGGTAGGGACAGGATACAGAGGGACCAAGACAAATGGCTCGGCAGCAGTTCTGCAGAGAAGGACCTAGGGGTGACAGTGTCCCCTGAATAGATATGTGGGCACAGCTGGCAACGGGCTTTGTTGCAAGGATAGGTTCCTGGGTTAGTGGTTCTGTTGTGCGGTGTGTGGTTTCTGGTGAGTATTTGCTTCAGGCTGGGGGGCTGTCTGTAGGCAAGGACTGGCCTGTCTCCCAAGATTTGTGAGAGTGATGGGTCGTCCTTCAGGATAGGTTGTAGATCCTTGATAATGCATTAGAGAGGTTTTAGTTGGGGCTGAAGGTGACGGCTAGTGGCGTTCTGTAATTTTCTTTGTTGGGCCTGTCCTGTAGTAGGTGACTTCTGGGAACTCTTCTGGCTCTGTCAATCTGTTTCTTCACTTCAGCAGGTGGGTATTGTAGTTGTAAGAATGCTTGATAGAGATCTTGTAGGTGTTTGTCTCTGTCTGAGGGGTTGGAGCAAATGCGGTTGTATCGTAGAGCTTGGCTGTAGACAATGGATCGTGTGGTGTGGTCAGGGTGAAAGCTGGAGGCATGTAGGTAGGAATAGCGGTCAGTAGATTTCCGGTATAGGGTGGTGTTTATGTGACCATCACTTATTAGCACTGTAGTGTCCAGGAAGTGGCTCTCTTATGTGGACTGGTCCAGGCTGAGGCTTGATGGTGGGATGGAAATTGTTGAAATCATGGTGGAATTCCTCAAGGGCTTCTTTTCCATGGGTCCAGATGATGAAGATGTCATCAATGTAGCGCAAGTAGAGTAGGGGCGTTAGGGGACGAGAGCTGAGGAAGTGTTGTTCTAAGTCAGCCATAAAAATGTTGGCATACTGTGGGGTCAGGCGGGTACCCATAGCAGTGCCACTGATTTGAAGGTATACATTGTCCCCAAATGTGAAATAGTTATGGGTGAGGACAAAGACACAAAGTTCAGCCACCAGGTTTGCCGTGACATTATCGGGGATACTGTTCCTGACGGCTTGTAGTCCATCTTTGTGTGGAATGTTGGTGTAGAGGGCTTCTACATCCATAGTGGCCAGGATGGTGTTTTCAGGAAGATCACCGATGGATTGTAGTTTCCTCAGGAAGTCAGTGGTGTCTCGAAGATAGCTGGGAGTGCTGGTAGCGTAGGGCCTTACATAGCCAGACATTGCTAGACATTCACCATAATCGGGACCTCGTTCTCCCTTGCCTTGCACCTTGTCATTTACCTGTGCAACGTGAACACAAAGCAGGTGCAACATGCTATTAAATCAGACTGGTTGGAGTTTGGCCCTCACTTTCCACTGCTTTAAGGGTTTGCCTAGATTGGGAAAAGAGTTCAAGTTTAGGCCACACATGTTAACTAACCCCAATCTAAACATGATCTTTTCCCTAGTGTAGACAGAGGTTAACACCTCTGATCTTGATTTGACTGGTGTAGGTTGATCGTTAGCCTCCCACTAGGGGTGATGACTCTCAGCTAAATCGAAGTGAAAGGTGTGAGACCCATAGCTGAGCCCTGCGGTAAATTGAAACCATGTGTGTCCTGGAAGAAAGGTTTGCACAGTGTCTAGGCTGGCATTTACAAAGCTGAGAGTTAAACTGGGATGAATGGGCACTCAATTAACCCACATCACAACAAGAGTAAAACTTCTGTCCTAGACATTCCCTCTGGCTATGTCTTCACAGTCTCCTAGTGGAGACATTAGCTTTTACCATGATGTAGTCAGGTCAATACTATACGCCTCACCAGGGTTGACCTCACCTAGCCACATTGGAGTAAAAACTACAGAGCCTTGTCTCCACTCAGGTTTTACAGCAAGATAGTTAACTCAGGTTAGTTATCTTGCTGTAAAAAATACACCTTTGGGGGCAGCCTTAGTGTCCTAGCAAAGGAAACAAATGTAACCCAGTGCTTGTGTATCACAGAAGCATTTACCTTCCTCATGTCGAGGATAATTCATAACTTTGTACGACTGACCCAAGATATTTGCATTTCAGCACTCATTCAAGGTCTTTGTTCTACAGCTGAAATCAGTGTTTTAAAGGTGACCCTCAAAAGAAATGTTTAAAAATGGGGGATTTGCCCTTTTTGGTTAATTTGTGACATGTAAAGAGGGCCCGAAAGATTTTTAAATATTTTTTGCTAGTTCCTGCTTATTTTTTACCTTAAAATTAGTCATATAGGTTTAAATAGGTGTTAACAAAACCAAGCAGACCCAGCATTTTAAAATGTCAGCCTTAAACCCCAGTGCTGCCTTTTAACCTCTTGTAATGTTGTGAGTCCACTAATTCTCTAGTTGTTCATAGAATCCTAGGTAGACAAGACCTGCATAAACAAGCAGAAAAAGAACTTTAGATACCCACAGGCCTTCCTATATCATAAAAGGAGAAGACCAATTTCTTTTTCCTTGCAGTTTGCCTTTGGGTTTTGCGTAACCATTCCGTTATCTTGGTTTCCCCATTAAGAATGTCTCTTCCCTTTATAGAATGCCTCTTCCAATCATAGAATTATAGAATATCAGTCTTGAAAGGGACCTCAGGAGGTCATCTAGTCCAACCCCCTGCTCAAAGCAGACCAATCCCCAACTAAATCATCCCATCCAGGGCTTTGTCAAGCCTGACCTTAAAAACCTCTAAGGATGGAGATTCCACCACCTCCCTAGTTAACCCATTCCAGTGCTTCACCAGCCTCCTAGTGAAAAAGTTTTTCCTAATATCCAACCTAACCCTCCCGCACTGCAACTTGAGACCATTGCTCCTTGTTCTGTCATCTGGTACCACTGAGAACAGTCTAGATCCATCCTCTTTGGAACCCCCTTTCAGGTGGTTGAAAGCAGCTATCAAATCCCCCCTCATTCTTCTTTTCCACAGACTAAACAATCCCAGTTCCCTCAGCCTCTCCTCATAAATCATGTGTTCCAGTCCCCTAATCATTTTTGTTGCCCTCCGCTGGACGTTTTTTAGTTTTTCCACATCCTTCTTGTAGTGTGGGGCCCAAAACTGGACACAGTACTCCAGATGAGGGGAACGATCACGTCCCTCGATCTCCTGGCAATGCCCCTACTTATACATCCTAAAATGCCATTGGCCTTCTTGGCAACAAGGGCACACTGTTGACTCTTATCCAGCTTCTCATCCACTGTAATCCCCAGGTCCTTTTCTGCAGAACTGCTGCCTAGCCATTCGGTCCCTAGTCTGTAGCAGTGCATGGGATTCTTCTGTCCTAAGTGCAGGACTCTGCACTTGTCCTTGTTGAACCTCATCAGATTTCTTTTGGCCCAATCCTCTAATTTGTTTAGGTCCCTCTGTATCCTATCCCTACCCTCCAGTGTATCTACCACTCCTCCCAGTTTAGTGTCATCTGCAAACTTGCTGAGGGTGCAATCCACACCATCCTCCAGATCATTAATGAAGATATTGAACAAAACTGGCCCCAGGACTGACTCCTGGGGCACTCTGTTTGATACCAGCTGCCAACTAGACATGGAGCCATTGATCACTACCCGTTGAGTAGTAATGGACCAGTGCGTCCAGACCTAACCTTCTGTGGTCACCAATTTACTAATCTAAAATCTTGCTGTCCCAGCCAGTGACTGCTTTGGGAATTTCCCATCCTTAGGGAAAAGTCTAACAGAATTTAATAGAGAATCCAAAACTTCCTATCAAATTTGTAAACCTACCTATGGAATTTGAGAGCAGGGATATGACCCCATTCAGTTTTAAGTCTTATTTGCACTGGGGACAGCAATCAATGGGCAGCCACCAGTGAGGCTGCACAAGTGCAAACCTCAAGTAGAGACAAATTTCCCCAGGTAAATGAGGCCTTAGAGTAATTGTTTATCGAACCCTATTGATTTCCTCCCTATTACACTCTATAAGGCTTTTCCATAAGCCTGAAGCCAGCAAGCTCCTTAGCCCCTTCCAATGAAGTCAGTAACCCCATTCCTCTCCTTCCCCACATTCAGTGACCATTTCCCTGCCTAGATAATGAACTCAAGGACCAATCTCTGTGCTGAGCCCTGCTGTCCCATTGCTTTCATCTCACTCTTCATGGCCTCGTGGCTGGAGCATTCCAGGGAGGAGCAATTGCTACCAGAGTCACAAAGTTGCAAATGCTCCATGTAGTTTGGAATCACTGTAATAGACTTCAGTTATCTTATGTCAGGTTTCAGAGCAGCAGCCGTGTTAGTCGGTATTCGCAAAAAGAAAAGGAGGACTTGTGGCACCTTAGAGACTAACCAATTTATTTGAGCATAAGCTTTCGTGAGCTACAGCTCACTTCATCGGATTATCTTATGTTGATTCTTTTAACAAAATCGATGAATCACTCATGGGGGAATTTCCCCTTTGTTCCCCGATTGTTCTTTTTCTAGCATATCTTCAAGAGATACAATGTAGAGAGCTTTTAACAAAATGTAAGAGCTTAATGAGCATAGGTGCAGTGACAGTAGCTGACGGCAAACAAAAAGGCACTCAATGTATGGGAAGGATAAAGGATGTCAGGTACATAATAAAGTGCAAGATAAGTGGCATCATCACAATAGGCCAGGTGAGCATGTATTACAAGGTTTAATATGTATTTAAAATTACTGTTTGGCGGGGGGTGGGGGGGTGTTTGAACACATAGGGTGAAATCCAGTGAACACATAGGGTGAAATCCAGGCCCCATTAAAGTCCATAGATGTTTTACCATTGACTTCAATGGGGCCAGGATTTCACCCCTGAAATTTAAGCAGAGTCACATTAGGAAGAAACAACAAAAAGAGAGGAGGAATCATAAAAAGAGAGAGAGATGGTAGAAAAGAGGAGAGTCGAGAAGTGGAAGCGGCATGGGTGGTGGATATAATAGGCCAGGGGAGGCTAAGCCTCCCCTAAACCAAGCCCTGGCCCTGCCCACGCTCCGCCAAGCTGGCGGGAGGCAAGAGCTCAGCAGACAGCTGGGGCCAGCATGTGGCCTGGGGTGGTTCAGCTGGGGATCCTCTGGCTGTGGGGAGGAAGGGCCCTGGGGGCTCCTGTGGACAGGGGGGAGGATTGGTAGGGGTGGGACCGTGTGGCTAACTTCCCTGAAGCGGGGCTCACGCGCCGCCCCTGGGTAGCGGGATTGTGCTGGACAGCGTTCTGTCCCTTAAGGTTTGGGTGTTGTTAGGTACTGTGTAGTGCTTGTTGGACATTTTTAGAAATAGAATCCTGTGTGTTTTCCAGAAGATATGGATTATGCAGCGCTTGCTTTACATTTATACGTGTGGCTGGGTGTTTTCTGGAACCTATGAGTTCCACGGCACCTTGCATTTACACAGACCGGTGGTCTGAGTACTGCTTCTCCCCACAGGCCCAGGAGATCGAGCAGGTCCTGTCTTCTCCAGGCAGGAGCATGTCCGGTGCATGGAGCCAGCGTGGTCGATTGGGCCACTGTACTCAATGAGGGAGAGCTATGAATTGTGCTCGCCAAGGTAGGCAATCAGGAAAAAGGATTTAAAAAATATGTGGACTGTTTTTAAGGGGTGTGGGAGTTGGCTTCCTGTCTCCACGACCCCTGGGTAGTGGAGTTCACAATTGTGGCCAAAGCGGCCACTATCGCAGGGAATGGGGCATTGTGGGACAGCTGCTGGAGGACTGTTAGGGTTGACACAGGTCACACAGTGTCTACACTCGCACTGCCTTGACCTCAGTAGGTCGACTATGGCACAACGCCGTTTGGGGAGCTGGTTTTATTGCATTGCTGTAACAGCGTGCATACGTTGGCTGGAGACAAATCTGAGCACAGACACATGTACAAATATGCTGACACAAGGCGGCTTATGTGGACTTAATTGTGTAGATCCATCTTGAAAGTCTTGGCCATGATAATCCATGCATTTGTTACCTCCAGACTGGCTTGTTACAAAACCCTGCTCCTTATCCATGCTGTTTACAGGCTTGTCTGCATTAGCAAAATTTTCACCATCAGACACACTGCATCAATGCAGGATGGGGTTTGCACCATGGCAACTCACCCTGGTAAACCACCAGGGTTAATTGCACCAATGCAAACCCTGTTTTACATTGATGCTTTGTAGCTACAATGAGTTTGCCCTGGTTTGCATTGTATAGACAGGGCCTTAGTTAGTAGTTAGCTTTCTTTTTTTCCTCTCTGTTTTGCATGGGAAAGATGATGAGTAAAGATAAAAGGAGTCTGTCAGCTGTAGCTAGCCCTTTCTCTGACTTGAATATCCTTTTCCTATCTAATTATTTTCCATCTCATGACTATAGTGGAGGAGTTGGGCTGTAATTGCTCTGTACCTCAGTTTCCCCACGTGCGCATGGGGATAATAAATATCTTTCTAATGGAAGCATTGCACGCCTGGATTAATTAGTAGCTGTGATGCACTCTAAGATCTTCCTATGGAAGGTGCTAGGAAAGTGCAGTATTAGGCCTTGTTTACACTACAAATACTTTGCCAGAATAGCTATACCGGGATAGCAGTAACAGCAGAGCTCCCTAGTGTAGACACTGCTTCTGCCAACAGAAGGCATTTTTCTGTCAGCATCATAGCACCACCTGCCTGACCAGCATTAGCTACACTGACAGAAGCAGCTGGTTGTAAGCATGGCTGCATCTGCACAGGGAGGGCATGGCTTGTTCACACCTCTGATGGACCTAGCTGTGCCAACAAAACATTGTAGTGTAGACCTGGCCTTATTAATAAGTGACGTCCTCCACTTTAATAGAGGCAAATGGTTCCTACAGCTGCGTTAATCAATCCTGTCAAGAAAACTTGAATAGGCAGACTTGTACCCAGGTCTCCAGAACTCACTTGTTCTCCTGCTGTGCCCATGGGACAGCAGCAGTTGCAGTAAACTGCACTAGCGAACAGAAACTGCAGCTGTGATCGTTATTGCCTGTAGCAAAAAGGTATAAAGGCTTTCCTCAATTGTTTATCTATGGAGCCCTACCTGGAGTGAGGGAGATTCCCTGCCTGGGCGTGTAGTTCCCCTCTTGCAATTGCTTGAGAATAAACGGTCTCTGATTTGTTACAACCAACCTAAGAGTGAAGACTCTGTTTTCTTCCACACAAAAAAGCAAACATCATTCTGGGATGTATTACCTGCAGTACTGTGTCCAGTTCTGGGTGCCACATTTCAGGAAAGATGTGTACAAATTGGAGGGGAGGGATAGCTCAGTGGTTTGAGCATTGGCCTGCTAAACCCAGGATTGTGAGTTCAATCCCTGAGGGGGCCATTTGGGATCTGGGGCAAAAATTGGGGATTGGTCCTGCTTTGAGCAGGGGGTTGGACTAGATGACCTCCTGAGGTCCCTTCCAACCCTGGTATTCTATGATTCTATGAAATTGTGATGGAAAGAAAAAATAATCGCTGATCACATGCAATATGCAGGAGGCAAGGAGGCTGCTTGTGTTGGAATGAAGCAACTTGTGTTCCCTTTGAATGCCTGCCCATATCAAAAAAGGCAACCTGAAATCATCCTGCAAATGGGGCTGAAGCAGCCAGCCGGCTCCTGCAGTCACAAACTGGTTTGTGTCAGAACAATTACTTTAACCTTTCTCTTCTCACTGTGGTGATGGCTTTTATTAACAGCCTGGCCTGATGAAAGAGAATCGCCAAATGATATTTGTCACAGTGCAGGGCTAGCTGCACCTTTCAGCCCTCTCTGGTGTCTCTGAGTGCAACCCCTCAGGTATCAGACCCCGTGCTGTTACCTCTTCTGGGACGAAATCCTGCAATTCTTCCACTCTCAGGACTTATCTACACATGAAAACTAATCTGGAATAAGGGAAAGTGTGATTTTAAAGTGGATCTAAAGTGGATTCAGCTCATTTGGAACTAAGGCATTTATATTCCGAAATAAGAGCATCCACACATGGAGTTAATCAGGAATAGTTAATCAGAAATAGCTATTACAGAATAACTCTCTGTGTAGACAAGCTCTTAGACTGGGCCAAGGGCTACAGCATCCTGTGCACCATCTCAGCAGGCCCAACTGGGTTTAGTTACCTGTGATTCTTCCCTTCAGGAGCTGGTGAATTCAGTGACTTCAGACAGACATCTTAAAACAAAGGATTGGTTCATTGCAACAGAAGGAACAAATAAGAAAGAACACAATAAAATACACCTGCATGTCTGTCTTACCTTGAGCTTGGAAAGGGCTAGCTTACCCCGGACATCTCTGTCATGCTGTCTAGATTGGCTCAAGACTGTGAGTGCCAATTTCAGGTCAGACCATCAGAAAACAGGGCAGATACCCCAAACTGGTGGCATACTCTCTCTTCCTGGGGAGCAGAAAAGATTTGACCTTGGCTTTTTCTCTGCTGCAGGAGACAGCCCAAACCACTGCACTATGTGAGAGTTTAATGTGTGGGTGTCTCAGTCTCTCCTCTTCATGTTGCTCCACTTTTTAGAAATAGTTAGATGGTCATTGGAGCAAGGACTTGAACTTGGGCTGCCTACATCCTAACTACCGGGCTGCAGCACTATTCTCATGCTCTTGCCCTGGTCCAATGACTATTCATTGTCCTGCACACTGGCAATTCATGATAACAATGAATAGCCACTGAGCTGAGAAATGAGTAAGAATGATTCTATACCTTGGTTGTTAGGGCACTCATGCTGGAGATCCAAGTTCAAGTCCCTGCTCTAATGACCACTTATAAAAAGTGGAACAAGTTCAAGAGGAGAGATTGAGAGAGGCCTGTTCCAGAATATACCATAGCCTAGGGCGTTCCTCTGCAATATAGGAGACCAAAGTGCCAATCATTCCTCCTTATCAGGTAAAGTAGGTAATCAAACCTGAATCTCTCGCACCCTGCTAGCCTGCTGCAACACAGACACCTAGTTCCCAATGTATCTCCAGCACCCAGACACCTAGTTCCCAATGGGATCCAAATAAATCCATTTTACTCTGTATAAAGCTTATACAGGGTAATCTCATAAATTTTCTGCCCTCTATAACTGATAGAGAGATATGTCCAGCTGTTTGCTCCCCCAGGTATTAATCACTTACTCTGAATTAATTAGTAAACAAAAGAGATTTTATTAAGCATAAAAAGTAGGATTTAAGTGGTTTCAAGTAATAACAGACAGAACAAAGTAAGTCACCAAGAAAAATAAAGCAAAAACACACAAGTCTAAGCCCAATACATTAAGAAACTGATTACAGGTAAAATCTCACCCCCAGAGATGTTCCAATAAGCTTCTTTCACAGACTAGACTCCTTCCTAGTATGGGCTCAATCCTTTTCCCTGGTACAGTCCTTGTTAGTTCCAGCAGGCATTTTAGGTGGAAACTAGGGGTTTTTCCTGACTGGCAGCCCCCCACCATCCTGCTTCACCCCCTTTTATAGCTTTAGCACAAGCGAGAATCTTTTGTCTCTTTTGGTCCTCAACCCTCCATCTAAATGGAAAAGCACCAGGTTAAAATGGATTCCAGTATCAGGTGACATGGTCACATGTCCTGTGAGACCCCACTTTCCATTCTTCCAGGGGTGGCCCGTACGAACCCAGGAAGGTTTGCAAGTAAACAGAGCCATTCACAACCAATTGTCCTAGTCAATGGGAGCCATGAAGATTCCAAGCCACCATTCATGGCCCACACTGTGCATGATTACAATAGGACCTCAGAGTTATACTTCATATTTCTAGCTTTAGATACAAGAATGATATATACATACATACATACATACATACAAATAGGAGGACAATATTCAGTAGGTTATAACTTTTGTTATGTTTCAGCCGCGTTAGTCTGTATTCGCAAAAAGAAAAGGAGTACTTGTGGCACCTTAGAGACTAACAAATTTATTTGAGCGTAAGCTTTCGTGAGCTACAGCTCACTTAATTGGATGCATTCAGTGGAAAATACAGTGGGGAGATTTATATACACAGAGAATATGAAACAATGGGTGTTATCATACATACTGTAACGAAAGTGATCAGGTAAGGTGAGCTATTACCAACAGGAGAGCGGGTGTGGGGGTAAAACCTTTTGTAGTGATAATCAAGGTGGGCCATTTCTAGCAGTTGACAAGAACGTCTGAGGAACAGCAGGGGAGGGTGGGTGGGGGGGAGGGAATAAACATGGGGAAATAGTTTTACTTTGTGTAATGACCCATCCACTCCCAGTCTTTATTCAAGCCTAAGTTAATTGTATCCAATTTGCAAATTAATTCCAATTCAGCAGTCTCTCGTTGAAGTCTGTTTTTGAAGTTTTTTTGTTGAAGAATTGCCACTTTTAGGTCTGTAATCGAGTGACCAAAGAGATTGAAGTTTTCTCCGACTGGTTTTTGAATGTTATAATTCTTGATGTCTGATTTGTTGGCAACTGTGTCCACATATCTATTCAGGGGACACCATCATAGGGTCTAATCACATCAGCCACACTACAAAGGCTCGTTCACCTGCACATCTACCAATGTGACATATGCCATCATGTGCCAGCAATGCCCCTCTGCCATGTACATTGGGCAAACTGGACAGTCTCTACGTAAAAGAATAAATGGACACAAATCAGATACAAACCACCCCCACACCCTCCCCTGCTGTTCCTCAGATGTTCTTGTCAACTGCTGGAAATGGCCCACCTTGATTATCACTACAAAAGATTTTTTCCCTGCTCTGCTGCTGGTAATAGCTCACCTTAAGTGATCACTCTCGTTACAGTGTGTATGGTAACATCCATTGTTTCATGTTCTCTATGTATATAAATCTCCCCACTGTATTTTCCACTGAGTGCATCCGATGAAGTGGGCTGTAGCTCACGAAAGCTTATGCTCAAATAAATTTGTTCGTCTCTAAGGCGCCACAAGTCCTCCTAACCTTTGTTATGATACCTTACAAGAGACCTTTTGCATAAAGCATATTCCAGTTACATCATATTCACACTCATAAGAATATTTCCATAAAACATATGGAGTGCAACATCACACCATTCTGCTCATGAACTGGGATCTTGGATGTTTCATTTGTTTATGCTTAAAAGCATTTCAAGTCACCTTTAAAATATGAACCCAGCTCTCTCTCTCTCCCCGTCTCCCTTCTAGAAGGTTAGACATATTTTAAATTACCTCCATCAGTTCCCCTGCTGCAGCTTAGCCAGCTCTGTGATCTGGGTAGCTGTGTGCATGCATTATTGGCTGTTTGATAGTCTGGCTGATATGATAGCATTACTAAGTACCCTCCGAATGCTTAATGCTGCAATTATTATTCTGGTGGGCATCCACAGAAACTTCTCGCAGTTGGATGAGTCTAGCCTTTTACCTCTTCTCCATTAACAAACAGCTTCATTATCTTGAAAGCGCTAATGGCCCACAACATGCCTAGCTCCTAAAGTCACTTGATCCTCCCCTACCAAGGGGGAATGGCAGGGGAGCTTTCTTTAATACATAGATCTCATCTAATGATAAAAATAATAACAACACTTCGAACATTTAGGGCCCCTTCTATCGAAGGATCTTAAGATGCTTTAGTATTATTTTCATTACAATAGCACTTAGAATCACCCCCTTCCTGGCTTTATTAACAACAACCAAAAAAAGTAACAAAAAGATTAGCTGAGAGTGTTTCTCTAGGTTCGGCTGCTCCTACACTCCTCCTCCTGACTGCTCAGTCCACACCCTAGATCCTCTCATAAAATAGCCTCCTCCCTGCATCCCACCTCCCGTTTCCAGGTGGGATAATGAGTTACCTACCTTGGTGAGTCAGTGAAACCCACTTAATCTGCTGATGTAGCATGGGAGGTGTTTGAGTGCTAATCCTGGCTCTGTCTATGGGTATGTCTACACTACAAAATTAGGCCGAATTTATAGAAGTCAATTTTTTAGAAATCGGTTTTATATATTCGAGTGTGTGTGTCCCCACAGAAAATGCTCTAGGTGCATTAAGTGCATTAACTCGGCGCAGTGCTTCCACAGTACCGAGGCTACAGTCGACTTCCGGAGTGTTGCACTGTGGGTAGCTATCCCACAGTTCCCGCAGTCTCCGCTGCCCATTGGAATTCTGGGTTGAGATCCCAATGCCTGATGGGGCTAAAACATTGTTGCGGGTGGTTCTGGGTACATATTGTCAGGCCCCCGTTCCCTCCCTCCCTCCATGAAAGCAAGGGCAGACAATCGTTTCGTGCCTTTTTTCCTGAGTTACCTGTGCAGACGCCATACCACGGCAAGCACGGAGCCCGCTCAGCTCACTGTCACCGTATGTCTCCTGGGTGCTGGCAGACGCGGTACTGCATTGCTACACAGCAGCAGCAACCCCTTGCCTTGTGGCAGCAGACGGTGCAATAGGACTGGTAGCCGTCATCGTCATGTCCGAGGTGCTCCTGGTCGCCTCTGTGAGGTCGATCAGGAGCGCCTGGGCAGACATGGGTGCAGGGACTAAATTTGGAGTGACTTGAATAGGTCATTCTCTTTAGTCCTGCAGTCAGTCCTATTGAACCATCTTATGGTGAGCAGGCAGGTGATATGGATTCCTAGCAGTCCTATTGCATCATCTTCTGCCGGGCAGGCAAGAGATGAGGATGGCTAGCAGTCCTACTGTACCATCTTCTGCCAAGCAGCCATGAGATGTGGATGGCATGCAGTCCTTCTGCACCGTCTGCTGCCAGCCAAAGATGTAAAAGATAGATGGAGTGGATCAAAACAAGAAATAGATCAGATTTGTTTTGTACTCATTTGCAACCCCCCCGTCTAGGGGACTCATTCCTCTAGGTCACACTGCAGTCACCCACAGAGAAGGTGCAGCGAGGTAAATCTAGCCATGTATCAATCAGAGGCCAGACTAACCTCCTTGTTCCAATAAGAACAATAACTTAGGTGCATCATTTCTTATTGGAACCCTCCGTGAAGTCCTGCCTGAAATATTCCTTGATGTAAAGCCACCCCCTTTGTTGATTTTAACTCCCTGTAAGCCAACCCTGTAAGCCGTGTCGTCAGTCGCCCCTCCCTGCGTCAGAGCAACGGCAAACAATCGTGCATCTGAGCTGAGAGTGCTGTCCAGAGCAGTCACAATGGAGCACTCTGGGATAGCTCCCGGAGGCCAATACCGTCGAATTGTGTCCACAGTACCCCAAATTCGACCCGGTAAGGCCGATTTAAGCGCTAATCCACTTGTCAGGGGTGGAGTAAGGAAATCGATTTTAAGAGCCCTTTAAATCGAAATAAAGGGCTTCACTGTGTGGACAGGTGCAGGTTTACATCAATTTAACGCTGCTAAATTCGACCTAAAGTCCTAGTGTAGACCAGGGCTATGACTTGCTGTTTGATCTTGAGCAAATCACATTAGGATTTATTCTTGTTGTTACTGGATCTGAAGTATGCTACACACATCCAAAGGGGAGAAGAGCTTTCAGCCCATCACTTTGGTTTGGGGGAGCTGCTTCTCCTCTGAGTGCACCCCATCATGGATCGCAGAATCCCACTTTGCAGACACAATGGCCAGCTGTCTCTGCTGAGGTCTCTACAGACTCTGACCAAGGGTTTGATGTGCAGGCAAAATCCACCCCAAGTCCTGTGGTTAGAGTTTTGTTTTATTTATCCCCTTCTCTGTGGGCGGCACCTCACATCTTGGAAGAGGAAGGCTGGATGGCTGCAAGTCTCTGACAGTTGCCAGATGCTTCAGAGGAAGGTGCAAGAAACCCCCTGGTAGGTAGATGTGGGGTGTACTGCCCCACATGAAGGTCTTACCTTAATAGTTACAAAGTGGATTTAAGGCTTGAAGCACGAGGCTTCCAATACTCTCTTTGGTTAGCATTAACTCTTACGAACTGAATATTTGCACTGTTAAAAACGGTTTCAGTAGCAAAAAGGGAGGCAGGCAGAGAGGTAGGACAGAGATCTTTGATGAACTTGCAGAAAGGCCAGATTATGTGCTGAGAGCCCTGTGTTTATAGGTAGCAGCTTGGCCAGCAGGTTGCATCACTGACCTCCAGGTGTTACACCATACTATGTCCCTCCTGAAACTTCCCTTCCCTTCTCCAGTCCCATTAGTCAGACTACACACATGTCCCAGCCCGTCGGTTAATTATTATTGTGTATTATGGTAGCTCCCAATAAAGGGCCAGGCTCCTTCTAAACACATCTCTGCCCCAGAGAAGTTACAAATTCAGTACTCCTGAGCCTGATGGGTCAGGTGGCATGGGGTTAAAGGATAGTTCAAAGGTTTGCGCATTGGCCTGCTAAACCAAGGGTTTTGAGTTCAATCCTTAAGGGGGGCCATTTAGGGATCTGGGGCAAAAATTGGGGATTGGTCCCCCTTTGAGCAGGGGGCTGGGCTAGATGACCTCCTGAGGTCTCAACCTGGTATTCTACGAAATGTGGGCAAGACTTAAGTTTGCGCTTCTCGTGAACGTTGCTGCTAGCATAACCCAGGAAGCGAACATGGGAGAGGCACAAACCCACTGGAAGCAAACTCCTTTTTTTACCGGGGTGACTATTTGAGGCAAAGGTTTTGCTGGGAAGCGACAGGGGCCAAGCAGGTTCACATTCCTCCCTTGCCTTCCTCACTGTTGCAACAGCTTGGTCGTTGGGGGTGGATCCCTCATGCAGCCTGAGCATTTTCTGTTGGTTTATTCATTCCCTGGCTTGTTTTGTCAATGGAGCAGCTCTTGTTACCCCCAAAAGCAGCTCGGGGAATGATGTCTGGGCCTGATAGCAAGCTTAAACATCCCATTTAACGCCCTGCTCAGCTTCCTGAGTTTGGGCAGCACAGGGATGCGGAACAGTAGCAAAAGACAGGGAAAGCAGGTACCTTTATCTCTAGTTTCTGCCTCTGGGAGTCGGGCAGGGAGAACAAAGAGAAGGAAAGGGATGGAGTAGGAAAAGAAACAGAAAGGAGGAGAAGCTGGAGAAGAGGAGAGACTTGAAGGGCCACAGTCCGCTGGGTTCATTTAAATGAGCACATTGTTAGGGCAGCATTAACAGTACACGTCCCTCTTAAAGCGGCAGTGGGTTAGCTGAGGACTAGACAAATGGGAGTCTTAACTCCTGCTCATTTGCACTTAAGGCCGACAGAAGTGCTTGCTCCTGACACTTTCCCCCCCAAGAGCCGCAGCTGCTCTGAGTTGAGCAAGAGCTGGAGACTCGCAGGACCGGCTTGATGCGAAATGGGCCTGCGTGGCAGATACCCTGGGTGTTGCCTTCCCGTTGCTGCAGCAGATGGGAGGAAAACAGAGCCATTTTAGAAAGGTGAGGCTGTCAGGATGGATGTTGGGTGGGGGCTGGTCTGTGCCAGAAATCACTGAGTGAGGGGCTCTGGCCTGTGTTATGCCGCAGGTCAGATTAAATGATCCACATGGTCCCTTCTGGCCTTAAAACTGCTCAATCTATAACCTGTGCCACTGAAGAGAAGGAGAGAGAGGATCTCATTCATCCAGCTGCAAGACAGTGGAGGACACAGCGCTGCTTTCCCACCAGTTGGCAATTGTGCCTGCGCTGGCTATTTTTAAACTCTGGAGCCTCGTGGCTAGCACGAGGCCTGGGCCTTCGGGGCGCTGGATGACTTGAAGCAAATCACTTCCCTCCCTGGACCTCACTGTCCCCTCCCCAACTGTCCCCTGTAAAATGGGCAGAATAATTCTGCCCTCCTTTTTACAGCGCTTTGCAATCTACTGGTGAAAAGTGCTACACAAGAGCTATGTATGGTTATGAATAAAAGGAGATCCTCTGTCTTTCTGGACCCGGCTGGCAATGAAGTTCAAATAGCTAAAAAGCAAGATGTAGACGGGTCAAAGTAATAGTGGGCAATTTGCCACCTAGCTCTCATTGCTAATAAAATCTCTTTAGCCCCTTCCTGTCTTTGAGGGTTGGTCTAGGTTAGCTGAGGGAAATGTGCCCTAGTATAGCTATAGTGATGTAGGCATACCAGTGCAAACCCCTCGTATAAATCCACTGCACTGGTGTAAAATCAGGGTTAGACTGGGACAGCTTACAAGGATAAATTGCACTGATTACAAGCCCCGTCTTACACCACTGAAACACATTGATTTTCAGTGGGAATTAGGTACCTGCAAAGTTAGCACAGCCAATCCTGCATCTTGCCTAGATGACCCTCGTGGTCCCTGCGAACCTAGGGTTCTATGATTCTATGCATTTAAGTTCTTTGCTGACTTGTGGCCATTGGAGACGTGCGGTTCTGGGTCACTGGTTGAACTCTTTGTAAATCATTACCATCAGTGAGAGATGAGTTGGTGATTTCAGGGTAGTGGCTGGTGACTGATGTCCACATCACAAATGGTGCTAACTGGAGTCCTTGCTGTTGTTCTCAGAGAAGACGAGGCTACAGAGACTGAGCCAAAAGAGGAAGGATGGTCTAGGGGACAGAGCAGTAGCCAGAGGCCTGAGTTCAAGTCCCTGCTCCACCACAGACTTCCTGTGTGACTGAGGGAAAGTCCCTTAGGGTAGTGGTTCTCAACCAGGGGTATATGTACCTCAGGGGTACTCAGAGCTCTTCCAGGGGGCACATCAACTCATCTAGAGATTTGCCTAGTTTTACAACAGGCTACATAAAAAGCACTAGCGAAGTTGATACAAACTAAAATTTCATACAGACGGTGACTTGTTTATATTGCTCTGT
Organism: Chelonia mydas; assembly: GCF_015237465.2. Lineage (NCBI taxonomy): Eukaryota > Metazoa > Chordata > Testudines > Cheloniidae > Chelonia > Chelonia mydas. The sequence goes on along the minus strand of NC_051259.2, from coordinate 14,749,007 downwards.
GTACTATACAACTGAAGTGTAAGAACAGTATTTATATATGATAGATATTATAATTATTTGGTAAAAATGAGAAAGTCAGCAATTTGTCAGTAATAATGTGCTGTGATACTTTTGTATTTTTATGTATGATTTTTGTAAGCAAGTCATTTTTACGTGAGGTGAAACTTGGGGTAGGCCAGAAAAATCACACTCCTGAAAGGGATGCAGTTGTCTGGAAAGGCTGAGAACCACTGCCTTAGTCTCTCTGTGCCTTCAGTTCCCCATCTGTACAATGGGGATAACAGCTTTGCACTCCCTTCCAGGGGTATTGTGAGGGTCAATACATGGCAGATTGTGAGGTGCTCAGATACTGTGGTTAGGGGGGGCATATAAGTTCCTTATCCAGAGACTGAACTACCCGTACCAGCCTGCGACTAGGTGAAGCTATCTATATGCTGTGTCTGAGCTGTGGTCAGGTAAATAAAGACCTGAGCTGCTGAGGAGTCCTATAAATAGACTTTGGCTGGAGCGGTTCTTAAATCCTGCATAAGGATCCTTGAACTCTGGGTGTTGCCTGCGTCAGGTGGCTAACCCAGTGGCCCAGACTTGGCTTATTCCTCCTCCTTTTCTAGTTAATCATGGGTGTGGCTTGGGTAGAGGCTGTGAATTTTTCATGGGTAGGGAAATGTCACAAGGAAATGATCAGGACTAGCCATGCATGATGTATCAGCAACAAAAAAGGTCAACCCCAACCGTAAATATTTCAAGCCTTGTAAAATATTCATCACCAGCCATGAATATGTAGGAGGTGGGATTGGCAGGAACCCTCTTCTCTCCACCCCCATCCATGAGGCACAGCCTCTCCTAGATCTGCTTCCTAATCATCAGTGTCAGGGTGTCCTGCCCCAGAGGGTTTTTCAAACCCTAGTTCCTGGTTGTGTGATTTCTGTCCTGCAGGAAAAACTCCTGCATTAAGTTACCTAGGTAAGAAATCTCTGTCCTTTGGGGGCTGGATAGCTCAGGAGACTGACGGATGGGTTGCAGAACCTCTCTTTTAATGGAAGTGTAGCAGCTAGAGATAAGGCAGGTCTCCTCGTCCAGTCACACCAGCTACTGCTGAATGAGTCCCCACCCTGTGTGTTGCAGTGCTCTGCCAAGTGGAGTTTGAAGTCTTCAGGGATAGCGCTTCTGTTACTTCCTTTGAGGGCTATTCATCAGCATGAGAGCTAGCCTAGCCTAACATTTCCCTTCTTTCATACCATTCCTTCCCCCAGCACCATTTTGCCACCAGCTCCCTGGGTGGGTTGTTGGCAGTGGGGATTGAACCCAGCGATCTGGATCTAAATGGACAAGGCTGCATTGCCTAATTTACCAGCTAAGGGCCTAACAGCTGCATCAACCACCAGCTGGGACCCAGCCAGCCTATAGGGCACTACACAGTAGGTGTGGGTTACCTACATGCTGAATAATCAGTGGGCTCTGTGACAATTGCAAGTCAGTATGTGAAATTGATACCCAAAGTGTCACTCAGAGCCAAGGTACTGGGACAGCAGCAAGTAAAGACAACAATAGATCTTCCAAACAGGGCAGGCAGTCCTTACAAACCTGGCTCCTCTGAGCCTCCAGTGTCATCAGTTGAGCTGAATAAAAACTAAGGCCCCAATTCTCATTCCTCTAAACATAATAAAAAGAAAGTAACCCCCTCCCCAAGAACCAGAAAATAAAATTGGAAACAAAGTTCCATAATGAGAAGTTTCTAACCCTGATTTCCCCCACCAGAAATTCCATTTAGTGAGAAATTTCAAAACTATTTGGGTTTCTTCCAGATGGGAATGAAAACAGCTTTTGAAATGTTGACATTTACCGCAAAATGGAAATGCCTCAGGGGTGATCGACACAAGAACATTAGATCAACCCAGCTACGTCGCTCAGGGGTGTGAATGTAGTTAAGCTGATCTAAATCCCTGTGTAGACAGCACTGGGTTGACAAAAGGTTTCTTCTGTCGCCCTAGCGACCACCTCTTGGGGTTACCTACGCCGATGGGTGAACCCTTCCCGACAGCGTAGGCAGTGTAGCGTATCAGCGCTGCCTCTGTACTGCTCAAGTGTTCACAAGTCCCAAGAATAAGATGAGACCACAGATGGATACAGACAGACAAAGTATTATTCTAATAAGTAGCAGTTTTATATCATAACATGCTCCTTCCCCCTCTCAGAATTATAATCAAATATCAATAGACACCACTACATTTGTTTTTACTGGGCCACCATTTCAATAACTAACATTCATTCTCCAGGGATTTACCTCTAAAGTTATAGAGACTCCCTGTCTATATGTCTCCATTTATTGAAATAAAACATGGTTAATAATCAATAACCAGTTGAACAAGTAGCATTCCCTGGTTCAACTTGAACTCATTTCTGCTGTGCTGTAAACTGTAATCTAGCACGGCAGGTCAGCCTTGGGGGAATCCTGGTTCTTCTTAATTAGCAACAAGATAAAGACTTATAAAATCACAGAAGGCCTTAGAAAACTCTCATTAGAATGCTTCCAAGCCTGTTCTCAGGTTTTTCCTGATCTATTAGAAAAATAAGTCTGAAGAAGCATCCCAGGACTCTAAGCTCTTTGAGTCAGGGGCGATATTCAGTTTTTGCCTTGTATAGCACCAGGCACATTGTCAGCACTTAACAAGTACTAAAAATGTAAAGCAGGGAGTAGGGAATTCCTGAGCTCCGCTCCCTGCTCTGCAGCAGACTTGCTGGGCGTCCTTTGGAAAGTCACTTTGCCTCTCTGTGTCTCACTTTCCTCAACTTTAGGAAGATGCTTAGAGTTAAGCCAGTAATTGAGATTTTTGGTTTGGTGGCCAAGTCAAAAAATCTCCCCCCCAAAAATCCATGTCAGGTTGACCCAAAATGAACACTTTTTCGTTTTCCTCACAGAAATGAAAAATCAAAAAAATGTAGTTTTGGGTCCAGCTAAATGTTTTGTTCTACCCAAAAGAAAATTGTTTTAGTTTTTTTAATTTCATTTTGGTTTTAGGTTTTTTTAACCATTTTTAAAAATAAATCTAGCTAAATTTCTATACAAAAGATCATTTCAAAAAGAAAAATCCAAAAGTTTTGTTTTAAAATTAACAAAACAATTCACCTTTTTTTTTTTTTGGCTGAAACTATTTGCTGCATTCAACCTGAATTCACAGGTAGCTTTTGTCAACCCCAAATTGCATTTTTCTGGTGATTAAACTATCCATCTAAAATATTTTGCCCCGCTCTAATGCTGATATTAAAATTACTTCACAAGGGGGCTTGGGAGGATTGACTGGTTAATGTTTGCACAGTTTTTCAAGCAAGCACTTAATAATATTGTTCAATAATACTTAGGGTTTTGAGAATTCTATATAATAAAAGCTGCATGTGTGTACGTAGAGAGCGAGTTTATATAAAGAGTCCCATCTATTGGTATGTAAGGTTTCAGAGTAGCAGCCGTGTTAGTCTGTATTCGCAAAAAGAAAAGGAGGACTTGTGGCACCTTAGAGACTAACCAACGTATTTGAGCATAAGCTTTCGTGAGCAACCGATGAAGTGAGCTGTAGCTCACTTAAGGTTATGCTCAAATAACTTTGTTAAGTCTCTAAGGTGCCACAAGTCCTCCTTTCCTATTGGTATGTAAGTGTAGGGTGTATTGCATTGTTTGTACAACTGAATCAATAAAGTTATTGTTATACACTGCAAATGGTTTGCAGCTCTTTGCACTTAGCACTTATAAAGATAAGTAAAACTTATTAGAGCTTTCTACTTGGTCTCTTTAAGAAATTACCCATTGCATGAATAACAAACAAACTTCACTCAGCTCAATAAATAACTTGCAGTTGCAGCTCCTTTTGGCACAATGCTGAAGAACCCATTTGATTTGATTTGATTTTTCAAATGGTTGCAGAACCAGTATGGGTCAGTAAATAGGCTCTCAACTCGGCCTCAGGACACCTGAGGTCTTCTCCTCCCTCTGTTGCTAGCCTTGTTGCTTCCTTCAGTTTGTTGCTTCACTTCTTACCCTTTGTCTATTTAGATTGTAAGCTCTTTGGAGAAGGGTCTGTCTTGCTGACTGGATGTACAGCACCTACCACAATGGGAGCTCTAGGTGCTACAGTAATATAAATAATTTGTGAGGCTGAGATCTTTCCTGAGGTGAGCACCTTATGCTGGTGTCAGTGAGAGGAGAATCAGACCCCATATATGGGGAAGAAATGACCTAAAACATACCTACTCATTCAGTCTGACAATGAGAGATGACGGCTGTGAAGGAAAGCATGTCCTAGAAATATCCAGGGGCTGACCATCCCATCAAAAATAATACAAATCTATAAAGGTCTGTTGAATTTACTGATGATTTATCTGTAGACACATCAAAATTAGACTCCAAGGCTGTGGTAGACACTGTGTGGCAATGATCAACAGGTGTCTGATTCTATTCCCATTGAAGTCAAGAGCAGAATGCCAGTATTCAGGTTTGAATTTGGCCAAGACACAGTGCGGATGCCCCTAACTACCAATCAGAAGTCCTCTGTGATCTTTAAAGTGCAGTTCTACTCTATGTCGTGGTTCTGTAAAAATGGCATCCTGGGGTCCATATTTACCTCTCTATAGCTCCAGCTCAAATAGCCACAGTTTACAAGGGAAACGTTTGTTTTTTTTCCCTTAGCTGCCACCATTGCAAATGCCCTACATGATCAGAGAATCAAGCTGGGTTTCATCCATCTCATGCACCATCACCAGTGCTAAAGGTTACTGTTAGTGATGCATCCGATGAAGTGAGCTGTAGCTCATGAAAGCTCATGCTCAAATAAATTGGTTAGTCTCTAAGGTGCCACAAGTACTCCTTTTCTTTTTGCGAATACAGACTAACACGGCTGTTACTCTGAAACCTGTTAGGATATAGATATTCAGGCCTGTCTGTAAAGGCCTATACTCTAAGAATTTAGGTGTATTCTTATCACTTGGCTAGTTATAGCGGTACAAAAGAAAGAATCAAAATCACTGTCTGATGGTGTAAGGGCCTTCTCTTACTGTGACAGTTTGAGACCCTGTGCTTAGGCTAAGGCCTTTGGCTAAGCAGCAGAGGCAGCCATAAGGTGGGAAGCGACGGGTCACATCCTCACATTCCAAACTAGTCACCTTGAAATAAGGTGCTATTGGGCTGTTAGGAATACAATCCTGTCCTGATAATGCCTGTCACCTCCAGAGAAAGGGAAGTGCCTAGAAAATATAAAAGGAAACTCAGTTTGATAGCATCCTGTCTGGCAAGAACTCACGTATCGATGACAGGTTTCAGAGTAACAGCCGTGTTAGTCTGTATTCGCAAAAAGAAAAGGAGTACTTGTGGCACCTTAGAGACTAACCAATTTATTTGAGCATGAGCTTTCGTGAGCTACAGCTCACTTCATCGGATGCGTACTGTGGAAACTGCAGAAGACATTATATACACACAGAGACCATGAAACAATACCTCCTCCCACCCCACTCTCCTGCTGGTAATAGCTTATCTAAAGTGATCATCAAGTTGGGCCATTTCCAGCACAAATCCAGGTTTTCTCACCCTCCGCACCCCCCCCAACAAACTCACTCTCCTGCTGGTAATAGCCCATCCAAAGTGACCACTCTCTTCACAATGTGTAATGCCCACCTTGATTATCATACACATTGTGAAGAGAGTGGTCACTTTGGATGGGCTATTACCAGCAGGAGAGTGAGTTTGTGTGTGGAGGGGCGGAGGGTGAGAAAACCTGGATTTGTGCTGGAAATGGCCCAACTTGATGATCACTTTAGATAAGCTATTACCAGCAGGAAAGTGGGGTGGGAGGAGGTATTGTTTCATGGTCTCTGTGTGTATATAATGTCTTCTGCAGTTTCCACAGTATGCATCCGATGAAGTGAGCTGTAGCTCACGAAAGCTCATGCTCAAATAAATTGGTTAGTCTCTAAGGTGCCACAAGTACTCCTTTTCTTTTCACTTATCGACAGCTGGGATGTGAAATCCTCACTTCTGTATTGTTTTGTCATTATAATTCCCACTTTGCTATTGTTTGTCTGTATAATCTCTGTCTGGTTCTGTGATTGTTCCTGTCTGCTGTATAATTAATTTTGCTGGGTGTAAACTAACTAAGGTGGTGGGATATAGTTGGTTACATAATCATGTTAGGATTGGTTAGTTAAATTTCAGGAAAATGATTGGTTAAGGTATAGCTAAGCAGAACTCAAGTTTTACTATATAGTCTGCAGTCAATCAGGAGGGTGAGAGGGTGGGTGTGTGGGTGGGGGAGATGGGAACAGGGAATGGGGGTGGGGAAATTGGAATCATGTTTTGCTAAAGGGGGAAATGGGAACAGGGAATGGGGGTAAGGAAATTGGAATCATGTTTTGCTAAAGGCAGGAATGGGAACAGGGACACAGGTGTAAGGCTCTGTGGTGTCAGAGCCAGGAAGGAGGATACTAAGGAAGGAAACTGGAATCATGTTTGCTGGAAGTTCACCCCAATAAACATCGAATTGTTTGCACCTTTGGACTTTGGGTATTGTTGCTCTCTGTTCGTGCGAGAAGGACCAGGGAAGTAAGTGGGTGAAGGAATAAGCCCCCTAACAGTTACGACGGATAAAAAAAATGCCCTTGTTGAAACCTGGGCTATGCCATTGATGTGAGTCATGTTGCACAGGTGTAACTGATTGGACCATAGTTCTCACGTCTGTTGATGACACACAGGAAGGAACTGAATCTGTCCAAGTCTCATCGTGCCTGCTGGCTCTGCAGGGGTCGTCGGAGTCAAATGGCAATAAAAGCTTTATTTTAGTGACTAAGGCCTAAAGGTGAGAGTGTGCTAGGGAGCAGAGTTGTTGAGTGAGTTGCTATTTTTATAGTCACTTTTCTGAGCACTTTAGTGGTCAGGACCTTGGTTCTATATCTCACCAGTTAAAAGACGGCTCTAGCAGCAGGAGTGTCCCCTAAATCCCATACTGGGCACTGACTCAGAGGGAAGAGTGCCATCTACTGACACCATTTCCTGCAGCACTCCGGATGATCTGTGGAGGTCTGTCAGTCAAGCTCTCCCCAGGCCCACGCTGGCTTGGGTTGCGTGGTCACACAGGACCACGTTGCACAGTGTGGTATTGAAGGTTTGTTTCCTAGAGGGTCGTTTACATCACCCCGATTTGGTTTCCTTCTTAATGTGAAGGGAGCGCAGACTGGCAGCCCTGGAGACTGAAGGCACCTCTGCCGAGTAGCTACAGCATCAGTGCAAGAGTCTCCTCCACCTGTAGACATGCTTCAGCTGTGACCCACCTCTAAGGCTGCTAAGACAGGTCAGTCTCCATGGTCCATAGATCACTGTAGATCTCCACACTGAGGCAAGAGCCAATCCCTGCTAGCACTGGTGGTTTCTGTGAGGTGGACAGCTGTGCAAAAAGATGCTACTCCCCCAAACCACTTAAGTCGTGTCACTGACCTGCTGTCAGGTAGTAATGGCTTTTGGCCACTACTAGCCTGGGCTGGATGGGAATTGGGCTCCATACTGTCAGTAATCCCCTTAGCGACCCAGCCCCCGGCTAAGCCATTCCTGATGTGCCATGTGGCCAAAAGCCAGCCCACCTGAGTGTCGGGCTTTGCCAGAGGAGCAGATTTAAGTATTGCAGGGCTGTGCAATAGTTTCCATATTAAAACGAGGACCAATGGATTTTAAATATGTGTCATCTGACAGAGAGCAGTCCTGAAATGAACAGCATGGCTGCTGAGTATGTGCAGAGTTTTTCTGTTACTGAATTAATCGGCACTGGAGAAGCTGCAGACACAATTATTTGTCCGCATTTCAGAAAACACACCCAGGTTGACTGCTTGGCATGTCCTGCCCAGGCTGATCTGCTGCTCCGTAGATGTGCCAGCCCTGGCATCGGCGTTTCTGCTATCCAGCCACACACTTTGAGGTTTCTCTTGCTCTGGTTCAGCTTGAAGCATGAGCTGTCCTTTTTTGGCAGGGGAGGGATAGGGTGGAGCTGGAAGGGTTTTCTAATCAGCGGCAAGAGCTAAGAGTCAGCAGGTGAAACCGACGCAAACATGCAAGAGCAGGTGTCAAGGCTAACTCCCCACTCTGGCACTCTGAGTGCAGAAGATGGGGGCCCGCAAGGATTTAAAAAATTAATACTAGCCACTCCAGGCTTGTATTAAACTCCCAAGGTTACATTTCTCTGACCTTGGATTGGTAGATGCTGACGCTATCCAAGTGCAAAACCCCTTTGAGAGCCCAGGAAGATGCACTTGGGAATTCCTTCCTGTGAGGTACCCTCAAGCCCTTTCACCCCCCTCTGGGGAAAAGCTAAGAAAGAAAAAAAAATCAGCTGTTGCCATCAGCTAATTAAACAACATGGGCACAAACCTCTTAAGACACAAAAATCCAATTCTGTTCTTAAAAAAGGTAAATTTTATTAATAAAAAAAAGAAAGAAAATATATCTGGGAACTCAGGCTACTGCTAGATTTTAAAAGAGAAACTACAAGGATTAAGCACCAAGAATAGCTTACTTGAGGTCCAGTTTAAAGGTTACAAGCAAAACAAAAGCACCTGGGGTTAGCACAGGGGAATCCACAAGCCATAAAGAAATAAAAGGAATAAACTTAATCACATCTTCCTAGACATTTCCTGATCTACTTACATATCTGGGGTTTTAAATGAGTAGTTTCGAGGTCTGATAGGATTTTTTCATACCTAGCCCAAGCTTCATAGAATCATAGAATCATAGAATATCAGGGTTGGAAGGGACCTCAGAAGGTCATCTAGTCCAACCCACTGCTCAAAGCAGGACCAATCCCCAATTAAATCATCCCAGCCAGGGCTTTGTCAAGCCTGACCTTAAAAACTTCTAAGGAAGGAGATTCCACCACCTCCCTAGGTAACGCATTCCAGTGTTTCACCACCCTCCTAGTGAAAAAGTTTTTCCTAATATCCAACCTAAACCTCCCCCACTGCAACTTGAGACCATTACTCCTCATTCTATCATCTGCTACCACTGAGAACAGTCTAGATCCATCCTCTTTGGAACCCCCTTTCAGGTAGTTGAAAGCAGCTATCAAATCCCCCCCTCAGTCTTCTCTTCTGTAGACTAAACATCCCCCAGTTCCCTCAGCCTCTCCTCATAACTCATGTGTTCCAGTCCCCTAATCATTTTTGTTGCCTTCCGCTGGACTCTTTCCAATTTTTCCACATCCTTCTTGTGGCGTGGGGCCCAAAACTGGACACAGTACTCCAGATGAGGCCTCATCAGTGTCGATTAGAGGGGAACGATCAAGTCCCTCGATGTGCTGGCAATGCCCCTACGTATATATCCCAAAATGCCATTGGCCTTCTTGGCAACAAGGGCATACTGTTGACTCATATCCAGCTTCTCGTCCACTGTCACCCCTAGGTCCTTTTCTGCAGAACTGCTGCCCAGCCATTTGGTCTCTAGTCTGTAGCGGTGCATTGGATTCTTCTGTCCTAAGTGCAGGACTCTGCACTTGTCCTTGTTGAACCTCATCAGATTTCTTTTGGCCCAACCCTCCAATTTGTCTAGGTCCCTCTGTATCCTATCCCTGCCCTCCAGCATATCTACCGCTCCTCCCAGTTTAGTATCATCCGCAAATTTGCTGAGAGTGCAATCCACACCATCCTCCAGATCATTTATGAAGAGATTGAACAAAAGCGGCCCCAGGACCGACCCCTGGGGCACTCCACTTGACACCGGCTGCCAACTAGACATGGAGCCATTGATCACTACCCGTTGAGCCTGACAATCTAGCCAACTTTCTACCCACCTTATAGTGCATTCATCCAGCCCATACTTCTTTAACTTGCTGACAAGAATACTGTGGGAGACCGTGTCAAAAGCTTTGCTAAAGTCAACAAACAATACATCCACTGCTTTCCCTTCATCCACAGAACCAGTAATCTCATCATAGAAGGCGATTAGATTAGTCAGGCATGACCTACCCTTGGTGAATCCATGCTGACTGTTCCTGATCACTTTCCTTTCATGTAAGTGCTTCAGGATTGATTCTTTGAGGACCTGCTCCATGATTTTTCTGGGGACTGAGGTGAGGCTGACTGGCCTGTAGTTCCCAGGATCCTCCTTCTTCTCTTTTTTAAAGATTGGCACTACATTAGCCTTTTTCCAGTCATCTGGGACTTCCCCCGTTCTCCACGAGTTTTCAAAGATAATGGCCAATGGCTCTGCAATCACAGCCGCCAATTCCTTTAGCACTCTCGGATGCAATTCGTCTGGCCCCATGGACTTGTGCTCGTCCAGCTTTTCTAAATAGTCCCTAACCACCTCTTTCTCCACAGAGGGCTGGCCATCTACTCCCCATGTTGTGATGCCCAGCGCAGCAGTCTGGGAGCTGTCCTTGTTAGTGAAGACAGAGGCAAAAAAAGCATTGAGCACATTAGCTTTTTCCACATCCTCTGTCACTAGGTTGCCTCCCTCATTCAGTAAGGGGCCCACACTTTCCTTGGCTTTCTTCTTGTTGCCAACATACCTGAAGAAACCCTTCTTGTTACTCTTGACATCTCTTGCTAGCTGCAGCTCCAGGTGCGATTTGGCCCTCCTGATTTCATTCCTACATGCCCGAGCAATATTTTTATACTCTTCCCTGGTCATATGTCCAACCTTCCACTTCTTGTAAGCTTCTTTTTTATGTTTAAGATCCGCTAGGATTTCACCGTTAAGTCAAGCTGGTCGCCTGCCATATTTACTATTCTTTCGACTCATCGGGATGGTTTGTCCCTGTAACCTCAACAGGGATTCCTTGAAATACAGCCAGCTCTCCTGGACTCCCTTCCCCTTCATGTTAGTCCCCCAGGGGATCCTACCCATCTGTTCCCTGAGGGAGTCGAAGTCTGCTTTCCTGAAGTCCAGGGTCCGTATCCTGCTGCTTACCTTTCTTCCCTGTGTCAGGATCCTGAACTCAACCATCTCATGGTCACTGCCTCCCAGATTCCCATCCACTTTTGCTTCCCCCACTAATTCTTCCCTGTTTGTGAGCAGCAGGTCAAGAAAAGCTCCCCCCCCAGTTGGCTCCTCTAGCACTTGCACCAGGAAATTGTCCCCTACGCTTTCCAAAAACTTCCTGAATTGTCTATGCACCGCCGTATTGCTCTCCCAGCAGATATCAGGAAATTTAAAGTCACCCATGAGAACCAGGGCGTGCAATCTAGTAGCTTCTGCGAGTTGCCGGAAGAAAGCCTCATCCACCTCATTCCCCTGGTCCGGTGGTCTATAGCAGACTCCCACCACGACATCACCCTTGTTGCTCACACTTCTAAACTTAATCCAGAGACACTCAGGTTTTTCTGCAGTTTCATACCGGAGCTCTGAGCAGTCATACTGCTCCCTTACATACAGTGCTACTCCCCCACCTTTTCTGCCCTGCCTGTCCTTCCTGAACAGTTTATACCCATCCATGACAGTACTCCAGTCATGTGAGTTATCCCACCAAGTCTCTGTTATTCCAATCACATCATAATTCCTTGACATCACCAGGACCTCCAGTTCTCCCTGCTTGTTTCCAAGGCTTATTCTTACAGAATAGCTTTGCCCTGTCTACTTTTCCCTGGGAGAACAACAACAGACAGACAAAAGGAGAGTCTTTTCTCCATTTAAAAAAATTCTAGCCTTCCCATTGGCTCTTTTGGCCAGGTGTCCACTCACTTGCTTTTGCCTGTGGATTGCAGTGGGACTTTTTAACACTTTACAGGTAGAGCAATTAGGGAACAGCTACTAAGAGGGATTTTATAGTTGCTAGCTGGCTGGGTGTCCATAAAAGGTGGTTACCCCTGCTTCATTTGTCATAGCTGGTCAAGGCCTTGATGCCTCTGATTGAAACCAAGGCAAATGATGCCGCACTCCCGCTGCTGTTTCTGGGCCTGAGTCAACAGAAAGACCCCACTGGCTTTCATGGGCTCTGGATCAGCCCTTCTAATAGTAGCACAGGAAACGCCAGACTGGATCAGACCAGGAGCTCATCTACTCGTGTCTGATGCTGGCCAGCACCTGATACCGTGGAGGAAGGTGCAATAAACTCCCTGGTGTTCCTGGAAGGTGCGGAAGGTTGATCTGTGGACCCTGCAGGTGAAACTCCATGAAAGCAAATTAGATCCCAGCTCGTGTCACAGCCACATTACATAGCAGGCTATCCAGCCGGCCTCCTAGCTGAATCCTTGTGGGAATCTGAGGTCTGTGTGGGCAAAGGCCATACACCTCTTTATGGACAATATGATTTCAGAAGCTCGGCACATGAGCATTAATCCTAGGCCTCAGTGGTCTTCCATTATTTGCACTCGTGAAGCTAACTGCTGCTTGGAACCAGAGCAAATCATGGTTTACCCTACTCACGCTAGGGCTTTGCACCAGGGCAGCTCTGTTGGTGTTTGGCCCTGATGGCTGAATTTGGGGCAAATCCCCACCAGAGAAAGTTTGCCATGGAGATGCAGCTGGGGGTGTACATATAAGGAAGGTGCCAAGGGGATATTCTGGCTGCTGGAGCCCATTGGGTCTCAGCATGGGCTGAAAGGGATTGTTTGGAGACTTTTTTGTCCTTCCATTTCCCCCGACTGGATTGATCCAAACCCTCCAGCTCAGCGTTTCATTAGGTGCCTTAACAATATGGCGCATTTTTCCTTGCCGGTGTAATTGGCTACAGGTAAACTTTGGATGAGGTGCTTGATTAATGATTCCCAAGAGACCCAATTTGCGGATTACAGGAGATTTCATTTCCCCAAGCAGCATGTTCATTGTTCCCCTCATTTAGTTCCTGAACGCTTGTGCTGCCTCCCGCCCTACAATATGGGATCAAATGTCTCCTCCCCTGGCCGGGTAATAGCCCTTTGTATTCCGTCTGAGGAGCTCCGATTGCTTTACACATTATCAGTGAGAAACCTCAGGCCAGCTCAGGGAAGTGGGTGAGTACTAGCTACTGTCCCTATTTTGAAGATGGTAAACTGAGGCACAGCGGGGTCATCGTGGCCACAATCATCACCTCTAGCTCATGCAGAGTAGTCACAAAATGGGAGCAAATGCAGTCTAAATGAATTTGTTTACAAGTTCCAGTGAAGGTTTGCTGAGTACATGCATTGCCTGGCTAGCTCTAGTCCTTATGGACTCATGGGTGAAAGAGCCAGCTACCCAAATGCCTGCACTTACGTTCCTTTCCTGCAGCACCTGGGTGGTACTTGGATCCCATCCCATCCAGATTCAAATTAACACCAACCCAGCCTGGATCCACAGCTGTTAGGATCAGCTGCAAACCCTGGGCAGCTCCTTGCAAGCATCCCAGGAGATTTCCAGTCTTAAACCAAAACGGTTCAGAGAAGGTTCCCTAGTTTTGGGGGCATAGCTGAACTGAATCACAGCTCCAGCCCTCAGTGATTTGCCTAGTGCTTGGGTATCAGTCTCCCAAGCATGCACCTACTACCATCCTTGGCTGCAGATATGTTTGCTTTCTCAGAAATAGAGTGCAGCTTTAGAAATCCTGTCACCAGCAGGAAATCAGCCAAATGGTGCCCCCCTTCTCGTTGCTTCTTGCATTCCCAGCTTTTTCGAATATGACCCAGCCGCCCCTTGTCAACTTGTCCAAACACCCAGCGGCTGTGCGATGCTTGCTGAGGATCTGCAATCCATTAAAAGAAGGAAAGGGTTAATGGGGTGGAGGAGAGAGAGAAAATCTGCCAGGCCTCCCTGACACATAAAATCTAATGATCAGGTAATAATCAGAAGGTCAGCCTATGAACAGGCTATAAAAACAACCACTGACACTGCCCTTGTGATCCACATAACCGTTCTGCTTGGGGTTAGTTGTGAAAATCAACAGCCCTTCCCTAATGTAAATAGCAGGAGAGAAATGATCCCCACTGGGGAAGGGGGAAACAAACGTCCAGCTTCCAGTGCTAGGACCCTTTATGTATACAGGCAGCTGTTTCTATTTTTATACTGTTCCCTTTCAATCACACGTTAGGCTGTGGGGTTGGAGGCGGTTCCTGAAGCGTCGGGAAGCTTTCCAGTACTGCTGGATCTTTAGGTGTTCAAGCATCAGAGAAAAGGCTATATATAAATAAATAAACCAGGAGGCTGGGAGCCAGGTTTCCTGGGTTCTGTTCCTGGCTTGGCCCTGAGTAAGGCTGGTTCCAAATTTTCTATCAGAACCTTTACAGTAGCAAATTGGATTTTTGATGGAGTGAAAATTTTCTTAGAAAGTGTCTCCTTGCCTCATAGAATCATAGAATATCAGGGTTGGAAGGGACCTCAGGAGGTCATCTAGTCCAACCCCCTGCTCAAAGCAGGACCGATCCCCAATTAAATCATCCCAGCCAGGGCTTTGTCAAGCCTGACCTTAAAAACTTCTAAGGAAGGAGATTCCACCACCTCCCTAGGTAACCCATTCCAGTGTTTCACCACCCTCCGAGTGAAAAAGTTTTTCCTAATATCCAACCTAAATCTCCCCCACTGCAACTTGAGACCATTACTTCTTGTTCTGTCATCTGCTACCACTGAGAACAGTCTAGAGCCATCCTCTTTGGAACCCCCTTTCAGGTAGTTGAAAGCAGCTATCAAATCCCCCCTCATTCTTCTCTTCCGTAGACTAAACATCCCCCAGTTCCCTCAGCCTCTCCTCATAACTCATGTGTTCCAATCCCTAATCATTTTTGTTGCCTTCCGCTGGACTCTTTCCAATTTTTCCACATCCTTCTTGTGGTGTGGGGCCCAAAACTGGACACAGTACTCCAGATGAGTGTCGAATAGAGGGGAACGATCAAGTCCCTCGATGTGCTGGCAATGCCCCTACGTATATATCCCAAAATGCCATTGGCCTTCTTGGCAACAAGGGCATACTGTTGACTCATATCCAGCTTCTCGTCCACTGTCACCCCTAGGTCCTTTTCTGCAGAACTGCTGCCCAGCCATTCGGTCTCTAGTCTGTAGCGGTGCATTGGATTCTTCCGTCCTAAGTGCAGCACTCTGCACTTGTCCTTGTTGAACCTCATCAGATTTCTTTTGGCCCAATCCTCCAATTTGTCTAGGGCCCTCTGTATCCTATCCCTACCCTCCAGTGTATCTATCTCTCCTCCCAGTTTACTGTCATCTGCAAACTTGCTGAGGGTGCAATCCACACCATCCTCCAGATCATTAATGAAGATATTGAACAAAAGCGGCCCCATGACCGACCCTTGGGGCACTCCGCTTGATACCGGCTGCCAGCTAGACATGGAGCCATTGATCACTACCCGTTGAGCCCGACAATCTAGCCAGCTTTCTATCCACCTTATAGTCCATTCATCCAGCCTCAAAAAAAAATTCAAATTTTTGTCAGAAAACTGAATGTTGTTGGATGAAATTTCTGATAAAAGTTGAAATTTTCTGCTGAAAGTGTTGATGAAAACAAACTTCTTTTGTTTTTGTTGAAATTTTCCACGGGATTTGTTTTGTTTTCTTCTGACTACCTCTGTCACTGAGTGACTGGCTGAACTTGGTCAAACCTCTTACACTCAATGTGTCAGTTTCCCCACCTGTAAAATAAGAATAATAAGATCTCTCACCCTCTTCATAGGGATTCACAAAGCTTAATTCATTTGTGTGCACAAAGCCAGCTCATGGGTTAGTCACCAAGAGAAATAGGGCTACATTTGTCAGTTCAGTTTTTCACTGTGAATAGGTCACCCAGTTCTAATCCTCTCTCTGTGTTGTGGCCCAGTCCATTGCCCTGCACCTGCTGGTTTCAACAGACATTGGATTTTAATGCTCCAATAGAGGATCTACATTTTTAACAACACAACAAATTAATTTCTTTTTGATATGTTAGCAGCTAGACTTTATATTGCATGTTATTGGTGGGTGGAGTGGAAAGTGAACCCCTCCTCCTATGGAATTGTGGTAGAGTAAAATATGGACTGTCCTTTTAATGGAAAATCTTTCACATCAAGTAAATACACAAGAGAAACATCAAAATGATGATAGGTATGTAGAAATGTGGTCACCCTTTCTAACATACTCACCAGAGGAGGGCTCCCCAGCCAGCAATCTAGAGCTGTAGCCAGGGTCTTTGACTAATAACCAGATCCTGAATAAGTAATGTAGAGTGTCATAGAATCAAAGAAGATTAGGGTTGGAAGAGACCTCAGGAGGT
Organism: Chelonia mydas; assembly: GCF_015237465.2. Lineage (NCBI taxonomy): Eukaryota > Metazoa > Chordata > Testudines > Cheloniidae > Chelonia > Chelonia mydas. Next base: position 14,732,838 of record NC_051259.2, on the reverse strand, counting down.
CATCTAGTCCAACCCCCTGCCCAAAGCAGGACCAACCCCAACTAAATCATCCCAGCCAGAGCTTTGTCAAGCCGGGCCTTAAAAACCTCTAAGGAAGGAGATTCCACCACCTCCCTAGGTAACCCATTCCAGTCTTCACCACCCTCCTAGTGAAACAGTTTTTCCTAATATCCAACCTAAACCTCCCCCACTGCAACTTGAGACCATTACTCCTTGTTCTGTTATCTGCCACCACTGAGAACAGCCGCGCTCCATCCTCTTTGGAACCCCCCTTCAGGTAGTTGAAGGCTGCTAGGTTAACATTTTATTGTAACTTTGCCTTAATAAAAAGTTTTTTAAAAAGTGCCCAGCTGCTAAAGTCTCCTGCTAACAGGTGAGACTGATGCATTTCCAGTCACTGCCTTGCCCTAGCTCAGCAGCAAGTGAAGCACGTTGTGATACTTGGAGCATGAAAGGTGCTATGGAAACTCTTTTTCTGATACTTTCCAGGATGCAGTTTGGTTTCAGCAGGAACATTGACAGCTCCAGACCGGCAGGGCAGTTGTAATAGAAAGCAGGTGCAGGGACCACACAGAGGTGTGGAGGGGTTGCAAAGGTTTTAAGGAGTTGTCTCATTAGGGCTGCCTGAGCCAAATCCAGGCAATGTTTGTAGTCTCCACTTTTCATAAACTATCAGGTGTAATTCTGATCTCGCCTACAGCAGTGAGAATCAGAAGTGAGTCCACTGAAGTCAATGGAGTTACACCAGGCTGAGTCCAGCGTGAAATCAGAAGGGAACCTGTTCTTTTCAGCCAATCACTGACCCTCTGCCAAAATAGAATGGAAAATATCTGCCATGGCCTTTCTGAGCTCTGTCTGCATTGCACCGTTTGGTGCCATGTACTCTCATCATTGAATTTCCAAAGTCACATGGGAAGTCTTCAGGCTCCAGGCTTTAGCCCCAAGACCACATTCCCCTTCATGTCTGTTTACTCCATCAATATGTCCACATGATTTCTGCTGGTTCCTGGGAACTCTGCAAGCTGATGCAAAATAGTTAGTTAAAATAACGCAATAGCTTTGACTCAGGATATTTCACTTGAATGTTTCTAAGGCAAGTTGTACAATGAGACTCCAGTTCAAAAAAGCGCAGAAATCCAGTTCTTCTCTTCACTGCAAGGGACAAGCAGCCCTAGTACCAACAATCCCAGGTTTTCAAAAATCATGAGATTTGCCTAAACCTCATGAGATTTTTAAACAAGAATAAATGTGGGGTTCTTCTTATTAGCTTTCTACATTTTGAGCCTTTTTGGGGGGGATCGCATCATGTTTTGCAGCTTTTCTCTGCAACTGCATGGGCTAGAAACTTCCTTTAAAAAAAGAAAAGAAAACAGAGCTTCTCACATAATCCCAGGAGCTGAAGCTTTAAAAAAAACACCAAACATCATGACACCTGGCGACACTGCTGCCCGCAGCTACTGTCATCTTTTGTGGAGCCCACAAGATGTGCTGGAGCCCAGCGCTTGCTGGGTGCGTCCTCCGTCTTACTCCAAGCCCCACTGATGGAACCTTGTTGCTGCTTCAGTCCATTAAATAGGAGGGGACAACAATAATCCTTCTCAAAGTACCAATGAGTATCAGTGAGTATCACTAACCCAGAACCTAGCTCTCCTGACTCCCAGCCCGGTGCTCCATCCATTGCCCCACACTGCATCCCGGTTGTTGGATTGCATGGAGCTCTGTCCCAGTGCGAAGTCCATGCTCGCGTCTCCGTCTGCCCGTCTGTCTTCCTAGGCTTTTATAATGCACCCTTCATCTAGCTGCTGTATCTATGGGCCACAGTTAGTTTTAACCATAAGGGAATCCTCTCCCTGTAGCTGCAGTTACTGGTCATTTTGCGGATTTCGTTTCCCTTCTAATCTCTTCCTCGCAGGCTGCCTGTTGGCTCTCTACCCTGTCACTCTGTGAAGGTCTGGACTGGTATAATGGTCTGAATACAGCATGGCTTGGACTCATTCTCACCTCTGGCCACAATGAGTTCTGCAGCTGAAAGCCCTCTGCCCTAATCACACTGCCTCTGGCTCCCAGATGTTTCGGATCATCAGCATCAGTGAGCACAGGACATGAGGAGTTGATCTCAGAGGCAGACAGGCCCCAAGGCTGAAGGGTAAGGCCTGGGTCTCGAACTGGCTCTGGAAGGGGACAAGGAGACAGGGGAGCATGGGGGACACTCAGGTGATATGGGCCTGCTGGTGTCTTAGAAAACTCTCCACATGGTTGTCAGATGGGCAAAGCCTGGGCTCTCCATTTGACATTCATGCAGCTGTGTTAGCTAACACCTGAAATCTGAAACACAGGTGAACCCCAGAGCAGTTGCTTGCACTGGAAGGAACTCAGGCTCTGATTTTTCCTAGGGCAGGCTCAGATACCCTGGAAATTCAAGCAGCGAGCCCAATGAATTCACTTTCTGTTATGTTCACGGCATACACACAGTGAAGTTGGATAAAATACTCTTGTTGGAAGGTTGCCATGTAGCACTGCTTTATTCCCCAGAATGCTAAACAAGAACGAGACAAAACAGGCTGCTCCCTAAGGGGGAGAGGCAGAACTCCCACCACCTTGCTCCATCCTGGCTCTTTGCAGACTGCCTGTTGCTAGCCCCAGACCACACACTTCCCTGCATAGCCTCTTACCCTGCAAGCAGGACCAGCAAATGCCATACAATTTAAAATGACAGGTCGTAATTTTAACACAGTTGCCAGTGCACCATATTCTCCACCCACCGTGTTTCATAGCCTACACGGCAGCTGGCCGGCAAATCCAGCTATTAGTATTGCCAGGCACTTCAGTCATAGTAGCATCCAAAATGTGCCAGGGGCTTTCCAAATACAAAGGAGGACATGGCCCCAACCCAAAAGGGAGGGGGAAGGGGTACAACACCCAGCCCCGGGGGAGGGCAGGCACATTGTGGATCAGGCACATATCTGCTGGCAACTGGTTTTTAAACTAAACACACTGGGCCAGATCTCCAGCCCTGCTAGAGACTTGTTGTGCTACCCGAGCCTTAAAGGGCAGCTGGGGACACATGGTGGGAGAGGACATGGCTTGAGCTTGCTGTGCTCCGATGATGCCCACCAGTATAATAGCAACCAGGGACCATTATTGGTGAGTGCTGGTTAAGGCAGACCTAGGATTGAGGGGGCGGAAATATGGGTGAGATCCACCTTTGTTCCCCCACTCTTTCATCAGTTCCAGCACCAAGCATCGCTGGGCCAGATCCCGGGTTCGGTCCCGTCCTCCACCATTCATCCCCCCTCCTTTTCTACACAACAGCAACCCCCAGGGTCATAGAATCATAGAATCATAGAATATCTGGGTTGGAAGGGACCTCAGGAGGTCATCTAGTCCAACCCCCTTGTCATAAATATAAAGGGAAGGGTAAACCCCTTTAAAATCCCTCCTGGCCAGAGGAAAAATCCTCTCACCTGTAAAGGTTTAAGAAGCTAAAGGTAACCTCGCTGGCACCTGACCAAAATGACAAATGAGGAGACAAGATACTTTCAAAAGCTGGGAGGAGGGAGAGAAACAAAGGGTCTATGTGTCTGTTGGTATGCGGCTTTGTCGGGGATAGAACAGGAATGGAGTCTTAGAACTTTTAGTAAGTAATCTAGCTAGGTATGCATTAGATTATGATTTCTTTAAATGGCTGAGAAAAGAATTGTGCTGAATAGAATGACTATTTCTGTCTGTGTGTCTTTTTTGTAACTTAAGGTTTTGCCTAGAGGGATTCTCTATGTTTTGAATCTAATTACCCTGTAAGGTACCTACCATCCTGATTTTACAGGGGTGATTCCTTTACTCCTATTTACTTCTATTTCTATTAAAAGTCTTCTTGTAAGAAAACTGAATGCTTTTTCATTGTTCTCAGATCCAAGGGTTTGGGTCTGTGGTCACCTATGCAAATTGGTGAGGATTTTTACCAAACCTTTCCCAGGAAGTGGGGTGCAAGGGTTGGGAGGATTTTCGGGGGAAAGACGTGTCCAAACTACGTTTCCCAGTAAACCCAGTTAGAGTTTGGTGGTGGCAGTGGTTATTCCAAGGGCAAAAGATAAAATTAATTTGTACCTTGGGGAAGTTTTAACCTAAGCTGGTAAAAGTAAGCTTAGGAGGTTTTCATGCAGGTCCCCACATCTGTACCCTAGAGTTCAGAGTGGGGGAGGAACCTTGACACCCCTGCCCAAAGCAGGACCAATCCCCAACTAAATCATCCCAGCCAGGGCTTTGTCAAGCCTGACCTTAAAAACCTCAAAGGAAAGAAATTCCACCCCTCCCTAGGTAACGCATTCCAGTGCTTCACCACCCTCCTAGTGAAAAAGTTTTTCCTAATATCCAACCTAACCCTCCCCCACTGCAACTTGAGACCATTACTCCTCATTCTGTCATCCGCTACCACTGAGAACAGTCTAGATCCATCCTCTTTGGAACCCCCTTTCAGGTAGCTGAAAGCAGCTATCAAATCCCCCCTCATTCTTCTCTTCCGCAGACTAAACAATCCCAGTTCCCTCAGCCTCTCCTCATAACTCATGTGTTCCTCTCCCCTAATCATTTTTGTTGCCCTCCGCTGGACATTTTCCAATTTTTCCACATCCTTCTTGTAGTGTGGGGCCCAAAACTGGACACAGTACTCCAGATGAGGCCTCACCAATGCGAATAGAGGGGAACGATCACGTCCCTCGATCTGCTGGCAATGCCCCTACGTATACAGCCCAAAATGTCATTAGCCTTCTTGGCAACAAGGGCATACTGTTGACTCATATCCAGCTTCTCGTCCACTGTAACCCCTAGGTCCTTTTCTGCAGAACTGCTGCCGAGCCATTCGGTCCCTAGTCTGTAGCGGTGCATTGGATTCTTCCATCCTAAGTGCAGGACTCTGCACTTGTCCTTGTTGAACCTCATCAGATTTCTTTTGGCCCAATCCTCCAATTTGTCTAGGGCCCTCTGTATCCTATCCCTACCCTCCAGTGTATCTGCCTCTCCTTCCAGTTTAGTGTATCTGCAAACTTGCTGAGGGTGCAATCCACACCATCCTCCAGATCATTAATGAAGATATTGAACAAAAGCGGCCCCATGACCGACCCTTGGGGCACTCCACTTGATACCGGCTGCCAACTAGACATGGAGCCATCGATCATGACCCCTTGAACCCGATGATCTAGCCAGCTTTCTACCCACCTTGTTGTCCTCACAGTCTTCCCAACATTCAGCCCCTTCACTCCAGGTAACTGAGAGTGAACTCACAGGAGCACTATACGCAATGAAGATTGGAAGCTGTTCGGGTTGTTCTGTGTTTGTACAGCACCTAGCACTGTGGAGGCCTGGCCCAGGACTGGGGCTCCCAGGCATTATGGCAAGACACATAAGAATAATAATAATACTAGAGCAGGGAATATGACCCGGTGCTCGCGTAGGCCAGGCCTACTCCAGCTGGAGATCGTGTTCTCCAAGGGCCATTTTGGGGCTGTGCCATTCACTGCCCCTTCTTCCGGTGGCCAGCCAGGATCCTTTCGACATGGACATTTTCTGCTGCTCCAGATGGGTGGTGGCCACCAACTAGCTTTAAGACTCAGCACTGCAGTGGGGAAATTTACAAAAGCAAATTCCCACCGGTTCTGAGCCTGGCTGAACTGCTGTCAGACCGGGTGGACGCCCTCGTGTTGAAAAGGCTCCGGCAGCTTCTACTTTTTTTACCACTGTGCTGGTAAAATGGCTGAAAACCAGGTTTGATTCCCCTGAGGGTAGAAAGAGGGTCTTATTGAGGAGACTTTTCACTACAGCTCCCAGTGGTTCTAACTCTTTTGTAAATTTCCCCAGTTCGGTCAAGGCTGAGGCGTGTATATTGAGGGGGAATCATTTGCATCCAATTCCCAGAGCAAATGATTGGGGGAGGGCAGAGTGGTAGTTATATGGCTGCTTGTTACCTTCATATCTGAGCACCTCCCAGTCTTTCCAGCACTCCTGTGAGGTAGGGCACTGCTATTATCCCCCTTTACAATGGGAAACTGAGGCACTGAGCAATTAAAGGGACACACCCAAGGAGTCTGTGACAGACCAGGGAAATGAACTGCAGTTTCCCAAGTCTGATGCTAGTACCCTAACCATGGGACCATTCTTCCTCTCCAGTAACACCACTGGCTGGGCCAAGCTACCCAAGTTTGGATACAGTAGTGAGGTGTCTAATGATTATTCCTGCTCTTGGTTAGGCAGGCAAGAATACATTACCTAATCCAGATATATTTTCCCCCTGAGGAATGGGAGAGCGGAAGAAGGAAAGAATGACATGTGACAGATGCTAGTCATGTCACTTAATGCTCTATTAGAAGGACCACAGATGCCCCAATGATGGGCTTGGTATAAGAAGCTGAATAAAATAGACTAGACTAGAATAGAAAGTCTTCATTGATTCCGGTCCCAAAACCATAGCAGAGAGACCTTTGTGCATGATCCTTGTAAATATCTATCTACCTATCATTTGTGACAGGGAAATATTTCTTCAGATATATATATTTCCACTGAAAGAAAGTAAAAGGGACATTGCAGCATCTTCTCTAGGAACCTGGAGATGAATAATTCTGAACTCAAACTACAAGTGGCAAATAAATCATCCTTATAAACCAGGGCATTCCAGCAAGGCGGGGACTATCAATAGTGCCACAACTACTAATATACCCAGAGACCCACAGGGGATATGAAGGGAGAAACACACACTAGCTCCAATTTACATAACATTATATTTTATTAAAAATGGTGTTGTCAAAAATGGGTGTCCCAGACTAGATAATTGATGTATATTTATGGTCGTCTTGGGAAAAAGTGACGTGATATTGATGGAGTGCCAGCTGCTTGCACTGAGTGGGAGATTTTCCTTATGAAGGAGCATCTGGAAAGAAAGCAAAAGGTCAATACATTCTGTACAATCTCTTGGGACAGAGATGCCAGTTTCTCTTCTGAAGTGCTAAGTTCCTATAGTTCTTTCTTTGGAAGCAAAGCACATCCACTCTTTGAGTCTGATCGAGTCAGTGAGACCAGAGCAACAGCAGTGAAAACTCAGGACTTTACTGTTATTCATTTTATATGAGAACAGAACCCCCCAAACAACAGTCCCACGGCAGGCGACTTGGCCAAGCTCCCACAGCCAGAGACGAGTCTCAGTTGCCATGAACTGAGAAGTATTTTGGTTTTCAGGTTTTTGCTGAAAATCTGAGAAATGTCCATTTCAGCACGAGACGTTGTTCACTTGAAAAAATGTTTTGACCAGCACTAAACTGTAGGTTGCAGCTAGGACTAGAACCTGAGGTCGCCTAATTCCTACTCCAGTCTGCCCCAGTTGCTTTTCATTTTTTGTGGGACCTGGGGCGACTCATTCAGTGTCTGTGCCTCAGTTTACTTCTGTGTAAAATAGGTACCTAGCTCAATGGGTGGGTCGTTTGGGGGGGTTAATTAACATGTGATTAAAATGTGAGGAAGTAAGTGCAAGAAAAGTAAATACTGCAGGATTATCCCAGAGAGAGATCTGAGCCTTTTTATGCTGGAGAAAAGAGGAAGATTTATTACCAATACTTTGCACTGCGGTAGCACCTTGCATCTGTAGAGTCCAGTCGTTAATTAAGCCTCATAGCAATCAAGGAGTCGTCTCTTGTGCAATAGTACAGCATGCTAACTGAGAGGGGAGGGATAGCTCAGTGGTTTGAGCATTGGCCTCCTAAACCCAGGGTTGTGAGTTCAATCCTTGAGGGGGCCATTTAGGGATCTGGGGCAAAAATTGGGGATTGGCCCTGCTTTGAGCAGGGGGTTGGACTAGATGACCTCCTGAGGTCCCTTCCAAGCCTGATTCTATGATTTCTATGATTCTAACCCACAGGGCCCTAGCATGTCCCTTTCAGTTTCTCCTGGCCTCCCAAACACCTTTCAATGAGCTGGCTGTTGCCAAGCACACATGGATTTCTGAATGGTGCAGTGGCTAGTTCCTGGCCTCTGCAGAGAGGGCTCTCTGTGCATGCAGACAAAAATCAGATGCAGGATCGCTATGTGTTTCTATTCCCTTAACCTCTACTGTGGCAAATTCACAAGCTATTCATTATGGGCTAGAATGAGGTTAGCAGGAGAGCTCATTAGCCATTTATAGCCCATTTCTCAGCAATATCTGAAGCATTATGAAGGCCCGACCCCTAGATAGCCGAAATTAACCTCTGGCACAGTAGCAGGGGCAGCACCAAGGAGATGGTTTGAGGGGCTCGTGCTCTTTATGGGGTTGTGCCATGGGGTAGTGTGGAAAGAATGGGCAAAGCATTGCGGGGGCGAGGGTCCTGTAATTGACTATCCCCACCATACCCATTGCAATGTGCATGCAGGCAGAGCTACCACCCAGCTGGTTTTAAACTAACCAGAGCCCCCAGACATGAGAAATGGGGTGAGATAGAGCTCCTCAAGTCTTTATACAGCACAGCCACTGCATGAGGAAGGATGATTGAGTGGTTAAGGCATGAGCCAGGAGACATGTATTCAAGTCCTCGCTCCAGAATTCCTGTGTGACCTGGAATAAGTCATTCATCAGCTCTGTGCCTCAGTTTCTATCTGTAAAATGGTGATAATAATGCTTTCCTACCTGGCAGGGACAAATACATTGAAGATTGTGAGGTACTCAGATATTACAGTAATCTGGGACAGATATGTAGCTTGAAACTATGAAGCTTTTTTAAATTTTTTTTTATTTTATTTTTTTTGCAGTTTTTACATTGCTGAGCGCTTACCTGGCGTGCAGAGACAGTGGCCATTTTCTTCGCAGAGCTGCTGCAGCCTCCTTAAGAGGAGACTCATCCACACAGTGCTCTCTCCTGGAGACTTGACTTGTCTTCTTTCCTGTTCTCTTTACTTTAGCTAAAATGAAAATTGTTTTAGTTGATAAATGCAGAGTTTGCTACTTGTGCATGGAAAAGCATCCCAATTTGTCATGCTATTCACAGGCCTGAAACAATGGGATTTGTTACCTTACCGGTGATGATACAAGGCCTAGATTCCACGCAGATGGAAGCTAGAGTAGGTGCAGTGACCCCAGGGAAACAGCTGGCTCAGACAGAAATCATCCCACCTGTCACCCAGAGACTCTGGCAAAACTGAGATGTCTGGATCTGCATCTTCAACCTTTCATGTGATAGTCTTAGCCACAAGACCATCCTTCCTAACGCACAATGCTGCAGTTTGAAGCTTACACTGATAGCAATATCTTTAGAGTAAATGCCTCTCACTTAGGGAGACACAGCCTAAAACAAACAAAGGAAGAGTGAAATCAGGGATGGGAGATTTAAATTATAAGAGAGCAACTGAAATGAAACTCAGTGCAAATAAAAGGTGGAATCAAAAGTCTTCTGGCAAAGGACAGCCTGAAGTGATGTGTGCGGAATGGAGAGCGTCACCGCATACTGATCAGCAGCGAGATTTCAGAGGTCTTGTAAGAGAAAATATCTCTAAAGCCTTCAGCTCTCCTGCATGAGGCGCAGAGGGTGGGTGGCATCGCACAGGAATAGAATACAGATCAAAGGAAGTATTGACGTTGCTTTGAACAAAAGCTCCTTGCCTTGAGCATGAGCCAGGTGTGGGAGTCACAGAACGTCAGGGAGGGAGGTGCTATCATATGAGGAAGACCCAGCCTCAATACATCTTGAAATGGCTCAGGAATGCTGGACTGATTGTTCCCCTGGAAAAAGAGGAACATAAACTAGGAGGTCTTGAAGAAAAAGGTTAGGTAGGATTCTCCAGGCTACCAGAGAAGAAGACTTAGGAAGGGTTGTTAAAAACAGCTACAAGTAACTAGACAGACTCTCCAGGGGAAAGAGTGTGAATACAAGATGCCTTCTATTAAAGGAAGAGGCAAACAAACTGTTTGGTTCTGATTGGATTCTTTGATCCAACTGAGTTGCTGCTGATCTACACCAATGTAAGTGAGCGGAGAGTCAGGCCTTGTGGGTTCAACTAAAGTATTTATTATTTGAGTCACATTAATGGGAGGCTTGGGGAGGGACCCCTATGTTTGTATAGGACCTAGCATAATAGAGTCCTTGTTTGTGATCTGTATCCCTCAGTGCTCCTGCAATACAAATAAATAGTAATAGTGTCCCCTGTTAATCTTTGCACCTTCCCTCTGAGGATCTGAAAGTCCTTCATTAATACCAGCTTAGTTTTGCAGCACCCCCATGAGGTGAGGTCGATTCATTACAGAGACTATAACTTGGCCAAGTTAATACAAGGAGCCTGTGGAAGAGCTGGGGCCAGAACTCTCGGTCGATGCCTTAGCCATGTGACCACCTCCCTCCTCTTATGACTGGGTGGGGCTGGTAAGAAGTTAAAGAGACTCTTGCTTCTAGAGCTTCAGCTCACGTCTGACCTCGGGAGGCAAGTGGCTGAAAGCTGTTCCCGGCTGGAGTGGGAAACGGGCTTCCGGGTTTGGTCACATTCTCAGTATCTGTCACGGGCTACAAGAGCACATCTGTGTGCTGGCAAACACCTGAATGTTTTGGATTATTCCTGTAAATCAGAAACTCGATGTAGAATTCCCAGCTTTCAGACGTTTGAGTATTTGGGAAGAAATAAGGGTGGGTTTTTTTGGCCAAATATATAGACTGTTCATCTTCAGAACATCTGGTAGGCATCCACACAGCCTTCCTAGACCCCTGTGTGGTAGGCAAGCCAGTGCTACTAGAGAGAGACAACGTGCTTCTGTGGGGAGGGCACAGTCTCAGGACTGACCTCAGGCAGCGTGACCTCAGGCAAATAGCTTCTCCTCTTGCCCTGTGTCTGTCTTATTATTTATACTGCAGCAGCACCTAGGCACCCTAGTCATGGGCCAGGCCCACGTTGTGCTAGGCGCTGTACAGACAGACCCAAGAGATGCTCCCTGCGCCAAAGACCTTACAATCTAAGCACAACAAGAGATGGTAGCTGGGGGAGCAACGCTGGTCCGCATGATCGGCCATGGGCTAAGCGCACCAGCTGCCTCAACATTGCAAAGTCTCAGAGACTTTAAGGCCAGAAGGGACCATTGTGATCATCTAGTCTGACCTCCTGCACATTGCAGGCCATAGAATCTCACCCCCCCACTCCTATAATAGACTCAGAACCTGTGGCTGAGTCACTGAAGTCCTTAACATTTGGTATAAAGACTTCAAGTTACAGAGAAGCCACCATTTACTCCAGTACAAACCAGCAAGTGACCTGTGTCCCACACCACAGAGGAAGGCAAAAAAACCCCCAGTGTCTCTGCCAATCTGACCTGCCGGAAAATTCCGTCCCAGCCCCAAATATGGCCTTCTGTTAGACCCTGAGCATGTGGGCAATCAATAAGCTTGGTCTCAAGACCGATCCTTGAGGAACTCCACTAGTAACCTCCATCCAGACTGACAGTTCAACTTTCAGTATGACCCGTTGAAGTCTCTGAAAACCAGCTGAGCGGCGAACAGCAGAGAGGCTAACAGAGGGAGTTTGCCTGGGATCTGTCGGAGAGGAGGTACGCTAAGGGCTGCATTAGGGAGGCTGTGTTGGTGAGTATCTGAGTGTCTGTTGTGGGGACAGTTTGACCATGTGCTTGATTAGTTGTTTGTTTGAAAAGTGTGAATTGGGAGTGCTTTGTTCCAGGTGAGCCTTGAGTGGGCCTGACTACTATAAAAAGCCAGTCAGCTGCGAACCAACTGAGCGGCAAACAGCAGAGAGGCTAACAGAGGGAGTTTGCCTGGGAGTCCGCCCGGGGAGAGCCCACTGAGGCTTACATCTTGCCGGCTTCTCTGAGTAGTTACTACAACTCCTGAGGAAGCTCGTAGAAGGAAGATAATATGGATGGGGAGCATTCAGCTGTTGTGATCTGCACTGGATGTGCCATGTTTGTCTTTCTTCCACAGGACAGAAGTGACTTTGTCTGTACAAAGTGCAAGCTGGCCTCCATATTGGAAGAGAAAGTTCAAGGTCTGGAGAAACAAGTATTGACCCTGTGTTGCATAAGAGAAACTGAAGATTTCCTGGACAGACGTCAGGATAGGCTTCTACGGGCACAATGTTCTGAAGATTCAGAGCAGGCTGCGCAGTAGGGACAGGAGGACGGTGAAGAAATTTGGCAGCATGCGACCTCCAGAAGAAGAAAGGGGAGCATCTATGTACCAGCAGCACAGATACAGGTAAGCAACCATTTTCATGTTCTCTCCACAGGTAGTAATGCAGAGAGTGGACTAGGTGATATATCTGAGGGAAGGGAACAGAAGGAGACTCCGCCAATTGGAAGGCATGAGATGCACTGTCCTAGGGATGGGGGTTCCACAACCTCTGCTCCCAAGAGGAGGAGGAGGGTGGTGATGGTTGGGGACTCTCTCCTCTGCCGCCCCGACCGGAAAAACTGAGAAGACTGCTGCTTGTCAGGAGCTAGGATTCACGATGTGACAGAGAGACTGCCGAGACTCATCAAGCCCTCGGATCGCTACCCCTTCCTGCTTCTCCACGTGGGCTCCAGTGATACTGCCAAGAATGACCTTGAGCGGATCACTGCGGACTACGTGGCTCTGAGAAGAAGGATAAAGGAGTTTGAGGCACAAGTGGTCTTCTCGTCCATCCTCCCTGTGGAAGGAAAAGGACTGGATAGAGACCGTTGAATCGTGGAAGTCAACGAATGGCTACGCAGGTGGTGTCGGAGAGAAGGCTTTGGATTCTTTGACCATGGGATAGTGCTCCAAGAAGGAGGAGTGCTAGGCAGAGACGGGCTCCACCTAACAAAGAGAGGGAAGAGCATCTTCGCAAGCAGGCTGGCTAACCTAGTGAGGAGGGCTTTAAACTAGGTTCACCGGGGGAAGGAGACCAAAGCCCTGAGGTAAGTGGGAACGTGGGATACCAGGAGGAAGCACGAGAACGCGAAAGGGGACGGCTCCTGCCTCATACTAAGAAAGCAGGACAAACAGCAAGTTATCTCAAGTGCCTATGCACAAATGCAAGAAGCCTGGGAAACAAGCAGGGAGAACTGGAAGTCCTGGCACAGTCAAGGAATTATGATGTGATTGGAATAACAGACACTTGGTGGGATAACTCACATGATTGGAGTACTGTCATGGATGGATATAAACTGTTCAGGAAGGACAGGCGGGGCAGAAAAGGTCGGTGAGTTGCATTCTATGTAAGAGAGCAGTATGACTTCTCAGAGCTCCTCTATGAAACTGCAGAAAAACCTGAGTATCTCTGGATTAAGTTTAGAAGTGTGAGCAACAAGGGTGATGTCGTGGTGGGAGTCTGCTATAGACTACCAGACCAGGGGGATGAGGTGGACGAGGCTTTCTTCCGGCAACTAACGGAAGTTACTCGATCGCAGGCCCTGGTTCTCATGGGAGACTTCAATCACCCGGATATCTGCTGGGAGAGCAACACAGCAGTGCACAGACAATCCAGGAAGATTTTGGAAAGTGTAGGGGACAATTTCCTGGTGCAAGTGCTGGAGGAACCAACTAGGGGCAGAGCTCTTCTTGACCTGCTGCTCACAAAGCGGGAAGAATTAGTAGGGGAAGCAAAAGTGGATGGGAACCTGGGAGGCAGTGACCATGAGATGGTCTAGTTCAGGATCCTGACACAGGGAAGAAAGGAGAGCAGCAGAATATGGACCCTGGACTTCAGAAAAGCAGACTTTGACTCCCTCAGGGAACTGATGGGCAGGATCCCCTGGGAGAATAACATGACAGGGAGAGGAGTCCAGGAGAACTGGCTGTATTGTAAAGAATCCTTATTGAGGTTACAGGGACAAACCATCCCGATGTGTAGAAAGAATAATAAATATGGCAGGTGACCAGCTTGGCTTCACAGTGAAATCCTTGCTGATCTTAAACACAAAAAAGAAGCTTACAAGAAGTGGAAGATTGGAGAAATGACCAGGGAACAGTGTAAAAATATTGCTCGGGCATGCAGGAGTGAAATCAGGAAGGCCAATTCACACCTGGAGTTGCAGCTAGCAAGAGATGTTAAGAGTAACAAGAAGGGTTTCTTCAGGTATGTTAGCAACAAGAAGAAAGTCAAGGAAAGTGTGGGCCCCTTACTGAATGAGGGAGGCAACCTAGTGACAGAGGATGTGGAAAAAGCTAATGTACTCAATGCTTTTTTTGCCTCTGTCTCACCAAGAAGGTGGTCTCCCAGACTACTGCACTGGGCAGCACAGCATGGGGAGGAGGTGACCAGCCCTCTGTGGAGAAAGAAGTGGTTCGGGACTATTTAGAAAAGCTGGGCGAGCACAAGTCCATGGGGCCGGAGGTGTTGCATCCGAGAGTGCTAAAGGAATTGGCGGATGTGATTGTAGAGCCATTGGCCATTATCTTTGAAAACTCATGGCGATCGGGGGAGGTCCCAGATGACTGGAAAAAGGCTAATGTAGTGCCCATCTTTAAAAAAGGGAAGGAGGAGGATCCTGGGAACTACAGGCCAGTCAGCCTCACCTCAGTCCGTGGAAAAATCATGGAGCAGGTCCTCAAGGAATCAATTCTGAAGCACTTAGAGGAAAGGAAAGAGATCAGGGACAATCAGCATGGATTCACCAAAGGCAAGTCATGTCTGACTAATCTAATTGCCTTCTATGACGAGATAACTGGCTCTGTGGATGAGGGGAAAGCAGTGGACGTGTTGTTCCTTGACTTTAGCAAAGCTTTTGACACCGTCTCCCACAGCATTCTTGCCAGCAAGTTAAAGAAGTATGGGCTGGATGAATGGACGATAAGGTGGATAGAAGCTGGCTAGAATGTCGGGCTCAACGGGTAGTGATCAATGGCTCCATGTCTAGTTGGCAGCTGGTATCAAGTGGAGTGCTCCAATGGTTGGTCCTGGGGCTGGTTTTGTTCAATATCATCAGAAATGATCTGGAGGATGGTGTGGATTGCACCCTCAGCAAGTTTGCAGATACACTAAACTGGGAGGAGAGGTAGATACGCTGGAGGGTAGGGATAGGATACAGAGGGACCTAGACAAATTAGAGGATTGGGCCAAAAGAAATCTGATGAGGTTCAACAAGGACAAGTGCAGAGTCCTGCATTTAGGACGGAGGAATCCCATGCACCGCTACAGACTAGGGACCGAATGGCTAGGCAGCAGTTCTGCAGAAAAGGACCTAGGGGTTACAGTGGACGAGAAGCTGGATATGAGTCAACAGTGTGCCCTTGTTGCCAAGAAGGCCAATGGCATTTTGGGATGTATACGTAGGGGCATTGCCAGCAGATCGAGGGACGTGATCGTTCCCCTCTATTCGACATTGGTGAGGCCTCATCTGGAGTACTGTGTCCAGTTTTGGGCCCCACACTACAAGAAGGATGTGGAAAAATTGGAAAACGTCCAGCGGAGGGCAACAAAAATGATTAGGGGAGAGGAACACATGAGTTATGAGGAGAGGCTGAGGGAACTGGGATTGTTTAGTCTGCGGAAGAGAAGAATGAGGGGGGATTTGATAGCTGCTTTCAACTACCTGAAAGGGGGTTCCAAAGAGGATGGATCTAGACTGTTCTCAGTGGTAGCAGATGATAGAATGAGGAGTAATGGTCTCAAGTTGCAGTGCGGGAGGGTTAGGTTGGATATTAGGAAAAACTTTTTCACTAGGAGGGTGTTGAAGCACTGGAATGAGTTACCTAGGGAGGTGGTGGAATCTCCATCCTTAGAGGTTTTTAAGGTCAGGCTTGACAAAGCGCTGGCTGGGATGATTTAGTTGGGGGCTGGTCCTGCTTTGAGCAGGGGGTTGGACTAGATGACCTCCTGAGGTCCCTTCCAACCCTGATATTCTATGATTCTATAATCAGTTCCTTAACCGCCTTTCAATTCTCATATTAATCCCCATCTTTTCCATTTTAACTAATAATTTCCAATTGGAACATGCTTCATTTCAGGAACTCCTGTCAAGTTTCAGGAATTCAAGTCAGCAATCTGACATCCGTCCTTATTTTTTATTTCTCTTTTTTGGGTAAGTTTAATAAAAGTCTGTGCATTTCATAAATCAATGGTGGAAGAGACAAAAATAATTTGTCATGTATTTATAATATGTTTTTATGTAGTCAACATTTCCAGACAGTGATAAATGCATTGTGCATTGGGCTGTCGGATAATGATTGTTGTATTTTTGACAGCTTCAAGTGGAAAATATTCATCTTTCACTTTTATTTGTTTTTTTATTTTGAAGCAATCACACTTACAGTTGGTTGAGAAATAGGAAGGAAATACTGTAACTAGTTGAGAAGGAACATTCCTGCAGAGGAAAGAACTTTTATAGTGATTCTGCAAGGAAAGAAAGCTCAGATGAAAGGTATGACATAGAGGGAGAGCAATACTTCTCCCTTGTAAATAGTTTTCAGAAATAGATTTCCAAGCACCTTTTGAGTTGTGTGACTAGTATTGACCCCTTCCTAAAGAGCAGAAGCCTTAGGCTCAGAGAGGTTAAGTGATTCGCCCAAGGCCATAGAGTAAGTCAGGTGCAGAGTTGAAAACAGACTCCACAGAGAAGATTTTCAAAAATGGCTAGTGACTTGGAGCATCTAATTTTTTGGGTGCCCAATATGTTGGATGCCCCAAAATATTAAAAAACCTTAAAGGTGCCTGACTTTCAGAAGACAGGTGCTCAGCCTAGTCTGAAAATCAGAGCCCTTGAAGGTGTCTCCAGGTGGGTAGCCAATAACGGAGGCAGCCAAAATCTCAAGTCCCTTCTGAAAATCTTGCTTTTACAGTTAAAATTTTCAAAAGTACCTATAGCCTAAGTTCCATTTTCAAAAGGAATTTAGGCACTTAGGAGCATAAATCTCATTGAAAGTCAGTGGGACTTAGGGTCCTAAGACCCAGATCCTGTGCTTGCTGTGGGAGTTAGGCCCTAAATGAGTTTGAGGATCTGGGTCCTAAGTGCCTGTCACTTTTGAAAATAGGACTTATGTTCCTAAGTCATTTAGGTACATTGAAAAATTTATCCTAAATCCCACTGTGGTGCTCTAGCCACTGGATTACACTGTCTCCCTTTAGCCTTTAGATTAAAGATGATCAGGGTTAGGGTTACTATTTCTAGAATACATTTATTTTATGAAAAAAGAACAGGAGTACTTGAGGCACCTTAGAGACTAACCAATTTATTTGAGCATAAACTTTCGTGAGCTACAGCTCACTTCATCGGATGCATTCAGTGGCTGAATGCATCCGATGAAGTGAGCTGTAGCTCACGAAAGCTTATGCTCAAATAAATTGGTTAGTCTCTAAGGTGCCACAAGTACTCCTTTTCTTTTTGCGAATACAGACTAACACGGCTGCTACCTGTCATTTATTTTATGCTTTTTCAAATATCTTGTTTAATAAATACATCTCAGTTGTTTGCCCAGCTACAGAGCCCTGGCTGGGATGATTTAACTGGGACTTGGTCCTGCTTTGAGCAGGGGGTTGGACTAGATGACCTTCTGGGGTCCCTTCCAACCCTGATATTCTATGATTCTATGATTCTATGATGGTTGGGCAAATGTTTTCATGAATAATTTATTCTATGAATTTTGCAATATTTTTTTTTAAAAAAAGATCCAGTTTTGCATGTTTTAAATTCTCCACCCATTTGTCTTGCCTTATATTCTGTGCTGGCTGATCTGTCTGAGAATCCTCCCAGGACTCTCTTATCTAAGAGCTTCATCTCTGCAGCTGGAAAACTGTGATTTTTTTTTTTTTAGCTTGAAAGTTGCCCTGCAGAGTAGATTCCATGTTTAAAATGAATAGCAATGCTAGTGCATCAGCAGATCTCAAAGTACCTTATAAGGTCAGTATCATTTACCCCATTTTATAGATGGGGAAACCGAGGCACAGAGAGGTGGTGCGATTTGCTCCTGGTCACACACCCAAGTCTCAGGGGGACCAGTTCGCTGTGCTAGCTGCTGCCCCACACTGCAGGCTGCTGGTGTGTAGAGATGGGGTTCCTCTGTCTCCACCCCATATCATATTCCCTGGGTGGGCACTGGCAATGAGTCCCTAGTGCCAGGTTGGAATGTATTAACAATGTAGTAAGCACCCCACAGGCCCGGCCCAGCATGCTTCTGGGAGACCAGAAAGGGAGCTACAGCGGCCCCAGGCTGTGGGAAAGAAAGAGGCCATTTCTTGGGGGAGTGCTGCCTACGGCAACAGGAGAGGAACTGTCCACTGAGGGGACCTGGTTGTGAGTACCCTCCCCAACCCCCCGGCAGATATTTCCCAAGAGGAAGGGAGAACTGTGGGCAAAGGCTCGAGAGGGCGCCAGGCGTCGATCCTAGACTGTGGGGGTTTTTGAAGTAAAGACTCTTAAGTTTAAGTGCTATGACCATGCCCCAGACTGAGACACAGTGGTGGTAGGAAGGGGCCCAGGCACTTAGGCTGGTGCATGCCAGGACCTGGCAGAGAGGGAGAGCCCGGTTCCCCCACCCCTCAGAGCTACAATCACTGGCCCCAAAGAGGGCAGAGCTAGGGGTTACCATCAAAGAGGCCAGTGCAGCTAAGACCTCATCTAGAGGGCTGGGACACCTTGAACTAACAGAAAAGTGGGAGTCGAAGGCCCAGACCAATAGGCCTGCTGACCAAACAAGCCACCCCGTTACACATGCCCTTCAAGATATATCATGGAAACACAAGATTTAAAGAAGCAGGGCGAGCTGGTATTTGAGACTGCTAAAGTCCCTGAATTCCCAAGTATAAAATGGATATGGGGAACTCAGGGCCAGCGAGCCCCGTGTGTCTGTCATTGGAAAACGTGTCCTCAACACAGCCAAAACAGTGAAGTTTAATCACATCCCCAGCCATGATGCAATGGTGCAACCACATAAAAATAAATTGGAGGTGGCAGATTAGGAATGGCGTTAGTCCTGCAGCTGTATTGAGGAGAATTGAAACAGGGCAGTAACATTTCTGGGGGAAAGGTTCCCCTCTAATCCCTTTCAGCGGTTTCAGCTGCGCAGATAAGCCCCCCAAGTGTATGCGGAGCTCCCCCTGATTCTGCAAAACTGAGCTGGGAAGCTCGTCAGACAAGGGTCCCTCATAAGCTCTGATGCCAGCGCTCTCTGCTTCCTGTCGGGCTGGGAAGTCATGACATTGGGCTCCGGGTGGGAGACAGGCAGGGCTGGGGCAGCTGAAAATCCTGGTGAAACGTTACCCAAAGATTTGTAAACCTCAGAAAGGCCCGTGTGGGTTTTCAGCCTTGGTGGGAGGTTGGTGGTTCTTGTGTGATCTAAGCCAGTTTGCCAATAGCTAGGGCCAGATCCTGCCCCAGGTCTTCTCCATGGGGTGGCACTCTGGAACCCTGAGGGGAAAACCGCTACTCCGTGGTTCCTATGGACCAATCGAACCTCGCCACCTCACTTGGAGGTGTAATCCGTGACTCCGCTCCCCCAATAGCATGTATGGCAGTGGGGGGGTGGAGGTGGTGATGTAAGAGGTGGCAAGTCTCCCCCAGTGTCTGAGCGTGGAGGCTTGGAAAGGCTCCTGCCTTGCTGAGGGGGAATTGGGGAAATGCCAAATGGGCTGTGGGATGATCTGAAATGGACCTGGCAAAGGTGGGCCCATTATGGCTGAAGGGACAATAGGGGGGAAAGAGAACCTCACGCTCCCCAAAAATTCCTCCACACACAACAGCTAGTTTGGTCTCCCTCCCCCCACACTCTGGGTTTCCCCTTCCCCAGAGCAGCAGCTTCACAGAGGTCAGCTGGGCCTCTGGGGGAGCCAGGTCTGCAAGGGGCTGGAGAGGGGGGCAAGGAACTTAGTGGAAGCCCTCCAGCAGCTCCACATGCAGAGAGGTTGCTGGCCTGCTGCCCACCCCTCTCCATGAGACCTGATGAGGTGGGTGGGAATGAAGGGTAACGTGCCCATGATACACGTGGCCAGAAAGATTCAGGAGTCCCTAATGGGCCCAACGGCAGCATAGAGCGCCAGCAGTAAAATAAGAGAGAGCTAACTCCACTGGCTGGGGCAGGATGGGCAGCATGTCTCCGCCAATGCTGCCTGCTAGCCTCACAGGAAATGCTTGCACAGATGAACTGATAGCGAATAATTACCCACAGCTGCCCACCATCATTTCCCTGCTTCCAAAGTAAACACACAATCCGGGCTAGGAAGATACTGGAGTGATTTACAGGGCAGCAGTGACTGCCTTGCCTCTCCCTCCCCTCCAATTACAGAGTTAGCGCTAGAGGAAAGCAAGGGTGGCCCTTCTGCTGATGAGGTGCCTGTGTGAGCAATGGGAGGGTAATTAATACTAATAACGGGTAATTGTCACAGTTGCAGGGTAATTGCACATGTATTCCCCATGTCATTCACATGTCCAGACCGTGTCAATTGTCGGGGGCTGGTTGCTATGTGGTAACTAGGGTGACCAGACAGCAAGTGTGAAAAATCGGGACCGGGGTGGGGAGTAATAGGAGCCTATACAAGAAAAAGACCCAAAAATTGGGACTGTCCCTATAAAATCGGGACATCTGGTCACCCTAATGGTAACAGCTACTGTGCTGAGACACTACAGCACCTAGCCCAATGGGGTCGTGGTCCATGACTAGGGCTCATCGTTGCTATGGTAATACAATTAATCATAATAACTATAGCTCAAAAAGGCAGGCAGGAAATATGGTCAAACCATTTGGGGCCGAGATCTTATTCGAGTGGCTCACGAGATTTCAAGCCCGTTTAATCCGAACCGGAACTTTCCCTTTGATTCATCATCAAACCCCAGCCCCAGCTGGCACTGGGCCCATCTCAGCATAGCAACAAACCGGACAACATGCTGAACAGGAGAAGAAGGCTGGCGGAAGAGGTCTGCCATGTAAAGTTCAGTGGCTGGCCGGCCTGCACGACCTTGCAGAAATTAACTATGACTCTAAGGATCAAAGGGGAGAGTTTTAACATTCACATTGAGCCTGTCAAGGAAATCCCAGAACCACTGCCTGGAAAAGGAGAGCTTTCCTGTTGCCTGCAGCAGCCACGGTACTTGGAACTCCAGCGGACTGATTATAGTCACTTTACAGATCACTAAGAATTCAGTGCATGTTTAAAATACCATTCCCCAAGCAGTGCTTGTTATTTTAGGCCAGGCCAAATAGGTGGGATGGGTCCAGCTCTGCCTCCTCCTGGATCTTTTCCTCTTTCAAAATAAAAAATCCAATAGAAATAAGTTCTTCTAAAATAAATCCCTTCTCTCACAGTGTTTCCAACTCCAGGCTGGAGGTGTGCACACATGTCTTGAAAAAGGAAAATGATGGGTATTGGGAATTATTTGCATTGTGTTACTGCTTCGAGGCTGTACAAACACAGAACAAAAAGATGGTCCCTGGCTCAAAGGGAAAATTCTTCTCACTTTTATATCCCAGGGCCACACGTGTCAGAAACAAGAGACTTAAATTCAGATCCTGAGTTTGTGTAGAAGCCAGGATTCACAAAAGCAGCTAGAGAGTTTAGCTGCCTTAGTTGTTGGACGCTTAACTTGAGAGACCTTTGGCGAGGTGTCCACTGCTGGGGAGTGAGCATCCCAGCCCGGACAGCCAGACTTGCGCTAGCGGGTTTGCAGCTAGCACACTAAAAATAGCAGAATAGATGTTCCCGCTCGGGCTGGAACTCGGGCTCGGAAGCCTGGGGGCTTCCATGCGTGTGTTACCACATAGCAACCAGCCCCCGACAATTGACCCCTTGTGGTTTGGGACCCAGCTCAGAACTAAAACAATATTTTCACTCCATGCATCTGATGAAGTGAGTTCTAACCCACGAAAGCTTATGCCCAGATACATTTGTTAGTCTCTAAGGTGCCACAAGGATGCCTCATTAATTTTTTAAAACAATACAGTTGCGTTCACATCTGGAGACTAAGACTCAACCCCTCCCCCATCACCCACACACAAGGATCCTGAAGGGACGTGAAGTTCCACATTTGACCCATCGCTGTTTGCACTTGAGCCTATATTGTGGCTAATCTCACATCTCAACAGCGTGTGCCTATCCCTTCAGCCGTGGCTTCCCGTGCTCCTATATTATCCTGCCTCTTCTCATTTACTGTTAGACTAAATATGCTCCGGATCCGCCATCAGAGTCACTTGCGTGGTTTTTGGGGTGGCTGGGGAGCAGCTGCGTGATTTGGGGGAGAACACGCTGGAAAATCTGGGGACCCCAGACCCCTTGGTCTACGGTGCTGTGAGTTTTGGGGACAGCTTTGCAGACTCTTGGAGCTTTTGGGGGACCCCTCAGAACCCAGGCCCAGGCAGGCCTATCTGTTGGATCCTGCCCTCACATCTGTCGCTGTCCTGGCTGCTGCTGTGCATCTGATCAGCAACACTCTCTTTAAAAAAATAAAAATAAATAGCATGCAGCACCCTGGAGGTGTTGACAATCCTGCTAGCTCCACAGGCCGGTGCTCTCTGCTGGCTAGTGACCCGCAGACGGTCCTGGTAATCAGCTCTGTGTTGGTTTATTAGACACCAGCAGAAGCAGAGATCAGAATAAGCAGCCCAGAACAAGAGTGATACACCACTTAGCAAGGTGCAAAGGACCTGTAAGTAAAAGCTCTTTAATGCGATGCAGAATGCCCTGAATAAGGTGCTGGAGTGGGGATTGGTAAGCAGTCAAGCAGGATTTGGCTTTTTGTTGAGTGGTTTCTGATAAAGCAGCAGCAGGGGAGGATCTCAGAAGATTTGGGTTTGGACAAGCCCTGATGATCTTCAACAGACTCTTTCCCCTAAATGAATGAACCCAGCACACACACACCACATGCCTCGCCTTCCTGGGTTAGTCTTCCTTCCAGGTCTGCGTCTCCCACACTAAGAAATTAACAGGCTGATTCTCCATTGCCTTGCACTCAATGTCGTCCTTCGCACCGGTGCCCAGTGGGTGTGAGATGTTCCTAGACCAGAATGCATTTGCAATGATGGTATAAGATGCAAGGCAATGGAAAACCAGGCCCTAAATCTTTTACATGGCACAGGGGGGTGGATGACCATTGCCTAGAGTCAAAGAAACTCAGGGGAACAAAAGTGAACACACTGCTAAATTGGCTTAACTGAACTGGCCTTGCTGTAGTGCTAATGCTTGGGAATGGAAAATTCAGTCCCACACCATGGCAAAGCAAAGCCTTTTAAATAGCCTTAATGGTAAAGAATGGGTCCTTTCCTATCAGGCTGGGTTTAGAAAGTGTCCATGCCTTTTTCTTGCCTGGAATGGAAGCTTGTCATAGAAGCAGAGAAAGTGGAGCTGGAAAAATACCTTTCTAGAAAGCCCAGTCCATACCCTGTTGAGGGAGGATTGTTCCTTACACTGTATTTTCATAGGTTTTAAGGCCAGAAGGGACCATGACGATCGTCCGTTGGACCTCCTGTATAATCCAGGCCAGAGAATGCAACCCTGTGATTCCTGCAATTGATCCCACCCCTTACAGCTGGACAAGAGCACATCAAGTCTGGAGCATTCACTAGGTTCAGCACTTCCCAGGGGAGAATATTCCTGAGTCAGATACATGGCACCATTGACAGTGCTCAATTCTTCAGGAGGACTGGCACTAGAATACTCTAAATGAGGGGAGGAAATATTTTTACCCAAGGACACCAGTGCAAAGCCCCACCCTTCAAACAAAGAGAGGCAATTGCATGTCCACCCCTTTGTGCCTAGTTACTATGGCAGTGGTTTCTTTGGCAACCAGTGTGTAGCTCTCTGGGCCCGGTTCTCTATTGATCAAGTGTCGTCATTTACATCTGTGATCTGATTGTATTTTACATCTACTTTGCACTGCGGTCAGTGACTGCACAGAGCACAAGCCAATGGAGAACCAGACACTCCAGCTCTTAATTGTGATCTCCAAGTGGCAATGCTCACTGCTCAGTCTGCATGTCCTTTGTGTGGGCCTCTGGTCTTTATTAGATCTCACACATGCTCACACCCCTATTGCAGGAAAGGACCCCAGGATAATGATCTGGAAGCATGGGCTGGCAGGGAGCTAACTGCTTCCTTAGTGCCTGAGATCCCAGCAATTGTAATTTCTCTGGGGGCCGGTCTGGTGCTTGGTGCACTTCAGACTCACGCATCATGCTGAGCCTCGTAGCACAAAGTTAACAGCAAGTGCAGAAGTTATCAAGAGAGTGTGGAAGTTTGTACTGGTGGCTGGCTGGGCAATGCAACTCCAGCCCAGAGCTCATGTGCTGCATGACAGGCACCTCCTTGGCTGACAGACCAGGGGACTGAACCAGGGACTCTAAAAGCATAAGCACCTACTGTCTGAAATAAAGAGCCAAAGCTCCGTAGCTGGGGGCTGTAAAAACTCATCTTCTTTGTGGACCAGCCTAGAGGGGACCCTTACCACACTCCCCAGTGGGTTACATGGGTACACCAGTGGGCCTATTTATCACTGAGTTACAGGAACTTCAGTGCTGGGTAGGAGGCAGGACGAGGATGCAGCATCTTTGCTCAGACACCATGAGTGGGACAGGGACAGATACCAAGATACCGTGAAGTATAGGGGAGAATGTGCAAGGACAAATATTGGGAAGACCATACACCAGCATGGACTCCATTTTACTTATCATGTTGATTATGGTAGTGGCTAGGGGCCTCCTGAGAATGGAGCACCTTTGTGCTGGGCAGAGGCGGTGGTGGGGGGGTTCTCTCCTGCACATTTCTGGGTCCAGAATATGTTGGGGAGGGGGCAGGCGTGGCCTAACCTGGGCCTCATTTTATCTCCTTCCCTATATTACTCCCCACTCCACATACCAACCCACCATGGAGGGATGCTGGGGCAAGGCACCAAGAGAAGCCCAATGTGCATGGGTTTTCATTCACCCAGATACAGTTGGGTGACCGTGGGGGGGGGGGGGGGGGGGGGGGGAAGGGGTCAGGAACAGGACAAAAAGTTCACAGTGACCACTGCCCAAACGGTGCACACGTTAAAATAGTTTGGCGCTAATTAGCAGTTGCAAATAAAGAACCAATTTGTAAAAGTCATGCCCATTTTGTGGCTAATTCCTGGGTAGAAATCCAATAGAAAGGACTGCATTTGTCCGATGCCTTCATTCCCAATGAATAATTCAAACAGCTCTGGGGAGGAACATCCTGTGTGGTAAAAAGAGCCCCCAATTCCTTCCAAGGCTGAAGTGAAACAAAGGGTTGTACCTTCAGCCCTGACAGCGAAACTCCCTTCAACACAGTCCAACACTGAGGTTTGCAAACCTTGTCTAGGTAGGATAGAATCTTGTGGCATGTCCTTCTTCAATATAATAAGGAATACAATAGTTCTGCCCAGGTATCCCATCTCTGATTACCATAATTTGCAGCACAGCAGGTAACCATGATACACACAAACACTAAAATAAAATCAAAGGTTCCCCATCACAGAATGTATTTGGTTGATTTGTTTTGACAAGAGTAGCTTAGGTTTAATTATTTATAGCACTTCAGAGCATACCAAGAGATGTTCTGTCAGGTATTTTGTAAAAGTAATGGAGCCTTAAGAACAGCACTGTGATGTCACATCACCGCAGAGAAGCAGGCATGAGATGGCAGGGTTTGGGGTTTTGAGTGTGACAATAACAAAGTGGGATTTATCAAGGATTTTGTGTTCATATCAACCTCTTTCATCCAGATGGAGCCAAAAGCATGTTCACATATCTTATACAGGAGTCCTCTCATCCACTAATGAAATGCAGCTGCTTCTGGGGTGTGACACAGCAGCTATATGACAGTGCACTAGAATATGACACAACAGTGTAGGGCAGCAGGTGAAAGTGCGGGGGGAATTTAAGGTGGCAGAGTGTAATTACCCAAAATGGAACCTGGCCAGGCTACTGACAAACAGGGAAGGGTCACTTCCTGTTCTCCAGTACAGAAAGGGTTAATTTCAGGTTCACTTTTCTCCCCACTTGCATAGACAGCCAGGGGAAGGGCTGCTGGAGAGGCAGAAGTGGGGAGAAGGGGAGCTCCTGCTGGGGGATCTTTTTGTTAGATTCAGCAGAAGTGATTATCATTTATCGGTTTTCATTTTGGGGTTTCCTTATTTACATTATTTTTCTTATTGTCAGTTTTGACTGAGTGGCTCAGACACGTGGTGGGGTGGGGGGTGGGGTTCAAATTTTAAAAAAACCCTGGAAAACTCAAATTTTCAGAAATGAGGGGAAAATTCAGTTAAAAACAGGATGAGAAATGTTGAGAAAGGGACCCATTTTGAACTCAAATAGAACAAAACCATCTTCAGCACAGTTGCAAAATTAATAACAAGAATTCAGCCTGGTCCCTGCGAGTGTGACACGGCTGACTTCAGTGGAATTACTCCCAGTTAACACTGGGGTACAGGAAACACCACTGCAGTCACACTCGTGGGTGAGAGGAGACTCAGGCCCTGAGACTTTATCGTGAATTCCTTCCCTTAATCCAAAACACAACATCCCCATTGGTCTGAAACTTAGTGAGCATCTGGGTGTGCTGCAAACACCACTGATGTGCCAGGCTTTGGGGGAAAGTCGAGGGCACGTTCCCAGGGTTGTGCAGGAGTGGAAAGGAAATTTTTCTGTTGCTTTGAATTGCTGGGTGGCTGAGTTAATTTGTCACCATTCGTGATTGTTTAATGGTGGTGGTGGGCTAAGTTTACATGTTATTGTGACAGCTGCCATCTTGGCTGACATCAGCAATTGACCTGGGCACCTCCAGAGCTAAAAATGTGAGTTTCTACAGCAGGGGCCAAACAACAGGGGCTGTAGCAGAATTGTATCCTCTGTAGATCATGCACAGAGGAGGATGTATAACACTCACTAACCAGTGGGTTACATTATGCAAATATGTTGTAATTATTGTTATGTTATAAAACTAATTGTCAGGGAGATGCAAGCTTTTTATCTGGGTCATTTGTTTATTTGTTAGTATTGTTTCAATCTAAAGAAAGAGTCAAAACAAAAGAACATTGACTGGTGTTCAAGCTATGGGGTCACTAGGAACTCTTTGGTGGTTCTGAGCAAGACAGAAACTCTTGAGAATGCTCTAGACCAGCAGTTTTCAGACTGTGGGTCAAGACCCCAAGGTGGGGTCACCAGGGCCAGCATTAGACTTGCAGGCGCCCAAGGGCTTCAATGGGGGGTGGCAGGGCTTTGGATCCACTCCCATCCTGTCCCCCGCCCGGGGTCATGTAGTAATTTTTGTTGTCAGAAGGGGGTTACAGTGTAATGAAGTTTGAGAACCGCTGCTCTAGACATTAAGAAGATGAAAAGGATGGCGTCTGTTGATTTAATCTTAATCCCCCAGGGCTCTCAGAATATGTATCTGTTCTGCCAGCTAGAGAAACAGAGTTTAGGAACACAGAGGGGGTCAAAAGCATCTAATCTATAAAGACAAGGACATGACAGCCTTTGACACTTTCTCAGCCAAAACAAGTCTGGTCTCCAAAGCTGGAGTGAAAACTCCCCTGATACTTCAAGGTGTCAG
This sequence comes from Chelonia mydas, assembly GCF_015237465.2. Classification (NCBI taxonomy): domain Eukaryota; kingdom Metazoa; phylum Chordata; order Testudines; family Cheloniidae; genus Chelonia; species Chelonia mydas. The sequence goes on along the minus strand of NC_051259.2, from coordinate 14,705,403 downwards.
TTTAGTCTTCAAGAGAGTTGGTGTAAATGCTTCCATGAGTGCTGATCATAGCCAGAAAGGGGCATATCTCTTGGAACAGTGTCTAGCCGTGTGTAGTGCCATAATGTTATGCATGCGTATTTAAAATGTCTCAATCCCTTAAACAGAACGGGAGTTTCTTGCGTCACGCAATATATTTTTAAAACATCAGGCGAGAGGGCCAATTTTGTGATGTGTTTGGCAATGAAGTATAAATATGAGCTCTATTAAGTGGATACCTGAAATATATTGTAGGTCACATGTAACAAATCTATGGACAGAGATGACTTTTCCATATGGAAAGAATTGTAAATGTCTATTCTTCTTAAGGGAAAAAATGGCTCTTTTAGTTCAGTCTCCAGATCTCAGAATCATGGGATAAACCCTAAGAAATATTCCTAGATTCCCTCAAGAACAATGCAGACGGGAGCCTAGGAAAGTTTATATTTATGCACAATCAGCTGTATGCTGCATTACAGAATATTGCCTTGCAATGAAGATTAGGAGCATAGGAAGGAAGAATCCCATGCACTGCTACAGGCTGGGGAATGACTGGCTAAGCAGCAGTTGTGCAGAAAAGGACATGGGGATTACAGTGGACGAGAAGCTGGATATGAGTCAGCAGTGTGCCCTTGTTGCCAAGAAGGCCAACAACATATTGGGCTACATTAGTAGGAGAATTACCAGCAGGTCGAGGGAAGTGATTATTCCCCTCTTTTCAGCACCAGTGAGGCCACACCTGGAGTATTGTGTCCAGTTTTGGTCCCCCCACTACAGAAGGGATGTGGACAAATTGGAGAGAGACCAGCGGAGGGCAACGAAAATGATTAGGGGGCTTGGGCACATGATTTATGAGGAGAGACTGAGGGAACTGGGGTTATTTAGTCTGCAGAAAACAAGAGTGAGTGGGGATTTGATAGTAGCCTTCAACTACCTTGACCAGCTTGGCTTAACAGTGAAATCCTTGCTGATCTTGAACACAAAAAAGAAGCTTACAAGAAGTGGAAGATTGGACAAATGACCAGGGAACAGTGTAAAAATATTGCTTGGGCATGCAGGAGTGAAATCAGGAAGGCCAAATCACACCTGGAGTTGCAGCTAGCAAGAGATGTTAAGAGTAACAAGAAGGGTTTCTTCAGGTATGTTAGCAACAAGAAGAAAGTCAAGGGAAGCGTGGGCCCCTTACTGAATGATGGAGGCAACCTAGTGACACAGGATGTGGAAAAAGCTAATGTACTCAGTACTTTTTTTGCCTCTGTCTTCACAAACAAGGTCAGCTCCCAGACTACTGCATTGGGCAGCACAGCATGGGGAGGAGGTGACCAGCACTCTGTGGAAAAAGAAGTGGTTAGGGACTATTTAGAAAAGCTGGACGAGCACAAGTTCATGGGGCTGGATGCGTTGCATCCGAGAGTGCTAAAGGAGTTGGCGGCTGTGATTGTAGAGCCATTGGCCATTGTCTTTGAAAACTCATGGCGATCCAGGGAAGTCCCGGACGACTGGAAAAAGGCTAATGTAATGGCCATTTTTAAAAAAGGGAAGAAGGAGAATCCCAGGAACTACAGGCCAGTCAGCCTCAGTCCCTGGAAAAATCATGGAGCAGGTCCTCAAGGAATCAATTCTGAAGCACTTAGATTAGAGGAAAGTGATCAGGAACAGTCAGCATGGATTCACCAAGGGCAAGTTATGCCTGACTAATCTAATTGCCTTCTATGATGAGATAACTGGCTCTGTGGATGAGGGGAAAGCAGTGGATGTGTTATTCCCTGACTTTAGCAAAGCTTTTGACATGGTCTCCCACAATATTCTCGCCAGCAAGTTGAAGAAGTATGGGCTGGATGAATGGACTATAAGGTGTATAGAAAGTTGGCTAGATTGTCGGGCTCAACGGGTAGTGATCAATGGCTCCATGTCTAGTTGGCAGCCGGTATCAAGTGGAGTGCCCCGAGGGTTGGTCCTCGGACCGGTTTTGTTCAACATCTTCATAAATGACCTGGAGGATGGTGTGGATTGCACCCTCAGCAAGTTTGCAGATGACACTAAACTGGGAGGAGAGGTAGATACACTGGAGGGTAGGGATAGGATAGAGAGGGACCTAAACAAATTAGAGGATTGGGCCAAAAGAAATCTGATTGGGTTCAACAAAGACAAGTGCAGAGCCCTGCACTTAGGACGGAAGAACCCCATGCGCTGCTACAGACTAGGGACCGAATGGCTCGGCAGCAGTTCTGCAGAAAAGGATCAAGGGGTTACAGTGGACGAGAAGCTGGATATGAGTCAACAGTGTGCCCTTGTTGCCAAGAAGGCCAATGGCATTTTGGGATGTATAAGTAGGGGCATTGCCAGCAGATCGAAGGACGTGATCGTTCCCCTCTATTCAACATTGGTGAGGCCTCATCTGGAGTACTGTGTCCAGTTTTGGGCCCCACACTACAAAAAGGATGTGGAAAAATTGGAAAACGTCCAGCGGAGGGCAAAAAAATGATTAGGGGCCTGGAACACATGAGTTATGAGGAGAGGCTGAGGGAACTGGGATTGTTTAGTCTGTGGAAGAGAAGAATGAGGGGGGGATTTGATAGCTGCTTTCAACTACCTGAAAGGGGGTTCCAAAGAGGATGGATCTAGACTGTTCTCAGTGGTAGCTGATGACGGAACAAGGAATAATGGTCTCAAGTTGCAGTGGGCGAGGTTTAGGTTGGATATTAGGAAAAACGTTTTCACTAGGAGGGTGGTGAAACACTGGAATGCGTTACCTGGGGAGGTGGTGGAATCTCCTTCCTTAGATATTTTTAACATCAGGCTTGACAAAGCGCTGGCTGGGATGATTTAGTTGGGGATTGGTCCTGCTTTGAGCAGGGGGTTGGACTAGATGACCTCCCGAGGTCCCTCCAACCCTGATATTCTATGATTCTATAATTCTATGATACCTGAAGGGGGGTTCCAACAAGGATGGAGCTCGGCTGTTCTCAGTGGTGGCAGATGACAGAACAAGGAGCAATAGTCTCAAGTTGCAGTGGGGGGAGGTCTAGGCTGGATATTAGTAAACACTATTTCACTAGGAGGGTGGTGAAGCCCTGAAATGGGTTACCTGGGGAGGTGGTGGAATCTCCATCCTTAGAGGTATTTAAGGCCCGACTTGACAAAGCGCTGGCTGGGATGATTTAGTTGGGGTTGGTCCTGCTTTGAGCAGGGGGTTGGACTAGCTGACCTCCCGAGGTCTCTTCCAACCCTAATCTTCTGTGATTCTACGAATTGTCAGGATCAGATCCGAAGTCCATCTCGCCCAGTGTCCTGTCTTGAACAATGGCCAGCAAAAGATGCTTCAGAGGAAGGTGTAAGAACCCAGCAGTAGTAGGTGTGGAGTAATTTGCTCCTGCAGCATGAGGTTTGATAAAAATATATATTGCATGACATAATGCCCTCAGAGGGGGCATTGTGGAGGAGGGATAGCTCAGTGGTTCAAGCATTGGCCTGCTAAACCCAGGGTTGTGAGTTCAATCCTTGAGGGGGCCATTTAGGGATTGGGGCAAAAATTGGGGATTGACCCTGCTTTGGTTGGACTAAATGACCTCAGGAGGCTAATGCTCAAACCACTGAGCTATCCCTTTCCCCCACCAATCATCCAGCAAAGTGCACATGCCCCCATTTTCAGCAAGATTTCCAAAGGGGCTTCAGGCCAACTTTTCAAGGACCAAGCAAGCTCTCCCTCCCCTCCCCCACCCCCTTGGGATGATAATGGCCAGATTTTCAAAAAAGCTGAGCACATCCTGTGCAGAGCTCTTAAATTATGGCCATTGCCTTAAGTTCTAAAATGGATGTATAATAATAAGACAGATGAATATCATTATGGCTGTTTTACAGAGAAGGGCAACTAAAATGATTCAGGGTTTGGAACGGGTACCATAGGAGGAGAGCTTAAAGAGGCTAGGACTTTTCAGCTTGGAAAAGAGGAGACTAAGGGGGATATGATAGAGGTCTCTAAAATCATGAGTGGTGTGGAGAAAGTGAATAAGGAAAAGTTATTTACTTGTTCCCATAATATAAGAACTAGGGGCCACCAAATGAAATTAATGGGCAGCAGGTTTAAAACAAATAAAAGGAACTTCTTCTTCACTCAGCGCACGGTCAACCTGTGGAATTCCTTGCCTGAGGAGGTTGTGAAGGCTAGGATTATAACAGGGTTTAAAAGAGAACTGGATAAATTGATGGATGCTAAGTCCATTAATGGGTATTAGCCAGGATGGGTAAGGAATGGTGTCCCTAGCCTCTGTTTGTCAGAGGGTGGAGATGGATGGCAGGAGAGAGACCACTAGACCCAGTAAATATTTTTGGAATTTCAAAATTGTGATGAAATTTTGAAATGGGGCAGGTGGGGGCGGGCGGGGGAATAGGAAAAAGAAATCATTAAAACATTGACAGGTTTCAGAGTAACAGCCGTGTTAGTCTGTATTCGTAAAAAGAAAAGGAGTACTTGTGGCACCTTAGAGACTAACCAGTTTATTTGAGCATGAGCTTTCGTGAGCTACAGCTCACTTCATCGGATGCATAGCATATCGTGGAAACTGCAGAAGACATTATATACACACAGAGACCATGAAACAAAACTTCCATTAAAACATTGTGACATAACCTAACCATCTTTGACTGGTTAGAAGTTGCAGTCAGACAGAATCACAGAAAAAAATCAGCACGTATTCTTCTTAAATGCCTGGGATTCCTGCTGGATCTCTGCATTTGTTGTCTATTCTGCACCTGCTTTTTCTCTCTCCCAACCTTCCCTAATCCTGGACATATCCCCGATGCAAGGGATGGCATGGGAGAGAGGAGACCACCTCAGGGTCAAAAGGATACGCCCCAGAGAGCAGAGTATCCTGCACTTTCCTCTGAACTAGTTGATGATGGAATACTGGGATAGTTGGGCAGCTGGGCTGATCCAGTACAGCAATTCTGAAGATCCTGTGGAGCTGGATGCCACTCAGCATCCAATCTTATTAACAGCTGGTTTGGCTGCAGAGCGGCAGGGTGATTCATTCGGCAGGATATTTAAATATGGGGGGGGAATGAAAATTCCTGATTGCTATTGATTTTTCACTCATGCTGTAGTCGTTTGCGCCGGACTCTCCAAACCGTTTTACATGATGAAACCATTAGGAGGAGACTGGCTGGCGGGACTGGGGCGATGGTCTGTTTGTACTTATCAAGCTGTCTGCTCTGGTTTATCCCCACGTTTCATGCAACATTAGCTGTAAAGAGCCTGGGTAGACTTGTTAAGTTTCCTAAGAGTGAATAACAAGCAGAAAATCCCATGACCCAAAGACATATTAAATGATACAAGGTGCAGGTCTGGTCACCACTGACAGTGGGAATGAGATGCAGATGCAAGTCTGGATCTGTTCAGAGCAAACAGTTGCAGAAACTCATTGGAATGGAAAAGTGTTATTGGTTTTCAATTAATGGCCTTGCTATTAGAATGCCATTAATGACTAAACACTGTTTCCACTTTTGACAGTGTTATTAGGTTAAGCTTCATTTCAGATGCAATAACCCAACACAAATGGCTAGTGCTGTATACTGTTATTAAGTGGCAACAACATTTAAAAAATCAAAAGCAGCACAGAGGTTGAATTAATAGTCTGAAATCATTATAGGCATTGACTTAGAATTCTTTCTTTCTTTCTTTCTCACTCCCCTCATTTCTTTGCCCATAAACAGGGCAGAAAGCTGCTAAGACTTTCCCTAAGATTGCCCTCTGGGAGAGCCCAATCTTTTACCCGCTTTGGTTCCCTGTTGCCCTGCCCTAAAGCCGTGGCTATTGCTGGTTCTTAATACCACTGAGGCTTCCATATGGTCCTCCATGCTGGCCAAGTCTGAGCCGAGATATTTCCCAATGATAACGCTTGCTTGGATGCACAATTCCTTAATTATAGCAATGCTTTGCACTTATGGCTCCATAGCTCTGTGGAGCTCAAAGCACTTCACAGATATTAGTTAATTAGGTCTCTCTGCATCCCCATGTGGTAGGTATGTCACTTATTATTACACCATTTTTAAAATTAAGAATGGAAAAGATACATGACTTTCCCAGGGCCATACAGCAAATCTCTTGAAGGCCCCTACAACTAGACTTGAGAATAGGATCCCAGTCTTCTAAGTCTCTGCTGTAACTGCTAGACTACTATCCCTCCCAGACTTATAAAGACAAAAGTGTTGCTGTGTAAATATTACTGTATGCCATGTACACTCACTGGGGTGCTCTGTCCCCCTCTAGTGGTGGTGGGGCCACAAAGAGCCTGCTACAGGCTTGGCAAGGAGAGCAGGGTCTTTTAGCTCAGGCAGTAGAGCCAGGGACGTGGCATTACATTAGTTGCATCTTGCCAGCGTCCCTTGCAAAGATAAGGGGCTCTTCCAGAGGCATAGCCAGAGATTTAGGGTAGGACTTTGGAAAGTGCTCGGCATTACCGTAACTGTCCTCACACTGAGGTCAATGAAACTCACACTGACTGCAGTGGGAACAGAGTTAGGCTAATGCACCCATAAAGCCCAAATACCACAAACAGTGGCATAAACACTGGCAGATTCATTGGTCCCTGTGCCCACAATCTCCCCATGTGCACTTTCCTGTACAGTCCTCTGCCCCACATTAGGATCACGTGGGGCTAAAGCAATTAAGCAATGTGTTAATAATAGACCTGTTGAAGAACCTAGAGAGACTTTCCACTCACCCTAAGTATTGTTCGGCTTAAGGCGATAAATGCACATGCTGTGCTGTACCGATTGCATTTGTCTGCTTTCTTGATCCAAGCCCTGACTCACAAGATACTTATCCACATGCTTAACTTTAAGCATGTGTAAAGGCATGCCTACTCAGTGTGGAGCTCTGTCCCCCACTGACTGGGGCTTTGCCATTTAGTGACTGACAGCTACCACAGCCTTAGCTAAGAGAGGTGAGTCTTTTAGCTCAGGCAGTAGAGGCCCATGTATTAAGATCCAGAGGTCCCATGTTGGATTCCTGTTGCTGTAGACCAACCCAGGGGCATTGACATTACACACGTAAATAGGCCCATTGACTTCAGCAGGACAACTTGTGTGTTTGGTATCATGTGTGTGAAAGTGTCTTACTGAATTGGGGGCCCAGATAGTAGTAGGTCCATATGATGTACCATGCAGATTTCCTCCCCAAAGGCTGGAGTTATCTCCAGAAGGCAAAATTTCGATTCAGTAATATGGGCCACCTCAGATCCACCATTTTTGCAAATAGCATATAAATGAGAGAACGAAAGAAGCAAAATGACCTTTATTTAGAACATAAGAACGGTCATACTGGGTCAGACCAATGGTCCATCTAGCCCAGTATCCTGTCTTCCAACAGTGGCCAATGCCAGATGCTTCAGAGAGAATGAACAGAACAGGGAATCATCAAGTGATCCGTCACCTCTCACCCATTCCCAGCTTCTGACAAACAGAGGCTAGGAACATCTTTGAAAATAACCCCTATTTTCTGTCAGATAAAATACTCCTCCATGTGCTAGAGGCATTTAGTGACTGTTTAGATTAATACTCTGGCCCCATTACCAAAAGGTATATCTGTATTTTACAGATTTTGGTTTCTGTTGAAAGGACATGCATCGGTAGTGTTCGGCTCTTTTATTTATTTATTTATTTTGGTAAAAGAGACACAAGTGTTCTGCAAAAGTTTGATGTGAAAGGAAATGTCTCACATTTCTAAAAATCCTACAGTAATGAATGAGGAGGAGGTCCTGTGGAAAAACTAGTATCTGATCATGCAATTAAAGACTATATAAGAATGCATATGCACAAGAGGGATCCAACTAAGTTTGCACATGCATCCTTAATTCTGGCATTTCCTAACTGTTGAGTGCTTGACTTTGCAACCTTTATATTGACCTAATAAGATAGATTGTTGCGTGTAATTTTTATTTGTATGCCGAGTAATCAGGAGAACTCCCCATCAGAGTGCCCCCTCTTTCCCAGACACTGCATCGCAGGGGATGCATTGCAGCTGTAGAACCAGAATGGCAGACAGTAGGGGATGGCAGACAGTAGGGGATGTTAAAGTAACATCCCCTACTGTCTGCCATTCCGGTTCTACAACTGTCTCACCTTCCAGTAAGGCCACCTTTCAGGTTGAGTCCCCTTCCTGGAGTAAAAGAAATGTCCAAACAGAAACCCGTCCCCAAAAGTCTAAAGCCCTTTATGTCAGGCCTCCAGCCTCCACCTGGGACTCATCTGTATTTGTCCCTTTCAGTCCCAAAGATTGTACTTCCTCTGTGAGGCGGTGTATGTGGGCAGATGCAGCCCGAAACACCATAGAAGCAGAAAGTCAAGGACAGCCAGAGAAGCACTTGTAGAATGATCCTAAGAGAATGATGAGAGAGCTTTGTTTAGAGTGCTGGCTGGAAAACAAGGCTTGGATTATTGAGCAAAATCTCCTGATTGATTCCCACTTTGTTCGGAGAAACAGGACTTTGTATAATCTTTGAAAATAAACAGAATTGCATCAAGGAGATACCTGACTCCACCATCAATATCTTCTCTTACTGGAAGCAACCTTCAAGACCCTGAATATTGACTAACTGCTCAGATCAGAAGGGGTAACAATATGTTAGCCCACTTAATTAACGCAGTGCTCCTCTACCACATTTTTTCCCTTCCAGTATCCTTAACACCATTAGCTATTTAAAAAAATTGCCTCGAACTATTTTAAAGTAGACATTAAATGAAAATAAAATCAAAATCCTCAGCTCCTAGCCCCCCAAATCTCATTCATAGAACCTCAAACTATGAAATACTACTTACCTGTGGTAAAGCTAAATGCCATATATGAGAGAGGCTATCAATAAATTGGCACACATAACCTGGTGGATTGTACTGAAGTGTTTTAGAGGAGAAAGTCGGGGGATTAAATTGCAATTAAATGACTTTAGACAGTCCAGCCTCAATGAGAAAATGAGGCGGGTCATTAAGTGAAAATGACTTTAACAAAATTCTGTCTGAACTAGGACTTTCCATTTGAGCTGCTTCGAAGCTCTCTCCCTTCTCAAAGCAAATTCGAAAGGAACAGAGAAACAACTGAAATGCTTAAAGCAAAACAATGAGAGACTGATGATAATTAATCTCTATGTGATTAAGAAGTTGGAGGAGATGGGAAATCTAATTGTGCAACAATTACTTTTATTTATCAGTTTTCTAATGAAATGCTAGCAAGGAAGTTTCTCTGGAGATCCAGTCAGAAACTGGTTATTTTCCAAACTCCATCTGCTCTGTACAGCCGCCTGCCATTACAGCCTCAGCAGTGCAAGAAGAAGCACAGGTTCATAGCAGTATTGTTGGGGGTAACTCTGGATAGTTGTGCTAGGAATGTGTGTTATACTGTACGCTAAGAATGTCTCTTTTACAGCACTTTTCATCAGTAGATCTCAAAGTGCCTTACAAAGGAGGTTGGCATCATTATCTTCTACTGGTCAGTATCATTATCGGACACAAGGCTGTTAGAAGAGGCTGTCTTCTGATACAGCATGCAAACTTTCTCTTTCTTTCTTAAAAAAGCCAATGGAACCTTTTTCTAACCATCAGAAATAGAGCTGGTGGATTGGCAGAAAAATATTTGTTCACTGAAGACATTTTTTCAAATAAAAAAAAATAGCAAAACGTGTCAATACCATAGAGATTCGATAGCTCCATAAATCACTTAAACCGGTTTGTGTGATAATGTGGACACACTGGTGTTGTTTAGTGCCGTTCATTGTGATGTTAATAAAATGCAAAGTTCTTGACTGGCTGGCTCAGGGAATGGGCTATAAAGCCTTTCCTCTAATCTATTACTTTGAACACAGTCTAGATTGGTAGCATCCGAAACTTAATATTAGCATGGCCTATGTAACACAGATACCTTTACTATTATCAACTGTATCACAGTAACACTAAGGAGCCCCAACCTGTGCTAGGCTCTGTACAGAGACTCCCTGTCCTGAAGAGCTTAACGTCTACATATCAGATGAGAGACAAAAAGTAGATACAACAACTAGGGGTGGTTAAAAATGTTTGGCGGAACACTGGAAAATGCAGTTTTGTCAAAATCAAAATGTGTCAGAGGCTTGTGTCAGCTTTGACAAAATTTTTGAGTCCAAAGTTTCAAAATGATTTTCTCGTTTCATTTCAATATTGAAATATTTTGTTGAGATAGTGTCAAAATTTTTCTGTGATGGGGCGGTCTGCCCCGTAAAAAGTAGTGGTGCATAGGGGGTCAGCCCACCCCTGTCACATGATATGGCCATGTAAGATTTTGGAAGGTCTGAGATATACAAGGACCTAAGGGACATTGTGAGAGAACGGTTCTGGGAATAAATAGTGTTTGGGAGGAAATCCTGTTACTATGTGTCAGGGTTCCTTCCCCACTCTGAACTCTAGGGTACAGATGTGGGGACCCGCATGAAAGACGCCCTAAACTTATTTCTGCCAGCTTAGATTAAAAACTTTCCCAAAGCACAAAATCTTTGCCCTTGGATTAGGTAAAACGCTGCCACCACCAAGTGTTTTAGACAAAGAACAGGGAAAGGACCACTTGGAATCCTATTACCCCAAAATATTCCCCCAAGCCCTACACCCCCTTTCCTGGGGAAGGCTTGATAATAATATTCTCACCAATTGGTACAGGTGAACACAGACCCAAACCCCTGGATCTTAAGAACAATGAAAAATCAATCAGGTTCTTAAAAGAAGAATTTTATTTAAAGAAAATGTAAAAGAATCACTCTGTAAAATCAGGATGGTAAATACTTTACAGGGTAATCAGATTCAAAACATAGAGAATCCCTCAAGGCAAAACCTTAAGTTACAAAAAGACACAAAGGCAGGAATATCCATTCCATTCAGCACAGCCTATTTGCTCAGCCATTTAAACAAACAGAATCTAACGCATATCTAGCTAAATTACTTATTAACTTTATAGGAGTTGAATTGCTTGCTTTCTTGATCTGTCCCCGGCAGAGGCATCACACACACAGACAAAAACTTTCCCCCCCTCCAGATTTGAAAGTATCTTGTCCCCTCATTGGTCATTTTGGGTCAGGTGCCAGCGAGGTTACCTTAGCTTCTTAACCCTTTACAGTTGAAAGGATTTTGCCTCTGGCCAGGAGGGATTTTATAGCACTGTATACAGAAAGGTGGTTACCCTTCCCTTTATATTTATGACACTGTATCTTTAAGGGCCTGAGACCAAGAACCTTGCAGAGTGGGTGGGGCAAATCTCCCCTCTCTATCAACCAATTGGGATGAGCTTTAGGAAGGGGATCAGCATATATGCTGTTCCCTCCCTCAAAGCAGAGGAGATGCCAGCAGGAGAGCATCTGTCTGATGAACTGTTGGAGCCTGGGAACTAATTGGGGAAAAAGGGGGCCTCTACCACTGGCTTCAGTTACAACCCCAGCTCCAGGAGGAGAGCTGGGGTGAGTCTCCTGCCTTGCAGAGGGAGTTACGAATGGCCTGAACCACAACCACAGCCTCAGAAGTCTGGGAGATTCCTGCCTTCAGGAGGGCAGCCAGAAGGACTGTTTGAAATACAGCCCAGCTGCTGGGAGCGGCTCTGAGGAAGCTCTGCAGTTGCTGCCTGGGAAGAAGCCTCGAATCCAGGGTGGGACAGTGGAGCCCACAGGCCTGTGGAAGATGCTGACAAGCAGGGGAAAGGACGGACTAGCTCAAGGAAGGACTCTTTTGCCACCTAAAATGGGCTCCCTGGGCTGGAACCCAGAGGAGAGGGTGGGCCTGGGTTTCCCTACCTCTCCCTAAGCAAGAAGGTGGAAGTATTGGCTTCAGGTTGGAAAGAGGCCAACAATGATGAGTCCCAGGTAGGGGGTGAGGGACTGGCAGAGAAGCCACTAGATTTTGGTCCTTCTGTTTTGGACTTTTCTGTTAGTCCTGGAAGGGGACTGGACTGGGAGGTGACCTGGCTGGAGGACTAGGCCTTGGAAGCTGCAGACCACTGTGGAACAAGGAGGTTGGACAAAGGGATCCTAGGGTGGGAGAACCCCTGCAGCACCACAGCCTGACACAAGCGGGCACTCCACTGGTGACTATGCCTCATAACAGTTGTGTTTCAATTTTATGGTTTTGGGTTCATTTTTGTTTTGACCTTTATGTAACCCTTCTGCCCATCAGAGTTGGCAGCAACAAGGGCCGGGTTTAGTATCTAGGGGTTCCATTCCAATAACACAATGCAAACCGGCTCGAGCCCCGACCCAGTGATCTGGGACAAATATATACCACTCCCGCTGGGCGCCTCCAAGAGGCAGTACTTCCCCTCTCGCAAGCACATAGTCTGAGTGTAGCAAAAAGCCTTTTAATAACAGAGAGAAACAATGTGGCATTATGTTGGGGAAGCACCACCAACAGGATTCATAACACAACCCATGAGCAAAAAAACCCCACCCCAAGCAAATTGGGGTGTGTCCTTTCCCTTTGGTTCTTGAGTTCAGCAACCCAAAATCACCCAAAGTCCCAAAAGTCCAACAACCCAAAAGTCTCTGTCCCTGGTCAGGGCAGCCCCAGAGTTTGAAAGTTTATCTACAGAGTTTTACCTCCCAACCTGGGTGGAGATGGGGGGGGGGGGGATGTTTAAGGGGCACCTTACGTGGTCCAAGACTGATGGCCCCACCTCTCCAAGGGGCTCTGCTCTGCCAGCTGCCCCATGAGCTGCTCCAGGCATCCAACAAACTGCTCTGCTCCACCAGCCGCTCTTCTTGCCGTCCCGCAAACTGCTCTGCCCTATATCTTCAGGCTCCCCCACTACTTAACACAACACTCAATAATTTCAGTTCTTAGTAAGTTTAGCTCTTTTGTGATTTCAGCTTGTAGTAGGGGAGCCTCAGTGCTAGTGCACCATTAGCCCAAAGTGAATTCAGCTCAGCAGCCTGTAACTAGACTCCTAATAGAATCAAAATTAGCTCTGACAGTCTACAGTGAAGAGAGGAGGAAGTGCAACTAGCATGTAATACCCTCATGGGGGGAGGGGGGCATGCTACTAAGTATTTATATCTATCCCCAGCCTTCTCCATTCATTGTGTTTTGGAACCCATGACCCTTGCCTAGTGAGTGCTGCTTAGTTGATGGTGAGTCCCTCCATCATAACAAAAGGCTGAGTACAGTTCCACTGTCCTTGCTTCACATAATCAGGATAATAACTGTTTATTCCTGCCCCAATAACAGAGAAACTGGGGCTCCTACAGCAGCCAAAGTGACCATCTAGGCAGGGTGGGTGTGCCTATGCAAATGAGATCAGCCCCTGAAGTTCTTTTCCACAACCCACCATGACTCGCCACCAGATGTCAGGGTAGAGCTCATCCTGACTCTGCTTACATTTATATTATAGTATTACTTTCAGTATCATAGATCTGATATTTAATGTTTTATATCATATTTTATGTAACATCTGAACATCAAAATGACACATTTTGACTCTATTGAAAAATGTATCACTTTTTCTGACTTAAAATTTTTCAGAATTTCCATTAGGTGACAATATTTTGAAATTTCAACTTTTTGTCCTGATTTGGGATGATTTTTTTCAAGATGCTGGGATTTCCCATGGCACAGAAATCCATTTTCCTTCAAACGCCTTTTTTTCTTCCAAACAAAAACCCAAAAAATGTCAAGGAAGAATTTTATGCAAATGAAAAATTTTCATTTGCATCAAATATGGGGACGGGGGAACAAACAAAAAACCTTTCCAAACAAACTCTCATGATGATCCATGGTTATAAACAGCCTGTTGGACTCTGTAATGATCTATAACAACTGTGTAACCATTAATCAAAACATCTGTTGCTCATTTATTAACTCTTTATAAACAATAAATGGAACTGATGACCTAACAGATATTAGTTCGCCGTGAATCCTCCTGAAGTGCTGTCCCTATAACCTTTCAATCTGGCTAGAGACATAACCAGGAGGACAAACAAATCACAATTCTGCAGCTGAGAGTTTGGGATCACAAACACCACTTACAGAGAAAATGAGAACAAAATACTTGACCTTTCTCAGCTTTTCTATCTTGCTGACTCAATCTTTAAAGCCTGCTACTGTTGTTTTTTTTCTTTCAAACTGTCTTTATTACAATCCCCTGCTCTCTCATTTTTATACCTACCACTGTGTAAGCAATTGGCCAGAGACTGAACAGAACTGGCTCCTTTGAGGAATAGTAAACCTTGGCAGCTGAGTGTTGGTTTTGTAATCCTTGGCCAATGCATAGAGTTTGAATACCCATTCGCCGTCCCTATCCCAATCAACAATGCATTGTCTTGGATCGAGGAAGGTTGGGGGGAGATGGAGAGTTGTTGGTCCTTCTGTTACCTTTCTGATATTGTTATATAGAATCAATGCTACAAGGGGAAGGGAGTGGAGATAGACGTTGCAAATTCAGTCTAGGTTTATAGTTTAATTTCATGTTATAATGTAGGTACTTTATTAAAGTGAGTGTCAGGAAAATACAGGGTCCAGGTGAGAATTATTTTCCTCCTTCGCTATATAAGGAACTGCCTGCAGCTCCATGTTACTGCCCTGCACTGGCACCAGAAGGCTGGGGTGGGGTTTGTTGCTAGTTCCAGACATTGGACTTTTGAAAGGTAACTGAGAACTGGCCTGGTGCCATGGCTAGGTGACTGGCCTGGGCATCAGGATGCCTGGGTCTGCCACTGACCTTGAGTGAGTCTCTTCATCTCTCTGTGCCTTGGTTTCTCTGTCTGGAAAATGGGACAAAGCTATTTGCCTTCCATTGCTGGGCACTAGGAGATCTATGGATGGAGAGGGTGGTTTAGGAGCTAATTGTTACTAATAATAGAATTGGGGTGCCAGGTCAGGGCTCCATCTGCCAGAGTGGCTGAAGTGGAACTAGCTTAACAAGCTGTGTTGTTGTGTCTGCCAATAGACGGTGTGACAGGTTTGGTCACAGAGATCCCCTTGGGACTGTCACATGATGTGCTGAATTTACCTCTGAGCCCATTTTCCCTGCCAGCTTGGGACTCCAGAACCCTGGCTTGTTGAGCCAGACATGCTAGTCTGCTGCAACACAGACCCAGGTCTGGTCCACACCCCCAAAGCTGCAGACTTTAACCAAAAATTGCTCAGCAGGTCACCTATCTCCAGCATCCAGACACCCAGTTCCCAATGGGATCCAAACCCCAAATAAATCCATTTTACTCTGTATAAAGCTTCTACAGGGTAAACTCATAAATTTTCTGCCCTCTATAACACTGATAGAGAGGTATGCACAGCTGTTTGCTCCCCCAGGTATTAATCACTTAATCTGGGTTTATCAACAAACAAAAGTGATTTTATTAAGTATAAAAAGTAGGATTTAAGTGGTTCCAAGTAATAACAGACAAAACAAAGTAAGTTACCAAGCAAAATAAAACAAAACATGCAAGTCTAAGCCTAATACATTAAGAAACTGATTACAGGTAAATCTCACCCTCAGAGATGTTCCAGTAAGCTTCTTTCACAGACTAGACTCCTTCCTAGTCTGGACCCAATCCTTTCCCCTGGTACAGTCCTTGTTAGTTCCAGCAGGCATCTTAGGTGAAAAGCAGGGGCTTTCTCATGACTGGGACCCCCTTTGTTCTGTTCCACCCCTTTTTATAGCTTTGGCACAAGGCTGGAATCTTTTCTCTCTCTGGGTTCCCACCCCTCCTTCTAAATGGAAAAGCACCAGGTTTAAGATGGATTCCAGTATCAGGTGACATGGTCACATGTCCTTTGAGACCCCCTCCATTCTTCCAGGGCGGGTCCACATGTATACAGGAAGGCTTGCAGGTAAATAAACCATTTACAACCAATTGTCCTAATCAATAAGAAAAGGAGTACTTGTGGCACCTTAGAGACTAACCAATTTATTTGAGCATAAGCTTTTGTGAGCTACAGCTCACTTCATCAGATGCATCTGATGAAGTGAGCTGTAGCTCATGAAAGCTTATGCTCAAATAAATTGGTTAGTCTCTAAGGTGCCACAAGTACTCCTTTTCTTTTTGCGAATACAGACTAACACGGCTGTTACTCTGAAACCTGTCATCTTGAGAGAGACTATTAAAACACTAGCCAAGCCCGAAATCGTTCCCCCTTAACTCACTCACTCTGGAGGAAATAGATAATGGGTCTTGTAGCTTTCAGGATGTGCTGGACCAAGGAAGGGAACTGAATTCCAGGTGTGAGGACCTCTTACTCAAAACGGCCCCCAACCAGCGCTATCACGATTCAGTGTGGGAGCCTTATCTGAATGCACCAGACTGAGACCCTCTGTAGGGCAGTTAGCACCCAAACCTTCATGGACTTTCAGACCAATACCTTGAATTGAACCCATAAACTAACTGGAAACTGAGCTGATCAGGCAGAGGAGCCCAGCCATGAAGCAACAGACATGTTGTGCATAGCTAAAGTTTTGGAGAGGTCTTCTTGGATCGCTGTATACAGAACATCTGGCAGGGAGGTGTTGAAGGCATGGACAGATAGTGAAACTGAGTCACGGAAGGATGATGTGACTTGCTCAATGTTACCCACTGAGCCAGTGGTGAAGCTGGAAATAGAGTCCAGGTTCACTGTGCCCCTCTTGATGTGTATTGCAGTAATGCCTAAGAGCCATAGTCTTGGACCAGGGTCCCATTGTGCAAGGCGCTGTGCAAACACAGGACAAAAGGATGGTCCGGCCCCAAAGAGCTTATAAGCTGAGTAATGAAATCCTTAAATTCTCACTTCCTCTGGACTGATTTGATAGTCATCACATTGTCCCTTGCATGAGGTTTCCAGATGCTGCCCAGCAAACCCCTTCCCTCAGTTAATTACTTACTCTTACTCCCTTGTTTGGATATTTGCATTTGTGCAGAGTTGCATTGACCTGGTTACTGGATCTCCTTGATCTGCAAAGACTTATGTTTTGCCCAGAGTCCTCGCTGCTTTTCATCTGGGCTGAGGGAAGCCGGGGTGGAAAACCAGGCTGTAATTAGATGGCCTGTGGCTATTGTATCTCATAAACCTTGGTGTGGATATGGCGGGTGAGGGAGGAGGTAAAAAGAGACTTTATGTCTTAGGCCAGTGGAATGCAAGTCAAAGGAAGACTAAACCGGCAGATACCCCAGGGCAGTTTCCCAATGGAATATGGTAGCGGGGGGCCCTGTGAATAAAGTCTGTCTTGGCAGCCAGCTAGCACAAGGGCAGGTATTTGAAGTATTTCCTGAATGGCCTGAGGCTGTTATTATTTGTAGAGGAGGGAGCCTTCCTCTGGTGCCACTTAAGCAGAGCCACAGCAGGGGGTTAACAAATCCTGGGCACCGCAGAGGCCAAGGAATGGGAGGAGGGGCCCCCGATCTGGCAATGGGGTTCCAGGCAGGCCCAGGGATCCTCTTTCCAGGAGCTCATTGCTGGATCAGAGCCTTTGTGAGGCGCTCTCTGACTGCTGCCCATGGCTAATAATCAATAGCTCACTGGTGAATCTTAGCCACGAGCTGGTCCCGTTAGCAGCCCAACAGCCTGGCACACCGGTTGGTTCCTGTTAGCGATTAGGCCTGTGATTAATTTACTGTGTGGAGGGGCACTGAATCAAGGTCTCTCTCCTCCTAGGGATGTCCTGCAGTACTCTTCCCCACGTAATGAAGGTACCCGCTGTGTGCCTGACCTCCAGGGACGCTATCCCCCATGGATGAGCCATTTCACAAAGCTGCCCTTGTTACCTCCTCTGGAGGGCAAGGGCTGAGGTAAAATTCCCAGTTCTCTTGACTGCTAGGCGAGGCTTTTGCACCATTTTCCAGAGCTCTGAACATTGTGAGCTGTAGAGCACAACTCCACTGCTGATTTACGCCAGCAGCTGGGACACAGGTGCGGCTTCACAAACAAAGGACAAACAAGGCGGTGATGACACTATCAATGCGATGTGCAAACCATTCTGTGCTACTTGTAACCTGATAAACTGACTGGTTGCCCCAGACGGTGAGGAGTTGTAGTGAGGCCGACCTTCAATAGAGAGACCCAGAGTTCAGCTTTCCTTGTCTGAGGTTCCCCACCAGCCCCAGTGCTGCTCAGGGCAATGAGAAAAGACAGACAGCAACCGAGTCTGTCTGACTGAATTACTAGTAGAAAGGGTGATTGGCTCCTCCGCAGCTCCTGGCAAGGCCTGGCTCTAGCCCAGCGGGATCTAGCCGCAGGCATTTTATTATTGAATAGCAGAGAGGAAATGGAAGATTCATCTTCAGAGAAGCATTCTGAGTGAGCTAATCCTTCAGGGGACCAGCCCTACCTCAATAGCGGGGAGGAAACAAAGTCCTGGCTTGGGAGTACAGAGCTCCGATGCCTGATGACACAGACAAGTGGAGTTATTTACTTCTTGAGGTGTCACTGCCACACAAAAGGACTCAAAGTTTTATCCAAGTCTTATTAAACTGATGTAAACTTTTATCAGTGCATCCCTTTCCAGTTGGGCTCTTGGGTTGTGAAAGAGGAGATCTGGTTGAAAATGCTAAAGAGTTTTTGTGAAAAAATGTGGACAGTTTCTAAATAACTTTAATCCTGTGAGTTTCCAAAAGGCATGCAGCTGACCCGCCTGGTGGACAAAGGGGACATTTAAAGGGGGCATTGGAAGGAGCAGGACTAAGAAATCAATAGGACTCAGCATACAGTTGTCCTGCATGCTATCAATTGCAGGACAGGGGCCTTTGGTTCGATACTGCCAGCCTCAAGCATTCAGAAATCATGAGTCAAGCCCTGAACATCAAGAGTCTGGCTTAAAGATCATGAGATTATTTTAAAATTACAAAGTTGTGTCTTTTTATTTGCATTCTGGGTGCTGAACCTCTCGGGGCCATGTATTCAAATTTTTAGCCATTAGGAGCCTGTTTTTCCCAAGATTTTCTCCCCAACCATGAGGGGGAAATGGAAGAAATGGAAGCTGAGATTTTCACATAATCACCTGACTCCAGGAGCTGGGGATTTAAGAAAAAATATTAAATATAATCAAACTCATGATAAAATGACAAGCATTCGCACTATTGAAACTGTGAGTTATTTATTCAGGGTAGGCACTGTCGCTTAATGAATGCTTAGCACATTGGGGTTCAGATCTTGGCTGGGAATAGAGCTGGTTAGAAAATTTTCAGTGAAACAATTTTCCAAGGGAAAATGCCATTTCAACAAAACCAGAATCTTCTGTGAAATCATGTTGGTACTGATGAAATTTAGTTCAACAAAAAATTGAAAAAAAAAAAATCTAAAACATCAGAACCTCCCAGTTTGCCATTTTTGAATCAAAAATGTTTAATTTTTCATTTCAAAATGACTTTATGTTTTGAAATTTACTTTATTTCATATTTTTTTAAATTTAAAAAACATTAAAAGGGTCAAAATCAAAACAAGATGTTTTGAATTTATCAAAATGAAACATTTGGTTGACCAAAAATTAAATACTTTTTGAATTTCATTTAGTGAAATTTTTTGAAATATTGGGTTTTCCTCCTGATTTGGGACAAAATTCTGAAATCTCAAATTTTTGGTGGGATGGAAAATCTGTTTTCTGACCTGCTATCGTTGCCATTTCTAGGCATGACTGAGATCCAGATAATATTAACGATGGAATAGATTGATAGTGCAGGGAATATCTTTTTGTTCTGTATTTGTACAGCACTAGCACAATGGGGTTCTGATCCAGGACTGGGGCTATTAGGATTTACCACAATATAAATAATAATAATAATAATGACAACAACCACCCTTTGGTTGTTACTCTTTGTTGGCTCACTGGGATGTTGTGGAGACCTGCTTGAGAGCAATGCTACAAAACTGCTCCATCAGCCCAATTCCTAGCAGCTAACAATACATTTATCAGGGTCTTTACAGAGCATTGTGGTGCTGGATGCTACCAGAAGGGGAGGTGTGAGTTGCGGCAGCTAGGAATGTATGGATTGCAAGAGAGGAGGATGGGATTATACTCCAGTCTCAGAACTGGTTGTCTCAAAGACAAATTGAATTTTAAAAGTACAAGGAGCCCACAGGACCAGGGAAGCTTGTTTGGTATTGATAACACGTGGACATGATAAATATGCTGCTGTCAGAGAAATCAATTCATTTTAATCTGGGAATAAACAGGGGAAAATGACTGAATGATCTCCTCTCGGAGGGACTGAGCTGGCAGTCCCAGGTAATTGGATTTGTTCTTTGCTTTAGAACTTAGGATTTTATTTTCTGTACTTCGGAGGAGTTTATGTTGAATGGCCTAATAGTAGCCTAATGGCCTCCAAGGGTTGCACAGAATCAAGTGAAGGAAGCATTTGGGAATAATATTAATAATAAAATAATGCCTAGCACTTTTCATCAGTAGATCTCAAAGCACCTTACCCAAGAGGTCAGCATCGCTATCCTCATTTTACAGATGGGGAAACTGAGGCATGGAGAGGAACGTGACTTGCCCAAGAGCACCCAGCAGATCAGTGGGAGAGACAGGAATAGAATCCCGGTCTCCTAAGTCCTACTGCAGTGTGCCTTAGGCCACACTGCTTCCTGTTCCAGTCCCTCCCCCCAGACGGGGCTTCCTCACCCTAGAATCCATTCCCTTCCAAAATGGACTGTTCGTCCTGTTCTTCCTCTCCCTGCTTCACAGAGGAATGCAGGGCCAGTTCCTCAGCTGGTATCAATCTGTGCCGCTCCATGGAAGGGAACAGATCTCTGCTGGTGTATGTCAGCTGAGGGTCTGGCCCATGGGATCTGCTGCACATCACATCTTTGGCTTGGATCCTACTCACACAATGAGACCTCTGAAGCTAATGGTGTTGTGGGTGAGTAAGGGGCTGAGCTGCAGGCCCTCTCTGTGTACAGCGCCAGACCCTCCATGAAGATGCTACAGTTATTGATTGTGACTGTTCTTGTCTTGTGGGTCAGTGCAGAATGCAGGGGACTGATCAGTTCTCACTGCATCCCTTTATCATCTTAGACCCCTCGGTCAAGTCCCCTCCTAATGCTTCTTCGCAGGCTGAGTAATCCTAAAGCCTGTACTTCAGAGGTGCTGACAGCTCCTCGGATTTCCATGGGAACTGGGGACTCTGAACCTCTCAATGTCAAGCCCCTAGATTTCAGGCTGTCTCTTGCTGCCAGACCTTTAACTGTGACAGCCTTGGGCCTGTCCCTTTCTCCTGGCTCCATGTGAACTCAGGAGGGGGGGGGGGATTGCCGTTTGTCTTTGCTAACCTTTGACCCTTATTAATATAAGTGACCTTCATGCCGTAGGCAGGGTCAGGGGCATTTCGAGCAATAGGCATCCCCACCAGATTCTTTGTAGCCCTCTCCTGCCCCCCTCGGAAGCATGTGCTGCAGAGAGCAGGGAGGATAGAGGCCGGCGGCAGAAAGTCATTATTGCCTTCCAAGGCCCAAGAAGATCGAGGCAATCAAAGGAGGATGAAATCCCCACCCTATCTGCAGCATCACCAGGCCCAGGCCCAGACATCTGTTCCACTAGCTCTTTTGGCCCCCTCCAGGCAAATTGCAGGAGGCTCCTCCACAAAAGGTGTTTCATCAAAATCAATTACCCCCTTTGAGCCGAAATGTTCTTGGTGGGAATCCACCATGACATCTCAGTGCCAGACCTGGGTGCAGGAGCGCTAGTGAAGATGGATGGCGCTGCGTGCCGGGATGGAGCTGACCCCAGGCTGTTTTTCCCATGCAGCGTAAGAAAGGCGGGTCTCGGCTCTTGCGACAAATTGGAGCTTGGAGCTGCATCTCAGGGGAGCTGTAGGTGGAGAGAGTGCTGATGAGCACTCAGCGAGACGGTGACATCCATTAGTTCGGCTTGGAGGGTTTACGGAGGCTGGCTGGCTTAATTGGATTTCTGTATGACACAAATCTGCCCAGTCTGGAGCAGCAGAAAATTAAACACAAACGCATTTACATGTGAACGCTCAGCACAGCACAGCTCACCAAGGCTTTGAGGTGGAGAAGGACAGGGGCTGGTTTTGTTTTGCTGGCAACAAATGTCAAAGGGAGGGGACTGAAATGGATCAGGGGAACTGTCTGAGCAAAGCCATGAATCGAGCCCAAACTCTGGTTCAGGGGGCTGAGACCTAAACAGAGGTGACCAGGGTTCACCTCAGGCGACAGCAGTGAGCCAGGTCATGGTGTGGAGTCCACCGCCCTTCCCAACCCATGCTGTATGAGTCAATGCCACATGGGTGCTCCTGGAAACTGAAGGAAAAGCAAGTCTTGATTAAAAACCCAGGGCTAGGTCCTGCCAGTCTTGTTCAGGGGAGTAGCCCATAGCTCTGCAAGTAGCCCTGTTGAAATCAATGGGTGGTTTAGGTAATTGGAGGCAATCCATTACCAGACCAAGGACTGGGAAACCTGATGTAGTCCACAGAAACTGGATAGTATCCTTTTAAATAGCATGCGAGCCTTCTAGTGGTACTCACTGTGTTCTATGTTTCAGATGCCATCCGAGCCCTTCCAGAGCAGAAGGGTGGATCTGGAGCTAGGCCGTGCATGTTATATGTTTAGTTAACAGGGTTAGTTGGGTTCCACCGTTCCTGTGTGGTTCTTATATTGCGTAAAGAGAAAAATATGCAACAGCTGGGGTCTGTCCTGGGCTTTGCCACAGACTCACTCTGTAGCCTTGGTCAAGTCACCATAGCACTCTGTGCCTCAGTTTCTCCAACTGCAAAATGGGGATAATACTTCCCTTGCTCACAGGCATGCTGCTAGGTAAATTCTTCAGCACTTGGGAGGCACTCAGAGACTTAAGAGGGCAGGCCAAAGATAGTCTATAAGGTCAGATACTCTGCCAATGGTGGTAGGAAGATGTAGCAATGGAGAGCTCCTTAACGGCCCGCTGTCAAGAAAGAAATATCTGGCCCTCTCGGGGGAGTCACAGTGCAGGTGTTTGGTGTCCTGCAGGATGCTGAAGACCCTCTTTGTAGTGTTGGAAGCCGTTGGGAGCTGAAGGTTGCTCTTCCTGTGGCACTCCTGGACTTCTGTTTCCAGGAACGAGTTCTTCAATCAGCCTCAATGGAGAAGACTCCCATTGACTTCAATGGGGTTTGGATCAGGCCCTCTATCCTGCTGACCCTGATAGCACTAAATATGTATTCCTGGTGGACAATTGATTTGCTCAAGCCAGGCTGGCCACAAATGGCCTTTCGACTCCCTATGCAGCTGTAATTAAAGCGATGTTCCTTTGCTTAGATCAGCACATTGTCTCTCAGATCTCCTTCCGCTGTGATGGAGGCAGATTGAATTCACAGTTGACCATGTCAAGTCAGCTGCATGCTCACCTCAGGGATGGGACCCCCTCTGCTAGCGACACTCTCCACTGTTCCCATCAGCAAATCCCACCATAACACTTCTTGATGCAGGTGTCACTCTGGCGTGTTAGCAATGGCTGCCTTCCTTTTCACACTCCAAGGCGCCAGCAGCTGGAGTGCCAGGTCAATTCTAACACATGGCCTGAGGAAGCTGGAAGCAGGCAGATGGCGTGGCATGATCTCCTGTCCATCTGACGCCCCAAGTCGACTGCTCTTATGGAACTCTGCTCTCATCCTCCTGCCTTTGACGTGCTGCTCAGACAATCTTGCCAAGGAGGGAGGAATAGCTCAGTGGTTTGAGCATTGGCCTGCTAAACCCAGGGTTGTGAGTTCAATCCTTGAGGGGGCCATTTAGGGATTTGGGCCAAAAATTGGGGATTGGTCCTGCTTTGAGCAGGGGGTTAGACTAGATGACCTCCTGAGGTTCCTTCCAACCCTGAGAGTCTATGATTCTAAGACCTATCCTTTGCTGACAGGCCACTTTGCTGATTCCAGAATCCACAAGCATTGTAAAATCCATGCCCCTTGCTAGCTCGTGCAGTGGCAGCATCTGCTCTGGTATCCTGCATTCCACACCATCTCTCCTGTGTTCACCTGAGCAAGAAGACACAGGAGCTGAAACCTGTATCATCAGTGCTCATTGTTGGCCCCCTGCCCTTATTGGTCAGACAAAGGGAAATAGTACTATTAATTACCAGGGTCTAGGAGCTCTAATAATGGGCCAGGATCAACTAGCTCTGGAATGTCATTGGCTGTAAGGAACGCTTGCAGAATCTGCTTGCGTGGTCAATCCTGGATACAGGGCTAAACTGATTTTTCCTGAGAATAGACTCTATTAGGGCATCATCCTTTTTATCTCACAGACAAGGTGGGTGAGGTAATATATTTTATTGAACCAACTTTTGTTGGTGGCAGAGACAAGCTTTTGAGCTTACACAGAGCTCTTCTTCAGGTCTGGTAATGCTACTCCGAGTGTCACAGCTAAATACAAGGTTGGAACAAATTGTTTAGTACAAGTAGTTAGCACATATTGTAAGAGACCATCAAGGTGAAGTAACCTGCTAACATCTCTTCAGTCATAGGACAAAAACTGGGGAGCTAGTGAGTTACAGATTGTTGTAATGAGCCATATCCAGTGTCTTTATTAAGTCAATGATTTCTAGTGTCTGGCAAAGTTATGAATTTAAGTGCCCAGATTTGTCTTTTGAAAGTGTGCAGGAATTTGAGGATGAGGACTGAGAGGTCAGATATAGAGTGATTGCCTTGTGAAAAGTGTTGACCCATGGGTGATAGGGTGCTTTTCTCTTTTATCATTTTTCTGAGTTCATTTGAGAGCATAGTGAATGTCTGGTTTCTCCACATTGTTGGGCTAATTGGCGTTTAGTGCACTGGATGAGGTACACCACATCTTGTGACAGGCATGTATGGGACACATGGATCTCAAATGGTGTGTTGTGCCGGGCGGAGTGTTGATCATTTTAGCAGTGGAGATATGTCTGCAAGTTTTACATCTGTTGTTCTGGCAGGGTCTGGTTCTGCTTTGAGTTGGTGTGTGCTGGTCTGTGGGGAGCTTGATTCTGACCATGAGCTTGGCAAGACTGGGGGGTTGTTTGACAGCCAGAAGAGGGGGTCCAGGAAAGATTTCTTTCAGGATGTTGCCCTCAGCAAGTATGAGTTGTAATTATTTAATGATACCCTGTACGGGTTCCAGTGTATCTCAGACTTTTCTCCCTGAGGTGAGAGATAGAGACGAGAAGGGACCTGGGATGGTGTCCTCAGTCCTGTGCTAGAACAATTCATATGATCTTGGAGTAGGAGACTCCCCTACCTTTTTCAATCAAGTTTGAATTTGGGGCTGGAGAAAGGAGCCAGACTCCTGGACACTGGAGTCCCCTGTTAGGAGAACAGGAAGAAGGCAAGCCTCCCAGCTACTACTGTGCCACGGTACCACTTGGAGACTGCACTCTGAAGGGCGATAGGGCCATTCAGACTCTGTGTAAATTCAGGCCTTGCTCTCCAGGCTGCTGACAATGGGACCGTTTAGTGACAGTTGGGATGATGGGGGGGAAGGGGGAATGTGACAGGCAGGGTCCAGGAACCCCAGGGGGAGAACAGAAGGTTTAAACCCCCAAATAAGCAGACAAACCAACCGATTGCATACGGTGTCATTGTACTGCAAAAATATATTGAGTAAGGTCTTTATGAAAGCTTGTAATGTTCTGAACTGAATAGTCATTATGAGATATGTATACAGCCATGGCTCTCAATGTATGTATGTGTATATATAGAAAACTATACATTGTAACTCTGGTGCAACTTTAGCTTCGTCTCACAACCAGGTAGGGAGAGACCATCTCCCAGGCCAATTGTTTACACAAAACCAATTTCAAGTATTCAGTCCTAGCACAACCCAGGAAAAGACAATGGTGGACCATTAAACTTAATGGGAAGACATTGACACATCCTGGCTATCAACTCAAGGGGGAATTTCCCCCACTCTGAATAACCATGAGTCACCAGGCAGGAGAGAGAAGAAAAAAGGGGAAAAAAGCCTTTTCAAAAGGAGGCTTGAAACTGAAGTGTTCACCCAGAAAAGGAGGGACAGCCTTTAAGTGGGAAACTGTCTGTGAAACTCTGGCTCCTCCTAGAGTATGCCAACTATGCAATAGTGATGTTTTGAGGCTCACCCAGACCAGTAAGGGGTTCTGTCATTGCCTGTCCTGTAAACTTGGGGTGTCAGGACCCTGATTGTTACAAGGGGGCTGTGAAAGGGGTGCCCACACTGCTAGGAACTGAACTGAGAACGCACCGACTAATTGCACCTAAATATTTGTGCCCTGTGTGATGATTTGCACCTGTGCAATAGCAGCATTTCATGCCTACTTTGCATAGGGTTGTCATACCTCCAGATTTTCCAGGACATGACTTTTTTTGAGCCTCCATCCTCTGTCTGGGTGGATTTTTCAAATAAAGGGAAATATCTGGGTTTTTGCAGAGTAGATGCTGCAGCTCAGAAAGAGCCCCGATTGGTCCCTTCCCTACACTGGAAGCTGATTGGTTCATTCCAGTTGCTCAGGCCTCTCACCAGCCAGGAAGTACATGGGTGGATCCACAAATCTTGGGTTAAGTCTCCTTTAGGATGTCCAGGACTTCTTGATGAATGACTGCACTGAACTCTGGGAATGCAGAGGGGCTGTTGGTTGGTGGGTGCAGGCGGAGCGGATCCAAGCTGTTTGAGATAGCTTCCTGTATGTGCATGATCTTTTCCGTCCCTTGGTTCTGATGCAGGTTGCAGGCACTTAGGATTGATGAAGCAGTTTATGTCCCTGGATAGCTCTTAGTGGTGCAATTTGGCAGCTTCAGTGGAGGCCGATAGGAATGTTCCTTGACCTGTAATACAGCCTCAGCATAGGTTTGGAGGAATTCATTATGTTTCTTCTTGTCTGTGTCAGCCTTTGTTTTCTGCCATTGGTGTTTGAGTTTACGCCCTCCCTTCAGCTTCAGTAAAGCTTTTGATACTGTCTCACATGACCTTCTCATAAACAAATTAGGGAAATGCAACCTAGATGGAGCTACTATAAGGTGGGTCCAAAACTGTTTGGAAAACCATTCCCAGAGAGCAGTTGTCAGTCATTCACAGTCATGCTGGAAGGGCATAACGAGTGGGGTTCCACAGGGATCGGTTCTGGGTCCGGTTCTGTTCAATATCTTCATCAGTGATTTAGATAATGACACAGAGAGTACACTTATAAAGTTTGCGGACAATACCAAGCTGGGAGGGGTTGCAAGTGCTTTGGAGGATAGGATTAAAATTCAAAATGATCTGGAAAAACTGGGGAAATGGTCTGAAGTAAATAGGATGAAATTCAATAAGGACAAATACAAAGTACTCCATTTAGGAAGGAACAATCAGTTGCACACGTACAAAATGGAAAATGACTGCCTAGGAAGGAGTAGTGAGGAAAGGGATCTGGGGGTCAGAGTGGATCACAAGCTAAATATGAGTCAACGATGTAACACTGGTGCAAAAAAAGCGATCATTCTGGGATGTATTAGCAGGAGTGTTGTAAGCAAGACATGAGAAGTAGTTCTTCCGCTCTACTCTGCACCGATTAGGCCTCAATTGGAGTATTGTGTCCAATTCTGGGCACAACATTTCAGGAAGGATGTGGACAAATTGGAGAGAGTCTGGAGAAGAGCAACAAAAATGATTAAAGGTCTAGAAAACATGACCTATGAGGGAAGATTGAAAAAACTGGGTTTGTTTAGTCTGGAAAAGAGAAGACTGAGGGGGGACCTGATAACAGTTTTCAAGTACATAAAAGGTTGTTACAAGGAAGAGGAAGAAAAATTGTTCTTCTTAACCTCTGAGGACAGGAAAAGAAACAATGGGCTTAAATTGCAGCAAGGGAGGTGTAGGTTGGACATTAGGAAACACTTCCTAACTGTCAGGGTGGTTAAGCGCTGGAATAAATTGCCTAGGGGGGTTGTGGAATCTCCATCATTGGAGATTTTTAAGAGCAGGTTAGACAAGCACGTGTCAGGGATGGTCTAGATAATACTTAGTCCTATCTTGAGTGCAGGGGACTGGACCAGATGACCTCTCGAGGTCCCTTACAGTCCTATGATTCTATGATTCATCTGGTGCAGAGTGTCAGGAAGCCAAGGAGATCAGTATGGGTGACACACTGGTTGAGTCTAGGATTAGTGTATAATGCTAAAGGTTCAGCAAGTCCTCAGCTCCTCATCTGGTGGGTGAAGTTCTGTTGTCTTTTAGCAGGCTCTAGTATGTGTTGGTTTCCATAAGTCGACATGGTCGAATCAGGATCATGGGTCTTTCTTGCTACTTGGGAGCCAGAAGGTCTCTGACCATCGCCTTAATGACTGTGGCTTGATTGTGATGTACTTGATCTTCACATCTAGGCTGAAGATCTGGTCCATGGTGTGACTGGCTGCATGGGTTGGACCCATCTCTGGAAGTACTAGGGAGGCAAATGAGGAGATGAGTCTTTTGTATCTGCAGCCTTGTTGATATGCCTATTGAAATCTCCCAGGATAACAAAACTGGGGTATTTCACCCTCATCACCAACAAGGTTTCAGTGAGCTCCGTTTGTCTGTCGTGGTCTGTAAATGAACATAAAATCTGTTTGGTTTGGCAGTGGTTCCTGTTGTCGGATGAATGAATTGGAATGAAGTTATCTACCTGAGGCACCTCTGGATTTGATGTTTGCAGAGAAGATGAATACAGCCTCGATGCAGCCTCAATTCACATACTTTTCAACGATTCCCTGCAAGAAGAAATGTGACTAGGGCTGTTTTATTAGATTCACCTACATGTGTAATCATAACATCAAGGAAAACACAGGCACCTGTTTTGCTGTTCACTGGGAAAGGGGTGGGAACTTTTTATTAGTCAGTGTAGGCTATGCTTGTCTGTGGGGAGAAAGACTGGATCAGTGGCTAGTGCTGTAGGCTGTAGAAGATCTAGGTTCAAGCTCCTGCTCCAACCCAGACTTCCTGTGTGCCCAGTCTCATTGTTCCCATCTGTACAATGGGGATAACAGCACTGTCCTACCTCACAGGGCTGTTGTGAAGATAAATACATGAAGGGTTGTGAGGTGCTCAGATACGAGGGCAATACAATTTTCAAAAACACCCAATTGACTTAGATGCCTAAGTCTCATTTTCAAAAGTGACTTTTTGAAAATGTCACTTTTGAAAATAGGACTTAGGAACCTAATGCACTGAGGTGCTTTTGAAAATGTTACCTGTGTCTGGTGCCTGTTGGTCCTATTTGAACTCAATTGAATTCACTGGCAGTTAATGAATGTGATTGTAAATGGTAGACTAGCCCTTCCACAGATGTTTGTTCCAGAAAATAAATATGTGTGCAGAGTCTAGACTAGCATTTGCAATCATGTTGATTAACTAGTGCTAATTAGCAACAGGACCGCAGACGCTGGTCTAGAGAAACCCATGAAGCAGGAATTAATACCAGGAATGGTCCAGTGATTCCCTCTGTTCTGCTTCCCTTTCTCTCTACTCCAGGTGCTCTGCTGTATGTCAATCTCCTACAGGTTAGGGCAGTGGGACGGTGATTTCAAAGCCGCATGGGAGCTGCAAAGGCATTGGCTCTATGTGCATTGCTATGATTGCAGGCACTGCCCCAGGTGTCAGGAACACACCTCACTATTGTAAGTGGACAGATGCCTGCTCCCAGCAGGCCCCTCTGACAGCTGCATTATGAAATATTAAAGGGCTGGCAAAGAGCATGCCTCTCCACCCAGCCCAAATGAATGAGGCTTAAATTGAAATGTCAAGCAAGTCCCTTGTGAGCGGAGCTTCTCCCCACCCTCGTGAGGCAAGATGGGGCCTTTCCTGAAGTTCTTCCCTGCAGACAGAGGAGAGATGCTCATGATTATCACTGGACGCGAGCAAGAAAAGTGATGGCAATTGCACCATTTTCTCCCTCTAAGGAAACATTTTTTTCAAGATGCCTCTGACAGCTGGATGCGGGCCTCTTAGAAGCATCTGCTGCTGCATCTCTGCTTTGTCTCTCAATAAGCTGTCTCTCCGCCCCTTGCCTCCCCCTCCCCAAAGCATAGCCTATATTTAGAGGGTTTAGAATTGCGTATTTAAATGGCAGGCTTAATTAAATTCTCCTGCCGAAGGAATCAGCCTTTATTGCTTATGCATGATCCTAACCAGTGGGTTGCTCTGGCGTAAACAATCAGAGGCAGAGAGAGACCCGGGAGGCCTCCCAGAGCTTGAGCAGGGCAGATGGTCAAGAGGTGCCGCTGAATATTGCAGCTTTCCAGCTCAGCCAAGGGATTCTTTGCTTTGCCCCTTTACCCTTAAGGAAGAATCCCACAGAATGAAACTGGCAAGGTTCTATAGAGGTTATTACTGGATTTAACAGAGTATTGTTCGGCATGAGACAGTCTAGCTGCTCCTAGCGGTCCCTTCTGGAATTAAAAATAGATGAGAACAAGATCCTTTGTATAGGTATTTCGAGCCATTCTAGACCAGGGACAGAATCCTGCATTCTACTCTATAGGATGATTCTGAAGAGTGGGGTGGGAGGAAGTTTTGTTTCATGGTCTCTGTGTGTATATAATGTCTTTGCAGTTTCCACGATATGCTATGCATCCGATGAAGTGAGCTGTAGCTCACGAAAGCTCATGCTCAAATAAACTGGTTAGTCTCTAAGGTGCCACAAGTACTCCTTTTCTTTTTACGAATACAGACTAACACGGCTGTTACTCTGAAATCTGAAAAGCTGTTATCCATTCATTTCTATAGGGCTTTTCCATCAGGGCAGAGCAGCCCTGGGAGTAGTGTCAACGTGTGACAGATGTGTAGTCACATTGCTTAATGCATAGCTAGAAGGTACTCAGATATTCGGGTGATGAGCATGCTCTAAAAGCCTATGTAGACTAGACCAGTGCCATATAACCAAAATATTATCC
The DNA here is from genome assembly GCF_015237465.2 of Chelonia mydas. NCBI lineage: Eukaryota > Metazoa > Chordata > Testudines > Cheloniidae > Chelonia > Chelonia mydas. The sequence goes on along the minus strand of NC_051259.2, from coordinate 14,674,585 downwards.
ACAAATAATGAATGTGTCAGTCACTGGGGAAAATATGTTGAGCATACGATTTTGCAAGCGTAATTCAGCCATCTATATAGACCCTTATGGGGGAGTATTGGATAGGTATGAAACTAGCAGGATTGTACAGGAATTTAAGACCAGATTCTGCCAGCTTTACTTGTACTCAGTAAAACCTTACAGCAAAAGTAACTCCATAGGGAACTTGCTACTCAAAGATACTACTCCCACGGAGTAAAGGTAGCAAAATCTGGCCCTCAATAGAGTTTGATAGAAGTTACTTTAGAAACCTATAGAATTGAATAATACTTCTTATTCATAGACCTATAATTATCTTAGAAAAGTGGGCAAATATTATCCCAGGGAAGGGCAAAATAAGACACAGAGAGGTGAACTGACTTACCTTTATTGTATAGATGTTTTGAACCAATTTGTTCAATAGCAGGAATGTAATTCTCTACTAAATCCTCGAGGAGTTCTGCATCAGGGTGTGGCGAGAAATTTATTTGATGAGAAATGCCAAAGTCAGAAATGCCAACTCGCAAATGTATAGCAAGAGACGCAATTTCTATGTAAAATTGAGCCTCACTCTTGATCTCATGATAGAAAAATCCTACCAGTAAGAGAATCATAGAGAATCATAGACTATCAGGGTTGGAAGGGACCTCGGAAGGTCATCTAGTCCAACCCCCTGCTCAAAGCAGGACTAATCCCCAGTTTTTGGCCTAGTTCCCTAAATCACCCCCTCAAGGATTGAACTCACAACTCTGGGTTTAGGAGGCCAATGCTCAAACCACTGAGCTAGAGTTCTTTCACGAGATCATAAGTGAGGCCCAATTTCACTTAGAAATCGCTGTCGGATTTCTAATGGCGGAGCTCCCGCTGTCAGCTCTGGGCAGCTGCTCCCTTGCCTGCCTCGAAAGTGGGACTGGGGACCCCACTGCAGCCCCCCCAGGCTTGGGGAGGGTGAAGAACCCTAAGGAGCAGAGATGAGGCTGCAGGGGGGATGAAGTGAGGAGGGTGGGGGATAATGGGGTGGGAGGGGGGTTCTGAGCAGATGGGGTGAGTGCTGGAACGGTAAACTGAGGGCGTTGGGGGTCATAGAATAGAATCATAGAATATCAGGATTGGAAGGGACCTCAGGAGGTCATCTAGTCCAACCCCCTGCTCAAAGCAAGACCAATCCCCAATTTTTGGCCCAAATCCCTAAATGGCCCCCTCAAGGATTGAACTCACAACCCTGGGTTTAGCAGGCCAATGCTCAAACCACTGAGCTATCCCTCCCCACTATAGAATCTCAGGGTTGGGAAGGGACCTCAGGAGGTCATCTAGTCTAACCCCCTGCTCAAAGCAGGACCAATCCCCAATTTTTGCCCCAGATCCCTAGATGGCTCCCTCAAGGTTTGAACTAATAACCCTGGGTTTAGCAGGCCAATGCTCAAACCACTGAGCTATCCCTCCCCACTATAGAATCTCAGGGTTGGAAGGGACCTCAGGAGGTCATCTAGTCTAACCCCCTGCTCAAAGCAGGACCAATCCCCAATTTTTGCCCCAGATCCCTAGATGGCCCCCTCAAGGTTTGAACTAATAACCCTGGGTTTAGCAGGCCAATGCTCAAACCACTGAGCTACCCCCCCAATCCACTGAGCTACCCCCCCCAATCCACTGAGCTACCCCCCTCAATGGTCGATGGTCTAGGGGGCTGAACTGATGGGGTGGTGATGATGGGGGCTGTGGGACTGAACTGAAGAGGATGGGAGATTTAACTGAGGGGGTTGGGTGGTTGTCAGACCTGATGGGAGACTGGGGGACAGGATTAATTGCTGAGCAGGAGATGGGCAGATATGGGGGTGAAAGTCCCTGCAACAGGGGCCAAAATCCCCTTATCCCGAACACGTGGGAGAGCGGGCGGCATTAATTGTCGCATGCGCACACCTGGGCATGGGCGGGGCAGTCACAAATCAAGAGACTGACCAAAACCCACAACATCAGATTTAAAAAAAATCCCATGGTTTTCGGAGCCCGACTCATGGTTTTTGACCTGTCTGAAGTTGGCAGTCCTGCAAAATTCACTGCGTAAATTGTTCACAATGAACAATTTAACTTCCTCTGCCTGAAAGTTCAGAATCAGCAGGTTTGCTGGCGTTTCTCTGTTCAGTAGCATCCGTGCTGGATAGTAGAGTTAGAGAGTTCAAGGCCAGATGGGACCCCCAGAATGTCCAGTCTGACCTCCTATACTTCACAGGCTACCAGCCCCACCCAGCACCCGCACCCTAAAGCCAACACACAAAATATCCCAGTCCACAGGAGACGAGTCTGTGATGTGCCACAGGCAGAGAACAGGAGAGACTGAGGTGCACCCGTGATCGACACCCACGCAGTGGTGGTTCCAATGACAGTAGCAGCTAGGAGTGCTAACCATGATCAGGCCCCGCTGGGCTAGGTGCAGTATGGATACATATTAAGAGATGGTTCCTGCCACAAAGAGATGACACTCTAAAGAGGTAAAGGAGAGATTACATCCCCTGCCTTGACAGATAACCAGCTGAGGACAGAGCAGTTAAAATCACAGAGGAACTTTGTGGGAGCATTGGTACTTGACCCCACATCTCATAAGTTTTGTCTCTGGACCTTAGCCCCAAGGTCAGCCTGACAGCCTTTATGGCTCTTTGGTTGGTGCAGACACGGTTTTCTCATTCCTGGCTAGCTGGCATGATGGGTAGGTATTGATTAAGGGATTTTTTGGGGAAAAAATTCCTTTTATTGTTATACTGAAATCTTTGGTGAAGAAATCACAGAGAACATAAGTGAATTATCTGGGTGAGACCTTGGAAACGGAGCTCGGCTTGGCTGTTTCAGTGCACTATTTAGAGGAGCAGGTGCAAGCTCTGGTGTCCTGGGCCAGAATCTCCTCTGCCTTCACTGTTACACAGCTTAGGTCATTCAGCCGGCAACTGCGGGGCACGGCAATGCCCTCCCTGCTACCCCGCAGTCTGGCCTGGGCACTCAGATAAAGAAAGAGTAACGTAGCCTCGCCTGAAAGAATGACTCCCTTGTGACTTGCAAAGGTTTGCTCCAGCTTCTGCCATTCTATAACCCAGGTAAAATGTTTTGTAACAAATCTGATTACAAATACTTTGCTGATTGACCATCCTCCTGATTTACCATACATGAGTACCTTGGAATTTGTAACGTATTTATTCTTGTTACATCCCTGTGAGGCAAGGGAGTGCTCCTATCCTTGTTGTCAAGATGGGGAACTGAGGGACTAAGTGTCTTGCCCATGGCCACACACAAGGTGTGGAGAGGAGGAGGGAATTGAAGTGGGGATTCCCAAGGTGCAGGTGATTACTCAAATTACTGGACCCGATCATTCCTTTTTCACAGTCACTGTTTCATGGAGCCTCCTCCAACCTGCTTCTAAGAGCTAATGTAGGGGCAATTTTCCCACATCTTTTCTCACATCTTCCTGGCAGACTGACAGCTACATTCTCTCTCTACATGAGGGGATGTCTCACTGTCATCATTATGAAAAAGACCTTAGTGTTCAGAGGAGGGTAACAGAGTAGTGAAATGTGCTGATCTTTGCTCTTACAGTGCCAACCAGTCACTTCTTTTCCTCTCTAGAAAAGCACATTTGAACCTGTCATAAGCATGTGTGCAAGACCTATTTTAATAGCCTGGGCCAGCCAAGCATTGCTGTCTGTCACAGGGCTGCACCTGCTTTCTTGTGGTTAATTTCCTGCAGATGTCACTGTGTGAAGAGCCCGAAACCCCTTCAGGATAAGCGAAACTGAACAGGCATCACCTGCATAGGTACTTGTTAATTCTGTGCTGATCAAGGCCCGGTTTGGTAATCCATTGTGGTGGAAGTGCTGCTGGACAGCTCAGCCAGCGAGAACAGGGGGTTATCTGCTCTCAGTCAGTTAACTCCTCTTGGCAGCTGCCTAGGCAGGACTGGCCACTCTGATTTAAAAGGACGGCCCGGCTCCATTGACAGAAGCACTATGAAATTCACCCTAGTGGGATCAGGGTTTCATGGGACCAGCCTGCACAAAGCTATGCGGAAGGAGCGTGAAGGTGATGGCACAAATAGACAAACCCAATGGACCCAGCCGTGTGCTCTTAGCACAGGAATGGAGGCTGCACTCCCACTTGCCGTATCGTCTGCAGAGACAGAGCAAGATCTCGGTCTGTATCGTGGAGGGGTGGGGCAGTTCCATGTTTAGAACATGTTGCCGGAGCATGCTGGGAAGTCAGAGCTGCTCCTTTCACAGTCTGTTGTTCAGCTGCACCAAAAGGGAAAGCTCTGCGTAATGATCAGCCAGGTTTCTTTCCTCTCCCTCCAGGGGACTGGAATGATTTAAGTCTCGGCCCTGACTTTTTCAGGGGTTGAGAGCATAGAGAGGCAGTGCTGCCTAGTGGATAGAGCACTGGACTAGGACACAGGAGCCTGGGTTCAATTCCCAGCTCAGCTGCTGGCTGATCTTCCCATCCTTTGCCTGGCTCTCCTAACTAGACTGGGGAAAGGACGGTCTCTCAGTATGGTGCATGTACAACACCCTACACAAGGTCCCTTATCTCAGCTGGGGCTTCTAGGGGCTGCCTTGCCATTACAGCAGGATGGCCTAGTGAACTGGCCTCAGGAAAGCTGGATCTCTCCCTGGCTTTGCTACTGGCCTGCTGGGTGACCCTGGCAAAGTCACTGCCCTTTTGTGCCTCAGTTTTCCCACCTATAAAATGGGGATAGTGATATTGACCTTCTTTGTAAAGTGGTCCGAAGTCTCTGCTAGAGGTGACTATTACTATTTACACATTTCTCCCTCCCATTGCCTGCTCCTGGATCCAGACAGGGGCAGGGCAGGGCAGGGCAACATGGCCAGGAAAAATACATGTTACCCTCCAAGCAGCTGGGGAAGAACTGTAGTAACCAGAGATAGAACAGCTGACTTCAGACCAAGGAACTCCTCTCTCCTGCTGCTCTGTCCCTTTTGACAACCAATTGTTGCCTCTCACACAATTTACTTCTCTCTTGAAAATTGCAATTTGACCCTCGTATTTCTCTGCCAGGACTCACTCATTGCTGTCAGCAGCAGCAGGAGGTGCCCTGCTCCCCCGACCTCAGATTAATGACCGGATATGAACTATTTGTCTCGACTCTTCTCAGATCCTCTCCCCCACCCCAGGCTCCAGAGTGGAGATTTCTGAAGGTTTCTTATTCCCGCTGCATAGTGTCACACATCTGCATTTGGAGTCACATCTGGGGAGTGGCCCACAGCTCCAACTGATCCCTGTGCAGGATTTCATCCTGGAAAGCACTAAAGATGAAGCCTGCTAAGGATTTCCCTATTGCTATTGAACTTCTGTGGGAGCCAGTTAGGTCCTACTCAGGCAGGTGGACCTCATCACCACCCTGAGAAAAACACTTTGTAGCCCTGTTTGTTCTCCAGCACAAGAGAAAATCTGGAACAAGAACAGAGTAACAGTCCCATTCCCAACCTAGACTGTGGAGCCCGCTGGGCCTCCATCAGCTGGATGGTCCAGATCTTCCCTGGCCTAGGAATGTCCTCAGGGCCTGCTTGCCGAAGCACAGCCATCTACTCCAGCTATAGGCAGGTGCAGTCCCAGCACTGTTCTGGGACCAGGCTCCCTCCTGAAGCTGGGACCGTCATTTATATCCCCGACCTGGGAATCGTCAGACACAATCACTTGATGTTGTGCAGCTGAGTCTGATGATTGCCAGCACCTGCCTGTTGGGCTCCTCTCCAGAACAGGGCTGGCTGCTCCACGGTCCCCCCGGCCCTTAAGAATATAAGAACATAAGAAAGGCCAGACAGTATCCTGTCTTCTGACAGTGGCCAATGTCAGGTGCCCCAGAGGGAATGAACAGACAGGTAATGATCAAGTGATCCATGCACTGTCACCCAATCCCAGCTTCTGGCAAACAGAGGCTAGGGACACCATTCCTACCCATCCTGGCTAATAGCCATTGATGTACCTATCTTCCATGAATCTATCTAGCTCCCTTTTGAACAGCAGAGAGGCTAACAGAGGGAGTTTGCCTGGGATCTGTCTGAGAGGAGGTGTGCTAAGGGCTGCATTAGGGAGGCTGTGTTGCTGAGTATCTGAGTGTCTGTTGTGGGGACGGTTTGACAGTTTGACCGTGTGCTTGACTGGTTGTTTGTTTGAAAAGTGTGAATTTGGAGTGCTTTGTTCCAGGTGAGCCTTGACTGGGCCTGGCCTCCATTATCTTTGAAAATTCATGGCAATCCGGGAAAGTCCCTGACGACTGGAAAAAGGCTAATGTAGTGCCCATCTTTAAAAAAGGGAAGAAAAAGGATCCTGGGAACTACAGGCCAGTCAGCTTCACCTCAGTCCCTGGAAAAATCATGGAGCAGGTCCTCAAGGAGTCAATTCTGAAGTACTTAGATTAGAGGAAAGTGATCAGGAACAGTCAACATGGATTCACCGAGGGCAAGTCATGCCTGACTAATATAATTGCCTTCTATGACAAGAAAACTGGTTCTGTGGATGAAGGGAAAGCAGTGGACGTGGTGTTCCTTGACTTTAGCAAAGCTTTTGATACCGTCTCGCACAGTATTCTTGCCAGCAAGTTAAAGAAGTATGGGCTGGATGAATGGACTATAAGGTGGATAGAAAGCTGGCTAGATTGTCGGGCTCAATGGGTAGTGATCAATGGCTCCGTGTCTAGTTGGCAGCCGGTATCAAGCGGAGTGCCCCAAGGGTCGGTCCTGGGGCCCGTTTTGTTCAATATCTTCATTAATGATCTGGAGGATGGTGTGGATTGTACCCTCAGCAAGTTTGCAGCTGATACTAAACTGGGAGGAGTGGTAGATACGCTGGAGGGTAGGGATAGGATACAGAGGGCCCTAGACAAATTGGAGGATTGGGCCAAAAGAAATCTGATGAGGTACAACAAGGACAAGTGCAGAGTCCTGCACTTAGGACGGAAGAATCCCATGCACCGCTACAGACCAGGGACCGAATGGCTCGGCAGCAGTTCTGCAGAAAAGGACCAAGGGGTTACAGTGGACAAAAAGCTGGATATGAGTCAACAGTGTGCCCTTGTAGCTAAGAAGCCCAATGGCATTTTGGGATGTATAAGTAGGGGCATTGCCAGCAGATCGAGGGACGTGATCGTTCCCCTCTATTCGACATTGGTGAGGCCTCATCTGGAGTACTGTGTCCAGTTTTGGCCTCCACACTACAAGAAGGATGTGGAAAAATTGGAAAATGTCCAGCGGAGGGCAACAAAAATCATTAGGGGACTGGAACACATGACTCAGGAGGAGAGGCTGAGGGAACTGGGATTGTTTAGTCTACAGAAGAGAAGAATGAGGGGAGATTTGATAGCTGCTTTCAACTACCTGAAAGGGGGTTCCAAAGAGGATGGATCTAGACTGTTCTCAGTGGTAGCGGATGACAGGACAAGGAGTAATGGTCTCAAGTTGCAGTGGGGGAGATTTAGGTTGGATATTAGGAAAAACTTTTTCACTAGGAGGGTGGTGAAACACTGGAATGCGTTACCTAGGGAGGTGGTGGAATCTCCTTCCTTAGAAGTTTTTAAGGTCAGGCTTGACAAAGCCCTGGCTGGCATGATTTAATTGGGGATTGGTCCTGCTTTGAGCAGGGGGTTGGACTAGATGACCTCCTGAGGTCCCTTCCAACCCTGATATTCTATGATTCTATTCTATGATTCTATGACTGTTATAAAAAGCCAGTCAGCTGCGAACCAGCTGAGCGGCGAACAGCAGAGAGACTAACAGAGGGAGTTTGCCTGGGAGTCCACCCGGGAAGAGTCCACCGAGGCGTACATCTTCGCGGCTTCTCTGAGTAGTTACTACAACTCCTGAGGAAGCTCGTAGAAGGAAGGTAATATGGATAGGGAGTGTTCAGCTGTTGTGACCTGCACCGGATGTGCCATTTTTGTCTTTCTTCCACAGGACAGAAGTGACTTTGTCTGTACAAAGTGCAAGCTGGTCTCCATATTGGAAGAGAAGGTTCAAGGTCTGGAGCAACAGGTATTGACCCTGCGTTGCATAAGAGAAACTGAAGATTTCCTGGACAGTCGTCAGGATATGCTTCTACGGGCACAATGTTCTGAAGATTCAGAGCAAGCTGCACTACGGGGACAGGAGGATGCTGAAGAAATTTGGCAGCATGTGACCTCCAGAAGAAGAAAGGGGAGTGTCCATGTACCAGCAACGCAGATACAGGTAAGTAACCGTTTTCATGTTCTCTCCACTGGTACTAATGCGGAGAGTGGACTAGATGATACATCTGAGGGAAGGGAGCAGAAGGAGACTCCACCGATTGGAAGGCATGAGATGCACTGTCCGAGGGATGGGGGTTCCACGACCACTGCTCCCAAGAAAAGGAGGCGGGTGGTGGTGGTCGGGGACTCTCTTCTCAGGGGAACTGAGTCATTTATCTGCCACCCTGACCGGGAAAACCGAGAAGTCTGCTGCTTGCCAGGAGATAGGTTCACGATGCGATGGAGAGACAGCCGAGACTCATCAAGCCCTCGGATCACTACCCCTTCCTGCTTCTCCACATGGGCTGATCACTGTGGACTACATGGCTCTGGGAAGAAGGATAAAGGAGTTTGAGGCACAAGTGGTGTTTTCGTCCATAGAAGGAAAAGGCCTGGGTAGAGATTGTCGAATCGTGGAAGTCAACGAATGGCTACGCAGGTGGTGTCGGAGAGAAGGCTTTGGATTCTTTGACCATGGGATGGTGTTCCAAGAAGGAGGAGTGCTAGGCAGAGACAGGCTCCACCTAATGAAGAGAGGGAAGAGCATCTTCGCAAGCAGGCTGGCTAACCTAGTGAGGAGGGCTTTAAACTAGGTTCACCAGGGGAAGGAGACCACAGCCCTGAGGTAAGTGGGGACGTGGGATACAGGGAGGAAGCACAAGCAGGAGAACACGAAAGGGGAAGGCTCCTGCCTCATACTAAGAAAGCAGGACAAACAGCAAGTTATCTCAAGTGCCTATACACAAATGCAAGAAGCCTGGGAAACAAGCAGGGAGAACTGGAAGTCCTGGCATAGTCAAGGAATTATGATGTGATTGGAATAACAGAGACTTGGTGGGATAACTCACATGACTGGAGTACTGTCATGGATGGATATAAACTATTCAGGAAGGACAGGCGGGGCAGAAAAGGTCACGGAGTTGCATTGTATGTAAGAGAGCAGTATGACTGCTCAGAGCTCCGCTATGAAACTGCAGAAAAACCTGAGTGTCTCTGAATTAAGTTTAGAAGTGTGAGCAACAAGGGTGATGTCATGGTGGGAGTCTGCTATAGACCACCAGACCAGGGGGATGAGGTGGACGAGGCTTTCTTCCGGCAACTAATGGAAGTTACTCGATCGCAGGCCCTGGTTCTCATGGGAGACTTCAATCACCCTAATATCTGCTGGGAGAGCAATACAGCAGTGCACAGACAATCCAGGAAGTTTTTGGAAAGTGTAGGGGACAATTTCCTGGTGCAAGTGCTGGAGGAACCAACTAGGGGCAGAGCTCTTCTTGACCTGCTGCTCACAAACCGGGAAGAATTAGTAGGGGAAGCAAAAGTGGATGGGAACCTGGGAGGCAGTGACCATGAGATGGTCTAGTTCAGGATCCTGACACAGGGATGAAAGGAGAGCAACAGAATACGGACCCTGGGACTTCAGAAAAGCAGACTTTGACTCCCTCAGGGAACTGATGGGCAGGATCCCCTGGGAGAATAACATGAGGGGGAAAGGGGTCCAGGAGAGCTGGCTGTATTGTAAAGAATCCTTATTGAGATTACAGGGATAAACCATCCCGATGTGTGGAAAGAATAGTAATTATGGCAGGCAACCGGCTTGGCTTCACAGTGAAATCCTTGCTGATCTTAAACACAAAAAAGAAGCTTACAAGAAGTGGAAGATTGGACAAATGACCAGGGAACAGTGTAAAAATATTGCTCAGGCATGCCGGAGTGAAATCAGGAAGGCGAAATCACACCTGGAGTTGCAGCTAGCAAGAGACGTAAAGAGTAACAAGAAGGGTTTCTTTAGGTATGTTAGCAACAAGAAGAAAGTCAAGGAAAGTGTGAGCCCCCTACTGAATGAGGGAGGTAACCTAGTGACAGAGGATGTGGAAAAAGCTAATGTACTCAATGCTTTTTTTGCCTCTGTCTTCACGAAGAAGGTCAGCTCCCAGACTACTGCACTGGGCAGCACAGCATGGGGAGGAGGTGACCAGCCCTCTGTGGAGAAAGAAGTGGTTTGGGACTATTTAGAAAAGCTGGACGAGCACAAGTCCATGGGGCCGGAAGCACTGCATCCGAGAGTGCTAAAGGAGTTGGCGGCTGTGATTGCAGAGCCATTGGCCATTATCTTTGAAAACTCATGGCGATCGGAGGAAGTCCCGGACGACTGGAAAAAGGCTAATGTAGTGCCCATCTTTAAAAGAGGGAAGAAAAAGGATCCTGGGAACTATAGACCAGTCAGCCTCACCTCAGTCCCTGGATAAATCATGGAGCAGGTCCTCAAGGAATCAATTCTGAAGCACTTAGATTAGAGGAAAGTGATCAGGAACAGTCACCATGGATTCACCAAGGGCAAGTCATGCCTGACTAATCTACTTGCTTTCTATGACAAGATAACTGGCTCTGTGGTTGAGGGGAAAGCAGTGGACGTGTTATTCCTTGACTTTAGCAAAGCTTTTGACACGGTCTCCCACAGTATTCTTGCCAGTAAGTTAAGGAAATATGGCCTGGATGAATGGACTATAAGGTGGGTAGCAAGCTGGCTAGATTGTCGGGCTCAACAGGTTGTGATCAATGGCTCCATGTCTAGTTGGCAGCCGATATCAAGCGGAGTGCCCCAAGGGTCGGTCCTGGGGCCGGTTTTGTTCAATATCTTCCTTAATGATCGGGAGAATGGTGTGGATTGCACCCTCAGCAAGTTTGCAGCTGACACTAAACTGGGAGGAGAGGTAGATATGCTGGAAGGTAGGGCTAGGATAGAGAGGGCCCTAGACAAATTAGAGGATTGGGCCAAAAGAAATCTGATGAGGTACAACAAGGACAAGTGCAGAATCCTGCACTTAGGACGGAAGAATCCAATGAACCGCTACAGATTAGGGACCGAATGGCTCGGCAGCAGTTCTGCAGAAAAGGACAAAGGGGTTACAGTGGACGAGAAGCTGGATATGAGTCAACAGTGTGCCCTTGTTGCCAAGAAGGCCAATGGCATTTTGGGCTGTATAAGTAGGGCATTGCCAGCAGATCGAGTGACGTGATCGTTCCCCTCTATTCGACATTGGTGAGGCCTCATCTGGAGTACTGTGTCCAGTTTTGGCCTCCACGCTACAAGAAGGATGTGGAAAAATTGGAAAATGTCCAGCGGAGGGCAACAAAAATGATTAGGGGACTGGAACACATGACTTACGAGGAGAGGCTGAGGGAATTGGGATTGTTTAGTCTGCGGAAGAGAAGGATGAGCGGGGATTTAATAGCTGCTTTTACTACCTGAAAGGGGGTCCCAAAGAGGATGGATCTAGACTGTTCTCAGTAGTAGCAGATGACAGAGCAAGGAGTAATGGTCTCAAGTTGCAGTGGGGGAGGTTTAGGTTGGATATTAGGAAAAACTTTTTCACTACGAGGGTGGTGGAGCACTGGAATGCGTTACCTAGGGAGGTGGTGGAATCTCCTTCCTGAGAAGTTTTTAAGGTCAGGCTTGATAAAGCCCTGGCTGGCATGATTTAATTGGGGATTGGTCCTGCTTTGAATATGGGGTTGGACTAGATGACCTCCTGAGGTCCCTTCCAACCCTGATATTCTATGATTCTATGATTCTATGAACCCTATTTTACTATTCGCCTTCACAACACCCTCTGGCAAGGAATTCCAGAGGTTGACTGTGCGTTGCGTGAAAAAATACTTTCTTGTGTTTGTTTTAAACCTGCTACCTATTAATTTCATTTGGTGGCCCCTTGTTCTTGTATTATGAGAAGGAGTAAATAACACTTCCTTATTGACTTTCTCTATACCACTCATGATTTTAGAGACCTCTATTATATCCCCCCTTAGTCACCTCTTTTCCAAGCTGAAAATTCCCAGTCTCATTAATCTCTCCTCATACAGAAGCCGTTCTATACCCGTAATCATTTTTGTTGCCCTTTACTGAACCTTTTCCAATTCCAATATATCTTTTTTGAGATTGGGCAACCACATCTGCATGCCGTATTCAAGGTGTGGGCGTACCATGGATTTATATAAAGGCAATATGATATTTTCTATCTTTAAGGGGTAGGTCACCCTGTTACAGGGAGCAGAATAAAGCCAATAGATAATGAGTTTGTATGGTAATAGATCAGGGGTTCTCAGACTTTTGTATTGGTGACCCCTTTCACACAGCAAGCCTCTGAGTGCGACTCCCCTTTACATTAAAAACACTTTTAAATATATTTAACACCATTATAAATGCTGGAGGCAAAGCAGGGTTTGGAGTGGAGGCTGACAGCTCACGACCCCCATGTAATAACCTAGTGACCCCCTGAGGGGTCCCGACCCCCAGTTTGAGAACCCCTGTAATAGATGGTACAACTGGAGGTGTTTTACCTGTCTATTACCCCTTTATTTACTCAGTACCTCAGTTCAACTCAGTCCAAATCAATTAGACTTTATTGCCCTGACAAGCTGCATGGGTGTTGCCAAAGTGTAGAAAAAGCCAGGCCCTTTCTGTATAGGTCAGGTGGGTGCGGCTCACTCACGACAGGTCAGTCACTCTGCTTGGGGTGTGAATTCCTATGTCCATTTGTCATTTCTGTCCATTGCTGATCTGGTGGCAGGTTGCCAGTCAGCGTGATGGCCTCTCAGCTGTCTCTCGCCCAGCATCAGACACAGGTTTTCCTTCTTTGTGACTCATTATTTATGGTTCCTGAAGACATTGTGGAGCGCTCTCCCCACATATAGCAATTCAGTGATTACACTGCTAGCAGTTAGCATTAGCCTGACTGTGAACATTCTTAGCACCCTGCCCCTAACACAAGGCACAAAATCAGGATCCCTACTTGGATTGTAAGCGCTCTGGGGCAGGGACCATCACTGTGTTCTGTTTGTACAGTGCCTAGTGCCATGGAGTCCTGACCCAGGACTGGAGCTCCTAGATGCTAGTGTAATACAAATAATATTCCAGCCCTAACTCCTCCCTGGAGCCTTGCTCTGTATTCTCAATGAACAATAAGCCCTAACTTCATAGAATCATAGAATACCAGGATTGGAAGGGACCTCAGGAGGTCATCTAGTCCAACCCCCTGCTCAAAGCAGGACCAATCCCCAATTTTTGCCCCAGATCCCTAAATGGCCCCTTCAAGGATTGAACTCACAATGCTGGATTTAGCAGGCCAATGCTCAAACCACTGAGTTATCCCTCCTCCTCCTTCACCCTAAGCTTTCACCTCAGCTCAGCTTCTTTACATGACAGTTAGAACCATCTCTGTAAACTGGTTCTTCTTTCCCCACTTGTCTGACCCGGACAGAAAACCTAGTTCCGTTTTTAATCCAGGCACAAGCATGTATCAAGCATGTTTACACCTCCCCGCCGACCATGGCGCAAAAATGTAGCACAGGAGATTGGGGGCCATTTTCGAGAGGACTCCCTTTGCAGTGCCAGGAGAGCTGGGCAGCAGGCAGACTGGCTAACTTGGTTACACAGCCAGGGTGTGATGATACCAGTCAACTCTGTGTTCTTGGGGAACGAGGGCGCAGTATCCAGCTGGTCTGATTTATGAAGGACACCACCCCCCGCCCCCCCCAGCCTCTGCTTGAACCAAAACCGATCAGAAGAAAGACTTACAGAAAGCAATAAAGAGGTGGTGGGAGACACACCTAAACCCCTCCTGACAAGAGTGACAGGATTAAGGCAACTCCCCTAGCTTCATCTGCATCAGAGATGGGACAGGGAGGCATCTCCATTAGCATACAGAATGGAGAACAGAGATTCCGAGGCAAGAACTGCACTGACCTCTGGGACCAGAAAAGCGGGGAAGCACTGCATGATGGGGGATCTCTGCTCCAGATGTTAATGAACCAACGCCTGCACGCACCCAGCTCAGCAGTTATCAGATCAATTCTAATAATGAATCCTTAACTGATATCCAAAATACTGAAGCTGCCTAATTGCATTGTGAGCTCCCTTGAAGGAACACAACCCATAGCCAGGAATAATCAGTTGCTATTGTCTAGCCTAAAGAAAACCCTTGAGTCATCAGTTTACCCATAAACAAATCTAGTATTCTCCCTTGAACCATTGTTGTTTCCCTACAAAGACCCCTACCCACACTCAAGTAAGTGTTCTGATGCCTGGATTAAAACTCCACATCGGTTCCACTGGGACTTCATCTTCTCCTGACTGATTGTGCTGGGGGCTCTGCCTGTCTCCAGCACTCAGGACCCTGAGCTACCACCATCACCTGGGACCCCCGACCAGTTCAAGAGTCAGGGAGTGGAGAGACCCCAGCTCACTCTCTCTCTCTCTCTCTCTCTCTGTTTTCTTTTCTACCTCTGGTATAACTTTTTAACCCTGACTTGTTTGTTCAGTTTTTGTAATCTTTAATAATGTAACTGTTATGTCTGTTTAGGCTCTCCTTGTGTGGTTATCACTATTATTCAATAAATAACTTTTATGGTTAAGCTGGTTGCTTCCCTCCCTCTCTCTCTGAACTTTACTCTTTTGTGTTTTTGGCTTCCCCATTTACTCTGCAGCAACGCTCCTCTTACCTAAGCTAAAGATCCCTGTAGCGCCCAAACTACTTGGGGGGTTGCTCATCAAGTGGGTTACTGCCAGAACAATTGTGACGTGAAAGTGGGGATAGGGACGTGTTGAACCTGGGACATACGAGGGTGGCAGCCTGGAACTGCTGCTCGACTCAGTCTGCTGAGTCCAGGGGCATATAAGGGTGGCAGCCTGGAGGTGCTGTTCGACCCCGCCTGCTCAGGTGCACTCTATTCCGGTGCAGTACCTGTGGCATATAAGGGTGGCCGCTTGGAAGAGCTGTTTGGTCAAGGGGCATATAAGGGTGGCAGCTTAGAAATACGGCTTGACCCAGCCCACTGAGTCCAGGAATATATAAGAGGTCAGCTTGAGAGTGCTGATTGACCCGGTCCACTCACACTTGCTCTGTTAGTGTGTGTGTGTGTATGTATGTGTGTGTGTGTATGTGTGTATGTGTGTGTGTATGTGTTCATCTGATTCTGGGGCTGGAGGAAACCAGCCCTAGGGAACCTAGGTCCTGCAGGATAGCTCCATTGGGAGCGGACTTGCAGAAGGGAGAAGTAGAGCTCCATATGAACACACGAGTGACACAAAGCAGTACATTGATAGAATTACAGAACCCCCCCGCCAGAAGAGTAAACCTTATAAATGAGCATACCCCAAAGTAACGGGCACATCTGGTAACAGTGACGGCCTTGCCTCACTGCAGGAGAACCGCAGTAAGAGCCACTTAGACCAATCAAAACATGCTTGAAACCTGACACCAAAGCAGAATGCACCAGCATGACTCAGAAGCACATTGTGAATGTACAGCCCGGTACACTTTTTCAGCAGCAGGGATTGAACTTGGATCTCCAGTTCAAAAATCACGAGCCTCTAGTGCGTGAGCTAAAAGGCCCAGCTCTCTTAGCCCATGCTGTACCAGGGTCATTAGCCTCTATCAAAGGCCCAGTGATGTGGGGACATGGAAACAGAGTGCCACATTGAGTTGGTTACATGTGCAACCCACGCTACCTGTGTGGCTCTTTGTCTCCCTCTAGTGGACCATATATAGGGACTTATATGAGTCTGTTACTGCCTCTGAGCTAACAGACTTGGTTGCTTAGTTTAAGAACTAGTGGTTCACAGCTTCTGTTTCAAGGTAGTGGGGGTCAAACTCTGCCAGGGACTCAGCCATGAGGGTTGCTATATTTGGATGTTACAAGCACATTAGAAAGCTTTGTGTAGAGAAGCCCTCAAAAAACTGACTCTGTCTCTTTATAAATTATTTTCTGAAATCAAATCAAATCAAAATTCCTTTCAATGCTCTTGCTGGAATGGCACTTAGCAATAATTTACACTTGTATAAATACATGCCCGGTGTGTGTATACATATTTATACGATTCCAGCAGGAAATAAAAAGACATCAATAAACCATTTTATTTCTACCACCATCGCACTACCACGAGCAACAACAGCAGGAACAAAACAAGGCTGTTTCTCTAGGGCTTTTTCAAAATGCAGGCACTGCTTTCAGTGCAGCATGATATTGATATTAATACAGTACCGGGAGAGGGAGAATCCCAGACACTGACACGAGGAACTACGGCACCTACAGGTCTGATCCTGCTGTCCTTGTGTACCCACTATTCCTGGCAGAGTTAATGGGGGTGTGAAAGGAATGCAGTCAGACCCCTAGGATATTACACGTACCCGCTGAAGTAAGGAAATTCACGGGCATATACACACTGGATTTCCCATACCACATGGTCCAACCCATTGAGGATTCTGCCTCCATTAGTGCCCAATTCTTGATGATGAAGAGGAAGGTGAAGAACCCCAGAGAGTGTCATTCGCCCCCGTGCAGAAGATACACACAAACTGCTGTACAAGTGTGACTTCCCCTCTGGTGTTATCTGGACTGGCGATCTGCTAGGTCATTCCAATCCTTGACTCTGGGAGCCAGCCTTACCCTGCTCTGCTGTGAGAACCCCCACTCCTGGGCTGTTCACGCACAGCCTCTGGCATGTAAGCTGCTCCTTGGATTGTGCAACCGAATGACATTAGCCAATATCTCCGGTCCCAGACATAACCCTAGGAACCTCTGTCTTGCAGTGTCCAGTTATGCCTGCTGGACACTGCAAGTTTATATGAGTTCATCAGTTTAACAAAGAAATTGATATGTATCAGGCTTGTTATCCCAAGGGGAGCCTCTGACACACTTCAAACCAAACACACTGCTTCAAGTAGAATAAACAAAAAGATTTATTAACTATAAAGATAGATTTTAAGTGGTTATAAGTCAAAACATAACAAGTCAGATTTGGTCAAATGAAATAAAAGCAAAATGCATTCTAAGATGATCTTAACACTTTCAATGTCCTTACAAACTTAGATGCTTCTCACCACAGGCTGGCTGGTTGCTCTTCAGCCAGGCTCTCCCCTTTGATCAGCACTTCAGTCACTTGGTGGTGATGTCTGTAGATGGAGGTGGAAGAGAGAGGAAGAGCATGGCAAATGTCTTTCCCTTTTATCATGTCCTTTCTTCCCTCTTGGCTTTGCCCCCCACCCCTCAGTGTCAGGTGAGCATTACCTCATCGCAGTTCCAAACTGACCAAAGGAAGGGGGTGACTTCCTCGAGGGTCTAACAGATTCTTTTGTTGCTGCTTAGGCCAGCGTCCTTTGTTCCTGTGAGGCTGGGCTGGGTTTGTCCCGTACCCGCCCTGATGAGGTGTGAACTGCCTCTCTGCTCTTAGAGAGTTTTTGTCTGGGCTTGCTTTAAGCCATGAGGATACATTTGCAGCCTCATAACTATATACATGAAATTATAACCTATAACATTACTGTAACAAATACTATAACATCACTATCACAACAATGCTCAGTACACCAGGAGCCTTCCGTAGACACCTGACATGACAAACGTTGCATTGGATACCACACAATCATTTTACAAAGATGAACATGGGGGTGTAGGGTGTTCCCCCAAGATACAGAGCATCACAATCCCTAGTGAAAATGCCAGGTGGTGCACTAAGTGGTGCACGAGGCTTTGTGCAAGCTCATTGTGCTAGGGTGAATGTCGCTCCAGTGGCAACAAATTTTGGCCAGGACACCTGTTCTCACTGAAAGTGTCATCTGACTGTTAAAAGCCACACAGCACATTTGTGGTGCGAAGGTACCACAGTATCTTTCTTTCATAAGGCCTTTGTAGTAATGAACATGGAGTCACCTGAGCTACAATAGCCCTTGTTAAAAAGTTTGTGTGCCTGCAGTGACTACCTCTTCATATCAGAGTTACTGTAGCTTCCCCCTGTGTTTAGAACAGAGAGGAACTCTGGGGTAGCTGGTGACAAATGGGGACCTTTTAATGGGAATCTGTGTATTTCAAAGGATGTAGGCCGAGTTGACCTTGTTTCCAGGAGTGTCAAACAGGATTGTTCAGCTGTCTCTTGCAGGCTAGAGACACACACCGGTTACAGGGAATTTCCAGGTATAAGCAACCCCTTGCCTTGTACAGCCTATTCTTCGGATCAAGATTTTTAAAAGCAACGAGTGATTGGGGTGTCTCAATTTTGGCATGAAACATCTTAAAGGCCCCTGACTATCAGAGGGTGGGTGCTTGGCACCTTCTGGGAATCAGGGGCCCTCTCAAGTTGGGCCCCCCCAAAACAGAGGCCCCCCAAATCCAGTTATCAGTTGTGAAATTCTTGGCATACAGACAGATCCACAAACATTTCAGAGATCTCCATGAAATTACGCTAAGGCAGAGAGAGGGGAATGAGCTGATTCAGGAAATCTGCATTCAAGAGCTTAAAAAGACAAGATCAATCCCCTCCCCCTCCCACAAAACCCAAAAGCCAAATAAATCACTTTCATGACTGTGGGGAAAAAAACCTTCATTATCACCTAATAGCTCAGCAAACCTTGAAAATAAAGTTAAATCGCAGCAAAACCACTCCGACATGAGCCGTGTGCTGTGTCGCCTAATGAATTGCTATTGTTCTGTGCCTGTTAAATGAGTTCATTTCTGTTTAAGGCCTGTCATACCAGTGTGCTTAGATTAGATGAAGGCGTGCGGCTGTACTAAATTTACTAAAGGACTTGGGCTCAACAGCAGTGGCTAGAAACATCTCATAATTCACCCAGAGTGTGATAGCAAAGATGAGCATGAGACCCTGATGGGACCCTTGCCTTCCCCTGCGAACCTTGTTTCGAGGGAATCTCATACCCTGTGTCATGTTTGCAGGGCTGGTTGCACCTCTGGCCTTTTCTGATCTCCCGGAGTGCACTCCCTCAGATGTCAGGCCTTGTGCCTTTGCCCCTCCTTGGGTAGAATCCTATGATTCTCCTTCTGAGACCAGCCTTGGGCTACAGCACCCTGGTTTTCAACTGTGCTTACCCCGCCCATGCAGTGACTCTTCCCTTCGGGAGTCTGTGTTCACTGGTGAACAGGCTTTTGACCCCACTTATCCAAACCATTTTGGTAGGTTCTGCAGGGGGGTCGAGCCAGCATCTACAGAGCCAGTGGTGCTGCCATTGTCCTGTAACAACCCTAAAGTGTTTACCCTGGGATGACCTATATGACTGCGAAGCGTTACAAAAGGATCTCACGAAACTGGGTGAGCAGGCAACAAAATGACAGATGAAATTCAATGTTGATACATGCACATAGGAAAATGCAATCCCACCTATACATACAAAATGATGGCGTCTAAATTAGCTGTCACCACTCAGGAAAGAGATTGTGGACTCATTGTGGACAGTTCTCTGAAAACATTCCCTCAGTGTGTAGTAGCCGCTAAAAAGGTGAACAGAACGTTAGGAACCCTTAGGAAAGGGATAGATAATAAGACAGTAAATATCATAATGCCACTATATAAATCCCTGGTACACACACACCTTGAACACTGCACGCAGTTCTAGCTGCCCCATCTTAAAAAGATCTATTAGAAATGGAAACGATACAGAGAAAAGCAACAGAAATGGTGAGGGGGATGGAACAGCTTCTGCAGGAGGAGAGATTAAAAAGAAGGGGACTGTTCAGCTTAGAAAAGAGGCGACTAAGGGGGGATAGGCTAGAGGTCTCTACAATTATAAATGGTGTGGAGGAAGTAAATACCCCTTCACATAACACAAGAACTGGGGGTCACCCAATGACAGTAATAGGCAGCAGGTTTAAAACAAACATAAGAAAGGTTTCAGAGTAACAGCCGTGTTAGTCTGTATTTGCAAAAAGAAAAGGAGTACTTGTGGCACCTTAGAGACTAACCAATTTATCTGAGCATAAGCTTTCGTGAGCTACAGCTCACTTCATCGGATGCATACTGTGGAAAGTTTAGAAGATCTTATTATATACACACAAAGCATGAAAAAATACCTCCTCCCACCCCACTCTCCTGCTGGTAATAGCTTATCTAAAGAAAGTATTTCTTAAAACAATGCACAGCCAACCTGTGGAACTCACTGCCAGGGGGATGTTGTGAAAACCAAAACTATAACTGGATTCAAAAAAGAATTAGATAAGCTCTTGGAGGATAGATCCATCAAGGCTATTAGCCAAGATGGTCGGGGATGTAACTGCATGCTCTGGGTATCCCTAAGCCTTGGACTGCCAGAAGCTGAGACTGGACAACAGGGGATGGGTCATTTGATGATTTCCCTGTTCTGTTCATTCATAGAATCATAGAATATCAGGGTTGGAAGGGACCTCAGGAGGTCATCTAGTCCAACCCCCTGCTCAAAGCAGGACCAATCCCCAATTAAATCATCCCAGCCAGGGCTTTGTCAAGCCTGACCTTAAAAACTTCTAAGGAAGGAGATTCTACCACCTCCCTAGGTAACGCATTCCAGTGTTTCACCACCCTCCTAGTGAAAAAGTTTTTCCTAATATCCAACCTAAACCTCCCCCACTGCAACTTGAGACCGTTACTCCTTGTCCTGTCCTCTTCTACCACTGAGAATAGTCTAGAACCATCCTCTTTGGAACCACCTCTCAGGTAGTTGAAAGCAGCTATCAAATCCCCCCTCATCTTCTCTTCTGCAGACTAAACAATCCCAGTTCCCTCAGCCTCTCCTCATAAGTCATGTGTTCCAGTCCCCTAATCATTTTTGTTGCCCTTCGCTGGACTCTCTCCAATTTATCCACATCCTTCTTGTAGTGTGGGGCCCAAAACTGGACACAGTACTCCAGATGAGGCCTCACCAATGTCGAATAGAGGGGAACGATCACGTCCCTCGATCTGCTGGCTATGCCCCTACTTATACATCCCAAAATGCCATTGGCCTTTTTGGCAACAAGGGCACACTGTTGACTCATATCCAACTTCTCATCCACTGTCACCCCTAGGTCCTTTTCCGCAGAACTGCTGCCTAGCCATTCGGTCTCTAGTCTGTAGCGGTGCATTCCCTTTGAAGCATCTGGCATTGGCCATTGTTGGAAGACAGGATGCAGGGCTAATTGGACCACTGGTCTGACCCAGTGTATCCATTCTTATGTTCTTATCTCCAACCATTGTTTCCCCTTCCTACTTGTTTTCCCAACAGCCCTGTTGATTTAACCTAATGTAATCATACATTCAGCACCCCAATAATCTGGTCAATATCCAGGATTCGGATGCTGTTACAGAGCAGCTCATGTTTGTCATATCCTGCTTAGAAGCAAATGGGCCAGATTCTGTGCAACTAAGTGATCTTCATCTCTATAGTATTTGAGCAGCTTAATGGATTTTTATCCTCTTAACTTCACTGTGAGTTAGGAGACTATTACCCCGTTTTAACAGATGGGGAACTGAGACAAAGGGTAGACATAGGCCTGGCCTACACGCACATTTTTGTAAAAGCAGGTTGATTTCTCCCCCCTCTTCCCTCTTGCCAGCCAGAGCTACTGCAGTGCAGAACAGTTTGCAAATCTATTGCTGAAAGGGTTTGTTCTTAACAACACTCCAAGGGCTAGATTCATAAAAGCATCATGATGTATGTTGATTGAGTTGCCATTGGGTGTTTTTTTGCTAAGTTCACTTAGAAATAGGCGCTCCTGTTTCTGCACTGAAGGTGTATTATTTATTGGCTTAACTATGGCACTCTTCACTGCAGCATCCAAATGCCTCACAAATGTTAACGAGTAGGAAGCATCGCTATCCCTGTTTTATAGACAGGGAAATTGAGTTAAGATTAAATGACTCTCTTAAAGTCGCCCAGAAAATATGTACCAGAGCCTGGACTAGAACTCACAGCTTTTAGGTCAATGCCTTAGTTTCACACCCAGCCTTTCTCTTACAATGGGATGGCTGTATAGCAAAAGTCAGCAGTCTACTGTTGCCATACACATGTAGGTGGTAGGTGATAGGGAGATGAGATCTGAGTCAATAGGGCTTGGAGGCTGTGATGGGATCCCTAGGTGCAACCTGGGACTGTGGGACTGCTGTGCCCCCTTAACTCACTAATCTGGGTTGTCTCTCACAATGCCTTACTGGTGACAAGCAGCAAACCCTTCCAGGTGCTGTTATCACCACACGTGGAGCCCCACACCCAGCTAGATTGCATGAATGTTCCCAGAGCCACTCACGAAT
Source organism: Chelonia mydas (assembly GCF_015237465.2). Classification (NCBI taxonomy): domain Eukaryota; kingdom Metazoa; phylum Chordata; order Testudines; family Cheloniidae; genus Chelonia; species Chelonia mydas. The sequence continues at coordinate 14,652,263 of NC_051259.2, read as the reverse complement.
CACCAGCCAAATCCTTCCAGCCCCCAGCCTTGTACCACAGGAATATACCATCTTGCACAGCTCAAGACCCTTTCTTGAGCAATGCAAGTTTATTAATTGGTTCACCACTTCTTCATTGGAAAGTGGACATATGCCAGCCTTTGTAACCTGAGCAGATTTACCAAGCACTTCAATCAAACTCACTGATAAGGATAAACACTAGAATAAGTTTATTGATTATAAAAGATGGATTTTAAGTGATTACAAGTGATAGGCAAAAAGTCAGAGTAGTTACCTAAAGAAAAGATAAGCACATTGTCTAAATTCGCAACCTTATCAGACTAGGCAATATCTGGACTAAGCAGTTTTTCTCATCCCACTGGATACTGCAGGTTGGTTACACTCTTTCATACACAGGCTCTCTCTGTTAGCTTGGGGACCAGTCTTCTCAGCTCCAGCATTCTCGTTACCTTCAGCATGGGTAGGGGAGGAGAAAGGACAAACCATGCAGCCTCTGACCTCTATTTTATATCCTCATTCCTTGTACTTGGGGAACACAAATCCAGGCATGTCTGCGGGGCATTGTTGAGTCACCAGGCAAGGTTGAGCAATTCCCCTGGTGTGGCTTTGTGTAAGTGAGTCCTTGAATTGTGACTCCCTTGCTGGGCAATGACTATTGATGTTTGTTCAACACCGACCCAGGAGTTGGTTACCTCCCTTGTTGTTGTCTCTGGGGATCTAATATTTGGGTGATTCCCCAAGTCACAGCATATTTTTGAGGGACAACCACACAACACAATCCCATAACTTCATATGCACTAATGATATATATATTTAGAAAGAACAGTGGCTTTCAACAGATCATAACCTTTCCCATTATACTTTACATGGTATGCTTTATATGAAATATCACAACTATATATAAATGATTAATATGGGCATTACAGGAAACCCTCCTAAGATGTGAGCAGGGGGTTGGACTAGATGACCTCCTGAGGTCCATTCCAAACCTGATATTCTATGATTCTATGATTCTATGTAGAGTGTCACGGGGGCTGTCATGGTTCTCAGGGTACCCAGGACTGAGTCACCTTGTTACCCCACTGACTGCAGCAAGAGAGAGACTTGCTGGTGCTTATTTGGGTTTCAGCTCCCTGATACCTCCAGGCTGTTAGACACCCAAAACAATCACTTTTGGGCAATGCCCATCCTCACTTTGCTTTGCAGGTTAACAATAGGTACATCCCAGTCCCAGACCCCTTTGAAGCATTCCCCTGTGATATCCAGCCCCTGTCATTGGCTCTTCCCAGAAATACCAGGTTTGTTATCCCCTGCACTGTGGGGACAGTGCACACACCAAGTTGCTTGATTCAACCAAGGATTAGTGCCTATAAAACATCACACCACTGAGATATATTTATAGTGAAATAATCATAAGTTTATTATCAAGGTTAAGATTTAAGAGATAGTGAGTAAGGATAATAGAAACAGAAAGGTTTCAGAATAGCAGCCGTGTTAGTCTGTATTCGCAAAAAGAAAAGGAGTACTTGTGGCACCTTAGAGACTAACAAATTTATTTGAGCATAAGCTTTCATGAACTACAGCTCACTTCATCGGATGCATTCAGTGAGCTGTAGCTCCCGAAAGCTTATGCTCAAATAAATTTGTTAGTCTCTATGGTGCCACAAGTCCTCCTTTTCTTTTGGAGAAACAGAAAGGTTACATATAAAAAAAATCAATACATGCTCTCTTGAGATTAAATTTAACTTTAACATAGAATCATAGAATCATAGAATATCAGGGTTGGAAGGGACCTCAGGAGGTCATCTAGTCCAACCCCCTGCTCAAAGCAGGACCAATCCCCAATTAAATCATCCCAGCCAGGGCTTTGTCAAGCTTGACCTTAAAAACTTCTAAGGAAGGAGATTCTACCACCTCCCTAGGTAACGCATTCCAGTGTTTCACCACCCTCCTAGTGAAAAAGTTTTTCCTAATATCCAACCTAAACCTCCCCCACTGCAACTTGAGACCATTACTCCTTGTCCTGTCCTCTTCTACCACTGAGAATAGTCTAGAACCATCCTCTCTGGAACCACCTCTCAGGTAGTTGAAAGCAGCTATCAAATCCCCCCTCATTCTTCTCTTCTGCAGACTAAACAATCCCAGTTCCCTCAGCCTCTCCTCATAAGTCATGTGTTCCAGACCCCTAATCATTTTTGTTTCCCTTCGCTGGACTCTCTCCAATTTATCCACACCCTTCTTGTAGTGTGGGGCCCAAAACTGGACACAGTACTCCGGATGAGGCCTCACCAATGTCGAATAGAGGGGAACGATCACGTCCCTCGATCTGCTCGCTATGCCCCTACTTATACATCCCAAAATGCCATTGGCCTTCTTGGCAACAAGGGCACACTGTTGACTCATATCCAGCTTCTCATCCACTGTCACCCCTACATCCTTTTCCGCAGAACTGCTGCCTAGCCATTCGGTCCCTAGTCTGTAGCGGTGCATGGGATTCTTCCGTCCTAAGTGCAGGACCCTGCACTTATCCTTGTTGAACCTCATCAGATTTCTTTTGGCCCAATCCTCCAATTTGTCTAGGTCCCTCTGTATCCTATCCCTACCTGCCATCGTATCTACCACTCCTCCTAGTTTAGTATCATCCACAAATTTGCTGAGAGTGCAATCCACACCATCCTCCAGATCATTTATGAAGATATTGAACAAAACCGGCCCCAGGACCGACCCTTGGGGCACTCCACTTGATACCGGCTGCCAAGTAGACATGGAGCCATTGATCACTACCCATTGAGCCTGACAATCTAGCCAACTTTCTACCCACCTTATGGTGCATTCATCCAGCCCATACTTCTTTAACTTGCTGACAATAATACTGTGGGAGACTGTGTCAAAAGCTTTGCTAAAGTCAGGAAACAATACATCCACTGCTTTCCCTTCATCCACAGAACCAGTAATCTCATCATAGAAGGCGATTAGATTAGTCAGGCATGACCTTCCCTTGGTGAATCCATGCTGACTGTTCCTGATCACTTTCCTCTCATGTAAGTGCTTCAGGATAGATTCCTTGAGGACCTGCTCCATGATTTTTCCGGGGACTGAGGTGAGGCTGACTGGCCTGTAGTTCCCAGGATCCTCCTTCTTCCCTTTTTTAAAGATTGGCACTACATTAGCCTTTTTCCAGCCTTTTACTTCCTCAGGTGCAGGGTAAAAAGGTATCCGTTTGCCTTCTTCTTATAGCCTGCCCAAATTTGTTGTTTTATTCTCAGAGTCAGGATGAGCTGCAAGGGTTTATTCCCTGGTAGGGTGACTTCACATGCTCATGTTGACTTTGCGTGCAAGCAGAGCTTCCATTGAGTTGATTTACAATGCTTAATCTACCTGTTGTATGGATCTGAGGGTTTTGGTGGTCTGGAATGCAGGGCTGTGGAATCCTGAGACTCCTTCATCGCCATCAAGGGAGATAGGCAAAGTAGCACCTTACCAGTCCTGGAAGGGCAGGCCTCATAGGAAGTCCTATCAGAATGTCCAAGGCCTGTGGTTGCCCAGTTGGCTTGCACCCATTACTTCAGCCAGGAAATGAGCTGGGTATGGGTGGATTGTTGACAAGCTGTATGCTGGTATTCCCTCTGAGCTCTTTTCTCCTCGGTTTAGCCAGAACACCTCATCCTGTTGAGTGAGAGTATTTTATCCAGTTCTCTAGAGTCCAAGAAATCAATTCAACTCCGGACTCGTCACTGAGGTTTCTTTATTAGCATACAATCAAACTACACTTGAGTTGATTAGGCTCAAGCGTAGGGGGGTGGGTATAGGGCATACCACACATCCAACGTACATAATCATGAATCAGTTTATATACACACTTACACTTAATATTATTGGTTAACACACCATATCACACACTTTATAATTGGTCCACTCATTTCTGTAGCCAATCCCTGTCTAGATCATGAGCCATTCATGCACAGCACTACATGCTAGGCCACAGCTGCAAGCTATCTCTTTTCTACTAGGTACATCTATTACATGTTTACAAGCCTATAAGGCTACTGTAAATTCCTGCTTTGTTCATTGTTTCACATCCTTGCTCAGAAGAGGCCTACACTCCACTTTTTTTCTTTATAGATACAACTTTTTCATTTTAATCATATTTCTTTCCCGTATTGCATATTATCCAGCAACACATTCCTAGGCCTACAATGGTGGTTATTAACTTTACAACCATTAAAAGCAAACGTAATCTCCAAATTATATGATGGAGACCTACTTCCTTTGGAGTGTTCCACCATGGGTTAATCACCCTGGCAATGGTGGTGTCTTCCTTATTATTTGGTTCAGATATGAGCTGGGTGATGGGTACCAACTGTTCCAAAGTGCATTCCACTAACCGCTTGTTTTATTTCTTCTGTTCCCTAAACCAAATGAATTACAAATTTATTACTGTTTTTATCATGCAATAGCCTTGACCACATTACTGTTATTAATAAGGTGTTCTGAGGTTCTAGACATTAAGCTTTTAAGATCCAGGTTTAAGAGAGGAATAGGATGCTCAAACTTGCATACTGCTTTTAAAGCGTCCACCTACAATTTTAACGGTGCCTGTATTTCAATTACATTATAAAAACTGGTAGGGGATATAATGTTTTTATTTATCAGCACAGGAAACTGAGGCGTGAAACAGTGCTTAGGCCAATTAAAATAACATTCCTGGGTCCAAACTGGAAGTGGTCCCCTTCAACCACCACACAATACTTGCCATTCTGAGTATAGTTCGTTTTTACTTTCCCAGCTTCCCAGCATCTCAGTTGTACTTGTAATTTGCAGATTGTTCACCCACAGTGAACCCACATGCTGTCAACTCTGTCAAACACCTGCATATGCAGGTGTCCCAGGTAGAAACAGCAGTACAAGCCTGGGGCTTTCCAGACCTTGGCATTGTCCAGCAACACTATTTGAGGAGGGAAAACAAACTCCTTCCACACTATATGGGCTGCAGTGGTTTCACATTTAACTTTATTGTACTGACCCTTGTTAATTTCTTTGCCATGCACCAACTGGCCTCACCTCTCTTGTACTAAATTTTTCTGTGGTGGTAAAAGAGGGCAAGTTTTCTTGCTCCTTATCATTTAAGGCCACTTTTACTTTGTATAGCATGTATCCCCCACATACGTCACATTATGATTATTATTAATTAAAACACATTCAATTAATCCCATACTTCCTTAAAAAGCAATCAAAATATCATGGATATTATATACAGGTAACAAAGCTTCATTAATGAGTCCTTGGATTTGCTCATTCAGTAGATGCAGTATTATTGCTGCTATCTTCTATTGAAAAGCTTGGTCATGTTCTCATAGCATCTCTAAATCAGCTTGGTCTCAGAGTGACACATCAATTTGAAACAGTCCAGGTTTTGTGCCAATCCTATCCAATTTCCTTTGGTGTAGTTGCTGCTCCATCCTGATAGTTTTACACACTCTAAAGTAGAGATTTTTGTCTAAAAGTCCTTAAGCATAATCATAAGAACCTTAATTGTTCTTAACCATATACCATCAAACTTCAACGCATACAATTTTTTAGGTAACTTCAAATTGAAAAAATCAGGAACACCGATTCATAAACGGAGCATATTTCTACAATATTTCCCCAGTAGGTTTTAACCCTAAACCATCTGGCCTGATTCCAATCTAGGACATTTTAATCCTTTTAAAAAATTATTTATAAAACTCCACCATATAATTTTTGTTTTTACTCCCTTAGTAACCTTAATTTTACAACACAGTTAAACAGAACATTTGGAAAGATTTTAACGGGTTTTATTATGTTTTTGAATGGCCACTGTACCATTCAAAGTAACTCCATAATCCATAATTATTAACCTGTTGAAAGAAAACAAAATCTGGATGACCCATTTGGATAGGATTTTAGTGATTATATTACTGATTTTCCTTGGTACTAGGTTGGTTTCTGTTTTCAAAACACACAGCCATTTGAAAAAGAAAACACAGCCTATCATGGCTCCTCTTTGGAGCTGTCACCATGCCTCCATGGGGCGCAACTGCAAATATCAAATTCAGGACAAGCTGCTGAGAAATAGGGCAGACACACCCCAAAACCAATGGTTATTCTTCCATAAGATATACCATTCCAACAACAAAAGTAAACTTCTGTCTCACCACACTGGCTAACATGAAGTCAGAAATGATGTCTCCTTAGGTATTCCAGTCCTGGATTCAACACCCAGACACTAGACTTAATTATGAGTTGTTATTTAAAACTTATTTAATCAACCAAAGCGTTCTTCTGAACCCAAAGGACTAGCCATGTACCCAGGTCAATATATAACTTACCCAGTTATATATTGAACGGGCATACTACTCCATTGACACAGGTAGTGATTGCCCAATTAGAGCTCAACCTTACCGGGTGTCTCCTCAAGCCAAAACTGCTGTAGAATGGGAGATCAAGGACACAGAATCATAGAATATCAGGGTTGGAAGGGACCTCAGGAGGTCATCTAGTCCAACCCCCTGCTCAAAGCAGGACCAATCCTCAACTAAATCATCCCAGCCAGGGCATTGTCAAGCCTGACCTTAAAAACTTCTGAGGAAGGAGATTCCACCACTTTCCTAGGTAACGCATTCCAGTGTTTCACCACCCTCCAAATGAAAAAGTTTTTCCTAATATCCAACCTAAAACTCCCCCACTGCAACTTGAGACCATTACTCCTTGTTCTGTCATCAGCTACCACTGAGAACAGTCTAGATCCATCCTCTTTGGAACCCCCTTTCAGGTAGTTGAAAGCAGTTATCAAATCCCCCCTCATTCTTCTCTTCCGCAGACTAAATAATCCCAGTTCCCTCAGCCTCTCCTCATAACTTATGTGTTCCAGTCCCCTAATCATTTTTGTTGCCCTCCGCTGGACATTTTCCAATTTTTCCACATCCTTCTTGTAGTGTGGGGCCCAAAACTGGACACAGTACTCCAGATGAGGCCTCACCAATGTCGAATAGAGGGGAACGATCACGTCCCTCGATCTGCTGGCAATGCCCCTACATATACAGCCCAAAATGCCATTGGCCTTCTTGGCAACAAGGGCACACTGTTGACTCATATCCAGCTTCTCGTCCACTGTAACCCCTAGGTCCTTTTCTGCAGAACTGCTACCTAGCCATTCGGTCCCTAATCTGTAGCGGTGCATGGGATTCTTCCGTCCTAAGTGCAGGACTCTGCACTTGTCCTTGTTGAACCTCATCAGATTTCTTTTGGCCCAATCCTCTAATTTGTCTAGGGCCCTCTGTATCCTATCCCTACCCTCCAGTGTATCTACCTCTCCTGCCAGTTTAGTGTCATCTGCAAACTTGCTGAGGGTGCAATCCACACCATCCTCCAGATCATTAATGAAGATATTGAAGAAAACCGGCCCCAGGACTGACCCTTGGGGCACTCCACTTGATACCGGCTGCCAACTAGACATGGAGCCATTGATCACTACCCTATTAATACTACTATTATCCACCTTATAGTCCATTCATCCAGCCCATACTTTAACTTGCTGGCAAGAATACTGTGGGAGATCATGTCAAAAACTTTGCTAAAGTCAAGGAACAACACGTCCACTGCTTTCCCCTCATCCACAGAGCCTGTTATCTCATCATAGAAGGCAATTAGATTAGTCAGGCATGACTTGCCCTTGGTGAATCCATGCTGACTGTTTCTGATCACTTTCCTCTCCTCTAAGTGCTTCAGAATTGATTCCTTGAGGACCTGCTCCATGATTTTTCCAGGGACTGAGGTGAGGCTGACTGGCCTGTAGTTCCCAGGATCCTCCTTCTTCCCTTTTTTAAAGATGGCCACTATATTTGCCTTTTTCCAGTTGTCCGGGACCTCCCCGGATCGCCATGAGTTTTCAAAGATAATGGCCAAAGGCTCTGCAATCACATCTGCTAACTCCTTTAGCACTCTCGGATGCAGCGCATGCAGCCCCATGAACTTGTGCTCGTCCAGCTTTTCTAAATAGACCCGAACCACTTCTTTCTCCACAAAGGGCTGGTCAGCTCCTCCCCATGCTGTGCTGCCCAGTTCAGTAGTCTGGGAGCTGACCTTCTTCGTGAAGACAGAAGGAAAAAAAGCATTGAGTACATTAGCTTTTTCCACATCCTCTGTCACTAGGTTGCCTCCCTCATTCAGTAAGGGGCCCACACTTTCCTTGGGTTTCTTCTTGTTGCCAACATACCTGAAGAAACCCTTCTTGTTACTCTTAACATCTCTTGCTAGCTGCAACTCCAGGTGTGATTTGGCCTTCCTGATTTCACTCCTGCATGCCCAAGCAATATTTTTATACTCTTCCCTGGTCATTTGTCCAATCTTCCACTTCTTGTAAGCTTCTTTTTTGTGTTTAAGATCAGCAAGGATTTCACTGTAAAGCCAAGCTGGCTGCCTGCCATATTTACTATTCTTTCCGCACATCGGGATGGTTTGTCCCTGTAACCTCAATACATCCTACAGATGGGTGTAATCCAACCCTCTAACAGTGCATGGGCATCTCCAGTAGTTCTAGTTCCCAAACCAGATGGGGAGATACGTTTTTGCGTGGACTACCGTAAGCTAAATGCTGTAACTCGCCCAGAGAACTATCCAATGCCATGCACAGATGAGCTATTGGAGAAACTGGGACAGGCCCTGTTCATCTCTACCTGGGACTTAACCAAGGGGTACTGGCAGGTATCGCTAGATGAATCTGTCAAGGAAAGGTCAGCCTTCTCCACCCATGTAGGGCTGTATGAATTTAATGTGCTCCCTTTCGGGCTGCAAAATGCATGGGCCACCTTCCAGAAATTTGTAGATGGTCTTCTAGCAGGATTGGGAGAATCTTCAGTCGCTTACGTTGATGATGTGGCCATTTTTTCTGATTCATGGGCAGAACACCTGGAGCATCTGCAAAAAGTCTTCGAGCACATAAGGGAGGCAGAACTAATGGTTAAGGCTAAAAAGTGTCAAATAGGCCTAACAGAGTGACTTACTTTGGATACCAGGTGGGTCAAGGAACTATCAACTCCCTACAGGCCAAAGTGACTGCTATCCAAAAGTGGCCTGTCCCAAAGACAAAGAAACAGGTCCAATCCTTCTTAGGCTTGGCCGGATATTACAGGCGATTTGTACCGCACTACAGCCAAATCGCCGCCCCACTGACAGAACTAACCAAAAAGAAGTAACCAAATGCAGTTCAGTGGACTGAAGATTGTCAGAAGGCCTTTAACCAGCTTAAAGCGACACTCATGTCTGACCCTGTGCTAAGGGCCCCAGACTTTGACAAACCGTTCCTAGTAACCACAGATGCGTCCGAGCGTGGTGTGGGAGCAGTTTTAATGCAGGAAGGACTGGATCAAGAATTCCATCCTGTCGTGTTTCTCAGCAAAAAGCTGTCTGAGAGGGAAAGCCTCTGGTCAATCAGTGAAAAGGAACGTTACGTCATTGTCTACGCTCTGGAAAAGCTACTCCCATACGTTTGGGGATGGCGTTTCCACCTGCAAACCAACCATGCTGCACTGAAGTGGCTTCATACTGTCAAGGACAATAACAAAAAACTTCTTTGATGGAGTTTAGCTCTCCAAGATTTTGATTTTGAAATACAACACATTTCAGGTGCTTCTAACAAAGTGGCTGTTGCACTCTCCCATGAAAGTTTCCCAGAATCAGCTGGTTAAATCGTTCTTGAAATGTGGGACATATTGTTAGTTTTTATATAATACGGAGTATATCTAGAGGTGCATGTGTCTTATTAACTCTGTTTTCTCCTAGAGCTCTGGAAAAAATCGCAGCCAGTGTGGTACAGGCTGTGCGACACCGTCTGTGATTTGGGCGCGTGTCATAACCGTAAGGGTAGCCTAAAATTCCTCCTTATCTGTAAGGGGTTAAGAAGCTCAAATTACCTGGTTGGCACCTGACCAAAGGAACCAATGGGGACAAAAGATACTTTCAAATTTGCAGGGGGCGGGGGGGAAGCCTTTGTTTTGAGTTCTTCGTTTCTGTGTTCGTTCGCTCTTGGGACTAAGAGCGACCGGACATCAATCCATGTCCTCCAAACCAGTCTGAACCAGTCTCTCGTATTACAGAAATTGTAAGTACAGCCAGGCAAGGCATATTAGTTTATCTTTGTTTTCTCAACTTGTGAATTTTCCCTTTGCTGGAGGGAGGTTTATCCCTGTTTTGTTGTAACTTTTAAACTAAGGCTAGAGGGGGTTCCTCTGTATTTTGTACATCTTTTGTCACCCTGTAAAGTTATCTTCCAACCTGATTTTAGAGAGGGGATTTTTAGCTTTTCTTTTTTTTTAAATAAAATTCTTCTTTTAAGAACTGATTGATTTTTTTTTCAGTGCCCAAAGATCCAGGGATTTGGGTCTGTGTTCACTTGGTAACCAATTGGTTAGGATATTATTCTCAAGCCTCCCCAGGAAAGGGGGTGTAAGGGCTTGGGGGGATATTTTGGGGGAACAGGAACTCCAAGTGGTCCTTTCCCTGATTCTTTGTCTAAATCACTTGGTGGTGGCAGTGTACTGTTCAAGGACAAGGTGGAATTTGTGCCTTGGGAAAGTTTTTAACCTAAGCTGTTAAAAATAAGCTGGGGGGGGTCTTGCATGTGGGTCCCCACATCTGTACCCCAGAGTTCAGAGTGGGGAAGGAACCCTGACAACTAGTTACATCTTTTACATGTTTACAAGTCTGTAAGGCTCCTGTAAATTCCTGCTTTAGTCATTGTTTCATGCCCTTGCTCAGAAGAGGCCTTCCCTGTTCCTTTGATGCTGCTGCACTGGACCCAGTTCTTGTCTGTCTCCTGCAATTTGCATCCAACCCTCTGTTCCCAGTTCCTGCCCTGTTTCCATCCAGTTCCTGGTTCCTGCCCAGCTGCTGCTCCATGCCAGATCCTTGCCTTGTCTCTGGCTTCTGCCCCTATGCTCAGCTCCTGCTTATTGCCTGCCAGTCCCAGGTCTGACCCCAGCTTCTCTTCTGGCTACTGACTATTGGCTCTGACCCTGGGCTTCACTCCTGATTCTGACTTCAGGTCTGACTCTGGCTGTGACCCCTGCCTTACCTTCTGGTTCCTGCTCTGACCAGCGGGTCTGACTGCCTAAGCCCTAGTTCCTAACACATGCAAATCAAGTCAGACAGGTGAATGTACATCCTTTATCGGGTGGAATCTTCTTTGTCAACGCTGCCTTGACTCAGACTTCTATAGGAATATATATTCGGTGTGTATAGATGTATCTACACACCCAACTTCTTACATGGCATTTATACATACATTTTGCAATGATATGAATGACGAGTGTTGACCCGGTTTTTGTTGAAGAGCTCATATGGCATTCTCTCTGGATAAATACCAGGAAAGCAATGTGTTAGGTGTAGTAATTGTATCAAGGCTCTCAGGAGCTGCTGTTACAGAACAGTGAACCCTTTGCCAATTGGCATTGAGCAGTTTTTAGGGTCCCAGGAACTCAGAATATTCTGCACTGGTTAATGTCTAGACTACCCTGCATGCAGGCAATGGGCTGAACTTGCTGGGATGTCTATTGTCAGAGGAATTGATTGGATTACTTTACCCTTCAGTAAGGATAACAAGTTCTTGCTGTCTGGCTGCCCTTGAAGGGCACTCAAAGCAAGCCCTCTACAAGGCACCCAGGTGAAAGGGGCATCAGAGGGGCACGTACACTGGAACCTTATTTGTCTCTTTGTGAACACCTCCCCCTAGCTACTGTTGTCTTTCCTCAATTAAAAAAGTCTGTCATAGTTACCTATTCCTACTTGCTGCCTTAGAGATAGGAGCCAGTCCTGCAGCGTAATAGTTAGTACTCCATGTTACTATGCAGGAAACTTCATTGCTGATTCTCTGAGGTGCTCTGGACTTTTATACAGGAGGAGCCCTGGGTTTTGCTTATGCTCCAGTTCCAGGACAACCCAGCATGCTCTTCTGAGCTGTCTGTACATCTGTCTGTACGTGGCAAACCGGCCTGGATCCCTACCGTGGAGAATCCACTCCAGTTTTTCCAGCAGAGCATGAGCTCATTGGACATATATGGCTAGAATTGAGGCCCCACTGATACGATAGTTTCCCAATAGGGCATGCTGAAGTGTGGGAATATACTTAGGTATAGGGGAATGTCTAGGGACTTGGAGAAGTTGGCTTTCAGGAGGTGCTGGAGGCGAGTGTATGTGGAGGAAAGAATAAAGCTTGAATGTTGCATGATCCTGGCTCTCTTTGTAATGCAGGAGCACTGAACACACCTGACTGTGTGTCTGTGGTCCTCTGATAACGTAACACTCTGTAGTGCACACACACAGTACCACAGTGCCCCGGTCAGGCTGGAGTGGTCCCTGAGCACTCAGAGGAGATGCAGAAAAAAAAATCTGCATTTTGTTAAAAGCTCAATGCAACTGCACAAGCGACTCTGCACATCCTGTCACCGCATCACCTGCCACTTTCCTGATAAGATTCTGCACCTTCCCTTTTTCTCCCTTCTCCTCAAAATGCCTCTGTGCCTTCTCCCCTGAGGCACTAGGACCAGACCGCTCTGCCTACCAGGAAACTGCTCCAGTTCCACCACCTCTCATGGTTTTCTCGTGAGTGATGGGATTTCAGCCAGGGCCGGAGACCAGTTTCATGGTCATGTGAATGCTTCAGCCCACTCACAAATTTGAGCCGTCTGATTGACTATCCATTCGCCCATCTCTTGGGGCTGAGCAGCCGATCAGCGCTCCTGCAGGCAGAGCTCTCACTCCACTCAGCAACCTAAAGCCATTCTCACAATGGGGGAGGAGGGAGAACAAAGAGCCCAGCAGCTCAGGGTGCTCTGGTCTCTCCTCCCCACTCCCTCCTGTGAGCAATGGGGATGGGATGGTTCCCTCACTCCCCCTACCCCCTTGCAACACGCAGTCTGGAAGGGGACAGAGGGGTGTGAAGAGCCACTGTAGACACTACCTCTCCCACCAGGAAGGGAAGAGGGGACAATTCTGCAGCACCCAGGCCTCGGGGGAAGGTGAAGAGCCCCACCAGGAGCAGAAGTGAGGCTGGAGGGAGACTGAATTAATTGTTGGGCAGGGGACGGGCAAATATGAGGTGAGAGCTCCTGCAATGGGAGCCAAAATCCCCTAGCCCAATAAATTTGGGAGTGGGCAACACTGATTGTCACACATACACACTGGGGATGGACAGGGGAAGATCAAGAATCTTGGGGCCATTCGTGATTTGTTGGGCTCTGACTCACGTTTTTTGATCTCTTAAGGTTGACAATACCACCACCCTTCTCCTCCTTTAAAAGGCAGCTGTTTCTGCAGTTCTACACATGATGATCCTCTAATCCTTCTTAAACATTAGATCCTGAGCAGGTGTAAATCATCATAGCTCATTGACTTCAGCAGGGCTACTTTAAGCTACATCAGCTGAAGAACTGGCCTTAAAATTTTAATCTTAAAAATAGTAAACTCCAGGAATTAAACTCAGTAGGGCTGGATGGGAAACTGTTTTCCTGTCCTGGGAGAATTTTTCAAATTTAGATTTTTTTCCCCCATCCCAAATTGGGTCAAAAAGCTGAAAACTTGAAAAATTTTGCAAACCAAAGATCCACATATTTTTTTAGTTCTGGTCAATCAAAAAGTTTTGTTCTGATTTTGACGTTCCCTCCTCTCTACCTTTCAGTGTAAATTTACAAAAAAAAAAAAAAAATCTAAACAAAAAGTTATTTCAACTTGAAAACCAGAAACTTTCCAGTTTGGCAATGTTAAAACTTTTAACCACATTTTTTTCTGAGTCAGTTTTTTCATCAAACCCTGACGCTATTTTGTGAACAGTTTCAGTTTCAACCCATTGGCCTTTTCTGATGAAAAGTACATTAGTCTAAAAATTCCCGACAGCTCTATTCATCAGAGCAAACTCTATCAACAGCTGATCAAGATTTCTGACTGCAACTGCCAACTACTAACCATGAGTAATGCTATCATGGGTATCGTATATTACCAGTCAGCTAGACATGGAGACTAGACCTAAAAGTGGAGGATGCTCAGACAGTCTATGACTTAGTTCAGATAAAAGAACAGGACTTGTGGCACCTTAGAGACTAACAAATTTATTAGAGCATAAGCTTTCGTGGGCTACAGCCCACTTCATCAGATGCATAGAATGGAACATATAGTAAGATATACACATACAGATAAGTTGGAAGTTGCCATACAAATTGTGAGAAGCTAATTAGTTAAGATGAGCTATTATCGGCAGGAGAAAAAAATTTTTGTAGTGACAATCAAGATGGCCCATTTAGACAGTTGACAAGAAGGTGTGAGGATACTTAACATGGGGTAATAGAGTCAATATGTGTAATGACCCAGCCACTCCCAATCTCTATTCAAACCCAGGTTAATGGTATCTAGTTTGCATATTAATTCAAGCTCAGCAGTTTCTCGTTGGAGTCTGTTTTTGAAGCTTTTCTGTTGCAAAATTGCCACCCTTAAATCTGTTACTCAGTGGCCAGAGAGGTTGAAGTGTTCTCCTACTGGTTTTTGAATGTTATGATTCCTGATGTCAGATTTGTGTCCATGTATTCTTTTGCGTAGAGACTGTCCCGTTTGGCCAATGTACATGGCAGAGGGGCATTGCTGGCACATGATGGCATATATCACATTGGTAGATGTGCAGGTGAAGGAGCCCTTGATGGCATGGCTAATGTTCAGATGAGCATCCAAATATTCCAATGTTTATCTGAGTCTCTTGGCTACCAAAGTGAGGCAGAAGTCTCATGAGAGCCTGGCTTCTCAACATTTCAGTCATTTTAAACTCCAGATAGGATTATTTATTATTTTATTTTTTTCTACATTTAAAAAAAAATACATCTGTATGAGCCATCCAGTGCTCTGGGTACCAATTCCATACATTACAGACAACTACCAGGTCTGCTAATATTAAGACCAGCTTTCAGCTTAAAGCTCAACTCTATGGGCTCTAAAATCCTCATGGTTATTTGGATTCCCTTGAAATTTGGACTGGCTCAGGGGTCTACTGCCTAGGCTTAGTGATACAAATTTGGGGGCATTTGCCCAAGGAGTGCCTGAGATACAGCCCTCTGAAAAAATGGTTTTCCTGAAGTTCATGAATTCTGCCAATATATTTTTGCCCACAGATCGGGTCAAACCAAGGCTCTGATCATTGCTCCAGGCTCTCAGTCACTTGAGCTGCCCATAAATACCTCCACCTCATCCCATTTCCTTCTCAACTGGCTTTGCAGTGTGCTCAAAAAGTTAACAAATCTGGGTTCTGGCAGAGCAAGGTCGGGGCGAGTGAGTTAGAAGATCAAGAAAATACTGTGGGACAATCCTCTTTTGCAGTATTGTGGCGCTCTGGTTCTGGCCCTGACTGGAGCCTGGAATAAGGATGGGCTGAAGATGAGGGTGGACATTTCATCTGAACATCACAGAATCTCTCAAGGGAGAAAAAAGGTTGGCCTTATTTCAGTTCTACACATAAGCAACCATTTGGTGTATGTGTGTACACCACTGTGTGTTTCTTACTCCATCCTAACCACAGTTCACCTGCCTGTGAATGGAACCCACAATATCCTGTTCCCAAACCCAGGCCTCTGTGAGTGGAGGTAGGTCCAGCTTGTAGTACTATTAAGGATAATTATCTGGGCCTTCACTTGCAAGGGATTAATCCAGACCTGGAGGGCACCTAGATTTTTTTGAGGGGGGCGGGACAATCAACCCACCTTACTCACCAATTTTTGTGGATGCTCAGGCCTGAACCTCCTTTTGTAATACAGGACCGCAGCCAGTAGGAGGCATCAAGATCACAAACACTTGGGCAGGTGTGAGTCCACTCGTAGAAGAAAGTAGTGCCTATAAACGCTAGCCAAGAGGATACAGGATGGCAGTACAGTATAATTCTCTGTGCTCATATGTCTCTCTGTAGTGGGTGGTCCAGAAATTGTGAGAACCTCCTACTTACTTATTTGTTGATACCATGGTAGTTCAAATGGCAGGTGCATGTGCTGAAGATTCTGGTTTGATACCTGTGGTTTCCAAATGCATACTGCAATGGATTGTGATAGCAGGCGAATTTTATGGATGGCCATAGATAGGAGATGCTGGCACTTTCTCAGCCATTAATTATGGAATATGTTATGTCAGCTGCCTGCTCTCTGTGCTATGAAAATGTATTTTATTCCTACCAATTGCTTTCTGTGGTGGCCTCTTATGACTATGCATTTCCACCCCATTCCTCTTAATCAGATGAATGATATCTCCATCCCTCCTTTCCCAGAGCCCTTCTCTAATGCTTTTCTGTTAACACCATTGCTAATATGTATTCATGTCCTCAGCAGCGCAGCACAGTGTGTGTGTGTGTGTGTGTGTTTTAGGGAAACATTTGTACCGTAGCCAATTCATCATCACTCGTATACAAATCCCACCCTCTGTTGGGGGCCGTACTTCTGATTAGGAGGAACAATATGTGGGATGGCCTATGGAGAAATGTGCCAAATGCAATAATAAACACTCTTGGGGAATAAGGAGTATTTTGTGCTAGGCGCTGAGCTCAAAAGATACAGTAAAGATCTGAAAAGGTTTGGTTTTGCTTTTATTTTGTATTTTTAATGAGACCATGGCTCAAAACAGCAAACGTCCCTGAAACTAAGTGTTCCACTTTGCAGCTTAAATTGCTTTTATCAAATGGAAGAAAGAATCAGGCATGTTGGCCCAGGAACTCATCTAGAAACAGGGGAGCTGTCAAGACCAAGGGTCCATCGACTGTGGTATCCAGTGTGCAGCAGTGGCCTGTGTTGGGATGCCGTGGGAGACCAAACGATCCATAATGGTCTAGGTATACTTAACAATGGATGACCCCTTGTGGTCCCTTCCAGCCCGATGTTTATATGATTCTCGAACAGACACAGGAGGCTGGACCAGTTGGGAGACTAATGTTCAACTCCTGCTTCACCACAGGCATCCTCTGTGTGATGTTACCTCTGATCCTGAGCATGCTTAAACCTGGCGAGTCATCCCTGAGCCGAAGAGCATGATGAGTCATCAGAGGCAATTACCTGCAGGTCTTGTGATAGGCCCCAGGCCGTCCAACCAGGGTTCAGCCAGTCCACAGGTGAGGACCCCCAAGGTAGGCTCTTAAGGGCAGCAGTCTCTCCAGTCTGCTTAATGTCACTGCCTGGCAAGGAGCACTCCCATTGCCTCCTGGCTCTGACAGACTGCTCCTGCTCCAGCCCCTGCCTGCTTCCACAGTGGCCAGCCCCTATTCCGGCCTGCCTCAGCTGGCCACCTGGCGAGACAGACGCTGTGTGACCTTGGGCAAGTTGTTCAGTGTCTCTGTTTTTCACGGGACTCCGCTATCTCACAAGAGTGTGGAGAGATTAAATGTGATGGCGACAGAGGCCATCTAAGCATGATAGGTGGATTGGGGGCCTTCGTGTGGCAGCCAGATGACACAGGGTAGAATCCTGTCGAGGGTAGAAACCCCAGTGCGTGGAAACCCTTTTGTTGAAAGGACGGAGACAAGGGATTAGTTTGTGTTTGTCGGACACAGCGCACACTAAAGGGTGGTGTGTTGCTCTGTTGGAAGTGTGGCCCCCCGCCCCTCCCAACTCTCCCACCTTGCCTCAGGGGAATTTTCTGCTGGCTCATCTCAGTAACAATTTATTGCCTTTCCTGGCGCTGGCTCAGATCTGGTGGCTGGTGGGTTGAGGGAGTGGAGCCATGGCTCAGCCCGCCCTCTAGGATGGGGAATAAGCCGACCTTCTCCTTGGTCACCTGGACACCCAGCCCTGGACTCCACACTGGGGCTCAGGGGGGTCTTACTCCCCCTGACTTGGACGGAGCATGCTCTGAGTCACAACCCCCCTCCAGTGAAATGTGAATACAGCAGCAACCATTTACAGAGGCAGCATTTCCCCTCAGCTACCATGCCATGGTGTCTGAGGCAGTCTGCCTTGAGAAGAGTTAGCCTGCTCGTCCTGAGAGGATGGCCTGGGGCTCTCTCAGGGTACTATGGCTGGGGCTGGTTCTGTTCACTGACAATTTGCTTCTGCTCCCTTCTCCCCCACTGACCTATTGGCACAGGAGGGATAATCAAAGTGACCTACCTGCCATGGGCCTTCTAAGACCCAAATGCGGCTCAAGAAAGCTGCACGCAAGAAGCCTTCTGCAGGGCCCAATAGCAAAGAGGGAGTTATATTGGCCCTACATAATCCAGAAACAGCACCGAGCCTTCTTGAGCTCCTTCAAAAATGATTTACACATAGACAGACCTCTCTTTGGTATAGCATGACTATAACAGCGTGAGCCTAGGCAGCGAGTTCAGGCCTGGATCCAGAGCCAAATGCTGTCCAGGTTTGTAAGTGTCCACATTTGGGGTTTGGGTTCCTCAGGAGAGGAAGGATGATACAGTGTTGAGGGTGCTAACGTGGGATTTAGGAGGCCTGGGTTCATCTCCCTGCAGTGCCACACACTTCCTGTGTGACTTTGGGCCAGTGCCTCAGTTCTCCATCTGTGCAAAGGGGATGGTCCAAAGCTGTGTTTTGGTTTGGGCCATTTCTAATGAGACTGTTTGGGCTTCTCAGAGGAAAGGGCAGAGAACCATTGTTTAATGCACCCAGTCTCCTTGTAACTGAAGCGATTTGTACGCATTGTCTACTCTGGGACTTTAGCCACCGGCACAGCTGCATTATTCTGTCTGATTTGAACAGCTGTAAACTGTGTCTACACTAGAGGGGTTGCACTGCTGCAGTGACACTGGTGGCTAAAATCCCGGTGTAGCCTAAGGGCTTGTGCCTACAAGGAACTCTCCTGGTGTCGCGCTGGCTGGAGGGGTTCACGACCATGAGTGCCTACCTCAGGGCAAACTGTCAAAAACAGAGCAGACACCCCAAACTGGTGGTGTGTTCTGTACTTCGATTTCACCAGCCCTGTAACAAATGTGAACTCCTGAATCACTATAACAGTCTCACCATGGAGTTACTTACACATTACCTTGTACCATGAATTAATTTCTCAGTGTAGACAAACCCTAAACCAGGATTAGATTGTAGGAAACTATTGGCTCAATCAAAAGTAGCCCCTCCCTGGTCTGCAGTTAGTGAACCAGTTGGGCGCAGCCCTGCACAACACTGAGCAGTCAGCACCCCTGGCCAGGTGCTGGGGGCCTTCTTACAATTGCAAAGGGTGCTGAGAGCACTCAGCGCCTTCCCAGGTCAGGCAACAAACCACTGAGAGACCATGCTGGGGAGGACTGCGAATGTCAGGGCGCTGTTGCTGCATCTGCAAAGCACTTTTGGACTGTTTACAGCACAGCAACACGTGCCCATCCGGGATGGTGGAACACCTGCACCGGCTGCTGCAGCTCCCTTTGCTGCCGAAGACAAGGCTGTAAAGCATGTTTCCAGTCACATTAGCGTTATTCATGCATTTGCTGAAGAAACAGAGGTGAACTCGCTCGCAAATGGCCCAAAGAATGTGTTTTATTTTAAGGGAAGCAGAGACATAAATAACTCCCATTATGGTGAGATTCTGTTAGCAGGACGTAGATAAACCTCGTGTGTGGCTGGTTTTTTTCAGAGCAGTTTGTGCAGTGGTCAAGTACATTGTCATATTTTAAAAACAAGATAAACGGTGTCCCTGGGTGTAATCTGTTGGGGCCTTTAAAACTCTTCAAGGAGACAAGAGGTTCCTAAGCGTACAGCCATTGGCAACATACATAGGCAGCTCTGCTCTGATTAGCTGGCCAAGAGTAAACAATAAGAGTGTTCTCAAAGCCAATAAGAAAAAAGAGATTGATGTGGCACTATTGTTATTATTATTTTATATTGTGGCCAAACCTAGTGCAGTCCCGGTCATGTACTAGGACCCCCCGTTGCGCTTGGTGCTGTACAAACACAGAATAAAAATGACAGACCCTGCCCCCAAGAGTGTACAGTCTAAGGATAACTCCGTAGTTTTAACTCCATCGTGTCTTCTCTAGTCTGGATGGTTAATGCACTCTGGGGTTAATGTCTGGTGGGGAAGGCACAGGTGAGGGAATTAGGAAACGTGGTCTCTGCTCCTGGCTCTGACACGACCTCACTGAGTAACCTTGGGCAAGTCAGTTAATCACACCGTGCCTCAGTTTTCCCTTCTGCCGGTACAATGTGCCTATTCAAACCATGCCAGTCAGCAGCATATTCATTTGCTTATATAGTATAGCCTGTCCTGTACCCTTTAGGACCCAATCCAAAGCCTACTGAGATATAGGTGTCTTCCCATTGACTTCAATGAGCCTTGAATCAGGCCCTTAGACAGTTCTATGGCTTGTGTTATGCAGGAGGTCAGAGTAGATGATCATTGTTCTGTGTTTGTACAGCACCTTGCACAACAGGATTCTGGTCCATGGCCCGGGCAGAGAGTGTCTCTTTATCCTTGTTCGCATAGCTCCCTCCAGTACAATAGGGTCCCAAGATTGAGTGGGACCTTCAGGTGCTATAATAATAATCAATTAATAACACACTGAAGCCTTCTGATTCTCAGCAATCAGTGTGGTGGTGGAAGGGGTTAATCAAAGATCATGCTCCAACCCAGGCATAAAATAATAATCTCCTGTGTCAAGAAGGATTTTTCCATCAATCATCGTCAGTGCACAGCAAGCTGAGTGTTTCATGGTAGGGGATGCATCGAATAAAAAAATCCAGTTTGACATACCTTTCCCCCACCGAAGTTAAGGAAAGTTTAGATTCAGATCTGAATTTTGCAGCTAAATCCCATCTCTAATATTGCACATAATCCCAAGATTATTGCAACATTTAGCACTGACTCCGGAGGCTGCTGAGTTGGTTGCCTGATACATCCGTGAGTAAATACAAATACATGGATTGTGAATGCCGAGCTCGGGGAAAGTAAAAGATCTCATTCAATTACCTTTAAACCCCGTGCTATTTGCCAGGTTTCTGTGGCACATGAACATTACTGGTGACGTGAACAGTAATGATGGCCTGATCTGGGGTTCGGTGCGGTGTTATATTTAGCCTGATTAGTCCTACTTTAGATTTTAACCTAGTTACCAGATGTAGCTAAAACCAAAATGGATGCGATCTGGTCCCGGCAGGATAATGTCCTGAGTGTGGAATGCTTTCCAAAGCAAATGAAATGTAATGAACGATGTACAGGAGGGAACGTAAGAAGATTGGATTTGGTTTAATGGTTTTCTATAAATATCCTGTCCAGCTGCAAAGTGCAAGCGATTGTTTTTGCAGAGGCCTAACAGAGCCTTGCACGAGGGCAGCCCTGTGAATAATCAGCCCTTCCAACTGAGCAGTAGGAACTGCTTCTCCACATGG
Source organism: Chelonia mydas (assembly GCF_015237465.2). NCBI lineage: Eukaryota > Metazoa > Chordata > Testudines > Cheloniidae > Chelonia > Chelonia mydas. Next base: position 14,630,907 of record NC_051259.2, on the reverse strand, counting down.
GCACCAATGATACCGCCAAGAACGACCTTGGGCGGATCACTGCAGACTACATGGCTCTGGGAAGAAGGATAAAGGAGTTTGAGGTGCAAGTGGTGTTCTCGTCCATCCTCCCCGTGGAAGGAAAAGGCCTGGGTAGAGACTGTTGAATCGTGGAAGTCAACGAATGGCTACGCAGGTGGTGTCAGAGAGAAGCTTTGGATTCTTTGACCATGGGATGGTGTTCCAAGAAGGAGGAGTGCTAGGCAGAGATGGGCTCCACCTAACGAAGAGAGGGAAGAGCATCTTCGGAAGCAGGCTGGCTAACCTAGTGAGGAGGGCTTTAAACTAGGTTCACCAGGGGAAGGAGACCAAAGCCCTGAGGTAAGGGGGGATGTGGGATACCGGGAGGAAGCACGAGCAGGAGCGCGCAAGAGGGGAGGGCTCCTGCCTCATACTGAGAAAGAGGGACGATCAGTGAGTTATCTCAAGTGCCTATACACAAATGCAAGAAGCCTGGGAAACTGGAAGTCCTCGCACAGTCAAGGAATTATGATGTGATTGGAATAACAGAGACTTGGTGGGATAACTCACGTGACTGGAGTACTGTCATGGATGCACATACACTGTTCAGGAAGGACAGGCAGGGCAGAAAAGGTGGGGGAGTTGCACTGTATGGAAGGGAGCAGTATGACTACTCAGAGCTCCGCTATGAAACTGCAGAAGAACCTGAGTGTCTCTGGATTAAGTTTAGAAGCGTGAGCAACAAGGGTGATGTCGTGGTGGGAGTCTGCTATAGACCACCGGACCAGGGGGATGAGGTGGACGAGGCTTTCTTCCGGCAACTAATGGAAGTTACTAGATCGCAGGCCCTGCTTCTCATGGGAGACTTCATTACCCTGATATCTGCTGGGAGAGCAACACAGCGGTGCACAGACAAACCAGGAAGTTTTTGGAAAGTGTAGGGGACAATTTCCTGGTGCAAATGCTGGAGGAACCAACTCGGGGCAGAGCTCTTCTTGACCTGCTGCTCACAAACCGGGAAGAATTAGTAGGGGAAGCAAAAGTGGAAGGGAACCTGGGAGGCAGTGACCATGAGATGGTCGAGTTCAGGATCCTGACACAAGGAAGAAAGGAGAGCAGCAAAATACGGACCCTGGGACTTCAGAAAAGCAGACTTTGACTCCCTCAGGGAACTGATGGGCAGGATCCCCTGGGAGAATAACATGAGGGGGAAAAGGAGTCCAGGAGAGCTGGCTGCATTGTAAAGAATCCTTATTGAGGTTACAGGGACAAACCATCCCGATGTGTAGAAAGAATAGTAAGTATGGCAGGCGACTAGCTTGGCTTCACAGTGAAATCCTTGCTGATCTTAAACACAAAAAAGAAGCTTACAAGAAGTGGAAGATTGGACAAATGACCAGGGAAGAGTATAAAAATATTGCTCGGGCATGCAGGAGTGAAATCAGGAAGGCCAAATCACACCTGGAGTTGCAGCTAGCAAGAGATGTAAAGAGTAACGAGAAGGGTTTCTTCAGGTATGTTAGCAACAAGAAGAAAGTCAAGGAAAGTGTGGGCTCCTTACAGAATGAGGGAGGCAACCTAGTGACAGAGGATGCGGAAAAAGCTAATGTACTCAATGCTTTTTTTGCCTCTGTCTTCACGAAGAAGGTCAGCTCCCAGACTACTGCACTGGGCAGCACAGCCTGGGGAGGAGGTGACCAGCCCTCTGTGGAGAAAGAAGTGGTTTGGGACTATTTAGAAAAGCTGGACAAGCTCAAGTCCATGGGGCCGGATGCGCAGCATCCGACAGTGCTAAAGGAACTGGCGGCTGTGACTGCAGAGCCATTGGCCATTATCTTTGAAAACTCATGGCGATCGGGGGAAGTCCCGGATGACTGGAAAAAGGCTAATGTAGTGCCCATCTTTAAAAAAGGGAAGAAGGAGGATCCTGGGAACTACAGACCAGTCAGCCTCACCTCAGTCCCTGGAAAAATCATAGAGCAGGTCCTCAAGGAATCAATTCTGAAGCACTTAACGGAGCGGAAAGTGATTGGGAACAGTCAGCATGGATTCACCACGGGCAAGTCATACCTGACTAATCTACTTGCCTTCTATGATGAGATAACTGGCTCTGTGGATGAGGGGAAAGCAGTGGACATGTTGTTCCTTGACTTTAGCAAAGCTTTTGACATGGTTTCCCACAGTATTCTTGCCAGCGAGTTAAAGAAGTATGGGCTGGATGAATGGACGATAAGGTGATAGAAAGCTGGCTAGATTGTCGGGCTCAATGGGGAGTGATCAATGGTTCCATGTCTAGTTGGCAGCCGGTATCAAGTGGAGTGCCCGAAGGGTCGGTCCTGGGGCCGGTTTTGTTCAATATCTTCCTTAATGATCTGGAGGATGGTGTGGATTGCACCCTCAGCAAGTTTGCAGCTGACACTAAACTGGGAGGAGAGGTAGATATGCTGGAGGGTAGAGATAGGATACAGAGGGCCCTAGACAAATTAGAGGATTGGGCCAAAAGAAATCTGATGAGGTTCAACAAGGACAAGTGCAGAGTCCTGCACTTAGGACGGAAGAATCCCATGCACCGCTACAGACTAGGGACCGAATGGCTCGGCAGCAGTTCTGCAGAAAAGGACCTAGGGGTTACAGTGGACGAGAAGCTGGATATGAGTCAACAGTGTGCCCTTGTTGCCAAGAAGGCCAATGGCATTTTGGGCATATAAGTAGGGGCATTGCCAGCAGATCGAGGGACGTGATCGTTCCCCTCTATTCGACATTGGTGAGGCCTCATCTGGAGTACTGTGCCCAGTTTTGGGCCCCACACTACAAGAAGGATGAGGAAACATTGGAAAACATCCAGCGGAGGGCAACAAAAATGATTAGGGGACTGGAACACATGACTTATGAGGAGAGGCTGAGGGAACTGGGATTGTTTAGTATGGGGAAGAGAAGAGTGAGGGGGGATTTGATAGCTGCTTTCAACTACCTGAAAGGGGGTTCCCAAGAGGATGGATCTAGACTGTTCTCAGTGGTAGCAGATGACAGAACGAGGAGTAATGGTCTCAAGTTGCAGTGGGGGAGGTTTAGGTTGGATATTAGGAAAAACTTTTTCACTCAGAAGCACTGGAATGCGTTACTTAGGGTGGTGGTGGAATCTCCTTCCTTAGAAGTTTTTAAGGTCAGGCTTGACAAAGCCCTGGCTGGGATGATTTAGTTGAGGATTGGTCCTGCTTTGAGCAGGGGGTTGGACTAGATGACCTCCTGAGGTCCCTTGCAACCCTGATATTCTGTGAACTCATCTCATGAGGGGAAATGCACATGCCCTGACCTGGGCTGCTATGTCTCCAGTCCATGCCTCGGTAGTGCCTGATCCTGCCGAGGGCTTAGCATTCTGGAGGGAGTGAGTAGTAGGTGTTCTCCAAGAGTTTGACAAAGGTCCATCTAGCCCAGTATCCTGTCTTCCAACAGTGGCCAATGCCAAGTGCCCCACAGGGAATGAACAGAACAGGTAATCATCAAGTGATCCAGCACCTGTTACCTGTTCCCAGTTTCTGGCAAACAGAGGCTAGGGACAACATTCCTACCCATCCTGCCTAATAGCCATGGATGGACCTATCCTCCATGAATTTATCTAATTCTTTTTTGAACCCTGTTATAGTCTTGGCCTTCACAACATCCTCTGGCAACGAGTTCCACAGGTTGACTGTGCATTGTGTGAAGAAATATTTCCTTTTGTTTGTTTTAAACCTGCTGCCTATTAATTTCATTTGGTGACCCCTAGTTCTTCACTCTCACTGGCAGGATCAGCTCAGCCTTCTTTGGAGATGCTTAACTTGCTCCATGCCTCCTTGCAGTTTAAGCACCTCCCCACAAGATCAAGTCATTAGGGCTTTTTTGAGATGGCTCTGTTGTACTGCTTAGTCTCTCCAACAGCACAACTTCCTCCCACAGCTCCTGACATCCACACCCACCTGACCAACTGGGAGGCTTTTAACTAGTTTCAGCCAGTCCCTGATTGGCTTCAGGTGTCCCAATCAACCTAGCTTCTCCCTGCCTTCTGGAGAGTTCTTAATTGGCCTCAGGTGTCTTAATTGACTTGGAACAGCTGCCATTTAACTTATCCTGGTACCAGGGATTTGTTTAGCCTGGAGCTAATATATCTATCTCCCACTACTTTTCTATAGCCATCTGGCCTTGCCCCATCACACCATTCATAGAATCCCATGGGATCATCTTCCCTCATGATCTTATTTGGTTAACTATATAACTTTAGAAAATTGCTGGCTCCTTCTTTTTTCTTTTAACTTTTTTCTCCTACACCAGACTTGCCAGACTGGGGTCTATCTCGGTCAGTAGCGTGTCTCTGACTTTGGCCAGAGGCAGATGCTTCAGAGGAAGAAACCTGCAGTAGGTGTGGGATAATCTCTCCCCCCTGCGCAATAGGTCTCATCCTGATCTCTTAAGGCCTTGTATTCACTAGGAAAAAGGTGTGTTCTTAACTCATGTTAGCTAACTCCAGATAAAACCCTAGTGAAGCCAAGGCAGTTTGTAGTTTTCACACGAGTCAGCAGATTGAGGTAAAATCTAGGTTCCCCAATAGGCTTTAACTCAACCAGTAACAGATATGAAAACTACAAACTGCCTTGTCTTCACTAGGGTTGTACCTCAGGTTAAGAACACATCTTTTCCTCCAGTGAAGACAAGGCCTAACAGTTAGACACTGGGTTAAACCCCACAGCGTGTGGGTTAATATAACAGGGATTAATTCTGGGAAATTCTAGGGCCTGTGTTATCCAGGAGGTCGATTTATCTATGAATATCCCTTCCAAAATATGTTGTTTCTTATATTTGGGTTGTTCCTATTTCTGTTTGTTATTTATTGAGTGTTATTTGAAGATTACTTTACTCTGAAATTAACATAATATTAGGGGCTTGTCTCTGATGCTGTCTGCCACAGCCTTTTCCATGTGGACCCATGCACTGTGAGATATCTGTATTGATGGAGTTGTATGTCTTTGGAGAGCGAAAGTCTTTTTTTTTTTTTTTTTTTTAATTCTTCAATACCAGTTGCTTAAAAAAATAAGAGACATATGTGGGTTTAAACTCTTTGGGATTTAAAACACACCCCGGCACTGCTGGAAACCATGGAAATTATTTAGACATCACAAATTCAGCAGCCGTAGGATTTTGCTGCAGATTTTGGCTGTGATTTTCAAAGGAGTCAAACACCCAACTCCCAATGAATTTTAATGAGACTTGCCCACCTAATGCCATTAGGTACTTTTAATCCTAGCCTTAAATTAGAAGAGCCACGGATTTCAGATCCAGGTCTAAGTGTTTCGGAACTGAGGTTCTGATTTGGGTATTTGGGGGGTGGGTGGGTGGGTGGGGGGTGGGCGGGGAGAAAGGCGCATGATTGAGCCATGTACATCCCTTCAATTCCCAGGGAGGCATTCTGCCATGTAGCTGTCTCTACACTCCTTGGCAGGAGCTCCCAGAACAGGAGTCATTATGTGGGGGGGCATCGGGGAGGTCTGGGGCATGGCCATGGTATGTCTATGTTCTAATTACTCCACATTGTTGCAATGGCTCATAGGGGTTATTGCAGCAGGGGAGCAAGTTAGAGCAGCCCTCAGGGCTGCTCTAACCTTCTCTAGGCACCAAGCTGGCCTCCAGCAACCTCAGGATAGGGAAGACACATCGTCTTGTTTCTTGGTTCCTGCATTGGGCCTTAGTCTCTATTATAGTGAAGAAAACACAGGACATAGCTGTAATGACTATAAAGGGGATTCTTGATGGAGGCTGCTGGGCAGAGACAGACACTGCGGGTCTCTCTGGCTCCCAGCCTGTGCTGCCTAGTGTCACCACAAGGAGTCTCCCTAAACCTGACCTGGATTAAGGAGTTGTGAAAGGGGGTACTGTGGACTACATGAGTGGGCCTATCTCTAGGAGAAGGAGGGTGTAGACTATAGGAATAGGAGCCATGAGCACCCTTGGTAATTAGTAAATGTGCTTTAAACAAGGTTACGCTGTGTGTGTGGATGGCACCTTGAAGCTGGATCTGTCAGGTCGGATCTACAGCTGGCACAGATGAGAGCAGTTCCGGATCTAGGCTTGAACAGTATTTAAAATGACAGGTTTCAAAGTAGCAGCTGCGTTAGTCTGTATCCGCAAAAAGAAAAGGAGGACTTGTGGCACCTTAGAGACAAAAACTCCCTCTCTAATGATAGCAGGGATGTGCATGGACGCCGAGACACACAAGCATGCAGTGCTTGCGTAAAGGTTCCTGAATTATTTACTGACAAAGAAGTGCAGCCTGTGCCAATGCCGAATGCAAAGGCCTTCTCCCTGAGCGCAAGATGACACTTCCCACTGCACCTGCCTCATTTGGGTCCTCTTGCCCTTTCTCACCTTTCCAGTAAACATGCCAGGCTGGACGTACACACTCTCCTCTCCAGCTTCTCCAGGGGGACGCAGATTTTCCAGATCTCACTCCAAAGCACGCTTCTGTGAGCATCACAGCTCAGCCAGGACTGTCTCCAGAGGGTTATGCTGCTCTAGGCAAAGCTGAAACTGTCAGTCCCTTCCTGGCTCCAGCACTCGCATAGTAAATAAAGAGACGGTTCAGGCAGGGCTGCAAACCGTGAAGTGACTTGTTTGCAAAATCTGGAGTGGGGTTTGGATTTTGGGGGGAGGGATAGCTCAGTGGTTTGAGCATTGGCCTGCTAAACCCAGGGTTGTGAGTTCAATCCTTGAGGGGGCCATTTAGGGATTTGGGGCAAAAATTGGGGATTGGTCCTGCTTTGAGTAGGGGGTTGGACTAGATGACCTCCTGAGGTCCCTTCCAACCCTGATATTCTATGATTCTATGATCCCCTGCTCTAGGATTTTGCCTCAGACTCCTCACTAGTGCAGCCAGCATAGGCCTGGCTACGGGGCTAGAGCAGAGGCAAAGCTCCCTGCTTAGATGCCTTCTATACAACAGCATTGGGAGGCAAGTCTGATACCCAGGGAGCATCTGACAATGCATTCATGCTTCTTCTAGCTCTGGGGAGGAGGAGAGTGTGAATAGGGCCCTCTCTCTCAGCTGGGATGTACAAGGGGTCATGTGTCGGAGGCCTTGGTGGCTCCCTACAAAAGGCCTTGTGGTCCTCCTGCACTCCACCCCACCCCAGGCAAGGAGCAGGCCTCGTAGAGAGGCCTCATGGAAGCAGCCAATCAGAGCCCAGCAGGCTCAGATAAAAGGAGCTGCAGGGTGTTAGTGGGGCAGTTCCCAGATCGTGGCTGGGACCGGAGGGGCAGGAGGCTCTGGGCTCCTCTGTAGCCACAGAAGCTCAAGTGATAGCCAGAGATAGGTTCTGGCTGCACTGGTTTCGCTGGGTTTGCAGGGAGACAGAGGACCAAAGACCTTTTACCCTGAGCTAAGGGGGGAGCTGAAAGGGGCCCGGTAGGAAGAGGCCCAGGGAAGCAGCAGCAATGAACTGAAATGGAGCAGTGCATGGCAGCTGTGTACAGGTCCCTGGGCTGGAACCCGGAGGAGTGTGTAGGCCTTGGTTCTCCTACTGGCCTGAGGTAAAGTGACATAACTTCTGTCCACTTTTTGGGATTTAGCTGAGAACCCCAACAAAGGGCTGATGTTAAAGGGCCCGAAGCCGGGCTGAAGACCCTGGCGAGGGCAAAGGGACTGTTTGTTGATTGGACTCTTTACTACCCTGGAAGGGTTCATTTGGATTTTGTGACTTGGCCGTAGGGCCAAGCCACTGAACACCTACCACAGTTGGCTGGCAGCCTGCAGGCAGTGCTGGGGGGAGAAAAGGACTGCGGGGCCAAACCCAGCTACCAGGAGGTGCTCAAGAGGTGAGTACCCTTCATCACAGGCCATTAGAAAGCAACATGAGAGGGTCAAATTCTCCTAGAGACTGGATGTATCAGTCTGTCTGCAGGACATTTGGTAATTATGGCACTTTTTTTTTTTTTGTAACCTTGATATCTAAGGCCCAGCTCCTCAAAGGTGGGATTTCAATAGAAGTTAGGAGCCTAAATACTTTGCGGGTCTGAACCACATTTTACATTAGCCATACGTATTCCAAAGCCAGGGTCTGCATTAGCACACAGTTCCCTGTGACGTGAAGTTGGCAGGTTTCATAACATGACTTTGCATTTGTAATTCCTTCTGATTTGACAAGGCCAGCTCGCCTCCCCCAATGGCTAAATGGGTCATAATTACCTCAGGCCAGGCCTAGTTTGATCATAACCCATCTCTGGGCAGGAGGGCTGGGGCCTCCTGACTCAAAGAAGGGGAGTGAGGAGGCTGACTGGCAGCCAGAGACTGGAGCAAAGAGTAGGCAGAAGCCAGGGTAGGCCATGCAGCTTCTCTAGCTGCTCGGAGAGTAGGAAGTGACGGTCCCTCAGGTGGAGTGGCCCGGCCCGGCTGAGTCTACATATTTGAGTTTATTTGGACTCAAGGTAGAGCCCCAGCAGGGAACTTTTGCCTCACATCTTTGGGCAGTGCAGTATTCTTAAGGGGCCATGAGCAGAAGGGGAAATGGAGGCAGGGGGCTGCGGAGCCCCCTCCCGTCCAAAAGGGGGCACTCGGGAGGCAGTTGACCCTGTTACAGTGGCTAAGCGTTGTGATCCCCGTGTTATGGATGGAGAACACCCCAGGCACAGATGGGGAAAGTGACTGACCCGAGTCTGTCTCAGAGAAGAACCCATCTCTCCCAGTCTTGCGCTCTGCCCCCTCAACTGCTGCCACCGTTTGAGACCCAAACACGTCTCAACCTTCACTCTTTATTTCAGAGAGCCTCTAACAGGCTGCGGCAGCTGCAGCCTGAGCAGGATCCTTAATAGCACTAGCCGTCTAACAAATGTGTTCCAGACGGCGTAGGTTACTCATGAAAGCCCTCTGCCCTCCCCCGGGAGAATAAGAGGAGAAAGGAAATAGACCATTCTCCTTCCAATGGCTCAGAGCATGGTTCCAGTGCCCAGTCTTGTGACAGGTTCACGGACCCTTCTAGGGGGGTTGTGCACTGTCAACAGCATCACTTGGGCATGTGGGAAGAGAATCTAGTGTCATGAGTAGCCTCTCAGCCATACAGTTTCAGTCCTATTATCCCAAGGACACTGGCTCAATTCTCAACGTGACCCATTGCTCACGACTATAGTGTAACTTCTGGTGAGGCAGATTGGGTCAGCTGCCGCCCACAGATGAACCAACCCGTGCAAAGCACCTTATCTCCTGGGACTCTATTGTAGTTTTCTAGTCCACGTAAGCAAGGAGAAGTACAGGCTGTCCTCGAAAAGGACAGATCTGCATCTATTTAAATTTAGCTGATTGAATTGTGTGTGCTGTCTAATTAAGAATGGCATCTTATTTATTTATGAAAGGGTTTATGCAACATGGATTAATTTAACTTCAGAGAGGGACAAAACAAGCTGGTCGAGAAGCAGAAGCCCTGTAGACTCATCCATTTCATCATTCACTGAGAGACTGACAGGTAATTTATGTCCAGGCAGAACGTTGGGAAGTTGCCAAGGCAACTCACCTTTCCTATCAAGGCTGCCACCTTAGAAACGAGGCTGAAGAAAGAAAAGGAAGGAAAAATCCTGGTAAATTTCTGAAAACTTAAAGCTGTGTTGCCAGTGTCCTTTCATCGCTGGATAATCGGAGACTGAGCTCTGCATTATTCATCAAAGCGGTTGGGGAGAGAGAGAGAAAGAGAGAGAAAAGCAGGGAGTCTTAGCTGTCCAACATACAATAGGCATCAATCAGTTCAGATATCTAGTGTCTTATCTAAGCTGGGCTGAAGCAGATGAGGTGGCAACTCGTGAATTGCAGAGTGGCAGTTAGTCTGAACTTTCTCTTGGGCACCTTGTATAGATCTATTCAAAAGGACAGGATTTGTGCATCCTCAGAGGACAACTCCAGTGTCATGGACAAGAGTAACCACTGCAGAGAGGAAAATGCCAATGCTTAGTAATACTGTAATAATTATCCCTAGAAAGCTGCTATCTTGACAGCCTTTTTATTATTATGGTTTGTTATATGTAGTGCGATAGCACCCAAGACCATAATCCTGGAGCAGGCCCAATGGTGCAAGATGCTGTACAATCACAGAACAAAGAGATGGTCCCCTCCCCAAAGAACTTACAATCTAAGTAAAAGTAAAAGATGGGAGCTCAAGAAAACAATTTATTTGAGCATAAGCTTTCGTGAGCTACAGCTCACTTCATCGGATGCATACTGTGGAAAGTGTAGAAGATCTTATGCTATGGGTACCCGCATGGCCCCACAGTATGCCAACATTTTTATGGCTGATTTAGAACAACGCTTCCTCAGCTCTCGTCCCCTAACACCCCTACTCTACTTGCGCTATATTGATGACATCTTCATCATCTGGACCCATGGAAAAGAAGCCCTTGAGGAATTCCACATGATTTCAACAATTTCCATCCCACCATCAACCTCAGCCTGGTCCAGTCCACACAAGAGATCCACTTCCTGGACACTACAGTGCTAATAAACGATGGTCACATAAACACCACCCTATACCGGAAACCTACTGACCGCTATTCCTACCTACATGCCTCCAGCTTTCACCCTGACCACACCACACGATCCATCATCTACAGCCAAGCTCTGCGATACAACCGCATTTGGTCCAACCCCTCAGAGAGAGACAGACACCTACAAGATCTCTATCAAGCATTCTTACAACTACAATACCCACCTGCGGAAGTGAAGAAACAGATTGATAGAGCCAGAAGAGTTCCCAGAAGTCACCTACTACAGGACAGGCCTAACAAAGAAAATAACAGAACGCCACTAGCCGTCACCTTCAGCCCCCAACTAAAACCCCTCCAACGCATTATTAAGGATCTACAACCTATCCTGAAGGATGACCCAACACTCTCACAAATCTTGGGAGACAGGCCAGTCCTTGCCTACAGACAGCCCCCCAACCTGAAGCAAATACTCACCAGCAACCACATACCACACAACAGAACCACTAACCCAGGAACCTATCCTTGCAACAAAGCCCGTTGCCAACTGTGCCCACATATCTATTCAGGGGACACCATCACAGGGCCTAATAACATCAGCCACACTATCAGAGGCCCGTTCACCTGCACATCCACCAATGTGATATATGCCATCATGTGCCAGCAATGCCCCTCTGCCATGTACGTTGGTCAAACTGGACAGTCTCTATGTAAAAGAGTAAATGGACACAAATCAGATGTCAAGAATTATAACATTCATAAACCAGTCGGAGAACACTTCAATCTCTCTGGTCACGCGATTATAGACATGAAAGTCGCTATTTTACAATAAAAAAAACTTCAAATCCAGACTCCAGCGAGAAACTGCTGAATTGGAATTAATTTGCAAATTGGATACAATTAACTTAGGCTTGAATAGAGACTGGGAGTGGCTAAGTCATTATGCAAGGTAGCCTATTTCCCCTTGTTTTTTCCTACCTCCCCTCCCCCCAACGTTCTTGTTAAACCCTGGATTTGTGCTGGAAATGGCCCACCTTGATTATCATACACATTGTAAGGAGAGTGATCACTTTAGATAAGCTATTACCGGCAGGAGAGTGGGGTGGGAGGAGGTATTTTTTCATGCTTTGTGTGTATATAATAAGATCTTCTACACTTTCCACAGTATGCATCTGATGAAGTGAGCTGTAGCTCACGAAAGCTTATGCTCAAATAAATTGGTTAGTCTCTAAGGTGCCACAAGTACTCCTTTTCTTTTTGCGAATACAGACTAACACGGCTGTTACTCTGAAACAAGAAAACAATGAGATCAAGTCGGTCAGCCTGGTGGACAGTGGTCTTGGCTCACCAGCAGACTAAACACCATCCAATGTTTTGTAGGTATGGTGGCAGCGTGGGGGGATCCATAACTGTGGTAGTAATGCTGTTCATAGCCTTCAAGGAGAAAAGTAAAGCAGGCCTGCCTAGGCTAGCTGACTTTCCTGGGGAATTCACAGTATAGGCAGGGAGCCGTGCAGCCTGGAAATAACTCTGGTCAGGAGGGAGAGAGAGGCTGTGGAGCCAGGAGCCTGAGAGAGGGTGCCCATGGTGGACCACAAGGGGGAGAGAGCTGCACTGTTGCCCTGGATTCTGACAACAGGCATCATGGAAGAAGAGAGTTTTCAGATGGGATTTGAATATCGGATGATGATGCAGAATAGGAATGAGAGGAGGTAGCTGCCAATTGAATGCTGTAACGTTCAAAGCTGTCCCAGTAAAAGTCCTGTCTCATTCTTAAATTGTGTTTAGTTTAGGGCTGTCGATTAATCACAGTTAACTCACACAGTTAACTCAAAAAATCATGATTAAAAAATTAATCACGATTAATCGCAGTTTTAATCGCACTGTTAAACAATAGAATACCAATTGAAATTTATTAAATATTTTTGAATGTTTTTCTACATTTTCAAATATATTGATTTCAATTACAACACAGAATACAAAGTGCACAGTGCTTGCTTTATATTACTTTTGATTATAAATATCTGCACTGTAAAAATGACAAACAAAAGTAATGGTATTTTTCAATTCACCTCATACAAGTACCATAGTGCAATCTCTTTATCATGAAAGTGCAACTTACAAATGTAGATTTTTTGTTGTTACGCAACTGCCCTCAATAACAAAATGTAAAACTTTAGAGCCTACAAGTCCACTCAGTCCTACTTCTTGTGCAGCCAATCGCTAAGAGAAACAAGTTTGCTTACATTTACAGGAGCTAATGCTGCCTACTTCTTATTTACGATGTCACCTGAAAGTGAGAAAAGGTGGTCGCATGGCACTTTTGTAGCCAGCATTGCAAGGTATTTATGTGCCAGATATAAAAAAATTATTAAAGCTAATGTTAAAAGTATATAACATACGGAAGAGTGTTTGTATATCTTGGTACAGTGCTTAGATTATCCACAAATACAAGGTTTGTTTTTAAAGTCATAAGATACATATACATATACAAATAGTGCATTATCAGCAATAACCCAAATTTAGGTGAATGAATTTAAGAATATAGTTTAGATATTTAGTATCCAAGTATTCAGGTACATTACTCATGACAAAAGTTATACAGAGAGTTGGTGACGGAAAGCAACATTCGCATGCCCCTTCATTCTTCGGCCACCATTCCAGAGGACATGCTTCCATGCTGATGACACTTGTTAAAAAAAAAATGTATTAATTAAATATGTGACTGAACTCCTTAGAGGAGAATTGTATGTCTCCTGCTCTGTGGTTTTACCTGCATTCTGCCATATATTTTTTGTTATCGTAGTCTCACATGACGATGTTATTTGTTTTAAGAATACTTTCAATGCAGATTTGACAAAACACAAAGAAGGTTTTTAATATCAGGTTTCTAAAGATAGCTACAGCACTCGACCCCAGATTTAAGAATCTGAAGTGCCTTCCAAATCTGAGAGACACGAGGTGTGAAGCATGCGTTCAGAAATCTTAAAAGAGCAACACTCTGATGCAGAAACTACAGAACCAAACCACCAAAAAAGAAATCAACCTTCTGCTGGTGGCATGTGACTCAGATGATGAAAATGAACATGCGTCAGTCTGCATTGCTTTGGATTGTTATCAAGCAGAATCTGTCATCAGCATGGAAGCATGTCCTCTGGAATGGTGGTTGAAGCATGACGAACATATTAATCTTTAGCGCATCTGGCACATAAATATCTTGCAACGCCTGCTAAAACAATGCCATGCAAACACCTGTTCTAACTTTCAGATGACATTGTAAACAAGAAGTGGGCAGCATTAACTCCTGAAAATGTAACTTGTTTATCTGAGCAATTGGCTGAAGAAGAAGTAGGACTGAGTGGACTTGTAGGCTCTGAAGTTTTATATTGTTTTTGAATGCAGGTTTTTTTGTACATAATTCTATATTTGTAAGTTCAACTTTCATGATAAAGAGATTGCACTACAGCACTTGTATTAAGTGAATTGAAAAATACTATTTCTTTTGTTTTTTACAATGCAAATATTTGTAATCAAAAATAAAGTGAGCACTGTACACTTTGTCTTCTGTGTTGTAATTGAAATCAATATATTTGAAAATGTAGAAAACATCCAAAATATTTAATAAATAGTATTCTATTATTTAACAGCACAATTAATTGCAATTAATTTTTTTAATTGTGTGATTATTTTTTTAATCACTTGACAGCCCTAGTATAGTTAGTTACTGTTAAACTGGCCATTAAAAATGTATAACTTACCATTACCTTGCCCCATCTTTGAAAGTCCCAGCTTTTTCCATGTAGCAGGGACTAGGACGCAGGCCGGGGCACTAGAACAAGAGGCTGGAGGTGCAGCAACACTCCCTGGCTTGAAGTAATAGCAACCGAATGCATGACTTCCACCATAGAGAGGGTTACAATTTTGTTCAGTGGCTTTCAGCTCCCCCTTATAAACATTGTTCCAGCACCCTTGGCTCAGGCAAGAGATCTGGATCCTGTTTTCATCTCTGCCTTACTAATGAGGTCATAGCTCCTCTTTGCCTCTGTTTCCCCATCGGTAAAACTGGGGACATTGATACTTGCCCACCTCTTGGAAAGATCTGGGATGAAAAGAGCTTATTGGATGTGGCGCTCAGCCCTTCCATCGCGACTGGGATCCAACTAGAGACCTAGGGTCTGTTGCTGGTTTGGAATGGAAAGAGCTGGTTTGTTTTGCTGAGGCAGCAGAGTCTCCTGTTTTTCCCTTAGATCCACAGGTCCTGGGTTTGATCCCTATTTCTGATGGCTCCATTGAGGGTGTTGCATTGCACATTCATGTGTGGTGGTTTCTAAAATATAATTGCTATAATTTTGCTCTCCCTCTGAGCTTTGTATGACTTGAATAACTGTACAAAGGCACCTGGTGTTACAGGCAGAAGGGGATGAAGAGTGGGCCCAATTAACATTGGAAAAAATCTCTAAAGCATTTCTAAAAGTTTCCCTGTGATGTATGTGATATTTACAGAATACACTGTGGCATGGTATAGAGATGTCATTGGGATGGAATGTGTAGCATAGTGCCATCTTCTGGACTCTGCAGTTATCCAGCAGGAAGTAGGCTAGAGAGAGACAAGGAGCAAGACAATGAATTTGGACTCATCCATTAAATTGTTGATGTCACAGTTAAATAAAACGCTTTTCACTGGAACCTAAG
This sequence comes from Chelonia mydas, assembly GCF_015237465.2. NCBI lineage: Eukaryota > Metazoa > Chordata > Testudines > Cheloniidae > Chelonia > Chelonia mydas. Next base: position 14,615,727 of record NC_051259.2, on the reverse strand, counting down.
ACTCCTTGATTCGTCAAGAAAGCTGTAAGTTGCCCAGCTCACACATGCCTCCAGCACTGCCAGCCCAAACTCAGGGTGACAAAGCCTTATACCACATCCCACCATTGTGTATCCTGCATATAAGAGAGGGCTGTATTCTGCTCTCAGTTGTACCAGTCTACATGCAGAATGACCCCACTGAGATCAACAGTTATCCCAGATTCATAAAGTGGAGCAGAAAACAGAAACAAGAGTAGAGCCCTCAGTTTATCTTAGCCCTATCATAGAATAATAGAATATCAGGGTTGGAAGGGACCTCAGGAGGTCATCTAGTCCAACCCCCTGCTCAAAGCAGGACCAATCCTCAACTAAATCATCCCAGCCAGGGCTTTGTCAAGCCTGACCTTACAAAACTTCTAAGGAAGGAGATTCCACTACCACCCTAAGCAACGCATTCCAGTGCTTCTGAGTGAAAAAGTTTTCCCTAATATCCAACCTAAACCTCCCCCACTGCAACTTGAGACCATTACTCCTCGTTCTGTCATCTGCTACCACTGAGAACAGTCTAGATCCATCCTCTTGGGAACCCCCTTTCAGGTAGTTGAAAGCAGCTATCAAATCTCCCCTCATTCTTCTCTTCCGCATACTAAACAATCCCAGTTCCCTCAGCCTCTCCTCATAAGTCATGTGTTCCAGTCCCCTAATCATTTTTGTTGCCCTCCGCTGGATGTTTTCCAATGTTTCCACATCCTTCTTGTAGTGTGGGGCCCAAAACTGGACACAGTACTCCAGATGAGGCCTCACCAATGTCGAATAGAGGGGAACGATCACGTCCCTCGATCTGCTGGCAATGCCCCTACTTATACATCCCAAAATGCCATTGGCCTTCTTGGCAACAATGGCACACTGTTGACTCATATCCAGCTTCTCGTCCACTGTAACCCCTACGTCCTTTTCTGCAGAACTGCTGCCGAGCCATTCGGTCCCTAGTCTGTAGCGGTGCATGGGATTCTTCCGTCCTAAGTGCAGGACTCTGCACTTGTCCTTGTTGAACCTCATCAGATTTCTTTTGGCCCAATCCTCTAATTTGTCTAGGGCCCTCTGTATCCTATCTCTACCCTCCAGCATATCTACCTCTCCTCCCAGTTTAGTGTCAGCTGCAAACTTGCTGAGGGTGCAATCCACACCATCCTCCAGATCATTAAGGAAGATATTGAACAAAACCGGCCCCAGGACCGACCCTTCGGGCACTCCACTTGATACCGGCTGCCAACTAGACATGGAACCATTGATCACTCCCCGTTGAGCCTGACAATCTAGCCAGCTTTCTATCACCTTATCATCCATTCATCCAGCCCATACTTCTTTAACTTGCTGGCAAGAATACTGTGGGAAACCATGTCAAAAGCTTTGCTAAAGTCAAGGAACAACACGTCCACTGCTTTCCCCTCATCCACAGAGCCAGTTATCTCATCATAGAAGGCAAGTAGATTAGTCAGGCATGACTTGCCCATGGTGAATCCATGCTGACTCTTCCCGATCACTTTCCTCTCCGTTAAGTGCTTCAGAATTGATTCCTTGAGGACCTGCTCTATGATTTTTCCAGGGACTGAAGTGAGGCTGACTGGTCTGTAGTTCCCAGGATCCTCCTTCTTCCCTTTTTAAAGATGGGCACTACATTAGCCTTTTTCCAGTCGTCCGGGACTTCCCCCGATCGCCATGAGTTTTCAAAGATAATGGCCAATGGCTCTGCAATCACAGCCGCCAATTCCTTTAGCACTGTCGGATGCTGCGCATCCGGCTCCATGGACTTGTGCTCGTCCAGCTTTTCTAAATAGACCTGAACCACTTCTTTCTCCACAGAGGGCTGGTCACCTCCTCCCCAGGCTGTGCTGCCCAGTGCAGCCGTCTGGGAGCTGACCTTCTTCGTGAAGACAGAGGCAAAAAAAGCATTGAGTACATTAGCTTTTTCCGCATCCTCTGTCACTAGGTTGCCTCCCTCATTCTGTAAGGAGCCCACACTTTCCTTGACTTTCTTCTTGTTGCTAACATACCTGAAGAAACCCTTCTCGTTACTCTTTACATCTCTTGCTAGCTGCAACTCCAGGTGTGATTTGGCCTTCCTGATTTCACTCCTGCATGCCCGAGCAATATTTTTATACTCTTCCCTGGTCATTTGTCCAATCTTCCACTTCTTGTAAGCTTCTTTTTTGTATTTAAGATCAGCAAGGATTTCACTGTGAAGCCAAGCTAGTCGCCTGCCATACTTACTATTCTTTCTACACATCGGGATGGTTTGTCCCTGTAACCTCAATAAGGATTCTTTACAATGCAGCCAGCTCTCCTGGACTCCTTTTCCCCCTCATGTTATTCTCCCAGGGGATCCTGCCCATCAGTTCCCTGAGGGAGTCAAAGTCTGCTTTTCTGAAGTCCCAGGGTCCGTATTTTGCTGCTCTCCTTTCTTCCTTGTGTCAGGATCCTGAACTCGACCATCTCATGGTCACTGCCTCCCAGGTTCCCTTCCACTTTTGCTTCCCCTACTAATTCTTCCCGGTTTGTGAGCAGCAGGTCAAGAAGAGCTCTGCCCCTAGTTGGTTCCTCCAGCATTTGCACCAGGAAATTGTTCCCCTACACTTTCCAAAAACTTCCTGGTTTGTCTGTGCACCGCTGTGTTGCTCTCCCAGCAGATGTCAGGGTGATTGAAGTCTCCCATGAGAAGCAGGGCCTGCGATCTAGTAACTTCCATTAGTTGCCGGAAGAAAGCCTCGTCCACCTCATCCCCCTGGTCTGGTAGTCTATAGCAGACTCCCACCACGACATCACCCTTGTTGCTCAAGCTTCTAAACTTAATCCAGAGACACTCAGGTTCTTCTGCAGTTTCATAGCGGAGCTCTGAGCAGTCATACTGCTCCCTTACATACAGTGCAACTCCCCCACCTTTTCTGCCCTGCCTGTCCTTCCTGAACAGTGTATGTGCATCCATGACAGTACTCCAGTCACGTGAGTTATCCCACCAAGTCTCTGTTATTCCAATCACATCATAATTCCTTGACTGTGCGAGGACTTCCAGTTTCCCAGGCTTCTTGCATTTGTGTATAGGCACTTGAGATAAATTGCTGTTCGTCCCTCTTTCTCAGTATGAGGCAGGAGCCCTCTCCACTCGCGCGCTCCTGCTCGTGCTTCCTCCCGGTATCCCACATCCCCGCTTACCTCAGGGCTTTGGTCTCCTTCCCCTGGTGAACCTAGTTTAAAGCCCTCCTCACTAGGTTAGCCAGCCTGCTTCCGAAGATGCTCTTCCCTCTCTTCGTTAGGTGGAGCCCGTCTCTGCCTAGCACTCCTCCTTCTTGGAACACCATCCCATGGTCAAAGAATCCAAAGCCTTCTCTCTGACACCACCTGCGTAGCCATTTGTTGACTTCCACGATTCAACAGTCTCTACCCAGGCCTTTTCCTTCCACGGGGAGGATGGACGAGAACACCACTTGCACTCCTTTATCCTTCTTTCCAGAGCCACGTAGTCTGCAGTGATCCGCTCAAGATCATTCTTGGCGGTATCATTGGTGCCCATGTGGAGAAGCAGTTCCTACTGCTCAGTTGGAAGGGCTGATTATTCACAGGGCTGCCCTCGTGCAAGGCTCTCTTAGGCCTCTGCAAAAACAATCGCTTGCACTTTGCAACTGGACAGGATATTTATAGAAAACCATTAAACCAAATCCAGTCTTCTTACGTTCCCTCCTGTACATCGTTCATTACATTTCATTTGCTTTGGAAAGCATTCCACACTCAGGACATTATCCTGCCGGGACCAGATCACATCCATTTTGGTTTTAGCTACATCTGGTAACTAGGTTAAAATCTAAAGTAGGACTAATCAGGCTAAATATAACTCCGCACCGAACCCCAGATCAGGCCATCATTACTGTTCACGTCACCAGTAATGTTCATGTGCCACAGAAACCTGGCAAATAGCACGGGGTTTAAAGGTAATTGAATGAGATCTTTCACTTTCCCCGAGCTCGGCATTCACAATCCATGTATTTGTATTTACTCACGGATGTATCAGGCAACCAACTCAGCAGCCTCCGGAGTCAGTGCTAAATGTTGCAATAATCTTGGGATTATGTGCAATATTAGAGATGGGATTTAGCTGCAAAATTCAGATCTGAATCTAAACTTTCCTTAACTTCGGTGGGGGAAAGGTATGTCAAACGATTTTTTTATTCGATGCATCCCCTACCATGAAACACTCAGCTTGCTGTGCACCGACGATGATTGATGGAAAAATCCTTCTTGGCACAGGAGATTATTATTTTATGCCTGGGTTGGAGCATGATCTTTGATTAACCCCTTCCACCACCACACTGATTGCTGAGAATCAGAAGGCTTCAGTGTGTTATTAATTGATTATTATTATAGCACCTGAAGGTCCCACTCAATCTTGGGACCCTATTGTACTGGAGGGAGCTATGCGAACAAGGATAAAGAGACACTCTCTGCCCGGGCCATGGACCAGAATCCTGTTGTGCTAGGTGCTGTACAAACACAGAACAATGATCATCTACTCTGACCTCCTGCATAACACAAGCCATAGAACTGTCTAAGGGCCTGATTCAAGGCTCATTGAAGTCAATGGGAAGACACCTATATCTCAGTAGGCTTTGGATTGGGTCCTAAAGGGTACAGGACAGAGCTATACTATATAAGCAAATGAATATGCTGCTGACTGGCATGGTTTGAATAGGCACATTGTACCGGCAGAAGGGAAAACTGCGGCACGGTGTGATTAACTGACTTGCCCAAGGTTACTCAGTGAGGTCGTGTCAGAGCCAGGAGCAGAGACCACGTTTCCTAATTCCCTCACCTGTGCCTTCCCCACCAGACATTAACCCCAGAGTGCATTAACCATCCAGACTAGAGAAGACATGATGGAGTTAAAACTACGGAGTTATCCTTAGACTGTAAACTCTTGGGGGCAGGGTCTGTCATTTTTATTCTGTGTTTGTACAGCACCAAGCGCAACGGGGGGTCCTAGTACATGACCGGGACTGCACTAGGTTTGGCCACAATATAAAATAATAATAACAATAGTGCCACATCAATCTCTTTTTTCTTATTGGCTTTGAGAACACTCTTATTGTTTACTCTTGGCCAGCTAATCAGAGCAGAGCTGCCTATGTAGATTGCCAATGGCTGTACGCTTAGGAGCCTCTTGTCTCCTTGAAGAGTTTTAAAGGCCCCACCAGATTACACCCAGGGACACCGTTTATCTTGTTTTTAAAATATGACAATGTACTTGACCACTGCACAAACTGCTCTGAAAAAAACCAGCCACGCACGAGGTTTATCTACGTCCTGCTAACAGAATCTCACCATAATGGGAGTTATTTATGTCTCTGCTTCCCTTAAAATAAAACACATTCTTTGGGCCATTTGCGAGCGAGTTCACCTCTGTTTCTTCAGCAAATGTATGAATAACGCTAATGTGACTGGAAACATGCTTTACAGCCTTGTCTTCGGCAGCAAAGGGAGCTGCAGCAGCCGGTGCAGGTGTTCCACCATCCCGGATGGGCACGTGTTGCTGTGCTGTAAACAGTCCAAAAGTGCTTTGCAGATGCAGCAACAGCGCCCTGACATTCGCAGTCCTCCCCAGCATGGTCTCTCAGTGGTTTGTTGCCTGACCTGGGAAGGCGCTGAGTGCTCTCAGCACCCTTTGCAATTGTAAGAAGGCCCCCAGCACCTGGCCAGGGGTGCTGACTGCTCAGTGTTGTGCAGGGCTGCGCCCAACTGGTTCACTAACTGCAGACCAGGGAGGGGCTACTTTTGATTGAGCCAATAGTTTCCTACAATCTAATCCTGGTTTAGGGTTTGTCTACACTGAGAAATTAATCCATGGTACAAGGTAATGTGTAAGTAACTCCATGGTGAGACTGTTATAGTGATTCAGGAGTTCACATTTGTTACAGGGCTGGTGAAATCGAAGTACAGAACACACCACCAGTTTGGGGTGTCTGCTCTGTTTTTGACAGTTTGCCCTGAGGTAGGCACTCATGGTCGTGAACCCCTCCAGCCAGCGCGACACCAGGAGAGTTCCTTGTAGGCACAAGCCCTTAGGCTACACCGGGATTTTAGCCACCAGTGTCACTGCAGCAGTGCAACCCCTCTAGTGTAGACACAGTTTACAGCTGTGCAAATCAGACAGAATAATGCAGCTGTGCCGGTGGCTAAAGTCCCAGAGTAGACAATGTGTACAAGTCGCTTCAGTTACAAGGAGACTGGGTGCATTAAACAATGGTTCTCTGCCCTTTCCTCTGAGAAGCCCAAACAGTCTCATTAGAAATGGCCCAAACCAAAACACAGTTTTGGACCATCCCCGTTGCACAGATGGGGAACTGAGGCACTGGCCCAAAGTCACACAGGAAGTGTGTGGCAGTGCAGGGAGATGAACCCAGGCCTCCTAAATCCCACGTTAGCACCCTCAACACTGGATCATCCTTCCTCTCCTGAGGAACCCAAACCCCAAATGTGGACACTTACAAACCTGGACAGCATTTGGCTCTGGATCCAGGCCTGAACTCGCTGCCTAGGCTCACGCTGTTATAGTCATGCTATACCAAAGAGAGGTCTGTCTATGTGTAAATCATTTTTGAAGGAGCTCAGGAAGGCTCGGTGCTGTTCCTGGATTATGTAGGGCCAGTATAACTCCCTCTTTGCTATTGGGCCCTGCAGAAGGCTTCTTGCGTGCAGCTTTCTTGAGCCGCATTTGGGTCTTAGAAGGCCCATGGCAGGTAGGTCACTTTGATTATCCCTTCTGTGCCAATAGGTCAGTGGGGGAGAAGGGAGCAGAAGCAAATTGTCAGTGAACAGAACCAGCCCCAGCCATAGTACCCTGAGAGAGCCCCAGGCCATCCTCTCAGGACGAGCAGGCTAACTCTTCTCAAGGCAGACTGCCTCAGACACCATGGCATGGTAGCTGAGGGGAAATGCTGCCTCTGTAGATGGTTGCTGGCTCCCATCCACTTTTGCTTCCCCTACTAATTCTTCCCGGTTTGTGAGCAGCAGGTCAAGAAGAGCTCTGCCCCGAGTTGGTTCCTCCAGCACTTGCACCAGGAAATTGATCCCTACATGAACCGCCAAGGAAAGAGCTATATTCCTGCGTTGCTGGGTCTTTGCTCTCATCATCTCTTCTACCACAGGAGTTTACTCCTGGAATAAACAGGCACCGCTCCAGGGCTGTCTGTGGAGTAGTGCCAATGTGACAAAGTTCCTCCTCTATCTTGGTGGGTCTTGCGCTTATTGGCGGATTTGCTTGCCTTGTAGCTTCACGGCAGCCCTCAGCTTGGCCGTTTTTCTGAACCCACAGTCCAGGTCGACTCCTCCTGTGTCTGACCAGGAGTTGGGAGGATTTGGGGGGAACCCGGGCCCGCCCTCTACTCCGGGTTCCATCCCAGGGGCCCTGTGGAATGCAGCTGTCTAGAGTGCCTCCTGGGACAGCTGTGCAACAGCTACAACTCCCTGGGCTACTTCCCCATGGCCTCCTCCCAACGCCTTCTTTATCCTCACCACAGGACCTTCCTCCTGGCGTCTGATAATGCTTGTACACCTCAGTCCTCCAACAGTCCGCGTTCTCACTCTCAGCTCCTAGCACCTCTTGCTCCCAGCTCCTCACACACACACCACAAACTGAAGTGAGCTCCTTTTTAAAACCCAGGTGCCCTGATTAGCCTGCCTTAATTGATTCTAGCAGCTTCTTGATTGGCTGAGGTATTCTAATCAGCCTGTCTGTCTTAATTGTCTCCAGAAGGTTCCTGATTGATATGGAACCTTCCCTGTTACCTTACCCAGGGAAAAGGGACCTACTTAACCTGGGGCTAATATATCTGCCTTCTGTTACTCTCCTGTAGCCATCTGGCCTGACCCTGTCACATATCCCCCCCCTCTGCTCAACACTATGGGGTTGGGCAACTTGGGACGTCAGGCAGTGTACTCGACAAACCATCTGCATTGCATGGTGGCTTCCAGCCCGGTGATGTATGGTGAATTGGAAAGGTTGTAAGGACAGGAACCATCTGGTCACTCTTGCATTCTTCTCTTTATTTCGCTGCATCCACTGGAGGGGTGCATGGTCGGTCACAAGGGTAAACCGTCGTCCCAGAAGGTAATAACGTAGTGTTTCCGTGGCCCATTTCACAGCTAGGCACTCTCTTTCAAACACAGCATACTTCTGCTCTCTCGGGAGGAGTTTCCAGCTGAGGTAGAGGATTGGGTGTTCTTCATCTCCGACCATCTGCGATAGGACAGCTCCCAATCCTACTTCAGATGCATCTGTTTGTAAAATGAATTCTTTGTTGAAGTCTGGGGCTATAAGCATGGGGTTACTGCAGAGGGCTGTCCATAGATCCATGAATGCTTTCTCTGCGGCATCTGTTCACTTCACCATGTCTGGACCTCAGGCTTTTATCAGGGCTGTCAGGGGACTCGCTCTGGTAGCAATATGGGGAATAAATCATCAGTAGTACCCCACCACACCCAGGAATGCCCGGTCTTGCTTTTTCCAATTCAGCCGGGGCCAATTTTGGATAGCCTCTAGTTTGTTTAGCTGGGGCTTGACCATGCTCCTTCCTACAATGTAGCTAAGGTATTTAGCCTTGGCTAGCCCTATAGCACACTTGGCTGGGTTGGCTGTGAGGCCAGCCCGTCTTAGCGAGTCCAGAACCGCTTCCACCTTTCCTAAGTGAGTTTCCCAGTAGGGGGTGTGAATAATCACATCATCCAAGTATGCCGCTGCATAACTGGTATGGGGCTGTAGGAGCTTGTCCATAAGACGCTGGAAGGTGGCAGGTGCCCCATGCAGTCCAAAAGGAAGAACAGTGTATTGAAACAGACCCTCTGGTGTAGAGAATGCCGTCTTTTCTTTCGCATCTTTGGCAAGGGGAATCTGCCAGTATCCCTTTGTTAAATCAAGGGTGTTCAAAAATCGGGCATTGCTCAGGCAGTCAACTAACTCATCGGTTCGGGGTATGGGGTATGCATCGAATTTGGATATCTCATTCAGCCAGCGAAAGTCATTACAAAACCTAGTGGTGCCATCAGGTTTGGGCACCAACACAACCGGGCTTGACCACTGACTGTGGGACTCTTCGATGACTCCCAGCTCCAACATCCTTTTTACCTCTGCCTTGATCTCCTCCCTTTTTGCTCCCTTAAAGTTACCTTTGCCCCAGGGTCTGTGATAATGTGGTGATATGCTTCAGTGGTCCGGCCTGGTTTGGTTGAAAACACGTCCTGGTATTGGTTGATCATCTCAGTTACCTCCTTCTTCTGGTTTGGTGTCAGATCAGTGGATATCCTGATCTGCTCCTGCATGTTATTTCCCTGGATTGGGGTCTCTTGGGCCACTACACACGCCTTTTGTTGGTGCCAAGGCTTTAAGAGGTTAATGTGATAAATTTGTTCTTGTTTCCGGCATCCTGGCTGCCGCACCTTGTAGGTTACTTCCCCCACGGGTTCAACCACCTCATAGGGCCCCTGCCATTGGGCCAAAAGCTTGCTTTCTGCCGTGGGTATCAACACCATCACCCGATCCCCTGGTTGGAACTGTCAGACTTTTGCCTGGCAATTTTGTAATGGGTTCGCTGGGCCGCCTGTGCCTTTTCCAAATGTTCCCATACAATAGGGGTGACCTGGGCTATCCTTTCTCACATCACTTTCCTTATCATTGCCTTGAGGTTTCAGTTAAACCTTTCTACCAGCCCATCGGTCTGCGGATAATAGACTGAAGTTCTCAGGGTATGTATATGGAGCAGCGTACAGAGGTCCTTCATTAGCTTTGACGTAAATGGGGTACCTTGGTCTGTTAATATCTCCTTTGGTAGCCCCACTTGGGCAAAGATCCCCACCAACTCTTTAGCTATCGTTTTAGAGGCCGTGTTCCGCAGGGGGACGGCTTCTGGGTAGCGAGTAGCATAATCCAGAACGACAAGTATATATTGGTGGCCCTGGGCTGTCTTCTCCAGGGGTCCCACTAGATGCATGGCTATTCACTCGAAGGGGACCTCTATGATAGGAAGGGGTACTAAAGGTGCCCTCAAGTGGGGACGGGGACTGTGCAGCTGACACTCCGGGCAGGACACACAGTACCTCCGCACTTCTTCATGTACTCCGGGCCAGAAGAATCGTCGCAGGACCCGTGCCAGGGTCTTCTCTACCCCCAAATGCCCCCCAAAAAGGTGACTATGGGCCAGACTTAATACAGCATTCTGGTGTCTTTGAGGTACTAGGATCTGTTGTACCTTCTGCCCCTGTACTGGTGCAATCCGGTATAAGAGATTCTTCTTCATTATGAAGTAGGGTCCTGGTTCCTGGGTTTTCCCTTCCACGGGGACCCCATCTATTTCGCTCATCTCCTTCCTAATGTTGTCGTACCTTGGGTCTTCAGCCTGGTCCCGTCCAAAATTTCCTTTCCCGGGGCTAATCTGCCCAAGATCTAGGGGGCCAGTCTCTGTTGCCTCTACTGGTTCAGAGGCATTAGGGTGTGGGTCAGAGTCGGGTGCTTCTCCTTCCTGGGTGGCCTCCTTTTCAGCTGCTTGGGTCAGCCTACCTACGAAAACGACCCTCTGGCTTTGGGCCAGTATTCAGTTTCCCAGGGCCTTAGCTGCCCTTCTTTCCCTTTTTGTCTTTCTACGCTGTCTGGGAGTGGAGAACAGATCTGAGGATATTTCAGAGAAGGTTGGGGGTTGACAGTCTAGTGTGGATGCCTCACTACTTTCAGGGCTTCCCCCTTTCTCCAATTCCCCTACTGGGAGTAAGTCTCCAAACCCTGGGAAGTCCCTCCCTATGAGCACCGCATATGGGAGTTTAGGGACTACACCTGCTGCTACCTCAGTAGTGTTCCCCTGAATCTCAATTTTTACTGGAATGGTGGGGTAATAACCAACTGTCCCATGGACGCATGTTATCCCTGTACGCTTAGCCCACAGCAGCTGACTACGCTTCATGAGCTTCCCCGAATCAACCAGTGCTGTGGTCTCTACCCCATTTAGCTTCACTGGTCTAGTGTACATATGTGGGGTTAGTGAGACCCCCCACAAGGTGGATTAGGGAGCATGGGTCTGCCCAGTTCCCCAGGTTACACTGCATAGGCTCCTCGGCATTGGGACACTGTGCAGCTATGTGTCCCCACTCCCTGCAGGCGTAACATCTGTATGGAGCCCTAGACGTTCCCCAGTCTCTTGGTTTGGGCAGTCTAACATCACGATCCTCTTTCCCCTCAGTGCTCCAACTCTTTGTGGCTTCTGGTGGGCCTTCAGCCCCTTTCTTTTTCCACCTGGGCTCTCCTGGTGGCCCAGTCCCCCGAGCTCTAGGGTTTGGTGCTGCTAGTTTAACCCGGGGTGCTTCTTCCTTAACTGGTCGGGTCAGCTCCCTCACCATCCTTTGCCTTTCTACCAGCACGACAACCTCGTCGTAGGTGGAGGGTTCGTTCTGGCTTACCCAGGCGTGAAGGTCTGGCGGTAGTCTTCTCATGTACCGGTCGATGACAAGAACCTCTAGTATCTTCTCCGGACTCCGGGACTCAATTCGTAACCACTTTCGTGCAAGATGGATGAGGTCATATAATTGGGACTGCTGGGTTTTGTTTTCCTGGTACCTCCACTCATGATATTGCTGGGCCCACACTGTGGTCGTTACCCCAGATCTGGCCAGGATCTCTGCTTTCAGCTGGGGGTAGTCTGCCGCAGCCTCTTCAAGCAGATCATAGTAGGCTTTCTGGACCTCCCCACACAAGAATGGAGCGAGGATGCCAGACCACTGTTCTTGGGACCAAGCCTCCCACAGGGCTGTCCTCTCAAAGGCCTGGAGGTATGCCTCTACATCATCCTCCCGCGTCATTTTCTGCAGCCAATTGCTGACCTGCATGATCTGCATCCCATCGTGGCCGTGGTTCAGCTCTGTAAGGGCCTTTACCTGGTTTACCAGTTCCCGCAACATAGCCCGGTCTTGAGCAGCCTGGTCCATCAGCAGGCGATTAGTCTCTTGCTGCAGCCGCACTGCCTCCAGTTGGGTGGCTGCCTGGACACGAGTAGCCTCCTGCTGGGCAGCCGTTGCTTGTATCAGTGCCCGCACTACCTCCTCCATTGTGGTGGGGGAAAAAAAAAACCCTCTCCCTTTCCCACACCCCCCACAACACCCTCCTTCTTCTGCCGCGCTGTGTACACCAAATCCCACTTCTCACACCAGTTGTGACAAAGTTCCTCCTCTACCTTGGTGAGTTTTTCGCTTATTGGCGGATTTGTTCTCCTTGGAGCTTCACAGCAGCCCTCAGCTTGGCCGTTTTTCTGAACCCACAGTCCAGGTCGACTCCTCCTGTGTCTGACCAGGAGTTGGGAGGATTTGGGGGGAATCCGGGCCCGTCCTTTACTCCGGGTTCGAGCCCAGGGCCCTGTGGAATGCAGCTATCTAGAGTGCCTCCTGGAACAGCTGTGTGACAGCTACAACTCCCTGGGCTACTTCCCCAGGGCCTCCTCCCAACACCTTCTTTATCCTCACCATAGGACCTTCCTCCTGGTGTCTGATAATGCTTGTACACCTCAGTCCTCCAACAGTCCATGCTCTCACTCTCAGCTCCTAGCACCTCTTGCTCCCAGCTCCTCACACACACACCACAAACTGAAGTGAGCTCCTTTTTAAAACCCAGGTGCCCTGATTAGCCTGCCTTAATTGATTCTAGCAGCTTCTTGATTGGCTGAGGTATTCTAATCAGCCTGTCTGTCTTAATTGTCTCCAGAAGGTTCCTGATTGATATGGAACCTTCCCTGTTACCTTACCCAGGGAAAAGGGACCTACTTAACCTGGGGCTAATATATCTGCCTTCTATTACTCTCCTGTAGCCATCTGGCCCGACCCTGTCACACCACTTACACCAGGTCTGAATTTGGCCAGGGGAGTTTGACTCCAGCCCCATCTGTTCTCTTATATAACCACAAAATCCTTATGCCATCGATTTGGCTTAAATGGGACACTTAGGATAAAAATAGCATGAATGGGAATCCACCCACTAAGGATCCTTCACGCCCCTCAGGTGGTGTGAAGGGCCCTTAAAGTGGTGTGCTGCTGAAGAAGAGCCACAGAGTCCCAGTGGCTGGTCATTACTAATCATCTGTCCTGTCCTAATTTTGGTTTCCCCTGTTTAATGTCTCCCTTGACCTGTATCTTACACTCGTGTATCATTAGCTGCCTGGTGCAGTGGGACTGAGGTGTGGGAGCCAGGGATGCCTGAGTTGTAGTCCTGGCCTTGACATGGAAAGTCACATTACCTCTGCCTCTCCAGTCTCTACACTGTAGGGATAGTACTCCAGGGCTCACCTCATAGGAGTGCTAGGTGGATTAAATAAGGTTTGTGCAGAACTTTCAGGATGTAAAGTGCTAATTATCCTTCACAGCACCCATGTGAGGTGGGGGAGTGCCCTTATCCCCATTCTATGGGTCAGGAAACTGAGGCACAGACTGGGAATGTGATTTGCCCAAGGGTTAGAGAGAGTGAAATTCGTCCCCGCAGGGGGCCTGCTTGAGGCCTAGATGAACCACTTAAATCCCACCTCAAACAGAGCTTAAGTGTGTTCTAAATGGAACAGAAGGCTTGCACTGACCCTCTGAAAAGGGGTGAGTTTTACCCCGACTGGTACGAAGGATGGCCCAGGGGACTACAGTAGGACTCAGGAAATCTAGGTTCAATTCCCAGCTTCCTCTGGGACCTGGGGGAAGTCACTGTATTTATCTTGTGCGTTAGTTTCCCACCTGTAATACAATGTGGATGAAACTTCACTATCTCACAGGGGGGTGTTGAGCATAACAATCCATTAATGACAGTGAGGTGTTGAGATGATGGTGAGGAATGCCAGATAGAGCAGTGAGTTATATGGAGGAGTTCGGATTACCATTTTGCTGCCCTAACCCCACACTCTTCAATTATAATTAAACACTTCTTGGACTCCATTCACAGTTAATTGCTGCCGTTTAGACCTGGCTGAAAAATTTTAGATGGAATAATTTTCTATCAGAAAATGCAGTTTTGTCACAATCGAAACATTTCAGAGGAATCCGTCGATTTTTATGAAATTTCCAATGGGGAAAAAGTAGCGATGAATTGTTTTGACGTTGTTGTTTCATTTCAGGGTTGAAATGTTTGGTTTTGCCTTTGTTTTGATTCATGTAGTTAAGGCTTTTATATTATAATAAAATAGTAAATTTAATATTACATTATACATAGATTTAATATGAGAGATAATCTGTTTAACATTATCAAAATTTAACATTTTGATGGTCCCAAATCTTTTTTTTTTTAAATTTTCATGCCCTGGGAAATTTCAAAATTTTGGCATTTCTCACTGCTTGGGAACAAAAAGAAGTTTCCAAATGCCAGAGTTTCCTGTGAAATGCAAACTCTGTTTTCCACCAGCTCTGCTAGTGATAAATAATAATAATACCCTTCTATTATATAGCACTTTTCATGAGTGGCTCTCTAAGCACTTCACAATGGAAGGCGGTATCACTACTCCCATTGTACAGATGGGAAAACTGAGGCACAGAGCAGGACAGCAAGTCTCCTCAGGCCTATTTCAATACTCTATCCATTAGGAAACACTGCCTCCTCACTATGTAGGCTGGTGGAGTTTGCATTTGAAGTGAGAGACAAACATAGCCCATTGTTTTCTCATGACATGGGATTTTTTTGATGTCTCATCATGCAGTATTATGGTGAATTATTTTACAGTGTCATGTCCCACCAAAGTGAAATGGGTTCTTGTCCCATTGACGTTAATGGGATTTTGTGTTGTCAGAATAACAGACAGGGTTATTGCTTTATTATATTACGCAGGTAGAGCAAGAATAGGAACAAAATGACTGCTGATTCAACTTATATGATTACAATATTGTTCTGCGAGCAGTTTGGGCAATCAACCTGTGGGAACATGTATGACATAAAGACAAATATTCAGGCTGAATCTGAAATAGGAATGAGTAGTTTTATGACCATTAATAACCTTTGATTCTGGATAAGCCAAGGCTGTGATAAGGGTAATGAAAACTCATGCTTCAGGGCATCAGAACACTTGCAAGGAGAAGGGAATGAATTTGTTCCTCCCCATTGAACAACTGGCTAAGCACATTATGAGTTCTTCTGCCCTTACTCTGAAGTCTTGAGTGTTAGCCATTTCTGGAGGCAGGATGCTGTGACCCAATGGAGAGATGGTTTGTTCCAGCACGCACTATTACTACCTGCTACAATGTCTTTCACTAGGCGAAGTCCCATTAAAATGAATGGGATGATTGCCCCATTAATCTCAGCCGTTCTTGGGCACAAAGAGTAATAGGCTTGGTGCATCTTCCTATGAGTAAAGAGGACAGGTCTTTCCAGAGGATTGCCCCATTAAATTCATACTGCCATTAACATCATGGGTAAGATTGGTGTGTGACTTCTTTGACTTTAATGTCGTTGTACGAGCAATGAATTTGGCTCCTCGAGCACCTGCAAGGGCAAGTCCCCGCCTGAAGGCCCCATCAAGTTTCAAGTTGTACCTAACTGACAGCCTAAGTCCACTTAAGCCCTCATGTTTAAGTGGTGCATATGCCTTGTACTGGCAGTAAATTCCACCTAGGAACTCAAGGGTACATGCCAGTCTGGTACAGGGAGAGGAAGAACTAGCAATGGTGTTGGTGACATGCTGTTTTCCTCTCATTAGGGGTTCTTTCTGGGAAAGTACCTGCAAGTTAAGGAAAGGGGGGGGGAAATCCAACACATACCCCTACCTTCCTCTGCTGACAAACTCAGCTGGTTGACTCCCCAAGTCTCCCAGCTGCCTTCAACTCTCTAGAATCATAGAATATCAGGGTTGGAAGGTACCTCAGGAGGTCATCTAGTCCAACCCCCTGCTCAAAGCAGGACCAATCCCGAACTAAATCATCCCAGCCAGGGCTTTGTCAAGCCTGACCTTAAAAATATCTAAAGAAGGAGATTCCACCATCTCCCTAGGTAACGCATTCCAATGTTTCACCATCCTCCTAGTGAAAAAGTTTTTCCTAATATCCAACCTAAACCTCCCCCACTGCAACTTGAGACCATTAGTCCTTGTTCTGTCATCTGCTACCACTGAGAACAGTCTAGATCCATCCTCTTTGCAACCCCCTTTCAGGTAGTTGAAAGCAGCTATCAAATCCCCCCTCATTCTTCTCTTCCACATACTAAACAATCCCATTTCCCTCAGCCTCTCCTCATAAGTCATGTGTTCCAGTCCCCTAATGATTTTTGTTGCCCTCCGCTGGACTCTTTCCAATGTTTCCACATCCTTCTTGTAGTGTGGGGCCCAAAACTGGACACAGTACTCCAGATGAGGCCTCACCAATGTCGAATAGAGGGGAATGATCACGTCCCTCGATCTGCTGGCAATGCCCCTACCTATACATCCCAAAATGCCATTGGCCTTCTTTGCAACAAGGGCACACTGTTGACTCATATCCAGCTTCTCGTCCACTGTAACCCCTTTGTCCTTTTCTGCAGAACTGCTGCCGAGCCATTCGGTCCCTAGTCTGTAGCGGTGCATGGGATTCCTCCGTCCCAAGTGCAGGACTCTGCACTTGTCCTTGTTGAACCTCATCAGATTTCTTTTGGCCCAATCCTCCAATTTGTCTAGGTGCCTCTGTATCCTATCCCTACCCTCCAGTGTATCTACCTCTCCTTCCAGTTTAGTGTCATCTGCAAACTTGCTGAGGGTGCAATCCACACCATCCTCCAGATCATTTATGAAGATATTGAACAAAACCGGCCCGAGGACCGACCCTTGGGGCACTCCACTTGATACTGGCTGCCAACTAGACATGGAGCCATTGATCACTACCCGTTGAGCCCGATAATCTAGCCAACTTTCTATCCACCTTATAGTCCATTCATCCAGCCCATACTTCTTTAACTTGCTGGCAAGAATGCTGTGGGAGACCGTGTCAAAAGCTTTGCTAAAGTCAAGGAAGAACACGTCCACCACTTTCCCCTCACTCACAGAGCCAGTTATCTCATCATAGAAGGCAATTAGATTAGTCAGGCATGACTTGCCCATGGTGAATCCATGCTGACTGTTCCTGATCAATTTCCTCTCCTCTAAGTGCTTCAGAACTGATTCCTTGAGGACCTGCTCCATGATTTTTCCAGGTACTGAGGTGAGGCTGACTGGCCTGTAGTTCCCAGGATCCTCCTTCTTCCCTTTTTTAAAGATGGGCACTACATTAGCCTTTTTCCAGTCGTCCGGGACCTCCCCCGATCGCCATGAGTTTTCAAAGATAATGGTCAATGGCTCTGCAATCACATCCGCCCACTGCTTTAGCATTCTCGGATGCAACGCGTCCGGCCCCTTGGACTTGTGCTCGTCCAGCTTTTCTAAATAGTCCCGAACCACTTCTTTCTCCACAGAGGCCTGGTCACCTCCTCCCCGTGCTGTGCTGCCCAGTGCAGTAGTCTGGGAGCTGACCTTGTTCGTGAAGACAGAGGCAAGAAAAGCATTGAGTACATTAGCTTTTTCCACATCCTCTGTCACTCAGTTGCCTCCCTCATTCAGTAAGGGGCCCACACTTTCCTTGACTTTCTTCTTGTTGCAAACATACCTGAAGAAACCCTTCTTGTTACTCTTAAATAGATGACTCAGTCCCACTGAGGAGAGAGTCCCCGACCACCACCACCCGCCTCCTTCTGTTGGGAGCGGTGGTCATGGAACCCCCAAACCTAGGACAGTGCATCTCATGCCTTCCAATAGCAAGGGGGCTTAATAAAGTTCCTTGTTCAGTACTAGTAGAAATTGACTCTTTCTATGCCATTTTTTCTTTTACCAATGTCACACGATAGTATGCAGCCATGGCAACCATTTTGTTCCCAGAGTTGCTATAGTGCCTTACAGAGGAGACACACCCACCCAAACTGCACTTTCTGCTGGAGACTTTACTTTTGTTCTTTCTTCATGTGACTCCCCAGCTGGTAGGCCTGGCACATGGACTCATGTGGAGGATGGCTCACAAGGTGGCAATGAGACAGCCCTGACAAGTGATAGTGCTTGTGGCACCTATGCCCTCAGCCAGTTGCTGTCAGTTTTGCTGGCTTGGCTGCCCGATGAATCCTGCCGGTGGCCAAATTCCGCAGCAATTAGTGGAAAGTGGGACAAACCCCCTTAGAATCGGGTGCTTGACACCAGGATGCTCCCTGTTTCAGGGACAGCTGTCACCCCTACTTTGCAGCCAGGCTTGGTCAACATTGAAGTGGGGGGCTGACCCACTCTCAGCCAGCCTGTGGAGGACTCTGGGATACCCCCGGCTTTAGGGATGGCACCTGTTGCCTCTGCAACCCTCCCAGCCCCCGGGCTGCCTTCTGAATAAACCACATTTATGGCAAGGTTCAGCCTGTTTAAATATTAAATAGGAAACCCATATAAATTAATGGTGCTGTTTTAAAATCTTCGGTTAAAGCTAGCCCTAATGGCACTGACAAATTGTCTCATTAGGGGACATTAATTTCTTGTCATTTATTTTAGCGAGTGAAGGTAAATGTGTGGCTCCCTTTCCCCATGGCACGTTGGCATCAAGCAGCCGGATCACAGGGAGGCCACCTAGGCCCATGAGAGACTAGTTAAGGATCAGACTGGGTAAATGAGCAGGCTGCAGGTAGGCTGAAATTCACTTCTGTGCTGAGGGCCAGCACCAGAACAAGGTGCCTCTTAAATGGTGCGTGTCGGGCCATGACCAGGGTGAGTCTCATCCCCACTAAAGACTGTGTGATACCTGGTCAGTGGGTATGTTATGGGTCCCCTTCTGTGACACTCAATAGACGCTATACATGGTTTCCTCATGCTTTTAGCTCTGGAGGTCCTCGGTTCAATCCCTGTTCTCAAAAGCACTTGATGTTGGTCTAAATCTGCTCCCAGTAAAGCCAATTGTAAAACTCTCATTGATTTCGACAGAAGCAGAGTTTGGCCAATGCTGAGAGGTGTTACTAGTCTCAGCCAGCATTACTAAGAGAAATGGTCAAAGCGTTATATGCAGATAATATGCTGGGTGAATGTGACCTTTGCAAATCATTCCTGATTCCTGTCAACACACTCATCATTTGGAAGCTTTAGCTGAATATTTTGGATGAACAATTCTCAGCCTGTCTGTAAGCTCTTTTGGGGTAGGGAGCATCATTTTTTTCTTCTGTGTTCGTACAGCGCCTAGCCCAGGGGAGGCCTGGCCCATCGCTGGGGTTCCAAAGCACTCCCACAATACAACCAGGGTAATAATAATAATGTGCTGTTTGTATACAGTTCATTTCTGCTCTTATTCTGGATGTTGTGATATTTGATTCTCGCCTGCCTTAGAGCTTATGTGGTTCCGGACATCTGTGTGCAAAGTGAGTGTAAAATCGGAGTGGTGGTAGAAGGACAATCCCGGGGGAATCATCTGTAGGGAGTGAAGCCGGGGCCTCTGCATCTAACAATAGCTGCTTCCCACTGCTCTTTCCACCTAGTGTGTAGAAGAGCAAAGGGTGGCCCAATGGGCAAAGCGATGGTGGTTCAGGCCCGTTGTAGTTTGCTGCCATCCCTGTCGGACGCTCACATCATATATTTTTCTGCATTTCCTTTCCCGTGACTGCTTGGAACAGCAGTACCAAGAACTAAATTTAAATTGTGCTGATTTGCAAGTGCCCCTTGGGCTGTGGTGCTTCAGAACAGCTGGTGCACAGCCCACTGGACTCTAGCCTGGGATCTGTGCCATGGGGTGCCCCAAATAAATTGCTTCCAGGGCTTAAGAGTTCATCAAGGCCCATATAATTCAGTTTTGCAAACGGTCTCTCTCTGCCCTGTCAGGTGAAGACAATGGATTGGGGTTTTCTTTTCTTTTGCTGGTGGGGCACTTTTCCTGGCTAACACAGCACATGTTGAGCTATATCTCTATCTATAAAAAGAGTGCAATAAATTATGTGTGGTGGGAATATTTTGTTTAAATCCCTGATAAACAGCTTTATTACACTGGAGTCCTTGATGAGCTTCCCACAGCACAAAACTCATTTAGCAGGCCCATAGACTCCCAAATCAGCAAGCCAAGGCTGTGCTGGGCCCACTGTCTTGCTTAGGTAGGCAGTTGATGTTCCACTGTTCTGTAGTGATCTTGTGGCAAAGTTGTCTATAAACTAGGGTCAGTGTTTTCACACCTGCATGTGGAGAGCCAGGCACAGGGGCCAGATTGTGAGATGCACATAGTCGCAGGTGCCCAAGTGTAAGAAGAGGGGCCTTAACCTGCATTCATCCTGCCCCTCAGCAGGCACATCCATCACCTGGGAGAATATTCCTGAGCAGCCGCTGCTGTACTGAAAGGTGCGTGTTGATTTGTGGAGGGCTGGGTGCGTCCTAAGTTTGTGGCATAGCGCAAAAGAGGGAGGACTGCTGGCTATTCCAGGGGATGAAATGGTCCTGCCCCTGCAATTTAGGTAGCCTCGCCTGTGCCACTTTCAGGGCTCTGCATTATGGCTCCCCCACAGACATGCACCCTCTCATCCCCTCAACACCCACCCATGGTTCTCCTACACTCTGCCAGTGCAGGGGAGATTCTCCCACTGCTGCATGGGGTGAGTGTCTGTGTCTATGGCCCTGGACAGAAGCCCGGGAAGATAGGAATTGCCAGATTGGATAAGACTCGTGGTCCATCTAGCCCAGCATCCAGTCTGTGACAACAGCCAGAGCTGGCTGTCAGAGGACGGTGTAAGAATGCCATAGTGGCAGATGTGGGATAATCTACCTCTCATGTAGGTATCATCCTGGTCTCTCAGGGTATGTCTACACTCCAGTAAGATGCCCGAGGCTGGCCCATGCCAGCTGACTTGGGCTGGCAGGGCTCAGGCTAAGGGGCTGTTTAACTGTGGTGTAGCTGTTCGGGCTCGGGCTGGAGCCTGGGTTCTAGGACCCTGCGAGGTGGGAGGTCCCAGTGTTTGGGCTGCAGCCTGAGCCTGAACATGTACATCACAATTAAACAGCCCCTTAGCCCGAGCCCAAGTCCTCTGGCATGGGCCAGCTGCAGGTGTCAATTTGCCCTTTAGACACAGGGCTAGTCAACACTCCTGCACTATAGCGCGTCAGGTGAAGACGCGCTATGCTGACGGGGGAGCGCTCTCCCGTTGACGTAACTACCCTACCTCAGCCAGATTGCGTCTCCTGCCAACATAGCACGATGTAACCTGCATCCCTCAGCAGGGGTGGCTTTTTCACACCCTTGAGCGACGTAACTTACATCCATGTCAGCGGTAGTGTAGACAAGCCCATAGTCATAGATCAGCTTAAGCCCTGAAGCCCAAGGTTTATTATCCTTTCCAGCCCTTTGGTCATCATTATCCTTCACTGAAACCGTCCCGCACCAGCCCCTTGTGTATTTACGAAAGCCGGGATGGTGCTGTTCATTCCCATTCATGCACCGTAGGAGAGTGAGCAGCAGGGTGCAGAGAAGAGTCAGTCATTTGATGCTGGGAGGCAGCTAGGATGGGAGCAGGAGGGCTGGTGGCAAAAGTCCTGCAGGCCTAGCAAGAAAAGCTGCCCCAAGTACATGGGATGGGTTGTCCACTGAGTACCCAGGACCGCAGCTTTCAAAGCCCCTAGCGCCTCAAGTGAAATGGATCTCAGCGTATCAACCTCAAAAGGCTAAAGAGCCGAGCTGACCCTGGAGAGATCAGCGACTTGTGGATCTCAAAGCACGCTCTTCTTTGACATTTCCCTGCTGAGATACTGACTTGCAGGTTGAAGGGCACCAAGGTATTTTTGGCCCTGACGCACACACTGTTGAGCCATCCTCTTTGGCTAAAGACATCGCTGTTATGCAGCGCAACACATCTGCAATTTTAGGGAGACTTTGAAATCTGTAGCAGCTGTGGCTTAGGAATGACTGCACGGCATGTGGAACGTGTGAAATCTTCCCCTAAGGTGGACTGGGAGAAGCAGTTGCTGATCTGTCTATTTCAAAAACATTGAGGGAAAGACGCACTTCGCAGCTTTGCATGGCTACCGGCTTCCACAAGATGTAATTTCCCCTTCTGTTACCTTATGCTACATAAGACTTTGCCAAAGTCACAGCTTGTTGCTCTTCCTCCTAACACAGCCCTGACAAAAAGAACAGGAGTACTTGTGGCACCTTAGAGACTAACAAACACGGCTGCTACTCTGAAACAGCCCTGACAGATTTGCTATCCAACTGCCTAAATGATAGCAAAAGCCTCACTGCAGGACAATCAAAGAGGCATTGGCTCCTCCTTGCAGCAGTATCTGATGCAGAGGTGGTCCAGTCTACGTCCTAATTCTTAACTGCCGAGTTAGCTCAGGTGATCAGCACCTGGATCTGAGCACCCTGGTTAGCCTAGCCTGCAAAGCCCTGCCTGTGTGACTGAGGCCTTGTGTACACTACGAAATTAGGTCGAATTTATAGAAGTCGGTTTTGTAGAAAGCGTTTTTATACAGTCGATTGCGTGTGTCCCCACACAAATGCTCTAAGTGCATGTAGTCGGCGGAGTGTGTCTGCAGGACCGAGGCAACCGTCGACTTCCAGAGCATTGCACCGTGGGTGGCTATCCCAAAGTTCCCGCAGTCTCCACCGCCCATTGGAATTCTGGGTAGAAATCCCAATGCCTGAGGGGCAAAAACATTGTCATGGGTGGTTCTGGGTACATATCGTCAGGCCCCCCTTCCCTCCCTCCCTCCGTGAAAGCAACGGCAGACAATCGTTTTGCACCTTTTTTCCTGGGTTACCCGTGCAGACGCCATACCACGGCAAGCATGGAGCCCGCTCAGCTCACCGTCACCGTACGTCTCCTGGGTGCTGGCAGACGTGGTACTGCATTGCTGCACAGCAGCAGCTCATTGCCTTTTGGCAGCAGACAGTGCAGTATGACTGGTAGCCGTCGTCGACGTAGTCCAGGGTGCTCTTTTAACCAACCTCGATGAGGTCAGGGGCACCTGGGCAAACATGGGAGTGACTCAGTCAGGTCATTTCCCTTTCAAGTTTCATCTTATGTCTTTTAATCAGCAGCCAGGAGAAGACGATGGCCAGCAGTCATACTGCACTGTCTTCTGCCGAGCACCCAGGAGATGACGATGGCTAGCGGTCGTACTGCACAGTCTGCTGCCAGCAAGGTGTATAAAGATAGATGAAGTGGATCAAAAGAAGAAATAGACCAGATTTGTTTTGTATTCATTTTCTCCTCCCTCCCTCCGTGAAATCAACGGCCTGCTAAACCCAGTTTTGAGTTCTATCCTTGAGGTTTTGAGTTCTATCCTTGAGGGGGCCATTCTGTTTCTCGCAAAGCCACCCTCTTTGTTGATTTTAATTCCCTGTAAGCCAACCCTGTAAGCCATGTTGTTGGTCGCCCCTCCCTCCATCTGAGCAACGGCAAACAATCGTTTCGCGCCCTTTTCCCTGGATTGCCCAAGCAGGAGCAGACGCCATAGCGCAGCAAGCATGGAGCCCGTTCAGCTCACCGCAGCAGTTATGACCATTGTAAACACCTCGTGCATTATCGTGCAGTTTATGCAGAACCAGCGCCTGAAAAACCAGGCGAGGAGGTGACGGCAGCGCGATGATGAGGACATGAACACAGATTTCTCTAAAACCGCGGTCCCCCGCAATTTGGAGATCATGGTGTTAATGGGGCAGGCTCATGCCATGGAACGCCGATTCTGGGCCCGGGAAAGAAGCACAGAGTGGTGGGACCACATAGTGTTGCAGGTCTGGGATGATTCCCAGTGGCTCCGAAACTTTCGCATGCGTAAGGGCACTTTCATGGAACTTTGTGACTTGCTTTCCACTGCCCTGAAGCACCAGAATATCAAGATGAGAGCAGCCCTCACAGTTCACAAGTGAGTGGCAATAGCCCTGTGGAAGCTTGCAATGCCAGACAGCTACCGGTCAGTCGGTAATCAATTTGGAGTGGGCAAATCTACTGTGGGGGTTGCTGTGATGCAAGTAGCCAACTCAATCATTAAGCTGCTGCTATCAAAGGTAGTGACTCTGGGAAATGTGCAGGTCATACTAGATGGCTTTGCTGCAATGGGATTCCCTAACTGTGGTGGGGCTATAGATGGAACCCATATCCTATCTTGGGACCGGACCACCAGGGCAGCCAGTACATAAACCGCAAGGGGTACTTTTCAATGGTGCTGCAAGCACTGGTGGATCACAAGGGATGTTTCACCAACATCAACGTGGGATGGCCGGAAAAGGTTCATGACGCTCGCGACTTCAGGAACTCTGGTCTGTTTAAATGGCTGCAGGAAGGGATTTACTTCCCAGACCAGAAAATAACTGTTGGGGATGTTGAAATGCCTATAGTTATCCCTGGGGACCCAGCCTACCCCTTAATGCCCTCGCTCATGAAGCCGTACACAGGCACCCTGGACAGTAGTCAGGAGCTGTTCAACTATAGGCTGAGCAAGTGCAGAATGGTGGTAGAGTGTGCACTTGGACGTTTAAAGGGTCACTGGCGCAGTTTACTGACTTGCTCAGACCCCAGCGAAACCAGTATTCCCATTGTTATTGCTGCTTGCTGTGTGCTCCACTATCTCTGTGAGAGTAAAGGGGAGACGTTTGTGGCGGGGTGGGAGGTTGATGCAAATCGCCTGGCCGCTGAATACGCGCAGCCAGACACTAGGGCGGTTAGAAGAGCACAGCAGGAAGTGCTGTGCATCAGAGAAGCTTTGAAAACCAGTTTCATGACTAGCCAGCGTACTGTGTGACACTTTTGTTTGTTTCTCCTTGATGAAAACCCACCCCCGTGGTTGCCTCTAAATTCCCTGTAAGCCACCCACCCTCCCCCCTTTGATCACAGCTTGCTTGCAAAGAAAATAAAGTCACTATCATTTAAAAAACATGTATTCTTTATTAAATGAGTATAAAAATAGGGAGATAACTCACAAGGTAGCCCAGGTGGGGTGTGGGAGGAGGGTAGGAGGGAAGGAAAAGGCCACTTTAAAACTTGTTGAATGCCAGCCTTCTGTTGCTTGGGCTGTGCACTGGGGTGGAGTGGTTGGGTGCCCGGAGCCTCCCCCCGTGTTCTTGGGTGTCTGGGTGAGGAGGCGATGGAATTTGGGGAGGAGGTAGAGCGGTTAAGCAGGGGCTGCAGCGGCAGTCTGTGATCCTGCTGCCGTTCATGAACCTCCACTGGACGCCGGAGCATGTCCGTTTGATCCCGCAGTAGGCCCAGCATTGCCTCATGCCTCCTCTGATCTTCCTGCCGCCACCTCTCCTCACATTCATCGGCCACCATCCTGTACTGTGCTGTTGTGTCCCTCCACACATTCTGCTGAGCTCTGTCAGTGCCGGACGACTGCATGAGCTCAGAGAACATGTCATCGCGTGTGCGTTTTTTTCGCCGCCTTATCTGAGATAGCCTTTGGGACAGAGGAGGGAGGCTTGAAACATTTGCAGCTGCTGGAGGGAAAAAAGGGAGTGAAGTATTTAAAAAGATACATTTTACAGAACAATGGCTATACTCTTTCACGGTGAACAATGCTATTCACATTACATAGCACATGTGATTTTGGTACAAGGTCGTATTTTGCATCTTATATTGAGTGTCTGCGGCTTTGGTGTTAGAGATCACACAGGCAGGGCCAGGCAACAGAATTCGGCTTGCAGGCGGCCATGGTGAGCCATAGTCTTTCGGCTTCTGCAGCCTTCATAACAGCAGCCCCCTCCTTTCCCATACCAAGCAAAGCCCGTTGAGTTGGCCATTTAGTGCTGCAGTTTTCCTGTTAACGTGCAGCAGCAGAAACCAAATTAACCCCCTCCCTCCATCCAATTCTCTGGGATGATCTCTTTTCCCCTCCCCACACCACCTGGCTGGTATCAGGGAAGATCCCTGCTAGCCAAACGTGAACAGCTCAGTGCCAATGGCCCCCACGTGGCTAACTGCGGGGAGGATTTCTTTTCAGCACAGGCAAACAGCCCAGTAGGAACGGGCACCTCTGAATGTCCCCTTAATCAAATTCCCCTATTTCAGCCAGGTTACCATGAATGATATCACTCTCCTGAGTATAACGCAGAGAGATAAAGAACGGATGTTGTTTGAATGCCAGCACCAGGCTGTTTGAACACCAGGACCATACGCTGCCAGGCTTTGTCATGCAATGATATCAGATTACTTGCTACTAGCATGGCATGGTAAAGTGTCCTACCATGGAGGACAGAATAAAACTGCTCTCCCCAGAAACCTTCTGCAAAGGCTTTTAGAGTACCTCCAGGAGAGCTTCATGGAGATGTCCCTGGAGGATTTCCGCTCCATCCCCAGACATGTTAACATACTTTTCCAGTAGCAGTACTGGCCACGAATGCATCCCAAGTCCTCAGGGCTACTTAATCATTAAAAAACGCTTGCTTTTATAACATGTATTATATTTAAAAAGGTACACTCACCAGAGGTCCCTTCTCCGGCTTCATTGGGTTGGGAGGATATTTCAGTCAGGGTGACAAAAAGATCCTGGCTGTCGGGGAGAATGGTGTGCTGTGTGCTCTCCCCAAGCTCATCTTCCTCCTCCTCATCTTCCCCATCTGCAAAATCCTCAGCCATGGCGGAGAGTACCCCATCATCGGAGTCCACGGACAGGGGTGGGGTAGTGGTCGCGGCCCCCCCCTAGAATTGCATGCAGCTCAGCGTAGAAGCAGCATGTCTGGGGCTCTGTCCCAGAGCGTCTATTTGATTCTCTGGTTTTCTGGTATGCTTGTCTGAGCTCCTTAAATTTCACGCGGCACTGTGTTGCGTCCCTGATGTAGCCTCTGTCCGTCATGGCCTCGGAGATTTTTGGAAATGTTTTGGCATTTCGTCTTTTGGAATGTAGTTCTGATAGCACGGATTCCTCTCCCCATACAGCGATCAGATCCAGTACCTCCCGTTTGGTCCATGCTGGAGCTCTTTTTCAATTCTGGGACTGCATGGTCACCTGTGCTGATGAGCTCGCCTGGCCAAACAGGAAATGAGATTCAAAAGTTCCCAGGGCTTTGCCTGTACACCTGGCCAGTGCATCTGAGTTCAAAGTGCTGTCCAGAGCGGTCACAATGGTGCACTGTGGGATAGCTCCTGGAGGCCAATACCTTCGAATTGCATCCACACTAACCCTAATTCGAAACGGTGATGTCGATTTCAGTGCTAATCCCCTCATTGGGGAGGAGTACAGAAATCAGTTTTAAGAGCCCTTTATGTTGAAAAAATGGCTTCGTTGTGTGGAGAGGTGCAGGGTTAATTCGGATTTAATGCTGCTAAATCCAACATAAACTAGTGGTGTAGACCAGGCCTGAGTCCTCACTGGTGCTACGCTCCACTGTGGGTGCCTCTAGGGCTTCTGGGGCCACATCCCATGGTTCTGCAATAAGTTGAGCTGCTCTGTGATTATTTCTGGATGAATTGTCTGTCCTTGTGGGCACACGAAGAATTGTGGGACGGCACTGGAGAACTATCAGCACTTGAGAGATTTAGCATGTGTCCTTGGGTTACCAGCCCAAGTGAAAGCAGCACCTGGGATCTAACTCACCCCCAGCTGGGCCAGCTAGCCCTGGCCGATAGCACCACTAAATTCAGATGAAAGGTTTTGTGCATGGACAGAAGGAGGGTTTGGGGCAAACCCAAGTAAGGGCCCAAGTTAACTCTGCAGTGAAGACATAACTGGAGTCCAACCCACTGTCTCTCAACAGTGCTACCAGTGGGGTCAGGGCCCTTGTGTGAAGTACTCTGTGGCCTTGCTCTGGAGGAAGGAGCTAAAATACAGCCGATCACAAGAAAAAACGCTTTTCAATATTCTTGTTTATGTTGTGGTAGTTGCCTAGTCATGGGGCTGCCATCCTGTTTAACGATCACACATTTATTCAGCTGTTGGGAACCATGGGCCCAAGAATGGCTTGATATTACATTGACCCTATCATGCTAGGCCCCGTACAAGGGCAGAACAAAAAGATGGGCCCTGCTGCCCAACTTGACCTGAATTTAGCCCACATGTGGTGAGCTTGTAGCACGCTGCTATAAAGCTGTCATGGGATAAGAGAGAAGGTCCTCTCATGGATCGGTAACTGGTTAAAAGATAGGAAACAAAGGGTAGGAATAAATGGTCAGTTTTCAGAATGGAGAGGTAAATAGTGGTGTCCCCAGGGATCTGTACTGGGACCAGTCCTATTCAACATATTCATAAACGATCTGGAAAAAGGGATAAACAGTGAGGTGGCAAAATTTGAAGATGATACAAAACTGTTCAAGATAGTTAAGTCCAAAGCAGACTGTGAAGCATTACAAAGTGATCTCACACAACTGGGTGACTGGGCAACAAAATGGCAGATGAGATTCAATGTTGATAAATGCAAAGTAATGCACACTGGAAAACATAATCCCAGCTATATGTACAAAACGATGGGGTCTAAATTAGCTCCTACCACTCAAGAAAGAGATCTTGGAGTCATTGTGGATAGTTCTCTGAAAACACCCACACAATGTGCAGTGGCAGTCAAAAAAGTGAACAGAATGTTGGAAATCATTAAGAAAGGGATAGATAATAAGACAGAAAATATCATATTGCCTCTGAATAAATCCATGGTACACCCACATCTTGAATACTGCATGCAGACGTGGTCACCCCATCTTAAAAAATATATAATGAAATTAGAAAAGTTTCAGAAAAGGGCAACAAAAATGATTAGGAGTATGGAACAGCTTCCATGTGAGGAGAGATTAATAAGATTGGGACTTTTCGGCTTGGAAAAGAGATGACTAAGGCGGGATATGATTGAGGTCTATAAAATCATGACTGGCGTGGAGAAAGTAAATAAGAAAGTGTTATTTACTCCTCATAACACAAGATCTAGGGGTCACCAAATGAAATTAATAGGCAGCAGGTTTAAAACAAATAAAAGGAAGTATTTCTTAACACAACACATAGTCAATCTGTGGAACTCTTTGCCAAAGGAATTTATGAAAGCCAAGACTATAACAGGGTTCAAAAAAGAACGAGATAAATTCGTGGAAGATAGGTCCATCAATTGCTATTAGCCAAGATGGGCATGGATGGTGTTCCTAGCCTGTTTGCCAGAGGCTGGGAATGGGCGACAGGGGCTGGATCACTTGATGATTACCTGTTCTGTTCATTCCCTCTGGGGCACCTGGCATTGGCTGCTATTGGAAGATCAGATACTGGGCTAGATGGACCTTTGGTCTGACCCAGTCTGGCCATTCTTACGTTCTTATGACTCCCATTAGACAGAGTTTTTGGAGAGAGCTGAGAGGTGTGTTCACACAGCATGGAACAGGTTGAGAGGCGCTGTTGTGTAGCTCACTGGCTGGCGTAATTCATTTATGAAGGAATAAAGACAAGTGCAAAGTACTTCACTTAGGAAGGAAAAACCAAATGTACAAATACAAAATGGGGAATAACTGGCTAAATGGTAGCACAGCTGAAAAAGATCAGGGGGTTATAGTGGATCATATATTGAATATGAGTTAATAATGTGATGCTGTTGTGAAAAAGGCTAATATAATCTCGGGTTGTATTAACAAGGTTGTCATATGTAACACACAGAAGGTAATTATCCCACTCCACTCAACACTGGTGAGGCCTCAGCTAGGGCACTGTGCCCAGTTCTGGGCACTCTCCTTTAGGAAAGATGTGGACAAATTGGAGAGTCCAGAAGACAGCAACAAAAATGATTAAAGGTTTAGAAAAGATGACCTATAGGCTGGGAGGAAGGGTTAAAAAAACAGTTTAGTCTTGAGAAATGAAGACTAAGGGGGACTTGATAATAGTCTTCAAATATATTACGGGCTGTTATAAAGAGGACAATGATCAATTGTTCTCCACGTGCACTGAAGGTAGGACAAGAAGTGATGGGCTTAATCTGCAGCAAGGGAGATTTAGGTGAGAGATTATTAGGAAAAGCTTTTGATCTATTCAGGTAGCTAAGCTCTGAAACAAGCTTCCAAGGGTGGTTGTGGAGTCCCCATCTGTCATAAATATAAAGGGAAGGGTAACCACCTTTCTGTCCACAGTGCTATAAAACCCCTCCTGGCCAGAGGCAAAACCCTTTCACCTGTAAAGGGTTAAGAAGCTCAGCTAACCTGGCTGGCACCTGACCCAAATGACCAATGAGGAGACAAGATACTTTCAAAGCTGGGGGAAACAAAGGATCTGTCTGTCTGTGTGACGCTTTTGCCGGAAACAGATCAGGAATGCAGCTCCGAACTCCTGTAAAAAATTAGTAAAAGTAATCTAGCTAGAAATGCGTTAGATTTCCTTTGTTTAATGGCTGGTAAAATAGCTGTGCTGAATGGAATGTATATTCCTGTTTTTGTGTCTTTTTGTAACTTAAGGTTTTGCCTACAAGGATTCTCTATGTTTTGAATCTGATTATCCTGTAAGGTATTTACCATCCTGATTTTACAGAGGTGATTCTTTTACCTTTCCTTTAATTAAAATCTTCTTTTAAGAACCGGATTGTTTTTCATTGTTCTTAAGGTCCAAGGGTTTGGGTCTGTGTTCACCTATGCAAATTGGTGAGGATTTTTATCAAGCCTTCACCAGGAAAGGGGGTGTAGGGCTTGGGGGGATATTTTGGGGGAAGACATCTCCAAGTGGGCTCTTTCCCTGTTCTTTGTTTAACACGCTTGGTGGGAGCAGCATAGGGTTCAAAGACAAGGCAAAGTTCGTACCTTGAGGAAGTTTTTAACCTAAGCTGGTAAGAATAAGCTTAGGGGGTCTTTCATGCAGGTCCCCACATCTGTACCCTAGAGTTCAGAGTGGGGAAGGAATCTTGACATGATGGCAGAGCGGTGGGATCACTTTGAGATCATTTTGAGATTTTTTTTAGATCATTTTGAGATAATTTTTGAACCAGAAGCACAGCAAGATTTTAAAAGGTTTTGTAAAAGAGGATTGCAGCTGTAAATTCTATGTACCTGCCTGGGGGGACAGAGCAGCAGGCATAACAAAAGGGATCTTTCTTTTTTGAGCTGGAGTTTTCTCTACCTAAAGGCAGGGTAGTTAACCTCCTGCAGGGAAATTCACAAGTTTTTCACAGACCTGAAGAGGGTTTTTTGGTTTGTTTGTTTTGTTTTTTAGCTAAGAGCAGCTAGAGGCTTTTTTTGTCTATTTGCCTGGAGACAGAGGTGTTTTTTTAAAGGATTGTTCTGTAGGCTGAGAATAGCTATCAGAGAACATAGGTATCGGGTTACAGCACGGCAAAATTTTACAAGCCAGGGTTTTTTTTGTTTTTGTTTTGTGGTTTTCTTTCTAACTCTCGGGTGTAAAGTTAGTTAAAACAGAGAGGCTCAGATGACAGAAACCAAGGCACAACACAAACTGGAGTTAACCAGACTGGAGGCAGCAAAAGAGGCAGAAAAAGTCCTAGAGGCTGCCCACAGGAGAGCTGTGGAGGCAAAGGACAAAGAAATGGAGGCAAAGGACAAAGAAATGGAGGCAGCAAAAGAGGCAGAAAAAGCCCTAGAGGCTGCCCACAGGAGAGCTGTGGAGGCAAAGGACAAAGAAATGGAGGCAGTGAAAGAGGCAGAAAAAGCCCTAGAGGCTGCCCACAGGAGACTGTGGAGGCAAAGGACAAAGAAATGGAGGCAGTGAAAGAGGCAGAAAAAGCCCTAGAGGCTGCCCACAGGAGAGCTATGGAGGCAAGGGAAAAAGAACTGGAGGAGAAGGAAAAAGAGAGGAAGCATGCACTGGAGATGGAGAAGGCAAAGGCTCAGCAGAATTTACCAACAAACCCTAGCAATCCTTCTCCAGGTACCACTTCCCATCCCAGAAGTTTCCCCACCTACAAGGCAGGCGATGATACCGAGGCCTTCTTAGAAAACTTCAAAAGGGCCTGCCTTGGGTAGAGCATCTCTACAGACCAATACATGGAAGAGCTGAGGCTGCAGCTCATTGGACCCTTAGCCGAGGTGGCAGCTGAAATGCCTAAGGAACACATGAACAAGTATGAACTGTTTAAAACCAAGGCGAGAGTCAGAATGGGACTAACACCCGAGCATTCCCGTCGGCGACTCAGAGCCCTAAGCTGGAAACCAGACGTGTCATTTACCCGACATGCCTACCACATTGTGAACCATTGGGATGCCTGGATATCAGGAGCAAGTGTTAAATCTCCAGAAGATTTATGCTTCCTAATGCAAATGGAGCAATTCTTAGAGGGTGTTCCTGAGGAAATAGAAAGATACATCCTAGATGGGAAGCCCAAAATTGTAATCGAGGTGGGGGAGACTGGAGCCAAAAGGGTGGAGGTGGCAGAAAAGAAAAAAAACTAGTCACAGTTGGAGCGGATACCAGAAGGGACAACCTCAGACCACACCCTACTACTGGGGGCAGCCCAAGGCCCCAACTACACCCCAAGGAACACTCCAGACACCTTATCGTCCTGCCACACCGTTCTCCAGCAACCCACCTCACCCCAATGACCCATCAGCTGGACGATGTTTTACATGTAATGAGCCGGGGCATAAAGGCCAACTGCCCCCAAAACCCCAACAGATTACAGTTCATTGCACCAGAATCACACCAGAGGTCCTCAGGCCCAGATACCTCCCAGATACCCTCAGAGCGGAGGGAAACTGTGAGTGTGGGTGGGAAGAAGGTCACCGCATGGAGGGACACCGGAGCACAAGTGTCAGCTATCCATGCTTCCTTAGTGGACCCCAATTTAATCGACCCAGAGATCCAAGTGACAATTCAACCCTTCAAGTCAAACTCTTTTGACTTGCCTACAGCCAAGTTGCTGGTCCAGTACAAGGGCTGGTCAGGAACATGGACTTTTTCAGTCTATGATGATTATCCCATCCCCATGCTGTTGGGGGAAGACTTGGCCAATCATGTGAAGTTAGCCAAGAGGGTGGAAATGGTCACCCGCAGCCAGGCTAAGCAAGCTGTCACACCTAGCTCTATTCCGGAAACTTCTACTAGGACCTGGTCAGAGGTGACGGAGCCAGACCCCATGCCAACGTCAGCAACAGCAGTAGTGGATCCAGTCCCAGAGACCCAGACAGAGCCAGTCCCAGAATCAGACCTGGCGGAACAACCAGCACCAGAACCAGTGCCAGCACTGAATGCAGTGCTCGCAACCCCAACACCAGAGGGCCCCACCGAACCTGCACCAGCAGCAGCAGATAACCCTACACAAGAGGCTCAGCCAGAGCCTGAACCCCAACATAGTGCACCAGCAGAGAGCGGTTCACAGTCAACGGAAACAGCCCCATCACCTGCATCGCTTCCAGAGGGAACAAGCCAAAGTCCACAATCCATTGAGGAACTGATGTCTCCAGCATCAAGGGAACAGTTCCAGGCTGAACAGGAAGCAGATGAAAGCCTCCAGAGAGCTTGGACCGAGGCACGGAGCAACCCATCGCCTCTCAGCTCTTTTCATCGATCCTGGTTTGTTGTAGAAAGAGGACTTTTATACAAGGAAACTCTTTCTGGTGGGCACCAGGAAAACTGGCATCCTCAGAGACAGTTGGTAGTTCCAACTAAGTACAGGGAAAAGCTCTTGAGCTTAGCCCACAATCACCCTAGTGGCCATGCTGGGGTGAACAGGACCAAAGACCGTTTGGGGAGGTCATTCCACTGGGAGTGAATGGGCAAGTCCACAGTGCTATAAAATCCCTCCTGGCCAGAGGCAAAACCCTTTCACCTGTAAAGGGTTTTGCCTCTGGCCAGGAGGGATTTTATAGCTCTGTGGACAGAAAGGTGGTTACCCTTCCCTTTATATTTATGACACCATCACTGGAAGTTTTTAAGATCAGGTTGGACAAACCCCTGTCAGGGCTAGTCTTGGTTCACTCGGTCCTTCCTCAGCACAGACGGCTGGACTTGATGAGTTCTCGAGGTCCCCACCTTTCTACGATTCTATGTTTCATTATTTTAATGCTGTGGCGGTTCTGTTGTAATATTAATTGGGCATCTAGAGCCTCATGTGGGCATCTTTTTATTATTATTATTTCTCTTGAAATACATCAATAAATGAACAAGAACTGGAACTTGTATATCCAGTTCTGTGGGCCATCTGAGATTCAGAGCTTGCTCTGTATCTACAACTGCCATCAAATCCATTGTGAAAGCCTGATTTTCAAAGTGCCTCAGATGTCAATGTAGTGCCAATCTTTAAAAAAGGGAAGAAGGAGGATCCTGGGAACTACAGGCCAGTCAGCCTCACCTCAGTCCCTGGAAAAATCATGGAGCAGGTCCTCAAAGAATCAATCCTGAAGCACTTACATGAGAGGAAAGTGATCAGGAACAGTCAGCATGGATTCACAAAGGGAAGGTCATGCCTGACTAATCTAATCGCCTTTTATGATGAGATTACTGGTTCTGTGGATGAAGGGAAAGCAGTGGATGTATTGTTTCTTGACTTTAGCAAAGCTTTTGACACGGTCTCCCACAGTATTCTTGTCAGCAAGTTAAGGAAGTATGGGCTGGATGAATGCACTATAAGGTGGGTAGAAAGCTGGCTAGATTGTCGGGCTCAACGGGTAGTGATCAATGGCTCCATGTCTAGTTGGCAACCGGTGTCAAGTGGAGTGCCCCAGGGGTCGGTCCTGGGGCCGGTTTTGTTCAATATCTTCATAAATGATCTGGAGGATGGTGTGGATTGCACTCTCAGCAAATTTGTGGATGATACTAAACTGGGAGGAGTGGTAGATATGCTGGAGGGGAAGGATAGGATACAGAAGGACCTAGACAAATTGGAGGATTGGGCCAAAAGAAATCTGATGAGGTTCAATAAGGATAAGTGCAGGGTCCTACACTTAGGATGGAAGAATCCAATGCACCGCTACAGACTAGGGACCGAATGGCTAGGCAGCAGTTCTGCGGAAAAGGACCTAGGGGTGACAGTGGACGAGAAGCTGGATATGAGTCAGCAGTGTGCCCTTGTTGCCAAGAAGGCCAATGGCATTTTGGGATGTATAAGTAGGGGCATAGCGAGCAGATCGAGGGACGTGATCGTTCCCCTCTATTCGACACTGGTGAGGCCTCATCTGGAGTACTGTGTCCAGTTTTGGGCCCCACACTACAAGAAGGATGTGGATAAATTGGAGAGAGTCCAGCGAAGGGCAACAAAAATGATTAGGGGTCTAGAGCACATGACTTATGAGGAGAGGCTGAGGGAGCTGGGATTGTTTAGTCTGCAGAAGAGAAGAATGAGGGGGGATTTGATAGCTGCTTTCAACTACCTGAAAGGGGGTTCCAAAGAGGATGGCTCTAGACTGTTCTCAATGGTAGCAGATGACAGAACGAGGAGTAATGGTCTCAAGTTGCAATGGGGGAGGTTTAGATTGGATATTAGGAAAAACTTTTTCACTAAGAGAGTGGTGAAACACTGGAATGGGTTACCTAGGGAGGTGGTAGAATCTCCTTCCTTAGAGGTTTTTAAGGTCAGGCTTGACAAAGCCCTGGCTGGGATGATTTAACTGGGACTTGGTCCTGCTTCGAGCAGGGGGTTGGACTAGATGACCTTCTGGGGTCCCTTCCAACCCTGATATTCTATGATTCTATGATTCTATGATTCTATGTCCCTCCTCACAAGTCTGTAAATTTGGCCCTTATCTGTCTATCAATTTCATAAAGCAACAGCTGATTTCATATTGTTTCACTGCAGGCTTCTTCTTCCCCCCTTCTTCATAACAGGCAATACCCCTGTACGCATGGAAGTTCAGTGCTATGGGCTAGTGTGGTCATGGTGGAGTGAGAAGTGTCTTATATGCAGCATCTGGGATATTTACATCTCATGGTTCCTTTATGATCAGAAAAGGGAAAAATGGAAAATAGGCAAATAAAACAAAACAAAGCCATGTTTTTAAGAAGGTGCCTGCCCAAGCTGTGATGTTATATTCTTGGCTTTCATGTTATACCAATAGTGTATCAAAGAAAACAAAACCAGATTCTAATGTCTATAGTAAAGGAACAGATCTTTAGTCTGGATTGGAGGGAGTGTGAGCTAGTGCATAGGGCATGGAAATGCGACTCTGGAGTTCTATTTGTGCCACTGGCCTGCTGTGTGAACTCTGGCAAGTCACTGCATCTGTCTGTGCCTCAGTTTCCCCCTACTTTTTGTCTATTTAGACTGCAAACTCTGTATACATACAGCACCTAGCCCAAATGGGGCCCTGATCTCAGGTGGGCCTTCTAGAGCCACTGTAATGCAAATAATAGGTATTAGTAATATGGCAAAAGCAATTGACTTGGGTATTGTTCTTTTCCACATGACACACTCCAGGTCTGTGTAACACGCTTGTGAATGAATATATCAAGGTAAGTCTTTTTGAACCAATCTAAATACAGTCCTGTCAAGGTTCATTCTAAACCTCCTATTTTTTGAAGTGTAGTTTTCTTTTTTCCCCATTATTTTCACCAAAATCTGGCTGACATCTTATCAATCATACTCCTACAAGGAGAAGTGTAACAAAAATTTAAAAACCCTCCCGCCTGCATTACAAGACAGCTGAGTTGTAACATGTTATCCTTAAACATACAGTGGCTGTAATTACAGATGGGGAGCTCAACCACCAGCTAATACAGCACTTTGACCAGGAGATT
The DNA here is from genome assembly GCF_015237465.2 of Chelonia mydas. Lineage (NCBI taxonomy): Eukaryota > Metazoa > Chordata > Testudines > Cheloniidae > Chelonia > Chelonia mydas. The sequence continues at coordinate 14,579,146 of NC_051259.2, read as the reverse complement.
TCAAAGCGCTTTACAAAGGAGGTCACTATCACAATCCCCACTTTACAACTGGGGAAACTGAGGCACACAGAGAGAAGTGATTTGCTCAAGGGCACTAGCAGATCTGGGTCTAGCACCAAGGTCTCTTGAGAGCCAGTCTAGTGTTCACACCATAAGGCCACACTGGCTCCCATACTTCAGGGGGTGGAGCACAGCAGCTGTATAACAGAGCACAGAATGAGAACAGGGAGCATAGGATCATGTATCCAGTTGAAACCACAGGGAGAGTTCAAAGAGCCTGATTATCAGAGGTGGTGAGGACCCACAGCTCTCAGTTGCGGTCATGGGTAACCAGCACTTCTGAAAATCAGGGCCTAGGAGAGGCAGCAGAGAGCTACCTGAGTTGGGATTTGGATCAAACACCAGCACTCATGCTCCTGTTTCTGAAGAAGATTCATAGGCCCTTTAATGGCCACAAGTGGCCCAGACCACAGTCTTACACTTTAGCCAGGGGTTTTCAGTGCATCTCTAAGCTTCCAAACCATCAAGGGCCACTAATTACAGCAGCCATGTCCCCTAAATCCCATCCAGCATCTCTTCAGCAAACTTACGCTCTGTGTCTCAGTTTCCCCACCTGTAAAATGGGGATAATGCTACTGACCTGCTTTGTAAAACTCCTCGAAATCTATGGATGAAAAACCAAGAGCTTGGTGCTGTCATTTGTATTATTTGTTATGAATCATTTGGCTCCAAATAGCGCATTCTAACACCCAAAGAAATAGAGCTGGTGGGAACATTTTCCACATCAGAAAAGTTCTTTCAACAAAACCATTTTTTTGTGTGTAAAATTGTATCAATTTTGACAACTTTTGTTTATAAAAATAATTGGAAATAAAAAATGAATTTTGTTACTCTTTAATCTCAAAATTTTTCACAGGGTGGAAAATCCATTTTCTGACCAGCTCTACAGAGAAATCAGTGGAAAGCCTCCCATTGATTTCAATTAATGTCGGAGCAGGCTCACAGAGAAGCTATAGGTTTCAGATTAACAGCCGTGTTAGTCTGTATTCACAAAAAGAAAAGGAGGACTTGTGGCACCTTAGAGACTAACCAATTTATTTGAGCATAAGCTTTCGTGAGCTAGAGCTCACTTCATCGGATGCATACTGTGGAAAATACAGAAGATGTTTTTATACACACAATCCATGAAAAAATGGGTGTTTATCACTACAAAAGGTTTTCTCTCCCTCCACCCTACTCTCCTGCTGGTAATAGCTTATCTAAAGTGATCACTCTCCTTACAATGTGTATGATAATCAAGGTGGGCCATTTCCAGCACAAATCCAGGTTTTAGAGCCAGAAGAGTTCCCAGAAGTCACCTACTACAGGACAGGCCTAACAAAGAAAATAACAGAACGCCACTAGCCATCACCTTCAGCCCCCAACTAAAACCCCTCCAACACATTATCAAGGATCTACAACCTATCCTGAAGGACGATCCATCACTCTCACAGATCTTGGGAGACAGGCCAGTCCTTGCCTACAGACAGCCCCCCAACCTGAAGCAAATACTCACCAGAAACCACACACCACACAACAGAACCACTAACCCAGGAACCTATCCTTGCAACAAAGCCTGTTGCCAACTGTGCCCACATATCTATTCAGGGGACACCATCACCGGGCCTAATAACATCAGCCACACTATCAAAGGCTCGTTCACCTGCACATCCACCAATGTGATATATGCCATCATGTGCCAGCAATGCCCCTCTGCCATGTACATTGGTCAAACTGGACAGTCTCTACGTAAAAGAATAAATGGACACAAATCAGATGTCAAGAATTATAACATTCAAAAAGCAGTCGGAGAACACTTCAATCTCTCTGGTCACTTGATTTCTGATCTCAAAGTGACTATCCTTCAACAAAAAAACTTCGAAAACAGACTCCAACGAGAGACTGCTGAATTGGAATTAATTTGCAAATTGGATACAATTAACTTAGGCTTGAATAGAGACTGGGAATGGTTGAGTCATTATAAAAAGTAACCTATTTCCCCTTGTTTATTCCTCCCCCCCTCCCCCCACTGTTCCTCAGACGTTCTTGTTAAACCCTGGATTTATGCTAGAAATGGCCCACCTTGATTATCATACACATTGTAAGGAGAATGATCACTTTAGATAAGCTATTACCAGCAGAAGAGTAGGGTGGGAGGAGAGAAAACCTTTTGTAGTGATAAACACCCATTTTTTCATGGATTGTGTGTATAAAAACATCTTCTGTATTTTCCACAGTATGCATCCGACGAAGTGAGCTGTAGCTCACGAAAGCTCATGCTCAAATAAATTGGTTAGTCTCTAAGGGCCACAAGTCCTCCTTTTCTTTTAGAGAAGCTATACTATCTGCACAGGCAGATCCTCGGGTGATTTAAACAGGAGAAGCTTCATTGGCTTCAATGGAGCTATGCCAGTTTATCGTCTCTGAGGAACTGGTCCATTAAATCAACACAGGCTTTGTTCTCAAAAGTGCGTTCCTTTTCCACTTGTTCCCAAAGTGCTGCAGTCTTTCCAGCAATGGATTCCTCAGCAGAAAGCTGCAATAATATTGTTACCTGGCTGAGCCACTCTCTGCCTTTTGAGTCTAATTAAGACTTGGGATTTTCACCTCTCACTTAATAGCCGAGCGCCCCCCCAAAAGGCCTTTCACGTCTATGACTGCAGGAAAGAGGAAAGCTTATTTGTGTAGACAGCAGAATGTAATATCAATGCTGTTGCTTATGCGCTGTGTAATTGCCTGCAGTCATGCTGTTAGCCACAGCACCATGAGGAACGCTCACTCTCAGGGGAATGGATTTTGAAAATTTGTCTCTCACTCAGAGCAAGTCAGCCCACTGCAATCCACTGAGCAGGCGGTCTGGCGTTGTTGGTGTTTAGATGGGGAATAGATGAATATTCTCCTTCCTCTGAATGCCTCAGCGTGGATGGAACAAGAAGGGTCCCGTTGATGGGCCTTTATAACTGGGCAGCAAACAACCTGCATCTGGTCAATTGGCCCCCGCTCCCCCCAGGCAACAAGGGGAAAAGCTGCAATGAGTGGAAAATCGTCTTACAGGGTGTAATGAACTGCAGTCGCCGACCCTGAGCCCCTGCAAATGCCATCCTGAGGAGGCAAAGGCAAACCAAGGCTGGTGGCATGGTCAGTGTAAATCTATTGCCCTTAATCTTGAAACAGCTTTCAGGGTTTACAATAACCCAGCTCCCAGCAAGAAACACTAGTCAAAAGGGAGGGAAACTGAGGCACAGGCAAGCAAGGCTTCTAGGGATGGCTTGAATGGCAGAGAGATGCAGGGAGGCTCAAGCTGCAGAGGAGAAGGCTCTTGCTGCTATGATGGTCAGACCATGAGGAGGGGTGAGAGGAGGCCTGTGCTAGGTAAGTGCAGGGAGGAGAGTGGATATAAGCGCCATACTTAGGACAAGTCTGTGGAGGGTATAGAGCAGTATAGTGTGAGTACTCAATAGCCATGTATCTTTAGGTGACTCTGTATTTAGGCCCCAGTTCTGCTGGGCCAGCTCATGTGGAATAGCAGTGTTACCACACAGGCTGTCTGTAAATCTTGGCATGAACCCCATGGTCATGGAATGGGCTGAAAACCACATTACACACTACTCTTCTTCTTCTTGATAAGCATTTCTATAGCCCTGCCATTTACAAACTGGAGACAAGACAGGTCCCCTGCCCTGAGGAGTTCACAATTTAAATACATCCAGGCAGACAAGGTCAAACCAGGCCCAGGACAACAGGGCTGCAGAGGGAGAACGTGGGAATTATAAGTGTTAAGGAGGAGGGGCTGCATAAGGGGCTGAGGTTTTTTAAGAAAGGCTTTCAAGGAGACAGAAGGGGGCACACGTGGTGCCTCGGGTTATTCAGTGTTACAGGCAAAGAGCCTGATTCTCCATTGCCCTGTACCTGTGTGGTCTCAGCACTAGGGTAAAGTGAATGGAAAACACGGTTGTTCTGATTTCATAGCATTTTAGGCTCACTTTGCACTCATGTTAAAGACGGTGCAGGGAGCAGGGCAGTGAAGAATCAGGCCTATGGGGGCAGCATGGTAGAAAGCTCACAGCCATATTCTGCTATGTTGAGTTTATCCTCTGCTCTGTGCCACCTTGCCACTCCCAGTATTACCAACTCCAGAGGTTTAAAAGTCATGAGTTCAGTCCCTCCTCCCCCAAATCACAAGATAGACTTATAGAATCATGAGTTTTTTTGTAAAATAAAAAAAAAACTAGTTTCCTTTTCTTTGTCTTTGAGTTTTTCAGCCTTTGGGACATACTCAGATCACATTTTCAAGCTTTTCTCTGCTCCCATAAAGGCTAGAAACTTACTTCTTTTTTGTTTGTTTTTTAAATGGAAGCCGAGATTCTCATGCAATGTCAAGTTTCCAAAAAACACACCAAGAGTTGGCAACAGTGCAATCCCCTGATCCTGGGATACTTACAGGGAAAAATGGGTCCTGATATAACATAGAGCAGCTACAGGGCTGCTCTGAATTACGCTGCCACTGGTGGCAGGGAGCCAGATTAGGATTGTGCCCTCTGCCCTGCCTCCTCTCACTCTTGGGGTGCTCCCGCCCTGCCCAAACATGTCCATTGCCAAAGGAGGGAGTGGCATAGAACTGGATTTCCTGTGACGGGGGAATCTTCATCTGCCCCTTTATGGCACTTCTCTGGCTGCTTCACACTGCCTCAGAGTGGGGACCCAGGATTCATCCCCCACCCATCATTCAGGGGGCACTCAAATCATTGTGAGCACATTACATTTTCAGAGCTGTTTTTATCAGGCTATCTGTTTTGTTGCAGTCTCCACTGTGGAAAACGAGATCAAAGACCAGTTCCGGGATTTGTTTTTAAACGAAAAACTCAATGCTGCAATTCTTGTCCTTTAAAATAAATGACAGCTAGTTTTATAGGGGAATAAGCAAAACCCCATGCTTTTAGCTTGGAAACTGCTGGCTTTTGTTTTCTGTGCATTGCTAAGCAGTCCCCTGTGTGAAGTGGAGCTCAGCAGCCATGTTGGTCTCAGACCTGCTGCTGTCTGTTATGGAGAATACGCACACTCTGTGCTCTCCTGGAGGCTTCACTTTAGTTCTTTCTTGATGTGGTTTCCATAATCCTTAAATGAGTCATTTCAGACTGAAAGTACCTGTTTTGCTCTATGTGTGTGGAAGCATGATGCTGTGTGCCGTAACTGCCCCCTACCTCATAACGAGCTAAATCCAATCAATCTACAGTACTTATATGACACCCATCATGATAGAATCTGGGCACCTTGCCATCTTTAATGTATTTAGCATCACAGCACCACTGTAAAGTAGAGCAGTGCTACTATTCCTCTTTTTGGAATTCCTTATTGCCCAAGGTCACACGGGGAGTTAGTGACAGAGCAAGAAATTGAACCCAGGTCTCCCAAGCTAGTACCCTAATCCCTGTGCCATCCTTCCTCTCTAAAGCCAAACCTCCTTACTAAGTATTTACTCACTCCCTGTTCAGAAAAATTTTCATCCACATGACTTGAGTAAAGCCGTCCGTTAGGATGTGGCATAGAGATTCCCCAAGGCACGTTTGCTTAGGTACATCACAGATTATTTTTTGTCTTCCTCTCATAGAGGTTGATGCATGGGTTGAGGATGGATTAGATGTCCCATCGCTCTGTCCTACAATGGCAGTTCTTGGGTCACTGTAGCAGTGCCCATGTATTCAGAGCCATGCCCAGCTATATTAACTTACAATAAATATTCATGAATAGACTACACAGCCAGCATGATGAAAATCTTCCCCCCCTCTGCTTCAGCGCTTACAGAATAAAATTGACATTAACAAATCTGTCCTTGCTTCAGTCTGGTCCTGGATTCTTGTGGACAGGGGCTTTCACTCAGCTGGCTCAGTAGCTATGCTGGTAGTGGTCCTGGGTCAGAATAATTTCTCTGGTAACATAGTGCAGCTCTATTAATGGGCTCCTTAACATCATCTCTGTATTAGAAGTAACTGAGTCTCAGAGCCACCCAGATTGGTGGCTGCTTATTTTTAAGTGCCAGTGGAAAGTCCAGCAGTTTGACAGCCCTGAAAACTAAAGATGCAGGAGTCCAGAGAACGGGGCAGTGCAGCTAACAAGCAAGCTGCCGTATCAATGTGACTCAGCCGTGACGTCTAGGGGTTTGGATGGGGGGAGTTCAGTCTCCATAGCTCATTCAGGGCTTGACTTCTCCACTGTCACTGCTAACAAGGGCAGCGCATGATGCCCACTGTGGTGGGGTTCTTCAGTGATGCAGGCACCACCGTAATGATGCAGGGAGAGTCCTACTGAACTCATTACACTTGGTCCTCCCAAACAGGCAGCAGATGACAGAACTTTTCCATTTCTATGGACCTGGGCTGGATTTGAATGAATGACCTAGTAAAGGATCTCTAGCCTATTAGCAATCCCCAAGTCACTCAGTCTCTGGGGCAGTGACTCCATAAGCCCTGCCAGCTCTAGAAAAAATTACAGCGTTTAAACAAGGTGGTAGGTTATACAATGGCTTATTCTTGCCACTGTTGCATCCATGGGATTGTGGGCTGTTGTGGGTGCTGAAATGGCCCTTTGTGTAAATTAGAGCAGCCCCAGGGGTGCTCTTGTTTTTGGCAGCTTCCTGGAAGCTGCCTCTTAGCAGCTCCACAGAGTGTTGCAGCCCAGAATCTCCAAAGAGGTAGGTGCTATGGAGACTCGCACTCCTGCACCAACATGCTGGCTCTGCCCTGGGCATGCCCCCTTGTTTTGGGTGTTGCAGTGGGTCCAGCCCAGGGCTGCTTAATGGCAGTCCTACACTGTGCTTAAGCGGGAGGGGCACTTGCAGCATAGTTCTGGCTTCTGTCTCCATCGGGAAGGGATAAAGGATTGAATCTCTCCCAATATGTGTCTTGTCTTCTCAGAAATGAGAGGGGTCGGGGGTGGTGGTGGTGGTGAAACCCAGGTTATATGTGGCCTGGCACAAGCACGTACAAACAGGGCTACATTTGTTGTGCAGGCAGGGCTAAATATGCAGCCTTTTCTCAAAGGTGGCCCTTTTCAAACAGACAAGTAAAACTGAGGCAGGAAAACAAATGGGGTAGGATGACTCACAAAACCACACCATGGATGGCTGAATTAAAATAATGGAAATGTAGGCCTGGAAGGGACCTTGAGTGAGGTCATCTAGTCCAGTCCCCTCCTGAGGCGGACTAAGTAAACCTAGACCATCCCTGACAGGTGTTTGTCTGGCCTGTTCTTAAAAACTTCCAAGGTCAAGGATTCCATAGACTCCATGGAGAACCTACTCCTAGAATCATAGAATCATAGAATATCAGGGTTGGAAGGGACCCCAGAAGGTCATCTAGTCCAACCCCCTGCTCGAAGCAGGACCAATTCCCAGTTAAATCATCCCAGCCAGGGCTTTGTCAAGCCTGACCTTAAAAACCTCTAAGGAAGAAGATTCTACCACCTCCCTAGGTAACGCATTCCAGTGTTTCACCACCCTCTTAGTGAAAAAGTTTTTCCTAATATCCAATCTAAACCTCCCCCATTGCAACTTGAGACCATTACTCCTCGTTCTGTCATCTGCTACCATTGAGAACAGTCTAGAGCCATCCTCTTTGGAACCCCCTTTCAGGTAGTTGAAAGCAGCTATCAAATCCCCCCTCATTCTTCTCTTCTGCAGACTAAACAATCCCAGCTCCCTCAGCCTCTCCTCATAAGTCATGTGCTCTAGACCCCTAATCATTTTTGTTGCCCTTCGCTGGACTCTCTCCAATGTTTCCACATCCTTCTTGTAGTGTGGGGCCCAAAACTGGACACAGTACTCCAGATGAGGCCTCACCAGTGTCGAATAGAGGGGAACGATCACGTCCCTCGATCTGCTCGCTATGCCCCTACTTATACTTCCCAAAATGCCATTGGCCTTCTTGGCAACAAGGGCACACTGCTGACTCATATCCAGCTTCTCGTCCACTGTCACCCCTAGGTCCTTTTCCGCAGAACTGCTGCCTAGCCATTCGGTCCCTAGTCTGTAGCGGTGCATTGGATTCTTCCATCCTAAGTGCAGGACCCTGCACTTATCCTTATTGAACCTCATCAGATTTCTTTTGGCCCAATCCTCCAATTTGTCTAGGTCCTTCTGTATCCTATCCCTCCCCTCCAGCGTATCTACCACTCCTCCCAGTTTAGTATCATCCGCAAATTTGCTGAGAGTGCAATCCACACCATCCTCCAGATCATTTATGAAGATATTGAACAAAACCGGCCCCAGGACCAAACCCTGGGGCACTCCACTTGACACCGGCTGCCAACTAGACATGGAGCCATTGATCACTACCCGTTGAGCCCGACAATCTAGCCAGCTTTCTACCCACCTTATAGTGCATTCATCCAGCCCATACTTCCTTAACTTGCTGACAAGAATACTGTGGGAGACGGTGTCAAAAGCTTTGCTAAAGTCAAGAAACAATACATCCACTGCTTTCCCTTCATCCACAGAACCAGTAATCTCATCATAAAAGGCGATTAGATTAGTCAGGCATGACCTTCCCTTGGTGAATCCGTGCTGACTGTTCCTGATCACTTTCCTCTCATGTAAGTGCTTCAGGATTGATTCTTTGAGGACCTGCTCCATGATTTTTCCAGGGACTGAGGTGAGGCTGACTGGCCTGTAGTTCCCAGGATCCTCCTTCTTCCCTTTTTTAAAGATTGGCACTACATTAGCCTTTTTCCAGTCATCCGGGACGTCCCCCGTTCGCCACGAGTTTTCAAAGATAATGGCCAAGGGCTCTGCAATCACAGCCGCCAATTCCTTCAGCACTCTCGGATGTAACTCGTCCGGCCCCATGGACTTGTGCACGTCCAGCTTTTCTAAATAGTCCCTAACCACCTCTATCTCCACAGAGGGCTGGCCATCTCTTCCCCATTTTGTGATGCCCAGCGCAGCAGTCTGGGAGTTGACCTTGTTAGTGAAAACAGAGGCAAAAAAAGCATTGAGTACATTAGCTTTTTCCACATCCTCTGTCACTAGGTTGCCTCCCTCATTCAGTAAGGGGCCCACACTTTCCTTGGCTTTCTTCTTGTTGCCAACATACCTGAAGAAACCCTTCTTGTTACTCTTGACATCTCTTGCTAGCTGCAACTCCAGGTGTGATTTGGCCCTCCTGATATCTTTCCTACATGCCCGAGCAATATTTTTATACTCTTCCCTGGTCATATGTCCAACCTTCCACTTCTTGTAAGCTTCTTTTTTACGTTTAAGATCCGCTAGGATTTCACCATTAAGCCAAGCTGGTCGCCTGCCATATTTACTATTCTTTCGACTCATCGGGATGGTTTGTCCCTGTAACCTCAACAGGGATTCCTTGAAATACAGCCAGCTCTCCTGGACTCCCTTCCCCTTCATGTTAGTCCCCCAGGGGATCCTGGCCATCTGTTCCCTGAGGGAGTCGAAGTCTGCTTTCCTGAAGTCCAGGGTCCGTATCCTGCTGCTTACCTTTCTTCCCTGCGTCAGGATCCTGAACTCAACCAACTCATGGTCACTGCCTCCCAGATTCCCATCCACTTTTGCTTCCCCCACTAATTCTACCCGGTTTGTGAGCAGCAGGTCAAGAAAAGCGCCCCCCTAGTTGGCTCCCCTAGCACTTGCGCCAGGAAATTGTCCCCTACGCTTTCCAAAAACTTCCTGGATTGTCTATGCACCGCTGTATTGCTCTCCCAGCAGATATCAGGAAAATTAAAGTCACCCATGAGAATCAGGGCATGCGATCTAGTAGCTTCCGTGAGTTGCCGGAAGAAAGCCTCGTCCACCTCATCCCCCTGGTCCGGTGGTCTATAGCAGACTCCCACCACTACATCACTCTTGTTGCACACACTTCTAAACTTAATCCAGAGACACTCAGGTTTTTCCACAGTTTCGTACCGGAGCTCTGAGCAGTCATACTGCTCCCTTACATACAGTGCTACTCCCCCACCTTTTCTGCCCTGCCTGTCCTTCCTGAACAGTTTATAACTGGGTGAGTTATCCCACCAAGTCTCTGTTATTCCAATCACGTCATAGTTCCTTGACATCACCAGGACCTCCAGTTCTCCCTGCTTGTTTCCAAGGCTTTGTGCATTTGTATATAAGCACTTGAGATAACCTGTTGATCGCCCCTCATTCCCAGTATGAGGCAGGAGCTCTCCCCTCACAGACATTCCTGCCTGTGCTTCCTCCCGGTATCCTGTACTAAACTAGCCTGAGAATTAGAAAGTTTTTCTTAATATTTAACCTAAATCTCCCTAGCTGCACATTAAGCCGATTCCTTCTTGCCCTAGCCTTGGTGGAAGTGGAGAACAATTGATCACTGTCCTCTTTATAATAACCTTTTACATATTTTAAGGCTGCTAGATCCCCTCTCAGCCTTCTCATCTCTAGAGTAACTGTGCCCAGTTGTTTCCTCATAGGTCATGCTTTCTGGACCTCTTGTAGAAGTAGGGCTGGGTCTGATATGGTGGCCTGGAATTCAGAGCAGACGGGAGTATTTCAGGAGAGAGGCACAAAGCAGAGACTGTAATCACCATCAGTGGCCATGTGCAACAATAGGCGCTTCAGATAGATAAATAGCCCTTTAAGTGGGACAGATCAACGGCATTTGAGACTCCTGTTATGTGTCTTCAAGTGCTCGGTCAAGGTTAGTTAGTTAACAACAGTGCAACCGTTACACAAACGAGACTGCTTCCTGGGCAGCTGAGACATGGACCCAGCCCTCGCCCCCAATAGCATCTCTCTTTTTCATTTGCTTCTCCTGCCATGGGACCGTGGAGCCTTGACAAGCTGCCTTGATTAATCGCGTGAGCTCCTTGGCTCTCGTCTGGGGCTAACTGACAGAAAGTGAAGCATGACAGTGAATAATGGCAGGACCTTTAAAAATCCATGAGAAATGAAATAAACACAACAGTATTTGTTCCACCCCCCCTCCCCCCATGACATTTCAGACTGTGCTGAGGCATTCCCCACTTCATAAAACAGGACCCAACATGTCTGAGAGCAACAACCTTAAAACTGCCATTGACAGGTGCATGCTACCTACGCTGCATATCTACTTTTAACTCTTTCTCCTCCCCTGAGCTGGGTGGTACGAATTCAATGGAGGGATGGTCAGGCTATAGTAGAGTGAAAACGTAAAACTAACTTGAAGTGTGGGTGTATGTGTAGCACCTAGCACCCTGTGGTGCTACCAGGAACAAATAATAAATAGTATTAGCAGAGTGGTCTAGAAGACAGGACTCTGGATTAGGAGACCTGGGTGCTGTTCCCAGCTCTGACACTCCTTTCCTGTGGAACCTAGGTGGAGCCAGCACTAACCAGGGCTGGGTTCAATATTTAGGGGTTTCTTTCCATCAATACAATACAGAACCGATCGATCCCGCACCCAGTAACCTGGGAAAATTACACACCACTCCTGGGTAACTCTGAGAGGCAATACTTCCCCACTCACAAGCACAGAGTCCAAATGTAGAAAATAAACTTTTAATAAAAGGAGGGAAGTAACTTGGAGTTAATTTGGGAAAACACTGCAAACAAGGTTCATAAACATAAACCATGAATAAAAAACCCACCCCCAAGTAGGTTGGGCAGTGGCCTTTTCCCCTCAGGTTCTTAAGTCCAGCAACCCAAAAGTCCCTTTCACATGCCCAACCTTTCTCTGCACCCCACTCACAGTTGCAGTCCTTGGTCAGTGCAGATCCAGAGTTCAGAGGTGCATCTGCACAGTTCACCTCCCACCCTAGGTGGGGGGTAAAGAGGCATCTTATTCGCTCCGGTGGCTGCTCACCGGCCACCTGCTCACCACTCTCACTGTGCCCTTCAACCAGCCACACTGCTGGCCACTCATCATGCCTCTCCACCGCCGCCCTGCTGGCCGCTCATCGCACCTCTCCATCGCCGCCCTGCTGGCCACTCGTCGCACCTCTCCACCGCCACCCTGCTGGCCACTCGTCATGCCTCTCTGCTGCCACCCTGCTGGCCGCTCGTCGCACCTCTCCACCGCCACCCTGCTGGTCGCTCATAGCATCTCTCCGCCACCGCCCTGCTGGCCACTCGTCATACCTCTCTGCTACCGCCCTGCTGGTCGCTCGTCATGCCTTTCCACCACCGCTCTGCTGGTCACTCATTCGCCAGCTGATTCTCAGTCACCTTCTGCATCTCTGCTATGACCTCTGTACATTCGTCTTTTAGTGATTTTTAGCTCTTTTGCAGGCTGGGCAGAAACACTGCCCCATCCCAAGTGATTTCAGCTCTCAGTGATTTTTGCTCTTAGCAGGCAGGGTAGAAACACACAGTTCTACCACAACTGGTTTCAGCTCTGATTGAGCAATTCAAATAACAAGAGGCTTCTAATAAAGCCTATTTAGCTCTATTCTTTGAACAGTGTGGAAGAACAGGTTAAGTCAGTAGAGAGAGGACTTGGGGGTGTGGATGCAGCTTCCTGACGAGGGCACCAGAACTCCTGTCCCCACTCCTCTTACTTTCACAAGGCTCTGACATTCAAGCCCCTGCTTAATGAGGTTCTTTCAACTGAGGGTGCCCCCCACATCATTTGGGACAGGTTCCCCTCTATTCGACATTGGTGAGGCCTCATCTGGAGTACTGTGTCCAGTTTTGGGCCCCACACTACAAGAAGGATGTGGAAAAATTGGAAAGAATCCAGCGGAGGGCAACAAAAATTATTAGGGGACTGGAACACATGAGTTATGAGGAGAGGCTGAGGGAACTGGGGATGTTTAGTCTACGGAAGAGAAGAATGAGAAGGGATTTGATAGCTGCTTTCAACTACCTGAAAGGGGGTTCCAAAGAGGATGGCTCTAGACTGTTCTCCGTGGTAGCAGATGACAGAACAAGGAATAATGGTCTCAAGTTGCAGTGGGGGAGATTTAGGTTGGATATTAGGAAAAACTTTTTCACTCGGAGGGTGGTGAAGCACTGGAATGCGTTACCTAGAGAGGTGGTGGAATCTCCTTCCTTTGAAGTTTTTAAGGTCAGGCTTGACAAAGCCCTGGCTGGGATGATTTAGTTGGGGATTGGTCCTGCTTTGAGCAGGGGGTTGGATTAGATGACCTCCTGAGGTCCCTTCCAACCCTGATATTCTATGATTCTATGATCCGAAATCCCTTTTGGTGGCTTTGAAAATATCAGCCTCCGTTTGAAAATCTCCCCCAAAGGAACATCTTTGTCATAAGATTTATGGTATTGGCTGAGTTGGAAATTCAAGAGCAGCTTCTCACATGTATTCAGGTATCTTAGCTTCCAGTGAAAAACTCAGGAAGCAAAAAGGCGGGCAAACACTAGTGAGACTTTTCTGACCATTCCCTAAAATGCTTGGAGGCTGGAATTGAATTTTGGATAAAGATTCTGGACTTGTCATATCCTGATCAGGCTCATTCATCCCTGACTGAAATCACTCTACCCATCAAGGGAAATGTCAAATGAGGCTTTTTCTAAGTGGAATTGGCTACATTTTAATTTTTGTTCCTAAGGACAGAGAAACCTACTGTTCAATTCAGATCGTTCTTTCTTCCTGCCATGCATGTGCCTTTACAATTTGGAGAACTTCAGCAGCCCTGCATAGACAAAGGGACAGGTGATCCCTCATTAATTGCCACAGTAACACATAATAACATAAAAAGAAAAGGAGGACTTGTGGCACCTTAGAGACTAACAAATTTATTTGAGCATAAGCTTTTGTGAGCTACAGCTCACTTCATCGGTGAATGCATCCGATGAAGTGAGCTATAGCTCACGAAAGCTTATGCTCAGATAAATTGGTTAGTCTCTAAGGTGCCACTAGTCCTCCTTTTCTTTTTGCGGATACAGACTAACACAGCTGCTACTCTGAAACCTGACATAATAACATGCAAATCAGGTGGCAGTTTGATTTCACTCTGTGGAAAGGCAGTAAAAGGAAGGGGAAAAATATGGAAGTGAAGGAGTTACCAGTTCTGTCCAAATCAGTAATCTTGCTGGAAAAAAAGGAAATAGCTTATTAAGCACATAAGACTGGAGCCCAGAGAATATGCTGTTCTTTCAATGGGTTTCTTCATGTAGCCAAGATCTAGCTCGAGTGACCTCTTGTACAATGGTAATGTTGTCTTGTGGGTAGAGAACAGCATAGAGAATCAGGTCTTCTGAGTTTTATTCCTGGCCCAGACCTGCTGGGTGACTGAGGGAAAGCCATTTGAACCTCTTGGGTGCTTTGGTTACCCCACCAGCAAGACTGGGATAGTAACACCTGCCTAATGGGACGGTTGGGGCAGAAAATGAAAGGTAGGTGTGTTTGGTTAGCCCCACAGAGGAAGGCTGAGTGTACAGAGCTGTTATCTGGTCTGAATCCCACCTCCAAATCCCAGTTGCTTTCAGAAAAAGAATTTTTTTTAAAGCACGTGCAGGCTTCTTTTAACACTGACAAAGGCTCCTCTGTATCAGGAAGGGTAGGTCACAAAGAGCAGCTGGACTGAGCCCAGAGGCGGAGTTCAGAGGAAAATTCCGGAGAAGTAACAGGACATCAGGCTCAGGAGTTAAATAAAAATAGCACATGGCCAAAACAAAAATAGTACATGGGCCAGATCCCAGAGCGAGGCCAATTGCCACCAGCCAAGGATCCCGCCTTAAATGTATGTACCCCAGTGGGAGATGATTAGGTGAACTAGAATGGCCGGCCGTGGGGGAGGAGCTCTGTAGAAGAGACATTACTGCAGCATGATGGAATGATGAAAAAATGAGTGGGGTAATGTGATCCCTGTGCATAAACTTCACAGGCAAGACAGAGCCAAGCACAGAGGGCTGGCGAAGTAACATATTGAAACAATTCCACAAAACACGAGGCGAGGAAATCCCATCATGAGAATCTTATAACACTCGTGACCAGGAAAAGGCTGTTGAGCCAGTGATGTTGGGAGAGATCAAAGAGGCAACTGAGTCTAATAAGAGTGACAGCAACCACTAGCCACATATTAACTGGTCAAATATCACATGGGGCCCAGATTTAGACAAACAATTTCCTGACTTCTTGGCAGAACTGGCTCCGAGGCACACAAGAAAAGTAGCGGCTGTCAGCAAGGCACTTACGCCTGGGTGTAGCAATACCTTCAGTGGGACTGTTCCTTTGCTTAAAGTTAAGAACATGGTGCCTTGCTGGATCAGAGATTAAGTCCTAAATAACCCTCTGGAGCTGGTTCTGGAATTACTGCCCCAAGTAACAGTGACCACAAGACAATTATGGTCAACGTTTCTAAGGGAGGAATGATGAGATAACTGGTTCTGTGGATGAAGGGAAAGCAGTGGAAGTGTTATTCCTCGACTTTAGCAAAGCTTTTGACACGGTCTCCCACAGTATTCTTTTCAGCAAGTTAAAGAAGTATGGGCTGGATGGATGCACTACAAGGTGGGTAGAAAGTTGGCTAGATTGTCGGGCTCAACGGGTAGTGATCAATGGCTCCATGTCTAGTTGGCAGCCGGTATCTAGCGGAGTGCCCCAAGGGTTGGTCCTGGGGCTGTTTTTGTTCAATATCTTCATTAATGATCTGGAGGATGGTGTGGATTGCACCCTCAGCAAGTTTGCAGATGACACTAAACTGGGAGGAGTGGTAGATACGCTGGAGGGTAGGGATAGGATACAGAGGGACCTAGACAAATTGGAGGATTGGGCCAAAAGAAATCTGGTGAGGTTCAACAAGGACAAGTGCAGAGTCCTGCACTTAGGACGGAAGAATCCAATGCACCGCTACAGACTAGGGACCGAATGGCTAGGCAGCAGTTCTGCAGAGAAGGACCTAGGGGTGACAGTGGACGAGAAGCTGGATATGAGTCGACAGTGTGCCCTTGTTGCGAAGAAGGCCAATGGCATTTTGGGGTGTATAAGTAGGGGCATTGCCAGCAGATTGAGGGATGTGATCGTTCCCCTCTATTCGACATTGGTGGGGCCTCATCTGGAGTACTATGTCCAGTTTTGGGCCCCACACTACAAGAAGGATGTGGAAAAATTGGAGAGAGTCCAGCGAAGGGCAACAAAAATGATTAGGGGAGTGGAACACATGAGTTATGAGGAGAGGCTGAGGGAACTGGGATTGTTTAGTCTACGGAAGAGAAGAAAGAGAGGGGATTTCATAGCTGCTTTCAACTACCTGAAAGGTGGATCCAAAGAGGATGGATCTAGACTATTCTCAGTGATAGCAGATGACAGGACAAGGAGTAATGGTCTCAAGTTGCAGTGGGGGAGGTTTAGGTTGGATATTAGGAAAAACTTTTCCACCAGGAGGGTGGTGAAACACTGGAATGCGTTACCTAGGGAGGTGGTGGAATCCCCTTCCTTAGAAGTTTTTAAGGTCAGACTTGACAAAGCCCTGGCTGGGATGATTTAGTTGGGATTGGTCCTGCTCTGGGCAGGGGGTTCGACTAGATGGCCTCCAGAGGTCCCTTCCAACTCTGTTATTCTATGATTCTATGATTCTATGAATCCTATCCAGATCTGTTTCCTGTCTACGTCACTTTCCCCACAGTTTGGGTGGATCTATCATGCACAATGGGGAAGAGGGAAAACACTTCATTCCCAGGTGCAACCCACACCCACTCTGGGTGGCCCTAGTGATCGCTCTAGTGATGACTGGGACACAGATAGAGGTGGTTGAGCTTTCTACAGCCTGAATTTGCACTGGGGGCTTTTAGGTCAGCCAGTAGAGTTGCACATGTTTAGATTCCGAGGTCCCAGGTTTGAGCCCTGCTCTTATCAATCCACCCATGGGGCTTGGTGTTACATAGGAAAATGTGACTTGGGAACCCCCCAAATGGGCAGGGGATCTAAAACAGGGCAGTACCAGAAACTACTTTTCACTCCCCTTGTGACATTGGCCAGATGTCGAGCTGACAATGTCCCTTTAAATTAACTTAATTATTTTATTACTTTTCTGAATGCGTCAATGGTAGCCCCCATGGTGGAACCACTACTGCTTGGTCCTGTGTAGTAGATAAACAGAGGGATGAATTCCACAAGGCTGTTAATCCAACACCAGTTTTCATCAGCACTGAATTCAGTTCAAAGAAAACCCTGCTTGAGCCCTACCAGGCAATTCTACACAAAACACAGACAGAGAAAAACACAGGTCACAATGAGTAGTAGTGGTACTATAGCACTTAGAGGCCTCAGCTGAAATCAGGGCTCCGTTGCGCTAGGTGCTGTACAGACACCTAGCAGGAAGCAGTCCATGCCCTCAAGAAGCTTAGTTTAAAGAGACAAGACAGGGTGGAAGAGGAATCAGACCCTGGCTCACGGTCACTTAGCAAGTCAGCCATGGAAGCAGAGCAGAGAACAGAACCCTGGAATCCGAGTGCTAATCAAATGCCTGATCCACGGGACCACACTGACCCAGAAAGAGCACTGCCCCCACTCCAGTCCAGTCATAGGCCACGTGTGTCATTGGTTTAATCTCTGCTCAGAATACCCACCTGTCTTAGATAGACTTCCCCCCCCCCCAATAATTAATCGCTTCCTTTCTTGTAAGTAATCCCTGTCTCCTCAAACCTCTCAGGCTTGATGGGTCACTGGGAGGTCAAAACAGCCCCTGGGGGGATGAATGACCCATAGCACTGTATTGGGTAATGGGATGTGACCTCAGGCAGGTGCATTGATGCATCATTCAAACCATTATTAAGCCCAAGGGATTCAGATGCAGTTCACTGCCAAAAACTGAACAGAGAGACACTGAACAGAGAGTCACATGGTGCTTAAGGCCAGAAGGAACCACCATGCACCAGAGGCCACTCAATGACCCCTGTATTGCATCCAACACCAAGGCTTGGACTAAAGTATTACAGCCTTCTGGAGACTGCACTGTGGTGGCCAAAGGCAGCAAAGAGGAGGCCCAAGTGCAGCAATGCCTGAGGCCCCTGCTGTGCCAGAGAATTGACTGGGTTAGATATACACTGATG
This sequence comes from Chelonia mydas, assembly GCF_015237465.2. NCBI lineage: Eukaryota > Metazoa > Chordata > Testudines > Cheloniidae > Chelonia > Chelonia mydas. The sequence goes on along the minus strand of NC_051259.2, from coordinate 14,561,154 downwards.
AGTCTAGCAAGCAACCCACACTACAGAGGAAGGCGAAAAGCCCCCAAAGCCCCTGCCAGTCTGGCCAGAGGGAAAATTAGTCTGGAGATCAGTTCAACCCTGAGCATGTGAACAGGACCCTCCAGCCAGGCATCTGAGACAATTTCCTGTACCATAGGCTACTGGGCTTTAACACTCTCTTCCCCAGAGCTCCATGGTTGTGGAAATCACTCCAGCCCTTAAACTGTAGTAGTGTCTGTGAAGTGGCTTCACTATGATCCCATGGTCTGAGGCTCTGAGATTCCTCAGGCAATGCATCACCAGCTGCTGATGGACAGAAAAGATATATGAAGAGAGCAAATCATCTCAAGACCCTGTAAATCCCCATATGGATTCAGTTCAGGCCAGAAAGGGAAATGGAGAGATTCTACCATACCCCTTGGTAATCTGTTATTTTAAGGGCTACTTCCCCTCCCTGTTAAACCTCTGCTCCACCACAAGCGTTTTGTCTCAGATCCAGACACAGAACATTGTTGTGGAGCGTGTTGTCTGCTGCCTGTGAAGGCTGCGGAGATGGCAGTGTTGCAAAGCTGAGCACAGTGCCCGTTGAGGCAATGTGCAGGCAATTACAGGCTGAGCTTTGCTGGGCTGCCTTGTTGAGAAAGCCAATCCTGATTCAAAAACCCTGCTGGACGAACGGCTGTGGTACGAACCATACACTACCCTGGAGCGACACGGTCTGTGGGAGGCCCCACATTTTGCCCGGCAATAGATCTGTTCTTCACGTCCGTGGAGAGAGGAGGAGCTCAATTACCTTTCATAGGCTGAAGATCGAGTTCTTCTGCATGTCATGTCTAGGAGTCGGGTAATAGCCCTTTAAATAGCATGGGAGCCCTCTAGTGGCTAGTAGTCCTCTGTTGCAGAAGTCATGAGAGCCCTGCCAGAACAGCAGCACACATAGGTTGCCAGGCCTTGTACATACATCATTAATAAACAGTTATTTGGACTCCAGCTGGGCTACTGTGGTTCCCCATATCCTCAATATGGCGTAGCGAGCGGAACAAGGAGACAACGTTGTTGCTCTCCCATTACATTGTGTAGTGATTTTGTACGTGCTTTCCCTATTACATCAGCTCTTGCTGGGTCTCACTCAAGTGTCTGAGAGCCTAGGATGGGTCCCAGATTTTCAGATGGGACTAGTGATTTGGGGTGCCTGGCTTTTGGGGGGCCCAACTCGAGACACCTTGAAGGGGCCTGACTTTCAGACAGTGCTGAGCACCTGCCCTTTGAGAATAGGTTCCCTTAAAGTACCTCAGTTGGGCCTCCCAAATCAGGAATCACTTTGAAAACCTAAGACTCCGGTAGGCTAGGGAGAGGAGCTGCTTTAGTTTAGTGCACACCTTTCGGACAGTCCCGGTCTTGCACTCTCTTGGCAGCAGCAGCCCCGGTGTGATTCACTGCTATTGCAGCAGTCTGATTTGCATGGATGATTAATTGCAAAAGCATCCATAGAGCCAGCAGCTTAAAAAGGTCAAATCATTCATGTTTTAACCCTGTATCCCATACACTAAATCAGTCCCCCTTTTACACTCCTACCCTGCCAGTCCCCAGCAATCAAACATTCTAGTAACGGATATGTGAGATGAGCAGACCCACAGCAACAATTCAACTGGCTCGCCTTTGCTTTAGGGACCCGCTTTAAGTGAATTTCTGTAATCTAATCTCTCCCTCCATCTACCTCCTAGCTCTGGGGGTGTTCCAGCAAAATACTGGTGTGATCCTGTCTCAATTTCAATTCCTATAATGCTTAACCATGCATGATATATATTTTTTTGTTGGCGGCCTTAATGCATTATTATCAGATTAGCATGCTAATTTATACTACAAAGAAATTAAAGCACTTGCCATGGCATTAAGTTATTCATGCAGATATAAATCCCTCATGGCAACCTATAGTAACTCTCCATTCTAACCAAGGGGCTTGGAATGTGTAAGTGACAAATGATCTCCCATCGCACAGTCCGCAGGCACAGATTTAGTCAATTTCCACAGGGCTGGGATGCTGCTTTTAGCCAGAGTGGCGAACAGTGGGACACGTTGGGTTTAATCATTTCCACTCATTCAGGTTTTTTGGCATCCTTTGTGTGTGACAGATTCAAGCTTAACCGATCGAAGAGATTGGCTTCTGGGTCCTGTATTTCTTCTGCTACATTATGTCACCGGGCAGGGAACTGTATCTCTAGATGTTAGGGATGTCATCGGCTCTAGCCTATAAAACGTCCCAGCTGCATGAGCACTGACAAGAGGATTACAGTAGGAAACAATAGTCATTAACTGACTCCTTCCCTCACAGTTCAAATCTGCCATTTGAAAATTTACTTGGAGCTAGCAAAATGTTCGGTTGAAGGCATTGTCCTCTAGGGGGCGCTCAGCTCAAAATGGCTCAGTTGTGCCTTAAGAGCTTGGTCAAAAAACTTTCGATGGAACAGTTGCAGGTCAGAAAAATGCAGTTTTGTTGAAAACAGGAATGTGTTGATTTCAATGACATTTTTTATGGGAAAAAGTCTAAATGAATCACTTTGATGTTCTTGTTTCTCTGTGATAACGTCAAAATGTTCAATTCAGGACAGTAAAAATGTTTATCACTTCAGTTCATTTTGTTTTGACTTTGATATTACATTAAAACATTACATTACATTAACATTAATGTTAGCATTAAATTATATTTATATATGGTCTCTTTAATGTTATATAGAATATGGAGTATTAATATTTTATAATATTTCAATATTACCAAAATAAAACACTTTCACCATATTGGAATAGATTAGTTTGGTTGCTCTGAACTGAAACTTTCCAGAATTTTTATTCCATGGGTAATGTTGTGTTTTTGTTCTGAATCAGAGCAAAATGCCATTTTGAAATGTTGGAATTTCCTGCGAAAGGGAAATAGCAGTTTCTGACCAGCACCAATTGGCAGGCTGGTACAGATCTCAACCTTACCAGAACTCAGACTCCTCTTGAATTGAGCCATTTTTGGAGGTTTGAAAGAATTCAGACTGTTTGAACTTTGTCCCGTGTGTAATTCATGCTTATGGGTTGTGGCTCTGAACCTGTTTTGTAGCTAGTGCACATACAGACATTGGTGAGGTTGCTGTGGTACTTAACTCCAGGAGTCTGAGGTCTTTCTCTCTGGCAGCAGACTTAGATGTCCTGGGTTCAGCCCTTGCTCCTACAACCCAACCCAGGGCTTTACCGTAGAAGTGGTGACTTGTAGAGGGATTTGTGCTGTGGTGGGACAAACTTTCCTGGCCAGAGGGAATGTGTAATCCATGTGAGCTGTAGCTCATGAAAGCTTATGCTCAAATAAATTGGTTAGTCTCTAAGGTGCCACAAGTACTCCTTTTCTCCATGCTTATATGTTGTGGCTCTGCCCCCTATCTCTTGACTCCTTCATGTATAGAGACTTGTGGCTGAGTCTTTAAACTAAGATAATGTGTTTGTTTTTTCAGATCCAAAGGTCTGAGGTTTGATTCCCACCCAACCAGATGTTGCTTGAAATACTGAATAAAATAACCCCAGCGAGAGTCCATGATGCTGCATCTTTGACCCAACCTTTCATCAATAAGTCGTGCTGCTAAAGTGTTTTTAGAAACCTTGCTTGGTATTTCAGCATCTCCAAAAGCATATGATGCTGGTCTCACAGTGATAAAAAGGTCACGCTTGTCTTCACCCCAGGATCTCCAAGTGCTTTACAAACAGCAGTGGCCCAATTATCCCACCAGTTCTACTGACGTTAATGAGAGGAGCATGTACAAAACTGACAAAAAACCAGGGCCTGCTTAATTAAGCTTCTCAGTTTCCTTGTGAAGGAGGCAAGTGAGATTTGTCGCCATCTGTAAAATAAGGATATTTGGGCACTGGGAGGATGCCCAAAGGTTGAAACCTGATTCCTAATGTTATGCACCTAAATTCCTATCGAGACACCTTATAAAGGGGCCATTTTAAAAAATTTTCTCAAAGGGGCTGAGCATGTGCACCGTCCGCTTACCTCGGTGGGAGCTTTGTGCTTTGCCCCATTTCAAATTCAAGTCACTTACTTAGGTAGTAAATACAATGCACGCAGGTTTGAAAACCTGGGCTTGCCCAAGTTTATACAGCAAATCAGTGGCAGAGCTAGGAATAGAGCTGAGGAGTCTTGAGTCCCAGCCCCCTGCTCTAGCCACTGCCTTCCCAAGCAAGGAACAGCACCCAGTCACATGCTCTGTAACCATTCTAACAGACACCCTTGCCACGGCAGAACAGACTCAGTCCACGGGCCTAGTGTCTCGCTAACTCCCAACCAGTCTGACACTGGTGACTCCCATGAGGGATTGGCTGCTAAACAACTAGCTGAACATACGCAGCAGACTTTCCGTGCTGTTGTTCTTTCTCATGCATTCAAATGCAGAGCCACACTCCTATTTTCATATCCAGCATGAGCCTGCCAGCGTCCTCTTTAATTGCTAATTATGTTTTCATCATATTTATGGCATTAATTTATTTTTACAAGTTATGGGCTGCAGCTCGTTTGCAAAGACATTTACATGAATTATGCTATCAGAAATCAACGTGCACAGTCACAATGTTTGCTCATGCCTGTATCTTCCTCCAGAAGGCAACAGAAATGGCTAATTGTTTTCAATTTATCCGCCGTGGAGACTGTTGCTTTGCTCAGCAGAGGGTGCCACTTAGCCAGTAAACTTCTAACAAGTTTCCCTTTGACTGGAAATGCTACCTATTTTAGGGCTCAGGAGCAGGGCTAGCTCAAGGTGTAACTCATGTTGCCCTAACCTGACGCCTGTCCACACACACAAACACTCTAGCTCCACCTGAGTAGTGCTTTAAACTCAAGCTAGCCGGCTTGTCAGGGAGGGTGGCTTAAATGCTGCTGATGCTTGAGCTAGTAATGCGGCGGGGATGCAGCTATTCTGTGTGGCTAATCCAATCTCTCTGTACTGCAAGTGTTATTTTGCAGTGTGGTTGCTTTCACTAGAACCAGGCTGAAGGTTTGTCTATGCTGCAGTTGTAACCCACACACCTCCTGCTTGTGGTGTTCTGTCCCATCTAGTGGCACCGAGACCACTTAGAGAGAGAGATTAATGAGTTTGCTCTACAGCCTTAGCTAACAGCCAGTTGGTTTTTAGCTCATGCGATAGAGGCTGATGCACTGAGGTCCCAGGTTTGGTCCAGTCGACCAAAGACGACCTGGGTCTGTCGGCGTTACACAATCACGGGGTGTGACTGCAGCTTGGGTAGATGTACCTGAGCTAGCTTTAATCTAGTTAGCTCAGGTCCTGGAGCAGTGAGGCTATAGCAGGCATGATTCAGGCCAGGCTGGCCTCCCAAGTAGCTACCCAAGGTTCTAGGTGAGCTTCTACAGCCTGTGCTTAAGTCCATGCTACTATGGCTTCATTGCTTCTGTAGTTAAGCCCGTTCAGGTATGTTGACACAAGCTGCAGTCACACACCATGACTGCAGGGTAGATATAGCCTAGTCCAATTAAGGTAACTTGAGCTCATACTGCAATGAAGACAGGCCCTTAGTTTCCTATAGCACCTATTAGTGTTGTGTCTAAACTCTTCCCAGGTAAATTAGATTTGTATTGGTGGACTTCATGGAGTCATCTGCTCATCTCCTTTCTCTGATATAGGAGGAACTTCATGAGATGGACAGGGCTGACTCTCTCTGACCTGCACCTTGTACAGTCCTTTATGCCAATGCAAAAACAGGTGCAAAACACTCCTGAATCAGAACAGTGCATCCACAGAGCACGCCACCCCACCGTGTGACACTGCAGTCCACCTACCTCAGTTTCCCCTTCTTGTTTCTCCAGCTAGCTCTCATGCACCCAGGAGTTTTAATGGAACATTCCTCCCCCGCCTTGGGGTCTAGTTTATTACGCCATCACAGAATGAACACACCATCCCTTCTGCGTTTAATGCAGAGTCCTCCTTCAAGAATTGTGGTTGAATCACGGTAGGCTCCGCCAGCCAACCATCGCTGTGGCTATGCCATAGCAATGCCTGCTTATTCGAGCTGGTTGGAAATTTGTTGACAAAATGTTTTTTTTTATGAAAAATTCCAATTAGTTGAAATCAAAATGGCCTGAGAAAGGGTCAGTTTCGACTCATTTCCCAACTTGAAAAACACTGAGAGAAAAAGTTTTGAAATTGTCAGGGTCCCATTTCACCATTGTGGAACTGAAAAATTTTGTTTTTTTCCATTGAAATATTTTTGAAAAAAAATTAAATTAATCTATATCAAAGAAAAGGGGTTTTTTGTTGTTTTTTTTTGAAGGGAGGAAAGATCAAATTAGGTCAAAATCAAAACAAAATGTTTCAAAATTATTAAAGCAAAACCTTTTGATTTACCCTAACCAAAATTAATTTTTTTGGTTTGTTGTTTCATGAAAATTTCCGAGATATCAACTTTTTGTACTGATCAAGGATGGGAAGAAATTTTGAAACCTTTAAAATTTTCATGGGCTCAGAAAACAGTTTCCTGCCTAGCCCTACTTCAGAGTCCCTGATCAGTGAGGGGTCCTTCTCTTCTCTCCCAGTCGAAACTGAAGGCCCTGCCTTTTTATTTCCTACTTGGCCATATGATTAGTCACATGACTCGGTCACCTCATGCCCTTTCCCAGCTTGGCTCTTTCTAGGGGAACTAAAAGACCCAGAACAGCTGTTCTTAAGGGGGCCAGACCTTGGAACACAGTTGGCTGATCAGAAACCTCCACCCCTGTAGAGGAGAGACTGCCTTGTTCTGATAGCATTTAAAAATCCTCTGTGCAGAAGTGTAAATGGCTGTGGAAGGTGCAGGGTAACTGAAAACCAGGCCTGTGTAAGAACAGAGTTTTTAAATTCCCTTTTCCCAGCCCTGCTTTTGTTCGGGTTATGGTGGAGGAGCTTTCTCAAAGAGGAGAGTCTTGTGATATGCTGTAGAGCAGATCAGACTCTGCATTAACCTGTCCTCCTGGGGAATGCTGTTCTTTGTCAGCAGAGAAGGTGTTATCTACAGCTTCTGCATATTGCACCCCAGGCTTTGAGCTACAAATTGTTCTTGACAAATTCACTTGAGTGTGCTGCCAGGGTAGCACTGTATCCAACATGTGTTATTTCACTTGGGGGCAGTGAGAGGGGGTAAGAGGCGAAGACCTCAAGGGTGGAGTTAGGATCCCTTCCCCTGGCAAAAGTGGATGGAAATATCTGTGCATGCGAACAACCTGCTCACTGGAACAATCGGATAGTTTCGAAACACAAGAGTTTTGCTCTTCAGGAGCATTTTCCAGAGCTTCAGCCTGCCCTAAGTTGTCAGTGCTCATAAAACCTAGATGCCCAACTTGATTTAAAGGTCTCATCCTAGAAAAATGTACATGTGGAGAGCAAAGGAAAAATGCCTTCCTTTAGGAGCTTGGGGAAATGGTTAATATACAAAGCCCACTTAAAAGCTAAGAAGCATGTCTATAATAATTTGTTTTTAGAACAGGGCTGTCACAAACTGGGTTATGTCTAAAGAAGACATGATGCTTCCATTCCACCTACTTGTGCAAAATCTGTCCCTTGGCTACTTTTACTCTGGAGAAAAACCCTTTCCATCAAGATTAAAAAGGGAAGGATTTCCACAGAAGCAGAACAGTTAGCTCAAATGCCTTTTATCTTAATGCACTTAATCATGTACGGCGGAGGTTATGGGGCAAGTGATGCTGTTTGTTCACAATTTCAGCCTGTGCCCATCTGCGGAAGCACTCTATGTAGAAGTCCAGTCCGTCATTTCGACCGTCAGGAGGGACTGGGAGTGGTTGGCTCACTACAAAAGCAATTTTGCCTCTCTTGGTATTGACACCTCCTCATCAGTTATTGGGAGTGGACCACATCCACCCTGACTGTATTGGCCTTGTCAGCACTGGTTCTCCACTTGTAAGGTAACTCCCTTCTCTTCATGTGTCAGTATATTTATGCCTGCATCTGTAATTCTCACTCCATGCATCTGAAGAAGTGGGTTTTTTACCCATGAAAGCTTATGCCCAAATAAATCTGTTAGTCTTTAAGGTGCCACAGGACTCCTCGTTGTTTCAATTATTAAATATATGTTCCCCAGGTAGCTACTTAATGGACTGTAATCAAGTCACCCATTAGCCATCTCTTTGTTAAATAGATTGAACTCCTTGAGCCTGTGGACCCTCTGCAAAGAGGAAACTTTCACCCCAGTTAAAATGGGACAAGGTAGACACAAGGGAAGGTGAAGGGACCTAAGAGAAAAGGAATGTGAGTTAATTTATGTCACTGGGACAAATGCATTGGTGCCGACTCCGAGGGCGCTCCAGGACTGGAGTACCCATGGAGAAAAAATAGTGGATGCTCAGCGCCCACTAGCCACCCGCCAATCAGCTGTTCAGTGGTGGGAGCGAAGTGGGAGTGGAACACCCACCCGGAAAAATGAAAGTCAACGCCTGTGAGCTTTTTTCTTTTGTTTGTATGCATCATGCTTAGAGCTGGTTGGAATTTTTCAACTAATAGTTTTTTAGTAAAAAAAGCCTATTAATTGGAACCGAAACTGTTTGCAAAACAGGGTGGGGTTTTAATGCATCATTAGACTAAAAAAAAAGTGTTTTTGAAATTGCTGAAACACTTTGTTTTGACTTTAAAAAAAACACAAAAAGTTCTGGTTTTCTGGTTCAGAACCATTTTGCTTGAAACAAGCTAATTAGACTGACAGTCTTTTTTGTTGTTATTATTTTTTATTATTATTTTAAAACAAGGGTGGGGAAAGGTCAAAATTGAAACTTTGTTTCCAAATGGTCAATACAAACGGTTCTGTTTGACCTGACCCAACCTTTTGATTATTTTATTTTTTTATTAAAACACTTTTGAGACTTTTTTTGACTTTTCATCCTGATTTGTGAGAAGAAAAATGTTCAAATTCTCACAATGTTAACAAGATGGAAAAGCCATTTTCTTCCCCCACTGTAATCTTGCTATTTGAAGGCCAGGAGCAGGAAAGGGGTCTAGTGATGGAAGCCTAGAGGCAGTCAGAAGTAAACCCTGTGAGCAACCTATGCAAAGTGTCCAATGAATTTCCTTCTCAGTGTCTTGGAAAGCTTAGTGAGGGAAGGAGCAGATTATGCAGAATCTTTGTTTATTGGAGCCCTTAGAGAGCAGGAAAGGAAGAAGGAGTGATTCTCGACTTGCCTTTTGCACCTTGTAAAGCACCGTGTATATTTAATCTTCCCTAGCTCCATACTTGTTCACCATCACCCCAACGTACTAGTAGGTGCTCAGAATGAAAATAAAGGGAGCCACCTGCAGATATGCCCCCGATCTGTTGAATTACCATCTGTGACTGCCTTTTCTAAGTGCAGTACACGGCATATCTTTGTGGGGATGCTATTTGCACTTGAGTGGCCGTGCTGAATGAAAGTCTAGGAAGGATCCAGCTACAGCTGTTTTCACAGCATTTGATTGTTTGTTCTCACTTGCTGTAACATTTCATAAAGGGCCATTCTTTGCAGAATCATTGGATAGCAGCTGAACTGCTCTGACTGCCTTTGTGCAAACAGCACTGGGAAGATGAACAAAGAAGCCACTTTCTGTGGAACTGTAAAAGAAGAACCAGAAATCCAGATCATAGAATCATAAAAGATTAGGGTTGGAAGAGACCTCAGGAGGACACCTCAGCAGGTCCAACCCCCTGCTCAAAGCAGGACCAACCCCAACTAAATCATCCCAGCCAGGGCTTTGTCAAGCTGGGCCTTAAAAATGTCTAAGGATGGAGATCCAAACCTCCCTGAACTCTGGAAAAGTTCAGATCTAAATCTATACATGAACATTGGGACTTCATAAGGATGTGTCATAACGGACCCTAAAGAGGAGGCATTAATTAAAGAAAACAGCTACAATTACAGGATAGCCAAAGGCCGTGCCCTAGCCTCTGTCAGATTCATCGGCCAGGTCCTCATTGAAGAAGTTTGCATGGTCGTAGTGGCAAAGGGGGGTGGTGAGATCCTTCCCTGGATCATTTAGTTGCTTCTGGGACATGGGCCTGGCCAGGGGTTTGGGGAAACTTGGCCCACTGTTGTCCAGCGGTGCCCTGTACCCTATGAAACATGCCACATACCGTGCAAACACCTGTCTGCACATGTTTAACATTTCCTCCTTGTGAGTCCTCACTCATGGAAGCGTAGAACTGGCTACTCGCAAGGGTTTCTGTCACTAATACCAGGTGGCCGGAATGTTTGCAGAAATCAAGCAAAGAACTGGAACCTGAGCATGGCTCAAGTTATTTCACTTTTAAATTTGGGACCATGGTAAATATCTTGGGGCATTTGCCCAGCTCCTCCACCTGAGTGGGTCATCTGGAATGCTCTGTTGCTCCAAGCTAGATCTATTGGGAACAACCATCAACCAACCATAACTATGATCTTCTGGAACTCTGAATTTCTTGACAGCGGCTACTGCAGTGAGCTCAATGCAGGCCATTGTGGTTATTGTCCTGGATCAGCAAGGCTACGTGTGGAGCTCGATCTGTGGCTAACTGATTTTTGGAGGGGTACAGGGAGGAAATCAAGTTATGGAAGACAATAATGGAAGGGGCTAGGGTTTCTTCCCTTACATTTTGGGATCAATTTCCTGCATTTTAGAAGATTTAAAAGCTCTAAGAACATAAAACTATGGCAGCATAACATTTCTATCTGGAAGACCAAGAAATGGCTCATCCTGGTGCCTCTGTACCCTGCTGCCCCCTACGTCTTCCCTGGGGGCAGTGCCTGCAGGGATAAGAGGCAGCTAGTGGATGCAAAGAAAGGAAGAGAAGGTTTCTGTGTTAAGAGGATGGCAGATGCATTCTGCACTGGGCTGCTGGCTAGCTGGAGGCCAGGGATTTTGAGTGCTCATTGCTGGGAGCTCTGGCTAAGGAGTCAGCACCCCATACTGGTTCTCCAAAGCCACAGACCTGTTTGGAACCCCAATCTTCTGTGTGTGTCCAGGGGGACACAAGACATCAGAGGGCATCATCTTTCCCCATCAAGCTTTGTTCCTCTAGAAAGCTCAAATTAACCTTCAGTGTTTGCAGTACCCAGGGTTCCCACCAAAATCTCCCACTGGAAAAGCTGTGGAAATGAGATGCAGCAGCCAAAAAAGCAGACACTCCTAATACTTCCCTGACAAGGCTGCTAAGCAAGCCAGGTAGGCTTTATTCTCCTCTCCTAATTTGGTGGCTCCACTGTGTTCCCACACTGACAGACAGCTGCAGTGGCCCAGGAGCCAGCAAACAGAGCTGTAAACAGGGGAGTTTGAATGGGAGTTTGTAAGGGGAGTTTGTATTGTGGTGCTTGTTTGGGGTTTGTTTTTGCTGTGGGTGGTCATGGTTTGGTGTGGTTTGTGTTTCCCAGATTAACAGGATTTAGGTGGGAAGGCCATGACAGATACAGAGACAGCAGTGGAAGTGACTCATGTAGTGGAAGACACAATGAAGATGACTGGATGTGGAAGCTGCAGTATGTCCATGATCCTGGAGGGGGCACCTGGTAAGAGTTTTGTCTGTATGAAATGCCGTCTGATAGAGCTGATGGAGGAAAAGATCCGAGGTTTGGAGATGCAGGTGGAGAGTCTGGTTGAGTTTAGAAAGGGGTTCGAGCAGATTATGGAGCAAAGACATGAGGTATCTGAAGGGAAAAGCTCAGACTTGCAGATGGAAGCAGGACTGAGGAATTCTGAGGGGAGACTGGGTGAGGAAAGTGGTTAGTGGAAGCATGTGACTAGAAGAACCAGGCAGAGGAAAAGATGGGCTAGTGAAGGAGAAACAGAGCTCAAGAACAGGTTTGCAGAGTTGGAAAATGAAGAAGAGGCTCAGCAGGTAGTCACTGAAGGTGGAAGGGCAAGGAAGAAGAGAAGAGCGGCTAGTCCTATAGGAAAAGGGGAAGAGTCAATGGAGACTACACCAAATATGAGCCCCAGGAGGATACAGGATGGGTTGAAGAGGATTACAAGGGAGAATAGGAATGGAAAGAACTTGCAGCCAGAGGGAACAGGGGATAGACTGGAGAATAGCACCGTCACCAGGAAAAGGCAGGTCTATGTGATCGGGGACTCTTTACTGAGAAGAATAGACAGGCCTGTAACCAGAGCTGATCCAGAGAATAGAAGGGTGTGCTGTCTTCCAGGTGCTAAGATACGGGATGTAGACCTGAGATTGAAAAGGATCCTAAAGGAAGCAGGAAAGAATCCCCTAATTATCCTTCATGTGGGAACAAATGATAAGGCTAGATTCTCACTGGAAAGTATTAAGGGAGACTATGCTAGGCTGGGGAAGACGCTTAAGGAAATCGAGGCTCAGGTAATCTTTAGTGGGATTCTGCCTGTTCCTAGAGAAGGGCAACAAAGGTGTGACAAGATTATGACTATCAACAGATGGCTCAGGCAGTGGTGCTATAAGGAGGGCTTTGGGATGTATGGCCACTGAGAGGCATTCATGGACAGAGGACGGTTCTCTCAGGATGGACTTCATCTGAGTAGGGAAGGAAATAGACTTCCAGGATGCAGGCTGACACAACTAATTAAGAGAGCTTTAAACTAGGAATTTGGGGGAGATGGTTGGGAGATGTCCAGGTAGTCTCCACACCGGATTTTAGCATTGAGAGGGAAGAAAACAAAGTAAGAAAGGATACAGCCGTGGGTAGGAGAAAGTATATAAGGAGGAAGGGCAGCATGGGTACCAGTCTAATAGGTTATACTGGCTGTAGAATGACCGTGCCTAATAGGGTACAGAATGTGAGCTAGGCCAGACAGCAAAAATTAAGATGTTTGTACACCAGTGCGAGGAGCCTAGGTAACAAAATGGAGGAACTAGAGCTACTGGTGCAGGAAGTGAAACCAGATATTATAGGGGTAACAGAAACATGGTGGAATAGCAGTCATGACTGGACTACAGGTATTGAAGGGTATGTGCTGTTTAGGAAAGACCGAAATAAAGGTAAAGGTGGTGGAGTAGCATTGTAGATTAATGATGAGGTAGAATGTACAGAAATAAGAAGCAATGGAATGGATAAGACAGAGTCCGTCTGGGCAAAAATTACATTGGGGAAGAAAACTATTAGAGCTTCCCCTGGGATAGTGCTTGGGGTGTGCTATAGATCGCCGGGATCTAATCTGGATATGGATAGAGCCCTCTTTAATGTTTTTAATGAAGTAAATACTAATGGAAACTGCGTGATCATGGGAGACTTTAACTTCCCAGATATAGACTGGAGGACGAGTGCTAGTAATAATAATAGGGCTCAGATTTTCCTAGATGCGATAGCTGATGGATTCCTTCATCAAGTAGTTGCTGAACCGACTAGAGGGGATGCCATTTTAGATTTGGTTTTGGTGAGTAGTGAGGACTTCATAGAAGAAATGGTTGTAGGGGATAATCTTGGTTCAAGTGATCATGAGCTAATTCAGTTCAAACTGAACGGAAGGATTAACAAAAATAAATCTGCAACTAGGGTTTTTGATTTCAAAAGGGCTGACTTTCAAAAATTAAGGAAATTAGTTAGGGAAGTGGATTGGACTGAACAACTTATGGATCTAATGGTAGAGGAGGCCTGGGATTACTTTAAATCAAAGCTGCAGAAGCTATCGGAAGCCTGCATCCCAAGAAAGGGGAAAAAATTCATAGGCAGGAGTTGTAGATCAAGCTGGATGAGCAAGCATCTCAGAGAGGTGATTAAGAAAAAGCAGAAAGCCTACAGGGAGTGGAAGATGGAAGGGATCAGCAAGGAAAGCTACCTTACTGAGGTCAGAACATGTAGGGATAAAGTGAGACAGGCTAAAAGTCAAGTAGAGTTGGACCTTGCAAAGGGAATTAAAACCAATAGTAAAAGGTTCTATAAGAAGAAAACAAAGAAAGAAGAAGTGGGACTGCTAAACACTGAGGATGGAGTGGAGGTCAACGATAATCTAGACATGGCTCAATATCTAAACAAATACTTTGCCTCAGTGTTTAATAAGGCTAAAGAGGATCTTAGGGATAATGGTAGCATGACAAATGGGAATTAGGATATGGAGGTAGATATTACAATATCTGAGGTAGAAGCGAAACTCAAACAGCTTAATGGGACTAAACTGGGGGGCCCAGATAATCTTCATCCAAGAATATTAAAGGAATTGGCATCCGAAATTGCAAGTCCATTAGCAAGAATTTTTAATGAATCTGTAAACTCAGGGGTTGTACCGTATGATTGGAGAATTGCTAACATAGTTCCTATTTTTAAGAAAGGGAAAAAAAGTGATCGGGGTAACTATAGGCCTGTTAGTTTGACATCTGTAGTATGCAAGGTCTTGGAAAAAATTTTGAAGGAGAAAGTAGTTAAGGACATTGAAGTCAACGGTAAATAGGACAAAATGCAACATGGTTTTACAAAAGGTAGATCGTGCCAAACCAACCTGATCTCCTTCTTTGAGAAAGTAACAGATTTTTTAGACAAAGGAAATGCAGTGGATCTAATTTACCTAGATTTCAGTAAGGCGTTTGATACCGTGCCACATGGGGAATTATTAGTTAAATTGGAAAAGATGGGGATCAATATGAACATTGAAAGGTGGATAAGGAATTGGTTAACAGGGAGACTACAACGGGTCCTACTGAAAGGCGAACTGTCAGGCTGGAGGGAGGTTACCAGTGGAGTTCCTCAGGGATCAGTTTTGGGATCTATCTTATTTAATCTTTTTATTACTGACCTCGGCACAAAAAGTGGGAGTGTGCTAATAAAGTTTACGGATGATACAAAGCTGGGAGGTATTGCAAATTTAAAGAAGGACTGGGAAATCATACAGGAAGATCTGGATGACCTTGTAAACTGGAGTAATAGTAATAGGATGAAATTTAATAGTGAGAAGTGTAAGGTTATGCATTTAGGGATTAATAACAAGAATTTTAGTTATAACCTGGGGACGCATCAATTAGAAGTAACGGCGGGGGAGAAGGACCTTGGAGTATTGGTTGACCATAGGATGACTATGAGCCGCCAATGTGATATGGCTGTGAAAAAAGCTAATGCGGTCTTGGGATGCATCAGGCGAGGTATTTCCAGTAGGGATAAGGAGGTTTTAGTACTGTTATACAAGGCACTGGTGAGACCTCACCTGGAATACTGTGTGCAGTTCTGGTCTCCCATGTTTAAGAAGGATGAATTCAAACTGGAACAGGTACAGAGAAGGGCTGCTAGGATGATCCGAGGAATGGAAAACTTGTCTTATGAAAGGAGACTCAAGGAGCTTGGCTTGTTTAGCCTAACTAAAAGAAGGTTGAGAGGAGATATGATTGCTCTCTATAAATATATCAGAGGGATCAATACCGGAGAGGGAGAGGAATTATTTAAGCTCAGTACCAATGTGGACACAAGAACAAATGGATATAAACTGGCCACCGGGAAGTTTAGACTTGAAATTAGACGAAGGTTTCTAACCATCAGAGGACTGAAGTTTTGGAATAGCCTTCCAAGGGAAGCAGTGGGGGCAAAAGATCTATCTGGCTTTAAGATTAAACTCGATAAGTTTATGGAGGAGATGGTATGATGGGATAACATGATTTTGGTAATTAAATATTCATGGTAAATAGGCCTAATGGCCTGTGATGGGATGTTAGATGGGATGGGATCTGAGTTACCCAGGAAAGAATTTTCTGTAGTATCTGGCTGGTGAATCTTGCCCATGTGCTCAGGGTTTAACTGATCGCCATATTTGGGGTCGGGAAGGAATTTTCCTGCAGGGCAGATTGGAAGAGGCCCTGGAGGTTTTTCGCCTTCCTCTGTAGCATGGGGTACAGGTCACTTGCTGGAGGATTCTCTGCTCCTTGAAGTCTTTAAACCACGATTTGAGGACTTCGATAGCTCAGACATAGGTGAGAGGTTTTTTGCAGGAGTGGGTGGGTGAAATTCTGTGGCCTGCGTTGTGCAGGAGGTCGGACTAGATGATCATAATGGTCCCTTCTGACCTTAGTATCTATGATTCTATGATTAACCTCACTTTCCCTCTTCGGCTGGAGGCACTGGGGATGCTGCACAGTGATTTAATTTCTAACCAGGGACATGTTTTTCAGAGCTGTCCTGTGCTGCTGTTGTACATGATGTTCGTTTGTCAAGCTGACTGTATTGATTTTGCCCATGACATGTGGTAATGGATAGACTCCTCTCACTCCGTGAGGGTACATGGCAGGGAGAGGAGCCCTCTTCATTCCAGATGGGTTAAGTGGTTTGGCTGAATTAAGAACCCTGAAACCAGGTCCTGTTCCTGCTCTGCTCCTAGCTCTGCCTGTGCACACTGGGTATATTGGGGACTTATCCCTCCATGAAGTTGCCTTTATTGTTGACTAAAATAATCACAAAGATATAAATAAACTTAAGCTTCCAGTGGAGTTTGGCAGTTTCTACAGCTAATGCCTGTAGAGCTGCCTCTGCCCCAGTCCCTTTTCCCCTCTGTCACAGACAGATGCTTAAACTCATTGAAGTGGATAGGACTCACTTGGTCCGGCTGTCAGTGCGAGCCAGCAAAATAGTTCAACATTTCCATGCAGGAACTTGGCACCTAACACCCTGTCACAAAGACTCTTACCCTCCAAAATCTCACTGAATGAGAACTCAGGAGAGCTGGTTTGTCAGTATAGAAGGCCCTGCAGTTTGCTCAGGCTTCTGGAAATATCTAGTTCTCACTAAGCATGCTCGGAAAGCTTAAAACTGGTATTAGCACAGTGTGACGTTCCCCTCTGGTGTTATCTGGACCAGTGATCTGCTAGTCATTCCAATCCTTGACTCTGGGAGCCAGCCTTACCTTGCTCTGCTGTGAGAACCCCCACTCCTGGGCTGTTCACACACAGCCTCAGGCACGTAACCTGCTCCTTGGATTGTGCAACCGAATGACACTAGCCAATATCTCCAGTCCCAGACACAACCCTAGGAACTTCCATCTTGCAGTGTCCAGTTATGCCTGCTGGACTCTGCAAGCTTATAAGAGTTTGTCAATTTAACAAAGAAATTGATATGTACCAAGCTTGTTATCCCACGGGGAGTCTCTGACACGCTTCAAACCAAACACACTGCTTCAGGTAGAATAAACAAACAGAGTTATTAACTACAAAGAGAGATTTTAAGTGATTATAAATCAAAGCACAACAAGTTGGATTTGGTCAAACGAAATAAGAGCAAAATGCATTCTAAGCTGATCTTAACACTTTCATTGTCCTTACAAACTTAGATGCTTCTCACCACAGGCTGGCTGGTTGCTCTTCAGCCAGGCTTTCCCCTTTGATCAGCGCTTCAGTCACTTGGTGGTGATGTCTGTCGATGGAGGTGGAAGAGAGAGGAAGAGCATGGCAAACGTCTCTCCCTTTTATCGTGTTCTTTATTCCCTCTTGGCTTCGCGCCCCCGCTTCCACCTTCAGAGTCAGGTGAGCTTTACCTCATCGCAGTCCCAAACTGACCAAAGGAAGGGGGGTGACTCCCTTGAGAGTCCAACAGATCCTTTTGCTGCTGCCTAGGTCAGCGTCCTTTGTTCCTGTGAGGCTGGGCTGGGTTTGTCCCGTATCTGCCTGATGAGGTGTGAACTGCCTCTCTGCTCTTGGAGAGTTTTTGCCTGGGTTTATTTTAAGCCATGAAGACACATTTTCAGCCTCATAACTATATACATGAAATTATAACCTATAACATTACTATAACAACAATTACTATAACATCACTATCACAACAATGCCCAGTGCATCATGAGCCTTCCAAAGACACCCAACATGACAAACTTTGCATTAGATACCACACCATCATATTATAAGGATTAACATGGGGGTGTAGGGTGTTCCCTCGAGGTACAGAACGTCACAAACAGTCATTCCCTTCCTAATATAATCTACTGGCTGAGTGTCCGTATTTATGTCCCCTCTAGGGACTTGTCCACATAGAGGATAAAAGCCTACTACTGCTATCAACTAACAAAATTCCTCCTTTATCTCGAGATGTCTAAATATGTGCTTTGGTGATAAAGGTTCCTACATTCAATCCCTGCTGGTTGTGGGGGTCATTACTTTAAGGTTACAAAACCTCCTCTGCAGAGTCACTGGGATCATAAGTAACCTGACCTTTTGTGATTGCTCATTGCTAGCTGCGATTCAGCAGTTTTCATCATTTTAGAAGCAAGCTGCGTGGCCAGGGCACTGACATCTCCTGGCCTGAGTGGTGCTTTATATGCACTGTGATACAGCATGGCTAGAAGGCAGCAGGAGAGTGATATAGGAGAGATATGTAAGTCCCAGGATGAGGAGAAGCCTTATTCCCTGTAGAGGGAAGAAAGGTTTCTATAGATTAATTAAAAGCACCTGAAGCCAGTCACCTGACAAAACCCCCCTGCTTCAATCAGCCAGGGAAAGGAGTTGGAGCAGAGTGGTTTGGAGTTGGAGCAGAGAACAGTTTGAAGGAGTTGGAGCAGAGTGCAGTTTGGAGGAATTGAAGTAGAGGAGAGTTTGGAGAAGTGCCGTGGCTGGCTAGAAGACCAAGACCCTAGGGAAAGAGACACCTGGCTTGTGCAGAGAGAGGGCAGGAAGCCCCACAAGCTGAAGAGCAGGAGAGGGAAGTAGCCCAGGCGAAGGAAGCACTAGTTCAAGTGGTTTGCTACTATCCCTAGGGCCCCTGGGCTGGGACCCATAGTAGAGGGCGGGCCCGGGTCCCTCCCTCTCCACTACCCTTCTCTGGGTTACTAGTGGGACAGTAGATACCCTAGTTCAGGGGCAGGAAACTGCCCCCTGAACCCTCCCCCACAATAAGAGGAAGCATGGGATCCATCATAATCGTGCCAGCAATTTGCCACAGCACACATCATTTGGGTATCAAACCAAACTAGGCTGGAACAAGGGTGCAACCCGAACAAGGCAGATTATCTGCTGCTGCTGAGAGCTGCTTGGTACACGAAAGAGGGAGTCCTCTGATAACTCGTTAATTACAGTCACCATTAGAAATTTGCATCCTTTGTCTAGTTTCCAGTTTTCTAACATCAGCCTCCAGCCATTGAATTCATTATGCCTCTGTCTGCCGAATTAAGGGCCCTCCACTATCAGCTACCTTTTCCCTGTGTAGGTAATTATAGACTATAACGAAGTTGCCTCTTAACCCTCTCTTCAACAAACTAACCAGATGACACTTGTTAAGGCTCATTACAAGGCAAGTGTTCCACACCTTGAATCCTTCTTGTAGCTCTTCTCTCCACTTGTTAGCAACCTCCTCGTTGTGCCCTTCCTAGCTCCCAAGAAGATGAGTCGTATGTCAGATGAATCAAATATAATGCTAATAAAAGGTTGCACCACAGTTCCAATATCTGTTGCTAGAGAGCTGATGTGGTCTGCTGGGCTAGGAGGCAGGAGATTTGGTTTCCAGGGCTCTGCCCCGACCTGTTGTGTGATCTTGACAAGCCACTTCACCCCTCTGCTTCCTCTCTTGTCTATTCAGGTACAATCTCTGCATGGCAGGGCCCGTCTCTCACTGTGCAGGGCACTGCATGGGCACAGGGGGGTCCTGATCCCAGCTCGTGCCCCTAAGTCCTACTGTTACTCAAATATAAATAGACATCCTGTTGAGATCCATACATATACATATATATTTAGACATTCCTTTGCAATATGTCTCCCATCTTAAAATCAAGCAACCTCTCATTTAAATGCCTATCCAGCTGGCAAATTTTTTTCTCCATTTTCCCTGATGGATTATAAAGCACTTCAGGATAGCATTAGCATTTTTAAGTGCTTCCCTTAATGGCCACACCAGTATTTATGTAAACAGTATGTGTGTGTAATTTAACTGTTTTAATATAGGCCTGGTTTATGAGGCTTGTTGGAGCTGAAAGATGAAAATTGCCAATGTTAAGAACGGCTTTGAATGCTGCTACAGCCCCCAATGTGGACAGAGATAATAGAAATTGGGGATGGGAAAGAGCTGAGGTATTAGATCATTTAGCCCCTCCCCAGGCCAGTGCAGACTAGCTCCCTGGGTTACATTTCCTTGTGCTTTGCCTAGCCTTGTTTTAATCATAATACCTGTTCTTGTGTTGTGCTTTTCATCAGTAGATCTCAAAATACCTTACACAGGAGGGCAGCATCAATATTTCACATATGGGGAAACTGAGGCACAGAGGTGAAGTGACTTGCCCAGGGTAACTGAGCTGGGAATAGAATGCAGCAGAATCTGTTGCCTCCCAAATGTCATAGTCATGGGACATTCACCACTTCCCTTGGGAGACCCAGACTGAGAAGCCAGTGGCCTCCCCTACTCCACTCCGATTAGTGCCCTGGGCTGCCGTAGGAGAGGCCTAAGCTTTGTGTCTCACTGTCTGGGCCAACCAGAGCTGAGACAGCACATGGAGACGGCATACCCAGCTCATGGTGGGGGAGGAATTGCATCGCTGGGGAAACTGGAAGGAGGTGAGTATGGAGAAGCAGATGGAAATCCTCTCCTCTGAACAAAATAAAGGACCCTAGGGGTGGGTCTGTGAAGAAAATAATTGAGCAGGAAGTTCAAATTAATGAGTGGTTAATTTCTCCAGCATAATTAACGCCTTTTATAGCCTCATTTACATTATTTTGCATTTGCAATGGTAATGATTTACCATCATGAAAGTGAAATAATTCTAGGTCTGTGTGCTTGGCTTCAGTTTCTACTGGAGAACAGGGAGGGATGGCTGAGTGAGATGCAGTGGCTATTCCCGGATAATGTGCCCATCTCCATTCTGTAGCCAGGGTTTTAGATGATGGTTTTCACCTGAGCCTTTTTTTATTCTCCAGTTTTACGTTAAAGTTGCCTAAGAAACTATTCTAACTCTCAGTGGGTTCCTTGAAACTATCCCACTCAGATATGTATTTTGCTGTTATATTGAGTAGATGGGCCAAATGAAGGCGCTCGGATGGCCCAGCCCTTTCTTGAAGGGGCAGGAGTTTTCAGAGTTAAGATGAATGAGGCAGCTGATATCTGTTGGAGCTAGTGTTTCATCATTTTTTGTTAATGAATGTTAAGATTCTGATCTCCTTTAGGAGCTGATCTTGTCTAAGAACTGAGCCTTACGCCTGGGACTGTTGTGGTTATGCCATAATCTGGCCCCGATTCCGAGGTTCATGGAACTTCAAAGGGATACCTCAGCTGAGTCAGACACAAACATGGAGGGGCATATTCCTCTCCTGGACCTCTTTGCATTTCTCTTTGGTCTGCTGCTTGGCACATGAATTTGATGTCCCTGAGTAGCCCATTCATATAATTTTTTTAGGGTTGCACCCCAAAATTACATGGTCTCTAATGGGGAATGATTGTGAGGGGGTTTGCAGACCCCCCCACTATGCCAGGGTAAGGCAGAGAGCAGTGCTGAGCTAGGGATGCCCCACCCTGCAGCAGCTGCAGGGCACATGCCAGGTGGCAGGATAGTTTAAAAGGGCATTGATAGGCCAGGGAAGGAGCTAGAGGCTGCACCAGCAGGTGGGGCTGATGCCCAGAGCTATGAGAGGCGTAACTACAGCACTGCCAAAGCTACTCTGGAAGTGGGGATCCAGATTCTCCCCCAACCCCTCACTCTTGGGAGTTGGAAAAATCACAAGATGACAAACGGGCAGACAAAGAAGTTACCCCTAAATCTGACCATCTCCCAAATGGAGGAGCCATATAGCCCTGTAGGAAGTGCCTGAAGGGGAGTATAATTTGGGGTGGACCAATGAGATGTCTAGACACTGTAACACTCCTCAAGGGCCCTGAGTGGGGACCTGTTGGAGTGGGTGGGCATAGTCCCCTTGCCTTGTTTCCCTGTACCTCTGCCATGACAGCACCGTTAGGGGAGTAGAAGGGATGGAGGCCCACCACATACGACCCAGCCGGGGCCCTCTCTAGAACGACCAGGCCAGAAAGAAGTGTGGAGCCACTGCCTGACCACTAGGCCAGTTGGCTATGAGACTGATCCACTATAGGGATATTATGGGGCTCTTGAGTCTATAACAAGATCCAGTGGCTGGATCCAATGACTGTAAAAAGTCAAATTGGAAACCAGACACGTCTTTTAAACAATGAGAGTAATTAAGCACTGGGACAGCTCACAGAGCAATATGGTTAATTCAGCATCACTTCAAGTCTTGAAATCGAGGTGGAACAGGTCTGATTGTCTATTGTCCTGTATCTCGTGTAGTCATTCATATTAGTGTAAAGCTTGGTCACCGCCCTGCTGTGTGACCTCGGGAAGGTCATTTCTCCTCTCTTTCCCCTCCCACCCTTTGTCCTTTTTATTTCGACTGTCAGCCCTTTGTGGCAGGGACTGTTCCGTACCAGCTCTCAGCACAACAAGGTCTTGGTCACCAACTTCTGACCGTTTTTGGGGGTTGAAAAATCCAGATTCGTCAAAACTGACACTGTTCACAACACAGAGCTGGTTTCAACAAATCTTTAAACCTGACTTTTTTGGCGGGGGGGGGGGGGAAGGAGGGGGCGGTCAGGTTTTTAAATTGTCCAAATGCTTTATGTCTTCTAAACAAAACAAAACAAAAAGGTATGCTGCTGGTTCAAAGTCGATTTTTTTTTGTTTAGAAACTTAAAATAATAGACTGGAAAGTGTTGTTGTTTTTTTAAAAAAAGTCAAAAGAAAAATTTAAAATTTTGAGATTTTTGAAATACCCTTTCAGGTGACCCAAACTGGATTTTTTTCAGTATCTGAATTTGAGATGTTGGCTGTTCAGCCCAACTTGAGATGGGGAGGTGGGTGGCAATGCAGGACTCTCAGAAAATTTTTATGGGATGGGAAATTCATCTCCTGCCCAGTCTTGCTAACCATCTTTGGTAAATCAGGGCCTAGGTGACTTGCCCACATCATACAGGAAGTGTGTGGTGGATCAGGGAATTGACATTAAGTCTACAGCATCACGGCATAGTGATCTTCAAGCTGGACCAGCTTTCCTTCCAGCTGAGGAGCTGGCTCTGGCATTTCTGGATTCAGCCCCTGACGCTATCACAAACCTTTGGAGTTTGTTCTGTCTCTAAAGTTCGGAGCCCAGAAGGGAATCTGTTTCCTCTTTTACATATACAATGATTTAGTTTGAAGGCCAGAGAGTTAAATGAGTATCATAGAGCAGCACATGTACAAAGCAGAATGGTTATTTTTTTTTGACTCAACATATTCTGTCTTTAGTCATCAGACACAACCAGCAGCATGAACATTTCATGAGAAGATAGTTAAATTTTAATTTCCCCATTGAATTCATTAAGGTGTGATCATGCATCTGAATTTAATTTTGCAACCTGGCAAGGAACCAAATTAAACATGACATAGTGACAAGGTTTTTTCATTGCATTTTCTTCCACTTGCCCTCTGCCCTATTCATATGTGTTCTCCTCCCCCCCCCCGCCACACATATCCCACGACCATTTCTTAATCAAAGTCTTTGCAAAAGTGAAGTAAAACTACCTGGCCCTGAAGCATCAATCACAGACTTATACAATGCACTAAAAAGGGGTCTGACAGAATTCATTGTTTATGCTGGCAGATGGAGTGATTGCAACATGGAAAAACAGGTGTTTTGTAGGGAACGATAGTGGTCTCTGTTATGACGGTTAATTTATTATATCAAATAAATTGCACACAGGCTGAGCTAGTAACAAACAAGCTTTTCCCTGTTCCAAATGCAAACCTCTCTCAACTCACTCATTTCCCCCACATGCGCTCTGAGAGGCACAGTTTCCTCCCAAAGCTCCATCTAGTGACTCCCTAAGAAGTGGGCTTCGCTGGAGCTGGTGGGTTTGGGTTCATGGGACTCATAGATTTTTTTTGTTAAAAGTCTGACCTCGTGCATGTCACAGGGCATAAAACTTCATCCAGTTACTTCTGTGGTGAGCCCAGTGACTTGCATTTGGCTAAAGCATTATTTCCAGAAAGGCATTCAGACTTGATTTGAAAACTTCAGGGAGGACCCATCACTTGCCTTGATAGTTTGTGTTAGACCTGAATGAGTCCCCCTCAAGTGGACAGTTACCTGTCTGCAGGACTTGACCCAACCTTTGGATCCCACCTGCTGCGATGCCAACCGGGTCCGGGAAGAGCCCAGATGCTGACTGAAGTCCTGGCCTCTCAAACCCAGTCCTGGGGTGCATGCTGTCTGTCTGGCACCTTGGATGGTGAGATCTTACATCCCAACTAGCCTTGGCCCTGAGACCAGTGCTGAGCCCAACAAAGCCTCCCCAGTAATTTATGCATGGTTCCCCGGAGCTCCATTCCCATGGGCACTCTGTATTACAATTTACCCTTTAGGGACCAAATGACACCCACGGACCCTTAAACCCCTCTGAGGAGCAGCGGGCTCCTGCTTGATGTCCCCTCTGGATCCCTTATTACTAATCTTCGACCTCATTCCCGATCCTGGTTTGGCTGTTAGCCCCAGACATTACTAGTAGCCGGGCTCAGTGGTTCTGCCCCCTTAGTTGCAGGGGTGGGCCTATTGCGTACACACTCCCTCTTTACTTAAGTTTAGGAAGTGTAAGAGAGAGACAGATCCAAAAGGCTATGCACAGGCCTCCCCTTTGTGGTTGCCCCTCCTGAGAGTTCACAGGGTGTCTGTGTCCTGAAGGGAAAGCCAATCCCTCCTGCCCCACTCCACGAGCATGTTTGCTCTTTCTGGCACCGGCACGGCCTTTCATGTCTCTTTTAAAAAGCTGTCTGGAGCCTTTTGTCATTCCTCAAACTGGAAAGGATTCCAGCACCCCCCTAGCCCCTAAACAGGTTTCAGTGAAGAGATACTGCATACAAAGGCTCTTGCTGGCAGAAACCCCATTGTCCAAGCAGTTAAGAACCATTCACTGTTGATGTCTCCTTGCTGGTCCCGACACGGCTTTCCAGACAGTCTGTTTGCCATGTGCCAGGACTCTGCTAGCAAATGGCTGAGCTAATTTACAGTGGCTGTAGCAATCACAGATGATATTTCATATAACAAAAAGGAATTTTTAAGCTGACACTGACATATTCCCCAGACTGTCACAGTTTGTTGCACCGGCTAATCACCCTCACTGTTAAAGTGTGCCTTATTTCTTCTCATTTGAATGTCTGGCTTAACTTCCAGCTAGTGTTTCTTGTTCCGCCTTTCTAGTACCTGGTATTTCTCCCCATGAAGGTCCTTGTACGCTATAATCAAGTCACTTCTCAAGTCTTCTTTTTGAGAAGCTAAAGAAATCGAGCTCTCTCTCATTGCGAGGTGTTTTCTCCATGCCTCAACTTACTTTTGTGGCTATTCTTTGCACCCTCTCTAGTTTTTTCAACATCCTTTGTGACATGTGGACACCAGAACTGTGTACGGTATTCTACTTCGTCTCACTACTGCTGTGCACAGAGGTTGGTGCACTCCCTGCTCATACACCCAATTTTCCTGTTCCTACATCCCAGGACGGCATTAGCCCACTTTGCTTCTGCACAGCATTGCAGTGGGAGCTCGTGGTCAGCTGGTTGTCCACTATGACCAGGGCCATCCTTAGGCATCTGCAGCATAGATGGCTGCGTAAGGCATCCGAAAATTTAGGGCACCCCTGGGTCTTAGTGTCCTCCCTGCCACTTCTTCCTATCCCTGTTCTGACCCTTCCTATAGGCTCCCACCACAGCTGGCTGCTGCAGCCTAGTGAGTCTTCCTCTGGAAGGGATCTAGTACTTAAAAGTTAAAAAGCCTCCAGCCTGCCAGACCTATTAGCTCAACCTGTAGCGGGGCCATTACCCCACTCCTGGGGAAAAAGGCTAGGCTGACTGGGGAGGCAGCCACAGCTGTGGCCACACCCAATCAGGCAACATCTGGCCCTGATATAAGGACTAAGAGAGGTGCTGGATCAGTCTCACTCCAGTCTTGGGGTATGTCTACATTACGAAATTAGGTCAAATTTATAGAAGTCAATTTTTTAGAAACTGATTTTATACAGTTGATTGTGTGTGTCCCCACTTAAGACCATTAAGACCATTAAGTCGGTGGAGTGCATCCACAGTACCGAGGCTAGCATCGACTTCAGGAGCGTTGCACTGTGGGTAGCTATCCCACAGTTCCCGTAGTCTCTGCCACCCATTGGAATTCTGGGTTGAGATCCCAATGCCTGATGGGGCAAAAACATTGTTACGGGTGGTTCTGGGTACATGTCGTCAGCCCCCCCGCCCCCGGTGAAAGCAACGGCAGACAATCGTTTCACGCCTTTTTTCCTGGGTTACCCGTGCAGACACCATACCACGGCAAGCATGGAACCCACTCAGCTCACTGTCACCATACATCTCCTGGGTGCTGGCAAACGTGGTACTGCATTGCTACACAGCAGCAGCTCATTGCCTTGTGGCAGCAGATGGTGCAGTACGACTGGTAGCCGTCATTGTCGTCTCCTGGGTGCTCTTGGCCGATCTTGGTGAGGTCTGTCAGGGGCACCTGGACATAAATGGGAGTGACTCCAGGCATTCTCTTCTTAAGTTTCGTCTCATGGAGATTCAATCTGCCTGGAAATGATGACGGCTACAGTCGTACTGCACTGTCTGCTGGCGAGCACCCAGGAGACGACGACGGCTAGCAGTCAT
The DNA here is from genome assembly GCF_015237465.2 of Chelonia mydas. Taxonomy (NCBI): domain Eukaryota; kingdom Metazoa; phylum Chordata; order Testudines; family Cheloniidae; genus Chelonia; species Chelonia mydas. The sequence goes on along the minus strand of NC_051259.2, from coordinate 14,534,578 downwards.
ACTGCACTGTCTGCTGTCAGCCTACCCCTTCCTCCCCCTCCTTCCCTCCGTGAAAGCAACGGCCAACAATAGTTTCGTGCCTTTTTCCGTGCAGGCGCCATATTGCTGTCAGCATCCTCATCCACCGCCGCTTCTGCTGCCACTCTGCTCTCCTGCTGTCCTGCAGATGCCATACCACGGCAAGCATGGAGCCTGCTCAGATCACTGCGGCAGTTATAAGCATTGTAAACACCACACGCGTTATCCAGCAGTAGATGCAGAACCTGCAAAAGCAGGCGAGGAGGCAACAGCAGCACGGTGACGAGAGTGATGAGGACATGGACACAGATGTCTCTCAAAGTACGGGCCCTGGCAATTTGGACATCATGGTGGTAATGGGGCATGTTCATGCCATGGAACACCAATTCTGGGCCTGGGAAACAAGCACAGACTGGTGGGAACGCATAGTGTTGCAGGTCTGGGATGATTCCCAGTGGCTGCAAAACTTTCGCATACGTAAGGGCACTTTCATGGAACTTTGTGACTTGCTTTCCCCTGCCCTGAAGCGCAAGAATACCAAGATGAGAGCAGCCCTCACAGTTCACAAATGAGTGGCGTTAGCCCTGTGGAAGCTTGCAATGCCAGACAGCTACCGGTCAGTCGGGAATCAATTTGGAGTGGGCAAATCTACTGTGAGGGCTGCTGTGATCCAAGTAGCCAACGCAATCACTGAGCTGCTGCTATCAAGGGTAGTGACTCTGGGAAATGTGCAGGTCATAGTGGATGGCTTTGCTGCAATGGGATTCCCTAACTGTGGTGGGGCGATAAACGGAACCCATATCCCTATCTTGGCACTGGACCTCCAAGGCAGCCAAAAGGGGTACCGAAAGGGGTACTTTTCAATGGAGCTGCAAGCATTGGTGGATCACAAGGGATGTTTTACCAACGTCAGCGTGGGATGGCTGGGAAAGGTACATGACGCTCTCATCTTCAGGAACTCTGGTCTGTTTCAACAGCTGCAGCAAGGGACTTTCTTCCCAGATCAGAAAATAACCGTTGGGGATGTTGAAATGCCTATAGTTATCCTTGGGGACCCAGCCCACCCCTTGCTCCCATGGCTCATGAAGCCATACACAGGCAGCCTGGACGGTAGTCAGGAGTTGTTCAACCATAGGCTGAGCAAGTGCAGAATGGTGGTAGAATGTGCAGTTGGATGTTAAAAAGTGTGCTGGTGCAGTTTACTGACTCAATTAGACCTCAGTGAAAACAATATTCCCATTCTTATTACTGCTTGCTGTGTGCTCCACAATATCTGTGAGGGTAAGGGAGAGATGTTTATGGTGAGGTAGGAAGTTGAGGCAAATTGCCTGGCCGCTGATTACGCGCAGCCAGATACCAGGGCGGTTAGAAGAGCACAGGAGGGTGCGGTGCGCATCAGAGAAACTCTGAAAACCAGTTTCATGGCTGACCAGGCTACGGTGTGAAAGTTCTCTTTGTTTCTCCTTGATGAAAACCCACCCCCTTAGTTCACTCTACTTCCCTGTTAGCCAACCGTCCTCCCCTCCCGCCTTCGATCACCACTTGCAGAGGCAATAAAGTCATTGTTGTTTCAAATTCATGCATTCTTTATTAATTCATCACACAAATAGGAGGATAACTGCCAAGGTAGCCCGGGAGGGGTGCGGAAGGAGGGAAGCACCGGGTGGGGTGGTGGAGGAGGGAAGGACAAGGCCAGACTGCACTTTAAAACTTATTGAATGCCAGCTTTCTGTTGCTTGGGTGGTCCTCTGGGGTGGAGTGCTTGGGTGCCCAGAGGCCCCCTCACCGCGTTCTTGAGCATCTGGGTGAGGAGGCTATGGAACTTGGGGAGGAGGGCGGTTGGTTACATGGGGGCTGTAGCGACTGTCTGTGCTCCTGCATTTCCTGCAGCTCAACCATACGCCGGAGCATATCAGTTTGATCCTCCAGTAGCCTCAGCATTGCCTCCTGCCTTCTGTCAGCAAGCTGACACCACCTACCATCTTCAACCTGCCACCTGTCCTCACGTTCATATTGTGCTTTCCTGGACTCTGACATTTCTTGTCTCCACGCATTCTGCTGGGATCTTTCAGTGTGGGAAGACTGCATGAGCTGAGAGAACATTTCATCGCGAGTGCGTTTTTTTCGCCTTCTAATCTTCATTAGCTTCTGGGATGGAGATGATAGTGCGAGCGTTGAAACATTTGCAGCTGCGGGAGGGAAAAAAAGGGAGAGTAGTAGTTAAAAAGACACATTTTAGAGAACAATGGGTAGACTCTTTCACGGTGAACCTTGCTGTTAACATTATATAGCACATGTGCTTTCGGTACAAGGTCGCATTTTGCCTCCTATACTGAGGGTCTGCCGGTTTGGTGTGAGAGATCACACATGCAGAGCCGGGCAACAGAATTCAGCTTACAGGCAGCCATGGTAAGCCACAGTCTTTTGGCTTCTTTAACCTTCATAACATGTGGGAATGGTTTCAAACACCAGAGTCCTCATTTGCCATACCAGGCAGCCATTGGGTTGGCCATTTAAAATGGGTTGGTAATTTAAAAGGAGGGGCTGGGGTTTTCAGGTTTGTGCAGCACAAACCCAACTAACACCCCCCCCCCCCCACGCACCCAATTCTCTGGGATGATCGCTTCACCCCTCCCTCCACCGCGCGGCTAACAGCGGGGAAGATTTCTGTTCAGCCACAGGCACACAGCCCAGAAGGAATGGTCACCTCTGAATGTCCCCTTAATAAAATTACCCTATTTCAATCAGGTGACCATGAGGAGTGACCATCCAGGAGAGCTTTATGGAGATGTCCCTGGAGGATTTCTGCTCCATCCCCAGACACGTTAACAGACTTTTCCAGTAGCTGTACTGGCTGTGAATGCATCACAAGTCTTCAGGGCAAATTAATAATTAAATATGCTTGCTTTAAACCATGTATTATATTTACAAGGTACACTCACCAGAGGTCTCTTCTCTGCCTGGTGGGTCCGGGAGCCCGCCTTGGGTGGGTTTGGGGGGTACTGGCTCCAGGTCCAGGTGAGAAACAGTTCCTGGCTCTCGGGAAAAACGGTTTCTCCGCTTGCTTGCTGTGCGCTGTCTTCAACCTCCTCTCCCCATCATCATCTTCCTCGTCCCCAAAATGCACATCCCTGTTGCGTGATAATCCATTGAAGGAGTCAAAGCACAGGGGTGGGGTAGTGGTGGCTGCACCCCCTAGAATGGCATGCAGCTCATCATAGAAGCTGCATGTCTGGGGCTCTGACCCCGAGCGGCCGTTTGCCTCTCTGGTTTTTTGGTAGGCTTGCCTGAGCTCCTTAAGTTTCACGTGGCACTGCTGTGGGTCCCTGTTATAGCCTCTGTCCTACATGCCCTTGGAGATTTTTTCAAATGTTTCCGCATTTCCTCTTTTGGAACGAAGTTCTGATAGCACAGATTTGTCTCCCCATACAGCGATCAGATCCTGTACCTCCTGTTCGGTCCATGCTGGAGCTCTTTTGCGATTCTGGGACTCCATCATGGTCACCTCTGCTGATGAGATCTGCACTCACCTGCAGCTTGCCATGCTGGCCAAACAGGAAATGAGATTCAAAAGTTCACGGGCCTTTTCCTGTCTACCTGGCCAGTGCTTCTGAGATGAGAGCGCTGTCCAGAGTGGTCACAATGGAGCACTCTGGGATAGCTCCCGGAGGCCAATACCGTCAAATTGCGACCACATTACCCCAAATTCAACCCGGCAAGGTCGATTTCAGAGCTAATCCCCTCGTCGGGGGAGGAGTACAGAAATCGATTTTAAGAGCCCTTTAAGTCGAAAAAAATGGCTTCATCGTGTGGACAGGTGCAGGGTTAAATCATTCTAGTGCTGCTAAATTCGACCTAGACTCGTAGTGTAGACCAGGGCTTGGAGTGGAAGGGACCTAGCTGCCTGGGTGCTCAGGGTACTACTGTAAGAAGAGCAGTGCTGGGGAAGGGCAAGAGGAGCTGGGGAGCTCCAGCCTAGCAACTTCCCAGGCTGAGGCCTTGTTAAGGCCTAAGCAGGTACTGGGGCTGCAGAGGGGCAGCCTGGGGATAGGCAAAGGCATCAGGTCTGACCCTCTTGCCAGTGATGAGTGGCCATTACAGACTGCAGTCTGCCCCAGAGGAAGGGGGGCTAGTAGCCACTGAAGCAAGGTGGGCATAGGGTGAGGGGGTTCCCCTGCGAGGGGAGACTCAGAGTGTGTGGGCACTGCTGTGGGGCAGCACCCCAAGGTGAGGGGCATGGGGCCCAAGGCAGGTGAGACACCAGCCAGCAGGAGGCGCTCTGAGGCTGGAAAGAGCTAATTCCTGGATAACCAGCAGGAGGTGCTGTGGCGGTGAGTGCTCGATCTGCTACAGAGCCAGTCAAGTGGTAATGAAGCCATTTAACAGGTATTTGCCAACCCCCAGGTATATACTGTCAGTTTCTGAATTTACTGACAAAAACAGTTGTGCATTACTGTAATATTTACTCAGAACATGTTAGTCTACAGGACCTTAGTTTAAAATGTGCTTTAAAAATATTGTGTTGCTGAAGATTATAAAATCACATCTCTAAAAAATCCTTGCATAGATTTTTAGATGCACAATCTGAGTATTCATCTTTAGCCTTAAATGCTTGGATCTTCAGACATATAGCTTTCTAAATAAATCCTTCAAAAGACCACCCTTCTCTAAAATAGACATGTGAGCCTGGGCTGCCATCGGGCATAGGGGCACTGATTTAATAATATTGCATAGGGCCCCATAAATCCTAAGGACGGCCCCGACTATGACCCCTAAATCCTTTTCAGAGTCACTGCAGGATACAGTCCCCCAGCCCCTTCTGTAGAAGGGGCCTGTTCTTCCCCCGCCCCCCCAAATAGAGGACCTTCCATTTGGCTGTAATTAAAATACCTTTTGTTTGAATGGGCTTGGATTACAAAGAAATCCAGATCACTCTGTATGGCTGACCTGTCCTCATTATTTACCACTCTGCCAATCTTTGTGTCAACTGCCAATTTTATCAGCAGTGATTTTTACATTTGCTTCCAGAGCACTGATAAAAATAATGAATAGCTTTGGGCTTAAAACCAATCCCTGCGAAACCCTTCTAGAAATATCCCCTAATTCAATGATGATTCCCCCATTGACAACTACCTTTTGAGATCTGTCAGCCCACTCTTAATCCACATAACGTATTTTATTGCTATTGTACAGTGCTAATTTTCCAATCAGAGTACCTTGTGGTACTATGCCAAATGCCTTACAAAAACCAAAGTAAATTGCATTTATGCTGTTACCTTTATTAATCAAACTTGTAATTTTATCAAAAAATGAAACCAGTTTGGTTTGACAAGACTTATTTTGCATAAAAACATATAGACTGGAATTAATTGTATTCCCGGCCTTTAATTTTTTTATTGGTTGAATCCTATAGCCACTTTTCCATAAGTATGCTCAGGATTGATGTAAGGATAACTGGCCGCTAATTACCTTGGTCATCCCACTTGTCCTTTATGAATATTGGCACAACATTCGTACTTGTCCAGTCTTCAGGAATTTCCCTAGTATCCAAGAGTCATTAGAGATTTACATCAGAGATCTCCTCAGAGAACTCTTTTAGGACTCTTACATGCAAGTTATCGAGGCCTGCTACATTAAAAATATCTATCGTTAGTGTTGATGCTTTTTAAGTCCTCCTTAGTTAGTAATGAACTGGAAAATAGTTCATCATGCTGTATGAGTAAATCATCCTACTTCTTTCCAAATACTTCTGCCTTTTCTGCATCATCATTAACTACTTTACGATCAAGAAGAAGGCTGATCTTGTGTTTAAGGAACTAGATTATTACTCCATTAACAAGAAGAAAAGGAGTGCTTGTGGCACCTTAGAGACTCACCAATTTATTTGAGCATAAGCTTTCGTGAGCTACAGCTCACTTCATCAGATGCATACTGTGGAAAGTGTAGAAGATCTTTTTATACACACAAAGCATGAAAAAATACCTCCTCCCACCCCACTCTCCTGCTGGTAATAGCTTATCTAAAGTGATCACTCTCCTTACAATGTGTATGATAATCAAGTTGGGCCATTTCCAGCACAAATCCAGGTTTTCTCACCCCCCCCACACAAACCCACTCTCCTGCTGGTAATAGCTTATCTAAAGTGACCACTCTCCTTACAATGTGTATGATAATCAAGGTGGGCCATTTCCAGCACAAATCCAGGGTTTAACAAGAATGTTGGTGGGGAGGGGGGTTAGGAAAAAACAAGGGGAAATAGGTTACCTTGCATAATGATTTAGCCACCTGCAGTCTCTATTCAAGCCTAAGTTAATTGTATCCAATTTGCAAATGAATTCCAATTCAACAGTTTCTCGCTGGAGTCTGGATTTGAAGTTTTTTTGTTGTAATATAGCAACTTTCATATCTGTAATTGCGTGACCAGAGAGATTGAAGTGTTCTCCGACTGGTTTATGAATGTTATAATTCTTGACATCTGATTTGTGTCCATTTATTCTTTTACATAGAGACTGTCCAGTTTGCCCAATGTACATGGCAGAGGGGCATTGCTGGCACATGATGGCATATATCACATTGGTGGATGTGCAGGTGAACGAGCCTCTGATAGTGTGGCTGATGTTATTAGGCCCTGTGATGGTGTCCCCTGAATAGATATGTGGGCACAGTTGGCAACGGGCTTTGTTGCAAGGATAGGTTCCTGGGTTAGTGGTTCTGCTGTGTGGTATGTGGTTGCTGGTGAGTATTTGCTTCAGGTTGGGGGGCTGTCTGTAGGCAAGGACTGGCCTGTCTCCCAAGATTTGTGAGAGTGTTGGGTCATCCTTCAGGATAGGTTTTGATCCTTAATAATGCGTTGGAGGGGTTTTAGTTGGGGGCTGAAGGTGATGGCTAGTGGCGTTCTGTTATTTTCTTTGTTAGGCCTGTCCTGTAGTAGGTGCAGTGAAGAAACAGATTGATAGAGCCAGAAGAGTTCCCAGAAGTCACCTACTACAGGACAGGCCTAACAAAGAAAATCTATTCAGGGGACACCATCACAGGGCCTAATAATATCAGCCACACTATCAGAGGCTCGTTCACCTGCACATCCACCAATGTGATATATGCCATCATGTGCCAGCAATGCCCCTCTGCCATGTACATTGGGCAAACTGGACAGTCTCTATGTAAAAGAATAAATGGACACAAATCAGATGTCAAGAATTATAACATTCATAAACCAATCGGAGAACACTTCAATCTCTCTGGTCACGCGATTACAGACATGAAAGTTGCTATATTACAACAAAAAAACTTCAAATCCAGACTCCAGCGAGAAACTGTTGAATTGGAATTCATTTGCAAATTGGATACAATTAACTTAGGCTTGAATAGAGACTGGGAGTGGCTAAATCATTATGCAAGGTAACCTATTTCCCCTTGTTTTTTCCTACCCCCCCTCCACCAACGTTCTTGTTAAACCCTGGATTTGTGCTGGAAATGGCCCACCTTGATTATCATACACATTGTAAGGAGAGTGGTCACTTTAGATAAGCTATTACCAGCAGGAGAGTGGGTTTGTGTGTGTGTGTGGGGTGAGAAAACCTGGATTTGTGCTGGAAATGGCCCAACTTGATTATCATACACATTGTAAGGAGAGTGATCACTTTAGATAAGCTATTACCAGCAGGAGAGAGGGGTGGGAGGAGGTATTTTTTCATGCTTTGTGTGTATAAAAAGATCTTCTACACTTTCCACAGTATGCATCTGATGAAGTGAGCTGTAGCTCACGAAAGCTTATGCTCAAATAAATTGGTGAGTCTCTAAGGTGCCACAAGTACTCCTTTTCTTTTTGCGAATACAGACTAACACGGCTGTTACTCTGAAATCCATTAACAAGGGTTCAGATCCTAAATCTGCCACGGACCTTCCTGTGTGACCTTGGCAAGTCACAAATCACTGAATCCGTGTTTCATTTACCATCTGTACAATGGGAATAATACAACTTTTTCTCCCCCATGCTTCTGTCTTGTCTGGTTAGGTTGTAAGATATTGCGGGTCTGGACTGTCTCTTATGTCTGTGCAGTGCTTAGGCTCTGCTATGTTAGAAGAAAATCCTTGCTACTATTATCTCAATCCACATAATTTTCCATACCGTGGCCAGATCCCCAGTTGGTGAAAAATTGATGTAATTCCCCTGAAGCCAACAAGGTTACATCAGAGTACACCAGCTGAGGATCTGGCCCTATCTACTGACATGACCTTCATATAATACCTCAGCACCGCACAATCATTGGTGGACGTTATCCTACCAGCACTGCCGTGAGGGAGGGATGCATTATCCCCATTTTATAGATAGAAAACTGAGCCACAGGCCGGTTGCTCAAGGACACACAGGAAGTCAGTACTGAACCTAGATCTCCTGAATTTCACTTGAGCCCAAACCACAAGACCGTCCTTCCTGCAAACCATTTACCCCAATTCTGTGATGAACAGTTGTGAATAGCAAGGAGGTTCCTGGAAGCCAGGATCATCAAGAGCTAAAAAGACTTAAATCTGTCACCTTTTTGGTTCACTTTTGTTGTGGGCTTCCCTCTTGTGTGTCAGTTTTACTCCAATATTTTTTCTAGGTGCTATCAATGTCGTTTCTTCCTGATCCTCTGATGGGCTGGCCTGCTCATTTCACATTGATTTATGGACATTTGTATTTTGCGTGATTAATAAATTCTGCCGTGATTTATGTTTCAGGCAACTTTTATGATTACATTTCATGTTTCCCTATGTTTCTCCGGAATCGTTTTTTGTTATATTGAAACTGATTAGATGTCTAACTGTCACTTTGTAGGAGTTCATCAACTTTAATTCTTTAAGCGCATCTTTGCTTTTGAATAATTTATTATCTGAAATAAATTAATCTGCATTATTTGTGGGCTCACTCTGTGTATGTGTGTGTGTGTGTGTGCATATAGGTTTGGATTTGCACAGATGCCAGGATTATATTTCACCCCAGTAGCCTGGTTCCCCACTGGGATATCTCATGGTTATGCGTCAGGGATCCAGTGTACTGGCAAAGCAACGAAAGGGAAATTTGTACTGCCACTGTCTGTGTTCCATGGATAAACAGAAGATTTCAGTCTCCAGGGTTATTGCAGGGTGTGCTGAGCGTGAGCAGTATGCCCTATCCTGATCTGGAAAAGCTGAAGATGAATACAAAAAGCCTGATTCTTTATTGCCCTGCACCTCATGTAGTTATTTACATTAGTGCCACAGGGAGTAAATTGCTACCAAACCAGAACAGTAACATTTTAACACTCACTTTGCCTTGGTGTAAATGATGCCACAAGGTTCCAGGAAACATGGATTCAGACCCATTTGAATTATATGATTTTTTTTTTTTTTTTGCACACCAGACAGGACACCAGAGTACTACCATATTTTGGCTGCCACTTGCTGCTGCTGATCAACGAGCAAGGGTTTGCCACACACACTAATGTTTCCAAGTCTTTCAGGCTGCTTATGACTATGCATTAGAAAAGCATCTCGCTAGATTTAAAAAAAAACACAGCATAAATGAGGATGATGATCCACTTCCTGAATTCAGCTGTTTTAATCAGAGACACTTGCATTCTTACTGGGTTCGCTTGGTGTATTAATCGGTATGTGTATGTCTACACTGCATTGGTAAGGTGTGATTGCAGTGCGTGTAGACATAGGCGAGCTAGCTTTGATCTATCTATATCACAGCTCTTAACTGCCATGAAGACAGACCCTATGATCACCTTTAGCGTGTAATGCAGTTTCCAGTCCTCATGACTGTGGAGAAAAGATTGAAAATGTGACCTCCAAAAGGCTCATAAATGAGGGGAAATAAACAAAACATTTTGTTTATCACATGATTTTTTTGAACTGTTCTCAGGATTCTGTAATACTGGGGTTGGCACCCATGTAAGGAAGAAGAAAATGTCTTTGCTTTTGTGATGAGCGCACACTATGCCACTCAGCATAACGGGCCAGACCCTCCATGGGTGCAAACTGGTGTGGTTCCATTGACTTTGGTAGAGTGATGCTGAGATTGTGACCTGATGGAAGGCCACCCCATAAAACATTATTTTATTAGCCACAAAAAGCAGATCTTCTAAGTTATGGATGTCCATAGGGGCGTTAGGTTTGTACCACGTAACAGCTGTTCACATCATTGCTGCCTCACGAAATCTTAGTATGGTTAAGAGAGACTGGCTGTCCATAAGTTGCAAAACATAATGTTTTAGCCCCAAATATGATTGTCATTTATAAAATGTTGTAAATTCTGCAAGTCAAGATGTCCAGTAATCTGAAACAGCTTCAGAGCGCTGAATGTTGGACTCCAGCTTTCTGATTGGCTTGCAGTGATCTCACCTCTGTGCTTAATGGGCTTGGTAAATGTAGTGGGTTTAGTTATTTCTTTATGTATTTATGAATTCAGAGCAATATGGTACTGGGAGCCATGTGTTTCAAGGGGATTATTATTGTCCTTCAAGGCTAGTCAAGGTCACTTATCTTTCAGTCTTCTGTATAACACAGCAGCGAATGCCAGTGACCACAGCTGGCTGTTGAGCAGCGGGCAAACCAGGGTGACTAGTACACAAAGCAGGGTGAAATTCTGAGCCAGCACAAGGCCTAGGCACTACATAAGTACCTCCTTATTACTAGTATTACAGTAGCTCTGAGAAGCTCCCACCAAGATCAGGACCATATTGTGCTAGACAATGTACATACATATAGCAAATTTTCAACTGAAACTTTTTTTGGAGGGAAAAAAATGCCGTTTCAAGTCGATGAACATTTTGTGGATTGGTGTCAATGTCAGTGAATTGTTCCAGCTTGGGAGGTGGGGAAGCCTATAAAAATTCCAAAATATTAAAAGGAAATGTCTTGATTTTTTTATTTCAAAATGACTTCTTGTTTAGAAATGTCCTCTCATTTTATTTTTAAGCATTAAAAATGTTTTTTAAAAAATGCTCGAAATTGAAAAGAAACGTTTTGTATTATGTCAAGCTAAATGTTTTGTTCGACCCAAAATGAATTTTTTGACTTTTCAATTTGTCAGAAATTTTAAACATTCAGTGTTTGGTTGATCCAAACCAGTTTGTTTTATTTTTGTTTCTATTATTCTCACAGCTCTAATTAAAGCTATTTCTAGCATGTAATGCAGATTCACTGCATACAGTGTGTGACACGGCAACCCATATTCTGCATAGTTGTATGATTATGGCATAATTCTGATTCATTTTGTACAAGATGGGTCATGTAATGTGTCACTGGAAAAGGTGTGATTTGCTGAGTATGATTATCTTATTTATATGCATGTATCATTTGTATCTGAAGTTATGAATATTGATTATGAATCTGTATTTCAAATGTGCTTACTCTGGAGAACATCCACAGCTAGCCTTTCAGGTACAACAATGATGAAGCTAGACAGTACTAATGGCTCATCAGCAAAGACAATGGGCTGTAGAAAAGCTTAGCCTTCCTGTGAATGTTTCAGCTGGCCTGTAAGTAATGGCGACTATGACTCAGCAAGGGCATGTGACCAGACCACATGACACTGAACGCCATTTTGGGTACCTGTATTTTTCCACAAACTGGGCTGGGAACTGTTTTTGGAACAAAGGGTTCCCATCATATGTTAAATCTATATAAGGTGGGATGTAACATCACCTAGGGCCCTCACTACCCACATGAGAGAACTCCTGGAAACACCCGAAGAACAAAGACTAAACGGGGGGAAGTGCTGTTCCCAGGCTAAAGGGATTTCTAGCCGGTGTATGGAAACCTGGTGGACTGCTTGTATCATCAGCCAGAGTGAGAGATTGCTCATTCACACCAAATCTCTCTAGTATTTTAGGCTTAGTTTGCAGTTTTGTTTATTTACTAGGTAATCTGCTTAGACCTGTTTGCTATCACTTGTAATCACTTGACATCTATATTTTTGTAGTTAATAAACTTGTACTTTGCTTTATCTAAACCAGTGTGCCTTTGAGTGAAGTGTGTGGGGAAAAATCTCAGCTTGGTTAACAAGGGCTTGTTGCATATTCCTCTCCAGATTGAGGGAGGGGCAAACTATTTATGAGCATACATTGTACAGATCCCGGTGCAGTGCAAGACGGTATAATTTGGGGTTTATAGCCCGGGGGGGAGGGTGTCTGGGGAGCTGGGACATTGGCTGTGGTCTGCTGTTTGCACTCAGGTAGTTCAGTTTGGGTGAGTGGTGCCACCTGCTGTCATGTTGGGTGATACAGCCAGCCTCACTGGGCCCTGTTATCTCTAACAAAGCACTATGAGCATGGCCAACCCAGCTGGATGGTTAGAGGGGCACAGTGGTTTCCATGGCTCCCAGACTTCACCCCGGGAGTGACAACCCATCATACAATGTACCAATGCAAATGGTACTCCTGGGGGAATTCTGTGCACACACATAATTAATGAGCCATGCATATTTTTATTATTTTGTGCAGAAAAAAGCTTCTGATGGAAAGTTGCTGCAGTTCTGGTTTTTTGATCACCAGAGGATGCTGTGGCAATAGAACAGAGTAGCAGCTCCCTGCCAGCTAGGGAGGAGAAAGAGCCTGCCTTCTTAACCATGCCTGTCGGGCCAGGTCAGGAGACAGGGGCTATGGGGAGACAGACAGCATGGGGCTGCTGGAGGGTCAGACAGGCTCATAAGGGCTAGTGAGGGAGGACAGAGTGGGGTAGGGGATGAATGGGAGTGGAGGTGCAGTGTCACATGGGGATGGGGGTGGGAGTACAGGAACACATAGGGATGGGGGGCTAAGTTCTCTGTAAGCTGCGCAGCTCTGCAGCAGCCTATTTAGTGTCATGCAGGTGCTCAAGGAACCCACCCATGTACCTGCCGGGGGCAGGGCACCCCTCCTGGGTCCCCACCTACCCTGGCCTCTAACCTGAAGGGGCATGGGGCAACCCTCCCCCAGCCCCAACTCTGCTTCAGCGTGGCCCTGCTGGAGGTGGAGAACTCTTCTGGAGTGGCCTGGACCCAGTCATGGACAGGGTGTCCAGACCTGCTGGGGTGGCATGGCCAGAGCAGCCTGGACCAAGCTGGAGTGGCCCGGTCCCAGGCATGGCCTTCCCTTGGCATGGACCTGCTGGGACCAGGGGATGAGTGCCTATCTTGCAGCCCCAACCCCAGAGCTGCCACGTTGGGGAGAGGCACCTCTCTCCCCCAGACCAGGTGCTGCTGCTGTGGGGAGAGAGAGCTGGGGGGAGTTCTCTCTCCCCATCACAGTCATCAGCATCCTCCTTCACCCCAAACCCCTCATCTCTGGCCCCACACCACAGCCCGCACCCCTAGCACCCTAACCCTCTGCCCCAGCTCTGAGTCTCTCATCCCCAGCCCCATCCCAGAGCCTGCACTCACAGCTGGAGCCCTCTCACCTCTGCACTGCAACCCTCTGCCCCAGCTCTGAGTCTCTCATCCCCGGCCTACCCCAGAGCCCACACTCCCAACTGGAGCCCCTGCACTCTAACCCGCTGCCCCAGCCCTGAACCCCTCATCCCCGGCCCTATCTCAGAGCCTGTACCCCCAGCCAGAGCCCTCACATCCCTGCACCCCAACCCTCTGCCCCAGCCCTGAGCCCTCTACCACATTCCAACCCCTACCATATGAATTGTGTTATGTGTACCGATATGAAGGTGATGTGTCACACATCACCTCCATAGTGGTGCACATAACAAAATTCATTCTGCACATGGGAGCGAAAAATTAGAGGGAACAGTGATTGGGGGTGGCTGAGTGGGGCACAGAGACACATGGGGACCGGGGGAGGCGGCTGAATGAGTGGGGGTACAGAGACACATGGGGACGAGGTGGAGGTGCAGGGGAATGGGGGCAGTGGGTGTCTGAGTGGGGGGGTTGATGTGAACAGGGGATGCAAGGACAAATGGGGGTGAAGGGACACATGGGGATAGGGACAGATGTGTCTGATTGAATGGGAGACGCTAGGGGTCAGCCAGTGTCTGCATGGGGGAAGCGCTCTAACAATCCCTCCCCACCCCCCAAAATCTGTTCCATACTTTTCCCGCCCATACCCAACAACCCTCCAGGTTCACACTCAGGCTCCTTCCCAGCAATTACTTCCCTCTCCCTCAGCTCCTCTGTTACCCCTGACTCCCCCAAGCCTTTGCACTGCTTCTGAGGGGTGCGGTAAATATGGTTCTGTATTGTAGTTTAAATGAATTATTACTCAGAGTTCTGTATTAATATGTTTAGTAAGGAATCTATTTGTAAAAAAAAACATTTCCTGAATCTCTTTTGCTGTCTGTAATATTACAGACGTACTTGTTGACAGGTATTTTGAAATAAATGGCAAAAATAATTGAAACTGGTGTGATTATATTGTGTTATTTTTGACAAATAAAATTTGCAGAATTTTTCAGAATTTGAAAATATTGTGTGCAGAATTTTTAATTTTTTTGGCACAGAATTCCCCCAGGAGTAAAATGTCTTCAACCTACCTTTTAGTCAACACACCCAGATACTGCCCCAGATCCAGTACCAAATTCATATTAAAAAGAACACAAACACACTAAAGCAAAAACTCTTTCTAGTTTTGTCCATTTCCCTTTGGCAAACATTGTGCATTTTTTTTCCATAAGGGTCAAATCCTGCTCCCAGTGAAGTCAATGACAATTTTGTAGCTGGAGTAAACACGGTGGTTTTTCATTTACTTGCCTCTATCATGCACTGAGGTCATCACAGTGCCTGTCCTGCTGTGGGAATAGTATACGTTTGCTACTGCACAGGGAACACAAGCAAAAATATTGTGTATTTTTATGGGTCCCACAGAAATTGGGCTGGTTCTTTAAACTTTATACTCTGAACAGATGATGATTAATCCAATGAGTCATATTTTGCATCTCCTACTACCCTACATTCTTATCTTTTCATTTTATGTATAAATGACTCAGCTAATTATTCTGCAGTTATCTCCAGAAATCCCCCGTTTTTCCAATGGATACAAGGAGGCTCTGAAAAAAGCATCTTATATTTTTATCTGTATCACTGACACTCTAACATGTTCCCTTTCATGTAACAGTGACATGATTTCAGTGTAACTTTCAATAATGGCTGGCATGGGGTTTTCTAGTCACTGCTGGGGAGCCTCCTTGTGCTGTTTCTGGGGATTAGTTCTTGACCAGTCCTTGACCCCTCCTTTGGTTGCTCACCCTGTGATCACTTGTATGTGTGCACACTCTCTGTATATGTCTCTCTGAACTCAAGTTACTCCTGCTTTATGACTCAACCCTCTGGCTAGCTCATTATAGTCCTCCCCTTCCAGGATATCAAAGTCCTACTGGACAAATGATCTCAGACAGTCTTCTGCTCCACTGCCCAGTCTGTGTCACTTTCCCAGTGGCCAACAGGGGAACCCAGGCCCATCCACTGCTCCAGGTTCTAGACCAGGGACCCTATGCCCAGGAACCAGGGTCTGCCCAATCTCCACTCTTGTTGCTATTTCCCTGGGCTCTTTCCTATCTTTCCCCCCCTATCTTCTGGCCAACCTCTGGGTTACCATTGGAGCTTCCTCTGATCCCTGTGGTTGCTTCACCCCGTCTTGAGTTCTTGCCAAAGTCAAGGCAGGATCCCATGGCTTACTCTACCCCTAGACCTCTTCTTTGTACCTAGCCAACTCCCCTCCTCTCTAGACAGTGACTGCCCTTCCAGGCAGCCCTTCTTGCTAGCCACTGCCTGGTTTTATATAAGCTCGTCCTGTGCCTGCCCAGCTGGGCCTCCTCAGCCATTAGGCTGGGTCAGATCTTGGCTCCCCTCCAGGTGCAGTCTGTGGGTTAATTGGCCCTTTTTAACCTTCTCAAGTTTTGTCTGGAGTGGACAGCCCATCACGGTGACCCTTTTGAGAAGTGTCAGAACCTGGTACCCAACTTGCTGAACCGTCTATGATGTCACCATGCTCATTTCCTGTGGATAACATCCCCAGCCCCTGGATCCTGCCACCTGGTCCATGTGTAACACTGACAGACCCCGGTCATCAGCAGGCTGGGTTGAACCTGGGACCTCTGGAGCTAAATGCATGAGCCTCGACTGCATGAGCTAAAAGCCACATGGCTGCCATAGCAGACTCATTAATCTCTAAGTGGTCTCAGTGCCACTAGAGGGGAACAGAGTACGACACCCAGTAGGTGTGTGCATTGCACATGCAGGTGTGTCATTGTTTTGATATGCTCTAGTTCAGCCAGAACTTATGGACTTCATGTGGGAATTACTGGGGCAAGTTATTTGGTGGGTATTATAGAAGAAGTCAGACTAGATGATCACAATGGTCTCTGGGGCCGGTTTTGTTCAATATCTTCATAAATGATCTGGAGGATGGTGTGGATTGCACCCTCAGCAAGTTTGCAGATGACACTAAACTGGGAGGAGTGGTAGATACACTGGAGGGTAGGGATAGGATACAGAGGCACCTAGACAAATTGGAGGATTGGGTCAAAAGAAATCTGATGAGGTTCAACAAGGACAAGTGCAGAGTCCTGCACTTAGGACGGAAGAATCCAATGCACTGCTACAGACTAGGGACTGAATGGCTAGGCAGCAGTTCTGCAGAAAAGGACCTAGGGGTTACAGTGGACGAGAAGCTGGATATGAGTCAACAGTGTGCCCTTGTTGCCAAGAAGGCCAATGGCATTTTGGGATGTATAAGTAGCGGCATTGCCAGCAGATCAAGGGATGTGATCGTTCCCCTCTATTCAACATTGGTGAGCCTCATCTGGAGTACTGTGTCCAGTTTTGGGCCCCACACTACAAGAAGGATGTGGAAAAATTGGAGAGAGTCCAGCGAAGGGCAACAAAAATGATTAGGGGACTGGAACACATGAGTTATGAGGAGAGGCTGAGGAAACTGGGATTGTTTAGTCTACAGAAGAGAAGAATGAGGGGGTTCTTGATAGCTGCTTTCAACTACCTGAAAGGGGGTTCCAAAGAGGATGGATCTAGACTATTCTCAGTGGTAGCGGATGACAGGACAAGGAGTAATGGTCTCAAGTTGCAGTGGGGGAGATTTAGGTTGGGTATTAGGAAAAACTTTTTCACTCGGAGGATGGTGAAACACTGGAATGCGTTACCTAGGGAGGTGGTGGAATCTCCTTCCTTAGAAGGTTTTAAGGTCAGGCTTGACAAAGCCCTGGCTGGGATGATTTAATTGGGGACTGGTCCTGCTTTGAGCAGGGGGTTGGACTAGATGACCTCCTGAGGTCCCTTCCAACCCTGATATTCTATGATTCTATGATTCCGGCCTTAAAATCTATTAATCTTGTACTCACCCAGAGCCCCATTAATGTGACTTCAGCTGGCCACAGCGGCCTGTGTGCATGAACCAGGTAGCAGGATCAGAGTCTAAGATGCTCACCGATCGTGTATGATTTTAGCCCCCAGCCTAAATGGGGTCATTTACTCTTACTCAGGCACCGGTTGACTTGAGTGAGGCTTTTGCTAGTGTGAGAATTTCAGGACAGGGCCCTTTGATTTTGTTGCCCAAGATAATTATCCATTGAATTAGCCCTCATAACTAGAAACTGGCCTGAAATACAGCTCCGCTGCTGAGTACTGAGTGTAAGGGGTTAATTTCACATACTGTGTACGTTTAGACTTAAGAGTCAACTCCACCCCTAGTTTACTAGTAAAAATAGCTGCTGCTGGAGAAGTGAAGGACGCACTGCCGAAATTTGTAGGGTCCCATTCTTCTCTCCTCCTTGCTCCACTGGTTCCCACTAGATTGATGCCTTTCTTAAGGACTCTGCAAGGTTCCAGCTCTCCAGAATTAATATCCCTTCTGTTGGGATACCCAGCCCTCTAGATGTTAAGGGCATTTTGACAGAGTTGAGTAGAGAAGAATCCTGTTTTTAGATTGAAACAAATTGGATTTAGTCCTAACTATAGACATTTTCCTCTAGCCCTACTCTAATCCGGCTTCCAAATGGCAAATTTCAGCCCAAATAGTTAAAATTTGGCCAGGTTTTTGCATATACTCCCTGGTCTTGGAATGCCACTTTCACCTGCAGCCCTGCACAAAGGATTCATGTTCTTGGCAGGAATATTCAGATTGTCAGGGCTGTCTCTTGCTGGAAGCAAAGAGGACAATAATTCTGCTTTTTTTTTTTTTTTTTTTTGGTATGTGTGATTGTGTTGGTTTGTATGTGTGAGCTTGGGAACCTTTGCACTTTGTGCTAGAACTTTGTCCCATTATGCGTTATTCATAACACCTGCCAAGACTGTCAATATCTATTTATACCACGCTTAACCCAGGTGTTCTGTTATTGACTTCAGGGGACTTTCACTGCACATGAAGTGGACACAGATTTTTTCTCCTGACTGAGTTCTTTTAGAAATAGAAGAGAATTCCATCTTTTCCTGTGCACTGGATGCTCAGGTGTTGAGGAGGACAGTCTGGTGGTTAAAGCACTTGATTTTGGACTCAGGAGATCTGAATTTAGTTCCAGCTCTGCCCCAGACAGCTTGTATGACCATAGGCAAGTCACTTAACCTCTTTATGCCTTCTGCTTGCATGTCTTCCTCCCACCCGCTGCCTGTTTTGTTTAGTAGAGCAGTAAGCTCTTCAGCGCGGGGACTGTCTCTCTGTACGGTACCTAGCACAATGAGCCCTGATCTCAGTTGGGACCTTTAGTCATTACAGACAGAAAATTTAACGCTGCTGGGAAGGAGTTGTTTCAGGCAGCCCTGGCTGTGAATATTTCCCTGCAGAGGGTGGCATACAGTAACGAGGGACCGAATAAAGGACTTCTGACTGTTTCCGTTATTCGCACACACCTGCACAAAATAGCAATTCATTTTTAATATGGTGGATAGGCCTTCGGGGGTTGGCTATATAGAGAGATGCTATATACTAGATGCCTAATTCTCGTAGACTTTGCTGCCAAGCTCTGGGGGACGGGGAAGTGCCTATCTTGTCAATTAATTCCATTGGTCTGTGTTTCTGGGTATCATCTTGGGGTAGTGTCAAATGTACTTTAATTACGGCTGAGCTCAATGGACCTGACTTAGGCTGTTAACTGTTAATGTGATGTCTTAAGCTAGGTTTGCATTCAGCTATGGGCCCTGCCTACCTGCTATCCCCTTGACTTTGTGCGCCTGTAACATTTGTCAAACTAATTAGTGACTTTGATCTCCTGATGCAACATTCAGATGCAACATAATGCACTAAAACAGAGTGCATTTTGGGACAGAAAGTGGAATCCTGCTGCTACCATTGCAGACTGTGAAAAGAGAGAGCTACCCTTACCTCCTTCCCCCATCCCCTAACCACACCACCAAAAGTGTTGACGGTGCATGTGAGGATGAAGGTTTAAGGAAGGATCAGGGGTATATCTATCATATGTATCGTTCCTACAGGAGCCATGCTTGCCGGAGCTGTCTCTCCGGAAATTACACAGCATGAAGGAAGAACTAGCTACAGCTATCTATCATCTGCTTGCCTGGCCCTCATCACTGGAGTCCCTGAACATCTACTGAAGGGTGCTCACCCAGTCCAAGGGTATGCCGCTGTTCCAGAATTCAGTCTTGGGATGCGTTTCCATGGTTCTTTCTACAGTTCTTCCTCTTCACGTACAAACTCAGTTCTGTCACCCCAGTAAGAGCCACCACTTTGAAATGACGCACGCACTTTTCATTCTGCAAGCTGGGAGAGAACACAGCCTGCTGCCTGGGAGGCGTTTCTCTTCGGGGAAAATGCATTTGTGATGCACCATTATATTGTTGCGGTCTCACTGCTGCTCTGTCTCATTCTGCTGCATGTGCAGGGAGGTAATAGACGGGTGCTTTTGCACAGAGAGCTCTTACTCTTATCCAGCCATCCCTCACAGTAGTAAGTTCTTCCTACAACACTTCCTGGTCCCCTCTAGGAACCGGAAAAAGGAAGGACTCTATGATTTATTTCCACCATTCCCTGTCTTTATAAAGTTAACCCATCTGTCTATATCAGGATATAAACCAGCCAGGAATTCAACTCCATCAGTTCATGGTCCTGTGGAGAGATGGGACTGGTCTAGGAGTAGGCAGACTAGGGTTTTACTCCTGGATCTGCCACTGACCTGCTCTGTGCCCATAGGCAAGTCATTTCCACTCCTATTTCTAGTCTGGTTCCACTGCAAGTCCTTTGGGGCGCTGTCTCCTACTTTGTGTCTTTACAGCTCCTAGCATAACGGGGGCCTGGTCTCAGCTGGGGTCTCTGTGATCTATAATAAAATTTAGATGTTCAATCTGAACAAGATCTTTCAGAACTACTTTTTCCCAAACCGCACAGAGTCCTGTTTCCCTGAACACAGTCGGACTCACAAGGCAAGAGACAGTTTCTGTGCTCACCGTTGCTCAAGCCCCTGTCCAGCCAGCATTGAACCTGACAGCTCTCTCAGCTTTTTCTCAAAATCATGCTGCTAGTACTTCACGGGCTGCATCAGGTGCTTCCTTGCTGCCTTCTGTCCCATCTGTTTCGGCAAGCGCTCTCTCCACCCAATAACACCCAGCAAAACATCTCCACCCACATAGCTCAGTTTCTGACTGACCCTGCATGGCCTGTGTTTTGAGTGGTAGCTCCTATTGTTTCAGTGATCTGTTTAATAAAGGAGCTTACTTGTTACATTTATCCTGAGTGAAGGGCACTGGTCTAGCCCAACCCGCCACAAGACATTATTAACTGAGGGTCGGTATGTACGCCATTCACACCACAGACTATGATTCCAAAAATTCAGAGGTTCCTCTTGGATAAACATTCCTGAGTTATTCTATTCAGGGGAGTTGGATGGCTCAGGGGACTAGTAAGGAGCGGTGGCTCCTTTCATGTCTAGATTGTGGGTCACCTCCATCGCAAATTGGTAGGGACTGAGAATTGTTACGCAATGACTGTTCAGTGGCCTCTGGGCAAAGAGTTGTGGGTGTCTCAGTCCAATTCCCAGCAGGTGGGTGTCAAAACCAGCTGGTGTTGATAGGCACCACAGCTAGAATGCACAAGGAGAACTTGTAAGTTATCACTCCAGGCAAAGGAAGGTCTCTCTGCTGTTCCTGTTTTATGGATAAATGCAAAACCTTACACTCTGGGCTAAGCCCTCTGGCATCTTTCCCCAGCAATAAAGTTGAGTGTGTGTGTTATAAAATGTGCTTGAAGCAGGGCCAGCTCTAGGCACCAGCTAAGCAAGCTGATGCCTGGGGCGGCGCTGCTGAAGGGGCAGCACTCCGGCAGCAGCCCTGGCGGCAATTCGGCGGCACCACCTCTCCGCTGTTTCCCGCAGCGGCAATTTGGCGGCGACTCTTCTGACCCGGGTCTCACCATCGGCGGCAATTCGGCGGCAGCTCCCTCTGATGTTCCTGTTCTCTCTGGCGGCGGCGTATTCAGCAGGGTTTTTTTGTTTGTCTTTTTGCTGCTTGGGGCAGCAAAAAACGTAGAGCCGGCCCTGGCTTGAAGATGACTTTTCTGTGGAGCCTTGAGTCTGCAGTGGGATTGGAAGTACAGCAGGAATAACTTTCTCTTGTAGGTTTCAGAGTAGCAGCTGTGTTAGTCTATATCAGCAAAAAGAACAGGAGGACTTGTGGCACCTTAGAGACTAACCAATTTATTTGAGCATAAGCTTTCGTGGGCTACAGCCCCTTCATCGGATGCATTCAGTGGAAAATACAGTAAGAAGATATTTATACATACAGACTACATGAAAAGCTGGAAGTACCCATACCAACTGTAAGAGGCTAATTAATTAAGAGGAGCTATTATCAGCAGGGGGGAAAAAAAAACTTTTTAAAGTGATAATCAAGATGGCCCATTTCGGACAGTTGAAACGAAGGTGTGACGATACTTAACAAGGGGAAATAGATTCAATTAGTGTAATGACCGAGCCATTCCCAGTCTCTGCTTCTTACTATATGTTCCATTCTATGTATCCGATGAAGTGAGCTGTAGCCCACGAAAACTTATGCTCAAATAAATTTGTTAGTCTCTGTGAAGGTTCCTCCCCC
Source organism: Chelonia mydas (assembly GCF_015237465.2). Lineage (NCBI taxonomy): Eukaryota > Metazoa > Chordata > Testudines > Cheloniidae > Chelonia > Chelonia mydas. The sequence continues at coordinate 14,512,560 of NC_051259.2, read as the reverse complement.
ACTCTGAACTCTAGGGTACAGATGTGGGGACCTGCATGAAAAACCTCCTAAGCTTATCTTTACCAGCTTAGGTCAAAACTTCCCCAAGGTACAAAATATTCCACCCTTTGTCCTTGTATTGGCCGCTACCACCACCAAACAAATACTGGTTACTGGGGAAGAGCTGTTTGGACACATCTTTCCCCCCAAAATACTTCCCAAAACCTTGCACCCCACTTCCTGGACAAGGTTTGGTAAAAAAGCCTCACCAATTTGCCTAGGTGACTACAGACCCAAACCCTTGGATCTGAGAACAATGAAAAAGCATTCAGTTTTCTTACAAGAAGACTTTTAATAGAAATAGAAGTAATTAGAAATAAGAAATCCCCCCTGTAAAATCAGGATGGTAGATACCTTACAGGGTAATTAGATTCAAAACATAGAGAACCCCTCTAGGCAAAACCTTAAGTTACAAAAAAGATACACAGACAGAAATAGTCATTCTATTCAGCACAATTCTTTTCTCAGCCATTTAAAGAAATCATAATCTAACACGTACCTAGCTAGATTACTTACTAAAAGTTCTTAGGCTTCATTCCTGGTCTATCCCCGGCAAAGACAAAATATAGACAGACCCACATACCCTTTGTTTCTCTCCCTCCTCCCAGCTTTTGAAAGTATCTTGTCTCCTCATTGGTCATTTTGGTCAGGTGCCAGCGAGGTTACCTTTAGCTTCTTAACCCTTTACAGGTGAGAGGAGATTTCCTCTGGCCAGGAGGGATTTTAAAGGGGTTTACCCTTCCCTTTATATTTATGACAGTCTCTAAGGTGCCACAAGTCCTCCTGTTCTTTTTTCTCTTGTAGCTTTTGCATAAACTGAAAGCAGACAGTCAAAAAGTGTGAATTTAATTAAAAGTGTGTATGGAGGGGTTGGGGAATTAATCCAGTAGTCAGTTTAGAATGTGGTTGTCTCTTAGTTCCTCTGCTAACCCAAGAAACCTCACCAGTGGGTGGTCAGTTTTAAAAAAATTGCCTAATCTTTCTCCAAAGTACTCAGCACAGATAAATAAATACTGCAGCAAAATGAAGCTAAGGCATTCCTGCATTCAACCCTCCAAGGTCAGTTAGTGCAATTTTGAAGACTACAGTACCCTTTAACGGGTGCTGGATGAGGGCTAGTTTTTGGTTGGGGGGACTGTATATAATCAGGGCACCCTATGGCACGCTTGCCAAAGACGGCACGCCAGCCGATGTTTAATGGCATGCTGTTGCCTGCCGGGTCCGAGCTGCCGGCCCCGCTCAGCCCACTGCCAAACCCAGGCTGGGACCCCGGCAGGCAGCAGCGAGCCATTAAAAATCCTGCCCGCCCCGCCCCGCTCTTCTCCACCCCCCCGCGGGGCAGGGTGAAGAAGCTTGATCCTGCCGGCTGCTGCTGCAGGGCAGGCAAGTTCCCCCTCCCCGGCCTCTTCCCCCAGCGTGCTGGGTCCCTGCCCCTCCCCCGCCTCTTCCCCCAGCGTGCTGGGTCCCTGCCCCTCCCCCTCTCCCGCCAGCGTGCTGGGTCCTGCCCCTCGCCCACCTCTTCCCCCAGCATGCTGGGTCCTGCCCCTCCCCCTCTCTGCCTCCCATCAGCTGATGGCCCTTGCAGGGGAGGGAGAGAAGATGCTCTGGGGAGGAGGCAGAGACGAGGTGGGGATGGGGCCTTGGGGAAGGGGGTGGAATCAGGGCATATCCCCTCCAACCCCCTGCTGTGAGCCACTCTGGGCAGGGGGCTGGGAGCACCCCCACAATCCCAGCTGTCGAGGTTCCTCCCCCACTCTGAACTCTAGGGTACAGATGTGGGGACCTGCATGAAAACCTCCTAAGCTTACTTGCACCAGCTTAGGTTAAAACTTCCCCAAGGTACAAATTTATTTTATCCTTTGTCCCTGGATCTCCACTGCCACCACCAAACTCTAACTGGGTTTACTGGGAAACGTAGTTTGGACATGTCTTTCCCCCCCAAAATCCTCCCAACCCTTGCACCCCACTTCCTGGGAAAGGTTTGGTAAAAATCCTCACCAATTTGCATAGGTGACCACAGACCCAAACCCTTGGATCTTAGAACAATGAAAAAATTCAGTTTTCTTACAAGAAGACTTTTAATAGAAGTAAAGGAATCACCTCTGTAAAATCAGGATGGTAGATACCTTACAGGGTAATTAGATTCAAAACATAGAGAATCCCTCTAGGCAAAACCTTAAGTTACAAAAAAGACACACAGACAGGAATAGTCATTCTATTCAGCACAATTCTTTTCTCAGCCATTTAAAGAAATCATAATCTAACACATACCTAGCTAGATTACTTACTAAAGTTCTAAGACTCCATTCCTGGTCTATCCCCGGCAAAAGCAGCGTACGGACAGACACAGACCCTTTGTTTCTCTCCCTCCTCCCAGCTTTTGAAAGTATCTTGTCTCCTCATTGGTCATTTTGGTCAGGTGCCAGCGAGGTTACCTTTAGCTTCTTAACCCCTTACAGGTGAGAGGATTTTTCCTCTGGCCAGGAGGGATTTTAAAGGGGCTTACCCTTCCCTTTATATTTATGACACCAGCCCACACACCCAGCCCCCTGCCCTGACCCCTGCACCCCCCTCACTCACTCCCATCCCTCTGCCCTGACCCCTGCACCCCCCCACAACCCCAGCCCTGACTCCAGCACCCCCCCCCACATACCCAGCCCCCTCCACCCCCTGCCCTGACTCCTGCACCCTCCTCAAACACCCCCAGCCCCCTGCCCTGACCCCTGCACCCCCCCACAACCCCAGCCCTGACTCCTGCACCCCCCCACATTCCCGGCCCCCCCACACCCCATGCCCTGACTCTTGCACCCCCCACATCCCCACTCCCACCCTCACCACCAAACAGGAGCTCCTGCACCCCCCCCGCCCCCACATTCCCACCTGTACCCCTTACACCAAATGGGAGCTGCCCAGGTAAGCGCTCCACACCCAAACCTCCTGCCCCAACCCTGAGCCCCCTCCCTCATTCTAGCTCCTGGCCAGACCTGCACCCCAACCCCCAGCCTGCTCCTTCACCCCCAGCCCTGTGCTCAGCACACTCCCACCCTCACTCAGTGCAGAGAGAGAGGAAGCGAATGGGCTAGAACCAGGGAGAAGGTAGCTACCCACTCTATGTGGGCAGGCCAGGATCCCAGATGGGCAGCGGGCTGAGCGGGGCCGGCAGCCAGGACCCTGGCTGGCAGAGGAGCCAGCGGACAGAACCCCAGACCAGCAGCGGGCTGAGCCGCTCAGCCCACTGCCGGTCTGGGGTTCTGGCTGCCTGCCCCTTGCCAACCGGGGTCCCAGCCGCAGGCCCCGCTCAGCCCGCTGCCGGCCTAGGTGAACCGAACCTCAGGCTGGCAGTGGGCTGAGCGGGCCGGCGGCGTAAGATCAGCATTTTAATTTAATTTTAAATGAAGCTTCTTAAACATTTTGAAAACCTTGTTTACTTTACCTAGGACAATAGTTTAGTTATATAATATATAGACTTATAGAGAGAGACCTTCTAAAAAACATTAAAATGTATTACTGGCATGCAAAACCTTAAATTAAAGTGAATAAATGAAGACTCGGCACACCACTTCTGAAAGGTTGCCGACCCCTTGTATATAGTATTCTGTATCTGCCCCTTACTGTGCAAAGGCTGCTGTTTACTCAGAGACCAAGACTCCACTCCTGACAAATTTGTGTATTCAGTGGAGCGCTGTGTGTGTGCAGGGATCTCTTTGTGTGGCCTCATTTTGGGATTGGGTCCCAAATTATCTCTCTTCTTTTATGGCCCCTTAATGGTAGCCTCGAAACCTATTTAAAAGAATATCATTATTTATTTATTTTAATTGTTACCATACTGTATTCCTAGAGGTCCCAACTGAGATTTGGGTCCCATTGTTCCATGAATTGTAGAAAGACAGGGGTGCAGATTTAGTTTATTTAAACATCTATAAGTTGCATTCCTCACATGGGGGTTCTGTGTAGACCTGGGTTGAACAAAGGGGGAGAATTTAGCAAATTTAAAAATAAAATCCCATTTTCTTCACATTTGGATTTTTTTCCCCCAATTCAGAAAATCTCAACCAGTGGCAGTACTGAAGTTGAATGTATTTATGACTGTAAAGCATTTTGAGTGCAGAGGAGGGGATAGCCTTTTGGCAGAGATCCCATGTAGTATGTGAATAGCTGTTTTAGGATGAGTTTGTGGGTATGTGTACACTGCAGTTAGAGGTATAATTTCCAGCTTGAGGAGACATACCTGCACTAGCTCTGATTGAGCTAGTATGCTAAAAATAGACTGTAGCTGCAGCAGTTCGAGCAGGAGGAGGGGCTAGCTACCCCAAGTATGTACCAATCCGAGTCATTGCCAATTCATGCCATGGTTGCTACACCTCTTTTTTAGCTTGCTAACCTGATCAGAGCTAGCATGGGTATGTCTCCTCAGGCTGGAAGTCTCATCTTCCAGCTCATGGACTAGACATACACTGTGACTCCTTAACCAGAGTGGGGGAGGCACCTCACTGTCTTGTTGAATGTATCTTATGTAACCCAATTAACATAAGAACTCACAGCTGCTAAGGTTCCAGCACCTGGTGGCTCTTGAATAGCATTCCCCTCTTGCCCCCCTGCCACCCGCAGTCACACTGCTTCCAGTGTAACCCTGCCTCTGTCACCCACTCCCCATGCAACTGTCTCCCAGTTGCCATGATCCTTCTGCCTGAAGCATGCAAAATGTGCTATTGTGAGCAGATAGGGGGATAGATTTTCCCATGATAATTTAATATACACAGTTTGCACAACCCCTCTCTGCCCAATGTAACACTCTGTCCCTCTCCAGTGCTGGCTGGGCCACTGCTAGAGACTGACGAGCTGGTTACCCCCTCCACTAATAGACAAGGGTCTTTTAGCTCAGGCAGTAAAGGCTGACGTTTTAAGACTCAGAGGTCCCAGTTTCCACCCCGGATAACTTGCCCAGGAGAGCGGTTTTACATTTCCAGGGAGGTAAATGGCAGCCCCATTGCTTTCCCTTGTATCTTAGACAAGGGGGTGGGGAAATCCCACAGCTCTTCTTTTCTGATCCATTCCCTTCAACTGCTTCCCCCATGCCTTCCGCTCCTTGCAACTTCTATCCCCCTGAGCAGCAGCAGATTCACCATCATTAGTCATCACGCTGCCTTTAACCTTTTAAGGGCCATTAAATCTTTGAAGTAAGTGAATTGGTTCCACTGAAATAAGAGCTGGCCCAAATCTTTGCCCTGTATTGGAACTGGGCACCAACCTTTCCCGAGGCCTGAAAAACATGGCTCGTGTTTATTAAATGGGTTTCAGAGTAACAGCCGTGTTAGTCTGTATTCGCAAAAAGAAAAGGAGTACTTGTGGCACCTTAGAGACTAACCAATTTATTTGAGCATAAGCTTTCGTGAGCTACAGCTCACTTCATCGGATGCATACTGTATGCATCCGATGAAGTGAGCTGTAGCTCATGAAAGCTTATGCTCAAATAAATTGGTTAGTCTCTAAGGTGCCACAAGTACTCCTTTTCTTTTTGTTTATTAAATGTTATTATTCATTATCATAGGCCTCTGGGTCCGGACCACCTCTTTATAGCTCAGTTGTGGTGGTCTGAGTGGTAGTTTCAGTCTGATTCAAACTAGGAAGAAACTGTCAATCTGGGATTTTTGTGTTCTCAGGATCCGTAGGCTGATTGGCTGATGCACCGGTTTGTCTGAGCTGCCCACCCAGTGAATGCTCGACCCTAAACAATGCTGGGTTCCTACCACAAATGCACAACACCCTGCGGAATTAAACCCTAACCTCCTGATCTTATAAATCCTTACTTACAAACGTGTACTGTTCCCAGTTAGATTCCTCCCACCTTCTGCCCTTGGCTGTCCCTTCTCCTTTCACCCCAGCGGTCACAGTGTCTGGAATGGCTAATGATTGAGAGTGCCAACCTCAGAGCAGACACCCCAAAATGGTGGTAACTAGATTTCACCAACCCGGTAACAAATGTGGACTCCTAGATCTCTGTAACCGTCTTACCATGGAGTCACAGACAGTCCCTTTAGACTCTCTATCTTGCCAGCCAGGCAAGCTGGACTGAGTGATAAATGATCATTTATACCAAAAAGCTCAAAATATTCAGTTTACTCCCAGTTCCAGTCACTTACCTCAGATCAATTTGTACCTTAGATCTCACACCGAAGACAACACCTGTAGCCAATCCTGTAATAAACTAACTAACGGTTTGTTAACTAGGAAGAAGAAACAAGAGAATTATTTACAGGTTAAAGTAAGTAAATGTATATGCATAAATGAGTTTGTCTCATTCAAAAAGTGACAGACATAGCAATCCTTCAGTATTGAATATCTCTTTAGGGCTTAACCCAGGTTGACTCTGGAGATCTCTGCTATTTGTTTCTTAGCTCCAGTCCTTCTGAGAGTCCAAACAGCAAAGAGATGGAAAATCTTCATTCGCTATTTTTAGTTCCCTCTTCTGGCATTCAAACTGATGGCCAAGGCCTCCTGCATGTGCTTCTCCATGGGTGGATGGGGCAATCAACAAAGCTTTTGCCCTACAATGGCTCATTTACTTTTTGATAGCCCTCCTTGATGGGTGGAAGAGCCACTCTTCCTGTGTGAGTTCACATGTTCAGAGCAGGCATTTTTACAATTATAAAACAAATTTATATTTTACCTTGTAGCATGGAATACACACATTCCAAATGAGATTAATGCATGGAACAATTTACAAGCATTTCATAGCATCTAAACACTAAATACATTCTTATAAGGCTAATACCTACTGTGAACAAAACTAACATATAGATGGGCTGGGCTGGTTTCCAGCTATCAATTTTTGAGCACTCAGCTGATGCCTACAGACTTGGCAAGAGCTGGCACCTGGTTTACCAGAGTCACACAAGGTTGTTCCCGCCTTGTCATGCTGGTGGTTACAAGAGGAGCAGGAGATCTGAGAAATAGGAGTCCTATTTCCAGCTGTTATGTGGAGGGTATGTGTCTACCCTGCAATCAAAGGTGTGACTGCAGACTGTGTAGACATGGCTGAACTAGTTTAAATAACATAGCAGTGAAGCTGCAGCAGTCCAGGGGGCAGCATAGGGTGTACAAGCCTACCCGATACCCTGGGTATGTACCCAAGTGGTTATCCCAGGCTGCCACAACTTTGCTGCTATTGTTATTCAAACTGGCTTTGAACTAGAACAAAAGTAATGCTCAGGTATGTCTACACATACTGCAACCACACCTCTGACTGCAGTGTAGACGGAGTGATCTTTGGGAAAGTCAGTCCCTTTCTTTGTACCTCAGTTTCTCCAACTGTAACAGAGGGATAACACTGACTCCCATTTGTAGATCACTTTGGGTCAAACTCTGACATCCTTACTCCAGTTCATTAGCAACTTACTCGCAAGAATTGTTCCATTGCCTTCAGTGAGTCTTTTCATGGAGCAAGATACTATTCAATGTGAGAATCTGGTCATCTGAAATGATAGAATGAAAGCTTCTGGATAGTTGCAGGTATTAGTATTCTTTAGGAACACTGGCCCCATCTGTATTTTCAGGGCACATTAGGGTATGCAGATAGTGGGCTATGTTTAAGCATGGTAATTAATTAGTACATACAGTCTGCAGAGCAGTCACTCACAGCTTCCCCACTTTCACTCACATCTTAGCAAGGAAAATAAATAAAAAAATAAAAAATAACCTCCCCATATTTTCTTTTCTGAGATACAGGCCCATTTAAACCTCATTTATTATTAATCAGCCTCTGTGCTGCTTTGGTGCAAAATTAGCCTCATTAATATCAAGGTCTCGGGAAAGAGGCTCAGTGTAATTTCAGTTGCAGCTCGAGGTAAACGAACTGCCGTCAATGTAAAAAGAAAAGGAGTACTTGTGGCACCTTAGAGACTAACAAATGTATTAAAGCATAAGCTTTCATGAGCTACAGCTCACTTCATTGGATGCATACCGGATGGATCCCGTCAATGTGCAAGTCAGTCTTCGTCAGAGCCTCGTGCAAGCTGCTTCCTCCTCCACCTCCCCTACCCCAAGCGCACGCATGTCGGACGGGAAATAAATCTACTGGGAAATGGCCTGGCTCTGTAGTAATGAGCGTGATTAAAAACACTGGCATTTGACAATTGCAGCGCCTTTGACAAACTGCGAGTGGCCTCCTGTGTCTGCCACTTTATGCATCCTTTGACTCCCTCTTGTGGCTGAAGTGGGAGGTGTGCATCTTGACAGGCTGAGATGGGTCCTCAAAGACTTCTGCAGCCCGTAGGGCCTTGTTCACAGCCCGATGGAGTCCAGAGGAGTCTTTTTCTTGACTTCCCTAAGCTTGGGGTCTGCTTTGGCATTGGCTGGGAAGGAGGGGGTTAGCTTCCAGGAGATGTGGGGGCAGTTTTTAATGCAAAACATATGGATTTGATTTGTGAAAGTACACCCTGTCAGAGGGTAGGCCTATTCTGGAGCTGGAGCAGTCGTTCCCAGCTCGCGTAGACATACCCACACTAGCTCTGATGGAATTAGCGCGCTAAAAGTAGCAGTGTAGCTGCAGCGGCGTGAGCGTTGGGGAGGGCTAACTGCCTGCGTATGATCCCATTAGAGACCCTAGTACTTAATCAGGGCGGCTAGCCCGTCCTCCCCACTTGTGTTGCCATGGTTACACTGCTAATTTTAGTGTACTGGCTTGATCAGAGCTAGCGTGGGTATGCCTGCCCAAGCTGGAAATCACACCTCCAGCTCCAGTGGAGACACACCCTTAGAGTAATGTAGCACAGCCCTAGGGCAGGGCTGAGGCCTCTTGGTGTTACTGCAATACAAATGCTAAGTAGTAATACACTTACTTCTGCTCCACGGCAGAGTAACTGCCTAGACAAGGGCTCTGCTAACCAAACAAGTCCACCAGTGTCAAGCCACCAGTTTGTAGCAGGACCCATGCAGCTGGGTCTTCCTCAAAGTCTCTTGGTCATTTTGCGGCAGAGCCCCCCGCCCTTCCTTCTCTCCTCTCTTCCCCTCTGCCTCAGCTCTGCCTGAATTTCAAAGTGGGGAGGCTGATGGCCTCCCCATAAATGGGCTTATCACCAGCCCCTTTCTCTGCCATCGCATCCCCCCTTCCGAACCGCAGCATGGAACTGAGCCGCCCCAGGCCATTCAGAGCAGAGCTGGAACCTCCATCAGTGCCACTGGATTGGGGAACCCCCCAGCTTTCAAACCAGCATGAAATCTTCTCCTTCACTTTAAGTGTTGGCTTGGGAAGGGGGGTGACCTGACCTTGTGTCTTCATCTTTACCGCGTGGCTTTGCAATGAGAACCTGTACGTATTGCAGAAAAGATGTTTGTAAAGGAAACATGATCATGTTGTGATGGGATTGGCCAAGGGCTAGATGAGGTGAGGACTCTAAAGATTTGGGTTTATTGCCTGCCCTGACACAGATTCCCTGTGTGAACATTGAGCCTGGGACCTCTGGATCTTAAAATGTGAGGCATCCATTTCTCTTGGCCAGGGCTGTAGCAGGCTCATCAAGCTCTAGTTGGCCGAGTCACCACTAGAGGGGGCCCAAGTGCCACACTAAGCAGGCGTAGTTTACACTGGCCTGTAATCAGAGGTGAGACTGCAGCACACACAGACAAACCCAAGCTAGCTTTGAACTAGTCCGGATGGAATAACAATAGCAGTGAAAATGTAGCTAGTTCAGGTAGGTCTAGACATGCTGCAGTCACACTTCTGATTGAAGTGTAGATATACCCCGAGGCTTGGTCTATCCTAGAAAATTAGGTCAGCATGTCTAGACCCCTTGGGTGTGAAAAATCCCCAGCTCTCCCCGAGCAAGGTGGTTAGGCCAGCCATATAGACAGCACTGGGTTGACAGAAGAATTCTTCTGCCAACCTAGCTACTGCCCCTCGGGGAGGCGGATTGTCTGCCTCTCCCGTTGGCATAGGTAGTGTCTACACGGAAGCACTTCAGCGGAGCAGCTGCAGCGGGAAAGCTGTGACACTGTACCGGTTTAAGTGTAGGTCTATCCTTCGTCTCTCTGTTCCTCAGTTCCCCATCTGGAAACGGTAGTAATTCTTTTATCTCATTCTTTTTTCTGCCTTTTCTATTTAGACTGTATATTCCGCAGGGCACAGATTCTCTCTTCCTATGTGGATGTACAGCAACTTGAAAATGGGGTCCAGATCCTGCTTAGGGTCTTTAGGGCTACCACAATACAAATAGCACTTTAGTTTCTGAATCCTGGGTTAATTCTCTGGAGCAGTGGCAGATTAAAGATTTTGCCGCCCCTAGGCCCTGAAGTAATTGCTGCCCCCCCGCCCCAGCTCACCGCTCTGCCTCCTCCCCTGAGCACACCACCGGGTCCTGCTTCTTCCCTTCCAGTGCTTGTGGGCGAAACAGCTTCGCAAAGGACGGGGAAGAAGGGGGAACGAGGCGGAGCCGGGGCGGGGATTTGGGGAAGGGAACCAATAGGGTCAGGGAGGGGGCGGGGAATGGGGGCAGAGAAGGGGTGGAGTTGGGCCAGGGCCAGAGGTGGAGGGTGCGAACCGGTGTCGGGGAAAGCAGTCTCTGGCTGCTATTTTAAATTTGCCACCCCTGCAAATTTGCCACCCTAGGCCTAGGCCTTGTCAGCCTAGGTGTTAATACGCTGCTGCTCTGGAGAGTAGGGGCCTGTCATTAAACCACACTGGCTGCGATGAAATATTTTCACTGAGTGGATGAAAACTGAAACAGCAAGAGCTGAATGGGAATCCTGAACTCTGAAATAGTAAAACCCCAATGCATTTGCACAAAGATGGATCCAGTGAACACCTGAAGGCCTCTGACACATGCATGATGTTAAATGCTCGCTGCTTGGATTTGTGCAATTGCCTAGGGAAGGAATAGTCTCTTTGCAAAGAGGAGACTTGTGGATTTTGTATGCAGGGAAGATAAAGAGTTAGTGGAACATGACTAAAGTTTTCCAGAATTGTGTATATCCCTTGTCTTTTGCTTTGACTAATAAAAAAATGCTGAAACTATAAATTGGATAATAAAATCAGTGAAAATCCATTTCGCCCCCCGCCCCTTTTACCTTGTTCTTTCACCCCATTCAGTTATTTATGGCTGGTTATTGCCATTTCCCATCACGTGGGCTGGCCTGCCTGGATCGCTTCATAAAACATGCAGTACTTTGATTCAATGGCATTTCTGGGAAGGGAGAGTGTCTTTATTGAGCTGATCCATATGAGATAAACTAAATCTCCTAATAGTCCCTGATAACAAGATATGAATATATAACTTGTAGATTCCCCCTCTCCACTGAGAATTCATGGAAACATATTACAAAAATATTGCACAGGAATATGTGAATTTCAAGTCAAAATCCACTGCAGGGTATTTATATTTATTCATGAAATGTTTCAGGGGAGCTATAAAAACAAATAACTTCCCTGATGTTATGTTTTTCCCAAAAAGGAAAACGTGTATTGACAGCCTAGATAACTTTTTAAATTTCAGTTTAAAGAAACGCAACAACAAAAAGCAAAGATGAAATCCTCATGGGGGCGAAAGGAAGAGAGAACACAGAGTGTGTGACTCACTCGGAACCATTCTGCGCTGAAACACAGGAAGGCAGCTACCCCTCTACATTTAACGGTTGCAGAATACAGAAGACAGAATGGCGTCATCTTTCAATTACACAGCTGCACGCACCGCACCTCAGGTTGTTAGATGTTATATGACCAAGAATTTTTACTCTAGAGCCCTAATAAAACGTATAGGGTCAATGACCCACATGCAGAGTTTTCCTCATATTGTCAACAGCTATAAAGTGACAGTTGTGCGTCCATATAAAACAAAAGGAATTGCTAAAAACTGGTAGTGCTAAGGATATTGTATCTTAGTCTGAATGTGGCATCATGCTTCTGGGTACTATTTACTACATAATACTACACACAACCCTTGGTTTAGAGTATTAAAGTTTCCTTTACAGGTATTTCTATCCTTCAGACGCAGAGATGAAGAGATCTCTGAGTGAGCTGCCAGTGTAGTTCTGTGGTTGACTTTGTAGATGCCTAGTTTAAGGGCAAGCTTCTTCCTATTTGTAGCAGTGCTTAGAGGTTCCATTTTGCTAGGTGCTGTAAGAGACCATGTCCCTGCCCCAAAGAACTTACAATCTAAATGGACAGACAGAAACTGGAAGAGGAAATGACTTGCCCAAGATCACACCCAATAGCAGAGCCAGGAATAAAACCCACCTTCCAATTTAATTTCCTATCCACCAGAGTACGCTGCATCTCTACTTCTCTCTCTGACCGTAGGCATCTCTTGCATGTAGCTAATTTCAAGTTCCATTCTGCAGCAGGCAAGTCAATAACAACTGCTATGGAATGGATTTTCCTTCTGGTCCTGTTTGTACGTGATTCTCATCAGTCTGCACCCTGCTATCCCTACCTCTGTAGCTACTTCTGCATCCTGTTGTGTGTGACTGCTGGCATCCCAGGCCTATGGCATGTGGATTTTGTGTGCATTATTACGGCATAACTTGATAATACATTTATTACTCAGCAATAAATCAGTAGCCTCTCCCATTACATCAGACTCAGTTGAAAACACCCCTTTCCAGTGGCGGCACAGCTGCTACTCCTACATCACTGACGGCTTTGGCCAATTGCAGCAGTAGTTAGTATGTTAATAGTAATATGCTGCCTTTAATCCAGGCTCACAAGGTACTTAAACACTAATTAATCCTCACCAATCCCATGTCCATTAAGTAACTGTTGTTATAGCCCAGTACTAGGTGCTAGGAACTGCACATAAAGGTTAGCTGAGGCATGTGGGGGTCAAATGACTTGCTCTGGAGCATGCAGAAAGTCACTGGCATGGCTAAGTAAAGAACCCAAGAGTGTGTCTACACTGCAGCTGGGAGGTATGAGTCCCAGCCAAGATAAACAGACTCGCACTGGCACTAAAAACAGCACCGTGCCTGCAGCAGCCTAGCTGGCAGCGTTAGCTGTCCAAGTCCAATCCCACCAGCCCCTCTAGGTCCAAGCTCAGATGGCTAGCCCGAGCTGCTGCCCAGGCTGCAACCTGCTACACGCTATTTGTAGCAGGCTAGCTTGAGTCTGCCTGTGTGCCCTGGGAATCACGCCTCCCGGCTGCAGTGTAGACAACCCCCACCCAAGAGCTCGAATGAAGCAGGTTGATCTTCACTGCACTCACGGGTGTGACTGCAGCCCACATTGACATCCCCAAGCTAGCTTTGATTTAGCTAGCCCCCGTACCAGAAGCAGGGGCTAGCTGCCCGAATATATACCCAGTGTCTCGGGTGGATTTGAACAGCCCGTGCTGCTGCAGCTTCACTGTTGTTGTTATTGTAGGTGGCTAGATCAAAGCTAGCTCAGGTATGTGTAGACATAACCTTTATCTCCTGCTCTAACTTCTTCCCTTGTTTGAGCCATGCCCAACTTCAGAGCTGGTGTAAATTGGCCCAACTCTAGTGAAGCCAATGGAATTGTACCTGCTTAGCCCAGGGTTGAATTTGGCTCACAGTCTGCAATTTCCTGCAATGAGCTGGTCGTCTGGGTTTTTCATTTCCTCAGTGCCCCTCCTGACCTCTCCCTCGAGGATTTCATGGTGCGGAGCCACGGGGATATTGATCATTCTGTCTGCTGTCTTGATAACATCCCTCCTCCAGGACTGATGCTAATGCTAAACTCAGAATGGCTGGTAGCGCTTATGCGAGCCTTTGGTCTATCCACGCTGTAAATATCCGGTCCTGTTCTATCTCACCAGGAATTGTCTGTTCACTGATGACACAGGTGCATGGGGTGTATCAAACCGTTGTTAAATCTTTGGACATTTCATCATGGAGCTGCAGTGTCTAGAGGCTTCCACTGAACCTGTTGAGTTAGCCTTTGTATAGACACACAGTAAGACTCAGTCCTTGCTCCAAAGAGCTTGGAGGCCAAGTAGACAAGACAGTGGATAAACAGGAGCCCAGAGAGGTTGAAGAGACTTGCCCAAGGTCACCACCAGGCCTCTGGCAGAGCTAGGAATATAATCCAGTTCCCTGATGCCCACTGCAGGGCTTTGCCCACTAAGCCATACTGCCTCTCTAGTGATGCCTACCCCATATTTCTGTATTGAAAAAATGGCACACAGTTTTCTCCTTGTCCAGAATTACTTTCCACTCTGGTCAAAGAGTAAGGTGGGAGAGCAATTGGAAAAGAAGAGCAGACAGCAGATTCTGCCAGGTGATTTCTTTTGAATACTTTCAGCAGAAGCAGTGGAGTGAGGCTGATGCAGTGGCTGATTAGAAGCACGCATTACCCCTCATTTTTTGCAAAGAAATTGCATTAAATTGTGAAAGTGTCTTTTTCGTTCTCCTGCCCTATGATTTATGAGATTGGACCTCGAAACATGCTGAGATGATGCATCCCATCGCTGTGCTGAAATCTACGTGTATTGATGCATTCTGAAAATATACAGGGACATTAAAAAATAGAAGACCCATGCAATGAAACACTTTACTTGGGGTGCCAAAATAGCCATTCATTATTTTCTTTTAATTTGGAAGTGGTGGGGGAAGGGGGTTGAGCTTCAGGACTCCCTGCAACCACCAATTCAAATACTGGTGGGGTTGACTCAGCCCTTTCTCTCTCCAAAGAAGATAACTCAGTACCATGGAGCTCAATGTATGCAGTGTTTCAGAAGAGACTTTTAAAACGGATCCTGTTTGTTCTGCAGGGGTATGAAAGATCCTATCACAATTGTCCTAACAGTAGGGGTTTGCCCTAGTTGCAAGTTGCTTCCCTCCACCCCAGAGGTGGCTGCATTCCATGGTGCTGCACTGGAGTTGAGGAGGAAAGCTCTGAGGAATATTGCATGCTTTTGAGGCTTTGCTGGCTGGCTCCAAGCCCCCCATGTAGAGAGAAAATCACAGCCAGTTTGCATCACCTCCTGCGGGCAGATTTTCAGCCATTTGGCACTACAGGATTGTGTCTATCCTGTGTTTCTAGACATTTTATTTTTACACCTCACTTTAATAGCATGATCCTATGGATTGTAATCCAGTGGGAGTCAAGGGCCTCACAAGTAATGCCTAGCACCTGGAATGCTAAAAATCAAATTATTGGACAGCACACCCTTGATAGGTCCTACTGGTAATGTCGCCCCTCTGCTTAGCGGTAGCAGAATCTGGGGTCTTGCAGGTTGGTTTCCTGTCGGAGGAGAAATCAGTGATGTGAAATCTGAGTATTTTCTTAGTATAACTTGTTTCTTTATTCTGTGTACACCAGCCCTGGAACAGAGGTGGTCACATACAGCATGCAGGTAAATCCCTCTTTTAGTGATCTCCAGGCCCAGTACCAACTAAGCAACTCATCCCCAAAGAAATGACTTTAGGTACAGCGACTGAGAGCTAATTCTCTCGCTGTTTGCAAAGGCTCTCCCGAAAGCTACCGTATCACAAAACTAACCACAATATAACATTTCCTCAAAGATTGACCAGTTCTCTCCTGCTAAGAAAAAGAACTAGTAAGACTACGTACAACAGCATCCCTGGTGACTTCACTACAGCAGTACCTTCCCGTCTCTTAGCAGGGGTTCAAGATTTTGGCCACCCCAGCAACAAACCCTTTGCGGTATTCCAGCTGTAAAAGTGCTTGTCCTGGCTGGGAATTTCGGCAAAGAGATATAAACATTCCTTTTTTGATTCCTCAGGGAGAGCACATGCTACTGCCTTCTACTTTATCATTTTAATTTGTGCCTCAGATGATTCCAATATATTTGTTTAATTTCGTGCTTTATTTTTAGTATTTCTCCTTCATGTGACTGCTATATATATATATTTGGTGCAGGCTGGAAATCTGACAGAAAGGAAAATGCTTTTATTCATGAGCATGCTGCCTACTGTATGGTTTAAACTATTGCTTTGATTACTTCCCTGCACAATCATTTAGGAAGCTGAGGAGGATTAGAAGATGCCATTGAAACCCATTCAGATACAAAAGGCTTTAATACGCCTTGACACGCATATCACATCAGTAAATAAGCCTTGTCTGTTGCCAAGGTGATGTTCCTTTGTTGCTATGACTGTATCAATTGAATATGGTTATTCCTTATTGGTTCCTCTTTGAGATGGCTATTTTTGGACCATCCCTTTAATAACTTGTGGCACTAATGGAGTGATAGGGACTCTGGATGTGAATTGGATTTGTGTGGTACATGCTATGAGCTGTTGCTGTTAACGAATGGAACAGGTTTTTCTATAGAATAAAATATTCTCGGCCAAATTCATCCCTGCTTGTTAACTCCATTCTCTTCAGTGAAGTTACTCTGGGGATGAACTTGACCCCTGTTAAGAGTCAGAACTCCATAACGGCCTTTCACTCCATTAAATGTATCATAACTATTCTGTTATCTACACAACCTAATTTGAAACTGAATCTACAGTGAGACATTTTGCTGAGAGTTGCAGGCGTTCAGAGGAATAATACAGAGCAATTACTCTGTTCCACTCATTTGAAAAGACACCTTTTCTCACGTTGACAGGAGGAGAGGTAATACTGGCTCAGATCCTCAGCTAGCGTAAACTGCTGTAGCTTTGACTTCAATCGAGCTATACCAGCTTTCACCAGTGGAGGATCTAATCCAGTAGAGATGGTTGCAGGTTTTTCAATAGAACAGTTTTCTGTTGGAAAATGCAGTTTTGCCAAAATCTAAATGCTTTGCGGCAGTGCGCCCATCTCGGAAAAATTTTTGATAGAACTTAGTTGAAACAATTCATTTTTGATCGTGTCAAAATACATAATTTGGTTAAGGTAAAACTACTTTATTTTGCTCAAATAAATTGGTTAGTCTCTAAGGTGCCACAAGTACTCCTTTTCTTTTTGCGAATACAGACTAACACGGCTGTTACTCTGAAACCTACTTTATTTTGATTTATTGTTTTGTTTTGACTATTGAACTGTTTCATGTTGCTATATAACAACACTATCAAAACACAACGTTTCAATTGTTCTTATTAAAAAAATCTGGAATTGTCATTCTGTGGGAGATGTTGACATTTTGGGTTTTTGTTCTGATTTGGAATGAAAACACACTTTGAAATGTTGGGATTTCCCATGGAATGGAAATTCCATGTTCCAACCATCTCTCTAGGCTAGTACATCTATGAAGAAAGCAGGAGTCATGGGTTCTAGTCCTAACTCTGTTGTTGAATGTGCATATCCGTTCCCCCATCTATAAAATTGCCTCAAAGTAATGTTGTGAGACTCAATTAATTAATGTTGATACAGTTCAGTGTGACCACGGATGAAAAATGCTGGAGAAGAGCTAAGTATTATTACAGAATTGGGTTGGGTCAGTAAGAAGAGGGTACGGACGAGGATGCTTTGTGCCTTTACCTCGACATTCCTCTCAGTCTGCATTTTTATGTTTAGAAATGTTCTTCCTTGTCAACGATAAATGGCTTTGCAAGAGCTGATGGCTGTTGTCCTTGAACAAGGTGAATGGAAGTTTGGGAATTAGTAGTTTTGTTGTTGAGTGCAATGCAGAGTGTGTGTGTGCATGCGAGAGAGAGAGAGAAAGAGAGAGAGAGAGACCATGTTAAAACAGCATTAAGTTGTTGCAAAGCACTCAGAAGTGAGGATATGTCAGTATAAAGGTTGCCCGTGCCCTGATTGGCACAGCCTTTTCTGCCACTGTACAAGAGACAGGACTGGGACAAGGTCAAGATGGAGGAGACAGGGCAAAAGCGGTCAAAAGAGATGGAATCATATGTAGCTGCTAACCTCTCAGAAGTCTCTATTGAGCATGTGCAAACTGAGATTTTTCAAAGGCTTATAAATTGGCAAATTTGGGTGGATTTTTACAGGAACAGCAAAAAGCCCATCCTTGGCAAAATGCCACTCACCTGCCAGATCTGCAGTTCCTGCTCCAAAGCAAGGGGGTGCTAGAACTTCTCAAAGGAAAGGCCAGCAGAATTTTTGTTAACCTTGCAAAGCCATGTTTTTGTCGCTAACCTTATTCTCAGAAATGGACAAATCGTTTTGGCTGAAATTTGCCAGTAGTATTGAAACTGAGGAAGAGACCTGATAGGGAAAATTTCATCCTAAAAGGTTAAAGTTTGGCAAAAGATATAAGCAACTGTAAACAGGGCCTTATAATGGGAAGCATTGAGTAACCTTAATAAAGGATGGTGCTACTGGTCCTGCCTATAATAATATATACACACATCTGTCTATCTTTGTGTGTTTCTGTACAATATATGTAGAGGCTGGGATTCTCTCTCGAGACTCTGTACCCTACTGTGGCAGTTTATAGCAGCCATGAAAGCCCAGTGTCCAGCCAGGGAAGAATTTTCCCAGCAGAGGTATTGGGTTGGACTCCTCGCAAGACCAATTCACTGACCATTTGGGGGTAGGACTGGGGGCATGCTCACTGCATGTAGGATTTTGGGCACACTTGGTATTGCCACTTCCCATAGCCAGCCTGGGGTGAGCTGTTGTAACTTAGGCCAGCCCATTGGCTACCTGAGGAGCCAGCCCATGGAGCTGCGAGGAATCCTGGAAGCACAAAGCTGGTATAAAGACACTCTTGCCTTCCACTTCCCAGGGCTGCGAGTTCTGTGCTGTGCATCAAAGAAACCGATTGATAATCCCTATTTAAGATACCTTAGTACCTAAAATATAGCAGAAGAGATGCCATCGCTGCTCTCAGTGTTCTATCTCGCATTAGCACAAAGTGAGCACTGTGGGCATGGACTGTAGCATTTCTGGAGATGTAGGCAGGCCATTCATCCCCTTTTAAGCTGGACAGTCCTGTTTTTCCCAGGTTCGCCCTTGTCCAGGACGGATATAAAACCAGACGTGGTTTTGTCTGGTATCATGCCACATGGGAGAGAGGATGCCATTTTGAAGAGCGCTCCCCTCGCCCCCAGTGGTGTCACCTTGCACTCGCTGTGAGGTCACGCTGCTGGGGCTGGGTCCACCCTGTACTCTGAAGTACTGGAATGTCCAGTGTTCTGGAGATGCATCACTGGCTCCCCTATCTTGATGTGGCTGTTACCTGTCTCCATCTGAACGCATCCTGGTAAAGTCCCTGGATCCGAGTTACTCTACAGTCAAAGTCCTTTCTGATCACAAAGGACAGTCTTCTTTGTTTCCCACTTTGTGAATCAGCAGGACCTTTTTGCAAGAGGTTTTCCAGTTTCAGAATCTTCCATTTCCTGTTCCTTCCTTGTTTTTTCTTAAGACCCTTCAGAAATGTCAAAGCCAATGGCCCAATTCTTCATTGCCCTGCACTCCACACTTAGGCTAGTGTAAAGCGGTACTTGATATCTGTGGAAGCCTGTACACTGATTTCAAATGCTAACCCACTTGCCTCAATGGGTGGGGGAACATGATGAGGCCGGCAGTGAAGGCGGACAATCCCAGCAGTGAGGGAGGGAGGCACTTACTGAGGGACACCAGGTAGCTCCTCTCCCCAGGGGTCTGACATCGCTGTGGGGCTGGGATGCTGATTGGTCAACATTCCCCAGCTCCCAGGATTTAACCTGGAGTAGGGGGGACACAGAGCATCTTTCAGCTCCAGTCCAGCAGACCCATCCTGAACTCGGCCAGATTCCCATTCCAAACATATTTTTTTCTCCCATGGGTCAATTGGCAGAGGACCAGGGAGCTTTTTGCTTTCCTTGCAGCACCTTCAAGCTGCAGTTGGTTAAGCAGGAACACACTGAGTACCTAACTGAGGTACTGGGGTGGAGTTGTTAATTTGTCCCAATTTGCAGCTGGTTTCCAGGGTGGTTAAAAGGATACAATGAATAGTTCCCAGAGAGAAAAGACCTGGGATTTTGGTGATGGGCCTTGGGCTCATGGGGCAGGGTGAGATCTTGTGGCCTTCGTAGGCCAAGGTCAGACCCTGTAGCTCACCCTTCTGCACCCTCTGCCCCACTCACTAGAACTTGGAGAGAGATGAGTCCTGGGGGGTGGGGGGGCAGGCTGAGGAGAGCCTACCATGAGTGATGAGTTATATTGTCAAAGCCTTGTTCTCCCTGCAGTGGAACCAATTAAATGCCTAGTTTAGGAGGGTATGGCTGATGGGTGAGTAGCACCCCTCCCTTTTGCTAATGTTTAATACAAGTTGTGGCCTGGCACTTCATTCCAGGCACGTGTCTGTCCTCATTTTGCAGCTGTCCCTGCATCAATGGGCTTGGCATCAGAGTGAGTCGCATTTTTGACCCGCTCTGCACTCTCTTTACAGTGGTGTAAAAGAGACAAAGTACAGGGCACTGGAGAATCAGGCTCTGTGGACTTGTTTATATTCAGTACATTACTGCATTAAGCTAAACTGACTGACGCTGGTTTAAGTGTTTCTCTGTTAGGAGCTTGCCCTGATGTAACTAGATTGGTTTTACATTGATTTACTTACACCCTGTACAACTTTTCCAGTATAGACAAGCTTTTGTGTGTCTGTGTTGATTTCTCCCTGAGCTCAAATGGCTGGTGGGATTTTGTCCAAAACTTTGTATTAACAATCTTGGGGCAGAAAGCAAGCATGGAAAATTTCAGGCTAAAAGATGAAAGGTTTGGGAAAAGTTATGATATCATGTAAACAGGGGATTTAGAAGGTTCTGCAATCTAAACTACAGCTGGCATGAGCAGGGCTCATAGGACAAAGCTCCCACTGATTTTAATGGGAACCAGATTGGGGGTTTAGGCCCAAATTAATGAGATTCATCAGCTGTACAAGTATTTGTGACCCACACTAGCGCAGTGTATGTTACATCACACCACAGCGGCTGGTTCACATAAGATGATAACAGTCTACTACTGCAGGCAACCAGAACCAGAGGGGTTAATTCTTTAATTCAAGTGGCAGGCGTCCATACTGACAGTGCTAAAGATCCATCATTCTAACCCTGCTGATAACGCAGGCAGGGGATTGATGCATTTTCAGGATTGGGGCTTTAATTTGTGAAATGCTTTGGAATCTTTCGGGATGAAAGACACTGTGAAATGTTACACTGTCTTCTAACTGAATGTGTTGATGGATAAATAGCTAAGTGAGCAAGAAGCGGTTGTTGCTAGAAGAATGTCTTGTAACCTCTTTTCTTTTTAAATAATGAAAACAGTTAATAAATGTTCTTTATAAAGCACTTCCCCTCCCTACCCACAACAAGAGCATTTGGGAAGCAGCATAAACCATTCAAATAAAATCCGATTATAAAAACCTATCACAATTAGGTGGTATGTATCCTTCGGGGGCAGTGGGAGAGAGTTGTGTGAAGTGGGGAGTGTCCTATCTCAGTCACTCCTTCTGCCTCTTCCCCCAGCCATGCTGCAAAGAAGCTTTAACTCATTTGTATGTGACATCAACAAGTGAGCCCTCATTATCCACTGCATGGGCTAAAGCATTGAGAGGAATATGAAATAATTATCTCTAATGTGAGTTGTACCTCGCTCCCTAACGGCTCGGGTTTGAATAGGATGCAACAGAGACATGATTACTGTGTCATTAGAGTATTGGTGCTGTGCAGAGTCACTGCCGTACAACTCCAGAACACCTCTGATATGATAACAGTTTAATTGAATACTAACCATGCTGTAGTCTGACAGGCCTCCTGCTTGCTGCGGGTGGGGAGGTTACTGTGCAATGAGTTATGAGACTCTTTCATTTTCTTTTAGAAGTTTGGAAGACTCCTTAGCATTTAAATAACAGGCTTCAAAGGGGTATTTTTTCCCTGATGTAATTTTACTCGACTTCACTGTGGTTCACACAAGGGAATACAGTTCCAGAATGTAACAAATCGAAAGCCCTCCAGGACTTCCGTTTGTCACTGTGCTATATACCTTAGCCACTTGGAAAGTCAAAATGACAGCCAGAATAGAGCTCAGATCCTGCGATAGCAACACCACAAGCCTCTATCGCTTACGCTGAAGGAGAATCTCCATTAGATAGCAGTATAAAGGCTTGGACACACAGTTGAGCAGTCTGGATTTCATTCAGTGGAGAGCAGTGGTTCACACATACCTGATTCATTGCAACATTGAAAGGAGGGGTAGTTTTGCCCTTTTGCCCCGTAGAATGAAACATCTTCTTCCAAGCTGTTCATAAAAGGGGGGCATTCATATTAAAGGGGGCATTCAGCTTCTTATGCATCTTATAGTAATTAATAGGCGAATGTCTAAAAAGGAAACTAACCAGAAATTATCCTGCTCAGAGAATGATTCCTCTGCATCATGAAACTGACCAGTGCCTGGAAGTTTAAGGTTAACTCTGATGCTCTGTATTCAGTTGACCCCTTTTTTTTTCTCATTGTCACTTAAAGAATGAGGTGCCCCCAACCTTCCTGGCTGATGTATCTGACGGTGCTATCATCTGGCTGTAGCTGAATTGAATGCATATAATGCCTTACCTTTGGATAGCACCTTTCATCCAAATGGATCTCAAAGTGCCTCACTTTACATAGAGGAATTCACCCACTACTCAAATTTAGCCACCTCTAGGATGAGATGCAGAGGATGTTGACCAGAGCACAGCAATATATACCACACTTAAAGACAGGTAGCTAAGAAAAATGCTGTATCCTACTGAAAGCACAGGTGGGGAAACCTAAGAAGCCAGGTGTTCCAACCACCTTCGAATTTGGACAGGTTTTAGGGCACACGCTCATAGACAATATGTGAAGGACTGGTGAATTGGTTTGGAAATCTGAGAACCGGCTTGGAATATTTGGCCAGATTTCAAACAAGAGATGACCGCTACCACAGTTCTCAAGCCAAACTGCCCTGAACTCTGAGGGGAATTTGGAATCCAAACCCAGAACTCGTTCTGAGTTTCACAACTAGCCCCTGCTGTCTTTACAGTCAGCTGATCTGAAAGCTGGGATCAGAACATCCTTAGATATTGGAGAGTTCTGACAATGTGAAATCCACAGCCTCAGCCAATCTCTGTGTAATACCAAACTCTGACCTGACCCCCTAACCTGAGCCATTTTTGTGGCTCTAAAAAACATTGCTATCATTTAAAAATGATATTGTTCATTCATCTCCAAATGTCTTGTTGGTAGGGGCTGATAATAGTGCAATACCCATTGTGACAGGGTCGAGCCGGATGGCTACAGGAGAGTAATAGAAGGCAGATATATTAGCCCCAGGTTAAGTAGGTCCCTTTTCCCTGGGTAAGGTAACAGGGAAGGTTCCAGAACAATCAGGAACCTTCTGGAGACAATTAAGACAGACAGGCTGATTAGAACACCTGCAGCCAATCAAGAAGCTGCTAGAATCAATTCAGGCAGGCTAATCAGGGCACCTGTGTTTTAAAAAGGAGCTCACTTCAGTTTGTGGTGCGTGTGTGAGGAGCTGGGAGCAAGAGGTGCTAGGAGCTGAGAGTGAGAACGTGGACTGTTGGAGGACTGAGGTGTACAAGCATTATCAGACACCAAGAGGAAGGTCCTATGGTGAGGATAAAGAAGGTGTTGGGAGGAGGCCATGGGGAAGTAGCGCAGGGAGCTGTAGCTGTCGCACAGCTGTTCCAGGAGGCACTCTAGACAGCTGCATTCCACAGGGCCCTGGGATGGAACCCGGAGTAGAGGGCAGGCCCGGGTTCCCCCCAAATCCTCCCAACTCCTGGTCAGACACAGGAGGAGTTGACCTGGACTGTGGGTTCACAAAAACGGCCAAACTGAGGGCTGCTGTGAAGCTCCAAGGCGAGCAAATCCACCAATAAGCGCAAGACCCACCAAGGTAGAGGAGGAACTTTGTCACACCATGTAAAAAGCCAGCCTGTTTCCTGGAAGGAACCAGGAAGTACTAAAAATCCACACAGAAGATCGTGTCTCATGATATTTCCTGTGCAAAGAATTTAATTTAAACTAAGTTCAAGTAAAACTTGAATAAATATAGCCTATAAGTATGTTTATTTGCAATATAAATTTGCCACTAGATGTTGCTGTGTGCTGCATAGCATTCAAGACACTGCAGTCCCTGGTAAACAAAGGAGACAAAACTGGACCAGAAGTTGTGTGGAAGTCTGTCAATATCTGCAGATGAAATTGTTTTCTCTGATGAATGCCTCCTGTCTAAGATGAACTGTGATTTAGCACTGTGACATAGCTCCTCCTTGTGGACACTAATCTTGAGATTAATTGTGCTGCAAACTGGATGGAGCCTCATTGTACCAAACTTATGAACCCCTGTGTTGTGTGTTTTAGTGTTTGAATATTGCAGGCAAGACAGACAGCAAATTGACTCCAACAGTTGACATCTTCTTTAATAAGCAAAGAGTTAACAGAAATCAAGATTAAATTGACCACAGAACTGGTCCCCACAGGGATGCTAATCCCCTCCTTCTGCTTCCAGACCCAGCTGACTCCTAGCAGCTTCTCCCCACTCACACTTAGGACCTGACGTTCCCTCCCCACCACCAACGCGAGAGAGAAACTCAAGCTCCCCAAATCCCCAGGGGCTTCAGAGGGTATCAGCTGGACTGGCTGATTTATATGGCTCCTCTTGCTGTGTTGGTGTCTTGAGTCCTGTTCACAAATGACCAGATCCTGCATTGAGTAGTCTGTGGTGCGGTCTCTGAGACATGGACTTCCTTGGGGATCAGAGTCAACAGCATCCAAACTCTGGGATTAATTCGGGGGAATCTTTTGGCCTGTGTTAGACAAGACATCAGACTTAGATGATCACAGTGATCCCTTCTGTCCTTATCCATGAACAGCATTTCATCCGACACTCAGAACTCTCTGGGAGACATCCTCCAGCTGTGTGCAATCACCGTGGGTTCTGTGGGTAGCAGAATGGTTGTTAGCTTGAAAATACTACTTATTATTTCCCTCCAAATACTTAGGGCATTCCCGCCTTACATGCACAAAAGTTCCTCCACCTCCTCTCCAGCATTTGACTCCTTGTTCCATATATTTTCCTTAACTTCAGTGGAGTGAGATCCCACATAAGGATTTTGTACAGCCGTCTCTTTTGGGGCCTTGGGCTCAATGAGCTAAGTTTGCCAATGGAAACGTACCAATTTATTCTAGCAGAGCATTTGGTGCAATGGATGCAGGATCTGATCCTGGTTGACACTAGTATGGCATGTGGTCTATTTAATGACCAGGTCCAAAGGGCTAAGCAGAATGGAAGCCCTAATCCTGTATTAAGGAGAGCGCTGTTGGATCACTGCTTGATTACTCCTTCAGGAGGAGTGAGATCTATGCTGAGAGCAAAACACACATCAATCTAACACCGGCGTCAGAGCCTCAGTTTGTAGAAGTAATGCAACATGTTGAAGTGGCCCTTCGAAGTGGTTGTGTGGTGTACTGAAGAGCATGGCTAGATGTATCAGTAGTGGGTGAGGAAAAGAGATGTAAAACTGTCCATCATTTGAGATCGCTGCTCAGCCTTCAGCCAGTCAGTGATTTGCTGCTCTCTTCTTGCTCAGTTGTTGATCTTCCTAAGCTGAACAATATTCTGGTACTTAACCATCTCATCAAACACTGCAGGAGGAGATAGGAGCAAACCATCAGCTCCCTGAAGACAGGCTGAGCAGCCATCAGATGTGATGGGCAGTTTGTCTGGGTGAGGATGAGCATTATTTTGTACAACAGAAGGGCCACCTGACAGAATATTTCCTTCTGGTTATTGTAGAACACTTGGCTCTATTCCATTAAATTACACTCCAAAGAGGTCACTGACTCAGGGGGGGATCCACTGATAACACAATTACTACCAGCAGCAGGATAAGAGAGCTCCTTTTTGTGACAAATCAGATCACCCAATATTAGAAGCACAGAGACATAAAGTGAGGCAAATCCTTTCCAATGGAAAATGTGATACAGCCTTATTATCAGAATCAATTAGATTTGTAATATGGGGTTACGGTTTTGGGAATTTGAGCAAAATAAATACATAAATAACAAAAGAGTGATCACACACAAATGGGGCTTTTAGAGGTAATTTATGTAGATTACGAATAAGATTTGTTACTCACTGTATGGAAAGTTTATGTGTGTTTGATTAAAAAAAGAAAAAAACTTATAAAAGTGCCAGCTTTTCAGCTTAAAAATGAATACAAAGGCATTCTTCACCAATCTGACACAGTGTAGAGTGAGAGAAAGACTCGGAAGCTTTGCAAAGCTATACTAGATTGATGGCAAGGTACATACACTCGGGTGCTTTTCAGTGCAGACAATTAGCCAAATACTTTATCTAGCTCATTCATACATAGATATATTGGCAATGGTTATTTTACTGCGGATTTTGCAAATGATTCCCTATTGCACCAAAAATGATTCTCCATTGTACCAATGAAGAGTTACTCCGTACAGTCAGCAGAGGGAATACTTTACCCAGCAGTAATAAAGCAGACTGGTTGAATGGGGGGAGAGCATGGGACAACGCTCACAGAAAGGCAGGGGAAGAAGCAATAGCAAGCTTCTGAGTTAGAATGTAACTACTGCTGCGGCCGTGTTAGTCCTGGGACATTAGAGAGACCAGGTGCGTGAGATAAAATCTTGTTTTGGACCAACTTCAGTTGGTGAAGGAGACAAGCTTTGGAGTTTTCACAGAGCTATGAAAGAGCTGAGCTTACACAGATCTGAAGAAGAGCTCTGTGTAAGTTCGAAAGTTTATCTCTTTCATCAACTGAAGTTCCACTAAAAGATATTACCTAGCCCACCTTATCTTTCTATGTAACTGCTGTCATTTGCAATAGCTTTTGTGTTTGTTCTGCTTTTGCATTGGAAGCAGCAAGGCTGGGGTGGGGTGTGGCGCGGGGAGGTTTGAAAGTCAGCTACTACTCAGTCTTTAAAACAGGGCTTGTTCTGCAAAATATTGGCAACAAAATGAATAGATTCATAGATTTAAAGGGACCATTATGATCATCTACTCAGACCCCCTGCATAACACAGGCCTTAGAAAAGGAGTACTTGTGGCACCTTAGAGACTAACCAATTTATTTCAGCACAAGCTTTCACTTCATCGGATGCATAAAAGTGGAAAATGCCTTAGACCTCACCTAGTGATTCTTGAATTAAGCCCACAATGTCTGGTTGAGCTAGAGCATAATCTTGATTTAAAGGAAATCAAACATTTACAATGTTGAGGCTTTTTATTTTTCCTTTTTTAATTTTTACAAAACATCTCCAGTTTAATGAACAAAAATGGTGCAGGTTTTTGCTTAAAAGTAGGACTGGTGTGCACGTGTGTTGGGGGCTAGGGGGAATCATAGAATCATAGAATATCAGGGTTGGAAGGGACCTCAGGAGGTCATCTAGTCCAACCCCCTGCTCAAAGCAGGACCGATCCCCAATTAAATCGTCCCAGCCAGGATTTTGTCAAGCCTGACCTTAAAAACTTCGAAGGAAGGAGATTCCACCACCTCCCTAGCTAATGCATTCCAGTGTTTCACCATCCTCCGAGTGAAAAAGTTTTTCCTAATATCCAACCTAAATCTCCCCCACTGCAACTTGAGACCATTACTCCTTGTTCTGTCATCAGCTACCACTGAGAACAGTCTAGAGCCATCCTCTTTGGAACCCGCTCTCAGGTAGTTGAAAGCAGCTATCATATCCCCCCTCATTCTTCTCTTCCGTAGACTAAACATCCCCAGTTCCCTCAGCCTCTCCTCATAAGTCATGTGTTCCAGTCCCCTAATCATTTTTGTTGCCCTCCGCTGGACTCTTTCCAATGTTTCCACATCCTTCTTGTAGTGTGGGGCCCAAAACTGGACACAGTACTCCAGATGAGGCCTCACCAGTGTCAAATAGAGGGGAACGATCATGTCCCTCGATCTGCTGGCAATGCCCCTACTTATACAGCCCAAAATGCCATTGGCCTTCTTGGCAACAAGGGCACACTGTTGACTCATATCCAGCTTCTCATCCACTGTAACCCCTAGGTCCTTTTCTGCAGGGCTTTGTGTAAAATTTCCAAATTTCACGTGCATCAAAACACACCAAATGGTGAAATGTTGCATGTAAACCATTCTATGGCCAACAGCAATGTTCTAAGGGCTATGAAATGGCCTGGCACAATATTACTGGGTTTACTGAAAATTTTCTCTTAAAACTGTTTTTTGATGGAAAATTGGGGTTTGGACAAAATGACATTTTTCACAAAGTGTCTGCTTTCTGGGAAAAATTCCAATTTTTAATTTAAAAAAATCAGTTTTGGCTAAAAACTGAAAACTTTTGCTCCCCAACCAAAAACATATTTGCTGAAAATGGTTGTTTTCTTCTGTTTAAAATTTGGTTTGGGCTGAAAAAAAATCGTTTCCCTGTTTTTTGACTAAAAATCAAAATTTTCAACAGAAAGGAAACCCATTTTCCAACGAGCTCGGCAAATTATATATTTTTTTGCCACGACATTTTACCAAAAGCAACCAAACCAAACCAAACCAGCCAGCACCACCAAAAATGGTTCCTTTCACACCAGTCTAGTTATAAATCACGTAGTTCCCAGATTCAGTAAAAGCATCCTGCAGCTTCTGCTCCTAGGGGGAAAAAAATCAAGGTTTCCCTAATGCAAAATCTGGTCTGAGATTTCACTGGGTCTGGTCGTTTGTGATGCTCATGGAACTGAACTCCCATGAGACTGAATACTGCAAAACTTACCATTGAAAACGAACACATGCTGAGTGAGAATGGTGCAAGAGGTACATGGTTGCAGGCTGGAGGCACTGCAAGGATTTTATCCCTGCCCTGTGGCATCCCTTGGCATTGGCCATGAG
Source organism: Chelonia mydas (assembly GCF_015237465.2). Taxonomy (NCBI): domain Eukaryota; kingdom Metazoa; phylum Chordata; order Testudines; family Cheloniidae; genus Chelonia; species Chelonia mydas. The sequence goes on along the minus strand of NC_051259.2, from coordinate 14,483,818 downwards.
TTGAAGGCATCCCAGAGCAGCTGTAAACCTCATCCCATCCCCACCACTATGGAATTGCCCTAGCATAGGGAGCCTTTAACACAGATGAAAGAGGCGTGGCTGTGGCATTCCTGCACCCTGGCTAATCTCATACAATGTGAGCCTTATGGTCATTAACACAGCTAGTGGCAGCCTGCGGCACTGGGTCTGTGAGCCCAGCTCGATGGACTCGGGCTTGCGTGGCTCATCCTACGGCACTGAAACAAGCCACACAGATGCAGGTGCTCAAGCTTGTTTTGTTTCAGGGTCTTTGCCCTTTATGTTGATATATAATTAGATACGTTTCTAAACCAAACATCATTGTGAAACAAAAAGTCAAAATGTTTTGTTTCGAAAAGGCCCAAACAAACCCTTCTGGCATTGCTCATAAAAACCCTCCTCCCCCTTTTTTTTTTTAGCCAGAACTATTCACGAATCTTGACCCGAATTTGCCATTAGTTTTTGGCAAATTTACCCTAAGCTGAAAAAAAGTCTCCCAACTCTAGTCTGGGTACCAGTTGGGTGCCATCCACTTCCCTCTAGTGCTGGCTGGCATGCCATCTTGATTGCCCCACTCAGCCACCCCCTGTCCAGATCTATTCAGAGCTGGCTCACACCCCACAGTCAGAAACACAGACAGGTACATGATGACTGCCACCTGCCTGGCCGTGTTGTGATTTGGGGGGTTCCTGGGCCAGGAACGGAGGAAGCTCCCTAAAAGTGGGAGGGCCACTGTTGCCCGTACCGTCGCCCCGTCCCACCCCTTCCCCCTGAGACCCTGCTCTCGCACTGCCCCTTCTACCCAAGGCCCCACCCTTGCCCCCCCCCCACATTGCTCACCCTTATGGCTGGTAACCCTAACTCTAATCCTAATCCTAGTGATGAGGCCATGGTCCCCTGCCCTCATTCTAGTGCCCTTGTGCAGGTGCAGCCGAAGCGCCCAAAATGAGGGGGGACAACAGGTGCGTGAACCGTAGCCCTCACTCTCCCGTGCCATCCCCCCCCCCAAGGCGACCCTGCTCAGGGGTGTGGATTTTTCACATCCCTGAGTGCCATAGCTGGGTTGACTTAACTTTTGAGTGTTGACCTGGCTCAAGTCTGCATCAGCCCCAGACTGTAAACACAAGGCTGGCCTGGGGTCGATGGAAGTCAATTGTTCTGTGTTGATTGAGTCAGCTCTGAGATTGTCCCCACCTCAGGAGACATGTTTCACCTTTACCATAACTCTAAAAATGTTTCCTGTACAAACATCCCACAATGCCCATGACAAGCAGCTAGTTTTCAGCATTTGACAGAGACCACACATGACCCCCCTTGGATAAATTATCGAGAAGGTGGTCGGACACAGATGGAATATGCCTGCAAGTGTGTGTCTGGGCATCTCTGTCCCAGCTGTCTCAGCGGGAACCCAACCGTACAGGTGTGCCGCACAATGCGCACAGAGAGCGCTGATAAAATCCATGAATGAACCAACTCCCAGGCATCTCTCGGGGAATTTCTAGGTAAGTTTTTATGAGCTATACTTTTTTAAATTCCCTATAAGCAAAACCACCCATCATCTTTAGATCCCTTCAGCAACTCATAATACAGAGTATCCAACACCATCTTTCCTTGTCTAACGGAGCTGCAAAAAATACGAACCATTCCTCCCTTGGGAAAGTTCCATTTGACTTCCGCGCGCAGTGCTATCTGTCTTCTGATTCTCATCTTAGAGCTGTAATCATTTCTAATTTATTTTCTCTTGGGTGGTGTTCAGCTCTCTGGCTCTCCATCCCAGCTCTGGAGTTATACCCATAGGATTAAATCCTTTCAAAGACAGTGGCACAAATTCCCTGCAAAGTGAAGAGCTTGTTATAATCTCCCCAGGCTTCCCACTATAACATGTTTATCTGCAGTATATAATTCAGCCACTAGATTACGCCGTGTGCTGTATGGCATTCCAGAGCGGCTGTGGTCCTCGTAAACAAGGGAGACAAAGCTGGCACTCAAGCTGTGTGGAAGTCTGCCTCTCTGTGTCTATAGTTTTTAGCCATTTTCTTTAATTGGTACCACCTGTTTAAGGTGGATTATGATCCCCTATGTCATGATGTTCCCCCCCCGCATCCTTCTGGCATTTCCAGAATGTTTCAGGAACATCCACTGTGAATTATTCCATGGCATGTGGGGAAAAGTCTTTGGTGCAATTGAAAGTTTGTTACAATTTCGCTCACACTGGTTTGAGGCTTTTTCAATAGACTCTCAAATGTGCTCCCTGCTCTCCATACAGCAATTCCATCTGGAATCCGACAGCCTCATTCAGGCATAAGCCAATGAGAGTAGCCCTATATTCAAACTAGAGATAGTGTGGTCCAGTGATGATAGGGCTAGCTGGGGACTAAAGAAACATGTTGTATTCCTTGTTCCGCTACTCACCCTTTGTCTTGGTCTAGTGCTCCGTTCACTGGATAGTGTCTCATATATCCTCTAATCCAGTCACAACAACACACAGACTTTGGTGGAGTCTCACCCACAACACTCCATGAGGCAGGGATATATCACCAGGGGAGCAGCTCCATATTTTTTCATCAAAATATTCTTTCCATGAAAAATTGCTTTTTGACCAAAATGAGATTTTTTTGTGGAAAATTTTCATTTTGGTCAAAATTTTCCAGCTGTTCAATGAAAAAAACAGAAATTGAAAGCAGAAATGTTTGGGGGTAATTTTTTTTTTTTACCAACCCCTGAAACAATTTACTGAGCGTGGTTTTAAAAACCGTATTTGGTGTGGTTGTTTTGTGGAGGGTATTTAGGGAGGGTTGAGTTTGTTTTTTAATTGAAAACCTGACTTTTATAGACAATTGTGAAGGGGATTTAAAAAAAGAATCCTGTAAAAATAATTTGCATTTTTAATAAGTGCTAATTATTATCCCCTTGTTTCAGAGGAAAGGAGAGATTTTTAAAAGTATTTAGGTATGGCCAGCTTGCTACACTTAGTGTTGCAGTGCTTAACTGACCAAGCCCTGGTCTACACTAGGAGTTGAGGTTGAATTTAGCAGCGTTAAATCGATGTAACCCTGCACCCGTCCACATGACGAAGCCCTTTTTTCCGACTTAAAGAGCTCTTAAAATCAATTTCCTTACTCCACCCCCAACAAGGGGAATAGTGCTGAAATCGGCCTTGCCGGGTCAAATTTCGGGTACTGTGGATGCAATTAGACGGTATTGGCCTCCAGGAGCTATCCCAGAGTGCTCCATTGTGACCGCTCTGGACAGTACTCTCAACTCAGATGCACTGGCCAGGTAGACAGAAAAAGGCCCGCGAACTTTTGAATTTCAATTTCCTGTTTGGCCAGCGTGGCAAGCTGCAGGTGAGTGCAGAGCTCATCAGCAGAGATGACCATGCAGAGCTCATCAGCAGAGGTGACCATGATGGAGTCCCAGAATCGCAAAAGAGCTCCAGCATGGACCGAATGGGAGGTACGGGATCTGATCGCTGTATGGGGAGAGGAATCCGTGCTATCAGAACTCCGTTCCAGTTTTTGAAATGCCAAAACATTTGTCAAAATCTCCCAGGGCATGAAGGACACAGGCCATAACAGGGACCCGAAGCAGTGCTGCATGAAACTTAAGGAGCTGAGGCAAGCCTATTAGAAAACCAGAGAGGCAAACGGCCGCTCCGGGTCAGAGCCCCAAACATGCCGCTTCTATGATGAGCTGCATGCCATTTTAGGGGGTTCAGCCACCACTACTCCAGCTGTGTTGTTTGACTCCTTCAATGGAGATGGAGGCAACATGGAAGCAGGTTTTGGGGACGAGGAAGATGATGATGATGAAGTTCTAGATAGCTCACAGCAAGCAAACGGAGAAACCGGTTTTCCCAACAGCCAGGAACTGTTTCTCACCCAGGACCTGGAGCCAGTACCCCCTGAACCCACCCAAGGCTGGCTCCCGGACCCGCCAGGCAGAGAAGGGACCTCTGGTGAGTGTACCTTTTAAAATAGTATACATGGTTTAAAAGCAAGCATGTTTAATGATTAATTTGCCCTGGCATTTGCAGTTCTCCTGGATGTACTCCCAAAGCCTTTGCAAAAGGTTTCTGGGGAGGGCAGCCTTATTCCATCCACCATGGTAGGACACTTTAGCACACCAGGCCAGTAGCACGTACTCGGAAATCATTGTAGAACAAAGCATTGCAGTGTATGTTTGCTGGCATTCAAACAACATCCGTTCTTTATCTCTCTGTGTTATCCTCAGGAGAGTGAGATATCATTCATGGTCACCTGGTTGAAATAGGGTGCTTTTCTTAAGGGGACATTCAGAGGTGCCCGTTCCTGCTGGGCTGTTTGCCTGTGGCTGAACAGAAATGTTCCCCGCTGTTAGCCATGGGGAGGGGGGAGAGGCTAGCCACGTCGGGGGGGAGGCAAAATGCAACCTTGGAACGAAAGCACATGTGCTATGTATGTAATGTTAACAGCAAGGTTTACCGTGAAAGAGTGTACCCATTGTTCTATAAAATGTGTCTTTTTAAATACCACTGTCCCTTTTTTTTTCTCCACCAGATGCATGTGCTTCAAGGATCACAGGATCTTCTCCTTCCCAGAGGCTAGTGAAGATTAGAAGGTGAAAAAAACGCACTCACGATGAAATGTTCTCTGAGCTCATGCTGTCCTCCCACACTGACAGAGCACAGATGAATGCATGGAGGCAGACAATGTCAGAGTGCAGAAAAGCACAAAATGACCGGGAGGAGAGGTGGCGGGCTGAGGAGAGTAAGTGGCGGGCTGAAGAGAGGGCTGAAGCAGAAAGGTGGCAGCAGCGTGATGAGAGGAGGCAGGATTCAATGCTGAGGCTGCTGGAGGATCAAACTAATATGCTCCAGCACATGGTTGAGCTGCAGGAAAGGCAGCTGGAGTATAGACCGCCGCTACAGCCCCTGTGTAACCAACCAACCTCCTCCCCAAGTCCCATAGCCTCCTCACCCAGACACCCAAGAACGCGGTGGGGGGTCCTCTGGCCATTCAGCCACTCCACCCCAGAGGATTGCCTAAGCAACAGAAGGCTGGCATTCAATAAGTTTTAAAGTTTTAAACTTTTAAAGTGCTGTGTGGCCTTGTCCTTCCCTCCTCCATCACCCCTCCCAGGCTACCTTGGCAGTTAACCCCCTATTTGTGTGATGAATGAATAAAGAATGCATGAATGTGAAGCAACAATGACTTTATTGCCTCTGCAAGCAATGATTAAAGGGAGGAGGGGAGGGTGGTTAGCTTACAGGGAAGTAGAGTGAACCAAGGGGTGGGGGATTTCATCAAGGAGAAACAAAGAGAACTTTCACACCGTAGCCTGGCCAGTCATGAAACTGGTTTTCAAAGCTTCTCTGATGCGCACCGTGCCCTCCTGTGCTCTTCTAACCGCCCTGGTGTCTGGCTGCGCATCACCAGCGGCCAGGCGATTTGCCTCAACCTCCCACCCCGCCATAAACGTCTCCCCGTTACTCTCACAGATATTGTGGAGCGCAAAGCAAGCAGTAATAACAGTGGAAATATTGGTTTTGCTAAGGTCTAACTGAGTCAGTAAACTGTGCCAGCAGGCTTTTAAATGTCCAAATGCACATTCTGCCACCATTCTGCACTTGCTCAGCCTGTAGTTGAACAGCTCCTGACTACTGTCCAGGCTGCCTGTGTACGGCTTCATAAGCCATGGCATTAAGGGGTAGGCTGGGTCCCCAAGGATAACTATAGGCATTTCAACATCCCCAATGGTTATTTTCTGGTCTGGGAATAAAGTCCCTTCCTGCAGCTTTTGAAACAGACCTGAGTTCCTGAAGATGCGAGCGTCATGTACCTTTCCCGGCCATCCCACATTGGTGTTGGTGAAACGTCCCTTGTGATCCACCAGAGCTTGCAGCACTATTGAAAAGTACCCTTTGCAGTTTATGTACTCGCCGGCTTGGTGCTCTGGTGCCAAGATAGGGATATGGGTTCCGTCTATGGCCCCACCACAGTTAGGGAATCCCACTGCAGCAAAGCCATCCACTATGACCTGCACATTTCCCAGGGTCACTACCCTTGATATCAGCAGATCTTTGATTGCATTGGCTACTTGCATCACAGCAGCCTCCACAGTAGATTTGCCCACTCCAAATTGATTCCCAACTGACCGGTAGCTGTCTGGCGTTGCAAGCTTCCACAGGGCTATTGCCACTCGCTTCTCAACTGTGAGGACTGCTCTCATCTTGGTATTCATGCGCTTCAGGGCAGGGGAAAGCAAGGTCACAAAGTTCCATGAAAGTGCCCTTACACATGCAAAAGCTTTGGAGCCACTGGGAATCGTCCCAGACCTGCAACACTATGCGGTCCCACCATTCTGTGCTTGTTTCCCAGGCACGGAATCGGCATTCCACCACATGAACCTGCCCCATTAGTACCATGATGCCTGCATTGCCATGGCCCGTGCTTTGAGAGAAGTCTATGTCCATGTCCTCATCACTCTCGTCACCGCGCTGACGTCGCCTACTCACCTGGTTTCGCTTTGCCAGGTTCTGGTGCTGCATATACTGCTGGATAATGTGCGTGGTGTTTAATGTGCTCCTAACTGCCAAAGTGATCTGAGTGGCCTCCATGCTTGCCGTGGTATGGTGTCTGCAAGGAAAAAAGGTGCGCAACGATTGTCTGCCTTTGCTCTGAAGGAGGGAGGTGTGACTGACGACATGGCTTACAGGGTATTAAAATCAACAAAGGGGGTGGCTTTACATCAAGGAGAAACACAAACAGCTGTCGCACAGAATGGCCACCTCAAGGATTGAACTCAGAACCCTGGGTTTAGCAAGCCAATGCTCAACCCACTAAGCTATCCCTCCCTCTGGTATTTCAGGCAGGACTGAATCTCCATTAAGGTTTTCAAGGTGCCCCTGACAGACCTCACCAAAATGATTGTCGGCCGTTGATTTGACGGAGGGAGGGAGGGGGGAGCAAATGAGTACAAAACAAATCTGGTCTATTTCTTGTTTTGATCCACTCCATCTATCTGTTACATCTTTGGCTGGCAGCAGACGATGCAATAGGACAGCTAGCCATCCTCATCTCCTGCCTGCTCACCATAAGATGGTACAATAGGACTGCCTGCAGGACTAAAGAGAATGACCTGGTCGAGTCACTCCTAATTTAGTCCCTGCACCCATGTCTGCCCAGGGGCTCCTGACCGACCTTACCGCGGCGGCCAGGAGCACCTTGGACACGATGAGGATGGTTTTCAGGCCTATTGCACCATCTCCTGCCACAAGGCAATGGGTTGCTGCTGCTGTGTAGCAATGCAGTACCACGTCTGCCAGCACCCAGGAGACGTACGGTGACAGTGAGCTGAGCGGGCTCCATGCTTGCCGTGGTATGGCGTCTGCACAGGTAACTCAGGAAAAAAGGCGCGAAACGATTGTCTGCTGTTGCTTTAACGGAGGGAGGGAGGGAAGGGGGGCCTGATGACATGTACCCAGAACCACCCGCGACAATGTTTTTTGCACCATCAGGCATTGGGAACTCAACCCAGAATTCCAATGGGCAGTGGATTCTGCGGGAACTGTGGGATAGCTACCCACAGTGCAACACTCCGGAAGTCGACTCTAGCCTCGGTACTGTGGAAGCACTCCGCCGAGTTAATGCACTTAATGCATTTAGAGCACTTTGTGTGGGGACACAAACAATCGACTATATAAAAACGATTTCTAAAAAAAAATGACTTCTATAAATTCGACCTAATTTCATAGTGTAGACATACCCTTAGGGGCCTAAACCTCATTTTCAAAAGGGATTTAAGCACTGAGGAGCCTAAACCCATTGGCTATCAATGGGATTTTGGCTCCTAAGTGCCTAAATTAATGGGAGTTAGTACTTAAATACCTTTGAGGAGCTTAGCCTAAGTATTCTTGGAAAATGGGATTTTAGGCCTTGCACTACTGAGTGGAGCAGCACCTAAATACTTTTAACAGTCAGGGCTGGGGAGCAAAGGCACAGAGGGCCAGATTTATAAAGGCATTTAGGTGCTGAATGATGCAGACAGGTGCTTAGGAGCATTTTCAAAAGTGCCTAAGCACTTACTTAGAAGCTTTTGAAAATCTCACAAGACAAGTTTTTAAACCTGGCCCCACAAGATTAAGGCCCCAATCATCAAAGAAGGTTTAGGCACCAAATTCCCTAGTTTGGTGCCTAAATGCCTTTTGAGCATCTGGGCTTAACTGACTTGTCCAAGTCACCCAAGAAACCTTTGGCAGAACTGGGAACAGAACCAATGTCTTGAGTCCCGATCCCGTGTCTTAACTGTCATGCCTTTGATGCCATTGCGTATCCATGACCAATGTTTTAACCACACACACTTCCTCAGCCTTTGGGGGAAGTTTGATTCCTCACTGATGCAGCCCATCTGTAGCAGGGACAGTACAGCTATGAGCCAGATCCAGAAGACATGCTTCAAAACTAAACAGCTGGACCCCCGGCTGCTTGTGCATTGGGGGCCCTTTTCTTTAATAGAAGAAAGAGGCCTGTCCCATTTATGTCATACAATGTCACATTCTCACCCCACGCTAGTGAAGGGACATTTTGAAAAAAAAAACACAGGGGAAAAAAAGATGGGCTAATGCCAGAACGCTTCCTCTTTTCTTTTTTTTCCCCCCATGAAAAAATCCAGGTTACAGTTGAGACTCCTGATTGGAATCCAGGTGTTGTATTTACATTTTGTCTGAAATTAATTCAGTTGAATCTTTCAAATGCAAATGCCGGCAAAGGAAATGGAACCTGATTATTGCGGAATATACATTCTTTCTTAATGAAAAAGTGCAGCCAATCTTTTGTAGTGGAGAGTAGCCATTTATAAATAAGCAAGGGCATGAAACTGACAGGGCAAGGAATCTAGAATTATATATCTTTAATCAAACTGAAAGGCTGGTTTTGATCGAAGGTGCAAATGTAGCAGACACTTACTCTAATTATTTTACTTCCTGGTTACTGGCTCCTAAAAAACTCGCAGAGGGTTAGAACGGGTTATGATTCACCAAACCGAATCAGAAGGGTGTGTGCAAAGCAAACTGAAAATAGGGCACACAACCTGCTTACTGTCTCCCTATATTTAACCTCTTCACTGGTACTCCTCTGCCACATCCGCTGTGTTTTGTCTGGGTTCACTTGGAATATCTGGAAACCCAATGGGTGTTTTTCACCTGGATGTTCTTCTTCATAGTAGAAATACCTAGCTCTTATATAGAGCTTGAATCTGTAAATCTCAAAGCGCTTTACAAATGAGGTTAGCATGCTTTTCCACATTTTACAGGTGGGGAAACTGAGGCACAAGAAAGGCAAATGGCTTGCCTGCAGTGACAGAGCCAGGAACTGAATCTAGATATTTTCTGAATTCATTGGCAATGCTGTCTCCTGTAATGCAGGCCTGCTCTACCCTTACACAACTGGAATATCTGGATTTGCAGTAGGGTCATTCCATCTGGACATGCTTCACTGAACATGTGCGATTTACCCCAAAGCACCTGGAATATATTGCAGCAAAAGAAGTGCCGTGTTCCACGATGTAACTGGATTATCGGTGTGAGCAGGTGCATCACTCCACGCCGCATTTGGCATGCTTAATATCACAGTACGTGCACTGTACTGCAGATACCTTGTGCATGTGACAGCAAAACAAATCCAGCCCCCCTGGCTGAAGCAGGGATATTTGGCAGCACAGTGTGTACATTCTACCACCGGGTACTGAGTACCTTCGGGGAAGGTTTCAAAGCAGTACAGTGTCAGATTCCAGTCTTGTCTCTGTGGTACAAAGCTGGAGTCAGCACCAACTGCAGGTTTCCCCAACATGGGGGAATCCCTGAGCGGTCTATGTCAACCCTGCTCCCCGGCCTTGGTATAGAGGGCTTGCTGGAGGTAAGACTAGAAGGCCACTGGACTTCACTGATCCCCACTAATGATGCCTTGGATGCTGTTGCAAGCTTCGATACTGTTGCAACTTAGAGCAGCCTCGCATTTCTTTCCGCTGCAGGGCCCCTTCATGCTGCCGTAGGGGTGCAAAGAGGCCTTGGTGTAAGTCAGATTCAGGCCCAAAGTGCAGGGCAGTGAAGAATCAGGCTCAATGGGAGTAAAAGCAGCAGATCTGGCATCCACATCCCCTCTAAGACAGTCACTCCCATTTGGCTCTAATAGGACTGGATGCTGAGAGAAGCTGAATGCTCCCAACTCCCATCAGATCAAACCCTACAGTCCTTATTCAGAGCCGTATTCTGCTCTCGCTGACCCCAGCGTAACTTCACTGATTGCGGCAGTGGCACCTGATTTCCAACTGAGTAAGGGAGAGTGGAGTTGAGCCTTCTGGATTTTCCCCAGGCTTAGTGGCAGCTTTGTCTGAGTGAGGGATTTTAAAAGGGGGGCCGCTGACTGCAGAGCGGGCTGCTGGCTCACCAGAGCGGGCCCCCTTGCTCGGACCCTTTTATTCCAAAAGGTGTCGGTGTTTTATTACTGTTGCTTCTGCCTTGTGTCCTTAAGTTAAGTGGGGTCTGAAAATGTGGATTCTGGAGGACCCACGAAACTGGGGGAACGTCTGATTCATACTCAGAAGAAAGCTGAGCATTCAAGGAGCGATACAAGGTGGGTGCGATGCCAAATGGGGCTGTTTTGGATGGGTGTTATGGAAGAGAAATGATTTGGGCAGGGGTAGACAAGAACATAACATAAGAATGGCCCTACTGGGTCAGACCAAGGGTCCAACTAGCCCAGTATCCTGTCTTCCAACAGTGGCAGTGCCAGGTGCCCCAGAGGGAATGAATAGAACAAAAAATCATCAACTGATCTATCCCCTGTCGCTCATTACCAGCTTCTGGAAAACAGAGGCTAGGGACACCATCCCTGCCCATCCTGGCTAATAGCCATTGATTGACCTATCCTCCATGAATTTATCTAGTTCTTTTTGAACACTGTTATGGTCTTGGCCTTCACAACATCCTCTGGCAGAGAGTTAGAATCATAGAATCATAGAATCATAGAATATTAGGGTTGGAAGGGACCCCAGAAGGTCATCTAGTCCAACCCCCTGCTCGAAGCAGGACCAATTCCCAGTTAAATCATCCCAGCCAGGGCTTTGTCAAGCCTGACCTTAAAAACCTCTAAGGAAGGAGATTCTACCACCTCCCTAGGTAACGCATTCCAGTGTTTCACCACCCTCTTAGTGAAAAAGTTTTTCCTAATATCCAATCTAAACCTCCCCCATTGCAACTTGAGACCATTACTCCTCGTTCTGTCATCTGCTACCATTGAGAACAGTCTAGAGCCATGCTCTTTGGAACCCCCTTTCAGGTAGTTGAAAGCAGCTATCAAATCCCCCCTCATTCTTCTCTTCTGCAGACTAAACAATCCCAGCTCCCTCAGCCTCTCCTCATAAGTCATGTGCTCTAGACCCCTAATCATTTTTGTTGCCCTTCGCTGGACTCTCTCCAATTTATCCACATCCTTCCTGTAGTGTGGGGCCCAAAACTGGACACAGTACTCCAGATGAGGCCTCACCAGTGTCGAATAGAGGGGAACGATCACGTCCCTCGATCTGCTCGCTATGCCCCTACTTATACATCCCAAAATGCCATTGGCCTTCTTGGCAACAAGGGCACACTGCTGACTCATATCCAGCTTCTCGTCCACTGTCACCCCTAGGTCCTTTTCCGCAGAACTGCTGCCTAGCCATTCGGTCCCTAGTCTGTAGCCGTGCATTGGATTCTTCCATCCTAAGTGCAGGACTCTGCACTTATCCTTATTGAACCTCATCAGATTTCTTTTGGCCCAATCCTCCAATTTGTCTAGGTCCTTCTGTATCCTATCCCTCCCCTCCAGCGTATCTACCACTCCTCCCAGTTTAGTATCATCCACAAATTTGCTGAGAGTGCAATCCACACCATCCTCCAGATCATTTATGAAGATATTGAACAAAACCGGCCCCAGGACCGACCCCTGGGGCACTCCACTTGACACCGGCTGCCAACTAGACATGGAGCCATTGATCACTACCCGTTGAGCCTGACAAACTAGCCAGCTTTCTACCCACCTTATAGTGCATTCATCCAGCCCATACTTCCTTAACTTGCTGACAAGAATACTGTGGGAGACCGTGTCAAAAGCTTTGCTAAAGTCAAGTTCCACAGGTTGACTGTGCATTGTGTGAAGAAATACTTCCTTTTGTTTGTTTTAAATCTGCTGCCTATAAATTTCATTTGGTGACCCCTAGTTCTTGTGTTATGAGAAGTAGTAAACAACACTTCCTTATCTACTTTCTCTATGCCAGTCATGATTTTATAGACCTCAATCATATCTCCCCTTAGCCGTCTCTTTTCCAAGCTGAAAAGTCCCAGTCTTATTCATCTCTCCTCATACGGAAGCCGTTCCATTCCCCTAATAATTTTTGTTGCTCTTTTCTGAACCTTTTTCAATTCCGCTATAACTTTTTTGAGATGGGGCGACTACATCTGCACACAGTATTCAAGATGAGGGTGTCCCAGGGATTTATATAGAGGCAACATGATATTTTCTGTTCTATTATCTATCCCTTTCTTAATTATTCCCAGCATTCTGTTCGCTTTTTTGACGGCCGGTGCACAGAGTGGATGATTTCAGAGAACTGTCCACCATGACTCCAAGATCTCTTTCTTGAGTGGTAACTGCTAATTTAGACCCCATCATTGTATGTGTATAGTTGGTATTATGCTTTCCAAAGTGCATTATTTTGCATTTATCAACATTAAATTTCATCTGCCATTTTGTTGCCCAGTCACCCAGTTTTGACAGATCCTTTTGTAGCTCTTCGCAGTCTGCCTCGGTCTTAACTATCTTAATTTTGTATCATCCGCAAATTTTGCCACTTCACTGTTTACCCCTTTTTCCAGATCATTTATGAATATGTTGAATAGGACTGGGCCCACTACAGATCCCTGGGGGACACCACTGTTTACCTCTCTCCATTCTGAAAACTGACCATTTATTCCTACCCTTTGTTTCCTATCTTTTAACCAGTTACCGATCCAGGAGAGGACCTTCCCTGAAATCCAGGTTCCATTTGGTTGGGAGTCACCCTCTTGAGAGCTTGTGGCAAGTTAAAACTAAACTGATGCAAGCAGTAGCAGTGACATAGAGGAAATGTGTCTGTGTGGTGCCCAGGCAATCCTGGCTCAGTCCTGAAGGACTGGAACTGCGTGCAGGGAGCAGTGGTAGGCAGGGGGCAGGGCCAAGCCTGGCTGCCTGGGGAGACACAGCCTCTCCCAGCCTATGCTACCCGCTGCCCATGCTTCACATATAGAGCAACCTTGTCCATCTAACAGTTCCTTCCCAAATAGATCCCCCCTTTAAAACGCTTTGTTCTGGGAGGCAACACTTGCCCCAGTGCTCACAGTGTTCTTGGTGCCACCCCTTCTTGAGCAGCTCAGTGTGAATTGAGGTGAAGAATGCTTGACCTGGACTAACCCTGGCACAATGTAACTGGAGTTGAGTGATTGGGTCTAACCCAAGGAAGGATAAGTCATTGCAATAGCAGCAGGGAAAATCACTGGGAGGAAAGCCAGAACCTTTGCCTTGAGCCGAACCATACAAGCCCTATTGAAAACAGGTTTTCCACTCACATTGCTCCCATGTGCGACTCCTGCCTTTGGAGCTTTCAAACTGGGATGTTTATTGATATTATTCTTCATCTTGAAAGTGGGACAGAGAGCAGTGTTTCTTCTCGCCCGGCTCCCAGTCATGGGAGCTGGATGCTGGCCTGAGATATGCCCAGACACGCACTGCTGAATAGCTTGTAAAAATGCAGCTCAAATTCTGCTCTGCTCCTCGGTGTAAATTCTGAAGTCAATAGGACGATGCTGGGTTTATGCCAGTATGAATGGAGAGACAAACTGGGTGAATTAGCTCAGGATTTTCAAAAGGCTCTTGTGATTTTGGGGGCCCAACCTGAAATGCCTAACAGGGGCCTGATTTTCAGAGTGGATCCTCAAGCCCAGATCCTCAAAGGGATTCAGGCACCTAACTCCCACTGATTTCAAAGGAAGCCCAGGGCCTAAATCGCTCTGAGGATCTCGGCCTTGGCACTTTCCAAAAATCAGGCCCCTTCAAGGTGTCTCCAGTGCGGATCCTCAAAATCGAGGCACCTGCACATTCTGGTCGCTTTTGAAAATATCAGACCTATTGGATTTTCACAAGCCCCTAAGGGCGTGTCTGCACAGTACACTGAGCCTGGGGCTGTGAGACCTGGCTTGTGGACTCGGTGTTTCCAACCCCACGCATGAGTGTCCAGGCTGCATCATCAACCTGGCTTTACAACTGCTGCACCTTGGTCTCACAGCTGTGTTAATGCGTCCATACAGCACGACACAGACCTTCTGACTCAGACTGCACTTGGGCTGTGTCCACACTGCAAAATGACAGGGCTTGGCCCTGAGTCTCAGTGGGACCCAGCCTCTGCCCCTTCCCTCCAGCAGGATCCTAGGACCCATGCCCTGGGTGCTTGCTGGCCCAAGTCAGGCTGATTTGTGTGTAGCTGGAAGGGGGCCTGGGTTCAAACCAAGTCAGAGTCCAGGCTGAGTGTGCCATGTAGACATACCCAAAGTGACCTCAGTACACAAATTGCACCGACTTTCAATAGGGCTTGTGCTTCTAAATCACCTAAGCACGACCCCAAACTAATATGTTGGACTTACCAAGGATCCTTCATTAAGGGATCTGAAAGCACTATGAATATTTAGGACCTGAGTCCCTGCTGCATAGGTCTAACTTCACACAAGACCAACAACTCCTCTAGTTTCCAGAGGAAAATCGGGTGGATTGAACCATCTTTCCCCCCCGTCCCCCCGCCCAGTAAAATCAAAGCATTTTGTTCCTATTTTGACCTTTTCACAACTGTTTTTTTTTTTTAAAAGGTTCTTTCTAAAAAGCAACACATTTCACTTTGAAAAGTCATTCCAAAACAAAAAGCTGAAATGCTTCATTTGGTTTTTGTTTTCAAGCCAAGATTCGGTTCAAATTGCCACATTTTTTGCAACATTTCAATTTTCATTGACAAAACCCTTTAGAATCATAGAATCATAGAATATCAGGGTTGGAAGGGACCTCAGGAGGTCATCTAGTCCAACCCCCTGCTCAAAGCAGGACCAATCCCCAATTAAATCATCCCAGCGAGGGCTTTGTCAAGCCTGACCTTAAAAACTTCGAAGGAAGGAGATTCCACCACCTCCCTAGGTAACACATTCCAGTGTTTCACCACCCTCCGACTGAAAAAGATTTTCCTAATATCCAACCTAAACCTCCCCCACTGCAACTTCAGACCATTACTCCTTGTTCTGTCATCTGCTACCACTGAGAACAGTCTAGATCCATCCTCTTTGGAACCCCCTTTCAGGTAGTTGAAAGCAGCTATCAAATCTCCCCTCATTCTTCTCTTCCGCAGAGTAAACAATCCCAGTTCCCTCAGCCTCTCCTCATAAGTCATGTGCTCCAGTCCCCTAATCATTTTTGTTTCCCTCCACTGGATGTTTTCCAATTTTTCCACATCCTTCTTGTAGTGTGGGGCTCAAAACTGGACCCAGTACTCCAGATGAGGCCTCACCAATGTCGAATAGAGGGGAACGATCATGTCCCTCGATCTGCTGGCAATGCCCCTACATATACATCCCAAAATGCCATTGGCCTTCTTGGCAACAAGGGCACACTGTTGACTCATATCCAGCTTCTCGTCCACTGTAACCCCGAGGTCCTTTTCTGCAGAACTGCTGCCTAGCCATTCGGTCCCTAGTCTGTAGCGATGCATGGGATTCTTCCGTCCTAAGTGCAGGACTCTGCACTTGTCCTTGTTGAACCTCATCAGATTTCTTTTGGCCCAATCCTCTAATTTGTCCAGGGCCCTCTCTATCCTATCCCTACCCTTCAGTGTATCTACCTCTCCTCCCAGTTTAGTGTCATCTGCAAACTTGCTGAGGGTGCAATCCACACCATCCTCCAGATCATTTATGAAGATATTGAACAAAACTGGCCCAAGGACCGACCCTTGGGGCACTCCACTTGTTACCGTCTGCCAACTAGACATGGAGCCGTTGATCACTACCCGTTGAGCCCTGACAGTCGAGCCAACTTTCTATCCACCTTGTAGTCCATTCATCTAGCCCATACTTCTTTAACTTAGTTGCAAGAATACTGTGGGAGACCATGTCAAAAGCTTTGCTAAAGTCAAGGAACAACATGACCACTGCTTTCCCCTCATCCACAGAGCCAGTTATCTCGTCATAGAAGGCAATTAGATTAGTCAGGCATGACTTGCCCTTGGTGAATCCATGCTGACTGTTCCTGATCACTTTCCTGTCCTCTAAGTGCTTCAGAACTGATTCCTTGAGGACCTGCTCCATAATTTTTCCAGTGTCTGAGGTGAGGCTGACTGGCCTGTAGTTCCCAGGATCCTCCTTCTTCCCTTTTTAAAGATGGGCACTACATTAGCCTTTTTCCAGTCTTCCGGGACTTCCCCCGATCGCCATGAGTTTTCAAAGATAATGGCCAATGGCTCTGCAATCACAGCCACCAACTCCTTTAGCCCTCTCAGATGCAACGCATCCGGCCCCTTGGACTTGTGCTCGTCCAGCTTTTCTAAATAGTCCCAAACCACTTCTTTCTCCACAGAGGGCTGGTCACCTCCTCCCCATGCTGTGCTGCCCAGTGCAGTAGTCTGGGAGCTGACCTTGTTCGTGAAGTCAGAGGCAAAAAAAGCATTGAGTACATTAGCTTTTTCCACATCCTCTGTCACTAGGTTGCCTCCCTCATTCAGTAAGGGGCCCACACTTTCCTTGACTTTCTTCTTGTTGCTGACATACCTGAAGAAACCCTTCTTGTTACTCTTAACATCTCTTGCTAGCTGCAACTCCAGGTTTGATTTGGCCTTCCTGATTTCACTCCTGCATGCCCGAGCAATATTTTTATACTCTTCCCTGGTCATTTGTCCAATCTTACACTTCTTGTAAGCTTCTTTTTTGTGTTTAAGATCAGCAAGGATTTCACTGTGAAGCCAAGCTGGTCGCCTGCCATATTTACTATTCTTTCCACACATCAGGATGGTTTGTCCCTGTAACCTCAGTAAGGATTCTTTAAAATACAGCCAGCTCTCCTGGACTCCTTTCCCCCTCATGTTATTCTCCCAGGGGATCCTGCCCATCAGTTCCCTGAGGGAGTCAAAGTCTGCTTTTCTGAAGTCTAGGGTCCGTATTCTGCTGCTCTCCTCTCTTCCCTGTGTCAGGATCCTGAACGTGACCATCTCATGGTCACTGCCTCCCAGGTTCCCATCCACTTTTGCTTCCCCTACTAATTCTTCCCGCTTTGTGAGCAGCAGTTCAAGAAGAGCTCTGCCCCTAGTTGGTTCCTCCAGCACTTGCACCAGGAAATTGTCCCCTACACTTTCCAAAAACTTCCTGGATTGTCTATGCACCGCTGTATTGCTCTCCCAGCAGATATCAGGGTGATTGAAGTCTCCCATGAGAACCAGGGCCTGCGATCTAGTAACTTCTTTAGATAAGACATTTCCAACCAGCTCTAGACAAATAAACCAAGAAGCTTTTACCTTACACACAAACCCTCCCTAACCTTTTAGCTTCTCCTTGCTTAGTTAAGCAGGCCCTATTTAATCAATGCAGCTTTCAGTCTTGGGTTGGGAGAGGGAGCCCGTGGCTCCTAATTTGGACACCCTGCCTGTGTCTCTCTCTCCCAGAGTCCTTTTTTCCAGTTTGCCAGGGCTGCTTTTTAACAGACACAAATCCCTTTGTTTGGCTTTCCTGTCTTAAGGATCCCCCCTCCTTTAGCCCAAGCTGAGGGTGGCAACCCAGTTGGGCCTGAGACAGTCATTTTCACTTTTATAGTTGGTGAAGTATTGGGTGATGGAGCTAATTCAGATCATTGTCTCACTTCCTGGCCTCCTAGATGGTGGGTTAGGCAGGAGTTAACCCTTTGAATCCAGGTAGCCCACAATACCCAAATAAGTATGTAAACTGAGTCACACATGGTGGTCATAACATAATGCAGAAATCTCCCATGTCCTCCATAGTTATAAAGATTTTTAATGGGGGTTGTTGCCATGGGACTAAGTAGGAGGAGGTCTTTGTACTGACTGTGTAGTGTTGTAGAGTGACAGGGTTTTGTTAACACCTTTGACTCCCTGAGCCCACTTATTCCATCCCAATTAACACCACACCGGGCACACATGTGATTGTTTATTGGTGTGCAAGAGAACACCTCCTTACAAAGGGACAGGTGTGCAAGAACATCTCCCTCATACACACATGGACAGGTGTGTGAAAGAATCCTTTTTCCTGGTACATGATTGGAGGTACGCGTCCAGGAACACTTATCTCATTGACACAGGGCAGGTGTGCAACATAACCCTTTCTCTCACGCATATATTTGTGATTGTAGATCAGTGTGCAAGCCCACCTCCCCCCACACACACACACAGGGGCAGGTGTGTGCAAGGAAACTATAGCCCCTGAGTCACGAAAGGCATATCTGCACTGCAGCTGGGAGTGTGCTTCCCGGCCTGAGTAGGAGACAGACACGCGCATAGCAGTGTGGACATTGTGGAATGGGCACTGGCATGGACTAGCCACCTGAGACTGGGCCTCGGGGATTGCGGGGGCTTGTGCTCGGACTGCTAGTTTTGCTGCCACTCATGCTGCAATGTCTACACTGCTATTTTTTAGCACGCTAGCTGAAACAGAGCTAGCGTGTGTCTGTCTACCTAGGCTGGGAGGCACCTCGCAGATGCAGCATAGACATGCTGTAAGATGCGTCCTCCTCATTGGCACTGACTTTTATTTTTTCCTGGGGGTTCTCCACCCCGGCTCTGCCCCGAGGCCCTGCCCCCACTACGCCCCTTCCCCAAGGCCCCAACCTCTCCCCTTCCTGCCCTGCTCTGACCCTTCCCCAAGGCCCCGCCTTCCCTCCACCTCTTCCTGCCCCGCTCTGCCCCTCCCTTGAGGCCCTGCCCTCACCCTGCTTCTTCCTGCTCCTGCTCCAACCCCCCCCCCGCCCCGAATCCCGCTCTCGCCAGCCGCTCCCTGCTCTCCGCACCTCCCCGCCAAGTGCATCCGCCAGCTTCCGAGCAGCAGTGGCTGGCGGGTGCTGGGCACCCACTATTTTTTTCTGTGGGTGCTCGAGCCCCGGAGCACCCATGGAGTCAGCGCCTACGGTGCTCCGGGAGAGGTGTGGAAGAACATTAGATTCTGCAGGATATTTTTCGCTTCCCATATTTCCCTTGACACTCACAGGGCTGGGGAGTAGGGATACGACCCATTGGAAATGAGTGAAATGTACATGGCCTGGAGAGCTGGAGATGCCAGTTCCATTAAGAAAAAAAGCCCCCTCTCTGAGGCTTCATTCATCCCGCTCCAAACACTCCGCCTGCGTGAAAGCCGATTTTTTTTGGTTGTTGTTTTCTTTTGAATGCCTCCAAAGAGCCTGATGATCAACACGAGCCGTCACTGCCCAGCCCTGAGCCAGCAAATGTTCTGTACACTGTGCTGCCCAGACGTGTCAAACAGATCCTGGACAGGCAAAGTGAAGGGCTTGAAAAACCTCACTGATGCCAGCAACTGCCATGGTGACCTCCAGGCGCTGGGGAGATGGGGGAGAAGTCCTTGCTTGTTGTGCTGCTGATGCCTCCAGGAGACTTTAAAGAAAGGAATCATGTAACTCTGGGCTTGCACAGACCCAAATTAAGGGTTTCTTTACTGCATGGAGTAAGTGGAGATGAGCATGGTAGGCTGAGTTATCTTGCACTCCTCTGCCACAGTGAGTGAGAACAAAATGATTTTAACACTCAGATTGAGGGCTTGATTTGCTCTGCTTTCTGGGGAGCCATTTAGAGCAGTGCAGGGAGAGTGAACGGCTACCACAGCATAGTGGTGGAATGTCACATCTTCTTTGCAAGGGTGTAAATCGTGGCAACAGGTGCGAGGCAGGGGGAATCAGGCCCTTGGTCTCTCAGCGTCTGATCCTGCACAATGGAAAGCAGTGGGAATTTTGCCATTTCCTTCAATGGATATAGGGTTGCGCTCAGTGCAGCACTGTATGGGTGTAGTTCTTATTCCGCCCTCAGTATCAATGGGGCTCAACGTCCATGAGAATCAAGCCCTGAAGCTTTATATAAGGAAAGGGGAAGTAATTCCCTGTTCAAACTCACATGATTGCAGATGCTTATCATGCCACCCATTAGTTGTCCATTGGCCAACCTGTACACAATTCTCCTGGCCTCTCCAAGAACTATCCTGCAGGCCCATCCTCATCTCTGGATTGGTTCTTTGAATTGCACTTTGGATGCAGTTTGGATTTTTTGAATTCATTCCTGAAGGTGTCTGCCCCATGCCCATGAAGACAGTGAGTAGAACTGGTTGGAAATCATCCTCTGGAAAATTCAGAAAGCAAACTGTTTGGATTTCTACAACATTTTGTTTCAGGGGAAAGATGCAAAAAAAAAAAAGCATTTTGCAAAGGTCTAAACGTTTCATTTCAACATTTTCAGACCAGAACACTTTGATTCTTCACGGTGAAATGCCTTTTCATTTATACGTCTTATTTCATTTGATAAGAAGTTCAATATTTTTTTAAAAGTGAAAAAATCAGAGCAAAACTTTCGAGTTGATTGAAACACAATGTTTCAGCTGACGCAAAATATAAATCTCATTTTGTGGGAAATTTTGATCTTTTTTGTTTTTATTCCATTTTGGAATCATGGAATTTCCCGCAAAGCAGAAAATTCATCTCTGAGCCAACTAGAACACTGTGAGTTCTGCCACCGATTTCAACAGCAGCAGGAGCTGAGCCTAAGAGATTAAATCCTAGCATCTTCCTTCCCTTGTATTTCACAACACAAGACCAAGAAGAACAAAGACACCCAGAAAAAGGTTTTAACAGTGAGTTGACTGGATGGTTTGAATCAGATCTAAGGATTCAGTGAGGATTAGTTTATGTCCATTCAACCCCTGGGTTGTCTTCTGCAACCATCTCTTGTGTTGTAGATTTCCAGCCTGGAGTGATAAAAGCATAGGATGGAAGTCACTCAGAAGGTGGACAGAGGGGGCACCGTGCTAGCCCTGGATTGGGGTCAGTGTCCTTGCAGGTTGCCTGCAGTTTCTAGCCTGGCCTCAGACATGTGTGTGTGTGTGAGAGAGATTTCACCTGCCCAGCTTTCTCACTGAGAATCTGATTAATCAGGCTTTCTGCCAGAGAAGTGGATTTCATTTTTCAAGTATTAAAGTCTCTCTCGGTCAGATATTAAGCGTCTGAAGAAAGGCGCATTGACAACTTGAAATGCTGGGCCTCTTGGGTGAAATTCACTCACACACACCCGGGTGCATTATAGAAACCAGGAACAATCAGGCTTGGAACTGGATTCTCCTTGACTGATGTGAAGGCACTCAGCCCATGGGTAGATGTCAGGGCTGAAATTCAACCCCTCGTCAGCCCTTCTGCAGTCTTTTGAGCCACTGGAGTTGTGCTTGGTTACAATCAATGCCTATTTTCATACCTAACTAAATGGATTTACAACAAGTATTAAATGCAAAGAATGGAACGCAACCTTAATCATAAAGTTGTTACTGATGCTCCATAATCAAGTCACTAAATTCATATCAAAATTGGAGTCTTTCACTTGCTTCTTGTCTGTTTGTGTGTGGATAGCTCACAGGCAACACCTCGGAAAATTAATGTAGAGAGAGACTAGAGCAACTGTCTTACCTGGTGATATGGACAGCTTCTGAAAAGAATTGCACCATGACTAACAATAAACATTTCTCCAAGATCTAGCTGATTATAAAGTCAGTTAACAGAACCTGCAAGGCTATCTGTAAGAGCACTATTCGGTGACTTCCAATAATGATACAGTTTGTACCCTTTTCTTTTTATAAATACAATAGATCATATGTTCAGGCCACTGACCTTTTCCCTCTTTAAATCAATTAGCAGAGATCATACTGTATTATTCAATTTATGTATTATGTAACTAATGGATGATCTACTACAGTGATATACTGTCCATGGAACTAGCACACCCAACATGCCAGATTTTTAGAAGCACCAGATTACACCAGATTTCAAGTTTCTTGTCTCTTTGGGAATTCCTTTGCTTTTTCTTGGCCATTAGGCTAAGACCAAATGTAGAATTATTCCGCAGTCAGAGTTTCATAAGCACCTAAGTGATTTAGGAGTATTCAGTCCATTGATTTTCAATTCGAAAATTGGACTATAAGGTGGATAGAAAGCTGGCTAGATTTTCGGGCTCAATGGGTAGTGATCAATGGCTCCATGTCCAGTTGGCAGCCAGTATCAAGCGGAGTGCCCCAAGGGTTGGTCCTGGGGCTGGTTTTGTTCAATATCTTCATTAATGATCTGAAGGATGGCGTGGATTGCACCCTCAGCAAGTTTGCAGATGACACTAAACTGGGAGGAGTGGTAGATACGCTGAAGGGTAGGGATAGAATAGAGAGGGCCCTAGACAAATTAGAGGATTGGGCTAAAAGAAATCGGATGAGGTTCAACAAGGACAAGTGCAGAGTCCTTCACTTAGGATGGAAGAATCCCATGCACCATTACAGACTAGGGACCAAATGGCTAGGCAGCAGTTCTGCAGAAAAGGACCTAGGGGTTACAGTGGACGAGAAGCTGGATATGAGTCAATAGTGTGCCCTTGTTGCCAAGAAGGCCAATGGCATTTTGGGCTGTATAAGTAGGGGCATTGCCAGCAGATCGAGGGATGTGATCGTTCCCCTCTATTCGACATTGGTGAGCCCTCATCTGGAGTACTGTGTCCAGTTTTGGGCCCCACACTACAAGAAGGATGTGGAAAAACTGGAAAACGTCCAGCGGAGGGCAACAAAAATGATTAGGGGACTGGAACACATGACTTATGAGGAGAGGCTGAGGGAACTGGGATTGTTTAGTCTGTGGAAAAGAAGAACGAGGGGGGATTTGATAGCTGCTTTCAACTACCTGAAAGGGGGTTCCAAAGAGGATGGATCTAGACTGTTCTCAGTGGTAGCAGATGACAGAACAAGGAGTAATGGTCTGAAGTTGCAGTGGGGGAGTTTTAGGTTGGATATTAGGAAAATCTTTTTCACTAGGAGGGTGGTGAAACACTGGAATGCGTTACCTAAGGAAGTGGTGGAATCTCCTTCCTTCGAAGTTTTTAAGGTCAGGCTTTTCAACCAGAATGCCCAGTCAAAAAGGGACCCTGGTGGCTCCGGTCAGCCCTGCTGACTGGACCATTAAAAGTCCAGTTGGCAGCACAGTGGGGCTAAGGAAGGCTCCCTGCCTGCCATGGATCCGCATGGCTCCTGGAAACAATGGCATGTCCCCTCTCCAACTCCTATATGTGGGGCAGTCAGAGGGCTCTGCACACTGCCCTGGCCCCAAGTGCCAGCTCTGCAGTTCCCATTGGCTGCGAACCATGGCCAATGGGAGCTGCGGGGGTAGCAACTGTGGACTGGGCAGCCCACAGAGTCGCCTGGCCGCGCCTCCACACAGGAGCTGGAGAGGGGACATGCTGCTGCTTCTGGGAGCTGCTTGAGGTACGTGCCGCCCGGAGCCTGGAAACCTGACCCCTTCCTGTGCCCAACCCCTTGCCCCAGCCCTGATCCCCTGCCCGCCGAACCCCTCAATCCCAGCCCAGAGCATTATCCTGCATCTCAAGCCCCTCATCCCCAGCCCCACCCCAGAGACCACACCCCCAGCTGGAGCCCTCACCCCCTCCTGCACCCCAACCCTTTGTGCCAGCCCGGTGAAAGTGAGTGAGGGTGGGGGAGAGCTAGTGACAGAGGGAGGGGGGATGGAGTGAGCAGGGGTGGGGCCTCAGGGGTGGGACCTTGGAGGAGGGGCAGGGAAAGGGTGTTTGGTTTTGTGTAAGTAGAAAGTTGGCACCCCTATGGGAGGCAGCGGTGGCCTGCTGCCTGCCTGGGTTTGGCTGCCGGCGACAGGGGTCGAGCGTGCCAGGAGGGCTCCGGCTCGCTTGGCCCCCGTCCCCACCAGCCAAGCCTGGGTGGGGTGTGGGCCGCTGCTGCTACCCAGCCAGGCTCTCTCAGGCAGAAGCGGCTCTGTCCCGCTCCCCGCCCAGCTGCCAGGGAGAGCGGCCTAATGTGTGGGGGAAGAGGGAGGTTCAGGGAGAGAAGGACAGAACTTCCCCCACACACACCCCAGCAGGTAATGTGGGGTAGGGAGAGTGTGGCAGTCCCAGGCTGGGTGCGGGATGGGGGTGTGTCACTGGGCAGAGGAGACACATGGGGCAGTCACGTGTCCTCCCCTTTAGATTGTGCCTCCCGCCCGCCAATATGGGGAAGCCTGAGTCGTCTCTGGAGCTTGGCATGAGCTGGCACCTGGTCTGCCAGTATCACACTGATGATCTTTCCATCATCCAAAATGTGCAGAAGCCCAGGGGTTGGATTCTCGGTGCAGTCTCTTATACCAGCACAGAGTACAAGAAGGGGTGTATAATTCTACCACCATTTTACAGTCACTTTGCAGTGGCATAAACGTAGAAGGCGCAGGGCAATGGAGAGCCAGAATGCCTTCCTTGTATTGCTTTCTGTTGTATTGTATTGTATTCCTGTAACTACCTCCCTGAGGCATTAACAACAAGTCCGTGGACACAAATGCTGGAAACCCAAATGCTTCCTTTAGGTCTCCAGCATTCTCCATGAGCAGCCCGTTCTTTTCCATCTGCTTCCATTGCTGACCCCCAGAACCAGTAACGTAGTGACCTTGCAAGTTTGTCTTTGCCGCATCGCCCCCCTAAAGCACAGTTACATTATCTCCATTTCTCTCCCTCTGCAAAATGCTTCACTTGGCTGTACATGATCTCCCCTTTGTGAATCCAGGCCAGCTCTCTTTAATTAAATCGTAATTTACCAGGTGTTTTCCCTCATCTGCCCACATTTTCCCCATTGCCAATGTCAAACTTTACAGGCCAGTAGTTTGCTTTGCTGTTTCCAACATCATGTCTCTTGGACAGGTTTTGTAAGTGCATCTCGTCTTATGTTCTTAACCCCTAGAAGGGTAGGATGCATCTTCCCTGATGGAGGATGACTAAGATACTAGGATGGGATTTTCAAAAGCAATTAAGTGATTGAGGCACACAAGTCTAGAATCATAGAATATCAGGGTTAGAAGGGACCTCAGGAGGTCATCTAGTCCAACCCCCTGCTCAAAGTAGGACCAATCCCCAACTAAATCATCCCAGCCAGGGCTTTGTCAAGCCTGACCTTAAAAACTTCGAAGGAAGGAGATTCCACCACCTCCCTAGGTAACGCATTCCAGTGTTTCACCACCCTCCTAGTGAAAAAGATTTTCCTAATATCCAACCTAAACCTCCCCCACTGCAGCTTCAGACCATTACTCCTTGTTCTGTCATCTGCTACCACTGAGAACAGTCTAGAGCCATCCTCTTGGGAACCCCCTTTAAGGTAGTTGAAAGCAGCTATCAAATCCCCCCTCATTCTTCTCTTCCGCAGACTAAACAATCCCAGTTCCCTCAGCTTCTCCTCATAAGTCATGTGTTCCAGTCCCCTAATCATTTTTGTTGTCCTCCGCTGGACTCTTTCCAATTTTTCCACATCCTTCCTGTAGTGTGGGGCCCAAAACTGGACACAGTACTCCAGATGAGGGCTCACCAATGTCGAATAGAGGGGAACGATCACGTCCCTCGATCTGCTGGCAATGCCCCTACATATACAGCCCAAAATGCCATTGGCCTTCTTGGCAACAAGGGCACACTGTTGACTCATATCCAGCTTCTCGTCCACTGTAACCCCTAGGTCCTTTTCTACAGAACTGCTGCCTAGCCATTCGGTCCCTAGTCTGTAGCGGTGCATGGGATTCTTCCATCCTAAGTGCAGGACTCTGCACTTGTCCTTGTTGAACCTCATCCGATTTCTTTTAGCCCAATCCTCTAATTTGTCTAGGGCCCTCTCTATCCTATCCATACCCTTCAGTGTATTACCTCTCCTCCCAGTTTAGTGTCATCTGCAAACTTGCTGAGGGTGCAATCCATACCATCCTCCAGATCATTAATGAAGATATTGAACAAAACCGGCCCCAGGACCGACCCTTGGGGCACTCCACTTGATACCGGCTGCCAACTAAACATGGAGCCATTGATCACTACCTGTTGAGCCCGACAATCTAGCCAACTTTCTATCCACCTTATAGTCCATTCATCCAGCCCATACTTCTTTAACTTGCTGGCAAGAATACTGTGGGAGACCGTGTAAGAAGCTTTGCTAAAGTCAAGGAACAACACGTCCGCTGCTTTCCCCTCTCAGGCAGAAGCAGCTCCATCCCGCTCTCCACCCAGCTGCGAGGGAGAGCAGCCGAAAGTGCCGGGACAGGGGGGAGGGAGGCGCAGGGAAAGAAGGACAGAGCCCCTCTCCCTCCCTGCCCCCAGCAGGCCAATCTGGGGAGGGCGCTTGACCTCACATGCTCCCCATACATGTCTCCTGTGCCATGGTCCCAAGGCCTCAACTGTACACTGACAAATTCACTGCTAGAACCAGTCTGGCTTACCTGTGTGTTAGTAGCGTTAAAATAGGTATTAGAGTTGTGTAGATGTGTTTAGTGTTTAGACTTCATGAAATGCTTGTAAGTTGCTGCCTGCATTAATTGCACTTATAATACCCGTATCCCAAGTTATACGGCAATATTGAAGTGTTTGCTTTGTAACTGTAAGTCACCAGACAGGAGAGAAGCATTAACAAGTGTGAAATACTACTTTCCAACAGGAGGAGTTCTTTCTTGCCCAACAAATGGAGGCCCATCAATAGCAGATGACCCATTGTGGAACATCAGAAGACAAAAGGCTTTGTGGATTGCCCCCCAGCCCACCCATGAGGAGGAGACCTGCAACTGATTTCCTCCCAACTGCTGAATTTGCCTCTTGAAGCAGAAGGGGGAAAAGCATAAAAAGTCCTAATATGAGAGGCAAGGATGACTAAACATAAGCAAGATCCCCAGGCTTGGCCTGGGTTAACTCTAAAGGACATATAGAGCTTGCTTATTATAAAAGCTTCTATTACTTTTTGAAACTTAAGACTGTAACCCATTTGTGTGGCTACGTTTACCTGCTTTAACCTTGCAAATAACGCTCTTATTTCCTTTACCTAGTTAATAAAAAAAAAGTCTTTAGATAGTTTATTATAGGATTGGCTACAAGCATTGCCTTTAGTGTGGGATCTAAAGTGTGACTGGCCTGGGAAGTAACCAGATTATTGAAGTGAGCTGTAGCTCAAGAAAGCTCATGCTCTAATAAATTGGTTAGTCTCTAAGGTGCCACAAGTACTCCTTTTCTTTTTGCAGATTATTGTTGTGATATTTGGTGTAAGGGACCATCTATCACAGTGGCAAGCTTGCCTAGGTGACAAGATCATAGAATCATAGAATCATAGAATATCAGGGTTGGAAGGGACCCCAGAAGGTCATCTAGTCCAACCCCCTGCTCGAAGCAGGACCAATTCCCAGTTAAATCATCCCAGCCAGGGCTTTGTCAAGCCTGACCTTAAAAACCTCTAAGGAAGGAGATTCTACCACCTCCCTAGGTAACGCATTCCAGTGTTTCACCACCCTCTTAGTGAAAAAGTTTTTCCTAATATCCAATCTAAACCTCCCCCATAGCAACTTGAGACCATTACTCCTCGTTCTGTCATCTGCTACCATTGAGAACAGTCTAGAGCCATCCTCTTGGGAACCCCCTTTCAGGTAGTTGAAAGCAGCTATCAAATCCCCCCTCATTCTTCTCTTCTGCAGACTAAACAATCCCAGTTCCCTCAGCCTCTCCTCATAAGTCATGTGCTCTAGACCCCTAATCATTTTTGTTGCCCTTCGCTGGACTCTCTCCAATTTATCCACATCCTTCTTGTAGTGTGGGGCCCAAAACTGGACACAGTACTCCAGATGAGGCCTCACCAGTGTCGAATAGAGGGGAACGATCACGTCCCTCGATCTGCTCGCTATGCCCCTACTTATACATCCCAAAATGCCATTGGCCTTCTTGGCAACAAGGGCACACTGCTGACTCATATCCAGCTTCTCGTCCACTGTCACCCCTAGGTCCTTTTCTGCAGAACTGCTGCCTAGCCATTCGGTCCCTAGTCTGTAGCGGTGCATTGGATTCTTCCATCCTAAGTGCAGGACCCTGCACTTGTCCTTATTGAACGTCATCAGATTTCTTTTGGCCCAATCCTCCAATTTGTCTAGGTCCTTCTGTATCCTATCCCTCCCCTCCAGCGTATCTACCACTCCTCCCAGTTTAGTATCATCCGCAAATTTGCTGAGAGTGCAATCCACACCATCCTCCAGATCATTTATGAAGATATTGAACAAAACCGGCCCCAGGACCGACACCTGGGGCACTCCACTTGACACCGGCTGCCAACTAGACATGGAGCCATTGATCACTACCCGTTGAGCCCGACAATCTAGCCAGCTTTCTACCCACCTTATAGTGCATTCATCCAGCCCATACTTCCTTAACTTGCTGACGAGAATACTGTGGGAGACCGTGTCAAAAGCTTTGCTAAAGTCAAGAAACAATACATCCACTGCTTTCCCTTCATCCACAGAACCAGTAATCTCATCATAAAAGGCGATTAGATTAGTCAGGCATGACCTTCCCTTGGTGAATCCATGCTGACTGTTCCTGATCACTTTCCTCTCATGTAAGTGCTTCAGGATTGATTCTTTGAGGACCTGCTCCATGATTTTTCCAGGGACTGAGGTGAGGCTGACTGGCCTGTAGTTCCCAGGATCCTCCTTCTTCCCTTTTTTAAAGATGGGCACTACATTAGCCTTTTTCCAGTCATCCGGGACTTCCCCCGTTCGCCACGAGTTTTCAAAGATAATGGCCAAGGGCTCTGCAATCACAGCCGCCAATTCCTTCAGCACTCTCAGATGCAACTCGTCCGGCCCCATGGACCTGTGCACGTCCAGCTTTTCTAAATAGTCCCTAACCACCTCTATCTCCACAGAGGGCTGGCCATCTCTTCCCCATTTTGTGATGCCTAGCGCAGCAGTCTGGGAGCTGACCTTGTTAGTGAAAACAGAGGCAAAAAAAGCATAGATCGGAGTATCCCAGGGGATGCTGTTTGACTCCGTGGTTAAGCTGTTATAGTGCTGAGGAGTTTATACTTGATTGGTGACATCTAAGCATAGAACTCACAGCCAGTTTGGGGTCTGTCCCAAGCATCCTAACAGTCTGCCCTGAGGTTGGTACACAGGCTCTTGAGCCACTGTGGGACAGCTTCACAATGAGAAAAACAGCTCTTCCACACTGGTGCCCCATAAGTGCTCTGTGGGGCAAATAGCTGCTCAGAAATTATGGCGATGAGCTAGGTGGGTGATAAGATAGATAAGATCTCTGATGTCTCCAATTTGATTTCTGTTCACAGTCCTCAATCCACCTCACCACATACACAAACACTCCTCTCTACTCTGCCAACACCACCAGCCTTTATCTCATCTTCTCCCAACCCACCCTCATGCCCCAACCCCTAACACTTGCAGTGCCCTCTCTTAATCTCCTCACCAAGCCGCCACCTCACCTACAAAATTTGCTTCTGAGGTTGACTAAAAACTACCCCAGCACAATCACAGTTTACAGAAATTACCCTCCAGGGAACTTCCTGAGGAGCCTCCTGGACACACTCTCCTTCCAGCTCCTGGGACCGCCCCACAGCTTGGCTTTCGATTTTGTGCTTTGGAGGGCTGGTGGCCTGACCCTCCTCCTGCTCTCACCTGAGACTTGGTGGCATCATCTGGGCCTCCTTGCAACTAGTCCCTGGTGCCTGGTACACCGATTTACACCAACTGAGGATCTGGCCCTTAGCTACAGAAAATGCAGCTGATGGTTTTCTCTTTCTGTGTCTGTCCTGCCCCACTGACCCCGTGTGGTGCTAGAGGGTGCTGTGTTGCAAAAGGCGCTATCTTCCCAAGGAGGTTCGATTCTAGTTCCTGTCAGACTCCTCACACAAGAAGGCATTTGCAAAAGAACACTGTCCTTCAGTTTGCAGCTATGAAAATGCATGCACAGCAGTTCATAGAATCATAGAATATCAGGGTTGGAAGGGACCTCAGGAGGTCATCTAGTCCAACCCCCTGCTCAAAGCAGGACCAGCCCCAACTAAATCATCCCAGCCAGGGCTTTGTCAAGCCTGACCTTAAAAACTTCAAAGGAAGTAGATTCCACCACCTCCCTAGGTAATGCATTCCAGTGCTTCATCACCCTCCTAGTGAAAAAGTTTTTCCTAATATCCAAGCTAAACCTCCCCCACTGCAACTTCAGACCATTACTCCTTGTTTAGTCATCTGCTACCACTGAGAACAGTCTAGATCCATCCTCTTTGGAACCCCCTTTCAGGTAGTTGAAAGTAGCTATCAAATCCTCCCTCATTCTTCTCTTCCGCAGACTAAACACTCCCAATCTTGCACGTGAAGACATGAGCACTTGACCACAGAGGCCTGGATTTACAACTGAACTTCGCAGTTGTATCTTTAACCCTTCTGCCAGGCATTGTCAGCAGCAAAAAGAACCAAGTTCAATTTTCTAGGAGCTTCCTTAAAGATTTCACTAACACCAGCTTGAGCCTGTGCCCAGAAACCTGAGAAATGATATACAGCATCCTGGCTAGGCTTGCTCACTCACTAGCACCAAGTCCAGGGCAAACAACAAAGAGAATGTTTTTGACTGGGAGAGGGAAGACAAAAGATTGAATTTGGGAAAACCGGCAATTAACAGATTCTGTGAGGTAAGACTCCCACCCTCACAGAAGCTTAACAATAGCCCCAGTCACAGTCCTCCTTTGGTGGTTGAGTGGCTAATGAGTTCTGGCCACTTCCCTCCTCCCCAGCTCCTCACTCACGGTTCACTGTCCTGGGTTGGAGAGGTCCAAGGTTTGTAACAGGTCACCCCTACCTGGGCTGCTCTGGGACCTCTCCCTAACCCACCTGAAGGGATTTCAGCTTTAATTGCTTGGGAGGAGACCCACACCAATGTCCCTTAGGCAGGCTGCTGCTCGTTGTGGGCTTCAGCCCCAAGCTGCCTAGCTTTGCTGCTCCTCTGTGCCATCCATTCCCTTGAGGGCACCCCTGCTACTCTGCACATCAGACAAGCTGCTGCACTCACCGCTCCGCACCATACATCACCTAGGCTCTCTCCGGGCTCCCACACCCTTCCCAACAACTGCATTTTATTGCCCCCTCCCCCAAATGCTCCAAATGTCACACAGCAGAAATGCAAATGAGGCCTGCCCCATTCAATCAGCTTCCCTGGCTGGCCAACAGGTGCCGGCAGAGCACTCCCTCGCCAGTGGAATCCCGGCCCCGCCTGCAGATTTTAAGCAGTTCTGAGCAGCTCTTCTCCCATTTCACCAACAGGTGACAGTAGTGAGCTCCCTTCTCTCCTGCACTAGGACACATGGTTTACATATTGACTTCTATAGAGATGAACCAGATTATAGCCTTGGGGCCTTTGGTCCATGCAGTTGTGTGTGCGCATAGGGTTGCCAAGTGTCCACTTTTTGACCAGAACACCTGCTTGAAAAGAGACCCTGGGGGCTCCGGTCAGCACCGCTGACAGAGCTGTTAAAAGTCCGGTTGGCATGGGGCTGGCAGGCTCCCTACCTGGCTCCGTGCAGCTCCCGGGAAGCGATGACATGTTTCTTGGCACCTACTTGTAGGGGAGGCCATGGGGGCTACACGTGTTGCCCCCGCCCCAAGCGCCGTCTCCACAGGTCCCATTGGCCAGGAACCGCAGCCAAAGGGAACTGCCAGGGTGGCGCCTGCAGGCGGGGGCCATGCACAGAGCTACCTGGCCATGCCTCCGCCTGGGAGCTGGAAGGACATGCCAGCCACTTCCAGGAGCTGTCTGAGGTAAGGGCAGCCTGGAGCCTGCACCCCAAACCCCCTCCTGCACACCAACCCCGTGCCCCAGCCGGAGCCCCCTCCTACACCCAAACTCCCACCCAGGACCTGCACCTCACCCCCCCACCCCAATCCTGAGCCCCCTCCTGCACCTCAAACTCCTCATCCCTGGCCCCACCCCAGAGCCTGCACCCCCTCCCACAACCAACCCCCTGCCCCGCCTGGAGCCCCCTCCCACCCCCTGAACCCCTCATTTCTGGTCCCACCCCAGAGCCCACACCCCCAGCCAGAGCCCTCACCTGCTCCTGTACCCCAGCCTGTTGCCCCAACACAGTGAAAATGAGCAAGTGAGTGAGGGTGGGGGAGAGAGAACGATGGAGGGAGGGGGTGGAGTGAGCAAGGGCGGGGCCCGGAGAAGGGGCAGGGTCTCAGGGAAGAGGTGGGCGGGGTGTTCGTTTTTGTGTGATTAGAAAGTTGACAACCCTATGTGTGCATATAGACACTTTTACATACACCTGCCCAGTTTCACCCAAATGTCATTTTGAATGGCCAATGGGCTCATGGGCTTTATTTTAGCAACAGCTAAGGAAGGCACATTTGAAAATTTGGCTCTAACAGTCCAAAGTGATTGCCTAGGCTGGAAAAGGTTCTGATGTGCTTCGAATGAGAATCAGGAGTTCAACTGATGAGACTTTGGGGTCCACTCTTGGCCTCTCCATGTGTTCTCACAGCATTTTGTATTTCCATAACTTGAACTTAAAATACAGCCGGCAATACCAGAACACAACAACAAGGCTATAAAAAGATAATAAAGAGGTGTGTGTGTGTATATATATATATTTATAAAAATGGTCAACAAATATTTGTCAAGAGGCTGTTTTTGTGAATAAACCCAGTCAGCGATGATGAGCCAAATTGTCCCAAAGCGATTGGTGTGTTTGTTTTTGTCCGTCTGCTTTTTATTCTAAGGACCTGATTCTGATCTTACTCACTCTGGTGTAAATCAGGAGTAAGACCATTGAAGTCAATAATGTGCACAAGAGTGTATGTGAGTAGAAAATCAGACTCATAAGTCTGGGTTCTGCTCTCATTGATGGTAGAGCATTACTATTGGTTTTAATGGTGCTACTCCTGATTTACACCTGTATAAGTGAGATTCATATATTTTAAGATCCAAAGTGCCCATTATAGTCATATGCTCTGACATTCTTTATAATGCAAGCCACAGAATTTCATTCAGTTATCCCTGAAAATGAGGTCAGAACCAGGCCCACAGTATCCATCTGTTCAGCTTTAAATGGCATGTGTTTCAACTGTATATTTCAGTTAACGCTTCATCTACATCAAACAAAAGCTCACGAAGAGCCTTGTCCATACAGGATTCGCTTTCTGCTGGTAAAAGAAGTGAAGGCTTGTTTGATGCTTTGTAATAAATTGCTGTTAGCATATCAGTCCTTCCCCCTTCCCCCTTCCTCCAACCCTCCTTCGCAAAACTACTAGAATTTAAAACAACAACAACAGCAGCCTACTGTGAATTATGTCCCACCACAGGATTCAGCCTTGCTATTAAGGGGATGGAATTAATCTGGAAAATGATCATTTTATGGTGATTCCCTGCTTTTGCCCCTTGTATTCTTGAGTGGAAAACAAGAAAGAAAAGAAAAGGATAATATGGGGAAAGACAAGCATCTTAGAAATAGATAGATAGATAGATAGATAGGTAGATAGATAGATAGATAGATAGATATGGAGAAGACTATTAGGAAAAGAGTTTTGAGTACTATTTTTATGTATATTATGGTGGCATACAGATGCACTAACCGAGGTCAGAAGAACCCCATTGTGCTACGTGCTGTACCAACACAGAAGCCCTGCCCCAAACTCCTTATAGTCCAAGCAGTGGAAGAAAGGAAGTATGATTATTCTCTTTTAATAGATGGGAAACTAAGGCACAGACAGATTCAGTGAGCGACCTAAGGGCACACTGGAAATCTGTGGTTGAACCTAGCTCTCCCAACTTCCAGGCCAGTGTCTTAACTACAAGACCATCCTTCCTCTTGCCTACTGTTATGAGTTCCAACTCTGAGTTCCAGAGGTTGTTGTGAAAGCCAAGACTATAACAGGGTTCAAAAAATTAACAGATAAATTAAAAGATAAATTAATGGAGGAAAGGTCCATTAGAATATAAGAACAGCCATACTAGGTCAGACCAAAGGTCCGTCTAGCCCAGGATCCTGTCTTCCAACAGTGGCCAATGCCAGGTGCCCCAGAGGGAATGAACATAACAGGTAATCATCAAGTGATCCATCCCCTGTTCATTTCCTGCTTTCCAAGGAAGTTTTATTTCTAGTTCTAACAGTTCCTGGATCTCCTTTGACACTTCCTTTGGAGTCTGAGGATTCTACCATCTGGTCCTTTTTCATTTTAGATTCTGAACAGTCTTATTCCTTGATTAGCTATTTTGGCAAGGTCCCTTTAGCATATTTCTTCTTCCTCCTGTGGAAATGTACCACTAATTTCCATCTTCTGCTCTATCCTCTTCTGTGCACGGGCAACCTGTGTAAATACCTTCACAATACCGTGGTGCAGGAGTTTCATGATGTGGGACTGCGTAGATGTTGGAGAGGAAGGGCGGTTTCGTGGTTCAAATACAGGGAAAGGAGGCAGGGCTCCTGGGTTCTATTCCTTATACTGATTCCCTATTTGATCATGGATATATCCCCTAGCCTGTCTTGGGCTTCATTTTTTCCTGAATGTAAAATAAGGATTTTAAGACTCACCAGCCTCACAATTTTCACAGTTCTAATTATCAGTTTTATTCAGTCTGGACAGTGAATGAAACAACAAAAACCAAACAAACATTTGTTTCAAATTGACCCCAAATGAAATTTTTCGTGTTTTTCTTGTTGAAACAAAAAAACAAAAGCCAGTGAGAGAGAGTGAAATGACTCCACACCTGGTAGTCAGGGCACTTACCTGGGAGGGAGAACACTTAGCCTCCAGTTCCTGTTCCAATAAGTATTTAATTATTAATACAGTGGAACAGTTTCAATAGGAGACACCCTAAGTCCAGAATAACCTATAGCCTAGTGGTTAGGGCTATCACCAGCACCTTGAGACTCAAGTCCTAGAATGGCGCCTTGAACCCAGGTGCCTACATCCTTAGTGAATGCTCTACCCACTGGACTGTGGGGCAGGATATGAGAAGTAGGCACCTCTGCCTCACTTTTGTGAATGATGCCTACATGAATCTAGCACCCGTTCCCCCTTTTTTTTTTTGGCTGAAACTATTCACAAAAATGTTGAGTTCTTGAATAGTTTGGGTTGACCCAAATCTTCATTTTCTGGCAAATAAACTATTTGTCTGAAAAATGTCACCCAGCTGTATTCATAAGAGACTTGTGAGACTTCTTAATGCTCTATACCAGCAGTTCTCAACCAGGGGTCTGAGTCCCCCTGGGGGGCCTCAGGTAGATTTCAGGGGGTCTGCCAAGCAGGGCTGGCACTAGACTCATTGGGGCCCAGGGCTGAATGCCAAAGCACCTATGCCCCAAGCCCCACCACAAGGGGCTGAAGCCAAAGCTTGAGCAGCTTAGCTTCATGGGGGCCTCTGTGGCATGGGGCTCCAGGCAACTGCCCTGCTTTCTACCCCATAATGCCATCCCTGGCTTTTATATGTAGGAAAACAGTTGTTGTGGCACAGGTGGGCCATGGAGGTTTTTATAGCATGTTGGGGGGGCCTCAGAAAGAAAAAGTTTGAGAACCCCTGCTCTACGCTGCTTTGAAATCCTCTGAGGGAAGGTGCTAGAGAAGAGTCAATGATTATTATTGGCTCCTAGATGGTGAGAAGCACATGGCAAGACACAGATGGATTAAACATGCATCCTTGGATTCCACTCAAACTCATAACTCATCCTCTGTCCATTCTGAATGCAGGTCCAGGCTGGTTGAGAGACTTGTGAAGTTCAGCTGCATTTCTGATCCACCTTGCCTGAGGTTGGGATTTGTAATGGAACCATGAATTTCCTTAGGAAACTCTTGCACAGATTTGATTGTCAAAGATCTATTGTCCCCTTCTATTAATTCTCCCTGTCATTTACTGTCTTTGCTTCTGTTATTGCTTATTTGCACTCTCCTCATTTCATTCTGGAGTCTTTCCAGCACTGCTGTCCCGCTTAGTGTTTCATACCTTGCCTCCAATTAATTACCCTGATTACTCTTGGAACCTTCTCATACACCCACACCAGACTTGCATCTTCTTTTTTATAATCCCCAGCCCCTCTGAGTTTATTTATCACCGCTTGCAATACAGAACCTCTGAACACATATCTGTTCATCTTTAAATATTTTCCACCTCCATTTTAATGCCTTTTTCCTTCTTTCACTTTAGTCTTTTTGGTTTCATCCATAAGTTTCTTCTGAACCCACTGTGCTGAAATTCCACGTTGTCTCCTATTGTCCCATTTCAGTGCAGTTCAGGTTGATGGTCACCATCATTTAGATGTCCCCTCTCCTCTGTTAGGTCCCCCATGTGATTGAAAGATGAGGCAAATTGGGCGCAGTCCTTTTGGGCACCACATTTTGTCCATAACTGTGTATTCATGTTTCCCACTGTCACATGATTCCCACAATCACACCCCCCCCCCCCCAGACAAGGGCTGAATTCAGCCAGTGGTAAGGGACTACTCAGATCTTATGGGAATATGTCTTGATTGATCCATTCTTTCCCTTTCATTCACCCCTCCTCCCCCATACAGAATGGTATGTCCCTTTTTTTCCTCTGCAACTGTAAAGTATTAGGGGCCAAATTCTCAGCTAGTGTAATTTAGCACAGCTCCATTGACATCAAAAGCCAATTTATTGCCAGTAGAGCATCTGACTTTATATTTGCCCCTCCATGAGTCTTCACCATGCTGTCTTTGCCACTTTCTTCCAAGGGCGAGCTTATTGGCTGGTTACTCCCCTGTCCTCATCTCCACCAGTTGAGCTGCCTAGTCCTGCATAGCATCATTGCAGCTTTCTTAGCCCTGTGCCAAATTAAACATTCTTTGCAACGTTTAACTGGGTTTAATGTGCCTGCCGCTCCCACCCCAACAACCACAGAAAAACAGCACTGAGTAAATATTAACACATGCAGAGTGATGTTTAAATAACACAGACCTGTGATATGCTGAAAGATGGGCCCCTGACCAAAACTCCGCATCAGAACAGCCCAGAACTTCAGAGACGTGAAGATCCAGATCTGAATTCTGCAGCTTAGGCCTATATGCAGATACAACACACACAAGTAAGAAAACTAAAGATAAACTTCCAGGCTTATCAGAGTTCCTTATGCCTAATGATCCGAAGTGCTTGTAATAACGGGGTGGCCACCTGTTCTGTACTTTCACGTTCCTCTCTGTTTTATAACCCATAACCAATAAGGAGCTACTAAGCAGCATTTACTCAGATCAGAAGTCTGTTTTCAAGCATTAACCAGGCAATGTATTATTCTGTACTTCAAATAAGATGTTATGGCGATGGTATGCCCTCAAATATGGGGTAACACGGTGAAATTCTATGTCCTATGTTATACAGGAGATAAGACTAGATGATCTAATGGTCCCTTCTGGCCATAAAATCTATGAAGCTATGAAAATAAGTGTTTTCTGTGGTTTTCATTTATTATTTTATTATTAAAAGAGGTTGGAAGGTGCCAATTATTTTTATAAGAATTTTTTTAAATTGTGTTTTTAAAATTTTTTCTCATGTACACATTTTTGTTTGTTTTGACAAAAAACAAAGCCAAAAACTGGAAAATTTTCAGTTTTGAAAAACAATTTTTGGTCAAATAATAATAAAAGATTGGGTGTGCAGTAAAATTTCTTCAGTTTTTGAAAACTGAAAACCGAAGGTTTATTCCAAAAACCAAAAATGCCTTCTGAAAAAACCTTCCAATTTCAGTGTTTGTGCCTATCCCAAACTGGCATTGTTTCACCAACATCAATGGAACTACACCTGTTGATACCAGCTATGGATCTGGCCTTCAGACGTTAGGGCATTCAGAATCTTTTTCCAGCATGAGAACAGTTCCATTTTGGTTTGGCTCCAGCACTGAGTAAGGGGGTTTCTTTTTGGGGTAGACCTGCGAGGTGGATTATACTTCTGGATCCAGTTCACAAGGCCCTAACTCAAACATGGTCTTTGTGGCCTATGCAATCACTCATCACAGCAATGAAGACAGTATAAGAACATAAGAATGGCCATACTGGGTCAGACCAAAGGTCCATCAAGCCCAGTATCCTGTCCCCTGACAGTGGCCAATGCCAGGTGCCCCAAAGGGAATGAACAGACAGGTTACCATCAAGTGATCCATACCCTGTCACCCAATCCCAACCTCTGGCAAACAGAGGCAAGGACACCATTCCTGCCCATCCTGGCTAATAGCCATTGATGGACCTATCTTCCATGAATCTACCTAGCTCCCTTCTGAACTCCGTTATAGTATTGGCCTTCACAATACCATCTCGCAAGGGGTTCCAGAGGTTGACAGTGCATTGCATGAAAAAATACTTTCTTGTGTTTGTTTTAAACCTGCTACCTATTAATTTCATTTGGTGGCCCCTTGTTCTTGTATTATGAGAAGAGTAAATAACACTTCCTTATTGACTTTCTCTAC
Source organism: Chelonia mydas (assembly GCF_015237465.2). Taxonomy (NCBI): domain Eukaryota; kingdom Metazoa; phylum Chordata; order Testudines; family Cheloniidae; genus Chelonia; species Chelonia mydas. Next base: position 14,445,229 of record NC_051259.2, on the reverse strand, counting down.
ACCACTCATACCTAGCTAGAGGTCATGATTCGTAGTTAATATTTATAAGGCAGCCATGCCTGCGGCCCCTGCATTGTGCTGGGCATTGCACAAGCACATTGTAATAGAGAGTCCCCTATCCTGAGACTGATTGCTTCCTTTGATTTTTTTTTTAATGCTTTTTATTTTTTTTTTTTAATGAAACCAATTCCCCCTGAAGAGATCTGAATGTTTAAGTGATTATAACCTACTGCACAGTCATCAAATCTCTCTATATACAGGCTTTTCAAAGTGTAAATTACATGAATATATATGAACTAACTTTTAAAAATGCTGACTCTCTTGGCTCTTTTCAATTTATTTCAGTCAAACGTACATGGATTTTTAAGGCTCAGCTCTGCTCTCATTTATACTGCTATAAACCAGGTTGGGGAATGGCGTCAGTGGAGTTACATCTGCATAAACGATGTTGAAATCAGACCCTTAAAGCCTGATTCTCATAGGAGTGTAAAGGGGCCTTAGTGTAAATGAAATTTTACCCCAATTCAGGGTCAGATTTTTAAACCCATATAAAATGATGGGTCCGAAATTACCTGTTACCACTTAAGAAAGAGATCTTGGAGTCACCATGGATAATTCTCTGAAAACGTCAGCTCAATGTCCAGCAGCAGTCAAAAAGGTTTGCAGAATGTTAGGGACTATTAGGAAAGGGGTAGAAAATAAAAAAACATATAATAATGACACTAGATAAATCAATAAAGCACCCCCACTTTGAATACTGTGTCCAGTTCTGGTCACCCCATCTCAAAAAGTACTGAGTGGAACTGGAAAAGGTTCCGAGAAGGGCAACAAAGAGGATCCAGAGTATGGAATGGCTTCCTTATGAGGAGAGACTCAAAAGACTAAGGCTGTTCAGCTTAGAAGAGAGACAACTAATGGCGAGGGTGGGGGGGTATGATAGAGATCTATAAAATCATGAATGGTGTCAAAAAAGTGACTAGAGAAGTGCTATTGATCCTTTCCTACACTACAAAAAGCAGGAGTCACCCAATGACCTTAATAGGCAGCAGGATTAATACAAACAAGATGAAGTATTTTTCATACAATGCACAATTAACCTGTGGAACCCACTGCCATAGGATGTTGTAAGGGCTAGAACTATAACTGGATTCAAAAAAGAACTAGATACATTCATGGAAGATAGGTCCCTCAATGGGTGTTAGCTACAGTGATTATCAGTAACTATAACCCATTAACCCCCCTTTTTGTCCTATGACTGAAGAGGTGTTAATGGCCCACTCTACCTTGAATGGTCCCTTAGAATATGTGGATGCATCCGATGAAGTGAGCTGTAGCTCACAAAAGCTTATGCTCAAATAAATGTGTTAGTCTCTAAGGGCCACAAGTCCTCCTTTTTTTTAGAATATGTGCAAACTAACTAAACAATCTGTTCCATCTTGCATTTAGCTGTGACACTGAGTACCTTTCCCAGAGCAGAGGAAGAGCTCTGTGCAGCTCCAAAGCTTGTCTCTTTCACCTGCAGAAGTTGGTCCAATAAAAGATATGTGAAGTGGGCTGTAGCCCACGAAAGTTCACCCACCTAGTCCCTCTAATATCCTGGGACTGACACAGCTACAACTACACTGCATTAGCCACGATGGTCAGAGATTCAGCCCTATGCTCAGGGCAAACCCAAACCTCTGACTTCAGAAGCTGGGAGGGTAAAATGGGATGGATCACTGTTCTGTACTCTCCCCCCAAACCTTTGGCACTGGCCATGTCAGAGGCAGGATGCTAGGCTAGATGGACCACTGGGGCTAAGCCAGAATGGCAGTTCTTATGTAAAGATAAATAGGTACCTAAAGGCTTCTAGATGCATTTTCAAAATCACTTAAGCCCCTTGAAATCAATGGGAGTTGGGCACCTTGGGACTTCTGTAAATCCCATCGGAATCTAGCTGTATCTTTAGGCACCTAAATAGCTTTTTTAATCTGGCACTTAGACAGTAAGGGCCAGATTTAAAATATGCTCAGGACCCAGCAGCTCCCACTGAGAACAACCAAGGAGAGTGGGAATTCTCGGGTCCTGGTCTCACTTGGAAATCCCAGCCTAAATTTAATCCTCAGGTTAATTGTTGTTTGTGAAAGTGAATATGAGGGATCCCTACAGAAGAGACAAGTTTCAGAGTAACAGCCGTATTAGTCTGTAAATTCCACCCAACCCACATTTCTACAGCAGCACAACTCGGGTGGAAGCAGGCACTGTGCAGGGCCTCACAACATGCCCCGGTCCTGACCCCCAGCACCCACCTGCGATACCAACCACACTGACCGAGACAAGTCTGTGTAATGGCTTTGTGATGTAAACACACAGCCACTTGGGACTGAGCCCAAACCACCCAGCTCATTTTCAAGTGTGAGCTTCAGTGGGATTTGAAATCCGCTCCCCAGTGGGGTGGGTGGGAGACAAGGGAGCAGGAGGGCTGACCTACCCCCGATTGCTATCTGGAAGATCATAGAATCATAGAATATCAGGGTTGGAAGGGACCTCAGGAGGTCATCTAGTCCAACCCCCTGCTCGAAGCAGGACCAAGCCCTGTTTAACACATTATGTTTTCCAACTGGGAAACTGCAAGGGCTGCGGTGGACTGTGGTGGGATGGGAGTGTGACGGTCTGGACCCCGCTTCTTGGGATGCCACCTGATGTCCTGGGATTTCACTGAGCCTCCCCTGCTCAATTAGCCTGGGTTTGCTCTCCCTGCTTTGCTGAATTAGGCTCTCCAGCCTCTTGCAGCACACACACAGGAACGGCCACACCCACTGCAGACACAGACTGAAGTCAGCTCTGCGTTAGAGAACTCCCCCAGCACTCATGTGCCACCCCTTTTTGGGAGAGAAACCCAAAATAATACTGTCTTGCGCTGTATAGAAAAATCTTCACAGCGCAAGCTCATAAAAATAACTGCCCTTCTTCCTCAGTGTGAAGAGAGATGTGCACACTTCTTGCCCCTCCTTCTCCCCAGTTAGAAACTGGGTTTTGCAGAAACTGGGTTTTATTATAAATAAGAAGTAATTTTATTAACTACCAAAGGTGGATTTTAAGTGAATGTAAGAGATACCAGACAGAACAAAGCAGATTACAAAGAAAATGAAACCAAACATGCAAGCTAAGCTCAATATACTTAAGAAACAGGTTGCAAAATGACAGGTTTCAGAGTAGCAGCCGTGTTAGTCTGTATCCGCAAAAAGAAAAGGAGCACTTGTGGCACCTTAGAGACTAACAAATTTATTTGAGCATAAGCTTTCCTTTTCTTTTTGAGGTTACAAAATGTAATTTCTTACCCTAAATGTTATTTTAGGCAGGTTGCAAAGTTTCTGTGGTTTAGAGTTCCAGTTATATTTCTTTTCAGACTGGACCCCTGTCTCAGTCTGGACTCCCCCCTGTCTTCCCTTCAGGTGGCTTTGGCAGTCTTTCTTCTTGGGCAGACAGGCCAGGGAGAGGAGGAGTCCCGTTTGCCTTCCTCCCCACCCTTAAATAGGATTTACATAAGGTGCGAATCCTTTGTTTCCCAAACTTGAGCCCCCTCCCCTCTCAGTGGAAAGTTACAACAAGTCCCAGATGATGTTTAGTATCAGGGTGACAAGACCACCTGATCTAGCAGTGTCACAGTTAGATCCCTGGACCCCTCCCAGGAAGGAGAGAAATTAGTATCTTCATGGTTTTGTTGTTTCTTCCTGATGGCTCATCAAATCTGATAGCCTGTCCTCTGGTGGGTGTCTTCCCAATACACACCCAGTTGTAATTGTTACATAGTCCACATTTATAACTTTAGATACAGAAATGATACATGCATACAAATTGGACAATCACATTCAGTAAATCATAACCGTTCCAATGATACTCACATGAGCCATCTTGAATAAAATATATCTAAGTTATGTCATATTTGTATCATAAGCATATTTTCATAAAGAATATGAAGTGAAACATCACAGGGAGTATATATTTAACTCAATTTTTGAGGCGTACCTGGTATAGGAGTGGTGCCAGGGCCTTAGATAGGGAAAGAGAAGAAACACAAAAGACTATTTACTCTTTGCGGCCTGACATGGAGGATCCAAGAGCTGGCCAGTAGGAAGGTATAGAGCAGGGGTGGGCGGCCTGTCAAACCTTTTAATCCAGCCCGGCCCTCGAGCTCCAGCCGGCGAGCAGGGTCAAGGTCTTGTCCTGCTGCACATGTGCTGTAGCTCTGCATGGCTCCTGGAAGCAGCAGCATGTCCAGGATCAAATTTGTCACAGCAAGAGTTGTAGGGGGGGCAGGTATAAGTTACACCAGTTTCTAGGGTGCTCTTCCCCCACAGAGGGACGTGTGTAGCAGAGTTCCACCCTACCATGCCCTTCCCTCTTTGCCTAGCCCTGTCCCTGTCATCACAGGGGTGCAGAAGGTGGTGGGTCTGGCAGAAAGTGCCCTGTGAAGGCGGAATTCTCCACTGCCTATCGCCAGATGCTCTACTCAACTTTGCTCTGTGTAGCAGGCTGGAAAATCCCTCTATCCCTTGAAGCTAACAGGCTGAATCCTGAAGTCTGAGCTCCAAATTCATTCAGTCTTTGCTCTGTCAGATCTCGCTGTGGAGTCAAAGGATTTCCCTGTGCGTTTCTGCCTGAGTAAGGACAGGGTAAGGCAATGGGGAGGATCACTCCTGCCCATGGAAACACCAGTGGAAAGGTTCCTGTGGGATGAAAACTCTGGGAAGATCATGTCAGGGAATTTCCTCTGAGTTCTTTGAAGTGGGGAGCGGGGTCTTATTTAACCCACTTTTTCCTTGGAACAAAGATGGGGTTCAGCCCCCAAGCCCACAGATCATCCAAGTTGCACCCACTGCTTGGGGATCTGCCAGAGGCAAAGTGCCACCCTCTGGGTCCCCTGCCACACACACACACACACACACACACATGAGTCTAGCCTCATTGGTGCTGCACTGCCAGGGAATCCCTAACAGAAGGGAACCTGTGAAAAGGAGGCTGTTTCCCCAGTGTGGTAGTGATCTGCACCAGTGCTAACAGAGCCTGGGGCTGCATTAGCTCCTGCCCAGGTTCTGTGTGAGCTTCAGAGTGGGGGATGAGTCTGCTTCTTCCCCAGATGCAGATCCTGGATGCCCTGCAGAGCGTCCCTGTGACGCTTTCCCTCTCTGCTCGTGGTGCTTCCTGCTGGTCAGTCTGGGGATTAGCTTCGTCGTGTGCGGCACCTCGTGTCTTCAGCCCCCTGAGCCACTTCCCAGTGGCTGGTACTGGAACCCAGGCCCACCCTCTACACTGGGTTCCAGTCCAGGGATCCTATAACGTGCAACCTAGGCCTGTACTCCATTGAACCTTGTTCCTGTTTCCTTGGTCCTTTTCCTACCTAACTGGTTCCCCTGCCCCCAGTTCGGCAGCTTCTCTACTCCCTCCTCTCAAGGAGTCTGTGCAGCCTGCCTTCCTGCAGCCTCAAACTCTGTTCCCCCTTTGCAGGCATGACTGCCCTTCCCTAGAAGCTGCCCACCCCCTACTCTGTAGCCAGCTATCTCTCTTTTTACAGGCCCTGCCTGTTCCAGCCCAGGTGAGCTCATTTATTCTCAATTAGCTTCCTGGTTTTGCAGCCTAATTAGTAGCTTGGATCCATCTGGCCCCTAGGGTTGCCAACTTTCTAATGGCACAAAACCGAACACCCTTTCCCTGCCCCTTCCCTGAGGCCTTGCCCCTGCTCACTCCATCCCCCGTCCCTCCATTGCTTGGTCTCTCCACCAAGGGGTTTGGAGTGCAGGACAAGGCTCCAGGCTGGGGCAGGAGGTTGGGGTACAGAGGGATATGGGCTCTGGGCTGGGGATATGGGCTCTGGGTGGGGCCAGAAACGAGGGGCTCAGGGTGCAGGAGAGGGCTCCGGGCTGGGGCAGGGGGTTTGCAGTTCATGGGGGGGATGGGTGAGGACTCCGGACAGGGTGCAGGTTCTGGGGTGGGGCTGCGGATGAGGGGTTTGGGGTGAAGGAAGTGGCTCTGGGCTGGGGCTGAGGGGTTCGGAGTGCAGAAGGGGGTGTGGGCTCTGGGGTGGGGCCGGGAATGAGGGGTTTGGGGTGCTGGAGGGGGCTCAAGACTGTGGCAGGGGGTTGGGGTGCGGGAGGGTTTTCAGGATGTGGGGTCCTGGTGGCACTTACCATGACTCCCACTAAACAGCCGCCAGGTCCCTGCAGTTCCTAGGCACATGTGCGGCCAGGGAGGCTCCACGTGCTGCCCTTGCACCCACAGGCGCGACCCCCACAGCTCCCACTGGTCGCGGTTCCTAGCCAATGGGAGCTGCGGAGCCAGCACTCAGGGCAGGGGCAGCGCATGGAGCCTCCCTGGCCGCCCATGTGCCTAGGGGCTGTAAGGACCTGGTAGCCACTTCTGGGAGCCACATGGAGCTAGGGCAGGCAAGGAGCCTTGGCCCCACCGAGCTCTTGTCGGGCCAGTGTGGGATGCATGCCCCATCACAGGTCCCTAGGGGAGGTCAGAAAAGAGAAGTGGAGACTCAGAGGTAGCTAAGGTCACCCCATCCATTTTCAGATAGCTGTAGTGGGGAGGGAATCAGGCTCTGGGCAAGGTGTGACTCTAAGAACCCCTCAATGCCAACGAGCAAAGGGTTCACTGTTATGTGACAGGTCTGACAAACTCACTACACCCAACACACTGCTTTCACAGTATTTATCCAAAGAGGGTCAAATGAGATATCTAATAACAGCTTGTGTCAGATTGATCCCCATAATCACCGCAAGATGTATGGACTGTTGTTATTTAATCTAATTGCCTTCTATAACGAGATAACTGGCTCTGTGGATGACGGGAAAGCAGTGGACGTGTTATTCCTTGACTTTAGCAAAGCTTTTGATATGGTCTCCCACAGTATTCTTGCCAGCAAGTTAAAGAAGTATGGGCTGGATGAATGGACTGTAAGGTGGATAGAAAGCTGGCATCGCGCTCAGTCGGTAGTGATCAATGGCTCCATGTCTAGTTGGCAGCGGGTATCAAGCAGAGTGCCCCAAGGGTCGGTCCTGGGGATGGTTTTGTTCAATATCTTCCTTAATGATCTGGAGGATGGTGTGGATTGCACCCTCAGCAAGTTTGCAGGTGACACTAAACTGAGAGGAGTGGTAGATACTCTGGAGGGTAGGGATAGATACAGAGGGATACAGAGAGATTGGGCCAAAAGAAATCTGATGAGGTTCAACAAAGACAAGTGCAGAGTCCTGCACTTAGGACGGAAGAATCCCATGCACCGCTACAGACTAGGGACCGAATGGCTAGGCAGCAGTTCTGCAGAAAAGGACCTAGGGGTTACAGTGGACGAGATGCTGGATATGAGTCAACAGTGTGCCCTTGTTGCCAAGAAGGCCAATGGCATTTTGGGCTGTATAAGTAGGGGCATTGCCAGCAGATCGAGGGACGTGATCGTTCCCCTCTATTCGACATTGGTGAGGCCACATCTGGAGTACTGTGTCCAGTTTTGGGCCCCACACTACAAGAAGGATGTGGAAAACTTGGAAAGAATCCAGCAGAGAGCAACAAAAATGATTAGGGGACTGGAACACATGACTTATGAGGAGAGGCTGAGGGAACTGGGATTGTTTAGTCTATGGAAGAGAAGAATGAAGGGGGATTTGATAGCTGCTTTCAACTACTTGAAAGGGGGTTCCAAAAAGGATGGATCTAGACTGTTCTCAGTGGTAGCTGATGATAGAACAAGGAGTAATGGTCTCAAGTTGCAGTGTGGGAGGTTTAGGTTGGATATTAGGAAAAACTTTTTCACTAGGAGGGTGGTGAAACACTGGAATGCGTTACCTAGGGAGACGGTGGAATCTCCTTCCTTTGAAGTTTTTAAGGTCAGGCTTGACAAAGCCCTGGCTGGGATGATTTAGTTGGGGATCGGTCCTGCTTTGAGCAGGGGGTTGGACTAGATGACCTCCTGAGGTCCCTTCCAACCCTGATATTCTATGATTCTAAGGCCTGGCGCCTTTGTACTGTAAATAAGTTTTAAACAGTTTGTGTCTAAGGCAGAGCTGAGAAACAGACTTTGGGTCACACAAAGGATGTTGAATCACCTGTTGCTTTGTTGGCCTTGTAGATGAAACATTGTAAGCCAACACAATGGAAGCTCCATTTACATTTGAAATCAACAGGGGATGGGAAGCCAACAAGGAGGCAAGACACTGGAGACTGAACTGAATCATGGGGGCTCATCCTGACTCTGGGTACAAACCAATTAACTTGGGAGAGGGGGAGGAGGGGAGAAAGGCAAAAGGGTGTCTTTTTATCCTGAACTGTGGAAGCGAAAGGACAGTGCTTGATGCATTTATGAAAGTGGGATTCTGGCCATGTCGGTTGGAGAAGCTGGGAGATTGCTTGAGGTGAGATAAACTGCTTCTGACAAGGGGTTAGCATGTTAAAATTAAGTTTAGACTCTAGGAAGCATGTTGTATCTTTTGTTTTATATGTAACCATTCCTGTTTCCATTGTTATCCTTACTCACTATCTCTTAAACTTAGCTTTTGACAATAAAATTATGATTGTTTTCACTATAGATATATCTCAGTGCTGTGATGTTACATTGGAGCTGATCCTCAGTTGACCCAAACAAGCTGGTGTGTTCACTATTCCTTTGGGGACATCTTGTCTGGTAATTTCTGAGAGTGACCAGTGCTTAAGGGCTGGATACTGCAGGGGGATGCTTCAAGGGGGCTCTGGGATTGGGGTGCATATATTGTTAACTTGCAAAGCAAAGTATGGGCTGGCAGAGCCCTGAGGATGGGGCGGCCTTATCCACCTCTGAGTCTCTATCTCACCTTTTTAGACCTCCCTGAGTGCCCAGGACTATAAGCCACCTTGTTACCCCCTGCCTCCAGCAAGAAGACTTGCTGGTGCTTAGCTGGACATCAGCTCCATGACACCAGCAGCCTGTTAGCTACATAAACAATCAGGATTTGGTCCAACGTGAAAAACCGTGGTATATTTCGGCACAAAAGCTGCTGTGCCTTTCACTGCAGGGTCAGAGCCATAATCTGCCTTAATCTCTGCCCGTGCTCCCATACACTTAATGTCCGCTGGCATTTTTGCAGAAGAGAAATACAGTCATTCCTGTTGTAGGCAGGGGGGGGAAAAGAATGAATGAAAAGCCTTGAAAGCCACTACACAAACACGTCTCATAAGGGTGCCTTTATCTGAAAAGGGACAGGGGAAAGGAGGAGGACTGGGGAAAGGACTGGGGGAAGGAGGAGGAGGAACTCACAGGAGAGTCTGCAGTGAATTCTCAGAACACCATATATTAGAACACCAGGGTCTATGTTACGGGGCCCAGGGGAACTTCTGTGAGACATGTCTGAAGAAAATCATTATGTTTTAAAGAAAGCGTGCATTCTCGATTTATGGCATTCCGTGTATGTGTGCCTTAGCATTCATCCTGCTATGAAGTAGGTCTTGTTTTTTATAGGGTTGCAGTTTAATTGGAAGACTGCAGACAGAGGAGAGAGACACTAAGTTCCATAAGACTGTTTTAAGATTCTTTTAGATTTCCAGAACAAAATGATAATCAGAGGGGCCAATTAAACACTGAACACCAGTTAATCAGTGCTCAGAAAGAGTCTCTTCTTTATCCCATCAACTGGTGGGTCAGATGCTGACACAAAATACACCATATTAAATCAGCTATCCCGAGATACCCCCATATTTATCAGGATGACATGATATTGGAAACAACGGGAATCATTCAATTAAAGTAGCCTAGGGCAGAAAGATGAAACCATTCTAAATGTAGCAGGATGGAGGGTGCCAAGAGAAGTTCAAGAAATGTTAACTTTTGCATCACCTTGGCTGTTGGTTGGGACTGGTCAAAAATGTTCTGTCAAAACTGTTTTTTGATGGGAAATTAGGTTTTTGATAAAATGACAATATTCACTAAAAGTGTTTGCCTTCCACAGAAAATTTTGACCTAAAGTCAAATACCTGGGTTCCCTGGCTGATGCACCTTGTCCAAGGACAGCAATGCCTCTCTTCTCCCAGAAGGGAGACTGTGATGCATTATGGGAGATAGAATTTGATTAGGGACCCCTCACCCCATGGAGAAGAGTGAGATCATAAGGCATCCAAACTACAACTCCCATTAGGCACTGTGGCAGCATTTCTAAATCAAACTATTTTGGTTTTCTGAGGCAATATTTTGATATTTGAATTTTCATCAAATAATCAACATTTTTTGTGGATTTTTTTTTTCACTGAAATTTTCCACAGGGAGGGATCATTTTCTGACCAGCTCTGCTTCTGGTGACTTTAAGGGGCAAATTTTCAAGGGCTCTATGCAAGAGGCTAATTGAAAGTTCCTACAAAAAATATTTTTTGGAGTGCTAAAACAGGAACATTTAACAAATACAGCAGAACCTCAGAGTTACAAACACCTCAGGAATGGAGGTTGTCCATAACTCTGAAATGTTTGTAACTGAACAAAATGTTCCAGTTGTTCTTTCAGAAGTTTACAACTGAACATTGACTTAATACAGCTTTGAAACTTTACTATGCAAAAGAAAAATGCTGCTTTTAACCATCTTAATTAAAATGAAACAACCACAGAAACAGTTTCCTTAGCTTATCAAACTGTTTTTTTAACTTCCCCTTTATTTTTGTAGCAGCTTACATTTAACACAGTACTGTACTGTACAGTATTTGGTTTTTTTGGTCTCTACTGCCTGATTGAGTACTTCTGGTTCCAAATGAGGCGTGTGGTTGACCAGTCAGTTTGTAATTCTGGTGTTCGTAACTCCTGGGTTCTACTGTAGTGTCCATTTGTGTGGAAAATTTTCCATTTTTCATTGTTTTACGAAACCCTGAGAAATTTGCACACAAATGAAAAATGTCCAGTTTTGTCTCGATTTTTTTCTCGGGGACAAAATCATTTTCTGGTCCGCTGTGCTTGGCACCTAGCACTGGGGCAGGATGTTCCAAAGAGCGCTGCAGAAGTTGGCAAGAGGTGTACCAGTGGGTGGCCTCCGTGGTGGGTACGGAGCAATTGAAGACCTGGCCTGCCTGTGCAGAACTGACATTGTTTTCACGGGACTTTTCTTTCGTGTGGTGTTGTAGGCTTTTAAATGGCTAAAACCCCCCTTACATCAGCAAAAGCAGTAACAGAGTTTTTCACATCTAGAGAACGTCCTCACTGCGGAGTTCACTTGGGTGACCAGTACCCAGTTGTCAACACCTGGGTGTGAGCAGCCACACTACAAAACCATGCCTCAGTTGCTGGGTCCCCACTAGTGCTGCGCTCCTCTGTGTGCGTTGCTAGGGCTTGTGGGGGCATGTCCCATGATTCTTTGTGCTGCTGTAAACTGAGCCACTCTATTATTCTTTCCCAGTGAACTGTGGGAGAACTTGTCTGTCCCTTTGGACACGGAGGGAATTGTGGGAAGGTATTGGAGGACTATCAGGACTCCCATGGTTTAGCCTGTGTTCTCACCGCAAAATGGGCAGGTTACCAGCTCAAGTGAAAGCAGCACCATGTCTCTCCTACACCCCCAGCTGGGCCAGCAAGGGTGGGGTGAAGTGAGAGGGTTTTGTTTGTGGATAGGAGGCGCATTAGGGGAAATACACAAATAAGAGCCTGGCTTTACTCTGCAGTGAAGACAACCCCTTTATTTCCCAGGTTGTTAAAGACAAGTAGAAAGAAGCAGCCAGTTTTCAATCCTGTAAAGTGCTGAGTGCCCTCAACTCCCAAGCCCTGCTGTGAGACACACTTAAAGTAGGGTTGCCAACTTTCCGATTGTAGAAAACGGAACCCCCCTGCCCTGCCCCTTCCCAAGGCTCTGCCCCCTACCCCCTTCTCTGAGGCCCCACCCTTGCTCACTCCATCTCCCTCCCTCCATTGCTCGCTGTTCCCCACCCTTGCTCATTTTCACCCAGCTGGGCAGGGGGTTGGGGTGCAGGAGGGGGTCAGGGCTCCAGGGTGGGACAGGGGGATAGGGTGTAGAAAGGGGTATGGGCTCTGGACTGGGGGTGCGTGCTCTGGGTGGGGCCATAAATGAGGGTTTCAGGGTTGGGGGGGCTCTGGGCTGGGGTAGGGGGTTGGGGGCAATAGTGTGTGAGGGTTCAGGCTGGGGGCACAGGCTCTAGTGTAGGGCTGGGGTTGAGGGGTTCTGAGTGCGGGAGGGGGTGCAGGCTCTGGGAGGGAGTTTGGGTGTGGGAGGGGTCTCAGGGCTGGGGCAGGTGGTTGGAGTGCAGGAGAAGGTCCGGGCTGTGGGCTCTGGGTAATGCTTACCTCAGGTTGCTCACGGAAGCAGCTCGCATTTCCCTCCAACTGCTAGGCAGAGGTGCGGCCAGGGAGCTCTGTGCACTGCCCCTATCCACAGGCGCCACCCCCACAGCTCTCATTGACTGTGGTTCACAGCCAATGGGAGCTGCGGAGCTGGCGCTCGGGGCAGTGGCAGTGCATGGAGCCCCAGTGGCTACGCCTCCACCTAGGAGGGAAATGCCGGCCACTTCTGGGAGCCGTGCAGAGCCAGGGCAGGCAGGGAGCCTGCCTTAGCCCTGCTGTGCCACCAACTGGACTTTTAGCGGCCCGGTCAGCAGTGTTGACCAGAGTCGCCATGATCCCTTTTCAACTGGGCATTCTGGTAGAAAACTGGATGCCTGGCAACCCTAACTTAAAGTAGACAGCCCTTTACACTGCTGGTGTGATGTAAAGTGCCTTTAGTATAAATGGTCCCCACTGAAGTCAGTGGGCCTGATTCCCATTGTACAATAAAAACTTTTTACACAAGTCTTGCAATGTGAAGTGCCTTAATGTAAAAATGAAATTCAGGCCTTATGGGAACTAAGGGTACCCAGCACCTCCCAGCTGATGCACGGCATCTTGGAGAATCAAGCCTTTTACTAATACAGATGTATAGACTTTAGAGCCAGGAGAATCATAGAATATCAGGGTTGGAAGGGACCTCAGAAGGTCATCTAGTCCAACCCTCTGCTCAAAGCAGAGCCGATCCCCAATTAAATCATCCCAGTCAGGGCTTTGTCAAGCCTGACCTTAAAAACTTCGAAGGAAGGAGATTCCACCACCTCCCTAGGTAACACATTCCAGTGTTTCATCACCCTCCTAGTGAAAAAGTTTTTCCTAATATCCAACCTAAATCTGTCCCACTGCAACTTGAGACCATTACTCCTTGTTCTGTCATCTGCTACCACTGAGAACAGTCTAGAGCCATCCTCTTTGGAACCCCCTTTCAAGTAGTTGAAAGCCGCTATCAAATCCCCCCTCATTCTTCTCTTCCGCAGACTAAACAATCCCAGCTCCCTCAGCCTCTCCTCATAAGTCATGTGTTCCAGTCCCCTAATCATTTTTGTTGCCCTCCGCTGGACTCTTTCCAATTTTTCCACATCCCTCTTGTAGTGTGGGGCCCAAAACTGGACACAGTACTCCAGATGAGGCCTCACCAGTGTCGAATAGAGGGGAACGATCACGTCCCTCGATCTGCTGGCAATGCCCCTACTTATACAGCCCAAAATGCCATTGGCCTTCTTGGCAACAAGGGTACACTGTTGACTCATATTCAGCTTCTTGTCCACTGTAACCCCTAGGTCCTTCTCTGCAGAACTGCTGCCTAGCCATTCGGTCCCTAGTCTGTAGCGGTGCATGGGATTCTTCCGTCCTAAGTGCAGGACTCTGCACTTGTCTTTGTTGAACCTCATCAGATTTCTTTTGGCCCAATCCTCTAATTTGTCTAGGGCCCTCTCTATCCTAGCCCTACCCTCCAGCGTATCTACCTCTCCTCCCAGTTTAGTGTCATCCGCAAACTTGCTGAGGGTGCTATCCACACCATCCTCCAGATCATTAATGAAGATATTGAACAAAACCGGCCCCAGGACCAACCCTTGGGGCACTCCACTTGATGCTGGCTGCCAACTAGACATGGAGCCATTGATCACTACTCTTTGAGCCCGACAATCTAGCCAGCTTTCTATCCACCTTATAGTCCATTCATCCAGCCCATACTTCTTTAACTTGCTGGCAAGAATACTGTGGGAGACAGTGTCAAAAGCTTTGCTAAAGTCAAGGAACAACACTATGGAACCATTATGATTACCCAGCCTGGCCTCCTACATAACACAGACCAGAGAACCTCACCCAGGGATTCCTGCATCCAGCCCATAATTTCTGGCTGAGCTAGAGCACAGCTTTTAGAAAGAGACCTGCAGTCTTGATTTAAAGACTCCAACAAGCGATAGGTAGCAGTGTAGAAAAACAATTCATTGCATTGTTTATTTCCAACAAATAATTTGACCAGCTGTAGTCGGTAAAGTCTTAGATAACACTTACTGTTTAGGGGGCATTAATTAATGTTTGCTAGAAGTTGTGAAGCTAGCAGTATTAACTAATTTCACTTAGGGCTTCAATCTGCTGCAATTAGCTCAGAAATGTTTATGAACTGAACCCTTCAAATGGTGTAGTATCTGCCTGAAAGGCAAATTTCTAACATGACACAAAAACCAACCTGGAGAGAAGTGACACTGGGACTCTCTTACCTAACGTATCACCCTTGAAACCACACAGAAATGTTACAAATGTACAAGAATGCTAATTACTGGCCACTAAGTGAAACCTCGTTGGACGCCTGTGTATTTTCCGTTCTGTTAGATGGCGCAGAATGTTATTTCACCTGTAAATTTTAAAGGAATTGTTTATTTTGGCCAAGGCTCTCAGGTTCAGCACTGCAGTCAGTTCTGCATGTCAGGTTATGAATGGTGCCATGTCCAAATCATCTACTGTTCCAAGTTCTGAGTTCAGAATTGGCACAGTGAGGCTGCATACAGAGACGACAGAGATTCCTACTGTTTGCGTGTTGGAAACTCTAAGAGGAGGATGTGATGGGGTGTTCACCCCACACTCACCCTGAAGGGGTTAATGGAGGCCAGATGGGCCAATTAACCTATTAGGCTACAAGCTACAGGAATTAAGGCTGAGAGAAAAGCCCTAATTAAGGGAAGCTCACCTGTTTGTGAACAGGTGGGGCTTCTATAAAGCCAGGGAGATGATAGAAGAAAGGGGCTCCAGGGAAGGGGTCTTCAGTCGCTCCCTGGGAGAAAGGAGGCATATTTGGGACTACAGAGGCAGGTAGCCTATGGTTGCTCCCCAGAAGGAGGGAGTAGTGAAGCTGGCAAACCCAAAGAGGGAGGGAGAGCCAGAAGATAAGGAAAGGGCTCAAGGAAAGGTTGCAAGGTTCAGGAGGGTGCAGGCCTTGGCTGCTGAGTAGAGGGTCCCTGAGCTGGAACCCGGAGTAGAGGGTAGGCCTGGGTTCCCCACCAGCCACTAAAGAATTGGCACCATCAGGGCAGTGAAGGGGGAGACTGCCAGAGACAGCTAATAAGGAAAGACGTTGATACCCCGGAAGGGGGGAACACATAGAGTTGCCTGGCCAGAGGGCAAGTCACAAGGAAGGAGCACATGGAGTCCCAGAGACTGAGGTTGAGAGCAGCAATAGGTTGTGCAGCGAGCAGCAGGAGGAGGCCTTGGACTGGAAAGAGCTGATTTCCCAGCATGGCCAGGACGAGGCGCCCACCTGCGGTGAAAGGGCCCCGGGACAGAGTAAAACAGGGCGAGAGATAAAGACATATTGACAGACTAGAAGAAGCAGAGAATGACAGAATGCTCAGTCAAGGCCCACGGCTTGCATTGCTAGCTGGCTTTGATAATTTCATAACTAGACGTGCCTTTGAACCAATACCCTGGATTTATATTCTCTATCCAGGGCTGGATATTGTGGGTCAGACTCTGCTCTTAGTAACACTGGTGTAAATCTGTAATAATTCCATGGACCTCAGAGGGAGGCCTTTAGGATACTGCACCTCATATTCTTCATACTGATATTATTATATGTTTATAGCATAATTATGATGTATTTTATACAAGATGGGTCGTGTCACTGGAAAAGTTATGATCTGCTGAATTTGATTATCCTATTTGTATGCATGCATCATTTTTGTATTTAAAGTTATAAATACTGACTATGTATCTGAATTTCAAATGTAGTTACACCTGGGTAACGCCCACTAGACAAGATGCTTTCAGTCTAGATAGCCAGTTGGGAAGGGCCTATTCAGGGCAATGAGCCATTAGGGAGAACAATAGGCCTTAGGAGAAGCTTATCTCCCACCTGGTGAGCCTTCCTGAGAATGCTCCAGACAGCCTTTAAGTAATGGCTGCAATGACTCTACAAGGATATGTGACCAGGCCATGTGTCTCTGGACTCCATCTTGGGATGTCAGTGTTTTTCCACAAACCTGTCTGGGAACCAATTTTTGAAACAAAGGGTTCCCACCGTATGCTAAAGCTATATAAGGCAGGAAGTGACATCATCTGTTGTTCTTCACTCCTCACACAAGAAGACTCCTGGAAACACCTGAGGAACAACGACTGAACTGGGGGAAGTGCTGGACCCAGGCTAAAGGGATTTCTAGTCTGTGTATGAAAGACCTGGGGATTCCAAGCTGTAAAGCAAATGCAGCTTTTCCCTTAAGAATCTGCAGACTGCTTGTATCATCAGCCAGGGTGAGAAATTGCTAATTCATATCCTTCTAATATCTTAGACTTAGGCCTTGTCTACACTACGAAATTAGGTCGAAGTTATAGAAGTAGGTTTTGTAGAAAGCGTCTTTATACAGTCGATTGCGTGTGTCCCCACACAAATGCTCTAAGTGCATGTAGTCGGCGGAGTGTGTCCACAGTACAGAGGCAACCGTCGACTTCCGGAGCGTTGCACTGTGGGTAGCTATCCCACAGTTCCCGCGTCTCCGCCACCCATTGGAATTCTGGGTAGAAATCCCAATGCCTGATGGGCCTAAAACATTATCGCGGGTGGTTCTGGGTACATATCGTCAGGCCCCCCCTTCCCTCCCTCCCTCCATGAAAGCAAGGGCAGACAATCATTTTGCACCTTTTTTCCTGAGTTATCCATGCAGACACCATACCACGGCAAGCATGGAGCCCGCTCAGCTCACCATCACCGTACGTCTCCTGGGTGCTGGCAGACGCGGTACTGCATTGCTGCACAGCAGCAGCTTATTGCCTTTTGGCAGCAGACAGTGCAGTATGACAGGTAGCCGTCGTCGACGTAGTCCAGGGTGCTCTTTTAAACAACCTCAATGAGGTCAGGGGAGCCTGGGCAAACATAGGAGTGGCTCAGCCAGGTCATTTCCCTTTTAAGTTTCCTCTCATGGCGATTCAGTCCTACTGGCAGTGCACTGTCTTTTAATCAGCAGCCAGGAGAAGAAGATGGCCAGCTGTCCTACTGCACCGTCTTCTGCCGAGCACCCAGGAGATGACGATGGCTAGCGGTCGTACTGCACAGTCTGCTGCCAGCAAGGTGTATAAAGATAGATGAAGTGGATCAAAAGAAGAAATAGACCAGATTTGTTTTGTATTCATTTTCTCCTCCCTTCCTCCCTCCCTCCGTGAAATCAACGGCCTGCTAAACCCAGTTTTGAGTTCTATCCTCGAGGTTTTGAGTTCTATTCTTGAGGGGGCCATTCTGTTTCTCGCAAAGCCACCCCCTTTGTTGATTTTAATTCCCTGTAAGCCAACCCTGTAAGCCATGTTGTCGGTCGCCCCTCCCTCCGTCAGAGCAACGGCAAACAATCATTTTGCGCCCTTTTCCCTGGATTGCCCAAGCAGGAGCAGACGCCATAGCACAGCAAGCATGGAGCCCGTTCAGCTCACCGCAGCAGTTATGACCATTGTAAACACCTCACACATTATTGTGCAGTGTATGCAGAACTAGCACCTGAAAAACCAGGCGAGGAGGCGACAGCAGCGCGGTGATGAGGACATGAACACACTTTTCTCTAAAACCGCGTTCCCCCACAATTTGGAGATCATGGTGTTAATGGGGCAGGCTCATGCCATGGAACGCTGATTCTGGGCCCGGGAAACAAGCACAGACTCGTGGGACCGCAGAGTGTTGCAGGTCTGGGATAATTCCCAGTGGCTCCGAAACTTTCACATGCGTAAGGGCACTTTCATGGAACTTTGTGACTTGCTTTCCCCTGCCCTGAAGCGCAAGAATACCAAGATGAGAGCAGCCCTCACAGTTCACAAGCGAGTGGCAATAGCCCTGTGGAAGCTTGCAACGCCAGACAGCTACCGGTCAGTCGGTAATCAATTTGGAGTGGGCAAATCTACTGTGGGGGTTGCTGTGATGCAAGCAGCCAGCGCAATCATTGAGCTGCTGCTATCAAGGGTAGTGACTCTGGGAAACGTGCAGGTCATAGTGGATGGCTTTGCTGCAATGGGATTCCCTAACTGTGGTGGGGCCATAGACGGAACCCATATCATATCTTGGGACCGGACCACCAGGGCAGCCAGTACATAAACTGCAAGGGGTACTTTTCAATGGTGCTGCAAGCACTGGTGGATCACAAGGGACGTTTCACCAACATCAACGTGGGATGGCCGGAAAAGGTTCATGACGCTCGCGTCTTCAGGAACTCTGGTCTGTTTAAATGGCTGCAGGAAGGGATTTACCTCCCAGACCAGAAAACAACTGTTGGGGATGTTGAAATGCCTATAGTTATCCTTGGGGACCCAGCCTACCCCTTAATGCCCCGGCTCATGAAGCCATACACAGGCACCCTGGACAGTAGTAAGGAGCTGTTCAACTACAGGCTGAGCAAGTGCAGAATGGTGGTAGAGTGTGCACTTGGACGTTTAAAGGGTCACTGGTGCAGTTTACTGACTCACTCAGACCTCAGCGAAACCAGTATTCCCATTGTTATTGCTGCTTGCTGTGTGCTCCACTATCTCTGTGAGAGTAAGGGGGAGACGTTTATGGCAGGGGGGAGGTTGATGCAAATCGCCTTGCCGCTGAATACGCGCAGCCAGACACCAGGGCGGTTAGAAGAGCACAGCAGGAAGTGGTGCGCATCAGAGAAGCTTTGAAAACCAGTTTCATGACTGGCCAGGGTACTGTGTGACACTTCTGTTTGTTTCTCCTTGATGAAAACCCACCCCCTTGGTTGCCTCTAAATTCCCTGTAAGCCACCCACCCTCCCCTCTTCGATCACAGCTTGCTTGCAAAGGAAATAAAGTCACTATCATTTTAAAAACATGTATTCTTTATTAATTGATTATAAAAATAGGGAGATAACTCACAAGGTAGCCCAGGTGGGGTGTGGGAGGAGGGTAGGAGGGAAGGAAAAGGCCACTTTAAAACTTGTTGAATGCCAGCCTTCTGTTGCTTGGGCTGTGCACTGGGGTGGAGCGGTTGGGTGCCCGGAGCCTCCCCCCGTGTTCTTGGGTGTCTGGGTGAGGAGGCGATGGAATTTGGGGAGGAGGTATAGCGGTTAAGCAGGGGCTGCAGCGGCAGTCTGTGATCCTGCTGCCGTTCATGAACCTCCACTGGACGCCGGAGCATGTCCGTTTGATCCCGCAGTAGGCCCAGCATTGCCTCATGCCTCCTCTGATCTTCCTGCCGCCACCTCTCCTCACATTCATCGGCCACCATCCTGTACTCTGCTATTGTGTCCCTCCACACATTCTGCTGAGCTCTGTCAGTGCTGGACGACTGCATGAGCTCAGAGAACATGTCATCGCGCGTGCGTTTTTTTCGCCACCTTATCTGAGATAGCCTTTGGGACGGAGGAGGGAGGCTTGAAACATCTGCAGCTGCTGGAGGAAAAAAAGGGAGTGAAGTATTTAAAAAGATACATTTTACAGAACAATGGCTATACTCTTTCACGGTGAACAATGCTATTCACATTACATAGCACATGTGATTTTGGTACAAGGTCGTATTTTGCATCTTATATTGAGTGTCTGCGGCTTTGGTGTTAGAGATCACACAGGCAGGGCCAGGCAACAGAATTCGGCTTGCAGGCGTCCATGGTAAGCCATAGTCTTTCGGCTTCTGCAACCTTCATTACAGCAGTCCCCTCCTTTCGCATACCAAGCAAAGCCCGTTGAGTTGACCATTTGGTGCTGCAGTTTTCCTGTTAACGTGAAGCAGCAGAAACCAAACTAACCCCCTCCCCACATCCAATTCTCTGGGATGATCACTTTTCCCCTCCCCTCACCGCCTGGCTGGTGTCAGGGAAGTTCCCTGCTAGCCAAACGCGAACAGCTTAGTGCCAATGGCCCCCCTCCCACCGCGTGGCTAACTGCGGGGAGGATTTCTTTTCAGCTACAGGCAAACAGCCCAGTAGGAACGGGCACCTCTGAATGTCCCCTTAATCAAATTCCCCTATTTCAACCAGGTTACCATGAACGATATCACTCTCTTGAGGATAACACAGAGAGATAAAGAACGGATGTTGCTTGAATGCCAGCAAACACCGGGACCATACGCTGCCAGGCTTTGTCACGCAATGATACCAGATTAGTTGCTACTAGCATGGCGTGGTAAAGTGTCCTACAACGGAGGACGGAATAAGGCTGCTCTCCCCAGAAACCTTCTGCAAAGGCTTTTAGAGTACCTCCAGGAGAGCTTCATGGAGATGTCCCTAGAGGATTTCCGCTCCATCCCCAGACATGTTAACAGACTTTTCCAATAGCAGTACTTGCTACAAATGCATCCCAAGTCCTCAGGGCTACTTAATCATTAAAAAACACTTGCTTTTATAACATGTATTATAGTTGAAAAGGTACACTCACCAGAGGTCCCTTCTCCGGCTTCGTTGGGTTGGGAGGGTATTTCAGTCAGGGTGATAAAAGGATCCTGGTACGCTTGCCTGAGCTCCTTAAGTTTCACGCAGCACTGTGTTGCATCCCTGATGTAGTCTCTGTCCCTCATGGCCTCGGAGATTTTTTGAAATGTTTTGGCATTTCGTCTTTTGGAACGGAGTTCTGATAGCACAAATTCCTCTCCCCATACAGCGATCAGATCCAGTACCTCCCGTTCAGTCCATGCTGGAGCTCTTTTGCGATTCTGGGACTGCATGGTCACCTGTGCTGATGAGCTCGCCTGGCCAAACAGGAAATGAGATTAAAAAGTTTCCGGGGCTTTTCCTGTACACCTGGCCAGTGCATCCAAGTTCAGAGTGCTGTCCAGAGTGGTCACAATGGTGCACGTGGGATAGCTCCCGGAGGCCAATACCTTCGAATTGCGTTCACACTAACCCTAATTTGAAATGGCAATGTCGATTTCAGCTCTAATCCCCTCGTTGGGGAGCAGGAGAGAAATCGGTTTTAAGAGCCCTCTATGTTGAAAAAATGGCTTTGTTGTGTGGACGGGTGCAGGGTTAATTCGGATTTAACACTGCTAAATCCGACATAAACTCATAGTGTAGACCAGCCTTAGGTTGCGTTTTTGTTTATTTAGTAGGTAATCTGCTTTGCTCTGTTTGTTATCACTTATAATCACTTAAAATCTACCTTTTGCAGTTAATAAACTTATTTTTGCTTTATCTAAACCAGTGAGTTTGAGTGAAGTACTTGGGAATCTAGCTGAGAGAGGCTGTTGCATACTCCTGTCCACATTGAAGGGAGGTGGGAACTCTATGAGCTTACTCTGTACAGTTCCTTGTGCGGTGCAAGACGATATAATTTTGGATTTATGCTCCAGAGTGGGTGTGTGCCTGGGAAGCTGAGAGTTACCTTGGCTTTAGCCTTTCTACTCTTGGTTCGTGCAGTGGCTAGTCAGAAAGCCTACATGTAACTGCAGCTGAGTGTGTCCCTACCTGTGTGTATGTTGGTAGAAATATAAGACCTGGAGCATGTCTGCAGCTTGTCACAGCGGCACAGTGTGAGAGGGAGCCTGGGCTGGTGGGTCAGGGGGCTCAGTGGTATCCCAGTTCCAGGTGGCAGCTCAGGGAGAACCTGTCACAGCCTCCACATTTTCAGTAGTGGCAGTGACATCTGACTCTATCCCCTTCTCTTGAAAGGGAGCAGAACCAAAACTTAGTTCCAAGTGCTTCCCAGCTTAGGCATTTGAAATCTGGATCCAAATTTTTCTGAAACTTCACAGTGCTCAGATGCAGCCATTTACAAGGGTACCATATGTTTGAGCTGTGTACATGGATCTACGGGGCTAGATCATCAGCTGATGTACATCAGCAAAAACTGAGGATCTGGACCAGAGTGTCATAGAACCACAGGATTAGAAGGAACCGCAAGGGTCATTTAGTCTAACCCCTTGCCAAGATGCAAGGTTTGTTGTATCTAAAGCATCCAAGACAGATGGCTATCCAGCCTCCTTTTGAAACCTCCAGTGAAGGAGATTCAACAACCTCCCTAGGCGTCTGTTCTATTATCCTACTGTTTGGAAGTTTTTCCTGAGTTTTAATCTAAATCTGCTCTGCTGTAGTTGAACCCACTGCCTCTTGCCCTGCTCTCTGTGGCAGCCTTTCAAGTATTTGAAAATCGCTATTGTGTCCCCCCCCTTAATCTCCTCTTTTCCAAACCAAACATACCCAGTTCCTTCAGCCTTTGCTCATATGACTTGTATTCCATCCCTTTGATCATCTTTGTCGCTTGCCTCTGGATCCTTTCCAGTTTCTCTACATCCTTTCTGTACACTGGTGACCAAAACTGAACTCCAGCTGAGGCCTAACCAGTGCCGAGTAGAGCAGTGCTATCACCTCCTGTGACTTGCCTCTGATAATGCAGCCTAAAATTGAATTTGCTTTTTTTTTTTTGCAACAGCATTGCATTGCTGACTGATGTTGAGGATGTGATCCACCACAACTCTCAAATCCTTCTCAACAGTGCTGCTGCGAAGGCAATTTTTCCCCATTCTGTATTTGTGCATTTGTTTTTTCTTCCCTAAGTGTAGCACCTTCTATTTGTCTTTGTTGAATTTCGTTTTGTTGTCTATAGCCCAATTCTCCAATGTATCCAGATCCCTCTGAATGTTAGCTCTATCCTCCAAAGTGTTTGCAACCCCCTCCCAGCTTGTGTCATCTGCAAACTTGATCAGTATGCTCTGTAATTCTACATCCAGGTAATTAATAAAGATGTTAAACAGTGGATACGGAACAGATCTCTGTGAAACCCCACTTGAGAACTCCCTCCAATCTGACATCATTCCATTAATGGTTACTCTTTTTTGTGTGGTTGTTTAACCAGTTATGTATCCACTTAATGGTAGTTCTGCTGAGCCCGCATTTCTCCAGTTTACTTAACAGAATGTCACGTGGGACTGTGTCAAAAACCTTGCTAAAGTCCAGGCATATTATGTCTACCACATTCCCCCTATCCATCGAATCAGTTACACTGTCAAAGAAGGAAATCAAGCTGGTTTGACACAATTTGTTCTGGGTAAATCCAGGCTGGCTGCTTGTGATCACCCCTTCGTCCTGCAGGTATTCGCAAATTGAACGTTTTATACATTGCTCTAGTAGCTTCCCAGGTATCGAAGTCAAACCGACTGTCCCTTAGGAGGAGACAGGTCTCAGCTTCATTTAAGCTGTAGGACACAGAAAAGAACCTCTCGTTCTCCTGGCACAGAAAGATTAACTCAGCTTGCACTGCTTCCTGGCAACACATAGGATTTCTGAAGTTCTGGCCTGGATCATGCCATTCTGGCAGAGGCTGTTGAATACAGTATCCAGCCACAGAGCTGGACTGACAGATTTTGGTTTAGGTGCATCTCTGCAGTCCAAATGGGTCAGCTAAAATAAGAAACAACATGTTTCCCAAGTTAAGGATCAACCCAGCTGGCTGATGGGTTTTGTTATTGTTTCGTTTTGCAGGATGACTATTCACTGCATGGTTCCAGTTGGGAATGGAAATGGAAGTGGGAAAATAATACATGAAAGGCTGTTCTCATAAGAGTTCCAACTCCGTTTTGCACACTCAAAAGGTCCAAACAGTTTGGATCAACATCAGAACTGCTGGGGGTTCATCTCAGTTTCTGGATCTTTTCAGGATCACATATCACAGGTAGAGATGGGTAAACCACAAAGTGTTTGGGTAAAACATCAAAACGTTTGGCTATTTACTGCAGCTGCGTCTGAACCAAGACTTATGGAGTTGCATATCTGCATTGGAAATCTCAGAAGAGCATCTTGTCTCGGTATTTCATCATTCTGCTTCTGGTCACAGTTGGAAACAAGTGTTACAGAAGCAGCGTAAAAATGAAAACAAACTATGAAGAAGTTAGGTAAACTTTTACAAGTACTAAATATGTGTGATTTTTATCTATCTTTAGTGGCTGGTCTAGTAGAGAATAAGGGTTTTGTGTAAACATAGCAGTTCTACTACTTTAACTCTATTGGAATAGTTAAAGCAGTACAACCACTTCCCAAGTATGGATTTAGTTATACCAGTATAAAAGTGCTTATACCAGAATAGATTATTTCCATCGAAGAAGGGAATCAGCCCTACTGGTATAAGGTATCTTTCCACTGGTATAACTGCATCTACATTAGGGGTTGTACTGGTATAACTATATTGGTAAACATCATACCCCTAACCAGCATAGTTATAATGGTATAAATTTTCTAGGGTACACCAGGCCTAAGCGTGTGTGATCATATCCCTTTCTAGGTGCTGGTCAGCTAGCGAATAACAGCCTACCATTGCTGCTAGCTAATAGAGTTACTCCTTTGACTCAAGGAGCAAAGGCTTTTGCTTTGGTGATGAAGGTCCCAGGTTCAAGCTCTTCTGAAAACCCATCCAGGGGGTTATTAGGCAGGGACCGCCAGATCTGGCATGACATGTTTGTTCTTTCTTGTAGCTTTTTCTGTCTTCTCATAGGGTCCCATTTGAAAATAGAGGGAGTGGATATGAATAAAGTCATTTCTTCTTTCTTTTTATTCTGATGTGAGTTGACCAAAAGTTTTTTCAACTTTTAAAAAAGATTAATTCAAGTTCTTGGAGAAGGGTCAGATTCTTTCTTTATATTATTCTAAATGGTTTGCCAGTTGCTAATTTTTTCAGTTTAAAATATAAGCAATTACCAGCCAAGTTACATTGTTAGCTTTGAGTGAGATTTGCTGTTATTCCGCACATCTATAAAACAACATTATAGTTATAAAAATTAAGTAGACGTTTGCAATTTTAAGTTGCTTAGGAACATAAATGATAATTCATTAGCACTTGTTTATACTGGTGTAAATCTAAAGTAACTCCATCAACTTTAGAGGAGTCGCTCTAGATTTACACCACAGAATTCAGTGGAATTGTTCCAGATTTACATCACTAATTTCAATGGAATTACCTTGCATTTACCACGGTGAAAAGAAGCAGAGTTTGGCCATTAAGAAGAGATCCTCAGCTGATGTAAATTGATGCAACTCTGATGGTGCTATGCTGATTTCCACCAGCTAAAGATCTGGCCCTTAATTTGGAAATATCACCTTAGATACTGCTCCCGTTCTGGCCACAAGAACCTCAGGAATGCTGCTGCTGTGTGGAGGGAGAGTTCCTGGAATGCTCCAGCTAGAGAGCAGAGCTAGTCTTATATGATCCCTGAACGCCCTGAGCATTGGGTGTGCGCAGTGAGTACCTGTATAAAAGAAGAAGCCTGTTGTACATAGCATACCCCTGTGGGCATAGTCCAAGACATGCACTAGATGGGAACCTTACCTCACTCAGGGCTGCTCTTACGTGCTTTTTAGGGCAGAAAACATTTTTGGCACAGTATCCGCCAAAGGCCAAAAGAGCCAACCTGGAGTGGTGTGCCCCCACCCCGGAAGTTAGTACCCATAGTCACTGCCCTGCTTGCCCACCCCTAAAACTGGCCCTTGGGAGAGTGCTCTGTCGGCAGTAGCTTGGATTGGTTGTTCTGCCTCAGGAGACATGCGAGGCAGGCAGCAATCAGAGGGCTCACATTAGCTAACGAGCTGGAGTTTCTAGCCTCACCGTGACACTGGCTCCAGCCTTGGCTATAATCCTATTCCTTGTGAAAAAAATTGTGAGAGGTGGTACTACTGCAGGTTCAAATCTTCACTCTGCCTGGTGCAGTTACTGGAGATGAAAAACTCAGCTTAGAGTCGGGAAAACCAATACTTGCACCTGTATCTTCCACACTCCAGTTAAGTGTCCTCACTGCTGAGATAGAGAGAGGAAGAGTTTGCCACTTTGCATATATTTCCATAGACTCATTTCTAGAAAACAAAGCAGAGTCATATGATATCTAGACTCCGTGATCACAATCTGGAAGAAGAAAGTGGGAGATGCAAACCCAGAGGTGAAAGATTGGGCAAGTGACACCACACAGGAAAGATCGAAAACTCAGACACCATTTTTTGCTCCCCTGTTCAGGACAGCAAGGACTGGGGAAGTGACTTCCCCGCTCTACACGTTAGTAACAGGCTTTGACCCATCGGGAACGAGCAGAGACAGCAGGAAAGCATCTCAGCTCTGTACTGTGACATTGTCCTGCCAGCACAGAGCCCGGCACCATGATGTCAGCGCTGAGGTCAGCACAGCCCCTGGGTGGGAGATGCAGCCTGCCTGCCTTTCCAGAACAGACTCAGCAGTTCAGCACGGTGGGTGCAGAGTGGCTGGGGGCCCAGGCTCATGGCCAGAGAGGCCCCCAGGGCAAGGCAGGGGGAGAGGACAGAGAAACTAAACACTACAAAGATGAGATTTAACAGCCAACATGGAAGACAAAGAAGAGGAAATCCCTGACAATAGATAAATTCTTTGTCTAAAGAGTGTGTGTGTGCGCGTGTGTGTGTGAAGAGAAGAGAAGGGGTCGAGCTCAGGGAAATCCCTAAATCAGTGAAGATGTCCCATTGCCAAGAGCTTGCGAGTTGGGCCTGTGAGCCTTGTGGATTCTAGGATTTTCCTGGTGTTGGGAATGTAGGTTCTGGGACTTGGTCTAATGGCTCTGGGAGGTCAGCCAGACAATGGAATAGGGGATTAGAAAGAAAAGAGACAAGTGTTGTGTCTGTTCTGCCTCAGTGGGTGAAGTGGGGCTCTGAGGGTCGGGGGACTTTGGCTGGCAGGATGGCGTCAGACAGAGAGGGAGCTTTGAGTGTATCTAGAAGTTTGGCCTGCAGGGATTGGTCCTGATGGTTCAGGGGATTCCTGGTCCCGCAGAGTTTGGTTCAAGGAATTGCTGCAGCCTGGGTTGGGGAACTGATCAAGTCTGTGAGTGTTCGGCTGAGCCCTGCTAGACAATGGCCCTTCTCCACTGTGCAACAGGAATTAAATTAGGGCACCTTCCAAGCTGCAGAGAGCTCCCTTCTCCTCCCACAAAGCTGACAGACAGAGCCTAGGGAGGGCAGGGGCAGGGGGTGGACCCTAGGAAAGGCAAAGCCCAAAGGAGATATTTGGCAGAACAATTCCACTGAAAATCCCAACAGGGAGCGAGAGATTAGTATGAGCTGAAAACAACAGCAACCAAATTCTTCTGGAGTCAGTAACTCTGAGCTGCATTGAATTCCCTCCTCTCCATGTTCTTTCAATGCACGAGACATTGCAAGTCAGACTAGTGGGTAAGGGCTGAGTGCTGGGGGTAAAACCCCCTCCCCTTCCCTAGGGGGAACAGCTGGAGTTTCTCCCGGGGGCTAGTTGCTGTGTTGAATCTAGACAGCAGAGTTCACCCTCTGGCAACTGTCCAATCTGTACCAGGAGGTCAACTGCCGGGGGGAAGAGGGCACAGTCCCTGGCAGAGGATAGACAGCAGTGCCCACTCACTCAGAACAAGCGTCAGGGGAATGGCCATGCTATGCACTGCCAAGGACCTAGGTCTCATGTCCCGGTCACAGCCGGGGGCCCAAGCTCGCTCTGTGTCTCTAAGGGCACCTTGGCTGAATGCACTGCATGGAAGAGGAGTGAAGGAGAGAGAGTGAGGGGGACAGCCCCAGAGACGTTGCACCTGTGAGAGGGAATCAATGAGCAATTCCATAAACATGTCCCACGCCATCCTCTCTGTGGGGTTTCACCCAGCTGCTTTGTGGGGAGGGAACAAAGATCCCCCTGGTCTCCGGACCATCTGGGTTTAGCCCCCACTTTTGGCGCTGGGCTCCAAAATCAACAGAATAAAACACTCAACCAATCCCATTGTTGTTCTTCTCTCTTTCAATGTTGCAGGAGATCACTGAGGTAACTACATGAGGTCTAGACATTCTATTGCATCTCCAGGGGCCACAGGCCGTGTGGAGGTCAGTAATGGTGTCCTTTGATAATGTGTGAAACATTGGGCACCTAGAGGGGCCCTGTCTCATGGGTACTTAAGATAACTTCAAAGTTTTAATGGGGACTGTGTGAAGTTCCACCCCAACCTCATGGTCTCCTGAGCCACACTGGCCAGGGGGATGGAGGCTGGTAACATTGCAAAGTGCTACCCCGTAACTACATGAGGTCTAGACATTCTGTATTTCCCATCTGGGTGGGTGGCAAGTTCCCGAGTGGGCTCTGTGCTGGCTAAGCTCCAGTGTGGCTGGGGTGAAAAGTTTCAATGTTCCAGTGAAAGCATTTTGAAGCCCATGCTTTCATGATCCCCAAGCTCGGCCTGGCCATGGGGATCATGAAGGGAGAAAGGAGAAGGGTCCCCAGGCACCTGAGAGCTATTGCATCTCCAGGGGCCACAGGCCGTGTGGAGGTCAGTAATGGTGTCCTTTGATAATGTGTGAAACATTGGGCACCTAGAGGGGCCCTGTCTCACGGGTACTTAAGATAACTTCAAAGTTTTAATGGGGACAGTGTGAAGTTCCACCCCAACCTCATGGTCTCCTAAGCCACACTGGCCAGGGGGATGGAGGCTGGTAACATTGCAAAGTGCCTAGCCATCTGCTTTCCCCATTTGCCAACATCTGGGGACACTAGAGCCTGCTGGGGTCTGAGAAGTTCCCCAAGATCGCTGAAAGGAATCAAAGTCATAACAATGTTTCTGTAGAGCAGAGGTTCTCAAATTTTTTTCTGGGACCCCCTTTGAAAATATTTCAGACCATTCTCAAAAAGTGATGGATTCTCCCACCCCCATACCAGGCCATCCCTACCACTGCACGGCTGCTGGAGGTGGCGCGGCCTTCAGAGCTGGGCACTTGGCCAGCAGCTGCCATTCTTGTGACCCCCCTACAATAGTCTTGTGACTCCTTTTTGGGTCGGGACCCCGCAGTTTGAGAAACGCTGCTGTAGAGGATCCTGGAGGTTCGTGAATGGGAAGGTATGTACCATCAGACTGTCTGTCTCCTTGTGAAGGATGGGACCAGCCCTCTCCCAACTCATCCCATCCCCTCCTCTTCCCATTCAGCTGGAGGGAAACGTGAGACCAGCAGAGCAGGTTTCTTGCAATGCTGACAGGTAGTGCCTACAGGCCAATCAAGATTGGGGCACCATTGTGCTAGGCAGCGCTGGATAGGAAATGGTTTTCCTGTCCCATGAGAATTTTTGAGATTTTGACATTTTCCCTTCCAAAAATCTTGACAATTATCACAAACACAAAAGCTGGCAAGAATTCCAATTTGGGTTAATCAAAATGTTACATTTTGATAATTTTTTGAATGTTTTGTTTTGATCTTGACCTTTTTCAAACCTTTTTTTAGTATTCACTAGGATTAATAATTGTACAAGGCACTGTACAAACAAATAACACACAGACAGTCCCTGCCACAGCTAGCTCACGAGCTAAGATCATCTTTCCTCTCCTAATAACTATATTTATAATAATAATCATCTGCCCTTGCTGATTGTTGTAGCTTTCCCCTATAGCCGTCTCATTACTACCACTTGGGCACCTTCTGGCTACATCCAAACGTCACTTAAACCATGGAATCATTGGCAGGTAAACTCAACTAAGATGCTTCTGTTTAGCACAGCAAATGTTACTTTCCACGCATGCCAAGGGGAGCCTTATGGGCCATACTTTTCCTCCCCCTTCACAAGGCCCTTGTCAGTGTGGCTAACACCTAAAAGCTCTCTATGTTCCTAGGTTAGCAAGGACTAAGGCTGACATTCATCGTATGAAACGGGCTCCGTGGCGCTGAGCAAATGTGCCATGTGTTCTGTCATTTCTCACCTATTGTTCTTGGCGGTGTCTGGCTAATAAAAAACAAGCTGTCTGGTGGCTGTAAATGAATGTATCATTTCTGGTTAGGAAGTTGTCAGACAAATGAAGGAGCAAGAGGCAGCCTCCAAACAAGACTTTGCATATGTGTAAATATTTGAAAGGTCATTCAGTTATTCATACAGTATGTTCTGCCAAGTGCTGGTCAGGAAGCACTCACCTTTTTGGTGTCTCCTAATAAATCTTTTGGGGGGATTGCAAATGTAACAGCTGATTTCTTCCTTTTGCAGCTAAATAAGCTGTCGTGGGTTGATTCCTTTCTTAAGCAAAATGATTTCTTGTGGGTAAGCAGCGTGGAATGAGACAATTTAGAATGTGGTCTGCACACAAAATTAGTTAACCACCTCAAGGAATGGTGATGACAGATACTTACGATGAGCAACAAGAATAGGCCCTGAACAAATGTGGGGGTGGGAGATTTGGAGAAGGCAAGACTTTAGTGTGACACAGTTCCACACATTTGTTATTTACCCCTGTGCTGCAAGCAGCAATGCAGCAGGACACGTTTTTTTTGCTCTGTATTCCACAGATAATGGCCAGTGGTGGGCAGCTTTCTAAAGGTTTGGGATGAGTTGGGCCTAAAGCCACCATCCTGGCTCGAGACATCCCCCCGGATAAAGGGTCATTTGGATTTAGACTTGTACTTCCCAGATGGACCTTGCCTTTGTAATGGGCTGAACCAACCCAGTATGCTTGGAAACTGCAGATCTAGCGGCTGATCGGAATAGACCTGGCGGAACATTTTCAAAAGTGCCTATGTGATTTAGAAGCCACAGGGTGCTGCAGCTGTGCCAGTCTAGCACCATAGCATAGATACTTGCTACAGTGATGGAAGGGGTTTTTCCACTGCTGTAGTTAATCCACTTTGTGATGGGGTGTTGACCTCACCCCAGCCCTGAAGGGGTTAAGGCCAGCTAGCTCAATGATGCTTAATCAGGGATAACACTCACCTGGACAGGAACAGGTGGGGATGCTATAAAGCTAAGAGGCTGAGAACAGCAGGGGACTTCAGGGTGAAGTAGTCTGCAGGAAGGTGTCTTGGAGATTACGGGGTCTGGCAAGAAGCCAAAGGGGGAAGTAGCCAGGGGGAGTGGAGGCAGCTTGGTTGGGTGGCAAACCCAGAGGATAGAAGCAGAAAGCGGGGAAGTAGCAAACAGATCTCGGAGCAAGTAGACCATAGTTGCGGAGCTTAAGATTCCTGGGCTGGAACATGGAGTAGTGGGCAGGCCTGAGTTCCCCTATCAGCCACCGGGGAAATGGCACCATCTGAGCACTGAATGGAAAGATTGCCTGAAACAGTCTGTATAGAGAGACTTTGAAACATACTGACCGCTATTCCTACCTACATGCCTCCAGCTTTCACCCTGACCACACCACACGATCCATCGTCTACAGCCAAGCTCTGTGATACAACCGCATTTGCTCCAATCCCTCAGACAGAGACAAACACCTACAAGATCTCTATCAAGCATTCTTACAACTACAATACCCACCTGCGGAAGTGAAGAAACAGATTGATAGAGCCAGAAGAGTTCCCAGAAGTCACCTACTACAGGACAGGCCCAACAAAGAAAATAACAGAACGCCACTAGCTGTCACCTTCAGCCCCCAACTAAAACCCCTCCAACGCATTATTAAGGATCTACAACCTATCCTGAAGGATGACCCAACACTCTCACAAATCTTGGGAGACAGGCCAGTCCTTGCCTACAGACAACCCCCCAACCTGAAGCGAATACTCACCAACAACCACATACCACACAACAGAACCACTAACCCAGGAACCTATCCTTGCAACAAAGCCCGTTGCCAACTGTGCCCACATATCTATTCAGGGGACACCATCACAGGGCCTAATAACATCAGCCACACTATCAGAGGCTCGTTCACCTGCACATCCACCAATGTGATATATGCCATCATGTGCCAGCAATGCCCCTCTGCCATGTACATTGGTCAAACTGGACAGTCTCTACGTAAAAGAATAAATGGACACAAATCAGATGTCAAGAATTATAACATTCATAAACCAGTCGGAGAACACTTCAATCTCTCTGGTCACGCAATCAGAGACATGAAGGTCGCTATCTTACAACAAAAAAACTTCAAATCCAGAGTCCAGCGAGAAACTGCTGAATTGGAATTCATTTGCAAATTGGATACTATTAATTTAGGCTTAAATAGAGACTGGGAGTGGCTAAGTCATTATGCAAGGTAGCCTATTTCCCCTTGTTTTTTCCTCCCCCCCCCCCCCCCCCCCCCCCGACGTTCTGGTTAAACTTGGATTTATGCTGGAAGTGGCCCACCTTGATTGTCATGCACAGTGTGGGGAGAGTGGTCAGTTTGGATGAGCTATTGCCAGCAGGAGAGTGAGTTTGTGTGGGGGGGGGGGGGGGGGGGGGTGAGAAAACCTGGATTTGTGCTGGAAATGGTCCACCTTGATTATCATGCACATTGTAGGGGGAGTGGTCACTTCGGATGAGCTATTACCAGCAGGAGAGTGAGTTTGTGTGAGTATGGGGGTGGGGGAGTGAGAAAACCTGGATTTGTGCTGGAAATGGCCCACTTTGATTTTCATGCAGGTTGTAAGGAGAGTGGTCACTTTGGATAGGCTATTACCAGCAGGAGAGTGAGTTTGTGTGTGTGGTTTTTGGAGGGGGGTGAGGGGGTGAGAGAACCTGGATTTCTGCAGGAAATGGCCCACCTTGATTATCATACGCATTGTGAAGACAGTGGTCACTTTGGATGGGCTATTACCAGCAAGAGAGTGAGTTTGTTTGTGGGAGGGCGGAGGGTGAGAAAACCTGGATTTGTGCTGGAAATGGCCCAACTTGATGATCACTTTAGATAAGCTATTACCAGCAGGAGAGTGGGGTGGGAGGAGGTATTGTTTCATGGTGTCTGTATATATAATGTCTTCTGCGATTTCCACAGTATGCATCCGATGAAGTGAGCTGTAGCTCACGAAAGCTCATGCTCAAATAAATTGGTTAGTCTCTAAGGTGCCACAAGTCCTCCTTTTCTTTTTGCGAATAATAATTCTGAGGGTTTGGGGGGAGAGCGCTGCTATGGGAACCAGGATGCCTGGGTTGTATTCCAAGCTCCACCACTGGCACTTTCCTGTTCTTTGCCTCTGTTTCTTCTCCTACCCTGAGTTTATTTAGTTTGTAAACTATTCCTGGACAGGTACTTCATGTTCTTGTGTGTCTGTATAGCACCCAGCATGATGGGCCCTGATCTTGGATGGAGCCTCCCTGGGTACTATAATACAAAAAATCACTTATTTACCTCACTGCAGGAGTGGCTGGGGATGACTGCCTTCCCTTTGTGTTTCCATTTCACTAATCCCCTCTTAACAAACCCCCACGCTAAGAATTAAAAAAAAAAAAAAGTCATGGAATTAACATGACATTTGCAAACCATCCCTCTGTTCCTCTATTTGCGTGTCTCACCCTTTCCCCCAACATGTGCCTGCCTCGTGTAGTTAGATTGTAAGCACTTTGGGGCAGGAACTGTGCACTACTTTGTGTTTGGGCAATGCCTAGCACAAGGGGGCCGGCCTCATTTTCAGTGGTCCACCCAGCACTACTGAAAGACAAATAATAAATAAATAGGAATCATGATTCATTCATTCCTCCTTATAAAGCACTTGCAAGATGAAAATGCTGCCTTCTCTAAAAGCGAAGTATAGTATGGTTCTGGGATTGCTTTAGCAGCATAAGCTTACACAGCACCTTCTTGCACTCTGGCTGTCTTAAAACAATAGAATCACTTTTATGAGCACTTAAATACATGCAGGGAACTTTTCTGCAGCTAGTTAAAGCATAAAGCATGTAAAACAGGGTATAAAATATAGTGAGGCACATATAAAGCGCAGCTATGTGGACGTGAAGCTTAGTCAAACTGATATAAAATATAATGAAAAGAATGAAGCAGGTAACAGGATGGACATAAATCCTAGTGAGATGAATAAAGCATGTCACATAATGGAGATAGAAAAAGTAGCAAATGGCAAAACACACATCAGCATACACATAAAGCATAATGAACTGATGGATGAAAGTCACATTAATAGATAGATCATTCTTGTCACATACAGTAACTGAGGCAATCATCTTTGTCTTCTGCGCCTTCCGTGGGTTCATTGGCATGCAAAGCTGAGGCGTGGGGTTTCCGGTTTCCTTGTGCTGAAACTAATAGTCTGACACTTTCAAATACCTTTCACTAAAAGTTATTGTTGGGTTTAAAACCCTTGTTGGTGAGCTCAGCTAGCATTTTAGCAAAACAGGAAGAGATGGGGAATGTAAGGCTTGGTCTACATTATGAACTATACCAACCTAATCCTAGTGTAGACAGCGCTACTTCGACGGGAGGGCTTCCCCCATCGACATCACTACCTCCTCTCGGGGAAGTGGAGTACCCACACCGAGGGGAGACCCTCCTCTGTTAGCATAAGTAGCATCTTCACTACGCACTTCAGTGGCGCAGCTGTAGTGCCGCAAGTGTAGACAAGCCATAAAATTAATAGGGAAGCTCGGACGTAGTGAGCCTAGCTGCTTGAACTCCAGATAGGAAAGAATGGGTTCAGAGAACGCAGCAGGATGAGGGCATTTGGTTTCAGGAGAAGAAATCTGGGGGAATTAAGAATTCTATTGTTATTATTATTTATTATGGGTATTGAAGTACCACTGAGAAGCCTCAGTCTTGAGCCAGGATCCCGGTGTGCTAGGCGCTGTACAAACACCGAAAGAAGAGATGGTCCATGCCTCAGAGTTTACAGTCTAGTGGGGAATGTGCAGCAAGCGGAGGTATTCAAAAGTGCCAGTGTGGAGGTGGGTAGGAAAGCACTGAAGACGGTGGGGGGGGGGTACAAGGGCATGTGGGCTTAGTAATGGCAGAGCAGGCAGGTTCGACACCTGGCAGAGTGTGGGAAAGGGGTAGGGGAAGGTAAAGGAAATTAAAGGTAACTAACAAAATGAGCTACCTCATCCATTTTGCTTATGTGCTATTTGGCTGCACTGGACACTTCTTGGTTTCCGCATGGAGTTTAAGGTGTTAGGCACATCTCAGGCCACTCAGGTTATGTGAGATGTGACCCCTGTACCTATGGGACGCCCTGATAGCTGAGATCAGCAGAGGGTACTCTGTATGGAGCTCCCTCAGTATCAGAGTGAGGGAGCTGCTGGCAGCGTGACTGGGGCCTGTCAAGAGTTTCCCTAGTCATCATTAAAGCTCCATTTTCCTACCTTAACTCCATCTGAATGTCACCTTGGTCTGGGAATATGACAAAAAGTGTGGTGCTCCCCCATATACATATTACTGCAAATTTCCTATAGTAATGACTGTTGCAAGCTGGGATATGTACCCCCCCTCAGATGGTTATTAGTGTGTCCCAGTGAATGGGGCCCTGCGCTTGCGCCCATGAAACCTGGGTTCTTGTGGTGGCTCTGCCAGTGACTTGCTGTGTGACATTGGTCAAGTCACTTTGCCTCTGTTTCCTCTCCCACCCTTTGTCTGTTTCATTGTTACCTCTTTGGGGCAGGGAGGGTCTCGCGCGATGTGTTTGTGCAGTGCTCTTGACCTTGGTTGGGGCATCTAGTAATAGTCCTCAGAAATCAGTAGGTTCCTCAGATTCAACTCAGCCCTGCATTATGTTGGCTTCCTATGTTTTTGTCCTATGCTTGTACAGCCCCTAGCACGATGGTCACGACAAGGGTACCTAGGCACTATGATGATATAAATAATAAATAATAATAATAACCTCAGCTATAAGTTAAAAAGTGCCCTTCTTTGCCAGGGAAGAGTCCGAATGTTAACACGGCTTCCACTGCTATAGCACTGGGCCAGTGTGAACTGTGATCTGTTCCAGCAAGGATGAAGAGAGCTCTTCATAGAATCATAGAATATCAGAACTGCTGCCTAGTCATTCAATCCCAAGTCTGTAGCAGTGCATGGGATTCTTCCATCCTAAGTGCAGGACTCTGCACTTGTCCTTGTTGAACCTCATCAGATTTCTTTTGGCCCAATCCTCTAATGTGTCTAGGTCCCTCTGTATCCTATCCTTACCCACCAGCATATCTACCTCTCCTCCCAGTTTAGTGTCATCTGCAAACTTGCTGAGGGTGCAATCCATGCCATCTGCAGAAAAGGACTTCGGGGTTACAGTGGACGAGAAGCTGGATATGAGTCAACAGTGTGCCCTTGTTGCCAAGAAGGCCAATGGCATTTTGGGATGTATAAGTAGGGGCATTGCCAGCAGACTGGGGGACGTGATCTTTCCCCTCTATTCGGCATTGGTGAGGCCTCATCTGGAGTACTGTGTCCAGTTTTGGGCCCCACACTACAAGAAGGATGTGAAAAAATTGGAAAGCATCCAGCGGAGGGCAACAAAAATGATTAGGGGACTGGAACACATGACTTATGAGGAGAGGCTGAGGGAACTGGGATTGTTTAATGTGTGGAAGAGAAGAATGAGGGGGGATTTGATAGCTGCTTGCAACTACCTGAAAGGGGGTTCCAAAGAGGATGGCTGTAGACTGTTCTCAGTGGTAGCAGATGACAGAACAAGGAGTAATAGTCTCAAGTTGCAGTGGGGGAGGTTTAGGTTGGATATTAGGAAAAACTTTTTCACTTGGAGGGTGGTGAAGCACTGGAATGTGTTACCTAGGAAGGTGGTGGAATCTCCTTCCTTAGAAGTTTTTAAGGTCAGGCTTGACAAAGCCCTGGCTGGGATGATTTAATTGGGGATCGGCTCTGCTTTGAGCAGAGGGTTGGACTAGATGACCTCCTGAGGTCCCTTCCAACCCTGATATTCTATGATTCTAAGATCCTCCAGATCATTAATGAAGATATTGAACAAAACCAGCCTGAGGACCAACCCTTGGGGCACTCCACTTGATACCGGCTGCCAACTAGACATGGAGCCATTGATCATTACCCGTTGAGCCTGACAATCTAGCCAGCTTTCTATCCACCTTATATTCCATTCATCCAGCCCATACTTCTTTAACTTGCTGGCAAGAATTCTGTGGGAGACAGTGTCAAAAGCTTTGCTAAAGTCAAGGAACAACACGTCCACTGCTTTCCCCTCATCCACAGAGGCAGTTATCTTGTCATAGAAGGCAATTAGATTAGTCAGGCATGACTTGCCCATGGTTAATCCATGCTGACTGTTTCTGATCACTTTCCTCTCCTCTAAGTGCTTCAGAATTGATTCCTTGAGGATCTGCTCCATGATTTTTCCAGGGACTGAGGTGAGGCTGACTGGCCTGTAGTTCCCCAGATCCTCCTTCTTCCCTTTTTTAAAGATGGGCACTACATTAGCCTTTTTCCAATCGGGGACCTCCCCCGATCGCCATGAGTTTTCAAAGATAATGGCCAATGGCTCTGCAATCACATCTGCCAACTCCTTTAGCACCCTCGGATGCAGCGCATCCGGCCCCATAGACTTGTGTTCGTCCACCTTTTCTAAATAGTCCCAAACCACTTCTTTCTCCACAGAGGGCTGGTCACCTCCTCCCCATGCTGTGCTGCCCAGTGCAGCCGTCTGGGAGCTGACCTTGTTCGTGAAGACAGAGGCAAAAAAAGTGTTGAGTACATTAGCTTTTTCCACATCCTCTGTCACTAGGTTGCCTCCCTCATTCAGTAAGGGGCCCACACTTTCCTTGACTTTCTTCTTGTTGCTAACATACCTGAAGAAACTCTTCTTGTTACTCTTAACGTCTCCTGCTAGCTGCAACTCCAAGTGTGATTTGACCTTCCTGATTTCACTCCTGCATGCCTGAGGAATATTTTTATACTCTTCCCTGGTCATTTGTCCAATCTTCCATTTCTTGTAAGCTTCCTTTTTGTGTTTAAGATCAGCAAGGATTTCACTGTGAAGCCAAGCTGGTCACCTGCCATATTTACTATTCTTTCTACATATCGGGATGGTTTGTCCCTGCAACCTCAATAAGGATTCTTTACAATACAGCCAGCTCTCCTGGACTCCTTTCCCCGTCATGTTATTCTCCCAGGGGATCCTGCCCATCAGTTCCCTGAGGGAGTCAAAGTCTGCTTTTCTGAAGTCCAGGGTCCGTATTCTGCTGCTCTCCTTTCTTCCCTGTGTCAGGATCCTGAACTCGACCATCTCGTGGTCACTGTCTCCCAGGTTCCCATCCACTTTTGCTTTCCCTACTAATTCTTCCCAGTTTGTGAGCAGCAGGTCAAGAAGAGCTCTGCCCCTAGTTGGTTCCTCCAGCACTTGCACCAGGAAATTGTCCCCTACACTTTCCAAAAACTTCCTGGATTGTCTGTGCACCGCTGTATTGCTCTCCCAGCAGATATCAGGGTGATTGAAGTCTCCCTTGAGAACCAGGGCCTGCGATCTAGTAACTTCCGTTAGTTGCCGGAAGAAAGCCTCGTCCACCTCATCCCCCTGGTCTGGTAGTCTATAGCAGACTCCCACCACGACATCACCCTTGTTGTTCACGCTTCTAAACTTAATCCAGAGACACTCAGGTTTTTCTGCAGTTTCATACTGGAGCTCTGAGCAGTCATACTGCTCTCTTACATACAGTGCAACTCCCCCTCCTTTTCTGGCCTCCCTGTCCTTCCTGAACAGTTTATATCCATCCATGACAGTACTCCAGTCATGTGAGTTATCCCAGCAAGTCTGTTATTCCAATCACATCATAATTCCTTGATTGTGCCAGGACTTACAGTTTCCCAGGCTTCTTGAATTTGTGTATAGGCACTTGAGATAACTCGCTGATCGTCCCCCTTTCTCAGTATGAGGCAGGAGCCCTCCCCTCTCGCACGCTCCTGCTTGTGCTTCCTCCCGGTATCCCACATCCCCACTTACCTCAGGGCTTTGGTCTCCTTCCCCCGGTGAACCTAGTTTAAAGCCCTCCTCACTAGGTTAGCCAGCCTGCTTGCGAAGATGCTCTTCCCTCTCTTCATTAGGTGGAGCCCGTCTCTGCCGAGCACTCCTCCTTCTTGGAACACCATCCCACGGTCAAAGAATCCAAAGCCTTCTCTCCAACACCACCTGCGTAGCCATTCGTTGACTTCCACAATTTGACGGTCTCTACCCAGGCCTTTTCCTTCCACAGGGAGGATGGACGAGAAGACCACTTGTGCCTCAAACTCCTTTATCCTTCTTCCCAGAGCCACGTAGTCTGCAGTGATTCGCTCAAGGTCATTCTTGGCAGTATCATTGGTGCCCACGTGGAGGAGTAGGAAGGGGTAGCGATCCGAGGGCTTGATGAATCTCGGCAGTTTCTCCATCAGATCGTGAATCCTAGCTCCTGGCAAGCAGCAGACTTCTCGGTTTTCGCGGTCGGGGCGGCAGATATATGACTCAGTCCCCCTGAGGAGAGAGTCCCCGACCACCACCACCCGCATCCTTCTCTTGGGACCGGTGGTCGTGGAACCCCCATCCCTAGGACAGTGCATCTCATGCCTTCCAATCGGCGGAGTCTCCTTCTGTTCCCTTCCCTCAGATGTATCATCTAGTCCATTCTCCGCATGAGTTCCTGTGGAGAGAACATGAAAACGGTTGCTTACCTGTATCTGCATAGCTGCAGGGGCCTCTCATTTCTGCTGAATCTTTGGACAGTTGCATCTTCCCGAGCTGCCCTTGCTCACTGTATGTGAATGGAAAATGCATTTATCTTTCTAATTAAAAGAATGTATAGGCAGGAGTCGTTTGCTGGTTTTCGGTTCACCAAACCCTCCTCAATTCCCAGCAATAGATGAAGCTTGAGCTTGACTCACTTCAAACGGAATTTAGAGTGGCAGAGCTGAGTGCCAGCATCTGACTGAGATTTATTGCTCTCCTGGAGTGCCGTGGTGCTTCTTTGGCTCCTGCTGTCACATTGTTATTTGGCTGCCTCTAAATGCAAATACATCAGTCAATGCTGTGAAGCAAGCTGGTCAGGAACTATGGAAGACACTTTTCTGATTGGCTGGGATCACGTGCTGGAACTGAACATGATCGGGGTCAAGTGGAAATTGAGTGAC
Source organism: Chelonia mydas (assembly GCF_015237465.2). Taxonomy (NCBI): domain Eukaryota; kingdom Metazoa; phylum Chordata; order Testudines; family Cheloniidae; genus Chelonia; species Chelonia mydas. The sequence continues at coordinate 14,405,258 of NC_051259.2, read as the reverse complement.
CCTTAAAAGAAGGGTGTCTAGAGGCCGCATAGTTAAGTCACTGAGCTAAGACTCAAAAGGCTGGGTTCATTTCTTAGCTCAGTCCCAGGCTTCTCATGTGACCTTGGGCACGTGGTGTAATTTCTCTGTACCTTATTTCCTCATCTGAAAAGTCAGGATAGTGAGCCTCGCTTTTGTCTCCCGACACTTTAAATGCTTGCCAGAAGATCTCCTCCATTCTTCAGGGATTTACCTCAGAGAGTGGTGCGGCCATGTGACTATTTGTGAAAGACGCATATAAATGTAAGCAGGAAAAAAAATAAGCTCAAGGCAACATTGCAGTTCTGGCCTTCTCACAGGGTTTGACCCCGGTTCCACTCTCAGCTACACTGGTGTGAATCCAGAGGAGCTCCGCTGAACTCAGTGATATTGGTCTATGAGAGCAGCATGTGGTTCATTGGGTTTAATCTTTCCTTGTGTCAAGGCTCTCACCTAAGAATTCTGCCATTGTGGGGTCTCACCAAAGGCCTGATGGGAAAGACTCCCATTGACTTCAAGGGGGGGTTGGATCTGTTTAGAATTTGGTGAGGCGCTGTCTCAGGGCTGAGGCTTTGCTAATTCAAACTCTGTCCAACAGCATCCTTTGCTTGAGAAAGCTCATCTTGAGTTGAATTCCTTCCAGGGAGAAGCAGGTAACAGGGCCCCGAAAGAGAGTACAAAATGTATATCCTTAGTGCTACAAAAACAGTGTTGTGTTTCCTCTGTGCACCCTGACTTCCTACCGCACTGATCTTCCAGCAAAATGTCTCTGTTTGTCCCTCCAGATGTCTGAAGGCCTCGGAATGCAGACTGCTGAAAGGGGCCCCTCAGGATAATACCATTCCCGGGATCCATAGTCCAAATATTCAGTGGCTTTCAGTCAGCGCTGGACTATTTGAAGCCAATGGCTCAGCCTGGGCCATACTTTCTATTTGTTTTTACACGTTGTGAACTAAGTTTGGTTACAGTATGTTTGAGCGTGGTGCAGCACACAAGCAGGCCTCTGTCTGCCTCTAAAAGGACAAGGGGGTTTCGAAAGGAAAACATGCTTTCCCAGGGATGCCAGGTTCACATAATGAATAAGCTTTTTATTTGATCAGCAACTACGTGATCTTCTTGATCCTTCATTCATATGGGCCCAGAAACTGGTCTGTAGGAAGGCATGGGGAAGAAACATAAAATCTCCATTTGCAACTAATTTTTAAATGGAAGAAGTTTAATAAGATCAACGCTTTTTTTTTTTAAACTCAAGCACAGAATATATCCACAGAGACACTTCAGCCATTACTGTGGCTTGGCTTAAATCTACCAGGCCTTGTGGTTTGTTATCTTAAAAGTTAGTAGAGTCGGGCCCTACCCTCAAAGTTAGGATCTGGATCAGAACTTTCCTGCAGCCTGAAGGAGTTTGGATCTAGTGTTCTAGTATGGATCTATCGCTGAGTCTTTGTAGCTGCGGTTTTTTCCCATAGTACATTGAGCCTCAGACAATCAAGGTTCTGTTTCCTACTTGGCTCCTGGCTTGATGGGTGACCTTGAATAAGTCATTTTATTTTTGTGCCTCAGTTTCCCTGTCTGTAAAATGGGAATGATAGTGCCAACCCACCTAAAATCAATGGATGAAAATTGTTTTCTATGAATGTTCCAAAGTAACTAGTGGTTTTAGGGACCTCAATTTCTAGGGGTCCAAATTGAAACATATTAAAGGGGCCTGATTCTCAGACAGCACAGAGCACACACCCAAAAATTGAGGCATCCAAAATCACTAGTTACTGTGGAATATTAGTCACTTGGGAATTGGTTCCTAGCAAATAAGAATGGACCCAAGCTTCCAGTGGAACTTAGACAAAACCTAGCTGATTTCAGTGGAGCCAGGATTTCACGTCTGGTAACACAATACGAAAAAAACACTGTATGTAGAAACAATGAGGAGTCCTTGTGGCGCCTTAGAGACTAACAAATTTATTTGGGCATAAGCTTTCGTGGGCTAAAACCCACTTCATCAGATGCATGAAGTGAAAAATACAGTAGGCAGGTATAAATATACAGCACATGAAAAGATGGGAGTTGCCTTACCAAGTGGCGGGGGGGGGGGGGGTCAATGCTAACGAGCCAATTCAATTAAGGTGGAAGTGGCCTATTCTCAACAGTTGACAAGAAGGGGTGATACCAAGGGAGGGAAAAATCACTTTTGTAGTTCTAATGAGGCCAATGCAATCAAGGTGGCCCATTTCAAAGTTGACAAGAAGGTGTGGGTATCAGCAGAGGGAAATTAGTTTTGTTTGAAATGGCCCCTGAACCAAAAAAATCCATTATTTGCTCAGTCATAGTCAGCTTGTGACCAGTGGTGTGAGCTTGTGCAAGTCAGGTCACCTTTCCGTGCCTCAGTTTCCCCATTTGTAAAATGGGGATATTCCCCTTCCTTTGTGAAGCTCTTTGAGGTCTGTGGGTGAAGAGCCTTGGAGACAGGGCTGGCTCTACCTTTTTTGCCACCCCAAGCAGCAAAGCAAAAAGAAAAGCGGCCGCCGAAGAAGAAAAAATGAAAAAGCTCTCCCCGGCGTGCCGCCGAGGGAGGCGTGCCCCGCCCTGAGAACGGCCGGCGTGCCTCCCCTTCTGATTTCCTTCGCTGGTGCCGAGGGCCGGCCCTGCTTGGAGAAGAACTAAACGAAGCCGGTGTTTACATCTGGATGGGCCCACATTCCTGCAGGCTGAGGTGGGGCCCTGTTTGAGTTTTGTCATGAAATGTAGGCAGAAGGCAAAGCAAGGGGAGACTGTCTATTGGGGAGCAGAGACCAGGGTTCCCACCTCTGAGATACAAAAACTGGGCACATCCGGGACGATCCTGAGCTCCTAAAACTTGCCCGCTGGCTGTATGCACTGAGCACCCTGGCAGATTTACCAGGATGGCACCTCAAGAAAAGGATGATCCTGGAAAAATCCAGACAGGTGGCAACCCTCGCAAAGACGACTGCTCCTCTTCACCAGGAACCCTAGCAAGGGCTGGTTTCTACCGAGCTGCTGCCCAGAGCTGGAGTCACCCCACAGTTAGCTAAATTCAGAAGGAAAGTGTATGTTAGTGCAATTTCCACTTTCTTCCAGCGCTCTCAGGCATCAAGAATCTTTTTACACTTACTCTGACACCCTTATTTAGACTCCTCTCCACCCACCAACGCGTATCTTGCAGGGCTCGTGCAGGTTGTCCTAATACATATGGAACCCCAGTACTTCTTAAGCAAGAGGCATTTACTGGAGAGAACAGAGAGAAGCTATAAACCCAATGACTTCTCTGTTTTTGTCTCTGGCCAGACACAGCTCCCCTTCATGGCACTTTCAATACAGCACAGAGACACCTGGTGGCAGCGTGGCATAAGTGCAAGCAAAGATCGTCACACAAGTCACTACAGAGTTTGGCCCCTCTGCATTATATGTTGGGGTATTTTACACACCGAAGAGCTGGAGGAAGGAGTCTAAAATGAAGCAACACACCTGGGGCCAGAACAAATGAGTGCAGCAAGAACAGCAGCTTATAACTGGATGGAGAAAGGAAAAAGTTAATGTAGCCCCCAGATTAATTTAATATACATCTTTTACCCTGTACCGATGGTACTTTTATAGCCCCTATTACCATAGTATCTGAGCACTTCACAACCTGTAATGCACCTATCCTCACCACACCTTGTGAGGTAGGGAAGTTCGATCACCCACATTTTACAGACTGGGAACTGAGGAGAGATCCTCACTGTAACCAACGGGAGTTAGGCACCTCAACACCTTTCAGGGTGTGGGTCAGAGAGGGTGTGTCCACACTGCAATGAAAGACCCACAACTGGCCCAGGTCAGCTGACTCAGGCTCATGGAGCTATAAAATTCCTGTATAGACATTCGGGCTGGAGCCTGGGCTCTGGGCTCCTCCACCCTCGTGGGGTCCCAGAGCCCAGGTTCCAGCCTAAGCCCAAAGGTCTACATTGCAATTTTGTAGCCCTGCAACCTCAGCCCCAGGCAACTGTGGGTGTTACATTGCAGTATAGACACACCCTGAGACTAAATGAGCTGCCCCAAGGATACCCAAGAAGCCTGTAGCACTGCAAGGACTGGAACATAGAGCTCCTGAGTACTAAACTGACACCTAAGGGCCAACGCGCAGCTGAAATGAGATACCCTTATGTATCAGTAAGTGGGTGTATATAGCGCTAAGGGTGTCTACATGAGAATTCTTAGATCTGAAGGCCAGAAGGGGCCATGTCATCTGACCTTCTGTATAACACACAGGCTAACATGCACTTCCTTCTCCACTTTTGCCCCAGGATTTGAACCAGAAGCCAAGACCATCCCCTAGACCAATAGGCTGGCTATAAAGGGAGCTAAGTCACACCTCCTCACGGGTCTCCTCTGACGCACTAATGGTTCCTGCCATTTACTGCACTTGCTCTCTGGTACGATCGACACCTGCGCTGTATTTCGGGAAAGTATGTATGAATGAAGCCTGGCTAAATCAAGCTTTGAGGGCTCCCAGCTCTGCTTGGGAGTGCAAAGCATGGGGTGGGTGCAAGCAGCTTCCCCCAGCATTCGTGCATCTGCACAGAGAGCTGGGCACAACTCTGCTCCTGGTGCTCCCACTGTGTGAGGAGAGGAGTCTGGCACTGCCCGTGCTACAAGGCCCTGCCCTCTTCCCACCCAACCAGCCAGCAGAGCGAAGCCAGAGCAGGAAGGGGTATTGTTAATGGATGTAACAGTAGGTGAGGTACCCAGTGCACCCCCGATCCTGACCCTGCGGGCTGCCCTAATTTGTTCCCATCTGTCCAAAGCCCATGTGGGAGTCAGGGAAATGCAGGGACATGTGACCAGGACTGCCAACCCCAGCCATTCAAAATTCATAAGTAAGGCCCCCCAAAACGAGATCAGCTTAAAAATAATGAGATTTAAAAATAATGATAACTGTTGGGTTCTTTGTCTCCTGCTCCACTAAGTCCCACCTGGGTCATGTTTTCCAGCTTTGCTCTGCAAAGAAGCAAGCAAGAAGCCTGGAATCTTTCTTTGGTTTTTAAAATGAAAGCGGAGAGTCTACTAAAATCACATGACTCCAAGAGCTGGAGGTTTGAGAAAAACACCAAATATTGTGAGACTGACAATAAAACCATGAGAGTTGGCCACTCTGAAGGGCTACACTGGCCACGTCCCCTCCCAGACCCCAGGCACCTCTGACATGCCCTGGAAAGGCCTTGGCTGCTGCAGAGATCCCCATGCTGGAAGTGTTTTCTGTGGGCAAGGGACTGGGCATATGGCTGATTTACACCCAGATTATTCTGGCACAGGTAGGGTGGCCAGGAGCCTGGTTTTCAACCGGAAAGTCTGATCAAGACCTGACAGCAGGCCCTCTTAGAGGTCCAGAGAGGCCCAGGCTGCTTCCAGATTTTGAGGTCCCTAGCCATAACAAAAATAAAAAATGATGAGACATGAAAACAAAATAAGGCACCAAAAAAAGAGTGAGACATAATTTGAATATTTTTTTAGTTAACAAATGCATTTCTAGCCTTTTTCTGTGCAAATGCACTAATTATTGAGGAAAAATCTAGCTTTCGTGCAATGTCACAGTTGATATTAAGCATGGCGAGATCGTTCAAACGCTCTTGTCCCATAGTGGAACAGTGATAGTTCTTTACCTGTTTCAACACATTGAAGGTGCGTTCACCTGAAGCCAATGATGCAGGCAAACTGACAAAAATTCGCAATGCAATTGTAATATTAGGAAACACCCCAGAGTGTCCAAGTTCGAATTCTCACATATAAATAATTCCTTAGTCAACTACATGTAAAACTATAAAGACACTAAAATGCAACAATTCTCTACTTTTCAACACGCATTTGACCCAGCACCAGCCACTAATAGTGGTTTGTTTATATAATCAGCTGGTCTGAGAGGACACGTTCATCACGGTCTAATCTTTTGTCATCAGAACCAATATATTTTTATTAATATTTATGAACATTTTAAACTCTTTAATATGACAAAATCTATATCAGTTAACAAAAAAAGTATGTCTTTTACCAAATCACATCTCTTATTTGCTTAAATTTGCAGCTGTAAGCTGAGAGCATGTGTCACATTTTGGTCCGACAGGGATGCTCATAAAAACAAGTTGCGAAACTTATCAAATGTCAAAAAATTAACAAGTGTCTAAATCTGAGGCCCCCTTTGAGCTTGAGGCCCAAGCCTAATGGCCCTCGTGGCCCCCGCCCCCCCCCCCCCCCCCCCCCCCCCCCCGATTGGCCCTGCCTGACAGTGTCTGGTCAGATCTATTGACCGGAAACACAAGTCCAGTTACTGAGGTCGGGGGAGGCGGAAAGGCCCCAAGTCAGCATCCACACCAGCCCCTACTTAGCAAGGGCTGCCTCCTACCTGCTTTGGGCAGCTGCAGCTCCCAGCCCCGGCTCTGCAGATGGTCCCTCCTGACCCAGGTTGGGGGATGGAAGGGGAAAAGCAGTGAGTGACAGAGGGGAGGTGAGAAGAGGCATAGATGGGGGCGGGTCCTCAGGGGAAGAGGTAGTGCAGGGCTTTGGGGGGAAAAGGCGGGGAAGGGGAAGTTCTGGCACTCCTGCTGGAGTGTCTGTTTTTTAAATATTACCAAGTTGGCAACCCTAGGGTGACCTAGGGCAGCCATGAATTGGGCCCATTTTTTTTGCGCTGATGATAGACAACCACCTTCTCACCCTCTCTGCCAGCCATGGCCCAAAGCCACAAGATTGCCCTAAAGCCCACATGCCATTATGGCACATGCATACTGAGGGTAGGGTTCATGGAGAGGGTGATGGCTTATAATATACCCAGCACTGGGCACCTGGGTGCCCTGTGCTATACATGGGTTAGGTCAATTACAAAACTACCATGGTGAGGCTTAGAGAATCACATTTTCAAGGATGATCACAATGCATAAATCATTTGCAAGATGGCTACTTGTGTGTGTGTGTGTGAATGCTCCTCCGATTTCCATGCAAAAATGTCTGGGCACCTGCAGGATTGGTGGAATGGATGCTTTGTTGTTGCTGTTGTTGTCTTTACTTTGGACCCTGCAATAATAGATTTTCTTTTAAGGGGAATTTGCTGACATTTTCATAGTTTGGGCCAAGGTTTGCAAATGTGGGGGCCTCAAATTAGTCTCCTAAATCCTTATTTAATCACTTAAAGGCAATATTTAGAGATCAGCTGCTTTCGACATGATTTTGTTTTCTCTTGCATTTGGAAATCTCAAAGACCTCATGTGACTCTGGAGATGACTTGACACATTTATAGACCAGGAAGGAAGTTGAGCAACAAGATGTTACATTGCATTGCTTGGTCTCTCTAGTGCAGCTGCCTCGGATTCAGCAGCTGGAGCTCCACAACAGTCGAAAGGGATCAAAAATGTCCCCCCAGACGCCCCCGAAATGTTGCTGTTTCAACATTAAGACTGGAACAGTCACTCTTGGCATCTACCACGTGGTAAGTTACGAAATACAAGGACAGATAGGAAAGCTATAAACTGGGAAATCAAACAGTTCCTGAAGTGTTGACTTTTCTGTGTTCCTGAGAGGTGGGGGGAGGCCTATGATTTAAGAGCAATGGACAAGAGAGGGCAAAAAAGAAACGTACTGTGCTGATAGTTTTCTGAACTAGGTTCTTCTGCCAGAGCCGATGGAAATTCACCGCAGTTCCTGTTTTTCCTCTGCTGCTCGAGTATCAGCCTTTGCACATGCAGTCGGCGCTGTGAATCCTACAAGCTTTCAGTGTAGACAGGCGGATCCATTGGTTGCAAATTGTACAGTGGGATGACAATACAAAGCGTTGTGTAAAAGTTAAGGTTAGGAATCTATAGTGAGGTGTGGGCATGCGTGTGTGTATGGATCAGAGCTATAAACAGTATCTAGGTAAAATTGTGAATGTCTTTAATTTCTCTAACAGCTTTTAGACATTGTACCCAGTTCTCAGTTGGTTTCTCTTTGAATCTTAAGTCTCTGTTAAGTTGCCGTGGCTGTCCTGGGAAGATTAGCTCTGTGTGTGTGTGCGGGGGCGGGAGGGGGGGGAATAGGGTGTGGCTGGGGAGCGTCTCTGCTGTTGTAAGTGCTGCTTGGTGGCATAGTTAGAGTAGCTTTCTGGCGGATGTAACTCATGCTGAGGTTATGACACATTGCATAGTCAGCCCAGGATTGGGGGAGTACAAAAATGGCTTCAAATCACCTCCCCAGTTGCCCTGCACACCTTTTGAGCACAACCGAGGAGCGGGGCCTCAAGAGGTCGCCCGGTTGGCAGCGGGACACTGTGGGTTTTAGACCACTTGTTGCACTGGGAAGGGGTGGGGTGGTTGCGCTGCAGTGGGTGTCCTGGTTCCTCTGCCGGAGAGGGGGTGTCGCCATCCATTGGCAGGGTGCAGCATGCCGGAACAGCACTCCTCCATGGTGCTGATGGGTGCGCCACCCGCGAGCACTTCATCGGTTGGCTGGCTTGCCAGACTCCCCAGTGCTCTGCAGCTGCGTCACCCCTCCCAGCACAAAGCCACAGCTTAAAAGCAACACACAGGTCCACAGTTTTCAGGTCCACAGTGTATCTATGGAGTCATCCCAGTATAGGGCTAGATGTTCAGCTGGTGTAAATTGGTGTCGCTCCATTGATTTCAGGGGAACAATGCTGAATTGCACCCGCTGAGATTTGGCCCACGTTTAATGGGAAGTCACTGTGGAAGCTTGAATTGCCCCAGTCACTAAGATTCTGTTTACAGATGGATTATAAAGGGTTAATACGTGAGCAACTGATTTTATAAGCATGCTACAAACAGGAGTGGTGTGTGTTATTGATGGTTATAAGCTCATCAATAGAAGGTGACGCTGATGGTTATAAGCAACCTATTGAGCTGTCGGATTCTGTAGCAGCATTGCCAAAGCCAAGTGCTCACAGACGATGCATCAGGCCCCAAAATACCCTGAGACTGGTTTAAAAATCCTGAGATTTTAAAACATCAGTTTCTTTGCATTCGGGTCGTTGGGCCTTTAGGGTACAGGCCCATCATGCTTTTTGGCTTTTCTCCGCTATTATGTGGGTGCTTAAAAAAAAAGAAAAGAAAAAGATGAGATTGATATAATCCATGAATCCAGGAGATATCAAAATTTTTGTGAACATTTTCCCCTTTTCCATCAGGTCAGTGAACATAGAGTCTTATCCTAATGCAACTGAAGCCAGTGGGAAGATTCCTTTGGGATTTCAGTCAAGCCCAAGGTCATTTCAGGGGACATTTTAGGATTACAATTAAGTCCATATTTATTTGCTTATTTGTAAAGCTGTGATCAGTGGTCCTGATGGTGGGCAGAAAACAGTAATTGTGGCACAGTGCTGTGGTCACCTGGAAAAATGTAATACTGGGGGAGGCAGCGTGGCCTAGTGGATGGAGTACTGGCCTGGCACTCAGGACACCTGGTTTGTAGTCCCGGCTCTGCCACTGGCCTGCTGGGTGACTTTGAGCAAGTAACTTTGCCATCCTGTTTCTCAGTTTCCCCATCTGTAAAACAGGGATAATGATACTGACCTCCTTTGTAAAGCTCTTTGAGTCTTCATCAGTTGATCTCAGAGATTGTTATTCGATGATGAAAAAAGCTATTTTCAGAGAATAGCTCCATAGTTGATGCTCTGAGTGTTCAACAAAGCTTGAGGTGAAGCAACTGAGCGTCTCACCAGATACCAATACAAGGACCAAGGGCGCTGACAATGCTGCAGCCTGCCCAGGCCTCTGGGTGGAGGTGGGGTTCAGAATAGGATTTTTCCTGCCTACATGCAGGGGAGTCAGGGGGAATAAATCGCCCTCCCCTCCCATGCATAGACCACCTGCATCATCAGATGCTCCATGATGGGGCGGGCTGCTGCTCTCTCTTCCATGCAGGTGTATGGGGAGTGGGCAGGGCAGGGTGTGGAGTGGGCAGGGGGCACTTCCCACCTCCCTTGCGCTAGCTGTGGTGGAGGAGGAAGTCAGCTGTGCCGGGGAACAGCTGGTACAGTTTACTTCCTCCTTGGTGCCAGGAAGCAGGGACTGAATTGTGATTCTGAGACTGTCCCACTGGGGCGTAGGGGCCTGCGGTTCTGAAGCCACAGGTCTTGCCGTATGTATGCCAGTTAACCAGTTGCCAGGGTGCCCCTGTGCATTGCGGAGGCAGGGTAATGGGCAAGACTCTGGACCTAGGCTGCTTGGGCTTGCAAGACTCTCCTCTAATTTTATTTTCTGCAGATTTTCAGGGGTGACTTTAACAAAAAAACATGTTGTCACAGCTAGTGGGAAGCCTGGCTTTTATGTGAGGGACAGAACAGCCCCCTGCAAAGCTGGATTGACACAAGAAACTGCCCAATTCAGAGTATGGAAAACATGCTTATTTTTCCAATAGCACCTCTCCCTGCATACTTCTTTTTTCACAAACTCTGTGGCTTTTCCCTCTCTCTCTCTCTCTCTCTCTCTCTCTCTCTCTCCCCACCCATCCACCCGCTCTATCTATCTATCTATCTATCCCCATCCATCCACCCCCTCTATCTATCTATCTATTGTGACAAAGTTCCTCCTCTACCTTGGTGGGTCTTGTGCTTATTGGCGGATTTGCTTGCCTTGGAGCTTCACGGCAGCCCTCAGCTTGGCCGTTTTCATGAACCCACAGTCCAGGTCGACTCCTCCTGTGTCTGACCAGGAGTTGGGAGGATTTGGGGGGAACCCGGGCCCGCCCTCTACTCCGGGTTCCAGCCTAGGGCCTGTGGAATGCAGCTGTTTAGAGTGCCTCCTGGAACAGCTGTGCGACAGCTACAACTCCCTGGGCTACTTCCCCATGCCCTCCTCCCAACGCCTTCTTTATCCTCACCACAGGACCTTCCTCCTGGTGTCCGATAATGCTTGTACACCTCAGTCCTCCAACAGTCCACGTTCTCACTCTCAGCTCCTAGTGCCTCTTGCTCCCAGCTCCTCACACGCACACCACAAACTGAAGTGAGCTCCTTTTTAAAACCCAGGTGCCCTAATTAGCCTGCCTGAATTGATTCTAGCAGCTTCTTGATTAGCTGCAGGTGTTCTAATCAGCCTGTCTTAATTGTCTCCAGGAGGTTCCTGATTGTTCTGGAACCTTCCCTGTTACCTTACCCAGGGAAAAGGGACCTACTTAGCCTGGGGCTAATATATCTGCCTTCTATTACTCTCCTGTAGCCGGTGGGGCAGCCTATATTCCACCTTGGTCCCGAGGCCCGCCGGGGATATCAGTTGGCGGCTCCTTCACGGAGCCGTGAGCACGGGCGTGTTCTTGGCGTGATTCACCTCTATCCCAGACACCTGCCCCTTTTGCGGCGTGAGGGAAACCTTGGCACACATATATCTGGAGTGTGCCAGGCTGCAGCCCCTATTCCGGCTCCTCACAAATATATTATTACATTTTTGGTTGCACTTTTCCCCTCGCCTTCTTATTTACGCACTCCCTACCTGTGGCCCCACAAAGTCACGAGATCTCCTGGTCAACCTCCTCCTGGCCCTAGCTAAAATGGCCATCTATACACACAGAAATGTGTGTATACACATACAGAGTGAGGAGGTTGGCCGATGGAGTCTCCTGTGACTGTGGGGCCTATTTCCGATCCTTGGTCCGTTCACGTATCCGGGCAGAGTTCCTCTGGGCAGCATCCACTGACTCCCTTGACGCCTTTGAGGAGCAGTGGGCACTGTCCGGGGTTCTCTGCTTGGTGTCCCTGTCCGGTTCCCTTCGTTTGACCCTTTGACCACACTTCTGTCCCTGTTATTTCATTAGTTGTCCCCCAGATTTATTTGGTATCCAGGTCCTGTGGATCCCCCTCTTAGGCTGGGGGGGGGGATCCTTTAGCAGTGGACAGGCTTCACCCGCCCACTTCCCGGATCCCAATAGGATTACTCTCCTGTAGCCATCTGGCCTGACCCTGTCACACTATCTATCTATCTATCTGTCTATCTATCTATCTATCTATCCTCATCCACCCCCGCTGTCTAGCTAGCTATCTAGCTATCTATCTTTTCCTTCTCCAGACCTGAGGAAGAGCTCTGTGAAGTTCGAAAACTTATTCCTTCCACCAACAAAGCTGGTCCAATAAAACATATTTCCATCTCCACCTTGTCTGTCTATCTATCTCTCTATGGTCATCCATTTATTTCTCTATCTGTGGTCACCTGTAGGATGCCAATCAATCCACAACGTAAGAGTACACAGCGCAGTGATCCCATCCCATCCCTAGTTTGTCTGCACTGACAGCTCTGTCACGGTGTGTCTCTTTCACACTGAATGCTGTCTCACTGCAGAGAAGGCTGTCTCGCATCAGCACTTTAAAAGGTAAAATATGAGCGCAGATTTTTTTTTTCTTTCCCTTGTTTTTCATCTTATGTCTGCAGCCAGGCACAGGAAAGAGGATTTATAGCTTGGCAGGTACAGTACTTGGATGATTTGCTGAATCAATATCAGTAAAAATTATTGCTGTGGATCCCCGCGATGAATCCCAGTGATGCTTGGTGATAGGAACGCCATCAAACACCAGCACTGAGGCTTTGTGGCAGTGTCTTGTACTCCTGTAAATTAGATTTGTCTCATTGCTGAGCTCTCCACAGACTGTGGAAATAAATCGTGGATGTTCTCCAATGAATGGGAAGATGTACGGAATGTGAGACAGAGCCCAGGCCCGGGATTAACACATGCTGAACAGAGGCCATGGTGCTTAGCACAGAGATTCACAGTTTGTTTTAAAAAGAAGCACGGATGTGTTAATTCCCCCGGGAAGCACAGGCTCGAGTTATCTGACACCAGCAGCCGAGCCAGGCATACTATTGCTTTCTACACACTGCACAAGCACAGCAGCTGGGATTCATTGGCACCTAGACCCCTGCATGTTAGTCTGTGGAGGGAGGTTTTTCATTACCCACTTGAACAGGGTGTGTGTGTAGGGAGAGTGAGGGTGATGGGGAAGTTGGGCTGGTGAAAAGAAATATTGCCCAGGTTCTGTCTAGGAGGGAAGGATGGGCCCATGATTAAGGAGCTAGCCTGGGACTCTGGAGAGGTGGGTGCAGTTCAGTGCTCTGGCACAGATTTCCTGTGGGCAAATCACTCTCTCTCTCTCTCTCTGCCCCAATTCCCCATCTGTACAGTGGGGGTAACAGCACTGCTCTGCCTCCTGAGAGCGTTGTGAGGCACTCAGAGGCGACAGGGATGAGGTCCATGGTAGTATCAAGGGAGCCTTCACCCTTAAAATTGCACCAAGGAACTGAATGTTAAAACCAAATCACTTCAGCAACCTCCCTCCCTCTAAAGCGCCCCAACCCTCCCATCAGCTGCTGATTCCCCTTTCCTCCCCAAACCGTCTTCCAATCCCCATGCCCAGCCAGAATACTTCCTGCTGGACCTGCATCCCCACCACCAGAAACTGTCCCCTCCAGCACATCCTGAGGTGGGCATGACAGAAAAAACTACGTGCAGGCATGCACTCTATCTAGATTCGCTGGTAGCTTCCGCTGCTATAGTAGGGATGCAACTCAAGTGTGGGTCCTGGGTCCCTCTGGCTGCTGGAACCCATTCACGGCTCCCATCGCCAGCTTCCATCCATTCAACCTTCCAGCTTCTAGTCGCCCTCCATGGTGAAAGCTCTTGCATTCCCTGAAAGCTAAAGCCAGTCCATATGAAATCGAAGTTCTCAAGCTGCCTTCGTGGCTTATTTTCTCCAAGAGTAATTAATGAAGGAAAAGCAAGGCCTAGAGCAGAAGGTTGGGCTTGCGGTTAACATGCTGGTCTCCACTGGAGGTGATCTTGATATAGTGCCCTGCTTCACTACTGATTCCTTAGCTAAGACCCTTAATTTCTCTGTGTCTCCAATCCCAATGGCCAAAATAGTGAGCTCTTTAAGGTCGGGACTGTTTCTTACAATGTGTTTGCACAGCATGTAACACATGGGGGCCTATCAGGGATACCATAATAATAGGACATTTCTTTATTCTTCGGGGGCTCTGTTGATTCCTCCCCAGCACAGGCTGCATGTGGCTCTTTCTTCTCTTCTTTAACTTTTGTAACAATTTTCCCAATATTTCCCCAGCTTTTCTGAGGTGCTGCTTCCCTGCCCCCAGACCCTCCCATGCACATGCTGTTACAATGCTGTGAGAGTAGGCCGTGTGACAGAGCCACACCTATACAGCGGTTTCAGCTGCTTCTCTTACAGATGCTTCCTTATTCCCTACGGCTTTTCCATGTGAAATCTCACCGCTTGCTTTGTCATCTGTGCTGCTTCTCGAAATTGCTGATGTAGAAACACTCACGGATGCTGGAAACATGAGCAAGAGTGGGAGCTCGTAGAGGACACAGCTGAGTACAAGCCCGGGAGACAGGTACTCTGTCTTTCTAGATTCCCCAATAACACCCTTCGTTGTGATGTTTGGTGCACCAAAGCTGTGGGTTCTGGACCATGCGCTGCACAGTAATATGCTAGGCCTACCACCTGCCTCTTGTTTTCCCTTAGGGAAGTTCTTTAGCTCAAGGAGCAGTGGCATCGCTTTTTGGTGCCTACGTTTCCCAGATTCAGTCTCTGCCTATGGCTGTGGTACTCGTAGGCATGGGTTGTGGCTCATTAGACATTAGAGCAAGCATGACCTTATCCATGTGCAGATCCAAATGCAGGACCCACCTCTTGGAGAAAACTTCCCCACCTCCCGCAGCAGTGGTGTCTCCATCAAAGCAACCCACAACGGCGAAATAAGAAGGGAATAAAGCAGGTGGCTTTAACATCATTGGTATGCTACGTATCACAGTGCTTGGGCTATAGGAGAATCATGCCTCACTAAACTGAAAGATTAAGGGCTTGATTCTCATTACATTAAAGTAGCAGTTCTCAGACTGTGGATCAGGACCCCAAAGTGGGTTGTGGCCCCATTTTAATGGCGTCGCCAGGGCTGGCTTAGACTTGCTGGGGCCCAAGACCAGAGTCGAAGCCTGAGTCCCACCATCCGGGCTGAAGCTGAAGCCCAAACCCCACCGCCTGTTGCCAAAGCCTGAGGGCTTCAACCCAGGGTAACAGGGCTCAGGTTACAGGCTCCCTGCTGGGACTAAGGCTTTGGCTTTGCCCTCCACATTCAGTGAAGCAGGAATCAGGCTTTGGTTCAGGCTTCGGTCCCCCCTCCCAGGGTCGTGTAGTAATTTTTGTTGTCAGAAAGGGGCCGTGGTGCAATGACGTTTGAGAACTGCTGCATTAAGGCCACTTTAGACTTCCAGAGCAGGGTAAAGGGGGCTGAGTATAGATTCCAAAGCCAGAAGGGACCATTGTGATTATCCAGGATAGCCTCAGACTAGATGATCACAACGGATCCTTTCTGGCATTGGATTCCATGAAGCTCTATTCTGGCAGCATAAAGGGGCTTAAAGTAATGAGAAACAAGCTCTTAATCTTCCAATTTAGCAAGACAGGATTCTCCTCTGACATACACTTGGCTTTACACCAATATACCTTCGGCTACATCAGCAGTTACTCCTGATTCATGCCATAGGGAATGAGAGGACAATCTGGACCTCTTACTGCAGAATTCCCCCTTTTTATAGAAATTAGTGATGAGCTTGCATTGTGAAGTTCAGATCCAGACCCTGATTCAATTTTGAATCCAACTGGGAACTAGAGTTCATGTCCATTTGGATTTGATGACCCCACAGTTCAGTCTATTTGCAAAATTCAGTTCTGCAACCAAAAGTGAACTCCCCTAATGTTCAGTGGCTTCAGATCCACTGTTTCACTTGAGTTTCTGTTGCACAGAAATCTAAAAAAGTCATTTCCTCTTCTGTTCCCCACAATAGCACTTGAGGCATTGACCTCGCAGCAGCAACAAGGGAAGAGAAAGCTCTGAGCGGCTCTTCCATCCTCAAACACCTCCCAACAAAGTTGCAAAGTTCGTTCCCACACAGAAAAAGTAGCATGTAATGTTAGCACTTCATAGAATCATAGAATATCAGGGTTGGAAGGGACCTCAGGAGGTCATCTAGTCCAACCCCCTGCTCAAAGCAGGACCAATCCCCAATTTTTGCCCCAGATCCCTAAATGGTCCCCTCAAGGATTGAACTCACAACTTCAGGGATATTGCACAGTACAGACAGATGTATCTATGTGATAGACCAGGAGAAAACAAATGGGTGTCATCTACACAGGATTCTTTCTTCCATGTATAAATATATATCCTGTTTTTCTTGCATTCACACCAGTTGAGACTTAGGGAATATGAGATCGATTCCTGTCTCTGTCACAGGCTTCTTGTGTGATCTTGGGGCAAGCCACTTAGTTTCTTTGAGCCTCCGTTCCCCATTTCCAAAGTGGAGACAATAATCCTCCTTTTCTCCCACTCTTTGCCTGGTGTATTTAGATTGTTAGCTCTTCAGGGCAGGAATCATCTCTTACTATATACAGCCTAGCAAAACAGGGTCCTGAGCTTGTTTGGAGTCTCCAGGTGCTATCATATTACAGATAAGAGTAATTTTTCTTCTGCTCAGTTAGACACACAGCTCTAGGCTTGATCACTTCTCTGTTTGCTACTTTCAGTGTTGTTTCCTGTATGCACCCATTGCAAACACAAGTACAAACCACAGCTATTCCTGTCCGTCATCTTCCGCATCATTTTTCAGGCTACTTTCTCAAAATACTCTGAGAAGCTGTTTGAGCCAGATAGAACGTATGCAGTTATTTATCTTGTGGGGGATATGATCATGCTTCCTGTGCCTGTCATAGGGTCCATTATCTCATGATCAGCTCTGCAGAGAGATCTGTGAAGTCTGGCTGAGCTCATGGCCTATCTCATACGCTTCTTCTTGACAACACTTCAGCACTTGCTGATGCCTTGTGAACCTAGTAGTTTAAGTAGTATGTCCCTCCAGTGCTGCCTCTGGCACCAGGAGTATCGCAGAACATTGGAGCTTCTGGGGAACACCACTGAGTCCTGCTATGGGTAGAGATGGTCAGGAATTTTTCAACAAAATGTTTTTTCTATCTCATTCATCCAAACCGAAACATTTTGTGGGAAAGGGTCAATTTGGACAAAACTTTCCCCCATGAGGGATGGAATTTTCTAGTCAAAACCAGAGAGTGCCCCCACAAATTGCTAATTGCCTGGAGGCCTATGGGACTCACACAGAGTAGGGGTGACCTGGATTCGTTTTCCTGCACTGCCTGATTTGGAGCAGGGACTTGAATCCAGGGGTCCCACATCTCCGGTGAGTGCCTGAGCAAGAGTCAGTCTTTGTCTTGCTTTCTCAAGATCTCCTGTTGGAGCTGTTCCACAATATGCAGTGGGCCAGAGAGAGATTCACTAGCTCAGTGGTTAAGGGGCTCCCTGGGTCTGTGAAAGAGCAGACTGCAAGTTTCTCCCCCCGAATGCTGGACTTGACTCTGGCCTCCCACGTTCCAAGTGACTGCCCCACCCACAAAGCCATTCTGGGGTGGATCTCTTGCTCTGTTTCCCTGCCATTTTTGGAAAGGTCTCCGTTTTGTCCCAGTGCAGAATGGGAAAGTCTTCGAAATCTCAAGCAGTTTTTTCAGATGAACAGAGTGGCTGCAGGGAGGTCCAATAACAAAGGAGCTGGGCGAGTAATAGCAAGATGGCTACAGAGAAACAGGAGGTAATTTATTAACTGGAATCCATCATATACAGTGTATGCTCATGGCATATAACGCAATGTACATGCATGGCTCAGAACATACAAGCGTGGCCCCCAATGTCCACATACGACATGCACCAGGGTTTGTACAGGTATGGGCTGCAGGCTGAGTCCTATTTATGGAGCTCATGCCACATATTCAAATTCTGCAGAATCTAAATTTCTATTTTAAGAAAGCCCAGCCCCCTCATCAAGTTACTCACCCTGATGAATGTGAAGGAAACCTTCCAAGGGTAAGCAATGTGGCACTTCCTTCCTGAGTCTGCAGGCAGCCTGAAGCAATGGCTCTGTGAGGTGCCAACTCAACTGCTCCCTCATTGGTCCTATTGGGGTGTTATCTCTGAAAGCTAATGATGGCTCTTGAAATGTCACCCGAACTATGTCCTGGCTGACCTTTTGGTAACGGGGTGAGGAAAGGGCACGGCAGTGAAATCTGCATGGGCCGGGTGTCGCTACAGAGAAGGAAATGCAGAGAGAAGAAAGAAGGAGAAATACGACAGGACTGGGGGAGAGAAACAAAGGAAGGAAGAGAAACAAAAGTCAGGAAGAGCAGTGGGCTAAAAGGGGAGCCTATTTTTCAACCCAGTGGTGTTGAAAGTTTCAGTAAAGCACCAAACCGGTAAGAAATAATGGTGCTTTATTTATGCTTTATCAGCTGGAGCTCTGCTGTGGTCCTCATTTTATGATACTGCCAGCCCACAAGTAAAAATACTCTCTTCCTAGAGGGAGTCTGATATCCCAGACACCTGCTGTATGTAATGTCTGTACATTGTCAGTCTGTAGTGGGATGCAGCTCTGGACTGACTGTAGGACATTAACTCTCTGCTACACCAGGTGTAGTAAGGGGCTGGTAGCAAGGCTACATTTATTCCCATGTAGGTTAATCTGGAAATTCCTTCTGCAGTTTACGATGGCTATTATCAGGTTGAGCATCTCTTGGGATGTGGAGGACCCCAGTTCACGTCCCTGCTCTGACTGATTTGAAGCAAAAAGAAAAGGAGTACTTGTGGCACCTTAGAGACTAACCAATTTATTTGAGCATAAGCTTTCATAAGCTACAGCTCACTTCATCGGATGCATACTGTGGAAAGTGTAGAAGATCTTTTTATACACACAAAGCATGAAAAAATACCTCCCCCCACCCCACTCTCCTGCTGGTAATAGCTTATCTAAAGTGATCACTCTCCTTACAATGTGTATGATAATCAGGTTGGGCCATTTCCAGCACAAATCCAGGTTCCCCCCCCCCCCCCCCCACACACACACACAAACCCACTCTCCTGTTGGTAAGAGCTTTCAAATAGATTTGAAGCAAGGAATCAGACCTGCCTCTCCCACATCCCATTTGAGTGTCTCACCCACCAGGCTGTTCTAGGGGTTGTCTCACCTGCGTTTTTTCATGCCAGAATCCCAAAGGCCTCATTTTCGCTCCACATCGGAACAAAAACAAATTCCAAAGCCTCCATGTTCTCGTTGTTCTCTGGCCAGCCCTACAGGCGGCAGCCATCACTCGGAGGGTACTGTCAAAGTTCTCAGCCCCCAGCAGCTCCCATAGTGATTAGGGTTACTACCTGGTCAGTATTTGACCGGCCTGGCCGGGTTTCTTCTTGTAGATTTGCCAGTTGCCGGAAAAGTAATTTAATCTGCCAGGAGTTTTTTTACGTGGGTCTAAAGATTTGCATTATTATCACAGTGTTGTTATCTAATGTTAAAAGTTTCTGTGTCTGCTGTTCTCACTAACGCAGTTTAAGCAATAACAGATCAAAACTGTTGAAAATACAGCAGCTGTCTGCCCAGCAACACGCACGCGGTGCACCCTGTGTGCGACAAGGTTTGAGTCACAGGACAGGGTGGAGAAGTGCTATGTTGTTAATCTTATCTATGTGTGTTATCTCTCTAGATACTGTAAGTGGCTGTTGAAGGGGTGGGGTTGAGGAGTTGCCTTGGGTGGGGGGTGTTGGATGGGGGTTTTTTTGCATTTCAAAGGTGGTAACCCTAAATTGAGCTGAGCTCTTTGGAAAATCCACCCCCTTCTCTTTAGGCCTACATGAGCACCAAGCTCTTTTGAACATCAACAATCTTTGATGTTTGAAATAAATTCCTCACCACAGAGCCTACAAGGGGGTTGAGGAAGAAGCAGAGTGTTATGGTGAAAGCACAGGACCGGGGCTGACTGAGTTCTTTCCCTCGCTCTCCCACAAATTCTGTCTGTGACCTTGGGGAGGTCCCATCGGTCTGTGCCTCGGTTTCCCCTCAGTCTCTCACAGAGCAGTTTCAGCAAAAACAACGAGGAGTCCTTGTGGCACTTTAGAGACTAACAAATTTATTTGGGCGTAAGCTTTCATGGGCTAGAACCCACTTCATCTGATGCATGGAGTGGAAAATACAGGGGTAGGTATAAATACATGAAAAGATGGGAGTTGCCTTACCAAGTGTGAGGTCAGTCTAACGAGACAATTCAATTAACACCAGGGTACCAAGGGAGGAAAAATAACTTTTGTAGTGGTAATGAGAGCAGTTTCAATCCATTAATGTTTGTATAGCACTTGGAGACTCTGAGGCGGGTTGTGCAGTAGGAATTCCAAGCAGTAGTGATCTCTGGAAACTGGTTGATAAGAAATTGGCAGGCTGCCTGCATAACCATCTCCTCTGTTTTGCTCTTCTAGGTCATGAGCATACTGCTCTTGATTGAGTACTCGATGGAGGTGGCTACTGGGAAAGGCTACTGCAAAGTCCTGGACAAGGATTACTACATAATTGGTAGGTTCAGTAGATGGAAGAGAAGCCAGAGGAGAAGCTGAGAGGGCTGCATTTGAGAGGGTGCATTCAGTCCAAGGTTGTTTCTTCTCCAAATCTTCTTCAAACAAGTTGTCAGATGCTGCAGTTTAGAACTGAGGGGCGTGAGCTGAAAACTTCAGACCCAGATCCGACCTAAAACAGATACATAAATTAGGGAGTAAATAGTAATAATCCTCTGGTTTTTTTGTATACTGGGAGAGAGCTTTCCAACCACAGATCTCAAAGCCCCTGGCTAATATTAATTGATTAAATCTCATAACAGCCCTGAAGTAGGTGAAATTTTTCTGAATTTCAAATTTTCAATGATGTTTTTCTGCAAAAATGCAATTTTTGATCAAAACAAGACCAATTTTTATCAGTTTTTTATTAGCTACAGAGCTGATTGAAATTTTTCAATGATCCAGATCTGTAATGTTAACATTTCGGGGGGGGGGGTGGGGGTGAGGGGCGGGAAATGAAATTTGAATAACTAGTAGAAAAGTCCCACAATTTTGTTTTTATTTTTTTCAACCAGCGCTACCTGGCATGTCTATAGGCATTGTTGTTCACATAAATGTATATGCTGCTTAGCAACATTTTTGAACCGCTGTCAAATATAAAATGTTCCCACAAGTAGTGATGTATAAAAATGATGATTTGTTTCCAAAAATTTTTTGAAAAAAAAAATTAATTTAGTGACAATACATTTCACATTTTACCAACCCTGAATTAAATGGCCAGTTTTAGCAGCAGGGAAGATGTCAAATTATCATGAAGTTTCCATACAAAAATAAATTGTTATCCAATCTAGATATTGCGTTTCACAAACCTTGGGATTTCTGCTTAAAAACAGAATGATTTTTTGTGTGAAAACAGTACTATTTTTTAACAAAACAAAATTAAAAAGGCCAAATTTGGCATATATTCCCTCTACCCACTCCCCTCCCAAAGTTGCAGTATTTTGCAAATTTGCAATGAAATCCCGAACGCTTGCATTTGAAGGTGCATCACAAATATTTCACAGAGTTCTATTCATGAGATTGTTGGCATTTCTTTTTCTGGTCAGACTGGAAATACCACAAAGAGCAACTTTTATAGTTCCAGAAATTAGAAGTGAAAACAATGTGTTTAAACACTGCAAAATACTCAGCTTGAATTCAAATACAGAAATGGAAGAAGATTTGGGAAATTCATTGCCCCCCCCCCCAAAACCTGGTTCTCTCACTCGTCCTCAACGCCTGCTGTTCTGTGTGTAAATTGCACCAGAGTGGAGTGTGTTAATAATACCCTAGAATGTTGTGAAACTCTTTACCATTTCCTGTGAGTCAATTTACACCCCTTCAGCTTTTGCTTTCCCATGAGAATTAACTAAAAGTGCACACATTTGTATTTAAACTTTTAATTTCATTATAGTTCTCAAAAGCTTTGCAGCAACAACTTGCACATTTCTAATGTGTGATATCATGTACTACAGAAATGTAAAACAAACAATAGTGGAAGAGAAGAGCTGAGGGACAATTTTAACCCACATGGGAGATTTTCAAAGGCGTTAGGTGTCCAGATCTCATTGACTTTCAATGGGAGTTGCATCTTTATTTGGTCTTTGTGCCTCTTGGAAAGGCCAAACCTCTAATACGCCTTAATTCCATTTGTGGTGGGTTAATTTCCTTTGTTTTTGTTTTAATTCATATATAAAAATGTATGACTGCAGTAATAATGACTAGGAGTTGTCATCACAATCTCGATGGACTCATTCAGGGGAAGCAGCAGAGCTATTCAGGAAAACAGTGTGCGTGCAGCTTTTGTCATATGGACCAAAACCCCCTGCACTGGAGGCAGAACACGCTTGAAGGACCGTTAGGTTTATTTCTCTTGCCAATCCTGTCCTGCCCTTGAACCCAGCTGTTCAGAAGCAGCACTCTGCAGTGTATCAACAGCCCAACAACCTAAATATCCATCTCCAGCAATCAGCACATGTGACTATTAAAACCACAGTTTACGAGCCCTGCCTGCATTCCCCCGGCCAGTTTATTGGGCCATAAAATAGAAACAGGCCTCTTTGCATTCAAGGGGAACATTAGGAGTCATTCAAAGTCCCTTCTAGCTGCATTCAGCACACTAGCTCTGATGTGGCCAGAAGTTAATCAAAACACACATTTGGCAAACAAAACCTGTTTTTTTATTAGTCCCCTTGCTATGGTTGCAAAGGCCCAGTGTAGGCTTCATCAGACCACCGTGGCGTACACTGTTGATACCACATTTGCAATGAGAGAGGACTTTTATTTCATAACATACTTCTCCCTGCTCATGAAATTCCTGGGTATCTCTGGGAGACTCAGCTGGGGGAGCAAGCAGTGATGCATAGAAACAGACGCGCGCGCGAGAGAGAGAGACCATGTTTATTCATTCGCTGGCATGTGTGTTTGTATAAATCATGGACTGGGGCAGTCTCATGAGATACACACACCAATTTGGGGAAGCTTTCACCAGCAGCAGTGAAATCCCCAAGCAAAGTGGACAGGCGGGGGGGAACTATCCTCTTCAGATATGCACAGAGGTCTTCAATGGCAGCTTAGACCATGGGTTTGGGGCTGGGAGAGGGCAGGAAGCATGTCTAGTGTGACTGTGACTACACACCAGCCAAATCCCCCCATGTGAGTGGGAGGCAGGATCCAAAAGCCGAAACCCCTATAAAGGCAAAGGAGGACGTTGTTACTGTCGCACACCGTGGGCTGTTGTAGCACCTGTAGAGGTGCTCCCTGCCCCGGGGAATGGAAAGGAGAATTCTGCAGAGTAGATAGGAACTCAGGTCTGGCACTGTGGATCCAGATTTGATCCTTCACGTGAGGGTGTTTGGGAGCAAAAAAGACATGATTCTATCAATTCAAGCCCCCTGCAATACAAACCACAGGTGCAGAGTGAGTCTAGGGAAGAACAGATATAGCAACGCCCAAGAATGAGTCTCAGTCCATAGAATCACAGAAGTTGGACATGGAAAGATCGTATTAGGCTTTTCCCTTATAGTCTATTCTCCAGTGCTTCATCCACCACAGAAGTAAATGTCCCACGCAATGGGTATTCTGCTACTTGTTTTGGGAGACAATTTGCCCAGCTTAACACCCCTTGCAAAATATTTATCTTCCACTGACAACATATCTTTATATAATTCCCTGGTTAACTGTGTCATGTCCCTGGCTAGCAGCTGCTCCGTATAGAGGGTAAGAGCCTACTACTGGTGGCACATGGCAGAGGTGCTTCTTTAGCTCATGGGATGGAGGCAACTGGATTTAGCAGTGAAGGTCCTGCGTTCAATTCCACCTGAGGAGAAGTCATTATGTTGAAGTCAAAGCTTTGACTTATGGGACCAAATCCTCCAGTCTTTAACTCAGTTAAAATTTCCATTGAGCACTGATTGACTAAGTAGTTCTGGCCCATGATTTGAAATGCTTCTGTGTTGCGTTGGGATCTTAATATTATTATTATTTATTAGCGGACATCACCACCAGCTTCCTGTTGATCTTCATGCTGTTTATCATCAGCTTCTACCTTCTTTATGGAGTGGTGAAGGTATGTCATTTTAAAATAACTTTCACTCTTGTTTTTGTAGGGATGTGGTGGGGGGGGGGATTATTTACAATTTCAAACCCATTGAACTGGTCACTCACAAATTTGCTCAAAGTCTGGCTGTGCCTACTAGGGCTAGGGGGGGAATTTTCCATCAAAATCATTTTTAATGGAAAATTGGGTTTTCAATTAAATGATTTTTTCATGCCAAGAGTCTGCTTTCCACAGACAATTAAGATTTTTTGTTGAAATATTACAGCCGAAACCTAAAATATTGTTGATTTGGAAATGCTGCCGTGGTGCCGAATTGCAGTTGTTCTCCTACATGGGCTGGTCAGACTACATCTCCCATAATGCACCATAGTCAGCAACTCCCATGATACAACTGTCCCCCCTCTCCAATAAGAGAAACCATGGTGCATCATGGGAGATATAGTCTGACCAGGGTGCTTAGCCTAGAGAGGAGAACAGCAGCTTGAGGCCCCCAAACTACAATTCCCATGAGGCAAAGTGGCAGAATTTCCAAATTGAAATATTTCAGCTTTCAAATTGCCATAAAAAAATCTAAATTTTCCATGGCAAAAAAACAAAAAAACAAACCCTATTTTTTGAACAGCTCTCATGTCTATAAGGTAGATTTCTAACACACCTGTCACATTAATATCTAGAGTTTGGTGTGGAATTTCTTGCCGGGGGGTGTGTGTGTGTAATTTTTTCTAGCTATAACAGCACAATAGCACTATAATAGCCCTTTCTAATCAATCCCACTTGAATAGAAATAATCAGTTGCCTGCTCTCTCTCTCACAGAATAGGGAACGCCTCTTGATTCCATTCCTGGCTTTGCAAATCATGGATTTTCTCCTCACCCTCTTCACAATCATCAGTTCCTATATTCAAGTCCCTGAAATGCTGTCATTTGCATCCATTAGCCATGTGGTAAGTAAGAAGCATGAGCCCACTTTCAGGCTGCCGGGGTGCAGATATATAGCACAATACGTGAAACTAAACTTGATGGACTAGACAAAGGCCCCAGAGAAGCAGGAAGGCTAGTCCAATAGTTAGGATTGTCACCAGGGTCTTTGGAGACATGGGTTCAAGTCTCTGCTCCGCCACAGACTTCCTTTGTCACCTTGGGCAAGTCACTTAGTTTCTCTGTGCCTCAGCTCCCCACCTGTACCCTGGGGCTACTAGTACTTCCTTCCCTCACAGGATAACTGCATTAAAAAGATGATGAGCTGCTCCGAAGCTACTGTGTTAGGGCTATATAAATACCCTAAGGCAGATAGGCTAGTGAGCTACTCTGACATAGGACCCCTAGCAGGATACTTGGTGCGCTATATGAACAAGGGGTGAATGTCTGGCCCCACTGAACTCAATGGGTGTTTTGCCATTGATTTAAATGGAGCCAGGGTTTCACCCCCAAAGTCCATTGCTAATCTTACAACCCTGTGTAACTGGAATCTCTGCTCCACTGCAGGAATCATTCATTTAATATTCATCACATTTCCTATAACCTCACTTGCCTGATTCATCACACTCGATGTAATTTATTTACAGTAATAAAAGCAAAGTGACAGCCGGTTGAGGGTTGGCCAGGGGAACATTTGTGTCTAAGATGATGGACCGGAGAGAGGTCTGACAGTGGAACTAGAGAGTACTTTAAAGGGAAACTGTAGTGATGAATTCTCCTCTCATGCCATTGATAACTAAATACATATATTTCATCTCTGGTCAAAAGTCAAACTTCAGGCCTAAACAGTAAGCATCAAACATGATATTTAGGCATCAAAATCAGGAGCAATTTTCAGAGATGTTGAAAGCCAGCAGCTCCCATCAGCAGCAGCCCAGAAACTCTGAGAACTGGGTTTTTGCCTGAAATTCGCCCATTTATTGGGTGCCTAAATATGGGTTTTGCTGCCTCTCCTGCCTACATCCCCAATACCCCAAGTCTGAAAAATTTTGGCCTGCTTATATACTACACTTTCTAGACTGTTTTTCGGAAAACTTTTATGGGTGACAGGCCTGATTCACCATTGCCCTTCCCCCTTGTGCCATCAGGTGCCCTAGTGCAAAACAGGGGTAAAACACCACATTTTACATCCACTTTGTACTGGGGTTAACAATCATGCAGGGGACCAGCTCCCCATTGGCAGTCAGGGTATGTCTCTATGGCAGTCAGAGGTATGACTAACACATACCCAAGCTAGCTTTGATCTAGCTAGCTCCAATAAGAATATCACTGAAGCTGCAGCAGCGTGGGCTCGCTGATCAAGTACGTATCCAGGGCCCCAGGCATAGGGGGTGTTGTACAGCCCATGCTGACACGCATGCTGCCATGACTTCCCTGCTCTGTTACCCAAGCTATCTAGATGAAAGCTAGCATGGGTATGTCTACACATGCTGCAGTCACACCTCTGACTGCAGTGTAGACAGACCTTAAGGTCTGACATGCTGATAGCAGTGTAGACATAACTTAATCTGGAGCACCTCAGCAGCATAAAGGCACCTTCAAGTGCCACTTAAATTTGAGTCCACTTGAAGGTCTATTTACACTGTCAGAGTGGCATAAAGGGGTTGTGGCATAAAAGAGAGTAAGGCCCAAGTGCAGGATAAAGGAGAATCAGGCCCTTTATAGCTAAGGAAACACCCACAATTTTGGCTCTTTCATTTAACCAAAAATAAAGCCTTGATCACTCTGGCATTTTTGTCTCTGTAGAAAGCACACACGAAGTTTCCCTTCCTGGCCGTGCAATTACTGGATTTCTGTCTGAGCGTCTTAACGCTTTGTAGTTCCTACATGGAGGTCCCAGGCTACCTCAGCTTCCACTCAGCGAACCAAGAGGTAGGTAATAAATGAACGACAAGCATGAGCCTGGACAACAAGTGTCATGTTGTGCTTTAGCCTATCAGGGAAATCAGCAAAATGTTCATCCAGTTTTTTTCTGTTTTGAAAAATGTTTCTTTAAGACTTGCTGTTAGGGCAGCACCCCCAGCTCTGCTCTGCTCAGTGCCAAAGGTCATCTGTAGGGAGGGATGAAAGTAACCTAAGAGACTTACCACTACGCAGGGGGGCCGGGGTCCTGAGCAAGGTCAGGGGGTGGCTCAACCGGAAGGGGTGGGGCTAGGATGACCAGATGTCCCGATTTTTGGGTCTTTTTCTTATATAGGCTCCTATAACCCCACACCCCCGTCCCGATTTTTCACACTTGCTGTCTGGTCACCCTAGGTGGGGCCTCGGGCGGAAGGGGCAGGGCTTGGGACGGACTCTCCCAGCCAGCCCTTCAGTGCGGCCTGGAGGCAATTTAAAGGGCTCCCGGCCACTGCCACCATCGCTTTCCCTGGGCTCCGGCAGCAATTTAAAGTGTCCGGGGTAGCAACAGCCGGGAGCCCTGGACCCTTTAAATCACCACCGGAGCCCCATGGTAGCAGCAGCAGCAGTGGGGAGTCCCGGGGCTCTGGCAGCGATTTAAATTGCCGGGCCCCGGGGAAGCTGCCCCCTGCCAGTACGGTCGGCTTTATACCAGCTCGGACCGTACCAGCTTACTTTCATCTCTGTCTGTAGGACTTTCTAATCAACATCACTGTGCCCTTCCCTGACAGTTTGCTTGTGCAGTCATCATTTCTTAAAAGCACAACTCGTTTTGCTGCGTCAAATTTTGTGGGTGTAAATTAAATCGGCAAAACTGGGAGGCTGGGAATCGGCCTCCCTGAGGACATACCTTCACTAAGACTCTGATTCAGCAAAGCGCCTAAGCTAGGGTTACCAACTTTCTACTTGCACACAACTGAACACCCTTGCCCCGCCCCTATTCTGATGCCCCAGCCTCGCCCCTTCTCTGAGGCCATGCCCCCTGCTCACTCCACTCCCCCCTCCCTCTGTCTCTCGCTTTCCCCACCCTGACTTACTCACTCAGGGCTCCAGGGTGGGGCAGGGGGTTGGTGTGTGGGGGTGTGTGAGGGCTCCAGCTGGGGGTGCAGACTCTGGTGTGGGGCTGGAGATGAGGGGTTTGGGGTGCAGGAGGGGGCTGAGGGCTGGAGGTGTGAGTTCCAGGGTGGGGCCAGAAATTAGGGGTTCAGGATGCTTGAGGGGGCTCCAGGCTGCGGCAGGGGATTCAGGTGCAGGGTTGGGGGTTTGGGCTCTGCCTGGGGGTGCGGGCTCTGGTGTGGGACCAGGGATGAGGGATTTGGGATGCAGGAGGGGGCAACAGGCTGGGGCAGGAGGTTGGTGTGTGGGAGTGTGTGAGGGCTTCAGCTGGGAGTGCAGACTCTGGTGTGGGGCTGGAGATGAGGGGCTTGGGGTGTAGGAGGTCTGCTCCAGGCTGGGACCAAGGGGTTCAGGGTGCAGGAGGGGGCTTCGGGATGGGGAAGGGGAGAGGGGTGCAGAGGTGGGGAGGGCTCCAGCTAGGGGTGCAGGCTCTGGGTGAGGCTGGTGATGAGGGGTTTGGGGTGCAGGAGGGTGATCCAGGCTGGGATCAAGGGGTTCGGAGGGCGGGAGAGGGATTGGGGCTGGGGCAGCAGGTTGGGGCACAAGACGGGGTCAGGGGTGCAGGCTCCGGATGGCACTTACCTCAAGCAGCTCCCAGAAGCAGCGGCATGTTCCCCTTCTGGCTCCTATATGGAAGTGCGGCTAGGTGGCTCTGTGCACTTCCCTGTCCGCAGGTGCCGCACCCGCAGCTCCCATTGGCCGTGGTTCCCAGCCAATGGGAGCTGCGGAGCCGGTGCTTGAGGTGGGGGCAGCATGCAGAGCCCCCTGGCTACCCCTACATGTAGGAGCCAGAGCGGGGACAGGCCGCTGCTTCTGGGAGCTGCAGGGAGCCATGGCAGCCAGGGAGCCTGCCTTAGCCCTGCTGTGCCACTGACCAAACTTTTAATGGTCTGGTAAGCAGTACTGACCAGAGCCACCAGGGTCCCTTTTCAACCAGGCATTCCAGTAAAAAAACAGACACCTGACAACCCTAACCTAAGCACATACCAGGTCCAAGCCTATTCAGCAAACCAATTAAACATGATTAACTTTAGCCACAAGCTTAAGTGCCATTAACTTCAGTGGGTTGGGATCAGCTTTTAGATAACAAATCAATGAATTAAAATTAAGTGAAAATATTCAGGCCAGTTGAAAATTTTCCATCAAAACTGTTTTCCTGTGGAAAATTGAGGTTTTCGTGAAACTAGATTTTTCATGAAAAGTGTCTGCTTTCTGCAGAAAATTTTTTGTTGAAAAATAGAGAATCTGAAAACTGAAATATTTTGGCAAAAAAAGAAATACTTCAGCCAAAACCGGCACTATTTCTGATACACAGAGGGGACAGCAAGGTGCATGATGGGAGTCTGATCATGGAGCCTGGTCTATTGCAGAGACTGGGAGCATGAGGCACCTGAACTATAGCTCCCAGGAGGCACTGCAGCAGCATTTCAGAATCAAAATATTTGGTTTTGGCCAAAATATTTTATTTTTTGGTTAAAATATGTTGGGGATTGATTCCTCCCTGCCCCCCCCCCCCGTCCAAAAACTTGAAATTTTCCATTGAAAATGTAGATCATTTTTTTGTTTTGTTTCATTTTTTTGATATTTTCTGTTTGGGGTGGGAGGGGCATTCTGACCGGCTCGAGATCTGCCTTTGCTGATCAGAGCAAGGCATTTTGCCCATGGAGATGCCATTACACATTTCCCTGTCAGAGTGGGTGCAATTAAAGGTGGGGGCTTAGCCAGGGTTAATCAAAGCCCCGATTCAGGCCAGGAAGCACTGGCAGACACCTGATTATCAACAAGAAATGAAAAACTGTCTCTTATGGATTACTACTTTCCCACTTCAGCAGAACCAGAATGTTTGGTCCTTTAAGTCATGAAAGCTTTCCCTGATAACAGGGAAAACAAGGAATGTGTCTCCCAGGAATCAGACCAAAACTGTCAACTGATTTCATCTGGCCCTTGATGTTGGAATAGAGACATATGACTATCATGGGCACTTCCCTTTCCTTTCAGAGCTTCCTGCCAAGCCAGGAGAAGTTGTCTCCCGAGGAGTATGCCAAAGTGATGATCACCTTCACCATCACATTCATCGCTGTCCTCCTCCTAAAGGTAACTCACCATATGCTGGAGGGTAGGGATAGGATATAGAGGGACCTAGACAAATTAAAGGATTGGGCCAAAAGAAATCTGATGAGGTTCAACAAGGACAAGTGCAGAGTCCTGCACTTAGGACGGAAGAATCCCATTCACCGCTACAGACTAGGGACCAAGTGGCTAGGCAGCAGTTCTGTAGAAAAGGACCTAGGGGTTACAGTGGATGAGAAGCTGGATATCAGTCAACAGTGTGCCCTTGTTGCCAAGAAGGTTAATGGCATTTTGGGCTGTATAAATTGGAGCATTGTCAGCAGATTGAGGGACGTGATCATTCCCCTCTATTCGACATTGGTGAGGCCTCATCTGGAGTACTGTGTCCAGTTTTGGGCCCCACACTACAAGAAGGATGTGAAAAAATTGGAAAGTGTCCAGCGGAGGGCAACAAAAATTATTAGGGGGCTAGAGCATATGACTTATGAGGAGAGGCTGAGAGAACTGGGATTATTTAGTGTGCAGAAGAGAAGGATGAAGGGGGATTTGATAGCTGCTTTCAACTACCTGAAAGGGGGTTCCAAAGAGGATGGATCTAGGCTGTTCTCAGTGGTATCAGATGACAGAACAAGGAGTAATGGTCTCAAGTTGCAGTGGGGGAGGTTTAGGTTGGATATTAGGAAAAACTTTTTTAAGAGGAGGGTGATGAAGCACTGGAATGCGTTACGTAGGGAGGTGGTGGAATCTCCTTCCTTTGAGATTTTTAAGGTCAGGCTTGACAAAGCCCTGGCTGGGAGATTTAGTTGGTGTTGGTCCTGCTTTGAGCAGGGGGTTGGACTAGATGACCTCCTGAGCTCCCTGCCAACCCTGATATTCTATGATTCTATATTGCCTGGTGTCCCAAGCAAATGTTTGCTGCCTCATGAGACATGAGGAATTTGCTCCTCGTCTCCAGTCCTGCCATTAGAGGCACTTAGTGAGCTCAACAGGAGCTGTGCACGTAAAGCAGAGCCTAGATACTGGAGACAAGTGTAGGAGAGAGGTCTGAGATTCAAATGATTCTGTTCCCTACCTCTGCAGACTGCAGACATGAAACAAAACCTCTCCAAGGCTCCATCTCTCCCCACTCTTTATAGATGACACCAGCACATCAACCTCCAGGAGATTCATGAGTTGGGAACAAAAGATGAGGGGCAGTTTGGCTGTTGTGTGCCAAAATAAATCACATCAGTACACAGTGGGTCAGATTCTTGGCTGGTTCAAATCGGTGTAGCTGCACTGACATCAGTGGAGCTTACTCCAGTTCACATCAGCCGAGCTGGGGGGGCTGGGGCTGCCCTAACATGTAATTAAAAGCCCACCCACTCCTAAATCCCCCTGGCCTTTTAGAAAATCCTTTTGCAGTGGAGTTTTCTAGTCATCTGTTGATGGCTCAGCGAACAGGTTTTTAATTGACTAGTTTCAGACCATTTCAGAAAACCACAGACATCTCCAGCTATTCCAGCAGATGCTACCTGAATGAAAATGCTATTTTCAAGTAGAGATTTTTTTTTATTAAGATTCTTCCCAGGCAGCCAGACTAGCCAATATGAAGCACAATATCTTATCTGATTGCACTTCTGACATGACTTCATCATATCTTTTAATACTAGCAGAGCAGGGAGTGGGGCCTGAGGGCAGTGTAGAAATCTGACTGGCAGGACTGGCATAGCACTAGGGGCATTCCAGCAGAAGGCTTAGTGCCCCTGGCAAATAGAACTCGGCTTGAATTTACTACATGGTTAGCTAGATGGGTATGCAACATATCATGGATTTTCACCACAAAGCTTTCCTCCTCGTGTGCTGGAGACAATAGACAGAAGGGTATGTGAATGTGACTCAGCTCCTCTGAGATGGGGCAGTATAATGCCAGTGTGTGTGTGTGTTACACCAGTAAAATCCAGACTTCAATGGAGCTATGCCAGTCTGCATCAGGTGAAGATCTGGCCCATAGTGGCATGAATAACTCTTAAGTTGTGCATGGCTAGGGCTGGTGCCCAGTGAGTATCTGATTTCTTTGCTGGGGGATGTGATAGTAGCAACTGAATTCAACATGGCCACTTGCTCAATGAGTCATTGTGCTTGAGAGGAGTCGAAACACCCTGGGGTTGAACTTCAGCTGGTACAAATCAAGATTAACTTCAGTGGAGTCAATAGAGGTACTCTGGTGCTAGTGAGAGGAGACTTGGGCCCTATGAGGTGGGTAGTGTCACAAATAGATTTCCGCGATGTGTGCCATACGAAGGGGAATCCTGAAACTTTTGCCTGTTGTAATATGGGGTCACTGCATGTAAGAGGTTGAGAATGGCTGGCATCATCATCACCATGCGGCACGTAGGGGCCCATTGTGCTAGGTGCCGTACAAACAAAGAACCAAAAGATGGTTCCTGGCCCAAAGAGTTTACAATCGTAGACAAGAGACAACAGATGGGTACAGAGGGGACTACAAGGACCTAAGGTATAAATATATTTTATCACATCCCTGTAAGGCATCTCACAGCTTGACTGATCTCACTGTTAGGAAGTTACATCTGCTTTTCAGATTAAATTTACCTTTGAGGGGGCTCTCACTCGCCATGGCAATGACAGGTGAATCTCTGCTACTCCTGACTGACAGCATAATGCAACTCTGCTCCCTGAAATTGACAAAGACATGTCACCTAGAGCTCCACAGTCCGGATGCTGTGATATTCTCTTCACTTTCCTCTGGTGCATATTGACACTGAGGGCTGGATGCAGAAGCAGCCGTGGCTATTCAAATAAGGGACAAGTTCCAAGTGAGAGAGTTTTGATGAGGATCATGGTTACAAATGGAAATATTGTAGATCTAAAAAGGCCATTTGGTCCATTTAAGCTCATTAGTTTCAATTCACCGTTCCCCTCCAGGAAAGCATCTCAAGGCCCCCTGGGCCAACCCAGTATCTTTTTGCCTCAATTGCCTTGCCTATTGGCCCACTGCAAGCATTTATTGTCCTTCCATTCAAACATCGTGGTTCCTGTATATCTGGTGCCATCTATTCGCCTTCTAACTTGACATTAATGCCCCATAGCTCTGTCCTCTACACTCCATTCCAAAACAGAACATACCGTGCAGGAAAGCAGGCTATTGGCGAGAGAAGAGAGGGTCATGACTAGGGCCCTACCAAATTCACAGTCCATTTTGATCAATTTCATGGCCAGAGGGTTTTAAAATTGGTCAATTTCACATTTTCAGCTGTTTACATCTAAAATTTCACAGTGTTGTAACCCTGGGGGTCTCAACCCAAAAGGTACCCGGAAGTGGACCTATCTCCCCCTCTTCTCCCCCCGCCCCCAGAGCTGCCATGCAAGGGAAGGACAAGTCCTGTCTCTCCCAAACCCAGCAGGGACTTGCAGCTAGGAGCCCCCTGGCTGGGGCACTCCCAGAAGCAACAGGGAGATCAGATTTCATGGGGAAGGGCTTATTTCATGGTCTGTGACATGTTTTTCACAGCCACGAAATTGGTAGGGCCATAGTCATGGGTTCTATTCCGCTGTATGCCACTAACTTCCTGGGTGACCTATAGCAAGTTACTTAACCACTCTGTGACTTGGGTTTCCCATGTGCAGAGTGAGCCAGACAGCCTGGTGGTTAGGGCACTAGCCTACAATGTAGAAGACATGGGTGCAGTTCCCTGCTTTGTCATAGATTTCCTGTGTGACATTGAGCCAGTCACTTAGCCTCTCTGAGCCTCAGTTACCCATCTGTGAAATGGAGCACAGGAGGCTAAATATATTAAAGGTGGGCAGTGCTTAGCGATCTACAGATGAAAAGTGCTAGATGTTATACTTATCTATCCCCTGGGGCAGGGAGAGGCGATCATTATCAAGTGCTTTGAGATCCTCAGATGAAGAAAGCTTTAGAGATGCAAAGTGTTGTTGGTATTATTAAAATTATTGCCTATTGTTCAAGCGCTGCTATACAGGCTTTTCTGGAGATGACGGGTGTACAGGAGAGGAGGAAAACAGAGGGCCAGAATGGCAGAGCATCCCCTTCCAGAGCCGTATATTTCCTCCCCATCCATGTACACTAATAGATACCTGGGTCTGATGAAGACTTAAATATGTTGTATCATAAAGCTAACTCGCTTCCCCTCCACCACCCACAGGGAAAAGCACAGAGGAGCTATCAGAAACAAATCTGCAGGCATGGTGGGGGATGGGAGGCAGGTGGGGATTCTTAACGTACTTTAAAAATCAATTGTCGGTGTCATTTCTTATGACTATTAGTTCTTTATTAGCGTGAGATCAGGCATGGGCAGTTCAATACCCCCTCAACACCCGGGAAGAATTAGTAGGGGAAGCAAAAGTGGATGGGAACCTGGGAGGCAGTGACCATGAGATGGTCGAGTTCAGGATCCTGACACAGGGAAGAAAGGAGAGCAGCA
This sequence comes from Chelonia mydas, assembly GCF_015237465.2. Lineage (NCBI taxonomy): Eukaryota > Metazoa > Chordata > Testudines > Cheloniidae > Chelonia > Chelonia mydas. The sequence goes on along the minus strand of NC_051259.2, from coordinate 14,370,724 downwards.
GAATACGGACCCTGGACTTCAGAAAAGCAGATTTTGAAAACCTCAGGGAACTGATGGGCAAGAGACCCTGGGAGAATAACGTGAGGGGGAAAGGAGTTCAGGAGAGCTGGCTGTATTGTAAAGAATCCTTATTGAGGTTACAGGGACAAACCATCCCGATGTGTGGAAAGAATAGTAAATATGGCAGGCGACCAGCTTGGCTTAACAGTGAAATCCCTGCTGATCTTAAACACAAAAAAGAAGCTTACAAGAAGTGTAAGATTGGACAAATGACCAGGGAAGAGTATAAAAATATTGCTCGGGCATGCAGGAGTGAAATCAGGAAGGCCAAATCACACTTGGAGTTGCAGCTAGCAGGAGATGTTAAGAGTAACAAGAAGGGTTTCTTCACGTATGTTAGCAACAAGAAGAAAGTCAAAGGAAGTGTGGGCCCATTACTGAATGAGGGAGGCAACCTAGTGACAGAGGATGTGGAAAAAGCTAATGTACTCAATGCTTTTTTTGCCTCCATCTTCACGAACAAGGTCAGCTCCCAGACGGCTGCACTGGGCAGCACAGCATAGGAAGGAGGTGACCAGCCCTCTGTGGAGAAAGAAGTGGTTTGGGACTATTTAGAAAAGCTGGACGAGCACAAGTCCATGGGGCCGGATGCGCTGCATCCGAGGGTGCTAAAGGAGTTGGCGGATGTGATTGCAGAGCCATTGGCCATTATCTTTGAAAACTCATGGCGATCAGGGGAAGTCCCGGACAACTGGAAAAAGGCTAATGTAGTGCCCATCTTTAAAAAGGGAAGGAGGAGGATCCGGGGAACTACAGGCCAGTCAGCCTCACCTCAGTCCCTGGAAAAATCATGGAGCAGGTCCTCAAGGAATCAATTCTGAAGCACTTAGAGGAGAGGAAAGTGATCAAGAACGGTCAGCATGGATTCACCAAGGGCAAGTCATGCCTGACTAATCTAATTGCCTTCTATGACGAGATAACTGGCTCTGTGGATGAGGGGAAAGCAGTGGATGTGTTTTTCCTTTACTTTAGCAAAGCTTTTGACATGGTCTCCCACAGTATTCTTGCCAGCAAGTTAAAGAAGCATGGGCTGGATGAATGGAATATAAGGTGGATAGAAAGCTGGCTAGATTGTTGGGCTCAACGGGTAGTGATCAGTGGCTCCATGTCTAGCTGGGAGCCAGTATCTAGCGGAGCGCCCCAAGGGTTGGTCCTCAGGCTGGTTTTGTTCAATATCTTCATTAATGATCTAAAGGATCGCGTGGATTGCACCCTCAGCAAGTTTGCAAATGACACTAAACTGGGAGGAGAAGTAGATACGCTGGAGGTCAGGGATAGGATACAGAGGAACCTAGACAAATTAGAGGATTGGGCCAAAAGAAATTTGATGAGGTTCAACAAGGACAAGTGCAGAGTCCTGCACTTAGGACAGAAGAATCCCATGCACTGCTACAGACTAGGGACCGAATGGCTAGGCAGCAGTTCTGCAGAAAAGGACCTAGGGGTTACAGTGGACGAGAAGCTGGATATGAGTCAACAGTTGCCAAGAAGGCCAATGGCATTTTGGGATGTATAAGTAGGGGCATTGCCAGCAGATCAAGGGACGTGATCGTTCCCCTCTATTCAACATTGGTGAGGCCTCATCTGGAGTACTGTGTCCAGTTTTGGGCCCCACACTACAAGAAGGATGTGGAAAAATTGGAAAGCGTCCAGCGGAGGGCAACAAAAATGATTACCGGACTGGAACACATGACTTATGAGGAGAGGCTGAGGGACCTGGGATTGTTTAGTCTGCGGAAGAGAAGAATGAGGGGGGATTTGATAGCTGCTTTCAGCTACCTGAAAGGGGGTTCCAAAGAGGATGGATCTAGACTTTTCTCAGTGGTAGCAGATGACAGAACGAGGAGTAATGGTCTCAAGTTGCAGTAGCGGAGGTTTAGGTTGGATATTAGGAAAAGCTTTTTCACTAGGAGGGTGGTGAAGCACTAGAATGGGTTACCTAGGGAGGTGGTGGAATCTCCTTCCTTTGAGGGTTTTAAGATCAGGCTTGACAAAGCCCTGGCTGGGATGATTTAGTTGAGGATTGGTCCTGCTTTGAGCAGGGGGTTGGACTAGATGACCTCCTGAGGTCCCTTCCAATGCTGATATTCTATGATTCAGCCTATTGCCAGATTGCCAACAATGAGAATTACATGACATGCATTCACCGCAATTGCCGTGCTCCTGGCACGCCTTCCCCTCAATTCAGTCCAATGCTATCTGGGCATGGTGGTGTAGAGCCATGTCCCATTACAGCTGACAGCACCTTGGCTTCCCCAAATGGCTCCTGGTGCTTGCTCTGTATTATTTCTCCCTGCGGCTGGTGCTGTGCTGCTGGATGGCTTGAAGAGACTGGGTAACCAACTGGGACTGTGAGCCTGGTGCTCGTTTCACTGCCTAGTGGAGCTACAAGTGGCAATGTAACTCTGAGAAGGAACTGAGCCGCACAGCCATTGCTCTTTGGCATCCTGCTCTGAGCACCCGGGGCTCTGCAAATCAGAGCAGGGGTCTATAAACACGATGCAGACAGCTACACTTAGAATGCTGCCTGGGTTTTAAGATTAAATGCAGGTAACTCCCTGCAACTTTAGCAAGAGTCGGAGCTGAATGAAGTGCTGAAGTGACCATGTTTGGGCCTTCTAAACATTCCGGTAAGGTCATGAGCAATATTTGATATAGCCAGGGGGAGAGATACCAAAGAGCTTGTGTCAGATCTCCTGTGGAATCCACCTGAAAAACCTCTGGTGTGTCTGGGTGAGAGAGGACATTTGCTTTGATTCTGTTGCTCTAGGGGCCTAGACTGTAGAGATTTCACAGGTTCAGGGCCTGCTCTTGTCAGTTGCTAGGCACCGTCAGCACCCCAGCAAGGCACAGACCTTAAAGGGCTACAGTTTGTCCTACTGCAGATTAAGTCAGTTGCCTGAAGGAAGAGTAAGGCCTATAATATTGGGCTGTACATACAGCTAGAGTGAAATCTTGCCCTGAGATACACGCACACCGCTCCTGCTGAAATCAGTGGGATCCGCACTCTCCAAGAGCACTCCTGGAAGGATGTTCAAGCTATTCTGACCTGTCTGGTAGGCTCCTTTCCCGCTTCTTTGGGGTGGTCAGCACACCTGGTGGTGCTAGAAGGGACTGCAATTGTTGCTGGTCCCTTTGTGGGGGGACATAAGGAGGGGGAAGCTCCCCCTACTTTCTCCCTGTTGTCCACCTACCCCATGGCCAAGCACCATCTGCCCCATAACCAGATGAGACTCCTTGCTTCTGTGCTGTGAGCATTATAGCTTCATATTTCCAGGATAGATGGAGCATGCCAGAAATGTTCTATGCACCAGCTGCCTAAGAAGAAGGCAGCCAATATTTTACCTTTCCTGCCCAGGTTCATCTCCACAGTTTCACTCAGTTGGTACATCTACACAGACCATGCAATCATCTGGTCCAACAGACTTGAGCTCACACCATGGCACTAAATGTAGCCGTGTAGATGGTGCGGCTTGGGCTCTGAAGCCTGGGGAGAGGGATGGACTTCAGCCTGAGCTGGAGCTTAAAACGCTGTCTACATAGATATTTTCAGCACGGTAACGTGAGCTCAAGTCTGTCGACCCAGGCTGGGAGGCTCGATTCCGTCGGCTGTGTAGACATAAAGAATGAGACCCTAGTGTGGAGGCTCTGAGTGACACTGAGGGCCAGACCTGTCTCTTAGCAACCCCCACAGGTCTATGCCCTGCAAGCCTTTTCCTTGCAAATAAATGTGTGCAGATACATGTGCTCATGCTTCTCTCTTCCTCAATGGCTAGAGTGAGCAGATCCTGAATCTGCTGGCATGCTGTTCCGGTTTGCTGGGTCAGTCCTGTTCTCGTGGCTGGGCGGTGAGGGGTTTAATCCAAATGTCATAGACCTGGCCAGTCCCATCTCCTCACTCACAGCTCCCTACACTCTCCCATAGCTCCCATCTCCCTCCACCAGTCCATCAGCTAGTGATAAGCGCTCAGCCCTTTCCTTGCCTCCTGTGACTGTCACAAGGCCCCACTCCTGCCTAGCATGCCTCCTGGCACCCAGGTCGGGGAATGCCGCTCTCGCTGTGTCAAGTGGTCCCTTGCTGGTAACTTGGCCCTCCGGCCAGGTCACCCTTTCCAGGGTTATGGAGTCCAATTGTCTGAATGTCGTCCCCAGCTGGTGTTCAGCCCCAGCTCAGGCCTTTATGCCACTAAGCCAGGGGCTGGCAGAATAACCCGAGCCTGCCCCATACCGAGTTCCAGCCCGGGGACCCTATAACCAGCAATCCAGGTCCTCAGTCCCCATCTTTCCCTGAGCTCTTTCCTACCCTTTAGCCTTCTCTACATTTTCTTTCCAGCTTCTGGGTTTACCATGGGAGCCTACCCTACTCCCATGGTGCCGTCACTCCCTCCAAGCCTTATGTCAGACCTTTTACTCCAGGGCAGGATCCCAGTGCTTCCCCTCCCACTTGGCTTTCTCTGGGTGACCACCCTCCTCCCGAGGAGTAGCTGTAGGCTCCTGTCTTTGCAGTCCTCTTTCTGCTTTCAGTGTCCTGGCTTTATCCTGTATCCCAACCCTTCCCCTGCTGGCCTTCACTCTCACAGGTGATGCCAGGTAACCTAACTGGCCTCTCGTTAACCCTGTCAGGGCTGGGGGTGGGCCACACCCCATCACATCATCCAGTTCATCCTCCTCCCACCAAGCGTTCACAACCTCCTGAGTCCCACAACTCCTAGGACAAGCTCCCTGACCCGTAACCAAACTGCCCGACAGCTGACAGCACCCTCCAGTTGGACCCTCACCCACAATGCAAAGGAGCTTTAGGTTGGGATTTCATAAGGCGCCTAAGGGAGTTAGGTGCCCAAGTGCCATTGAATTTGGGTGGCAGATATGTGCCTAACTCCCTTTGGCCTGGCTTGAATGGCTTATATTCCATCATCCTGCTGTTAGGCTGAAAGATGGTTTTAACTGGGTTTCTAACCACCAATAAAACTGCCCTCTGCCACCCTGCAATTACAAGAGGTAGTTGGCTGCAGGCCTGAATTTAAAGCATCACACTTGGCATTTGGGCTCCATATTGGTTCATCCTACTTTAACCCCCTTTCGAACTCCATTTTCAAGGACATAGCGGCAGGCCTCGAATTTTGCTTCCTTCTTAGTTTGCAAACTGATATTTCCCTGAGTGATCTTAAGAACGGATGACCCAGAATTCAGAGCCTAACCTGGGCATACTTGACATTTTCAGACACAGTCAGATTTTTTAGGGGAAGATTCCGCTGTCACTGAAACTGGCTGAAATTCAGGCAAACTCCATCATCACCTCTAGTGCAGATATCCCAGGTGGGGCTGATATCATGGATTGCAGGCTCTGTACAATAGGTGAGGTTTGCAACGGAATCTAAGAGATTTAGGTGCTCAAGTCCCTCCGAATTTCAATGGAGTCTCTCTCTCTCTCACCCTCTCTATTTCAGGGTATTATACTGCCACTCACTAGCAAAGCACATTCCATGTAAAATCAATAGCAAAGTCCTTAGTGGAATTCATGGAGCATCTGGCACTTTTCCCTTTTTGGGGTAAAGACTCTGCTAAGGGTGGGATCTCTGGGGGCGGGGGGTGGCATTGGTTGATTTGTTTCAGGGTAATTGTTTTGGTTGGTTGGTTGGTTGGGTGGGCGTATTGGGTTGAAGGGGTGTCAATGGTGGGGTTTATGAGCAGCAGGCAGGGACAGGTGTTAGGGGGTGTCAAGGTTACTTCCCCACTCTGAACTCAAGGGTACAGATGTGGGGATCTGCATGAAAGACCCCCTAAGCTTATTCTTACCAGCTTAGGTTAAAACTTCCCCAAGGTACAAAGTTTTACTTTTTGTCCTTGGACCTTATGCTGCCACCACCAAGCGTGTTAAACAAAGAACAGGGAAAGAGCCCACTCAGAGACGTCTTCCCCCCAAAATATCCCCCCAAGCCCTACACCCGCTTTCCTGGGGAAGTCTTGATAAAAATCCTCACCAATTTGCATAGGTGAACACAGACCCAAACCCTTGGATCTTAAGAACAATGAAAAAGCAATCAGGTTCTTAAAAGAAGAATTTTAATTAAAGAAAAAGTAAAAGAATCACCTCTGTAATCAAGATGGTGAATACCTTTCAGGGTAATCAGATTACTCTTTTTTACACAACTGTACCCCGATTACACTCCCATCTTGGACAAGTGGGCACAACCAGGGGAAGCCAAGTTAAGTTCCAATAGAAACCCCTTACATTCCTTTAGTGATTTTGATTACATTACCCAATAGTCAAATAATTTTGATCAGATTATCTCTCCGCCTGCTGCCTGCAGCAATCCCTTATAGACCATTTCTGTGGGAAAAGGGCCGATTTTCCCTCAGAATAGATGTAAAGTCTTCTGGGGACAGAAGCATAGTTGTGGTAGTAGCCACTCTACCTGACCCCCTTGGATAATTTAATTACCAAGCTTCCATCCAATGTGACTGCACAGAGTTGCACATACAGTTACATTTATATAACTGGGTTTTATCATTAAACAAAAACTTCCTTCTTATAACACCACAACTGTTACTCTTTTAACATCTTCACAACAGTTACCTTTTACCATTTCCACAACTCCCAAATGTTTACTTTCCTGCAAACCCTGTATTATCAATTCCTGCAAAAGGTATTTGTAACTTTTCACTCACTGCTTTAAATCACTTACTTCTACATTTAGTTCTTTAAGGTAGTGCAATTTGTCTGTAACTTAGCCACCAAGTACAATTATTGCCACACAGCTGCCTTAACTTGTGCTGTCTTTACCTTGAGACTGTTCAAAGAGGCAGTAAAACATTTGTCTCCATGGATGCCCATGGATCTTTTACTCCAAAAATTCCAGTGGAATACAGCAGACCTCCGTCATACTTTGTCCAAAATAACCAAAAACTTTTCACATAAGTATCCAAAGTACCCTCCATTAAAACTTCAGAAAAACAAAAGTGTGGAAAGGCGGGGGCAGAGGAGGGGAAAGAGGTGGAAAGAAGCCAATTAAGCCTGTCAGGTCAGTTTAAAGTATAGGCTACCAGCAGCAAATTAAGTAAACCGAGAAAAAGAAGAAGGAAAAGAAGAAAAGGATAGAGAGTAGGCTCCCTGGGTTGAAACAGTTGGGAACCCTTATCTCCAGGTTCTCATTCTGGCTCTGGGAGAAGAGTGGGGGTTGTTACCTGCTCCTGCAAACCATGCCATTTTGTACTTTGAAACTTCATTCTCTCCACTCCCCCAGGACCAAGTCCCAGCTCCAGTCTCTAAAGGTCGTCTGTTAACTCTGCTTTTGACTTTAAACCCTGTTGTGCCAAATCATCTTTAACCACCCCTAACTAATTTACAACCCTTCAGCAGCCCTTGCTGAAGCAGCACCTAACTTGAAAGATTCCTGGCAGCTTCCCATAATGCTGCCCTTACTTCAAACCTCTCACAAGCAGGCTGAAGTGCCTCCTTTCCCTGGAAGGCATTCAGTCCCCATGGGCAGGGACCGTCTTCCACTACCCATATACCAAAGGAGGGTGGGCTCCTCAGCCACCCCCCATCCCTCTGGGTCCCCTAACACTGCCTCCATTTCCTTTTTAATCTCATCCCAGGTTGACCCCTGCACCTGGTATGGGCCCTGGTTCTTCCTTACCCATTTATCAAAAAAATCCTTTACCCTGGCTTGCCAGAACCCGCAACTACCATCACGAGAGTTCACTATACCCCCTCCAAGCAGCTGCGCGGACTGTTGGGGAGCGGGACTTATAGGCTGCCACTCACCTATCCAATGCGATGCATCTGAGTCACAGCACCAAGATGTTAGGGGGCTTATTCCTTCACCCACTTACTTCCCTGGTCCTTCTCACATGAACAGAGAGCAACAATACCCGAAGTCCAAAGGTGCAAACAATTCCATGTTTATTGGGGTGAACTTCCAGCAAGTATGATTCCAGTTTCCTTCCTTAGTGTCCCCCTTCCCAGCTCTGACACCACAGAGCTTTACCTGTGTCCCTGTTCCCATTCCCCACCCCCTTAGCTAAACATGATTCCAATTTCCCCACCCCCATTCCCGTTCCCATTCCCCACCCCCCTGATTAATACTTCCTGATTGACTGCAGACTATATAGTAAAACTTGAGTTCTGCTTAGCTATACCTTAATCAATCATTTTACTGAAATTTAACTAACCAATCCTAACATATTGTAACATGATTATTTAACCAATTATATCCCACCACCTTAATTAGTTTACACCCAGCAAAATTAATTATACAGCAGACAGAAACAATCACAGAACCAGACAGAGATTATACAGACAAACAATAGGGAAATGGGGACTACAATGAGAGAACAACCACAAAAATGAGGATTTCACATCCCAGCTATTGATAAGTGAGTTCTTGCCAGACAGGATGCTATCAAACTAAGTTTCCTTTTACATCTTCTAGGCACTTCCCTTTCTCTGGAGGTGATAGGCATTATCAGGACAGGATTGTATTCCTAACAGCCCAATAGCACCATATTTCAACGTGACTAGGTTGGAATGCGAGGATGTGACCGGTCGCTTCCCAGCTTATGGCTGCCTCTGCTGCTTAGCCAAAGGCCTTAGCCTCAGACTGTCACAGTAAGAGAAGGCCCTTACACCGGCAGACAGTGATTTTGATTCTTTCTTTTATACCTCTATAACTAGCTAAGTGATAAGAATACAGCTAAATTCTTAGAGTCTAGGCCTTTACAGACAGGCCTGAATATCTATATCTTAACACCAGGGTTGTTAAGTGCCATTGTTACAGCACAAAGGCCTTTCCAAGAAGGGAGTTTTGCAGCATTTCCTAGAGATGCTCAGGCTCTGGATTCACCTGATCTCCTTTGGAAGTTTGTACCACAGCTGGATCCCCTTGACTGAGAATGTTTGGTCTCAGCTCCCACATGCTTTGGCCTCAGCTTTGTGATCTGCGTTGTCCCAGAAAAGTGCATTTATCTCAGTGGTTTATGATTTGGGCATCTAACTCCCTCAGGCTCCTTTGAAAATCCCATCCTTAGTCTTTTTCTGACACTGTGTTTGGGGTTTATTTCAAAGCACATTCCAAAGTGCATTTTAAAACACACGCCAATAAAAATAAGAGATGCAGGACTTCGCCTCACTGCACATAGTAAAGCAAAAGTTTATTTAATACGGTACGTTGTCTTGGGCCGCAGTCTGTCAATTTTCCTAGAAAAATTCTATTTATTTCATCTTGTAAAACTCTCCAAGGCCAGAGGCTATTTTACCAGAAAAGTGGAACTAATGAAAGTATAATAAATGGAATGGGCAGAACTTCAGGTCCATTCCTGATGGAAAGTGTCCTTCGTGTTTCTCCTGGAGGGCTGAGAGGCAAAGGTTATGGCCCACGGTGCTTTTTCTGGGCGACTGCTCCACTCAGGAAAAAAAATCAAAGAAAAATACATTGACCTGCCTCCCAATTTTGGGTTCAGTTCTGCTGGCCAATCTTGTCCCTGATCCATTAAAGCCTGAAAGCGCTTGCTTGACTTTAACCATGTCACCTTGCAGAATCAAGACCGGTGTGGCAGGGGCACCAGAATAGGGGGCGCCAGAGGGCCATGGTCCCATCACTTTTCACCGGCTGTAAGGGCAAGCGATGGGGGGGTGGTGGAACAGGAGCGTGGGGGGGGCAGGGTCTTGGGGGGAAGAGGTGGGGTGGGGGCAGGGCCTGAGGGAAGGAGCAGTGCGAGGGTGGGGCTCCAGCACAAGGAGCAGTGCAAGGGCGGGACCTTGGGGCGAATGCGTGGTGCGAGGGTGGGGGCTTGGGGAGAAGGAATGATGCAGGGGCTCAGGGGAAGGGGCAGGAGGTGGGGGCATGGTTCAGGCGTCGGTGCGCCTCCACACACACACTTTTAGGGAGCTTTCAGCACTCCTTGGGCCACTCAGAGGTGGGCATTCAACAGAGCAATGGACCCACGGTGAGACAGCTGCATCAGGGTTCCAGAGAGTGTGGTGGACAGTACTTCAGGGCCTCCAATTCACAGGAATAGCAGCAGTTCAGTGGCAGATCTAGGGCAGTACAGCAGTGACTGATTGTTGTCAGGAATGAAAAGGCAGTAAAGCAAGGACAGACCTCTTTTCCCCTTTGATTTTCAGGCCTGCATGTTCAAATGCGTCTTGAGATGCTACAAGTACATTAAAAGCAGCAAGAGGGAGGAGGTGAAAGTCATGCCAGAGTTTGCTGAGAAGGTGAGAAGTTCCAAACGCCAGCTCCTGGTGTCCATCACAAAAAGGCAGGGTCTGGATGGAGGTGGGGCGCAGCAGCAGGCAGAATTGAAGCTTCCATTAACCACCATTAGAGCTCTGATTCACCCCCACATTACTCCAGTTTTAATGTGGTGTAAAACGATTTAAGTCAGTGGAGTTACACTGGGATGCATGAAAAACTGGAATATTGTAGTGCTGAATCAAGGCTTCTCTATTATAGAAGATACTGCATGTGAACCAACGCAGAGCTGTCTTGCTGAATCTACGGGCAGCCTGAATCAGTTGTTCTAAGGCCTTGCCCTAGCAAAGCACATGCTGAACCTTGAGAATATAAGCAGCCTCGCTGCAGTTAGGGCTATGCACTCGTTAGGACTATGTATTACCCAGTGCTGTTGATGATGCACGAAAGGGAAATAGACTCCTGCTTGTACTCATTAGGACTATGCACGTGCTTAAACTCAAAGGTAAGTACTTTGCTGGATAGGCATCTAAGCGAGCTGTGATACTTCCCCATTCATTTCAATGGGGTGTTAATGCCAAAGTCTAACTGGAATATTTTCAAGTGTTTCACAGCTGACCATTTTAGCAGAAGCTGCTCTGGGATTGTGTGTGTGGCTGCTGAAAGGCCACTCCAAAAACATAAGGACACGCCCTAAAAATAGATCGATAATCAAGATGGTTGAAAAGCAGTATCCTCCCTACCCCCCACAAAAAAAACCCCTTCCTCAAAAAAAAGTTGTGAAAAATTGAGTTGAAACATTTTTGTTGTTTTTGTGTCTCAAATTGGAAATTTCAACCAATTCTAATAACTATCCAGCCAGGAGAGTGTGGAGTCCAGACACCGTGGCTCTGACTCTTGTGGCTGGACTACATAGAGGCTTATGAATTTCCTACTGTTGTTGCACTAACAGAGCTGCGTCATCTAGCTCAGGCTGTAGCAGCTTTCTGTCTTTTGGTTCAGAGGTTCTGGATTCAGCCCTTACCACATGCCTTCATTTTCCAGTCCTCTGTCCTTCATAAGCCTTGTCGCTCCCTCCCCACTCCTTTGCCCTGGGGAAAGAAACACACACTAGGTAGGTTTCAGAGTAGCAGCTATTTTAGTCTGTATCTGCAAAAAGAACAGGAGGACTTGTGGCACCTTAGAGACTAACCAATTTATTTGAGCATAAGCTTTCGTGAGCTACATTATTCGGTGAATGCATCCGATGAAGTGAGCTGTAGCTCACAAAAGCCTGTGCTCAAATAAATTGGTTAGTCTCTAAGGTGCCACAAGTCCTCCTTTTTACACAGTAGGTAAAATCCAATTGAAACATTTTCCTGTTTCCAGAGCAAGTCTGGGACTATAATGATTTCTTCCTCCCAGGTCATGCTGCCGTCATACGAGGAAGCCGTAGAACTGTCCTCCAAGGAGTCACCACCGCCCTACTCAGGAGTTTAAGCCCCAGCCACTGAGATGGGAAGACGTCTCTGCTGCTATGAACGCCTCTTAGCTCTTGTGCCTCAACTGGCAGATACTCAGCCTCACTGAATAATGCCTCTGTTACTGTGATAGCGTGCTTATATTGCACCAGATTCACTCTGGTTCAACGGACTTGGAGCTCATAACAACCTCAGTTTCTGCTGTGAAAATAGAAGTGTCAGATCTGATTCTCCTCTCATGCTGGTTTCATCCCAGCACAGCTCGGTTTGCTTCCAAGGAGCTACTCTCGATTTACACCTCTCTAGCTGAGAGAAGAATTGGACCTGCAGAGTAGGAAATAGAACCGAAAAAAGCTTTTTGCTGAGAGAGCCCAATTCTGAAATTTAGCAGCTTTTAATGAAGTCCTATGGGAAAAGGATCAGCAAAAGGCAGGTGATTCCGAGTGGACCTCAGTGCGGTGCTCAGCCTGCCAGCCTATGCTACTGAGTTAGAGTGTGTGATCTGTTGGAAGTGCTGGGATCATCACAATATTGCTCTGCCATTTTACACCTCCAAGTCTTTGTGGTTTTGCTTTTCTTGTGTGATTTGAAAAATGAGTTTAAATAAAAAGCTAATGGCTTCAATCCCTGGCTGTCTGGCTTCTGTAGAGCGCTATCCTTGCAATTGGAGGAACATAGCAAATGAGCAGCTTTCCTCTTAAAAGCAACTCTGTTAAAAATGCCATTGTGGGGTTTTAGGTTTATTTTAACTCACTGACTCCAGATCAGATGGGCATCATTTGCAAGTAAAAAGATTCTAACTGCTGGCCCTGCAAACTCCTAAACAATCTGAGAGTCTAGCCAGATTTTTTCCTTCTTGCACATCATTTCCAGGGATAAAGATCTGGCCAGCCAAAGTGTGCTTTCGATACACTTTAGCAATCAATTAAAGTTGCACAGGGGAAACTGATCGGAATGTATTACCCAGCGCTGTTGACAATGCATGAAAGGGAAATAGACTCCTGCTTGTACTCCCAGAGCAGTGTTAGCTCTGCAGAGCTAAGGGGAGTTAAAATCAGTTAAAATTTTATTTTTCCCCTCAAGTTAGCAAAATATAGAGAGAAGATTCCCCAAGTAATAAGATTCCATTTATAGCTAATCATGTTTGCAAGTAGGACCACAAGCAAGCAATAAAGGAATAAAGTAGCTAGACCTGGGTGAACTTTTTCAGACATATAGTTTATTTCTCTGACAAATGCAGTTTTGGTCAACCCAACACTATGTGCAAATTTGACACAAATAGTTTTGGCCATTCCCGAATCAGTCAGAGGAGAAGGAAGAAGTGGTTGTGGTGCTGGTGACACTGTTTTCTTCCCCTCCCATCCCCCATACAGTCTTTAGTCTGGGGGTTAGGAAGACCCAGGCTGGAATCCCCAATCCAAACACAAAATGGATTTCTTCAATTCACCGGGCAGCCCAGATTGCTTTGACCTGCACCTTTTACCCACCCAGAACTGCCACCACACTGAAAAATCAATTATTTGCCCAGCTGTACGAGTGACACTCCAAATCGTGCTCATCTCATCTGTGCATTTCCATGGAGAACACAGAGTCAAAAAATTTCCAACCGGCTCTGCAGCTGTGTGACCGTGGACAAGAGTCACTTCAACTTTGCTTCCCTTCCCAGCTTTTGTCTTTCTTATCTATTGAGATTTCAAGCTCTTTGGGGCAGGGACTGTCTCTTGCTATTTGTTTGTACAGCACCTAGCACGATGGAGCCCTGATCTTCGTTGGGAACTCTAGGTGATATTTTAATACTATTACTAATAACATCATCAAGACATCAGCTACAGACAATGGGGTTGCCCATATGTTGCTAAGGGCCCATTTTGTCCCACAGAACTCATCGCTGGTGAGGATGCATGAGATGGAACAAACCCAGCTTGACCCAAACATCCCAGGAGAACTTTGCAGGCTCGGCAGTCACAACAAAATCTTTTCACTCTTAAACTGATCACCTTTGATACATAAAACACTGAGAGACAATAAACATAGATCCCCATACACTGGCTGTTTAGATTAGAACAGCTCTTTAAAGGTGGGATTTTCAAAGCACCTTAGGAGAGCAAATCTCATTGAATTTAAATGAAAAATCCCAAATTTATGAGCCAAATTCAACCTGCTGCACACGTGTCTGAGAGCAGAATTTAGTCCTAGAAATCAGCAGAGAGGAGGTTCTGGCTCTCCTAGCAATCTGCAGGTGTATTGCTGCTTGTTCATGCCCTCCCCTGTAAACTAGATGCCAGTGTGGCTGAAAGCGTTCCTTCAGCAGATATCTATTTGAACTGGCAGTGAATGAATGATTGGCATCAGGCATGTGCTGTCTTCTGTATCAGGGATTTGGCCTGGTCTCCTGGATAGAAAAGGCTCATTAATGAATCAGTCTCCAACTACCAAAGACAAACAGGAAAGAGCTCAGAGGAAAGCAACAAACATGATATAATGCTTCAATATATCAGACTTAATATTCAGGGCAAGGTGAGAGAACAGAGCAGGTTCAGGCTAGCTGATAGAGCTTTATACCATTGGTTCTCAACCAGGGGTACGTGTACCCCGGGGCATACACAGAGGTCTTCCAGGGGATACATCAACTCATCTAGAGATTTGCCTAGTTTACAACAGGCTACATAAAAAGCCAGTACAAAGTAAAATTTCATCCAGACAATGACTTGTTTATACTGCTCTATATACTATACCCTGAAATGTAAGTACAATATTTATAAAAACAATGAGGAGCCCGGTGGCACCTAAAAGACTAACAGATTTATCTGGGCATAAGCTTTTGTGGGTAAAAAACCCACTGCTTCAGATGCACCATGCATCTGCATCTGAAGTGGGTTTTTTACCCACAAAAGCTTATGCCCAAATAAATCTGTTAGTCTTTTAGGTGCCACCGGACTCCTTGTTGTTTTTGTGGATACAGACTAACACGGCTACCCCCCGATACTTAATACAATATTTATATTCCAATTGATTTATTTGATAATTATATAGTAAAATTGAGAAAGTCAGCGATTTTTCAGTTATAGTGTGCTTTGATACTTTTGTATTTTTATGTCTGATTTTATAAGCAAGTAGTTTTTAAGTAAGATGAAACCTGAGGGTACTCAAGACAAATCAGACTCCTGAAAGGGGTGCTGTAGGCTGGACAGGTTGAGAGCCACTGATCTATACAAATGTCGTGAAAGAGATTTATACCCATCATACCTAGGCTGGTAGATGGGTCTTTGTCCTGCTTGAGGAGGGGCTAGTCTGCAGAAAAGGCTACGGACAATATTTCAGCTGTGCATTGGGAGAGCAGGTCGTTTAGCTCAAGCACTAGTATTAGTGTGTATTACGTGTACTGCAGTAGCCACTAGCAGTCCCAGGACCTCATTGTGCTGTGCAAACACAGCCCAAAAAGACAGTCCTTGCCCCAAAGAGCTTACGTCAGTGCAAACAGTCTAGTACTTAAACCCCACGGATAACTCCAGTAGGTTTGGTTTGCACCATTATTGGCTGTAGACAGCAAAACTAAACTGTCTGCCCATCTATCAGAGGGTTAAAAAATTAACCAGGTCTGCTAGGGAGTGCACTATATGATGGACCTTCTGGACCTCAAGTTTCCCCATCTGTGCAAGGGGATAACAACACTTTGTTCCTTTGCTGAAGTGGCTGCAGGTTAATGCCACTGTTAACGTAGAGTAAAATATCCAGCAGAGCCTAAAGGCCAGAGTGTCGAAGCTATTTAGGCTCCAAATGATGCAGATCAGCACCTACTGCGATTGGCAAAAGCGTCTGAGTGGTGATGGAAAGGGGAGTTAGGCACCTAAGCTGCTTAAGGGCTTTTGATAATCCTACTAGACGCCTATCTACATGAACAGGTGCCTAAATCCCTTTGACAATCTGGCCACAAGTGGCTTAGGCACCTAAGTCACTTAAGGTCTTTTGACAATGTTACCCAGAGTGCTCTCTGCACCTCGCCCGGAGACCCATAACTACCGTAACAACATGACCAGTTGCCCGGCCATGCCCCCAGTGGAGGTTGTCACCTTTCCATGAAGCTTCTGGATGTCCCTTTCATTTCTTGCTGGGGAACGGCCTACTTGTTGGCTGTTACTGAATATAACATATAACTGATCCTGTAATAATCATCCTGCTATCGTCTACAGTATATGGGCTGCATCCTGAAGTCCATGCACACATTTTATTCTGGCCTTGCACAGGCGTAAACTCCCATTGGCTGCAACTGGAGCTCTGCCAAAGTAAAAGTGGAGTAAAGCTAGTAAGTTTTGGTCCTCTATATTTTCACCAGTGCAATACTTATGAGGAAGAATGGGCTTATGGTTAAGCCCCTGGCCTGGGCCAGAAGCTAGAATTTGGAGTACAATTCCCAGCCCTAGTATAGACTGAGGTGAAACTATCTCCCTATGCATCATTCCAATCTGTCCAATGAAGATAATAATACTTCTATGGCCAGTTTAGACTCTAAGTGCTTTAGGCCAGGAATTGTCTCCTACCATATGTTTGTACAGCACCAAGCACAATGGCACCCTGGTCTGAGGTCGGGAATCTAGTGGTTAAAGTAAAACAAATAATAGAATTCCCTGTCTAAATGTATGTTCCCCTCAATGCCAGCTAATCTTACTTCTTTTGCGATTAGCAGGTCCTCTTGCACTCACACCCTGTGGCTAAAGCCAGCAAGAAACATCAGGTTTCCCAGTTTAATCATTTGTTTTTCCTGCAATCTTAAAGACAAACCAACACAATAACAGCAAAGCTGGCAGCCACTCCCATGCCAGGAAGGTAAATAATCACCAAGAAGGTAAACAGTTCCCCGGTCTGGAGCCAACATCAGGGCAGCTGAGAAATAAAACACTATTCTGTAGCAGCCGGGACTCAAGGAGTCTTTGTGCAGTGGACTGATACGGGGACAGGGATGGGACATGCTCAAAATTTGTTAGTCTCTAAGGTGCCACAAGTACTCCTTTTCTTTTTGCTCAAAACACTGAGACTCAGTGAATACTTTGGGAAGGGGGCCCTGGTTGGGACTTCTGACTAGCTAAACGGAGGCTATTAGGAGTTGAAGGTCTTACAGTCTAGCTAATAATATGTCAAGCTAATCTCTAAGGGCTAGAGTATAACTTGGCACATGTGCTAAGAACCTTCCCCCTTGTGGACCCCATGCATGTGCAATCTTTGTGCCTTAACTGTGCAATGTGCCTTCCTAACATGCTGAGCCAGTGTGGGGCGAGTAGTCGTTTACTGCTGATACAGGCCACTGGGGAGGAGCTGTGACCCAGAGCGGTGTCTCTGAAGCACAATGCCTCCCAGGACTACTCTGAGGGTGATGCAGCTTATACGCTGTCCCGGGCTCCGTGCTGCACCTAAAGGCGCAATCTAGCCCTAAAGCAACCACCCATCACTGTACCCCAGCACTGAGTACAGGGTTGGAAGATGCATCACAGCAGTCCAAGTGTGGAGCATCTTCACCACTGGATGTTTTTCTAAAAGATGTGCCCTGCTAGGAATTATTCTGGGGAAGGTCTCTGGCCTGTGCTATTCAGGGGGTCAGACCAGATGATCATGATAGTCCCTTCTGGCCTTGGAATCTATTAATCATCCTTCCATAGGAGCATATTCCCATGGATCCAAAATTTAAATGGTGCAATATCCTACCTTAAATTAAATCACCACTAATTGTGCTCCCGACTATTCATTTACTGGAAGAGGGTTCAGAGTTCCTAAACCTTTTGGCTTAATTATCTGCCACAATAAAGCTGTTAAAATCTGTTGGCTATATCACACACACAGAGATGGATTTTGTTGCATAGCCTAAGAGGATTCAAATGTTCCAACACAGACCAGAGCACCTGACTTTATAAATGGACCTGATGTTTGGTGGGTTTTAGGAAGCCAGACGGTAGCTCTGCTTTGAATAGTAATTTATATCCAGAACTGAAAATAGTCCCTCAGAAGAGCCATGAAATCTGATAAAATGCATAGATTTCTTGTGCATTTCCAGTCAGGGCAGAGGCTGGGTGCTAGACAGGAAATGATTTTGGTTTTGGTGAAATGTTAGATGAATTGGCCAACACAAACTAAATGTGAGCTGCCGTGAGGCTGTTAATGAGTCAAACTATGGTGCCCTCAGTGCTGTATTTGAGTCTGATCAAAGAGTCTTTTTAATGTGCTACTGTTGTTCTGTTGTTCACTGCTGATCTATTTCTGAACTGAATGTCTTCAACAGGCAGTGAGAATGCAGCTCACAGAGAAAAGCACATAGCTCTTAACCTGGTACCTTCACACATTTTGCTTCTGAAAGAAAAGAAGAATGCACCGCAGTTCTTCAGTGCAGAGGGTGGTTTAGCTGATGGGGCACTGAGATTCTTTTGTTAAACAAAGGAAAATCAATCAATTTTATAAGCAGGAGGATCTCATGGCTAAGGCGCTAGATTGGAGCTCGGGAGATCTAAGTTCAGTGCCTGACTCTCCCATAGTCTCTTTGTATGACTTGCAGCAAATCATGTAATCACCCTGGGTCTCAGTTCTCCACCTGGAAAATGGGGATTTTTGTAAAGAGATGGCTCAGTTCCAGAAAAGCAACACTTTGCTCACCGGACTGCAGGCTGGGAACCTGCTGCTTTATCAAAATGGAGTGTGTGTGTCAGGAGGAACTCCCACTTCCAAAACAGGAAAGAAGAAAGGTGTGGAGCTTGGCTCCATACCATAGGACTGTCTGCACAATAACCTCTTTGGAGCAGGGGCTTTCCCTTATATAAAGAAAGAGAGATGAGAGAGATGAAGCCTGGGTAAAATGAAGTATCATTATCCCTCCCAAGCCAACAGGAGATGCTGATGACAGGGGTGCATGAGAAACCTCTCCCCTTTCACAGAGTTCAGCGCCAAAATCCAGGCTGCGGGCAGGCACCTATCTTTGCGTGAGAGCTGCAAATGGGAACCCCACTCTTAGAGTCAGGTGGCTTAGGCACCTAAGTCTTGCCAAATAGAGGTAGGCACCTGCCCATCTTCACACACAGTGATGAGGAAGCAGCTGAGGTAACTTTTAGCCCTGGGGTCAGGGCAATCACCTGGGGTGAGGAGGACCCCCCCAGTTCTAGCCCCCTGTCTGTTTGAGAGGGCGGTAGGATTTGAAGAAATCTCTACTACCTCTCAGGTGAGCGTGCTGACCCCTGAGCTATGAGAGATTCTGACCCAGCTCTCCCACAGTCTCTTGGATTGAAGCTGTTACACTTTAATTGAATGCTAATTAGGCCAGAGAAAAAGTGAGAGACACTCTATGGCCCAGTGGCACTCTCTTGAGAAGTGGCAGATCTCCACTGAAATCCTTTCTTCCCCCTCAGAAAGAGGGGTGACTTGCATACATGCTGGAGCAAGGGGTGCTGGGGGTGCTGCCTCACCCCCTGGCTTGAAGTGGATTCCATTATAAACGGGGTTTACAGTTTGGTTCAATGGCTCTCAGCACCCCCACTATAAAAACTGTTCCAGCACCCCCGGACTGACTTGAACTGGGGGGGTCTTTCATAGCTTGCATGGGTACCCCAACTGCTGGGCTAAAGGTTGTAAGGCAAGCTACTGCATCCTCCCCTGCTGCTCAGTTTTGTGTGGAGTTAGGCATCCTCTGAGCATGCCTCCCGGATCGGGCCCGACACATGAGACGGGGCTCCTCTGCCCATCTTCCCCTGATTGCTGGATCACTCTGGGGCTGGGGTGAGAGACAGACCTCCAGGTGCCTAGAGGGAGGCACCAGTGCACATGCCCCGGAGCAGAAACAGGGAAATTTTACCCTGAAAATTGAGGCACCATGAGACACCTACATGGTTTAACATGCTGAGTGGGAGTTTTGTGGATCACAGAGGTGTCTAAAACTGGGCCTTGGGCATCAAAGCATCTTTGGGAACCCAGCCCTGAGTGTGGCAAGACCATGAGCGACTCAGGGAGGTGCTGTGGACCCTCAGTTCCCAACAAGGGGCTCAGCACCTTACAGGATCAGGCTCCTAGACCTTTATCCTGTTCATCTTAAGCTACCCCCGCAGGCATGGAGGGCCCAAACAACAGTGGAAGTCTGTCATTCATCTATAACAGATGGAGAGGAGAGGAGAAAACACGGGTTTGTAAATGCCATGGACCACTGGCCTGCCAGGGTTTGAGGGATAGGATGCACGGCCAGTGGACAGAGAACTGCCTCACAATAGAACTGACATAACCATGGCAATAATAATAATAATAATAATAATAATAATAATAATAATAATAATAATAAATAACACAGGAAATCAAGCGCATTTTAAAATCCCAAGCGACAGTGTCTGCTCTGTGATAAGGGCTGAGTTGTCATAAATCCATCTGTTCACCTGGCCTTCGAAGAAGGCTGATGGTGAGTTTCCCAGATGATGAAAGGGTGGTGTTTCTGGCTTCTGATTCCTGCTGACATAATGAGTTAATGCTGCTGGGGTTTTAGTGTGTTATTAATGATGTGTCAGGGCACTTAGCGCCTCTATTATTAGTTACACCAAAATCAATACAAATAAGGGTTCTACCTTCACCCTGCAGCCAGCCCCAATAGTTAGGGTGTCCATATTTCCCTATGCTGAATACGGGACACCGAGTAAAATTACTCGTATTCAAGTGAGTGCAATGGCAATCAATCAGAACTATGCAGTACAAACATTCAAATTAACATCAAGTTGACTGAGCCTCTCTTAAAAAGAAAGACTGCGTAGTTGGATTATTTTAATTTACCTTCTTATCTTTAAGGCTTTAGGGTTCACACAGGGAGGAGCGACACACACACACCCCTACCCACCCACCCCCACCGGGAGAGGTGACACACACACACTCCCTTACACCTCTCTCTCAAAGGAGGAGTGTGTGACCGACTGACTGCCCTGCGCTCTCTTTCCTCTATGCCTGGCTGGGCCCCCAGGATGGACCCACCTCTCCTGGTACCTGGCATCTCGTCTTTCCAAGGCAACACATAGCTTGTGGGGGACAAAGGATCACATGCCCTCCCTCCCATATTTCTGCCAGGGTTCACACCAGAAAGTGGCCAGCAACATCCTTTCAGCACTGTGGGAGGGAAGGGACAGGAGCCGCTTCCAGTCTCAGGGGAGGAGGGGTGGGGAAAGGGTGACCTGGCTCCTGTCTTTGCAGAGCTGATCTCTCCACCCCCTCCTCCTCTTGCCCCTCCCCACCCCCCTGCTGGAAGCGGCTTGTCCCTTCCTGCCCGCACAGTGTCGAAAGGCAGCTAACACCTCCAAGTTGCTGCTGGCTGCCAACATTACCCAGCCTCCTCTGGCTACAGTATGGGCAGAAAGGGGTTAAGCCCTATGGATGTACTGTGCACCAGGGCCCAGGGAACCTGACTGCAGGGGCTTCAGCAAACCTGGCCAGAGAGGTGTCTCAGCAGGGAGGGGCAGGTGCCTACAGGAAGGAGCAGCCCCACGCTTCCTGGGGGTAGGACCCAGGGTAAGCGGGAGGGGCAGGTGAAGAGGGTTCTAAGCCCCTGCTCCAGGAGCTGCTGTGGAGTCTGTAGGTTCGGGGCATAAACAGGCTGCAAATCAGTTCCCCACCACCACTCCACTCTTAGTTGAGGGGCAGAGAGGCTTCCCTGTGCCAGCACTGTGCGGGGGCTTTGGCACATGCAGGGCTTGGCGCCTCCTGGCCAGCGCCCCAGTCTGGAGGATCTTGGGCTTTCCTGGGGCGCCAACCCAGCCAGAGGCAGTGGGGGAAGGAAGGAACCTGCCGGGCAGGCTGCTGGGGAGTTGAGTGCTCTGACCAGGGGCTGGTTCTCCGCACAGTGCTGGGAGCAGGACATGCTCCGCTGGGGCGGGGGGCGGGGGAATATGGAGGAGCAGCAGGGTTGGGGCTGGGGGTGAAGGGGCAAGGCAGGAAGAGGACTGCAAGAGGGGGAGCACATAAAGTGCCGATGGGTGGGCAGCAGAGGCGACCTGTAACCAACCGCCACCTGGTACCTGCCCACACTCACCAAACTCGCAGCGCGCAGCCAGTGCTGGCCAGAAATAGGATGGGAGTGGGGTCCTGTTGACCAACAGCTGGCATGTAGCAGGGGCTGCGCTGGTGGACCAGGAGGGGGAGCAGCCGGCCCAATGTGCTGCATCTTTGCCCCACCTCCAGCCTTACACACCCACCCCCATCGTTGGTCACTGGACCCCCAACTCACGGCTGGTGAGGGGTCAGCTGGCAAGCAGGGATCCAGCCAGCAGCAGGACCCACCAATACTAATGGGGGAGAGACAGAAAATATGGGAGAATTTGGGCATTTTAAAGAAAAAATCGGGACATCTGCAGGAGAGCTTAAATACGGGACTGTCCCTTTAAAAACGGGATGTCTGGTCACCGTACCAATGTTACAGCGGCTGCCTGCAGAGTTGAGATACATTGATCCATGAAGTTAGAACTGCCGCAGCCTGCACTATGTCCGTTAATGCTAGAAATTGACAACTGCAATATTGCATCAAGCAAACCCCTTTTTATGTAGCCGTCTATGGTATTTCTATGGTCCCCATTGCCAGAATGTGTCTGGACACAAATGTTGCAACCATTTCTGCGAGCATAAGTTGCTCCATAATGCTTCTTCTGTGCTTTTGTGACCCTGAGCCCATTTAGTATTGCGTCTTCCTTCCAGAACATCATTCTTCTTATGATGTTTGCTCCCGTCCACCTGGATTTAGCTGGTATGGTGTCTCACGCACCTTGCAGAAGTAGAAGGGCTGCTTGAATAGGGAGTATCAATTTTAAAAAGAAAGTTCTTTCGTTGTTGTTGTATTAAAAATCAATCTAGAAAAATCCGAAGTGTGAGACTGTAACTCAGCCTTCTACATTTCTTTTCATAACCTTACTAAAAGATTACATGAAAATTCAAATTCCCTATGAAGAGTAGGAGGACTTGTGGCATGCTAGAGACTAATAAATTTATTTGAGCATAAGCTTTCGTGAGCTACAGCTCACTTCATCGGATGCATTCAGTGGAAAATACAGTGGGGAGATTTTATATACACAGAGAACATGAAACAATGGGTGTTACCATACACACTGTAACAAGAGTGATCAGGTAAGGTGAGCTATTACCAGCAGGAGAGCGGGAGGTGGGGGGGAACCTTTTGTAGTGATAATCAAGGTAGGCCATTTTCAGCAGTTGACAAGAACGTCTGAGGAACAGTGAGGGGGGTGGAAATAAACATGGGGAAATAGTTTTACTTTGTGTAATGACACATCCACTCCCAGTCTCTATTCAAGCCTAAGTTAATTGTATCCAGTTTGCAAATTAATTCCAATTCAGCAGTCTCTCGTTGGAGTCTGTTTTTGAAGTTTTTTTGTTGAAGAATTGCCACTTTTAGGTCTGTAATAGAGTGAACAAAGAGACTGAAGTGTTCTCTGACTGGTTTTTGAATGTTACAATTCTTGACGTCTGATTTGTGTCCATTTTTACGTAGAGACTGTCCAGTTTAGCCAATGTACGTGGCAGAGGGGCATTGCTGGCACATGATGGCATATATCACATTGGTAGGTGTGCAAGTGAATGAGCCTCTGATAGTGTGGCTGATGTGATTAGGCCGTATGATGGTGTCCCCTGAATAGATATGTGGACACAGTTGGCAACGGGTGGTGTTACAGCCAAGATCTACAGCCAAGCTCTACGATACAACCGCATTTGCTCCAACCCCTCAGACAGAGAGAAACACCTACAAGATCTTTATCAAGCATTCTTACAACTACAATACCCACCTGCTGAAGTGAAGAAACAGATTGACAGAGCCAGAAGAGTACCCAGAAGTTACCTACTACAGGACAGGCCCAACAAAGAAAATAACAGAACGCCACTAGCCATCACCTTCAGCCCCCAACTAAAACCTCTCCAACACATTATCAAGGATCTACAACCTATCCTGAAGGACGACCCATCACTCTCACAGATCTTGGGAGACAGGCCAGTCCTTGCTTACAGACAGCCCCCAACCTGAAGCAAATACTCACCAGCAACCACACACCACACAACAGAACCACTAACCCAGGAACCTATCCTTGCAAGAAAGCCCGTTGCCAACTGTGTCCACTTTCACATATCTTAGTCTCTAAGGTGCCACAAGTACTCCTTTTCTTTTTGTGGATACAGACTAACACGGCTGCTACTCTGAAACCTATGAAGAGTGTATCACATATACTAAGAGTATCAGCTAATAAACACAGTGGGCCAAATTCACTCTGGTATAATTGCTTTGGATCTATATTGGGGATACATTTGGATGGCTGTGTCACCTAATATATTGTGACAACATGATCATGACTTTGTGTCCAGTACGGTATTGTATCTAACAGCGAATTAATCATGCTCACAGCTCCATGGGGAAAAGTCATGCCTTTTCATTTCTCATTATGCAAAGCACACAGAATCTGGATTATGTTCCACATTAAATGCTCCCCATAAAAGTCGAGGAGAGGGAATACATGACCATTCTGGGTAACAGCATGGAACGGTTAACATGACAATGACTCGACTGCTTCAAGCATTGCAAGGTGAGTTCCAAAGGGAGGATAGGTGGAGTGGAGACACCGGAGTAGGACTCGGACTCAGGACATCTCAGGTCAATTCTTGGCTCTGCCACAGACTTGCTTGGTCAATCCACTTAATCTCTCTGGCTCAATTCCCATTTGTGAAGTGAAGAAAATAATCTTCCCTCCGACCCTGTGTCTTTAGACCCTTTGTATTTAGATTGTAAATTCTTTGTGGCAAAGACTGTTGGTCTCTGTGGCTATGTCGGCACCACAAGCTAGGGGTGTGATTCCCTTGCTCACGTACACATGGTCACAGTAGCTCTCATGGAGCTAGCATGAGTATAAATGGCAGCACAAACACGGTAGCAGCAGCGTACTCATGGCTGAGTCGTGCTGAGGACATATTCACTGGTTCCAGGCGGGTTTGTACTCATCCCCACACAGCCAGGCCTCCACTACCATGCCCGTGGCTACACTGCTATTTATACCCACAAGTATGTGTACACAAGCAGGGGACTCACACCCCTAGCTAGCAGTGTAGACATAACCTGTGTGCATTCAGCTCCTACCACCAGAAGCCCTGATCTCAGCTGGGGCATTAAATAACATTCATGGCCCAAATGACCAATAAAAGCAACAATTTTACCAGCTACGAATTCAGGCAGGTTTCTTTAATGTGCAAAGGGTTAACTTCCCTCTAAAAAAACTGATCTGAAAAAAGAAACGTGATTAAGTGGAGGAGGGATATTTTAAGCGCTACATTGTATGTTGGATCTGTCACTGGAAGACGCATTTACTGAAAGCATGAGATACTGGTGGTTTCTGTTCCCATGAGCTTGTGTGAATATTTATGCACCTGTTTTGACCTGTTTCTGCTCAGACCTGTCCTCCAGCCCCACTGATCAGATGGTGGAGTGGATGAGGGAACCCCCTACATAATATGGGCTGCTCCGAATTTATTGAATAAAAAGCCATGGTGTGGACCTATGGTTGTGAGTCAGGCCAAATATCTGTCTATGTTAAAAAGTCACAGTTATGGAAACAACCCTGATAAAAGAGTCTGTCTCAATTAACCAGCCTCTCTGTCTCACTTAGCCTCTCAGAATCACTGAGTCAACAACAAATGAATTTGAATGGCGGTATGAAGGGGTGGACCAAACCTGTGTGGGAGATCATCGCCTGAAACAAGAGATCCTAACAGCTAAAACTAAAACTAAAATTGGCTTCTGGAATGTGAGAACCATGTGGGACAATGAGTGAAGTAGTTAGAGAAATTGCTTGGTTCAATATTAATATTCTCGGGCGAGTGAAATGAGCTGGACTGGTTGTGGACTCCATTCAGATGGGATCACAGTACCCTGTTCAGGAAGGCAAGATGGTCTCACAGAGGGAACTGGAGTACTCCTCAACAAAAAGGCAACTCAAGAGCTACAAGAATGGGAACCCATGCTAAAGTAAGTGTCGTCAGATGTTCAGCTGCAAGTGTGTGTTCTCCCCGTGTGCTGTCCCACCTCTGCACAGGCAGCCGAAACAGCAGACCTCAAGTGAACCGCCCAATGACTACAAGATCCGTTAAAGGTATGAAGGCAGCCAGCCAGGTTTATTGTCAATGAAGCAAGATCCTAACTCCCCGGATCAATGTCTACAGTTACACTAGCACATGGATGCCTGTGACAATGGACGCAGCTCAGTGAATGGCGGGATTTTCCATTCCACCTACACACCTTCCAGTGAACTTGCTGAACAAGTAAAAGATGTTCTACAGCAAGTTGCAAGATGTATTAAACCAGGCCTACGCTTGTGATATCATTCTAGTTATGGGTGAGTTGAATTGCCAAGCTGATAACAATAACCTCGGATATGAGCATTGCTTGGGTAAACGTGGAATTGAGGGGTACACAGACAACAGTGAAAGATTTACTAAGCTGTATAGTATGTATAACCTGTGCACTGGAGGAGACACTTTTCCCTCAACACGGGAAACACAAACTAACATGGAAGTCAGATGATACTGAGAAACAACTGGGTCACATTGCCATCAGCAGATGATGGTGAAGATCACTGCTGGATACATGATCGCTTACAAGGGCTGATGTAGGAAGTGATTGTCATTGGAACAGTTAGAATAAAGCTCAAAAGGCAAACTAATAAGAAAAGAGAGCTGGAATTCGATGTGACAAAACTGTCTAACCCAGGAATCGGAAGGGACTTTAAAATCCAGCTCTCAAATGGATTCCAAGAGCAGTGGGTAATGAATGATGACATAGAGGAACAATGGGCTCACTTTAGCAATGTCTGCTGAGAAACTGCCGCATCTTCACTAGAACCAACAGGATCAAGGAAACAAGAGCGGATATAGCCACACACATGGAAATTGATTGAAGAAAGAAAAGCCTTAAAAAGGAGGCAAACACAGGTGAGACAAGAAGAGCGATGCATTCTGCTACAGGAGTATGCAGAGGAAGAAAAAAAGATAAAGAAGTTGTGTTGGAAAAATAACAGCTCCTGGCTTGACAAAAAACGTGAGAGAAGCCAAAGAAGTGAGGAGTGACTCGAAGAAGCTGTTCCAGGGTGTGTAAGCATTTATCATCACAGTTCCAGAGTCAAGGTGACCTCATAAAAGCTAAAGATGGAAGACTGTTAACAATGGAATCAGAACAAAAGGAGAGAGGGCCTGAACATTTTAATGACATACACAACCAACCAGAGCCAACAGTTCCAGTCAATGGATGTGAAGAAGAAGGTGAAGAAGGACATATCTCACTGATCGGCATTTCAGAAGCAGAAATAGAGGAAGCAATTAAGCAGTTAAAAATGGCAAAGTGCCTGGTCAAGATAAGATCACTGCTGAAAGGCTTAATGCCGCGGAAGAGGTGGTAGTACATGAAAGATGTAAACTTTGTAATATAGTCTGGGAGAAAGAATGCTGCCCAGAGGAGTGGAAGAAAGATGTGATCTGTAAATTACCAAAGTAAGGAAACCAGCTCGTGTGTGATAACATCAAGGCGTAACGTCACTGCTCCATACCCAGACAAGTGTTCTGCAGTTTACTACTGAACAGAATCAAACTGGTTCTAGATGAAAAACTATATACCGAGCAAGCAGTCTGTAGTTTGAAAAGACTGTGTATAGATCACCTCTTTACCCTGAGATGAATGACTGAGAAAGAGCTTGCTTACCAGAGAAGATTTGTCTTGAACTTTACAGATTTTAACAAAACTTTCGACTGCATTTACAGAGAGGGTCTATGGAAGATCTTGTGACAACAGGGCCTTCCTAAAACCACAGTGTCACTAGCTAAGATGCTGTATGAAGGTTCAAAATGCTGTGTAACGACAGAAAGTGGAGAGACTGACAGATCTGATATTGTCACTGAAGTGCAACAAGGGTGCATTTTATCACCTCTTCTTTTCTGAATTGTGATAGATTATATGATGCAAAAAGCAACACCAAAGGAAGATAAAGGAATTAGAAGAAAATATCAAGTTATCGACTGTGCAGATGACATTGTTCTGTTGGACACAGATGATCAAGCTATGAAAAAGACCATTATCAATGTCAAACATGAGGGCGCAAACTAGAGTTAAGAATCAGCCAGAAGAAAATGAAGGTCATGACTGTTGAAAGAGGAGTCAGCAATGAAGGTGCCAGTGAGGAATATGGCATGGCTAAAGAGTTTGTGTATTATGGAAGCACAATTAGTGCCAATGACCGACTCAAAAAGAAGGTGGAAGCAAGAATTGGGAGGCAAGTGGAATCTTCTTGAGACTGGCAAATATCTGGAAAACTAGGACATGCATACAAGAACCAAGATAAAGTTAAACAATACCATTGTGATACTCACATTGTTATATGCTTCTGAGTCTCGGCAAATACTAGGAGCCCACTGAAAGAAACAATAGATTTCATAGGAGATGCTTGCGAAGAAAACTTCGTGTCCGCTGGTGGGATAAAGTACCAAGTGCTGATGTGTTACAAAGGACGGGTCAGCAGACTGTAGAGACAAAGATTTGATAAAGAAGGCTGGTGTGTTTGGACATGTTGTACAGATGTCAAAAAACTGTCTTTCTAGACAAGCCCTGGATGGGATACCAGCTGGTGGAAAACAGAAGAGAGGAAGACAACAGATGACATATAAGAAAACCACTGAGACGCATGCTGCTGTCCTGGAAACAGACTCTAATGGAGCAAGAAATGTGGCATATTAGACAGATGGAGGTGGACCTGGGCTGCCACATGTGTCATAAGGAATGAGAGCATATACTTAATTAATTAATTAAAATAATAATAATACCCCAATGCAGGTTAAAGGGCATAAATACAATGGGGCATTCTCCTGCACTCAGTTTGGAGGCGAGCTACCATGTCTGTGGCATCCTATTAACTCTTATGAATCATGTCAACTCCTTTGTCCTCATATAGCTCCTGTCTTCCAAACTTCTTGGGAGCTAAGGAGGCAGCATCCTTAACACAGCCTACCCAGCAACAGCAGAGCCTCTCTGTGGCAGTACCACATGCAGACCATCCCGTCCATTGGTGGGGGGACGTGACCTATGGATCTGTATAGTCATGGATCCACCCCCAGAAGCCAGCCTCATTCCTCCCCAGACCCGGTCTGGGCAGTCGTGCTCCATAGTGCAGAGACAATATGACTATCCAGCACAGCTGTCCTAAATCCTGCCTTCTCTGTGCAATGGACCTGTACCGAGTTCACAAAATCCAAGGTCGTCTGTGCACCTACCTCTTAAGATAGACAGGCAAGTGTTGCCATTGCCAATTCACAGATGGGGAAATTGAGGCCCAAAGAGAGGCAGTGACCTCCCAAGGTCATACAGTAGGTCAGTGGCACTGCCAGGAATAGAACCCAGGTGTCCTGTTGATTCCTAATCCCCTAGAGGGGATGTGGCTAAACTGAGAATATAGGGCAATTTTGGTAATTAAAAATTGATCCCTTTGAAATGAACGTGACCTATAAAATACATAAATAGTTGTTAGCTGTAAAAAGCATTTCCCATTTCTAGCATCAGAGCTAAGTAATATTTACCAGCTATTTAAAGCATAAAGGATAAACATTCACTCGCTGTTTTGGTCGTAAAAGTTATTCAAAAGGTCTATATTTAAGGCCATACATTTCTCCCCAGCTTTCCGCCTTTCCCATTGTTTGTTTAAGCCTTACAGATCCCACGCTGCCAAAAACAGTATTAATTTCCTGAGGAAAGTGGTTTGACAATAAACATTCTCCCTGATAAAAAACCAGACTAAAAGTGGCTGCTCCACTCCCTTTAAACCAGCAGTGAAACAGAATCATTGTGGGGAGAAAACATCGGGATTTGATTTTGGGTAAATGGAAGCATCAGACACAAAATTTCCTTGTGTATTTTTGAGGCTGAGTCAAGCTCAGTAACACTGAAATGGGAACATCAAAGGAAGCCTTTTTTTAAATTTAACAGTTAAAAGAGTGCGAAGGTGTTTTGCTAAAACCGTCACGTTTTTCTGGTGGCTTGAGGGGAAGTAAGTTATGTTTACCAGAGGAACCATATTTATTTTGACTAACATAAAAATCAACAGTAAACTACTCAGTGTTTGGCTGGCTTTCCCAACCGGAGCCTTCTCCTTTACTCCACGACTTAGGTGGCCAATTAACATGACTTTAGCCACATCTCCGGATTCCTTCTAGAAAATATTTATGTTAGAGGACTCAGAACACAGGCAGCCATGTGTAAAATCTAGCTCTAAGGGGACAGTTCCCTAAACATTGGGGAAGGTTGGATCCAAAAACCTACAGCTTAAGCCAGCGCTTCTCAACTTTTTCAGCTTGATGGTGACCCCTTATTTGAAGTAAAAAAAAATTCATGGTGCTTTTACATTTACTGCAAAAGAAAAATAACATAAATGATAACAGTGCTAAGCCTACATCATGTATTTGTGTGTGCATTTCAAAAAGGTGACCGAGAAGTCTTAATCTTGAAGAGTCAGGGTCTGTGGAGAATGGGAAAGCAAGATTTTCTTTGCTTAAAACTGGATGGAAATCGGAAATGTCCATTTTATGGAAAATTCCAGCTTTTTGAAAACAGATATTTGGTCTGAACCAGAATGAAAAGCTAAATTTTCTTAATTTCCTGCTAAATAGAAATTGAAAAATAAATTGATTCAAGACCATCAAAACATTGGGTCTTTCAGCGATGTCAAAATGTTTCACGTCAATGATGTCAAATCATCTCATTGCAGTAATGTCTAAATGTTTCATTTCAATAAGGTAAAAATGTTTTGTTTTGACTTTATTATCTTCAAATCAGCAGGGCCTGGTGCTATTCACCTGAGGGTACAGAGGAATTCGCTGAAGAAATATTGGCAAACTCATCCATGACAGGACAGGTCCTGGAAGACTGGAGAAGGGCTAACATAGTGCCCATCCTTAAAATGGATAAAAAGGAGGAGCCAGGGAACTATAAACCAGTCAGGCGGACTTTGATATCTGGGACGCTACTAGATCAATGTATAAAATATTCCATTTGCAAATACGTGAAGGATGAATGGGTGATCACTAGCAACCAGCATGGATTTACCAAGAACAAATCCTGCCAAACCAGCTTGATTTCCTTCTTTGACAGGGTAACTGGTTTGGTGGATGGGGGAATGCTGTGGACTTAATATATCTGGACTTCAGCAATGCTTTTGACACAGTTTCACATGACATTCTGATAAGTAAACTGGAGAAATGCGGGCTCAGCAGAACTGCCATTAATGGATACACAATTGGTTAAACAACTGCAAATGAAGAGTAACTATTAATAGAATGATATCAGATTGGAGGGAGGTCTCAAGGGGGGTTCCACAGGGATCTGTTCTGGGTCTGGTGTCATTTAACATCTTTATTAGTGACCTGGATGTAGGTCTAGAGAGCATTTGCAAACTGATCAAGTTTGCAAATGACACAAAGCTGTGCGGGAGTGGGGGCTGCCAACACTTTGGAGTATAGAGCTAAAATTCAGATGGATCTTGATAAATTGGAAAACTGGGCTATAGACAACAAAATGAAATTCAGCAAAGACAAATGTAAGGTGCTACACTTAGGGAAGAAAATCCAAATGCACAAATACAGAATGGGGGGGAAACTGGCTTGGCAGCAGCACTGCTGAGAAGTGTCTGGGAGTTGTGGATTACAACCTCAACATGAGTCAGCAATGCGATGCTGCTGCTGCAAAAAAGCAAAGGCATTGCATGAAAGTCAGAGGAAGTGATAGTACCACTCAGCGCTGGTTAGGCCTCAGCTGGAGGACTGTGTCCAGTTTTGGTCACCAATGTATAGAAAGGATATAGAGAAACTGGAAAGGATCCAGAGGCGAGTGACAAAGATGATCAAAGAGGTGGAATGCAAGTCAGATATGAGCAAAGGCTGAAGGAACTGGGTATGTTTAATTTGGAATAGAGGAGATTAAAAGGGGACATGATAGCAGTCTTCAAATACTTGAAAGGCTTTCATAAAAAAGATGGAGAAAAGTTGTCCTCTCTTGCCACAGAGGGCAGGACAAGAGGCAGTTGGTTCAAACTACAGCCTGGCAGATTTAGATGACTGGAGAAGCTGGATTCATTGGCACGTCTCAAGGGAACTTGATGACTGAAGGAAACAGGAGCAAACCAGAAACAGAACTGTGTAAATGAACTAATAATGATCATACTTACAAAGCTCTTGTGCAGCGTTTTCCATCCACAAATCTCCACGTGCTTTATAAAGGAAGGGGAAGTATTGTTATTCCCATGGCACAGATGGGGAAACTGAGGCAATGAATGACTGAATAAAATCCAGGTTTCTCGACCTCCCCCTCCGCCCGCAGCTAATGCCCTATGCTTTGAGCCACGCTGCCCCTGTGAAGTTCATTCTAATTCAGTCTCCCATTCACTTGTGAGAAGAAATCATGACAATGATTATGCAGAGGGTGGGATTGCTAGCTATGGACATGCCTGGGTTCCACAGCCTTACTAGGAACTTTTCATGATTATTATTATTTTTATTACCACAGCACCTAGGAGTCTTAGCCATGGACCAGGACCACACTGCACTAGGTGCTGTTTAAGCACAGAACAAAAAGACAGTCCGTGCCCAAGAGAGCTGACCATCTAAGTATAGGGGAAGAAACAACAGATGGAAACAGGCAGTGAAGTAGAAGGAAACAATGAGAGTCCTCATGATAAGCTGTTGTCTCAGCACACCACAGGCCTAACCGTTGACAAGATTTTTGCAGGCATCGCAGCATCGGAGAGTTTTAGGGAGGGACTGGAAGGTGGAGAATGAGGTGGCTTTGCAGATGTTTATGGGGAGCTCCCCCCTCCAAGTGTGAGGGGCAGCAGGGGAGAAAGCACGAATATGCTTGTTGCAAAATTTAACAAGTGGACAACGGAGGCTGACGTCACAGGTAAATTGTGTGGTGTGACCAGGATTTCCCATGGGTCAGCTGCAACCTTAGTGTCTTTAGGTAAATACAGCTTGAGATCTCTTTGGAACAGAGATATTGGCCCCTCTGTGGACAACTTTATGCAGGAGATGTAAAGGGGCCATGACACCATGTGCCCAGCTCATTGCTTCTGCTTTTGTCCCTTCTCCAAGGAGCCCAGGGTAGAGGTTAGAAACATGTATCAAAGTTGCTGATCCCCTCTTGCCTGGTTGCTTGAGGAACTTGACACTGAACTTTGCTCCTGAACTGAACTCTTGAGTAAGATCTACAGAGACCCCTAAGACTGAGACACTGGGCAATGTATTTCTCTTTGCCATTTCCCACAACCTTCACACTCTGCTTTCCTTGGTAAAGAGGGGCTAACACATATGAACTTTGCCATTACTTCTAAACAGTTGACTTCAAAGAGGGCAGGGTTGGTCCTGATGTAGTACCTTGATTCAAAGCTCCTTGGACATAGAAGGAATGAGCCGGGTCTAGTATTTGAAACAAGTGCTTCTTCAGTAAAGAGGAGTGTGTGTGTGTATGTGAGGGAGAGAGAGAACAATCTTCTATGCTTCTGGAAACATGAAACCTACAATAGCTGCCCTACAGAATGGGGTCAGCTTAATCCTTTAATGGTTTATCTATTTGTGTTGTGAGTGGCCTTGGGAAGAGCCCTAAATGCATATTTTCCTCTGGAAAAATTGGATCCAGTGTTTTAGTTTTCTGAGGCCCGGGGAAAAATTATGGTTCATATTTTAAAAATAAACATTTCTTTTAAAGATCTATAAATGCAGACATATGGTGTCCAAAATGCCTCTGCCCTTACCCTGTTTTCAAAGCTTTAATGTTGTGTGTGTGCCCCAACCTCCGTAGTGAAAAATATCACCTGAAATGTATTTATCTTTCTTTGCTAATTAGCAGAAAAATGACACAGAGAAACCTTATATTTTCTTCGGCAAGAACGGCCATAGAGACTTCATTTATGGAGGGATCTGAATGATCCCCATTCATGGCCAGCAATACTGTCTGCACCAATAGTTCTTTGTGTGCCAAGCAGAGCGAAAGGAAAAAAACCCATATTTTATATATATATATATATATATAAATGGGGGTGGAAGCAAAAAACACATGTATTTTAATTCCATTTTGTTCCCTGCTACTATCTGTAGTTATGTGGGGGTGGGGGTATATGTGTGTGTCTGCAAGTGTGTGTATATGTGTTTGTGTGTATGTGTGTGAATGTATATATGAGTGTATAAATGCATTTGTGTGGATGTATATTTGTGTGTGTGTGCCAATGTAGATATTATAATAATACCTAGCTCTTATATATAGCTTTGTGTGTGCACGCATATGTATATGTGTGTGTGTTTTCCCATGGTAATCTGCAGCCAAATTCTCCCAATCTTGCTCACCTTAAATAGCAATTCCTCTGTGAGTCAGCCTCATTTATCTCAGTGGAGCTACCTATGAAATAAGACGCTACTCACCATGAGCAAGAGCCGTAGATTTGGGGCCCCAGGGTATGGCTACACTGAAAATAAAAAGTCCCCACAGCAGCAAGTCTTGGAGCATGGGCCAACTGACTCGGGCTCACGGGGATCGTGCAATGTGGCTAAAAATAGCAGTGTAGATGTTCAGGCTGGGGCTAAAACCTGCCGAGATGGGAGGATCTCAGAGCCCAGACTCCCTCCTGCAAAATTTTGTTGGTAGGTTTATCCATTTCTCATCAAGATGTTGATGGCTTTGAAATGTTCTGGCCAGCTCTTCTAAGGCCAGCTTGTGCTTTCCTTACTCACGACTCACTTGAGTAGCGCCTTGTTCTGTGTGATGTCCCATTGATTTCAGTGTGGGGGGGGGCACTTGTGGAGTAAAGTGCTACTCAGCATAAGAATGGCGGAATTGGCCTCCTCTGGATCTGAAGGTGGTTTGCTGAGGCTCGGGGATCATACAGTGTCGGTGAAATGAATGAATGCTTAAGGTGGCGAATGGATGGCTGGATAGATGAGATTGGCAGATCACTTGCAGCCTAAAGGCATTTATTAACTAACATGGAAGCATTGTTATGTTACTTTGTGATGAATGCATCTACTTACTATTAATGTATTAACATAGCCCGCTAAATCTGCATAGTGCTTTATGGATACTGAAGACATCTGATTCCTATTCACCCAGCGCATCATGGGTTTTATTTGTCTGTTTAGATTGTCAGCTGCTTGTGGCAGTCACTGTATCTTCTTCTAGGTTT
Organism: Chelonia mydas; assembly: GCF_015237465.2. Classification (NCBI taxonomy): domain Eukaryota; kingdom Metazoa; phylum Chordata; order Testudines; family Cheloniidae; genus Chelonia; species Chelonia mydas. Next base: position 14,335,768 of record NC_051259.2, on the reverse strand, counting down.
GGGCAGAACCTGCTAAAAAACAATAAATCATACAGTATTCTAATCTATCTATTTATCTAGTTTTACTAATCTATCTATCTATCCTTTGCTGTTGATATCTCCTGGTTCACTTCTCTCGCTCTCTATTTTCAGTATCCCAAACAGTACAATTTTTATAATGGATGTAACAATTTACCCCTGAAGTTAACTCATTCTGTTTCACATTACTTTGACTGTGTCTTACTGAGCTATGATTCCAGTCCTTTCATTCCCCTCTGCTCCCTCATTCCTACTTTAGCAGATTGATATTTTTGCCTGCAGATTAGTAAAAAGAAGTGGGGGGGAGGGGCCCACCACAAGGCAGATGTTTCCTAAACCCTGAGGTCTGCATTTCATGTGCTGAGCTGGATATCTAAGGGTTTGTGTGACCTGGTTCTTGCCCCGCTCTCCCACCCCCTCCAGTCTCAGGAAGGGTGCTAGCCCCATACACCGCAGACCATTGGCTTAGTGCAGCAAACACCAGGCTAGGCAGATTAAAGCCCGCGAATGACAGGTTAACCCCTTTCCCCAACCTGCTTTCACTGGCCCCACTGTCAAGGTCTCAGATTCTCCACATTCCGGGCAGTCGCGGGTCCCCTTTATTACTTCCCATCCCTAGCCGAGCAATGAACCCCTTGTGGAAAGCCCCAGGGGCTGGGCAAAGCCAGGAGACCCTTCGTGTCATTCAAAGTTTTCTTGTTCTTTTCCTCCCTCCCCACCTCCAACCTTGCCCTCCCCCCAGGTATTTCACAAGTGTCAGAGGCTGGCCTGCTGCCCCTCTGAGGAGTGGCATGTTAATACCTCTGGCCCAAGTCTCTTGCCTGCCACTCTGCCTCCAGCTTCTGAGCAATCATGGACAGGATTTTCTCTGGCTTCTTGCTCTCTGCATTTCTTCTCTTCCAGGATCACGGCATTTACGGGGCTCCCCCTCAGCCCAGAGGTAAGTGAAGAGGTCAGTTTGTTTGTGGTACCTTCTCACCACCCGAAGCCATTCCACTCGGGCAGATGTGAACACGGGAGGATAAAGGGAGAAAAACGACACCAAACAGATTGCAGGGCTGTGCAAAGAATCTTTTGCAAATAGTTGACCAAGGCAGCAAAATCCTGATGTCTGTGCTGCATTCTCCTGCTTGCTTCGTTTTGCTTTGCAATAATAGCCACGTGCATGGCACAGACACAGTTAACAGAAAGCTGCTTCAGTGTGTCTTCAGCATAGTATGAGGTCCAGTTCCTTTTAGCTGGAGGAGGCACTGCCATTAAAGGAGATGTCCTGTGCCCTTTTTATCTCCTGAATAGAACTCGCTTCTTCTCTCAAAGCGTTCCTCAAAGAGCTGGTTTTGTTTGGGAAATTCAAGGAGCGAATTGGCCTGGATTGATCAGACATTCCTAGCTCTGGTACACCTTTCCGAGTAAAGTGGAATGGATTGGTTTTGAGGTTGGTCCTTATTAAGGTTTTAATGTAGTCCTTTTTCAAGCAAACTTCCAGTGAATTCCCTTCAGTTTGTTGAAGTCAATGGTAGATTTTGCCTGAACTGGGATGACAGGATTTGCCTTAGAGGCAAGCTGTCCAAGAGATACCCTGTGAGCATCCTTAAAGAAGGATGGTTAATTTTAATGTCTGCAAATCCCCATTTCCCAGCTACAAAATACTTGACAATGGTAGGCAGCCAGTGTGCTGAGTTCACTGCCTATCATGCTGAACAATACTGTCACATTGTTTCCTTGTACTCCCAGTCTGTCTGTCTACACCTTTTGTCTCTGGCCTTTGGGGCAGGGGCTGTCGGCGTCTTCGGTGTTTTTAAAGCACCTAGAACAGTGAGGTTCTGGTCATGTTGGGGGCTCTTAGGCACTGTGGTATTACGAATAATATATAATAAATGAACAGGTGTTGAATTCAAAAGGAAAAGCTAATAGTGAAAAAGATTTGTACAAATGGTAAAGAAATCAGTCCATTAACTGATCCAGTAGGGACTGGATGAAGTTACAGACAACAATTAATGTTCAGCCAACCTGTGAAACTCATGGCTGCAGGAGGTGGTCAAGACAAATATTGGGGCTGGATTTGTAAAAGGGTTGAGTGATTTTAGGACATTTAAAAACATTTATACCGTGCAGATCACAAAATGATCAGGGTAATGTGACTACATGCTGCAGAGCATAAGGTAGCCACGCAGAGAAAGGAAATGTCTTTGCAGACTGTCCAACTGATCAGCTTTGTGAAGAGACAGTATCTCTACACCTGAACCATCCAGTACTAGATATTACCAGAGTCAGGAAATGACAGATGGATCATTCATCCAATCCACTATATTTCTAGTATGATTGTATGCTGCTTGCAATATAAATATGTTTTAATTCTGAGTTACCAACAGTTTTCTGTTTCTTCAAATTAATCCAGCACCATGGTGCTTCCGCAAACTCTGTTTCATTGCCATAAGGGCTTGACTATTATAAAAGTTATTACAGAATAAGGTAGACAATGGATTTAAAGTGGAGTATCTACTCTGGAATATGTCCACATGTGGCCATTCTTATTCCAAAATAAAAGTGTTGTTTTTGGTTTAATTTAATCCACTTTCAAAATCAATTAAGCTATTTTGGAAAAAGGCACTTATGCCAGAATGAAAGTGTCCATATGTGGAGTTATTCAAGACTAATTGTTTTGGAATAGCTCTTCCTGAATAGCTCCATGTGTTGACAAGCCCTAAGACTAGGGAGCCTTCTGGGGCTGGACACAATTAGCTAGACTTGCTTTTGATTTTTCAATACTCTCTCTTTATTTCCCCATAAATACATTTTAATTTCATAAGAAGAGATACAAAAAAAAGTTATTTGGGACAAAAATACAAAAGCACTTTGTGAAAAAGTTGATTCCAAAATCTTTTATTGGCTCAGTCAATCCTTATCCCACACTTCAATGCTTTGGTACAACACTTCTTTCTTGGCAGCAGTTAACAATTAAAAAAAAACAAATGGTGGTTAGGGCACTGGAGTGGGAATCAGGAGACTTATTGTCCATTCCTTGATCCACCAAGGACAGACTGCATGACCTTGGGCAAAGCTCATGGCCTCAGTTTCCCTACCTGTAAAATGGGTATAATGACACTTCATAAAGTTCTTTTTTGGTCTAAGAATTAAAGCACTATGTAAGCTTGATTATAAACAGACGTTTTCTACTTCCTGCAGTGAAATATGGCAGTGAAGTGAAACCAACCCCCGGAGGTAAATGGTTACTTTTCAGTGGAAACCAGTGTGTCCTACTGACTAACTCCTCCTTGAATCCCTCCTGCACATTGCATTGTTTAGAGATATATTATTCTGAAGCCAGTGACACATTCAGCACTAGAGTCTTTCAGGAAACCCACCTGATGATCTCTCTTCATGGACATATAGCAGGATATTTGTTTTCATCTGTCTAATAGCGTGAAAGCTCAGTTACATTTCACACTGATGACCAACTCCAATATCTATGTCTTAATTTTAGACAGACTTGCTGGTCAAAAAGCTTGTCTGACAGAACTTTTCCCCTGTATCGCAGAACCTGTATCCTCCTCCTGTGTGAAAATGAAATATTAACAGAGAATATGAGAACAGAACCTCACAGAGGCAGGCTAAATGGGGCAATTTGGGAAAATGTTCGTAAAAATATCAACCCTTTTTATTTTATTTTATTTTTTTGGTCATAGTTTGAAATTTTGATGAAAAATGTCATCAAAATGGTCAATTTTGAGAAATTCCATCCAGCTGCAGGACAGAGCATCTTGACCACCAATAGTTTTCTCCATCATGTTTATTATTGATCTTACCAAGGGAACATAGAAGTTACATGGGGAATATGTCATCTTAGGTCAATGTATTTTACATTTTCACACCGATTCTCTTGTCTAGTGCAGACTTATTCTTTACAGTATGATCACCAGTGCTTTGTGATGTGATGCCAATAGGAAAAGTTCATAGATTCATAGATACTAAGGTCAGAAGGGACCATTATGATCATCTAGTCTGACCTCCTGCACATCGCAGGCCACAGAATCTCACCCACCCACTCCTGCAATAAACCTCTCACCTATGTCTGAGCTATTGAAGTCCTCAAATCATGGTTTAAAGACTTCAAGGAGCAGAGAATCCTCCAGCAAGTGACCCGTGCCCCATGCTACAGAGGAAGGCGAAAAACCTCCAGGGCCTCTTCCAATCTGCCCTGGAGGAAAATTCCTTCCCGACCCCAAATATGGCGATCAGCTAAATCCTGAGCATATGGGCAAGATCCGCCAGCCAGATACCCAGGAAAGAATTTTCTGTAGTAACTCAGATCCCACCCCATCTAACATCCCATCACAGGCCATTGGGCGCCTATTTACCATTAATATATAAAGATCAATTAATTACCAAAACCATGTTATCCCATCATACCATAAACTTATCGAGTTTAATCTTAAAGCCAGATAGATCTTTTGCCCCCACTGCTTCCCTTGGAAGGCTATTCCAAAACTTCACTCCTCTGATGGTTAGAAACCTTCATCTAATTTCAAGTCTAAACTTCCTGATGGCCAGTTTATATCCATTTGTTCTTGTGTCCACATTGGTACTGAGCTTAAATAATTCCTCTCCCTCTCCGGTATTTATCCCTCTGATATATTTATAGAGAGCAATCATATCTCCCCTCAGCCTTCTTTTAGTTAGGCTAAACAAGCCAAGCTCCTTGAGTCTCCTTTCATAAGACAAGTTTTCCATTGTGATTTAATGCAGCGGCTCTCAACCTTTCCAGATTACTGTACCCTTTTCACGAGTCTGATTTGTCTTGCGTACCTCCAAGTTACACCTCACTAAAAATTACTTACTTACACAATCAGACATAAACACACAAACGTGTCGCAGCACACTGTTATTGAAAAATTGCTGACTTTCTCATTTTTGCCATGTAATTATAAAATAAATCAACTGGACTATAAACATTGTACTTACATTTCAGTATACAGTATATAGAGCAGTAGAACCAAATCATTGGCTGTATGAAATTTTAGTTTGTACTGACTTTGATAGGGCTTTTTCTGTAGCCTGTTGTAAAACTAGGCAAATCTCTAGATGAGTTGATCTACCCCTTGGAAGACCTCTGTATACCCCCAGGGATACATGTACCCCTAGTTGAGAACCACCGCTTTAAGGGTTAAACCAGGGGGTTATATGAGTCAGGACTCATGGGTTCTATTTCCACCTCTACTGACCCCCTGGAGCTTTGAGGTAGTTATTTAATGGCTAGGTGTGCCTCTGTTTATCTGTCTCTGAAGTGGCAATAACAATACCTATTGCACAGACTTGTTGTGGGAATTTATGTATTAATTTTTGCAAAGCGTTTGACGGGCATCTGATCAAGGTGCTTCAGACAGTTGGTTTGCCCCTCTGCTGTTTTACTCCAGTGTGACTGCACTGAGTTTCATCAGCATAACAGCATAAACCTGGAGTGGTGAATCCAGCCCCACAAATGCCAAATATTATCTCATCACCTCTGTGCATTAAAAGTACACATATTTGTACACGGTGTTATGTTTTTAACCAATACAAATACTTTTCTAAAAAGTATAAACTTTATAAACTTTGATTAATTAGTTCCCACTTTGCCCCTATGAGATAAGTAAGTATTTATCATCATCCCATTGGTTTTACAAATGACACCCAATTCTCTGCCATAACCCAGTAGAACCCTATCTCCCCACAAGAACAAGGAAGTCTTGAATCCCCAGCATCCTGCTCTGATCCCTGAACCTCACTAGTTTTTCTGTAGCCTTATTTCTTCATCTTTCTCTTCCCACTTTTCTTGTGCAGGTGCTCTGTGTAGGACGAGACCCTCCGACCTGGTGTTCATCATAGACAGCTCCCGGAGCGTGCGCCCCAATGAATTTGAGCAGGTCAAAGTATTCTTGTCCCAGGTCATCGAGTCCCTAGATGTGGGCCCCAATGCCACTCGGGTGGGGGTGATCAATTATGCCAGCACAGTCAAGAACGAGTTCTCCCTCAAGACCCACTGGACCAAAGCCAGCCTGCTGCAAGCAGTCCACAAGATCAAGCCTCTCTCCACGGGCACCATGACGGGCTTGGCAATCCAGTTTGCCATCAATAGGGCGTTCAGCGACTCAGAAGGGGCCCGTGTGAGGTCTCCTGAGATTAATAAAGTAAGTGAATTATCTGCTGAGCTGCTGCATTGGGAGAAGTCAGTGTTGCTCTCCCTGATGGTATCACCCCTCCCATCCATTCCCCTTCCTTCTGTCTAATCAGAGACTGGAAACATTGAAGAAAATGGCCAAAGTCCCCCACAAAATATTAGGGATGGGGAAAAAGTGATTGTTATCTCTGTGGCAATGGCCGCCTTTACTAATATCCCATCCAACGAAAATACACTAAAGGACCTTTAATTTTGTAGTGGCAAGGAGGTTGGTTTTCTAAGACAGATAGAGCAATTGGGGACTCAATTCTCATAGAAGGTCAGCGGGATCTTCGCCTCAGATCCTCAAAGGTATGCAGGTGCCTAATTCCCATTTATTTCAATGGGAGTTCGGTGCCTAATTCACTTTGACAATCTGGGCCTTGGTGCCTCACTCTTCTTTGTGCCTTTGCAAACCCCCACCTCGAACTCACAAGGTAGGAAATGTCAGAATTAAGGTTGCCCTGGAAACCTTAATTCCCCCACACCTCCAGCCCACTCCTTGTCTGTCTTGACTATTGAGTTGGCGAGACCACCTCTTTCTATATGCACATAGTGAGTGTGGGGCAGCGAGATCATGGTCTAGGTTGGTATTTAACATAAGAATGGCCACACTGGGTCAGACCAAAGGTCCCTTTAGCCCAGTATCCTGTCTTCTGACAGTGGCCAATGCCAGGTGCCCCAGAGGGAATGAACAGAACAGGGAATCATCAAGTGATCCATCCATCCCCAGTTGCCCAGAGGCTAGGGACACCATCCCTGCCCATCCTGGCTAATAGCCATTGATGGACCTAGCCTCCATGAACTTATCTAGTTCTTTTTTGAAGCTCTGCCATACAACAACAACAGCATCTGCTTTCCCCTGACTCGTCATCTCTGAAACTGGCTACACCTGCCTCAGCTCAGTGACAGCCGGGGGGAAAACTCTCCCTTCTGTGCATGCAGAAAGCTTGTTTCAGTAACAGCTTGCATTTTAACTAAACATTAGTCATGACGCAGCCTAGGCCTGAATGCCTAAAGCTGGCTCCCCAGGCTCTCTGCTAGCAAGACAGGAGCAGAAAAATAAGCAAGGACTTAACATGGGCAACCAGAGCTTCTGTGCCAACCAATCAGGAAACCAGCTGTTTGAAGAAGGTTTTTTTTCCCCCAATTCTAAAATTTCTGGAATGTCAGTTTCTTTCCTTTCCCCTCTGCTGCTAGCAGAGGAATGGGGAAGCCAGTAATGTGGTGTTGTGTGCAAAACAGAGAGGGAAAAGAAGCCAAAGGCAGCAAAAACAAACAATCAAAAAAACCAACAACCAACAAAGCCTAAATGCAAGAAATGAACTCTGGTAAAAATGTGACCACACCTGAAAAAACAAACAAACAACCCAACACTAGCATTTTAAAGGCTGTGGTAGCCAGAAATTAACTAGACACTACTGAACAATGGTGCCAATGGATGGGGATCAGATCTCTTCATGGACCTACTTCTATGCCCCCTGTCACTCTAGCATCAGCGCACCTAACAAATCCAATTGGATTTACCTCACGTCAGTCTTTTATCCCCAAGTTCACAGAGGGGAAACTGAGGCTCAGATATTGAAGGCGGGATTTTCAAAAGCACTCAGTATTTTGGTCTAAGTCTTCCTGACTTAGTGGGAGCACATTTGGGCCAAAACTGAGCACTTTTGAAAATCTAACTTTCCCAAGGTCACACAGTAAATCTGTGGCTGAGAACCTATATCTTCTGAAGCTCAGCCTGGTGCCATAATCACAAAAACATCCTTCCTGTAGAAGTGAGCGCGGGAGCCTGGAAGCCAGGATTCCTGGCTTCTGTTTTCACTTTTGCCATTGACTGAGTGTGTAACTTTGGGTAAGGCACTTAGGGTCGAAGTGTGGGCAGGTGTAAAATCGTGTAAAGTGTAATAACCTTTTCTCCCACATAGGGCTGTTGCGAAACCTAATTTTAATGATGCTTCATGCCTAATGTAATGACACTCAACTCACCAATGGATATAAGGCAGTGCATAATAGCTTGGTATTATTATTACTATTATTATTATTAATAATAATTAATGTTTGTAAAGTACTTTGAGATCCTTGGATGATCCTGGTTATGATTCTGGCCAAGTTAGTACAAACAGAATAAGAATGGACTCAACTTTAATCTTTTTTTGGAGATTCAAAGTTGTTCATTCTGTCCCACAGGTATATTTTGTCTTTCACTGCTTTCAGGTGTTACTCATGGAAACAGAAATGGTAAGATTACCCAAGAGAGGCAGCATGGGGTGATGTATTTATCCCTGTTAGAAACAGGACAGCTATCTAATGTATTGTGTTGATACCGTCCCGCTCACTGGAGCATGGTATCTAGGTGAAAAGAAAAGGAGTACTTGTGGCACCTTAGCTGACTCAATGGTATTTGCAGCTCAAGTCCCAAATGGCTTCAAACTCATCCTGGGCTCATTCAGATCCAAACTGTCCTTCGGGCCTTTTGGAGTTTGTTCACCACTGGGTTAAAAGAGGAGATTTTAGAGTCTTCCTTCCTTGTCCCCAGAGCCGGATTAAAATGAAATAAGGCACAGATCCACCAGCAGTCTGGAGATGCACAAAACCCATCGCTTTCATCTCCCACCTCATCATCTCTGCTTTCCCTCCAGGTATGGAATTTTCTACCCTGTGAGCTTTTAGAAGCCCGTCACTTCTCGAGTCCTCATTCCTGTGGACACTTTTGACAAAAATGATTTTTTTTCCCGATTGGCCAACATTTTTCACATTTTCATCCAAACAATCGAAACCTCAAAATTCTTCAGTTTAAAAATGTAAAATTTGATTTTCAGTGATCGAAAATGGCCCTCTTTTGTCTAAGAAAATCCATGTAAAATGCTCAATCCACACTCCATGCCTGCGGATGGGGCATGTGGGCCCTTATCACTAAATGCAGTGCTGTGCACACACATTGTCTGACTTGCCACTACATGTCTAGCATTGCCAGCTTCCAGGCCAACAGGGGTGATAAAGAAACTCCTGCATCACAGAGAGCAGCTCCTTACAGCACCACCGCTCCTTCATCCCACACTTGAAGGCTCCTTCTGAATGCAGATCCTAGGGCATCAAAATTCCTGCTTTAATCTGCTAGGGAACTCTCCTCCCCTCCCCCAGAGCTTTATTCCCTGAAGCCAAACACCATGAATGAATTGGCAGTGGTCCTGTGGAACTGGGAATAGCTTCAGGGAACTTTTTCCCTCCTCTTTGAACCTGACCTCCAGCTCACCCCCTAAAGAGCAGTTCCATGCTCGCATAAAAAACTTTATCCCCAGCAAGACCTTTCCAGGGAGAGACAGTAGTAGCAGCAGCGGGAGCAGGGGACAATGAGGGAAGGATATTAATATTTCTAGAAAAACCCTCCTGTCAGTTAGCTAGTAGCCCTGCGCAGCTTGGAGGTGGCAAACTAGATTGAAAACTCAATCAAATAGGGACAAAGACAGGGCCTCCTTACAGCTGGGTCTCCCAAGCTCTCTGGCAAACACAGTTGTTACTTCACTGAGAGATGGCTGGGCATGTTCCAAAATCTTAGGTAGCTTTGTGCTCAGTGTAATATTATTTTACTTTATTATGTGCTAAAGAACAGTGCACTCTATTGTCTGATACTGGCCTTTGGGAAGAGAATGCCAGGCAGATACTCACATTCCTCCTAGCCTGTCTACAATGGATAATTCACAGTGTAACAATAAAAAAAAAAAACCCCGAAAATCCAGCAATCACATGCTACAGTATTTTTGTCTAGTCTTAGGAAGAGCCATTGCAAAAACCCAAAGCAGAGCAGAAAACAATGGACTAGATTCCTTCCTGGTGTAACTCAGTGGGAGATGCTTTGTGACCCTTTATACCAGGGATGGATTTGGTCCAATTTTTGTGATAAGGAAAAAAGTTAGCGACTACCTATTTGTTAAAAAGAAAAGGCGGACTTGTGGCACCTTAGAGACTAACAATGTATTTGAGCATAAGCTTTCGTGAGCTACAAGTACTCCTTTTCTTTTTGAGGATACAGACTAACATGGCTGCTACTCTGATATCTATTTATTGGCTCTATCACAAATGATTTCCCCCCTTTTTTCTGAGATGCCATTCTGTAATAATGATGATGCAGGACTAAAATGGGGTCAAAATATTTTTATCTAAATATGTTTTTAAAAAGAGAAATGGTTTTGCTGTCCAAAGAAACACTTGTATGGAAAATTTTCATTTTAGTCAAAATGTGCCTCTTTAAAATGTGCCTCTTTAGTCTTTAATGTGCCCACTAAAAGAGTAAGCAAATTTTTAACTGAAAAATTTTACATTTTTGGAAAATAAATGAATTTGTGGTTTTTACAAAATAATACATTTTCATTTGGCTGAAAGTTTTCAGTCTGGTCATCTTAAAGAGAGAATGTAAACCAAACATTTTTAAAATATTTTTTTGTCTTCTGGGAGAAAAAAAAATCAAATATTTGGATTTCAAAGCTCCCACACAAAATTTCAGTTTTTGGATTTGGTTATTCATTGAAAAAGAAATGAACAAAAAAGTTTGGGAAATATCTTTAGGAAAACCAACAGCTAAAGAACATCACACAAAACATTAGCATTTCTTTCTCTACTGTATGGAGGATCAAGTCTCACTCAATGAATCCACATCACAAGTGCCCTGATTCAAGGCCAAAAGCTCTACAAAACCCCACGGAACTGAACAATCCAGCTTGACTTGTCTTGCTTCTTACATCTCTATTGATAACCAGGAAGCTGCAGCTGGAACCGAATGTGCAGGGTGGGGTAGAACAGAACCCAGCTCCCAGAGCTTCCCAGAGCTGTATCAACTCCTGCTTGACTACCAGGAGTAACACTTGCTTTTGCAAATGAGATCAGCAGTTGTGACTGACAAGATGGAGAGCAGATTCATCTCTGGTTTCACTCTGCTGAAGTTAAAGGTGCTACGCCAGGGATCAATTTGGTCCATGACATGCAAGAAGGTCCTGTTTTACAGTCGCTTTTCCAACCCTAATCAAAGTTCAGTTGAAGGATCTGAGTGTGTGTCGTATAAGCGTGTACACACGCACACACACATAATATGGACTGATATATAGGAGCCAGTGACTCATATTTTCTTCCCCAGGTCTTGTCTTTGAAACAGAAACCAGGACTTAGATTTGTGCTACTGCTGCATCATTGCAGGTGGGCAGAAACTTCAGCTGCCCTGCAATTCACGTGTGTGTGTCCCCTGCAAGTAAACCATTCAAGCAAATATCACTCCAACCCATCTCTTCCCCAGTACTGTCTTTCTCCAGACAATGTAGGACAGTACTAGTCAAAAGGAATTATTCCCACAGACAGATTCCAGTGGTGCTGACTAAGCTGAACCCACTTTCAGTTTTCAAGTGCTACTGAATTAATTTAATCTCTGCTATGTTCTGAGGCCAGGTTCTGAGTTAGAGGGTGACAGAGGGAGCTTGGCAATCTGCCACAAGGAATAGGATGACAAAGGAACACAGTGGGATTTCATAGAATCATAGAAAAGTTGGGTTGGAAGGGACCTTGGGAGGTCATCAAGTCCAGCACCCTGCGCTGAGGCAGGACCAAGTAAACCTAGGCCAGCCCCGACAGGTGTTTGTCCAACCTGGTCTTAAAAACCTCCAGTGACGGGGATTCCACAATTGGTAGCCTATTCCAGAGCTTAACTCCTCTTCTAGTTAGAAAGTTTTTCCTAACAGCTAACCTAAATCTCTCTGGCTGCAGATTAAGCCCATTACTTCTTGTCCTGCCTTCAGTGGCTCACAGTTCAATTGCTTGTAACAGCCTTTAACGTATTTGAAGACTTATCAGGTCCCTCCTCAGTTTTATTTCTAAAGACTAATCATGTCCAGTTTTTTAAATCTTTTCTCATAGGTCAGGTTGTCTAAACCGTTGATGGTTTTTGTTGCTCTCTTCTGGACTCTCTCCAACTTATCACCATCTTGACTAAAGAACGGCACCCAGAATTAGACACAGTACTCCAGCTGAGGCCACACCAGTGCTGAGAAGAGAGGAACAATTACTCCTGTATCTTCCATATGACATTCCTGTTAATACACCCCAGAGTGATATTCGCCTTTTTTGCAACTGCATCACATTCTTGACTCAGATTGAATTTGTACTCCACTAACGCTCCCACCCACTGGCGAGGTGGTAGCACTTTTCAGCGGTGCTACCACCTCGCCAGTCATTCCCCATTTTGTAGTTGCATTTGATTTTTCCTTCCTAAGTCTGGCTGTTCTTACCACGAATGCCATGGAGAAAATGAATAAGGAAATATTTACTCCTTCACATAACACAAGAACCACGGGTCACCCAATAAGTGAAGTACTTTGCACTTGTCTTGGTTGAATTTCATCTTGTGGATATCAGACCAATTCTCTAATTTGTCAAGATTGTTTTGAAATCTAATCTGGACTTTGTATTTCTCTGGCACCTTCCATCTAGGGATCCCTGCGCCCTTTGCAAATATTTATAAATTCAGCCTCACAGCCAAAGTCAACCCTAGCACAACTCTACCAACCTCCACAGAGTTACCCCAGTGATTATTATGGACCATTTTCCTCATTTAAAAGATGAAGGGAGCTGAAAAACAGAATAAGTAAGGCCAATTTGTTCAAACTAGGCTGCTTAAAATTAGGCACCTAAAGTCATATTTAGGGACCTTGGAAAGTGACTGGATTTTCATTCCTCATGTTTCCAGAGCTAACTGAGAATCACAGCCACTGGGAGCTGCGGGCGGCCGTGCCTGTGGACGGTCAATGTAAACAAACTGTCTCGCGGCCCGCCAGCAGATTACCCCGATGGGCCGCATGTGGCCCGCGGGATGCAGGTTGCCCACCACTGATCTAGACCATCCCTGGCATGTGTCTCTCTAACCTGTTCTTAAAAACCTCTAATGATGAAGATTCCACAACCCCCCTGGGTAATTTGTTTCAGTGCTTAACCACCCTGACAGTTAGGAAGTTTTTCCTAATGTCTATCCTAAATCTCCCTTGCTGCAATTTAAGCACATTAGTTCTGGTCCTGTCCTCAGTGGATAACAAGGACAATTTATCACCTTCCTCTTTATAACAACCTTCTATGTACTTGAAGACTTATCATGTCCACCCTCGCTCTTCTCTTCTCCAGACTAAACAACCCCCCCTTTTCTTTCAATCTTCCCTCATAGATCATGTTTTCTAGACTTTATATCGTTTTTTGCTCTCTTCTGGATTTCCTCCAATTTGTCCACATCTTTCCTGAAGTATGGTGCCCAGACACAGTACTCCATTTGAGGCCCCATCAATGCTGGGTAGAGTGGAAGAATTACTTCTTGTGTCTCGCTTACAACACTCCTGGTAATACATCCCAGAATGATGTTTGCTTTTTTTGCAACAGTGTTATATTGTGGACTCATATTTAGTTTCTGATCTACTATAACAGTACTCCTTCCTAGGCAGTCATTTCCCATTTTGTATTTGTGCAGCTGATTGTTCCTTCCTAACTGGAGTACTTTGCATTTGTCTTTATTGAATTTCATCCTATTTATTTCAGACCATTTCTCCGGTTTGTTAAGATAATTTTGAATTCTAATTGTGATGGATTGGATCACAGAAACTCCCTTTGGGAGTTTGCCACCTGATGTGCGGAAACTACCTCTGAGCCTGTTTTCCCTGCCAGCTTGGGACTTCAGTGCCCTGCCTGGTTGTGCCAGACATGCTAGACTGCTACAAACACAGACCCAGGTCTGAACTACATCCCCCCAAAGCTGCAAGCTTAACTGAAAACAGCTTAAGAAGTGTTCTTGCCTCCAGCACTCAGATACCCAACTCTCAATGGGGTCCAAACCCCAAATAAACCTCATAAATTGTTCGCCCTCTATAACACTGATAGAGAGATATGCACAACTGTTTGTCTCCCCCCCCCCCCCGGTATTAATACATACTCTGGATTAATCAATAAGTAAAAAGTGATTTTATTAAACACAAAAAGTAGGATTAAGTGGCTCCAAGTAATAACAGACAGAACAAAGTAAATTACCAGACAAAATAAAATAAAACACCAAAATCTAAGCCTAATACAGTAAGAAAGTGATTACAGATGAAATCTCACCCTCAGAGATATTCCAATAAGCTTCTTTTACAGACTAGCCTTCTTCTAGTCTGGGTCCAGCAGTCACTCCCACCCCAGTAGTTACTGTCACAGAATCACAGAATAGAATCACAGAATCACAGGGTTGGAAGGGACCTCAGGAGGTCATCTAGTCCAACCCCCTGCTCAAAGCAGGACCAATCCCCAATTTTTGCCCCAGATCCCTAAATGGCCCCCTCAAGGATTGAACTCACAACCCTGGGTTTAGCAGGCAATGCTCAAACCACTGAGCTACCCCTCCCCACTTTGTTCCAGTTTCTTTCAGGCATCTCCTTGGGGTGGAGAGACTATTTCTTGAGCCAGCAGAAGACAAAATGGAGGGGTTTTCCCAGGGACTTATATAGTTTCTCTCTTGTGGGTGGAAACCTCTCTCCCCCCGCCCCCCCGTGTAGAGTCCAGCTACAAAATGGAGTTTTGGAGTCACATGGGAAAGTCACACGTCCATGCATGACTCAGTTTTCTACAGGATGTTCCCAGGAAAGCTCAGATGTGGATTGGCGTCTGTCAAGGTTCATTGTTAACCAAGTACTCCCAATTACTTGAATAACACCTTCACACAATGGTGACCAAATCTACCTTAGCTGCTTTCTACAGCAAACACTTTAAATACAAGCATAGAGCCAACGCTCATAACTTCAGATATAAAAATGGTACACACATACAAATAGGATGAATACATGCAGAAGAACATAACCTTTGCAAAGATATGTTACATGGCATATCTAGCATTAAACATATTCCAGTTATGTCATATTTACACTCATAAGCCTATTTCTATAAAGCATTATAGGGTGTAACATCACACTAATTGTGTCCTCCAACGCGCTTGCAACCCCTCCCAGCTTAGTATTGTCTGGAAACTTTATAAGTGTACTCTCTATGCCATTAGCTAAAACATTTATGAAGCTACTGAATAAAACCAGACTCAGGACAGATTCCTGTGGGACCCCACCTGATATGCCCTTCCAGCTTGACTGTGAACCATTGATAATTGCTCTCTGAGTACAGTTTTTCAACCAGCTGTGCACCCCTTTTATAGCAGGTTTGTCTAGCCTATGTTTCGCTAGTTCGCTTATGAGAAAGTCATGTGAGACAGTATCAAAAGCCTTCCTAAGTCAAGATATATCCCCACCCACAAGGATAGTTATCCTGTCAAAGAAGGATATGAGTTTGATTTGACATGATTTGTTCTTGACAAACCCATGTTGATTGTTATTTATCACTATTCTATTCTAGGGGCTTACAAATTGATTTTTTGATTATTTGCTCCACTATCTTTCCAGGTACTGAAGTTAAGCTGATTGGTCTGTAATTCCCTGGGTTGTTCTTATTCCCCTTTTTATAGATTGACACTATATTTGCCCTTTTCCAGTCCTCTGGGATCTCTCCCATCCACCATGAGATCTCAAAAGATAATTGCTAATGGGTAAGAGATCTTTTCAACCAGGTCCGTAAGTATTCTAGGATGCATTTTGTCAGGCCCTGAGACTTGGAGACATCCAACTTGTCTAAGTTATACTTAATTTTTTCTTTCTCTATTTTAGCCTCAGATCCTATCCTATTTATACAGATGTTTACTATGTTAGTCTTTCGATCAGTGATAACATTTCTGGTGAAAACTGAAACAAAAAAAGGCACTTTGGCCATTGCTGTGTTTTCTGGTATTATCTTTCCTTCCTCACTGGGTAATAGACCTACCCTGTTCTTGGTCTTCCTCTAGCTTCTATTGTATTTGTAAATGTTTTCTTGCTACCATTTATGTCATTATTTAGTTTAATCTCATTTTGTGCCTTGGCCTTTCTAATTTTGTCCCTGTGTGCTTGTGTTCTTTATTTATATTCATCCTTCACAATTTGACCTAGCTTCAACTTTTTTGTATAATTATATGTAAGGGGACTGTTGTCACCTCACTAACACTCAGTGGGGTATTTTGGTTGCTAGCTCCCAGCACTAAAAGAAAGGGGAAGGGTTGATGGGAAATCAGGACCCTGAGACTGACAGTCCCCAGGGGCAATGGGGAGAGGCCAATGCTCCAGGTCAGTTTGATTGACGGGGGGGCAGGCTAATCAGGGAGTCAGGAGGCCGGGGGGTCCCGTCCTCCATCTGAGCTGGAATTGCCTGGAACAGAGTGGGGCCAAGCTAAGGAGAGAGCAGGGGCCAAAGGAGCAGCCCAGGGAGCTGGAGGCAGAGAAGCAGCAGCAGTGCTGGGTCAGACAGGAGCTGGGGCTGCAGCTGGGGCTGAAGCAGTCCAGAGCCGGGTGCGGTGAGCAGCTGGGAAGAGCGAGGGGGACCCTGGGCAGCAGGCCCAGTGCAGGGAGATGCCCCAGCCAAGACACCTGGAAAACTCAAATCCTTTCGCTAGCCTACTTCACCGGGGTAGCGTATAAGACAGGAAAGTTCCCCACAATAGCGGGACCAGTCCCCCGCTTACATAATTGGTGTCACAAACAGGATCCTATCCACAGGGTCCACCCCATTGGTTTACTTGTTGAGTTCTGGTAGCACTGTCCAGGCCTGGTCAAAAATCCTGCCATGGCTGGAATTGAAAAAGTACAGGCCCAGTTTGCTGAATTTCAGTGCAGATTGTGAGACCAAGCTGAGGCATTACAACAAGCTAGAACAGAACAGAAAAAAGCCTTATCACTGGCTAAGGCAGTAATAGACCAACAGGCAGCAGAAGCTAAGAACCCCCCTACTATTTATGTCCCATGGGAGCAGAAGGTCACAGAGTTTGGTAGCTTCCTGACTAGACCAGGAGACATTACAGTAGAGGAGTGGGTCAAGTCTGCAAAGGCGGCTCTGTGTGTGCTAAGAGTACCTGAAAAAAATTGTGTGGACTTCATAGAGGAACATGGCAACGGCCAGGCCAAGGCCACAGTAAAGTTCATGGCATTGGCAGACAAATAAAAGGTATTTTGAACTCCCCCTAGAAGTGTATGAAGACAAGGTACCTATTGGAACCTGACTAAAGGAGTTCTTTTAGAGAAAGCAGGAGCCTGGTAAACTGTCTGGGCATATGAGTATGATCTCCAGGAGAGAATGAGCAAAGTGGAGCGGCGAGACCCTCGATGAGTTCCAGACCCAGATACAGTTCTGAAAGAGCAGTTAGTGCTGGGGCTCCCGGATGATTCTTTCCGCCGTGAAATGAAAAGGAGGTTTAAGGAAGAGCCCAGTAAGAAGTTCCATGAACTCATGCAGGCTACCATTATGTGGTCAGAAGAGGAAGTTCCTTTGGCAGAGAGGGCCAAGCCTAACCCCCGTACACGAAGTGGGGGCCTAGTGAATGCAGCTGCTGGGGAAAAGACCCTGCCCCAAACACAGCTAACATTGGAAAACTTAAGTAAAGCTGTCCAAAAACTGGCGGTCCAACAGGGGGAGATACTGAAAGTGATGATTGAGGTGTTGAAAGGAAAAACCTCCACTAATATGCCAAAATATCCAAGGGCTTCAGGGTCCCGAAGATCTCCACTGAAGGACGAGCTGGAAAGGTACATTTGTTACACTTGCAAAAGACCAAGACATACTAGCCGACATTGAACACTGAGGAGACTGGAGTCCCAGGGCCTGAAATTCAAGAGACACCAGGAGTGAGTAGCCCACCATCAGAAGGCCAAGTGAAGGGTTTCTATGGCTGTCCCAAGGAAAAGGCCAGCATGTCAGCAGTGAGGAAAAGGACCCTGTTGATGTTAAAAGAAAAGGAGTACTTGGGGCACCTTAGAGACTAACAAATTTATTTGAGCATAAGCTTTCGTCACGAAAGCTTATGCTCAAATAAAATTTGTTAATCTCTAAGGTTGCACAAGTACTCCTTTTCTTTTTGCGAATACAGACTAACACGGCTGCTACTCTGAAACCTGTTGATGTTAGTGTATTCAACGACTTCTGTGGCCGAGCTTTCGGGGACTGCGTGACAGTGGAAATAACTAAAGCAGGGGTGAGAACCCACTGTTTGATAGACGCTGGCTCAGAAGCACCACTATTTCTGAATCATATTTCCGAAACTACTTAAAAGAGATCTGACCACGCATAAGACCCGATTTGTACAGCTAACGACAGCTAATGGACTTGCGATCCCTGTCATGGGGTGCCGGGTGCCTTGAAGCTGATGTAGGGTACATGGGTCGAACGGGGGGAGGGATAGCTCAGTGGTTTGAGCACTGGCCTGCTAAACCCAGGGTTGTGAGTTCAATCCTTGAGGGCCCATTTAGGGATCTGGGGCAAAAATTGGGGATTGGTCCTGCTTTGAGCAGGGGGTTGGACTAGATGACCTCCTGAGGTCCTTTCCAACCCTGAGATTCTATGATTCTATGATCCCTGGGGGGAAAAAAAGGAAGGGGACTGTTGTCCGCTCACTAACACTCAGTGGGGGTGTTTTGGTTGCTCACTCCCAGTACTAAAAGAAAGGGGAAGGGTGGATGGGAAATCAGGACCCTGAGACTGACAGTCCCCAGGAACAATGGGGAGAGGCCAACGCTGCCGGTCAGCCTGATTGACAGGGTGGGCAGGCCAATGAGGGAGTCAGGAGGCCAGGGTGGGTCCCGTCCTCCTTGTGAGCTGGAATGGCCTCGGTCAGACCGAGTGGGGCCAAGCTAAGGGGAGAGCAGGGACCCGAGCTGAGCAGGGGGAGCAGGGCCATGCCAGCCAGAGAGCCAGAGAAGCAGCCCAGGGGGCTGGAGGCAGAGGAGCTGGAGCTGAGGCAGAGTCGTGGGGCTGGGGCTGGAGCAGTCCAGAGTCGGGTGCAGGGAACAGCTGGGGAGAGCAAGCGGGACCCTGGGCAGCAAGCCCAGCGCAGGGAGATGCCCCAGCCAAGATGCCTGGCAGGTCAGACTTGGATGGAGATCGTAACCCTGATGGGGCAGGGGCGATACTGGGAAGAAGGATCCTGTCACCTAGAGCCTGAGTTCATGTGGCCATCGCCAGAGCGAGTGTCTGACCCACAGCATCCCTGCAGCACAGCCAGGGCCTGGGACATGTGAGGAACAGACCGAACTGCCCTGACATCCCAGAGACGCTGGTTGTGACGTCCCCGGGCCACAGAGCAGGGTGACGGGTTTTCCTTTCACCTTTCCCATTTTTTCCTTATTTTTTTAAAATTGATTGCTGTTTAATAAATTGCATGTGCTTTGAGCTGTATGTAGTGATCAGTGAGTCAGGGAAGCATCCAGTGCAGAGAGAGCACCCAGGAGTGGGGACACCCTAGCCCATGCCCTAAGTGACCATGACAAGGTTGGGGGTCGAGCCCCCCAGGAATCCTGGGCCCAGCCTTGTTGGGGTTACGAGGACTCTGCCACACAGGAGAGTGGAAGGGGAGCCCTCGAGGTCAGGCAGGCCTCTGGGTAAAGGAATTGGAAGCGAAAACTCAAATCCTTTCGCGAGCCCATTTCATTCGGTTAGTGTATAAAAGACAGAAGAGTCCCCCACAATAGCAGGACCATTCCCCCACTTAGATATATTTGAGTTTCAGGTCGTTAAAGGTCTCGTGGTTAATCCAGGATGGGGGTACGGGTAGTTGAATCTTTATGGACCATTTGGTCCTTGGCTTCTTTGCTGACAGTGCCAGCAAGAGTGCCAGTTAGTGCCAAACTGTGGTGGTGGTTTTTGAGACTTGCGTTCATGTCAGCTGGAACCCATCAAATGCACCTTACGCAGGCCACAAAACAGCTGTCGGACGGTGTCAAAGCCCTTGTCTAGCTCTGCCTTCTCAATACACACTAGGATGCTATGCTTGAATCCCATGTGCAGGATCCCAAGTGTTTTTAAGCTTTCTTGAGTCTGAGCAGAGTTTAGGAACATTTTTGGGGGGCAGATCCTCTGGGGAGCACCCTATTCTGAGAGCTGAGACCCCCACCATCTAGCTACCTAGTGCTGGCTCCTCCAGACTCCCCAGTAGCCTCTGCTCACCCTTTCCCCGAGCTCCAACCTCACGGGCACTCTGATTTACACTTGACCTCTCCGGGGACACATGATAATTGAAGCACATAACACACAGACTTTGCAAATGGGTTCCCAAACCAGTCACTCTCTACTGCAGACAGCACAAAAAATATATAGATCCAGACAAAACAATAAAACACCTGTATGCCCTTTCCTCACCACTCTGGAGCATTCTTCAAGATTTGGGTCAGTGTCCTTTCTGGATTCCAAATCCTCTCTCCTGGACCTTTCTTCTCATGGTTCTCCACTGGAGCATGTTGTCTGCTCTCTCTCTCTCTCCGGTCCAGCCAGCTTCCTTTGACCTTGGCTGGTTCCTTGGTCAAAAAATATCCCCTTTCCCTCCAAAATCCTGTGCCTTTGTTTTACTGATGTTTAATTGCACTGGGTGCCTGTGAGAGGATAAACTGAAGTATCTGACTGGCCTTTTCTATACCATTATTATATATACTTCCACCTTATCCTCTCTTCCTCTACATCTTTTCAGATTAAATAAATAGCTACAGGCTTTTAATTTCCTTCTCTTATGAAACACACCCATCACTCAATCCGACTTTGCCCCACAGACCTCTCTCCATTTTTCTCTATCTTCTTCAGCCCTTCTCTAATTCAGCTGTCTATTTTAAGATGAGGAGACCAAGGCTGGGTCGAGGTTAGGATGTACCACTGATTTATATAATGCCATTATAATATTTTCCGTATCCTTCTCTGTTCCTTTGTTTAATATAGCCTGACATTGATATGCTGCTTTGACGGTTGTGCACAGTGAACAGACAGCTTTCTTGTCAGGCTCTTTAGCCCACTAATCCATTCCAAGTAGTTTAAAATAATTCCTTCCAATGTGCATTATTGCCCCGCTCTGGTCTGCGCTGCCATCCATATCACCCCAGTTCTTCTGAGCTCTTCACAATTCCCCTTCATTTTTACTAGCCTAAAAAATGTCACCCCATCAGCAAATCAGGCTAACACACAGTTCATCCCATTGAGCTACAGCAATTTACATCAACTGAGGACCCACCCCATAAAGTCAACTACCCAATTCTTAGTCCTGATTCCTGAGCACACCGCTAGGTAGAGAACTGGCCATTTTCCCCTTGCTTTATCTTCCTATCTCTCAGACAGATCTTTATTCACTGCAGGTCTTTCCATTTCTTTTTTATTCTCCACGGTTACGGAGTTTCCTAGTGTGTCATGGGAGGGACTTTATAGACAGACATTTTGCAGTTTTTACTTCCTTTTTTAAATGCTTTGCTCTTGTTATCATCATCTTTCAAGACTGAAGTTCTTGTTTTCCCATCTTGTGAGCCAAATTTCATCCTGGCTACACCCACTGTATTCAGTGGGGCTGACCGGTTAGAATTCTAAACAATGCAGGTGTAAGCGGGGGAATAGTCCCGCTCTTGTGGGGAACTTTCCTGGCTTCTGCACTACCCCGGTGAAGTGGGCTAGTGAAAGGATCTGAGTCCTTGCTCCCACTTCCTTTACCCAGTGGCCTCCCTGCCCTTGAGGACTCCCCTTCCACACTCCCGTCTGGCAGAGTCCTCGCAACCCCAACAAGGCTGGGCCCAGGATTCCTGGGGGGGGGCCTCGACCCCCAACCTTACTGTGGTCACCTAGGACAGGGACTAGGGTGTCCCCACTCCGGGGTACTCTCTCTGCAATGGGCACTTCTCTGACCCACTGACCGTTACATACAAGTTAAAGCAAATGCAACATATTTAATCAACAATTAATTTTAAAAAGAATAAGAAAAAATGGAAAAGGTTAAAGGAAACACATCACCCCGCTCTGTGGCAGGGAACATCACAAACAGTGTCTCTGGAGTGTCAGGGCAGTTCACAGTCTGTTCCTTGTAAGTCCCAAGCCTCCTGCTCAGGCCCTGGCCGTGCTGCAGGGATGCTGTGGGTTGGACACTTGCTCTGGTGGTGGCCACATGCTCTCAGGCTCTAAGTGGTAGGACCCTTCTGCCCAGTGTCGCCCCTGCCCTGTCGGGGTTACGATCCAAGCCTGGCCTGCAGAGCCTCTTGGCTGAGGCGTCTCCCTGTGCTGGGCCCGCTGCCCAGGGTCCCCCTCGCTCTCCCCAGCTGCTCACCGCACCCAGCTCCAGACAGCTCCAGCCCCAGCTGCACCACTCGGTCTCAGCGCTGCTGCTGCTCTGCCTCCAGCTCCCTGGGCTGCCTCTTTGGCCCCTTTGGCTCTGGTTGCTGCAGCTCTGCTCCCAGGACAGGTCTGCTCTGCAGGCTGCTTCTGTGACTCTGCTCCCAGCACTGACCTGCTTCCTGGGCTGCTTTTCTGGCCCCTCTGGCTCTGGTTGCTGCAGCTCTGCTCCCAGGGCAAGTCTGCTCTCTCTGGGCTGTGCCCCTGGCTTAGGGGCTGCAGCTCCACTCCCAGGACAGGGTCTGCTCTCTCTGGGCTGCTTTTCTGGTCCCTTGGGATCTGGCACAGCTCTGCTCCCCGGCTTAGCTTGGGCCCCTGCTTGCTCCTTAGCTCGGCCCCACTCTGTCTGACCCAGGCAATTCCAGCTCACACAGACGACAGGACCTCCCTGGCCTCCTGACTCCCTGATTAGCCTGCTCGCCTGTTATTCAGGCTGACCTGGAGCATTGGCCTCTCCCCATTTGTCCTGGGGTTGTCAGTCTCAGGGTCCTGATTTCCCATAGACCCTTCCCCTTTTAGTACTGGGAGCTAGCCAACCAAAACACCCCACTGAATGTTAGTAAGGGGTTAGCAGTCCCCTTACATTCCCCCTTGCTAAAATTCTGCCACAGCCACAATATTCACACCAGTACAGCTGGGGCATGGGCTAGCTGTACTGAGTACAAATCCACTGGACCTCCACCGCTCACTGCTGCTTGTACTATCCCACCAATACTGTTTTTTAGCATGCTGGCTCCATAAGAGCTAGCATAGGTATGTCTACATGAGCTGGGGCTCACCCCACCCCCCCCAGCTCCAGATGTAGATATAGCCACAGACAGTTCCACCATGCCAGAGAAATGCTGGGGTGGGGGAAAGGAGAAAGAGACACACTGATTGGCCCAAAGTCACAGAGCAGGTCACTGGCAAAACTGGGACAAGAACACAGGTGTCCTGATGTCCAGCCTGAGTTCGAGCCACAACGCCCTGCTGCATCCCCAGCATGCAACGCTAAACACAAGCTCAAGCAGCAAAGCTCAGGAACTGATGTGAATTTTGGGTCCTCAGCTGCTCAGAGCTTGAGCCCTAATTTCCATTGGATCCAGGCTTCTGGTTGGATATCAGACATCCCCAGGGATCAGATTTGTGGATTTGGGTCAGGCCCATATCCGATCTGTGCAGGTTGTCAATGGGCTTAAAGAATCATAGAATCATAGAATATCAGGGTTGGAAGGGACCTCAGGAGGTCATCTAGTCCAACCCCCTACTCAAAGCAGGACCAATGCCCAACTAAATCATCCCAGCCAGGGCTTTGTCAAGCCTCACCTTAAAAACTTCCACCTCCCTAGGTAATGCATTCCAGTGTTTCACCACCGTCCTAGTGAAAAAGTTTTTCCTAATATCCAACCTAAACCTCCCCCACTGCAACTTGAGACCATTACTCAGTAATGGAAGTGGAATTACTGATTGCACAGACAATCCAGGAAGTTTTTGGAAAATGTAGGGGGCAATTTCCGGGTGCAAGTGCTGGAGGAACCAACTAGGGGCAGAGCTCAACTTGACCTGCTGCTCAAAAACTGGGAAGAATTAGTAGGGGAAGCAAAAGTGGATGGGAACCTGGGAGGCAGTGACCATGAGATGGTCGAGTTCAGGATCCTGACACAAGGAAGAAAGGAAAGCAGCAGAATACGGACCCTGGACTTCAGAAAAGCAGACTTTGACTCCCTCAGGGAACTGATGGGCAAGATCCCCTGGGAGAATAACATGAGGGGGAAATTTGTCCAGGAGAGCTGGCTGTATTTTAAAGAATCCTTATTGAGGTTGCAGGGACAAACCATCCCGATGTGTAGAAAGAATAGTAAATATGGCAGACGACCAGCTTGGCTTCACAGTGAAATCCTTGCTGATCTTAAACACAAAAAAAAAGCTTACAAGAAGTGGAAGATTGGCCAAATGACCAGGGATGAGTATAATTATATTGCTCGGGCATGCAAGAGTGAAATCAGGAAGGCCAAATCACACCTGGAGTTGCAGCTAGCAAGAGATGTTAAGAGTAACAAGAAGGGTTTCTTCAGGTATGTTAGCAATAAGAAGAAAGTCAAGGAAAGTGTGGGCCCCTTACTGAATGAGGGAGGCAACCTAGTGACAGAGGATGTGGAAAAAGCTAATGTACTCAATGCTTTTTTTGCCTCTGTCTTCACGAAGGTAGTCAGCTCCCAGACTGCTGCACTGGGCAGCACAGTATGGGGAGGAGGTGACCAGCCCTCTGTGGAGAAAGAAGTAGTTTGGGACTATTTAGAAAAGCTGGACGTGCACAAGTCCATGGGGCTGGATGCGTTGCATCCGAGAGTGCTAAAGCAGTTTGCGGATGTGATTGCAGAGCCATTGGCCATTATCTTTGAAAACTCATGGCGATCCGGGGAAGTCCCGGACGACTGGAAAAAGGCTAATGTAGTGCCCATCTTTAAAAAAGGGAAGAAGGAGGATCCTGGCAACTACAGGCCAGTCAGCCTCACCTCAGTCCCTGGAAAAATCATGGAGCAGGTCCTCAAGGAATCAATTCTGAAGCACTTAGAGGAGAGGAAAGTGATCAGGAACGGTCAGCATGGATTCACCAAGGGCAAGTCATGCCTACTAATCTAATTGCTTTCTATGATGAGATAACTGGCTCTGTGGATGAAGGGAAAGCAGTGGACATGTTGTTCCTTGACTTTAGCAAAGCTTTTGACACTGTCTCCCACAGTATTCTTGCCAGCAAGTTAAAGAAGTATTGGCTGGATGAATGGACTATAAGGTGGATAGAAAGCTGGCTAGATTGTCGGGCTCAACGGGTAGTGATCAATGGCTCCATGTCTAGTTGGCAGCCGGTATCAAGTGGAGTGCCCCAGGGGTCGGTCCTTGGGCCTGTTTTGTTAAATATCTTCATAAATGATCTGGAGGATGGTGTGGATTGCACCCTCAGCAAGTTTGCAGATGACACTAAACTGGGAGGAGTGGTAGATACGCTGGAGGGTAGGGATGGGATACAGAGGGACCTAGACAAATTGGAGGATTGGGCCAAAAGAAATCTGATGAGGTTCAACAAGGACAAGTGCAGAGTCCTGCACTTAGGACGGAAGAATCCAATGCACCGCTACAGACTAGGGACCGAATGGCTAGGCAGCAGTTCTGCGGAAAAGGACCTAGGGGTGACAGTGGACGAGAAGCTGGATATGAGTCAACAGTGTGCCCTTGCTGCCAAGAAGGCCACTCGCATTTTGGGCTGTATACGTAGGGGCATTGCCAGCAGATAGAGGGACATGATCGTTCCCCTCTATTCGACACTGGTGAGGCCTCATCTGGAGTACTGTGTCCAGTTTTGGGCCCCACATTACAAGAAGGATGTGGAAAAATTGGAAAGAGTCCAGCGGAGGGCAACAAAAATGATTAGGGGACTGGAACACATGAGTTATGAGGAGAGGCTGAGGGAACTGGGATTGTTTACTCTGTGGAAGAGAAGAATGAGGGGGGGATTTGATAGCGGTTTTCAACTACCTGAAAGGGGGTTCCAAAGAGGATGGATCTAGACTGTTCTCAGTGGTAGCAGATGACAGAACAAGGAGTAATGGTCTCAAGTTGCAGTGGGGGAGATTTAGGTTGGATATTAGGAAAATCTTTTTCACTAGGAGGGTGGTGAAACACTGGAATGCGTTACCTAGGGAGGTGGTGGAATCTCCTTCCTTAGAAGTTTTTAAGGTCAGGCTTGACAAAGCCCTGGCTGAGATGACTTAATTGGGGATTGGTCCTGCTTTGAGCAGGGAGTTGGACTAGATGACCTCCTGAGGTCCCTTCCAACCCTGATATTCTATGATTAGCCTGGGAGCTTCACTTCACTTATCTGCCTCAGACAAAGAAAATGCAAGGAGTGCATCCAACTGCTAGTGATAGATGTTATTAGAGAGACACTTAACCACTGACAGAACCCTGTTCATTGGGTACTGTCCCTCACTAAAGCTAATTGATAATGCATCATGTTGATAAGCTGTAATCAGTAGCAGCGCATCTCAGAGCCACAGCGCATGAAAGCAAAGCTGTTTATGCTGCCATTTGCTCAGTGGCATTTTTCACAGAGAGTTGCTGAATCAATGGCTCTCTCTTCTGGCGAAAAGAATGGATTGCATGGGTAGTTTCTGCAGAAACAGGAGGTAGGGGAGCCCTGCTTGACTTTGGCTGATATTTCTATTGAAGCTGCAAGTCAGTAAAGGAAGAAAGAACGTTACATCTCAATGGAATGTTATTTCTCTCCTGATAGAGACTAATCTTACAGCGTGCAGTGATGATTTTCACAGATTAATCGTTTTCACACCCACATTTCCAGAATCTGGCCAGAAGCAGAAGAGTTGAACCACGAGAGACTGTGCTCGCAATATTTCTGTCACCATTGGAAATAGCAAACGCCAGAGATCTTGTGCTCTTGTT
This sequence comes from Chelonia mydas, assembly GCF_015237465.2. NCBI lineage: Eukaryota > Metazoa > Chordata > Testudines > Cheloniidae > Chelonia > Chelonia mydas. Next base: position 14,308,869 of record NC_051259.2, on the reverse strand, counting down.
AGGTTTCAAATAGAGCTGTCTGAAAGACAACAATACCATTTAGCAGCAATGTGGTGGAGCTGCTTAGGTGTAGCTGTGCCAATGCAGCATTGTAAGTGTAGACCTGCCCTTAGAATGATCTGGGATGATAAACTCTACTCTGAATAAGGCAGAGCAGGGACTTGAAGGTCTTCTACATCCTTGCTTAATACTATAACCACCAGGTTGTTGAGCGTGAGACATTCTATCTCTGATGAAAAAAGCAATATCTATGTCATTGCAAAGAGGAGTGATGAAATAATGTGCTTTTAGCGAAATTTCATTTCAACCAAAATGTTCCAATCAGCTGTAGTTTTAACTCCAATTTTTACAGCTCCCAAAAGGTTACGGTCATTCCACTAAGCACATGAATTTATGGGCACTTATCAGAATAGAAGGCTCACATCTTTTGAGGTTTGCTCATCTTTCATATAAACCAAGGGCCAGATCCTAGCATCAGATGAGATTGCCCCCCACTGCAATGGAGGGCAGCCTTAAAGCTACCCTAACTAAGCAACTGGTGAGTTCTCTATCCAAGTTCTCTCTGATTAGCCCTGAGTAAATAACAGATTGTTTGGTTCAATGGCCGAACTGAAGATATGGATAAACATTGGTTTGTTTTGAACTGAAACTGCGGGATTTTTGTTTTTTCTTGCCAAAAAGAAAAACTGAAAAGATTTAATATGGGTCAAAAGGAAACATTTTTCAAAATGACATGTCACCTCAAACATTTTTGACATTTTTCATTCTGAAAATGTCATTTGAATTCAACAAAACTGTCATTTAAAAATGATAGTTTCAAAATGGCTCTTTTCATTTTTTAAAAATGAACCATTTCTGACATTTTTGTTTTCATTTTTTTTTTAGATTAATAGATTCATAGATACTAAGGTCAGAAGGGACCATTATGATCATCTAGTCCGACCTCCTGCACAACGCAGGCCACAGAATCTCACCTACCCACTCCTGCGAAAAACCTCTCACCTATGTCTGAGCTATTGAAGTCCTCAAATTGTGGTTTAAAGACTTCCAGGAGCAGAGAATCCTCCAGCAAGTGATCCGTGCCCCATGCTACAGAGGAAGGCGAAAAACCTTCAGGGCCTCTTCCAATCTGTCCTGGAGGAAAATTCCTTCCTGACCCCAAATATGGAGATCAGCTAAACCCTGCGCATATGGGCAAGATTCACCAGCCAGATACCCAGGAAAGAATTTTCTGTAGTAACTCAGATCCCGCCCCATCTAACATACTAAACTGGGAGGAGTGGTAGATACGCTGGAGGGCAGCGATAGGATACAGAGGGACCTAGACAAATTGGAGGATTGGGCCAAAAGAAATCTGATGAGATTCAATAAGGATAAGTGCAGGGTCCTGCACTTAGGACGGAAGAACCCAATGCACCGCTACAGACTAGGGACCGAATGGCTAGGCAGCAGTTCTGCAGAAAAGGACCTAGGGGTGACAGTGGACGAGAAGCTGGATATGAGTCAGCAGTGTGCCCGTGTTGCCAAGAAGGCCAATGGCATTTTGGGATGTATAAGTAGGGGCATAGCGAGCAGATCGAGGGACGTGATCGTTCCCCTCTATTCAACATTGGTGAGGCCTCATCTGGAGTACTGTGTCCAGTTTTGGGCCCCACACTACAAGAAGGATGTGGAAAAATTGGAGAGAGTCCAGAGAAGGGCAACAAAAATGATTAGGGGACTGGAACACATGACTTATGAGGAGAGGCTGAGGGAACTGGGATTGTTTAGTCTGCAGAAGAGAAGAATGAGGGGGGATTTGATAGCTGCTTTCAACTACCTGAGAGGTGGTTCCAGAGAGGATGGTTCTAGACTATTCTCAGTGGTAGAAGAGGACAGGACAAGGAGTCTCAAGTTGCAGTGGGGGAGGTTTAGGTTCGATATTAGGAAAAACTTTTTCACTAGAAGGGTGGTGAAACACTGGAATGTGTTACCTAGGGAGGTGGTAGAATCTCTTTCCTTAGAAGTTTTTAAGGTCAGGCTTGACAAAGCCCTGGCTGGGATGATTTAATTGGGGACTGGTCCTGCTTTGAGCAGGGGGTTTGACTAGATGAGCTCCTGAGGTCCCTTCCAACCCTGATATTCTATGATTCTCTGATTCTATGATTCTATGAACATCCCACCAGGCCTATTTACCATGAATATTTAAAGATCAATTAATTACCAAAATCATGTTATCCCATCATACTATTTTGTTTGAAACGATTTGCTAGATTTTACCCAAATTCATGAATAGTTTTGGTACCCCCAAAAATGCATTTCTTGGTGAATTTACTGTTTGCCAAAAACATTCCCCCGCTCTACTTGTGATTTCTACTGTGTAAATGTGAAGGTGAATAATACACAAGCGATGGAGTATGGTAGTAAATGCTGATTCTCAGCTTAACCTTAATGACCTGTGTGTTGATGCGTCACTGAAAATTCTACTGCTAGCTATTTCTTGAATTTTTCTTCTCACATTTCTTTATCTTCTCTATTACCAAGGGCATTTGCCTGTGAAACAGATTTGATTTGGTTTAGCAGTTCACTCGGCTTCATTGAAGCCAATGATAATTTTGCCATTGACTTAAATGTGCCTGTATCTTACCCCTGCTGTTTATAGCAGGGACCTAGGAGTCAAAAATGTTGACTCTGTCACTAACCTTAAGCAAGCCATTTCGTCTCTCTATGCCTCAGTTTTCCCATCTGTAAAATGGAGATAAAGCTTAATCATCTAATGTTTGCCAAGTGCTTTGATATCCTCAGATGGAGTTAAAGGCACTGTTATTGGGCCAATTCCCTCCTCCAGCCATTACTTAGTCAGAACTCCCATTAACTTCAGCAGGAGTTTCGGGTGAGCAATAACTGTTGAGTTTGATCCAGTGTTAATGCTGTGTGTTAAGAAGGCTGTCTTTACTCTGTTTTCCTTAAATCTGGTATCATACAGCCAACCCCTATTTAAGATGTTTAAGATAATGTCAATTTAACCCCTGCAGCCCAGAAATGAACAAACCATGGTGGCAGACAAAATGGCCATGCTGATTTTCTGGTGTGTTGTGGGGAAAGGAAATAATGGTTCCACTTTTTGTATGGGGCTTTAACTCCACGGATATGAAGAAGTTAGTTATTGAGACAGATTCCTCCCTAAGCAAACACTATGCTCACATCCATGTTGTAGAAAAACTACCGTGCTGGATTGCAGGGGGACAGTCCATCATTTCTTCTCTTAGTTTCCCTTCCTCTTCTCCTTAGGTGGCAATCATTGTGACAGACGGACGCCCCCAGGATGGCGTGAAGGATGTATCAGCAAGGGCAAGATCCCTTGGCATTGAGCTGTTTGCCATCGGCGTGGGCCGAGTGGACATGAACACTCTTCGGCAAATGGCCAGCGAGCCGCTGGATGAGCACGTGGACTATGTAGAGAGCTACAGCGTCATTGAGAAACTGGCCACAAAATTTCAAGAGGCCTTCTGTGGTAAGTCCTAAAGGAGCTACAAGAGGATCTGAGGTGGGGGGCCAGACCTTCCTTGTTGAACAGACAGGAACAAAGGAACATAGCAATTACCAGACTGAATCTGAACAGAAGTCCATGTAGCCCAGTGTTGTGTCCAGCCGTGGCCATTATTAACTGTTTCAGAGGAAGGTGGAGGACATTCTTGAGGGGATAATGGAATAATCACCCCATAAGGGAAATCTCCTTCTAACCCCCAGCTATGAGTTTTAGGAATCAGGAAGCTTCATATCCCTTACATTATTAAATAGTATCTAATATAATGGTGGGTGTTCTATTTCCTCTGTAATCATTTAAAAAAAATCCTTCGGAGGTCTTGGTTTCAATAGTGTCTATTGGCAGTTAGCTCCACAGGTTCGTTACATGTTCTTTCAATAAAAGTATTCTGAGCTCTCTAGCTCCTAGCTGGCTGAAAAAAATGAAAAGGGAAACATTGACCTTTCCCTCCTTTCTTTCCCCCCAAATTAGAAAATTTCCAAATTTGAAAAATCTCTGCCAGTCAGGCAGTAGAACCACTCCAAAAAAGGGGGGGAGGCGGAAATGTCACAATGTCATGAAAACATATCCCCCATTTTTTTTTTTCAAATTTCAACTGTTGGAGAAATTTCAAAAATCTGTAATCTCAGGGTGAAATCTTCAGTTGCTTCAGAAACTTCCATTGACTTGACTTGGTCCAGGATTTCACCCTCAAGGTTTTATCTGGATGTCCATTCCCTTAGTATCTGAACACCTGGTTTTCAATACTGTATGTGCAACTGCATCTGATTAAAAGACATGGCTCACGTTAGATTCAACATTGACACCGGCGCACACAGCCTGGGCACCATGCTGCTCTTAGTTACCCTCACACATTTTCAGCAGAAAGATTGAATCATGACCTGTTACACATCAGTCTCAGAGCATCTCATAGTTCTGTCTTCAAGGATTTGGTCCGGAGTGATCACCAAACACAACACTGAACCTCATGGGAGGGCATTGCTATTTCAAACAAAACTGTAGAATCCCTGGGCCTGTTCAGTTGACACGGGAAATGAGTATTTTTGCAGCTGCATTCTACAGTTTTGTTTGAAATAGCAATGCCCTCCCATGAGGGTCAGTGTTGTGTTTGGTGATCACTCTGGACCAAATCCTTGAAGGCTCCTAACTTCCAGTGAAATCAATGGGATTTAGGAGCCTAAATACCTTTGAGGGTCTGGGCCTCAATGCTTGCCAGAGATCTCCTTTATTTTGTGTCCAGATGCAACACCTGTGAATGACAACAAGAGCTTCACAGCACCTTCCCCAGACTCTCGGCCTGGGAAGCTCAGCCCTTAAAGACACAGTCCCCAACTATCACAAGTGTTACTTGTAGGTGTGAATAGGAGTTTGCAGGAGATTCATACTCTATAATATGTATTACAGTAGCTCGAAGAGGCACCATCCAAACACAAGAAGACAGTCCCTGGCCCAAAGAGCTTACAATCTAACTACACAAACAAAGTCTAGGAACAGACATAGGAACCAACTTACCCAAAGTCAAATGCCGTCTGACTTGTTATGGAGACCATGGCTGCCTCAGTTTCCCCAGCTATAAAATGGAGCTAATGTGCCGCTGAGCCAGTACATAGAAGCTAGTACATAGAACAGGGGCTGGGTGGCAAAAGACCTGAGTTCTGTTCCCAGGACCTTGGGAGAATCACTTCACCTCACTGCTTTATTTTCCCCAATGATGAAATGATGATGATACTTATCTCCTTTTGTGAAGGTCTTAGAGATCCACAAGGGGGAGGATTCACCTTGGTGCACCAGGACAGCTCAAGGCCTAGGCAACTTAAGGCCTATTTTGAGCACTCAAGTGGGACTTAAATGGTGCATAGTTCTTGTCTGTATCCTCTGCCCAGGGTTGAATTTCCTCTTTTCTATACTGCAGATGTGCTAACACACTCATTATGGTAGGGTTGCTTATAAATGCTAGGGGTTAACATTTCTTTGTTTAGAACAATCAGAAGGCTTGAGCATTCTTGTATTTGTACTCCTCTTCCTCCCCTTCTGTCTCTCCCCCCACCCCATATATATGGACCAGATGGAAAGTCTCCCATTGACTTTAATGGACTTTGAATCAGGCCCTGTGGTTGTGGTAAAGCCAGGTAAATACTGACATACACTATTTCCTACAAATACTTGCCTGATTTGTAAATGAATTGGTTCCCCCAGATTTGTTACACCTTTGTGTTTGCTTTCGACCAACGCTGATGCACTCGGGCCTGATTTTCAGAGCTGAGTACTGGATGTGCCTACTGACTTCAATTCCAGTTTTGTTTGCTCAGGCCCAGGTCAAGTTCTACCGGCGCTTGTGTTTGCAGACAGAAAATTTAAAGCTGAATGTGCAAGTATTACTGTAAAATGAACTTTAAGTTTGCTTGTGCACTAATCTAAGCAGAGAACAGCAATGATCTCATGTGATTTATTGGACTAAGCACAACTAACCCATACTGCTGGAAGAGTGAATGTTGGCTGTTCACAGTTATTCATGGTCAATTCAAAGAATAACAAAAATTGCAAAATTTTCATTAAACAATGTTGAATAGTGAAGTAAATTGTGGTCTACTGCTGTGGGTGTTGGAGAAAGAGTTGTCCAGTAGATAAGGTATTGCACTCGAACTGTGGAGACATCGGCTCTATTCCTGGCTCTGCCACCGAGTTGCATGACATAAGAATATAAGAATGGCCATACTGGATCAGATCAAAGGTCCATCTAGCCCAGTATCCTGTCTTCTGACAGTGGCCAATGCCAGGTGCCCCAGAGAGACCCTGAGCAAGTCACTGTCTCTGTGTGCCTCAGTTTCCCCATCTGAAAAATCAAGATATTAACTCTTATTTCCCTTGGTACTTTGAGATCTGCAGCATAAAAGAACATTAAAACAGCCATACTGGGTAAGACCAATGATGCATCTAGCCCAGTATCCTGTCTTCTGACAGTGGCCAGTGCCAGATGCTTCAGAAGGAATGAACAGAACAGGCGAGTGATCCATCCTGTGATCCATTGAGTGACCCATCCTGCTATGAGCAATGTGTTATTAAATGAGGACTTATTATTGGCTCAACTTGAGTTTATAGAAGGGGAGAACATTAAAGCACATGCTGTGCAGCCAGATAGAGGAACACAAGTCTCGTGCCGTCTTTGGTCAAAGCGGCCTTGACACTTGCCCCTTCAGGGTCAATATGTTTTTATTCTGTATCTTTCCTTACAGATCTGTCAGACCTCTGTGCCTCTGGAGACCATGACTGTCAGCAGATCTGTGTCAGCACACCCGGGTCATACACCTGTGCTTGCAAAGAGGGCTTCACGTTGAACAACGATGGGAAAACCTGCAGTGGTAAATACCATTGTGCACCCCGATATGAATGCAGCAGTGTGGTAATATGTCAGGGGGTTGTTAAGATAAAAGCAGGGTAAAAGAATAGTACCTTCATCCCAATCCCACAGGTTGTTCACCACTGAGAATTTAACAAAGTAGCTCTCCCCTAGGAAGGATCCTTACAGACTCAGGGCCTAACCGAAAGCTCACTGACGTCAATAGGGATCTTTCTATTGACTCAAACGTGCTTTGGATCAGGCTCTTGGACTGATTTACACTCTTAGCAGAAATATTTCCTGGAAGGCACCCCACATCGTCCAAGCAGGGGCAGATTAATCATGGGCCCCATAGGTCTCTGGGACTGAACCCCAGCAGTCAGAGCCCCGAGGCCCAAATGAAGCCATAGACCCATGTGGGACCCTCTCCCTGCTCGAAGAGTGGGGCGCTGGGAGGGGCAGGAGGTGGATGCTTCGGTAGGGGCTCGGTTGCCTCTTGCCTCTGAAGTTAGTCAGCAGCCACGCTGTGCACTGAGTGTGAGGCGTGATCGAAAGCAACAAAGGGAATTTACCATCACTCACTGTGTCAGGGTCCAGTGACTTCATGGCTCTGAGATTTCTGGCAGAGCAAAACCTTCTGGTGTGTGCTCCATTCAATGCTCCCTTTTAATCCTCATACGGTCACTGCCAGTTTGAAGAAGAGACACACTGAGTCATGTGAAATAAGGAGTTTGTTAGTGGCAGAGCTGAAACCCACCCTTGGAAACATTCACGCCATTCTCATTGGCTAACCTTTTCTGGACACACCCATGAGGAGACATAATGTGACTCCAGGAATTATGACTCCTCTGGACTCCTGTGTTCTAATCACTGCCTCACCAAGGATGCATTTTGGGAGTTGGGATTTGGGAGGGTCCCATGACACCAATTCACAGAATAGACCAATGCCCGTTGTTAAAATTCCCCAGTGCACACAGATTAAATGCTCCTATCTCATCTATTCCCCCATGCCCAATACATCCCCCCTCATGGAAAGCCTGGGAGGACAAATAGACTGCAATGGGTTTTGAGGTTCAGCCAATCGCATTCTCTAGCCTACCGCAGAGGCTCAAACAATTATTATGTTCACTGTGCATGGAGATCCCAAGACGAAAGGCACTGTGTACCTGCCAGTGAAAAGCTTTATTATTATTGTTATTATTATTAATTATTAGAGTTGGTTTGAATATTTTTGTCAAACTTTTTTAAGGAAAAATTAATTTTGTCCAAAATGAACAAAAATTCTTTTTGATCAATTTTTGTTGTTAAAAATAGGAGTACTTGTGGCACCTTAGAGACTAACAAATTTATTAGAGCATAAGCTTTTGTGAGCTAAAGCCCACTTCATCGGATGCATAGAATGGAACATATAGTAAGATATATATATATATACACATACCGATAAGTTGGAAGATACCATACAAACTGTGAGAGACTAATTAGTTAAGATGAGTTATTATCAGCAGGAGAAAAAAACTTTTGTAGTGATGATAATTAGAGCTTATGCTCTAATGAATTTGTTAGTCTCTAAGGTGTCACAAGTTCTCCTGTTCTTTTTGAAGATGCAGACTAACACGGCTGCTACTCTGAAACCTGTTGTTAAAAACGGAAACCAAAAAACCCAAAATTTTTCTGTACAAATTTTTGGATTCCAGTAAAATAATTTGGATTTTGAGTTTTGAAAACTGATTTTTTTTCAACTAAAACCCAAACTTTTAACTGAAAACAGTTTTCAAAAACTGAACAAACAATAGTTTTTGGTTTTTACATTAAAAATTTTCATGGGAAATTCTGAAATAATATTAAACAGTTGTGTCTAAAATAATTGTCCTTTTTCAAACAGCTATTATTAATTATTATTATATGATTACCAAGGAGTGCTGCTACACAGCCAGACACCACATGGTCACCAAAAGCTTTGATGGCGTCATAAAATCACTGGCACTGGCATAAACTGAATATCTAGCCAGACCAACTTAAGGACTTAGGTAGAGATTTATCTGAGCGGTGCTATATCTGCAAGGAAGCTATGTGCTTTTGAGATTTACTATGATTATGAGTATGGCTTTATTATTAATAAAGCCATACTGGTTTTTGTTTTCTCTCTCTCTGGTTAATTGGGAGCTGAACTTCTCACCTATTCCCTTTGCCCTGTTCTATTGTTTCTCCCTAGCCTGCAGTGGTGGATCTGCCACTGACCTTGTGTTCCTGATTGATGGCTCCAAGAGCGTGCGGCCGGAGAACTTTGAGCTTGTGAAGGGGTTCATCAACCAGATTGTGGATTCATTGGATGTCTCCGATAAAAATGCTCGCGTGGGCCTGGTCCAGTACTCCAGCTCTGTCAGGCAGGAGTTCCCGCTGGGACGGTACAACAACAAGAAGGACATCAAGGCAGCAGTGAAAAGGATGTCCTACATGGAGAAAGGAACCATGACAGGCCTAGCGCTGAGGCACCTCACTGAAAAGTCCTTTGATCCCTCCAGTGGAGCAAGACCTGGCGTACCCAAGGTGGGCATTGTCTTCACGGATGGACGGTCACAAGATTACATCAGCGATGCTGCCAAGAAAGCCAAGGATTCAGGTAGGCCTCCAGAATTCAGTGGCATTGGTTTTCCTTTGGGTCAAGTATTGGTCTATGTATGATGCTGATTGGCAGTCCCAGAAACCGATGTTCTCCGTTCACCATAGAACATGGGCATCAGTAGGGCAAAACTTCGGCCTACGTTGTCTCAACCCCTGTCCACGTGCTTCAGTGCTGACTTAGAAGGCCCCTGATGTGGGAAAGGTGGATTTTCAGAAGGGCTTTGACTTTCAATGGGAGCTGGGCAGCTAACTCCCATAGTCCCTTTAGAAGGCCCATCCTCTGTCTCTATTCTGTGTCAGTCATCGGCCTCTTTCTGAGTCTACCAGTAAAGGAACCAGTTAGCACCTGTATGACAGAGGTTATGTTCTTTTGAGCCTTTTTAAACGGTGAATTCTTCCCTCTCTGGCTATCAGTACTCAGTCCTAGTGCAAAGCTTAAACTAAGCTCTGCAGGCTACACCCTTCCTCAGTGTAAGACCAGAGTAACTGTGATAACTTCAGGGGACATATTGGGGGCTTATGTTGGTGTGACTGAGAGCAGGGTGTGGCTCAGTGCATTTGTTCTGGAAGGAATTTGATTCAGAAATTACTGATCCCCATTTCACAGGGACAATGGAAGTTCTGTGGTTCAACCTTTACTCCAGGGACACCACATCATAGAATCATAGAATATCAGGGTTGGAAGAGTCCTCAGGAGGTCATCTAGTCCAACCCCCTGCTCAAAGCAGGACCAATCCTCAACTAAATCATCCCAGCCAGGGCTTTGTCAAGCCTGATCTTAAAAACTTCAAAGGAAGGAGATTCCACCACATTCCTACGTAACGCATTCCAGTGCTTCACCACCCTCCTAGTGAAATTTTTTTTTCTAATATCCAACCTAAACCTCCCCCACTGCAACTTGAGACCATTACTCCTTGTTCTGTCACCTGCTACCACTGAGAACAGTCTAGATCCATCCTCTTTGGAACCCCCTTTCAGGTAGTTGAAAGCAGCTGTCAAATCCCCGCTCATTCTTCTCTTCCGCAGACTAAACAATCCCAGTTACCTCAGCCTCTCCTCATAAGTCATGTGTTCCAGGCCCCTAATAATTGTTGTTTCCCTCCGCTGGACACTTTCCAATTTTTTCACATCCTTCTCTTAGTGTGGGGCCCAAAACTGGGCACAGTACTCCAGATGAGACCTCACCAATGTCGAATAGAGGGGAACGATCACGTCCCTCGATCTGCTCGCTATGCCCCTACTTATACATCCCAAAATGCGATTGGCCTTCTTGGCAACAAGGGCACACTGTTGACTCATATCCAGCTTCTCGTCCACTGTAAACAATAGGTCCTTTTCTGCAGAACTGCTGCCTAGCCAGTCGGTCCCCAGCCTGTAGTGGTGCATGGGATTCTTCCATCCTAAGTGCAGGACTCTGCATTGGCCTTGTTGAACCTCATCAGATTTCTTTTGGCCCAATCCTCCAATTTGTCTAGGTCCCTCTGTATCCTATCCCTACCCTCCAGCATATCTACCTCTCCTCCCAGTTTAGTGTCATCTGCAAACTTGCTGAGGGTGCAATCCGCGCCATCCTCCAGATCATTAATGAAGATATTGAACAAAACCTCCCCAGGACCAACCCTTGGGGCACTCCGCTTGATACCGGCTGCCAACTAGACATGGAGTCATTGATCACTACCCGTTTGGCCCGACAATCTAGCCAGCTTTCTATCCACCTTATAGTCCATTCATCCAGCCCATACTTCTTTAACTAGACATGAGAGCAATCCTCTGCAGTGCTGGACTTTGACTTCTGTGTTTGTTAGGTTGGTTGGGTTTCTTGTTGTCTCACATGACAATCGCACTTCCTTACATGTTCAGTTCTCACCCAGTGATGGATCTGGGGGGAAAATAGGCTGACTGTGCAGTTCTGCTTAGTGCTCTAAACCACCTTTCATTCCTGGGGATGCACAAAGGCCAAACTGGCTCATGGCATAAATTGGAGCAGCCACAGGACAGCTCTAACTTATGACAGCTAGCATGCTCCCATAGGGTCATTCCACCCACCTAGGATGGCGAGAGCATCACGATCCAGGTCTGCACTATCTTGCCCTCAGCATTGCTCTTCACTGTACCCCAACACTCCCTGTATGCCAGAGGGGTGAAAGCAGGTGGTGTTAAAATGCACCCACTGCCTTTATATCTGCTGAAGATTCCCTCTGGCTGGGGAGAATTCTCAGCAGCCTATTTCATGCTGAGTTAGGGCCCCTTCACGCCATGCACAACACAATTCTGGGGGCGACTGAGCATCTGACCTTATATTTATCATAAAAGTCACTGCCTTCATGGTGGGGAAAAATAAGTTCATGGAGGATAGGACCATCAATGGCTATTAGCCAAGATGATCAGGGAATACAACCCCATGCTCCAGGTGTCCCTAACCCTCCAACTGCCAAAAGCTGGGACTGGGTGACAGTGGATCGGTCACTCAAAGTTGCTCTGTTCTGTCCATTCCCTCTGAAGCATCTGGCACTGGCCTCTGTCAAAGATAGGGTGCTGGGCTAGTATAGCCAATGGCCCATGAAAGGAAACCCACAGAGAACGTATTTGATGACAGCAGCACTGAGAACTAGACAATTTTTTAAAAAGTATCAGGGGGATAAATAAACCAGCCTCACAGATTAAGTAGCAGCAAGGTCCAACTGTCTAATTATGAACCAATAGGTAAAATTCACACCTGCACAAGGAACAAGCACCACTTTAATTCCACTTAAGCCCTCAAAATAGGCCTTAAATGGCACTTAAGGGATGCATGGGCCTTATGTTGGCCCTTCACACGTGGGTGAATTCTGTCGAAGTATGCACCATGCCAGCACTCATTGGGGACCATACACTAATAACCCATTAGGCACATGTAAGCGGTATGGGGACTGAGCAGGAGACACATTTCTGCTGCCAGCTTCCAGTGGGTTAAAAAAATTAGAAAAGAAAAAGATACTTTAAAGACCTTGAAACGTAAATATCTCGTGAGCCGCCCTCTTTTGCTGAAAAACTAAGCAAACGCTTTTGCCCGAGTTCCTTGTATCCTGTTTTTTACTGAGTTAAATGGACATGGCCCTTGGGGATATGCTCATGAGTTGCTAAATGCTTCACCTCTTTTAATCTTTGGTCTTGACCATTGGACCTGACCGAGGGCTGGTGCCTAATAATGAAGCTCAAACATGAGAGCAAGGATAATTGACATTTGAGAAGCATGTTGACAGGGCATGTGGGATTCTGTGTACAGAGTGTGTTTGGCTGATATATAAAAATCTTGATGTAACTCACCAACACAATTTATCTTACATAATAGTAACGGGGCCTTGAATTCTGTTTTATTATCTTTGGTGGTTGTTTTTGTTTTGTTTTGTTTTTTCTATTACCAATTGTTTAGTGATCATGTTTCTTACAGGGGAAAAAATAACAGCTACTTGTTATTACACTCTGAAAATGTTCCAGGAGCTGGAATTTAGAAGCCACATTGAAAATTCAAGTATTGTGCTTGTTTTGATCCAAAGGAACTAAGGCAACGCCGCTGGGAAAAAGTTAGCGATGCTTGAATCTAAATAGGGTCAGAGATCACACAAGCATCCTGTAGTTCAGGGATAAATCTTGGCTCTATTGAAGTCAATGGCAAAACTCCCATTAATGTCAATGGGGCCAGGATTTCGCCCAAGATGTGGCTTTGCCTAAAACAGTTCCTTACTTACATCAAGCTCCAAGCATCTCCAACATTCCAGGAAAAGGGAGGCAACTTTCACAAAACGGGGCTGGCCCCTTTGTCCCTTCAGTGATAGATAACTAGGGGGTTCACTTCCCTTCTTTTTATAATCCAGTAAACCTTTGAAATGCATTCTTCTGAAGATAAAGTTCTTCTCCCCGGCTGTTTGTCTCTTCCTCTTGGTTTCCCAACCCCCCTGTTGATTCATATGTAAATGTAACTTCCATTGTCTCTGGCATCACCTTGCTCAATTTACACTGGAAACCCAGGCAAATGGGCAAAACAACCTTCCTTTGTCTCGAACAAACAATCAAGTCTGCTCCCCAAACATATTTTAGAAACATATTTCCAGCATGCACACATACCTCTTTACACACTAACTGTACACACATTGTGCAATAATATTAATGACCAGAGGGTCACCAGCTTTCATTAAAGACCTTACTCAATGCTCTTTTATAGTGCAATAAATATTGAATACAGTCAGTTGATTCAATTGTTTATTCTTTGGGATTCAGACACTCCTGTCCTCCCCCTTGGATGTCTGGACCCTGATTCTCACAGTTGCCTGGGACAACCATTTCAGTCATTTTGGGGTGATAACAGTTTTAAAACAGTTTTCACCCAACCCATATATATAATCTCACTTTAGAACTTTTGCCACTGGATATTAAATACATCTGCTTTGGGAGATGAAAGGCAAGTGTACTTACCCACCTAGCTCTGCCCTATGAACAGCCTAGAGGTGGGTCCAAAATAAAATTCAGATCTAGCTTCAGCCTTTCCCAGAGTTCAGCAAGGGACCTGATCCACACGGCATGGCCCCACTGTACTGAGAAGCTTGGATACAAATCCAGAGCTGCGTTTTCCCAAATTTACAGGGATTTTGGTTTGAGTTTGTTCCTGTAATACATAAACATATAAATTCTTCCTTGGTGTTCTGAGATGGCTCAATATGTGCTCTTGTGGGTCAGGTGGCCTATTCTCAGGATGCACACTCTGCATTAAATGGCCATAACCACACCCATTCCACAAGAAGCTACAGCCAAGGGATTTGAAAGCACAGTGACTCCATGTGCAAATGATGTGTGTGTTCTCGAGTGTCCATCTTTGAGCATTTGGTCCATGGCCCTGTACAGTGGGGGCGTCCTAGTTTGTACACAACACATCACGTGATAAATGCAAAAAAAGACTTACAAGCTGGCTGGGTTCTTTTGCTGTTCCAATGAGATGGTAGCAATAGGACTGACACTCCACATTACTTGCAGGCTTTGAGATGTTTGCTGTGGGAGTGGGCAATGCTGTTGAAGATGAATTAAGGGAAATTGCCTCAGAGCCAGTGGCAGCACACTACTTCTATACTGCTGATTTCAGTACCATCAACAAGATAGCGAAGGAACTGCCGACGAAAATCTGTGTCGGTGAGTGGGGGCGAGGGCAGGAGGATGTTTACATGTGGAAAACACTGACTCCTGAAGCAAGGGGCAAAATACACCTAGAGGTTTCCACTCACAGGTTTTGGGTTGTTGTTGTTTTTTTTGTTTCTGTGTAGGTGTGTGGTTTTGTTGGGTTCTCTCTCTCTCTCTTTTTTTTTGGGGGGGGGTCAAAATTCTTTGATTGAAAAAGTGTTAGTCTGCCCAAATTATAACATTTTGCACTTCTGCCATAGTGTTTTTCAGCCAAAGGTCTCAGCATGCTTTTAAACCAGTAATTCATTAAAACATCAAGCCTTCCTGAACTGCATCACTCAGCAATTCCTCTAGGGGACTCCATCACTGGCCAATTAAACTGGCCCTCTCACCCCTTTTGCAACCAGAGTGGCACAAAAAGACTGGACAACAGCCAAGTATCTGACTCAGATCTGTTAATTGGCTGAGAGAAGCAAGGTGCCACATTCAACTTGACGACCTTTCTGTTTGTCTGTAACACAGTCACTTCTGAACACTGCATCTGATCAGTTCCAAAATTTCAGGAAATGGTGTAGTCATGAATAAGCAGAACCCTGCTGAAAATCAGAAAAGCCATATCTGGGTAATCAGAATTTTAAAAAGTATTAGGTAAATCATTGATGAAATACAAAAATTTGGATAATACACAGAGCTTGGCCTACATAAGCAATGAAGTGTGCAACCCTCTAGTTAGTTTAAAGTTAAACACAGCAATAACCATTCAGAGAATCTGGCTGAATGATGTATTGATTTCCTCCAGACTTCTGGCTGGAAAAAAAGCTTTCAGTTTATTTTACTTGCCACCATGGTTTAGGATTTGATATATTCCTTTCTTGCTCTGTCTGATGGCTGATTCATCATCACCTTTGTTCTCTTATCCACAGAGGAGGACCCATGTGAATGTAAAGCCATTGTGAAGTTCCAGACAAAAGTAGAAGACCTCATAAAGTCATTGACACGAAAACATATCCTTTAGAAGCAGCTCATTTTCACAATGTTCCATTTTCTAGAGAGAGCAGATTAGCCAGACCTTCCAGCCAGGGAGACAGATTAGTGCAGTGGTCAAGAAACTGGAGTAGGAGTCAGGAGATTTGGCTTCAGTGTTGAGATTCATGGCATGCACACAGAGAAGTTAGATAAAACATTAAATACTCTTGCCAGAAGGCTACAACATAAAACTGCTTTATTACTTAGAATTCAGCACAAGAACACACAAGAACAGCAAAACAGAGAGAGACAAAGCAGGCTGCTCCCTAAAAACAGTGTTGCAAAATTCAACCCACCTTGCTCTAGGTCTCTGCAGACTGACTCTGATCTCATGCTTTCCTGCAGAGCCCCCTAGACCACAAACTGCGCCAAGAAACCCTTTACAAATTAAAGGGCCAGCCTACAATTCCAACAGTGTTTTCAGAAACACCACATTCTATACCTAGATTCTGTGCAGACATTAACAAAGAAAGCAGTCCCTGCCATAGAGAGCTCACCTTCTCCAAGACAGGCAGGACACAACAGGAGGACAAGACAGACAACTAGATTGGCACTTGCCAAACCAATGCCAGCCAATAATGATGTACAAGCACCACAGCAGAGATAGGCTTTAAGGAGGGATTTGAAAGAGGTGATGGGGGCAGCTTTAGGGAGATTGATGGGGAAGTTTTCCCATTCATGAGTGACACGTTTTGTTGCACATGCCTCACATCAGCCAGAGAACAGGAGCAGGAGGCAGTGGAGTGGGAGTTAGCCTGGAAGGCTAGACAGTCAAAGGGAGTTTTGAGGAGGGACTTGAAGCAGGACTGAGGACTCCTGCCATGTCAGAGAAGGGAGGCTCTCTAAGAGCGGGTAAGCAAAGAAGCACACAAGAATAGTGGAAAGAGACAGAAGAAAGCAAGAGGCAGGGAGTGGGCAGAATAGAGTGGCCCTGCTGCAAGGTACATGCTAAATACAAATCTACCAGCACTTCATCACAAGGAGACACTGCTTTAAGTATGCAATTGATGCCTGTTCCTTCTGAGTCAATGGCAAAATTCCAGTTCACTTCAGTGAGAACAGGAGCATTGTACTGCATCATAGGGAGACCTTCAATTTAGCAGACAAGGGCAGAACGAGAGCCAGTGGCTGGATGTAGAAGTTGGAGAAATTCCAGCTGGAAATAAGTTACAACTTTTTAACAGTAAGGGTAATTGATAAATTACTGGGAGAACTCACTGAGGGATAAGGTAGATTCGCCACCACTTGGTGTCTGTCCACTGAGCTTGGATGTCTTTCTAAGTCAGATGCTATAGGTCAGCCCCAAGCTACCAGACCCCACAGTGTCACTTACGCAGTAAATTCCCTCCTCTGTAGGTATCATTGGGTAAAATTCTAGGGTTGATGTTATGCAGGAGGTCAGACTATATCAATGTTTCTCAATCACTGGCTCATAACCCCAAGAGGGGATACAAAAAGCAATCAGAGGGTTGCAAGGCATTGAAAATGTTATGAGAATCTAAAATAAAGAAAATCTGACTCTGAGCTTCCCGCACAAACTTATCCTTCAAGGTCATCATCTCAAAACACACACACAGATCATTGTTACGTTTTTAGTTCTTGCTTTTTATAGTAAACATAAGGCAGTTGTAAAAATGTTTGACTTCAAATACAGGGTCAGCAACCTGAAAAGGTGGCGAAACCATGGACTAGATTATCATAATTGGCCAGATCCTCAGCAGACATACATTGGGGTATCGCCACTGACTTTGAGTTAATCTAGTTGAGGATCTGGCATGGGAATCACTGAAATGCACTGCCTTTTTTTCCCTTAACTCTTGCTCACTGGAAGCTGTGACAAAAAGGATCGCAGCCCTGGAAAACAAGATCATCTAAACACCCAGAGCACTATTATATTTCTCCTTCCTAACGTAACAGAATTGTTCCAGAAGACCTTCATGCATACACAGGAGCAACTCAGCCACAGCACTACATCCAGCTTTCTAAATAAAAAAAAAAAAAAAAAGGAAAAAAAAGTCTAGTCTAGCTGCATTCTTTTGAAAAGGAAACATTATAATGTTAGAGCAGACATCATATTAAAGGGCAAAGCACTGTGAACCACTGGGTGCC
This sequence comes from Chelonia mydas, assembly GCF_015237465.2. Lineage (NCBI taxonomy): Eukaryota > Metazoa > Chordata > Testudines > Cheloniidae > Chelonia > Chelonia mydas. The sequence goes on along the minus strand of NC_051259.2, from coordinate 14,291,101 downwards.
AAAATGTGTGAATGTCCCTTGCATCCTCTAGTATACATATATAAAAACCCAGAAATATATTTTTTAATCTAAAGCTTAATATATATATATATATATTGTTACTAAGTACTTGATTATGAGTTCTGTGAATCCTCGCTGTGTTCTTCTGCATCTTTTGTTTCTGTGCGTACTGAAATGTTATTTAAGAATCAAATTGGATTAAAAGCAACTCGGATCCTGAGCATGAAACCCTACCCCACAGACGACCAATGTATTATTATAAGCACAAAGCATTTATCAGTAAGTAGGTGAAACTAAGCAGTGATTGCTGAGTGTGGCATTGGAGATGTGCTAGGATGGGACACTCCTGCAGCCAGGTTCGACCCACAGCTACTGTACAGTAGACAAAAGTAAACTCAGTTCTCCTAGTCAATTAATACCCCTACAATGTTTTGGCTAGCCAGCACCTGTCCCATGTTTGGCCTTCCATGGTGAAGTTCTGAACTGCACAATGAATCCACCCATACACGGTTTTATGTCACCGTAGGTAGTGCTACCAGCACCAATCCCATGGGATATGCCGCTACCCGACTGCTGGGCTCTGTGGTTCATTCTGTCAATGTTCTCAAAAATGCAGTTATGGTGCCCTCTCTGCCTGCAGGGCACCAGCTCCCTCTCCAGTCCCATGTCTGGAGGCAGCTCTGCTTTTCATATTTTGATCATCTCATTTCAATGTGCCAGACATTTAGACCCATTTCCCTTCCCGGCTGGTGGTGAGCCAGGCTATACAAACAACCATCATGGTCCAGAGGTGTCTGACGTTGCATGCCACACCGAGTTGTAGTCTCCGTGGCAGATGATGTTAAGCAGGGAGTATCCGGTCTCAGCGACGCATGCCACGTTACACATCCCTCCAAATGTGAGCATGAGTGGTTGGGTTTGGGAATTATTTTTTTTCCTATCAGAATATTTATACTTGAGAGTATGTAAAAAACTTTTCAGAATAACACAAGCCTGTTCAGAAATGTCACCATAGACGATGTTTTTGGATGGAGGAAAAAATTAAAAGTTTGCTCAAATATTTGAAAGGCTGGTTGTTTTGTGTTACTGGTTGTAATTATTTGGTTATTTATACTGTTATGTATTTGTTCAGTGCCCAAAATGTGCAGTTAAATCATATAGAGAGATTCACCTCTCAGATTTCTTCGACTTCTTGGACTTTGGTGTCAATCCAGCACCAATGGGCATCAGTGGAGAGACTCCCAGGAAAGGCTCCAGTGTGAGAAAGTCTATAGATTAAGTCAGGTTCCTGTCCTGAGAAGCTTGCAACCTAAAGGGCTAATTCTGCTCTCAGATATACGGGTGTAAATCTGACGTAACTCCACTGATTTCATACTTTAGCATTATACTCATGTAACCCAGCCATAATAATCCTGTAAACCCCCTAATCACATGAGTAATCCCTATCCGTTGCTTTCAATGGGGCTACTTGCTTGGGTAGTATTCTATATAGTACTACAGACTGTCTTAAAGAAGAGTCATTTATTGTAGAAAACAGCTACAATTGCAGGCAATCAAACAGGCTTTCACAGTATTTGAGTCCCAGCTTTGTCTCTTTTGTTTACCATGGACCCTACCCAGCTGGGGTCTCCATACAGCAAAGAGTGACATCTAGTAGTTAAAAATGATCCTGCAACTAAATATATCAGCAGAGGTAGAGACTACTTAGGGAAGTAGGGGCATTCACTATGTTAGACGTCCAATCATCACCAACCCTCTTGGTGAAAACCAAAACAAAGAAGTCATTAAGCACCTCTGCCATTTCCACATTTTCTGTAATTGTTTTTCCCCCTTCATTGAGTAACGAGCCTACCCTGTCCTTGGTATTCCTCTTGCTTTTAATGTATTTATAGAAAGTTTTCTTGTTACCCTTTATGTCTCTAGCTAGTTTGATCTCTTTTTGTGCCTTGGCCTTTCTAATTTTGTCCTTACATACTTGTGTTATTTGTTTATATTTATCCTTTGTAATTTGACCTAGTTTCCACTTTTTGTAGGACTCTTGTTTGATTTTTAGATCATTGAAGATCCCCTGGTTAAGCCAGGGTGGTCTCTTGCCAGACTTCCTGTCTTTCCTATGCAGTGGGATAGTTTGCTCTTGTGGCCTTAATAATGTCTCTTGAAAAACTTAGTCTTTCTTCCCAAGGGATCTTACCTATCAACTCCCTGAGTTTGCAAAAGTCTGCCTTCTTGAAATCTGTTGTCTTTATTTTGCTGTTCTCCCTCCTACTGTTGCTTAGAATCATGAACTCTACCATTTCATGATTGCTTTCACCCAAACTGCCTTCCACTTTCAAATTCTCAACCTGTTCCTCCTTATTTGTCAAAATCAAATCTAGAACAGCCTCTCCACTAGTAGCTTTCTCCATCTTCTGAAATAAAAACTTGTCTCCAATATATTCCAAGAACTTCTTGGATAATCTGTGCCCTGCTGTGTTATTTTCCCAACAGATGTCTGAATAGCTGAAGTCCCCCATCACCACCAAGCCCTGGGCTTTGGATGATTTTGTTAGTTGTTTAAAAAAAGCCTCATCCACCTCTTCTTCCTGATTAGCTGGTCTGTAGTAGACCCCGACCATGACATCACCCTTGGTTTTTACCCCTTTTATCCTTACCCAGAGACTTTCAACCAGTCTGTCTCCTGTTTCCATCTCAACCTCAGTCCAAGTGTATACATTTTTAATATATAAGGCAACACCTCCTCCCTTTTTTCCCTGCCTGTCCTATCTGAGCAAGTTGTAGCCTTCTATACCAATATTCCAGTAATAAGTGATGCCAACTATGTCATAGTTATATTTATTTACTAGCATTTCGAGTTCTTCCTGCTTATTTCCCATACTTCTCGCATTAGTATACAGACATCTAAGATACTGATTCCCCCTCCCCCATCCAGTTCTGTCTTGTGTCTCTCTTGTCCCTGCTATAACAGCTCCTGCTCTCCCCAAATTCTGACCCTTCTCCCAGGTCTCCATGTTTTTGACTAACCTGTGGGCTTTGTTCACCTTTCCCCTTCCAACTTAGTTTAAAGCCCTCCTCACTAGGTTAGCCAGTCTGTATCCAAATATTCTCTTCCCCTTCCTCTATAGATGGACCCCCATCTCTTCCCATTGTCAAGGAAGCCGAAGCCCTCCTGGAGACACCATCTTTGCAGCCAGGCATTCACCTCCAGGATGTACCTGTCTCTGCCCGGACCCCTACCCTTGACCAGAGGATCAAACAGAACACCACCTGTGCTCCCAACTCCTGCACCCTCACTCCCAGAGCCCTGTAGTCACTTCTGGTCTGCTAAGGGTCATACCTCGCAGTATCATTAGTGCCCACATGGATGAGTAGCATGGGGTAGTAAGAGGGCCAGATGATCCTCGACAATCCCTCCATAACGTCTCAGATACGGGCCCCTGGCAGGCAGCATACCTCCCGGGATGCCATGTCAGGGAGACAGATGGGTGCCTCCATCCCCCTCAGAAGAGGGTCACCAACTACCACTACCCTACATTTCCTTCTGAAAGTGGTGGCTGCGATCCTCCCAGCCTTGGAGGTACATGGCTTCTCCTCCTCCTCTGGGAGTGATTCCTCATCGCTCATTGCCAGGGCAGCATATCGGTTTTCCATCACCATGGTGGGTGGGTTGGAAGTAGGGGTGGAGCACTGCCTGCTGCCAGAAGTAAGCAGCTGCCAGTGTCCTCCCTGTGACAGAGCCATATCCTCCTCCCCCAGCGTGTGACAGCAATCCTCTGCAGCTGGATAGATTCCTCAGCCTTGGATGTCTCCATATGAATATTCTCGAGGAATTCCTCGTGGGCACGGATGCTCCTCAGCCCAGTCACCTCCTCCTATAGCTCTCCCACCTGCTTCCTGAGAGATTCCACCAGCAGGCACCTTTCACATTGGATGGTCCCCCAGCCTGGCTTTCTGTGAGTTGGAAATGCAGGCCACAGTCTCAGCAAATCCGTACCAGGATCTGGGTAGAGACATCCATGGTCAGGTTCTCTCTCTGGATACAGGAGCAGGTGGAGGAGACAGGAGCAGCATTGGCACTAGCGATGAGGCCCTTCCTAACCATAGCAATTATATTACGGCTCCTTCCCACAAACTTCCTCTCAAACTCTCCTGTTTGGGGCCCCTGTTCGCTAGCTCCCCTTGGTTGCTTAGCCTCTGGCTTTTAAGGCCTTCTCTCCTAGGTCAACCCTACCCCCTCATTAATCACACAGGGTGAGGGTGATCAGAAGGCTGATTGAGGCTGATCAAAGATGATCAAGGATGATCCAGGGAACAAAGGCTCAAACAGTCCCCAGATACACAATCCCAACTGACCCTGTAACTGAAATAATCTGAAAGAAAAAGAAAAACACAAAAAGCCAAACAAACTCATTCACCCCAAGATTGGTACTCGCACCTTGTTCATTCAGCAGTGGGATCTCCTTCTCGCCCTCTCAAACTCCCCTGTTTGCTAGCTCCCCTTGGTCACTTGGCCTCTGGATTGCAAGGGAAATTTTGCAGGTAAAAACACTTGCAATGCATATTTATGTGGTTCTAGTTTGGAGGCCTGAGTTGAAATTTAGCCCAAAAGATGTCAAAGATGCAGGAAATATTTGATAGTGCTCATCAAGATGGCCATTGTCTTCACTGGGTGTTGGACTGGGCCCTAAGAGTTCACTTATTCCCCAAGGCACAATATGCATAATGATGAATCAGAGTTTTACTGGCAGTCACAAAGCTATCTGGAGAGATGCTAGTTAGTTTCCTGGCTAGATAAAAATGCCAAGCGAGAACGGGGTTTTTAGAGATTGAGAGCAAGCAGATTGCATAAACACTGGGAGGGGACAAAGAAAAAAAAAAGAAATGGAAAGAATATCTAGAAATCACACAACTATGAATGTTCTGAGCCCAGAGAATGCAAGGGGAGTCTGACAGGTTGGTGTGACAAGAAGTGGGGATATGTTCTCAGCTATAAGAACGAGGAGGACTTGTGGCACCTTAGAGACTAACAAATTTAGTTGAGCATAAGCTTTCATGAGCTAAAACCCACTTCATTGGATGCATGCAGTGGAAAATACAATAGGAAGATATATATATATACACAGACAACATGAAACCATGGGTGTTGCCATACCAACTATAATGGGAGTAATCAGTTAAGGTGAGCTATTATCAGCAGGAGAAAAAAAAAAACCCTTTTGTAGTGATAATCAGGATGGCCCATTTCCAACAGTTGACAAGAAGGTGTGAGTAACAATAGGGGGGAAAATAAGCATGGGGAAATAATTTTGAGTTTGTGTAATGACCCATCCACTCCCAGTCTTTATTCAAGCCTAATTTAATGGTGTCCAGTTTGCAAATTAATTCCAGTTCTGCAGTTTTTCATTGGAGTCTGTTTCTGAAGTTTTTTTTTGTAGTATTGGCACTTTTAGGTCTGTAATCGAGCGACCAGGGAGATTGAAGTGTTCTCCGACTGGTTTTTGAACATTATAATTCTTGACGTCTGATTTGTGTCCCTTTATTCTTTTACGTAGAGACTGTCCGGTTTGGCCAGTGTACATGGCAGAGGGGCATTGCAATGGACACAAATCAGACGTCAAGAATTATAACATTAAAAAACCAGTCGGAGAACACTTCAATCTCCCTGGTCACTCAATTACAGACCAAAAAGTGACAATACTGCAGAACTGGACACAGGATTCCAGCAGCAGTCGCACCAGTGCCAAATACGGAGGAAAAATAAGCTCTCGACTCCTACTGGAGATTCCCCTGTTTATGCATCCCAGGATCACATTAGTTCTTTTAGCCACAGCATCACACTAGGAACACACATCCAGCTGATTCATCCACCACGACTCCCACATCTTTTTCACAGTCGCTGCTTCCCAAGACAGAGTCCCCCAGCCTGTAAGTCTGGCCTGAGGTCTGAGGTCCTAGATGAATATATTTACATTTCTCTGTATTCAAAGGACTGAAGCTGTGACAGATCGGAGGGGGGGGGCTCACCCCACCCCCTTTCAGACACCTAGCAATCCAGAGGGACTATGATACAGTGTCTGTACCAACTGCATGTCCAGCCACATGGACCGGGCCAGAATCTGCCCCATGATCCATGATCCGTGAGATGCAACTCCTCAGCTAGTACGAACAGTCAGTGCAATTCACTGTTTCATAGTTTTGTGGACATAGGGCCAGATCTCACTTCCACCGAATTCCTGAATATGTAGGCAAGTCCATCCAGGGTGCAAAAACCTCCCTTGTTCATCTCGTTCTCCCCAAGAGGGATTATTGCTGGTTTTATAATCTTTGCTCAAATTTTAATGGAATAAGATGACCCCGATAAAGCATTTCCCCTAATGGTCCTAAATTTTAACAAAGTTTGGTCCTGAGTTCCAAATTTCCTTCCACACCTTACATGGTATCTCTCTGCCCACACCTATCTCTGGTTTAATCATAAAATTACCTTTTCCCTTATGCCTGTTGGTATCAGGACCTACTAAATATATATTTGAAGTTAATCTTTTATTTCCCAAAATAGCCCTGGCTATCATTTCATACTATGTGGTAACTCGAGTAATTACTTTCTTCCTGTTAGCTGATGTAACTAATTTATAGGTACGCTGATGAAAACAGAAGTGTCAAGTGATTAAATTGAAGTTTGACCTCTGGAAAGTTCAGAAAGTCATTTCCCTTGTGCGGCTGGTTTATTAATTTTATGTCTGCATAAACGCTCTAGCAACTGAATCTGTGAATTCCCAAAGGGCGCCGGCACTCTTTCAACATGTGTAAGTCCCTAGCGCACATTCACTTTTTTGTATTTCCAGACTGCAGTGCTTGACATGTGCAAATTCCCCACCTACCCTTCTGCGGCACATATTGTGCAGGTGTGTACCACACTTGTATAATGTGTCACACGTCCCTCTAGGAGCCTGTGTGTATGGAGTGTAAGAGCCAGTTAGTTATATTATGGTAGCATGCAAAGACCCCAGTGGGGACCACAGCCTCATTGTGCTAGGTGCTGTACAAATGCAAAGTAAAAGACGATTTCTGCCCAAAATAAATAAAGGGTATGAGGGGAAGTGACTTTCCCAAAGTCACACAGCAAAACAGTAGCAGAACTAGGAATAGACCCTCTCCTCTTTTGCTTTCTAGTGCAAATACCTAAGCACCAGATCACTCTTACCAGCTAACATAAGGCTGCTGGAGCTACCTGCATAGGTGCTGGAACTAGGGGTGTTCCCACACCCCTGCCTTGAAGGGGTTTCCATGATACACAGAGTTCACAGTTTGGTTCAATGGCTCTCAGCACCCTACTATACAATTTCTTCCAGCAGCTCTGCCTACCTGTCTTCTTCGGAAACCTGCCTGGTTTCCTGCCAGCTTACCCGCCCAGCTACTTGGCAGCCTGCCTGGCATGCCGATAGAGAGCCTGGAGCCTGGAAGCCCTGGGAATCCCATCTCAAGAGCTTCCAGATCCAGCTTCACATCTTCTTTGCATCCTAGGGTTTCTAGGGTCCCTGGCTCAGGGGCAGCCCAACAGGCAGACTGTCCCGCAGCTGGGGCTCCATTCCCTTTTACAAAGAATTTCAGAATTTTTGGTTTCATTCCATTTCAAAATAACTAAAGCCTTTGTGGAAATGCGATTACCTTTCTCTGTCCAGCTGTATTATCTCTGCCTCTGGTCTAATATACAGAATAAACTGTAATAGAGCCACAGAAAACTATAACATCAGAACTGCTAAAAACATACACAAGTTCCCAGCATTAGGACTGAGTTAAAAAAAAATCCAAATGATAAAGCCATTCTAAATGTATTGCCAGAGCTCTGACCCTTAGAAAGTTCATCATTAAAATAATTACATATGGCAACAGAGGGAAATACAGAATAACTTTCATTATCATTTTCAGGCTATTGAATTATCTTTGCAGATAACCAATCGGATATAAAATGACAAATGGTCATTTGCACAACATAAATTTATTAGCACCTTAAAAGGTGAATTACTGCTGAGGATGGGGACAGGTGAAAGACGCAGCTTCTTCTAAAGGGACAGTAAAGTAATGGCAGTTCTGGGACAAGGCTTGGATCGTGCCACGCATTTGAGAAAAATAATAATATTGCTGCCAATAGCTCGCCGTTCGTTAGCAGCAATTAGAAAGTGCTCGTGTCGCAAAGTGCTAGTGACAGGTGTTACCGAGCCAGAAGCCTTTGCTTTTAATTTTAAGTGGGTTTGATTTGATTGCTGACGGCCTTGTGTTGTCATATAAAAGTCTTGCCTGGGAAAAGCACCTTCAGGTGAGGCACCTTCTTGGTGTCGGTAACACGAGTGAGATCTTTCACTTCACCTTCTGGGGACAGGGGACGTTTCTGCCTGTCTATCAGCCCGTGTTGCAGGTGGAAATGCGAAGGGATCAATTAAGACCAAAGTGATTTTTTTTTCTAGACATGTAGTTCCAGTGTTGCCAACTCCCATGAGTTTATCACCAGTCTCTAGATATCTGATGTTTTATTTCAAGGCCCAGCTGCAAGCATGAAGGACCTTGGCCATTTGATTTACTGTAGAGCAGATCAGGCAGGTTGGCGTAGGAACTTTGGGCAGCTTTTCAGAAGTGATGAGTTATGTTAGATGCCTGTTTTTCAGGGCCCAACTTGAGACACTACCAAAGATGGTTGCCCAGCATGGGCCTCGTCAGAAGTCAGGCACCCAACAGCTGAGACACCCCCAAATCCAGTGCTGCCTTTGAAACCCTTGGCCTTTGCTTTACATCTCTTTAATGAAGGGATGCATCCATCTGAACAGGTAGCAGGTTAAAATCATGCTGGAACAGTACGAACAACTTTATGGGGTCACTCTTCTGAACATCACGCAGGGTAAATTCCCCGGTCTAGCCACTCACGCAAGACGAATTAAACTTTCCCAATTATCAGAGGCTGGTTAAGCTAATGGGTGGCTTAAAAAAAGGCAGGGGAATATCTGCTGCTTGTGAAAGATTAACATCCCTGGCCATCAAACTCCCCTATTTATTCACAGTGTGGGCAACCTTCCCCCTCACACAGCCACCCACCAGTGGGCCGTTCTGTGCTCTGCTGCCGGTACGTGCTGGCCCTAAAGCCAGCACTCAGAGGATTCACTAGTGTAGAGGGCATCCCATGGCATTCCTCTCCCTGCTGCCAGGGTAGAGGACATGGCTGGGCCTTCCCTGTGTTCCACTGCTCCCCACCCACTGCAGCAGCCCAGTGTCTCCAGCCTCAAATGGCAAACAATCATGAATCCAGTCCCCACATCCCCCAAATTGGTTTAGATATCATGGTTTTTTCTAAAGCAATAAATGTGTGGGTTCTTTTTCGTTGCCCTCTGGCTTTTGAGTCTTTAGGACGCACCCACTTTATGGTTTCAAGCTTTTCTCTGTAACTATATCATGCTAGAATGCGAGGAGTCTCACCAGGAGTCGGGAGTCAGGCCAGGTCCAATAACAGCAGGTCAGAGTCTGAGACAGGCCAGAGGACAAACCAAGAGTCAGGTGGCAGGAGGCAGGCAGAGTCAGGTTACCAGATCAGCAGCAGGCGGTAAGAGCAGGTATCACAGGAGAAGCAGTCAAAAGCAGGGAGAATCCAGCTGCATGGACAACATCCTGTTCCTGCAAGTGGGTTAAATAGAGGCTGGGGACCAAGAGGTCTCCTGGGGCTCCACCAATCAAATCCCAGAACTGGAGTCCTCTGTTAGAGTCCAGCTGCTATTCTACCAGCTGTTAGCAGGTTACTAGGTGGCAGGTTGGGACTCTCTTGCACTTCAGAGCCCTGTGGACCAGCATTTGAGACGCACGGTCTGAGAAATCATGAGGACTATAAACTTGCTTCTTTTTTAAATGAACACTAAGATTCTTCTATGCCAGATCATCATTCGAGAAGCTGGGACTTTAAGGAAGATTCAAAAACCTGGGAGACTCGCTATAAAATCAAAGGAGTTGACAACACTAAAAACCCTTTGGGTTGTTTGCAGCTGGCACAACTGAAAGCAGCTAGTAATAAATGTGATCAGCGCACAACTTGGTAGGGTTTGCATCAATGCCCCAGCAGTGGGAGTCTCTACAAATGTGTAGAGCCCTGCCCAGATACAAAATTTGTATCCGCCTCCAATCCACAATCCACAAAAATGGTTGGTGGATATGAAGCAGACATCCGCAGATTTGCAGGGCTCTGCAAATGTGCTCTACACCACTTACAAAGCCGGTGGCCATGGGCTGATGGCATTGCACCACCGGCTACAAGGCGGAGCAGTACAACAGAATGTCAAGTGACACTGTCTAGTAGACTAAGCATGATTCTTATAGTATGGGACTTCTAATACCATCTCTGACACTGATTCTGTATGTAGACTTGGGCATGTTAGCATTCTACCTTAGTTCCTTCTTCTTTATAATGGCGGTGGGGTCAGGTGGGGTTGTTTGTTGGGGTAGGGTTTTCTGATCATTAAGTAGATTAGGTTAGGGGTGTTAGGATATAGATATTCAGGCCTGTCTGTAAAGGCCTAGACTCTAAGAATTTAGGTGCATTCTTATCACTTAGCTAGTTATAGAGGTATAAAAGAAAGAATCAAAATCACTGTCTGCCGGTGTAAGAGCCTTCTCTTACTGTGACAGTCTGAGGCCCTGTGCTTAGGCCAAGGCCTTTGGCTAAGCAGCAGAGGCAGCCATAAGCTGGGAAGCGAACGGTCACATCCTCACATTCCAACCTAGTCACATTGAAATAAGGTGCTATTGGGCTGTTAGGAATACAATCCTGTCCTGATAATGCCCATTGCCTCCGGAGAAAGGGAAGTGCCTAGAAGATGTAAAAGGAAACTTAGTTTGATAGCATCCTGTCTGGCAAGAACTCACTTATCAGTAGCTGGGATGTGAAATCCTCATTTCTGTGGTTGTTCTATCACTGTAGTCCCCATTTCCCTATTGTTTGTCTGTATAATCTCTGTCTGGTTCTGTGATTGTTTCTGTCTGCTGTATAATTAATTTTGCTGGGTGTAAACTAATTAAGGTGGTGGGATATAATTGGTTAAATAATCATGTTACAATATGTTAGGATTGGTTAGTTAAACTTCAGTAAAATGATTGGTTAAGGTATAGCTAAGCAGAACTCAAGTTTTACTATATAGTCTGCAGTCAATCAGGAAGTGGGTGTGTCTCGGTGGGTGGGTGGGGGGGAAATGGGAACAGGGAATGGGGGTGGGGAAATTGGAATCATGTTTAGCTAAGGGCAGGAATGGGAACAGGGACACAGGTAAGGCTCTGTGGTGTCAGAGCTGGGAAGGGGGACACTAAGGAAGGAAACTGGAATCATGCTTGCTGGAAGTTCACCCCAATAAACATGGGATTGTTTGCACCTTTGGACTTCGGGTATTGTTGCTCTCTGTTCATGCGAGAAGGACCAGGGAAGTAAGTGGGTGAAGGAATAAGCCCCCTAACAAGGGGTTTACTACAGGAGTGGGTGGGTGAGATTCTGTAGCTTGTGTTGTGCAGGAGGTCAGACTAGAAGATCATAACAGTCCCTTCTGACCTTAAAGTCTATGGGAATCTATGAGATAATGTTGCACATGGTTATATATTGAACCAACGTACACACAAACCCCACCAACGGCTGGGGAGTCCACTGGCCTTCAGAGTCTTATTTTATCTGGATAATTGTCCATTGCAAAACTCTTTAAAAAAACTGGGCAATCAGCACAAGCAGCTGGACTGTAATTCTCCAGTAGGAAGAACCTGAGTAATCCCTCCCCCATACTACTATTCATACATGCAAGCACCTCCCACATATCATGAGTCAGCTCCTCAGCTGCTGTAAATCAGCATTGCTACATTGATTTTCATTTGTGCCAGCTGAGGACCTGGCCCATAACAAGACCATTATGTTTGGGATGTATCCCGAAAAATCATGTCATAGACCTGCCCACTAACACCTCTGCATGACCCTGGACAGAGATAATCTGTGATGAGTGGATATGGGGGATGAGAACTTGCTGGCATCATTGTGGAGGAGCTGGTGATGTTTAGCATGTGGGACGGGGACGGTGGAGAAAATTAGTTCCATAGGCCAGTCTGGAAATTCCAAGGCCATCTTGGAAGCCTTGCAACGCCTGATGTTTTCTGAGACCAAACTCTGCCAAAGCAGTGCCATTTTATAATCCGCATCACTCGCTCCATAAATTGGCTTCACAGCTGGAGCATCTGGGGGAGGTTTTCCATAGGGCACAGCACCTTTATTTCCAAGGTAAACATGTCATTAAATGAGGGGAAATGCAAAACAAGGCTTGCCTACGAGGTTCCCATTTTTCCACCATTGGAGATCCATTAACGAAGTCTAATTACAACGACAAAACCCATACTGGTGACTAATTCACTCTGGAGACACGGTAGCCCTTTTGTTGTTTTGGACCAGAAGAAAAGGGAAGGGAGGGAAAACACTGATAATTAGTTTAGTTGTTTATCTACAAAATCAAAACCAAAGTATTAGGCCATGATTACGCTGCAATCGATGCAGTGGTGTCCATTTAGTGGGTCTGGTGAAGACACACCAAGTCCATGGGAAAGCACTCTCCCATCAATGTCTGTACATAACAGAAGTAGTGTAACTTAGGTCAATTTACAGCATTGTAGACCAGCTGTTAGTTACAGAAGCAATTCTGTTCCTGCTAATATGTTCAAGCTATTCTGCTGGGCTTCTGTGGTAAGTGCTAGCACTGCACTCAACCTGCAGGAGATTTATACTTGCAAATTGTTTAGAGACTGCCTCTGCAGCTCTTGTAGGAATTGACTTTATGAGTCAGGCCCAGTGAAACCAATGGGATCACTCTTGGAGTGAGATCCTGCTCAATATGAGTAACGGTGAACATAAAAGCACACAACTTTTTAAAGTGTGGGCTGGGGAAAAGCAAAGCTGATGGGCAAGCCTCGGAAGCATCAGCAGTATTTGGACTTTATCTAAACAATCTGAAGCTCAAAGCTTTGCAGGACGGGACTGGAACTCTCTGGAGAACCTTCTTTGGGTTTTTTTGTGAGATTTCGGGTAAATGGTTTCCTGGTCTGTTGCACAATGAGCAGCCTGATGATTTCAGTCTGGAATGAGTTTCATCTTAGCTGACAGGAAAACCAGCAGCAAGAAAGAACAAAAATAAAGTCTCCATAAGAGATGACTGTGTATAATAGGTACAAGCTCTATGATACTATGGTGATACGCATGAGATAGACAGACAGACAGACGTGAAAGGTACAGTTTCCTGTGCTCTTTGGTGCTGCCTTCCGCATGTTGCTAATAAAATAACAAAGTTTTTTTTATTTCCCAACAAACAAACCAACAAACACTTTTTCCTGTGAGAAGGGCACTGGGGACATCTAGGCAGAGCTGGTAGTGACAATGCGCATTCCTCAGGAACCCCCACCTGAGCAGTTGATGGGATCAAAGGCATGGTTTGGTTGTATCTATGCAGCCTGCCTGTTAGATGCCCATCTGACAAGGAGCTGCTTCAAAGTGGGAGACCTGGCAGACGGCATCCTCGGAAATACTAGACCGTGGGCTGAACGAACAGGAGCCCTGCCCCAGATCTGTGGACCCTAGGAGCTGGGCTCCTGAGGAGCCAGGTGGGTGAGTGGCAGGAAATCAGAAAGGTAGGTTTCCCTCGCGCGGGGCGGGACGGGGGGATCTGTGTGTGGGGCAGGGGCACTAGCACCCCAGCAATGGAAATATTGTGGGGCTACATCCCTACATAAATGCACACATGCTGGGCGCAGAAGGGGTGTGGAGGTAAGAGAGGACCCCAAGGGGGCTGGTGTGGCCACCGCAGGACCCAGGACTGGGCCTGGGAGCAGGGAGCAGGACGTGAACCTGGACAGGTTGGGAGCACATAGGAACCCCAAGAAGCTTCCTTCCCAGCCTGGAGCCAGATGCCCCCCCTCCCTAGCTGAGTCTCAGTACCTCCCCTTGCACCCCCTCCTATGCCTCCATCCCCCAACCCCCCTTTGCAGGGAGCTTCCAGCCCCTCTGTTCTTCAGATCCCTGCCCGGTTTCCCGAGGAGCTTCATCAAAATCAGACCATCTCTGTGGAACATTTTGACTTCAATGAATCAGCAAATTCCAACAAAAAACCTGTTCCATCCCCATTTATTTTGACCAGTCCTGGTACTGGCCTCCTTTGTAAAGTACCATTACTGAGGGAAAGCTATCAAAGAGCTCGGCCTTATTAGCACATCCCCCCTGGCTGGCCAGCTCCTCATCATTTGGGTACCTAGCAGCTCCTAGAGGCTGAATCTCGGTCTGGCCCTTGCCTGGCAGAGGACTCCTCCCCACCCCCATCCCTGGTGGTCCTGGACAAGGGCCAGCCATCATGGGGCTTTCCATGTTGAGCGCACTCTGGAGCTCTGCAACCTGGGCCCTGCTGGTCTCTGTGGCATGGCCTTTGTGATCCATGGAGCGAACCGGCAGGGGGCTAAGGCTGAGCTGGCTCATCTCTGCTGGAAGCAACTCTTTTGCTGTGCTGCCCTCTGAAGAATAATACGCTGGAGGAGAGAGATACAGCAAACGTGAGAGAGAGAGCGCACGTCAAAGCACGGTTCCCAGGCAGTGTCAGCAGCCCTTTAAAAAATGACTCTTCTAATTCTTGTTTTGACAGTACCTTCTTCTTTGCAGCTGCATCCGATTACCTGGGTCTGGCGCAGTGTGCAGCCATGGACGCTAGATGTCCCCATTTGCATGCGAATGAGAGGTGAGGCTACCTCTGCTGGAGATGGCAGCAAGCCCGGATTCCCCCAACTTGCTCCAGCGTTTGCCTTGACACTGACAGTAATTAACAAGAACCCTGTTTAGCCTTCTGTCATTTGCATGGGATCAGTAATGTTTGATTTGTTTAACCTTTGCATCAAAAAAACAACAGCAAAACCTCCTCAGTGTGTGCAATGCTTTTTCTTGTAGCCACCAAACAAGAAATCCACAGCGGCCGTGGATAATATGAAGCTACAGGAGGGTCAGGCCAAGGCCATGAGTATAAATGTTTACTTCTTGTTTCCAATTTGACGTGCCCTGTTCAGTTTCTCAGAACATCTCTGGGCCTTTGAAAACCAGCCCCTTCTCTTTTAACTCTTTGAGAGCTAAGCATTTCTGCTGGCAGCTCTCTGGGAGCATACGAAGCTTGCTCTTTACAGCTCTGCACTGGTGTGTGACTACAAAATAATAACAATAATACTGGAATTGAACTTTTCATGCTCAGAGCATTATTTAATCCTTGGATTAATTAGGAATTTCTTATTTACCTTTGGAGGAATCCCCTGACGTAGGGAAACTGATAGGGAAATGGTCAGATAGGGAAACTGAGGCAAGGAAGTTAAGTGATTTCCCTAAGGCCACAGAAGGAGGCGATGTCAGAGCCAGGAACAGAACTGAGCAGTCAGTAGCACGGCCACTGCAGTTCTGATCATTATGCTACTCTGAAACCTTTTATCTGGCTGTCATCCTTGTGAAATTTTGCCTAAAGGGTCTTGCAAGAGGATTAATGGTATTACAGTGTTCTCTGTACTCCCCTTGACATGGTGATGACATCAATTACTTGCATAATGATCCTTGTCATGGGCCGTCAGCAGGAAGTAGACACGGGGTTTTCAGTACCAAAGAACAGGCCTTCACCACTCGAACTAAAGGAGCAGCGCTATTAACAAACAGTAGTTGGAGACTCTTATCTGCTTGGTGGGCCAGCCACTAGATGAGCACACAATCAACATGTGCAACCGGTGTTCCACCTGCACAGGCAAAACTGCAGAGATGTTGATTGTGACAGCTCTAAATTATGTCTCACCATATGTACCCCTATGTCTAGCGAATGGATATTTGCCTGTCTGTCATAAGAACAGGTTTCAGAGTAACAGCCGTGTTAGTCTGTATTCGCAAAAAGAAAAGGAGTACTTGTGGCACCTTAGAGACTAACCAATTTATTTGAGCATAAGCTTTCGTGAGCTACAGCTCACTTCATCGGATGCATACTATGGAAACTGCAGAAGACATTATATACACAGAGACCATGAAACAATACCTCCTCCCACCCCACTCTCCTGCTGGTAATAGCTTACCTAAAGTGATCATCAAGTTGGGCCATTTCCAGCACAAATCCAGGTTTTCTCACCCTCCCCCCCCACACACAAACTCACTCTCCTGCTGGTAATAGCCCATCCAAAGTGACCACTCTCTTTACAATGTGTATGATAATCAAGTTGGGCCATTTCCAGCACAAATCCAGGTTTTCTCACCCCCCCCCCCTCCAAAAACCACACACACAAACTCACTCTCCTGCTGGTAATAGCTTATCCAAAGTGACCACTCTCCCTACAATGTGCATGATAATCAAGGTGGGCCTTTTTCAGCACAAATCCAGGTGGGGGGTGGGGAGAGAAAACCTGGATTTGTGCTGGAAATGGCCCAACTTGATTATCAAACACATTGTAAGGAGAGTGATCACTTTAGATAAGCTATTACCAGCAGGAGAGTGGGATGGGGGGAGGTATTTTTTCATGCTTTGTGTATATAAAAAGATCTTCTACACTTTCCACAGTATGCATCCGATGAAGTGAGCTGTAGCTCATGAAAGCTTATGCTCAAATAAATTGGTTAATCTCTAAGGTGCCACAAGTACTCCTTTTCTTTTTGTCATAAGAACATAAGACCAGCCATACTGGTCCATCTAGCCCAGCCTCCTGTCTTCCGTGACCAATGCCAGGTGCCCCAGAGGGAATGAACAGAATAGGGAACCATCCAGTGATCCATCCCCTGTCGCCCATTTTCAGCTTCTGGCAAACAGAGGCTAGGGACACCAACCCTGCCCATCCTGGCTCATAGCCACTGATGGACATAGCCTCCAGAAACTTATCTAGTTCTTTTCTGAACCCTGTTATAGTCTTGGCCTTCACAACATCCTCTGGCAAAGAGTTCCACAGGTTGACTGTGCGTTGTGTGAAGAAATATTTCCTTTTGTTTGTTTTAAACTCTGCTGCCTATTAATTTCATTTGGTGGCCCCTAGTTCTTGTGTTATGAGAAGGAGTAAATAGCACTTCCTGATTCACTTTCTCCACGCCAGTCATGATTTTATAGACCTCGATCATATCCCCCCTTAGTCGTCTCTTTTCCAAGCTGAAAAGTCCCAGTCTTATTAATCTCTCCTCATATGGCAGCCGTTCTGTACCCCAGTCTTTTTTGTTGCCCTTTTCTGAACCTTTTCCAATTCCAATTTATCTTTTTTGAGATGGGGCGACCACATCTGCACGCAGTATTCAAGCTGTGGGCGTACCATGGATTTACATAGAGGCAATACGATATTTTCTGCCTTATTATCTATCCCTTTCCTAATGATTCCCAACATTCTGTTCGCTTTTTCGACTGCCGCTGCACATTGAGTGGATGTTTTCAGAGAACTCTCCACAATGACTCCAAGGTTTCTTTCTTGAGTGGTAACAGCTACTTTCGACCCCATCATTGTATATGTATAGTTGGGGTTATCTCAACCTTTCAGTATTTCCCCGTCATCTAAGATGTTTTTCCCCCTAGAGGCGGTCATCTGAGCCCACATCCAGAGGTGACACATCAGGGGGACATGCCCTCCTCATTTACTGCTTGGCTTGTACTGAGCATGCTCAGTAACACTGCTGAAGTCAGCTGCCCACTATCAGCAGGCCTGGGTCTTCTCTACTCAGACCCTGAGATAATAAGCTTTTTGGACTTTGACCTCACAGTCTATTTGCTTAAGTAATTATACCACTTTTGAGCCTCTAAATGTCAAAATGCTTTACAAAGGAGAGCAAGTAACATCGTCTCCATTCTCAGAGATAGTAACTTGCCCACAAAGCAAATTAGTGGCAAAGGTGGAAACAGACCCATCTCCTGATTCCTAGCTGGGTGCCCTATCCTCTGGACAAAACTGCTTTAAAGATGCTGACTTTCTGCTCCAGAGTTTATTCAGCCTCAGTTCAGTTGTTCCCTCTTAAACATCCTCAATTTACCACGATAACGTCACCCCTTAGTAACTTTTTTCACCTTGTCTCCCATGAGGGATGGAGAGGAATTGATTGTGCTGTGCAACGGCGAGACAGGAGAATGTTGATTCCCACTAATGTATCCAGGTACCGCAAGCCATTATTATTTTCTATCACAGGAAAATGGCCTGTGGCCATCAGCAAAAAGATGCTCTAATAGCAGCACATTATCTCATGACAGTGGCTCTGTTAACACAAGCTAACCCTGCCTATGTGCTTAGATACTGAAAGAAAGGGGCTAGCACAGAGAAGGGCTGGTAATAGATTGAGTGTTTCTATCCAGGTAGAGAAATGGGAAGTGGAATTTGAGGCTATTTCCAGGAATTTGGTCCTGGAAATAGATTTACAAATGCATTTTGAGTCTGGGAACAGCAGACAGCATGATGCAGTTAGGTTCATTTGGAATTCCAATCATATAAGCAGGGAGACTGTGGAGGATTTAGCTTGCCAATCAACATCTTATTTATTTCCTTTGAAGGGGATATCTTTATTCTATGGTTGTCTCTGTTTCTGCCATCTATGGAGATTTCAAAACCAAGCATCTTGTGTTATTGTATTATTGCTTTTGTCCGGAGCAGCACAATACCAGTGAAAATATTGATACTAAGGAGAGAGCATTTGGGCTTGTAGAACAGGTGTGAAGCTTTTCGCCTCTAGGCCATAAATCTGAATCGAGCTCAGGTGGGAGAGGACATAATCATCATTATGGCCTCTAGAGGGCCCAGCTGAGATCAGGGCTCCATTGTGGTTGGGGCCGTATGGACACATGGGAAATAATCCCTGCCCTAGAGAGCTTACAACTGAAACAGAAAAAGGGCAGAAAGGGAAAAAAAAACATAAAGTGACTTACAAAGGGCCAAGGAGAATAGAATTACCGATTCCCAGTGCCTGTATCCTAACCAGTAGGACATATTTCCCAGCCATGCTTGGTTTATGTGTGAGGTGGTCTTTCTGTAATGAGTTCCCATGATGACCAAAAGTTTGAGGCTCACACAGGGCCAGGAAGGGCCAGTTGGTTGAACTTTTTTACAGGGAGCATGGCCAGATCCTCAGCTGACTTTTTTTTTTTTTTTTTTTGGTGCATGCAGAAAATTCCCCCCCCTGCATTTTCCATTCCATTTTCCAAATGGAAAAATGATGTTCCCCCCCACTTTCTCCCACTATTTTACAACCCTCCTCTTTTTTCCAAGGGGAAAAAGCAGAAATGAAATTACATCAAGTAGCAAAATCTACTTATTTAACAAAGAGGCAGTTAAAGGGTGACTTGATTACAGTCTGTAAGTACCTACATGGGGAACAAAGATAATGGGCTCTTCAGTCTAGCAGAGAAAGGTCCAGCACAATTCAGTGGCTGGAAGTGGAAGCTAGATACATCCAGACAGGAAATAAGGAGTAAAATTATGACCCTGAGAGTAATTAACTATTAGAACAATTTACCAAGCGGTGTGGTGGATTCTCCATCGCTTTCAAATTTTAAATCAAGATGGGATGTTTTTCTAAAAGATCTGCTCTGGGGATTGTTTTGGGGAAGGTCTCTGAGCTGTGTTATGCAGTGGGTCAGACTAGATGATCACAATGGTCCCTTTTGGCCTTGGAATCTAGGAATGACATATTAAGTTAAAACAGTAAAATCCCATTTAAAAGTGATTTTTTGACCCAAAACAAACAAACAAACAAACAAACAAACAAACAAACAAAAAATTGGTTTATTTCATTTCAAAGTTCCAGCAGAAAATCAAAAGTTTTCATCCAAAACATTTCTAACAGGACTTTTTCTCTGTGAGAAATAACTTGTTTTTTCTGACCTGCTCTAATCTGGGCAGAGCTCCAGGCAATTTGATGGAACCACACCACTTTACTCCATCTGGGGATCTGGACCCTTCCAGGTAGGATCCTTAAATCCTGGCTTCATGTATGCCTGATTCTTTTACTTCTGTCAGTATGGGCTGGGGGCTCCAGTCCAGTTCCTAACGGACTGATGTTCACAGCATAAGAGCTACCATTATAAATCAATACTAATTTAGGGCCATGATCTTGTGAAGTCCTGAACTCCCTCAATTCATATTAATTTCAGTAGGAGTTGAGGGTGTTCAGCATCCCACAGGACTGGGCCCTTAATCAGTGATGGCATCCACAACAGAAAGCAGAAAAGTCCATAGAATCATATGACTTGAAGGGACCTTGAGAGGTCATCTAGTCCAGTCCCCTGCACTTATAGCAGGACTACGTATTAAAAACTGCCAACTCTCTTGAATTGTTTTTCTGCTTAGACTAACTTTTCATGGGATCTTGCCTACCAACTTGCTGAGTTTGCTAAAGTCTGCCTTCTTGAAATCCATTATCTTTTTGTGCTGTTTTCCCTCCTACCAGTCCTTAGAATCATAGAATCATAGAATATCAGGGTTGGAAGGGACCTCAGGAGGTCATCTAGTCCAACCCCCTGCTCAAAGCAGGACCAATCCCCAACTAAATCATCCCAGGGCTTTGTCAAGTCTGAACTTAAAAACTTCGAAGGAAGGAGATTCCACCACCTCCCTAAGTAACTCATTTCAGTATTTCACCACCCTCCCAGTGAAAAAGTTTTTCCTAATATCCAACCTAAACCTCCCCCCCCTGCAACTTGAGACCATTACTCCTTGTTCTGTCATCTGCTACCACTGAGAACAGTCTAGAGCCATCCTCTTTGGAACCCCCTTTCAGGTAGTTGAAAGCAGCTATCAAATCCCCCCCTCATTCTTCTCTTCCACAGAGTAAACAATCCCAGTTCCCTCAGCCTCTCCTCATAAGTCATGTGTTCCAGTCCCTAATCATTTTTGTTGCCCTCCGCTGGACTCTTTCCAATTTTTCCACATCCTTCTTGTAGTGTGGGGCCCAAAACTGGACCCAGTACTCCAGATGAGGCCTCACCAATGTCGAATAGAGGGGAACGATCGCGTCCCTCGATCTGCTGGCAATGCCCCTACTTATACATCCCAAAATGCCATTGGCCTTCTTGGCAACAAGGGCACACTGTTGACTCTACCATCACATGATCACTTTCACCCAAGTTGCCTTCCACTTTCAAATTCTCAACCAGTTCCTCCCTATTTGTCAAAATCAAATGGCATCTGAGTTATTCTTTCGCCCCTAGAGATGGTTCCTCCCAGGCAGGGTTTGTGTACCTAGGCAGGCAGCATGTGGAAGCCTGCATGGCTGATGTTATCGGTGCCCACACTCCCTGGTCCAAAGGGCCAGCAGGGTGTACAGGGCACCTTGTCTGCTGGGCACCTTTCAGTTCCAGGCCACGTCACTGATACTTTATGTGTCTTCTCAGCAGGTGTTGTCCGGGGTTCTCTGTTTGGTATCTGTGACCCACTCAGCATGGCATTATACCCTGCTCTTGTGATGGCTGGGCTCCTTCTGTAGCAGGCTGATCGACCTCTCAATGTGGACCAGCCACCACTAGAGGGTGACAGAACGCCACGCTGAATGGCTTTTGACCCAGTCTCCCACAGTATTCTTGCCAGCAAGTTAAAGAAGTATGGGCTGGATGAATGGACTATAAGGTGGATAGAAAGTTGGCTAGATTGTCGGGCTCAACGGGTAGTGATCAACGGCTCCATGTCTAGTTGGCAGCCGGTGTCAAGTGGAGTGCCCCAGGGGTCGGTCCTCAGGCCGGTTTTGTTCAATATCTTCATAAATGATCTGGAGGATGGTGTGGATTGCACCCTCAGCAAATTTGCAGATGACACTAAACTGGGAGGAGAGGTAGATACGCTGGAGGGTAGGGATAGGATACAGAGGGACTTAGACAAATTGGAGGATTGGGCCAAAAGAAATCTGATGAGGTTCAACAAGGACAAGTGCAGAGTCCTGCACTTAGGATGGAAGAATCCAAGGCACCGCTACAGACTAGGGACCGAATGGCTCGGGAGCAGTTCTGCAGAAAAGGACCTAGGGGTTACAGTGGATGAGAAGCTGGATATGAGTCAACAGTGTGCCCTAGTTGCCAAGAAGGCCAATGGCATTTTGGGATGTATTTGTAGGGGCATTGCCAGCAGATCGAGGGACGTGATCGTTCCCCTCTATTCAACATTGGTGAGGCCTCATCTGGAGTACTGTGTCCAGTTTTGGGCCCCACACTACAAGAAGGATGTGGAAAAATTGGAAAACGTCCAGCGGAGGACAACAAAAATGATTAGGGGACTGGAACACATGACTTATGAGGAGAGGCTGAGGGAACTGGGATTGTTTAGTCTGCAGAAGAGAAGAATGAGGGGGGATTTGATAGCGGTTTTCAACTACCTGAAAGGGGGTTCCAAAGAGGATAGCTCTAGACTGTTCTCAGTGGTAGCTGATGACAGAACAAGGAGTAATGGTCTCAAGTTGCAGTAGGGGAGGTTTTGGTTGGATATTAGGAAAAACTTTTTCACTAGGAGGGTTGTGAAACACTGGAATGCATTACCTAGGGAGGTGGTGGAATCTCCTTCTTTAGATATTTTTACGGTCAGGCTTGACAAAGCCCTGGCTGAGATGATTTAGTTGGGGATTCGTCCTGCTTTGAGTAGGGGGTTGGACTAGATGACCTCCTGAGGTCCCTTCCAACCCTGATATTCTATGATTCTGTGATTCTATGATGTGGGTCACATTCCCCCTATTGGCATTCTTGCTTATGGCCTACACGGACTCCCAACCCTGCCTTTTGCTTTTGCCCTGGAGCTCAGCTGACCCCATTTTAATTATAGGTCTTTCCCATCCAACTGGAGGGAACCATAGAATCATAGAATCATAGTATATCAGGGTTGGAAGGGACCTCAGGAGGTCATCTAGTCCAACCCTCTGCTCAAAGCAGGACCAATCCCCAACTAAATCATCCCAGCCAGGGCTTTGTCAACCCTGACCTTAAAAACTTCTAAGGAAGGAGATTCTACCACCTCCCTAGGTAACGCATTCCAGTGTTTCACCACCCTCCTAGTGAAAAAGTTTTTCCTAATATCCAACCTAAACCTCCCCCACTGCAACTTCAGACCATTACTCCTTGTTCTGTCATCTGCTACCACTGAGAACAGTCTAGAACCATCCTCTTTGGAACCACCTCTCAGGTAGTTGAAAGCAGCTATCAAATCCCCCCTCATTCTTCTCTTCTGCAGACTAAACAATCCCAGTTCCCTCAGCCTCTCCTCATAAGTCATGTGTTCCAGTCCCCTAATCATTTTTGTTGCCCTTCGCTGGACTCTCTCCAATTTATCCATATCCTTCTTGTAGTGTGGGCCCAAAACTGGACACACTACAAGATGAGGCCTCACCAATGTTGAATAGAGGGGAACGATCACGTTCCTCGATCTGCTCGCTATGCCCCTACTTATACATCCCAAAATGCCATTGGCCTTCTTGGCAACAAGGGCACACTGCTGACTCATATCCAGCTTCTCGTCCACTGTAACCCCTAGGTCCTTTTCTGCAGAACTGCTGCCTAGCCATTCGGTCCCTAGTCTGTAGCGGTGCATTGGATTCTTCCATCCTAAGTGCAGGACCCTGCACTTATCCTTATTGAATCTCATCAGATTTCTTTTGGCCCAATCCTCCAATTTGTCTAGGTCCCTCTGTATCCTATCCCTGCCCTCCAGCGTATCTACCACTCCTCCCAGTTTAGTATCATCCGCAAATTTGCTGAGTGCAATCCACACCATCCTCCAGATCATTTATGAAGATATTGAACAAAACCGGCCCGAGGACCGACCCCTGGGGCACTCCACTTGACACCGGCTGCCAACTAGACATGGAGCCATTAATCACTACCCGTTGAGCCCGACAATCTAGCCAACTTTCTACCCACCTTATAGTGCATCACCCATGTTGTATCCCTGCAGGGCCCTGTAGCGGGGTGGTCACACTGCTCCGGTTTGGAAGGGGTTAAAAACAGCCCTGGGAAAGGGCTGCCCTGGGGAGCCAATCACGAACGGGCTTGAGGCAGCCAATCAGGGCCCGGCTGAGCCAGTATAAGAAGGTCTTCTGGGGAGAAGGAGATGGGTCTTGCTCCAGCAGTGGAGTAAGAAGGATCTAGCTGCCTGGTAGAGACAGGGGTACCTTGGACAGAGCAGTGCTGGAAAAGGGCAGGCTGAGCTGGGGCGCTCTGGCCTGGCGACCTCCTAGGCTGAGGCCTTGCAGCAAAGGCCTGAAGAGGTATTAGGGCTGCAGGGAGACAGCTGGGCCAGAAAAGGCAGCAGGTCCAACCCCCTTGCCAGTGATGAGTGGCCATTTCAGACTGCAGTTTGCCCCTGAGGGGAAGGGGCTAGATGATGACTGGCAGTAGCCACTGAGGCAAGGTGGGTATAGGGGGTTGGGGTTCCCCTGGGCAGGGAGACCCAGAGTGTGGGGACACTGCCATGGGGCAGCACCCCAAGGTAAGGGGGACCGTGGTCCGGGAGGGATGTGGGGCCTGAACTAGTGGAGATAAAGGGACTGCAGAGGGACAGGTAAGGGCAGGGGAGAAACTGGCCAGAGGAGGGTGCTCCTGAGCTGGATGAGCTAATTCCCAGAGGTTCCACGCTGGTGAGGGCCCCACCTTGCTACAAGCCCTTTAGGGGCTTCACCTTTGTAAGATAGGACAGCACGTGCAAAACATCATGTTTTAAAAAAGAGATGAGTTTTTAATAGTAATGATACCCAGCTCTTTTCATGAGCAGATCTCAAAGCACATTATAAAGGGGCTCAGTATCATTATCCCTGTGTTACCAGTGGGGAAACTGAGGCACAGAGAGGGGACGTGACTTTCCCAAGGTCACCCAGCAGGCCGGTGGCAGGGCCAGGAATGGAATCCTGAGTCTCTAGTAGCAGTATGGAAACCCCAGCTGGGATCAGGGCCTCATTTTGCTGGGTGCTGAGTGAGACAGTTCCTCCCCCAACCACCTTACAGTCTAACTGGACAAAACAGAGAAAAGGTGAGAGGGCCACACAGCAGGTCAGTGGCAGAGCTGAGGGCTGAATGTTGATCTCTTCTAAGACCCACTGCCTTGTCCGGATGCTCTGTGGTTTGAAGCTTGCCATGATTAGAACAGCATTCAGAAGGCGAATGGGGAACAGCTGTCAGTGAATTCATACTGTTCACACAATGGGTGAAATTCATCCCAAATCAGCCCAAGGCACATCCCACTTAAACCCTTTGGATTTAACCAGGCTGTAGCTAGTGGATAGCTTTAAGGTGGACAAGCGTTTCACAGTCTTTTCCTGGCCCCTCTGAACAGGGTGGTAAGTTTCACCCATAGCGGGGGGGGGGAGGTGGGAAGAAGTAAAATAATAAGCAAAGTGACTGCACCATTGTGTATGTCCCCCCCTCAGTTTAACTTTTTTGTTGTTGTATGTAATTCGGGAGACATGCAAGAAAAATACCAATTCTTGTTGGGGGGGAGGATGGATGGGGAGAGTAATATTAATAATAATTAATGCTGGGGAAATGGCGAGATGGGAAGCACATCAGCTGAGAAGACTTTCTAATAGCTTTGTGTCTATTGGGGCTTAAAGGCGCATTTCTTCCCATCGGAATTCTGGTGGCGAAAGCAATCCCGTTAATAGGCAGCTTCACATCTGTTATAACAACCCACAACATGGATCTCTTGAAAGAAATGCGAAGCCTGGCTTAAAAATGCCAGTAATGGGATGGGGAGAAATATTGCTTCTTTTACGAATTAAATCCCTCCCCCCTTCCTGCCTTCTTTTTTATAGAGAACATTGCCTTGCAAGTTCTTTGCTGGCTGATTGTGAAGCCTCTTGATATAGTAGCCTCAGGTACCATGACAAGTACTCTGGCCACCAGCGCTCTGCAGTAATGAGGGACATTACTTAGCTGCCAAGTGGGATGATCCATCACAGAAGGTTGCAAAATGACTGTGAACCAGGGGTGGGGGAGTTGTATAGAAAGATGTTTCTTTATAAAGACCCTGGTGGGTTTTCAGGACCTTTGGCTATGGATCACTCAGTCCCCAGATGAACCGAGAGGAAAGGCATCTAGTACTTGAGGATATTGTTCAGATCCTTACACACTGTCTTTTTTATTTGTGCACCAGGGAAGCACAGTCTAGTGCTTAGAGCAGGCAAATGGGAGCTAGGCTTGAGTGGGGAAAGTGGCCTGCTGGTTACAACAAGAGGGGCTAGGAGTCCCCAGAGAGTCTATCATCTTAATAGACAGGACTGAGGAAAGGTAGGAGGAAGAAAGCATTCTTAAGCCCAGTTGCAGAGAACCAAGGAACAGGAAGATTCAGTGACTGGCCCAAGGTCCCACAGGGAATCTGTGGCAGAGTTAGTAATTGAACCCATCTCTCCATAGACCCAGGCTAATACCTTAACCACAGACCCATTCCTTAGTGAATGTGAGAATGTGATTATGTCTCCCTCTTGTGGCTTCCCCCAGGAGTTATAGCTAAGGCTGCGAGTTTGTCACGAAGGTCACAGAGGTCACGGATTCAGTTGCACCAGCTGCTGCTGGGGCAGTCTCGGGCCACCGTGCCCCCCCCATCAGAGTTAGGGTGTGGGAGGGGGCATGGGGTTGGGGCACGGGATGGGGTGAGGCAGGTTCTGGGCGGCACTTACCTCGGGGGCTCCCCAGAAGTGGCGACATCCCCCTCACTCAGCTCCTAGGTGGAGGCATGGCCAGGCAGCTCTGCATGCTGCCTCCGCCCAGAGCACTTGCTTCACAGCTCCCATTGTCCGGGAACCGCGGCCAATGGGAGCTGTGGGGGCGGTGCCCTGGGTGGAACGCTTCAATGGATAACCAAACCTAGACAGTACCTTCCATAACGCTTCATGATTGATGGAATCAAAGGCATTAGTTAGGTCAATAAATGCCATAAACAATGACTCAGGTTGTTCTCTACACCTCCCTTGGATCTGTCGTGAAACAAAAATCATGGTGGTGGTGCCCCAAAATGGTCTTGAAACCACATTGGGATTCCAGAAGGATGTGTTCGGCAACAGGGAGGAGACGGTTCAATAGGATGCGAGCAAGGATCTTCCCAGCAATGGAGAGGAGGCCAAGGCCTTGGCAATTCTCGCACATTGACTTCACCTGCCCCTGAAATGCAGCAACCTCTCACATGACTCAGCTGCAGAGAGATCACTTGGTATGACTTTGGCCCCTGGATCAGCATGCGTGTGGGACTCCAATTAGCATCAGTGGAAGCAATGTACCTGCCTTAAGGGAAAAATGCACCTCCTTGGAAAAGGACCTACCACCATGTGGAAGATTACACATTTGAGATCACTGATAAATCTCAGAGTCAGGATGAGCTCTACCCTGACATCTGATGGTGAATTGTGGCAAGTTGTGGAAAAGAACTTCTGGGGCTGATCCTGTTTACATAGGCTCACCCACCCCACCTAGCATGAGCCTAGAGCAGCCCAAATGGTCACTTTGGGTGCTGTGGGATCCCCAATTTCTCTATTATTGGGGCAGGAAGAATAAAGTGTTGTTACCCTGATTATGTGAATCAAGGACAGTGGAACTGTTTTATGATGGAGGGACTCACCATCAACTAAGTAGCACTCGCTAGAAAAGGGACATGGGTTCCAAATTCCAGTGAATTGAGAGAGGCTGGGGACAGGTATTTGTACCAGTTGGTGTGGGACTGTTTTGAGGGCCTGAAACATCAGTGGCTCTTTCTCCACTGTGGAATATCAGAGCTATTTTTGATTCTATTAGGAGTCTAGTTACAGGCTCCTGAGATAAATTTGCTTTGGGCCAATGGTGTACCAGCACTGAGTCTCCCTTACTACAAGCTGAAATCACTAAAGAGCTAAAATTACTTTGTGCTGTGTTAAGTGGGGGCTGAAGATATATTGTGGAGTGGTTGGTGGAGCAGAGCAGTTTGCGGGATGGCTAGTGGAGCGGAGTGGCTCGCGGTGAAAGCTATAGCAGAGCCCCACGGAGAGGTGGGGCAGTCGGCCTCGGACCACGTAAGGTGCCCCTTAATAACCTCCCCCATTTCCACCCAGGCGGGGAGGTAAAACTCTGCAGATAAACTTTTGAACTCTGGGGCTGCACTGACCAGGGATAGAGACTTTTGGGTTGTTGGACTTTTGGGACTTTGGGTGATTTTGGGGTTGCTGGACTCAAGAACCAAAGGGAAAGGACATGGCCCAATTTGCTGGGGTGGGTCTTTGCTCATGGTTTGGTTTATGAACCCTAGTTGTGGTGTTTTCCCAATTTAATGCTGATGTTGTTTACCTCATGTTATTAAAGATTTTCTGCTACACCGAGACTCTGTGCTTGCGAGAGGGGAAGTATTGCCTCTTTGAGGCACCCAGGGGTGTGTGTAAGATTTTCTCAGGTCACTGGGTGGGGGCTCAAGCCGGTTTTGCATTGTGTTGTTGAGAGGGAACCCCTATATACTGAACCCAGCCCTTGCTGCTATCAACTCGGCCTGGCAGAAGTGCTACATCATTAAGGAGAAATGATACTTATACTGCTGCCAATCAAACTCCTGCATCCCACACTACCACACTAGCTTAGAAAAGCCTCATCCTGCCTGTGTGTCAGATGCACAGATGGCTTTGTGCCAAGGGGATATTGAATTGATTCAAAACAAATTTGAGGCTGTAACAGGTATTAGAGTCATTCAGGAAGGTCACTGATTACATGGCACAAGTTGCTCCTTTTTAATCCACCTTTCCGTTTCATTTTACAATTGTGCTGAGAAACATGGACTGGTCTGATTCCTGGTTTAAAAAGAAAATAAACCAAAATTGTGGGGAGAGATCTCAGTGTTAAATATGATGGACTTTGCCTCTATTCCCAAGAATCTTTGTGTGTATGTGTCTAAGAACTCCTCTGGATGGGTCATCATCTCTAGGGATTGAACCCTGCATCTAAAAAGCACACTCCTCTGTTGAGTGATATGAAAGACCAGGCTCAGTAGTTCAGAGGCCACAACACACTCATAAATCTCTACATGTGGAATGGATACTAGAGGGCAACAATGATCCACACTAAGTTAGCATGGATTACGTATACTAACTGGGATGGATACAGGAGAAAGGGCCTGAGGGGCAGGTAGGTATGGACGGATGCTTGTGGGGGTTGTTATAGGGGA
Organism: Chelonia mydas; assembly: GCF_015237465.2. Taxonomy (NCBI): domain Eukaryota; kingdom Metazoa; phylum Chordata; order Testudines; family Cheloniidae; genus Chelonia; species Chelonia mydas. Next base: position 14,261,965 of record NC_051259.2, on the reverse strand, counting down.
GATGTATATATGAATGTATTTTCATCAGTGATATAGGAGACAAGGGTACGTGTCTGTGTGTTTAGCGGGTACTGAGCTGCCCAAGGTACTTGTATGAATGTAACCCATCAAAATAGCATTTGAGTGCCTTCAAAATAGTGCCATCAAAATATCATTTGAGTGCCTTGCAACCTTTAATGCATTTAGTCTCCCAGCATCCCTGAAAGGCAGGGCAGTGCTATCATCCCCATTATACTCATGGCACAGAGAGGCTAAGTGACTTGACCAAGGTCACACAGGAAGTCTCTGGCAAATCAGGGAATTGAACCTTGGTTCCCATGTCCCAGGCTAGCACCCTAAGCACGAGCTCATGCTTCTTCCAATGGCATGTGTGCAGGGAGGACATGTGAGGAACTGTGTTGGAGGATAGTACAGAGGAAGCATCTACCAGTAGGTAGAGGGATGTTACTGTGATAAATGTGTGTGAAGGTGGTATTAGGGTAGCATAGGGAGAGGCGCAAGTGTGGAGGAAAGCCTGGGGTACATGCATATGTATTGGTAATTGTGAGGACGTATTCTGGGCCAGAGTCTCTGTTGCCCTACCCTTTGCTAAGTCATTTACGTCAGTGCAGAGTGTTAATGATTTAGCTATACTTACACTGGTATAAATGACAACACAGGGTACAGGCAAGAGGACATTCAGGCCCTCAGTACCCATAACAATGTCATACATTTTATTCTATTGTCACAAAAATCCCATGCATTATGTGATCTAAGCAGGAAGATGCTAGTGCAGTGAACCATCGGGGTAGTCAATTATTTTTTGTCAAGGTCCAAATTTGTTGGTCAAGATCTAGACTCCAGAGAAATATTTTTTCCACACTGCAACAACAATAAAGATAGTAATAAGTAAATAAAAAGATTTAGGAATCTGTTCAAAAGTGTCTGGCATCCGGATTTGGCCCACGGTCCACCTATTGACGGCTTCTGGACCATACAGTCATCAGCAAGAAATCCAGAAACCTCAGCACCAAACCCATTAATCTCTATTTCTTGAGCTAAAGGAGAATGCCTTTAATTGAGAGTGAGTAGCGCGCTGTTGTAGTTGCTAGGGGTAGCCACTGGAGGGAGACATGTCCCCACTCACTATGCTGGTGTCACTTCATGAAAATGAGTCTGTAATATCTGCCAGACACGAATGCATTAATATCAACCTCATGTGAAAACCAGTCATTGACCTGGCTGGCTCGCAAGCAGGCCCAAGTGCCCTCACATCTGCCAGTCTTTGCCTGCAAACAGATAGAAGGATGCTTCCTTGAAAATGGAAGTGGTTCTTAAGTGCCTCTACATTTTTAAAAGCAGTCTTTGATGTTTCTAGGAAGCTAGCTGAGCTTGTTACGTCTTCCTGCCTCAAAAACAACCTCTTTTCCGTACCATCCTCATCACCCCATTATTTACTGATACCTCCTTGAATCAGAGAGTTCCATGTGAAGTGAGGTCCCCCACTCAATCGCCAAACACCCCTTCCCCGCGTCTGCCTTTCTTTCCTCGGTATCCTTTCAATACAGAAAGGTTTGTTTGTTAGGTCTCCCTTTGATCTCTTTGGTCGTCTGTTTCCATCTGTCTTGCTTGTTTGCCAACTGAATAGCTCCTTTTTTCTGAGAGAGGCTAAAGACCTCTCTTGGTAGGCTATCTTAGAAATAGAGCTTGTTTGAAGCATACCATGGCATTTCAAGCCTCGCTACTTGTGTAAGATACATTCCTTTCTTACCCCCAACCACGGCTAGGTTTTTTGCTTTGGATTCTAGTAAAAAAGAACAAAATAACTAACACAAAGTGGCTCTTTGGCATTTATCTGTCGGTGAAAGAATTGATCAACTAATAAGGAAACCTGCCAGAGAAAAGCAACAACAAAAACCCCACAGTTGTTGAGTGGATTTCTTTCTTCCTTGCCACCTGTGGCCATTTTTAAGAGACAGAAGTACCCCTTTCCCCCCCTTTTGTTAGGGTTGAAAACGAGTACAAATTTCAACTGAACAAAATGAGACTCAAACACAAAAAGTGGCCGATTCTGACAAGAACCGCTATTAACCTGCTCATTCGTCTCCAAAAGAAACATGAGCACCGAGTCAGAGGGAAATTGCTTTAATCTCGTTATGGATTAATAATATTCTATTTCATTTGCTGTGAGATAGCTGCATACAGAGCTTCCCTCCCCCTTCCCTATTCATAACGTATCCCCAGCCAATTAACTTTTGCTGCTGCAGCAGTAATAAACTATTATATTATTGATGTCAAAAAGAGAGTATGGTACCCTCCATCTTTTTGACAGTGTTGTGAAAAGCCAAGCTTAATATTACAGCAGAGGATGGCATTCTCTCAGTTGTTCTCATCCCAAGCTGAGAGCTAATACCCATGGGAATCACATTTATAAATCTCTCCCCCATTTATTAACTAGCCTCTACACCCTGGCACTGCCTTTTCGAAAATATGCTAAAATGATCCAAACCTGTTGGAGCCTTTGATGTTAATGGAGTCAGTGCCTTAGGCAATGGAGTTACTATGGATTTATCCCGGTGTCATTGAATCTGATTCTGTTGCCAGATTGCTTAGTCACTAAGGACCTGATTTCCAAAGGTATTTAGGCACCTCATGTCAATGGGAGGTAGGCACCTAAATACCTTTGGGGATCTGGCCCCGAGAGACAGCTTGGGCCTGCCTCCCATTAAGTGGTACACCATCACTCCCTCTGCTGTCCCTGGAACTATTAACAGAGCCTGAGGCTTATTTACACTCAGGCCACTTCACACGGCTCTGGTAGTGCAAAGGGGCCTTAGGGTGAGCGTAAAGCTGATTTATCCTACCGTAAGGGCCCTCTGTACTTAGGACCCAGCCCTTCATACTCTCACTTGTGTGACTCCTATGGTTAGGGGGTTTCAGTTAGGATTGACTCCTGATGGCTCGATTCTCCATTCATGGGAAGTTTTACTTAAAATCTAAACTGTCCATGTAAACAAAATGAAAGTGCAAAGGACAGCGCGGGGCTTTTCGTCATGGTAACCACATGGTAGGTAATTAAGTAACCATAGTAACGGCTACAGTGCCTGGCGTACCAACTGCTCTCTCTCAAATACCATGTAAGCCATTAAACATACAGCAGAGCATCCTGGGATACATTGTATGAAAGAAAGGTGATGCTCTCCATCCTCAATCCGGGGTTAATTTTCTACAATATCATATTTATTTCTGTTCCTCTGGGTGCACGGTGGATGCTGGCCCAAAGCCCTGGCTCCGTGCCGGGGAAAACCTTGTGACTTGGGCCCTCCAGCTAGGAACACAGCGTTTGGACTTGGGGGCTGCTCTCGGTGGTGGGGGCTTGATTCTCGGTTCCTCCATTCCTGTGCCTATGGCAGGAAATGGGCAGGGGGCGACCTGTAAGCCCTGTTTGGGCTATTCACATTATGGAGTTCTTTGGGGACTTGCCCAGGCCTTGGTGAAAGTTACAGCCAACTCAGGGCTATGCTAATTTGCACTCTGCTTCCCGTGGCCACCTAGAGACTAGCCAGAGCTCAGTGAACCCTGGCCACACCCCCTTCCTCCCACAGGGCAGTAAAAAGGGGGCAATCACGCTGCCTTCCTGTAACAATGCTGGTTCTAGTGGGACCCAACTGAGAGTGCCAATTCAGGACAAATTAGAATCAATCATAGAATATCAGGATTGGAAGGGACCTCAGGAGGTCATCTAGTCCAACCCGCTGCTCAAAGCAGGACCAATCCCCAACTAAATCATCCCGGGCTTTGTCAAGGGCTTTGTCAAGCCTGACCTTAAAAATATCTAAGGAAGGAGATTCCACCACCTCCCTAGGTAACGCATTCCAGTGTTTCACCACCCTCCTAGTGAAAGACTTTTTCCTAATATCCAACCTAAACCTCCCCCACAGCAACTTGGGACCATTACTCCTCGTTCTGTCATCTGCTACCACTGAGAACAGTCTAGATCCATCTTCTTTGGAACCCCCTTTCAGATAGTTGAAAGCAGCTATCAAATCCCGCCTCATTCTTCTCTTCCGCAGACTAAACAATCCCAGTTCCCTCAGCCTCTCCTCATAAGTCATGTGTTCCAGTCTCCTAATCATTTTTGTTGCCCTCCGCTAGATGCTTTCCAATTTTTCCACATCCTTCTTGTAGTGTGGGGCCCAAAACTGGACACAGTACTCCAGATGAGGCCTCACCAATGTCAAATAGAGGGGAATGATCATGTCCCTCGATCTGCTGGCAATGCCCCTATTTATACAGCCCAAAATGCCAATGGCCTCCTTGGCAACAACGGCGCACTGTTGACTCAAATTGCTTCAAGCGGGGCAGTTTCAGCCCAAGGCTGGGGTTTTTCCACCTCTAAGGCAAACCAAAGCAGCCAAACAGAGCAGATTTTGATTTTACCCCACTGGCTAACCACAAGTCACACAAGCAATTCCCTTAGACACTCCAGTTTCCCAGTATCACCACCTGTGCCCCTCGTTATGGGGACAAATGGTTATGAAAACCAATACCCCAGTAAAAGAAAAAAGGTTCTCTCAATCCCAAAGGACCAAGCCCCAGACTCAGGTTGATATACAAGTTAGATCTTACCCACAAATCACGCTGTTGCCAATCCTTTAGAATCTAAAGGTTTATTTATAAAAGGAAAAAAGATATAAATGAAAGCTAGAATTGGTTAAATGGAATCAATTACATACAGCAATGGCAAAGTTCTTGGTTCAGGCTTGTAGCAGTGATAGGATAAACTGCGGGTTCAAATCAAGTCTCTGGAGTGCATCCAGAGCTGGGATGGTCATCAGTCCTTTGTGTAGAGCTTCCGTTTGTAGCAAAGTCTCTCCAGAGGTAGGAAGCAGGATTGAAGACAAGATGGAGGAGCTGCAGCAGCTTTTTATAGTCTCTTGCCATGTGGTCTTTCTTTCTTTGTTCCAAAGACAAGCTGCCCATCCCATGGCCTGGAAACACCTCAGAGTTCTGTCCATAGGCATGTCCCTGCCTGCCTTGCTGAGTCACAAGGTGTGTCTGCCTTCTCTCAATGGGTCAGTTGTATAGCTGATGGTCCTTAATGGGCCATCCAGCAGGCTAGGCAGAGCTGATACCAAGTTGTCTGGGGTGGCACCCAGAAGCATAGCACAGGTTTGAACTACAGACAGTATAGAGCCAATATTCATAACTTCAACTACAAAAATGATACACACATATAGACAGCATAATCATAACCAGCAAACCATAGCCTTGTCTGGGACTCCTTATTTGACCTCCCTTTATACAAGTTTTGGTGCCACTACAGGACTTTGGTTGCAACCATGTTCTATATGGTCCCAGTTCAAGTGAATAACATCACACCTCCTTTGCCAGGCGCTTTGAGATCTCCCGAGGAAAAGCACCAGAGGAAGGCTAGGTATTGTTATTAAGGCTGGGGGCTCAGTCCCTATGTGACCCCTTCTGGCAAAAGCTCTGATGCTTCTGACGTGAAAGGGCAAGGCCGGAGTCTAATGATTTCCCCTTCTCTTACCGAGCAGATGGAGCTGAACCGTCGCGGAGTGAGGAAAATGGAAATTAGAGCAGGTTGCTCGATGACAATCGGCTCTGCGATGCTAAATCAAACAAGGTCCTTCTTTGAGAGGCAAGCATGGGACCTCCCCTAAGCCCCACAGCCAGCCCTCCTCCACATATAAGGAGAATGTATCCAATGCACCACTCCTGGGGTGTCTTTCTTGCCCGCCCTTTGGGTGTGGTTTGCCTACCAGGGGGTGCTAGCAGCAAGCAAATCCTACTTTAAGGAAAGTGCCAGGAGTGTGACTGTGACAGGTTTCTGCACTGGAGTGACAGATGGAGAGAGCTACTTGTGCTCACATCTCCTGCCAGGGCATCCACAGAGTGGCCCTGTAAGGGGCTGTGGAGGGCACAGCCCATGGTGGCCAAAATATGGTTTCCAAAATGTAAGGGCCAATGAATGAGATAATCTAATGGCCCTCAGAGGAAGGACACAACATATGGACCTCTGTCCAGGGCTGCTTTCAGTCACTAGCACACCCTCACAGTTGAGCAGGTGTTATGGCAATTTCTGCATCCGTTTCTCCTTTGTTCAGCCAATCACCATTTAGTCCCCTGTCTGGCAGCTCCTTGCTGTAACTCCAGCCTGATCATCAACAGTCTGTCCCCACTCAGGGCACTACAGAGTTTGGTGATTAGGAGGCTGGTAATCCTATGGAAGGGTTGACAGTCTCCAGCCTCTTGGGGTTCAGACCCCTTGGCTCCACAGGCTCCACCAGCCCCACCTCTGAGGGTGTTAGGGGAACCCAAGCCCACCTATTGCTCTGGGCTGCAACTCAGGAACCCTGCATGAAGCAGTCAGAATTGGTTTCCTACCACACCTCTTCTGTAGGCTGTTCCTCAGACTCTGCTCCATGATCCTTTTCCTCTGGAAGACCAGCTACCTGGGCAGCTTCCCACCAGTCCATTGCTAAAGGCCCCCTGCTCTTAGGGGTCATCAGCCTCCCCGGCAGCCACCCCTCCCTTATGACCAGCAGCCTTTTGATCCCCCAGCTGCTGCATGACCACCAATCAGCCCCAGCTGGGAGGACTGAGCTGCTTTAGTCTAATCCAAGTTACTGAGCCCAGTGCAGGAGGTAACTGAGTGAAATTCAATGGCCTGTCATGCACCGGAGAGCAGACTAGATGACCTCACTGCCCTGGTTCTGGCCTTAAACTCCATGAAGCTATGAAATAGGAGAAGGCAGCATGGAGGGTGATACGTGGCTTTTAGAAGAAGGGCTCTGCGGTACACTGGAGGAGGGCAGCATGTGTTCCTACGCCCGCCCTTTGGCTTTTTCCTATTCAAAGGGCATCTTCCTCGGAAACTCTCTGCCCCAAAGCCATTGTGCACCCGGGGAAAGTCAGGCCTGGCAAGCAACCCTCAGCTTATCTTGTTCCCAGGGAAACAGGTTCAGACCTTCAGAGAAAGCAGCTTCCACTTGCTGTATCAGGAGACCCTCACCATCCCGAAAAATACCCGCTTGTTACAAGGATAACAAACAGAGCTGGGGGGAAGAAATACGCCTTCCGCAAAACCGTTGGCGTCTGTGCCAAAGCGTGGTCACGGCTGTGGCAATACAAACAAAGAAGGAGTCATTGGAAGCACTCTCAGATCTGCCCTGGTAACGCCAAGCTAGCAGAGCAAGTGTGACGGGTTGGACCCCTGGGGAAGTCACTTGATATGCTGAGATACCACTGAGGCTACCTGTTCTGCCAGGCTGGGCCCCCGTTAGCCTGTCTTGCTGACTCAGGCTCTTAAAACCTCCTCGAACACACACAGGCAGGGCCACACTCCGCTGCAGATCGGCTCTGGGAAGGCTCAACTTAAGGGACTTGCTCCAGCACTCAGATGTCCACCTCCCTTGGCGTACAGACCCAAAGATATATTATATTCGCCTCTTCCCTCAACGTGGAAGAGGGTATGCACAATTCCTCTTCCTCCCCCCACCCCCCGTTAGAAATCACATAAACTGAGTTGTATTATAAACCAGAAATAAATTTATTAACTATAACACATATATTTTAAGTAGTTAAGGAGGTGCCAGACAGAACAAGGCAGATTACTAAGAAAATAAAACAGATCACACAAACTAAGCTTAATACGCTAAAGAAACTGGTTACTTTTGAGTTCTCACCCTAAATGTAGTTCTAATAATCTTCTTCACAGGCCCGTTGCCCTTCCAGCCTGGACAGTTCTTTCCTCCAGTTCAGTCTTAGTTGTTTCCAGCAGTCATCTTCGGTGGGGTAGCAGGGGAGAACTGATGACCTGGATTACCTCACTCCCCACCCTTAAATAGGATTTGCAGAAGGCGGGAGTCCTTTGTTTCCTAGTTTGACACCGCCTCACCCAGGTTCTTGTGGAAATGTACAGAATTCAAGATGGGTTCCAGTATCAGGTGAGATGGTCACATGCCTCTGGAGCCATTCTTCACAGGCTGACCCAAAGATTCACGGGAAGACTAAGGTCTTTTACAGTCCATTGTCCTTGTTGATGGGCCATCCGCCCTGTCTGGCTTTTCCATTGTTGTACCTGAAGTGTTAGCAGTGGGTGTCACCCAAAGAAGCATAGTTGAAATACAGATACATTGTCAATATTCCTATTTTCAGATACAGAAATGATACATAATGTGACAAAGTTCCTCCTCTACCTTGGTGGGTCTTGCTCTTATTGGTGGATTTGCTCACCTTGGAGCTTCACGGCAGCCCTCAGCTTGGCCGTTTTCATGAACCCACAGTCCAGATCAACTCCTCCTGTATCTGACTAGGAGTTGGGAAGTTTGGAAGGAACCCGGGCCCTCCCTCTACTCCGGGTTCCAGCCCAGGGCCCTGTGGAATGCAGCTGTCTAGAGTGCCTCCTGGAACAGGTGTGTAACAGCAACAACTCCCTGGGCTACTTCCCCATGGCCTCCTCCCAGCGCCTTCTTTATCCTCACCACAGGACCTTCCTCCTGGTGTCTGATAATGCTTGTACTCCTCAGTCCTCCAACAGTCCGGTTTCTCACTCTCAGCTCCTAGCGCCTCTTGCTCCCAGCTCCTTTTCATGCGTACCACAAACTGAAGTGAGCTCCTTTTTAAACCCAGGTGCCCTGATTAGCCTGCCTTAATTGATTCTAGCAGCTTCTTGATTGGTTGCAGGTGTTCTAATCAGCCTGTCTGTCTTAATTGTCTCCAGAAGGTTCCTGATTGTTCTGGAAACTTCCCTGTTACCTTACCCAGGGAAAAGGGACCTACTTAACCTGGGGCTAATATTTCTGCCCTCTGTTACTCTCCCCTGTAGCCATCTGGCCCGACCCTGTCACAATACATACAAATGGGATAATCACATTCAGTAAATCATAACCTTTCCAATGATATCTCACATGAGCCATCTTGCATAACGTATATCTCAGTTATGTCATATTCATATCATAAACATATTTTCATAAAGAATATGGAATGACACGTCATACCAAGATCCAACAAGATCCAGTGGCTGGAAGGTGTCAATTTTTAACTAGCAAGGGTAATTAACCATTGGAATAGTATACCAGGGCTTGTGGGGATTCTCCATCACTGGCAGATTGGATATTTTTCTGAAAGATAGTCTGTGGTTCAAGCGGGAGTTAATTCAGGGAAGTCCTATGGCCTGTGCCATACAGGAGCTCAGACTAGATGATCACAGTGGTCCTTTCTGGTCTTATAACCACGACGCCATGTACATTGGTCAAACTGGACAGTCTCTACATAAAAGAATAAATGGACACAAATCAGATGTCAAGAATTATAACATTCAAAAACCAGTCAGAGAACACTTCAATCTCTCTGGTCACTCGATTACAGTCCTAAAAGTGGCAATTCTTCAACAAAAAAACTTCAAAACCAGACTCCAACAAGAGACTGCTGAATTGGAAATAATTTGCAAACTGGATACAATTAACTTAGGCTTGAATAGAGACTGGGAGTGGATGGGTCATTACACAAAGTAAAACTATTTCCCCATGTTTATTTCCCCCCCACCCGCCACTGTTCCTCAGACGTTCTTGTTAATCGCTGGAAATGGCCCACCTTGATTATCACTACAAAAGGTTTTCTCCCCCCGCCCCCACCCCCCGCTCTCCTGCTGGTATTAGCTCATCTTAAGTGATCACTCTCCTTACAGTGTGTATGATAACACCCATTGTTTCATGTTCTCTGTGTATATAAATCTCCTCACTGTATTTTCCACTGAATGCATCCGATGCAGTGAGCTGTAGCTCACGAAAGCTTATGCTCAAATAAATTGGTTAGTCTCTAAGGTGCCACAAGTCCTCCTTTTCTTTTTGCGAATACAGACTAACAGGGCTGCTATTCTGAAAGCTATGAACTTAGGCATTTTTCAGGCAGCAGGGGAGATAAGCGATGCCTCTCTGGCATTGACAGACCGATGGGGGTTTACTCTTTGAAGAGAGGAAAGCTGTAATTTCCTATGATGGATGGCAACTACTTATTAGCCAATCTCTCCAGTCCTAATTTTTCTGTTTTATGTGCAGTCTGTGCAGAAGTACAGGCACTTTGCTGGGGGCGAAGGGGAAATTATATTTCGACATGCCAGAAGGGAGAAAATTGGGAAGAAAAAGGACATCAGAAAAATGCCATCAGTGGGAGGAATGAAAAGTGATGTAACGAGATGCTGGGAGGTAAGGAGGGAGCTTGGCTGCCAGTGGGTGCTAAGTACCCGCTAATTTTTTTCAGGGGGTGCTCCAGCCTAGAGCACCCACGGAGTTGGCACCTATGCCTGTTATACTCTGAATTCACTCCTATCCCTGTTTTTTTAAGATGCCCCTGCCCCATATTTTCCAGAAAAATATAGACCAGTCAGCCTAACTTCAATAACTTCAATACCTGATTAAACAATCAGTTTGTAAGCAGCTAGAGAATAATAGGGTTATATCTCATAGCCAACATGGATTTGTCAAGACCAGATCATGCCAAACTAACCCAATTCCCTTCTTTGACAGGGTTATTGACCTAGTGAATGTGGGGAAGCAGTAGATGAGATATATCTTGATTTTAATATGGCTTTTGATGCAGTCCCATATGTCAGTCTCATAAGCAAACTAGAGAAATGTGGTCTAGATTAAATTATTATAAGGTGGGTACAAAACTGGTCAAAGAGTGGTTCTCAGTGGTTTGCTGTAAAACTAGGAGGGCCTGCAGGGATCAGTCCTGGGTCTGATACAACTCAGTATTTTCATTAGTGACTTGGATGATGGAGTGGAGAATATGCTTATAAAATTTATGGATGACACCAAACTGAGAGGGGTTCAAGCACTTTGGAGAGCAGGATTAGAATTCAAAAGGATCTTGACAAATTGAATAACTGATCTGAAATCAACAAGATGAAATTTAATAGAGACAAGTGCAAAGTATTACACTTAGGAAGGAAAAAAACAAATGCACAACTACGAAAATGGGGAATAACTAGCTAGGCAGTAGTATGCTGAAAAGGATCTAGGCGTTATAGTGGATCACAAAATGAATATAAGTCAACAATGCTTGCAGTTGCAAAAAAGGCTAATATTCTGGGGTGTATTAATGGGAGTGTCATACGTGAGATATAGGAGATAATTGTCCTGCTCTGCTCAGCACTGGCGAGGCCTCAGCTGGGGTACTGTGTCCAGTTTTGGGCCTCCATACTTTAAGAAAAATGTGGACAAATTGGGGAGAATCCAGTGGACAGCAACCAAAATGAAAAAAGGTTTAGAAAACCTGACATTTGAGGAAAGGCTACAAACATTGGGCATGTTTAGGCTTGAGAAAAGAAGCCAGGGTGGGGGTGGGCTGTTGTATTAATTTAGATGGCGTATAAGGGCTCAAAGATGTTGTTAGAACCCAGTCACTGTCCAACATTAAACATGTTCAACCTTTTATTAAAGATTGGAAAAAAAGAAGGAAAAACAGTTAAAGCATTTGAAATGTAAAGTATTAAATAAGCCTTCCATTTTAACAACTTCCCTTGTTCCCTTTCCCCTCTAGCTAGAGAGAGTTTTTAGAAGGAAAAGCTCCCTTATCTGACAGTCTCTTAGATGGTATCAAAGATGGCAATAACTGTTCTTTTTGGGAAAAAGAGAAGAAATTAGTTGAGAAGGGCTAGAGCTGGCTGTTATTGTTAAAGCCCGACCCTGTTTCCTTGGAAGACAAAACAAGACGAACACACACAAGAGGGAAGAGAAAAGAAGAGCGAAGATAGAAAATGCAGTTTCTGGAGTTGACGGCTGGAAAAATTCAGGCACAGAACCCGGTCTGATCAGCCACACCGAGACCTGGCAAACTAAGGCTGTATAGGGCATTGTTTTTAGCTGCCTCTGTCTGGTCACAGGCTCACAGCAGTGTTGCAAAATATATAGTGTTGGCCAGTTAAGTCAGACACTTATGGGACAGAAGGAAAAAGGAGACAGTTAGGAAAGAGAAGAAATAAGGTGGGCCAGGAGACCACACAAGGGGATGGAGGTGCTGACAAAGTCTCACATCCCAGGTGATGTCTGGGATTCATCTGGAGCTGGTGATGCCATCAGGGTCCCTCTCCCTGGCCCCGTTTGGTCAGGACATCTCAGGATTAGGACAAAGAAGGGCCGAGGGTCCAGGAGATGGTGGAGGGGGCAACCGTGATGGTGAAGAGCCACAGTAGACAATTTTCTTACCAAAGTCTCTTCCTTTAAGGACCCACAAAGGTAGTGGTGCGTGGAACAGCCGATCCCCTCATTATTTTGTCCACCAATTAGGCCTAGTTTCTGACACCCCAATTTTGGTTCACTGATTGCCAGTTCCACACTTCCTGTTTACCGGGCATGATCTTAACACGGCCCTTGAGTTATGTCAGGAGCCCTTTTGTTTGGACTAATTCAGTCTGTCTCCTTTACATACCTTTTCCCATCAACGTTTGTTATTATAGGTTATTGTGGTGTGTTATGAACTTATCTTCACAATGAGGGTAAATCTGAAGGCCCAGTTGTCACAACAAGTCTTCAGATATGTTAAGGGCTGTTATAAAGAGGACAGTGGTCAATTGTTCTCCATCTGCACTGAAGGCAGGACAAGAAGTAATCAGCTTAATCTTCAGCAAGGGAGATTAGGAAAAACTTTCTAACCAGCTCTGGGATGGATAACCCAGGAAGATTGTGGAATCCCTGTCATTGGAGATTTTAAAGACCAGGTTGGACAAACCCATGTCAGCGATGGTCTAGGTTTACTTGGCCTTGACGCAGCACAGGGGGCTAGACCAGATGACCTCTTGAGATCCCTTCCAGCCCATTTCAACGATTCTAAAATCAGCTGACACCAGTTTCTTTTCTGGCTTCTCTCCTCCTCTGAGTGTGTGGGGAGCACTGTTGTCTTTGCAGCAGGAATCTCTTCTGCTGTCAGCCAAGACCTTTCACCAGCCCTCTAAATTCTCCTCTGAAAATGGCATACATGGCCCCTTCTCCTCTCTTTTATTTGTCGGACAAGTCAAAATACTGTAGCAATCCTTCAATAGCCAATTAGTGCACTGAGTTGGATGGGTCTCAGGCTAGCTCGTAATGCACAAGCATCCAAACCACAAAGCCAAAACTGCAATCCATGTGAATTGATGTTATTGTTGGCCCTCTCTGTGGGGAGGACAGGTTTGAATGGGCATCGGCTAGAGAACTGGGCTTTCTTCCCTACAGCTGGGCTCTCTCAGTCAGTTTGGGGGATGACTGCCAGAGCGGGGCAGGGATGCTTGCCCAGTCATTGTCTGTGCTGTGCTGCGAGGGACCCGTGTCATCTCCCAGCCTGTCAATGTGACCCTTTGCGTGAGAATAAAATACATGTAACAAGCAAAAGAAAGGGATTAAATTGAAGGGCCAGATCTGCAGTTGGTGTAAATCAGTGTTACTCCATTGACTTCAGTGACTCCATCCACATCCATGGAACTATTCGGATTTCCACCAGCTGAGGACTGAGCCCCAACTGTGCCGTCTGCTCTAGTAGCCAGCTGCTAGGTGGCGCTGTGTAAACAGTAAGTGGCGGCAGAACTCAGAGTATGGCTACACTGCACGACAAGGCTGGGCTCTGACTCAGGTTTGCGCCAACCCCCCCATTCTGTCCATGCACAAATCAGTCTCACTCAGGCCAGCAAGAACTCAGGGACTGGTCTGAGAACCCTGCTGGGGGCAGTGGGTCAGAACCTGAGTCCCACTGCAACTTGGATCCACGCCCTGTTACTTTGCAGTGTGGATGCAGCTCAAGCCGGAGACCCAAGTTAGATGGTCTGCAGAGTGCAGTATGGACTCATTAACCCGGCTGTGGGACCTGACTCCAGCAATTGTTAGCCCAGAAGTACAAAGCAGTGTGGACACTCAAGAGTGGGCACCAACGCCACAAGCCCGGGTCCCACAGATTCAGGTTTACAGTGAAGTGTAGACATACCTTGAGCTGCACAAGTGCAGGCTTCATCCGAGGCAGCACATGAAGAGTGACCACATTGGGCTGGATCAGGATAGATTGCAAACTGTTTGGGGCAGGGACAGTGTTTTTGTTCTGTGTTTGTACAGCACCTGGCACAGTGGGGTCCTGGTTCGTGACCTGGTCTCCTAGGTGCTATTATAAACATAGAGAAATTCAGTCAGTTCCTAGAGAAAGTGTTTGATTAGAGTCCTATAGCTGTTACAACATCGTTGCTTTCATAGATTTTAAGGCTAAAAAGGACGTTGATGATTGTCTAATCTGATCTTCTGCACAGGTCACCTGCGGGTTTTGAACCCAGGATTTCTAGATCTAAAAACATGCTGTACAACTACTTGAACTAAAGGTGTGGCAGTAGTAGGGCCCTACTAAATCCATGATCATGAAAAATGTGCCCCAGACCATGAACTCTGGTCTCCCCTGTGAAATCTGATCTTTTTTTTAACTTTTACCCTAGCATTTTTCAAACTGGGGGTCCTGATCCAAACGGGGTTCGCAAGCCTATTGTAAGGGTGTCACACTATTGCCACCCTTACTTTTGCGCTACCTTCAGAGTTGGGAGGCTGGAGAGCAGCAGCTGCTGGATAGGTGCCCATCTCTGAAGGCAGCACCGCTGCCAGCAGCAGCGCAGATGTAAGGGTGGCATGGTATGAACACATTTGCGAAATTTGCTATTCATGCTGTGACCAACCTGCGAAAAATGTGTGATTTCACCATGATTTAAATAGACCCTTAGGCGGTCACAGATGTATATATGTCTACACACTCTCTAGCCACTAGAGGGAGACAAAGAACCACATTGTTAGGAGGGCTACATAGGCGTGATAATGCTTTGCTAGATTGGCTCTCGGTGTATTCTTACACTCCACGGGCCCGGAGTTGAGCTAGCGATGGCACAGCACTAGAGAGAAGCTATGGGAACTTTTAGAATTCCGTTGGGAGCTTTTGAATAGAAGGTTATAATATAAATATATGTCCTGTCGGTGCTTCATTGAAACAATTAATGATAGACTGATAGCATTCACCACCATAACTGTCAGCCATTCATTAAACCCTTGATTAAAGTCTGTCATTGACAACTCTTAGATTTTAATTGAAACCTGTTCCTTTGAAGCAGGGCCTACAATGCAGTTTTATGTGCAGCCTGGCAGTTGACTCATATAATAACAAGCCTAGACCTACCAGTGAATTCTCCAGACAGCAAAAGAGAGACCTTTGACCTGCTAGTTGCATAGTTCTTCTCTGTGCCTTCCTACCTTCGAGAGCGTGTTAATTAAAAATACTTGAAGGACTCCTGTCTGCTGAGGTTCCTTTGTTAATTAGTACATCCTGTTAGCAGTAAAATTATGGAACGCAAACAAGGTTTTATGTGTCTTCTCATTTCCTTTCCCTGCATTCATCATGGAGCTGGGGAGATAAAGGAGGACAAATGATTTGTGAAGGCTTTAGCGGATTAGAGACCAAATTTCCATTGTCCCATCCTTGCCAGCTTGTTTGTCACAAACATCTGGGTGAGTGAAGTTTTGTCCACGTAAATGATCCTGGAAAATGAATCGTGCATGTATTTAAAATCCCATTGACTTAATGATTTCACAAGTTAGCACGTGCTTTGGTGAATAGGGATGGACTCCAGCATGTGCCTATTATGGCCAGTCACACAGCAGTGCTAACCAATATATGGCAACTGCAGCTCAAGACAATTATTTTAAATTTTTTGTATTGAGGCAGTACCTTTTTTGTATTGAGGCAGTACCTAGTACACCATGAACTAGGACCTCATTGTGCCAGGTGCCGTACATACAGAACAAAACCCAAAAAGATACCTCCCCAGAAGACCTTACAATCCAAGTATTAAACAAGAGCTGACAGATGGGGGAGCACAAGGAAACAATGAGACAGTACTGGTCAGCTTGATGGGCAGTGTTCAGGTTTTGTGTAGGCCTCACATCAAAGGAGAGTGTGGAGAAGGAATTGGAAGGAGGACGATGAGATAGCTTTGCGGATGTTTACAGGGTGCTCCTCCCATGCATGAGAAGGCAGCACAGGAAAACACATAAAGGAGCTTCTTTGGAAAAAGAACTCCATTGGCTACAATTTGGGGGCTGAAATATCTGAAAAATGAACCTATCTGTATAAATTAAAAGTCTTCATCAAGTACATTGTTCATTAAGAACAGTTCACCCCCATTCAAAGGGAGCTGCGGGTGCTCAGCCCCTCTGAAAACCAGACCACTTATTTGAGGTGCTTCATGATGGATGAAGGTCCCAGATCCTCAAATATATTTAGGTGCCTAAATCACACTGATTTCAGAGGGAGTTAGGCACTTAAATACCTTTGAGGATTTGGGCCTTGGTACCTAATTTTTGTTTGTACCAAAATGTGTGCCAAGATTTTCAAGTTACTGGTGATTTTAGTTGCCTTCATTTTTGGGTACTCAACCTGAGCCCACTTACTGATGTTCAGCACTTTCTGAAAATCGGGGTCATTTGAGGCCATCATGGCACCCCAAATCACTAGTCAGTTTTGAAAATCTTCAACTTGACGTGTACAGCTGGCTTGCACCAGTGATATTTACAAGAGATCAACATGGCTGTGGTTTGGAATGATGGAGTATGTGACTATCTGAATTCCTCAGAGATGTGCCAGGCCCTTATACACTACTCAGGTGTAGAGTCTATAAAAACCCTATTGAAAGACTTCTTTTTATCATTCCCCTGATTTGCATAGTGTTGTCTTAATGCAGGCTAAATCTAATTACTCTTTGTTGCTGTTTTGCCTGCATTAGTAAACATGAATGCCACAGGCCCTTGTTCAAAAAAACGCCTGTATAAATATTGTTAAAAATAAATGCATAACATTAATTCTCCGTGGTTCATGCCACAGTTTATTTAATGCTCTAAAATCTAATTACCACTAATTTTATACTACAGCTTCTTCAGTTTCCAATGCCGCAGTGCTATAAACTAAAAGAATTAATTGCTAATTACCATACCTTTTTTGAGATTTTCTTTATCAAAGATTAAAACAGACGAGAGAGAGAGAGAGAAATAAAACACTCAATATTTCTGTCAGGTATCAAGCTAATTTTTTTCCAGAAAGAAAGTAAGAAAGAAAGAAAGAAAGAAAGAAAGAAAGAAAGAAAGAAAGAAAGAAAGAAAGAACCACAAACCTTTTATCTCCCCCTGGGGAGGAGATGTGCAAGCTACAGTGTGTGAATCCAATAAAAGCTCTGGTATTATTATTAGTTTTTCTTGCACTCAGTGTCTGAACACATTGTACCCTCTGCTTTCTCACTGTATCTGCAATCTAATAAGTTTGTAAAATGGGAAAAGTGCTGGCTGGAGCTTCTCTGCAGTGTGGTTTCCACTTGCAAATCTAACACTATGAAATGTTTCTTCATGCATTTCATGCATAAGACAGTGCAGCTACAGCAGACTGATATTCCTACACTTTAAAATTAGGACAATGCTTTCCATTTGGCAGAATATATATATTTAATAGCCAAGAGCTAACTGGCGGCATTTAGCCATAAACCTCTGTGGATTGCTGTGCAGAACTGCACCACTGCAGTGAGCCCATTAGATGACATTCTGCCTCATTGAGGCAGACACCCCAGTCTATGGGACTTCAGTGGCCCCTCATCACTGTAGTATTTGAGCGCCTCACAATCTTTTGTGTATTTACCCTCACAATCCCTTTATGAGGCAGGGCAGTGCTAATATTCCCATTGCTCAGATGGGGAACTGAGGCCCAGGGAGACTAAGGGACTTGCTCAAAGTCGAACAAGGTGTCTGTGACAGGTCTAGAATTGAATGTGGACCCCCCCCCCCCAGACGGCTCTCTAACTTCTGGACAGTCCTTCTTCCTCAAGGGACCCTTTTCCAATTAGTGCTTTCTGAAGTCACTAGAATATCAGTCTTTAAATGGCCCTCCTACGCGAGTCCCACAACATTGTGTAGTGGCTAGATTACTAAAGAAGGTGTCAGGAAAACTAGGTTGTAATCTAGGCTCTGGTGCTAGCCAGCTCCGTGACCTATGTCAAATCATTCTGTTTCCCCTCCCCTTTTTTGATTACCTTCTCTACTTAGACCATGGTGGGATGATTCCACCTGGAAGTAATGTAACACTATTGCCAAGTCATCCAGAGCCATACCCACACTCCATTAGCTTCATCACAGTGTGCTCGCGTAATGCAGAGCAGCGCCAAAAGCCTACCAAATCCAAAACCCTTTCAGACATTCAATTTGCCATGGATCTGTGGGATAGACCAAAGTGCAACAGTTTCTTCATGAGGGAGAAGAAGTCTTGACTTAAAGGGGCTGGGAGGGGGGAGATGGGCAAGGAGATAAGCACGGGGCATTCTGTATATTAGGAACTGGCTCATGAGGATGAGGCAGGCTGCTGAGGATTTCACAACAGCTACTTTTGATGCCCTTTTGATGGCCAAACTGGACAGTCTCTACGTAAAAGAATAAATGGACACAAATCAGACGTCAAGAATTATAACATTCAAAAACCAGTCGGAGAACACTTCAATCTCTTTGGTCACTCGATTACAGACCTAAAAGTGACTATTCTTCAACAAAAACACTTCAAAAACAGACTCCAACGAGAGACTGCTGAATTGGAATTAATTTGCAAACTGGATACAATTAATTTAGGCTTGAATAAAGACTGGGAGTGGATGGGTCATTACACAAAGTAAAACTATTTCCCCTTGTTTATTTCCCCTCCTACTATTCTTGTAAAGTGCTGGAAATGGCCCACCTTGATTATCACTACAAAAGATTTCCTCCCACACTCACCCCGCTCTCCTGCTGGTAATAGCTCACCTTTCCTGATCACTCTTGTTACAGTGTGTATGGTAACACCCATTGTTTCATGTTCTCTGTGTATATAAAATCTCCCCACTGTATTTTCCACTGTATGCATCCAATGAAGTGAGCTGTAGCTCACAAAAGCTTATGCTCTAATAAATTGGTTAGTCTCTAAGGTGCCACAAGTACTCCTTTTCTTTTTACGGATACAGACTAACATGACTGCTACTCTGAAACTTGATGCCCTCTGATTCTCATTGACACTAAGTCCCCTTTACACTGCTCTGGAAGGCTATCGGGTTCTTAAAGTGGGTGGCAATCACAGTGTCACAGCAGTGTACATTGGAAGCTCTTTGGGGCAGAGACCATATTTTTGTCCTGTGTTTGTAAAGCACCTAGCATCATGGGGTTTTGGTCCATGACTGGGGCTCCTAGGTACTACCACAATTATTAATTATGATAACAATAACCACCCATGGCCTAGAAATACTGGTTTGTCATCTAGTGGGGCCTAATCTACCAACACCACCCAATATGAAGAATACAGGCAAATCAATGATTGTTGCAAATAGCGTAAAAAGGGGCCCCAGAAGGGCTTAGCTGGATTGCCGGCTCCTCACCTGGCCAGATGCATTGTGTGAAGGCAGGCAATCCCAGGTCAATATCACACCACCGCCCAAACAAGCCACGACTACTGGAGATCATTGCTGACAAAAGAGTGAAAAGTCCAGGGAGATCAAATGCATCTGATCAAATGCATCAAATGCAGGAATTCTGTGGAAGATTTAACAAAACTCCTGACTTGCCCAACCCCATGGAGCCGGTTCCCAGTCAGGATGTACAGGGGACTCATGGGGGTAAATCCTAGACAGTAGTTTCCCCATTTTATGCTTAAAGATCTTGTATGTTGTGAAGGTTATTTATTTTTTAAAACAATCCCCGTGATCTAATCCTGAGGGTAAATAATAAACAAAATGGGCCGGGGTGTACATGAGAATCAGGTCCTAGGAGTGCCATTTTTGTGTGGATTAACCACACCTTACAAGGTTTTCTTTCATCCATCACTATTGCAAGTAGAGAAATAAATAGATTCATAACAAGTGCACCATTGCTATCCAGTAGCATGTCCCGTCTTAGTTGCCCAATGTGCTGTACAAACATGAATAAAGCTTAACAGTCCCCTCTCTGAGGAAGATCAGCTAGCATAGCTCTATTTCACAGATGGGGAAACTGAGGCACCAAGCAAGGCAGTGGCCCACACAAGGCCAGTCAATGGCAGGGCCAGATGGAATCTTTTTTGTTTTGCTTGGTGCCTGTTTGCATCTCCACATTTCCCTTTGCATCTATGAGCCCCCAAAAGCCAAATCAAACTACAGTTGAAGCCATCGAGTTTAGTGAGGTTTCCACCCAACAAAATAAATCAGCCTAGATCTAGGCGTCTTGGCCAACCCAGCAAAGGCCTGTATTTGCAGTCCCCCTCCGTGTGGTGCTCCGTCCGTCTCTTGCGCTGGCTGGGCCACAGACAGAGGGTGGTGAGCCCACTACAGTCCTGAGCTTTCTGCCTAGGCAGTAGTGGCACATGGGTTTAGATCCAAAGCCCCAGGGTCAAATCCTGCTGCTGACGGCATTACACATTATAACCTCACAATCCAACCAGAGCAAGGAACAGCATGTAGCTACCCTGCCGAGGAATGGCACACGAGCTGGTTACAATCTGGCTCCTTGTTTCAGTGGCTGAATAAACGCCTCCAGCTGGCATAGAGGATTACTTTCCTTTCTGTTTTGCCAGCTAGCCCAGCTCCTATCCTCCATGCTGGAGGGGGATAAGGGAGCTCCTTATACCTCCTTACTCTCCTGCAGGCGCACAATAGGGCTCACGACCCAGCCTAATTTCACTGGGGTGGGGAAGGATTTGAACCACACCTGTGAGTGGCAGAGCCTGGGCTGGCAGCCAAAGATCTTTACATCCCCTATCCCCCACTCCTGTGTACTAATCACTGGCCCTCGTCTCTTCACTTTAATCCAGCCTCCTGTCTCCCTCGTAAGTTTCCCTTGCAGAGATGTTCACAGCAAGCCTGACCCCAGCCAGCCGCAGCTTTGCTGATAGCAGCAAAGGGCATTTCAGTGCAAGCCTGACTTTGTCCTATGGAAATCAGGACGTTGTCAATCAGCAGCATGCTGACTTATTAAAGCAGCTCTTCACCCCAGCTTAAACCTCAGATAGGCAGATAAGGGGCACAGCCGCTCTGCCGAATCCATGCAAAATATAAGATGGCTTAGCGTTATTGACAGGCTCCCTGGTCATGGGTAAGGATCTCCCATTCCCCTCCATGAACTCTCTGTTAGCTCCACCGAGCAATGGCTCTAATGAAGCCTTGTCATTAATCTTCCTCCTAATAAGAGTGCCTCACCCTTTGGCATCTCAGAGCCCGGGCGGTGCTTCTGCCATTCAGGCTTGCTGGCTTACTGACATATTTATAGCTGTGGTGCTTTGCTCTCCAGCTAATTGGAAATGTTGGGGAACTTTTAATTTGTAACAATGAAGCGAAACTCTTTGGCCCTCTGCATTTGCATAAATTAGGTGGGCTCATGAGCAGAGCTTTCCTGGAAAATGTTCAGGCTGGCTTTCTCACGTCAAATATTCATAAAGCCAGGGACAAAAATACAGTAGCTGGATGGTGAGACAGGAAGCTGAAGAGCAAAGCAGTGTCAATGGTTTGTGATAACAACACCTAGCTCTGACATCGCCCTTTTTTATCAGTAACTCTCGAGGTACTTTACAAAGGAGGTTAGTATCATTATCCCTAACTTACAGTGGGGAAACTGAGGCAAGGAGCAATGAAGTGACTTGTCAAAAGTTACCCAGAAGGCAAGTGACAGAGCCAGGAACAGAACCCAGCTGTCCTGAGTCCCAGTCTAGTGCACTGTTCATTAGGCCCTCTTCCTTCTCCTACAATATAAGTTCACCATGATCAGCTATTTCCCTTTTACTGGTGCTGTGCCCCCATCCCTCAATCATTACGCTGACTGCCCCAAGTGCTGGCTGAGAGATAGGGAAACAGTCTCATCTGCGATGGCTTATATTGCCCAGATGTGCAACAGTGTTTAAATGCTTCCCTACAACCTCTGTCAAGGTTCCTTCCCAACTCTGAACTCGAGGGTACAGATGTGAGGACCTGCATGAAAGACCCCCTAAACTTATTCTTACCAGCTTAGGTTAAAAACTTCCCCAAGGTACAAACTTTTACCTTTTGTCCTTGAACCCTATGCTGCCACCACCAAGCGTGTTAAACAAAGAACAGGGAAAGAGACCACTTGGAGACGTCTTCCCCCCCAAAATATCCCCCCAAGCCCTACACACCTCCTTTCCTGGGGAGGCTTGAGAATAATATCCTAACCAATTTGTTACAAAATCATTAAACACCCAAACCCCTGGGTCTTGGAACAATGGAAAAATCAGTCAGGTTCGTTGGGAGTGTTTTGTTTCAGGTGAGCCTGGCTGTTTAAAAAAGCCGGTGCTCCGCGAACCAGCTGAGTGGCGGGGAACCAGCTGAGCAGCAGGGGACAGCAGAGCAGCATACAGCAGGAGTTTGCCTGGGAGTTCACCTGGGGTGAGCCCACTGAGGCTTACACCCTAACGACTTCTCTGAGTAATTACTGCATCTCCTGAGAAAGCTGGTAGTAGGACGGTAATATGGATGGGGAGTGTTCAGCTGTTGTGACCTGCACTGGATGTGCCATGTTTGTCTTTCTTCCACAGGACAGAAGCGACTTTGTGTGTACAAAGTGCAAGTTGGTCTCCATATTGGAAGAGAAGGCTCAAGGTCTGGAGTAACAGGTATCGACCCTGCGTTGGATAAGAGAAACTGAAGATTTCCTGGACAGACATCAGGATATGCTTCTACAGGCACAAGGTTCTGAAGATTCAGAGCAGGCTGCGCAGCGGGGACAGGAGGACGGTGAAGAAATTTGGCAACATGTGACCTCCAGAAGAAGAAGGGGAAACGTCCATGTACCAGCAACGCAGATACAGGTAAGTAACCGTTTTCATGTTCTCTCCACAGGTACCATTGCGGGGAGTGGCCCAGATGATACGTCTGGGGGAAGGGAGCAGAAGGAGACTCCACTAGTTGAAATGCATGAGATGCACTGTCCTAAGGTTGGGGGTTCCACAACCACTACTCCCAAGAGAAGGAGGCGGGTGGTGGTGGTCGGGGACTCTCTCCTCAGGGGGACTGAGTCATCTGTCTGCCGCCCTGACCGGGAAAACAGAGAAGTCTGCTGCTTGCCAGGGGCTAAGATTCACAATGTGACGGAGAGTCTGCCGAGACTCATCAAGCCCTCGGACCACTACCCCTTCCTGCTTTTCCACGTGGGCACCAATGATACTGCCAAGAATGACCTTGAGCGGATCACTGCAGACTACGTGGCTCTGGGAAGGAGGATAAAGGAGTATGAGGCACAAGTGGTGTTCTCGTCCATCCTTCCCGTGGAAGGAAAAGGCCAGGGTAGGGATCATCGAATCGTGGAAGTCAATGAATGGCTATGCAGGTAGTGTCGGAGAGAAGGCTTTGGATTCTTCGACCATGGGATGGTGTTCCAAGAAGGAGGAGTGCTAGGCAGAGACGGGCTCCACTTAATGAAGAGAGGGAAGAACATCTTTGTGAGCAGGCTGGCTAACATAGTGAGGAGGGCTTTAAACTAGGTTCACCGGGGGAAGGAGACCAAAGCCCTGAGGTAAGTGGGGAAGCGGGATACTGGGAGGAAGCACGAGCAGGAGCATGTGAGAGGGGAGGGCTCCTGCCTCATACTGAGAATGAGGGGCGATCAGTGGGTTATCTCAAGTGCCTATATACAAATGCACAAAGCCTGGGAAACAAGCAGGGAGCACTGGAGGTCCTGGCAAAGTCAGGGAATTATGATGTGATTGGAATAACAGAGACTTGGTGGGGTAACTCGCATGACTGGAGTACTGTCATGGATGGGTATAAACTGTTCAGGAAGGATAGGGAGGCCAGAAAAGGTGGGGGAGTTGCACTGTATGTAAGGGAGCAGTATGACTGCTCAGAGCTCAAGTTATGAAACTGCAGAAAAACCTGAGAGTCTCTGGATTAAGTTTAGAAGTGTGAGCAACAAGGGTAATGTCGTGGTGGGAGTCTGCTATAAACCACCAGCCCAGGGGGATGAGGTGGACGAGGCTTTATTCCGGCAACTCGCAGAAGCTACTAGATTGCACGCCCTGGTTCTCATGGGCGACTTCAATCATCCTGATATCTGCTGGGAGAGCAACACAGCGGTGCACAGACAATCCAGGAAGTTTTTGGAAAGTGTAGGGGACAATTTCCTGGTGCAAGTGCTGGAGGAACCAACTAGGGGCGGAGCTCTTCTTGACCTGCTGCTCACAAACCGGGAAGAATTAGTAGGGGAAGCTAAAGTGGATGGGAACGTGGGAGGCAGTGACCATGAGATGGTCGAGTTCAGGATCCTGACACAAGGAAGAAAGGAAAGCAGCAGAATACGGACCCTGGACTTCAGAAAAGCAGACTTTGACTCCCTCAGGGAACTGATGGGCAAGATGCCCTGGGAGAATAACATGAGGGGGAAAGGAGTCCAGGAGAGCTGGCTGTATTTTAAAGAATCCTTATTGAGGTTACAGGGACAAACCATCCCGATGTGTAGAAAGAATAGTGAATATGGCAGGCGACCAGCTTGGCTTAACAGTGAAATCCTTGCTGATCTTAAACACAAAAAAGAGGCTTACAAGAAGTGGAAGATTGGACAAATGACCAGGGATGAGTATATAGATATTGCTCGGGCATGTAGGAATGAAATCAGGAAGGCTAAATCACACCTGGAGTTGCAGCTAGCGAGGGATGTTAAGAGTAACAAGAAAGCCAAGGAAAGTGTGGGCCCCTTACTGAATGAGGGAGGCAACCTAGGGTATGTTGTCTACACTACGGAATAAGGTCGAATTTATAGAAGTCGGTTTTTTAGAAATCGGTTTTATATATTCGAGTGTGTGTGTTCCCACAGAAAATGCTCTAAGTGCATTATTCGGCGCAGTGCTTCCACAGTACCGAGGCTAGCGTCGACTTCCGGAGCGTTGCACTGTGGGTAGCTATCCCACAGTTCCCGCAGTCTCCGCTGCCCATTGGAATTCTGGGTTGAGATCCCAATGCCTGATGGGGCTAAAACATTGTCGCGGGTGGTTCTGGGTACATATCGTCAGGCCCCCGTTCCCTCCCTCCCTCCGTGAAGGCAAGGGCAGACAATCGTTTCTCGCCTTTTTTCCTGAGTTACCTGTGCAGACGCCATACCACTGCAAGCATGGAGCCCGCTCAGGTAACCGTCACCGTATGTCTCCTGGGTGCTGGCAGATGCGGTACGGCATTGCTACACAGTAGCAGCAATCCATTGCCTTCTGGCAGCAGACGGTGCAGTATGACTGGTAGCCGTCCTCGTCATGTCCGAGGTGCTCCTGGCCATGTCGGCTGGGAGCGCCTGGGCAGACATGGACGCAGGGACTAAATTTGGAGTGACTTGACCAGGTCATTCTCTTTAGTCCTGCAGTCAGTCCTATTGAACCGTCTTATGGTGAGCAGGCAGGCAATACGGATTGCTAGCAGTCGTACTGTACCATCTTCTGCTGGGCAGGCAAGAGATGACAATGGCTAGCAGTCATATTGCACCATCTTCTGCCAGGCAGGCAAGAGATGAGGATGGCTAGCATTCGTACTGTACCATCTTCTGCCGAGCAGCCATGAGATGTGGATGGCATGCAGTCCTTCTGCACCGCCTGCTGCCAGCCAAAGATGTAAAAGATAGATGGAGTGGATCAAAACAAGAAATAGACCAGATTTGTTTTGTACTCATTTGCCTCCTCCCCTGTCTAGGGGACTCATTCCTCTAGGTCACACTGCAGTCACTCACAGAGAAGGTGCAGCGAGGTAAATCTAGCCATGTATTAATCAGAGGCCAGGCTAACCTCCTTGTTCCAATAAGAACAATAACTTAGGTGAACCATTTCTTATTGGAACCCTCCGTGAAGTCCTGCCTGAAATACTCCTTGATGTAAAGCCACCCCCTTTGTTGATTTTAGCTCCCTGAAGCCAACCCTGTAAGCCGTGTCCTCAGTCGCCCCTCCCTGCGTCAGAGCAACGGCAAACAATCGTGCATCTGAGTTGAGAGTGCTGTCCAGAGCAGTCACAATGGAGCACTCTGATGGGGCTAAAACATTGTCGCGGGTGGTTCTGGGTACATATTGTCAGGCCCCCGTTCCCTCCCTCCCTCCGTGAAGGCAAGGGCATACAATCGTTTCTCGCCTTTTTTCCTGAGTTACCTGTGCAGACGCCATACCACTGCAAGCACGGAGCCCGCTCAGATAACCGTCACCGTATGTCTCCTGGGTGCTGGCAGATGCGGTACGGCATTGCTACACAGTAGCAGCAACCCATTGCCTTCTGGCAGCAGACGGTGCAGTATGACTGGTAGCCGTCCTCGTCATGTCCAAGGTGCTCCTGGCCATGTCGGCTGGGAGCGCCTGGGCAGACATGGACGCAGGGACTAAATTTGGAGTGACTTGACCAGGTCATTCTCTTTAGTCCTGCAGTCAGTCCTATTGAACCGTCTTATGGTGAGCAGGCAGGCAATACGGATTGCTAGCAGTCGTACTGTACCATCTTCTGCTGGGCAGGCAAGAGATGACAATGGCTAGCAGTCATATTGCACCATCTTCTGCCGGGCAGGCAAGAGATGACGATGGCTAGCAGTCGTACTGTACCATCTTCTGCTGGGCAGGCAAGAGATGACAATGGCTAGCAGTCATATTGCACCATCTTCTGCCAGGCAGGCAAGAGATGAGGATGGCTAGCATTCGTACTGTACCGTCTTCTGCCGAGCAGCCATGAGATGTGGATGGCATGCAGTCCTTCTGCACCGTCTGCTGCCAGCCAAAGATGTAAAAGATAGATGGAGTGGATCAAAACAAGAAATAGACCAGATTTGTTTTGTACTCATTTGCCTCCTCCCCTGTCTAGGGGACTCATTCCTCTAGGTCACACTGCAGTCACTCACAGAGAAGGTGCAGCGAGGTAAATCTAGCCATGTATCAATCAGAGGCCAGGCTAACCTCCTTGTTCCAATAAGAACAATAACTTAGGTGCACCATTTCTTATTGGAACCCTCCGTGAAGTCCTGCCTGAAATACTCCTTGATGTAAAGCCACCCCCTTTGTTGATTTTAGCTCCCTGAAGCCAATCCTGTAAGCCGTGTCGTCAGTCACCCCTCCCTCCGTCAGAGCAACGGCAGACAATCATTCCGCGCCTTTTTTCTGTGCGGACGCCATACCAAGGCAAGCATGGAGGCCGCTCAGCTCACTTTGGCAATTAGGAGCACATTAAACACCACACGCATTATCCAGCAGTATATGCAGCACCAGAACCTGGCAAAGCGATACCGGGCGAGGAGGCGACGTCAGCGCGGTCACCTGAGTGATCAGGACATGGACACAGATTTCTCTGAAAGCGTGGGCCCTGCCAATGTAGGCATCATGGTGCTAATGGGGCAGGTTCATGCTGTGGAACGCCGATTCTGGGCTCGGGAAACAAGCACAGACTGGTGGGACCGCATAGTGTTGCAGGTCTGTGGAAGCTTGCAACGCCAGACAGCTACCGGTCAGTTGGGAATCAATTTGGAGTGGGCAAATCTACTGTTGGGGCTGCTGTGATGCAAGTAGCCCACGCAATCAAAGATCTGCTGATATCAAGGGTAGTGACCCTGGGAAATGTGCAGGTCATAGTGGATGGCTTTGCTGCAATGGGATTCCCTAACTGTGCTGGGGCCATAGACAGAACCCATATCCCTATCTTGGTACCAGAGCACCAAGCCGGTGAGTACATAAACCGCAAGGGGTACTTTTCAATAGTGCTGCAAGCTCTGGTGGATCACAAGGGACGTTTCACCAACATCAACGTGGGATGCCCGGGAAAGGTACATGACGCTCGCATCTTCAGGAACTCTGGTCTGTTTCAAAAGCTGCAAGAAGGGACTTTATTCCCAGACCAGAAAATAACTGTTGGGGATGTTGAAATGCCTATATGTATCCTTGGGGACGCAGCCTACCCCTTAATGCCATGGCTCATGAAGCCGTACACAGGCAGCCTGGACAGTAGTCAGGAGCTGTTCAACTACAGGCTGAGCAAGTGCAGAATGGTGGTAGAATGTGCATTTGGACGTTTAAAGGCGCGCTGGCGCAGTTTACTGATTCGCTTAGACCTCAGCGAAACCAATATTCCCACTGTTATTACTGCTTGCTGTGCGCTCCACAATATCTGTGAGAATAAGGGGGAGACGTTTATGGCGGGGTGGGAGGTTGAGGCAAATCGCCTGGCTGCTGGTTACGCGCAGCCAGACACCAGGGCAGTTAGAAGAGCACAGGAGGGCGCGGTACGCATCAGAGAGGCTTTGAAAACCAGTTTCATGACTGGCCAGGCTACGGTGTGAAAGTTCTGTTTGTTTCTCCTTGATGAAACCCCGCGCCCCTTGGTTCACTCTACTTCCCTGTAAGCTAACCACCCTCTCCTCCTCCCTTCGATCACCGCTTGCAGAGGCAATAAAGTCATTGTTGCTTCACATTCATGCATTCTTTATTCATTCATCACACAAATAGGGGGATGACTACCAAGGTAGCCCAGGAAGGGTGGTGGAGGAGGGAAGGAAAATGCCACACAGCACTTGAAAAGTTTACAACTTTAAAATTTATTGAATGACCGCCTTCTTTTTTGGGGGGCAATCCTCTGTGGCGGAGTGGCTGGTTGGCCGGTGGGCCCCCCACCGCGTTCTTGGGCGTCTGGGTGTGGAGGCTATGGAACTTGGGGAGGAGGGCGGTTGGTTACACAGGGGCTGTAGTGGCAGTCTGTGCTCCAGCTGCCTTTGCTGCAGCTCAACCATACACTGGAGCATACTGGTTTGGTCCTCCAGCAGCCTCAGCATTGAATCCTGCCTCCTCTCATCACGCTGCCGCCACATTCGAGCTTCAGCCCTCTCTTCAGCCCGCCACTTACTCTCTTCAGCCCGCCACTTACTCTCTTCAGCCCGCCACCTCTCCTCCCGGTCATTTTGTGCTTTCCTGCACTCTGACATTATTTGCCTCCACGCATTCGTCTGTGCTCTGTCAGTGTGGGAGGACAGCATGAGCTCGGAGAACATTTCATCTCGAGTGCGTTTTTTTTTCTTTCTAATCTTCATTAGCCTCTGGGAAGGAGAAGATCCTGTGATCATTGAAACACATGCAGCTGGTGGAGAAAAAAAAAGGGACAGCAGTATTTAAAAAGACACATTTTATAAAACACTGGCTACACTCTTTCAGGGTAAACCTTGCTGTTAACATTACATACATAGCACATGTGCTTTTGTTACAAGGTCGCATTTTGTCTCCCCCCACCGCGTGGCTACCCCCTCAACCCTCCCCCCTCCCTGTGGCTAACAGCGGGGAACATTTCTGTTCAGCCACAGGCAAACAGCCCAGCAGGAATGGGCTCCTCTGAGTGTCCCCTGAAGAAAAGCACCCTATTTCAACCAGGTGACCATGGATTATATCTCACTCTCCTGAGGATAACACAGAGAGATAAAGAACGGATGTTGTTTGAACGCCAGCAAACATACACTGCAATGCTTTGTTGTACAATGATTCCCGAGTACGTGTTACTGGCCTGGAGTGGTAAAGTGTCCTACCATGAAGGACGCAATAAGTCTGCCCTCCCCAGAAACCTTTTGCAAAGGCTTTGGGAGTATATCCAGGAGAGCCACGAATGCCAGGGCAAAGTAATCCTTTCACATGCTTGCTTTTAAACCATGTATAGTATTTTAAAAGGTACACTCACCGGAGGTCCCTTCTCCGCCTGCTGGGTCCAGGAGGCAGCCTTGGGTGGGTTCGGGGGGTACTGGCTCCAGGTCCAGGGTGAGAAACAGTTCCTGGCTGTCGGGAAAACCGGTTTCTCTGCTTGCTTGCTGTGAGCTATCTACAACCTCATCATCATCATCATCTTCTTCGTCCCCAAAACCTGCTTCCGTATTGCCTCCATCTCCATTGAAGGAGTCAAACAACACGGCTGGGGTAGTGGTGGCTGAACCCCCTAAAATGGCATGCAGCTCATCATAGAAGCGGCATGTTTGGGGCTCTGACCCGGAGCGGCCGTTCGCCTCTCTGGTTTTCTGGTAGGCTTGCCTCAGCTCCTTCAGTTTCACGCGGCACTGCTTCGGGTCCCTGTTATGGCCTCTGTCCTTCATGCCCTGGGAGATTTTGACAAAGGTTTTGGCATTTCGAAAACTGGAACGGAGTTCTGATAGCACGGATTCCTCTCCCCATACAGCGATCAGATCCCGTACCTCCCGTTCGGTCCATGCTGGAGCTCTTTTGCGATTCTGAGACTCCATCATGGTCACCTCTGCTGATGAGCTCTGCATGGTCACCTGCAGCTTGCCACGCTGACCAAACAGGAAATGAGATTCAAAAGTTCGAGGTTCTTTTCCTGTCTAACTGGCCAGTGCATCTGAGTTGAGAGTGCTGTCCAGAGCGGTCAAAATGGAGCACTCTGGGATAGCTCCCGGAGGCCAGTACCGTCGAATTGTGTCCACAGTACCCCAAATTCGACCCAGCAAGGCCGATTTAAGCGCTAATCCACTTGTCAGGGGTGGAGTAAGGAAATCGATTTTAAGAGCCCTTTAAGTCGAAATAAAGGGCTTCATCGTGTGGACGGGTGCAGGTTTACATCGATTTAATGCTGCTAAATTCGACCTAAAGTCCTAGTGTAGACCAGGGCCTAGTGACAGAGGATGTGGAAAAAGCTAATGTACTCAATACTTTTTTTGCCTCTGTCTTCACGAACAAGGTCAGCTCCCAGACTGATGCACTGGGCAGCACAGCATGGGGAGGAGGTGGCCAGCCCTCTGTGAAGGAAGAAGTGGTTCGGGACTATTTAGAAAAACTGGACGTGCACAAGTCCATGGGGCCGGATGCGCTGCATCCGAGAGTGCTAAAGGAATTGGCGGATGTGATTGCAGAGCCATTGGCCATTATCTTTCAAAACTCATGGTGATCGGGGGAAGTCCCGGAAGACTGGAAAAAGGCTAATGTAGTGCCAATCTTTAAAAAAGGGAAGAAGAAGGATCCTGGGAACTACAGGCCGGTCAGCCTCACCTCAGTCCCTGGAAAAATCATGGAGCATGTCCTCAAGGAATCAATTCTGAAGCACTTAGAGGAGAGGAAAGTGATCAGGAACAGTCAGCATGGATTCACCAAGGGCAAGTCATGCCTGACTAATCTAATTGCCTTCTATGATGAGATAACTGGTTCTGTGGATGAAGGGAAAGCAGTGGACGTGTTATTCCTCGACTTTAGCAAAGCTTTTGACACGGTCTCCCACAGTATTCTTGTCAGCAAGTTAAAGAAGAATGGGCTGGATGGATGCACTACAAAGTGGGTAGAAAGTTGGCTAGATTGTCGGGCTCAACGGGTAGTGATCAATGGCTCCATGTCTAGTTGGCAGCCCGTATCTAGTGGAGTGCCCCAAGGGTCGGTCCTGGGGCCAGTTTTGTTCAATATCTTCATTAATGATCTGGAGGATGGTGTGGATTGCACCCTCAGCAAGTTTGCGGATGACACTAAACTGGGAGGAGTGGTAGATACGCTGGAGGGTAGGGATAGGATACAGAGGGACCTAGAGAAATTGGAGGATTGGGCCAAAAGAAATCTGATGAGGTTCAACAAGGACAAATGCAGAGTCCTGCACTTAGGACGGAAGAATCCAATCCACCGCTATAGACTAGGGACCGAATGGCTGGGCAGCAGTTCTGCAGAGAAGGACCTAGGGGTGACAGTGGACGAGAAGCTGGATATGAGTCAACAGTGCCCTTGTTGCCAAGAAGGCCAATGGCATTTTGGGGTGTATAAGTAGGGGCATTGCCAGCTGATCGAGGGACGTGATCGTTCCCCTCTATTCGACACTGGTGAGGCCTCATCTGGAGTACTGGGTCCAGTTTTGGGCCCCACACTACAAGAAGGATGTGGAGAAATTGGAGAGAGTCCAGAGAAGGGCAACAAAAATGATTAGGGGACTGGAACACATGACTTATGAGGAGAGGCTGAGGGAACTGGGATTGTTTAGTCTACGGAAAAGAAGAATGAGGGGGGATTTGATAGCTGCTTTTAACTTCCTGAAAGGTGGATCCAAAGAGGAAGGATCTAGACTGTTCTCAGTGATAGCAGATGACAGGACAAGGAGTAATGGTCTCAAGTTGCAGTGGGGGAGATTTAGGTTGGATATTAGGAAAAACGTTTTCACTAGGAGGGTGGTGAAACACTGGAATGTGTTACCTAGGGAGGTGGTGGAATCCCCTTCCTTACAAATTTTTACGGTCAGGCTTGACAAAGCCCTGGCTGGGATGATTTAGTTGGGATTGGTCCTGCTCTGGGCAGGGGGTTGGACTAGATGGCCTCCAGAGGTCCCTTCCAACTCTGTTATTCTATGATTCTATGGCTTCTATGATTTTATTAAAAAAAAGAAAGGTAAAAATTATCTCTGTAAAATCAGGGTGGAAAATACTTTCCAGGGTATTCAGATTCAAAACACAGAGGATCCCCCTCTGGACAAAATCTTAAAGTTACAGAAAACAGGAATAAACCTCCCTCTTAACACAGGGAAAATTCACATAAAACAAAAGAAACTAATCCGCCTTGCCTGGCTTACCTATACTGGTTACAATATTGGAGACTTGGATTAGGATGGGTTGGAGAAGAAGGATTTCTGTCTGGCCTCTCTCAGTCCCAAGAGAGAACAACCCCGTAAACAAAGAGCACAACAAAAGCCTTTCCCCGCCCCCAATATTTGAAAGTATCTTGTTCCCTTATTGGTCCTTTGGTTCAGGTGCCAGCCAGGTTAGCTGAGCTTCTTAACCCTTTACAGGTAAGAGGACTTTGCCTCTGGCCAGGAGGCATTTAATAGCACTGTATACAGAAAGGTGGTTACCCTTCCCTTTATATTTATGACAACCTCCTTGCCTGCCTGCCTCAGAAATTGCAAGGCCTTGGTGTTGCCTCAGTGATTCACATGGGAAATGAAAACAGTTTCAGAACGTTGGTCACATCCGTGGCACATAGGACCTGACTTTGATTGTGCTTATCTCAGTGAGAGTTTGGAGTCACGGCACTGAAAACAGCAGGTTAAAGTGAGTGGAAAGGAGAGCAAAATCAGGCACACTAACCTAGGTCTCAGCTTCAGGCCATTTCTCTGGAATTGGTTTATTTTTCTGTCTAAAGGCTGCATTTTAGTTGTGGTTGCTTGTTTGCAAAGCTTCACACGGCCCTAATGAGATGCTGCCTGAAGCAGTCACAGAGTGAATGTCTCAGTCCTAGAATCTAGAGGGAAAGAAGTGATCGAGGAAGGAAAATGAGTGTTTATTCAGCAATAGCAACTGGCCCATTTAGTTACCTTTAAGCAAGAGAGGGAGGAGTTTGAAAAATTAGAACATAAGAACGGCCACACTGGGTCAGACCAAAGATCCACCTACCCCAGTATTCTGCCTTCCGACACCGGCCAATGCCAGGTGCTTCAGAGGGAATGAACAGAAGAGGTGATCATCAAGTGATCCATCCCCTGTGGCCCATTCCCAGCTTCTGGCGAACAGAGGCTCGGGACACCATCCCTGGCCATCCTGGCTAATAGATATAAAATTCAGCACTCCAGGTTTATCTCTGGTTTGATCTAAGCATCTGTCCACACATAAGACCCATTATACACTTCCACAAAATATTTTAATTGCAGACAGAGTGGTGGTTATTTTTTAATCTTTTCTGCACCGCCAGTCAAAGTATACTGAGAGTCAATGCTTCCCTAGTCATTAGCATAATTTATATACAACATTTTTCGACATTATCATATGAATCAAGTATGAACCTGCATTATTCCCTTAATTCAATATTTATCTCCAGTGCCGTTAACTATGGTATTTGATCTAACGGACTTACATACATGAATATTGCATTCTGCTGCAGTCAAACAGCTGAAATTAGAATGTAAAACCAGAACATGATCACTGCTAATCTAATACACAAACACAGTAAACACAAATTCTGCTGCACTACACTAAGAGTGGGGCTGGCATTTCAATCCAGTTAGCACAGATGGAGCATTTTGTAATTTGTATGTGGGG
Organism: Chelonia mydas; assembly: GCF_015237465.2. Lineage (NCBI taxonomy): Eukaryota > Metazoa > Chordata > Testudines > Cheloniidae > Chelonia > Chelonia mydas. The sequence goes on along the minus strand of NC_051259.2, from coordinate 14,227,946 downwards.
ACATATTCCATGAAGAACACTGGAACCCTGATAAGATTACAGCTGTCAACTGCTGTATATTGCTTTCCGCTGCTGCTTTGGAAAAATCCAAATGCAATGTGTCTTGGGGGAGCAATCGTAGTTTGGTTCAGTCCTAGTGCCTTGCCATTTTCAGCATTGATGGCATGTTTAGGTACCGAGATAAGGATTTGGGGCTAGATTGTGTCACTAGGACACAGTCAATAGTAAGGGGCAGGGTACCATAGACCCTCCTACAGGACGGACTTGATACTCAGACATTTGTAGCTAGATGCTTGATTTTGTGCCCTTGGTGTCATCATAGGTGCTCAGAATCCAGTGGCGGGGTCATGTAGGTACCTAGTCAGATAGACCGAAACCAGCTAGCTTAGACAAAGAACCCTCTTCCCTCCCAAAACTCAGGATTCATAGATTTTAAGGCCAGAAGGGACCTTTAGAGCATCTAGTCATAACACAGACCACAGAATGTCAGACAGTTAACCCTGTACTGAGCCCAATAATTTGTGTTTGGCTAAAGCATCTCTTTCAGAAAGGCACCCAATCTTCATCTGAAGACACCAAGAGATGGAGAATCTACCACTTCCCTGGGTAGTTTGTTCCAAGGGCTAATCACCCATTGTTAAAAAATCGTGCCTTTATTTCTAATTTCATTTGTCTGGCTTTCACTTCCAGTCATAGGTTCTTGTGATGCTATTCTCCATGATGTTAAAAAGTCTTTTAGAAACTGGTATTTCCCACCCCCACCCCATAAAGATACTTATACACTGAAATCAACTCACTGAATCTTTTGAGCCTTCCACCACTTTCAGAATCTGTATTGAACCTGATTTGAGGTTCTGAAATGTTTGGATAATTTTTACTTTCCATTTTCACTAAATCTTCACCAACCTGATCTCCGTCTGGGAGCAGAAATGGAAGCGGTAGAAACTTGGCATGAGAAGTTCTCCTTGCACTATTTCCATCTGCGACTGGACATAAAAACTCTTTGTTATACTAGTCCAGGTTCTTCATCTGTATGTTCCAGCTGCTTTGTGTTGCTTTGCCAACTCAGAGCAGCTGTCTGGATGCTATGGAATGCCTGTGTGGCCCATGAGGCTGAAGTATATTGATGAGGCTGGTCCACTGCGTGAAATTCTTTTCTATTTCACATTTGGAGACAATGTATACCTTCAAACCAGCAGCACTGCTATGGGTACCCGCATGGCCCCACAGTATGCCAACATTTTTATGGCCAACTTAGAACAACGCTTCCTCAGCTCTCGTCCTCTAATGCCCCTACTCTACTTACGCTACATTGATGACATCTTCATCATCTGGACCCATGGAAAAGAAGCCCTTGAGGAATTCCACCATGATTTCAACAATTTCCATCCCAACATCAACCTCAGCCTGGTCCAGTCCACACAAGAGATCCACTTCCTGGGCACTACGGTGCTAATAAGCGATGGTCACATAAACACCACCCTACACCGGAAACCTACTGACCGCTATTCCTACCTACATGTCTCCAGCTTTCATCCAGAGCACACCACACAATCCATTGTCTACAGCCAAGCTCTACTATACAACCGCATTTGCTCCAACCCCTCAGACAGAGACAAACACCTACACGATCTCTATCAAGCGTTCTTACAACTACAGTACCCACCTGCTGAAGTGAAGAAACAGATTGACAGAGACAGAAGAGTACCCAGAAGTCACCTACTACAGGACAGGCCCAACAAAGAAAATAACAGAATGCCACTAGCCATCACCTTCAGCCCCCAACAAAAACCTCTCCAGGGCATCATCAAGGATCTACAACCTATCCTGAAGGACGATGCATCACTCTCACAGATCTTGGGAGACAGGCCAGTCCTTGCCTACAGACAGCCCCCCAACCTGAAGCAAATACTCACCAGCAACCACATAGCACACAACAGAACCACTAACCCAGGAACCTATCCTTGCAAGAAAGCCCGTTGCCAACTGTGTCCACATATCTATTCAGGGGACACCATCACAGGGCCTAATCACATCAGCCACAATATCAGAGGCTCATTCACCTGCACATCTACCAATGTGATATATGCCATCATGTGCCAGCAATGCCCCTCTGCCATGTCCATTGGTCAAACTGGACAGTCTCTACGTAAAAGAAAAATGGACACAAATCAGACGTCAAGAATTATAACATTCAAAAACCAGTCAGAGAACACTTCAATCTCCCTGGTCCCTCAATTAGAGACCTAAAAGTGGCAATACTTCAACAAAAAAACTTCAAAAGCAGACTCCAACGAGAGACTGCTGAATTGGAATTAATTTGCAAACTGGATACAATTAACTTAGGCTTGAATAGAGACTGGGAGTGGATGGGTCATTACACAAAGTAAAACTATTTCCCCATGTTTATCCCCCACCCCCCTCTGTTCCTCAGACGTTCTTGTAAACTGCTGAAAATGGCCCACCTTGATTATCACTACTAAAAGCTTTCCCCCCGCCCCCGCTGGTAATAGCTCACCTTAAGTGATCACTCTCTTTACAGTGTGTATGGTACCACCCATTGTTTCATGTTCTCTGTGTATATAAATCTCCCCATTGTATTTTCCACTGAATGCATCCGATGAAGTGAGCTGTAGCTCACAAAAGCTTATGCTCAAATAAATTTGTTAGTCTCTAAGGTGCCACAAGTACACCTTTTCTTTTCTGATAGACTTCCAACCCTGTGTTGAAGACTCAGGTAGTTTGCATACGGGTTAAGTGTCTTAGATAACCATGCTGAACCTACAGATTAAATACTCAGTATAAAGCTTGGCTCATAACCTATTGACAGCAGTTTGCTAGTCGCTGCTCTCTGGAATCTATAAATCTCATACAATTCCAATCAGGACAAAAAGGAAATTATCCCCAGATAATCTATCCTGGGTTTTATCCTGATCCTATTTCATGCTGGAACAGGATCTTGGGCTTTAATTAGTGCTTTGTGGTTACAATGCAGGTCAATACAGCTTATAGATACAAACCTCACTATTAGAGCTGAGCGAATAACTGATTTTACAGTTCAGCGCCAAGAAAACGCTCATTTCAGGTCGACACAAAATACCAGAAATGTTTTGTTTTTTCTTGCCAACATGAAAAACCTAAAAAAGAAAAAAAATAGGGGTAAATAAAATATTTAATGATTTTTTCCCTTTTGATTTTATTTCTGGATGCTTTTTATACCCTCCCCCTCTTTTGTTAAAAGAAAATCTAGCTTGGATGAAACTATTCACCAAATACAAGCTGAATTTGTAAATATACTATCGGCATATATACTATTTATCAACATTTTCACCCAGCTGTGCTCACGATCATGTCTCAGTGATCGAAGGAGGTCTCATTTACCAAGGAGATGGGAATACCGAGGAGATGAGACATTACCACAGAATAGCTCACCAAGTAACACCTTTAAGTAGGTCAGTTTTGGGACCTAAAACTCCCCTCCCCTTTTAGTATGCAAAATTAGCACTGAATTGCCCATCTATAATGGGTGGGGAGCGTTAATTACACGGGTGATAAGAAGCCGGGGGGGGGGGGGGAATAGGAGGGCAACATCAGGCTTGCCCTTTCTGTACTTGCCAGACCCATCATGAACAGCTTTCTCTTGTTCCAGTAGCTGCTCAAGCATGTAATGATTAGAGTTTTTCAAGGAGTTAAAGCTTAGTAATACCAAGAGAGCCCCCTGCTCTGAGGTGATACTTCAGAAAACTGTATTTCTCCTGTTGTGGGGGAGGGAGGAAGGCGCTGTCTTACTCTGGCAGAATGCATAAAGAATTCACACATCTCACATGCTTCTCCTAGCATCATTTCAGCAGGCGAAGATATTAGCGATGAAAGCACTTCGGATGAGTGCAACAGGCCAGTGTTGAGAAGAGATAGCTGCTACCTTTTCCAGCAGGGCCACGTTGAAAGAAAATCAAGGTCAGGGCTCAGGGACTTTGTCTAGGGTGGAGGGGATCAGTGACACACTGTATCAATTTGCTGTGATGGGTCTTACTTAGATATTGATGATATTGGGGTCCTTCATGAAAGACGAACATGAGATGAGGTTTTTTCAGGTTTTCCTGCTGGGATATGGTTAGGCTGGAAAATTTCCCAGATGGTTATTACCAGAGTTACACCATACTCATCCTCTCAGTTGCTATGGCCTCAATTCAGCAAGGTGTTTACATCATATGCCAAACCGTAACCAAATGAGCATGAAGTCACATGCTTAAAGTCAGGGGCCTGGTGACGTACTAGAGCTGGCTGGAAGAACAATGACAAAATATTGTTTTGTCGGAATTTGCTGAGGCAACAAAATTGAAATGTTTTGCACACGTGGTTCAACTTCACTGAAGCTCCAATGGAACGCAGGCAGGTTTTGAAACCTGCTATCAGAGACTGGCATGTGGGCAGTCGTGCCCAGTGGTTGGACCTGGAGTCATGCCTAATGGTTAGAGCAAGTGACAGTAGCCAGGAATAAAAGCCTGGGGTCAGAGCCAAGTTAGAGGACAGATGTTAGAGCCAAGGGTCAGATGTCAGGAATTTGAGCCGAGGATCAGAGCTGAGTTACCTGGAATGAGGCAAGATGGGACAAAGCTGGGTCCAAGGGACGGGAGAGGCTGGGTCCTGGTGCAAGTGCTGGAGGAACCAACTAGGGGCAGAGCTCTTCTTGACCTGCTGCTCACAAACCGGGAACAATTAGTAGGGGAAACTAAAGTGGATGGGAACCTGGGAGGCAGTGACCATGAGATGGTCGAGTTCAGGATCCTGACACAGGGAAGAAAGGAGAGCAGCAGAATACGGACCCTGGACTTCAGAAAAGAAGACTTTGACTCCTTCAGGGAACTTGAACCTTGCTGATCTTGAACACAAAAAAGAAGCTTACAAGAAGTGGAAGATTGGCCAAACGACCAGGGATGAGTATAAAAATATTGCTCGGGGATGCAGGAGTGAAATCAGGAAGGCCATATCACACCTGGAGTTGCAGCTAGCAAGAGATGTTAAGAGTAACAAGAAGGGTTTCTTCAGGTATGTTACCAACAAGAAGAAAGTCAAGGAAAGTGTGGGCCCCTTACTGAATGAGGGAGGCAACCTAGTGACAGAGGATGTGGAAAAAGCTAATGTACTCAATGCTGTTTTTGCCTCTGTCTTCACGAACAAGGTCAGCTCCCAGACTACTGCACTGGGCAGCACAGCATGGGGAGGAGGTGACCAGCCCTCTGTGGAGAAAGAAGTGGTTCGGGACTATTTGGAAAAGCTGGACGTGCACAAGTCCATGGGGCCGGATGCGCTGCATCCGAGAGCGCTAAAGGAGTTGGCGGATGTGATTGCAGAGCCATTGGCCATTATCTTTCAAAACTCATGGTGATCGGGGGAAGTACTGGACAACTGGAAAAAGGCTAATGTAGTGCCCATCTTTAAAAAAGGGAAGAAGGAGGATTCTGGGAACTACAGGCCGGTCAGCCTCTCCTCAGTCCCTGGAAAAATCATGGAGCATGTCCTCAAGGAATCAATTCTGAAGCACTTAGAGGAGAGGAAAGTGATCAGGAACAGTCAGCATGGATTCACCAAGGGAAAGTCATGCCTGACTAATCTAATTGCCTTCTATGACGAGATAACTGGCTCTGTGGATGAGCAGAAAGCGGTGGATGTGTTGTTCCTTGACTTTAGCAAAGCTTTTGACACGGTCTCCCACAGTATTCTTGCCAGCAAGTTAAAGAAGTATGGGCTGGATGAATGGACTATAAGGTGGATAGAAAGCTGGCTAGATTGTCGGGCTCAACGGGTAGTGACCAATGGCTCCATGTCTAGTTGGCAGCCGGTATCAAGTGGAGTGCCCCAGGGGTCGGTCCTCCGGCCGGTTTTGTTGAATATCTTCATAAATGATCTGGAGGATGGTGTGGATTGCACCCTCAGCAAGTTTGCAGATGACACTAAACTGGGAGGAGAGGTAGATACGCTGGAGGGTAGGGATAGGATACAGAGGGACCTAGACAAATTAGAGGATTGGGCCAAAAGAAATCTGATGAGGTTCAACAAGGACAAGTGCAGAGTCCTGCACTTAGGACGGAAGAATCCAATGCACCGCTACAGACTAGGGACCGAATGGCTGGGCAGCAGTTCTGCAGAGAAGAACCTAGGGGTGACAGTGGATGAGAAGCTGGATATGAGTCAACAGTGTGCCCTTGTTGCCAAGAAGGCCAATGGCATTTTGGGATGTATTTGTAGGGGCATTGCCAGCAGATCGAGGGAAGTGATCGTTCCCCTCTATTCGACATTGGTGAGGCCTCATCTGGAGTACTGGGTCCAGTTTTGGGCCCCACACTACAAGAAAGATGTAGAAAAATTGGAAAGAGTCCAGCGGAGGGCAACAAAAATGATTAGGGGACTGGAACACATGACTTATGAGGAGAGGCTGAGGGAACTGGGATTGTTTAGTCTGCGGAAGAGAAGAATGAGGGGGGATTTGACAGCTGCTTTCAACTACCTGAAAGGGGGTTCCAGAGAGGATGGATCTAGAGTGTTCTCAGTGGTAGCTGATAACAGAACAAGGAGTAATGGTCTCAAGTTGCTGTGGGGGAGGTTTAGGTTGGATATTAGGAAAAAGTCTTTCACTAGGAGAGTGGTGAAACACTGGAATGCGTTACCTAGGGAGGTGGTGGAATCTCCTTCCTTAGATATTTTTAAGGTCAGGCTTGACAAAGCCCTGGCTGGGATGATTTAGTTGGGGATTGGTCCTGCTTTGAGCAGGGGGTTGTACTAGATGACCTCCTGAGGTCCCTTCCAACCCTGATATTCTATGATGATTCTATGGGTCCAAGACTGGAACAAGGCAGGGGGAAGGCTAGGAACAAGCAGGCCCAGGAGCTATCGCAGCTGTGGATAAATGCTTTGAGCCGCCACCAAGCTGTAGCTCCCATCAGTTAGGTGATGTAGCTAGGTAGGCAGCCCACTCCAGGCCAGCTGTGCTTCTTAGGTCACCCTGAGATTGGCTCTGCCGCAGGTCTGTTTTCCTGACAGCTCACCCACCCTGTTCCTCAGGAGCTCACCTGGCAGACTGCTGAGGGGCTGAGACTTACAGGGTCTGCAACTCCAGGGCACCACCAGGTGGACTGCCTCCAAGTCAGGCCCCAAAGGGATTCCAGGATCCACAGTTCCCGCCGGAGGCAGACTGCCCTGGAGCCAGGGCTTCATTCCCTTCTACGGAGAATATCAACATTTGGGGGTTTTCTTTCTAATCAGAATGAAACCAGATTTGGAAATATCAAAATCCTTTGTGGAATGGAATCATCTTTCTCCGCACAGCTCTATTAAGTATCTTACCTTCCTATCTAGGGCTTGGGGAGGGACCATGCAACAGCTTTTGTTTGAATAGCTTTCTAAAGAAAAATATTCTAAGAAAATATTCTGCCTCTCCCCTGTTTGAATTGTCCTCTCCTGGGTCACCTGCCATCAGGTTTCCAGTCCATAAGGGATAAAGATATATTCTTAGGAACAAACTATCTGTTTTACTGAATGCTGCAGCAACTATCAGCAAACATGCCCATGGGACTCAACGCAGTTTTATTGATTACTCTAGTACTTGCAGGCCCTGATCAAGATGTTGTGCCAGGTGCTGTACATACACACAGCAAAGGGTGGTCTCTCCCCTGAAGAACTCATGGTCTAAATAAGCACAGGAAGTGTTATGAACTATCCCTTATCAAAGAGAGCAATGGGGAACAGAGACTGCAAAAAGTCTGTGGCAGAGGAGGGAACTGAACGCTGCTCTCTGCAAGCTCAGACCAGTGCCTTAACCACACGACTGTCCTTCCTAATACTTGTATTGTTAATGGGAGTGGACAGACAGCACAAGATGTCACACAAGATAAAGAGATAAGAGATATGTTGGGAGGGAACTTCCTGTATCGTCACTGCCTTGAAGCATTTGTAAGTTTGAAGAGCGAGAGCTGCTTCACCTAGAAGTACACTTGACTTCAAAGTAGCTTCTGGTTCCACATTCTATCATTCAAAACTAATAATGTTCAGTCATTTCTATAGTAAAAGACCATCCTTCCACTCTGGAAACGCCTCTCTGCTAGCTCCCACCTGACCGGTTTTCCATGCTACTGCTTTACAAGACACAGTGCAAGAACAAGGGCCACTCTTCCCCAGTGCGATAACTATACACTACAGTGCACAACAGACTATATACAAAGACTGTGTGTGTGTGTGTGTGTGTGTGTATATATAATATTACAAAATATAGAGTTAATGTACCATGATGGGTGTGTGAACAAGCACCCCAAAATCAGGAGTCACATACTATTACCTGGCAAATAGCAAATGCCAGTGGGATGATTCATAGATTATAAAGTTAGAAGGGATATTTTGATCATCTAGTCTGACTTCCTGGATAACACAGGCCAAAGAATTTCCCTGAATTAATTCCTGTTTGAACTAGAGCAGAACTTTTAGCAACTCAGCCAATTGTTACTAATTATTATCAGCATCACTTACAGACCCTGTGCAGGCTCTGTGCAAACCAAGATGAAGCTGCAGCTCCTGCCCCAAAGAGTTCATAATCTAAGGAGGCAAATAAGATTCAAAAGTGGAATGAGAGAGATACAATTAAACAAAATGCATTTTTAGACATGTATATCTTTTGACAATTATAAATACATAGTTAAGTATATAGTATAGGTCAGGTTACTATTAATTGACTGATATAGTTAATTATTTCCTTTTCTGCCATTCAGCCAGATCTGGGCCCTGATCCAAAGCCCATCAACGTTAATGGAAAAACTCTCCCATTGCCATGAGTGAGCTGTGGTGAGCAGCATCTCTGAAAATCAGCAGGAACCTCTCTTTACCACCCACATCTGAAAACTTTGATTTTCTGTGTCTCATTTTCACCAGCTGTGCAATGAAGTTGATACAACTTGGCTACTGTCTACTGATAGTTTTGCTGGAAATACTTGAGGAGATGTTTAGGGGTTCAGGGAAAACATATGATCTTTTTTTTCTGGAAAAGCCAATTTTCTCCTGTAAATATATTTCAGTTTTGGTTTTTCTCATTGCTCATTTACAAGTGCTGAAACTCTATGTGAGTTGAGGGTGTTGGTTACACAATCAGTCACGTAGTCCCTGATCTGAGATTTCCCTTATCCTCGGAACAGGTTTGCTGCAGGAAATGTGACACTGATTAATTTAACTCTTTGAACAGACAAAAGTGCATTTATCTGATGGAAAGCATGTCAGGTTCCTTTGCGGGGTTCTTTTCCGTTGGAACTGTGAGGCTTTTTCTCTCACACACTCATACAGAGAATTCTCTCATTCCAGACCCCTTCCAGCTCAAGGTCTCATGTTGCAGCCAGCTCTCCGACCCTGGAGAGCATATGACCACCACTTTAACCTTGTCTGTACTGGATATTTGCCCTGATTTCAGCAACTAGTCACCAGAAATCAATGTAACTCCATGTCTTTTTTTTGTCAACACTAGAGATTTGCAATTATGCTGATTGCTGGCTACCAAAGGCAGAAGTCAGGGCTCTTCTCCAGTATAGTCCAGGCCTTCTCAGTGACTCAGACCACTTCTGAGTGACAGCAAAAACAATCTGTCCATAGCTAGCACTCTACCATTAGCTTATTCCCTGGAGTAACTGAGTGAATAGGCTATCTATGGTCCTCCAAGCCACACCAAATCCAACATCCATGAGACTAACCCATGGGCCCCCGCCCAGCCCTCTTGGATCCATGCTGTGTATAGATGTATACTTTATTTCTTTAAGATACTGTTTCATTCAGGGCTAAATCATGCCCTTCAATCTCCCTCCATATCACCTTGCATCTGGGGCGGGGTGGGTGGGGAGGGGTGGGAAACCCATGCACAAGTGAGCCTGAGAGTCCTAAGGGGCACATAACTTGGGGAGATCCCTCCACCCAGGTGCTATTGATGCTATTGTAATTCACTGCCACCAGTTTGTAATCTATTCCTCCTGGGATTAAGTTTTTCTAATGGTGCACAAGTATCCTGTATTATTGCCAGCCAATGACCACAAGGGAGACTGCTGCATGTTTGAATTTGAACCTCTGGGAAGACTTGAAAGTCAAGAACGTTCCACGGATGCTCATCAAGAGATTCTACCTTTGTCAGGCCCAGATTTACCAATGTTCACTTACTGCGCATGCACAGAGCCCCCCCATCTCAGAGATGGGGGGCAACCACTGGATTTGGGTGGGTGGCATGGTGACCTGGCACGTGGGGTTGCGGCTACAGTCAGGTTTGGCTCAGCTTGCCTCTCCGTCATGACGGGGGAGCTGGGCCAAATTTGAATGAAGGTTCCCACACACCCCAATTTCCACAGTGCACAGGGCCCCAAAATTCTTTAATCCAGCAATGAGCTCGTACTAAGTCTAGTGCAGGTTTCATGAACCCTCTAAACTGACACTCGCAGTTTCAAAAATTCCAGCTGGAGAGCAAGATTCTGATATGAGTTCCGCGGCTGTAAATCTGAAGTCACTCTGCTGAAGTGTCTGCCCCTATTAGAGGGGCCTCTGAACGTAATTGGGGATGTTCTGGTTGGGAAGATCCTGGGAGCTGCAATTCAGCTGTGGAGATTACAGCGCCCATGATGCCTTGCAGAAGAGAGGGCCTCTGCTCCCAGGGGTGAGATGCAGAGGCAGTTCTGGATGTAGAGGCAGTATGTGGTGGGCTCCATTTTGTGAGGGTTTAAAAACGTGTAGCAGCTGAGAGGCTGGGAGTCTTGTCTGAGCTCCATCCAGGAGGGACCCCAGCTGCAGTCCCCTGGTCTGATTCAGGAGCAGAGTGTGTATTACTATCCCTTGGTCAGAGGACAGGACATTGCTTTGTGGAGCTCCATGCCTGCCAGGAGCTACTGCTGAGAAATTGCTGGGGCTTCGACCAAGCAGGGAGCCAGCGAGGCGACTGCTGGCCTTCATCAGAGCCAGCCCAGAGCCTGTTGCTGTGCCCAGAAGTGACTGAGGCTGGCATGCAGTGAAGGCAGTGTGAGTAACCTCCACTTCTGTTTGTTTGGGAAAGTGCTTTCTGGGGAAGGGGGAGAATGAAGAGATTTCAAGGCCAGGACCACACTCCAGACCTAGATTAACTACATTGCTCAGGGGTGTGAAAAATCCACCTGCAAAAATCATACCTCTGAGCAAAATAGTTATTCCTACCTATCCTCCCATGTAGATAGAGCTACGTCAGCAGGAGAGCTTCTCCCACTAACACAGCTACTGCCTCTCGGGGAGGTGGATTAACTACGCCAATGGGAGAAGATCTCCCATTGGTATAGAAGCATCTTCATTTAAGCACTACAACGGCACACCTGCACCAATGCTGCATTTTAAGTGTAGACCTGCCCTAAGTGGCTTCCTTGAGTCTGAGAAGAGAAAAAGGAATCTTACTGGTTAACCAGGATCCAGGGTTACTGAGCTCTGATTATAACAACTCCCAACTTCCCAGGGGCTGCACAGCTTGGATTGATCCCGAGTTAGAATCTCTCTGTCCCTTGTTGCCTTGGCTGGACTATGGTACTGTCCCGACAGAGGCTTCAAGAACTTCAAGCATGCCTGCGCCAGCAGGCGTCTAGAACGCTGACATTCAGAGTTGTGCACACTCAGGGCTGGGGGAGCTGGTGCTGGCCTAAATGTAAATTGGATAAGTTTCATTTAGAGCTGTAAACTGCCTTTATGAATTGATTTATTGCAGGGCCCCTGCTGACTTGAAATGGTTGAGACATTTTGACCAATCTCAACCTGTTTTTCTAAGCTCTTGAGTAAAGGTGCGTTAACTGTAATCTAAGAGTATATTGTTTGTATACAGTTCACGGCTGGTTAGACCCATTGCATTGATCAGCTCCCAAGACACACCAGTGAGTGTGTACAGGGCCCAGCCAGGTGAAGGCACTGCCCAAATTAATTTCCTTATAAGTAAAAGGACTGCAGCACAGGGGTGGGTAGATCACTCCCATAGATGCACCATCACCACTGGGGTACTCAGGATCTCCTTTACCTTCACCAACATAGGGTGCCCAGGCACAAAGGTGACTACTGCCTGCTCCCAATTTACCCTAGAAGTTACATAAATTTACGGAGTTAATCTAGATACGCACTAATATAAATAAGAACATAATAAGTCCACAAAGCACGTTCTACATATGGGTTTATCAGGAACAAATCTATTGGTAAGGGTAGTTTGTGGGGGCCTATGGTAACTGATCATAGGAAGAGCCCTTTCTTCTAACACAGAACAAGGAACTTTATTTTAAGGTAAACAGGCTGATCCCTCAAGCTACAGTCCCTCTCTGCTTCACTGGAGAGCTTCTGTTTAGAAACATCCTCACCTGCAGCCAGATGCCTGGCTTCCTACCAGAGGCTTAAAGCAACAGTACACATATCCTTACACCTCTTAGACATGCTGATAGCTGAATTATGCGTTAAGCAAAATGCAGTTACTAGGAATTAAAACAGGTGGCATCCAAGGGGAGGGAAATAGCTGCTGGGTGAGTGTAACTCCCATCGAAACTAATGATTTATTGAAACCAGATGGGGATGTTACAACCTGAGCAGTGGAGAATTTCCTCAGGAAACCTGAAATGTTTCTATTCAGTGGTGGACAGCAGTGAGACAGACAAATATCAGGTCAGTTTCATTCAGCAGCTGACAGATCCCAGGGACCATGTTTCCAGTTTCACAGGCAAGTTACAAAATCACAGCTGCAGTGTGCATGGGACCATAGTACAGACGGGGCAAAGAGAAAGACACACTAAAGCCTCAAATAAATATTCCCTTGTCTCAGAAGGTCAAGTTGAGACTCCGGCTAGAAAAACAAATCAAGCAGTTACCCAACAAGTTGCCACTTTGAGTAAAATGGAAGATCATGGGTAGTGATCAATGGCTCCATGTCTAGTTGGCAGCCGGTATCAAGTGGAGTGCCCCAAGGGTCGGTCCTCGTGCTGGTTTTGTTAAATATCTTCATTAATGGTCTGGAGGATGGCGTGGATTGCACCCTCAGCAAGTTTGCAGATGACACTAAACTGGGAGGAGAGGTAGATACGCTGGAGGGTAGGGATAGGATACAGAGGGACCTAGACAAATTAGAGGATTGGGCCAAAAGTAATCTGATGAGGTTCAACAAGGACAAGTGCAGAGTCCTGCACTTAGGTTGGAAGAATCCCATGAACCGCTACAGACTAGGGACCGAATGGCTAGGCAGCAGTTCTGCAGAAAAGGACCACAGGGTTACAGTGGACGAGAAGCTGGATATGAGTCAACAGTGTGCCCTTGTTGCCAAGAAGGCCAATGGCATTTTGGGATGTATAAGTAGGGGCATTGCCAGCAGATCGAGGGACGTGATCGTTCCCCTCTATTCGACATTGGTGAGGCCTCATCTGGAGTACTGTGTCCAGTTTTGGGCCCCACGCTACAAGAAGGATGTGGAAAAATTGGAAAGAGTCCAGCGGAGGGCAACAAAAATGATTAGGGGACTGGAACACATGACTTATGAGGAGAGGCTGAGGGAACTGGGATTGTTTAGTCTGCAGAAGAGAAGAATGAGGGGGGATTTGATAGCTGTTTTCAACTACTTGAAAGGGGGTTCCAAAGAGGATGGATCTACACTGTTCTCAATGGTAGCAGATGACAGAATGAGGAGTAATGATCTCAAGTTGCAGTAGGGGAGGTTTAGGTTGGATATTAGGAAAAAGTTTTTCACGAGGAGGGTGATGAAGCAATGGAATGCGTTACCTAGGGAGATGGTGGAATCCCCTTCCTTACACGTTTTTAAGGTCAGGCTTGACAAAGCCCTGGCTGGGATGATTTAGATGGGGCTGGTCCTGCTTTGAGCAGGGGGTTGGACTAGATGACCTCCTGAGGTCCCTTCCAACTCTGATATTCTATGATTCTATGATAATGGGGCATCTGCAGATGTAGCATATTGGCTCAGGTCTAAATATATCCTCTTCTGCATCACATTTGTCCAGGCTAAATAAACGCTGGCTTTTCGTACTTAATTTGGTATTTGAATAGGAACTGATCAGCACACATTATGGCTTTTCTACCTTTAATTTCTAATGAAATCGGTACCATGGACCTAAATGGCACCATCCTCTCTTCCCACATAAGATGCAATATATCTTCAATGACACTCTGGTCTCCTGCCATATAAAGTATAATTTGCCCTAAACAGCTCCCTTTTCTGCTGCAGCCTGATCCTGGAAAGGCTTCCATGGACTTCAACCAGAGCTGGATCAAGTGCCTGCTGCAGAACACAACAGGGGTGGTTTTCTTTGTACTAATTCAGGAGTCACTCCATCTAAATCAACAGAGTCCCACCTAGGCGAATGGGAGGCAAATCCAGCCCTTCAAGTCCTGTGCTCACATTAGACCTGGTTCTGATCTTTCCTCTGGAGTATCAGAGTCAGGAGCAGTGCTATCAACTCCAGGATGTAAAATGTATGTGAGTGAGAGCAGAATCAGGCCCAGGTTTTTCCCATATGTTTCTACTAGGGCCTTTGTCACTGGCTGGGAGTGGAGAAAAATCCCAGTGTCCTCCACCTGGAGCTGGACTCATCATGCTCTTTCTTAACCATAGTTGTGTTTCAACAAGCATTTTCTCCTTCATGACCGTACCCGCAACTCCACTAGCTGTCCAGAGTGCCTCATCCACATTATTAACTTCAAGAGGTTTCTCATGATTGGTTGCACATAATGAGAAGCCTGCCTCAGTACAGATGGATCCATTTTTTGTTGTCACCAGCAGAGTTGCCAGGCCTCAGGGTTAAGAGCTTATTAATTATTATTATAATTATTGTGGCATTCCTCTGATCCAGGGGGCTGAGCTGTGAGAGCAGGCACCGCACTGAACACTGTATCCCTGAGCACAGTTAAACCAGGTAATTCCACATAGATACTGTGTTCCAGGGAGATCCAGAACCAAGACTTTAGCTATGGTCCATCCCCAGCTGATGCTTCTGTTTTCCTGCCTCAGAACACTAAGGAACAAGAAAGCTGGCAAAGTAAATAAATGAGAGACAGATCAGGACTCCAGGCACAGCCCAGGGCAAGGCGTAAATTGCTCCACTGGCATGTGCGGAGCCCCAGAGACTTAACTATCTCAAGACGCAGTTAAGGTTGAAAATATGTATCAGTATCTTAAGGTTAAACAACCGTAGAGGGATGTTATAATTATCCCCAAACCAGGCATGACAAACCCAGGACATTCAGAGTTTAGGTTACACTTAAAAGTAATCCAAACAGGGTGCCACATTGGAAATGCACAGCTAGGGCCCTCAAACAGTCTTCACTCTGTCCTGTAGTGGCACCACATGTCTCTGATTAAGGCATTTTAGTGTTAGTGATTCCGGAGGGGATCAAAACTATTTTTAAAGGCATGTGGGGTCCGCACCCCACCTCCCCCCATGGTGTCAACAAGTTTACAATGGAAATAGATTGTAATTGAGATAAAGGAAAACAGAGGGAAGATAAATTGCCCACATTCACACAATGGCAGAGCTAGGAGAAAAAGCCAGGTCTTCTAACTTCTAGCCCAATGCCTCATCCACTAGTCTATTATTGCCTTGCCAAACGCAGCCCCAAATCATGATACCTCCACTCCATCCCCTACCTGCACTGGCTCAGCTGTACTGGCCAGAGAATAGATAGGATGAAGCCAAAGCCCTGGCTTAGTCCCCACCCATTCCCCTCCCACCTGCTCTGGGAAAGGGTTTAACAGATAAACAGTGTCACAGATCAGGGCAACTATACCTGTATGCCCCCTCCCTAGTCCAACAAGGGCACCCACTCTAAGCTCCTGGCTCCCCAGCTGTCACCTCTCTTGGACAGAGACATGTGTCTCTCTCCCTCCTGCCCGGGTATTGCCAGGCTGCACAGTTCCCTGCCTTTACTGTGAATTTCCCAGCAAGTCAGACTGCTTTGCTTTCCTGCCTCAGAGGCTATAAACAGCATAATTGCCCACAGTTAAGGCACCAGCCAGCTCTTTCTAGGCAAGCACATTTGTTCTTTAGATGAAAGCATTAGAGAGAAAACATATTATAAACAATAAAGGACCCTACACACAGGCTAAACAGCTTAGCAGAGGTCACCCCAACTCCAACAAGATCTCTGGTAGGAGTCAGCCCATCAAACCCCACCAAGGGGATTCTCCGGTAGGAGTCAGCCCATCAAACCCCACCAAGGGGATTCTCCGGTGGCTACAAGCTTGTCCCAGAACAAGCACACTCATGAAAAGTGGAGTCTCTGCTTAGACAGCCTGGGCCTTTGATCTGGGACAAGGTAATTCGTAGCCAGTGCGTTTCTCCAGAAGGTGTAGCTTCAAAAGGCTGGTTGTTTGCATAACCAGAGAAGTTACATTTGCATAAATGGAGATTTCCCAGGAGAGCCACTGGACTTTAAAAGTGCACATAGCTTCAAATAGCCCTTCGAAGCCTATAAAACTTCCCAGGGTTCACATGACTCAGGTCCCCTGCAATCATACATAAACATTTTTAATACAACGAACTCCTAAAGTGCTTAAGCTCAAGTCCACAAGGTTTGTCCAGAATACTGCAGGAGATGGCTATCTCTGTCACACACAGTCCATGTTTCCTCTTGGGTGCTTTGATCCAGGGTCCAGATAGACAACCCAGAGCTGTAAAGAAGGTTGCATCTCATCTGCAAGGTTGCATCTCATCTGTGTAGACCATCTCACAGCCTAGCACTAAATAATTAAAGCCAAAGGGTCAAAGTGGCAGGGGGAGGGTTCCTATTATTGTAATTATTATTCTAATAATAATTATTATCTATTTACTTTAACAAAGCAGCGGATGATGATCCGCCACTTGAGAATCGCTCGCCACGACTGTATTGATGAATGAAACAAAGCATAACTTATTTTCTGTTAGAAAATAATTCTGATGTATGAATGTGTCAATGTTTATAATTACCACAGTAATGTATATTCCCGGCTCTTCGTGGCTAATTTTTCATCTTCATGATTATTCACTTGTTGGTGACAGTGAAGGTTTTTTCCACCTCATAAAGCGACAAGACTTGCAGGTCAAAACGGTGTAAAGGTATTTCATGTTAAAAAAAAAAGGAGCCTGTAAATGAAGTCAAGGAGAGCAGAGTGCCATAGGTGAGATGTAATTACAAGAAGCCATTCTGCATTCTGAATCAGGCCTCTTGGTGTGGATCCAGTATGCATCTCCAGGAGACCCAGGAAGTGTAATCAATACACCTGCCAGGCACCATACGGAAAGAGCATCCTTCCATTTTAGGCACCAGATTGTCAGTAGAGCTCAGCTCTGATTTTGGCAGAAGGTGAGGGATCTGATTATCAAAAGAGCTTAGCACGCTGGGTGCATTTGGGTGCTAAGTAGACCTGGGCTAAACACTTCAACTGAACCATATTTCATTAGAATATAAAGATCTGTTGAAACTGAAACACTTTGCAAAACTAGGTCAATTTCGCCAGATTTACATTTAGGAAGAAAACTGGGCGGGGGGGGAGGGGAAATCTGACAAAGTCGAAACGTCCCATTTTGATATCACTGGGATGAAATGTTTCAGGTTTTCATTCGTGTGACCCATGCGCTGCTTCACATGGAAGAGGCAGGAAGACACCTTGCTAGCCATATCTTTTGTCACCCCAGTGGCACTTTGGTGAAAATTGAGTGCCCACACACATCCTCTGAGGCTTCAGTCTAGTGCCATTCCCACAACCCTAAATCTTTAAGGCAAATCATGCAGTCCTTACTTAGGTACCGATCCTGCAAACACTTATGCTGGTGAGTAATTTTTCTCATGCAAGTAGGTCAACAGGACTATTTTGTGAGCAAAGTCACTCCCCATGCATGTGTGCGTGTGTGTAGGATTGGGAATTTAGTTTACTCTGTCCAGGCTCAGACCAAATCTCGCAATGAAATGAGCAGTTTGTGCACAATCTGAGGGCTCAATTTTCAGTTTAGGTACTCCCCCTAAGTAACGGGTGGCATTGGCAGCAATCCAGGAGTGAATTCTGCCTCTTGGAGTCACAGCTAAGTAATCTGCTACTGGTCTCCACAACTAGTTGCACGTGCCACTTGGAACATGCTTCCCACAAACATTTGTACCGCTAACACTCAATTGCTGCCATGTGCACAGCCGGAGCATGGAAGCAGCAAATGCATTAAAAATGCAAATGAATAATTATGTTTTGTGCTATTCACCCAGCTCTAGCCATAAGGCCATTAACAAGTTGAACCCTGCTTCAGACTACACTGGACCATCTCCAAATACAGTAAAATAGGAACAAAATCTGTTCCCCCACACTGAATCTAGCATCACGCTCCTGAAGCCAAAGGAGCAACGCAGCTGCAAAACCATTGTAAGTAGGGGAGAATCAGTACTCGTGTGGCTTGGTGTGAATTTTGCCTTTTCCAACAACACAGACACAGTAGACTCACTCTCCTTTGCCGAGTTAACCTGCTGCTCAAACATCCTGGCTCTCTCTTGGTGGTCATTGGTCTCCTGGGGCTGAATGTGAAATTTCCATGTCATCTTACAGATGGACTCAAAAGAGTAATCAGTTTAAGAACATAAATTGGAGTTGGAGTTGGTGTTGGTCCTGTTTTGAGCAGGGGGTTGGACTAGATGACCTCCTGAGGTCTCTTCCAACCCTAATATTCTAGGATTCTAGGATAAGAATGGCCATACTGGGTCAGACCAATGGTCAACCTAGCCCAGCATCCTGGCTTCCGACAATGGCTAGTGTCAGATGCTTCAGAGGGAATAAACAGAACAGGGCAATTATCAAGTGATCCATCCCCTGTCATCCAGTCCCATCTTCTGGCAGTGAGAGCTTTAGAGCTACCTGGACCATAGGTTGCATCCCTAACTATCTTGGCTACTAGCCATTGGTGGACCTATCCTCCCTGTATTTATCTAATTCTTTTCCCGACCCTTGTCCCTTGATTCTGGGATTAAATATCAAGGCAGTGCAGCAAGGTACACTTATAGCCATATTTATGATAAGTACTGTAATATACATGCCACACAACACAGGGAGCTCGGCAACCATTTTACTGTGCAGATTCATTCAATCTGAAGCAAGGGCCGGACAGAAATGACTGTCTTTTAAAGTGATGCTGCTAATTTGAAATTGGTTCAAAAACACTTCCGCTGCTAAACTGCATTGCAATTTCTCTCATGGCCAAATTCTAACATTTGGGCCAATTCTTCAGTGCATGTAAATCATGCCACTGAAGTTAATGCAGCTGTACTGATATACACCAGCGGTGGACCTGGCTCTTATTATTTATGCATCAGTGTAAATCCTCTGACTTCAGTAGAACCATTCCAGCTTTACCTTGGTATAACTGAGATCAGTATCGGGCCCCAGAAGGATAGTTAAGTTCTGTAAGATACAGCTAATGGGTATATCACCAGCAATTCCGTCCTCTGGCTGTTTTATGGGAACATTTTCTTTGTGGGTTTCTAGATTTTTCTAGCACTAAAAAGAAAAGACAAAAACTGTCTCAAATTCTCACTGAACGAAAACACCTTGCTGCAGAAATGTCTATTTGCAATCAAGGAAGCATCTCTCTGCTTGAGGATCGGCTGGATGTTCTGAGTGGGAAACACCCCGAACAGATGTCTTGCAATTAGACGATGATGAGAGATTAATGCTGTGTAGTCTTACTTCCATTTCTACGAAGCAGTGCCTGCTCCCTTTAGAAAAGACTAATATTTTTTTCCAGGAATATATTTAGCAATAATGTTTGCACTCCTGTATCCTGGATCTTTCATATTTAACCATTGTTGGGTCTGTTGATTTATTTGGAGCTGTTTAATTTTCACTATTTTCTTTGGTATGCAGTGATGGCTCAATGCAAAACAACACATGTCTTCTCCCACTAGTGAATGGTCTGACTGTAGGGTGAAAGCCTGACCCCACTGGAGTTTGCCATTGATTTCAGTTGGGCCAGGATTAGAGCTGTAAAGTTACTTAACTCTGTGCAGCATTAAGCCCCCAATTCCTTGTTAACAGAGCTGAGCAAATAACTGATTTTTCAGTTCGGCCTCCAAACACAGCTTGACACGATTCGACATGGATTCACAAAATGTGTCAGTTGAGCCAAATCTGCATTTTTTTGTGAAAAAAAAGTCACCCAAAAAATGTCACCCAAGCTCTACTTATAAGTGGCTAAATTGTGGCATGGAGCCACAGGCACTAGTGGGGGTGGTGCACTGAGAGGAATTCAGCTTCAGAGAAGCATAGGGCCCGCTCGAGGTTCCTGGTTATGCTGCAGGGACGGCCGTCTGCCACACTACTGCAGCTTTCCCAAGGAGGCAGGGAGGGAACCACAGGCTTTGAATAATGCTTTTATTCAACCATTATGGGGAAAGTTTGAGAAGCACAAAAGGAGCTAGGCACCAAGCTCCTACTGACTCTCATTGGGTATCCCGCTGCCCTTTCTGCCTTTGATAGTCTCCCCCTACACTGACAGTATAATGCAGGAATTCAGACGCAGCGCCCTGCTCAGAGAGCCGCCACAACTCCATCTCCATGACTCTGTGGCCTACACTCGCAGCACAACCAGGAACCTCTAGCATTCACAAGATGGTGCTGTGGCACGACCACTCAAGCCATGCAGCATGCACACCCCCAGGCAACTGGCCAGGCTCTGCCTCCTAGCCACCTTTCAGGCCAGTTGCTTCTACGGGGGAGCTATGCATTGGCAGCCCCTGCACTGCACTGATGGCTTGTCTACCTGGCGGGGTAATGCGCTGTACAGGGGGGTGATTTCTAAAGCGCACTAATGTGCTGCACATTAATTGGGCCACGCTGGTGCACTTTAATGCAGTGGTGTTTGACATAGTACTATGTTAAAGCACACGAGGGAACCTTTACTGCAGGTTGTACAAGGACCAGTTAATACACAACACGTTAGGGGGCTTAGAAATCACATTCCGTAGAGCGTATTACCTCACTTTGTAGACAAGCCCTGAGACTGCAACTCTACACTGCAAAGACAAACCTGCAGCACCGGGTCTCAGAGCCGGGGCCAACTGACTTGGGCTCGCGGGGGTTGGGCAGCAGGGCTAAAAATAGCAGTGTAGACATTCCTGCTCAGGCTGGAGCCTAGGCTCTGAAACCCAGTGAGGGGGGTGGGTCTCAGAGCCTAGGGTCTTTTAATCAAGTGTAGACATACCCTCTGTGACTGCAATACCTAGCTCTCATTCATGCTGAACGAGAGAAGAGGAAACTTCGCCCTCCCTCCCATGTTATTGCATAAGGGGAAGGAAGTCCATGATCTTGCCCTAAATGTGGGCCACATTCATGGCAATGGAGCTACTCCAGACTTACACCAGTGAAATTAGAGGGGTAACTCCAGGGTTGCACTGATGCAAGTGAGAGCAGCTCTTGGCCCCATATTATTAGACTGAAACCAGAGTAATTCAGACTGCCTGGGTTGACAGAGACTTGGAATGAGGCCATTTTTAGAGTTCACTAGTAGACAGTTTTTCAATCCTACCTTTAAATTAAACAGTAGCTCCCGAGGACCAATTTAAAATCTATTTTTATTTCCCACCCCGGAAGCCTAGAAAAGAGTTTTTGAAGAAAGCCTCTTTCAAAGTCTCTGGTGACTCGACTAATTAAATCAGGAATCTTACATGGAAATAAATAAATAAAAATACATATACGTATATACACACACACTGTTGTAGCCTCAAATTTGATCTGCCATAAAAAGAAAGTAGTCCATTTTAAAGTCTTTTTTTGTTTATTTGTTTCATCCTTTGCAAATTCATGAGATTCTAGGAAAATTGCTAAAACAAATTGCTAAGAATGACTTCTTGCTTTACAAAATGGCACTTGCTGTTCTTGAAACACCAAATAATTTAGGGACATAGTGCACATAGCTATGAAATAGGGATGACTTTGGTCATCTGTGTACTGTAGCTTTACATTTCTAGGCACTTTCCCTCTGTGCAGAGTTCAGCAGCCATTTTGTTCCCACACTTGGCTCTCCCCTGGATACTTTACCTTTAGTTCTTTCTTCTTGTTATTTTTTGCTAATCTAAAATCAATGTCATTTTAGACTGAAAGTGCATATATTGCTTTTTATGTACAAAAACATCATTAGCAAAATGATTTAACACTAATACTTTGAATTTCTAAAATGCCTCCTACATCAACATCTAAAGGTAATCCATAGACGCTAATGAGTGGAGCCTCATGACACCACTGTGAGCTAGACCTGGGGACATTTAATATCTCCATTTAATAGACTGAGAAGATGGGGCACAGAGAGTTTAAATGATTTATCGAAGGTCAAGCAGGACATTTTGAGAAAACCCAAGAGCGGACCTAGAGCTCTTGACTCCTGGCCTTGGGCTTTAAGCAGAAGCCCATCCTTCCTCCCCGCAGGGTCCCCTTCTGCCATGCCTAGTTATGTTCTGTTCTTTATTGCCATCTGGCCAATGGCGGCTCCTTCCAAGTCCCTCCCCTGGAATTCAGGCAAGTCCCAGCGGATTTCAAACTATTGCCCTGAATAGAAGGATACACTGCTTCCAAAAACTAGGGTGCTGACCCCCAGCCAATGTCGCTTCCAAATCTGAACACAAACAGAACCTTTATGAAGGCTCTTAAAAGCTCAATAAACTCATCTGAGTCTCTACCCAATAAGCTCCTTGCCTTGCTATACATGCCCACCTACATTTTGTGGTCTGAGAAGACCAAGACCCAAAAGGTTTCCAGTTGCCCCTCGCTCAACATTTCCCACATACCTTGACCAATAGTCTTATGTTTAGATCTGGACTAACTATGTCGACATTCTGCTGAGCTCCATCCCATGGCATAAGGTTCACAAAAGACCATCTGCTCTGTGGAACCTCGAAGTATCCCCATATGGGCAGATCGTGTAGGTGGCATACTGTGCTTACTATCAGGAATACCTTCAATACTGCAATGACATTTCCTACTGTACTTGCAAGTGGTAAATATTAACCTATTTAGTGGAACCACTTCATGTGGCCTCTGTTACAAGGGGCGGGTGGTAAGGAGGGGAAGTGACTTAGCTGAATGTGTGCATTTGACTTACAATTTACAAACCAGACATGACAAATGTTCTATTTGCACAAGACTTTCAGTCTCCCAGCACACAAAGGGTTAGAACTAATTAATTCTGCAAAACCAAATGTCCCTGGCTGAGTTGCACCTGAAGCACTTTCCTGTCTTGCAAAGCTCTCTGTAATATTTTGTCTTTCAGATTGGCTTGTGGAGAGAAAATATCAGGCATCTCCTAAATATATGCCTGCAAAAAATAAAAATAAAAATAAAAATGATGCACCCCTTTTCACACTGATGTTTCAGTGGGGACCTGGATGCAAAAATGGCCCCTGGTTCATTTTGTTTAGAGAGGCTCTCGGAGTTAAGATGGAATTTGGGTCCAGATTATAAGCACTCCAAAGTGTGGAAGAGTTCAGATCCATTTTTTGGATGCAGATATATTTGCAAAACTTGGGTTTGGATTTTGAACATGTTCAAAGATCAGCGTTGTTTGAATCCAAGATTTTGGTTTGAGCCTATAAGAAGTTTTGCGGGCCCAGAGCATTGTTGTTTTAGGCATGATATTTTGTGCATGCAGCTTAAGATGTTGCTCTGAACTTAAATTTGACAAGAGAGGGATCTTCAGGCTAGCAGACAAAGGTCTAACAAAATCCAGTGTCTGGGAGTTGAAGTTAGGCAAATTCAGATTATAAATAAGGTACAAATATTTAACAGGGAAGGTAATTCACCTTTAGAACAACCTATCAGAGTTGTGGTGGATTCTCCATCACTGGCACTGTTTAAATCAAGTTTGGGTGTTTTTCTAAAAGATCTGTGCTAGTTTAAATAGGAATTATTCTAAGAAGTCCTCTGATCTTTTTTAGACAGGAGCTCAGACTAGATGATCACAATGGTCCCTTCTGGGTTTGTAACCTTTGAATCTATGACTGGTTGAAACATCAGTTCTGAATTCCTGCCTCACCCTCAGTTCTATCTTGTTACAAAACATTCATCCTAATAAGAAACAAACTCTTTTATTTTGTTTATTTCTGTATTGCTACATAAAGAGCCAAATCTTCAGCTGATATAAATCACTGATGCTGCAATTCAGTGGACCTATGCTGGAATACACCAATTGGCAGTGTGCAAAGGTTCAGGTAATGATACCAATCTGGCCCTATAGTTGCTGTTAAAGCATATATATTTGAGTGCACCCGCTCTTTATAGATAGAGAGAGAGACAGAGAGAGATGAGAGACGGGGAACAGCCAGAACCAGCAAAGGAACCAATGTACAATTAGACACGTATGCTCAAATAAATTGGTTAGTCTGTAAGGTGCCACAAGTCCTCCTTTTCTTTTTGCGGATACAGACTAACACGGCTGCTACTCTGAAACCTGTACAATTAGACTGATCTAATTGTTTCCAATTGTTTCCAATTGTACCCGCTGCACAGAAGTCATTTGGGGAAGGAACTGTCTTTTTAAAGAGCATGTGCCTACTACTGTAATACAAATAATGAATAGTAAGAAAAAGAATTTCAAAGACATGGTTTGGGGTAAAAGAGTCCTAATGTATAATTTACCTTGGATACCTCCAAAAGTGCCGGGCTCCAAGGATATGAACAACAAGCCCAAAAGGGGTTAAAAGGAACAGTTCGTTATGGGTGAAATCTTGGCCCTAATGACAAAACTCCCACTGACTTCACTTGGGCCAGGATTTCATCTTATTGAATAAAGAAAAAAATGTAGCATCAGTAATTCCCCCTGCAACACATACACTCCCATCCTGTCCCTAAATCGCCTCATATTCTCTGCTTTATAACAAAGGTATGAAAATTTCAGCCCACCATGTGCCCTGTATGAAGCTCAAAGTGTATTCAAGGAATTAGAAATCCTTCTAAGTTGAGTGAGTAGGAGCCCTTAATTGGTCATTAAGGGAAGTCTAATTACACTGAGGAATAGAGTGAAAAGTAGTCCTCTGAACCTGGTTGCATGCGAAGCACCATCTCCACTCCCTCCCCTCCTTGGACGTGCCGGTTTCTGCAAAGACAATGTATCTTTGGCAAAGTCATTCCATAAAATTAAAACAAACAAAGAGGAAAAAACCAATTTCCAATCTTAATGTAACCAGACTATTTCAGTTCCTCAAACCAGCAGTAAGCCTAGTATGTCTAGTCACTGTATTAACAGCATTACCAATCGAAGATCACAATCTCTTTCAGATTGGGTAGGAAAGAAATTGACAGACTATCCCCCAGCCATATATTTCTCCAGTTGTTATTTGGAGAGATTCATAGAAATCGCAGAAAGTACATATTTGTTTTCTCTCCACCGTCCCCCAGTCCCCGCACCTTGAACAATCTTGTTATAAACTTTAATGATTTAACACAGCGTGATGCTTGTGGCTAAGCAAACGGGAAAGTGACAAGAGGTAAGGTCGAGCTGCCCTTTGCTCCTCCTGATACACAAGATATTTCATGCATCTGAAGCCTTGGCTATAACGTGACTGGAGAAATTTCAAAATATATTAAAGTTAAGAAAACAAGGCACTAGGAAACTGTAACCTTAATCAGTTGGGAAAGCAAAAAGAATCTGTTTCTCTCTCCCTTATTCTCAGCTCTCTCAATTGAGTTGCACCTGCCTGAAACCACAAAGCTTTTTAATGTTCTATCTTACTTCATCTACTCCTACTTGGAATGTTATAGTTTCAGAATGGAAAGCAATTTTCTTGAATTGATCATTGAGAGTCACTATACCATGTGTGTGACTTGGCACATACATTCCATCCCAGAAGCACTTCTGTCATTCCAATGGGGAGACAATAAATATGACCATAAAAGCCAACAAAAACAGAATATGGCTTTTTTCCAAAGACTGATTACAAAGCGAACAACTGTCCTCTATGAAGATAGTGATTATTGGTCCCTTTTGGTGGTTTTTTGCAATTATATGAGCACATAGATTCATAGATTCATAGATATTTAGGTCAGAAGGGACCATTATGATCATCTAGTCTGACCTCCTGCACAACGCAGGCCACAGAATTTCACCCACCACTCCCACAAAAAAACCTCACACCTATATCTGTGCTATTGAAGTCCTCAAATTGTAGTTTAAAGACCTCAAGGAGCAGAGAATCCTCCAGCAAGTGATCCGTGCCCCATGCTACAGAGGAAGGCGAAAAACCTCCAGGGCCTTCCAATCTGCCCAGGAGGAAAATTCCTTCCCGACCCCAAATATGGCGATCAGCTAAACCCTGAGCATATGGGCAAGATTCATCAGCCAGATACTACAGAAAATTCTTTCCCGGGTAACTTGGATCTTACCCCATCTAAAACCCATCACAGGCCATTGGGCCTATTTACCATGAATATTTAATTACCAAAGCCATGTTATCCCATCATACCATCTCCTCCATAAACTTATCGAGTTTAATCTTAAAGCAAGATAGATCTTTTGCCCCCACTACTTCCCTCGGAAGGCTATTCCAAAACTTCACTCCTCTGATGGTTAGAAACCTTCGTCTAATTTCTAATCTAAATTTCCTAGTGGCCAGTTTATATCCATTTGTTCTTGTGTCCACATTGGTACTGAGTTTAAATAATTCCTCTCCCTCTCTGGTATTTATCCCTCTGATATATTTATAGAGAGCAATCATATCTCCCCTCAACCTTCTTTTAGTTAGGCTAAACAAGCCAAGCTCCCTGAGTCTCCTTTCATAAGACAAGTTTTCCATTCCTCGGATCATCCTAGTAGCCCTTCTCTGTACCTGTTCCAGTTTGAATTCATCCTTCTTAAACATGGGAGACCAGAACTGCACACAGTACTCCAGGTGAGGTCTCACCAGTGCCTTATATAACGGTACTAACACCTCCTTATCCCTACTGGAAATACCTCTCCTGATGCATCCCAAGACGACATTAGCTTTTTTCACAGCCATATCACATTGGCAGCTCATAGTCATCCTATGATCAACCAATACTCCAAGGTCCTTTTCCTCCTCCGTTACTTCTAGTTGATGCGTCCCTAGCTTATAACTAAAATTCTTGTTATTAATCCCTAAATGCATGACCTTACACTTCTCACTATTAAATTTCATCCTATTCCTATTACTCCAGTTTACAAGGTCATCCAGATCCTCCTGTATGGTATCCCTATCCTTCTCTAAATTAGCAATACCTCCCAGCTTTGTATCATCTGCAAACTTTATTAGCACACTCCCACTTTTTGTGCCCAGGTCAGTAATAAAAAGATTAAATAAGATTGGTCCCAAAACCGATCCCTGAGGAACTCCACTGGTAACCTCCCTCCAACTTGACAGTTCACCTTTCAGTAGGACCCGTTGTAGTCTCCCCTTTAACCAATTCCCTATCCACCTTTCAATTTTCCTATTGATGCCCATCTTATCCAATTTAACTAATAATTCCCCATGTGGCACCGTATCAAACGCCTTACTAAAATCTAAGTAAATTAGATCCACTGCGTTTCCTTTATCTAAAAAATCTGTTACTTTCTCAAAGAAGGAGATCAGGTTGGTTTGGCACGATCTACCTTTTGTAAAACCATGTTGTATTTTGTCCCATTTACCATTGACTTCAATGTCCTTAACTACCTTCTCCTTCAAAATTTTTTCCAAGACCTTGCATACTACAGATGTCAAACTAACAGGCCTATAATTACTTGGATCACTTTTTTTCCCTTTCTTAAAAATAGGAACTATGTTAGCAATTCTCCAATCATACGGTACAACCCCTGAGTTTACAGATTCATTAAAAATTCTTGCTAATGGGCTTGCAATTTCTTGTGCCAATTCCTTTAATATTCTTGGATGAAGATTATCTGGGCCCCCCGATTTAGTCCCATTAAGCTGTTTGAGTTTCGCTTCTACCTCAGATATGGTGATGTCTACCTCCATATCCTCATTCCCATTTATCATGCTACCATTATCCCTAAGATCCTCTTTAGTCTTATTAAAGACTGAGGCAAAGTATTTGTTTAGATATTGGGCCATGCCTAGATTATCCTTGACCTCCACTCCATCCTCAGTTTTTAGCGGTCCCACTTCCTCTTTCTTTGTTTTCTTCCTATTTATATGACTATAGAACCTTTTACTATTGGTTTTAATTCCCTTTGCAAGGTCCAACTCTACTTGACTTTTAGCCTGTCTCACTTTATCCCTACATATTCTGACCTCAATAAGGTAGCTTGCCTTACTGATCCCTCCCTTCTTCCACTCCCTATATGCTTTCTGCTTTTTCTTAATTACCTCTCTAAGATGCTTGCTCATCCAGCTTGGTCTACAACTCCTGCCTATGAATTTTTTCCCCTTTCTTGGGATGCAGGCTTCCGATAGCTTCTGCAGCTTTAATTTAAAATAATCCCAGGCCTGCTCTACCTTTAAACCCATAAATTCTTCAGTCCAATCCACTTCCCTAACTAATTTCCTTAATTTTTGAAAGTCAGCCCTTTTGAAATCAAAAACCCTAGTCGCAGATTTATTTTTGTTAATCCTTCCATTCAGTTTGAACTGAATTAGCTCATGATCACTTGAGCCAAGATTATCCCCTACAACCATTTCCTCTATGAGGTCCTCATTACTCACCAAGACCAAATCTAAAATGGCATCCCCTCTAGTCGGTTCAGCAACTACTTGCTGAAGGAATCCATCAGCTATCGCATCTAGGAAAATCTGAGCCCTATTATTATTACTAGCACTCGTCCTCCAGTCTATATCTGGGAAGTTAAAGTCTCCCATGATCACACAGTTTCCATTAGTATTTACTTTATTAAAAACATTAAAAAGGGCTCTATCCATATCCAAATTAGATCCCGGCGGTCTATAGCACACCCCAAGCACTATCCCAGGGGAGGCTCTAATAGTTTTCTTCCCCAATTTAATTTTTGCCCAGACAGACTCAGTCATACCCATTTCATCGCTTCTTATTTCTTTACATTCTATCTTATCATTGATATACAGTGCTACTCCACCACCTTTACCTTTATTTCGGTCTTTCCTAAACAGCACATACCCTTCAATACCTGTAGCCCAGTCATGACTACTATTCCACCAGGTCTCTGTTATACCTATGATATCTGGTTTCACTTCCTGCACCAGTAACTCTAGTTCCTCCATTTTGTTACCTAGGCTCCTTGCATTAGTGTACAAACATCTTAATTTTTGCTGTTTAGCCTCACTCACATTCTGTACCCTATTAGGCACGGTTATTTTACTACCAGTATAACCTATTAGACTTGTATCTACACTGCCCTTCCTCCTACCTACAGCTGTATCCACTCTTACTTCATTTTCTTTCCACTCTATGCTGAATTCTGGCGTGGAGATTACCTGGACATCTCCCGACCATCTCCCCCAAATTCCTAGTTTAAAGCTCTCTTAATCAGTTGTGCCAGCCTCCATCCTAGAAGTCTATTTCCTTCCCTACTCAGATGAAGTCCATCCCGAGAGAACTGTCCTCTATCCATGAATGCCTCCCAATGGCCATACATCCCAAAGCCCTCCTTATAGCACCACTGCCTAAGCCATCTATTGATAGTCATAATCTTGTCACACCTTTGTTGCCCTTCTCTAGGAACAGGCAGAATCCCACTAAAGATCACCTGAGCCTCAATTTCCTTAAGCGTCCTCCCCAGCCTAGCATAGTCTCCCTTAATACTTTCCAGCGAGAATCTAGCCGTATCATTTGTTCCCACATGAAGGATAATTAGGGGATTCTTTCCCGCTCCCTTTAGAATCCTTTTCAACCTCAGGTCTACATCCCGTATCTTAGCACCCGGAAGACAGCACACCCTCCTATTTTCTGGATCAGCTCTGGTTACAGGCCTATCTATTCTTCTCAGTAAAGAGTCCCCAATCACATAGACCTGCCTTTTCCTAGTGACGGTGCTATTCTCCAGTCTATCCCCTGTTCCCTCTGGCTGCAAGTTCTTTCCATTCCCATTCTCCCTTGTAATCCTTTTTAACCCATCCTGTATCCTATTGGGGCTCATATTTGGTGTAATCTCCATTAACTCTTCCCCTTTTCCTATAGGACTAACCTCTCTTCTCTTCTTCCTTGCCCTGTCACCCTCAGTGACTACCTGCTGAGCCCCTTCTTCATTTTCCAACTCTGCAAACCTATTCTTAAGCTCTATTTCTCCTTCACTAGCCCGCCTTTTCCTCTGCCTAGTTCTTTTAGTCACATGCTTCCACTGACCACTTTCCTCACCCAGTCTCCCCTCAGAATTCCCTAGTCCTGCTTCCATCTGCAAGTCTGAGCTTTTCCCTTCAGATACCTCATGTCTTTGCTCCATAATCTGCTCAAACCCCTTCCTAAACTCTACCAGACTTTCCACCTGCATCTCCAAACCTCGGATCTTTTCCTCCATCAGCTCTATCAGATGGCACTTCATGCAGACAAAACTCTTACCAGGTGCCCCCTCCAGGATCATGTACATACCACAGCTTCCACATCCAGTCATCTTCATTGTGTCATCTGCTACATGGGTCACTCCCACTGCCACCTCTGTATCTGTCATATCCTTTCCACCTAAATCCTGTTAATCTGGGGAACACAAACCACACCAAAACACCACCACCCACAGCAAAACCAAACCCCACACAAGCACCACAAGACAAACTCCCCTGTTTACAGCTCTGTTTGCTGGCTCCTGTGCCGCTGCAGCTGTCTGTGCCGCTGCCTGACTGGCTGCTACCTTAACTAGGACCCCTAGTCAGTGAAGCCCCGCCCCCTAATCAGGGCTCAGCTTCTCTCCCAGCACAAAGCCCCTACAAGCCTCTACACATACAAATACTACCAATACAAAACCAAGCACACACAAATACCTTCTCCTCCAACAGAACTCCCACTCAAACTCCCCTGTTTACAGCTCTGTTTGCTGGCACATGAAGGCAACCCTTTGATTTTTACTTGTGTTACATTCTACAGTGTGCGGTAAATAAATAAAAGCATTGATAGTTTGTGTTTTGGCCACGGTAAATGCAGAGTTGGGGGAAAAAAATCGATACAATTTTCTTTTATTGCTGCCATTTCAAATATCTAGTTGATCTGAATACGAAAAGAATATAGTGGCTTGATTTATTATATCAAGCATTTCCAGGGTGAATAAACAAGCTTTATTGGTTATTTTATACATCTAGATATGGTATTTAATGGCTATTTAAGCAACAATCCAACTGCCAACTACAGCAAGGAAATATGTCAGACCTCATAGCTATGAATTATGCTGTCAGAATAGGCCTATACTCTGCTAATGTAAATAGGACTTTGCTTCAAAAGCTGTGAATGTTGGGTATGGAGAGATTGCCTGCTTCCATCACACGGCCCAAACTGCTTTGCGGCCTGGGCCTAGCTCTTCCTCCAGCCAAGAGGACTGAAGTATCCAAGTGACACAAGTGTAGTGGACAATGATAGGATAACAGTTGTGTTTATAGATGTAGAGCAAGCAAGGAAGGAGAAATAGGAGTGGGCCTGTTAGCTGAAAGAAGACAGAGAGAGATGGACTCTTACCTGGACTATGGTTGGTGTTCTAGCAAAATGGATGTGCTGTTGCAAGGACCACGTACATAGCTTCACTTAGGCCTGGATCCACAAAGGGACTTCGGCGTTGTGACGCGGAGCGTGGCAATGCCAAACTTTTAGGTGCCTAGAAAATCACTGGGATAAGAACAGAATCCACAAGCCTGAATTTGGCACCCGGGCTCCCTCTACAATGAATGGGGAGAAATAGGTACCTCAGAATGTGACCCACAAGAGCCACCTCCCCACCTAAGCTAACCTGTGGGAGATGCCAATGAGTGGGATGTGTTCTAAGCCTCGACCTGCTCATGACGTTTGGCACCTGAGTCAGTGCTACAGGGAGCTACCTCTCTCTGCCAGCAACTCTCAGCCACGAACCCCTCTCCTGGGGACAGGCAGTGGGGGCACCTAAGCTGATTCTTGCAAGAATAGTGTAGGCCCCTTTCTAATGCCACACAAAATGGTTGAAGTGCAAAAAGGCAGCTGCTGTTACAAGCTTTAGCCCAGTGCTTAGAGCACTTGCCTGGGATATGAGACCCCAGTTCAGTTCCCCCTCTGCTTGACAAGGAAAAAGGTTTTGGCCAGGGGTTTTGCAGAGCCAGCTGACAAGGTGCCACTCCCTGATTTCCGGAAGCTAGAAGTCTGCTTCTCTGCTCTGTTGCACAAGTTATACAAGTTACACACCAGAGTGACTCCATTCTGTTAGCACGGTGACAGCAGCATAAGATCAGTGCAACGGAGTGGGGAAGCTAGTTCTAGAAACGCCCATAAGAATCTAAACTTTGACTTACTTTTGAGTCTGTTTCTACCCCTTTTCCTTGCAAAAGCCTTGAAAAGGCTAGCAGATTTAGAGTGGTCACTGGAGTTGCCAGGGACCAGCTGCTTGGCTCCACCACCATGTACCAAGGTTAATTGGACCCACAAGATCCCCTGTCCCCTGAGACACAGTTTATGTAAGATAAGTCCACTACTTCTGGGGTGCACCTCAAAGAATCATCACACTAACCCACTCCCCTGTGCTTGGCCTGGCCCTCTCATAGTGGACAGGATCTAGTTAGCTTTGGGGGAGGGAGCAGGCCCATTTTGCAAGCCCATTTTGCAGGCCCATCCAAATGTGCAAAGGCCATTCCAGCTCTGCCATTATGGGCCATTAAGTGAATGCAATGCATGTGTCTGTACAGCTGCATCAGTATCCTCTGTGCTTTAAGTCCCACTTTCTCCTGGGCAAATAACATAAAGGAATTGTACACTGCTGCAGTTCTTCACAATGACCCATTCCATGTTCAAATGTGTACGTCTGGCTCTATGGAGGGAGCTTTTGTGCCTGTCTGAAATGTTCATCTACAAGTGTAATGAATGTGTAACCCACCGGTGAGTGTACAGTGTATGTGTAACACAGGCCTCTCATCTTTACCATGGCAAGCACATTTCACATAGTTTTTGTCTCCTGCTGCTTTCTTGCTCACATCAAGACATAATAGCAGGGTTATACCACTGGCCTCTGGATCAGAACAGTGATAGCGAGTGCACAATGTGGAAAGATATTAAAGAAGCCCCAGAATCTAATAAAAGAGTAATCACTTGCAACTTCAATTCTCCATCCATTAACTGGTCAAATTTCACATTGGGATGTAATTTAGAGAAGCAATTTCTCAGCCTCATGAACAGTTGTTTCTTGGAACATCTAGTTCTGCAGCACGCAAGAGGAGAGAGTGTCCTAGCAGGAGTTGATTCAAGAAGTAACCACTGTGTAAGGATGATCACTATATAATTAGCTTGTGGGAGGGATCATAGCCCTGTCACACAACTGTTGAAAGGGGTAATTGTAAAGGCTGTCTTGACATCCCAGCAAAGTCTGCTTGGGACAATTATTAACCTTTGCAGTAAGGCAAATCCCCGCACAGTGCCAGTCTGAGAATACGTCACTGTCCTTCCCATGGTCTCTTGGATGGTCTGCATATAACTTTTGGTTACTTCTCATCTGCAGCTATAATGATGCTCCCTTCCCCTGACTCTGTTGTGAGATTTACTGCTTCTCTATGTCTTCGGCCAATGGAGAAAGAAAATACTTGCTCCATTGCGTTCAGTTAGCAGTGAATCTTTGCCAAGTGCTGACCAGATCAGCACTTTGATTGAAATGTCTCTTCCAAGTCCACGTACAAAAGGCCTGCTTAGTCTGAGGATGACTTATGCTTGGATCAGTATGCAAAGATGAGTGCGCTCCACCTGGGTGGAGTGCGTACAGCTCATTGACCTGTGCTTCACAAAAGAGATGCTTGTAACTGACAGAAATCTAGCCTGTTGGTGTCTCTGGGCCTCTTTCTATAATGCCACACAATGGAGTTGATTTCCCCATGCTGGAAGCTAAGCCGTTTCATGTTCCCTTCAGAGCGTTTGGATGAGGGCTGATGAACTCATTTTGGATCATTTCAACCCCACTTGACTATCTTGGCCCCCGCTCTGCGTTCCTTATTCGCACTGTGTTGCACTTACTTATTCCAGCATTCTCAGGGACTTCGGTGGCAGTCTCTGTGGACCATACACTACTCAATGAGGGGGGGGGGGGGGAGGAAGGAGCAGAGAGGGAGTTAAAGGAAAATTCTTAGGAAGATATTACTGCCCAGTTGGGGCAGCCCAGCTTTGGGACATTTCTTGTATCTCATCTAATCAATGGTCTGCCATTGCAGGGACCTCGAGCTTGTGTGTTGTTCCTCCATCTCTCCAGTTCTCTGCCTTAGCAGTCTCCTGAGGGCTGAAATGCTTTGATCTAAATTTAGGGGTATCTGGATAAAAATTAATTGCTTGTGTTAATTGCAGGAGGTCAGACTAATGATCTAATGGTCCCTCCTGGCACATACGTAAACCACTGCTTATTTCACTCATCCTAATCAGCTCACTGTTACCTGATCCTTCCCCATCTGTCCGTTTTAGCCTCCTCTAATACTTAGATTATAAAAATGTTCCAGAAATGTTGTTTCTGGTTTTCATCCACATTTCTTTTTCACCAGAATTTTCAAGCCAGTCATCAGTGATATCTTGGTTGTAAGAGACACGGCAGATTTCTGCTCGGAATTTGTTGTCATTAAGTCCAAATTCATCAGAACTGACGCTCCTAAATCCAGCCAAAACTCCTGGCCCCATTACATGTAGTACCAGCAGACCTGACCATCACTTCTGGGTTTAAGGCAGGACTGAGGGAGACCCTGTGTGGTGACAGGAGGCAGCAAGGGCCACGGTTAGCCTGGGAACTAGACAGAACCAGTGGGGAGGGTCATTACCAAGTTCAGTTTTGCCTCCATATACCGTGTTGATCCGTGGTGAAGTCCACAGGAGTTAAGGGCACTTAGGACTAGATCTTGGAAGTTTTCAGTGGAAGCTAGGACACTCAATACCTCTGAGAATCTAGGCCCCAGCCCCTCCCTGGAGGAGGCCCGATACCTGGCTGCCAGCACAGCAGTTGCTACCTCCCAAGTATCCGCCTCCCTCAAAACTACTTGGGGTCCTGAAATGGCTCCTCTGATTAAATAGCTAGGTCTTGATGGTAACACAATAATATTGTTCTCTAAGGAACCATTTCGCCTTAGGCAGCCTGCCAGCCACCTTCAGCCAAGCTGGGCAGAAAAGCTGATTTAGCACGGTGCTATCCTTGCTGGAACATTGCTGGATTCGTTCATTTGCACTTTGAGAGTGGCCTCTTTTGGGTGAAGGATATGGCCATCAAATGAAATTGGATGGCCCACGTGTGGGCAGGGAACTTGGAGATTAAATGTCAAGGAAACAGAGAAGGCTTGAAAGCATGAGCAGCAAAGGGAGATGAAATTTCCTCAGCTGCTGTAACAATACCTTAGTGAAGGTCTTTTGCTGCTGTATCAGTGCAAAGACAGCTCCACGATGAGATGTTCTGTGCCATTGGTCCACTATGGGTGGGTGGGATTGTATCTCTAAATAAGACATCTCTGCTCAAGGTATATTGCCAGTTAATTACCACCAACCTAAAAGATGTGTTCAGGGTAGTCAGGGTTATTCATCTCTGATTAACTAGAGTTAGGTCTGATGAGCCAGCCAGTTACATTTTCCACCTGGGAAAAAGGCTAAGCCCGGAGATAAGTGACAGATGAGTACATCAGAGACAGAGAAGAGGTAATTCCTAGTGCAACATGTCTCCCTTAGAGATGGACTGAAGCTGTGAGGATGTTCAGACCTAATCAGAGCTTCCTAAGAGTCTGGCAGTGCTCGGATGTGAGGTGTTGGTTCTGACCCATTTCTGGTTGCAGTAAGGAATAACAGTGGGAAATCTATTAGATGGTTTTAGAAAGAACCTGGACAAATTGCCCATGGAAGCTGGTGGGAGATATTTGCAGCCATTGAGGGGTTCACTCCCAATGCAGGATGATCCTTCACCAGCTTGGTCGGCCAAGACAAATGCATATTCCTGCATCCCTCCGAGCTGGCCTGGCTTCCCCAGATTGTTCTTGAGGTCACAATGCAGGGCCGGTGCAAGGAGATTTCATGCCCTAGGTGAAACTTCCACCTTGCACCGCCCCCACCCCTTGGCATCTCCCCACCCTAAGGCGCCCCACCACGGCAGCTCCCCGCTGCCCCCTCCTTCCCCTCGGGCTGGGGAGTCCCCCCTGCGGCAGCTCCCCGCCCCCCCTCCCCTCGGCCCGGGGAGCCGCGTGCAGCAGCTCCCCGCCCCAACTCACCTCTGCTCCGCCTCCTCCCCGAGCACGCTGCCGCTTCTCCCGCCTCCCAGGCTTGCAGCACCAACCAGCTGATTGGCGCGTAAGGCCGGGAGGGAGTGAAGCAGAGCGGGGCGGTGCTCAGGGGAGGAGGCAGAGAAGAGGTGAGCTGGGGCAGGGAGCAGTTCTCCTGTGGGTCTCCCCCCCGGTTACTTGCTCCAGGCGGCCCTCCCCACGCACCCCTGCCCCAGCTCACCTCCACTCCACTGCCGCCCCCAACCACTTGGTGCCCTAGGCGACTGCCTAGTTCGCCTAGTGGTTGCACCGGCCCTGTCACAATGGCAGGGATGAAGAAAGCTGTTCAGAAAATTAAAGACCCAAAGAACATCTCTGTGCAGCTCAAAAGCTTGTCTCTTTCACCAAAAGAAGTTGGTCCAATTAAAAAAAAGTTATTACCTCGCCTACCTTGTCCTCCAGGAACCCAAAAGCCCTTTTCCTTCCCTACCTTGAACTAATGCCCATTTCTAGAGATCCATATTGTTCTAGAGACCCCACTGGCAGGCGAGCTGCCCAATGCAGCAGTGCCCAGGTGATGGCCCCAGTTTGCAAGGACACATGTGCATGGTGTCTGATGTGCATGGATACATGATGAAGCTGAACCCAGGGATGTAGTAAGAAGAAATGCAGCCTCGATCAACCAGCATTTCTGGGCCTCCTTCCCAGGGCATCCCAGCACACACAGAGAGCCTGGAAAATCTGACAAGTGAAATTCAGAACATTTCCCTTTGATTTTTTTTCCAACCACAATGAAAATTTTCACAAAAGTTTTTCAATTTGGTTGAAATTTTTCATTTTTTTCAGTGAAAAAATTCAGGATGAAAATTTGATAGTTTTCAGAAACACATTTATTTTGGGAGGGAGGAACCCTACCCCCTTTCACTATTTTTTTAAAAACTTCCCACCTACCTTTTCCAGTGGCAACAAAAAGGTTTTAGTCCATGAGGAAAAGTGTTTTTTCCCTGCACCAAACTGAAACAAATGTACAAGGAGTCTACATTTTCCTTGAAAATCTGAAAAATGTCACTGGAAATTTGGAATCAATTGAGTTTATTTATTCATTTTACCAGCTGTGCTGCCAGGTGACCTGCTGAGCTAACTTATGCCAGCCTTCGGACACAAGCACACTATCTCCTTTTCCACAGCTGTAACAGATGGAGGAATGGGCCAGAGCAGCAAGCGGGTTGGAGTCTCACCAAAAGTAGCATGACAGGGCAGTGGAACAGCATGGAAGTAAATTGGGAATCTCTGGGCTGGGGCAAGGTTTCCTCCATATTTATTTTCCCAAGGCTTTCTGCATGACGCAGCCATGACTGCTGACTGCCTCGATATGCTGAGGGAGGGATGTGATGGAAGGAGGAGGACAGCCAATGGTTCAAAACGGGCCATTGATTTTGAGCACTGACATTTTTGAGATACCTACTCTAGAAGGAAGAGGCCCTGAAACATAAGCCCTTGTATCAGAGGCTTGGTATGAGGCCTGAGACCTGGGCTAAAGTAATGGTCAAAACTTGCTGATATAAAGCAAAGTCAGGCTGTGAGCTCGGAAAGGCCTGCTCACAGAACCTGGCAAGAACAGGGCTGATATTGCAGAAACACACATTCCTAAGTCGTGCTAGGCATAAGAATAGACACACAAACGCATTCCAGAAGGGTGCTACCAGAACGCCCTGCTACCAGCACATTCCCCAAAGGTAACAGGAACACACTGACCCATCCTAAAGATAAGGTCAGAATGACAGCGTGATGGATAGAGATGTTTTGATTGAACCAACAGGTACAAGGTAATGGGTGGCACCCAAATACGTCAGAGGGTGGCACCTAGCTACGTCGGAGGGTGACACCCAAATACATCAGAGGGGCAATACGTAACTTGTTTGTATCAGTGTATAAAGATGTATCTCAGAGGGAGTGTCTTTGCCTGGACTTGCGGGGGAACGGAAAGTACCACCGTTCACTGTGCTGGTCCATTGTTACTGGCGTACATGTGCTAATGGTCCTGTAGAGTCCACGGGATACTAGGACTGTGCCCCGTTGACAATAAACCTGGCTGGGTGCCTTCGCTCAAAACCGAGTCTGCGAATTTATTGGGCAGTTTAATTGCGGTCGGCAATCTCCGCTATCTGAGCAGAGCTGAGACAGCATGGTGAATGAACACACTGGCCGCCAACATCTGACCTCACCTACTAAGTTTATGGCCTGTTTGTTAGCAAAGAACCTTCACAACAAACTGCTGATAGAGGCTGACAGCAACAAGCAGCTGGGATCCAGTGGTGCAGCGGGAGGCTGAAGGACTTTGCAGTCCTTCTCCCCACCCCTCAAACACAGCTGGGGTCCCAATACACTTTTACTGGTGTATAGCAGGAACAATTCCATGAGAATCAGTGGACTTGCACCGGGATAAAACCAGTTCACGCAATCAGGCCCTTTGTATTTGGAACAAGTGAAGTAATGTTTTCTGAAGAACTGTGCCATGAACCTTCCCTCAGCTTCTTAAATTGACCCTCCATCTGTGTGACAACCCCAGCTTAGACAAACAGCAGAGTTTGAACCCAGGACCTACAATGATAAAAACAGGAGATTCTGCCATCGGAACTACAGGAGATTTGTAAGTAGGAGACTATAAAACTCTTATGTGCAACAGCCACTGGAAGCGGACAAAATCCACACTCTGTACGTGGGAGGGGCGGAGTGGACGGGCATCGGTCATATTTCATGTGTAGGCAGCAATTTTTAGCAATCCGAAATGCTAAGGCTGGCTCAACAAACAGAGTCATGTTTTGTAGGTAAGTTACACACATCCATGATTTCTTTTTATACAACAAAGTCTCATAGCCTCTCTCTCTTCCTGCACTTTGTTATTTTGTTATTAACTCACTGTACTTTCTTTCCATTTGAAGTGAGAAGCTAAAATCAGTTTTGTATCTCTGCCTCTTCAAACTTCCACCTAAATTGTTTTAGGGCTCATCTCCTAACCCAGAGGGGTTTTGCCAGGAGTACCTCATTGCAAAAATATTTATATCCCCATTTCATTCAGCTATAAAGCTCACCCGTCTGCACAACTGGGGTCAACACACATTGCTACCTTATTGAGAGAGTCCATCCCAGACCAACTCCTTGAGTCATTGTTTACCAAGTGAGCTGTCTGTCACGATGTAACAAAAGCCACTCTTTGGATCCTTATTTGCCAGTTGAAGTGTAACCAATTATTTTTCTCCCCTTTTGTTGCAAGTAATAATCAACTGCTCAAAGCTAAGCAACTGCTTTTGTATGAACACTCTTCAGTTGTAAGATCCCAGGTAGTGGGTCTGATTCCACAGCAATAGTGGTTACACCAAGAAAAGCCAAAATAAAAAGCAACAGAGCATAAAAGCAGAAAGGGGTTTGATATGATATTCAAAGCCCACGCTCTGTTGGGGGTGGAGGGGAGCTTTTCCCTTCCAAATTTCAGTGCTAATATTCCTGGATAATGCACATCCAGAAATCTAGCTTTTTAAAATTTGGTTCTTCTTCCTAAATCACGAAGAATTAGCACTTGCATTAATCATCTACAGTTGCACTCATCAAATATTAACCAGACCTAGTTGGCAGAGGAAGGGAGGTCTGGGTATAGCTCTATAGATACATATCCAGTTCTTTACTGTGCTAGAGTATTCCAGCGTGACCATTAGCAAGTCAGTTGGGGACAGATTCTCAAAATACTCAGCATCCACAGCTGCAGCCGGATTTTCACAAGAGCTAAGTACCCAATGTACTGAACCCATTTGGAAATCTGGCCCTAAGGGACCAACCCAAATGCCTGCTGATTTCAATGGTGCAGGAGTGGGTCAGTAAACTCTGTCTCTCAATTCCCCCTGAGGAAAAGGAGGATAACAACTCTCTTTCACCTTGCCAAGGTGTTGTGAGAGGAAAAATCCATCAATACTAGGGAGATGTTCACATACTAAGCTGATGAGAAAATGAAAATGAAAGAGTCCCATTCAATTACATCACAAGAAGGCCAACAACTAAAAAGTGACAAATTTTATAAATGCTTGTCTATAGATGTTAGAAGTCTAAACACTAAGATGCGTGAACTGAGTGCCTGGTATTAAATGAGAATATTGATATAATAGGCAACACAGAAACTTAGTGGAATGAGGATAATCAGTGGGACACAGTAATAGCAGGGTACAAAATATATAGGAATGACAGAGTAGGTTGTGCTGGTGACGGAGTGGCACTATATGGGAAAGAAAGCATAGAGTTGAATATAGTAAAAATCTTAAACAAATCAAACTGTACCATGGAATCTCTATGGATAGAAATTCCATGCTGGAACAATAAGAATATAGCAGTAGGGATATACTGCCAACCACCAGGCCAGGATGGTGATGGTGATTGTGAAATGCTCAGGGAGATTAAAGAGGTTTAAAAATAGAAAACTTAATAATAATGGGGGATTTCAACTATCCCCATATTGACTGGGTACAAGTCACCTCAGGACAGGATACAGAGAGAAAGTTTCTAGATGCCATTAATAACTGCTTCTTGAAGCAGCTAGTCCCAGAACCCACAAGGGGAGAGGTTTCATAGTACCAGCTGTGTGTATACACAAAAAGAAAAGGAGGACTTGTGGCACCTTAGAGACTAGCTCATTTATTTGAGCATAAGCTTTCGTGAGCTACAGCTCACTTCATCAGATGCATGTAGTGGAAAATATAGTGAGGAGATTTTATATACACAGAGAACATGAAACAATGGGTGTTGCCATACACACTGTAACAAGAGTGATCAGGTAAGGTGAGCTATTACCAGCAGGAGAGCGGGGGGTGGGGAGGAACCTTTTGTAGTGATAATCAAGGTGGGCCATTTCCAGCATTTGACAAGAACATCTGAGAAAAAGTAGGGGGGGAAAATAAACATGGGGAAATAGTTTTACTTTGTGTAATGACACATCCACTCCCAGTCTTTATTCAAGCCTAAATTAATTGTGTCCAGTTTGCAAATTAATTCCAATTCAGCAGTCTCTCGTTGGAGTCTGTTTTTGAAGTTTTTTTGTGAAGAATTGCCACTTTTAGGTCTGTAATCGAGTGACCAAAGAGATTGAAGTGTTCTCCGACTGGTTTTTGAATGTTATAATTCTTGACATCTGATTTGTGTCCATTTATTCTTTTACGTAGAGACTGTTCAGTTTGGCCATGTACATGGCAGAGGGGCATTGCTGGTACATGATGGCATATATCACATTAGTAGATGTGCAGGTGAACAAGCCTCTGGTAGTGTGGCTGATGTGATTAGGCCCTATGATGGTGTCCCCTGAATAGATATGTGGACACAGTTGGCAACGGGCTTTCTTGCAAGGATAGGTTCCTGGGTTAGTGTTTTTGTTGTGTGGTGTGTGGTTGCTGGTGAGTATTTGCTTCAGGTTGGGGGGCTGTGTGTAAGCAAGGGTTGTCCTGTCTCCCAAGATCTGTGAGAGTGATGGGTCGTCCTTCAGGATAGGTTGTAGATCCTTGATGATGCCCTGGAGAGGTTTTAGTTGAGGGCTGAAGGTGATGGCTAGTGGCGTTCTGTTATTTTCTTGGTTGGGCCTGTCCTGTAGTAGGTGACTTCTGGGTACTCTTCGGTCTCTGTCAATCTGTTTCTTCACTTCAGCAGGTGGGTATTGTAGTTGTAAGAATGCTTGATAGAGATCTTGTAGGTGTTTGTCTCTGTCTGAGGAGTTGGAGCAAATGCGGTTGTATCATAGAGCTTGGCTGTAGACAATGGATTGTGTGGTGTGGTCTGGATGAAAGCTGGAGGCATGTAGGTAGGCATAGCGGTCAGTAGGTTTCCGGTATAGGGTGGTGTTTATGTGACCATCGCTTATTAGCACCGTAGTGTCCAGGAAGTGGATCTCTTGTGTGGACTGGTCCAGGCTGAGGTTGATGTTGGGATGGAAATTGTTGAAATCATGGTGGAATTCCTCAAGGGCTTCTTTTCCATGGGTCCAGATGATGAAGATGTCATCAATGTAGCATGAGTAGAGTAGGTGCATTAGGGGACGAGAGCTGAGGAAGTGTTGTTCTAAGTCAGCTATAGGCTTGAATAAAGAAGGAGTAGATGTGTCATTATACAAAGTAAAACTATTTCCCCATGTTTATTCCATCCCCTTTCCCGCCGTTCCTCACACTTTCTTGTCAACTGCTGGAAATGGCCCATCTTGATTATCAGTACAAAAGGTTTTTTCTCTCCTGCTGCTAATAGCTCACCTTACCTGATCACTCTTGTTACACTGTGTATGGTAACACCCATTGTTTCATGTTCTCTGTGTATATAAAATCTCCCCACTGTATTTTCCACTGCATGCATCCGATGAAGTGAGCTGTTGCTCACCAAAGCTTATGCTCAAATAAATTTGTTAGTCTCTAAAGTGCCACAAGTCCTCCTTTTCTTTTTACAAGGGGAGAGGCAATTCTTGATTTATTCCTAAAGGGAGCAGGGGATCTGCTCCAAGAGGTGACTATAGCTGGACCACTCAGTAATAGCAACCACAGTATAACTAAATTTAACATCATTGTGGGTGGGTGGGGCAGAGAAATACCAAAGAAGCCCACCACAGTAGTATTTAACTTCCACAAAAATGAGAAAGCTATTTACACAGAAATTAAAAGGAACAGTCACCAGAGTAAAATGCCTGCAAGCTGTATGGACATTCTTTAAAAACACCATAATAGATGCTCAACTTAAATGTGTCCCCCCAAATTAAAACAAAAATAGTAAGAGGGGCAAAAATACCCCAACAATGCCTCCAGGGCTAAATAACAGAGTAAAAAGACGTCCTTTAAAACTGGAAGTTAAATCCTACCGAGAAAAATAGAAAGGAGCATAAACTCTGGCAAGTCAAGTCTAAAAATATAATTAGGCAGGCCAAAAAATAATTTGAAGAGCAATTAGCAAATGACTCAAAAGCAAACAGAGTCCTCACATCTGCTGCTCCCACATATCGGGAAAAAAAAGCAAGCTCATCTAAGTCTATTTCAGCAACCAAGTCCAGAATTCTCACGTTTAAAGAGGCTAAGGCTGCAGTTCAGAAAGCCACCAGAGAATGTGCCCAGAAGTACTGGCAAGACCTGTGCAAAAAGATTCAGATCTGCTTTGAAAGAGGGGACCTACTTGGTACGCTTAACAGAATTAAAGAGGAAATGGGTCCACCTTGTAAAAAGACCGCAAACCTGAAAGTGAAATATGGTACCATATTGACTGACAGGCAAGAACAATTTGACTGATGGACTGAGCATTACAAAGAACTCTACTCAAAGGATGCCACTATCTGTGATACTGCCTTAGCTGCCATTCCTCAGCTTCCAGTGATGCAGGAGCTGGACCAAAGACCAACTCTTGAAGATGTAGAGAAGACTTTCAAAGAGACGGTGCCTGGGAAAGCAGCAGGCAATGACCAGATACGTCTGGAGTCCCTAAGGGCTGGGGGAGGAAGCTGATGAGGGACATGTATACACTTCTCTGCACCTGTTGGGAAAACATCCATAAACTGTATCTCAGGATCTGAAAGATGCAAAGATAAATCATTCTATATAAAAATAAAGGAAACACAGCAAATGGCAACAACTATTGATGGATATATCTGCTCAGTGAAGTCAGCAAGGTGCTTGCAAGATTCCTGCTGAAAGGACTCCAAGTCCTTGCTGAGAGAATACACCCGGAGAGACAGTGTGAGTTCAGAGCTGGAT
Organism: Chelonia mydas; assembly: GCF_015237465.2. NCBI lineage: Eukaryota > Metazoa > Chordata > Testudines > Cheloniidae > Chelonia > Chelonia mydas. The sequence continues at coordinate 14,183,904 of NC_051259.2, read as the reverse complement.
GCTCTATGACTGACCTGTCCTTCACATTGTGCTTGTTGCAAGAAAAAAGCAGTGAACAACAGGCAGATCTCTAAGTAGCATTTGTTGACCTGAAAAGGCCTTTGACACGATTATCAGGAATGGCATCTATAAGATCCTGTTGAAAATTGGCTGGCCACAGAAGGTGCTGTCCCTATTCAAGGAGCTCCACGAAGGAATGAAGGCAACCATCCAGTATGAAAATGAAACATCATCTGAGTTTAGTATTGATACTGGCATGAAGCAAGGCTACATCTTAGCACCCACTGGCTTTGGCATCTTCTTTTCTATTCTTCTTAACTACACCTTTGGAAATGATCAATCTGGCGTACTAATTGAACCGAGGATGGATGGCAGCTCGTTTAACATCAGATGATTCCAGAGCAGAAGGCATGTCCTCGAGCTCACTATTTGGGTTCTGCTTTTCACAGATGATACTGCTTTCATCTCTAATTCACCTGATGATCTGCAGGTCATGATGAACACGTGTTCTGATGTATGCACCAAGTTTGGCATGGTAATCAGTATCAAGAAAACAGTTATGTCACAAGGTACCAACATTCCACCTAAAATCTATATCAATGATGAAGCTCTGGACCAATAGTATCACTTCTGCTATCTCGGTTCAATTCTTACCAGTTCACTTAACCTGTTTGCTAATAATGGCAAAGCTTCTGTTACCTTTGTCAAACTTACCTTACGTGTTTGGAATAATAAGTTGCTAACCCTGAACACAAAGGTGTCTGTTTATCAGGCTTGTGTCCTTAGTACCCTCCTTCAAGGTTGTGAAATCTGGGTTACGTACCCCAAGCAGGAGCAGAGATTGAACAGTTTCCACTTCCACTGTCTTAGAAAAATTCTTGGAGTTACTTGGGACCAACAGATCACCAACAATGAGATCCTTGAGAGAACCAGCCTGCAGACTATGCCGGACCTTTGCAGACTTTGCTGTCTGGGACACATGGAGCATATGCCTCAAGATCTTCTGTGGAAGGTTGTGCTCTATGGCCAACTTAAGAACTGCCCATGATGCAGAGGAAGGCCATAGCTCAGATACAGTGACAAGGTCAAGCAAGGGCTCAATTCAGTATTCCCACTGATAACTGGGAAAATCCTGCACGCTCTCACTCAGTTTGGAGAAGGTGGCTTAAGACTGGTGCAGTCACCGTGGAGAGTCATCAGAGAGCCCAGGCTGAGCCCGCAGGTGAGCCAGGAAGCAGAGTGTGCTCCACCCTCCATATGGCAAGGGGAGCTGTTGCCACTGTGGGAAGGTTTGCTGCTCGCACATCAGGCTCTTTTCCCATACCATTGCTAAGCACCACAGCATTAGTCTGTGCAATTCATTGCTACAAGATGTTGTTGAGGCCTTGCATTCAGCAGGATCCAGGATTTGCCCCCCGAGGAGAGGATAATAAAAAGAATAAACCATACATGACAGATATTAGTCATACTGCTTACTGCACTGCTCAGATCCTATGATGAATAGGGCAATGTAAAATCTATAAAGCATAGAAGAGAGGCCCGGACATTTATCTGGATAATGATAATGTCCAGAATCATCATAAAAAGGGTTTAAAACGTATTAAACAAGATTTCTAGAAGTGATATAAACCCTCAGGCTTCAGGTCTCAAGACAACCTCGAACTCTTGGGAGTCAGGAGGAAAGTTCCTTAGAGGAAAATTCTCCCATGACTTCCAACTGCACAAGTTTTTGCACCTTCCTCAGATGCATCTAGTACTGACCACTATAGGAGACAGGAAGATACCACTGGTCCGATCAAGTATAGCAATTCCTATATTTCTGCAATTCATCTCCACAAACTTGTGGCATGGAAGAGAGCAAGTGTTTCTTCAAGAACAAATTCTAGGGGATGGTAACTAGGGCTTTGTCTTCTCTGCAAGCAAAAAAATAGCTAGGGGATGGTAACTAGGGCTTTGTCTACTCTGCAAGCCAGGGGTGTGATTCCCCAGCTCCTGTACACATACTTGTGATAGCTCTCATAGCGCTAGCATGAGTATAACTTGCAGAATATTTGCCATAGCACTGGTAGTGGCAGCAGAAGCATGGCTGAGACATGTATAGACCTGTCTGAAACCACTGGGTATGTACTCGGCACAGCTCAGTTTCCAGTACTGCTACCCATGCTACTGCAGCTACATTGCTATAGATACTCGGGCTAGTTTGTTGAAAGCTAGTGTTTGTATGTATCCATGAGCAGGGCAATCACGCCCCCAGCTTGCAGTGTAGACAAAGCCCTAGTTACCATCCCCTAGCTATTTTTTTACAAGGATGTTTAAGCTTCATCCTTCACTCCCTGCTGAGATATTGATAAATGTATGTATTAATTTAGTATTTCAGTTGTGTATTTTTTTTGTAGTTAATTACATAGCAACTTAATTTATCTTTTGTCAATTTGTTTTTCCCCTCAATAAATGATCTGCCAACAATCCGTTATTTTTAATTAGCCTGCAGCAAATGTCTCCAGGAATGTAAATCAAATGCTTATTTAAACCATTAATTGGAAAAAAAAATAGAGAGAGCATTGGAATTCGTACTGTGTTCTTAGCTTTTTTCTTTCTTTTTCTGTAAGGATTATGACAAACCAGCGCCTGCAGCAAGGAATTGACAGCAGAGCTGGATAATCAGAGGGAAACAGAAATCCACAAAAAAAGAAACAACACAGTTTTCTAGCAAGGCAGCTAATAAATGCCAACTGCAGAAAAATGAAAATTTCTGGTGAAAGTTTCTACTCTTGACAATATAAAACAGTTCATGTTTTACCTCATAAGAACATAAGAATGGCCAGACTGGGTCAGACCAAAGGTCCATCTAGCTCAATATCCTGTCTTCCGACAGAGGCCAATGCCAGGTGCCCCAGCGGGAATGAAGAGAACAGATCATCATCAAGTGATCCATCCCCTGTCACCCATTCCCAGCTTCTGGCAAGCAAAGGCTAGGGACACCACCCTGCCCATCCTGGCTAATAACCATTGATGGATCTATCCTCCATGAATTTATCTAGTTGTTTTTTGAACCCTGTTATAATCTTGGCCTTCACAACATCCTCTGGCAAAATCTGCTGCCTATTAATTCCATTTGGTGACCCCTAGTTCTTGTGTTATGAGAAGGAGTAAATAACACTTCCTTATCTACTTTCTCTATGCCAATCATGATTTTATAGACCTCAATCATAACCCCCCTTAGCCGTCTCTTTTCGAAGCTGAAAAGTCCCAGTCTTATTAATCTCTCCTCATATGGAAAGTGTTCCATACCCCTAATCATTTTTGTTGCCCTTTTCTGTACCTTTTCCAATACCTCTATTCTTGTCCCCATAAATTTCCCCTTATTTTCTGGTTTCAGAGTAGCAGCCGTGTTAGTCTGTATTCGCAAAAGGAAAAGGAGTACTTGTGGCACCTTAGAAAGTAACAAATTTATTTGAGCATAAACTTTCGTGAGCTACAGCTCACTGCATCGGATGCATTCTGATGAAGTGAGCTGTAGCTCACGAAAGCTTATGCTCAAATAAATTTGTCAGTCGCTAAGGTGCCACAAGTACTCCTTTTCTTTTTGCCCTTATTTTCTAAAACATACATCTATCTCTCCATCTATCCATTCACCTAGATTTTTCATATTCAAATATTTCTAGATGTCAGTCCATACTTTTAGATTCCCATATACTGGCCTCTCTCTCATGTACTAGTTGTGCTAGCTATCCAGCACGTATCTCAGAGTCAAAGCACCCCTGAGCCAATGGCCCATCAGGCTGATGCTGCTAAGGGACATCAATTTCATAGCCAACAGTACAGAAGGGAGTGATGTGGTCAGCATCACTTCCAAACACCTTTGACTGCCCTCACCCTCTGGGTTAGGGTATCCACTTTACAGCTGGAGGTAACTTTTTAGTGCAAAATTGAGCTAGATTCAAAGCTACAGACTTTGGGGCAGGAGCCAGGCGGGGAGGGTGATGAAGCATTTAACCACTCAGCCACCACACTAGCTAGCTAGCTTGGATACAATTTGCAGAAATGCTTAAGTGACTTAGGAGGCACCGTCTCCTTTTTAAAAGTGATGTAGGCACTTAGCAGCCTACTTCTCATTGAAAATCCAGGGGATTTAGGCTCCTAGCTGATATTTGAAAATGGAACTGACGCTCCCAAGTCACATAGACACTTTTGAAAATTTACTCCTAATCTACTGTTTTCTAAGGCTGCTATCACTATGGTGTTGAAGTGATCTCTAAGGTTCGGTCGCTTTCATTTCTATAGCAAAAGAACTGTCCCCACAGCTGTTTTTCCCACAACTAGGCAGAAATGTCACATCCTGAGCAAAATTATTTAGTAGGATTTTTTTTTCCTCCTCACTGATTAATTACGATATGTTTTTTTCCACGCCTTAGATCTAATCCTCAACTAATCTATTTCTGGTCAAACTTCAGTCAGAAAAGATGTTTTTTTAAAAAAATTCATTTACAATCCATTCTATTTGAACTAAAACATCAGTGGCCCATCTGGTTCATGAACAATAGTTCAAAAATGTTCACTGCCTTATAATAAGGTGCCTTTCACCCTGGTGAGCTTGGGATATGTGAATACGTGGCTGTGGTGATAGAACACCAGGGGAAATCACTTGGCATTTCAATTCTTCAGAAGATATTTTGCATAACGGTTCCCCAAAGGTACATTTGTGCCCCTAAGTATCCCTTTATGCTGAATGACAAGAGCACACCCAATACATTGTTGTCAGACTAGTTAACCAATCAGTTTGTTGTATGGTATTCTATGAAAGCTAGTGACACACTGGTCATGCATATCATTGTGTGATATATGTATAGATATATATATGAGTTATGTACATCTGCTGGAAATATGTTCTTAAAATATATTTTGGAGGCAGGGGATAAACAAGCCTGCCCAAGACAAAGGAATGCAAATTGAGTTGCCTGCATGGGTCAGATTAACAGATGAGAAAACAGGATGGCGTGATTACACTCAAAGGACAATGAGAGTACATCTGCATTTAAGGTAAACACAGTGATTAAGCCAATCGACAAAGCAAAGTGACGAGAGGATGAAGATGGGGTCTGCCATCTTCACCCCAAAGAACAAGCAGCCGGGGAGAGAAACTGTCTGGGTTTGCTTTTAAAAAAAATACATTTCAAAAGTTTGTCTGGACTATAAGAGGGATTGATTTGTTATCCATCCCTGGGGGTTCAAAGGGGTCAGCACCCATTGATTCTGTGAATGGTGGAGCCTTGTGCCTGGTGGGACGGAGATGCTAGTAGCTTGTTGCAAGTGAGAGAGCTATTGAGGCAAGGATTGCAGCTTGCTAAAGTTCAGTTTCAGTTACTAGAAAGTGTGTTTTGCTTGGTTTGTAACCAGACCTGTCTATTTTCCTCTTGCTTAGTATCACTTAAATCTCTGTTCTTCATTAACAAACTTATGCGTAGTTTTCCTATAAACCACATCAGTGCTGTGTATTAAGGTAACCAGTATGTGCTCAGCTGAGCTAACAGACTGGTGCATGCACTGTCTCTCTGGAGACAATGGTCTTAGTAATTTCTGTGAGTGCCCAGTGAGAGGGACAGGATGCTGCAGAGAGATGTCTCTAGGGAAACTCAGGAACTGGGGTTCACTGAATGTTACCTGCAAGGCTAACTTCTGGCTGGCAGAGGCTTGAGGAGTTTGCTGGCAAAGGGGACAGACTGGAGGGATAGCTCAGTGGTTTGAGCTTTGGCCTGCTAAACCCAGGGTTGTGAGTTCAATCCTTGAGGGGGCCATTTAGGGATATGGGGCAAAAATTGGGGATTGGTCCTGCTTTGAGCAGGGGGTTGGACTAGATGACCTCCTGAGGTCCCTCCCAAGCCTGATATTCTATGACCTGTAGTGAGCTGACACAAAGCCTAATCTCCAGCAAAGCTCTCCCTGGCAGAGGGGAAACACAGCAACATTCAGTTCTGGGTACCCTGAGGAAATGTCCCAGCATTATCTGCAGCATTGTCTCCTTATGCCAGGCTTCACTCCACAGCACTAATCTACCTGGGCTGTCCTTGATGGGTGACGATTCTTGAGTGAAAGATTCAATTAATGGGGGGTTTCAAATGAAATAGTGTTTTTGAAACAATACAGCTTCAGCATTCAAATGAAGGCTCCTTACCGCTAGCACGACATCAGCCTTTGCCTTCTGCAGTGCCGTCAGAAAGCTGGAAGACCTGGAATAAAATTGCCCAGATTTTATTCATGAAATTTCTCTCTCTCTCTCACACACACACACGATTTTTTTCCCCACACTGCTACTCGTGGTTTGGTAAGTTCTCCTTCTTTGATGTACATTCTGATGACACATGCAATGAGTATTGCCCTGCATCATTTGACTGTCAAAGTAGCAGCTGCCTATCCGACTGCTAATGGCTACCAGGTGCCACTCTGAGTCACCCCAATGAGCAATTTACTCACATTTGTAGTTCCACCGGAGTCAGTGGCCTAAGCAGTGAGATGGACACTGCACAATTTGGGCATAGGGCCAGATTTTTAATAGTATTTAAGGTGCTTATCTGAATCGTTACTTGCTAATTGATTTTAAGTACCCCTAGACCGCAATAAAAACCTTGGTGCCAAGTCTCAAAGGCCAGATCAGTTGACTGAGGCTCACAGGGCTCCGGCTGCTGGGCTAAAAACAGTAATGTAGATATTCCCAGAGCTCTGGGACCCTTATACCTCGCAGCCTACACAGTAATGAAACCGCCCAGCTGTCTGAGTCAGTTGGCACAAGCCAGCCACGGGTGTCCGGTTGCTGTGTAGACATAACCTTAGACTGCTAAGTCTAGGGTTACCAACTTTGGTCGGACAAATTCCTGGAGGTTTCATCACATGACATTCTCTTTAATTAAAGATTAATTTTTAATTCCTGGAGACTCCAGGACAATCCTGGTGGGTTGGCAACCCTAGCCAAGTCCCATTTTCAGAAGTAACATAGGCCCAGATTTGTGAAGATGTTTATGCATTGCAGCACTTGACATTACAATGCCTAACTGGAGCCCAAGTCTCAATTTGGAAAGGGTTTTAGGCACTTAGGAGCCTAAATTCCATTGGCAATCACATATGAAATGGCACTTACTGAGAAGAGCAAGGCCTAAATAACTTTAAAAATCTGGGCCTAGTTGATTTGGGTTGGGAATGACATAGGGATTGAAGAGAGGGGCACCCAACTCCTATGGACTTTCAGAGGGAGTTGGGTGCCTGTCTCCAGGCCCGGATTAATCATTAGGCTAATAAGGCTATCCTTAGGCTAATAAGGCTATAACCTTAGGCCCTCCTACTTTTTGGCCCTAGTGGTCAGGCAGGGAGCGCAGCTGGGGCTGGGTGAGCGGGGAGAGCGAACTTGCTCACGCAGCCCTGCTGGAGCGTTCCCACCAGCAGGAAAGGCAAAGCAGCCCCCTGTGGCTTGGAAGCAGGGCCGGCTCTAGGTTTTTTGCCACCCCAAGCTCAGGTGGGGCTGGGGCTCGCGGGTGGCACTGGAAGCGGCGGGAGTGAGGTCCCCTTCTCCCAGCGCCTGCAGGGGCTTTCCCGCTCCCCCGCCCGGCCGCGCAGAGAAGCCCCGAGTTAAGGGGTGGCACAAGGCCGCGCAGCAGCCGGTGCACAGATGAGGCAGCGCAGCCCTGGGTCCCCGGCAGGACTCGCCCTCTCCTCCCCAGGGAGCGGCTGGGCCCTGGCAGCTCAGCATCCTGGGGCTGGGGCTTCCCCATCCTGCTACAGCCGGGGGCGCGGCGCCCTCGCCCCGTCTAAGTGGCGCAGCTCCGAGAGCGCAACTGTCCCGAAAAAAAAGGTGGCCGGAACGCCGCCCCTAGAAACGTGCTTGGAAGCGTGCTTGGAAGGAGCTCAGCTGGGCAGGCAGCCTGCAGCTTCCTCTCCCTCCCGTCTGCCTTTCCCCGTACTGCAGGAACACACTGCCAGGGATCCGGTTAACACTGGTGACCAGACACTAAAGATCTGGTTACTGTGGGAACCCGTGCCAGCCGTGGGTGTAGTTCCAGCAGGCAATATGTGTCTCTCCCCCCACCTCACCCCGAGGCCCCACCACCAATTTCTCTGGAGCTCTGCTTAGCTGTCAGGGAGTGCCCGTTGTGCAGGAGGTCGGACTAGATGATCATAATGGTCCCTTCTGACCTTAATATCTATGAATCTATGTGTGCTGGGTCCCGTTTCTGGACAACTGGTGAGTGCCGGGGGGGCGGGGGGCAGGGGCAGGGCAAGGGGGTGGCGGGGAGAAGAGGCAGTACCAGAGCGATAGGGTGGGAAGCCTGCACAGAACCTGCAGACACTCTATCCAGCTCCAGCCAGAACAATTGCCCCTCCCATGTATAAGGAATGAATTCCCACACATTTGTAGGAAAAACAAAAACAAAACATCCCATTCTGGATACCTTTAACTTTTACAGAACTTTCCATCGTGGGGCTTCAGATGTATGATGCACCGTGTTCAATACTGTAGTGAACTGTAATAAAAATCAAAGAAATCCAATTTTTTAATGTATTTTTCTGTACTGGGATGCACAGGCAACTAAGTTCTTTCCACATGCTCAGCCTCGTTCCACAGGCCAATGCGTCTTTGTACTTTTAAGGGGTTGCAAAAGCACTGGAGGAAGCTCAACACACAATGTTGTAGGTTTCTGCCTCCCCTCTTTCACAAGGATTTTAAATCCACTTCTTAGCAGGCTATGATAGAAAGACTGGCTGAATAGACTAAAGGCAGGTTCTGTCCATTTGCTGGTTCTCTAGCACAGTGGTCTCCAAATTTTTTTGATCCCGCACCCCTATCAGTAAAAAATTTTTGAGCATGCACCCCCAATATATGTATATGTATAAATTTTTACATGTACTACTGAATATATTATGTAAATTATAAAACATACACAAAAAATAGAAATTAAAAAATGATTAAAGATGAAATAAACAATATTTTTAAAATAATTTTTATTTTATTTTATTTATTAACGGTACAAAAAACCTTTTTGCTCTCACTAAAAAAATTATTAATATTTTTAGTGAGAGCAATGTGATTGAATATGCTGTATTATTTTTGAAAATCTTGGTTTAACACTGTGATACAGCGGGTGCTCAGGGTGGGGTGCGGGGTCTGGGAGGGAGTTAGGGTGTGGGAGGGTGCTCAGGATAGGGGTGCGGGAGGAGGCTCAGGGCTGGGGCAGGCAGGGGGTGCAGAGCACTTACATGGGGCAGCTCCTGTTTGGTGCAGGGGGTGTGCAGGTGGCTCTGCACAGCGCAGCACCCCCCCCATGGCCACGATTCTGAGAGCTGCCCCCCCCTCATCTCCCACGGCAGGCAGGGCCACCTGGAACACAGGGGCTTTAGGGGCTTCAGGGCCCTGGGCTAAGGGGGCCCCGGGGCCCTGGCCTGCAGCTCTAAAGCCCCTTTCGGAATGCGGCCCTGAGAGCACGGGCCGGAGGACTCAGGAGGAGCAGGGGCAGCCACGCAGCCAGCAGCCGGAGAGAAGCGGCGCTTTCCCCTTCAAAGCGCTGCTTCTCTCCGGCCGGCTTTGAAGGGGAAAGTGCTGCTTCTTTCTGACCGCTGGCTGCTCCGCTGCCCCTGCTCCTCCACGGGCCAGAGGACTCAGGGCCACTCCCCCCTTTTTTCCCCCTCCGGTGGTGCTCCTCCTGTTGCACCCCCAATCAATCGTCTTGCGCACCCCCTGCGTGCGCGCACCCCACTTTGGAGACCACTGCTCTCGCAGTTCAATCCATCATAAAAGTACCTCACATTTGATTTCTTTTGAGTTTCATTCCAAAAATTTAAAGCTAAATAAACCTGAAATTAAAATAAACCTCATTTTTCTGCCCCAACTCAAACTAACTTCTTTCCAAGTGGAAAACGTTGAGTAAGCATGGGATGATTTGAGAAGGGAATGAGACCACAGGCCAAGTCCTGCAGACAGTTACACCTGTGTAGCCTTATTGACTTCAGGGAGAACAGATTTTTGCACAAGAATAGATTTTGGTCCCTTCTGCTTTTTCACACCTGGTATAAGCAGAATCTCATCCACTTTCCTCCCCCAAACTCTGATCACTTTAAGAAAAAAAAAACGAAGCAAGGTCTGCTTGATTTACACATGCAAAGGAAACAGGAAGCTGTCCCTTCATTCTACACCAGCCTTAAACAAACACCAGCCCTGATGTAACAAGGGTGTCACCACAGCAGCCTTGGCTGGACTGTTCTTTTGAAAGATCCTTAATGGTTCTTTAAGATGCTGATTTTCAGTGAAGTCTTTTTGTTCAGGGGGGCAGAGAACACAACAGGGAACATTGCTGTGCACATTGTAAGATGAGCTGTTGCCAGCAGGAGAATGAGTTTGTGTGTGTGGTTTTTGGAAAAAAAAGGGGTGTGTGTGTGTGGGGGTGAGAAAACCTGGATTAGTGCTGGAGGTGACCCACCTTGATTTTCATGCGCATTATAAAGAGGGGTTTCAAAGGGGGATGGGCTGTTGCCAGCAGGAGAGTGAGTTTGTATGTGTGTGGGGGGGGGGGGGGGGGGAGGGTGAGAAAACCTGGATTTGTGCTGGAAATGGCTCTACTTGAGGATCACTTTAGATAAGCTGTTGCCAGCGGGGGAGTGAGGTGGGAGGAAGTTTTGTTTCATGGTCTCTGTGTGTATATAATGTCTTCTGCAGTTTCCACGATATGCTATGCATCCGATGAAGTGAGCTGTAGCTCACGAAAGCTCATGCTCAAATAAACTGGTTAGTCTCTAAGGTGCCACAAGTACTCCTTTTCTTTTTACAACAGGGAACAGCTCTGTTTTGTCAACTCCTAGTCATTCAAAAGCTGAAAGGCTTTAGATTAAGTTTGTTTAATGTTTGTACAGTGATTTTGAAGAGCTAACACAGTACAGAAGTGCTAAATATTATGACTGGGCAACCATCTGGTGTCCCTTCTAGCTGTTACCATTTTCTTACAGAAAGTTTAAAACAAACAAATGCAAGCCGTAGGGGGCTGGTGCACACAGAATTCATGCTTAAAAAACCTCATGTCAGAGCTGCTGATCACACATTCTAGACTAGATAATAGTTAGTCCTGCCATGAGTGCAGTGGACCGGACTAGATGACCTCTCCAGGTCCCTTCCAGTCCTATGATTCTATTCCATGATTCTAATTGTGGAAGAGCTTGGTGACAGAATGGTCTGATGTGGTGAATTACTGGAAATTAACTACACAAACTGGGTATCATCCCACAAATAATATTTGGGTTCAATGTGAAAACAGTAATTCATTGTCCTCAGCCAGTGCAACACTGGAAGGCAGCTTTCAGAGCAAGACAGCCTAAAATACAATGCCACCCAATGTAATTTTCCCACTGCTACTTCCTCTACTTCAGTGGATTTTACACCTGAGTGGTTTTCTTTTACATAATAAAAGCTGGCTGCCTCCCAGAGTGCAGTCAGAGTGAGATGGGGTGTGTGGTGTAAAGTCCAGAGCTTGGGGGAAACACCTGCAGGGCTTGGCTTTGCACTCTGCCAGGGGAGAGCTGAGGGTAGAAGCACCAGGTTGAAAGAGGTGAGCAGGATGGGGATGTTGCAGTGATCACCCTCAGACAGATGAGCACTCCACTACCTCGGAGGAAAGAGGCCTAAGAGAAGGACAGCATAGTATCCCTCCTGCTTCCTCTTACTCAGAAGTATCTGTTTGAAGAATTGAGCATCCTGAGACTAGAATAAACTTGTTAATTTTACTAAATAAATAATATGTAAATATGTATGTAGAGAAATGTTTGATGATTTTTTTTTTTTGCAAGATATCATTCAGACTTAGGCTTTTCCCTCCCATTAGCCTTAGGCCCCTCGTAACCTTCATCCAGCCCTGCCTGTCTCTTATGGGCCCCTTTAGAAATCCAAGCCTTCTTTTCTTCATTATTAGATGTAGTGATTAGGGGGTCTTAAAATATCCAGTCTACTTCCCTGTTAAATTGCATTCAGTTTTACAATCCAGCTTCCCACTCAGCATCAGTCCTTGTGGCTGAGGAAAGCAGAGCGCCTAGAGGGTGGGAAAGGAAAAATCACAGGAGTCCCATCCCAGTCAGGTGTCCCACACTCTGCTGTTCTCAAATTCAAGTCCACATTCGGTGAGGAAATGTGCTCAGATGGTCCCTTATGCCCATGCAGAGATCCACTGAAATCAATGGGGCTTCATGTAAGAGGTGCTCACCAGAGGCTTGGAGCTTCCTGGAATATGCTCATTCATAAAGTCGGTGGAGATACATTGGTATTAAACTGGTGTGAGTGAGAGGAGAATCAAGCCCATGGTCAGTAAGGGAGGTAGAATCAGATTCCTGTTAGTGAACCAGGAACCAGTCAGTCCTTGAAGTCCAAGCTGGGGAACAGGTTGGAAGTTGTTCCCCTTTCTTATAAATAATATTTAAATAAACAATCTAAATCTGGTTAAACTTTAATTATAAGAATGTCCTTCATTTTCAAGTGCTTGATTGAATTACCCTTTAAAAATTAAATTGAAATCCTTAGGAACAGTGGATTCAAAAGCGAGAAAATGAGAATTGCATCATTCTGGCCTGACACCCTGCCAGTCAAATGACAATCTTTTCAATTTGCCTGAATAACTCATTGAGCCTGATTGATTCTCATGGCCAGCATTTTCTATAGCTCAATATCACTTATGATTCGGTGAGGTAGAAGGAAGAAGTCAGCGTAACTGAGAATTGGGCTTTAAGGCCCATTCATGCCTCACTGGGTCTTACACTGGATGTAACCAGCTCCCTGAGAATCCAGCTCCACATTTGGCAGGTTTAAAACTGGCATAAGGGCCCAACACCATTTTCCTGGCCAACGGGAAAAAACATTTTTAGTGCCCCCTCCAGCAGCTAATCCAAAATAGAAGAAAAGAAAAGAAAGCCAATTGCCAGCAAAGTAACAGACAGAGCAAAGCAAAGGTACTAACGAACAAAAAAAGCAGAGTGACACAGTGGTGCAGAGCCCTCTGAAAGTTGGCCCCCAGGGCAATCAGCCTTCATGCCTGCCCATAAAACTGGCACAGGGGTGCTGCTTCCAGTTCTCAGTATTGAGGGTGCAGCTGGGACATAGCTCAAAGTCATTGCACTATCATCTGCTTCTCATTCCCCATAAAAACGAGAGTGAGAGTTAGCCTTGGTCAGCACTACAGAGTTTGTAAGCTGCCTTAATACCGACCTAACTCTGCAAGAGTCTACACTAAACTGCACCTCCCACCAGTGTAACTCACCCATACACCAACTTAATAACTCCACCTCTGCATAGCGCTTAGGCCGACGCAGTGTCAGTGTAGACAATGCATTGCTTACATCAACTGTTGCTGCCTTTCAGAATCCATCCCACAATGCCCTACACTGACAGTTAAATTGGTGCAAGTGTAGCACCAACAGACCCCCGTCATCAGCGGGCGGGATCAAACCTGGAACCTCTGGAGCTCAGTGCATGAGCCCCTACCTCATGAGCTAAAAGCCAACTGGCTATTAGCGAAGGCTGTAGAGCAGTCTCATTTTATCTCTCTCTCTAAGTGGTCTCGGTGCCACTAGATGGGACAGAACACCACACCCAGGAGGTATGTGGGTTACACAAGTGCTCCTGGTGAGGACGCACACCACTAACCCAAGGAACCTAGTGTGGACATGCAAAAGCAGTTTAACTACCGTGGTGGCTGTAAATCAATGTAACTTAAGTTGCCAATTTTCTAGTGTAGACTTGCCCTTAGAGACACCCTGAGGCTGCTCTAGATTATGCCAAGGAGGGAAAGCCCTTGCAAAAACCCAGAACATGGGGACCACAAAGGCATCTTACAGTTACCCTTGCCCTCCAACCTGTCTGTACCTCTTTCAAGCATTGGAACAAAAATGTTTTTCTTCTTGGTAAATTACACTTTCAGCAATAACAAAAACGACAAAGGAGGAAATAATCCTTCCACAATGTTTTGCAGGAGTCTCCACTTGTATCTGAGTGAAACACCAACCAGACAAAAAACCCAGAGTGAATAAAGCCAAAGACATGTAAGACATATAAATACGGGCTGTACCCAGGTGAACAAAAGGTTGCAGCTCTCAAATGGAGGAACTGTAGAGAAAGTGCTTGAAAGAGGGGATGAATCAATTAATGCTTCTGATAGTTTGAATGCCCCACAATCTAAAAGAACAAGCACCACTTTAACAGTGAGATAATTCAGTTACATGTAATTGGCTTTTTTTTTTAATTGCTGTTGGAACCAGGGCTCTTGGGCTGGCTGCTGTTATTGGTGTTGCAAGGGTCTGACAGGGATCAAAGGAGCCAATTAACATGAGAGGTGCAGGGAATGGGCTGGATGGTAGCAAACACACCAGCCACTTAGAACACTGGAGAAAGTACTTATAAAAACTCCTGTGGAGGCAAAAGAACGGTTATCCTTTTCTTTGGGAGAGTAGGTCTCCTCGCCTTGGTGTGATGGTCACCTTCTGGGGTATCAGATACCTAATTCACCCTCCTCAAATACACACACTACTGTATCAGGAGCCAGTTGGCTATCAGAGTCTATTAGGTTATGCAAAAAGAAAAGGAGTACTTGTGGCACCTTAGAGACTAACCAATTTATTTGAGCATAAGCTTTCGTGAGCTACAGCTCACTTCATCAGATGTAGCTCACGAAAGCTTATGCTCAAATAAATTGGTTAGTCTCTAAGGTGCCACAAGTACTCCTTTTCTTTTTGCGAATACAGACTAACACGGCTGTTACTCTGAAACCTGTTATTAGGTTATGGATTAGCATACTCCTAAAGTTTGTGCGTGTTGTATACCCCTTGCGCAGCCTATTACCGCTGTTATCTCAGAAAGTGTCTGCCTTAGCTCAAGTGGTAGCGGTTGAGGCTTTGATGCTGACAGTTCAATGGCCAAAACGTTCAGCCAATATGTAATGGGAGTTGTTCTAAAGTTACTAGTTCTTTCTATCTACCTATAATCTCCTATGGCCTAATTCATGGGAGTCGCCTTTGTATTCAGTGATCAGGGTATTAAGGCCATAGAGCCACATTTTTAAATGTATTTAGGCATCTAAAGTGCTTTTGATTATCCCAGTAGCTGCTTAACTCCAGTTTTGAAAATTCCACTAGGTGCCTATCTGCATTGTTAGATGCCTAAATACCTGGCACATAGACATGGATCCACAGATGGACTTGGATGGGGCCTCTCATGGAGATTGTTGGAGGGCTTTCCCTTCACCCTCTGCCCTGGTTCTTGTCAGACAGACAGAAAGCAGAAGACCACAAGTCCGAAGTGCAGGCAATGAGATGTTTATTGGGGTTAGTTTTCAGCAAGCATGTGTCCCATAACTCTGACACAGCAAAGCTTTTACCCAGTGTCCCCCTTCCCAGCTCTGATGGCACAGTGCCTTGCCTGTGTCCCCATTCACACCTCCTCCTCCTCAGCAGGCCCAAATATACCTGCAATGCATGCCCCAAGTCCCACCCCTTACAACTTATGGTCATGTTCCGTTTTGGGGGGGTCGTGGGTCTGGGGTCTTCATCCCACCTCTTTTGTATCCCATGGGAGGGGTAAGGAGTGAGGTTGTGCTCTGGCCAAGGCTTTTCTTTGGCTCTTAATGTTTCTTATGCCTCCCCACACATCCTCCCTTGCCCCTGGGCTTGAGAGACGAGCCAGGCAGCCTTCCAGTGTATGCTTGTATATTACGCTCCCACCGTACCCTGCAACACTTCTCTTTTCACCCATCCGCTTGTGGGCAGATGTCACATACAGTGTCTGTGTCCTTTGTTCACATATATTAGTATAAGATATAAGAGTATCAAAAAGTCAAACCTAAAATTCTATCTCAGGCTGACAAACAAGCCTAGATCCTAACAGAGATAAGCAACTATCTCTGCTTGCAATCCATAAACGAGGAAAACAATTACTCCTCCACCAAATTTGCCTTCAGGGCCCCAGCTAGGGGCATGCATGGAGGAGGACCTCCTTTAGCCTGATGGTTAGAGCACTCACCTGGGATGTGGGAGTTCCCCACTGCCTAGACATGAACAGAGATCTATCATGTCTCAGGTGAGCACCCAAACCAGTGGACTAGGGCATAATCTAATGCAGCCCTCCCTTAAGCTTTCTTATTGAACTTGTTGCACGTTAATTAAGCGGAAAATCAAATATTAAGTGGGCCAAAGAGAGAGAGAGAGAGAGAGAGACTCACTCTGTTGTCCTGTGGTGAGCACACTCACCTGATGGGTGGCAGATTCCTGTTCCAATCCCTTCTTTTCTAATCAGGCAGAGGGGGAGGACTTGAACCGGTGATCTCCAACATCCTGGGAGAGTACTGTTGGGTTAAAGAATAAAGAGCTCCTCCTCCCCCCAGCCATATTGCGTGGAGTGAGGCAGCTGCTGAGTATGATTACTGGATTGGTCCCCACCTGCAATTTAGGCAGAGCAGCACTACCATCCCCCACTCATGGATCATTCTGGGGCTTAGGCATCTGGACAACTAGAGGGAGGCAGCAGTGTGTATGCCCAGAGGCAGAAACATAGGTGCCTAGGGAACCTTTACTGCAAAAAATTAGGTTCTGAGTGAGTTTAGGTGCCTACAGGGTTAGGAAGAAGCCAAGCACCAGTGTTGTGGATTGCAGCGGTGCCTAAAAATGGGACTTACGTGCTGAAGTGCCTTTGTGGATCCAGGCCCAAGTGCACCTAAAAAATCATGCTTTAGTCAATGTGATGCAAACAACCCCCCTCCAATACAAATCCAGGTTTTTATCAAACTGATAGGTCTGGAATAGGCTCTGGAGCTCACATTTTGTTGGATGGGAGAGCTGTGTAATACCACAGCTTTGTGGTCTCCTAAAGATTTAATGTCGATAATCAGGTGCGGATTATCACCAGGCATTTGTTAGCAGAAACGGGGTGAAGTCTTCAGAGCAGGTTATTGGTTTCACTCAAATACGGGCCAAATTCTGCATTCCACATTGCAACCCACTGACCTCAACAGAAGAACCAAAATGAGCCTGGGTTACAGAATCATGCCCCATGTTTGTGAGGCATGCACACATTAACCACGCTGCACACATGCCCTTCTATGAAAATAGTTCCAGATATCTCTTTGCACAGAGCATGTTAGCTCGGCTCCCTTGACTTTAAAAAGTGGGTTTTGCCAGCCACTTCGTTATGCTACTCAAGTAGGTAAAGCACCAGTAGAACTGTTTAACCCCCCTCCTGCCCCCAAATTTTTGTTTTTCAGTAGAAACTGGCTGAAAACCCAAAGATTTCTATTTGGAAATTCTGTCATAGTGCCTCATGGGTGTTGTGGTTTGGTTGCCTCATGCTGCCATTATCTTCTATAGGCCAGGCTTCCTGGTCTAGACTACAATTCCCATGATGCACGTCATGTTATCCCATCTTGGAGAGGGGAGGTGCACCATGGGAGTCCCTAGTCATGGTATACCCTGGAATATTTAGCTGGCTGGGAAGCCCAGCCCATAGGGGAGAATGGGGAAATGGAGTAACTGAACTACACCTCCTTGGAGGCACCATAGCAGCATTTCCTATTTGAAATAGTAGTTTTCAGCAGAAATATTTTGGTTTTCAGGCTTTTCAATGAAAGTCAAAATTTTCCACAGAAAGCTCACACTTTTGGGGGGCAAAGTCATTTAATAGAAAAAAACAATTTTCTACTGAAAAGCAGTTTTGATGGAACATTTTTGGCGACTGACTAGGGCTGCTCATGTGTGCTAGTCCTCTTCCAGCTGTTTTCTGTGTGATGTTAGACAAATCTCCCAGGGCTAGATTCTGTAACTCTTACTCATGTTGAATAGGATCTTACTTCAGAAAGTAAAGCACTGGCATGACTTAATGTGAAAAAAGGAATGAATCTGGAGTGGTAGGGGTGTTACCAGCACTTTGGAGGATAGAGCTAAGATTCAGAGAGATCTTCATAAATTGGAGAACTGGGCTAGAAATTCAACAAAGATAAATGTAAGGTGATAAACTTAGGGAAGAAAAAATAAATGCACAAATACAGAATGGGGGACAACTGGCTTGGCAGCACCACTGCTGAGAAGGATCTGGGAATTGTGGTGGATCACGATCTCAACATGAGTGAGCAATGCGATGCTGTTGAAAAAAAAAAGCCAATGCATTTTTAGGTTGCATTAATAAAAGGCATAGCATGCAAGTCAGAAGAGGTGATAGTATTGCTTTACTTGGTGCTGGTTAGGCCTAAGCTGGAGTATTGTGTCCAATTTTGGTCATCAATGTATAGATGTAGGATGTAGAGAAACTGGAAGGGATCCAGAGGTGAGCAACCAAGATGATCAAAGGGATGGAATGCAAGTGATATGACCAAAGGCTGAAGGAACTGGGTATGTTTAGTTTGGAAAAGAGGAGATTAAGTGGGGGACATGATAGCAGTCTTCAAATACTTGAAAGGCTGCCATAAAAAAGATGGAGAAAAGTTGTCCTCTCTTGCCACAGAGGGCAGGACAAGAGGCAATGGGTTCAAACTACAGCATAGCAGATTTAGATTAATCCTCAGGAAAAAAATTCCTAACTGTAAGAACAGTAGGACAATGGAACAGACTGCCTTGGGAGGTCAAGAAAGCTCTTTCACTGGATGTTTTCAAAAGGAGATTGGATAGCCATCTGTCTTGGATGGTTTAGCCACAACAAATCCTGCCTCTTGGCAAGGAATTAGACTAGATGACCCTTGCAGTCCCTTCTAACCCAATGGTTCTAAGTTTACATAAGTGCTAGATATTATTAGATGGCCTTTTCCACCATTAGGTGGGTAACATTAGTGGTGAAAAAACAAACAAACAAAAAAACGCCAAACAATTCACATAAGAGTATATAACTAGCAAAGTACTTTAAGATCCTTTGGGATGAAAGGCACTATAAAAACATGAGATGCTAGTTTGAGTTAATATTGAAAATCTACTGTGCCCAGCAAATCACACTAGGTATTAACTAATAAAATATTAACTTAAAGGTAGTTAAATGACCTGGGGGCATTGAAACACACATTGAAAATGAAGATTTAAAGCATATTAACTATTTTTAAATTCTTTTTACAAAGTTCCAAATGAAGAAACTATTCTCCCCTTGTCTTGCCAATGATCTTTGATACAACAGACATTTTCTGAAGGCTACATGGTGCTGTCAACCTGTGCTCGCTACCACCTCAAGGATGCGATTCAAATTTGATTTAATAAGCCACTAATAGACAATTAAGGAATTCAGGTCTGATGCTGATCTATCTGTGCATTGATGGGGGCTAATTTGTATTCACTAAGTTGACTTTGAACCTGAACTTTGGAGCAATCGGAGCGTGGGTTACTTCAGGGATTTAAACAGCTAGAAATAATTGAATTTGCTTGCTTCACCCTTTCAGAATGACAACATCAAATATATCTTCCCAGTAAAAACATCTCTTCAGTTACTATTTAATTACTTTGGCAACTGTTTACCATCCATGCTATTCCCTTGGTGAACATTAACGTTATCTGGAGTAATTTACTCGTATCAGCTTTGCAGGAACAAACGGGAGATTTCTACATTATTTGGCTTGTCTTTTGTGTCACCATTAGATGTATACAGAGAAAGGGAGAGCCTGCCTATTAAGCCTACCTATCTCTTTAGAGGAAGATCACTAATTCATTGTCTCTGGCATATTTGAGCTTTCAGACAAAGGCCACCTGCTTTTCCTCGACTTGCTCTGATCACTGGAGACTCAATTGGTATGCTAATTTCTAATGTGATAACGGAACATAAAAAACATCAGAAACAACACGGCTGTTGGCAGCAATTGTCGGATATTTTGTATTTACGGTGTTAACGAACATTTCAAAATTCAATTTCCCACAAGGTGATGCAGCAGTGTTCTCTCTCCTTCTGAGATGGCAAGTTTAGCACCTCAGGGAACAGGCAAATTTAATAATGTATGTGACAAGTAACACTAACATAGGCCATATGTGCACAGACTAATATTACTCGGCAGATGCTTGGCTGCTGGTATGTGTGAGTATGCCTAGCAAAGCAGGATTTGGAGGCAACAGGGAGATTCTCCAGACTTCCAAGTTGACCAGTGCCATTGCCACTTCCTTCTATCTGTAAGAATGTTGGAGCTGCTCGAGTTAGATTAAGGGTACATCTATACAGCAAAGAAAAACCCCTGGGTGGCCTGTGCCAGCTGACCTGGGCTCGCTGGGCTGTGTAGGCTTCGGGGCTTGGCCTGGAGTCCAAGCCCTGGTACCCTCCCACATCACAGGAGCCAGCCACGAATGTCTAGTTGCTATGTAGACATACCCATAGTGAAGTGACTAGGGCTCCGGGACTCAAGAGACATGGATTATTTAGATTGCAAGCTCTTTGGGGCAGAATCTCTCACTCTGCATATGTACAACACCTAGCACAAGGTAGCCTTGATTATGGCTGAGGCTTCGAGGCAAAACTAATATCAATCATTAGAGCTGGTCAAACATTTGATAAAAAGGTCTTTTTGTCAAAAGCACACTTTTTTGTTGAAAAATTGGCATTTTTGTTTAAATTTTCTAGGTTCTCAATGGAAAGTTAGAAACTGAAAAAAATTTGGTACAACATTTCTGTTAAAAAAAATTGGGAAACTTTCAGTTTTGACTGAAACCAGCTTAAAAAAAAAAAAAAAAGACTTTTCCCTTCTGTTTTTAGTTTGGTTAACTGGAAGTTTTGGACAAAAAAAAAAGTCTTCACAATTTTCTCCAAAGCCTAACTGGCATTTTTTGACTAGCTGTACAAACAGTAACCTTGACCGTTGCCTTCTAGTGCCTGGATCATCAAGGATATAAGCCCTAATGTTAAAGTCCTTTTGTTCAGAGGGGATTCTAGCCCTTCTTTTTGCCATAGAAACCATGTGGCCACATGTATTCTAGCTCAGCGATTCTCAATCTTTTTCTTTATTGCCCCCCCCGCCCTTCTGACATGCTATAGTAACTCCGTGGCCCACCTGTGCCACAAAAACTGTTTTTCTGCATATAAAAGCCAAGGCCGGTGTTAAGGGGCAGCAAGCAGGACAATTGCCTGAGGCCCCACACCACAGGGACCCTGTGAAGTTAAGTTGCTCAAGCTTCAGCTCCTGGTAGCGGGGGTCAGGGTTCTGGGCTTCAGCCCTGCGTGACAGAGTTTTGGCTTTCTGCCCTGGGCCCCAGTGAGTCTAATGCCAGCGCTGCTTGGAGGACCCCCCGAAACCTGCTCCCAGCCCCCGCAGGGGGCCCTGGCTCCATGGTTGAGAACTGTTGTTCTAGCTGATTGTCTGTGAAGTCCTGCATCGTTACATAATCAAATGAACATAAAAGCATAAGAACAGCCACATTGGGTCAGACCAAAAGTCCACCTAGCCCAGCATCCTGTCTTCCAACAGTGGCCAATGCCAGGTGCTTCAGAGGGAAAAAATCATTACACGACACTGCCAGATTTACACTTTCAGTCTTGAGACCTGTGTGATACAAACATTGCTCAAGGGCTGCCTCTCGAAGATCATAGAATATCAGGGTTGGAAGGTACCTCAGGAGGTCATCTAGTCCAACCCCCTGCTCAAAGCAGGACTAAC
The DNA here is from genome assembly GCF_015237465.2 of Chelonia mydas. NCBI lineage: Eukaryota > Metazoa > Chordata > Testudines > Cheloniidae > Chelonia > Chelonia mydas. The sequence continues at coordinate 14,162,299 of NC_051259.2, read as the reverse complement.
CAAGATCTTTGCTCCATTCCTCTCTGCGCCTTCTGAGGGAGATGAGAACAAAACCCCTCAGGGTACGTCTACACTGCAGCTGGCCTGGGTCAGCTGACTTGGACTCGGGCTGCGGGGCTATAAAATTCTAGTGTAGATGTTCACACTCGGGCTGGAGACTGGACTCTGGGACCCTGGCCCGAACGTCTACACTGCAATTTTAGGTTTCAGAGTAACAGCCGTGTTAGTCTGTATTCACAAAAAGAAAAGGAGTACTTGTGGCACCTTAGAGACTAACCAATTTATTTGAGCATAAGCTTTTGTGAGCTACAGCTCACTTCATCGGATGCATACTGTGGAAAGTGTAGAAGATCTTATTATATCTTCTACACTTTCCACAGTATGCATCCGATGAAGTGAGCTGTAGCTCACGAAAGCTTATGCTCAAATAAATTGGTTAGTCTCTAAGGTGCCACAAGTACTGCAATTTTATAGTCCCATAACCCACCCCAAGTCAGCTGACACGAGCCTGCAAGGGAAATTTTATTGCAACGTAGACAGTGTTCTTGTTCTACCCTGTGATATACCTACCTTTCTTGAACTCCTCCAAGCTCTCCTTTCCTCATTCCTCCATTGTTCCTCATGCTCTCTGTTCAAAGCTAGGTCTGTGATTGTCTTTGCATCAATGACTCATTTGCACCTTTCAGCGTAATGCTCTATATCCATTTAAGAGAGACATATCCATCTACTTATCTAGGTACCCCTGCAGGGAAGTCTCTTGCTCGCATGCTCTTTCTGTCTTGTATAACTAAGTCCTAAGGCTTTTTGTACTACCCCAAACCCAGGAATCTAGTACTACCTCTCCAGACAGATAATGCCTATGCAATAAAAGCTCACCAGAGTATCATCCCTAGGGGAGCAGTTTCTGATGACACCCAGCCCTGCCTGTTCCATTCAGTTCACTGTGGATTGTTTAATTTTCTGATTTATTTATTTTCATCTAGTTAGAATGTCACTGTCTATCGCCATTACTCATTAATATAATGTCAATCTTGTCCTGTCCCCCTCTTGTTCTATGACCTCATGTTCGCATCAAATTCCATTTAGCGAGCGGGAAACCCAATTTGCAAGATGAGGGAGGCAGTAACCAGGCAACGCTGGCAACTATCATGTTGCAAGATAGTGCAAGCAAAGCTGTATTCTTGATCCCAAGATTGCTACATACCAGGTCCTGTCCCTTGGTGCAAGTGAAAGCCCCTTGATGACAGATCTACTTTCACATGCTGTAAGTAACCCCAATGGCTTGTTATGGGAGCCAGGGATTGCCAGGGCCCGGAACATGCCCCCTTTCCTCTAGCTTTACCCTCTATGTCAGCCTTTGGAATGGTATTGGCATAGAAGCTTTTTGTCTATGCCATCAGAAAATCCCCATGCACCAGGGTGATCTCCCACAGTTAGCTATGCTCACTGGCGTGAGATAAAGCAGCCCTGAAGCAGGAGTACTTTGGCCTATAGTCATTTTTCAGACAGCCCCCGGAGCGACTTAACTAGAGCTATTACAGTCCTTAGATTGCAAGCTGTTTGTGGCAGGGACCATCTTTACATTCTGTGACTGTTCCGCAGCTAGCATCATAGGGCCCTATTCTCTGAACTCGCAGTACTGCTCCATCATTATTTTTCAATCAGTAGCTGTGCATGCAACCTGTTCTGTCCGTAGCTCCACAAAGTCTTCTGCACTGTAGGATAACATCTGACAAAAAAGTGCAACTGCTCTCAGAACCATTTTATCTGCCTGAGGAAGTTTAATCCTTTGGGTACCTGTTGCACATAAACTTTCAGTTATGACAAAGCATGTTTAAAATGAGCCTTTAAAAAAAAAGTTCTTATTGTACCAGGTCCACTCAAGATTCATCTCTCTATCCATTATTGTGTGCAGTGCAGGACACAGTGGGCCAGATTCTCAGCGGGTGTAAATTTGCACAGCTCCATTGAAGTTAATCCAATGATTTAGACCCCTAGAGGATCTGGCCCAGAACTGAGTGTCCAGTAATAGTGTTTTATATCATTGCAATATATGGTATCTTTATTTTGCTTATAAAGAAATGCAGCACAGATATGCCTAATTCTGCTATTAACCTCCTATTGCTCTTCATATTTACAACAGTACTTGCCTGGAGGGGCATGGGAAATAACATCATTATTATAACAAAATCGCTTCAATCTATGTCTAAAGATTAGATAGCTAGATTAGGGATTATAACTTCCACTTCCAGACAGAATCATGATGTATGCTTAGAAACAAAACTGTGGCTATTCTTGCTTGTGCCCAGCAGGGGGCAGCAAACATCTTGTTGCCTGCCTGACCTGTCTGTCCCCCTTTAGTCTCTATGGTACCTTGACTCAGCTTACCCACACCTAGTAATTCCTCTGGTAGGCAGCGCATAGGGATGCTTTCCAGATCCGCTCATTGCATTCTGGGATTGCCTTTGCTCCGCAAATGAGTCAAGGACAGAAAAAGCACGCTGTGCCATCTGCAGCTTAGCTGGAGCAGATCTGATCTTGCACATGCTTTGGAGAATACTTGCCATCTGAAGAGGATGGGATCTTTCAGACATCATTAGGCTCCAGTGACTCCGGTCTGTCTCTTGACAGCATTCTGATGGGTGAGACGATTGCTAGCACTCGGCCATGCTGCCTCACCAGATTGCCAGAACAATGTCAGATGCATGGGAACGATCAGCTGAGTTAATAAGGACGTTCTGCTAACCTTCTTCTATTCCCCCCCACCCCACCCCCCAGAAGATGTCACATCCCAGATGTCACCTCGGAACTTTTATGTCTAGTGCACGTCTTCTGAACCTGTCACATGACTTCTGAGCTCTAGGATGCAATAATACCATTTCCTATGTATGCCTTTCGTCTATCCTTCTAAATCCAAAACAAGCTCTGAAAGAAAATGTACAGGTCCTGGGAAAAATGTGTATGGCAGAGACAGTTTACAACAAGGGTGGCCAACCTGAGTCTGAGAAGGAGCCAGAATTTACCAATGTACATTGCCAAACAGCCACAGTAATACATCAGCAGCCCCCACATCTGCTCCCCAGCCCCGCTCCCAGCACCTCCCACCCACCGGCAGCCCTGCCAATCAGCACCTTCCCCTCCCTCCCCGCACCTCCCGATCAGCTGTTTTGTGGCATGCAGGAGGCTCGGGACGGGGAGGAGCGAGGGCACGGCAGGCTCAGGGGAGGGGGCGGGAAGGGGTGGAGTGGGGGCAGGCCACTGTGGCAGAGCCAGGGGTTGAGCAGTGAGCGCCCCCTCGGGGCACATTGGAAGGTTGGTGCCTGTAGCTCCAACCGGGGAGTCGGTGCCTGTACAAGGAGCCTCATATTAACTTGTGCCTTGTAACTTGTACAAGGAGCCTCATATTAACTCATATTAACACATGTGGCTCCAGAGACACAGGTTGGCCACCCCTGGTGTATAAGGTACATGAGAGCATGGATCAGTAGCTACAGCAGGAAATCAGGAGCCAGGACTCGTTGTGATATATTTCCATGGAAAAAACAACAACTAGTGAAATGTCTGGCTAATTTGCAGGTACATGAAAAAATAAGCAGCCAAGGAAGTAGAGTAGCGAAATACCACAAAAAAGGCTATTCTCCAAGTATTTATATTCTCCCCCAGAAGAGGGACTGGAGTAGGGTGACTAGATAGCAAGTGTAAAAAATCGGGACCTGAGGGTAAGGGGGTAATAGGGTCCTATATAAGACAAAAGCCCCTAATATTGGGATGCTGCCGATACTATCAGGATGTCTGGTTACCCTAGAGTGGAAATCATACAAAAGAGCTGATTTCCTGAGAATTTCAGGAGCATTTGCCAGGCCAACGCTCTGTGGATCAACACAAAACATTTGTATGATAATCACCTGAACCAGACTTCCAGAAGGAAGGTCTTGGGGTTAAGGCACTGGACTGGGACTCAGGAGATCTAGGCTCAATTCCTGATTCTGTGACCTTGAGCAAGTCACTGAGGGGCAGATTTTGTGATTTGCTTCTTAGGCACACACAAAGAGAGACAGCCTGCAAAAGATGGAGGAGCAAAGGTGACTTTATGGGGCCCTGGGTGGGGCTGGGGAGGAGTGGTGTGGGAGGGTGCTCAGGTCTGAGGCAGAGGGTTCAGGGTGCGGGAGCAGGCTTAGGGCTGGGGCAAAGGGTTGGGGTCCTGGGGGTGCAGGCTGCCCCAGTGCTGCAGCAGGGAGAGAGAGGACTCCCCTCAGCCCTCTCCCTGCCTGTGCAGCCCTTGATAGCCTGCTGCGTAGCCATGCGGCCGTGCAGCTTAGAGGGAACTTAGGGTGTAATTTATAGCAGCTTCCCCATGACTGCCCAGGAGCTGTACCACAGCCCAGAATCCCATAGCATTGGGTAATAGAGGCCCGGTCCCTATGCTGAGACTTGTGAGTGGGAGGCTGTGTATGGTCACTTATATCTGCCCACTGCTGCCTCTGTGGTGGCCCTTGGCCACCTATGACTTCAGTACTCCACAAAACAGCATATAGGGGTTGAAATGGTGGCCAGCATCAGCCCCTCTATTTCACTGTACCTCAGTTCACCATCTGTAAAATGGGACTAGTAATAGGTCCCTATCACCTCACAGGTGTGAGGTGTCATGAGGGGCTCAGATATTACAGTGGTGGGGGGGAAGGGGTCATGTCAGTAAACAGGTATATGTTTCAAGTATCTCCCAATACTAAAGCAATGGCCCAACTGTAAAGAAAGCCTCATTTCTTAGTGATGATGGAAAACCAGGTGGTGCATGTACCTCTGTGACCGCATGATTTTGTTTTTTGTGTACTGTACCTTTAAATTTCTAGTGTCTACCATTTGTGTTCAGTTCTGAAGCAGCAAGTTACAGAGGAGCTATGCACACAGTACTCTCTTGGAAATGTTACTTTTGCTCTCATTATTACTACTTGTATAATGATAGAACCTAGGAGCCCCAGTTATGGAGAAGGGCCCATTGTGCTAGGCACTCTATAAAACAGAGAGAGAAAAAATCCCTGACCACAAGAGAAATTCAAAATATTCAGAGACTAGAAGTATAAGTTTGCTGTCTCTGCATGGAGGACCACAACATGCCTAGATGGGGCAACTGCTGAAAAGCAGCTTACCCATGGGATAATAGGACGCATATAGCCCTTCCAAGTTCCGTGATACCAGAAGAGATCTCTACATTTGATTTAGAAGCTATTACCTTGAGCAGTGGTTTTAGTTACTTCGTTTCTAGCCGCATCCCATTGATTTCCAAGGGAGAGTGTTAGGGGGTTTATTCCTTCACCCACTTACTTCCCTGATCCTTCTCACATGAGCAGAGAGCAACAATACCCAAAGTCCAAAGGTGCAAACAATTGATGTTTATTGGGGTGAACTTCCAGAAAGCATGATTCCAGTTTCCTTCCTTAGTGTCCCCCTTCTCAGCTCTGACACCACAGAGCCTTACCTGTGTCCCTGTTCCCATTCCCCACCCCCTTAGCTAAACATGATTCCAAATTTCCCTACCCCCATTCCCTGTTCCCATTCCCCCCCACACTTCCTGATTGACTGCAGACTATATAGTAAAACTTGAGTTCTGCTTAGCTATACCTTAACCAATCATTTTACTGAAATTTAACTAACCAATCCTAATATATTGTAACATGATTATTTAACCAATTATATCCCACTACCTTAATTAGTTTACACCCAGCAAAATTAATTATACAGCAGACAGAAACAATCACAGAACCAGACAGAGATTATACCGGCAAACAATAGGGAAATGGGGACTACAATGATAGAACAACACAGAAGTGAGGATTTCACATCCCAGCTATTGATAAGTGAGTTCTTGCCAGACAGGATGCTATCAAACTAAGTTTCCTTTTACATTTTCTAGGCACTTCACTTTCTCTAGAGGTGATGGGCATTATCAGGACAGGATTGTATTCCTAACAGCCCAATAGCACTTTATTTCAATGTGACTAGTTTGGAATGTGAGGATGTGACCGTTCGCTTCCCAGCTTATGGCTGCCTCTGCTGCTTAGCTGAAGGCCTTAGCCTAAGAACAGGGCCTCAGACTGTCACAGTGAGAGAAGGACCTTGCACCAGCAGACAGTGATTTTGATTCTCTCTTTTGTACCTCTATAACTAGCCAAGTGATAAGAATACACCTAAATTCTTAGGAGTATAGGCCTTTACAGACAGACCTGAATATCTATATCCTAACAGAGAGGATAGATTTACAGTTCTCAGAAAAGATTTGCAATCTTTCTGCAGATCTCCATGTGGTAGTAGACAGGAAGTATTGATGTAACCGTTAACCTCTAAAAGCAAAAGAGGAGTTTAAAAAAAAAAAATCCATCATGGGAGGTTAGTTGCAGAGGCCAAAGACATTTTTTCCCCTCCAGATGCACATACATAACCCTCAGCAACACTGCAAGTTAATAATAAGCAGCAATGTGAGCAGTGGAGACTGCTCTAACTTTCTAGAGAAACTTACAAAAAGAAAAGGAGTACTTGTGGCACCTTACAGACTAACCAATTTATTTGAGCATAAGCTTTCGTGAGCTACAGCTCACTTCATCAGAAACTTAGTAGCCCATTTCATCTGCGAGGCTCTAGTGTCTGACCTTTTCCTCAGGCCTTGTGATATCTTATAACTTTTTTAAAAAGTTTGAAGGTACTTAGGAACATCTCTATCCCATGATCAATCTCAGAAGGTTTAGAGTTTGGATTCACTTTAGATGACCTGTTTTCATTATTATTATTATTGATTGGAGGGGGGGAAAAAATCAATGTCCTCCCACCCACTTCATTTTCAAAAAGTATGAAATGGAATTGTTTTCAAAGTTGCCACAAAAGTTTTGCAGCTGTTTTTTTTATCAGAGATGCTGGGCAGCTTGAAAATACAGGCCATTTGGTGCATTTCAAAAACTAAAGAATGTTCTCCTGTTTTAATATTCCTCCTACCCTGTGGGGTGAATTCACTTGGGCCAGATTTTCCAAAGAGGTCAGCTTGCACTTAAGCACCTAATTGAAACTCCATTTAAGGTTTCTTCTTTATAAACAGACAACCCCCTCCTGCAACAGAAACATAGACTTCCTGCAAGCCAGGTGGGATTTTAGAAGGATGGGACTGTGCTATAGGTATCCAGTGCTGCTCAGATATTCATGGTTTACTCAATGCAATTGATTTCCTTGACAAGCAACTGGGGAATAATTTATGGGTCATTCCCCCCCCACCCCACCCCACTGCTCCACCAGCTCTACTTTTAATGAATCCAGATAGTCTGGAAGCATGCGTAATTCCGTGGGCAAGCTAATGATATAGAGGTAAGGGAGGTGTAATTTGAATCATAAAAATTATACAGAGTCATAATTTCAGTGGGGTCACCGTCTGCGGCATGGCGGGGGGTGGGGGGGGAGTTGCTGCCTGCCTTCAACTCTGTGTCCTCCAGTGGGTGGAAATTTTGATCACACAATGTCTCTGGAAATGGGTTTGCGTTGGGTAGCAGAATGAGGTGGGAACACAATGGTACCAAACATGACAGAGAACTGTTATGTAGAGATACAGTCCAGACATTTTTTTTTACAAAAAAATCAACTTTTAAAATGATCTTTTAACACAGGCACATCACACATGCAGCCCCCTCACAGTTACATTGTTGCCCTCGACTGACAGTACTGTGTTATCGGTTACTTCTAAGAACAGGATACCTGTTTCTTTTTAAAATATTACAGATTACTATAAATGGAAAGAGTGCTTCAGGTTGATTTGCCATCATCAGCAAAAAAAGCAGTTCAGTGGTGTTGATTATCAGCTTTGTTTATTACTCCAAAAGAGTTGTAATGAGGCACTGATTAAGACATCACCATCCAACCATGCTGCAAATGGTAGGCACATAGTTACCTAGCATATATTACATCATTAAAATCCCAAAGTAATTTATTACAAAATCCTTGTTATTACTTTGGTCTGGTTCATTTTTAGACATCAATGGGGAGATAAAGAGTACCGACTAGTAGCTGAATCTTTGGCAAATACCACCATGGAGGACCTGGTTAAACACAATGCCCGGTGACTCCTGACATGCTGTAAGAAGTGCACCCCTAAACTGAATTTGGCAAAGCTGCAGAGGAAGTACACTGAGCATCAGGAAAAAGTTGAAGATGCCAGGACAACAGCCAGCTGCAGGCGAGACTCACCTGGTCCTAGGTCCCATGGCATGCATTTCAAGAAGAACACCTGCTTCTTCTGCAGTAAGCCAGGAGCCTGAAGGCATCCATTAAGCACAGCTTCAACACAGGAGACAGGTGAGCACCTGGGTGAAGCAGTCACTCTTAGCGAGAGCATGGCATGGAAAGTAAAATGGGTGCACTGACCCAAAAGACGCTCACAGAGATGACATTGCGTATCCCATTGAGTGCTACAGCAGGAATGCATGTAATATGTTTCATCAAAAGGTAAAAGCAACAGAAACAAAAATACTAATTTTACTACGCCGCACTGTGCGACTCAGCTGGAGTTCATAAATTGCCTTGCTGAGATGCTAATGGATGGGGAATTGGCAGCAGTGGCCAATGCAGAGACTAAATACAGAGAAATGTGCCTTGAATGGGATCGAAGAGGAAAAAATACTTAGCAGAAAAGCTCTTAAAGCACTTATTGAAGATGAATTGTGGGCTATAGCTGTAGTTTCTAGCAATGATATCTGTAGAAGTAAATTACAGTGCAAATCCTTAAACCTCAAAAAGAAGCAGCACTATCAAAAGCAGAAGAAAGCACTGATGTCAACAATAACGTGAAGCCTGTTTGCAGCTGCTAAACTTTTATGGGAAAGTATTTCGTCCTGCAGTATGTAGGAGTTTCAGGGATCCATAGCTGATGCCAAACCTAAAAAAAACCCCTACATAACCTGCACATCATTATGCGGTTCATTGGTGGTCACAGGGACTTCAGCACTATGTATGACAGTAAGCAAGTGGAGCCCAAGGCTGCGATTTTATCACCTGTATGAGTGCTTGAGTGAAAGGCAAGTTTCTAACACACACAGGACAATTGTGCGGCATATACATAATCTACCCCTACAAGTGGCTGTTTAACAATTCATTCCAAAACCCATAGCAAATTCCTCTGCAACTTATGTACAGCATTGGCTCCTCCATTGACTATACCAAAGTACTCTGCCAGAGATTTCACTTATAAACAAGTTTCAGAGTAGCAGCCATGTTAGTCTGTATCCACAAAAAGAAAAGGAGTACTTGTGGCACCTTAGAGACTAACAAATTTATTTGAGCATAAACTTTCGTGAGCTACACTGTAATGAGAGTGATGATAACACCCATTGTTTCATGTTCTCTGTGTATATAAAATCTCCCCACTGTATTTTCCACTGCATGCATCCGATGAAGTGAGTAGTAGCTCACGAAAGCTTATGCTCAAATAAATTTGTTAGTTTCTAAGGTGCCACAAGTCCTCCTTTTCTTCTTACAAACAAGGTGTTTCACTGCATGGAACTGAATGAAGGGCTGTACATTCCCCTAGACCTCATCAAGGGTAAATTTATATTTTATGCTGTCAACAACCTAGACTTCCTTGAAGGTACGGCAGATGGCAAACATTCCCTTCATGCTACTGTTATGGTCTGCTAGCAGGAGCATATTAATGGGGACCAGTCCCAGCATCAGGTGCTGTCTGGACCAGCAAAGAACCATTTTGTACAGGAGCTTCCTGACTCACTTTCCTACCCACGTCCAGTTTTCAATGAAGCAGCAGGTAAAGCTCTACTATAGTTGATTTCAACATTCACTAACCTTGACCTCAACTGTTTATTGTGACAAAGTGGGATGCACTCCAGAGGCAAAAAAACAAAAATCAGTGATTACAGCTTCAGGTGAAGAGGTACATACCCTCAAATGAATGGGACACCTATACCATTTCAGGAAAAAGGTACATTCCAACAGGGCCAGCCTTTAACTCGGTATTTCATAAGGTGCCAGAATGGATAACCCATATATGGATCCTGCTGATCATACCTGCTAGCCCCCTGGTTGATGTTTAAATATGACAGAACGATGCACATGTGCCAGGTGAAAAGCACCAGTTACATGTGAAATACCAGGCACTCCTGAATCGATCCTTTAGCCAATCAAATGTTTGGATGCAAAGACCAGATGCTCAACACACCACAAGTGTTTGGACACCAGCCTACCTTGAACAGAGATGAGCGAGTGCGATGCGGATGAGGATCAGGGTGGCAATGTGTCCAGTACGCTGGTGCCCTAGTAGGAGACACTGATGATGACTTTGAGGAAAAATGTTTTCAGTCCAACATGTGTGTGATGTTATCTGATTAAAATATGACCATGCAGATCATTGTTGCTACCACTGTTATATAATTGCAACAAATCTTGTACAAAGTATGTCAAGAAAGGTGTTTATGCCAAGGTTATGATTTGCTGAGTAGGATTATGCTATTTGTATGCCTGTATCATTTTTGTATTTGAAGTCATGAGTATTGGCTCTATACCTTATAACAAAGTTCCTCCTCTGCCTTGGTGGGTTCTGCGCTTATTGGCGGATTTGCTTGCCTCAGAGATTCACGGCAGCCCTCAGTTTGGCCACTTTTGCTAGTGGCTCAAACCTGCCATTCACTCAGCTAACCTCATCACTGGCCAGCCTGGGAAAAAGGAAGGAGAACAATCCCCACAGTCTCTGCTGATCCACCATGTGGGTCAGGGAACAGCCCAGAGACCTTCCCCTCTGGTGGAACCCACAGTCCAGGTCAACTCCTCCTCTGTTGGATCAGGAGTTGGGAGGATTTGGGGGGAACGCGGGCCCACTCTCTACTCCGGGTTCCAGCCCAGGGCCCTGTGGAATGCAGCTGTCTAGAGTGCCTCCTAGAACAGCTGCGTGACAGCCACAACTCCCTGAGCTACTTCCCCATGGCCTCCTCCCAACACCTTCTTTATCCTCACCGTAGGACCTTCCTCCTGGTGTCTGATAATGCTTGTACTCCTCAGTCCTCTAACAGTCTGCGTTCTCACTCTCAGCTCCTAGTGCCTCTCTCTCTCTCTCTCTCTCTCTCTCTCTCTCTCTCTCTCTCACTCACACACACACACACTGAACTGAGGTCTTTTTTAAACTCAGGTGCCCTGATTAACCAGCCTCCCCAAATTCATTCTAGAAGCTTCTTAATTGGCTCCAGGTGTCCTAATTAGCCTGCCTGCCTGAATTTGTTCCAGTAAGTTCCTTCTTGTTCTGGAACCTTCCCTGTTGGAGGACGGGACCGTCCCTCGCTTGCTCCTCAGCTATCTGCTTTCTTTTCTTTCCTAAAGCCCCCTGGCCTGGATTTTTCTTACTTTTGGACCCTGCCTTAGTTTACCCCCGAACGGGCCGGATGCTTTTTGTGTTTTTTTTTGTTTTGGTTTGATTTTCTGCCGCTTTTTGCTTTTGTCTGAGTGCTGACAGGCTGCCATCTTGCAGCCGGCACCACTCCCCCCCCTCGCCTGCTTTCGGGCGCAGCTATTTGTTTTAGCTGAGACCCCCAGAGGAGGGGGGGAAGATTGCTGATTTTGCTATCCAGAGGGGAGAGTGGAAGCCCCCAGACCCAGCCGCTTTGCTGGCAGCTCGGATTATCTCTACAACATTCTTCGCATGCCGGAAGCCTTGGAACACAGCCAACATGGCCGGAGAAGAAGGATTTCGGAAGACAGGAGAAATAATTTACGAAGCTATCAATCACCGTGAAGGGGGCCGTACGACTGACTAATTTTTCGAATTCTACTCTCGTGGGGGGGAGTTTGACTGTGTTTAATCGCGCTTGTGGCGGCACAGGGGGTGTGGCAACAAGCTGCCCCCTGATCCATCGGTGCCCCCTCACCCCCCCCACCACTACTACAACTGTCACGGCCCCCGCTGCTTCGTCCCTGCTGGCAATCTGCCATCTGCCTTCGGATCCAGCTGTTTGCTTTGGACTTTGCCTTTCGGACCGGACATAACAGCTGACCATACGAGACTCTTTGGACAAACGTGCGTGGGTTTATACCCCCCCGCCCTTTCGGACTGCTTATTTTACAGCCTGCCCCTATTACTGAATTCCCCCCCCCCTCCTTGTCCACCCCATTTGGTATTTTTCCCCCTTTCCCCCGCCTGTAGTCTAGTAGGGAGGAGTGGTTAATTCGCCTCCCCCTCCCCCCCCCTTCTCCTTCCGGTTGTCTCCCCGTCTCTCCTTGCTCACGATGGCAGGGAATGGGAGGGGCGAGGCCCCTTTGGCAAATTTAGTTGTTTCTCCCCCACCCCCCCCGCCCAACCCCCAACATCCCCCCCCCCCACCACGATTGTCAAAATACTTGCCACCGCCCCCGCTGGGGCACCGGCAGCAGGAAGTACCGGAGTGCTTACTGCTGCTGCTATGCCCCCTGCCCCCTCAGGTTCTAAGCACCCCCTGCCAGCTGGCCGCAAAAACCAGGGCGGGCCGAAAGGAAAGGGCCCCGCTAAAACATCTGGGCCCTCCATGGCAGGGGTTGCCCCCACAGCCGTAGCCTCGTCATCGACCGCGACGCCTCTCCCCGCGGTTCCCTCCACCAGCTCTGCGAGTGCCCCTCCCCCGGGCCCCAGGACATATGCCCGGGCGGTGGCAGGTTCCCCCTTGCCTGCCGCCTCGTCATCTCGCCCACCCACTGCCTCCGCTACCATCACCAGCAGCCGGGGCCCTTTTTCCGCCTTGACCAGGAGGCACGGTGTCCGTTGCCCCCTGGTGCCCACCTCACCCCACGTGGAGACATACGTGCAGGCGTTGGCGAAGGTGGTAGGACCCACGGCTATTGTGGCGGCCTCCAAGATGTATGGGAAGGTCGTTTTTTTCTTAGCTACGGAGACTGCCGCCCAAGAGGCGGTGGAGAGGGGCCTGGTGGTGGGGGGGGTGTTCGTCCCCCTAGAGCCGCTAGAAGACCTGGGCGTTCGCCTCGTCCTCACCTCCGTTCCTCCCTTTTTACCCAGTGCTGCCCTGTTACCCGCTCTCTCCGCCCTGGTGAAACTTACCTCTGTCATCAGCCCTCTCCCGTTGGGCTGCAAGGACCCCACCCTCCGTCACGTCCTTTCTTTCCGCCGGCAAGTGCAGCTTCTACCGCCGGCGGGGGTGCGTGATGGGGAGGCGCTCGAAGGGTCCTTCCTAGTCCCCTACCAGGGAGCCCGCTATCGGGTCTTTTACTCCACCGGAGAGGCCCGGTGCTACCTCTGCCGCTCAGCCGGGCATGTCCGCAGAGACTGCCCTTTGGCCCGGGGGGGAGGGGCACCCAAGACCTGGTAGGACATCGGCCCCGTTGTTGCCGACGCCCCTGGCTGCCCGGCACCTGAAACCAACCCTCCTCCTACTCACTCCATCGCTGCTCCCGTCCGGGCCCAGGAGACTCCTTCCCTACAACGCCCGGGCGAGCAAGGGAGTCCCACCCTTGCTATTTCCACCTCGGCAGAGCCTATGGAGGAGGGTGCGACAAAGATATTATCGGGCATAGGAGAGGGCCCGCCCCAAGGAGAACCCCCCCCCTCATCATGCTGCCTCACCGCTACCCCCCCGAACCCCTGAACCATTGCCTCCGCCCCCCGACACGACCCCTGCTAACCAGCCCCCAGACGACGCTATGGAGGGCTGGAATCTAGTCCAGGGGAAACGAGGCAAGCGGAAGGCTCGAGCTCCGCTGCATTCATCCGACGCGGAAGCCCCCCGGAAGACCAGGAAGGGAGGCACTGATATCGAGCCCTCCGCTGCGACCACGAGTGAGATCCATCCGCTGGTGTCGGGAGGGGAAGACAGACTGGCTTTGGAGGGCAGAACCCCCCCTCCACGGGAGACCCTCCCCTCCGAGACCCCTGAGGATGCCCCTTCTGCCCGGATACCATCTGAACCCCCCGCGAACCCCGAGGCGACCGCTGAGGCGGGCCCCAGAGGAGAGGCCCCCGGGGTAGCAGGCGTTGACCTCTCCTCCGTGTACGCGGAGATTGAGGCCCTAGATTTGACCCCGGTCACCCAGGGAGAGGATGATCTACTCCCGGCTGGCCTCGAGCTGGGCAACCTCACCCCAGCCCCCCTTTCCCCATGCTCCCTTCCCCTGATTGCCTTCCCGGGCGAGCACCCTGCAGAAGGTGGTCCACCACCTGATGCCATGGCCGCCAAGACCACCACGGAGCCAGCGCCTAGCATTACTGGGAGCCCCCTCCCTTACCCCTTAACCCTCGACTCTGCTCGGGAGGCACCTTCCTTTAGCAGCTTGCCTCCTGAATCCCAGAGCCTTACCTCTGCCCCTGCCCCCTCCCCTGCCCCCGCCCAGTTTTCCCCCTCCTGCAATGCTATTGCCGCCCCTGGGGTCGTTTTTTTCCCGCCTTTTGCAGATTCCCCCCAGGGAGCAGTCTTTGCACTTTCCAGTCGCGACCCATTAGGAGTTGCAATCTTTCCCCCGCCATCCCCTTCCACCCCAAGGCATGAAATGGATTTAATAACCCCAGCCTGTCAGACGCCCCGTCGGTGGTCCGCACCCTGCCTACCCGCCTTAGCGGAGCACGAGGCTGTATTCAGAGTCCCACCAGGGAATACCCCGGGAACCGTAACCCCACCCCCCCATGAGCTGCGGCATGCACTACGGAAGTTCTTAGAACACACCCGTGGGGCCCGCAATAGGGTACAGCTAGCTCTTCAGCTCTGGGGGGACTTTGAGCAAATTTTTCAGGCCACAAGGGCCCTTATAAAGGAGGGCAGAGGGCAAGGCAGGCGCGGCGCTGCGGCCTACGAGCGGGCCCGCGGCTTCCGAAGTGATCTACTCATCTATGGGATGGGTCACGGGTTGCTGCGCAACCCGCCGGGGGCCACGAACACGCCCGCCAGTGAGAAACCCCCACCCCCCCCAGCCCTCCGCATGATGCCTTTCATTATTGCAACCTTAAATACCAGGGGCTGTAGGATGGCTCTCCGCAGGTGCCAGGTGCTCTCTTACCTTCGGGAAGGGGGGTACTCTGTAGCTTTCCTGCAGGAGACCCATACGGACCCGACCGTCGAGGACAGGTGGTGGCTGGAGTGGGGGGACGGGGTCTACTTTAGCCACTTCGCGACTTGGCAAGCTGGAGTGGCGACCCTGTTCTCCCCCACCCTACGACCCGAGGTGCTAGGGGTCACTGAGGTCGTGCCGGGCCACCTGCTGCACCTTCGAGTCCGTATGGAGGGGCTCGTGATCAACCTTGTTAATATCTATGCCCCGCAAATGAGCCCAAAGCGGCCACAATTTTACCAGCGGGTGTCCGACTTTCTTGGCACCCTAGATTTGCACGAGTGCCTGGTCCTGGGAGGGGACTTTAACACCACCCTCGAGGAACAGGACCGCTCAGGGGCCGAGCCGAGCCCAACTGCCGTGAACATCCTCCGGGGAATAGTTGAATATCACTCCCTAGTGGACGTCTGGCGTGACCATCACCCAGATGACACCTCCACGTTCACTTTTGTCTGGGTGGAGGCCCATCGGTCACACCACTCTCGGTTGGACCGTATTTACTTATCCCGTTTCCACCTTTCACAGGCTCACTCCTCCACCATTCGGCCGGCCCCTTTTTCCGACCATCATTTAGTTACTATAACGGTCTCCCTCCGTGCAGAGAGACCGGGGCCGGCCTATTGGCACTTTAATAATAGCCTGTTGGAGGACGAGAGCTTTGTGACGTCCTTCCGGGAGTTTTGGCTGGCCTGGTGAGAGCAGTGGCGTGCCTTTCCCTCGATGCGGCGATGGTGGGATCTAGGGAAGGTACGCGCCAAGCTCTTCTGCCGCGACTACACTCGGGGCACCAGCCGACGGAGAAAGGCGGCGATAGAGCAGTTGGAACGGGAGGTCTTGGAGCTGGAGAGGCGCCTGGCCGCCGACCCCGAGGATCCGTCCCTCTGCGGAGCGTGCCGGGAGAAGCGGGAGGAGCTTCGGGCCCTCGAGGAACACCGGGCCCGAGGTGCCTTCGTCCGGTCCCGCATCCGCCTCCTTCGGGAGATGGACCGCGGCTCCCGCTACTTCTATGCCCTGGAGAAAACGAGGGGGGCCAAGAAACACGTCACCTGCCTTCTAGCGGAAGACGGCACCCCCCTCACGGATCCGGAGGAGATGTGTGGGAGGGCCCGCGACTTCTACACAAGCCTTTTCTCCCCGGATCCGACCGATCCTGGCGCTTGCAGGGTGCTCTGGGAGGAACTCCCCACGGTCAGCGTGGGTGACCGAGACCGGCTGGAGCTGCCTCTCACCCTGGCCGAGTTCTCGGAAGCCCTCCGCCGCATGCCCACCAATAAATCTCCGGGCATGGACGGGCTGACCGTGGAGTTTTACCGCGCGTTCTGGGACATCCTCGGCCCAGACCTAGTCAATGTCTGGGCTGAGTCTTTGCAGGGCGGGGTCCTCCCTCTGTCGTGCAGGCGAGCGGTGCTCGCCTTGCTGCCGAAGAAGGGGGACCTCCGCGACTTACGAAACTGGCGTCCCGTCTCACTCCTTAGCACGGATTACAAAATCGTAGCGAAAGCAATTTCGCTGCGGCTAGGGTCCGTGGTGGCAGACGTGATCCACCCAGACCAGACCTATACTGTCTCAGGTCGCTGCATTTTTGACAACCTATTTCTAGTCCGAGACCTTTTGGAACTCGGGCGGAGAGACGGTCTGTCGTTCGCCCTCCTGTCTCTTGATCAGGAGAAGGCGTTCGATAGAGTAGACCATGGGTACCTCCTGAGCACTCTGCAGGTGTTTGGATTCGGACCTCAGTTTGTGAGTTTTCTCCGGGTGCTGTACGCCTCCGCGGAGTGTTTGGTTAGGCTCAACTGGACCCTGACCGAACCGGTCAGCTTCGGGCGAGGAGTGCGACAGGGGTGCCCCCTCTCGGGCCAGCTGTACGCTCTTGCGATCGAGCCTTTCCTCTGTCTCCTCCGCAGGAGGTTGACGGGGTTGGTGCTGTGGGAGCCGGAGCTGCGGCTGGTCCTGTCGGCGTACGCCGATGACGTACTTCTCGTGGTCCAGGACCCAGGCGACCTGGCGCGAGTGGAGGCATGCCAGGCCATCTATTCGGCAGCCTCCTCCGCCCGAGTCAACTGGGTCAAGAGCTCTGGCTTGGCGGTGGGGGACTGGCGGCAGGCAAGCTCCCTCCCACCCGCGCTTCAGACCATCCGGTGGAGCGCGGGTCCTCTGCTCTATCTCGGCGTTTACCTTTCCGCCACGCACCCTTCCCCGCCGGAGAACTGGCAAAATTTAGAGGGCGGGGTGATAGAGCGGATCCGGAAATGGACAAGGCTACTCCGATGTCTCTCCCTCCGAGGGAGAGCTCTGGTGCTTAACCAACTAGTCCTGTCCACGCTCTGGTACCGGCTCAACACCCTGGCCCTGGCCCCGGGTTTCCTGACCCACCTCCGGAGATTGATTCTGGAGTTCTTTTGGTCAGGAATGCACTGGGCCCCTGTCGGAGTTCTTCATTTACCCCTGAAGGAAGGAGGGCAGGGCCTGAAATGTCTGTACACTCAGGTCCGCGTTTTCCGCCTCCAGGCCCTGCAGAGGCTCCTTTACAGTGCAGGTAGTTCGCCGTGGAGCATATTGGCGCACGCCTTCCTGCGCCGCTTCCACGGGCTCCGATACGACCGGCAGCTCTTTTATCTTTGTTCGAGAGGTTTTCCGCGAGACCTCTCTGGGCTGCCGGTCTTCTACCAGGACCTCCTCCGGACCTGGAAACTGTTTCTCACGATCAGGTCCGTGGTGGCCACGTGGGAGCAGATCTCCTCATGGAGCCCCTGCTACACAACCCCCAACTCCGTGTGCAGGTGGCGGAGTCCCGCTCGGTGCGCCAGAGGTTGGTCCTGGCGGAAGTCACGAGGGTCGGAGACCTCCTGGACTACGACCGGAGAGACTGGCTGGATTCCCTGACGCTCGCTCGGCGCATGGGGCTCTCCAGCCCCTGTACTCCCCGGCGCGTAATTCAGGAGGTGAGGGCTGCCTTGACCCCCGCTGCTTGGGCTTATGTCAACCGCGCCTTGCGCGAGGGCGCACCCCGCCCATCCTCTACCCCAGGCCCACCGGACCTTTCTATTGGGCCCCTACCCTGCCGATCCCGACAAACCCCTCACCCTTTCACTGCAAGCCAGCTGCATGAACTGCAGCCGGTCAGTTTTCAATTTGCATCACGGAAATATTTGTATACACTCATGCTTCACACCCTTCACGCCCACACCCTGGTGTCCCGCCCCGACACAAAGTGGCGGGACCTCCTGCTACCTTTGGAGGGTGAGCAACCTCGGTGGGCCAGCCTGTACTCCACCTTGGTCCCGAGGCCCGTCGGGGACATTAGTTGGCGGCTCCTTCACGGAGCTGTGAGCACGGGCGTGTTTTTGACACGGTTTACTTCCATCCCGGATACTTGCCCTTTTTGTAATGTGAGGGAAAACCTGGCGCATATCTATTTAGAGTGTGCCAGATTGCAGCCCCTTTTTCGGCTCCTCACAAATATTCTATTGCGCTTCTGGCTTCATTTTTCTCCCCACCTCTTTATCTATACACTCCCCATCCGTGGCCCCACAAAGTCGCGGGATCTCCTGGTTAACCTCCTCCTAGCCTTGGCTAAAACAGCCATTTATAAAACCAGAGAGAAGAGGTTGGCCCATGAAACGTCCTGCAATTGTGGGGCCTTTTTCCGATCCTCAGTACATTCACGTATCCGAGCGGAGTTTCTCTGGGCGGCGTCCACCGACTCCCTTGACGCCTTCGAGGAGTGGTGGGCGCTGTCCGGGGTTCTCTGCTCGGTGACCCCGTCCGGTTCCCTCCGTCTGACCCTTTGATTGAGGGGAAGAGCGAGAGATGCCAGCCCCAGCCGTTGCCGCTGTGGATACCATCATTACTGTCATCTAGGAGGGGTCCTATAATACATGGGTGTCTACCCCCCCCACCCCCAAACCGCCCACCCCGCAGCCGTGCCCATCTTGCTGGGCACTCTCAGGAGAGGGATAATCAGTGACACTGGGCGTGGCACTAGGTAATTCGAGGGGGTGGAAGACCACGAGTGTCGAGGAAGCCCCAAACTCTAGGCCACCAGGTAACTCAGGAGGGTGGAAGACCACGAGTGTCGAGGAAGCCCCCCCGCTCTGGGCCCAAGCTAGCCTGAACACTTCTCCCTCCTGAAAGCTGCTGTGTTATACCTTCTGTTTGCGTTGTTTTGTTGCATAGTTGTTTTGTTTTCTTTGGTAACTCTTTGCAAGTGTTACACAATAAAATTCTTTTCTGTTTAAAAAAAAAAAACAACCTTCCCTGTTCCCTTCCCCAGGGAATAAGGGACCTGCTTTACCTGGAAACTAAAGCTCTCTTCCTTTGATCACTCTCCCGTAGCCCTCTGGCCTGGAAGGAGAAGGAGAAGGAGAAGGAGGGAGAGGGCTGCTGCTAGGCCCTGGGTTTTCCCTGCTACTGTTGCTGCTCCAGCTGCCTCCTGGCTGGGCCAGATACCACCACCCCCCTTCTCTGCTGCGACCCCCCCCCCTCGGGTGCTGCTACTGCTCCAACTGCAGCCCCTTTGGGGGTGCCTGCTGGCCCGCTCCCCAGAGGGGGGGAGTGAAGGACCCCAGCCCCAGCTGTTGCTGCTGTGAACACCACCACCACCACCACCTGAGGGGGTCCTTTCTGCCTGCCTGGACCACCACCTGGAGTTCCTGGAGCTGCTGCTGCGGAGTCTGCTGCCTGGAGCTGCTGAAGCCCCGAGGAGGAGAAGAAGGGGACTATCTACCAGTGGGGGAGCACCTAGAGACTCTGCAGACCACCGTGGAGGAGGCCTTAAGACGGAGTAACTTTCGAACTGTGCTCTTGTGGTGGGGGTCTTAACTGTGTTTGCAGGAACACAGGGGGTGTGGCATGGAGCTGCCTCCCGATCCGTGTTCCCCCCCAACCCCCACCACTACCACCACCGCTGCCCCCTCCACCACCCCCACTGGCTGTTTACCATCTGCCTCAGCTCCTGCCTCTGGACTCAACTGCTTGCTTGGCTTGCCACACCCTGATTCCACCCTTTGGGCCAGAAGCAGCAGCCAGCCTAAACAGACTTTCTGCAAGTGCACGTGGGCGCACGTCTCCTCCCCCCTGCCCCCGGACTGCCCACCTCACAGCTTATCCCCTTGCTACCTGCCCCATTTGCCCTTTGCAGGTGTTCCCCCCCGCTTTTGCCCCAGCCCCCCCTTTACTAGCTTCAGTTTGTTTGCCTGCCCCACTCATTTCACTCTGCGGCCTTTGTTTGTTTGCCCCGCCCCAGCCTCTGAAGCTAGCCCCTTGGTTTCCCTGCCCTAACTCCAGCCCGCTTAGCCCCTTGCTCCGTGCGTCCATGCCCCCTCCCATGCGCTTGTGCCACTCCCCATTTTAGTTTCAACCCTCTTCACTGCACCCCCAATGCTGTTGTATCACCCCCACCCCTAGTGCAGCTAGAGGAGCCGGAATTCCACCCCATGTCGGCGACTGACCCCTAACCCCTGTTTTGTCCCTGCGTCCAGCTCACTCCTTTTGGCGCCCTCTTCCCCTGCCTGCAGCCTAGCGGGGAGGAGTGGTCGACCTGCTTCCGCTTTCCCCTCCTCCTTCTGGTATCTCCCCTTCCCTCCCTGCTCACGATGGCGGGGGACAAGACGGGTGGGGCCCCTCCAGCAGCCCCAGCTACCCCTCCCCCGCCTGCCCCTCCGTCATCCCCCCAAGCCTCTACCTCCGCTGCCGAACCACCTGCCACCGCCCCCGCTGGGGCGCCAGCAACGGTGGGCACCGGGGTGACCTCCACTGCTGCCACGTCCCTCGCCCCCTCAGATTCTGGGGGAGTCCCCCCCAGACGGCGGGAAAGGCCAAGGTAAGAAGAAGGGGAAGGGCCCCGCTAAAAAGACCAGGCCCTCCGTGGCAGGGGCTGCCCCCACTACCGCGGCCCCACCACCGGCCGTGGCGACTCTCCCCGCTGTTCCCTCCACCAGCTCTGCGAGTGTCCCTTCCCCAGCCCCCAGGGCGTACGCCCAGGTGGCGGCAGCCCCCCCGCCTGCCTCTAGGTCATCTCTCCTGCCCACCGCCTCCGCTACCATCTATACTGGCCGGGGCCCCTTTCCCACCACGACCAGGAAGCACGGCGTCCGTTGCCTCCTGGTGCCCACCTCGCCCCACGTGGAGACCTACGTGTGGGCGTTGGCGAGGGTGGTGGGGCCCACGGCCATTGTGGCGGCCTCCAAAATGTATGGCAAAGTCGTCTTCTTCTTAGCATCGGAGGCCGCCACCCAGGAGGCGGTGGAGAGCGGCCTGGCCATGGGGGGTGGTGTTCGTCCCCCTGGAGCCGCTAGAGGACCTGGGCGTCCGCCTGATCCTGACCTCCGTCCCTCCCTTCCTTCCCAATGCCACCCTGTTATCTGCCCTCTCCACCCTGGGGAAACCCATCTCTGTCATCAGCCCCCTCCTGTTGGGCTGCAAAGACCCCGCCCTCCACCACGTCCTCTCGTTCCACCGGCAAGTGCAGCTTCAACTGCGGCCGGCGGCGTGTGACGGAGAGGCGCTCGAGGGGTCCTTCCTGGTCCCCTACCAGGGGGCACATTACCGGGTGCATTATTCAACGGGGGAGGCCCGGTGCTACCTCTGCCAGGAGATGGGGCATGTCCAGAGGGACTGCCCCTTGGCCCCAGCAAGGAGGGACATCCGGGACCCCCGAGCCCCGGCAGAACACCGGCCCTGTCATCACCGGCACCCCAGCTGCCCAGCCCCCAAAGCCGCCCCTCCTCCTTCCCAGTCTACTACTACTCCCGCTCAGGCCCAAGGTGCACCTCCCCCATTATGCCCTGATGAGCGGGAGAGCCCTGCCCCCGTTGCTTGCAGTTTGGTGGGGCCTGTGGAGGAGGGTGTGGCAGGGACGCCGCCGGGCATGGGAGAGGGCCCGCCCCAGGGGGAATCCTCCCTCCCTCATGCTGCCCCACCGTTACCCCCCCGAGTCCCTGAGCCATCGCCTCTGCCCCCTGACATGACCCCTGCTAGCCAGCCCCCGGATGATGCCATGGAGGGCTGGGCACTAGTCCAGGGGAAGCGAGGCAAGCGGAAGGCTCGAGCTCCACTCCTCCCATCTGATGTGGAGGCCCCCCAGAAGACCAGGAAGGGGGGCACCGATGCCGAGCCTCCTGCTTTGCCCACTGGTGTATTCCATCCACCGGTGCTGGCTGGGGAAGACGTGGCAGCACCAGAAGGCAGTATCTCCCCTCCACGGGAGTCCCTCCCCTCCGAGGCCCCCGAGGGAGCCCCTTCTGCCCTGGTACCATCTGAAGCCTCTATGAAGCCCCGAGGCGACCGTCACGTCGGGTGCTAGCAGGGAGAACTCCGGGGTGGCAGACAGCGATCTCCCCTCCATATACGAGGAGATCGAGGCCCTGGGTCTGACCCCGGTCACCCAGGGGGAGGATGACCCTATGCCAGCGGGCCTCGATCTGGGCAACCTCACTCCAGCCCCCCTTTCCCCATGCTCCCTCCCCCTAACCGTTGCTTCCGCTCCCACCTCCGAGGAGCCCCTGGACTCCTCCATCAACCCGGCCGCAGAAGGCACCCCGCTGACAGCCACCGAGCCTGTTCAGGTGACAGCCAGTGCCACGCGGCCGGGACCCGAGCCACCAGGGGCACCCCTCATTGGTGTGAAGCAATCAACTTCATTCCCGGGGGGGGGCCTGACAGAAGATAGTCCACCTCCTGATGCCGTGGACCTGATGCCGTGGCCAAATCCACCATAGAGCCTGTGCCTGGCATCCCTGAGAGTCTCCTCCCCACCCCCTCAATCCTTGAGCCTGATCGGGAGGCACCACCGTCCAGCTACTTGGCTCCCGAAGCCCAGAATCTCGTCTCTGCCCCTGCCCCGTCCCTATCCCGTCCACCTCCCGCGATGTTATTGCCGCCCCTGGGGCTGTCTCCTTCCCTTTTCCAATAGATGACCCCCGGGGAGCGGCCTTTGTGTTTCCCTGTCCCGACCCATGAGGGGCTGCTATCCTCCCTCCGCTGCCCCCTACTACCCCAGGATTCGAGGTGGGCCTAGTGGCGCCAGCCCATCAGATGCCCCGTCGGGGGTCCGCACCCTGTCTGCCCGTCTCGGTGGGCCACAGGGCTGTATCAAGGGCCCCATCAGGGGATAAGCAGGAGACCGTAACCCCACCCCCTCATGCGCTGTGAGAGAAGTTGCGGGAGTTTTTAGAAGATGTCCGTGGCTCCCGCAACAAGGTACAGCTTGCTCTCCAGCGATGGGGGGACTTTCATCAAATCCTCCGGGCCACAAGGGCCCTCATGCGGGAGGGTAAAAGGACTGGGAAGCAAGGTGTGGCGGCCTACCGGCGGGTCCGCATCTTCCGTGACTCCTTACTCACTTACGGGGTAGGTCACGGACTGTTGCACGGCCTGTCGGGAGCCGTGAGCATCCCTGCCGGCGAGGATCCCCCCCAGCCCTCCTCATGGCACCTCTCACCATCGCAACGTTGAACACCCGGGGTTGTAGGATGGGTCTCCGCAGGTCCCAGGTGCTCTCCTTCCTTTGGGAGGGGGGGTACTCTGTGGTTTTCCTGCAGGAGACCCACACGGATCCGACCGCCAAAGACAGCTGGCGGCTGAATTGGGGGGACAGGGTCTACTTTAGCCATCTCACAGTTCGTATGGCTGGAGTGGCGACCCTGTTCTCCCTCGACCTACGGCCCGAGGTGCTGGGGGTCGCTGAGGCTGTGCTGGGCTGCCTGCTGCACCTCCGAGTCCATATGGAGGGTGTCATGGTCAACCTCGTTAACGTCTATGCCCCGACATCGGGCCTGGAACGGCTGCAATTCTATCAATGGGCGTCCGCCTTCCTCGGCACCTTGGATCCTCATGAGTGCCTGGTCCTGGGTGGAGACTTTAACACCACCCTCGAGGAGCGGGACCGCTCAGGGACCAAGCAGTGCCCGGCCACAGCAGACGTCCTCCGGGAGATAGTCGAACACCACTCCCTGGTGGATGTCTGGTGCGACCACCACCCGGATGACATTTCCACATTCACCTTTGTCCGGGTGGAAGCCCATCGGTCTCGCCACTCCCGGTTGGACTGCATTTATTTATCACATTTCCACCTTTCACGAGTCCACTCCTCCAGCATCTTGCCGGCCCCATTTTCTGACCATCATTTAGCCACCGTGACGGCCTCCCTCTGCGCAGAGAGGCTGGGGCTGGCCTATTGGCATTTTAACAACAGCTTGTTGGAGGATGTGGGCTTTGTGACGTCCTTCCGGGAGTTCTGGCTGGCCTGGCGAGGGCAGCGGCGTGCCTTTCCCTTGGCACGGCGGTGGTGGGACCTGGGGAAGGTGCACGCCCAGCTCTTCTGCCGTGACTACACCCGGGGTGCCAGCCAACAGAGGGATGCAGCGATAGAGCAGTTGGAATGGGAGGTCTTAGAGCTGGAGAGGCGTCTGGCCGCCAGCCCCGAGAATCCACCCCTCTGTGGAGCATGCCGGGAGAAGCGGGAGGATCTCTGGGCCCTTGAGGACCATCGGGCCCGGGGTGCCTTTGTTCGATCCCGCATCCACCTCCTTCGGGAGATGGATCATGCCTCCCGCTTCTTTTACGCCCTGGAGAAAAGGAGGGGGGCCAAAAAACACGTCACCTGCCTTCTGGCAGAAGATGGCACCCTCCTCACGGATCCGGTGGAGATGTGCATGAGGGCGAGAGCTTTCTATGCAAGCCTTTTCTCCCCGGATCCCACCGATCCTAACACTTGCAGAGTGCTCTGGGAGGAGCTCCCTATGGTCAGCGCGGGCGACCGAGACTGGCTCGAGCTGCCTCTCACTCTGGCCGAGTTCTCGGAAGCCCTTCATCGCATGCCCACCAATAAATCTCCAGGCATGGACGGGCTGACCGTGGAGTTCTACCGCGTGTTCTGGGACATCCTCGGCCCAGACCTAGTCACTGTCTGGGCCAAGTCTCTGCAGAGTGGGGCCCTCCCTCTTTCGTGCAGGTGAGCCGTGCTCGCCTTATTGCCGAAGAAGGGGGACCTCCGCGATTTACGAAATTGGTGTCCCGTCTCGCTCCTCAGCACGGACTACAGAGTCGTGGCAAAAGCAATCTTGCTGCGGCTAGGGTCCGTGCTGGTGGACGTGGTCCACCCAGACCAGACCTACACTGTCCCGGGCCGCAGCATCTTTGACAACCTATATCTGGTCTGGGACCTTTTGGAACTCGGGTGTAGGGATGGTCTCTCGTTCGTCCTCCTTTCCTTGGATCAGGAGAAGGCATTCAACAGGGTGGATCACGGGTATCTCCTGAGCACTCTGCAAGCATTTGGCTTCGGAACCCAGTTTGTGGGTTTTCTCTGGGCGCTGTACGCCTCCGCAGAGTGTCTGGTAGAGCTCAACTGAACCCTGACCGAACAGGTCAGCTTCGGGCAAGGAGTACGGCAGGGTGCCCCCTCTCGGGCCAGCTGTACGCTCTGGCGATCGAGCCCTTCCTCTGTCTCCTCCAAAAGAGGTTGACAGGGTTGGTGCTCTGGGAGCCGGAGCTGCGGCTGGTCCTGTTGGCGTACACTGATGACGTGCTCCTCGTGGTCCAGGACATGGGCGACTTGGTGCGGGTGGAGGCTTGCCAGTCCATCTATTTGGCAGCCTGCTCTGCCCGGGTCAACGGGGTCAAGAGCTCTGGCCTGGTGGTTGGGGACAGCTGGCAGGCGAGCTCCCTCCCACCCGCGCTTTAGGCCATCCGGTGGAGCACGGGTCCGCTGCTCTATCTCGGCGTTTACCTTTCTGCCACGCATCCCTCTCCGCCGGAGAACTGGCAAAATTTAGAGGGCGGGGTGATAGAGCAGTTCCGGAAATGGACAGGACTACTCTGGTGCCTCTCCCTTCAAGGGAGAGTGCTGGTGCTTAATCAACTAGTCCTGTCCATGCTCTGGTACTGGCTCAACACCCTGGTCCCGGCCCTGGGTTTCCTGGCCACCCTCCAGACATCGATTCTGGAGTTCTTTTGGTCAGGACTGCACTGGGTCCCTGCAGGGGCTCTCCATCTACCCCTGGAGGAGGGAGGGCAGGGCCTGAAATGTCTGCACACTCAGGTCCATGTCTTCCGCCTCTAGGCCCTGCAGAGGCTTCTTTATGGTGCAGGTAGCCCGGTGTGGAGCATACTGGCGCACACCTTCCTGCGCTGTTTCCGAAGGCTCCGATACGACCGGCAGCTCCTTTATCTCCATCCGAGGGATCTTCCGCAAGACCTCTCTGGGCTGCCGGTCTTCTACCAGGACCTCTTCCAGACCTGTTTTCAACGACCATATCCGTGGCAGCCACCAAGGGGGCAGATCTCCTCACGGAGCCCCTGCTATACAACCCCCAGCTCCGCGTGCAGGTGGCGGAGTACCCCTCGGTGCGCCAGAGGTTGGTCCTGGCAGAAGTCACAAGAGTCGGAGACCTCCTGGACTACGACCGGGGAGACTGGCTGGATCCCCTGACGCTCGCTCAGAGCATGGGGCTCTCCAGACCTCGTACTCCCCGGCGCGTACTTCAGGAGGTGAAGGCCGCTTTGCCGCCCACTGCTCGGGTTTATCTCGACCAGGTCCTGCACGAGGGCACGCCCCGCCCACCCTCTACCCCGGGCCGCCGGACCTTTTAATTGGGCCCCTGCCCCGTGGACCCAACCAACCCCTTCACTGTGAGCCGGCTGCACAAGCTGCAGCTGGTCTGCTTCCAAACCACGCCAAGGAAACATCTATACATGCTCGTGAGTGAGGAGGTTGGCCGATGGAGTCTCCTGTGACTGTGGGGCCTATTTCTGATCCTCTGTCCATTCACGTATCCGGGTAGAGTTCCTCTGGGCGGCGTCCACTGACTCCCTTGATGCCTTTGAGGAGCAGTGGGTGCTGTCCGGGGTTCTCTGCTCGGTGACCCCATCCGGTTCCCTTCGTTTGACCCTTTGACCACACTCCTGTCCCTATTATTTCATTAGTTGTCCTCCGTACTCGATTGGTTTCCAGGTCCTGTGGATCCCCCTCTTCGGCTGGGGGGGGATCTTTAGCAGTGGCAGGCTTCACCCACCCACTTCCCGGATCCCACTAGGAACACTCTCCTGTAGCCATCTGGCCTGACCCTGTCACAACCTGTATTTCAAATGTTTGCTCCCATGGTAACACCAACATGGTATTTAGCCAGCACATCTTGAAAGGACTATTCAAATTAAATGATTCATCAAGGAACACTTAACTCACAATGGACCAGGGGAGACACCTATCTGCACTTAATAGACTTTCCTGTGATGGCCTCTACTATGACTAAGCGAAGCAGGCATGGACATGTGACTTTCCCATGTGACTCCAAACACCATTCTGATACCTGTAATTTTCAACAGTGAAAGCAATGGGTTTCCCTTCACTTGGCAGAAGTTATGAAAGGCCCTGGAAACATCTCCATTTTGCCTCTTTCCTGCTCAAACCTCTGGACTATGATGAACTTGTACTAATGGGGACATTCTAACCAAGGGACTGAGGACCTTCCAATTATCTGGAAGCAACCAGAGACTTAACAAGCCAGCTGTTTATTCCATCACTGCTACAAGCCTGATCCAAGAATTTTGCAATTGTTGTATGTATTTAATTCCGTTAGCCAATTTTAACTCTCACCTTTTTTTACTTTCTTTCAATGAATAAACCTTTAGATTTTAGTTACTAAAGGTTTGGCAACAACTTGACTATTAAATCATAGAATCATAGAATATCAGGGTTGGAAGGGACCTCAGGAGGTCATTTAGTCCAACCCCCTGCTCAAAGCAGGACCAATCCCCAACTAAATCATCCCAGCCAGGGCTTTGTCAAGCCTGACCTTAAAAACCTCTAAGGAAGGAGATTCCACCACCTCCCAGGTAACGCATTCCAGTGTTTCACCACCCTCCTAGTGAAAGACTTTTTCCTAATATCCAACCTAAACCTCCCCCACTGCAACTTGAGACCATTACTCCTCGTTCTGCCATCTGCTATTACTGAGAACAGTCTAGATCCATTCTCTTTGGAACCCCCTTTCAGGTAGTTGAAAGCAGCTATCAAATCCCCCCTCATTCTTCTCTTCCGCAGACTAAACAATCCCAGTTCCCTCAGCCTCTCCTCATAAGTCATGTGTTCCAGTCCCCTAATCATTTTTGTTGCCCTCTGCTGGATGCTTTCCAATTTTTCCACATCCTTCTTGTAGTGCGGGGCCCAAAACTGGACACAGTACTCCAGATGAGGCCTCACTAATGTCGAATAGAGGGGAACGATCAAGTCCCTCGATCTGCTGGCAGTGCCCCTACTTATACAACCCAAAATGCCATTGGCCTTTATGGCAACAAGGGCACACTGTTGACTCATATTCAGCTTCTCGTCCACTGTAACCCCTAGGTCCTTTTCTGCAGAACTGCTGCCTAGCCAGTCAGTCCCTAGTCTGTAGCGGTACATGGGATTCTTCCGTCCTAAGTGCAGGACTCTGCACTTGTCCTTGTTGAACCTCATCAGATTTCCTTTGGCCCAATCCTCCAATTTGTCTAGGGCCCTCTGTATCCTATCCCTACCCTCCAGCGTATCTACCTCTCCTCCCAGTTTAGTATCATCTGCAAACTTGCTGAGGGGGCAATCCACACCATCCTCCAGATCATTAATGAAGATAATGAACAAAACCGGCCCGAGGACCAACCCTTGGGGCACTCCACTTGATACTGGCTGCCAACTAGACAAGGAGCCATTGATTACTACCCGTTGAGCCTGACAATCTAGCCAGCTTTCTATCCACCTTATAGTCCATTCATCCAGCCCATACTTCTTTAACTTGCTGGCAAGAATACTGTGGGAGACTGTGTCAAAAGCTTTGCTTAAGTCAAGGAACAACATGTCCACTGCTTTCCCCTCATCCACAGAGGCAGTTATCTCGTCACAGAAGGCAATTAGATTAGTCAGGCATGACTTGCCCTTGGTGAATCCATGCTGACTGTTCCTGATCACTTTCCTCTCCTCTAAGTGCTTCAGAATTGATTCCTTGAGGACCTGCTCCATGATTTTTCCAGGGACTGAGGTGAGGCTGACTGGCCTGTAGTTCCCCTGGAGCCTCCTCCTTCCCTTTTTTAAAGATGGGCACTACATTCACCTTTTTCCAGTCGTCCGGGACCTCCCCCGATCGCCATGAGTTTTCAAAGGTAATGGCCAATGGCTCTGCAATCACATCCGCCAACTCCTTTAGCATTAGCTGCTGAGCATCAGGGGAGTTCATCTCTAACAAACAATGGTGATCCTGAGGGGAGGAAAGGGAAACACAAGGATGGGGCTGGAATCTTGGTACATGATTCACTGCCTTGTTTAGACTCATGACACAGCCCACCCCTCGTTCCATAGCGGAGGAAAGTGGCCTGTGATAACTGGGATATTTTTTTCTCTTTTAAATCTGAAACCCAAAAAAGTCAGTTAAACTCCCAGACTTTTAAAGTCCTGTAAAATATTTCATAGCTGCCATTAACCAAATCTTTTACCCCCACCCCAGCCTCCTGCTGCTGCATGCTTTTGGTTTAACAAGTTGAGAAGTGAAAGCTCAGTGACTCAGATGAGACAAAGTCTCTTAAAGATCTTTTGTCTGTGAACCTTGGCAAAGGAAGATGCTCCTGACAACTCCAGGTAAATGACACTGATACTCACCTTAGGAACAGGAACATTCTGTCATCTAGATGGCGCCAAGAAATGCTCACCAAGGGTCTGAGTCTTAGAAGAAGCCAAAGACACCAGGGACAATTCTCCACCACCATTTAAACCAGTGCAAAGTGAAAGCAAACCACATTCTGCACCCACTGTGCACTGGTGCAAGTGGCTATGCATGTGATGTAGGGCATTAGAGAATCAAGCCCTTTGGTTTCCCTCCTCTGTAAAATTTAAGTTTGTTGCCTCTCACATGGTCCTGGTGCAGTGCTAAGAGGTGAACGTTTGCGCAGGCATATCTCCTCACACAAACATACAATTAGCCTAAGTAACAGATCACCACATTAAAGCCAAGAGCTTAGCAAGGTTCAAAAGAGGACGGTCTTGTGGTTAGAGAACTGGCCTGGCACTTGGGAGACCAGCATTGAGTTCCTTGTTCTATCATGCTCTTCTTCTGTGACCCTGGAGAAGGAATTTGAACTTGGGTCTCCTGTATTTCAGCAAAAAGTCCTAGGCCCAAGGATATTCTGGAATGGTGCTTTCTCAATATCTCCTCTTGAAGCTGTGCCACTTTTTATAAATAATGAAATAGTCATTGGAACAGGAACTTGAACATGGTCTCCCCCCTTGTAAGTAAATGCCCTAATCATTAGGCTGTAGTGTCATGCCTGCTCACTTTCCCAGGCCAGATGACTATCCATTTTCATGCTACATTTTCATGTGAAATCAGAAGCTCTCCCAGTGTCATTTACATATTTGCAATTTCCCAGGTTCACTGAAGTAGAAGTGGATGCACGGCACAGAGGTCAAGTCTGGAGCTAGATTTCAAACACCTTCACGTTTTGGAGGCACTTGGATATTGGCATCTGCTTTGGCCTGTTACAAAAGATAAGGGACAGCTGCATAAAGTAGGATCTAACTTCCCAAAGTCTCAGGGTGTCCAGACCCAGAGCCCATTTTTAGCTCGTAAGTTCACTGTGATTTGTGACCTGTCATGTTAGCTGGGCTCAGTTCTGATGAAAATCAAGCTGAGAGCTTTGAGCCAGGCTTTGCTTCAAGGCTTGGTGCTCATTCGAACAAGGGAGACTCAGGGGATCCAAACTGAAACAAAGGCTCCCTTGAACACGCATGTGCTGAGTCTGCCAGCATCCGCACAGCTGTGCTCACAGCCCCCTGCCTGTTCGCAGATTATGGGCTGAACAGTACATAAAGCCCCACTTGTGGAGCGTTTGCCATGTGTGACAACAGGAACTAACCTTTGAACCCTGCCACTGCTTCCCCAGCCTCCATCCTCATTGCTCAGCGCTGATCACAAAGGACACCTACGCGCTTAGCGGTTTTAGATGCTGCATTATCTACCCAGTCATCAGTGAGCAGCATGGGCCATGCTGCAAAAGAGCCATTCTGTACTCATTGTAGCACACAAACCCCTCTCACAGGCACAAAGACAGCCCTGCTCCCACCTCCCCTGAGCACCCCCTCCCCCATTTTCTAAAGCAGCTTGAATTTTTGGGGGGCACACTGGTTGAGATGCTGATGAGAGTCTTTTCAAAGGAGCCAGGCTCCCAAATGCCACTGAAATCCAGTGGGAGCTGGGTCCTGAACGCCCTGAAACACCTTGGAAAATTTCAGCCTAGGTGATTTAGCCAAGGCTATCCAGGAAATCACTGCCAGAGCTGAGACTGCAGTTCAGGTCTGCTGATTCCTACTCTTGTGCTTTACCTGCTAGATCTTTCTGTCTCTTCCTGGAAGCATAGAGAGACTTTAAAAGAAACTGAGCATTTCAGACCAGATGGGAATCAAACTGAAAGCTCCTCCATTAATTTTTAACACAGGTTCTTCAGAGGTACAAACATAAGCTATAGGGGTACAGGCTATAAAGGTCTACATGGTGCTTTGCAGTTGAAGGAACATTTATTTTTGTACTAGCTGCAAAGAATTCCTCCAAAGTTGAATTCAGAGAAGAAAGTCTTTCTCATCCAGGCTCTTAAGAAGATTCTTCCCACACAACACTTCTCTGACATTCTCTGCTTCAGCTGAACTATCCTCTGCCCTTCACTCCAACCCCTTCTCAGTCCACACCCACTTTTAATAGGCTTCTGTATTTGAACGCCAGGAAGTTGCTAAGCAACAGACCTATGCAGATGTCTTCTCCACGTCGCTCCACCTAGCTGCCATCCAAATGAGAGAGAAACCCAGGGCTTAGATTGAAATGTGGAAAGAGACATCCTCCCCCTGCCCCACTATATTGCTTCGCTTAACTTAAAGCAAATAGTTTTTATGGTTCCTTCAATAGTTTGCTTCAAACCTCTCTTAATTTAGCATTATGGCCCAGCTGAGGCTCCCCCCACCCCCCCATCTCTACAGTGTTGTTGTAGCTGCACTGGTCCCATGATATTAAAAAGACAAGTTGGGTGAGGTCATATCTTTTATTGGACCAACTTCTGTTGCTGAGAGAGAAACTTTCAACCTTTATAGAGATCTTAGAATCATAGAATCATAGAAGATCAGGGTTGGAAGGGACCTCAGGAGGTCATCTAGTCCAACCCCCTGCTCAAAGCAGGACCAATCCCCAACTAAATCATCCCAGCCAGGGCTTTGTCAAGCCTGACATATGAGTCAACAGTGTGCCCTTGTTGCCTTTAAAATACAGCCAGCTCTCCTGGACTCCTTTCCCCCTCATGTTATTCTCCCAGGGCATCTTGCCCATCAGTTCCCTGAGGGAGTCAGTCTGCTTTTCTGAAGTCCAGGGTCTGTATTCTGCTGCTCTCCTTTCTTCCTTGTGTTAGGATCCTGAACTCGACCATCTCATGGTCACTGCCTCCCAGGTTCCCATCCACTTTTGCTTCCCCTACTAATTCTTCCCGGTTTGTGAGCAGCAGGTCAAGAAGAGCTCTGCTCCTAGTTGGTTCCTCCAGCACTTGCACCAGGAAATTGTCCCCTACATTTTCCAAAAACTTCCTGGATTGCCTGTGCACCGCTGTATTGCTCTCCCAGCAGATATCAGTGTGATTGAAGTCTCCCATGAGAACGAGGGCCTGTGATCTAGTAACTTCTGCGAGTTGTCGGAAGAAAGCCTCGTCCACCTCATCCCCCTGGTCTGGTGGTCTATAGCAGACTCCCACCACGACATCACCCTTGTTGCTCACACTTCTAAACTTAATCCAGAGACACTCAGGTTTTTCTGCAGTTTCATACTTGAGCTCTGAGCAGTCATACTGCTCCCTTACATACAGTGCAACTCCCCCTCCTTTTCTGGCCTCCCTGTCCTTCCTGAACAGCTTATATCCATCCACGGCAGTACTCCAGTCATGTGAGTTATCCCACCAAGTCTCTGTTGTTCCAATCACATCATAATTACTTGACTGTGCCAGGATTTCCAGTTCTCCCTGCTTGTTTCCCAGGCTTCGTGTATTTGTATATAGGCACTTGAGGTAACCTGCTGATCGCCCCTCTTTCTCAGTATGAGTCAGGAGCCCTCCCCTCTCACACGCTCCTGCTTGTGCCTCCTCCCGGTATCTCACTTCCCCACTTACCTCAGGGCTTTGGTCTCCTTCCCCCGGTGAACCTAGTTTAAAGCCCTCCTCACTAGGTTAGCCAGCCTGCTTGCGAAGATGCTCTTCCCTCTCTTCGTTAGGTGGAGCCCATCTCTGCCTAGCACTCCTTCTTGGAACACCATCCCATGGTCGAAGAATCCAAAGCCTTCTCTCCGACACCACCTGCGTAGCCATTCGTTGACTTCCACGATTCGACGGTCTCTACCCAGGCCTTTTCCTTCCACAGGGAGGATGGACGAGAAGACCACTTGCGCCTCAAACTCCTTTATCCTTCTTCCCAGAGCCACATAGTCCGCAGTGATCCGCTCAAGGTCATTCTTGGCAGTATCATTGGTGCTCACGTGAAGAAGCAGGAAGGGGTAGCGATCTGAGGGCTTGATGAGTCTCGGCAGTCTCTCTGTCACATCGCAAAACTTAGCTCCTGGCAAGCAGCAGACTTCTCAGTCTTCCCGGTCGGGGCGGCAGATAGATGACTCAGTCCCCCTGAGAAGAGAGTCCCCGACCATCACAACCCGCCTCCTTCTCTTGGGAGCGGTGGTCGTGGAACCCCCAACCCTAGGACAGTGAATCTCATGCCTTCCAATCAGCAGAGTCTCCTTCTGCTCCCTTCCCTCAAACGTATCATCTGGTCCACTCTCTGCATTAGTACCTGTGGAGAGAACATGAAAACGGTTACTTACCTGTATCTGCCCTGCTGGTACATGGACGTTCCCCTTTTTTCTTCTGGAGGTCATATGATGCCAAATTTCTTCACCATCCTTCTGTCCCCGATGTGCAGCCTGCTCTGAATCTTCAGAACCTTGTGCCCGTAGAAGCCTATCCTGACATCTGTCCAGGAAATCTTCAGCTTCTCTTATGCAACGCAGGGTCGATACCTGTTGCTTCAGACCTTGAACTTTCTCTTCCAGTATGGAGACCAGCTTGCACTTTGTACAGACAAAGTCGCATCTGTCCTGTGGAAGAAAGACAAACATGGCACATCGAGTGCAGGTCACAACCGCTGAACACCCCCCATCCATATTACCTTCCTTCTACGAGCTTCCTCAGGAGTTGTAGTAATTACTCACAGAATCCGGCAAGATGTAAGCCTCAGTGAGCTCTCCCCAGGCGAACTCCCAGGCAAACTGCTTTCGTTCGCTGCTCAGCTGGTTCGCAACTGACTGGCTTTTTATGCAGTCAGGCCCACTTAAGGCTCACCTGGAACAAAGCACACCCAGTTCCCGCCCTTTTCAAACAACCAATCAGGCATACAGCACACAGTCACACTGTCCTCACAACAAACACTCAGATACTCACCAACACAGCCTCCTTAATGCAGCCCTTAGCGTACCTCCTCTCAGGCAGATCCCAGGCAAACTCCTTTTGTTAGCTGCTCTGCTGTTCGCTGCTCAGCTGGTTCACAACTGTCTTTCACTTTCATCTTCACTTTCCTCTCTCTCTCTCTCTCTCTGTCTTTCTTCGTAGGAACCTATGCCTTCCTCAGCTCTCGTCCCCTAATGCCACTACTCTACTTGCACTACGTTGATGACATCTTCATCATCTGGACCCATGGAAAAGAAGCCCTTGAGGAATTCCACCATGATTTCAACAATTTCCATCCCAATATCATAGAATCATAGAATAACAGAGTTGGAAGGGACCTCTGGAGGCCTTCTAGTCCAACCCCCTGCCCAGAGCAGGACCAATCCCAAATAAATCATCCCAGCCAGGGCTTTGTCAAGCCTGACCTTAAAAACTTCTAAGGAAGGGGATTCCACCACCTCCCTAGGTAACGCATTCCAGTGTTTCACCACCCTCCTAGTGAAAAAGTTTTTCCTAATATCCAACCTAGATCTCCCCCACTGCAACTTGAGACCATTACTCCTTGTCCTGTCATCTGCTATCACTGAGAATAGTCTAGATCCATCCTCTTTGGATTCACCTTTCAGGTAGTTAAAAGCAGCTATCAAATCCCCCCTCATTCTTCTCTTCCGCAGACTAAACAATCCCAGTTCCCTCAGCCTCTCCTCATAAGTCATGTGTTCCAGACTCCTAATCATTTTTGTTGCCCTTCGCTGGATGCTTTCCAATTTCTCCACATCCTTCTTGTAGTGTGGGGCCCAAAACTGGACACAGTACTCCAGATGAGGCCTCACCAGTGTCGAATAGAGGGGAACGATCACGTCCCTCGATCTGCTGGCAATGCCCCTTCTTATACACCCCAAAATGCCATTGGCCTTCTTGGCAACAAGGGCACACTGTTGACTCATATCCAGCTTCTCGTCCACTGTCACCCCTAGGTCCTTCTCTGCAGAACTGCTGCCTAGCCATTTGGTCCCTAGTCTGTGGCGGTGCATTGGGTTCTTCCGTCCTAAGTGCAGGACTCTGCACTTGTCCTTGTTGAACCTCATCAGATTTCTTTTGGCCCAATCCTCCAATTTGTCTAGGTCCCTCTGTATCCTATCCCTACCCTCCAGCGTATCTACCACTCCTCCTAGTTTAGTGTCATCCGCAAACTTGCTGAGGGTGCAATCCACACCACCCTCCAGATCATTAATGAAGATATTGAACAAAACCGGCCCCAGGACCGACCCTTGGGGCACTTCGCTAGATACCGGCTGCCAACTAGACATGGAGCCATTGATCACTACCCATTGAGCCCGACAATCTAGCCAACTTTCTACCCACCTTATAGTGCATCCATCCAGCCCATACTTCTTTAACTTGCTGACAAGAATACTGTGGGAGACCATGTCAAAAGCTTTGCTAAAGTCGAGGAATAACAGGTCCACTGCTTTCCCTTCATCCACAGAACCAATTATCTCATCATAGAAGGCAATTAGATTAGTCAGGCATGACTTTCCCTTGGTGAATCTATGCTGACTGTTCCTGATCACTTTCCTCTCCTCTAAGTGCTTCAGAATTGATTCCTTGAGGACATGCTGCATGAACCTAGCCTGGACATCAACCCAGCCTGGACCAGTCCATACAAGAGATCCACTTCCTGGACACTACGGTGCTAATAAGCGATGGTCACATAAACACCACGCTATACCGGAAACCTCCTGACCGCTATTCCTACCTACATGCCTCCAGCTTTCACCCAGACCACACCACATAATCCATCGTCTACAACCAAGCTCTATGATACAACCACATTTGCTCCAACACCTCAGACAGAGACAAACACCTACACGATCTCTATCAAGCATTCTTACAACTACAATACCAACCGGCTGAAGTGAAGAAACAGATTGACAGAGCCAGAAGAGTACCCAGAAGTCACCTACTGCAGGACAGGCCCAACAAAGATAATAACAGAACGCCACTAGCCATCACCTTCAGCCCCCAACTAAAACCTCTCCAACGCATCATGAAGGATCTACAACCTATCCTGAAGGACGACCCATCACTCTCACAAATCTTGGGAGACAGGCCAGTCCTTGCCTACAGACAGCCCCCCAACCTGAAGCAAATACTCACCAGCAACCACACAACAGAACCACTAACCCAGGAACCTATCCTTGCAAGAAAGCCCGTTGCCAACTGTGCCCACAAATCTATTCAGGGGACAACATCATAGGGCCTAATCACATCAGCCACACTATCAGAGGCTCGTTCACCTGCACATCTACCAATGTGATATATGCCATCATGTGCCAGCAATGCCCCTCTGCCATGTACATTGGGCCAACTGGACAGTCTCTACGTAAAAGAATAAATGGACACAAATCAGATGTCAAGAATTATAACATTCATAAACCAGTCAGAGAACACTTCAATCTCTCTGGTCACTCGATTTCAGACCTAAAGGTCACAATATTAGAACAAAAAGACTTCAGAAACAGATTCCGACGAGAGACTGCTGAATTGGAATTAATTTGCAAACTGGATACAATTAACTTAGGCTTGAATAGAGACTGGGAGTGGATGTGTCATTACACAAAGTAAAACTATTTCCCTATGTTTATTTCCCCCCACCCCCCACTGCTCCTCGGACGTTCCTGTTAACTGCTGGAAATGGCCCACCTTGATTATCACTACAAAAGGTTTTCTCCCCCCCCACCCCACCCCTGCTGTCCTGCTGGTAATAGCTTAGCTTAAGTGATCACTCTCCTTACAGGGTGTATGATAACACCCATTTTTTCATGTTCTGTGTGTATATAAATCTCCTCACTGTATTTTCCACTGAATGCACCCAATGAAGTGAGCTGTAGGTCACGAAAGCTTATGCTCAAATAAATTGGTTAGTCTCTAAGATGCCACCAGTACTCCTTTTCTTTATGCCTCATAGAATGTCAATGGGACTTAGGCCCCCAAGTCACTTAGGTGCTTTTGAAAATTTACCCTTAGATCCTTATTTAATCTATCTATCTGTCTACTTTAATGACCTCTTCACTCTACTATCAGAGTGCCCCTGATTACCTGCCCTTGAATACCCATGAAGGAAACACAGTGGGTGCCTCAATCCCATCTCATTCACTTTAAGGTGGCTTAGGCACGTGCAACCCCAAAGGAAGAGTGATCTTAACTTTGGTCCTAAACTTGAAACGAAACAAATCTTAACATTTCTTTATTTTCTCCAGACACAGGATTCCCCAGGTGCAGTGCATCTAAAATATCACTGCAGATTGAAAAGGGGAGCAATTTTAGTTTGTCAGTCTTAGCTACTTATCTGGCCTACAGAATCTGCACACCTTGCAATGTTAATGTATTTATCCTCAGAGCACCCCTGTGAGCTTGGGCAGTGCTATCATCCCCATTATAGAGATGGGGAAATGAAGCAGAGAGAGGCTAATTAACTTGCCCAAAGTCACAAAGGAAGTTTGTGGCAGAACAGGGAATTGTATCCGGGTCTTCCAAGTCATAGGCTAATGCCCTAACTGTTGAATCATCCTTCCTCATTTGAACAAGTATGCAGAGAAGGTCCCAGCACTTCATTCCACAAGGCTTGGTGTGCAAAGAATTTATACTCTTACAGCGTACTGGTACGCACCTGTTATCCATTAATTAGAAACCTAAACTCTTACTGTAATCGTCACCCTACATACCATCTAGCTCCCTCTAGTGGACAGTTATGTTCTGCACTATCTGACGCCCCTGGGACTGGGCATTCAAGGAACAGAAATAGCAACAATAGAAGCTATCCTCACACTCAGCTAAGCCGGAAGACAGAAGTACTGGGGTCTCACAAGAAAGCCTGTTCCCATGAAGTTCCTAACTTCTTTGGGATTTGGATAGTCTTGTGACAATGGGAAAACATCTGAGCTTTTGGTGTTGATCTCACTCTAACTTCTGGCCAGTTTGAAGTGCGTCCATTGAGTTTTACTCAAACTGTGGAAATATAAGATGCTTTTATTTTTTCTTTTACCTTTGCAAGATCTCATGAGAAATGGATGGAGATAAGTATAAAATGGAGATGAACTGGAACTCTGAGTGAATGTATTCCAACTTCAGGCGTTTCCAAGACCAAAACCTAGAACAGTATCCATATGTTGCAAAACTACAAACTCGTGGGCTTGTATCAGAGCCCAGCATCACAACAGTCTTGAACTTTGGGATAACGAAAATCTGGATCTGAATTTTGTCACTTAATCCCACCTCCAGTGTAAACCCACATGTAATTTAACCACTGCAAGAGGCACTGGTGTGTATAATTAGAAGTCTTTCCAATGACTGCTGTGTCTCCATCTATTTATCTATCATGTATGTATATATTATTTTTCCTTCCATTCACCGTGTCTCTATTTATGTATGTGTGTCTGAGCACCATCAGAGTCAGTCTTGGAGTGTACATACTTATCACCATGGTACCTGCGCACCTACCTGGTTATACGGGAGCAGTAGCATAAGCAGCAACTCAGCTGTGACACAAAGGACCAGACCAATGACATCAAAGTGGGAGGGCTCATTCCTCCAGAGACTGATGTTTCTTCCTCTTTAAAAGGACATTGTTTTCCAAGAAGTGTTTCCCCAAAACTGCCTTTGATACGGTAACTTGCATTTCCAGACCTGCTCACTGAACTCACACAAGCACAGACTTATTTTTTTTTCCTGCTAAGTTGGAAAATAAAGTGTATTTGGGTTTAAAAAAACAAATGGTCAAAATACTTGATATTTGTTCCACATTTCCTAGACCTTTTCCTCTTCTCAATAGTGCCACCTTGGGAAACAGTGTATTGTAGTGAAATGGGCACTGGACCAGAACTCAGGAGAACTGGGTTTAATTCCTGACTCCACTGTATGACCTTGGATAAGTCACATCCCTCCCCTAAACCTCTGTGTCCCCTCCCACCGTTTTTTCTGTCTTGTCTATCTAGACCGTAAGCTCTTCAGGGCAGGGTCTACAAGGTATGTCTGCACTGCAGCTGGGAGCTGTAATTCCCCACTCAGGTGGATGTGCACACAATGCCGTGGATCAAGCTCACATGCTGGAAAGAGCAGTGCAGCTGCTGCAGCACAGGCTAGCCATCCAAATACAATCCTGTCTGAGATCCTACGTACATATCTGGGCAGCTAGCCTGAGCCGCCAGGGCCACGCTTCTCTTTCTAGCATGCCACTCAATCAGAGCTAGTGCACGGATGGAAGAACCCCGTGCAACGCTACAGGCTGGGGACAGACTGGCTAAGCAGCAGTTCTGCAGAAAAGGACCTGGAGATTACAGTGGACGAGAAGCTGGATATGAGTCAGCAGTGGGCCCTTGTTGCCAAGAACTGCATTTTGGGCTGCATTAGTAGGGGCATTGCCAGCAGATCGAGGGAAGTGATTATTCCCCTCTATTCAGCACTGGTGAGGCCACATCTGGAGTACTGCATCCAGTTTGGGGCTCCCCACTGCAGAAGGGATGTGGACAAATTGGAGAGAGTCCAGCAGAGGGCAACAAAAATGATCAGGG
Organism: Chelonia mydas; assembly: GCF_015237465.2. Lineage (NCBI taxonomy): Eukaryota > Metazoa > Chordata > Testudines > Cheloniidae > Chelonia > Chelonia mydas. Next base: position 14,122,190 of record NC_051259.2, on the reverse strand, counting down.
GACTGGAACACATGACTTATGAGGAGAGGCTGAAGGAACTGGGCTTGTTTAGTCTGCAGAAGACAAGAGTGAGGGGGGATTTGATAGCGGCCTTCAACTACCTGAAGGGGGGGTCCAAAGAGGATGGATCTAGGCTGTTTTCAGTGGTGGCAGATGACAGAACAAGGAGCAATGGTCTCAAGTTGCAGTGTGAGCGGTCTAGGTTGGATATTAGGAAACACTATTTCACTAGGAGCGTGGTGAAGCACTGGAATGCGTTACCTAGGGAGGTGGTAGAATCTTCATCCTTAGAGGTTTTTAAGGCCCGGCTTGACAAAGCCCTGGCTGGGATGATTTAGTTGGGGTTGGTCCTGCTTTGAGCAGGGGGTTGGACTAGATGACCTCCTGAGGTCCCTTCCAACCCTGATATTCTATGATTCTATGATCTACCTGAGCTGGGAACAGCACCTCCCAAGCTGCAGTGGAGACACACCCTATGTCTCGCCGCGCACATGTTTGTACAGCGCTTGGCACAAGGGGGCCCTGGTCATGGCTGGGGCCTTTCAACACTAATGTGACCATAAAAATAACGGGTAACAGAGATCTGGCCCCAGGAGATGGCCTTTCACACGTAGCTTATAATGAAGAATGCAGGACACGAGCTGAGATGTGTGTGTGTTTGAGCAGATGCTCAGTGAGTGAGAGGGAATACTTGACAGCAAATAGCCTGATGTGTTTATATTTATATACCAACATAGCAAAGCTTCCATATAGCCACCACAGTCTGTGCATCTCAACAGAACCGTATGACGGGTTTGTCTCATTATTCAATGGGAATATTTATATTGGAGTCTCACACATCCGCTGCTTTGGAGCTGAATTTCCATATGTTGTCTCAGCCAAAACAAAACAATTAAGAGAAACTGAAAATGGGCATCTTTATTCTTTTCCTTTGCATTCTCAGTTCACCAGAGAGAGAGTGCTTTACAAAGCCCTGGGTTCAATCAGAACTGAAACCTCTTTGCAGCTTCACAGTGCAAACAGAGCAGCTTATTCACAGCATGGCACTATACACAAGGTCGAATTGTCCTGTCTGTATATGCTGTTAAGGGTTAATTTAGGGAAAACAATATGCACATGGGAAGAGATTTAGCAGGCAACTTGGCATCAGCCTATGTGAAAGCATCTTGATGCTCACTCCTGCAAGGCAAGCTGTATGAGCAAAGGCTGAAGGAACTGGGTATGTTTAGTTTGGAAAAGAGGAGGTTAAGGGGGACACGATAGTAGTCTTCAAATGCTTGAAAGACTGCCATGAAAAAGATAGAGAAAAGTTGTTCTCTTTTGCCACAGAGGGCAGCACAAGCGGCAATGGGTTCAAACTACAGCATAGCAGATTTAGATTAAATCTTAAGAAAAACTTCCTAACTATAAGAACAGTAGGACAATGGAACAAACTGCCCAGCGAAGTCATAGAAGCTCCTTCACTGGAGGTTTTCAAAGGGGGCTGGTTTAGTCAAATGGTTTAGACACAATAAATCTGAATCTTGGGAGGAAATTAGACTAGATGACCTTTGGGGTCCTTTCTAACACAGTGGCTCTATGATTCTGACTGGTACAGGAGTGCTGTATATCTGTGTATAGGTAAACAGCTAGTTAACAGACAAGGGGTCAGTAGAGGATGCTAAAAACATGGAACATAGTTCCTGGATTTTGTATGACCAGCTAAGTATGTTATGCAATTGTGAATGGTTTCCTCTAGCAGCTCTGTACATCAGCTGTAAACAGCAGGTCCAGGGGACTGAGAATGCTACTGGAAGACAGGAGACATGAGTTGCATACATGGCGTTTAGGACACACCCCATCCCTTCCACAATACGACCTCTTCTACCTTCCCCAGCATGCCCTTATTCCAGGAGTATTCCAGTGCCATTACACCAATCCTATGCTGCCCCGGGAACACCCCCTCTGCTAGGGGAATTCCTGAGTAGGGAGATATGGCTGTTTTCCAGCATAAAGTGTCCAGAAGGCATAGTCAGAACCTCTATCTAATCTTGGCAAATTAGAAGGCACGTTGGCTACTATGTTCCAAATGCCATTTTAGCAAAGTCTTGTGTTGGGAAATATTCAGCAGAGAAAGGCTAAGCTTTGCATGGTGTGGGATACCTTGGTATTCTGCTGTGTTACTGCATAATACTGTCCGCAGAAGGCAGAGAGAGAAAGTTAACATGCTCAAGGGCAGACCTGTTAGCATTGTGTCCTGAGACATCAGAAGAACCCCAAAGTCTGACTGGGAGCTTGTGGAACTGGCATGTATTTTATGTATTGCAGCAGAACCCAGGAGCCTCAGTCATAGACCAGAACCCCTTGTGCTAGGCACTGTACAGACACAATGAAAAGATGGTCCCTGCCCCAGAGCGGTGTACTCAACTCAGATAGATGAGAGAGGGTATTGTCTGGCTTCTCCTGTACCCTACGCATGTTTTTCAGGCAAGAGATCAGTCTTCACCTTTACTTTGTTACAAATATACAACTGGGCTAAAAAAATCAATCCTTGTTAGACCTGTTCTTATGAAGCCCCATGCTAAGCAGATGCTTGATGTATTGGGGAACTTAGCCTCAAATTCAGTGTGAACACCTCTCCTGGATAGATTGCAGCTGCGGCTGGTGGAGACGTAACCCACAAACACTGAGTGCGGTGCTCTCTCCCTCTCAATGGCGACTGGGCCACGTAGAGATGTTAATGATCCTGATATGGCCTTGGCCAAGAGATGGAGCGTTGTTAGCTCAAGCAGTAGCAGCCGAGGTCCTAGATTCAACACCCACTTCAGCTTGCCGCGGGGCAGTTACAGAGACACTGACTAAACGCATGCCTTACAGTAAGTTGCCTCCACATTTTCAGAAGGAACTATTGGGGTTTTTTGGTTGCTCAACTGGAGATGACTTCGAGGGGGCTGGTTTCCAGACGGTGGACCCTCAGCACTTTCTACAGCCTAGGTCTCTTTAACTCAAGTTGGATGCCCAAAATTAGAGGCACTCCTCTGTGTATATAAATCTCCCCACTGTATTTTCCACTGCATGCATCCGATGAAGTGAGCTGTATCTCACAAAAGCTTATGCTCAAATAAATTTGTTAGTCTCTAAGGTGCCACAAGTCCTCCTTTTCTTTTTCCAAACACCCAGACACTCTTGAAAAGGTAGGGCTTAACGTTTATTGTGCTGCTGTTTCCACACTTATAAAATGGGGGAAATGACCCTCAGCATCGACCCTGTCCCATGTCCCCTTTGCACATGGTCAGCACTTATATTGCTTGCCATACCAATGAAGCATTTTGCATTTGAATTCTATGAGCGTGTGTAGTTTCACTACCCCGTAACCTATGCTGCCATCACTCTGTTCCTTCTGTTACATTCCTTTATCTTCTCTATCTGGCCTCTTTCTCTTAATTGGCTCTGTTAGGAAATAACTCATTCTTCCAACAATTCTGTTTATCATTAGTGCCAACAGAAACAACTAAAAAAAAGTGTGCAATGAGCTTGAATAGAAACACCCCATTTCCTTTGATTTACTTCAGTGCTTGTGAATAAGCAGCCAACATACCCCCAGTAAGTAGGTCCTCTGTTGATAAAAGCAATTCAGCTCTCAAACCTAAGCCCCTGGATCCTGGCAGCCTGAAACACTGCATAACTTTTTATTAGCATCGGAGCCTGCTTGCAAAATCCTTGATGTGTAGAACTCAGATTCAAGCCACGATCTTTGAAGCCCCATAATTTTAACTGTGCAACTGCAGCCCTGAGAAAAACAGAATTTAATTTCCTGTGTTGTTTGCACTCCAGGAGCATTGTCTCTCAGGCACAGTGACATCCCAGTTACCCTGGTCATTTGCTAAACATCAAAAGAGAGTTTGCTTTATTTTCACTATGTGCTCCTGGATAATTGCATGGGAGCCAGATCCTCAGCTGGTGTAACGCTGGCATAGCTTCACTGGCTTTAATGTAGCTACATTGATTTACACCAGCTCAAGATCTGACAATAGGTGTGTATTAAATGCAGGATAAATAAGTTTACAGGGAGGGGGAGAAAACAAAGCTAGCTGGACAGCTAGATGATTAGGCAATTGGAGTGAATGTATGTCTCAGAGGGTTTCATGGAGATTTTGTGATAAGACTGCTGCCTACATCCACCCCAATTTATTCCTTCTGTGATCTGCCCACAAAACAGAACACCATGGCCTGCACTTCAATGAAGTTTCAGTCGATAGTCGCCCAAAGGCAAATGGGCGGGATGGGGAATGAAGCCCTCTGCAGTTTGAGCAAAGTGAAAGATGCCAGTGGTGGTGAAAACAACAGACGGCTCAGCTGCTTCCCATATCAGCAGCACATTTGCAACCTGCAGTGGCTGGTGGTACTATATTCAGCAGACTCGTCCATAGCTACCAGGGAAAGCAGTGGGCTGAAGAATGATAAGGTCTCAGGGACAGTCGTTTTCCAGACTCACTGGAAAATTGTTTCCTGACAAGCATTTGGCTGGGTTGGGAAAAGCAACTCCTGGAGGAAGCAATCCTGCAAGGCACCACCAGGTGGTCCCAGATCTCCATGTAAAATCTGCTCACATCACCACCCTCTCACACCTGCCTTTAAACTGACTTTCCGCTTTCATTGATAAATATCTTTGACCAGCTACAATAACGGGGGGAGGCTGCAAAGGGAACAGTGGAATTTTGACAAGTAAAAGGATGGGAAAGAAATAACAACAGTAAAACTCACACAGCTCCCCTGGGGCCTCCGTTTTGAAGTTTAAAAAAGGCTGTCACTGTTGAGGAGCCATTTGAAGGGAAAAGCTTGATAACGCCTTCCAGAGCCACAGCCACATAAATCACTGGCATGCATGTATCCACCGTCCTGCTCTCTTCATCCCCCCCCACAGGCACTACAGGAGTGTTCATACTGCAAAGGGAGGACAGAGCCGCATCGCTCATCCTTCCATTCACGCCCTAAGTGGCTCAGGCTCAGGTTGTCTGTTGAAACAGGAACGGCTGTGGAGAGCATCTCCTTGTTCTCAGAGGTTGCTTCTGAAGACAGATGTGACAGAGGCTGAGCCATGGAAGGACAGTCCTCTAGCCTGAGACATGGGTTCAAGTCTCTGTTCTGCCACAGATGTCCTGTGTGACCTTGGGCAAGTCCCTTAGCCTTCTGTGCCTCGGTTCCCCATCTGTACAATCGGGATAACAGCACTGCCCTGCCTCACAAAAGGGTGTTGGCTGGCAGATACACAGCCAGTGAGTCCTCAAACAATGGGGCTTCAATAGTCAGGACCCCCCCGCAATGGGGGCAGGGACATGTGGTAGACCATGGACGCTATCACAGACCAGAGGCTGTAGCAGCAGTGGGCTTCTGTGCAGTGACCCTGCATGCTGGCTGTGGGTTGGGAAGGAGGATTTTAGTCCCTCTGCACTGTCTCCTCAGGCAAGGCCTGTTTATGTGGGCTTTTCAGGAGGGCTGAAAGTGGGGCCATTAATCCTTGTTTAGAGGGCCACCCAAAGGCAATGAAAATAGACAGACTAATGCCACATGAGTCCCAGGGAATAGAGAGAACAGGCTTTGTTTTGATACAACGGCTTCTGTTCGGGGTATACCCAGAGGCTCTCGGATTTGAAAGAAAGAGTGATGGCCACCAGCCAGTCCATCCATCATCCTATACCTGGGCACAAACCTTTCGGAGGCCTGGTCCCCTCTGCCCTGCAACTCAACGAGCTAGAAATGAGTTTGTACCAACTCCCAGATTCTAACACTGCTCCCTCCCTCGCCTGCCTTTTGGAGGATATTCAAGATCCCAATTCCAGTCAGCTGCCCTGTTTCCAAATGACTATGTCTACGATAGGCCAAATCAAGACTCCAGCTCCTTTGGATGCTGGGCTGCCTGAAATCCAGATCTGTTTGCAGCTTGAGTCTATCTCTGGTTAAAAACCTTTGTCCACAACCTCTGACCATGTGACTCCCCTCCCTTCTCCCCAACCGACTCCTACCCTAGAGCCTTATCATCCAACGAGGATCCTGCCCTGCAGGGTGAATGCCATTGAGTTCCTTCAGCAAAGACACTCCCACTCTTGCAAGGCAGGGTGGGATTTGAACGCTCCTTTTGGTTTAGTATTTCCCACTCAGAATCAGGCAGTGTGCTAGGCACTGTACAAACATACAGTGGGAGACCAGAAGTCAAAGCCCCCTTCAATGTTCTTTTCTTTCTATCTATCCTCTTTCTCTCTCCTTATTCCTCCATTCCTTTTCTCAATCTTTGTCTGCCTCTGGGTGTGTCTACACTAAAAAAAAAAGTGAATGCAGGTTAAAATAGCCATGAGGACACAGCAACTTGGCTTTCAATTTGCATTTAGCACCTTGTGTTACAGTCTAGTAACACAGCAGAGCCCTCACCGGTGCGGTGCCTCCTGCTGGCTGGTCTGGGAATTAGCTCTTCCAGCTTCAGAGCGCCTCCTGCTGGCCAGTGTCTCCCTTGCTGCCACCTGCTTCTCCCTTTTCTAGTACTACCCGTTAGCTCAGGCCCCACATCCCTCCCAGCCGATGGTGCCCCTTCTCTGGGGTACTGCCCTATAGCAGTGCCCCCACACTAAAGGATCCTCCCCTCCCTGGTGAGCCCCAATTCCCCAAAGCCCACCTGGCCTCAGTGACTGACTGCCAGTCTTCACCTAGCCCCTTTTCTCAGGGGAAAACTGCAGTCTGAAATGGCTGCTCACCATTGGCAAGGAGGTTTGGACCTGCTGCCTTTTCCTGGCCTGGCTGCACCGCTGCAGCCTTAGTACCCCAACTGCCCCTTTTAGCGTGGCCTCATGCTGGGGACTCGCCTGGCCAGAGCTCCCCAACTCTGCCTGTCCTTCCCTAGCACTGCTCTGTTTGAGATACCCTTCTCCAGTCAGCAGCCAGGTCCTTCCCACTCCACCAGTGGAGTCAGACTCCCCCTGCCTAGCTCCCAGCCCTTTTATTAGGGCAGCTGGACCCTAATTGGGTGTGGCCACCCCTGCAGCTGCCAACCCAATCAGCCTCCCTCTGCTGCTTTCAGCCCCAGCCCTCTCCAAAGGCCGGCTTTTAACCCTTTCCTACAAGCCTATAGAGCAGTCTGGGCTTGAACTCAGCTGCTAACCCGAGCTGAAAGCTCAGTTGCTGTGTTTTTCCTGGTATTTTAACCTGAATTAAGAACACAATCTTTTTTTGCAGTACAGACATACTAGGGTGACCAGATGTCCCGATTTTTAGGGACAGTCCCGATATTTGGGGCTGTGTCTTACACAGGTGCCTATTTGACCGAATGGCTAGGCAGCAGTTCTGCAGAAAAGGACCTAGGGGTTACAGTGGACAAGAAGCTGGATATGAGTCAACAATGTGCCCTTGTTGCCAAGAAGACCAATGGCATTTTGGGATGTATAAGTAGGGGCATTGCCAGCAGATCGAAGGACGTGATCGTTCCCCTCTATTCGACATTGGTGAGGCCTCATCTGGAGTACTGTGTCCAGTTTTGGGCCCCATACTACAAGAAGGATGTGAAAAAATTGGAAAGCATCCAGCGGAGGGCAACAGAAATGATTAGGGGACTGGAACACATGACTTATGAGGAGAGGCTGAGGGAACTGGGATTGTTTAGGCTATGGAAGAGAAGAGTAAGGGGGGATTTGATAGCTGCTTTCAGATACCTGAAAGGGGGTTCCAAAGAGGATGGACCTAGACTGTTCTCAGTGGTACCAGATGACAGAACAAGGAGCAATGGTCTCAAGTTACAGTGGGGGAGGTTTAGGTTGGAAAACATTTTCACTAGGAGGGTGGTGAAGCACTGGAATGCGTTACCTAGGGAGGTGGTGGAATCTCCTTCCTTAGAACTTTTTAAGGTCAGGCTTGACAAAGCCCTGGCTGGGATAGAATCACAGAATCATAGAATATCAGGGTTGGAAGGGACCTCAGGAGGTCATCTAGTCCAACTCCCTGCTCAAAGCAGGACCAATCCCCAACTAAATCATCCCAGCCAGGGCTTTGTCAAGCCTGACCTTAAAAATATCTAAGGAAGGAGATTCCACCACCTCCCTAGGTAATGCATTCCAGTGTTTCACCACCCTCCTAGTGAAAAAGTTTTTCCTAATATCCAACCTAAACTTCCCCCACTGCAACTTGAGACCATTACTCCTTGTTCTATCATCAGCTACCACTGAGAACAGTCTAGATCCATCCTCTTTGGAACCCCCTTTCAGCCATTGATCACTACCCTTTGAGCCTGACAATCTTCCACTTCTTGTAAGCTTCTTTTTTGTGTTTAAGATCAGCAAGGATTTCACTGTTAAGCCAAGCTGGTCGCCTGCCATATTTACTATTCTTTCCACACATCGGGATGGTTTGTCCCTGTAACCTCAATAAGGATTCTTTACAATACAGCCAGCTCTCCTGGACTCCTTTCCCCCTCATGTTATTCTCCCAGGGGATCCTGCCCATCAGTTCCCTGAGGGAGTCAAAGTCTGCTTTTCTGAAGTCCAGGGTCCGTATTCTGCTGCTCTCCTTTCTTCCCTGTGTCAGAATCCTGGACTCAACCATCTCATGGTCACTGCCTCCCAGGTTCCCATCCACTTTAGCTTCCGCTACTAATTCTTCCCAGTTTGTGGGCAGCAGGTCAAGAAGATTTAGTTGGGGGTTGGTCCTGCTTTGAGCAGGGGGTTGGACTAGATGACCTCTTGAGATCCCTTCCAACCCTGATATTCTATGATACCACCCACCCCCGTCCCAATTTTTCACACTTCCTGTCAGGTCACCCTAAGACATACCTTCCATCTCTCCCCATCCTCGCCTGTCCCATTTCAAATTGTGCTGCTCCAGGCTTGTGAAAGGTGCTGGCCTGAGCCCCAAACCCTTCCTTTGTCTCACAACTTGGTTCAACATGGAAAATAACAGCACAAGCTTATTCCACCCTCCTCCCCACTCCAAGCAGCATCCCATCACCCTAAGCTGGGGTTAACGTTCAATCTGATACGTATTGATATTAGGAATATCCCCATTTGCTTTTGCCTTTACATTTGAATGGAAAAGGCTCGTGATTGCTGCTAGTTTCAATAAGCATGAGTAGAAAATCACATTGGGGCGCTGTTAGGTGAAGGATGCTTTACCAATGTTTTGTATGATCACAATTTAGTGGGAGTTACATATGCCCGAAGGGGTGAATAGACCCTAACCCTGTGTTAGCTTGCAGCAGTCTTAAAGCTGCCCAGTAAGCAGACAGGAACCAAAGAGGATAGTGAGCACTGGGCATATCACTTGGCTGTCCCTGTGTGGCAGTGGTGTTGATGCTTCAGCAGTCTATGTCATGAGTCAGGATAGGACTAGTACCCCAACGTGGCGCTTGGGGGCGCTGTGATAAAGGGAGCAATGTGGAGGTTTCAGAAGGTTATGCTCTCCCCTCTGAGAAAGCAGAGGCTTTCAATATTCCAGCGTGGTGGTCGGGAGCCCCCTGCTTCTAGAATGCCATCTTAGCATGAGAGGTGAAACCAATATCTTGACTTCTTGTGGCCATGAAAATCCCAGCATGCCACCTTTCCCTCCACCCTCCGTTAGGGTGACCAGACAGCAAATGTGAAAAATCGGGACGGGGGTGGGGGGTAATAGGAGCCTATATAAGAAAAAGACCCAAAAATCGGGACTGTCCCCATAAAATCGGGAAATCTGGTCATCCTACCCTCCATGAGTGGAGGTTTACCCCTGGTATATTGGCCACATTTGAACTTGGGTAACACAAAATGCCTATTGAACATTCCCCCTAAAGTTTTAATAAGGCCCAGCTTAATTTCCAGCAATGTAGTGTTGCTCTATACACAGCCACCATGTTCCACCCAAGAGATGGCTGCATTTCCACATACCTCTCATATGTCCTTCATTTCAAGGGAACTCACTCATTTTACTCCCAAAGTTGCCTACATTCCAGACAAATATGGCATGCCCTCGCTTTTATTGCACAACATGATTTAGCTCAGAAATTTTTTCACAGAACACAAAACGTAGGAAGAGTCATTTAAACTCAAGGAGGGAAACTCCCTGCATTGCAAGTTTCCTGTGTGATGGATGTGGAGCTGCTCTGTAGTAATTTCTGAATGCTGTATGTTGACCTGGTTATTGGGATGTTTACTCTATGAATGTGCTGGTTTAGTTTAATTGGGGGCGGTAGGGGGGGGAGCCATAAGAACAAACAAGCAGGAAATGAAGAAGAATGGCTCAAGATAAGCCGCTCCTCAGCAAACACTTGGGAGTCGCTAAGAGATATTGCCTGGACCAGAAAAGAGATCAAAAAGTAACGATGGCAGGGCTAACAAGGAAGAGACTCTGAGGAACCAGGCTGGTTGTTCAGGGAGCTGTCTGGACGAGGGCACAATCTGACACGCAGAACCCACTAGAGCAGCCGGGTTGTACCATCGGCAGATGGGGTCACATACTGAGGACACCATTTTGCTCTACCCCATGCCTGCCTGCCTGCTTGCTATCTGGGGTCATGGGAAGCAAAAAGTCTGAAAATGGGGTTGTTCAGGCAAAATGTTCGGGAACAGCTGGGCTAGAGTGTCTAAAGAAGCCAGGCCTACCAGAGTGATCATCCCAGGCCAGTAGAGTTTTGGGTAAGCTAGACCTACGTGTTGACTGTTTTAAAATCCTTTGTTCTCTTCATGCTTTCTCCTTAGGGTTAAAATAAACAATACTTTGGGGGTTTAGAAGGGTTTTTGGTCACTATAGACTCCACTAGTCACAGACTCCCAAAGGGAAGGACTGTGGGTGCCAAACCCAGCTGAACGTGCTGGGCAAGCAGGGTTGATGCAGTACTCTACACTTGGTATAAGAGGGGCAGAGCTTCAGAATTGCTCCCCAGGGAGGTTAAGGCACAAAACCTGGTGGGGGGAGATGGGGTGCACACACTGAAGGCACGCCTCCTCGTGCCTGAGTATGGCATAACAGCTCTTTCATCATCTGGTTCCCCGGACCTATAGCTGCTCCGGTCCTGCAGCGATCTCTTTTCTCATGACTCCAGCCAGGTCACTTTACAGTTCATCCCCTTCCAGGGTGGGCAAAGAGTTCAATAAACGAAACCCAAATAAACACAACTCTGCACCCCTACCTGGGCTCACTCCTCCACCGACTCTTCACCCCTTCCCGGGCTCTGCAGGGGTCGCCCTGCTCCTGTGTGGTGCGACGCCTCCCAGGTCTTTTTCCTTGGAGACCCGTCTCCGAAGTCAATAGTCCTTCTCCCCCTGCTTCTCGGGGTGTTTCCACACAACCTTCCTGGTGGCCGATAGGGGAACCCAGGTCCTCCTCCTCCCGGTGAGGGATGCTGTAGTAAGCAGCTAAGTCTGCTCCCTCAGACTCCTCGCTGCCTTTCTGGACTTCTTCCTACCTTGGCCTTCCTTCAGGACCTTTCCCACAACCCGACGTAGGGCTCACTGTACATCTGCCTCTCTCTAGGCCCTTCCCTCACTCCCTAGCAACCAGAGAGGGACTGCAGAGCTCTTCCACTGTCTCCCTGCAGTCCCCTTCTACTCTGGGTTTCCCCTCTTTATAGAAACCACCCGGCTCCTCCACTAGCTAGGACTGATCTTTAACTGGGCCTGACCCCCCACCCTCCAGTCATGTTAATTGGCTTCTAGGGCCCACGTTAAGCCTTTCACCACCTGTGTAAGGTAAATACCCAAGCACAGGATGTGCTGAGAGAGAACAGAGAGGGGACAGATGTGTGGCTAACCCTGCAGACATGACATTTCACATGACTAACTTTTGCGTGTTCCTCATTGGGGTTTGTGTCTCCCTTTGGGGACCACAACCAAGCATTGGCAGGTTGAGAGTCCTGCAGCTCAGTAGGGGATGAAGTGTCTTCCAAAGTGCTTTTGGATCCTTTGGGATAAAATGTGCTATCGGAGAGATTGCATTAATACAGTTCTTACTATTGTTATTACTGTTCAATCTTGGAAGTAGAATTCAAAAGTTATCACTAAAGTAGTGGGCTGCATGGAGATAGGAAGTGGACATGGGTGGCTGGATGAACAGCTTCTGTGGTTTGCCATGTGACAATAGTCAAGAAATCACAGAACAAGTTGCATTCTTCTAATACTGAACAAGGAGCTTTATTAGAACCACACAAGAAGCATTTTCCCTGAAGCTACCCTTCTTCTTTCTACTTTGCTATAGAACTTCTAACCTGGAACCTCCTCCAGTCTCTCTCATGCCTAGCCTCCTGCTACAGATTTAAAGACACAATACACACACAAAAAGGGCCAAGTAATTAGCTCTGATCACAAGTTTCGCTGATGGCAAAATTAGATGAGTGAAGGAGAAATATTAATTTTAATCCCTGGCTAATATGTAATTATCAATAGTGAATGCATAATGGGGAAAGTCCATATATTTTTGTAATTAACACCAACTCCCTCTAGACAAATTCATTGTAAGTGTTAAAACTCCATGTAACCTTTACCAGCATAAAGGATGTTTGATGGAATTCTTCATTAACCTAGGGATCTGCAAAAGACGTGCTGCCAAGGCTTTTAGCTAGTTTGTTGTAATGACTGGCACTTCTAGGGATGGGCCTAGGAGGCAGTCGCTAGATCCAGAGCTTGGTCTCTCTTAGGTTTAGGGTAATATTTTGGACTGGATCTGACAGGGTCAAAAGTTTGCAAGTTGATTACTATTAAATATTTATACTGCCATTGTTCCTAAAGACCTCCAGCGTGCTAGGTGCTATACATACATATAATGAAAAGACAGTCCCCGCTGGAAAGCGTTGATGGCCTACGTTTCATGAGACTTACCCCATCTTGAACAGTGAAGAACTCTGTAGATCAATTGTTTTTGCAAGAGATGTAAGTGATGGGGGGACACATATACTTGTGTCTCTTCATATGCCATACTCCTTAAGCTGTCTGAGCTGTCTGCATGCTTGCCTGGAAAAAGTAAAGCAAAGGCAGAAGAGAACAGAAGAAAGTGTCCTTGTCAAGAGCGGCATGAAACTCTTTCCTTGGGATCTTCACATTGGACCAAATTGGACTCTCTTTCACTAATGTGATTCTGGATTAACCTCATTGAATTCAATGAGTAAATCCCAGGAAACCTTCACTGGAATAATTAGGGTTTACTTCAAATTTACACCTTTGCAAATGAAAGCAGAATTTAGCCCAAGGTCCATTTAGTTTTCATTGATCTACTTATTTCATTTCTTCTTCAATTTCAAGGGGCCATTGAATTCCCTGAGAGTTTTACCCTGGGCTGCGATGGAAACAGGATTGGGGCCCTAGTAGATTTGACTGGTCTGTGTTTGCTTTTGTTTTTGTTTTCTGCAGGTTCTGAATGACACAGGATGCTGTGAACATGTTATACATTCAAATAAAGCACCATAAAAATAATTGAACACATTTTTCTCAGCTGGAGTGTGTTATTAATTCTTTCTGGCATGCAAACATTGGTGATTTTCCTTTTAAAAGAGGAATCATTTGGAACCCTCCATAGCTGATCCAAGATGTATATCTTGGCCTCATGACCAGTGCTAGCATAATCAGTAGGCATCACTCCTAGTGGGGTAGAGAGATGTGTCAGAGTGGTGAAGTGTGCTGGGAGCTGCAGAACCATAAAGTTCATGTGGAAATATCTAACTGAGTTTACTCCATATAGGTCTGTGAAATGGATGTTGCCATTTAAAGGTTCTGTCTTGAAACCGGCATCTTCTTGTACACTTAGCTAAACGGAGAGTGGAGGCCGGAGAACATCCCTAAAATGGTTCCCATTTCATAGAATACTATTCCGCATTTCACAAAATGTCTTCCCTGCATTGAGCCCACTAACTTGTGTTTCACTAACGCATTTTCCAGAAAGGCATCCAGTCGTGGTCTGAAGACATCAAGAGATGGAGAATCCTTTGGTAGTTAGTTCCAGTGGTGAATCTCGCTCACTATTAATTGTGCTTTGAATTTCAAATCAACATGAGGTCTCAGCTTTTTACACCTGCCCTGTCTGGTTTCTTTCTTCTCCATCTCATGGTAGTTTGCCACCATCTGAACCTGCTTCAGAAGTTCCCTGGATATTGTCCTGTTCAGAACTGGTGTTTATTGCTGCTTTTTGAATCCATAGCAAAGGTGCCAAAATAAATAAGCAGGGCTTGGGTTTTTTTGGTCCCCCCTACACCCCAAGCTGGTTCAAGAAGCTAGATTTGAGAAATGATTCCCTTATCCCTAGTGATTATAGATTTGCTGGGTTTCCAAGATCAGCTGTTGTTACAGTCACACACACAGATTAAAAAAGTCCTCTTGAAGCAGAAGAGATCTTGCAGGATAGAATGAGGAAACGGGGCGATGTTTACAGCTAGATGATCGCTCTTTGAAGCCCAGGGCACACTGAAGGGATGAGGAGATGTGATGCCAACTAGAGGCATTAGGCCTGTATTCAGCACTGAAAACCACCAGGGACTTGGGACAATCATTCTGAGAGGCAGCTCTTACCATATATTTTGGAAAGATGCGACATGATCCTCATTATTGGTGGCCTCCAGGGTTGGAGGTGTGTATGGCATGGCAGAGTTCTAACCTGCCAACATAGTGTGGGTCTTTGTCTCCCTCTAGTGGCTGGACTACATAGAAGTTTATGAATCTATTAGCATTTCTTGTTAAGTGTAGGTTGTAGCTGTCAACCCTCAAGTTTTAAAATGTGGAGGTTCTAGGTTCAATCCCAAAGGTGACCTAGTGAGGGGTAAATACTACACAGGGTTGCCACCAGCACTAGCCAACCTCTGTCTTGCATTTAGAGACCATGGCCATGCAGCATGGTGAAATAATTCCTTGGGTACTCCTCACCTGAACAGGGCAGCCACAGTTTGGCCCTTGTGTAACATTAATCATAAAGACTGCAAAGTAAAGTGGGGACTGGCGCTTGTCCTGTGTCACTGTGTGCTACACTCCCAGCGAGCTGCAAAGCCGGGTGAATTCACAGCGGGATTCTGGCTGTGCTGGGAGACAAAACCAACGGGAGCAATATCAGTGGGGTGTTATTATTTCCGATTCATACAATGGG
The DNA here is from genome assembly GCF_015237465.2 of Chelonia mydas. Classification (NCBI taxonomy): domain Eukaryota; kingdom Metazoa; phylum Chordata; order Testudines; family Cheloniidae; genus Chelonia; species Chelonia mydas. The sequence goes on along the minus strand of NC_051259.2, from coordinate 14,107,142 downwards.
CTCATTAAAACTGGCTTTTTGACAAAGAAACAAGTTTTTTGTCAGAATGAAATTTTTCACAAAATGCACCTGCTTTCTATGGAAAATTTGGTTTTCTCATTGAAATATTTCAACTGAAATCTTTCAGGTTTTGGCTAAAAATGTTCAGTTTTATTGATTTTTTTCTGAAAATGTACAGGGACAATTTTAATAAAAACAAAAACTTTTTCATTTTTGTCATACATTTCCATGGGGAGAATGGGAGGCAAGTGAAGCAGCTTTGCTCACAGAGCAGGCAAAGTGTGCTACAGAATTTGCAGCCAAAGTCCCTGTCTTGAAGTCCTTTTAATCAAATTAGATGACAAGATGCCACCAGACATAGCAAGTCACTTCCCCTCACTGTTTCCCCTCCAAACGTTGTCTGTCTAGTGTATTTAGACTGTGAGCTCCCTGGGGCAGAGGCCTGCTTCTAACTATGTGTATGCACTGTGCCTCATGCAATGAGGTACTGTCTTGGTCAGGGCCTTTAGGTGTTCCTGTAAAACAGATAATATCGAAGGAGCAGGTGGATAACTAATTCAAATGCCATGGTGGAGAAGTCCTTGCAAATACCCAGTGATGTGTAGGGCAGACTGGGGGTGGGGCGGGCTCAAGGCACAGGTGCCCAAATAGAAGGTGGCACAAATGGAAGAGTGGGAGAAAGATGCAATACATTGTGTTATTTGTGCAGCGTGGAAGGAGAGAACAATGTTCTTTTTTGATATCTAGGAGCATATACAGGCCCGCCAGTGTAGCATCCAAGCACCAATTAACTAATCGATCCTCATAACCCTCTTTGGCTGATCCCAATTTTACAGAGAGGTGAAGTGACTTGCCCAAGGTCAGACGAGAGGCCTGTGACAGAGCTAGGAATAGACTTCAATTGATTTTTCTGTATCACAAGATTACCCTTGTATTATCCGGGCACATCATGAAGAGGAAGTGTGGTGCAGTGGGCAGGCCTCTGCACTGAGAATCAGGAGCCCTGCTCTTGTGCCTAGCTCTGCCTCTGACTTCATGGGTGAGATAGCATGCCTCAGTTTACCCATCTCTAAAATACAGATGTTTATACTGACTTGCTTTAATAAGTCTTGCTATTAACATCAGATGTTTGATGGATTACTACAGTATTATACATGCTTCTCTGGGGGCCTTAGACCAAGAATGTCCTAGGTTGCTTTGCAGTCTGGACCCAATTAAAAGTGACATTTCGTTTAGCAGCTACAGCTGATTCAAATGGTCAAACAGCAACAGAAAGTGGAGTCCGTTAATTGTGCAACATAAACACTGAAATCTCCGGGTACAAAAACTTCCACTTTTCTTGTACAGACCAATAAATAAAAAGAATGTGTCCACAAAATGGGACTGGGAGTATAAAAAGAAAGCAAATTATAAAGGGATTCCAGAGCAATATTATGAAGACCGTTGTAGCGTAGATAAGCAAAAGGTTTTGAAAAATCAATAGGAAATTTTGCTGGCAGCCAGTGCAGATTTCAGTTCCAGGGCAGGAGGATGAAAAGAGGCTGAGAAAACTATTGCAAGAATTTGAAAGGAACGTGAAGGTGATGATAACTACTTCTGTGACTGACTGGTCCTTATTCCTTGTTTGAGCTGCAGGATCTGAGCTGGAGGATTTAGACCTGGAGGCTGAACTCTGCACCCAATTCAGAGCTGGTGTCTGTTACGCTTTCCAGCTCCCTAGGGCTAAGACTGCGATTTCCAAAGAAGCCCAAGGGAATCAGGCACTCAGCAGTCATTGGACTGCAATGAAATTTAGGCACCCAACTCCTTTAGGCTGCTTTGAAAAATCCCAGGTTAAGTTCCACCGTCCAGTACACGTGTGCAATGCCATTTAACTCGGGGTGGGGAGAGGGTGTAACTAAGGGCAGATATGGATCATAAATGTATAATTACGTCAGCTTAGAGTTCCATATGACTGCTCTCTGGGCTCCTTCATGGAATCATGAGCATGCGCGTGTGGTTGGAGTGATTTATGGAGTCCTCCGATACCTACCCCTTCTACAGTGAGAGGGAGACCTTGGCACACATCTGCATAGATGTGTCAGGTTGCAGCCCCTTTGTGGCTCCTGCAGAACCTCTTGCTGATGTTCTGGCTGCATTTTTCCCCACTCCTCCTTATAGTTGCACTCCCATTCAGGTCCCCACAAAGTCACGAGGCCTCGTCACCTTGGCACTGGCTAAGATGGCCATCTGCCATACCAGAAGGAGGAAGCTCAACAGAAGGGTGGTTTGAAACTGGGGGGCCCATTTCCAATCCCTTGTTGCATTAGATCTCTAGGCAGAGCTCCTCTGGGAGATGTCCACTGAATTCCTTTGAGGAGCAGTGGGTGCTGTCTGGAGTTCTCTGCTTGGTATTCCCCTTTGGATCCCTTGTTTTAGCCTTATCATCCTCACTCCCATCCCTGATTTTCATTTGTTGTCACCTGGAACTACTTGTCAACTGGATTCAGTGGTTTCTCCTCCTTAGTCGAGGAAGTGGGCCTTTAGTTCTGAGTGACCCTAGGTCTGCCCGTCCCAGTACCCACAATAAATACACCTGCTTCCTGATGTGCAGCTTCCCCCTCCTTCCCCCCGATATCTCCAATGTGCCCCCGATCCCCACTGTTAGATTTTTCAGGCCATTGGCAAGCCATAAAGCAGGTGCAAGTCCTACTGACTCCAACCATCAGTTGCACCAGCTCATGCATGCCGTGAATTTGCTGTTGCTCTCTCTCTCTCTGTTTGCATATTTAACCCACAATTTCATCGTATTTTTTTTTTCTATTTTGGTTAAAATTTTTATAAATGTTTACGTGCATATGTGATTATAAGTAATTGTCTGTCCTGGCTAAGAAAGGGCAAAAATACGAGGCCAAGTATTCCTTGAGTGAGGGGTCACCATGAGGGTGTGAGATTTGACCTAAGGTTTGATAATGGACTGTGGGCCCAGGAAAGGAAATGTGCTATATAGAGGACTCCTACCAAAGGAGTTTTCTGAGGGTTTTGTTTGCCCTGAGTTCCCCCATCTGGAGATCTGTGCTTTATGGAGGAGTCTATAAGAGAAGCTTAGACAGATCTGGGAAGAAAGCTAGTTTCTATCAGTGAAGACATGACGGAGTGGGTTGTACAAACTGCCCAGAACCCTGGTCCATACTTGCCTTGCTAGCGTGCACCCAAATCCATGCTGCTACATTAAAACTATCTTGGGTATATCTACCTGAGCTGCTGCTTCTTAGCGTATGCGCAACATGCTGCAGGTGGCATGCAACCAGGATTCATCACTGAATTTGGTCTGCTGGTTGGATCATTAGCTTCCCCAGCTTGGGCCAGCTACTGACACGGTGTGCGACGTGAACACTGATCCATGCCCCCCTCTACCTGAGCTGCAATAGCACCTCAGACTGCAGTGTAGACATAACCTCAGACCCGGTGGAGGTTTGAATAAACTCTGAGTCTCTTGCTTCGGGTTTTCTGCTTTTACAGACAAATTCACAGTTTACTTCTAGGTCTTTAATTACTCTCTCATTCAAAATGTGCTTACTTAAAAAGTGATTTAAGATAAACCAAATTAAATCCACTTTAATTCTGAATAAGCACTTCCACACAAAGTTTTAACGCAGGTCAACTAATCTACCTTAAATTCACATCTTTAGTTAATCTTGACTAATTTCCCTCAGTGTTCCAGTATAGACAAGCCCTTACTCAGAAGCTTGTCAAACTGAACCCTCAAACATTTTGAGTTGCAACCACTGTTGATTACTCCACTGTGAGCAAACAAACAAACAAAAATCCTGGAAAAAAACCAAGGCCTGTTCTACATACAGGCTTTGTACTGGTATAATTAGATTATTTTGGGAGGCTGCATAGCCTAGTGGATAGGGCACTAAGTTGGGATTCAGGAGCTGTGGGTTCAGTTGTTGACTTTCCCACTAGCCTCCTGGCTGACTTTAGCCAAATGAAGTCCTGCTGTGTGCCTCAGTTTCCCCATCTGTAAAATGGGGATAATGTTACTGCTCTCCTTTTAAAGTGATTTTGAAATATAAAGATGAAAGGCGTCCGATAAGCGCCAGGCATATAGGTGTCATTTTTTTTATTGCTCTAGTTACACCAGTACACCTAGCTCAGATGCCAGTGTAAAAACATTCTAGCAGTGCAGCTTATTCCCCTTCCCATGTGGGAATAGCTCTGATGGCATAAAGCACCTTTAGACTGATACCGCTGCATCCACATTCATGGGGGATTATATCACTCTGACTGTCCTGCTAGTCTTAAAATTGTACAACTTGCTAGAAGAGACAAAGGCCTAATACAGTTCTGGTTTGAAATACTGGCTCCACTGAAGTCAACGGGAGTCTGACCATTGACTTCAGTAGAACCAGGTTTTCACCCCAGCTGCCTTGAAATTTCTTTCTGCTCTGCAGAAACAGAAGGGCTTTTGTTTTGTTTTTTAAACAGGAACTCAGTGGGATTCACCCTGCAAGCCAGGAGACCCCTACTGGGCAGGCGAAATGTTAAGACTAAGGAAGAATCATCTTTCATAGTTTAAAGTCTGAGCAAAGATCTTTGGAACTATTGAAGCCAAGGGCTGTCAAGTTCTTTTTAAATGTCTTGCTGTGGATGTAGATCACACACTCAGGCTTTGAGCTTCAGGAAACAAGCAACCCTGATGTGTGTAAGCAGCACATGCTAGGGCTCTCCTGCAGTTGCCTCAATCTGTTCCATCAGCGCCCTTGTTCCTGGACGCTGAGCTGGTGGGTCGTTGCGTTTTTTTGGTTGTTTGTTTTTATTGATGTTTGATTTCTGAGCAACTGCACAGGCAGGAGAAGAGTCAACCTCTGCCCCCAAACCAGGGTGCTAACAAAATCTGACCTGGAAGAAGAGCACAAGGCATACGCTGAACAGCGCTCACTGTGTGACTTAATCTTTCTTAAAACTCTCCAAAAGCAAAACCTCATAACACAGAAAGCGAGTTTACAAATGCACACACACTGTGTGCACACATACAAATATGTACACCCACAGAGCATATAGCATTTCCATATCTATATGCACACACCGTGCATACATATATAAACACAGAGAATAAACACACACAACATGAATATATGCACATGTACTCAGAGAATGGTTGGTCCTGGTCCTGCTTGGAGCAGGGGGTTGGACTAGATGACCTCCTGAGACAACCCTAATAGTCTATGATTCTATGAATACACACACAGAGCATACACACAATATATACAGAACATATCTGTGACAAATATGGCAATCTCCTGAAATATCTTTGGGGTGCCCTTGGTGGAGCATGGAAGGAGAATACTGGTGCAATTGCCTTGAACTGTGACAGCATCAACAACATGCATATACATACATAGAATACACACATAGTATGCATATACATACATGAGCATGGAGAGAACACACATACATACAACACACTATACACGCACAGCATGCATGCATATACACAGAGAGAGTACATCCATGCACACATACTCTCACAGAGGATACAAACATACAGTATGCATACGTATACACACAGAGAGCATGTACAGGCACACAGTGTGTGCACGTACACAAACACACACAGAGCACAAGCAAACATATATATATATACATGTGGGCACATATACCCACAGAAGACTCACACACATAGGGGGATGCACAGATATGCTTGCATACACACTTTGAGTGCATACACAAACACAAAACAAACACAGTCCGAGCTATTTTGACTTTCAAACCTCAAGAAAGGGTCCATATCCCATTTGAGTTTCAGGTGAGTGTCTGGGATTTTTCTGATCTAGTGCACACAGATGTTCCTTAGCAGGACACAGTTTGGATAATGATATGTGTATCTGAAATATGTTATTCAGCCACTACATGTGTCTGTGTGCTGTACAGAGGTCCTGGTGAACAAAGCATACAAAGCTGGAACTAGAGATGTGTAGAAGCCTGCTCATGTCTATAGTTGTTTTATTTAATAAATGCCTCCTGTTTAAGGAAGACTATGATTCTATATATCATGAGTTTGTACATCCCTAACGCTATTATAGGATAAAACATTTTTATGAACTAGTGATGGACAAAGCTGTGAGGGTTGGGAAAACTTGCTTTCAATTTGGATAAGCATAAAAAAGTTGGGATCCTTTAGAGTAACCACATAAAGGGCTTGTGTCTGCAAATTCTGAGCTGAGGCATAGAATCATAGAACTGGAAGGGACCTCAAGAGGTCGTCTAGTCCAGTCCCCTGCACTCAAAGCAGGACTAAGTATTATCTAGACCATCCCTGACAGGTGTTTGTCCAACCTGCTATTAAAAACTGCCAATGATGGAGATTCCACCACCTCCCTAGGCAATTTATTTCAGTGTTTAACCACCCCGACAGGAAGTTTTTCCTAATGTCCAACCTAAAACACTCTTGCTGCAATTTAAGCTCATTGCTTCTTGTCCTATCCTCAGAGGTTAAGAACAATTTTTCTCCTTCCTCCTTGTAACAACCTTTTATGTACTTGAAAACTCTTATCATGTCCCTCTAAGTCTTCTCTGTTCCAGACTAAACAAACCCAATTTTTTCAATCTTCCCTCATAGGTCATGTTTTCTGAACCTTTAATCATTTTTGTTGCTCTTCTCTGGACTTTCTCCAATTTGTCCACATCCTTCCTGAAATGTGGCGCCCAAAACTGGACACAATATTCCAGTTGAGGCCTAATCAGTGCAGAGTAGAGGGAAAGGATAACTTCTAGTGTCTTGGTTACAATACTCCTGCTAATACATCCCAGAATGATGTTCACTTTTTTTGCAACAGCATTACACTGTTGACACATATTTAGCTTGTGATCCACTCTGACCCCCAGATCCCTTTCCGCAGTACTCCTTCCTAGGCAGTCATTTCCCGTTTTGTATGTGTTCAACTGATTGGAGTACTTTGCATTTGTTCTTATTGAATTTCATCCTATTTACTTCAGACCATTTCTCCAGTTTGTCCAGATCATTTTGAATTTTAATCCTATCTTCCAACGCACTTGCAACCCCTCCTATCTTGGTATCATCCACAAAATTTATAAGCGTACTCTCTATGCCATTATCTAAGTCATTGATGAAGATATTGAACAGAACCAGACCCAGAACTGATCCCTGCAGGACCCCACTCGTTATGCCTACGAATAGGCTACCTGGTTAGCATTCCAACGCTGTCTGCCTCAGTATGGCCACCAGAGCAGCCTTTAATCAACTGATATGTCTGCACATGTCTGGAAATGGGAAGCAGGGAAGCAAATACGAGAAGTACACAGGGTGAGGAAGAAAAGTAACAGCGCTTCTTCAGACACCGGAATAACATTTGTTTCATGTTTGAAGCAAAGGTTCAGGAAAGCAGAAGGGGGGAAAGAAGGGTTATGCACACCTTGTTCACTCATCCCTGGGGACGGCGGGACAGATTCCTCATGGCCTTGTAACTTTTGTCATCATTTACACTGTGCAATGGGAGTGCAACTGATTACACAAGGTGGAAAATCAAGTCCTCACACACTAGCAAGAGGGACCATGGAAGTACTACGATGCACAGATAAACCTGCCACACTGGAGTGGAACTCAGTAGATCTGGCTTCAATTCCTGGTTCTGTCACAGCTTCTCTGTGTGGCCTTGGCATGTTAGTTAATCTACCTATGCAGCTGTCCCCCCCATTTGTAAAATAAGGATAATGCTCACTTTCTATCTTGTCCGTATATTTAGGTTGTAAACACTGTGGGGCAGGCTGTCTCTTACTTTGTGCACACACAGCACCAAGTCTGATGAGATCCTAATCTTGGTCAGGGTCTCTAGGCAGTATTGTAATATGAATAAGATAGCACAGGTTAGATATACCTCAGCTACAACATTCAGTTCCAGAGCAGGATTTTCCCCAGTGTCTTGGTATAGAGACCTAGAGTTTTGCTTCTGCCATCTACACATATTGGTGCCATTACTGACATTTATATTCCAATAGTGCCTAGAGGCCCATTACACTAGGCATTGTACACAACATAGTAAGAGACAGTCCCTACCCCAAAGACAGATGATGAGTTAGGGAGGGGAAACTGAGTCACAGAAAGCAAGTGACTTGCTTATGCTCACACAGCAGGTAAGAGTCAGAGGTAGGACAAGAACCCAGCTGTCTTTGCTCCCAAACCTGTGCCCTAGTCACTCAACCACACTGCCAATGAAGATGCAAGCTGTCAGGGCATTTCACACAGAATTTTGTTTTGTTCCATCACTCCTTAGGATGTTCTACTTTATCTCTGGTTAAACACTTCCATGCCTCTGGGTGCGTGATTTAAGTGGTGCCCTTCCTCCTCCTAGAGATTCTACCTGGCAACTTGACGTATTACTTGGCACTAATGGGACCAGCCCCGAGGATGAATGCCCAGCAGACACAGGGTTACATTGGAAAGCCATAGCCCCCGCAACCAGCCTTCACAGGAGAGCACAGGGAAAATGAGACACCAGCCCTTTCCTGGGAAAGGTTTTCATTAAGCAAGTAACTCACGTCTCAGGGAATTGCTCCTTCCCTTATTCTGGGGGCCATGCAGTCTATTTGCAATTAAATTGAGCCTAGTTACCCACCACAGTGAAGAGAAGCTGTTCTGCAAATCAGTAGTATGAGTCTCTCTGCCCTTTGACAAATTATTGTCTAATGAAAAGCATCTGCTTGGGCTCAGAAGGTTCCCTCATCTTTACTTCCGCCGCACGCAAGCGGTGAAATGTGCCCTGGTCTTGTCGCCAAAAGGGACAAGACGCTCTCGACAAAACGCAGCAATGCTGTGAGCGGAATATAATTCCCCCCCCCCCCCCCCCCCCGTTTAATTATCCTCTCTCTTTATAACAGGTGTAATGAGCACAACACCTGATGGCTAGTGATAATCCAGATGGTTTGGAATCTTAATTCCATATACCATGCAATTTAACACAGAACAAGGATGGCGTTAACCCTTTATGGGTCTCGGCACAGAGGGGCTGAAAAGAAAGTGATGCAGAGATTTTATTAGGGATGGGAGAGTCAGTCTGAATGAAGGAAAAACTAAAAGGTGGAGGTTTTTTGACCTTCAGAAATGTCAGTTCATATAATCGCCTGGGGGCTATCCCTTCCATAGAGGCACTACCATCATACAAATAAATATAACAACACAGGCTGTTCGCTGAGAGAATCCATGCCCAGGTTTTACCCTGAGCCAAATACATGCAAGAGCAGGACTTTGGAAGCTCAGTCATTGCTGCCATGCAGGGTTCCCATGCAGTAGGACAAGGCCTATGCCGTACCAAGACCCATATAAGGTCTAAACCCCACCTTTGTGTGCATTCAGCTCAGTGTAAAACCTGGGAATGGATCGTCTGGGGGAGCAGCCACTTTTCTGGTTGTTTCAAAGTCCTGGTCAGGCAAATGGAAGGGTTTAAGTGGGACTAAACAGGTGCCTGGGGTGTCCACTGAACAGAAGTGACATTTAATTGCAATGCAGCCCTGGCCAGTGAGGCTGCTCGGTGTGTACCTCGCTATCAACAGGTCCCCAGCTGGTGTAAGTCATGACAGCTGCCTTGATGTAATTGGAGCTCTGCTGATTTACACCAGCTGAGGATCGAGCCCGGACTTTTTGGCATTATTTTATGTCGTGATCCTGCCATGGGAATTGACGAATCACACGGGAGCCGTTCAGCCCATCACAGTATCAGGTCCATAAAATGGCTATTAATAACTTTAGAAATACATCCAGAGGTTTAACTCTATATACTTGTACAGCAAATGTCATGCCTGGCACGTTTCCCAGTGCTCATGTCAGATTCAGCCAGCCTAAGAACAACACTTAGCTCTTAGAAAGCACTCTTTGTCCACAGGTCTCAAAAGTGTTTTTTTTACAAAGGTGGGAAAGTATCATTATCCCTATATTATGGGTGGGGAAACTGAGGCACAGAGGTTCGGCTTCAGTGAAAGACTTAAGCACATGAAGTCAATGGGATAAAGTGTATGAGTAAGTCCTTTGCTGAATAGGGATGGATTTAAGAAGGTACTTCTGCGCTTTGCAAAACTGGGGACAGACAGAGGAGTTGTGAAAATAACGAGAGTCCTTGTGGCTCCTTAGAGACTAAAAATTAAGAGGAGTTGTGGTTTGTCCTTCGTCACACAGTGAGTCGGGAAGAGAACCCAGGAATTCTGACCTCGAGGCTGTGGGCTGCTACTGCAGTGATTTACTTTTGAAAAGTTTTCTTCACCCTCAGAAGGACACAACCCATTTTTCTCTTTCAAGCATCAGCCTAGATGCCATAGTAAATGTGGTGACCTTTCCAGCGATGGAACCCAGCTTGTGAGGTCAAGAACGGCTTCTCAAGGCCACCTGTTTTAAACAAAGTTTTAGACTGAGGTGACTCATTGCCCTTGTGAGAACAGATCCACCCACAACGCTGTGCAGAAGGGCCTGCATCATTTGACTTGTCAAGGAGGACTTCTGGTGCATTTCAAGTGGAGATTGCTTTCCCTGAAAAAGAGACAAACATGTTTTCTGGGATGGGGAGCGGAAAAATTCCCTTTATTAAAGTCTGCTCAACTTGGGGTTGATGCTGAGCTCTAGTTCATAATAGTGACTTGATCAGCAGGAAAGCGCTGACGATGTCAAAATGTTACATCTGCAGCCCTGGAAATAACATGCAGCTCACATACTAAGTCAAGAAAAATGTTGGCCTTGTTTGCTTATTTATTTTATTTCTTCTGCAGCATGGATTGAGTCCCATTAGAAGACAGTGTGGTGAGCTGCATACTTACAGCCAAATTTCCTCTTCCCAGGATCAGCATGTGTAACCACATAAAGGCAAAAATGGGCCATTTGCAATGGAACTTTACATTGCTTGATTCTGCATGAATAGGGAATCATTTCACTGGATATATACAGACACATGCATGCACATTCAGGGTGAAATTCACCCCTGTAAGGCAGGCCAGTCCTATGCACCATTTAAGTCCCAATCAAAACAGGGACTCAGGAGGATTTAATTGGCCCAATTAAAGGGGGGATGATACCCTTGCAGATAAGTTTATTCTGCAAAAAGGATGTGAGCCAGCTGGCTGGGTGAGATCTCAAGGCTTTGTTCAGACTCCAAAGGTCTGTTTTGACCATGTCCATCTTCCCCATTCACTTGCCCTTCATGAACATTCATACTGCTTTTTGTTCAAAGAAACAGGCTTGACAAAGCCCTGGCTGGGATGATTTAACTGGGAATTGGTCCTGCTTCGAGCAGGGGGTTGGACTAGATGACCTTCTGGGGTCCCTTCCAACCCTGATATTCTATGATTCTATGAAACATTCTTGCTACTAGTCACTGGAGCCACATGACAGTGGCCCTGATTCTGATCTAATTCATGCCACTGCAAATCAGGGATGACTCCTATTATATCTTTGAAAAACTTTATTGGAAGTTTCTGTATTATTGTGGACTGATATTGTATGTGACCTCTCTAGCGGGGAGATGTGACCAATGTAAGAAATAGGCATTCAAAAGATTATATTGAAAATGGGCCCAACACATATGGACTTTAGTGATAGTAAGTGTTATGTGGATTTCCTGGGGATTCCTAGAGAGGTTAATGCAAATTACCCAACTCCAGATATGCAAAAACCCAGCCTTTGGAAGCAAGGCCCTGAGAAGAAGCCATTGTCTACTGGTTACCTGTCTTAGAAGGCCAAGATCAAAAGCCCTAGCTGTATAAAGAAACAGCTGATCCACGCAGCTGTTGCTCAAGTTCTGGATCTAAGGCCACCTCTACCTTACAGGGTTAGGTTGACATAAGCTGCCTGGCCTCAACCTAGTTGTGGAAGTGTTGTCACTTACATTTGGCTCCCTCTGACATAAGTGCTTCTGCATGCCGATTTAGTAACACCATCTCCCCAAGCCCCATGCAGTAAGTCATTGTAATTAGGTTGATGCAGTAGACACTGCATTGCTTACGTCGACATTTACCGGCTTTCGGGAACCATTCATGATGCCCCACATTGACAGTACTAACAATACAAGCACTCCTGGTGAGGTCGCGCACCACCAACACAAGGAGACAAGTGTGCACACACACAATTGCTTTAATAACTGGTGGCTGTATGTTGGCATAAGTTAGGTCAACATAATTTTGTAGTGTAGACATGACCTAAGATTAAGATAGCTGAATTTATAACCATGGGAAACACCCAGTTGTGGGTTTTGAAGGACGCAAACCTCCGAGAACCATAGACAGGAGTTGAGGGTGGCCTATGGTAAGCTATCTAGATTCTTTTATTGTTTTAATATGTTTTCTCTGTGATGCTTTCATCTTAAGAATAAAGGTGCTTGCTTAGAAAGAGCTGGGTGGTAACTCACAACTGTGGGCAATACACTGGTCAGAACCCTTAGAGAAAAAGCAAAGAGCAGGCACTGGCCTGCTTAGGCTCTCTGGCCTGCTGGGGATATTATAGTGTAACCCAGGGAGCTGTATAGCCTTAGAGTCCCCCGTCAGAAGGCAGTGAGACATGGGTCTGTGCCCAAGAGAGGTGATGCTGGGAGCTAGAAACCTTTAAGTGGGTGCCCTCAAGGAACCACAGAAGGGGAATCTCACATGTGCAGTTACACTGAAACTGTGACAGCTCCTTTAAAGCCCCCAGAGGTATAGTAGTGTCAAACCGGGGACAGTCAGGAGAGTCAGACCCTGTGTTGTTGTTTTTCAATATTTGCCCAGTGCTAGTTATAAAACAGGTTTCAGAGTAACAGCCGTGTTAGTCTGCATTCGCAAAAAGAAAAGGAGTACTTGTGGCACCTTAGAGACTAACCAATTTATTTGAGTGTAAGCTTTCATGAGCTACAGCTCGCTTCATCGGATAAAACAGTGACACAAAAAGTTAGACGTTCAGTGGCTGCCAGGGTTCAGCCAAACATGTCTCTTTGAAATGCAGCCTGTTTACAGTGAATGGCCCACATTCCACTCTCAGCTGTACTGGCGTATATTTGGAGTAACACCAGTAATTTCAATTGAGTTATTTGAAATTTATGTTGGTGCAGCTGAAAGCAGAATCTGACCCACTGTGCTGTTTTATTAGGAGGCATCAATTATGCTCTGTGTTAGTAGACAAAATAGAGTGAAGTACAATAAGAATCATGTGGCTGGTGTCATGGTTAGAACTGTGACTGGGAGTTATGACATTTATACCCTGCTAAGGCCTGTTTACACTGCCAGAGCAGTGTAAATGGTCCTTAGGGCAAGTGAGAATCAGATTTATGGCGTGACGCTGTAGGAAGATGACCATGTTTACACTAACGTATCACCACTGATGTTTCACCACTGTTGAACAACTGAGCTAGATCTTATACAAACTGTGCCTTGTAAGGTATCATGGAAAAAGTTATAATCTGCCAAGTATCAGTATCCTGTTTATATGCGTGTATTATCACTTTCTATGCAGTTACAAATTTTTGCTCTGTGTTTGTATCTCAAACACATTGTGTTCCTGGGCAACACCCACAAGACATGTTTACAGCCACGGTTGATGGACCATTAAGGAGAATCAACTCTCCCAGTGCGACCGTCCTGAAAACACCTCAGAGAGCATATAGACCATGGATACCCCATGACTCATCAAGGGCATGGAGAACATGTGATCCCTGACTCCATGTTTGAGGCACTAGCTCCCCATGCACATGGACTGGGGTGGGGGGTATAAATTGGAGACTGTGACATCATCCTCTTGCCTCTTTCCGGCTCCACATCTCATGATTTCTAACAAAGGGACTCTTTGAACAATGGACAGAGGATCCCCCCTGTGACTTCTGATTTTAATAACCATTTATCACAGAAGTATGCATGAAGGGCTAGTGGGCCTGAAAAGGACTGTCTATGGCTCCATAATAACTAGCATAGTAGTTTGAAAACACACATTTGTTGCTGGCTTACGATAGAATACACCGCCAGCCTGGGGTACATGCCCTGGATTCTGGCAGCCTGACCTGAGATTGGTGCTCTTAGCCATGTCCCATACCAGGTGGCATGACATAGGGATTCTAGTCTGAAGCTCTGCAACTAGCTCATTGTGGGACCCTGGGTGAGTTCGTTATCCCCTCTGTGCAAATGAGGCTAACAATGCTTCCACATCTCCTACGCAACGAGCTCCTCCCCGGACAGATGCTCTGTAAGTCCCAAATGCTGACGAAGGAAACGTGGCTGAAAAAATTCTTTATATCACTTTTGTCTCCCTCTAATGGCTGGTTGATGTAGGAGGTTAAGGAGGCTGCTACAAGTGCCAGCTAGGGGATTTTTTCCTTTCGCTCTTGTAGTAGAGGTTCATGCTTTTAGTGATAATGACTGTGGATTTAAACCCCACTGTTGGCCCCAGGGAGGTCAGTTACACTGGCTCGTATGAGATCTGAGAAATCAGGACACTGTCCATAGGTTCGGGCTGCAGCTCTAAATAGAATCACTGTTTATATGGCATGTTACAAACATTGGCCAGAGCCCCCAGCAGGTGGAAGTCATTGTCACTCCAATGAAGTCAATGGAGCTCACCCACTTACATCAGCTAAGGAGCTCACCCCCTTTCTAGTTAAGATCTCAAGTCGGTCAGGCAGGGAAATGTTATTACTCCTTTATCTGGGTTAGGAAAACTAGCTCTCCACAGCACTTACGTGGCCCCATCCCCATATTATCTGAGAACATCATCATCTTTTAATGGATTTGTCCTCACAACGCCCTCTAGTGCTATAATCTCCATTTCATAGATGGGGAACTGAAAGGAAGATTTTCAAAATCACCTAAGTAGGCACAGGGAAATCGCACCGGGGCCAATCATCTTTCAGCCTCTCCATAAGGAGTATCATTGCATTAAGCAATGCCTTTGAAAATCTGGCCCTGAGATGCTAAATTATGTAACCTGGGTTGCACACAGGAAGCTTGTGACTAAGTCAGGACTGAAACCCATGGCTTTCAAGTGCTAGGCGCATGCCCTAGCCCATCCCTCCTCTCTCAAAACAAGAGAGACAGCTAGCCATGCAGGAATTCTGTGACCAAACCAGCTCCCAGCATTCAAATTTCTCTCTTCTGGTGACAGGCTCTGAGTTATCCCCTGCTGCCTTTGGGAGAAAAATATACCATTTCCTTTTTTCTCTTGCAGATGTACCGGGACTGCGTCCTTACCCAAGGGCAACAAATCACTCATAGGGGATGAGATGGAATACAGAGGATCAGAATCCCAGTGATCATTCTGGGAACCCTCTGACATTTAATTGTACAGTGTGCACAAGAATGCTCTACAGGTATGTGCTCCCTCCATGAAAAGCGCCAAGGCGAAGCAATGAAACATGGTGTAGCTGCAGCAGAAGCAAAATAAAAATCACGTGCTAACTGTAGCTAATGCAGGCTGAATTGTAGGGGAATGTGTAACTCTGCTGTCTCCTGTCGTTTCAAGTGCTTATTTACCCCGGTGGAATAGAAGAACTACATCCCTTTCTTTACAAGAGCTACAGGTAATTTTAGATCTGTTTAAACAAGTCTTAGGGAGGTATTGAGATGGCGACCATCTAATCTCCCTGCTGTCAAGCACGACAAGGAAAGCGGAGGCCCACGTGTATTCTTCAGATTGACACTAGAGCATTCTTCAGAGTGCTCAGCAATAATATATTTTGGAAAGATACTTTTCCCTTTATTGAACTGGATGCTCGTGGAAAGGGCCAGATTGACAGTCCTGGAGAATTAATAATACACTTTAATTCATAGACAATGAAACTCACTGCTGTGCAGAGGGACAGTGAAAGGCCTGTGCAGTATTTCAGACCAGTTCGGAAGGCTTAGGTGGAGCATAGCCTAGTTCTGTGCTGGTCCTCTGCACAGAGGTGAATTTCATCAGTAGATTTCAATGTACGCTGCACAGAGAGGCAATAAGCATTTTCCACATCGGAAATGGAAGCAGAGAGAGGAGAAGGCCCAGACCCACAAAGGGACTTAGGCATTGTCACGGGCCCAGCTGCAAAGAAAGATGGGGGAATCATTAGGAAAGGGATAGATAATAAGGCAGAAAATATATTGCCTCTCTATAAATCTATGGTATGCCCACATTTTGAAAACTGCATGCAGATCTGGTTGCCCCATCTCAAAAAAGATATATTGGAATTGGAAAAGGTACAGAAACAGGCAACAAAAATGATGAGGGGTATAGAACAGCTGCCATATGGAGGAGAGATCAATAAGACTGGGAGGTCTTAAGGTCTGTGAGGGGAGGGCTCCTACCTCATACTGAGAATGAGGGGCGATCAGCAGGTTCTCTCAAGTGCCTATATACAAATGCACAAAGCCTTGGAAACAAGCAGGGAGAACTGGAGGTCCTGGTGATGTCAAGGAATTATGACGTGATTGGAATAACAGAGACTTGGTGGGATAACTCGCATGACTGGAGTACTGTCATGGATGGTTATAAACTGTTCAGGAAGGATAGGCAGGGCGGAAAAGGTGGGGGAGTAGCACTGTATGTAAGGGAGCAGTATGACTGCTCAGAGCTCCGGTATGAAACTGCAGTAGAACCTGAGTGTCTCTGGATTAAGTTTAGAAGTGTGAGCAACAAGAGTGATGTAGTGGTGGGAGTCTGCTATAGACCACCGGACCAGGGGGATGAGGTAGATGAGGCTTTCTTCCGGCAGCTCACGGAAGCTACTAGATCGCACGCCCTGGTTCTCATGGGTGACTTTAATCATCCTGATATCTGCTAGGAGAGCACTACAGCGGCGCATAGACAATCCAGGAAGTTTTTGGAAAGTGTAGGGGACAATTTCCTGGTGCAAGTGCTGGAGGAACCAACCAGGGGCAGAGCTCTTCTCGACATGCTGCTCACAAACGGGGAAGAATTAGTAGGGGAAGCAAAAGTGGATGGGAATCTGGGAGGCAGTGACCATGAGTTGGTTGAGTTCAGGATCCTGACACAGGGAAGAAAGGTAAGCAGCAGAATATGGACCCTGGACTTCAGGAAAGCAGACTTTGACTCCCTCAGGGAACTGATGGGTAGGATCCCCTGGGGGAATAACACGAGGGGGAAAGGAGTCCAGGAGAGCTGGCTGTATTTCAAGGAATCCCTGTTGAGGTTACAGGGACAAACCATTCCGATGTGTAGAAAGAATAGTAAATATGGCAGGCGACCAGATTGGCTTAACAGTGAAATCCTTGCTGATCTTAAATACAAAAAGAAGCTTACAAGAAGTGGAAGATTGGACAAATGACCAGGGATGAGTATAAAAATATTGCTCGGGCATGCAGGAATGAAATCAGGAGGGCCAAAATCACACCTGGAGCTGCAGCTAGCAAGAGATGTTAAGAGTAACAAGAAGGGTTTCTTCACGTATGTTAGCAACAAGAAGAAAGTCAAGGAAAGTGTGGGCCCCTTACTGAATGAGGGAGGCAACCTAGTGACAGACGATGTAGAAAAAGCTAATGTACTCAATGCTTTTTTTGTGTCTGTCTTCATGAACAAGGTCAGCTCCCAGACTACTGCGCTGGGCAGCACAGCATGGGGAGGAGGTGGCCAGCCCTCTGTGGAGAAAGAGGTGGTTAGGGACTATTTAGAAAAGCTGGACGTGCACAAGTCCATGGGGCCGGATGCGTTGCAACCGAGAGTGCTGAAGGAATTGGCGGCTGTGATTGCAGAGCCATTATCTTTGAAAACTCGTGGCGAAGGGGGGAAGTCCCGGATGACTGGAAAAAGGCTAATGTAGTGCCAATCTTTAAAAAAGGGAAGGAGGAGGATCCTGGGAACTACAGGCCAGTCAGCCTCACCTCAGTCCCCAGAAAAATCATGGAGCAGGTCCTCAAGGAATCTATCCTGAAGCACTCACACGAGATGAAAGTGATCAGGAACAGTCAGCATGGATTCACCAAGGGAAGGTCATGCCTGACTAATCTAATCGCCTTCTATAATGAGATTACTGGTTCTGTGGATGAAGGGAAAGCAGTGGATGTATTGTTTCTTGACTTTAGCAAAGCTTTTGACACGGTCTCCCACAGTATTCTTGTCAGCAAGTTAAAGAAGTATGGGCTAGATGAATGCACTATAAGGTGGGTAGAAAGTTGGCTAGATTGTCGGGCTCAATGGGGAGTGATCAATGGCTCCATGTCTAGTTGGCAGCCGGTATCAAGTGGAGTGCCCCAAGGGTCGGTCCTGGGGCCGGTTTTGTTCATTATCTTCATAAATGATCTGGAGGATGGTTTGGATTGCACTCTCGGCAAATTTGCGGATGATACTAAACTAGGAGGAGTGGTAGATATGGTGGCAGGTAGGGATAGGATACAGAGGGACCTAGACAAATTGGAGGATTGGGCCAAAAGAAAACTGATGACGTTCAACAAGGATAACTGCAGGTCCTGCACTTAGGATGGAAGAATCCCATTCACCGCTACAGACTAGGGACCGAATGGCTAGGCAGCAGTTCTGCGGAAAAGGACCTAGGGGTGACGGTGGACGAGAAGCTGGATATGGAGTCAACAGTGTGCCCTTGTTGCCAAGAAGGCCAATGGCATTTTGGGATGTATAAGTAGGGGCATAGCCAGCAAATTGAGGGACGTGACTGTTCCCCTCTATTCGACATTGGTGAGGCCTCATCTGGAGTACTGGGTCCAGTTTTGGGCCCCACACTACAAGAAGGATGTGGAAAAATTGGAGAGAGTCCAGCAAAGGGCAACAAAAATGATTAGGGGTCTGGAACACATGACTTTTGAGGAGAGGCTGAGGGAACTGGGATTCTTTAGTCTGCAGAAGAGAAGAATGAGGGGGGATTTGATAGCTGCTTTCAACTACCTGAGAGGTGGTTCCAAAGAGGATGGTTCTAGACTATTCTCAGTGGTAGAAGATGACAGGACAAGGAGTAATGGTCTCAAGTTGCAGTGCGGGACGTTTAGGTTGGATATTAGGAAAAACTTTTTCACTAGGAGGGTGGTGAAACACTGGAATGCGTTACCTAGGGAGGTGGTGGTATCTCCTTCCTTAGAAGTTTTTAAGGTCAGGCTTGACAAAGCCCTGGCTGGGATGATTTAATTGGGGATTGGTCCTGCTTTGAGCAGGGGGTTGGACTAGATGACCTCCTGAGGTCCCTTCCAACCCTGATATTCTATGATTTTCAGCTTAGAAAAAGAGACGACTAAGGGAGGATAAGGGGGGGATATGATAGAGGTCTATAAAATCATGACCTGTGTGGCGAAAGTAAATCAGGAAGTGTTATTTACTCCTTCCCATAACACAAGATATAGGGGTCACCAATTGAAATAGGCAGCAGGTTTAAACATACAAAAGGAAGTATTTCTTCACACAACACACAGTCAACCTGTGGAACTCCTTGCCAGAGGATGTTGTGAAGGCCACGACTATAACAGGGCTATTAGTCAGGATGGGCAGGAATAGCATGTCTAGCCTCTGTTTGCCAGAAGCTGGGAATGGATGACAGGGGAATGGATCACTTGATGATTACCTGTTCTGTTCATTCCCTCAGGGACATCTGGTATTGGCCACCGTTGGAAGACAGGATACTGGACTAGATGGACCTTTGGTCCGACCCAGTATGGTTGTTCTTATGGAATGCTTATCTTCATCTGGTCTGAGGATTGCACTAGGCTTTGGTGTGAGAGACAGACATCCATGTGTCTGCCAGGGTGGCTGGGTGCATGCCCGGAGGCAGAAACTGAGACACCTAAGGGACATTCACAGCAAAAATGTTGGTGCCTAGGCAGTTTAGGCAGCCAGTGAGTGGGCATTTTGTGGATTGCAGTGGCACCTACATCTGGGACTTAAGTGCCTAAATCTCTTTGTGGATCTGGGCTGAAGTGACTTGCCTGAGGGAAACAGCAAAGCAACAAGTAGCACCCAGGTCTCCTGATTCCCAGGCCAGTTCCCTATCCACTAGACCCCCACTCCCAGAGAACTAACACCATCAGTAAGGGACATGTCAGATTCCCCTCCACCCCATGGGCCTCACTTCTGCTCTGGAGGGGCTCTCTCTTTGTGAAGTGATGGCACAGTAAATTAATTCCTAGTTCTTTCTGGTGCTTGGCCTCTCGGTTAAGACTGCCGATAAAGGAGTCTGGGTGAAATCCACCCTGTGCCAAGCATCAGCAAGAGGACCATGTCCCACTTCAGCTCTCAACAGCAAGGTGAATTCCACACAGGGGTGAGCTTGTCCAATGCCACATACTACTTCTTATTTTCTACTGTCACAATGGTGACCTCACTGGGTCTTTTTTTTTTTAAGCCTTCTGTGAGTTTCCATTTAACATCTCACAAAGCCTGTCACCATCCCTGCCATTTCCAATCACATGGTTGAGTTTAAGGTGAAATTCTGGCCCAGAAGGGTTATTTTGTTCTTCAGAAGATTCTGTTTGCCCTGCAACATCACTCTGGCTGATTCATTTGTACAACCTGACAAAAATCCCCCAATCATTCACAAGTGATTCTGCTGTGGCTGTCATTCTGAATTTGCTCAGTCCAAAAGTATCTACCAATGAACTGGACAGTAAAGTGTTAGAGTAGGGCAGGGTTGGGTGGGTGGGGGAGAAGCATTTGAAATTGACATTTCCGCTTTTGCCCTCTGTAAGGGAGGGGGGGGGTGTGTGTCCTGTTTTGCTTAGTTTTCTTTCTTTGGACTAATACACGGATGCCCTCCAAAACCGTACCATACAAGACACTGAGTGACACAGCTGTCTAAAACTTGTAAGATTCTAGTCTTACTTGCCTGGAATGAATAAATCATTTTGCTAGGGATGTAAGCCAAGTACTTTTACAAGCAGATGCCTCCCTTTGATAGGGATGGACAAATTCTGAAAGTGTGATGGTATCAGAGGCACATAAAATCAATCGTGAATTGAGATTTGGGTTGGTGTAGCATCCAGAAGTTCTGATGAGTCCCTGAACACTCAGAGTCTGAGAGATTGGGCGAGTGATTTTATCAGAACAGGCTTTCCAGTAAGGTTACTTGAATTCATTCATGTAATACTAGGAGTGGCAGCGGAGTGGGTAAAGCACTGGGATGGGAGTCAGAAAACTTGGGTCTAATTCCTGGCTTTGCCATTGATGCACTTTGACTTTGGGTGGGTCACTTCACCTCCATATGCATTCCTTTCATCCTCTTCAAATAGGGATGATGCTATTGACGTCAGTGGAGCTACTCATGTCCTTAAAGTGATGCAGGGTCAAGGTCATAGGCTTAAGTGATGGCCTTAAGTGATGGGACTTTGCAGCATGGTGAGTATCACCTGGTGTGGACTCAATCAGCAATAGAGCTCTAGCCCTTCTGTGGAAGCAAAATGCCTCACCACTTCGTAGCCCATCAAAAAAAAAAAAACAGGGAAAAAAGAATCAGTTTGGATCAATAGAAATATTTCATTTTGATTTTGACATAGAGCCAGATTTTTAATGGGATTTAAGTGACCAGCCAAATGTCACATGGATTTTGTGGCAGGACTAAAACCCAGATCTACTGAATCTCCCATCTAATGCCTTAACCATAAGACCATCCCTCCTCAATTAGTAAATTATTATATAAACTACCTCCTAGATCAAAGTTTGGGCATGAGATAACAACACACACAGACCCCCCCCCCACAAAACTAAAGCTTTGAGAAACAGATTTTTCAATACAACTTGTAAATATGTTTACTGGGGTATCTTTCTACACTGTCACTGCTGCGCTGATCATGTAAAGCAAACAAGAGGAAAAAACTGTCAGCAAAATTCACTAGATGCAGTCATTGACTAGATTCATGGGCAGCCGACTGAATAGGCAAGTCTGCAGTGGCTATCACGACTTTTTATACATCAAGGAAAAAAACGACAAAGAAGCCACAAAGAATGATTTGTGTTGTGAGAGACAGGACTGTTGAGACCGTTTCACTGAAAGATGGCTGTAATCTTGTAAAAATATGTAGTTAACCCCACAGTCTTTGTCAGGCAGATAAATCTATAAAGGGACAACAAATCACAACGGAGAGAGATTGATTGATCTCTGTGACTTCTATAATGTAAATCTCTCTCATTTAATCTACATTCTAAGCTATTGGATTTGGGTACATTTAGGAGAGAAACAAACTAGCAAGAAGACATTAAAGAAACCAAAATTGCCCAACTTAATTTTGAATTGTCAGCCAGAGACAGCTCCATCCAAATGTGTTCTGATTCCCTGCCACGTCTTTGCTGTGAACTCAGCCTGTGTCATGGAGCTGTGTACAAAATAATGGATATGCGGTCTGTACAGGAGAGCTGAAGACTGGGAGTCTGGTCTCCTGGGGTAATGAATCTATGTGCTGCAGACAATGGAGAACAATTACTATATAAGTCACAGGCAGACCTGTAAGGAGCTGAGTCTGGAATGCTTGTCCTTCAGCTGCAAAAATGGCACCCTCCCCGGTAGGTCACTTACCTAGCTGCAGGTTTGCAACTAAAGGGGAGCTTCCCTCATTCATCCATGCTCACAGAGTTGGGTTCTGGTCCCAGTTGTGCATCATCTCACCTTGTAGCCATAGGCAAGTCATGTAGGGGACGGGCTTAAAGACATCTTCTAGCTACCTAGCTGTGCCTGCAACATTAGATGAATAAATCCCATCATTTCCTTTCCCACTAAGCTGCGGTAGAAAAATGGACATATAATTGTGAGTACATGATGGCCACTGTGGCTACTCAGAACTTCACAGTGACTGCAGGGATAGAGCTTCCTTCTTCAAAAGCCCAGGCCACTGACACTTGAGGGAAGGAAAACAATCAACTGGTTGGCTGTGTGCAAACCAATATGTAGGGCTTATGAAACACAGTTGTACTGTTCTGATTTCATCCAGCTGAGCGTAGCAGCAAACATATGTACTAGCCCATTCCATTATAGCAGGGGTTCTCAAACTGGGGCTCGGGACCCCTCAGGGGGTTATGAGCTTATTACCTGAGTGGTTGTGAGCTGTCAGCCTCCACCCCAAACCCTGCTTTGCCTCCAGCATTTGTAATGGTGTTAAATATATAAAAGAGTGTTTTTAATTTATGGGGGTGGGGGTTGTACTCAGAGGCTTGCTGTATGAAAGGACTCACCAACAAAAAAGTTTGAGGATCACTGCATTATAGCATAGCAAATATGGGTTATCCATTCAGGCCAGGCGAGCTGCTGAGGGATTTTTTTATCCCTACCACAATATGAGAGACTGGTTTCTTAGCTAAGGAAACATTATTAAAAAGAATTGGATGAACTTTGGTAAAAAGCAATGACCTTAAATGACAGAGGAAGAAAAGACTCAAAACTCAGAAATGTGAAATGCAAAAGCCTGGGCAAGACCTTTACAAGGCCTTGGATTCCATATGGTTCACCCATCCCCACCTCTCATTCCATCGATCAGCATGTATGGCAGCTTTCCCCATAGGGATGGAGTGCCTCAACACCCCTGCGAGTTAGGGAAGAGTTAGTGACCCTATTTTACAGCTGGCACACAAAAATTAAGGTCCATATTTAGGAACTTGCCTGGTTGTCAAAAGTGCTGAGCATCCAGTGCCTCCCACTGAAGAAAATGGGTACTTAGCAGTCATTATAACAATGCAGGTGCCTTCATATGGCTGTAATGAAGGGGTTATCAGAGGAGCACAGGGAGTTAGTTGAATTTCAATGGTTGTTGGGCATAGTCACACATCCAAGGTATGACAGGTTTCAGAGTAGCAGCCGTGTTAGTCTGTATTCGCAAAAAGAAAAGGAGGACTAGTGGCACCTTAGAGACTAACCAATTTATTTGAGCATAAGCTTTCGTGAGCTACAGCTCACTTCATTGGATGCATTCAGTGGAAAATACAGTGAGGAGATTTATATACACACAGAACATGAAAAAATGGGTGTTACCATACACACTGTAAGGAGAGTGATCACTTAAGATGAGCTATTACCAGCAGGAGAGCGGGGGGTGGAGAAAACCTTTTGTAGTGATAATCAAGGTGGGCCATTTCCAGCAGTTAACAGGAACGTCCGAGGAGCAGTGGGGGGTGGTGGTGGGGAATAAACATGGGGAAATAGTTTTACTTTGTGTAATGACACATCCACTCCCAGTCTCTATTCAAGCCTAAGTTAATTGTATCCAGTTTGCAAATTAATTCCAATTCAGCATTTGCTGCAACCCCTCAGACAGAGACAAACACCTACAAGATCTCTATCAAGCGTTCTTACAACTACAGTACCCACCGGCTGAAGTGAAGAAACAGATTGACAGAGCCAGAAGAGTACCCAGAAGTCACCTACTACAGGACAGGCCCAACAAAGATAATAACAGAATGCCACTAGCCATCACCTTCAGCCCCCAACTAAAACCTCTCCAATGTATCATCAAGGATCTACAACCTATCCTGAAGGACGACCCATCACTCTCACAGATCTTGGGAGACAGGCCAGTCCTTGCCTACAGACAGCCCCCAACCTGAAGCAAATACTCACCAGCAACCACACACCACACAACAGAACCACTAACCCAGGAACCTATCCTTGCAAGTGTGTCCACATATCTATTCAGGGGACACCATCACAGGGCCTAGTCACATCAGCCACACTATCAGAGGCTCGTTCACCTGCACATATACCAATGTGATATATGCCATCATGTGCCAGCAATGCCTTTATGCCATGTCCATTGGTCATACTGGACAGTCTCTACGTAAAAGAATAAATGGACACAAATCAGACGTCAAGAATTATAACATTCAAAAACCAGTCAGAGAACACTTCAATCTCCCTGGTCACTCGATTACAGACCTAAAAGTCACAATACTACAACAAAAAGACTTTAAAAACAGACTCCAACGAGAGACTGCTGAATTGGAATTAATTTGCAAACTGGATACAATTAATTTAGGCTTGAATAGAGACTGGGAGTGGATGTGTCATTACACAAAGTAAAACTATTTCTCCCCCCCCTCACTGTTCCTCAGATGTTCCTGTTAACTGCTGGAAATGGCCCACCTTGATTATCACTACAAAAGGTTTTCTCCCCCCCCCCTCCACTCTCCTGCTGGTAATAGCTCATCTTAAGTGATCACTCTCCTTACAGTGTGTATGGTAACACCCATTTTTTCATGTTCTGTGTATATATAAATCTCCTCACTGTATTTTCCACTGAATGCATCCAATGAAGTGAGCTGTAGCTCATGAAAGCTTATGCTCAAATAAATTGGTTAGTCTCTAAGGTGCCACTAGTACTCCTTTTCTTTCTACACCCAAGGTATGTGGTAGCAACAGGAATAAAACCCACGTCTCTTAAGAACTAGGCCAGTGTCGTAGCCACAAAAATATCAATTGGGGATGGCTCTCACTTGATCCAAGCTAGTTTGGCACTCCTCTGTTATGATGGACAGTATTCTAAACAGCCCCTCTAGACCCTGTGGCCACAATTGCTACTTCCCAGAATGGAAATAAAGAGCCTGGAGAGGATCTGACCTGCTTGTGAGAAGCATGCCAAAAGAGGGTAAAGGGAATAAGCTGATAGGGAGAGAGAAAAGGTTGTAAGTTTTAAATGAGTGAAGGGATTAAGGAAAAAAAGTAAAGGGAAGGCAGAGTATTACTACAGAAGGTGAAAAATCACACATTGGCATTAAGGACACCTAGTTCAACAAACCTCAGCAGCACTTCGGATTGACAGGATCAGATATTTTGAGAGATTTGAAGAGCTAAAATTTACTGCTGATACCAAGCAAATTAAAAGACTAACTGGAACATCTAGGAAAGAAGTCTGATCAATGACAGCATTGCTGAAGGTAAGAGAAGGAGATGAGACAAGGATCATGACAAGGTCAGGACAGTTTATACATGAATATAAATTGTACCTTCCGCTGGTCTTCCTACTGCACTTCACATTCTCTCTTCTGTCTTTATTATACATAGCCCCGTGCCTATAGGTCATTGCTAAAGTGTCTGAGAACCCCAGATTTTGAGTGCCCCAAAGTCTGGCTATGTTTGGACCTGGGGCTTTGGTTTGGTCCATAAAGATATGAGCCATTTGCAAAGTTCAGACCTAGTTCTGAGTGCAGGTTTCGACTGGAGCTGACTGGAAGAGGACAGTGGCATATCATGGCAAGAGGGGTGGGTTTTAGTGTATATTTCAGGGTGGGCTGTAGGAAACCTGCGTGCAAGTCACTGCTTTTCCTGATTCAAAGCAGAGTTTTTCAACCAAAGTCAAGTGGTAAAATAGGAATTCCATCCTGCGCCTGCCACCTCCAACATCACCTGGCTATAGTCTCACTTGCTCCTGTCTAGAACCAGAAAACCTTTTCATCAAAAGTAAAGTGTCTCTGCACAACATTTCAGCATTGATAAAATGGCAAAGTTCCAACAAGCTCTTGTTTCAATCACCCTGAATGTTCAGGAGGGGCTTGGACCTGGGGGTGTGGCTTGAGGCCATCTCTATGTCTGTATTTATAGATTGCTCAGATGTTGGCATATATTCTTCATACCCACCCTGATTAGCTATGCATTCCCCCCTTCCCCTCACCTTATTCTGTTATTTCCTTCAACCACACACAACTTTAGATCATCCCCTCTTACGCCCGGAACAGTCTCCCTCTACTTGCCGAACATTAAAATTCACTTCTTACTTACCCTTCCAATATTGATCTCCCGAAGAACCATCTAACAATACCCCTGGGGGAAGGCTATTCCCTATCATGGCTCCTTCACTATGTGCTTGCCCAGCACTCCACCATGAGCCAATGAGGGGGGAGGGAAGAAAGCAGACCCTGTATCTTTCTGGGATCCAGCCAAATAGTTCTGGTAGTGGGCACCTGCTCCGATATCATAATGCCCCCTGCTCAATCATCATCAGCAGCAGGCACCTCATATGTCCCTTGCCTCCTCCTGAGCTGGTTCCAGAGAATATGGGTACAACCCTGGCAGCAGGACACAGACCCCTCCACTGAAATGCACCTCCCCCCCCACCCACCCACACACAGGAAGGGGGTCTCAGAGCTCCTACCTACTCTCCAGGCCCTGCTTCTCCTGCAGAGGCCACCCCAATTTCTCTTTGTCCTGGCATCCTGGATCTGGGAACCAGAGATTAATCCAGCTCAAAAGCAAATCCTGCTGTTGCTGGAACGGAGCAGAAAGAGTCTCCATGTGGCCTGGACTAGGGTTTAAATTAATGAAAGGGGTGGGCGAGGGACCAATCAGCTCGCTTCCTTTCCAAGCTAGCCAAATGAGTGGCTTGAGACTCTGAAGGAGCAGGGCCCTCCAGTATCCCCTCAGCATGTGTTCTTCTACCCTGTTCAGCTGGTGTTGGGTCTACCCCTAAAACATAGGTCGACCTAGCTACATTGAGGGCACAATGTTTTGCACAGCCCTGATCAGCACCACAGTTAGGCCAACTTAACCTCCACTGTAGAGGCAGCACAATCAACGGAAACATTTTCTGTTGCCCTAGTTACTGCCTCAGAGAGGTGGATATCCTGCATTGATGGAAAAACCCTTCTATCAATGTAAGAAGCATCGACACTACAGCATTCCAGTGGCACAGCTACAGCACTGTAGCTACTCACGTAAATATAGCCGGGGCTGTCCCCACCGCTGTCAGTCCCATCCATTTTCCCACCTGTTGAGGCAAGTGGACAGCATTTGCAAATCAATGTTACTCACACACAAGCGGGGTGGAAGATTGGAGCCAGGTTGATGGTATGTGCAATATACCTCTTGCTGTGCCAGACTTTCCATTGCTAACTTCCTTGCTGGCTCTTGGGGGACTGGTACAGAGATATAGTGTCACTTCTGGCTTCATCTCATAGATGAAGAGAGACTTTGTTGGCTGATGTCTGATTTGCTCTGTGTTTATCTGGACCGAGACAGTAATAAAATTGCTTTCATTTGCACTAGGAGGCAGATGGTCTGCAAGTTGTTTCATGGTTTCAAGGAACCTTTGTTCCTTCTGCCTAGTAATTATACCCAGGAGGGTGCAAAAGAATTTCGAGTGCATGTGACACGTGCTATTGTACATGACAATTCATATTATATAGAGTATCTCATAACCCCTCTGGGAAAATAATGGTCAGCCTATATTTGTTTAAGTAGGGAAACAAGCTGAAAGATTTTAAAAAGGAAACACCCGCAAAATAGAGAATTCTGAAATGTAGCAATGCGGAAAGACGTATGGATCCAAATCGGAAATTGGATCAGAATCTCCACTCCCACTCCATACTTCGGAGATGGTTGGAGAGCTAGAGCCAATTGGTATAATGGATCAAATGAGAACACCTAATCTGAATGGGGAAGTTCTAATGCAGGTCTGGATCCTGATCCAAACTTCACAATTCCGGTAATTTGCTAATGGGTGGTCCAATAGCCAAAGAGGCAGAGTTATCTTGTGATGAAAGTTTAAGAGTCGGAATCAGAAGTTCTGGGTTCTAATCCCAACCCTGGACAAGTCACTTCCCCTCTCTGGGCCTCAGTTTCTCTGTTTAATGGGGATAATAATACCACCTCACTTGTGGTTTAATCAATTAGGGCTAGATTGTTACAGCCCTTGATCATGCCGTTTCTTGGGATTGATCAGAGACAGTGGAGAAAACTCCAACAGGAACCAAGGACCAGCACAAACTGTCACCATCTTTTACTTTAAGTGCAAGGTCACTTCAGTGTAAACACCGAGCAGCACATGCATATTAAAAATGCAACACAAAAACAAAAAACCCAAGCCCTACCAAAACACTGCACACACAGTTCTCTCCCTGGAGAGTGGATGGAAGAGAACAAAACACGGGACAGATGTTTAGTCATGTTGGAAAGTGGGATGAGGGGGGGATAAGAACCAAAATAGACTAGAATAGAACAGTATGTGTTCATCCATTCTGCACCTGACTCCTGGAAACTCTCTCCCGAGCCCAGGAACTCTTGTCAGCATCATGGTAGCACGAAGATATCGACAACAGCATGTGGGAGAGGGAGGAGGCTGTAGGCATCGGGGACAGTGTGGAAGAATGTCCTGAATGAGATCAGGTCCCCGTCATGATAGGGGCTGAAACTACACATTATAGAGTACAGTAACTGGCCCTAACCTCATCCCTCCCAGTGACAGGCTGGAGCACCTCAGAGAGGATTAAACTACTTCACAAAAAAAGAGACCTAATGTAGGGCTAGGTTTTCCCAAGGTTTTTAGGTGCCAAAATGCAGATGGGGCCTACTGGCATTTTCAAAAGTCCCTAAGTGACCAAGCAGGAGTCAGGCACACAGTGGGATGGTGCCGATCTGCAAATGCCAGAAGGCCGCCATAGGCAACAATGCATTCCGTGAGAGATGCTTGCAGAAAATACGTGGTGTCTGCTGGTGGGATAAAGGGCCCAATTCTGATGTGTTCCAGGATATTTCTACATGGCAATTAAGTACCATAGAATCATAGAATATCAGTGTTGGAAGGGACCCCAGAAGGTCATCTAGTCCAACCCCCTGCTCAAAGCAGGACCAAGTCCCAGTTAAATCATCCCAGCCAGGGCTTTGTCAAGCCTGACCTTAAAAACCTCTAAGGAAGGAGATTCTACCACCTCCCTAGGTAACGCATTCCAGTGTTTCACCACCCTCTTAGTGAAAAAGTTTTTCCTAATATCCAATCTAAACCTCCCCCATTGCAACTTGAGACCATTACTCCTCGTTCTGTCATCTGCTACCATTGAAAACAGTCTAGAGCCATCCTCTTTGGAACCCCCTTTCAGGTAGTTGAGCAGGCAGTCTTCCTGCTCACTGCCCCACCAGTGCTCCTTCATCAGCAGCCGGTAGGGGGACCCAGGCTCAGGGGCCCTCTCACAGCCAAGGTTTGACCTATCCCATAACTTGCTGCTTTTCCTCTGAGCTTTGCCTACCTCTCTAGCTCTCCCCCTTCTGGGCATACCAAGCCACACTCTCTCTCCTCCCAGGGAGCAACTATAGGCTCCTTCCCTGCAGCCCCTTCTATGGTCAGCTTCCTGGTTTATATAGGCCCCAGCTGTTCCTGCCCAGATGAGCCTCTTCTAATTAGCTCCCTGTCTCCTTCTCCAGGTGCAGCCTGGGCAGTTAATTGGCTCACTTAGCCATTGTAACCTTTCTAGGCCTTGTGTAGGGTGAACACCCCATCACGGGACCATTAAGCAGAATGAGGGAAGCAGTTCTTCAGTGCTAAAGTACATCTCAAACAAGCTTGACATGGTGCACAGAGAGTTTGCTCCTAGTCTGGAAGCAAGGAACTTTGTATTAGAAGGCACCTTCATGGAGATTTGTGACAGCACAATCCACAAGATCTCATATTTGATGACAATCAGAATTAGGCAGAAATACAGTAACCATGGAGTGAAGTTCTCCTCTGTGACGTGAAGTATGTACAGGGTAAAATTTTCAAAAGCTCCTAAGTGGCTTGGTCTCATTTTCAAAAGAGCGTTAGGCTGTTAGGCCTAGATCCTCAAAGGTATTTAGATGCCTAACTCCTGCTGAAATCAGTGTCTTAGGTGCCCAAATACCTTTGGGGATCTGGGCCTTAGGAGGCTAAGTGAGTTTTAATAAATGAGATTTCAGCTCTAAAGGCATTTAGGTCCCTTTGAAAATGTTGCCCACAGTGCCCAGCACAATGGCACTGGGCCTCTAGGCACTCCTGCAACACAAGTGGGCTGTGATTTTCAAAGGAGACTAGGAGTTAGGTGCCCCAAGTCAATGCGTGTTAGGGTGGCTAACTTCCTCAGAATCCTCTGAAAATCTCACCCAGAATAAACAACAACAAGTGAAAATATGTTTGGTTCTGTCACAGACCAGAATGAAACTCATCCCTAAAAAGCATTGCCAAGACCAGTGGTGTAAGTAGAAATCATTTCTTGCTGGTACAGCATTCATGGGAGGGACACAAGGGAGGGCACGTGACCCTCCATGTGACTCCTCCCTGTCCTGCCCCCAGACTGGGGCCCCGACGCTC
Source organism: Chelonia mydas (assembly GCF_015237465.2). Classification (NCBI taxonomy): domain Eukaryota; kingdom Metazoa; phylum Chordata; order Testudines; family Cheloniidae; genus Chelonia; species Chelonia mydas. The sequence continues at coordinate 14,076,206 of NC_051259.2, read as the reverse complement.
TCCCCATCCCCTCCAACACCCCCCTTACCTGTCTAAAATGATGCTTTGGGGCCTGGTGCAACCTGTACTTCCAGGTGTCATTGGGGATCCAGCAGCCTCCCAAATTGATAACTTCTTAAATGGAAGAAGGATAGGAAGGACAATCACCCCACTTTCCCTTAACACACTGTCAGTGCCTCCCTTGTGTCCAAATTAAGCTTCTGCCAGCTTGCGTTTATCTAAGTGTTGCTCTCTGCCAGGCACTAGAAAAGCAAAGATGCTGCACCTTCTCGGTTTGATGGAAAAGAGGTATAGAACTGTGTGTGCCATGTGCATCTTGATAGAACTACAGCCCAAATTGTTTTATTATTTTCCTCAGCATGACATACAGGGGGGCAATCAAAATCAACCTGGCAGAACGTGCATGAGAACTGTCTCTGGACAGATAAGCTATTGATCAAAATCACATTCTCTGATCGCTTAGGGCCAAATCCTATTCCCATTGAGATCAAAAGGAGTTTTGCTATTGAGTTCAGTGGGAACAGGCTTTGACATTTGGAGAGGAAAGAACAAAACGATGCAAGCAAGAGCTATGTTGCTTATACCACAGGTAACAAAGGGTGCTGACTCATGTGAGAAAGTCAGCAGACATCTGATCTTTGTCCATTGCAAGGGAGAAATCAGCAATCAATGAGGCTAGAACAGTCTCTGTACCATATCCAACTCATAAGTCCACCTGCAAAGGATCAAGGAAATAAGAAGGCTCCAGATTACCTTAAAGTCCTCAGTCCCTTGGTTAGAATGTTCCTGTATATGTTCATAGTCCACAGGCTGGAGCAGGAAAGAGGCAAAATCAATTTGTTTCCAGGCCAGGGCCTTTTAGCTTCTGCCAAGTGCCTAGTAAAGGGAAATCTGTTCTCACTGTGAAAGATGGTGTTTGGAGACACATGGGCAAGTTACACGTCCAAGACCCCCACCCATAGTCTAGTTAGAACATTCACAAAAAGTCCTTTAAGTGTATACAGGCATTTTCCAGGGTCCATTGTGAGCTAAGTGTTCCTTAATGGGCCATTCAGCTTGACTTGTCCCTTCATGTGCTGGCTAAATATCTTGTGGGCATTACATCAGGAGCAAACAAGTAGTAAACATAGCTAATATTCGTAACTTCAGATTCCAAGATGATACATGCATAGAAATAGCATAATCATAAGTACCAGCTATTTCATGTACATGACTATTCCCAAAAAAGATTCTGAAAAATCACACCATGTACCTGAGACCCTATGTGCCAGCACCAGGCCCCAATGGAGTTTTATCTGTTATGTAACAACAGAGATGGAGCCAGTGACATGACTCCATTTAGCCTAAAAGGGCAATGTTATTTTTTAGCTGTTCAGGTGTGACTGCACCTTTGGTCAATGAGGGCATCCTGGCTGGCACGCATTCAGGTTAATGGGCTTCAGTGTTCCTTTGCAGTTAACTTCTTAAGGTTCATAAACCTAGTATGTGCTGAGATGGTTTAAAGCATAACACAGGTTTTTAGGTTTGCAAATCTGTGAACTTCTGCTTCTTTGAGATTTTATTTATTAATTATTATTATTATTGCTGGTCATAATGTGGAAGGGTATCCTCTCCGCCCTCTGCTATGTGTCTCGTAGCACTCTTCTGAACACCAGTTGGAAGGAATTATTTTTCAGTAAGTATGGACTGATTCTTTTCTCTTAGAAGGCATGTCATTTTTTCAGGTTCACACTGATTAACACAGAAAACAATTGGGGATGTAAACTTTCTTCAAATTCCATAGAAAATTAAGTTCAGCTATGTTTTCCAGTACAGTGATGAAATGGGTGTTTGTATATACAAACATCAAGATGCTTAACTGCTCACTTTCCCCCAAAATATGTAGTATTTCAGTCTGTTTATATGGAACGTGGGAGTTGGCTGAGGAGCCATTTCAGCATATGTATGACTGATTACAAAACAAATTTTATGTAGAACTGTATCCTAAACTGCTTTATGATAGTGCACCCAAACACTGCATTTCAGTGGGAGATTCAACTTCCTTTATAGGAACAGAACAGACTCCTGAAACTCTTACCACAAAAGTGGTCAACAGATAATCAAATAGTCCCATTGTTTTCAATGGGATTGATCAAATGATTAAGGGTTTACAGGATTAGGTTCCAAGGTTGTAAACTGACAATGCCGGAGCTGTCAGATCAGAAGAAGCATCATTTGAATAAAGGTGGGCAGATGTGTGATAAGACTTAGTTCTGTTGCCAAAATGAGGGGAATAATCACTTCCCTCAATCTTCTGGCAATGCTCCTACTAATGCAGCCCAAAATGCAGTTAGCCTTCTTGGCAACAAGGGCACACTGCTGACTCATATCCAGCTTCTTATCCACTGTAATCCCCAGGTCCTTTTCTGCAGAACTGCTGCTTAGCCAGTCGATCCCCAGCCTGTAGCAGTGCATGGGATTCTTCCAGATTTCTTTTGGCCCAATCCTCCAATTTGTCTAGGCGACTTTGAACCCTATCCCTACCCTCCAGCGTATCTACCTCTTCCCCCAGCTTAGTGTCATCTGAGAACTTGCTGAGGGTGCAATCCATCCCATCATCCAGATCATTAATAAAGATGTTGAACAAAACCGGCCCCAGGACTGACCTCATGGGCACTCCACTTGATACTAGCTGCCAACTAGACATCGAGCCTGTCAGGGTTCCTTCCCCACTTTGAACTGTGGGGTACAGATGTGGGGACCCACATGAAAGACCCCCTAAGCTTATTTTTACCAGCTTAGGTTAAAACTTCTCCAAGACACAGATTCCGTTCTTGCCTTGGGATCGCTGCCACCACCAAGTGATTTAACAAACAATCAGGGAAAGGACCACTTGGAGTCCTATTCCCCCAAAATATTCCCCCAAGCCTACACCCCCTTTCCAGGGGAAGGCTTGAGCATATATCCTCACCAATTGGTTACAAAGGGACTACAGACCCAAACCCCTGGGTCTTAGAACAATGGAAAAATCAGTCAGGTTCTTAAAAAGAAGGATTTTATTTAAAGAGAAAAAGGTAAAAGAATCACCTCTGTAAACTTAGGCTGGTAGTTAACCTTACAGGGCAGCAGAAAATTCAAAGAGCACAGAGGAACCCCCTCTAGCCTTAGTTTCAAAGTTACAACAAAACAGGGATAAACCTCCCTCTAGCAAAGGAAAAATTCACAAGTTGAGAAAGCAAAGATAAACTAATACCCCTTGCCTGGCTGTTACTTACAAGTTTGAAATATGAGAGACTTGTTTAGAAAGATTTGAAGAACATGGATTGACGTCTGGTCCCTCTTAGTCCCAATAGCGAATGGCCACAGAAACAAAGAACCCAAAACAAAACCTCTTCCTCCCCTCCCCCGCCCCCAGATTTGAAAGTATCTTTTGTCCCCATTGGTTCCTTTGGTCAGGTGCCAACCAGGTTACTTGAACTTCTTAACCCCTTACAGGTAAGGAGGAATTTAGGCTACCCCTATGGTTATGACAGAGCCATTATATTTCTAGTCACAAATACAGCTGGTTGAAATTTTCTCTCTCTTTTTTTTCCCTGAAAAAGGAAGGGCTGTAGGTGCGTGATGACATTGCACCTCATTAGAATTACTCTGCTTACAAAAAAAGAAATGCTGATGTTAAGTATGAAATGACCAAGGGCCTGGTGCAAGAAGAGGGTATCTGTGGGGCCTGTTTCATTGCCCCAGAACAATCTAGTGGCAAAAGGACCAATGCAATCAGCTTGAGATTTTAAATTACACTCTAATCCAAATGATCCAGGTGCCAACAAATGGATTACAATGTGTGAGAAATGCAAAAGAATAAAGACACTTGACCAAACGAAGATCAAATGCTGCAAAACCTATCTGCATGAAACCTAACATTGCTGGTGCAGACTGTCCCAGGCACTGGGGAACACAAATTGAGACAGTCAGGGAACCAGTGATAAAGGTAAGGCTCCAAAAACAGACATCAGATAATCTACTGTACTCAGCGTATGAGTATGGCAGGAACAAAAAAAAAAAGATGGGGCAATATCACCTCTGTAGGCATGTATGTTAAGTACTATCCTGTAAGGACCAGTGCCAGAGCCAGGAAAGATGGTAGAAAAGTAGCTAGATCTTCTGCATCATTCCAGTGACTTCAGTGAAGCTATGCTGGTTTGCAACAGCTGAGGATTAAGTTTAGAAGTGTGAAAAAACAAGGGTGATGTCGTGGTGGGAGTCTGCTATAGACCAGTGGACCAGGGGGATGAGGTGGACGAGGCTTTCTTCTGGCAACTCACAGAAGTTACTAGATCGTAGGCCCTGGTTCTCAGGGGAGACTTCAATCACCCGGATATCTGCTGGGAGAGCAATACAGTGGTGCACAGACAATCCAGGAAGTTTTTGGAAAGTGTAGGGGACAATTTCCTGGTGCAAGTGCTGGAGGAACCAACCAGGGGCAGAGCTCTTCTCGACATGCTGCTCACAAACCGGGAAGAATTAGTAGGGGAAGCAAAAGTGGATGGGAACCTGGGAGGCAGTGACCATGAGATGGTCGAGTTCAGGATCCTGACACAGGGAAGAAAGGAGAGCAGCAGAATACAGACCCTGGACTTCAGAAAAGCAGACTTTGACTCCCTCAGGGAACTGATGGGCAGGATCCCCTGGGAGCATAACATGAGGGGGAAAGGAGTCCAGGAGAGCTGGCTGTATTTTAAAGAATCCTTATTGAGGTTACAGGGACAAACCATTCCGATGTGTAGAAAGAATAGTAAATATGGCAGGCGACCAGCTTGGCTTCACAGTGAAATCCCTGCTGATCTTAAAGACAAAAAAGAAGCTTACAGGAAGTGAAAGATTGGACAAATGACCAGGGAGGAGTATAAAAATATTGCTCGGGCATGCAGGAGTGAAATCAGGAAGGCCAAATCACACCTGGAGTTGCAGCGAGCAAGAGATGTTAAGAGTAACAAGAAGGGTTTCTTCAGGTATGTTAGCAACAAGAAGAAAGTCAAGGAAAGTGTGGGCCCCTTACTGAATGAGGGAGGCAACCTAGTGACACAGGATGTGGAAAAAGCTAATGTACTCAATACTTTTTTTGCCTCTGTCTTCACGAACAAGGTCAGCTCCCAGACTGCTGCACTGGGCAGCACAGCATGGGGAGGAGGTGACCAGCCCTCTGTGGAGAAAGAAGTGGTTCGGGACTATTTAAAAAAGCTGGACTAGCACAAGTCCATGGGGCCGGATGCGCTGCATCCGAGAGTGCTAAAGGAGTTGGGGGATCTGATTGCAGAGCCATTGGCCATTATCTTTCAAAACTCATGGCGATCGGGGGAAGTCCCGGAAGACTGGAAAAAGGCTAATGTAGAGCCCATCTTTAAAAAAGGGAAGAAGGGGGATCCTGGGAACTACAGGCCAGTCAGCCTCACCTCAGTCCCTGGAAAAATCATGGAGCAGGTCCTCAAGGAATCAATTCTGAAGCACTTAGAAGAGAGGAAAGTGATCAGGAACAGTCAGCATGGATTCACCAAGGGCAAGTCATGCCTGACTAATCTAATTGCCTTCTGTGGTGAGATAACTGCCTCTGTGGATGAGGGGAAAGCAGTGGACGTGTTGTTCCTTGACTTAAGCAAAGCTTTTGACACAGTCTCCCACAGTATTCTTGTCAGCAAGTTAAAGAAGTATGGGCTGGATGAATGCACTATAAGGTGGATAGAAAGCTGGCTAGATTGTCGGGCTCAACGGGTAGTGATCAATGGCTCCATGTCTAGCTGGCAGCCGGTATCAAGTGGAGTGCCCCAAGGGTCGGTCCTCGGGCCGGTTTTGTTCAATATCTTCGTTAATGATCTGGAGGATGGTGTAGATTGCACCCTCAGCAAGTTTGCGGATGACACTAAACTGGGAGGAGAGGTAGATACACTGGAGGGCAGGGATAGGATACAGAGGGCCCTAGACAAATTAGAGGATTGGGCCAAAAGAAATCTGATGAGGCTCAACAAGGACAAGTGCAGAGTCCTGCAGTTAGGATGGAAGAATCCCATGCAACGCTACAGATTAGGAAATGAATGGCTCAGCAGCAGTTCTGCGGAAAAGGACCTAGGGGTTACAGTGGACGAGAAGCTGGATATGAGTCAACAGTGTGCCCTTGTTGCCAAGAAGGCCCATGGCCAAGTAGGGGCATTGCCAGCAGATCGAGGGACGTGATCGTTACCCTCTATTCGACATTGGTGAGGCCTCATCTGGAGTACTGTGTCCAGTTTTGGGCCCCACACTACAAGAAGGATGTGGAAAAATTGGAAAGAGTCCAGCGGAGGGCAACAAAAATGATTAGGGGACTGTAACACATGACTGATGAGGAGAGGCTGAGGGGACTGGGATTGTTTAGTCTGCGGAAGAGAAGAATGAGGGGGGATTTGATAGCTGCTTTCAACTACCTGAAAGGGGGTTCCAAAGAGGATGGATTTAGACTGTTCTCAGTGGTAGCAGATGACAGAACGAGGAGTAATGGTCTCAAGTTGCAGTGAGGGAGGTGTAGGTTGGATATTAGGAAAAACTTTTTCACTCGGAGGGTGGTGAAACACTGGAATGCGTTACCTAGGGAGGTGGTGGAATCTCCTGCCTTAGAGGTTTTTAAGGTCAGGCTTGACAAAGCCCTGGCTGGGATGATTTAGTTGGGGATTGGTCCTGCTTTGAGCAGGGGGTTGGACTAGATGACCTCCTGAGATCCCTTCCAACCCTGATATTCTATGATTCTATGATTCTAGGACTTTTAACTACATAGATCAACTCTGTGGGGAGAAGGGAAACTACTACAAAACCCTCAAATAAAAACACCTAGCAATTCTGTTAGAATGTCCCATCCAAGAATCTTAAAATGCTTTGCAAACAACCTGCAAAGTGAACTTGGATAAATCGTTTCCCTTCTCTATGCCTCCTTCAATGGCTTGTCTGTCTTGTATATTTACATTTTGCTCTGTTCAGGGCAGGGACTGTCTCACCATGTACAGCAGCAAGCACAGTGGTGCCCTGATCTTTCCTGGGCCCTCCAGGGTGCTACTGGGGTAGCAGTAATAGTGAATTTTACCTCACAAGTCCGCTGTAAGCTGGCTCAGTATCATTATCCCCATTTTGCAGATGGGGAAACCGAATACAAAGGGTAGAAGCAACTTGTTCAAGATTATATAGAGAGTCTGCAGTAGAACTGGGAATTGACTCCCAGTCAAGTGATTAACCATTAAGATATTTGGAACTGCTTGTAGAATGGGTTATGCACCTCCCTTTGGGCCTGACCTGTAGAAGCTGCCGGCTACTAGCTCATGAAGTTAGCCCTTTAGCTCAAATAACAGATCCTATGATTTGGTGCTGAAGTTTCAAATCCTGCAGATGCCCTGCAGTGGGCTTGATTACATATGCTTCTACCAATCCCTTTTTGGGGGATCCCATGTGGAGAGGAGGAGGATGGATGTGCAATCAAGGCTGACACCCCCAGAGGGAGATCAGTAACATCATACTGTAGAAGCATGCTTCATGCAGCAGCTGTTTGACAGCACTCAGCCACCACCCAACAGAGTAGCAGGAGGAGAGATGAACAGCACATCTGAATGATAATGCAGACCCCAGAAATGCTAGAGCTGGACATGAATGCAGCTGGATGGCTGGAGACAATGTTACATGCCAGTGAAAGAGCTGTCAACGGACTTTGCTCTGAATCGAAATCTAAACTCAAGAAACTTGTTTTTCTTTTTCAGTTCTGTTGTATTGATCTCAAAGGCCAAAAGAGTTAGAAATGTTTATAAACTCTTTTGCTGTCCAACAGTAAAGCAGTGATATTTAAGTTCGGGTTTTCATGTATGGGTGTATATATATTTAAACAGAGGCCTTGGTTTTACTTGACTCCTTGGCAAATTCCCAAAAGCACTCATTCTAAAGTTGAAAGTTGACTGATTAAACACAAGAAAGAAAAAGAAATTAAAACAAGCATTTATACTGAAACTGGAACTGAGTGATTATGCAAAACAAATTTAATTAATTTGCCTCCTTTAGGAGGCAAAATATCAGTCTCTTTTGTTTAAGCAACGACCTTTGATGGAAAGGAAAGGGTTAATTTTACTCTCGGTTCTGATGTCAGAAGGATATTTACTTCTGTTTCTAACAGACAAACAGACTCAAGGTGGAGGAGAGATAGGAGAGACAAGGTGGGGGAAATACGGCATTTGCTGATTTTTCGGAACACTGGACAGCTGGATGGTGATGGATGGTGGGTTTGGCTGGCAGATCGGCCATGGTACTTGTTGCTTGGACCCTGTTTCACATTTCGGTGAGGGGTATCATCTGGTTGAGTCTGGTTCTCCTTAGACAGGGAGGGTTGTGGCCATCTCATCTTGCTGTGCTGATGCCATGCAGTGGATTTGATGAAAAGCGGTTCTTTTTCTTGTGACTGTTGGGGACACTGGACATGGCCACCAGGTAACTCGCGGGGATGGAAGACCACGAGTGTCGATGAAGGCCCTCGCACTAGGCCCAAGTGACCTTGGCCCCACCCGCCTGGAGGCACTCGCAGCAGTTATGCTGAGGATCTGCAACAATATGTTGCAAAGTCAGACTGTCTGAAACTAAACAAGGCCAGACAGGGCAGATATGGTAAAACTATGCTGAACAAAGCAGCTTTATGTATGGTTTAACAGATGGTACAAAGCAAAAGGGAACTAGCTGGTGTCTGGATTGGCTGGCTATATGGATACTTAGGGCAGCTTGCTATTGGATAAGTATGCTGAAGAAAGGATGTATAAAAGTCTGTGTAACTTCCTGCTCTGTGTACAGGATTTGAGGTGAATATCTCCCTGTACCATATTGAAGTTTCAAATAAACTTTTCTGCTTCTCCACCCCGTTGTGATTATTGGGTGACGCACACCGGGCAACGAACCTTGCTGTTGCTTGCCTCAGGCACTTTGTGCCGGCAACATGACCATTGAATTTTCTTGTAGCCATTTCTGATGTTTATGCTTCATTACTTGTACTCAATTAAAATCTCTCTCTTTGTAGTTTATAAACTTGTTTTATTGTTTTATCTGATCCAGTGTGTTTAAATTGAAGAGCCTGGAAACCCCCTTTAGAGTGGCACGTTGTGTGTGTATTATTACTTTAGAAGAAATAATGGACTTAATATAGCTTATATCGTACAGGAGGGGGCTTGGCAATACAGAACATACAGACTGGGGGTATACTGGGATTGCCCTGCAGCAAGGCTGGTGAGAGCCAGAGTGTAACCCAACTGTCGCTGGCAGGCTGCAGTTGCAAACACTTAGTGTGTGGCTTGCATGCTGGAAGGCTGTTTGTGAGCAGCCCGGATTGGAACAACTTCAGCAAACCATGGTGAGGCACCCAAAACTGCAAGGCGGGTGATACTGCTGCTCATTAGTCTGGATTATACCCTGGTTTGTCACTGTGACAGTGCGTGCCAGGCCTGGAGGTCCCCTGCTCGAGGCCTCAGGGTCCTACCACACTCTGTCCCAGACAGGAGCAGTAGAAAGGTCCTTCAAGCAGTCTAGAGTGGCTGCAGGGACGCAGCCAATCACAGAGGCTGCAGGGAACAGCCAATCACGCCAGCAGATAGAGGGAAGTGATTATTCCCCTCTATTCGACACTGGTGAGGCCTCATCTGGAGTACTGTGTCCAGTTTTGGGCCCCACACTACAAGAAGGATGTGGAAAAATTGAAAAGAGTCCAGTGGAGGGCAACAAAAATGATTAGGGGACTGGAACACATGACTTATGAGGAGAGGCTGAGGGAACTGGGATTGTTTAGTCTGCGGAAGAGAAGAATGAGGGGGGATTTGATAACTGCTACCTGAAAGGGGGTTCCCAAGAGGATGGATCTAGACTGTTCTCAGTGGTGGCAGGTGACAGAACGAGGAGTAATGGTCTCAAGTTGCAGTGGGGGAGGTTTAGGTTGGATATTAGGAAAAACTATCTCACTAGGAGGGTGGTGAAGCACTGGAATGGGTTACCTAGGGAGGTGGTGGAATCTCCATCCTTAGAGGTTTTTAAGGCCTAGCTTGACAAAGCCCTGGCTGGGATAATTTAGTGGGGTTGGTCCTGTTTTAAGCAGGGGGTTGGACTAGATGACCTCCTGAGGTCTCTTTCAACCCTAATCTTCTGTGATTCTATGATTCAGTCAGGGCCCAGGTGGGCCATGTAAAAGGAGCTGCATAGGTAGAGGCAGGCAGTTGCTACCTGCAGCTGGAGGAGCGTGGATAGTGTTCCTGGCTGGTCGAGGGTGCTACAGGACCATGGACAGACCAGTTGCTGGCAGGGACCGGGGGAGCAAGAAGGAGCTCCTAGCTGGCTGCTGGGACTGAGTATAAGACTTCAGCCCTACGGTAAGGGTGAAGCATTCATGAAGGTGTGGGGGGCATGGGGAAGTGGCCCAGGAAAATCTAGCAGCACAGTGAAGAGTTAAAGGGGACACAATGGCACATGACTGCTATTCATAGGGACCCTGGGCTAGGACCTGGAGTTGTGGGTGGGCCTGGGTCCCACCACTGGCCACTGGTTAGTGGCCTGAACATTGAACTGTGATACATCCCCAGAAGGGGAACTGAGCTACTTAATGGCCCAGTTGGTGAGCTGGGGCCAGAATGGCCCAGAGTGGGTGAAACCATTGCTTCCAGGGAGGAAGACCTGAGGGTACTGCTCAATACCAATACCGGGACTGTTTAAACACTGCAGACTGAGACTTTACCATAGAACTGTTTATCCTGGAAGAGTTTTTGTTGTTGTTGAAAGCCTGCAAAGTGAGTGTGTGACATGGCCGGAGGACTGAGTCACCGAAACCACCTGAGAAACCACCAACAGGGGTCACCTCAGTCTGAGAGAGGAGCAGACGTACACCCAGCCAGGGGGTGCTCGTGAGAGGTGAGTGCCACTCTATTCCAGTCAGTGTCCTCGTTCCAATACAGCTTTTCCAGCTTCCAAAGAGGATGCAGCAAAGTGCAAGACAGCTACAGCATCCTTCAATAGATCACTCAGTGGATAAATCCAAATGGGTGACTCTGTGTTAATTACCAAGGGCTGAGTTTTGATTTCCTTTGTTCTTGTGGTTGCACGGCTGAGCCTCCTCAGTCACGTTGTTTTCTGAAGACTATTACTTTGGATGCAATTGGAACTGCTGAGGCTTGGGAAATTCTGCTTGCCAAGTGCTTTTATTTAAAAAATAATAATTGTAAGCTTAAAAGGAGCTTAAAGAAAACAATGGGGAGAACAAAAGGGGAAGATAATTAGAACTGGGAGGCATTTGGAAACCCTGTTGTCAGGGCCATCAGGAGTCCGTTTATAGATCTTACTTCTCCTCCTAAACTCATGGGAAACAGGAATTGTTGTTACAGACCTTGGTTTGTCTTGTCCAGTATTATTAAAGTTAGTTGTATCACGTTAACACCTATGTCCCCCAACCAGACTTGACATTGGGCAAAGTCACTTAGTTCTGCTCCACGCACAGTGTTGTAACCATTTCAATTAGGGGGTGTGGATTATGCAGATATAGTTAAATCTTCTAAAGTACTTCTTCACACAACAGTCAGCCTGTGGAACTCCTTGCCAGGGATGCTGTGAAGGCCAAAAGTATAACTGGGTTAAAAAAAAATTGAAAAACATCATGGAGGACAGGTCCATCAATGGCTAGTAGCCAAGATGGCTAGGGTCACAACTCCATGCTCTGGGTGTCCCTGAGCCTCTGACTGCCAGAAACTGGGACTGGATGACAGGGAATGGATCACTCAAAAATTGTCCTGTTTTGTTCATTCCCTCTGAAGCAGTTGGCACCGGCCACTGTCACAAGACAGGATACTGGGCTAGCTGGACCAGGCTGTCAGTGAAAGGCTCTGGCAGAGGGAGGCAGCGGGGGAAAAGTGTATGCTGCTGTCCGCTGCCAGAGCCTTTCACTGAAGCTGAGAATGCTCCAACAGAAGGGAGGTAGCTGGATACTAGGCTGCTAAAAATAGCAGTGTAGATGGGAGTGACGGCTGTGGCCAGTGAAGAGTGTGAAGGTTATGTATATATATAGGTATATACCCACACCCTTCAGGCCTGTCTTTACTCTACAGGCTTAACCTATGCCTCAGTGTCTACACTGCTGTTTATACCCATGGTAGGGAGGGCTATGTGCCTATGTATACTGCGCACCTCCAAAAGAATCCTGTACTGTAGATGCACCCAAAGCATTTAAGCTAAATACAAGGTGTGGCAGAGTGTTCAGGAGAAGGGTTACATGTGTAAATATAAGCACTAATAAACCCTGGTTCTTATTTAGCAATTTGCATCAGCAGATATCAACGCTCTTCACAAAGGAGGTCAGTATCATTATCCCCATTTCACAGCTGGGGAAGCTCAGGCACAGAGGGGGTGGGAGGAAGTGATTTGCCCTGTGTCACCCACAGGCAGAGCCAGGACTAGAACCCAGATCTTCTAAGTCTGCGTTTGAGCCCTTAGGCCTCATTGCCTCTTAATAGGCCTCCACTCCCTCTGCTAGGTCTGGTTGAAAAATTTTGGTCAAAAGAGTTTTTCAGCAGATAACTGGGTTTTTGACTCAAAGTTTTCTATGGAAAGTTTGCTTTTAGAGAAAAAATTCGGATTCCTTTTTCATCAAAAAGCTAGACACCCAAATAATGAAATATTTTGATTGCAAAATGCTACCGCAGTGCTTCATGGAAGTTGTAGTTCAAGTACCTCATGTTGAGCACTCCTATTTGCCTTTAGGTCCAGACTTCATCTCCCATGATGCACCATTGCATGGCTGTGACTTCCATGATGCACCACATCTCCTCGCCGAGAGTGGTGCATTGTGGGAAATGTAGTGCAACTATGCAGCCTAGCCTATAAAAGAAAATAGGAGTATGAGGAACCACGGATGCCGACTCTGTGGGTGCTCCAGCCCCAGAACACCCACGGAAAAAAGTTAGCAGGTGCTTAGCACCCACTGGCAGCCAACTCCCCTCCTCCCTCCCACTCCCACCCACCTGCGGCCCCCATCAATCAACGCCTTCTCCCTCCCAGCACCTCCTGCACATGGGGGAACAGCTGTTCAGCAGTGTGCAGGAGGTGCTGGGAGGGAGGGGGAGGAGCGGGGATGGGGCGTGCTTGGGGAACGAGTTGGAAAGAGGCTGGGAAGAGGTGGGGTGGGGATGGGAAGAGAGGAGGCAGGGTGGGGCTGGGGCCTTGGGGGAAGGAGTGGAGTGGGGGGGTTGAGAGGCAGGGCGGGGTTGGGGCTTTGGGGAAGGAATGGAGTTGGGTTGGGGCCTGGGGCTGAGTGGGGTTTGAGCACCCCTGGGGATAATTAGAAGCCGGTGCCTGTGTGAGGCACCCAAACTACAGCTCCCATGAGTGCTATTTCATACTCCAAATATTCTATTTTTCAGCCAAAGTGTTTAACATAAAAATAGATTTTTTTTCATGAGAAAAAACATGTTCTGACTAGCTTTCACGAGCACATTTGTACTGGTTGGGCTGCATCTACACTAGGGCTTGTACCATTTTAATGACATTGGCTTCTCTACTGGTATATTTATAGCGATACAAAACCTGTGTCTCAAACCCTAAGTCTCTCTTCACCTCATTTCCCTATCGCTAATGAGGATAAGAATCCTTTGTCTCTGTTGCCTGTGCAGACTGCAACCCCTTTGGGGCATGGGCTGCTTCTTACTATGTTTCTTGTTCACATGCTCAGGATCTAACTGATTGCCATGTGGGGGGTCAGGAAGGAATTTTCACCCAGGCCACATTGGCAGTGACCTTGGGTTTTCGCCTTCCTCTGCAGCATGTGGCTGTGGTTCACATGCCAGGATTATATGGGTATATCTCCCGTAATCATTTCTCTGCCATTGTGGGGTCCTTGTACAGCAGTGCATCTTGCTCCCTCCTATTCATTGCCTAGGGCATATAATAGTCTAGTCTCCTGAGGGCTGTGATACTTCAGTCTAATTTTGGTTGTTGGGTGTAGTGTGCCGGTGCTAGGTGGTGTTGGTGGCCTGTGACATACAGGAGGTCAGGCTGGATGATCTGGTGGTTCCTTTTGGCCTCAAACTGACTCTATGTGTATGTACAGTGCCTAGCACAGTGGGAACTGGATCTCAGGTAGGTCTTGTAGTTGCTGTTTTATCATAATTAAAAACCTGGTAATGGCATGAATTTGGCCAGGACCCTCTCTTGCTCATATAAGGGACATTTCAGCAGGAGTGAGACAATATTATCAGTAGCACAGTTGACTTGAACTATGCAGTCTTTCTAATTGCCATTATTATTGGGAGAATGATCCTCCAGTAAGGATGTGCTTGCACTGGCTATCAGCATCCTATTTGATTTGACAGGAGATCTCAGAGGTGCAACACATTTTCGGCACCCCCTTACTCTGCCCCGAGCTAACATGCAACTAAATACTACTGCAATATTTTACAAATTGTGTTTAGCTTTTAATGATTTGCCATAACATGCTTGATTAAGAACCTGCCTGAGTTCTAAACCTAATGAACCTTAAACTTTCACATTAGATACATTAATTATGGAGGTCCCAGTGGCATCCCAACATAGGAAAGTTATCTGGCTTCATTAATATGAAAATGAGGGGTTGCCATAAGAACGAAACTAAATTAAAAAAATGATAAATAAGAAGACTCTATTGCTAAGTCTATTGCATCTCTGAATTAAGTTGCTGTCTTTTGTTTTTCATATTTTAATTAATCATGCATTTTCAATGGAGCAACATCCGCAAAGTCAGCTCTTAAGACGTTGATCATGCCAGGGACTCATAGGTAGAGCCCTGCGTGGATACAAAAATTTGGAGCCACATCTGATCCTCAAAGATGGTAAACAAGACTACCGCATCCGCGGATGCAGATATTCACAGATATAAAGTAGATATCTGCGGAGTTGCAGGGCTCTACGCACAGGAAACTGTAGGAATACCCAATACCTTATGCCATTGGCTTTTAGATAAGTATGGTACCAAAATATAGATAGAGGGAAATACATGGTGATGGATACGATATGATAGATTTTGAAGCCAGGGTTTGTACTCTGTTTGATACGTTTTTTTTATTCATAAGACAACACTAGTAGGTGCCTAACTGTGTCTTTACAAGGTATTAAAATTCACACTAACACATACTATCAACAGATATAATCCAAGAGACTCCCTCAATCTGCCTGTCTGAGAAAGAACGCTGCCTGGCTCGAAAGCTCATCTCTCTCACCGACAGAAGTCGGTCCAATAAAAAATATTCCCTCCCCCACCTGGTCTGCCTATAAACCAGCCAGAATTGCAAGGTTCTCAGCCATTCTTCCACCTTATTCGCAAATGTCAGTGGAAACAGAATCCTCCATGCCCTTGAATCATTTATCTTGGTATAATACCACCAGCAACGCAAATCCCCCTTCCCCAGGGCAGACATTTTTACCTGTCAATGCAAAGATCCAGTGGAGATGTGACATGGGGCTGCCTTGGAAACACTTTTACAAAATCAGAGGAGGAGGTAGTTACATTGAAATGGGGGTGATGGTTGTATCAAGCACACCTTGAGATCTAGCCACCCATTTACCCCCACCAAAATGAGCTATTTAATTAAATGATCGAGCTCTTCAGCTGGTTTAAATGGAGCTACACCAGTTTACACCATCTGGCCCAAACTGTTTAAAAACATGCGCACACATACACGGACACTCATTTGGGGATAACAAATGGCCGTGGGTGCTTAGAATCCAATTATGTGTTCATTATACCACGTTCCATAGGAAATTGATTACAAATTCTGCTGCAGCCAAGCAAAAGACTGTTAATTAGCTAATTATTGCCCAGCATACATTGAGAAACCTCACTCCATACCCTGAACTTTCGCTCCATATTTCATGCATTTTCTGCATTGAGAATCAGAGGCATAATAGCAGATGCATTGATCTTAGGCTCTGCCTTTCATCAAGACTGAATAGATGCCCATTTGCCAGGCTAATCTTCTGAAGACGGAGGAGTCTGCTGCCTCACCTTTAGCTCCTAAGCCTCCTTCACGCCTTGCCAGACTCTTTACTCTTAGTTTGCCACTGACAGAGAAGGGAATTAAATTTACATTCTTTCTTTTCCTCCTGCCTGGTGCTCTGACCCCCTTCCCCCCTTGTGTTGACTTCACACCTGCCAGCAGAACTCCCTGTATATTTTGCTATAATTTCTCTCAGGCCCTGTTACCCTGGGATGCTGGATTTCTCCTGTAAGGAGAATGAGCATCCTCTGCTCTTAATGAAGTCAATGGGCCAGGCCCATAGCTGGGGTAAGTCACCTGGTTCCATTGTACAGAACTACCCTGTTGAGTTCAATGGAGCTACGGCCGTTTACACCAGCAGGGTAACTAAACCAGTGTCTTCGATGGAGCTGTACTGATTTATATTAGATGAGATCTGATCTACGTGTATTTTTGACTCTAAAAAGTACATTGAAACATTAAACGATCTTAAAATGAAGGTCCCATGTTAAACCAGTTCCTATTCACATAGAGATCTATTCACATAGAGATCTGGCCAAGAACAGCAGGCGTTTTCCTTACCCCTGCTTTCAAATCGTAGCCAGGTCCCAGGGCTCAGAGCCAGTGGCATCTCAGTTTTGGGGATACATTGTTTATTTATGTAAGCAGTGTCAGGATAAGCTCCACCCTGACATCTAGTGGTGAGGTGTGGCAAGTTGTGGAAAAGAACTTCAGGGGCTGATCTCATTTGCATAGGCACACCCACCCCGCCTAGAATGAGACCATAGCTGCCCAAATGGTCACTTTGGCTGCTGTGGGGTCCCCAGTGTCTCTGTTATTGGGGCAGGAAGAATAAATTGTTATTACCCTGATTACGGGAACGGTGCTTGGAACTGTACTTGGCCTTTTGTTATGATGGAGGGACTCACCATCAACTAAGTGGCACTCGCTAGGCAAGGGTCATGAGTTCCAAAACTCTGTGAATAGAGAGAGGTTGGGGATAAATATTAATACTTGGTGGCATGGGCCCCTTAGTGAGGGCCTTACATGCTAATTGCACTTCCTCCTCTCTGCACTTTGGAATATCAGAGCTAATTTTGATTTCATTAGAAGTCTAGTTACAGGCTGCGGAGCTCACTTTGGGCTAACAGTGCACCAACACTAAGGTTCCCCTACTACAAGCTGAATTCACTAAAGAGCTGAACTGACTAAGAGCTGAAATCACTGCGCGTTGTGTTAAGTAGTGGGGGAGCCTGAAGATATATTCTGGAGCAGTTTGCGGGACGGCTGGAGTGCCTTGTGGACAGGCTGATGGAGCAGTTTGTAGGACGGCGAGAGCTGCTGGTGGGACGCGGAGCAGTTTGTGGACCGGCTGGTGGAGCAGTTCGTGGGATGGCGGGAGCTGCTTGTGGGCCGTGGAGCGGAGCTGAGCTGAGTGAAGGAGTTCGTGGGGCGGTTGGCGGAGCGGAGCGAAGGCCTATGGTGCTGTGGGGCGGTCAGCTTCAGATCATGTAAGGTGCCTCTTACCCCCGTCCCATCTCCACCCAGGTTGGGAGGTAAAGCTCCGCAGATAAACTTTCGAACTCTGGGGCTGCCCTGACCAGGGACAGAGACTTTTGGGTCATTGGACTTTTGGGACTTTGGGTGATTTGGGGTTGCTGGACTCAAGAACCAAAGGGAAAGGGGCATGCCCCAATTTGCTTGGGGTGGGTTTTTGCTCATGGGTTGTGTTATGAATCCTGTTGGTGGTGTTTCCCCAGCATAATGCCACATTGTTTCTCTCTGTTATTAAAAGGCTTTTTGCTACACTCAGACTATGTGCTTGTGAGAGGGGAAGTATTGCCTCTTGGAGGCGCCCAGCGGGGGTGGTATATATTTGTCCCAGGTCACTGGGTGGGGGCTCGAGCCGGTTTGCATTGTGTTATTGGAATGGATCCCCTAGATATTGAACCCGGCCCTTGTCGCTGCCAACTCTGACGGGCAGAAGGGTTACATTTAAATGACCCTTATTCCAGCCACCAAAGAGCTGTCTGGCCTTTCACAATACCTCAATGGAGTCCATATATTGTATGGGCATATTCACCCTCCTTCCAGGCCTCAAATCTCCAGCTAGGTGAGCTATTCATCAGGAAAGTTTGGGGTTTGTTTGGGGTGTTCTCACATCAAACTTTGCCTGCTTTCAAGGGTGTGACTCTCCATGAAATTGCAGAGATTCTGCCATATTTTCATGCAAAATGTTTGTTGCTCTCTGACTGTCATTGAAAATCACTTTTTGCAAATAAAATCAATTTGGGGGCAGAAGGATAAAGACGTGGTTCCTCGAAGTCACAGAGTTTATGGTGAAATTCACCCTTAAGTAGCAGGCCAGACACTAAGTTCAGGTGCTGATGTAACCTATGTGCCTAATAGGGAGACATCTCTTTAAGAGACCCACTGGGGGGAGAGAGGAGTGAGCTGTGTCTGAGTCATTGTTGCTAGGCAGATTTAGCACTCCACATCCAGAAGCTTCTGGAATTGGGTGTGGTAGTTTTGGGTCCACTAGGTTCCCTGTTGCTGGGGTCAGATGCCCTGAGGGCGAGCGATCAGGGCAGGTGCATTGCAGGGGGCCATGTGCCCTGGGTGAGTTGGGAGAAGCTGAGCCCAGGAGCAGGAAGCAGGTTGTTGTCCCTAAGTCTGAAGCATTTTGCAGCAGATTAGTGCTGTTGTAAACCCTTGAATGGGGAAGCCTGGGCAATGCTAATTATCGCCAGGGGAAACTGGGAGCGGAAAATCACTTCTTCTATTTTAATTGTCTGCTTTGACTGTTGTTTTGATTTTAGCCAAACTGTTCTAGTTACATTGTCTCAACTAGTGCGATCCACCCACTTTTCTTTAACCGTAGCAATGGGGAAAGAGTCATTTCTGGTTTGATAGTCTCAGATTTGTATTTTCTTGTAAGGGGGTTTTCTTTAAATCTAGACACGTAACTGAGCATGGGTTAATCCGTCAGCGGGCCGGCTGGCAGTGATGTCAGCAGGGGGGAGAGTCTGCCTGGATTCCAGCCGAAGAGCCCTGCAAGCAAGGGGAGGGAAGATGTTGTTTAGACTCAGCAGACTGTCTAGATTTGGTGATCAAAGACTCGAACGGAGACTTAGGTGAACTAACCCTGCGCTTCTGGGAACCTTCTGTTTCTTCTCACGGTGTTTCTGTGGGGACTGAACTGTTCAGATTTTAATTTGTTTCCTTTATGTTTATGTATAACTGTGAAGATAATGTCTGTGGATTATAAAATAGCCATGTCATGCTGTAAAAATTAGATTATTGTTTCTTTATCATACGATTTTATGAATTATTTAATTAAATTCATTTCTTTAGTTCCTTTTGGGACTTGAATGTGGGAAGGTTGACCCTGTGCAATCCTTGCTGAAAATCCTGAGAGACTGAACTCTGGGTCTCCAGCTACTTTTCTGTGGGAGTTGGGGGGTTTTTAGGCACTGGAGAAGGGCAATTAAGTGAACTCTAACCCACCCAAAGGTTACACTATCTAGGTCCTGCTTGCACACTGTTTTGAAAAAGTGGTGTGTACACTTTAGTCGTATTAATATTTTAGTAGGATCTAGAGGCCCCACTGTGCTAGATGCTGTACAAACATAATGAGAGACAGCCCCTGCCCTGAAGTGTTTATGGTCTAATAGACAAGACAGCAAAGGGTACAAGGGTACCACATCAGGTCAGTGGCAGAGCTGGGAAAAGACGTGGAGTTTCCTGTAGTCCAGTTCCCTTTTCACTAGATCATGACGCTTTGCATCAGCCTTCTCCAGAAAAGTGAATGTCACCTTCTGGTGACAAGTATCAGAGGGGTAGCTGTGTTAGTCTGGATCTGTAAAAGCGGCAAAGAGTCCTGTAGCACCTTATAGGCTAACAGACGTATTGGAGCATAAGCTTTCGTGGGTGAATACGTGGGTATTTACCCACGAAGAAGAAGTGGGTATTCACCCACGAAAGCTTATGCTCCAATACATCTGTTAGTCTATAAGGTGCCACAGGACTCTTTGCCACCTTCTGGTGAGTTAAGCACGTGGGTTGGGGCTTTTCGAATTTGAGACCTATGCCCATCTCTGACACCTTGTGTGGATCAGTTATACTGAATGTGCTTACCCAGCGTGCTACGAGCATTATTTAGGATGTAAACATCACACCCATTTGACTGAGGAGGTGGCTGAGGCCAAGACACGCACACAAGGTCACATAGCAAGTTTGTCAATGAGGACAGTAACACATAAGGCCCATTCCTCTTTGTACTTTCACACAAGTGTACATCCACTGATTCCAATGATTCACTTCTGTGTATGAGAAATCCAGGCTTCCTCTGTACCTAACTTGGTGCTTTTACAGCCCTTATCCTGATATGGAAGTAGGTTATATCCTCTTTGCACTAGTGCTGGTTGGAAATTTTTGAAACCCTGCACTAATGCAAAGTGAGTGCAGTGACTAGATGAGGTACAAAGCCCTGGAGAATCAAGCCAGCAACGTCAAGCAAATCTCTCAAGAAAATTGTTTAGGGTTGATCCTGAATGTAATTCCAACCAAGAACAAGTCTGCCAAATTCACCCCTGTACACTGGTGTCAATGGGATCAGAATTAGGGCCTTGATTTTTCCGACCCTCCATCTGCAAAATGGGTTCAGTTGATTTCCATTTTAAGTAAAGCCAGAAAATATAGAGGATTTAAGATGTCGAAGCCACAAAGACATGGGCCATATCCTCAGTTGGTGTAAATCAGGATCACTTCATTGATGTCAGTGGGGCTACACCAATTTACCCTCTCTGAGAACATGGCCAACTATCATTATTTGGATCTTCAGCCTATATAGCAAACTCACACACGAGAAGACATTGTATCAAAAGCAGCTCCCTATATTTAATCCCCCTTTCTGGATGCCTATTTACTTGAGAGCAATATCTAGGGGACTCACTGATTAGACTGTTATTCTCCGGCCTAGATATATCCCCAGAAATATTCTCGCACGGCTGTGGCAAAGAACTCTCTTGCCAGTTTATGCACAAGGATGATTTATTC
Organism: Chelonia mydas; assembly: GCF_015237465.2. Classification (NCBI taxonomy): domain Eukaryota; kingdom Metazoa; phylum Chordata; order Testudines; family Cheloniidae; genus Chelonia; species Chelonia mydas. Next base: position 14,055,150 of record NC_051259.2, on the reverse strand, counting down.
ATTAGACAGATATGTAATTTTTTGTTTGTTTCAAAATATTTCTACGGCATTGTCAGGGCCCAGAACAATGGAGGCTGTGATTTATCACTCACCTCTAGCTAACCAAAGAGGTGATTATTAAGATTAGGAGAAGAACCCCACACTTCTATCATTTCTCCAAACGGAGCTGAAGCAGACGCACAAAATGAACTCGATGAGCTCTTTAGAGCACAGGCGAGGCAGTGGGGAGAAGAGCACAAGAAAAAAAATGACTCTTGAGTGATATCAGAAAGAAAACAAGCCATTGCTTTGAGAAACATAGCTGTGGGTTTTCCTGCAGGGTACCTGTGGCTGGAAGAGGAGCTTCTATCTCTTCCCTTTGTGATGAGCCCCTCTCATGGGTCATCTCTGTGGTTTGAACCTAGGACATATACAGCACATATTTTAACTGACTTTAGCCAATTTTAATCCCGAATAAGAGTGTCCACACACACACTGGCACTGAACTACAATCATTTAGGAAACATTTAAGTGAATCAATGCAAGTTTACATGAAACTGAAGAAGAAGGTTGGTTCAGCACTTAAGGTGCTAGCATGGGACATGGGAGACTTGGTTTTCATTCCCTTCTCTGCCACAGACCTCCTGTGTGACCTTGGGTAAGTCACTTAGTCTCTCTGTGCCTCAGTTTCCCATCTGTAAAATGGGGATTTTAGCACTTCCCTACCTCACAGGGGTGTTGCGGTGCTCAGGTATGATGATGATGTGGGCTAGGTAATTATCTAAAATAGGCAAACTAGTCCTGATTCTACTCTTACTCAAGACAAGAGGCTCTGCCTTAATGCGCAGTGACCCTGCTCCATTGAAGCCATTGAGTTCAATGGGAGGATCTGGCCTTGCGTTCCTTCTCTTGTCCTTGACGTAGGCCTTTAATCACATTTTATAATAAGGTTCCAGTTATATATGAATTCTGAAACCTCAAAAGTTGTCATGAAACCGAATGATCATTCTTTGGCCAATTCTAGGCATGTTATAAACATGAATAAGCATGTTATAGACATGTTATAGACATGAATAGTGTGTGTTATAGATGGTATAAGCATATCAGCAGTCTGTGTTGTGGAAGGTAATAAGCAACTCACTGTCAGCGGTCAAGGTCAGAGCAGGAGTCAGGTCTAGTGGTCAGAGCCTGAATGCCAGAACCAAGGGTCAAGACAGAGTTGGAGTCAAGAATCAGTGCCAAGAGTCTGGACCGAAGTCAGAGTCCAAATGCCAAAGCCAGGGGTTGAAGCAACACAGAGTTGGAGTCGGAGCCAAGGGTGGGAACTGGATTACCAGGAGCAGGGCTGGTTCTGAGACAGGAGTGAGGCTGGAGGAGGATGGAAACTTGGGAAGAAGGCTGGGTGCAGGGCAGGATCTGGGTTGGAGCGGTGGAGAAGCAGAGCAGGAGCAGGCCTTGGAGAGACGAGCACAGGGAGGTAGAGAGTCCGTGGGCACGTGTGTTGAGCAACCAGTGAGCTACTGCTGCTGCTCAGTTTAAGAACCTGCCTGCTGGCTTCCTCAGCCCATCAGGCAGGGCAGTCCAACAAGCAGCCTCGCTTGCTTGTTAGGGCATCAGCTGTATTGAGCAGGCACAGCTGAGGGCCTTATTCCCAACCCTGTTGGCATCTATAGAAATCTATTATTGATTAACTCTTTACCAAAACATCTACCGATCACTTATCAACCATTTATAAACTCAGTCCCAAGCTCTGTGGGGCAGGGACCAGCTTTTATTTCTGTGTCTGTACAGCATCTAGCAAAATGGGGCCCTGCTCCATGACTGGGTCTCCTAGGTGACACCATCACCCACCTAACAGCAATAAAAATGTCTAGCATTGAGCACAATGGGGTCCCCGGTCCACGACTGGGGCTGCTGGGCACTGCCAGAATACAAATAATGAACAATAATAAAATATAAATACAGTCTTAATATGAACTGTGACTGTGGTTTCTTAGTAATACTTTGCATGAAGCATGTCAGTAGGAGACAGAATGGAACACTGCAAACTCTCCACCCAATAACACCCAGAAGAGCACGGCCGCTGTACTTTGCCCTTTATATAAACGACACTAGGTCACTTTTCATCTGAGGAGCTAACGTGCTTAATTGTTTATTAAACTTTGCACTGTGAGGTTGGATAATCGTGTGTGGGGTAGACACACAACTAGGCCTCAAGAGATCTGTGTTCAATTCCTGGGTCAGCCCCAGACTTCCCATATGTGACCTTGGACAAGTCACTTTATCACTTTGCACCTCTAGTCCCCAGCTGTAAAATGGAGACATTAATACTTCCTTTCCCCAGTCTAAACAGGAGCGCTGGTCATGGACCAGGATCCCATTGGGCCAGGCGCTGTATAAACACAGAACAAAAAGACAGTCCCTGGTCCAAAGAACTTACAGTCTAAATGAAGATCAGAAGCTTTTCAGGGCAGGGACTGACAGTACAGCACCTAGCGCAATGGGGGGCTTGGTCCCAAATGGGGCTGCTAGATGCTACCATGATACAAATAACAAAAAATCAGGGCATTTTCCCCATTATTTTTTTTACAGGTGGTGAATGGAGGCATGGAGCAACTGGAGTGACTTGCCCCATGTCACCTAGGGAGAGTGTCAGAGGCAAGACTTCTAATGCAGGGAGTCGGCATCTTTCTCCTTGTGGCACAGATCACTGACTTTTCTGACACCTCTGCCAGCCTAGATCCCCCGTGATGCAGAATAGCTTGGGCATTGCACAAAGTCAGAAGGGATGAGGTCAGGCCAGGCAGTCTCTGGAGATCACAAGGGTCTCCTAATTAATTGATATCCGCTTCTGCTGCTCCTTAGGTCAGTGCAGTACAGTCAGTCAGTCTAAGCTGAAACAATAATCCCATGCTTCACTGGACTGAAAATGACTGTCACTTTCACCAAATCCTGACGCTGGATAAAATGCATTATGTCAAACAGCTAACAGCGTTCTTGTGACAAAACGTGATTTTGTCTAATACCTTGATCATATCTGTCTGCAAAATGAATTCTGTAAAATTCCCTTAAAGCCTTCTGTCAAATTAAAACTTTTTTTTCTCCCACCCAAAGACAGATCTCTTATTCTGATTTCAAAATTCATTTGATCTGATCCCTTAATCTCTTCTCCTGGCAAAGCACGATGCTGAAATTCCCAAAGCCATTTTTCAGGGAAATATCATCCCGCTCCCCCTTCTCTCCACGTAGTTGTTGTTAAAGATTTTTTTTTAAACCAACAAAATTCAGGCACAAGAATAACCATTTTGCTTCTCAAAATATATGTGTATATAAATCATGGCAAATTACAAACCCGGTTTATTCCCCCCCCCCTCCCCCCAAGTGCAGGGCAGAAGCACTGAAGAAGAAGGAGAAATCAATGTCAAAGAACTAGAGAGGCAAGAATGAAACAGTAATAATAATACTAGCAATAATAATAAATAAGTGCACGGTATACATTATGGTACAGCCAAAGGCAAGGTATGGAAACATAACAAAGAGATGACAAATCATTGGAAAGCAGAAATTATCTTTTCTTCTCTGTGACTTCAGTGGTGATGATGGCCTCCCAGAGAGTGAGCACCCAGGCGTTCACCATACATATCCGGTTGTCAATACACGTCATAGCCAATTATATTTCAAATTATCGCTTTCCAAGCCAGCCCAGTATGGTGTTGCTATTCAAATCAAATACGTTGTCAATGTTCCGGCCTGACCAGAATAAAAAAAAAACCTCATGTGAGGAAAGCAGTTCATGGAATCATTGGGTGAAGATAACAAACAAACAAACAAACAAAAGTTGTGATGCCATTCCGATTCTGTCTTTAAAAAGTTTGGGCCTTGTTACAAACTGAGGCTTCACTTTCCCCCTCCCCTGCCTCCATCTTTCCTTATTTGTGCTTTTTCTTTTGCTTGTGAAATTGCCAACTTATTTCCTGCAGCAATTTACATAATCGTATTCTTTTGTTTGGTGGATGTCATTTTGAAAATTACATTAATTGCCAAAGAGTAATAAGACATGCAGCAGCACTAAATATGTATCTCTATATTTGCATGTCAATTTTTGAACTGTATTCATTTCCAGAGGATAAAAACAAAGATTGGGAGTCTTCTTGTGGGGGATTTTTGAGAAGTTAAACATGCACCTAGGGATTGTTCTGTGTCTTTGATCAATCCAAGGTGGAAAAGGGGGAAAAGCTGACTTGGGGAAGTTTGTCAGCAGTTGATAGAACTGAAAAATGAAGACAGCAACCAAAAGGCACATTCCATCATGATTTACTGTTGTGTTTTGTCTCAAAGTACAGCAAGCACTACAGCAGGAGTGGCGGAAACTCCCTGAAAGTGTGTGTGTGGGGGGTCCACAGGCGCCATGTCAGCCCTTCTTCCCAAGACCCTGCCCTCATGCTGCCCCTTGTCCCAGAGGCCCCGCCCCCACGCCTCCTCTTCCTCCCCGAGACCCTGCCCCCATTTCCTCCTCTCTGTCCCCTCCCGCTGTCACTCGGTAAAAAGTGGGAGGGCCATGGCCCCTTGCACTCCCCCCCGAACATTCCAGCACCCCTACTACAAGTGCCAGCATGGGACAGTGGCTAGTGGGAGTCAGGAGATCGGTATTCTATTCAGGAATAGACTGCAACCAACCTGCTCTGTGTCCTTGAGCAGGTCACTTCCCCTCTCTGTGCCCCTCCCACCCGTTATTTGTCTTGTGCATTTAGACTGTAAACTCTTCTGGGCAGGGACTATCTCCTCTTATGGGCCTGCACAGCACCTGGCTCGAGAGCATTCCATTGGTGAGAGCCGTATGCACTCCCGTAATATTAATCATACTAATTAGGGGGATGCGTGATCATGAAGCTCTCCTGGCACAGTCCGAAGCATCCATAACCAGATTCTAATCTCAATTAAATCGCTGTCAGTCTGGGGGAAGTCTAATTAAATCAATATTCTTTACTCTGGATTCACAACTGGTGTAACTGACACCACAATCCAGCCCTAAATCAATAGATATGTTAAGATGAGGACAGTAAACTTGTTTTATAGCACATGTCAATTTCAGCTTCTCGGATGAATCTGAGGCTTAAGAACCATCTGAGCAAACCAATTTTAAGGGGCCCATTGTCACTTTCTTTTAAGTAGTTCTGTTTGTTCAGGCAGGAAAGGAAAGAGCCCACTGCCAGCTCTACCGCTGATTAAAACAAGAATGTGCATTTCCCTAGTAACTTGCATCCAAGGATCACAAAGTGTCTTACGAACACTCACCAAAGGAGGATGTGCCTACACTGCAATCAGACATGGGACTGCAGCCCCTGTAAACACGTCCACGCCAGCTTTACCTTAGCTAGCTCCAATAACAACACTGGTGACGCAGCAGCCGCGCGGGCTGTACACAATGAAGTGGTGGCCGCACAGAGCACTGGGTATGTACTCCAGTGACTAGCCCCTGCTGCAGCTTCACTGCTATGGTTATTAGACCTTGCTAGATCAAAACTACCTGGGGTATGTCTACCCAGGCAGCAGTCACACCTCTGATAGCTCCTGCTGGGTGGATTAGTATTAGCAACCTCATTTTACCCAGGGACAAACAGAGGCAGAGAGGGGTTAAGTAGCTTTCCCAGGGTCACACGTTGAGTCAAAGACAGGGTTGGGAAAAGAACCCAGCCATCCCAATTTGGTGTGTGTGAAATACTAGGACAGGGACATGTCTTCAGGACAGGGACATGTCTTCCTATGTACATCGGTACAGAATCAAACACATACAAAGCTACAGCACCTAGCACAAGTGCCCCCGATTCTGATTGGGATCCCCAAGTATAATTATAATTGTTTTTCAGATTAGAAGATTATTAGTCTGATCCTGAGCGGTGCTGACCCCCCCTTCTGCCCCTGAAGTCAGTGCAAGTCGTGGGCACTCAGCCCCTGAAGTCATTGGGCCCTTAGTTATAAGCTCAAAGTTGGGTCCATTTCCAAATTTTTCACCAAATTTTTGCTATGAATATATTCACAAGTCAGTTTTTGAACAACAATGGCTTTGCACTGAAACTAACACTTTTCCCATGATTTCAGTGAAAAATATGCCATTTTGTCCAAAATTGGCATAAACTCTCAGAAGAAAGTGCAAAAAATGGCATTTTTCTGCAAAATGAAGGTTTGGGGCTTGATTCTCCGTTGCCCTGCAAGCTGGGCACCACTGAGGATAAATTGCTAGTGTTTGACATAGTTCAGTTTTATACCTTCTCTGCACAAAAACAAAAAGACAACACAAAATAGAAGGTACTAGAGAATCAGGCCCCTTCAAAGACCAATAGCAACACCCAGTTGCCTGCTCTAATCATTAAACTAGATCACACTCCCCACTGAACCATGTTCTCTGTAGACGAAACACATTTTAGGACCCAGCGAAGACCAAGGTCTCATTGCACTAAGAATACACATGTTAAGAGACAGTCTCTGTCCCAAAGAGCTTAGAATATAAGCAGACAACATAGACAAGAGAAAGATTATTAACCTCATTCCTACAAAATGGAAACTGAGGCAGAGAAAGATTAAATAGAGCTGATCTGAAAATGGTTGAAAATGTTCATGAAATTTTTCCAGTTTTTGATCAAAAACAAAACCTGAATTTTTTTGGTAAAATGTTTTGCTTTTGTAAAAACGGTGTGTGGTATGGGGTGTGTTGGGGTTTTTTTGTTTCTTTGTTTTTTGGTTTGTTGTCAAAAAGACATTTCTGTGAAATTTTTAATTTTCATTCACAGAGATCACAGGCCATCACACTGGCCAGTATTGTCTCATTGTTTCCTTGTAGCCCCCCATCTGTTGTCTCTTGTCTTATACTTCAGTTCTCAGCTTCTTGTGGCAGGGACCATCTTTTTGTTCTCTGTTTGTACAGTGCCTAGCACAATAAGAGCTTAGCCCATGACTAGGGCTCCTAGGTGCTAAATGATGGTAAATTAAAAGGAAAAAGTCCATTTTTCATTGGAAACAAGATTTGCTGGGATATTTTTGACCAGCGATATGAGATCAAACCTCTCTCCCAAGATCACCCAGGAAGTTTGTAACAGAGCTAAGAATTGAGGGGGGTTTTTTCTTCTTTTTTTTTTTTTTGACTTATCCACAAGGCCATCCTTCTCTTCCCAGTGGCCTGATCTGCCCTTAACAGTGATGAATGGAACGCTGTTTGTGTGTCTGGTATGATTTTGCCCATCATCACTGTCATAAATATAAAGGGAAGGGTAACCACCTTTGTGTATACAGTGCTATAAAATCCCTCCTGGCCAGAGGCAAAGGCCTTTTACCTATAAAGGGTTAAGAAGCTCAGATAACCTGGCTGGCACCTGACCCAAAATGATCAATGAGAATCATAGAATCATAGATCATAGAATCATAGAATATCAGGGTTGGAAGGGACCTCAGGAGGTCATCTAGTCCAACCCCCTGCTCGAAGCAGGACCAATCCCCAATCAAATCATCCCAGCCAGGGCTTTGTCAAGCCTGACCTTAAAAACTTCCAAGGAAGGAGATTCTACCACCTCCCTAGGTAACGCATTCCAGTGTTTCACCACCCTCCTAGTGAAAAAGTTTTTCCTAATATTCAACCTAAACCTCCCCCACTGCAACTTGAGATCATTACTCCTTGTCCTGTCCTCTTCTACCACTGAGAATAGTCTAGAACCATCCTCTCTGGAACCACCTCTCAGGTAGTTGAAAGCAGCTATCAAATCCTCCCTCATTCTTCTCTTCTGCAGACTAAACAATCCCAGTTCCCTCAGCCTCTCCTCATAAGTCACGTGTTCCAGACCCCTAATCATTTTTGTTGCCCTTCGCTGGACTCTCTCCAATTTACCCACGTCCTTCTTGTAGTGTGGGCCCCAAAACTGGACACAGTACTCCAGATGAGGCCTCACCAATGTCGAATAGAGGGGAACGATCACGTCCCTCGATCTGCTCGCTATGCCCCTACTTATACAAGGGGACAAGATACCTTCAAATCTGGAGTAGGGGGAAAGGCTTTTGCCTGTCTGTGTGATACTTTTGCCAGGAGCAGATCAAGGATGCAAGCCCTCCAACTCCTGGAAAGTTAGTAAGTAATCTAGCTAGAAAATGCTATAGGTTTTCTTTGTTTTGGCTTGTGAAATTTGCTGTGCTGGAGGAAATGTGTATTCCTGTTTTTGTGTCTTTTTGTAACTTAAGGTTTTGCCTAGAGGGATTCTCTATGTTTTGAATCTGACTGCCTGTAAGATTATCTTCCATTCTGATTTTACAGATTGTTCTCTTATTTTTTTTTGTTCTTCTGATAAACTTCTGTTTTTTTTAAGAATCTGATTGGGTTTTTTGGGTGTTAAAAATCCAAGACTGGTCTGTGCTCATCTTGTTTATTCTCAAGCCTCCCCAGGAAAGGGGGTGTAAGGGCTTGGGGGGATATTTTGGGGAAATAGGAACTCCAAGTGCTGCCTCCCTGATTGGTTGTTAAGTCACTTGGTGGTGGCAGTGTTTATCTAATCCAAGGGCAAAAACTTTGTGCCTTGGAGAAGTTTTAACCTAAGCTGGTAGAAATAAGCTTAGGGGGTCTTTCATGCGGGTCCCCACATCTGTACCCTAGAGTTCAGAGTGGGGAAGGAATCCTGACTTGGTGGCAGAGCAGTGGGATCATTTTGAACCAGAGATCATTTTGAACCAAAAGCACAGACCTGAAGAGGTGTTTTTTTTTTGTTTTTTTTTTTTACTGAGATCAGCTAGAGGGTTTTCTGTCTCTTTGTCTGGAGGCAGAGGTGTTAGTTTTTTAACAAAAGGATTTTTCTGTAGGCTGAGAAGAGCTATCAGAGGCAAAGGTATCAGGTTACAGCACAGCGAATTGGGAATTCATAAACAGGTTGTTTTTTTTTTCTTTCTAACTCTTGGGTATAGCTAGGTTAAACACAGAGAAGCTAGGATGACAGAAATCAATGTCCAACAGAAACTGGAATTAGCCAGATTGGAAGCTGAGGAAAGACAGAAGGAACATGAAAGACGGGTAGAACTCAGACTGATGGAGATTGATGCACAAGTGGCCAAAAAAAAGCCAGGGTGGAGGCAGAAGAAGCTGCTCACAAGAGAGCTATGGAGGCAAAAAAAAAAGAAAAAGCCAAGGCAAAGACAGAGGAGGCTGCCCAAGAGGCTGCCCACAGGAAAGCTACGGAGGCAAAAGAAAAAGAAATGGAGGAGAGCGAAAAAGAGAGGAAGCATGTACTGGAGATAGAGAAGGCAAGGGCTCAGCAGAATATACCGAATAACCCTAACAATCTTTCCCCAACAATCCACAAATGGGAGCGACTGTGTCCACAGTATGATGAATCCAGTGATATTGCTGAACATTTTCTCACCTTTGAGAGACTGTGCACACTCCATAAAATTCCTGACACTCAAAAGATGACCACATTGGTCGCAAAATTTACTGGAAGAGCTCTGGACATATTCAACAAGATGCCTATCGATGTGGCTTCTGACTATGATAAATTCAAGGATTTGGTTTTAAAACAATTTCAAGTTACACCTGAAACTTACAGAGTAAAATTTCGAGCCCTTAAGAGAGGGCCTGGACTAAGTAATGTGGCTTATTTAAACCAGATGAAGGATCTGTTTGATAAATGGCTCAAAGGACGGGATGTAACTAGCTTTGGAGTAATGCGGGATTTGATGATACAGGAGCAATTCCTGAATATGTCCAAGAATGATATAAAACAGTGTTTATGGGATAAGAAAATGGACTCAGCAGAAAATCTTGCTTCTTATGCTGATCAATACGAGCAGTCCCAGATCCCAGACTGCCAGAGAGACGGGCCAAACCAAAACAAAACGGATGGAGGGAGGAGATAGAAACAACCCTGGTCGCAGTTTGAGCGGATACCAGAAGGGACACCCTCAGACCACACCCTACTACTGGGGGCAACCCAAGGCCCCAACTACACCCCAAGGAACACTCCAGACACCTTATCATCCCACCACACCATTCTCCAGCAACCCACCTCGCCCCAGTGACCAGACAGCTGGGCAATGTTTTAAATATAATGAGCCAGGGCATGTAAAGGCCAACTGCCTCAAGAACCCCAACAGATTACAGTTCATTGCACCGGAATCACACCAGAGGTCCTCAGGCCCAGATGCCTCCCAGATATCCCCAGAGCAGAGGGAAACTGTGAGTGTGGGCGGGAAGAAAGTTACAGCGTGGAGGCACACCGGAGCACAAGAGTCGGTTATCCACCAATCCTTAGTGGACCCCAAATTCATCGAACCAGAGGTCCAAGTGATGATTCAACCCTTCAAGTCAACCTCTTTTGACTTGCCTACAGCCAAGTTGCCTATCCAATACAAGGGCTGGTCAGGAACGTGGACTTTTGCAGTCTATGATGATTATCCCATCCCATGCTGCTGGGGGAAGACTTGGCCAACCATGTAAAGCTGGCCAAGAGGGTGGGAATGGTCACCCGCAGCCAGGCTAAGCAAGCAGTCACACCTAGCTCTGTTCTGTTCTGTTGGATATTAGGAAAAACTTTTTCACTAGGAGGGTGGTGAAACACTGGAATGCGTTACCTAGGGAAGTGGTGGAATCTCCTTCCTTAGAAGTTTTTAAGGTCAGGCTTGACAAAGCCCTGGCTGGGATGATTTAATTGGGGCTCGGTCCTGCTTTGAGCAGGGGGTTGGACTAGATGACCTCCTGAGGTCCCTTCCAACCCTGATATTCTATGATTCTCTGATTCCTGAGACTTCTACCAGGGCCCAGTCAGAGGTGATGGAATCAGACCCCATGCCAACGTCTGCGACAGCAGTAGTGGATCCAGTCACAGAGACCAAGACAGAGCCAGTCCCAGAACCGGAACCGGCAGAACAACCAACACCAGACGGCCCCACCGAACCTGCACTGTCAGCAGCAGATAACCCTACACAAGAGGCTCAGCCGGAGTCTGAACCCCAACACAGAGCATCAGCGGAGAGCGGCTCACAGTCAACGGAAACAGCCCCATCACCTGCATCGCTTCCAGAGGGACCAAGCCCAGGTCCAGAATCCAATGAGGAACTGATGTCTCTAGCATCAAGGGAACAATTCCAGACCAAACAGGAAGCAGATGAAAGCCTCCAGGGAGCTTGGACGGTGGCACGGAGCAACCCACCGCCTCTCAGCTCTTCTATTCGATCTCTGTTTGTGGTAGAAAGAGGACTATTATACAAGGAAACTCTTTCTGGTGGACACCAGGAAGACTGGCATCCTCAGAGACAGTTGGTAGTTCCAACTCAGTACCGGGTCAAGCTCTTGAGCTTAGCCCACAATCATCCTAGTGGCCATGCTGGGGTGAACAGAACCAAAGACCGTTTGGGGAAGTCCTTCCACTGGAAGGGAATGGGCAAGGATGTTTCTACCCATGTCCAGTCTTGTGAGGTGTGCCAAAGAGTGGGAAAACCCCAAGACCAGGTCAAAGCCCATCTCCAGCCACTCCCCATCATTGAGGTCCCATTTCAGCAAGTAGCTGTGGATATTCTGGGTCCTTTTCTGAAAAAGACCCCCAGAGGAAAGCAGTACATACTGACTTTCATGGATTTTGCCACCCGGTGGCCGAAAGCAGTAGCTCTAAGCAACACCAGGGCTAAAAGTGTGTGCCAGGCACTGACAGACATTTTTGCCAGAGTAGGTTGGCTCTCTGAAATCCTTACAGATGCAGGAACTAATTTCCTGGCAGGAACCATGGAAAGCCTATGGGAAGCTCATGGGGTGAATCACTTGGTTGCCACCCCTTACCAACATCAAACAAATGGCCTGGTGGAAAAGTTTAATGGAACTTTGGGGGCCATGATACATAAATTCATAAATGAGCACTCCAATGATTGGGACCTAGTGTTGCAGCAGTTGCTCTTTGCCTATAGAGCTGTACCACATCACAGTTTAGGGTTTTCACCATTTTGAACCTGTATATGGCTGCGAGGTCAAAGGGCCATTACAGTTGGTGAAGCAGCAATGGAAGGGGTTTACACCTTCTCCAGGAACTAACATTCTGGACTTTGTAACCAACCTACAAAACACCCTCCGAACCTTGCTAGAGAAAACCTAAAAGAGGCTCAGGAAAAGCAAAAAGCCTGGTATGATAAACATACCAGAGAGCAGTCCTTCAAGGTAGGGGACCAGGTCTTGGTCTTAAAAGTGCTCCAGACCCATAAAATGGAAGCTTCTTGGGAAGGGCCATTCACGGTCCAGGAGCGCCTGCGAGCTGTTAATTATCCCATAGCATTCCCCACCTCAAACCTAAAGCCTAAGGTGTATCATATTAATTCTCCAAAGCCCTTTTATTCCAGAGAATTAAAGGTTTGTCAGTTTACAGCCCAGGGAGGAGACGACGCTGAGTGGCCTGAAGGTGTCTACTAGGAAGGGAAAAGTGCTGGTGGTGTGGAAGAGGTGAACCTCTCCATGACCCTTGGGCCCATGCAGCGACAGCAGATCAAGTAGCTGTGCACTAGCTACGCGCCGATGTTCTCAGCCACCCCAGGACTGACTGAACGGGCATACCACTCCATTGACACAGCTAATGCTCACCCAATTAAAGTCCAACCTTACCGGGTGTCTCCTCAAGCTAAAACTGCTATAGAACGAGCGGTCCAGGATATGCTACAGATGGGTGTAATCCACCCCTCTGGAAGTGCATGGGCATCTCCAGTGGTTCTAGTTCCCAAACCAGATGGGGAGATACGTTTTTGCATGGACTACCGTAAGCTAAATGCTGTAACTCGCCCAGACAAATATCCAATGCAACACACAGATGAACTATTGGAGAAACTGGGACTAGCCAAGTTCATCTCTATCTTGGACTTAACCAAGGGGTACTGGCAGGTACCACTAGATGAATCCATGAAGGCAAGGTCAGCCTTCATCACACGTGTCGGGCTGTATGAATTTAATGTGCTCCCTTTCGGGCTGCGAAATGCACCCACTACCTTCCAAAAACTTGTAGATGGTCTCCTAGTGGGATTGGGAAAATATGCAGTTGCTACCTTGACAATGTGGCCACATTTTCGGATTCCTGGGCAGAACACCTGGAACATCTACGAAAAGTCTTTGAGCACATAAAAGAGGCAAGACTAACTGTTAAGGCTAAGAAGTGTCAAATAGGCCTAAACAGAGTGACTTACCTTGGACACCAGGTGGGTCAAGGAACTATCAACTCCCTACAGGCCAAAGTGGATGCTATCCAAAAGTGGCCGGTCCCAAAGTCAAAGAAACAGATCCAATCCTTCTTAGGGTTGGCCGGATATTACAGGCGATTTGTACCGCACTACAGCCAAATTGCCGCCCCACTGACCGACCTAACCAAAAAGAAACAGCCAAATGCCGTTCAGTGGACTGAAGAGTGTCAGAAGGCCTTTAGCCAGCCTAAAGTGACACTCATGTTTGACCCTGTGCTTAGGGCCCTAGACTTTGACAATCCATTCCTAGTAACCACAGATGCGTCCGAGCGTGGTATAGGACCAGTTTTAATGCAGGAAGGACCGGATCAAGAATTCCATCCTGTCGTGTTTCTCAGCAAAAAGCTGTCTGAGAGGGAAAGCCTCTGGTCAATCAGTGAAAAGTAGTGTTACGCCATTGTGCCCGCGCTGGAAAAGCTATGCCCATACATTTAGGGATGGCGTTTCCAACTACAAACCGACCATGCTGCACTGAAGTGGCTTCACACCGTCAAGGATAATAACAAAAAACTTCTTCAATGGAGTTTAGCTCTCCAAGGTTTTGATTTTGAAATACAACACATTTCAGGAACTTCTAACAAAGTGGCTGATGCACTCTCTCATGAAAGTTTCCCAGAATCAGCTGGTTAAAATCATCCTTGAAATGTGGGAAATATTGTTAGTTTTTATATAGTCAGTAGTATATCTAAAGGTGTATGTGTCTTATTAACTCTGTTTTCTCCTAGAGCTCCAGGAAGAAATCACAGCCAGTGTGGAACCGGCTGACCAGAGGCAAAGTCCTTTTACCTGTAAAGGGTTAAGAAGCTCAGGTAACCTGGCTGGCACCTGACCCAAAATGATCAATGAGGGGACAAGATACTTTCAAATCTGGAGTGGGGGGAAAGGCTTTTGCCTGTCTGTGTGATACCTTTGCCAGGAACAGATCAAGGATGCAAGCCCTCCAACTCCTGGAAAGTTAGTAAGTAATCTAGCTAGAAAATGCCTTAGGTTTTCTTTGTTTTGGCTTGTGAAATTTGTTGTGCTGGAGGAAATGTGTATTCCTGTTTTTGTGTCTTTTTGTAACTTAAGGTTTTGCCTAGAGGGATTCTCTGTGTTTTGAATCTGACTGCCTGTAAGATTATCTTCCATTCTGATTTTACAGACTTGTTCTCTTATCTTTTTTTGTTCTTCTAATAAAGTTCTGATTTTTAAAAATCTGATTGGGTTTTTTGGATGTTAAAAATCCAAGGCTGGTCTGTGCTCATCTTGTTTATTCTCAAGCCTCCCCAGGAAAGGGGGTGTAAGGGCTTGGGGGGATATTTTGGGGAAATAGGAACTCCAAGTGGTCCTTCCCTGATTGGTTGTTAAATCACTTGGTGGTGGCAGCGTTTAACTAATGCAAGGGCAAAAACTTTATGTCTTGGGGAAGTTTTAACCTAAGCTGGTAGAAATAAGCTTAGGGGTCTTTCATGCAGGTCCCCACATCTGTACCCTAGAGTTCAGAGTGGGAAAGGAACCCTGACAATCACATTTAGACAAGGATGTGAAAAATCTCTACTGTCTGGAGTTAATGATTTCTTAAACTCTTCCACCCCCCTCCCCTGTCACATCACTAAAATGATGACTAAACATCGTCTGGGTAATTGATGGTGTGGAAAACATGGTAGCAAAGCTGGCATCCCTGTAATGAATTGGGAGCTCACACTCTTCAGGGGAAACAATATATACACTTAGCTACAAAATAAGCATATGATAATTGCAGATAATTACGTTCCCTATTTATAGATACATAAAAATACATTAAAAATTGTTTTGCTGCAATTATACACCTACTCTCAGATTGGAGTGTACAGAGGAACTGTACAGAGGAAACTTTTCCAATGCACGCCCCCCCAAAAATATGAAACAAAGCCTAAATAAAAAGTGGAAACCAAATGGTGGTATAGCTGATGCTGTAATTGCAGGCCTAGTAAAGTGCCCTCCATTTACAAATCCTCACAGGATTTCTAAACATCACAAGGTTTCCAAGTGTGACATCCCTGAGCGGAAGTTTGGGCTTGGGGTTAAGGTCACTTTGGGTTTGTCTACACAGCCTGTAGGAGCAAACATCCAAGCCTGGGCTCTGGAACCTTTGCGGGGGGGGGCTTCAGAGCCCGAACTGCAGCCTGAGTCACAACTTCAAAGCGCTGTCTCCACAGCTGTTGTTAGAGCACTAGCGGGAGCCTTGCCAGGGACGCCGGAACAGGAGGGATCAGGGGCCCCATCACTCTTTACTGGCCGTAAGGGTGAGTGATGGGGGGAGGGGCCGGAGAGGAGCAAATGGAGGGTGGGGTCTTGGGGAGAAGGGGCAGTGTGGGGGCAGGGCCTTGGGGGGAAGGGATGGCATGGGGAGGTGTCGGGGGGAAGTGGCAGTGGGGTTGGGGTCATGGTTTGGGCTCCCCACTTTTAAGGAGCTTCCTTTGCTCCTGAGTCCTGCTAACCCAGGTCTGCTGACCTGGACTGGGGGGGGGGTCACTCCTGGGGGCTGTTTAGACATACCCTAAAGGAGTACTGAGCAGGGCAGGGCTTAGTTCTGCACCCAACTTCCTCTGGAATTTCTATGCGAGGCTGGGTTAGCAAAGGGGGTGAACGGCACCCGACTGCTACTAGATTCCAATGATGTTTTGATGCACCACTTCAAAACCAGAGCCAGCTGTTTAAAAACAAACACCACCATTCACAAATGTAACAAAACCACAATAGTCCTCAAAGCCCCCCGAAGTCAGTGGAAAGGCTCCAGCTGACTTCAATGGGCTTTGACACAGGCCCCAGATCAGTGATACTCAGACCTCAGTGCTTCAGGAGTAAAATTAGCGATCAACATTACCCAAGAGAGCCACAGTAGTGTGAATTCACTGTTTCATTTACTATAGTGCTAGATATTCATATTTAAACAGTATGATGGGGAAATACTTAGTATATATGTATAATTCTCACAACAAAATGACTGACCAAGTATTATTATTTAATCAACTACAATTGGTTAATAACATAGTAAAAGCATCCTGATTGGTTAATAGCTTAGATTGGTTAATACTTAAATCACAAAGGGTAGGAATAAATGCTCAGTTTTCAGAATGGAGAGAGGTAAATAGTGGTGTCCCCCAGGGATCTGTACTGGGCCCAGTCCTATTTAACATATTCATAAATGATCTGGAAAAGGGGGTAAACAGTGAGGTGGTAAAATTTGTAGATGGTACAAAACTACTCAAGATAGTTAAGCCCCAGGAAGACTGCGAAGAGCTACAAAAGGATCTCTCAAAACTGGGTGACTGGGCAACAAAATGGCAGATGAAATTCAATGCTGATAAATGCAAAGTAATGCACATTGGAAAACATAACCCCAACTATACGTGTAAAATGATGGGGTCTAAATTTGCTGTTACCACTCAAGAAAGATCTTGGAGTCATTGTGGATAGTTCTGTGAAAACATCCACTCAATGTGCAGCGGCAGTCAAAAAAAGTAATAGAATGTTGGGAATCATTAAGAAAGGGACAGATATTAAGACAGAAAATATCATATTGCCTCTATATAAATCCATGGTATGCCCACATCTTGAATACTGCTTGCAGATGTGATCATCCCATCTCAAAAAAGATACATATTGGAATTGAAAAAGGTTCAGAAAGAGGACAACAAAAATTATTAGGGGTATGGAACAGCTGCCGTGTGAGGAGAGATTAATAAAACTGGGACGTCTCAGCTTGGAAAAGAGTCGACTAAGGGAAGATATGATAGAGGTCTATAAAATCATGACTGGTGTGGAGAAAGTAAATAAATAAGAGTTATTTACTCCTTCTTGTAACACAAGATCTAGGGGTCACCAAATGATATTAATAGGCAGCAGGTTTAAAACAAACAAAAGGAAGTATTTTTTCACACAACGCACAGTCAACCTGTGGAACTCCTTGCCAGAGGATGTTGTGAAGGCCAAGACTATAACAGGGCTCAAAAAAGAACTAGATAAGTTCATGGAGACTAGATCCATCAATGGCTATTAGCCAGGATGGGCAGGGATGGTGTCCCTAGCCTCTGTTTTCCAGAAGCTGGGAATAGGCAACAGGGGATGGATCACTTGATGATAACCTGTTCTGTTCATTCCCTCTGGGGAACCTGGCATTGGCCACTGTCGGAAGACAGGATACTGGGTTAGATGGACCTTTGGTCTGACCCAGTGTGGCCATTCTTATGTTCTTTAATAACACCTGCTGCAAAGAGCTGCGGGAAACACATTAAAGAGACACTTGTGGCTCGCGAGCCTCAGTCTGAGTATCACTGATATAGCCAACCTGCACGACCAGTTCTGATGTCACAGCAGAGTATGTGGGGAATTTCTCAAAATTATAAGTATCTTTTAGGAAAGGCCCCAATTAAATTAATTCCCCGTTTTCTGTGATGTTTGAACTCTTCATCCCTAGCCAGTTCTCTTGACCCTTTGGAGGATTATTGCTCTAGGGATTCTGTTGGAACAGTAATACAGTTTCCCCAGAAAGCAATCCTGTAAATTCCATGCCTCCTTGGGAAAACATGAGTAGAGACCTTGCCCCTTTGAACCTTTACAATATTGCTGGGTACTCTACAGGACTGGCTTGCACTGCCCAATGGAATCGAAAAGGACAAGCTCATGGTGGGCAAACCATGTATCACTGAATATTTATTCTCTCTTATGGGATAAACATCACCATGATAATATTTTGCACTTATATAGCCTAGCGTGCTGACTTTTGTGACTATCATCCTGAGGCATCCTCTCTCCCTATTCATTGTATGGGGACTAAATTCAGGCTTTGTGAATCCCAGTCATTTTCTAGGTGCTTAAAGTTAGGCGTGGTGACGCTCAGCGTCACCTCACCTAAATTCCTTTGTGAATCTAGCCCTCAGCCTCTCTGGGCCTCATGTCCCCGTCTATAAAATGGGGATGATAGCACTGACCAACTTAGAGGGGGGTTGTGGGGATAAATATATTACAGCTTGTGAAGCGTTCAGATACCCTGATAATGGGGACCATATAAGTACCAGCGCAAAAGGTAATGTTAAAAAATCAAAAGGGCTGCATCCACAGCTTGTGTAAAATGGTGTCGGTGACGCTATATTGATTTTCACCAGCTGAGGATCAATAAAGCATAAGTTAAAAATGTAAAGAAAGAGCCCAAGATGACATAAGATCATGGGGCGAGGGATAGCTCAGTGGTTCGAGCATTGGCCTGCTAAACCCAGGGTTGTGAGTTCAATCCTTAAGGGGGCCATTTAGGGATCTGGGGCAAAAATTGGGGATTGGTCGTGCTTTGAGCAGGGGGTTGGACTAGATGACCTCCTGAGGTCCCTTCCAACCCTGATATTCTATGGGTAAATAGGGACAGCCATGACAGATCAGACTAGGCCTCCTCCAGTCCAATATCCTTTCTCTGGCAGTGACCAGTTCTAGATGCTTCAGAGGAAGGTGGAAAAAAACTTGTAGTGGACATTCATGGAATAACCTACCCCTAGGAGAAGGTTTTTTTTCCCCCCTAACTCCTGTCAGTTAGTGCTGGACTTATGGCCTGACATTGAACTTACACCACCTCAGGAACTCAAGGGTTAAACACAATCGGAGCAGAGAGAGGACTTATTTTTAATGTCTAATAATTTGGTTCCACTTAGGGGGACACCATGTCAATAAAATATGTAAATCCAGAATGTCAGGATTCTGTAGGATTTAAGATTGAACGAAAGAGCCTGTCATCTTCCCCCCGCCCTTCTTCGCTGCATTCCGTTCTATTACAATGATAATTAGGATGACAGGCGAAATGGACTGAATCTATTTGAATTACTATATCGTGTACAGCCCTTGCCACCACTCCATCTGATATTTCATAGACATTGTCAAAAGTATTCTTAGCACTGACAATCTCCATGGGAAAGAGGACAAATCTCAAATAACCCTGTCAATTTTCCTTTCTCTTACACTGAGGTTTTTTTTTTTTCCCCCCCTTTTTACTTTTAACCAGTTAAAATGTAGCCTGGTGTATGGCTGGGTGATATGTGGTAGAACTTGTGTGAAAGTCCAGCTGTGCTTGGAAACCTGGGATGAAGACATCAATGCTATAAAATACACTGTAACTGTCACCAGGTGTCAGGACCCTTACGAGAGGTACAGAGCTATTCTGGTGACTGCCCCGGATGCCAGAGCTGATGGGTCTCATTAGCTCCAACTCAGGAGCATGAAAGGCTGTGTCTCTCTCTGGGGAAGGGTGAACTAGAAGGAAGGACAGGCTATCCAGCTGGGAAAAGCCCGTGTGTGTTTGTAAGTGCAGTCCCGGATTAGAGCCCTGTTACTTGTGTTAAAATAAAAGGCGGATATAATGTATACCTTCTTCTGGCCCCTTCAGCATGTAAATCACACCGGTTTAGATTCTGCTAGACTTTTTTGGACTCAGATTCCCTTCGGGCCAAAGAATGCCATCAACTTTTAAGGTGTATTCCGCATTAATTTCAATAGGAATTCTACTCAAAAATCCATGGTGTGATCTGTCCCCTGGACTCACAACCATTAATACACATGTAACTTAAGACCCCCTACACATCACTTCTGAATCTGGCCCGATGAGCCTAAAGGAGACGTTGGAACTGGAACCATAGGTGCCGACTCCATGGGTGCTGTGGGGCTGGAGCACCCATGGAAAAAAAATAGTGGGTGCTCAGCTCCCACCAGCCACAGCTGTTCGGTGGGACCCACTGATCAGCTGTAGGGCAGGGCCCTGCCTGAACAGCTGATGGGTGGGGCTGCCAATCAGCTGTTTGGCAGCTGGGGGAGGAGTTTGGGGGGGGGTGAGCAGCAAGTGATGGGAGGGTGGGTGCCTTGGGGAAGGGGTGAAGTGGGGGCAGGGCCTTGGGGGAGGGGCGGAGTGGGGATGGAGCACTCCCAGGGAAATATAAAAGTCAGAGCCTATGACTGGAACAATTCACATGACATAGATGGTCTGGAGGAAGGTGAAACTGATGCCACTCTAAACTCCCCTGTCTCACTTGAGGCTCCCTTCTGAATTTGGCCATTCCACCCATCAGGGATGGACAAGACAAAGGCATCACTGGCTATACCCCGTTTCCCAGGCCACCCCTCCTGAAATAGGGGCCAGGAGATACCAGAGTTGCAGTCTGCTGGGTGAAGATTCCACCACACTGGAGGAATCCGTAGGCAGCTGGGGGCACCAGCCTTGCAGCTATTTGAGCACCAGCATGGAGCACAAGGACCTGGGGGGAGCCCAGGATCTTGTGCACAGATCTAAATGAGAATGGCACAAGGTGCCGGGCAATGAGGGATCCAAGTCAGAAAACAAAATGTTGCTGTCTATTGCCACCCCTCCCCCCATGAAACCTTATCAAAAAGATGTAGAACCCGCTCATCAGTACTGACAACAAGCATTTCTGCTCTTATCTTCCCAAGCCAATGTATACATGGGTATCACTTAGTATGTATTTCCTCTCTTTCATAAATAATCTCATTTTAATGTGCATGCCACAGTTTTAATAAACTGGAGTTCAAGGGATGAGCAATTATATAAATCCTTCATTTCACACATGAAAAGCGTGATTTTTAAAGCTGTCAGCAAAAAGCGGAGTTCTTTTGAGGCACTTCTCCATGCAATTACCTAATGTCTGCTGTGGGCCAGATCCTCAGCTGGGGTCGTTCTGCATAGCTCCCTTGGTTTCAATGGCATTATGCAGATTTACACCAGGTGAGGATCTTACTCCAATTTTATTCTAACAAATGAGGCTGGAGTTTATCTGCAGCTGAAATTAATACAACCACCTCTTACATCCTGCTTTTGCCCGATCAGCTGGGACTTTTGACTGCCTAACTATTTTGTTTGCGCTTTCTTTTTAAGCCTTACAGGGACCGAGGGAAAGAAATCTTGCCTTGAAAGATAATATGGGCCTGATTCTCCATTGCTCCATTTACACCAGTGCACAATCAGTGGAAAATGCTTCCAATGCAAAATCACTTTGAATTGGTGTATAGGTCTAGGTAAGCTGTCAGGGCATGGGCAGCCTATCTAGCGGGTGGACCATGCCTTGCCTTGTGGTTGTTTGACAGTTCAGGTAATGACAAGGATAGGTCCAGGAGTCAGGCACCAGTCCAAGCGTAGAGCCGGGGTCAGGATCTAGGGGCCATGTAGAAGGTCAGAAGCCAAGCCTAAGCTGAAGGGTGAGCTGGAGTCATAGTCAGGGATATAGCCTAGAGACAGGGGTGAAACCAGAAATGGGCATGTACAGGTTGGGGCTGGCACAGGAGGCAGACATGAGACCAGTGTAAGTGCAGCTGCAGGAATGGTACATATTGAGCAGCCACACGGCTGGCTGCCCTGCCCAAGCAGGAAGTGCCGCCATTTGGAGGGGGCTCATCGGGTCCAGCTGAGTTTGCTGAGTTGCCTAGCCTGGGAGCCAGATTTGCCCCAACAGTCTACACAAGATGCCGTGCAGTGGAAAACCAGGCTCAGTGTGTCAACAGGAATGTACGTCAATGGATGAGTCATTTCTTGCCCACCCAAAGAACCCACTGACTTCCCAGAATGTCAATCCCGTGTTTATTATCAAATTAGCAGTCAAGGGTGAATTTCTCTCCAGTGCACGAGATACAATGCACCACCTAAGCCACATGAAGGGCTTAAATAGGTTTAAGTGGTGAGTTGGCTTAATATCCTTAAGATTAGTGCTGTGGAACTCATTTCATTACAATTCACAGAACACTTGGAGATCCTCTAATGACAGGTGATGGTATGAGTGCAAAAGCATCACACATTTTACTGTCTTGAGTTCCCCTGGGGGACTGACAGCTATGTGCATTTACCTGCTTTGCCATCGTTTGTGAAATTTCCATCCATTTGGGGATGAATTTTTCAAACCAGCCCTGACTGCAGTTGTTTTATTTGTCATGATGATACTCCTTTGTTGTTTCAATTGAACAACATGTGTACATCCCTCAAAGGTTTTACTTCCGCTGAGATAAACACTTGGGAAAACAATACCAGTTCCTGCTCTCGAGTATAGGTGGGGAGGTCTATAATTGCTACTATAAGCAATTCCCTGTGCATCAAAAGAGACTGTTCAGCGTAATCCTTAGTTAAAAAGTAAATTGGTTAAATGGTTCCATTCACATTATTTCCCTGTAATAACTGAAGGACATAAATCCACACCATGTCGAGGTCAAGCATAGGAGTTTATTATGTACAGCGCTGACAGAGTGTCACCTTGCTTATTAGGCTCAGAGACATTGTCAATTAATTGATTACAATGGAATATATGGATTTTCCATGGGCAGGGAAAGTGACGGGGTAGGCAGTCCCACACCCCCGGATAGGTCTAGCTGCAAGACATGATAGCACAGTAGCCAATGGTCAAAAGGTTACATAATGTCTCTGCCCATGGTCTCAATGTTAACAAATTAACATTTAGCATTTAATTAATACTTTAATAAATGTATTAGTATAGAATATATGTTGAATTCAATTTGGGATCCATAGGAATGAAGTAGCTCCTTTGACTGTCCAACAGATACATATCTAGGGGTAAAAGCAAAGAAGCAGTGAAAGTATATGGCAATAAAGATTGTTTTTCAAGTTGCTTATTTGTGCTTTAAGACAGGCATTGGTTCCTGGGAAAGGGAGGTGGGAGGAGGCCATATCTTATACTGACATGTTACAACCTTTTCATAAAATCAAGGTTGGATGTGTGGGAAGAACACCACAACAGAAACAGGGCTTCTT
This sequence comes from Chelonia mydas, assembly GCF_015237465.2. NCBI lineage: Eukaryota > Metazoa > Chordata > Testudines > Cheloniidae > Chelonia > Chelonia mydas. Next base: position 14,032,172 of record NC_051259.2, on the reverse strand, counting down.
TGTTCTATTTGCAACTTTGAATAAAGACACAATTATTGTCCCCAACATCTGGCGTTTTGCTGACTAGACATAACCTTGTTTTGTTAAGATATCTTTGGTTATTCTGCTTTCTCTTAGCTAATCACTATTTGCTAGGCCTCTGACCTTTTGACCTGCAGAGCCTGTAGACCCTCCTCTAGATACTTACTGCCATAGTGCCATTCCGGATCCCATGTTAAGTTACCCATCACTGGCGGAGTACGGTGGAGCCACGTCCCGTCAACAGTCAGGGTTGCCCTTCGGGGAACCGTCATGCACACGGATGGATGCCTCGAGGGGCCGGGCTTTCCATTTAGCTCTATGGAGTGGTTCTGGGCAGTCACACACCAGTAGGTACCGTTCATTTGGACCAGCTCCATGTGCGCCAATTTCTCAGTGATGGCCACTTCGAACCTAGACAAATTCGTTAGAATATTGTATGGGCATGTACACAGAATTTCCTTATCAAAGTGGGTGCAACATTCACTAGGATACAATGCTCTCCCAGCGACCTCGGAGTATGCAACGCTTTCTATCTTAATAACATGACCCCTCCTCCATACTGGCCGGAGGTCACCATCCTGGCTCGCTGTAAATGAGGGATGCCCAGAGGTACCAAAAGGTTAAAGAGTATACTGTGACCTGTCCAAACTGATCTTTGAACTCTCATTGATTCTCTGTTTCCCCATTACCTCCATAAGGGCTGGGTGGACCCGGCCATCAAGGAGATCGGTTACAATTCCCTGTGTGGTGATGGCCAAAGTTTGTCCTGCTCTCCAACAACTCTCCTCCAGTGCCTTCATTTTAGTACCATTTATTAGCAGGCTGGTGACTTCTTGACCCAGGTATTTTGTTATATCTAATGAGGTGGATACAGAGATGGACAGATCCTTCAAGCCTGTCTAGGATCAATCGGCTGGCCCTATTAGAATCCAATCCTCCCCGGGCATTAGAGATTACAGTATCTGCTAGCCTTGATTCATGTCGGTCCCTCCTCTCAGCTTGGTGTGCTGTAGTATAGGTGGTGCCAACAGAATTACCTGCACGAAACCATCCTGCAAGGGTATCTAGTAATCTCCTCTTCTGTCTGGTTAAGCACTCACCGATTTGGTTTGTTAGGCTAGTAATATTTCTACTCATTCGAGGCCTGACCTTTGCACACTGCCTGTTCACTTCCTCTAATGGAATACGTACCTCGACCCTGTAAGTGTCACCTCATCACAGCTCACCCTATAATGCTTCCCCCTTCCTTTTATTTATTTTTTTAAAAGTTAAAGTTGCTACTGTAGAGACATAATTTTAAAAAAAAATGTTCTTGGGAAAGGAGAAAAATACAGGAACTCTCTCACTGCTGCAAAGAAACAATATTTCAAATGATGCAAAATGATTTGAAACCAGTGCTCCATTAAAGGAAATTACATCTCAATGCTGTGATTTGCAGGGTAGGAGAGACTGATGTGGAATTACACAAAGAGAGAAGCAATACCTGAGTCTCTCACTGGTTTTAATTTGAATGCAGCTTTGTTTCTGAGGGGTTTTTATTCTTCCATGGTTCCAAGTAGTCTAAGCAGGAGTTAGGTTGTCTGTGGGGAAGGAATCTGGGATTTCTGAATCAATAAAGCATGATCTGAAAGGCTAAGTCTACTAATCTGGAGGCAGTAGCAGACTCATAAACCCCTATACATTTGGTCCAGACACTAGAAAGGGACAGAGAGCCACACTGTGAGTGGGGTTACTTGTCAATTATTTAGGAATATTTGGTTTTGATAGGCACAGTCTTCCATAATGGGTGATGTAAAGACATCCCAATCATTGGGGAGATCTATTTATCTAATCTATTTGATTCTCATTCACTTCAATGGGCTTTAGATCAGGCTCTTATATGGCCCTTATCACTGTAGTAAGTGGGTGTCCCAGGTACTAGGATACTTGTGGTGTGAGGATTGGGGAACTGTTTCTTTAACTCTGTAGCAAGAAGCCTGAGATGAGGAGGGCTTGTAGGGTTCTGGACAGAAGTCCCACAGTGAAGCAGAGAGAACCAGTAGCATTAGGAATGACTCTGTTGTCCTCAGTCTAATAAAGTTCCTTACTCAGCGTGAAAAGAAAGCAAGTCTTTCTGTGATTCTGTACTATTGTCACTTGACAGGTGCTAGTGGAGGAACACTGGTTTTGTCTCGCTGTTGCATATGAGGCTCAAAAAGGGAATGGGGTGGGATGTGAGTATATACCAGAAGACAGTTTACATGAGGTGGGAAAATGAAGACTTACCCCAGAGAAGATAGGTACAATCTGGCCTTAGCATGGCAGATGTGCCCAAGTCCAGGTTCCAACGCCTATGTCCTCAAAGTGTGGGTTCTTTGGATCTGGTTTGGCCAGTCTTGAATAGCCATGGAGATGACAGTATTGCCAGTTCCAAATATACAAACACCATGAGTCAGGCCCCCAAAATCATGAGAAAGGCTAAAAAAAAAAAAAAAGAAAAAATCACGAGTTTAAAAAAAAACAAGCTAATAATTCATTTTGCTTTCTTTTTAATTGTCTCCTGGTTTCTGAGGCTTTGGGTTACACTCAGGTCACATTTTCAAGCTTTTGTCCAAACTGTGAGAGCTAGTAACAGAAAAAGACATACAGAAAGACAGAAAACTGAGGTTCCGGGAATTGGGGATTTAAAGTAAAATATCAACTCCTGTGAAACTCATACTAAAATCATGAGATTTGACAACACTGAGATCAGAATAATCAGATCACGCATCATTTTTATGCCTCTAGATCTTCTGAGTGACTGGCTCCAAAGCTTGACATACCTGGGTTTGATTTCTTCCCTGTTAGCCTCACCATTGTCTCTGAGACCAGTAACAAGCGGCTGCCCTGTATGCAGTTTTATGCTATCAGTTACTCTATATGGCAAAGACACGTTTACCTGTGTCTTCTGGCTCCAGCCATACCCCCATGCTCAGTTTCAGGGCATCAGCACAACACTGTCTTTTGACTGAGAAGATAAAGATGGAACGAGAAACCCCCTGAGAGAGGTAACAGTTCAGGCTGCTTGATAAATCAAGGAGAGGCTGGACTGCAGGCCTTTCTTGCCCTCCCAGGCACATAGGTAATGGCTTTGGTCTCTAACATTGTCAACTCTCTTTCACCTCCTCCCACTATCTCCTTAACTCTTCTGTTTATTGATGGTTCTGCTAAAATAGATATACTCCTGTTTTGGAAACGTGGGGATGGCTGGACAACAACTAAATCAGTACCAAGTGGCAGGTTTATTTTTGAGCCTTAGACAAAGTTTGTCCATTGTGCTGAGGCCGTTTGAGCCATAAATGAATGCCAAAATTTATAGGTGCATCTTGAGAATTTAACCAGGGAAGATAAAGGGGACCTTTGCCTTATGCAAAGCAATTGTGTCCTCTGGGCAGGGTTGCCAACCTTCTGGGATTGTCCTGGAATCTCCAGGAATTAAAGATTAATCTTCATCATGTGATAACACGTCCAGTAATACTTCCAACCAAAATTGACAACCATACTTCTGGGTAATGGCAAGATAATTAACAACTCCAAGCTCATTGGATCTTATGTTTTAACAATTTCATTTACAGCCCTAATCAGACAAGGGAAAACGTGTCCAGAGGCTGACAAAGAGGCAGAGAAAATGTCCTCCCTGGGGTATGTTCTGGCAAGGTAGTGATAATCTCCATACTCTCTGATGTGGCAGCACAGTGCCTCGTTTCTTTGCCATTGCTGCCTGTAGTTGCCATGGGCCAGCCTAACGGAGTGGACTAGACTGTGCAGCCCTTACACCTATGTGCACTTACACCACTAGCTTCCCTGCAGTTCATGGTGAGGACGGTCTCATCCAAGGAGTTTCAATGATGTCACTGGGGCTTGTTGGGTGAGCGAGTGCCAGGATTGGATGGTTCAATGCACAGTGCTGTCTGCCAGCAAACCAGGGTCAGCAGCAAGACTGGCTCATGCCTGGACAGTACCCAAAATTAGCTGGTCGGTTTCAAGTCACTTCCTGTGGGCAGGTTTTCTTATCACAAAAGCCTTCATCAGAACTGGCACTAACTGGTGGTCCCAGCAGACAGGCCAAGGACTGAACAATCCTTTCACTTTCAGAGAAGGTCCAGGGTGAAGAGCATTGGTCGGACAGCATAGGAGAAGCTTGCCCTGCCATTGCCTAGACTGCCGATGTTCTATAGATAAACAGAAGAGCCACAATGACAAAAAGCCAAGACTCGACATGATTGAAAAATTGAAAAAAAAATTCATAAGAAATTTCAAAAATGTTCAGTTGTTTTCATTTTGTGGGATTAAACATGGTCCCTGTAACTGGGGGCAGACTCACCAGCGGCACCTCCTGCTGGTCGTCTCAGGGAATTAGCTCACCAGCCTCCAGAGCACCCTCTTCAGGCCAGTGTCTCGCCTTGCTGCTGGCTTCTGTATCCCTCCCAGGACCCCAGTGCCCCTTTCACTGGGTGCTGCCCCCTGGCAGTACCCCACGGTTCTGGGTCTCCCCCACCCAGGGGAACCCCCACCCACTACCCCTACCTTGCCTCAGTCATAGGCTCCTGCCAGTCACCAGCTAGCCCTCGCGCCCTGGGGCAGACTGCAGTATGAGCCACTCATCACAGGCAAGGTTGGGTTTGGACCTGCTGCCTCGGTCTAACCTTGGGCTGTCCCCTGCAACCCCAGTACCTGTTGGGCCTAATGCTAGGCCGCAGCCTGGGGCTTTCCTAGCTAGAGCTCCCAGGCCCTTCCCCAGCCCTGCTCCAATCTAGGTACTCTGCTTGGGTCCCTACAGCCAGGTCCCTCTCTCTCAGAAGCTAGAGAGAATCTCTCTTCTGCTCCTGGCTTCCCTGGCTTTTATAAGGCCCACTGGGTTTGTTTGGGGCATGGCCCCCAGCTCTGGCTGTTCTGCCAATCAGCCCAGCTCTTCCCCTGCCCCAGCCCTCTCCCAGGGCTATTTTAAACCTCTGTGGGCCCGAGTGGGTGTCTATCCTGCTACAGTCCCTTTTTTTGTGTTATTTTGAGGAAGTTTTCCATTGACATTTTTATCCAAAATGAGATTGAAAGGTTTCATTCACTCCCCAAACCTGCTTTTGGGCAACTGCAACTTTCCAGTGACATTTTTGCTCAAAATGTCCATGAAAAAATGTCACAAAGCTTTTCACCAAGCAATAAACATTTAAAAAAAAGACAACAGTTTTTCACAAAATATTCCTTTTTGAAAAAAGGTCAAAAAATGTTTTTAAAATTTCATAGATTCATAGATTCATAGATATTTAGGTCAGAAGGGACCATTATGATCATCTAGTCTGACCTCCTGCACAACGCAGGCCACAGAATTTCACCCACCACTCCTACAAAAAAACCTCACACCTATATCTGTGCTATTGAAGTCCTCAAATTGTAGTTTAAAGACCTCAAGGAGCAGAGAATCCTCCAGCAAGTGACCCGTGCCCCATGCTACAGAGGAAGGCGAAAAACCTCCAGGGCCTTCCAATCTGCCCTGGAGGAAAATTCCTTCCCTACCCCAAATATGGCGATCAGCTAAACCCTGAGCATATGGGCAAGATTCATCAGCCAGATACTACAGAAAATTCTTTCCCAGGTAACTTGGATCTTACACTAAACCCATCACAGGCCATTGGGCCTATTTACCATGAATATTTAATTACCAAAGCCATGTTATCCCATCATACCATCTCCTCCATAAACTTATCGAGTTTAATCTTAAAGCAAGATAGATCTTTTGCCCCCACTACTTCCCTCGGAAGGCTATTCCAAACTTCACTCCTCTGATGGTTAGAAACCTTCGTCTAATTTCTAATCTAAATTTCCTAGTGGCCAGTTTATATCCATTTGTTCTTGTGTCCACATTGGTACTGAGTTTAAATAATTCCTCTCCCTCTCTGGTATTTATCCCTCTGATATATTTATAGAGAGCAATCATATCTCCCCTCAACCTTCTTTTAGTTAGGCTAAACAAGCCAAGCTCCCTGAGTCTCCTTTCATAAGACAAGTTTTCCATTCCTCGGATCATCCTAGTAGCCCTTCTCTGTACCTGTTCCAGTTTGAATTCATCCTTCTTAAACATGGGAGACCAGAACTGCACACAGTACTCCAGGTGAGGTCTCACCAGTGCCTTATATAACGGTACTAAGACCTTCTTATCCCTACTGGAAATACCTCTCCTGATGCATCCCAAGACGACATTAGCTTTTTTCACAGCCATATCACATTGGCAGCTCATAGTCATCCTATGATCAACCAATACTCCAAGGTCCTTTTCCTCCTCCGTTACTTCTAGTTGATGCGTCCCTAGCTTATAACTAAAATTCTTGTTATTAATCCCTAAATGCATGACCTTACACTTCTCACTATTAAATTTCATCCTATTCCTATTACTCCAGTTTACAAGGTCATCCAGATCCTCCTGTAGGGTATCCCTGTCCTTCTCTAAATTAGCAATACCTCCCAGCTTTGTATCATCTGCAAACTTTATTAGCACACTCCCACTTTTTGTGCCCAGGTCAGTAATAAAAAGATTAAATAAGATTGGTCCCAAAACCGATCCCTGAGGAACTCCACTGGTAACCTCCCTCCAACTTGACAGTTCACCTTTCAGTAGGACCCGTTGTAGTCTCCCCTTTAACCAATTCCCTATCCACCTTTCAATTTTCCTATTGATGCCCATCTTATCCAATTTAACTAATAATTCCCCATGTGGCACCGTATCAAACGCCTTACTAAAATCTAAGTAAATTAGATCCACTGCGTTTCCTTTATCTAAAAAATCTGTTACTTTCTCAAAGAAGGAGATCAGGTTGGTTTGGCACGATCTACCTTTTGTAAAACCATGTTGTATTTTGTCCCATTTACCATTGACTTCAATGTCCTTAACTACCTTCTCCTTCAAAATTTTTTCCAAGACCTTGCATACTACAGATGTCAAACTAACAGGCCTATAATTACTTGGATCACTTTTTTTCCCTTTCTTAAAAATAGGAACTATGTTAGCAATTCTCCAATCATACGGTACAACCCCTGAGTTTACAGATTCCTTAAAAATTCTTGCTAACGGGCTTGCAATTTCTTGTGCCAATTCTTTTAATATTCTTGGATGAAGATTATCTGGGCCCCCCGATTTAGTCCCATTAAGCTGTTTGAGTTTCGCTTCTACCTCAGATATGGTGATGTCTACCTCCATATCCTCATTCCCATTTATCATGCTACCATTATCCCTAAGATCCTCTTTAGTCTTATTAAAGACTGAGGCAAAGTATTTGTTTAGATATTGGGCCATGCCTAGATTATCCTTGACCTCCACTCCATCCTCAGTTTTTAGCGGTCCCACTTCCTCTTTCTTTGTTTTCTTCCTATTTATATGACTATAGAACCTTTTACTATTGGTTTTAATTCCCTTTGCAAGGTCCAACTCTACTTGACTTTTAGCCTGTCTCACTTTATCCCTACATATTCTGACCTCAATAAGGTAGCTTGCCTTACTGATCCCTCCCTTCTTCCACTCCCTATATGCTTTCTGCTTTTTCTTAATTACCTCTCTAAGATGCTTGCTCATCCAGCTTGGTCTACAACTCCTGCCTATGAATTTTTTCCCCTTTCTTGGGATGCAGGCTTCCGATAGCTTCTGCAGCTTTAATTTAAAATAATCCCAGGCCTCCTCTACCTTTAAACCCATAAATTCTTCAGTCCAATCCACTTCCCTAACTAATTCCCTTAATTTTTGAAAGTCAGCCCTTTTGAAATCAAAAACCCTAGTTGCAGATTTATTTTTGTTAATCCTTCCATTCAGTTTGAACTGAATTAGCTCATGATCACTTGAGCCAAGATTATCCCCTACAACCATTTCCTCTATGAGGTCCTCATTACTCACCAAGACCAAATCTAAAATGGCATCCCCTCTAGTCGGTTCAGCAACTACTTGCTGAAGGAATCCATCAGCTATCGCATCTAGGAAAATCTGAGCCCTATTATTATTACTACCACTCGTCCTCCAGTCTATATCTGGGAAGTTAAAGTCTCCCATGATCACACAATTTCCATTAGTATTTACTTTATTAAAAACATTAAAAAGGGCTCTATCCATATCCAAATTAGATCCCGGCGGTCTATAGCACACCCCAAGCACTATCCCAGGGGAGGCTCTAATAGTTTTCTTCCCCAATTTAATTTTTGCCCAGACAGACTCAGTCATACCCATTTCATCGCTTCTTATTTCTTTACATTCTATCTCATCATTGATATACAGTGCTACTCCACCACCTTTACCTTTATTTCGGTCTTTCCTAAACAGCACATACCCTTCAATACCTGTAGCCCAGTCATGACTACTATTCCACCAGGTCTCTGTTATACCTATGATATCTGGTTTCACTTCCTGCACCAGTAACTCTAGTTCCTCCATTTTGTTACCTAGGCTCCTTGCATTAGTGTACAAACATCTTAATTTTTGCTGTTTAGCCTCACTCACATTCTGTACCCTATTAGGCACGGTTTCAACCAGTTCCAGTTCAGACAAAGAGCTTACACAGACCCTGTGGGAACTTAGTAGCTCCTACTCCAGTAGTCTAAAACAGTAGCCTTCTAAGATTTGCTAACTACAGGGAGGGGTAGAAAATATGATGGTGAAGTAAGGCCTGATTTTCATTCCATCCTGCCAAGATCACTTGTGCATTGTTGTAGTTGAGGGCAACAAGTAAACAATGGGTATGAGAAAGGTGTAGAGCACACAAGCAGAAGGTGAGAAACTGAGGCACAGAGAGGTTAAGAGACTTGCCCAAAATCCCATGATCAATCTGTGGCAGAGTCAGGAATTGAATCCAGGTGTCCTGAGACCCTGTCCAGTAACTGAACCACAGTGATAAACCAAACACGTTTCTACTTTAGGGCTTAATTCTGATCTCACTGGCACCAATTTAGGATTCCACTAGTGTTGCTCACTGCTTACACCAGAGAAACTAAAAGTAGAATCAGCACCTTAAAGTTTAGCTGTTTCTGCCCCATGTCTATCGTTTCTCAGGCATGAGGGTGGAATTCCAAGCTGTTTGGAGTTTGGTGCAGTTTGGTTACCTGTCCAACTGGTTAAATGGATCGATGTAAATCAGCAGTTCACCCTCTGAGCATTGACTTCAATGGAGCTTTGCTGATTTACCCCAGCTGTTTGCAAAATTGGGCTGGGACTCTCACAGCAGCCTCTCTTGTTCCTTTTGGCAATTCCAGGTAGAGTTTAGGCCAGAACCAGGTTGGGGGAAGTTATGTGGATATCATGCAACATCCAAAGTTCCTCTTCCAGATTAACAGAGACACTGAAAAGAGGAGGGGAGAAATGAAATCCTACTGCGGGTTCCGTGACTAGGTTGCTACTGTCACTCCTTGCACTCAACACTGATGGGGGCTGTGATGAATCATTACATTTTTACGCTTCTCCATTGCTACAGAATGGATGGGACACACCTTGCAACTACATGTTTTAACTGAGCCCTCCAGAAAAAGCCCTCCATTTTAGGCTAGGTAAATGAAGATGTTAGAGAGCTTATTCCTTCACTCTCCCACTTCCCTGGTCCTTCTCGCATGAACAGAGAGCAACAATACCCGAAGTCCGAAGGTGCAAACAATTCGATGTTTATTGGGGTGAACTTCCAGCAAGCTTAAATACAAGTTCCTTTTTCCTTATTTTCGAATCCCAACTTACTTCCTGTTTGCCCCTAATTTATATAGTAATATTCTTAGCTATACCTTAACCAATCATTCTACTGAAATTTAACTAACCAATCCTAACATATTGTAACATGATTAGCTAACCAATTATATCCCACCACCTTAATTAGATTACACCCAGCAAAATTAATTACACAGCCTACAGAAGCAATCACAGAACCAGACAGAGATTATACAGACAAACATTAGCAAAGTGGGAACTATAATGACACAACAATACAGAAGTGAGGATTTCACATCCCAGCTATTGATAAGTGAGTTCTTGCCAGACAGGATGCTATCAAACTAAGTTTCCTTTTACATTTTCTAGGCACTTCCCTTTCTCTGGAGGTGATAGGAATTATCAGGACAGGATTGTATTCAGGACAGGACTGTATTCCTAACAGCCCAATAGCACCTTCTTTCAATGTGACTAGTTTGGAATGTGAGGATGTGACTGTTCGCTTCCTGGCTTATGGCTGCCTCTGCTGCTTAGCCAAAGGCCTTAGCCTAAGCACAGGGCCTCAAACTGTCACAGTAAGAGAAGGCCCTTACACCAGCAGACAGTGATTTTGATTCTTTCTTTTATACCTCTAGAACTAGCCAAGTGATAAGAATACCCCTAAATTCTTAAAGTACAGGCCTTTGCAGACAGGCCTGAACATCTATATCCTAACAGAAGACACAGAGGTGTAGCGCAAGTTGCCCAAGTTTACACAGCAAGTTGGTGGCTCAGCCAAAAACAGAACCAAGGAATCCTCAGTTGTAGCTTTTACCACTAGACACTACTCCTCTCCTCTGACCTTGCAAAAGAGCAGCTGGCATTGCTGTAAATTACCATTCTCAGAGGCTAATTTATAATAAGGCAGTTAATGCACGTTATTTAAATAGTGTGTATTAAAAATATGTTGGAGGCTTACTATGCAATAGGTAATTATCTACTACAGAACTGTTAGTACAATACAGTGTATTCTTGTCCTCAGTGATCAGCTGGTATTTGTTCAACCTCTAATAGCATTCTTATTAAATCTAAATTAAATGCATGGCAAATTTACAAGGGAAAACAGAAAGTGCTGCTATGATTTAAACTGTGTTAAGTTCTATGCCATTTAGACCTTCTTGCCTTGCTAATAAATTCATTTAAGTCAGTGGGCATCTCCAAACTCGTTTCAGAGGGTCTTTGGATCAGGCCTGATGCAGCTGTTGTCCCGTTTTCATCCCGGACATGTTTAAAATACCTTGCAACAGGCCAGCATGCCATATTTGAACCCAATGGGTGGAGTGATCAGACTTGTTAGATGCTCCTGTTTCAGAACTTTTGCACTATAAGTGCAGGTGAATTTTTTTTTTTAAACTAAGCAGAGATTGATACCTGAATGCAAGAAAAAACTATATGGTCAGGGCTCAGTTGTGCCTCCTCTGAGGCTGAACCAGGGGAGATGCCCAGAAGAGATGACCAGTGGGACAAGAAGTACTGTGTCTTGGAAGGTGTGTCTTCACTGCAGACGTAACTCAAGTGAGCCACATGTGAGTTACTTCTCTTGTGTAGCCTAGCAAGCGTGTTCAGGTAGTTGAAAGCAGCTATCAAATCCCCCGTCATTCTCAATTCCATGCACTCATCATTCATTCTTTTACTTAACAACACAATCTATGACTCTTGATTAATTTAACAAGTTTTATCCCACTATCTATTTTTCCCTTTTTGGATACCAAGATTTACATAGGCATGACAAGGGGCCCCCGCGGGGGAAGAGCATCAGGGTGTTATTTTAAAGAACAGCATTGTTTCCTCAAAGTTCTTATCACTTTCTAGCACAGACTTTTTGTCCTGTACCAGCCTGAAATAATTAGCACTTTGGCCTTGCATTTGTTACAGAGTAAAATTCAACAGCATGGAACTGATGTTCATACCCTATTACAATACCTATATACTCTTTTGTCTATCTTTATTTCTACTACTACATAATTATAATTCTATCATACTTATATAACTTTGAGGGCGACCCAACACAACTTAAGACCATTACTCCTTGTTCTGTCATCTGCTACCACTGAGAACAATCTAGATCCTGAGAAGCATATTTGTACAGAGAGGTGAAACTGCTTCCAGAGAAAAGTGCAGATTTGGAGACTCTGAAAAATTTCGCAAAATCATGTCAACTTTGTCAAATTGTTTCTGTCTGAGGAAAAAAATCCAAAATTCAGAAAAAAATCAAAATGGTTTGTTTTGACATTTTCAAAATGAAATGTTTGTTTCTCAATGTGAAATGACTTTGTTTAGAAATTTTGGTTATTTTTATTCCAAAATAATTGTAAAAAGTGAAACATTCCAAAATTGAAACAAAACCTGTAATCTGGGGGCAAACAAAATGTCACATTGGACCCAAAATTATTTTGTTATTGTTTTTTGTTGTTTTTCACTTTTTGATTCATCGGACATGTCAAAAATTTTCACCTTCAGTTTGATCTGAAACAATTTTTCCCCTTGATTGTTGGTGAAAATCAGTTATTCCCCCAGCTCAACACATTACCTATTGGGTTCTGGAAGGCACATGCAGGGAACACCACCCTGTACCCAACCTTTCCTAGGACTCATTTGCCAGCATCCTGGTGGGCAGAGTCATAGTCCTGATTTCAACCTACTCAAACATGGCCCTGCAGCCACTGTCATTCATTGACTCTATGCCGAATTACACCAGTGGAGAATTTTCAGTCGTGTTCTTAATACTTTAAGTGTTTCTAAAGGATTCTTTCACCATGATATCTCTTGCATGGATGCTTTAAGAGTTTTCATTATATGATCTCAAAAACATTAGGGAATATGGTAATACGGTTGAACATGGAACACAGTATCAAGGAAAGGAGCTGTCTGTAACTGAGGATGCAAATAGTAGCATTTTCTATTTCTGTATTACTATCCTCAGCTAAATTTTAATGTTGCTTCTCCAGTAATCGTGTGTAAATGAGCTGAATTGGGTGCTGCCGATGTATGTTTATTTTCTGCAAGAGAGGCGCGTATGCAGCATTTTTTAACACTGCATGTATGTCCTGGAAGAATGAAACAGTTGTTGTAGGACCTTTGCTCAAGTCTGAATTCCCTGACATTTTTGTGATTAAAATAACTCTAATGTTGCATTAATGTAATGTTTGGTACACAGTAATGCATTTTTCTCAGTCCACGGACTTCAGTGGGAGTCACACATGGAAGTAGAATTTGTCCTGTACTCCCGTGCAAATGGGATGTACAAATTAGGACTGAGCCATCCTCAGAAGTTTTTGAATATGGGTTTGGTTTGGATAAGAAGCCAAAAGCTTGAATGCCAATCTGAACTCTCCAGACGTCTTGAATCTTCACAATCCAGCTGGAAATTTGAGATTCCAAGGGCTTCCAGTTATAGCTGGAATTTCTTTGGAAGCAACCTGTCTAGAAACATCAAGTCATGAACCCAAAAGCAAGCAGAAAAGTTTATCTGAACATTTCAGAACATTACAAAATATTACAGTTGATATTGGGTTATCCTGAGGGAAGATGGAGAATAGCTTCGTGACTGAGGAAAAGGATTGAGAACTGGGACCCGTTCTGATCTCAGATTACACCTGTTTTAACAGAGTTACTCCTGATTTGCCCTTGTGAGAAATCAGGATCAGGCCCTTGTGTTCAATTCATGGCTCTTCCATGACTTACCATGTTGTCTTGGTCAAGTCATGTGACCTTTCTCTACCTCACTCTACTCCTGTGTTAAATTAAAGATACACACCCAACTCACATGGGTGTTGTGAGTCTAAGTTCAGAAATGATTTTGAAGTGCTTTGAGATTCTCATATGGAAAGGGTGGAAAGTTATTATTGTTTGTTGAGAGGGTTCTTTTTATTCTGAACAATTTTACTTAATCCTAATGCAAATACTATCAATCTATGAACTCTCCAAATCAGTATTCATTTTCTTCTGATTAATTCACCCTTAATATTGTAACAACTCCTGCAATATATCCAGCAACCTGAGAAGACTTTATTCTGTCCTTGCTCTGAAAAAGCAACAGCATATTTTAAATTTTTCATGCTGTCTGGAAAATGCAGTTTGAATAGTGAGCTCCGATGCTCACTTGACAGATGGGTTCCTGGCTACACTGCAGTATTTGAAATGTATTCAGATAAACCAGATTGCATCTTGTTGACTAACAGGTTTCCACTAAGATGCCTTGGGACTGAGAGATGTGGAACTTGACATTTAATGATTGCTGAGCAAAAACAAACCTGCATCAATCTAATTAGCAACAGGCAGGTAATGCTAATAAAAGAGTCTTGAGCACTTGGAGGCCTTTTGTTGATTGGAAACTGCACATCAATGCAAATCATAAAAGGAAAGACTGTCATGGAACCCTGTTAGAGGTACTGGGTGAAGACCTGAGGCCAAGTCCCAAAGTCTAATCCAATGTAATGTATACCTTCTTCCAATCCCCTCAGCATGTAAATGAACCAGTTTAGACTCTAGCCCAGATCCTCAAAGGCACCTAACTCATTCATTGGGAGCTGGGCACTTAAATACCTTTGAGGATTTGGGCCTCAGTCTCTTAACCTCAGTTAGGTTCCCATAGGTTTTGTCTGCATGAAAAAATGTTTCTGGTAAAATCTAAAGTGTGAATTTAAACCAATTCAATGATACCAGTGTAACCCCCTGGAATAAGAATATATACCATAACTATATTGGTATAACTGGTTAAACTTTCCTGTGTAGACAGGGGCTTACACTCTTGCCAACTTAGCCTCATATTACACACCAAAACCTCTAGCAAAGTCAAAATAGGCCACCATTCTCCTCTAGCCCCTCAATGTGCATCGGGAAGTTACACCAACTGAGACAGAGTTCGACTTCCTTAAAAGTGGAATTGTCAAAAATGCTTAAGGGAGGCAGGGACCCAACTCTCATTGAACACCATTGGACGTTGAGCTCCTGACTCCCTTAGGTCCTTTTGAAAATCCCTCCCTTAACTCTCACTCACCTAAGCAGTCATGAACTATAGATCCGCATTGCCAGCTGCCAATGTAACTGATGTCACTTGTGTTTGAACCAGGGATCTTCAATACTAAAAGTCAGAGCCTTGGCTATGGGAACAGCTTCCTTAGCCATCAGATATAGTAAACACTTGTCCTCTGATATGCACCAATCACCAGCATAAGCCTGCCCATTCTCCGAGCGTGGGTTACACCTACATTACACACATTCCCCTCACAGCCATCCTCAACTCAGCAGGTGCCCTTTTATAGGTCCACACCTTTGCAGATGCCTCACGAATAATTTGCCAGCAAGAAAATTTGTTTTCACTGGAGAACTAATGTCTCCAAAGAAATTATGAAATGAGGTACTTTAGTCGTACTCTATAAAATTTGCAAAAGATTTGCAAAATCAAAATTAATTTCACTGGATCAATGAGAGAGCAAGGTGGGTGAGGTAATCTCTTTTATTGGACCAACTTCTGCTGGTGAAAGAGGCAAGCTTTCAAGCTTCACAGAGCTCTTTTTCAATGGCAAGGGGCATGAAAGATCATGAACATTGACACAGAATTCTTTGGAACGCTACATTGGATGAGTTGGGTGACCAGATAGCAAGTGTGAAAAACCGGGACGGGGTGGGGAGCAAGAGGTGCCTACCTAAGACAAAGCCCCAAATATCAGGACTGTCCCAATAAAATCAGGACGTCTGGTCACCCTACATGTGAATCCCATGCTAACAGTGGAAATCTTTGCTAAATTAATTTGAATAATGGAGATCAATGAGACATTATTGTGAAACTGTACGAAAATCTGTGTTATCAGAGCAAACAATTCACAAGCCAAAAATTCTGATTGAGGGTGGGTTCGACTTCAGTGCTAGTTAATATTCTAATGTTCACTTCAGCCTTCATTCACCTTCCCTGGATACCTGGAATAGGGTAATTGGCCTCCCAGACTGCCTCTTCTGGCCTTAGGAGGCCAGTACCCCATTTCACTGAGGTACAGAGCACTTAAGTGATTCTTAGTGAACTGCAGAACTGGAAGCAGAACCCACGGGTCCTGATGGCCAGGCATATGCCCCGCCCACGAGACCACGCTGACTCTACCATTGTGATATCTCTGAGCCTGCTTAAACCTGATGAGTCATCACTAAGCCAGAGAGTGCGGTGAGTCATCAGAGGCAATTATCTGCAGGTCATGTGACAGGCCTCATGCCATTCAACCAGGGTTCAGCCTGTCCATTGGTGAGGACCTCCCAGGTGATCCTAAGGCAGGTATATAGGGGTTCTCTAAGGGAAGCACTTTCTGCAGGGTGCTCAGTGTCACTACCTGGCTACCTATTGCCAGAACTTTCAACAGACTGCTCCAGCTGCTGCTCTAGCCCATGTCTCTTTCCATGCTAGCCAGCTCCTTCTCCACCCTGCATCTACTTCTGCTTCAGCAATTCTGACAGCTCTTGGCAATAGGAACCCTGACCACCTGGAAGACAATGATATACCAGATGGTGCAGCAAGCTTTGCTTAAACAAGAAGTTCTTTTAAGACATATCAGAGTGAACTGGCGCCAATCAATGTAACTTGACTATAAGGTCATGTCTTACCTTCTACACATACATTATGATTATTACTTATATGACACTAGTGCCTAGTGCCTTGTGTGGCAGTCCATCTATAGGGGCTCAATTCTGTCTGGAATTGACAGAGGAGAGGTCTGACCACGCTTACTGGATTGGGTCCTGCCAGCAAGTCAGGTGCAGGGACTTCTATCTTCCTCCGGTTTGTGCATCGCTCTGGGGTTTAGGTGTCCAGGCACCAGGCTGCAGCGTGCATGCCCACAGGCAGAAACATAGGGATTTTTACTGCAAACATTTAGGCCCAGAGCGATTTTAGGTGCTGACGGGGTTCAGGAGCAGCTGAGCGGGACTTTTGTGCACCCCAGTGGGGCCTGATTCAGGGATTTAGATGCCTAAAGTGGAAGTTAGGTGCCTAAATCCTTTCATAAATCTAGCCCCAGCTGGGGATCTGGCCCCTCTAGGGTGTGGAATGTTCTCAGCAGGGACATGGTGCAATTCCCAGCTCTTGGGGCATTTAAGATGGGACGAGGACATTGCACTAGAATACACAGGCAACAAACCTGCATTCTACTGGCTGTGGGCACTGGCAGGGGATGGACTGGGTGGCCTAATGGGACATTATCACCAGGGTTGCAACATTTTTATTTGGTGAAAAATGCAGTTGCAGGCGACCTGAAACGATTTGCAAATTTGGCACAAATAATTTTGGCCATTTGCAAAATGGCCAGGGGCCAAGGAAGAGGATGTGGAAGTGCTGCCACCCTGCCTCTCTCCCTGCTCCCCAACCCATTACAATAATTTTTAGCCCAGTGGTTAGGGTACTAACTTGGGTTGTGGGAGATGCAGGTTCTAAATCTCTCCTGGGGAGCAGCCCCCAAACAGATTCTTTCAGTTCACTAAAAATTCTGAAAAAATTTCAGATGCTCTTTGAGGTGAACCATTTTTTTATTAATATTTTTCAGAACTGCCATTGCACTGAAAAAATCAATTATTCACCCAACTCTAATTCCCTCTTCCTTTGTCTGGGCCCGGTGTAGGTGGGCCTAGCACTTTTGAATAGAACCTTGAATTCAATGGAGCTCAGACAATTTATGCCAACAGAGGCCCTCTGAATTCCAAGATGTCTTAGAGTAAGTTAGTCCAGTTATTTTATGAGGCTGGGGGGAGATATGGGAGGGAGTGGGGAGACGAAGAAAGCCAAAGAGAGGAACAAGAATGTGATGCAAGCAAAGAGAATGTGTTTTATTTCTCTCCACCCAGCCAGAAATGATTGCCCTGACTCGGATCAGCCCAAGCATCCCCCATAACTTGGGCTGGGGAGTTTGTTAGATTCATTTTCTTAGCCTGCTTGTTCAAGCTTGTTATTAATCTCTTCGTCAGCTCAACTCGCTGGAAAAAAACATGCCGTCTTAAATAGTTTTCGGGATGAAAATAAATGCCTCATTAAATTAAACATATTAACCTGAGAACAGTATTTATGTCAGATAGACTAATGAATGCCATTATGGGGAACACACAATGGGGCATACAGGAACACAGCTGGCCATTATGCACCCTTCATAAACACTCTCTCGCATGCTCATACTGTAAGAGATTTAGGAAGGGGAAAGCGAGATTCATAGGAATGCCTTCTTCATATATTTGTAATTGCTCCTGATTAATCATGGGTTTCTTATTGCACATCTGCTGCTACACAGCCTCTCTCAGAAAGTCTAGATTGAAGGCCAGAAACACTTTATGTGCCATGATTAAATAGCATCCTCAAGGGCATGGGGAGGGTGCTGTTTGCCCAATTTTTCTGCTGGGGTGGAGTGGGAAGGTCATTGTCTCATTTGCAGACACAACTGTTCATGGGTGCATCGTCCATACAGTATATGAGTTTTCTTTAATAATATGTGGATTGAATTTTGCAAGTAGATTAAGGGTGGGGCTCAGGCAGATCTTTACTTGGGCAACTCTGTAACTCAGGTTGTACAGCAGAGCCCCTCTGCACCATCAGCATTCAGAATTCCCTCTGTTAGACCTTCATGAGCAGGGGCAGTGGTTCTGCTGGAGAGATTTTGGCATAAGAAGCAGCAGTTCTTGGTTCCCTTCCTGGCACTGCTACAGGATCCCGATGTGAGTCTGGGCAAGTCCCAGACTATCCCTTTGCCTCAGTTCCCCTTGGTAAAATGGGGTTAATGGTGCTTCCTTTGTAAACTGTTCAGGACAGAGACTGTCTCTGGTTATGTGTATGTACTGTGCCTATGTCACCCACACACCTCCTGGGTGTGGTGTTCTGTCCCATCTAATGGCACTGAGACCACTTAGCCCTGGTCTAAACTACGAGTTTAGGTCAAATTTAGCAGCGTTAGATTCATAGAATCATAGAATAACAGAGTTGGAAGGGACCTCTGGAGGCCATCTAGTCCAACCCCCTGCCCAGAGCAGGACCAATCCCAACTAAATCATCCCAGCCAGGGCTTTGTCAAGCCTGACCATAAAAACTTCTAAGGAAGGGGATTCCACCACCTCCCTAGGTAACGCATTCCAGTGTTTCACCACCCTCCTAGTGAAAACGTTTTTCCTAATATCCAACCTAAACCTCCCCCACTGCAACTTGAGACCATTACTCCTTGTCCTTTCATCTGCTATCACTGAGAATAGTCTAGATCCATCCTCTTTGGATCCACCTCTCAGGTAGTTAAAAGCAGCTATCAAATCCCCCCTCATTCTTCTCTTCCGCAGACTAAACAATCCCAGTTCCCTCAGCCTCTCCTCATAAATCACGTGTTCCAGGCCCCTAATCATTTTTGTTGCTCTCCGCTGAACACTTTCCAATTTTTTCCACATCCTTCTTGTAGTGTGGGGCCCAAAACTGGACACAGTACTCCAGATGAGACCTCACCAATGTCGAATAGAGGGGAACGGTCACGTCCCTCGATCTGCTGGCAATGCCCCTACTTATACACCCCAAAATGCCATTGGCCTTCTTGGCAACAAGGGCACACTGTTGACTCATATCCAGCTTTTCATCCACTGTCACCCCTAGGTCCTTCTCTGCAGAACTGCTGCCTAGCCATTCGGTCCCTAGTCTGTAGCGGTGCATTGGATTCTTCCGTCCTAAGTGCAGGACTCTGCACTTGTCCTTGTTGAACCTCATCAAATTTCTTTTGGCCCAATCCTCCAATTTGTCTAGGTCCCTCTGTATTCTATCCCTACCCTCCAGCGTATCTACCACTCCTCCCCGTTTAGTGTCATCCGCAAACTTGCTGAGGGTGCAATCCACACCATCCTCCAGATCATTAATGAAGATATTGAACAAAACCGGCCCCAGGACCGACCCTTGGGGCACTCCGCTAGATACCGGCTGCCAACTAGACATGGAGCCATTGATCACTACCCATTGAGCCCGACAATCTAGCCAACTTTCTACCCACCTTGTAGTGCATCCATCCAGCTCATACTTCTTTAACTTGCTGACAAGAATACTGTGGGAGACCGTGTCAAAAGCTTTGCTAAAGTCGAGGAATAACACGTCCACTGCTTTCCCTTCATCCACAGAACCAGTTATCTCATCACAGAAGGCAATTAGATTAGTCAGGCATGACTTTCCCTTGGTGAATCCATGCTGACTGTTCCTGATCACTTTCCTCTCCTCTAAGTGCTTCAGAATTGATTCCTTGAGGACATTCTCCATGATTCTTCCGGGGACTGAGGTGAGGCTGACCGGCCTGTAGTTCCCAGGATCATCCTGCTTCCCTTTTTTAAAGATTGGCACTACATTAGCCTTTTTCCAATCTTCCGGGACTTCCCCTGATCGCCACGAGTTTTCAAAGATAATGGCCAATGGCTCTGCAATCACAGTCGCCAATTCCTTTAGCACTCTCGGATGCAACGCATCTGGCCCCATGGACTTGTGCACGTCCAGTTTTTCTAAATAGTCCCGAACCACTTCTTTCTCCACAGAGGGCTGGCCACCTCCTCCCCATGCTGTGCTGCCCAGTGCAGCAGACTGGGAGCTGACCTTGTTCGTGAAGACAGAGGCAAAAAAAGCATTGAGTACATTAGCTTTTTCCACATCCTCTGTCACTAAGTTGCCTCCCTCATTCAGTAAGGGGCCCACACTTTCCTTGGCTTTCTTCTTGTTGCCAACATACCTGAAGAAACCCTTCTTGTTACTCTTGACGTCTCTTGCTAGCTGCAGCTCCAGGTGTGATTTGGCCCTCCTGATTTCATTCCTACATGCCCGAGCAATATTTTTATACTCTTCCCTGGTCATATGTCCAACCTTCTACTTCTTGTAAGCTTCTTTTTTATGTTTAAGATCTGCTAGGATTTCACCTTTAAGCCAAGCTGGTCGCCTGCCATATTTACTATTCTTTCGACACATCGGGATGGTTTGTCCCTGTAACCTCAATAGGGATTCCTTGAAATACAGCCAGCTCTCCTGGACTCCTTTCCCCTTCATGTTGGTCCCCCAGGGGATCCTACCCATCCGTTCCCTGAGGGAGTCGAAGTCTGCTTTCCTGAAGTCCAGGGTCCATATCCTGCTGCTTACCTTTCTTCCCTGTGTCAGGATCCTGAACTCAACCAACTCATGGTCACTGCCTCCCAGATTCCCATCCACTTTTGCTTCCCCAACTAATTCTTCCTGGTTTGTGAGCAGCAGGTAAAGAAAAGCTCCCCCCAGTTGGCTCCTCTAGCACTTGCACCAGTGCCCTGCACCGCTTCTATGATGAGCTGCATGCCATTCTAGGGAGTGCAGCCACCACTACCCCACCCCTGTGCTTTGACTCCATCAATGGATTATCACACAACAGAGATGCGCATTTTGGGGACGATGAAGATAGCGCACAGCAAGCAAGCGGAGAAACCGTTTTCCCCGAGAGCCATAAAGCTCTCCATAAAGTTCTCCTGGATGTACTCACAAAGCCTTTGCAAAAGGTTTCTGGGGAGGGCAGCCTTATTCTGTCCTCCATGGTAGGACACTTTACCATGCCAGGCCAGTAGCATGTAGTCTGGAGTCACTGCATAACAAAGCATGGCAGCATATGGTCCCGGTGTTTGCTGGCATTCAAGCAACATCCGTTTTTTATCTCTCTGTGTCATCCTCAGGAGAGTGATATCATTCATGGTCACCTGGTTGAAATAGGGTAATTTTATTAAGGGGACATTCAGAGGTGGCCGTTCCTGCAGGGCTGTTTGCCTGTGGCTGAACAGAAATCTTCCCCGCTGTTAGCCACACGGTGGGGGAGGGGTGAAGCGATCATCCCACAGAATTGGGTGGGAGGGGGGTTTAGTTGGGTTTGTGCCGCACATTAACCCAAAAACCTCAGCCCCTCCTATTAAATTGCCAACCCATTTTAAATGGCCAACCCAATGGCTGTTTGGTATGGGAAATGAGGGCACTGCTGTTTGAAACCATTCCCACATGTTATGAAGGTTAAAGAAGCCAAAAGACTATGGCTTACCATGGCTGCCTGCAAGCTGATTCTGTTGCCCGGCCCTGCATGTGTGATCTCTCACACCAAACCGGCAGGCCCTCAATATATGAGGCAAAATGCAACCTTGTACCAAATGCACATGTGCTATGTAATGTTAACAGCAAGGTTCACTGTGAAAGAGTCTACCCATTGTTCTCTAAAATGTGTCTTTTTAACTACTACTCTCCCTTTTTTTCCTCCCGCAGCTGCAAATGTTTCAACGCTCGCACTATCATCTCCTTCCCAGAGGCTAGCAAAGATTAGAAGGCAAAAAACCGCACTCACAATGAAATGTTCTCTAAGCTCCTGCAATCCTCCCGCACTGAAAGAGCCCAGCAGAATGTGTGGAGGCAAAAACATTGTCGCGGGTAGTTCTGGGTACATATCGTCAGGCCCCCCTTCCCTCCCTCCCTCCATGAAAGCAATGGCAGACAATCGTTTCGCGCCTTTTTTCCTGAGTTACCCGTGCAGACGCCATACCACAGCAAGCATGGAGCCCGCTCAGCTCACTGTCACTGTACATCTCCTGAGTGCTGGCAGAAGTGGTACTGCATTGCTGCACAGCAGCAGCTCATTGCCTTTTGGCAGCAGATGGTGCAATAGGCCTGATAAACATTGTCATCATGTCCGAGGTGCTCTTGGCCGCCTCGGGAAGCTTGGTCAGGAGCACCTGGGCAGATATGAGCGCAGGGACTAAAATAGGAGTGACTCGACCAGGTCATTCTCTTTAGTCCTGCTGGCAGTCCTATTGCACCGTCTGCTGGTGAGCAGGCAGGAGATGAGGATGGCTAGCAGTCCTACTGCACTGTCTGCTGCCAGCCAATGATGTAAAAGATAGATGGAGTGGATCAAAACAAGAAATAGACCAGATTTGTTTTGTATTCATTTGCTCCCCCCTCCCTCCCTCCGTCAAATCAACGGCCGACAATCGTTTTGGTGAGGTCTGTCAGGGGCACCTTGAAAAGTTTAATGGAGATTCAGCCCTGCCTGGAATACCAGGGGGAGGGACAGCTCAGTGGGTTGAGCATTGGCCTGCTAAACCTAAGGTTTTGAGTTCAATCCTTGAGGGGGTCATTCTGTGTGACAGTTGTTCTTGTTTCTCCTTGATGTAAAGCCACCCCCTTTGTTGATTTTAATTCCCTGCAAGCCAACCCTGTAAGCCATGTCATCAGTCACCCCTCCCTCCGTCACAGCAACGGCAGATAATTGTTCCGCGCCTTTTTTCCGTGCAGACACCATACCATGGCAAGCATGTAGCCCGCTCAGATCACTGTGGCAATTAGGAGCACATTAAACACCACGCGCATTGTCCAGCAGTATATGCAACACCAGAACCTGCCAAAGCAAAACCGGGCGAGTAGGCGACATCAGCGCGGTGATGAGAGTGATGAGGACATGGACACAGACTTCTCTCAAAGCACGGGCCCTGGCAATGCGGGCATCATGATGCTAATGGGGCAGGTTCATGCCATGGGACGCCAATTTTGGGCCCGGGAAACAAGCACAGGCTGGTGGGACCGCATAGTGTTGCAGGTCTGGGACGATTCCCAGTGGCTGCAAAATTTTGCATGCGTAAGGGCACTTTCATGGAACTTTGTGACTTGCTTTCCCCTGCCCTGAAGCGCCAGAATATCAAAATGAGAGCAGCCCTCACAGTTGAGAAGCGAGTGGCAATAGCTCTGTGGAAGCTTGCAACGCCAGACAGCTACCAGTCAGTCGGGAATCAATTTGGAGTGGGCAAATCTACTGTGGGGGCTGCTGTGATGCAAATAGCCAACACAATCAAAGATCTGCTGATTATCAAGGGTAGTGAGTCTGGGAAATGTCCAGGTCCTAGTGGATGGCTTTGCTGCAATGGGATTCCCTAACTGTGGTGGGGCCATAGACGGAACCCATATCCCTATCTTGGCACTGGAGCACCAAGCTGGCGAGTTCATAAACCGCAAGGGATTTCAATAGTGCTGCAAGCATTGGTGGATCACAAGGGATGTTTCACCAACATCAACGTGGGATGGCCAGGAAAGGTACATGATGCTCGCATCTTCAGGAACTCTGGTCTGTTTCAAAAGCTGCAGGAAGAGACTTTCTTCCCAGACTAGAAAATAACTGTTGGGGATGTTGCAATACCTATAGTTATCCTTGGGGACCTAACCTACCCCTTAATGCCATGTGTCATGAAGCCATACACAGGCAGCCTGGACAGTAGTCAGGAGCTGTTCAACTATAGGCTGAGCAAGTGCAGAATGGTAGTAGAATATGCATTTGGACGTTTAAAGGCGCGCTGGTGCAGTTTACTGACTCAGTTAGATCTCAGTGAAACCAATATTCCCATTGTTATTACTGCTTGCTGTGCGCTCCACAATATCTGTGAGAGTAAAGGGGGGATGTTTATGGTGGGGTGGGAGGTTGAAGCAAATCGCCTGGCTGCTGGTTACGTGCAGCCAGACACCAGGGCAGTTAGAAGAGCACAGGAGGGTGTGGTGCGCATCAGAGAAGCTTTGAAAACCAGTTTCATGACTGGCCAGGCTACGGCCCCCCCTCCTTGGTTCACTCTACTGCCCTGTGTTAGAGGGCTTATTCCTTCACCCACGTACTTCCCTGATCCTTCTTGCATGAACAGAGAGCAACAATACCCAAAGTCCAAAGGTGCAAACAATTCAATGTTTATTGGAGCGAACTTCCAGAAAGCATGATTCCAGTTTCCTTCCTTAGTGTCCCCCTTCCCAGCTTTGACACCACAGAGCCTTACCTGTGTCCCTGTTCCCATTCCCCCACTTAGCAAACCATGATTCCAATTTCCCCACCCCCATTCCCTGTTCCCATTTCCCTCCACACACACCCTTACTTCCTGATTGACTGCAGACTATATAGTAAAACTTGAGTTCTGCTTAGCTATACCTTAACCAATCATTTTACTGAAATTTAACTAACCAATCCTAACATATTGTAACATGATTATTTAACATATTATATCCCACCACCTTAATTAGTTTACACCCAGCAAAATTAATTATACAGCAGACAGAAGCAATCACAGAACCAGACAGAGATTATACAGACAAACAATAGGGAAATGGGGACTACAGTGATAGAACAAACACAGAAATGAGGATTTCACATCCCAGCTATTGATAAGTGAGTTCTTGCCAGACAGGATGCTATCAAACTAAGTTTCCTTTTACATTTTCTAGGCACTTCCCTTTCTCTGGAGGTGATAGGAATTATCAGGACAGGATTGTATTCCTAACAGCCCAATAGCACGTTATTTCAATGTGACTAATTTGGAATGTGAGGATGAGACCGTTCGCTTCCCAGCTTATGGCTGCCTCTGCTGCTTAGCCAAAGAACAGGGCCTCAGACTGTCACAGTAAGAGAAGGACCTTACCCCGGCAGACAGTGATTTTGATTCTTTCTTTCTTTCTTTCTTTCTTTTATACCTCTATAACTAGCTAAGTGATAAGAATACACCTAAATTCTTAGAGTATAGCCCTTTACAGACAGGCCTGAATATCTATATCCTAACACACTGTAAGCTAACCACCCTCCCCTCTTCCCTTTAATCATTGCTTGCAGAGGCAATAAAGTCATTGTTGCTTCACATTCATGCATTCTTTATTAATTCATCACACAAATAGGGGGATAACTGCCAAGGTAGCTCGGGAGGGGTGGTGGAGGAGGGAAGGACAAAGCCACACAGCACTTTAAAACTTATTGAATGCCAGTCTTCTGTTGCTTAGGCAATCCTCTGGGGTGGAGTGGCTGGGTGGCCGGAGGCCCCCCCACCGCATTCTTGGGCATCTGGGTGAGGAGGCTATGGAACTTGGGGAGGAGGGCAGTTGGTTACACAGGGGCTGTAGCGGCGGTCTGTGCTCCTGCCTTTTCTGCAGCTCAACCATACGCTGGAGCATATCAGTTTGATCCTCCAGCAGCCTCATCATTGAATCCTGCCTCCTCTCATCACGCTGCCTCCACCTATCAGCTTCAGCCCGCCACTTACTCTCTTCAGCCCATCACCTCTCCTCCCGGTCATTTTGTGCTTTCCTGCACTCTGACATTGTCTGCCTCCACGCATTCATCTGTGCTCTGTCAATGTGGGAGGACAGCATGAGGTCAGAGAACATTTTATCTGGAGTTCATTTTTTTTGCCTTCTAATCTTCACTAGCCTCTGGGAAGGAGAAGATCCTGTGATCTTTGAAACACATGCAGCTGGTGGATAAAAAAAAAGGGACAGTGGTATTTAAAAAGACATTTTATAGAACAATGGGTACACTCTTTCACAGTAAACCTTGCTGTTAACATTACATACATAGCACATGTGCTTTCGTTCCAAGGTCGCATTTTGCCTCCCCCCAGTGCGTGGCTAGCCCTTCCCCCCTCCCTCTGCCCATGGCTAACAGCGGGGAACATTTCTGTTCAGCCACAGGCAAACAGACCTGCAGGAACGGCCACCTCTGAATGTCCCCTTAAGAAGAGCACCCTATTTCAACCAGGTGACCATGAATGATATCACTCTCCTGAGGATAACACAGAGAGATAAAGACTGAATGTTGTTTGAACGCCAGCAAACATACGCTGCAATGCTTTGTTCTGCAATGATTCCCAAGTACGTGCTACTGGCCTGGAGTGGTAAAGTGTCCTACCATGGTGGACGGAATAAGGCTGCCCTCCCTAGAAACCTTTTGCAAAGGCTCTGGGAGTACATCCAGGAGAGCTTTATGGAGATGTCCCTGGAGGATTTCTGCTCCATCCCCAGACACGTTAACAGACTTTTCCAGTAGCTGTACTGGCTGCGAATGCCAGGGCAAATTAATCATTAAACACACTTGCTTTTAAACCATGTATACTATTTAAGAAGGTGCACTCACCAGAGGTCCCTTCTCCATCTGGCAGGTCCGGGAGGCAGCCTTGGGTGGGTTCGGGGGGTACTGGCTTCACGTCCAGGGTGAGAAACAGTTCCTGGCTGTTGGGAAAACCGGTTTCTCCGCTTTCTTGCTGTGAGCTATTTACAACCACATCATCATCATCATCTTCCTTGTCCCCAAAACCTGCTTCCGTGTTGCCTCCCTCTCCATTGAAGGAGTCAAAGCACATGGTTGGGGTAGTGGTGGCTGAATTCACTCAAATGGCATGCAGCTCATCATAGAAGCAGCATGTTTGGGGCTCTGACCCGGAACGGCCGTTTGCCTCTCTGGTTTTCTGGTAGGCTTGCCTGAGCTCCTTAAGTTTCAAGTGGCACTGCTTCGGGTCCCTGTTATGGCCTCTGTCCTTCATGCCCTGGGAGATTTTGACAAATGTTTTGGCATTTCGAAAATGGGAACGTAGTTCTGATAGCACGGATTCCTCTCCCCATATAGCGATCAGATCCCATTCCTCCCGTTCGGTCCATGCTGGAGCTCTTTTGTGATTCTGAGACTCCATCATGGTCACCTCTGCTGATGAGCTCTGCATGGTCACCTGCAGCTTGCCACACTGGCCAAACAGGAAATGAAATTCAAAAGCTCACGTGCCTTTTCCTGTCTACTTGGCCAGTGCATCTGAATTGAGAGTGCTGTCCAGAGCGTTCACAATGGAGCACTCTGGGATAGCTCCCAGAGGCCAATACCGTCGAATTGTGTCCACACTACCCCGAATTCGACCCGGCAAGGCCGATTTCAGCGCTAATCCCCTTGTCAGGGGTGGAGTAAAGAAATCAGAGCCCTTTAAGTCGAAATAAAGGGCTTCGTCGTGTGGACAGGTGCAGGGTTAAATCGATTTAATGCTGCTAAATTCGACCTCAACTCCTAGTGTAGACCAGGGCTCTGTCTCCTCTAACAGCCTTAGCTAACAGCTGGTTGGCTATTAGCTCATGCGGTAGAGGCTCATGCACTAAGCTCTAGAGGTCCCAGGTTCAATCCTAACCACGAGGCTCTGTCAGTGTTACAGGTGGGGGTCATCCAGGATTTCAACTGGGAAGTCTCTGAAGCTTGAGACACGCCCCCTCAGCTAGGGGAAGTATGTAACCCACCAACCTACTGGGTGTCATGTTCTGTCCCATCTAGTGGCACTGAGACAAAATGAGCCTACTCTACAGCCTTAGCTAACAGTCAGTTGGCTTTTAGCTCATGTAGCAGAGCAAGGGTCAGCAACCTTTCAGAAGTGGTGGGCTGAGTCTTCATTTATTCACTGTAATTTATGGTTTCGCATGCCATTAATACATTTTACATTTACAGGGACTGGCGGATGGAACCCCAGGCCAGCAGCGGGCTGAGCTGCTTAGCCCACTGCCGGTCTGGGGTTCCATCTGCCGGCCCCACTCAGCCCGCTGCCAACCCGGGGTTCTGTCCATCCAGGCCGGCAGTGGGCTGAGCGGGGCCGGCTGCCGGAACCCCAGGCCAGCAGCAGAGTGCCACTGTAAATCAGCTCGCATGCCGCCTTTGGCTACGCATGCCATAGGTTGTCAGCCCCTGTGGTAGAGGCTCATGAACTGAGCTTCAGAGGTCCCAGGTTCAATTCTGCCCACCAACAACCGGGATCTGTTGGTGTTACACCTAGTACAATGGGGTCCTGATCTCAGTTGGCACACTCCAGGTGTTACTAGAATAAAAATAACAATTTTTAAATGACTGTTTATCTTTGTTTATTTCAGTGCAGATGGGCCAATCTGCCCCTCTTTGTCTAGGTACCCATCTGGTCCCAATTATTGTCATCTCTGAGCCTCACACAAATATGAATGAAACCCCCCTGCCTCACTTCCCCAAGGAAAGTATTAATAACCCTGTTTTACAGATGGAGAACTGAGGTGCAGAGATCGGGGCCAACATTTCCAAACCTGGTACCTAACATTCATTGAAGTCAGTTGGGAGTAGCCAGTGCCCAGCATCTCTACAAACCACTTTTATTTAGGGGGACAAATATGGATTTAGGAAACTAACTTTTGGCACCCTGGTTTGAAACTTTTGGCTTATGTGACTTGCCTAAGGTAACCCAAGGAGCCTGTCGCACAGCCAGGAATTGCAGCCACATCTCCTGAGTCCCTGCCCAGGGCATTAACCATAAGATGCTGGATGATCTTTAAGAACGAAGTAGTGCACTATGCTATGAACCATTGATACTGCATGGTTATCTCCAAACAGTTGTGTGTTGGATCATGTGTTATAAGATTATAGAAGTTAAAGACCTATTAGATCACGTGTGCATTTTCCTTGCCCCAATGCATGATTGTTTCTTATTCTGTATTTTCCAGTGCTTTGCCCAGTCTAGTTTTAAAAGTTCCTCTATTGTACCCTTGTATCATTCAGTTTCCTGCACAACACACCCACGTACAGAAATACAGCTTGTACTGCTGTTATTTTGTATGTACCCAGGATCCACATTTGCACAGGTACCTCCAAACACAGGGGTACTTCAGAGAGAGTAAAGGGTGTTTTACCAACCTAACCCAGATTCTTTTTCAACATTTTATCCATCTTTGGGATGAGTTTTCTCTTGACACAGAGCATCACTTCCACAAACGAAAAGGAACATAAAAGTCAAGGCTCAGCTTTGCTCTTCCAGCAGAAATCTTCAAAGCGGAGTAATTTTTTATCTACCTGTCTCTAACACTTTACATTTAAGATCTCTGGGGCAGTGACTGCCTTTTTATTCCATGTCTGAACAACAGGTAGAAAAAGTGGGCCCTGATTCCTGATTTGGGCATCTATCTAAGGTACTTATATAGCCCATTTACCTTATTATCTGAAAGCCTGATAAGACCACTGAGGTAGGGAACTGACATTATTTGAGCCTGGTGAAATTTTTCTGTCACAATTTATTTCAGCCAAAAATGCAGATTCAAGGAGACCAAAACATTTTGCGAATTTGTATCCAACATTCCAAATTATTTTGGTTGGGGGGAAAAAAAAAGAGGGAGAAAATCTGAAAGATTTTGATCTTTCTACTTGAAACAAAATTGATTTTATTTTTTTAAAAGTAAAAAAAAACCCCCTCAAAAATGAAACTAAATGACCCCAAATGATTTTGTTTTAACTTTTTTGGTTCATCAAAAATTTTTAAAAATTTCCATTTTGGGTTGAGCCAAAATAATATTTTGTTTGTTCAGCCACCGAACCAAAACATCGGATATTTGCACAGTTTTAGCCTTATCCTCATTTTACACAGGGGAACTGAGGTATAGAGAGACTACATGACTTGCCTTAGGACACACAGAAAGCCTGTTGCAGAGAATAGAATAGAACAAGGCTCTCCCAACTTCTAGGCTAGTGCACTAACCACTGCACCAGCCTCATTCCCTCTGGAACTACTCAAATACAATTTAATTGTAATATCCAGATTGTACTGGAGTTGCAATTCACTGCACCCTCCCTCACCTCACCTGGTGCCTTTTTCCTTTACCAGTCATAGATTTATCAGTTGTATTTAGATGCCGCTCAGAGGGAGGAAGGAATGGACGAAAATGGAATGAAGAGAGTGCCAATGATAATATCATAATGCCATGCTATTGTCCTCTGGGGTATTGAATTAAAGGCTTCCACAAAGTCGCCTAACATAACACATTAACAGGTTCCACATAGGAAACTGAGAGCTTCTGTTACTGTGGTAATAGGATCTGTAAACACAGCCACAGAAAAAACACAGAGACCCTGCTCTTCCTCCCACTGGTGTCAAAGGGAAAATTCCCATTGCCTTCAGTGGGGGAAGAATCAAGCCCACACCCATCAGAAAAACTGCCACCCATGAAAAATCAACAAAGTCTCTTCAAATTAGCAAGAAGCCTCAAGCCGCTCTGGGCCTGCTTCAGATTGTTCAGCCTCAATCCTTTTTATTGAGCCTCACTTGCAAAGGAAGGAGTCATTAAGATGCTTAGCCTTTCCTAGTCCTGCACAGAGGCGAATGGGGATAGGCTTCAAGTGCCTCGCTGGTGTTTCATGAGAATCTTGGTAATTAGGTAGTAACAGTGCTGCCCATGCAAAGCTCAGCTTCATGACTGCACTCTGTCCTTGTCTCTTTCATCAGCTTCCCCTTCCTTTAGCTGTCACATCATTTCATGCAGAAGTAGTTAGTACATAAGAATGGCCATACTGGGACAGACCAATGGTCCAGCTAGCCCAGTATCCTGCCTTCCAACAGTGGCCGGTGTCGGATGCTTCCAGGGGAATGAACAGAACAGGGCAATTTTTGCATGATCCATCCCGTCATCCAGTCCCAGCTCCTGGCAGTTGTACAAACCAGTATCAGGCAAAATACTGACTCTATTGAAGTTAAGCTGCCAATGACTTCACTGGGGCCAGGATTTCACCCCATCTCTCCAGGGAACTACAACTTTAGACATGGTCCTGAGTATAGACATGCCAGCCGTGATCCTGGGCTCCAGCTGAGCCAGAGCAGAGGGGTAAGAAACCTGTTTTCTCCCACCTTTGTGCTCTCTCAATCCCTGGGGTATCAGGAGCTTGTTCAGCCCCCAGCACAAGTTAGAGCAGCCTCAATGTTGTCCTAATTTCTGCCAGCTGGCAACAGCTGGGGCCATTACACCAGTGGGGGCTTGTTAGAGCATAGCACTGCTTCACCTATGCCACCTCCCCCCAGCATCTCCTGACATGCCCTCTTCAGCTGGGCACATCTGGAATTCAACAGAGCTCCAGCCATACTACTTCCCCAAGCCATGCTGAGACATGCCCCCATGCAAAGGCTCTACCCCACTAAGGGATTTGTCCCTGCGGGAGAAAACCTTAGCTGGCCAATGACACTGGCTTAACACCCCTTTGCTCTGCCAGATCAGCCAAAAGAGGCTGGATAGAGACCCAGGACCTAGCAAATCAATGACAGAGATACACTCCATTGACTTCCATTCTTATGATCGCTGAGGATGTCACCAAATACAGCTCTTGATGTGGAGACTCATGTTTTCTCATTGACATCACACAAAACCTAACTCAGAATGGTCCCTGGATCAGATCCTGCACCCACCCCCCTCTTGCCATGCCCCCTGGGATAAACTATTATGACACCTTGTAACAGGGTTCACTCACCACTATGGCGCCTCCTGCTGGCTGTCTTGGGAATTAGCTCTGCATGTTAGTCTACGGGTGGTGCCTCGCCGCCATCACTCCTGCTCTAAGACCTACGTCTCTTCAAGGACCATGGCATCATCTTCAGTGACACAGCGCTCCGGCCGTGTCACACACTGTGCTCCCCGCTTTCAGGGGACCTGCAATCCTCTGTTCAGCCACTTCCTTTAGTGGCTACTGCAGTGAATTATCTGGCCACTTCCCTGTGGCCCCAGCATCCTCTTTACCCTTGCCTCAGGGCCTCAGCCTGCAAACCCCAGCAGCCAGCCAGGAGCTGTCTCTCACTCCCCCGGTCCCTGCTAGCAGCACTGCTCTGTGCAGAGTGCTGGCGGTTCTCTCAGCCCTCCAGAGACGCAGTCCTTCCTCCCTGCACTCCCAGCAAAGAACTGTTCTCCTCTGCCCTGCAGATCCCTTTTTATATGGGCCTTCTTGGACCTGATTGGCTGCTCCCCTCAGCCATTCTCTGATTGGCTGCCTTCTGCACAGCCTCCCTTAGGGCTCTATTAATGCCTCAGAGCCCGTTGTGAGGCAGGCTCCCCATCACACACCTGTGTAAAAAAGGACAGACATTACTTATTTTTCAGTACGCTAGAAGCCTTCTAGAGTCCAAATGTTGTGTGCAATACTGATTAAGCCTGGATAATAGGGCTACAAAATACAGGAGGAAATTTTCAATGTGACTGAAAACCATGGAGGACAGAACATTTAGCTAAATGGGAATTTTAGATACATGAAGTTTAACACCACTTCACTCGTATAATCAGTGGATTTCCAAGCACTTGAGGTATTATTACTCTCATTTTATAGATTGGGAAACTGAGGCACAGAGGGTGTAAGTGCCAGGAAAAGAGCCCAGATCTTTGCAGTCGCATTACCCTATCCACCTGGCTATACTTCTTCACTACAACGATAATGATTAATAGTGGATGTAAAAAGCACTATAGATTACTGATTTGTGTTGCTTTAAATATATTCCCCCATCAAAGGAACACGGCTCCTTCAGAACTCTTCCATTTCAGTTACAGTACGGCACCCGTTTAGTTGTTATATAAAATGAAGCTGTCTTGGGGAAACTGATTAGTTTGGGGGACTGGGAATATGAGATATGGAGCCCATTCCATCTGTATTGCTGGCTGGATCCAACCCAGGATGATAGGAGCAGAGCAAGTTAAGTACTAGGCCAGATCTTTGGGTCTGTCTTTTGTGCACCCAGTGCAGCTCAGGCTGGTTAGAGCATGTGGGAGAAAGGTGGATTTAAGCCATAGTTGCACCCGTCACTGCTAGGGTCAGCCCACATTAGTCAGCTTAGAGTAATCTAAAAGTTATACCAGGGGCCCATGGTTCCAAGGGATCATAATGGCAGCCGAAGAGTTGGAGGGCTGTAGGGTCACGCCCCCCTGAACCTAGCCACTCCCCCTGCATTGGAAGCCAGGACTAGGAATCAGGGTGAAATTGCAGCCATTCCAGCAGCTCTACATTAGCTGACGCTCCACCTGCAGTAGAGGAACCCGCCACTAGCTGGATGAGTAGGGCTGAGACACCTCCATGCCAGGGAACCAATGCAAAGCTGTCCTAATCTTGGATGGGATCTCACCTACAGTTCTCCATCCTTCATTGGAACTCTGAGGGGCTTCTCACTCCTCCCATGTTTACAGTCCTTTAATATTCATGAACACACATGTGAATGGATGCTTTTTGGCATGAATTCTTGGGTTCTCTGTGTACCAGAGTGGTCCTCTGGCAGAAAACTGCTCTAATTGTTCCAGCTGCCAATAGCCCCAAGGGGTCAATCCAGAAACTAAGGATTGCTTGGGGCATAGGGTGGGGGATGGAGGGAAGACTTGATCATGTCACCTTATCTCCCAGCCACACCCTCTTACCCTGGCAGCCAGGAGGGCAATGGCATTAAAGCAACTATGCTCTGTGGTATGCACTGTGTCCCTACATTGAGGGATCATCCATCTTCAGCTGATGGAGCTGCATAAAGTTGCCAGAATGATGCTGTGGATCGGGACCTTAGTACAGACTGAGTTACGTGACTCCCAGCGGTTACGCAAAGTATTTCCTTCATTCCACCTTGGTTTAACTCACCACATGTGATGAGTCATTTACCACTTGGTAATATATCTAATTTCCACAGGCCTGATGTGGTGGAGGTGTTTGGTTTTTTTAATTGATCCTTCCAAGCAAAATATCCTTTGGAGAAATGAAATAATCATTGCCACGGCCTAACTGAATTCCACCACATCAACTGGAGGAAAATAATCCACTTGAAACATGAAACAAGAGCGGAATGAAAAGCTTTTGCATGATGTGGTGAAAGAGAGAACACAGTGTGAGACACAAATAGCTGTATTGCACTGAGCACTTTTATCCAAATGGGAAAAAAAATATTTTACTTAGAGTCATTTTCTCAGTTTCCCCACACTCACACACACAAACACACGTTTCCTTTTACAGGGTATGGGAAATAATCTAGCTGTCCCTCTGGGAACGGGATTCAAGTTGTGTGAAACTTAACAGGTCTAAGTTAATAGGGGACCGATGGAATTTTGTCCTCTTGTTTCGGTCCATGACTGTTTGCTCTCACTGAATTTTACTGTGTAGTTTGGGTTTAAATGAGTCTCCACTATTTGGAATTTCCAATAGGGGACACACACATACACACACACACACACACACACAAAATCATAGACTCATAGGGCTAGAAGGGACCTCAAGGATCATCTAGTGTAACCCTCGGCCAAGATACTCCATTTGGTTGTATCTAAACCATCCGAGACAGAGGATTATCCAGCCTCCTTTGGAAAACCTCCAGTGAAGGAGATTGCATGACTTCCCTAGGCAGTTTGTTCCATTGTCCTACTGTTCTTACAGTTAGGAAGTTTTTCCTGAGATTTAATCTAAATTTGCTGTGCTGTAGTTTGAACCTGTTGCCTCTTGCCCTGCCCTTTGTGGCAAGAGGGAACATTTTTTCTCCATCTTTTTTATCGCAGCCTTTTAAATATTTGAAGACTGCTGTTATGTCCCCCTTTAATCTCCTCTTTTCCAAACTAAACATACCCAGTTCCTTCAGCCTTTGATCATATGGCTTGTATATTCCATCCCTTTGATCATCTTTGTCCCTCGCCTCTGGATCCTTTCCAGTATCTCTACATCATTTCTATACATTGGTGAATAAAATTGGATGCAGTACTCAGCTGAGGATGAACCAGCACTGAGTACAGTGGTAATATCACCTCCATGACTTCTATGCCTCTATTAATGCAACTTAAAATTGCATTTGCTTTTTCTGCAACAGCATCACATTGCTGACTCATGTTGAGGTTGTGATCCACCACAACTCCCAGACCCTCCTCAGCAGGGCTGTTACCAAGCCAATTATCTCCTATTCTATATTTGTGCGTTTGGTGGTGAATATCATTTTGTTGTCTATAGCCCAGTTCTCCAATTTATCAAGATCCCTTTGAATTTAGATCTATCCTCCAAAATGTTTGCCTGAGCCCCAGTGTCTACACAGCAATTTTACAGACCCACAGCCTGAGCCCCGTGAATCCAAGCCAGATGAGCTTTGCACCCACCCTATTCGCTGGTCACTTATTTGGGCAAAGCTCACATTGATGGGCCAGATCCTCAGTGCAAATTGGTATCCTGACAGGACACAGATTCATACCAGACCCAATGTGTTCGACAGGAGTTTTGACTGGGTAAGCAGGACTGAATAAGGACTGCAGGATCTGACTCCATGGGCCAAATTCAGCAATGATTCAGTTACAGAAGGTGGATGAAATTACATATCAGAGGACCAGACTCTACTATCTTTGACACCAGGAGCCACCACTTCCCTGGCATTAGTGGAGCTCCTTTTGGTTTCTCAGGGTGTGAGAGGACAACCAAGTCATAGAATCATAGAATAACAGAGTTGGAAGGGACCTCTGGAGGCCATCTAGTCCAACCCCCTGCCCAGAGCAGGACCAATCCCAACTAAATCATCCCAGCCAGAGCTTTGTCAAGCCTGACCTTAAAAACTTCTAAGGAAGGGGATTCCACCACCTCCCTAGGTAACGCATTCCAGTGTTTCACCACCCTCCTAGTGGCCTTCTTGGCAACAAGGGCACACTGTTGACTCATATCCAGCTTCTCGTCCACTGTCACCCCTAGGTCCTTCTCTGCAGAACTGCTGCCTAGCCATTTGGTCCCTAGTCTGTAGCGGTGCCTTGGATTCTTCCATCCTAAGTGCAGGACTCTGCACTTGTCTTTGTTGAACCTCATCAGATTTCTTTTGGCCCAATCCTCCAATTTGTCTAGGTCCCTCTGTATCCTATCCCTACCCTCCAGTGTATCTACCACTCCTCCCAGTTTAGTGTCATCCGCAAACTTGCTGAGGGTGCAATCCACACCATCCTCCAGATCATTAATGAAGATATTGAACAAAACCGGCCCCAGGACCGACCCTTGGAGCGCTCCGCTTGATACCGGCTGCCAACTAGACTCAGCTTACTGCTGCACAAGGAACCATGCACTATGCTCCCAGAAGCCCGAGCAACACACACAGGGGAGCGCAGCACAAGGGAGGGCACAGGACTCAGGCAGGGCTTTGCAGTGTGACTAGACTAGGCTAGGCTAACCGAGTGGCTCAGGCCTGGCTGCTCGTCACCCAGACTAACTCTGCAGTCAAGACCTAGCCAAAGGGATTTTTCCCATAGCTACCCTGTCTCCCCTTCCAGCCCCTTGTGAAATCCGCATTGGTAGAACTCTAGGGAGTGGTTTCATTACCTGCATTCCTTGCAGGTTTAATCTTTAGTTTCTACCAAGAGTACAGGTAGCCTATGCAACTCTTTTTTTTTTTTTTTGTGCTACCTGCAGCTCTCTGGTTGAAGGAAGTTGGCAGCTGCCTTGTGCCATAACTTCCCGCAGAGCTGAGTTCCCTTTGCTGGGTCCTGACAGACACACTAAGCTGAATCTAGCCCCCAGATAGTCTAATAGTCATTGACATTCTGTAGGCAGTAAAGTATACCCAGCTGCTGAACAATGTAAACGTTTCCATTCTGTTCTGCAGAGTGTATCACTTATTGCCTTGCTTAATGTATTTCTCATTCATCTACGTATTTTTGCTACTATTCTGACAAAATAATACACTGGGGAATTTGGAAAGTGTTTTGCTCCAGCTCAGTGACTGATTCTGGCATTATCATCTGTATTAAAGAGTAATATTTAGACGTGATTGAATTTTTTTTTTAAATTAATGGATGTTCTTGAAATTTCAAAGTTCTTTCCATTTTGCAGGGTGTGAAGTGGCCCCATTTTGCATTTTTTCAAAAGTGTTTGGGGGAGATTTTTCAATCAACATTTCTATAAAAATCATCAATGCTGTGACTGACATCTTCTCTTTGCAGTGTTGTTGTAGCCACACTGGTCCCAGGACATTGGAGAGACAAGGTGGGTGAGGTCATATCTTTTATGGGACCAACTTCTGTTGGTGAGAGAGACACGCTTTTCACTCCACAGGTCTGGAGCCCTGTCTTCAGGTCTGGAGAAGAGATCTGTGTTGCTCAAAAGTGTCAGGGCCCTAACAAGGCCAGTGGGGAACCAAGAGTCAGAGCAGGGTCAAGTTTGAGACTGGGAGCAGCGGAGAAGTTCACAGTCAGGCTCCAGGCCAGGGTCGATACCAAAAGGCAGAGTCCCAATCAGGTTTCAGGGTCTGGGTGAGGGGCAAAGTCCAAATCAAGCCAAAGTCAAAGCCAGGACTTCAGGAGCAGGAATGATCATTGCAACTACAGGAGATCCATGCTGTTGCCTGGATCCTTTCTAAAGCATCCCTTGTGTTTAAAAAGGGCAGGGAGCCAATCAGGGACCGTAAGGCTGCTGCCTGTCAGACCCTTTAAGGCGGGACTTCCCAGGGTCTGTGTCTCCAGCAGGTTGTGGGTAGTAGGCCACAGATGCGTTACTGGTGCTGGGTGGCAGCTCTTCAGGCCTGGGTTCTTGGCTCTCTGGACTTCACATGAAGCTTGTCTCTCTCACCAACAGAAGTTGGTCCATCAAAAGATATGACCTCCCACACCTTGTCTCGCTACTGCAACGTTCCATGTACCAAAAATTGTATTACTGGTAAATGACAAATTTCAACAATTATTTAGATAACATTTTCACACAAAAAAATGATGAAAAGCCACAAGAAAGTCCATAAAAACAAGAGTGAGAAATCAACTTTTTTAAATGAAATTTTCCACTAGGAAAAACTTTTGATTTGAAAAATTTCCACAAGCTCTAGTAACATTGTGACTTCTCATTGTAATGTACAAGGCCATGAAAGCTTTTTTTATGTAGCCACATTTATTACCAGGACTGGTAAACTGTTTCCGATCAGTTAGGAACAGACCTTGCCAATCTCCCCTTCCTCCCACCCCCAGGTTTTTATGTAAAAAAACCCATATAACTCTTCCCTCCCCACCCCCATTTCTGAGTTCTGACTGTAATTGGAAGTAGAAGTTCCAAAATAACATGAATGATGCTGGTCTTGAGTATCCCCGCCTTAAACAAACTCAGGAAGCGCCATGTATCCCACAAGATAGTCTAGTCTCATGAGATTCCCCAACTCAGTTTTCAGGGCTGCTACCGCTCATGATTTTATCTCATCTTCCACTTTCTAGTGTTTTTCTTTAAGACTGAGATGCCAGAATCATGATATCGCATGAGAATTTCATACGTGAAGGAGAGTTTTAGCCCTCCAGGTTGCAGAAGAAAGCTTGAATACATGAAGACCCTCATCATAAAGCAAATTAAAAAGCCTCGAGTTATTTTTTTTTAAGGGTATGATTTTTTGGCCAGTCTTGTGATTTTGATGCTCTGGACTCATGCTTGTTGAATGTTTGGCATTGGCAATACGGCGCTTTGTAGACCCAGGAACAGTTCAATAGTTTGAATAGTTCAGACATCTGAGTCACACCACAGGGCTTCTCCCCAGGTTAACAAGCACTCGCTGCCATGCCCAGCCTCCTTGAAGCAGGTTTATTTCTCCCAACATGAGCACATAACAGTTCCTTGGCTCACCCTTTATCCTAGGGTTTTATGGCCTCCCCTCCTAAGAGTCTCTGCTAATCCTGCTTCTTGAAAATTTCCAGTCCCAGCCAGCTCCCTTCTTACAGCCAGTTCTCAAACAGCCAGCTCTGCTCCCCTTCTGGAAAGCTGGCCCCAGATCTACCTCCCAAAGCACCTGGCTTCTTGTTGCAGGGACCCACCACTACAGTTAGCTCCCCTCCTCTGTGGTCCTCTCCCCATGCACAGCCTACCCCAATCCTTCTTGCCCTCTGACAGGCCTTTCCATCCCTAGGTATACCCTGCCGCTTTCAGTTGACTTAGCTGGGCCCACCTGCTCTGACACAGGGGAGCTGGGCATGGTCTGTTCACAGGGGTCAGCTGCCCTGTGACAATCTGGCTTTTCAATTAGAGATGGGTGCATGGGGATATCTAGACTGCAATCATAGGCTGTGGTTGACGCTTGAGTAGACATATAGCCGAGCTAGCTTCAGTCTAGCTAGCTTGGGTCTGGGAGCAGTGAAGCCACAGCAGCATGCACTTACAGCAAGCTAGTCCCGGGAGTAGTTACCCACCATTCTGTACAGGCATGTACAGGCCATGCTGAAGCACAGGCTGTGTGGCTTCACAACTCTGGGACCTGAGCTAATTGGATTAAAACTAGCTCAGGTATGTCCCCCTGGGTTGCAACCACACTTTAGGATTGCTGCTAGACAAACCCTCAGATGCAAAGTTCAGATCTAAACTCTTCCAGCATCTGAAGGTGCATGAATGCAGGGATATGAGTCGAGCCCGTCTCTGGGTTCTTTATATGGTACATCAACTGCCAATTATATTTTGTAGCAAGGTGTTCTATTTTTAACATGTCATTGAAAATACAAGACTGCGCAAGCTTATGTACAAGCCTAAATCAGGTCATTATAACTATAAACATACCTGATCATATCTGCAGCTGCTCTCTCTTCCGTGGACACGCAACATTTGCAAGTGTGCCAGTTTATACCCACATTTACGTGTGCAAGATGGGTGGTTGTGTGATTGCCGCCGCCTTGGCTGTGACACCGGGAGTGAACTGGGGAACTTCCAGAGCTAAAAGTGGGAGCTGCTCCAGCTTGACCTAATCACCCCTAGTTGGGGCTTTGATAGATTCCTGTCTTCTGTGGTTGGACCCAGAGGCTACGTCCATGCTGCACACCACCGGTGGTAGCATGTAGGGTAGATGTTGCTCCATGACGCAGTGAAAAGCAGGTTGCATCCACACTGTGGTGTGTAGCTACACATCTCAGCAAAAGGCTTTGGCATGGGGAAGGAAGCAGGGAATGACTCCGGCAAGAGGAAACTGCCAGAGCCTCCACCTGCTGCATTCCTCTTGCCAGAGCCTTTGTCCTCTGCCAGAGTCTTTCCCCATTGCTGGAGTCTTTCCTTGCAGCAGGGAAAGTCTCTGGCAGCAGGGAGGCAGCAGAACGCTACACTGCTAAAAATAGCAGCGTAGATGAAGGAGGCATTGCCTGGACATGTAGAGAGCTCTGTAGGGCATGTACCCTAAGGGTGCAGGCATGTCTTTACTCTACTTGTGTAAGCAGTGTCTCACCATCTACACTGGTATTTATCCCCAGGCTAGGGGGCTATATCGCGTATGTACTCTAAGGAGCGTGTAGTCTAGACATACCCAGAGTAGCACCTGTAACACACACTCACCAGTGGTTACAGTTGCACATCTAACGGCTGTATTTGCATCAGTAAGTACAGGGCTTTTATTGCAAAGTGGATGGCGGGAAACTCACACTCATGTACAAAATGGAGGTGGAAACTCTTGGACACCCATTGGTCATTTGGCCAGCATTCTGAACCCTCTGAGGAGCCAGGCAAGAGGAATAATGTCTCAAAATACATTAAGCCTTTTATGTTCCAAAACAATTGTGCATTGGAACCGGTTGTGGTGCTCATTTAAATTCTAGTAACCATGTTACAGGAGGAAGCAAGTGCCAGACACATGATAACCCATATGCCCAACTAAATCTACTCCGAGTTGATTAAGTTACAGTCAAGGAGAACTGCAAATCAATCTGTTCAGACTTGCTCATAGAAATATGACATGCTAGGGGTGACACAACTTAATTCCAATTCCATCAATAACTCTCATGAGAAGGAGATGAGTATATCATATGACTGCTCAGAGCTCCAGTATGAAACTGCAGAAAAGAGTCTGAGAGTCTCTGGATTAAGTTTAGAAGTATGAGCAAGAAGAGTGATGTTGTGGTGGGAGTCTGCTATGGACCACCAGACCAGGGGGATGAGATGGACAAGGCTTTCTTCGGGCAACTAATAGAAGTTACTAGATCACAGGCCCTGGTTCTCACAGGGGACTTTAATCACCCCAATATCTGCTGGGAGAGCAATACAGCAGTGCACAGACCAATCCAGGAAGTTTTGGGAAAGTGTAGGGGACAATTTCCTGGTGCAAGTGCTGGAGGAACCAACTAGGGGCGGAGCTCTTCAGTGTTGCTCACAAACCGGGAAGAATTAGTAGGGGAAGCAAAAGTGGATGGGAACCGGGGAGGCAGTGACCCATGAAATGGTCGAGTTCAGGATCTGACAAAAGGAAGAAAGGAGAGCAGCAGAATATGGACCCTGGACTTCAGAAAAGCAGACTTTGACTCCCTCAGGGAACTGATGGGCAGGATCCTCTGGGAGAATAACATGAGGGGGAAAGGAGTCCAGGAGAGCTGGCTGTATTTTTAAGAATCCTTATTGAGGTTGCAGGAACAAACCATCCCGATGTGTAGAAAGAATAGTAAATATGGCAGGCGACCAACTTGGCTTAACAGTGAAATCCTTCCTGATCTTAAATGCAAAAAAGAAGCTCACAGGAAGTGGAAGCTTGGACAAATGACCAGGGAGGAGTATAAAAATATTGCTCAGGCATGCAGGAATGAAATCAGAAAGGTCAAATCACAATTGGAGTTGCAACTAGCAAGGGATGTTAAGAGTAACAAGAAGGGTTTCTGCGGGTATGTTAGCAACAAGAAGAAAGTCATGGGAAGTGTGGGCCCTTTACTGAATGAGGGAGGCAACCTAGTGACAGAGGACGTGGAAAAAGCTAATGTACTCAATGCTTTTTTTGCCTCCGTCTTCACGAACAAGGTCAGCTCCCAGACTACTGCACTGGGCAGCACAGCATGGGAAGGAGGTGACCAGCCCTCTGTGGAGAAAGAAGTGGTTCGGGACTATTTAGAAAAGCTGGACGAGCACAAGTCCATGGAGCCAGATGCGTTGCATCCGAGGGTGCTAAAGGAGTTGGTGGATGTGATTGCAGAGCCATTGTCCATTATCTTTGAAAACTCATGGCGACTGGGGGAGGTCCCGGGTGACTGGAAAAAGGCTAATGTAGTGCCCATCTTTAAAAAAGGGAAGGAGGAGGCTCCGGGGAACTACAGGCCAGTCAACCTCACCTCAGTCCCTGGAAAAATCATGAAGCAGGTTGTTAGAGAGCTTATTCCTTCACTCTCCCACTTCCCTGGTCCTTCTCGCATGAACAGAGAGCAACAATACCCGAAGTCCGAAGGTGCAAACAATTCGATGTTTATTGGGGTGAACTTCCAGCAAGCTTAAATACAAGTTCCTTTTTCCTTATTTTCGAATCCCAACTTACTTCCTGTTTGCCCCTAATTTATATAGTAATATTCTTAGCTATACCTTAACCAATCATTCTACTGAAATTTAACTAACCAATCCTAACATATTGTAACATGATTAGCTAACCAATTATATCCCACCACCTTAATTAGATTACACCCAGCAAAATTAATTATACAGCAGACAGAAGCAATCACAGAACCAGACAGAGATTATACAGACAAACAATAGCAAAGTGGGAACTATAATGACAAAACAATACAGAAGTGAGGATTTCACATCCCAGCTATTGATAAGTGAGTTCTTGCCAGACAGGATGCTATCAAACTAAGTTTCCTTTTACATTTTCTAGGCACTTCCCTTTCTCTGGAGTTGATAGGAATTATCAGGACAGGATTGTATTCAGGACAGGATTGTATTCCTAACAGCCCAATAGCACTTTCTTTCAATGTGACTAGTTTGGAATGTGAGGATGTGACTGTTCGCTTCCTGGCTTATGGCTGCCTCTGCTGCTTAGCCAAAGGCCTTAGCCTAAGCACAGGGCCTCAAACTGTCACAGTAAGAGAAGGCCCTTACACCAGCAGACGGTGATTTTGATTCTTTCTTTTATACCTCTAGAACTAGCCAAGTGATAAGAATACCCCTAACTTCTTAAAGTACAGGCCTTTACAGACAGGCCTGAATATCTATATCCTAACACAGGTCTTCAAGGAATCAATTTTGAAGTACTTCGAGGAGAGGAAAATGATCAGGAAAGTCATGCCTGACTAACCTAATTGCCTTCTATGATGAGATAACTGGCTCTGTGGAGGAGTGGAAAGCAGTGGATGTGTTATTCCTTGACTTTAGCAAACCTTTTGATACGGTCTCCCACAGTATTCTTGCCAGCAAGTTAAAGAAGTATGGGCTGGATGAATGGACTATAAGGTGGATAGAAAGCTGGCTAGATCGTCGGGCTCAATGGGTAGTGATCAATGGCTCCATGTCTAGTTGGCAGCCGGTATCAAGTGGAGTGCCCCAACAGTCGGTCCTGGGGCTAGTTTTGTTAAATATCTTCATTAATGATCTGGAGGATGGCGTGGATTGCACCCTCAGCAAGTTTGCAGATGATACTAAACTGGGAGGAGTGGTAGAAATGCTGGAGGGTAGGGATAGGATACAGAGGGACCTAGACAAATTAGAGGATTTGTAATCTGATGAGGTTCAACAAGGACAAGTGCAGAGTCGTGCACTTAGGTTGGAAGAATCCCATGCACTGCTACAGACTAGGGACCGAATGGCTAGGCAGCAGTTCTGCAGAAAAGGACCTAGGGGTTACAGTGGACGAGAAGCTGGATATGGGTCAACAATGTGCCCTTGTTGCCTAGAAGGCTAATGGCATTTTGGGATGTATAAGTAGGGGCTTTGCCAGCAGATCGA
This sequence comes from Chelonia mydas, assembly GCF_015237465.2. Lineage (NCBI taxonomy): Eukaryota > Metazoa > Chordata > Testudines > Cheloniidae > Chelonia > Chelonia mydas. The sequence continues at coordinate 13,988,270 of NC_051259.2, read as the reverse complement.
GGGATGTGATCATTCCCCTCTATTCGACATTGGTGAGGCCTCATTTGGAGTACTGTGTCCAGTTTTGGGCCCCACACTACAAGAAGGATGTGGAAAAATTGGAAAGAGTCCAGCAGAGGGCAACAAAAATGATTAGGGGGCTGGAGCACATGACTTATGAGGAGAGGCTGAGGGAACCAGGATTGTTTAGTCTGCAGAAGAGAAGCATGAGGGGGGGATTTGATAGCTGCTTTCAGATACCTGAAGGGGGGTTCCAAAGAGGATGGATCTAGACTGTTCTCAGTGGTAGCAGATGACAGAACAAGAAGCAATGGTCTCAAGTTGCAGTGGGGGGAGGTTTAGGTTGGATATTAGGAAGAACTTTTCACTCGTAGGGTGGTGAAGCACTGGAATGGGTTACCTAGGGAGGTGGTGGAATCTCTTTCCTTAAAGGTTTTTAAGGTCAGGCTTGACAAAGCCCTGGCTGGGATGATTTAATTGGGGATTGGTCCTGTTTTGAGCAGGGGGTTGGACTATATGACCTCCTGAGGTCCCTTCTGACCCTGATATTCTGTGATTCTATGATATCTCATTTCACCTGCCTTCTCCCCAGACAACTGTACTTGTGCAACGAAGGTAATCACTCCTACTAATGATTATAATACATTGCACTGATCTCCTGCCTTTCATGCAGATATCCCAAAATGCTCAACAAATATTAATTAGCAAAGTCTCACCAAAAACCCAGGAGGTAGGAAAGAATTATTCCCATTTTACTGCTGGCTGACACCCACTCAGGGCTTGGGCAGACTAGCATGTAATTGCACGAAGTTAGATCATGTTTTGTTCTGTGTTTGTACAGCACAATGGGATACTGATCCATGATACAAATAATAACAATCATTATAATCATAAAGCATTGGCTAGGCTGATCTAACTAACACCTTCTAAAGCTAATAAGGACAAACTAAGTTGTACTTCAGCATGTGCTAAGCTGGTCAGTCAAAGCCTAAGGTCTACAATGCCTTATCTGCAGTAGGCTTAGTCTCACTGCAAAGCTGTTCCCAGCATAGCTATGAAAAAAAAAAATCACATATCTCCAGCTGACATGTCAGCAATCCCTCTGGTGTTGATGCAACTATTCTGATGGATGGCTTAGTTAAGGTCATTCGGGAGTGGGGCAGAAGGATGTAGCTATGCTGGCAGGACTGCTTCTGTTGGCTTGCACTGCACCTCACTAGGGGGCGATACCGGCAAAGGCTCTAGCATGGACAAGCTCCTGTTCTTACAAGGCATTACTTAGAAAATGCTAGCTCAGACAGTCTGACAACAGCCCTTTCAATCCTAGATTACATGAATGCTGGGAGGTTAAAAGCCTCGTTCTCGTTCTGCTAAAACAGTTTTACTTTAGCGTGACTCCACTGACTTCAAAGGAGTTACGCTGGCAAAATCTGATGTAGTGGAACAGAGAGCCAGGTCCTAAAGGATTTGTTAAAGTGAGTCAGAGGCTGTTGAGCTGGGAATAGAGACCAGGGGCCAGAGCTATGCCAATTTATCCCAGCTGAGCTGCTGGTCCCAGTAGTTCTTATTCCCAATCTCCTGCTCTAATATTTCAGTCATCATCTCTCTTTATATTACCATGACCTGTATTATGTGAACTCTTGCAGGAAATAGCCAAGCTCACGTGGGACTCGTACCGCCACTCTAGGAATTATTGGGATAAATATTCCTCTTCCCCAGATTCAGCTTTCTATTCTGTTCTTTCCTTTGTCTTTCACTGCATGTTGCTTTCCCTTCATCAATGTGTAGGAGTAACACCACCCAACTCTACGAAGCATTATAGCTCTAACCTACCCCTCGCCGTACAGTATTTTGCAAGGCTCGGTTTGAATGAGTTATATAGCATTGTAACTTCAATCATGAATTCACATAAGTTACTGTCTGCACAGATTTCTCATGAGACTTCAACATATACCTTCACTTTGAAGCCATTTTAGACCTGTGCCCTTTGGCATTGCTATGCCCTAAAGAAAAGGAGCATCACTATATTTCAGAGCCTGAAAATTTGTTTTTAAAAATGGTGCTGTAGGCATTGTGGTCTGAAGTTGCATTCTGCATCTTTCTGCGCCTGATTCTCTGTTGCGCAGTGCCTTGTGCAGCCCTTTATACCAATGCGAAGTGAATGCACAGAGAGTATAAAAGGTTACCCGATTAGCATGGTAGCATTTTACACCCACAGTGCAGGGTGATGGAGAATCAGCCTCCATGTGCTTTTAACTCCTTCAATGTTGTTTATTTAATTGACCAATAACTCACTGGGGATAACATTTGTTGCAAATTATGCCAACAGTTTTCATCAAAAAATTAGTTGCAGATACATATTTTCATTATTCAGCCAGCTGTGATTGCGTGTTTGCGTTCCATGCAGAGCTGAACACATTGTCTGCACTACATACTACTGCTGGTTAGAGCTGGTCAGGATTTTCCAGCCAAATGTTTTTCCCCTGGAAAATGCTGATTCATCAAAAGCTAAACGTTTTGCAGAAACATATCAATTTCAATGCATCTCCTGACACAGCAAGCAGGCAGGTTTCAGAGCTTTACACGCCCTCGGAAGCCGGAGTACTGGAACAATTTGTATAGTGGGGGTGCTGAGAGTCATTGAATCAAACTGTAAACCCCGTATATGATGGAAACCCCTTCAAGCCAGGGGGTGCTGCTGCACCCCAAGTACCCCTAGTTCCTAGTTCTATGCTCAGAAGTGGAGAAGAGTTGTAACATAGTGCACCCTGGCCACACCCTGCCATGTCCCTGATGGGCTGGGAACAGGGCCATTTCTACTCACCCACTTTACAAGACCAGGATGGTTTAAATGGGCTCTGCCATAACTGAGAATCTGCCCCAATATCTGCATATTGTCTCCATTCATTCACCAATGATAATCACATTGGCATTAAATGTTCATTGACCCTCCTTCCCTGCCCACACACCCGGCTACCCAATTTACATGATTCCCAGGAAACCAGAAGTTGCCTCCTAGCTCCTTCGGGTTTATGTGAAACCAAAGCCTTCTCTTCAGCTCTGATTCCATCAACCTCTGAGATTAGAGTAAGATTAAATATTTTGTATTTGTTTTTAAGTGATAGCATAATAGAAGTTATTATAGGTTTAATGCTTGAGTCTCAATTTGCATTTTTAAAAGTCATGATCTGCCCACTCTTGGAATACTGCATTTGGTGTTTACCAGTGAGATTGATTCCATGTTTGATAGGTTATAATTAAAGCAGGCACATTAAGGATTTAATAGTGGTTCTTATTGTTAAGAAGGATTAAAGGGGTGTTAGAATTTATTCTTTCACTTAATGACTTTGATTAAAAGAGAATACTGAGATACCGACTCAGTCTCTGACCTTGGGAAAGTCACTCTGCACCTTCGGGTATCAATCAATTCCCATTGTAAAAAATCACAGCTTGGGTGACTCTGGGTTTGGCAATTGGAGGGGTTGTAGCACCTCTAGGTCACTAGTTTGACTTAGACTCAGGTCACTAATAACTGATGGCCAGATTCCAACCCTCCACCCCTCACCCCCGTTATGTAATTTGATGTGTAACCCACTGGCCAGTGTGTATTATGTGTCCCCCTCTGCGCCTGATTTCCACAGGATGTGAGCCTGTTACAGCCCTGGCTCTCTAGCTCAACAGTAGCAGATCATGTTTTTAGCTCTGTGGTCATCGACTCTTCAGTCCCTGATGACAGCCAACACACACTGATCTGTGGGTTGCAAGAGTAGCATAACAAAGCTTCAATGTAACTAAAAGGCAGCCCCTTTGGTTCTTACTAATTTGGGATCTGATCCTGTGAGGCGCTGAGCACTCTCTGAGAAGAGCCAAGTGCTCTCAGCGCTTACTGACGTCCACTGCAGCGCTGGCTGCTGAGTGCTTTGCATCATCAGGCCCTTGTTCGCTATTTGTAAGTATTTGACGCCCCCACATTTTGGTCTTTGGGATTTCTGCAAGTTGTTCATTTGCATCCTGGTGTGTGATTGGCAGCCTTGGTGACATTGTTCCTGTTCCATGATTGAATGACTTGAAATTTATTTAAATAGGGGAGAGAGGAATGAAGAATAGTAACTGTGCAATCCATGCCTCCTTGATGTGGTGCTCTGTCCCCTGACATGGCACCTAGACGATCTAGAGATTGACGAGGCAGCTACAGCCTTGACTAAGAGGCACATGGCTTTCAGCTCCTGCAGTAGAGGTTTCTGCGTTAAGCTCCAGAGGTCCCAGGTTTAATCCTAGCTAACGACAATCAGGGCCTATCTGTGTCACAACTGCATGTAGACAATATCAAATGTACAAATATCTTTGCTTCCATGCAAATCCTTAGTCCCCAAACATTCATACAGAGAAAAAGAGCTGCGAAATTCATCCTGTGGAGAAGTGCGGCACCATGTAAATCCCCTGATTTGAGGGCTGAAGTGTAATTTAAGTGCATAGGCCTTGGGGGGTCTGTCTGTAGAACAGTCAATTTCACCTCCAAGGAGCAAATCAAAAGCATTATGAGCATGGTTGAACTGAACAACGGTTCAGACTTCAGAGGCATATTTACACACTGTGCCTGATTCTCCCCTCACTTACACCGGTGTAAATCAGGAGTATCTCCATTGAAGCCAATGGGCCAGATCCCCAGATGGTGTAAGTCAAAATAGCCCCATTGGAGTGACCTCCTCCGAGTTACACCAGCTGACGATCTGGACCCTAAATAAATTGAGTTTAACCAGGGTAAGAGAAAGGAGTATTTGGCCAGCTGTAGGGTGAGGCACTCCAGTTGAGTGGTGTGGGGGAAGCTGCTTCTGTTGCTTCCCATGATGTCTCTGTCTCATGGGGACGACTTAGTTGCCAGAGGCTGCCAATCAAACACTTAGCAGCAGCATTTAATTAAAGAGGAGAAATAAAAATCTTTCCCGTAAAAAAGCTGAGGCTGCACCTGAACTGTTCTGTGTCCTGGGTGAAAAACTCTGCGTAGCCCCAAAATCACTGATGGGCTGATCAGCTCTTTGGTAGACAGCATCTGTCAGTGCTCCTGCTACTCAACCAATGGCTGTCCCATGCACCTGGGAGCCAGGCTGCCAGCTGGTGCTAATTGGCATAGTTCCACTGAAGTCAATTGAACCATGCTGATTTGCACCAGCTGAGCATCTGGCCCACTGCATGGCATGCTCTGGTTTCCCACTCAGTGATGTAGCGTAGGTGACTGAGCTGCAACAGGCTCATATTAAATTATTCATCTCCAAGAAGGATTTAATGAAAATTTCATAAGACAATTGTTGCATACTTGAATGCCCGCTGATCGCTGAGAAAACGTTTGTTGAGATCTGACAAGGATGTAGTGAGATCTTTATCTGTTGCAGAGCTTGTTGACCTCCATGAATAATTTTTCATAATTCACCAGTCTGGGGACATAATCCTTCAGTGTTTGCCCAGGCAAAAAATCCCACTGGCTGTTTTCTCTGAGTCAGGACCTGGCGACTTTTTACCAGCAAGCTGGACTAGGTGTGTCTCTTCTGACTTAATAAGACAAGGATGCATTGAATAAGGTACTAGCAGTCTACACATAGCACCCCATAGCAGTCTACCACATAGCACCTCACCACAGCCCTCTGAGGTAGGGAAGTACTAGATACTAATGGCACAGTGGGATTAAGTCACTGCCCAAGATAACACATGCAAAGTATGTTGCAGAGGAACAAACTGAACACTTTCCTTCCAAGTCAGCACTCTCACCACTGGACCATCCTTCCTCTCTGCTGAAGGGGAAGTCAGGAAAGTTGGATTCAATTCTTGGCTGCACCACAGACTCACTGTTTGACCTTGAGCAAGTCATGACCCTGCTCTGTGCCTCAGTTTCCCCACCTGTAAGAAGGCGACAATCAGACCTTTAGCTTGTGAGCTGTCTGGGACAAGGGATGTCTCTTTACTATGTTTTTACAACAGCTAGCACAGTGGGGCCCTGATCCTGATTAGTGACTTTGTATGAAATAATAATAAAAAATCCTTACCTTTAAAGTGTGTTGAAGTCCACAGTTGAAGGCAGAGTGCTGAGCACTATTATTAATGAAGTTATGGTACAATTAATTACCAGAATATATTTGATGAGTTTTAATATTGGTGTATAAAAATACATATCTTCTGCAGAGCTGTTTGTGGTTTGGTTTTACTAATAATCCCTCAGTATTACTTTCAATGTCTTAACAGCATAGTAAAGTGCATTCATGCAATTGCATTTCAAGGAATATCCATTGGCTACATGCAGAGTGCAAAGGTGTTAAAGATGGCAACCGCCACTCACCCACAGCGAGGGCTCCAGGCTACAATATGCCCTTAATATCAAGGGAGGCCATATTGCAGTCTCAGTGCAAAACAGTGACCCTTTGCAATGCACCTCGTGGCCTTCCCTTACGTCCATTACAGAGGGGAGCCTACAGAGATGACAACTCTCATTATACAACTTACAGTCTCATTGGCTCTTGACCTGGGGCTTACACCTCCCCAGGAGGATTGTGGCCATCTTCCTTTCCTATACGGATAGGTGGGAGGAAGAACTGGAAAGCTGTCGATGTTGTAACACGAAGACACTTTCAGAGTCTGGAAAAGCTTGACAGTCCCAGCTGCCTCTCAACCTGAGCCGTGAGGAGCAAAATGCAGCATTACATGCTGGGACCAGGGGCCGCAGGCCGTGACACCATGGTGGCCTGACAGCTCCAAGCAACCCAATAGACCTGTCCCTTCGCCCCTCCATGGCACAACACTCTTGCTGAGCGTTTTCTTTTCGGAAACTCCGCTATGAGAGCTGCCTGCTGGGAGCGATAATGGCTGCATAACCAGGGCAGTGCTGGCCTGCAGTCCCACCACTACAACGGGCACCCTGACAGCTGGAGGAAACAACCTGCAGAAGTACAAATTGCCAGTACTGCAGTGCTCATGGGCTGCTCTGGGCCAGGTCAGGGGACAGCACAAGTTCTAACACTAATCCCTGGCCCTTTACAGCTGCAGGTTAACATAAATCCCAATAATCTGTGCCAGGAGAAAACTGAGGTTCAGGGCCGGCCTTAGGGAAAATGGTACCTGGGTGAACTTGTATTTTGGCACCCTGGACCCCGCTGCCTTCCTGGGCTCCCTACCCATCCCCTCTGACCTGTACTGCCTACTTGGGCTCCCCACACGCCCCATCACCTCCAGGCCCTGCTGCCTCCTCCCCACTGCCCAAAGTCCCTTCCATGGCCTTGCACCGTAGGCCCACCCTGCTCTTTGCCTCTTGACCACTGTGCACGCCCTGACCACAACACTAGTCCATGTTGCCTACCCGTAAGTCCAGCTCTGCTGAGATTCATCGATTTCTCTGGAGAAGGGGGAGGAGGTGTTGATGGGCCAGAAAAAGCTGCAATCCATTAACCTTCCCCCACACTCAGGGATGAACAAATTGATGGGGAAATGGTTTATACTGTTCCCAATGTAGAACGTCGGCAGGAGAATCAAACCCCAGTGCAATTTAACTGAGCCAGGGAGAATATTTCACATGATGACACAAAGAAAGGAGAAACGGAGCCAACCCAGAATCCAAATCCTGTGGGGCACATCCTCAGCTGATGTAAATCAGTGTGGTTCCACCAACGATAAAAGAGATTTGGTTCACGCTCCATTTTATTTGAAAGTTTTGGAACAACTCTTATTTGATCTAAACTTTTTCATCCTTCCCTTGTGCCTGGCCATGTTTACTGGATCTAGCCATATCTCTGCTCACTGGGGGAAATTCACCCCAGCACCAGACCTAGACATGGCTTTATCCCACTTCAGGACCTTTGGCTGGTATTTTCAAAAGGGCCTATGAGAAATAAGGGCCCAGGGAAAACCTTTTTAGAGTCATAGAGTTTAAGGCCAGAATGGGCCACTAGATCATCTATTCTGACCTCCAGTTTAACACAGGCCACTAAATCCCACCCAGCCACCCTCACACCAACCCCAACCACCAGAATGCGACCAAAGTATTATAGCCCTGCACAATCTCCATCGCACACACCACCGTCGCAGAAAAGCACAAAGAGCGGAGAAGGATATGGCACCGCATTATTTTATTTTTATATTATAGTATTTTGCCTGTTCTAAACTCTTCCATCTGTATCGAGCACCTACTGTGCAGATGGAATTTTTATCTGTGCTGGGAGCTGGGTTTTTTCCAGTGACTCAGTAACTCAACTCCTTCCCTCTGAGATACAGATATATATCTGTATTTTCAACATCTTTCAGGAGCGTTCTGTTGCAAACATTTTGATTGGGTCAATAGGTGCTGGTTGCCCTGGTTCTGCTGTGTAAGGTGGTCTGGGGGATGCAGCGTGGGTGTGACTCCCCTGCATACCTCCTAGCTTAGCTCTGCACAGTTTGCAGCCTAGTAGACTGCAGGGGGTAGCACATGAGTGGGCTCAGATCTGCCTACACCTGGTCACTTAGGGTATGTCTACACTGCAACGAAACAGCTGCTTAGCCCAAGCCAGGCTGTATGGGGCAGCCACTGGTTCTAACTGCAGTGAAGACATACTCAGAGGACTGCTTCATGGGCCACCGAAGCTACTCCAGCTATTCTATCCACCTCACCTAATGCAATAGAATTTGCTCCATTTGGCTACAAAGAGATGGATTCTGTCCCCAGCCCTGGCCCCTCAAGTCCAGTTTTGGCTGCACTGGCCAAAACCAGACTGCCATGGGCTAGGGTTGCATGCCCTGCTTCAGGGGTGTGCGCTGGAGACAGGGATGGGAGAGGAACTTTTTGTAGTGCATTCTGTTACAGCGAGTCTAGTCTGCAGAGTAGCTCCTAGGCAGCCTTCAAAGCAGGGCTGTAAATCAGAGCAATCTAGAAAGAGCTCCCAGTGGAGGCAGAATCCCAAGAGGCAGCCCCCTTTGCCTCAGACTCCTCTTAGCCATTCCCTCTGTGTTGTTCCTCATGGAAGTTCAGCACAGAATCTCCACCAAAGGGTCATTTCCCCTGAAACGTTTAAGTTACAAACAAATGCCATTTGCTCTTCCAGGGAATGAATTCTGCAAGGCCCCTCAGAGACCCAGGGCAAACGGTTAGACCCTCCAAAATAATTTGTGTGCTTGGGTTTCGTCCTCTGGCAATCAGTATTCAATTGTGCCACTGGGAGAACAGACAGCTTTCCTCTACCTAGCAATGGTGTCAGAAGCACTAATCTTGACAAAATCTAAATAGAGGTGTCTCTAGTAAACTGGAGAGGAAAACAATGTAGAGTCCATAAATCTGTATGCTGATAAAATACCTCAGAAAGTGCACTGCACTGACACCGAATCCTAATTCACAAGGGGGAGCGGGCAATAATTATTTTACAGGCTGATGTTATCGGGACCCAGCCAGTCTATTTTTCTCTTTTATTGCCATCCGTTTTCAGGAGTGTGTCCATCAGAAAAATCCTGTCTAAATGTTGAATTTATTTGCTGCCAGGTGAGAGCCACTGACACTGTGGGTAAAGCACGCGACACAATAACTAATATATAGTTAACGGGTGCCTCCTGCGCTGTTTCTTCCTCTCTGCTGGATACGATGGGTTGAACTCAGGACAGCTTGCCGTTCATAACATACTTCATGGCTCTCTGGATTACAAATTCCTTTCTCCTTGCTTCTTCCAAGGAGGAGCATAAAAGCTTCTGGAGCTGGACATGGCCTTTTCCAAACTGCTTGATTTTCTAGACACTTCAAACTGTTTCCCTCCAATGGTGTCCATGATGGTTGGGAGGGGAGGGAGAGAAAGCTTGGGGGTCCCCTGATTTGGGGGGGGCCCTGACTGTCAACCTCAACCACTCCAAAACCATGAGTCAGGCTTCAAAACTCACAAGACAGACCCAAAACCATGAGGTTTTTTTCTTTTTAAAGTGATCGATTTGGGCCTCATTTTAGTTGTTTCCGTTAATTCAAGTCACATTTTTAAGCTTTTCCTCCAAAACCACAAGGGCTAGAATCTTACTTATTTTTAAATTAAAGCTCGCATTGTCCCTAATCACAAAGGGGATCGAGAAACCCATGAACTGTCATGAGGCTTTTGATAAAATCATGAGGACTGGAAACACTGTGTACAACAATAACTTTATTGAACCTACTAACTTATAAACAATGGTATTTATCAGTAGTTCCCAACCTTTTTACCTGGCACCCCGCCTTTCCCCCATCCGCATCCCTCCCTTTCTCCCCAGAGCTGGGCTGGGGGCGGGGCCATAACCCAGGAGGGGGGACGTGGATAGGGATAAGAGGGCTGGGGCTGGGACCACAGTTGGAGTGGGGGCGGGACCGGAGCCCCAGGCACAGGGCCAGCAGCCAGGATCCCAGGCACAGGGCCGGCAGCAAAGCATAGGGCTAGCAGCCAAGACCCTGGATGTGGGGCCAGCAGCAGAGCCCCGGGCATGGGGCTCGCAGTCGGGCTGGGGCCAGGAGCAGAGCCAGGTGGCAATCCCTCCCCAACCCCATAAGGGCCTGGTCCCGGCACCAGCCGCACCCTCCCCACCGTGCACTCCACAGTTTGAGGACCTCTGATATATATATTCTCACTGCCAGTAGATGGCACTCTTTATATTAAATACTGTATCTACATAAAAGAAAAGGAGTACTTGTGGCACCTTAGAGACTAACCAATTTATTTGAGCATAAGCTTTCGTGAGCTACAGCTCACTTCATCGGATGCATACTGTGGAAAGTATAGAAGATCTTTTTATACACTCTTCTTTTGTAGAGAAGCAAAGTGTGTGTTTAAGGTTTGTCTAGTTTTAGTAAAGTCCAGCCATGAGGTGTGTATAAAAAGATCTTCCATACTTTCCACAGTATGCATCCGATGAAGTGAGCTGTAGCTCCCGAAAGCTTATGCTCAAGTAAATTGGTTAGTCTCTAAGGTGCCACAAGTACTCCTTTTCTTTTTGCGAATACAGACTAACACGGCTGTTACTCTGAAACCTGTCATTATGCAAGGCACTGCATTTAGCCATATGGAGTGGAAATCTATCAACTGCATGAAAAAACTTGTACAGATACAGACAGACATCATCTTCCTTTCCAAATGCAAACAGATGGACATCGTACCAAAGGGACTGAAGGTAAAAAATCCATTACAATCTACACACCGCACAGACTATGCTGACAACTTGTGCCACATGCTCTCAAAGAAACTGTGGAACCACCTGATCAACATCCTCTACAGCAAACAGGGAAAGATAAAGAATGAGCTCTCAAAAATGGCTACTCTCATAAAAAAACAACCTTCCACACAAACTTCCTCGTGGCTGGACTTTACAAAAACTAGACAAGCCATTTACAACACACACTTTGCTTCTCTACAAAAGAAAAAGGACACTAAACTTTCTAAACTACTACAGGCCACAAGGGGCCACAGCAATGGTTCCCTCAACCCAACCAGCAATATTGTTAACCTATCCAACTATACTCTTAGCCCAGCAGAAGCAGCTGTCCTATCTCGGGACCTCTCCTTCTGCCCCTCCACCCCCATGAACATGATACAGTTCTGTGGTGACCTAGAATCCTATTTTCGACGTCTCCAACTCAAGGAATATTTCCAACACACCTCTGAACAACATACTAATCCACAGAGACCTCCCTACCAACACTACAAAAAGAAGGATTCTAGGTGGACTCCTCCTGAAGGTCGAGACAGCAGACTGGACTTCTACATAGAGTGCTTCCGCCGACGTGCACGGGCTGAAATTGTGGAAAAGCAGCATCACTTGCCCCACAACCTCAGCCGTGCAAAACACAATGCCATCCACAGCCTCAGAAACAACTCTGACATCATAATCAAAAAGGCTGACAAAGGAGGTGCTGTTGTCATCATGAATAGGTCGGAATATGAACAAGAGGCTGCTCGGCAGCTCTCCAACACCACTTTCTACAAGCCATTACCCTCTGATCCCACTGAGAGTTACCAAAAGAAACTACAGCGTTTGCTCAAGAAACTCCCTGAAAAAGCACAAGATCAAATCCGCACAGACACACCCCTGGAACCCCGACCTGGGATATTCTATCTACTACCCAAGATCCATAAACCTGGAAATCCTGGGCGCCCCCATCATCTCAGGCATTGGCACCCTGACAGCAGGATTGTCTGGCTATGTAGACTCCCTCCTCAGGCCCTACACTACCAGCACTCCCAGCTACCTTCGAGACACCACTGACTTCCTGAGGAAACTACAATCCATCGGTGATCTTCCTGATAACATCATCCTGGCCACTATAGATGTAGAAGCCCTCTACACCAACATTACACACAAAGATGGACTACAAGCTGTCAGGAACAGTATCCCCGATAATGTCACGGCTAACCTGGTGGCTGAACTTTGTGACTTTGTCCTTACCCATAACTATTTTACATTTGGGGACAATGTATACCTTCAAATCAGCGGCACTGCTATGGGTACCCGCATGGCCCCACAGTATGCCAACATTTTTATGGCTGACTTAGAACAACGCTTCCTCAGCTCTCGTCCCCTAACGCCCCTACTCTACTTGCGCTATATTGATGACATCTTCATCATCTGGACCCATGGAAAAGAAGCCCTTGAGGAATTCCACCATGATTTCAACAATTTCCATCCCACCATCAACCTCAGCCTGGTCCAGTCCACACAAGAGATCCACTTCCTGGACACTATAGTGCTAATAAACAATGGTCACATCAACACCACCCTATACCAGAAACCTACTGACCGCTATTCCTACCTACATGCCTCCAGCTTTCACCCTGACAACACCACACGATCCATTGTCTACAGCCAAGCTCTGCAATACAGCCACATTTGCTCCAACCCCTCAGACAGAGACAAACACCTACAAGATCTCTATCAAGCATTCTTACAACTATAATACCCACCTGCGGAAGTGAAGAAACAGATTGATAGAGCCAGAAGAGTTCCCAGAAGTCACCTACTACAGGACAGGCCTAACAAAGAAAATAACAGAACGCCACTAGCCGTCACGTTCAGCCCCCAACTAAAACCCCTCCAACGGATTATTAAGGATCTACAACCTGTCCTGAAGGATGACCCAACACTCTCACAAATCTTGGGAGACAGGCCAGTCCTTGCCTACAGACAGCTCCCCAACCTGAAGCAAATACTCACCAGCAACCACATACCACACAACAGAACCACTAACCCAGGAACCTATCCTTGCAACAAAGCCCGTTGCCAACTGTGCCCACATATCTATTCAGGGGACACAACACAGGGCCTAATAACATCAGCCACACTATCAGAGGCTCGTTCACCTGCACATCCACCAATGTGATATATGCCATCATGTGCCAGCAATGCCCCTCTGCCATGTACATTGATCAAACTGGACAGTCTCTACGTAAAAGAATAAATGGACACAAATCAGATGTCAAGAATTATAACATTCATAAACCAGTCGGAGAACACTTCAATCTCTCTGGTCACACGATTACAGACATGAAAGTTGCGATATTACAACAAAAAAACTTCAAAACCAGAATCCAGCGAGAGACTGTTGAATTGGAATTCATTTGCAAATTGGATACAATTAACTTAGGCTTGAATAGAGACTGGGAGTGGCTAAGTCATTATGCAAGGTAACCTATTTCCCCTTGTTTTTTCCTACCCCTCCCTCCCCGCCAGACGTTCTTGTTAAACCCTGGATTTGTGCTGGAAATGGCCCACCTTGATTATCATCCACATTGTAAGGAGAGTGAACACTTTAGATAAGCTATTACCAACAGGAGAGTGGGGTTGTGTGTGTGTGGGGGGGAGAAAACCTGGATTTGTGCTGGAAATGGCCCAACTTGATTATCATACACATTGTAAGAAGAGTGATCCCTTTAGATAAGCTATTACCAGCAGGAGAGTGGGGTGGGGGGAGAGAAAACCTTTTGTAGTGGTAAACACCCATTTTTTCATGCTTTGTGTGTATAAAAAGATCTTCTATACTTTCCACAGTATGCATCCGATGAAGTGAGCTGTAGCTCACGAAAGCTTATGCTCAAATAAATTGGTTAGTCTCTAAGGTGCCACAAGTCCTCCTTTTCTTTTTGCGAATACAGACTAACATGGCTGTTACTCTGAAACCTGTATCTACATATAAATTGTTATATTACACTCGCGTAACACGGGGCTTGATCCTACAAGGCCTTCCATGAGATTAGTAGCCTGTACAAGGCCGTTGTGCAAAAGGCAGAGGAGATTGTAGAAAGTCATTATGCTCCACGCTAACTGGGAGAGAAAGCTACACAAGTAAGGCTAAGCACTGGACCTAGACCTCTTTTCCCTGCATACCTACTATTTTACTCTCAAGAAGGCAGGATAAAAAAGTGTGTGTGTCTGGGGTTGGGGGTACTATTAATTTGGTGGCTACCCATCAGCACCCTCATTAATGGAAGACTAGGGTTCCCCGTGCTCTGTGTCCTCCTGATCACTTTATACTTCACACTTATAGACGTAACACTCTGCCAAATAAGCAAGGCTCAGATCTATGCGGGCACCGAAGTTTTACTGAATCACATTCACAGACCAAAATTAAATTTCAGCTCACTGTCACCCAGAAATGAATTCTCTGTTTTGGCATGTAGCACCCTGCATGGAACTTGGGAAGAGCACAGGTTGCAAGAGGGAAGAATTTGGAAGAGCATGCTAGCTGCAGTTGCAACATCTCTGCACGGAGTTCTCTTAACAAAGAGCCAGTTTAGTTTTACGAGCCTGGAGTCCTTTCATGTTATTATCCAACAAGCCATATTTGAAACTTAGAGAGATCAGCACCTCAGGGTATTTTATGTTGTTGTTGCTGTTGCTAAAATCTTTGAAGAGAAAGACAGACCCTTCGTTTTCCTGAACCAAATGCCTTATACTGTGGTGCCTCTCTTTGATACCTAAACAGCAAGGTGTCAAAATTCCCTGCAAACATTTATTCAGTCTCACAACCCTATTCTTCTCCCACCCCCATCACAGCCCCCAACTCCCCCCCAGCTTGTGTATTTGTTTGATATGTTAGTAAAATTATCCCCATTTTGCAGATGGGGAAAGAAACAGAGTGTTAAAGCACCATAGAAGCAACTAATTTCGCCTCACAACACTGCTATGAGTAACCTTATATCCTAATGTTACAGATGGGGAACTGAGGCACAGAGTGGGAAAATGACTTGCGCTAATGGCAGATTTGGGAACAGAATGCAGCTTGCCTGATGCCCAGCACCCTGTAGTAAGCAGAATGCAATGCTGCCTACATTTACCTTAACTGGACCTTCTTGTTAATTAACAAGTTAATTTTAAAAACAACTCATATTAATGTTAGCCTGATTCAGACAGATGCATTAATTGTTTTAGAAGCATTAATTAATTGTTTCATTGCTGAATGATGTGGTTCAGAACAGCTGGTTTTATCTATCTACTTCCTTCTCTATATATGCAACCACATATCATCTATCTTCTTACCATTCATTTAGCTCCATATACAACGCGATATTTATCCATCTCCCCAGTTTACGTCCACTTCACCTTGCAGTCTAAGAGCCTCATCAAAAACCCTTTGAAATAAATGGAAATCTTTCTATTCATTTCAGTGGACTTTGGAGCAGGCCTCAAGTATCTATGAACTGCATCTGGAATCAATTATGGTTGGACCTCAGACCTTCCTGAGGGTCTGTTTAGAGAAGCACTGGTGGGGGAGATGGATGAACTTGAAAAAGTCTATAAGGCCAATCCAGTATGAAAAATCTTCCAAAAACTTGGATGTTCCTGTGAATTACTGAGTAGAGCTGCTCAGAAAATGTTTTGTTTTCCAATGAATATTTTAAAGAGCATGACCCTAGAGCAGGGGCTGTGATCCAGTGGAAACAGCACTGGATGAGGAGTGACATAGCTGGATTCTGCTCTCAGTTCTGCTACCAATCACTTGGTGACCTTTGTCATGTCATTTAATTTCATCATGTCTCAGTTTCTATAACTGTACACTGGGCATAATATTGAGTCTGCTGGAAATTATCATGAGAGCTGCCCTCTCCTTTGCATTCCACACTTCCTTTTCCAAGCCTGGCTGGAACAAGGCAATACAGGAGCAGAGGCAAAGGAATATTTTTTTTCCCTTTATAAAGTTATCTCAGCATTTCAGAACCATACACAAAGTCTGGTTTCAGCCAAAGCACTGGGTGCGAAAGTGGGTTGTTTTGATGATGATGATGATTTTAGTCCAAACCACCCCACTGGTACTCCTTCCGTCAAAGCAGTAAATTAGTGTCATTGCATATGCAAAACGGGGGAGGAGTGCAAAGCCAGGAAGCCGTGCTAGAAAGCTAGGTGACAATAATCACCCATTTTGTCTGGTCCAAAGCATGTAGAGGAATGATGCTGTATTTCCAAGGCTGTGACATTATCATGGGATAAGGGGGCTGAAGGCAGCTTGCCCACCACCACCACCAGCTGCTCTCCAAAGTTACAGAGCTCACTGGAGAAATATCTTGTAAAGGTGGGGTGCCTCTTTGTGGCTGGGCATGGTATAGTAGGCTCTCATCTGGCACCCCCTCTTGACAGCAGTTCTCCTGACTCAGCCCTTTGGCCAGGTCACTTTTAGCTCCCTTACTGGGGTAACAAAAAGTCCCACAAACAGCTATCCAATAACCTGACGCCAGGTCTTTGGCCTGACTCTGAGCCTAGTTCTCTTCACATCCTTTCCCCGGACTTCGCATAATTCTTACCCTCTTGTATCAGGAGAGGTTTTCTCAGTGGCTCCCTCTACTCTGGGTTCCAGTCCGGTTCTTGTCTGGCTCTCCCCATGCTCTCTATGTGTCCATGTCTCTTTCCTCAGAAACCTGATCCCCTGCCCGCCTCCCTGGGGACTTGCCCTATTTGTCAAGGCTCCCCACAAGAGCTAACTTCACCCCTTCAGGCTTCCCAATGTCTCTCCTGGCCTCTTGCCAGAGTTCTCTATTTGGGAGAGGATCCCAAGGCCACCTTTCCTCCAGGCTTCCTCTTCGACTCTGCAGGACTCTCTACTACCAGAAAAAAGACTGTGGAGTTCCTTCCCTCGCTCCCCACAGCTTAAACAACTTATTGTTTAAGCCACAGTGTCCTGGAAGTATTCAGAGTAGAACTACCTGACTCTTTCTCTGAGGTTCTTGCAGTATGGAAGCATTTTCAATTCTAGGGCATACTCAGTGAAATCTTCCTCTCCTCCCCAGTCTCTTTTGTCCATACTTCCTGCCATTCTCCTCTTAGTTCATTTTTAATTGGGTTTGTTAGAGGGATCTCTGTGTCATTTTTTACAGCATTTTTTGCTACTTTATTTGCTACCTGATTTCCTGCTATCCCAACATGCACTGGAATGCTTGGTATTTCTCCCATCTCTGCCAGTTCTGTTGTTAATAATAATATTTCATTAATTTATATAATTTCTGCTATCTGAATTCCTGCTTTTGATTGCCAGCAGTCCTGAGAGAGAATATGACAAGATGACAGCAGAGGTCAGTTGCACACCCAGTATCCAACATAACACGAATGTTATTCCTGCTAGTTCAGCTGTCATAACAGCTACAAAATTTGATAATCGAATAGATTTCTTTATTCCAAGTGTTGAGACACAGAATGCTGTCCCCACTCTCCCAACTTTCTCATCTTTAGACCTATCCATAAATATTTGGCAATATATGCCCCAAATATCTCATATATCACTATACTATATTTAATAACTTTAGGTCTCTTTTCCCCTTTTAATTTCATTATATAGTTCCACATTTATATCGGAGGAGTGATTATCCACCTCTAATGCATTTTCCTATGCTAATTTCTTTCTTTTCTCTTAGTTCCTTTGTTGGTATTTTAATCCTATTAATGAGAGGCGTTTTTGTCTCCCCTCCCCCATGTCGTCCACTGAATTCCCAGCATTCTTCATACATAATGTTTAGCGTTTCCATTTTCCCTGTTTCCTATGACTTTTGCCAAAAGGGTTAAGTCCAATAATTTCATTCTTAACACTACAGGCTTTTCACCAGCAGCTATCTGTGTTACACACAAAGGGGTCATGATGAAGGCACCACATGCAAAGCGTAATGCCTGGGCTTGGATTGACTCTAGCCTCTTGAGGTTTGTTTTTGAGGCTGAGCTAAATGCTTGGCATCTGTATTCAATGACTGGTCTTATTAATTCTCTGTAAAGAATTACCATTGCTTTCTTAACCACACCCCAGGTGATTCCAGACATATTTTAAAGTAGATTGATTTTACCTTTATATTTATCTACAATATTTTCAGCTTTCAGAGTAGCAGCCATGTTAGTCTGTATTCGCAAAAAGAAAAGGAGTACTAGTGGCACCTTAGAGACTAACCCATTTATTTGAGCATAAGCTTTTGTGAGCTACAGCTGACTTCATCAGATGCATTCAGTGGAAAATACAGTGGGGAGATTTATATACATAGAGAACATGAAACAATGGATGTTACCATACACACTGTAACGAGAGTGATCACTTAAGGTGAGCTATTACCAACAGGAGAGCGGGGGGGTGATGTTGTAGTGATAATCAAGGTGGGCCATTTCCAGCAGTTGACGAGAACGTGTGAGGAACAGTGGGGGGGGGGGGGGGGCGGAATAAACAAGAGGAAATAGTTTTACTTTGTGTAATGACCCATCCACTCCCAGTCTCTATTCAAGCCTAAGTTAATTGTATCCAGTTTGCAAATTAATTCCAATTCAGCAGTCTCTCATTTGAGTCTGTTTCTGACGTTTTTTTGTTGAAGAATTGCAACTTTTAGGTCTGTAATCAAGTGACCAAAGATACCAAACTGGATCCCCCCCGCCCCCCCCCGCTCTCCTGCTGGTAATAGCTCACCTCAAGTGATCACTCTCGTTACAGAGTGTATGGTAACACCCATTGTTTCATGTTCTCTCTATATATAAATCTCCCCACCGTATTTTCCACTGAATGCATCCGATGAAGTGAGCTGTAGCTCACAAAAGCTTACGCTCAAATAAATTTGTTAGTCTCTAAGGTGCCACAAGTACTCCTTTTCTTTTTGCGAATATTTTCAGTGTGATCCTTCCATGTTAGCTTGCTATCAAATGTTGTATCCAGGCATTTGTAGCTTTTCTCTATACCTCTATTTGCTGTCCATATAGAGACAGTTTACAATCTTATTTAATTTTCCTTTTAGTTATTCCTTTAGCTTTGAGAATTGAACATTTAAAGCCCCACATGTTACCCCATTCTGCACTTTTCCTAAGCGCTTCATTAATTCACTTCTCAGCTCTTTCCTGGTGTCTGTTTTTAGCCCATTTGGCACAGTCATCTGCAAATGGGAAACGTCTATTCTTGCGCTCATCCTTTTTGGGAGATCATTTATCATGACATTGAATAAGGTAGGGCTGATGACACTCCCATATATACAATCACAAATGGCACTCCACAGGGAAGAGTAGGCTTTCCCAACTGTGACCTACTTCTTTTATTTAAGAAATCATTTATCCATCTGAATTTTCTTCCTTTTATGCCCATAGATGGTATTTTATCCAAGAAATATACCTGAGGAATGGGAAGAAGGGCAGCCAAGATGGATTCCTAGTTGTTGTTGTGAGGAATTCAAGATGGCGTGTGGGTATTAATACCAAAACAGAAACATAGAAATTCTCCCCCTACATGTACGCATCAGGTGTTGTTCACAGCTAACCTATCACATCACACTGGAACTACAACCTCCTGTGTCCGCTCCATTGGTAGCTCATCTTTTTCCCATATACAGTTGTACAATTTTAGCAATATTTTTAGACTCTCTTCATCCAGGTGTTTTAGCATTTCATACGCCATCTTTGCCTAGTGCAGAGCTTTTGCTTTCTGCTATAGCTTTTTTGAAGTTCCCTCATACATAAGTTTCAGTTAATATCATATCCTCATCTTCCTCCCAACTCTTCCAGTTCTCATGATTCTCCTCAATTATATTTTGTTCCTCACATGGCTTTCTATACTCTGATTTTCAGCATTACTAACATTGTGGAGTATGTCTGCTAGGGCTCTCACTTTTTCTTCATTCAAGCTTTCTATCCCTTGGCCCTCTGCAATGAAGCCTGGCACAGAGTTGTTCTTAGTCCAGATTCCATTTATTGTCCTAATCTGCCTATTTACCATTGATGTTTTAGTATCTTTATTTTCCTACAGTATTTTCTCCAGCTCTTTTTTTTTTTTGCCTTTTAATAGCCCTTTGCACAATTGCCTTGTTTCTTTTATATTTCATTAAATCCTAGCTATCAACTGCATTTTTTGCTTTCTTTCTGCCTTGTTCCTTTCCTTAATCGCTTTTTTATGCTCCTCATTCTACCATGGTACATGATTTCTACCTTTAGGGTGACTTGACATCTTAGGCATAGCTAACTTTGCTGCCATAATGATTACCTTAGTTATATTGCTATTAAACTCATACAGTATTTTCATTCCATTTGCTTCTAAATAGTTCCCGGTTTGATTTTTTTAATATTTCAAATAGGGAGCCTTCCTCCGTCCTCAACACTGCCTTTATATTGATGTATTATAAGTACAGGGAAGTGATCACTTCCTATTCCCTCTTCTTTGTCGACTTTGCAGCTACGCAATTCCTAGGTCTAGACAGGAGAGGTTCCCATTGGCTGCAATAAACTAGTGTGTGTACCACCATTCAGTATTACTAAATTATTTTCATCAATGAATTGTTCTAGACATTTGCCATTCTTATCATTTTTCCTCTCCCTCAGAATCTATTATGGTAATTAGGATCTCTCTCTCTCTCTCTCTCATATATATATATATCTGTCAAATCCTTAATATACAGTTTTCCACAGGGTTGTATACATTATATGTTCTCAAAGATGCAGATTTATTTTGCATTGGAATCTCGATAGTGTTAAACTCTATATTTACCTCAATTTCAAGATATTTTGGGTTTCCCTTAATGAAATACAAACTCCCCCTCCTCTCCTACTTCTCTTTCTTGCCTATAGGTGCCATATACTGGGATTCTGAAATCTATTAACCATGTTTCTTGTATTCAAATGATATCAGGCTCAGTAGTCTTATCAAGGATATTTTTCTTTAGTTCCTGTCCATGTGCTGTTAGGCTATGTGCATTTCAGCAGTAAATAGTACAATTCTATTTATCCCTCAGTATTTCTTTCACTTAAAAAAGCATGGAGTTGTGCTGCTAATAAATTGCTAACATGCAGGTACTTTTCTGCTGCTTTAACTGTAATTTTCATTTTCTCTGGTTTTTTCCCCCTGTCTGTAATGTGCAGTTTATTACTTCAATCATAACAGCTATGAACCTCTCTTTGTTTATACATGTCTTCTCCTATTTTCCCTGTATCACTCATTATATCCTTTGATTTATTCTGTTGTGCATTTATCTCTTTCTCCTTACTGAGTTTCCTTTCTGCTTCCCCTTTTGGCCTTAGATGCCTCCTAGGAGCTTCTGAATATGATATGCTCTTTGCAACTTTTCTTTTTTTGTATCTCTCTTGCTTGCTTTGCTGCTATATAAGCTCCAAGTGCTGCGCTGTGCTTTCCTCCACAGTTGCTACAGTTTAATTCTGTCCCTTCCACACAATTGTCATAGAAGTGCTCCCCTCCACATTTACTGCATCTCATTTTCCCTTCAAATATATCTGCCACATGTCCAAACCTTTGGCATCTGTAGCACCTCACCGGAGTGGTTTTGTCCAAGAAATCTGTATCCTATTGTTACCCTATCTGGAACGGTTTCTTCTTTAAATGCAGCTAGCACAACCATTGACAGCTTTCTTTCCCTGCTTCTCTTGCTAATTAGCCACTTAACATATAATACCTTATTATCCAGTCATGGAAGATAGGTAAGATGCCAGAAGACTGAAAAAGGGCAAATATAGTGCCAATCTATAAAAAGGGGAATAAGGACAGCCTACGGAATACAGACCAGTCATCTTAGCTCCAGTACCCCAGAAGATAATGGAACAAATAATTCAACAATTTGCAGACTCCTAGAAGATAATAAGGTGAGAAGTAACAGCATGGATTTGTCCAGAACAAATGTGTCAAACCAACCTAACAGCTTTCTTTTACAGGGTAACAAGCCTTGTGGATAGGAGGAAGTGGTATATCTTGACTTAGGTAAGTCTTTTGATACTGTCTTGCATGACCTGTTCATAAACAAACTAGGGAAATACAACATATATGGAGCTACTATAAGGTGGGTGCATAACTGGCTGGAAAACTGTCCCCAGAGAGTAATTATCAGTGTTTCACAGTCAAGCTGGAAGGGCATATCAAGTGGTGTCCTGCAGGGATCAATTCTGGGTCCAGTTCTGTTCAATATTTTCATCAGTGATTTAGATAATGGCATAGAGAGTGCACTTATATAGTTATATACTTATATATACTTATATAGTCTGAAACCTTATATAGTTTGTGTACAATACCAAGATGGGAGGGGCTGCAAGTGCTTTGGAGAATAGGATTAAAATTCAAAATGATCTGGACAAACTGGAGAAATGATCTGAAGTAAATAGGATAAAATTCAGTAAGGACAAATGCAAAGTACTCATCTTAAGAAGGAACAATCAGTTGCACGCAGACAAAATTGGAAATGACTGCCTAGGAAGGAGTACTGCAGAAAGGGATCTGGGAGTCATAGTGGATCATAAGTTAAATATGAGTCAACAGTGTAACACTGTTTCAAAAATATGCAAACATCATTCTGGGCTGTATTAGCAGGAGTGTTGTAAGCAAGACAAGAAATAATTCTTCTGCTCTACTCCATGCTGCTTGCACCTCAGCTGGAGTACTGAGGCCAGTTCTGGGTGTCACCTTTCAGGAAAGATGTGGACAAATTGGAGAGTCCAGAGAAAAGCAACAAAAATTATTAAAGGTCTAGGAAACATGACCTATGAGGGAAGATTGAAAAAATTAGGTTTGTTTAGTCTGGAGAAGAGAAGACTGAGTGGGGACATGATAAGTTTTCAAATATATAAAAGTCTGTGACAAGGAGGAGGGAGAAAAACTGTTCTCTTTAACCTCTGAGGATAAGACATGAAGCAATGGGCTTAAACTGCAGCAAGGGCAGTTTAGGTTGGACCTTGGGAAAAACTTCCTGTCAGGGTGGAATAAATTGCTTAGGCCACGTCTACACTACCCGCCGGATCCCCGATAGCTCTGCTGTCGACTCTGGAACTCCACCAGGGCGAGAGGCGGAAGCGGAGTCGACGGGGGAGTGGCGGCCGTCAATCCCATGCTACGAGGACGCGAAGTAAGTGATTCTAAGTCGATCTAAAATACGTTGACTTCAGCTACGCTATTCTCGTAGCTGAAGTTGCGTATCTTAGATCGATCCCCCCCTAGTGTAGACCAGGCCTTAGAGATGATGTGGAATCTGCATCAGTGGAGATTTCTAAGAGCAGGTTAGACAAACACTTGTCAGGGATGGTCTAGATCAGGGGTTCTCAAACTGGGGGTTGGGACACCTCAGGGGGTTGCAAGGTTATTATATGGAGGGTCACAAGCTGTCAGCCTCCACCCCAAACCCCGCTTTGCCTCCAGCATTTATAATGGTGTTAAATATATAAACAAGTGTTTTTAATTTATAAGGGGGGTTGCACTCAGAGGCTTGCTATGTGAAAAGGGTCACCAGTACAACAGTTTGAGAACCACTGGTCTAGATAATATTTAGTCCTGCCTTGAGTGCAGGGGACTGGACTAGAAGATCTCTCCAAGTCCCTCTGTGACCCCTATGCCTTGCTTTACCTCCTCTTCAGTCATTTTGATCAGCACTTCATATATAACTCCTCTTGTCTGTGAGAATTACTTAGGCAGTTGGCAGATTACTTTCAGTTTTGCTAGCATTTTAATCTTTAATAGTTTCTCTACTATCCTTGGTACTATCAGGCCTTCAGTCTTCACCTTCCTGGAGTGAAACCCTGCGATTCTTCCAATCTTAGTCTGAGCATCCTGGCTACAGCACCCCATGTACTGACTGAGTGCTCAGCAGATCTGACTGGGTTTAGCTACCTGCGGTTCTTCCCTTCAGGAGCTGTGAGCATGCAATTCATAGATTCCAAGGCTAGAAAGGACCATTGGGATCATCTAGTCTGACCTCCTGGATAACACAGGCCAGAGAACTGCCCCAAAACAATTCCTAGAGCAGATCTTTTAGAAAAAAAACATCCAATCTTGATTTAAAAATGGTCAGTGATGGAGATTCCACTATGACCCTCGGTAAATTGTACCGATGGTTAATTACTCTCATTGGTTAAAAAAGGTATGCTTTGCTTCCAGTCTGAATTTGCCTAGCTTCAACTTCCAGCCACTGGATCATGTTCTAACTTTCTCTGCTAGATTGAGGGGCCCATTATTAAATATGTTCCCCATGTAGACACTCATGAACTGTAAACAAGCCACCCCTTAACCTTCTCTTTGTTAAGCTAACTAGATTGAGCTCTGACAGGGTGGCTCCACTCACTGCTAGGATGGCACATTTGCCTGGTCACTCTAGGGAATAGCTCACAGGATCAATACCCTTTCCTGCAGTTACATGCTGTCTGCAGGTCTGCAGCCCCTTTCACGCCACAAGCTGCTGCCTCTTCTTGACTCAGTCCTCCAGTCAGATCCCTGTACACATTTTCCCCTTTTGGAGTACAAAAGTCTTTTCCCCACAATCCTGAGCATTCATTGCTTCATAGTGCTACTTCCTCAGTGGCTGGCAGGGGAACCCAGGTCTACCCTCTACTCTGGGTTCCAGCTCAGAGACCCTCTAGCCAGCAGTCAAAGTCTGTTCCCTTCTAGAGCTCACTGCCTTTCCCTGAACCCTTTCCTTACCACCTAGCACTCCCCCGTCTGGGTTTGCTAGCATCACCACTTCCTCCCGCTCAAGCTATCTACCTCTACAGCTGCTAAACACCACCACCCCACTTCAAGAGAATGACTGCAACCTTTCCCAGCAACCCCCTCTACTTTCAATTTCCCGGCTGTATAAACCCAGCTCATTCCTCCTCAGCTGCCACCCCATCCCACTGCTGCTGCACATTTAGCTGAAGTTTACAGAAAATTATTCATAGTGACTCCTAGAGCTTTCTTAACAGGTAACAGCTGATTTAGAACCCATCATTATATATGGTGTAGGTTGGATTTTTTTTTTCTAATGTGCATTACTTTGCACTTGTTAGTGGTAAATTTCATCTGCCGTTGTGTTACCTGGTCACCCAGTTTTGAGAGATTCCCCCTATGACTCTTTGCAGTCAGTTTTGAACTTAACTATCTTGAATAATTTTGTATCTGCAAACTTTGCCACATTATTGTTCACTTGCTTTTCCAGATCTTTAATGAATATATTGACTAGCGCAAGTCCCAGTACAGATCCTTGGGGGATCCTGCTGTTTATCTCTCTCCACTGTGAAAACTGACCACTTATTCCTACCCTTTGTTTCCTATCTTTTAACTGGTTACTGATCCATAAGAGGACCTTCAGGAGAACCTCCTTACAAACACCAGAGTTACAAACTGACCAGTCAACCACAAACCTCATCTGGAAAGCAGCAGGGACAAAAAAAGAAGTAAATACAGCACAGTACTGTGTTAAACGTAAACTACTCAAAAATAAAGGGAAAGTTTAAAAAAAAAAAGACTTGGCACTGTAAGGAAATTGTTTCTGTGCTTGTTTCATATAAATTAAGATAGTTAAAAGCAGCATTTTTCTTCTGCATAGTAAAGTTTCAAAATTGTATTAAGTCAATGTTTAGATGTAAACTTTTGAAAGGACAAAAATAACATTTTGTTCAGAGTTATGAACATTTCAGAGTGATGAACAACCTCCATTCCCGAGCTGTTCGTAATTCTGCTGTTCTACTGTACTTAATTTCCTTAGAGCCTGTGGTGAGGGACCTTGTCAAAGGCTTTCTCTATTTTATCAACATCCTTCTTGAATTGTGGGCATCAGAACTGGACACAAAATTCTAGCAGCAGTTGCACCAGTGCCAAATACAAAGGTAAAATAACTTCTATAATCCTTGAGATCCCCCTGCTTATACAGCCCAAGATCACATTAGCTCTTTTGGCCATAGCATCGCAGTGGAAGCTAATGTTCAGCTGATTATCCATCACCATTCCCAAATCTCTTTCAGAGTCACTGTTTCCCAGGAAAGAGTCCCCCATTCTGTAAGTGTGGCCTGCATTCTTTTTTCCTAGATGGATACATTTACATTTAGCTGCGTGTGGTGTGTGTATATATATATATATATATATATATATATATATATATATTTTGCTAGCACCCAGTTTACCAATCGATCCAGATCACTCTGAATTAGGATCTATCCTCTTCATTATTTACCACTCACTCAGTTTGTGTCATCTGCAAACTTTATCTGTGATGTTTTCTTTCAGGTCATTGATAAAAATGTGAAATAGCGTAAGGCCAAGAACCAGTCCCTGTGGGACCCCTCTGGAAACTCACTCGCTTTATGATGATTCCCCATTTACAATTATATTTTGAGACCTATCAGTTAGCCACTTTTTAATCCATTTCACATGTGCCATGTTAATTTTATGTCATTCTAGTTTTTTTTAATCAAATGTGCGGTAGCAAGTCAAACACCTTTATAGAAGTCTAAGTATATTATGACAACACTATTACCTGTATCAACCAAACTTGTAATTTCATCAAAAAAGATATCAAGTTAATTTGACAGGATCTATTTTTCCATAAACTCATGTTGATTTGCATTGCCCTTCTTTAATTCTTTATTAATCAAGTCCTGTGTCAGCCACTCCATTGTCTTGCCTGGGAACCATACCAGGCTGACAAGCCTATAATTACTCAGGTTATCTCATTTACCCTTTTTAAAAATTGTACATTAGCTTTCTTCTAGTCTTATGCAACATCCCCAGTGCTCCAAGACTTATTTAAAATCAACATTAATGGTCTAGTGAGCTCCTCAGCTAGCTCTTTGGAAACTCTTGGATGCAAGTTATCTGGACCTGCTGATTTAAAAATGTCTGACTTTAGTAGCTTCTCCTTAACATCCTCCAGAAATATTAGTGGAATGGAAAGTCTTATCACCATATGATGAGAGTATATCATCTGTTTTTTCCCCAAAACACAGAACAAAAATATTTACTGTCCATACCACAATGTGATGTGGCTTAGTGACTTTGTACTGAGTCTTAGTACGGAGTCTATTTTAATTAGGAGTGGGGTTAAGCAAGGTGACCCCTTATCTCCTATTTTATTTAATATTGCCATGGATCCTTTATTAACAAAGTTGGAAACAGAAGTGGCTGGGTTTTATGTTCAAGGAAATAGTGTCACGTCGTTGGCATTTGCTGACGACGTGGCAATTTTAAGCAGGTCCTATTATGGCATGGCCAAAAATCTGGAAATTTTAGAATGTTTTTGTAGAAATACAAATCTTCAGGTTAATGTGAAAAAAAAAACTAAGGGATTTCACATATTAGCTAAATATAAAACTTATGTGATTAACCCTAAAGAGAATTGGAGAATGGGCACTGAAATTATTGAATATGTACAACCTGGAGAATTTGAAAAGTATTTGGGTTCAAAGATAGATCCTTGGATAGGAATCGGAGGACTGTCTCTTAAGGATAAATTGATTGAATGGAGCGAGAACTTAAGTAAGGCTCCTCTTAAACCGGCCCAAAAACTAATGATTTTACAAACATATGTTTTACCAAGGCTATTTTATAATGTACTTTTAATTGAGCCCCCTTTTTATCTTTTACATGAATTGGATGTTTTAGTTAGAAAAATAGTAAAACAATTTTTACATCTCCCACAATGTACCACCGATGGATTATTTTATGCAAGGGGAAGAGATGGAGGACTTGCATTAACAAAATTTAGCATACAAATACCCAATATGCTTATCAGCAAGTGAAGGAGACCTATTGTATCCAAAGATAATTGGATAGATTTATCCTACGTATATGCTGGAGAGAATCTAGTTGATAAAATATTGGTCCTAAGCGCAGCAACACCAAATTCAAAAAATGGAGGGAGGAGGAATTTCTTAGATGGTGTTGGCTGAGGTGCCAGAGGGTAGGGATTAAATATTTTAACAACTATGTGATTAGTAATTCGGTATTGAAAACATCTTGTATGACTAAATCCTCCTCACTAATCACAGCTCTACAATTTAGGGCTAATGTTTACCCTACAAGAGAAACGTTGGCAAGAGGAAGAGAAGGATTAAATGCTTCCTGTAGCTGGTGTGGGCAGGTTAGAGAGATGATACCACACATATCGGGACAATGTTTTAAAACTAAAGATGCTAGGATCAAAAGACATAATAGGGTAGTCTCTGCAGTAGTGGATAAAATATGTAAAATGGGGTGGAAAGCAATTGTAGAACCTCACCTGAGAACCAAAGAAGGTAATCTGAGAAAACCAGATATTGTTTTTACAAAAGGAGATATTGCGGTGGTGGTAGATGTCACAATTTGCTGGGAGGATAATGCCGATAGTTTGGAGAAAGCCCACAAAGAAAAGGCCAACCATTACCTCGAATTAGAGGAAGAGATGAGGAAACTAATGGGAGGTACGAATATCCACTTCTTTGGTCTCGTGTTTGGGACTCATGGCAAATGGAGTGAGGGAAATGATGATCTTTTAAAAAAAATCTTAGGAATTGAGAGAGGCAAAAATTTTAAGGAGAATATTTGTAGACTCATTTTATAATCCACTGCAGATATGATGGCAATGTTCAGTGACAAGCAGAGATCCTGGAGCTCCATTCCATGTATCTTATTATTACTAAATTTTAGCTAACTTTTTTCATATTTTAAATTTATGGATTATTGGTAATCAATACCTCGATATCCATTGCTATTTATATATTTGTCCTTTCAGAGAATTAAGTTAAGAGTTTTAACTTATCAATAAATACTTATAAATCTGGATAGATATCCTATTTTAAATTATTTTTTTTACTGGATGTGGATGGGGACTGGCCGCTTATAGTAACCAGGAAAGGGCAGGTAGTCACTCCTGTACATAAATACAGCCATTACTGTGTATTCCGCAGAGATGGCTGAAAATTTTCCAGTGGACCAGTTTTCCATTGGGAAAATGCTGATGCCACAAAATTGAAATGTTTCATGGGACCATCTCCATTTCATCGCCATTTTTGAGAAAAAATATTGTAATATTTCATTTTGATAAAGTGGACATGATTCATTTTGACTATTATACTTATTATATTAGAAACAATGAAGTCTAAAGGAAGTGCTTCAACATGATCAGAATGAAACTTTTTGATAAGGTTGTTTTGATATTTTCCCCCAAAAAATTCAGAAATTGTATTTTGTAGGAAATTATGCAATTTCAAAGATTTTGTTTTGATTTGGGCTGAAAGGAAATTTCAAAATGTCGGCATTGCCTGTTGAATGGGATCACTCTTATGCAAAGTGCATGGCAAACAAACAGTGGCCCTCACCTGCCCTTTACTATATATAAAATCCAGATGAGAATATATTTAAGATAGTTTCCAAACGTAGCTGTCATCAGAAAGACACCAGTGTCCACAAGAGGTTTTCAAATGCTGAGTTTAGCAGAGAGAAAGGAAGTGCTAAAAGTAATCAAACAAAACACCACTAAAAGCACACATTTTCAATGGTGAGAGTAATTAATTAGAGCAGTTTATTTACCAGGGATGTGTTGGACTCTCCATCACTTGGCATTTTAAATCTCAATAAGTTCTCTTTCTAAAAGAAATGCTCTAAATCATTCATGAATTATGGGGTTGGTGCAGAAATCTTCTTAGTTTTTGCCTTGTCCCATTAATCAGGTTAGGCCCGTCTTGTTCTTTACCTCCAAGCAGGTTGGAGCCAAAGGGAGCTACGGAGCCAGCTCTAGGGGTGGGGGCAGCGTGTAGAGCCACCTGCCACGCCTCTGCCTAGGAGCAGCTGGGACAGGTCGCTGCTTGCTGAAAGCCACCTGAGGTGAGCTACCCCCAGATCCGGCACCCCGAGCCCCCTCCCGTGCCCCAGCCCCCACTCCCTCCTGCACGCCAAACCCTCGTGCCCATTCCTCCGCCTAGGAGCAGCAGGGACATGTCACCACTTCCGGGGAGCCACACAGAGCCAGGTAGGGAGCCTGCCAGCCCTGCACCAACCAGACTATAAACCAGATTTTCTATGAAGATTAGAAATACCAGTTTATAGAACTTTGCGGTTGGTATACGCTGGATAACATAGCTTTTACTGTATAGGCACAGATGTAGATATGGGCTATAAAATCGAGGTTATCAAATATGAAAACCCTCTGACTTCTTTCCAGTCATCCCTTTCCTCCAACCAACATCCCCTTCCCTCCCCAGCAAGTTTTCCCCCAGAATTTTCAGTAGTGATAAGTGATGCAGCAAGTGGGCAGATTTGTAGGCGATAGGACTTTATTTAACAAGCTCAGAGGCTGCTGTTGTATGCTGAGGCTGTGTCATCTGTTCAGCAGTTGCTTGTATTCCTGAGCCCCTAGTCCCTCACCAGCCTAGGTGCTTCCTGAAACGTGATTCTCTTTCTCTGGTCACCCATAGTTTGCATCAGGAAAGAATATTCCTCCCAATTCAGCAGCACAAACAAAGATAAGACAAGGAGTACTTGTGGCACCTTAGAGAGTAACAAATTTATTTCAGAATAAGCTTTCGTGAGCTACAGCTCACTTCATCGGATGCATGCAATGGAAAATTCAGAGGGGAGATTTATACACACAGAGAACATGAAACAATCTCAGGCATTGGCACCCTGACAGCAGGATTGTCTGGCTATGTAGACTCCCTCCTCAGGCCCTACACTACCAGCACTCCCATCTACCTTCGAGACACCACTGACTTCCTGAGGAAACTACAATCCATCGGTGATCTTCCTGAAAACACCATCCTAGCCACTATGGATGTAAAAGCCCTCTACACCAACATTCCACACAAAGATGGACTACAAGCCATCAAGAACACTATCCCCGATAATGTCACGGCTAACCTGGTGGCTGAACTTTGTAACTTTGTCCTCACCCATAACTATTTCACATTTGCCGACAATGTATACCTTCAAATCAGCGGCACTGCTATGGGTACCCGCATGGCCCCACAGTATGCCAACATTTTTATGGCTGACTTAGAACAACGCTTCCTCAGCTCTCGTCCCCTACCGCCCCTACTCTACTCGTGCTACATTAATGACATCTTCATCATCTGGACCCATGGAAAAGAAGCCCTTGAGGAATTCCACCAGGATTTCAACAATTCCCATCCCACCATCAACCTCAGCCTGGACTAGTCCACACAAGAGATCCACTTCCTGGACATTACGGTGCTAATAAGCGATGATCACATAAACACCACCCTATACCAGAAACCTACTGAGAGCTATGCCTACCTACATGCCTCCAGCTTTCATCCAGACCACACCATACGATGCTTTGTCTACAGCCAAGCTCTATGATACAATTGCATTTGCTGCAACCCCTCAGACAGAGACAAACACCTACAAGATCTCTATCAAGCATTCTTACAACTACAATACCCACCTGCTGAAGTGAAGAAATAGATTGACAGAGCCAGAAGAGTACCCAGAAGTTACCTACTACAAGACAGGCCCAACAAAGAAAATAACAGAGCGCCACTAGCCATCACCTTCAGCCCCCAACTAAAACCTCTCCAGCGCATTATCAAGGATCTACAACCTATCCTGAAGGACGACCCATCACTCTCACAGATCTTGGGAGACAGGCCAGTCCTTGCTTACAGACAGCCCCCCAACCTGAAGCAAATACTCACCAGCAACCACACACCACCAAACAAAACCACTAACCCAGAAACCTATCCTTGCAACAAAGCCCGTTGCCAACTGTGTCCACATATCTATTCAGGGGACACCATCATAGGGCCTAATCACATCAGCCACACTATCAGAGGCTTGTTCACCTGCACATCTACCAATGTGATATATGCCATCATGTGCCAGCAATGCCCCTCTGCCATGTACATTGGCCAAACTGGACAGTCTCTGCGTAAAAGAATAAATGGACACAAATCAGACGTCAAGAATTATAACATTCAAAAACCAGTCGGAGAACACTTCAATCTCTTTGGTCACTTGATTACAGACCTAAAAGTGGCAATGCTTCAACAAAAAAACTTCAAAAACAGACTCCAACGAGAGACTGCTGCATTGGAATTAATTTGCAAACTGGATAAAATTAACTTAGGGTTGAATAAAGACTGGGAGTGGATGTGTCGTTACACAAAGTAAAACTATTTCCCCATGTTTATTCCCCCCCCATCCCCCCCGCTACTGTTCCTCACATGTTCTTGTCAACTGCTGGAAATGGCCCATCTTGATTATCACTACAAAAGGTTCCCCCCCCCGGCCCCCCGCTGGTAATAGCTCACCTTACCTGATCACTCTCGTTACAGTGTGTATGGTAACAACCATTGTTTCATGTTCTCTGTGTATATAAATCTCCCCACTGTATTTTCCACTGCATGCATCCATTGAAATGAGCTGTAGCTCATGAAAGCTTATGCTCAAATAAATTTGTTAGTCTCTAAGGTGCCACAAAGTCCTCCTTTTCTTTTTATGGATACAGACTAACACGGCTGCTACTCTGAAACCAAAGATAAGACAGTTATCCTGGACACAAGAGCTTTGCTTATCTCCAGGGGGAGAGAAGGAAGGCGTAGAAAGCAGATAAGCCAAGTGGGACGTGGAAAATAGAAAGCTGCTAGGTGAGGGATAGAACGGGCCGAAGGAATGTAACTTTTTTACCTCTCAGCAGTTTCCCAGCCCTACTCTGTATTTGGAAAGTTTAAATTTCCTTTGGTTTACTATAGGAATATGTAATTAAAGATTTCACTACAATTATAATAATAATTAATTAATAATAACCACAAAATGAGGGTTTTTTTTGTTAACTTGGTAATAATTCTTTCCTCAGCTAATAAACTCCCAGGCTGAATATTTCTATAAACAACTCGACCACCGATTTTGGAATTTATTTAGCCAAGGATATGGTTATTACACCTCATAAACAAGAAGTATCCTCAAGTTACCATTATAATAAAACTGTTACAATGCATTGCTTTTTATACAGGAATTATGGAAAGCACTTTAGTGTGACTGAAAATTTACATGCAGACTTTTGCTACATGTTCAAGTGCAAAACTGCCGTACTTTGGGTTAACGCATATCTAGCTTGATTCATACCGCTGTGATGGTCCTGGGCTATGCAGATAAAATAAGTACAGTGTATGTAGTTACCTAGGTACTCTGGAATCCTTAAGGGAGAAAGCAGTGTTTTTGAGATAATGTACATTGTTATCTCCTGAATGAACAGGTAATTTCCCCATATTCTAGTTAACTTCTTTTCAGCTGGTAAGTTTGGAGAAACTATAATATGTGCCATACTAATAACTAGAGCTATGTAAATAACTGAGGTTTTTTTGGTTCACTGGTGGTCCCAGTCCATCCATCCGTCGGTTCGACCTGAACGATAACCAAAGTTTTGTGGAATTTTGGCGAATCAAAATTTGGAAACATTTCATTTCATTTTTCATACAAGCAAAGGAAATAGAGTGAGCTTTCCAGAAATGAGGAAGAGGGTAGTAGTGATAGTTCAGTGGTTATGGCCCTCACCTGGTATGTGGGAGAGTTGAGTTCAAATCCCTCCTACCTCACCTCCCTTCTAGGTGAGTGCTCTCACCACCGGGCTATATGTCTATGTGGGTAGTCTAGGATGGGGCTCTCTCCTGATGAAGCTGTTCCACTTTCTATACAATATTTAAATAGCCATTGGGCCAGATAGAGAGAGAGACTGACTCTAAAGCCTTGTTGGGAAGGCACTGACATGGGAGAACCAAGCTTAAATTCCTGTTCTAAAGCAGGGATTTGAGCCTGGACAGGACAAGACCAGAGAGTGGAGTCAGGCCTGCCTGAGTACACCTCTGGGACTGGGCTACCCATTAACACCAAACTAAGTGGGATTTAGCAGATCTGGAAAGGGGAAGAAATGTAGTAAAGGGACACTTTTCTATTAAACCGCGGGGTGGAGGGGATTAGAAACTTCTGAAAATGTTAGGAATCAGTTTTTTACAAAAACTTCCAAATGAAAACGTTTTTCAAAAATGTTGTGAAATTTCACAATTTTTTTCACTGCCTTTCTCCCCCCAGCTCTCTTATAGATGGACACGCTGAGGCCCAGAACGTTTAAGTGACTTTCACACGGTCAGAGTGAGACATGGTGGGGGAGGGAATATACCTTTTATTGGACCAACTTCTGTTGGGGAGAGAGACCAGCTTCTGAGCTGCACAGAGCTCTCCTTCTTCCCAAAAAGATTCAATGGTGGGGTTAAGAATAGATCCTTAGGTCCCCAGCTCAAGGCTGCTCAGCCTCGAGTAGCAAGCACTCAGCGTTTTGCAGGATTGTGGCCAAAGAATGTCTCCCCTGTGTTCTAACCCCTGAGACCAACAGTTCCCAAACTTTTTCACTGCATGACCCCATTTTCACATGTATTGCTTCCTGTGACCCCAGCATTGAGGGCACCATTTTAAAATGGCCTCCAACGCACAGTGTGACCTCACACACACCATAAGGGCGAGGTCACACTACATGGAGGACACCATTTTGTACAGCAAAATGGCATCTTCCACACACCAGTGGTGTCCTCTATGCAGCGTGACCTCATGTGCACCATAAGTGCGAGGTCACACTGTGCAGAGGATGCCATTTTACCATCCTGCAACCCCATCCACTGATAGAGCAACCCCACTGGGGGTCAAGACCCATCGTTTGGGAACCGACCAAGGCCATGAGTAATAGTACAACTCACAAGTAAATAAAACCTCTTGCTCTTCTGTGGTTGAGTGACTCCAAGGTCAACAGCTGTCTGTGGATATACTGGCTGGATTGCTATTGGAAAGGTCCTTGCTGGGCATGTGTGTCTGGAGTCATAACTTTTAAACTGGAAGTTCTTTGGTATTTATCCTTGAAATATTCACAGGAAACACTCACCAAAATGGCCATTGGATGTCTAAAGGAGATTTGTTTTGCAATAATAAAGCTTTGTCTCTACAGCAAACACTGTATAAATTAGTGGTCTGCCACTTACTGTCTTGCTTTGCTACTCTTTTCAAACATACTTTATGCCTGACAATAAAGAGACCAAACATGAGGAAAAATAGTGGATCTGTATGCCATAGTTGCAGAATGGGCAGGAAACAGATGTGGGAGGACTTGGCAAGTACTTAATAAAATGGACTACATAATGCAGTTTGTGAGCATGTCTTTCTACTGTGGTCTAGTGGATAGTGTTCCAAGGGGGGAGTTAAGAGACATTATTTCCATTCCCAGCTGTGCCACTGAAACTTGTGACCTTTGGCAAATCATTTAAGCTCATTGTGCCTTAGTTTCCTCATCTATAAACTGGTATTAATGATATTTACCCTCTTTGTGAGCTGTGAATGAAAAGCACTATATAACTCAGAGCTGGTTGACAAGCCCAAGTTTTTCCTATTAAGGAATGTTGTGATAATTAGGCCTACAAACCTACCCTGATCACGAGCTCAACTATAAAAAGTATGTGAAAGTTCATAAGATGTCACAGTAACCATAACAAATATTGATGGGAAAAGGTAAGAAAGTGAGACAGAAAAGACTGAATGAGTTGAAACAAAAAGGCTAGAGATATAATGCAGTGACTGGGTTAAGATTATGCCTGGGAAACAAGAAAAGTGTGGGACCAGAAATCAGTGTAATAGTAACCACACGGCACTGGACCCAGGAACTCCTGAGTTCTAATGCTGACTCTGCAACTGACTCATTGGGGGGTTTGTCTATACTCCATTGTAAATCCACGTCTGTGGGCCCCATGCCTGTGGAGCTGATATTTCCAAGCCCATGCCTGAGCATCCATGCTGCATTATAAACCTGGGTTTGCAATTGCTATCACGTCCATAATCACTGTGCAGACCTTCTGACTGGGGTATGCGTCTTGAGCTGAGTGAATACTGCACAAAGAAAGGGGTTGTACCCAAGATTCGGGCTCTGACCCACCCCTTAGGGGTTTCTGGCCCATATCAGACTGATTTCTATGTGGATGGAAGGAGGGGCTTGGGCTCAACCTGAATCTGAGACCAGGTTTACAGTGTAGTGTAGACATACCCTGGGTGGCCTTGGGCCAGTAACTTCAGTTCTGCTCTGAAAAGTGACTCAGTAGAACAGTCTCACGTGACAGTCAAGGACAGCTCTTTAACTCAGGTGTGCAAAGATCCCCTGACTTTAGGGACTAAAATAGGTTATTATTATTTTTTTCCTCCTGTTAGCCTCACTCCGCCTGTGATCTCAAAAGCAAAAAGAACGAGCCTCTACCATTTCAGCTACAGAAGCAACTCCTCTAGGTGGTAGCAGTGATAGATTCAAATCCTCAGAAGACCAGCCACTAGAAGCTCATCTTAAGTGATCACTCTCCTTACAGCGTGCATGACAAACACCCATTTTTTCATGTTCTGTGTGTATATAAATCTCCTCACTGTGTGTTCCACTGAATGCATCCGATGAAGTGAGCTGTAGCTCACGAAAGCTTATGCTCAAATAAATTGGTTAGTCTCTAAGGTGCCACAAGTCCTCCTTTTCTTTTTGCGGATACAGACTAACACGGCTGCTACTCTGAAACCTGTCAGAAGGATCATTGAGGTACACAAGCAAACACGCTCTCCTTGGATGCTCAGTTTAATACAGGCTAATGTTGTGCAAGCCTCTTGTTAAAGTATTGGCAGCATATCACTCAGCTAATACCCGTAAATTGGTCCTTAGAAGTTTTTCAGACAGGTGTTAGAATTAAAGCTTTGGGTCTGAGCTCAGCCAGACAAGAGTGAAACAAAAGAATCAACTTCCTGAGACTAGCAGCGTCACCAGCAGGGCATGGGAAAGAAGAGGAAGGTGACCCTGTCGGTGACACTGCTATTTCAGACTGTAAATAAAATGGCAGCACTGCAGAGATCAAATGGCAAATGTGTTTGAAAGATGTGAAAAGAGCGGATTCCTCTTTCTCACATACTTACCCTTTGCTTTAGTCTCACACTTTGTTTTTTTCTCTGATTGATGCTTCTGTCTTTGAAATCTAGACAGAGCTAGTAAAGAGAAGTAATAGCAACTTCACACCTATGCCTGGCTTCCCAGTTCTACTGTATGCCTGGCTTACAATATGATATCTGCTCCTCTTGGATTTAATTATTCAGGCTGTCTCCATGTGCTTCCACTGCACTATCTCACTGGGCTTTCCCAGGGCCTGTTGAACAGACTGGGTTTTCCTTCTTATTATTTGGATTAATTAATACAGATGAGATCAGGGCCCTATTGTGCTAGGCTCTGTACAAGCATACAATAAGAATCATAGAATATCAGGGTTAGAAGGGACCTCGGGAGGTCATTTAGTTCAACCCCCTGCTCAAAGCAGGACCAATCCCCAATTTTGGCCCCAGACTCCTAAATGGCCCCCTCAGGGATTGAACTCACAACCCTGGGTTTAGCAGGCCAATGCTTAAACCACTGAGCTACAGTCTAAATAAGCAAAGAGCAGGATGAGAAACTGAGGCACAGAAAGGTGAAGTAACTAGCCCATGGTCACACAGACAGCAGGTCACTGGAAGAGCAGGGAGTAGAACCAAGGCCTCCTCAGCTAGTGCCCTATTTACTAGACAACACTGCCTCTCTGCCAGAATTCAACTGCATGTGTGCATGTTATGCAAAAAACACCACCTACGGATTCCAAATGAGTACCGTGGCCCAAATGCACTAGGCACTGCATATGCAGTTGCCTCAGCTCATCACCATTGGGAAACATTTCCATCAAAGCTCAAGCTAAATCTTCCGTCATTCTGGCTTGGAGAGTCTCTTCTCCCCACTGTTCAGCTGTCACTTGTCTTTTTATGCTCTGATCCAGCAGCGTGCTTGAGTTCGTGCTTAACATGAAGCGTGCGAGCAGTCCCACTGATCTGAATGCAAGCCAAAGTCAAGCATGGTCTTAAGTGTTTTGCCTTAGATTGTAAGTTCTTCAGGGCAGGGACCGTGGAAGAAGTCCTGGCCCCACTGAAATCAATGGGAGTTTTGCCACTGACTTCAGTGAAGCCAGGATCGACTTTATCTATGTTTGCACAACACGTAATGCAATGAGATCCAAATCCTGATTGAAGCCCCTGGACATACCATAATATAAATATTAATTTCAAGCTCTCTGGGGAGGGGCCAAAGTTTATTTCTGTGTTTGTACAGTGCCTAGCACCATGGGATCCTGATCCATGGCTGATGCTCCTGCATGCTACTGCTTCCAGTACTGGGTTTGCCATGCCATGTGCCTCGGTTTCAACTTTTCTGCAAGAGGGTCTATGAAATGGTTGTTTTCACCAGTGGCTCAAGCTGCAGAATTTGGAGGCAGATCCGGATTTTATATTCCCCAGTCCAGAGGCACTTAGAACCGTGGTTTTGGTTCAGGCTTTTTGCTACTTTGGACCAAACCCAGGGGTACACCTAGCTCTCTGGAGGTAAAAGGTCTGAACATATTCAAAAGGGGGGAGAGTGTGAGTAGTGTGACATGGAAAATTTAAAAGAAAACCGGGGGGGGGGGTTGTCTACATTTTCTAGAGAATTTTGGCAGAAATTCAAATACCAAAAAAATTTGGCCAAAACCCAAAATATTTTGATTTTCATTTGCAATATGTTCGGTTCAGAATGTTTGGCTTTTTGACCAAAAATTGAAATTTTTGGTGGAAAGCAGACTCTTTTCACAACCCCTCTGCAATTTCATTAAGGACCCAATTTTCCATTGAAAAACCGTTTTCTGCTGGAAAATCTTTAACTAATCCTAGCTGTATACTAACCTTATTGCACCATGAATGTTAGATCCTGTGTCCTCTTTCTTGTATGTATTGGGAGTCTTTTTAACATTTTCTTCCAGTCTTTTCCAATGAGCATTAAAACCTATTAAGAAGCACAAAGTCTGATCAAAAGCTGGTGTGAATAATGGTTTAATTACTGAAAGGGAACAGACTACAGTCACCTGAAAGCAACAATGGATAGAGATTGCCAGCCAGAGCAGGTTTTCTTCTCATCATCCCAATTAATAAAGGGTAAATGATATTTAGTGGGATGCTGCTGTGTTTTGGATCTGGAGTACTGTCATGGATGGATATAAACTGTTCAGGAAGGACAGGCAGGGCAGAAAAGGTGGGGGAGTAGCACTGTATGTAAGGGAGCAGTATGACTGCTCAGAGCTCCGGTACGAAACTGTGGAAAAACCTGAGTGTCTCTGGATTAAGTTTAGAAGTATGAGCAACAAGAGTGATGTCGTGGTGGGAGTCTGCTATAGACCACCGGACCAGGGGGATGAGGTGGACGAGGCTTTCTTCCGGCAACTCACAGAAGTTACTAGATCGCAGGCCCTCGTTCTCATGGGAGACTTCAATCACCCTGATATCTGCTGGGAGAGCAATACAGCAGTGCACAGACCAATCCAGGAAGTTTTTGGAACGTGTAGGGGACAATTTCCTGGTGCAAGTGCTGAAGGAACCAACTAGGGGCAGAGCTCTTCTTGACCTGCTGCTCACAAACCGGGAAGAATTAGTAGGGGAAGCAAAAGTGGATGGGAACCTGGGAGGCAGTGACCATGAGATGGTCGAATTCAGGATCTGACAAAAGGAAGAAAGGAGAGCAGCAGAATATGGACCCTGGACTTCAGAAAAGCAGACTTTGACTCCCTCAGGGAACTGATGGTCAGGATCCCCTGGGAGAATAACATGAGGGGGAAAGGAGTCCAGGACAGCTGGCTGTATTTTAAAGAATCCTTACTGAGGTTACAGGGACAAACCATCTCGATGTGTGGAAAGAATAGTAAATATGGCAGGCGACCAGCTTGGCTTCACGGTGAAATCCTTGCTGATCTTAAACACAAAAAAGAGCTTACAGGAAGTGGAAGATTGGACAAATGACCAGGAAAGAGTATAAAAATATTGCTCAGGCATGCAGGAGTGAAATCAGGAAGGCCAAATCACACTTGGAGTTGCAGCTAGCAAGAGATGTTAAGAGTAACAAGAAGGGTTTCTTCAGGTATGTTAGCAACAAGAAGAAAGTCAAGGAAAGTGTGGGCCCATTACTGAATGAGGAAGGCAACCTAGTGACAGAGGATGTGGAAAAAGATAATGCACTCAATGC
Organism: Chelonia mydas; assembly: GCF_015237465.2. Taxonomy (NCBI): domain Eukaryota; kingdom Metazoa; phylum Chordata; order Testudines; family Cheloniidae; genus Chelonia; species Chelonia mydas. Next base: position 13,948,029 of record NC_051259.2, on the reverse strand, counting down.
TTTTTTTGCCTCTGTCTTCACGAAGAAGGTCAGCTCCCAGACTACTGCACTGGGCAGCACAGCATGGGGAGGAGGTGACCATCCCTCTGTGGAGAAAGAAGTGGTTCGGGACTATTTAGAAAAGCTGGATGAGCACAAGTCCATGGGGCCGGATGCGTTGCATCCAAGAGTGCTAAAGGAGTTGGCGGCTGTGATTGCAGAGCCATTGGCCATTATCTTTGAAAACTCATGGCGATCGGGGGAAGTCCCGGACGACTGGAAAAAGGCTAATGTAGTGCCCATCTTTAAAAAAGGGAAGAAGGAGGATCCTGGGAACTACAGGCCAGTCAGCCTCACCTCAGTCCCTGGAAAAATCATGGAGCAGGTCCCCAAGGAATCAATTCTGAAGCGCTTAGAGGAGAGAAAAGTGACCAGGAACAGTCAGCATGGGTTCACCAAGGGCAAGTCATGCCTGACTAATCTAATTGCCTTCTATGACAAGATAACTGGCTCTGTGGATGAGGGGAAAGCAGTGGACGTGTTGTTCCTTGACTTTAGCAAAGCTTTTGACACGGTCTCCCACAGTATTCTTGCCAGCAAGTTAAAGAAGTATGGGCTGGATGAATGGACTATAAGGTGGATAGAAAGTTGGCTAGATTGTCGGGCTCAACGGGTAGTGACCAATGGCTCCATGTCTAGTTGGCAGCCAGTATCAAGTGGAGTGCCCCAAGGGTCGGTCCTCGGGCCGGTTTTGTTCAATATCTTCATAAATGATCTGGAGGATGGTGTGGATTGCACCCTCAGCAAGTTTGCAGATGACACTAAACTGGGAGGAGAGGTAGGGGTTACAGTGGACGAGATGCTGGATATGAGTCAACAGTGTGCCCTTGTTGCCAAAAAGGCCAATGGCATTTTGGGATGTATAAGTAGGGGCATTGCCAGCAGATAGAGGGACATGATCGTTCCCCTCTATTCGACATTGGTGAAACCTCATCTGGAGTACTGGGTCCAGTTTTGGACCCCACACTACAAGAAGGATGTGGAAAAATTTGAAAGAGTCCAGCGGAGGGCAACAAAAATGATTAGGGGACTGGAACACATGAGTTATGAGGAGAGGCTGAGGGAACTGGGGATGTTTAGTCTGCGGAAGAGAAGAATGAGGGGGGATTTGATAGCTGCTTTCAACTACCTGAAAGGGGATTCCAAAGAGGATGGATCTAGACTGTTCTCAGTGGTAACAGATGACAGAAAAAGGAGTAATGGTCTCAAGTTGCAGTGAAGGAGGTTTAGGTTGGATATTAGGAAAAACTTTTTCACTAGAAGGGTGGTGAAACACTGGAATGCGTTACCTAGAGAGGTGGTGGAATCTCCTTCCTTAGATATTTTTAAGGTCAGGCTTGACAAAGCCCTGGCTGGGATGATTTAGTTGGGGATTGGTCCTGCTTTGAGCAGGGGGTTGGACTCGATGACCTCCTGAGGTCCCTTCCAACCCTGATATTCTATGATTCTATGATCGGCCCTTGTGAAACAAGCTACAGCCAAACCACTGTCCCTTTGCTTCTTGGTAGCAGATTCTCACAGTTCACCCAGCCTCTCCTTAGCATCAATCAACATGGAAGATGAGTGCAACTGCCTGTATACAGAGCACTGAATTTTAAAATTCGGGAGTAGTGCTTTACATGGATCTGATTACCAACATACTTATAGGGCCCCAATCACTAAGATATCAATCTGTAGGTCATGCCAACCCCGAATAAATTGACAAAAATGAAACTCAGTAAATATTGGGAAAATTTATTCCTCAAATGTTTTATTTGAAACATTTTTTAAAATCAATCTAATGCATTTATTTAGATAATAGTCTTTGGCCAGCTTGAACGATCAGTTACAAAATGCAGCACCTGGTAGCTAAGAACTCAAGGAATAATTAATAAAAAATAGTCTATACAGTTTGTGACAGGGTCAGGCCAGATGGCTGCAGGTAGGAGGGAAGGGGGGGGGGGTGTCTGGCCCAGCCAGGGGAGCAGCTGGAGCAACAGCAGTTGGAGCAGCAGGGAGAGCCCAGGGCCTAGCAGCAGCAGCAGGAGTAGCAGCCCTCTCCCTCCTTCTCCCTCCAGGCCAGAGGGCTACAGGAGAGTGATCCCACTGGGATCCGGGAAGTGGGTGGGTGAAGCCTGCCCACTGCTAAAGGATCCCCCCGCCCCCAGCCTAAGAGGGGGATCCACAGGACCTGGATACCAAATAAATCAGGGGGACAACTAATGAAATAACAGGGACAGGAGTGTGGTCAAAGGGTCAAACGAAGGGAACCGGATGGGGACACCGAGCAGAGAACCCTGGACAGTGCCCACTGCTCCTCAAAGGCGTCAAGGAAGTCAGTGGACGCCGCCCAGAAAAACTCTGCCCGGACACGTGAATGGACCGAGGATCGGAAATAGGCCCACAGTCACAGGAGACTCCATCGGCCAACCTCCTCACTCTGGTTTTATAGATGGCCGTTTTAGCTAGGGCCAGGAGGAGGTTGACCAGGAGATCCCGCGACTTTGTGGGGCCACAGATAGGGAGTGCATAAATAAGAAGGTGAGGGGAAAAGTGCAACCAAAAACGTAATAAAATATTGGTGAGGAGCCGGAATAGGGGCTGCAGGCTGGCACACTCCAAATATATGTGTGCCAGGGTTTCCCTCATGCCGCAAAAGGGGCAGGTGTCTGGGATCGAGGTGAACCGCGCCAAGAACACACCCGTGCTCACGGCTCCATGAAGGAGCCGCCAACTGATATCCCCAGCGGGCCTCGGGACCAAGGTGGAATAGAGGCTGGCCCACCGGGGCACCTCACCCTCCAAAGGTGGCAGGAGGTCCCACCATTTTGTATCGGGACGGGACAAGAGGGTGAGGGCGTGAAGGGTGTGGAGCACGAATGTGTATAGATGTTTCCTTGGTGCGGTTTGGAAACAGACTGGCTGCATCTTGTGCAGCCGGCTCACGGTGAAGGGGTGAGGGGGTCGGTTGGGGCCACAGGGCAGGAGCCCAATTAAAATGTCCGGCGGGCCTGGGGTAGAGGGTGGGCAGGGCGCGCCCTCGTGCAGGACCCGATCGAGATAAACCCAAGCAGCGGGCGGCAAAGCGGCCTTCACCTCCTGAAGTACGCACCGGGGAGTACGAGGTCTGGAGAGCCCCATGCGCTGAGCGAGCGTCAGGGGATCCAGCCAGTCTCCCCGGTAGTAGTCCAGGAGGTCTCCAACTCTTGTGACTTCTGCCAGGACCAACCTCTGGTGCACCGAGGGGTACTCCGCCACCTGCACGCGGAGCTGGGGGTTGTATAGCAGGGGCTCCGCGAGGAGATCTGCCCCCTCGGTGGCCGCCATGGACCTGGTAGTTGAAAACAGTTTCCAGGTCTGGAGAAGGTCCTGGTAGAAGACCAGCAGCCTGGAGAGGTCTCGCGGAAGACCTCTCGGCTGGAGATAAAGGAGCTGCCAGTCATATCGGAGCCCTCGGAAGGGGCGCAGGAAGGCGTGCGCCAGTACGCTCCACGCCGGGCTACCTGCACCATAAAGGAGCCTCTGCAGGGCCTGGAGGCGGAAGACATGGACCTGAGTGTGCAGACATTTCAGGCCCTGCTCTCCCTCCTCCAGGGGTAGATGGAGAACCCCTGAGGGACCCAGTGCAGTCCTGACCAAAAGAATTCCAGAATCGATGTCCGGAGGGTGGCCAGGAAACCCAGGGCAGGACCAGGGCGTTGAGCTGGTACCAGAGCATGGACAGGACTAGTTGATTAAGCACCAGCGCTCTCGCTCGAAGGGAGATGCACCGGAGTAGTCCTGTCCATTTCTGGAGCCGCTCTATCACCCCGCCCTCTAAATTTTGCCAGTTCTCCAGCGGAGAGGGATGCGTGGCAGAAAGGTAAACGCCGAGATAGAGCAGTGGACCGGCACTCCACCGGATGGCCTGAAGCACGGGTGGGAGGGAGCTCGCCTGCCAGCCGTCCCCAACCACCAGGCCAGAGCTCTTGACCCAGTTGACTCAGGCGGAAGAGGCTGCCGAATAGATGGCCTGGCAAACCTCCACCCGCACCAAGTCGCCCGGGTCCTGGACCACGAGGAGCACGTCGTCGGAGTATGCCAACAGGACCAGCCGCAGCTCCGGCTCCTGCAGCACCAACCCTGTCAACCTCCTTCGGAGGAGACAGAGGAAGGGCTCAATTGCCAGAGCATACAGCTGGCCCGAGAGGGGACACCCCTGCCGTAATCCTCGCCCAAAGCTGACCGGTTCGGTCAGGGTCCAGTTGAGCCTGACCAAACACTCTGCGGAGGCGTACAGCACCCGGAGAAAACCCACAAACTGGGGTCAGATGCCAAACGCTCGCAGAGTGCTCAGGAAATACCCGTGATCCACCCTGTTGAATGCCTTCTCCTGATCCAAGGACAGGAGGGCGAACTACAGACCATCCCTACACCCGAGTTCCAAAAGGTCCTGGACCAGATATAGGTTGTCAAAGATGCTGCGGCCCAGGACAGTGTAGGTCTGGTCTGGGTGGACCACGTCTGGCAGCACGGACCCTAGCCGCAGCGAGATTGCTTTTGCCACAACTTTGTAGTCCGTGCTGAGGAGCGAGACGGGACGCCAATTTCGTAAATCACGGAGGTCCCACTTCTTCGGCAATAAGGCGAGCACGGGACGCCTGCACGAAAGAGGGAGGACCCCACTCTGCAAAGACTCGGCCCAGACGGTGACTACGTCTGGGCCGAGGACATCCCAGAACACGCGGTAGAACTCCACGGTCAGCCCGTCCATGCCCAGAGATTTATTGGTGGGCATGCGATGGAGGGCTTCCAAGAACTCGGCCAGGGTGAGAGGCAGCTCTAGCCGGTCTCGGTCACCCGCGCTGACTGTGGGGAGTTCATCCCAGAGCACCCCGCAAGCGCCAGGATCGGTCGGATCTGGGGAGAAAAGGCTTGTGTAGAAGTCACGGGCCCTGCCACACATCTCCTCCGGATCCGTGAGGGGGGTGCCGTCTTCCGCTAGAAGGCAGGTGACGTGTTTCTTGGCCCCCCTTGTTTTCTCCAGGGCATAGAAGAAGCGGGAGCCGCGGTCCATCTCCCGAAGGAGGCGGATGCGGGACCGAACGAAGGCACCTCGGGCCCGGTGGTCCTCGAGGGCCCGGAGCTCCTCCCGCTTCTCCCGGCACGCTCCGCAGAGGGACGGGTCCTCGGGGTCGGCGGCCAGGCACCTCTCCATCTCTAAGACCTCCCGTTCCAACTGCTCTATTGCCGCATTTCTCCGTCGGCTGGTGCCCCGAGTGTAGTCACAGCAGAAGGGCTTGGCGCACACCTTCCCTAGATCCCACCATCGCCGCATCGAGGGAAAGGCACGCCACTGCTCTCACCAGGCCAGCCAAAACTCCCGGAAGGACGTCACGAAGCTCTCGTCCTCCAACAGGCTGTTGTTAAAGTGCCAATAGGCCGGCCCTGGTCTCTCTGCACGGAGGGAGACCGTTATGGTGACTAAATGATGGTCTGAGAATAGGGCCGGCCAAATGGTGGAGGAGTGGGCCTGTGAAAGATGGAAACGGGATAAGTAAATACGGTCCAACCGAGAGTGGTGTGACCGATGGGCCTCCACCCGGACAAAAGTGAACGTGGAAGTGCCATCTGGGTGATGGTCATGCCAGACGTCCACTAGGGAGTGATGTTCGACTATTCCTCGGAGCCAGCTGTACCCTATTGCGGGCGCCACAGGTGTGTTCTAGGAACTTCCGCAGTGCTTGCCACAGCTCATGGGGGGTGGGGTTACGATTCCCGGGGTATTCCCTGGTGGGGCTCTTAATGCAGCCTCGTGGTCCGCTAAGGCGGGTAGGCAGGGTGCGGACCACCAACGGGGCGTCTGACAGCTGGGGTTATTAAATCCATTTCATGCCTTGGGGTGGAAGGGGATGGCAGGGAAAAAATTTCAACTCCTAATGGGTCGCGACTAGAAAGTCCAAAGACTGCTCCCTGGGGGGAGTCTGCGGAAGGCGGTAAAAAAATAACCCCAGGGGCAGCAATAGCATTGCAGGAGGAGGTGAATTGGGCAGGGACAGGGGTAGGGGCAGGGGCAGAGGTAAGGCTCTGGGCTTCAGGAGGCGAGCAGCTAAAAGAGGGTGCCTCCTGAGCAGAGTCGAGGGTTAAGGGGTAAGGGAGGGGGCTCCCAGTAATGCTAGGCGCTGGCTCCGTGGTGGTCTTGGCGGCCATAGCATCAGGTGGTGGACCACCTTCTGCAGGGTGCTCACCCGGGAAGGCAATTAGCGGGAGGGAGCATGGGGAAAGGGGGGCTGGGGTGAGGTTGCCCAGATCGAGGCCAGCCGGCAGTAGATCATCCTCTCCCTGGGTGACCGGGGTCAAATCTAGGGCCTCAATCTCCGCATACATGGAGGAGAGGCCAACTCCTGCTGCCCCGAGGGCCTCTCCTCTAGGGCCCGCCTCAATGGTCGCTTCTGGGTTCGTGGGGGGTTCGGGTGGTATCCGGGCAGGAGGAGCTTCCTCAGGGGTCTCGGAGGGGAGGGTCTCCTGTGGAGGGGGGATTCTGCCCTCCAATGCCAGTCTGTCTTCCCCTCCCAACACCAGCGGATGGATCTCACTCGTGGCCATAGCAGAAGGCTCGATATCAGTGCCTCCCTTCCTGGTCTTCCGGGGGGCTTCCGCATCGGATGGGTGCAGCGGAGCTCGAGCCTTCCGCTTGCCTCGCTTCCCCTGGACTAGGGTCCAGCCCTCCATAGCGTCGTCTGGGGGTTGGTTAGCAGGGGTCGTGTCGGGGGGCAGAGGCGATGGTTCAGGGGTTCGGGGGGGTAACGGTGAGGCAGCATGAGGGGCAGGGGGTTCTCCTTGGGGCGGGCCCCCTCCTATACCCGGTAATATCTTTGACACACCCTCCTCCATAGGCTCTGCCGGATTGGTAATAGCAAGGGTGGGACTCCCTTGCTCGCCTGGCCATTGTGAGGAAGGTGTTTCTTGAGCCCGGATGGGAGCAGCAGTGGGTCGAGTAGGTGGAGGCTTGGTTTCAGGTGCCGGGCGGCCAGGGGCGTCGGCAACGACGGGGCCGATGTCCTGCCGGGTCTCCGGGGTCTCGGGTGCCCCTCCCCCCCGGGCCAAAGGGCAGTCTCTGCGGACATGCCCCGCTGAGCGGCAGAGGTAGCACCGGGCCTCTCCGGTGGAGTAAAAGACCCGATAGCAGGCTCCTTGGTAAGGGACTAGGAAGGACCCCTCGAGCGCCTCCCTGTCACGCACCCCCGCCGGCAGTAGAAGCTGCACTTGCCGGCGGAATGAAAGGACAGGTGGGGTCCTTGCAGCCCAACGGGAGAGGGCTGATGACAGAGACAAGTTTCCCCAGGGCAGAGAGAGCGGGTAACAGGGCAGCATTGGGTAAAAAGGAAGGAACGGAGGTGAGGACGAAGCGAACGCCCAGGTCTTCTAGCGGCTCTAGGGGGACAAACACCCCTCCCACCGCCAGGCCCCTCTCCACCGCCTCCTGGGCAGCAGCCTCCGAAGCTAAGAAAAAAACGACCTTCCCATATATCTTGGAGGCCGCCACAATAGCCGTGGGTCCTAGCACCTTTGCCAACACCTGCATGTATGTCTCCACGTGGGGCGAGGCGGGCACCAGGAGGCAACGGACACCGTGCTTCCTGGTCAAGGTGGGAAAAGGGCCCCGGCTGCTGGTGATGGTAGCGGAGGCAGTGGGTGGGCGAGATGACGAGGCAGCAGGCGGGGGGAGCCTGCCACCGCCCGGGCATATGTCCTGGGGGCCGGGGGAGGGACATTCGCAGAGCTGGTGGAGGGAACAGCGGGGAGGGGCGCCACGGTAGATGACGAGGCCACAGCTGTGGGGGCAGCCCCTGCCATGGAGGGCCTAGATGTTTTAGCGGGGCCCTTTCCTTTCTTCCTGCCCTGGCCTTTGCGGCCAGCTGGGGGTGGGTCCTAGAATCTGGGGGGGCGGTGGGCGCAGCAGCAGCAGTAATCACTCCGGTGCCTCCTGCTGCCGGTGCCCCAGCGGGGGCGGTGGCAAGTATTTTAACAATTGTAGTGGGGGGGGGGGGGTTGGAGGTTGGGCGGGGGGGTGGGGGAGGAACAGCTGATATTGTTAAAGGGGCCTCGCCCCTCTCATTCCCCGCCATTGTGAGCAGGGAGAGACGGGGAGACACCAGAAGGAGGAGGGGGGAGGGGGAAGCAGATTAACCACTCCTCCCTGCTGGGCTGCAGGCGGGGGGGGGGGGGGAAATGCCAAATGAGTGGACTGGGAGGGGGGGGATAACAGAAATCGGGGTCCAGTAATAGGGAAAAGCTGTGGGATAAGCAGTCCGAGGGGGGGGGGGTGTAGACCCACGCACGTTTGTCCAAAGAGTCTCATTTGGTCGGCTGTTATGTCCGGTCCGAAAGGCAAAGTTCAAAGCAAACAGCTGGATCCGAAGGCAGATGGCAGGTTGCCAGCAGGGACGGACGGCGCGGGGGCCGTGACAGTTGTAGTAATGGGGGGGGTGGGGGGGCACCGATGGATCGGGGTGCAGCTCCGTGCCACACCCCCTGTACCGCCACAAAAGCAATTAAAACACAGTCAAACTCCCCCCCCACGAGAGTGTAATTCAAAAAATTACTCAGTCTTACGGCCCCCTTCGCGATGATTTGTAGTTTCCCTGGATCATTTCTTCTCCAACTGTGTTGGCTGTGTTCCAAGGCTTCCGGCAGGCTGAGAATGTTGTAAAGATAAGGCTGGAATTCCAAACAAACAGCGAAACGGCTGGGTCTGGGGGCTTCCACTCCCCCCTCCGGATAGCAAAATCGGCAATCTTCCCCCCGCTCCTCAGGGGGTTTCAGCTGAGACAAATAGCTGTGCCCGAAAGCAGGCGAGGGGGGGGGCGGGTGCTGGCTGCAAGCTGGAGGCCGACCAGCACGTAGACGGCAAGAAAAAAAACAACACAAAATCAAACCAAAACAAAAAAGCGTCTGGCCCGGTCGGGGGGGGAGACTAAGGCAGGGTCCAAAAGTAAGACAAATCCAGGCCAGGGGGCTTTAGGAAAGAATAGAAAGCAGATAGCTGAGGAGCAAGCGAGGGACGGTCCCGTCCTCCAACAGGGGCGGTTTTTTTGAAACAGAAGGAACTTGCTGGAACAAATTCAGGCAGGCAGGCTAATTAGGACACCTGGAGCCAATTAAGAAGCTGCTAGAATCAATTAGGGCAGGCTGGCTAATCAGGATGCCTGAGTTTAAAAAGGACCTCACTTCAGTTTGTGGTGTGTGTGTGAGGAGCTGGGAGCAAGAGGCACTAGGAGCTGAGAGTGAGAATGTGGACTGTTGGAGGACTGAGGTGTACAAGCATTATCAGACACCAGGAGGAAGAGCCTGTGGTGAGGATAAATAAGGTGTTAGGAGGAGGCCATGGGGAAGTAGCCCAGGGAGTTGTAGCTGTCGCACAGCTGTTCCAGGAGGCACTCTAAACAGCTGCATTCCACAGGGCCCTGGGCTGGAACCCGGATTAGAGGGTGGGCCCGGGTTCCCCCCCAAACGTCCCAACTCTTTTTCAGACAGAGGAGGAGTTGACCTGGCCTGTGGGTTCCACCAGAGGGGAAGGTCTCTGGGCTGTTCCCCGACCCACATGGTGGACCAGAAGAGACTGTGGGGATTGTTCTCCTTCCTTTTTCCCAGGCTGGCCAATGATGAGGTTAGCTGAGTGAATGGCAGGATTGAGCCACTAGCAAAAGTGGCCAAACTGAGGGCTGCTGTAAATCTCTGAGGTGAGCAAATCCACCAATAAGCGCAGGACCCACCAAGGCAGAGGAGGAACTTTGTCACAAGTTGAAGAGATATTAATAATAATGCACACTTCGTTTCTCTAGCATGTGTCATCTGAGGATCTCAAGGTGCTTTGCAAGCATTAATTCAGCAACCCTAATTGCTCAGCCAAATGAAGCAATGGTATCCTCTGCTTACAGATGGATACAGTGAGATAGAGAAAGGTCCTGTGACTTGTGCAAGGTTACAGAACAAATCAGTGGGAGAATTGGGACTAGAACCCATGAATCCTGTGATTCATTTGTGTAGCCATCTCAAAATGGCTTTGATTGCCCTACTCATCCAATCAAGGAGCAGAAACAATACAATGTGATTTAACATCTACCCAGTGATGAGCTGCCAAAATCTTAACAACGGGTTCCCTCCTCACCCCACGAGGGGGTCGTTGCCCACCCTGCCCCCTGGGACTCCTGCCTCATCCAACCGCCCCCCCGTGTTCCTTGATGTGCCCCCCAGGACCCCTGCCCCATCCACCCCCCTCCCCTGTCCCCTGACTGCCCCCAGAACCGGGCAGGAGGGTGTCGTGGGCCACTGTAGTGGGTGCCCACCCCACCCCTAAGAGCCAGAAGCACCTGCCAGGGGGCAAGGTGGGGAGTCCCGGTGGTGCTTACCTGGGGCAGCTCCCAGGAAGTATCTGGCAGGTCCCTCTGGCTCCTAGGGGCGGGGGAGCGGCCGCTCTCCCCCACTGATCACATCAAAAGTGGCGCCTTAGGTGCCGACTTCCTGGGTGCTCCGGGGCTGGAGCACCCACGGGGAAAAATTGGTGGGTGCAGAGCACCCACCGGCAGCTCCCCACCCCGTGCCTGGCCCCAGCTCGCCTCCCCTCTGCCTCCTCCCCGAATGCGCCACCCCGCTCTGCTTCTCTGCCCCCCCGGCTTCCCACAAATCAGCTGTTCGGCGGGAAGCCGGGGAGGGCAGAGAAGCAGGCCACGGCTTCCCACTCAGGCCGAGGGTGGCGGAGGTGAGCTGGGGCAGGGAGCGGTTCCCCTGCGCACCCCCCCACCCGGGTTACCTGCTGCGGCGCGGGCGGCCCTCCTCACCCCCACCCCCGCCACAGCTCTCCTCCGCTCCACCTCCCTGGGCCTGAGTGCGAAGCCGCCGCCTGCTTCTCAGCCCGCCCCGGCTTCCCGCGCAAACAGCTGATTCGTGGGAAGCCGGGGGAGGGGGCGGGGAGAAGCGGGGGGGCGGCACATTCGGGGAGGAGGCGGAGCAGAGGTGAGCTGGGGGTGGGGTGTGGCGGGGAGCTGCCGGTGGGTGCTCTGCACCCACCAAACTTTCCCCTTGGGTGCTCCAGGGCTGGAGCACCCGTGGAGTCGGCGCCTAAGGCGCCACTTTTGGCCGGTTAAATTTAGAAGCCCTTTTAGAACCGATTCTCCCTCGCAGAACAACCAGTTCTAAAAGGGCTTCTAAATTTAACAACCGGTTCTAGCGAACCGGTGCGAACCGGCTCCAGCTCACCACTGCATCTACCCCAAATAATAGGTAGCTGAAGATATAGTTGAAGCAAATAATGTGCAGACAACAAAGGGACTGAAATACATCATGCTCGATCCATTTTGAAGGGCAAACCCGTTTGTAAAAAATCAAAGTCTATTGGCAGATAATTGGCAGACAGAAAAAAGGCAGGTCAGCAGCAGTCGAGCAAGGACACTCAGTTGCAAAAATGAGATGGGGATGCTATTACCTATCTCACAGTAGCAACCAGAGGCCCATTGTGTGAGGGACTGTACATACACCCAGTGAGAGGCAGTCCCAGCCCAGAGGAGCTGACAGATTGGGAGAATTAGCACCCCCCAATTTACATGTGGGATGCTGGGGTACACACAGGCCAAGCAGGAGGTCACCTTTTGACTCTGGCACAACTGGGAATTTAATTCCTATTTCCCGAGTCCCACTCTAGTGCCTTAACCACAAGACCACCCTTGCTCAGGGCTGCTGGAACAATTTGTCTAGAGGGGGTGCTGAGAGCCATTGAACCAAACTGTAAACCTTGCATATAACGGAAACCACTTCAAGCCAGGGGGTGCAGCAGCCCCCACAGCACCCTTAGTTCCAGCACCTATGTCCGTGCTATCAAAAGCAACCTCTCTCCGAAAACATAAAGCCCCACTGCTGTAAGGAGTTAATCCCACCATCATTTCTGAATGAGAGAGCAAGGAAGAGGGATATCCAGGCAATGACCTTGTATCATTTGACCACACCCCATGGCATTAAATCTTTATTTGCCTGAATTAACTAGAACTCATAATCTCCATTGGTTAGAGTGGCAGCTGGATGTGTTGTGTCAAACCAAGGCACCTTACTTGATTAACTCCATGATAGTCTCTGACTGAACTTTTCAGAGAGATGTGTTAATATTCTACTTGGAAAGGACTAAGGAAAATCAATAGACCAGAAAGTTGTGTGTGCTGTTTGTGGCAGGTGAAAAAGATTCATTTGCCTTTTGGCTCTTCGCTGTGACAGATGGTTCCTTCATGGATCGAGGAGGATGCCCATCCAGCAGAATGAAGATCTTTATTTGGAGCAATCATGACAGATTTCACAGGGGCAGTGCTTACAGGAGAGGCAGTCATCAGAGCCTGGCATACAGCTTGAAGTACGTAGGATGCTTTCTTCTTGCCATTGTAAACTGTGCCACCTAATGGCTCTTCATTTATATAATGGCTCTTTAATTGCACTCTGCAAGTGACATTGTTGGCGAGTGTTAAATTTCTAAGGGTGTCACCTTTTGGATGAAACAGAGAACCAAAGAGTCCTGAGCAGGAGCACTTTCACACAGCACTGAGGGTGCAGAGTTGGTAGAAAAATGGGAAGGAATCACAATTTTTTTTCCTTTCTCCCCTGCCTCAGTTGTATAAATTATTCTTCATATCCTAGCCTAAATGAGTGAGTGGTTTTGCAGTGCATTCTGCCCCAAAGATAGCTTTATTTCAAGTAAGGGTGCGGTCAGCCCATCTAATACCTTCAATCTACATTTCTTTCTGGAAATACGTTTTTTGTGAGTTCCTCTCTTATCGTCAGTGAACCCGTCCTGTTGAACCAATGCAGAAAGAACTAGAGATGTGCTCTTTGTACCATGGGACCAAGCTACACAAGGAAAGCACAACAGGAGGCTGAATGTATACAGGTCACATGATTTTGTCTTTGTCACCGCCTGCTGGTAGGTACAAGTTATCTCCATAGCCCTCCTCAAATGTACAGACAACCACATTACCATGGAGACATACAGGAGTTTAACAACAGGCCCTTCTTTTTCTTCTTTCAAGTATGAGTGTTCAATTGATAGCAAACTGCTGCAGGGTGCAGTGAAATACTACACAACACTGTGCATTTATTGACCAAACCCGAAGACTATGTCCAAGAGTACAAAGGTATATTGATTCGTTTTCTTGTAGTAGGTAGTTTCCCTTGCAAGGTATGGCACAATCATGATTTGTTTTCATCTCTAACTTTTATATGTCTATTGATTTAGAACAGGAGGGGGAAAGAAAACTTGAAATCAGGCCTTCTCATCTGTCATTCCTGTGTTAGTCAAGAACTTGAGAGCTTTGAGGGAGATTATAAATTCACAACCACTGTGATTTAGGTATCATGCCTAGACTGCAATCGAAAATCTTCCTTCATCATTCATTAAAGATCTAATATGTTTTGTCTCCATCTTGGAGGAAACTCAGGATGTCCCATTTCTAACCTGACTTTTTATATTTTTTTTATGTATTCTCAACATCAAGCATTTATCTGCAGACTCCTCTGTGCTGCATTGAGAATGGCTTGCATCCCTAGCCAATTTCCTGTTGGTCTACGGCGCAGGAGCATTACCTGATACCCGCAGAAAGTTGAAGCCCCAGAGACCTCAGCTTTCCAGGAATACGTGATTATTCTGCAACACAGAAGAGTGGATGGAGACCTGAGGTATTAGCAGTGATTTCTTTAAGGGGAAGTACACTGTCTATACTTTGCCCTATCATTAGCCCCTGAGGAAAGACACAATACTTCTGGGAAGGTGTTCTGTTTATTTTGGTCAATGCACACAGGGCAGCACTCTAACTCAGAGACACCCACTTTCCCTGCTCTATGCCTTCTATTAGAGCTGGTCAGAGACTGACAGTTCCGTTTTACGAAGACTTTTTGGATTTTGAATCTGTTTTCCAGTGCAGAAGGAAAATCAAACTCTTTGATAGTGTTTGTGAAACAGAATGTTATGGAAACATCCATTTTCACAGCAAAAAGGTCTAATTCCGGATTCAGGCCTCTTTCGATCCAGAACTTACTAGAGAAACCTGTGCCTCAGAAGACTTCCTGTCGAAAACTTTGTCAACAATGATACATCTCTGGGAAACTTTTCAGCTTTGATGAAACAGTATCTTCCATCGAGAATACATTTAATTGAAAATACTCCAACCAGCTCTTCTCTACTGCAACCACAAAGTCCAGCTAAACACCCACTGGGAACTCAAATTTTAGACACACTACCAAGAATCACATGGGGTGCACTTAATTGCAAGTCCTACTTCGTCAAGAGCAAGTAGTGGAGTGATATTATCTTCAGTCCAACTGGCAATCCCGAGATATAATCTTTAAAAAGTGGTGATACATTAATGCATTGAAACATTGCAGCTTGTCATTGTGATGCTGATGGTTTTAAGCCCAGAACGGACCATTGTGATCATCTAGTCTGACCTCCTATATAACATGGGCCAAATAAACTGAGCCAATAATATCTGCTTCAAAAATGTATCTTCAGATTGAGCTGTAGCATATCTTTTAAAAAGTCCTGATTATTGTGACATACTGCAGTAATAAAATAATGACTCTTCTTGGGGGAAAGCTGCTTCTAAAATGTTTCTCGTATCTAAAATTGTGGTGGCAGAGACACTACATTAGTTTGGCACATCAGTAGGGTTCACTTACCCAAACGAGGCTATCTCAGATTTAGCCACAGTGGCGAGTCTGGTATAGCAGACAGAGAGAGCCATCAGGCAGGGATACTGAATGGAATTTTTCAAAGCCATCTAAGGGATTTGGACACCTCTCAACTGTTAATTTTAGTAGAGGAAATCGTTCATATTTTCAAAGCTGCCTGTGCAATCTAGTTGCCCAAATCCTGCGAAAATTGATTGGAATTTGTTTTGGAATTGATTGTCCAAAATGCCTAGGTGGCTTTGAAAATCTCAACCCCTCTCATTTCCTGGAAGTTTCTGAAAATTTAATCAATTATCCAGGGGTAACAACAAAGGCCAGAATTTCTGAGTTTGCTTTGTGACTGCCACTAACCCACCATTTCACTGTTCTGTTTCTCGTCTGAAAAACGAGAAGAACGAGACCTATGCTACTTCACAGGGCTGTCTTGAAGTATAGTTAGGCCTGGTCCACACTACGAGCTTAGGTCGAATTTAACAGCGTTATCTCGATTTAACCCTGCACGCATCCACACAACGAAGCCCTTTTTTCAACTTAAAGGGCTCTTAAAATCGATTTCTTTACTCAACCCCCGACGAGGGGATTAGTGCTGAAATCCGCCTTGCAGGGGTGAATTTGGGGTACTGTGGACACAATTCGATGGTATTGGACTCCGGGAGCTATCCCAGAGTGCTCAGTTGTGACCGCTCTGGACAGTGTTCTCAACTCAGATGCACTGGCCAGGTAGACAGGAAAAGGCCTGTGAACTTTTGAATCTCATTTCCTGTTTGGCCAGCGTGGCGAGCTCACCTGCACAGGTCACCATTCAGAGCTCATCATCTCAGGAGACCATGCAGTCCCAGAATAGCTGAAGAGCTCCAGCATGGACTTAACAGGAGGTACGGGTTCTGATCGCTGTATGGGGAGACGAATCTGTGCCGGCAGAACTCTGTTCCAAAAGACGAAATGCCAAAATATTTGAAAAAATCTCCAATGGCATGAAGGACAGAGGCTATAACAGGGACCCACAGCAGTGCCACATGAAAATTAAGGAGCTCAGGCAAACCTACCAAAAAACAAGAGAGGCAAATGGCCGCTCTGGTTCAGAGCCCCAGACATGCCGCTTCTATGATGAGCTGCATGCCATTCTAGGGAGTGCAGCCACCACTACCCCACCCCTATGCTTTGACTCTGTCCAAGGAGTGGGAGGCAACACGGAATCAGGTTTGGGGGGCGAGGAAGATGATAGCTCACAGCAAGGAAGTGGAGAAACCAGTTTCCCCACAGCCAGGATCTGTTTATCACCCTGGACCTCGACCCAGTACCCCCCGAACCCACCCAAGGTGGGCTCCCGGACCCTTAAGGCAGAGAAGGGACCTCTGGTGAGTGTACCTTTTGTAAATATTATACATGGTTTAAAAACAAGTGTGTTTAATGATTAATTTGCCCTGGCATTCGCAGCCAGTACAGCTACTGGAAAAGTCTGTTAACGTGTCTGGGGATGGAGCGGAAATCCTCCAGGGACATCTCCATAAAGCTCTGCTGGATGTACTCCCAAAGCCTTTGCAAAAGGCTTCTGGAGAGGACAGCCTTATTCCGTCCTCCATGGTAGGACACTTTACCACTCCAGGCCAGTAGCACGTAGTCTGGAGTCATTGCAGAACAAAGCATTGCAGCGTATGGTCCCAGTGTTTGCTGCCATTCAAACAACATCCGTTCTTTATCTCTCCGTGTTACCCTCAGGACAGTGATATCATTCATGGTCACTTGGTTGAAATAGGGTGGTTTTAGTAAGTGGACATTCAGAGGTGCCCGTTCCTGCTGGGCTGTTTGCCTGTGGCTGAACAGAAATCTTCCCCGCTGTTAGCCATGGGGAGGGGTGAAGCCATCATTCCAGAGAATTGTGTGTGTGTGTGTGTGTGGGGGGTTAGTTGGGTTTCTGCTGCATGTGAACCTGGAGACCCCAACCCCCTCCTTTTAAATGGCCAAACCATTGTTAATGGCTAACCCAACGGCTACCTCATATGGGAAATGAGGGCGCTGCTTTTTGAAGCCATTCCCACATGTTATGAAGGTTAAAGAAGCCAAAAGACTGTAGCTTACCATGGTTGCCTGCAAGCCGAATTCTGCTGCCCGGCCCTGCGTGAATGAACTCTCACACCAATCCGGCATACCCTCAATAAGAGGCAAAATGCGACCTTGTAATGAAAGCACATGTGCTATGTAATGTTAACAGCAAGGTTTACCATGAAAGAGTACCCATTGTTCTGTAAAATGTCTTTTTAACTACCACTCTCCCTTTTTTTTTCCTCCACCAGCTGCATGTGTTTCTCCTTCCCAGAGGCTAGCAAAGATTAGAAGGCGAAAAAAAAGACTCATGATGAAATGTTCTCTGACCTCATGATGTCCTCCCACACTGACAGAGCACAGCAAAATATGTGGAGGCAGAAAATCTCACAGTGCAGGAAAACACAATATGACCACGAGGAGAGGTGGCAGGCTGAAGATGGTAGGTGGCGTCAGCTTGCTGAAAGAAGGCAGAAGTCAATGCTCAGGCTGCTGGAGGATCAAACTCATATGCTGTAGTGTATGGTTGAGCTGCAGGAAAGGCAACAGGAGCACAGACCACCGCTACAGCCCCTGTGTAACCAACTGCCCTCCTCCCCAAGTTCCATCGCCTCCTCACCCAGACGCCCAAGAACACGGGGGGGGGGGGCCTTCGGCCACCCAGCCACTCCACCCCAGAGGATTGCCCAAGCAACAGAAGGCTGGCATTCAATAAGTTTTAAAGTGCTGTGTGGCCTTGTCCTTCCCTCCTCCACCACCCTCCTGGGCTACCTTGGCAGTTATCCCCCTATTTTTGTGATGAATAAATAAAGAATGCATGAATGTGAAGCAACAATGACTTTATTGCCTCGCAAGCGGTGCTCAAACAGGGGAGGGGAGGGTGCTTAGCTTACAGGAAAGTAGAGTGAAACCAGGGTGTTCCATCAAGGAGAAACAAACAGCACTTTCACACCATAGCCTGGCCATTCCTGAAACTGGTTTTCAAAGCTTCTTTGATGTGCACCGCGCCCTCCTGTGCTCTTCCGCCCTGGTGTCTGGCTGTGCGTAATCAGTGGCCAGGTGATTTGCCTCAACCTCCCACCCCGCCATAAACTTCTCCCCCTTAGTCTCACAGATATTGTGGAGTGCACAGCAAGCAGTAATAACAGTGGGAATATTGGTTTTGCTGAGGTCTAACCGAGTCAGTAAACTGCGCCAGCACACTTTTAAATGCCCAAATGCACATTCTACCACCATTCTGCACTTGCTCTGACTGACTACTGTCCAGGCTGCCTGTGTATGGCTTCATGAGCCATGGCACTAAGGGATAGGCTGGGTACCCAAGGATAACTATAGACATTTCAACATCCTCAATGGTTATTTTCTGGTCTGGAAAGTAAGTCCCTTGCTTCAGCTGTTAAAACAGACCAGAGTTCCTGAAGATGCAAGCCTTATGTACCTTTCCCAGACATGCCATGTTGTTGTTGGTGAAACATCCCTTGTGATCTACCAGTGCTTGCAGCACCATTGAAAAGTACCCCTTGCAGTTTATGTACTTGGTGCTCTGGTGCCAAGGTAGGGATATGGGTTCCGTCTATCGCCCCACCACAGTTAGGGAATCCCATTGCAGCAAAGCCATCCACTAGGACCTGCACATTTCCCAAAGTCACTACCCTTGATATCAGCAGCTCAGTGATAGCATTGGCTACTTGCATCACAGCAGCATTGCCCACTCCAAATTGATTCCTGACTGACTGGTAGCTGTCTGGCGTTGCAAGCTTCCACGGGGCTATCGCCACTCCCTTGTGAACTGTGAGGTCTGCTCTCATCTTGGTATTCTTGCGCTTCAGGGCAGGAGAAAGCAAGCCACAAAGTTCCACAAAAGTGCCCTTATGCATGCAAAAGTCTTGCGGCCACTGGGTATCATCCCAGACCTGCAACACTATGCGGTCCCACCACTCTGCGCTTGTTTCCCGGGCCCAGAATTGGCGTTCCACACCATGAACCTGCCCAATTGACACCATGATGTGCACATTGCAGGGGCCCGTACTTTGTGAGAAGTCTATGTCCATGTCCTCATCACTCTCGTGACCGCACTGCAGTCACCTCCTCCTTGCCTGGTTTTGCTTGTCTTGCAGGTTATGGTTCTGCATATCCTGCTGGATAATGCGCGCAGTGTTTATAGTGCTCATAATTGCCGCGGTGATCTGAGTGGGCTCCATGTTCCCAGTGCTATGAAAAAAGGCACGAAATGATTGTCTGCCGTTGCTCTGACGGAGGGAGGGGCAACTGACAATATGGCTTACAGGGTTGGCTTACAGGGAATTAAAATCAACAAAAGGAGTGGCTTTGCATCAAGCAGAAACAGAATGGCCCCCTCAAGGATAGAACTCAAAACCCTGGGTTTAGCAGGCCGTTGATTTCACGGAGGGAGGGAGGAGAAAATGAATACAAACAAAGCTGGTCTATTTCTTGTTTTGATCCACTTCATCCATCTTTATACGTCTTGCCGGCAGCAGACGGTGCAGTATGACTGCTGGCCATCGTCGTCTCCTGGCTGCTCATTAGAAGACAGTGCAGTAGGACTGAGGTCCCTTCTAACCCTGATATTCTATGATTCTATGACTGCCAGCAGGACTGAATTGCCATGAGACAAAACTTAAAAGGGAAATGACCTGGCTGAGTCACTCCCATGTTTGCCCAGGCGCCCCTGACCAACCTCACCGAGGTTGGCTAATAGAGCACCCTGAAGTACATTCACGATGGCTACCAGTCATACTGCACTGTCTGCTGCCAAAAGGCAATGAGCTGCTGCTGTGTAGCAATGCAGTACCTCGTCTGCCAGCACCCAGGAGACATACAGTGACTGTGAGCTAAGCGAGCTCCATGCTTGCCGTGGTATGGTGTCTGCACTGGTAACCCAGGAAAGAAGGCGCGAAACGATTGTCTGCCGTTGCTTTCACGAAGGGAGGGAGGGAGGGAAGGGGGGGCCTGACGATATGTACCCAGAACCACCTGCGACAATGTTTTTGCCCCATCAGGCATTGGGATTTCTACCCAGAATTCAAATGGGCGGCAGAGACTGTGGGAACTGTGGGATAGCTACCCACAGTGCAAAGCTCCAGAAGTCGTCGGTTGCCTCAGTACTGTGGACACACTCTGCCGACTAAATGCACTTAGAGCATTTGTGTGGGGACACACACAATCGACTGTATAAAAACGCTTTCTACAAAACTGATTTCTATAAATTTGACCTAATTTCGTAGTGTATACATAGCCTTAATGTTTGTGTAACCCATGGCTACACAGTGTGGTGCCCTCTCCTGCTCTAGTGATGGCTGGGCCATAGGTAGCAGTTGATGACCCTCTTGCAGCCTTGGCTATTAGAGCTGGATCATTAGAAACTTATGCTTTAAGATCCATGACTCCCAGGTTCGATTCCCCGGTGCCGACAACCCAGCCTGGGGTGTGGTGGAACATTTGCGAAGAGCCTGGAGATCCTCTGACGATATGTGCTATGTGAGTGCAAAGCACTCTGTTATTATCCTCTGCATGGTTTGAGTAGTAGATACACGCACGTCTATCCAAGAATGTTTTCACCCCACCCCCACCCCCGTTCCTCAGACGTTCTTGTTAAACCCTGGATTTGTGCTGGAAATGGCCCACCTTGATTATCATCCACATTGTAAGGAGAGTGATCACTTTAGATAAGCTATTACCAACAGGAGAGTGGGTTTGTGTGTGTGGAAAAAGGGGCGGGGGGAGAAAACCTGGATTTGTGCTGGAAATGGCCCAGCTTGATTATTATACACATTGTAAGGAGAGTGATCACTTTAGATAAGCTATTACCAGCAGGAGAGTGGGGTCGGGGGAGAGAAAAGCTTTTGTAGTGGTAAACACCCATTTTTTCATGGTTTGTATGTATAAGAACATCTTCTGTATTTTCCACAGTATGCATCCGATGAAGTGAGCTGTAGCTCACGAAAGCTTATGCTCAAATAAATTGGTTAGTCTCTAAGGTGCCACAAGTACTCCTTTTCTTTTTGCGAACACAGACTAACATGGCTGTTACTCTGAAACCTGTGGAGAGAAAGTAATCATTTCTGAGATGGGCACAAAGGATATACAAAGTGTGTCTTTCTGCTCATCGCTTCAAGGAAAGATCATCTTAAGCTACCCAAATGGTACCTTTTGAAAAGCCTCCTTTGCTAATGCACCATATATTATCCAGCAACAGAAAAGATTTTCCATCATTATGTGTATTTTTCTGTGCTTTGAGACAGCATTATATTTCAATTAAAAATCTATGAAAATTGTGGCTGTGCCTTTTAATGTGATATTATTAATTAAACTGTGCTCTCATGTACCGAAGTCTTATAAAATGTCTTGGAAATATAGCAGAAATAAAATTGGACCATTTATCTAACAGGAGATTAAAGGGCTTCTTGTTTCCTTTGTGAATTTAGATTTCCGGAATTAAATGAGTGTGAAGTAATAATATTTTTCAGCACGATCATTATCATTTTTATTGCAACTGAATGTACACAGCATTTCATTGTTATTACACTTAACTCACCTAATTGTGCTTCATTGCTTGCCATGCATACCTGCTGCACAACTGTGGACCCCGGACTCATATGACGAACATCCCATGTGAACCAACCCATTCCCTCCAGTGGCTGAATTTGTATATAGTGCTGAAGATAATTCTAGATTCATGGGAAGAGAGAGGGTTGAAAAAGAACTGTGAGGCTATAAGCCATTTAAATGTCTATCACACTGGTCAGATAATGGCTTTACAAATCTATAGCACTGGTCCTCCTAAAGGATTTCAAACTCCGAGAGAGAGAGAGAGAGATCTTTGTCTACCACTGAAATACAGCCACCTCTGGGATGGAACACAGCGGATGTTTAACAGCACACTGTACCAGAGAATAGGACAGGAACTGCAAAAGAATAATGGGCTAGTTTCTCAGCTGGTGAAACTTATTGCATCTCCACTGATTTATGCAGCTGAGAACCTGGGCCAACGGTATCCAACCAAGTTCAGCTTGAATTTTATGGGTCAGCGAGCTGGGACACAGGACAGATACAATCTGCTCTAGTGAAATGTGCCATGCCATCTTTAAGGACTGCAAGTGGCCAAGACCTGGGTTCTTCTGCTTCACCAGAAAGGTAGCGCCTCCTGTTGCCCAGGGTGCAAACATCATAATAATGCTTTGCCTTTGCAGTGAGCATTTTCCAAGCACATTACGAACAGAGAAGGCCAGATTTTCAGATCCTCAGGCTCAGCAACACAGCACTACTTGACTGGTCTCATTTCAGTCAATGGGGCGCTCGCCGACTATGGGCAAGGTATCAGAATCAGGACCTAAAACTGAATCCTCACCCCAGGTGGGCAAATGGGTCAGCGTGATTGTTATCCCCATTTTGTAGGTGGAGAAACTGAGATAGAGTGATGGAGGCTGAAATCTTGGCCCCATTAAAATCAATGGGAATTTTCCTATTGACTTCAGTGGGGCCAGGATTTCACATTGAGTGTTTTCTTTAGGCCAGACATTCTCAAACTTTAGCAACCCGAGGACCCCCAGTTTTATTTAAAAATTTTAGCCAACCCCCAAGCTGGCTTGTAATTTTTCCCGGGGGTGCTCAGCCCTCACTCAGCCTCAGACCCTGACCCACCTCTTCCTGCCCCTGCTCCATCCCTGCCCCTCCTCTTCCCCACCTCTTTCTGCCCCTCCCCCAATTGTGCCCATCCCCGCTCCTCCCCCTCCCTCCTAGCACCTCCTGTACACTGCTGAACAGCTGTTCCGCAGTGTGAAGCAGGCACTGGGAGGGAGGGGGAAGAGCTGATCAGTGGGGCCAGAGCCCCGCTGGACATGACTCGCAGGCCCCCTGGAGCCAGACATGACTCGTGGACTGTCTGGAGTACCCTTGCCAACCCCAGTTTGAGAACCGCTGCTCTACACCATACAGCAAGTCAGTAGCAGGTCTTCACTCTCCCAGACCTGTGTTCTAACCACTAGACCCTGCTGCCTTTTACAAACCACTCTGCTGGCTCTCTGCAGTATCAGATGGAAGAGTGACATTTAATGAATCACCAGTGCTACTTTTTACTGCCTCTTTCTCCTGTGCCAGTATAGACTCTGACTGACCCAGCCTGTCCTGTGGGATGCTGTAGATTGATAAAGAGAGATGTTGTAGATACTATTAGACAACGGAAATGGTTCCATTCAGACTGAAGTTACAGAGCCAGTGCGCAGACAGCAGGGATTAGATAATAGAGAAAAGCTAAAGTTGGCAACAGAGAGTGTTATCCTTATGGGCGCTGATCCCAATTACAGTGGCTGCTACTGGTGATTAGGTTTCAATGTGCAGGGCAGGAGAAAGGGAATGAAAAACTGAAAAGTCATTAAGGAAGCAGTTATGAAGGATAACTTCCTCTAGAGACTCTGGAGAATTCGCACAGTAGGTGCATTCAACTAGAGCTGAAGATGGGCTGGGAGAGAGATAGAAACCCAGTGTGGCCAGGAGTCAGTGGCCAGTAATTGGGCAGGAGTGGGGAAGGCGAAAGAGCTCTTGCCTCTGTGAGGGATTTTTGCATCAAAACAGTGCAGAGCCCCAGTGTAGATTTGCCACACTCGTGTAAGGTGGGGCTTGCACTAGTGTGATTTACCCCGGCCTATCTGCTGCTCCCTGGATGGGTCATTGGCACGGGGGATTGAACGTGGAACTTCTGGTTCTAAAAAGCACATGCCTCTACTGCCCAAGCTAAAAGAGTCACTTCTATTAACCGGGGCTGTAGCTAACTCATTGACATTTATCTGTGGCCCAACCATCAGTAAACGGGGACAGAGTGCCACACCAGGTGGATTACATATGCCCTGAAACCACATACTTAGCCGCCTCCCAGCAAGGTTTGCTTGTGCATCCCACACACAGCCTTTGCCTCCAAGTAACTCAGGCAATGGTGTATGCTTCCTCAAAGCCTTTGCATGTACATGACACAGGCTTTGAGGAAGCAGCTAAAATCAGGGCTTTCAGTTTTAATAATAATAAGAATAATTAATAAATCCCTAGCTCTTATCTAGCACTTTTCAGCAGTAGATCTCAAAATGTTTTACAAAGTGGGTCAGTAGCATTACCTCCATTTCACAGAGAGGGAAACTGAGGCACAGGGAGGGGAAGTGACTTGTCCAATATCAGCCGGCAGGCTAGTGGCAGAGCTGGGAATGGAAACCAGGTCTCCTGAGTCCAAGGCTGATTCTCCAGGCCACGCCGCCTTTTCTTTTAACAGTCATGGTCATGCTGGGAAGCAGAGGCATAAGCTGGGAGGAAAGAGGAGGCTTTAATACTCCATTGGCCAACCTGAGAGAGAATCAGAGATGATCAGGGTTGGAAGGGACCTCAGGAGGTTCTAGTCCAGCCCCCTGCTCAAAGCAGGACCAATCCCCAACTAAATCATCCCAGCCAGGGCTTTGTCAAGCTGGGCCTTAAAAACGTCTAAGGATGGAGATTCCACCACCTCCCTAGGTAACGCATTCCAGTGCTTCACCACCCTCCCAGTGAAATAGAGTTTCCTAATATCCAACCTAGACCTCCCCCACTGCAACTTGAGACCATTGCTCCTTGTTCTGTCATTTGCCTAACTCCTATTTGTGACTTTGACAATCTCTCAGTGGCGCCTAATTGTGCTTCATTGCTTGCCATGCATATCTGCTGCAAAACTGTGGACCCCGGACTCATATGACGAACATCCCATGTGAACCAACCCATTCCCTCCAGTTGCTGAATTTGTATATAGTTAGGCACCCAACTCCCATTGGCTTGCAGTGCACTTTGTCCTTTGAAAATCTCCTCCTATGTTTATCATCACATTAGCCAGAACCTGAGCTCCCATAACTGAAAACTGGGGCAGGACCGAGCTTCCTGGCGGCTTTCTCTGTAGACCCAGAGAGCAGGTGGAGCAAGGCCAGCAGCCGGCCAGGCTTCCCAGACTCTGCCTCTCATCGATCCTGGCTTGGGGTCTGAACCTGCTCAGAGAGAAGAACAGACATTCACCAGAGCCCAGCCTCCATTTCTCTGCTGAGGCTGCCACCGACAGTTTTGACTGTGGCGGCATGTTCCTGTGATGTCCACTAGGTGCCAGGATGAAAATCATCCATTTCCTTTGATAGACAAGAGGCTCTTAGAAGCGACCCCTGGAATGGACTAGCTCGTCACTTTTCATTCGGCTGCACAATCACTGGAGAAGCTAAGGGGTTGTTTTTGTTTTTAATGCACGAAGAGCAATCATGCACTTTCAGCCTAAAAGCAGTTTAGTTAGGATTGAAGAAAACAAGAAGAAAGACCAAAAGGTGTTTCCTGGAGAGAGCACAGTGTGTACATCTCCACTATAATAGGCCGCAGCGACTCTCAGAACAGCACGTCAACTGAGCTCTGACCTCATGGGCAGAATTTCAAAGGCCAGCACACTGTGCAGCACAGGTTCACAATTATGTACAGAACAACCCTAGGCAGCCAGGGATCTGAGAATACTTGTGTCACAGATGGCAGCTGTAGAATGGTTCCTCCTGTTAGAAGCAATGTAGGATGATGGGTGTGCTAATCCCAGCGATCAGAACAGAGCTACTCTGGCTGCCTCCCCAATTTTGGAAGTACCTCGGTCTCTAGGTGTGAGAGAAGCCACCACTTCCTTCATCTATGAAAAGGCAACAACAACAAAAAGCAGAGAGGGCAGCTGTTATCTGAAGCCATGCCTGTCTCTCCTTAGCCACGTTGTCTAGTGCTGGGTGTTCGTGAGGAGCGCACATTTCATGCTGCGGCAGCCTTGCCAATAGATGAAGTGAATCTTTTGTGAACTGACCATTCTCTGGTGGGAAATCTTGGAGAACATTCCTGGTGCTTTTGGGGGATGGAAGATTCACCAGCAGCATTTTACAAGGCAGATAAGCTCCCGACATGCAGGGATGTGTTTCTGCCGGCAGCGCTGACCTTTTTTGGTGAGTCCCTAGGAAAGAGAACCCAGAACCAATGTCCCCGCAAGCTGCTCTTAAGCAAGTGGTTGGGGGTTAGAGGAGTTGAGTCCAGATGAACACGGTGAAAATAACATCGTAAATCTGAACAAACCTTGCTCCAGTCTGCCGAACCCATGCGAGTTAGTGCCAGCCGGCATTTGGCTGCCTCTGTGTCACAGCCTCGGCTTTGCAATGCCGTCCCAGAGGAGCCTGTGTGCCGGGAGCTCGGCAACAGCAGAGAACTGGGGGACCAGAGATGGAAGCAGAAGAGGCTTTGCCATTGGGGCAGCCACACACAGAAGAACAAGAAGGTAAATTTACCTTCATCTCCAGACTGGAGGGCACATTCGAAAGCAGAAGCACTTTACTAAATAGTCCAGCCACCACCACACAGCATCAAGGGGCACTGTCAAAAGGTCCCTACACAGAGGGTGACCAGATAGCATCGGGACATCTGGTCACCCTACCTACACAGGGGGCTCCAAAGCAGCAGCGGGATTTCCGCAAGCTTCCTGCAATGAATCTGCTAAGCAGGAAAGAACCATTCCCATCAGCCTCCTCCCTGTTGGGGACACTGGGGCATGGCCACTAGGTAACTCGAGGGGATGGAAGACCACGAGTGTCGATGAAGCCCCCTCGTACTAGGCCCAGGTGTCCTTAGCCCCCCCTCCCGCCTGGAGGCACTCGCAGCAGCTCTGCGTACTAGGCCCAAGTGTCCTTGGCCCCCCCGCCCGGAGGCACACACAGCAGTTATGCTGAGAATCTGCAACAATATGCTGCAGAGTCAGACTGCCTGAAACTAAGCAAGGCCACACAGGGGAAATATGGAAGAACAATGCTGAATAAAGCAGCTTTATGTATAGTTTAACAAATGATACAGAGAACCAGGGAACTAGCTGGGAACTGGATTGGCTGGCTATATGGATACTTAGGGCAGCTTGCTATTGGATAAGTATGCTGGGAAAAAGGATGTATAAAAGCCTGTGTAACTTCCTGCTCTGTGTACAGGATTTGAGATTCAAATCTCCCTGTATCTTTTTGAAGCGTCAAATAAACTTTTCTGCTTCTCCACCCCGTTGTGATTATTGGGTGTAGCACACCGGGTAGCGAACCAACTCAAGCTGTTGTTCAGCCTCTCGGCACTGGGTGCCGCAACATCCCCAAAGATCTGAACCCTGCCCCACCCCCAGGGTGGACACACAGGCACATCCCCTTCTCCTGGCAAGTAGGGAGAGGGGGCAGAAGCTCTATGGAAGACCTTCCTGAGGAAATAAGCTGGCATTTGGGAAAGCAGTGGTGGTCACATGGCAGGTCAGGGGCAGCAGGGAAGCTGAATGTGGGGGAAACTGCCAAGGATGTGCGTGCAGAGGCAGCTTCTGCAGGACCCTCCCCAGTGGTTTGATGGACCGTGGCACTAGCAGTTGTAGTAATCGCATGCCTATCTGCCATAGCGAAGCACTGGACTAAAGGGCCTGTAATTGATGAACATGCACAGAGCAAAGGAGAATAGCAATGCTACGTACCATGTATTTGCCCTAGAACTGGCACTGACTGGAATGGCTGCTACAGAGCAAGAAATGCAGGTCCATCCATACTGGAGATGGGGCGGCAAGGTATTCTAGTGGTCAGGACACTTTACTAAGAGACAGACGTGGAGGCTTCTATTCCCAGCTCCACCACTCACCGGCTCTATGACCATGGTCAAGTCACCACCGCTCTCAGTACCTCTATTTCCCCTTCCCGCCCTTTGTCTGCCTTGTCTACTCAGATGTACACTGTTTGAGCCAGCGACTGCCTCTTGCTATACACACGTACAGCACCTGACACAATGGGGCCCTGATCGCAGTTAGGTCTTCTAGGCCCCACTGTAATAAAAATGAGGCAGTCCTCTGCTTGCAATATCCTTAGACTGTTTCTGCTGGCTCCAGGTGTCGTAGAAGAATTTGAACTTTGGGGCGATTATCCCAACCAAATACGAACTCTCACCCTTGTGATGGCCCCACTGCCCCAGCACAGGGCCATGTCTGAGCAAGCTAGTGAACAATCCCACATCATGCAGCTGACACCCTGGCATTTGGGAATACAGTGCAGTTTGGAGCACCGGGGTCAGCCAGGGGATCTCCAAATCCAGCCGAGTGAATGTTCTCCCCAGAATACTCTCATCACCTTCATTCTCCTTTCCCATTCACTCCCGGCCTTGTCTTGTCACTGGCCGTATATCTACACTGGAGACGGAGGAGGAATTTCCAGCTCTGGTAAACCTATCTGAGCTAACTCTGATCGAGGTAGTGTGCCAAAACCAGTGTATCTGTGGCAGTGGGAGCAGCGGGACCCAAGTATGAGCCCATCTGGAACCCTAGCTGTGTACCTGGGCAGCAAACCAGTCCAGCCACTTGCACCGCGGCAGCTATGCTTCTATTTTTAGCCTGCTAGCTCAACCAGAGCTAGTGTGGATATGTTCCCCTTGTTGATTAATATACACTGGCTAGCACACATATATATTAATCATTAAGTAAAAATATTAAGAATTAATACCGCAGTTATATAGCCCAAATTAGCCTGTACGTTTATTATAATCCTGCTCACTTTTGCTAAGCATCCCACAACACCTTGCATTAGCTGAGGTAAGCTTTGACTTAAGTAGATAGGAAAACTGTCAGTATCAGAACATACAATTCTTTCCTTATAGCAACAGAAACCTGAGAAACCTATTTATCCTGGTACAGGCCTAGGAGGTGTCTTTATATTCCTTAGTACCTGGAACGCATGTACAGGGAACAAAGATAAGAGTGCACCATGGCCTGGAATGCAGGGTGGGTTCAGAACAAAGATAAGGAGTACCCCCTGGGACAAGAAAAACAAGATCAAAGCTAATTGGTTGACTGTAGTTTCAAATTACATATACAGTATCTTGTCCTGGTAAACAAGTAGGGTATAACAAGACGGCTTTAGAAGTGTCACTTTGGGAGGTAGCATGGCTGCATGGGATTCCTCTTCAGAAACCAGGTATCGTATAGAATCTTTTTCCTGGATGTAACAGGGCACACACTGTGCCCCTCTGGTTCGGACCTTCTCCTCCTCTTCTCAGAGACTCGGGACGCTTCAGCCTGGTGCAATACCCGTGCTCTTTATTTGTGATCCAGTCCCCACCACCAGTTTCCAACTATAGATAAGCTTTTTACAACAGCTTTGCCTACCACAGGCCCAGCCAGCAACAGACTATGAGACTCCCACCTCCCTTGGAGTTGAGTCGAGTCGAGTCGAGTCGGGTCGGGTTGGGTCGGGTCGGGTCGGGTCTAGTCAGGTCCGGTCTGGTCCCCACCCCTCCAGTTGGCTCTCATTTCCTCCCAGCGTTATAGCTCCTGCTAACAAGGCTGGCAGGTGTGATCAGTTACCAGGCAAGCATCAGGCTATCTACCCAGCCCCAATCCAATTCCCCTGATTGGGGCTGGAGTGGCAGGTGCTGATTAAGGCCTCTCTAGCAGCACCCTGCCACACTGTGCCATATTAATAAACCTGATGGACATTGGTTATTTCATCTCTTGAGTATATTCCATAACATATCGAAGTGTGGTCAAGCCATTGACTACACAATTTATCTACAACCTGAGCTGGAAATTCCACCTCCAGTATAGCTATACTGTGTGTGTGCCCTTCTGCGGTTTCTCCATTAACCCACTCCGGGTGATGAGAGGAAACAGCCACTCTGGTCATGTAAGTAATATGCAGCTGATCATCCAACTCTGAACTAGGTGGGGGAGAACACTGGAGAAAATCAAAGACAAGAGAGGAATATCGGAGCCCCTCCGGAGAGGTGCAATAAAGATGAGAAATCATCCTGTAAACTGAAGGAGAAATCTCTGCAGGTAACGTGTATTTGTCAAGTTGACATTCTTTATTGCTTTTCAAAGTCCAATCTATAGCAGGGACACTGGGGACAGGAAATTTTATGAAGCCAAGTCGGGGCAAATTGAAAGTTCTCTAACCTGGAGGCTTTTGACACTGCGGATTAGAGCTATCTCTACACAAAGAGAAGTAAAGGAAAGTGAACAGATATTATATTTTAAATCAACTGCTTGTGTTTGTTTGGTTCATTTTTCTTCAGTAAACATGCTTCCCCTCCCCTGCACGCCAAACAGTATTTGAAGATAAAATGGGGCGGGGGTGGGGTGGGGGAACAGGAATTGGCCTAGAAAACAGAATGCAGGATTCCAGTCGGGCAGCGAGCATTATTTGGTTTGGCAAGGTTCACGCTGTGAGTTTTACTGACAGAGGCAGAGAGCCAGCGCAGATTTTCCTGTAATACCAAAATTTCAAAATGATTTTTGCAATTCATGAAACTGTAGCCAGCACTCAACATAAAACGTGTTCCATGAGGCTGGAAGGAGATTTTTTTCCTTCTCTCTTTAAAAGGAAGTCTGAAAGGCTTCCGAAGCTCAGCACCAATATAGAACGTGGGGCCTGATTCTGATTTCGCTCACATTGACTCTATACTAGTATCACTCCATTGACTTCAATGGAGTTACTCCTGATTTACACCCATGTTGGTGAGCTGCAAAAGCCAGGGCTCCGGCAACAGCACATTTGAGCTAAAATAGCGTTCTGCAAAAGAGATGCCGGAATGTATGTGGATGGTTGGCTAGTAGATAATATACTAGTAGATGGTGCTCAAGAATGGATTCACCAAGGGCAAGTCGTGCCTGACTGATCTAATTGCTTTCTATGATTAGATAACTGGCTCTGTGGATGAGGGGAAAGCAGTGGACGTGTTGTTCCTTGACTTTAGCAAAGTTTTTGACACGGTCTCCCACAGTATTCCTGCCAGCAAGTTAAAGAAGTATGGGCTGGATGAATGGACTATAAGGTGGATAGAAAGTTGGCTAGATTGTTGGGCTCAAAGGGTAGTGATCAATGGCTCCATGTCTAGTTGGCAGCCAGTATCAAGTGGAGTGCCCCAAGGGGTGGTCCTGGGGCCGGTTTTGTTCAATATCTTCATTAATGATCTGGAGGGTGGCGTAGATTGCACCCTCAGCAAGTTTGCAGATGACACTAAACTGGGAGGAGAGGCAGATACACTGGAGGGTAGGGATAGGATACAGAAGGCCCTAGACAAATTAGAGGATTGGGCCAAAAGAAATCTGATGAGGTTCAACAAGGACAAGTGCAGAGTCCTGCACTTAGGACAGAAGAATCCCATGCACCGCTACAGACTAGGGACCGAATGGCTCGGCAGCAGTTCTGCAGAAAAGGACCTAGGGGTTACAGTGGACAAGAAGCTGGTTATGAGTCAACAGTGTGCCATTGTTGCCAAGAAGGCCAATGGCATTTTGGGATGTATAAGTAGGGGCATTGCCAGCAGATCGAGGGACGTGATCATTCCCCTCTATTTGACATTGGTGAGGCCTCATCTGGAGTACTGTGTCCAGTTTTGGGCCCCACACTACAAGAAGGATGTGAAAAAATTGGAAAGTGTCCAGCAAAAATGATTAGGAGACTGGAACACATGACTTATGAGGAGAGGCTGAGGGAACTGGGATTGTTTAGTCTGCGGAAGAGAAGAATGAGGGGGGATTTGATAGCTGCTTTCAATTACCTGAAAGGGGGTTCTGAAGAGGATGGATCTAGACTGTTCTCAGTGGTAGCAGATGACAGAACAAGGAGTAATGGTCTCAAGTTGCAGTGGGGGAGGTGTAGGTTGGATATTAGGAAAAACTTTTTCATTAGGAGGGTGGTGAAGCACTGGAATGGGTTACCTAGGGAGGTGGTGGAATCTCCTTCCTTTGAAGTTTTTAAGGTCAGGCTTGACAAAGCTCTGGCTGGGATGATTTCGTTGGGGATTGGTCCTGCTTTGAGCAGGGGGTTGGACTAGATGACCTCCTGAGGTCCCTTCCAACCCTGATAGTCTATGATTCTATGATTCTATGAAGAATACATGGCATTGTTCACAGGTTTTTCAGCACCAATCAAACTTGTTATTGTGAATTTCATATGCCTTCCGGTGGGCAGCTTTGTACATTGAGCTCTTAACAGTTAGCTCCTGATTTTCATAAGGCGTTATATGGTACTCAGGACATAATTCAGTGAGGACAGTTTGTCCTTCTCACCTGTGACTGCAGTGCCTAGGAGAGGTGCAGGGTTCTCTGTCAGTGCATAAAGGGATTATTTCTGGCAGGGTGGGGATAGGCAAGGCTGGAGGATGCTCTGTGGTCCTCTCAGACATCACCCCTTCTGGGAGATGCAAATACGCCACAGGGTTGTGCTGAGGAGGGTTTCTGCATCCATGCCCAGGGAACTTAGCAATGCAGAGCCTGGGACTGCAAAGTGGTGCCCAGGATTTGGGCCTTGAGGCTGAAATTTGGCTTCTCTCTCCTCCATGTGTTAATTTAGGAAAAACCACCCCTCCTGTCCCTGGCATGGGCATGGGCAGGCAGTGCTTCCACATAGTGTTCCCCTTGTCCCTGGCCAGTGCTTTGACAGCTCTCCCTCCCATTTCAATCCTTTAATCCCTGTCAATCTCTCCTGTCCCCACTGCTGTGGTGTCTGGGCCTGTCAGCTCTCAGCTGAGAAGCTGATTCTACCAAATTCGAACAGAAAATGTTTGCCTTGGTTTATCTCCCACCTGTCTTCATGCACCTGCCTCGTGCTGCCTCCTATGCCTGCAGCTCCCTGCCAGCCAGCACTGGCCAAAGAATTTGAGATGACACTTTTTTCTGTTGAAAAATGCCATTTGGTTGAAACCGAAATGTTTCACAGAAGCCAGGGCTTTTGACAAAATTTTGTTGGGCAGGTGTCGCAGATCCACAGGATCAGTACTACGCCCCAGGTTTGGAACAATGTCTAGGAGGAAACTCTTCAGTGTGCCAGGCCCCCCAGGGGTCTCATTCTTCCTTCACGATAGGCCACAAGGCCTCAGTGCCTCCTGAGACAGACCCTCTGGGGCTCAAACACTCCTGCTTCACACTGTGAGCTCTGTTCAGCAAGCACAGGAGAGAGAGACTCCTGGAAGAGAATTGTCCACTCTTCAGAGAGTACTGCCCCTCGCCCAGTCTTTGCAGTGACGCTCACATAGCGTTGTCAAACCAGTTGGATTTATTTGTCAACTGGAGCACAGCAGCGGAAGTCCTTAGGTTATCATAGAGAAAGGAAGGTTAAAGCATAGTCCATGCTGGTCAGCCTAGAGCCCAGCCAAGCTGTAGTGGACCCCATTGTTCAAGCTCCATCTCTCCATCTGACCTCGTTAATCAGTTGCCAGGTGAGATCCCCAACTCCTTCCAGCAGCCAACTCTGATCCCCCCCACATCACACCTCCCAGTCCTTTGTTCTTGAACTGGGATCTGTGCTTAGCTTCCCTGCTGAGAGGCAGGGAAATCCATCTCTTGCTGGATCTTTTTCTTGCTGGCTTGTCTTTTCATGACAATTTTTAAAATGGTCTCATTTCTGTCCCAGTGTGGAATTCTTGCTTTCTGGCCAGCCCTACTGCCAACCCCCCTCCTCCTGTTGCTCAAAGGCCATTTCTACCATCAAGCCCACAAACACAGACACTCCAACTGATCTCATTCAAGCTAGGAGAAAAGAGAACATAGGAGAAGAACGAGCTCTAATGAGGGACCTCCCCCTGGCGCTTACAGCATGTTTTGGGCTGTCCATTCAATGAGTCACCACCACCGCTTGGGACATCCACAGGCTTTGAACCAGGGGTCTTGAGATGTGAAGGAAGGAGCTGCTACGGTGTGAGATTTAGGACTAAATCCTCTACCTAGATGCAGTAGCAGCATCTTAAACTTCCAGCTCGGTGCCCTGGAGCTTAGGAAATTAAGGTTTTTCAAAAGCAACATGCGCATTTTAGGTGCTCATTTTGGAGCTTGACTTTCATAAATTGCATTCACGGGCTGAAAATGAGGCCTCTTTAAGATGTCTCAAGCTGGGCTCCCAAAAATTCAAGCACCCAGACTCACTAGTCACGTGTGGAAAATTTGGCCTTAGGGCAGTGTATTTTAAAGTCCTTGCTGTACTTTGAGTCGGATTTTTAGCAACCCTGGGCCAGATTCTGTCACCCTTATTCACACTGCGTAATGTTTTTGCTGGACCAGTAACCCTGTTGATTGCAGTAGGGTTACTCCAGGAGTAAGATGGCATTCAGCTGAGTAAAGGTCACCCCATGAATGACAGCCCATGTAACAATTCATTATCCTTCTACAGCACCTTTCCTCCAATGGTATCATTTCACTTTTCACAAAATAATGAAGTCTCAGGATATGCTGGTGCATAGCTATCAAAGGAGCCAGAGGGGGATGAGTGCTTTGACCAAGGTCTCATGGAAATTCAGTGGCAGAGTTGGGAATAGGACCTGTGCACAATTCCCATTCCATTGTTCTAAGAACTAGATCACACTCCACAGTTGTTGGTTTAAAAAAAAATACACGGAACTAGTGGTCAAAAAAAGCAAAGTAAACTTGGCTGAGCTCTTCGGAGCAACTTTGTGTGTATACAGCAGTTAGCACGATGGGACTCTGATCCTCCACTGGGGCGAAAATACAAATAATAAAAATAGTAATAATAAATGATTTTTTAAAGCGAGGGACATGAGAGGAAAAGGCTGCCTAGAATTCATTCCCTGGTCCAAAGTTGCCTTACATTGTCTGCAGTTAGGACATATCCATGGGTGTGGAGTTTGTGTGTGAGCGACCTTCAGAGAAACACGGTCTGTAAACCCTTTGCTAAACACAGATCTTCATGTCCTGAAGCATTCAGAATGACAGATACTATAGATGGCAGACAGACCTGGCTGAGAAATCACACATGATAGCACAAAGGCAGCATTTTACCATTGAACACCTCCCCTTTCCCCGTGTAGATCTAGGATTCGTCAGTGAAGTGTGAACATCGTTAATCTGCTGGCGTATGTGTACATTTGGCTGAGATTATTATTTTACTATAATGTGCCGTCAGTGCTTTCAAAAGCCCCATTTCCAACCTCCCTCCCCCGCACCTTCAACTCCCATATCTTTGTGCAGCAGGCAATGCATAGCTAAAGCCTTATATCCACATTTAATCACACTAAATCAATGCACCATAAGGGGGAGGTTTAAAACCAATCTTTTATGCACCACTGCTTACACTGAAAAGACCCATTACAACCCAAGTCAATCAATATAGCCTGTAACTCTAAAGTAACTCCTGAATTGAATCAACAATGCTGATGAAGTCGGAAGAGGGTGGAGGGAATATATTAAAGAAAACAAAGCCTCTCTGGAACATTTTCCTTCTCTTCGAAGATACACATTATCTCTTCCTGGCTCCTCTTGATTTGTCTGTTAGACTCAAGCTGCAGTTTTTTTAAAAAGGAGAAATATTTCAATCCGCAGGGGGAATGACTCTTTTTTTCAGAAATGGCATTGCACTAGGCCACTAGGGGGCTCTGGAGATTATAGACCAAGCCACCAAGGTACATCACGAAAGTCCATTTCTTGAGTTTCTCTCCCTTCCCCACCGTGCACCCTGAGGAAAAATGCCAATCTCACCAGCGCACAGACAAAAGATGAAGTGTGACAATAAAAGCTGCTGGGTTTGCAGCACCTTTTTTTAAAAAATCCATGAGATTTTATTACAAATAAAACATATGTTGGCTGTGTACCCAAAACTGGCTAAATCTTACTTGGCTCCTTGCAGCCGGCACAGCCTGTGTATGTGTTATCACAAAGGTGGATGGAGGCACTATTGATCTTTTGACTAAGTGTCCTAATGAAATACAAATCTGCTATCATTTAGAGAGCCATCTGTCATGATGAGACATAAAAAAAATACTACCAGCAGAACAATAACTGTCATTCAGTTTTAGAGGCCAGCCTACTCCCATCAGGCACAAGGTGCTCAGCCCCTGGGATCGATTCTGTTTATTGTGTTAAACTTCGTCAAAGGGTAATAAAGAAATCAATCAATGTGGCATTAAAGAAATTTCCAGTTATGTACAAGTTACCTGTTGCATAGGACCTCCTTGATCCAGTGCCATGATCTAACATCCAGCTGCATAAAAGAAGTTTACAGGCATGTGGCAGAGTAATTTGATGGTTGTGTCATTATTGTGTCGTACATAACACTAAACTGCTATGAAAGAAGTTGTGCAAGAGAGCTGATCAGGAAATTAGTGACAGCAGGATAATGAAGAGGTCAGGTTCTTAATGCTACAAGTATGTGTGCACTATACATATTCTGCACACATTATTACATATACACTTATAAGCTATGGATGGTGCCAAACCCACAACCCAGGCACAACCTCACCCTAATGCCATGGGTGGGAGCGGGGCCAAAATGTCTAATAAGATATGCTTTTTGGACTTCTTCCCCCTCTTTCCCTTGTCATCTTCTTTTACGGTGCCCCATATACTCCCTTCCCAACCAAAGGTAAGTAGGGAATGAGTTTCCCATCCCAGAAAGGTTTTTGGGGGGTTGGAAATGTTTCCTATTCTGATTTGGGACAAAAAGTTGAAATCACAGTAATTTTCACCATCTGAAAAAAAATGTTGTGGGTCGACTGAAACGTTTCGCTTTCGCACATTCTAAATGTTTTGTTTCAACACCCAACATTTGTATTATTTTATATAATTAGCTTAAATTTCCTGCCAACCTTTTCAGTTTGGACAAATCAGCATTTTCCAAAGAAAAAGGGTTGAGTTGAAAAATTCCCAACCAGTTCTGTTCCTGACCCTGTCTCTCCCATTGCCTCCTTTTACACACTCCAGTCCAGTCTCAAAACCCACTGCATATAAACTAGTGGCTGGATGTTCAGAAGTGCTGAGCACCCACAT
Organism: Chelonia mydas; assembly: GCF_015237465.2. Lineage (NCBI taxonomy): Eukaryota > Metazoa > Chordata > Testudines > Cheloniidae > Chelonia > Chelonia mydas. Next base: position 13,911,461 of record NC_051259.2, on the reverse strand, counting down.
ACTCCATTGAAGCCAAAAGGTGCTGCAGACGACCACTCCTATGTAAATAAGGCCTGCTATTGCTCAAATTAAATCAAAACAATTAAATTAAAAATCTCTAGCTGCCTAGACTAGACTTGTGCCAATTTCCTGAATGATTTATAAGCCAATTGTCCTCACTATTAATTATCCCAGCTCTTCGCTGTTCCTTAGCTTTGTCATTGTCTTTTCCCTTTGTTCTGGTTTTAACTTGGATTATAAAAACTTCTGGGCCAGGAATCTGCCTCTCTTTGTTCTGTGGAGCTCCATTCACGTCTATGGTGCTAGGTAAACAGTACTCATCTCTGATTTAATCCAAAGGATGATTATGGGGTTGAGGCACTGGGCTCAATTCCTTACTTTGTCACAAACTTCCTTTGTGACCCTGAGGAAGCCACTGAGGCTCCAAAGCACATAAGCATGTGCTTAAGTCCCATGGAAGTCAATGAGACTAAAGCGGGAGCTTAAGTCCTTTTCTCCGTAGAGTTGGATTTAAGAACTTGCATAACTTTCAGTTTTGCTACATCAGGGTCTTAATCTTTCTGGGCCTCAGTTCCCCATGTGCAAAACAAAGATAATAATGTTTCCTTTTACAGTATTGTCTGCTTACATTGTAAGCTCTGTGGGCAGGGACTGGGACTGTCTCTTTATGTATGTTTCTGCATCACCTAGCACATTGAGGTACAGACCTTGGCTGGGAGGACCACTAAGCACGACGGGAATACAAATACTGTGCAAATATATTTCATTATACTTCTCTGTCTATGGTGCTTACTTGGCCCCCATTACTGAGCACCTCAAAATATTTCCGTACTCTCCTGTGAAGTATTATTTTCCCCATCTGTAAGATGGGGAACTGAAGCAGAGAGAAACTAACTAATTTGCGCAAGGTCACACAAGAAGTCTGTGACAGCGCAGGGACTCCACCTTACCTGCTAAGCCAGCCTTCTCTCTTCAGTGCATCCTACTTGATTTTTCTCCCATGACAAACATCTGCACTTTGCATAGAGGTGTCACTCCCCACAAAATACATTGACTCCACCAGCTGGAATCTGGTGAAAATCCATCACAGTTTCCAGTGCTGCCTTGTCTGAGATAATTTGCATCCAAGTTTTTTTTTAACCTGTTCCTAAAGTCTTTATCTGCCAGGCTTCAGGCTATTGGGATCAATGTGCCGCTGTATACTTGTGACTTTTCCTCCTTCCTGCTTCAGTCAGAGAAGGGCTGTGTGGAGCTCACTTGTGTTAGTGGGTTGATAAGCCCGTGATGCTCTTTTTCCTTTGACAATCATTTTGCCAGTGCGGTAAAAAGTAATTTGTGGGTGTTGAAGTTCTTCCCTACCATTGAAAAGTGGGTATTGTTATTTATTGGGTCTCTCTTCCATCTGTTTAACGACCAGCGTTAATAACTCTATTAACTGCAGCAATAGAAGGCTGTTGTCTTTGACTGAGCCATCTACTAAAGATGAACATGATACATAGTTTGCCATGGTGTTAATTGCTACTCTTATTAGAGGAAGCTCATCCCAAGCATCTGAGTGTCTAGGGTTCAAATGGCAGCATGAGGGTCAGCAGGGTTCAAAACCAAGGTCGTCAGCACTGCACCTCTACCCTTTGAGCTAAAGGAATAACTCCATTAGATGGTAGCAGTAGTAGGCTATTATCCTTGAGTTACCAAGCCACTACAGGAAGACTGCAGTGGCTTCCTTTAAGAGGGAAACCACCAAAAAAATAATTGAAGGTGTGTCTATAGACCAGTTTTGCTAGTTTGTCTAGCTCTCCGTGTGGTTGGTAAATATTTCGCTGTCTGGAGTATGAGAACTAAACTAATTACTGCAACTTAAACATGAAGGGAGCTGTTTAAAAGGGATGCTGTCAATGTATTTTCACCTACGTCTCAAAAGCCAGTTATTTTCCCCTGTCATTTGTAATAGTCCTTTGAAAGCCTGTAAGTGAAGTGTTCTTCCTTCCTTAGCAATTGTTTTTTCTTCTTATGTTTCACAGACAAAGAGCAAAACAAGCACTTTCAATCTCATTGTCTTTTATTTTAGATTAAGGGGAACAAACTAAGAACGAACTAATCTAAAACTCTCCATGAGAGACTGAGAAAGCAGACCGTGCCTCTCTCCCCTGGCAGCACTGCCACCTTCAGGCAGGCAGGTAGACTTCTTTTGCTAAATCAGTGGCATGCAGAACACAGAATGACAGCTACATACCATCCTGACCACTATGGATGTAGAAGCCCTCTACACCAGCATTCCACACAAAGATGGACTACAAGCCATCAGGAACAGCATCCCTGATAATGTCACAGCACACCTGGTGGCTGAACTTTGTGACTTTGTCCTCACCCACAACTATTTCACATTTGGGGACAATTTACACCTTCAAGTCAGTGGCACTGCTATGGGTACCCGCATGGCCCCACAGTATGCCAACACTTTTATGGCTGACTTAGAACAACGCTTCCTCAGCTCTCGTCCCCTAACGCCCCTACTCTACTTGCACTACATTGATGACATCTTCATCATCTGGACCCATGGAAAAGAAGCCCTTGAGGAATTCCACCAGGATTTCAACAATTTCTATCCCACCATCAACCTCAGCCTGGATCAGTCCACACAAGAGATCCACTTCCTGGACACTACAGTGCAAAGAAGCGATAAACACCACCTTATACCGGAAACCTACTAACCGCTATACTTACCTACATGCCTCCAGCTTTCATCCAGACCACATCACATGATCCATTGTCTACGGCCAAGCTCTAAGACACAACCAAATTTGCTCCAATCCCTCAGACAGAGACAAAGACCTACAAGATCTCTATCAAGTGTTCTTAAAACTACAATACCCACCTGCTGAAGTGAAGAAACAGATTGACAGAGACAGAAGAGTACCCAGAAGTCACCTACTGCAGGACGGGCCCAACAAAGAAAGTAACAGAATGCCACTAGCTGTCACCTTCAGCCTCCAACTAAAACCTCTCCAGTGCATCATCAAGAATCTAAAACCTATTCTGAAGGACGATCCCTCACTCTCACAGATATTGGGAGACAGGACATCCCTTGCTTACACACAGCCCCCCAATCTGAAGCAAATACTCACCAGCAACCACACACCACCAAACAAAAACACTAACCCAGGAACCTATCCTTGCAACAAAACCCGTTGCCAACTCAGTCCATATATCTGTTCAAGGGACACCATCATAGGACTTAATCACATCAGCCACTCTATCAAGGGCTCATTCACCTGCACATCTACCAATATGATATATGCCATCATGTGCCAGCAATGCCCCTCTGCCATGTACATTGGCCAAACTGGACAGTCTCTATGCAAAAGAATAAATGGAAACAAATAAGATGTCAAAAATTATAACATTCAAAAACCAGTCGGAGAACACTTCAACCTCCCTGGACACTCAATTACAGACCTAAAAGTTGCAATTCTTCAACAAAAAAAAACTTCAGAAACAGACTCCAATGAGAAACTGCAGAACTGGAATTAATTTGCAAACTGGACACCATTAAATTAGGCTTGAATAAAGACTGGGAGTGGATGGATATTACACAAACTAAAAACTATTTCCGAGTGCTAATTTTTCCCCTCCTGTTACTCAAACCTTCTTGTCAACTGTTTGAAGTGGGCCATCCTCATTATCACTACAAAAGTTTGTTGTCTCCTGCTGATAATAGACCACCTTAATTGATTTGTCTCATTAGAGTTGGTATGGCAACCCCCATTTTTTCATGTTCTCTGTGTATATATATATATATATTGTGACGGGGCAAGGCCAGATGGCTATAGAAAGGTAGTGGGAGCTAGATATATTAGCTCCAGGCTAAACAAATCCCTGGTACCAGGTTAAGTGAAATGGAAGCTGCTCCAGGTCAATTAAGACACCTGGGGCCGACTGAGAACTTTCCGGAAGGCAGGGAGAATGCTAGGTTGATTGGGACACCTGAAGCCAATCAGGGGCTGGCTGAAACTAGTTAAAAGCCTCCTAGTCAGTCAGGCTGGGGGTGGATGTCAGGAGCTGTGGGAGGAAGTTGCGCTGTTGGAGAGACTGAGTAGTACACAGCATATCAGGCACAAGGAAGGAGGCCCTGAGATAAGGGTGAAGTGGAGCTTGAGGAAGTGAGGGCTGCTGTGGGGGAAGTAGCCCAGGGAATTGTACATGTCATGTTTCTAAAAGGTCAGCTACCATAGCTGATACTATTAGGGTCCCTGGGCTGGAGCCCGGAATAGAGGGTGGGCCCAGGCTTCTGCCCCCACCTTTGCTCCCTGATTAATCACTGAGACTGGGAGACAACAGAGACTGTGCAAGGAAGGATAACTTCTCCTCACCTCCCTTGCTGGCTTATGATGAAAATGGCTCAGTACACTGTGACCCTTGTCTCGAGAGAAAGAAGGGTTACATGGAGGGTCACAGTGAGCCTCTTAGGCTACCGAAATCCACCAGGAAACGCGGGACCCACGGAGGCAAGGACAGAGCTTTGTCACAACTGGTGTCAGGGGTGGGATTTTGTTCACAGCGTGGCGGAAGAAAGAGGTTTAAAAAAAAAAGTGCACTGGGGTTTTGGATTTTTTTTTTTTTGGTTTTTGTTTGTTTGCATTGTACCACAATGGAGGAGGTGGTAAGAGCTCTGGTACAAGCCATGGCAGCCCAGCAGGAGGCCACCCAGGTTCAGGCAATGGCACAACGGAGTCTATGCGGCTATAGCATGAAACCAATCAATTATTGATGAGCCAGACGACCAAAGATCGTGCCCTCTTGAGAGAGGTGGTGGACCAGCTGAAGATCCTCACCACCCAGGCCCGGGGGTCCGACGGGACGCAAACCCTGAGGGCCACTGGTTGTCTGCCAAAGATGACGTCAGGAGATGACGTAGAGGCATATCTCCTCTCATTCGAAAGGACAGCTCAACGTGAGGCGTGGCCCCAGGAGCAGTGGGCCAGCATTCTCGCCCCTTTTTTGTGTGGAGAGGCCCAGAAGGCCTACTTTGACTTGCCTGCCATGGATGCCACTGACTATACCCATCTGAAGGCAGAGATCCTAGCACGATCAGGGGTAATGGCAGCAGTAAGGGCCCAGAGGTTCCATGAGTGGAAATACCAGGAGAACAAACCCCCGACGTCCCAGCTATTCAACCTCATACACCTCGCTCGGAAGTGGTTACAGCCCAAGGTGTGCAGCTGGAGGAGATTTTGGAGACCCTGGTCATAGACCATTACATGCGGGGACTGCCGCCAGATCTCCGCAAATGGGTAGGCCAGAACGATCCGTCCACGTACAACAAGATGATCACACTGGTAGAAAGACGGGTGACAACCAGGGAACTGACCCGACTACCCAGGGAAGGCCCCTTTCGATGCAAGCACCCGACTCCAACCCTGGAAGGTTGGGCAGCCAAACCCCTGGGGAGTTCTAGGTGGAAGAAGGGGGGGGGCGAAAACCAGCGGGGACCCCAGAAGGAAGGATTGGCCTGAGTGGGGGGAACCGCGGAACTAAACCCCCTAACCCCCAGGATAGGGGAGTGATTAAAAGCAATTATAGATGTTATGCATGTGGGGAGTGGCGACACATAGCAGCACAGTGTCCCAGCACTGAGGAGCCTATGCAATGTAACTTGGGGGATTGGGAGGTCCCATGCTCCCTTATCCACCTTGCGGGGGTCACATTAGCCCTGCATAATTACACGAGCAAGTGAGGATATCATCTGATTTGACACCAATCCAAAAGATCGAGGCAGCCGACATGATTAATCACAAAAGAGATGTGTTCTCTACAAAACCAGGGCGGACGACTGAGACCTATCACCATATCCACACGATCCCCGGAGTCAAGGTAACATTGAGACCCTACCGAATCCCAGCAGCCAAAAGAAAAGAAATCAAGGCCGAAGTAAGGAAAATGTTAAAATTAGGGGTTATTGAAGAATCTTACAGCCAGTGGTCCAGTCCAATTGTTCTAGTGCCTAAACCTGACGGTACCATGACATTCTGTAATGACTTTCGCCAACTGAATGAAATATCCCAGTTTGATGCATACCCCATACCACGCATCGACGAACTGGTTGACCGACTGGGTAGTGCCCGATTCTTGACTACACTGGATCTGACAAAAGGGTACTGGCAGATTCCTCTGACCAAAGAAGCTAAAGAAAAGACAGCATTCTCCACCCCAGATGGGCTATTCCAGTACACCGTCCTCCCTTTTGGGCTACATGGGGCCCCAGCCACATTCCAGCGCCTCATGGATAAGCTGCTGCTCCCCCATACTAGTTATGCAGCTGCATACTTAGATGATGTCATCATCTATACGCCAGATTGGGGAACCCACTTGGAGAAAGTTGAGGCAGTACTGCACACCTTAAGGCGGGCTGGCCTCACTGCTAATCCCGCTAAATGCGCCACAGGGCTAGCAGAGGCTAGGTACCTGGGATATATTGTGGGAAGGGGCATAGTGAAGCCCCAAATGAATAAGCTAGAGGCAATTCAAAACTGGCTCCGGCCGACCCGAAAGAAGCAGGTCTGTGCTTTCCTAGGCGTGGTAGGCTACTACAGACGGTTTATTCCCCACTTCGCCACTAGGGCAAGTCCCCTAACGGACCTGGTGAAGGCCTGAGGTGCAGACATGGTAAAGTGGACCGACGCAGCAGAGGGGGCATTTACAGAACTTCGGACAGCCCTCTGTAATGACCCTGTACTCATAGCCCCGGACTTTAACAGGGAATTTATTTTACAAACAGACGCTTCCGAGGTGGGGTTGGGGGCCGTTCTGTTGCAAATGGTGGGAGAAGAGGAACACCCGATCCTCTACCTAAGCAGAAAACTTCTCCCAAGAGAACAGAAATACACTCTAGTCGAGAGAGAATGCCTTGCTGTCAAATGGGCTATGGAGACACTGCGTTATTACCTCTTAGGCCGGTGATTTACTCTTGTGACGGACCATTCACCCCTCCAGTGGATGCAGCGGAATAAGGAAAAGAATGCAAGGGTCACCAGGTGGTTCTTATCCCTCCAACCATTCCAGTTCCGCATACTGCAAAGGGCTGGATTCCACCATGGCAACGCTGATGGTCTGTCACGAGCATACTGCCTGGCGTCCCAAGTTGCCCAACTCTATGGTGTTGAGCCGGGGGGGATATGTGACAAGGCAAGGCCAGAGGCTATAGAAAAGTAGTGGGAGCTAGATATATTAGCTCCAGGCTAAACAAATCCCCGGTACCAGGTTAAGTGAAATGGAAGCTGCTCCAGGTCAATTAAGACACCTGGGGCCAATTAAGAACTTTCCAGAAGGCAGGGAGAATGCTAGGTTGATTGGGACACCTGAAGCCAATCGGGGCTGGCTGAAACTAGTTAAAAGCCTCCCAGTTAGTCAGGTGGGGGTGGATGTCAGGAGCTGTGGGAGGAAGTTGTGTTGTTGGAGAGACTGAGTAGTACACACCATATCAGGCACAAGGAAGGAGGCCCTGAGGTAAGGGTGAAGTGGAGCTTGAGGAAGTGAGGGCTGCTGTGGGGGAGGTAGCCCAGGGAATTGTACATGTCATGTTTCCAAAAGGTTAGCTACCATAGCTAATACTATTAGGGTCCCTGGGCTGGAGCCCGGAGTAGAGGGTGGGCCCGGGCTCCCCCACCCTTTGCCCCCAGTTAATCACTGAGACTGGGAGACAACAGAGACTGTGCAAGGAAGGATAACTTCTCCTCACCTCCCTTGCTGGCTTATGATGAAAATGGCTCACTAGACTGTGACCCTTGTCTCTAGAGAAAGAAGGGTTTCATGGAGGGTCACAGTGAGCCTCTGAGGCTACTGAAATCCTCCAGGAAACGCGGGACCCACGGAGGCAAGGACAGTGCTTTGTCACAATATATATATATATACATATCTGCCTACTGTATTTTCCACTGCATGCATCTGATGAAGTGGGGATTGGTCCTACTAGTTGGGGATTGGTCCTGCTTTGAGCAGGAGGTTGGACTAGATGACCTCCTGAGGTCCCTTCCAACCCTGAGATTCTATGATTCTATGACATAGAGGCATATCTCCTTTCATTTGAAAGATCTGCTCAGCATGAGGCATGGCCCCAGGAGCAGTGGGCCAGCATTCTCGCCCCTTTTTTGTGTGGAGAGGCCCAGAAGGCCTACTTTGATCTGCCCACCAAGGATGCCGCTGACTATTCCTGGATGAGGTCAGAGATCCTAGCACGATTGGGGTAACAGCAGAGGTACGGACCCAAAGGTTCCAGGAGTGGAAATACAGAGAGAATAAAACTCCGAGGTCCCAACTATTCGACCTCATATACCTCGCTCGGAAGTGGCTATGGCCCGAGGCATGCAGCCCAGAGGAGATTTTGGAGACTATGGTAATGGACCACTACATGCTGGGACTGCCGCCAGATCTCCTCAAATGAGTATGCCAGAATGATCCGTCCACCTATGATGAAACGATCACATTGGTGGAAAGACGGATGACAGCCAGGGAATTGACCCAACTCCCCAAGGAAGGCCCCTCACGAAGCAAACACTCGAACCTGACCCTGGAGGGTTGGGCAGCCAAATCCCCAGGGAGTCCTAGGTGGAAGAAAGGGGGACCGAAAATCAGCAGGGAATCCAGAAGGAAGGAAAAGGCCTGAGTGGGGGGGACCCTGGGACTAAACCCCCTAACCCACATCATAGGAGAGTGACTAGAAGTTATTATAAGTGTTATGGGTGTGGGGAGTTGGGGCACATAGCAGCAGAGCAGTGTAACCTGGGGGACAGGGCAGACCCATGCAGCCTATTCAATATTGTAGGGGTTGCAGTCACCCCACATAAATATACAAGGCAGGTAAAGTTGAATGGGGTAGAAACCATGGCACTCATAGACTTGGGGAGTGCTATCACCCTAATTTTGGGTAAATTAGTGAAGCGTAGCCAGTTAATGCAGGCTAAGAGTATGGGGGTAACCTGTGTCCATGGGACTTTTTGTTACTACCCCATCATACCAGTGAAAATTGAAATTCAGGGAAATGTCACCGGGTTGAAAGCAGGGATAGTCCCAAACCTCCCATACCCTGTGCTCATAGGTAGAGATTTCCCCGGGTTTGGAAACTTGCTCCCACCAGAGGAATTGGAGGAGAGGAGCTCCCCGAACTTCAGGAGGCTTCTGCGGCAGAATGTCACCTCCCATTTTTCGCGGAAATGTCCCAGGAGCTATTCCCTGTCCTGTAGGGGAAGTAAATTACAAGGTGTGACAACCGGGACGTCAAAAACTAGAGCAGATATACCATGTCAACCTTCTGAGACCCCTGACATGCGCGAGAGGCATGCACAGTGGTTCAAGAAGAGCTGCACCCAGGGAACAAAAATCCTGAACAGGTGAGGGTGTCTCCTGATCTAACGACAGCCCAGAAGAAAGAGGTAACTGAGATGATCGCCCAATATCAAGACGTATTCTTGACAAAGCCGGGTGGCACAACCAGGACATATCACCACATCATCACAAACCCTGGGGTCAGAGTAATTATGAGGCCCTACCGGATGCCAGCAGCCAAAAGGGAGGAAATAAAAGCGGAAGTCAGGAAAATGCTGGGGATGGGGATCATTGAAGAATCCCACAGTCAGTGGTCCAGCCCAATAGTGTTGGTGCCCAAACCTGATGGCACCACGAGGTTCTGCAACGACTTCCATCAACTAAACAAGATATCCCAGTTTGATGCATACCCTATACCCCACATAGATGAACTAGTGGACTGTCTGGGGAATGCCCAGTACTTGACAAAGGGGTACTGGCAGATTCCCCTAGCCGAAGATGCAAAGGAAAAGACGGCGTTTTCTACACCAGAGGGTCTCTTCCAATATACGGTCCTCCCTTTTGGACTACATGGGGCCCCAGCTACCTTTCAGCACCTCATGGACAAGTTATTATGCTCCCATGCCAGTTATGCTGCAGCCTACTTGGATGACGTGGTGATTCATACCCCAGACTGGGAGACCCACTTGGAAAAAGTGGGGGCGGTCCTTGATACCTTCAAGCGAGATGGCCTTATGGCAAACCCTGTTAAGTACTCTGTAGGGTTCACGGAGGCCAAATATCTTGGCTACATGGTAGGAAAAGGTATGGTAAAACCCCAACTGTATAACTTAGAGGCCATCCAAAATTGGCCACGGCCGAGTCGTAAGAAGCAGGTCCGAGCATTCCTAGGGGTGGTTGGGTATTACCGGCGTTTCATCCCCCATTTTGCCACAAGGGCAAGTCCCCTAACAGACTTAGTGAAGGCCCGTGGTCCTGATCCAATCAGATGGTCCGATGCAGCAGAGAGGGCATTCGCAGACCTACGGACTGCCCTCTGCAGTAACCCCATATTGATAGCCCCGGATTTCACCAAGGAATTCATCCTACAGACAGATGCATCTGAAGTGGAGTTAGGGGCTGACCTGTCGCAGATAGTTGGGGAAGAGGAACACCCAATTCTCTACCTCAATAGGAAACTCCTTCTGAGGGAACAAAAATACTCAGTGGTAGACAGAGAGTGCCTCATCGTAAAATGGGCCATGGAAACGTTGCGTTATTACCTGCTGGGGCGCAGATTTATCCTTGTGACCGACCATGCCCCTCTTCAATGGATGCAACGGAACAAGGAAAAGAACACAAGGGTAACCAGGTGGTTCTTATCCCTCCAACCTTTCCAGTTCTGCATACAGCACAGAGCAGGGAGTCGCCATGGCAACGCCGATGGCTTATCACGCATACACTGTCTGGTGTCCCAAGCTGCCCAACCCCTTGGTGTTAAGCAAGGGGGAGGGATATGTGATAGACCCAGGCCAGATGTGTATAGCAGAGTTGCAGAAAGCAGATATACTGGCCACTGGATTAACAGTTTTCTGTTCTTTGACTGACCAGAGCAGGGGCTGCTCCAGGCTAATGAGAACACCTGACTCCAATTAACCTGCAAAGAGTCAGGTGAGGCCATTAAGCTAATGTGACCTCCTGACTCTAGTTAAGGCCCCTCTGATAATATAAAAGGGCTCACTCCAGTCAGGCAGAGAGGAGCCAGAGGAGAGGAAGTGCGCCTGAAGGGCTGGTTAATGAAGACACACTCAGATCATTGGTAAGGGAGCCCCAAGGTAAGGGTGAAGAAGGGAGAAACAGGAGAGCTGTGGGGAAGTGGCCAAGGGAAATGTAGCAACTCTGGCAGTGAAAGGTTGGCTGGCAACAGCTGCTACCATTAGGGTCCCTGGGCCGGAACTGAGAGTAGAGGGCTGGCCTGGGTTCCCCCCAACCCACCACTACAGAAACACCTCCTGGGAGGGGAAAACAGGCCCCTGTCAGGACAGGAGGCTAAACTGTTTTGGCAAGAGGACGTAGGAGCAACAGAGACTGTGGGAATTCTCTCACCAACCTCCATTGCTGGCTTATGATGAAAAGGGCTCAGTAGACTGTATCCCTGGCCCTAGAGAGAGAAGGGCTACGTGAAGGGTTGCAGTGAGCCTCTGAAGCTAGCATAAACCGCCTGGAAGTGCAGGACCCACGGGGACAAGGTCAGAGCTCTGCCACACTTGATATTCTATGATTTTGGTGCTGTACTGAAATCCTTAGGATTTATTCATCATGGCCTCAAAGCAGAGCCATGGACACTGGGGCGTGTGGCCTCAAAGTAGTCTCAAGATCTCCACTTTTCTGTATCGTAGCTCCCTTCAGCAAACAGCACCTGTATAATATGCCTCAAGCTGGGTCTGGGTGAAAGATGGTGATGCACGAGAAGTAAGGAACCCAGCTTGACTCTCAGATCCCAGTGGGGAGTTTGGATCTTACGTCCCTTGGTTTTATTGTTATTATTATTACTGCTGGGGATAATACGCCTGATGATCCAGAATCCACTGAGAGCAGTGGGAGATTTTCCTTGTTTCAATTACTCCTTCTGCTCTACTCCCTAACTGAATTCCTCTTCGTCTGTGCTGAAAACAGGGGTTCTGGGGGTGGCTTGAAGTGGTTTCCATTATATATTCAGGGTTTACAGTTTCATAGAATCATAGGATATCAGGGTTGGAAGGCACCTCAGGAGGTCATCTAATCCAACCCCCTGCTCAAAGCAGGACCAATCCCCAACGAAATCATCCCAGCCGGAGCTTTGTCAAGCCTGACCTTAAAAACCTCAAAGTAAGGAGATTCCACCACCTCCCTAGAAAACCCATTCCAGTGCTTCACCACTCTCCTAGTGAAAAAGTTTTTCCTACTATCCAACCTATACCTCCCCCACTGCAACTTGAGACCATTACTCCTCGTTCTGTCATCAGCTACCACTGAGAACAGTCTAGAGCCATCCTCTTTGGAACCCCCTTTCAGGTAGTTGAAAGCAGCTATCAAATCTCCCCTCATTCTTCTCTTCCGCAGACTAAACAATCCCAGTTCCCTCAGCCTCTCCTCATAAATCATATGTTCCAGTCCCCTAATCATTTTTGTTGCCCTCCGCTGGACATTTTCCAATTTTTTCACATCCTTCTTGTAGCACGGGGCCCAAAACTGGACACAGTACTCCACATGAGGCCTCACCAATGTCGAATAGAGGGGAACGATCAAGTCCCTCGATCTGCTGGCAATGCCCCTACATATACATCCCAAAATGCCATTGGCCTTCTTGGCAACAAGGGCACACTGTTGACTCATATCCAGCTTCTCGTCCACTGTAACCCCTTGGTCTTTTTCTGCAGAACTGCTGCTGAGCCATTCAGTCCCTAGTCTGTAGAGGTGCATGGGATTCTTCCGTCCTAAGTGCAGCACTCTGCACTTGTCCTTGTTGAACCTCATCAGATTTCTTTTGGCCCAATCCTCTAATTTGTCTAGGGCCCTCTGTATCCTATCCCTACCCTCCAGTGTATCTGCCTCTCCTTCCAGTTTAGTGTCATCCGCAAACTTGCTGAGGGTGCAATCCACACCATCCTCCAGATCATTAATGGAGATATTGAACAAAACCGGCCCGAGGACCGACCCTTGGGGCACTCCACTTGATACTGGCTGCCAACTAGACATGGAGCCATTGATCACTACCCGTTGAGCCCGACAATCTAGCCAACTTTCTATCCACCTTATAGTCCATTCATCCAGCCCATACTTCTTTAACTTGCTGGCAAGAATACTGTGGGAGACCGTATCAAAAGCTTTGCTAAAGTCAAGGAACAACACGTCCACTGCTTTCCCTTCATCCACAGAGCCAGTTATCTCATCATAGAAGGCAATTAGATTAGTCAGGCATGACTTGCCCTTGGTGAATCCCTGCTGACTGTTCCTGATCACTTTCCTCTCCTCTAAGTGCTTCAGAATTGATTCCTTGAGGACCTGCTCCATGATTTTTCCAGGGACTGAGGTGAGGCTGACTGGCCTGTAGTTCCCAGGATCCTCCTTCTTCCCTTTTTTAAAGATGGGCACTACATTAGCCTTTTTCCAGTCATCTGGGACAATGTCTTGGTTTAATGTCTTTCAGCACCCCCTCTATGCACATTGTTCCAGCACTCGTGGCTCTGTGACATCATAAGCATCTCCACACCAACAGTCTGTGATGTCACAGAATATTATATAACTGTCAGGGATGAATGGGCTCTAAGAAATAGGTGAATTCACAGAACAGCAGTTTTTAGGCAAATGGATGACCATTGCTGTGTCTTCTAGTGATCAGTTCTGTCCTAACCCACACCAATAATTGCCAAATTTGCTCATCTTCTGACAGCAGCCTGAGGGTCTGTGTGAAATGAGGTGCTAGATCTCAGTTTGATTTCTGTTACATGCAGGTCCATGTTGGTGCTAAGGGAGAGATCCTGCAAAGCAGTTGAGGTGTGTAGGAAAGCAATTTCTCAAGCTGTCCCTGTGAGGGGCTGAACGCCCCGGCCCTGATTCCAGCAAAGTGCTGACGCACAGAAGTCCATGAGGATACTTCCCTGTTTAAAAGTAAGCATGTGGTTAATGTTTTGCTGGATCAAGGCCACAATGAGCAGCACTTTTCAGGATTAAGGCCTAAGCAGTTCCCTTGTCAGTGGTCTCAGCAGAGAGACCCCCAGGAATTGGATGGCCCATCATAGACTGAGTGGCCCTCTCACTCTTACAGGTGAGTCAGGGTTCAGGCATGTGAACAGTGTGTGGAAGTTATCTCTCCTGCTGGGCCTGTTCTGTGGATAAATAGGGGACATCAGCCCCCAGGGCTACTAACCCAGCACCTTTCACCAGCAATAAATTCACTTCAATTAAAAATAAGTGCGTTAGCTTTTAAATATTAAGGGTGAACTGACCGCCCATTCCTCAGTCAAGGTTAAGAAGTCTCTCTCGATTCCCTGCCAGCTGCTTTGAACATTTCTCTCTCTAGTCCAAAGTTTTATTTTCTGATCTAAATGCAAAGGTCTCAGATTTCCTTTTAAACATTCATAACTTCCATTGTTCTGCTTCCTTCTCTGAGCCAGCCACAAAGACAATTTCCTCCGCCAGGCAGAGCACCCTGCCCCCTCCAACCCCCTCTTTTTGCCATAAGATCAAAGTGAGGATTGAGAACCTAATTTAAACTTGGGTTTAATATTGACAACAGATTTTGTGGGGAGGTTGTGAAACAGGGATTTGCTTTTTGGGCAATCATCTCATCTACCCAAGTTAATACCTCCAGGAAAGTGAAATCTCAACAGAATTTGTTTGCAAAGCTAGGAAAAAGAAAAAGAGGGGAGGAGGGATAAAAAGAGAGAGCTCAGATTAATGCCCTTTAAAATGTGTCTGTTTACTCCTATCATCTCAGAGCTAACTTTAAATAGGATAAAATGATCCTTTAATCCCCTTTATCTTCTTAAGAGCTGCTGTAAAAGATCTACTTGACATTTGAGAATGAAAAAAAATAAAAAGACCCGTAATATTCATCAGAATCGCTGGGTGGAGCCATTTGAATTTAGCGAAACGCTAGATGCCACCTGCTCAGCTGGACACAAATTGTCATCACTCCATTGGCTTTGATGGAATGGTACCCATTGACCCCAGTTGCTGATCTGGCCCCAGCCCAGAGTCCTGGTGATTAGAAAGAAGAAATGGGTGGAAGTGAAAGCACATTCTGATGTGATCGGCTCCTGCCGTGGAGGGGAAGGTCTGGAAATCAAGCTGACACAATCCACATCTGGTGATGCAAGGGTGAGAGAATTTACCTCTCACATCATTTGTTTGCATGCTTCAGGAGGTCCCTGATTGGCACAGAGGTGTCTCTGTGATATTTTCTGTTTTGCCATTAAAACCTACCATCTCTCCCTGGCTTGTTATCGGCAGCCTTGCTTCTCAAACAGATCAGTTTAGTCTTGAATAAATATGCATTCCCGTTACTTAATGGTCCTTTCTCAATTTTCAACCCAGGATGAGTAATGAATCATGAATAACTTATGAGGACCTACATGACATAGCTCCTTAAGTCAAGCAATGTATTGTACGATGTATTGCCTGGCTATTTTTGCCTGTCTACTGTAATGCCCCAAGGAAAGGAAGAGGCTTTCAGTTGTTGTTCACTCATTTGCAGTGAGTAATGAAAGCATGGCAATGCTAAAAGCCAAGGATCGTTTGGTCTACAACATTGAACTTCTAGTGATGAACTGTCCTACTCAACTAAGCTAGGACTAATGTTTGCAATGATATATCTGGGCTTCCGTGGAGTAATAACTCACAGCCATATGAGAATAATGGCACCATTGTTTCAAGGAAAATACACGTACCCGAACACAGGACAAGAAGAGGTATTGCTTGGCCAAGTGCACATGAGTCCTGCATGGCAGTTCATTATAGGACAGCCCTTATTGGCTTTGCTGTGCGATTATAATTAGAATGGATAAACCAATCCAGATAATACAGCAATCCTCTTCACTATAAGAGAGGAGGTAGCACAACCCAGTGGATAGGGCACTTAGCTGGATGTTAGCAGATCTGGGGTCTTTTTCCCAACTCTGCCATTCACTTGCTGCATGACCATGGGAAAGACACTTCACCTCCGTTTACCTTCTCATGCTTTGCAAACGCCAAATGTTTAGAGTATAGATTGTCTCTCCCTATGAGTGTACTGCATCCAACACAGGAGTCTCAAACTCAGTTTACCTTAAGGCCAGTGCCAGTCCTCAAATCCTCCCAGTGGACCAATAATGTCACTGAAGATGGTGTTCAGAAAAGAAAATGTTTATATTGTATTTTTTATTTTGAATTTCTTAGAAATTATAAAACTGTCATACAACTTTATATTCATTGTGGGGAAAAAGTGACGCTGCCTCCATGGCTGACTCTGCCCAGCGACTAGTGAGGGTATCGCTGTCCCTCTCCCCCAGCCAATGGGAGCTGCAGGGGATGGCGCCTGCAGCAGACAGAGCCAGCATCGTGGCTGCATGCGTCTCTCCTCCGCAGGCCACAATGGGGAGCTTCTCGGGCCACCGATGGCCCACGGGCCGGGACTTTGAGACCCCTGATCTAACACAAGGAGACTATGATCTCAGTTGGGACCTCTAGATACTATTGTCCTATAAATAATAGGATCTGACTCCAAATCACAACTAATCCCAATATCTTTTGAGATTAGGGGAAGAAATAGGTTGCCCAGAGCCTTTGCACTGCCTGTTTCTGTCCAGGACTAGAAGCAGAAGCAGTTCTCCCAGTACTGTCCCAGGCAAAACCAGAAATTTCATAAGAAGGTCTGACCTTGTTAGACTTCCATATTGAAGAAGTCTCTGGATGAGTTCAAAGGAGCCTTGGGCACCTAGCACCAATGCCACCTGGTGCTGTGAACCTGCCAAATCTCATAAATTAAGCTGGGGCAGGATACAGATAGGAAACCTCCTAGGAGCACTGAGAAGTGGTTTTTGGTGATTTTTTAGACAGCCATCATCCATCTAAATCAGCACTGAGTCATAGAGATGGAAATGGCCTATTACCTCATCTCTCATTCATCTCCTGGCTAAGATGGAATTGTTCTCTACAGCAGTGCTACTCAAAGTGGTGGTCCGCGGACCGGTGCCGGTCCGCGAGCCATCAGCTGCTGGTCTGCACGCACTTTGGAAAAAAAAATTGCCGGTCCCCCACATCAGATAGCTTGAGAAGGTCTGCTCTACAGTATATAGGCTTTGGACTTTTGTGCAGGCTAGTTAAATGATGCCAGTGATGAGACTTCCAACATTGCCTTTAGGGATCCTCTGTGCCAGATCTCACTGTCAAGAACATCTATCTATCTATCCATCCCCATACACTCCATCTATCTATCTATCCTGCCTGCCCTTGTAAGCACAGAAAACTCTTGATATTTAGCCTATAGTTTCCACTTCTTAATTTCATCTCCTATAATTATACCCCCTTCTCCCGCTGCCTGTGCTTCCCCAGAGACACTCCTGGTTTTAGTATGCTCTCTCAACGAGAGTCCAGTAGGTCTAGTATGTCTGCTCAGGCCTGGAATCACACCCCCCACTCCAAGTGAAGACATAGCCTAAATAATTCCTCTCCCTCCTTGGGGTGGAGTGCTGGCCCCATTGAAGTCAATAAGAGTTTTGCCCTTGACTTCTCTGAGGCAAGGATTTCACCCTCAGCATTTATACAGCCTTCCGATGGTTGTCATGTCCCTGCACCAGCATCACTTAGGGGTAGCTTGCCTACTCCATTCCTTTAACCTTTCCTCATAAATCCATCTGTCCAGGCTCTTGATCCTTTTTGCTGCTCTTCTCTGAACTCTCTTCAATTTGTCACTATCTTTGCCAATAATGAGGAGCCTGGAGAACTGAACCAACATTTCAGTCTGCCCCAAAGACGGACAGAGCAGGATTAATTGCTTCCCTGCTTCATGGTGCATGATGCTACTGCATATGCAGCTCAATTCCGAATTAACATTTTGAGCTGCCATCCCATAATGGAAACTCACCCCAGAATGTCTGTGCACCTACACAATAAATACCTCAATAAAAAGATAGCAAGAACGCTTGAGGGTGAGAGGAGGCATTTCTGTGCAGGGATGTAGGGCTAAATGCCGATGAAGGTAATTATGCTCTGTCTGCCCCAATAAATATCCCCTGTAGTTTTACAGGGATATGCTATTCTTCTGACCGTACGAACCAACATGTAGTGCAAATGTGCACACGTAGAGCAGCTGTTATCTTGCACCACTGAGCTGGTTGCATTTCTCTAGTTATCCCTGTGCACATATACATTTGGATATTTTTTCTTAGAAC
Source organism: Chelonia mydas (assembly GCF_015237465.2). NCBI lineage: Eukaryota > Metazoa > Chordata > Testudines > Cheloniidae > Chelonia > Chelonia mydas. The sequence continues at coordinate 13,893,252 of NC_051259.2, read as the reverse complement.
ATGTTTTTTATATATACTATCTACTTCTGCGGCCCCATCACTGTTGTATTTGGGCAACTCATGTACCCTAAAGAATTCACTGTCCCAGCAGTCCTGCAAGGAGCGGAAAGATAATTTCTCTTATTTTACTGATAGAGCAGTAAGGCACAAAGAGATGAAGTAACTGAGCCCAGGAATTGAACCCAGCTCATCACAGTCATGTGCTTATGGCTGAATCTCAAGCCTACACGTCTAGGTCTACAGATCCACTGTGTCAGTTGCACCTAGGTGTAGTTTGAAAGGCTGATGTTTTCAAAAGGAACTTAAGGGGGTTAGTCACCCAAATTCTATAGGGATTAAGCACCTAACTCCTTTAGGTTCTTCTGAAAATCCCAACCTAAATTTCTGGAGCTGTCTATGACTTCTGCCCCTTTCAGCTGGACCAGCCTGTGACTTTCCCCTCAAATAAGCCCATCATAAAACAACAGCCCAGCTAATCACAGCATGATTGCAAGGTTTCTTCCTGGGGGTTTATATTCCAGACAGAGAAAGAACCACTCATCTAAACTGAGCAGAACTCTGCCCTTGAGAATCTATGCTCGCAAGGACTGTATAATTCAACTCTAAGTACCTCCAGGAGCTTTCTAATCCTCTAATAGATTGCAGATGTGGAAAGTACTTTGCTGATCAACATTGTGAAGATGCTGCATGGGGGGGGGGAAACCTTGAGAATACAATAAAAAAATGTCTCCAGATATCTCTGTTAAAGAAAAAAAATATTGTTAAGATGATATTCTTACCCTTATAGGAACACTGAAAAGATCCCCATGTACCAGCCTGCTAAGCACTAACAAGGTGCTAGCTGGTAGAGTTACAGTATTTTGTTAGCTTCAGTGGCCTGTGATGAACGATTTAAAGTTCTGGGTTCAAATACTATTGATCACTCATGTTGGAGCAATCAGATAGCTGTAAGAGTTGAGTCAACTGAGTAGCAAATATCCTCATTCTCAAATGTTTTTGCAATTAAGTGCTGAATTTGGTTTTCCACAACTGATGATGTGGGATTGTTATTCATAAGAACTCAGGCAGCATCTGGGTAGTCAAAAAAATGACCAGAAATCCCAAAAGTTATATGAATTTTAGCACAAATGATTATTCATCTGAAAATTCATATCAGAAAGGGAGTTATTTGCTACTCTTCTGCTTTAAATGTTTCAGCTATCCAATCAAGGACCAGAAGCAATACCATGTGACTTAAATTATTTGTGACATGAGGTTGGTTACCTGTGTAAGCAGTTCATGAACCCTTAGTCTAAAAAAAATACCGTTCCAAAATATTCCATGAATACTTACAGATAACACACACTTTTGAAGACAATCAGGATGGAATTGCAAAAGATTAGCTAGCCACAGAAGGAATCTTGTAATGCATTGTTTGGCCGTTTCTACTCACAGGTATTACATATTTAGCAGATTGGCACTGTCAAATGGTGAGGTTTCCTGGGTGCTTTGAAGGTGCTGTTGTTTGGGAAATGACTGAGACGGTTGGAGTTGTCCTGTCATTTAGTGGTTGGTAGGTAGGTATGTTGGGAAGGCAGTGTACAACTGATGAGTGAACCTCTTGGTTTTGGTGGTTTCACTCTAAATACTTACCTGAAGCTTATTCATACCCATCTCCCCCTTGGTGGAACATCATATATAAACACAGTCTCCAACCTGAGCACCTCCACAGTAGCACTACAGGGGTAGGACAGTGCATCTCTTGAGTCCCAAATAATTCAGGGCTTTATATGACAAAAAACAACCTTTTGAACTCCAAATGGAAACTCTCTGGCAGCCAACATAGGCTTTGAGGCTTTGGGGCCCTGGTGTGAGGTGCTCACTATGTGATGGGAAGGGAAGCGGAGTGCTGGGTTTACCAGAGTGAGAACTTTGTTGTCGTCTCAAGTGACTTTGTGGTTTGGGAAGGTTGAGGGCCAATACTTAACGCCAATTTCCCTCCAAAACATGCAGACCTGATTCCAGATGGATCAGCACGGTCCCTGGCCTCTTCTGGGGGCAGTCTTTTTCCACTCACCTTCCTGTCACTGCAAAACTGTTACCATGACAACTGTATTTTTGATAACTCCACATTATTCATGCCAGGGGCCATAAAGTGATGCACACTGTATCTGTAACAAGCAGCAGAGAAACGTTTGAAAGCACCCCGCCAAGCCGGGATTGATACATTCTGCCTCTCCAAGGTCAACAAAAATTCCGGTGACCCAGGTGCCATCTTGAATGCATTTAAGTGCAAAATCCTATTAGGACATAATGATGCTGAATGGAATAAATGCATTTAGCTCTGGCTTATTTTCCCTTGGGATATGTCAAAAAGTCTCACAAAGCATCGGTTTATATTCATGAAGAGTTTGTACTGGCACTTAGATACATATAGATGAGTTCCCAGGCAGTTGTGGGGAGCTGTATTAACATTTATATCCTTCCTGAAAAATAATAATTATAATTATAATAAAAACATCTTTATTTTCTTATACTGGAAAGGGAAGAAGCAGAGAGTCCATTTAAAAACAATTTGCCAGCGGCTCTTGTCCTGACATTGCATTTGAGATGACTGACCATAAGTTGCTTGTTTAGCAGGCGTGCTCCATTGGCTTCTGAGGTGTGCTGAGGTGAGGGCCTCACCTTTTAAACTGATCATTTTGGTCTCTTTGTGGAATGAGGCAATCTCATTATTATGATCTCAGTTACGTGGGTGGCTCTGAAAGCTTGGAATTGGAGTCGTTACAGTTTGTAGCCTACTTGCTGCTTGTCAATGCTCAGATTGATGATATGTTTGGATATTATTGACTGGCCAATGGTTCCCCTCAGTTTGGGATTTCTTTCACATTGGTTAGTCTCTAAGGTGCCACAAGTCCTCCTTTTCTTTTTGCGAATACAGACTAACACGGCTGCTAGTCTGAAACCTGTCACTATAATGACACCATTGCATCTCCCAATACTTGGGATGCAGCAGGTGCACTGGTAGCGCTGCCTGCCCTATGTTGGCTTATTCATCCCTCATGTTGAGGACAGTCCCGCAAATGCTGAGTGCTTCCTCAGGCATGAGAAGCTCTCTCAAATCCCACTGGCTGGCATGGGCCAGAGTGCGACCCCTTTCCTCTTTGGTGAGCAATTATTCCTATGAGTCAATGGGGCTGCTTGTGGAGTACACTGCTACTCATCATATCACAGCCTGGCCCAATGGGATCTGAACACACCCAACACCCCTTAGGACTGGGCCTTTTATCACAGAATCATAATTTAAAGCCCCACCCGGTCCAACAGTTCCCAGCCATCTGAACTATTACTGGTACTTCAGGCTTTAAGGACTGGTAGCCAAGGCTGATTCCTCTTCCCTGACATAATGATTGTTAGGAGTGCTAGTAATAATGTAGGATTCAGGCCTGTATTTTCACCTGAGATAGAATTTTGGGTCTTGTTTGCCTATTTGATTTTTGATACACTTATATTCTTACTAATATGTGTGAGCAAAGGACAAAGACACTGTGTGTGTTGCTTCTGCCTCGCTAGATGGGCTTGTTAGTATAACGGGAACAGATAAGAGCAGTTAAAGTGCTACTGGGCATGGTGGGAGTGTAATATACGAGCATTAGACTGCCTCAACTCCTGTCTCAAGGCAAGGTCAAGCAACCAGTTGGGAGCGGCAGGGAAGGGGGTTGGGGAAAAGGTATTAAACTAAAAGGACAAAGAAATGCTTGTCCCTGACTGTAGCACAACCTCACTCCTTAACCCTCCCATGGGATACAAAAGCGGTGGGACAAAGATCGCTGACTCATGACCCCCCCAAAGTGGAACATGACCATAAGTTGTAAGGGGTGCGAGCTAGGGCATGAATTTAAGGTATAATTATGCCTGCTCAAAAGTGGTGAGAACAGGACACTGGGAAATAAGGCTCTGCAGTGTCAGAGTTATGGACATGCTTGCTTGAAACCAACCCCAATAAACATTGCATTGCCTGCACTTCAGACTTCTGGTCTTCTGCTTTCTGTCTGTGTCACAAGAATCAGGGGAGGGGGTGAAGGGAAATCCCCCTACCAATGATGCTGGGCTCCAGGATATGAGACTATTGTTTGGGGCAGTTCCCGCTAGGTTCAAGTGCCCAACAGAGAAACAGAAGAGGGTGGACAGGTCTTAGCTAAGACCGTGCAATATCTTGAGGACACTGGGAATAAGTGACTGAGTCTATGCTCCCCTAAAAAAGTAGGATTGTTCCCTGCAAAATGTGTTTCTAATGCTTTGTCCAGGCTCCTGTATAATCACTGGCAACCCCAATGTCCCATAGAAAACTGTTCCCCATCCATTTAGTAGGGCATTTGCCCACCTCATGGGCGTAAATGTTCTTTTTTTTATTCCATCAATCTCCTCCCAAGTCATGTGGATTCACAGAAAAAAATGTTTCCAATGAAGGTGATGATCAGCCTCTTCTGCTTGCCAACAGTCTGGTCCATGGCCCTTCTCTTCAGCATGTTTCATGGTGTAATTCCTGCTCTCTGAAGGAGGCATAGGAAGTCCCTTGTGGTGACACCAGAAATATTCTCACCATTAGTTAGCTCTATTTCTGCCCCAGAGCACTGGGCAGCTGTGTGAGAGCTTTTCTTTGTCCTGGCGACTCCCTCTAGCACATATGCCAAGGGGGCTAGCGCCTTCATGGGATGAGCATTCCAGTGTAGGACCATTTAGGGTTACCTACCCTTCTCCCCAACATGTGACACTGACCAGTCTACACTGACAGCATTCCCCCTACGGCCCCCTACACTGACACAGTGTTCTCCCTACAGTTTGGGGAGGGTAAGAAAACTACATCAAGGTGCAAAGCTGCTGTCACTGTGAGGCATGGAAGCAATGTGTGATGCATCATCCCTCTTGCTGTCTTCAGCCAGCCCTCAGAGAGGCAGAGCAGCAGCTGTGGTGAAAACGGATCTCAGTCTCCTAGCTAGTGGGAGTTCTCAGTCACAGCAGTGACTGGGATTCAATTATTTCCAGAAGCTCTGCTGTACACACAGACTCTACTCACCCCCAGCCTCAGGAAGCTTGGAGTCATCCCAGCCGGGATGTCAAGTCACTGGGTCTCCATCCATTCCCACCTTGTCCCCACTTTGCATTTTTATATGTCACTTGCCTTGACCACTCCTCACCCCTGCTTCCAAATGGCTCATGCTGCCGTAATGGAGACACCTGAAACAAAGCCAAGGCAGATGCTACCCCACAGCAAGCTGGATTTCACCTCTTGGTGAGAGAGCTGTGAAGGAGCAGGGATGGGGATATGCTGCCTGGAAGCCCTATGTCTGAGCCAGGGTGCTAGGGGATGAGGAGCTTGTACGGGCCCCTTGCACCCCATGCCTGTACAAAGAGACAATAAGAAGCTTCCTATGACCTCTCTCCCTGCTAGCACAGCTCTGCAGCTTCAGCTATGTCTTGGCCTGATGTTATTAATAGAGGATATGCTCCACAGTACTCCAGACTTGTGAATGGCAGGAACATTCAGCTATGGAATAACAAGCACTCATAGCAGTGCTGGCAGTGCAAGGGGCAGGGGTTCACCTAGATGAAGCTTTTCAAACTAGGGGGTAGGGAAGAAAATGAATTTCCTGCTGGCGGAAGGTGCCTGAGTGACAACCCCTGGGAACATCAGCTCCGTGATAGTTGCGAAGCATGGGCTGCTTCTCCCACACACATTCCTCTGTCAGTGTGATTCAGAGAATCATGGAAATGTATGGCTGGAAGGGAGCTTGAAAGGTCATCTAGTCTACCCCCTGCACTGAGTTGGGAGCAAATACACCTAGACCATCCCTGACAGCTCTTTGTCTAACCTGTTCTTAAAAACTTCCAGTGATGGAGAGGCCACGACTCACAAGGTAACGTGTTCCAGTGCTCAACTATCCTAAGAGCTGGAAAGTTTTTCCTAATCTCTAACCTAAATCTTCCCTTGCTGCAGACTAAACTGATTACTTCTTGTTCTACCCATGGTGGACATGGAGAACAATTGGTCACCATTCTTTTCATAACAAGCTTTTCCATATTTGAAAGAGAGATGAGGTGGGTGAGGAAATCTCTTTTATTGGACCAACTTCTGTTGGTGAAAAAGAGACAAGCTTTTGAGCTCCACTGAGCTCTTCTTCAGATCTGGGAAAAGAACTCCAAGGATATGTCTACACTGCAATAGAAGCCCGTGCTTGAGCCTTGCTTCTAGGCTAACTCCCCTTGCTTCTACACTGCAATTGTGCTAACTCAGGGCTCGGACCCAAGGTCCCAGGACCCTGCAGGGCTGTAGCATCAAAACTCAAGTCAACCCAGTGTCTGAGCCCTATTGTTTTGCAATGCCCCACTTGACTCAGGTCCCAGGTGTCATCGGGAAGTATCCCATAATTCCATGGGATGACTTCCTTAGTCCTCTCTATCCCAACAATCCACTCTATTGAAAACAGAAGTTCCCCACCCTCCGTTGGCAGGTCAGCGTTAACCTATTCTGTTCTGATCACCCATCTGCAAGCACGATATCAGAGAGCCTACTGGGTTTGCAACGGAGTGTGAACCCATCAAGCCTTTTGCAAAGCGAGCTGCTTCCTGGTAACAGGCAGGGCGGGGAGTAAATGCTCTCACAGTGCACAAAATTCCTAGGGCTGGAGCAGCCACATTTGGGGGTGCAGGCACTAGAGACTCTGGGATATGGTTACTTTGACTCAAGTCTGCACACTGTAGTTGGATTCCAGAGCCCTAGGTTTGAGCAGAGGTCAGAAAATTCTTAACCTAGGGTTAAAATACAATGTAGACGCTCAAGCCCAGAGCTCCCTAACATGGGTCAGCTGACTTGAGTCCCATGAACCCTGGGCTTACACTGGAGTGTAGACATACCCCTGGAGTGTCACAGCTAAATAAGAGGTCTAACGGATTGTTTAGCATCAGCAGTTAACACATATTCCAGGGGTGGCCAAACTTACTGACCCTCCGACCTGCACACAACAATCTTCAGAAGTTCGAGAGCCGGGATGAGCCTGCTGGGGCTCAGGGCTTCAGCCCCGTGGGGAGGGGTTCTCGGTGCTTTAGCCCCACAGGAGGCACCTGCTGGGTCTTGCTGCTTCAGCCCTGCTCCTGCTGAAGCCCCGAGCCCCAGCAAATGCACCCCGCAGTGCTGAAGCCAGAGGCGATGTGTGGGGCGGGGGTCACATGGTATCACCCCCCCCCCCCCGATTTTTGCCTGGGTTTGCTGGCCCCTCTCAGTCATATGGTACAGCTGGGCCCCCTCCCTGCATGGCAGCTGCTGGAGCTGGCAAGTTGGGAGCTGTGGACGTGGGGAGAGGCAACAGCAAACAGGAGCAGCAGGGAGAGCCACTGCTTTTGCTGCTGCTTCTCCCCATGCAGCTAAAGCAGCAGCCCCTCCCTGCAGCTCCCAGCTGAGGCCTCTTGACACAGCGCTAACACTTGGGAGCTGAAGGGAGGGGTCGCTGAGGACAAAAGTGGGGGCATGCTGGGGGGGGCATGACTCAAGATGTTGGGGTGGGCTCACCCTCCCCCACTCTCAGCAGGCACCAATCGTCTCTGGCAGAAACTCCTAGCCCCACCCCTCCGCTGCAGAGCAGAAGTCCCGAGCTCCTGCCCGTAGTCTGGTAGGTGGAGAATGGGGGGAGCATGGGGGGTCCACTAGCCGCACTTTAACTGTGAAAGAGACACAGGTGGCTCACAGGCCATGGCTTGGCCACTCCTGACCTCTTCTAAGACCATTCAAGGTGAAGTAGCCCATTAACACCTCTCCAGTTATAGGCCAAAAAAAAGAGGGGGAGGGGTTAATGGGTTACAGATGGTTTTAATAAGCTCATCCTGCCCAAGAATTAATTCTAGCCCCTCTCAATTCTGCCCCCTCATAATGTCCCTGCCCCCTCATCTCCCCATCAATTCTCCACCCACAAAAGTTCTTCATTCCCAGCCTCATCTCTGCTCCTCCTTCAGCTCTAGGCTTCTGCACCCCCCTCTCCCAGGCCTGGTGATGCTGGGATGGAGAGGGAAGGAGCAGAGGAGCTGTCCAGTCGCTGACCGGAGGGGAGGAGGTGACTGCCCTGAGATGCTGGGCTTGTGCTCCCTCATTTGCTGATGGCGCAACCCCCTTTGGGGTCGCAACCCACAGTTTGGGAACCGCTGCTGTAGCTCTCAAGCATCTGGCCACTGTGGGAAGACAGGCTACTGTGCTAGATGGACCGTTGTTCTGACACAGCATGGCTGTTCTTATGTTCTGTACATCTGCTCTAACCTTTTATAGTCTGAAGGCCCATGAGATCTTGTGACGGGGTGTGTACCCCGCACAGGCACTGAAAGGGTAAATGTGGGCCTGAGAGGCCAACCATGCTGCACCTGGAGGGTGGGTCAAGCTTACTAAAGATGAAGAACCCAGCTTAATGGGAAGGCCTAGGTTCCCCTACCAACTACTGGGGAAGGTGGTGTGGGTCTTCGGAGAAAGGGATAAGGATGACTGAGAGAAGAGTGTGAGGAGCCCAAGGCCCACAGTCAGGGTCAAAGACCTTTCATAAGGACATTGGACTGTCAGACTTTATTAACCCAGAAAGGGTGGACTAAACATGACCTGGCCATCAGGCTGAACCACAAGATGAGGTGGACCACCACAGGACCAGAGTGACTAGTAGCAGCAGGTTCTAGGGGAGGAAAGGTTGCTATGCAACACTGAAGCACGAGGAGCTGCTCTAGTGGTGAGTTGACTTTTCTACACATCAACTCTGCAAACTCTTAACGCATTTAAATGTATGCCCACAAAATTATTGGGACTGCTTGCATGAGCACATGCAGTCATGCCTGGAGGCTCTATATCAAGGCCCAGATTCAAAGCATTTAAGCACATCCTCAGAGTTAGGCACATGCAAAAGTATTTGTGGGATTGGAGTCTAGGCAGGAACCCACTGATTCATTAACATTTGGGAAATCATTTCTCATTTATCTGGGTTTTTTTAAACTATTGTAACAATTTTTTAAGGTATGGTAATTTCTAGAAAAAAATTGGCTATAAAAATAGCATCTTGGTAGTAATTCCTGCTCCTTCCTCATCCATGTGTCTCCAGAGCTACCACTATTTAGTTTACTGACATAAATAGATCTTTCCTTTGTTTTTGTTCTAAGCTACAGTAATTTTGCAGTACTGACAGTCATAAAAAGATCAGTTGTCTAGTCTGCTTCATTCATCATGAACAAAACAGCCAATTAAATTCTGATTCCAGATTCTTTAACGTGGGGATGACATCTTTAAGCATAAAGAAATCAGCTGGGGTGTCAGATCTTAGGTTTGGGCCTTTGGTGTTCCTGGGTGACAATCAGGAGAAACCTGTCGTGCTATAAATGGGGCAGAGTTGAGGTATTACTTAATGGACAAAGTAACTGTGGGATGCTGCATGGAAACTTTAAAAGTTTAGTTTTCAAGCCATAACCTCAATTCTGTACTTTCTGGGCCAGATGCTCAGCTGCACCAAGTTTACACTCAGCACAGCTGGGAAAAGTAGTGGGTAAAGTAGGCCAAGCCACATTCCACTACCCTGTTTATGGGGTAGAAACAGACCCCAGTATGATTTAGAGCAGCTTCTAGCTGCAGTGGTCCCACAAGGACTGCTGCACCAGTATGGAATCTGGGACTCCACCCTTCCCTCATCCCCCAACTCCAGGATGCCCTCTACATGGAGGGGTGGGGAGCAGGTCGCACAGGGTCAGCTACACAAGTTCTATACCACTCAGGGGTTCCTTTCTATCTGGGGAATCCTCAGCTGGTCTGCCTGTTTTGCACTGCCTCAGTCAGGGCCAAGAATTTGACCCCATGTGTATAAAGCGGTGTTGTCCACCTGCCTGCTGGTGAGATGAATTTGTTACTATTGATAGGATGCATTGACAAATGATATAACTCTTCAGCCTTCTCAGACTGTCAGGATGAAGGGATGAATTTCTTCTCTTGCCACAAGTAGTGCCCACATGTAGCTTTCCCTTTGAATGGAGTAATCAGTAAGTACCTTTGGATTTGCATTTCCTTTGTCTTCTACTGAGGATGCGTCAAGGATAGCCCAACGGTAGTCTGGTCTCCTGATTATATCCCAGGGTCTACCTCAGATTTGCTGTATCACCTGAATCAAGGGACTCTGGACCAAATTTTCAAAGATGGCCTCTAATTGAGAGTACCTCAGTTCAGACACTTGGGGTGAACCTCTGGCCCCACTGAAGTCAATGGGGGGTTGGCCATTGGCTTCAGTAGGGCTAGGATTTCACCCTTGAAGTGGCAGTTTCAAAAGCACTCAATGAAAATCCTACCCTAGCTGGCACCAAATTCAGAGGTGAGGCATAAGGTGGAGTGTTAGGCTCTTTTCATTAATTTTTAATGTGGGGGAGGAGTCTGACTCCCTTAGGCCTGTTTAGACCCACAATACCGATGTGTCAAGTTGGCATAACTTATCCAGTAGGAGAAGGCACCACTCCTCAGGTAATAGGACTGGTATTTCCTGCCACCCCTGCCTCACAACAGAGTGCAGTGAGGATTAATGTGTGCAGTATGCTTTGAGATTCCTGGTGGAAGGTGCCCAAAGCACAAGCATGTATCAAGTTATGAGAAAATTCAAGGATGCAGATAGATCCTCCCATACTGGTTAAACTGGCTTTTAAGCCACTTTGCACTAGGACAAAGGGGCCAAGATGCCCCCAAGGCAGCTCAGAATCTGGCCCTTAGTGTTTTTATGTAGATATCTGACTGTGCTTACAGAACTGCAGGTCACACACCAACACTTGGCCAGAGACAGGACTGTCTTCTGAATCTAACTCCATTTCTCATTCCACTAGAGCGCAAGTTTCCCAAATCCATGTGCTATGTGAGTGCAGCCGAGCAAACTTTTTCAGACCTCAGAACAAGTTGTTTTGGGTCAGATTTTGGCTGAAAATCCCACAAAGTTATTTTAACTGAACCCATTCTCCCATCTCACCACTGTGCACTGTTGTAGAAAACACCATGATGGGGAGAGAACCTGTATAAAGCAGACATTGTGCCATCTCAGACACTTAATCACCTACTCTCAACTGGCTGATCTTAATTACTAGGGATTATTATTTCGCTTCAGTCACTGTACGTGTTTGAAAAGTTGGGATGTTGCGCTATGGAGACAGCCTTAATGCATTCATTTGTTTTAAACAAACTGCCAGGATGTCTCAATTATTCATGGTACAAGCTTCTTCCATCAAAGATACTTAAGTGATGCCTAAGCACTTCATTTAAATAGGGACTGTGATGGTGCACCATTTGATGAGAGAATATAGAGGAAACCACACTGGCTCCTGGTTCATGTGGAGAGAAAGTTTCAAATCTGTGGGAAACATTTACGGTAACCTTCCTAAGAAGGATGTGATTTAGAAAGAATCCGCTACTGGGATTGCTTTATTGACAGACCCTGAAATCAGTGAGTGATAGGAGAAGATGGTAAGAGTCCTGAAGTTCCCAAGGTTTTCCCCAATTTCCCCAGGCCAACCTATTTTTCCAGGGAAGCGCTTTGACTCTACAGAGTTTGCTGCTGTGCAAAACCAATAGATAGATAAATAGCAACACCTAGAGTGAGATACCACTTTAAACGAAACACAGAATCAGCATGCAGATCAAGGCTGGAGGGGCGGAAGATGTACCAAAAAAAATACCATACAAAAAAAACCCCACCCTATGAAAACAAGACACTCCACTGCACATACTTCTCCCCTGGGGAGAGGACGAGAGAACAAACAATACATGCCAGATGCTAGTCGTACCATTAATGCAAACTGCCGGAAGCTGCTCAGATACTTCGGTGCTGAGCATGGTGGAAGAACCTGAATAGAATAAAATATGTGCCTCTCGCTAAGAGAAAAATACTTGTGAAATTTCCAGGTGAATATTTTTGGTTGCCACCCTACTGGTTACCGATGGTTAACTGGTTTTGAAGAGTCTGCTGGGCTACTGGTCCACCAAGAGAGGCTAGAAGAAAGCAATGGTGGCCAGTAGACAAAGATTCTAATGGAGTCTGCTGGAATTTCCCCTGAAGAATGTAGATTTGCTCCAGACCTTTCGGCCTAGCTACAAAGTGTTATGGTTTTCTAGGTATCCAGCAGTTCCTTTCTGAGCATCAGGGACTGTATCTTGTATTTCAAGGAAGTGACTAACTACAATTAGCCTGCTAGGTTTCAGAGTAACAGCCGTGTTAGTCTGTATTCGCAAAAAGAAAAGGAGGACTTGTGGCACCTTAGAGACTAACCAATTTATTTGAGCATAAGCTTTCGTGAGCCACAGCATCCGATGAAGTGAGCTGTGGCTCATGAAAGCTTATGCTCAAATAAATTGGTTAGTCGCTAAGGTGCCACAAGTACTCCTTTTCTTTTTGCAATTACACTGCTGTGTCAGTCAAGTCAAAGTTCCCCCAAGCCACTGTCTTGCCAGGCTGCCACAGCTTTCATAGCCAACAGCGCACAAGGGAGTGATGTGGTCAGCCTCACATCCAGCCTCCTTTGACTGTCCTAACCCAATGGGGCAGGTACCCATTTTGCACCGGGGTGAACTGGAGGGGGGCTTTTCAGTGTGAGATCAAACACGATTCAAACCCATTCTTCAGCTTTGCAGTCAAGCTCCTTAGTGTGTCAGGGAACAGAAACAGCACAAACTAGAGATGGGCCTAACCAACCCCTCAGCTTTGGATACCCACAGCCATTAGTGTTCTGGTCCCAGGTTTGAATTTTCGTCACTAGAACCAGCCCTAGTGGCAATGCTCGCAAATTATGTTTAGTCAATCTACCTCGTTATGCAACTTGGCCTAGAATTTTCAGAGGACACGGAGAGAGTCAGGTTCATAGGGCCAGATTTTCAAAGGTATTTTGGCACTTAAATATGCAGATAGGCCCCTAGTGGGATTTTCAGAAGCACCTAAGCAGGTTAGGTGCCTAATTCCCAATGGGGAGTCAAGGCACTTTTGAATTCTAGGTGCCTATCCGCATCTTTAGATCCCATTCAATTGGGGGTCAAGTTTTCAAAGGTAACTGGGTGCCTAACTCCCTTAGATCCCCAATATAGTATGAGTTGGGTTCCTAATTCCCTTAGACTCCAGTGACAATCCAAGCCTTAGCTGACTGTCCAATGCTGCAGACAGGAGGATTACTTCCTGGCCCCTTTAATGCAACCAGCTTCTTCCCTGAAGCATGAGGTTTCATTACCCTTTCTTAAATACACGTTTTTAGTAGTCATTATCCAGCCCTTTTGGAAAATCAAGCTGCCGTTATTGTTTTCCATAATTTTTATTAGTCCTTCTTGTATTGATAATAATGGCTCCATATTGAGGCATTTTAGGAGAATGCATTAAGGCCAATCAAGTGAATAATTCATTTTTTTTAATTGTCTGAACGCAAATGTATACAATAGTCTGTGAAAAAGGGAACTTTAGGGGACTATCAAGTAAATAACACTCATTTTCCAAGAAGGCTGTGACACTATCAAAAGAATAATACAGGTAGTTTTTTTTTTAATCTATTATTCATGTGTGCATCCGATTTTAACAGCTCCGAAGCGGTGCGCTGCAAAGCTCTCCAACGTTTCTGTGGATGGAGCTGGTGACTAGAAGACAGAATTCCCAGATTCTACACCTGATTGCTATTAACTTTGCTGGGTGACTGTCGGCAATTCACTTAACCTCTGTGTCACGCTTCCCCTACCTGTCAAAAGGGGATAATGATATTCACCTACAGTGCCTTTTGTGAGGGTCATTTCATTAACGTTGGTGAAGTGCTTTGTAATCCTCTGATGGAAGCCGTACAGAAGGGTGAAATGTTATTATATACTGTACATTTAGCTGTATTGTGGACACCCATATGCACTCACCGAAAGGATTTTTCTATCCTTTCCTTTTGCTACAATATCTTTATGCAGTGAGGGTAAAGGATAGAAAATCCAGACAAACCCAAGGCTTAGCTGGCACCATTATTTGTCATTGTTTTTTCCCGGCTTTCTTATTAAGCTTGGATTTTCAGACTGTACTTTTTGAGTAGCTCAGATTTGGTGGGCTTTCATAGAATCATAGAATATCAGGGTTGGAAGGGACCTCAGGAGGTCATCTAATCCAACCCCCTGCTCAAAGCAGGACCAATCCCCAATCAAATCATCCCAGCCAAGGCTTTGTCAAGCCTGACGTTAAAAACTTCCAAGGAAAGAGATTCTACCACCTCCCTAGGTAACGCATTCCAGTGTTTCACCACCCTCCTAGTGAAAAAGTTTTTCCTAATATCCAACCTAAACCTCCCCCACTGCAACTTGAGATCATTACTCCTTGTCCTGTCCTCTTCTACCACTGAGAATAGTCTAGAACCATCCTCTCTGGAACCACCTCTCAGGTAGTTGAAAGCAGCTATCAAATCCCCCCTCATTCTTCTCTTCTGCAGACTAAACAATCCCAGTTCCCTCATCCTCTCCTCATAAGTCATGTGTTCCAGACCCCTAATCATTTTTGCTGCCCTTCGCTGGACTCTCTCCAATTTATCCACATCCTTCTTGTAGTGTGGGGCCCAAAACTGGACACAGTACTCCACATGAGGCCTCACCAATGTCGAATAGAGGGGAACGATCACGTCCCTCGATCTGCTCGCTATGCCCCTACTTATACATCCCAAAATGCCTTTGGCCTTCTTGGCAACAAGGGCACACTGCTGACTCATATCCAGCTTCTCGTCCACTGTAACCCCTAGGTCCTTTTCCGCAGAACTGCTGCCTAGCCATTCGGTCCCTAGTCTGTAGCTGTGCATTGGGTTCTTCCATCCTAAGTGCAGGACCCTGCACTTATCCTTATTGAACAGCATCAGGTTTCTTTTGGCCCAATCCTCCAATTTGTCTAGGTCCCTCTGTATCCTATCCCTGCCCTCCAGCATATCTACCACTCCTCCCAGTTTAGTATCATCTGCAAATTTGCTGAGAGTGCAATCCACACCATCCTCCAGATCATTTATGAAGATATTGAACAAAACCGGCCCCAGGACCGACCCCTGGGGCACTCCACTTGACACCGGCTGCCAACTAGACATGGAGCCATTGATCACTACCCGTTGAGCCCGACAATCTAGCCAACTTTCTACCCACCTTATAGTGCATTCATCCAGCCCATACGTCTTTAACTTGCTGACAAGAATACTGTGAGAGACCGTGTCAAAAGCTTTGCTAAAGTCAAGAAACAATACATCCACTGCTTTCCCTTCATCCACAGAATCAGTAATCTCATCATAGAAGGCTATTAGATTAGTCAGGCATGACCTACCCTTGGTGAATCCATGCTGACTGTTCCTGATCACTTTCCTCTCATGTAAGTGCTTCAGGATTGATTCCTTGAGGACCTGCTCCATGATTTTTCCGGGGACTGAGGTGAGGCTGACTGGCCTGTAGTTCCCAGGATCCTCCTTCTTCCCTTTTTTAAAGATGGGCACTACATTAGCCTTTTTCCAGTCATCTGGGACTTCCCCCGTTCGCCACGAGTTTTCAAAGATAATGACCAATGGCTCTGCAATCACATCCACCAATTTCTTTAGCACTCTCGGATGCAACTCGTCCGGCCCCATGGACTTGTGCACGTCCAGTTTTTCTAAATAGTCCCTAATCACCTCTTTCTCCACAGAGGGCTGGCCATCTACTCCCCATGTTGCGATGCCCAGCGCAGCAATCTGGGAGCTGTCCTTGTTAGTGAAGACAGAGGCAAAAAAAGCATTGAGCACATTAGCTTTTTCCACATCCTCTGTCACTAGGTTGCCTCCCTCATTCAGTAAGGGGCCCACACTTTCCTTGGCTTTCTTCTTGTTGCCAACATACCTGAAGAAACCCTTCTTGTTCCTCTTGACGTCTCTTGCTAGCTGCAGCTCCAGGTGTGATTTGGCCCTCCTGATTTCATTCCTACATGCCCGAGCAATATTTTTATACTCTTCCTGGGTCATATGTCCAACCTTCCACTTCGTGTAAGCTTCTTTTTTATGTTTTAGATCCGCTAGGATTTCACCGTTAAGCCAAGCTGGTTGCCTGCCATATTTACTATTCTTTCGACTCATCGGGATGGTTTGTCCCTGTAACCTCAACAGGGATTCCTTGAAATACAGCCAGCTCTCCTGGACTCCTTTCCCCTTCATGTTAGTCCCCCAGGGGATCCTACCCATCCGCTCCCTGAGGGAGTCGAAGTCTGCTTTCCTGAAGTCCAGGGTCCGTATCCTGCTGCTTACCTTTCTTCCCTGCGTCAGGATCCTGAACTCAATCAACTCATGGTCCCTGCCTTCCAGATTCCCGTCCACTTTTGCTTCCCCCACTAATTCTTCCCTGTTTGTGAGCAGCAGGTCAAGAAAAGCTCCCCCCCTAGTTGGCTCGTCTAGCACTTGCACCAGGAAATTGTCCCCTACGCTTTCCAAAAACTTCCTGGATTGTCTATGCACCGCTGTATAGCTCTCCCAGCAAATATCAGGAAAATTAAAGTCACCCATGAGAACCAGGGCGTGCGATCTAGTAGCTTCTGCGAGTTGCCGGAAGAAAGCCTCATCCACCTCATCCCCCTGGTCCGGTGGTCTATAGTACACTCCCACCACGACATCACCCTTGTTGCTCACACTTCTAAACTTAATCCAGAGACACTCAGGTTTTTCTGCAGTTTCGTACCGGAGCTCTGAGCAGTCATACTGCTCCCTTACATACAGTGCAACTCCCCCACCTTTTCTGCCCTGCCTGTCCTTCCTGAACAGTTTATAACCATCCATGACAGTACTCCAGTCATGTGAGTTATCCCACCAAGTCTCTGTTATTCCAATCACGTCATAATTCCTTGACATCACCAGGACCTCCAGTTCTCCCTGCTTGTTTCCAAGGCTTTGTGCATTTGTATATAAGCACTTGAGATAACCTGCTGATCGCCCCTCCTTCTCAGTATGAGGCAGGAGCCCGCCCCTCACAGACGTTCCTGCCTGTGTTTCCTCCCGGTACCCCGCTTTCCCACTTACCTCAGGGCTTTGGTCTCCTTCCCCTGGTGAACCTAGTTTAAAGCCCTCCTCACTAGGTTAGCCAGCCTGCTCGCAAAGATGCTCTTCCCTCTCTTCATAAGATGGAGCCCGTCTCTGCCCAGCACTCCTCCTTCATGGAACACCATCCCATGGTCAAAGAATCCAAAGCCTTCTCTCCGACACCACCTGCATAGCCATTCGTTGACTTCCACGATCCGACGGTCCCTGCCCCATCCTTTTCCTTCCATGGGGAGGATGGACGAGAACACCACTTGCTCCTCAAACTCCTTTATCCTTCTTCCCAGAGCCACGTAGTCCGCAGTGATCCACTCAAGGTCATTCTTGGCAGTATCATTGGTGCCCACGTGGAGAAGCAGGAAGGGGTAGCGATCCGAGGGCTTGATGAGTCTCGGCAGTCTCTCCGTCACATCACGAATCTTAGCCCCGGGCAAGCAGCAGACTTCTCGGTTTTCCCAAGAAGCTTTCGTTGGACCTTGGTGCTCTTTTGTTCAGCAGCTACAATATAAAAAGTTCTGTATGGAAAGCAGAGACTGCTTTGCTGCTGGCTTCTAAAAGAAGCTCTGTGCACCTCCCAGCTAGTGTCTTGCAACTCTGTGCATGCGGCTTGCTATACTAGGGAAGGAAGAGGAGCAGAAGACACTATGAAATACAACAGGGACATTGCCTCTGTAGTGCTCAGATACTGTGGTGCTGGAAGTAGTTGAAAATCAGAAGATAGGTATCCAGTGGTTGTGCAGCAATACAGGGGAAAATCTATTGAATGAGAAACTTTTCACAGTATTGCCAACCCCAACCATTCAAAATTCATGAGTCAGGCCCAAAATCATGAGATTTTAAAAAATAATACATATTGGGTTCTTTTTATGGGCCTTCTGGCTTGAGCCTTTAGGAATCACATTTTCAAGCTTCTCTCTGCAACCAGGAGGGCTAGAAGCTTACCTGAGGCCAGGGAATGGGAACCAGCTTGCAGATGTGAGGCATCCTGCCATCTGTGCATGGAGCTCAGAGTGCCATGTGAGCAGGTCGCTGGGAGCTCACCGGTGTCCCCATATGCAGAGGCAGAAGGGGAAGCCCAAGGAGCCAGTTAAGAGTCTTCTGATCCCCCACATCCCTTACCTGGAACTGAGTGGAGAAAAGTTGGAGAATGAACCTTTTCCCTTGTGGGGTAGGAAAGGTATTGGCCAGCAGGAGGCAGATGCTGAGCGCTTCATTAGCTATAAACATTGCACAAAAATTGGTACTGAATCAAGACTTCACATTTTTTTTAAATGCGTTTTTCTTCAGACAACCAGCTGGTTAGATGTGCATGCTGATCGCTCTACCAAATAGCATATGCACCTTTGATATGAAGCCGACAGTGTCCACAAGTGCTTTGCTTTCCTGCCTGGGCTATTGTACAAAGTCCAGGCTTGTATCGAATGCCGAACAACCCTCAATCTCTCAGAAAATGCTGTCCTAAAAACACCCAAAGACAGCAGAACCTCAGAGTTACAAACACCAGACTTACGAACTGATCAGTCAACCACACACCTCCTTTGGAACCATAAGTATGCAATCAGGCAGCAGCAGAGACAAAAAAAGCAAATGCAACTAAAAGGAAAAAAAATAAAGGGAAAGTTTAAAAAAAGATTTGACAATGTAAGGAAACTGTTTCTGAGCTAGTTTCATTTAAGATGGTTGAAAGCAGCATGTGTCTTCTGCCCAGTAAAGTTTCAAAACTGCATTAAGTCAATGTTCAGTTCTAAACTTTTGAAAGTACAACCGTAACATTTTGTTCAGAGTTACAAACAACCTCCATTCCTGAGGTGTTTGTAACTCTGAGGTTCTGTAAGCCATTTTGCAAAGAAGAATGGGAAAATGGTTGGTGGAGTTACATTACAGCCAAAACCAGAGGAAGGAAGTTTGTTATTAATAACATTATAGTTAGGACCCTACCAATTTCACAGTCATACGATTTTTTTTTTAAGTAAATTTCATTATTTCAGCTATTTAAATTTGAAATTTCACGATGTTGTAACTGTAGGTGTCCTGACCCAAAAAGGAGTGGGGGGAGGGGAAAAATCACAAGATTGTAGGCGGGGTTGTGGTACTGCCAACCTTACTTCTGTGTTGCTGCTGGCAGCAGCGCTGCTTTCAGAGCTGGGCAGCTGGAGAGCTGCCACCACCAGCAGCAGCGCAGAAGTAAGGACGGCCTGGTACGGTATCGTCACCCTTACTTCTGCACTGCTGCCTGCAGAGCTGGGCCCTCGGTCAGCAGCCGCCGCCCTCCAGCCACCCAGCTCTGAAGACAGCAGCACAGAAGTAAGGACGGCAATTCCGCTGCTGCTGGCAGGGCGCTGCCTTCAGAGCTGGGCGCCTGGCCAGCATCTGTCACTTTCCGGCCACCCAGCTCTGAAGGCAGCACAGAAGTCAGGGTGGCAATACTGCAACCCCCCTAAAATAATCTTGTGACCCTCCTGCAACTCCCTTTTGGGTCAGGACCCCCCAATTTGAGAAACACTTGTCTCCCCTGTGAAATCTGTATAGTATAGGGTAAAAACACACAAAACACCAGATTTTCGGGGGGGGGGGGGGCAGATTTCACAGTCCGTGACATGTTTTTCATGGCCATCAATTTGGTAGGGCCCTAATTATAGTAGTGCCTCAAGGTCTTAATCAAGACCAGGGCTCCAGTGCACTGGACACTGTGCAGATACATAGTCCCTGCCCCAAACCTCACAATCTAAGTAGTCAAAATAGACAAACAGTAGAAGGGGAAACAGAGGCACAGACATGTGAGAGGAATCACCCAAGCTCATAAAGCTAATGAGTTGCAGAGCCAGGAACAGAATCCAAGCCTCCTGGTCCAATGTCCTATCCATTAGGCTGCACTGCCTCCTGAATAGCCTTGAAGTCCAATCAGACTCTGAATTCTGTGCTTCAGGCCCTTCTAGACTATTCACCAATTAGCTCTCTCTAGACCTGCTCATTCAGAGCTTCTCTGGGAATGTTGCCTGAGTAGAGACTGCAGGATAGAACAACTACAAACTTACATCAGTAGAACTACGTCACTGGGGTGGGGGAGGGGGGTGAAAAATCCACCCCCTGTGAGCAACACAGTTATACCGACCTCACCGCAGGGACAGCTTCGCCTGTCGACATAGCCGCTGCCTCCCAGAGAAGTGAAAGAAGAAGCAGCTCTCCCATTGGCATAGTAGTGTCTTCACTGAAGCACTCCAGTGGTGCAGTTGCATCGCTGCAGTACTGTATGTGTAGACAAGTCCCGAGTACCAAATTCAGTTTCTACTGAAGCAAGAAGCATTCATGATTTCTTCCTGCTCTTATCTACTTCTTCTCACCAGCTTGTCCATCCCCTCTCTTTTTTATTAAGCATGCAGTCTAGGATGATAAAGAATTATCTGGGCGATCATTACCCTGCTCAGCCAGGGCTGTCTCTTGTCCTACTCTCTCCCTCATTACTAATTAATGTGCTGCTGGTCCATGGATGGGACTTATCACCTGGATCCTTTTTCCTCTCATTTTTTAAGATGCAGACTTGTGTGATAGACTCAAGCTCACCAAAGTCTGCATAAACAGACACTATATTGCCTTGTCATTTATTAGCTTTTAAATGGTCTTCCTATATCTGGCTGCCCTCTGCGTCACGGCCTTCTATCACTCACTCTGAAGTGCTGGTACACTTTGCTCTTTGCCTTTAATTAGCTAAGTCAAATGTCAGGACTGTTTATAATCTGCTAGAGGTTGAAGAGTGGAAAGACACTGGCAAAAGGAAGCCGTGGTGTCTTGTGGGTAGAGCTGAAGGACCAGGAGCTAGAGCAAATGGAGAGTTATTCAGAGCTGGAATCCCATCTGAGTCATTGAAATTATCTGTTTTGGGGCTGGGACAAGGCTGGCTATAATTGGTATTGCAGCAGTGCCTAGCCAGCTCACCCAGTATCTGGGGTCCACTGTACTAGCAACTGTACAGACCAAGAGACAGACACTGCCCCAGAGAACTTAGAATCTAGAGAGACAACAGCTTGGAAGGGAATCAATTTGCCTAAGCTCTCACATCATAGGTCAGTAACAGAGCCCGGAAGAGAAGCAACAATTCCTGAAACACAGCTCAGTGCCCTGTCCACTAGACTACGCTGACCCCATTGAGAACTTCTTGGGGTAGATCTTTAGCTGAGACTCTTGCCCTCTATCTTAGCACTCAAGCCTGCAAACTCTTACCCAGGCGCATAACTTGAAGCAGGTGCATAGTTCCATTGGGGGAAATCCTAGCAGCAGTTAAGTCAACGTGAAAACACTTAGTGATGTCAGTGCGGCTGACATGCGACATCATGCACTGATGTCAGTAGCACTGCTGATGTGCATGTTTGCCCTGAAGTCTGATCAGGATCTGGACAAGGTTTCCTGGGTAAGCAAGGACACTTACAATCAGGGCAGGGTGAGCAAGCAATCAGTGCAGCCTCATGCTCAATTCTGAGTTTTACATAATTTAGGCCCTGATCCTGCAAGCTGTGTCCTGCACAGAGCCCCTTCAAGCTCCAGGGACTCCATGGGGTGTCATGCCTCTGACTCAGATTCCAGGATCAGGGCCTTAACCAGATAAAATAAAATTAAAAATCAAAATTACACTGTAGAAAAGAAGTAAATCCAGTTGATTTTATGACAAACAGCAGCATTGATTGAATCTGTGAATTTAGCAGAGACCAAAAATGTTTCAAGAAGTGTTAATAATAATCTACATAATTAATGTAAATAATCACTAATTGGGAAAATTCTTCTTCTTCCCAGCATTAACTATATGACATTGGAATTCAATTATGCCAATCAAACACCCATGAACAGCAGTATGACATGAGAGTCAAAGTTAGCTTTCAGGTTAACAGCCTACCTGATTTCTTTACAGGAGTTATTTAAATATTAATTTGATCTAAAAATCATCAGCCGTCTATCTAGGTTCTTATTGTGGGGACAAATTCTATAGTATCTGAGCAGCTGATCTTTCAGTATTAGAAAGACAGATACACACATGAATGGACATGGACACTTTCAAGCATACACACACACAGAAAATATACAAATATCAAACCATCCGCCCTAACGTCAACATACCTCTGTTGAATAAATTCAGTTCTTTTAACAGTCCTACCTTAGTTAGACTTAGGGAAAGGCATTTATGTTCTAACTTTATCAATCAAAACACCATGGTGGAAACTCACTCTGTGCAGATGGTCAGCACAAGAACTATGCCTGGCTTGTAACCTCCCTCTTAGCCCTTTTTGGACAATGGGATATAAGTGACAAATGGCCTTTCTTCTGCTGGCTGTCTGTACGTGGGCAAATTTCATCCTAAATGCATAGATTATATTCACATTTTTTATACTATACACACGTAATTTCAATGTTGGTGTAGCCATGTTGGTCCCAGGATATTAGAGAGATGCAGTGTGGGAAGTAGTGTCTTTTATTGGACCAACTTCTGCTAGTGAGAGAGAGAAGCTTTTGAGCTGCACAGAGCTCTTCTTCAAGACTGGAAATGGTAACCAGAGTGTCACAGTTAAATAAGAGGTTGGACCGATTGTTAAGCATAAGGGGTAATGTATTGCAAGAAACCATTTAAAATGAAGTGGGCAATTAACACTTCTGCAGCCAGAGGACAAAGGAGAGTGAGTAGGTTACAAGTTGTTGTAATGAGCCATAAAACCACTCTCTCTGCTGAGAGATTTTTATGTCTGGCAGAGCTGTAAATTTACATTCCCAAGCTTGTCTTTTGAGGGTGTTGTGCAGGTTTCCTTTGAGGATGAGGACTGAGAGGTCAGATATGGAGTGATGCTTTGTGAAAAGCATTCACCCACAGCTGATAGGGTGATTTTTGTCTTATCATTTGAGAGTGTGATGATTGTCCAGTGTCATCTCCATAGTTGTTGCAGCATTGGATGAGGTACATCACATGTTGGGATAGGCACGTAGAGGTCCCTTGGGCCTCGAAAGGTGTGTTGTGGGGAGTATTAATCATTGTAGCAGTGGAGATACATCTGCAGGTTTTGCATCTATTGTTCTGGCAGCGTCTGGTGCCCATAATTTCAGCAAGTTAAGGTATTCCATTAGTGGTTCAAACCAATATCAGTCTCGTAACATTTAAGAAATGATATACTTCAAGTTGCTTTATATAGATGCATTTGTCTTTACAAGTCTTATATGTGTAACCCTTCTGCCCATCAGAGTTGGCAGCAACAAGGGCCAGGTTCAGTATCTAGGGGTTCCATTCCAATAACACATTGCAAAACCGGCTCAAACCCCCACCTAGTGACCTGGGACAAATATATACCACCCCCGCTGGGTGCCTCCAAGAGGCAATACTTCCCCTCTTGCAAGCACCGAGTCTGAGTGTAGCAAAAAGCCTTTTAATAATAGAGAGAAACAATGTGGCATTATGTTGGGGAAACACCACCAACAGGATTCATAACACAACCCATGAGCAAAAAACCACCCCAAGCAAACTGGGGCGTGTCCTTTCCCTTTGGTTCTTGAGTCCAGCAACCCAAAATCACCCAAAGTCCCAACAACCCAAAAGTCTCTGTCCCTGGTCAGGGCAGTCCCAGAGTTCAAAAGTTTATCTGCAGAGTTTTACCTCCCAACCTGGGTGGAGATGGGGGGGGGTTAAGGGGCACCTTACGTGGTCCAAAGCTGATTGCCCCACCTCTCCATGGGGCTTCTCTCTGCCAGCCACCCCCATAAGCTGCTCCAGGCATCCGACAAACTGCTCTGTTCCAAGAGCCGCTCTGCTCTGCCAGCCATCCCACAAACTGCTCCACAATATATCTTCAGGCGCCCCCACTACTTAACACAACACTCAGTGATTTCAGCTCTTAGTACGTTTTGCTCTTTTGTGATTTCAGCTTGTAGTAGGGGAGCCTCAGTGCTGGTGCACCATTAGCCCAAAGTGAATTCAGCTCAGCAGCCTGTAACTAGACTCCTAATTGAATCAAAATTAGCTCTGATATTCCATGATGCAGGGGGAAGGAAGTGCAATTAACATGTAAGGTCCTCACCGGGGGCCCACACCACCAAGCATTAATACCTGTCCCCAGCCTCTCTCCATTCACTGGGTTTTGGAACCCATGACCCTTGCCTAGCAAGTGCTGCTTAGTTGATGGTGAGTCCCTCCATCATAACAAAAGGCCAAGTACAGTTCCACTGTCCTCGATTCACATAATCAGGATAACAACAGTTTATTCCTGCCCCAATAACAGAGAAACTGGGGCTCCTACAGCAGCCAAAGTGACCATCTAGGCAGGGTGGGTGTGCCTATGCAAATGAGATCAGCCCCTGAAGTTCTTTTCCACAACCCACCATGACTCGCCACCAGATGTCAGGGTAGCGCTCATCCTGACTCTGCTTACATATGTATTAATCAATGGAATGCTGCTATTTTTACAACACAGAGTTAGTGCTGAGTGCATCCTGTCCCATTTCACCATCTGCCTGGATAGAAGCAGGGCTTCATTTCACTCTCTGAGTAACTGTAAGTAAAGCTATTTTGTGATTTCACAGAAATCACTACAGGATGTTGGGGTTTGGTACAGTCAGCACTACAAATGAATAAACATCTGCACAGGGATACAGTTATTACATAATGTCCTGACATTATGCTATATATTAGGCGGTGGACTTCTGTCTCACGTGAACTTGGGTTATTTAAAACTAGGCTGGACAAAGCATTAGAAGGAGAAAACCCTTCTCTGGCAGAGGACAGCTGATCTAACAGGTTTTCTGTCTCTAATCTTGGTCATCTTGCCATACCATTTATCGTACCAGGCAGCAAGTATCACAGTGTGCATATGTTAATGCACCTCCTAACTGAGTTACAGCAATGAGTTATTTATGTAACTCTTAGGGGTAAGCCAAATAGCATTAGAATAAGAAAAAACTCACGAGACTGTAAAAATACATGGTGTTAAGTTAGTGAGTGCAGTAGCAGAAATGAGGCAGGCATATTCTGCTAGACACATATGGATGTCCCATAGTAAAGCCATTGTTTTCTTGTTCTCCAGGTGTCCTGTTTGTAGGCCCTGGTTTAAACACACCTTGCTTAGTCAGCCAAACACTTCAGCACATGCTTAACTTAAACATGAGTTTAGGGGGAGATTTTCAAAGGCATGAATGGAAGTTAGGCAGCACCCAACTCCCACTGACTGTCAATGGCTTGTGAAAATCTCCCTTGTAAGTCTGCATGGGACTTAACCATATGCTTGACATTAAGCACATAGTCAGGTGCATTGCTGAACCAGGCACTAGTTTCTATTGAAATCCTTATCCTGAAGAAAGAGTTTCCCTGAACATCACTTACCAATTGAATCAACTTTCCAGTCTTCTCTGTCCTGCCATGGGTGATTCCGAGAGGCTAGAAGATTTATGACTCAAAGCAAGTTACCATGACATCAGCTTTTCGTGCGCTAAATTGTTGACCATCTAAATGCTGTTTTTTCAAAACGTTGTGTTTATTAAGATAACTAACATAAGCAGGCAGGATGAAATGTTTAAAACGTATCTCCTCCCCCCAGCCTCCAGTATTATCAATACTGCCTGATAAATAGGATTACCTTTATCATCAATTTTTTTTTTACCTTTATCATCAATGGACTTGGTGAAGATTAACACACGAAGAAAGCACTTTATTACCCTCCCTCAGACTTCTGAACATTCACACCCAAGGACAATTTTCCACACTTTATCTGGACTGAGGCTGCATTGATTTAACTTGCATTAATCTTTTAAGACCTATCAGATTAGACGGGATACATTTCACTTGATAAAAATTTAACTCAAGTTCGCTCTTTGTGGTTCTCCCAAGCAGCCAAGTTCTGTAGTGTCATATTAATCATGATCAGCCACTCTGCTTTGGAACTTCCACTGGGATAGTGGTTTTTAATCACAATTTTAGTTCCAAAATTACTGGCCAATCTTCTTTATGAGTGCTTTGCTCATTTTTTAATCAATTATACTCAGGGAACATTTAGCTTTTTTAACAAAAAGGCTTTGCATGACATTGTTTCTAGGGCAGGTAGGGGTGATTGAAGGACATAAGTCACCATAGACCTTTCACCCATCATGGTCCAGTATGACCTCATTCTCTCTGGTCTCCCATTTTTGGGGATCCATCATATCTTGATTTGGAGCACAGAAAAGAGTATCTTGTAATACCAGAGATGCCCTGGGTGGGGTCTTGTGGACAGTTATACAGCTTCCTTAAACCAGAGCTCAGGTTTGATGCAAGCATGGCAATCAGTGCCCTTCCTGCTTCCCTCCCTTGGGGATAGCATTAGACTCCTTAGGTTAGGAAGTAGGTCTGTGGCTTAGCACCAGAGGAAAAGGAACAACACCGGGAACAGCTCGTGGAGTCACTATGATGGGTCCCAAGAAGGGCCTTAATGGGAGAGGAAAAGTGTGGGAAGGACATACCTTGAGGTCATCCGAGAAATATGATGCCAAGCAACTAAAGGCTACTTTAATTTGTGTGTGCGTGTGTGTGCGCACGCATGCATTTTGGTGAACCTGAAAACAAGGGACTAGTGGTGCCAGCCATCCCGAGGAATAGTGCGGCCAATGAGTGCAAGATCCCCACATACACACGCACAGAGCTATACTAGCCCAACCTCAGTCTTTTCATAAAATATGCATGTTGCCATGATCTATGGACTCGCAGTCCCTTTTGAGCAGGAAGTGTTCAGTGATGAAAACTACAGTCTTCCTAAATAAATAGGCTTCCACTGAGCTTGAGTCCCAGCTTTATCTCCCTTGTGTACCAGGGGCTACATGCTGCTTGGATCTCTATGCACCACATAGTGACATCTAGTGGCTGAATAAGATACTGCAAGTAAACATTTTATTACACGAATCCTGGCATAACCTTTGATTTTGGTAGCAAGAATTTGACCTGAATAGATGCACTTAAAATGTGCTCTAGTTACCCCCAAGCAACCTCACTGGTCCCTCCCATTTCCTGCTCCCTGACCTAATAAACCCTATTGGGAGATATCAGGATGCAGCCATAATATCAAACTTTCTCAGTATGAGACAGGAGCGCGTGAGAGGGGAGGGCTCCTGCCTCATACTGAGAAAGAGGGACGATCAGCGGGTTATCTCAAGTGCCTATACACAAATGCACAAAGCCTGGGAAACAAGCAGGGAGAACTGGAAGTCCTGGCACAGTCAAGGAATTATGATGTGATTGGAATAACAGACACTTGGTGGGATAACTCACATGACTGGAGTACTGTCATGAATGGATACAAGCTGTTCAGGAAGGACAGGCAGGGCAGAAAAGGTGGGGGAGTTGCACTGTATGTAAGAGAGCAGTATGACTGCTCAGAGCTCAAGTATGAAACTCCAGAAAAACCTGAGAGTCTCTGGATTAAGTTTAGAAGTGTGAGCAACAAGGGTGATGTCGTGGTGGGAGTCTACTATAGACCACCAGACCAGGGGGATGAGGTGGAGAGGCTTTCTTCTGGCAACTCGCAGAAGTTACTAGATCGCACGCCCTGGTTCTCATGGGAGACTTCAATCACCCTGATATCTGCTGGGAGAGCAATACAGCGGTGCACAGACAATCCAGGAAGTTTTTGGAAAATGTGGGGGACAATTTCCTGGTGCAAGTGCTGGAGGAACCAACTAGGGGCAGAGCTCTTCTTGACCTGCTGCTCACAAACCGGGAAGAATTAGTAGGGGAAGCAAAAGCGGATGGGAACCTGGGAGGCAATGACCATGAGATGGTCGAGTTCAGGATCCTGACACAAGGTGGAAAGGAAAGCAGCAGAATACAGACCCTGGACTTCAGAAAAGCAGACTTTGACTCCCTCAGGGAACTGATGGGCAAGATCCCCTGGGAGAATAACATGAGGGGGAAAGGAGTCCAGGACAGCTGACTTTATTTTAAAGAATCCTTATTGAGGTTACAGGGGCAAACCATCCCGATTTGTAGAAAGAATAGTAAATATGGCAGGTGGCCAGCTTGGCTTAACAGTGAAATCCTTGCTGATCTTAAACACAAAAAAGAAGCTTACAGGAAGTGGAAGATTGGACAAATGCCCAGGGATGAGTATAAAAATATTGCTCAGGCATGCAGGGATGAAATCAGGAAGGCCAAATCACACCTGGAGTTGCAGCTAGCAAGAGATGTTAAGAGTAACAAGAAGGGTTTCTTCAGATATGTTGGCAACAAGAAGAAAATCAAGGAAAGTGTGGGCCCGTTACTGAATGAGGGAGGCAACCTAGTGACAGAAGATGTGAAAAAAGCTAATGTACTCAATGCTTTTTTTGCCTCTGTCTTCACAAACAAGGTCAGCTCCCAGACTGCTGCACTGGGCAGCACAGCATGGGGAGGAGGTGACCAGCCCTCTGTGGAGAAAGAAGTGGTTCGGGACTATTTAGAAAAGCTGGACGTGCACAAGTCCATGGGGCCGGATGCGTTGCATCCGAAAGTGCTAAAGGAGTTGGCGGATGTGATTGGAGAGCCATTGGCCATTATCTTTGAAAACTCATGGCGATCCGGCGAAGTCCTGAATGACTGGAAAAAGCCTAATGGAGTGCCCATCTTTTAAAAAGGGAAGAAGGAGGATCCTGGGAACTACAGGCCAGTCAGCCTCACTTCAGTCCCTGGAAAAATCATGGAGCAGGTCCTCAAGGAATCAATTCTGAAGCACTTAGAGGAGAGGAAAGTGATCAGGAACAGTCAGCATGGATTCACCAAGGGCAAGTCATGCCTGACTAATCTAATTGCCTTCTATGACGAGATAACTGGCTCTGTGGATGAAGGGAAAGCAGTGGACGTGTTGTTCCTTGACTTTAGCAAAGCTTTTGATACGGTCTCCCACAATATTCTTGCCAGCAAGTTAAAGAAGTATGGGCTGGATGAATGCACTATAAGGTGGATAGAAAGCTGGCTAGATTCTTGGGCTCAACGGGTAGTGATCAATGGCTCCATGTCTAGTTGGCAGCCAGTATCAAGTGGAGTGCCCCAAGGGTCGGTCCTGGGGACGGTTTTGTTCAATATCTTCATAAATGATCTGGAGGATGGTGTGGATTGCACCCTCAGCAAGTTTGCAGATGACACTAAACTGGGAGGAGAGGTAGATATGCTGGAGGGTAGGGATAGGATACAGAGGGACTTAGACAAATTAGAGGATTGGGCCAAAAGAAATCTGATGAGGTTCAACAAGGACAAGTGCAGAGTCCTGCACTTAGGATGGAAGAATCCAAGGCACCACTACAGACCAGGGACCGAATGGCTTGGGAGCAGTTCTGCAGAAAAGGACCTAGGGTTACAGTGGATGAGAAGCCGGATATGAGTCAACAGTGTGCCCTTGTTGCCAAGAAGGCCAATGGCATTTTGGGATGTATAAGTAGGAGCATTGCTAGCAGATCGAGGGACGTGATCATTCCCCTCTATTCGACACTGGTGAGGCCTCATCTGGAGTACTGTGTCCAGTTTTGGGCCCCACACTACAAGAAGGATGTGGAAAAATTGGAAAGAGTCCAGTGGAGGGCAACAAAAATGATTAGGGGACTGGAACACATGACTTATGAGGAGAGGATGAGGGAACTGGGGATGTTTAGTCTGCGGAAGAGAAGAATGAGGGGGAATTTGATAGCTGCTTTCAACTACCTGAAAGGGGGTTCCAAAGAGGATGGCTCTAGACTGTTCCCAGTGGTAGCAGATGACAGAACAAGGAGTAATGGTCTCAAGTTGCAGTGGGGGAGATTTAGGTTGGATATTAGGAAAAACTTTTTCACTAGGAGGGTGGTGAAACACTGGAATGCGTTACCTAGGGAGGTGGTGGAATCTCCTTCCTTACAAGTTTTTAAGGTCAGGCTTGACAAAGCCCTGGCTGGGATGATTTAATTGGAGATTGGTCCTGCTTTGAGCAGGGGGTTGGACTAGATGACCCCCTGAGGTCCCTTCCAACCCTGATATTCTAGAATTCTATGATTCAGGGAGGGCCTGTGTGTGACATCTCATGACATGTATATTACAAGGCTTCCTGGAAGGGAGCTCACATCACCTGTAAGGGGAATTGCTTTTCATGCCCCTCGGAACTAATTATGTAATCTCAGCTGGAAATAGAGTTTTGTCCTTTTCAGTATTTTGCTATTTGACTGATTGCCTTTTCAGATCCTTTCTCACAGATTAGTGAGGCTGTAAACAGAGAGAAAATAGAAGAGGCAGCCCCATAAAAGCAACCAAATATTGAAGAGCTCAAAGTAGCACAGCACAGGAACATAACTATAAGTCACAGATTACAGGTGGCATTAAAAATGTGGCAGCCTTCCCTTCATGGATAGTGTAATGAGAACAGTAAATGGCACTAATTTAATCCCGCTCAAGACAAGAAATGATGGAAGGAATGGGACATGCCTAAATCTTTACTGAAAACTTATTTATCTTTTCTCCTTGAGTACCCTTAACGCATTTTCCTAGGCCTCTCCCTTTTCATTTAATGCTGGCATAATGGTAGGTTCCATTTATTTTTTGCTTTCAACTTTGGGCTGGGTTCTCTTTATAGTTATGGCCACTGTGCGTCACTCATGTGATGCAACGGGGCTGTAATCTGGTTGCTAATGTCCAGCAGAGAATTCTCCTGTGGGAGGAGAACTCCAAGCTAGTGCAAGTGTAACCCATTTTGTGTGTGGCTCAGCACAGAGGACATGAGTTGTTACAGCCAGAAGCTAGGAAGGCTTGGCCCTGTAGCTCAAACTGGAGCACTCGTATGTTTAGCTCCAAAGGTTTCTGGTTCAAGATCCCAGCTGCCAAGTATACTGGATCTGGGCCCTGCCCTGTGGTGCCCATTCCCCATGCAGCATGTTGGGTGAGGGAAGGGTCATCTCACCTGTCCTCCACAAAATGCAGCCCAGCAGCTTCTACCTGTTTCTGGTCACTGAGGCCCCCAGAACTTTCAATACACAGGTCACTGCTGGAGGGAATGTCACGCTGTGGGATTGTTGCTGAAGGATTTCTTGTACAAGTACACAAGTGTTCACACTCGCAGAGTGGTGATCAAACTATATCAGCAGGAGGCTCAGGTCGCTCCAGAAAGGGGGCAAAAACTCTGCTGGAAGTGGAGGGTTTAGCTGGAAGGGCACCAAATGATGTGTGAACACATACCAGGATGTGCCAACAGAAGGAGGTTTGTTGGTAAAACTTTCCAGTGTAGGCCAGGACTAAGTGATGTCACAACTGGAGTTAGCCCTGAGATTCAGGGAGCCACAACTGGCTCCTGGAACCCCCCCTGGGCCTGGCAGGACTCTGGGGAAGGAGAGAATTTAGAACTTTATATTTAAAAATTTCAAAGAAAGAAAGAAAATGTGCTAATTTTCACCTTTCTACTAGAGGAACTTGCTAGTATTAACCTTCCTGTTATTTCAGAATATGACCACAGCAAAATACCTGAATATTTCACCTATGCTGCCCTAAGTGATTTCAGGCCTGATGATAGAGTCAGAGTTTAAGGCCAGAAGGGCCCACCAGATCATCCAGTCTGACCTCCTGTGTATCACAGGCGACCAGACCCCACCCAGCACCCGCACACTAAACACAACAACCAGAATTAGACCAAAAAGTCTTACAGCCACAGGAGACTAGATTATTACGTGCCACAGGCAGAGAACAGGAGAGACCGAGATGTACCAATGCCCAAAATCCCCACGATGACAGGGAAATGATTAAATGGGATATACCCAGATAATCCAAGTGAGTTACCTGCACCCACACGCTGCAGATGAAGACAAAAAACACCCAAGTCACTGCTCATCTGATCTGGGGGAAAATTCCTTTCTGACCCTACATATGGCGGTTAGACCTGGAGCATGTGGACAAGAACCAGCCAGCCAAGCACCTGAGAGCCCTGACCCATCCTCCAATGTCCCATCTCTAGCCGTGGCCATCCCTGATGCTTCACAAGGCGATAAAAACAACCTCCCGTAATACCCTGAATTAGGGAGGGTAATCCCTTCCTGACCCTTGCTGGTGTTTGGCTGAAACCCTGTAAGTCTGTCTGAAGGTAACAAGAGGGAGTTGATGGTAGGTTATGTTCAGGGAAGGATCCTTGACTCAGGAATTCATGTACCCTCTTGATGTAACAGAGTGGTCTGCTGCTGCTGGTTTCCCGGCCATGCTGTCTGGCCTGTCAAGACTGGGGTGGACTGAGTGTGCTTTAAGGGGGCAAATAGGGGTGAGGTGGTAACTGACTAGTCTGGATGGGTTGGGTGTGGGAGGAGGAGTTATAAATCACATGGGGTCTTGCAGGTTTGAATGTGTTATGCTCATGTGCCTGAAAGCATGAGAGGAGACTTTAAAACCCCTAACTAAATCAATGCATTATTATTCCCAAATCTGACAGATACTTAATGCTACTCCCTTTGCGTCTTCATTTACCTTTCAGAGTAGCAGCCGTGTTAGTCTGTATTCGCAAAAAGAAAAGGAGGACTTGTGGCACCTTAGAGACTAACCAATTTATTTGAGCATAAGCTTTCGTGAGCTACATTTCGTGAATGCATCCGATGAAGTAAGCTGTAGCTCACGAAAGCTTATGCTCAAATAAATTGGTTAGTCTCTAAGGTGCTACAAGTACTCCTTTTCTTCATTTACCTTATGTATTTGTCTTATCCGCATCTACAGAGCTAGTATCTTGAGCATGGTGTAAACGGTCTGTCTACACTGCAGCTGGCAGGCGCCTGTAGACACACCCAAGGTGGCTTTAATTGAGCTAGGTTGAAGAACAGCAGTGAAGCTAGAGCAACATGGACTTCGGCATGGACTAGCCACTCAACTCGGGACCCAGGGCCTGGGTGGGCTGGCACAGCTGTGCTGCCCTGCCACAGCTTCACGGCTGCTGGAACCACACGCTAATGCTGGCTGGGGTGTGCTGACCTGCAGTCGTCAGACACCACCAGCTGCAGTGTAGCCATATTGTAAGTACAATAATATTACTGTATAAGCCAGATCAGCAGCTGGGGTAAATCAAAGTCCATTGACTTCACTGGGGCCAGGCCGGGACAGTTACCACCAGCTGCCAGCCAGATTCATGTGCACAGTGCACTGCACAAGCAGGAAGAGACCAGGGAAGCCAGCTGCTGCAGGAGTTAGCAAGGCTAATAAGCCAAACTGGAACTTCTCCTGTCACCAATAGGCTAGCAACTCTATCCTTGCAATTGTCATAGGATATTTAGGTCCCAATTCAAAACCCACTGAAATAGATGGACTCTGAATCCATGAACAAGAGGCCTGATTCAGCTTTCTGTCTCATCCAAAACATGGCACTGACACCAACCTGTTACCCCTGAACACTGCGTGGTGGCCCTGATCCAGTAAAGTACTTAAGCACAGGCCTAACTCTGAGAATGTGAGTAACCCACCAGAGTGAATGGGGCTACTTAAGGTTAGACATGATCTTAATAAATCAGAGCCTGAAGCATTTTCAGTATTGATGAAACTCCAGCTAGTGATGCAACAGAACCACCTATTACAATATTGACAGGCCTCCCTGGGATGGGGTATCTAGCCCACATTGGCCTGGAAAGAGATTAATCCAGAGTGTGAAGGGGGCTAAGGGGAATCAGGTGGCCACGTAATCCCCTGATTGAGTGAGGGAGCCCAGCTGAGGAGGAATGAGCTGGGCTGGGACTATAAAGACAGGAAATTGGAAGTGGGGCTGAGAAAGTTTGCAGTCACTCACTGGGAGAAGGCAGGTGTGTTTGGGCTGGCAAAGCCAGGGAAGGGGGCCAGGGCTCAGGCATAGCAGTACGATTTAGAAGGGAACAGACCTTAACTGCTGGCTAGAGGGTTCCTGAGCTGGAACCCAGAGCACAGGGCAGGCCAGGTTCCCCTGCCAGCCACAGAGGGAGTAGGAGTACAAGGCAGTGAATGGGAAGACTGCCTAGCATTACTGATAGAGACTCTGATATCCTGGAAAAGGAAAACATGTGTAGTGACCTGGCCAGAGGGCTGAGTCACGAAGAAGCAACAGCTGCTTATGGAGCTAGAGGGGGGCCACAGACCCAGGGAGTGAGTCGGAGAGATGGCATGCAACTGTGGGAAGGGGTGTTGCCCTTACAAACTAGTCCCCAGAATAACCGGGAGGATGTGCAATTGTAGTGATGAGCAGAGCCCCCCATTACACTCCCATCTAAGTAGTGAGCCAGGCAGCCTAATGCAATCACAGCACAAAGTCACCACCACTAATAACAGGGCCATTGGACTAGTGACCACCATGAAGAAGCAGGCACTGGCATGAAGTGGCACAGACCTTGCATGTCTAGAATATCCCAGAACAGCTGAATTTCTGCAGATTTTTACCCCGTCCTTCATTTCATTTTACACTGATGAACTCATTACACAAAATGAGCTGTTCAAGTACCCATCATCATAGTGCACGATGAAGGAGAAAACAGGCCAATTTTTTTTTTGACAACTTTGGACATCACGGGGAATTGAGATTGTCATAAATATAAAGGGAAGGGTAAACACCTTTAAAATCCCTCCTGGCCAGAGGAAAAATCCTTTCACCTGTAAAGGGTTAAGAAGCTAGGATAACCTCGCTGGCACCTGACCAAAATGACCAATGAGGAGACAAGATACTTTCAAAAGCTGGGAAGAGGGAGAAAAACAGAGGGTCTGTGTCTGTCTGTGTGATGCTTTTGCTGGGGACAGAACAGGAATGGAGTCTTAGAACTTAGTAAGTAATCTAGCTAGATATGCGTTAGATTATGATTTCTTTAAATGGCTGAGAAATTAAGTTGTGCTGAATAGAATGAATATTCCTGTCTGTGTGTCTTTTTGTAACTTAAGGTTTTGCCTAGAGGGATTCTCTACGTTTTGAATCTAATTACCCTGTAAGGTATTTACCATCCTGATTTTACAGATGTGATTCTTTTTACTGTTTCTTCTATTAAAATGTTTCTTTTCAAGAACTGAATGTTTTTTTCATTGTTCTAAGATCCAAGGGTTTGGGTCTGTGGTCACCTATGCAAACTGGTGAGGATTTTTACCAAACCTTCCTCAGGAAGTGGGGTGCAAGGGTTGGGAGGATTTTGGGGGGGAAAGAAGTTTCCAAACAACGTTTTCCCAATAAACCCAGATAAACATTTGGTGGTGTCAGTGGAAGTCCAAGGGCAAAGGGTAAAATAGTTTGTACCTTGGGGAAGTTTTAACCTAAGCTGGTAAAAGTAAGCTTAGGAGGTTTTCATGCAGGTCCCCACATCTGTACCCTAGAGTTCAGAGTGGGGAAGGAACCTTGACAGAGATCTTCACTGAATGTGAGACATTTGCAAGGTAACTTATAAAGGCAACCCAGTTCTGAGTTATTTCTGGGAGCACTTTGCAAGCCTATTCAGCAATGCCAGTCATGTTAATTAGCGCTGGTGGCATGATATCTAATGGCCTCATCAGAATTGCTTGTAAAGCCCATTGTCCTTCTGGGGTAGTTCTCTAGAAACTTAAACAGCTATGTTAGCATCTATTCTCCAAGCACCTGGCCACAAATATAGCAGCACTAAATGCTTGAGGCGGAGAGATTCTGCTGGGAACAATGCAATTGGAACCATCATCCCTGGGATAGTATCACTTAGGGCCTGAGCCAAAGCCCACTGAAGTAAATGGAATAAGTCCCACTGCCTTTAGTGGGCTTTTTGGATCAGGTCTCTCTAGCACAATCCTTAGCATACTGTTCTCTCTATAGGCTTCTTGTTATTTTGCCCGCTGACTAGTGGAGGCGAACTATTACAGTGCTTAGCATATGCATGGCATTTTTCATCCCCGGATCCCAACAAGCTTTCCAAATGAAGGGGAGTGGTGTCATTATCCCAGTTTGAGATTGTGGCCGTGATCTGTTGCCTGCCCTTCATGTCATTGTCCACATCAGGGCAAGGTGGGTGTACTAGACTAGAATCATAGAATATCAGGGTTGGAAGGGACCTCAGGAGGTCATCTAGTCCAACCCCCTGCTCAAAGCAGGACCAATCCCCAATTAAATCATCCCAGCCAGGGCTTTGTCAAGCCTGACCTTAAAAACTTCTAAGGAAGGAGATTCTACCACCTCCCTAGGTAACACATTCCAGTGTCTCACCACCCTCTTGGTGAAAAAGTTTTTCCTAATATCCAACCTAAACCTCCCCCACTGCAACTTGAGACCATTACTCCTTGTCCTGTCCTCTTCTACCACTGACAATAGTCTAGAACCATCCTCTCTGGAACCCCCTTTTAGGTAGTTGAAAGCAGCTATCAAATCCCATCTCATGCTTCTCTTCCACAGACTAAACAATCCCAGTTCCCTCAGCCTCTCCTCATAAGTCACGTGTTCCAGGCCCCTAATCATTTTTGTTGCTCTCCGCTGAACACTTTCCAATTTTTCCCACATCCTTCTTGTAGTGTGGGGCCCAAAACTGGACACAGTACTCCAGATGAGGCCTCACCAATGTTGAATAGAGGGGAACGATCACGTCCCTCGATCTGCTCGCTATGCCCCTACTTATACATCCCAAAATGCCATTGGCCTTCTTGGCAACAAGGGCACACTGCTGACTCATATCCAGCTTCTCATCCACCGTCACTCCTAGGTCCTTTTCCGCAGAACTGCTGCCTAGTCATTTGGTCCCTAGTCTGTAGCGGTGCATTGGGTTCTTCCGTCCTAAGTGCAGGACCCTGCACTTATCCTTATTGAACCTCATCAGATTTCTTTTGGCCCAATCCTCCAATTTGCCTAGGTCCCTCTGTATCCTATCCATGCTAGAGTACATGTAAACTCCTACCATTCTGCTTTGCACTGGCTTCGATGCAAAAAACGAAGTGCTGGACAGAGAATCAAGCCTCAGGATTTAAGTGAGCTGCCCAAGATCCTACAGCCCAGTCCTGTCCTCTGCCCACTCTCTTCTTTTGTATGGAAACAGCAACATTTATGAGTTAATAAAAAGGCCTGAAACCTGTAGTCCCTGTGAGTCTCTGGATAGGTGTACGCTTAAAACGTTGCACTGGCTGTAGCGCTTAAGCGAAGACGTTCCTATGTCGACAGGAGAGCTTGTCCCATCAGCGTAGTTAATCCACCTCCCTGAAAGTCAATAGCTATGTTAATCCACCTCCTCCTGACATACCGCTATCCACACAGGGGGTTAGGTTGGTGTAGCCATGTTGCTCAGGGGTGTGTATGTTTGACACTGAGGGACGTAGTTATACCAATGTAGGCCTGTAGCGTAGACCTGGCCTCTGGAATGAGCAAGAAGCAATGGTTCATTTCAACAAAACCCCAGGGATACAGGCTGGGAAGGGATGCAATACACCATCCTGCCTCTAAAGCACAGAGTCATAGACATGTAGGGCTGGAAGGGAGCTCTAGAAGTCATCTAGTCCAGCCCTGTACTAGGAGACAGGACTCAGGATAGTTTGCTGGATTCATAAAGCTTGTAACTGGAGATAATTTACTGCCCTTAAATCCCTCTTGCTTGCAAGTTGCAGCTTGATGGTTCTAACCAAGAGTCTCTTTGGTTCATGCACTTGTCTTTAGCAGCAGCCATTAGAAAGTTTATCCAAGCACTGCAGAAACCTGTCCGACAGCCTAGAGTTATCCCATATGACTACATTCAGGGCTTAACCTTGTGCCCTTCCTTCTGACCTGCGTGAATAGCAAAGTGCTCCTAACCCCTAACCCATCCACTCTCCCAGCCTGGCTCTATCTCAGTGAATTCTGTGCAACTAGATCATCCTTCCAAATGTGCCTGCCAGCTTACACATTTCGCATGTTTGTTATAATGTGTCAATCCCCCGAGGGGCCGGTGTGCTCTACTCACCACTAGGATGGCGCCTCCTCTTGGTCACTCTGGGGAATAGCTCACAAGGTCAACACCCCTTCCTGCAGTTGCATACGGTCTCTCCATATCTGTGTCTGCAGCCCCTCTCTTGCTCCACAGGCAGCCCTCCAGCTAGGTCACTGTGCATGTTTTCCCTTCTGGGGTATCAAAGTCTTCAGGGCAAACTGTCATAGAATCATAGAATATTAGGGTTGGAAGAGACCTCAGGAGGTCATCTAGTCCAACCCCCGGCTCAAAGCAGGACCAATCCACAACTAAATCACCCCTGCCAGGGCGTTGTCAAGCCTGACCTTAAAAACTTGTAAGGAAGGAGATTCTACCACCTCCCTAGGTAACCCATTCCAGTGCTTCACCACCCTCCTGGTGAAAAAGTTTTTCCTAATATCCAACCTGAACCTCCCATACTGCAACTTGAGACCATTACTCCTCGTTCTCTCATCTGCTACTTCTGAAAACAATCTAGATCCATCCTCTTTGGAACCCCCTTTTAGGTAGTTGAAAGCAGCTATCAAATCCCCCCTCATGCTTCTCTTCCACAGACTAAACAATCCCAGTTCCCTCAGCCTCTCCTCATAAGTCACGTGTTCCAGGCCCCTAATCATTTTTGTTGCTCTCCGCTGAACACTTTCCAATTTTTCCCACATCCTTCTTGTGGTGTGGGGCCCAAAACTGGACACAGTACTCCAGATGAGGCCTCACCAATGTTGAATAGAGGGGACGATCACGTCCCTTGATCTGCTGGCAATGCCTCTACTTATACAGCCCAAAATGCCGTTAGCCTTCTTGGCAACAAGGGCACACTGTTGACTCATATCCAGCTTCTCATCCACTGTCACCCCTAGGTCCTTTTCTGCAGAACTGCTGCCTAGCCAGTCAGTCCCCAGCCTGTAGCAGTGCATGGAATTCTTCCATCCTAAGTGCAGGACTCTGCACTTGTCCTTGTTGAACCTCATCAGATTTCTTTTGGCCCAATCCTCCAATTTGTCTAGGTCCCTCTGTATCTTATCCCTACCCTCCAGCGTATCTACCTCTCCTCCCAGTTTAATGTCATCTGCAAACTTGCTGAGGGTGCAATCCGCGCCATCCTCCAGATCATTAATGACAATATTGAACAAAACCGTCCCCAGGACCGACCCTTGGGGCACTCCGCTTGATACCAGCTGCCAACTAGACATGGAGCCGTTGACTATCCCAAGTAGTCTTCCCTCCACTGCCTCAGTGCCACATCCACAGTGCCTGGTAGGGGAACCTGGGCCTGCCCTGTACTTGGGGTTCCAGCTCAGGGACCCTCTGCACAGCAGCCAAGGTCTGCACTGACCCATACCTTGCTGCTTTTCCCTGAGCCTGTGCTTACCTTCTGGCTCTCCCCCTTCTCAGGGTTTGCCAGCCCAAACTCCCTCCTCCTAGGGAGTAACTGTAGGGTACTTGCTTCTGTAGCCCCAAACACATTTCCATTCTCCCAGGGAGTGACTTCAGCCCCTTCTGCTTCCAATTTCCTGTCTTCATAGTCCCAGCCCAACTGGTTCCTCCTCAGCTGGGCTCCCTCACTCAGTCAGGGGATTACGTGGCCACCTGATTCCCCACAGCTGTGGTGTACTGGGTTCATTAGCCACCTTGGCACTCTGCATTAACCCGTTCCAGGCAAATGAGGTATAAACACTCCATCACATCCTCCCTTTCCCCCCAGCCTGACTGCCTTATTTTCAGAAGGGAGATGGACTTTTCCCAAGTCTTTGCGAATGTTTCCCAGTGCTTCAGCGAGATCCTCCACACACAATAAACCAGTTCAAGTAGTCAGAAACTTCCTACCTTGAAACGGATTCTCCCATTTATCTCCCTTTTGGAAGTCTCCACGGAACTTGCAAAACTAGACCTGGCTGGATGAGGTACCAAGTGACTACGCACCTGTTGTTAAAGCAGGGTTGTGGGATTCTAGACTGTTCCTGTATTTATCTGCTCCCATTACAGCTTCTGCATGTGTCATCAATATCCGTCAACTGGGATGGCCAAACCAAGCTTTTGCTACACTCAGCACTATGGGGAGCCTATCAAGCAGTGGAAAAACAAGTCAAGTTTGATTGTTCCTCATGCATCATCAGATAATAAGTGTCTAGTTGCTAATTTCAGCATTGCTTCATGTCATGCCATGAGGCTTAGAGCAGGGTTTCTCAACCTTTTTGATACCAGGGACCAACTTGATGCCTTCCTAAACTGTGTCAGGGAGATCTCAGGGACCGGGGCCAGTCCCGGGACCAGTCATTGAGAAACACTGGACTAGAGGATAGTGCACTGAACTGAGATGCAGGCAAACTGGGGTCTGTTTCTGGCTCTCCTGCTGAGTGACTGAAGGCAAATCTCTGCCTCACTTTCCCCACCTATAAAATGGGGAGATGCTGCCGCTGTCCTCTATAAAGTCTCTTGAGATCTACTGATGAAATGCACTATATAAAAACTAGGAATTATGATTATTGAAGACACTGTATGTATTTTTTTATTTCAATTTATAAAGTTTCTCTTGCATTGACTCTGGGCACTAAACAACACTTTTTTAAAGTATAAAACAGGGCTTTTTTTCAAATTTTGTCATGGGCAACATTTCAAAATTTGAACTATAAAGAAATTAGAAAAAATGTCAGCAAAGTTTTCAAATTTTTCCTTTCTTTAACGTGTTTTGAAAACATTCAAAATTTCAAATTTTAATCCTGATTTTAAAAAAGGGGAAACAAGGTTTGAAAAAAAAATTGCAAAATTCCCACTATAACCCTCCCCCCACTTTTTTTTTTAAACCCATGCTGATAACCATATAACTTTGCTGGCTGAGGTCAACACACTGAATGCACATCAACACCATGGGAGGATGAGGGGGGAAGCACTGGGCAGCCAAGAGTTTACCTTGACCTGCTAACACATGTTGACTAGGGTTTTATAGGGTATGTCTACACTATGAAATTAGGTCGAATTTAGAGAAGTCTTTTTTTAGAAATCGTTTTTATATATTCAAGTGTGTGTGTCTCCACAGAAAATGCTCTAAGTGCATTAAGTGCATTAACTCGGCGGAGTGCTTCCACAGTACCGAGGCAAGCGTCGACTTCCAGAGTTTTGCACTGTGGGTAGTCTCGGCTGCCCATTGGAATTCTGGGTTGAGATCCCAATGCCTGATGGGGCTAAAACATTGTTGCACATGGTTCTGGGTACATATCGTCAGGCCCCCATTCCCTCCCTCCCTCCGTGAAAGCAGCAGAAGACAATTATTTCGCGCCTTTTTTCTTGAGTTACCTGTGCAGACGCCATACCACGGCAAGCATGGAGCCCGCTCAGCTCACTGTCACCGTACGTCTCCTGGGTGCTGGCAGACGTGGTACTGCATAGCTACACAGCAGCAGCAACCCATTGCCTTGTGGCAGCAGACGGTACAGTATGACTGGTAGCCGTCAGCGTCATGTCCGAGGTGCTCCTGGCCACGTCGGCCAGGAGCGCCTGGGCAGACATGGGTGCAGGGACTACATTAGAAGTGACTTGACCAGGTCATTCTCTTTAGTCCTGCAGTCAGTCCTATTGAACCATCTTATGGGGAGCAGGCAGGTGATACGGATTGCTAGCAGTCCTATTGTACCATCTTGGGCCGAGCAGCCATGAGATGTGGATGGCATGCAGTCCTTCTGCGCCGTCTGCTGCCAGCCAAAGATGTAAAAGATAGATGGAGTGGATCAAAACAAGAAATAGACCAGATTTGTTTTGTACTCATTTGCTTCTCCGCCTGCCCCCCGCCCCCGTCTAGGGGACTCATTCCTCTAGGTCACACTGCAGTCACTCACAGAGAAGGTGCAGCGAGGTAAATCTAGCCATGTATCAATCAGAGGCCAGACCAACCTGCTTGTTCCAATAAGAACAATTACTTAGGTGCACCATTTCTTATTGGAACCCTCCGTGAAGTCGTGCCTGAAATACTCCTTGATGTAAAGCCACCCCCTTTGTTGATTTTAATTCCCTGTAAGCCAACCCTGTAAGCCATGTCGTCAGTCGCCCCTCCCTCCATCAGAGCAACGGCAGACAATCGTTCCGCGCCTTTTTTCTGTGCGGAAACCATACCAAGGCAAGCATGGAGGCCACTCAGCTCACTTTGGGAATTAGGAGCACATTAAACACCACACGCATTATCCAGCAGTATATGCAGCACCAGAATCCGGCAGAGCGATACCGGGCGAGGAGGCGACGTCATCGCAGTCACGTGAGTGATCAGGACATGGACACAGATTTCTCTGAAAACATGGGCCCTGCCAATGCATGCATCATGGTGCTAATGGGGCAGGTTCATGCGGTGGAATGCCGATTCTGGGCTCGGGAAACAAGCACAGACTGGCGGGACCGCATAGTGTTGCAGGTCTGGGACGATTCCCAGTGGCTGCGAAACTTTCGCATGCATAAGGGCACTTTCATAGAACTTTGTGACTTGCTTTCCCCTGCCCTGAAGAGCATGAATACCAAGATGAGAGCAGCCCTCACAGTTGAGAAGCGAGTGGCAACAGCCCTGTGAAAGCTTGCAACGCCAGACAGCTACCGGTCAGTTGGGAATCAATTTGTAGTGGGCAAATCTACTGTGGGGGGTATTGTGATGCAAGTAGCCCACGCAATCAGAGATCTGCTGATACCAAGGGTAGTGACCCTGGGAAATGTGCAGGTCATAGTGGATTGCTTTGCTGCAATGGGATTCCCTAACTGTGGTGGGGCCATAGACAGAACCCATATCCCTATCTTGGCACCGGAGCACCAAGCCGGCGAGTACATAAACCGCAAGGGGTACTTTTCAATAGTGCTGCAAACTCTGGTGGATCACAAGGGACGTTTCACCAACATCAACGTGGGATGGCCGGAAAAGGTACATGACGCTTGCATCTTCAGGAACTCTGGTCTGTTTCAAAAGCTGCAGGAAGGGACTTTATTCCCAGACCAGAAAATAACTGTTGGGGATGTTGAAATACCCATAGTTATCCTTGGGGATCCAGCCTACTCCTTAGTGCGATGGCTCATGAAGCCGTACACAGGCAGCCTGGACAGTAGTCAGGAGCTGTTCAACTACAGGCTGAGCAAGTGCAGAATGGTGGTAGAATGTGCATTTGGACACTTAAAGGCGCGCTGGTGCAGTTTACTGACTAGCTTAGACCTCAGCAAAGCCAATATTCCCACTGTTATTACTGCTTGCTGTGTGCTCCACAATATCTGTGAGAGTAAGGGGGAAGACGTTTATAGCGGGGTGGGAGGTTGAGGCAAATCGCCTGGCTGCTGGTTATGCGCAGCCAGACACCAGGGTGGTTAGAAGAGCACAGGAGGGCGCAGTACACATCAGAGAAGCTTCGAAAACCAGTTTCATGACTGGACAGGCTACGGTGTGAAAGTTCTGTTTGTTTCTCCTTCATGAAACCCCTTGCTTCACTCTACTTCCCTGTAAGCTAACCACCCTCTCCTCCTCCCTTCGATCACCGCTTGCAGAGGCAATAAAGTCATTGTTGCGTCACATTCATGCATTCTTTATTCATTCATCACACAAATAGGGGGATGACTACCAAGGTAGCCCAGGAGGGGTGGTGGAGGAGGGAAGGAAAATGACATACAGCACTTGAAAAGTTTACAACTTTAAAATTTATTGAATGCCAGCCTTCTGTTTTTTTGGGCAATCCTCTGTGGTGGAGTGGCTGGTTGGC
Organism: Chelonia mydas; assembly: GCF_015237465.2. NCBI lineage: Eukaryota > Metazoa > Chordata > Testudines > Cheloniidae > Chelonia > Chelonia mydas. Next base: position 13,849,657 of record NC_051259.2, on the reverse strand, counting down.
CAGTGGGCCCCCCACCGTGTTCTTGGGCGTCTGGGTGTGGAGGCTATGGAACTTGGGGAGGAGGGTGGTTAGTTACACAGGGGCTGTAGTGGCAGTCTGTGCTCCAGCTGCCTTTGCTGCAGCTCAACCATACACTGGAGCACAGTGGTTTGATCCTCCAGCACCCTCAGCATTGAATCCTGCCTCCTCTCATCATGCTGCTGCCACATTTGAGCTTCAGCCCTGTCTTCAGCCCGCCACTTATTTTCAGCCCACCACCTCTCCTTCCGGTCATTTTGTGCTTTCCTGCACTCTGACATTATTTGCCTCCACGCATTTGTCTGTGCTCTGTCAATGTGAGAGGACAGCATGAGCTCAGAGAACATTTCATCACAAGTGCTTTTTTTTTTTTTTTCTTTCTAATCTTCACTAGCCTCTGGGAATCATAGAATTCTAGAATATCAGGGTTGGAAGGGACCTCAGGAGGTCATCTAGTCCAACCCCCGGCTCAAAGCAGGACCAATCCCCAGTTAAATCATCCCAGCCAGGGCTTTGTCAAGCCTGACCTTAAAAACTTGTAAGGAAGGAGATTTCACCACCTCCCTAGGTAACGCATTCCAGTGTTTCACCACCCTCCTAGTGCAAAAGTTTTTCCTAATATCCAACCTAAATCTCCCCCACTGCAATTTGAGACCATTACTCCTTGTTCTGTCATCTGCTACCACTGGGAACAGTCTAGAGCCATCCTCTTTGAAACCCCCTTTCAGGTAATTGAAAGCAGCTATCAAATCTCCCCTCATTCTTCTCTTCCATGGACTAAACATCCCCAGTTCCCTCATCCTCTCCTCATAAGTCATGTGTTCCAGTCCCCTAATCATTTTTGTTGCCCTCCACTGGACTCTTTCCAATTTTTTCACATCCTTCTTGTAGTGTGGGACCCAAAACTGGACAGTACTCCAGATGAGGCCTCACCAATGTCGAATAGAGGGGAACGATCACGTCCTTCAATCTGCTGGCAATGCCCCTACTTATACATCCCAAATGCCATTGGCCTTCTTGGCAATAAGGGCACACTGTTGACTTATATCCAGCTTCTCGTCCACTGTCACCCCTAGGTCCTTTTCTACAGAACTGTTCCCGAGCCATTTGGTCCCTAGTCTGTAGCGGTACATTGGATTCTTCCATCCTAAGTGCAGGACTCTGCACTTGTCCTTGTTGAACCTCAGATTTCTTTTGGCCCAATCCTCTAATTTGTCTAGGGCCCTCTGTATCCTATCCCTACCCTCCAGCATATCTACCTCTCCTCCCAGTCTAGTGTCATCTGCAAACTTGCTGAGGGTGCAATCCACACCATCCTCCAGATCATTTATGAAGATATTGAATAAAACCGGCCCCAGGACCGACCCTTGGGGCACTCCCCTTGATACTGGCTGCAAACTAGACATGGAGCCATTGATCACTACCCGTTGAGCCCAACAATCTAGCCAGCTTTCTATCCACCTTATAGTCCATCCATCCAGCCCATACTTCTTTAACTTGCTGGCAAGAATACTGTGAGAGACAGTGTCAAAAGCTTTGCTAAAGTCAAGGAACAACATGTCCACTGCTTTCCCTTCATCCACAGAGCCAGTTATCTCGTCATAGAAGGCAATTAAATTAGTCAGGCATGACTTGCCCTTGATGAATCCGTGCTGACTGTTCCTGATCACTTTCCTCTCCTCTAAGTGCTTCAGAATTGATTCCTTGGAGACCTGCTCCATGATTTTTCCAGGGACTGAGGTGAGGCTGACTGGCCTGTTGTTCCCAGGATCCTCCTTCTTCCCTTTTTTAAAGATGGGCACTACATTAGCCTTTTTCCAGTCGTCCGGGACTTCCCCCAATTGCCATGAGTTTTCAAAGATAATGGCCAATGGCTCTGCAATCACATCTGCCAACTCCTTTAGCACTCTTGGGTGCAACGCATCTGGCCCCATGGACTTGTACACGTCCAGCTTTTCTAAATAGTCCAGAACCACTTCTTTCTCCAGAGGGCTGGTCACCTCCTCCCCATGCTGTGCTGCCCAGTGCAGTAGTCTGGGAGCTGACCTTGTTCGTGAAGACAGAGGAGAAGGAGAAGATCCTGTGATCATTGAAACACATGCAGCTGGTGGAGAAAAAAAAAGGGACAGTGGTATTTAAAAAGACACATTTTATAAAACAATGGCTACACTCTTTCAGGGTAAATCTTGCTGTTATTACATACATAGCACATGTGCTTTCGTTACAAGGTCGCATTTTGCCTCCCCCCAGCGCGTAGCTACCCCCTCAACCCTCCCCATGGCTAACAGCGGGAAACATTTCTGTTCAGCCACAGGCAAACAGCCCAGCAGGAACAGGCACCTCTGAGTGTCCCCTGAAGAAAAGCACCCTATTTCAACCAGGTGACCATGAATGATCTCTCACTCTCCTTAGGATAACACAGAGAGATAAAGAACGGATGTTGTTTAAACGCCAGCAAACATACGCTGCAATGCTTTGTCTTACAATGATTCCCGAGTACGTGCTACTGGCCTGGAGTGGTAAAGTGTCCTACCATGGAGGACGCAATAAGGCTGCCCTCCCCAGAAACCTTTTGCAAAGGCTTTGGGAGTACATCCAGGAGAGCCACGAATGCCAGGGCAAAGTAATCCTTTCACATGCTTGCTTTTAAACCATGTATAGTATTTTAAAAAGGTACACTCACCGGAGGTCCCTTCTCCGCCTGCCGGGTCCAGGAGGCAGCCTTGGGTGGGTTCAGGGGGCACTGGCTCCAGGTCCAGGGTGAGAAACAGTTCCTGGCTGTCAGGAAAACTGGTTTCTCCGCTTGCTTGCTGTGAGCTATCTTCTTCCCCAAAACCTGCTTCCATGTTGCCTCCATCTCCATTGAAGGAGTCAAACAACATGGTTGGGGTAGTGGTGGCTGAACCCCTTAAAATGGCATGCAGCTCATCATAGAGGCGGCATGTTTGGGGCTCTGACCCGGAGCAGCCGTTCACCTCTCTTGTAGGCTTGCCTCAGCTCCTTAAGTTTCACGCGGCACTGCTTCGGGTCCCTGTTATGGCCTCTGTCCTCCATGCCCTGGGAGATTTTGACAAAGGTTTTGGCATTTCGAACATTGGAATGGAGTTCTGATAGCACGGATTCCTCTCCCCATACAGCGATCAGATCCTGTACCTCCCTTTCAGTCCATGCTGGAGCTCTTTTGCTATTCTGGGACTCCATCATGGTCACCTCTGCTGATGAGCTCTGCATGGTCACCTGCAGCTTGCCACGCTGGCCAAACAGGAAATGAGATTCAAAAGTTCACGGTTCTTTTCCTGTCTACCTGGCCAGTGCATCTGAGTTGAGAGTGCTGTCCATAGCGGTCATAATGGAGCACTCTGGGATAGCTCCCGGAGGCCAATATCGTCAAATTGTATCTACAGTACCCCAAATTCGACCCGGCAAGGCCAATTTAAGGGCTAATCCACTTGTCAGGGGTGGAGTAAGGAAATGGATTTTAAGAGCCCTTTAAGTCGGAAAAAGGGGCTTCATCGTGTGGACGGGTGCAGGTTTACATCGATTTAACGCTGCTAAATTCAACCTAAAGTCCTAGTGTAGACCAGGGCATAGTGTGTTAGGGATCAGGTGCTAGCTAACACAAGGCAAGTACCCACCTTGTGAACATGAAACCAAGGAGTCCCACCTGCTCTTATGCTACACACAGAATCACCCTCTCACCACTGGTCTCATGCGTAAGCCTGGAAGAAGAGCATGTTGCATTTCCTCTGAGGGCGAGAAGACTTGGGCTCTGTTATAAAGTTCCATAAGTTCCAGAGCTCAGGACCCTTCCCCAGGAACATCCTACCCCCAGCCTCAGATCTGAATGTCTGAAGACAGGGCAGTCAGAAGAGCACTCCAGCTGACCTAAGCACATGGAGCTAGAGGCAGGCCTATCATAGTAGCTAGGACCCCAGCCAGGGCTTTACTGGAGTCAACACCATCTTGAATTACACCTGGGAACAAACAGGTAACCAGTGCAATTATGGAAAATGTGGTGTAACATGCTCCAGAGGCTCCTGGCAGTAGATTCCTTAGCATATATATCTCAGTGCAGCTTGATTAGCCAACACCTGCCTGCATGTCCAAAGCTGGCAGTAGAAAAATCTTGTTTGTATTCGCAAACTCAGCAAAATGTGATGTGAAAGTTCTGGAGGGGTGGGAGGTGGGGTGAATTAATAAGGTACTCCAAGATGTCAATCTGACAAAACCTCGTCAACAATCCTTCCTCCCTCCAGAACAGGGATGGTTAAATGAGAGTCCTGTGGTTAAAACACAGTAGAATCCGATGAAGTGAGCTGTAGCTCACGAAAGCTTATGCTCAAATAAATTTGTTAAGTCTTTAAGGTGCCACAAGTCCTCCTTTTCTTTCTGCGGATACAGACTAACACGGCTGCTACTCTGAAACCAACAGACTATCAGGACATCTGTTCTTTTCCCACCTCTGCCACAGATTTGCTATATAACCCTGGAGAAATCATTTATCTTCTCTGTATACCATTCTAACCTCAGAGCAGATTTATGTGGGTGCAGCTCCATTAGTATCAATGGAGTCGCTCCTGATTTAGGCCCCAATCCTGCAAAAACATATACACATGCTTAACTTTACTCCATGCGGGTGAAATCCTGACCCCACTGAAGTAAACAGCAAAGCCCCCATTGACTTCAATGAGCATTTCACCATGTGAATAGTCCCAGTGATTCTAATGGAACTGCTCAGGAGCTTAGTTAAAGTTAGGCATGTACTTAACTGAATAAGGGCTTTCCATGGGAGTAAGTGACATCAGAATCAGGCCCTTTTTGTTTCCATTTATCCACTTGACATCAATAGGAGGTACATCAGGGAGCAATTTGGTCCAGCATACAGATTTCTTAGGAAACCTGAGGAAAAGTGACCAAAAAGATCATACAGTGCATGAAAATTTAAATCACTTTGTTCTGTGTCATTTGATGGCCAAGTCTTCCCCCCACCCCCCACCCCCACCCCCGCACATTCACACTCAAAACAAGGAAAACTGGAAAATGGCACATGATTCTCTTGCAAGCCAATTTTCACTCATAAATAGGCTTCTTTCCAAAGTTACAATAGGCCCATTTTTTAAGGTATCCCTCCAACAAATTACTCTGCTCCTTCTTTCAAATAGGACACGCTACGTGTTCTTTTTCTTAAGTAATGTCATGTACTCTGCAGCAGTGGAGACCAGAAAAGGTCCTAAAGGTGCATTAATTAACTTTGTATGTAGTGTTGTTGTAACCGTCAGTCCCAGGATATTAGAGAGAGAAGGTGGGTAGGGGTCATAGCTTTTCTTGGACCAACTTCTGTGGTGAGAGAGACAAGCTTTCAAGCTCCACACCTTGTCTCATTAAAGAACTTTAAATGTTTTATAGTATAGTGCCAATATTCTTGTGTTGTACAGAGATTAGGGATTGATGACTCAGTTCTGATGTTAAACACTTTATAAAACTTCTCAATTCTTTTCAGCAAGCTGAAAAAAACATGGTCTTTTTTGTTTTTTTGTCACATGACTCTCTGCTTCTTGGTAACAGCCAGAAGTGGAAATACCAACACAACAGAAGCAGAGTAGATTTCGTGGTATCCTGCCCTAACCCAATCTAACAAGACTGGAAGAATCAGGAAGATCATGATCTTCTTGGAACCCTAGTGTGACTGAAAACTGAAAGACTAGAAAGCTTTCGAAACACTAATGTACTCTGGGCTCCATTGAAGTCAATGGGAATCTTGCCATTGACTTTAATGGAGCTGAGATGTTCCCTGATGACCTTGCTCGCCTTTTTATAGAGAAAAATTCTTGGCAAAGCTGCACTGGTCTTTTTAAGGCTTGTTTTCTAACCGCGTGTGGCCAAATTCACTCCAGATCTCACTCCTCTGATTTCAAAGATTAAATGTGGACCATAATGTGTTGAATCAGATTTAAATACCTACCATTTTAAATTCCTCACAATGCCTTCCAAAAAGGAAGCTTGACTTGTTTTTGAACAAATACATTGAGCTAATATTGGCGTTTCTGCTTCCAGCTGGATTGATGAGTTCCTAGGCCAGCCAAACACTTTCTGCCATCAAGAAGAGCAAGGTAGGCATGTCTTCTATAATAAGTGAGGCCAGATGGAATGAGTGTTAGGCCAAAGCTTCACATTAAGTTAAAAATGTACCTTTTAGTGCCAAGGAGCATTGGTGCCAAATACATGGGGGCAGGGGGAGAAACACTCACAAGTAAAACTGGAGTAAAAGTTGTCAATCTCTTAGTGCCTCCTGGATGAGTGATCTTACATATGACAAATAACTAATACATCTGCTAAAGTTTGGTGGGGGGCACTGCACCATAGGTTGGTCCAAACATCATAAGAAAGGGTCATTGCTTCGTCCCCTCTCCTTGGTGCCAGGATCTGCTATTCCTGGCATAGAATGACATTCAGCTGCTTGGAATGTATCAGAGCAGGGCAAGTGATATTGAAGATTGCCCAGGCTGCAGGCTCCCTGCCAGTGGTGAAGCTGCAGCTGTTTGATGCCTGAGCCCTGCAGACATCTCCTGGTTAGTTAATCACTTCTGAAGCTGGGAAGAAGATGAACCTCACTGGGAAAAAATGGTAGAATAAAATAAAACTGGCATAAAAAAATAACATAGGTGTGCACATTTAGAAGTGCCACATAGATTTTCCGACTGGCAGCCTTCAGATGCTTTTAACATAGCGTAGCTGACAGTCGGAGGGATGGTCTTTGTAAAGTCAAACCCACCTGCCCTATAGGAAGGGAATGTTGCATAACAGGAACTCCTTAGAAATCACCCTGTAGGCTCAGCCCCGGATCACAGGTGTTTATAATCAAAATGGATGATAGGAAGACAAGGGATGATGAATAGGATGCAGGAACTGTCAGATGAAAGAGCAGCGATGGTCAGCACACGCCTTCTTGGGTCCATGATTATTTTGGAATCTTCCTTTTTGTTAATAGTTGCTTGCGGGGCAGATGACAAGGAATAGAAGGCTTCAGGGAAGGAGTGTATTACAAGAAAGAAATTAGAGGAGAGGAAAAGGATGATCTTGTGGTTAGGGCACTGAACTACAGCTCGGTCTCTCTGTGCTTCATCTGCAAAATAGGGTGTAATCACCCCTTTGGCTGTTTGGGTTATAAGATCTTCAGAACTCTTACTGTGTGAATGGATGGTGCCTAGCACAATGGGGTCCCTGTGCTACTGTGATAGAAATAGTCATAACAAAGGCTGTGTGGGGGCGTTGCATGGAAGAAGGGGCTCAGAGGAGAGCAGAAGCAAGACACTGAGCAAAGAAGAGGTGCAGTGCATATGTACTGAAAGGGCATTTTTGGCTCTTGATAGTCCTAAACGGAAAAAAAAAACACTTTGCTAGTGCACAGTAAAGACTGCCTGGTGATAGCTTGCAGAACATCAAGTTCAGCGTAACCCAAACATCTAAAAACCAGGAAATACAGTTAAAGTAAACACTCACACAACCTAACTTTGCCCTCTTTGAGCAATGCCCCAATACACTCATAACACATGTGCTCTCCCTCTGCCTTCTGCACCCCCTGACCATCATTCCCCACAACACATACCCCTTGCCAATGTTTCCAGATCCCCCTCCCCATCACCTTCCTATCCCCTGAAGCCATTAGTTGGCACTGTAGATACCATTAACACGCAAGAAGGTGCACCTTGTGGTCTTATGCTGTGTACGCATATCACAGGCAGCAGCTTACTGGAAGGACGCCTGCTACCTTGTCACATAGGTGGAGCTGCACACTGAGCCAGCCCCCCCCCCCCGCCCATTTCCACTACTCACCCCTTCCCCCCTGCCGCTGGGCCTCCTGCCCCTGCTTCAGCAACCAGGCTTCCACTACAAGCCATGCACCAGGTCCATCCCCTTCACCCCTCCTCCAAACTGAGCCCTCTCCAAACACTCTGCCACCCCCCATCACACACACACACCCCCAATGATATGTATCTTAACTCTCCATTTTCTGGTTTTCATTCCCCCCACCCTACATCCCAGCTCACATGGAGGGGACATGTCAGGAGGCAACAACTCACCTCTGCAGCACCTCCTGCTGGTTGTCCACAGAATTAGCTCTTTTCAGCCAGGAGCACCCTCTGGCGGTCGGTGTCTCACCTGCCGCTAGCCCTGTGCCCCTCCCAGACCCTGCTACCCCTCTAGATTAGGGTTCTTCCCCCTGACAGTACCCCCTCAGTCTGGGTCTCCCCTCCCAGGGGAACCCCCAACCCCTCCCTTGCCTCAGTGGCTACTATCAGTCATCATCTAGCCCCTGCTCCCTGGGGCAGACTACAGTCTGTACCACTCATCATCAGCAAGGGGGGTTGGATCAGCTGCCTCTGTCTAGGTCTGAGCTGCTCCTCTGCAGCCTTAGTACCCTTTTGTGGGCCTTTACCTCAGCCTGCAGCTCTGCGAGGCTGGAGCTCCCCCTGCCCTTCCCCAGCATTGCCTCAGCCTGCAACTTTGCTGAGCTAGAGCTCCTCAGCTCCCTCTGCCCTTCCCCAGCACCACTCTGCCCTAGGTACCCTCCTCAGCTTCCCCAGCAGCCAGGTCCTCCTCTCTCTATATAGCTAGAGAGAATGTCTGTCTCAGGTCCTGGCTAACAGCCCTCTTATAGGGCCAGCTGTCACCTGATTGGGGTGTGGCCCCACCTATGGCTACTTCCCCCAATCAGCTTAGCTTTCCTCCAGCTGCAGCCCTCTCCCAGGGCTGATTTCAAGCCCTTCAGGGCAAGAGCAGGTGACCACCCCACTACAGGAAGGAGAGGTTAGTGTGCTTGGGCTGCCCTACTGGCTGGAGCTCTCTCCCTTCCTCAGCTGTTGCTGCTGGCTGGAGCTCTCTGCCTCCCTCCCTGGAAGACCACTGCTGGCTGGACCCTGTCTAGGAGCCGCTGCTGTGGGGAAGGGGGGGTCTTGCTGGCCTGCCCCCTATCCCCACCCCTCTGGAGGGAGGAGAAGCGAGGACCTTGCTGCCACCACCACCATTGTCACCCCTTCTGCCTGGGTCCTCACCTGGCTGGCTGCCCACCGCCCGCTTGCTGCTGCTCCTGAGCTGGCTGCCCCGTCGAGGAGGAGGAAGACTGCTGCAAGGAATTGTGGAGGGGGTCGGTTATTGGACTGAGTGACTTTAAGAGCTGTGCTCTTGGGGTGGTGGTAGCCTTTTGCTGCTGTGGGGGGCTGGGGGAGAGGTGTGGGCCCCTCCCCCAATCCTGTTGCCCCACCACCACCATATCTTCCTTCACCACCACCACCCCTTTTTGCCACCACCCCCTCCACCAACCCAGCTGACGATCAACACCTGCTGCTCGCCCCTCGATGGGGCTGCTCGCTTCTTTGCCCACCACCATCTGGGACTTTCCAGCAACAAGCAAGGACTGGCGTGAGCCCCACAAGTGCTTGTGGGTGCACTCCCCCGCTCTTTTGTTTGGACTTGGCCCCCCTCCCTTAGTTGCATTTGGGTGGGGGGTCTCCCCATTACCCCCCAGCCCAGTTTTTTTTTTTCCTCCCTTCCTCCTATAGCTCCCCAGAAGAATTTTCCTTGGTTGTTTGCCTATCCAACCCTGGCCCCATCCTAGGATCCTGGGTCTGTTAGTGTGCCTACCCCGCCCTAACCCTTCCAAGTTTGTCACTCCGCCCGCCCCGCCCTTCCCTGGAGTTTGGTTCCCCCCTGCCTTTGTGCTCTACTTGCCCACCTCAGTTGTTTGCTGTTCCCCCTGACCCCCCCTACCCTGCCCAACCCACAGTTTGGTGTGCCCATGTCCCTTTTCAGAGCGCTTGTGCCCCATTCCCCCCTTTTAAGTTGTCTATCCTGAACACTGCACCTCCCCTGATGTAATTATAGTCCTTCCCCTTCCGAGTGCAGCCGGAGGAGCCGGCGCCCCACCCTGTGCCCATGATTGTCCCCCTCTCCTTTGTTGTCCCCGTGCCCTCTTGTTGTTAGCACCCTCCTCCCCGCTAGGCTGCAGGCAGGGGAGGAGTGATTGCTTCCTCCCCTCCCCCAGTACCCCCTCCGGCTACAGTTCCCCCCCCCGTCCACACTGGTACCCTCCCTCCTGCATACAGTCTAGCAGGGGGGAGTGGTTGGCCCTGTCCCACCTTTCCTATTCCCAATACCCTGTCTGTTGGACCCTCCTCCCCTGCCTGCCGTCTAGTGGGGAGGAGTTGTTGTCCATTGTCCTACCCCCAATTTAGGGCCTCCTCCTGCTTCTTTCCACCATGGCGGAGGACCCTGCCTTTGCCCCTGGCCCCACCCCTGTCCCTGCTCTTGCCCCCACTGCTCCCATTGTTCCTCCCCTGCCACCACCCTTGCCCGCCCCAGCGGCTACCCTCTCGGCCACCACTAGGCTAGACTCCGCTGCTGCCATGGCTGCCCCTTCCACCGGCAAAAAGGGCCAGGGGAATAAAAAGGGAAAAGGCCCCGCCCAGAAAACAAAACCTCCCGTTGGCGGGGCTGCCCTCCCTGCCGCGGCCCCGACATCTGCCGCGGCCCCTTCCTCCCCAGCCGTTCACTCCACCAGCTCTGGGGGTGCTCCATCTCTTGCCCCCAGAGCGTACGCCCAGGTGGCTGCCGCCCCCCCCCCCCCCGCATGCCGTCGCACCATCTGCCCCTACTGCCACTTCCAATACTATTCTGGTGGCCAGGGCCCCTTCCCCTCACTGACCAGGAGGCACGGCGTCCGCTGCCTCCTGGTGTCCGCCTCGCCCCACGTTGAAATGTACATGCAGGCATTGGCGAGGGTGGTAGGGCCCACGGCCATCATGGCGGCCTCCAAGATGTATGGTATGGTTGTGTTCTTCCTAGCATCGGAGGCTGCAGCTCAGGAGGCGGTAGAGAAGGGCATGACAGTGGGGGATGTGTTCGTTGCCCTAGAACCCCTGGAGGACTTGGGCATACGGGTGGTATTGACCTCCTTCCCACCCAATGTTGCCCTGTTGCCTGCCCTCTCCACCCTGGGGAAACCCATCTCCATCATCAGCCCTCTCCCGCTGGGCTGCAAGGACCCCGCCTTCCGCCGGCAGGTGCAGATTCAAGTGCCGCCGGTGACGAGTGGCGGGGTGGCACTCGAGGGGTCCTTCTTGGTGCCCTATCAGGGGGCCCATTACTGGGCCCACTATTTGACAGGGGAGGCCCGGTGCTTTCTCTGCCGGGTGACGGGGCACGTCCGGAGGGACTGCCCCCTAGCCCAGCCCAGAGGAGCGTCCAGGACCCCTGAGACTCAGGAGGGTGCTGGCCCTGTCACCGCTGGCGACCCTGGCAGCTCGGCTGCCACTGCCCCTCCTCCCATGGCGCAGAGGGTGGCAAGACCTCTGCCAGCTGAGGGAGAGGGCTCGCCCCAGGGGGAGGTTTCCCTTCCTCCCGTTGTTCTGCCCTTGCCACCCCGAGCCCCAAAACGATTGCCCTTGCCCCCTGGCCCTGCCCCTGCTGACCGGTCCTCCACTTCCACTTCAGAGGGCTGGGTGCTCATCCGGCGGAAGCGCGACGCCGTAAATCGCGGGCTCGATCCCTCCCCTCCGACGAGGAGGGAGAGGAGACCCCCTGAAAAATGCTTCAGGGGGCTGATGCTGTTACATCTTCTGCCGCGCCTCCGGATGGAGCTCAGCAGGGGACACTGGCCATGGCAGCAGACGGATGTGTCACCGCCCCCCCCTTGTTGATTCCCCTCCCGAGGAGGCCTCTGTAGGAGTTCCCCCGGCCCCTTTGCCATCTGCGCCCCCTGCCATTGTCGATACTGGGGCTATTACTGCCCTGGCTCCTGACAGGGAGGACTCTGGGGCCGCGGGGACTGGATTTACTTCCATATTCAAGGAGATCAAGGCCCTGGGTCTGACCCTGGTCACCCAGGGGGAGGAAGACCCCCAGTCAGCGGGCCTCGATCTGGGTGGTGGCTCAGTTCCACCACCCCTCCTCCTTCTCCCTGCCCCTCACTCCCAACTGTAGCCCCCGTTCTGGTCCTGGGGGCTCCCCTGGCTCTCCCTATTTGTCCGGCCACGGATGGCACCTCACCTGAGGCCGCCGAGCCCCTAGAGACAACGGCCAATGCCGAGTGGTCGGGCCCCGAGCCTGTGGGCATGCCCTCTAGCACCCAGACGGAGCGGTTGGCTTCCCCTCCGGAGGGGGGCCCCACTGAAGTTTCCGTAGTGGCTGACGCCATGGCTGCGGGTGACATGTTTCTCACAGCTCCCGTGCCCGGCGTCAGCGCAGGCCCCTCTCTGAGCCCAGTCCCATTGTCCCCCGCTCCTGGCCGAGAGGAGCCGCACCCTGATAACCCGGTTGCCGGGGACCGTGAATCCATCAGTGTCCCTGCTCCTGTTCCTATCCTTGCTCCCGGCCCCCTTTCTGCCCTGGTCCCAATGTTGGCCCTCGTCCCTGACCCCACCCCCACCCCTGATCCTGTTTCCACCCCCAATGAGTCGTTCGCCCCTTTCCCTGCCACCGCCCATATTATTGCCGCCCCCGAGGTTGTCTCGTTTCCTCTGTCTATGGACAATTTTCAGGGGGCGGTTTTTGTGTCCCCTCTTCCCAACATTATCAGGGCTGCACTATTCCCTCCGCCACCCCCTCCTGTGCCGGGGATGGGGGCGGGCTGCCTGGCACAACAGCGCCGGGGTTCCGCTCCATTCTTGCCCGTCTCTGCAGGCCGCAAAGATCTTTTAGGAGCCTTACTGGAGGGCGGCGGCAGATTGGCTGCCACGTCCCCCTCCGCGCTGAGGGAAGAGCTGCGCCGTTTCCTGCAGGACACTCGTGCCTCAAAGGACAAGGTGCAGCTCACCCTCCAGCGCTGGGGGGACTTCCATTGTGTCCTCCGGGCCGTGAAGGGCCTTTTGGGGGAGGGGAGAGGGACCAGGAGGCAGGGCCTCGTGGCCTACCGGCGGGCCCGTAAGTTCCGCGACTCCCTGATGACCTTTGGGGTCGAACATGGGTTGTTGTGGGGCCCGCTGAAGGCCGTCAATTCCCCTGCCCGTGAGGACTCACCCCAGCCCTCCCTATGAAGAAGACCATCTTTGCCACGCTGAACACCAGGGGCTGTAGAGTGGGCCTCCGCAGGAGCCAGGTGCTCCCCTTCCTTCGGGAGGGGGGGTACTCTGTGATCTTCCTGCAGGAGACCCACGCGGCTCCAGCTGTCGAGGCTAGCTGGCGGCTGGAGTGGGGGGACGAGGTTTACTTTAGCCACCTTGGTGCCCATTCAGCTTTGGTGGTCACCCTGTTCTCCCCCGAGCTACGGCCCGAGGTGCTGGGGGTAGCCGAGGCCGTGCCAGGTCGCCTGCTGTACATCCGGGCCTGCGTAGAAGGGCTGAGATTAAACCTGGTCAACATCTACGCCCCGAATGCAGGCCCGGAATGAGTGCGTTTCTATCGGCAGGCGTCGGCCTTCCTCGGCACCCTGGATCCTCATGAGTACCTGGTCCTGGGTGGGGACTTCAACACCACCCTCGAGGAGCGGGACTGCTCAGGAGTCGAGACATCCCAGGCAGCTGCGGGCGTCCTCAGGGAGATCGTGGATCATCACTCCCTGGTGGACGTCTGGCGCGACCACCACCCGGACGACGATGTTACCTTTACTTATGTCCGGGTGGAGGGGGATCGGTCGCGCCACTCCCGGTTGGACCACATTTATATCTCGCGTTTCCACCTGGCACGAGGCTACACCTCAGGCATCCGGCCGGCCCCATTCTTGGGTCACCACTTTGTGACCGTGACAGCCTCTCAGCCCGGAGAGGCCGGGGCCAGCCTATTGGCATTTTAATAACAGCTTGCTTCATGGCGTCCTTCCGGGAGTTATGGCTGGCCTGGCGGGGGCAGCGGCGTGTCTTTCCCTCGGTGAGGCAGTGGTGGGATGTGAGGAAGGTGCGCGCATGGCTTTTCTGCCGCGACTACACCCGGGGCACCTCCCAGCGGAGGGATGCGGTGATAGGGCAGTTAGAGTGGGAGGCTTTAGAGCTAGAGAGGCGTCTCGCCTCCGGCCCCTAGGATCCACGCCTCCGCGCAGCATACTGGGAGAAGCGGGAGGAGCTCCGGGCCCTGGAGGACCATCGAGCTGGGGCGCTTTTGTTCAATCCCGCATCGCCTCCTTCGGGAGATGGATCGCGGCTCCCGCTTCTTCTACGCCCTGGAGAAAAGGAGGGGGGCCAAAAAGCACGTCACCTGCCTTCTGGCGGAGGACGAGACCACCCTCACGGATCCGGAGGAGATGCGTGGAAGAGCCAGGGCCAGGGCCTTCTATGCTGACCTTTTCTCCCCGGATCCGACCGATGCCCGCAGGGTGCTCTGGACTGAACTCCCGATGGTCAGCGCGGGCAACCGGGACCGGCTGGAGCTGCCTCTCTCTCTCTGGCCGAGCTCTTGGAAGCCCTCCGTCGCATGCCCACTAACAAATCTCCAGGCATGGACGGGCTGACCATGGAGTTCTACCGTGTGTTCTGGGATGTCCTCGGCCCGGACCTTGTCATCGTCTGGGCTGAGTCCTTGCAAAGCGGGGTCCTCCCTCTCTCATGCAGGTGAGCTGTGTTCGCCTTATTGCCGAAGAAGAGGGACCTCCACGACTTACGGAATTGGCGTCCCGTCTCGCTCCTCAGCACAGACTACAAGGTCGTAGCGAAGGCCATCTCACTGTGGCTGGAGTCCGTGCAAGCGGATGGGGTCCATCCCGACCAGACCTACACTGTCCCGGGCCGGACCATTCTTGACAACTTGTATTTGGTCCGGGACCTCTTGGAGCTGGGGCATAGGGATGGTCTGTGGTTCGCCATCCTGTCCCTGGACCAGGAGAAGACTTTCGACAGGGTGGACCACAGGTATCTCCTGGGCACACTGCGGGCATTCAGCTTCGGGCCCCAGTTTGTGGGCTTTCTCCAGGTGCTGTACGCCAAAGCAGAGTGTCTGGTCAGGCTCAACTGGACCCTGACTGAGCCAGTCAGCTTTGGGCAGGGAGTACGGCAAGGGTGACCCCGCCTGGGCCAGCTGTATGCTCTGGCGATCGAGCCCTTCCTCCGTCTCCTCCGCCGGAGGTTGATGGGGTTGGCGCTTCAGGAGCCGGAGCTGCGGCTGGTCCTGTCGGTGTACGCCGATGACGTGCTCCTCATGGTCCAGGACCCAGACGACCTGGTGCAGGTGGAGGCCTGCCAGGCTGTTTACTCGGCAGCCTCCTCCGCCTGGGTCAACCGGGTCAAGACCTCTGGCCTGGTGGTCGGGGACGGGTGGCAGCAAGCTCCTTCCCACCCGTTCCTCAAGCCATTCGGTGGAGTGCAGGTCCGCTGCTCTATCTTGGCGTTTATCTCTCCGCCACGCATCCTTCTCCGCCAGAGAACTGGCAGGATTTAGAGGCCAGGGTGGGTGAGCGGTTGCGGAGATGGACAGGACTGTTCCGGTGTCTCTCCCTGCGAGGGAGGGCGCTGGTGCTGAACCAACTGGTCCTGTCCATGCTCTGGCACCGACTCAAAACCCTGAGCCCGGCCCCGAGGATCCTGGCCGGGCTTCAGAGGATGGATCTGGAGTTCTTCTGGCCGGGGCTGCACTGGGTCTCTGCCGGGGCTCTGAGTCTTCCCCTGGAGGAGGGAGGACAGGGCCTGGTTTGCTTGCCCTTATCTAAATCCATGTTACACCCACATCTTGAATACTGCATACAGATGTGGTCTCCTCATCTCAAAAAAGATATACTGGCATTAGAAAGGTTCAGAAAAGGGCAACTAAAATGATTCGGGGTTTGGAACGGGTCCTGTATGAGGAGAGATTAAAGAGGACTTTTCAGCTTGGAAAAGAGGAGACTAAGGGGGGATATGATAGAGGTATATAAAATCATGAGTGGTGTGGAGAAAGTGAACAAGAAAAAGTTATTTACTTGTTCCCATAATATAAGAACTAGGGGCCACCAAATGAAATCAATGGGAAGCAGGTTTAAAACAAATAAAAAGAGGTTCTTCTTCACTCAGCGCACAGTCAACCTGTGGAACTCCTTGCCTGAGGAGGTTGTGAAGGCTAGGACTATAACAGGGTTTAAAAGAGAACTGGATAAATTCATGGAGGTTAAGTCCATTAATGGCTATTAGCCAGGTGGGTAAGGAATAGTGTCCCTATGCTCTGTTTGTCAGAGGGTGGAGATAGATGGCAGGAGAGAGATCACTGCAGCCATGCCTTTCTCCAGCCTTGGCCCAGATTTCAGGCAGGCCCTGTATGTATTGAGTCTCTCACTCTTTTTCATATATAATTTACTACAGCTAGTTGGATAAATTTTGATGGAACCATATTCCATTGGAAAATACAGCTCTGTCAAAATCAAAATACTCCACAAAATCAGGTCTCCTTCACTGGAATTTCTTTTTTGGAAGAAAACCAGAGGAGAAATAAATCTGCCAGTGTCAAAACATCCGCTCTGACATTTTCAGAATGACATGTTTTTCTTTTGCACTTTGAAACAATTTCTCCCAATTTTGTAGTCATTACCACATCATAAATAATGTAAAAAGCAATAAAAATTGAAACAAAACATTTAAATTTTGTCAAATAAAACTTTGCAATCGACTCAATGATTTGTTTCCCCTGGAATTTGCCTATGTGGAGAATTTCAAAATTTTCAGATTTCATTCCCATTCAGAATGAAGCCAAATTTCAAAATCTCCAAATCCTTCAGGAACCAGAACTTCCTCTGCACAGCTCTAATATTTACTCTCCTTTAGTCAGATAAAAAGTTTGCTCATCTTATGTAAAAAATGGACATAACTATTCTGCTGAAAATCACCCCAGAAAATTCAGCCTTGTTTGCCTATTATTAAGGTATTTTTCTCAGTACACTTTTCTACTCTATTCAATTTCTGACAGGTCTCTTTTTCCCCTCTCTGTTCTTTGTCAATGTATCTGACTTGCATTGGGAATGTATAACTGGGATGCATTTGCTCGAAATGCTATTTAAATAAACGCTCTTCTGGACGCTATTTCAAGAAGACACACAGAGGAGAAAGGAAGAAGAAAGATACAGATATGTATGTATGTCTCTCACCTGTCCTTTAATTTGCTGTGTCCACAGAGCTGCACATTGTGCAGCTCTGACACACTCTAAGCCTTAGGTATTACAGTTTGGAGAATTAAATGTGGTTCCTATGGATAGAAGAGAAGGGAAATTGGGTGGTTAGGAATAGGACACACATTGTCAGTGTCTTATTGCTTTAACTGTATAGTTATCTATAAATCTATACCTCTATTGTTAAATTCCCTTGAATAGTTTGATTAACAGTCATTACCACCCAGATTCAGCCAGCTAAGTTCCAGGCAACATAACACAATTGGTAATTTTGTGATGTGGACTAAGAAATTCGGCAGCAATTCAGGAAAGCACTTAAGCATGTGATTCAATGTAAGCACATGCTTACATTTCATTGTAGTCAATGGGACTACTCATTACGCTTAAAGTTATTCACATGCTTACAGACTCAATTCAACAAAGCATTAAGCTTATGCTTGCGTTCAATTGTCTTTAATTGGACGTTTTCACATCTTTAAAGTTAAGCACATGCTTCAGAGCTTTGTGGGTTAGGGCTTTAATAAAAGCACACATAATTATTTGTGCTGTGGTAACAGATAGGAACCCCAGTTAAGGTTCAGGGCACCATTTTGTTAGACACTTATATTGCCACAGAAAGAGCCCCAAAGAGCTGACGAGTTAAGTATAATGTGTCACATAGTGCAACATTCCTAGTGTCCAAACGTTCCCATCTGGTTGGGAATTTTCTGATCAAATATTTTTTTCATTGGAAAATGCTGATTCATTTGACACCAAAACAGTTTGCAGGAAAGAGTTTCTTTCAGCATATCTCATCATTTGATCATTTTAAGTTTTTTTTCCTTTTTCAATCTCCCATTTTCACCTTTTCAGTTTAAAATAACTTTTCAGTTCAATATTTTAGTTAATTTATATCTTTAAAAGGGTAAAAATCATTTTTAAAAGGTACATATTGAAATGAAACATTTCAGTTGGTCAGATCTGAATTTTTTTGCAGATGATGAGATCACAACATTTTTCAAAATTTTGTCTTTTTATCACAATTTGCACCTGGGAAAATTTTTGAAATCTCAAATTCTAGTGAAATGGGAAAACTGCCTCCCAGCTTTGCTCCCATTTGATTTCCAGGTGGGCATGCTCCCTAGAAATAACACAGCCTGGCTAGTGTTCATTAACAACACCTAAAAAAAACCCCAATCTCCAATAGGTACTTTATTTTTATATATTTCTTAAATCGTTAATACACTTCTATCTTGGCTTTGCTTTTTCCCTTGCTCAGTGTCTCTCTGAGATAACACATTGCTGAGCATATCTGGTAATTAGCTTTGAAGGGTTACATGTATAATTTTATTTCAAAGAGGGACTTTCACATTGGAAAAATAATAGATAAAAGAGAAAAAGGCATTTTTCTCCTCCACAAAGAAATATATTTGGCCACTAAGTATACACATATACTTTGTTATTGTTTATAATATAGCTTTCTCGTCTGCAACCCAGCTTCCCTTTTCTATAATCCAGTTGTGGTGTGTAGGGGGTCTCCTATGAGAGGTAGGTTATTCCAAATGTCCATCCTTTTGCTTCCTACTGTCTTTGGGGAGGCAGGAATATGTCCAGGAATCACAGACCTAGTACAGCTAGAGGTGATTGGAATTTTTCTTCCCCTCCCCCTCTCCCCCACCTGAGGGAAAATTTCAGTGAAATCCATTAAAAAAATGTTGCTGAAGATGAAATCTGGCTGGGGAGCTCAGGCTATAGAGACAAATGGGAACAAGAGGCACTCGAACAACAATCCCCATGAAGCATCATGGTGGCATTTCAAAATTAAACTATTCCAGTTTCATGCAAATATATTTCAGTTTGGGGCTGAAAACCAAAAATGGTTTGTTTTTTCAAGTGTTCAGGTTTTTGATGGAAAATTGTAATTTTCAACAGAAAACAGACAATTTCATGAAAAATCTTTTCAATTAAACCCCCTTTGCCATCAAAAATACAAAGGTTCCATGGAAAATTTTTCACTAGCCACTAATCCATCATCTTTTGCATGGACCAAAGAGCCATACTTTTGTTAAGCAAAACACTTAATGCAAGTATAATGGAATAAATCTGAGATGCTTAAGAAAGGTGTTTCCACTCCATAAGTAACAATCAGTTCAAATTGCCTCTCTAGTCTCATCTCCAGTCATGGCACCTCCTTCCCTTTCGGCCATTGCTGATTCCCAAGTGAAATATTTGCATGATTGCAGTGCGCACTAGATCTGGTTGAAGTTTCATTTTTCTTGTTGCTACTCTGTCTCTTTGTCCAAGTCACTTTGCCAAAGTTGGAGAAGTTCGGGAGTTGGGGCACATCAACTGTTCTGTTTCTTTTGGCATGCAGATAGGAGGAGAAATGGAGGCAGAGGAATTGAAATTGTGCATTTTTCAGTCTTTGAAAACCAATAGATTCAAATAAAAAAGAATGAGCATTTTGCTTTATTTCACTTTGAAATTTTCCCAGGAAAAATTTCACATATAGAAAAAAAGGAGGTTTGACTCCCTCTAGTGGTCACACAACCAGGCACGTGGCCAGTTAGCCCCATTGTGCTAAGGACTGCCCATAATACATAGTAAGATACAGTCCCTGCCCTGAAGAGCTTACCGTCTTTTCATTCGGGATCGGTACACCACCTAGCACACTGTGGCCCTGGTCTAAAACTGGGGCCCCTGGGCACTGGGTAAAACAAATGATAAATAAAATACTACTACTGCTACTAGAATAATATCTAAATAGAGGCAGAGAGAGAGGATGTGACTTGCCTTCCAAAGTCACACAGCAGGTCAGTGCTAGATCCCATACTCCAATTCAGCTCACCTGAGTCCCATTCCAGTGCCCCATCCCCTGCTTCCTGCAGCAAGGTCTCCATAACTAAGACTCCTCCAAGAGTCTCAAGTTGGGGACCTAAAGGGTGGCCCCGACATGAGAAGGCCCGTTTGGAAATAGGGGCCTTTGCGTGTGTGGAGGAGAATCGTCCGCACAGAAGAGGTAAACGAAGCGTAAAAGCGCATCAAAAAGGAGAGTGTGGAAAGAAAAGCTCTTAAGTCCAAGAGCTGAGCTGCATGGGATGACTGGGAGGAAGCGTCTTTGCTCAAAGGGGGAGCAGGAACAGGGGAAAGAGCAGTTAATTAAAAATGGATATAATCTTTCAAATGAATATTAATTGATATGTAACGTGCTAGCAAGCTCTATCCAAATGTACAGGGAGGAGGGGAAAAAACCCTCCAAATGATCCTTGCAAGTTTATTGTATTAATAAGATTTTCACATTTATTGCCTCTGTTATTTTGAGTTAATTACATGGGTGCCTAAATGTATCTCTTTTAAATCCCAATTAATGCCTTTTACAATCAATTCATATTTAATTAACATAACTGGCTGATTAAACGTAAAGGGAATGCTTATTTGACAAAGTGTTCACCGTTCTTCCTCTTCTACGCAGTATTTAACCAGTATAATTGACAATCCTAGGATAAAATCTGACTGCTTTATAGTTTGCCAACCCCTCCTGTTATGAAAATTGGTATTCAAGAATGTTCTGTCAGCCTAAAATACTTATTGCTGGACTATAGAGTCAGATATATTCAATGGGAGTTAGGTACCTAAATCCTTTTAAAAATCTGGGCCTAAGACCCAAGTTTAGTCATCCATCCCATGCTTTAAGTTGCCACATGCTTACGTGCTGTGCTGAATAAGGATGGACTTAACCACATGCTTAAGTGCTTTGCAAAATCTGGACCTAAACTGCAGATAGACCTTTGCATAGGACACCTAGCAGCAAGAAGCCCATTGGAGATAAGGGGAGTTTGTACGAAGCACCTCATTCTTTCTCCCACCCTCACAGGCAGGCAGTTCTGCTCCAGAATTGTTGTTAATCAGACAGGAGGCATGGTTAGCATGGCCTGGGGTGTGTTGGTTTAGCACATCCCTGCTGTAGGTCATGCCAGGAGTACTTCCATGGAACTTCTGAAGGAATTTACAGCTGTCTCCTCTTAATAGAATCCCTGAGGTGGAATTTGTTTCAGATAAGCATCTAGATGTTTGCTTCCTTCTCTGGACTAGCAGGGCTAGCTCTTCAACTGGTGTAAATGAGAGTAGCTCCTTTTGAGTGGTGCCAGACCCATTTTCACCAGCTGAGGATCTGGCCCTGTGATGTTACAAAGTCTACAAAATTAGTCTAGAACATTTAAGACAACAGAGGTTTACTTGAGGGCCTGAAGTCAGAAGTGCTGTGAAAGGTGATACAAGTGAATCTACTTTCTGCTAATTTACACTCCCTTACACTCGATTAAACTTCATTAGAACTACCTAAGCACACTTACAGATGTGTAAGGGAGGCCACACTGGTGTAACTTATTCATAGAGGAGCAGCAAGCTGACATAGGAAAGGGAAATGAGTCTAGGAGCTCCTCACAGAGTCATGAGTGGATCAGTGATGACCAGGGCTGGATTTACACCTTATGTGCCCCTAGGCACAGCATCTTCAGCACCCCCAACCAAGGGACACTTCCACAGACCCTCTACTACAACTGCCCTGCACACCCCACCACCCCCCACCCACAGATGCCCCCACTGCCCAGTGCCCCTCGCACAGCCCCACCACCTCAACTGGCCAGTGCCCCACACAGACCCCCCCACTGCCCAGCGCCCCAACACAGATGGACCTCCTCTACCCCCCACTGCCCATTAGCCCTCACAAACCCCCCACTGCCCAGCAGCCCCCACAAAGCCCCCCAGAGACCCACTCTCCCGTGCCCTGCCCCCAGCCACACTTACTGGCCCCGCTGGGAGGTGACTGTGTCTGCCGGCAGCACAGCCTGGGCCAGTCAGGGATCGCTCTGGCCCCTCGGGAGCAGTGCGATCAGCCAGGCTGGAGCTGGAGCAGGGCCTGCCCAGGCCGGGCTCCCTCAGGACCCACTTGCCCAGTAGGGCCCCCTGCATTGGACTGCTGAGCTCTTCCCCTGGCACAGGGGGCTGCTTTGCCTTCCCTGCTGGCAGATGCACTCCAGCAGGGATGCATGGTGCCGTCTCCTCCTCAGCCAGCCCCGCCCCATGCTGCACCCGGGAGCAGCAAACTTTGAATTTTTAGGTGCCCCTAGGCACATGCCAACTGTGCTTCATTGGAAATATGGCCCTGATGATGACACTCAACTGCACGAAATTTTGTGCTGACTTCCAAGGTGTTCTGCCTCATTTCTAAATCTGCATGAGGAAATGACTGGGCAATATGGCCATGAAATGCCCCAACTACTTATAATGTATCCTGCTTTGGTAGCTGGTCCACACAGAGAAAAAAGCCTCCTATTGTTCTGAGTTCATGAATTAGTCGTTTAGTTCAAGTGGTACAGAGGCCTGTGTTTTTGAAACAGAAGCCTGTGGGTTCAGTCTTCAGTAATGATTCACAGAGGGGATCCTTACAAAGAGGTGCCTCTTGCATGGATTTGAACTGCTGTGGGCCTTAGATGCTTGGGGTGAGCTTCTCCTGAGGGGGGGTGGGAGGAACATGTAGTACCCTGGCCAGCTGTATAGCGTCCCTTTCTATGAGCTGCTCTACAGAGAGGGTTAGAGCCTAGTACTGCCACCAGCTCGTTGAGTTACTCCTTTAGCTTAAGTACTGTGGTGCTGAAGATCAGTTCGCACTGGTGACCCATGATGAGCGTTATTACTGGGCTCGTTAGTAGCTAATCTCACGGAATATGCACATAAGGAAGTTCCTCTTTATTTCTTCCTAACACTCAGAAGGAAGGTCTCCCCGCCCCCTCTGTGTTTACCAATCCCCAGTTATCTCATGTAATTAGTATACGAATAATCTGTGTTTTGAAATTCCTTGCCAGGATTAGCCAGTGGCTGGAGTGCTTAGCTCATGTATACACAGGATCTCTCCAAGGACTTGTCTTCTAATATTTATTCTAGTGACTGTAACATTCAGATAAGAGGAGCATATGACACTGGAAATACAGAATAAATTTACATCTACTAAACTGCAAAAAGCTACATTCAGATGGCATTAATGTTCTGAGCAAAAGTAACTCACAAAAGCAAGGAAATCCATAATAAAGGCTGTCAGGCATCTGCAGCTTTAACTCAGTCAAATATGAGTCAAATACTCAGTCAAATCCTAGGTTTTCGACTTTATGCTATGGAGGTCCAAAGCATCTTGCCACAATTTCACAACACTCAACCTGATCAAGATCGCATTCAAGTCAGTGGGAATCTTGACCTCATTGGAGGCAAGACCAGACCTAGAGTTCTGCAAATAATTCACAAGTAATTCATTTGATTAATTTTGCCCTGTTTTCTGTTTACAAATTGTCAGCAGAGTGCAATTTATGTATGCAACGATCAGAATTATCAATTAATTTCTTCTGTGAAGAATTCTTGACCTACAGATCACATGGACTGCAAACAGTAGAACTGAATGTATGAAGTACATGAGTGTGTTGTTCATTTCAGCACTCATCCAATCAGGGAATAGAAACAAACCATGTGACTTGTGTGTCTAACCCACAGAGTGTGACTTGTAAATTGTAATTTTCCGACGGAATACACAACTGAAGATTCACTTTTGGCAAAGATTTGACCATTTGAATTTAAAGCTTGCTTTGGAGAGCATTAATACCTGTAAAGCAAGAGTGCTTGAATATTTGTAGAAAGAAACATGAGTCAAAAAAAGGAAATTGCTTAAGACTTCAAATGAATATTCGTAGAAATTGTTTCCACTATTTTTTAGCTCTAATTAGACATAGCATGTAATGAATTTTTTTCTCTTTATCTCAATTAAATTCTGGATTATTTTTATTATTATTCTTATTTCAAATTTTCAAGTGTTTTTCTCTGAATTTTTGATCTGTCTGCATCCAGTATGGGCTAAAACCAAAAAGTGCAAAGATTTGCTTGGTTCTTCCAGCATTTTAGTCATACTGTACTATGGGATGAAGAACTGTGAAAGAAGAGAATCCATTATTATTAATCCCAAGTGATCAAAAACCATGATTCAGACTCCAAAAGATGATGAGACTGTATGCAGTCACATACATCGATGACATCATTATCTATAGCAAGTCCTGGAATGAACATTTAAAATATGTCCCAGTAGTCTTGCAGGCCCTCAAAAGCGTGGGACTTGCAATAACCCTGCCAAGTGTCATGTAGCAAATTGAGAGGTAATGTTCCTGCGGTATACAGTGGGAAAGGGGGACCTGCACCCTTTGGTGGGAAAGGTCCATGCTCTAGTGGAATGCCCCAAACCCACCATGAAGATGCAGGTACAATGCTTCCTGAGATTGGGAGGCTATTATAGGCAGATTATTCTGAATTTTGCGCTGATTGCAGCCCCCATGATGGACCTGGTGAAAGACATAGCCTCCAAGAAGGTCTGGTGGTCTTGAGATTGTGCCACGGCCTCCAAGAAATTGAGAGATCAGCTGACTCAGGAGACCGTCTTGTTTCACCCTGATTGTTGGAAACCTTTCATCCTGCAGACGGATGCCTCTGATGTCCACCTAAGGGCTGTGCTGTTACAAGGGGTGGAGGGAGAACAGCACCCAACACCCTTTACCTCAGCCAGAATTTGTCCCCCTAAGAAGTGGCCTACTCGGTTACAGAGAAGGAGTCCATGGTGGTAAAACAGGCCATTGAAGCACTCCCGCTATTACTTATGGGGACATCTTGTGATGAATCACGCACCCTTTTGGTGGCTGAATGTCATGAAAAACCATAACCAGCAGATTACGCGCTGGTACCTCTCACTGCAGCCGTACAAGTTTGCAGTATTGCACTGAGCGGGACGTGACCACAAGAACACAGACTTCTTTTTATGGGATGGTGGAGACCTGTCCATGCAGACTAAGCCCATGGCGCCCAGCCTGAGGGGGAGGGAGTGTGATGGGGTTTACAGCCCCCACATTTGTAATATTTGTGAGTTCTTATTTAGGAGACTTAGACAAAACTGAGGAAGATTATTCTTGATTAGAAGTAAGACCTAGACCATCAGTCAGACTAGGCAGAGCCAACTCCCAAGCATAGCTCTCTTGAAGAGATATCCTCACATCTCCCCTTCCCAAATAAACAAGAACAAATGCAATGCATCACAGTAGATATACAAATACAAAAACCCTATTCACTCACTAACAATTGTCTATTTGCCTTTGAGGTGCCCTGCACACTCGCATGGATCTGCATGACATCCCTTCAGTCTCTGCATGGTGGTGCTCAATACCACCCATGTTCATTGGTGAAGTCCATTCTGTGGATTCCTAAATGACTCCTCCTGGTTCCATCCCTGAAGACTTGGTTTCTGCCTCCCGTGCTGTCTCATTTCTTGTCTCCTTGTCCTCCCTGCATTCTGGGATTTGTTGAAGGTATATCCTCTTCTGTCTATTTGTCAGTCCCTCAGGAGTGACAACCTCGTAGGACCTAGGGGTTTTGTGACCAAGTCCTTCCATCATATCAATGTACACGATCATGCTGCTGCAAAATCTCAAGTTCTTATGACTCCCTCTCATAACAAACTTTTTCTTTATCTTTGTCACTTTTGTTATACAGAGTCAAGTCACTTTTATATTTTACATCAATTTATACAAAATTAGGCACTCCTGTTTTTAGTTTTCTATTGAACAAAACCTCTGCTGGTGACAACCCATGCTTTGGGGTGCAGCCCTGTAATTCAGCAATGATAAGTAAGGGTCCGAGTTAGGCACCTCTGTTTTTTTTAAGCAGCCTTTTAATTATTTTCATCACCATTTTCCATTAAACCATTAGACTGTGGCTATCTAGGACTAGATGTAACATGTTTAAACCCATATTTGTTAGCAAGTTGTCTGAATTCATATCCATCAAATTGTGGTCTGTTATCTGACATTATCAGCCTGGTATACTTTGTCTGGCAAAAATGGACTTTATGCGCATAATTACATGCTTTGCAGTAGTGTCTTCTAGCAACGTTGTTTCTGGAAAGTGTGATAAATAATCCAAAACCATCACACAGTTTTTTCCATTTTATGTGAACAAATCAATGCCCACTTTCTGCCTCAGAGCTAAAGTCTCTTGAGTAATCATCGTGGACTCCTTTACTCGACTAGGTCTGTATTTCTGGCATTTCACAAGCTCTAATGGTTTCGTCTATGTCTGCATTCATTTGAGGCAAGTATAAACATCTCGAGTCCTTTTACATTTTCCTGTTACCAAGTGTCCTTCATGTGTCCTATTTAGCATATCTTTCTGTAATGCTTTTGGAACAATTAGTTTTGTGCCCTTGAACAGAATCCCATCCAATACAGAAAGTTCTCCTTTAACCTGATAATAAGGACTGGGTATATAGTTCCCAGGCCACCATGTGCATGTAGCTTGGATGACTCTTTGCAATGTCTCATCCTCCGCTATGGCTTCAGCAGTTACAGTCCACATTTTGTCTAAGACTGGGCATGTTTTTCTTATGAGGTTCGGCATGCACAATATCCAAATCTGGATTTAATTCCTTTACAGTACATTCTTTCAAAGGCTCTGAAAAGTGTGTCTGCCACCCCTAGATCTTTTCCAGTCCTGCATACCATTAGTAAATCATATATCTGTGACTGAACCAATAATCTCTGTAGTGTCGAGGGGAGTGTCTGCTAACCTTTTTTTTTTTGCAGTAACTACTAGTAACTTGTGGTCTGTTTCTGCTATTACCAGTCTCCCAAAACATGAAATTTCTTACATCCATGAACCAGGGCTAAGGCCTCCTTTTCTATTTGAGAATATTGCAACTCTGTTTTGGTTAGTGCCACAGGTCTCCCACATGAGTGTGCTGCTCCAATGCCTTCCTTGGGGGCATCTGTAGACAATGTCATCTGGAAATTATTGGAAATCTGAGGACTGGAGCCTCCATTATTAACTTTTTCAGGTTTTCAAACTCTTTATTATGATTGGGATTCCCATGTCCATTTGGCATTTTTACACAGAAGTGCTCTCAGGTTTCTGGTTTTATCAGCCAAGTTGGGTACAAACTTCCCTACAAAATTTACCTTTTCCAGAAATTTTTGTACCCCGTCTTTGTCTGTTGGAGCTGGCCTGTTGGTAGTCACCTGTACCCTGCTGAAGTCTACCTGTAACTCTTGTTCTGTCAACTTTTCCCCAGGGACATTATTTCTCTGACCCTAAATTTACATTTTTGTGAGTGCTTTCCTTTGGAGCCTCCTGTCATCTTCCTCTAGTATATGACTCCATATTAAAACATCATCTGTATATACTTTGGTACCTTCAATACCATTAAATAGCTGTCATTCATTTCTTTGGAACACTTCAGGTACAGAACTTAACACAAAAGTTAGTCTGCAAAAGCAGTATCTCCCAAAGGGTATGTTAAAAGTATAAATGTGTACTACTTTGACAGGAACCTGTCAAAATCCAGCTGATTCATCTAGTGTGGAGAAATATTTAGCATCAGCTGTTTCTCCAAAGATTTCTTGACTTGTAGGTATAGGAATATGTTACCTTTTTACATACTTATTAAGTGGCCTGAGATCTAGAGATAGACGAAGGGCTCCTTTCCACATTGTCTTTTCACTTTACTTCAAGCTCGTATACATCAACAGTTGGAATCAGCTCCCCACTGTAAGCTCTGAGCTGTAGCTGTTTTGTTTGCTGTCCTTTCAATGAGCCTTTGGGTTTTTTCCTTTAAACCCTGTATAATAGATTTTGACACCACGTTTACATGAGTACCAGTGTCCAACTTAGAAGTGACAAAGGTTCCATGTGTTGCAAAAATAATAGTCCAGTCACTTGGTGCTGCTGTTTCATATGTAGTTCCTATGAAGAATTCTTCTTCTCTGGTGCTTTTGCTTTGCTCTTCTTGGTACATTGTGAGCACACTCTGTTTCTCTTTGAGCACATTTTATTCCTGCTTGCAAACCCTTGCACGGTAGTTACGCTTTCTGCAGTTGTTGCAGCCTTTTCCAGCAGCAGGATGTTGCTGTAGCCCATGTCTGCCACTACACAGTGTACAGCTCTTTGTGTTGTCTTCTGAAAGCTCATTCTGATTGTTTTTCATTTTCAGATTTCTCTTTTGCTCTCTCAAATCTTTTTTTGTCTCTCCACTTTTCTGTAGCTTAGGGGAGTTGTAATCCTGTCTACTGCTTCAGTGTATTGTTTTCCCTCCAGCAGCTTCCATGGGGATGTCTACACTGCAGTAAAACACTGGCGCCTGGTCCTGATCAGCTGACTCGGGCTTTCAGGGCTCAGGCTGTGAGCTATAAAACTGCAGTGTAGACGTTCAGGATCCAGTTGGAGTGTGGGGTCTCAGACCCCATGTTGGGGGAAGGTCCCAGAGCCTGAACTCCAGCCCAAGCCCAAACGTCTACACCACAATTTTGTAGCCCCACTAGCCTGCCTGGGCCAGCCAGTGTAGACATCCTTCAGCTGGCCTGAGTAACCTCAGTTGCCAGGCAAATTCAGATTGCCTTTTCTAAATTCAAGTCCGGATCTTCCAGCAGTCTCTTTCTGAGCTTTATGTCTCTGATCCCCATAACAATCTGTTCTAATTAGGGAATCTGTGAGCTCTCCATAATTACACGATTGACTCAGCGGTCTGAGATCAGTCACAAATTCTTCAAAAGTTTCTCCCTCTTTTTGAGCTCTCAGATGAAAGTTGTGTCTTTCAAAAGTCTCATTCTTTTCGGGAGTGCAGTACTCCTTACATTTTTGCAGCACAGTCTCATAACTAACCTGCTCTTCCTGGATTAACTGTAGGCTATTTGTGATGAGGCATTTGCCCCACACTGATGGAGAAAAGATTAAAAGCAGCCCTGGGGAGGCTGCACAGTAGCCAACCAATCAGTGAGGGGCTCCAAGGAGCAGCCAATCAGGGCAGAGCAGACCCATATATAAAGAGAGCTGCTGAGCAGAGGAGTCAGTTCCCTCTTGGGAGTTCAGGGAGAAAGGACTGGGTCCCTGGAGGGCTGAGGGAACTGCCAGCACCTGGACAGAACAGTGTGGGGCCGGGTCAGGGGAGCAAGAGGGAGCTCCAGCCTGACTGGCTGAAAGACTGAAGCCCTGGTACAGGGGTAGAGAAGGTGCTAGAGCTATGGGGAAGTGGCCCAGGGAAACAGATGGTGGGGGCTGAAGGAGATGCAGCGTGTGACTGCTGCCTAGAGGGTCCCTAGATTGGGACCTGGAGTAGGGTGGGCCTGTGTCTCCCTCACCCCCCCTCGCCACTGAGGGGCGTGGCCAGTGAAGGGCTGCAGTTTGCCACTGAGGCAAGTGGCTAGAACCTTGGGCTGCAGTTGGCCATGGAGGTGAGTGGCTGGACAGAGAATTGCCGTTCCCCTGGAAGGGGGAGAACGGAATGGGGCACAGCTGGAAGGCTGTGTTCTGAAGAGGATGCCTCGATCCTTGAGGCGATGCAGGTCCAGAGCAGAAGTAATGGCAGGCAAGACACCACCAGAGGAGGGCGCCCTGTGAAAAGACGGAGCTAATTCCCAGAATGACCAGCAGGAGGCGCCACGGTCATGAGGCAGAACCATTACACTATTATATACATCTAATGTTTCTGGCCCAGCTATATTATGGAAAATAACTACCTTTTGTGTATCTGTCTTCTCCGACATGCTTGCTGACGTGCAGAGACTGTGTTGTTGCCTGAAACTCCGGTGAAGAGTTTGAGCTTTGCTGGGGCTCTGAGCTGCTCCATTTCCCGTCTTTGTCCTCTTCACCCCACTTCTGGGACTTTGCAATATGTATGAGCTCTGATGAAGGAAACTTAGATAAAGCTGAGGGAGATGGTTCTTTATCAGAAGTAAGACATAGACCATCTGCAAAGTCTGCCGGCTCTCTGCTAGAGTTGTCTCCCTGCCTCCTTGTGCTCAGGCAGACTAGGTGGACCCAACATCTGTGTATGGCTGTCTTAAAGGAATCACCCACACTACTATGGTTAAAGGAGGGATGGAACAGTATTGGGCCAAGAAGGTCCTGCCCCTCCTGCTCCAAAGAGAGGACTTGTTTCAAAGGGAGCCCTGGCAGTTAAGCAGGGGGAGAGTGAAGGAGAAACTGGCTGAAAGCAAACAGCACAATGTCCAGGGGAAGGGCCAGGATTGTGACTAGGACTCAGATGAGAAGCCAGGGTCTGGCTTCCCTTGTTCTCCCCCCTTCTCCCTGACCTGGGGGAACAGCTGGACTCTGAGAGTGAGCTGGGAAGACCCCCACACGCACACACAGCTGAGTCTTTGAATTGCTGATACTTGTGCAAGCAGAAGGGAAGGGAAAACAAGGAAAGTAGGAAGTGGCCCAGGAGAGGCTGATCTGGAGTAGCAGCCAGAAGGGACAAACTGTGAGTTGGTCATTGAGCTGCCCAGATGAGCCACCCCAAGACTTGGAGAGACTCTTTGGCCACGTCCTGACCACTAGACCTGCTGGCTACTGAGCATAGCCTGCTACAGGGTTCTTTTTATTGCCTTTCTGGGTTTTGAGCCTTTGGGAGGGTCAAATTTTCAAGCTTTTCTCCACCACAAAAAAAGCTAGAGACCTACCTTTTGCTTTTTTTTTTTATTACTATTTATTTAAATAAAGATTCTCACATAATCACATGACTCCAAGAGCTGGGTCTTTAAGAAAAAAACAAATATTAAGATACTAACATTAAAATTGCAAGTGTTGACCCCACCGAGAATTAGTCTTTTTAAAAATACCTGATTCCTGAGCAAAAGAGACATGAAGAGAAATTCTGAAGTCCATGGCAACACCGCTACTGACGTCAGTGGGGCCAGGATTTCACCCCATCAAATGTATTTCCTCCCCCACCTTCAAATTTTACATCAACACAGACACAACTGAAAGTGGATGGGAAAGTTCCTTTTAAGGAAATAGCAGAAACATCACAGGAAGGAAATAGTACCAGACAGCTTTCTTATCTCAAGAAAATTAAAAGTTGTGTTGGAGAGACTATAATTGAGGAATTAATTTTAAGGAATTTAGCTGAAGGAGAGCTAACATTTTAATACCCCTTCAAGGGAAGTCACCTATAGAAGAGCGAGAAAGAACAAAAGAAAACTAATTGGAGCAGAAAAGAGGAGTTCTGCATTAAGAACTCAGTTTAAAACCAGAGGCTTCTAAATGATCTCACCATCCTTAGTGGCTTCTGGTGCAGTACTGTTCTGAAAGTTTGTGGAGAGACAGGGAAGTTACAGTAATCCTATTTGAGGCCTGCAAGCAATGAACTACCCAGCAAGGTCTAATGAAAGTGCTTTCAATTACTGCCCGATGCTATGTTTTTTCTCTGAGACATTAAGATTTTCCTCAAGGAAAAACAATGAAAAGTATTTTTTTTAAGGTGGAGATTTCTGCAGTAGCTCAGGAGAAGATGTCTCTTCTGTGGGGGTGGGAGGAAGCAATGCAGAAGCACCAAAACTAGGGCTGGTCCAAAATTTTCTGCCAAAACTGTTTTTCTGTGGGAAATTTGGTTTACCACTGAACGAAATTTTTTTCAAAAGATGTTTGCTTTCAGCAAAGAATTTCAATTTGAAGTAAAAAAACTTGCCTAAAACCTGAAATACTTTGGGTTTTGGCAAAAAATGTATGGAAGTTTGATTTTTTTCAGTGGAAAAATCAACATTTTTGGTGGAAAAAATAAACAAAAATGATTTTTTCATTTACATTAAAGATTGTCCACAGGGAATTTTTTTTCTAACCAAAATCTTTAAACCAGTTTCCCCTGGTTCATAGAAGAAGCTAAGAGTTCAATGGGCAAATTTAGCAGGAGAGTTTTAATAGTAACCTGTAAAAAATAGAGATCACCTCAGATCAAAATACCCTCAAACTTCAAGTAAGTTTGGTCTGGGATCAGAACTTAGAAGTATGGGACCATCTCAAGTCAAAATACAATACGATTGACTCCTCCTATTCAAGTCCTTATCCATCACTGGCGTATCTGAGCACCTTACACCACCTCTGTTATTGGAGTATTGTTCCCATTTTACAGAACTGAGATCTGGTGATTTGACAAAGGTCACAAAGGAGAAGTGTGGATCAAACCCACATTCCTTGATCCCCAACCCAATTTCTGAACCACAGAACACCCCTCTGACAGAATTATAGTGTTAACTTGGTTATTGTAGGAGACAGAGGGCAGAATTCAGCCGCCATCTGGCAAAAGACAAAACCGAGACAAATCACTAAGGCCTCAATAGTGAGACAAGTTGTGGGAGGGAATATCTTTTATTGGACCAACTTCTGTTGGGGAAAGAGACAAGTTTCCTAGTTTACACAGTCCTGAAACAGAGCTCTGTGCAGCTCAAAAGCTTGCCTCTCTCACCAACAGAAGTTGGTCCAGTAAAAGAGATTCCCTCACTACCTTGTCTCTCTAATATCCCAGGAACAACATGGCTACAACACTGCATACAAAGGCTCAATAGACTGGTTTCTTGGTAACCTTCTGTTAAGGCTCCTTTCCCAACCCATTCTAGTCTGATTGGCACAGCCATGTATACAGCCAGACACCGTATCGTGCATGCAGTATCTGCGGACCCATAGGCTGTGTGAACTACAGTCAATGTCAGCCTGTTTCAGGTGGAGTCAAGAATAGGGTATGCTTCTATTATAATAATAATTAATTAATACCTAGCTCTTATTAAGCCTTTTTCATCTATATCTCTCAAAGCACTTTACAAAGAAGGTCACTATCATTGTCCTTTTGTTTTGTTTTGTTTTTGTTTTTTTAAAAAACAGATAGGGAAACAGGCATGAAGGGATGAAGCGATGTGCTGCCCATGGTCCCCAGGAGCAGAGCTGGGAAGAGAATACAGGTCTGCTGAAGTCAAGTTCAGTGCTCGATTCACTAGGCCTCATTACCTCCCACATGGCTGTTGCTATAGGAAATCAAGTAAGCAACTTACTGTAAAAGCTAATTGTTGATCTACCCTTGGCTGACCAAACCACTGAAGCGATGTGCAGGGAAGCGGAATCTATGGTGCTTATAGGGAACAACACTCCATCTCATCTAGTATCCCACCTTCAACAATGGACATCGGAGTGGGCATGTTTCACATCAGTACAAAACTGTAGCTCCCTTTTCTACCCCCTCTTCTGTGTTTCCCACTCTTGCTTCACCCCCTTTGGAGCCTTCTCCTGACGCCCAGCCAGAGGCATCTAAAACAAAGAGGAAAAATCCTCTTTCTTCCATTTTCCAGAGGGGACTTGCAGGAGGGGGAACCAGCCTATGAGATAAACATACCACATGCCAATAGCTGAAACCACTTTCCTAGACCCTGGCTGTATACGTCATGCTGTGATATTTTTTACTCCAGCTTGGTTATGCTTGTGGGACTCGTGAAAGGAGAAATTCATACTGCAGCATTCCTGCTCTTTATGCCTACGGATTGACAAATTTGAGAGGCATAATGGGAACATGGACCATTGTAACCACTCTTGAAATAAAAGCTCTCAAAGGCAACTCGGGAGGTTTTTTTAAGCAGCTTTTTAGTTTTTCCCTTCCTCCCTACTACTAACTCAGTTCCTGACAATATAATCCAGTGAGAACCCAGAAACTATTGGCAAGGTGGTGTATAATTAATGAGCAGAGTTTATGTGGCTGGAACAAAAGAGCTAATTATGTAGCAATCAGTTATTTGAAGAGAAACACCATTCCCCCCCCCCCCTTTAATGGCTATGCAAACAGGAGCACTGTGGAGTGACAATGCAACAGGAACAAAAATATATAGAGAAGCACCGTATATAAAATGTTACAGGTGCACGAAAACCCATGCATCATGGAGGAGAGCGTTATGATAAACAAACATGCTGAATCCTGCTGTTTAATCTGGGGAAATGGCTCCTTCCTAAGAGCTCCAGAATGAAGTGTTTCATTTTGGTCTCAGACTGCTGCCTCTCTTCTCTCTTCACTGAGTGGATCCCTGATGTTCATTAATTACCCAGGGTGTGTTTGTCAAAGTCACTGAAGCAAGTCAACAGCAACACTGGATGGGGTAAAAAAAACTTAAAGCACGCGATTTTCAAAGGATTCAAATCCTTTCTCATAAGAACTCCCACACTGGATCAGACCAATGGTCCTTCTAGCCCAGTATCTTGTCTTCCAGTGGTGGCCAGTGCCAGATGCTTCAGAGGGAGTCAACAGAAGTGGGCAATTTATTAAGTGATCCATCCTCTGTTGTCCAGTCCTGGCTTCTGGCAGTCAGAGGTCTAGGGACGCCCACAGCATGGGGTTGTGTCCTGACAACTTTAACTAATAGCCATTGATGACATATCCTCCATGAACTTACCTAATTATTTTTTGAACCCAGTTATACTTTAGGCCTTTGCAATATCCTCTGGCTGACTGTGCACTGTGTAAAGTACTTCCTTGTGTTTGTTTTAAACATGCTGCCTATTAATTTCATTGGGTGACCCCTGGTTCCTGTGTTATGCGAAGGGGTAAATAACATTCTCCTGTCCCTCTGGCAGAGAGAGAGGGGATTTGAACCTGGGTCTCACACATCCCAAGCAAGAGGTCTAACCACTGGGTAAAAGTAATATGGTGGATACCTTCTCCTTCGCCTCCCTGCATTTTGAATGGAAGGTGGGTGGCTTCTGAACATCCTCTCAGATCCAGCCCCGCATGTGACTTAGGTGGCCAAACACCTATATCCTCTGGTTTGTGAATTGCTCTGGGACTTAGACAGGAGACAGGCGTCCAGACGCCCAGAGGAAGGGAGCAGTGCACATGCCTGGAGGCAGAAGCATGGGTGCTAAGGGAGCTTTTACTTTGAAAACTGAGCTTAGGCACCTGTAGGGTTGGCTGAAGTTTGTGCATTGCAGTGGACCCTAAACTGGGACTTAGGAACCTAAACCCAAGTCTTAGGCACCTAAGTACCTTGGTGGAATTAGGCCTTCCTGTCAGCCAAGAGGGTGTTATTACCCTTCATGGTGAGCCCTGAAAGATCCAATTAGACTTATCCCTGACAACAGCTTTGAATGTGTGGAGTTGCAAACCTAGGAACAACAATGGAAGGTCTGAAATAAGCAGCCCTATGTGGAATGAGATGAGAACATCAGGAGTAGAGCTGGTCAGGACACGTTCAACAAAAGTTCTTTTCTGTTGGGGTTTCTCAGGTCCAGAATGGAATTTCTGGTCAATGTGTGTGTGTGAGAGAGAGAGAGACCCAAGTTCAAGTCCTAATCTGCCTGATCTCCAAGTGAGACTGAACCCAGCAGAGCAGGACTAGTTTTCATTCTGATGCAGAACAAAAACAAATGTCAAAACCTCAGTATTTTTCACAAAGCAGAATTCTTGTTTCCTGGCCATCCCTAAGAAGAAGCATTTACTGAGTGGAATTTTTATTGGATGACAGTTTGGGGGCAGGGATCCTGAGTGAATAACTCAGACTTGTTCGTTAAGTGTCACAGGGGTACTGGCTGTTTAAGGAGCTTCTGTACTGGGCCTGAAATTGGGACTTGGCTTTGCTGGGCCTGTAGCCTCCCTTAAAGCACACCCTGTTACTACACCGTGAATAAGAGTTGAAGATTAGCTGGCACCAGGTAATAGGTTGTTATTTACAAACATCCCATGCTGGACAGATGTTGTGCCCAGTAATTTGCATGCTATGAGACTAGGCATTTGTGGGTACCTGTAATCAGGGTAAGGTTGGGCACCCCTGTGTTTAAAGGCTGATGCCAAGGGAAATGAAGGCTGATGCTGAGAATCCCTGGGTTGAAGCTGGCAGTAGGTAA
The DNA here is from genome assembly GCF_015237465.2 of Chelonia mydas. Classification (NCBI taxonomy): domain Eukaryota; kingdom Metazoa; phylum Chordata; order Testudines; family Cheloniidae; genus Chelonia; species Chelonia mydas. The sequence continues at coordinate 13,813,884 of NC_051259.2, read as the reverse complement.
TATAGCTGGCACACAGAGAGAGCTGCCGGCACTGTACCAGGGAATAGGTCAGTTGGAATTGACCCAGAGGCAGACAGTGGTGCTGCATCAAGGTCTATGCAGGTTGCAGCTGAGCACAGCACTGAAGATTATGTATTGTGACTGCATCAGAGGGGTAGTGGTGTTCGTCTATATCCATAAAAGCAAGGAGGAGTCTGGTGGCACCTTAAAGACTAACAGATTTATTAGGGCATAAGCTTTCCTGGGTAAAAAAAACCACTTCTTCAGATTAATGGAGTGAAAATTACAGAAACAGGCATAAATATATATACTGGCACATGAAGAGAAGGGGGTTACCTTACAAGTGGAGAACCAGTGTTGAAGGCCAATTTCAAGTTAGGGTGGATGTAGTACACTCCCATAATTGATGAGGAGGTGTTAATACTAAGGGAGGGAAAATTGCTGTTGTAGTGAGCCAGCCAGTCCCAGTCCCATTTCAAGTCCAAATTGATGGTGTTAAGTTTGCAAATGAATTGTAGTTCAGCAGTTTCTCTTTGAAGTCTGTTTGTGAAGTTTTTTTGATGAAGCCTGGCTACTTTTAAATCTGTGATTGAGTGTCCAGGGAGATGGAAGTGTTCTCCCACTGGCTTTTGTGTGTTACCATTCCTAATGTCTGATTTGTGTCCATTTATCCTTTTGCATAGAGACTGTCCAGTTTGGCCAATGTACTTGGCAGAGGGGCATTGCTGGTACATGATGGCATATATCCCATTAGTAGATGTGTAGGTGAATGAGCCATCTGACGGTGTGGCTGGTGTGGTTGGGTCCTATGACGGTGTCGCTAGAGTAGACATGGGGACAGAGTAGGCAACGGGGTTTGTTACAGGGGTTGCTTCCTGGGTTAGTGTTTGTGTGGTGTGTAGTTGCTGGTGAGTATTTGCTTCAGGCTGGGGGGCTTTGAGAGTGGGGGATCATTTTCCAGGAAAGGTTATAGATTGTTGGTGCACTGGAGAGGTTTTAGCAGGGGGCTGTACGTGATGGACAGTGGTGTTCTGTTATTTTCCTTGTTGGGCCTGTCCTGTAGTAGGTGACTTCTGGGTACCCGTCTCGCTCTGTCAATCTGTTTCCTCACTTCCCCAGTGGGTATTGCAGTTTTAAGAATGCTGGATAGAGATCCTGTTGGTATTTCTCTGTCTGAGGGATTGGAGCAAATGTGATTGTATCTTAGAACTTGGCTGTAGACAATGGATCATGTGATGTGGTCTGGATGAAAGCTGGAGGCATGTAGCTAAGTATAGCAGTCAGTAGGTTTCCAGTATAGGGTGGTGTTTATCTGACCATCGCTTATTTGCACTGTAGTGTCCAGGAAGTGGATCTCTTGTGTGTACTGGTCCGTGCTGAGGTTGATGGTGGGATGGAAATTGTTGAAATCAAGGTGGAAATCTTCAAGGGCCTCCTTCCCAGGCTCCATATGATGAAGATGTCATCATTGTAACATAAGTAGAGGAGGGGCACTAGGGGATGAGAGCTGAGGAAGTGTTGTTCTAAGTCAGCCATAAAAATGTTGGCATACTGTGGGGCCATGCGGGTACCCATAGCAGTGCCGCTGATTTGAAGGTATAAGTTATCCCCAAATCTGAAATGGTTGTGCGTGAGGACAAATTGCATCCAGTGCACATGCTGGCATCAGGCAGTGTTCAGGATGTAGCTGGGCATCCCTAGTTAAATGCTTACATCAGAGCAGGCTGTTGCTGGCACTCTCCCTCAGTGAGATGCTGGCACAAGGTAACATAGTCTGTAGCGGGGTGTCTGCGCTTTATTGTTTTTTACCCCATCCAGTGACGCTGTTGACTTGGTCCAGTGACTTCATGTTTTCCAGAGCAGAACATGTTGAAACTGTCTCCCCCATTCCAGGTGAGTGCTCCAACACTGGGCTGTAAGCCATAAGGTGGGCACCTCCATCACCGCCTCTGATTGTTTTGTTTGGGGCAAGGCAGACACCTAACTCTTTCCTTCAGGAAGCAGTTTAGGCATCTACACTGCCTGACTTCCCATTTGTGAGTCACTAGCAGAGTCAGGCACCTCCCTGCAGCTTGAATTTAGGCACCTATCTCCATGAGAGGGATGGGGGTGAGCACACCCACCTCTCATCAGCATCTCCTATTGGCTAGCTTAGGCAGCTCACTGCCTAGCAGCTGGCTTTTGTGGATCATATTCGAAGGTGTCTTCTCTCTCCCCATTCATTGGGGAAAGTCTGAGCACCTCACCCAGGCTTTGTACATCGCAATGTTGTTCCTATGATTTTCTAAATGCCTAAAAGTTAGGTGGCATGATGCTCAGCATTGCAACAGCTATGTCCCTTTGTGGATCCCACCCAAAGTGTCAATGCTCAGAACAAACTGGCCCTTGTCATGCCATAAATCTTGAGATTTATTGGCTATTAGTTACATGCCAGCTTTCTGGAAATAGAGGGTGCTGGTACATATCACTGGGGCTATTTGCTGCACAGCTCCGAAATCAATGAATAACGAGTAAGTGAGGGGGTTGGATAGCCTGGGGGATGGGTAATGGCAGTGACTGGAGCTTTTCATCTGTATTTTCATGAGGTCACATTCATTTTAGCAATGGGATGGGCAACTTGGGAATATTTCCAGGAAGCTGGGAGAATGCTACTGTCTTCCCCAGTCATGGTTTAGATTCCTCTTGGAATCAAAGCAAGTGTCAGATTCTGAAGCCTTGTAAGTACTGGCGTACATGTGCGCACTCAATGTTTTCATAGATTGATAGATTTCCAAGGCCAGAAGGGACCATTATGATCATCTTGTCTGACCTCCTGCAGAACACAGGCCAAAGAACCTCACCCAAAAAGTTCTGCACCAGCCTGTAACTACTGTTTGAGCTACAACAGCTCTTTTAGCAATACGTCCAATCTCGACTTAAAGACTTCCAAGTTATGGAAAATCCACCACATACCCAGGTAACCTGTTCCAGTGTTAATTGCCCTCATAGCTTGCCTCATTTCTACTGTTTCTTTCCTGCTGCTCTGTGCAGACCATTGGAATCTCAGCAGATGTGTGGAGTACATACCAGAAACACCCATCCCAGGCGTAGAAGGGCTAAAGGCGATCAAAGCATTATTCAGCAAATGAATTGCGCATTTTTAAAAAAAAGTATATCCTGGTAACGTACACTTGCTGCCCACTGCCTTGGGAGGAGCCATGTGCACTACAGAGAATACAGTGAGGGATGGAACCTGAACGGTGGTCCAGAAGGTTAAAATGATGTGGAGTTAATAAACCAGGTCTTCAGCTGTACTCAGTGGAGCTAGTGATACACACCAGGTGAGAATCTGTCCCAGTGTCCTTGTCAGGCCTGGCAATTTCTGTGAGCACCTTTCCCTAGAAAGAATGTGGAGCCACATTCTGCTCCATAGAACCATCCTTCATAAGATCCCTTGGGTTCTGTACCTTACATGTGCAACTTGCCTGGGTGAGAAATGAAACATCACTACCTCTTATTTAAATCTCCCTCTCTCTCTCAAAGCTTGTTCAGTGATATGACCAAATCAGTGCAAACTGGAGTCATCAGCCTTGTGGTTGAAGACTGAATAGAAGACCATTTTTCTACATCAATTCATCTAGATATTTGTCTAATTTTGAGATAACCTGTTCCAGTGGTTAACTGTCCTCATAGCGTGCCTCAGTTCTACCGTTTCTTTCCTACTGCTCTGTGCAGACTGTTGGAATAGTGGCTGCCTATAATTTCAATGCCTCACAAGCAAGCTTGTGAAAGCACTACCTTAACTGGAGCTGGAGTCAATTTATGCAGATTTCCTCTTGCCCAGGCTGGTGTGAGAATGGCTTGTTGATCACAGGTAGCTTCTGTAAAAGGAACACTGTCTCTGTGGGCATTTTGGGGAGATCACCACACTGATGGTGTTAAAACCACAGCGGTGTGAAGGCATCGGCTTTCTCTGTGCCTTCAGCTGTCTACTCTGAACTGTCTCAGGGCTGGTCTACACCAGGATTTTACATCAATGTAGCTACGTCTCTGAGGGAATCCACCTCCTGAGAGACGTAGCTATACCAACCTAACCCGTGATGTAGACAGTGCTAGGTTGATGGAAGAATTCATCTGTTGATCTAGCTACTGCCTCTCAAGGAGGTGGATTACCCATGCTAATGGGAGAACCCTTCCTGTCGGTGTCAGTAGTGTCTACACTGAAGCGCTGCAGCAGTACAGCTGTGCCATTATAGCATTTGAAGTGTAGAAAATCCCTCACTAACTTCCTGCACCCTGTTGTCTGCTCCACTTTCACCCACAAGCCTTGTGCCCCCTGTGCGTTCTGGACTTTCCCAACATCCTTCTGCACCTGGGTACAAATTTTCAAAAGAGCGTCTAATTAGTCAGCTAAATGAAGGCCAGTTTTTGAAATATGCAGAGCACCCAGCAGTTCCCACTGGGACACAGATGGTACAAAGTGCTAATGTTCTGATTTCATGTCTCTGTTACCCAGGATCACTTAGTGAAAAGGATATCCCTGTGTGAACCACAGTGACTCTGGAATGGCACCAGGGTCTCTGGGAGCAGAACTGGGCCAAGGAATTGTGTGCACATTTGTGCTAGTTCCACTGTTGCCTCGGTGAATGAAGGGTGGAGAAGTAGCAGCAGGGATTTAGAAGTGAGCCTCAGTGTGCTGTCAGATCAAGTCTCTCTCTAAATCTGAATTTGACTGACAGACTAATGAGCTGTTGCCACCAGCCTGGGCGCACATTGCCATCCCCGGCCTATCTGGTAACAGCCGGGCTCTAGTCAGGGTGGAAGGAAATATTTATCCAGACCCTGCAGAGCTGAATTACCGTGTTCCACGCAACTTCAGTGTGGAATAAGCAGTGTAGCAATTGGCCGCACAGTATGAATTGTTGCTCACTCACTGGCACCTCCTGTAGGCCTGGCAACCTGTTCCCAATGCGAGATGTTTTGCATAGCGTGAATATCCCTCTTAGCTCCTTGAGGCTGCACGCAGGAACTGACAGTCCAAAGGCCTAATTCTCTACTGGTGTAACACCACTTTTAACTCCATCAGGCCAGATATTCAGCTGGTGTAAATCACTGCAATTCCATTTAAGTCGATGGAGCTACTCTGAGGTGTATCAGCTGAGGATCTGGGCCATTGGGTTCCATGGAGTTACTCCTGATTGATGCCAATGAAGATGAGGGGAAGTGAAACCCCTGGTGTGTTAAAACTCAAGGACTTTAGTTTTTTTTGTTCAACACAAATGCTATGCTATTACTGCAATGTATATCCCAGTAACGCCTGGAGGTCCCAACCAAGATCAGGACTGGGGTGCTAGCTGTTGTACGAACAGAAAGTCAGAGACGTGTCTGCCCCAAAGCACTTACCATCTAAACAGAAAAGACAGACAAAGGGAAACAGAAGCACCGCCTCACACAGCAAGTCACTAGCAGAGCTGAGAGAAGAGTCCAGGTCTCCTGCATCTCAAACCAGTGCCATATTCTCTGGACCCAGGGTGTTCTGTGGGAGTTGCTCTGCACGACAAAGTTTTAAGGCTTCTAGAATGTATCCGGTTATTTTCCAGTGGACAGAAAGGACTTCAGTGTGACACCAGAGCGGCAATTTGAATACTTGCCATATTGATATGAACCATCATAGCCACTGTAGACTGGGTGCTTTTTCACTAACTGAATTTTAGGAAAAGCTAATTAGCCATTAACTGCTAAACGAATGTGCACACTTATCAACTTAAAACCATACGCCACTAGATTAACAATTAAATCCCATTGATTTTATACTTCCCAGTGCAATGGCACAAGAAAAATCTCCTTCTCTTCATGTACTTCAGCCTTCTTTCCAAGCCGGCCTTTAAACCTCAGATCTAAGCAACTCAGAAATCACATTCCCTTACAAAAACAACCCAGTGCTGTTCTAGCTGGAGCTGTGCATGGAGCATTAGTGTTCACAGCACTTCCCATGTTGATATGCAAAGAAGCTGGTTGTGTTGGAAGTAAACATATGCTTCATTTAGGAAAGTAACCAAGTGCTTTTACATCTAATTCCTGAACAAGTTTATGTAAAATTAATTGCATCACATGTTCCATGCATCTTTTAATTGCAAAACCAATTAACTTTAAAATGTTCTGCTTTGTAGTTCCCCTAATGGATGGCATAGTTTTAGTTAGCTTTACAAAATCAGTCTTTTGCTAAAACTGGGCAGGCAGCCATGCTCGGTTATCTTCTGGAAGTGAGATCCCTTCAGCCAAGCTAGTTTCAAGTAGTCTCTGCACTGGAGTTATTTTGGAGGCAAGAGTTCAGCTGAGGATCCTTAAAGTGGAAATCCTAGGTTCAAGGCTCAATTCTCAAGTACAGCATTCTGGCACTTCGGGAAGTTATAGAATAGGTAGGTCAAGGTGGGTTTAAGCTACCTTCATGCTCCCTATTCTGAGTTCTGTTCAGGGCTCTAACTGGCCCTCACGAAAAGCTGCACTAATGTATGTTGTTTAATTAATAATAATAATATCATGTATTTATTTTATCATGATAGAGCCTAGGAGTAGAGCTAGGTGAATGTTTCTGACCAATTTTTGGGGAAAAATTCAGATCTGGTGACATCAACACAATTTGCAAATTTCTGGCAAATTTGCTGAAGTGTTTCAGCCGAAAATAAAATCCCTAAAAAAAACCCTTGAAGAAATTCTGAAAAAATCCAAATGTTTCACTTTGACATTTTTGAAATGGAACTTTTCAATTTGCAGTGACTTTTAGTTTTGAAATTTCCCTTTAATTTTATATATACATATAATTTTAAAAGTAAAAAAAAAAAATCCACACATTTTTGAAAATAAAACGTTTCATTTCCAGTCAAATGAAACATTTTGTTAAACCTAAAACAATTTTTAATTTTTTGAATTGCCAGCAAACCTACAAATCCTTTATTCACACAGTTCTACCTAGGAGCCCAGGTATGGGCCAGGACTCCATTGTGCTAGGTGCTGTACAAACACAGAACAAAAAGACAGTCCCTGCACCAAAAACTGTTCAATCTAACTTCTTCCAATGGCTTCCCATGGGTATGTCTGCACAGCAACTGGATGCCTGCTGACTCGGGCTCACGAGGCTCAGGGTTATAGGGTTGTCAATTTTGGCTGGACGTATATCTGGAGTTTTCATCATATGACATAATCTTTAATTCCTGGAAACTCCCAGACAATCCTGGAGGGTTAGCAACCCTATGGGCTTGTGGGGCTGTTTCGTTGCTGTGTAGACTTCCAGGCTCAGGCTCAAGTCTCCGCTCTGGGACACTCCCACCTCACAAGGTCCTAGAGCCCAGTCTCCAGCCCAGGCCCAAGCCCGACAGTCTACATTGGATTAAAACAGCCCCTCAACCTGAGCCCAAGTCAGCTGGCACAGGACAGCCGCAGGTTTCTCTTTGCTGTGTAGACATCCCTAATGGGCTTGGGAAGCAAGTGTAACCATAGTGCACATGAGTCATACCCCTCCCTAGTGTGTCCCTCTTCCAAATGTATCCTATGCCAGAGGCTCAGAGCAGCTCCTTACATCGGTGACACATTGGGCAGGGAGGAGGGCTAGGAGAATGTTAAGGATCCAGGCACATAGCAGGTTTCTTTTGGAAGGATTTCAGGGCTGGGCATCTGAATATCTGCTATCCTGATACACTTTAGACTCAGTGCTGCCTCTGTTTTCAGGTTCTGAGGTGTAGGACGAGTTAATTAGGAGAGCGGGTTGAAAAACCTGCTTTTTTAAAATGTGAAACATTTCACATTGGCTTTCATTTTGAAATGGGACCATTTTTCTTAAGGTTTTGCACAAAATGTTTTTGTCAAAAAATGTCAAAGATTTGAAATGACATGGTGTCAAAAAGAAACGGTCAATTTTAGAAAACTTGCAAACCGGCACTTGCAGAGTTTAGTTTTTCCTTTTGATTCTGGTCCATAACGTTGCCAAAGTTTGAGGTTTGGTCTGCCATGTTGCCGAAGTTTGAGAAAGTTTTGAAGTTTGGGAAGAAAAACTTTTTAAAAAGTAAAGGAAATAAAACAACCCCCAGCCATTATTCAGTCTATTGTATTCAGTGGCAGAAAAGAGAAAAATCAAGAGGAAGAGGGGGGAACAAAATTCTGAAACTTTAACGTGATGCAAATATTTGAAAATTCAAACAAATAAAATTTGATTTGTACTGAAATGAAAATTCCTGATGCCATTTTCCCAAGATAAATGTCATTTTCAACTAAACCTGCTCTTTCAGAGGAAAAAAATATTATAGTCAAAAAAACTCAAACAGTTCCACTAATCTGCACTTAACAGCATAAGAGGACTTTGAAAGAGCAAAGCAACAGTGCATCTGTTCTCTTCTCTATAGGTTCTTATCCCACCCTCATTACCATAATATCTGAAAACCTGCCAGTCGTACATTAAGCAGTGCGGCCAACATCTGTCTCAGCTGGTTCTTTCTCTCTCTTCCTTGAAAGTGCAATCACATGTGCAGTGGAGGGTTTGTGCTGGCTCCTTTTGTTTTGGAGCAGTGACTGTCTTCTTGTTCTGTATTTGTACAGCACCTCGCACAACAGAGTCCCGGTCAATGACAGGGTCTTAAAGGTGCCATGATGATACAAATAAATAATTATTACTCTGTAACCACCTTGCAGATGCAGCGCGTAATACTGATGCATTCCTGTGGGACCTGCACTGAGATGGGCTGACTGCTAGGGAAATTTGACACGCAGAATAAGTGCCTTTCAGTTGGCAAGTAATCTCGGCCTGGGACTTAGGAGACCTGCATTCTACTCCTGGCTCTGCTATTGATCTACTGAGTGACCTTGCTGGAGTTACTTCACCTCTCTGCACCCAAGTTTGCCCCATCAGCACAAGGGAAATGATGATAATACTGACCTCCCTTGTAAAATGTTTGGAGATCTCTGGATGGAAAGTGCCACACAGGAGCTAGGTATCATTATCAGTCAGGATAACTTCTAGTAAAAAAACCCAGCCTTTATCTTGCGCCTTTGGTTGAGGGAAGGTTACCCCAGGGTACAAATCTGCCAGTACAAATCCCTCCAGTCTCTGGACCGGATTCTTAGCTCTCACCTGTTTTAACCCTGAAGCAATTCCATTGGTTGCTGCAGAGTTACTCCAAAATTGACACTACAGGTTCAGAATCAAGATCTCTGAGCTATTGCTCCTCAGGACCCCAGGCACCTCCTTCTCTCTTTTCCTGGAAGTGTTTCTAGTTGGATCATCGAGACGCAGGCACATCTTAACGGGACGTCTTGGCCCCAAGGAGGAGACAGCTGATGGATTAGCACAGGCAGGGGGGTGGCTGCAGGGGATGGGATAAAAAATTATGCTGCGCTAAGGGGATGCCTTCCTCCAGGTGTGGACGAATATGCTAGAGACTATTGACCTCCTTGCTCTGCAGGGGAGACCCAGGCAGGGACCGGGGGCGGAGGAGAACAGAGACAGATGGAGGGGAAGAGAGAGGAGGATGGATATCAAAAGGCACCCAGTTAATCTCCCATTCAATGCAGATGTAAATACTCCCTCCCCTCCCCCCCGTTGGACAACACCTTGAATAATCACTGCAGGGCCTCTGCGGTCTCACTATCCGGGGAGTGACAGGTGCTTGGTTACAGCCTAGGAGCTCTTGCTAGAGTGGGATGGGGCTGTGAGGGCAAACAGCAGCAGTCCAGCCTTTCCTGCGAGGCTCCCCTGCTGCCAAGGCCAGTCTTTGTGTTAGACACATTGATTAACACACACAGAGAGAGAGAGAGAGAGCATGAGCCCATCAGGTCAGACAGCCATGGGGTGGGAGGCACTGGCCCTGAAGTCTCCTGGAGAAAAGGGGCTTGATTTGCAATTACACTATGGCCCCTTGTCTGTTCTCACTTTCAGGTGACGTAAATAAGAAGCAGGCAGCATTATCTCCTGTAAATGTAAACACTTGTTTGTATTAGCGATTGGCTGCACAAGAAGTAGGTCTGAGTGGACTTATAGGCGCTAAAGTTTTACATTGTTTTGTTTTTGAGTGCAGTTACGTAACAAAAAAAATCTACATTTGTAAATTTCACTTTTGCGATAAAGAGATTGCATTACAGTACTTGAATGAGGTGAGTTGAAAAATACTATTTATTTTTTTACAGTGCAAATATTTGTAATAAAAATAATATAAATTGAGCACTGTACATTTTGTATTCTGTGTTGTAATTGAAATCAATATATTTGAAAATGTGGAAAATATCCAAAAATATTTATATAAATGTCAATTGGTATTCTATTGTTTAACAGAGTGATTAAAACTCTGATTAATTGTGATTACTTTTAATTGTGATTAATTTTGGAGTTAATTGTGTGAGTTAACTGTGATTAATAGATGGCCCTAATAAAATATTACTGTGAAAAGTGATATTTGTATGTTTGTTAATATCAATCACTTTTCACAGGACACTTAGAAGCTATCTGGAAGGCTGTGAAAAGTGATACTTGCGTAGAATATCAGGCATGGAAGGGACCTCAGGAGGTCATCTAGTCCAACTCCCTGCTCAAAGCAGGACCAATCCCCAATTTTTGTCCCAGATCACTAAATGGCCCCTGCAAGGATTGAACTCACAACCATGAGTTTAACAGGTGTAAGCAGAGTCAGGATGGGCTCCACCCTGACATCTGGTGGTGAGGTGTGGCAAGTAGTGGAAAAGAACTTCAGGGGCTGATCTCAATTTGCATAGGCACACCCACCCCGCCTAGAATGAGGCCATAACTGCCCAAATGGTCACTTTGGCTGTTGTGGGATCCCCAGTGTCTTTGTTATTGGGGCGGGAAGAGTAAATTGTTATTACCCTGATTATGGGAACTGTGCTTGGAACTGTACTTGGCCTTTTGTTATGATGGAGGGACTCACCATCAACTGAGTAGCACTCGCTAGGCAAGGGACATGGGTTCCAAAACTCTGTGAATTGAGAGAGACTTGAGACAGGTATTAGTACCTGGTGGTGTGGGCCCCTTTGTGAGGGCCTGAAGCACCAATTGCACCTCTGTCTCTCTCCACTGTGGAATGTCAGAGCTAATTTTGGGTCTATTAAGAGTCTTGCTGCAGGCACTGTGCTGCATTCACTTTGGCCTTATGGTGCACCAGCACTAAGGCCCCCACTACTATGAGCTGAAATCACTAAGAGCTGAAATCACTAAGAGCACTGTGTCAAGTAGTGGGGAGCTAGAAGATCTAGAGTGCAGTGGTGCTGTTCGTGAGACGGCGAGCTGTGCAGAGCGGAGCTGTTCGTGAGACGGCGAGCTGAGCAGAGCGGAGCAGGTCGTGGTGGAGTGGAGCCGTTCGTGAGACAGCGGTGTGTTCGTGAGACGGCGAGCTGTGCTGAGCAGAGCTGTTCGTGAGACGGCGAGCTGAGCAGAGCGGAGCCGGTCGTGGTGGAGCAGAGCCGTTCGTGAGACAGCGTAGCAGAGCAGAGCCCTGTGGGGCAGTCAGCTTCAGGACACGTAAGGTACCCCTTACCTCTTTCCCCCACACACAGGCATATTTTAGCCAGACTGGGGAGTAACACTCTGCAGATGAACTTTTGAACTCTGGGGCTGGACTTTTTGGATTTTGGGTGATTTGAGGATTGCTGGACTCAAGAGACGTTTGGGTTCTGGGACTCAAGAACCTGAGGGAAAGGATGTGGCCCAATTTTCTGGGGTGGGTCTTTGCTCATGGTTTGGTTAATGAACACTAGTTGTGGTGTTTCCCCAATTTAACGCTGATGTCGTTTACCTCATGTTATTAAAGATTCTCTACTACACCGAGACTCTGTGCTTGCGAGAGGGGAAGTATTGCCTCATTGAGGCGCCCAGGGGGTGTGTAAGATTTTCCCAGGTCACTGGGTGGGGGCTCGAGCCAGTTTTGTATTTACTTTGATGAGAGGGAACCCCTGTGTACTGAACCCGGCCCTTGCTGCTATCAACTTGGCCTGGCAGAAGGGTTACACAGGCCAATGCTCAAACCACTGAGCTATCCTTCCCCCCCTTATATATGTTTGTTAATGTCATTTTTCTCAGCAAGTCCCAGGACAAATTAAGCCCGAGAGTGGGGCTTGGAGGCGGAGGCAGAGGGGGGCATGGTGGAATGGATGTGGCGGACGCAAAAGGGGAGGGCTCCTGCCTCATACTAAGAAATCAGGACAAACAGCAAGTTATCTCAAGTGCCTATACACAAATGCAAGAAGCATGGGAAACAAGCAGGGAGAACTGGAAGTCCTGGCACAGTCAAGGAATTATGATGTGATTGGTATAACAGACACTTGGTGGGATAACTCACATGACTGGAGTACTGTCATGGATGGATATAAGCTGTTCAGGAAGGACAGAAAAGGTGGGGAAGTTGCACTGTATGTAAGAGAGCAGTATGACTGCTCAGAGCTCAAGTATGAAACTCCAGAAAAACCTGAGAGTCTCTGGATTAAGTTTAGAAGTGTGAGCAACAAGGGTGATGTCGTGGTGGGAGTGTACTATAGACCACCGGACCGGGGGATGAGGTGGACGAGGCTTTCTTTCGGCAACTCACAGAAGTTACTAGATCGCAGGCCCTGGTTCTCATGGGAGACTTCAATCACCCTGATATCTGCTGGGAGAGCAATACAGCGGTGCACAGGCAATCCAGGAAGTTTTTGGAAAATGTAGGGGACAATTTCCTGGTGCAAGTGCTGGAGGAACCAACTAGGGGCAGAGCTCTTCTTGACCTGCTGCTCACAAACCAGGAAGAATTAGTAGGGGAAGCAAAAGTGGATGGGAACCCGGAAGGCAGTGATGTGTTGGCGGATGTGATTGCAGAGCCATGGGCCATTATCTCTGAAAACTCATGGCGATCAGGGGAAGTCCTGGACAACTGGAAAAAGGCTAATGTACTGCCCATCTTTAAAAAAGGGAAGAAGGAGGATCCTGGGAACTACAGGCCAGTCAGCCTCACTTCAGTCCCTGGAAAAATCATGGAGCAGGTCCTCAAGGAATCAATTCTGAAGCACTTAGAGGAGAGGAAAGTGATCAGGAACGGTCAGCATGGATTCACCAAGGGCAAGTCATGCCTGACTGATCTAATTGCCTTCTATGACTAGATAACTGGCTCTGTGGATGAGGGGAAAGCGATGGACATGTTGTTCCTTGACTTTAGCAAAGCTTTTGACACGGTCTCCCACAGTATTCTTGCCAGCAAGTTAAAAAAGTATGGGCTGGATGAATGGACTATAAGGTGGATAGAAAGTTGGCTAGATTGTCGGGCTCAATGGGTGGTGATCAATGGTTCCATGTCTAGTTGGCAGCCGGTATCAAGTGGAGTGCCCCAACAGTCGGTCCTGGGGCCGGTTTTGTTCAATATCTTCATTAATGATCTGGAGGATGGTGTGGATAGCACCCTCAGCAAGTTTGCAGATGACACTAAACTGGGAGGAGAGGTAGATACACTGGAGGGTAGGGATAGGATACAGAGGGACCTAGACAAATTAGAGGATTGGGCCAAAAGAAATCTGATGAGGTTCAACAAGGACAAGTGCAGAATCCTGCGACTTAGGATGGAAGAATCCCATGCACTGCTACAGACTAGGGACCGACTGGCTAGGCAGCAGTTCTGCAGAAAAGGACCTAGGGGTGACTGTGGACGAGAAGCTGGATATGAGTCAACAGTGTGCCCTTGTTGCCAAGAAGGCCAATGGCATTTTGGGATGTATAAGTAGGGGCATTGCCAGCAGATCGAAGGACGTGATCGTTCCCCTCTATTCGACATTGGTGAGGCCTCATCTGGAGTACTGTGTCCAGTTTTGGGCCCCACACTACAAGAAGGATGTGGAAAAATTGGAAAGAGTCCAGTGGAGGGCAACAAAAATGATTAGGGGACTGGAACACATGACTTATGAGGAGAGGCTGAGGGAACTGGGGATGTTTAGTCTGCGGAAGAGAAGAATGAGGGGGGATTTGATAGCTGCTTTCAACTACCTGAAAGGGGGTTCCAAAGAGGATGGATCTAGACTGTTCTCAGTAGCAGAAGATGACAGAACAAGGAGTAATGGTCTCAAGTTGCAGTGGGGGAGATTTAGGTTGGATATTAGGAAAAACTTTTTCAGTAGGAGGGTGGTGAAACACTGGAATGCGTTACCTAGGGAGGTGGTGGAATCTCCTTCCTTAGATATTTTTAAGGTCAGGCTTGACAAAGCCCTGGCTGGGATGATTTAGTTGGGGATTGGTCCTGCTTTGAGCAGGGGGTTGGACTAGATGACCTCCTGAGGTCCCTTCCAACCCTGATATTCTATGATTCTATGAGATGGTCGAGTTCAGGATCCTGACACAGGGAAGAAAGGAGAGCAGCAGAATACGGACCCTGGATTTCAATGCAAGTGCTTTCTTCCCTGGATTGGCCTAGACTCAAAGCATTGCGCTTTTGAGGGCACATTGCCATTTGCCGCTCTCTAGTTGCGACAGAACACTGGATGTTTTGCTCGGGGGAATATATATCCCTAGCACCAGCATGTCTTAACGTATGTCAGAGATCTGGCCCCAACCTCCTTTAAGAGCTGATTGCAAAGCACCTCCTGAAATCGTTAGGTGTGAGGCCTACTGCCAAGATGCATTGCTCCACTGATTGTCCCTGATTGGAGTGCTGTGTCTGCAGCAGAGCAGCTGGGGACTCAATCAGCCTAGGGTGGGACAGGGAGCCTGCGAGGTGGAAGTTAATGGGCATTATAGCAATGTGTTTGGTGCAGCTTAGTTCTCCCTCCTCTGCATCTTGATTTAGTTGGGGATTGGTCCTGCTTTGAGCAGGGGGTTGGACGAGATGGCCTCCTGAGGTCCCTTCCAACCCTGATATTCTATGATCTCGCTGAATGGGTCCCAGCATGACAGATAGTGGTCTGTGCATGAGAGACCATAATTTGAGTCTGCCCCCTCACTGGGACTGGTGAGGGTAGAATCCATGATGGACTCTACTAAGCCCTCAGGTTCTGAGCAACAGGCACAATTACAAGGTGAACCCATAACACATGTTTTATTCAATCACAGGGAAGTCTTAGCAGGAGAAAATGATTCTGTCATCTCAATCGTACCTCCAGCCAGATTTCGGCTACTGTATGCCACTCACCACCTCTTCACTAGCAGAGGAGGAATGGCATGGACAAGACACGGTGCTTAATTTGTAATGAAAGAGGTGCTGGGGCTCAAGCCATTTTCTTACTTTCATAGAGACGTGGCAGGCCCAGAGGTGCCGGGGCTCCGAACTGCCTCGCTTTAGAGGTGCTGGGGCTCAGCCCTGGTACAAATTAAGCTCTGACAAAATACTGTTTACCCCTGGTCACTTAGGCCTGTCTACACAGCCCATGGCACCGACATTCCAGCAATGACTCACAGGGCTCGCGCTACCCCACTAAAAATAGCTGCATAGACATTGCGGCTCATGCTGGAGCGCTGGCTCTGAAGCCTAGAAAAAGGGTGGGCTTCAGAGCCTGAGCTACAGCCCAAGCTGCAAATTCCAAGTATTATCTACACAGCTATTTTTAGTGCAGTTAGCATGAGCTATCTATCAACAGAGGCTCAGAGGTTCATGGCTGCAGGCTGCTGTTGGCTACATAGACATCCCCTGAGATGCAC
This sequence comes from Chelonia mydas, assembly GCF_015237465.2. NCBI lineage: Eukaryota > Metazoa > Chordata > Testudines > Cheloniidae > Chelonia > Chelonia mydas. The sequence goes on along the minus strand of NC_051259.2, from coordinate 13,798,259 downwards.
CAGCTCAGAAGGGGGAGGGGTTTGCTGTTAGTCCTGCAACCCAAAAGTAGTGGTGATGGACGCCCTGGTCACTCACAGGTCTCACCTTCACTAGTTCTGGGGGACATTTTTTGACCGAAACATTTTTGGGGCAATAAAAGGCAGATTCAGTGACCCTGAAACATTTCACAAATTTGTGTCCATTTTGTCAAATTGCTTGGATAAAAAAATATATATATACATCCCCCCAAATCTGAAATATTTTGTTTCAACATTTTCAAAACAAAGATTTTGAATGTTTTGCTTTGGAATGACTTTGCATGTTGAAATTGCCTTTAATTTAAAAAAAAAAAACTTGTTAAAAAATTTCAAAAGGCTCAAAATCCAAAGGAGCTGTTCCATTTTGTTGGACCAAAAAATGTGGGTTTTTTGATCACTTTTTGATTCACTGAAAATTTTGAAAAAAAAAAAAAGTTTTTGGTTGGACCCAAAATGATCTTGGTTTTTTGGGTGGTGGGGGGAAGGGGTCAAGTGCCAGCAAACAAACAAAAAAAGAGAGAGAGAAAGAAACTAGAAAACTGTTGTCAGAACATTTTTGATTATTCACCTCCCAGCCCAGCATCCCATCTATTGATCATTCGGCCTCATGTTTGTGCTTTTTTTTAATGTAACGTGAATCCTTTTTATCTGTGGACACTGCTGAGCTGGATAAAGTGGGTAGGGAGAGAGCACCTACTACCAAAATCCAATTCATGGGTCCTTAGATTGGATTGAATAGGCAGGTATTAAAAGGCAGTCCAATCCCCATACCAATGCATGCAACCAAACCCCATCTAGCTGCCCTCCTCTCCAAACTTCAGTTCATTCATTCTTCAGCAGGTGCCAGCAAATACCAATTACAATCCCGGTTCTTAGCCTGCTTTGGGAACCGCTTGTAACAAAAGTTGACAAACACAGGAGACAAGGGCCAGAAGCCAATCCTGCAGTTCATTTAATAAAGGAATGAGAAGGAATGGGCAGTGTCAGAAAGTGAGACAGAGATGGATGGCTTGTTTAGCTGGGATCCCCAAATAGCAAACATAGGATGCTAATAAAAACAGGCTCATGTGTCTTGTTGAGACCCTTTTAAGTTCAGTCTGTCTGCACCATATGAGCTGGGCAGGTTTATATTCTGAGTCCTGTCGGGACAGAGATGGAACATTCAGAGGTAGGGCTGGAAGAATAGGTTTGGAAAATCAAAAATGGTAAATCTGCAGATCTGAAAATAGTAAAAGGAAATCCCTTTTCACTCAATGCAAAATTAACCCATGGAACTTATTGCCGCATGAAACTGTTGAGTCCAAGTGTTTAGGGGTGAGAGGTAGCATGTTTCAGAGGACAGGGCACTGAACTAAATTGCAGGAAACCTGAGATCTAACCTATGTACGGTACCTAGCACAATGGGGTCCTGATCTTAATTGGGGCTTCTTGATGCCACTGTAATATAAATAAAAATAAGCATTCAAAAATAAGATTAGATGTTTGTACAGATTATGAGTACATCCATACTGTCAGAGATATGAATACAACTTGTAAGGGAAATAAATGCAGGGCATAAGCCAAACACAAACTGATGGAAAGTAGGCAGCAACTTGACTTCCCTCTGGGCAGCCTATTCTATAATTCTCTATTATGGGGTTTCCATCACATTCTGAAGCAGCTGGTACTTGGCACTGTCTGAGACAGACTCCAGGCCTAACTGGAGCATGTGTCTGATTCATCTGGCAGTTCCTACAAAGCCAGTCAGCATCTTCACCAGTCCCTCAAAAATTTCCAGTAACTCTTTCCCGCCCCCTCCCGTGCTGTTCTCTGGGGAAGTGGGGCCACTGGAAGGGACTGGCACCATCTCAAAAGCAACCTTTTTCAGCTACTGTTCAGATCAGTGCTGATTTTTTTTTAAGCACCTAGATGGGAATCAGTGGCCAGAGCCAAATCAGAGCCCAATCATTTGCAGGCTCTGTGCATACACATGGTGAGAGACGGGTCCTGCTCAGAGCAGATCACAGTTAAATAGGCAAGACAGACAAAGGGTGGGAGTAAAGTCGGTCAGAAAATGTTTTTTTGTTCCAATTGAATTATTTTTTTTGCCAAAAAGTCACAACAAAAACTGAAATATTTGGACTGAAAACCAAAAACTTTTCAGTTTTGGAGCATTCTGGTTTTTTAAAAAAGTTGAAATTAGAGGCAGGAAGTTGATGCTTTGTGAGAAAATTCATTTAGTCAGAAACCCAATTTTCTACCAAAAATGTGCTTTGATAAAAAAGTTTCAGCCAGCCATTGTTGAGAGATAGGAAGGATCCTTCCTTTTACAGAGGGATGGTTAAAGTAAGTCACACAAGGAGGGGGCGGTCTCACTATAGCAACCAAGAAGGAGGGGCAACTATTGGGGAGCAGGAGGTACCATCTGCTTTTAGCACTTTCCCTCCTCTCCTTACTCTAACCCCTACAGATGGAGAACTGAGGAACAGAGAGATCAAGTGATGTGGCCAAGGTCACACAGGGAATCTGTGACAGAACCAGGACCAGAACCCAGATCCAGGGCTAAGACCACTCATGTGGAATCATTCAAACCTTCGCACTCTGCAGATGAAGCTAGTGAGATATTTGGTCTGGCTTTTCTCTCAGGGAGACAGTGTTTCCTAGTAGATAGAGCACTGGCCTGTGATTAAAGAGACCTGGGTTCTAGCCCCAGCTCTGCCACTAGCCTCCTCAGTTTTTCCATCTGTAAAATGGGAATAATAATACTGACCTTCTTTGTAAAGTACTTTGAGGTCTACTAAAATGAAAAGGGCACAGTGCTGTTATTGCACCATAAACTCTGGCTCCATTTTGCTTCTCTATCTAATTTCCCAAATATTAATCATGTGCCCATCACCCTGGTATCTGGGCACCTGGTATCCCAGCTGTACAGAGGCTGTGAGTGGGAGTGTACACACACCTGACAGGGTTTTTGTGGCTGCACACTCAGGAGGAGGAGCAAAGGAGCTGAAAAAGATAAGCATTAGAAGGGACTTGATAGAGGCGTTTAAGATTGCAAAGGGTGGGATGAAAACTGATAGTTTTCTGTGTTTTACCTTGTCCAGTAATGCAAGAACAGAGGTCACCACATGAAATTAACAACCAGTACATTTAGAAGCAATAAAAGGCCATTCATCTTCCAACCATGTGCAGCCAGGCTGTGTGATTCATTGCCACAGCGGGTCAGAGAGTCAAAGGCTGCAGCTGGATTTAGAATCATAGAATATCAGGGTTGGAAGGGACCTCAGGAGGTCATCTAGTCCAACCCCCTGCTCAAAGCAGGGCTGATCCCCAATTAAATTATCCCAGCCAGGGCTTTGTCAAGCCTGACCTTAAAAACTTCTAAGGAAGGAGATTCCACCACCTCTCTAGGTAACGCATTCCAGTGTTTCACCACCCTCCTAGTGAAAACGTTTTTCCTAATATCCAACCTAAACCTCCCCCACTGCAACTTGAGACCATTACTCCTTGTTCTGTCATCTACTACCACTGAGAACAGTCTAGATCCATCCTCTTTGGAATCCCCTTTCAGGTAGTTGAAAGCAGCTATCAAATCCCCCCTCATTCTTCTCTTCCGCAGACTAAACATCCCCAGTTCCCACAGCCTCTCCTCATAACTCATGTGTTCCAGTCCCCTAATCATTTTTGTTGCCCTCCGCTGGACTCTTTCCAGTTTTTCCACATCCTTCTTGTAGTGTGGGGCCCAAAACTGGACACAGTACTCCAGATGAGGCCTCACCAGTGTTGAATAGGGGGGAAAGAACACGTCCCTCGATCTGCTGGCAATGCCCCTACTTATACATCCCAAAATGCCTTTGGCCTTCTTGGCAACAAGGGCACACTGTTGACTCATATCTAGCTTCTCGTCCACTGTAACCCCTAGGTCTTTTTCTGCAGAACTGCTGCCTAGCCAGTCGGTCCCTAGTCTGTAGCAGTGCATGGGATTCTTCCGTCCTAAGTGCAGGACTCTGCATTTGTCCTTGTTGAACCTCATCAGATTTCTTTTGGCCCAATCCTCCAATTTGTCTAGGTCCCTCTGTATCCTATCCCTACCCTCCAGCGTATCTACCTCTTCTCCCAGTTTAGAGTCATCTGCAAACTTGCTGAGGGTGCAATCCACACCATCCTCCAGATCATTTATTTATAAAAGGTCTGGCTAATGTTACGACTAATAACCACATTTGTAGCAAGGGAGGTTCAGAGAGGGGTGATCAAATACAATGTCTCCAAGAATTAATGGATTGCAGCAGTGGGGCAGGAATAGGTTTCCCCATCCCACTCACAGACAGATGTACACAACTGGGCAATGTGATATTATGGGGAAGTTTGCCAGTATCTCTATGCAGGTCTGACACCAGACTAGATGGCCCAGCAACCTGATGTGATATTAGCAAATCTTGTTTTTCTGATTGAAATCAGATTTACATTCCTAGGTATCTATGAAGATATTCAGGGCCTACGGACTATAGCTGGTTGAAAAATTTGCATCAACACTTTTTTTTAAACTGGATTTTTGAAGAAATGGACATTTTCACAAGAAAATGTCCATGTTGGTGAATTTTTGTATTATTATTTTTAAATAAAAACAAAGAAAACCTCAACGTTCTGGGGTTTCTATTCAGCCAAAAAAAGGTTGGTTTTCATTCTTTTAAAAAGCAATTATGAACCTCCCCTTCCCTCCCCCCCAAAAAAATCACCACAAAACCCATTTCCCTTTAAATGTTTCATGGAAAATAAGCCACATTTTTCACCAACCTTGCCAAGGGGAATTACTAACAGATTCTAACCATGGGGCAACCTTTAGTCCCATTACAATTCCTCTGTCTCATAAATCACAGACTCTTGTCAATTTCTGAACTTTGCTTTTGAAGACTTGCTAGTTGCCAGGTCTACAGCTCTGATACATAGGGCCTGTGAACTCTGTAGACTCCAGTCCCCAAAAGGAACAATTACCCCCTTGTGATGGGTTCCCCTCTGGGTGCTACCTGGAACTGGGGTACCACTGAGCCCCCTGACCCACAAGCCTGGGCTCCCTGTTACACTGTGCTGCTGTGACAAGCTGCAAAGCCCTCCAGGCTCCAGCCTTCACTTTCACCAGCATACATACAGACAGGGACACACCCAGCTGCAGTTACATGCAGGCACTCTGCCCAGCCCCTGCATAGGAAGGCCACACTAGGGCAACTATCAGCTCCTCAGGCACTCAGCCCCTCTGAAGTATAAACCCAAAATTATACTGTCTTGTGCTACACAGGGAACTGTACAGCGTAAGCTCATAAAATTCACCCCCTTCCTCAATGTGGAGAGGAATATCCAACAGCCTTTTGTCCTTGAGTTATGATTCCCACACACTGGTTTAGATAAAGCAAAAATAAGTAAGTTATTATAAGTGATAGCAAACAGATCAAAGTAGATTACATAGCAAATAAACAAAAAACGCAAACTAAACTTAACATACTAAATAGATTGGATATGAATAGCAGATTCTCACCCTAAGTGATGATACAAGCAGGCTGCAGATTCTTAAGGGGCAAGCTGCACTTGCTTACAGCTTGGAATACCCTGGTGTTCTATTCACAGGCTAAAAATCCCTTTAGCCTGGGACCATCACTTCCCCCGGTTCAGTCTTTGTTTCTCAGGTGTTTCCAGGTGTGTTTCTGCAGGGAGAGTGAGTTCCCATCATGATGTCATTTCCCCCTTTTATATCTTCTTCCCACTTGCTGGAAAGCTCTTTTCCTGTGACCTGGGTCAAACAGTTCCTACTGTGTTGTGCTATCTCTGAGGGGTTTCTATTGTGCATAGTGCCTGGGGTAATCCTTGTGCTTGTGTGTATTTCCTCAATAAGCCATTAACAGTGTTTGGCTTTTTGACTGTTGTACCTGAAAGGCTGCTTATGGGTGTTTTCAACCTCACAACATTTCAGTAACACATACATAGCCAAACTCCATAATTTCACATATGATGATAGCACATACAAGCCAATGTGATATTAATGGTTAGAAGATCCAGACGTTTAGAATGATACCTCACAAGTCATACTTTGTGCAAAACATATCCTAGTTACATGACAGTAGTGAATAAGGGGGTGCCAGGGTGTCACACCTCCCCCTCTTAGTTTGCTGCAGGAGTGTTACCCACTGACTAATGTGAAGGCAGTGCACCCAATGCTCTCTTTAGGTTTTAGCCTTATAACTTCCAAGCGTTACCAAACATTGTAGTGTCACCCATAGGTGTTCTTTTGGCTTCCACCTCTCTTTATTTCTTGGCCTTGGTGCTTCCTCTTTCTTCCTCCTGTGTTCAAAGGTACAGCAAGATGCTCCCTGGCCCAGGGCAGAGCAGAGAGAAGTGTCAGGGAGATGTGAACATCCATCCTGCTCTGCAGCAACTTCCCCTCCCATTGATCATCACCCATGCTCCAGGCCCACAGCTAATCAGCAGTAAGGGGCTGGGTGGCTGAAAATATGTCCCCCCTGCTCTGTGCCTGATCCACAGAATATGTGTGTCTGTTACAGTTCCCAGCTACAGCGCCTGTCTTTATAGCTCAAGCTTTAGAGACTCCTGCTTTCCGTTCTGGAGGGCCACGATAAGGGGTGTTACATATGCAGTTATTGCTAAAGCAGGGGCAGAGATGGGGGGAAGCCCGTTCCTGAGTGACAGCTGGGGTCCCCTTAGTAGGTCAGACCCTCGATGACTCACCCCACTGTCCCTTTGTAAGTGCTCCTGGCTAGTTGCTCGTGTGCCTGCCTGCTTCTAACTGAGCCTAATGCGATACCAAACCTTCTCACGCTGAATAGCAAAGGGTTGGAAAAAAAGCCCTTGAGGATCCTGTCTTCCTGAAAATTGCTTCAGTCTCCCTGTAGAGAGATGACATTGTATGGGGCCGTATGGCCAGCCAAGGTCTCTTGGCTCTATGCAGGAGGGGAAAGGCTGTTCATCCAGGAATGGCATTTTCTGAAAAGTTACAAAGAACCTCAAGAAACGGGGGGTTGAAGCTTCCCTCCCGGAGGAAAGCTCCTTATTTCAAGTAGGTCATTTTAGCAAGGGCCTTGTTAATGCCAGTGATTACAGTCAGCAGCTGCGTGTACAGTGACCACAGGCAGACAGCACTTAAGGTCTGATCACCACTGAGCTTTTTTACCTTGAAAGGGAAATGTTGATTCCTGTGAGTACAATGGCTGGCATGTTTTAACACAGGAGTATTACTTAGCTCCTACATGGTGCTTCTTACCCCTGATGTCAAAGCACTTCTAAAGGAAAGTGTCATCTTCCTCTTTTACAGATGGGGAAACTGAGGCACAAAAAAAGCGGACATGACTTGCCCAAGGTCACCTAACAGGTCAGTGGCAGAAGTAAAGTGCAGGCTATTGGTTCAGTGCATTATCCATTGGGCCATATGCAGAGAGTGTCTTGACTAGGATAAAGGGTATGTCTAAACTAGAAGGATGTCTACACTGCATTTGGATTTTGCAGCATGGGTAGGCATAGCAGCACTAGCTTTAATCTTGCTAGCTTGGCTAAAAATAACAGTGAAGGCACAGTGGCGTGGCCTAGAAAATAGGCTGTCCATGCATGCCCAGTTATCCCGGGTATGTATGCACATTGCAAGCCTGTGCTAAACCTGGGCCAGTGTAGCTTCACTGCTATTTTCAGCCACACTAGCTTGGTACAGCTTAGTTTCAGCCACACAGCAAGCTACCTGTGCTACAACCACACCTCCAGCTGACCCGAGAATTTTTTAACTCAGGCTAATTGATTGCCAATTAATACAAGTAGCTAACAGGTTTGCATATGCTAGTGTGGCCATGTTTGTTCCAGGACTCAAACGTTGGTTGATTGCCCTACCCTAGAATGAATGTTTGAGGACTATGCAGACTAGCATGTACAAATGTGCTAGCTTGAGTTGAAAACAACCTCTAGTTCGAACCAGAGCTGGATTTTTCAGTTCACTGGCAATTTCAGAACGTTGGAGGGAAAATTGTTTCATGTTGAACTGAAAATGTTTAGAATTTTTGATGAATTGAAAAGCAAATGCAAACTTGTTTCAGGTCGAAATAAATGTTTTTGTTTGACCAGAACCATGATGTCTAGTTTTCATTTTGAGCATTTTTATGGTTTTGAATTTTTCAAAATAGAATGAAAGGAAATTTTGAATTGAAACATTGTTTTGAACTGAAATAAAAAACATTTTGTTTAAAAAATGTCAAGTGACAGTGAGGTTTTCTTGGATTTTTTTTTCTAAACAAACAAATTGGTGAAACTGACCCAAATTTGCAGACCGTTTCGGTGTCACTTAATCTGCATTTTTCACCAAAAAAAAAAAAGTTTTGTTAATAAATTTCATCCAGTTCAAGTCATGTTGTAAAATTCTATTGTAAACAGGGCAGGCAGGCTTTTAACCTGTGCTAAAATGGTCATGTTGACACCTAGTGGAGAGGTAATATGTTCTCAAAACAAACCTTTACATCTGAATCACGACAAAGCCAAGAACTGTGGGGTAGGTAACTGCATTTTTTCTAATAGGCTTAAATTTATAGAATCCTAGAATTTAGAAACCTAAAATTTGACCTATTAAAGAGATGTGGAAGAAGGGTGAGAGCAAGATGGGAAAATAGGGCAGCTGTGAGATTCAGGCTGGGATCCTAATCAGCCTCCTCCAGTTTTTAGGGGTGTTTTGATCTCAGGTTTTGGATCAGGTCCATCTCTAGTGAACTGAAATCCAAAGGCCAGTCCCACAAACACTTATGAACATGTGTAACATTACTCACTTGCGCAGTCCCATTGACATACTGTTCTTAACTCACATCAGGTCTGTGCAAACCATGAAATACAAAGCCAGGAGATACAGCTGTCGATCTATATTTTCACTATCTCCTGGGTTTGTATTTCAGGGTTTGCACAGACCTGATGTGAGTTAAGAACTTTAACCAGGGAATCAAGGAACCTTTTTCACACCGAAGTGCACTGGGAGCTACGTCCTGAACCTTGATTTAATACCTTGGAGCCAGTTTTGTTTCAAAGTGGCAGTGGGCTACTGCTGAACATTATATTCTCATCCAGCTAATTTTGGATTCCCATGAGCCCACAGCCAATGAACTCAGATAGAACTCACATGGTTTATTCATTACACAGATCTATATAATTCTACCCCTGGGGACTGTCTCCTTAGAATACACTATAACTTTCTCAAGGCACGGAGAGAAAACTGCAGGCTTGCTATTATCTCTGTTTCACCTTCTGAGAACCACCCACTAGTGGCAGCAGCTTCAGAATGGGAGAGAGAGATTGTGGGTACATCTACCTTGGAGCTGGAGCTGTGATCAAGCTTGGGCACTAAATTAGCAACATAGCTGCAGCTGCACAGATGGTGGAACAGGCTCGTTGCCCTGAATACGAACTAAGGGTTTCAGACAGGATAGTACTTGGGGTGGCTAGATTGTCCTGGTACCCATTCAGCCAGCTCGACCCCACCTAGCTTGGGTCCATGGACCTGAGCTGGAAATTACACCGCCGACCCCAGCCCAGCCGTACCCTCTGATACTGTGTAGCTTGGCCTGATTCTGAGTGTTTGTGGATGACAAACCTCCACCCGAAATCAGGCACAGCAGGAAACTGAACCGGGGTCTCCCACATCCCAGGCCAGTCCTCTTGCTCAGAACCCTGCCCCGCAAGGTTTTCATCCAAACCAATCCATCTCTGTGAAACGTTTCAGCTTCAACGAAACAGCACAGTGTACAGAAATTTCATTTAAGAGAGAATGCACTACAAAAAGAAAGCATGCAGCCATGGCTTAGCTTACACAAGCATCTACATATTTTGGATGTTTACCCTCAAGCTATCTGAGCTCTTCTCTTGGGTTTGCAAAAACATATTGAAAATCTCCTGAGAACAGGTGTTATCATGTTTCAGAGTGGCAACCGTGTTAGTCTGTATCCGCAAAAAGAAAAGGAGGACTAGTGGCACCTTAGAGACTAACCAATTTATTTGAGCATAAGCTTTAGTGAGCTACAGCTCACTTCACGAAAGCTTGTGCTCAAATAAATTGGTTAGTCTCTAAGGTGCCACAAGTCCTCCTTTTCTTTTTGGTGTTATCATGGGGATTTTAAGCTCATTCCTTTCCAGAACAGCTTTTCTCATGGTATTTTGGCACTTTCAGTTACAAACAGGCACTAGAAGTGAAAAAGATGCTCCTAGCTGCAATTCTCTGTGCAAGGGACTAGCACAAGCTCTATGCAGGCAAGGTCATTCCGGTACAAATAGAAAAGTATTAATACTCTCTTACAAAGAACTGGTCAGACCTCATCTGGAATGCTGCATACAATTCTGGGCACCCATGTTCAAGAAAGATGAATACAAACTGGATAAGAGCAGAGAAGAGCTACTAGGATGATTGGGATAGAGAGCTGATCTGGCTAGAGAAGACTAAAATGTTTGGCTTGTTTACCCTAGCAAAACAAAGGCTAAGAGGTTATCTGATTGCTCTCCATAATACAGCAGAGGAGTACATGTTTGGGAGTGAGAAGAGGTATTTAAGCTGAAGGACAGTGCTGGCACAAGAACAAATGGATGTAAATTGGCCATGAATAACATTAGGCTGGAAATTAGATGGGGGTTTCTAACCATCAGAGGAGTGAGATTCTGGAACAGCCCCCCAGTAGGAGTGGCAGGAGCAATCAACCTAATAAGATGGAGTTTGATACGAATATGAGCAGGATAAGATGGCCTAGGACAGAGGTGGGCAAACTATGGCCCGCGGGCCACATCCGGCCCGCAGGACCATCCTGCCCGGCCCCTGAGCTCCCAGCCAGGGAGGCTAGCCCCCGGCCCCTCCCCCACTGTCCCCCCTCCTCTGCAGCTATGCCACCACACAGGCAACATGGCTTGTGCCCACCCACCTCGTGCCCACCCACTTCCCAGGCTTTCCAATAAGCCTGTCCTGCCACTCTGAGCAGCCTGGTAAGGGCGGGAGGGGGTTGGATAAGGGGCAGGAGGTCCCAGGGGGCAGTCAGGGGACAGGGGGCGGTTGGATGAGGCAGAGGTGGTCAGGAGACAGGGAGCAGGGGGGGTTGGATGGGGGGGTCTCGGGGGTGGGGGGGTCCTGGGAGGGGGGGACAAGGAGCAGGAGGCAGTTAGGGACAGGGGTCCAGGGAGGGGTGGTCAGGGGATGGGTTGGGGGTCCCAGGGGGCCTGTCAGCGGGCAGGGGTGTGGATAGGGCTCGGGGAAGTCAGGGAGCAGGGGGGGTTGGATTGGGGGTGAGGTCCTGGGAGGGGCGGTTAGGGGTGGGGGTTCCAAGAGGGGGCGGTCAGGGGACAAGGAGCAGAGGGAGTTGGATGGGTCGGGGGCAGTCCGGGGGCGGGAAGTAGGAGCGGGCAGTTAGGGGGCGGGGGCCAGGCTGTTTGCGGAGGCACACCCTTCCCCACCCAGCCCTCCATATCGTTTCACAACCCTGATGTGGCCCTCGGTCCAAAAAGTTTGCCCACCCCTGACCTAGGATAACAGGGGACTGGACTCAATGACCCAGGAAGTCACTTCCGGTCCTATGTCCTTATGCACCACCTGAGTCTCTCAAGTGGATAGTGAGCAAAGACCCCAAGATTTTGCCTTTGCATCTCTGAGTTGAGACACCATTTTCCATCCTCTGAATCCCTGTCCTGGAGGACAGTCACCCCTGCCTGACAGAATTATCGCCCCAAGTTAATTATAGCTGCCAAGACAAAGAGCAAAACAATAAGATTATCATGAATTATGAATGTTGGATGAATCGTGCAAATTCATTCCTTTGCTAATAAAACATGCAGGGGTGGGGGGGGAACGCAATTAAGTTTAATAACTTCAGTGCATCAAAAGCGAAGTTATGAGGGACTATTTATCACAGAGGTCCTGACAGTAAATGCAAAATGAAGTAAAATGCATTCTCCATAAGCAGTGTGAACTTTATCTGTTTGTTTGTCATTAAATCACCTATCCCAGGCCTTGTTCATTGCTCACCTGTGATTTTGATGGACGATGACCCATAAACTGCCATTCAAGATGCTGTGAAATTATATCACGCCTTACGACTGCAGTGCTTCTTGTTCACCTACGCTGGATTAAACTCACCGCTCAGTCCTTATTCTGTGTTTACGCTAGCCTTATTCAGATAAACGTAGCAGCACACTCAATGGGTGTTTTGCATGATTATGGGCTGAGGGCCCAGTCCTGTAAACTCTTACTACAGACGAATGGGAGACTGCTCCTGGTAGTATGAACCATGCTGGTTCTTGTGCCACCACCTTTGCCCAGCCAATTTTACCAGGATGTGTTCTTGCAAGAAAGCTAATTTATTCAGTGACCAGTTCCATATGGCTGCCCAGTCCCCAATATCATAGGTGTGGCCAGAGGAAAGAGTGTGTGACCAGGTCAGCCTTGCATCCCAGTGATCGGTGGCTGCTTTGGAGCCACTGGTATAAATTCCATCAAGCTGCTCTAGTTCATTCCGGGAGCATCCCCCCATGCTCAGATGGCTCCAATTCAGATATTTTGGGGGTGGGGGGACCCCATTTTGGTCCCTGCTCATCACCCCCTCCTTTTCCCTTAGGGACCCTGAGTTTCCCTCGACCGGGAGCCCCCCCCCCTCTCTTACCCACGCAGCACATGAGCCCGTCTCATGAGGAGTCCAATTCTCAGCAGACTCCCCTGTGCTCCACTTAGGGCTGCCAACTTGCTACTCACACAAAACCGAATGCCCTTGCCCCACCCCTCCTCTGAGGTCCCGCCCCTGCTCACTCCATCACCCCCTCCTTCTGTCACTCGCTCTCCCCACCCTCACTCATTCGCTCATTGTCACTGGGCTGGCTCAGGGGTGAGGGCAGGAGGGGATCAGGGCTCTGGCTAGGGGTGCACTCTCTGGGGTGGGGCCAGATATGAGGAGTTCAGGGTTCAGGAGAGGGTCAGGGGTGCAGGATCCAGGTGGCACTTACCTCAAGCAGCTTCTGGAAGAGCAGCATGTCCCCACTCCGCCCCTCTGGCTCCAGTGCAGAGGCGCGGGTAGGCTGCTCTGTGCGCTGTCCCATCCGCAGGTGCTGCCCCCGCTGGCACCGCCCCCACAGCTCCCATTGGCCATGGTTCCCGGACATACGGTACCCCCTAGCTGCCCCTACACATAGGAGCCGGAGGGGGAACATGCCATTGCTTCAGGGAGCCTGCCTTAGCCCTGCTGCGCCACCAACTGGACTTTTAATGGCCCGGTCAGCGGTGCTGACTAGAGTCACCAGGGTCCCTTTTCGACCGGGCGTTCTGGTCAAAAACCGGACACCTGGCAAGCCTAGCTCCGCTGCACAGGGACACACTCACCATGCGGCCAGTCACAACACCAGTTGGCCCAGCTGCCCCTCATCTAGATGGAGGGGTGGCCAGGTCAATTGTCAGTGACATTGTGACCCACAGTTGGAGCGATGCTCTGGACCGCTGCAACACCAGTTGTACTGATTTGGTACAGGACCACTGCTTAAAAGTGGTTAGGCCATGGACCCCCCGGCTCTGTGGCATATAGAACTTTGAGCAAGTGCAAAAACCTTGAGGGGAGGGGGAGCCATCTGCCCTTCAATCACCACCACACACAAACTGCAGTTGATGCCACTGCTTTGTTTGGTAGTGAGTATTTGCAGAACTAGCCCCCAAATACAGACTCCAGGATTTGGCCTCATTTTTCTTCCAGGGATCTGTGGGTTCATAGTCCTTCTTGTAGACCAGGAGTCCTCAAACTGTGGGGGAGCAAACATGGGTCTGGAGGTCATGAATACCACCCTCCCTTTTCCTAGTCCTAAATGGGAGGGGGGTCCTGGAAAGATCCCAGCTAGATCAGAGAGGGATCCCCAAGGGGCCCTGGTACGAAGAAGAGAACTGCTGTTGCAGAGCGCTGAGCCGGGATCATGTCTGGAAAATGTAGATGTGCCTCACATAATGAGCAGCCCTAGCAATAAAGAGCAAGGGGAGAAGACAAATAAACAACAAATGCAGATCATATTGGCAGGTTTGCCTCTACCTAGATTTATTTTTAACCTTCGTGGCCCTTTGATAGAGTTGGGACACCAGGCTTCTGAACTCCCCAGTCCAGCCACACGTTCCCAGCTCTCCTTAATGCAGAAGAGGCAGTTAAAAAACATACAGAGCCATGATGTGCAGTGAGATATTCTCCCACGGCTTCGTTATTGATCCAGTCGAAGTGGCTGTCAACTACGCCTTTGCAGAGAAGCCTCAAGCTGCATTGATTTGTATTGCAATTAATGTTCAAAGCATTTATCTGTGTGAATGGAGTCTAAGTACCGTAAGACACATTTGCAGACAGGTTAAAGCAGCATACACGTGTTTGGAAAGCAATTCTCCCCTGAACTCAAACTCTGCTCAGTGCAGGGTGGGGTGGAAGTGGATTCTGGTTCCTTGATTTTGACCTGGCCTGGCCCCAGCACCAATGGACTTGTCTATGCCTCAGTTCCCCACCTGCAGCATGGGGATAATGGTACTTGCTTACATCACAGGAGTGCTGGGAGGCTAAATTCATTAACAGAAGCTACAGTGATAGAAGCCTTTTTTTAAAAAAAAACTTTTTAAAATTGTTTTGATATAAAATATAAACCCATAATGAAGCAAAACATAGATAAATGCATGCACAAGATGCAAATAGCATCTAAACAACACAATTCAATGTTCATTATTTGCAAAACCAAAACAAAATAAACAAGCCTGAGCGCACAGACGTCATTCAGGGCACCAGTTATTAAAGTGACTACACAGACAATAAGTGAGAACTTAATCTGTGAGTACTGGGGACTACTATATACTAAAGTGCAAAAGAATGCTGAAGTTTCATGTGTTACCAGATCTATTTTTTCCAAGCGTTTCTATTAGACAGAATCATAAGTAAAGCAGATCTTTTTTTTCCATTTAAATAATTTTTTTATTATTAAAAATTTCTTTTTGACTAAAACAAATGTTTTCATTTTGGTCAGTTTTCTTTTTCCTGAAAAACCAAAACTGATTTTTTTTTGGTTAAAAATTGGGTTTTTTTGGTTCAAAAATCAAAAATCTGTTTTTATTTTTTTGAAAACAATCTTTTCACCAAGCTGGTTCTGAGTTGGTTTTGGTTTTGTGGATAAAAAAATAAAATTAAATTGTGGGAAATTTTAAAAATAACAGTTATTTATCCGATGAAGTGAGCTGTAGCTCACGAAAGCTCATGCTCAAATAAACTGGTTAGTCTCTAAGGTGCCACAAGTACTCCTTTTCTTTTTAGTTATTTTTTGGAAATTTCCTACAAAAAAGAAAAGGCATTGATCAACCAGCTGTACTTATAAGCACTAGATAGGCAGGTCTGAAGTGGTGTTGTAGCTGTGTTTGTCCCAGGATATTAGCGAGACAAGGAACAAAGAATTCATTCAAATAAATGGAGATTTTCTGAGAACTTTTCAGTGAAAAACCCAAAATGTCAGTTTTTGAAAAATCAATAAAAGTTTTTCTGGGAAACACATTGGAAAGTTGTTGGTTTTTTAAGCATTTTCCTTTAGAAACAAGGTCATTTTTGTTGTTGGAAAACAAGCATTTTGAATGGAAAAATTGGGACCAGTTCTATGAATAAAGTTTGGAGGTGAATTCTTATAACATCTGTCTTTGAGGATTGTTCTTTATACCCTGGGAAAGCAGAGAAGTGGGTGGACAGAATGCAAAATTCAAAAGTGAGACTGCAAACATCTTTCTTCCTTTTTTCATTCACAAAAGAGAGGCAAACGGGATTCTGGTGCATGTGCTCCATTTGTTTCTAAACACAGAACAGTGTATTTGAAACCATGCGCTCCTTGAAGATTTTGCACTACCCAGTACGTAGTGCAATCTGGAGGCTTCTTTCAGGAAGGCAGTGACTTTCTACAGGAACTCAGTGTTACCCAGGGGCAGTCAGATACAAGAAATCCCCTGCTTGATGGAAGAAATATTACAGGAAACATGATTTCACTAGGAGGCTGGTAAAGCACTGGAATGGGTTACCGAAGGAGATGGTGGAATCTCCATCCCTAGAGGTTTTTAAGCCCGGCTTGACAAAGTCCTGGCTGGGATGATTTAGTTGGGGCTGGTCCTGCTTTGAGCAGGGAGTTGGACTAGATGACCTCCTCAGGTATCTTCCAACCCTAATCTTCTACGATTCTACAGACTGCAAGAGTGAAGTTCCAAATGTATCTATGATGCTAAGACAGAACATTAAGGTTACAATAACGTACAGCTGAATTGTACACCCACATGAAGGGAAAGAAACCCCATAGTGTTTGGTACTAAATTCTGTATGGTACAGCAGTTTCCAATGACTTCACAGATACAGACAATGGGAGTGAAATTCAGATCCCAACTAAGTCAGTAACAAAAATCCCAGTAAAAAGAAAAGGAGTACTTGTGGCACCTTAGAGACTAACAAATTTATTTGAGCATAAGCTTTCGTGAGCTACAGCTCACTTCATCGGATGCGGATACAGACTAACACGGCTGCTACTCAAAAATCCCAGTGACGTCAGTGAGGCCAGGAATTTACTCTGCAGTTGTGAGTTCAACTACAGCTACAATTCAAGACCTTCAGAAGCACTGGCCTGTTCCCTGTCGATTGCTTATTAGGTGGCAGTGCTACACACGTACCCCCTCCGGTACATGACAGGCTTACCAGTAAGCACTGATGGCCTGTTCCACAGCTCCTTTTCACCAGCTATGCCAAGTCATCAGTTCACCAGGAAATGCTCCCCAGGTCAAGGACTCCCTAAACCCGACACAGAGATAGCACTGTCAGGGCTCCACCAGCTCCAGAGTTGGGCACAGGAGCCTGGCACAGGGTAGCTGGTCCCCGTGGATAGACTCAGCCCAGCTCACTGGGACCAGGCCAGGTGAACCCAAACCAGCTAATTGAAGAAGGCTGAGCTATACCTGGGCCTATAAAGGGCTGCTAGATGGCAGCGGGGAAGGAAGCATTGGAACAGGCTTAGCCCCAGGGAGGGCAAGCCACACAGGAGTGGAGATGAAGCTAGCAGTTGTGGTTGGTGTTGGTCCCTAGAGCAAAGGACTCAGGGAAGCAGCCCTGTAGCTGCTGCTCCAGGATGGGAGCTATGCTGACTGAGGCCGCCAGGAGCAGGAGGACCAGACACCTCTGGGAGGGGTGGTCCTGGAGCTTCGAGCCGAGATAAGTCTATTTTCTGTTTGTTTGATAATTTCTGCTTAAAGAAATAAACCTCCTTGAAAAGACTGAGCCTGGCACCACATCCTGTGGAGCTGGGCAGAAGCCATGGCTGGGTGACAGGGCCGTTCTGCAATAGAGACTGGCTAGGGGGTTGCTGGAGTACAGAGGGTGGTTTGGGGATGGGAGGGAGTGTGGCTTGGACACACCTGTAGCCAGGTCACTTTATGCCCCTACATATCACCATAGCAGGTTTGTAGCAGAGGTGCAATTTAGGAGAGCCCCAGGAGTGACCGTAACTAGTGCCAGGGGGTCTCCCCAGCTTCCAGCAGCCTCTGAATTAGGGAGGTGCACACTTCCCTTCATCCCCACTCTGCAGAGGGAATCTGCCCTGGAGCAAAGTTTGTCTTGAACTCAGTTTCCTGCATTTGCTACTTAATCTGTTTGTTTTTTTCTCTCTCCCTCTCTTCATGCACTCGGTGTTTAATGACTGCTCTAAGCATTCAGGCATCATGAGGCTTCAAAAGTTCTAACATCCAGTGCATTTAAAACACCAATAAAAAAATTACAGCCTGGAGGCAAACCCATTTTATTTTGTCATAAATGGACAGCGTGACACACAGAATAAAAGCACTTGACAAGTGGAGCAGTCAGAAAGGGGGGTGGGGAAAGCTGCAGGAGGATCTTATTTGCAGAACTCAAGGATTGAACATGCTGCAGAAACTTCTTTAATTTTATTCTGATTAACAAAAAACAAACCAAGGTAAGCAATACACATTCATGCCCTGTCTCCCAGTTCTTTGCCTAAGTTATTTTTCTTATCTTTCAATTGCTTAGGAAATGGTTCTTGAAATCTATATCCTAGGAGGGGTGGCTTCCTAACTAATTGTTACACAATGGGTGAGAAAAGTTACTCGTTTTTCACTCTTTCCACATTCCCCCCACAATTTGTAAAAATAGGTTTACTTGTAGTTCATTATTTGGCCACTTGATGGCTGTGTGCTGTAATGTGTTTGGCCCCCAATAAACAAAGGAGAGAAAGCTAGAACTCAAGCTGGGTGAAGCTGGTTTGTTTATGTCCATTTCGCTTGTTAAATACTCCTGTTTAAGGAGCTCTTTGATTCAATGGAAAGTGAGATGTTGGGGCCAGCCAGAACTCTCATTCTGGCACTGCTGGTTAATAGTTCTAATCCTCTGACAAGCTGTGGGAAAGGAGGTATCCAGGACAAAACAGGTAAGGAGGAACTTTCCCTTCTCACCCATGGAATGGCAGGAGATCTGCTCCACAGCCCCAATTCCAGTCAGCCCCAGGATTGCAGTAGCCTCTGTGCCCCTTGCAGCCTTACACAATATGGAGCAATGGCGCATTCCCATATCTCCCTGCCCTCAAATCTCTGCTGCACATTGCTACCCCTTTTCCACTCTTGCAACCACTCCACCCTGATGCAGACCCTAGTTTCCTTGGTTGCAATGAGCCTTAAACTAAAAGTGCCAAGTATCTGCATATTGACCATGATTATTTTCATGACTCTTACATGTGGCTATTGGGCTCTTTTTCCTTTCAGTGATTACCTCATAGAACAAGCCACTTTTGGGGACATGCTTACCTGCCCCCTCTGTTCCCACTCTATTCCTCCCTACCCCAAAGCTCCAGCCACCCTTGTCACAATTAACTTCCAAACAAGGACTACCGCGGTTGGAGTTTCTCTTCTCATCTCACAGATGGAGCCTTTACCTGAGGCTGAGGTCCCTGTGGTGAAGGTGCCCTTGTCTGACTCCGACTCCCCCAGCCAATGGATTTCTCTTTTGCTTGTGGTGCCTTTGTGGCAATTTCTTTCATGCTTCTCTGCAATATACATTGTTAGGACACATTTATATCCCAATAGCCGTGCTGGGCTTTGGATGCTATTGTAAGTGGGGGAATGGTCCTGCTATTGTGGGGAACTTTCCTGGCTTATACACTACCCTGGGGAAATGGGCTAGTGAAAGGATCTGAGTCCTCGCTCCCACTCCCTTTACCCAGAGGCCTGCCTGACCTCGAGGGCTCCCCTTCCACTCTCCTGTGTGGCAGAGTCCGCATCACCCCAACAAGGCTGGGCCCAGGATTCCTGTGGGGCTCGACCCCCAACCTTGCTCCGGTCACTCAGGGCAGGGGCTAGGGGTCCCCACTCCGGGGTGCTCTCTCTGCACTGGATGCTTCCCTGACCCACTGATCACTACATACAGCTCAAATCAAATACAATTTATTAAACAGCAATCACTTAAAAAAATAAGCAAAAACGGGAACAGTTTAAGGAACACAAATAACCCTGCTCTGTGGCACGGGGACGTCACAACCAGCGTCTCTGGAATGTAAGGAACGTTCACAGTCTGTTCCTCACACGCCCCTGCCCAGGCCCTGGCTGTGCTGCAGGGATGCTGCAGGTTGGACACTTGCTCTGGCGGTGGCCACAAACCCTCAGGTTCTAGGTGGCAGGACCCTTCTTCCCAGCATCAGCCTCCCATGTCGGGGATACGATCCCCCCCAAAGTCTGGCCTGCAGGGCCTCTTGGCTGGGGGCGTCTCTCTGTGCTGGGTCCACTGCCCAGGGTCTCCCTCACTTTCCATAGCTGTTCACCACACCCAGCTCCAGACTATTCCAGCCCCACTCTGCCTCAGCACCAGCACTGCTGCTGCTCTGCCTCCAGTCCTCTAGGCTGCTTCTCTGGCTCTGGTTGCTGCAGCCCCGCTCCCAGCACAGGTCTGCTCTCTGGGCTGCTTCTGTGGTTCTGCTCCCAGCACTGACCTGTTCCCTGGGCTGCTTCTTTGGTTCTCTCTGGCTGGCACGGCTCTGCTCCCCCACTCAGCTTGGGCCCCTGCTCTCTCCTTAGCTCGGCCCCACTCTGTCTGACCCAGCTCACTTGGAGGACAGGACCCTCCTGGCCTCATGACTCCCTTCTTACCCTGCCAATCAGGCTGACCTGGAGCACTGTTCCTGGGCACTGCAGTCTCAGGATCCTGATTTCCCATTGACCCTTCCCCTTCCTTTTGGGACTGGGAGCTAGCCAACCAACTCCCTCACCCCCCGCCCGCCACTGAGTTTTAGTAAGGGGCCAACAGTCCCCTTACACTATTTCAGAGGGAAGAGTCCTCTTTCATTTTTGACACTTCTCTGCTGTGAGAGAATCTCCAGCTGGGTTCTCTCTCACTGCCTCTTAATGGCCGTGTGGATGTCAATGTGCGACAGCACAGAGGAAAGGTCACCAGAGTGCTAGGCATGACAGAAAGGAGTTTGGCCCTGCTGTGAAGCCTTCCCTAGCACAGGGCTTCACGGCACTGTAGTGCTAGATGTGCTTCCTACGTGAAATGCAAGACCACATTCATCATTGCCATTTGAGTTACAAGGATTGTCAGACAACCGGCTACTTTCCCTATCAGTCCTGTCTGCACCACTGCTAACTCTGGAGCAGGCCTGCCTATATGCCTTTCAGTGGTGTATAGAGTACATCCAGTACTGCCTAGCACATGTATAAATAGACCTGGAGTGGGTTAGGCAAGTAGGGTAAGGCCACCTTGACCTCTGGGGGGTACCCTACTCACACAAGCGGAAGCCTCCCATGTCTACACTGCTCCAGTGCCTCCCCATTCCTGAGCCTTTCCCTGCCGCAGCAAAAAACTCTAGCAGCGGGGAAAGTGCCCTATTCAGAACAGCAAGCTCTGATTTGGGCCCATTCCAAGCTTAACATCCATAAAAGAGCAGGGCCATTCATTTCCTAGACCTGTCCTCAGTGCATTGTCAGAGGGGCCATGATTTCAGGTGTCTTTCTCTGCAGACTTCTTGGTGATTGTTTTTTAACCTGTTGGCCACGGTTGACTGATGCTGCTTGATACCCTGCCCCTCCGCCCTTTAACTATATGGACTGGAAGACTTTACAGTCTTTCCTGTATGTTTTGCTGTTTAAAGAATACCTTCTCCAGTAGCAAGTACTCGGAAATCCAGAAAGCAGTCACCACACTGGAAGCCAGCCAGGACTTCAGGGCTAGCTTTCCTCTTTTAACACACATTTTTCTGATCTGTTATGTAGGGTTTTCGTTATCCTTTTCTCTTTCTGTGTTTACACAAATGTATTCATCTAAGAAACATAAACCAAGGGACTCTGACAAATGTAATACTACAAAACAGAGTGGCTAATACAGAGAAAAGATTACTGTATTTTTAATCAACCGTGATATTTACACCAGGTTCTTGTGGGGTCAGCACTGTTTACTTTAATCAGATGGGAAGTCACTTGTATTTTATTGTTCCTAATGAAAATCTGCTCTGCAAATTTTATTGAATATCCAAAGGGGGTATAATTCCATTCCCGGATGAGAGGCTTAGGTTTTGAAAAGTTTTATTGAAACCTAAAACAAGTGACAGAAAATGCAAATGAAAGCACCACGCCTGTGTAACCAATGAAACATGATAGCACAAAATAAGGGGAAGATTGTGGCTTTGAAATAAGGTGAGTTCATTCTGAAAACCTACCCAGGAAGAAATTCATCCATTTGATGAGGGCAAGCAAGAAATGTAGGCACCACTTAAGTCCCACTACAGCCCAGAGAGCTTAAAGAGGGTTTAACTAGTGTCTAGGTCTTTTGCTGGTTCTCTGCACAGAGATGAATTTATCCCCCATGTATTTCCTGGATCCTAGCTGCCAACTTTACTAACTGACATAACATTCTGCTGTTATTTATTCTCATTACTCCTATTTTTCTAGCTCTGGGAGCAGGAGATGGATTCTCTATGGCCTAGGCATCATCAACAACAGAATTGGCAGGTTGATATGGACACATCTTTCTGAAACATCAAGTTGAAATTTTTCAGTTAGGAAATGCTGTGTTATGCTTATAAGAAGCACACGGAATCTTTTTAAAGGGGATAAGGCAATACTCTGCATTTATTGAGAGTACAGTTTAAGCATTAAAATCAGCATATGCTTCCATTCACACACCGCCACCACAAAAAGGTTCTGCAGCTGGATTTTATAGTTACCAGTCCTTAGTGTTGCTCGGTCCGTTCCAGGGGCCAGCAGAAACTGCACACAACAGCAGGGAGCCAGGCCTCTGTTGAATGCATTCAAGGCTCTGATGTTGATGCAGAATGAACCCAAAGTCCCATGGCAATACACCCTTCATTTATAGTGATACGTTCCCATAGAAGTCTCTGGACCTTGCTGTATTACACTGGAGCTGTTCAAGGTTGCTCCAATCAGCATTATTTGGGTTGTTCCTGGGAGTTATCTGCAGCTGTTTCTTATCTCGTCTCTCTGGCTCCAATCTTTATCTTGTCCTTGGGGTGTCTGCCTTTGCTTTAGGGTTGTCAATCTGCCATCCAGGTGAAAGTTGGCGCCTCCTGATCCCTCCTCTCCCTCCTTGACCATCTGGCCTAGCTGTCCTTTCTCAGTTAATTCCCGTACATTCTTCACTCACACCAAACAGTAAATAAGGTAATTACAGCCATAAAACTTCTATCCTTCTAAAAACAATCATTAACACAATCAGTAAAGAATAAACTCAGAACAATTTCTTCTTACTAATTCAAAGCTAGCAAAATGGAGTATAAAGCAAAATAAGCAAAATGGAAACAATTTTACTGGAACAATTTCTTCCCATTAGGCTTTTGCTTACAGCTGAAACAAACTATTGACATTTGTGGGGGTTGGGGGAACAAAACCAGAACCCATACTTTTTCAGCAATTTCATTCACTGAAATTGATCTGAATTCCCAGACAGCTGTGGTCAGCTCAAATCTGCATTGTGCACCGAAAAAAACTATTTGCACAAAAAATGTTGCCCAGCTCTACTTGTGAGCATGAAGCACAAGGACCAGGATTGTGTCTGATCACTGCACAGGAGTTAGCAAGGGAGATGAGAAGGGTGTGGTGGAAGGTTCCTCACACCCCTTTCTACATTGTGCATGCAGATGAGAAAAGCCCAGCTCTGATTGCATTGCACCAAGAGATGCACCAGTAGCATGCAACACGGGGCTATGGTTTCTTTTTATTTATGCCCCCCCTTTCAAATTAAAATTGTGTTGACAAGCTCTAACCTTAAGCAAAACATAAGCCCTTAAGTGCCTCACCAGAGAGAGGGATGGTATTCCAGAGGATGCTGAATGACTAGGATTTCATTAAAGAGAGGGGAGAAAAATCATATTAAAGCAAATAACTCTGACCCTACAAGTATGTTTTCTCTCTTGAAAATTCCTTTCCTAAACACCCTGATGCTAGCACTCACTTTTCTCTGAATGATATTGCAGAAACTTTCCCTGACACTCCTTCTGGGATACAGTCTTAGCTCTTATCAGTGATACATCGGCTATTTTTTAATCACATGGTTGAACTGTCTTTTTCTTTCTGCTGTGCCCTTTGCTTGTTCCACTCTAACATGGGGTAGTGTTTACCACCCTAAACTTGACTGCGATCAATTGACTGCAGTAAGAGAGACTGCATGATGGATTTTACAATAAAAGAACAGGCCAGGATGGGCTTTAGCTAAAGAGCACTGGAGGGGGTCTAGAAGCAAACAAAAAGAGACCAAGGCAGGGTTAGAATCCAGGGCTCCATTTGAGCACAGGCTTCGGATGAGCGAATCAGTGTCGGCTCACGGCCTGGTGTCTACACCTGTTCCCACCAGCCTGGGCCTTCCAGAGAGATTGGGAGGAAGCCTTTCCTTCATTCTCCTGCTTCTGGGGGAAGACCAAACAGATCCTGCATGGATGGGAAGGAGTAGATAGCCTGGGGAGGGTGAAGGTCTGTTGGGATCAGCCCTGCATCAACACAGAGAAGGCTGTAGCTCTGAAGAGGGCCAAAGATGTATTCTGCTGTATTTCCACAGGCAGGAAAAGATGTTGGATTTGGCTACAGCCAGGACCAGATTATCCAGATTACGCAACCAGCCAGTGGGAAACTAAGGTACAGCTACACAACTTGATGTTGGACCAAGTGAGGCTACATGACCCCTATAAGTCCTCTCTCCTTTTCCTGAATCTCTCTAAATTCTTGGTCCCAACTGCATCCTGTGGCAATGAGTTCCAAAGGCTAATTTTACGTTGAGTGTTTATATATTTTAAAAAGTGTATTTTCTTTTATTGGTCTTCAACTTGCTGCCTTTCTATATCATTAAATTTCCCCTTGTCCTTGTATTATTAGCAGCAGGTGGCTTAGAAAGAGGGGTGTCAGGCATGCACAAGCCATAAAATCCTTCTGCCTGCAGTACTGTCATTCTACCTTCTTGTTTATGAGTCATCAATACATGCCTGTCACCTTGTGTATATTGACATTATTAGTGATCTGCTTGTAGATTTCTATTCCTGTTGCCTCTCAGAACTGCCTCAATGAGCCTCATATCTAGTTCCGTCACTTTGGGCAGAGGTCTGTGCGATTAGGCAGCCGAATGAAGGGGCACTCTCCAATCAGCTGTCCAGGAGCAGTTCCAACCTGGTGGGAGACTTGCCCATTGAGAAAGGTGCTTATCGAATTTGGTATCAGTAAAGATGTATGCTGATTCTTATTGTCACATGTCAGGGAAAGATAAAACTCCACTGGGTTTTATAACAGTTAGCATACAGGTGGATGGGAGAAGGAGAGGCTTTCTATACACAAAGAGCATCCATGAGTTACAGTCATCATCTTCTATTTTGGGTAAGAATAAGAAGGCCATCATGTGAGAGAGAGAGAGAGAGCACAGTGTATGTCTCTCTATCTAAACACAGAATTGCACTGTCTCTGCCTCAGGAAGAGAGACTCCTCTCCATTTAAAGGGGGAGTACATGGAAAGCAAATCACAACAGATGCAAGCTTCAGGCACAAAAGAAAAAAATAACCTTGACTAAAACTTCTTGTAAAAATTTCTTCCAGTTTTATCTGGGATGAATTCTTCCTCCCTGCTACATCGCAACTGCTTGGGGCCTTATAGCAATTGGCTAACCCAGGAACTGTTATGTTTATCTATATATGAATCTTAGTGTAGGTAAGCGGGGGAATGGTCCCACTATTGTGGGGAACTTTCCTGGCTTATGCACTAACCCGGTGAAATGGGCTAGCAGAAGGATCTGAGTCCTCACTCCCACTCCCTTTGTCCAGAGGCCTGTCTGACCTCGAGGGCTCCCCTTCCACTCTCCTGTGTGGCAGAGTCCTCATCACCCCAACAAGGCTGGGCCCAGGATTCCTGTGGGGCTCGACCCCCAACCTTGCTGCGGTCACTCAGGGCAGGGGCTAGGGTGTCCCCACTCCGGGGTGCTCCCTCTGCACTGGACACTTCCTGGACCCACTGATCACTACATACAGCTCAAATCAAATACAATTTATTAAACAGCATCCACTTAAAAAAATAAGCAAAAATGGGAACAGTTTAAGGAACACAAATAACCCTGCTCTGTGGCACGGGGACGTCACAACCAGCGTCTCTGGAATGTAAGGAACGTTCACAGTCTTTTCCTCACACGCCCCTGCCCAGGCCCTGGCTGTGCTGCAGGGATGCTGCAGGTTGGACACTTGCTCTGGCGGTGGCCACACACCCTCAGGTTCTAGGTGGCAGGACCCTTCTTCCCAGCATCATCCCCACCCCATCGGGGTTACGATCCCCCCTCAAGTCTGGCCTGCGAGGCCTCTTGGCTGGGGGGTGTATCCCTGCCCTGGGCCTGCTGCCCAGGGTCTCCCTTGCTCTCTCCAGCTGCTCACTGCACCCAGCTCCAGCCCCAGCCCCAGCCCCACTCTGCCTCAGCACTGCTGTTGCTCTGGCTCCAGCCCCCTGGGCTGCTTTTTCCGGTTCTGGTTCCTGCAGTTCTCCTCTCCTCCCAGCACAGATCTGCTCTCTGGGCTGCTTCTGTGGCTCTGCTCCCAGCACTGACCTGCTCCATGGGCTGCTTCTCTACTTCCCAGCTCAGTTCAGGCCCCTTCTCTTTCCTTAGCTCAGTACCACTCTTTGACCCAGGTAGCTCCAGCTCACATGGAGGACGGGACCTTCCTGGCCTCCTGACTCCCTCATTACCCTTCCTGCCCTGTCAACGTGGCTGACCTGGAGCACTGGCCTCTCCCCATTGCCCCTGGGGACTGTCAGTCTCAGGGTCCTGATTTCCCATCAACCCTTCCCCTTCCTTTTGGTACTGGGAGCCAGTACCCCACTGAATTTTAGTAAGGGGACAACAGTCTCCTTTCATTTAGTTTGCACCTTTGCAAGAGGTTGCATAGCCCAGTGGTTAAGGCAGCAGTGTGACAATGGTCAGCTCTGTGTTCCAGTCCCAGCTTTCCAGAAGGCATGGAATGTAATAGACATTGGTATTTTTCTACAGCTTTTTTTTTTCTTTAACATTACTCTCAAGTTTTCTATTAAACTCCGTCCCTGCTATAACCTATAGGCCAGTTGAAAGAAAGAATAAATTATATGAAGGATTTCAATTTCAATTAAATTCCACAGATCATTAATTTAAGAGTGGTAAAGTGCCCACTGAGTCTCTTTGGGATTTGTGTTTCTAATTCGTGTAGGTGCTTTTGAAAACACCACCCTTTAATATCCGTTAACATCTCGGTGACTTTCCATAAAGGTCCCATTGATAGGTGACATTCATCCCTGTGTAATGCCTCTGTTTCTCCCATATGCCACATAAATAACAATGTACACACACTTTGCTAAAGAACTTGGAAATCTATGGATCTACGATAGGGATAGGATACAGATATTATACAGATAGGATACATATATGATAGGGATAGGATACAGAGGGACCTAGACAAATTAGAGGATTGGGCCAAAAGAAATCTGATGAGGTTCAACAAGGACAAGTGCAGAGTCCTGCACTTAGGATGGAAGAATCCAATGCACTGCTACAGACTAGGGACCGAACGGCTAGGCAGCAGTTCTGCATAAAAGGACCTAGGGGTTACAGTGGACGAGAAGCTAGATATGAGTCAACAGTGTGCCCTTGTTGCCAAGAAGGCTAACAGCATTTTGGGCTGTATAAGTAGGGGCATTGCCAGCAGATTGAGGGACGTGATCATTCCCCTCTATTTGGCATTGGTGAGGCCTCATCTGGAGTATTGTGTCCAGTTTGGGGCCCTACACTACAAGAAGGATGTGGAAAAATTGGAAAGAGTCCAGCGGAGGGCAACAAAAATGATTAGGGGGCTGGAGCACATGACTTATGAGGAGAGGCTTAGGGAGCTGGGATTATTTAGTCTGCAGAAGAGAAGAATGAGGGGAGATTTGAAAGCTGCTTTCAACTACCTGAAAGGGGGTTCCAAAGAGGATGGATCTAAGCTGTTCTCAGTGGTAGCAGATGACAGAACAAGGAGTAATGGTCTCAAGTTGCAGTGGGGGAGGTCTAGGTTGGATATTAGGAAACACTATTTCACTAGGAGGGTGGTGAAACACTGGAATGCGTTACCTAGGGAGGTGGTGAAATCTCCTTCCTTAAAAGTTTTTAAGGTCAGGCTTGACAAAGCCCTGGCTGGGATGATTTAATTGGGGATTGGTCCTGCTTTGAGCAGGGGGTTGGAGTAGATGACCCTTCCAACCCTGATATTCTATGATTCTATGATCTAAATATTTATTTAGTTGTTTATACTCACACTTATATCTGTCTGTCTACCTATCTAGGCGATATAAAATAGACTGATTTGCCCATCCCTGTAAAAAAGCACTATCCTTAATTTGCTTTTCTTTTACTCACATGCTTCCCCTGCAGTTTATGTGGCAATGAAATGCCTCAAACACTATCTTTTTCTCTGAGCCTCTGCCCGATGTCTTTTCCTTTTGCTGTCCTGATTTCGTATTTGAAGACTCTACTGTGAGAGGTAAAAGCTCTTTGGAGAGGAAAGAGGCATTTGGAATGATGGAGCAACCATTGCTGTGATTGGCAGGGTGTGTTTCAGTGTTTTGTAATGCCGAATGTAATCGTTTATTTGATTCCATCATCCACTCTCTGATAACAGAAAATCACAGAAACCACTCAGACTGAACTGCAAAAGAATGGCTAGACAGCATTCCGATCACTGCAAACTAGCAAAAGTCTGGGACTGGGTGGCTTCTTAATAGAATTCTACAAAGAATTTTAAAATGTGTGGTTTGTTCTGTTAAATATGTTTGTTTATTATCTTAAATGATGTATAAAATGTAGCTTTATAAAACATATATGTATATAATATTCATACTCACAGAAAGTGAATCAAAGGCACTATAAAGAATTCCATGACTGTATAAACATTATAATAAGCAAACAAATATAGCTACCGATGAAATGAAACATTAAAGATCAAAGACTAAAATTCATGTATTTGCAAAAGGCCAGAGTAAGATTTAAATGCGCCAATTACCCAGTTTTCTGGCCATTTGCACAAGAGTCAGTTTCACCCTACAGCTGTACATTTTCTGTACAAACATTACATTTTTACAAACATTTGTTTGTCTTACACTAACTTCTAGTGGCCCCAGTCAGAAGCTGGGGGGTGGAGAGGGTACTGTGATAGGTAGGGCTGGACAAATAATTGATGTTTTGGTTTGGTTGCCAAACAAAAAAATAATAATAATTTCAGGTCAAACTGAAAGGACAGATATTCTTGCTGGGACAAAAACCAGAAAAAAACTAAAAATATTGTTCAATTCTAAAGTAAACATTTAGGTTTTTTTTGGGGGGGGGGGGTTACGCTTTCTAGGTTGGCTTTTTTTTTAGTTAAATCTAGTTAAATATCTAAACAAAAATGTTTAGATTCCCCCTCTCCCCCCATACCAGTTTCAGTTGACCTGAAACTGCATTTTTCCACAAATAAACTATTGGCCTAAACAAATTCAGCCGTCTCTAGCACTAGGCACTGGACAAACACATAAGAGCCAGACCCTGCCCCCAAAGAACTTACAAGGTAAATAGACAGGACAAAGGGGAAATGGGGGCAAAGGGCTAGGTGGAGGTAATTTATCCCTCATAACGTTTAGGGTAGAGGTTAGGGTACATAAGAGGTTAGGGTACTCACCTAGAATATGGAAGACCCCTCATTCAATCCCCCCTTCCACCTGATGAGAAGAATTCAGGATCTGCTACCTCTTAGGTGAGTGTTCTAGTCACTGGACTATGGGCTAGTCTGATATGGGTCTCCCTCGACCTGTTTCTTTAGTTATTTATCCAAAGTGCAACCACTGAGGTGAGATTGAGGATGCTCCATCTCACACTAGAGCTCTGTGATTAGGAGGCTCTGAGCAGTGGCAGATCCCTCTGGAAATCCTTTCTTCTCGTTGGAGGGGGACTTGAACCAGAGACCGCCCACATCCTGTATCAATACCTTAACCATTGGGCTAAAAATTATGAAGGAGGTTGACCTCCTCCCACACACATACAGGCCATTCGGTGTGGTGGTAGGTCGCCTCGGAGCACACCTGCTGGATTGGGCCCTGTCATAAATGTAAAGGAAAGGGTAACCACCTTTCTGTATACAAAACTACAAAATCCCTCCTGGCCAGAGGCAAAACCCTTTCACCTTTAAAGGGTTAAGAAGCTAGGATAACCTCGCTGGCACCTGACCAAAATGACCAATGAGGAGACAAGTTACTTTCAAAGCTGGGGAGGGGGGGAACAAAGGGTCTGTCTGTCTGTGTGATGCTTTTGCCGGGAACAGATCAGGAATGCTCTTCATAACTCCTTAAGTTAGTAAGTAATCTAGCTACAGATGCATTAGATTTCCTTTTGTTTAATGGCTGGTAAAATAGCTGTGCTGAATGGAATGTATATTCCTGTTTTTGTGTCTTTTTGTAACTTAAGGTTTTGCCTAGAGGGATTCTCTATGTTTTGAATCTAATTACCCTGTAAGGTATTTACCATCCTGATTTTACAGAGGTGATTCTTTTACTTTTGCTTTAATTAAAATTCTTCTTTTAAGAACCTGATTGCTTTTTCATTGCTCTTAAGATCCAAGGGTTTGGGTCTGTGTTTACCTATGCAAATTGGTGAGGATTTTTATCAAGCCTTCCCCAGGAAAGGGGGTGTAGGGCTTGGGGGGGTATTTTGGGAAGACGTCTCCAAGTGGGCTCTTTCTCTGTTCTTTGTTTAACACGCTTGGTGGGAGCAGCATAGGGTTCAAGGCCAAGGCAAAGTTTGTACCTTGAGGAAGTTTTTAACCTAAGCTGGTAGGAATAAGCTTAGGGGGTCTTTCATGCAGGTCCCCACATCTGTACCCTAGAGTTCAGAGTGGGGAAGGAATCTTGACAGGCCCCACAGGTGAGTGAGGCAGAGGAAAATCTATCTTCCCCTGCTTTGTGGATGGTGTTGGGGCGTAAGCATTTGGATGCCTAGAGGGAGGCAGCAGAGTGCATGCCCAGTTTCAGAAACAGAGGCACCTAAGGAATAGTGAAAGTAATTCCCCATCGGAAGAATTTACCAAGGGTCGTGGTGTATTCTCTGTCACTGGCAATTTTTAAATCCAGATCGGATGTGTGTCTCAAAGCTCTGCTGTAGGAATTATTTTGGGGCAGGTCCCTGGCCTGTGTTATACTGGGGCTCAGACTAGATGATCACAGTGGTCCCTTCTGGCCTTGGAATCTATGAGCTTTTATTGCAGAATCTTCAGTGCCGAATGAGTTTAGGCACCAGCTGAATGGCAGCTTTGTGAATACCAGTGACACCTAAATCTGGGAGTTGAGTGCCTGAAGTGGGCCCTTTGTGAATCGAGCCCAAAACTGTGACTTGCCAAGGGCTACACAGATGCTCACTGGTAGAGCTAGGAGTAGAACCAGGTCTTCCTACCTTCCAGGCCACTGCCTCATTCACTATTAACGACACTGGCTCTCTTGGGACTGCTCTACCCCTAAAACTTAGGGCAACCTAGTTATATTGCTCAGGGGTGTGAAAAATGCACAGCCCTGAGAGATGTAGTTAAGCCAACCTAAGCCCCAGTTTAGACACTGCTGGGTAATTGGGGGAATTATTCTGTCGATCTATTTACCAGCTCTTGGAGAGGTGGATTAGTTACAGCAACAGAAAAAATCCCCTTCCATCATGTCTACACTGCAGCTGCAGCATCATCGCTGGGCTGCTGTAGCGTCTGCAGCGTGGACATTGCCTTGGGCTCATATGTTTTTAAATCTCTCTGGTTGATTTCCGAGTTAACACGTAATATTCGAATGGAATACATACCTCATTCATTCTGACAAAAACTTGCAAGTGCACATTCTTATAGACGCATACAAATCCACGGTGGTGCACTGTTTGCTATTTCCAAGTCTGAGAATTAAACCTGATCCAAAGCTCATCAAAGTCAGTGGGAGACTTTGCACTGACTGCAATGGGTATTGGGTCAAACGCAGAGTGGGGAAATATCACCAGTTACAGTCGTGTGTCATTCGCAAACGTGAATGATCTGATTTTTGCAAAAGCAGGATAGTGGCTAATGGATGGAAAGGGATTGATCTCTATCCAACACCATCCTTTAGAACAGGTCATTTGCTAACACCATCAGACGGTGACTAAATGTATTAAAATTCTGTATCGCTAGGGCTTGCAATTAGTTATTTATACAGTGCCATTAGTGTGCATAGTGCTTGACGTATAAAGATTCATCCTCTTGCAATCTGAGGTCTGGTCTAAACACAGTGTTTGTACCAACTTGACCATTTTAATTAGGGGTGTGATTATTTTTTTTGACCAAAAGAAATAAATCTGTACAACCGGTGGATGGACATAGTTATAAAGGAGCTATATAGAGGTATAGCTTATTCCCCAAAAATTACAGGAATAATCTGTACGGATATAAGTACCTTTTATGTCATAGAATCTTACATTAGGGTTGGAAGAGACCTCAGGAGGTCATCTAGTCCAACCCCCTGCTCAAAGCAGGACCAACACCAACTGTTACAGATAACTGTATCCACACAAGGGTGATTGTACTGATTTAACTACACCCATTTCAAACCCATATAGATAAAGCTCTACAAAAACTATAGGTAGACAAGAGCTAACATCAGATTCTACCACCCTGACTCACGCTGAGTAGCACATAACGATACAAGAATTCCCATTGAGATCTGTGGATGAAATTCATTCCTGAACAGAGGGCCAGCACAAGGGCACGTAAGTGGGACTTAAATGGGGGTGACTTTCACCCAGTAAGAGTAAGGTTGGGGGGTTGACGTTCACAGTGCCCCACTGAAGGGCACTGTGGGAAACTCAGCACTTAAAGGCAAAGTCCCTAATACCACAGGGAGAACTGGACCCCTCTAAGGTGCCACAACTACTCCTTTTCTTTTTGCGGATACAAACTAACATGGCTGCTACTCTGAAACCTCTCAGTAACGCTGTGAAGTTAGTTCTTTGGCTAACAAAATAATGAACTAGACTGAATTTTCACCCTCCTTCCCCACCCCGTCCCCCCAAAAAAGTCCTCCACATACTGAACCCAAACATTACTGTGGCTTGGGAATGTGTAATTCAACTCCCTGCAACCTCCTGGTTCTGTCCAATGTGACAGCGATGCCGATATACGTAGAGAAAGGCTGTTCTCATCATGTCATCACAGCTTTCTGGACTCTTGATATCGTGGTAAATATGTAGAAGACAAATACAATGACTATTGTGACAAAGCTCTGTCCTTGCCTCTGTGGGTCCCACGTTTCCTGGCAGATTTCGTTAGCCTAAGAGGCTCACTGTGACCCTCCATGTGACCCTTCTCTCTCTAGAGACAAGGGTCACAGTCTACTGAGCCATTTTCATCATAAACCAGCGAGGGAGGTGAGGAGAAGTTATCCTTCCTTGCACAGTCTCTGTTGTCTCCCAGTCTCAGTGATTAATCAGGGGGCAAAGGGGGGAGAGCCCGGGCCCACACTCTACTCTGGGCTCCAGCCCAGGGACCCTAATAGTATCAGCTATGGTAGCTGACCTTTTAGAAACATGACATGTACAATTCCCTGGGCTACTTCCCCCACAGCAGCCCTCACTTCCTCAAGCTCAAGTTCACTTATCCTGGTAACAGGGATTTGTTTAGCCTGGAGCTAATATATCTAGCTCCCACTGCTTTTCTATAGCTATCTGGCCTTCCCCATCACATATCCCCACCCACTCTGCTCAACACCATAGAGTTGGGCAATTTGGGATGCCAGGCAGTATGCTCATGACAGACCATCAGCTTTGCCATGGTGGCATCCAGCCCTGTGCCATATGCGGAACTGGAATGGTTGGAGGGATAAGAACCACCTGGTGACCATTGCATTCTTTTCCTTATTCCGCTGCATCCACTGGAGGGGTGCATGGTCCGTCACAAGAGTAAATCGCCGGCCTAAGAGGTAATAACGCAGTGTCTCCGTAGCCCATTTGACAGCAAGGCATTCTCTCTTGACCACTGCATATTTCTGTTCTCTTGGGAGAAGCTTTCTGCTTAGGTAGAGGATCGGGTGTTCCTCTTCTCCCACCATTTGCAACAGAACTGCCCCCAACCCCACCTCGGAAGCATCTGTTTGTAAAATAGATTCCCTGTTAAAGTCCGGGGCTATGAGTATGGGGTCATTACAGAGGGCCGTCCGAAGGTCTGTGAATGCCCCCTCTGCATCGTTGGTCCACTTTACCATGTCTGGACCTCGGGCCTTCACCAGGTCCGTTAGGGGACTTGCCCTAGTGGCGAAGTGGGGAATAAAACATCAGTAGTAGCCTACCACGTCTAGGAACGCACGGACCTGCTTCTTTCGGGTCGGCCGGAGCCAGTTTTGAATTGCCTCTAGCTTATTTGTTTGGGGCTTCACTATGCCCCTTCCCACAATATATCCCAGGTACCTAGCCTCTGCTAGCCCTATGGCGCATTTAGCGGGATTAGCAGTGAGGCCAGCCCGCCTTAAGGTGCACAGTACTGCCTCAACTTTCTCCAAGTGGGTTCCCCCATCTGGTGTATAGATGATGACATCATCTAGGTATGCAGCTGCATAACTAGTATGGGGGTGCAACAGCTTATCCATGAGGCGCTGGAATGTGGCTGGGGCCCCATGTAGCCCAAAAGGGAGGACGGTGTACTGGAATAGCCCATCTGGGGTGGAGAATGCTGTCTTTTCTTTAGTTTCTTTGGTCAGAGGAATCTGCCAGCACCCTTTTGTCAGATCCAATGTAGTCAAGAATCGGGCACTACACAGTTGGTCAACCAGTTTGTCGATGCGTGGTATGGGGTATGCATCAAACTGGGATATTTCATTCAGTTGGCAAAAGTCATTGCAGAATCTCATGGTACCATCAGGTTTAGGCACTAGAACAATTGGACTGGACCACGGGCTGTAAGATTCTTCAATAACCCCTAATTCTAACATTTTTTTTACTTCGGCCTTGATTTCTTCTCTTTTGGCTGCTGGGATTCGGTAGGGTCTCAATGTTACCTTGGCTCCGGGGATTGTGCGGATATGGTGATAGGTTTCAGTCGTCCGCCCTGGTTTTGTAGAGAACACATCTCGGTTGCGATTAATCATGTCGGCTGCCTCGATCTTTTGGATCGGCGTCAAGTCGGATGATATCCTCACTTGCTCGTGTAAGTTATCCTCCTGGGGAAGGGTCTCCTGCATGACTAAGCATGCCTCCCGATCGTGCCAAGATTTTAGAAGATTGATTTGGTAAATTTGCTCCGATTTCCGGTGGCCTGGCTGCCGCACCTTATAATTCACCTTTCCCATGGCTTTGATTACTTCATAGGCCCCTGCCACTGGGCCAACAGTTTACTTTCTGCTGTGGGCACCAGGACCATCACCCGATCCCCTGGTTGGAATCGTCGAAGCTTCACTTCGTGATTATAATGGGTTTGTTGGGTCTCCTGTGCTCTCTCCAAGTGTTCCCGTACAATGGGCGTAACTCGGGCTATCCAATCTCTCATCTGCAGTGCATGCTCAACTATGTTCCTTCCAGAAAAGGAGTACTTGTGGCACCTTAGAGACTAACCAATTTATT
Source organism: Chelonia mydas (assembly GCF_015237465.2). NCBI lineage: Eukaryota > Metazoa > Chordata > Testudines > Cheloniidae > Chelonia > Chelonia mydas. The sequence goes on along the minus strand of NC_051259.2, from coordinate 13,763,129 downwards.
TGAGCATAAGCTTTCGTGAGCTACAGCTCACTTCATCGGATGCATCAAGCTTATGCTCAAATAAATTGGTTAGTCTCTAAGGTGCCACAAGTACTCCTTTTCTTTTTGCGAATACAGACTAACACGGCTGCTACTCTGAAACCTATGTTCCTTCCGGGATTTGGCTCCTCTTCCCAGGCTTCTCTGGCTATATCCAATATACCCCGAGGGTGGCGCCCATCTAGTAGTTCGAATGAAGAGAAACCCGTGGAGGCTTGCGGAACCTCCCAGATGGCGAACATGAGGTAAGGCAATAGGGTATCCCAATCTTTCCCATCCCAGCTCATCACTTTCCTGATCATGGCCTTGAGGGTCCTATTGAACCTTTCCACAAGGCCATCTGTTTGCAGGTGGTATACAGAGGTCTGTAGGGCTTGTACATGGAGCAACGAACAGAGATCTTTCATCAACTTGGACACGAAAGGTGTCCCTTGATCAGTCAATATCTTCTTGGGTAGCCCAACCCGGTCAAAGATCTGTACTAGCTCCTTAGCTATTGTCTTGGAAGCTGTGTTGCGTAGGGGAACAGCTTCCAGGTACCGGGTTGCATAGTCAAGTACAACAAGCACATGTTGGTGGCCCGGAGCTGTCTTCTCTAGGGGCCCTACCAGATCCATGGCTATCCATTCAAAAGGAACCTCTACTATTTGAAGAGGTATCAAAGGAGCCCTCAAATGTGGGCAAGGGCTATGTAACTGACGCTCCAGACAAGAGGTGCAGTATCGCCAGACATCTTCATGTACTCCTGGCCAGAAGAACCTCCGCAGGATCTGTGTCTGGATTTTCTCTACAGTCTCAAACAGGTGACTGTGGGCGAGACTCAGTATGGCTTTTTGATGTTTTCGTGGCACCAGAAGTTGTTGTATCTCTTGCGCCTGCATTTGTACCACGCGGTACAGGAGATCTTTCTTCACTATAAAGTAAGGTCCTGGACCCCGGACCTTCCCATCCACGGGTATCACATTGATCTTGGCCACCTCTTTCCTGGCATTATCATATCTGGGGTCCTCCCCCTGGTCCCACCCAAAAGTCTCTCTCCCAGGACTAACCTGCCCAAGCTCCCAGGGGCCGGGTTCTGCTTCTTCCAACGGCTCGCTGCCATCATGGCTGGGGGCAGCCTCTGGCTCACCTTCTGTGGTGGAAGTTTCTCTGTTGGCTGCTCGCGTCCATCTGCCTACTAGGGAGGTCTTCTGGCCCTGGGTCAGGATCTGGGTTCCCAAGGCCTTCGCGGTCTTCCTCTCTTTTTTTGTCTTCCGGGTCTTTCGGGGGGCTGAGAACAGATCCTGAGAAATCTCAGTGAACTTTGGGGGTTGACATTCCCCCGGTGACAAGTCGCTGTCCTCAGGGTCCCCACCTCCCTCCAGCCTCTCCAGGGGGGGAGTAAATTATCAAACCCTGGATAGTCCCTCCCAATGACTACAGGATATGGGAGTTTAGGAACTATGCCCATGGTCATCTCAATGGGGTTTCCCTGAACCTCTATCTCCACGGGATGGTGGGGTAATGGCTCACGGCCCCATGCACGCATGTCACTGCTACACGTTTGGCTTGTAGCAGCTGACTACTTTTTACCAGCTTACCCGATATGAGGGTGATAGCACTCCCAGAGTCCACAAGCACTGTAGTCTCTGCTCCATTTATCCTCACTGGCCTGGTGTAATTATGCGGGGCTAATGCAACCTCCACAAGGTGGATAAGGGAGCATGGGACCTCCCAATCCACCAAGTTACATTGCATAGGCTCCTCGGCGCTGGGACACTACTGCTATGTGTCCCCACTCCCCACATGCATAACATCTATAATTGCTTTTAATCACTCCCCTATCTCAGGGGTTAGGGGGTTTAGTCCCGGGGTTCCCCCCACTCAGGCCAATCCCTTCCTTCTGGGGTCCCCACTGGTTTTCGGCCCCCCCCTTCTTCCACCTAGGACTCCCCGGGGGTTTGGCTGCCCAACCTTTCAGGGTTGGGGTCGGGTGCTTGCTTCGAAAAGGGCCTTCCTTGGGTAGTCGGGTCAGTTCCCTGGCTGTCATCCGTCTTTCTACCAGCGTGATCATCTCGTCGTACGTGGATGGATTCTTCTGGCCTACCCATTTGCGGAGATCTGGCAGCAGTTGCCTCATGTAATGGTCTATGACCAGGGTCTCCAAAATCTCCTCCGGCCTGCACACCTCGGGCTGTAACCACTTCTGCGCAAGGTGCATGAGGTCGAATAGCTGGGACCTCAGGGGTTTGTTCTCCTGGTATTTCCATTCATGGAACCTCTGGGCCCTTACCACTGCCATTACCCCTGATCGTGCTAGGATCTCTGCCTTCAGACGGGTATAGTCAGTGGCATCCGTGGCAGGCACGTCCAAGTAGGCCTTCTGGGCCTCTCCACACAAAAAAGGGGCGAGAATGCTGACCCACTGCTCCTGGGGCCACGCCTCACGCTGAGCAGTCCTTTCGAATGAGAGGAGATATGCCTCTACATCATCTCCTGACGTCATCTTTGGCAGACAACCAGTGGCCGTCAGGGTTCGCGTCCCATCGGACCCCCGGGCCTGGGTGGTGAGGATCTTCAGCTGGTCCACCACCTCTCTCAAGAGGGCACGATCTTGGGTCATCTGGCTCATCAATAATTGATTGGTTTCCTGCTGTAGCCGCATAGACTCCTGTTGTGCCATTGCCTGAACCCGGGTGGCCTCCTGCTGGGCTGCCGTAGCTTTTACCAGAGCTCTGACCACCTCCTCCATTGTGGTACAAAGCAAACAAACAAACCAAAACAAAAAAAAAATCGAATACCCCAGGCACTTTTTTTTAAACCTCTTTCTTCCGCCACGCTGTGAACAAAGTCCCACTCCTGACACCAGTTGTGACAAAGCTCTGTCCTTGCCTCCATGGCTCCCACATTTCCTGGTGGATTTCACTAGCCTCAGAGGCTCATTGTGACCCTCCACATAGCCCTTCTCTCTCTAGAGACAAGGGTCACAATCTACTGAGCCATTTTCATCATAAGCCAGCGAGGGCGGTGAGGAGAAGTTATCCTCCCTTGCACAGTCTCTGTTGTCTCCCAGTCTCAGTGATTAATCAGGGGGCAAAAGGGGGGGAGCCCGGGCCCACCCTCTACTCCAGGCTCCAGCCCAGGGACCATAATAGTATCAGCTATGGTAGCTGACCTTTTAGAAACATGATATGTACGATTCCCTGGACTACTTCCCCCACAGCAGCCTTCACTTCCTCAAGCTCCACTTCACCCTTACCTCAGGGCCTCCTTCCTTGTGCCTGATATGCTGTGTACTACTCAGTCTCTCCAACAGCACAATTTCCTCCCACAGCTCCTGACATGCACACCCACCTGACTAACTGGGAGGCTTTTAACTAGTTTTAGCCAGCCCCTGATTGGCTTCAGGTGTCCCAATCAACCTAGCCTTCTTCCTGCCTTCTGGAAAGTTCTCAATTGGCCCCAGGTATCTTAAATGACCTGGAGCAGCTGCCATTTCACTTATCCTGGTACCAGGGATTTGTTTAGCCTGGAGTTAATATATCTAGCTCCCACTACTTTTCTATAGCCATCTGGCCTTGCCCCATCACACTATCTACTCTTGATTCTCTAACATATCAAGGATTCTAGTTTACTTAGCATGTCTTTGATAACCATATACAAGGAATGGCCTTATTTACCATTTCAATACTCTTCTAATATGTCCTTAAGGGTTGCTTCCACGTCACCCAGCATGTTGGTTGCTTAATGCTAACTGGCTCAGCGTCACAGCTTCATATTTAGTAAGAACCATTAAACAAGAAGAAGATTTTTCAGCCCTTGCTGAAAACGGCCTATTTGCTGGGTCAGGAGAGACCCTCTCGGTTTACCAATGGATCCGGAGCCCACAAAGGTGGAGAACCACTGCATTTGGGCATTCACATTTACCATGGGTTATTCGGGTTTAAATCCCTGCTCAAAATCAGACAGATCAAAGATTTGAAGACAGTCTCCTACCTCCCAGATGAGTGCCCTAACCACTGGGCTCTGGGGTGTTCCGGGACCCCAGCCTTTTCCACACAAAAGCTGGTTATGCATGCTCCAAGCCCCCGTACCAGATCTGGTCCTGCAGACTAGATAGGCAGAGGACCCTATACCTCGTTTAAGGATTCTGCCAGGCTTTAGGTGTGAGCAAGGGCCCCGAGCAGCTCAGCAGCATCAGGTCTTACAGGCACGTCCACTGGTGGGAACTTAGATACCTCCAGGGTTAGGCAGCGGCTGAGTGAGGGGTTTGAGAACCTCAGTGTAGGATGTCCGTATTTCCCTAAACCGAAAATGTGATGCCAGGTATGAGATGGTCAGTGCTCAGATTCATAGATTCATAGATATTAAGGTCAGAAGGGACCATTATGATCATCTAGTCCAACCTCCTGCACAACGCAGGCCACAGAATCTCACCCACCTACTCCTGCGATAAAGCTCTCACCTATGTCTGAGCTATTGAAGTCCTCAAATCATGGTTTAAAGACTTCAAGGAGTAGAGAATCCTCCAGCAAGTGACCCATGCCCTATGCTACAGAGGAAGGCGAAAAACCTCCAGGGCCTCTTCCAATCTGCCCTTCCAATCTGCCTTTACTTACAGTATGCAAAAAAGATAAGGCAGTTTCAGATATTTTATCGTGTCATACATTTGACTTACAATTCAGTAGTTACTGGCCTTGTCTCGCTGCTGTTCTTCAGGGTGTGAAGCTGTGCAGTGTTGGGCCAAGTCACCTGGTGCCACCGCTTGCCCCCAGAAGGTTCCTCTGCACAGTCCTAGGGAGGCTGCACCCCACAGTTTGAAAACCTCTGTCTTATGAAGTCATTACTTAATTGATCCAAATCCTTTTATTTACTGTACCCTGGATGGTCTGAATAGTAAAAGCAGTTTGATCACAAGTAGAGTGGTCTATTTAGAACAGTCTCCTCTGAATAGCATACCAGTCATCAGCTGACAAGAGCAATCGGGACAAATGCCCAGGTTTGCCAAAAAAGTTGTGATGTCTGGGACAGGTCTGTATAAGGGGACTGTCCCGGCCAAAACTGGACATATGGCCATCCTACCTCAGTGGCACCTTAAAGTTGTACTCAGATGCCTAAAGTGGCAGTTAAGTGTCTAAGTCCATTTGTGGATCTAGTCGGAAGTGAGTTGGTCCAAGTACAAGTCTGTGGCAGAGCAGGGAAATGAACCCCAGCCATCCAGGGTAGCCTGTTAACCACCGACTGTCCTTGTAGGTTCCGAAATTCTTTCTGGTTGAACCCAAAGTAGAAGCTGCCTTAGAGAAAACAAACCTCCAGCCTTTTGCAAAGTCACTCGTCACGAAATGCAACCCGGATGGCTCCTAATATTGGGCATAGATTTGATTAGGGAAGGCCGTAGCTTACATAGAATTTAACCAGGAAGCTATGTCACAGGAAGCTCTAGTATTTAAATATACAGAGGCCAGGAGGCTCAATCAATGCAAAGTCACTTCAATTTACTACTATTTCAGGGTTGAAACTTGCAGGAGTAGCTGGCCTGGGGGAGGGAGGCCAACATAAATATCGAGCCTGACATGTGGTGTCATATCTGTGAATCACTCTGGATTTGCAAGTCAGAACATTCTAATGTGAGGAGAAAAATCTTCAGGAAACACTGGATTCCGAATGGAATGGTGTAAATGGACATCCAAGGCAACACAGCCTACTGTACAGCACACTGCTACACATGTGATGTAGCCGCATACAATGTCTACCTGTTGAACCCTTGCAGATTGACTTGATGGGCTAATTATCAGTCGAGAAATATGCCGACCCCATATAGCTTTACTAGGGCATAGAATCCAGGGCTTCTTACCTACCATCCCTCCCTTCTGTCCTTTAGATAAGATGAAAAGCCGGAAGGACATAGATCCTGATCCTGGCTCTAATGCTACTTGCCGTTGGACCTTGAGAAAGTCACTTCATTTCTCTAGGCTCCAGTTTCCTTATCTGCGGACATGGTAACTCATTTGATCGAAACTGGAAAAATGTGGATAATGCTTAACCTCCTTTGTAACGTGCTCTGAGATTTCTAGATAAAAAGGTTTATAACGCTGCTGTCAGAGTCTACCACCTTGTGTGTTTCATACATGCAAAGCTCGCATTTGTACACATATGTGGCAGGTTCTATCAAGCTTTGTTGGCCCCCCACTGGAGGCGCCAATGCCTTGACCCCTGTGCTTAAGGAAAATTCTCCGCTTGGGCTGCCAAGCCAGAATTTGTCCTCCAGGGAAGTACAAGGGGCAGGAGATGACACAGACCAAAAGGGAACCAGCCGGTGAATTAAGAAGGCTTGCCGTCTTCTTCTGAGGGGAGTGCTAGGAGGGACTGGGACAGCAGAGAAGCTCCTCAGAACTGGACCAGGGCTTCATGGTCAGGCCAAGTGCAGCAATCAAGCTCTTGCCTTTTACGTTTGTTTGTTTAAAGGCCCCGACAGCCAGATTCTGAGTCAATTATTATTTAACAGGTTATAGACTGACCGCTCGGCTTATGACATGGGCTGGCTGCTGTGGAGTGGCTGCGACACCGTGCAACCTGAAGCAGGGGGCACCTGCAAAGCAACGCAAAGGGGTGCAGTGGTGGGGAGTGGGACGGCTTACAACATAACAATGAGCAATTGCACATGCAAATGCTAATTGGGGTGCATAAGTTTCACATACTCTGGTTACTTAAGAACCTTGCCAGTGTTGCCCTAGTTAAATCAATATCGTTGCCTCAGTACTTGCAGCATTCCCTGTCTATACTGGAAGAAATAGCTAGGGAACACTGCAAGTACTTAGGTAATGTTATTTAATTAGGCACTTGGCAATTCTTTTTTTTTTTAAGGCTAATCCCCATATGTGGGAAATTGAGACCTATGCCTAGGGCTTGGGGCCCCTTTTCAGAGCAAAGTTTTCTCTGAGCGATAAGGGGCAGTCATCAGTAAGGATCCTCTGGAATTCAGGCTTAGGGTATGTGTGAGGCAGTGTGTCCCACCCTATTTCCTCTCACTTTTCTCTCTGGATAGAGTTGGAGATAAGGAGGGATTATGTGTACCTGCTGGCTGTCTAGATATGGGGCAGAGGATTGGATGCAGTTATAATCTCAGATAGATTTTTTTTTACTTCACTCTTGTTAGCCAGCAGATTTCCACTTGGTGTGCGTGGATTATGCTGCTGACATGACCTTCTGTGTTCAAAACTCAGAAGCAAGTTGAGAAGGTTTGTAGGAAAAGACCTTTCTCCTGGAAGGGAACTTTCATTAAGTTTGCAAGTTCTCTGATTTTTGGAGCGGTTAAAGAAATGGTTATAGGATGCAGCCTGCTGGGCAGTGTCTTTTTCCATCCCCAGTTTGTTACTGCTCCTAACCATAGAGCTTGGCCCATTAGCTCAAACTGCAGAGCTTTATCCGCTCTGGAAGTGTATGGTTCAATCTTGGCTGAGATGCTGGTTGTCCTGCTAAATTATAAATTCTGGTGATTATAAACCAGGCATGCAACTGCATATGTGTTAACATAGGCAAGCTGGATAATTACAAGTGCAATTGTGTACACAAGCAAAACTTGGGCCAGATTGCCATTTACACTAAGGGCTATTTACACCATTGTGGGTGATGAAAAGGGGCCTTAAAGTGTGCATGAATTGACACCCACTTTAAGGCACCTTTACATAGCCAGAATGGTGTAAAGGGGCCTTGGTGCAAGTGACAATCTGGACCCTTGTCTGTGCAATGTCATGCACATCAGCAGGGCTGCATACATAAAATGGCCATTGATGTCAGTGGGTGGTTGACCTGTGTTCTGGGGCTGGAAATCAGACGTCTCAGGCTAGAGCTGTTCAAAACTTGGAATGTCTGTTCTGTGGGCAATTGAGTCATTTCAAAAAAGCCTTCATCCCAAATCAGAACAAAACCTAGATTAGGTGGTGAATGCGAAAAATAGAGCCAACCCAAGATATGTCTTTAAAGAAAATAAAAGGACCAATACTGAAGCTAAACAGAGCAACACAGCTGAATCTGCTGGTCTAAGTAGCAGGAACGTGACGATTCAAGGGAGCTCTCACTGAGCTATCAAAGCAAGAACAAGGTCCTCTTCTTTTCTTTAAAGACATATCTTGAGTTGGCTTCATTCTTTGCATTCACCACCTAATCTAGGTTTTGTTCTTGCTTTGATAGCTCAGGGAGAGCTCCCTTGAATCTGTCCTGTTCCTGCTGCTTAGACCAGCAGACTCAGCTGCTCTGCTCTCTTTAGACTCAGTATTGGACTTGTCTTGCAGTAAAAGTGCTTGAGTTTAAATGTTAATTTTACATGCAAACTCACAAGGCACAGAAAAAGAAGCAGCAGCAGCAGCTCAGGGTAAGTTAACTTGTCTAGAGCCATCTAGATGTTAAACATTTCAGGAAAAGTGGGAAATCAGCTGTTCATGCCTCAGGCTGGTAAGACACATGGGGCCACTCCTTGAGCTGATCCTACTGTGTGAATGGAACTACTCATATTAGTAAGCATGACGGGCGCCATCTTGGCGGATGAACTGGGGACTGAACCAAGGACCTCCAGAGCTAAAATCCTGCGTCAAACTAGCTAATGAAGCAAGGCTTGGGGGTGGCTGTAACAACCCACTCCTCTGAAGAGCTGCACAGAGCTGGACCTGTAACACACACTCACCAGTGGGTTATATAAGGATTACAGTACTACTCTCCTCTGATCTCATTGTTCTTGCCTATGACAGCCTGCCAGGTGACAGTCATCCCTGGCGGGAGGTCTGTGCACCACATAGGGCCTGTTTGGCAGGAGAATTAAGTGGTGTATCAGCCTAGTTCCAGCCCTCTCTCTGCACAGGGGGAAGTTTCACCTGCAGGGAAGTGCTGCTGCTAAACTTGAAGGGCCCACATAATTTGCAAATCAGACTGTTGGTGTCACACAAACATGGGAGCGCTGGGGTGTGATTTCCCTGCAGAATCAAAGACATGAGAGTCTGGGTAGCTGTGGAAGGACGCTCCTATTCCCACCCAGACATCTTCATTAATAGCAAAAAGTACAAAGAAAAGTAGGGCAAAGGGAATTGCCTTTTTTTTTTATACAAACTCTCTCCTTTTCATGCTGTGCTGGTGTCAAAGTCCCTTGATGGAGATTGCATCAATGCTTCTGTTTCAAGTGTCATAGAATCATAGAATATCAGAGTTGGAAGGGACCTCAGGAGGTCATCTAGTCCACTTGACTGAACTATGGGGTAGATTTTCAATGTGCAAAAAGAAAAGGAGTACTTGTGGCACCTTAGAAACTAACCAATTTATTTGAGCATAAGCTTTCATGAGCTACAGCTCACTTCATTGGGTGCATACTGTGGAAAATACAGAAGACGTTTTTATACATACAAACCATGAAAAAATGGGTGATTATCACTACAACAGGTTTTCTCTCCCCCCACCCCACTCTCCTGCTGGTAATAGCTTATGTAAAGTGATCACTCTCCTTACAATGTGTATGATAATCAAGCTGGGCCATTTCCAGCACAAATCCAGGTTTTCTCTCCCCCCCCACCCCCCGCACACACAAACCCACTCTCCTGTTGGTAATAGCTTATCTAAAGTGATCACTCTCCTTACAATGTGTATGATAATCAAGGTGGGCCATTTCCAGCACAAATCCAGGGTTTAACAAGAATGTCTGAGGAAGGGGGGGGGGTAGGAAAAAACAAGGGGAAATAGGTTACCTTGCATAATGACTTAGCCACTCCCAGTCTCTATTCAAGCCTAAGTTAATTGTATCCAATTTGCAGATGAATTCCAATTCAGCAGTCTCTCGCTGGAGTCTGGATTTGAAGTTTTTCTGTTCTAATATCGCAACTTTCATGTCTGTAATCACATGACCAGAGAGACTGAAATGTTCTCCGACTGGTTTATGAATGTTATAATTCTTGACATCTGATTTGTGTCCATTTATTCCTTTACGTAGAGACTGTCCAGTTTGACCAATGTACATGGCAGAGGGGCATTGCTGGCACATGATGGCATATATCACATTGGTGGATGTGCAGGTGAACGAGCCTCTGATAGTGTGGCTGATGTTATTAGGCCCTATGGTGGTGTCACCTGAATAGGTATGTGGGCACAGTTGGCAACGGGCTTTGTTGCAAGGATAGGTTCCTAGGTTAGTGGTTCTGTTGTGTGGTATGTGTTTGCTGGTGAGTATTCGCTTCAGGTTGGGGGGCTGTCTGTAGGCAAGGACTGGCCTGTCTCTCAAGATTTGTGAGAGAGTTGGGTCATCCTTCAGGATAGGTTGTAGATTTTTGGTAATGCGTTGGAGGGGTTTTAGTTGGGGGCTGAAGGGGACGGCTAGTGGCGTTCTGTTATTTTCTTTGTTAGGCCTGTCCTGTAGTAGGTGACTTTTGGGAACTCTTCTGGCTCTGTCAATCTGTTTCTTCACTTCTGCAGGTGGATATTGTAGTTGTAAGAATGCTTGATAGAGATCTTGTAGATGTTTGTCTCTGTCTGACGTGTTGGAGCAAATGCGGTTGTATCGCAGAGCTTGGCTGTAGACAATGGATCGTGTGGTGTGGTCAGGGTGAAAGCTGGAGGCATGTAGGTAGGAATAGCAGTCAGTAGGTTTCCGGCATAGGGTGGTGTTTATGTGACCATCATTTATTAGCACTGTAGTGTCCAGGAAGTGGATCTCTTGTGTGGACTGGACCAGGCTGAGGTTGATGGTGGGATGGAAATTGTTGAGATCATGGTGGAATTCCTCAAGGGCTTCTTTTCCATGGGTCCAGATGATGAAGATGTCATCAACAGCACCTCCTTTGTCAGCCTTTTTGATTATGATGTCAGAGTTGTTTCTGAGGCTGTGGATGGCATTGTGTTCTGCACGGCTGAGGTTGTGGGGCAAGTGATGCTGCTTTTCCACAATTTCAGCCCATGCACGTCGGTGGAAGCACACTATGTAGAAGTCCAGTCTGCTGTCTCAACCTTCAGGAGGAGTCTACCTAGAATCCTTCTTTTTGTAGTGGTGGTAGGGAGGTCTCTGTGGATTAGTATGTTGTTCAGAGGTGTGTTGGAAATATTCCTTGAGTCGGAGACATTGAAAATAGGATTCTAGGTCACCACAGAACTGTATCATGTTCGTGGGGGTGGAGGGGCAGAAGGAGAGGCCCCGAGATAGGACAGCTGCTTCTGCTGGGCTAAGAGTATAGTTGGATAGGTTAACAATATTGCTGGGTGGGTTGAGGGAACCATTGCTGTGGCCCCTTGTGGCATGTAGTAGTTTAGAAAGTTTAGTCAAAAAGGCTGACAAAGAAGGCGCTGTTGTCATCATGAATAGGTCGGAATATGAACAAGAGGCTGCTCGGCAGCTCTCCAACACCACTTTCTACAAGCCATTACCCTCTGATCCCACTGAGAGTTACCAAAAGAAACTACAGCATTTGCTCAAGAAACTCCCTGAAAAAGCACAAGATCAAATCCGCACAGACACACCCCTGGAACCCCAACCAGGGGTATTCTATCTACTACCCACGATCCATAAACCTGGAAATCCTGGGCGCCCCATCATCTCAGGCATTGGCACCCTGACAGCAGGATTGTCTGGCTATGTAGACTCCCTCCTCAGGCCCTACGCTACCAGCACTCCCAGCTACCTTCGAGACACCACTGACTTCCTGAGGAAACTACAATCCATCGGTGATCTTCCTGATAACACCGTCCTGGCCGCCATGATTGTAGAAGCCCTCTACATCAACATTCCACACAAAGATGGACTACAAGCCGTCAAGAATGGCTTCAACTATCCCCAATAATGTCACGGCTAACCTGGTGGCTGAACTTTGTGACTTTGTCCTTACCCATAACTATTTTACATTTGGGGACAATGAGTGGCACTGCTAAGTGGCACTTCAAATGAGTGGCACTGCTATGGGTACCCGCATGGCCCCACAGTATGCCAACATTTTTATGGCTGACTTAGAACAATGCTTCCTCAGCTCTCGTCCCCTAACGCCCCTACTCTACTTGCGCTATATTGATGACATCTTCATCATCGGGACCCATGGAAAAGAAGCCCTTGAGGAATTCCACCATGATTTCAACAATTTCCATCCCACCATCAACCTCAGCCTGGTCCAGTCCACACAAGAGATCCACTTCCTGGACACTACAGTGCGAATAAACGATGGTCACATAAACACCACCCTATGCCGGAAACCTACTGACCGCTATTACTACCTACATGCCTCCAGCTTTCACCCTGACCACACCACACGATCCATTGTCTACAGCCAAGCTCTGCAATACAACCGCATTTGCTCCAACCCCTCAGACAGAGACAAACACCTACAAGATCTCTATCAAGCATTCTTACAACTACAATACCCACCTGCGGAAGTGAAGAAACAGATTGACAGAGCCAGAAGAGTTCCCAAAAGTCACCTACTACAGGACAGGCCTAACAAAGAAAATAACAGAACGCCACTAGCCATCACCTTCAGCCCCCAACTAAAACCCCTCCAACGCATTACCAAGAATCTACAACCTATCCTGAAGAATGACCCAACTCTCTCACAAATCTTGAGAGACAGGCCAGTCCTTGCCTACAGACAGCCCCCCAACCTGAAGCGAATACTCACCAGCAAACACATACCACACAACAGAACCACTAACCCAGGAACCTATCCTTGCAACAAAGCCCGTTGCCAACTGTGCCCACATACCTATTCAGGTGACACCATCATAGGGCCTAATAACATCAGCCACACTATCAGAGGCTCGTTCACCTGCACATCTACCAATGGGATATATGCCATCATGTGCCAGCAATGCCCCTCTGCCATGTACATTGGTCAAACTGGACAGTCTCTACGTAAAGGAATAAATGGACACAAATCAGATGTCAAGAATTATAACATTCATAAACCAGTCGGAGAACACTTCAATCTCTCTGGTCACGCGATTACAGACATGAAAGTTGCGATATTACAACAGAAAAACTTCAAATCCAGACTCCAGCGAGAGACTGCTGAATTGGAATTCATCTGCAAATTGGATACAATTAACTTAGGCTTGAATAGAGACTGGGAGTGGCTAAGTCATTATGCAAGGTAACCTATTTCCCCTTGTTTTTTTCCTACCCCCCCCCCCTTCCTCAGACATTCTTGTTAAACCCTGGATTTGTGCTGGAAATGGCCCACCTTGATTATCATACACATTGTAAGGAGAGTGATCACTTTAGATAAGCTATTACCAACAGGAGAGTGGGTTTGTGTGTGCGGGGGGTGGGGGGGGAGAGAAAACCTGGATTTGTGCTGGAAATGGCCCAGCTTGATTATCATACACATTGTAAGGAGAGTGATCACTTTACATAAGCTATTACCAGCAGGAGAGTGGGGTGGGGGGAGAGAAAACCTGTTGTAGTGATAATCACCCATTTTTTCATGGTTTGTGTGTATAAAAACGTCTTCTGTATTTTCCACAGTATGCATCCAATGAAGTGAGCTGTAGCTCACGGAAGCTTATGCTCAAATAAATTGGTTAGTCTCTAAGGTGCCACAAGTACTCCTTTTCTTTTTGCAAATACAGACTAACACGGCTGTTACTCTGAAACCTGTCAAAATTTTCAATGTGGTTCTTCTCGGGGATTTCATCTTCTTAATGTTCGTGAAGGCCATGTAGCTGCCTCCCCCACACATTCCACCCTCAAGTGAATTTTGTATGGAAGCAAGCGCTGTAGCTTGTGTTAGGAAAGGACTTCCTACTTAAGGCACATGAGCTGCCTATGCAGCATTAGACCATTGATCCCTCTTTGTAGAGCCCTGATTGGTAAAACATACTCAAAGAGTAGTTCTCATTGGTTCACTGTCAAACTGGGAGGGTGTATCTAGTGGGATTCTACAGGAGTCTGTCCTGAGTCCGGTCCTATTCAATCCTTTAATTAGTGACTTGATGATGGAGTGGAGAGTACACTTACAAAACCCAGGTGGTTGCAAGCACTTTGGAGGACAGGAATAGAATTCAGAATGATCTTGACAAATTGGAGAATTGGTCTGAAATCAACCATATGAAATTCAGTCCAAAGTACTACACTGAGGAAGGAAAACTCAGATGCACAAATACAATAACTGAGGAATAGAAGGTGAGGCAGTGGTACTAAAAGGATCTTGGGATTATAGTAGATCACAAATTGAATATGAGTCAAAAACGTGAGGCACTTGCAAAAATGGCAAATATCACTCTGGGGTGTATTAACAGGAGTGTTGTATGTAAGACATGAGAGGCACTGGTGTGGCCTCAGATGGAGTACTGTGTTCAGTTTTAGATGCCACACTTTAAGAAAAATGTGGACAGGTTGTAGAGAGTCCAGAGGAGAGCAACACAAATGATAAAAAGTTTAGAAAACCTGACCTGTGAGGAAAGACTTTAAAAACTGGGCATATTTAGTCTTGAGAAAAGAAGTCTGAGGAGGGACCAGATAACAGTCTTCAAATATGTTAAGGGTTGTTATAAAGAGGAGGGTGATCAGTTGTTCATCGAGGGTAAAACAATAAGTAATAGGCTTAATCTGCAGCCAGGGAGATTTAGATTAGATATTAGGAAAAGCTTTCTAACTGTAAAGATAGTTACACACTGGAACAGATTACCAAGGGAGGTTGTGGAATCCCCATCACCTGAGATTTTTAAGAAAAAGTTACACAGACACCTGTCAGGGATGGTGCTAGAGAAGAAGCCAGATGCTTTGTATAATGCACCTGGCTAATTGTGCAATCGTTTTACTTGGATACACGGAGAATTCTACAGCTTGTTCCCCAAACCAATAGATGTATTGACCTGTATCCGTTTCTAAGGTTACATGGTGAAAAAGGATCATGCTGGTTATAAAATTATCCATCTCTTTTTAAAATCGAGCCATGATAATTGTCTCAATTCAGAGATTCAGAGATTCCAAGGCCAGGAGGGACCACTGGGATCATCTAGTCTGACCTGTACAACACAGGCCAGAGAACTGCCCCAAAATAATTCCTAGAGCAGAGCTTTCAGAAAAACATCCCATCTTTAAAATTGCCAGTGGTGGAGAATCCACCCAGACCTTTGGTAAATTGTTCCAACCGTTAATTACCCTCACTGTCAAAAATATCCACCTTATTTCCAGTCTGAATTGGTCTAGCTTCAGCTTGGATCATGTGATACCTTTCTCTGCTAGATTGATGAGCCCGTTATGACCACCTGTGTTGAGATGCACAGATGCCAGGGTAATGAGCAGAGTAGAAATACAGAGGCAGAGGTTGATAGGTCAGCTACATGCTGCCTAGGGGAAGAAGTATTTTCCAGTACTGGTTCTGAATGTAAGGCCAAAGCATTGCCAGCCAGCCATATCTCAGAGGGAGTTAGTGTCAGCATTAGGATAAAAATTTGAGAATACTAGGTACCTACCTCTCGCATTGGTTCACTAATTACACTTTTTAGCTATCGATATCAATGCCCTCTACAAAGGAAGAAGAATTCTACCTGCGAAGAAATTCCACCTGACTTTAAGAATGTGAAATCTTTTTACGTGGGGAAACCAGTGTGCAGGCACGAAACTTGACCCAGTGGCAAGGAGATCCAGGACAATGGGGGGCCTCCCTCCTGCTGCAGCCCTCATCTGCCTTCACAGCCACAGAGTACTAGAAGGTCCCCTATATGCACCCAATCCACCTTTGGGGTCTTTTGAAGTTTGGACCATGGTTAGTCAGGAGCCTCGCCTCAGACCTGCTCTCCAAGGGGGACCCTACCAGGAGTGTAAAAGCTCCAGATGATATAGCTCTGAGGGTCTTTAGCCCACACAAGCCTCTCCACCACGACAAAGTTGCAGTCCATCAGAGAGGAGCAGTATTATAGAACTCTTGATTCAGTCCTCACAGCCACACCTAAGGCAGAAAAACTCATCCTCCTGAGAGATTTCAGTGTCAGAGTTGGATGGGATTTCCAATTCTGGAGAGACACAATAGGCAAAGAAGGGGTGGGAAATGTAAACCCCAATTGTATTCTCCTCCTCAGCAAATGTATGGAGCATGACCTGCTCATCACAAAAAAACATCTTTAGGCAGAGTAACAAATTTAAAACCACCTGGAAACATCCTCTGTCTAAACACTGGCACCTCCTTGGCTATGTTATAGTCAGAGCCCAAGACTATATCGACCTCCATATAACATGAGCTATGAGAGCTACCAATCACTGTTGGATAGACCATTGATTAGTACGATCAGTTATGTACCTGCAGCTAGCTCCACCACACCGCAAACACCCAAAGACTAAGTGAAAGTGGTACAATGTCAAAGCACTTCAAGACCAAGCCAGCTGCAAAACATTCCAGCAACATCTGTTTGAGAAACTCTCTAACCTTCCTGACAACATCATTGACATTCAAGAGCACTGGGATCAACTTAAAAACACCATTCACAGGGCATGTGCTGAACCCATAGAATATACCACTCATTGGCACCAAGACTGGTTTGATGAAAACAAAGAGGAAATCCTAGCATTAATTCAACAGAAAAGAAATGCATTTTTTAACTGACAAAATGATTCCTCTAACCAACAAAAACCTGCTTAAAGCCAAAGTCCAAAGGAGGCTACGTGACATTAAAAACAAGTGGTGACAAGAAAAAGCCTCTGAGATCCAGGGTTTCATAGACAAGGATGACATGAGAAGCTTCCTTCAAGCAACAAAAGCTATATATGGGCCAAGTTCCAAAGGCTCAATGCCCTTATATTCCCAGGATGGCTCCACTCTTCTCAAGGACAATGCAGCCATTAAACAATCCTGGAAGGAGCACTTGGAGATCCTACTAAACCACAAATCGATGGTCTCTCAGGACACCATTGAGTTTATTCCGCAATGCTCAGCAATGGAACACCTTGCTGATGGCCCATCTTCTGAGGATCTTCTGCCATCACTCAGACAAAAAAAATCACAAGGCACCAGACCCAGACAGCATCCCAGCTGAGGTTTTTAACGCTGAAGAAACAATGCTCCAGCACAAACTTTGCCAACTCCTCAACAAAATCTGGACCTGTGAAGAAATTTCACCTGACTTTAAGAACACCAACATTGCTACAATATTCAAGAAAGGGGACAAATCTTTGTGCGGGAACTACAGAGGTATTGCTCTCCTCTCCACTGCAGGGAAGATTCTTGCCCAGATCCTACTAAACTTCCTCCTCCCCCTTGCCGAAGAACTCCTCCGTGAATCACAGTGTGGCTTCAGGTCATCCTGAAGCACAACCGACATGATGTTCGTGGCACAACAGATACAGGAGAAGTGCAGAGAGCAATACCAGGAACAGTTCATGGCATACATCGACCTAACCAAGGCCTTTCACTCTATCAATTGTGATGCCCTCTGGAAGGTGCTGCGTAAATTTGGCTGTCCACAGAAATCCATTTCTATCATCAGACTACTCCATGATGGATGACTGCCACCATTTTGTACAACGGCTCAGAGACTGAACCATTCACCATTTGCACCGGTGTCAAACAGGGCTGTGTCATTGCTCCAACGCTCTTCTCCATTTACCTTGCCATGATCCTGATCCTCATTCGCGACCGCCTCCCTGATGGAATAGGGATTGAGTATCATATGGATGGCCAACTCCTCAATCTTTGACGTCTCCAAACAAAATCTAAGATCACGAGAATTGGCATCACTGACCTTAGGTATGCAGATGACTGTGTCACTCTTGCACACACAGAGGCTAACCTGCAAAGCACCCTAAATCTTTTTGCAGATGCCTATCACAGCCTGGGTCTCTCTCTCTTTCTCCCTCAACATCAGGAAAACCAAGGTTCTCTACCAGCCCTCACCTGCATAAACTACTCTTCATATTCCACAAATCACCCCTGGACCATTTTCTGTACCTTGGCAGCCACCTCTCCCAAGCCAGCATTGACACAGAAATTGAATACAGGATCTGATGTGCCAGCACATCTTTTGGAAGACTACTCAAATGAGTCTTCAGTGATAGGGATCTACAAACAGGTATCAAGATTTTGGTTTACAGGGCAGTTGTCATTCCCACCCTTCTCTATGCGTGTGAGACCTGGGTATCCTACAGACAACACCTCAAACTGCTGGAGTGGTTCCAGCAGTGCTACCTCAGAAAGATTCTCAGGATCAGCTGGGAAGACTGACGTACTAACATCAGCATTCTCTCTGCAGCCAACATCAGCAGTATAGAAGCGCAGGTCATGAAATACCAGCTCCACTGGGCTGGCCACTGTGTACGTATACCTGACACTCGCCTCCTGAAGCAAGTACTCCTTCTCTCAGTTAAGTCAGGGAAGAGGAGCTCGCAGAGGGCAGCAGAAGCATTTCAAAGACATATTAAAAGTACACCTTAAAACAAGAGGCATCAACCTAACAAACAGGGAGGATTCAGATCTGGACAGAGCAAGTGGCGTCACACCATACACCAAGCCACAGTTCACTTTGAGGAGAACAGACGTGCTCATGAGACAGAGACGTGACAAAGGAGGAAAGAAAGGACACAACATTCCAGCCAACAACTGTGTCTCTTCCAAGATGACACCTGTCACTTCTGTAGGAAAATCTACAGGGCAAAAATTGAGCTCCTCAGCCACTTAAAAACTCACCAGTGAACCCCCTTTGCAGACATCATCCTCACATTGAGGGATAGCCGAAGAAGACAAAGGAAGGTAAGGATATAAGGATGGGGAAACAGAGACACAGAAAAGTGACTTGCCTATGGTTTAAGGTTGCCAGTCTGGTTTTCGACCAGAACGCCTGGTCGAAAAGGGAGTTTAGTGGCTCCGGACGGGTCCGGGGCTAAGGCAGGCTCCCTACCTGCCCTAGCTTTGTGCAGCTCCTGGCAAGCGTCCACCAGGTTCCTGCAGCCCCTAGGCACATGGGCAGCCAGGGAGGCTCTGAGTGCTGCCTGCACCCTGTGTGCTGGCTAAGCAGCTCCCATTGTTCGGGAACCGTGACCAATGCGACCTGAGGGGGCCGCACCTGCAGACACAAGAGCAGCGCATGGAGCCTCACTTGGCTGCCCATGCACCTAGCGACTGCAGGAACCAGGCAGCCGCTTCCTGGGAGCCATGGTAAGTGCCACCAGGACCCTGTATCCCACCCCCCACCCCGCAACCCCCTGCCCCAGCCTGTAGACCTCTCCTGCACCCCAAGCCCCTCATCCCCACCCCGCCCCCAGAGCCTGCACCCCCAGCCGGACCCCACACCCCCTCCCGCACTCCGAACCTCTCAGCGCTCTCGCTGAGTCACCTGAAAACATTCAAATTCTCCAGAATCCAGCTGTACTGTGTGTGCGTGTGTGTGCGTGTGTGTGCGTGCGTGTGTGTGTGTGTGTGTGTGTGTGTGTGTGTGTGTGTGTGTGATAAGCATGTTCTTGCTTCCCAGCTCTCATGAATCTCACTGAACATCACGGAACTGTGAAAAATATTGAAGACCACCACTATGTCCTCTCCTCATTCCCCTTACTGCTATTGAACTCCACATATTTACTTTCTAGGGCTTTAGTTCAACCCAGACCAGACTTCCAATCGTGGATCCAAACCTCTCCAGATTTACCAACCAAATCCAATGATTCTCATTTATATTACAGTAGCTACTCAACTCCGATCAGAACCCAGCTGGGCTAGGCACTGTACAGACACATTCTGAGAGAGTCCCGCCCCAAAGGGCTTACGATTTAGATAGGAAAGACAGAGGCTTAGCCTCCTCTTCCAGGTGGTAAACTGAGGCGTGGGGCAATTCAGCAATTTACCTAGGGTCACACTTGGAGTCTGCAGCAAACCTGGAAATTGAACCCAGATCTCCTGTCCGATGTCTTAACTACAAGCCCACCCTTTTGTAACCCTGCACATGGCAAGGAGGCTTGGGCCTTGTACCATAAGAGCTTAAAATACATTATTTTGCTGCTTGGACTGTTTGCTTTTTTATCCAGTAATGCTTCCTCGGAACTTTTCATCCATAAAATTTAGTTCAGCTGATGATGAATTTTTGAGGAGTGGCAGCGGAGGAGGAGGGCAGCAAGGGGAGAAATTCAAGGCTTTGATCTGAGAGTCCTTTTGACTCATAGAGTAGCCTTGTCAACACAACTGGGCGAAGGATAATACTGGATAGTTTATCTCTTGTTGGTAAATTCCCAGGAAGTCAAGCAAGGATTGTCTGACTTTAAGCAAGTTTATGCATCTGTTCGGGGAAGGGATAGAGAGGGGGATGAGAGGGTGCATGACAGTTTGTTTTAGGATCCAGCACGCACCACATCCCCTTTCTCCCTGGGTCAAATTCCCCAGCGCAGAGGGGATGAGCTCCGGAATATAGAGAGTGGAATTAATGGAGAGCAATGGACGAACAAGAGCTAAGGAAGGAATGTGTTGGGCCCCGTTATGGAGCATGCAGCACTCCCAGAGCAATCAATAGCCACACAGAAAGCACGGTGGCAGCAGAATCTGGGTCTATGGAGGAGAATTTAAAAGAGGCTAACTCCAGGGGAGTGACCAGCAAAGGTTCCTTGCTGCAGGCACCCTCTGTGTAACCATGGGCATGTCTACACAGCAATAAAACACCTGCGGCTGATCTGTATCCGCTGATTGGGCTGTGGGGTCATCAACTGGCGGTGTAGGTGTCTGGGCTTTTGATGGAGCCTGGGCTCTGGGAACCTCCCCCAGTGGGGTCCCCGAGCCCAAGCTTCAGCCATCTACACTGAGAATGTATAACACTGCAGCCAGAGCCTGAATTATCTGACCTGGTCCACCTGCAGATGTTCTATTGCAACATAGACATATCCCATGTGAGATGGGAGCTGTCAGCCTGTTACTACAACACCTTCACATTATGCTACGAATGAACTGGTAAACTCCTGTCATGCCGAACCAAATATTTCCTGGTTTTCGATGGAGGAAAACTCAGGCTCAGTGCTGGAAGCTGGTGACGTCTGTCAGCAAACCCTCCAGCCTCTGGGTGGTCCCTTTTCTCTTGTTACCCTTCTTTCTTGCCACACTGTGAGGTCTGTGTGCAACTTGCTGTGAAACAGTGTGAGCTGTGTCTACTCTTCCTGCTGTGGACAGGCTGCACAACCTCAGGGCTGCATGGGTCACAGGGAGAACAGAACTCAGCTGCGTTGATCCAGGTAAGTTAGCGCTATTAACTCATCTCTGTGGGTCCAGACAAGCACCTGCCCGTTGGGATGGGGCCGGGTTTATCTGACCCTCATGCAAACATTGAAACTCTTGGAATCCAGCCATCACTACATTACTGAAGACAGGGCCACTCATCCTGAAAGGGCTTGGCAGATGGAGTTTCCTCAGGGCGGGGATTTCATATTGATAGTGGGGCTGGAACCCATATTCTCCTGCTCCAAAAGACCCATCCCCTGTCACTTAAGCTAAAAGAGAATAACTCTTTTGAGTAGAGGTCTGTGACACATAAATGAGCAGTTCCCGTCCTAAGCCCCAGAGGCCAGTGGGGCATGGATATGCTAGCCAGTCCATGGAATGGTATTTTTCAAAGCCCCAAGGTGATATTCTGGCTCTCTGACAAGGATGGCGCAAAGCGGCTCTGCGGTCTCTGACAATAACTAGCAATGCTTAATGACTTCTTGTAATTACAGCGTTCTCCGGTTTACGCTGCCTCAACTCCAACTGAGGATAGGAGCTGTTTCATATTTAAACAGTATTACAGCCGAAGCATTCCCAGGGGGAGCGTATGGTCTTGAAGGCTGCGGTTTAATTCTCTGCACCGCTAATTAGATCAGGAAAACAACCGGGGAGATGCAAGCAGAGGGTTTGTACAGGCGTGTTAACAAGCAAGACTTTTGTTGTTGTTTTTGCTAAACAACAGTGCCGGGAGCCTGCTGTGCTTCAGAAGCCCGTTTGGAGGGGGCTTGTGTGTCCCCCCAGATTTTGCTACTTGGGCATCGTGACTGGGAAGAAAGAAGGCAGGTTAGGCAAGGAAGCTGGGAACAAGTCCACTGGAAATCCCATTAGTAGCAGCAGAAATCCCAGGTGAGAGGAGTGCAGACAGAGGGTGCTGGGAGGGAAGGCCAGCGTGTCAGTTCAAGTGGCTGTGGGACCTGGGCTTGTGCACTAAGTGGGTACATCTACACAGCCCGCAGCAGCAAGTCTCCGAGCCCGGGTTCAGACTCTGGCTCGTGTGGCCAAAATAGCTGTGTAGACTCAGGCTGGACGTCAAGCTCGGAAGCCCACACCACTTCCTAGATTCTGAGCCTGAGCCCCAACATTTACACAGCTATTTTCAGGATTGCAGGCTGAGCCCAAGTCTGTTGACCTGGTCTCAGAGATTCACAGCTGTGGACAGCCACTCACTGTGCCAACGGACCCTGTGTTTCCAGGCCTGTGCTTGAGTGTCCACACTGCGTTGTAAACCTGGTTTATGGTTGCTGAACCCAGGTCTCGCAACAGTGCTAATATGTCCGTGCTGCACTAGGCAGACCTCCTGACTCGGATCTGCAGCTGGGCCTGTGTCCATGGTGCAGAACACAGGGCTTGGAGCCCAGTCATAGCAGGACTTGGGCTCTGAACCACCCCCATAGCAGGGTGGGTCCTGCTGGGTACCTGGGTCCTGACTGCTTCCAGACCAATTTGTGTGTGGACTCAAATCTGAGTGAGAGCCTAGGCTTAGGGGATGTCTACACTGCATTTTAATATCTGCAGGAGGGGTCCCAGAGCCCAGATCTACAGACTCAGGCTTCTGGGGTTCGTACTCTGGCGCTAAAAATAGCTGTGTAGACATTCGAACTCAGGCTGGACTCTGAACCCCACTCCCTTTCCTGGGTTTTAAAATGCAGTATAGACATACCCCAAAAGGGCTAGGTTGTGGAGGGTGAGAGGAGCCATGGTACAGCTGGAGGGAGGCAAGGGTCGAGTTCCATGCCCATCTATTGGAGCTGACCATCACCAGTGTCTCAAGCCTGGGAGCTCAATGAGAACAAACCCCTGAATGCCTGGTGGCTAACATGAAGTTCGCCCAAATGCATCTAAATCTCTTCACACTGGAAATGAGCATAAACTTTGCTGATGGGATTTTGCAGTTACTTTTAGAGCTCGGCAAATAACTGATTTTTCGGTTTGGTGTCCGCTCTGAAAAAGAAAACATTAAAAAATGTGGTTCCAACCAAAATCTGATTATTATTATTATTCTCATTATATATTTATTTTATTGTTTTGAAGTTTCAGTGAATCAAAAGAGCCTGTGTGGAATTTGTTCTACAGCACAGATTTGAACCAGGGTTTTTCCCGCCCTAGGAGATTGCCCTCGCTAATGGCTAAAGCATAAAGCAGGCAAGCTGGTCCGTGTCAGCAGCAGTACTTCACCACCTCCTCCTTGGCCGTTTTGTGGCTGGCCAAACCTAGTGCTGTCAAATTTGCCAATAGTTTCAGGTCAACTGAAACCTCGTTTTGCATCAAATGAACTATATGTCCAAAAAACGTCATGCCACTCTAGGTATCTAAGAAAGGGTATCTGAAGTCTTCAAATGCTCAGGGAGCTTGCATTCGGGCTCATGTTGCATCCTGTTTTATTAAATCCAGTTTGCTCATCGACAGTTGTCATCTGAGATTTCCAACAGAAGGGCAAAACGTCCTGAGGGATTTTGACAAGGAGCTTTGTCCTCTTTGGGTGACCACCGCTTGCTCATTTCATATATGCCACCACTCAGAGCTGGGATCGGAGATACACCTGCACCAAACCCTTGGATCCAAAATATCCCAGACTTTCGGTTCAGAGACTGAAAAGCTAAACCTAGTTGGGATCTTGCAAATAGCCCCAGTCATTATAATTGGCCAAAACCCTCCATCCAAAAACTCTTTGGCATTTTTGAAATCTAGATCTGAACTGGTATTTCAAACACTTCTCTCGTGGTAGTGTAACGCCGACATACCCCAGTTGTCGTTGGGCGGGATGGAACCTGAGATCTCTGGAGCTAAATGCATGAGCTAAAAGCCATATGGCCATTAGCTAAGGCTGTAGAGGAGACTCTTTAATCTCTCTCTGTAGGTGGTCAACAGTGTGCCCTTGTTGCCAAGAAAGCTAACGGCATTTTGGGCTGTATAAGTAGGGGCATTGCCAGCAGATCGAGGGATGTGATCATTCCCCTCTATTTGACATTAGTGAGGCCTCATCTGGAGTACTGTGTCCAATTTTGGGCTCCACACTACAAGAAGGATGTGGAAAAACTGGAAAACGTCCAGTGGAGGACAACAAAAATGATTAGGGGTCTGGAACACGTGACTGATGAGGAGAGGCTGAGGGAACTGGGATTGTTTAGTCTGCAAAAGAGAAGAATGAGGGGGGATTTGATAGCTGCTTTCAACTAACTGAAAGGGGGTTCCAAAGAGGATGGATCTAGACTGTTCTCAGTGGTATCAGATGACAGAACGAGGAGTAATGGTCTCAAGTTGCAGTGAGGGAGGTTTAGGTTGGATATTAGGAAAAACTTTTTCACTAGGAGGATGGTGAAACACTGGAATGTGTTACCTAGGGAGGTGGTGGAATCTCCTTCCTTAGAAATTTTTAAGGTGTGGCTTGACAAAGCCCTGGCTGGGATGATTTAGTTGGGGATTGGTCCTGCTTTGAGCAGGGGGTTGGACTAGATGACTCCTGAGGTCCCTTCCAACCCTGATATTCTATGATTCTGTGCTTCTGTGGTCTTGGTGCCACTAGATGGGACAGAGCACCACACCCAGGAGGTGAGTGGGTAACAGTAGCATCTGGTGGCTAACCTGTTCAGGGCGCCGTTGCACTAGGTGCTGTACAAATATAGAGAAAATGAATCCTGGCCCTAAAGATCTTAGCATCCAAAAGACAAGGCAACAGGTGCATGCAACAAAAGAACAGGCCAGAGAGGGGAGGTGACATAATCAAAAGAATGGGATGTGTGTATTTCTTAGCCAATCAGGAGGAGCACAACTGCCATCTGCCTGGCCACAATTTCTACATCCAGTGCGTGAGTTGGCCCCATCTTTTACCCTCACCACCTTGAAGATTAATATCATTTTTATTATTTCAATTATAATATGTGTATTATGGTAGCACCTATGAGTCATGGACCAGAGTCCCATTGTGGTAGATGCAAATTTCCTTAGGTCATCCAGTCCCCAAACAGGCCCATTGCTATGTCTCCATTAGGATTTTACACTGAGAGAACTGTCTTGATATAAAAACACACCTTTTTTTGTAGTGAAGCCATTGCCTGTGTCTGTCTGAGCAGGGCTTTGGGGAATGCTGAGCCATGCAGGCAGTGTTGTTTTGTAACTTGTTCTTACGTTCTTTTATTTGGGGGAAGAAAATGGGAAAATCTGTTTCTCGCAATCCTTGAAAAGTAGCTCAGTCCAATTGCTTAATCTGCCCCTGCTGTATTTTGTGCGCTCGCATCAACCGAGCGTATGCGCTTCTGCCTGTTTATTCTGTAATGTTACTTAAGAGGTGTCATAGTGCTGCTGTTCTCTGAGGCTTGACTGTATCGAATACTTCTCTGCCTCATTGGCTGCTTGTGTGGGGATAATTACAAATAGTGCCTTGCTGTCTGGACCCTGGAATTCCTCCTTGGGGCACATTTGGTGTCTAGAATCCGGTGTCTCGTTTCAGCCCATTATAGAGAGGCTGCCAGAGGGGATAGACTTGAGATTCTCATCTGCATCTTGCTTTGGACTCAGACTTTGCCCGAGCTCATGGGTATTCAGCTCCAAAAGGAGGCCAGTGTTCAGGCTCATCTTGAATTAAAACAAAACAGAGAGCAACAAAACCTTTGTCAATAAATTGTAGCGAAAAACTATTTCTGATTCCCCACTATCACTTCCCCTCCCCCATTTTTTTCTATATAAGTTCTTATCCTGCTTGGTCAGCCTAGTATCTGAGCCCCTTCCAATTAAGCATTAAGTGACATAGCTAACATCAGTCCCATGTGGTTCTTTCTCTCTCATCCTCTCCAGGAGGAGTGAATTGTGTGTGCAGTGGAATGGAGTGGTTTTGTAGAGTTTGGGTTTTTTTTTTACATATGTCCATGGCAATCTGCCCTTCTAGCAGAGAAGGCAGGTCAAAGGCGCATATCTTTCACTTGGAGCAAAAAGCACAGAGGTTTCTGAAGGTCCTTAGTTCCTTTGGAATTTGATCCATTGTCTCAGGCAGCTCTTTCTCCTGCTCAGACATGCTTTACCCCAATAGTAGACGGTTCCACAGAGCGTGTCAGGTGGTATTTTAGGAATAAATTAGGTATTTTAGCCCAGGCCATTGATTATCTTGAATTTGAAGACATCACTCACCCCTCTCCTCTTCCATTGAGGAATTGAGGGCACTAAATTCCACACTTGCAGTGTTTCCTCAGTGGAAGCACCCCTGCTTTCTTTAATCTGGTGTGGAATTTATCCTCCTGCAGAGCCTTTGCAGGATTCCAACAGACTGCCTGGGGATGGTTCCCACATTCCTAGCCAGTGAGTGAGTGAGCGGGTCCGTGAGAGGGGAGCTGCAGAGGGGTCCCTGAGCTGCTGCGGGGTTAGTTGTACCCCCTCCCTGAAAGTGCAGGAGGGGACGCTGTGCTCCTGCCAACCATTTCAGCGTGTGAGCTGAAATCAGCATTTACAGAAATCTCTTGGATCCTGACATGGCTGTTGATAACATATTTCTACCCCAAACTCAGAATGTCCACACAGAGGTTTGCACCAGTGCCATATTTTGGTGAAGACAAGGCCTTAGGCAGAATTCCCATTTGGGGATTTGCCTTCACCCAAATATAGACTGTCTTAATTAAACCAGTGCAAACAGCTGTGTGAACACTCTTATTTCAGTTTGAGCAACTTATTTCTTTTTTGCTTAAGCCTGTTCTTAATCAATTTAAGCTAGACCCAAATACACCTGGTTTAAACCAAAACACATAGTCTTTTGCACTGGTTTAACTAAACCAACTTCTTATTAATATTGTTATTATTATTTATTATTTGTATTATCATAGCACTTGGGAGTCCCAGTCACGGGCCAGGACCCCATGGTGCTAGGCGCTGTACAGACACAGAACAAAAAGACAGTCCCTGCCCCAAAGAGTCTACAGCTTAAGCATGAGACAACAGATGGATACAGAGAGACAAGGGAGAACAAAGAAACAAAAATAACCCTGTCAGTTAAACTGCTACAACTATGTGTGGAGAAATTTTGATTTCAGAGGCAGCTTTGCTTGAGGCAGTGCTGCAGTTTGTACTTGGTAGAAGTGCTTAAGGCCTTTCAGATCCATGGACAGTGCAATAGAAATTACTTACCTTGTTAATGCGATGCAATGTAAAATGTTCATGTTTTCAAGCTGGGAAAATGGCAAATCAATGTTTGGGAGACTCCATCATCCATTCTGCCTAAGAGTCAGCTGGGCTCTGTCTGCTGGTGGCTCTGAAAAAACATTCACCTTTTCGATCAGATTAGCAAGTATAATTTTTGACTGCTGTGCAGCACATTTGTAACCATATTCTTTGAGGACGCACAGCGAGCAAAACGTATGCCTCTGTTTTTTCAGCTGGTAATTTTTATAGGTTATTTCCTCCTTCTCCTGCTTTTTTAAAAACACAAATTTGGAAGGTTTAACTTTTCTCCTGCACAATGGAAATGGACTTCAGACTGAGATAAAAAGAGGACAGTTTGGTGCAAATGCATGTCAGAAAATGAAGGGGATATTTAAAAAAAAAAAGCAATCCTCCCAAACCTCTTCAGCGAAAGTCCCCGATAGAGCCTTGTAATGACTTTGGGAATGCGGTTAATGATGAGGGGCTAATCTGCAGCACTTCAAATGTGGTTGTCCACCACATTAGGCATAAAATTATGGAGAGGGAAAGAGTTATCTTCCTCTGACCTTTTCCCTTAAATAGCAGCTTTTCCCCAGCAGGGCTCCCTTTTCTGGAGAGTCTTGTCTACAGGTGTCCCCATTAGTAAAGGAAGGTATTCAAGACCTTGTGGCCAGTTTGTTTTGCCTTCTGAGGGGAAGACTCTCTCTCCTTCTGTGTGACCAAGTTGACCGAAATGTTTTTGACACTTAGAATCAGCTCATAGTTACCACTAAAAATCCATCTAAATTTGGGATAGGCCAAGCAGTTCTGAGAGGAAGGCTGGACTAGGGGTCTGAGTGCTGACCTGGGTTCAAGTCCCTACCCTTCCACAGACTCCCTGTGTGAACTTGGACAAGTCCCTTAGGCCAGATCCTTAAAGGTATCCACTGAAATCAATGGGAGTTGGGTGCCTAAATACCTTTGAGGATCTAGGCCTCTCTCTGCCTCAGTTCCCCCTCTGTACAATAGAGATAATAGCACTGCCCTGACTCCCAGCGGTGTGGGAAGGATAAATACATGCAGGGTTGTGAGGTATTCAGATACTGTGGTAATGGAAGGGGCTGGCTATAAAGGTACCATAATTAGAGCTGATAAAGTACCCCTCTGAATCTTCACCAAGATGTCTAACTGCATCCCAGCTGGTTTTATTTTAGCAGTGGAGAAAAGTACAGCGACGGTTAGTTTTTAGAGCTGAACAAATAACTCATTGCAAATAGAGAGAGAAAGAGGGAGAGAGAAAGAGATACCGTGTGAACGTCATAGTTTTCTTGAAATAGTTTCAGATAAACTGGCTGAAAAATATTTCTGCTCGTAGCTCACTCGTGAGCAGTTTGTGATAAGCGTTTGATATTCCATTTTTTTTCTCTTGTCCTTGCGTGTGCATAACTCCTACAGCCAGGGCTGTAGTATGTACCCTCACAATTAGACTATGGGACAAGGCTGTGTTTCCTCTTTGATCAGAGGAGAAAGAGGAAATCTCATGCCAGAGTCTTTTCCTGCAAGAGTTCCAGGCCAGTTTTGTCTCCCGGGAGCTGTAATACTTTGGCCTAATCTCGGTGTGGGATTTAGTGTGTGGATGGTGTCATGGCCTGTGTTAGACAGAAGGTCAGATTAGATGATCTGGGGGTCCTTTCTGGCCTTAAACTCTATGAGGGACCTCCTGGGCTTCCAGCATTTTGGTGGAGAGATTAGACTTTTGGATCCTTATGAAAGCTGAGATCTTTCCAGGCACACCTGCCACGCTCCAAATAATTGATTCATTTGAGCATCGCCAAACTGCAAGGGATCTTGGCCATCTACATGCAAATACAACTTGCAAAAATAATTGTTCTTTTCTTTTACAAAAAAAAGCTGCATTGAATACAGAGCGCATGAAACGGAGGGACTAGGGCCCTGTTGAATCAACCTTAAAAATCAGTGATAGTCTTTCCACTGAATTTGATGATCTCTGAATCAGGCCCTAGTAGCAGTATCTATGTTAGGTATTTATATGGTCTTCATCACCATCATCTCTGAGTGCTGCCCAGACTTTAGTGTAATAAGCTTCACAACACCCTGGGAGAATAACATGAGGGGGAAAGGAGTCCAGGAGAGCTGGCTGTATTTTAAAGAATCCTTATTGAGGTTATAGGAACAAACCATCCCGATGTGTAGAAAGAATAGTAAATATAGCAAGCGACCAGCTTGGCTTAACAGTGAAATCCTTGCTGATCTTAAACACAAAAAAGAAGTTTACAAGAAGTGGAAGATTGGACAAATGACCAGGGAGGAGTATAAAAATATTGCTCAGGCATTCAGGAGTGAAATCAGGAAGGCCAAATCACACTTGGAATTGCAGCTAGCAAGAGATGTTAAGAGTAACAAGAAGGGTTTCTTCAGGTATGTTAGCAACAAGAAGAAAGTCAAGGAAAGCGTGGGCCCCTTACTGAATGAGGGAGACAACTTAGTGACAGAGGATGTGGAAAAAGCTAATGTACTCAATGCTTTTTTTGCCTCTGTCTTCACGAATAAGGTCAGCTCCCAGATGACTGCACTGGGCAGCACAACATGGGGAAGAGGTGACCAGCCCTCTGTGGAGAAAGAAGTGGTTCGGGACTTTTAGAAAAGCTGGACAAGCACAAGTCCATGGGGCCGGATGCACTGCATCCAAGAGTGCTAAAGGAGTTGGTGGATGTGACTGCAGAGCCATTGGCCATTTTCTTTGAAGACTCATGGCGATTGGGAGAGGTCCCGGATGACTGGAAAAAGGCTAATGTAGTGCCCATCTTTAAAAAAGGGAAGAAGGAGGATCCTGGGAACTACAGGCCAGTCAGCCTCACCTCAGTCTCTGGAAAAATCATGGAGCAGGTCCTCAAGGAATCAATTCTGAAGCACTTAGAGGAGAGGAAAGTGATTGGGAACAGTCAGCATGGATTCACCAAGGGCAAGTCATGCCTGACTAATCTAATTGCCTTCTATGACAAGATAACTGGCTCTGTGGATGAGGGGAAAGCAGTGGACATGTTATTCCTTGACTTTAGCAAAGCTTTTGTTACGGTCTCCCACAGTATTCTTGCCAGCAAATTAAAGAAGTATGGGCTGGATGAATGGACTATAAGGTGGATAGAAAACTGGCTACATCATCGGGCTCAACAGGTAGTGATCAATGGCTCCATGTCTAGTTGGCAGCCGGTATCAAGCGGACTGCCCCAAAGATCGGTCCTGGGGCTGGTTTTGTTCAATGTCTTCATTAATGATCTGGAGGATGGCGGTGACTGCACCCTCAGCAAGTTTGCAGATGACACTAAACTGGGAGAAGTGGTAGATATGCTGGAGGGTAGGGATAAGATACAGAGGGACCTAGACAAATTAGAGGATTGGGCCAAAAGAAATTTGATGAGGTTCAACAAGGACAAGTGCAGAATCCTGCACTTAGGACGGAAGAATCCCATGCACCGCTACAGACTAGGGACTGAGTGACTAGGCAGCAGTTCTGCAGAAAAAGACTTAGGGGTTACAGTGGACGAGAAGCTGGATATGAGTCAGCAGTGTGCCCTTGTTGCCAAGAAGGCTAACGGCATTTTGGGCTGTATAAGTAGGGGCATTGCCAGCAGATCGAGGGATGTGATCGTTCCCCTCTATTCAACATTGTTGAGGCCTCATCTGGAGTACTGTGTCCAATTTTGGGCTCCACACTACAAGAAGGTTGTGGAAAAATTGGAAAACGTCCAGTGGAGGACAACAAAAATTATTAGGGGACTGGAACACATGACTTATGAGGAGAGGCTAAGGGAACTGGGATTGTTTAGTCTGCGGAAGAGAAGGGATTTGATAGCTGCTTTCAACTACCTGAAAGGGGGTTCCAAAGAGGATGGCTCTAGACTGTTCTCAGTGGTAGCAGATGACAGAACAAGGAGTAATGGTCTCAAGTTGCAGTGGGGGAGGTTTAGATTGGATATTAGGAAAAACTTTTTCACTAGGAGGGTGGTGAAGCACAGGAATGTGTTACCTAGGGAGGTGGTGGAATCTCCTTCCTTTGACGTTTTTAAGGTCCGGCTTGACAAAGCCCTGGCTGGGAAGATTTAGTTGGGGATTGGTCCTGCTTTGAGCAGGGGGTTGGGGTAGGTGATCTCCTGAGGTCCCTTCCAACCCTGATATTCTATGAAGCAAGGCAGTGCTTACCCCTATCTGTAAAATGGGGACCTAAAAGGCTCTAGGGGTGGGATCCATGAAGATACATTGGCTCCTAAACCCCAGATGTAGGTGCCTAAATCCCAGTTTTGGCTCCACTGAAATCCATGAAACTCCCACCGAGCCCTGCAGCGCTTAAACTCACTCAGACCTGCTTTTTGCAAGGTAAAAGTTGCTTCAGCACCTGTTTCTGCCTTTGCACTTGCACACTGCTACCTCCCTCTAGGCATCCGGGCACCTGTCTCCCAGGTAGGACCCAGAGCAATTCATGAACCATAGGAAAATAGGAGGTTCAGCCACCTAAGTTGCCTGCAGGGCCTGATATCTAGAGGACTGGGAGTCACCACCTGGCTTATAACATCTAGGCACGAGTCACAGTGCTCTCTTTGCCAGAGGAGAGCCAGGATTTGAACAGGGCTCTGCCACCTCTCGGGGGATGGGTAGGGCACTAACCACGGAGCTACAGGATACTCTGATAGGAGGGTTCCTCAGACTCTCTGGTTGAAGTGGTGTCACTTTGGATCTGTAATGCAAGAGGGGGACTGGACTCTGGGTCTCTCACCTCCCGGGGGGGTGGCCCTAAGCGCTGGACAACAGTTCCCATTATCACTCTCCAGCCCTATGGCTGGTTATGTTTTTATCCACAGTGTAACTGTCACTGGGCCAGAGAGACAGAAAGAGAAGGAAAAACAATAGGGAACAAGTCTGCAGTCCAGTGGTTTGAGCAGCCCGCTGACAGAGCAGAGAACTGACATCTCCTGCATCCCAGAATAGTGCCCTAATCCTTGAACCATCCTTTCTCCTCTCCTGGCTAGGGTTAGACATGGTACAGGGCCATGCCCCAGCCAAAGCCTACGCCTGCCATAACCTGCCTCTCCCTTACTTACATGATCTACTCAGCAAATTCACCTGAGTTGAATTGCTGGAAATCAGCCAAGTGCAGCTCTGACTATTGTTGACAAGATCTTTTAACCATTTTTATTCTGGGTCCCCTGCCTCTCTCATCCCATTAAAGTTAATTGAAATCAATGGAAAAAGGCATGGTAGGTACATCAGCCAACACAGCTGATGAGGTGCAGAAGATCCCAGATGCTGGGTCTCTTTAAAAATGTAGGTTCTTACCCAACATCAATGGGTATTGATAGTTTTGACAGATTTAGATAATACAGCTGCAGCAAATATGCCGTTGATCCTCCAGTACCAGCATAAAGGCGACTAACTACTGAACCTCAAAGGGTGCTGAAGTTTGGCTGGAACACTTACTGATGTATTGCTCCTGAATCTTACAAGAGGAAACTTCCTTGCAAAATGTCTAGCTCTCTGCTTTTGGTTGGCCTGGAAGTGCCACAAGAACCTCATTTATGATGTTGTGGTTGCGCTTTTGCTTCCAGTTCTTGGTGCGAGCAGGGATTGCAGAAGCATAATAATAAGTGATGAAAATAAAAACGACCCCAGCTTTTATGCAGCCTCAAAGATTTGGATTGGTTCTTTTATCTGAACTGGTTTGCCAATTTTCACTAAGAGCG
Source organism: Chelonia mydas (assembly GCF_015237465.2). Lineage (NCBI taxonomy): Eukaryota > Metazoa > Chordata > Testudines > Cheloniidae > Chelonia > Chelonia mydas. The sequence continues at coordinate 13,730,077 of NC_051259.2, read as the reverse complement.
GTGACAGTCATATTAAAAATACAGAGGAAAGACAGTTAATTTCATAACTCAACCTTGATGACTACATTAACGAGGCCAACCAGCAACTCTCTGACATCACCTACTATAAAGAACTCAGTGAAGACCCCACAACACAATTTACCCAGGAATTTAAGGATATCATAGAGTCACAGAATCATAGAATATCAGGGTTGGAAGGGACCTCATAGACTAATAGATATTAAGGTCAGAAGGGGCCATTATGATAATCTGGTCTGACTTCCTGCGCAATGCAGGCCACAGAATCTCACCCACCCACTCCTGCAATAAACCTCTCACCTATGTCTGAGCTATTGAAGACTTCAATTCATGGTTTAAAGACTTCAAGGTGCAGAGAATCCTCCAGCAAGTGACCCATGCCCCATGCTACAGAGGAAGGCGAAAAAACCCCAGGGCCTCTTCCAATCTGCCCTGGAGGAAAATTCCTTCCCGACCCCAAATATGGCAATCAGCTGTACCCTGAGTATGTGGGCAAGATTCACCAGCCCGACCCCAGGAAAGAATTCTCTGTAGTAACTCAGATCCCACCCCATCTAACATCCCATCACAGGCCATTGGGCCTATTTACCATGAATAGTTAAAGATCAATTAATTGCCAAAATCATGTTATCCCATCATACCATCTCCTCCATAAACTGATCGAGTTTAATCTTGAAGCCAGATAGGTCTTTTGTCCCCACTGCTTCCCTTGGAAGGCTATTCCAAAACTTCACTCCTCTGATGGTTAGAAACCTTCATCTAATTTCAAGTCTAAACTTCCCGATTTCTATCCATTTGTTCTTGTGTCCACATCAGTACTGAGCTTAAATAATTCCTCTCCCTCTCCGGTATTTATCCCTCTGATATATTTATAGAGAGCAATCATATCTCCCCTCAACCTTCTTTTAGTTAGGCTAAACAAGCCAAGCTCCTTGAGTCTCCTTTCATAAGACCGGGTTTCCATTCCTCAGATCATCCTAGTAGCCCTTCTCTGTATCTGGTCAAGTTTGAATTCATCCTTCTTAAACATGGGAGACCAGAACTGCACACAGTATTCCAAGTGAGGTCTCACCAGTGCCTTGTATAACAGTACTAAAACCTCCTTATCCCTACTGGAAATACCTCGCCTGATGCATCCCAAGATCGCATTAGCTTTTTTCATGGCCACATCACATTGGCAGCTCATAGTCATCCTGTGGTCAACCAATACTCCAAGGTCCTTCTCCTCCTCCATTACTTCTAATTGATGCATCCCCAGCTTATAACTAAAATTCTTGTTATTAATCCCTAAATGCATGACCTTACACTTCTCACTATTAAATTTCATCCTATTACTATTACTCCAGTTTACAAGGTCATCCAGATCCTCCTGTATGATATCCCAATCCTTCTCTAAATTGGCAATGCCTCCCAGCTTTGTAACATCTGCAAACTTTATTAGCACACTCCCACTTTTTGTGCCGAGGTCAATAAGAAAAAGATTAAATAAGACTGGTCCCAAAACCGATCCCTGAGGAATTCCACTGGTAACCTCCCTCCAGTCTGACAGTTCACCTTTCAGTATGACCCGCTGCAGTCTCCCTTTTAACCAATTCCTTATCCACCTTTCAATTTTCATATTGATCCCCATCTTTTCCAATTTAACTAATTCCCCATGTGGCACCGTATCAAACGCCTTACTGAAATCTAGGTAAATTAGATCCACTGAGTTTCCTTTGTCTAAAAAATCTGTTACTTTCTCAAAGAAGGAGATCAGGTTGGTTTGGCACGATCTACCTTTTGTAAAACCATGTTGTATTTTGTCCCATTTACCATTGACCTCAATGTCCTTAGCTGCTTTCTCCTTCAAAAATTTTTCCAAGACCTTTCATACTACAGATGTCAAACTAACAGGCCTGTATATACCCGGATCACTTTTTTTCCCTTTCTTAAAAATAGGAACTATGTTAGCAATTCTCCAGTCATTCGGTACAACCCCTGAGTTTACAGATTCATTAAAAATTCTTGCTAATGGGCTCCCAATTTCATGTGCCAATTCCTTTAATATTTTTGGATGAAGATTATCCGGGCCCCCGATTTAGTCCCATTAAGCTGTTCGAGTTTTGCTTCTACCTCAGATATGGTAATATCTACCTCCATATCCTCATTCCCATTTGTCATGCTACCATTATCCCTAAGATCCTCATTAGCCTTATTAAAGACTGAGGCAAAGTATTTGTTTAGATATTGGGCCATGTCTAGATTATCCTTGACCTCCACTCCATCCTCCGTGTTTAGCGGTCCCACTTCTTCTTTCTTTGTTTTCTTCTTCTTTATATGGCTATAGAGCCTTTTACTATTGGTTTTAATTCCCTTTGCAAGGTCCAACTCTACTTGATTTTTAGCATTTCTCACTTTATCCCTACATGTTCTAACCTCAATAAGGTAGCTTTCCTTGCTGATCCCTCCCATCTTCCACTCCCTGTATGCTTTCTGCTTTTTCTTAATCACCTAATTTGAACTGAAATAGCTCATGATCACTTGAACCAAGGTTGTCCCCTACAACCATTTCTTCTATGAGGTCCTCACTACTCACCAAAACCAAATCTAAAATGGCATCCCCTCTAGTCAGTTCAGCAACTACTTGATGAAGGAATCCGTCAGCTATCGCATCTAGGAAAATCTGAGCCCAATTATTATTACTAGCACTCATCCTCCTGTCTATATCTGGGAAGTTAAAGTCTCCCATGATCACGCAGTTTCCATTAGTATTCACTTCATTAAAAACTTTAGATACTGGCAGTTTATAGCACACCCCAAGCACTATCCCAGGGGAAGCTTGAGTAGTTTTCTTCCGCAGTGTGATTTTTGCCCAGACGGACTCTGTCTTATCCATTCCATCACTTCTTATTTCTTTACATTCTACCTCATCCTTGATATACAATGCTACTCCACCACCTTTACTTTTATTTCTCTTTCCTAAACAGCACATACCCTTCAATACCTATAGTCCAGTCATGACTACTATTCCACCATGTTTCTGTTATCCCTAGAATATCTGGTTTCACTTCCTGCACCAGTAGCTCTAGTTCCTCCATTTTGTTACCTAGGCTCCTCTCATTGGTGTACACACACATCTTAATTTTTGCTGTTTGGCCTCTCTCACATTCTTCACCCAATTAGGCATGGACGTTCTATAGCCAGTATGACCTATTAGACTGGTATCCACACTGCCCTTCCTCCTTATGTCCATTCTCCTACCCACGGCTGTATCCTTTCTTACTTTGTTTTCTTCCCTCTCAATGCTAAAATCCGGCGTGGAGATTACCTGGACATCTCCCAACCATCTCCCCCAAATTCCTAGTTTAAAGCTCTCTTAATCAGTTGTGCCAGCCTCCATCCTAGAAGTCTATTTCCTTCCCTACTCAGATGAAATCCATCCTGAGAGAACTGTCCTCTGTCCATGAATGCCTCCCAGTGGCCATACATCCCAAAGCCCTCCTTATAGCACCACTGCCTAAACCATCTGTTGATAGTCATAATCTTGTCACACCTTTGTTGCCCTTCTCTAGGAACAGGCAGAATCCCACTGAAGATCACCTGAGCCTCGATTTCCTTAAGCATCTTCCCCAGCCTGGCATAGTCTCCCTTGATACGTTCCAGCAAGAATCTACCGGTATCATTTGTTCCCACATGAAGAACAATCAGTGGATTCTTTCCCGCTCCCTTTAGGATCCTTTTCAACCTCAGGTCCACATCCCGCATCTTAGCACCTGGGAAACAGCTCACCCTTCTATTCTCTGGATCAGGTCTGGTTACAGGCCTGTCTATTCTTCTCAGTAAGGAGTCCCCGATCAAGTAGACCTGTCTTTTCCTGGTGACGGTGCGATTCTCCGATCTATCCCCTGTTCCCTCTGGCTGCAAGTTCTTTCCATTCCTATTCTCCCTTGTAATCCTCTTCAACCCATCCTATTTCCTCCTGGGGCTCATATTTGGTGTAGTCTCCATTGACTCTTCCTCTTTTCCTATAGGACTAGCCACTCTTCTCTTTTTCCTAGCCCTTCCACCTTTAGTGACCACCTGCTGAGCCCCTTCTTCATTTTCCAACTCTGCAAACCTGTTCTTGAGCTCTATTTCTCCTTCACTAGCCTGTCTTTTCCTCTGCCTGGTTCTCCTAGTCACATGCTTCCACTGTCCATTTTCTTCATCCAGCAGTCTCCCCTCAGAATTCTTCAGTCCTGCTTCCATCTGCAAGTCTGAGCTTTTCCCTTCAGCTGCCTCATGTCTTTGCTCCATAATCTGCTCAAACTCCCTTCTAAACTCAACCAGACTTTCCATCTGCATCTCCAGTCCTAGGATCTTCTCTTCCATCAGCTCTATCAGATGGCACTTCATGCAGACTAAACTCTTTCCAGGTACCCCCTCCAGGACCATGTACATACCGCAGCTTCCACATCCAGTCATCTTCATTGTGTCTTCCACTACATGGGTCACTCCCACTGCTGCCTCTGTATCTGTCATAGCCTTCCCACCTAAATCCTGTTAATCTGGGAAACACAAACCACACCAAACCACCACCACCCACAGCAAAAACAAACCCCAAACAAGCACCACAACACAAACTCGCCTTACAAACTCCCACTCAAACTCCCGTTTACAGCTCTGTTTGCTCAGGAGGTCATCTCGTCCAACCCCCTGCTCAAAGCAGGACCAATCCCCAACTAAATCATCCCAGCCAGGGCTTTGTCAAGCCTGACCTTAAAAACCTCAAAGGAAGGAGATTCCACCACCTCCCTTGGTAACCCACTCCAGTGCTTCACCAACCTCCAGTGCTTCACCACCCTCCTCAAATCCTTTCCCAAACAACTCCAAGAGAAACTCTACATCCCCCATGAATCTAATCCAGGGGCCTTCTGCATGGTTTCCAAGATGCACAAACAAAGGAATCCAGGCAGATCCATCATATCTGGCCACAGCACTCCTACTGAAGGAATATCGGGACTCACAGAAACCATCTTCAAATCATTCACTACACAAAGGGCCTGATTCCTCCAGGACACAACTGACTTCCTCCAGGAACTCAGCAACATTAACAATCTCTCTCAGAACACCATCCTTGCCACCAGGGATGTCACCTCCATCCCTCACAATGATGGCATTGCTGCCTGCCTTAAATGTTTACAAGATAATGGACGGCCCTCAGATATCCATTCCAAACACATCACCAGACTCATCCATTTCATCCTCACCCATAACAATTTTATATCCAACAACAAACACTTTTTCCAAACCACCATGGGTACTAGGTTGGCTTCTCAATATGTCAACCTCTTCATGGGCCACTTTGAGGGGAATTTCTGGATAAATGCACCACAAAACCAATGATATACCTGAGATACAGCGATGATATTTTCATCCTCTGGACAGATGACCTAAACTCCATCGTAGATTTCCATCACAAGTTCAACAACCACCACCTGTCCATTAAACTCTCTCTTGAACACTCCCACACCAGCATCAACTTCCTGGACACTTCGATCAGCTTCAGCAATGGAACCCTACAGACAACTACATACAAGAAGCCCACAGATCACCACACCTACCTTCATAGGTCCAGATCATCCATTAATCACCCTAAACACACTAAGAAATCTCTTATCTATAGCCAGGCCCACAGATACCACAGAATATGCTCCGAGGAGAAATCCAGGATATACACACTTAAAACCACCTTCATCAACAAGACACTCTGGCAGAGAAGCAGACTGCACCAAATATATTGAGATAATCTGCTTCAACACAGAAATAAAACTCTCTCAGACCGCACACCGCTAGTTGTCACCTGCCACCCCACACTGGAACCCATATGGGGTATCATCAAACAATTACAACCCATGCTTGATGGACCACATCCTGAAATAAATCTTCCCGGAACCCCCTCTTTTGGCCTTCAAACAACCGCCCAACCTTACCAAGCTCATCATCAGAAGCAAGCTCCCCCCAGACCAGGGCACACCATCTCAAAGCAGCACCGGACACTGTCACAACTACAGATGCAAAACCTGCTGATGTATCTCCGCTGCTACAATGATCAACATTCCCCACAACACGCCTTTCGAGATCCATGGGTCCTACACATGCCTAGCACAATATGTGGTGTACCTCATCCTCAAAGCCTCATGCCTCAATAACAACTACATGGGTGAAAAGAGACAATCACTATGCTGTTGAATGAACTCACTCAGACAAATGATAAAAGACAAAAACACCCTAAGACCTGTGGGCAATCACTCTATATCTGACCTCTGAGTCTTCATCCTCAAAGGAAACTTGCATAACATCTTCAGAAGACAAGCCCAGGAGCTTAAATTCATAACTTTGTGTGACAAAGCTCTGTCCTTGTCTGCATGGATCCCACGTTACCTGGCGGATTTCGCTAGCCTCAGAGGCTCACTGTGACCCTCTACGTAGCCCTTCTCTCTCTAGAAGCAAGGGTCACAGCCTACTGAGCCATTTTCATCATAAGCCAGTGAGGGAGGTGAGGAGAAGCTATCCTCGCTCTGTCACAACCTCCTGAGGAAGGCAGATCAGCACTGCATGTTGCTAACACTGTTGCAAGCATCGCAAAGCATTTTGGGGAGGGTCAAAAGTGTGAGTGGGGAATGGAAGATTCTTTTGCAGGCTGCAAGAGGCCAAAGGGGGAAGGAGAAAGGGAGCAGAGAATGGGTTAACTCGACACTGCAGCTAGCAAGCTTCGTCCAACTATAAGATGCTGGCCCCAGTCCAAGGTCACGGCTCTAGACGAGAATTTTATCTCTCACCCAGCCACAGCCAGCCATGAGAAAACCAGGGCTGCAGAGATAAAAAACACAGGCAAGACGACAAGGGGAGGGAGCAGAGCTTCAAGTCCCTGGAGCCGTTGTGTTTTGGGAAAGCAAAGAAAACTACAGAAAGCCGGTTTGGACTGGCACAAAGAGCACCAGGAACAGAGGTCATGGAATGGAACACCCCCAAAGGAACCCAGGACTTAAAACCCTCCTTTAGATCTGGAGTAATCTGGAGACTGGCAGCGAACCCTGGATGACCTGTGCGCATAGGACAGAACTCCCATCCACCCCTCCCCCTCTTCTTCTTACGTTACACCCAGGCCTGGCCAGCCTCGGGTAGTGCAGGTGTGAGTATGAAAGTGGGTTAGGGCTTGGGGCACTAATGCTTTCTTCCTACCTCTGAGTGACGTGGGGGGGCAGCCCTCTCTGCTGTTATTTTATTATTTTATAAATAAAGCTTTAAAACTTAGACATTTGGTGTATTCCATCATCTCCTCCCTAAAGATCCTGCGGCCTCAGACCGATAACCTGATGCCTCAGGCAGATTGGTAACAGAAGATCTGTCACACCTCGCACGGTCTCTGTTGTCTCCCAGTCTCAGTGATTAATCAGGGGGGCAAAGGGGGAAGCCCGGGCCCACCCTCTACTCTGGGCTCCAGCCCAGGCACCCTAATAGTGTCAGCTATGGTAGCTGACTTTTTAGAAACAGGATGTATACAATTCCCTGGGCTACTTCCCCACAGGAGCCCCCACTTCCTAAAGATACACTTCATCCTTACCTCAGGGCCTCCTTCCTTGTGCCTGATATGGTGTGTACTGCTCAGTCTCTCCAACAGCGCAATTTCCTCCCACAGCTCCTGACATGCACACCCACCTGACTAACTGGGAGGCTTTTAACTAGTTTCAGCCAGCACCTGATTGGCTTCAGGTGTCCCAATCAACCTAACTGTCTCTACTGCTTTCTGGAAGGATCTTAATTGGCCCCAGGTGTCTTGATTAACCTGGAGCAACTGCCATTTGGTTACCATGGTAACTGGGATTTGTTTAGCCTGGGGCTAACAAACCTGTTTCTCACTACTTTCCTATAGCCATTTGGCCTTCCCCATCATATATCCCACCCCACCCCCACCCCACCCCCCGCTCAATATCATAGAGTTGGGCAACTTGGGACGCCACGCAGTGTGCTCGTGACAGACCGTCAGCATTGCCATGGTGGCATCCAGCCCTGAGGCGTATGCAGAACTGGAATGGTTGGAGGGATAAGAACCACCTGGTGACCCTTGCGTTCTTTTCCTTATTCCGCTGCATCCACTAGAGGGGTGCATGGTCTGTCACAAGAGTAAATCACCTGCTTAAGAGGTAATAACGCAGTGGCTCCATAGCCCATTTGACAGCAAGGCATTCTCTCTCCACTACTGCGTACTTCTGTTCTCTTGGGAGAAGCTTTCTGCTTAGGTAGAAGATCGGGTGTTCTTCTCCAACCATTTGTGACAGAACCACCCCCAATCCCACCTCAGAAGCATCTGTTTGTAAAATAAATTCCCTGTTAAAGTCTGGGGCTATGAGTATGGGGTCATTACAGAGGGCCGTCAGAAGGTAAATGCCCCCTCTGCTGCGTCGGCCCACTTCACCATGTGTGGACCTTAGGCCTTCATCAGGTCAGTTAGGGGACTTGCCTTAATGGCGAAGTGGGGAATAAAACATCTGTAATAGCCTATCACTCCTAGGAACGCACAGACCTGCTTCTTTTGGGCCGGCCGGGGCCAGTTTGGAATCGCCTCTAGCTTATTTGTTTGCAGCTTCGCTATGCCCCTTCCTACAATATATCCAAAGTACCTAGCCTCTGCTAGCCCTATGGCAAGTTTAGCGGGATTAGCGGGTGAGGCCAGCCCGCCTTAAGTTGCCCAGTACTGCCTCAACTTTCTCCAAGTGGGTTCCCCAGTCTGGCATATAGATGATGACATCATCTAGGTACACAGCTGCATAACTAGTATGGGGGCGCAGCAGCTTATCCATGAGGCGCTGGAATGTGGCCGGGGCCCCATATAACCCGAAAGGGAGGACAGTGTACTGGAATAGCCTGTCCGGGGTGGAGAAAGCTGTCTTTTCTTTAGCTTCTTTGGTCAGGGGAATCTGCCAATACCCTTTTGTCAGATCCAGTGTAGTCAAGAATTGGGCACTACCCAGTCGATCAACCAGTTCGTCAATGCATGGTATGCGGTATGCATCAAATTGGGATACTTCATTCAGTCGGTGAAAGTCATTACATAATCTCATGGTACCATCAGGTTTAGGCACTAGAACGATTGGACTGGACCACTGACTGTAAGATTCTTCAATAACTCCTAATTCTAACATTTTCTTTACTTCGACCTTGATTTCTTCTCTTTTGACTGCTGGGATTCGGTAGGGTCTCAATGTTACCTTGGCTCTGGGGATCGTGCAGATATGGTGTGTGACAAAGTTCCTCCTCTACTTTGGTGGGTATTGTGCTTATTGGCGGATTTGCTTGCCTTAGAGCTTCCCAGCAGCCTTCAGTTTGGCCGTTTTCGTGAATCCACAGTCCAGGTCAACTCCTCCTGTGTCTGACCAGGAGTTGGGAGGTTTGGGGGGAACCCAGGCCCACCCTCTACTCTGGGTTCCAGCCCAGGGCCCTGTGGAATGCAGCTGTCTAGAGTGCCTCCTAGAACAGCTGTGTGACAGCTACAACTCCCTGGGCTACTTCCCCAAGGCCTCCTCCCAACACCTTCTTTATTCTCACCATAGGACCTTCCTCCTGGTGTCTGATAATGCTTGTACTCCTCAGTCCTCTAACAGTCCACGTTCTCACTCTCAACTCCTAGTGCCTCTTGCTCCCAGCTCCTCACACGCGCACCACAAACTGAAGTGAGCTCCTTTTTAAACCCAGGTGCCTGGTTAGCCTGCCTTAATTGATTCTAACAGCTTCTTGATTGGCTGCAGGTGTTCTAATCAGCCTGTCTGTCTTAATTGTCTCCAGAAGGTTCCTGATTGTTCTGGAACCTTCCCTTTTACCTTACCCAGGGAAAAGGGACCTACTTAACCTGGGGCTAATATATCTGCCTTCTATCACTGTCCTGTAGCCATCTGGCCCGACCCTGTCACAGGTGATAGGTCTCAGTTGTCCACCCCGGTTTTGTAGAGAACACACCTTGGTTGCGATTAATCATGTTGGATGCCTCGATCTTTTGGATCAGTGTCAAGTCAGGTGATATCCTCACTTGCTCGTGTAAGTTATCCTCCTGGGGAAGGGTCTCCTGGGTGACTAAGCATGCCTCTTGATCGTGCCAAGGTTTTAGAAGATTGATGTGGTAAATTTGCTCTAGTTTCCTGCGGCCTGGTTGCCGCATCTTATAGTTCACCTCTCCCACGGCTTCGATCACTTCGTAGGGTCCCTGCCATTGGGCCAACAGTTTACTTTCTGCTGTGGGCACCAGGACCATCACTCGATCCCCTGGTTGGAACCATTGAAGCTTTGCTTGGTGGTTATAATGGGTTCGTTGGGTCTCCTGTGCTCTCTCCAAGTGTTCCCATACAATGGACGTAACTCGGGCTAGCCGATCCCTCATCTGCAGTACATGCTCAACTATGTTCCTTCTGGGATTTGGCTCCTCTTCCCAGGCTTCTCTGGCTATATCCGATATGTCCCAGGGGTGGCGCCTGTATAGTAGTTCGAATGGAGAGAAACCTGTGGAGGCTTGCGAAACCTCCCGGATGGTGAACATGAGGTAAAGCAATAGGGTATCCCAGTCTTTCCCATCCCGGCTCACCACTTTCCTGATCATGGCCTTGAGGGTCCTATTGAACCTTTCCACAAGGCCATCTGTTTGCGGGTGATATACAGAGGTCCGTAGGGCTTGTACGTGGAGCAATGAACAGAGATCTTTCATCAACTTGGACACAAAAGGTGTCCCTTGATCAGTCAATATCTCCTTGGATAGTCCAACCCGGGCAAAGATCTGTACTAGCTCCTTAGCTATTGTCTTGGAAGCCATGTTGTGTAGGGGGATGGCTTTCTGGAACAGAAATCCCAGGAGCTGCGTCAAGCTGAGGAGAGGCTACCCCTTTTTTGAAGACAGGGTCCTTGCTACTAGGGCATTATCTTCCATCCTCAAGAAGCAAATACGTTTCAAGGGAAAAGAAATCACTAGAGTATTACAAGTTGCTGAAGGAAAGGTGTGCCCTCCTAGCTGTGTATCTTGTTGCTAAAGAAACCAGAGACTGGCAGCTTGCTAATGGACTACATAAGCAGCTCTTCCTTATTCAAGCACCCAGCCTGTCATTCCACGTGCTGGCTAATGATCCCCCTGGAAAACACAATGAGCATTATTTGTATGTTGCAAGTACCTCAGCTGCAGATGCATTCAGAATATCATTGGGAGACTGACAATTAAAGAACCCTCTTGCTTTGCTCCTTGAGAAGGCAGAATAGATGGCAGATTGATCACTTCTCCCTCAGCTGACGTTCCCCACAGCCATTCCAAAGAGATCCTATGGAGCTGGCAAGGATGCTGCCTTGTGCTCTGAAATCAATGGGAGTTAGGTGCCTAAACACCTGAGGCACTTAAATAAGCCCATTATTATTACATTATGAAAATGGCAACACTCTTCCACAATCTCACTTTCGTAGCTTGTATCACTTGGAATAAGCCTGTTATAAGACAAGGCTCCTATGTTTCATCCAGGAGTATCAGATGTTGAACAGCATGAAGGTATTTAAGAAGCCAAATCAAATCGTTCCTCCTACACAAGCATTCAGGTCTTGAGCAGTCCAGGCAAACAACACACGTTAAAACAAAGCTTAAACTTGTTCTTCATAATAATTTAAAAAACAATACTAGCTGCCTATTTAATTTTAAAAACAGCAAAAAATATCCACCTCCCTTTCCATTTCTTATAAGGAGTCTTGAAGTTTAAATCTCCTTAGTGTGATAGATATGCTTGCTTTGATCTGCTTAGCTCTTGGAAGTCCAGAGGCTCCAGGCTGCTGGCCCCGTGCTGGCCGGGGTCACTAGGGACAGCTCTGTCTGCTGTTAGGAAATTTTTCCCTGAGAACCACCTGTAACATTTCACGAACCGCCAGGGGTTCACGAACCCCAGTTTGGGAACCACTGGCCTAGCACAATGGCCGGGGCTCTTAAGTGCTACGACAATATAACATGTGTTATGCTTGCCCTTGATGCCACAAAGTTCCCTGAACCCCCAACATTGGGACAAACCTCTCCCTCCCATCTGAAAGAGCTGTGGAGAAAGGTTATAATACCCATCCCTCTCCCCAAGATGTCACTGGGAGATTCGCTTTTCAGAACACGTCCAATGTAACAAACAATGCCCGGCCACAACAAACACAGTTACTATCTGGTGTGAAAAAAGATTGAGTTGACAAAATGCTTAACGATTGCTTTTTTGGCTTGTTCGTTTGATACACTTGCTATGGCAGCAAGCATTGTAAAGCTGCATTTAAATTAAAACAGTCTTCTGACCTAGGGAACAGAAGCACACCCAAGCCATCCATTTGTTAGAGGGGAGAGGCAAAACAACAACAACAACAACAGAGATTAATACAGTTATTTCTTTGTAATTACCCAGGAGAAAGGGAAAGCTCGCAGGTCAGCAGGATCTCTTTCATTATCGCAATGAGGCTGGCTTTTTATTTTTATTTTTTTGCATTATGTCTTTCTTCACTCTCTCCTTCTCTTCTCCTCCACCCCATCCCCTCCATCTTAGATTTACAAAGATTTGCTTAGCAAATTAAAGCCAGTCACTGATCATTGGGTGATATACCGATCTAATAATTCCCTCTGTCATTCCGATAACCCTCGTGGATGTCATAATGCTGTGTGGCTGTGATCAGGGACAGGCGCCTAAGTGAAAGTGTCACCCGCTGACGGATGACCGCGCTGCAATCTGATGCACAGGAGCAAATTAAAAATTAAGCAAAAAGTAATTCAAGGAGAGTTGGGGAAGGGGGCTGAGGAAGGACCTAAAACCCATGGATTTATTATTGATTTTATTTGCCTTTTTTATAATTATTTTCTCCATTCTGCTCATTAATTCCCTGAAAAGCCTCCCCGTCCTTCTGTGTGACATTTATTTATATCAGAGAAAAAGTAGGAGGGATTGTGGGGGGTTATTCAAGGCTTCTCTTTGCTGTTGGCCTGCATCTCATGTGATCATCAGGCTGAATCCTCAGCCGGTGTAAATTGATGCAGCTCCATTAACCTCAATAGAACGATGCTGATCAACACCAGCTGAGGATCTGGCCCATAAATACCCGTGCAAACGTCACCGTTCTGAGTGGGTGGCATCTTACACCCCTCTTGCACTGGTAGATGACTACACAAGATAGAGAATGTGACCCTAGGTCTCTGTCCTCTCCCCTCTGCTTCTCCCTACTTCTAATCACTAAGGTTTGAGTCACCTTTGCCTGGCACCTTGTATTACGTACCTCTATATTCTAGATTGAAGAGCTCTCTGTTATCAAATATCTGGTCCCCAGGTAGGTAATTATAGGCTGTGATCATGTCATCCATTAACCTCCTCTTGGTTCAGTTAATCAGCTTCTGGATATCAGTAACTCATATGGGGACTTTATATATAAAAATGGGGCCACCTTCTGCTCTGAGTTACAGAGGTGTAAATTTGGCATGGATTGCGACTTCTCTGGATTTACACAGGAGCACAGGCCTTGATTTTAAGTTCACAGTAGCATTTTAGAGCGCCTCTATCAGATTCCTTTTGATATAATTTCGGAAATGCCCACGGTTACATTTCAGGTTGCATATTCTCTAGTGAGAAACGTTTAAGCAAAGATCTGCTGTTCTGGCTGTACTCATGAGATTCTGGGTCATGTTAGAAATGGTACATCCCAAGTTAAAGTTGACACAGAAAAGGGAAAAAAAAATAAGAAAAGACATTGAGCTTGATTATCATTTACCAGTAAGGTGACTTTGCATTGCTCCGGTAGTGTAAAGAGGCTTTGAAGTGAGTGTGAAAGTAATTTATGACCACCGCAAGGTTGCTTTGCACTGCCAAAGTGGCGTGAAGCAGTTTTTACAGTAAATGAGAATCAGACCAGTTGAGGTTGGATTTTCTTTCTATATTTTGCATACAATAGAGAAGTCTTGGAAAGTTTTCAGCACAAATTCTGCTTTAAACTTAGGTATTAACAAAAAACAAAACAAATCCCCCTACCGGTAGAGGTGCAAATTCTCACCCTTGTCCTTTGGTTCAGGTGTAAATTGTCACCACAAATATCCCAGAGACCTTCCAGTAAAACCAGGAGACTAGATGGCATATTCCAGATGGTTTTATGGTTAAAAGGAAGCAGACAAAAAACCCTTAAAGAAGTCCTGAATGATTGTTCATAAATCAAAAAAGGTCACATGCTCCTGTTTCATGAAGGGTAATGTGGTCACTGTTTTTTAAAGTCATTTTAGTGGTGGTAAAAGACTTGACCTGGGAGACCAAAGTCCTATTCATTCAGAGTGAAACTCATCCCTCTTGTCAAGAGAGGCAGCAAAGGGCGACTGGGGGGCACTTAGGCCTGTATCCTTAAAGGTATTTAGGCAGCCATTGCAATCAATAGGAGTTTGCCAGCTAACTATCTTTGAGTATCTGGGTCTTAATGCTAATTATGTTAGTTATCGTAATGTAAATACCAGTCATCGATGAGTGGGACTAGACTGAGGCAGTCAACTCATTTCACATGAGGTCATGAAAAGATCATTTTCAGTTGCTACCAACCTGAGCTGGATTCATGCTTGACCAAAAGATGGAAGTTTTAGGGCATTTAATTTCACCCATGCCAGGCACTGAGGACTCTAGGGTGAATTCATGCATTTGCAGAGGGCCATCCCAAGGCCTAAGCACCCACTTAAGGCTTGATAATGAACATAAAACTCTGTCGCCAAAGCGGAGTTGAAAACACACCAGTGAAATTGTGCTAAGTCCTTTGGTCTTTTTCACCTTCAAGCTGCTTTTGTGGCAGAGGAAATACATTCAAAACTGAACAGGATAGAAAAGGGAAGTTGTAAACATAAAAGAAAGAATTGTTACTGTGAAGATGAGTTTGCAATTGATTCCCAAAATGTCTTGCAGCAGTGAGATCGAGGAGCAAATGTACTGATTAAATAATAATAAACCTAGCTGCATTTAATCACTGGGTTTTACAGTTAATAATAACGTTCAAAACTCCAGGCTAGCACTTTTAAAGAGAGTGCAGAAGACATGAAGCAAAGTAATATGTTTCATCTCAGAATCTCTCGTTCTTTCTCCAAGGGACAAAACAAGTGCGGAGGATCAAAGACATTCAAGGAGTGCTCTGAGAAGTCAGAAAAATCAGCTCACCAGACAATTTTATTTGACTGCTGTGTGGAACAAGACCATGGAGCATGGAGTTCAGGAATGAGACCAATAGGTTGAAATGTGGCTGGTCCCCTTCCACCCAGCTTTACGTGGCAGTAAATTGTGATTCCATTTCTTTTTTTTTACAGGCTGAGTTGAAAGTCTTTTGTTCTTGAATGAAGAGGATGCAGCACCAAAATCCTTTGAATTTAGAGAAGTGAGTCTGACTAGGTCAGTGTTTTTCCAACTTTTCAGGTTGGCAACCCCACATTTGAAGTAAAAAAAGTTGACTTACTTTGACTATAAAGTTAAGATTTTTTTTAAAGTATCAACAATAACAATGTTAAGTCTATATTATTTATTTTTGTGTGTGTTTCAAGAAGTAAACAGAGGATACTTGACCTTGAAGGGTCAGGATATGCAGGGAGTGGAGGAGTAAGATTTTCTTTGCTTCAGATTGTCATACAAATTCCAACACCTCGCAACCCCCCTGTTGCCTTTCATGACATCACTGGGAGTCACAACCCACTGATTGAGAAGCACTGGTCTACTCTAGCTACCCATGTGTATATGAAATTAATTAGGCAAGGTGGGTGAGGCAATATCTTCTATTGGACCAATTTCTGTTGGTGAGAGAGACAAGCTTTCGGCATTACATAGATGTCTTCTTCAGGTCTGAGAAATGTCATCGCTAAATACAAGGCAGAACAGATTGTTTAACATAAGTAGTTAAAACCTATTTCAAGGGAACATTCCAGGTGAAGTGGCCCATTAACACCCGTGCAGTCATAGGGGGAATGGGGGAAAAAAGAAGCTGGGCTGGGGGGCTAAGTGGGTTACAGATTGTTGTAATCAGCCATCAATCCAGTGTCTGTTTAGTCCATGAGTTTTAGTATCTAGCAAATGTGAAGGGGCAAGGCCAGATGGCTATAGTAAAATAATGGGAGACAGATATATTAGCCACAGGCTAAACAAATCCCTGTTACCAGAATAAGAAAAATGGCAGCTGCTCCAGGTGAATTAAGACGACTGGGCAGGACCAGCTCTAGGCACCAGCAAAGCAAGCACGTGCTTGAGGCGACACATTTCCAGGGGCGGCGTTCTGGCCATCCTTTCTGTGCTTGGGGTGGCAAAAAACCTAGAGCCGGCCCTGCCAGCGAGCCGCCGCCGCAGAGGCAGGGGGAGGAACCAAGCCTGGAGCCGCCCCCAAGAGGCAGAGACGCCGCCCATGGCACGGGGCTGAGCAGCCCCCCCCGAGCCCTGCCGAGCCGGACTTTACTGCAAACCGCTGACCTGGTGCGCAGAGCTGCCCCCAGACTTGGGACTGACCCAGCCAGAGCCGCTTCCCCCTGCCGGGCCAACTCGCCTGGGACTGGGCCAGCACTGGGACCTGGGCATCTTGGCAGCAGCCTGCCGCCGGTCTCCAGGCACTGTCCCTGCTCCCCGGCTGTTCTGGGGCTGCGGGACTCAGCTCTGCCCTCTGAGCCCTGGGGGCGCCACAGAGCTCCATGCCGGTGGAGTTTGGCTGGAGGTGCATGGCCAAAGTACCCTTTTGTGGGTCTTAAATGAGCAACTGCAGGGGCCTGGCTTTGGATGCCCCCGGACCAGTCGCTTCTTCCCTCCAGTTAGGTTCCAGAGGACTGGGAAAAGCTTTGACATTTGCCATCTTTAGGAAAGGGACCAATGAAGCTCCAGGGCACTATAGGCCAGTCAGCCCAACTTCGATCCCTGGAAAGGGACTGGAACAAATTACTAAACAGTGCATTTGTAAGCACCTGGTGGATGACGAGGACTAGCCAGCATAGATTTGCCAAACAAGCTGAATTTCCTTCTTTGGCAGGATCACTGGCCAAGTGGATGGGGGAAGCAGCAGCTGGGCCATCTCTCCATTTTCGCGAGGCTTTGGTGGCTCCAAGGGGAGGAGTGGAAGCTCCTTTGCTGGGGCGCTGGTGTTAATGAGTACACTAGTAGGAAATTGTTTTATTTCACTAACTACAAATTCTGTTTTCATTTTTTAAAAAATTTTAAACAGTCAAAAAAACAAAACAAAACCCCAAACCAAAACAAAAAAAACATTGCAAAGTGCAAACATGTGTAAAAGCCAAAAAAAAGGGGAGGGGAGCCAACATTTTTTTTGCTTGGGGCGGCAAAAAACCTAGAGCTGGCCCTGCACCTGGGGCCAATTAAGATCTTTCCAGACGGCAGGGAGGACAGCTAGGTTGATTGGGACACCTGAAGCCAATCAGGGGCTGGCTGAAACTAGTTAAAAGCCTCCCAGTTAGTCAGGTGGGGGACCCACGTCAGGAGTAGTAGGAAGTTGCGCTGTTGGAGAGACTGAGCAGTACACACCATATCAGGCACAAGGAAGGAGGCCCTGAGGTAAGGGTGAAGTGTATCTTTAGGAAGTGGAGGCTCCTGTGGGGAAGTAGCCCAGGGAATTGTACACGTCCTGTTTCTAAAAAGTCAGCTACCATAGCTGATACTATTAGGGTGCCTGGGCTGGAGCCCAGAGTAGAGGGCGGGCCCGGGCTTCCCCCTTTGCCCCCCTGATTAATCACTGAGACTGGGAGACAACAGAGACTGTGCAAGGGAGGATAGCTTCTCCTCACCTCCCTCGCTGGCTTATGATGAAAATGGCTCAGTAGGCTGTGACCCTTGCCTCTAGAGAGAGAAGGGCTACGTGGCGGGTCACAGTGAGCCTCTGAGGCTAGCGAAATCTGCCAGGAAATGCAGGACCCATGGAAACAAGGACAGAGCTTTGTCACAACTGCTGTCAGGAGTGGGATCATCATTCACAGCATGGCGGAAAAAAGAGGTTAAAAAAATTGCACTGGGGTTTTGGATTTTTGTTTGTTTGTTTGTTTGCTTGCTTTTTACCACAATGGAGGAGGTGGTAAGAGCCCTCATACAAGCCACAGCAGCCCAGCAGGAGGCCAACCGGGTTCAGGCAATGGCGCAACAGGAGTCTATGCAGTAACAGCAGGAAACCAATCAATTGTTGATTGGCCAGGTGACCCAAGATCGTGCCCTCTTGTGAGAGGTAGTGGACCAGCTGAAGATCCTCACCACCCAGGCCCGGGGGTTCGACGGGACGCATACCCTGAGGGCCACTGGTTGTCTGCCAAAGATGACGCCAGAAGATGACATAGAGGCGTATCTCCTCTCATTCAAAAGGACTGCTCAGCATGAGATGTTGCCCCAGGAGCAGTGGGCCAACATTCTTGCCCCTTTTTTGTGTGGAGAGGCCCAGAAGGCCTACTTTCACTTGCCTGCCATGGACACCACTGACTATACCTGTCTGAAGGCAGAGATCCTAGCATGATCAGGGGTGATGACAGCGGTATGGGTGCAGAGGTTCAATGAGTGGAAATACCAGGGGAACAAACCACCGAGATCCCAGCTATCCAACCTCATACACCTCACGCGGAAGTGGTTACAGCCCAAGGTGTGCAGCCCAGAGGAGATTTTGGAGACCCTGGTCATGGACCATTTCATGTGAGGACTGCCACCAGATCTCCGCAAATGGGTAGGCCAGAACGATCCATCCACCTGTGACGAGATGATCATGCTGGTAGAAAGACACATGACAGCCAGGGAATTGACCCGACTACCCAAGGAAGGCCCCTTTTGAAGCAAGCACCCGACCCCAACCCTCAGCCAAACCCCTGGGGAGTCCTAGGTGGAAGAAGGGGTGTGTGTGAAAACCAGTGGGGACCCCAGAAGGAAGGGATTGGCTTGAGTGGGGGGAACCCCGGGACTAAACCCCCTAACCCCTGAGATAGGGGAGTGTTTAAAAGCAATTATAGATGTTATGCATGTGGGGAGTGGGGACACATAGCAGCACAGCGTCTCAGCACTGAGGAGCCTATGCAATGTAATTTGGGGGATTGGGAGGTCCCATGCTCCAAGTACACCAAGCCAGTGAAGATAAACGTAGCAGAGACTACAGCGCTTGTGGACTCTGGGAGTGCTATCACCCTCATATCGGGTAAGCTGTTAAAAAGTAGCTAGCTGCTACAAGCCAAATGCATAGCAGTGACGTGCGTGCATGGGTCCGTGAGCCATTACCCCACCATCCTGGTGGAGAGAGAGGTTCAGGGGAACCCCACTGAGGTGACAGTGGGTGTAGTTCCTAAACTCCCATATCCTGTAGTCATTGGGAGGGACTATCCAGGGTTTGATAATTTATTTCCCCCGGAGAGACTGGAGGGAGGTGGGGACCCTGAGGGCAGCGACTCATCGCCGGGGGAATGTCAACACCCGATGTTTCCTGAGATTTTTCAGGATCTGTTCTCAGTCCCCCAAAAGACCCGGAAGACAAAAAAAGAGAGGAAGGTTGTGAAAGCTTTGGGAACCCGGATCCTGACCCAGGGCCAGAAGACTGCCCTAGTAGGCAGATGGACACGAGCAGCCATGGAAGGTGAGCCGGAGGCTGCCCCCAACCATGAAGGGGGCAAGCTGTTGGAAGAAGCAGAAGCCGGCCCCTGGAGACTTTCTGGCGGGCCAGGTGGAGGACCCTAGATATGATAATGCCAGGAAAGAGGTGGCTGAGATAGATGGGATACCCATGGATGGGAAGGTCCGGGGTCCAGGACCTTACTTTATAGTGAAGAAAGATCTCCTGTACTGCATGGTGCAAATGTAGGAGCAAGAGATACATCAACTTCTGGTGCCATGAAAACATCAAAAAGTCATATTGAGCCTCACCCACAGTCACCTATTTGGAGGACACCTAGGAGTAGAGAAAACCCAGGCACAGATCCTGCGGAGGTTCTTCTGGGCAGGAGTACACGAAGATGTCCAGCGATACTGCACCTCTTGTCCAGAGTGTCAGCTACATAGCCCTCGCCCACTCTTGCAGGCCCCTTTGATACCTCTCCCAATAATAGAGGTGCCATTCGAATGCATAGCCATGGATCTGGTTGGGCCCCTAGAGAAGACAGCTCGGGGCCACCAACGTGTGCTGGTTGTACTAGACTGTGCAACCTGATACAACCTGCTCTGTGCTCTTCAGACCGTTCACAGCTTCCCCCCTGTTACGGGGTGCATGTGCATGTGCCTCCAGAGCACCCCTAGACCCAGCATTGCCAGGAAACTCCCACTCTGTCACCCATCTGCTTTTGTGAACCCTCAGCCCGCCAGCTGAGAAGTTACTAGTTCAGACCTCTTCCATGGTAACAAAATGTCCAAGTGTAGTCCAAAGTCCCGACCCATTCCTGGACCCTGTGTGCAATCACTTTGTGAGGCTCCACTCCCTTTCCCTGGCTTTGGTATCAAGCACTGTCTGACCAACACTCCTTTTTGGTGCTCGGGCCTGTCACAAGACCCAGCTTGCTGTCTATGGCTTCTTCCCCCTGACTGACCTCTCAGCCTACATATAAGCCTAGGTGTCTGTTGAGTTATCACCTGATCATTCGTTCATCCTGCCCTCTCTGGCTGACTAGTAACTATCTAATTACCACCCAGGTGAAGAGAATGTGCCTGACTGGGCCTTTCTCCCTTCGTCCCCTGTGATGGGGGTTTCACCTCATCAGAGTGACAGATAGAAGAGAGGGTGCCAACATCGTGTGCTCAGTTCTCAATGGAGCCTAAGGGCCTCACCCTCCATTGAAAATCCTAGTCCTAAATCCTTGAGATCAAGGTTTGGGCTCCTTTATTGCCCTCAGTCACTGTCACCAGCACTACCGTCACTCAGGCTCACTAGCAGACGGTCATTTTGGACTCTTCCTCTTCAGTTGTCCCACCCACCGAGGCCCTGTCAAAATCCTGCGACTTCTTCCTGCTCAGCAGCTCTGAGATTTTCCCTCTTCTTTCTGTCCTAGCAGCCAAATTTCTCGTTCAGGCCCATGTTATATCCTGTTTCATTCTCTGCCACACCCTCCTCTCTGACCTCCCAATCACGTGCATCCACCATCAAAATGCTGCTGTTCAACTTGTCCTCCTTACCTGCTGTTCTGATCCTTTCACTCCCAGATGACAGTTGTCCTGCCAACTCCCCATCTGCCATTGTGAAGCTTCTTGTTATCTTCAAAGCTCTGTTTTGCTCTGTCTCTCCCAACTCAGCCCGCTTTAGCAAGCTTCATTTTGTCTCCACCCAACCCATCTCTCCTGTTCAGCTCTGGTTCCGGCCCTCATCAAAACCCTTTGTCAAATTCAGGGTTCTGTCTTCCACGTACCCCCCTGTGCCTAGTATGGCCTCCCTGGATTCATCCACAAAGCCCAGACCCTTCCCGCATTTAAGACTGTCAATTTTTTCTTTAAATTATTTCCCCCCCCCCCAAAAAAAAGAAAACTTTCATTTTAAAACCAAACATTTTTGATAAAAACAAAAAATTTCCATGTTGATGAAAAGCCCCCCCCCCCCCCTTTTTTTTGGTGTCCCAAAAAGGGTATAGATGGAACATTTTTGAGCAGCTCCAACTACTAACTTGACTCATCCACCAGGATAAATTGCTGTTTCAAATTGAGTGTTTTATGCATCAGGGCCTCCTAAGGAAAAAATTCAATCCAGGGCTTAAATAAAGGGAGAACCATTCCCAAAAGGAAAGATCCCCCTTTCCCCTAATCCAGGGGTGGGCAAACTATGGACCGCGGGCCACATCCGGCCCGCGGGACCATCCTGCCTGACCTCTGAGCTCCCAGCCAGGAAGGCTAGCCCCCAGCCCCTCCCCTGCTGTCCCCCCTCCCATGCAGCCGCGCTGCCACTCAGGCAGTGCAGCTTGCGCCCGCCCACCTCCCAGGCTTTCAAATAAGCCTGTCCTGCCCCTCTGAGCGGCATGGTAAGGGTAAGGGGACGGCGGAAGGGCAGAAGGTCCCGGGGGGCAGTCAGGGGACAGGGGGTGGTCAGATGGGTTGGAGGTTCGGGGGGGCGGTCAGGAGACAGGGAGTGGGAGGGATTGGATAGGGGGTGGGGTCCCGGTGTTCAGGGGGGACAGGGAGCAGTGGAGGTTGGATAGGGGGTGGAGTCCTGGGGGAGCAGTTAGGGACGGGTGTCCTGGAAGGGGGCAGTCAGGGGACAAGGAGTGGGGGAGGGAGGGATGGGTCGGGGGTCCCAGGGGGCCTGTCAGGGGGCAGGGGTGTGGATAGGGGTCGGGGCAGTCAGGAGACAGGGAGCAGGGGGGGTTGGATGGGTCGGGGGTTCTGAGGGGGGCAGTCAGGGGGTGGATAGGGGGCGGGGGTCAGGCTGTTTGCAGAGGCACAGTCTTCCCTACCCGACTCTCCATACTGTTTCGCAACCCCGATGTGGCCCTCGGGCTAAAAATTTTGTCCACCCCTGCCCTAATCCTTTGCCTATTCCTAGAACCAAACTCAACCTGAACCTTCCTGTTCTCTTAACTCTTTTCATGTTTATTCACCCTTTGCATTTCCAAGCACTGTCTGGGAGTAGCAGCAGAAGTGACAGACAACTGCCAGAAAGCTAATTTTCACAGCATTCCTGACCAACGATTGTAGATTCAAGAGGATCTGCCTGTTTGGATGAGCAAAGGAATGAGTATCTGGGACCCCATGTGCCACTCCGCTCTGCACCACATGGAGGGATATCTCCTTGTATGGTGTGCCCAGTTCCTACAGCCACTTCTGTGCACAACAGCATCCCGCTATGTAGAGATAGTGAGGAAATTTTGGAAACAGTTTTTCATTGGGAAAAATGCTGCGTTGTTGAAAGTGAAACTTTTCCCATGAAAGGGTCAGTGTCCACAAAACTTTCCCTGGGAGGATTTTGCAGGTCCAGGATAGAATCACTGGTCAACATGTTGGCCTCCTGACTTAGAAGACCTGAGTTCAGTGCCCTGATCCACCACAGACTTCCTCTGTGACCTTTAGCTAGTTTCTTACTCACAAAATGGGGGCAACAGTATTTCCTACCTCAGAGGATTTTGTATCTATTAAAGGCTTGAGGGGGCCAGGTACCATGGTAAGTGAGGCCATATAATTGTAAACTCTTTGGGGCAAAGACTGTCTTTTTTTCTGTGTTTGTACAGCACCTTGCACAGTGGAGTCCTGGTCCATGCCTGAGGCTCCAAAGTGCTACCATAATACAAGAAATAAGATAAGTTTCTGAGGAGTAGCTCGTACCAATATCTATGTGCAAGTGCCGCTAAACATCTTCTCTCAGCCTTTATTCTGTTAGTTAACGTTCAGCTGGCCCAGGGAAGATATCTCAAAGCTTATGAATTTCATTATTTGCATTGCAGTAGCACTTAATGTCCCTTCCACATTCAGAGCCTCCCTCTGCTGGGTGCTGTCCAGACATAGAAGCAATCCCTGCCCCTAAGAGCACCCAACCTATACAGATAGGACAGCCAAAGGGGGCGGCCCTATTTTAAAAGGCTTGGAAGCAAGGCATAAAGAGATTAAATGACTTGCCCAGAGTCAGTAGCAGAACCAAGGGTAGAAAGCTGCTCATCTGAATGGTAGGACAGCACTTTAACCCCAAGATGATCCATCTTCTTTGGGGGCATGCTTGAATTCAGATCCTACATATGGTTGAGCAGAGCTTTAATGAGGCTTAGCCAGTGGGCCAGATTTTGAATCTGATATTTTTAATTTATTTCATGCAGGCACAGAAGAACATTGCATCCATATTACTTAAAATTAACAACAACAGCAGGTTAGGTCATATATAAAATTAATCTGATTGGATTTTAAAGATTGAGGCTTATAATAAATAAGGCAAGGGCTGTTTACTAACCTTGTAGTGATATAATTACATTTTTCAGCATGGCATGAAAGATACCAGACTGGCTGGTCCAGCCGCATCTTTATTAGATTCAGCAAGCTTAATGAATGGGGAGCAGACTGTAAAATATTGTATGTTTTTATGATGCAATTGAGCTTCTCAACAGCAGGAGTGTCACAAATCTTATTGATCCAGGGTCCCAAGGAAGGGATAAGTGGGTTGCTGAGATACAGAAATCAGCTGCAGTCAAAGAGGGCTTTGGAAAGGAAAGGGGAGTGCTCCCCTGTTATCAGATTAATTGTTTCACATCAGTGGCATTACACTAGAGAGGAATTTGATCCTTTACAATTTGCACACATTGTCAATTTCATTCCTCATGCAATTTCATTGGCTTCACTTGAGTCACACCAGTGATGACTTTAACCTGTTGCTTAGCATCTTCTTGGAGATCTGGATGCCAAAACAGTCTCACCCCATGGGATTTTCTTTTAGGGCACAATCTGAACCCACAACATGCATTTGCAATCATATCTCAATTGCAGGTGCAAACCTCTCACTATCTGACTGTTCATAGAATCATAGAATATCAGGGTTGGAAGGGACCTCAGGAGGTCATCTAGTCCAACCCCCTGCTCAAAGCAGGACCAATCCCCAATTTTTGCCCCAGATCCCTAAATGGTCCCCTCAAAGATTGAACTCACAACCCTGGGTTTAGCAGGCCAATGCTCAAATCACTGAGCTATCCCTCCCCCCATCTGTTATCAGATGGGGCTAGGTTCTACCATCCTTGCTTGCTTTGTGCTAGATTATGCCTTTAGGCACGGCCCAGAAAAAGGGGTGGTGTGGAAAGCACACACCCCTAGGGGTAACCCCAAATGGTATTCTGTTGCAGAAACATTCTTCTTTGTTCAATTCATGCCCTATGTCCTGTTTGATCCTGGGAGGGTGATAATTTACTGCTGGCTTGTACACATAGGAAATCTGCAGAGCTGGGAGGAACATGCAATTTAGGTGCAGTGGAAAATTCTGATATTTGAAATTTGTTTTCATTCTGAATTGGAACAAAAAGTCAAAACTTCAAAATTTCCTGTGGAACTGTGGAAATTTCCTGTGGAAAACTCAATTTGGAACCATGGAAAGGTTTGAGTTTGGTAATGGTGAAACATTAGAATAGAAATATTCAATATAATATCTATAGCTTTTATTAATGTGACAGTATAAAAGTTGAAATGATATTGAATGAAACAAAAAAGTCAGAACAATTCACATCAATATTTTTCTGTCGAAAATTTTCCAAAATTGTTTCAGCAAAATTTTTCTATATCAACAAAACGGCACTTTCCTATAGAAAACTGTTCAATGTTTTCTTTTCTACCAGCTCTAGAAATCACCAGTGCCCCTCTCCTGCTAGCTCAACTACTCTGGCCAATGAGCAAGGGGCAGAGAGCCAAGCCATTTCTCCACCACTCCCTTCCCATCACCTCCCAGGGCAGGTGAGCTGTTCCATTTACTCCTATGCACCCAGAAGAACGGGGTAGCCCATTGAGTGGCACCTTACACTTCCAGCGGTCCCACCGAAAGCCATGGAGCCACTTGAGGCATAAGGTGGTTCTAGGTGGGCAGAGCCTGGCACCTAGGTGAAGTACCCAGATTTACACGGATACTGGGCTGGATGCTGTCACTCTGACTCACTCTGAGGAGCACAGACGGCGTGTGAGCTCCCACTTTGGGAAGGCTAGACACATGGCGTCTCCCCTTCAGCCCAAGGCCCTGCCCCTACCCCTCCATCCACCAGAGCCCTGAGCGCTCCCTCCCCCACAGCCAGAGGAGCCTTGAGCGCTCCCCGCCCCCATAGCCAGAGGAGCCCCAACCGAACTGGCCTCTGGCTGATGGCGGAGCTGAGCTCCCAGTCCCACCGGCCTGGGGGAGAGGGCGGAGTATGGGCTTGGCCAGCGCTTGGTTTAGGGGAGGCATAGCCTCCACTGGTCTATTATACCCACTGCCCATGTTGAGGAGTAGCTTACTCTGGGCTCAGGCAGGAGTAAGAAGACATCAGGAGCCCCTTAGTTCCTCTGCACAGGCTCCTCACATCTCTGGCCTTGGTGCAGGACCTCTACTCCTCCTCTCCTAGGAAGCTGGGTGGAACCTTGAGCTAGTGCAGCTGAGCCGATGCAGAGGTGGAAGTAAGCTGCATCACCCCGGAAAAAGGAACCAGATGGTGATTCAGAATGTCAGCCTAGATCCTGCCTTACTCTGGAGTCAGAGCAACTGCACACTGCCCCTTATTCATACTGGATTATAGGATTACAATCCACCCCTCTGTTAGCAGCCCTATTGATTTAAGGGGCATTACTTGCACAGTAAGGTGTTATTGAATGTGTATAAAGGTAGCTGATCCTGGCCCTTTGTGGGCACAAAATGCAATTATAAAATGTAACAATCAGCCCATGTCCCCTTTGAAACTGTACCCCAGCATGTTTGGATATTCCCAGGGCATTCCTGGAGGTCTTGCAAACTCTGTATCCCAGCATCCTATCCTGTATCATCACTGAATGATTTTTTTTAATCCGTTTGTGTGTGTGAGAGAGAGAGAGAGTGTGCAGCAAAGACCATTTCTCTAAAAAAATAATAATTAGCCATTAACTTTCAATTCCAATGATTTTTATTTGTACATTTTAATTCTGGTACATTAGGCAGCAGCAGTGTGGCCAGGGTGTATATGTGTGGGGTGGTGGAAATCAAAAGGCAACATCCTGCTACTAATTATTGCAACTCTGCAATTTGTAGAGTAATTTGTTGCAGCTTGATCTATAATGAAGGATCCTGACCAGTGCAGGACTGGAAGTGACAGCACACATCTGTATTCTGATGTGTTTTGACAGTGAGTCCCTGGAAGAGTTGACTGGGGGGAATCTTTCTTTGATTGTGTTCCTGTGTTTTCATTTAACTGTAACTAGGCATAATAATAAAGTGTTTAGTTAGAAGCTTGAGAGGTCTCAGAGATTTTCTCTCTCAAGTATTAAACTAGGAGGCAGTTATATCAATGAAAAGTTTTCAAGGTGTCTAGAGAAAGGTTTTTTTCCCCACATTTTATTTGCTACTTTTAAATATATGGGTGGCTTCTTCAGTAGAATAAATTGCCACAATTGAGACGTATGAATGTTCATTTCAGACAAATTGAGGGCATGCATATGTAAGGGAACAAGTTGGACAAGGCGCCCTTTGATTCCTCTGCACTAGCTACCCACATCATGAGTAGCAGGGCAGAGCGGAGAGTAACACCTATAGGGCTGTTACATCTGTGCCGGTGGCTGGGAGGGGCAGGGAATGGGCTCTGCCTCTTTAAAGCACCAGGGTCCCTACGCTGCACCAGGTACAGAATTGGAGCAGGGAACGTTCCCCACCCCCCTGAATCTAGGGTGACGATATTAAGAGCTTTATCTTATATAGGCAACTATTACCCCCTCTCTTGCCCCCTCCCCCCATCCCAGTTCTTCACACTTGCTAGCTGGTCACCCTCGTCTGACTCAATGGGAGAACCAGGAGGCAGAGTCACCATCTGATTCTCAGCCTGCTCCTGGAGCAGCAGGACGAGGGGGCTGGCACTTGCCCAGGGCTTGTTGCAAAGCTGCAATGCTGCTCTTTCATGTATTTTTCTCTTCACAAGGAGTCTGTACAAAAGCTGGTGAGTTTTGTGGATGGAATCAGGGGTTTGGGATTGGTTAGGGGTTTTTGTTTGTTTGTTTGTTTTAATTACCAAATAATTTTTTATAAATAATTTTTGGTCTGCAGTTTGATCATTGGGAGAATTTGATATCTGAGCTGTGTTGGTAGTTTTGAGTGGACACAAAGGTCACATGGCATTGTTTCTGTTCCCTGTGTGGCTGAGTGTAACTCATAGATCCAGTATCACTGTGCTCACAAATTCAAAACTCGCTTTCAATGAATATTCTGCAATTTCTTCACGTTTGTCCTCATGAGCGTCCCTGGTTTTGTTTGTTTGTTTGTTTTTCCAGGTCTGGCCGTGTGATTAAAGCAGGGGACTAAGATTTAACAGACCCAGATTCAATTCCACAGCCTCCCAGGCTGATACTGGGGAAGTCTGCTAACCTCTCTGGGCATCAGTGGCCCAGCTGTAAAATGGTGGTGATACTTTCTATTTCACAGAGGTGCTGTGAGAATAAATTTACTTACATTTGTGAGGTGCTCTGAAGCTCCTGTGCTGGGGTCACATAGTTCCCTAGATAGATCCCTTCTGGAGTAGACTTTAGCCATGGATTGCAACCCCCATGGTACTTTCCCCCCATCTTCTCTCCCAGAACTTCATATTGTGGGTTAAGCTGCCACCTGCAGGCCCAAGGTAGCTGCATTTCAATATTGCTGTGTGCATATGGGCCAAGATTTTTCAACAGGGGCCAGTGATTTTGTGTGCTCAGAGGAGGCAGATTTTCAGAGGGCAGGTGCTTAGCACTGTCTGAAAATCCATTCCCTTTAAGATGTCTCGAACTGGGTGCCCCAAAAATCACTTGTCACTTTGATCCCAGTTTACAAATCTCGGTAGGGTAAAGGGTGCTCTTTAATTTATTATTTTTATCGTTGCAGCAATAAATGAGAGAGCAGAGATGGGTGAGAATTAAAGTGCTATCATAATACTCCACCCCATACCCACCCTATGCCCTCATTCTGCAGAGATTGAGGGAAGGAGAGAAAGGGAAGGAATCTTTTTTAAAAACCTCTCACTATATTTAATATAAGAACCTGTCTTAAGAAAAGGCTACTGAGTCCCATAACCACCACGCGTTTCCAGAGAGCAGAAATCTCTCCACAATGTGCAGTGTGGGGTGGAGATGTTGTGACGATTAATCAGTTACCCTTTGAAATGTGCTTTGAGATCTTTAGATGGGTGGCACTAGAGACAAGCTAAGCTTTGTGATTACCGTGCCTCTGGCTGTAAATGCTTGTCCTAGCCTCGGGATGGATGTTTCATCTGTAAAGAACTGGACTGAGGGTTTTTTTCTCCCCACCCCCTTTGTACACAGATGCTACAGATTGCTGCTGGTGGTGCTTCCCTGCTGTCTGAAGATGGCACTGCAGCATCTCACAAGACAAGCCTAGCAACTTGCACTGTTTCCTTCACAGTTCTAATGACTATTGGGAATGGCCGCAAAATCTGCAACAGCAGAGAGATAAATGCAGGAGCCAGAGAGCTGGTCTGTGGGGATTGGCAATCAGTTGGGTACGGAGTTTTCCAACCAGGATGAGGGGAGACAAAAGGCTGTTTGTTGATTCAAGACAGGTAACCCCTAGCCCTCCTCCCACACCTCTCTGTCCTTGCATGACTTGCAAAGGATGGGGTGCTACGGTGCTTGCATTCAAACACTAGGAGCCAGATTCTTAGTTGGTGTAAATCAACATATTCCATTGACTTCAGTAGCTCTGTGCTGATTACGCCAGCCAAGATTCTGGCTCTAGAACTTACTGATCTGAAAAAAAAAGGAAGGTTTTTGTGCGGGAGGGAGACAATCACATGTATTTAGATTATTTGAATGATGAAGCTCAAACAAAATCTACAGTGCAGACACTGTTGCAGCCATTGCTGATCAGTTCTGTGGGTTCAGGGTTATATCAGGAGTGCAGACAGAGAGGTGTCGCTCCCGAACCATGGAGAAAATAAAAGTGTGGAATATGAAAATGAAACACAAAAGAAAATGAGAAAAGACTGCTTTTGAGATATATGTCTAATAATTTACACATTGTGCCATGTGTGCGTGTGTGTGTTGTAGCTGTCAGGGGAATGTCTCCTCCGTGAGTGCAGTATTTCAGGAATCTCTCCCTGTCTGCCTGAGGAACGAGAGGAGAAAGAACAAGGAAGAGTGAAGCTGTTCTTCACACACGTAGCTCTGAAATGCCTACATCTCTTTCCACCTTGTCTGCTGCACATCCCTCCCCAAGGCTCAGCACTCCGGACCTCGGCATGGGCAGGAGGCTGCTGCCTGACTGCTCAGAGAGATAACGACACACCACCACGGTACCGTACCCCCACACTATGCCCCTGCCTTCCCGCTCATTTCAGGAGGATCCAGTTATATATCACCCTGGGTGAACTTGCTGCACCTTATTCTAAGGACTTTCTGCCCCTTTCACCCCCATATACTCTGTTTATCAATCTTTCTCCCTTTTCCTTGCCACGGCCTCACCACTTTGGTTCAAGACCCACAGCTCCAACCCTCTGGAGCACCCAGAGCCCTCAAACCTTTTATGGCACTGTGCCATCTTGTGGACACCGCTTGCATCTGGCAGCGGCGGTAAGAGGTATAGGCTAGAAAGACACATGGAGGCAGATTCACTGACGGAGAAACTAGATCGGGGTGGCCAACCTGAGCCTGAGAAGGAGCCAGAATTTACCAATGTACATTGCCAAAAAAATTGTCAGCAGCCCCCGATCAGCTCCCCCCAGCTCCCAGAGCCTCCCACCCACTGGCAGCCCCGCCGATCAGCGCCTCCCCCTCCCTCCCCGCACTTCACAATCAGCTGTTTCATGGAGTGCAGGAGGCTCTGGGGGGGAGCAGCGAGGGCACAGCAGGCTCAGGGGAGGGGGTGGAGTGGGGGCAGGGCCTGTGGCAGAGCCAGGGGTGGAGCAGTGAGCACCCCGCAGGGCACATTGGAAAGTTGGCGCCTGTAGCTCCAGCCCCAGACTTGGTGCCTGTACAAGGAGCTGCATATTAACTTCTGAAGGTTGCCCACCTCTGCACTAGATCCAGTGTCATCCATTATCTTCTTGATGGAGAAGTTTAGATAAAGGCAATTCACGGGTGCTTAAGACCCCCGCTCCCTCCAGAATTCTGCATCCTGTCTCATGCACTCGGGGCGTTGCAGGAAGCAATAGGAAATGCACACTAGATAGCTCAGTGCTGCCCTGCTATGCAATGCTAGGCAGGAGTCTCAGTGGAGTGTGCATACTCTGTTTTCAAGCGTGGTTCCTGTGAAGGGGGTGGAGCTGACAGACAATAAGACGAGGCCAAGTGGAACAGCACTACACTGAACCTTCCTGCTCAGTGCACACCTTGAGAGTTGTGCTGGGGGGGCGTCATGTCAGGCATCCAGAGACTACTTTAATTATACCGATCAGAGTGGAACTGCTGGTGACTATGGCCCACTAACCTCTGGTTCAGCCACAGATGGGATAATGGACCAGACTCGTAAGGACTTTGTCTTCCTGTAGTAGGCATTTCAGCTGGGACGTTTAGCCCCACTGCCTTTTATCCAGCATATCATGGCTGGTCAAAGATTGGCTGAACCTGCCTAACTCTGGTTATAGTGCAGTCTTACCACGACCAGCACCACTGATTCCTTGCAAGAAGTGTCCCTGCACTCTCTTCCTCTGCCTTGCTCACCCACACAGGGTTCAACTACAGCCTAGCCCTGTTATAAGGTGTGAAGTTGCCTGTCCAGATAGGGATGAAAGCTACCTTCACACAACCACACCAACGACCTTCCATGAGCCAAGATTCAGGGTCCTTCTCTTTCATCTCCGCAGCCCCCTTGCCATATTCTGTTGGGTTGCTCTGCTTTTAGTCATGGTCTTGCTTCCTCCTGGAATCTGAGCTATGGGAGGTGCGGGGAAAAGAACAATATTATTTTTCATGTATAAATAATGAAATAGGAATGAGCATCATGAGCACCATCATCATAGGATCAAATGGGTTCATCTGGCTTTTCCTTTAATCTGGTTAATGGGAAGTCACAGGACACCCTGGAAAAAGCTCAGAAAATTCTCAAAAGTAAGACTGTGTCTAGAGACATATCTAGAATTTACCCAGAAATGCCTGACTCTCCAAAGTACAGCCTCACAAGGACAAGAGGCCTCATGGGATATGTTCTACAGTGCAGAGATGTGTGAAATTTTGGCCACATCCAAACCAGATCCACAAAATAGGATCCTGCTATTTGCAGATCCAACCTAGAATAAAGGAAAGCAGAGAAAGGGATTCAAATCCAAGCCGCACAAGCCCTCGCTTCCCAACACATGCATATCTACACACACCTGGCATTTCAAGTGGTTTCCATTTCAAGCTCTGGTTTGGGGGCATAGGCTGGGATGGAGGGATGGCCAAAGATTCATCTCAGCTCCTGTTGTTTCTGCTCAGGGTTGGCCCTCCCCGTTTCAGTTTCCAGTCACATACATGAGTACAACCCTGTGTCATCAGTATGCTTGGCAGAGCTCCAGGAGTTGGCTTCACACTCTGGAACGGCTTGTACAACACTTATTGAGCCCACCAGCACTGAGCCGGAGTTCCCAGATTACCTCCCTATAGCGGCATTAAAGAGGTGCAGCATCCCAGCTCTTATAATCAGCCCAGTGCCTATATTCTCTGATCAGATGCGACCCCTCTCCCAGCAATACCCTCTTCTGCTCTGCTTTCATACAGCCTGAGAACTTCCCATTAGGTGCCCAGCACAAAGCTGGAATGGCAGGTAATCTATATGTACAGTAAATTGACTTTCACTTTTGCTCGGAGCAGCTAAAAATGAAACAAGAAAAGAAGAAAGGGGGAAAACTGATTGAAAACAAGTTATCACCTCTGCCACAAAAGGGACAGCCTATCATCAGAGCATCGTCTGCCTTGCTCTGCTTCGCCAGCACAGTGTAAACAATTTTGTATCTACTTTTGGATTCAGCAACCTGAACTCGGTAGGCCCAGCGATGACAAAATTGCAGGTTCATTCTGGGGAGAGTGTATAATTTTCCACCAGGACAAAATTGTTAAATGTCAGTCACCCTCGCAAGGAGTTGACAGAAGCGACACAGTTTCTGAAGCTCTTGTCGTGGGAATACATCTCGGCTGGATAATGGACTGCAATCTCAACACTTACTTCATAAAACGCTGTGCAACCCTACAGCAAAGGTGGCCTTCCCTCTCCTGGATGGTGCTGCAGAGGCAGAAGGACAGAGCAGAATTCAAAGCTGGCTTCATTTGTTGGGCTAGTGATTGTGCTAGCCAAGCCTATGGTAGAAGGGATCCCATGTTCAGATTATAGGGAGTCAGGTGGTATCCCCTACATTCAGTAGCACCCACTGCTGGGCTGAGCCAAGAGAAAGGAATTCAAATGCTGACTTGGATACTGCAGCCTGATGTTTGCATTTGTCCTACAGGTATTGTTACCTACTCTCTAGAACAGCCCATGTTGCAGGCAGAAAGAGAGAGGACAGCTTGGAAACCTAACTGTCTGTGCTTCTTTGGTGCTTAAAATCACAGGGCCAGATCCTCAGTTTAAACCAGCTGAGAATCTAACCAGTCCTAGATGTTACAAATGGAAAAGGCTTTTTGAGTCATCCATCCAGTCCATCATCCTGGTCAATGTAGGAATGTTGGCTACCATATAAACTGAGGCTAGTCTGGCTTTACCTAAATCAAGAGTGTCAAGGTTCCTCCCCCCCACTCTGAACTCTAGGGTACAGATGTGGGGACCTGTATGAAAACCTCCTAAGCTTACTTTTACCAGCTTAGGTTAAAACTTCCCCAAGGTACAAATTAATTTTATCCTTTGTCCTTGGAATATCCACTGCCATCACCAAACTCTAACTGGGTTTACTGGGAAACGTAGTTTGGACACGTCTTTCCCCCCAAAATCCTCCCAACCCTTGCACCCCACTTCCTGGGAAAGGTTTGGTAAAAATCCTCACCAATTTGCATAAGTGACCACAGACCCAAACCCTTGGATCTGAGAACAATGAAAAAGCATTCAGTTTTCTTACAAGAAGACTTAATAGAAATAAAAGTAGATAGAAGTAAAGGAATCACCCCTGTAAAATCAGGATGGTAGATACCTTACAGGGTAATTAGATTCAAAACATAGAGAATCCCTCTAGGCAAAACCTTAAGTTACAAAAAAGACACACAGACAGAAATAGTCATTCTATTCAGCACAATTCTTTTCTCAGCCATTTAAAGAAATCATAATCTAATGCATACCTAGCTAGATTACTTACTAAAAGTTCTAAGACTCCATTCCTCTTCTATCCCCGGCAAAAGCAGCATACCGACAGACACAGACCCTTTGTTTCTCTCCCTCCTCCCAGCTTTTGAAAGTATCTTGTCTCCTCATTGGTCATTTTGGTCAGGTGCCAGCGAGGTTACCTTTAGCTTCTTAATCCTTTACAGGTGAGAGGATTTTTCCTCTGGTCAGGAGGGATTTTAAAGGGGTTTACCCTTCCCTTTATATTTATGACACGCCCCCCAAATCGCAGCTACGGTGAAACACTGGCTGGGATTTCTTCCTGGAGTTCTAGGAAAAACAGAGTTAATAAGACACATGCATCTCTAAATATACTGCCAAGTACATAAAGACTAACAATATTTTCCACATCTCAAGGACGATTTTAACCAGTTGATTCTGGGAAACTTTCACGGGAGAGTGCATCAGCCACTTTGTTAGAAGCTCCTGAGATGTGTTGGATGTCGAAATCAAAATCTTGGAGAGCTAAACTCCACCGAAGAAGTTTTTTGTTATTTTCTTTGACGGTGTGAAGCCACTTCAGTGCAGCATGGTCGGTTTGCAGGTGGAAACGCCGTCCCCAAACATATGGGCGCAGCTTTTCCAGAGCTTAGACAATGGCGTAACATTCTTTTTCACTGACTGACCAGTTGCTTTCCCTCTCAGACAGTTTTTTGCTGAGAAACACTACAGGGTGGAATTCTTGATCAGGTCCTTTCTGCATTAAAACTGCTCCCACACCACGCTCGGACGCATCTGTGGTTACTAGGAACGGTTTGTCAAAGTCTGGGGCCCTTAGTACAGGGTCAGACATGAGTGTCGCTTTAAGCTTGTTAAAGGCCTTCTGACACTTTTCAGTCCACTGAACGGCATTTGGCTGTTTCTTTTTGGTTAGGTCTGTCAGTGGGGCGGCAATTTGGCTGTATTGCGGTACAAATCGTCTGTAATAACCGGCCAAGCCTAAGAAGGATTGAACCTGTTTCTTTGACTTTGGGACCGGCCACTTTTGGATAGCATCCACTTTGGCCTGTAGGGGGCTGATAGTTTCTTGACCCACCTGGTGTCCAAGGTAAGTCACTCTGTTTAGGCCTATTTGACACTTCTTAGCCTTAACAGTTAGTCTTGCCTCCCTTATGCGCTCAAGGACTTTTTGTAGATGTTCCAGGTGTTCTGCCCAGGAATCCGAAAATATGGCCACATCATCAAGGTAGGCGACTGCATATTCTCCGAATCCCACTAGGAGACCATCTACAAGTCTTTGGAAGGTGGCGGGTGCATTTCGCAGCCCAAAAGGGAGTACATTAAATTCACACAGCCCGAGATGTGTGGTGAAGGCTGACCTTTCCTTGGCAGATTCATCTAGCGGTAACCTGCCAGTACCCCTTGGTTAAGTCCAAGGTAGAGATGAACTGGGCCCGTCCCAGTTTCTCTAATAGTTCATCTGTGCGTGGCATTGGATAGTTGTCTGGGCGAGTTACAGCATTTAGCTTATGGTAGTCCACGCAAAAACGTATTTCCCCATCTGGTTTGGGAACTAGAACCACTGGAGATGCCCATGCACTTCCAGAGGGGCAGATTACACCCATCTGTAACATATCCTGGATCTCCCGTTCTATAGCAGTTTTAGCTTGAGGAGACACCCGGTAAGGCTGGACTTTAATTGGGCGAGCATTGCCTGTGTCAATGGAGTGGTATGCCAGTTCAGTCAGTCCTGGGGTGGCTGAGAATGTTGGTGCGTAGCTAGTGCACAGCTCCTGGATCTGCTGTCGCTGCATACGCCCAAGGGTCATGGAGAGGTTCACCTCTTCCACACCACCAGCACTTTTCCCTTCGTAGTAGACACCTTCAGGCCACTCAGCGTCGTCTCCTCCCTGGGCTGTAAACTGACAAACCTTTAATTCTCTGGAATAAAAGGGCTTTAGAGAATTAATATGGTACACCTTAGGCTTTCGGTTGGAGGTGGGGAATGCTATGAGATAATTAACAGCTCCCAGGCGCTCCTGGACTGCGAATGGCCCTTCCATTCTTCCATTTTATGGGCCTGGAGCGCCTTTAAGACCATGACCTGATCCCCTACTTTGAAGGAACGCTCTCTGGCATGTTTATCATACCAGGTCTTTTGCTCTTTTTGAGCATCCTGTAAGTTTTCTTTAGCGAGGGCTAAAGAGGATCGGAGGGTGATTTGTAGGTTGGTTACAAAGTCCAGAATGTTAGTTCCTGGAGAAGGTATAAATCCCTCCCATTGCTGCTTCACCCAACTGTAATGGCCCCTTAACCTCACGGCCATATACAAGTTCAAATGGGGAAAACCCTAAACTGGGATGTGGTACAGCTCTGTAGGCAAAGAGCAACTGCTGCAACACTAGGTCCCAATCATTGGAGTGCTCATTTACAAATTTACGTATCATGGCCTCCAAAGTTCCATTAAACTTCTCCACCATGCCATTTGTTTGATGGTGGTAAGGAGTGGCAACCAAGTGATTTACCCCATGAGCTTCCCAAAGGTTTTCCATAGTTCCTGCCAGGAAATTAGTGCCTGCATCTGTGAGGATGTCGGAGGGCCAACCTACCCTGGCAAAAATGTCTGCTAGTGCCTGGCACACACTTTTAGCCCTGGTGTTGCTTAGAGCTACTGCTTCCGGCCATCGGGTGGCAAAATCCATGAAAGTCAGTATGTACTGCTTTCCTCTGGGTGTCTTTTTCGGAAAAGGACCCAGAATATCCACAGCTACTCGCTGAAATGGAACTTCAATGATGGGGAGTGGCTGGAGAGGGGCTTTGACCTGGTCTTGGGGTTTTCCCACTCTTTGGCATACTTCACAAGACCGGACATAGGTAGAAACATCCTTGCCCATTCCCTCCCAGTGGAATGACCCCCCAAACGGTCTTTGGTCCTGTTCACCCCAGCATGGCCACTAGGATGATCATGGGCTAAGCTCAAGAGCTTTACCCGGTATTTAGTTGGAACTACCAACTGTCTCTGAGGATGCCAGTCTTCCTGGTGTCCACCAGAAAGAGTTTCCTTGTATAAAAGTCCTCTTTCTACAACAAACCTGGATTGATTAGAAGAGCTGAGAGGCGGTGGGTTGCTCCGTGCCGCCGTCCAAGCTCTCTGGAGGCTTTCATCTGCTTCCTGTTTGGTCTGGAACTGTTCCCTTGATGCTGGAGACATCAGTTCCTCATTGGATTGTGGACCTATGCTTGGTCCCTCTGGAAGCAATGTAGGGGATGGGGCTGTTTCCGTTGACTGTGAACCGCTTGCCGCTGGGACACTCTGTTGGGGTTCAAGCTCTGGCTGAGCCTCTTGTGTAGGGTTATGGGCTGTTGCCGGTTCAGGTTCGGTGGGACCCTCTGATGTTGAGGTTCCAAGTGCTGGCAATGGGTCTGGTGTTGGTTGTTCCGCTGATTCCGGTTCTGGGACTGGTTCCGTATGGGTCTCCGGGACTGGATCTACTACTGCTGTTGCAGACATTGGCCTGGGGTCCGGGTCCATCACCTCTGACTGGGTCCTGATAGAAGTTTCCGGAACAGAGCTAGGCCTTACGGCTTGTTTAGCCTAGCTACGGGTGACCATTCCCACCCTCTTGGCCCGCTTCACATGATTGGCCAAGTCTTCCCCCAACAGCATGGGGATGGGATAATCATCATAGACTGCAAAAGTCCACATTCCTGACCAGCCCTGATACTGGACAGTCAACTTGGCTGTAGGCAAATTGAAAGAGTTGGACTTGAAGGGTTGAATCGTCACTTGGATCTCTGGGTTGATTAAATTGGGGTCCACTAAGGAAGCATGGATAGCTGACACTTGTGCTCCGGTGTCCCTCCACACGGTGACATTCTTCCCGCCCACATTCACAGTTTCCCTCCGCTCCAAGGGTATCTGGGAGGTATCTGGGCCTGCGGACCTCTGGTGTGATTCCAGTGCAATGAATGTAATCTGTTGGGGTTCTTGGGGCAGTTGGTCTTTACATGCCCCAGCTCGTTACATTTAAAACATCGTCCAGCTGACGGGTCACTGGGGCGAGGTGGGTTGCTGGAGAATGGGGTGGTGGGATGATAAGGGGTCTGGAGGGTTCTTTGGGAGGTAGGTGGGGCTATGGGCGGCCCCCGGTAATAGGGTGTGGTCTGGGGTTGTCCGTTCTGGTCTCCGCTCCAACTGCGACCAGTTTTCTTCTTCTCTGCCACCTCCACCCATCTGGTTCCAATCTCTCCTGCCTCAATTACAGTTTTGGGCTTCCCATCTAGGATGTATCTTTCTATTTCCTCAGGAACCCCCTCTAAGAATTGTTCCATTTGCATTAGGAAGGGCAAATTTACTGAAGATTCAACACTGGCTCCTGATATCCAGGCATCCCAATGTTTCACAATGTGGTAGGCATGTCGGGTAAATGACACGTCTGGTTTCCACCTTAGGGCTCTGAACCTCCGATGAGACTGCTCGGGTGTTATCCCCATTCTGACTCTTGCCTTGGATTTAAACAGTTCATACTGGTTCATGTGTTCTTTAGACATTTCAGCTGCCACCTCAGCTAAGGGTCCACTGAGCTGTGGTCTCAGCTCTACCATATATTGGTCAGTAGAGATGTTGTACCCAAGGCAGGCCCTTTCGAAGTTTTCTAGGAAGGCCTCAGTATCATCGCCTGCCTTGTAGGTGGGGAACTTTCTGGGATGGGGAGTGGTACCTGGAGAAGGATTGCTAGGGTTTGTTGGTATATTCTGCTGAGCCTTTACCTTCTCCATTTCCAGTGCATGCTTCCTCTCTTTTTCCCTCTCCTCCTCCTTCAGCCACATGAGTTCTATCTGTCTTTCATATTCCCTTTGTTTTTCCTCAGCCTGAAATCTGGCTAATTCCAGCTTTTGTCGAGCCGTGGATTTTGTCATCCTAACCTCTCTGTTTTTAACTAACTTTACACCCGAGGTTTGGAAATAAACAAACAAAACTTGGCTGTAAAATTTTGCTGTGCTGGAATAGAATACCTATTCTCTGATAATGATTGTCAGCCTACAGAAAAAGACAATTCCCTTTGTCTCTGCTCTGGCCCCAAATCAAAGCAAAAAATCTCCAACTACTTGGAAACCTGCTTACCAGCAGCCTAAAGGAAAAAAACTTCCTTTTCAAACCGGTGCTCCTTGTAAAAAAAAATCAAAATCCTAAAAAAAAAAAAAAAAGCCCCTACCACTTTTGTCTCCAGGCAAATGGGTAGAACACCCCCCACCCCTATTTACTTTTAGGGGAAAAAAAACTTCTGGTTTACCAAGACTGTGAATTTCCCTGCAGGAGGTTAAGTCCCCTGCCTCCAAGCAAAGAAAACCTGCAATTCACAAAGATAATCCCCTTTTGTCTCTCCTCTGGCCCCAAAGCAGAGAAAAAACAAGCTGCTTTCAGTTTCAGCTGCTTTCTGGACCTCCTTTCCAGCAGCCCCAAAGGAAAAAAAAAATTCCCTTTTAAAATCTGTATTTCTAGTTCAAAAAATCTCAAATTGATCTCAAAATGATTTCAGGTTAATCCCACCACTCTGCCACCATGTCAAGGTTCCTCCCCCACTCTGAACTCTAGGGTACAGATGTGGGGACCTGTATGAAAACCTCCTAAGCTTACTTTTACCAGCTTAGGTTAAAACTTCCCCAAGGTACAAATTAATTTTATCCTTTGTCCTTGGAATATCCACTGCCACCACCAAACTCTAGCTGGGTTTATTGGGAAACATAGTTTGGACACATCTTTCCCCCCAAAATCCTCCCAACCCTTGCACCCCACTTCCTGGGAAAGGTTTGGTAAAAATCCTCACCAATTTGCATAGGTGACCACAGACCCAAACCCTTGGATCTGAGAACAATGAAAAAGCATTCAGTTTTCTTACAAGAAGACTTAATAGAAATAGAAGTAGATAGAAGTAAAGGAGTCACCCCTGTAAAATCAGGATGGTAGATACCTTACAGGGTAATTAGATTCAAAACATAGAGAATCCCTCTAGGCAAAACCTTAAGTTACAAAAAAGACACACAGACAGAAATAGTCATTCTATTCAGCACAATTCTTTTCTCAGCCATTTAAAGAAATCATAATCTAACGCATACCTAGCTAAATTACTTACTAAAAGTTCTAAGACTCCATTCCTCTTCTGTCCCCAGCAAAAGCAGCATACCGACAGACACAGACCCTTTGTTTCTCTCCCTCCTCCCAGCTTTTGAAAGTATCTTGTCTCCTCATTGGTCATTTTGGTCAGATGCCAGTGAGGTTACCTTTAGCTTCTTAATCCTTTACAGGTGAGAGGATTTTTCCTCTGGCCAGGAGGGATTTTAAAGGGGTTTACCCTTCCCTTTATATTTATGACAAAGAGATTGGCTTCTAGCACTTCCCTTAGGAGGCTATGCCACGGTTCAGTAAATCTCAAGACTAGGAATGTTCTTAATAGTCAGCCTTTCCCTTGCCTAACTTCATCCCATGACTCCTAGTCATGCCACCCACATTAATCTAAGCTATTTCCTTCCTCCCACAGTGTTTGTATTCTTTGAATACTCATCACTAACAGTTTTCAGGCTCATCCAACCCTTTAACTATTTTTTGGCCAAGCTTTGCATACTCAACACTTCCAATTTTTATTCATAAACCAAGCCCACCAGCCCCTTCAGTGGGTGTAAGTCAGCATCACTTCATAAAAGTCAATGGAAGTAGGCCAATTTAGATGGGCTGAGGATCTGGCTTATAGCTTTTTGCTTTTTTGCTTTTTGCTTTTTGCAAGCAAAGCAATTGCTTTGCTTGCTCGGCACCTTGGTCCTCCAGAACCCAGATTTGATAACCCTCCTGGTTTGTTGCAAAGACCACCTTTCCTCCCTCATTCCCTAGGTTATGGAGGAGGGCATGGGCTGTCCATGGCTTATCTCATGAATTTCACTTTATGGGTTGTCCTCTAAATATTAATATCTTAATAATATTGTCCTCTAAATATTAATATCTAAATAAGGCTAATGTAGTGCCAATCTTTAAAAAAGGGAAGAAGGAGGATCCTGGGAACTACAGGCCAGTCAGCCTCAGCATTGTACAGACAACATTCTTCTTCACTCGTCTTCATCCTACCAGTGGTGGGTAGCTAATTCCTCACAGATGTCCTGACACCTCGCTGCCTTCCCAGTCTCCTTGTTGTTTGTTGCCACCATTTCAGAAGCAGCAAAGCCAATGGGCCAACCTGAAGCTGTTGGTATGCAGGGTCAGCAATTCGTCTTATTTCAACAGCAAAGCACTAACAATTGGATCCTTTCAATCTGAACTGAGTTGGAAAAGGGTCATGGGGGGGCTTGTTTCTTTGCAGCTGCCTCCATTGCTCTTTTCTCTCCTATCGTTGGTTTGGCCTCAGGACTTTGATTCTTGGTGAAATGAGTTCATAGATTGCATGTGCTCTGGACATCTCTCAGTCTTATCCCACCCACATTACCCTAGTATTTAAACACCTCACACTCTTCCCAGTCACCGCATATTCACTAATGTGCTTAGCCTCAAAGTGACACAGGGAAGCGTGTTACCCATTTCACCCCCGTGGAAGCCCCGCACGTCATAGTAAACTGAAGTGTTGGGTCTAACATCTCCTCTGTCTATCAAAGAGACTTACCTGGCCCTCATCCCCATCTTTAAAAAAGGGAAGAAGGAGGATCCTGGGAACTACAGGCCAGTCAGCCTCACCTCAGTCCCTGGAAAAATCATGGAGCAGGTCCTCAAGGAATCAATTCTGAAGCACTTAGAGGAGAGGAAAGTGATCAGGAACAGTCAGCATGGATTCACCAAGGGCAAGTCATGCCTGACTAATCTAATCGCCTTCTATGATGAGATAACTGGCTCTCTGGATGAGGGGAAAGTGGTGGACATGTTGTTCCTTGACTTGAGCAAAGCTTTTGACACGGTCTCCCACAGTATTCTTGCCAGCAAGTTAAAGAAGTATGGGCTGGATGAATGGACTATAAGGTGGATAGAAAGTTGGCTAGATTGTTGGGCTCAACGGGTAGTGATCAACGGCTCCATGTCTAGTTGGCAGCCGGTATCAAGTGGAGTGCCCCAAGGGTCGGTCCTCGGTCCGGTTTTGTTCAATATCTTCATAAATGATCTGGAGGATGGTGTGGATTGCACCCTCAGCAAGTCTGCAGATGACACTAAACTGGGAGGAGAGGTAGATACGCTGGAGGGTAGGGATAGGATACAGAGGGCCCTAGACAAATTAGAGGATTGGGCCAAAAGAAATCTGATGAGGTTCAACAAGGACAAGTGCAGAGTCCTGCACTTAGGACAGAAGAATCCCCTGCACCGCTACAGACTAGGGACCAAATGGCTCAGCAGCAGTTCTGCAGAAAAGGACCTAGGGGTTACAGTGGACGAGAAGCTGGATATGAGTCAACAGTGTGATCTTGTTGCCAAGAAGGCTAATGGCATTTTGGGATGTATACGTAGGGACATTGCCAGCAGATCGAGGGACGTGATCATTCCCCTTTATTTGACATTGGTGAGACCTCATCTGGAGTACTGTGTCCAGTTTTGAGCCCCACACTACAGGAAGGATGTGGAAAAATTGGAAAACATCCAGCAGAGGGCAACAAAAATGATTAGGGGACTGGAACACATGACTGATGAGGAGAGACTGAGGGAACTGGGATTGTTTAGTCTGCGGAAGAGAAGAATGAGGGGGGATTTGATAGCTGCTTTCAACTAACTGAAAGGGGGTTCCAAAGAGGATGGATCTAGACTGTTCTCAGTGGTATCAGATGACAGAACAAGGAGTAATGGTCTCAAGTTGCAGTGGGGGAGGTTTAGGTTGGATATTAGGAAAAACTTTTTCACTAGGAGGGTGGTGAAACACTGGAATGCGTTACCTAGGGAGGTGGTGGAATCTCCTTCCTTAGATATTTTTAAGGTCAGGCTTGACAAAGCCCTGGCTGGGATGATTTAGTTGGGGATTGGTCCTGCTTTGAGCAGGGGGTTGGACTAGATGACCTCCTGAGGTCCCTTCCAACCCTGATATTCTATGATTCTATGATCCTGTAGTATCTGAGCACCTCACAAACTGTCATGTGTTTAGCCTAACAGCACCTCTCTGTGCAGGGCAGTGCTATTAGCCTCATTTTACAAACCGGGAACTGAGGCCCAAGTAAATTAAGTGACTTGTTCAAGGTCACATGGGAAACATGTGAAGAAGCAAAGACTCAAACTTGGGTCTCCTAAATTCTAGGCAGGTGCCCTGAAGACTGGACTATCTTTCCTGCATGTGGCTGAGATGAACTGCCCAAACAAATTCTATTCCTCACTTTCCTCCAACCTCCAAGAAGCCTCTTGCCATCGAGGGCAAAGAGAGTATAGCTGAGTCTTTCCTCTGAATAGGGAGGGCTCAGCAATCTGAGCACAGAGGTGAAGCAGAGACTGATACCACCAGGCTTTCTAATGTGTTTAACAAGCAAGAGTTTCTGTCCCATATTTTCCTCCCCTTAGGTCCTCAGGTCATTTCTCCATTTCGCTCACTCTCCTCCCACTTGTGTCCTTTCATTTTCAGGATCAGTTTCACATTTTCCTCACCTGTTCCCCACTCTTATCCAGCACACGTCAGACAGAGGTGTGCTCTGTTTTCTGTTAAGTAAGACTCAGGATTTAACTGTGGTGAAGTCAAAAGGAAACAGACACAGAGAGAGAGAGAGAGAGAGGAGACCTGGCATTGTGTCCCCTCTCTTTGGGATGAGAGTGACTTTCAGCAGAGAGAGTTCTCCACAGCTGTGTCTGGGCTGAGGTGTTTCCCCAGAGGAATTCTTAACTGGTCCACCTTGTCTCTGTGTTTCAGGCATGCAAGAGAGAAGGAAGGGGGTTGGCCTCAGGAGACAGAGAATGTTTTGAAAGCACTGTGGAGAGTGGTGTGACTACAGCTCGGTGAAATTTTTTGGCAGAAACTTTTTTTGCCAAAAAATACAGATTTAGCAACACCAACATTTTTCAGGAATTCATGTTGGTTTCCCCAAATGTATTGGTCAAAAAATAAATAAAAAGTTCTGAAAAAAACTCAATGTTTCATTCATTTTCAAAAATGAAACATTTTGATTTTTCAGTTCCAAGGGACTCTTCCTTTCAAAATTTCCTTCAATTTTATTTTTAAAAAAATCAAAAATGTTTAAAAATGGTCCAAATCCAAATGAATTTCATTTGACCTGAAATGATCTTTTCCTCAAAGTCTTTGATTTGCTGAGAATTTTTTACAAAATAATTTTCAATTCGACCCAAAATTATTTTTATTTTCAATTTTTTGGAGTTGCCAGTGAACTTAAGAATCTTTCTTTGCACAGGTGGGGGTGACCTGCTGACCCACAATTACTGATGTGTTAAGGAGTCTAAATTGGTGTAACTTACGTGCTGAAGACCTAGAAGAAAGTGAGTTAACGTTGTCCTCACCCAACATTGACTACATTGACTTTGACTTCCTTACACTTTGATTAGTGGTTGTAAATAGATATAATGGAGCCTATGCTACAGAAGCACAGCAACAGAGCTGCAGCTGTGCTGATTTAGCTCTGTAGTGTAGACGCTTTGTACATCAACAGAAATGTTTTTCCATTTTGTAGGTACTCCGCCTCTCCGAGAGCTAGGTTGACAGAAGTTGTGTCTACAGTGGGGGTTAGGTCAACCTAACTATGTTGTATAGAACTCCAAATTTTTCACAGCCTCAGAAAGAAGGATTAACTACATTGACTGCAAAACCCCTTCCATGGAGGTAGGAAGCACCTACACTAAAGCACTACAGTGGCACAGCTGCAGCACCATAACTGTGCCGCTGTCACGCCTCTAGTGTAGACATACCCTTAGCTTTTACTTCTCTGAATATAAAGCTAAGGGGAAAGAGGGAATTTACTTGCATTGTTGAAGAAGCCAGTGTGGTCTGGCTACAAAGAGGCCTATGCTCCGTCTAAGAGATTCTTCCCCAAGAAATGGAAAAAGCTATTAAATATCCCTCTGTTAGACACAACGGAATATACCAGTGAACGCTATCTGTCTCCTGACAGCTCAGATAGGAAATGGCTCCGGAGATCAG
Source organism: Chelonia mydas (assembly GCF_015237465.2). Lineage (NCBI taxonomy): Eukaryota > Metazoa > Chordata > Testudines > Cheloniidae > Chelonia > Chelonia mydas. Next base: position 13,685,162 of record NC_051259.2, on the reverse strand, counting down.
AAAGGTGTGAAAGACTCATGCTTCCTCCTATTTAATTTCTCTGTACAATATGAAGTGAATAATGCACTCTCAGAAGGTCATCCAAAGAAATTATGAAATCAACAGCATTTCTCCCATTAGTGTTTCATTCCCTCAAAAAAAGACAAAATGGAGCTATTAAGGCAAAATAGCCCCCTCTCCTTCCCATGATGGAGTACCTGGAAGGAGAGGCACACTGGAGGAGTTGCTCTGTTCGCTCTGCTTATTCAACTTGTCTGGCTGATTTATGCGGTAGCCATAGGTGTGACCCTAAGGAAGGCTCCTGAGCCACCCAAAGAGCGCACATCTCGGCGGGGCTGAGTCATGCACATCCACTCAAACAATTTGCCGTTCGGTGAGAAATGAAGCCAAGCATCATTATGAAATACGGCATCTGGTCTGGCATTGGACAGATATGGAGAGAGATGATCAGAGAGTGACTGGCTGGGAGTCACTCAGGGTATTTGTGCTTTCATGAACTATGATGTTTCCTTCATATATATATGTACTGGGGGCAAAGAGGTGAATCTGGTGCTAGGGAGAAGTGATATTCCATGGAGCTAAGTAGCATTCCTCTCAAACGTCCTTCCTGCCACCGCAGAGCCCCTACCTTTAATCGCCTCACTTTACTGGTTGAGAATTATTGACCTCGTCAATAAAGAATCATGGAGCTCAGGTTGTAGTATGTGATCTACAACCAAGGAAGGCCTCCCACTGCACGGTAAGTGCCCTCATGAATGGCTTTGTTGCATCCTCCATTTTGAATAGGAGCCTTTGTCACATCTGGGCCTTGGCAGGCTGAGACACCCAAGGGAGCCTGAGCTGGTTTGGGGTTTCTCTCTCAGACACAACTTTGCCATTGGACCTCAGTATCTGCTTGCCGCTCCCGGGGCTGCCAGTCTACAGCATTCCCTTGGCTCTGTAAATGTTCCTCAATCCTAAAATGTAGCACATGCTGCTACTCCAGCCCTGGCCCTCTATACACAGCTTTGCTAGTGCCTCTACTCCCAACCCAAGTGCTAGGGACAAACACAGTCCCTGCCTGACAGCTTCCTCCTACATCCTTTCAAGTGTCAAGTACATAAAAGGTTGTTATGAGGAGGAGGGAGAAAAATTGTTCTTCTTAGCCTCTGAGGATAGGACAAGAAACAATGGGCTTAAATTGCAGCAAGGGCAGCTTAGGTTGGACAGTAGGAAAAACTTCCTAACTGTCAGGGTGGTTAAGCACTGGAATAAATTGCCTAGGGAGGTGGTGGAATCTCCATTATTGGGGATTTTTAAGAGCAGGTTGGACAAACACCTGTCAGGGATGGTCTTGATAATACTTAGTCCTGCCATGAGTGCAGGGGACTGGACTAGATGACCTCACAATGTCCCTTCCGATTCTATGATTCTATGATCCCATGGCACAATCCACCACAAAAAGGGGTGGGGAGGAGGTGGGTTGTGGTCCCACCTCTCCCTTTAGCCTGCAGAGACTTTAGCTGGCATAGTGCAGTTGGCATATTTGTTTCCCCTGAGCACCATGGAGCTGGCATAAACCCTTCCCAGATTCCCCCCAGTGGTGATACAGCTCCCAATGCAGATCAAAGACTCATGCTACACTTTAGCTCATATTCTTTGTGAGTACACAGCAGAGGCCCAATCCTGCTCTGGTTTACACATTCCCACCATCAGGGATGTCCTGGGATTTCATTCAGAGTAGAACTGGCTGGGGCCTGTCTAGCTTCATACAGAACATCTCCTTTCAAGGGCTGAAATCCATCTGCCAACGGGGATGCCCTGGTGCCAGGGAGGGTAGAATTAGCCTTTTAAAATCTCACACCGAGCTTTCCAGACACACACGGCAGCTACTTCACAAACTAACAAAACCCAAAACATGGAGTAAATCACTCTGCCAAAAGTCTGGAAAGCCGGAATGAGGAGCCGCACTGGAGCTGAAGCACAATCAGGAACTTTGAAGCAAAGCTTCTTACTGTTCAGACAGACAGCAATAACAGAAGCCATCAGCAGACAAGCAGAGAGAAGCAGGGCTGGTAAAGAATGTGATTGATTATAGCATCGGTCACTCCTAATCCAGAGAAGAAATGCCAATTTTGGGTCTCAATACAGGGGTAAATGAATGAAACTCTATGGCCTGTGCTATACAGAAGGTCCCTTCTGGCCTTCAGGTCGATGAATCTGCTTACTTATCACCTGAGAAGTTGGTTGTCAGTTACCTTCCTTATTATAAATCATTTTCATGACAGTAGCAGTTCAAAAACCGAACTGAGATCAGGGCTCCATTGTGGTGGGCACTGTGCAAACACAGAGTGAGACACGGCCCCTGTCCCAAAGAGTTGCTGGTCTAAACAAACAAAGACTATCAGGGGAGCCAAAGGCACCAAGGCTTGTCCCAACGGACAAAGGAACAGAACCCGTGTGTCCAAAGTTTGAGTTCAGCACCATTTCTATTCCACTCATGAGCAAACATGTTGTAGTACCTAGTCTTCCCACAGCATCCTCTGCCCTTTGTATGCACATGATCCTACAGAAATCAAGGAAAAAGAATGTAAGACATGAAACGAAAAGTATCCTGTCCTTTCAGTTTTGTTTTAAAAGAGCAACCAAAAGTACAATTAATCATTGTTCATTGGTCCCATATAACATGCTCCCATATGTGCCTGTAAATATGCTAAGTAAATATGTTTTCATTTCAAAAACGTTAAAATGAAACATTTCCATTTTTTCCTGATTTTTATTTTTTTAGGTTTTTTTCTTCAACTGGAACAGTTCTGCAAAGCCGACACTAATTCACAACATTTCATTTGACCCGAATCTGCATTTTTTTCACCCAAAAAAGTTTCTGTTGAAAAATTCTGTCCAGCTCTCCCTAATTCCATTGGGCCCCTTAAAAATTCTAGCCCAGGAGTCCAATTTATCCTTGTTGTAACCGCATTGACTTCACTGGAGTTGCACCAAGGATAACTTTGCTTAATGCATGTTAAAGTCCCAGGCAGTTTAATGTGAATTTAGGAGGGCTAGGAAAAGCCAATGGAACTTAAAAATCTTCTAGTACTGATTGCTAAATAGCATTATAAATCACAGGATTATAAAAATGTAGGGCTGGAAGGGACCTCAAGAGGTCATCTAAACCATTTCCCTGGGCTGAGGCAGGATTAAGTATATCTAGAATATCCCTGACAGGTGTTTGTCTAACCTGTTCTTTAAAATCTCCAAGGCTGAGGATTTAACTGCCTCCCTAGGTAACCTGGTCCATTGCTTAGCTGTCCTTTGAGTTAGAAAGTTTTTCCTAATATCATTGCTATGGATGCAGCCATCCAGGAGTTATCAATGATGTGAACATCAGGATTATTTTTCCCTTACAAGAATGCCTCACACAGAAAATGATTCATTTTAAGCTTGGACAATTAACACAACCCTGTACTATTAATATTAACCAGTGGGTGTCTCAGAAGGTCCATGCATGGTAAACAAGTCATCAGGAGAGAATGGCACACTTAACTCCTCTAATGGAGCCAGCTACTTGCAAATTGAGCAACTGACAAAATACAGTTGTACTTGGCTGTTTAAAAGTATTGCTTACAAATTTTAAACAATCGGAGATCTAATTAGAGCTGTTTAATTAAAGTGTGACTAGAAATGAGGCTTATCTTGATTCGGGAGGTGGTAGACTAATGGGGTGGTTAAGTGCTAGGCTTGTATACCATAGCAACGGTCACTTCTTAATTACTCATTCACAGGAAAGGCATCAGGTCTGACCCTCACTAGAGCTGGGTGCGTAGTGAGAAAAATTATCCACAAAGATTTTGATGTCTTCTAATTAGAATTTCATTTCAACTCCGTTAGACCCACACTCCCCTAGTTTGGGTTACATTTTTCCTCTTCTAATAGGAGGATAAAAACCATCTGTAGCTGGCCAACTAACAGCATTACACTTCATCTAAAAAAGTAGCACTAAAGATCAAAGGTTCAAACCTTGCTGAGAATCCAAGCCGCGTCAGTTGTGTATTTGTATCTCTTTTTATTTGCTTTTTGTGCCATCTGAGTTTCTTTGTGTTATTGTTTGCAGAAAGTGACCATGACAGCAGCAAAGCCCTGATGGTTTGTCCAGACTGTAATTCTGTTTATAAAGCTTAGGTCATCCAGTCAAGGAAACAGAAATGATATCATGTGACTTCAGGGACCAGCCATGCAGCCTGAATCATGAATAACTGAGGATTTGTTTGGAAAAATGATTTGCTTAACAATTACAGATAATGTATAAACTCCTCAAAGTCACATCTTTTCTGGGGATGCTTCTGGAACAGAAAAATTACACCAGATAAACCCTTTGCTTTGAATATTTTAACCCACTGTAATGAGGCTGCATGCTTTTAAAAGTCTTAGAATGTATTCATTGGTGGGGAGACCCATAGCCAAGTTTTTAACCTCAATATCTCTCTACCTTTTCTATTTCCCCCCTAACATGCTAGTTGTGATTAGACCATATTTCACATTAATGTCTTGCAACTTTTGTTCAATTAAAACTGAGTTTATACTAGCACAAAAAATCTGACCCCTTTCTCTTCCAGTTCTCCACCACACTCCTCAAACCCCTATAATCTGCTGAAATCAATGGACACTTAGGGTGTGCTTGCAGTGTTCAGCAGGACAGTAGGCATGCTTTAGCTGGGACATAGCTGGAATAGTCAACAGCTGGTATGGTCTATCTGCTTGCTCCTAAATGTTCACCATCACAATATGCCTTGAAGGTCTAGCTGCAAAGCAGGTGTGTTCTCCCTGACTGTGGCTGGAACGTTCTACAACACAGCTGGAAAACTCCTCCCTAGACAATCCTAGAATGGGAAGAAAGATGGTTCTGCACTTCAACCATTGCACTGGGACTCATTGCAAATCTCTGTGCAATTTCCAGTTCTGCCACAGACTTAATAAAAAACTTTAGGCAAGTCAGCGAGGCCCAGAGGCACACAGGCTTTGCAATGCTAAGCATCATGGTGCCTGACTTTCAGGCACCTAGACAATCACAGAAATCTTTATTCAAGCCTAAGTTAATTGTGTCCAGTTTGCAAATGAATTCCAATTCAGCAGTCTCTCATTGGAGTCTGTTTTTGAAGTTTTTTTGTTGAAGAATTGTCACTTTTAGGTCTGTAATCGAGTGACCAAAGAGATTGAAGTGTTCTCCGACTGGTTTTTGAATGTTATAATTCTTGACATCTGATTTGTGTCCATTTATTCTTTTACGTAGAGACTGTCCAGTTTGACCAATGTACATGGCAGAGGGGCATTCTTGGCACATGATGGCATATATCACATTGGTAGATGTGCAAGTGAACGAGCCTCTGATAGTGTGGTTGATGTGATTAGGTCCTATGATGGTGTCCCCTGAATAGATATGTGGACACAGCAGCGGCACTTCTATGGGTACCCGCCTGGCCCCACAGTATGCCAACATTTTTATGGCTGACTTAGAACAATGCTTCCTCAGCTCTCGTCCCCTAATGCCCCTACTCTACTTGCGCTATATTGATGACATCTTCATCATCTGGAAAAGAAGCCCTTGAGGAATTCCACCATGATTTCAACAATTTCCATCCCACCATCAACCTCAGCCTGGACCAGTCCACACAAGAGATCCACTTCCTGGACACTACGGTGCTAATAAGCGATGGTCACTTAAACACCTATACCACCTACTGACCACTATGCTTACCTACATGCCTCCAGCTTTCATCCAGACCACACCACATGATCCATTGTCTACAGCCAAGCTCTACGATACAACTGCATTTCCTCCAACCCCTCAGATTGAGACAAACACCTACAAGAGCTCTATCAAGCATTCTTACAACTACAATACCCACCTGCTGAAGTGAAGAAACAGATTGACAGAGCCAGAAGAGTACCCAGAAGTTACCTACTACAGGACAGGCCCAACAAAATAAATAACAGAACGCCACTAGCCATCACCTTCAGCCCCCAACTAAAACCTCTCCAATGCATCATCAGGGATCTACAACCTATCCTGAAGGATGACCCATCACTCTCACAGATTTTGGGAGACAGGCCAGTCCTTGCTTACAGACAGCCCCCCAACCATAAGCGAATACTCACCAGCAACCACACACCACACAACAAAACCACTAACCCAGGAATCTGTCCTTGCAACAAAGCCCGTTGCCAACTGTGTCCACATAGCTATTCAGGGGACACCATCATAGGGCCTAATCACATCAGCCACACTATCAGAGGCTCGTTCACCTGCACATCTACCAGTGTGATATGTGCCATCATGTGCCAGCAATGCCCCTCTGCCATGTACGTTGGCCAAACTGGACAGTCTCTACGTAAAAGAATAAATGGACACAAATCAGACGTCAAGAATTATAACATTCAAAAACCAGTCGGAGAACACTTCAATCTCTCTGGTCACTTGATTACAGACCTAAAAGTGGCAATTCTTCAACAAAAAAACTTCAAAAACAGACTCCAATGAAAGACTGCTGAATTGGAATTAATTTGCAAACTGGACACAATTAACTTAGGCTTGAATAGAGACTGGGAGTGGATGGGTCATTACACAAAGTAAAACTATTTCCCCATGTTTATTTCCTCCCCTACTGTTCCTCACACATTCTTGTCACCTTGATTATCACTACAAAAAGTCCCTCCCCCGACCCCCCCCCCCCGCTCTCCTGCTGGTAATAGCTCACCTTACCTGATCACTCTCATTACAGTGTGTATGGTAACACCCATTGTTTCATGTTCTCTGTGTATATAAATCTCCTCACTGTATTTTCCATTGCATGCATCTGATGAAGTGAGTGTAGCTCACGAAAACTTATGCTCAAATAAATTTGTTAGTCTCTAAGGTGCCACAAGTACTCCTTTTCCTTTTGCAGATACAGACTAACATGGCTGCTACCCTGAAACCTGTCAGAAACAACTTTGCAATCCACAAAACTTGAGGTAGGTGCCCAGGCAGTACAATGAATGGGAGAGAGAAGCCTCTTGGAATGTGATTCACAAAGGACAACATGCTACCTGTGAGCTGCTCCCATCAACATAACAGCATTACACTTCATCTAGAAAGGTAGCACTTAGGAGCAAAGGTTCAAACCTTGCTGAGAATCCAAGGAATTCTCAACCAGGGGTACGTGTAGCCTTGGGGGGTACATCAACTCCTCTAGAGATTTGATTAGATTTACAACAGGCTACATAAAAAGCACTAGTGAAGTCAGTACAAATTAAAATTCTGTACAGCCAAAGTCTTGTTTATACTGCTGCACCTACTATACACTGAAATGAAAGTACACTATTTATATTACAATTGATTTTTAATAATTATATGGCAAAAATGAGAACGTCAGCAATTTTCTCAGTACTAGTGTGCTGGGACACTTTTTTATGTCTGATTTTGTAAACAAGTAGCTTTTAAGTGAGGTGAAATTTGGGGGTATGCAAGAAAAAAACCCACTCCTGAAAGGGGTACAGTCATCTGGAAAGGTTGAGAGCTGCTGAGCTATAGGATACCCTGGTATGAGGGCCCCTCAATTTCTCCTTTTGAAACTATGCCACTGTGGTTAAATAATAAAAGAGTGAGTGGAGCAGGGGGGCTGGACCCAGGGTGTTCCACCTCCTAGGTGGGTACCCAAAGCACTCGGCTACAGATTCAGTCAATCACACCATGGCTGAATACTTAAATGGTCAGTGGGCCAGTAAGAGAAAGAGTGACCCTGTAGCCCAGTGGTTAGAGCACAGATGTGGGCGATCGTGTGTCCAGTCCCCAGCTCCAATCACGCTTTCACTATTCGGCCAAAGTGCAACAGCTTCAAAAAGAGGGTGATCACCAAGACCAGGCTATCCTGTAGCTCAGTGGTTATATCACTCTTCTGACAAGCAGAAAACCTTTATTCAAGACTTTCCTTCCTGCCAGCAGAGGAGGGAAATTGAACTTGGGTCTCACACGTTGCAGGCAAATGCTCTAACCAGTGAGCTCAACGCAGTAAGTGGCTGCCACCTACTGCGGCCGTATTTTGAATGGGACCTGATCCAGCAGGCAGTCTCTGAGCACACCTACCAGAGCAGATCCTGCATGCAACTTAGGTGGCCAAAAACTTATCTTTCCCCAAAGTGCTCCAGGGCTTACGTAGGAGATGGGTGATTGACACCCAGAGCAAAGCAGCAGTGCGCATTTTGTCTATTTAGATTGTAAATTCTTTGAGGCAGGGGCTGTCTCTTGTTATGTGTGTGTACAGTGTTAGGTGCACGGCATACAAACAGAGAGTTAAATAACAAAACTTAAAATACTCTTGCAGGAAGTTTACAATGTACCACAACTTTATTTCTTAGAATTCAGAACGATAACACACAAAGCAGGCTTCTCCCAAAACCGAGAGGGACAATTCATCCACCTTATTGTAAGCTAGCTCTCTGCACAACTGACTTTGATTGCATGCTTCCCTACAGAGTCCCTTCGCCTGCACACAGAGCCAGGAAAACCCTGAAGAAATAAAGGTGATAGATTCCAATTTTTACACAGTTTTCAGCATCTTTGTCGGGATCTCGAAGTGCTCCTAGAATGCAAGTGCCACTGGTAACGTGACTTAGACTGTGAGCTCTTTGGGGTGGGGACTGTCTTTTTGTTCTGTGTTTGTACAGAACCTAGCACAGCGGGTTCCTGCTCCATGGCTAGAGCTGCTACGTGCAATACAAACAATAACAAAGTAATGAATAAAATGATACAAAATATCTGAAGCATTCTGCAGCAGATGTGCAGATAATATAATATAATATAATATAATATAATTAATTAATTAATTAATTAATAACAAATGATCTGGTGTAGGTGTGTAGTTCATGGCTGTGCTGGTGTATCAGTTACACAATTAAACCTATTTTTTCTTTTAAACCACACAAGGCTAATTTTAAAATAGCCACTGAGATCATCTTTGAAAATTGGTACACAAGTTAGTCCCTGTGCAAAATGTCATCTCTATGCCCAGCCGTTTCCTGCAGGCAAAAGCTATAAAAGGGGCTGGTTTGTTCATAATGGAAATGCCACCGATACAACCTTAACTTATCATGTCATGAATGTCAGCGCTGTAACAACCAAATTTAATACGGAGAGCTATTGAGCAGCAGGTTAGTGCAAGTTCAGCTCAAAAGAAACCCTTCTCTGCTATTAACAATTTTACTGTTCCGTGAAAAAGGAAAAAGAACAGGATCAAATAGTCATTATCTGAATTGGCCAGCAAATGTAAGACCTGAGACTGGGCAGATTTTTAGTAGGTCAGCTATCTATTTAAAGTAATTTGAATTATCTAAGGATAATTGAAACCCACTGTTCATCCATTACTTCAACGTTCAAGCCTTACGTGATTATATCCATAGCTGTGCCTCACATTTATTTGACGACCTATAGGACCTTCAGCTTTCCTGCCTCTGATAGGTCACAGTATTATTTTCCATCAAATTATAACATATGTAGTTGCAGGTTTGTCAAATGCAATTGGCTTGGCTGTGTGACAGCTTGAAGCAAAGCTATTGCTAGAATCTCATCTGGAGATATTTATATTCTGCTCTGGTGTGGAGCACTCATTCCTATATTGGTGTTCCTCTGCCTACTACAAACAACCATCCACTTTGTCACAGAGATATTGTTTCATCAGAGAGGGGGGATTGTTACAGAGACAGTGTGGTGTACTGTAAGGGGCCAGTGCTGAATTAAAAGTTATGTAGCTCTGTCATCTATTCCTGGCTGTACTACTAATTTGTTGCGTGTCCTTGGGCAAGTTGTTTCTAGTCAACAAGAGCAAAGTGAAATTTTACGAAAAATTGTCTATTAACCAAAAAATACAGTTTGGTTCAAATTGGGCAAATAGTTTAATCTGGGAAGAAAATGCGGGGGGGGAGGCTGAAAAAGTCGAAACATTTCATTTGAAATTTTCAAAACAAAATGTTTCTATTTTTTGTTTTGAAATGTTGTTTTATGTTAAAATTAGCTAGATTTATTTAAAAACATAAAAAGGTTAAAAAACACCCAATATGTAAATGAAACAAACAAAACCAATTGTTTCAAGTCAAATGAAACATTCTGTTTGGCTGAAAACTATTATTTTTTTCAGTTTTTGTTGTGGGGGGGAAAATCCCTTTTGGGTCAACACAAAATGAATTTTATGTGTGTTTGTGTCTGTGTGTGTTTGGTTCAGCCACCAAACAAAAAACAATTGTTCTCTCAGCTTTACTCTCTGCATTGTCTATTTAGATTGTAAACTCTTTGGGGCAAAGACTGTCTCTTACTAGGTGTGTGAACAGCGCCTAGCACAATGGAGCCTGTCAAGGTTCCTCCCCCACTCTGAACTCTAGGGTACAGATGTGGGGACCTGCATGAAAACCTCCTAAGCTTACTTTCACCAGCTTAGGTTAAAACTTCCCCAAGGTACAAATTAATTTTATCCTTTGTCCCTGGATCTCCACTGCCACCACCAAACTCTAACTGGGTTTACTGGGAAACGTAGTTTGGACACGTCTTTCCCCCCAAAATCCTCCCAACCCTTTTACCCCACTTCCTGGGGAAGGTTTGGTAAAAATACTCACCAATTTGCATAGGTGACCACAGACCCAAACCCTTGGATCTGAGAACAATGAAAAAGCATTCAGTTTTCTTACAAGAAGACTTTTAATAGAAGTAAAGAAATCACCTCTGTAAAATCAGGATGGTAGATACCTTACAGGGTAATTAGATTCAAAACATAGAGAATCCCTCTAGGCAAAACCTTAAGTTACAAAAAGGACACACAGACAGGAATAGTCATTCTGTTCAGCACAGTTCTTTTCTCAGCCATTTAAAGAAATCATAATCTAACACATACCTAGTTAGATTACTTACTAAAGTTCTAAGACTCCATTCCTGGTCTATCCCCGGCAAAAGCAGCATACCGACAGACACAGACCCTTTGTTTCTCTCCCTCCTCCCAGCTTTTGAAAGTATCTTGTCTCCTCATTGGTCATTTTGGTCAGGTGCCAGCGAGGTTACCTTTAGCTTCTTAACCCTTTACAAGTGAGAGGATTTTTCCTCTGGCCAGGAGGGATTTTAAAGGGGTTTACCCTTCCCTTTATATTTATGACAGAGCCTTGGACTCACTTTGGATCTCTAGGTACTGCCATAAAAAAAGAAGTGACTTCAGCATGGTATCTAAGTACCTTCACAGAGAGAAAACATTGAGTACTACAGGGCTATTTAATCTAGTGGAGAAAGACAGAACAAGAACCAATGTCTGGACGCTACAGCCAGACAAATTCAAATTAGAAATAAGGCACAATTTTTTTTTATGGTGAGAATGATTAGTCATTGAAACAGACTATCAAGGGACAGGGTGGATTCTCAGTCTTGTTAAGTCTCCAGATCAAGACTGGATGCTTTTCTGAAAGAGATGTTTTAGCCAGACACAATTTATTGGGCTCAGTACAGAAGTAACTGGATAAAATTCTCAGGAGGTCAGACAGGTGATCAAGAATGGTCCCTTCTGGACTTAAAATCTATGAATCTATCAAGAATGTCTCTCAAGGACATATTACTTTCAACCGAGTGACAGTAGTTGGATCAGCTGGACTGTAAATGCCATGAAAGCTCTCTCTTGTCGGATTTAGTTTCAGGTTGTTTTGAATTTACCCCTGAGGCAAACTTTGCTGCCACCCAGGAATTAATTTGGAGTTTCGTCATGGAAATGAAGGGGACAAAGTAACAAACAACCTGCAACATGATTGGTGAATTCTGCTGGATTTTGACAGCAGTTATGGATCAGACTCCATCCACCCTGACGCATATCATCTGGGCCTCCCAGAAGCAGGAGCCTCCTAGTCAGAGACAACCTCATCTCCCCATAGTAAATATTTATGTTACAATTGCCTCTGGAGATACAATCACTCTAGGACCTATACAATTACACAATAAATGACAATCCCTGCCTCAAGGAGCAGATAGCTGTAGGGCCAACACCTAGTGTTCCAAAAATATGAGTCAGGCTCAAAGAAGGAGAAGAAGAAGAGATTGGCTTAAAAATCATGAGTTTTTAAAATAATATCCATTGGGTTCTTTTCATTTGCCTTCTGGTCTTTGAACACTTAGGGTTGTATTTTCACCCACAGGGCTCTGTCACAGGGGAGAGAAAAAGACAAACAAACCGAAGCAGCTGATTCCAATTAACTAGTCGTCGCAGAGGCTGCTGGGAGTGGAAGGAGTCTGGAGTCTATGTAAACCAGAGCCAGCTCATTTCAGAGAGAAGGAGAGAGGAAGATTAGAAAGGTGAAGGAGAGTTACCAGGGGAAAAACAGCTCCAGAAAGAGTAGGAGGAGAGACCATCACCTTGAGAAAGAGATGCTGAGTTTGGGGAGAGTTGGGCACAAACTTGAGCCTACCTCCCTAGGAAACTTTGGACTTCCTGTAGAGGTAAGAGAACTTATGGGGAAATGGGACTGAAGACTTCGGGTGTAGATGATGGTAAACTAACTACTGATACAAGGCTTTGGTAAGTACTCCTACATTCTCTTTGCGATCCTTTCTCCCCTAGCCCTTTCTGTGATGGTCAGATCAGCCTGGACCCCAGGCAATGGCTTGGTGACATTTGAAGCAGTGCAATTTGGGGCTCAGCCAGAGGGTCAAGTCATCTTAGTGATCATCTGCCAAATTCCCTCGGAATGGTGAGAATTCACTGGTTCACACTAGGGCTTTAAGAAAAACACTAAATATCACAAGCTAAGGGCTAATTTTCACTTGGAATGCAAGTTAAACAAAGCCTTAAACTTTTGAAAAGTTTCATCAAAAGACTGCCTTTCTTACAGGAAAAGCCCGAATTAGTTAACATTCAGTATAATCCAAGGCAGAGAATTCAGGACTCCTACCATGTAATAAACTAAATTATATTTTTATTGCTACCTATCAGAAGCAAGCACTTAAAACAAAACAGGCCATATCACAAAACAATACATTTGTGTAGTTCACAGTTTTAAAGTACCTGCGTGGGGAACAGCAATTTGGTAACAGAGAGCTTTTGACAGGGTGGACTAGGTCTGGGGACCCCCTGCTGGAGGCCTTGTGGCCCTGGGCTTCACCCCACCCCAGAAAAGAGCAGAGAAAAAGTCCTCCAGGCATATTACAGTGGCTGCCGGGGAGCAGCGAATCAGAGGGGTTGCTGGAGCGACCAATCAGGAGCCAGAAGGGCCATATAAAAGGAGGCAGCAGAGGAAGAGCAGTCAGTTGCTGCCTGGAGCTTGAAGAGAGAGACCCAGGTGCCTGGCTGGCTGAAAGAGCAGCAGGATCATGGACAGATCATTGCAGGCAGGCTGAGCCCAGGGGACTGAGCTCAGAACCTAGCCAGACTGGGCAAGGGTACTGTGATGGGCCCTGCTGGTCTGGTTGAAGACTGAACCCAGGTCAGGGCTGCCGAAAGGACTCCAACTGAGGGTACTAAGATGGGCCCCTGGTTGGCTATTAAAGAAGACGGTGTCTCTGGGAAGGAAATCTTGGTGCTATGGCCCCATACCAGGGCCGTGAGCAAGCACTAGAGACTGTGTACCCCGGAAGGAGGGACAGTGTGTGTGACGTGGCCAGAGGACTGAGTCATTGAAGACCTGCTAAACAACCATCTGACGGGGGTGCTTGTGAGAGTCAGATCTCACCGATCTCAAAACTGAGTGACTGCAAGCACACACTGGCCAGAGAGGGGACACTCACGAGATGCAGGTGCCAACACCTTTACAGGGCTCTTCAGTCTGCCAGATAAAGGTATAGCAAGATCCAATGGCTGGAAATAGAAGCTAGACAAATTCAGACTCAAAATAAGGCTTACTTTTTAAACAGTTAGGATTGTTAACCATTGGAACAATTTACCAAGGATTGTGGTGGATTCTCTATCACTGGAAATCTTTAAATCAAGACTGGATTTTTTATTATTATTTTACTTCTTGGGGGAAAAAATGCTCTAGTTCCAACAGGAATTAATTCAGGGCGGTCCTCTGGCCCGTGTTATACAGGAGGTCAGATTAGATGATCACATTTGTCCCTTCTGGCCTTAGAATCTATGAACACATTGCCCTGCAGAATCCCATACTGTGGATTATGGAGCCTTGCCCATTCCATTCAGTTAGCAGCATTCAGTGTCAATTACAGAAATAACAGACTCAAGATAGGCAAAGTTTTCTCACTGCATTATGTGGGTTAGGTGTTAACTCTTAAGTTACTATCTTTTTCTCCTGCAGGCACTTTCAGATCAGTTTCCATGTGGTGTAGCCCAGTAGGCTCTTCGCTGGATGTTAAGGTGGAGAAGTTTAGATATTACTCCAACTAGGGTTTCCAACTTAAGGGGCATGCGGTGATACTTAGTGCCTGTCCAGGTGTAATTCCAGGTGCAAGGTGAGGGATAGGAAGGAAATCTCTGTTTTTTAAATCTAGTTGGACTAGAGTCTTCTCCCCTGGATTGGTCTCAGGTACTAGGCTTTCCTCGCTGGATTCCATCCTGGACCCTGCAGGAACTGGGCACACCCTCTCATGTCCTAAACAACCCTCTTACAGTACATAGCTGCCCTTCATTGACCTGGGCAGTAAATCTGCCCCATGTGGAAGTGCTTTGTTATTAGCTCTCAGCTTCTGCTAAACAATTTGAAAATAACCTTTAACATCTAGCCTTGACTTTCCTTCTGCATACTGGCTAGACCCATTGATGGAATTAAACCTTTTATCTTCAACTTCACACTCTCACATTTTGTTTCCCTTCAGTTTCTGTGTCCATTCTCTAGGACACTTTCTCTGTCTCTTCCCGGAGCCTTTTTTAGCTCCTTTGTCCTTTCTACTTTCCCACACAACATGATGTTGTTCAGAACAGATAAGGATCTCTTAATGAGACTGCTTTGGGTTTTGCCGGAAAGGTGCAAATGGCTTTGTTCTAAGCCAAGAACATTCTGGTCAGTACAGTCCTGATTTTTTGCAGGACAAGCTCATGCGCTTTGTCTTTGTTAGAACAAGTTCAATCTCATCTCAGGGTCACACCAATTTTAGCTAACGTGAGCTTCTCTCCCGTCAAACCCAGCCTGTGCTCAATGACTGTCTCCCAGGAGATGAGGCACCGCAAGGTAGCTCCACTGCAAAGCAGTTTATGCCAATACTCATTATAATTTGCAAGTGAGTTTACTTTGCCCACATTAGTAATTGCTTTTTGGGAACTTTTAGAAATTGAGTCTAACTGGCATGAAGATGTAACACACACTGGGGGAGTGTGTGCCTTTGTCCCCTCACCAGAAGCCAGTCCACATAAGAGATTCTTACTGGTACCAGCGAGGCGCCTATCTGCAGCTTTAGGCACCAAAATACCTTTTAAAATGTTGTTCTTTAGCTGCAGTAGTAAAGACTCATATTTTTAACTCTGTCCTGAATTCATCCTCTGCTGCCGAACCAAGCGAGGTTGCTAACAAATACACGCGCAGACAAAGTATGAATTAGTAAGCTGTCAAGGGTGCTGCAAGTGAATTTTAATTATACTTTCTGTCAGAGTTGCTTTCTTCTGACACTGAACACGGAGCTTTTGGCGTAATCACGGCACAGAAGAAGGCAAGGACACGTGGTATGAGTTTTAATCAGGCTGTAACTTTACGAGTCAAGTGACATCCAAGGTTCCCGTCAGGGGACAGCCCAGTGCTGTCACCTGCACCCCATTGATCCTTTGTCAATTCTTTGCCCTCTGACCACAGAGGGAGCCAATCATCACACCAGGAGAGTCTCTGGGTGCCTCCACTTGCCCGCTGACTTTCCTTCCCCTTTTCAAGGGTTGAGGCAAGAGGGGACCTCTCCCTAGGGTGACCATATTTCCCAAAGGAAAAACCTGACATGGCAGGGGGCCTGGCCCAAGCTGCCCCTCTCCATGTGAGGGGGCTGCCCCGAGCCCTGCCTGCCCCCCTGCACAGGGCTGGCATTGCTGCCCACCCCACTGCATGTTCTTCCGCACCCCACTTTTTTGACAAAAGTGGGCATTGGTCCCATTTGCTCTTTCTAACTGATCAAGTTGGCAAGAGCAAACGGGACCAATGCCCACTTTTGCCAAAAGTCAGGATGGCCAGGACAGGGCTTAAAAATGATCCTGTCCTGGCCAAAACAGGACGTATGGTCACCTTATCTCGCCCCACAGTCAGCACCGGTAAAAGACGAGCTTTTGAGTTTCAGAGAGCTTTTCTTCTGGTCTGGAAAAGGTAACCAGAGTGTCACAGGTCACAGCTAAAGGCAATATGGTGCCAAATTAACAATCTGTCCCACCTTGTATTTAGCTGTGACACTCTGACTGTCTCTTCCCCCAACAGAAGTTGGTCGAATACAAGATATGACCTCACCTACCTTGAGCATTCCCACCTAAAATGAGTTATCCTTATCTAATTAGGAATTTGAGACAATCCCAATTAGGCAACAGAGCTCAACTTTTGGAACATTGATTCTGAATGCCAAGCCATACAATAAACAAAATTCTTTAAGTCATTTAACAAAAAATTTTAAGCAAGGAACCTATCTGACAAAACTGAGACCTGTTAGATTTTTCCATGAACAGAAGAGAAAACTGTCCCCCAAAATATTGGTTACAAACTATTCATTAAACTCTACTGCATATTAGGTTTGAAACTGATCTCTGTGCAGAGAACACACCCATCGCCTATGCATCACTTAATCCATGGGACAGATACTCAGCAGGTGTAACTTGTCATAGCTCTGCTGATTTCAGCTGAGCAAGCTGAGCAAGTTGAGGATCTGGCCCATAGAGCTTAGGGGGATTTTACGAGGTGCATAGGCCTCAGCATAGGGATACATTTCATCCTGGATGAAGATGACTGTCACTAGCAGCACCGCACATGAGTGAAAGGGTTTTGTGTGTAGACAAGGGTCAAGGCGCAAATAAGACACCAGCTTTTAACACTGAGGATAATTAACCTTTGAAACAAATTACTAAGGATTGTGGTCAAGTCTCTATTGCTGACAATTTTTAAATCATGACTGGCTGTTTTCCTCAAAAGATCTGCTGCAGTTCAAACAAGAATGGATTCAGGGAAATCCTTTGGCCTGTGTTATTCAGGTCAGACCAGACAATCACAGTGGTCCCTTGCGGCTTTATACCCTATGCGTTAATAGTAACGCTAGAGTTATGATGCAGAGTCACTTCGCAGTGAAGCCCAGCTCTGTAAATGAGTCTATGCTGCAGTTCTTCTCATGCATCTGTGTGGGAAGAGGAGCAGCCATTCAAAGAATGATCAAGAAGAGATTTACTTATTTTTTTTAAATTATTTTATGAGTTGAGCTTGTGCAATCGGAGAATCTGTCATAGGGGTCACCCCCTCCCCCAGCTTCTTTTTTCTATATTCTGGAAGGGACAATAAATAAACAAACCCCAATATTTTGTTTCAATTTATGCTGCGAGAAACACTGTCGTCTGGACAAAATCTCTTGCTGACTCTTTTGTAATTTCTCCAGGGGCTGGGAGTGAAGCAAGTTATTAAACAGGAAAGACAATGTCTTATTTTTGTGTGTGTTATTAAACTGGACACTTACTGCTTTGGAGGTGACTGGATTCATGAATGCTTGCCTTTGGCTGCCCTGTCGTATTCGAGCATCTCATAACCAAGAAGGGATCTTGCCCCACAGAACCCCTGTGCGGTAGGAATTGGTATGAACCCTGTTTTGCGAATGGGGCACTGAGGCACAGAGAGATGACATGACTTGCCCAAAATCAAACAGGAAGTCTTTGGTAAAACCAGGAACTGCACCCAACTCCATGCTTTAACCTCGACAACCCTACCGTTGCCTACCTCTGCCACGGCACTCTGACAAGGTATTTCAGAGACATTAGTTAGTCCCACCACAGCTGTGGGAGGCAGACATGGGTGGGTATGTTCATCCTCACTCTCCAGGAAAAGAGTCTGCATGACTTGCCCACAGCCAAGCAGTAAATCCATGCCAGAGCCAGGATTAGGACTCGGCAGCATGTGTCTTGAGCCCCATGCTCAAGCCCCTTGGCCACACCTACGCTTTAGTTTGCCTGTTCTCAGCCTCATAACCATCCTGCTAGTTCGTAAGTAGCTGGGAGGAGGCTTGGTGGAGGACCAGTATGGAAGAGGGGTCTTGTTATGGAAAAGTCTGAGCACCCTCTGCCTAATTCTTCCTCCTCTCTCTTTTCAAAGAATGTCATTTCTTATACATGGGGACACTAAGGCACAGGCAGAAGGAAGTGATTTGCCTGAGAACTCTGGCAGAGCTGGAACTACAGCCAGTCTCCTAATACAAAGTCTTGGATCCTAGACACCAGCCCCAGAGTGTTTCCTTCTTACCTTCCCATGCCAGCTGTAGAGTTACACGCCAACATCCGGCAGCCGTACAAAAATATGTAATACCCTATGGCTCAATTTTCAAACTTGGCTGCTTTGAGCCCTGTCCTGCCTGGTGCTGGGCAGGCTGCACTGTTGTTAAAGTCTATGGGAAGGGAGGACACACAGCATGAATCAGGAGGCACTCGGGCCCTTTTGCAGGATTAAGCTAAGCCTCCCATATGATTCAATAGGGTTAAATATCTTTTCCATTGGCGTCAGCCGAGCGCCCTCATCCCTGCTTTCCTAACTTATTGTAATTTAGTCCTTGTCAGGAGGCTTGGCCAAGATTGTCTGAGCTTCATCATTTCTGGACAGTTATTGGGTCCTTCAGGAGCACATTTTGCAGGAGTGAAATTCTGGGGTCATTAAGTTTCTCATTAGATCTCAAGGAGACAAGATATCATTGGGGCAAATGAGACGTAGCTCTCTCTCTCTCTCTCTCTCTCTCTCTCTCTCTCTCTCTCTCTCTCTAGTCTCTGGCTCTCCAGCTAAAGAAGCTTCTCTTCCTTACTCCCTCAGGAAATGAAAGGGTTAATTCTACTGATGCTTCAGAGTGTTAGTTTGGGATTTCTGGCTGTTGTGAGTCTTTTTGTTTATGCAGACACTTGGAAGCTCCTCTGGGCTAAGCACTCAAAAATGATGTTTACATGAACATCCATCGATTGACCTATCTCTTCATCTCATCTATCGATCTATCATCTAATCGTGTCTCTTGTAACCGAAAAGAGTCAGGAGTCAGGTATGCTAAACCCCAGGATGATTCTTTATTGAGGATTCTGGACACACAAACCCTGCAGCTGACAGCTAATACCCACAATGCGCCAGGGCATGGGACTCCTATGAAGTGCTGCGACAGCTCAGGCAGAGGGGAGGCCGTGGTGCATGATGAGAGATGGGAGATGGTTGGAGAGCCCAAAGGGAAGGGGCAAACGGGGGCATGAATCACCTGAACTACAACTCCCATGAGGCACCATGGCAGTGCAGATGCCTGACGTTTCATGCCAAACTGAAACATTGTGATTCAGTTCAACAAAACAAAGTGAAATCCTTGAACTTTTCATTCTGCAAAAATGCTGATATTTTGTCCTGATTTGGGATGAAAACAAATGTTAAAATATCATCATTTCCCATGAAACAGAAATTCTTATTCTTGATCAGCTCTGATTTCAAGAAACAATGGGTGAATTCCTGGCCCCACTGAAGTCAATGGGAGTTTTGCCATTGACTTCAATGGAGGCAGATTTCACCCAGTGTATTTTGCCACCCTTTTGAGGCAAAATTTCCCTGGAACCCTAGCGATTTGTTGAAATGGGGAGAGAACTATTCGGAAATGTAAATGGAAAGGGGCTGTTGGAATGGGGAGGGGGGATCAGTTTTGAAATGCAAGTAAGGTCATAGATATCAAGATTTTCCATCACCCCTCCCTCACTCTCAGATAATTGTTTTGGAAGTGATTCCCATTGCATGGGATACATAGCTCTATCCAGACCTAACTGCGAGAAAAGCCACTCGTACTCGCATCCCAAAGGCTACAAAAGATCATGAAAGTCTTTTGTGCAGTGGTTAAAAAAATAAAATAATAAACCTCTATTGAGTGCAGTTAATGGCTTAGCACAGGGGCGGCCAACGTGAGCCTGAGAAGGAGCCTGAATTTACCAATGTACATTGCCAAAGAGCCACAGTAATAAGTCAGCAGCTCCCCAACAGCTCCTGCACCCGTTCCCAGCGCCTCCCACCCACCAGCAGCCCCGCCAATCAGCGCCTCCCCCTCCCTCCCCGCACCTCCCGATCAGCTGTTTCATGGCATGCAGGAGGCTCGGAGGGGGAGGCGCAAGGGCATGGCAGGCTCAGGAGAGGAGGCGGGAAGGGGTGGGGTGGTGGCAGAGCCAGGGGTGGAGCAGTGAGCACTCCCTGACACATTGGAAAGTTGGTGCCTGTAGCTTGAGCCCTGGAGTCGGTGCCTGTACAAGGAGCCGCATATTAACTTCTTTAGAACCACATGTGACTCCGGAGCGACAGGTTGGCCACCCCTGATTTAACCTGTGTCCTAGTCCTTTTTTCCTGAGCTGGGGTCTCTGCTTGGTTTCCTGCTGAGAGCACCGATTCATGAGTCATTGGAGCTTGCATTGTTTTTGTTTCTCTGGACCCCTTGTTGATCTGGGATGGTTTCAGCCAGCTCCTTAATGACTCTGTTCATTCCAGCCAGACAAGGAGGTGAGACCCACACCTCTGCCTCTTAGTCTGCCTTGAGAGTAATCTGAATCCTTTCCCCCCTACTGGGTGGTAATGCAAAGTATGGGGGGAAACATGAATGTCCCAGCAATGACTTCATTGCTGCATGAAGTCCAATTAGGATAATAAATAAAGCTCATTGTTGCACATAGAGGGTTTGTGGTGGTGTTTGGTTTTTTTGGTCAAAGGCACTTAATCATGCCATTGGAAGCACCATTCACCTTGGCCCCAGTCCAGCCTCTCAAGATACTGAGAGGGGAAGGTGAGGTTCTGTGCAGCACTGGATTCCCTGGCCCAGCCTTTGCCCATTCACTCCATAGCATCTCCTGACGAATGCAGCCCCCTCCCCCCACTACCCCACCACATCCATGAACTGTGGATTTCTCCCAAGTCATCTGCATCTGCAGGAGGAAGGGATGGATTTGACTATTTGAGTCTGATCCTGCAGAGGTGAAATCAAGGGGAAGAGGACCAAACTGTTCGAGAGAACTCATGTCACACAAAAGCAAAACAAAGCAGAAGCTGCTGGGCCAGAGGGAGCATGGGAACTGGAGAAAGCTTGTGCTCCAAAATACAGCCCTGGGGCCAGATCCTGAGCCCAGTTTAGTCTGCTTGGAGGTGATCTGGCAACATGGCATGGACTCAAAGCTGGCCCACATGCAAGGAAATACTTCAGTGGGGTAGTGCAACAAAATGCCTCCTGCCCCACAGCTCCTGGCATAGGGGGTCTGTTGGGGACATGATGATCACCATTTCGTTGCACCACCAAGATCCCCAGCTTCCAAAATGGCATCTAGGAGCCTTTGCAGTCAAGTGTTACTTAGAGCAGCCTCATGGTTATGCTGGGGGCAAATTGGCCCCCAACCAGCCTCAGGACTGGGAAATAGCCAGGCACCTAAAGCCGTTTTGCCCCTCTCTATTCCCAGGTCTTGCACTGAGCATGGCTTGGCTGGACCCAAGGATTAGGTCCCCTTGCAGACAGTGGGAGTTTTGCTATTGACGTCAGTAAAGCCAGGATTTCACCCCTTGTCTTTTTCATAGACCTAACCCTGCAAGGTGGCAAATTGCCCCAATTCCCATTGATGACAATAGAGACTGAAGGTGCTTAGCACCTTGTAGGATCAGAACCTTATGAAAATTCCCTTCCCTCCTTTCCCACCTCATGTAGCTCCAAACTGTCTAAGTCTACTAGTATGCAGTGTTGTTGTAGCCATGATGATCCCGGGATATTAGAGAGACAAGGTGAATGAGGTCATATCTTTTATTGGGCCAACGTCTGTTGGTGAGGGAGACGAGTTTTCAAGCTTACACGGAGCTCTTCTTCAGGTCTGGGACACTTACTCAAAGTGTCACCGCTAAATACAAGGTGGGACAGATTGTTTAACATAAGTAGTTAAGATATTTCAAGGGACCATTCAAGATGAAATATGTGTGAACTACTTATGCTAAACAATCTGTTCCATCTTGTATTTAGCTGCGACATAGGAGTAGGTTTCCCAGACCTGAAGAAGAGCTCTGTGTAAGCTTGAAAGTTTGTCTCCCTCAGCAAAAGAAGTTGGCCCAATAAAAGATATTAGGTCACCCACCTTGTCTATCAAGTCTAGCTAAGACTTATAATACAGGCATTGTATAAACAATATATTGCAGCCATGACATCCATCTAGCTTAAACATCCATCTAGCCAGTCCCTTTTGTGCTGTGTTAAAATCTCTCAGTTCTTTAGTCTTTTATCTTAGTAAACTAGTAAATATTATCTGCAAAGAACACTTATGCAAAACCTCTTCTGAAAATCAGTGCACCCTGGCTAAGGAGTGGCATTCCATCTACTTAGAGAACTCAGCCAGTGTATTAACTCAGGGTAGGAAACGTGAAGCAAATACCTAATCTCTATCCTCCTCTATTAATCTCCTTTAATCCACCAAGGTTTTTGTCATGTTTTCAATTAAGAGCCATTCAATAATTTCTTCATTTGCCAAAGAGGCAGAAGTCTCAGTCCCACTGACAATGTGTAGCTACTGCTTTGAATGGGTGAACAAAGGGGCTGGATTTCAGACTGACACAACTGGGAACAGTCATTAGATCAATGATGGGAGAGGCAAGCCCTTTTGATTAAGGCTTATTCGGTATTGCTAATCCCAGGTGTCCAAAATTGGGAGTCAGGTTTCAGAAAATCCTGAGATTTGCTTATAAACAAGGGTTTTATGAAGAAAATTGGAGTTCTTTTTATTTGACCTTTAACTTCTAAGTCTTTAGGCTACACCTGAGTCAAGTTTTCAAGCTTTTTCTCTCCAACCATCAGGGTTTTATATATGAAAGCTGAGATTCTCATGTAATCCGAGTTTTTCAGGCGCTGGGGCTTTAAGAAAGAAAACTGAATATCATGAGGCTTATGATAAAATCACGAGAATTGGCAACCCTTGCAGACCTTTTAAAAATGCATGAAGGACAAGACACATTAAAGACGGGACTCAAAGGGAGAGTGACGCCATCATGTGGCTGGGAGCCAGAAGAAACTGGCCCAACTCTTGTCTTTGTCTCAGACATGCAGGTGTGACATTGGGCAAGTTATTTAATCTCTCTGTGCTTAGTTCTCCCTCTATAAGGAGCAATAATACCACTTCCTTTCTCCAACACTGTGTCTGCTGTGCTTGTGTAGACCACAGGCTCTTTGGGACAGACACTGCCCTTTTCTGTTTGGCTAGCACAAGGGGGCTCTGATATTGTTTGGGGCCTATAGACAATTCTGAAATATAGATAATAATGTTAGAACTTGATGGAGCCATTCCAGAGGCGCAAACTTTCTAATGTGCCGGGGAATGCTCGACCCCCTACTCTGCCCCAGGCCCTGCCCCCACTCCACCCCTTCCCCCAAGCCCTGTCTCTTCCTGCCCCGTTCCACCCCCTCCCCCAAGTGTGCCCCACCCTCACTCCTCACTCCCCTCCCCAGTGCCTCCTGCACACTGCGGAACAGCTGATCATAATGGGCAGGAGGCGCTGGGAGGGAGGGGCAGGTACTGATTGGCAGGGCTCCTGGTGGGTGCTCAGCACCCACCATTTTTCCCCCCATGGGTGCTCCAGCCCCAAAGCACCCACAGAGTCAACACCTATGAGTTGATCAATAAACGGGATAATAAACATAGTAACTCTCACGGTTCAGGGCAGCTGCACTTCCTTTCTCCTTTCATGGCCCACCAAAGGCACTGACTCTAGGCTAATTTCTCCTCAGCCATCACCTTCCTTAGGTGGATACCTGCATCTGACTCCCTCCCGACCAGGGTTTTTCCAGCCTGCACAGTTCTTCACCTACCCTGTGATATCCCCAGCAAGCCAGACTGCCTAGACAGGCCAGCATCTGTGCTTTGCTTTCTCTCTGAAGGCGATGAACAATTTCATTGCCATTCATTATAAGTTCCCACCCAGCCCCTTCTAAGCAAGCATGTTTATTCTTAATGTGCAAGCATGACAGAGAAAACCTATAAAAACAATAAAAGTTCCTATATACATGCTAAAAGCTCACCAGAAATCACCCATCAGTCTTATGGGCCTCAGTAACCCAAAGTCTTTCCAGCCCTTCCCAGAAAGGAGTGGGGGGCCCCTTTGGACAGAAAGTCCTGTCTGTTTGCTGAATCAGAAAGAAGGCCCCTGAGACTGTTTAAATTCAGGCTGTTTATCCAGGAGTCATTTCTTTGTCTGTTGATCTCTGGAGAATCCAGTCTGAATCGGTATAGGCGAGCATCCCCAGCTAGTGATACTTCTCCAGATGTGTTGCGACCTGTCTGGATTTGCCTAATCACCCCTCTCCCCAATGTTTTTTAGTCCCTGGAGGAGCTGTGGTCCCCTTCCCACAGGGGATTACACACAGTCCCTTTCCCACAATGATACATAAATGTAACATAGTAAGATCTCCTAAAGTTATGGCGGGAAATTGCCATATCTGTCACCATAACATTCAGCTGAGAGAAAATCACTCCGATGCTTACCAGCTCACCTAGAACTGGGGGGCTTCCAGCTGATTGTAGCTCATACCAGTCCAGCCAGCAGGAGGTGACTTCCCACCGGGCGTGTGTCTACACAGCTGGCCCATGCACAGACTAAAGGGCTTGAACTGTGGGGGCTGTTCAATTGCAGTGAAGATTTCCAGTCCCTGGCTGGAGCTCAGGCTCTAGGACTATACAAGGTAGGAGGGTCCCAGAGCTTGGACTGCAGCCAGAGCCGAGAAGTCTACAATGCAATTAAATGCAGCCACACAGCCTGAGCCCTGCAAGACTGAGTCAGCTGGCATGAGCCAGCTGCAGGTGTCTAATTGCAATGTAGACATACCCTGGGATGTGCTAGGAGTAGTTTGCTGGATGCTGCTATGGTTCTGAATGCAAATGTGACTGCAGTGACCGTGATGACGTTTACCTCTCTGTCAAAGGTCTGTGGATCGCCGTGTTCCCATCTGACCCTTATTTTAAAGGGTTAAATGGGATATAAGTGGAGCTGAGTGAAATTTTTGAGCAAAACTTTTTTTTCCCTGCTTTCAGGTGAAAAATACAGACTATGCAACATCAAACCATTTGGAATGTGTCAATTTCAACCAAATTGTTTCTCTTGGGAAAGAAAAAAGCCCCCCAAAAAACCAGGAAAATCAAAAGTTTCAATTTTTTTCGTCCAAAATGACTGTTTCAAAATTTCCTTTAGTTGTTTTTTTAATAAACATTTGAAATGGTCAAAATCAAAATGAAATGTTTCAATTTTGTCAAAATGTAACATTTTGTTGGACCCAAAACAAATTTTTTGAATGAGCAATTCAATGAAAATTTCAAAATATTTCATTTTCAGTTTGATTCAAATCACCCCCCCCTCCCCAATTTTTCCAGAATTGCCAACAGACTGAAAAAGCAGTTAGTTGCACAGTTGTAGATGTAAGTGCTGCCGAGGTTTTTATGCTGGCTCCCTGCACAGGAGTGAATTTGACACTTTGCAAGGAGTACATTAAAAACACAAAACCGTCATCTCACCCACATGCAGCTCTGTGCTCACCCTGCCCCTTTTCTGAGATGCACCTTGTCTCCTGCTAGGAAATAAAACCTACAGTGTTGTGTTAATTTCATTTGGAATGATTAATGTGGAGAACAGTGTATCACAGCAATGAGCAGTTTACAGGAAGCTTCATTCTGTAATTAAAAGCAATGCCTGTGAAAATGTCTCTGGGTAAGGTTACAAAAAATAATACCCCTAAAAAAATCAAAATTTTAAAGGAAAATAATAACCTATGGATTGACTAGCCTGGAAGAGAGGGATTATATATTGTTTTCATATAGTAGCAATTATCTGCACCTGTTTTCACCAGCTCTTGGCTAAGGAACTTTTGGGCCAAGGGCTTGTTTTGGGACATACATAAGAAACCAGGAAGAAATTAAGGTGGCAGGATAAACAAGCAGACAAAGCTGGTTCTTGAGCACCAGGTGGGCTTTTGGGCACTCACGGTGTGCTACTGCGTGCTGCAGGATATCAGGTCTCATCCTTACCATCTGGACCAATGAGCAAGGCTTCATTAGAAACACAGATTTGTTGTAAATCTGAATTTGTAATTAGAAAATGTGTTTGCTAATTCAGTCTCTTTGACGCAAGTTTCACAATCTGATGTCAGTTCCACTTGGAAAGGTTTTTAGTGCTTTGTATTCATATTGATATATTTCATGCATTGTTACTTGTGGCTAGAATTCTTTGCTGATAGGAACTATTTCCAACTGGCTCTCAAAAAGAACAGCGTCACACTGGCTATTTATAAAGCGTATTCTGCCCAAAATGCCATTCAGCAAATTCCTTTTTTAGGTTGTTTTTCTGTTCTTTATATTTTTGATTACAAAACAAGAGACTGTTATTTTAGTTCTTAGAAGGGAGACTTTCAAAATAAACCCCGAGTGCCACAGAAAGCACAGCTGATGGCTCAGTAGGTGGCACTGTTCTCTCTGACTCCGTACTCAGTCAACGACTGCCACGGGATGGGGTGAGGGATGTTGTCTTGGCGATGGTGTAATCTTTCAAATGAGATGTAAAACAGAGGTCCTGACCACATGTGATCATCAAAGATCCCGTGTAAAATCTGGTGCTGTGGCCCATTTCCATCTAGGTCAATTGTATTCCACCTCCTTGAATGCCCCCTGCAGTTTCAATGGTGGGTGATGTCCCTCACTTCCTGTCTTAAAAACAATGTTCTCTTGTTTGCTGCTGAGCAGCTGCTAATGTTGCAAGGCATATGTAGCTCTTGTAAAGTTCTTTGAGTGCCTAGAGAAGGGGAGCCCTATAGAAGTGCAAGATCTTATTATTCATATAATCCAAATAAATTGATTAAATAAATGCATATAAATAACTGGCCAGGGAAACCTAGCTGCTCAGATGTAACTTAATGTTCAGCCATGCTATAAAATCTGCAAGAGGAGAAAACCTGCTCCTTCTAGAACTCCAGGTGGAAAAGGTGTCTTGTAGGAAAACATCTTCAGATACAGGAGAAGAGGACGTACATTTAACTCTTAGGACTCTGTGGCCAGTTTATATGCATGGGTGGTAATGGCTGGGTTAGCTGAAGCTTTAAATTTCCATACATTGCTTGGGAATAAGCTTTACTGATATAAGAACGTTTCTTATCAGTATGGTAGTAGCCTGTAACAGGCTTCACTTCCAGGCCAGCAGGCCTAGTGGGCAGGCTGTTGGTCCTCTGGTGGCCAAATGACAGTCTGTCGTCCCCCAGTTCCCTTGGTTGGGCCAAGGGGGAAGAGAGGGGAGGAGACCTGGGACATCCCGGCCCAAGGGGGTAGGGTGAGGAGTGTTTCAGGCCATTCTTGCTGATACCCCAGACCAGCTTCTCCCTGGTCATTTCCTGTCTCCCCAGTTCTCTCCTCTGTTTGGGGCATGGTCCTGGCACTCTGCTATCCCAGCACTTCTATCCAAGCACACACTGGGTTAGATAAAACAATAAAACAAGTTTATTAAAGACAGAAAGATTGATTTTAGGTGATTACAAGTAATGAGGCACAAGAGTCAGAATTGGTTACAAGAAAAGAAAAGGTAAAACTCAATATCTAAACTAGCAAGCTAAATGAATTCAAAGCAAAAGTTTCTCTCACCACATGCTTTAGCAGTCTTACTGGCTCGAATCCTTTCACCCAGGACCCTTCTCCCAGTTCAGTATGAATTTCCTTGTCCTTCAGGTGTCGTTGATGCCATGGGCAGAGAGAAAGGGAGGAGTCTTTTGGGGGTGTCTGTTCCCCTTTTTTCTAGTTCTCTCTTTTTTGAAAATCATCTCCAGCTGAGGTACTGGAGACAGCAAGTTTGTGGAGACAGGAACCTTTGCCAAGAAGTGCATTTCTTGCTCACACCTTTTATCCTGCCAAAGAATGGCCACTTAACCAGGTGATAGTCCATTTGATTTTGTTGACACCCAGCTGAGGCATCAGTTTGCCTTTGTCTCTGAGGAACTGGTTTGTGCCTGCTTTTCAAAACTTGGAACTTGTCTCAGCAATGTCACACAGTAGACAGCAATTGAAGCTGTTGTCATCAGCCACCAACTCCGTTGGGCTGGTCACTTTCTTCTAATGCCAGAATGTAGACTTCTGACGCAGGTCACGTTCTCACAACTGAGCCATGGCCAACAGTCAAGGGGAATGCGAAAAAAGTGCTTCAAAGACACCCTCAAAGTCAACATGAAGAAACGCAATATTGAGATAAACGCATGGGAAACCCAAGCCCTCTATCGACCAAAATGGAAAAGGACTTTGTGGCAAGGATGCCAGTATTTTGAGATCCAACAGAGACAACAGGAAATGGAGAAACAGGAAAGAAGGAAAGAATGCTCTGCAGTCTGTTCCATTGGGAAATGTCCACCCCTTCCACTGGGAAATGTCTGCCCCAAATGTGACAAGTCTGTGGATCCCAGATAGGTCTCATTAATCACCTGCGGATCCACCAGCGAGAACTGGCTGTCATTTTATTGGAGGACAGTCATCTTAGAATGCCAAAGGATTGCCGATGACAGTAGAATCTTATAACTTTCTATACAATGTTGCCACACGTATTTTACCAGGACAACAATAACAAGCAAATTATGAGTTTTCAAATGATACCTCACAAGGCATACTTTGTAAAAAACAATTATCATAGTCTTATAAAAGGGTTGAACATAATACACATTGTCACACTGAGCAGCTCTACAGTGCTCCTTAGATGGGAAAGAGGTTGGGGGAAGAACCATCCTAATTTACCTCCTGTTCATCTGCCCAGTGCCCAGGTTGAGAGCTGGGATAAAGATTCAAGCCTCAGTGAAGTAAATACCAGTGGCTTAATGAAGCCACTCTGACAACCGGCTGCATTAGCTGTAATCAGGAAAAACGCATATTGCTAAAGACGCAAGATTGTGGCAGATGAGTTTAGCATTCCTAATAAAAAAATCTAATTCTCCTAATCTGCATCAAACACTAAAAGCTACATGCTACCAATTATTTTCTTCTAGTTTTAATTTACAATAATCAGTTATAATAGAGGAAATTAATTCTTAGTTTAATTTTTCAGGTTGTGTGCTTAGAATCCCATTCTCTCCCCCCCCCCCACCCCCCGCATCTCTCCCTTTCTTGATGCTGGAAATTAGCCACCTCTAACTACAGTAGAGTCAGTTAAGATGGAACACTGGGCTTAATTGTTTGTTAATCATTGTGACCTTTGGGGTAATTTGCTCCTTGCTGCAGCCTCAAAATAAGGTTTAGACTAATTAGTGTTGTTTACCTTCTCATATTCAGGGTTCTTCCAACTTCAAGCCATGAAGAACTGCATCAGCATCACAGAGCAGGAACTTGATTCTGAGCTCCCTTTTACTCCACTGAAGTCTTCGGATTTTTAGTCCCGATTTACACCAATTTGACTAAGGACAGAATTGGGCCTCAGGACTTGAGAACAAGTGAAGCTGAAAATCCCACATGCTATGAGGTTTTATGCAAGACTAGTGCTCTCACTCAGCAAAGCACTGAAACACAGTCATACTCTTTAAACTCATGAATAGCCCCACGGAACTCAATGGGATTAACATGCTTAAAGTTCTGCATGTCCTCAGGTACTTTGCCTAACTGCATACTGGGACAACACTTCAGGAGACTGGTTAGTACCATATAGGCGTCCAGTTTGGTAGGGTGTATTCATCCACTAAAGAGAATAGCTCTTCACCATAAAACTTACACTGGTGTAAATCAGGAGTGACTACAGAAGCCCAGAGAGTTACATTGATGTAAAGTGGGTGTCAGGTGACAGTCAGGCCTGGTGAGTTCACTTAAGGCTCTCAGTACTGGGAGGCCCACAACACACAGATTTTCAACAGCTACCGTGCCTACAGGATAGACCTGATTCTCCTCTCCCTTACTCTTTACACCAGTGTCACTCTGTCAGGGATTCCACCCCCCCACTCTGAACTCTGGGGTGCAGATGTGGGGACCTGCATGAAAGACCCCCTAAGCTTATATTCTACCAGTTTAGGTTAAAACTTCTCTAAGGCACTAATTCGTTAGACTGATATTGCTGCCACCACCAAGTGATTTTCACAAAATATTCAGGGAAGGGTCACTTGGAATCCCTGTCCCCCTAAAATATCCCCCAAGCTCCTTCACCCCCTTTCCTGGGGAGGCCTTACAATAAACTACCAACCAGTTGTCTTAGTAATGTGAGTACAGACCAGACCCTTTGTCTTCAGGACACCGAAATCAATCCGGTTCTTAAAAGAAGATCTTTATTTATAAAGAAAAAAATAAAAGAATCACACCTGCAAAATCAGGATGGAAGGTAACTTTACAGGGTAATAAAAAGATTTAAAACACAGAGGATTCTCCTCTGGGCTCAGCTTCACAGTTACAAAAACAGGAATGTAGCCTGTAGCCTAGGACACAAGCCAAAACAAAAGATAACCTAACGCATTTTCTTGTCCTACTCACAGTTTCTGTGATTTTAGATAGATTATTCCAGGTATATTTTCAGGAAATATTGTACCTGCTTGGCTTCTCCCTCCGTCCAGAGAGGGAACAACCCACAGAACAACAAACAAATCCTTCCCCCCCAGATTTGAAAATATGTTCTTTGGTCCTTCTGGTCAGGTGCCAACTAGGTTATTTGAACTGCTTAACTCTTTAAAGGTAAGGCAATCCAGTACAGTTGCCAAGGATACATACAGGTTGCTACCCTTTCCCCCTATATTCATGACATATTCCATTGACTTTGGTGGGGATCTACGCTGCTGTGAGTGAGCAGCACATCTGTCAGGGCTGGGTCTTTATGGCTCCAGGGATCTGGGCTTAACCTTAACGGTTGTGCTTGACAGGTACGAAGGTGAGGCTACAGAAGAGGGTCCAGATTTGCCTTGAGTTCTGGGCTGGCAGTTTGGAGCAGTCCTTATAAGAGGTGGCATAGTGCAAACCATCCATGCTCTTTCTTGTGACCACTTCAGATTCACCAACAGCTCAAATGCTGCCAGGGCTGGTAGTGCCAACCCGGAGTGTTGAAAAATCATAAGTCAGGCCCCCAGAACCATCACGGCGGCTGGAAAATCCTGAGCGCCGCTAGTCCCGAGAACTTCTCCTGCACCAGGGTGAATTCCACCCCAAATTTATATACTCAGCACCAGCTACACAGAGGCAGTTATGCTTTTCACTGACACTTTGGTGGTGTCATTTTATAGAAGACTCAAAGCCAAGTGACTTTCATGAACCTTGAAGGACAATCGTTCTTGCTGCTGGCAGTGCCCCATTGTTCTGAGGAGATGGAATTTGTGCATAGGTTAAAGAAACAAGGGAGACAGCTAACCTAGTGCCAATTGTGTTAAGCATAGGTCTGAGAGCCCATCAGAAGGTTGGCGTGCAGCATCCAAAGTCCTAAAGCAATTCCAGAGGATTGCATGTCTTGGCTTGCAAAACATACTTGCTTCATAAATGATAAAATTATATTTGGGGCTAATATTTTATGTGGTGTGCAACCTATTGACAACCAGCCTTTCTTAACTATACAAAGAGATTTCCTGAGGCAGCAATAGCTGAGAACAGCTGTTACATGATATAAACCTAACAGAAGCCTGCTGGCATCAAGGAGATGCTCATTTTTTTCCCCACTGATAGTAGCTGCTAAGGGAGAGTTTCCTGTCATGTTAAGTAGCATGTGATGTGATCATCACTAAAAGCCAAAGGCCACTTTTTTACATGGGCGCAGCTTCTGTTCTGGCCCAAATAAACTTTAAAGTAAAAAAATGAAATGGAAAGAGCTATTTTGGACAACAGAAGAAACCTAAATGTTGGGCTAATGGCCTGTCCATTCTTGGGAACTGGTTCAGGTTGGCAGGAACCAAAAGTTGTTCCCACACTCTGCTCTTAGCTTCTCACATGGCACGGGTGGCCAATGCACTTTTTTCATGTGCCCCCCCAAGAAAGGTGACTGCCACTGTTTTTTTCTCTGAGACAGGTGTAGCCACAATTATCCAGAGCTTTGTGACATTCAGCTGGACTCACCCGTATGTGGTAGCCTTGAAGATCGTATGGCCAGGCCACAATGTGTCTTCCTGCTCACTCAGAAACTCAGCCATAGGAAACTCAGCCATAAGTTTTCTGTCCCATGAAACATTTGGCGGTTCCCCCCATCCCCATTCTGTACGGCAATGAAAGGAGAGCAAGGAAAACCAAGAGCACAGTGGTTAGGGACACTTCCCCGGGCAATGCAAAACCCAGCTTCCAGCTCCTCGTCTGACTCAGGCAGAGAAGAGGCTTGACCTTGGGTCTTCTAGGGCAGTGGGTATCAAGCTTATTGCATTATGCCCTCTTTCTTTGTGGCTGTCATCCTTTGCGCCCCGTGCTCTCCCACAAAAGTACACAAGCCACTGCCCAGCTCTGAAGGCCGTGCCGTGCCAGCAGCAGTGCAGAAGTAAGGGCAGCAATGTGTCAATATCACTTTTCACAGCAGAATTAGGGTCCCATTGTCACCCTTACTTCTGGGCTGCTGCTGCCACCCCGGGGTTAACAGCCAGAGCCCTGCTGCCCCAGGGCTGACGGCGGGAGTCCCGCCACCGCCTCCAGGTGAAGGACTGGGGGGTAAAGGGGGAAGGAGAGCCCAGGCTATCTCCAATGAGGGATTGGGGGGAGGGGAGGGAGAGCCAGGCTGGGGTGAGGGGGTCTGGCCCCCAGCTGGAAGGGTGGGGTCCATCTGCCCCTTTATCCCCCCGCCACCTCCCAGGTGTGCGTAACCCTAGTGCACAAGCCCCAGCCACCCAGGGCTGACAGCCAAAGCTCTTCAAAAAAAAAAAAGGCGAACAGAAAAGCACCTAGCTCACGCCTCCCTTGAGAACCACTGTTCTAGGGCACAGGGGAGAGCCCAAACCACTGGGCTATCGCCTACCATTGTCATAGTCTCTCTATCTCGTCTGATCAGAAATTCCAGCCTAGACCTGAGAACCCATTCCCTCGTGGACTTTTTGTTGATTGAAAAGGAAACATTCCCTCAGAATGTTTCCGTTTTCTGTATTTTTTGGCCGAAACACCATTTTGTTGGATAATTCCCCACCAGCTCCATGTGTGACTACACCTCTCCTCTGGCTCCCTACTCACTTCCTTATACAATTCCAGGAGTTGGCATTGATCTATAAAGTCCGACATGGTTTGGATGATGTCTGAGCACTAGCTATCTCATCGTATGGGGCCGAGGAGACAGCTAAGGCACTTCAGCGATCAGATTTAAATGTCAGGTGCTAGCAGTTTTCAGTGTAGGGTCACAATCTCTCAAATTTCTCCCACATGCTCTATTGTCTTACACCTAAACAACTCTCAGATCTCTAAACACCTCCAACTCTGCAGTCCCACCAGTAACTCGGTAGTCTGACCCTCCTGCATCTTGCTCTCAGTTTGTGTTGCATGGAAAACTACACCTTTTTTGGAGGGTGACTTGCAGCCCTTTTGTAGCCTCAGATTTTCAGGATTTCACACTGACCCTCCAGTTTAGAGGATGGAAAGGTCTTGGAAATCAGTCTGTCTCTTTGTAGACCCTTCTATGCAGATGAACAGTTCATATGCACAATACAGAAGTAATTACAGAGTTATAAGAGCTTTATTTACACACTCCACATTAAAGTGATATCACACTGTTAAATCTCCTTACCGTTAGCCCCTTTGCTGTGGAGAGAAAGGGAGTGCCTAAGTGAGGTAATCATGGGAAAATGTTCTCATTAGTCTCTTAAGAATGGGGAAGAGGTGTATTCCTCAGCATCTTGTTGCGACTGAGAGAGACAGGTATGTATGTGTTACACTTGTGATCTGTTGCTCAGGAGAAGTTTCCATTGATGGGTCTAATGGCTGGAGTAGGGGGTCACGGGCAATTTGTTTCCTTATATTTGCCACTAACTAACCCAGAAAACCTGGGCAAGTCTCATTCAGTTCCTAAGTAAAATGAACCTAGTGATGCCAATCTCACCAGAAGGGAATGTAGCAGCTAATGAAGTTTTGAGATCCTCAGATGAAAGACACTACAGCAAAGCATTATTATTTATTACAGAGACTCCAACCAAAGAGCAAGCCCCTCTTGTGATGGGCATTGTACAAATACCTGAAAAGGTGGTCCTTGCCATAAAGCATTTGCAATCAAGCATTATCATTAATAATTATTAATTTTCTTAATTATTACTCAGCGGGTCCTTAGTGACATTTTTGGTGCACTCAGTGTCTAGCCGATCCTTCCGTTAAGAAGCCAAAATGAAGTCCCAGCATCTTTGCTGCTTGCCCAGCTGCCTGACCCAAAAGTTGTCTCCAGGGAAAGGCCCGGTCTCCGAAATCTGACCCAGCTCAGGTATTCAGATCTGGAATCCCAGTTTCTAAAATAGCTGTCCTGTACCTGAATTAATGGGGAAGTGATGTGCTAATCTGGTCACATATTCATTCCCTTTCCCTCAGAAGGAACTCTAAGAAGCATGGTTTCTACAGGAACTAATTGCAAGCCTTTGTCATGATGCTATGCGCCTACATTAAACAGATTCCATGGAGGATTTCAAATCACCCTGCAATACACAGTTTTGTCTGGAGTTTAGTGGGTGGGGTGGTTGGACACTGTGCTGTCCTTGTCGGGAGGAAAACATCCTCCTCTTCTATATTTAAACTTTTGTAGAGACACTCTGCCACTAGCATGAATATGGGAAAGTGGATACACTACCACTGTTTACAACAGATGACAGCAATAACCTATGTGCAATGCAAGCCCCACCAGAATGGGAAGGAGAGAGAGGGAAAAGGGTTGGCTAAGAATGTTCTGTGGCATTGTTTTCCTTCGTAGGGCATATGTCCAATGCTCCACTGGGACTAGATGTCTCAGAGGAAAGTGGTGTATGCATGTGCACTCTGATTAAACAAATACTGGGATATGATATTAATACCTAGCTCTTCTACAGTGATTTTCATCAGAAGATCTCAAAGCACTTTACAGAGAAGGTCAGTGCTGTTATCCCTATTTCACAGCTGAGGCACACGGGGGTGGGGGGGAGTTTATCCCATGGTCACCCAGCGGGCCTGTGGCAGAATCAGGAATAGCCAATTGGAGAACAATCTCACCAATTGGAGAACAGTGTTCTGCCTACTGGACCGTACTGTTTTCATCTAACTAGAGCCAAAGAGCTTTATTTCAGAGTGACCCCTGCCTATGTGACTCTTGTATCACCCTGTGAAACCAGCTTGTCCCCACCACCCCAACCCAGGCACAGTTCACTCTCCTTTCGCTCTGTGCCACAGGCAATGGAAGGGGAAAGCAGCCAGTACCAAGGCGAGGTACATACACCTCTACCCCGACATGACACCACCAGACATAACACGAATTCGGATATAAAGCGGTAAAGCAGCGCTCCGGGGGGGCGGGGCAGGGCTGCGCACTCCAGTGGATCAAAGCAAGTTTGATATAACGTGGTTTCACCTATAACGCGATAAGATTTCCTGGCTCCCGAGGTCAGATTTATATCAGGGTAGAGGTGTCCAAGGCAGCAAGTGTCTGATTCCGATGAGCTACATTGAAAGCACTAGACCCAGGGCAGTTCATTTTTTAAAAAAAGAGAGCGAGCGAGAGAAGAGCCTCATTGTGTTTTTCTAGTGAACACGATATCTGACATGGGATTAATGGGGGGATTATGCAGAATCAGCATCCACATTTCTCAAAGTGACTTTCCTCCGGCAGAAGGACATTAATCGCACTTGCGGAGATCCAAGCTTTTCATCAACACTTAAGCATTTTAAGTTTGTTCCACATTATTCAGTGAAAATAACAACACCCTGTTCTACATTAAATGAGGGAGGGAGGGAGATGGCCCATAACAAGCAGGTGTCTGATCTCAGCCGGGGGGCTAGATTGTGGCTTTTTGATCTGAGGACAGAACTCCTCCAAACCATGGAGAAGGGGTACAGCTGCCTCTGTGTCATCACTCTACCGGAGCCCAGCAGAAGGCTCTCTGATGGGCCAGCGATCGACAAGGAGGAAGGGGGAAGACAGACAGCAGGCCAGGAGTGGAGCTGGGTAGAATGGGCATGTTCTCCCCACCCATAAGCACAACAGAGAGTCCCCTTGAAATGTAATGGCACTGGAAGCCTGGAGCTGGAAGATCCCTGTGGGTCTCAGGGTATCTGCAGAGCTTGTGGGGCAGATCCTTGCTTTCTGTTGCAGGGCAAGAGGAATTCTATTCCCACCCCCCAGCTCCCATGGAAGAATGCATGGAAAATTCTGTGATGCCTTTTCTCTCACTGACTTCCCTGCCCCTAGCCATGCTTTATGGGGGGGGGGGAGTGTGCACGCTGGGGGGAAGGAGGCAGTTACACCAGTGTTAATCAGCACTTTCATTCATTTAAAGGAGTTAAACCAGTCAGACCAGTGTAAGTCAGATCAAAATCAAGCCTGCTGTGTAGGCCCTATGCAATTCTTTAATGCTCCACGTCTTCCGTCCTGTATTGATTTCCTCACGTACTGTAATGCATCAGGTTCCGTGTGTCAGAACATTACACCAGAGTCTCCTTTTCATGTTCCCATTCTCTGTTACTGCACTGATTGCTCTCATCAGTCAGACCTAGTCAAGCTGTATTGGGAAACAATTACTGCACTCCAGATCGGTTACATTTCTGTTCACACAGAATCCCAGGAACCACCGTGATGGACTCCTCTTTTCCATCACCAGTCAGAGGGGTTTACAGCAGATCATTAAATCCAAAAAGACTCTCGTGCAGATAGATGTGGCTGCAGCACAGAGAGCACCAAGGGCAGCTCATGCTCCCACTCCTATTTCTCACACACACACACAGTTGACACAACCAGCAGTTTTTATCATACACATTGTGTTAAAACCAGCTCCCTTCAGCTCATTAGCAAAAGGAAGCTTATAATGAGAGTTTGTGACCTAGTGGTTAGATGACCAGGACTTTGGGTTTCTATTCCCAGCTCTGCCAATGATTTGCTGACTAACTTGAGGAAAGTCATTTAACAATTACACAAGTGATTGGGCTCCATACAGGGGTAACTGGATGAAATTCTAGGGCCTGTGCTATCCAGACTAGATGATCTAATGAGTCCTTCCTGGCTTTAAGATTGAGCTATTCTGTGCCTCAGTTTACCTATCTTTAAAAGGGGAATGCAATGATAACTAGCTACTACTAAAGACAATGGTAATTAAAGAAGAAATGGCACTCACTGTGGGAAAGCGAATCTGAAATCCCAATTTTCCTTGTACTTTGCACAGGAATTAACTGTGCAGTCTCAGATAGCACTGTGCTAACTGTTGGTAGCTGCTGCATTTGCAACAATATACAGACAATCACACACACACACACACACACACATTCATACTGTATCTAAGAGAGATACATGGCACTGTGGTCAGTGCAAACACTGGGGTGGTGCAGGCAACTCCAGAGTTCTGCACCCAGGGCTTTGTTTCCTGGTGCGGTAGTGCTCTGTGGGAGGTGATTTTCAAGGATGCTATTGTGTTGTATATTAATGGACCCATGATGACCCTGCTGGTGCACTTTAACATAGTACTGCTTCAAACAGCACTGTGTTAAAACACACGAGGGAACCTTTGGTGTGCACCAGCAGGTTCTGCATGGGCCAATTAATGCATAACATGGTGGTGCATTTTAGAAATCAGCCCCCTGTAGAGTGCATTACTCCTGCATAGATGAGCCAGTTCTTACAGTGACTCCTGTGATTTTGGACAAATCACCTCTCATGGCCTCATTTTCCCCATGGTGTAAGATAGAGATCACACCACTTACCTCCTTCAGAGAGACGTTATGAGTGGAGCACAAGGGGGCCACATCAGGAATCAGGGCCCCATTGTGCTAGGGGCTGTATATACACAAAGCAAAAAAGATTAATTTTGCCCCAAAGAACTTGCAGACAAAGACAAGAAACAACAAGGTGAATACAGCCCCTAGCACAATGGATCCTCTCCCAGGACTGGCCTCCTAAGCACTATGGTAATACAAATAGTTACTAATAATAACTAAGCAGTGAGGGGAATGCACATATGATATATGATTATGATATACAGATAGGGCTTGATTGGGAAGCTTATGCAAAGCCATAGATAGCAGCCAGTGTAGAGCTGCACTGCCCCAGGGTTGTGTCTCTTCCTGGCTGCTTGGTGCATATGGAGATGTATAAACTGCTCCTTCCACTAGGATAGAGCCCTTTGCTCCTCTCTGGTGCACTGGCCCTGCTCCATGGGCCCATGCAGCAAGAGAGAAGAGAGCCATGGTTCAGCCTTCTCCCCACCCCTCCCCAGTGAGGCAGTGATTTGCTTCCCACAGGGAGCAAGGCACGAGCAGCCCATGCTCACGGGGACTACCCTTATGATTGTGCCTTGTGTGTGCTGCGCAAGATGGGGAGACTGAAGGTGTGTCCCCTGACCCCACTTGCACAAGTGTGTATCGCAACCTGATCCACGCGATGTATTGTACACAGAGTGTTGTATTATAGTTGGTGCCTGCAAACCCAGGTATGTTGGAACACATCCTGGGCTGTTATAAAGCAGAGTAGCTCTAATTGACACCAGCTGAGGACCTAGCCCATCATTTCTCGTTGGCTGAGAATACGTGGCTTTGATGTGAGTGCAGGTTTTGAAGTTTGCAGATCCTGCTCTGTCTAGACAGCAAAGTTAGCGCTGGGTACTACAGCCACCACTTTTCAGCCACCTGCAGGGACCCAGTCAACAAGATTGACAATGGCTGCCTCAGTTTTCCAAACAACAATAAAAGAAATATACCTACATATATTCCTTTCCTTGTCTTTCTTCTCGGTGTCGCCAAGAGCCATGACTTTGTTCTCAGAGCAGTTTACAACATCCCTGCTGCTACAGCAGGGAAGGGAAATGCCAGCCCACTGTGTGGGGCCTGCACAACTTTGAATGATGATAAGCGCATAAAATATTTGTTTCTTTTTCTGGTAATTCTTTGCTCTGGCTGCACCACCGAGGTAAATTGCGAGTGATGCAGGGAAAAGTCCCTGGCCACAATCTCCGTGGTAGGCAGTCACTTCAATACCTTGCTGTCTGCTTGGCCAAGGCACAAAGAGTTGGTGCACATGAGTCCGTGAAGTTCACCAGGATTTCCCCCAACCTCCCCATCCCATGGGTGTAGGTTACAATACAAACTCAAGGCCAGCCCATCAGCTAGCATAGATCAGCACAGCTCCATTGAAATCAACCAACTGTGTGCTGGCCCATGCCAGCTGAGGCTATGGCCCAATGTCAAAATTCAGCCCAGCTTCAGCAACAGTAGTGATCAGGCTGAATTGTCACCATTCTGACGAGTCCAGATCTGAGAATGGGTATCTTTGGAGCCATGTCTAGCTGAAAGATTCTCTAAGTTCATTTTCCAGTGATTTGGGGTCCAGTTTTGAGACAGCTGGTTCTGATTTACAGTTTTTTGCTGAATCCATGGACCCAAACTCTTGAGTTTCTCTGTAGTAGGTCTCTGGGCCTGGACATGTAAACCGCTCAATCCATACTGAATTACCCAATGAAGCCACTGGCATTCCACACAGACAGTGGCTTCTGGAGCCTGCCTTTGGCCTTAAAGTTACAGACAACTAACCTTCCCCGTGAACAAGAAAGTTGTGCAAAGTGATATTCATTGTGCAATATGTCTTTACCGGAGACACACAGATTCCAGTGTCCAGGGGGCTACAGCTGAACCTGTCTCTTTTCCCCTGAAATTCTGCTTTAATCTCCCTGAAATTCATGAGAAGATCTGAGTCCCGAGTGAGTTTGGGCTTCTTTTAGAAATCGTGACCAGGTTCTATCCCCACATTTTTGCATGTCATGCATAACCTTAATCCATTGTTGGTTCTACTTTAGAAGTCGTAGCCAGTCCAGTCAGCAAATGCTTGCAGACCTTTTGATGGGGCGTCTGCCTCACAGTGGCATGCAAGGGGTTAATACAGCCTTAGGGAAGCTGAACAGGAAGCAGCCAATCAGACAGTGGTTGTAAGGAGCAGCCAGTGAGGACCTAGTAGGCCCATATAAGAAGACCTTCAGGACAGAGCAGCGTCAGTTAATCCCTGGAGCTCAAGGAGGAAGTACTGGGTGCCTTGCAGGTGAAAGGAACCTAGCACCCTGGACAGAGCAGCGCTGGGAGGGAACAGGAAAGCAAGAGAGAGCTCCTGACTGGCTGCTAGGCCTGGCATATTTAGGCCCTAGGTAAGGGCAAAGAAATTCTGGGGTCATGGGGAAGCAGCCCAGGAAAATGTACTGAGAGGTCGGAGGGGATGCTGCACATGTCTACCATCTACAGGGTCCCTAGGCTGGGACCTGGAATAGTGGGCAGGCCCAGGTCCACCCACTCGCCACTGGGAGCACAAGGGGAAAGCACAGATTTTGGCACGCCCAGAGGGCTGTTCATAAAAAGGATGCTGCAGTCCTTGGAGTGACATGGGTCTGGGAGCAGAAGTGATGGCGCGCGAAGCACCATCAGGAGAGGGTGTACTGAGCTGTGGAGCTAATCCCCAAGATGGCCCACAGGAGGTGCCAGCATGGTGAGAGACCCCCAACCTGTGTCATCACAAACACTCAATCAGCTGCTGTTTCTCTTGCCAGGTACAGCTTGGTGAGTATGTGACATGACAACACATTGAGGAAAGAGCAAAGGGAGTATAAAACAATCTAAGTGGCTCTGCCATACCTCTCACCTCATTTGTCTCTCTCCTTGGCAAGAGGCTGCAATGCATGTTAAAGCAGGTTGCTGGGAAGTGACTGCGTTGTTTCATTCTGCCATGTTGGCTCATCATCACTTTTGATAGAAAGTGACCTTGGCATCCATCAGATGTCTGGAGGTACTAAAAATATCAGCCACTGCTGTGTGTTATGCCAGCCAGAAAATCCAGGGATGTCCACACAAGCAAGGGACATGCATTTTCCAGACAGACAAGACCCTTAAAATCCTTTCTCTCTTTTCAGGAAGGGTGCCTTTTTTTAGCAGGAACTCAGTGTTTTTCAATGGAATTCACCTTTCAGATGAATCTCCTCCATAGATAGAGGGATACGTATGGCAATAAATAGATAAATACTCATAGATAGAGGTGTGCATATGGTGATACATAGACAGATACCCAGCACAGGAGGAATTCTGAAGGACAAGGATACCTTTTAAAAGACAAGTTAGTTCTGGAGGACTGCAGCAAACTCAACGGTAGCATTAGTGGATGGTCCAGTGATGGTCCAGTGAGCCCCGTGTCTCTGATTATTTCATGCTGGCTTTTTCTGTTCCATTCATCTTTCATTCCATTTCCATGGCCAGAATGAAACAGAGAAAGACAGGGGTAGAAAACTTGGTAGTTTTCAATTAAACAAGAAGCACTTTGCCATTGTAAGTGAGCTTATTTAAACATTAAATGAAAATCAAATGTTTGTGCTATCAGCGCTGCTTATAAGTCTGATAATTAATGTGGCTTTCCCCAGTATAAACTGTTCTCTGGTCTGTCAGCACCACTGTATCTCTTTGATGGAAAGCTTTTTAAGTGGTTTCAGAAGCTGGATCAGTAAAGAAAAATAATACATTGTGGTAATTCTCCATTGTAGAAATAAATAATAAAAGCTTGTTACATTTAAGTGTTGGCTGTCTGCTGATCAACAATTTCAGCATGATGGTGAACTGAGAAATGTGGACTGAAGTGCGGTATTCTTTGTTATGCCAAGGCGCTTTTATATTCCTCTGGCAGTGAAGAGAGTTAAAGATGACCAGCAAGGAGGAGAAAATGGGGTTGGGCTTTTTTTGTTGCTTTATTCTGTGCAATGTACTTTGGTAATGCAGTATGTAGGGCCTATCCTGTAATTTCAGAAAGTACACGTAGGGCCTGCTCCAAAGCTCAATGAAGCTTATTGGAAATGTCCCATTGGCTTCAGTTGGACTTTGGATTAGGCTGATAGTGTAGTGGATATTGTTCCATGGGCACTAGAAACTAGATTGAAAACCACCAGAATCATTTCAGATACTAGACCACCAAGCAAGCAGAGAATAACATATCTGTCACCACCAGTCTACAGTCGCCTTGGCTAGGAAGCAGGAGTCAAAAAGCTCTGAATCCCATTTTCCCTCATCACCAATCGAATTTGGTTGTTGCTCCCTGAACATGAGTACAGATAAGTCTCTTCAAAGAGCTAACAGACTAACAGCAAAGGAAGCATCTCTGAGAACCTACTAGAATCTGGTCTGACAATGAGCCAGGAGACACAGCAAGTATAGGTTTCAGAGTAGCAGCCTTGTTAGTCTGTATTCTCAAAAAGAAAAGGAGGACTTGTGGCACCTTAGAGCCTAATTTATTTGAGCATAAGCTTTCGTGAGCTACAGCTCATCCGATGAAGTGAGTTGTAGCTCACGAAAGCTTATGCTCAAATAAATTTGTTAGTCTCTAAGGTGCCACAAGTACTCCTTTTCTTTTGGCAAGTATAGGGGCATTGTTAGCAGGAGCTTGTTACAGGGCAAATCCCCATGGCCCTGCTCAATTATTAATTAGTTCTACTTCCAAAGAGTCAACAGGGGTTTGTCTGAGTGCAGACAGAGGCCTGGTCTACCCTTGAAAGCTAGGTCAGTGTAACTACCATAGAATATCAGGGTTGTAAGGGACATCACTAGTCCAGTGCTTCTCAAGCTCTCTGATGTGGGGGACCAGCAATTTTTTTTTCCAATGTGCGCACAGACCGGCAGCTGATGGCTCGCGGACGGGCACTTTGAGTAGCACTGATCTAGTCCAACCCCCCTGCTCAAAGCAGGGCCAATCCCCAATTTTTGCCCCCGATCGCTAAATGGCCTGCTCGAGGATTGAACTCACGACCCTGGGTTTAGCCGGCC
The DNA here is from genome assembly GCF_015237465.2 of Chelonia mydas. Classification (NCBI taxonomy): domain Eukaryota; kingdom Metazoa; phylum Chordata; order Testudines; family Cheloniidae; genus Chelonia; species Chelonia mydas. Next base: position 13,642,158 of record NC_051259.2, on the reverse strand, counting down.
AATGCTCAAACCACTGAGCTACCCCTCCCCGCAAAGGGTTTCTGGTTTCTGATGCTCCTGGCCATTAACCTACAGAGCTAAGTTGTGCCTGGTGCTGGGGCGCGGCAGGATGTGCCCTCTCCTCTCTCATAATCACTCTTCCATAGCTCTGCAGCAGGCCCAGGGATTGCCTCGCTCCTCCTTCCGTCCTCCGACCTGTCTGCTGGAAGGAGTCTTCACTTCTCCCGGCAGCGGGCTGCACAGAGTAGACAGCTGCCAAGTGCAATAATTAGGCCTCACCTCACTCAGCCTAGCACTGCCAGCTGCTGCTATAATTAAGCCACATTATTACTTTCTAAATAGAGAAATGCTTCCCCCTCACCCCCTCCACACACACACACGCGCTTTCCCTGCCGCTGCATGATTTGCACCATTGCAGCTTCTGCACTGTCCAACACGCCCAGGAACCCGAGCGCCGAAGAGATCCCGGGCTCAGGCAGGATCTTCCCGTCCTTTATGGCTAGAAGCAAAAGGCATGGAGCCAAATTCAGGTTTCGCCAGGCCCACCCATGGCTTATGTGGGGGCTGCCTGTGGAGCAGAGATGCAGGAAGGAAGCCTGGGAAAAGGAGCTTCAGCCCAGAGCCACATGCACTCACACACACACCCCCAGCTAGGATCAGCCACGGGAGAGGTGCAGCAGAGAGCTGGCCAGGCCCCTTACCTGGCTGTGCAGGTCTCTCCTATGGACCGTGAGCTGCTGCCGGGCACCAGAGGTGATGCGTAGGATGGGCCTGGGGAGGTCAAGTGCCCACCACTCCCAGATTGGCCTGCTGGTGGAGAGGGAGACGGCCGCTCCTACCTGAGAGAGCCTGGCTGGGCAGCAGCTGCCGGCCCGAGCCCTGCTGTCGGGGATAGGGGCCAAGTGAGTCAGAGTCCCCCTCCACTTCCTCACCCCCCCATGCTCAGCCCCTGCCCCCCAGGGAGTCAGCTCTCGCTGTCTGCCAGCCAGGCTCTCTCATGCTCCGTCCCGCTCCCCACCCGGCTGCCAGGGAGAGCGCTGCAGTCCTGGGCTGGGCACAGGGCAGGGCGGTGGGTCACTGGGCAGAGGAAACAACTGGGGTGGTCACGTGTCCTCCCCTTTAGATTGTGTCTCCCAAGTCCAGGGAGGCCCAAGTCCTCTATGTTAGTCAGCCTCCCACAACCATTACCTGGAGCCTGGGCCAAAGCCCAGCTGACGTCAAGGAACAATGTCAATCCCACGTGAGGTCAGTGAGCTTTGGAGGAGACAAAGGGGTCAGCATTCTGCCCGGCTCCCACACACTGGCACAAGGCAAAGGAGCGATTCCCTGCACCCTCTTTCGCCCAAGCCTCAGTTCAGCCACACAGGACAAGCCCGAAAGGAGAAATATTGCAGAAATAATCCACTGGCTGTTGAGTAACGACTGTTCCAGACAGAGGTTCAGTGAATAAACAGTGATGGATACCACCCGCGACCCCTTTGTTCCTACAGAAGAAAGTTGTTCTCCTTTACACTGGCTGGCAGACGATGCCAATGGCAGTACTAATACAGGAAGCGCATCTGGACCCGTAGATCGGGAGTGGGAGGTGCAAGTGAAACCTATTCTTCCCACAGCAGGCATGGCAGACCTCCCAAGGGAAATGGGATCAGATTTCCAAAAGTGTTTAGATGTAGATTTGAGCAGATAATTGATTTTTCGGTTTGATAGCCAAGCTGAAAAATTTGTGAGGAAGAAAAATTAGGTTTCTTTCAACCCAAAACTGATTTTTTCAGTTTTCTTTTTCACTGAAACAAGGCAAAGATGTGTTTGGGTCAAAAGGAAGTGTTCCAACATTTCTGAAACATTTTTCCGTTTATTTTCTGCTGAAACTATTCACCAATTTGACCCAGATTCACACACAGTTTCCGTGCCCTGAAAAATGCATTTACATTCCCCCAAAATATCTCAAAAAGAAAAGGAGTACTTGTGGCACCTTAGAGACTAACCAATTTATTTGAGCATGAGCTTTCGTGAGCTACAGCTCACTTCATCGGTTGCATCCGATGAAGTGAGCTGTAGCACACGAAAGCTCATGCTCAAATAAATTGGTTAGTCTCTAAGGTGCCACAAGTACTCCTTTTCTTTTTGCGAATACAGACTAACACGGCTGTTACTCTGAAACCTGTCAAAATATCTCAGTCAGCTTGATTTAGGTGCCTAAAGTTTCAGCCTTGTGCTTAGGGGTATTTTCAAATTGGCCCAATCGAGTTATGTGATTTCAATGGGACTGGGATGTGGTTTCAATTCCTGACCCCACCTATGACCATAGCAAATTGCTTGGGGCTGATTTTTAGAAAGGTGGAGCGCTTATTGACGTTAGATATATAATAGAAATAATTTGTATGTCTCCGTTGGCACCTGTTGCAGCTGAAGCTAGAAAGAAACCCAAAACGAAGATGGGCTGGAGATAGTTTGCACATAAATGACCCACTCGTACTATCTAGATTCTGGTTGTTACTTGTTTTCTTGTTCTTATTCTGATCCAATTGAAGTCATTGCAGATAGATAGAGACCGGAATGGCTGATTTGAATTGGCTTTGTGCATGAGTGACTAAAGTGAGGCTTCCCTTGAGTGGATAAAAGGTCTACCACTAACAGTAGAGGGCTGTGCTTTTGAAAGCTGAAGGCCAGCTTTTCACTCTCAGCTTATCCTTGGTGCGTGTGATTTAAATAATGTTTGTGTCTGTTGTCTAGAGCCACATGAATTCTTTACAGTGGGTCTGCGATGCAACTGAGAGACTGTAGTCTCAGGTCTGCATCTGTCATCTGAGGGGATCATAATGATGGTAATTAACAATATTTGTAGATTCCAGTCTGGCTGGCAATATGATTTTACATGCTGCATCTTCTGCCAAATGCTTTCTATTACTTTAAGCAGATAAAAACTGACATGGGTTTGGAATGACTATGAAAATCAATAAGCAATAAAACTTAACATGAAAACAAATAAATTATCCCAATCAGAAGAAATACTGAGAGACCGTCAAACTAGTTAGACAAATAAAGGCAAATGTCACTCCAAAAGATGAGTCGTTGTTACGGCAGAGATGCAGGACTTCATTTCAAAATATTTTCTCAGTTTTCTTTCCCTCTTTAGAATTCATCTTGCTTCCATCTGCCACGCTCAAGCTGAAGTGAACACTAGAGGATAGACAGCCTATAAAATACCCAGTCTCCCTAGAAGGTACTTTCCTGTACATTATTCTTCCTTAGTTGATTTAGCGCTGGCTAAAAGTATCCCATGAACAGCCCTGGAGACTGAAGTCCCCGCTCTACATATCTCTCTGAAGGAATATCCTCCATAAGGGGAGTCACCTTGCTGCCCTGACCCTGCTCTGATCTGAACTGGGACTTCCTTGGCTTGGAAGAGAAATTCAGTCTCCAAGCCCATTAAATATGGATTTCATTCACCCCATGCAGAGAGCAAGAACAAGAACTATGCATCACTTAAAACTTGCTTAAACTCTAGGCTTCAGTGATGCATAGGCCTTGTATTGGCTCGGCAAAGGGATGCATTTCATTTGCTTTGAATTATCTGCAGAGCCTGCCAAGAAGGGCAACTGGCAATAGCTTGTTCTGATGTAGAACGCCTCTGTGCCCCAGCAACTGGACTACAACCACTTGCTTATATCCTATAGGGCACTGGATGGGTGTAAGATTGTGGTGACTTTCAGTCAGTACTGTCCCAGTCTGGATTCAGGCTGCTGACCTAGAGAGGTTCTTGGAAAGCCAGCCGGCTCCCTGCCTGGTAGGTAGTGATATAAGTGGATATGCAGGCTCATCAGAATTGTCTTGAGCAGCATCAGGGTCCCAGCGAGCGCTGTGGGTTACATTATGGATTCACATGATTCCTGATCGCATTTTTTGAGCCAGATTTTACACGAGAGTAAGCAGGTGTTAGCCTGACAGAATTACATCCTCTTACACCAGTTTTGAATTTGGCCCTGTATCTTTCTGCAACCCACTCACTATTCTGGGAGAAGGGAACTGCCTCTCACTGCAGCCTGCATTTTAGCTGAAGGCAAGAAGGAAAGCAGATCCCGTGCTTAGGATACTATCCTGGGACCCACCGACCACTGTTCTCCGCTCTACCAGACTCCTTGGGTAAGTCACCTCAGCTCTCAGTTTCCCCATCAGTAAAATGGGGATAATAATACCTCTCTACCTCCCAGGGGTGTTGTGGGGCTCAATACATTGATGATTAGGAGCGGCTCTGATACTACAGTAATGCGTGCCATGTAAGGCCTTAGACAGCCAGAAACGGTTGCTTTCTCACGGTACTTGTACTCTTTCCTGGGGCAGGGAGCTTTCCCTATAAATCAGCACACGTAATGGCTAATCTTCCCTGGGTCCAGATTTTGCCCAAAGGTGCCACCATCTGCATGTTCCAGAGCCCCTGGAAAATCTCCTGAAGAGGTATAAAATAGAAATTACAGGTGATAGCTCTGCAATGGAGCCATCTTAATTATTTAGATCCCAGTAGCACCTGAGAGGGCATATCTGAGACCAGGGCTCCATGGTTTTGGGTGCTGTATATACACAGAGTGAGAGCTAGCCCTTGCCTTGAAGAAGTTACAAGCTAAACAGACAAAGGAAAGAACTGAGACACAGAGAGATAAGAGCCTTGCTCAGGGTCACAGAAGACATCAGTAGCAGAGCCAGGGACTAAACACGTCTCCTCAGTCTGATGCTAGAGTCCTAACCACAAAACCACCCTTCTGCCCATCTCTATGGGCTGGCAAACATATTAAATAACTGGCTTCGCACAAGGAGATGTCATGGATTATTTCGAGAGTTGGGCAGGAAGCCAGGTTTCCCATCCCAGGAAAATATTTGAGATTTCAAAAATTTCTCCCATCTCAAAAAGTTGAAATCTCACACATTTTTATGAACCAATAATAATAATAATAATAAAAAAGTTGGGGGCCCTTTAAATATTTTTTGATTGTTTTTATTCTAAATTAACTTTTAATTTTGAAACAAAAAGTCATTTTGCACCAAAAAATGGAATGGGTTCTTTCAAAAATGTCAAAAGACAATTTCAAAACTTTTCAAAATAGGAAAGGGACAGAAACTGACCTTTTCCCACACAATATTTTGGTTTCAAGGAAAGCTGCATTTTCCAATAGAAAAGGATTTCACTGAAAAATTCCTGACCAGAGCTTGGTATTGCTGATACCTGCAGAAGCTGTTTAAAAACTCTTCGTACATTCTCATTCGTAGCCTCCCACACACACAGCCAAGAAATAAATCCTTTGGAAATGGAAATCAGGCTTGAAGTAAACAGATTAGTAATGGTTATTTGGTAACACTTTATTAATTAAATGCCCTAAATACACTTAAACTTAGGCATTTAATTTAGATTTATAAGGATAATTTAGAGTTATAAGAATCGTTATTATACATTAAGTACAGTCAATGCCAATTGATTTTTATAGACAATATTTACTGAGGTGCAACGAAACAGTGCAAAATTTAATTATCTTCATACTTGGTTAAAAGGACAACATCAGGGTTTCAGAACAGAGCGCCAAATGCAGCCCTGGTATCAATGGTTGCAGTGAATGGAGCTGCACTTGCTAATCCAAGGCCTGAATATATCCTTGGATTATTTCACCCTAAAAGACCGCTATTCACCCTTGCCCCGATTCTTCTGTAGCCATTTATACTTGGGCAAAATGAGCATTTTGCACCCGCTTTGCCTGGGCATAAATGGCAACACAAGGGGCGGGGCAACGGTGGATCACTTCCTATGGCTTTTTCATTTGTATGTCTTCCTGCTACCTGCCCTTCCATGTAATTTAAAAGAAGGACTAAGAATCCTTTAGAGGTGGTGCATTGCAAACAAGAGCAGACAGAAATGAAGCCCCGACTGTACAACCCCTTGTGTGTTGCCTAACACATGGGGTGAAATTCTGGCCCCACTGATATCAGTGGCAAAACCTCCCAGATGTCAGGGGAGCCTGGAGACGTGTAGTCTTTCATGCAGGGCAAAGGAGCTAAGCAGCAGAGCATAGGTGTGTATAATGGGGTGCACTCACCTCACGTAGGGTGGCCAGACAGCAAATGGGAAAAATCGGGACAGAGGCTGTGGGGTAATAAGCATCTATATAAGACAAAGCCCCAAATATCGGGACTATCCCTAGAAAATCTGAATATCTGGTCACCCTACCCTCACACGAATGCCCCTGGGTTGAGTGTGTGCATGCCTACAGTATTTTCTACTCACGGTGCCCCCTGTGGGCCACTGCACTTGTCAGGAAGGTCTTAAGTGACTCAGCCCTCCGAACGAGTCACACACAATCCGTGTGCAAAACAAACAAACCTCTTCCATGGTAGAGGGCCCAAAATGTCATGCAGCCCTCCCTGGGTTCAGTCTTCTAACAGTCCAACAGGCCCCATTGCGCTACCCTTGGTTGGTCTGGCTAGGTTGCAAGGTTCTTATTCTGGTTTTGAGCAGCACCCTGAGGGCTTCTTCCCTGGGCATTCCTTGCCTCTACGGGAGTCCTCAATGAGTCCTGCCCTTAGACTCAGTTCATTGACCACAGCTCCCTGCCGAGTCAGTCCCAGTGCAGCCTCCTTCATTGGGGTGCCACAGTTCTAATTCCCTTCCTTAGGACATAGCCACTTCTCCCAGTGGCTGGCAGGGGTGTGTGGCGGGGGGAGACCTGGTCCCACTCAGTACTCCAGGTCCCAACCCAGGGACCTTTTCAGTATAGCAGCCATGGGCTGCATCCCTTTACTAATTGCTGCTGTACATTTCCCTGGGCACACTTCCCCTCAACCTATCTTAGTTGCGTCCCGGCAGCCAGGCAGAAGCTACTCTGTCGCTCCCCCGGCCCTACCAGCAACTGGTTTGTCCAGCCCTTTCAGCCTCTGCAGCCCGCCAGGAGCACCTCTTGCTCTCCCAGTCCCAATTTGACACGAAATTTAGAAATTGCCAAATTGTCATATTTTGACATTTTCAAATGAAACGCTTTGGTTTTCAGTTCAAAAAGATTTTTCATTTTGAAATTTTAGCCAAATTTACTCTAAAAAAAACACAAGCATTTTTAAAAGGTCAAAATCAAAACAAAATGATTAAAACTTATTAAAACAAAACATTTCTATTGACCTGATCAAAAAAAATCAGACTATCAGTTCCTAAAAATATTGGAGATTTTGACTTTTCATCCTGATTCAGGAAAGGAAAAAAATGGAAATCTTGAAAATCCTCATGGACAGGAGAAATGTCTCCCACTGACCTCTGATAATGACCCCTGCTATATGACAGGATGCAATCTTTTGTAACCCTGAGCCATATCATAGGACAGAAGCCAAGATATAAAGTTCAGTCTCCTTCCAACACCTTTCTTAGGCTCTCATCACTTCTTAACCTTGGGCTTTGCGTGCAGCATGCTCACCTGTGCTATAAAGGATGTAGATCCTGACTAGAGCTGTGGAAACACCCTGACAGTATCATTTTGCATGCGTTCCTGTGAACATTTGATGCATTTTCAGTTCAGATGGATTCATTTTTCTATAAGCCTCACTTTGAGTGGTGAGTTAGAATGAACCCAGAAGCTCAAAGGAAACATCAGCCAAGGCCCCTGAGTCTCACATGCTTTCGCGTCAGCTCCATAAATCAGCCCAGATTCACTCAAACCAAGTTCATAACCCCATGGGAAACTTTGAAGGCTGAATTTCCAGGTGAGGTTCACAGAGTCTTCTGATTTCATGGCCAGTATTTAATAACATGAGATTCAGCTTGGAAGATTGTAATTCTTCTAATGAGAGAAATAATCTAAAGCACAGATATTGAATGGAAAAGAGAAATGTGGGAAGCTGTAATCCTGAAGGATACTTTGGGGGTGACTGTGAAATGCAAATGTCATTTCCCCTGCTCTAGCCATGATGTTATACTGCCTGATGATTACAAATACCGTACAGTAGACGGGAGCTGCAGGTGCTCAGCAATTCTGCAAAACCAGCCTGCGCTGTATAGTTTCTATGGCATCTATGCATGATGCACTATTGCGCATTTTCCAGGTGAAAAATGATCCATTGCTCTCTGGGGTAATTTCACAGCTAAATTGCTCTGCAATCATAACCTGTAATGGCTCAGCTAGGAGACACGTACTGGGCAGGGAACGAACGTATGACAATGAACGCACTTTGAACTGAAAGACCCAGAGAAAGAGACTGGCAAAGGAGAGATGATCATCAGAATCAGTAGTTGAGATGATTACCTAGGAAAAGAAGGAGAGTTGGGATATGGTAGAAGGGAATGTGTGTGTGTGTGTGTGTTTCTTTGAGTTTACACACATCATGGAAATCCTGGCCCCAGTGAAATTGATGACAAAACTCCCATTGACATCTATGGAGCCAGGATTTCACCCTCAAAATTTTCAGTCATTTGGTGGGGGGGCAAAGATTTAGGCTGGGATCCAAATCACTGTCTTATATTCCAGAGGAGATGGGCCTAGACCACAAAGTTCAGAGCCTTTTTTGAACTTTCCCAAAGTTCAGAGGTGTTTGGCCCTTGGGTTTACTTTGGGCCAGTCTGTATACTCCCAGTACTGGGACTATAGCTGAGGTCCTTAATCCTGATTTAGACAAACCACCCAGAGTTCAATGGGAGTTTGCTGGAATAAGAACATCACTGACCCATTCACAAGGCACATCTAGTGATTATCTTCACTCTGAGCCTGGTATAGTGGGATCTGCCATGATCTTTTTGGGATTTTGAAAGGAGCTCAACTCCCAGTGAAATTCAATGGGAGTTGGACCCGTAAATACCATCCTGAACCTGCTAACAATTCTCCAGATTCCAAAGTCCTTACCCACTTTTTATAGAGATCTTTATTCAGGCAAAATGCTTATGGACTTCAGTGGGAGATTGGCTACAGTGAAAACTGAGTTGAACCCCAAGACTCCAGAATTTGCCCCAATGATGTTGCAATGTAGCGTTCAGAGCAATGTAGGAGAAGCTGACGACCATGAACTCCAATAAACAAACTATCCTGTGACCGGACTGGCTTTTTGCCGGTAGTTCCTAAGCTGTGTGCTGACACTCTGTACAAGGGGGAGTTTCCCCTTCTTTGCATTTCTTGGAATGATCAAACAGCGCACTAAAGGCGCACAAATCCATGCACATGCAACCATTCCCTAGAATACGACAGCAATTCTGCTGTGTGAATGTGCTAAGGCGCATGCTGACAGGTTCCAAATGTCAAATAGATTATACTCCAGCCCCCTTATTGTTTCATATAATTCCTATCTAGTCTTAATATTTTCCTTGCTGTAGCTACTCTGAGCCCTGTTCAGCAACGAGGGGATTGCCAGGAGTGGGAGGGGAAGGGGATATGCTGTTATACCCTCCGTAACGGTGACAAAAAGGAGCCCAAAGATTTAGTTTGCAATCTCAGGGCTTCCAATGTCTGAGCAGCTAACGCTTGGAAATGCTCATGTTTGCGTTTTAATCATGAAATTTGTCTCCACTGGAATGTAATTAGGGAGCCCTGGGCTTGAAGCAAACAGATTGGAAGAGTGCGGCAACTGCTAACGCACTGTGTAACACACAGAGGGGCAAATCATATTTATTTCTCCGAGCTGAACAGAATGGTCACATTCCAAGGTCAGGCCAGCGTGAGCTGATTCTATGGGAAGAGCAGATGAGATGACTAGATGGGTGGAAAGTGAAGGAGACAGCTTGGGCTTTTCCTTTTGTTTTTACATCTGAAAGGTTTTCCTAAAGTTGATGAAACCAGATCAGGAGCCAAATCCCGAAGCCCTTACTCAGTGGTTACTCGGTCCTTACTCCAGACAAGTTCCCACTGGGCCAGATTCCTGCCTCAGAGACTTCAGTGGAGTTACTCCAGATTTACACAGGTGTAACTGAAAGCGGCATCTGCCCCATTGCCTGCAGTCCAAATCCTGAGCTGTGTCCAAGCTGCACGCAGCAGAGCAAGGGGAATGAAGGTGCAAGCAGGGGTTAGAATAAAGGGGAGCAGAAGGAGGAGAGCAGCCCCACCCTTCTTAGCTCGGGTCAGCAATGCTCCCACACAGTTTTCCGTCTCCTGGGCTGGTAATAAGGTGTGACGTTCCCCCCTCCCACCACCACCACCATTTCAATCTGCACTAACCACTCTATGCAAAGATTGCTTTAAATCACCTTTATGCCTCCCCTCCCACCGCTGCTCTGTCACCTGGATGAGCCCTGGTTTAAAGTAGAACAGCCCTGTGGCTGCTCTATTTTACGTCCATCTGCCAATGCCTTCATGGGGCAGTTCTGGCAACTGGGGATTGCCAGCTCATGGAGATGCCCTGACCATGCCCTCTTTTCCCTAGACACACACCCTGCACTAGTGTGATGTAGGAGCATTAAGATGGCCCTATGCTACCCAAGTATCCCACTACACAAGGGAACTCTTTCACTGACTAGGTAAGCTGGCTTTAAAGCTGCTTGCACTGCCCAGAAGAGTGCAGAGCTGGGGATTGGGCTCTTCGTTGGGAAATTGCCAGAGAAAGGATTTAAAGCCACACCCAAAGCTGATTCATAAAAGTCAATGGCAATGCATCCACCTTATTGACTTCAGTGGGGTTTGGATCAGATCTGCAGTCAGAATCCCTAGATACAGAGTAAAAAGGCAATATTTTAAGGCAGTTACGTTGGAAAAAAAATCATTAGCAAGTTAGACCCATTATCTCCTACGGTGTCTCACAGAGTCAGGTTCTGCGGCCCCACTCATTCGGGGGAGGTTGCGAGGGGATCTGGCCTTACAATATGTGTAATTCCGCAGCGTGATCTTTCTTTTCAGCCCTGTTGTCAAACTGATTGCCCAATGTTTGTCTTATAACAACAACAGACAGGGCCATTCTGGTTCCCTTCGTATCTCCCTCTTAAATTATAGGAGTTCCACTCTGCTCTATGATTTGTGCCATTACTGTTACAGGCATCAATCAGACCTTGCCACTTTCTCTGTGAGCCGTAATGTACACTGTTTCCTTCCTTCAGTGTTCTCCATCCTACACAGACCCAGCGTGAGTTAACAACATTGCAATTCCAGAAGGCAGACAGGAGAGCTGGGTGGCTCAGCTGGTGTTCTATGTATGCCTAGGAGAGCAGAATTTGCCCCTAAATTCTTGTTTTTCCAGGACTGGCACTTGGGAGACCTGCGTGCTATTCCCAGCTCTCTCACTGACCTGCTGGGTGAGTCTGGGCAAGTCAGATCCTCTTTCCTGGGCCTTGTTTCCCATCCCACCCTTTGTCTGTCTTGTGCATGTAAACCATAAGCTCTTCAAGACAGGGAGTCTCTTACTATGTGCATGCAGAGCGACTTGCACCATTGGGCCTTTTGAGGGGTGTTCACCCCACACCATCCCCAAAGGGGTTTCGGTGGCTCAGAAGGGGCTAATTAACCTGGTAGGCTACACCTGGGGTGAGACATAGGCTTGACTGACGGGATTGCTGATGAAGCCAATCTAGGCAGAAGGAGGCAGGGGCTTGCATAAAGCCAGGAAGTGAGAGCAGAAGGGGGCTGCAGTGTGGAAGGCTGCAGTCACTTTCTGGGCCTAGTGAGGCGAGAAGGAGGAAACACAGGGGGGAGCAGAAGCCCTGGGATACTGACCGTGAGGGAAGAGGTTTACCCAGAGGAGCGATGGAGAAGAAAGCCAGGAGAGGGTGGAGTCTGAAGAAGCCTGGGGAAATGGCAGCACGGGTTGAGATGGTTCTAACCTTGGGTGCTGATTAAAGGGTCCCTGGGCTGGAACCCAGAATAGTGGGTGGGCCCGGGTTCCCTACCAGCCACTGGGAAAGTGGCATTGTCTTGATTGGCAATGGCACCTGGACAGCAGGTCCTGTGAGACACTGTTACTCTGGAAGGGGAAAACTATAGAGTGACCCAGCCGGAGGGCTAAGGCACAAAGAGGAAGCACTGTGACTTCCAGAGAACAAGAGGGGCCGTGGCGTGGACGAGTGAAAGAAGGGGGCATCAGACCTGGCAGAGCTAATCCCCAAATGCAGTCACAAGGGGGCACCACAACAGTGAGTAATCCCTGTGCCAGGCCCCAACCTTGGTTGGTGCTTCTCAGCATTTCTGTAGTACGAATGATAATGAACACAAGAACTGCCATATTAGATCAGACTAATGGTTCATCTAAGCAAGTATCTTGGCTTCAACAGAAGCCAAAACCAGAGGCTTTAAAGGAATGCTGGTGCTGGAAATGCTGCAGTCTGTTCATAGGGAAAATTTCTTCCTAAACCCGATTATGTATAGTATTAAGAATAATAATTCTGCCTTTCTCTGATATCATTTATACAAGGTTCTCAAAACAGTTTAAAATCTGACTTAAATGAGTACTTCACCCCTGCCTTCTCATGAGGCAGATGAGTATCATCATCCCCATTTTACAGATGAAGAAACTGAGGCATGGACTGAGATTAAGACCCCCAATCCCTCTAGCATTTATTCTAGTGTGAATTTTACTCCTCTGAATATACCAATGCAGCGGTGTAGTGATAAAAAAAAACAAGTGGGTAAACTAACCTAAATTAAACTTTATATTCCCCAAATGAAAAGTGGCTAAACTCAGTTTATTCCCAGCTACACTGCTGGCCCAATAGCTTCAATGAGGCTACCCAATGTAGCAAGTTGTACATGCATAGCAGGGAGAGTCTCAAAGACACAAAGGGCAACTAGGCCCCAAATTCCCATCTATAGCCAGTAAAACTCCGTAAGCTCATCTGTAAAGCTCTCCACGCAGGACCAGTGCTCCAGTAGCAAAGCCAGAACCAGAAATCTTGTCTTGCCTCATTGTGCCTGCCCTAACCACTGGAGATGATTGCCTTTTATGGGGTCAGCCACCTGAGGCTTGCTTCAGTGCTGTTGATATGTCTCATTCTATTTGCAAACGCTCATCAACATACACCAATCTGTTATACGTATATAAATATTATACTTGTTAATCCCTTGGTGAAAAATAGAATCAACAAAACTTCGTATGGTTTCCTGTGTGGCTGGCTGGATATCGTAAACCAGCTGATGTTTGTAGTTTAAAAATGAAAATGCCAATAAAAAAGTAATTTTAAAATAAAAATCACCTCTTGGTATTTTCCATCACAAATGGAGAAACAGCAGAGATGTTGCATCTACATGTTAAAACTCTACACAAAGACAAATTGTCTTTACTATGACAGGTTTCAGAGTAGCAGCCGTGTTAGTCTGTATCCGCAAAAAGAAAGGGAGTACTAGTGGCACCTTAGAGACTAACCAATTTATTTGAGCATAAGCTTTCGTGAGCTACAGCTCACTTCACGGGATGCACTCTCTAAGGTGCCACTAGTACGCCTTTTCTTTTTGTCTTTATTATAGCAGTCACATCAGTTGCAGCCACTCTGGCCCCATTTCAGTGGATCATCCCTATTCAGCAAAGCACTTAAGGCCAGACTTGGAAGCTATTTATGTGCTTAAGTAGATAAATATCCAACACTGAGGGTATGCCTGCACTACAGTGGCACAGCTAAAGCAGCTAGGCTGTTGTGATGCTGTATTGTGGATTCTTCCAACATTGATGGAAGGGGGTTTTCCATTGGTCTCACTACTCCACCGCTCCACCTTTTTTGGGACGGGCAGGGGGGTGAAAAATACAGATTTGGCAACAACAGAAAATTTTGTGAATCCTCCTTGTTTTGATTTTTCAGTTTGAAACTACTTTTTTCATTCAAAATTTCCTTTAATTCTATTTTAAAAAATAATCAAAAAAGTTTTTAAAGGGTCAAAATTTAAACATGAAATTTTGATTTTGTTAAAAATCAAATATTGTGTTTGGCCTGAAATGAATTTATTTTTATTTTTTTTTTATTTTAATTTAATTTTTAATTTTAATTATTTTCATTTTCACCGAAAATTTTTTGGGGAAAAAACCACTTTCAAGTTGACGGAAAACTTTTTTTTTATTGCCAGCAAACTGAAAAATCCGTTATTTGCACAGCTTTACGCCAGATCTAAAAGCATGAATTGCTACCAGCTGAGCTAAAAAGACAAACTCTTTGCCTAGGATCATTGTCAATTTTTTGGGAGGAAATTCCACATTTGACAGATTGGGGTTTTGTTTGTTTCTTTCTTTCTTTCTTCGTTTCTATTTTTAAAGTGGCAGCTATTTGAAGCTGCTCCATGGTATGGAAAAGGCTGAAAGTTCCAGCAAACATGGCAGAGTGCATCTACAGTGATGAAAAGTGCATGATAAATGTGATTTATCAGGTATCTGCAGTCCTTCACATGGACATCACCGCCATATATATGGGATACAGAGGATAGATAGATGCGTTTCTTTGTTTTTGAGACTTAAGCATTTTCATTCTTCTGCAAAAAATATTTCTCTTTTCCAACCAGCTGTCAACTTGGATGGAAAATTTTTGATTGAAAGTTTTGTGGAAACAAATTAAGTTTCTCTACTGTCTCTATTGTTTTCCATGCAAAATATAGGCACGTTGTGCTTTATGTACAAGCCACAAACAAATCTCTGATTGCATTTGACTCACACATTGTAATTTTGCAAGGAACACTATTATATATTTGTATAAACAGAGAAGAAGTCTAAAGGGAAATGCCTTTTTCTGTAGGCCAAAAACGTGCCAACTAAGGAAATGGAAAATAGACAAATTTATAGCTATATACGTGTTACTTTGAAATATCAACATGTGTTTGCTCTTGGTGCCTCTGGGGTCAGGCAGGGGAATTAACACGCACACCTCAAACAGCAATTGCTTTTGTGTGTCAATATGTACAAGAAAGGTGAAAGGAATATTTAAATGTTTATAAATATTTAAAGGTGGGGACAGAAAGGAAAATAAACAGTCTTCATTCTCCTCTCCTGATGTAGGAATTGGGTTTTATTTTTTTTAATGTTATTTCCTAAAGTGGTATAAAAGAAGGGTGGGGGAAAGCCCAGAATTTGCAACTAAACAATTTCTCCTGGGCTGAGGGAAGTAACTCGCCCTCAGTGCCTTGCATTTCAAAGGAAGCTTTTCTAAAACCAACCTGGTTCATTTAAAAAAAACAACAACAATAACTCGAGAAAAAGGGAGCAATCAATGGGGTGCTTCCCAGATCTGTGCATCTCATCAAACAGAGTGCTCTCGGAAAAGACTGTCCCGTTGCTTATAGCATCTGCTTCCTGGAAGTGTTCAGGGCGGGCGAGTGGGGGAAGAAATCTGTAATAACCGGCCACTGTAATAACCAGCCCCCTTTTTAGTTTCCTTAAATGTTGGACATTTAAGGAAACTAAAAAGGGGGTCCTTTGCATCCAGCCAAAGGGGTTTTTCTTGCCATACTGTGAAAGGGTTCCGGCATGAGGGCTTGGTTCTGCCAGATGGTGAATGGGGGCTTGGAGACTGGATGTTGCCCATATGTGACTGAGAATGGTGGTGTGAGCAGTGAGCATAGCATTGATAGATGGGTGGCCGCACTCAGTTGCTGGATATCAGTGACAGGGTATTTGCAGACCATGTTCCGGTAACGTTATGTGGTGCAACTGTGCAGTGCCTGGGTTTTGGTGACATACTCCAGTCCTGATCTGCCCAGGCTCGGGTGTCTACTCACCAGGCATCACTAAACCCGTGTTCAGTGACAGGGCCCAGTGCTACTTTGTGATGTGCCGCAGTTAATGATAGCGTGTGGTGCTGCTACACAGACTCATCAGCAAGACACGGGACTGTTACCTGAGCAAATCTCCTAGGTAATGACAATGGGACCTGAGCCACTGTAACGTAACTAGTCAGGCTGGAATCCACTGGTGGCAGATAGCATGGTGAGAAGTGTAAGAAACGTAGATATTAGGGAGACAAGGTGTGTGAGGTCATATCTTTTATTGGACCAACTTCTGTTGGTGGAAGAGACGAGCTTTCGAGCTGCACAGAGCTCTTCAGATAGAGTCTATCTGTTGCCGGCACAGAGTGCCCGAGGCAAGCAACAGCTGGGTTCGTTGCCCGGTATGCGTCGTGCCAATGACCACAACGGGGTGGAGAAGCAGAGAGATTTATCTGGAGCTCCAAATAGGGGGCAGCCCGCATGCAGATTCCAGTATACATTTTATACCTTTGCCTACTTCACTACACAAGCTTATGCAACCAATTACCTGTTGCCCCGTACCATACCGTAGCCAATCAGCTAAAGCAGCCAGTTGTGTTTTTCCTCAGTAGCATTGCCTGAGTCTTGCCTTATTTCGGTCTATTTGTTACTGGTTTTTGCTGAACATTCCTGCCTTATCTAGATGTTTCCCAGGCCGAAGCTGGCCTTGGCTAGCGAGCCGTGTGCAAACCTGTCTGTTTGTGTGCTAGCTTCCTCCTAGTTGTGCACAGAGTCACAGAAAGTTCAAGGAGCAGAGGGGCCTCAGTTCGTCTGGGCCTAGAGCAAGAGGGCTTCATCGACACTCATGGTCTTCCACCCTCCCAAGTTACCTAGTGTAGTGCCCAGTGTCACCAACATATCCATCCATCCACCCATAATGCATGGAGGATGAAATCCCCCCTCCCCTCCGCCCTGCCCACAGAGAACCAGAATAAGAACTAGGCTCCATTTAAATCCTACTTTAGCTCTTCAAAGTGGGACTCGAGTGGTGCTTAGGCCTTGTGCTGTGCCTCTGGGCAGGGATGAGTTACTCCCAATAAGAGCACTAAGGGCCTGACCATGCAACCTTTGGGCACAAAAGTATCCACCTCTAATGACGCTGGTGGCACGCCATGTGTAAATAAGGCCCAGGAGCATGACTAAGTGTCTCAGGATTGCACTCTCTCCATGAGAGTGCACATAGGGCCTGCTCCAACTCCTAGTAAATTCAATGAAAGACAACCATGGACTCCAATGGGAGCTGAGTGGAGTCTTTGGTTAGAAAGACTTATGTGCATCCATGTCCTTCCTTCCAACCTCTGCTCCCTGATACACAGCCCCACTGCCCAAGAAGACAGCGGTGGAGGTAGAAAAGTTCTCTTCAGTTGCTGTACTAGCGAAACTTCCTTGACAGACGCACATCCCTGGTGTGCCACGAATGAGACAATTAAAAATGATAAAGGGTCTATCTTCCATGCCGAACACTCCGGTTGAGTGAATAGATAAGCCCCCCTTCCATTCAAAGTCATTAATGGCTCAGCGATTTCAATGCTAGTTCCCATCGAAATGTATGAATTTTTAATCCTTTAATTGCATGTTATCCTAAACACCCCGTGTGCTTTCTTCTCATTTATCCTCCTGCTTTTGTTGTAACAGGTAAATGCTTTTTTGAACTCGCTTTTGTTGGAGAAAAGCTCATTGTTATCTCTCCCTTCGCAGGGAGACAATGGGGCTTCAGGCCTTTGCTAGTGAATGGCTGAGGCAGGGAGGGTCTCAAGTGACTTCTCTATTCGGAAGCAGCCTTTGCATGAGACAGGCTGAGATTCTGGGATCAGCACCGAGGCCTGTGAGAAAAGCAGGGTCTGTCTTCCTGGTGACTGAAATGGCTTTCGTGATAACAGAAAAAAATAATTACTGGAGAGCTTACTGAAAGAAATATTCTGCAGATACAGCGGCTGTTTTGTTTGGTTTTATTTCTGAAGAATCTCCTGTCTTCCGTTCTCCAAGCTGTGAATGGCTGGGAACACCAGCCTCTCATGTACTAAACACAAATTCATTTCCAAGCATGGGAATATTTACTTTCATTTAGGTTCATTCAGACCTAGCTGAGTTTCTTGTATGGTCCAGATAAGCAAGATCTAGATTAAAACCAGAGGTTTGGCATGTTTAGACCTGGGCCTCTGTTTTGGGATCGTGCATTTTAAGAAATGTAATAGGAATACTTGAGTATGAACAATTAAATTGAGCTGAGGAAATTATTCCTAAAATATCCTTTATTTGACAAAGCGAACCTATATTTCTGCTCTTGAAGTATCCGCAAGCAGATTGTGATTCCCACACATTTATTTAACTTTCAAAGGTATTCAGCAAATTTCCTCTGTAGAGCAACAGTAAAAACTCTGTTCAGAATTCTATCTCAGCCATAGGGTCTGATTCCCCATTTCCTTGCATGCAGTCAGTCATTCTTCTGTAGTCATTTATACTAGTGCAAAGTGGGTGTAAAATGCTACTAAATCAGAATGGTAATGATTGAGAGCCACTTAGCACTCACTTTGCACTGTTATAAATGACTGCCCAAGGTGCAGGGCAAGAAAACCCTGGCCCAAGGATTTTAAGGCCAGACTATATCACTATGATCATCCAGTTTGATTTCCCACATAACTGAGACCACAGAATTCCGCTCCATAATTCCGACAGTGGAGGGAATTATTCTTCGCCATTATGCAAGTAACAGTGTCTCAGCTGATAACTTGTGCCTGATGTCAGACTGTGTTCTATGTGTGCTTTGATTGGATGGCTGAGTGTGCGCGTGCTTCTGATGTGAATCTCTGCGTGACTTTAACGTGTATTTCCCATGAATACACATGCATGCGATCTTGACTCCAGACATCAGACCATTTCTGCCACTGAGCCTGATTCTAAACACTTTGGTGGTTCTGAGAAGCTCAGTGCTGGTAGGAGTTATGAGCAGGGAAGGACGGGGGCTTCCTTTCATTACCTTTCCTTTTTGTGGGCCTGTGAAGGTCCAGGTCCTGGCGGGTACTGTGCCTCAACGTTGCATGACTAGCATGAGACAAATTACTGTTGTGCGGAGGAAGGGAGGCAGAGTGGGCAGGGAGGTGCCAGCAGCCATCCGCTTCCGGGAACGGCATGGGGCCACCAGCCACAGCATGCAGGCAGCCTGCCTGCATAAGCCCTGCTGCACCTCTGGCCAGGACTTGGGGGCAGGTTGTCAGATATTTATCCTGCATTTTGGGCCCCCCCCCTGTTGTTGGGGGGCCCATGCCACAGCACGGTTTGTTTCACGGTAAATCTGCTCCTGCACCTGACCATCAATCTCATAAGAGACACTGCTCCAGCCAACTTCTGCAGAATCAACCAGTCCCCTGAGAATTCAGAGACGCGTCTGACCAGAACCCATGCTCCAAAACTTTTTAGGTTCCCCATCACTCAGTATAAATTAAATAACTTTAGGAATACAGTATGACAATGAGCAAAATCCCATTGAAATCCATGGGAAAGGTCCCATAGCTGTCCATAGGGCCGGGATTTGTTATAATCAGCATAATACCAATGCCCCTGGGTGAGTCATCACCAGCCAGGATCAAACCTGGGACTGCTTGATCTTACTGAATGAGCCTCTACGACCTGAGCTAAAAAGACACACCTCTGTCAGCTGAGGCTGTAGCAAGTTCATCAATCTTTAGCTGGCCTCCCCACCACTAGAGGGGGAGAGAGTGCCACACCGAGCAGGCATAGCTTACATAAGGATTGGAATATCCATTTACATTTGCAGCTTTGCAATGCCCCTGAGGGAGGGCTGTGTGTTAGTAGCGATGCAATGTGACCAAAGGCCACACACCCGGAAAGCTTTGTGTATGTTTGGGCAGAAACCTTAGGCTGACAATAATATTTTTTATTTACTTACTCATTGCTCTTGGGACTGATTTTAAAATGCCACAATCAAACCAGAATGGACAAACTCCTCTACTTTTTTTCTACAAGTCCCCTCGTTCCCAAGGTGGTGTTAAAAGTCAAACAGCATCATGCTTACATAATCCTCATAGTGCTCGCGTAGCCTCACCCACTCCTGAGTTCTTATTGAGGACTCTTCTAACATTATCCCTGGAACCAGACCTGATCTCACAAGATCACGGTTGCCTTCTGCATCCCAGACCAGTTTCTGCTTCATATAGCTTAGTTGTTTCCTAATGCCACAGGAGGGATGCTGAGCGTTGTATAGAACATCCGTTTGAATAGCAGGAAGCCTTCTCCTAGGTACATCTGCCTTTTGGAATGGAAATATTCTCTTTGTGGTTACCACAGAAAGGTGTTTCTTGAGTTCAAGCTCCTAGTCATCTTGTTCTAGATGATTTGTTACAGCTGACACATCAAGGTTTTTCCATTGGTTCCATCAGAATTCACTTAGCGATTATCTCCACTTTCCATCCTAGGACTGCAGGTCGTTCTGTATTCTCCAGTCCTAGCAATCAGACTTTTAGAAGGTCTGGAACATTTGTGTCCTTAGATAGTGGATCCTATCACCCCTTGGGACTTTTAGCTAATGCTAACAGCTCTGATGGATCTTGCCTTTGGAACTTTTAGCTATCTGCTTGTCGCTTCATCTTCCTACGACAGTGGCCGTTTTGGTGGCAGTTTCTTCTGCGAGAAAAGTAGAGGAATTGTAAGTCCTGGTGTCTGACCGTCTGCATGCAGTTTTTTTACAAGGACAAGGTGTGCTGATGACCACACCCAACATTTTGTACCAAAGTGTTGTCGAATGTTCATATCAATAAGGCAGTATATCTACCAACATTCTTCCCTAAGCCCCTCACCCTGGTAAAGAGGAGGAAAGGCTTCAGTAATTGGATCTCAGGAGAGCTTTAGCTTTCTACTTGGATGGGACTACACCCTTTAGGTCGTCCTCACCGCTGTTCGTGGTGGTTGTGGACACGATACAGGGCCTTCTGGTTTCATCTCAAAGAATTTTGTTGTGGATTTCTGCCTGTATCCATTTGTGTTATGGCATGGCCCATATAACTCAGCCTTGCAGAGTGATAACACAATGTACAAGATCCCAGGCAGCTTCCACCACTATTTTTAGCTCAAGTGCCTCTCCATGTTACTTGGTCATGGATTCATACCTAATGCATTTATTATGCCATCTGCCAACGCTTTAGAGATGATGCCCAGTGTGGTCGGGTAGTCCTCCAATCATTGTTCAGGTAGATCCCGATCCCACATCCAGTTTGAACTGCTTGTGAGTTGTCTGAAGTGCAATGGACAGGTGCAGTCAGTCACCTGTTCTGTAGCTATTGTTCTTCGAGGTGTGTGGCACATGTCCATGACCCACCCTCCCTCCCCTTAATAGCAGAGTCAATCTGATAAGAAGGAACGGAGGGGCTATCAGGGGTGGCTCCACCTTTATAACACATTGCTGCAGCACAAAGCAGCCCAGGGCATATGTGCCTTCCCAACAGGTAAAGCTGAGGGGAAAATCTCCACACTAGTGCACAGGGCATGCACGCCCCTGAAGTGGGGTAGACATGTGCAACACATCTCAAAGAACAACAGTGAGAGAACAGGTGAGTAACTGATTTTTAGAGATCATCTGTGTCAGGATTAGAACCAAGTGGGAACCAGGACTCAACTGTGTCTCTGTCTGGATACTTGTCTGGTGCTCGGATAAGCATATCTATGTATTACCCCTTGCTCAGGGTTTGTAGCAAAGCTATATTTGAGCCTTAAATGTGGAGGTTATGTAATTCATCATCATTTTATTATTTGTATTGTGGCAGCACCTAGGAGTCCCCAGCCATGGAGCAGGACCCCACTGTGCAAGGCACTGTATGAACACAGAGACAAACAACAGTCCCTGGACCCAAATTGCTTACAAGCTAGCTTCACTGTACATTTTAAATGAGTTCCTTTTCCTTCCCATCCCAGGACTTTGTTATGGGTGTTTTAAAACAACAGTTCTCAGAAAGCTGTGTTTGGCTGCAGTGCTGATTAGCCATACACACTGAATACTGGTACCACTGCTAAGGCACAGGGCTCTAGTAAATAGCCTGGCTTGCAGGCTGGAGCCAGGAAGTCTAGCATTTGCAAATATTTAAAATAAATCCATAACACACTGTTAAAGAACAAAACTGCAAAGGGCATCCCAAGCACCAAGGAGTTCTTGTAAGAGGGCAGCTCTGCTCTGAAAAGTGACTATGTAAAACACAGCCCTCGGACTCCATCCAACTTTTACTGAGTCCATGGAATGTTCCCATTGATTTCAATGGAAGGTGGATTCCTACAGGGGGTGAAGGTCCCTGTAGAAAGCCAGCACAAGCTCGATGCAACTACTCCAGTGTTGCATAGAGCTTGCTTCAGAAGGTGGTGTAGCATTTGAGTTAGAAGACCTCCATTCTGTTGCCAGCTCTGCCACTGATCTGCTGGTTGACCTTGGGGAAAGTCACTTTCCCTCTCGGTTTCCCCTCCCATCTTTTGTCTCTACAGAATCTTATCTGAAGTAGGGACTGTTTCTAACTCTGGGTTTGTACACTGAATAGTTCCTAGGGGTGATACTGGACTACCCACAATCAGTGCTAATATTAACACTTAAGCTCATGAGTACACCTGCTGCTGACCCTTTGTTCAGAAGTGAATTTCACCGTCAGGAAGGATTCTTCACTGCTCAGTCCAGCAAATGGAGGCATAGGCGCTGACTCCATGGGTGCTCTGGGCTGGAGCACCCATAGAAAAAAAATAGTGGTTGCTCAGCACGCACCAGCCACAGCTGTTTGGCACCTCCCCCAATCAGCTGTTTGGCAGTGCACCCGATTAACAGATCAAGGCGGCCACCAAAGAGCTGATTAGAGGTGTCAACAAACAGCTGGCTGGGGGAGAGACTTGGGAAAGGGTGCAGAGCAGTGAGTGGGCGGGGCCTTGGGGGAGGGGCAGAGCAGGGGTGGGAAGAGGTGGAGTGGGGGCGGGGCCTTGGGGCAATGCAGGGGTGGAGCACCCTGCAGGGAAAAGAAAAACTCAGTGCCTAGGTACAGAGGTCCAGTAATCAGCCCCAGCTAGAACTTCCTAAGCAGGAACAGACCCTGAAATCTCCTTCTCTTTACATATCTACTGGTAGTAATTTGTAACCTGCTCACTGATTGGAAATTTTAAATGCATTAAAGAAAATATTTTCTTAAGCAAGCTGATTTCAAGTCAAGAATAGATGGATGCTGCACCCTGAGCTAATATCCAGCATGACATGGCTGAGCAGGTACAAAGATATTAATGTCTTTGCATTAAGGTGCATAGTAAATATGATTTCAGCAATATCATATGGACCAATTGGCTATTACGCTAGAGGCTAAATTTGTTTTTTATGTTGCAATAAATCTTACTTTTCCAGAAAGTCTGAGCAAATATTAAATCAGGCCACTTTTTTCCCCTCCGTTATTGATTGGGGGTATTATATATCAACTAACCACAAGGAGAGCGTGCCATAACTTTGATTGATTACCCATATATTTCTGGCACTAATTTTGTGACAAGTGCATGCTTTGCTACCCATCCTTGTCTGTGCTTTATATCATTGGCCTTCTCCCCCATCTGATTCATAGATTAAAAGATGGGAACAGTTTGATGGATGAGGTCTTTCTAGGTGACCTTCTGCCCAAGAAGTCAGACATGCTGCTGCACAGGATAGATAACAAGTATTCCCTGCCGCAACCCAAAACACTCCTCTTTGCACAAACCTGCCTGCAAAAACAAAATGAAAGAGAAGGGGAGAAAGAGATTAAGACTCTGCATGGCCTTAAGAAAAAAGGTCCTGGCAGGGTATTCCACAGATGACCATTAGAGGGCTTCTTGCATCTTCCTCTGAAGCAGCTGTTATGGGTCCCTGCCAGAGAGAGGATACCAGGCTAGATGGGTCATGGGTCAGGTCAACAAAGACCTCAACAAAGAGAAATCCGAGTAAAAGAAGCTGCTAACCCTAGAAGCAGTGAAGATCAGGGTCTTCAAATCTGACACGTTGAGCCTATCTCTGGGGGGGAGAACCCTTGATTTCTTGCAAAGGTGCCAATAGCAATTGTGGTTTGACGTTATGTCTACTCAGACAGTACACTGAAGCCACCGAGACTTTCTGATGCTGGATTTGTGGGGGGCCTAGAGCCAGAAGTATCCAAACCCCATCTCTAATCCCCAAAGGAACCCATGTAAACACCAAAAAGCTCATTGCCCTGTGTCCATGACTCCTTGCCATCCTATTTCTTTCTCGAAGAGGGAACCCGACGTTTCCTATAACTGTGTCACAGGCCTACTTGGAGGGCAGGCAGCCCTCCAAAGGGAAAATCATTTCTCTCTGTGGGTAATTTGGCCTCTGCTGTAGTTAAGTAATGGAGTGAAATGCTATTATAAATGTAACATAATTCAATATAGTCTCACAGTAGATTTCACTTTGGTGGGATGAATTTATCCCAGTTGGATTTCAAGGGCCATTCATTGCCTGCTCCTAGCAAATCAAATCAGCTCTAGATAATAATTTCAACAAATCTGCTTATCTGGCCTAAACGTTTGGATCAAGAGGTTTGCAGCTAACGGAATCAAAGCCATTGTTATAAAGCATAAGCAGGGATTGTGTGAAACAGAATGTAAGTGAAAGGCACGTGTTTGCTCAGTCATCAGAATTGCATTTCTGGGAGAGATCAAGTTCTTATTACCTAAAGATGCTGTCATAGTTCACATTGCCACAGGTCAAGCGGCACGAGACTGGCACCCCAAAAAGTGGTTGGAGTGGGGAACCGGCATCAGACTTCTGCGGTTCATTCAAAGTTCTGCCACTGATTCACTGTGTAAATGTGAACCATTGAACCTCCATGCCTCAGTTTCCACCTCTGAAGACAATATTGTTGTTCACAGAGGTACTGAACGTCTTTAAATGGGAGTGTATGGAACAGCTTGAGGTTATTGGATGAAAATCATGAGATAAGGGCAAACCATAGGAAAATAATTTTAAAACAGTATGTCTGGGATGGTCTAAGTATATTTAATCCTGCCTCTGTGCAGGGGGCTGGACTAGATGACCCCCAAGATCCGTTTCCAGCCTTACATATCAGTGATTCTGGGAAAGTGATTGTGTACAAAGGAGAGAGGAGAAGGAATTGGGAGATAGCCGTGGGGAAATTGGAGCTGGGGCTATGGACTTGATGATGTGCGAAGAAAATACATAGGGACAGATTCACGCCATTGGGGAAAAAGGAATGAATATGACCTCAAGTTAATTCTCTGGGGATGAATTCAGCTTATAATGTATCATGACTGAGCTGTGATGCAGAGATCCGTGGTATACAGGGGTGTATTTCCACTGAAGTCAACGTCAGCTTACCATTGGACCCAACATCTCTATTTGTCTTGGTCCTTGAGAAAATTGGACACGGTAGATATCAGTTTATTATCTGAATGTGCTTTACCAGAGGATTATATCCTGTTCATATAGGAGTGGAGAGGGGCTCAGACGCTCTATAGGTCCTTTATCTCTCCAGTGATTATGACCCTAGCAAGATACCTTTCTGTGAACCAACAAATCATGTATATTGACCAAAACTTTCTGGCTCACACAAGCCATGCCCTGGCTGGCACTGCCATGAGAAATGCCAGGCATTGAATGGACAATTGAAACCAAACTCCTCTTGGCTCTGGAGACAGATGTTCCAGCGCAGGGTTTGAGTTCAAGTGGTGAAACCTATGGAAGATGCTCACAGTGCCACAGACCATGCTTTGCCTGTTCTGTGGATAAAGAACCTTCAGTTCTTTGGCTTCCAACCAGGCAGTTTCCCCTGCACTAACTGTACTGTGATTTTTATGTTTTAATGCAAGATGACAATGTTGAAGGATTTTGGTATTTTTCTTGCAACTTGGCCAACTTGTTCTGTGGGTAGCGAGACGCATTCTGCACAATTCTGTAAGTGGGTAGAGCTGGTTGGAAGGTTGGGTTTTTCTGGACAAAATTTATACTTTTTCCCCAAAAACAAAATGTCAAAATAGACACTTTTTTAAAAAATGTAACCAAGCATTCCAGTAAGGGCAAAGTGTTCCATTTTGAGCTGATCAGAACGGAAGGTTTAGAGTTTTTCATTTCAAAAGAACATTTTTAGTTGAAATCTAGCTTTTTTTATTATAATTTACAACATAATATAAAAGGAAAAAGTTAAAATTGAAATTAAAAATTTTTGATTCTATCAAAATGGAACATTTTAATTGACCCACTGAGACAATCTTGTGGACAATTCAAAACTACTAAATAGTCCTTAAGCACCTTGTGGTATAGTGCTCTCCTAAAGTGTGAGCCACCGTGCTGGAATGCCCGAGTTCGCCAGTGGGAGATACAGCTTGCTGTCAGATGTATGTAAGAGGGAGCTTGCTGGGCTTTTTGCAGGAAAAAAATACATTTTCTGGGGGCTGCATCCCCTTTTCCCCACCAGTTACCCCATTTCTTTCTCTGCAACATCTCCTGGGAACATAGATGGCCATGCCATACCTCCAGCCATGCAAACCCTGTGACAATAACAAAAACTACAAGCAAGAAAGCTTCAGGACACACAATCCCCAGACTCCCTTCTTTAACTTCCAGGTAGACTCTGCTTCTCTTTGCTAGGTTACATTATTGCCCCAGAGCATCTGAAAAAATAACCCTGACAATCTGACCGACAAATTTTCCCAGGGGAGGATGCACACATGCCTCATAACTGCAAAGCAGTAACAGGAATGTTTTAATTAACATCACCCTTACTGGCAGTGTCAGGGGCCATCTCTCCCATCTAATCACCATAACTTGGCAGGAGGCAAACCACATCTCCCAGTGACTCTTTCCCGCTAGACCAGAGTTTTAAGCTGCAATCCCCTGTGATCACCTGAGCAGATCTACCTTTAGTCCAGCACCTGCAGTCCTGCTCTCTCGGAGACAAAGACAAGGTTGACCAGTGACCTGCAAGCTTTCACATAGGAAAGTATTATTTATTCAGAACAAAAGCATTACAGAGAAAACATATCTGAAAAACAATAGAAAGCTTACAGACTGGTCTTAGCCTATCAGTTGTCACCCAGAAATCATGGAGACCATGACAGATTTCAAAGTCCTTCAACTCTTCTCACAGAGCCTGTCCCTCTGGTCAGTCTTGCAACCATCAGCTCTTGGAGAGTGTGCAAATTCCTCGCCATGTCAGTCCAGAGGGTCACTCTTATACTGTTTTCAATTCTTTGTTTGCCAGCCTTTTGAACCAAGTCAAACTAGTCTATGCAGGAGGTGAGACTTCTCCAGTCTTGTTAACTGCCTAGGGAGTTGCATTAATTGCCTGCCACCCAACCGCCTCCCCAGTGATTTCAATTCCTCCAGGAAATCCTATAACTCCCTCCATGGAGATGCTACAGGCCTCTAGCAAGAAGTAAGCTAGAGAGAATCACAGAGACAGAGTGGAGGGCTTCTCTGAATTGGACGCTGAATAGGATGAAATTCAATAAAGACAAATGCAAAGTACTGCACCGAAGAAGGAATAATCAATTGCACAAATGCAAAATGTGAAAATGACTGCCCAGAAAGGAGTACTGCAGACAAGAGACAGGGGGTTCTAGTGGATCACAAACTAAATATGAGTTAACAATTGGAAAAAAAAAGCAAACATCATTCTGGGCTGTAGTAGCAGAGCTGTAAGCAGGATACAAGAAGTAATTCTTTCCTCTATGCTCAGCACTGATAAGGCCTCAACTGGACTGTTGTGTCCAGGTCTGGGCACCACACTTTGGGAAAGATGTGGACAAATTGGAGACAGTCCAGAGAAGAGCAACAAAGATAATTAAAGGTCCAGAAAACATGAGCTATTGATTGAAAACATGGATTTGTTTAATCTGAAGAAGACTGAGGAGGGGACATTACAATAGTCTTCAAATATGTGGAAGATTGTTATAAAGACGAGGCTGATAAATTGTTCTCCTTATCCACTGAGGACAAGACAAGATGCAATGGGCTTAAATGGCAGCTAGGGAGATTTAGGTTAGACATCAGGAAAAACTTCTTAACTGTCAGAGTAGTTAAGCACTGTAACAGATTACCCAGGGAGGCTGTGGAATCTCTGTCGTTGGAGGTGTTTAAGAAGAGTTTAGACAAACACCTGTCAGGGACGGTCTAGATCAGTGGTTCTCAACCTTTCCAGACTACTGTACCCCTTTGAGGAGTCTGATTTGTCTTATGTACCCCAAGTGTCACCTCACTTAATAACTATTTGCTTACAAAATCAAACATAAAAATACAAAAGTCTGACAGCACACTATTACTGAACAATAGCTTGCTTTCTCATTTTTACTATATAATTATATATCCCCTCCACCCACTTTCAGATGGTTCAAATCCAGTGCACAGGATTTAATCAGCATCTGCCAACTTCAGAAGGGGTTTTACCGAGACAGGGCATTTGCATTGCATGAAAAGAGTTGATCTCTAATTAAACTAATATCATGTTTTGAGTTTCCACAGTGATAACTGGGAAGACAAAATATCCAACCCCCAGCAGGAGGATGGAGCAGACACTGGTCACAGAAGGAGCGGTGCCCGTCTTTTAAAAACTCTTTTGTTCCGGGTGCAATGGAGAGTTCAAGGAGCAAAAGTCCAACTACAGAGTGTTGAGCTGGAAGCAAGAAATTCCAGGCTGACTTCCCTACTGGTGTAAATCAGTGTTGGTTCACTGAGGTCAACCAAGCGCTACTAATTTACACCTATTGAGGATTTGGTCCTTGGAATAGGAATGGGCAAATCTGACTACAGCCCGGAGCCACAGTGAGCAGACCCGGATTTGAATTTTGGACAGTTCCAATCAAGGCCTTCAGCACAGGTGCCAGTTCTGAAAAGAAGGTAGACATGCCAGCACAGGGCCTGTGCAGCACAGAAGCCAGTCATCAGAAAAGGACGTAAGTGGGACTTGGAGGATCTGGCTACACAGCTTTTTGGGGTGAGCGTCCCAGCCCGGGTCAACAGCCTTCAGCTAGTAGGGCTTGGGCTAGCGCTCTAAAAATAGCTGTGTAGACAGCATTTAGAAGTTGTGGCAGGAACCTAGGGAAGAAAGGGGCTTCAGAGCCCAAGTTCTAGCTCAAGCTGCAACTTCAAAGGGCTTTCTACACAGCTGTTTTAAGACGACAAGCACAAGCCTTGCTACCTTGAGTCTGTCTGTCATAAATATAAAGGGAAGGGTAAACGCCTTTAAAATCCCTCCTGGCCAGAGGAAAAATCCTCTCACCTGTAAAGGGTTAAGAAGCTAAAGGTAACCTCGCTGGCATCTGACCAAAATGACCAATGAGGAGACAAGATACTTTCAAAAGCTGGGAGGAGGGAGACAAACAAGAGGTCTGTGTCTGTCTGTATGCTTTTTTTGCCGGGGATAGACCAGGAATGGAGTCTTAGAACTTTAGTAAGTAATCTAACTAGGTATGTGTTAGATTATGATTTCTTTAAATGGCTGAGAAAAGAATTGTGCTGAATAGAATGACTATTCCTGTCTGTATGTCTTTTTTGTAACTTAAAGTTTTGCCTAGACGGATTCTCTATGTTTTGAATCTAATTACCCTGTAAGGTATCTACCATCCTGATTTTACAGGGGTGATTCCTTTACTTCTATCTACTTCTATTTCTATTAAAAGTCTTCTTGTAAGAAAACTGAATGCTTTTTCATTGTTCTCAGATCCAAGGGTTTGGGTCTGTGGTCACCTATGCAAATTGGTGAGGATTTTTACCAAACCTTTCCCAGGAAGTGGGGTGCAAGGGTTGGGAGGATTTTGCGGGGAAAGACGTGTCCAAACTACGTTTTCCCAGTAAACCCAGTTAGAGTTTGGTGGTGGCAGTGGAGATCCAGGGACAAAGGATAAAATTAATTTGTACCTTGGGGAAGTTTTAACCTAAGCTGGTGAAAGTAAGCTTAGGAGCTTTTCATGCACGTCCCCACATCTGTACCCTAGCGTTCAGAGTGGGGGAGGAACCTTGACACTGTCAATCCAGGCTGGAAGGCTGGCTCCAAAATGCTATGATGACATACCAAAGTGGTGAATGGACTTTGCGCTGGCCCCTCTGGCAAGGTATTGAGCCCTCTCCTCTCCAATTGAGAGCCCCTGAAAGCACTTTCCAATGTTACCAAGTCTCACAATTCAATTGTGAGTCTCATGCTATCTGATGTTTTTTCGAAAGCTCCAACTCCTGCCATCATGTTAGTAGCTGAGAATCTCAGCTTTCAGGCAGCGGGGAGGGAGTAAGCGTGTAGCCCCGTGCAGAAAAGCTGGAAAATGTGAACCAGGAATGGACATGTATCAAAGTTGCTGCCCCAGAGCGCCCCCTGGTGGCCAGATGAAGTGCTGCAGCAACTTTGCCTCGGTTTCCCCAGTGTCTGACCTACTCTGTCCATAGGAGTGACCTGGCCCCCCCACCCACACCCACTTACAGAGTCCAGCCTCTTCCAGGGCCTCAGAGTCTTTTACCTACATCCAACAAAAATATGAAAACAACCAAACCTTTGGCCTGGTCAGGCTCAGAATGCCAAATCTTTCTCACAGCAATGCCTCAGCCCCTACTGTCTGCCCTCACATCCCACCCCATGGTCTTGTGCCGCAAACAACCCCACTCCCCAGGCACGCTCCTCCCTTCCTTCAGGAGCTGGGTGGGCTGCACAGTGTCAGTGTTCCTGTCTCCAGGCCCCTGCCAAGTCCTCCGCCAGCCAGCCAGCCTCTCTGCTCTATGTCCCTCTGTTAAATGCTCCCTTCAATCCAGGTGTAAGAGGGAGAGGCTAATTGCACTCCAGACTGCTGGTTAACCCTTTCCAGTCAGGGACAGGGTTTCCATGCCCCGTCACAGCCCAAAAACCAGAAAGCAAACACTAGAATGCCAGACACGTGGGTGTGTGTGTGTTTAATCTAGTGGTTTTCATGCCAATCTCATGACTTTTTAAGAGCCTGATTCGTGACTGTTCACATGGAAGGTGAACACCATTCAGGATGCTGCAGAAGACGTTCTCTCGGTTGGATTCCTAAGTAAATCTTCTCTTTCAGCAAAAGGCAACCTTTTATTTTTAATGTTCAAACCTTGGCTAGGAGATATCTGGATCTATGGTGTTTAAGGCTACATCATTAATGGAGCAAATACACGTCTATATACTTCGTTAACGACAGCAATTTACAACCCATCAAACAGAATTACACTGAATAATATTTAGAAACAAATTCTCTAGGGCCAGTGATGTAAAATAATCAAACAGTGGAACAATTGTTAGTTTTCGAAGTCCCTGTTTTGCTATATTGGATCAATATATTTTTTAAATCTTGTTCCAGGCAAAGAAGAACATCTCCTCAGGGCAGCTCAAGCCAAAAAAGATGTGAATATTTCTTTACTGGTTGTTCTAAATCTTTGATGACAGGTAACTTATTTTTTTCCATAGCACAATTGATTTTAAGGCCATAGGCTGCCATCTGGACTCACCTCCTGGCTAACATAGGCTAGAGAATTTCAACAGGCAGCATAGGTGCTGGGTGCTGACACACCCACGGCTTGAAGTGCTTTCTATGAAGTACAGGGTTTACAGTTTGCTTCAATGGCTCTCAGCACCTCCATTTTAAAAATTGTTCCAGCACCTCTGCCCAGCAGCAGGCATGTCTACACTGAAATAAAAGATTTAAGGTAAAAGACAGACATGACATTAACATCTGGTTTTCATCTCCATATAGAAACAAGTTAATTTTCTTAAGACAAAAGCATCTAGACAAAATGGCCTTTGGATGGAAATAACGCCACGAACTTTTTCAACTAGCTGGATATTTGTGGGCAGATTCTGATCTCTGTTAAACTGGTGACAACCTGAAGTAATCCCATTGGCCTAGAGAAGAAAAAAGCCTTACCGTTTCTGATAGCTAAAAATGATCCTTCTTTGGTTCAAGGGACAAAGTTCAGTGTTTCTGAAGGACAAAGGACCTCTCCATGCCACATTTTAAGTTGAGTAGCTGATGAGATGCCCATTGTCTTCAATAAGGCTATTTACCGGGTAAGGGCACGTGGTACTCAGTATAAGGTCAGGAATCCAAATCTAGTCCGGCATAAAGATGGTAGAATTGGACCCACTACATATGTGTGTTAAAGTATGATTACAGTACACATTCCTTAAGACGGCATGTAGAGTACATACACGACACCTGCCACCCCTGCCCCAGCATGGGTATAAATAGTGGTGTAGAGAGAGCATCACTGCTTAGGTGAATCAAGATACCCTACACCGCTCTCAACACACCCAAGCATCACCTCCCCCACCCACGGTGCTATTCCTTAGCAGTTTACTGTCCCACTGGAGAGGCATAATGGGAACATGAGAATGAAGATGAGGACGATGTCCCACTGGCTCCCCACTGCCTGAACCTTTCCTCGCTGAAGTGAAAGCCTCCAATCGTGGGGAGCCGCGGGAGCCTTTCCCCGCTGCCGCTCCCCACTGACACATGCACTACACACTGCAGCGTGGACACAGCCTGCCTTTCGCTGCGGCCTGTTGCTACACATACGCAAGCAGTCATGCGATAAGAGGGAGGGTAACTGGTTAAAATATAGGAAACAAAGGCTAGGAATAAATGGTCAGTTTTCAGAATGGAGAGAGGCAAATAGTGGTGTCCCCTGGGGATCTGTACTGGGCCCAGTCCTATTCAACATAGTCATAAATGATCTGGAAAAAGGGGTAAACAGGTGGCAAAATTGATACAAAATTACTCCAGATAGTCAAGTCCCAGGCAAACTGCAAAGAGTTACAAAGGGATCTCACAAAAGTGGGTGACTAGGCAACAAAATGGCAGATGACATTCAAAGTTGATAAATGCAAAATAATGCCAATTGGAAAACATAATCCCAACTATACATAGAAAATGATGGGGTCTAAATTAACTGTTACCACTTAAGAAGGAGATTGTGGATAGTTCTCTGAAAACATCCACTCAATGTGCAGCAGCAGTCAAAAAAGTGAACAGAATGTTGGGAATCATTAAGAAACGGATAGATAATAAGACAGAAAATATCATAATGCCCCTATATAAAGCCATGGTACGCCCACATCTTGAACACTGCATGCAGATGTGGTCGCTCCATATCAAAAAAGATCTATGGGAATGAGAAAAGGTTCCCAAAAGGGCAACAAAAATGATTGGGGTATTAGCTCCCATATGAGGAGATTAATAAGACTGGAACTTTTCAGCTTGAAAAAGAGACGACTAAAGGGGGATATGATTGAGATCTATAAAATCATGACTGACGTGGAGAAAGTAAAGAAGGAAGTTATTTATTCCTTGTGGTAACACAAAACTAGGTGGTCACGAATGAAATTAACAGGCAGCAGGTTTAAAACAAACAAAAGGAAGTATTTCTTCACACAACGCAGTCAACCTGTGGAACTCCTTGCTAGAGGATGTTGTGAAGGCCAAAGACTATAACAGGGGTTAAAAGAGAACTAGGTAAATTCATGGAGGATAGGTCCATCAATGGCTATTAGCCAGGATGGGCAGGGTGGTGTCCCTAGCCTCTGCTTGCCAGACGCTGAGATGGGAAACGGATACTGGGCTCGATGGACTTTTGGTCTGACCCAGTCTGGCTGTTCCACACACCACTGACAGTGGCATGCAGCCTGGACGTCACCGCACTTTAAATTCCCTCAAATCTATTTGGAAGAAAAAGAAGGAAATCTCACACTTTGCTCTGTGAAAGACCACGAACCAGCCCTAACTCCCATGGAAGCTAATGGCAAAACTCCCATTGAGTGAAATGGGAGTTAGGGCGGGCATTAAGCAATTTGAAAGCACGGAGCAAGACCAAAATTATCGCCTTCCCTTTCCAGTTTCCAGGAGCCTGCAGAGCTTTGGAGTGAATGAACAGTGGGAGGAAAACCGTAATGTTCTCCTGCCACAGCGCGTCTCTCATGGTACAGGGAGGTTTAGTTTAAAAAAATCTAATTGTGGCTCAGTGTCTTTAAAAATATAAAAGTACCAAAACTTCCTCGCGAGCTAAAGCTACTCATTGACATGGCTTGCCTGCTAAGGGTTTCCTTCTCCCGTCGTTTTAGCAGACTGGTGCGGAAGATTATAGAGCATGCCTGGTTTCACACCAGAAGCCGGGAGAGGCGGGAAAAAAATTACCTGTGTGATTCCAATTAAGGTAAATTAACAGGCCGCTCAGTCTCAAACCCACGGCATTGATCAGAAAACTCAGTGGTCTCGTGATGTCAGGCTTTTTCCCACGATTGACACTGCCGAGTTGATGATTGGTCAGTACAAGGCCGGCGGAACCTGAGCTTCTGGTTCTGTTTGGGTGCATGCCCCCAAAGGCTGGATAGTGGCTGAACTTTCTGAAGCTGCAGCACTAGTGAGGAAGGATGGTGCAGTGATTAACATGCGAACCTGCAATAGTTGGGTTCAACAACTTGCTGGGCCACAGATTCCCATCTTCGGTGAGTCGTTGAGGCTGGATTTTTAAAGGAAGTTATGCATCTGAAGATGCCGCTAGGTGTATGTGGGCTTTTAAAAAGTACTTAGGCCCGTAGCTCCCATTGAAATCAACAGGACTCAGCTGCTTCTGGAAATGCCACTATGCGTCTATCTGCATCTTTAGGCACCTAAACACATGATCCTTAGATACTATGCCTCCAGTCCCCATCTGTAAAATGGGGATAATAGTGCTGCCTGCCTCCGGGTGGGATTGGGAGGATCACTGCCCTGAAGATTGCAAAGCATAGATACAAAACACCGTAGTCAGATAAAAGAAAAGGAGGACTTGTGGCACATTAGAAAATAACAAATCTATTTGAGCATAAGCGTTGGTGACCTACAGTATCCGATGAAATAAGCTGTAGTTCACGAAAGCTTATGCTCAAATAAATTGGTTAGTCTCTAAGGTGCCACAAGTCCTCCTTTTCTTTTTGCGGATACAGACTAACGCGGCTGCTACTCTGAAACGTAGTCAGGTACTTGTGTTATTTGCCAGCTCTACGGTGTAAGGGAGAGTAAAGGAGTTTTGCTGCATGAGCTACCTAGGCCAGAGTATAGCAGGAAACAAGCATCCAATGGCCACCTACTTCCCTCTGTGTGCAGGGCGAGGAAGGGGATGGAGAAACCAGTCTGAACTGGCATGGACGTTGTAGAGGCCAGCAGCAAATTACTACCACCTCCCCTGGAACAAGGCAAAAGCAACGCAGGAAGTGTGACTCCAGACTGTCTTGAAAGCACAGTGCTTTCTCGGGTGGTGCGGTTTACCTATTGTCCTTTGCTCAGGGCCAATACGATGCACGGAGCCCGGGAGTTTCATGGGCCTCGGATTTCTTGTGCTTTGCGGCGGGGGCGGTGCTCAAGCTAGGGATTCTATGGTGGCCTGTAGGGATCAGCAAATGAGATTCCTATCCAAGATTACCAAAAATTTGGACCTCACCTCTGCCCCAATGTAGCGAATCTTTGTGTCTCAGCCTTTCTGGGATGTCCTGTCACTCTGCGATTCTGCTCTTCCACCAGCGTAACTCCATGCGCTTGAGTGGACATACAGATGCTTTACGTGAGTTCCAGAGAGACGGGAAGCGGACAAAGCGGTTTCAGTCGTCCAGTCCTTGGACCAGATTCTCAGCGGGAGACTTCAGTGGAGCTTTGCCATTTTCCACCAGGCAGGGTTCCGGCCCCCTTTCGTATGTAAGATGTAAAAATGATCGTTTTGGTTAACTCTTGTGTTGTCTCCAATTAGCTGCACCTACATGATTTGTTCTGCTATAGCCTTTGTTGCATAGCTAATTGCACATTCAATAAATATAAACACAAAGATAATTAGCTTAAATCAGCTAACTCAATCCACCACGAACATCTGTTCAATAACAGGGAGCATGCAGGTTTCCCAAAATTATTTTTTTTTCTTGTTGCCAATTCGGCTCTTAAGATAAAGTTGTGGGACGGGGCATCTGAAAGATCTGTAACCATAGCAACAGATGCCAAAATAAATGCTATTGGAGCGCCAGATAATTCTGTTTAATTCTACTTGAGTTCTGTTTCTCGCATTATTCCAGAGTAGCCGTTAATAACATTTTGACATTCCCAGTGCATACATCTGAGAATTAATAAAATATTCACTTGCAATGGTGGATGGTGAAAGAAATTGACACTTCACGTTCTCACCAGCTTAATGGTTTTAACGGATGAGGCCACTACAATGTAGGGTACTGAGTGGCTCAAGGAGACTGGTTATGAGGGTCATGGCAGCTTTCACCACCGTGTAATAGATTTACTGTGGCATAGTGCCTCCTTGTGGGAGGTGGCTACCATCCATTGTAGCATTGGTGTCATTGCTAAATAAAAACATCTCCGTGAAACCAGAGAAGAATCTGATGCATGTGTGGTGGTATTGAGAAACGCACTGCTGAGGTCTCAGTCCAATTCCTAATGGATAATCCAGGCAAAAGCACCACAAAATCTGGAAGTCACAGCCCAGACACCCTGGCCTATCATGACCCATTCTCTTTCTGTTTTTTTGGATACAAACAGAAGGTTGTTTCCCACATTCTCTCTAGGCAGCTCTTACATTTCTTAAATAAACCTTGCATTGCTGTTATTCTGCTGTATGTCACAATAGCTATTGAAATCTTAGTCATGTAATATCAGGGTTGGAAGGGACCTCAGGAGGTCATCTAGTCCAACCCCCTGCTCAAAGCAGGACCAATCCCCAACTAAATCATCCCAGCCAGAGCTTTGTCAAGCCTAACCTTAAAAACATCAAAGAAAGGAGATTCTACCACCTCCCTAGGTAACACATTCCAGTGTTTCACCACCCTCCTAGTGAAAAAGTTTTTCCTAATATCCAACCTAAACCTCCCCCACTGCCACTTGAGACCATTACTCCTTGTTCTGTCATCTGATACCACTGAAAACAGCCTAGATCCATTCTCTTTGGAACCCCCTTTCAGGTAGTTGAAACCAGCTATCAAATTCCCCCCTCATTCTTCTCTTATGCAGACTAAATAATCTGAGCTCCCTCAGCCTCTCCTCATAAATCATATGCTCCAGCCCCCTAATCATTTTTGTTGGCCTCTGCTGGACGCTTTCCAGTTTTTCCACATCCTTCTTGTAGTGTGGGGCCCAAAACTGGACACAGTACTCCACATGAGGCCTCACCAATGTCGAATAGAGGGGAACGATCACGTCCCTCGATATGCTGGCAATGCCCCCTACTTATACATACCAAAATGCCATTGGCCTTCTTGGCAACAAGGGCACACTGTTGACTCATATCCAGCTTCTGGTCCACTGTAACCCCTAGGTCCTTTTCTGCACAACTGCTGCCTAGCCATTCGGTCCCTAGTCTGTAGCAGTGTATGGGATTCTTCCGTCCTGAGTGCAGGACTCTGACATAAAGGCACAGCTGTTCGGGAGGGTTACATGCAGTACTGTCATGTTTTGCATTGTGATAATCTCAGCTTTCATTTGTAAAGAAGGGGCGTTTCTAGCCTTCATGGCTGTGGACAAAAACCAGGAAATGTGTGAACTGACTGTACTCTAAACTCTCAGAAACCAAAAGAGCAAATAAAGGAATTCCCAAATTTATGAAAAATATAAATCTCTTGATTTTTAAGCCAATTTCATTACTGTGGGGGCTTGATGCATGATTTCTGAATGCTGAGGATGGGTGATCCTTTTATTGAGCCATCACTGCTATCAAAGCTAACCTTTTATTTTTATCTTTTAGCTCGAGATTTACTGCGTTTGCAGTTATTGCATCTTATATCAGTGTCTTTATTTCATTTGATTTATTTCCCTTGCTTCGAGAAAAACTGTCCACTTCCAGGAGAACTCTGGCAGCTCAGGAGTATGAAGCACATTTATACAGAGTCTCTCTGTGTATTAGATGATTATGTTGAGCTCTTTGTAGCAATAGACTTTCTTTGAGGTTTTTAAGGTCAGGCTTGAGAAAGCCCTGGCTGGGATGATTTAGTGGGACAACTTGTGGGATAAAATGCTTCATTACAGGTGTATGGGCACCAGAATCTGACCCTACGTACCTAACTACGGTTGATGCTAAACACTCAGTGACACAGTTACGGCCTGCAATACATAAGTGAGCTAAAAAAAGTCGGGGGCAAATTTTTCCCTGGTGCATTTTCCCTGAAGTCAACGATCTAGCACCGAGGATGAATTTGTCCCAATATACAGCTATGCTGACTATGGATGGGCATCTTTGTTTTCATAACTAAGAATAGTTGAACTGCTCCTGAAAAATGAATTGCCGCTTATCCATAGTGGGCCCAATTCAACTCCTACTGAGTCAATTCATATTACCTCCCACAAGTCTGGATGCTTATCAGATGTAGCCATACCTTCTGACTGTTTAAAATTGGACTAGAAATCTGGGAAACAGCCTGTCTCTCAAGCTCTTCTGTCTTTCTAGTTCTAGACTTGGCCAACACTAAGAAGTGAAAACAATCAATGTGAGTTAACACATTCTCTTGGATGCAGGGTCATAAGCAGGAACTGAACAGGGAACCTATAACACGAAAGTCACAGACTTCTCTAAAGAAGCAACTCTGTTTGTCACAATATATAATTAGCAGTTTAGTAGCTGGGCCAGCCACTAGTAGGAGACATGACCTTTTGTTGTAAACCAACTGGTGTTATTGCCTAAGCATTTAAGAACTTTCAAGATTTGAACTGGACTCTAACAGGGCCTAATCAACACTCAATGTGTCCATTGAGTCAGTAGGCGTCGGATTGGGGCCACTATGGATAAGCGGCAATTCATTTTTCAGGAGCAGTTCAACTATTCTTAGTTGAACAAGAACTAAAAGGGCAAATCATGGATAAGGGCTGGTGCAGGGACAGAGGGGAAGTAATCTTCAGAGCTCTTTAGTCACCCCACTGTGATATTCAGGCAAGCTTTTAATTAGAGGACTCCGCACCTTTTTCCTACGACGTGTGTGTGACTAGAGACAAGAAAGTGAGGGACAGGAAGACTCTATTTATTTTCCTATTTAAACAGAACTGTGGCCATCCAAAATTACAAGCCATCTTTTCAAAGTGTTGAAAAGCTTTCAGGTCCGTGACTCGTTTTTCATGGCCGTGCATTTGGTAGGGCCCGAGTGATAACGTAATCAAAGAAGATGCAGTTTGCTCAGAGAGCTAGCAATTGGCAAGCCAGCCAAAATGATGTTTCCTCTACAGATTAAGAGAATAACTGGAAAGGAAAATAATACAGCAATTAAAATTTATTTCTCCTCTTTTGAAGGTACTAACAAACCATATTGTGGAGTCCTGTCTCTTTAATGAACGCAGCCTTTTTTAATTGCTCCGATTAATCTCGTTCTATGTAGGTTGGCTCATAAAGCAGACACACTTAGGCATTGACACTGGCCTGGACCTGACTCCAAGATCCTCTGCTACTTCCTGCCTCAGGACTGCCTTTGTGGGCTCCTGACAGGGAAGGTATAGCTAGATTGGCTTCATTGAAGATGCAAACATTTTCAGTAATTTAGGATCTGGCTCTAAGAGACTATTGTCTGGATTGCACTCATCTTCATAAGTGAACATTAAGGGAGAATGGGTGGTCTGAACAGGGTGAAGCCCTTCCAGAGAAGGGAAGAAGTTATTCAAGTAACCACTGCCCTTGTTCTCTGAGTGAATAATAATAAATTGGTCAAACACTGTCCATTAACTTTTGTGTGAGAGAATCTTATATCGTATATTATATACATGCACAGGAAATTAGGGATTTGCCTCAATCAAAATCTTTGTTTTTTCTACCTTTTTTATGAGAAATTAACCACTTTCATCGGAAAAGTGATTTTTATTAGCACTATTAGCAGTTTTTAATAGCTTTTGGTTCCAAATTTTCAGGTTGTTGAAAAGGCAATTTCCACTGAAAATTGCAATGACAACCATTTTTTTTTTAGATTCCTGATTATATTTTCTACAGCTTCATGCCTCAGAATGGCCAATCCAGCACCTTTAGCTAGCACAGGAGTCGCTAAATAAGAAAATGAACGGACCTAGCTTACACAACTCAAAATAGATAAGCTGCCATCAGTACCAGTAATTAAGCAATTGGATTTTTTTTTCGTGATAAGGATCGAGGATGAATTCAGGATTTCGTCTTTGAGAGAAACAAGTTGGAAGGGGAATAGTAATGAACAGCTTGGAAACAAGGTACGTTAGAGACAAAATAAGACATGAGGTAACTGATCTGAAATTTGGTTCAAAGAGTATTTTCCATACAAAAAAAATCAAATAAATGAAAATGTCATGGTTTTGTCTCAAACTTTTCATGGATATTTTTGTTTAGTCGTCAGTTTCACCAAATAGGGGAAATGGTTTCATTTTTTTCCCTGCCCCCCACCGTTAGACAGAAAGAGCAAAAGAAAAAAATGAATATTAGAAAACTGTGTGTTTCGGGGGAAGAGTGGAGGTGAACAAAAAGAACCAACATTTTCAGGTGTTGAAAACAAAAAAAACCCAATTCAACTGAAACCACTTTATGCTGATACTATGATTTGGCTCAAAAGCACACCACCTTCAGCTGCCAGATTCCAGCAACTTGGAACCACCAAAGAAAAGTCATCCGCCCCCAGAAAATCAAAGTTCACTGCCTTGTAAAATTCTTTGCTTGCCCCTGAAACCCCCTTCTAGCCACTCTGCGTGATCTGACTACTCAATGGTTTGATACATTATGGAGAGGCCTAGGTCCCTATGTCAATCTAGTTAAAACCATTCGTAAGAGCTTTAAACTTTTCCTGCAATCGCTTTAAGTTTCCTAATCATAGCAATCCACAAGCTACTGTACTGTTTTCAGAAAGGCAATTTATCTTGGAATTAGGCTGCCATCCTCCTTACACAATAATTTTTATAAAGCACCCAGTATGAACTAACCATTCTTACAGTTCAATTTCCCAGCCATTATTATATAAAGAAATATAATCTCAGTTCAAATGGTTTCCATTTTCTTAACTTAAATAATTTAAAGAATGGGGCATGACTTTGCACTACATCAAATAGGATGTGATACCACTGCTGTGTAAAATTATAGCCAGCATATCAACAGACTTCAGTGTCACCAGTTTTCTTACTGAAATGAATGCTTGCAAGAGTGCAAAGAATGGGCCCCAGAATGGTGTAACGGCTGTCAGTGTTGATACTCTATTGGCAAAATATGTGCTTTAGTCCTTTGCCGATTCGGGGCATAGGTGACCTACACTTTATGAGACAAGGTATCTCTTCATTATCCTGGGACCAACACATCTCCAACAAAACTGTACACACTACATTCAGTGATGATTTTTCACAACCTAGCGCGACAGAGCTTTCCCCAACGAATTTCCTAGTGTAGACCAGGTTTACGTGATGTAGGGGTGGTCTGGAACGATGAAGGGACAATGAATATAAAACCTTACAATATCAAATTTATGGTCACTTTTTCTGGCCACAATTGCACCTAAATTTGAAAAGAAAACATATAGAGCTTCCTGAATTATCTTTCTAAAAAGGTAAAAATTAATGGACAAAGGGAAAAAACTGTTTTCCAAAACTTTGCAGTGGTTCCTTTAATGCAGGGGTAGTCAACAGACGGCCCATCGGCCATAGATGGTCAGATGCTTTCGAACGGACCCTGAAGTCCTCTGATGTACTTATTTATATCATTGTTTCATTATTTTCCCTGGAGTCTGGACCTTGATGATACCTTGACCAAGAAATTTGGCTCGTTGCAAAAAATAATTAACTACCCATACTTTAACGTATCATGTACCGTATAAATATCAGTTTTCAGGACCATTAGCCTGCTAGGCTTTGGCCTCCCCATTTTGAAGTAGGCTCCAGCTCCTCGTTCTCAGCATCCTTCAAAAAAAGGAAAATGGCTGGTGCCAATTTGTGCCTTCCATCCTGAAGCATACGGGCTAATAACTCAGAAGAAGATATTTCTCTGCTTCTTGCGCAATAATGAATCAAATGAAAACAAATGGTTACTGAGAGAAAGACAGTGTTCCATTGTCCTAGAAGCAGATGTTCCAGATAAAAGATGCTTTGCTCTCCCTGATTGATACTGGATTGGGAGGGACACAGAGAAAAGAGAAGACAGACAAGTGCCTACCCGAGTGTATGTGCCTGTGATTTGCATCGCACTGTGATCAGTCACAGCTTGGGAAAGAATGGACAGGGTTTAATAAGACCTGCTGCTTTATCATCCCTCGTGAGAGGAAAGTGAGAAGAGTGGGGTGGTGAAATCAGAGAATTCTGCACCGTATAAAAGTATCAAGAAAAGAAAAAACACAGGGAGGACCCGGGAGGTGTTTAGGATGACATCGCCCGTGT
Source organism: Chelonia mydas (assembly GCF_015237465.2). NCBI lineage: Eukaryota > Metazoa > Chordata > Testudines > Cheloniidae > Chelonia > Chelonia mydas. The sequence goes on along the minus strand of NC_051259.2, from coordinate 13,600,174 downwards.
AATAACACCATAGGGTTGATTGTTAGCAGATGGGAAGAGGCAACTATTTAGTTTATGAATGAGATGAGGCCGTCAGAAACTGCTATTGTCACTCTGAGCCAGTGGACTGTATAGTTGATAAAGTGCATGATTAAAGAAGGGGACGTCGAGATCTGGAAACAATTCTCTATCTAGATACAGAGCCATCTTTCTGGTTGGGCTTAAATCAATACACAGTGCATGTGTGATGTACGCAGGGCTGTGTATGTGCACAGGGCAAAATTGCAAAAGTTGGGTGCTTAAAGTTATCCCTGACTATAATAGGTGCTCAAAGCCCAATAGTCCAACAGAACTTAAGACTGAGCTCTTGTTGATTCATTGAAAACTAACACAAAACGCCTTATTAGAGGAGTAATCGGGGGGCGGGTGTTAAGGGGAATATCGCCTTTGCTTATCGTAATACTCTTAGACTTGCACATTGTCTTTGGATTTAGTCGATGAAAGTAGAAGGAATACCCAGGAATCTCACACAAGCACGTTCAGATCCTCTATTGACTTTTCTACTTTCCCCACTCTAACTCTGTGCGTATTTTAATTACACCTGCTCTGAGAGGGACTGAGAATTTCCTGCAGGTCTACAGAGGAACTTGCCACATCCACTCATATGTGACAGATAGAAATTAAGAGTACACTTTAGAACTTCTATAGTGGGTCTAGTTTTCATTTGGCACTTCTACCCCTCCCGCCAAAAGAGCTGCATTGTACTGAGTTACAAGTGCATCCTGGTTTTAGCTTTTCTTTGTCGGACTGTTGATTTTATTGGCTTAAGCATTTAGAAGCTAGGGTAATTTACTGTGATCTTGGGGCAAGTGACTTTACCTTTCTCCGGCTCAGTTCCCTTTCTGTGAGATGGGGATAATATGTTTGATCCCAAATCAACGTATCTGCTTAAACTGTACGATGTCCAGGGCAGGGTCTGTCTCTTGGTGTTTATCTCACTGGAGCCCTGAACTCAGCTGAGGTTTCTGGATGCTAACACAATACAAATATTCAGTAATAGCAATTACTACTTCAGAAGTGTTTCAAGAATATTTCCAAAGTACAAGGGTTATGCAAGAACACTACTAAACAATAAGCCATTACTGGTTTGAGCGTTGGCCTGCTAAACCTAGGGTTGTGAGTTCAATCACTGAGGGGACTATTTATGGACCTGGGGCAAATATTGTGGATTGGTCCTGCTTTGAGCAGGGGTTTGGACTAGATGACCTTGCAACCTTGATATTCTATTATATGATCTCTTAATTTTTTTTTCTTTTTAACTGCAATGTTTGGCCAAGAAATGCTCACCACTATCTTCTCAATACCCCCAAAAGACAGACAGAGATGGGACAGAAATTGTCAAGATCAACACTGCTCAGCTTTGACTTCCTTAGCAAGAGACATTCAGCCTAGCTAATAAAGCCTCGTAATGTTGTTGTACACATTGTACAATTAGGGAAACTGAGGCAGAGAAAGGTGAAGGCCAGATAGATCAAAAGCAGTTCTTTTACCAGAACAAGGCAGCTCTGGTCACGCAGGGCTGATTCCTATCGTTGCCGTAAATTAGGAGTGACTCTGGAGAAGTTCTCCAGTGTACAAGTTGTGTGAGATCAGAGTCTGCCCCCAGTTCCCTGCTTTAAGCGCATTCCCTCCTTCAGATTAGTGCTCTCTGTTCCAGAACTAGTTACAACGACGTATATGACGGGGTATGCACACTTACCGAGGGCAGAGTTTCCCTTCACAAGTATTTAGGTACCTAATTTCCATTGAAATCAATGGAAATTAGCAAGCTAAATATTTTTGAGGATCTAGGCTTAGATGCCTGTTAGCTTATTTCCCCTTTACCTTATAGACCACCCAACCCTGCTTTTGAGGCAGAGTTAATGGTGTATATAAACAAGTGGCCACCAGGAGGTGCTTCACCCGTGGATGAAAGTCAGTCCTTTGCACAAGGGCCTATATGCAGCGTCAATCCCTCGAATGCTCATTTTGCACTAGTCTTCTGCAGATGGGTAAATTTCACCCTTTGTAAATATAGACTGCTTTCATGGGGAAGCTGTGAGTTGCTTTATCTGACCAATACTTTCTGTTTACTGATATAGAAAAATTTTGCACCATGTACGGAGAGAAAAATGTCTAGACAAAATAAGAACCAATCTGAATTTTCAGTGAAAACACCAACCAAACCTTAACAGAGGTTCAGAAAATCAAAGTTATCCTTTTCCTTTAGGTTTTTATCTTTTAAGATGTTCTTCATTTCAACAAAATGCAAACTCACATGACTAACAATGGGCAGGCTGGGAACCTGCTACTTTAGCTAATTGCATCACAACGGATATGGGGCAAAACTCCCAAGAAAAAACCTGGAAGTAAGGAAGGAAAGAAACGGTCCATCCCATGATCATCTGATTTCTATAAACAGAACATGTATTTCCTCTGTATTCTCCAGGACTAAGCTGAACTGAGCTTTTTCTCACCACGGGGTATTGAACTACTGAGGCTTCTACAGGGGATATTGAACTACAGTTGCTTCAGAACTAATATTAGCCTAGGTAATAGCAGTTCTTCTTTATCTCAGCGTTAGTGATTTTATAGCAGAAGGTTTTAATAATTCTAATCCCACTAGAGATCAAGATATCTGAAGTAGCAGCGGAGTTGTATATTTATTGATTTCCCTCGGTACTTAGCAATACACTTTCTGGGCTCCCTAACAACGCTAACAGCATGAGTAGTAATCGATATATGGGATTCTCAGATATTATCCATATGGGATTATCAGAAATTAATCTCAATATCAAGAAACTGGTTTAAATAAGAGTAAAAATTTTTATAAAAAGTTGTAATTCCTTTTATTTACCTTCTGATATTAAGCCTTCAAGGTGCACAGGGATCATATTTTCAAATTTTCTTCTTCAACCAAGAGGGCCAGAAACTTCCCTGTTTAAAAGAAAGTCCCATGTAATTCCATGACTACTGGCGCTGAGGATCCAAGAAAAATACCAAATATGGAAGGATCATGACAAAAAAATCACAAAAAAGCAACACTGTGTTCTACACATTCGTGCATTTTCTTCTCTACGTGTAGAAATATGAAAGCTCACAATGATATATTCCAGACACTCTAATGTCACTTCAAAGTATGTAAATGGACAGTCTTCTGGATCTTTCCCCCCCTCCCTTTCAGTAGGTTATTTTAAAAAAGTAGCACCCAGAAGGCTGTAATAGCAATGAAGAACAGTTTAGAGACTATGATGTTTCCTTCCACGAAAGCTAGAAAGATTAATGCACCTGTCTTCCACTCAAGACTTTGCTTTTTCCAGCTCACTATACACTCACTAAACAGCATATACAGCAATTTCTTTATCACTTAAATCACATCCAGTCAAGTGGCTGGAAATCCCCATGAGATGGTCCCATAATGAACTTGGTTCTTTCTGCTTCTAGTTGACGATGCAAGTGCTGGACGGACATCCTACTTTGTGGCATTTTTAGCACTTATGAGAGTGAAGTTACTACTTGAGACCAATGGGGCAGTGAGGCCTAATGGGGGCATTCATGCATTGCCGTGTTAGCGAACGCTTACTGGGGCACTGGGGGTGGGGTGGCGGGGGCTACCAGTGTGGAGGAGACAATGTGCTCATTTTGAAGGAGGGTGGAGGAGAAGGAAAGTAATGCCTTGTGTTGCTCAACAGTGATTCAACTCCTTAATTAAGTAGCAGCAGCTGCTGGATCTCACGGTGCATCCCTTCTTCAGCGGAAAGGCTGGGAGCTGTGACATGGAGACTAGAAAGGCTAGAGAACAGAAAGGAGGGACATCTGGGGCCCCTCAGGATTATCTAAGGGTCATGGAGAGTCCTATCAGAAATTTGTGGATGATTGGTGGTAAAGTAGAACATGGACGTTGAGTTAAGGTTATTTAACTTTGAGTACTAATTTCCTGAATTTCAAAACTGGACGTGTTTTATTTTATTACCTTTGAATTGCCACTCGTTCAACACTGCTGTAATTTACTATAATAGGTGTGTTTATTACCTGAACTCTATCTTCTTACTGAGGTTATTTATCTGGAAATGTATTTATTAATGGTATTCAGATTGTTTGAGATAGCAAGTATGAGTGACAGCGAAGGAAAGCTCCTTTATTTAGGATTTCTGACACAATATTTTGACAGTCTCATTTAGGGAACACGCCATCAGCTCAGATGCAAGACGACTGTTGCGCCCTTGTGGAGAATATCCAGAAAATTAAGGGAAATTATAGAGAAACTTTGCAGGTCTGAACTCTGCGTTTCACTGTGTAGCTGCGCAGCATTATACGATACTTGAAATGCATACGGGTATGGCAAATACCTCATAATGCTTTGGAACCCAAACGTGGTTCAAATAATAACCTTCAAGCTCTGAGCAGGCTCTTAGCATTGAGAATGGTTTGTCATTTTTACTGTCGCTCTCTGTTTACTGTGGTAAACAGTTTACTATTAATCCATTCTATTTTTTACCCCCAGTCATCTAACAGACCAGGATTACATTTAGAGGCAAAAAAGCATGAGCCCCGTCTAGGGTGGCAGATTGCAGCGGCGACACATGGTGGGGAGTGTAATGAGGGGGGTCAAGTGACCCCTTTCAATTTGCTTCTTGGCTTGTACTGGCCATACTTACACAGACTGAGGTTGCTCACTATCACTGCTGAAGCCAGATGCCCAGACTAGAGTCCTCACCCCACTATCGGCATGCCTACATCATCTCTGGCATATATATGAAAAGAAAGGAGAACTGGCTCCCAGAGACCCTCTCATTTCAATCAAATTAAAGGGGAAAAAATCCAAGACTTTTTAAGACAAAGTTGCAATCAAATCTTAGCATACTACATTGCATATTATTTATTTATTATTCATGATCAGGTTACTATGCTGAAAGGGGTCACCAGTACAAAAGTTTGAGAACCACTGAAGAGATAGCACATCTAGATAATATTGATAACAAATACTGGCCAGGTGATAATCCTACCCGCAATACCTGTCTCCGTCTTTCGATGCCTAAATGTTGAAAAACTTTTGAAACCTTTTTAAAATCTGCCTCTCAAGTTCTTCAAGAACTAATGTAAACAGAATAAGAGAGATACGAATATATACATAACAATAAAAATATAAATGAAAAATTTGTTTTGAAAGGATTTTTTTTCCAAAAAAACATTTTAAAAAAACCCATATTTTTCAGAATTTCCATTTCAAAATATTTGATTTTGCTATGATCTAGAAAAGCAGCTTACTTAAGTCGTGCATATGATTTTAGTGTAGCCCTTTGCAGATGGGTGAAATTTTGGCCTAAAACTTTTAAAAGAGTTTGTAAACAATTAAGGACATTGATTAGTGCTAAACTTTTCATTCTGTACAACGTAGTTCAAAAGCTGTTTGTATCCATGGCAGAGAACAGTTTTTCACGCCTGTCACACGACTAGGTCCCTTCATGCACCCAGGCTGTTTTGGGAATATAAACAGGACCTTGAAGCCATTCTTATGGATTGGTTTTGGCTGGTTTTCCTTTGTTTTAGTTCTGTGGAAAATGCACTTTGCCCCGTGTTGCTGATTGTGCCATTCTGTCTCCCAGGCTCTCTATCCCTCCTGACTCAGGATATGCGCATCCACTGATGCAAATAGTGCATTTTCCCCCCGCACCCACTGATGCAAATTGAAATAGGAAGCATGGGACATGTGGCCGCACAGAGAAGAGTCACCTGGAGGTGTGATGTACATTTTTAGCTGCATTTGTTTTAACCAGGACCGATGGAAGGGTCATAATTTGACTATAAGCCCACTATTGTGGTGGTAATGTGCACAGTACAGCGCCACAGAGAGAGAGAGAGAGAGGGGCTCTCTGAGTGAAATCCGGGTAGGTTTCTGAATGCTCCTATAAGGTCAAAGGTATTACACTATTACACCAAAGGGATCGTTTACATCGTCCTCTACTTCAGATAGGAACGTTGGTCTACAGTATTTACTGTTAAGTCAGGAAAACACTGTCATGGGAAAAGCTGTTGTAACCTAAACACATCCTGCGTGTGATGTTCCAGCTAATGACACGGATCAATTAGAGAAAGATATTAATTAGTCTACTCTTTAGCCTTAGCTAAGGGCCATGTGGCTTTTAGCTCATGCATCAAGCTTCAGAGATCCCAGGTTCGATGCTGTTGGTGTTACACTTTGATCGATCCAGACAGAAAAGCGTCATTTCACGGTCAATAAGATATTCTCTGAGCCCTAAATTTTCATGTCACTAGTAATTTTTGAGTGCCCAACTATAACCACCGACACAAAAAGATGTGAGGGCTGGCGAAAACGCCTTGCAGTGACACTTAAGCAGCTCATACTGTTTAGTTTATCAAAAAGAAGATTGAGATGTAAATTGATTACAGAGTATAAGAATCTTCCTAGGGAAAAACTATCAGACCAAAAAACCCGAAAAAACTAACAAAGGGAATGTGTTTACCTTGGGATTTTCAAAGTAGGCTATGGAAGTTAAATGTCCAAATCCCAGTGGTCAGATCAGGGGACAGGAATACAGGAGCTGCAGTAAGAGAGCTGTGAGATAGTTTTTAGAACACAGGACTGGGAATCCCTGATTCTGTTACCCTTGGCTCCGTTTGTATCCTCAGGCAACTCACTTATCCACCCGCTCAGTGTCTCAGTCTGTCTGTGAAAGATGAAAAAACCTGTATATATGTGGAAAAAACCTAGAATCTATTTGCCACTCAGGGAGTAATACACATTAGGAACATGTATAAGAAAATTAAGGCTGGATCTTACTTGTAATGAATTATCACCAATTAGCATAACAATATTCACCAAAATGGCAAGGGGCAGTGTCTGATAATTATGTACTTGGAGACATTCAATAAAGGTCTCTATAGTCTGGTTATGAATTATTTATAATTCATTATTATTGTATTTATTTTATAATTTGAAGAGAGCTTTCAGAAAGAGAAGTACCAGACTAGCCAGAAAACTTTATTCTGACAAGTGCATTAGTATAAATCAAGAGTAAACTGACTCCAGGGTCAATGAGATCTTGCAAACAGAGGTCTACAAAAAGATTAGAGAAAGAGGTTTAAAGACAGAAGAGACCATTATGATTTTCTATCCAGTAATTCCTGCTCGAATTGTTGAAACACTTTTCTCGCTTATAAAGAAATCTAATTTTGACATAAAGACTGCAAGCAATATTGAAACCATCACTGGAGAGATAGATAGGGTAGGTAGGCAGATTCTGTAAAATAGAAGTAATGATCGTTACTTTTCTTTGTGAGGCAAATATTCTGAGTGAAATTCACACCTCTGTATACAGCCAGGCCAAGACCTAAGAAGAACTCAGTCCCCGCTTAAGGATTTCGGTATTGTATTGATAATCTATACAGAGGTGAATTTCTCCTTTAGATAAGCTGTTGCCAGCGGGGGAGTGAGGTGGGAGGAAGTTTTGTTTCATGGTCTCTGTGTGTATATAATGTCTTCTGCAGTTTCCACGATATGCTATGCATCCGATGAAGTGAGCTGTAGCTCACGAAAGCTTATGCTCAAATAAACTGGTTAGTCTCTAAGGTGCCACAAGTACTCCTTTTCTTTTTACGAATACAGACTAACACGGCTGCTACTCTGAAACCTGTCCTTTTGAGATGTATCAGTGAAAAGCAATATATAAGAGCTAAGTATAATAAGAATCACGTAACACAGGAAACTTCAGAGAGAGAGAGTGAGACTCTGACACAGACAGACTGAGGCAGGAGCTAGAGAGTAATGCTTATGGGCCTGAAGATGAGGAGATCAGAACAGAGTGTAATCATAAAGTAGTACCTTTAGATATGGACTAAGATGTATTAAGTTGCAAGATAACAGGCCTTAGCAGGATAAGTGAGCCTACCCGCTTTCCCTAATATCATACATTTAAGACTGGGAACTGTTATCACACCAGTCCACTGAAAGATAATATTTGAATATCTGGGATGTATGAAACAGAGCTGGGAAGGATTACATAATGTCACTAAGGAGATTCCCGTTTGTCAGGTGACACCTGATAGTCAGCCAGGGATGCTGGGCCTGAAAAACAAGACTGGATCATAGGAACGATCCGCCGCGCGTCCTGCAGCTAACAGTGGCAAGAACCAAATACCTAGGAGAAAGATCCCATAAAGCTGTTGGTTAACATTTCTGGCATAATCTGCCCATCGAGGCTATGTATTCTTAGCCCCTCCCCATCGGTTAGTGTTTAGTTTAAGTTCTGATACGGGAAAGAGGGTTTATACTCCTTATAGTTTTAATGCTATCTAAGGTAGATTTTTCTTATTATTCATTCAACCCTTTTTGAAAACCCACTAAACTTTCTGACTTACTGATACATGGTGCCAAATTATGAATATATTTTCCCCCTGTATCTACTAGGCCAGAAAAGACGGAAACAGAGGCGTTGTAGCCTGCAGCCTCAATCCATTCCCAAAGTATCATAGTTTCCCAATCCTGACTTATTTGCTTTCCTCCAAACAAAGCTGCAAGATAGGTTCACAAACTTTCCCTAACTCTCAAATTGCATCTTAACCTATGGGTTTCTCCGAATATTTCATGGGCCTTCTGATCATAATTGTTTAAACTGAATAAATTTGACTACATCCACTCAATTCTCCCCTCACCACGAAACCCGGGATTACTCTGTTTACCTTTAGAGGACCTTTAGTTTTCCTCCATAACAGAGCCCTATATCCTTTCACTGTCATCTTCCAGAACTTCAAGAAGGTAGTGAATGGCCAAAATCCACCTGCAGTTGATATTTTGGGGAGCAGGTAACTTGTTTCTAGCCCCATTTTGGAGAGAGAATGTGGGGTTAGAATCAATTTGCACTGAGTTCGGTTGGGGAAATAGACAAGCTTTCAAAGCTCTTGTTTAGGCAGCAGTGGGACAAAGGGAAACGCCTCAGATTCTAGTACCTGTAAACTTCCAACACTCTGGGGCTGTTCCCATTCTAGTCCTCTGGATTATAACTCACTAGCCCACAAGTCTGCTTAAAGACCATCTTTCTTCTCCCCGGCAAGGCTTGTTTGAAGATTGGAACTGTTTCACCCGGTTCCAATTGCCAAGCTGAGGCCTAGCAAAGACTATACTCTCGCTCTGATACAACTTTTCACAGAGAGCAGTAAAGACAGATTAACTGAAAGATTTCTAAAGAGACGTATCTTGATGCCTATTCCCGAAAAACCCTGTTTGGTGAGCTAGAAGGAGGGAGAGATATTTCATTTGCAAAGAGTCGAAGCAGAATTCAAATTAAGTTGAACAAGTGGAATTTTATTAAATCCTGTTCTCTGCCCGTCCACATGGCTGCAGTGCTTCCAGCCCAATCCCTTACATTCCAGGCTTTCCTATAATTCCCCCAATAAGAGTCTGTCCAGAACATGGGCCGTCTCACTTCTTAAAGCATATCAGTACTGAATGACTGTATGTACTGACATTTGGCTGCCGAGTTCCCTTTTGACTTTCTTTCATTTCTTGTATTTAATAAATGGTAGTTCACTGGAGTTGAAAGCTACTATTCTTGGCAATGAAAAGGAGAAGAGATTTTTCCTATGTAATGAGAACTACAGATAGACACAGAAATGGGAGTAGTTTTCCAAAGGCTACTTCATGCGCGTGTGTTTATGTTCGACCAGAGGCAATGGTCTTCATGGAATCCTTGACATTTCCAAACAGATATATGTGCAGTTATCGTATTTATTTATTATGAACTACTGCAGTATCTCAAATACAAGCTTTGCTACCTGTGGGTTCTTCTTAAAAGTGATAACTGGAGCTTTAGGATGGGTTTTTTTCAAAGCGTTAGAAATCAAGGGGAGTTCCGTGTTATAAACCCCATAGGTGCCTTTGAAAATCCCATCCTTAGTCCTTATACAATTTACGTCTATACCTAGGACAGTGTGTAGAGTACAGAAAATGCACACCCAGCTTGCATGGTTATAAATAGCGGAATACATAGTGAGGCATGTTTTAGGGGAGTAGCGAAGACTTTTCTACATGCCTGAATCCCTAGGGTATATACCCTCCATGTGTTCTCCACCTGCCAAAGTAGTGTCTCCCATGTCTACAAAGCTGTTTTTAGCAGTGTATTGTCCTCCTGCCTCTCCACTGCCCGAGCCTTTCCACACTGTCGCTGCTGGAGTCTTTCACTGCAGTGACGTAGCTACGTGTGTAGTGGCTGTACTTTACATGCAACTATAGCTGTGGATATAGCCTAACATATGGCCGAAGTTGGACATGGAATTGAAACATGACACCAGAGTAGAGTTGGGAATAGTTTGTCCATTTCATTAAGATTTTTTTGGACATTTTTTTCCCATCCTTAATCGGGATGAAAAGTTGAAATTTCAAAATCCAAAAAATATTCCAGTCAGATCACTTGAAACATCCCGTTTATTTAATTTCAAAATGTCTAATTTTTTTCAAAAAAGTGCTGTATTTAGCATAAATTTTTAAACTAAAAGTCGTTTCACACCCAAAAAACATTTTCCCCCTAAATTGTCACAACAGGCTCTTTCAATAATTCCAAAACATTTTCCTAATTTTTTGCAAGTAGAGAAATCCATTTGAATCGAGTCTTTCCCACCAAAGGTTCCACTTTCGACAAATCCGCATTTTTCAATGGAAAAGAACATTTTGGTGAAACAATCCCAACTGGCTCTACACCAGAACTACTTTCGGGTGTTCCAGCTCACACAGGCTCATGGCTAGTTAAAATGTGCTATTGGCAGCTATGGTGGAAATTGTTTTGACTGACCAACCACTACCGAGTACTGAAACTGAGTAGCAGAGTGCCCTGTGTGTACTCACAGTATGTGTTCATTTCTGATAGCTGAATTGGAAAGAGTTCAAATTGGAATGCAAATTTTTTATTATTGTTATTTATTATGTATGTTACAATACCACCTAACTGAGATATGGGGCTCATTGTGCTAGCCACGGTACGTATACATAGTAAAAGACAGCTACTCCTTCGACGAGCTTAAAATTTTAATAGACATCAGAGAAAAAGTATGAGAGAAAGGAAATATTGTCAAGGCCATTCTGTAGATAAATAATTGAAGCACAGAGTAAGTGATTTGCCAAAGCCAATAAAGTGAATGGAAATTGAATCTACAGTCTCTAGAGTCCTATGCTGCTGCCTTAGGCACAAGCCTATTTGACAACCAAGCGTGTGGCTGAGACCAAACCAAAATCCTAGACTTGAGCCACCTCGGCCTTTAAGCCCATTCAAAGCCCGATCCAGAGCCAAACTGTATAGTTTGGAGCCTTCGGTAAGAAAAATCCCAGAGTTCGTTTTTCAGTCCATCTAACTAAATCCTCTAAGCCAGTGTTTCTATAGTTTTTTAATATCAGGGACCTTAACTGTTGTCAAGGACATCTCAGGCACCGGCTTTGGCTCATGGACGACCGTTGAAAAACAGTTGATCTACGCTACCTCGTTCCTTGTTACTTAGGGATTTTTCACATGTAAGCTCCAAACGGAAATCTTGAGTGTCCTGTTGATCCCCATCCCTAGCTGCAGACAAGGAGAAAAGCAGGAGCCTCACAGCCTTGGGATGATGAACTCCCAGATGTTTCTCCCTGGCCCCATGAGTTACAGATAACGTTTAGGGATCTATTATGCAGGTCTGAGGATACATATACAGTGGTATAGTATATGCTCACCTTTGCTCTCCACTGGTGCAGCCTCTTTCCTCTCCTTTTTGGAGTTGTGGGGCCCACTCGCAGCACTAGCGTTAGGTTGTTCTTGCACGCCCATGGCCATCCATAGTATAATACGGCAATTTGTCAAGTGTAGAGTGGGGAGTATTGATCTCCGGTGAAGCACCAGATACTGGCTATCGCTGGAGACAAGATCCTGGGCTAGGTGGGCCATTGACCTGTTCTGATGTGGCAACTGCTATGTTCCTATATAAAAATGGATCTCCCCAATGTTAAATGGAGAGTGGCTGAAATTCCCTTTAGAGTCATTAGGCAATGACATTCCTGCCTGCGCCCTGTAGAAAAAACAAAAAGTGTTTTGCATTATAAATATTACCGTTTGTTCGAGTTGGACAATTTATATCTGGCTCGAATATCATGAAGTGCATGGGGTATTTGGATCTTCATTATCTGGGCTATGTTGAGCACGTTCAGCTTGGAAAAGAGATGAGTAAGGGAGACTATAATTGAGCTCTGTAAATACATGACAGATGTGGGGAAAGTAAATAAGGAAGTGCTATTTACTCCTTCTCATAGGTGGGCTCACCAAATGAAATGAATACGGAGGAGGTTTAAAACTCTGCCACAGAATATTGTGGTGGCCAAGACTATAAGAGGATTAAGAAAAGAACTAGATAAGTTCATGGAGGATAAGTCCATCAATGGCTACTAGGCAGAATGGGCAGGGATGGTGTCCCTACTTTCTGTGGATCACTTGATGATTATCTGTTCATTCCCACTGGGGCACCTGGCATTGGCCACTGTCAGAAGACAGGATACTGTGCTAGATGGACCAATTATGGCTGTTCTTGTGTACTTTCTGCTACGAGAAATTCCACTGAAATCATTACAGCGATAGAATCTGACACTGTAACACATATTCAGATTTAACTTCATCGTGTTTGGGGAGATTAGAGCTAGGGTGTGGGGCAGGTTCAACCAAGCAGCTAGACAGGAGAGGCATGTATAGAGAGAGAGAAAGAGAGATGTCTAGAGACAGATAGATATTTTTCCACATACCACTAGAAATTTACATTGTAAATTATTTGCATAAGAAATAGCACACTCTGGTCATTTAAATACAAAAAAGAGAGCGCTAAGGTATTAATGTTGGGTTCTGAGTTCATCATGTTTGTGCTCATGCACGAAGAACATTGTCTATTTATTCTGGTTGCCAGTGACTTCAGATTACTGCCTCAAACCACAAGAGCATGAACTCGGCAAGACTCCTTCTTAATAACTGTGCAGAATTGTTCTGCAAATGAACAAAAATAATGTCGGTCTGACAGGTTCAGATTGGGCTGTTGATGAAGGTGTAAGCTGGGAAGAGCGAGTTCTCTGATAAATTCCAGCATCAATTGACAGAGCAGCTGGGAAACAGTAATAAATATATTCTCTCCTTTTCAGTGTGACCAGTTATAAATATGAAGCATCAGACTCGTTCCATTCCAGCCTGAATTGAGTGTCTTATCCTAAAACTATCTTATTTTACGCTTCTGCCTGCTCCACTTTATTCAGTTGCAAATCATCTTCCTGGTAAGATCCAAACATCGGCCTAATCCTAATATTCCTCTTCCTTCTTGTAAGTTTCTTTCTGATGTTTTTTTAAACAATGAATTGAACGACTGAATTCATTTAATTTTGTTATTAAGGTAATGACTTCGTATTTCGATTTTGACTTGGGAGAGATTCATGCTGTCACAGAAAACTATCCAAAGAAAAAGAATAAGGGGGAAGAAAAGAAAACCTCACGCTCTGTAAGTAGCTGAATGTAGTCTCCCTCTTTTTTATCCTACTGATTTTATTTAAGATAAAATAGTCAAGAAATAGGCCATACAACCTGTTTGGACCACCCCCGCAGTAGAATAGGGAAGGGAGGCGTGGCTGGTGTCGTTTTTAGCAAAAATAGTCTCTGAGAATTTAAGCCCTGTTAAATACCGATGGTAAATCTGGCTCTTTGTTCTTCAGTATACAGTGATGGGTTCTGCAAATTCCAGAGATAAATCAATGGATATTCCAGTTGTCATGACGTCTTCTGCACAATCTTGTCTACAACATTCATTCATCTCAGCATTCAAGGTTTTCCTATCTCAGTACAATTTTTTTAAAAAAAAATTGTTTACCTTTTGCTGCTTCGAAGGAAAAAAAGACCAATTCCCAGGGGACATCTTGTCGCTTTCGAAATTTTGTTCCGACAGGGTTCAATTTTAACCTTGAAAAATGCAAATGTGACAGTTTGTATTTCACCTTGAATGCTGTTGGAAAGCCAATGTCCAGTGTCCTGAGCAATCCCCATTCATTTCTCTAGTTTTATGAGGTGCACAAATAGAAACCACCAAATTCGTGTGCATTTGTACTCCACACAACTTGCCTTAAGGCATATCTTCTAACTGAAAAACCCGGGGCCTGATTCTCCCTGGCCCTATACCGTGTGTGATCCTGCATGTCTGTGAACAGTGGGTCTAAAATAGTATCAAATCGCCATGGTAATGTTCACCTTCATTTGCTCAGCTGTAATATATTCACCCTCCCCATGGTTCAGCCTCTTTTTGACCAGGTGATAATGGCTGCAATCATGAGCAAGCTTTGAACCTGCTTCAGCACCAAACACCGACCAACGGGGCTAAAAGAGTTCAGGCTGTTAACTTGTTTGTGGTTTAGCCACGAGCTTTTACACAAGAAGAATCAGGCCCAGTATTTGTGGAACAGAGATTTTGTTTTGTAGACTTGTGACTCCATGTGAACTCTGAAGGAACTAAAAAGAAAAGGAGTACTTGTGGCACCTTAGAGACTAACCAGTTTATGATGATCTTGCCCGAGACCAAGGGGCGCAAAGTGCTAATATCTGTTGTTGGGGTTTGGTTTTCCTCTGCTTTGCAGTGTATATGAGCATTTATCCCTGTGCAAATTTTGTGAAAAACATTATCTTTCTGGTTCGGTGTTATTCTGTATCTGGCATGCACCCATTTTGCACAGGTGTAGCTAATAATAATCATTAATAATAAATTATTATTAGATCTTAAATAGATGGTCACACAAGCCGCAAAGCAGGGGACAGGAGATTCCAACACTCAGTTACGCAGTACAGACAACGCTTAGAAATTTATTGAGCGTCTCATGATATTTGTCTCATCCTAGCTCCTGGAGGCAGGTGACTAGGTAAGAAACCCCCTCTCATATTTTTTTAAAACTAACTTTTTAGCGTGCTTGGTTGCAAAGAAAATGTTGAGAACATTGTTCAAGTACACCCAACCATTTCAGAACCAAAAGACAAATATAACACTAATCAACATGTCTTATTGTTGTAAAGCTCTCATGCTTTTTAAGCCAAATCTCATGTTTTTCAAATTTGAGTTTGGCAATTCTCTGCACTGTAAAAAGTGCATTAATCCCAATGTAATTAATCTCAGTGTAATTAATCCCAGTGTAATTCTGGATATTTGGTCCAGATTCCCCAATATAGGTTTAGACCTGAATTCCAACAGAAAAGCAAAAGCGTCTTTGTTATTCCTTTATAGAACAGAATATTTGAGCAACAGTTAAGACCAAATAATTACAGGCAGCTATATAGCGATACAATTCAAATCACCAATATAATGGCTCCATAAAATTGCCTATGTTTAGGCATACACCAACACATTATTCCCATGGCTAATGAGTACTTTTTAAAGAGCTATAACTTTCCAGGCGTTCATGCATTTCCTGGATTCATAGCCATTTAGTAGATGGCTGAAAAGAGCAAGAGAACTTGCAGTCAAAAGAGACGAAAGGGAGAGAGAGGCAAAGGTATGCCATAAATGTTTAGAACTGAGATAAACAGATGACCGTTCCTATAAACATCATTTTCACCACTTTTTCACCACTCCTGCTTTCCAGGCCTAGTCTGGCGATGAAGGAGGCTGATTTGAAACAGAAACGCATTAAGGGGTACTTGTGGCCTGAAATTGTATCCCTCTGTGCCATGGAGTCATCCATGGTAAAGCAGGCCTGCTGGGCCCCTGTAATGGAAACTTTACACTGAAATCCAGGTTAAAAAAGAAATTGGGGTTGGTGATATGTTAGGTAGTGCTGTTCAGTCTGACTCCCTGGCTAGGCTTGGTCTAGGGAAGCACTCTTAGAGATGTCAGTGTTGAGCTGAGACCGCTGGTATAGTCCTTACAGAACTGACATTATGTAAGGTTTTGGGTGTTAGCCACAATATTGGCTAAATTGAAGCTTGGATGATTTACACTCTGCCCTCTTGTATCCTCCCAGCTGGACAAGGGATTCATCTTCATTTTTTGCCCTAGCCTGCACTATGACATTGCGACAGTGGCCTGAAATAGTTATCAGGCTCATCCCCCAGTAGTTGCTGAAATTATTCCTCTATGGGTTTTATGTAAAGCATTCTGGAATGAGGGAGGAAGGACCGACTACTACAGCCAGAAAAGTAATAAAACGAATTCCTCAGCCCAGTGCGGCAACAGCTCCAAGGGATTATCCCCCTTTTCCTTTCAGTCCTTCTTGCTTCACAACTTTCTGCAGGAATCTCTCCTGCCGAGTTCACTGAGCATCACCACCCATGGAGGCCCAGTTGTCCCCAGCAGGTTCCCACTACCTTCTCCCAGAGAACTTCTTGCTGCTTCTATGCCTTACCGCTGCAGCTGGTAATTGAACAGGTCTGCCACCCATCCCTGACCCGAGGCCTCTGGCTCTTTAAGGGACCATACTGTTACAGTGCCCTTATTTGGCTTTAGGCAGCTGCCTTACACAACATCACTATATGTACCTTTTTGTAACTATATTAAATTTTCCTGTCCTCCACGGTCCTAGATTAGTCAATATCTTTTTCTCTCGTGGTTAATTTATGGCACGGGGCCCTGATCACTAATTATTTTTTAATGCTATGTGCTGTTTCCTTATTGAATTGCCGATATATGTCTAACTATGCTTGTCCTATCGCCACAGCTGTAAGATAAGCGATGCCTCCTTCATGAGAGCCACTACCTCATTGAAAACACATGCCCAGGAATCCTGCGGAGAGCTCCGAGGCATTCCGCTGAGGCTTCCGACTGCTGATGAGAACTTGAATGTTTTTAAACTCTCCAATTTGACTAATTGAAAATAATACCACATTTTATTGGTTTCAGAGGCAGCCATCTCCCTTCAGGTTTATCAATAGATTACTTGCATAATTTGGGCTATTTTCTCCTGTTAGACATATTATATAGAGAGAAAAGCACACAAGTGCATGTATAAATAATGAAGATAATAGGTAAGGGCAGGGGAGGGAAATATATATTGATTTGTATAAGAATATGCCGGGGTATCTCTCTTGCTAGATAGATTCACCAATCCCTAGCCCTTTTCATCAGTCGATCTCAAAGTGCTTTACAAAGGCAGTTGCTGTCATTAGCCCCATTATACATATGGGGACACTAAAGCATGCGAAGATAAAGTGATTTGCCCAAGGTCACCCAGTAGCAGAGTCAGGAATAGAGAGCACGTATCTGTCTGATTCCTGGGCGCACTCCCTATTATCAGAACTTTTAAAAGAGCTGGCTGAAGAGCTCACGGGAAAATTAATGTGGATTTTCAATACGTCCTGGAGCACTGAGGAAGTTCGAGAAGAGTGGAAGAAAGCTAACGTTGTACCTGTGTTGTAACAGATTAAACAGGATGATCCGGATAATTATAAACGAGTCAGTCTGACATCGATTCTGGGTAAGATAATGGAATGGCTGATACGTGATTCTATTAATAAAGAAATAAATGACTTTCATATAAGTAATGCCAATCAACTTGGGTTTATGGAAAATAGTTCCCGTCAAACACACTTGATATCTTTTTTGATGAGATCACAAATTTAGATGTAAAGCTAATAATGTTGCTGTAATATACTTGGATTTCCGTAATCAGTCTTTTTATGGCATCCCACTTTGATTAAAACCGAAGAATGATATAAAATCAACAGGACACACTTGGAATGGATTAACAGCTGGCTGATTGAGAAGTCTCAAAATGTAATTTTAAAGAGGGAATCATCATCAAACGGTCTGTTTCTAGTGGGTTCATGCAGGCATCAGTTGTTGGCCCTACGGTATTTCACATTTTTATCAATGACCTAGAAGAAAACAGAAAATCGTCACTAATAAACTTTGCAGATGATGAAAAAATTGGGCCAGTGATAAATAGTGAAGACGACAGGTCACTGAACGATCTGGATTGTTTTGTAAACTGGGTGCAAGCAAACAGTATTCCTTTTATTCTGGCTTAATGTAAATGTATACATATAGGATCAAAGCATGCAGTACATACTTACAGGATGGGGGAATGGGTGTTCCATATAATAGGGCTGGGGAGGTTCTTCCTCCCCTAAGCTGCTCTAACCACCGGACCCACCCCCACCCCCGCCCCTGGTTGCAGGGTTTGGCCACATACCACCAGCTCAAACGCCTCGAAAGCTGAATAGGCCATATCAAAACCATCTTAACAGACTGTTTTTGTTTTCTCCAGCCTGGATTTGGTCTGGGGAGGAGAGGCACAACGATGCTTCGGCCAGCTCAGGACTCCTCGAGGAGGGACCATGGCGGGGACTTTCCAGGCTGGGGCCAACCCAGGAGGTGTGTGCTCAGGGCTTCCGTCAACCCGGGGCTCCGGCAGCCTTGGGGGGGGGGGGTGCTTAAAGGCGTGGAAGAGGGTTTTTGGCTCTGGCTGCAGCAGGAGACAGGAGGGGGGTCTTAGGGCTCCAGCCGTGGGGTGGGTGTGGTGGAAGGGGCAGAGCCTGTGGCTACCCTCCCCAGAGGCGAGCTGCACCCACCACCCATGGATGGGGACTTTTTTGTGGGAAGCAGTGACTTTGAAAAAGATTTGGGGTGTCATAATGGATAATCAGCTGAACATGAGGTCTAAGACTCTGTGGCCAAAAAGACTAATGCAGTCCATAGATGACTAGGAGTCGACAGCTTATTTTACTAGAATTCTAATTGTTGCTGGAATCCTGTGTCCAGTCCTGGTGTCTGCAATTCAAGGATGGTGAATTGAAAAGGGTTAAGAGAAGAGCCACAACAATGATTAAAGGGTTAGAAAATCTGCCTTATAGTGATAGAGTCAAGTAGTTTACTCTATTTAGCTTAACAAAGGGAGGTTTAAGGGGAAATTTGATTACAGTCTATAAGCACGTATATGGTACGTTTATGGTACAGAGAAAGGTCTAAGATGAGCCAACCTGTAAAAGCTAACTCTAGACAAATTCAGAATGGAAAAAAATGTAGATTTTTAAGCGTTGAACCAATTTTCCAAAATCATGGTAGATTCTTCATCACTGGCAAAAAATTAGGGATTGGCTGGTTTGTTTCTAAAATAAGTGCTTTAGCAATTTGAGGGTGGAACTTCTCTGGCCTGAGCGACACAGGATAATGTGTCCAGGGAACATCGGGAGTAAAACTGCCTTTCAAAGGAGGGGATGTAATGAAATGTGCTAGAGCTGTTTTAAACAACTTTGAATGTGGAAAAGATTATCATGATCAGAGAAGGGCAGTGTTTCATTAGGAGATGAATTATGTGATACTGTAGTTTAATTAACCTTCTTTACAGTCTTATCTTTATTCATACTGGCAAATTGAATTAGCGCCGTCTTCCCCGCAACCCCAGACATGTTGAAACAACCACCGGCAGCAAAAACTAAGTGACAAGAAGAGACGTGTGTTGCTCTGCAGTTGACTCTGTTCCCTGAAGCTTAAACATTCATCCTCTAAGAATCATATTCGTTCTTGTTCCCGGAGTTGGTCTGCATTATACTGTGTTTGTTACTCTTACAGAGCATTGTGTATTGGTCGCAATTAGGAAATGCTCTTCACATCTCTGTTACTGATTTGGTGAATGTTCTTAGGCCTGTGTCTTCCCCTTTCAGTTTCCCAATCTGCAGCAAAAGTAATAATTCTGGGGCTGTAAAGTGATTTTAAAAAATTAATCGCCATTAATCACGCTGTTAAATAATAATAGAATACCATTTACATAAATATTTTTGGATGTTTTCCATATTTTCAAATATATTCATTGCAATTACAACACAGAATACAAAATTTACACCTCACTTTATATTTATTTTTATTATAAATATTTGCACAGTATTTTTCAATTAACTTAATACCAGTACTGTAGTGTAATCTCTTTATCATGATATCTGAACTTACAAATGTCGAGTTATGTACAAAAAAACCTTCAAAAATAAAACAATGTAAAACTTTAGCGCTCACAAGTTCACTGAGTCCTACTTCTTGTTCAGCCAATCGCTTAGACAAGAAAGTGTGTTTAGAATTTGTAGGAGATAATGCTGCCCACTTCTTGTTTACAATGTCACCTGAAAGTGAGAACAGGCTTTTGCATGGCACTGTTCTAGCTAGTATCGCAAGATATTTCTTTTCCAGATGAACTAACCACTTATATGGCCCTTCAACCACCATTCCAGAGGACATAAATCCACGTTGATGATGTGTTCTGCTTGATAACAATCCAAAACAATGCAGACCGATTCCTTTTCATCATGTAAGTTAGATGTCACCAGCTGAAGGTTTTTCTTTTTTGGTGGTACGGGTTCTGTAGTTTCCGCAATGAACTACTGCTCTTTTAAGACTTCTAAAAGCATACTCCAAACCCTACCGCTCTCAGATTTTGGAAGGCACTTCAAATTCTTAAACCTTCGGTGGAGTGCTGTAGCTATCTTTAGAAATGTGACATTAGTATTTTTTGTGTTTTGTCAAATCTACAGTGAAAATGTTCTTAAAATTACGTGTGTTGAATCATCATCCGAGACTGCTAGAACATGAAATATATGGCAGAATGCAGATAAAACACAGAGGAGGAGACATGCAAGGGGAGAGAGAGCAGGATTTGGGAAGATGTGAGTAAAACGGGCATGCAGAGGGCCGGGAGAATCTGTAAATTAATCTCTTCTTCCTTTCCCACCACTATAGCAGTAGCAGCCGAAGGAGTTTCTTAGTGGTATGGATGGCCCTTTTCTTATGCACATTATCCCTAGTGTAGCTGGTTAAACTGGGCCCTGGGGCGGATATGCCTCCCCATGAGCTATGCAGCCAGGCAGATATGGAGTTTCCTAGCTTTGCAACTTCTATACTTTAGAATTAAGTGACCCATTAAACACTGACCACTGCAGCTCTTAAAAAGCATTTATCTTCCCCACAAGGTGCCTGAACAGAAATGAGCTGTAGCATCTCCTACAACCTTGAGTGTATAGACAGTAAGAAAATACCATCATGTTGTCACTCATTTCCATCTTGAAGGTAGGTGACCAGCCAGTAGGATTAAAACCGTTCCATTGTCATTAGCACCCCAAATCCCAACTAAAAGAGCCATGCCGGAAATTGACAGCTATACACCCGCCTTTTCTTACCTCCCATAGTTTGATGTCCCTCCCTCCAGGGCGAGCTGGATCCAACTGCAGTGAGATGTCCAAAGCACATGGCCAGTTCATACCATCCAAGACCAGATGAGAGCAGGAAGAGTGTGGAAGTAAAGAGCTAGACGATTGGACTCCCTGTCTGTGAGAGGAATGATTCCCTCAGCGGCTAAATTGCTGAGTAGTTAAAAAAATTCAATGGTAGGGAAATTACATCTGCCTCTTTAGCATTTACTGTGAGCAACCAGAAACAAGATACTTCGTATGAGCTCAACCGAGTCACTGACTCTACAGTGTTATATACCTGCCCAACAGTATCCAATGTTATTCCGGGTCACTTCAACATTTCTCCCCGAAAGCTTGATTTAAATCAGCCTGAGAGATTTTTTTTGGAGAATCTTTCCGAAGCATAGGTCACTACCAATGGCTACAACAGAGCGCTTCCAAACTACTGTGCCGAACTTTCAGCAGGCCCTGGGTGCGCCTCATTGAGAAACTCCAGGCTTTCCCTCACAGAGCCCAGGTCTACCCTGTAAACTTGCACCGGTATAACTATATCTCTCGGAGGTGTGACAATGCACATCCCTGAGCGATACAGCTGTACAGATATCAACCCTCCGCAGCATGTAGATGTCGCTGTATCAGCAGGAGGGCTTCTCCCGTCAACACAGCGACTGCCTCGTGGGGAGGTGGATTAACTGCACCGATAGGAGAAGCTCTCTCATCTGCGTAGTAGCGTCTTCTTCACTGAAGCGCTGCACCGCTGCAGCGTTTAAAGTGTAGACCTGCCCTGAGTCTTTGGAGCCCTCTGCATCTTGAGTGAAAAAGGCAACAGCTGCCTCTGTGTTGTGCTGCAGTCTGAACTCCCCAGGACTTGAACGAACAGCTCCAGTTCGGATCCCTGGGCGGGGTGGGTTCAGAGAAAGAAGACTACCGCTGATATTTATTCCATAGTGTAGACATTTCTTCCCTGTAAGTTTTGGAGGTCAGGTTTGAAATGTGTGAAATGTCAGCGCGGGTATTTTTTCCTAGGCAAGAAACTCCTGTAATCCCAAGTGTTTTGAGAGGCTCCACTCAATGAGAAATTGAGCCCTTTGGGCATCCCCCGGTTAATGATGCCCAAGTGCTGGCAATTTAGGGGCACACTCTTTCAATGATGCTGTCCCCAGCACATTCCTGCCAGGGCCCACTTAGAACTGAAACACTCTGCTTATCTTTTGTTTTAATACGGGTGAATTTAGGGCTTCAACCAAAATCCATCCATTGAAGTCAGCGGGAAGATTTCATTGAAATTGACTCCAGTGGCCTTTGGGTCAGGATCTTAGCACTCATGAAACTATGATGAAAATGGCCACATATGAGGATAGATAGATAGACGATAGCATTGGCTAGAGCAGGCATAATGTGGACAGATGCCCTGCAAGTTTCCTCCAGTTGATTCCCGAGAATTGTTATAAGAATCAATGAAAATAGAAATGGACAACCCTCTCCTAGAATAGCTAGGCTATCTTTGACAGTGCAGGACTGTGCTCTACAATATATTCTCTGGTGCATTGGACAGTGCACTTTTTAATGTCTCAAGTTATAGTTGATAATATTTTTCCTAGCAGATTTTTTTATTAGAAAATTATGTTTCATCAAAATCAAAAGTTTCCATGGGCACCTGTCGATTTTGATGAAATTTCAATTCGAGAAGAAATCAGAACAAAGCATTCTGACAAGGAATGCTTCAGCCTTGCTGGAATGCACCGTTTTGATTTTTTATCGTCAAAATTTTTTAGCTTTTTGCTTCAAACATTATCTTATTTGCTATTATAGATTTTAAGTTAATATAAAATTCAGAAATTCAAAACTGGAACAACAGATTTAGGTATTGTCAAAATGGAATATTTTGATTGGTTCAAAACAAATAATTTTTTTTGGCCGGAAATGTTGAAATTCCTTGTTTTCAGCCCCTTTCAGAGTGAAAACGGATGCCAAAAATAACAGCAAGCCCCCTGAAATGGACATTTCCGTTCCCACACAGCTCTCATCTCAAGCAGTGGCATGTCCGCCTTCCACTCTCTTCCATACAAGACTATTCCCCGTCCCATACATCTCACCATTAGGCTATTTTTCAGCCTGAGTTTTCTTTTTCCATAATTTCCTCCTATTGCTCTTGGTTCCTAGTTACGCCCCATGTATCCCTCAGAAAGAGTCCTCTGGTTCCTCAGCGTTCCTGCCTTTCAAATGCTTCTTGGTGTGTGTGTTCTTCGTTAATCAAGCTCTTTGAATCGAGAAGCAGATCATACATGTCTGATAAAAGTGTCAGACAGATCCAGCGCATAAGCTGGTTGCTCAGTGGGAGATGAGGCAGGATTCTCATCTACAGCGTTACAGAAATGATCAGGTACATTAGAAAAAGCTTTCCCTCGTTCTGAAATATCAGCTTACACCTGATCCCAGCGCTATGAGCTGCTTCTGCATGCTGGTGCCTCATTTGGCAACTACACTTTTATGCCCCTAATGAATTGCACCTACATCTTGTTCCTACAACGAATTGCAGCTGCACATCATAGCGCTGACTCATCCTGCTATCTGATTGCACCGACAGGAAGGTGGCTAAATGTTATCATTTATGCTTTTGTGTTAATTACAATTGCAGAAAGGCAGGAATAATAAATTGCAGGTATAAATGCACCATAAAAATGAGGGCCAGTATTTGAGGCCAGGTGCTGGACAACGCCACACAACTGGTCACTGAGAGCTGGAAGTGCCTAGGGACCTTTAAAAATCAGGACATTCAACCTTCGCGTCAATGGTCTGATCCAGTCTTTATGGGCTGTTTCAGTTCCTACGTCCTTACGAACATGCAGCCCATTTCTCAGCTAACTAGAACGCTGGTGATGTGAATGGCGAAAACGTGTGTGTGGCACGAGCAGAAAGTTCACCCTGTTCTGGAGAGCGTGCATTATCACTAAGCCCCTTCTGAGGATTTGAAATTAAACGGCTGTTTCCGTCTCTCGCCGCCTAGGTGAACGTTGCCAATGAACCATGGAAGAGGAGAGCAATCCTGCAGCAGAGAAGTGGTCCTTTGTCTGTGAGATTCGTTTCCCAGCGAAAGGGTCAGGTTGCCTGCTGTCTCTACGTCGCTTCAGCAGTATTCACCAAATGCTACTCAGCCAATGGGGTGTCTGCAAATTCATGTCCTTGACTTTTCAGTATTCTTTCTTCTTATGCGATTGATCACTTTAACCCAACATTATTGTTTCTTCCTGATTACTGAGACTTTTGAATCAGGAGAGTGATGAATTTTCAGATGGATAGACATTTTTGCTCTAATCTTTGAACCTTTTGAATCGTTGAGTCTTTGATTTCCTTTACTGATTACCAGATTTAGCTGTTACCATAAGACTGTTAATGGCAGGTTTGCTATACATGAGATGAGCTGGAAGCCTCAGGGTAGCATTTAGCACACAGGCACATGTGCAAAATAACCCCAACACACCTGGTTCAGCTGAGTTTCTTGCTGCTGTTCACAGCAAAGATACCAAGGACCAACTGGACCATGGAGCCTGACCTCATCTTTCCCCCGGGATAGGCTGCGGCTGATTTGTGCTGTATCGAACCTGTTTCCAAAGCTATCTGTCTATCATCATGGTTGATGGCTTTCTTAAAACAAAGTAACAAGGATGCCAGACTATGTTTGAATACTTGATCAAATCTATTCGAACTTCAGAGGTTTAAACAGAACTTTCTGGAAAGTTTCAAATTCCAAGAGAAGGATTTAAAATGCAGAGAGATCTGTCACATCACACCTGTATATTCAGGTATTATGTGATGTCACCAGAGCCCTGGAGAACTGTGTATCCCTGTTGTCACAATGTTCCTCTGTTATATTTTATGTCTGAAGGATGTGCATACATTTAACAAGAAAAGTTGTTTTCTTAAAAAGTAAAAGATTTGAAATTCCACTCTGCTTCCTTTTCTTTTGGAAGGTTGGTCAGAGCGCCAAGAGGCTGATTGCTCTGAAATGTATGATTTCCGTTCATTCTAAGAGAACTATGGAATTTGCAATCCAGTGGCACAGATAACAAAAAAAGCCATCTATCCCAAGCTCAAAGTCAACTTTTGTTTGCATACGTGCTCGCTCAATATGAACGATGTAAGTCATGTGAGTCGATGTAATACACACTTCTGGTCACTAGAGGGAGCTCATGAAAGAAGTCAGAAGGGAAAAAAAGAATAACCGTCTGGGTTACAGTTTTTCACTCTGTGCCTCCGCTGCAGGGGACATGAGTATGGTGCAGCCCCAGGCTAGCGAGAGTTCGTGTCACACCTTGTGCTTTTACTTCTGGAGGTCCCCAGTTCGGGCCTTGGTGCATTGGCTGAGATGGCCTCCATCAGGAAAGGAGAAAAGCAAGCTAATGAAACTGTTACATTTCTGGGAATTAATGCAAACTCAGTATCTACTGATTCCTACTTACAGCATTCACAGGGTTGCCATGTGTCACAATTTTACTGACTTTTGTTGAAGGTGCAGCTCCTGGAGTCCTCTGAGCTGTTTGTATGAGAAACTCACCTTCATTTTTATAAAAGGATGTGTCTAGCCCTTGTGGTTGCAGAGAAAAAGCTTGGAAATGTGACGTGAGTGTAAACTAAAGGCTCAGAAAGCAGGAGGCAATAAAAAGAATCCAACATTTATTACTTTTTTTAAAAAAATTCCTGATTTTTAAACCAATCACATGATTTGGGGGGGCCTGGTTCATGACGGTTGACCATTTGAGGCTGGCACTGCACGTTAGCTGGATGCATAAAGCAGTGCTGTCAATTTTATCAGACGTGTCAGTGTTTAACCACTGCTTGGGGCAGGACATGTGATCAGATGGACCTACAGGATCTAATTCTCTCTCCTGTCCTGCAACTTGTGTCACCATTTACACCAGTGCAAAGAGGGCAAATCAGTATTTTATACCACTTTGCCCAGTGGCAAATAACAACATAGGGTGGAGGGTGCAGCCCTATGGCCTCATCCAGTATGGTACCTTTCGCTCAGATGTCTTGTTGCTCTCTTTATATTAATATAAAATGCACACGGCCCAGCTGGAGTGGCCTCAGCTGGAGTATTGTGTCCAGTTCTGTCCACCGCACTTTGGGAAGGATGCAGACGTATTGGAGAAAGTCCTGAGGAGAGTGATAAAAATGATTAAAGATCTAGAAAACGTGACCTACGAGGAAAGATGGGGGCGGGAGGGAAGTGCTGGTTTAGTCTGGAAAAAGGAAGACTGAGGGGGGACATGATAATAGTCTTCAAGTATGTAAAAGGTTATTATAAAGAGACTGATACATTGTTCTCCTTAACCACTGGGGACAGGATAAGATGAAATGGGCTTAAGTTTCAGCAAGGGAGATTTAGGTTAGCCATGAGGAAAAACTTCCTGTCAGGATCATTAAACACTGAAACAAATTACCTAGGGAGATTGTAGAATCTACTTTATGGGAGGTTTTTAAGAACAGGTTATACAAACACCTGTCAGGGATGGTCTAGATACTTAGACCTGCCTCAGTGCAGGAGACTGCACTAGATGACCGACTGAGGTCCCTTCCGGGCCCACTCTAATGATTCTTGATTTCAGTTAGTCTTTATGGGATGCAATAAATACATCTGTGCTATAAACTTTTGATTGGCTAATTTGGGGATGATCAGATTATATAAGTATGCATTATTTATATAATTGTGTGTATGGCTGAATAAATAGAAATTTACACTGAGAGGCAGGATAGGTGGAATATTAGAGTGACACACAGTCTCTTTTTTGTTCTTGTAAATTGTTTTGTGCTTGTAAATTTACAGAGTTGACTGTAATTTTCTTGGTTATATAAATTAATTGTCATATACTATCTGTGATGAACACTTAGCCTGCAGTTCATTCTCAATTCAGGTTGCTTTGATTGGTCCTGTAGCTCACATGGCCTGTTCTGTTCTGTTCCTAGACAAGAGTAACTCCTACACTCATGTTTCTGCTCATGTGAAGACTCATGATTTCAAGTTCAGAACTGATTTTCTCTATCAATGGTCT
The DNA here is from genome assembly GCF_015237465.2 of Chelonia mydas. Taxonomy (NCBI): domain Eukaryota; kingdom Metazoa; phylum Chordata; order Testudines; family Cheloniidae; genus Chelonia; species Chelonia mydas. The sequence goes on along the minus strand of NC_051259.2, from coordinate 13,572,948 downwards.
ATAGTGTTTGGTTATAGTTCACTGTTTCTGCCAACAAACTTCGTGGAAATGAATACCCCATGGTGCAAATGTAACCAACCCTGGGAGAGTGTAGGTCTCCTTGCCCCTCTATTGGCTGATGTGCATAGAAAAAGTATGAGTAGCCCTCTAGCTATATAGCTAGAAGAGTCGGTCCTTTAGCTCAAGTGGCAATAACTCATACCTCTAGTATTGACTAGAGCTGTGCTGCCAATGTTTTGGTTTTGATGAATGGTTTGTAAATGGTTTTGAAATGTTTTAGTTTTGACAAACATTTCATCGGGAAGATTTCTCAGGTGCAGAATGAAACTTCTGGTCGGAACCAGAGAGAGAGCGTGACCCATCCCAAAATGGCCAGTCGCCGGTTGGTTAGAGAATTTATCTGGGCCCTGTGCTCATTCAGAGCAGGTACCTAAGGATGGCTCTCCCACGTTGCAGGTGAGTGCCTTAACTACTGCAGGACAGAATCAGTTTCCTACCTGGTAGAGCTGTTTCACGCTGTCTAAATAATTAACTGGGCAAGAGAGAAAGACTGGGATGTGGAAGTCACAAGTGCATATGGTCCAAATGTGGCAGAGCAGGAAATTGAAGGTCGGTTGGCTACATCCCAACTAAGCGCCCTCACCACTGGATTATTGGCTGTGCTAAGGTAATGCTCTCTCTCTCTCTCTCTCTCTCGCCTGTTATTTCCCAAAACATTTTGACCAGCCTCATTTTCATTTTGTCCTGTAATGAAACCGAATGTTGAAACCTTGAAATTTCCCACACAATGGAATTCTTGTTTTCGTGGCAGCCCTGGGACTGAAGGGCATGAGGGTCAAACTGTGCTGTCAGCTCAAGCAGGTCGGTTAAACAAACACAGACACAGCCAGTTGATGTAGGATTTTGGAAAGACATTTGCTGAATTCTTTTCTTCCTTATTTTCCCAACTCCCAAACCTAATCAGTCTATTTGTCCTTGTGTATATGAGTATCTGGCTGTATACAGGCACCCATACACACACGTGTATATATACATGTATTTATGTACACAGTGTATGCCCGATTAGCTGAATAGCCTCGGGGACAGGGATTTTATTCGGATAATGGGGAGTTTGGATAACCGAGAGGGCAGGAACCTTTCAGCCATTCACAGCTGGGTGGCATCCTCTGAAGCTGGGGACGTCTCCTCTTCCTCCTTGCAGTCCTGGCTGGGGGGAGCGGGGGGCTCTGCTCTGTCCCACCCACTCACTCCCATGACAGTGGGGCTGCAGAGGGCTCCCTGAGCTGCCACAGAGCTGGTGCTGGGGGGCAGGGGATGCTATTCTGGCGAGGCAGAGCAGTGACCCTGGGTCAGGACTCTGCCCTGCTAAGACCACAACCTTCCTGCACCTTGTGCCTGCAGAGGCTGGGTGTCACCAGCCCCACAGCTGTACAGGGACCCCCACCATAGCTCCAGTCATAGCCCTGCTAACTCACTCCCATGACAGTGGGTCTGCAGAAGGCTGGCATGGAGTTGCCCAAGAACCATTGAGCAGCCGGGTGGCCGCCCCCACAGCTGGGGGCTCGTCCTCCACCTCCTCCTCCTCACAAGCCTGGGCAGGGGTCTCTGATTTATTATCTGAGCCTCCTCGTTATCCAGATCCCTTCCTGGTCCACACAGGCACGCACAGCACAGTTCATTAGGGTGTTCACCCAGGGAGCCCAGTCCTAGCCCTGCCCCCATCCACTCCCTCCCACTTCCCGCCCCCTGACTGTCCCTCTCAGAACCTCAACCCTCCCCGCTCCTTGTCCCCTGACTGCCCCATCCTGAGACCCCCCCCGACTGTAACTGCCTCCCTAGGACCCTACCCCCTACCTGTCCCCTGACTGCCCAGACCCTTATCCACACCCATGTCCCCAGACAGACCCCTGGGACTCCCACACCTATCCATCTGCTCCCCGCCCCCTGACAGGACCCCCAGAACTCCCGACCCATCCAAATCCCCCTGCTCCCTGCCGGCCCCGACCCCTCTCCACACCACCGCCCCGACAGGCCCCCCCCTCCAGAACCTCCGACCCATTGAACCCCCCCTGCTCCTTGTCCCCTGACCGCCCCCTCCAGAGACTCCCCCGCCCCCTAATCACCCCCCAGGATTCTGAACTCTAGGGTACAGATGTGGGGACCCACATGAAAGACCCCCTAAGCTTATTCTACCAGCTTAGGTTAAAAACTCCCCAGGCACAAATTCTCCCTTGTACCTTGGGTTTAAGTAACGCTGCCACCACCAAAGAACCAGTGAAAAGGGCCACTTGGAGTTCCTCTTCCCTCAGCAATCCCCCCAAGCCCTTACATCCCCTTTCCTGGGGAGGCTTGAGAATAGTATCCTAACCAATTGGTTACAAAAATGATCAAAGACCCAAACCCCTGGATCTTGGAAAAATGGAAAAATCAATCAGGTTCTTAAAAGAAGGGTTTTATTTAAAGAAAAGGTAAAAGAATCACCTCCGTAAATCAGGATGGTAAATATTTTACAGGGTAATCAGATTCAAAACACAGAGTATCCCCCTCTAGGCAAAACTTTAAAGTTACAAAAAACTGGGAGAAACCTCCCTCTAGGAAAGGGAAAATTCACAAGTTGAAAAGGTAATCTAACGCGCCTTTCCGTATTTACTTACTCTTTTTGTAATATCAGAGACTTGTACAGGCTGGTGTATAGGAGAAGGAATTTTTTTGACCTGATGCTTCTCTGCTTTCCCCAGAGAACACACGAACAAAGCATTCCTGCCCCCTCCCCCCGCCAAGATTTGAAAGTATCTTCTCTCCCCATTGCTCCCTTTCGTCAGGTGCCAACCAGGCTATTTGAGCTTCTTAACCCCTTACAGGTAAGGAGGAATTCTAAGTTACTCTTAGCTGTGTGGTTAGGACACGCCCCCTGGACATCCCCTTGACCAATGACGTGATGGCATTTACGGGGCAGGCACGAAGAGCGCCAACCAAGCCGGAGTGCAGCGGTGGAAGCGCAACAAAAAGTTAACAAAGGTCACACGTAGCGCTGGGGAGGCGGCGATTGGCTGGGTGAGCCCGGGCGGGCAGGGGCCTGAAGGGGGGGTCATGGTAGCAGCGTGTGACACAATTACAACTTTGTGCAGCTGCTGGGGAAGTCTATACAGGCAACAAATACTCCCTGTGCAGGAGGGCAGGTGGGCAGGGGGACCCTGTCACCAGGGGTGGCAGGTTTGTAGAAATTTTGGTGGTGCCCAGAACCCGCCCCCGCCCAAACTCCGCCCCCACAAACTCCGCCCCCCACGTGCCCAAGGCTCTGGGAGGGAGTTTGGTGGGGGAGGTCTGGAGTGCAGGACCTAGGCTGGGGCAGGGGATTGGGGTGCAGGGTCTGGGAGGGAGTTTGGCCGTGGGAGAGGGTGCAAAGGTGAGGGGTGTGGGGTGTGGCTGCAGATGAGGGATTTGGGTGTGGGAGGGGCTAAGGGTGAGAGTAGGAGTGTGGGGGGTGAGGGCTCTGTCTGGGGCTGGGAATGAGGGGTTTGGGGTGTGGGAGGGGCACAGGGAGAGAGTAGGCGTGTGTGGGGTGAGGGCTCTGTCTGGGGCTGGGGGGGTTGGGGTGTTAGAGAGGCTGTCATAAATATAAAGGGAAGGGTAAACCCCTTTAAAATCCCTCCTGGCCAGAGGAAAAATCCTCTCACCTGTAAAGGATTAAGAAGCTAAAGGTAACCTCACTGGCACCTGACCAAAATGACCAATGAGGAGACAAGATACTTTCAAAAGCTGGGAGGAGGGAGAGAAACAAAGGGTCTGTGTCTGTCTGTATGCTGCTTTTGCCAGGGATAGACCAGGAATGGAGTCTTAGAACTTTAGTAAGTAATCTAGCTAGGTGTGTGTTAGATTATGATTTCTTTAAATGGCTGAGAAAAGAATTGTGCTGAATAGAATGACTATTCCTGTCTGTGTGTCTTTTTTGTAACTTAAGGTTTTGCCTAGAGGGATTCTCTATGTTTTGAATCTAATTACCCTGTAAGGTATCTACCATCCTGATTTTACAGAGGTGATTCCTTTATTTCTATTTACTTCTACTTCTATTAAAAGTCTTCTTGTAAGAAAACTGAATGCTTTTTCATTGTTCTCAGATCCAAGGGTTTGGGTCTGTGGTCACCTATGCAAATTGGTGAGGATTTTTACCAAACCTTTCCCAGGAAGTGGGGTGCAAGGATTGGGAGGATTTTGGGGGGGAAAGATGTGTCCAAACTATGTTTCCCAGTAAACCCAGTTAGAGTTTGGTGGTGGCAGTGGATATTCCAAGGACAAAGGATAAAATTAATTTGTACCTTGGGGAAGTTTTAACCTAAGCTGGTAAAAGTAAGCTTAGGAGGTTTTCATGCAGGTCCCCACATCTGTACCCTAGAGTTCAGAGTGGGGGAGGAACCTTGACAGAGGCTCAGGACTGGGGCCGAGGGTTGGAGTGCAGGGGGATGAGGGCTCTGGCTGGGACTGGGGATGTGGTGTTTGTGGTGTTGGAGGGGGCTCAGGGCTCGGGCAGAGGGTTGGGGTGCGGGGGATGAGGGCTCTGGCTGGGGCTGGGAATGAGGGGTTTGGGGTGTGGAAGGGGCTCAGGGTGAGAGTAGGAGTGTGGGGGGTGAGGGCTCTGTCTGGGGCTGGGGGGCTTGGGGAGTTAGAGAGGATCAGGGCTTGGGCAGAGGGTTGGGGTGTGGGGGGATGAGGGCTCTGTCTGGAGCTGGAGATGAGGGGTTTGGGGTGTGGGAGGGGCACAGGGAGAGAGTAGGCGTGTGTGGGGTGAGGGCTCTGTCTGGGGCGGGAGGTTGGGGTGTTAGAGAGGCTCAGGACTGGGGCCGAGGGTTGGAGTGCAGGGGGATGAGGGCTCTGGCTGGAACTGGGGATGAGGGGTTGTGGTGTTGGAGGGGGCTCAGGGCTTGGGCAGAGGGTTGGGGTGTGGGGGGATGAGGGGTTTGGGGTGTTGGAGAGGCTCAGGGCTCAAGTAGAGGGTTGAGGGTGTGGTGGGGGGTGAAAGCTCTGGCTGGGGGTGTGCGCTCTGGGATGGGGCAGGGCTGGGGATGAGTTTGGGGTGCAGGCAGGCTGCTCTGGGACAGGGGCCAGAGAGGAGGACTCCCCCGAGCCCTTTCCCTGCCGGCAGCAGAGAGCTCTGGGGGACGAGCCCCCCTTCCCCCCCCCCCCCCAGCAGCACACTCACCCTCACCACTGTCACTGCATGTGCTCCTAGGGCCCCTCTCAGGCCCAGGAATCTCCCTCGCCTCCCCCATGGTGGGTGCTGGGGGATGCTGCGTGCGTCTCCTCCCCTGCTGTTGCCCTCACTGTAGCCTCACTGGGGGTGAGGGATGGGGGCTGCCTCCTTGTCCAGTGTGGGGCAGGAGCGGTGACTGCGGGCCGGGGGGCCCCCTGTGCTGGTGGAGGGTCCCACCAGAAAAGGGAAATCAGGTCTCTATGAATTCCAGCTGAGAGGAGATATTGCCCAGTGATAAAAGCGCAGGACCAGTTACCAGGACTCCTGGCTTCTGTTCCCTCCACTATGATATGCTGTATGGGCCTGGGTAGTATGATGAGTGGGACTGGAAAAGGTTGGTCAGGTTTCATGTAAACACCAGCCTCTGTATATGCTCAATAAAGATCTCTTTCCTACAGTTCTGTCTGCTGACCACATCACTCCTTGCTCATGGAATAGACACAGGCAGTCATGTCACCTCTTTGTGCCTCAGTTTCCTCACTTTTTGAATGGATGTAAAAGTACCTACTTCACAATCAACTCATGCTGGCAAAAGCATTTGAGATCTTCAGATTACAAAAACCTGATCCAAACCCCATGCCATTCAGTGGGAACTGTCCATTGACTTTGATGTGCTGTGGGCAAGGCCTAAGTGAAGGGTAATTTGATTATTGAAAGAATGACTCCCTTAGGTCAAACGAGATTTTACAGATCTTGCTCCTCCCAGACTTTTACTGCCTATGCCAAGGATGCATCCATATGTCTGTTTAGTACCTAGGTGCTATTCTGTTCTTTTAAGGCTTGCATCTGCCAGCCATTTGAGTGGGGTCCAAAGCTTCAAAACTCAGAATTCACGGACCCTCTGTTACTAAAAGATTTCACAGGTTGCAAATCTATTATAAGGAAGCTGGGTGTTTTCAAGAAGGAGTAATATAATCAATCCATTCTCTTCACCAGTGACAATGCTCTTCCATGGCAAGGTTTCACATGAATTAATCTGTTGTGTTAACCACTCTGATGTAAGCACCTTTCAAGGGAAAAAAATACTTCAGCAAAACAGACACTTGATGGTCCCACACATGTTCTCACGCTTGCCACAGTGACATTTGTGTAAGTGGATGAGACTCCTCCAGTCATGTGCAATTCTATTGGGCCCTACAACTTGGATAGCCATCGATGCCAGCGCAGAGTGCAAACTTCTACTAGAACAGAACCTTGTACTAGTGTCAATAACTACACAAGATGCAGGGCAATGGAATAGACCTGCTTATATTTAGCTTACAGAGGACCAACTCCTGAGGCTTTCATTCAGTTTTACCGTGTCTGATTAAAAGACCAAGGGTCTGATCCAGATAACTCCTGGAAGTAACGTTACACATTTGAATTCAGTGGGGCTTCTCACACACATAAAGTTACTCATCCACAGAACCATTTGCAGGCACCCAGAACTTAACCAGCTGAAGCTGATCTTGTGTTTAAGATGCTAATATTGTGGTTCCATAGACAGATCAGTGCCAACTGGTGATATCTTATTCTGGTGAAACTTACATGTAAATGTTCAACATTTCATTTCAACCTGTCTGGCAACCCTTGAAATTTACCATTTAGACTTGTTAGAGAACTAACTTTCTTTTCCCACTTCTTTTGCAATCTAGCTATCTGATTCTATTCAGAGCCAGGAACTTGGATATAAAAGCGCAATATCAATTTGGATGCACGCTGAAATAAAATCCAGTGTCACAGAAGGCACCAAAATCAGAGAGAAGTAGCGATTCTGTACTAATAACAGAGAAAAGATAATTGGACCAAATACTCTTTTAAGTTACTACTCAAACTTCCCAGGGGTGCGTGGGGATAGACCCCGGGGTGCCAGTTCTGCAGGGAACCTCCATACTCAAAATCAGTTAGTGGGTTTCAAACACTCCCCCAGTTCCATATTTCAGTTCTTTAATCCAAGTTTGTGTTTCAAGACCAGCTTTAAAAACTACATCCAGCAAAAAAGAAAATAAGAGAAGCTTACAATTCTTTTAAAAACTCAGAAACGCAGACTTGGGTGACCTCCTGCCGCCACTGCAGCTGGTCACTGTGCTGGAGCATATGGAAGCAGTACGTTCATATCCTTTCTTCTTCTAACCTTCATGCTGTGATGATGCTCATGAGAAAAACATTTCATTGTCTGATAGTAAAAGCTGACATGATTGTCCTGCCTCCATCTGTCGAGTAGGTTCCTAAAAATTATATGGTAGAGAAAACAACCTTTATATAGTGAGTCCTTGTGACACGTGTTGGGAAGATAAACTTGACAGAATGCACAGATAACTGTCTGTAATTGATAGATGCCTGTAGGGAAATTCCCCTTCAGAAATTCTACAGACACAAAGGCAGAATTTTGGACCTGTCTATTTATAATTACAAACAGCTAGTCTTTCTTATGAAAGATCACCATGCTACTGACCATCGATATTGTCCTGGGCCCTGAAAGAGCCATTGCTGTCTTTTCAGCAGAGGTCTGAGTTACCACACCTGAGGGGAGTTTTGAAATGAATAGCTTAGTCCCTTCCCTAAGAAAGCTGCATCACTTTGGGGATGGAATTAGGCAGGGGAGATGTTGCCTGGGGAGAGGGAGGCAGGACTGAGAGGCAGGCATCTCTCTGGGGCTTAGGGGAAGGAGGTCCCAGGAAGTCGGCATGGGGATGGAAAAAGCCTCAGTCAGCAGCTTCTCACCCTGAAGATGAGGCCCAGTGTGAATGGCCTATAAAATTCAGCCTGCAAAAGGAGCTCTGTAGCGAAGTCTCTGGGGAATCTGTTTATGGGCCAAAATCCTCTAAAGAGCTAGCTTTAGGGCTCAAGAAAGTTTGGTGAGCCCCAGAAGGAAAGCTTCCTCCCACAGAGTGTCATTGCTGAGTCAACACACAAAGGTTTAGATGCTTGTGTGGTTCAAATAGATGGAGCACCCACGGCTTTTGCCTTTAGGGTTTGTGGCATGATCACCACCAACTTTCTAGGCCCAACTCTTCATGCAGGGTCAGGTCCAGCCACGTTGAAGATAAAAGCTGTTGCTAGTTACAATGCTCTTCTGCCCAGAAAAATCTAGCAACAGACCCAGAAGCCAGTGAAAAGGCTCTTCGGGGCTTGAGAATGGACCCATGATGCTTTTACCTCTAGGTCATTGGTTTAAATCCAGTTCAGGTCACTACTGGCTAAAAGTTGCCTGCAGTTGACGGGTGGCCAATGTGTAATGAGTGGTGCCTTCTCTCTCCATTTCCTACTGGAGAAGTGTTTTCATTCCAGAAAACCCACCATCCTTAGCACAAATTGTCAAAAATATCAGCAGAGAGGCTGAAGTTGGAATGCGCTGTGGGGACTGAATGGACTGAACTTCTACTGAGGTGGCTTCTCTGGTTCATGGCTGAGGCACATTGTCAGGGCAGCATTAAGGAAACTTGCGCTGCAGTAATTAACCTGTGGAAAAACAGAGGCCTCCAATCTCTGAACATAAGAATGGCCATACTGGCTCAGAACAATTGTCCATCTAGTAAAGTATCCTGTCTTCCAACAGTGGCCAGTACCAGATGTTTCAGAGGGAATGAACAGAACAGGACATTTATCAAGTGACCCATCCTCTGTCATCTACTCCTAATATCTGGAAGTCAGAGGCTTAGGGACATCCACAGCATGGGGTTGCGTCCCTGACCACCTTGGCTAATAGCCATTGATGGACCTATCCTCTGTGAACTTATCTAATTCTTTTTTGAACACAGTTATACTTTAAGCCTTCACAACATCCCCTGGCAATGAGTTCCATAGGTTGATTGTAAGTGGTGTGAAGAAGTACTTTCTCATGTTTGTTTTAAACCTGCTGCCTACTAATTTCTTAAGGTGACCCCTGGGTTTCCATACTCCTAATCATTTTTGTTGCCCTTGTCTGTACTCTTTCTAATTCTAATATATCTTTTTAGAGCTGGGGCAACCAGAACTGCATGCAGTCAATGTGGCACATTTTCCCAGTATTAAATTTAGCAGGGCCAAAAACCAAGATGGCCCACTCAGCTCACAGACCCCATTTGGAGGATTCTCCAGGTAGGGTTTTCACAGCTTCTAAAAACAAGATGAAAGGTGCAATTTAATAAAAGTAACAGAGAATTGCTGTACACAATTGTGCCACTCGGATCAAAGCTACTTTGGTTGTGAAATCTGCTTCAAGCAATTGTCTCCATCACTCTTCAGCACAGGGAGAATATTTTTTACCTTTCATGCCTTCAGAAATGAATGAGAATTTAGTATCATTATAGCTGTAAAGAAAGACAGCCCATAATGGGATAGGCTTTTTTATTGCCTGTATCTTCACAAGGGATGAGAGACTATGAGGGCCAGATCCTCAGCTGGTGAGAGCTCTATGGTGTTTGATGGTACTATGCCGATTTACATTAGCTGACGATTCACCCCTTGATGTGTCATGAGTGAAGTACCATGCCATCTGGCAGGCTGAATCAGGATCAAGTGGCCTCTCTTGAGTTATCTGGTCTCCTTTCACGCAGGAAGGCAAATAGCAATAAAAAGAATGTAGCTGCATTTTCTCCTCATGCCATTTGTGTTTCTCCTGTATTGAGTTTTCATGGGATATTTTTGTGCTTTTTTATTTTATTCTTATGTTGCAATGGAGAAAGCAACCCAACAAAAATGATTTAATATGAAATCTGTTTGTGAAACTCATTTCTGAAGGACCTAAGCTGTCAGCTTCGCTTTTGTGGTGTCTATGTGTGGGTGAGACAGAGAGAGGGAAACATCCAACAGCAGTGGATTTAAATCACACAGGAAGGATTGTCTTGAAGTTATAAAGCATTGGCCTGAGCCTCAGAAGTTCTAGGTTCAATTCCTGGCTCTGCTATAGACTCCCGATTTGCACTTGGCCTCGTCATTTAGGGCTGTGTGCCCAGTGTTTAGAATCTGTTAGTTTGAAACCACTAGCGAATGACCTTCAATCAAAAGTCCCTCCCTTTATTAAGTTTCTCCTACAACATATCCTGGTCCTCTCTAGTAACTGAAGGATCAAGAGTCTATCAGTTCCACAGCAGTCACAACTGGGCCTAGATTTTCAAGAGACCAACACTAGAGTTGGGCAGGAAATGGTTTTCCCATCGTGCAAGAACTTTTCAGATTGTGAAAAATGTTCCCATCTTGAATCGGGACAAAAGAGTCAAAATCTCATTTGTCATGAATGAAAAATCCAGTCAGATCAGGTCAACTGAAATGTTTCAGTTTAATAATTTTAAAAATGTTTCAATTTTGGCCTTTTAAATTTTTTTGTTTACTATGAATTCACTTACATTTCTAAATGAAAAGTCGTTTCAACCCCAAAGTAGAATCTTTTCATTCAATTAGCATTGGGCACCAACTTGCTTAGGCTCCACTGAATATCCCAATGACCTGCTTCAAAGCTCCCTGAAACCAATGGGAGTCCTTCCACTGATTTCAACGAGCATTGGATCAGGCTCCAAATGAAAGCATCTGTTTAACACACATGAATGTGCCTTTTCAGTGCTGGGTGCTTTTGGAAATCAGGTCATTTCCCTTAGTTGCCTACATGAGAACTGAGTTCTCTTGAAAATCTGGTCATTAATTTCTCTGTGCCTTTTTTCTCCATCTGTAAAATGAGGATAACAATGGTCCTTTTCTCACATCCTTTGTCTGTCCTGTCAGGAGGCCTTAAGATTGTGTGTAAATATTTTGCTGAATAAAGAAGGACTTGTACATCTGTTTAAGTTAGGCACATGCTTAAGTGCTTTGCTGAATCAGGGTGTCTATGTAGGGATCTCCCATTGACATTCAGTGGAACACAGTGCACAGGATTGGAATTGAGGTGACCTAGATTCTCTTCCCAGCACATGCACTGACTCCCTGTGTGACAATGGGCAGGACATTTCATCTCCCTGTGCACCATTTTCCCTGTGTGTAAGATAGGGACCAGTGATACTGGACCATCTTTATCAAAGCTTTGAGATCTCTGGAGGAAAACCATGATGTAAGATCTTGTATTGCTGTTATTCTCTAGAGAACTATAGAATTGAATAGACAAGGAGATCCTTTTTGGATAAATCTTTAAGCAACTTATAGTATTTAATAGAGAATTATATCCTTGCTATAAACTGGTTAAATATTCTGTAGGTAGTTTATCATTCTCTATTACATAAATTCCATATGGCTTTGCCCTGAAGGTCAAAGGACATTAAGGCAGACTATAAAGCAATAACTACAACTATAAAAATGTACTTGATCAAGTTCCTTTTCCAGTCATAGCGAATTTATTTTTCTTCTCGTCAGCAGCCTCTGCCTCTATTCTTGAGTGTATCAGGAATGAGCCTATTTAAAGATGGCTGCCAATTTTAGTTACTGCTCTGCAATATGCAGAGCTACTGATTTTTTGGCAGCCATCTTGAATTCTGGCAACGGTTCATTCAGAGCCTGTTTAATGCATTTTGGTAAAGGCAATTTGGGGTAACATTCAAGTTCCTGGTTCCTGTTAGAGATAAAGGGGTGGGGGCAGATGGGGAGGCAGCTTTTTCCCTGTGCTAGTGCAGGGATTACGCGGGGGTAACTAGGACTCCCCTATTCAGAGGGTGCTGGGGGCCAGTTTGGCCCCTGGCACAGGCTGTACCCTTGTTGCAGTGGCCACATAGGACAGTGCAGAGGACGTAGAATCACTTGGGTTCAGGTCAGCCCCCATCCCTCTGTTGATATTCAAGCCTTCTTGTCAACTCTTGGGAATGGGACACATCCACCCTAATTGAATTGGCCTCGTTAGCACTGACACCCCACTCAGTAAGGCAACTCCCATCTTTTCATGTGCGGTGTACTATATTTTCCACTCCATGCATCTGATGAAGTGGGTTAAAGCCCACGAAAGCTTATGCCCAAATAAATTTGTTAGTCTCTAAGGTGCCACAAGGAATCCTCGTTGTTTTTGCTAACAGGGAAGTGGCTGTTTTGTTTATGAAACCCCTTGGCCATAAGCAGTCATTCACCCAACAGAGGAGGGGTGCTGTGAGCCTTCCTGGGCGTAGCCACAGCTGTGAGGCACTGCACTACCACCTGCCCAGGGAGCAGCAGGCTTGGGCAGGGGGTTGGGGTGTGGGTGTGAGGTACAGGCTCCGGCCGGGAGGCTCTTACCACACATGGCTCCCGGCCGGCGGTGCAGCAGGGCTCAGGCTGCCTGCCTGCCATAGACATGAAGCAGCTGGCTGCTAGCACGTCTCTGCGGCCCCTGGGTGGAGGGAGGCAGCAGGTTTCCATGTGCTGCCCATGCCAGGAAGCGCCGCCCCCGTAGGCTGGTTCCCAGGGGCCACAGAGATGTGCTGGCCGCTTCTGGGAGTGGCGTGGGGCCATGGCATGCAGGCAGCATGCCTGAGTGCCCCTTTTAGTGGCACGGAGATCTCTGCCTGTGATTTATTTTTGCAGGGCCCCCCTTGAGCTGGGACCCTGGGCTGCAGTCCCTAAAGCCCCTCCCTTAATCCGGCCCTCAGGCGGGGGAGGGCAAGATTCTCTCAATGTGTTCTGTTGTTGCTGTTCCCCTTTTTATATCTAATTAAATAATTATTGGAACAGGGACTTGAACCTGCGGCTAACACATCCCACATCAGTACCTTAACCACTGGGCTCTAAAGTCTCTTGTAATGCATATTTAATTATTGACACAAAGTGAAGCAGCTCCAATATGAGCGCTTGAGAGAGACAGACTGACTTGTATGGTGCCCCAGACAGTGGTAGCTTAGTGGGCCATAACTTAGTGGGCTCAAAAAATTTTATGGGACAAGAAAGCCTTTTCCCACACAGCTTGACTGCTCAAATGGAGCAGCTTCTCTACGACGCCTTGTCTATTCCACACAACGTCTATCATAAAAACTGCAGCAAAGTCTCTTTTTCTCCTTTGCTCAGTCACGGTGGAGGGGGAAGAGCTCATTACTGAAAAGCATACGTTAAAGTGGAGTTTAAGACCTGTCTAATTGTCTATATGCCCATAGCCTTGGTATCAGGCAGCAAAGTAAATGATAATAGCTGCTGCATTACAAGGGGACGCGCACAATGGGAGCCATGCACTGTCTTGGGCGAAATTTATGCATTGCTGTGTATTGAAGCGATTCCAAGTTTTCAATTCATTTCACTGTAAGATGACTCGCTATATCTGATTTAATAATAGCGATTGTCATCCTTATTATTGTTTGTATTGCAGTAGTGCCTCGTAGATCCAGTCATGGACCAGAATCCCATTGTGCTAGGCGCTGTACAAACCCAGGACAAATAGCTAGTCCCTGCCTCAAAGAGCTCACAATCCATGAGAAATTCTTTGGTTGGATACTTAAGGTATCTCTTCACCCACTAACTTCAATAGCAGCAGAGTTAGACCAATATTTATCTATCCTATCACAGTTACCTCCATTAGCACAGTATCTGAACACCTCACATTCTTTACTGTATTTATCCCCATAACACCCCTGGGATGTTGGCTAGAGTCATTTCACCATTGCACAGATGGAGAACTGCAGCATAGATAGATTAAGTAACTCACCTAAGGCCATACAGGAAACCTGTGGCAGAGTAGGGAATTGATCCTACATCTCCATCTAGAACTCTAACAACAAGGCCATCCTTCTTTTAGTTCTATAGATTAGTGTAATAAACAGCTACAGGTCTGAACCTGCTCTCACTGAAGTCAGTGGAAAAGCTCCCATTGGTGATTCCAATGCCAGAGCTGTAGAATCAAGCCCCACCAAAACACCTCTTCCTGCCTCTAAGTTATAATATGCAGGAGTCTGGTAATCAGATGAGAATTAGAGCTGCCTCCAAAAAAGCTTCCTGCCTCTCCTGACAGATCTATCCCAACAGCAGGCATTGTGGGTTAGACGTTAAGACATTGAGCAGAAGATGTGTAAGACTGCAATTATGCCCTCCTGAGGACTGAAGGGCTACACAGGTAATCTCTTGACTGTACTGGGGCTCCATGCAAACTTCATGAAGTTGTTATGGCGGCACTAAATCTCTGTCTTCTCCTCGGTTCTATGCTGCTTTCTCTTCTACCTCCCTCGCAGTACTTCTTATGCTATAGTCCTTCGACTGTTTGTGGCCAGCTGGTCCACAGACCTGCTTCTGTGACACTGGGGAGCTGCCGGGCCTGATTGTCCATTGCCCTGCAACTTGTATAGTCATTTAGCCAAGTGAAAGGTGATGTAAAATTCTGCTAAATCAGAACCGTAGGGCTGGCTACTTATTGGTGACAGGCCTGGGAATGCTTTGCTCTGATAGCCCATCTTAGAGCATGAGGAGTAGAAAAGTGCTGACTTCTTATGCACAAAAAGAAAAGGAGGACTTGTGGCACCTTAGAGACTAACCAATTTATTTGAGCGTAAGCTTTCGTGACCTACAGCTCACTTCATCGGATGCATACTGTGGAAAATACAGAAGATGTTTTTAAACACACAGACCATGAAAAAATGGGTGTTTATCACTACAAAAGGTTTTCTCTCCCCCCACCCCACTTTCCTGCTGGTAATAGCTTATCTAAAGTGATCACTCTCCTTACAATGTGTATGATAATCAAGGTGGGCCATTTCCAGCACAAATCCAGGGTTTAACAAGAATGTCTGAGGAACTGGGAGGGGGAGGAAAAAACAAGGGGAAATAGGTTACCTTGCATAATGACTTAGCCACTCCCAGTCTCTATTCAAGCCTAAGTTAATTGTATCCAATTTGCAAATTAATTCCAATTCAGCAGTCTCTCGTTGGAGTCTGTTTTAGAAGTTTTTTTGTTGAAGGATAGTCACTTTGAGATCAGAAATTGAGTGACCAGAGAGATTGAAGTGTTCTCCAACTGGTTTATGAATGCTATAATTCTTGACATCTGATTGACATCCATTTTTTCATGGTCTGTGTGTATAAAAACATCTTCTGTATTTTCCACAGTATGCATCCGATGAAGTGAGCTGTAGCTCACGAAAGCTTATGCTCAAATAAATTGGTTAGTCTCTAAGGTGCCACAAGTACTCCTTTTCTTTTTGCGAATACAGACTAACACGGCTGTTACTCTGAAACCTGTTCTTATGCACAGTGGTTTATATTTATGGATGGCGGGGAGAGGGAGAAATTCATCCCCCTGCAGAGAATGAGGACAGGCCAGTGTATATTTTAATCTCACCCCTCACAGTAGTGCTGTCCTGCTTCACAAGCGGGACTTTCACCGAGCTGGTGTAGAGGCACCCTGAGTTATGGGAAACCGCCCCCAGAGTGTGAGCAGAAGTGGAGGAATATTTCCACAGGTCACTGGATCCATCCAGCTCAGAATTTAACACTAGGTGACTCAATGGCAGAGAGAACGTAGAGCTGAAATGAAAGTAACCCCAACTCATTAACATATCCAGTAACAGACTGGATTTAAGAGGCAGGAGGAAGGCATTTATGACTAATATAGATTTCCTGTGTATTACTTTAAGATGCCAAGAACGGGGCCCCCTTGAAATGATGGTCAGCAGGTTCCTCTCCTGCTACTGAAGGATCTGTTTGATGAGAAAGAGCCATTTCCTGCATTCTGAAGGGCCCCCATCAAAATCAACATGTGATTAACACCTATGCTTGCCAGAGCTGACAGAAAAGCCTTAAGAGTGGGGCAAACTGCCACCCTAGCAGATGGGCACCGGTACAGGGAGGCCAGAGAGCCAGGCTATGCAGCAGGTTAGCATGTCCCAGACCCCATCTAAAAATGTCAAACAGACAGTCCACACAGCAGCTTCCATGTCTCTGGTTAAGTGGAGAGATGCCGCCCCAGCTCCATTGCAGAACTGGCTTCACGTCAGCAATAGAAGGAGCTTCCGTGAGTAAGCAGGGCCTGTGGTGAATCAAATGGCCATGTTGCAGGGGAAGACACATTACAATGAACTTTTGTCTCCCCCAAACGCTTCATTTCCCTGCTTCCCAATGGGAGCTGCAGATGCTCAGACCTTTTCCAAAAGGGCTCTCACTCTGTGGGTTTCACTTTCTGAAAGCTCCAGCTCTGCCAGTTGGGTACCCGAAATGGGGGAACCACAAATCAATGGCCCCTTTGGAAAAGGTTAGCCTAAGCACCGTCCCTGGGAACTGAGAGGCCGAGCTAGGAAGGGAGCCAGCTCTCCTAGCCCCCACTCACCGTGTGGAAACGAAATGCTTGGTCAACCTGAAACAATTTGTTCTCAGCTTTTTGATTTGCCAAAAACTCTGAAAATGGTGGTTTTCAGTCTGACCCAAAATGAGTTTTTGAAATAGCCATGAAATGAAAAATCCATTATTCGCCCAGTTCTAGTCACAGGTCTGCCCCTGCCCACCTCCACCAGCCCATGCTCTGGGAGGGAAGGGGGAGGAAAGTGAGTTGCATTAGCCCTACGCTGGCACTGGTTACTTCCTCCTCCACCACCAGCTCAGCTGTGCTGGCTGGCACCCTGGAGTGAGTGATGGTGCCAAGCGTCAGCCTGCTGCCTGCCTTCCTGCATGAGATGGGGAGTAACTCAGAGCAGCTGCTGTCTCCCTCCTTGCACAGACTGGTGGTGCAGGTAGCCCTGGAGGGGTGGGCACCTGGCGACTCTTCACTCCCCGGTGCAAGCGCCTCATAATGGAGCCTGCTGTGATTAGTGTATTGTCAGCACCAGCGGTGGGCGGTAGATGGTTTTCCGGTGCCACAAATATTTTTGAGATTTCAGACAAACCTGAGACCTTTTGAAGTTTTTCAGTGAAAAACCAGAGAGACCACCACCTCCCACATATCCAAGAGTCCAGTGATTAGGGCTCTGCGTGAGATCTCGGTGCAAATGCCCATCCTCGAGCAGGGCCTTGAGCCCAGGTCAGGCTCCCATATCCACGTGACTACCCTAAGACCAGGCTATTGGTAGGTGTGAGTTGACTCTTGTTTTGACCAGAAATTCCATCCCAGACCCAAGAAACGTTTCTTCACTAAACTTTCGTCCAACCTGGTACCTTCCCCACAAACTATTTCAGCTTCAACTAATCAGCATTTTCCTCCAAAAAAAAGTTTCATTGAAAAATTCCCTGACAGCCCTAGCCAGCAACTCCTGGAGCTCAATGTTTCACCAGGGAAAGAGTTTCTTTTAGCTCTGCCAGTTTTTGCACCAGCCTCCTTCTGTGGCATTCCACCCCCAGTGTCTTAATGCCCATCCCCGTTTAACCGGAGAACCATAGGCCTGGTAACAAGGAAGCTGCTGCTGAAATCTGTTGGCATAAAAGGCTGCAAGCAGAAGATGCCACAGGCAGTGCTGTAAGTTGCAATTACAATTAGCCCAATGGGAGATATAATGTACCCTAATATAAACATGCTTGTACACACTCCCATCCAGAGCAGCTGATGCATTGTCTGGATGAATAGGAAACGTCTCCAGTCTTTCAAGGATCCAGACCAGCATGTGCTGCATTTGGTAACTTCAGCTGTAGGCGTTTGGAGAAGGGGTTGTGATTGTGACTGGAATGCAAACCCAGCCACACAACACCAAGAAAGCTTGGCCCAAAGAAAGCTGACAGGCCCTAATTTTTAGGGTCATATATCCAAGACCCACACCCCGCAAAGCACATGGAAATTAACTTAGTTAGCTTGGAAGGGGTGCGTAGACTCTTGATAACATTTGTACCTTTGGTTCCAGAAAGTCTACAGGCCAGCTTCCCATCTGGAAAAAATTGGAATAGCCCCACTCAAGTCAATGCTTAATGAGTCCTTTTTCTTTGGGCTTGTCTACATGCAAATGTTGCACCACTTACACTATACTGGTAGAGTTAAAGCTATACTATCCCTCAGTGTGGATGCAGTTATACCTGTATGGTAGGTGCTCATACCAATATCATGTATTCCTGTAGGGGAAGGGGAAGAAGCTATACTAGTGTAAGGCACCTTTATAACTGTGTCCACACTAGGGCCAGGTCTACACTACAGACTTCTGTTAGCCCAGCTATGTGGGCCAGGTGGGCGAGGAGGTAAGATTTGTGATTGATGTAGCTGTGCTAGCAAACAGCCCGACTGCAGATGCAGTTTCCTGGCAAAAATGCAGTTTTGCCAGCATAGTTTGTTTCACTTGGGTGGTTGTGGGGAGAACTGGAATAAACTATACTGGCTAAAGCAGTTTTGCTGGTATAAGCTGCGTACACACTAGGAGCACTTTGCCAGTAGAGTGCACTCACTCCCAGCGTAGGCCTGGCTTAGGAGTTGTGCCGATTTAATAATTTCATTAGAAAAATCACACCCCTAACCAAAATAGTCTAACCAATCCAAAAACAGTGCCTAGATCAGGTCTTTGTGGCACTCTAGCCGTTGATATCAATGGAGCAACACCAAAGGAAAATTTGGCCCCTCGGTTGAATTTTTGTGTGTGGACAAAACAGCTTTTTTTCAGAATAAAAAAATTATCATAATTGTAGTGTTTGGTTTTTTTGGCCAAAGTTGGAAAATGAAAAAAATCGTCTTTTTTTGTTTCAGTTTGTTTTTCTTTTCTTCCACTCTTTCTGTCCGTCGCCTCCTCCCTTTCAGCAGCAAAGAGGAATAGGGAAAAAGGAGCGGGAAATGGAGGGAAAGGGAAAACAGAAGTAACAGAAAAAGAAAATATTGTTGTTTAAAATTTTCTATAAACATTTTCATAATACAATGGAATAAGCCAAACACCATAGCATTTTTAGAAACCTTCCAATCAAAAATGACCTGACATGTCAGTGAAAGGCTCTGGTAGTGGAAAGGCAGCGAGGAAAGTTTCCAGGAGAGGGGAGGTCACCACTGCTGGAGTTTTTCCCTGTGGCTGAAAAAGTAGCATAGACGTGGTAGGCACTGCTTGGGCATGTAGGGTATAGACCTTAAGGGCCTGGCATGTCTGTACTCTTCTCATTTAAGCAGTTCCTCACTGTCTACACGGTGCTATTTATACGTGTGCTAGCTGGGCGCACAGTGTCTGTACTCGGCTTGTCGCCATAAGTGTAGACGCAGCCTAAGCACCACTGACTTTCAGAGATTAGGTCCAGATTCCCAAAGATATCAATGGGAGTTAGGCACCTAAATATCTTTGAAGATTTGGACTTAAGTTCCTTGATCGCTTTTGAAAATGGGATGTGTGCTCCTAAGTCATTTAGGGTCTGTCTACACTGCAATGTAAGCCTAGAGACAGTAGAACTCAAGTTAGCAGACCCTGGGTTTGTTTACCTAGGGCTTGAGCATCTACACTCATTTATAACTCCACGTTTGGAACTGTTGAACTCTGGGTCCCAACCTGGGGCTCTAGTGTCTACACGACATTCTGCAGGCCCTTGCCCAACCACCCATATCCCAGTCTTCCTAGCGCACTCCCTAAATGCAGCCGCTCTTGCTCTTTGTTTGTTGTGCAGTGTGGGAAAACTTGACTGTCCACCAAACTTGACTGCCCAGAGGACAAAGAAAATCACCCTAGGAGATTGTGGGATACTTTTGGCAGACTCCCAGGGCATGAGGCCAGCAGGGCTGCATCTACACTGCAAACCAATAGGGGTTTGAACCCTGAGTCTGGCTTGCCTCAGGCTCAGACCCTCCACCCTGCCTGGGGTCCTGGGACCCTGGGTCTGAGCCCTGGGTTATCAGGATTTGTGTGTAGACAGAAGTGGGGGTTAGGCTTGAGTCTGAGTTTGAACCCTAGGCTTACATTATACTGTAGACATACCCTAAGGGCCCGTTTGAAAATTTTACCCTTAAAACACAGAGTCATTCCCTTCCTTTGATTTTTAACTTGACAGCGTGGGGAAGACAGTGAAGCTGTGACAATTTATACCAGCTGAGAATCTGCCCCTTTGACCCTAAGAAATGTTCATCGGTGCTCCCAGGTAGAGTTCACCTGGATACTATCACAAAAAATGGATAAGGAAAATTCACAGAGTTGGAGGGATACAAGCATTTGCTGTGATGAAGGTATGAAGTCCAGAGCATCCCTGGCATGCGCCCACAGTGAAATGCTGTATTGAATCCAAGGGGAAAATTGTTCAACACTTCAGGAACAAAAATCTGTTAATTATTGCAGTTTTACTTACAGGTCAGCACGATGCATGTGAGAGCCCATCAACATCTTGGCTGCAGTCAACCCCTATCAAGATGTCATTAACCGATTGTCAAGCAGAAGACATCTTGATAAAGGCGAGTTCGAATAAAGCACTTTGCCATTCTCATTCAGTAGTGAAATGAAAGGAGTGAATTTCCATCCTTGAGCCACGGAATGAGCTGAGTTTAACCCTTTCACCCCTGAATCCCTGTCTGCCACCTGAACAGGACAGAATATTGTATTGTTCATGATCAACAAACAGCTCTGGATTTGCTGGAGTACAGCACAGGCTCTGATACACCTCTCACTTATACTAATTTTACGTTTGACTTCAATGGAGTTACTAGAAAAGCTGGTTGAAAAATGGCTTTTATTTTTCATGGAATTTCTTTTTAAAAATATGTTTCTTTTTTGTCCCAAACTGAACTGAAACCTAAAAACTTTCAGTTTTTGATATGAGTTTTTATTAACTGAAAACAGTTAACAATTTTTTATTTTAAAAATGTTTTTTATGCCAAAACTGGAAGATTTTTACCAAAAGCCAAAACTTTTACCAATTTTTGTTTCCTTTTCTTGGTTAAAAAGCCACAGAAAATATAGTAAGAAATTAATTTTTTCCATGAAAAGTCTTGCTTTTTAAGGAAAAAAGCTATTTTTCTTCAAAATTATTTTTCGATGAAAGCATTTTGACTACTTCTTGTTGCTGGTGATTTACAGCCATGAAGGTGAGTGAAGGATCAGGCCTGTTGATGGAGATTTTCAAAACAGGTGGGAAAAGTTAGGCTTCTAAATCCATAGTTAGCCACCTAAATAAGTGGTGGGATTTAAAAAGTGCTGACCACCCAGTAGCATTCTTTGAAGTTGATGAGATTACTTGTGGAGCACGTGCTCAGTGAAATGAATACTTACACAATCTCACCCCTAAGAAGTGTCACTGATTCCAGTCAGGGCCCTACCAAATTTGTGGCCATGAAAAATGATTCATGGACTGTGAAATCTGGACTCCTGCCATGAAATCTGGTCTTTTGTGTGCTTTTACCCTGTACTATACAGATTTCATGGGGGGAGACCAGCGTTTCTCAAATTGGAGGTCCTGACCCAAAAGAGAGTTGCAGGGAGGCCACAAGGTTATTTGGGGGGGGGGGGGGATGGTATTGCCACCTTGGCCATCCAGCTCTGCAGTCAGTGCAGAAGTCAGAGAGCCATGGCTCTTGGCTGGGCACCCAGCTCTGAAGGCAGCGCCCCTCCAGCAGCAGCGCAGACGTAAAGGTGGCAATTCCACACCATGCCACACTTTCGCCGGCACTGCTGCCTTCAGAGCTGGGCATCTGGAGAGCGGCGGCCGCTGGCGGAGGGCTCAGCTCTGCAGGCAGCAGCGCAGAAGTAAGGGCGGCGATCCCGTGCCAGGCCATCCTTACGTCTGCGCTGCTGCTGCTGGCGGCGGCTCTGCCTTCAGAGCTGGGCTCCCCGCCAGCAGCTGCCGCTCTCCAGCCGCTCAGCTCTGAAGGCAGCACCGCCGCCGTCAGCAGCAGTGCGGAAGTAAGGGTAGCAGTACCACAACCCCACTACAAGAACTTTGTGACACCCACACAACCCCTTTTTGGGTCAGGACCCTACAATTACCACACCGTGACATTTTAGATTTAAATAGCTGAAATCATGAAATGTATTATTTTAAAAATCCTATGACTGTGAAAGGTTTCAGAGTAGCAGCCGCGTTAGTCTGTATCCGCAAAAAGAAAAGGAGGACTTGTGGCACCTTAGAGACTAACACATTTATTTGAGCATAAGCTTTCGTGAGCTACAGCTCACTTCATTGGTATGCATCGGATGAAGTGAGCTGTAGCTCACAAAAGCTTATGCTCAAATAAATTGGTTAGTCTCTGAGGTGCCACAAGTCCTCCTGTTCTTTTTATGACTGTGAAATTAAGCAAAATGGACCGTGCATTTGGTCGGGCCCTACACATGAGTAAGCGTTTGCAGGATTAAGTGCAGAGGTCACTTTAAGATGTATCTATGCATGACAATTAATCCAGAATAAAGGCAGTGTGTGAGTTTAAAGAAGAATTTGGAGTAGATTAAGCTAACTCAGAATAAGGCATTTTATTCTGGAAGAAGAGCATCCACACAGGGAACTAATCAGATTCAGGATTGACTCCCAAGCCCTTAGCCTCCAGTCAATGCAACCCCCTCTGGGGAGTGGCAGCCATTTAACAGCACATCGCACAACAGCTTGATCGAGGAAGAATATTTTAGCCACTTGAAAGTACAAGGGGAATTTTAGGTAGGAAGAATGTAATTAATTCCCCAGGCTCTTTGCAGGGGCGGGAACCCCTGTGTCATGCTATACTATACGGGTGAAATCCTGGCCCCACTGAAATCAGTGGGAGTTTTGCCATTGACGTAAATGAAGCCAATATTTCAATCTATGTCTGTACAGCACCTAACATAATGGGGTCCTGGATCTGATCAAGGCTTCTAGGCACTGTTGTAATGATAATAATAAATTGGAGTGTCTGAAATGCGGGTTCTAACCCACCTCGGTTAAAAAATCCTGCTTCTGGTCTCACTCACACTAGTTTTACATCTATTGACTTCATTGGAGTTACTTCTGATTTGCACCAGTGCCCTTGAGAGAAGCATGACATCCAAATATTTTCTTGAAAACGTAGCTAGAAAAAATCACTGTTATTATAACTGGCTTGATTTTAGTGCATGGAAGATAGCTTGCTATTTGGTTGCATGAAATAAAAGTGCTTTGACATTGTTCCTGGATAGAAATAAAGCAGCAGAAATGATCCAACATATCATAGGCATATGGCTTCCCATTCCACTGCTGAAAACAACTTTTATATTTTTATGCCAAGGTCAGCCATTTACAACAACTATCTTCTGAGAAGCTTGTGTTTGACTCTAAGCGACAGGAGAATGAATATAAACGACTTCACAAACATCAGCTGAGTTCTCACTTAGGCAGATTTCCCCAAAGAATGGCTTCTGTGAGCTGCCTGGTAACACATATTTTCTGACATTAGAGCAAAACTTATTTGATCATGAGAATTCATAACCGCGTTCATAAATCATGTCTCACAATCTGTTGCAAGGAGAGCTAGAGGCACAGAGGCAACAGAAGAGCTAAGACAGAGGGGATGGCAGTGTCCATTGGCTTCCCACACCAGAGCTCAGCGTTGCCATGCGGGTTTGTGAGTACTCTTTTGGAGGGCTCCTTTTTACCTGGTCCTCAAGCATAAATCAGCGCAAAGATATTGGGTGGGTTTTTCAAATGTGTCTAAGGCCAAGATCCTCAAAGGAATTTAGGCACCTAACTCCTGTTATTATGAGTATTACTGATGAATGGGAGTCAAGTCCAGATCTTCCAAGGTATTTAGGCATCTAAGTGATTTGGCATTCAGATCGCTAGTCCTATTGAAAGACTACGGTACTTGTGCTGCTAAGACACTTAGGCAGAGGCACCAGAACAGGGGGAGCCAGGAGGCCCTGGCCCCATCCCTTTTTAAAGCTGGGATGGCTACGCCCTCCCACTTTTTATTTGCCTTAAGGGCGAGCGATGGGGGTGGAGAGGAGTAAGCAGAGGGCAGGGCCTCAGGAGGAAGAGGCGTGGTGGGGGCTGGGCCTTGAGGGATGAGGTGGGATGAGGGCAGGGCCTCGGAGGGAAAGGGGGAAGCGGGTCCATGGTTCGGGCTCTGGTGGCCCCCTGCCCACTTCCAGGTAGCTTCCAGCAGTCCTGCACTTAGGACATGTCTATGCCACAGCTGGAACTGTAATTGCCAGCTTGGATAGGTGTACATGTGCTAGCATGCCAAAAACAGCACTTGGCGGGGTGGGGGTAGGGGACGGGATGAGTTAGCCATCCAAATATAGTCTCATCTGAGACCCTAGGTATGGCCCATCCTGCCGCCTAAGCTGCAGCTACACTGCGATTTTTAGCACGCTGGCTTGATTGACTCTAGCCTGTATACGTAACTCCGGCTGCAGTGTAGATGTACCCTTCGGTGCTTTGGAAAAAATCACACCCGTTGTTCTCAGTTCTTCCTGGCTTCCAACCTGTGGCTGAGTGTATCTCCCTGTCTCCAGCCAATAGTGCGGAGAGATTAATAGATGAGGCCGCTGCATGGTCTCCATTGCTCGGGGGCCCACCTGTGGGCCCTGCTATTCAGAGGCAGTGAAGTTAAGGCCTCATCACTGTCGACAGTGCCCTAGCAGATCCGTGTACAGTGTATAATTATAATCCGTATGCAGGGTGTTCAGCCACACAGTGAGTGGGGGGTCCCACTCTGCCAATAAAAAGAAGGCAGAGGAGGTGGGGACTGTACCATAGCATTTCTTTACCCATACAGGGGTTGCTGGCGAGGACTGACAGCTGGTACGTAGATTCCCATCTCTTGCCTGTGAAATGTCTTGAATTCAGTGGCAGTGATGGGTGTTGGGGCCTGTAGGATGGATTCCACTGAGCTCCCGCATAAACATGTCACTCCTTTCCCAGAGACTAGATGGAATGTGATTCCCTACTGTGTCCTATCACTGTGTGTCGTCACATGCATCTTGTGCAAAGCAAGTGCAAAATGCAAAGCTTCTGACTGAATACCCTGTTGCACCTACTTTGCACAATGAAAATAATGACACAAGCAATAGGAGGCCATGGAAAACCAGCCCCTAGGGTTGTAAAGGCACATTCACTAAGAACACACGCAGACAACAAAGCACTTGCACAAGTGTTTAACTTTAAGCCTATGCTTGGGATGAAACATGTGCTCCAATGCTCTGCTGAATCAGGACCAGAGACGACATCTGACTTCAGGCAAGCAAAGAGTTAACTCCTATATTAGGTCGCACAGGAGAGTGAGTAATCATCATCATCATCCAAAGCTTTCATGGAGTGCTTTTCATCAGTAGACCCCACAGCCCTTTACAAGAGAGGTCAGTATCATTATCCCCATTGTATAGATGGGGAAACCGAGGCATAGAGAGTTGAACTGACTTGCCCAAGGTCACCTAGCAGTACTGCGTCCAGCATTGTATATCCACTAGGCCACACTGCTCTCATATTGGCACAACAAAGGCAGGTGATGGGGCCTGTAAGGCCCACAGGAAACTCTACCAAAACAGCTACCAGGTAGTAAGAAGGACAGAGAAGGCCTCGGAGGTGGAGAATGACACACCCAGCTGAAGGAAGGCAGAGAGTGGCTTAGATGGGGCCTTTTCTTGTTTGTTTCTAAGAGTTTGTTTCAATGTCTTGTCTATATTAGAAACTTGCACTGATTTAACTATATAGATTTAAAATCAATCTAGTTACCCCAATTGTAGCCCCGCTTAAACTGGTTTAAATATTGCTTAAATTAGTTGACTTTAATTCAGCTCCCACAGAGTCAACTGTTCCTAGCTACCATGGTTTTAAAGGTGTTACATTGTGAGTATATCTACACTGGACCCGGAGGTGTAATTTCCAGTTTGGATCACACCTGTGCTAGCTATAATCAAGCTAGCCTGATGAAAATAGAAGCGATGGGACAGGTTAGCCATTCTTAATATGATCCCATTGGAAATCCTAGCTATTTACTTATGGCCTCTATGTCTTCCCAGCTGGAAATAACACATCCAGCTCCAGGGTAGACATACACTGTGCCTACATGTAGGTGCACTTGCACCGATGTGCTTAAAATCATGCTAGTTAGTACGTGTCCAAACATAACCCACTTTCCTACTTTAGACAAGGCCTCAAAGGGCGGTTCCCACAAGGAGTGAAATTCACCCCTGCACAGAAAATCAGTGCGAGGCCTAGGTACTACTTAAGTCCCACGAAAGCCGTTGAAATATGGGTTGAGAGAGACTTAACTGGTACATAGACCTGTGATGTTCCTCTGCGCTGGGTAGCCCAACTGGACTCTTTCTGTTTCTTTAGCCATGTGCTCAAACTACCATGAGCGTCTCCTTCCATTCGCAAAAAGAAAAGGAGGACTTGTGGCACCTTAGAGACTAACAAATTTATTTGAGCATAAGCTGAAGCTCACGAAAGCTTATGCTCTAATAAATTTGTTAGTCTCTAAGGTGCCACAAGTACTTCTTTTCTTTTTGCGAATACAGGCTAACACGGCTGCTACTCTGAAACCTTCCATTTGACAGTTATTGATTCTTTATTACATATTCACCAGTTAAATACTGTTGTGAATTGCTTTTCTCTGCAGTTAGATGCAGTGACCAGACTATTTTCTACCACACTGATTTTATATATATATATACACACACACAAATGAGATTTTACAAATGAGATTTCCCTGTTCTTTTCTCTTTTTTCCATTTCATGAGTGGATTAAAAAGACTCGTCTTAAACAGCTAGAATATGTTTCTAGGCTAGCACAGCCCCAACCAACTTTTGTTTTTATGAAAGTGATTCAATCATCAGTTCAGTATCCCTTATGCTTATTATGTCTATGTGATCTCCTGGGGGATATTTCAAATGGGCAAGAGGAGAGGGGAGGGAACCCCTTATTAAGCAGTCTAGGAACTTATTTAATTTTAATTCTGTTTAAGTTCTTCCTTTCTTTTTTTCTTTTCCTTAAAAAAAAGATCCCATAGATTTGAAGCTGATCTACAGAAGCCTTTTCTTTTTAACCTCACAAAGCACTAGTGACTGTAAAAGATAAAACGAGGCTTTACTAATCTGCACACCTGATCATTGTAACACACACCAGAAATGCTGGCCTCTTTCTCTCCCACTCCACAGCAAACATGTAAGAGCACAGAATTAATCATGTGTCCTATTACTAAGGTTTCATTACTTTTGCAAACTGTAGCACAGGACATTTGCTCGTATGTGACTAATCATTAGCATCAATATTGAAACTAAATTATACTTGTCAAATAAATGAGCAAAGTACATTGCAGGATGCAATAGCCTCGCTTTTTTATTGTGGGGCCTGTCAAGGTTCCTTCCCCACTCTGAACTCTTGGGTACAGATGTAGGGACCCGCATGAAAGACCCCCTAAGCTTATTCTTACCAGCTTAGGTTAAAACTTCCCCAAGGTACAAACTATTTTACCTTTTGCCCCTGGACTTTATTGCTGCCACCACCCAGTGTCTAACAAATACAGAACAGGGAAAGAGCCTGCTTGGAAACGTCTTTCCCCCCTCAAATCCTCCCAAACCCTACACCCCTTTCCTGGAGAAGGCTTGATAAAAATCCTCACCAATTTGCATAAGTGAACACAGACCCAAAATCCTTGGATCTTAAGAACAATGAAAAAGCAATCAGGTTCTTAAAAGAAAATTTTAATTGAAGAAAAAGTAAAAGAATCACCTCTGTAAAATTAGGATGGTAAATACCTTACAGGGTAATCAAATTCAAAACATAGAGAATCCCTCTAGGCAAAACCTTAAGTTACAAAAAGACACAAAAACAGGAATATACATTCCATTCAGCACAACTTATTTTATCAGCCATTTAAACAAACAAGAATCTAACGAATATCTAACTAGAGTGCTTATTAGCCCTTTACAGAAGTTCTGACCTGCATTCCTGCTCTGGTCCCGGCAAAAGCAACACACAGACAGAGAGAAACTTTGTTTCTCCCCCCCTCCAGCTTTGAAAGTATCTTGTCTCCTCATTGGTCATTTTGGTCAGGTGCCAGCGAGGTTATCCTAGCTTCTTAACCCTTTACAGGTGAAAGGGTTTTTCCTCTGACCAGGAGGGATTTAAAGATGTTTACCCTTCCCTTTATATTTATGACAGGGATATATATAATTAATTTGGCAGACTTAGTCCTTTTCCAATGGGCTTTCCAGTCATTAGGCCAAACTGGTGAGATTCTACCTTATAATCTTTTATAATTAAAGAGGACCAAACACACCTTTTAAAAAAAACCCCAAAAAACAGCTTTTTTTTTTAAATCTGCTGGTTAATCCATTCATCCAACCACCCACCAATCTGCTTTTACCACAACCTACCCTGATAGGACTTGCAGTACAAGGCACATGCATGGCTCACACATGTCTATGGCTTGTGCACTGG
This sequence comes from Chelonia mydas, assembly GCF_015237465.2. Lineage (NCBI taxonomy): Eukaryota > Metazoa > Chordata > Testudines > Cheloniidae > Chelonia > Chelonia mydas. The sequence continues at coordinate 13,544,626 of NC_051259.2, read as the reverse complement.
TATTCCTCATTATGCGCTAGACCTGTTGCCTGTAGTAAGGGTGGTATACAGGCATGCTACTCCCAAGGAGTACTTGTGGCACCTTAGAGACTAAGGGGGACCCCAGGCGGTTGCGTCTCAGAGAGGCAGAATTCCCCCAGCCCTTTAATTGCACTGATGCAATGTGCTGATAGGATGCAGCATACTTCCCCTTCCACAGGGTTGGCACCTCCGAGGTATAAAAAAGTGGGACGCAGACTCAAAGACTTTAAGCCAGGAGGGACCATCATGCTCATCTAGTCTGATTTCCTTCACATTGCAGGCCAGAGAACCTCACCCACCCACTACTGCAATAGGCCCAGAACCTCTGGCTGAGTTACTGAAGTCCTCAAATCATGATGTAAAGACTTTGTTACAGAGAATCTGCCATTTATACTAGTTCAAACCAGCATGCCCCACGCTGCTGTGGAAGGCAAAAGAAAAACAACCCTTGAGTCTCTGCTAGTCTGACCGTGGGGGAAATTCCTTCCTGACCCCAAATATGATGATCAGTTAGACCCTAAGTATGTGGGAAAGACGCATCAGCCAGACACCTGGGAAAGAATTCTCTATAGTAACTCAGAGCCCTCCCCATCTAGTGTCTCTTCCCTGGCTATTGGAGACATTTGCTAATCGCAAGTGTGGGTGGGCCGTGTGCCATTGTTGGCAATCACAACATACCAACTCCTCCATAAACTTATCAAGCTCAGTCTTAAAACAAGTTAGTTTTTTTGCCTTCACTATTCCCCTTTAGAAGGCTGTTCCAGAACTTCACTCCTCTGATGGTTAGAATCATAGAAGATTGGGGTTGGAAGAGACCTCAGGAGGTCATCTAGTCCAACCCCCTGTTCAGTGCAGGACCAATCCCCAACTAAATCATCCCAGCCAGGGCTTTGTCAAGCCAGGCCTTAAAAAACTCTAAGAAAGGAGATTCCACCACCTCCCTAGGTAACCCATTCCAGTGCTTCACCACCCTCCTAGTGAAAAAGTTTTTCCTAATATCCAACCTAGACCTACCCCACTGCAACTTGAGACCATTATTTCTTGTTCTGTGTCATCTGCTACCACTGAGAACAGCCAAGGTCCATCCTCTTTGGAATCCTCTTCAGGTAGTTGAAGGCTGCTATCAAATCCCCCCTTACTCTTCTCTTCTGCAGACTAAATAAGCCCAGTGCCCTCAACCTCTCCTCGTAAGTCATGTGCCCTTAGTAACCTTCATCTAATTTCAAGCCTAAACTGATTGATGACCAGTTTATATCCATTTATTCTTGTGCCAGCATTGGCCCTTAACTTAAATAAGTCATCTCTCTCTCCCTGGTTCTTACCCCTGTGATGTAATTATAGAGAGAAATCATATCTCCCCTCATCCTTCATTTTGTTAGGCTAAGCAGGCCAAGCTCATTAAGTCGTCTCTCGTAAGGTAGGTTCTCCATTCCACTGATCAGCCTAATAGTCCTTCTCTGCACCTATTCCAGTTTGAATTCATCTCTCTTAAACATGGGAGACCAGAATTGCACACTGTATTCCAGATGAGATCTCAACAGTGCCCTGTATAAAGGTAATAGCACTTCCTTATCTCTACTGGAAATACCTCGCCTCATGCATCCTAGGATTGCACTAGCCTTTTTCATGGCTACATCACATTGGCAGCTAATAGTCATCCTGTGATTGACCAGTACCCCCAGGTGTTTCTCCTTCTCTGTGGCTTCCAGCTGATAACTCCCAAGCTTGTACAAAAATTCTTGTTGTTAGTGTTAGGATATAGATATTCAGGCCTGTCTGCAAAGGCCTGTACTTTAAGAATTTAGGTGTATTCTTATCACTTGGCTAGTTCTAGAGGTATAAAAGAAAGAATCAAAATCTCTGTCTGCTGGTGTAAGGGCCTTCTCTTACTGTGACAGTCTGAGGCGCTGTGCTTAGGCTAAGGCCTTTGGCTAAGCAGCAGAGGCAGCCATAAGCTAGGAAGCGACGGGTCACATCCTCACATTCCAAACTAGTCACATTGAAAGAAGGTGCTATTGGGCTGTTAGGAATACAATCCTGTCCTGATAATGCCTATCACCTCCAGAGAAAGGGAAGTGCCTAGAAAATGTAAAAGGAAACAGCATCCTGTCTGGCAAGAACTCACTTATCAATACTGGGATGTGAAATCCTCACTTCTGTATTGTTTTGTCATTATAGTTCCCACTTTGCTATTGTTTGTCTGTATAATCTCTGTCTGGTTCTGTGATTGTTCCTGTCTGCTGTATAATTAATTTTGCTGGGTGTAAACTAATTAAGGTGGTCGGATATAATTGGTTACATAATCATGTTACATTGTGTTAGGATTGGTTAGTTAAATTTCAGGAAAATGATTGGTTAAGGTATAGCTAAGCAGAACTCAAGTTTTACTATATAATCTGTAGTCAATGAGGAAGTGAGTGGGCGTGGGGGTGGGCATGTGTGTGGGGAAAATGGGAACAGGGAATGTGGGTAAGGAAATTGGAATCATGTTTTGCTAAAGGGGGAAATAGGACCAGGGAATGGGGGTAAGGAAATTGGAATAATGTTTGGCTAAGGGCAGGAATGGGAAAAGAGACACAGGTGTAAGGCTCTGTGGTGTCAGAGCTGGGAAGGAGGATACTAAGGAAGGAGACTGGAATCATGCTTGCTGGAAGTTCACCCCAATAAACATCGAATTGTTTGCACCTTTGGACTTCGGGTATTGTTGCTCTCTGTTCATGCGAGAAGGACCAGGGAAGTAACTGGGTGAAGGAATAAGCCCCCTAACAGTTAGTTCCTAAGTGCATGACCTTGCACTTTGCACTATTAAATTTCATCCCATTTTTATTATTCCCATTTTCAAGATCATGCAACTCTTTTTGTATGATATTCCGGTCCCCCTCTGTATTGGCAATACCTCCCAACTTTGTGTCATCTGCAAATTTTATTAGCACACTACCACTATTTTTGTGTCAAGGTCATTAATAAAGAGGTTAAATAAGATTGGTCCCAAGACCAATCCCTGAGGAACTCCACTAGTAACCTCTCTCTAGTCTGATAATTTACCTTTCAGCATGAGCCATTGTAGTCTCCCCTTTAACCTATTCCTTACCTACCTTCCGATTCTTGTATGAACCTCAATCTTCTCCAATTTAACTAATAATTTCCCATGTGGAATTATATCAAATGCTTTACTGAAATCCAGGTAGATGAGATCTTCTTCATTTCCTTTGTCTGGAAAATCAGTTATCTTCTCAAAGAAAGAGATAAGGATGTTCTGGCATAATCTACCTTTTGTAAACCATATTGTGGTATATCCCAGTTACTGTTTACCTTTCTGTCCTTAACTATTCTCTCTTTCAAAATTTGTTCTAAGACCTTGCATACGAATGAGGTCATACTAGCAGGCCTGTAGTTTCCCAGATCACTATTTGCCTTTCTTAAACATTGGTACAATATTTAAAATTCTCCAGTCATAGAGTAAGATGCCGGATTTTATGAAGTCATTAAAAATACTTGCTACTCGGCTTGCAATTTCATGTGCCAGTTCCTTTAATATTCTTGGATGGAGATTATCCAAGTCCCATGGACAGCCAGGATGATCCTGAGCCCATAGTGCAGGCCAGCATTGTGCACTGAACACCCTTACAGATTTCCCAAGACAGCTACCTCAGAAAAAGGACAATCCTCAGAAAAACCTGGACAGGTGGCAACCATATCCCTCCATATGGACCAGTCAGTGCTGCTGGCCAGTGTGGAGATGGGTGGAGTCACAGCGCTGCCTACTCTAAGGCCCTCCCCACACAGTTGTTCCAGCTGGGAGTATCTGATATAGAGCTCCTATACATCTCTGGGTGCCCAGCGTCATGGATCCATGCAAGAGGGGATAGGAAATGTTACTCCCTCCTGCTGTTTTGTGCAGCCACGACACAAGCCTGGATACAATCTAACCCTATGGGGATAGGAAATCAGTACAGAATCTGTAAACCTGCAGAAGCATTTAAGTATTGCCACTATATGTGATCCATGTTGTGAGCTTGTTCTCCTGTAGGAACCTGAGAAGTGACATACACATACAACCTATCCTGAAAAATGATCCCTCACTCTCACAGATCTTGGGAGACAGACCAGTCCTCGCTTACAGACAGCTCCCCAACCTGAAGCAAATACTCTCCAGCAACCACACACCACACAACAAAAACACTAACCCAGGAACCTATCCTTGCAACAAAGCCCGATGCCAACTCTGTCCACATATTTATTCAAGTGACACCATCATACGACCTAATCACATTAGCCACGCCATCAGGGGCTCGTTCACCTGCACATCTACCAATGTGATATATGCCATCATGTGCCAGCAATGCCTCTCTTCCATGTACATTGGCCAAACTGGACAGTCTCTATGCAAAAGAATCAATGGACACAAATCTGACATCAGGCATCATAACACTCAAAAACCAGTAGGAGAACACTTCAACCTCTCTGGCCACTCAGTAAAAGATTTAAGGGTGGCAATTTTGCAACAGAAAAGCTTCAAAAACAGACTCCAAGGAGAAACTGCTGAGCTTGAATTAATATGCAAAGTAGATACCAGTAACTTGGGTTTGAATAGAGACTGGGAGTGGCTGGGTCATTTCACATATTGAATCTATTTCCCCACGTGAAGTAGCCTCACACCTTCTTGTCAACTGTCTAAATGGGCCATCTTGATTATCACTACAAAAGTTTTTTTTCTCCTGTTGATAATAGCTCATCTTAATTAATTAGCCTCTTACAGTTTGTAGGGCAACTTCCACCTTCTCTGTATTTATCTATCTATATCTATATCTTCTTACTATATGTTCCATTCTATGCATCCGATGAAGTGGGCTGTAGCCCACAAAAGCTTATGCTCTAATAAATTTGTTAGTCTCTAAGGTGCCACAAGTACTCCTGTTCTTTTTACACAGGGACCAGATTCTCCAGTCCCCTGCACCTTGCCTAGTCATTTATGCCAAGGCAAAGCGGATAGAAACTGATACTAAATCATAGCAGCCCCTATGCACTGGTGAGGACCCAAGATGTGGGGCAATTGCAAATCAGGCACCAGGGACACTATGGTTTTATGGCTTTTAGAGCTTCAATGTGGAATGCCAGGGCTGTGTTTGACATCTGTCAATGGGAATATACTGCAGCCTCTTGTCTGAATTTGCCCTGAATACCCATTTGAACACCAAAGTGGTTCGGCTGAATTCTGCAGCCCGAAGATGCTCATCTAAACTGCATGCAAATCAGCACAAGTCACCTTTCCAGCTCTGATTAAAAGCCTCTTTCCCTCTCTCTCTCTCTCTCTCTCCCACACACACACACACACACACACAGAGTAGATTCTTGGCAGAGTTGGATGCCACCTAAACATGGACATGAGTTTTGAAAGCCCACAAGGCAACTGAAGAATGAAAGGCACATCCAAAAGCAAGCTAGGTTAGAAGATGAGAATGGTCATAATGGGTCACAGCAATGTTCCATCTAGCCCAGTATCCTATCTTCCAACAGTGGACATTGCCAGATGCTTCAGAGGGAGTGAACAAAACAGGGAAATTATCAAGTGATCCATCCACTGTCATCCTGCCCCAGCATCTAGCACCCAGAGCATGTGGTTGCATCCCTGACCATCTTGGCTAACAACCATTGATGGACCTATCCTCCACGAACTTATCTAGTTTTTTTAACCCAGTTATAGTTTTGGCCTTCACACCATCCCCTGGCAATGAGTTCCACAGGTTGACTGTGGGTTGTATAAAGAAGTACTTCCTTTTGTTTGTTGTAAACATGCTGTCTATTAATTTCATTGGGTGGCCCCTGGTTCTTGTGTTATGTAAAGGGGTAAGCAACATTTTCTTATTCACTTTCTTCACATCATTCATGATTTTATAGAGCTCTATTGTATCCCCCCTTAGTCGTCTCTTTTCCAAGATGAACAGTCCCAAACTTTTTAATCTCTCCTCATATGGAAGCCGTTCCATACTCCTAATAATTTGTGTTGCCCTTCTCTGTACCCTTTCTATTTCAAATATATCTTTGAGATGGGTCAACCAGAACTGCACACAGCATTCAAGGTGTGGGGATACCATGGATTTATATAGCAGCATTATGATATTTACAGTCTTGGTGTCTGTCCCTTTCCTAATGGCTGCTAACGTTGTTAGCTTTTTACTGCCTCTGCACACTGAGCAGATGTTTTCAGAGAAATATCCACAATGACTCCAAGAGCTCTTTCTTGAATGGTAACAGCTAATTTACACTCCATCATTTTGCAATGTATTGTTAGGATTATGTTTTGTAATGTGTATTACTTTGCATTTATCAACATTGAATTTGTTGCCCAGTTTTGTGAGTTCTCTTTGCAGTCTGCTTTGGACTTAACTATCTTGAGTAATTTTGTATCATCTGCAAATTTTGCCACATCACTGTTTACCCCATTTCCCAGATCATTTATAAATATGTTGAACAGCACAGGTCCCAATACAGATCACTGGGGGACACCACTATTTACCTCTCTCCATTCTGAAAACTGGCTTTTCATTCCTAACCTTTGTTTCCTGTATTTTAACCGTTACTGATCCGTTCATCAAAGGGAAGAAGACTTTCTGAAAGTCCAACTACACTACATTGACTGCATCACCCTTGTCCACATATTTGTTGACCCCTTCAAAGAATTCTAATAGATTGATGAGGCATGATTTACTTTTACAAAAGCCATCTGACTCTTTCCCACAAATGATGTTTATCCATGTGTCTGATAATTCTCTTCTTTACTATAGTTTCAACCAGTTTGCCTGGTACAGAAGACAGGTTTACCAGCTTGTAATTGCCAAGATCACCTCTGGAGCCTTTTTAAAGAATCAGCATTACATTAGCTGCAGGGCCGGATTAACCTTTTGTGGGCCCTGGAACCAAACATATTTGTGGGCCCCCATGTAGTCGTCGTGGGCTCCGAGTGTGGGCCTGGTGTGGCAGTGCCATTGGTGCCATAGTATACCCAGTACTGAATCTCAAAGACATTTTTCATTCTGATCACACACCTCTGTATGACTGTATGCATTTGCATACACAGCTCCCTCAGCACCCAGTTTTTCTCATTAAGCTGTACACCCATATGGGTTTACCAGTGTCCACAGTGAGCAGTAATTTCACAGTGATCAGGGGAAACTCCCCACAGATTTATCTCCTTCTTCATTCAGACCTTCTATAGCCATGTCTCCAGTACCACCCTATGTCACCTGTCACTGTATGTGGTTCTGGTCTCAGCTCAATAAAGTTTCACAGTCAGCCAGCAGATACCTGATCAATTCTGACAAATCCCTGCCCCCACCCCCCCGTCAGCGCTCATCCTGCCATTTGAACAAGCCCCTTGCAAACACCATTTCCCCAAAGTGAGGACTTAGCCCCTGGGAACCTGAAGTCACCAGCCTTTCTCCCTCTGCTCCCATCTACATGCTAGTCTAATACTTGGTCACCACCACCTCTCCCTATGCTTGTTTCCCTTCTACCTTGGACATGCTCCCTAGCCAGCTAGGGCTATTCTCCCCCTGCAAGCCTGATCTGCTTCCTCTTTCCCTGCTCCCCTTGACATTCCTTTCCTACTGGTGACCTTGAGATTAACTCCAGTTTCTTTACCTGCTCCTAGCTTAATGGCCCCCAGTAGTCACAGAGCCACCTGCAGCTTCTCTGGCTACAGCCATGGGGCCAATTGCCAGAGGCCAGCCTTAGATAGCTGCAGCTGCTAGCAAGGGAGCGGTGGCAATTCCAAGGCTGAGCCTGCTTGAACCTTGCAATGACAGCACTAGGGGTTCTAAATTCTCAGCGCTGGCCCTAGGCAGCTGCAGACTCTGGAGTTAGGCGCTTCTCTCCTCCAGGCCATGGCTTTAAGTACCTGAGATGCCCATTACCTGCAGCAGAGGCCACCAATTCCCACGCACCTCTCAGCTAGCCCATAGTCATGCAAAAAGTGCAGTCTGAATGATTTTGGAGGCTGGAGTGCCAGGAGGTTCCCATCCCTGAGCAACAGCTCTGCAACAAGCTCACATGGCCCCCCCCCAACCCCTCCGCTGTGGGACCAGGACCCTGTGAAGCCAGTGGAGCTACCCTGTGTATAACCAGTTCTGTCCAAAGCCTGTTGAAGTGAGTGGGAGTCTTTTCATTGCCTTTAATGGGCTGCAAAAAGAAGCAAAGGACCCCATTCTAGACTCTAGGAGCAAAGCGCATTCTATGCTGCACTGGTTTACTGTTAAAAGGAGGACTTGTGACACCTTAGAGACTAACTAATTTATTTGAGCATAAGCTTTCGTGAGCTACAGCTCACTTCATCGTGTAACAGGAAGGTCTCTCATGTCCGAGTGAATAAGCAACACTTCCTACGGCACCTAACTTTTTCTGAAAGGCCTCCTGCTTCGCTTACCAGGGCTGAAAATATCAGGCCGCGTGGTCACGAAAGCCAGGCCCTTCTGAATTCAGTGGGAATTCTGGATGTGCGCAGGACACAGACAGGACTGGTTCCCACATGGTTACAGAACTGCAGTCAAGTGGAACAATTTTCAGCTTGTGTGATTGGAGGAGATATCTGATCCATATTGTAAGACTGTCCTACATAAATGAGGAAAAGTTGAGGTGCCTTTGTTATTCTTTTCTTCCACTCTTCATTTCTGTGAGGAATTTGCCAATGCAATATCACGGTCTTCTTTTTAAACAAACAAAACTAAAAAAAATGGCAATGGCTATTGAAAATAGCATTTACAGTCCTAGTTCGCACTGGAAAGACCCCAGCATTTGTTGCTCAATTTTATCATACTTTTTCTACAGCAAATTACAGTGGATCAGTATATTTGATTTAGGAGAAATGAAGTAACAGCTGCCCAAATTGAGCCTGAGCACTTCTGAATTTTGAGAGTGTTCAAATCTGGAAGGCAGGTGCTAGATTCCCTTTCTGAATATTGGATAAATCTGGAAAGGAAAAGTCAATTTCTGCTTCCATGGCTCAGAAGTGGAAATCCTCCTGCATGCCTGGTACTGTACCTAAAGCTGCCCAGGTCCTTTAGTAGAGCCCTCCCTCCCTTACTTTTCATTTTAATTTCTCCTGGTGGGGTCCACAGAGCTCCCCTGCTAGGCTTCGGACATAGAGGTGCACTGTCCATTCATTCCACCTAGTTCCTTCTTTGGGGGCTGCCAGGCGAGGTCACAACAGCGTCCCTAAGCCAGTCTGGAGAAGTCTTCTAAGGGTGATATCTGGGCCAAAGCCTTCTACTCCTTGGGCACACTTGTTCCCATTCACAGCGCCACCCCCTTCTAGCAGCCAGCTCCCCATTCACAGCAAGCTTCAGTGCATGGGGTCTCAGCTTTTCCACTCTTTCCTCCTCCCTTTCCTGTTGATAGCGGCCAAGGGAATGCTGGGAAATGTAGTTCTGTCCCTGCTCCAGGGCTGACTCTCTAGGCAGGGAGCTGGCCAAGGAACTACAGCTCTCAGGGCCCCTTGGGTTCTCAGCTTCCATGCTGGATCCCTGCTGCTCCGCTCGCTCTCAGGGCCTCCGCTTCTGCAGTGCTGCGAGAGGGGAGGAAGCGAGTGCTATGGGCCCCTTCTGAGCTTGGGCCCGGTGCCACTGGCGCCATGGTAAATCCGGTACTGATTAGCTACCCTCCAGTCATCTGGTACAGAAGTTGATTTAAATGATAGGTTACATACCACAGTTATTAGTTCTGCAGTTTTATATTTGAATTCCTTCAGAACTCTTAGATGAATACAACCTGGTCCTGGTGACCTACTGCCGTTTAATTTATCAATTTGTTCCTCCACTGACACCTCAATCTTGGACAGTTCTTCTAATTTGTCACCTAAAAAGAATGGCTCAGGTTTGGGAACCTCTGTCACATCTTCTGCAGTCAAGACTGATGCAAAGAATTCATTTAGCTTCTCTGCAATGACCTTATCTTCTTTGAATGCTCCTTTAGCACCTTAATTGTCCAGTGGCCCCACTGATTGATTGGCAGTGCCAATGTGCTACAGCCACCTTGGAAGCAATGTGTTAGGTCAGCCTTCACGGCCCATTTTGCCAGACGACATGATGCATAGCAATGGTGCTCTTTTCCATTCCAGTTGAGCCAAGTATAAATGCCTTGTGATGTAGTGTGTGCATTATCACACACTCAGCTGTTGTGAAACTCCAGGAATAACAAACAAGCCCATCCAATAGTTTCAGATGAGGGGGTGGATTTCATAACACAGAGTCTTTTCAAGTTGTATAACCCGTAACTAGTAAAAATCTCACCTACGTAAAATAAAAATCCAGGATAAAATTTCTGTCCCGGCTTTGCAGAGGTTTAGTTAGCTATCACCAGAGGCAGAATGGTGCTCTTGTCAGCATACGGTTTGCTGTGTTTGTAAACAGATGAAACACTACCTCTTTTAAGGTCTGAAATGTGAGTCTAGTGGATAGGCACTGGACTGGGAGTAAGGAGACGGCTCTGTTCCTGGTAGAGTTACCAGTCTGCTGTGTTGCCTTTAGCATGTCACTTTCGCACTCTGTGCCTCTGCTTACGTGTCCATCTTTTCCTATTTAAACTGTTACATGTTTGAGTTGGGGGCTGTCTCTTGCCATGCATTTGTACAGTGCCAAGCACAACGCAGTCCTGATTTTGGTTCGGGTCTGAGGGCAGTTCTGTAATATGTACCATAAAAATTTGGATCAAGCTTCTAATTTCAAGGGTCAGGAATGCAGGATCTGGGAGTTTGAGCCCATCTCTAAAACAAACATAACAAATACCTGCATCTCTCTACATAGCCAGAATATGTGTATTTACTTCTTGTTCGGGCTGGCTATTTTCAATTATTTTCTCCCCGTGTTGCTGTTTACAGTTTGCCCTTGCATACTCTGCGGTGTTTTCAATCACCTTCCAGCAGCCTGATCCCCTGCTAAACTGACACATATTTCAACCTTATCTCTATCAGAGCACGAGAGCAATGAGTCAGCCTCGGTCTCACTGCTCTTCATAGCCCTGATCCATAAGGAGGCGGGAGCCATCATCTCTTCATCTTGCCTTTCAGCTGAATATGAGTGAGTCACAGACGAGACTTCTGTCAAGAGCACCGAGGACGAAGTGAAACTTCCCCTTTGAGGAGGACATGTTAATCTCTTCCCAACGCACTTGGAAATGATTGTCTCACTTCATTTTTGGCTGTCACTGAGTTTACGCAATCCACTCACAAAGGATTTTTCTATGGCAATGCAGTCAGTAGCTCTTGTGTGCGATACAACGAAGAAAGACAAAGGCAGAGACCTTTGGACCAGGTTCTGATCATGTTTACGCCAGTGTAGATATGGCATTGCTCAACTGAAGTCAATGGAATTATTCTGCATTTACATTGGTGTAAAGTGAGATCTGTCTCAGATCCAGGTTCTGAGGGAGAAATTACCTCTTCCTCTTGATTGTTTTGACTCTAAATTGGAGGGAACAGTGGAGCAGTTGCTGCCAGTGCTGGTAAAACTGATTCATGGCTGAGGGACAGGGATGGAAACAATAAAATAAGAAGGTTGGGATTTCCGGAAATTGTCTGTTACTCAGGCTATTTCACATTAGATTGCGTGTGTAAGTGAATTCTGACTTGCTGTAAATTGCATTGCCAGCCTGTTACTGCTCCCTGCAAGCTACAGCGTCATCCCCTAGGCTGCTCTATCTCTTTGCTCAAATCTTGATTCTCAAAACTTTTGCCATCATTCTAATACCTTGTTTGCTGCGGCAAAGTGAGAATGGGAAAACTGAAATTAACATTAATTAAATTAAGTCTGGATCTCTATCATCACCATACATGTCTGTCTATCTATTTTGTATTATGCTTCATTGGTTATGCGAGTCTACATCAATACTGTGAGCGAGGGTGCACTTCCCAGCCCGCATAGACATATTTGCAGGAGCTCTCCTCTGAACTAGCATGCTAAAAACAGTAGCAAAGCCAGGGTACCACAGACAGCAGCGGCCGCGGGGCACAGGCTAGCTGCCCAGGGTACAAACCCACCTGAACCCCATGGGTACGTACTCAGCAGCTAGCCTGTGCTGCTGCTTGCCTTTGCCTATGCTAACTTGGCTACACTTCTATTTTTAGCATGCTAGCTCAGATGACAGCTAGTGCAAATATATCTGCACAAGCTGGGAATCACACACCTAGCTCATAGTGTAGATGTAGCCTTAAGAGTTGTACAAAGCCTCAAGGCTGAGGAAGTTAATACACTCACTTTCATCTCAGGAGACCTGGTTTTTAATGCGGTTTAGGTCATCAGTGAACTGAATTTGGGTGGGTCATAGCCTCGGGCCTGAGCGTGTGATGGGTTGAGCGTCACAGCTCTGTCTGAAGTCAGTCAAGCTGTGAGTCATAAAAGGATAGTGGGACACATCGAACCAACAAAATCCCACCACTGTATATCTTGGCCATGCAACTGGGAGCAGAGATGGGCAAACGAGTGTGGACAAATAATATCTGATTCAAACCTTTGCTTAACCTTGATATTGCATCCATGAATTCAGTCGATTGTGTCTTAACAGAAAAGAGTCGCTGTGCTGCCATAGCTACACATAACCTACCTCCCAAAACCCGTACTATCGTTTTCACAAATAGACTGCAAAGTGAGCCAACGTATTGCTTTCCAGCTCAGTTTGGCTCTGTACCATCACATTTTCAATGCCACTTTTTTACTGTGCAGCGACTCCATAATCATAGAGTCAGACGTGCGTAGTACCCTTTGTGAGGAAGACTGCAACAGAGCATATGAAATGCTACACACCTGCCTGGGTCATTGGCAGTGTGGACACAACCTTGGATTTTAAAACATGAACTTCCCTTGCCTTAGGTGAAAGTCCCACATCTGTTAGTCACAGCTGTAGCAGGTACATCCTAAACATGGCCCAACTACCATCACTCGAGGAGGACAGAGCGCCATGCTGAGTGGATGTGGGTTACACTATGGGACCACTGCCGTCTTGGCCAACACACCTGGGATTGAACTGGGAACCTCCAGCTGCTCTAGCCTGGGCCAAAGAGCCAGGCTTTCTAACACATTCATACCTTTGTGGAGTGACACATAGTGTCACATAACATAGACTCACTAGTGGATTGTACATGGTCACATATATATACACGTCTGTGTCTCCAGTGCAATAATGGGAAAAGAGATACTTTGGTGCCTCCAACATACAAGGGATTATTAAAGTCTAAGTATAGTAAACTCTCATGCTTCAGGCCAAGAGCCAGCACTAACCTATGGGTGTCTGGAAGAAGTATTCCCTGTGGACAGAGTAATCCATATTTTTTTATTACAGGGTTTCTTGCACCTTCCACTGAAACTTCAGGTACTGGTCACTATCTGAGGCAGGATATTGGACCCAAAAGATCACTGGTTTGAACCAGTCTGGTAATCCCTGTATCCTGTAATTCTGCTATCTGTAGTTAAAGGGACTACTTGAGTGACTAAATGCTACTCAGTAGGAGTAAGGTTGGCAGAATCAGGCCTTAGGCAAAATCTGTCTACCTAAGTCATCCTCTTCCGGTTCACATGTTTAATGTAATTGGTGAAAGGTGCCTCATTGAGAACCCTTGAGAAAAAAATCCCACAGATTAGGTAAAGAAGCAATCCCGGCTCCTCTCAGGGCATGCTGACCAGCAGAACCAGCTCTGAGAGGAGGCTGAAGTTTGTAGGCCACTCAGTTTATGACCTCTTTTACCCCTGAGGGAATTCTGTGCCAACAAATTAAAAATTCTGCGCACAATATTTTAAAATTCTGCAAAATTCTGCAAATTTTATTTGTCAATAAATATATGTGGCTCCAGCATGGCAATGGGGAGCACAGGCCACTGGCTGCACTGAGGTGGGAGATCACCCTGAAGTCCCCACTTCCCCGATACACGGACACGGCAGTGAGGATACACCTGACCCTGACACAGTGCAAGGGCTGGGCCTGCCCCAGAAACATGCTGGGGCCCTGCCCCTCTGTGCCAGGTGCAGGTGAGCAGGCTTAGCCCAGCAGGATCAAAGTGTGGAGGGGCTTAGTGTGGGGGGATCCAGGTGTGGGGTGAGAGGTTTCTGTGTGGGGCAGTCTGGGCGCAGGCAGCTCAGTGAGAGATCTGGATGCACAGGGGCTCATTGGGGGGTTTCAGGTGCAGGGTCAAGGGGACTCTGCAGGAATCCAGGTGAAGGTGGTTGAAGCTTAGTCGGGGGGGTCGGGGTTTGGGGGGCTCAGTGGGGACGTCTGGGTGCTGGGGGAGTGGGGCTTGATGGGGTGGAGGTGGAGGTCCAGGTGCAGCTGGTTGGGGATCAGTGGGGTGGGGGTCTGCATGTGGGGGGCTCATCAGAAGGGGTCCAGGTGTAGGGGGGGTAGGGCTTGTCAGGGTAAGGCCTGCTTAATGGGAGAGCCCCAGCTGCTGCCGAGGGGATGCTGCATGCTGGACTCCTGCTTCCCCCCATGATTCCCTTATCCCCTTTTCTTCTCCACCCCCCTCCTCTCACTCCCACATTCCCCTCCCCCTGCCTCTTCCACCCACACCCTCAACCCCCCCTCATTTCCCCACCTCCCCCTTACCCAGGCCCACTGCGGGCACTCAGTGTTGCACAGAAAACAGGAAGGCTCCCAGCACACAGAAGGGGAGCACGACAGGCACTAGGACCCAGGAGGCGGCATTCAGCTGCAGAGTCTGGGGAGCAGACATGCAGCCTCCTTCAGCTGGGCAGCTCTGCGCTTACAGGAATGGGGGAGGAGAGTGCCCCCCCATGCATCACCTCTGTTTGGAGGGGGGAAAGTCCCCCCAAGAACTGCACCATGGTTGTCCCCCAGCTCCCTCGTACCGCATGGCTTCCCTTTGCTTCCCTGCCATTTTCTGCAGGGAAGCACAGGAATTCTGCAGGGGTATGGGGGAGGCATTTTCTGCAGGCGCACAGTCACATAGAATCCCCCAGGAGTACTCTTTGTTCACAACTCAGCGCCAACAGTGGGTGATGACACCATGTCTACTACCTATGGGACTCCCCTAGGTATTGATGGGACCATTGATGCCATCATATGGCATCACTTTTTGCTCACTGTTAACCTCTGCGGCGTTTAAACAGCAAACTAGCACTAGGAAGCATTACTGCTACTCAGAGCCATCCAGTCCTTCTCTAGGAGACATCTTTTGGGGGATTTAATAATTCCTCATGTAGGTCAAGTGCAGCATAGGATAATACCAGATGCAGCTCCTCAGTCACGTAATTGCAAAAACATGTAACACACTCAAACACTCCATTAAGAATATTACCGGAGGGTTGCACACTTTGTTGCTTCTGTTGGTCGAGTGCGTTGCACACCCCCAGGGCTCCTTGCATCCCTCCATTGCCCTGAAGTTCCACCTCACATCTCCCTCCATCTCAGAGACTACCTGGAAGCCACAGCAGCCCCTTCTGCATGCCAGGGGCTTTGCGTGCCTCCCCATTCCCTACTTCCCATCAATGGCAGAGGCTCTATGTGTCCCCCTATACTTCCCATTCCTCCTCCTCCCCCACACTGGGGTCTTTTACTCTTCCCCACCTGCCAGGGGCTCTGAGAGTTCTCCCATCTCCTGCCGATCTCCAGGCCCCCCTTCCCATTCTTGTTTCCTTTCTTTCTGTCTGGGAGATAGTCATTCAGGGTGTCAACATTTTAAAACTATATTGGCAGGAAGGGCAGGGCTGAGAATGGGGATGTTACATTGGAAGGAGTTAATGGCTTCCATCAAGTGGTTCTTTGCTTTCCAGACAATTGCAAAGGTGGTTGAAACTGAGGGATGTGCTAACCAACTCCTATGGGCTCTATTTCCCCCTTCTGTTTTTTCACATTTTACTAAAATCAAGACAGTTTTCTGCCTATTGAGGCCTAGAACATTCCCTGAAACTTTGGAAATGAGTGGATATGGCGGCTGAAAAGTTTTCTTGTTACATCTAAACAGACAAAGAGAGAAAAGCCATCAAGTTGATTGTTAAACCTTGCTTCGCTGAGCCAATATTAAAAAAAGACGCAATGGAGAGATAAGCAGGACACAGACTATACACACACACACACACACACACCCCTGTGTAATTACTAATAACTTTGAAATTATAGGTATAGAGACCTAGTTAGCAATGAAGCAGGATCATCAGTCTAAAAACTGGGAGTACAAATTTGTTGAAACGACAAACACAATAAAGCAGTATGAGATTTGCATCAAATTAGTTCCTGTGTGTGATGCCATTCAAATGGCAGGTGAGTAGAAAATTTCTTTCCCTCTTAGTTTAAGAGGTTTCAATGTTCATTTTCATGGTAAATAGTCACTAAAAATTTCTTGCTAGCTGTAAATCTTCTCTGTAGCTATTTCCCACGGTAACGGAAGAGTGTGGGTAGGGGGGTTACCGTAAGTAGAAGAACAGCATGACCTACATAATCAACCTGAACTAACCAACACAGCTTGAATTTCAAACATCATATTCTTGTTTCAAACTGGGGGGGGGGGGAGGAATCTACAGACCCAAAATTATTCACCAGAATGAGCTGGTGAATAATTTTGAACCACAAATGCATCTGAGAAAAAAATCAGTGGGTTGTGGGAAATTTGCAAAGAGGAAAATGTGCTGAACGACTGATTTGCTGCAATGTATTTGCTCTTCTTTGCCTCTGAGCATCCTGCAGCCCACAAAAGAAAAGAAACGTCATGAGTGACATTGAAAAGATGTTGGACTGAAACTATTTAAAGAGAAAAAGGTAAAAGAATCACCTCTGTAAACTTAGGCTGGTAGTTAACCTTACAGAGTAGCAGAAAATTGAAAGAGCACAGAGGAACCACCTATAGCCTTAGTTTCAAAGTTACAACAAAACAGGGATAAACCTCCCTCTAACAAAGGGAAAATTCACAAGTTGAGAAAACAAAAATAAACTAATATGCCTTGCCTGGCTGTTACTTACAAGTTTTAAACATGAGAGACTTGTTTAGAAAGATTTGGAGAACATGGATTGACGTCCAGTCCCTCTTAGTCCCAAGAGCGAATGGCCACAGAAACAAAGAACCCAAAACAAAACCTCTCCCTGTTACCAGATTTGAAAGTATCTTTTGTCCCCATTGGTTCCTTTGGTCAGGTCCCAACCAGGTTACTTGAGCTTCTTAACCCCTTACAGGTAAGGAGGAATTTAGGCTACCCCTATGGTTATGACACGCCCCCCAAAATCACAGACAGTGTCGGACAGCCTGTACCACACTGGCTGTGATTTCTTCCTGGAGCTCTAGGAGAAAACAGAGTTAATAAGACACATGTACCTCTAGAGATACTACTGATTAGATAAAAACTAACAGTATGTTCCACATTTCAAGAACGATTTTAACCAGTTGATTCTGGGAAACGTTCATGGGAGAGTGCAACAGCCACTTTGTTAGAAGTTCCTGGAATGTGTTGTATTTCAAAATCAAAATCTTGGAGAGCTAAACTCCATTGAAGAAGTTTTTTTGTTATTGTACCTGACAGTATGAAGCCACTTCAGTGCAGCATGCTCGGTTTGCAGGTGGAAACACCGTCCCCAAATGTATGGGCGTAGCTTTTCTAGAGCGTACACAATGGCATAACATTCCTTTTCACTGATTGACCAATGACTTTCCCTCTCAGTTTCTTGCTAAGAAGCATGACAGGATGGAATTCTTGATCCGGTCCTTCCTGCATTAAAACTGCTCCCACACCACACTCGGACGCATCTGTGGTTACTAGGAAAGGGTTGT
Organism: Chelonia mydas; assembly: GCF_015237465.2. Taxonomy (NCBI): domain Eukaryota; kingdom Metazoa; phylum Chordata; order Testudines; family Cheloniidae; genus Chelonia; species Chelonia mydas. The sequence goes on along the minus strand of NC_051259.2, from coordinate 13,526,850 downwards.
CAAAGTCTGGGGCCCTTAGCACAGGGTCAGACGTGAGTGTTGCTTTAAGCTGGTAAAAGGCCTTCTGACACTCTTCAGTCCACTGAGCTGCATTTGGCTGTTTCTTTTTGGTTAGGTCTGTCAGTGGGGCGGCGATTTAGCTGTAGTGTGGTACAAATTGCCTGTAATATCTGGCCAAGCCTAAGAAGGATTGGACCTGTTTCTTTGACTTTGACAGACCACTTTTGGATAGCATCCACTTTGGCCTGTAGGGGGTTGATAGTTCCTTGACCCACCTGGTGTCCAAGGTAAGTAACTCGGTTTAGGCCTATTTGACACTTTTTAGCCTTAACAGTTAGCCCTGCCTCCCTTATGCACTCGAAGACTTTTTGCAGATGTTCCAGGTGTTCTGCCCATGAATCAGAAAAGATGGCCACGTCATCAAGGTAGGCAACTGCAGAGTCTCCCAAACCTGCTAGGAGACTATCTGCAAGTTTTTGGAAGGTGGCGGGTGCATTCCGCAGCCCGAAAGGGAGCACATTAAATTCATACAGCCCTACATGGGTGATGAAGGCTGAGCTTTCCTTGGTGGATTCATCCAGCTGTACTTGCCAGTACCCCTTGGTTAAGTCTAAGGTAGAGATGAACTGGGCATGTCCCAGTTTCTCCAGTAGCTCATCTGTGAGTGGCATTGGATAGTTGTCTGGGCGAGTTACAGCATTTAGCTTATGGTAGTTCATGCAAAAGAGTATCTCCCCATCTGGTTTGGGAACTAGAACCACTGGAGATGCCCATGCACTTTTAGAGGGGCGGATTACACCCATTTGTAGCATGTCCTGGATCTCCCGTTCTATAGCCATTTTGACTTGAGGAAACACCCGGTATGGTTGGGCTCTAATTGGGTGAGCATTACCTGTGTCAATGGAGTGGTATGCCTGTTCGGTCCGTCCCGGGTGGCTAAGAACATCGGTGCGAAACTAATGCATAGCTCCGTGATCTGCTGGCACTGCATATGTCCAAAGGTCATTGAGAGATTCACCTCTTCCACGCCACTGTCACTTTTTCCTTCATAGTAGACACCTTCAGGCCACTCAGCGTCATCTCCTTCCTAGGCTGTAAACTGACAAACCTTTAATTCTCTGGAATAAAAGGGCTTTAGAGAATTAACATGGTACACTTTTGGCTTTAGGTTTGAGGTAGGGGATGTTATGAGGTAGTTAACAGCTCCCAGGCACTCTTGGACCGTAAATGGCCCTTCCCATGATGCTTCCATTTTATGGGCCTGGAGTGCCTTCAAGACCATGACCTGGTCCCCTACTTTGAAGGAATGCTCTCTGGCATGTTTATCATACCAGGCTTTTTGCTCTTCCTGAGCCTCTTTTAGGTTTTCTCTAGCAAGGGCTAACGAGGTTCGGAGGGTGTTTTGTAGGTTGTTTACAAAGTCCAGAATGTTAGTTCCTGGAGAAGGTGTAAACCCCTCCCATTGCTGCTTCACCAACTGTAAAGGGGTTGGCCCCTTAACCTCACGGCCATACACAAGCTCAAATGGTGAAAACCCTAAACTGGGATGTGGTACAGCCCTGTAGGCAAAGAGCAACTGCTGTAACACTAGGTCCCAATCATTGGAGTACTCATTTATGAATCTATGTATTATGGCCCCCAAAGTTCCATTAAACTTCTCCACCAGCCCATTTGTTGATGGTGGTAAGTGGTGGCAACCAAGTGGTTCACCCTATGAGCTTCCCACAGGCTTTTCACGGTCCCTGCCAGGAAACTGACATCCTTATGGATTCGGGAACTAGAGAGCCAACCTACCCTGGCAAAAATGTCTGTTAGTGCCTGGCACACACTTTTAGCCCTGGTGTTGCTTAGAGCTATTGCTTCCAGCCATCAGGTAGCAAAATCCATGGAAGTCAGTATGTACTGCTTTCCTCTGGGTGTTTTCTTTGGGAAAGGACACAGAATATCCACAGCTACTCGCTGAAATGGGACCTCAATGATGGGGAGTGGCTGGAGACGGGCTTTGACCCGGTCTTGGTATTTTCCCACCCTTTGGCACACCTCACAAGACCGGACATAAGTAGAAACATCCTTACCCATTCCCTCCCAGTGGAATGACCTCCCCAAACGGTCTTTGGTCCTGTTCATCCCAGCATGGCCACTAGGATGATCGTGGCTAAGCTCAAGAGCTTGACCCGGTACTTAGTTGGAACTACCAACTGTCTCTGAGGATGCCAGTCTTCCTGGTGTCCACCAGAAAGCATTTCCTTGTATAAAAGTCCTCTTTCTACAACAAACCGGGATCGATTAGAAGAGCTGAGAGGCGGTGGGTTGCTCCGTGCCGCTGTCCAAGCTCCCTGGAGGCTTTCGTCTGCTTCCTGTTCGGCCTGGAACTGTTCCCTTGATGCTGAAGACATAAGTTCCTCAATGGATTGTGGACCTGGGCTTGGTGCCTTTGGAAGCGATGTAGGGGATGGGGCTGTTTCCGTTGACTGTGAACCGCTCTCCGCGGGGGCACTATGTGGTATTTCAGGCTCTGGCTGAGCCTCTTGTATAGGGTTATCTGCTGCTGCTACCAGTGCAGGCTAGGTGGTGCCCTCTGGTGTTGAAGTTGTAGATGGGTTTGCAAGCGCTGGACTCAGTGCTGGCAATGGTTCTGGTGCTGGTTGCTTTGCCAGTTCCAGTTCTGTGGCTTTGGCGGGGTCTCTGGGACTGGATCCAATATGGCTGTTGCAGTCTTTGTCAGGGGATCCGGTTCCACCACCTCTGTCTGGGTCTCTGGTAACACAGACAGGGCCCTGGTGGAAGGCTCAGGAACACGGATAGGTGTGGAAGCTTGCTTAGCCTGGCTGCGGGTGACCATTCCCACCCTCTTTGTTAGCTTCACAAGGTTGGCCAAATCTTCCCCCAGCAGCATGGGAATGGGATAATCATCATAGACTGCAAAAGTCCACATTCCTGACCAGCCCTTGTACTGGACAGGCAACTCAGCTGTAGGTAAGTTTAAAGATTTTAACATGAATGGTTGAATCGTCATTTGGGCCTCTGGGTTGATGAATTTGGGGTCCACTAAGGATTGGTGGATAGCTGACACCTGTGCTCCAGTGTCCCTCCACACTGTAACCTTCTTCCCACCCACACTCACAGTTTCCCTTTGCTCTGAGGGTACCTGGGAAGCATCTGGGCCTGAGAACCTTGGGTGTGACTCTGGTGTAATGAACTGCAGTCTGTTGGGGTTCTTGGGGCAGTTGGCCTTCACGTGCCCCAGCTCATTACATTTAAAACATCGCCCAGCTGACTGGTCACTGGGGTGAGGTGGGTTGCTAGAGACTGGTGTGGTGGGACGATAAGGTGTTTGGGGTTTTCCTTGGGATGTAGGTGGGGCCTTGGGTTGCCCCCAGTGATAGGGTTTTATTTTGGGTTGCCCCTTCTGATATTCGCTCCAACTGCTACTAGTTTTTTTCTTTTCTGCCACTTCCACCCATTTGGCTTCAATCTCCCCTGCCTCGATTACAGTTTTGGGTTTTCCATCTAGGATGTACCTTCCTATTTCCTCAGGAACACCCTCTAAGAACTGCTCCATTTGCATTAGGAAGGGTAACTCTTCTGGAGATTTAACACTTGCTCCTGAAATCCAGGCATCCCAATGTTTCACAATGTGGTAGGCATGTTGGGTAAATGACATGTTTGGTTTCCACCTTAGGGCTCTGAATCGCTGATGGGAATGCTCGGGTGTTAGCCCCATTCTGATTCTGGCCTTGTTTTTAAACAGTTCATACTTGTTCATGTGGTCCTTAGGCATTTCAGCTGCCACCTCTGCTAAGGGTCCACTGAGCTGCGGCCTCAGCTATACCATGTACTGGTCTGTAGAGATGCTGAACCCAAGGCAGGCCCTTTTGAAGTTTTCTAAGAGGCCTCGGTATCATTGCCTGCCTTGTAGGTGGGGAACTTTCTGGGATGGGAAGTGGTACCTGGAGAAGTATTTCTAGGGTTGTCTGGTATATGCAACTTAGCCCTTGCCATCTCTAACGCCAGTGCATGCTTCCTCTCTCTTTCCCTCTCCTCCTCAGCATGCTTCCTCTCTTTTTCTTTCTCCTCCATAGCTCTCTTGTGGGCAGCCTCTTCTGCCTCCTCTTTGGCTTTCTCTTCTCTTTCAGCTGCTTCTTTCTCGAGTTGTTTTAATTCGATCAGTCTCTTACGTTCCTTTTCTGTCTCTTGTGCTTCCAGTCTGGCTAAATCCAGTTTTTTCTGGATGCCACTTTCTGTCATCCTAGCCTTTCTGTGTTTAACCTAGCTATACCCGAGAGTTAGAAAGAAAAAAGACAACCCAGCTTGTGAATTCCTTTGCTACTGTAACTTGACCCCTCTGCCTTCAGGCAGAGAAAAAAAACCCAAAACTCTAACTGATCTCAGCAAAAACCTTTCCAAGCAGCCAAAAGGAAAGAAAAATTTGTCCTTTTAAAATCCTGCTGTGCTTTTGGTTCAAAAATGATCCCACCGCTCTGCCACCATGTCAGGGTTCCTTCCCCACTCTGAACTCTGGAGTACAGATGTGGCGATCCGCATGAAAGACCGCCTAAGCTTATTCTTACCAGTTTAGGTTAAAACTTCCCCAAGGCACAGATTCCTTTCTTGCCTGGGATTGCTGCCACCACCAAGTGATTTAAGAAACAATCAGGGAAAGGACCACTTGGAGTCCTTTTCCCCCAAAATATTCCCCCAAGCCTACACCCCCTTTCCTGGGGAAGGCTTGAGCATATATCCTCACCAATTGGTTACAAAGGGACTACAGACCCAAACCCCTGGGTTTTAGAACAATGGAAAAATCAGTCAGGTTCTTAAAAAGAAGGATTTTATTTAAAGAGTAAAAGGTAAAAGAATCACCTCTGTAAACTTAGGCTGGTAGTTAACCTTACAAAGTAGCAGAAAATTGAAAGAGCACAGAGGAACTCCCTCTAGCCTTAGTTTCAAAGTTACAACAAAACAGGGATAAACCTCCCTCTAGCAAAGGGAAAATTCACAAGTTGAGAAAACAAAAATAAACTAATATGCCTTGCCTGGCTGTTACTTACAAGTTTTAAACATGAGAGACTTGTTTAGAAAGATTTGGAGAACATGGATTGATGTCTGGTCCCTCTTTGTCCCAAGAGCGAATGGCCACAGAAACAAAGAACCCAAAACAAAACCTCTCCCTGTTACCAGATTTGAAAGTATCTTTTGTCCCCATTGGTTCCTTTGGTCAGGTCCCAACCAGGTTACTTGAGCTTCTTAACCCCTTACAGGTAAGGAGGAATTTAGGCTACCCCTATGGTTATGACAGGGAGCTTACTGATTTAGGATACATTTTTCAAAAGCACCTAATTAGGAGCCTAAATGCCATTTTTAAAAGTGACTCAGGCACTTAGATTCGCAAAAGGAGTTACATACTTAATTGCCACTTTGTTGACCTAAATCCCAGAATCAGGCCCCACTGGGTTTCACAGAGGCCCTGCTCAGCTGTACCCAAACTCTGGAGGTGCCTAAAGTCACTTGGCTCCTTCCTTTGTGCAGTAAAAGTTCTCCAGGTGCCTACATTTCTGCCTTTGTGCATGAACACTGCAGCCCCATGCCAGGTGTCCAGATGTTTAAGTTCCAGAGCAATGCACAAAACAAGGGGAAGAATGGCATTCATCCACTCAACTTGACTGCAGCACCCAACCAGTAAGCATGCACAGAGCTCATCTACCTGATCTGGCCCTTATAGAAATGCTTACCCAAAACACCAGCAGGGGAAGGAGGAAACCCTCCCTCATAACTTTTAGCCTAGTGATTAAGGGCTCACCGGGGAGGCCCATAATTCAAGACTTCTCTCCATCTGATGGGGAGAAGGGATTTGAGCTGGGCTTTGTCATCACCTAAATGAGTGTGCTAGCTACTGGACTATGGGATAATGTGATGGGGTGACAGTCTGTATTCTTATGTTCACCCTTTTTACAAGTCTATGATACATTTTGTACAAAGTACAGCATGTGAAATATCATTTGAAAACTCAATCTGCTGAATGTTATTGTCCTGGTAAAATGCGTGTGGCAACATTGTATGTAAAGTTATGCAATTCTGCTGTATAAGGCATGTTCCAAGTCTGGGTAAACAGCTTTTGACCAGTTCCCCAGAGACAAAAGGCTAGCCAACACTTCAGCCAGGTGTCAACATAATCAAACGAACTATCACCTGGTTAAGCATCCATTCTTTAGCAGGAAGAAGGGTGTGAGTGAAAATTTACATCTTGGCAAAGGAACAGACTTGCTACCACCTGCACCCCAGCTGCAGATGATTCTCAAAGAGGAGAAAAATATATAAAACTGAGGAACAGAGGCCCCAAATCACCTCTCTCCCCTGATCTCTACTCACAGCATCAACAACATTTGAAAGACAAAGGTAGTATCCGTGAACAGTGAAGGCATCCAGCCAGACTGCTCAGAGGCATATCGTGAGAAAAACCCTTTGCTTTAAATTCACTTAGCTTGTTAAGTTACCTATTAGCTTATGTTTACCTTTTATTTCTTCATAACTGGTTCTGACTTTTATGTCTCATTACCTGTATTCACTTAAAAGCTATCTTTCTTTAATTAATAAACCTGTCTTATTGTTTTACCAGTATATTTGGAAACCTCCATTTGAGATTACAGGATTTTTGCATATCGTTTTCTGTTTATAAAATGACAGATTTGCTATGAGCTTTTATTGTCCAGAAGGAAAGATCTGAGCAGTACAAGACGCATATTTCTGGGGACAAGTCTGGGACTAAGGATTTGCTGGTGTCACTCTGCAATAAAATTCAGGAGTGGCTGGCTAGGAAAACTCATATAACTCAGCTGGGAGTGATTTTGCATGCTAGAGGCTGCGGGTGGGCAGACCAGGAGTGGTTGTTCTTACAGCGAAGCAGTGTAAAAGGCACCCCAGGTTCAAGAGTTGAGAGGACACAGTTGTCCATCACTCCAGATTGTACCCTGGGGAATGTCACAGATGGAGGGCTTTCTCAGGCTCTCCTGTTGAAGCTGTTACACTGTGAATCACTAATTTTAAAAAGTTCTAGTGTAACAGGGTCAGCACCCGTCCCTCGTGCGTGCCCCCTTTTCTCTGGCTGATAGTGCCTGCAAACACAGTTCTTTTCTGAAGAGACTGCCCTTTGACCCAGCGGGGAGGGGCACCCGAGACCCGGCAGGACATTGGCTCCGTCGTTGCCGACGCCCCTGGCCGCCCGGCACGTGAAACCACCTCCCCTCCTGCTCGATCCACCGCTGCTCCCGTCCGGGCCCAAGAGACACCTCCCCTGCAACGCCCAGATGAGCAAGGGAGTCCCACCCTTGCTATTAACAATCCAGCAGAGCCTATGGAGGAGGGTGCAGCAAAGATATTACCGGGTATAGGAGAGGGCCTGCCCCAAGGAGAACCCCCCGCCTCTCATGCTGCCTCACCATTACCCCCCCGAACCCCTGAACCATCGTCTCTGCCCCCCGGCACGACCCCTGCTAACCAACCCCCTTCTATGCCCTGGAGAAAATGAGGGGGGCCAAGAAACACGTCACCTGCCTTCTGGCAGAAGATGGCACCCCCCTCACGGACCTGGTGGAGATGTACGGGAGGGCAAGAGCCTTCTACGCAAGCCTATTCTCCCCGGATCTGACCGATCCTAACGCTTGCAGAGTGCTCTGGGAGGAGCTCCCTGCGGTCAGCATGGGCGACCGAGACCGGCTCGAGCTGCCTCTCACTCTGGCCGAGTTCTCGGAAGCCCTCCGTCGCATGCCCACCAATAAATCTCCGGGCATGGATGGGCTGACCGTGGCGTTCTACCGTATGTTCTGGGACGTCCTTGGCCCAGACCTAGTCACTATCTGGGCTGAGTCTTTGCAGAGCGGGGTCCTCCATATTTTGTGCAGGCGAGCCATTCACCTTATTGCCGAAGAAGGGGGACCTCCGTGATTTACGAAATGGGCGTCCCGTCTCGCTCCTCAGCACGGACTACAAAGTCATGGCAAAAGCAATCTTGCTGCGGCTAGGGTCCGTGCTGGCGGACGTGGTCCACCCAGACCAGACCTACACCGTCCCGGGCCGCAGCATCTTTGACCACCTATATCTGGTCCAGCACCTTTTGGTGTAGGGATGGTCTGTTGTTTGCCCTCCTGTCCTTGGATCAGGAGAAGGCGTTCGACAGGGTGGATCATGGGTATCTCCTGAACACTCTGCAAGTGTTTGGCTTTGGACCCCAGTTTGTGGGTTTTCTCTGGGCACTGTACGCCTCTGCAGAGTGTCTGGTCAGGCTCAACTGGACCCTGACAGAACCGGTCAGCTTCGGGCGAGAAGTACGGCAGGGGTGCCCCCTCGGGCCAGCTGTATGCTCTGGAAATCAAGCCCTTCCTCTGTCTCCTCCGAAGAAGGTTGACAGGGTTGGTGCTGTGGGAGCCGGAGCTGCGGCTGGTCCTGTCGGCGTACGCCGATGACGTGTTCCTCGTGGTCCAGGACCCGGGTGACTTAGTGCGGGTGGAGGCTTGCCAGGCCATCTATTCGGCAGCCTCCTCCGCCCAGGTCAAGTGGGTCAAGAGCTCTGGCCTGGTGGTCGGGTACAGCTGGCAGGCCATGCGGTGGAGCGCGGGTCCACTACTCTATCTCGGCATTTACCTTTCTGCCATGCATCCCTCTCCACCGGAAAACTGACAAAATTTAGAGGGCGGGGTGATAGAGTGGCTCCGGAAATGGACAGGACTACTCTGGTGCCTCTCCCTTCGAGGGAGACTGCTGGTGCTTAATCAACTCATTCTGTCCATGCTCTGGTACTGGCTCAACGCCCTGGTCCCGGCCCCGGGTTTCCTGGCCAACCTCCGGACATCGATTCTGGAGTTCTTTTGGTCAGGAATGCACTGGGTCCCTGCAGGGGTTCTCCATCTACCCCTGGAGGAGGGAGGGCAGGGCCTGAAATGTCTGCACACTCAGGTCTATGTCTTCCGCCTCCAGGCCCTGCAGAGGCTCCTTTATGGTGCAGGTAGTCCGGCGTGGAGCATACTGGCGCACGCCTTCCTGCACCGTTTCCGAGGGCTCCGATACAACCGGCAACTCCTTTATCTCCATCCGAGAGGTCTTCTGCGAGACCTCTCCAGGCTGCCGGTCTTCTACCAGGACCTCCTCCGGACCTGGAAACTGTTTTCAACGACCAGGTCCGTGGCGGCCACCGTGGGAGCAGGTCTCCTCACGGAGCCCCTGCTATACAACCCCCAGCTCCGCGTGCAGGTGGCGGAATCCCACTTGGTGCACCAGAGGTTGGTCCTGGCAGAAGTCACAAGAGTCAGAGACCTCCTGGACTATGACCGGGGAGACTGGCTGGATCCCCTGACGCTCGCTCAGCGCATGGGGTTCTCCAGACCTCGTACTCCCCAGCGCGTACTTCAGGAGGTGAAGGACGCTTTGCCGCCCGCTGCTCGGGTTTATCTTGACCGGGTCCTGCATGAGGGCACGCCCCATCCACCCTCTACCCCAGGCCCACTGGATCTTTTAATTGGGCCCCTGCCCCATGGACCCAACCGACCCCCTCAGCCCTTCACCGTGAGCGGGCTGCACAAGATGCAGCCAGTCTGCTTCCAAACCGCGCCAAGGAAACATCTATACATGCTTCTGCTCCACACCCTTCACGCCCTCACCCTCGTGTCCCGCCCCGATACAAAATGGTGGGACCTCCTGCCACCTTTGGAGGGTGAGGAGCCCTGGTGGGCCAGCCTCTATTCCACCTTGGTCCCGAGGCCCGCCGGGGATATCAGTTGGCGGCTCCTTCATGGAGCCATGAGCACGGGCATGTACTTGGCGCGGTTCACCCCTATCCCAGACACCTGCCCCTTTTGCGGCGTGAGGCAAACTCTGGCACACATATATTTGGAGTGTGCCAGGCTGCAGCCCCTATTCCGTCTACTCACAAATATTTTATTACGTTTTTGGTTGCACTTTTCCCCTCACCTTCTTATTTATGCACTCCCTATCCGCGGTCCCACAAAGTCACGAGATCTCCTGGTCAACCTCCTCCTGGCCCTAGCTAAAACGGCCATCTATAAAACCACAGTGAGGAGGTTGGCTGATGGAGTCTCCTGTGACTGTGGGGCCTATTTCTGATCCTCGGTCCGTTCACGTAGCCGGGCAGAGTTCCTCTGGGCGGCGTCCACTGACTTCCTTGATGCCTTTGAGGAGCAGTAGTTGCTGTCCGGGGTTCTCTGCTCGGTGTCCCCGTCTGGTTCCCTTCGTTTGACCCTTTGACCACACTCCTGTCCCTGTTATTTCATTAGTTGTCCCCCAGATTTATTTGGTGTCCAGGTCCTGTGGATCCCCCTGTCTTCCTGGGGGGGGATCCTTTAGCACTTCCCGGATCCCAATCGGATTACTCTCCTGTAGCCATTTGGCCCGACCCTGTCACATACAGCATCTACACCAGGGCTTTACCGGCATAGCTATGTCAGTAAAGGGGGGAAAAATCACCCTTCTAACTGACTGGCTTCTGAACCTACTCATTTGACAATTATACAGTAAGGGAAAGCTTATTATTTTATCCAGTTTAGCTGGTGAGCTGTACCATTATATTGTTTGAGTTTTGGGGTTACATAATTTGCAAAGAAATGTTTGATTGAGTTAAGAGATTGAAAGAGAACTTGTATTCTTGGGAATTAAGATGTAATTTGTAATTCTTTAATGTACCCCTTTCTTCACACTCACACGTGCAATACTCATTGGCACCAGCAAATACCTATTTGTATACACAATTTTGGCTTTCTGTGTGCACAAATAGAGTCATTTGCAAGTACTTCGGGGTGAATATACAGAGTGCCTTTGAAAATTTGGCTCAGGAAATGAAAGAAGAAAAAATGTGAGCTGTTGAGAAATAAGATACATTACAGCTCTTTTATGGCACCTTTTTTCTGAAGATCTCCAAGCCCTTTACAAATATTAATGAAGCCTCAGAACAGCCCAGAGAAATAGGGAAGCACTGTGAGCCATTTTACAAATGGGGAAACTGAGGCACAGAGCGGCAAAGTCACTTTACCAAAGAGCAGAGAATAGAAACTAGAACTTGCTGACTCTCAGTCCAATGTGCTAAACCACTCGGAAATTGAATTATTCAGGAGGTGTCTGCTGTACAATTGACCGTACCTATGCCTGTATTTATTTACTCAGGCTCTGTAGCTCCAGCCTGCCAAACTGAGCGTCGGTTTTGGCTGCTGTCAATCACATGTCAATTTTTATTTCACTTGGCTCAAATCAAAGCAGGTGTTTTGACAAAAGTGGGGGGAATAGCTGTCAGGGAGCTGAAGAGCCAAAAGAAAGAGGAATCCAAGAGCTGGATGGGGGGGGGGGGGCGATCCATCAACCCTGAAAATGAGATGGAATCACACAGGAGATGCACTGACCAGAGCGCAGCACTGCAGAGCTGTTTTGATTGCTGAACCTTGTGCGTTACATGTCGCTTTCTCCTGTCAGTCTCAGCTGGGGCAGGCAGCAGGAGACAGGGAGTCAGGCTGCAGAAGATGAAAGGAGTGGGGATCACAGGCAGAGCAGGGTGAATTTTTTCAGATGAATAGTTTACTTTCTGAAAAATGCTGTTCGGAGTCAACCAAACCCGTTAAAAAAGGTGAGGGGTTTTTAAATAAAGTCGATTTGATACACAAGCTGTAATGGCTAAGAGCTTAAGGTGGTGGCTTTAAACCCAACGCGGTTTCCCTTCAGAAAATCAAATGCTGCTCAGAGCAAGGCAATTGTTTCAAGGGAGGTGGTGGAATTGCCGTCACTGGAGGTTTTAAAGACCAGGTTGGACAAACCCCTGTCAGGGACGGTCTAGGTTTACTTGGCCCTGCCTCAGCAGAGGGCTTAACTGGATGACCCCTTGAGATGCCTTCCACCTTTATGTTTATGAGATTCTATGAAGTGCTGTGTTTTGACATTTTCAAATAGAAATATTTTGGCTTTGTATTTTGAAATGATGCTTTGTTTAGAAAGGTTGCTAGATGTAATTGAACTAACAAATCAACAAAAACAGGGTGGGGAGACACCTGAAAATGAAAAAGGAGGGGAAAAAATGAACAAAACAATTTCATTTCAAATGAAACAAATGACCTAAAATATTTTTCCTAGTTTGGCCACCAAATTGATTTTTCAATTAGCTTAGCTCAAATAGGGATATCTTTTAGGAGAACATCACTGGATCATATGCCTGGTATAGGCCAGATGTTCTTCTGTACCCAGTGCAGTGAAAAGTGAGGAGTCCACCAGGGGCCACTCATTTTGCAACTCCATGAGGTGTTGTGCTGGCCATCTGAATGGGGGTGAATTTCACTCTACTGTGAGTGTCTTACAGCTGTGCTGGAGCAGATTTTCCATTTCACTGGAAATTCCATAATTTAAAAATAAAATCTATTCATAGACTCAGACTTTAGGGTCAGAAGGGACCATTATGATCATATAGTCTGACCTCCTGCACAACGCAGGCCACAGAATCTCACCCACCCACTCCTGTAATAAACCCCTAACCTATGTCTGAGCTACTGAAGTCCTCAAATCACAATTTAAAGACTTCAAGGTGCAGAGAATCCTCCAGCAAGTGACCTGTGCCCCACGCTGCAGAGGAAGGAAAAAAGAACCCAGATCCTCTGCCAATCTGCCCTGGGGGGAAATTCCTTCCTGACCCCAAATATGGCGATCAGCTAAACCCTGAGCAGGTGGGCAAGACTCACCAGCCAGACACCCAGGAAAGAATTCTCTGTATTAACTCAGATCCCACCCTATCTAACATCCCATCATAGGTGTAAGCAGTGTCAGGATGAGCTCCACCCTGACATCTGGTGGTGAGGTGTGGCAAGTTGTGGAAAAGAACTTCAGGGGCCGATCTCATTTGCATAGGCACATCCACCCCGCCTAGAATGAGGCCATAGCTGCCCAAATGGTCACTTTGGCTGCTGTGGGATCCCCAGTGTCTCTGTTATTGGGGCAGGAAGAATAAAATTGTTATTACCCTGATTATGGGAACTGTGCTTGGAACTGTACTTGGCCTTTTGTTATGATGGAGGGACTCACCATCAGCTAAGTGGCACTCGCTAGGCAAGGGTCATGGGTTCCAAAACTCTGTGAACTGAGAGAGGCTGGGGACAAGTATTAATACTTGGTGGTATGGGCCCTTTGGTGAGGGCCTTACATGCTAATTGCACTTCCTCCTCTCTCCACTGTGGAATATCAGAGCTAATTTTGATTTCATTAGAAGTCTAGTTACAGGCTGCTGAGCTCACTTTGGGCTAACAGTGCACCAGCACTGAGGCTCCCCTACTACAAGCTGAATTCACCAAAGAGCTGAACTGACTAAGAGCTGAAATCACTGAGCGTTGTGTTAAGAAGTGGGGGAGCCTGAAGATATATTGTGGAGCAGTTTGCTGGACGGCTGGAGTGCCTTGTGGACAGGCTGGTGGAGCAGTTCGTAGGACGGCGGGAACTGCTGGTGGGATGCGGAGCAGTTCGTGGGACGGCGGGAACTGCTGGTGGGCCGCGGAGCGGAGCTGAGCTGAGTGAAGGAGTTCGTGGGGCAGAGCGAAGGCCTATGGAGCTGTGCGGCGGGTCAGCTTCAGATCATGTAAGGTGCCTCTTACCCCCGTCCCATCTCCACCCAGGTTGGGAGGTAAAGCTCCACAGATAAACTTTCAAACTCTGTGGCTGCCCTGATCAGGGACAGAGACTTTTGGGTCATTGGACTTTTGGGACTTTGGGTGATTTGGGGTTGCTGGACTCAAGAACCAAAGGGAAAGGGGCATGCCCCAATTTGCTTGGGGTGGGGTTTTTTTGCTCATGGGTTGTGTTATGAATCCTGTGGGTGGTGTTTCCCCAACATAATGCCACATTGTTTCTCTCTGTTATTAAAAGGCTTTTTGCTACACTCAGACTATGTGCTTGCGAGAGGGGAAGTATTGCCTCTTGGAGGCGCCCAGCGGGGGTGGTATATATTTGTCCCAGGTCACTGGGTGGGGGCTCGAGCCGGTTTGCATTGTGTTATTGGAATGAATCCCCTAGATATTGAACCCGGCCCTTGTTGCTGCCAACTCTGACAGGCAGAAGGGTTACATTGACCATTGGACATCTTTACTGCTAACAGTCAAAGATCAATTAAATCCCAAAATTAGGCTCTCCCATCATACCATCCCCTCCACAAACTCATCAAGCTTAGTCTTGAAGCCAGATAGGTCTTTTGCCCCCACTGCTCCCCTTGGAAGGCTTTTCCAGAACTTCACTCCTCTGATGGTTAAAAGCCTTTGTCTAATTTCAAGTCTAAACTTCCTGATGGCCAGTTTATATCCATTTGTTCTTGTGTCAACATTAAATAATTCCTCTCCCTCCCTAGTATTTATCCCTCTGATATATTTAGAGAGAGCAATCGTATCTCCCCTCAGCTTCTTTTGGTTAGGCTAAACAAGCCAAGCTCTTTCAGTCTCCTTTCATAAGACAGGTTTTCCATTCCTTGGATCATCCTAGTAGTCCTTCTCTGTACCTGTTCCAGTTTGAATTCATCCTTCCCAAACATGGGAGACCAGAACTGCACACAGTATTCCAGATGAGGTCTCACCAGTGCCTTGTATAATGGTACTAACACCTCCTTATCCCTACTGGAAATACCTCGCCTGATGCATCCCAAGATCGCATTAGCTTTTTTCATGGCCATATCACATTGGCAGCTCATAGTCATCCTGTGATCAACCAATACTCTGAGGTCCTTCTCTCCCTATGTTACTTCCAACTGATGAGTCCCCAGTTTATAACAAACATTCTTGTTATTAATCCCTAAATGCATGACCTTGCACTTTTCACTATTAAATTTCATCCTATTGCTATTACTCCAGTTTACAAGGTCATCCAGATCTTCCTGTATGATATCCCAGTCCTTCTCTGTATTGGCAATACCTCCCAGCTTTGTGTCATCCACAAACTTTATTAGCACACTCCCACTTTTTGGGCCAAGGTCAGTAATAAAAAGATTGATCCCAAAACCGATCCCTGAGGAACTCCACTGGTAACCTCCCTCCAGCCTGACCGTTCACCTTTCAGTAGGACCCGCTGTAGTCTCCCCTTTAACCAGTTCCTTATCCACCTTTCAATTTTTACATTGATCCCCATCTTTTCCAATTTAACTAATAATTCCCCATGTGGAACCATATCAAATGCCTTGCTGAAATCAAGGTAAATTAGATCCACTGTGTTTCCTTTATCTAAAAAAATCTGTTACCCTCTCAGAGAAGGAGATCAGATTGGTTTGGCACGATCTACCTTTTGTAAAACCATGTTGTATTTTGTTCCAATTACCATTGGCCTCAATGTCCTTAACTACTTTCTCCTTCAAATTTTTTCCAAGACCTTGCATACTACAGATGTCAAACTAACAGGCCTGTAGTTACCCCAATCACTTTTTTTCCCTTTCTTAAAAATAGGAACCATGTTAGCATTTCTCCAGTCATACGGTACAACCCCTGAGTTTACAGATTCACTAAAAATTCTTGCTAATGGGCTTGCAATTTCATGTGCCAGTTCCTTTTAATATTCTTGGAGGAAGATTATCTGGGCCCCCCGATTTAGTCCCATTAAGCTGTTCAAGTTTGGCTTCTACCTCGGATATGGTAATATCTACCTCCATATCCTCATTCCTGTTTGTCATCCTGCCATTATCCCTAAGCGCCTCATTAAAGACTGAGGCAAAGTATTTGTTTAGATATTGGGCCATGCCTAGATTATCCTTGACCTCCACTCCATCCTCAGTGTTTAGCGGTCCCACTTCTTTCTTTGTGTTCTTCTTATTTATATGGCTATAGAACCTTTTACTACTGGTTTTAATTCCCTTTGCAAGGTCCAACTCTACATGGCTTTTGGCCTTTCCCACTTTATCCCTACATTTTCTGACCTCAATAAGGTAGCTTTCGTTGCTGATCCCTCCCATCTTCCATTCCTTGTAGGCTTTCTGCTTTTTCTTAATCACCTCTCTGAGATGCTTGCTCATCCAGCCTGGTCTACAACTCCTGCCTATGAATTTTTCCCCCTTTCTTGGGATGCAGGCTTCTGATAGTTTCTGCAGCTTTGACTTGAAGTAATTCCAGACCTCCTCTGCCTTTAGATCCACGAGTTCTTCAGTCCAATCCACTTCCCTAACTAATTCCTTAATTTTTTAAAGTTAGCCTTTTTGAAATAAAAAACCCTAGTCACAGATCTATTTTTGTTTATCCTTCCATTTAGTTTGAACTGAATTAGCTCATGATAACTCAAACCAAAGTTGTCCCCTACAACTATTTCTTCTATGAGGTCCTCACTACTCACCAAAACAAAATCTAAAATGGCATCCCCTCTAGTCGGTTCAGCAACTACTTGATGAAGGAATCCATCAGCTATCACATCTAGGAAAATCTGAGCCCTATTATTATTGCTAGCACTTGTCCTCCAGTCTATATCTGGGAAGTTAAAGTCTCCCATGATCACGCAGTTTCCATTAGTATGTACTTCATTAAAAACATTAAAGAGGGCTCTATCCATACGCAAATTAGATCCCGGCAGTCTATAGCACACCCCAAGCACTATCCCAGGGGAGGCTCTAGTAGCTTTCTTCCCCAATGTGATTTTTGCCCAGACAGACTGTCTTGTCTTCTTATTTCTTTACAGTCTACCTCATCAATATACAATACTACTCCACCACCTTTGCCTTTATTTCTGTCTTTCCTAAACAGCACGTACCCTTCAATACCTGTACTCCGGTCATGACTACTATTCCACCATGTTTGTTACCCCTATAATATCTGGTTTCACTTCCTGCACCAGGAACTCTAGTTCCTCTGTTTTGTTACCTAGGCTCCTCGCATTGGTGTACAAACATCTTAATTTTTGCTGTTTGGCTTCACTCACATTCTTTGCCCGATTAGTCAGACATTCTACCGCCAGTATCACCTAGGAGACTGGTATCTACACTACCCTTCCTCCATATGTCCATTTTCCTACCCATGGCTGTATCCTTTCTTACTTCATTTTCTTGCCTCTCAATGTTAAAATCCAGCATGGAGATTACCTGAACATCTCCCAACTATCTTCCCCAAATTCCTAGCTTAAAGCTCTCTTAATCAGTTGTGCCAGTCTCCATCCTAGAAGTCTATTTCCTTCCCTACTCAGGTGAAGTCCATCCCGAGAGAACTGTCCTCTGTCCATGAATGCCTCCCAGTGGCCATACATCCCAAAGCCCTCCTTATAGCACCATTGCCTGAGCCATCTGTTAAGCATCATAATCTTGTCACACCTGTGTTGCCCTTCTCTATTCTGAAATGGAACAAAAGTGAAATTTTGAAATTTCTCATTAAGTGAAATTCTCAAAACAAAATTCATTTTGCGGTTCATAATGTTTCATTTTGATATAAATGAAACATTCCATTCCAATTTTGAGTTTTGAAAGTTTTATATCGTATAATAGAAAATTTTTAAAATTGAAACAAAAAGTTGTTTCCAAATAGAGAATCACTATGTTCCATTTTGATTCTTTTTTTTTTCAAACTAAATTTCATCAAAAACAACACTTTTTTGCAAGCTGTTTCGATGAAACGGTGCTTCCCGTTGGAAATACGTTCTGTCAGACAATGTTCAGCCAGTATCTATATAATGATGATATTCAAACAGATAGCTCTGCTCATCAGACTTGGGCAGATGGCTTATGGGCCTGGAAGTAAAGAAGAGGCACAGATGAGAGTTAACCTGGACAGTACAATAGTGAAACAACTGATTTCAAGGCATAGCTGAATCTCCATTTGCAGTTGAGATTGCTCCATCTTTTTGCCCCCCCCCCCCCCCCCCCCCCCCCCGACAGAGCTGGCACTAGGCATAAGCAGACTAAACAATTGCTTAGGGCCTCAAGCAGCTCAAGGGGCCCCACCCAATTTGCTTTTTTATATGTGGGGGGAAAAATATTCCTGCTTTGGGCCCCCACTGGACTAGCCCTGCCTCTGCTCCCAGATTAAACAAGCGGAAGTGAGACCCAATAGGCTCAGAAGTCACAGTTTGTGCTGCCTGCCGTCGGGCCTAACTAGCAATGGGAAATGCGCTCATTGTCCGTTAGAGCTCTGCCAGCAGTTTACCCATCGTCTCTGGAGGTGGTTCGGCTGCTCTGCTCAGTACACTCACTAACACAGCAGTACAATTAGAGAGCACTGGCCACCTCTTAATAGGAGGCCTGATGAACCAAAAGAAGCAAACAAAACTACGCGCCAATTGCCATGAGCAACTTTGAGCCAGATCCTCAGCTGGGGTAAATCAGAGGAACGCCATTGAAATCAATGCTGATTTACACCAAGTAAGGATCTGGCCAACTGTCTCCTGGAAGTTCTGACTTCATGCTCTGTCTGTCCTTGGCAGAATCCATGCCTGCAGCAGCTTGCCCGCTGCACTTTCACAGTCACGTTGCATTTATTATTGATATTACAGAAGCACCTAGGCCTCCAAGTGAGATCAGAGCCCCATTCTGGTAGACACTCTACACATAGCAGCCTTGACTCCCCGGCCACTGCTCTTTGACTATGCTGCTTCTTGATGTATCAGCATCTTATACATACATCTCATCAATAGCACCTCTCCTCTCAAAGGCATGCTCTCCTGGATCACTAACATCATTTCTTACAGAACAACACGCTGAGACGTGACTGTAGCGAGGCGACGACTCACTGGCACGGTGCCTCCTGCTGGTCATCTTGGGAATTAGCTCTTTCCAGCCTTCGGAGCGTCCTCTTCAGGATGGTGTCTTGCCTGCCACTGGCCCTGTATCCCTCCTGGACCCCAGTGCCCCTTTACCTTGAGGTGCTGCTCCCTGGCAGTATACTCACACTCTGGGTCTCCCCTCCAAGGGAGCCCCCAACCCTCTAACCCCACCTTGCCTCAGTGGCTACTGCCAGTCATCATCTAGCCCCTGCTCACTGTGGCAGGCTGCAGTCTGTAATAGCCACTCATCATTGGCAAGGGGTTAGGACCTGCTGCTTTTGCCTAACCCTGGGCTGCACCTCTGCAACCCCAGTACCTTTCCCAGCCTTTAGCAAGGCCTGCAGCCTGGGGGTTCTCCAGGCTGGAGCTCCCCAGCTCCTCTGGCCTTTCCCCAGCCCTGCTCCACTTAGGTACCCTGCTTAGCTCCCAGGCAGCCAAGTCCTTCTCTCTCTACAGCTAGAGAGAGAGAGAGAGTCCTTCATCTCCTGGCTCACAGCTCTCTAAAAAGGGCCAGCTGGGCCCTGATTAAGCCAGCCACACCTATGGTCAACTACATAGTCAGCTTCCCCCAGCTGTTCTTAATCCCTTTCCCTGCTGCAGCCCTCTCCAGGGCCGACCCCGCTACAGTGACATTCAGAAGTGACTCAGAGGCGAGATCTGGATCCCCAATTCTGCAGCACTCAGATGTTCAATACAGCCCAATTTTTAGCAAGTAAATCATAACAGACTCACAGCACAAGAGGCCAGGACTACACAGCATTGTCATTTCTGTAACTGGTGGTTCAGTCACTGGTGAATGGACAGGTGCCGTGAGAAAGTCTGAATGGTATGATTTTCCCATAAAAATAAAAATATGTGTTTTTCCATCAGGTTCAAATGATGAAATATGCCTGAATCCTCCCCTTCACCTTGCCCTCTCTCCCACCCACTTCCTCCTCCACCCACATAAACAATTACATGGTTTTCCTAGTGAATGACTTGGTAACTATGATAATTCACCTGATATGCAATTTATGGCCAAGTTTCACATTAAATGTTCTGTGCAGCGGTGGACATAATAGCAAGCTGAGTCTGATGCAGAAAAAAAACCATCACCTTGAATTACATGCAATTTAAGAGCTTTCTTTTCAGTGAATCAGGCTGTTATCTCTCCAAACTCTTCCTCCCAGCCCTCCAGCCCTCATCTCTGCCAATATGATATTCCTTAGGGTACATATTTATCAGGAAGTTGCATACATAATTTATACAGAGACCTTCTGATTCTGTGCCCGGATGGGCAAGTGACATTTCCAAGGGAAATTTAGCTAAACACCAGGGTAAAGCTCCTGCTGTTTTTGACAAGTTTAATAAGATTTTTATTGTTTGCAGAATAGCTTGACCTTAACTTTACCTCTACCACCAAGGGGAAGGGGAAGAGGAATTTGGATTAGAATAGCTCAGCAAATTTTTTTTTAAAAAGTAATAGAGAGAATGCACTTTGGAGTACCTGGGAGAAGCAGAAAGCCAGTGGATTGGGAGTGATTCACTTTGTATGTCTCCAGGCAACTAGCAGTGGATAGGTCAGAAGTTCAGGTCCAACTGTTGGCCTGTGGTTCACAGTTTCTGTCATGGACCATCATAGGGATGTGGTTATTACAGCACTTCACTTACTTCCTATAGGAGTTTTAGTTCAGTGTGTCACTTAGAAACTCGGATTCAAGCAAAATGGGGCTAAGCTCACTTAGGATCTGTGGCCTAGGTTTGCTGGAAGGTTGGGCTCAAGATTGCCTGAAACTAGAGTAAACTCACTTGGAATTTGGGCCCAAGCTTCCTTAGGAATCAGGGCCTAGGATTTCTTGAAACCCAGCCCAAGCTCACTTACAATTCCTGCTTCAAAAGTTAACGTCCCAGGTTCTGCAAAGAGCTTGTGAGTTTATGGGTGAGTTTACACACTTTGAGCTGGAGGTGTAATTTCCAGCTTGAGGAGACATACCTGCTCTAGCTTTGATCAAAGCGCATGCTAAAAATAGAAGCGCAGCCACGGCGGCACAAGGTCTGGGAGAGGCACGAGGCCACCAGTGGGTTTTTTTGCAGCCACAACAGCTTCCAAAGCATAGGTGGAGACTGGGGGGTGATGGGGCAGACCAACAGCCCCTCCCCTGCAGTGCCCAGCTGTTACGTCTGAATAGCTGTTACCAAGGGCAGCCAGATGCACCACCTTGGTCTTTACACTGGTGCTACCAGCAGGGACTGGTGCCCTGCATCACGTGGCCTCCTTGGGGGCTCCAGGCACCACCTCTGGAGACAACCACTGGAGGCAACTCACCAATGGGGGCAGCTGCCAGGGCCCAGGCGGGGCACGGGGAGCCTGAGACGGTGAGTTCCCAACCCTCTGTTCCCGGAGCAGGTTCCTGCTGAAGGGCCGCAGCAGGCAGGGACAGAGAGCCGGGATGACTCTTCCCCGGAACTGGGGCCACACTCCCTGTTGACAGTTGCTTTTGCTACCGCAGCAGCTCTGGGTTACTGCAAGGCTTGGCAGCTCCCTGACAGAGTGAAGGGCTCCTGCTCCGTGACACACTCCGAGCAGCAGAAAAGAAGCAAAGTCCAGGTGCCCTGAATGGGGAGCTCTGCCTTCCTACTACATAAATCAATTACAATGATTTGGACGTGCATATTTATTGGTTTTTTCCTACAGTTAAATATTTTAGGAAAAATTGCCAAAGAGTTGGTGGCCTCATTCTGACTCCACCAAATATTTTGTTGAGAACCACTAGCTTAGACGCCCTGAATCACTAAGTATGGACTCTGGCTGCTGGCCCATCCTGCCACTCGTGCTGCATTGGCTCCACTTCTGTTTTAGCATGCCAATTTGATTGGAGCTAGCACAGGTATGTCGCCTCAAGCCGGAAATTACACCTCCAGTCCCAGCATCGCCACACCCCTCGTGACAGAGAGCGTCACTTAGGGCGAGTACACAG
This sequence comes from Chelonia mydas, assembly GCF_015237465.2. NCBI lineage: Eukaryota > Metazoa > Chordata > Testudines > Cheloniidae > Chelonia > Chelonia mydas. Next base: position 13,505,158 of record NC_051259.2, on the reverse strand, counting down.
TAGCGCTTACTTCGGTATCACTTTAAGTCACTCAGGGGTGTGGAAAAACTGCCCCCTAAAGCGATGTAAGTTACACTGATCTAAACATTGGTGTGAACAGCCCTTTGTCAGCTGGAGAAGCTCTGCCGACATGCTACTGCCACTCTGGGAGGTGGAGTAATTATGCCAATGGAGAGAGCTCTCTCCCGTCAGCGTAGCGCGTCTGCACCAGCCATGCTACAGTGGCACAGCGACATCGGTGCCGATGTAGCAATTCTAGTGTAGACTAATCACAGGCGCCGACTTCCAAAGTGCATCTGCCCCAGGCCCCACCCGCACTCCACCCATTCCTCCAAGGTCCCACCCCCACCTCTTCCCACCCCCGCTCCACCCATCCAGTTCTTCCCCCTCCCCCAAGTGCACCGCATCCTTGCTTCTCCCCCCTCCGCAGCCTCCTGTACGCCGTGAAACAGCTGATCGCGGCGGGCCGGAGTCGTGGGGAAGGAGGGGATGGTGTTGACCTGTGGGGCCTGCTGGCAGGTGGGAGGCACTGGGGTAGGGGCTGAAAGGGAAACTGCTGGTGGATGCTAAGCACCCATCATTTTTTCCCTTGGGTGCTCCAGCCCTGGAGCACCCACGGAGTCGGTGCCTATGAGACTAGCCCTTAGTTCCAAGTTCCATGGGCAACTTTTGCCTCTCTCTGTCTCTCACTTGCCCATATTCTGAACAAGCTTCTGCAGACACTGGTGATGTTTGGAAGTATTTTAATTTACTACTCGGCAGGCTGTTTGTGATGGGTTTGTGGGTTTTCCCCCCACAGGTTTTCACTTTACAGTTGTTAGAATTTAAAATGGAACAAGAACAAAAAAAGGAGCAATTTGGTATCTCTCCAGCCAGGCGTCTGAAACAAATCACTGCTTCATAGCCAGTTATTAGTGAGCAAGAATGGATGAAGAGCCAGCCCAGAACTTCTGAGTCCCTTTGCTGCTCTGAACATGTTTCTGAGAAGCTTAGTAGCCTTTGTTGAGACCTGCAGAGAAGAGATTACCTAGCAGGAAGGACGTCATTGCCCACTGGGAATTCTGAAAACAGCAGGAGACTGAGAAATGAGTGGGGAAGCTGAGGCAGAATAACCCATGTGGCTCAGGGATGTGTGGTCAGGCCGAAGCAAATAGATGGCTGTCATTACCACTTACCCCCTAGGAAACAGCAGACATGATGTACTAGCTACGTAGAAATCACGTACAGTTTATTGCTATCAGAAAATAGACTGTTTTCTGCCATGCTTGGTTTTGAGTCAAAAACTAGATTTTCAGCATTTCAGATGTCACTTTGGGTACATCAGCTGGCAGTGTCATTTACAGCTCCTGTAGACATCCATGCATTAGCTATGCTCAAGCTAGCACACTAAAAAAGAGCAGTGTGGCCACAGCATGACAGGCAGCACTTAGCCAGGGTCTCGGACAGGATTGCATTCGGGTGGCTAGGCTGTGCTGGTGCCCATTCTACCAGGGCTAGATCTGAAGTTTACGCTTTTCAGACACCCATGCATGCACACACACACACACACACACACACACACACACAATCCCTCATGTAAAAGAGGTTTTGTTACCCCCACTTTACAACTGAGGAAATGAGATGCCTTTGGGGTTCAGAAAGCATGGGCCCTTTGAATCTTTTTCCGGGGGGGGGGGGGGAAGCTGATTGTTCCAGGAGGAGGAAGTGCTTTTTGGTGGGAGGGGATGGGGGAGCAGAGAGAGACAGAGGGGAGAGCAAGGGTGGGGGGGTGTCTGGAGCTCCAGACAGAAGGGCTGCAGCCTGCAGGCCCTCACAGAGTGAAGCAGCCAAAAAAACCTGCCTGAAGCCTGGGAGGGACAGAGCAGCCGACTGGGGACATTCCAGGACAGGAGTCAGGAGGAGCACTGTGCCAGGGAGGAACTGTCTGATGAGGACAGGCTGAAGCTGGACCCAGTATTACTCTTGCCCAAAGCTGCCTGGGGCCATGAGTACTGGGGCTTGTGACTTTGCATCAGGGATAAGGAGGGAGGCTGTAGCTAGTTACATGGGGAGGTTGTCGCTCTGTGTGGCTTTGCAGAGAGAGGAGGAAGAGGGCACTGGAGGGGTTTGTTCCAGAAAGTTCACTGGCACCAAAGACGATCAGGAGCACCCAAGACTCACTGCCAGATTGGAACTTTGCACACAGAGTTCAGGAGTCCTGGGCAGACATATTGCCGGGTGTCTGCCCTGTCAGACTGTGCTACCACTGGGCCTGTGGGGCCTGGAGTTGAATGTAGCCCTGTTTTACCGCTCCCCCTATATTCCCCCTGTTGTTTTTCTCCTTTCATCCCTCTGTAAACAAATATTTCCCCTTCCTGTATTCACTGTACTCTTCTGCTGTGTGTAAGTTCACTCTGGGGGGTTGGAACAGGTGCCCCTGGCGCAGAAGGGACTTTCCCTCCTTCATTCCTGAGCACACCTTCTCTTGGCCAGAGCTGCCTGCAGAGTAGACTCCATCTGTGCCATGAGGGCGCTAAAGCTGCATTAGTTCCTCCATTCCTGCATGTGGTATAGGCTTGGCAGGAGAGGCTTTAAGCAAGGGGCAGCTAGGGGCATCAGAACTGCTAGAACTGATGGTTGGGCTGCTAGCCTGCTCCTAGCCAGATTTTCAAGTGTTTGGCACCTGCAGTTGAGGTCAGACTTTCCAAAAGAGCTCAGCTCCCATTGAAGTCAGTACATCAGGGTTAGACTTTCACCAGTGCTCAGCGCCCAGCAGTTCCCATTGTGACTGTTAGAGCCAGATTTTCAAAACTAACCTAATGCCTGGGGGTGAGTGGGTGTTATGTCGTCTCTGTGCATGATCCACAGATGATATGAGTCTGTTACAGCTCTTTTGCTCAAGCTATAGAGACTCAAGTTTTCAGCCCTGGAGATGCTGCTGGTTCAATCCTTGATGTGAACCAACATGGTGGCCATCATACACCAGCACCCAATGTCCTGAATAGAGCTGGTCAAAAAAATGGAATTTAAGTTCCGTGCGAAATTCCAACACTTTAATATTTGGGTTTGTTCTAAACTAGCACAGAAAAGCCAACGTTTCAAAATTTCCTGCAGAATGCAATCTCTGAAACTTTCTTGAATTGGAACCATCAAAACACTTCATTTTGATGATGTCCAATCATTTCATTTTGCTAATGCACACACATTATAATATAGTCAAAATGAAATGAGAACGTAGAAATGAAACATTTTACCTTATTGAAACGTTTCAACATTATTGAAACAAAAGGAGAAAGTGTTTTGACTTTCTCCCATCTAAAACATAGTTGAAATCGACACATTGCATCGAAATCGACACCCAGTATCCAGATTTCAATGTAACTGCATTTTCTGGTAGAACAGTGATCTATCAAAAAAAAAAAAAATTCAGCCTGCTCTATTTGCTACTGTAACCCACACATCTTCTATGTGTGGGGTTCTGTCCCATCTAGTGGCACCAAGACCACTTAGAGGTAAAAATGAGTCTTCTCTACAGCCTTAGTTAACAGCCAGTTGGCTTGTAGCTCATGCGGTAGAGGCTCATGCACTAAGCTCCAGAGGTCCCCAGTTCGATGCCGACAACCAGGGCCTGTCAGCATTACACTGAGCTATCAGAAGGTGAGGTGAGCCAGCAACAGCCAGAGGAACACTGCACTGCAGCCATGGTCTCCTCCTCTTCCCTGCTTCAGCCATATACCCTATGCCAGAAACTTGGAGGGGGTGAAGCATATAGAGCCACTTCAGCAGCTGTATGCTGGCCAAGGAGCCCCATTCTGCAGAGGATATTCCTAGAGGCAGTTTCCACCCTGTTTAAGGCCCCTTGACACTGCAGGAGGCCTTCCAGCAGAGAGAATCAGGTGCAGAGAGATTGGCTTCCTCTTGGGCAAGTCACGACAGATGAGAAAGGAATGGCTGGTAGTGCCAAATAATGAGCAGATGGTGACCTGGGCACCATTCTCCTATCTTGGGCAAAAGGCACCATGCTTTAAGCCCAGCCATGAGAATGTTTTTGGAATGAGCCAAGGAGCAACTTCTTGCTCCCAACAAAGCAACTATTTCCCAAAGGAGGTGACAAGGAGCCCCATATTGATTTTGCAAATCTCCTCTACAGGCATTTTTCTCTGTGCATCGGAAGATTGAGTTAAATGCTGGGAGCCATAAGCAGACAATTAAACTTAATGGTGCAGCCAGCACAAAGATCTCAGTTAGTCTCACTGCTCAATTAAAATTTCTAGAAACTTTCACTTTCTAATCAATGCGATACAGAGGGACTATATATAGCTCTAAGAAAATATAATAGACTATTAGCACAATGCAGTTTGTGGCTTTCATTTGAGATACCTAAAGATATCTATGCAGGGTCTCACCACACCCCAAAAAAGGTATTAGAATAATGTTACTGAATAAACATCTGAAATATTGAGAGTAAGGGAGCATGGACAGTTGGGATGGATAAAATAACCTGGTAGACCAGATAGCAATCAATGAAAGGAGCAGGATGAAATAGCAATTAGCTCTTCAGATGAGCTATTAATGGTACCTTCTTGCCCATCTGTCAAATATAAAGGGAAGGGTAACCACCTTTCTGTATACAGAATTATAAAATCCCTCCTGGCCAGAAGCAAAACCCTTTCACCTGTAAAGGATTAAGAAGCTAGGATAACCTTGCTGGCACCTGACCAAAATGACCAATGAGGAGACAAGTTACTTTCAAAGCTGGAGGGGGTGGGGGAACAAAGGGTCTATCTGTGTGATGCTTTTGCCGGGACCAGAGCAGGGATGCAGGTCAGAACTCCTGTAAAGGGCTAATAAGCAATCTAGTTAGATATGTGTTAGATTCTGTTTTGTTTAAATGGCTGATAAAATAAGTTGTGCTGAATGGAATGTATATTCCTGTTTGTGTCTTTTTGTAACTTAAGGTTTTGCCTAGAGGGATTCTCTATGTTTTGAATCTGATTACCCTGTAAGGTATTTACCATCCTGATTTTACAGAGGTTTTTCTTTTACTTTTTCTTTAATTAAAATTCTCTTTTAAGAACCTGATTGCTTTTTTCATTGTTCTTAAGATCCAAGGGTTTGGGTCTGTGTTCACCTATGCAAATTGGTGAGGATTTTTATCAAGCCTTCCCCAGGAAAGGGGGTGTAGTGCTTGGGGGGAGACGTTTCCAAGTAGGCACTTCCCCTGTTATTTTGTTAGACACTTTGGTGGTGGCAGCATAAGGTCCAGGGACAAAAGATAAAAGTTTGTACTTTGGGGAAGTTTTAACCTAAGCTGGTAAGAATAAGCTTAGGGGGTCTTTCATGCAGGTCCCCACATCTGTACCCTAGAGTTCAGAGTGGGGAAGGAACCTTGACACCATCTGTGATGGCTGGATTGATGAGTGTGGTATTAATTCCTAGAGCGAGAAGAAGGCTGTGAAGGTAGAGGTGCTCTTCTCCACATAGGACACCAAAGCAAAGTCCTTTCTGCTCATCTCTGTTAACTGGGCTGCAGGATGGAGGGTGTTGGAGTGCAGTAATGCTGTTCATTAGATGCGGTGTTAAAGTCTCTTCTTCTGCCCATCTCTCCTGGAGGGCCTGTATGGATGTGAAAGAGCCCATGGGAAATGGAAGAGCTAACACTGGAATTTCAAGAAGCACCCTTGTCTCTGAGCAGGACAGGTCCTCATGTACCAGACTGCACATGTGTGGTGACTGAGGATCCTTACGCAGTCACTTCACTGCCAGCTGCAGCTTTGTCAAGCATTTTGAGTTACCTGGAGAGGGAAATGAAAAGGTGTTTTACAGACCTCAGTGCTGTTTTACAGCCCTACTCACTGATGGCAGTGCAAAGAGCTCCAAGATGAGATGTGACACAGTGTAAAAGACGAGGGGGAACGTTGTCAAAAACTCCATCTGATCCCCAAATGACAGTCCCCAAAGTGCCTCCGGGAGAAGTGAGCCTTTGAGTGTGTCTGTTCTGACGATGCCAGACATCACGCTCTTACGCCTTTTAAAGGGTAAAAAAGCCAGGGAGGTGTTGTTTCCCCCTCGGAAGAAAAGTCCTCAAGTCCTTCCACCAGCAGTTGTGAAGAAATAGCCTTATGCCATCATTCCCAAACAGTGGTCTTGGAGCATTTGCTGGTCGCCCATGGAGAGCGGACTGGTCAGCTGATCCTGGCTCCTTCTCCTTGTTTTCAGCTACCAAATTGTATCACAAGAAGCTAAAACCAGATTAACTATGATCCTGATGCTGTTGGCCTACATGGAAACAGACAAATGGTGGTTGCAGCTGGTCCAGGGATCTCTTGAGCAGGGAGGTGGGGAGTGTGATAAAAAACAGAAGGGGAGGCGTCCATGAGACAACCTCTCGAATAACATGTGAAAACCATTTAGAGCTGCTGGTCTAGTATTGGGTTGCACATGGAGTAAGGAGCCAAGGACTCACTGTCTGGAATTCAATGGGAGTTGTAGGTGCTCAGTGCCTTTGAACATCAGGCCACTTAGGCCATCTCGACATTACAAAATTATGTCAACCTAACGTATGTTGGCATAGAGCCACCAGAGTTATTAAAAGCGGCAAAGAGTCCTGTGGCACCTTATAGATTAACAGACGTATTGGAGCATAAGCTTTTGTGGGTGAATACCCACTTCTTCAGATGCATGTACATGAGTTATTAAACATGAGTTATGTACAGAGTTATTAAATTGCTTGTGTGTGCACACTTGGCTTCTTGTGTCGGTGGTGCATGTCCTCACCAGGAGCACTTGTATCGATTGTATTGTCAGTGTGGGGCATTGTGGGACAGCTCCTGAAAGCTCGTAGCAGTCGATGTAAGCAACACAGGGTCTACGCTGACACTGCGTCGACCTGATTACATCCACCATGACTCTATGCCGCTTGGGGAGGGGGCGTTACTAAATCAGCGTAGAGAGGCACTTACGTCAGCGGGAGCCAAATTTAAGGGCGGGTCTACACTACACCGGGATTGATGCTCTGAGATCGATCCACCGGCAGCCAATTTAGTGGGTCTAGTAAAGACCCACCAATTCGATTGCAGATCATGCTCCAGTAGACCCCTGTACTCTTCCCCTGATGAGAAGAGTAATGTAAGTCGACGGGAGATTTTCTTCCATCGATTCCCGCCGTGGTGTAGACCCCGCAGTAACTTGACCTAAGGTGCGTCAACTCCAGCTACGTTATTCACGTAGCTGGAGTTGCGTAGCGGAGGTTGACTTACCGTGGTAGTGTAGACATAGCCTAAGTGAAGACACTTCCACAGCTAGGTTGATGCAAGGCTGCTTACGCTAACCTAAATCTGTAGGGTAGACCAGGCCTTATTTAGGTGCCAAAGTAATTGAGAGGTGGTGTTGTGCAGGGAACAGGGTTTTGGCTTGGGAGTCAGGAGATTTGGCTTCTGTTCCTGACTTGACCCCTGACCTACCACGTAACTTTGAACAAATTACTTCACTCTTCTGTGCATCTATTTTCCCTTTGTCTGGTTTGTCTACTTCGACTGTAAGCTCTTCAGGGCAGGGACTGTTCCTTACCATGTGCATGCACAGCACCTTGCACAGTGAAGCCCCAATCTTGTTTGGCAGCTCTTGGCAGTACTGGTATACAAATTAACAAACAATAGAGTATGTGGAGTTAGGTGCCCTTGAAAGGTTTGCCCTTAACCTTCATGCTTCAATTTCTCCATCTGTTAAAGTGAGGATGCTAACACTGACTTAGCATGCATGCGAGCTGGAAGGGTGCTTGCATGAGCGTTTGTAATGTGCTGAACAAGTGCTAAGTATCATTCTTTTCAGAGTAGCAGCCATGTTAGTCTGTATTCGCAAAAAGAAAAGGAGTACTAGTGGCACCTTAGAGACTAACCAATTTATTTGAGCATAAGCTTTCGTGAGCTACAGCTCACTTCATCGGATGCATGCCACTAGTACTCCTTTTCTTTTTAAGTATCATTCTGTTCGTTGCCCATCACCATGTACTGAAATTAATCTGATAGGTAAACTCTGCATACAGTGCGCTACCCTTCCAGTACCTTTTTGATGAGTGTATTTGTCAAGCATAGAATCATAGAATATCAGGGTTGGAAGGGACCTCAGGAGGTCATCTAGTCCAACCCCCTGCTCAAAGCAGGACCAATCCCCAATCAAATCATCCCAGCCAGGGCTTTGTCAAGCCTGACCTTAAAAACTTCTAAGGAAGGAGATTCCACCACCTCCCTAGGTAACACATTCCAGTGTTTCACCACCCTCCTAGTGAAAAAGTTTTTCCTAATATCCAACCTAAACCTCCCCCACTGCAACTTGAGACCATTACTCCTTGTCCTGTCATCTTCTACCACTGAGAATAGTCTAGAACCATCCTCTCTGGAACCACCTCTCAGGTAGTTGAAAGCAGCTATCAAATCCCCCCTCATTCTTCTCTTCCGCAGACTAAACAATCCCAGTTCCCTCAGCCTCTCCTCATAAGTCATGTGTTCCAGACCCCTAATCATTTTTGTTGCCCTTCGCTGGACTCTCTCCAATTTATCCACGTCCTTCTTGTAGTGTGGGGCCCAAAACTGGACACAGTACTCCAGATGAGGCCTCACCAATGTCGAATGGAGGGGAACGATCACGTCCCTCGATCTGCTCGCTATGCCCCTACTTATACATCCCAAAATGCCATTGGCCTTCTTGGCAACAAGGGCACACTGCTGACTCATATCCAGCTTCTCGTCCACTGTAACCCCTAGGTCCTTTTCCGCGGAACTGCTGCCTAGCCATTCGGTCCCTAGTCTGTAGCTGTGCATTGGGTTCTTCCGTCCTAAGTGCAGGACCCTGCACTTGTCCTTATTGAACCTCATCAGGTTTCTTTTGGCCCAATCCTCCAATTTGTCTAGGTCCCTCTGTATCCTATCCCTGCCCTCCAGCGTATCTACCACTCCTCCCAGTTTAGTATCATCCGCAAATTTGCTGAGGGTGCAATCCACACCATCCTCCAGATCATTTATGAAGATATTGAACAAGACCGGCCCCAGGACCGACCCCTGGGGCACTCCACTTGACACCGGCTGCCAACTAGACATGGAGCCATTGATCACTACCCATTGAGCCCGACAATCTAGCCAACTTTCTACCCACCTTATAGTGCATTCATCCAGCCCATACTTCTTTAACTTGCTGACAAGAATACTGTGGGAGACCGTGTCAAAAGCTTTGCTAAAGTCAAGAAACAATACATCCACTGCTTTCCCTTCATCCACAGAACCAGTAATCTCATCACAGAAGGCGATTAGATTAGTCAGGCATGACCTACCCTTGGTGAATCCATGCTGACTGTTCCTGATCACTTTCCTCTCATGTAAGTGCTTCAGGATTGATTCCTTGAGGACCTGCTCCATGATTTTTCCGGGGACTGAGGTGAGGCTGACTGGCTTGTAGTTCCCAGGATCCTCCTTCTTCCCTTTTTTAAAGATTGGCACTACATTAGCCTTTTTCCAGTCATCTGGGACTTCCCCCGTTCGCCACGAGTTTTCAAAGGTATCTATAAATAGATAAAAAATAAAGAGCATCTATAAATGTGCCTGCTAACACGCAGCTGAGGCCTTTCTGTAGGAGCCGCTGTGGGTATGTCTACACCAGGGGTTCTCAAACTGGGGGTCGGGACCCCTCAGGGGGTCGCAAGGTTATTACATGGGGGGGGTCGCGAGCTGTCAGCCTCCACCCCAAACCCTGCTTTGCCTCCAGCATTTATAATGGCGTTAAATATATTAAAAAGTGCTTTTAATTTATATGGGGGGGGGTCGCACTCAGAGGCTTGCTATGTGAAAGGGGTCACCAGTACAAAGTTTGAGAACCACTGGTCTACACAGCCCACAACAGCGAGCCTCCCAGCCCTGGTCAACAGACTCGGGCTAGCAGGGCTCATGCGACTGCACTAAAAATAGCAGTCTAGATGTTGCGGCTTGGGCTGGAGCTCTGGCTCTGAAACCTAGGGAAGAGGTGGTCTGGGATGCTCAGTGCGGGCTAGCAACATGTGAACGTACCCAGGGGCTCTGGGTGAGCTTGTAGAGCCCGTGCCTCCATCTGCGCTTGCTATTTTTAGCTGTGCTAGCTAGCTTAAAGCTAGAGCTGGTCTGCCTACCTGAGCTGTAAAAACACCTCCGACCGCTGTGCAGACATCCCCACAGGATGCTTGCACAGGGCACTCCTCTGTACAGGCGTGTTGGGTGGGCTCACGATCGAGCCCTGAGTGAAGTTACAGGCTTCCCTTAAGGCAATGGACTGTCTGGTACGGTAGGAAGCTGAGCTCCATCTCTATGACAAAAGCCCTACTGGGAAGGAGAAAAAAAGATATTATGCCCTAAAAGGCTACCAGGTGTTTTTTGGCAACACAGCGAGAGAATAAAAAAAGCAACAGAGGCTCCTTGTGATGTTATTCCACCCATCCAAAATAGGGCCAATGTTGCTCATACCCTTCTAGTCACTGGATTGATGTGATGCAGAGAGGAATTTAGGTTTTTCCTCTATTGCCCGGCCAAAGGTGGATGAGGACTGAAAGGAAGAAGGAGGCTGGTGCATGCCAGAGGAGCAGCACCACAGAAAGAAAGAGCCTTGATGCTTTCAGTGCTGGGCATTGGAACGGATGCACTAGTCGGATTACTGGGCGTCGGTATATGTGCCATGTATATTGCTTTTGTAACAGAACTCCCCATTAATTTGCCAGGATGCCAAGGAAAAATGCATGCTTTGGTGCAGGAATAATGCTAAAGAAGCATGCAGCTTTCAACAGGATGAATAGGGAAAAAATGAATATAGGGGTGTTGCCATCAGGTAAAGCTCCATGCTAGATAAAAGGCACCCTGAGGGCAGGGAGACAGTACATCCCACCAGACCCCTACTTTGAAGATCACAGTCAAGTTGTAACCAGTGGTGTGACTTCTCTGCCTTTAGCCAGGCATTCAAAAGGGGATGCTGGGCCAACAGCCTGTGGGTTAGATGCAACATGTGAAGGAAAAGGTCAGAGGAGAAGGTGTCAAGAGGACACAGTACAGGAAAAGAAAAATCGAGCTGAATGTCAGAACAGGAATTAAACTGAATGTTTCTTTGTTCTAGCTGGAGAAATCAGCAGTTTGGTGAGATTGCTGAGAATTTATTCTTATTTATGCCGAATGCAGTTGGTGCCAGACACAGAGATGGCTGGATAGCTGGCCATCAAAGACAGGAATATCAACCACGGGATTCTTCAAAGGCAGCAATATCAGTGGCCCATCTGACCCCAGCCCACACAGTGAAGGAAAGTTGTCATCATGCACACGCACACACATTTTAGACATGGCTGTAGCTCTCTAGGTTCAAGTCCTAGTGCAGAAGAGGGGCTAAGCTAGCTCAGGATCCAGTTGCTCAGTAAAGATAAAGTGAAGAACTCTCAAATTAGTCCACCAATGTAAACGAATACATGCTTCAATCCCATACAAAAAAAAGAATCCCTCTATTAATAAAATATTAAGGTACACTGTTAGTGAAGCACTCCAGAGACAGGCAATGCCAAAGTTAAGTTTGCATGTGTAACCAAACCCCATCACCCTTGTCTAGTGATGCATTATAATACACCCTTTAGTGGCATGACCCAGTAGTATTTTGCCAATAATACCACTTATTCTAGAACGTTTTACAACTGGAGACCTTGCTTCAATTCACTTTTCACTACACAGCAAAGGTCTCTGCATATAGCCCCCTTGAAACTGGTACAGTGGGACTACTTCCAAGGCAAGTTACGACTCAGAATGAATGAAGGTGGAAGGATCTGACCCAAGTTAGTCATGCATTTTATGAGCTTATTAAAAATTCAAATGCAAAAGGTACAGTGTACATACAGCACAAAGCTCTCAACACACACAGCTGGGGCTAAAGAAAACCAAATTCCACTTGAACACTCAGATGAACTTCTCGTGAGTGAGGGTTATTTCCATGGGGGGAGGGATAGCTCAGTGGTTTGAGCATTGGCCTGCTAAACCCAAGGTTGTGAGTTCAATCCTTGAGGGGGCAATTTAGGGATCTGGGGCAAAAATTGGGGATTGGTCCTGCTTTGAGCAGGGGGTTGGACTAGATGACCTCCTGAGGTTCCTTCCAACTCTGATAGTCTGTGATTATCTGTTTCAGTTGTAGAGATGCTCAAATTAAAGTCACAGCATTTTTTTAAATGGACAACATCTGTTTCTCCTCACCTTTCCCCATCCCCCGTATTCAATCATAGCTGACTGGAAGAGAAGGATGGCATCACAGGTGTTTTACTCACCACTGGAGCATCTCTTTGTGGCTGCATCTGGAGATTAGTGCTGCCAGTCTATGCCCCCTCCTGCAGTTGGTCACCACCTCTCTTTCTCAGGACTCGACTGCTTCTGCTTAGTTGGCTTGGCCTTCCAGCCCGATCACTGTAGTTTTCCCCTTCCGGGGGGTGGGGTGGTGGAGAGTTGTATCAGAGTTTCTCAGACCCATTGCCCCTTAACAGTGCCACTTCCCCAGATGTTGCTAGGGGAACCCAGGTCTACCTTCTACACTGGGTTCCAGCCCAGGGACCCTGCAACAAGCAGTCATGGTCTACACAGTCCTAAACCTTACTGCTGTATCCCTGGGCTATATCCTATCTTGCCTTCACTCACCCTGAGAAGCAGTGCAGTCTCTCTCTGCAGCTCCCTTCTACTTCTACTCTCCGTTACTGGGCTTTATACAGACCCCTCCTGTTCCTGTCCAGCTGAGTTTCATCTTTAATTAGTCCTCATTACTCCCTGGCTCCTCCTGCAGGTGCAGCTTAGTTGATTAATTGGCCCCCCTAGTCACCTTAACCCCTTCAGGCTTTGTGTGGCGTGGACACCCCATCACAGATGGTCATGTAGTTAATGTACTGGACTGAGTGTCAGGAGATGTGGCCTCCATTGCTAGTTCTACCACAGACTTCCTCTGGGATTTTGAGCGGGTCCTTTCTGTTTTCCTGTGCCTCAAGTTCCCATCTGTAATATGTGATTAACAATAGTGCCTTTCTCCCACTTCTGTCTGTCTTACCTACGTCGACTGTAAGCTTGTTGGGGCAGAGACTGTCTCTTACTACGTCTCTGCAACCTCTGGCACAGTGGGGTCGTGATCTGGGTTGGTGCCTCTAGCTGTCACTATCATGCAAATGATAAATAATATTAATAGCTAATTCTCCTAAAATATTACAAATACATCTTCAAAAGAAGAGCGCAAGGCACTGGCTATTAATTTGAGACCTACTCAGTGCTATTACAAAGCAATCAGTCACCAATGAATATCGTAATGAATATTATCAAAAAACCCTATGTCATATATCTGAATGCAGGTTATTTGTGGCCTCGAACTTAATTTTGTGTCTACCTTCAGACAGACACAGAGAAGGGAAGTGTCTCACACACTGATCCACCAATAGGTCTCCTCCCTTTCCTGCAGTAACCTCGTGTCCCCTCACAGCTTTGCGATTGCCACTTCACCCGGAGCTATCTATCTAAGCGTTTTTATATCCCCCCAGTGCTACTGTACCTGAGTGCTGGAAAAACCACAGCTACTGCAGTCCTGGGTGCTCTCCTGAGCAGAGGCCACCACTTAGGTAGCTGTATCTACCAAGTGCTTATAAAACCGCCATCGCTCACACTCGTGAATGGATGTTATCTTCATGACACACCTCTGGGAGGGAGGAAAGCACTATCTGGGCTAATTCTCTAATGGTTGTGGTTCGGGTTAGTGTGCTGGGTGGTGTCGGTGGCCAGTGACACGCAGGAGGTCAGACAGTTGATCCAGTGGGTCCTTCTGGCCTTAAACTCTACAACTCTCAAAACTCTATTTACAGATGGAGAACTGAGGCACAGAGAGAGAACATAGCACTTAAGGCCAGAAGGGCCCATTAAATCATCTAGTCTGACCCAGAGGTGATACTATGGGGGGGGCATGCGGGAACACGCACCCTCCCTCTCCAGATTGCTCAGTCACATGGTGCTGCTGGGCCCCCTTCCTGCAGGGCAGCTGAGCTGGCGAGCTGTGCTGGACATGGAGAGACATAGGCAGGAGGAACAGCTCGGAGCTGCAGGGAGGGGCTGCTGCTTTCCAGGAGGGGTGGACTGCCAGGGGAGGGGAGGGATTGAGTCAAGCTGTTCTGGGGTTGTACACCCCCACTATCAGCAGACACGGGTCCTCTCTGGTCTGACCTAATCTAGTGACTTGCTCAAGGCCACACAAGGTGTCAGGAACCGAACGCGGCTCTCCAGAGTCCCCATGCAGCATCCAATCTGCTAGACCATGGGTGGCCAACCTGAGCCTGAGAAGGAGCCAGAATTTATCAGTGTACATTGCCAAAGAGCCACAGTAATACGTCAGCAGCCCCCTCATCAGCTCCCCCCGCTCCCTCTCCTAGCGCCTCCTGCCCACTGGCAGCCCCGCCAATCAGCGCCTCCCCCTCCCTCCCCGCACCTGCCGATCACCTGTTTCGTGGCATGCAGGAGGCTCTGGGGGGGAGGGGGAGGAGTGAGGGCATGGCAGGCTCAGGGGAGGGGGCGGGAAGGGGTGGAGTGGGGGCAGGGTCTGTGGCAGAGCCAGGGGATGAGCAGTGAGCACCCCTGCGGGGCACATTGGAAAGTTGGCACCTGTAGCTCCAGCCCCGGAGTCAGGACCTATACAAGGAGCCGCACGTTAACTTCTGAAGAGCTGCATGTGGCTCTGAAGCCACAGGTTGGCCACCCTTGCACTAGACCAACCTTCATACCTTTGCTGTGATGTAACACAGACAAATGACCACAAGGGACATGCAAGAAACTGCCAACGGGCTATTAGCCAAGCAGGAGCAGAGCCAGCTTGTCTTCCTGGGCTACGGTACTAACCCACAGCCCCACTGCATCCTCTATTGCCTTCTGGTAGTTGGGTGTCTTCCACACCTGTGCATCCCTATAATGAGTCTTTCCTACGAGCAACACAGCCATTACATTGGGCTCTAGCCAGCACAGAGGAGCCTCCATCGGTATGGAACAGCTCACGCCAACCAGTGAGTTCACAAAGGCAGCCAGTCTCCCCTGCCTGGGAAAGACTTTGAGATTTAAGACTTGCCAAGTAATTCCTATAAAAATTAACACAGCTCGCCCAGAAGACAGCGGGGAAATGATTAATGAAATTGTGCGTGCTGGAGAATAGATTTGCTAAATTGACAGCCTATAAAATGTTTGTTCCTGGTTGAAACAGAAAGGTTGGCAAACCCTAGCATGGGCCAGTAACTTGGGTTAAGTGAGCAGCCCATGGACCAGCACATTGTACATCATCTATATTCAGATATACAGGCTGGTAGACTCTCTGGTCCAGTGAGCCCAATAATGAAAGAATTCAGAGCTGCCTGAGACACGAGATCGAGTGCCCTGGTTGTTCTGGCACCAATAAGATTTTATATGAGGATTAATTTTATTAGTGGTTTCTTTGGTGCATATCTCCCCCTTGTTCTAGTGTTATTGTGTGTGCTCTAAGCAGAAACGAGACCCTCCGGGGGATGTTGAAATGCAGCTTTTATCCCATGTGTAAAAACAGAGCAACTGAAAAAAAGTGAGGGAATAGATGGTCTCAACTCACTTGGCTCAAAGAAAATACAATCTAGTGCAAAACTTCCACTCTTCCAAAACATTTATATTGCTATTTTTATCATTTTTGTTCATGAAGGTTAAAAAGGCGGCTACCAAAGCAACTTGTCTTGTTTTAAAAATCGTATTTCCCCCTGTGCTGTTTATAACAGGGGTGGTGGGAAATTTTCCATCAGAAAAAATATTGATGGAAAATTGGGGGTTTGATTGTACAGAAATGTTCGCAGAGCTGCGCCTGCCTGCCAGCTTGTTACTGGAGGGTTGCTAGTGAGCATGCACATTTCTTTCTCACTGGAGTCCCTAAATATCTCAAATTGGACATCCAAAAACTCAGACAGCCTCAGTTCATGGATGTTTTAGATAATTATTATTATTATTATATTACTAGTAGGATGGAGGTAGAATCTAGGAGTGCTAGTCCTGGACCCGGACACCAGTGTGTTAGGTACAGAACTAACAGAACAAAATGCCAGGTCCTGCCCCAAAGAATTTACGATCTAAGTCTACGCAAGAGACGACAGGCAGATGCAGACAGTCAGGTGGGGAGAAGAAGAAAACAACGCTAACCAGTGTGATTTCTCCAAGGTCACACACCACATCACAGTCAAAACTAGGACTGAAACCCACAACCCCAGGCTAAGTCTCCATCCAGCTAATCTAATTATTTCTGTATGGTCCTGATATATTTATACGAAGACTGATAAGAAGCCCATTGAAATCAACGGAAAGGTTTCACTGACTGCAATAGATTTGGATTCGGACCATTTAGAAGTTGATCCTGCTCTCACTGAAGTAAATGGCGACATTTCCATTGACATCTGTGGTGCAGGATCTGGCCCTTACATCATGCTTCCAGGGCTTCCTAATCCCATGCTAGACCCTACCGCTTCTCGTTCCCCCTGCCTCCGATCCCTGCCCTCTGCCCGCTCTGCTATCCCTTGCTCGCCACTATCACTAACTCCAGTGAGGAATGACGGTGAGAATACAACCTCCTGAAATAAAATGAGAGTCAGAAACGCTTTCCCCTGCCACCTCCAAGTGAAATCCCTGCTTCTGATTCTGAAACTGGGACATTCTTATTGCTTTGTCCCTAACAAAGGAACAAAGTTTGTTATCACTAACTCGCTAGGATATTTACCTTGGTGTTTCGTCAATGGATGGACCAATAAATGTTACAGGTTGTTGGAGGTAATTAACTTCTAAGAGCTGTCCATGAGATATTTCCCTGGGAAGTTAAAATTCTGGGACTGGCTCCCCACAACCCCTCTTGTCTCTTATTGGCTATGACTTTCCTCATTCATTAGAGCAGACATCTTCTATTGATGTCAATTATGATTAATTAAACGGTTTCAGAGTAACAGCCATGTTAGTCTGTATTCGCAAAAAGAAAAGGAGTACTTGTGGCACCTTAGAGACTAACCAATTTATTTGAGCATAAGCTTTCGTGAGCTATAGCTCACTTCATCGGATGCATACTGTGGAAAGCATAGAAAATCTTTTTATACACACAAAGCATGAAAAAATGGGTGTTTACCACTACAAAAGGTTTTCTCTCCCCCCACCCCACACTCCTGTTGGTAATAGCTTATCTAAAGTGATCACTCTCCTTACAATGTGTATGATAATCAAGGTGGGCCATTTCCAGCAAAAATCCAGGGTTTAACAAGAACGTCTGGAGGGGTGGGGGTAGGAAAAAACAAGGGGAAATAGGTTACCTTGCATAATGACTTAGCCACTCCCAGTCTCTATTCAAGCCTAAGTTAATTGTATTCAATTTGCAAATGAATTCCAATTCAACAGTCTCTCGCTGGAGTCTGGTTTTGAAGTTTTTTTGTTGTAATATCACAACTTTCATGTCTGTAATCGCATGACCAGAGAGATTGAAGTGTTCTCCGACTGGTTTATGAATGTTATAACTCTTGACATCTGATATGTGTCCATTTATTCTTTTACGTAGAGACTGTCCAGTTTGACCAATGTACATGGCAGAGGGGCATTGCTGGCACATGATGACATATGTCACATTGGTGGATGTGCAGGTGAACGAGCCTCTGATAGTGTGGCTGATGTTATTAGGCCCTATGATGGTGTCCCCTGAATAGATATGTGGGCACAGTTGGCAACGGGCTTTGTTGCAAGGATAGGTTCCTGGGTTAGTGGTTCTGTTGTGTGGTATGTGGTTGCTGGTGAGTATTTGCTTCAGGTTGGGGGGCTGTCTGTAAGCAAGGACTGGCCTGTCTCCCAAGATTTGTGAGAGTGATGGGTCATCCTTCAGGATAGATTGTGGCTAAGTCATTATGCAATGTAACTATTTCCCTTTGTTTTTTCTTACCCCCCCCCCCTTACGTTCTTGTTAAACCCTGGATTTGTGCTGGAAATGGCCCACCTTGATTATCATCCACATTGTAAGGAGAGTGATCACTTTAGATAAGCTATTACCAACAGGAGTGTGGGGTGGGGGGAGAGAAAACCTTTTGTAGTGGTAAACACCCATTTCTGATGCTTTGTGTGTATAAAAAGATCTTCTATACTTTCCACAGTATGCATCCGATGAAGTGAGCTGTAGCTCACGAAAGCTTATGCTCAAATAAATTGGTTAGTCCCTAAGGTGCCACAAGTCCTCCTTTTCTTTTTATTATTAATTAAACATTTCCCAGGCTGTGGCTGGTGTTCTGTCAGCAGGTTCACACTTCAGGCAGGCAGTAGCATGGGAGATATATTTAGGTAGCTCTAGCAGATTAGGGGGGCTGTGGGATCAAGATCTCTCATTGTAATTTGCATTGGGAGCAACCCATGGAAATGTAGGTGGGAAGGAGAAGAAATCTATAGAGACATGATGGATGGCATTACCTGCAGTAAGGCCTTGTCTACACTACCGTGGTAAGTCAACCTAAATTATGCTACTCCAGTTACTTGTCTTGTTCCGGTGGAGTACTGGAGTACTGGAGTAGAGTGGAGAGCGCTCTGCCGTCGATTTAGCGGGTCTTCACCAGACCCACTATATCGACACCCTTTGCCGACATGGCCTAAGGCACCAAGGGAAAGAATTCTGAGAAAATTACTTGTCAGCTGCTCCCCTCTGTTCTGATTCCTTGTAAAATACCTGTTAGAAAACTTATATAACCACACAGGCCAGAATTTTCAAAGGAGTCTAAGGGCTGGATTTTTAAAGGTATTTAGGGGTCTAAACATGCAGACAAGGGTTTTTCAAAAACATCTGAGCAGGTTAGGCACCTAACTCCTATTGAAATCAATGGGAATTGGTCACCAAAATTCCACTAGGCACCTGTCCTCAATACCTCTGAAAATCTGGCTCTAAGGGATTTAGGTAACCAATTCCCATTGACTTTCAGTGGATGTTAGGCACCCAGGGCAATATTTTCAAGAATGCCTAAGTGACTTAGGAGCCTAAGTCCTATTTTCAAAAGCGACTTAGACATGTAGGAATCTAAATCTCAATGAAAGTCAATGGGAATTAGGCTCCTCAGTCACTAAGGTTCTTTTGAAAATTTCACCCCCAATTTGTTTAGGCTCCTTTGCAAATCCCAGCCAAACCCTTTGCAGAGAAGCTTGCAATTAAAATCTCATTCTTCATCAACATACACACACAGACTACTCATTTGTTATTTTAGGGTTGCTTATAAGCAAGCAAACAGTGTTTTGTCACTCTATTGTTGCTGTTAGGGGCTGCACTGAATACAAAAGGTTGAAATTCATCCCCTAAGCAAAGGCCCAGCACAAGGCATATGCAACACTTCAGTCCCACTTTTACCCTGTAAGTGAAAGTTATTTAGGGTGACCAGATGTCCGGATTTTATAGGGATAGTCCTGATATTCAGGGCTTTGTCCTATACAGGTGCCTATTACCCAACACCCTAGTCCCGATTTTTCACACATGTTTTCTGGTCCCCCTAAAGTCATCCCTGCACATAGGGCTAGCTCAAAGCCCATGCACCATTTAAGCCCCCGTTTTAAATGGTGCATAGGCTTCTTGCTGATCCTCTGCCCAGAGATGAATTTCACCCCCCTGGTTTGTTTCTGTATCACTGAGCAGCACATCCCAGTTGGTTACTGTAAAGTTGCTTGTAATTGTTGAGCTTTGTAAAAAATGGGCCTGATTTCACCATTAGTCTGATTTCACCAACACCTGTGCAAACCAGGAGTGACTCTTTTGACATCAACGGAGTCACAACGGTGTAAGTGAGATCAGAATCAGGTTCACTTTGTTGTTATTTTAGGGCTCTTCATGAGCGCTTGTATACCCTGGTTTTGTTGTTATAGCATCTCTTATGAGCTTTGTATTATGTACCAGTTTGGTATTGTGGGACTGCTGGTGAGCACTAGGAGGCACTCCTACTAGTTTGTTATTGTCCTGTCGTTTGTGAGCATAGAACTGAGCCTCTGCTCACTCCATCGATTAGTGTAGGGTTGCTCACGAGTGCTGTTTGCTACTGTAAATAAATGACTGATTTTAGAAAGCCGAAATCGTGACGCTGAACTGTTATACAACTCTATACATGTTCAGTGAAAGCTACCAAGTCTTCTGGTCCTTTCAGTTATGGTTTGCCTCTTGATGTATCTTTGTCTGACAGTTTATAAGCTGGTGTCTCATATCGAGAACCTGACAGGTTAAGAGAGATAATTTTGAGTAATTTCCCATGAGAACCAGGGGGGCAATAATGTTTTTCAAAAATGTCCTAAAACATCCTGAAAAAAACATCTGTATTTCCAGTCCTATAATAACCCATTGTCAAATTCCGGGGTCCTTGACAGTTTACTTTCCAAAGGGCTTTGCCTCATTCAGCGTTTTAAGGTACTTCTAACCTTTATTCTTTTTCCCCCTCCAGTTTCGTAAGTAATAAAACTGGAAGGACAAATACTTATTTTTCTTGAAACAAAAATGGTAGCAGAAGTCACAAGGTGAAAGCAACAAGACTTTAGATGGAATGATGCTACAGCAAACCCAGAGCTGGCTGAGAGCAAAACAACTTATAGGTCACTGGAGGACACAAATCGTGTTAAAAGATTAAGAACTAAAAATAATAGCAATTCAAACCCCTAGGGAAGGGAAGCTGGTGGCAAAGGTTATTAATTGGCTGGGGAGATTTTTGACTACAAATGACAGAGGTATTTTTATCCATCTTATTATTTTTTGTGGGCTAAGAGAAATGTAGGAGAAATATTTATATTATAAACGTAAAGTTGATGTAATGTGGCCTCTCATGTTCACTGGTTACAGTTGCTGTGTTAATTCAGTACTCCGATGGATCCAAAGCAATCATCTTTCCCTGCACTTTATTTATTTTATTTATTGGCATTTTTAGAGTGCTGGTCCCCTTGGTATCTGTGCATGAAACAAGATTAAAAATGCTTCATCTGCTTCTGGAAGTTAAAACTCTCTGTGAGAGATAAATGAAGCATTTTTAATCAGGTGAGCTGCCAGGTGTGGTGGTCAAAAACATGTCTAATCTAATCAAATCAAATCTAAAAAATCTAATAATTTTTTCACTTTGAAGAAACACTGGACAATTTTGAATGATACAACTTTTCCCCTCCCCCAAATATTTTTGCATCATTTGAAAAGTTGTTTTTCACTGGAGAAACATTCCAATGAAAACATTTCAATCAGCCTTACAGACAACCAGGAAATGAAGTTATTGGACATATTTATTTATTCATCGTTTTAAGGTGTTCCAAAATGTACTTCACAGAACAAATTAAAAGATAGGATGAAGTCCTTGCCCTATTGACATCAAATGGCAAAACTATTACTGACTTCAGTGGAGTCAGAATTACACCCACTGTCCCTGCCCCAAAGAACTTACAAGCGAAGGTCCTGATGCTACAAAAAAGCCGGTAGACCCTTATGTATGGGCAAATTCCCATTGTAGTCAGAATGATCCAATTGCAGAACTAGGGCCTATGTTGTTAACCTAGTTTAGAAGTCATGTGTCTGGAGCTCAAAGTGTCTTGGCATCCTTTCGTCTGCGAGACACAGTGGGAATTGCAGCTTATGGTGTAGATGGTTTGCAATGTCTCATGTGACTGAATAGTCCAATCTGAGATTTGGATGATCTTTGCAGTTAGTGCAAATGTCTGTGTCTTCGTTGGGAGCTGCTTGCTTCCTATGGGCTCTTTTCTCTTCAAGCTTTGGGGGACCAGCTTCTATCATGGACTTTGATACCCTGATGGAGATGATGGTGCCACTTGTGACGATCACTTGCCAAGATTTCCCATTGGTCAGGATCAATTCCAAATTCCTTCGTATCTTGCTCGCATTTATAGTGAAGCTTGGGATGTCCTGTAGTTCTTATTCCCTCCAATAGCTCTCCATATAGCATGTCTCTGGGCATGCATCTGTCTTCCAACCTACTCAGATGGCCCAGCCAGCGGAGTCGTCTTTGCTTGAGCAGGGCTGTCACACTTGGTAAATTTGCCCTTTGAAGAACCTCTGCGTTGGTGACTTTGTCCTGCCATTTGGTGTTGAGTATACGGCATAACCAACATAGGTGGAAACTGTTTAACCTTTTCTCCTGATGAGCATAAGTTGTTGATATTTCCCCACCATACATGAGAGTGCTGAGGACACAAGCTTGGTACACTAGCATTTTAGTCTTGTCCAGCCTATCTGGAACACAACAAGCTCAAAGTAAGCCCAGTTAATTGGCATTACGGCACACCTCCAAGTCAGCCAGTCATTGGCTTAGACAAGTAGGCCCAGATCCCTGTTGATTTTGGTATGAGTGAGGATCTGGGCTGACATCCCTTTCAGTTCTGGTTCAGAGGTCAACTGCTGATCCTTCATTCCTCACTCAGGCGAAATTCAGTGGGAATTGCTCCTGTGTATCATAGAATCATAGAATATCAGGGTTGAAAGGGACCTCAGGAGGTCATCTAGTCCAACCCCCTGCTCAAAGCAGGACCAATCCCCAATTAAATCATCCCAGCCAGGGCTTTGTCAAGCCTGACCTTAAAAACTTCTAAGGAAGGAGATTCCACCACCTCCCTAGGTAACGCATTCCAGTGTTTCACCACCCTCCTAGTGAAAAAGTTTTTCCTAATATCCAACCTAAACCTCCCCCACTGCAACTTGAGACCATTACTCCTTGTTCTGTCATCAGCTACCACTGAGAACAGTCTAGAGCCATCCTCTTTGGAACCCCCCTTCAGGTAGTGGAAAGCAGCTATCAAATCCGCCCTCATTCTTCTCTTCCGCAGACTAAACATCCCCAGTTCCCTCAGCCTCTCCTCATAAGTCATGTGTTCCTGTCCCCTAATCATTTTTGTTGTTCTCCACTGGACTCTTTCCAATTTTTCCACATCCTTCTTGTAGTGTGGGGCCCAAAACTGGACACAGTACTCCAGATGAGGCCTCACCAGTGTCGAATAGAGGGGAATGATCACATCCCTCGATCTGCTGGCAATGCCCCTACTTATACATCCCAAAATGTGATTGGCCTTCTTGGCAACAAGGGCACGCTGTTGACTCATATCCAGCTTCTGGTTCACTGTAACCCCTAGGTCCTTTTCTGCAGAACTGCTGCCTAGCCATTCGGTCCCTAGTCTGTAGCGGTGCATTGGATTCTTCCGTCCTAAGAGCAGGACTCTGCACTTGTCCTTGTTGAACCTCATTAGATTTCTTTTGGCCCAATCCTCCAATTTGTCTAGGTCCCTCTGTATCTTATCCCTACCCTCCAGCATACCTACCTCTCCTCCCAGTTCAGTGTCATCTGCAAACTTGCTGAGGGTGCAATCCACACCATCCTCCAGATCATTTATGAAGATATTGAACAAAACCGGCCCCAGGACTGACCCTTGGGGCACTCCACTTGACACCGGCTGCCAACTAGACATGGAGCCATTGATCACTACCCGTTGAGCCCGACAATCTAGCCAGCTTTCTATCCACCTTATAGTCCATTCATCCAGCCCATACTTCTTTAACTTGCTGGCAAGAATACTGTGGGAGACCGTGTCAAAAGCTTTGCTATAGTCAAGGAACAACACGTCCACTGCTTTCCCTTTATCCATAGAGCCAGTTATCTCATCATAGAAGGCAATTAGATTAGTCAGGCATGACTTGCCCTTGGTGAATCCATGCTGACTGTTCCTGATCACTTTCCTCTCCTCTAAGTGCTTCAGAATTGATTCCTTGAGGACCTGCTCCATGATTTTTCCAGGGACTGAGGTGAGGCTGACTGGCCTGTAGTTCCCAGGATCCTCCTTCTTCCCTTTTTTAAAGATGGGCACTACATTAGCCTTTTTCCAGTCGTCCGGGACTTCCCCGGATTGCCATGAATTTTCAAAGACAATGGCCAATGGTTCTGCAATCACATTCACCAACTCCTTTAGTACTCTCGGATGCAAGGCATCCGGCCCCATGGACTTGTGCATGTCCAGCTTTTCTAAATACTCCCGTACCACTTCTTTCTTCATAGAGGACTGGTCACCTCCTCCCCATGCTGTGCTGCCCAGTTCAGCAGTCTGGGAGCTGACCTTCTTCGTGGTCTTTTCCAGCCTATCTAAAACACAACAAGCTCAAAGTAAGCCCAGTTAATTGGCATTACGACACACCTCCAGTTCAGCCAGCACCCAGCCTTGTACCCAGCCTGGCCTCTGTCCTATCTCTGCCTTGAACCCCTCCTTGCCTGCTACCCTGCTCGCTCCAGTTCCTGCCCTCTGGTTTGAGCCTTGGCTCTGGCTTCTGACTACTGACTCCGGCTCTGACCCTCGTCTTTGGTTCTCAAGGCCTGCTCCAACCACTAGGCTAGACTGCGCTCATCCCAGTCAGTTGACAGGATGTTTGCTTCTTGCCTAATGGATTTGGTGAATGAGTGAGTGTTTTATGTTTCCAGCAGCACCTAGTGGCAATTGTTTTTCTTTTTTTCTTTCCCATCCATCTCCTTCTTTGAAGTCGCAGAAAATATATATAAAACATTTGACGATGTTGTTAAGGGGGGGAAAAATTAATCCATGTGACCTTCATTTGGCATTCTTAAACAACAATAAAAGCCACCTGAAGCATAAGCCCTTTGGTGTGTTTAGCTATGATTTGCAGCTGATCTCCTCAACTCCCAACTATTCTACGAGTTTCATGCATAATGCAGCAGCAGTTTTGATTGAAGTAAAAAAAATCTGCTGACAGAATGTAGTGTCAAGCATCTGGGGAGATGTCTAATTAATTATTATAATTGACATCCACACCAGATGTCTGATACATGACAGTCTCTTTGTTGATAAAAGGTTTTGGTAATTCTGTTTGAACAGCACTTTCAGAACAGTATGTATTCCATTTAGGTCATGGGGAAAAAAATATGATTTATTTTTTTCAGGGAATTGAATTCTGCTGGATAGCTGCATTGTTTTGTCTTGCCTTCCAACTTCTAACCGGCCTTGAAAATGCATGGGTTGAAGGATGAGATGGAAAAGCATTCATCACAAAGCTGACCACTGATCAAAAGTACTTCGCTGACAAGTGCAAGATTTATCATCTTTTAATCTCTGTAGTCGCAAGGCAAAGTAGTTGATCTGACATCTACAAAAACTATATAAATAAATAAAACCCCCAAGCCCCAATCATAGAACCTGAACTGAAAAAGATGCATGAAGTTTATCAATGAGGGTCAACTGCTTCTGAGCTCTTCCATGTCATGTTTGTACTTCAAGAGATCTTGAGTTAGAGAAGTTCAAAACAAAAAGCAACCTGAAACTTTGTCCGAAGTTCAAACACAACCTCAATCCTGAACCTTTTATGAGGTTTGAAAAAGTTTGGCTAACTCTCTTTCCTGATAAGTTTCATTCTCACACACATCTTTGCACTTTCTGGTTCTGGCTGGGACCACAGAACAAAAGTTCTTTCTCATGGTACGTTCAGCTTGATCAGAAGTAGGAAGCACTAGAAATCTTACAGGAAAAGCCATCTCTCATGAGATTTCTGGCAAAGTTTTGAGGGCCCGAGAGGTTACATTTAGGAGGATTAGCAACTCGATTCTGGGGATGCTTCTAAAAACCAGACCTCTAAACTGCTCGAGATTCACCCATTGGTAACCAACACCCAATTCAGTAGCAAATATTCTCCTTCTCTGTATGATTCTTGTGATCCCTTTGCAGGCCTTGGCTTTGCCCCTGATTTCCTTCATGCTTCATGCTGCAGCTGCCATCCTAAATTAGTAGGATTCCCTTCAGGTTCAATTAACCCCAGTTCCTGATCAGATGGCATTTCCCTCTCCTTCAAACCCAAGAGGCCAGCTAAATTGATCTCAATCCAGAGATGAGTCTCAGTACGTTTAGACTCTTTAGAGGGACTCTAAACTGGTATAATTAGCACTTTGATCTCCGTCAATGTGTATGTTACCCCAGCTTAGACTCACTCCCTCTGGGTTCTCTTCGACTTCTGAAAATTTTATCCCTTGTCTACATGATAAAAGTTCACTGATTTAACTTGGCTGCTTTAGACACTATTGTAGTTAAATCAGTGCCACCCCCCTTGTGTAGACACTCTGATTTCACTTTAACAATGCCTGACGCCAATTTGCGGCTTCTCTAGACACACAAGTTGCACCTGTTTAACTAAAATTGGTGGACATTCTCCGCAGAAATTGAAGCAAGCATTCGTCCAACCCCCTTCGGAATGAAACTATTGAATTGTACATGACTCTAGTGGAATACATGCTTATTCTGAATTACAAGTATACCCCTTTTGTTTTATGGATACCCTGGCTTGCTTAGTGGCATAAAAGTATATAAACTCCCTGTATGGAGACGTAACCTGTACTTCCTATTGGTAGTGATTTGAAACCTTCCCACTCCTGTGATGTTAGTGTCACTTTTAATATTGCAGAGGCACTAGGACACCGAGTGAATAGCATTTCAATAATGTCCTTACAGAACTAGAACATGCAAGAAGGTGGGTTTTTTTCCAGCATCCTTGTAGGCTTCAGCCTACTGCTTTAATTTCCGATATAAATGTAAATGGCAATTCCAAAATTTGAGAGCGTAACTTGATTTTGTCTCATTTTGGCAGGACACGTGCCACGTATTTTACAATTTGAAAATCGAGTTTGAAAATGTCAGCTTTCATGAGCAGGCTGCCGCGTCGTTTACAGTGCAGGGAAGGCACTCAGCAGACAAGGGGCAGTAGGACTAAGGAGGTGTTTAGAGATGATTTGGATCAGAGATGTCAGCAGTGTTGAGAACAGGGCACATCTAAGATACCAGGAAATGGGCAGCTTTATTGTCATATCTAAATGGGGTTCTGTTAAAGGGCCAGTGATGCCAAAATAGAATTGCATCCTGAAGACTTGCTGTATTACATGCAGGTGGACTGAACGTTTGATAATGTAATCACATGGACACAGCAAAGGATGGGGAGCTGATAGATCTGGGTCAGCCATTGACTCCTATCTAACTTTGGGCAATTACTTCTTCTCTCTGTGCCTCATTTTCTGTTGGTAGCAGAAGTAGGCTGTTATCCTCTATAATCCTGAGCAGCCACTAGTGGGGGATACAACATATCTAGACAATGCATTGCATACACAATACCATGCAAGAAAAGTAGAATAGCTGTGGAACTTTATGAATGTGTGACAAGGGAGAAAGTCAGTTTAGGCAGATCTCAAAAGATTAAGTGTGTTTGTTAATTTTCAAATAGCTAACACAGCATTTCTAGGGGTTCTGGGAGTAAGTCAGTGTGTGTGGTATACATCTTGAGTATCCAGCTGATGCAGAAGAGGCTACACAGGGGGTAATTATCACAGAGAGATGAGAATTCTAAGAATTCCAAGACATGAGGAATACAAAAAAAAAAAAAAAAGACAAAACCCCAAGAGGCTATCTACAGAGCATGGAGCTCAATGCTCGTGTGAAATCTCCCTGTCAGACAGTCACTCCTGAGGACTTCTGGTGTGTTGGCTGCTAATTAAGAAACTGGAGGGCTGAAATCTCTGTTTTTATCCTGCAATTTTTTTCTTGTGAGGCTGTCCTGGGGTTATGTTAGTCAGCAAATCCAGGGGATTAAAGAACTCCAGGAGAAACCTCCAGAAATACAAGGGAGCTCATTAAAGCAGGGAGGGGAAGTTGACCAGAGAAACAGTTTCACAAGTACACAAATACACAGACACACATGCAACAAAATACAAGACTAGGAGAAACATAGGGCTTTGAAAGGCAGGGGTGGGAAAGAGAACACCTCCAAGACTTGGAAGAATTCTTAGCTGCTTCCTTCTCTTTAGTATAGTCTGGTAGCACTGCCTATGATTAAGGTTGCCCAGCACTTCCCACTGGAGATGGTC
This sequence comes from Chelonia mydas, assembly GCF_015237465.2. NCBI lineage: Eukaryota > Metazoa > Chordata > Testudines > Cheloniidae > Chelonia > Chelonia mydas. Next base: position 13,477,254 of record NC_051259.2, on the reverse strand, counting down.
AACATTTGAAATTTTCATCTAGCATTCAGGAAATTCTGATATTTTGAAATTTAGGTTTGTCTCAAATTGGGATGAAAAGTCAAAAATGCAGAATTTTTCACATTAAATATTCCCAAAATGCTTTGTTTAGACTGTCTGATATTATTTTATATTCAAAAGCTGACTGTTTCAAAATTAACTGTTTCAATAATTTCCCTCAAAACGTTTGATAAAAATGGATATATTCACAAGAATTGTTTCTATTTTGTCAAATCAGCAACACAGAAAACTCTTCCACTGGAAAATGTGTTACCAGCTTTACTTCTCATTATAAGACTCTGTTTTCAGTGCTTTGTAACTTTGCCAAACATTAAACGTTTGGGATAATTCGTTCCATTCCAGGTATCTGCTTCAGGCTGAATTCTAAAGGGTTTGTTTGTTTGTTTGTTTGTTTCAGCTAGAACAGTTAAGCCATTCCTGATAATAAAGTCAGGTGAAAATAAGTTAACAAATTCTTACAATATATTACTGGTGCAGGAACCTCTAATTTGGCAGGGGAGGTCACACTGGGGTCAGGGATGTGCCTTTTGCCACCTCTCAAAAATGTCCTCCAATTTCACCAAGTTTAAACCTCTGAGCAAACTCAATGCCTCCCCCTTTCCTGCTAAACCTAAGGAAGCATGAAGGAAAAGGAGGAAGCAGCTTGACTCAAATGGAAAGGGGTGAGGCACTCAGAGTGAGGAGGGTGCAGGGGCAGGCTGTGAGCAATAGGAACAGAGCGAGATGGAGACAGGGAAGCAATAGAAACCAAGGGGGACAGAGCCAGGAGCTGGGGAAGGGAGCAGATTGGAGTAGAGGGGGAAGGTCCAGGCTAGCAGAACATGGGCAGAAATGTCTGTTACCACTAGAGCAGGGTTTCTCAAACTTCATTGCACCGCGACCCCCTTCTGACAACAAAAATTACTATAAGACCCCAGGAAGAGGGACTGAAGCCTGAGCCCCCCCACCCTTGGGGGTGCCGAAGCTTGAGGTCTTCAGCCTTGGGCAATGGGGCTTGGACTTTGGCTTCAGCCCCGGGCCCCAGCAAGTTTAAAAATAGCACTGGCAACCCCATTAAAACTCAGTCGCGACCCACTTTGGGGTTCCGACCCACAGGTTGAAAACCATTGCACTAGAGAACTCTCCCTCCAGCACCTGGCCCTGAATGCTGGATTCCCAGTCTCAATGTTCCTGTGCTGTCTACCAGCTAGCTGTAAATCCCACTGCCAAAGTGTGTTCCTCATCCCCCTCTACTGACCAGTCCATATAGAGGATAACAGCTCCCTGCTGCTGCCAGTTACACCACTGGCTTAGGGGGTAGAGGTCTGTGCTGTGGCATGATGGAATTTCTGTGTTTTGAGTCTGTTTTTTTAAAAACATAAGAAATTGCAGGAAACAAAATCCAAGAAGGAAGGGTTTGTTGCAATGGAGCACAGAGAAAAGAGTAGGCAGGGTAGTAAATGAAATAAAAAATAAGCCTCATGGTTTATGCTTATGATGTATTGTACACAAAGTATGCCTTGTGAGGTATTGTTTGAAAACTCATAACCTACTGAACATTATTATCCTGCTAAAATATGTGTGGGAACTTTGCATGTAAAGTTATAAAACTCTATTGAATAACAATGATTTTACTGTAACATGTTACAAAGTTATAAAAGCTGGCTCAAACTAGTTTTTCAGAGACAAAAGCACACTGGCATGCCAGCTAGGTGCTAAGAGGCCATTACCTGTTTAATCAGAAATTCACCAGCAGGGAAGTTGTAAACAAGACATTTACAATTCACCTGAAGGACAGTCCGCAGCTCACGGATGCTATGGAACTGCATGACCCCATAACCTAGCAAAGACTTTTCCAGTACAAAGGGTTGGAGTATAAAAAAGAGAGACAGTGACCTCCTCATCACTTCTCCTACCCCATCTCTACTCAAGGTAGCAGATCACTTGAAAGACAATAGGAGCATCATTGAACTGGAGGGAGTGGTCTTACCTGGAAGGCTTTCCAGTTACTATAGACTGCTGAAGGTATTTGGGTAAGAGAAACTTTTTTTTGCTTTCAAATCTTATTTAGCTTGGTATAGTTTAGGAATTAGATTCTATCTGTTTATTTCTTTTGTAATCAATTCTGACTTGCATGCCTTACCACTTATAATTACTTAGAATCTATCTTTCTCTAGTTAATAAACTTGTTTTATTGTTTTATCTAAACCAGTGTTTTTTGGTTGAAGTCTTTGGGGAATCTCTACTCAGGTTAACAACAGGCTGGTGGATAATCATTTTCTTTGATGAAATGAAAAGGAGTACTTGTGGCACCTTAGAGACTAACCAATTTATGTGAGCATAAGCTTTCGTGAGCTACAGCTCACTTCATCAGATGCATACTGTGGAAAGTTTAGAAGATCTTATTATATACACACAAAGCATGAAAAAATACCTCCTCCCACCCCACTCTCCTGCTGGTAATAGCTTATCTAAAGTGATCACTCTCCTTACAATGTGTATGATAATCAAGTTGGGCCATTTCCAGCACAAATCCAGGTTTTCTCACCCCCCCCACCACAAACACAAACTCACTCTCCTGCTGGTAATAGCTTATCTAAAGTGACCACTCTCCTTACAATGTGTATGATAATCAAGGTGGGCCATTTCCAACACAAATCCAGGTTTTCTCACCCTTCCTGGACACTACAGTGCTAATAAACTATGGTCAAATAAACACCACCCTATACCGGAAACCTACTGGCCGCTATTCTTACCTACATGCCTCCAGCTTTCACCCTGACCACACCACACGGTCCGTCGTCTACAGCCAAGCTCTGCGATACAACCGCATTTGCTCCAACCCCTCAGACAGAGCCAGACACCTACAAGATCTCTATCAAGCATTCTTACAACTACAATACCCACCTGCGGAAGTGAAGAAACAGATTGATAGAGCCAGAAGAGTTCCCAGAAGTCACCTACTACAGGACAGGCCTAACAAAGAAAATAACAGAACGCCACTAGCCATCACGTTCAGCCCCCAACTAAAACCCCTCCAACGCATTATTAAGGATCTACAATCTATCCTGAAAGATGACCCAACACTCTCACAAATCTTGGGAGACAGGCCAGTCCTTGCCTACAGACAGCCCCCCAACCTGAAGCAAATACTCACCAGCAACCACATACCACACAACAGAACCACTAACCCAGGAACCTATCCTTGCAACAAAGCCCGTTGCCAACTGTGCCCACATATCTATTCAGGGGACACATCACAGGGCCTAATAACATCAGCCACACTACCAGAGGCTCGTTCACCTGCACATCCACCAATGTGATATATGTCATCATGTGCCAGCAATGCCCCTCTGCCATGTACATTGGTCAAACTGGACAGTCTCTACGTAAAAGAGTAAATGGACACAAATCAGATGTCAAGAATTATAACATTCATAAACGAGTCGGAGAACACTTCAATCTCTCTGGTCACGCGATTACAGACATGAAAGTTGCGATATTACAACAACAAAACTTCAAATCCAGACTCCAGCGAGAAACTGCTGAATTGGAATTCATTTGCAAATTGGATACAATTAACTTAGGCTTGAATAGAGACTGGGAGTGGCTAAGTCATTATGCAAGGTAACCTATTTCCCCTTGTTTTTTCCTATCCGCCCCCCTCAGATGTTCTTGTTAAACCCTGGATTTGTGCTGGAAATGGCCCACCTTGATTATCATACACAATGTAATGAGAGTGGTCACTTTGGATAAGCTATTACCAGCAGGAGAGTGAGTTTGTGTGTGGGGGGGGGGGGGTGAGAAAACCTGGATTTGTGCTGGAAATGGCCCAACTTGATTATCATACACATTGTAAGGAGAGTGATCACTTTAGATAAGCTATTACCAGCAGGAGAGAGGGGTGGGAGGAGGTATTTTTTCATGCTTTGTGTGTATATAATAAGATCTTCTAAACTTTCCACAGTATGCATCCGATGAAGTGAGCTGTAGCTCACGAAAGCTTATGCTCAAATAAATTGGTTAGTCTCTAAGGTGCCACAAGTACGACTTTTCTTTTTGCGAATACAGACTAACAGGCTGTTACTCTGAAACCTTTGATGAAATGAGTGACTATTAATGAGCTTGCATTGTTCACTAGTGTGCGGGACAATACAAGATGCACATTTCTCAGGGGGCAAGGCTGGGACTGAGAATTAGCGGGCGTTGCTCTATTCATGTGTGACTGGGAACGTATTCATGTAACTCTGCTGGGAGTGACTTGACATGCTAATGGCTGTGTGTGAGCAGAACCTGGAGAGGCTGCTTTTCACTAGCAAATCAGTGTAAAAGGCATGCTGGGCTGGAGAGTTAAAGAGTGTACACAGCGACTCAACAGTCCAGATTGTATCCTGGGGGATGTCAGAAGGGACAAGAACTGGAGCTTTAAAAAATGAACGTTCCTGCTTAGTGGGAGAGCACGGATAAGTAGAAAAACTTGGCACAGCTTCTGTTGGCGCAATCACGGTGAGTTTCCCCTTTATATCAGCTAGCAGAAATGTTCATGGACCATGACATTCCCCCTTGACATTGTGGCTCTGGTGCTGTGTGGGATGTGTACCCACCCAGTGAGTCCATCCACTAGCAGCTAGACTGTGGTGTTTAGCCTCAGACCTGAGAAGGAGGCCATGTGGAGCTGTGCTGACTACTGAGACCACAAGCCCTGCTGGGCAGGGACTGCCACATACTATGTACCAGCAATTAGCACAGTGGGGCCCAGATCTCAAGGGAGTGCACGAGTGTTGTAGTAGCCAGTCAAGGTACTAACAATCTTCAACAGGACTTTATTTTTTAAAGTGGAAACCTCTTTTCCAAGCTGCTGCTGCACCCTCAGTAGGTCTCCCTCAGCCTCTTCAACTCCTCCCCCCTCCTTCCTGTTTCCTGTCCTTTCAGAGTCCCAACAGCCAGTGCTCCCAATTCTAATAATTACAAGCAACATCTAAACACCACATTCCCTCCTCTCTTAAGAAACTCTCCCAATTACAATAAACATTTTTGTTCTAACCACAGGAACAAATAGGAAACAAGGCACTATACTGTTGACAGAATTATTACACTGAAAACACTGTAGATACTACATAACATAGTCATTAGTCCAGACAGGTGGTCGTCTGGGTCTGACAGATCGTCTCTCAAGCCCCAGTTCCAGTGCAACGTCTTGTTGTGTTGATACTACGGTGAAGTCATCCAGTGCAGACTGGGTGTTGGCATTATCTCCTCTTGGTGGATAGGCAGGTGCAAGATAAGAAGCATTCCATACCCGCCCATCAGAAAGTCGATAGGTGTAAGGTCCCTTCTTCTCTATGATTTTAAGAGGAGCTGTGAATTTATGAAAAAAGAAAAGGAGTACTTGTGGCACCTTAGAGACTAACCAGTTTATTTGAGCATGAGCTTTCGTGAGCTACAGCTCACTTCATCGGATGCATAGCATATCGTGGAAACTGCAGAAGACATTATATACACACAGAGACCATGAAACAAAACTTCCTCCCACCCCACTCTCCTGCTGGTAACAGCTTATCTAAAGTGATCATCAAGTAGAGCCATTTCCAGCACAAATCCAGGTTTTCTCACCCTTACCCCCCACACACACACACACATACAAACTCACTCTCTTTGAAACCTCTCTTTATAATGCGCATGATAATCAAGGTGGGTCATTTCCAGCACTAATCCAGGTTTTCTCACCCCCCCACACACACCCCCCTCCAAAAACCACACACACAAACTCACTGTCCTGCTGGCAATAGCTCATCTTACAATGTGCACAGCAATAATCCAAGTTTAACCAGAACGTCTTGGGGGGGGTTTGTAGGAAAAAAACAAGGAGAGATAGGCTACCTTGCATAATGACTTAGCCACTCCCAGTCTCTATTCAAGCCCAGATTAATAGTATCCAATTTGCAAATGAATTCCAATTCAGCAGTTTCTCGCTGGAGTCTGGATTTGAAGTTTTGTTGTTGTAATATCGCAACTTTCATGTCTGTAATCGCGTGACCAGAGAGATTGAAGTGTTCTCCGACTCGTTTATGAATGTTATAATTCTTGACATCTGATTTGTGTCCATTTATTCTTTTACGTAGAGACTCTCCAGTTTGACCAATGCACATGGCAGAGGGGCATTGCTGGCACATGATGGCATATATCACATTGGTGGATGTGCAGGTGAACGAGCCTCTGATAGTGTGGCTGATGTTGTTAGGCCCTGTGATGTGTCCCCTGAATAGATATGTGGGCACAGTTGGCAACGGGCTTTGTTGCAAGGATAGGTTCCTGGGTTAGTGGTTCTGTTGTGTGGTATGTGGTTGTTGGTGAGTATTCGCTTCAGGTTGGGGGGCTGTCTGTAGGCAAGGACTGGCCTTTCTCCCAAGATTTGTGAGAGTGTTGGGTCATCCTTCAGGATAGGTTGTAGATCCTTAATAATGCGTTGGAGGGGTTTTAGTTGGGGGCTGAAGGTGACGGCTAGTGGCGTTCTGTTATTTTCTTTGTTAGGCCTATCCTGTAGTAGGTGACTTCTGGGAACTCTTCTGGCTCTATCAATCTGTTTCTTCACTTCCGCAGGTGGGTATTGTAGTTGTAAGAATGCTTGATAGAGATCTTGTAGGTGTTTGTCTCTGTCTGAGGGGTTGGAGCAAATGCGGTTGTATCGCAGAGCTTGGCTGTAGACGATGGATCGTGTGGTGTGGTCAGGGTGAAGGCTGGAGGCATGTAGGTAGGAATCGCGGTCAGTAGGTTTCCGGTATAGGGTGGTGTTGATGTGACCATCGTTTATTAGCACTGTAGTGTCCAGGAAGTGGATCTCTTGTGTGGACTGGACCAGGCTGAGGTTGATGGTGGGATGGAAATTGTTGAAATCATGGTGGAATTCCTCAAGGGCTTCTTTTCCATGGGTCCAGATGATGAAGATGTCCCCTTTGCATCAAATTCCAGGTTTTCGTATTCTAACGAAGGAACCACACTGAAACTTTGGTTCCTTAGCACCCTGCCGCTTCTCTGTGAAAGCCTTATACTTTGCTTGGTTCTGTTCAACTGTTTTTCTCACATCATCCTCGGTTGTGGCCTCAGATCTTGCCTTTAACAATCCAGCAATGTTCAGTTTAGTATTCATCTGTTTCCCATGCAGTAACTCTGCGGGTGATCTTTGCGTTGTGGCATGTCATGTAGCCCGGTATGCTTGCAAGAAATCAGTAGTGAAGGTTATCCACAATTGCCCTTCCAGTTTAGCCATTTGCAAACTCTCTTTCAAACTTGTGTTAAACCGTTCGATTTCCCCATTGGCTTGAGGGTAGTATAGGGATGACCTGTGTAAAATGTTCCTCTCTGTTAGAAAAGTTTCAAACTCCAGGGAAGTAAATTGACTACCATTATCTGAAACCAGTTCTTTGGGGTTACCTTCCCTGCTAAAAACTGAAGAGAGAAACTTAATCACTGTAGCAGAGGAGATTTGCGATGTAAACGCTACCTCAGGCCATTTATTGAAATAGTCTTTTAAGGTGATGGCATAACGACAGTCAATTGGAGCAGTATCAAAGGGTCCTACAATGTCAATTGCCACTTTTTCCCATGCAGATTCAGGAAGAGGAACAGGCTGTAATGGAGGGGTACATGTCACTGCTGTCTTATCATGCATTGGACAAGTGACACAGGATTTTATGAGTGCTTCAGTTTGAGAGTCCATCCCTGGCCGCCAATACAGATCCCGTCATTGTTGTTTGGTTCTGACAATTCCTTGATGAGTATTGTGTGCCAGGTGTATGAGTTTTGACTGTAATTCTTCTGGCACAGGTAGCTGGTGTGTACCTTGTAGCACACAGCCATTGAGCAAAGAAAGTTCATCCTGAACTCTAAAATAAGGCAGCAAAACTGGGTCAAGGTTTTTAGGGTTACTGGGCCATCTCTTTGTCAGAAATTCCCGTAGTTTTTGTTGAATTGGACACACTGAACAAGCAACTTGAAATTGTTCTCTTGTAACTGCAGTGAGAGTGCTTGTTATAAGTGCAACTACTACAGCCTCATCCTCCTATGGTCCATCTGGTGAAGGCAAAGGCAGGTGAGAAAGGCAATCAGCTACCATATTTTGGTTTCCAGGCTTATATTCCAGTTCATAATTGAAAAGAGAGTAGACTTGCAGACCATCTAGCGATATGATATCCTGCTTTTCCCAGTCCTTTCGTGGTGAGCAACATCGTCAAAGGGCTGTGGTCTGTGATCAACTTGAATGTGCGGCCCCACAGGTAAGTTCTCCATTTTTCAGTAGCCCAGACACAAGCAAGTGCTTCTTTTTCGACTGTAGAATATTTTCTCTCAGCATTACTTAGTGTCCTTGAAACAAATGCAACAGTCCTCTCTGTGTTTCCCCCATGAAGTTGTGTGAGGACAGCCCTGAGTCCATAATCAGAAGCATCAGTAGTTACAATTGTGGGTAATGCAGGACTGAATAGTGCAAGTGCTGGATTATGTACAATCAAGTCTTTCACCATTTCGAAACTAGCTTGTGCATCCATTGTCCACACTAAGGTTGAAATTTCCCGTAGTAATTCTCGTAACTGTTCAATGACAGATGCATAATTGGAAATGAATTTTGCATACCAGGAGGTAAGACCCAAGAAGGAATGTAAGGTTTGCAAATCTGTTGGAGGAGGAGCATTTGAAATTGCCAGGATATGAGCCGGATCAGGTTTTAGTCCAGCCTGTGAAATTATATGCCACAGAAAGGAGAGTTCAGTTTGTCTAAACTTGCATTTGGACCTATTGAACTTGAAGCATGCTTTGCTGATGCAGTTTAGTACAGACTGCAGGTTATTGTCATGCTCCTCCGAAATATTTCCAAACACGATAATGTCATCCAAATAGCACTAAACTCCATGTTGATTCTTCAAAATCAATGACATCATTTTTTGGAAGGCACTTGGGACTGATGTGCGACTGTATGGAACACGTTTAAAACGGAATAGTCCCTCATGTGTAATAAATGCTGTGAGGTCTCTGCTATCTTCATGCAACATAACCTGGTGGTATGCGCTTTGCAAATCAAGAATAGAAAACATCTTTGCTCCACGGAGTTCTGCAAATACTTCTTCTATGTGAGGAAGAGGATGGCTGTCAATCACAATAGCTTTATTTGGCTCCCTTAAGTCCACACAAAGGCGAATGCCTCCACCCTTCTTCTGCTATACGATAGGTGAAACCCATTCCGAAGAGTTAATCTCTTCAATAATGTCCTCTTGTACAAGTTTTCTAAGTTCCTCTGAAACAGCTTCCCTGACTGAAAATGGTAAGCGCCGTAATTTCTGTCGTACAGGCATCACATTATTCCACATTTTAACTTTATGCAGAAAGCCATAAGCACAGCCGAGTTTCTCCTCAACCTGGTGTTGGGTCCCAGCTGAAACTGGTGTGTGTACCGCAAGAGAGCTTTGCTGAGGAAGATCAATTCGTCCATTAACTACCCTGAGATTTAAAGCAGCCAATAAATCTCTGCCAAGGATAGAAGTGCCTTTGTGGACAATGTAGAACTCTGCAGTTACACAGCAATCACCAAAAGTAACTATTGCTGGCAGGCAGCCACTGGAATATGGCGTACTGGAATATGGTTTTTCAAATAGCACACCAAGTGAAGCTTGGGTTCAGTAAGAGGCACATCTTTAAAGAAATGCAAATAGATGGAATCAGGCAGTACAGATACTGCTGAGCCAGTGTCCAACATTAGCTGAATAGAGTGTGATTTGCCTGAGGGTATGGCAGAAATGTTTACCATGCACTTTATTTGTTCTGGAATATGTACAATAGTGATTTTGTCCACTCTCAGCACGGTAACATCTGGTATTGCAACTGCATGCACATGTTGATTGAACTGGCTGCTGCGACACACTTTAGCAAAATGCCCAATCTTTTTGCAATTAGTGCACTGAGCTACTTTTGCTGGACAACGTGTGTAGCTTGCAAGGTGTTGTGGGGATCCACAGAGAAAGCATGCTTTTACTGTATTTTGAATATGCTGATTTGGTGGTTTTCCATTAGTTTTCCTCTTGTAATTGTTCGTCTGCAGCGATAGTGAACTTTTCTGCAAAGAAGTCACAGCCTGGACTGTGCCTCCTGTATCCATACTCATTATTTTGGCTTCAGCTGTAGCTGACTCAATCTGGGTAGCAATGGCTATTGCTTTTTCTAGTGTAAGTTGTGGTTCTAGAAGTAAACGTTCTCTTACACGAAGCATGGTTGTTTTTTCAATGAGCTGATCTCTAATCATCTCATCTGCCATATTCCCAAAGTCACAAGTTACAATCAGACTCCTCAGGGAAGCAATATACTGCATTATAGTCTCCCCTGGTTTCTGCTCACACTGGCAAAATCTGTAGCGATTAGCTACTACATTCACTTTTAGTACAAAAAAGTTCTTTAATGCAGTAAGTGCAGTCTCATATTTATCATCTGCAAGGGGAAAAGTGTAAAATATATGCTGTTCTTCTGCTCCAAGGCAGTGGATTAGCAGAGCACGCTTTCTTACTTCAGAAATCTCTGTAGCGCTGATTGCAAGCAGATAAGTCTCAAACATATGGATCCAGGCAGTAAAAGCAATTGGAGGCTCACCTGGGCTTTGTAGAAAGGGTGCAGGTGGGTTCAGAGGCAGAAGATCCATCCTCGTCACCAAAATGTTGTAGTAGCCAGGCAAGGTACTAACAAACTTCAACAGGACTTTATTATTTAAAGTGGAAACCTCTTTTCCAAGCTGCTGCTGCACGCTCAGTAGCTCTCCCTCAGCCTCTTCAACTCCTCCCCCATCCTTCCTGTTTCCTATCCTTTCAGAGTCCCAACAGCCAGTGCTCCCAATTCTAATAATTACAAGCAACATCTAAACACCACAACGAGCTATATCATCCCCTCTGTGACTGACCATTTCCAGGGGCTGGTGCGGAGGGAAGGCAAGGCCTTGGTTCTGCACCTTCCCAGTTTGTGTCTTTAGAATGCACAGAGGGGCTGCAATTGACCTTAGCCTTTGCCTGGGGATGCAGTGGGAGAAGGTGTCACAGTTCAGGGCAGCTGCAGCTATATTCCCTGTCCATGGTCCACCAAGGGCACCCACTCTAGGGCTCCAGCTCCCCAGCTGTCACCTCTCTTGGGCAGAGACCCATGTCTTTCTCCCTCCTGACTGGGATTTTTCCAGGCTGTGAAGGTCCCTGCCTTCATTGTGATATTGCCAGCATACCAGACTGCTGAGATAGGCCAGTGTCTGTGCTTTGCTTTCTCTCCAAAGGCTATGAACAGCTGTAATTGCCAGCAGTTTCAAGTTTCCTCGCAGCCCTATCTAAGCAAGCACATTGACTCTTAAGGTGAGAGCATGACAGAGAAAAACCTATAAACACAATAAAAGTTCCTATACAGACACTAACAGCTCACCAGAGGTCACCCATCAGTCTTATGGGCCTCAGTCACCCAAAGTCCTTCCAGCCCTTCCCAGGAAAAAGTTGGGGCCCCTTTGGACAGAAGGTCCTGTCTGTTTGCTGGATCAAAAAGAAGGTCCTGAAGCTGTTTAAACTCAGGCTATTTATCCAAGTCTTTTCTTTGTCTGTTGGTCTCTGGAGAATCAAGCTTGAACTACTATATGGGAGCCTCCCTCAATGAGATTATAACTCTCTAGAGGGTTACAGACTGGCTAATTTACTTAATCACCACCTGCTGTTTTTAATTCCTGGAGAAGCAGTAGTAGCTGTGGAGTAGAACACAATCATACATAAACCATTCATTTAAAACAATGGATCACAGAGATACTGCATGGGGTTCCAATATCTATCACATCTTCCCCATAAAGAAGTTGCATTCAGCCCTGGCCCACAATAATACATAATACCATAAGGTCTTTCAAGGACCTTGTAGGAAATTGCTCTCTCTGTCACAAACAAGTTCCTTGCACTCCCCTCTCCCAGTCCCCACACATGCCTAGTTGTGCTTTGATCAGTCTGACACTAAATGGGGGACTCTGCTAACCCTTTAAGTCCCGTCCAGCCACTGACAGCGAATGTGGAGCTCCAGGCCCAGCTTTGCTCCTGCCCTCCATTCCCCAGGGAACCAAAGCCCCTCAGATACAGCACATCTACAGCACACATGGCTCGCCGCGACCTGCAAATTGCTTGGCTCTCCACCGCCGCCTGGCAAATTACTCTGCTCACTGGCCTATGCAAATAGATAAAGTGCCAATTGAAGGGCAACACTTTATCTTAAATTAGTATCTTCCGATGTTTTGTGCACCATTGCAGGAGCTCAAAGTCCCTGGGAACTGATTTGCCCATTACAAAACTTTATTGAAAGGGGGTGTTTGTTCCTTTTGTTAAGATTAAAGGTGTACCAAATAATCATTGTATTGCAGAGGAATGCATGTCGGGCTTGGTGAGAAGAAACAGAAAGGTGGCCAGCATCAGCAATAACACAATGGGAGAACAGGGCCTTGTGGCAGCCTGGAAGAGGACATGTTTTCTAATGCTCTTTCTGTTATTTGTTTTATTGTTGAGCCACTGCTTAGCCCTGTGAATCCCGCAGATTGCCTCTCCTGGTGCCCACTGTAACAACGCCACCACAATGGGATAGGATCAATCCTGATGACCATCACAACAAAAGCTAAAGTTCATTTCTTTATACAAGGCCAGCACAATGAGCAATGCACCACTTAGTAGAACTTAAGATGGTATTCTAAAAAGTGCTTTTTACAGCATGGCTGGCAATTGAATCTGGACAAATTCAGATTGGAAATAAGACATACATTTTTCCAAGTGAGGGTAATTAACCACTGGAGCCACTTACCAGCGGTTATGGTGGGCTCTCCATCACTGACATTCCTCAAATCAAGACTGGATCTTTTCTGAAAGCTCTGCTCTAGAAATCATTTGGGGAAGGTCTCTGGCTTGTAATATACAGGTGGTCAGACCAGATGATCACAGTGACACCTTCTGGCCTTGGAAGCTATGAATCTTTGTATTTGCCTCCTGTTGGAACAGCAAGTCATGCTGGGATTTTATTAAATCTGGCTAATTCACCGTCAATTGCAGGAGCTGTAGATCATATCCACCTAGATATCTCGCTCAACTGCAGGCTGCAAAGACATTTAGGACACTGAAAAACTTTTGATTCTTTAAAAATGCAGTTATGTGGGTATCATTATTTGGGAGTGATTGTAATAACCCTCTTCGAAGCATTCACCTGAAGAAAACTCTTTGGGTGAGGTGATGGCCACGGAGGATTTCAGGGACACACAGAGGTTGTGCTGGCCCCTCTGCACAGAAGTGAATTTTGCCCTTAGTCAGGAATGGGACTGATCAAACTGTTTTTCAGCAGAAAATTGGGTTTTTAGCAAAACATTTTTTTCATAAAAAGTGTCTGCTTTCCACAGAAAATGTCCACATTTTAATTGAAAAATCAAAATATTTCTGCCCCAAACCAAAATATTTCAGTTCAAAATGGTGCTGTGCTGCCTCATAGAAAAAGCAGTTTGGATATCTGATGCTCCCATTCTCTTCTATGGAGTGGCTTTTCAGACTGAACTACATCTCCCATGATGCACCATAGCCAGTGATTCCTACATTGCATTATGGGAGATGTAGTCCAGTCAGAGAGCTCCACCGATAGAGGAAAATGGGAGCATAGAATGCCTGAACTGCAACCTCCAGGAGGCACTGCATCACCAGTTTGCATCAAAATATTTTGCCAAAAAGTCAAAATTTTCCACAGAAAAAAATCCAATCAATTCTAGCTAGGAGCAGTTTGAGGAACAAAACCTGAAAAACATTTTTTTTTTGTTTTAAATATCCAAAAGACAGACAGGATTTCTTAAACATCTAAATAGTGTCTCATCATCAAAAGATGGCTGAATTTGGTTTCATAGTTAGGGCTACTTTTACTGATAAGCAGCGATCCAGTAAGCAGAAAGGGCATGATGTATGTAGCTATGCAAATGTTGTCGCACTGGAAGCATTAGTGCCTGTGGGTGTAGAGCTCAGGGACCCTTTTGTTCTCGCAGTCTGTGCAACCCGTTGTAGAGCAAGAGGCACGACTCGCTTTTGAAAACCTTGGTTTGAGACTTGTCATTGTAAAATGCCTCCTCCAGAATGCTATGCAAATGTACGGCTCTGTGCAGACATGTAATGATAGCTGTGATGGGTTTTACAGACCCCACGCGAAGGCCGAGGCAGGTGAAGGGCTGGAGCAGACCTGGGCCAGGAAAGCTCTGCCCCTCAGGCACTGCTGAGCATGCTCTGGTGGAAAGACCAGTATAAAGAAAGAGAGTTCCAGCCGCCCAGACAAGTGGGAGGAGAGAAGCTGTTTCTTGGAAGAGCGCTGCTCTGCAGCAGCAGGAGAAACCCCTACTGAGGAGGTCTGGCTCTGAGTCTTCCCCCCTCCCCTGCCTTTTGACATTACCCAAGAGAGAGGGAGAACTGCATACAGGGGCCCCACAGGGTAACCTGCACTGACCCACAGACTGTCGGGGGTTGATACAAGGCACACTAACCCAAGAGCAGCCATGCCTCAAATGGAGGGAGTGGGAAGAAGTGGCTCAGGGGAAGGTAAGTGGGAGGTAGGTTGAATCCAGGCCATCCCATGCAGTTACACTTTCAGGGCCCTGGTCTGGGACTCGGTGCAGTGGGAGGTCCCCAGTCCCACTACCCACCCCAGATTCCCCTACTCCTGGCCCTGGAATGGGTACATCAAGGGGTTACCAGCAAGGAAGCTGATGCAGCTGGGACACCATGGACGGGGACCAGGACACACTGGACTGAAAGGGAGGCTGAAGTTGGAGGACTAGACCTGCTGATTGAACCAACCACCCCGCTACAATAGTAATGAGTTCAGCAAATAACATTTAATTAATTGAGCTTCTTTTTCTCTACTTGCACGACAATTGGGAGCGGGCCACCACAGATTCCTCACGGGTATTTGTTTTTTGATTTGATGCAATAAATACATAAATTCATAGGTTCATAGGTTTAAGGCCAGAAGGGACTATTAGATCATCTAGTCTAACCTCCTGTATAGCCCATGCCATTAAATTTCACCTCCTAACCCCTATACTGAGCCCAATAATGTGTGTTTGGCTAAAGCATCTGTTCCAGAAAGACATCCAGTCTTGATCTGAAGACATCAGCATATGGAGAGTTCACCACTTTCCTGAGTACTTTGAGTTAATCACCCTCACTGTTTAAAATGTGTGCCCAGTTTCCAGTCTGAATATAGAAATCAGGCATACACACAGGACATGTACCCAGGCAGAACTGACTGGCATTACTTGGCAGTGTTAGGCTGCTGGCACACTGAGAATATTGCCCATCACGCTGACCAATATTGGCTTATTGTTACCCTGTGCCTCCCCTCCCCCACCCAGGTGGTCTGTCTGTCTCCATCTGTTATTTCTTGTTTTATGCTTAGGATATAAGTTTTGGGCTAAAGGACTATCTTTCTGTGCTGCGTTTGTGCAGCGCCTGGCACAATGGGATCCTAGTTTAAGGCCGAGGCCCCTAGGTGCTACTACAATACAAATAAATAATAAATAATAATAATAATTAATAATAATGTTTGCTTCACATTGCCACCAAGGCTCTGGTTCACATGCAGATTCATAGCTGATATGAGAACTGAGCCCCGGCCATTAAGGGCCAAACAACAGCAAGCAATATAGCTCTATACCTCCTAAAAACAACCCCCACCAAAAGGATTTGCATGCTTCAGATGTAGACAAGAAAAGCACTGGGTTAACCCACGCAAACTGCAAGGGAGCCATCAGCCTGCAATGTGTTGCTGCTAGGAGCTGGAAGGAACTGCTGGCTGTTAGGATATAGATATTCAGGCCTGTTGGTAAAGGCTTGTACTTCAAGAATTTAGGTGTATTCTTATTACTTGGCTAGTTATAGAGGTATAAAAGAAAGAATCAAAATCACTGTCTGCCAGTGTAAGGTCCTTCTCTTACTGTGACAGTCTGAGGCCCTGTTCTTAGGCTAAGGCTAAGCAGCAGAGGCAGCCATAAGCTGGGAAGCGAACGGTCACATCCTCACATTCCAAACTAGTCACATTGAAAGAAGGTGCTATTGGGCTGTTAGGAATACAATCCTGTCCTGGCAATGCCTGTCACCTCCAGAGAAAGGGAAGTGCCTAGAAGATGTAAAAGGAAACTTAGTTTGATAGCATCCTGTCTGGCAAGAACTCACTTATCAATAGCTGGGATGTGAAATCCTCACTTCTGTATTGTTTTGTCATTATAGTTCCCACTTTGCTATTGTTTGTCTGTATAATCTCTGTCTGGTTCTGTGATTGTTTCTGTCTGCTGTATAATTAATTTTGCTGGGTGTAAACTAATTAAGGTGGTGGGATATAATTGGTTACCTAATCATGTTACAATATGTTAGGATTGGTTAGTTAAATTTCAGGAAAATGATTGGTTAAGGTATAGCTAAGCAGAACTCAAGTTTTACTATATAGTCTGCAGTCAATCAGGAAGTCAGTGGGTGGGTGTGTGTGTGGGGAAATGGGAACAGGGAATGGGGATGGGGAAATTGGAATCATGTTTGGCTAAGGGCAGGAATGGGAATAGGGACACAGGTGTAAGGCTCTGTGGTGTCAGAGCTGGGAAGGGGGACACTACGGAAGGAAACTGGAATCATGCTTGCTGGAAGTTCACCCCAATAAACATCGAATTGTTTGCACCTTTGGACTTCGGATATTGTTGCTCTCTGTTCATGCGAGAAGGACCAGGGAAGTAAGTGGGTGAAGGAATAAGCCCCCTAACACTGGCCAATATTATAAAACATGCAGACTCTTGGCTGCTTCGATTGCACTTCAGATTAATCTTGTTTAAACAGTGCGCCGGCTGAGGGACCAGATCGTGCGCCCTTCTGTTCTCAGTTATGAATGATTCTATGTGTGTGATCCATTCCCCCCACAGGACATTCTGGAAAATGGGGTCAGTAAACCTTTCCTATTAGGCAATTAGCCAAGGGAATAAAGTGAATGCAACTCGCTGAAACAGGAAGCTTTGTCTAAAGGAGCTGTCTCTCTCCAGCCCCTTTGGGGCGATCGTTTCCCTCTTACACCACCTCTCTGCCCGTCTGACTGGGCTAGTTAAAGGAAGAAGGGTGAAAGGTAGCACAGTTTGGAAACGAAGCACAAGGGATGGTCAGAGAGAGAGGGGGGGGTAGAAATTAGATCACAAGCAGCCAACCCACATAGAGCTAGGAGAGAACATTCCCCCCTTCCTTCAGTCCATGCACCTCATTCTTTCTGCGTCTGACTTTTGCTCTGGTTGGGTCTCAAGAAAGACTGGGTCCACGTGGTGCCAGAAGGGGAGATCAGGGTAGGAGCACTTATTTACTAAGAACTAGATCATCACCCTGACCTGGGGAGTAAGCCCCACCACCACACAAATCCCCTTGCTCATCCTTGGGTCTGGGTTTGCTACCAGGAGGTGGGAGGCGAGAAAGAGGAGAGTGAGAAGAATCTTGACTCTGCCTTGCCCCATTCACAGGTCACAGAACATACCCATAGGGGTCAGGATTTTTTTCCCTGATGCACAATTACGCAGATTTATTTGTGGGAGTGGGAGGGCTCACCTTCCTCTGAAGTGACTGGCCACAGCTCAAGATAGGATATTGGATTGGCTGGACCAGTGCTGTGTAATCAACGCACCCGTTAACCTTCTCTTTGTTAAGCTTAATAGATTGAGCTCTTTGGGTCTCTAAATATAAGGAATGGTTTTGAATCCTTTAATCGTTCTACTGGCTCTTCTCTGAGCCCTCTCCAATTTATCCACATCCTTCTTGACTTGCGGACACCAGAACTGGACCCAAGATTCCAGCAGCGATTGCACCAGTGCCAAATACAGCGGTGAAATAACCTCTCTACTACTCAAGATTTCCCTGTTTATGCATCCAAGGATTCATTGTCCCGGGAGGAAAATTCTGGACCAAATTCTCAGCTGGAGTAATTCTACAACCATCAGTGGACGCAGGCCAGCAGAGAATTTGACCCACTTTATTTAGACTGAGTACAGAGCAGATATACTAAGCCTCATTGTTTTAGAAGATAGGCAGTGAGTTTGTTAGAAAGCCTGCCCTTTCCCGTTAGAATCATAGAATCATAGAATATCAGGGTTGGAAGGGACCTCAGGAGGTCATCTAGTCCAATCCCCTGCTCAAAGCAGGACCAATCCCCAACTAAATTATCCCAGCCAGGGCTTTGTCAAGCCTGACCTTAAAACCTCAAAGGAAGGAGATTCTACCACCTCCCTAGGTAACGCATTCCAGTGCTTCACCACCCTCCTAGTGAAAATTTTTTTCCTAATATCCAACCTAAACATCCCCCACTGTAACTTGAGACCATTGCTCCTTGTTCTGTCATCTGCTACCGCCAAAAACAGTCTAGATCCATCCTCTTTGGAACCCCCTTTCGGATAGTTGAAAGCAGTTATCAAATCCCCCCCTCATTCTTCTCTTCTGCAGACTAAATAATCCCATTCCCTCACCTCTCCCCATAAGTCATGTGTTCCAGTCCCCTAATCATTTTTGTTGCCCTCCGTTGGAGGCTTTCCAATTTTTCCACATCCTTCTTGTAGTGGACACAGTACTCCTACTTATACAGCCCAAAATGCCATTAGCCTTCTTGGCAACAAGGGCACACTGTTGACTCATATCCACTTCTTCTTGTCCACTGTAACCCCTAGGTCCTTTTCTGCAGAACTGCTGCCTAGCCATTCGGTCCCTAGTCTGAAGCAGTGCATGGGATTCTTCTGTCCTAAGTGCAGGACTCTGCACTTGTCTTTGTTGAACCTCATCAGATTTCTTTTGGACCAATCCTCTAATTTGTCTAGGTCCCTTTGTATCCTATCCCTTCCCTCCAGCATATCTACCACTCCTCTAGGGTGACCAGATGAAATGGAGAAAATATCGGGACACATGGGGGAAGCAAAAACAAAAAACAAAAAAAAGCCGGAGCGGCCAAAGCCGCAATATTGGGACAAATGGCATCCCGACCATGCATCGGTCGGGATGCGGGACAAAGACCTAAAAATCAGGACAGTCCCAGTTTTATCAGGACATCTGGTCACCCTACACTCCTCATAGTTTAGTGTCATCAGCAAACTTGCTGAGGGTGCAATCCACACCATCCTCCAGATCATTTATGAAGATATTGAACAAAACCGGCCCCAGGACCGACCCTTGGGGCACTCCGCTTCATACCAGCTGCCAACTAGACATGGAGCCATTGATCACTACCCACTGAGCCTGACGATCTAGCCAGCTTTCTATCCACCTTATAGTCCATTCATCCAGCCCATACTTCTTTAACTTGCTGGCAAGAATACTGTGGGAGACTGTGTCAAAAGCTTTGCTAAAGTCAAGGAACAACACGTCCACTGCTTTCCCCTCATCCACAGAGCCAGTTATCTCGTCATAGAAGGCAATTAGATCAGTCAGGCATGACTTGCCCGTGGTGAATCCATGCTGACTGTTCCTGATCACTTTCCTCTCCTCTAGGTGCTTCAGAATTGATTCCTTGAGGACCTGCTTCATGATTTTTCCAGGAACTGAGGTGAGGCTGACTGACCTGTAGTTCCCAGGATCCTCCTTCTTCCCATTTTTAAAGATGGGCACTACATTAGCCTTTTTCCAGTCGTCCGGGACCTACTCCGATCGCCATGAGTTTTCAAAGATAATGGCCAATGGCTCTGCAATCACAGCCACCAACTCCTTTAGCACTCTCGGATGCAGCGCATCCGGCCCCATGGACTTGTGCTCGTCCAGCTTTTCTAAATAGTCCCGAACCACTTCTTTCTCCACAGAGGGCTGGTCACCTCCTCCCCATGCTGTGCTCCCCAGTGCAGCAGTCTGGGAGCTGACCTCGTTCGTGAAGACGGAGGCAAAAAAAGCATTGAGTATATTAGCTTTTTCCACATCCTCTGTCACTAGGTTGCCTCCCTCATTCAGTAAGGGGCCCACACTTTCCTTGACTTTCTTCTTGTTGCCAAGATACCTGAAGAAACCCTTCTTGCTACTCTTAACATCTCTTGCTAGCTGCATCTCCAGGTGTGATTTGGCTTTCCTGATTGCACTCCGGCATGCTTGAGCAATATTTTTATTGTTCCTTGGTCATTTGTCCAATCTTCCACTTCTTGTAACCTTCTTTTTTTTGCTTAAGATCAGCAAGGATTTCACTGTGAAGCCAAGCTGATCGCCTGCCATATTTACTATTCTTTCTACACATCGGGATGGTTTATTCCTATAACCTCAATAACGATTCTTTAAAATACAGCCACTCTCCTGGACTACTTTTCCCCTCCCAGGGGATCCTGCCCATCAGTTCCCTGAGGGAGTCAAAATCTGCTTTTCTGAAGTCCAGGGTCCGTATTCTGCTGCTCTCCTTTCTTCCTTGTGTCAGGATCCTGAACTCAACCATCTCATGGTCACTGCCTCCCAGGTTCCCATCCACTTTTGTTTCCCCTACTAATTCTTCCCGGTTTGTGAGGAGCAGGTCAAGAAGAGCTCTGCCCCAGCTCGTTCTTCCAGCACTTGCACCAGGAAATTTATATCCATCCATGACAGTACTCCAGTCATGTGAGTTATCCCACCAAGTCTCTGTTATTCCAATCACATCATAATTCCTTGACTGTGCCAGGACTTCCAGTTCTCCCTGCTTGTTTCCCAGGCTTCTTGCATTTGTGTATAGGCACTTAAGATAACTCACTGATTGTCCCACTTTCTCAGTATGAGGCGGGAGCCTTCCCCCTTGCACTCTCTTGCTCATGCTTCCTCCCGGTATCCCACTTACCTCAGGGCTTTGGTCTCCTTCCCTCGGTGAACCTAGTTTAAAGCCCTCCTCACTAGGTTATCCAGACTGCTTGCGAAGATGCTCTTCCCTCTCTTCGTTAGGTGGAGCCCGTCTCTGCCTAGCACTCCTCCTTCTTGGAACACCATCCCATGGTCAAAGAATCCAAAGCTGCTCTCTGACACCACCTGTGTAGCCATTCGTTGAGTTCCACGATTCGACAGTCTTTACCCGGGCCTTTTCCTTCCACAGGGACGATGGACGAGAACACCACTTGCACCTCAAACTCCTTTATCCTTCTTCCCAGAGCCACGTAGTCTGCAGTGATCCGCTCAAGGTCATTCTTGGCAGTATCATTGGTGCCCACATGGAGAAGTAGGAAGGGGTAGCGATCCGAGGGCTTGATGAGTCTCGGCAGTCTCTCCATCACATTGTGAATCCTAGCTCCTGGCAAGCAGCAGACTTCTCGGTTTTCCCGGTTGGGGCGGCTGATAGATAACTCAGTCCCCCTGAGGAGGGAGTCCCCGACCACCACCACCCGCCTCCTTCTCTTGGGAGCGGTGGTCGTGGAACTCCCTTCCCTAAGACAGTGCATCTCATGCCTTCCAATTGGCGGAGTCTCCTTCTGCTCCCTTCCCTCAGATGTATCATCTAGTCCACTCTTTGCATTCGTATCTGTGGAGAGAACATGAAAACGGTTGCTTACCTGTATCTGCATTGCTGGTACATGGGCGCTCCCCTTTCTTCTTATGGAGGTCACATGCTGCCAAATTTCTTCACCGTCCTTTTGTCCCTGCTGCGCAGCCTGCTCTGAATCTTCAGAATGTTGTGCCCGTAGAAGCATATCCTGACGTCTGTCCAGGAAATCTTCAGCTTCTCTTATGCAACGCAGGGTTGATACTTGTTTCTCCAGACCTTGAACCTTCTCTTCCAATATGGAGACCAGCTTGCACTTTGTACAGACTAAGTCGCTTCTGTCCTGTGGAAGAAAGACAAACAGGGCACAGCCTGTGCAGGTAACAACAGCTGAACGCTCACCATCCATATTACCTTCCTTCTAAGAGCTTCCTCAGTTGTTGTAGTAACTACTCAGAGAAGTCTGCAAGATGAAAGCCTCAGTGGGCTCTCCCTAGATGAACTCCCAGGCAAACTCCCTCTGTTAGCTGCTCTGCTGTTTGCTGCTTTAGCTTTCCACTGCAATTCTCCCTGCTTAGCAAAGCTGGATCTAATTCTTCCCTGAGCTCATCTGCACAGCTCCACCATTCTGTGCATCTCCCGAGGGAAGTCTTTTAGGGACACCAAAAGCCACTTCCTTCCCCTAGGAGCTGAGCAAGCCAAGGGACCCGATCCCAGGGCCCAGCCTTTCCAAGATCTTGGCATCATTTACCTAAATCTAACATCAACTAAAAAGGAGAGCCAGTAAGAGCCAGCAATAGACCAGTGACACCTGAAGTAGGGCCTGAGTCTCTGCTCGCTGGCATAGGTCCTGCCGTTGAAGCCAATGGAGATAAACCAAAATGAAAGGGACATGAGTGAGCATAGGTCTGGTTCACCATTGCCCTGCACCTTTTGCAGTGATTTGCACCAGTATAAAGTAGATGTGAGATTCTCCCAGATCAGGATGGACAAGCGCTATGCCCACTCCACTTTGCACAGGTGTAAATGACCACCCAAGGTGCAGGTTCCATGTGGTTGTTCTAAGGCATCAACAGGGAAAATATCAGACATAGTTTTGGAGCATTTAGTCAAGGAAAAAACCCCCACAGGGTGCTTACAGAGAGAGTGAAAGGTTCTCAGCCAGCTCTGGGAAAACACAACAGATACGTATTGGAAATAGTGACAGCAGCAGTCAGGAACTACATCACCGGACAATGGCTTAGAGGAGACAGCCCTCCAGTTACAATGAGACAAAAGAAAAGAAAAGAAAAGTACGAGCATGCAGGCAGATATCAGGATCACTGACTGAGTTCGCCAATCCCAGGATTGACTGTTTTTGTAGGTGAGGTCAGGGGGATGATTCAGAGTGATAAAACACTCCCAAACATTCACTGATTTCGAGAATCTAGGGCCAGATTTCAAAGGTATTTATGTGCCTAAAGATGCAGATAGGCACCCTAGTGGAATTTTCAAAAGCACCTCAGCTAGTAGGGAGCTTAGGCCAAGATTTTCAAAAGAGACTAGAGATTTGGGGGGGCCTCAGTTTTGGGGGCCCCAACTTCAAATATCTTAAAATAAGCTGATTTTCAGAGGGTTGATGCTCAGTGCTTTCTGAAAATCAGGCCTCTTTAAAGCTTCCCAAGTTGAACCCCTCAAAATGTGGCACCTCAAAATCAGTAGTTATTTTGAAAATCCTGGTCTGCTCCATGGAAGTCAATGGGAGTTGGGCAGCTACACTGCTTGTCCACATATCTAATATTCCTAGTTAGGCACCTCAATTTGGGGTGATTTTCAGAGCTGTTGAGCAGCCCATTAACTTTAGCCAGGACCTAGTGTTGCTAAACAACTTTGAAAAATCATTATGTAGGCACCAATTTGTCAAAAAAAAAAAATTGAATTTCATCCAAATTTTGAAAATTAAAAAAAAAAAGGAAAATTTTTGATAAAATATTTACATTTTCTCTGGTTTTTGACCAATCATAGAACTAAGCTATTGATTTAATTTAGAATTTTTGAATTTTGGGGAAAAAATATTTGGTCCAGTTCTCTCATCTAAACATGGATTTAGGCACCAACTTTAGTCTTTCAAGTTGAAAATATTGGTCTCCACTTGTTCGTTTACTCTTTTTTCTTCTCTTCATTCTATTTTATTTCCATTCCACCTCTACACTCTCTGATTCTGGCTTGACTTGGAAGCAGAAGTCCCCTCCATAATAAAAGAGAATAAACTCCCCCCACCCCCAAGATAAGCTGTTCTCATGTTACTTTGGGCTGGACCCATAGAAAAAAGTCCTGAGAATTTTCTGAGAAAGCCAGCTACACTTGGGAGACTTCTGGCTCAGGTCACCAGACCTGAGATAAGAGTAGCTCAGATAAGTCTCCAAACTTGTGGGTCCCAATGATGCTGAGCTTCAGCCTAATTCAGGTTCATCTGAAGAGTGAGAGGCATCCCAGAGCACATATCAGAACTCCATCCACAGAAGGGAACTCTCAAGGAAGGCACTGAGATCCAGTGAACAGAGTAAGAGATGGGCAGTTAACCAGACTCCCCAGCTCTCTGCCTCAGTAATTGGGATAGTCAAATTCTAAACAAGACAAGTCTAAGCACTCTATGAATCTGCACTGAACCATATGCCCGTGACATCTGGCGGCAGGTAGGAACCCTTTTGAGGCCCCCTTTTCAATTATAGGGGGAGCCAAAGAGTTTAATAAGCAAATTAACCTTGAGTAGGAAGAACACAATCTCCATTTTCCCTTTTCACTTACAGAGGGAATCAGAGAGCTCCCATCCTCAGCTACCTCCTAACTCTGGCTTACACCTGTGCCTGCCATGAGGCTTAATACATGTATGTGTGGGAGATGCTTTGACTGAAAGGAGCTATAGATGTTATTCTTATTCTCATGGCATTTCTGAACCAGCGTGCACCAGGCAGTAGCATCAACCTGCCAAGGAAGCCTCTTCCCGAGAGTTTCAGGCTGACTTCCAGGAGAAGCTTTCACACTTTTGTAACCCATTGTAAGGTATCAGAATTGGCTGCTGATCTCCAGACAGGATGCTATGTGGAAAATTACTCACCTTGCTTGAGGGAAGCCAATGCCATGGGACTGCGTTGTAGGCAGTCAGTCCTAGTGGTCAGAGAAGGAGCCAAACCTAATGGTCAGAGTGCAAATGCCAGAGCCCAGGTTCAAAGCAGAGTCAGAGCCTGGGATCAGAGCCGGAGGTCAGAACTGAAGTTACAGTTTGAATGCCAGAACCAGGACTCGAGACAGAGTCACAACCAGGAATCAGAGCCGAGGGTCAGACACCGGATCATCTGGAGTCAGGGAATGCAAGACCAGAGCTGGCTCTGAGGCAGGAGCCAGGCTGTGACAGGACTCGAACAAGGCTGGGTGCAGAGCAAGGTCTTTAGCCTTTAAAAAGAGTGGGTGCAGGGCAGGCTCTGGGATGGAGCAGAGCAGGTGCAGGGCTTGGAGCAAAGCAAATACAGGGTAGCAGAGAATCCGTGGGCATGTGCATCGAGCAGCCACTGATCCTCTGCAGCTGACAGGCTTAAGAGCAAGGACCTGACAGCCTTAGCCAATCAGGCGGTTCTGCTGTGGTCCATCTGCCCTCATTGGCTGCCTGACAACTGGGCCGGCGCCGCTGCAGGTCCTCATTCCTGACAGCTAGGATAGGTTTTGACCTGGACTGAAATATGCCAGATTATGAAAGGCTTTGAGAAAACCCTGAAAGAGAAAAACAATGTGCCATGCCCAGGTTTCAAACCAGTCAGCCAGGGTCTAGCAAACCAGCTCAGTGCAGCACCATTCAATGCAATTAATAGAATGTACGAAGCTGCAGACAAAGGTGAGTTTCTAAAGAGCTGAGTGCAGTGTCCTGAGTGTGATGGGGTGCATAGACCCTGCGCAGGGAAGAGCTATCCTCCTGCTCATAATAACAGTAATAATATTTATTAATTACTAATTAATTATTATTGTTATTATAGTGATGCCCTGGAGCCCCCAGCCCTATTGTGCTAAGTGTTGTGCACACCCATATAACAAATAGATGGTCCCTGCCCCAAAAAGCTTACAGTCTAAACGTGCAAAACAAGAGGCAACAGGTGAATCCATAAGGTTAATGATGCACCTGAGAATGTCCCTGATCCTGAACTAAATTAATATGGATGGACCCCTACACCTGCCAGGAGCCCCACTGAAGTCATCCAGGCCCTATGCTAGTGCAAGGGCCTGACCTTCTCCACTGTGTTACAGGATTGGTTCCTTAGGGTTTACGTGAGATGTGCATATAGGCTTGGCACTGGGCCTCTGCCCAGGGGTGAATTTCAGCCCATGAGAACATCCTGCAACTAGAGCTCATTGGAAAATGTTTTTTCCCCCCTTGGAAAGTTTCAACTTTTCGGTGAAAAATCAAAAATTGAAATATTTTGTCTGAAAACCAAAATAGTTTGATTCAGAAATGCTGCCATGCTGCCTACATTACCTTCACGGGGGTTGTGTTGCTTTCTTTCTCCTCTGCAGGCTGGGCTCCCTGCTTGGACTACATTTCCCATGATGCACCATGGTCTCCCCTCTTGTTAAGGGGAGGCGATGCATCATGGAAGTCCCACAGCCACAGGGCAACTTGGTGGCAATTCTGGGGTGTTTGAGTTTTCAGTGAACAACTGAAATTTTCTGAAGAAAGCTGCACTTTCCATGAAAAAATGTGGTCAATCAAAAACCCAATTTTACATCAAAAAGCAGTTCAGAGGGAAAAGGTTCAACCAGCCCTAATGATGAGTATTCCACAGCTCCCTAAATCTGGCTCCCTGCTCTCACTCAGGCCTTCTGCATCAGCAACAAAGGTATTGAAACTCCTGCTGTTAGCATTTCAGTTCATTTATGACCTGGATCTAAGCATGTTACTCTTTTCAAATAAATTCCCACTGAATTATCTGAAGTGAAGAGAGAGAGGAAGAAAAAGATGCAGGTTAGAGGATAATACAGAAGTCATTTCAGCTGTAAGATCAAGTGCCTTATAGCCATTTAAAAATAATTTACGACGGTATAAGAGGTGTTTTGAACTCAGCGTGTAGCTGATGGCTGATTTGAATTCACATTTACCCACCCTTTACAATGAAAGACGCTCCAGGAGATAAAAGTCCACAGAGATATATAGAGGGTGTGTAGCATGTTACAAAGTAAAGTAAACAGATGCCACACACAATTCATTCCAAAGGCATTCATTCAGCACCTGGGTACCTGCCTCTGGGCAGCTGGGGATGTGGCTAGGATTTTGGGCTAGCTTCCTTGCCATTCTAGTAGCCCTGTCTAGTCATTCTCTCAGCCAGTGTATTGTCATATTGGAACATCACTCTGGGAATATACTTGGTCTCGGAGAAAGAGCCTGCAGCTATTATTTTTGACTGAAAACACAGCATGATAGCCAGAGAGAATGCACCAGGATGTAAAGTGAAACAGGGCTTTGATATTTTTACTGGCTCGGTTTAACTACCCCTTGGCAGACAGCATGGCTAGCAGTCAAAGAAGGGCATGAGTAATCAAAAGACCCATAGTCTGTTTCATTCCTGACCATGCATTTGTTGTGTCACCTGGAGAAGTTCACATCTTGTCCTTGTGCTTCAGTTTCCTGACCTGTAAAATGGAGGTGAGGAAATGGACCAACCTTTGTCAAACTCTTTGAGAGCCTTGGATGCAAGGTGCTAATAAGAGTAAATATCATGGGGCAGGTGGAGGGTTAAAGGAAAATGGAGAATGGTTTATTTTGTGCTGCTGGTTCCTCAATATTATTTCTATGTTCTGTGGTTTCTGTTTGTTTCTTGGGTTCATTGCAGTTTTAAGGCTGTGTCATAGGTGCCTACCATTCACTTATGTGCCTGTTGTTTTATAAATACAGATCAGTGCAAACTATTATTATTCCCCGTCATGTGGAAGAAAACTGAGCTCTGAGTGTGTATTCACTCGAATGTATTTGCAGCTGTTTCTGCCGTCGTCTTTTTTCACTTCCGCACAAACGCTGCTGCCTCTATTTCACAACAAAGTAACGAATCACACCCAAACTGTGAAAAAATTACATTTTCACTGTTAAGCTGTCACAGAAGGAAGAAAAGAGAAAGGTTCTTTTGCCATCACTGCATCTCCACTTCAATGGCTTGTTCCATTTGACAAGGTATTCAAGGGTTTTAGACTTTGTTCATCAAACAAATTTAAATCGGCAAGTTCTTTGGGGGTGAAGTTCATAAAGCCTTTTGCGCCACAAACCCAAGCCACATATTGCCCACACCGCTGCTGTCAGCTGAGCCGCACAGAAGCAGCTTGGGAAACGGAATTAACAAGCTTTGACGCTGAACCCTCTAACCTCTGTCACTTCAATAGAAGGAGACTCTCCATTAGTCAGCTGCAGTGCTAAGGTTTATGATCTCCTATTAGGCCTCCCAGTGATAGAAAGCAGGACACTCAGAAAAATTTCATTACACAACTTGAAAGACAGGAAGGACAATGGTTAGGACACTAAACGAGGATTTCAGAGATGGGGATTCAATTCCCCCTCTCCCACAGACCCACGTGTGACCTTAGCCTCTTTGTGCTTGCATTCCCCTCATAGGTGACTTTATGTCTATCAGATACTGTTTTTCTGCAAAATTCAATTAAGTGTCTATTTAAGTATGAAAATTCAAAGTTCAGATTAAAAGGTATATAATGCTGACCACTAAATCTCTGGTTAAGCAGTCTCCTGGTAGCACACACGTTGATACCTAGGAATTATTTTAATGACCAGCAGTGTTTTTATCAATGCTAAATGATGTTGTAACTGGAGATGGGCAAATCCCCAAAGGTTTGAAGGTTCATATAGGGTCTGAATTCTGGTTCTTAAATCAGCCTAATTGCAAATATTTGGTGTCTGCAAAACTGGCCTGAGAATCGCGTATTGTCAGGTTCTGTTGTCAGATTTCCTTCTTCCAGACAGGCTAGAAATGCCATGAGAACAACCATTTAGGCAGTACTTTTGGTGCATCCGTAACCCCTTGTTCAGTAGGTGTATGTGTCCCCTATATGTGGCTGATCTGAGGATGTAGAGTTGAATACAAGATCCATTGAACTCAGTTATTGGCTTTGGATCAGGACCTTAGTCATTTAGGTCACATGGTGCTGTGGTGCTAAAGGTCCTAGGGTTTGATCGCTGTGGATCTCAAATGTGTGGGACGAGCTTTTTCTGTCCTGTTTCATGTGTGTTACACGTCCCCATCTGCGCTTGAGCCATAGAGGATATGCAGCTGGTGCACCCCTCTTTTAAGAAATTTAGTTCAAGCTATAGCATCAATTGGTTCCTGGCTCAGTCCCTGCTAACCAATATGATGGTCAGTGCACTTCACTTCTAGAAGATTAAAGCAAGGAAGCAGTAGACACCGATGTGTATATTTGAAGTTCCCCAAACTTCTTCAAATTTATAAATCACTCAGGGGTTGGTTTGGGCTTGAATTTTTGATGATGGTACAGATTGATTCTTAATTTACCCAACTCAATCCTTCCCCTCTCCCCGCCTCGTTCTAATCCTTCCATCTTCACAGAAGGGTTTTAGGATTAGGATTTAGGTTTTAGGATTTAGTAATTTTCAGGGGGGAAAAAGGATTAGGCATGTATGTGGATAACAAGAATAGTCACAGTTACACTAGCTAGGATAAACATTCAAATGAGATATTCACCCTCATGCTTCAGGACATAAACCAGCCACTAACTGGTTTACATGCCCCATAAGCATCAGTTTGTGCAATCATGATGGCATTGTGGCTAATTCCTGGGGCTGAGACTCAGGAGATCAATGTTTAATTCCCAGCTTTGCCACAAAGTTCCTCTAAGATTTTGGGCAAGTCATTCAAGCTCTCCATATCTCAGCTCCCCATTGGTAAAACAGAAGTAATAAGCACTTCCTTTATCTGTCTTATCTGTTTAGCTTTTCAGAGCAGGAATCTTTGCTTAGTGTTGTGTTTGTATGCTCTTTCACAATCGGGCTCTGATCTCAGTTAGGCCCTCTAGGTTCTACTGCAATACAAATAATTAATAATAATAATAATAATAATAATAATAAATAATTCCTCAGCAGCACTTTCACCCTTCTCTGAAGCATCCATCTATTTAAGTAACTAATCTGTCCCCCATTACAAGGGTATCTGAGCACCACACCATCTTTAAGACATATGATTTAGGATCACAAGTCACATTGACTTTCCATGAGACTTGTGCTCTTCAGTCACATAAATGCATTTGAAAAGATAGTAAAAGCTATGTTATCTGGCACTTTATCAACCGGAAAGCTCTAGAACCCTGCATTTCTGATATCTCCCAATACAAATCTTCAGTAGGGTTGCCAGGTGTCTGGTTTTCAACTGGAACACCTGGTCAAAAAGGGACCCTGGTAGCTCCAGTCAGCACTGCTGACTGGGCCATTAAAAGTCCAGTTGGCACAGGGACTCCCTACCTGGCTCCATGTGACATGTTCCTGATGCTCCTAGGCCTCTACCCCCATCCCGCCCTGAGTGCTGGCTCTGCAGCTCCCATTGGCCGCAAGCCACGGTCAATGGGAACTGTGGGGGTGGTGCCTGCGGGAGGAGGCAGTGTGCAGAGTTGCGTGGCTGTGCCTCCGCCAAGGAGCAGCAGGGACATGTTGCCACTTCTGGGGAGCCACCCAAGGTGAGAGCCACCCAGATCCGGCACCCCAGAACTCCTACAGTGCCCCAACCCCTGCTCTGACCCCCCTCCCACATCCAAACTCCCTCCCAGACCCTGTGCCCTGCACTCCCTCCCGCACCCCAAACCTCATCCCTGAGCACCCTCCCACACCCAAACTCCCTCCCTCCATTGGTAAGTATAACTCCTAGTTAACTGGAATTTCTGACTAACCGGCACTCCCCATTCCCCCAACATGCCAGATAACACAGCTTTTCCTGTACCACTCTAAAGGTATGTCTACACTGTAGCCAGGAGGTGTGACTTGTAGACATAGACCAAAGACAGCTTGAGTTACAATAGCAGTCAAGCTGCTACAGCACGGACTGGCCCTGCCTGCTTAGGACCCTAGGTACATACTCATGCTGCTACAGCTTTACTGGTATTGTTATGCGAGCTGCTAGATTCAAGTTAACTCTGGTATGTCTACACATGCTGCCATCCTCCCTCCGGACTGCAGTGTAGACATTCACTAAAGCCTGGTCTACACTATGAGTTTATGTCGGATTTAGCAGTGTTAAATCCGAATTAACCCTGCACCCGTCCACACAACGAAGCCATTTTTTCGACATAAAGGGCTCTTAAAATCGATTTCTGTACTCCTCCCCAGTGAGGGGATTAGCGCTGAAATCAACATCGCCTTTTTGAATTAGGGTTAGTGTGGACGCAATTCAAAGGTATTGGCCTCCGGGAACTATCCCACAGTGCACCATTGTGACCGCTCTGGACAGCACTTTGAACTTAGATGCACTGGCCAGGTGTACAGGAAAAGCCCTGGGAACTTTTGACTCTCATTTCCTGTTTGGCCAGGCGAGCTCATCAGCACAGGTGACCATGCAGAGCTCATCAGCACAGGTGACCATGCAGTCCCAGAATCGAAAAAGAGCTCCAGCATGGACGGAACGGGAGGTACTGGATCTGATCGCTGTATGGGGAGAGGAATCTGTTCTATCAGAACTATGTTCCTAAAGACAAAATGCCAAAACATTTCAAAAAATCTCAGAGGCCATGAGGGACAGAGGCTACATTAGGGACGCAACACAGTGCCATGTGAAACTTAAGGAGCTCAGACAAGCGTACCAGAAAACCAAAGAATCAAATGGATGCTCCAGGACAGAGCCCCAGACATGCCGCTTCTACGCTGAGCTGCATGCAATTCTAGGGCGGGCCACTACCACTACCCCACCCCTGTCCGTGGACTCCGATGATGGGGTACTCTCCGCCATGGCTGAGGATTTTGCAGATGGGGTAGATGAGGAGGACAAGCTTGGGGAGAGCACACAGCACACCATTCTCCCCGACAGCCAGGATCTTTTTATCACCCTGACTGAAATACCCTCCCAACCCAACGAAGCCGGAGAAGGGACCTCTGGTGAGTGTACCTTTTAAAATATAATACATGTTATAAAAGCAAGCGTTTTTTAATGATTAAGTAGCCCTGAGGACTTGGGATGCATTCGTGGCCAGTACAGCTACTGGAAAAGTCTGTTAACATGTCTGGGGATGGAGCGGAAATCCTCCAGGGACATCTCCATGAAGCTCTCCTGGAGGTACTCTAAAAGCCTTTGCAGAAGGTTTCTGGGGAGAGCAGCCTTATTCCGTCCTCCATGGTAGGACACTTTATCACGCCATGCTAGTAGCAACTAATCTGGTATCACTGCATGACAAAGCCTGGCAGCGTATGGTCCTGGTGTTTGCTGGCATTCAAGCAACATCCGTTCTTTATCTCTCTGCGTTATCCGCAGGAGAGTGATATCGTTCATGGTAACCTGGCTGAAATAGGGGAATTTGATTAAGGGGACATTCAGAGGTGCCCATTCCTACTGGGCTGTTTGCCTGTGGCTGAAAAGAAATCCTCCCCGCAGTTAGTCACGCGGTGGGGGTGGGGGGGAGGATTGGTGCTGAGCTGTTTGCGTTTGGTTAGCAGGGATCTTCCCTGATACCAGCCAGGCGGTGGGGGGAGGGGAAAAGCG
This sequence comes from Chelonia mydas, assembly GCF_015237465.2. Classification (NCBI taxonomy): domain Eukaryota; kingdom Metazoa; phylum Chordata; order Testudines; family Cheloniidae; genus Chelonia; species Chelonia mydas. The sequence continues at coordinate 13,445,047 of NC_051259.2, read as the reverse complement.
ATCATCCCAGAGAACTGGATAGGGGAGGGGGCTAGTTTGTTTTCTGCTGCTGCACGTTAACAGGAAAACTGCAGCACTAAATGGCCAACTCAACGGGCTTTGCTTGGTATGGGAAAGGATGGGGCTGCTGTTATGAAGGTTGCAGAAGCCGAAAGGCTATGGCTTACCATGGCCGCCTGCAAGCCAAATTCTGTTGCCCGGCCCTGCGTGTGTGATCTCTAACACCAAAGCCGCAGGCACTCAATATAAGATGCAAAATGCAACCCTGTACCAAAATCACATGTGCTATGCAATGTGAATAGTGTTGTTCACCGTGAAAGAGTATAGCCATTGTTCTGTAAAATGTATCTTTTTAAAACTTCACTCCCTTTTTTTCCTCCAGCAGCTGCAAATGTTTCAAGCCCCCTCCTCCGTCCCAAAGGCTATCTCAGATAAGGCGGCGAAAAAAACGCACGCGCGATGACATGTTCTCTGAGCTCATGCAGTCGTCCAGCACTGACAGAGCTCAGCAGAATGTGTGGAGGGACACAACAGCACAGTACAGGATGGTGGCCGATGAACGTGCGGAGAGGTGGCGGCAGGAAGATCAGAGAAGGCATGAGGCAACGCTGGGGCTACTGCGGGATCAAACGGACATGCTCCGGCGTCCGGTGGAGGTTCATGAACGGCAGCAGGATCACAGACTGCTGCTGCAGCCCCTGCTTAACCGCCCTCCCACCTTCCCAAGTTCCATCGCCTCCTCACCCAGACACCCAAGAACACGGGGGGGAGGCTCCGGGCACCCAACCACTCCACCCCAGTGGACAGCCCAAGCAACAGAAGGCTGGCATTCAACAAGTTTTAAAGTGGCCTTTTCCTTCCCTCCTACCCTCCTCCCACACCCCACCTGGGCTACCTTGTGAGTTATCTCCCTATTTTTATTCTCAATTAATAAAGAATACATGTTTTTTAAATGATAGTGACTTTATTTTCTTTGCAAGCAAGCTGTGATCGAAGGGGGGAGGGCGGGTGGCTTACAGGGAATTTACAGGCCACCAAGGGGGCGGGTTTTCATCAAGGAGAAACAAACAGAAGTGTCACACAGTACCCTGGCCAGTCATGAAACTGGTTTTCAAAGCTTCTCTGATGTGCACCGCTTCCTGCTGTGCTCTTCTAACCGCCCTGGTGTCTGGCTGCGCGTATTCAGCGGCAAGGCGATTTGCATCAACCTCCCCCCTGCCATAAACGTCTCCCCCTTACTCTCACAGATATTATGGAGCACACAACAAGCAGCAATAACAATGGGAATATTGGTTTCGCTGAGGTCTGAGTGAGTCAGTAAACTGCGCCAGTGACCCTTTAAACGTCCAAATGCACACTCTACCACCATTCTGCACTTGCTCAGCCTATAGTTGAACAGCTCCTGACTACTGTTCAGGGGGGAGGGATAACTCAGTGGTTTGAGCATTGGCCTGCTAAACCCAGGGTTGTGAGTTCAATCCTTGAGGGGGCCATTTAGGGATCTGGGACAAAAATTGGGAATTGGTCCTGCTTTGAGCAGGGGGTTGGACTAGATGACCTCCTGAGGTCCCTTCCAACCCTGATATTCTATGATTCTACTGTCCAGGGTGCCTGTGTACGGCTTCATGAGCCGGGGCATTAAGGGGTAGGCTGGGTCCCCAGGGATAACTATAGGCATTTCAACATCCCCAACAGTTATTTTCTGGTCTGGGAAGTAAATCCCTTCCTGCAGCCATTTAAACAGACCAGAATTCCTGAAGACGCGAGCGTCATGAACCTTTCCCAGCCATCCCACGTTGATGTTGGTGAAATGTCCCTTGTGATCCACCAGTGCTTGCAGCACCATTGAAAAGTACCCCTTGCGGTTTATGTACTGGCTGCCCTGGTGGTCCGGTCCCAAGATAGGATATGGGTTCCGTCTATGGCCCCACCACAGTTAGGGAATCCCATTGCAGCAAAGCCATCTAGTATGACCTGCACATTTCCCAGAGTCACTACCTTTGATAGCAGCTGCTCAGTGATTGTGCTGGCTACTTGCATCACAGCAAGCCCCACAGTAGATCTGCCCACTCCAAATTGATTACCGACTGACCAGTAGCTGTCTGGCGTTGCAAGCTTCCACAGGGCTATTGCCACTCGCTTGTGAACTGTGAGGGCTGTTCTCATCTTGGTATTCTTGCGCTTCAGGGCAGGGGAAAGCAAGTCAAAAGTTCCATGAAAGTGCCCTTACACATGCGAAAGTTTCAGAGCCACTGGGAATCATCCCAGACCTGCAACACTATGCAGTCCACCACTCTGTGCTTGTTTCCCGGGCCCAGAATCTGCATTCCACGGCATGAGCCTGCCCCATTAACACCATGATCTCCAAATTGTGGGGGAACGTGGTTTTAGAGAAAAGTGTGTACATGTCCTCATCACCGTGCTGCCGTCACCTCCTTGCCTGGTTTTTCAGGTGCTCGTTCTGCATAAACTGCATGATAATGCGCGAGGTGTTTACAATGGTCATAACTGCTGCGGTGAGCTGAACGGGCTCCATGCTTGCTGTGCTATGGCGTCTGCTCCTGCTCGGGCAATCCAGGGAAAAGGGCGCAAAACAATTGTTTGCCATTGCTCTGACGGAGGGAGGGGCGACTGACAACATGGCTTACAGGGTTGGCTTACAGGGAATTAAAATCAACAAAGGGGGTGGCTTTGCGAGAAACAGAATGGCCCCCTCAAGGATAGAACTCAAAACCTCAAGGATAGAACTCAAAACTGGGTTTAGCAGGCCGTTGATTTCACGGAGGGAGGGAGGAAGGGAGGAGAAAATGAATACAAAACAAATCTGGTCTATTTCTTCTTTTGATCCACTTCATCTATCTTTATACACCTTGCTGGCAGCAGACTGTGCAGTACGACCGCTAGCCATCGTCATCTCCTGGGTGCTCGGCAGAAGACGGTGCAGTAGGACAGCTGGCCATCGTCTTCTCCTGGCTGCTGATTAAAAGACAGTGCACTGCCGGTAGGACTCAATCGCCATGAGACGAAACTTAAAAGGGAAATGACCTGGCTGAGTCACTCCCAGGTTTGCCCAGGCGCCCCTGACCTCATCGAGGTCGGTTAAAAGAGCACCCTGGACTACGTCGACGACGGCTACCAGTCATACTGCACTGTCTGCTGCCAAAAGGCAATAAACTGCTGCTGTGTAGCAATGCAGTACCGCGTCTGCCAGCAGCCAGGAGACGTATGGTGAAGGTTAGCTGAGCAGGCTCCATGCTTGCCGTGGTATGGCGTCTGCATGGGTAACCCAGAAAAAAGGTGCAAAATGATTGTCAGCCCTTGCTTTCACAGAGGGAGGGAGGGAAGGGGGGCCTGACGATATGAACCCAGAACCACCCGCGACAATGTTTTAGCTCCATCAGGCATTGGGATTTCTACCCAGAATTCAAATGGGCGGTGGAGACTGCAGGAACTGTGGGATAGCTACCCACAGTGCAACGCTCCGGAAGTCGACGGTTGCCTCGGTACTGTGGACACACTCCGCCGACTGCATGCACTTAGAGCATTTGTGTGGGGACACACACAATCGACTGTATAAAAACGCTTTCTACAAAACCGACTTCTATAAATTCGACCTAATTTCGTAGTGTAGACAAGGCCTAATTGACTTGGCCAAGGTCACACAGGGAATCTTTGGCAAAGCCAACAATGGAATCCAGGTATTCTGAGCCCTAGGCTTGCACCCCAACAACTACACCACCCCTCCATTTACAACAGACTGCTGTGGATACGCACCAAGATGGACTCTTGGTCTGCTCCGCTATAGCAATTCCTATAGCATGACACTTTGCTGGAAAGCCACTTGCTTTGCCAAACTGCAGCTGCTCAGATGTCAGCCCTCACTCATAAAGTTGTGTTGCCTTCAGATGTTGTTCATATACTTATCAAAGTTATTTTCCCCAGAGCTTTCAATCAGATATCCCAGTGCTGTGCCGACAGGAAGAGACACTCCTTAAGTCCTCAATTACATTTCTTTTCTCCTCTTCAATTCTAGCACAGACAAGAGGTGATAATACCAAATCTTTCAAATATTTGATTTACAAAGAGAAGTGCTTGTTAAAACTAGACCAATTAATGCATTTTTAATCCACATTTAAACACATGCAAAGCTCCTGAATACTAATGCTGTCATATAAATTCTGGGCGGGGAGGGCTGTGCACAGGCCTGAATATCTTTTGATCTATGGATTCCTACCCTATTTAAATCAGGCAAGGTCGACTAGGTAGTGCCGCTTAAAATAAAAGGGCATGTGTAGGTTTTCTCCAAGGTTGGGGCTGTTTCTAAATCACTGATGATTCTCTTGCAGCATCTTGCCTTGTTATTATTATTATTACTTTTCTTCTTCATTCCTTCACTCCGTAAGTTCAAGGACGTTCCGGAATGCAGATTCCCCTGGGTGCACCTGCCATTAGGAGAAAAGAGCCACATGAATCGTCTGAGCTTCTAATTTATTTCCCTTAATCATGCAACCCATTCTCTTCCCACACAAATTGATCAAAGCCTTCATTTGAGTTCTTTTTTTTGTTGTTGACACAGCAGATTGCTCAGGGAGGCTGTGTGCAGTGGCGGAGGCTGCTTCTTACCACCATTGGTTATATCGCAGTAGTGCCTAGAGACCCTTCCAACTAGTTCAGGGTCCCATTGTTCTGGGTACCGCACAAACACATCAGTGCCTGAACCATAAGGCTTGCAATGTAACTAGACAAAAGGAGGGAGAGGCAACAGCGATCCACATGAAGTCATGCAGCAAGGTAGCAACAGAGCCAGGAATTGAACCCAAATCACTTGGCTCCAAGTCCAGTTCCATCACCACTAGACAACACAGCCTCCTGGTACAGCATAGGCTGGAAATGCTAGTAAGTTGAGCTATTTGGGATTTCTTTTCACCAAGACATAGGATAAAGGATTGCAAAGGACATTCTGGGTCCTCAAGTCCAGTCTCCTGCTATCACAGGCAACCCTATCGTAGGCAACGTTTGTCCATTAAAAATGCTGATTCGTGAGAACCTAAACTTTTTGCTGAAAAGAGTTTTTCTACAAATTTCCCATTTTGAAAAAAAAATGAAAAAAGGTTTGAAATTGTTGAAATGTCCTGTATTTACATTTTCTAAATGAAACGTTCACTTTTTTTGGTTCAAAATGACTTTTTGTTTAGAAATAAAACATTTCAAAATAATCAAAACAAAATATTTTAATTGACCTGAACTGAATATTATTTTCAGATTTTTGGATTGCAAACATTGACTCAAAAGGGAAATGCTTGCAAAAGAACAAATGGGAAAACACTGGCCAGGAGTAAATTTAGGCTGGAAATTAGAAGAAGGTTTCTCACCGTCAGAGGAGCGAGGCTCTGGAACAGCCTCCCACTAGGAATAGTGGGGGCAAACAATTTAACTAGTTTGAAGATGGAGTTTGTCATAAATATAAAGGGAAGGGTAAACACCTTTAAAATCCCTCCTGGCCAGAGGAAAAACCCTTTCACCAGTAAAGGGTTAAGAAGCTAGGATAACCTTGCTGGCACCTGGCCAAAATGACCAGTGAGGAGATAAGATACTTTCAAAAGCTGGGGGGAGGGAGAAACAAAGCCTCTCTCTCTCTGTCTGTGTGATGCTTTTGCCGGGGACAGAACAGGAATGGAGTCTTAGAACTTAGTAAGTAATCTAGCTAGATATGCGTTAGATTCTGATTTCTTTAAATGGCTGAGAGAATAAGCTGTGCTGAATGGAATGGATATTCCTGTTTTTGTGTCTTTTTGTAACTTAAGGTTTTGCCTAGAGGGATTCTCTATGTTTTGAATCTTGTTACCATGCAAGGTATTTACCATCCTGATTTTACAGAGGTGATTCTTTTTACCTTTTTTCTATTAAAATTATTCTTTTAAGAACCTGATTGCTTTTTCATTGTTCTTAAGATCCAAGGGTTTGGGTCTGTGGTCACCTATGCAAATTGGTGAGGATTTTTATCAAACCTTCCCCAGGAAAGGGGGTGTAAGATTTGGGAGGATTTTGGGGGGAAAGATGTTTCCAAACCGACTCGTTCCCAGTAACCGGTGTTAGATGTTTGGTGGTGGCAGCGAAAGTCCAAGGGCAAAAGGTAAAATAGTTTGTACCTCGGGGAAGTTTTAACCTAAGTTGGTAAAAGTAAGCTTAGGAGGTTTTCATGCAGGTCCCCTCATCTGTACCCTAGAGTTCAGAGTGGGGAAGGAACCTTGACAGAGCTTGATAAATTTATGAATAGGGTTATATAACAAGGTGGCCTGTGATTGCAAGGGACTGGACTTAATGACCCAGGAAGTCCCTTCTAATCCTATTTCCTATGTGCCTATGATTTTGCATGTTTATCATACCTAGGGTGAGGAAGGAAAAAAAATATTGCACAAATATGGGAAACAAGCTCAGGGAATTCAACCACAAGTTCTTGGGCTAGATTCAGGAATCTCTGAGTGAAATTCTATAGCTTACGTCATGCAGGATCATCTTAATGGTGTGTAGGTATGGCCCAAAAACTAAATGAATGTGTATGCCTCGGTTTCCAATTGCAATGATAACATGGAACATGTGCCTGAAGACAGTCTGGCTGGTGAAAATGAGTGTCTGGAAATGGAAATGACCATAACCTAGATGGAATAAAAATTTAAAGAGCTTAATGCACTCAGATCAGGAGGACCAGATAACTTCCAACCCAGAATATTGAAAGAACTAGCACATGAGATTGCTCGTCCAGCAGCAAGGTTAAATCTATCTATTCAGGGCTAATACCATATGACTAAAGAATATCTAACATCATATATATATTTAAGAAAGGGAGGAAGTAATCTGGGCAATTACAGACCTGTTAGTCTGACCTCAGTAGTATGCAAGGTTTTCGAACAAATTGTGAAGGCAAGAATAATTAAATCATAGAGGTAGATGGTAAATAGGTTGCAATGCAACATGGATTTGCCAAAGGCAGATCATGACAGACTAACCTGATTTCCTTCTTTGAGAAAATAATTGATTTTTTTAGACAAGGGAAATGCTGTAGATCTAATATACCAGTACTTGGACTTCAGGAAAGCATTTGACTCTGTGCCACATGGGAAATTGTTAGTTAAATTACAGATGATGGGGATTAGTACAAGCATTGTAAGGTGAATAAGAAATTGGCTAAATGGGAGAAGGCAACGGATTGTGCTGAAAGGTGAATTATCAGGCTGGAAGGAGGTTACTAGTGGAGTTTCCTCAAGGATCAGTCTTTGGACAAATTTTATTCAATATTTTTATTAATGACCTTGGCACAAAAAGTAGGAGTGTGCTAATGAGATTTGCTGATAACACAAAAACAATATAGAGGGATGATCAGAACATTATACAGGAAAATCTGGATGACCTTGAAGACGGGAGTGACAGAAATGGGATGGAATTCGACAGTACAAAGTGCAAGGTCATGCACTTAGGGTCTAATAATTAGAATTTCTGCTGCAATCTGGGGGCTCATCAATTGGGAGTGACAAAAAAGGAGGCAGACATGGGAGTGCGGGTCAATCACAGAATGACCATGAGCCACCAGTGTGATGTGGCTGTGAGAAAGGCAAATTTGATCCTAGGATGTATTAGGTGAGGTATTTCCAGTAGAGATAGAAAAGTATTAATGCCATTGTAAAAGGCCCTGGTAAGACGTTATTTGGAATACTGTGCACAGTTCTGGTCACCCATGTTCAAGAAAGATTAATTCAAACTGGAACAGGATAGAGAAGAGCTAATAGGATGATCGGGGAGTGGAGGGCCTGTCTTATGAGAGGAGACTGGAAGAGCTCAGTGAGTTTAGCAAAAAGAAGGTTGGGGGTGGGGAATATGACTGCTCTCTATAAGAACATAAGAATGGCCCTACTGGGTCAGACCAAAGGTCCATCCAGCCCAGTATCCTGTCTAACGACAGTGGCCTATGCCAGGTGCCCCAGAGGGAGTGAACTTAACAGATAATGATCTAGTGATCGCTCTCCTGCCATCGATCTCCACCCTCTGACAAATAGAGGCTAGGGACACCATTCCTTACCCATCCTGTCTAATAGCCATTAATGGACTTATCCTCCATGAATTTATCCAGTTCTCCTTTAAACCCTGTTATAGTCCTAGCCCTCACAACCTCCTCAGGCAAGGAGTTCCACAGGTTGACTGTGCGCTGAGTGAAGAAGAACTTTGTTTTATTTGTTTTAAACTTGCTTCCCATTAATTTCATTTGGTGGCCCCTAGTTCTTATATTATAGGAACAAGTAAATAACTTTTCCTTATTCACTTTCTCAACACCACTCATGATTTTATAGACCTCTATCATAACCCCCCTTAGTCTCCTCTTTTCCAAGCTGAAAAGTCCTAGCCTCTTTAGTCTCTCCTCATATGAGACCCATTCCAAACCCCTAATCATTTTAGTTGCCCTTTTCTGAACCTTTTCTAATGCCAGTATATCTTTTTTGAGATGAGGGGACCACATCTGTATGCAGTATTCATGGATTTATACAAGGGCAATAAGACATTCTCCATCTTATTCTTTATCCCCTTTTTAATGATTCCTCACATCCCGTTTGCTTTTTTGACTGCCACTGCACACTGCGTGGATGTCTTCAGAGAACTATCCACAATGACTCCAAGATGAGTATCTTGGAGTATCAAGCAGTATGACTGCTCAGAGCTCAAGTATGAAACTGCAGAAAAATCTGAGTGTCTCTGGATTAAGTTTAGAAGTGTGAGCAACAAGGGTGATGTCGTGGTGGGAGTCTGCTATAGACCACCAGACCAGGGGGATGAGGTGGACGAGGCTTTCTTCCGGCAACTCGCAGAACTTACTAGATTGCATGCCCTGGTTCTCATGGGTGACTTCAATCACCCTGATATCTGCTGAGAGAGCAATACAGCGGTGCACAGACAATCCAGGAAGTTTTTGGAAAGTGTAGGGGACAATTTCCTGGTGCAAGTGCTGGAGGAACCAACTAGGGGCAGAGCTCTTCTCGACCTGCTGCTCACAAACCGGGAAGAATTAGTAGGGGAAGCAAAAGTGGATGGGAACCTGGGAGGCAGTGACCATGAGATGGTCCAGTTCAGGATCCTGACACAGGGAAGAAAGGAGAGCAGCAGAATATGGACCATGGACTTCAGAAAAGCAGACTTTGACTCCCTCAGGGAACTGATGGGCAGGATCCCCTGGGAGAATAACATGAGGGGGAAAGGAGTCCAGGAGAGCTGGCTGTATTTTAAAGAATCCTTATTGAGGTTACAGTGACAAACCATCCCGATGTGTAGAAAGAATAGTAAATATGGCAGGTGACCAGCTTGGCTTCACAGTGAAATCCTTGCTGATCTTAAACACAAAAAAGAAGCTTACAGGAAGTGGAAGATTGGACAAATGACCCGGGAAGAGTATAAAAATATTGCTCAGGCATGCAGGAGTGAAATCAGGAAGACCAAATCACACCTGGAGTTGCAGCTAGCAAGAGATGTTAAGGGTAACAAGAAGGATTTCTTCAGGTATGTTAGCAACAAGAAGAAAGTCAAGGAAAATGTGGGCCCCTTACTGAATGAGGGAGGCAACCTAGTGACAGAGGATGTTGAAAAAGCTAATGTACTCAGTGCTTTTTTTGCCTCTGTCTTCATGAACAAGGTCAGTTCCCAGACTACTTCACTGGGCAGCACAGCATGGGGAGGAGGTGACCAGCCCTCTGTGGAGGAAGAAGTGGTTCGGAACTATTTAGAAAAGCTGGACGAGCACAGGTCCATGGGGCCGGATGTGCTGTATCCGAGAGTGCTAAAGGAGTTGGCGGATGTGATTGCAGAGCCTTGTCCATTATTTTTGAAAACTCATGGCGATCGGGGAAAGTCCTGGACGACTGGAAAAAGGCTAATGTAGTGCCCATCTTTAAAAACGGAAAGAACGAGGATCGTGGGAACTACAGGCCAGTCAGCCTCACCTCAGTCCCTGGAAAAATCACGGAGCAGGTCCTCAAGGAATCAATTCTGAAGCACTTAGAGGAGAGGAAAGTGATCAGGAACAGTCAGCATGGATTCACCACGGGCAAGTCATGCCTGACTGATCTAATTGCCTTCTATGACGAGATAACTGGCTCTGTGGATGAGAGGAAAGCAGTGGACGTGTTGTTCCTTGACTTTAGCAAAGCTTTTGACACGGTCTCCCACAGTATTCTTGCCAGCAAGTTAAAGAAGTATGGGCTGGATGAATGGACTATAAGGTGGATAGAAAGTTGGCTAGATTGTCGGGCTCAACGGGTGGTGATCAATGGCTCCATGTCTAGTTGGCAGCTGGTATCAAGTGGAGTGCCCCAAGGGTCGGTCCTGGGGACGGTTTTGTTCAATATCTTCATAAATGATCTGGAGGATGGTGTGGATTGCACCCTCAGCAAGTCTGCAGATGACACTAAACTGGGAGGAGAGGTAGATATGCTGGAGGGCAGGGATAGGATACAGAGGGCCCTAGACAAATTAGAGGACTGGGCCAAAAGAAATCTGATGAGGTTCAACAAGGACAAGTGCAGAGTCCTGCACTTAGGATGGAAGAATCCCATGCACCACTATAGACTAGGGACCAAATGGCTCGGCAGCAGTTCTGCAGAAAAGGACCTAGGGGTTACAGTGGACGAGAAGCTGGATATGAGTCAACAGTGTGCCCTTGTTGCCAAGAAGGCCAATGGCATTTTGGGATGTATATGTAGGGGCATTGCCAGCAGATCGAGGGACATGATCGTTCCCCTCTATTCGACATTGGTGAGGCCTCATCTGGAGTACTGTGTCCCATTTTGGGCCCCACACTACAAGAAGGATGTGGAAAAATTGGAAAGAGTCCAGCGGAGGGCAACAAAAATGATTAGGGGTCTAGAGCACATGATTTATGAGGAGAGGCTGAGGGAACTGGGATCGTTTAGTCTGCGGAAGAGAAGAATGAGGGGGGATTTGATAGCTGCTTTCAACTACCTGAAAGGGGGTTCCAAAGAGGATGGCTCTAGACTGTTCTCAGTGGTAGCTGATGACAGAACAAGGAGTAATGGTCTCAAGTTGCAGTGGGGGAGGTTTAGGTTGGATATTAGGAAAAACTTTTTCACTAGTAGGGTGGTGAAACACTGGAATGCGTTACCTAGGGAGGTTGTGGAATCTCCTTCCTTAGATATTTTTAAGTTCAGGCTTGACAAAGCCCTGGCAGGGATGATTTAGTTGGGGATTGGTCCTGCTTTGAGCAGGGGGTTGGACTAGATGACCTCCTGAGGTCCCTTCCAATGCTGATATTCTATTATTCTAAGATCTTTCTCCTGATTAGTTGTCGCTAAATTAGCCCCCATCATATTGTATGTATAGTTGAGGTTATTTTTTCCAATGTGCATTACTTTAAATTTATCCACATTAAATTTCATTTACCATTTTGCCCAATCACTTAGTTTTGTGAGATCTTTTTAAAGTTCTTCACAGTCTGCTTTGGTCTTGACTATTTTGAGCAGTTTAGTATTGTCTGCAAACTTTGCCACCTCACTGTTTACCCCTTTCTCCGGATCATTTATGAATAAGTTGAATAGGATTGGTCCTAGGACTGATCCTTGGGCAACACCACTAGTTACCCCTCTCCATTCTGAAAATTTACCATTTATTCCTACCCTTTGTTCCCTGTCTTTTAACAAGTTCTCAATCCATGAAAGGATCTTCCCTCTTATCCCATGACAACTTAATTTATGTAAGAGCTTTTGGTGAAGGACCTTGTCAAAGGCTTTCTGGAAATCTAAGTACACTATGTCCACTGGATCCCCCTTGTCCACCAGTTTGTTGACCCCCTCAAAGAACTCTAATAGATTAGTAAGACATGATCTCCTTTTACAGAAACCATGTTGACTTTTGCGCAACAATTTATGTTCTTCTATGTGTCTGACAATTTTATTCTTTACTATTGTTTCAACTAATTTGCCCAGTCCTGACGTTAGACTTACCGGTTTGTAATTGCCAGGATCACCTCTAGAGCCCTTCTTAAATATTGGCGTTACATTAGCTGTCTTCCAGTCAATGGGTACAGTACAGTAGCTGATTTAAAGGACAGGTTACAAACCATAGCAAATGGTTCCGCAATTTCACATTTGAGTTCTTTCAGAGCTCTTGGGTGAATGCCATCTGGTCCCAGTGACTTGTTACTGTTGTTTCCAATTAATTCCAAAACCTCCTCTAGTGATACTTCTATCTGTGACAATTCCTCAGATTTGTCACCTACAAAAGATGGCTCAGGTTTGGGAATCTCCCTAACATCCTCAGCTGTGAAGACTGAAACAAAGAATTCATTTAGTTTCTCTGCGATGACTTTATCGTCTTTAAGTACTCCTTTTGTATCTCGATCGTCCAGGGGCCCCACTGGTTGTTTAGCAGGCTTCCTGCTTCTGATGTACTTTTGTTATTACCTTTTGAGATTTTGGCTAGCTGTTCTTCAAACTCCTTTTTGGCTTTTCTTATTACATTTTTACATTTAATTTGGCCGTGTTTATGCTCCTTTCTATTTACCTCACTAGGATTTGACTTCCACTTTTTAAAAGATGCCTTTTTATCTCTGCTTCTTTTACATGGTTTTTAAGCCACAGTGGCTCTTTTTTAGTTCTTTTACTGTGTTTTTTAATTTGAAAAGTGTCCATGCAGCTTGCAGGGATGAAGTGAGCTGTAGCTCACGAAAGCTTATGCTCAAATAAATTTGTTAGTCTCTAAGGTGCCACAATTACTCCTACTCTAGTCACTGTACCTTTTAATTTCTGTTTAACTAACCTCCTCATTTTTGCATAGTTCCCCTTTCTGAAATTAAATGCCTCAGTGTTGGGCTGTTGAGGTGTTCTTCCCACCACAGGAATGTTAAATGTTATTATATTATGGTCACTATTTCCAAGCAGTCCTGTAAATGTTATTATATTTATTGTAAATGCTATTACTGTAAATTATTACTGTAAATGTTACTGTAAATGTCATTATATTTATTATATTAAATATTATTATATTATGGTCACTATTTCCAAGCACCCTGTAAATACATTAGTGGATAAATATCAGGGAGGGTGAAGAGCTATTTAAGCTAAAGGGCAATGTTAACACAAGAACAAATGGGTATAAACTGGCCATGAATAAATTCAGGCTGGAAATCAGAAGAAGGTTTCTAACCACCAGAGGGATGAAGTTCAGGAACAACCTCCCAACAGGAGTTGCGGGGCAAACAACTTAATTAGTTTTATGAGAGAGCTGGACAAATGCATGAGTGCAATGGTATGACGGGGTTGTTTGTGATGGTGGGGGGCGGAGCTCAAAAGTTCTGGCCCTCACTTCCGATTTATGTCCTACGTTCCTAAGGGTTCACACTTCAGGGTTTCAGCCAGCCATCGGCAGGGATTTCCCCCCCCGCAAAAAAAATATTTTCTAAGAAGGGTTTTTTTGTTCCTCTAGTGCCTCAGGGATGGTCACAGCTGGAGATGGGACATTGGCTGAGGTGGGCCAAGGCTCTACAGTGGCACCGAGCATTCGCTCTCTCAGATGTTTGGTGGCTGGTCCTTGCTCACATGGTCCAGGCCTATCTGATATGTGGGGTCAGGAAGAAATTTCCCCCCCCGGTCAGACTGACAGTGACATTCATGGTTTTTCACCTTCCTCTGCGGCATGTGAGTGTAGGTCACTTGTCAGGATTATCTGGGTACATCTCACTTAATAATTTCCCTGGCCTTGTGGGCATCTCAGGCACCGGTGCACTGGTTAACTCCTATTTTCTGCCTGTGGCACATAATAGCCTAGTCTCCTGTGGGCTGTGATATTTTGGTCTCCTTTCGGTTGTTGGGTTTAGTGTGTGGGTGCTGGGCGATGGTGGTGGTGGCCCATGATACAGAGGAGGTCACACTGGGTGATCTGGTGGGTCCTTCTGCCTTAAACTCTATGACTCTTCTGGCCATAAAATCTATGAGCCAGATCCTCAACTCGTGCATCTTCAGTGGAGTTACTCTGTTTTACACCAGCTGAGAATCTGGCTCTCTGAATCTGGTTTCTCATGACAGCAGATGCACCCAGGTAAAACCTGCTCTCCAGAACAACCTCATTGTCTCGCTGCACCTTCTTTCCTTCACTGGGGATAGCAATGTACTGCTGGGCCATAATAGCAGGAGCAAATCACAGCCCCTCCGTACATAGCCTCAGCTGCACTAGCCAGCTCACTGGGGATGTCCAGCCAACAGCCCGAGTTCCAGAAATGCTGACCACGCTCAACTCCACAACAAGCTACAGGCGCTCAGACTATCGGACAATCAGGGCACAGCTGAGTCCTAACTACTGCTGGTCAGAGGATGCCAGTTCCAATTGGTGATGGATTTCGAGTTTTCTAAATGCGGCTGCATTTCAAAGCAGAGAGAAACCTGAGAATTTTGAAATCCTCTACAAAGGAAAATTCTCTTAAAAAGATTGATTCAAATTAGGGCCGTCGATTAATCACAGTCAACTCACGCGATTAACTCAAAAAAATTAATCGTGATTCAAAAAATAAATTGTGATTAATCGCAGTTTTGATCTCACTGTTAAACCATAGAATAACAATTGACATTTATTAAATATTTTGGATGTTTTTCTATATTTTCAAATATATTGATTTCAATTACAATACAGAATACAAAGTGAACAGTGGTCACTTTATATTATTCTTATTATAAATATTTGCACTGAACCACCAAAAAAGAAAATCAACCTTCTGCTGGTGGCATCTGACTCAGAGGATGAAAATGAACGTGCGTCGGTCGGCTCTACTTTGGATCGTCATCGAGCTGAACCCATCATCAGCATGGACGCATGTCCTCTGGAATGGTGGTTGAAGCATGAAGGGACATATGAATTTTTAGCACATCTGGCAAGTAACTATCTTGCAACACCAGTTAAAACAGTGCCATGTGAATGCCTGTTCTCACTTTCAGGTGATAATGTAAACAAGAAGCAGGCAGCATTATCTCCTGAAAATGTAAACAAACTTGTTTGTCTGAGCGATTGGCTGAAGATGAAGTAGGACTGAGTGTACTTGTAGGCGCTAAAGTTTTACATTGTTTTATTTTTGAATGCAGGTATTTGTTGTATATAATTCTAGATTTGTAAGTTCAACTTTCATGATAAAGAGATTGCATTACAGTACTTGTATTAAGTGAATTGAAATACTGTTTCTTTTTTGCAATGCAAATATTTGTAATACAAAAATAAATTTTGTACATTTTGTGTTCTGGGTTGTAATTGAAATCAATATATTTGAAAATGTGGAAAACATCCAAAAATATTTATATAAATGGTATTCTATTATTGTTTAACAGTGTGATTAATTGCATGATTAATCACAATTAATTTTTTCAATTGCATGATTAATCGTGATTTTTACTTTTTTTAATCGCTTGACAACCCTATTTCAAATCAATCAAAATGTTTTGATTTTGACATATTTATTTTATATAATCATTTCCAATATAATACAACATAAAAACGGCCATACTGGGTCAGACCAATGGTCCATCTAGCCCAGTATTCTGTCTTCCGACAGTGGCCAATGCCAGGTGCTTCAGAGGAAATTAACAGAACAGGTGATCATCAAGTGCCCATTCCCATCTTCTGGCAATCAGAGGCTAGGGACACGTCAGAGCATGGTTTTGCATCCCTGTCCATCCTGGCTAGTAGACACTGATGGACCTGTCCTCCATGACCTTATCTAGTTCTTTTTTTAACCCTGTTATAGTCTTGGCCTTTACAACAGCCTCTGGCAAAGAGTTCCACAGGTTGACTGTGCGTTGTGTGAAGAAATATTTCCTTTTGTTTGTTTTAAACCTGCTGCCCACTAATTTCATTTGGTGACTCCTAGTTCTTGTGTTATTAGGAGTAAATAACACTTCCTTATCTACTTTCTCCACACCAGTCATGATTTTATAGACCTCTATCATATCCCCCCTTAGTTGTCTCTTTTCCCAGCTGAAAGAGTCCCAGTCTTATTAGTCTCTCCTCATAAGGAATCTGTTCCATACCCCTAATAATTTTTGCTGCCCTTTTCTCTATCTTTTCCAATTCTAATATATCTTTTTCGAGATGGGGCGACTGGATCTGCGCGCAATGAAACAATTGAATGAAAAGTTATTTCAAAATGAAAAATTGAAACATTTCATTCTGTAAACATCAAACAGAACATTTTGACGTTGTTGGAACTCTTTCTTCCACCCACCCCCATTTTTTCTCCAATACAAAATTTTGGTGAAATCAACTTGATTTGACAATGTGTCTCAATACTGACGGAACTGCGTTTTCCGACAGAAAATGGTAGGGTCAACGTTTTTCCAACCAGCTCTATTCCTAACTTCACCTTCTCCCTCTAAAAGTCCCATAACCTTTGAACATATTTATTTTATGGACTTCTTCAAGCAAAAGAAAGTCTGAGGAAAGTTGATATAAGAGATGGACTTTATGTAATTCCCCCCTTGACCTTAGATAACAGAGAGCAGAGCTATTCTCCCCAAAGCACCATGCTCCTAAACTTAGCAGCATCTGTCACACTTTTTACCCATTCTGAATAATGAACCCACATACAGGGTTCAGAGATCTACACTCCAGCTTTCCCAGGAATTACAAATGCATCCCAAAGAGAATGAAACACTGGTTTACTATCACACTTCCTTCCTTTCTCTTTTCTGAGCACTGCCCAAGCACGTCCACCCAGGCAATTCTCTGTGGTGGGTAGGTGGCTGCAGGCTGAGCCCCAACAGGAGAAGGATAGCCTAGTGATTAGGGCACTAGACTGGGACGTGGGTCCCCTTAGTTCAGTTCCTTACTCTCCCACAGCCTCCCTCTGTGAACCTGGATGAGTGATTTGATCTCCCTAGATCTCAGCTGTACAGTGGGAATAATAGCACTTTGCTACCTCACAGGGGTGTTAGGAGTGAGACTATGTTGAAGACTGTGAGGGACTCAGATACTGTGATAATGGGAGCAGTGTAAGTACTTTGGAGAAGGGAGGTTTTGTTAAGAGTCCGCACAAACTCTGTTCTCAGTGACACTGATGTAAATTCAGAGTGATGCAGTGAAGTGAATGGAGTCATCCCAGATATACTCTGGGATAACAGCAGATTTCAGTCCTTGATGGACACGGGTGGATTGAAGCATGATGGACTTTTAATCACTCAGTATTGTATATTTATATGTATGTGTATACACTCACCTCTAATTAAAATGGCACAGAGGAGTTGGATGTGTGGTTCAGTTACCAGGAAAGAAGAATAAAATAGTACAAGGGTTGTATGTTGTATGTACTATTTGAGAGAAAAGGTAGGTGAGCTCCCCCAACCTGTACTGCCCTGCTTAGAGGACTGTGTTCCCGGGGCCTGTCCATTGCTGGCAGGAGATTGGCAGGAAGATCCAGGGGGCAGTTCCGCAGCTGGTGTACATCAGCCTAGCTCCACTGGCTTCCCTTGACTCCACTGATTTCAATGGAGATAAGCCGGCTCACACCAGCTGGGGTCCTGGCACTTTGTGTGCAAGAGGGGAGGTGTAAAGCTACTGGGAAGGCTCCCCAAGACCTACCAAACCCTGCTGACACAATCCAGGAAGTATTTCAGGGAACCTGTCTGCAGCCAGACTCTGCTCATACCCTCCTGGGATATTCCATCCTCTTCCCCACAACCTGTGCGAAGCAGAGGAACCCATCGCCTAAACATTTGGGCTGAGATTTTCAAAGCAGCCTCAGGGAGTTATGAAATCCACTGGGAGCTGAGCACCTAACTCCCTCCAGCCCCACTGAAATCCAAAGCCTTAATGTTGCTCACCACAGAAAACCCCATATGTGCTACTCGACACCACAGAGAAAGAGCCAGCTAACATGCTCCTCTTTGCATGCTGCCTTGCTGGGATCTGAAGACGCTACTGACTAGGACACTCGGCATCCTTACGGCACCTGCGCACCCACAGAGAACACTGTTTGTCTGAGGAGTGGGATTTAAATTGGCCATAGCTGCATGAGGGGCTGGATAGTACAATGCTGGTTTGGGGTGCTTTATTGGCTGCCTTGGGCAAAATCTACTTGTTTGTTTTCCTGTTGTGGTTTCTCAGCTTCTCCACTCAGTCAAGGATCGTTTTTCAACTGAACGAGCCCCTGACCTGTTGTGTTTAATTACTAATCGGAAACATGCAGCCCCATCGGTAACGCTGCCCAGAGGGGCAAGTCTTGATTGGCTGTTGGGTTATTATCCTGAGAAAGTGTCGTAAGCTCAAGCCGAGGAGCACGTTTCTTAGTCCATGCGTGCACACATACCGAGCATATTCACATGGGGGCACGGATCATGGCTTTACACACCACTGCTGCAGTAGGACAACTGTGCAGAGCAGCAGTGACTGGAGTCATTCTCCTCGTGGATGAGACGCACAAGCAGGCAGAGCGCCACCAGGAGGTGCTGATGAGAATAACTGAATGAGTGGCACGTGCTCCACCCTTTAAGAGGGCGCAGCGTGTCCTCCGGGGCACAGTCACTCAACATACGTAGGTACAGCCCCTGACAAAGCGTGGCCTTGATCTGAGCTGGGCCTGTAGCTGCTACCATCATACAAATAATGACAATGATCAATCCGTTTATGCAGCTCCAGTATTCACAATATCCTGCAATAACAAACCAGTGCCCATCACAAACTACTCTATAGTAGCAACACAGTGTGTGCAGGGCCAGCACTCACAAACAGTAACAAAGGGAAGGATGCAAACAGGTGTCACCAGATCAGATTGAAACGTAAACATCCTTTCTCCTTCTGTGCAGTGAAGCAGCTAGATCTGTGTCCCAGGGGAGGATATTTCTGAGCCCCTCGCACAGACAGGCTGAGTGGCCTGTGTACCAATTATTTACTTGAATCACTTCTTATGCTGCCATGCTAGTGGCTCTGGGTCCATGACATGCATTAGGGAGGGACACGAACACAGCTATCCACAGCCAGCCTCCAGTACTGCTACACCCAAGTACAAGGCATGTCTTGCTGACAGTGACTCACAATCAAACCAGTGCTTGACCACAAAGGGTCTGCCTCGCACCATGCCCTAGCAATCAGTCAACTCTGCACCAGCGGGAGAGTTCTATCCTGAAAATGTCTTTAACCAGAGTCCAGGAACGCATGCTGAGGGAGTGCCTCCTGGAGTGGCACCTCTATGCATCTCCTGCGCAACATGGGGCTAAGCCGAAAGTTTCAATCTAGTCCACAGGGTTTTATAGACTGATCACAGAACTGGTCCAATCTACAGAAATGGGGGTTGCAAACATTTGCTGCAATTCTCAGTCACGCAGTTCCTCCTCCTCCTCCTTTTTATTTGTTGCCCATTAATGGCTGTGCAGCAGGTTGTATGAATGTTCTTCAGATGAACACGCAGACCCAGAGACAAACAAGGGTTAATACACTCACTAGCCTGTGCATCCTCAAGTACCACCAGGCCACTCCTGCAGAATGGCATTCTGGGAAGCCACGAAGTGGGAGATGCAACAAATACAGACCCGTTATTGCCCAATAAGGTTTTGTTTTGCTTTTTTGATATCAAATCCATGGCTACTTAGATTTGCAGTTGTCACTATGATACCGATTCTGGCCCTTTGCAATTTCACATCAGCAGTATGTCCAGAACTCCAAATCACTAGACCCCTTTCTTCCTGTTGGTTAGAGCCCTGCATGGTTACAAAATTTGTATCAGCATCTGATCCGTGATCCTCAAACATGGTCCGCAGATATCTGCATCTGCAGATACGGATATAAACCAGATATCTGCAGATTTGCAGAGCTCTACTCTCGGTTGCAGGAGAAAATCTGTTAACGCTAACTGTAGACATATAGGGCCTAGGACATACAATTACACAATTCTGATTCCATCCAGCACAGGGCAGCAGTGCAAAGGCACATTAGCCTATTCTTTACCCTATAAACATATCTCCAGCAATATTGATGCTATGTATTAATCATTCTCATGTGCCAATGAATGGGTTTCAATTATATCTGGGTATCAAACACTAATGCTTTGCTCAAAACTCAGACAGGCATTTGTTCTAACAGTTCATGGCCAACTTTCATCACCAGTCCTGGACGGGTGAATGGAACGGTCACCCCCATCCCCACACACATCTCCTCCTGAGCAGTAGAGTTTATTAATTGATTCATGCTGCAGCAGGAGAGATGGGGAAGTGTGCGTGCATGGAGGAAGTGATAGCATCGGCTTTTACCAGGCAGCGAGCAGCGGGGTGAGTGTTTGTTGTTAGATTGCTTTTGAAAAGCTACTCGTATGGGACCAGGAAAGTTTCAGAGGTAATTAAAACTCTGTCTATGCAAGAGGCAGGATCTGATTATTTCTTTTCCAGAGCAGGCGGGGGAAGGTTTATTTCTCCACTTCTAAGAGTGTCTGGTATTTTGAATGAAGCTTGCAACATGTCTAATAAATAAATAAATCAAACTCCTGTTTTCCCCTGCCCTTTAAAAAAAATTGAAGTTGTTCTTCTTCAGTCAGCTTGAGTCTGGGTTTCTTTACCAGTTTGAAATGTTTGTGTTAAATCTCTCTCTCTCTCTCTCTCACACACACACACACATCAGGACTCATTTCATAAATAACATCCTTCCAACAGTTAAGCACAGCTTTCCCCCAGAGCCAGTTACTAGTACCTTTGAGAACTTGCACCAGGGCAGAAACATGGTGAACTTGGCAGAGAAGCTAGTTGGGAGCGGTAAAAGGGTAAGAAACACCATGCCACTTACTAATCCAATCTCTAGTGTAGTTTTCCCAATGAAGGGCCAGTTCCTGTGAGGTAGTGAAATCCATGGGGGTTGAGGGCAACTGGTATTTCTCAGAATCAGGACCAAATTCCTGTTCCCCAACCACTGCAGTTCAGTCCCCAGTGTGATGCCTGCTCCGTACCAGTCCTCACTCTAGGCTTGGACTGTTTTACTCCTTTGAAAGAATTGATCTTTGAGGCACCAAGGGGAAACCTGGGAAGAGATTTGTAAATCTACCAAGGGGATGTTAATCTGTGTCTAAGGCAGCGACCCTGTGCTCATAGCTCATCCACTGAGGGCTGGGTGAAACCGCAAAGGATTTACCCTGGTTGGACAATATCAGGAACAACACTGGCCAGATGGTTTAGTGCTGCCTTGTAATTCCCCAGCAACATGAGTGAGATCTTGTAGCATCGTATTAACAGGGAGATATTGAAAGAAACTGAATCAGCAGAATTGAGACAGGGACATTAAAATACCCTGCTTGGTAAAGGCCACCTTGTGCCTCTAAGTGTAAGAAGGTGCACATCCATCTATATACTGCAGTGATTGGTGCATTACAGAGTAATTATAATAGACAGAGAAGCAGACAGTCTATCTTTCTATCTAATCACAGACGATAGATAGATAGATATTGGCTTGCATATGCAGGCAGATGAGTGACAGAGAGACAGACACTGTTCCTGTTGGAAAGAAATGGTTACTGTAGCAGGCTCCTAAATAGGAGTATGCAAGTGGAACAAAGGAAATGCAAGGAGCAAACACATGTTGTAATTATCCGTATTTGTTCAAGGTAAGAGATACCAGTTTTCCCTTGCAAATAGAGAGCTCATGGCAGGTCCTTCCATTGCCTTGTCCCTCCCATCACCACCAAACAAAACTCAGCAGCCTCGTTGAAACCAAGAGTCCAGAATTTAATTTAAAATGCTGTGCAGCATACAGAGAGGAAGAGGCAGCCAAAAGCTTTGGGGGAAAGAAATCCTTGGGGCAGGGGGAAGACAAACCTAAGAAAAATCAACACTTTAAGCTGCTTTTCCCGGCCACGTGCAGCTGCTCAGACACCAAGATGGTTCATTCAGTAAATCCTGCCCAAACTTGCCAGATGAATCTGTGCCCAGTGAGACTGGCTGACTGCAGTGGATTTATTCTGGATTTACACAGGTGTCGCTGAGATTGGGAGCTGGGCCTAGGTCTCACTGAAGCTTAGTCCTGCAGTTAAAAGTGTTTTTTAACTTTGCAAAATAGCCCAGACAGAGGGACTAGAGTGTACAAGGAATCACACCACCACCACCATTACCTCCAGCAGCACTCACAGCTCACCATTTTGAATACAGCAGGGTGTGATCATTCCCAACAGTTATTTCCACTCATGTGTGCATGGTGGTGTTCACAGTCATTCCAATCCCACTATTGTCTGCTTTTTTCTTGTGACTTGGCCCTCCAGCCAGGTCATGCTTTAATCCCACTCCCTGCAGGGTAACAGAGTCCAACAACTAACCATCTAATGTCCTTACCAGAGGTCTTTGGCCCTGACTCTGGGCCATGGGGTCCTCAAGCCCTTTGCTCTGGGCTCTCTGTCATCCTTGTCTTCCTTCCCAGAGGATTCACATCATGTTCCCCAGTGGCTGGTAGGGGAACCCAGGCCCACCGCACTGCGTTCCAATCCAGGTCCTATAACCAGTAGCCAAACTCTGCTCTATCAGATTCCTCACTACTACCTCCCTGGATGTCTTCCTACGGTAGCCTGTCAGCCGGCCTCTCCCATGGTCTACGTGCACCCTTCTCTCAGCGCCAGGCCTCTCTAGGTTCCTCTGTGGAATCCCTCAACAAATCCCCCGGCCAAAATATAAACCTAATCCAACTTCTGCCTTGCACAGGCTTGACCTTTCATCCCTCTTAAATGCCCCTTGCTCTGTTCTTCCACTGAACGTCTCCCAGGGCTCTCTCCTCTGGAATCCAGGTCCTGCCCTTTTATCAGGGCTCCTCACCACCAGAGCCCGCTCCACTCCTGAGTGGCTGCTCCTTATGTCCCCTGGTCTCCTGTTGGACTCCTCTAATCAGGCAGGATCCCAGGCCCATGGTCCCCTGGGCTTCTCCCTAGACTCTCCCAGTCTCTCCACTCTCTAGTCCCAGAGAGGGACTGTAGTGTTCCTCTCTCGCTCTCCCTGCTGTCTCATTCTGCTCCAGCCTTCCTTTCCTTGTAGTCATCACCCAGTTCCTTCCCCAGCTGGGCTTCATCTTTAATAAGACCTTGCCCACCCTCCAGGGGTAGCCAGGTAGCCTAACTGGCCTCTTCCAGTGCCAGTGTGGGGCCGCTGCACCCCATCACAATGCCCATATTATTGACGGTCTTGCAAGAGGCCGAGGACTTAATGGAGCTCAGAGAAAGGAATTCATCTTCCTTGCCCCCCAGCTAGAGATGGTCCCATGAAGTCAGGATTGAAGGCATGTTGCAAAGCATGGTGCGGATGCTAACTCTGCCATTCCCCAAGCTGTGTCTGCCATGTGGATAACATCAGACTCCAGTGTCCAATCCTCCCACGGCAGTGCACCAGTCACCCCTAATGGCTTAAACGGGAACTACTTGTCCTCAGCTGTGAGAGCAGGGGCCAAGGGCTGTCCATACACAGAAACCACATTCATGAGAAGAGAAAACAATGCCTTAAAAATATGCCTGGAACTCAGGGCCCCTTTACAGCAACTCAGATTGGGGTCCCAAAAATTGAGGCGTCACAGATCACTTCTGAAAATCTTAGTTAGTTAGCTATCCCCATACACACACCTTATCTATCTACCTACCTACCTACCAATCTGTCCTCAATCACATCCCTTATCTACCTATCTTCACACCCATTATCTCTTTCTCCCCATACACATCCCTTATCTAATCTAATCTATCTATCTAAAATGGCTCAAGATTAGATGTCTTTCTAAAAGAGATGCATCAGTTATGGGCCTTATGAAGAAATCACTGGGTGAAATTCTCTGGCTTGTGTTATGCAAGAGGTCTGACTAGATGTTTTAATGGTCCCTTCTGGCCTTAGAAACTGTGTGTGCGTGTATTTATGTTTGTTTGTATATATTAAGATAGATATATATACACACACACACACACACACACACACACTTTACTGCTGCTAGGAAATGAAACCTCAGATTAAAAGACATTAAAGATAAAAAGTAACAGAATCTAATTTGAATTGTCTGTGGCAGGAACCCAATTTGAATTGTCTGTGGCAGGAACCCAATTTTCAAGTGATAATTACAATAATTAAAAACTCTGTTATCAACCACGACAAAAATGCTGCACATTGGCAGGCAGAGATGAGAGACGGTGCAGGCGGGGGCTATTCTCAGTAATGAAATCAATTTCAGAAACTTCAAACAAGCCCCAGAACAATTCCAATGTTTTCTCTCCTGGGGGGAGAAAGAGCCATTTTCTCCCCTTTCTGCGAGAATGATTACCCATAAGGTTGCTTTGGCTTAAGCTAGCCGAGATAGGCACTTCCAGAGATGAAACCTGGTGGAAATGAAACTGGCATCATGCAGAGCTCGCAGATAGTCAGTGGAGCTGGGCCCCATCAGCCTGGAGGGGCTAGCGGGATAGTGGAGAGCTCACCTAATTTCTGAGTGATGGTGGAAAAAGGCAGGAATCCCACTCAGCTCTAGAGGAGTTTCATTTTCAAAGATACTGCTGGACTCCAGATGAAGGGAGAAAATATTTTTTTTTCTTAGGGTACTTGTAATCTGCAGTTGGAGTGTGCTTCCCAGCTTGAGCAGACACACATTAACTTGCATGTGTACGCAGGAAGCTGGCCTGAGCTACCACCCATGCTACCATTGGCTACACTGTTATTTTTAGCACACCAGCTTGAGCAGTACTAGTGCGTGTCTGTAGTACTTTTGCTGGGACACACGCGCTCAGTTGCAATGTAGAGCTATGCTTAATGTCTCATTTTTTTTTGTACCTTCTAGAAACAGTCCTGGTTTAGTCCACCATAACTAATATGCAATGATATAGCTAAGAACTGATAATGGGTGTTTGGCAATCGATAATTAACAATTTATAAGGAATTATACTAATAACTAAGCATTGGAAGCCGGGATCCAACTCCACTCAAGCTTCCAAAATCTGGGCCTTAGTTTGTAGCCGGGTGCATTATACATACAATTGCATATGTTTCATTTATCTCTCATTATTCTTGATCCTTAATCCATAGAAAGATCAAATTCTACAGAGTCATTTTGGATAAGCCATATTGGTTTCCTCCCTTCTCTTCTTCTTTGTCTTCTTTGCCACTTCCCTATTCAGGGTAAGCAACTTTTATAGCTTTCTTCCAAAACTCATAATCATACACCAGGCTGTTGTCAGATTGGTCTCTCTGAGGTCCACTGATGTACCGAGTCTTTGGTCTCCCCCTTGGTCATCTTCCATCTACAGTCATTGCAAGAGTCAGCCTACCGATATAACTGTCCAGGCTCAACTGGAAAAATCAAATGCAGGACTACAAAATGGTGAACAACTCGCAAGGTGGTAGCACTGCTGAAAAGGATCTAGGAGTTATAGTGGATCACAAATTGAATACGAGTCAACAATGTGATGTGAAAAAAGGCGAATATAATTTGGATGCATATTAACAAGAGCGGAAGACAAGGGAGGTAATTGTCTCACTCTACTCAGCAGTGGTGGGGCCTCAGCTGGGGGACTGTGTCCAATTTTGGGCGCCACACTTTAGGAAAGATGTGGACAAATTGGAGAGTCCAGAGGAGAGCAACAAAAATAATAAAAGGTTTAGAAATCCTGCCCTATTGGACAGGTTAAAAAAACTGGGAGTGTTTAGTCCTGAGAAATAAGACTGAGGGGGGGACCTTATTGTCTTCAAATATGTTACCAGCTGTTATAAAGAGGATGGTGATTGTTATATCTGGACCTGGGAGAAGGAGATAGACAGAGGTAGAGGAAGGAAACACAGTTGTCTGCTCTGGAGACTTTATTGTTCTGGCTGCAAAATAGAAACGAACACAAAAGTGAGGCTCTGCACTGGAAAGTGGGTGTGGGAAGAGTACAGAATGTCAAACATTTAAAGTGATAGAACATCACAATAACCAATTGTTCTCCATGTCCACTGAATGTAGGACAAGAAGTAATGGGCTTAATCTGCAGCAGAGGATATTTAGGTTAGTTATCAGAAAAAACTTTGTAACTAGAAGGGTAGTTAAGCTCTGGAATAGGCTTTCAAGGGAGGTTGGGTATCCCTGTCACTGGAAGTTTTTAAGACCAGGTTGGACAAACACCTGTCAGGGATGGTCTAGGTTTACTTGGCCCTGCCTCAGTGCAGGGGGCTGGATTTGGTGACTTCTCTAGGTCCCTTCCAGACCCACATTTCTATGATTCTGTACTGCCATGGTCTAGCTTCCCTCAACTTGTCTTCAATGGGAGCAGCCTGCATTCGGCCCCTTAAAACCCCATTTTGGTTCCTATCATGGAATGTCCAACTATTTGACCATCTCAACATCTTCATTTCTGTGGTGGAGAGCATCCTGATTTCCTTTCTTAGGGCTGGCCTAGTCTCTCCTCCATACATTAAAATGGTTGAATTACGATATTA
Source organism: Chelonia mydas (assembly GCF_015237465.2). Lineage (NCBI taxonomy): Eukaryota > Metazoa > Chordata > Testudines > Cheloniidae > Chelonia > Chelonia mydas. The sequence continues at coordinate 13,418,624 of NC_051259.2, read as the reverse complement.
TCCATTCTACCTTTTAACTTTATTGGCATATTTTCATCCCAGAGAATTGGGGTCAGTTCAGGCCATTTGCACCAAGCAACTTTAGTACGATACTGGGCACCTCTCAAGAGGGCACCATCAGCAGCAGCCATTGATTTAAATGCTTTCATGCTTCTTTTGTGCCTATGATATTCTTTATTCCCTCAGGTTTCAGAGTAGCAGCCATGTTAGTCTGTATTCGCAAAAAGAAAAAGGAGTACTTGTGGCACCTTAGAGACGAACAAATTTATTTGAGCATAAGCTTTCGTGAACTACAGCTCACTTCATCGGATGCATTCAGTGGAAAATACAGTGAGGAGATTTATATACATGGAGAACATGAAACAATGGGTGTTACCATACACATTGTAAGGAGAGTGATCACTTAAGATGAGCTATTACCAGCAGGAGAGCGGGGGGAGTGAGGGAGAAGAAAACCTTTTGTAGCGATAATCAAGGTGGGCCATTTCTAGCCGTTGACAAGAACGTCTGAGGAACAGTGGGGGGTGGGGAAATAAACATGGGGAAATAGTTTTACTTTGTGTAATGACCCATCCACTCCCAGTCTCTATTCAAGCCTAAGTTAATTGTATCCAGTTTGCAAATTAATTCCAATTCAGCAGTCTCTTGTTGGAGTCTGTTTTTGAAGTTTTTTTTGCTGAAGAATTGCCACTTTTAGGTCTGTAATCGAGTGACCAGAGAGACAGCCCCCCAACCTGAAGCAAATACTCACCAGCAACCACACACCACACAACAAAACCACTAACCCAGGAACCTATCCTTGCAACAAAGCCCGTTGCCAACTGTGTCCACATAGCTATTCAGGGGACACCATCATAGGGCCTAATCACATCAGCCACACCATCAGAGGCTCGTTCACCTGCACATCTACCAATGTGATATCTGCCATCATGTGACAGCAATGCCCCTCTGCCATGTACATTGGTCAAACTGGACAGTCTCTACGTAAAAGAATAAATGGACACAAATCAGACGTCAAGAATTATAACATTCAAAAACCCAGTCGGAGAACACTTCAATCTCTCTGGTCACTCGATTAGAGACCTAAAAGTGACAATTCTTCAACAAAAAAACTTCAAAAACAGACTCCAATGAGAGACAGTTGAATTGGAATTAATTTGCAAACTGGATACAATTAACTTAGGCTTGAATAGAGACTGGGAGTGGATGGGTCATTACACAAAGTAAAACTATTTCCCCCCTCCCTCCCACAGCCCCGCCCCACTGTTCCTCAGACATTCTTGTCAACTGCTGGAAATGGCCCACCTTGATTATCACTACAAAAGGTTTTCTCCCCCCGCCCCCACTCTCCTGCTGGTAAGAGCTCATCTTAAGTGATCACTCTCCTTACAGTGTGTATGGTAACACCCATTGTTTCATGTTCTCTATGTATATAAACCTCCCCACTGTATTTTCCACTGAATGCATCCGATGAAGTGAGCTGTAGCTCACGAAAGCTTATGCTCAAATAAATTTGTTCGTCTCTAAGGTGCCACAAGTCCTCCTGTTCTTTTTATTCCCTCAGTTATAACCTCAGTGTTCACTCCACACCCAGCCTGCTCAAAACTGTGTTGCCACTGTTCAAAGTTGGCTTGCCGGGTCTCACGTTCATCTGCACATATCATTAAATCATCAGCAAACAGCACATTCCCAGACAGCTGCCTTCATACATTCTCACTTATCACATCCACAACAACTGCAGACAAAAAGGGTCTCATTGCTGGCCCCAGCATTTACTGGAAATTCTGTACTGCAGCCCTATTTAGTTTTGACTACCGCAGTCACTCCAGCATACATATCCTGGATAATACAGACATATCCTTCTGGCAAACCTCTCTCTTGCAAACTTCACCAAAGTTTCTTTTGGTACATAATCATATGACTTCTCCAGGTCCACAAAGACCAGACCCAGTTGCTGTGTCTTTTCTCTGACCTTCTCCATGAGTATTCGTAGTGCAAATATGGCATCAGTTGTGCTTCTTCCCAGGCAAGAATCCATATCGACCGTTCCAAATTTCAACTATTCCACGCAGACACTTTTCAATAATCTTCTCCCATCCTTTCATAACATGATGTGAGCTTAATTGGGCAATAATTAGCACATAGTATCATCTCTATGTTTAAAAATAGGCACCACAAAGCTTTTATATAATCCATCCAGCATTTTCCCTTTCTTAAGAATATCACTGAACAAACTTGTAAGATACTTGATAGCTTCTCTTCACAATCATTTCTCCACATCCAGTGATACTTCATCTGGCCCAAGTGCTTTCGTCTTTTTCATTTTTCTCAGTGCTTCTGCAGCTCTTCCTCCTGTATGCAATCTATCGTGCCCTGGTTCGTCCTTCATTCCTCCCTTTTGTTTTCCTCATTTGTCACTCTTTAAAAATAATCACTCCTAACTTTGGCGATTGGATCTCCATTTGTTTGCAATTACACCGTATTCCTTTATAAAGTGAGCAAACTTGTTCACATCCCCCATCATTTTCTCTCTAGTTAATAAATGGTCCTCTCTCCCTCCTGTCCTTCTAGTCAGTTCTGTAGCTCATCAGAGGTTGTACTTCTAGCTGTGGCAACGCTTCTGTTGGACTCTTTTTTTTGCCTCCACGTATGCCCTCTTATCACAGCTCAAGCCACTGTCCTGCCATTTTTTGAAGGCTACTTTTTTTTCCTCTCTCAACTGATTCTTTAATTTGAGGGTTCCACCATCAAGTATCCCTTCTTATCCTTCTCAGTTCTGGTTTCATCACTCCTAGGACTTCATGTGCCATTTCCAGCAAAGTTGACTTCATTTTGAATCAGTTCTCCTCCATACATCCCTTGGTGTAGTTGGGAAGTCTATGCATTCCTCCTTGTTTGAAGGCTGGTTTCACTCTATGGAATTCTATCTGGATTTTCCATTAGATGGGTGCTATGGGGGCAGAGTTAAGATTATTGCTTGCTGGTCAGCAAGAATTGTCTTTTTATTTCTGCATGTGCATGAACTGACGGGGTAAGGTTGGTGGGTTGGTGTCAGAAATGTGTACATTTCCTTAACTTGTGAATTCCTGATTAGAGAGACAGATACAGGGCCGGGCTCTAGGTTTTTTGCCGCCCCAAGCTCCGAGAGCGCAACGGCCCAAGCAAAAAAAAAAAAAAAAGTGTGGCCGGAAAGCCGCCCCTGGAATTGTGCCGCCCCAAGCATGTGCCTGCTTTGCTGGTGCCTAGAGCTGGTCCTGGATAGACAGACAGATCAGTGTTTGAATATGACACATGGAGGAACTATCTGAGCAGTCAGGATAGCTCAGTACTTTAATACCATTCCCAGACGGTCTGTATCCTAGCCCATTTCAAAGCATGCACAAGATATTCAGCTATTTCCTTGTGACAGGCTCAAGAGCTAGGACAGCCCTGCTGAGCCTGGCAAGCGCTGCACTCGCCTCTCTCTCCTGAGGTGAGCAGATGAGCATTGATTAGAGCAGCCCCTCGGAGCTGTAACAGCTCCGCTGATCATCCTGCTCCACGGGCACCGAACAGAACGGACGTGCAGGCGGGAGAAGCTTTGGCAGAAGGGGCAGAGCTCCCGAGGACCTCAGTTTTTCAGTTCTGATATTCAATTATTTCCACTAGCAAAGAATCTTTATCATTTAATATTGGCTGATGGACTAAAAATTATTAATCAGTGGAGATGCGGGGGGGGCTGTGTTGTGCGGAGGGAAGGGATCCAATTTATATCAGGGGCAATGTGCTTGCAGCCTCAGAATAACTGAGAAGGAGATGTTGACAGTTATCTAGTCCACCTCCTGGCCAGTGCTGAATTGTTCCCTTCTAGTGCCTTGCCCAGTATAATGTTACTACTCTCCTGGGCTGGAGATGCTATTTGCCTTAGAAAGACTATCCCAAAATCTCACTGCCAGACTTTTTTCCTGAATTTCTGGTGCTACGGTGGTTTCCCCATCATGGCTACATTTAGGTGAAAACATTCCAACTTGGGCACCTAAAAGTACTTACTCGTTGGACCGCAGCAGCACCTAGAGGATTAGGGTACCATACCGGCTGGACATGCACGTAAGAGACAGTCCTTGCCCCAGTAGCTGGCAATCCCAAGCAGTTAGGCTCCTTGATTTTTCAAAGCTGCTGATCTGCCCTCATTTGCACTAACTTCACTGTGAGATGCACCTGCACCTACCAGGACTAAATCTCATCCCTTTATTTCTTCCATTGGGAACTCTGCTATTGTGTCTCATCTGTCCTTAGCAAATGATCCCAAATCCTTCAAACCTGCTGCCAAATCCTCTTTGCAGACCCATGCAGTAACTCACAGCTGGGAAGTTCCGTTCCACAGAATGCCAGTTTCACCCTTCTGCCAGCTGTTGTCGGCAGCCACAAGGGCCACTGTAATTATCTAAGGTTTCCTCCTGAAAACCTAACAATAAAACTGACTTGATCTCCCCCACCCCACCCCAAAACCTGGGAAAACTAAATATCCTGCCCCCAGGTACCTTTACCAGGCAATATTACCCCTCGCAAGTGCTGAGTCCAAGGGTTTCAAACAAGGAAAACGTTATTAACAGGAAAAGGGGACAAAGAATAAACTTGGGAAAGCTAGCAATATTAAATCAACACTACCTGTAAAGACCCTCATTGCCCAGGGTGTCTTGGCAACAGTCTTAATCTCAGCCCTCCACTCACAAAGTGAGTGTACAGTAGGCAAATATTCCTACAACAGCCACTTCCCTCATCTCCTGCATACCCGCTTACTGTTTGCTGTCCAGGGTTGGCAAAGTCCACAATTCAGACATGTCCATCTCCAGCCCCTAAGGGAATTGCTGCCTGGTCTGCTTCAGGGGCTCTACCTCCTATCCCAGCAGAAAAAGGGGATTACAGCTTTATTGGAGGACCTTCATCAGAGTTCCTCAACTATGCCACTGCTCTTTGTGGCTTCATCAAAAGTACCTCAGAGCTGCTGCGCATCATGCTGCTTCATCTGTATTGTCCATGGCCTCTTGTTCACAGAAGCTGTCTCTGTACCACTTCTTTGCAAAGTGATCAGGGCATATAAGAATGCAAACAGAGTTCTTCTCAGCACAGACACATTCCTAACAGAAAGTGAGATCTTCCCTCTCTAGCTTTCTTCAGGCACCAATACCCAACCATGCCAGCCTGTCATTTAGCTCACGGTGACCCCTCACCCAGGCACTTCTGATGCAGTTCTCTTGTCCTTCTGTTTCCTGGCAGGGATAATAATGTTTTATTACCCCCAAGCTTAAAAGTTAACTGAATTGTGACCAAAATGCCCCATAACAGAAGTACAAATGAGAGCCAGCCCAATCATGTTTCCCCTTGCTCACCATCAGATGGCAGGACAGAGTTCGCTCCTCCATGGAGTCTCAGCCCATCGCACAGTTCTGGGCTGCTTTTCTCCCTGTTCACCAACAGGTGTCAACAGTGAGCTCTTGACGGTCTACGGCAGGGGTGGGCAAACTATGCTCTGCGCAGCTCCTGGAAGCAGTGGCACATCCCCCTTCCGGCTCCTATGCGTATGGGCAGCCAGGGGGCTCCATACGCTGCCCTGCTCCAGGCATCACCCCCACAGCTCCCATTGGCCAGCAAACAGGACCAATGGGAGCTGCAGGGGTGGCATCTGCGGATGGGGAAGCGCACAGAGCCGCCTGGCCATGCCTCCGCATAGAAGCCAGAGGGGGGACATGCCGCTGCTTCCAGGAGCTCCTTGAGGTAAGCACCACCCAGAGCCTGCACCCCTGATCCCCTCCCATGCCCCAACCCCTTGCCCTAGCCCTCCCTGCCCTCTGAACCCCTCAGTCCCACCTTCCTGCACCCCAGAGCTCACATCCCCAGCCAGAGCCCTCATCCCCCCACCTGCACCCCTGCCCCAGCCAGAGCCTCCTCCCACACCCTGAACTCCTCATTTCTGGCCCCACCCCAGAGCCTGCACCCCCAGCTGGAGCCCTCACACACTCCTGTACCCCCACCAATTTTGTGAGCATTCATGGCCCACCATATAATTTCCATACACAGATGTGGCCCTCGGGCCAAAAGGTTTGCCCACCCCTGCTCTAGGGCATCTGCCCACAGAGCCTAGATCTCCCTTCAGGAGCAGTGCAGGTTGTTTTCAGGTTGGATGTAGAGAGTGTTAGAGCCGAGATCTGTTGTGTGGATCTGAGAACACAACGTTGCCTTAAGGCAAGCTGACCTGACCTTCTCCCTTTGCTTCAGTTTCATCTGATGATTTGGAATCAGACAGACAGCAATTTGCAGCCATTCTAAATCTGTGGCTTCTTGTGAGGGACCCCTGTCCCCAGCCTTTTCACACTCTGTACAAGCATTCACTTTCTAGTCCTTCAGATTGCAAACACAGATTTGCTACAGGCTGGTTTACCCCATCTCCAAATGGTCAGAGATAATCTAGCAGCAGCAGAGATAAGAACTTCCTCCTTAGCCACGTGTGGTGGGGTTTTTTTGTTTGGTTTGACGGGATTTTTTTTAGGTAATTGTTTTAGTATCATAGGCAATTTTTGTTGGGGCGGGAGGTGGGAATTTGATGCTGGAAAGAGGTTAGATCAACATGGCAGGGGAATGTGTGGGCACCACCAGGTCAGCCTGCCCTGACGCCACCCTGTGCCAATGGGCATCAACCCTGACTTGCAGGAACCACCTCTGTTGGTGAGATAAGGGAAGAACCACAAGAATGATTACAGGATTAGAAAACATGCCTTTTAGTGAGAGATTCAAGGAGCTCAGTCTATTTAGCTTAATAACGAGAAGGTAAAGGAGAGGCTTGATTACAGTCTCTAAGTATCTTCATAGGGAACAAACATTTATTAATGGGCTCTTCGGGCTGGCAGACAAAGGCCTAACATGATCCAATGGCTGGAAGTTGAAGCTAGGCAAATTCAGATTGGAAATAAGGTGTACATTTTAGCTCTGGAGGTAATTAACCATTGGAACAATTTACCAAGGGTCGTGGTGGATTCTCTATTACTGACCATTTTTAAAGCAAGTTTGGATGTTTGTCTGAAAGATCTGCTCTGGAGATTTGGGGGAAGTTCTATGGCTGGTGTGATACAGAAGGTCAGACTAGATGACCCCAATGGTCCCTTCTGGTCTTAGAATCTATGAATCTTAGAGGGAAGGTGAGCCTCCATGGTCCATTCATTCCTTGGCTTCTCAGCTGAGGAGACATGCGGAGGCTGCCAATGAGGAGGTCAATTAGCACCTGCTGTGATGGTGGTTTTCCTGATGTGGAATGGGACTCCAATGTACTGAGTTCCTCCTGCTGTGAGATGCTGAGCACTCAACTCTCATTGACTTTGGTATGAGTTGAGGACACTCAGCACCTCTCAGGAGGTGCTCAGCACCTGGCAGGATTAGACACTGTGAGCTAGACCTGCAGCTGGTGTAAATCAACTTTGCTCTGTTGAAGTCAATACAGCTTTGCCATCTTACACCAGCAGAGAAGCTGGCCCACATTCTTTTGTTCATGCTAATGTAATGTGCGGAACCTCCACGCTTACACCTGAATCTTTCCATAAATTGTTGAGCCCCCAGTTATCAAAAATCATAATCTTGTGTTCAAGCCACGGAAACATAATACTTAAGATATCTGATGTTGCACTGTGAGCCTACTATGCTTGCAGACATTTAAAAAAATAAAGAGGTTCCCTCACTCATAATTAATCAGCAAATTACCATATAAATGTCACATTACTTATGGATCCGCAGTTTTCCCATATTTTAAATGTTTGCATTCCTCAAAAGCATGCTTGATACAAACTCAATTCTGATCTGACATGAATTCTAGTCTGAATTCTTCCTGTACCATCAAACATCACTTAGGACATGAACAAGGTTCAGCCCTCCATATCTGTCCTGGTTTGCTCTTTGCATGTACTCTGTGTTAAGTCCCATAAGTTTTCCCTCAATGAATACTGTTTGACGGAGGGATTCCTTCAGTATGCCCCTTTTATGTATTCCTCCTCCTGCCCAATGCTTGATGGTTTTTCTTCACATTCTGCTGATCTGGGAAAGGTGCTGAGACCTTCACAAGACTTTTCTGCTGGGCTTTTCTTCACCTTGGCCACAGCACTTCTTCTTGCTACTCTCCCCGCTGTATGGCGGTGGTCATACTCTTAACGCAACCATTCATGGACCAGGACTCTATTAAGCCAGGCGCTAAACAAACACAGAACAAAACAATGACCCCTGCCCCAAAGAATTTACAATCAAAGTCACTTAATTCCACAGTTTGCCCTCTGAAACATGAGGATTATTGTCTGCCTTCTCTGCTTAGATTGTAATCTCTTTGGGGCAAGGACTGTTTCTTACTATGTATCTGTGCAATGCCCAGAACAATGGGGCCCTGATCTAAAATGGGGTTTAGCGTTGCCAGGTGTTTAGATTTCAACTGAACACCTGGTTAAAAAGGGACCCTCCCCATAGATGCAACTGTAATAATGTTGCATTTTCCCCTCTGCAACTAGTAGATATTAGTGAGATGATATGAGGCGGCTGGGTTGTTTGTTTTGTGGATGTTGTTTTGGCATGGATTTTTCCTGCAGGATGGAACTCTGATATCCAGTAATCCAGAGATTGAGAAGTGCACAGAGAAGGTTAATAATCCAGTGACATCTGAGTTGCATATACTGTAAATAACAAATACATCTTTCCAATAAGCTGCTGAAGGATTTAAAACAGGCTAATTACATAAATATGAAAGGGAAATGGCCCCATTGATTCAGCCCATTACTAAACAGAAAAGCAATTGCATAAAAAGACAGGGGGCAAAACTCTGAAGTGTTTGTTTTTTTTAAAGTTTAGAAAACATAAAACCTTCATTTCTGTTTTAATACCTCCCTCCCCCAGTGAAGGTGACTTTCTCAACCACTTAGTCCCTGCATCTTGTATCTAGTCATGGATATCTAAATTCCCAGGTTTAATTCAGTTCAGTTCAGATGCTTATCCATATTACTTGAATGTACAAATTAGGACACAGAGTTTATTCTCTGGAGACCTGGGTTCTAATCCTGGCTCTACCATGAGACCTTAAATCAGTCATTTTGGCCTAGATCCTCCAAAGTATTTAGGCACCTAACTCCTATTCTTTATTCCCTATTAGGCACCTAATTTGGCAGATCTGGGCCTGTTTCCCCTGCTACCTTTTGCCCGTCTCGTCTAATTAGCTTGTAAGCTCTTTGAGGCAGAGACTTTTTGTCACTACAGGACCTAGCTAACATGAGAAAAAATCCTAGAGAAGACTAGAATTGTGAGAGGATTTTTGAACTTTTTTTGTGCGTGCAAAAAATGCAGATTTGGTGACCCCGAAACAATTAGTTAATTTGTTTCAATTTTGGTTGAAAAAGAAATATCCTAAAATAAAAAAAATTACCTAAAATCCAAAATGTTTCAGTCTGACATTTTTCCTCAATAAAATGTATCTATTTATCAATTTATAACATTTTGTTTTGAAATTTCCTCTAATGTGATATTTTAAAACCCAAAATGTTATTTAAAAAACTCAAAAATTAAATGTTTTGTTCGGCTTGAAACAATTTTTTTTAACCTTTTTGATTTGTTGAAAAATTCACTCTGTTTTCTGGCCAAAACAAAAACAAAACAAAATTTAGTTGCCCGTGAATGAAAAAATCCATTATTCACACAGCCATAGTAAAAATGAGGCAGTCCGTAGTATTAACATAAGCTAGAGGGTTGATCTCAAACCTACACTCCTCCATAATGTTTAACATACCTGCCAACACACATGAAATCTACAATCTTCTCTCCCCAAGGATTTTATCTCATGTTTGTTATCACGTGTTAGTTAACATGAGGTAAGAACACACCTTTTTACCTTTATGTGGATACATCCTTATTGAGGTGAACAGTTTTGACCAGCTATGCTGAGGAGAAACCACCACTTGCCCTGTCTACACTGGGATTTTACAACATATTAACTAACCTGAGGTCAGAACACACTTTTTCCCCTAGAGTGGATGCACCTTTATTCTAAGGGATGTACCTTTACCAGCGACATTAATGTAAAACTGCAACTTACCCTGTCTACTCTGGGATTTTAGAATGTATTAGCTATTGGATGGTAAAAGCATACCCTTTTCCCTAGTATAGACCTGGCCAAAATGGAAGCTGAGTGCCTTTGAAAATCTAGCTCCCGCTGTGGGTGCCAAGCTCTTCTGGAAATTCCAGCCTCCCTCCCTGCTCCCACGAGCTCAGACCTGGGCTGATTTCTTTTCCCTTTTAGCACTTCAGGCTGATTCTGCCAGATGTGTCTCGCTCCTCTCACCTGAAAGGGGAGTCCTTTCTGAGAGGTGATCTCAGCTAACAGCAAGAGCTTCCTGGAGGCTAGAGGATTTGTCTGATATAGAAGAAAGGTGTGAGCTGCTGCCTGCTTAAAAACTGCTGAGGGGAGGAAAATGGGGTGGGGGAAATTCTCCTGATGGCCCACAAAGCCATGCTGTGCCTATAGAGCCAGCAGCACCGAGCCTCTGAATCTGGGTCCACAGGCGCAGGCTAGTGGGGCTCACACTACCACATTAAAAATAGCTACATTTTTAATTTGCATCTGGGGCTGGAGTTTGGGCTCTGAAGCCCACCACATTCTCCAGGTTCAGAGCCTGAGCTCCAGCCTGAGCCTCAGTGGCTACACAACTATTTTTTGCATGGTGGCTTCAGCACCGTGAGCCCTGACCGTGAGACTTGCTGTGGCCGGCTGTGTAGATGTATCCTAGAATTGCTAGGGGAACAAGACACAGAGATTGTACTACTCTACTCTCACCCCAGAGGTCTGTCCAGATCCAAATGCGGGCCCATGGAGGATAGGGAGTGCGTGGGGAAGGTTTCCTTGCCACTTTCATCTCCAGGGCCGTTTAGCTCTCTAGGACAGAGGAACAACTAATTAACCTCTTTCACAGCAGTGAAGGGGTTGTTCTGAGAGCTGTGTGAAATGTTCAGTTCTACAGTGAAAAGTACATGAAAGCCAATTTATAAGAGTCAATGACACTTTGGGAAGCAGACTGGCTTAGCTGCTGCAACATCATAAATAACCAGGAACAAGAACCGTTATGCCTCCAGGTTCAGACTTCCTTCCCTCCAAATGCCCAAAACACTGGTTGAAAGTCACATATCTCAGTCTGGTGTATGGACTCAGCTTTGTGCAATTGCTGGAGGTGGAACCACAATGGAAATTATTTCTCTGTGTGTATAGTAGACCGTGGACTCACCGGTGTGGCACCTCCTGCTGGTCATCTGGGAATTAGCTCTTTTCCAGCCCTCAGAGCACCCTCTGCTGGCCGGAGTCTTGCCTGCCTCAGGCACCCATGTCCCTCCCAGACCCCAGTGCCCTTTACCTCAGGGTTCTGCCCTACGGCAGTCCCCACACTCTGGGTCTCCCCTCCCAGGGGAACCCCATCCCCCCTATGCCCATCTTGCCTCAGTGGCTACTACCAGTCATCATCTAGCCCCCTCTCTGCAGTCTGTAATGGCCACTCATCACTGGAAGGGGGTTGGACCAGCTGCTACTGCCTATCACCAGGCTACACTTCTGCAGCCCCAGTACCTCTTTGGGCCTTGGACAAGGCCTCAGCCTGGGGAGTTGCCAGGCTGGACCTGGACCTTCTCTGCTTCAGGTACCCTATTCCCAGGCAGCCAGGTCCTTCTCCCTCCAAGGCTAGAGAAAGACTGACCCAGCTCCTCCCTGAGCCCCTATAACAAGGCCAGGTGTGGCCTGATTGGGGCGTGGCCCCAGCTGTGGCTGCTTCCCCAATCAGCCTAGCTTTTTCCACCAGAGCAGGGTAACTGCCCCGCTACAGTGTGCTTGTTCTTATTGGACCTTAATTGCATGTGTGTGCACGTGGGTGCATGTGCGCACTAGCAACTATGCTGTGGTGGGGTATATGCCCCCACTCTGGCACTGAAGGGGTTAATTCGGACTGGCGAGCTCAATTAAGGCCCCAGCAGGGTGGGCCAGGCCCAACGGAAGATGAAGGCCAGCTGGGAGAGGAGCTGGGTGGTGAAGAGAAAAGAAGGATGCCCTGGTCAGAAGGGGACTGCAGGGAAAGAGCTCTGCAGTCCCTCTCTGGTTGCTAGGGAGTGAGGGAAGGGCCTAGAGAGAGGCAGATGTACAGTGAGCCATGCGTAGGGTTGTGGGAAAGGGCCTGAAGGAAGGCCAAGGTAGGAAGAAGTCCAGAGAGGCTGCAAGGAGTCTGAGGGAGCAGGCCTTAGCTACTTGCTACAGGTCCCTGGCTAGGAACCCACAGGACAGGGAGGTTCTGGGTTCCCCTATTGGCCACCAGGAAGGTTGTGTGGAAACACCCCGACACCCAGGAGGAGAAGGACTATTGACTTTGGAGATGGGCCTCCGAGGAGAAAGCCCCGGGAGGCGTCGCACCACACAGGAGCAGGGCGACCCCTGCAGAGCCTGGAAAGGGGTGAAGAGCCTGCAGAAGAGTGAGGGGTGATGTTTATTTGAGTTTAGTGGATTAGACTCCTTGTTCACCCCAGAAGGGGAGGGACTTTAAAGTGACCCGGTCAGAGGGCCACACTGCAAAAAGAGGTGGACCGCTGTAGGACTGGAGTAACCATCAGCAGGGGGCGCTAGAGAGGAAAGAGCTGCTATGCCACATCCAGCCATGAGGGGGCACTTCAGCGGTGAGTCAATTCCTCCACATATGTATATAAAATACTTAAAAATGTGTGAAGATATTTGTATATGTTGCATTATCCCTTCCTGACTTCTCTCTCCCAGGCAGACTGTGTGCTGCTCTTCTCATGTAGGTACAGACAGCTTGTATTTAACAATTCAGTTGTTTTTTATTTAAACATTACATTACACGGCCAAGACAAGTTGCTGCAAATTGCCCTAGCCCCAGTCTTTTCTGACCCTCTGCAGACCAGGAGCCTGCCTTCCACAATGGCCTCTGCTCCTAAACCCCACCGCCGCTCAGAAAGCTAGTGCAGAATGGATAAAGAGGGGTGCCGTGGTAGTGTCACATTACAATATGGATTCAGGATATTTCAACCAGGAATGACTGAGGGTGGGGGGATAGGAGAAGAATAAATTGGGGTCCTCAGATTTCACAGAAAACCATCTTGCAAAGATCCAAAAGCCAGGAAAGATTCATTAAAGCAAAAAAAAGTGTGCACAAAATGGCACATTCTTTTTTTAAGCAGCTGTAATAAAAAAAAAATTGCACTGAAGTAGTAAAAGCAAGAAAAAGAAGGGGAACTGGAGTAATAAAAATGCATGGACCCGATTCTCACTTGCACCATTCCACGCCTATGCAACTCCACTGATTTCGGTCAATACACTCCTGATTTACACCGGTAAAATGAGAGGAGTACCTGACCCCAGACTGTTGCTGCGCAGCATGTGGTCTCAAAGGATGGCAAAGACATTTCTCTTGGAAGTGGTAGAAGCTAACATGAGGACAAAAATAACCTTGCAACTCAGAATCTTTGTGTGGTTTCCATTCTTGATGCTATTGTTACAGCCTTTTAATTATTGGGAAGAAAGCTGGAATGGTCCTTTTGTGGGAAGAGTGCGTGGTTAGCGCCATTTGTGTACATTATAAGCAATCTCAAATCTATTGTAGAAATTTCCCTTTCAGATGAAAGAGTGGGTAGTGGGAACAGTCAGAGCTTTGTGTGTGTCTTTTCCTTTCCTGCTATTTGATGGTTTGTGACTGACAGGGGCACTGCCATTGTTGTTCAGAGAGCCGTTAACATGGGGAATTGTGCATTCGCTTCCCCGTCTGCATTCTGCTGCCTCTCTTGACCCTGCTGGTGGTGTTTGTTGCCCCATGATGTTGCTTGGATTCAGTATTCTGCCCCTCCTGGAGTAAATTTCATCATACCCACCCCGCTGGCTTTTGGGCGTGGGGCCTCTCATTTGTAGATCCAGGGAGCTCTGTGGGCAAGACAATGCAACTCCCAGCAGACATGGAGCTCAGTCAGGGGCAAGAAAGAAGCTTCTGTCCTAGGAAGGTTATTCCCTAACTGTCCTTTATGAGGGCTTCATATAACTGGTGCTGGTCACAGTGAAAGGCGGGCTACTGGACTAGATGGACCATTGGTCGATCCCAGTATGGCAGTTCCTGTGTTCCCATTGGTCAAACCATTGACAATGTGTTGGTAAGCTTCCATTGGCTCAGCAACGGGGAAAGCCACTTGGAGAGGAGTCAGTCACAGCCCCATTTTCAGGCAGCACAATATGGCAGAATCTAGCCCAAAGCAGGCAGCTGAGAATTTCACTAGTGTAATGGAGCATTCAACTAGTGTAAAGCGCCCTCCTACATTAACTGATCCCTCCACCCTCGAGTAGGGGGTAGGCAGAGCGTGCCTGCACTACACCAGCCCACAACTGCCATAAGACTCCATGGCATAGATTTGGGACTGCTCTAACTTACATGAAGGGGTCAAGGTTGGCACAGATGCCCCTAGAAAATCAAGCAGGTGAAACTTCCCCTCCCCCATGCTTCAAGAGCATCTAATCCAATGTCTTTCTACCACTTCAGCTTGATGATTCTTTATTTCTGAGGTAAATAATAAAAGTGAGGGGGTGCTGGATTGGTGAAGGGTGGAAGTAACTCTGGAGCTGAAATGAATACCATCTTTTTGTAATGAGTCCTGTGGCACCTTACAGACACATGTGGCACTAACAGACGTATTGGAGCATAAGCTTTCGTGGGTGAATACGTGTCTGGATATTTCCACTCCATGCATCCGACGAAGTGGGTATTCACCCACGAAAGCTTATGCTCCAATACGTCTGTTAGTCTATAAGGTGCCACAGGACTCTTTGCTGCTTTTACAGATCCAGACTAACACAGCTACCCCTCTGATACTTGACATCCTTTTGTAATGAGAGTTACGAGCTAAATAGCACATGCATGGACCCACATTAAAGTTAGGATCAGAGCCTGATCCAGTCATGAAGGAAAAGCGGGCCAGACACAAATTGCCAGAAGAATGAAACTTTGATTTTCCTGTCAACCTGTGTGCACTGTGCTTCTGGCTCCCTGCTGATAAGCTTGTTCTAATGGCAATTGGATACAAAGCTATATTGACCGACTTCTCAAGGCTGCGTGTCTGAATGGGACAGCTTCACGCTCCCCAAGTTTTATGTCTTGAAGTTGTCAGAAGCAGAGGGGGGGGGGATTATAATATTCATTCCTCTGGCTTATCCAGCATGCACACTGCACCTTCTGCAAATATCAGCATCTTGGAGCGCTCGTGAGAAAGGCAGAGGCAAAAGAAAGAGACCCAGATAAATCAGCAGGGTCTGTATGGTTTTATCACTGGTGACAACAGAGACTGAATGGGGCTTTGTTTAAAACAGAGAAAAGGAGGAACTCGTCAGCAGCAACCAGCCTTCACCGGGACCTAGGTGAACAATAGAATGGGAAGTAGACAGCTCACGCTGTCTAGCCTCCTTCTCTAGTCCCTTTTCTCTCTGCTTCTTTCCTCTGTTTTAACTCCCTCTTACCCTCTTCCTCTCTCCATTTGTATTCATTATTTATTATTATTATTATTATTATTTCCATAACCCCTAGGAGCCCAGTGATGGACCAACACCCCCATTACATAAGAATATAAGAACAACCATAATGGGTCAAACCAATGGTCCGTCTAGCCCAGTATCCTGTCTTCTGACTGTGGCCAATCATAGAATCATAGAAGATTAGGGTTGGAAGAGACCTCAGGAGGTCATCTAGTCCAACCCCCTGCTCAAAGCAGGATCAACATCAACTAAATCATCCCAGCCAGGGCTTTGTCAAGCCAGGCTATAACCTCTAAGGATGGAGATTCCACCACCTCCCTAGGTAACCCATTCCAGTGCTTCACCACTGTCCTAGTGAAATAACATTTCCTAATATCCAACCTAGACCTCCCTAACTGCAACTTAGAATCATAGAATATCAGGGTTGGAAGGGACCTCAGGAGATCATCTAGTCCAACCCTCTGCTCAAAGCAGGACCAATCCTCAATTTTGCCCCAGATCCCTAAATGGCTCCCTCAAGGATTGAACTCGAGACCATCGCTCATTGTTCTGTCATCTGCCACCACTGAGAACACCCGAGCTCCATCCTCATTGGAACCCCCCTTCAGGTAGTTGAAGGCTGCTATCAAAGCCCCCCTCACTCTTCTCTTCTGAAGACTAAATAAGGCCAGTTCAGCCTCTCCTCATAAGTCATGTGCCCCAGCCTCCTGATCATTTTCATTGCCCTCCGCTGGACTCTTTCCAATTTGTCCACATCCTTTCTGTAGTAGGGGGTCCAAAACTGGAGACAGTACTCCAGATGTGGCCTCACCAGTGCCAGATAGAGGGGAATAATCACCTCCCTCAATCTGCTGGCAATGCTCCTACTAATGAAGCCCAGTATGCCCTTAGCCTTCTTGGCAACAAGGGCACACTGCTGACTCATATCCAGCTTCTTGTCCACTGTAATCCCCAGGTCCTTTTCTGCAGAACTGCTGCTTAGCGGTGCATGGGATTCTTCCATCCTAAATGCAGGACTCTGCACTTGTCCATGTTGAACCCCACCAGATTTCTTTTGGCCCAATCCTCCAATTTGTCTAGGTCACTCTGGACCCTATCCCTACCTTCCAGCATATCTACCTCTCCCCCAGCTTCGTGTCATCTGCGAACTTGCTGAGGGTGTAATTAATCCCATCATCCAGATCATTGATAAGTGATGTTGAACAAAACCGGCCTCAGGACCAACCCCTGGGACATTCCGCTTGATACCGGCTGCCAACTAGATATGGAGCCATTTATCACTACCTGTTTAGCCTGATGATCTAGCCAGCTTTCTATCCACCTTATAGTCCATTCATCCAATCCATACTTTTTTTAACTTGCTGGCAAGAATACTGTGGGAGACCATATCAAAAGCTTTGCTAAAGTCAAGATATATCACATCCAGTGCTTTCCCCATATCCACAGAGGTAGTTATCTCATCATAGAAGGCAATCAGGTTGGTCAGGCATGACTTGCCTTTGGTGAATGTTGACTGTTCCTGATCCCTTCCTCTCCTCCAAGTGCTTCAAAATGGATTCTTTGAGGACCTGCTTCATGATTTTTCCAGGGACTGAGGTGAGGCTGACCAGTCTGTAGTTCCCCGAGTTCTCTTTCTTCCCTTTTTTAAATATGGGCACTATATTGTCCTTTTTCCAATTGTCCGGGACCTCCCCCAATTGCCATGAATTTTCAGAGATAATGGCCAATAGCTCTGCAATCACATTAGCCAACTCCCTCAGCACCCTTGGATGCATTAGATATGAACCCATGGACTTGTGCATGTCCAGCTTTTCTAAATAGTCCTTAACCTGTTCTTTCACCACTGAGGGCTGCTCTCCTCCTCCCCATACTGTGTTGCCCAATGGAGCAGTCTGGGAGCTGTCCACTACTCAGCTGTGAGAGCCGGCACCAAGGGCCGTCAATACAGAAAAACCACATTCATGAGAAGAAGAGAAAACAATGCCTGGAACTCAGGGCCCCTTTACAGCAACTCAAGTTGGGCACCCAAAAATTGAGGCATCTCTCCAAGGGCTATGAACAGTGCACTGCCAGCAGTTTCAGGTGACCCCAAAGGTCTTTCTGGATGACAGAGAAAATATATAAAAACAATATGAGTTCCTACACACATGTTAAAAGATCACCAGAGGTCACCCATCAGTCTTATGGGACCCCAGCAGGACCAAGTCTTTCCAACCCTTCCACAAGGAGTGGGCACCCCGGGCCTGAAGGTCCTGTCTGTTTTCTGGATCAGAAAGAAGGCTCTGAGTCGGTTTAAACTCAGGCTATTTATCCAAAAGACCTTTCTTTGTCTCCTAGTATCTGGAAAACCCAGGATATGCAAATCACTCCATGCATGGTGTCTCTCTAGCATTGTTTAGTCTCGGTGATTTGCCTTAATCTCTCCCTTCTCTTCCCCCATGTTTAATTGCTGTAGGACCTGTGGTAACTCTCCCCTCTGGAGTTGCATACCACACCTGGATGACAATGATATGTACACTTAGGACGATATGGTCCCCAATGACATTGTATGTGGTTGCAATAATTGTCACCACCCTAAATGACAGCATTTGATTTAAAGTCTTCACTTCACTTCAGGATCTATATGTGGCACGAGCCATCTGGGTAGGCTCTTGGGAAGTGGGCCAGCCTATCAGACCACAGTATGCAAATTGCCCACTTTTCACAGTGCCTCATTCCTGGAGAAGATCAGAGACAGATTAAACAGATCAGGGCATGGGTTATCAGAGTTGCAAATGCAAGAACAAGAGAGCCCAGTTCTGTGAAGTGCTGAACCCCTTATCATACCTCTCTCCTTACCTGACCCCACAGAAGATGCTAGGCATCTTACTTTTATTACTGCTCATATTACAGCAGTCCATAGGCACCCCGACTGAGAGGGTGCCCCTGTTGTGCTAGGTGCTGCACATACACAAAGTGAGATACACTCCCTGACTCAAACAGTTTACAATCTAATGAGCATGGGGGAAATGAAGGATTACAACCTCCATTTTGCAACTGGTGCACAAAAAAGATTAAGGCTGGGGACGGGGAGCGAGGCACTGAACTCAATAGAAATCAGGTCCCTTAGGTCTCAGTGTTAATGACTTACTTGAGTTAACACAAGGAATTTCTGGCAGAGCTAGGGTCTAAGCCCAGATCTCACAAGTACTAGTCTGGGCTTTACCACAAAACCATCTCTTTGCCTGACAGAATCCAGCTGTTATAAAATGGAGGCCTTTAAACCAGTGCAAATTTCAGAGGCAGGATTTGTAAATGGAAAATGCTTCCATTCGAGTTGATTAGCCTGAATTGTGTGTTCTATCCTCAGCTGTTTCCTCTAAATCCATCTTTTTGTTAACCCATGGGGAGGAAAAAGCCCCAGTAAATCCACTGTAACATATGTAAATCCACCTCCTGACTTCTCAATCAGCAAAATGTGTTAGCTCAGCTCTGAGCTTTAAAGCATTGATTTCAAAATCAGAACTTTGTTTTATATCAGTGTTCAAAATTTGCTGACAGTTTTTATTAATCAAAACAGAGCGTCTTCCACTCAGGCTCTGGCTAATGCAAATGCCCATAAATCCAGTTTTTAACAGATGCACTTAATAGCAGGCTTGTTGCTCCCATTGAAGTTAATAGGAATGGGATGGAGCCCTGTGCTTTTGCACACTGCAGCACGTTTTCCCACACAGCTCTGGGTTCTGGCAGGCTTCAGTGCATCATGGTTATAAACAATGCAGGAGTTGATGTAAAACAGGGAACATGATACCTCTGAGATGCACCCTGTGCACCAATTTCAGGTAAATCGGTGTAGACTCTTTGAGGTCACTGAAGCTATCCTGACTTACACCGGTGGAGGACTAGCTCTGTGAGCATGGCACCAGATAGCACTTTAAGCACAGGAATTTTTAAGAGTGTGGCTATTACCCCTGGTACTAATGAATTACAAATAATTCCTCCAGGAAGCACCCATCGCTCACTAAATCTGTCCCAAGGAGATGCTTCTAACTAGTGAGGTTTAAAGGGTCAGCTATTTTTAAAAAATATTTTATTCCTAATAAGCTAAAGGGACACAGGAATTTCCCATTTGCCTCATTAGCAAATATTACCCAGTTTTTCTTTTACAGTGTAGCTGGGAGAGAGGAAGAATATAAAATAAACACCTGGCAGGAATGCATAATCTGCATAAATTCAAATGGTTATATTCTCAACAAGAACAGGAGTACTTGTGTCACCTTAGAGACTAACAAATTTATTAGAGCATAAGCTTTTGTGGGCTACAGCCCACTTCATCGGATGCATAGAATGGAACATATAGTAAGAAGAAATATATATACATACAGATAAGTTGGAAGTTGCCATACAAACTGTGAGAGGCTAATTAGTTAAGATGAGCTATTATCAGCAGGAGAAAAAAAAACTTTTGTAGTGATAATCAAGATGGCCCATTTAGACAGTTGACAAGAAGGTGTGAGGATACTTAACAATGGGAAATAGATTCAATATGTGTAATGAGCCAGCCACTCCCAGTCTCTATTCAAACCCAAGTTACTGGTATCTACTTTGCATATTAATTCAAGCTCAGCAGTTTCTCCTTGGAGTCTGTTTTTGAAGCTTTTCTGTTGCAACATTGCCACCCCTTAAATCTTTTACTGAGTGACCAGAGAGGTTGATGTGTTCTCCTACTGGTTTTTGAATGTTATGATTCCTGATGTCAGATTTGTGTCCATTGATTCTTTTGCGTAAAGACTGTCTGGTTTGGCCAATGTACATGGCAGAGGGGCATTGCTGGCACATGATGGCATATATCACATTGGTAGATGTGCAGGTGAACGAGCCCCTGATGGGGTGACTAACGTGATTCGGTCCTATGATGGTGTCACTTGAATACATATGTGGACACAGTTGTCATCGGGCTTTGTTGCAAGGACAGGTTCCTGGGTTAGTGTTTTTGTTGTGTGGTGTGTGGTTGCTGGTGAGTATTTGCTTCAGGTTCGGGGGCTGTCTGTAAGCGAGGACTGGTCTGTCTCCCAAGATCAAAGGGACTAGGGCCTAAGTGAGTTCACGTCAATCAACCCTTGTGAATGCTGAAGAAACTCAGGGATTCATTGATCTGATACACTGTCCCACTTTTTCCTTCAGCTGAAAGAGGACAGGCAGGAAAAAGAGAGTGATTTGCAAGACAAGTATGAAATCTCTGTCCAAGCATGGAGCATAACAGAAGGAAAAGAGAAGGCGAGTTCTGGTCAGGCAGCAGTTCTCAGCTCCCTGTGCTGAATGATCATTTCACATTCAGAGCACTTCTGATTAAGAGACAGCCATAACTTGTGCTGATCATGTATACGAGAGAACGTGAACGGACTCGTCTCAGAGGCTGAGGAACCTGGTGTTAACCTTGATGGAACAGACCCACTGGCCCATGACATCTCCACCAGCAGCTAAATGCAGCCAGGATGCTTTGGAGGAAGGTGGGACACCATTTTCATGCACCTGATGCTCTGAGGATGCCATGAGCCCAACGGCAGGGGAATGATGGAATCCCATGAGTTGGAGTGGACCCCTGACCCACAGAGTGGGAAGTAGAGCCAACGTGGAATGGTATCCCCCTTCCTCGAGTCCATGCAAGTACTGCTGAGCATAGTTGGACATTCAAGGTTGTATCAGGCAGAGAGCCAGCAAGCTGAAGCTAACGTATGCAGCATTCCCCTCTCCAATCACTTGCAGATATGTGCGTCGAGGTTAAGGTTGTAGAGGAGTTTTTTAACTACAAGCTAGGGGAAAGCCGACAGATGCGGAGGAGCACGTGGTTCAGGCAGACATGTCCCTTAGGGGAGGATTTATTTAAAAGGGGTGGTAAAGAGAAGAAGATTGAAGTGGGTAAAATACAGGTAGGAATTGAAGAGATATAAAGATGGATAGAAATGCCATGCTTTAATAATAAAAGTATAGCAATAAGAATATACTACAGAGCACCGGAGTGTGATGGTGATCGTGAAATGCTCTGGGAGATTAAAGAGACTACAATAACAGAAAACCCAAAAATAATGGGGGATTTCAATTATCCTCATATTGACCAGGAACATGTCACTTGAGGACAGGATGCAGAGATAAAGTTTCTAGACACCACTAATGACTGCTTCTTGGAGCAGTTAGTCCTGGAACCCACAAGGGAAGAGGCCATTCTTGATTTAGTCCTCAGTGGTACACAGGATCTGGTCTAAGAGGTGAATCTACCTGAGCCACTCGGTAATAATGACCATAATGTAATTAAATTTAACAACCTTGTAGGGCAGATAATACCAAAGAAACCCACCACAGTAGCATTTAACTTCAAAAAGAGGAACAACGCAAAAGTGAGGAAGCTAGTTAAACGGAATTTAAAAGGAACAATCACAACAGTGAAATGCCTGCAAACTACATGGAAACGTCAAAACCACCGCAATAGAGGCTCAAGCTATAGTAAACCCCAATTAAAAAAACATAGTAAGAGGACAAAATAATGCCACCATGGCTAAACAGAGTAAAAGAGGTGGTTAGAGACAAAGACATCTTTTAAACATTGGAATTCAAACCCTACCAAAGAAAATAGAAGGGAGTGTAAACTCTGGCAAGTCAAGTGTAAAAGTATAACTAGGCAGCCCCGCCTCCTCTCCCCCCCCCCCAAAAAAAAATTTTTTTTGAAGAAGAACTAGCAAAAGACACAAACTTTTTTTTTAAGTACACCAGAAACAGGAAGCCTGCCAAACAGTCAGGGGGCAACTGGATGATCAAGCTAAATGAATTCTTGGGAACAAAAGGCAGAAGAGAATGCAGAGTTTGACAGCATGGTTATGAAGAGCTGGTGGGGAAATGATTGGGTTTTTTCCCCAGGATAAAAATAAACATTTTAATTGTTTCCGCTTCTCCCCCCCCCCCCCCCCACAATTTTTTTGGCAGGTTTCACTGAAAACATGGAAATTTTGAATGAAGTTGGATTTTTTTTTTCAATAAACATCCATTTTGTAAAAAACACCATTTCCTGTTGAAAAAAATAATTTGGACAGTTCTACAGTTATGGTGTTTTTTCACACACAAAAACAATCTTATATATTTAGCTTTTTGTTTAGAGCAAGAAAAACAGCAGCAAGAAAGAACGAAAGTAAAGTTCCAGGAGAGAGCTCAGTGTGTGTTTCTCTTGTGTAAAATGGCTACTGAATTATGCACAGAGGGACAGTTCTTAGAAATTTAAGGGCATAGAATGGAGAAAATTAAAGGCTTTACAGTTTCATAGCTAAATTGCATCCCGACAAGGACCACAGGAGATCTACCACATAACTCAAAGGTTATTAGGTCTGTCAGATAAAATCAAATGGGAGTGAGTTCTACAGGTTAATTACACATTATATAAAGAAATAAAGATTTGTCTGAATATGTAAGATTTTTCTGCAAGGTGGTTGTGGGCTAGGCAGGTAAACTTTTCCAACCATAAAACATTGACTTAATTCAGTCTGGGCAAAACAGATCAGATCTAAAGGGATGCATCTTAACTATTCTGTACTGGTACTGAATAAAAAATACACAATGAACAAAATTCATCCCTGGTGTAAATCCAGTCCTCTGTGGAATTACACCAAGGAAAGTTAATTTGGCCCAAATTATCTGAGAGAAATCAAACTTATAAGGCGTGTATTTAAACTTTATTTAAACTGACTGCAAACTAAAATACTATAGTTCAAAGTATTCAAAAATGTTACATGTATGTTACTGGTAGAGCCAGGCAAATAATGGATTTTTTTGTTTGCTGCCATTTACAAAAAATTGAAGTCAGAAAAACCAGACAATCAACACAAAACCAACCTTTTTGGGGGGGAGGGGGGTGATTTTCAGTAAATTGAAAGGTTGAAAAAAATCATTTTGGGTCAAACGAAACATTTCATTTCAAAAATTAAATTACAGGAAATTTGAAAACCAAAAGCAATTTCAAATGGAAAAATCCAAATGTTTCATTTTGAAAAAGCTGAAACAAAACATTTCAACTTTTTTGGATTTTGTTTTGTTTTTCAATACAAATAATACGTCAAAACCTACATGAATTTATGAAATGTTTTGGTGTCATTGAATCTGCAGTTTTTACTAGGAAAAAGTTTTGGCTGAAAAATTTTGCCTGCATTAGGTACCAGCTCCCTTTCTTCTTCTGGGATTCCTATCCCAGTTTTCATCTTCTCTGTGTTATAACTATTGATTGTGTGATTGTAGCAACTACAACTTCAAGCAAAGTTAGAGCCCCATTGCGCTACACGCTATATAAAACACATAACGAGAGACAGTCGCTGCCCCAAAGAACTACATTCTAAATAGACAAGACAGAGGCACAGAGAGATGTGACTTGACCAAGGTCACACAGCAGGTCAGTAGCAGAGCCAGGAATAGTTCCCACATCTCCTGAGCCCCAAGTCAGTATTCTCTCAACTAGCCCAGTGTTTCTCAGCCTTTTCATGTTGGCATCCTGTCACAGGGTCCACTCACCACAATGGCGCCTCCTGCTGGCCGTCCTGGGGATTAGCTCTGCCAGTTGGTGCACCCTCTTCATGTGGTGCCTCTCCTGTCATCCTCTCACCTTGCAGACCCGCCTCACTCCAGGAACTGCAGCATTCTCTTCATCACTTGGCCCTTTGGCTGTGTCACCATCTGTGTTTTCCCCCTTCTGGAGTTACCCCAAAGTCTGTCTATTGCAAACAGTCCCAGGCAGTCTTCTCCTGTACTGCCCTGATGATGCCACTTCCCCAGTAGCCTGTAGGGGAACCCAGGCTCATTCTCTTCTCCGGGTTCCAGTCCAGAGACCCTCGGCTCAGCAGTTCTGGGCTCTACCCTCTCAGCCCTCAATACTTCTGGAGTACTAGCTCCAACCCAGCTTTGTCCTCCCCCTTCTCCGGGAGCGACTGCCCTTTCCCCACAGCCCTGTCTGTTCTCAGCTCCTGGGCTTTCTACGCCCCGCCTATTCTTGCCCAGCTGAACCTCCTTTAATCAACTACCTGCTCCCTGGCTACTCCTCCAAGCGCAGCCTGGACAGTTAATTGGCCTGCCTGGCCACCTTAACCCCATCTAATCCTGTGTGAGGTGAACACCCCATTACACAGCCCCTCATTTGAAGTCAAAAATGTTCACGACCCCCTTACATTTACTGCAGAAGTCCGAGTAACAAAGGTATTGATGACCTCACTGCTAAGCCTATGTCATTTCTTTGTGTGTGAGCTTGGAGAGGTTGACAGAATATTTGACCTTGAAGGGTCAAGGTGAGCCGGGAGTGCAGGAACGAGATGTTGTTTGCTTTAGACATCAATAAAATTTTCAACATCTTGTGACCCCCCTCCCCCCCCCAAATTGTTATTCATGACCCCCTTGTTCTAGGCCCCACCCCTTCCACTCTATTGATTGGCAGCTCACACTTCTCTGTAAATCAAGGTGTCTCTCACATCTCCAGTCCTTCCGTCTTTCATAGCAACTTAACTTTGCTACCCACCTTAGGACTGGTCCGAAGCCAAATGAAGTCAGTGGAGAGACTCTGACTTCTAATGGGCTTTGGATCAGGGCCTTAGTCCATTTCCCCCATGTACATTCTCAGATTCCTTTTCCTTGTCTCTACTGAGCTCTCTCCTTTCTTCCCAGTCCTGCTGTTCCTTCCTTCCATAGAAGTAGCAAACAGAAGAAACACAAAGCTATCACTACTGCAGGACCCAGGGAGTGAGATTTGTAGAAGCAACAGAGGAAAGCAGTGAAGGCTCTTTGTCTTTTTAAGTGCATGTGCCAATTAGAAGGTGGGAGCTGCAAGTTTAACGAGGGCCCAGGAGTAAGAGCTGACTATCAGCACTAGAATCGGCTGAGTGTTAGTGCATTACAGCTCACCGGGAGCACTGACTGCTTTTACATACCATCTCTCATCCTAAATTACATGAAAATTAAACCCACTTTAGGACACTTGAATAACGAGAAGCACCAGGACGGGGGGAGGGGAATCATCTCTGAAAGGAAAAGATGTTTTAATAAAATTTTAATGCTCTATTAATTTTAGGCTCTCTGTTCATGTTCAACAGGTGGGGGCACAACCCCCAGCAGGGTCATGAGGCAATCGGGGTTGCAAGGTGCTGAAAGTTTTATTATCATCCAAACGAGGCATTATGCATTCATAATACACCTAGCCTCAGCAGAAGGAAAGAAACCCATGGAAGTGAATGTCTATTAACGAGGCTCACAGCATGGTATATATTCATGATGAACTGCAGTGTGTCATTCCATCCACTCCCCGCTCTCCCTCTCTCTCACCCTTTCATTTCCAGCCAAACCACAGCCTTGCCTTTCTCTGGCATTGCTTTCCACATTTTTGCCCTATAATGACTGACTGGCAGGAACAACAAAAGCTTCCTGAAAGTGGGGGGGACCATCGGTGGGGGGGACCCTGTGCCTCACCTTCACTCCAAGACTTCCCCTCACACCGCCCTTGCTCCCTGAGTTCCAGGAGCCAACACCATTGCTCCCCGTACCCCAAATCATGAGATTTTAAAAGATAACAAATGTTGGGTTCTTGTATTTGTCTTCTGGGATTTGAGCAAATCTATTTTCAAGCTTTTCTCTGCAACCATCAGAGACAGAAACATTTTTCTTTTTCTTTTTTTTTTTTAACAAAAGCTGAGAGTCTCCCATAATCCCATGATTCCAGGAGCTGGGGCTTTAAGAAAAAAACACCAAACACTGCACCTCTAATTTCTGTTGTACTTTCTGTTGCCACTGCCAATTATGACTCTCTTTGCCTGTATGCTAGGTGGAGGGCATCACCTCTTTTAAGATTGGCCATCATGTAGCCATCAAGATGGGAATTACTTTTGGTCACTGTTGATCTGGACTGGACTCATACCGGCTGTGAAAAGCTCCATAGCTTGTTCTTTGCACTGTCAGAGGTGGAGCCCAGCCCATAGGAAGTATTTACCGGTTCAGCTCCAAAGGCAGAAAATGTTATTACAATGTAATGCTATCCAGAAAACTCATCACAGAATGACACCTTGACAATTATTGTTTATATTACCGCAATCAGGACTTTGTGTGAGGTGCTGCAACGGAGTGAGACAGGACCCTCCTCCGAGGAGTTTACAATCTGACGCTAATTGTTCCATGTTTCAGAGTAGCAGCCGTGTTAGTCTGTATCCGCAAAAAGAAAAGGAGTACTTGTGGCACCTTAGAGACTAACAAATTTATTTGAGCATAAGCTTTCGTGATCTACCGCTCAGCTGTAGCTCATGAAAGCTTATGCTCAAATAAATTTGTTAGTCTCTAAGGTGCCACAAGTACTCCTTTTCTAATTGTTCCATGTTGCTCCTCCCTATCACCTCCTTGAGCCTCCTAAACAGAGAATAAATGTGGCATATTTTCAGAGAGGATGAGGGTGGGGAAGAAGAGACGGGGGTTTCCCTGTCAAAAACCTTTTTGAACTAATATCTGGGGCGGGGGGAGGACATATGCAAAAGCATCGTCTTGCACTTAATCATAGGCACTAGGATAATGCATCTATGATTACCTAGCCGGAAAAACTTCCACTCTGTTCTATCTTCCTTTTGTTATGACTTGGACAATTTTCAAGTGTTAATAGGTAAAGCTGAGTTTTCAATAGCTCTGTCTGCATGGAAACAAAGAAAGCTCTTCTCGGAATTATTAAAGTCCCACTAGTTCTCAGATGGAGGTGGGAGTTGCCATTATTGGTTCTTGACATTGTCTACTAGCACGGTACTGGAAAAGCAAAGTACGTTTGCATTTATCAGGGTCAGAGGCTTTTGACATGATGGATTGGACAGCTCAGGGGAGCTGTTGAGGCTCACTGGGATGCTCACTTGTAGATTATGCACCCGAATCCATATAAGGTTACCCGTAGCTGAAACTTGTGGCTGTCTTGTGTTTGTTTGTCTGTGTGGAACAAAGTGGGCTAGTATCATAGGGGGAGCCCCACCTGAAGCAACTTCCTGCAGCAGGCTATGGCAGAACAAGAATACCTGCCTCAGTTTCTCCCTTCCCAATCACTTCACTTCTGGCTTGCTTGCTTAAACAATGCCCCTCCTTTGGGCAGGTTTATTATCAAGACATAGTTCAAATAATCCCCCACAGAGGGTCTCTCTCCCACCCATATTCTTCCTGCTCCCTTATAGCTCCAGATGCTTCCTCACCCCCTTCATTGGCCAAACTGGGAAGACCTGTTCTGGCACATGGGACCTGCTTCATTTACAGGGGCCAGCCACCCTGTGACATACCTCCCTCCTTTTCAAAAGACCTGCC
The DNA here is from genome assembly GCF_015237465.2 of Chelonia mydas. NCBI lineage: Eukaryota > Metazoa > Chordata > Testudines > Cheloniidae > Chelonia > Chelonia mydas. The sequence goes on along the minus strand of NC_051259.2, from coordinate 13,390,759 downwards.
TCTCTCCCAGGCAGGTTTTCTCTGACCTGCAAAATCCCTCCTGGGCTATTCCCTGTCAAATCACAACCCACATTCCCCACCAACATTTTGCAGGCAAAACTTTCCATACAAGATCATGCACATCCCACAGAGTTCCCCAAGTCCCCTCCTTGGTCCTTATTGGAACATGTCTCTAACCCTTGATCTTCCACCGTCCTCTGCTGTGCAGCCAGTTTCTGCTACCTGGACTCCACCATACCACACTCATTGTTAAGATATAGATATTCAGGCCTGTCTGTAAAGGCCTGTACTTTAAGAATTTAGGGGTATTCTTATTACTTGGCTAGTTAGAGGTATAAAAGAAAGAATCAAAATCACTGTCTGCTGGTGTAAGGGCCTTCTCTTACTGTGACAGTTTGAGGCCCTGTGCTTAAGCTAAGGCCTTTGGCTAAGCAGCAGAGGCAGCCATAAGCCAGGAAGCGAACAGTCACATCCTCACATTCCAAACTAGTCACATTGAAAGAAGGTGCTATTGGGCTGTTAGGAATACAATCCTGTCCTGATAATTCCTATCACCTCCAGAGAAAGGGAAGTGCCTAGAAAATGTAAAAGGAAACTTAGTTTGATAGCATCCTGTCTGGCAAGAACTCACTTATCAATAGCTGGGATGTGAAATCCTCACTTCTGTATTGTTTTGTCATTATAGTTCCCACTTTGCTATTGTTTGTCTGTATAATCTCTGTCTGGTTCTGTGATTGCTTCTGTCTGCTGTATAATTAATTTTGCTGGGTGTAATCTAATGAAGGTGGTGGGATATAATTGGTTAGTAATCATGTTACAATATGTTAGGATTGGTTAGTTAAATTTCAGTAGAATGATTGGTTAAGGTATAGCTAAGAATATTACTATATAAATCAGGGGCAAACAGGAAGTAAGTTGGGATTCGAAAATAAGGAAAAAGGAACTTGTATTTAAGCTTGCTGGAAGTTCACCCCAATAAACATCGAATTGTTTGCACCTTCGGACTTCGGGTATTGTTGCTCTCTGTTCATGCGAGAAGGACCAGGGAAGTGGGAGAGTGAAAGAATAAGCTCTCCAACACTCATCTTGCCAGTACTTGATGGAGAATGTGGGCATTCCAACCATATGGGGTAAGGCTGGCTTCCTCGCCAGCCTGGGCATTATCAGTCACACCCAAATTAGACTTTAGCCCTTGGTCTAGCCATTATTATCCAAATGACCACAAACTTCACAAAGGGAAAACAAAACTTCCAGCTGGCATTTCCTACCCAGCCACAGGGTTACCTCCTGGACTCTTCAGGTCTGTCTACACTGCAGTGTAAGTCCATGATTAGTAGAACTCAAGTTAGCAGACCCTGGATTTGTTACCCTAGGGCGTGAGAGTCTACACTCATTTGTAACCTCAGGTTAGGAATTGATGAACCCTGGGTCCCAACCTGGGGCTCCAGCATCTACGCTGCCTTCTGCAGGCCCAAGTCCAACCACCCATATCCCAGACTTCTTAGCACCCTCCCAAAATGTGGCCCTTTGTTCATGGTGCAGTGTGGGAAAATGTGACTGTCCAGAGAACAAAGAAAGTTGCCCTGTGGGATTATGGAATACTTTTGGTGGACTCCCAGAGCAAGAGTCCAGTGCACTGTGTCTACATTGCAAAGCAAGAGGGCTTGACCCCTGGGTTGACTCAGGCTTGGACCCTTCATCCCTGGGGGTTCCTGGGTCTGAGCTCTGGCTTAGCACAGTTTGTGTGTAGACAGAAGAGGGGTTAAGCTTGAGCATGAGTTTGAACCATGGCTTACATTGTAGTGTAGACATACCGTTCCTTCCTCAGGGACCCCAGCAGGAGACTCTCCCTCCTGCAACTTTGGTCAATGTCAGCCAGTTTCACTCACTACTTCTCCTCCTCCTCCCCCAGGCCACTTGCTGGTTCTTATAATCATTTACTCCATTTCCAGCTGGGTCTGATAATTGACCAGGGCTTGCTGGCCCCAGGCCTCTGGCCCTTAAAGGGGCAGACCATCCTGTTACAGTTGGTTTTCAGACAATGCACGATTAGCTTGCAGAACTCTTTGCCACAAGATATCTCTGTGGCCCAGACATTAGCATGTTTTGAAAAAAGAATTAGACGTTTATCTGGATAATAAGAATATCCAGAGCTATGACAGTAAATCCCCAAAGAGTAAACAAGAGTACTGGACGGGATCTAACCCCTAGGAGGAAACCTTCCCCAGGCAACATTATTCCATAACTGCAGGGTTTCTTACACTTTCCTCTGAAGCAGTTGATATTGGCCACTGTCAGAGACACAACACTAAACTAGATGAACCAGCAATTCCTATAGCCAGATCCTAGTGGAAGAAGTGTCCACAGCACAAAAAGCCACCATCACCCCTGGCACACTTGTGGGCCGTCAAAGCAGAAAACCAAGGACTGAATCTGCTTAAGGGCTCTCACCAACACACCACTCAATCATTTATGGGTTTTACCTTCCCAACAGACTTGGGAAGTAGGGCAGTATCAGTCTCATTTTACAGAAGGGGAAGTGAGCCACAGAGCAAATTAAATGTCTTGCCCATAGAGCTGGTTGGAAATGTTTGTAATTTTTTTTTCCTGCAGAAAATTTCAACTTTTCATCAAATAACTGAACACTGAAAATTTTCAGCCCAAAACTAAAAAATCCTTTTGATTCAGAAATTTTCAATTCAAATGAACTGCTTTGGTTTTGATTCATAGAACCTAACTGTAACCTTTCCCTCCGGGTAGGTTTGACATTAAACTGCATCCTTCAGAGGCACCTGGCTGGACTACAACTCCTATGACACATGACCGTTTTCCCTCTTGCCATGGTGTATTACAGGAGTCTCATGCCCAGGTACAACATGGGATATGTAGCCTGGTGGGGGAACCCAGAGAGGAGAATAGATGCCTGAGGTAATGGAACTAATGAGGCACTGCTAATTTCTGAATCAAAATGTTCAGGTTTTGGCCAAACAGCTTTCGGGTGTTCAGTTTTCTGATGAAAAGCTGAAATTTTCTGCGAGAAGCTGACACTTTTCATTTAGCTGGGTTTAAACATTCCATTTTCCTTAGCCACTCGTCCAGCAGGTACTGAGGACTTGGTGTTCCCTCTCCCACTGGAAGTCCTCTTTCTAGTTCAGGACTGAGTCATGTTATCACAGCAGCAGGGGGCAAGTTTGACTGTCACTGGCCATTGTGTAACTGTGGGTAAACAGTCAATCTGGCACCTGGCACCAGAGATAAATGTAATGTACTGAAGAGGTACAGAAAGGATCAGTGACTGGCCATTTAATAAATGCAGTTTGATAGACTATATGGAAAACACCCAGCACTGCTCCTGGCACTAAACCAACTTGTTTATTAAAACCCAAAGACTTGAAGATACAAAACCTCAGGGTGTCAAGGGAGTGTGCCCAACCCAAATGGCATAAAAGCACAATAACAGAAGTCTGGCACTCCTAGCAAAGTGCAGAACAAGAGACGGCAAACCACATGATGCAAACTGAACTTGCTAGATTTTATTCATAATTGTAAATAGAGAGACAAAGATGCACTATTCTGGCTAGGAAGCATTCAGGAAGCTGAAATGCTGTATTTTTTATTTTTATTTTTTGCCCACATTAGTTCACAATTCATGAATAAAAAGGGAATTTATCTTTAATTATTCTGCTTGCTTCTACTGATTTGCCACGTTCTGGGGTTGCCAGATTCTTCCCCTGTTTATTTCCTCTATCACTGTCATAGACAGATGCATCTACACTTCTAATGATTCACCCAATGTGACTTTGTGATGTAAAATAAACCTTTGCATGGCTCTGCTGCTGGACCTTAGCTTTCCCTTGTTGGCATTCCTCCCTCCCCAAATGGGCAGGGTATGTTTAGATTTGGCGTTAGGGGCATTCTGGGCCACCGGACAGGAAGTAGGACAGAGAGTCAGGGGTTTGGAGTACTCAGTACACACTTGGTGTGCTGGCTCACTGCACAGGGGTGTATTTCTATCTTATGTATTTTAAGGGTTTTACACTTCTGCCCATCATCCTAGTATCTAAGCACCTTCTACATAAAATAAATAGCAATGGCAAATGGACTCAATGGATTCTCTGGCACTTCTCCCTTTTGGGGTCAAAATTCTGCCTGGCATAATGTGTGTTTGGTTTTGATTGGTACAGGTTTTCAAGCAGAAAGGGGTGTCAGTTCTGTGAGTGTCCTTGTTATGGTGCTTTTTCAAAGAGGACAGTTTTGCAGCATTTCCTAAAGAGGCTTAGACTCTGGGTTCACTGATCTCCTCTGGAAGATTGTTCCATAGCTGGATCCCCTTGACTGGGAATGCCTTGTCCCCAGTTCTCATGTGCTTCATCCCAGGCTTTGTGATCTGCACGGTTCCAGAGAAGCGCAGCTCTCACAGTGAGTCAAAGATTGAAATCTGGTCTTTGATGTAGCCGGGCCTCTATCCATAAATTGTTTTGAAGATTAGGACCAAGACCTTAAACTGGCATCAGAAGCTGCCTGGGAACCAGAAGAGGGACTTGAGAACAGGCCTAATGTGATGTGTTCATGATGGCCTAAGCTAGGGGGAATCCAGGTAGTTAGGTTCTGTACCTGCTGGAGACTGCGCATTGTCTAGATCAGTGGTTTTCAATTTTTTTCTATTTGCAGATCCCTAAAAATTGTGAATGAAGGTGCAGACCCCTTTGGGAATCTTAGATAGAGTCTGTGGACCCCCAGGGGTCCACGGACCACAGGTCGTAATCCAAGATAGATGGAATATTTAGATAGCTTCTTTTACCCCAAAGCACTTTATGAACCATGTTTATGAACCCCCAGACTTTTAGTGTGAACTGTGGAACCAGCTCCCATATAACTGGTATCAGCTGGAGAAGTCAGTGGTGAATGAGGAGGCACCCATCCTGTTGCCCCAGAAAAGGGCAAAAGAGTCCCTCTCTCCCCCTCCCTGCTTTGCCTGAGCAGCAAGGGCAATCCCAGCCTATCACCCAGGCCTCTGGCCTGCTGTGCTACCTAAAGGGGTTTAGGGGTGAGAATTGGGGGTTGACCCTCGAATTCCCCAGTACTGGGGGCAGCTGGCCCTGTCCCCTCTCTCCGAACTTCCATGGTTGGCACAGCCACACCCTGAGCCATGTTGTCAGGCACTTGCTGCCTGGGTGCCTTGTATCCAATGAAGCAAGTCTGGGAGGGGGAAGACCTGCAAGGGAGGGAGGCATGGATCATTTACTGCTGAGACACAACAGCTTCCCACTCCCTGCTAGGAAAGGAAGGGCTGATCTTGGCCACTAGAGCTAGAGGGACAAGTGGTGCTGGGTGGGCCCAATGAACAGACACATCTTCTTCATTTAAACTTTTTTCTTGTAATAAAGTACCCACCCCACGTGCGTTTACATACATCTGCATGGGAGCCCTATGGGAGATGGGGCTGAAAAAACATGACACCACTTTTAAACATTGCACAAATTGCCTTGCTATTAAAGATGGGCGAAAATTGTGCCATAAGCGTTGAGATTAAAATCTTTACCGGCCCTACTTCAAACAGGGAGGAAAATAGTGCAGTCTAGAGGGTGGGGCATTCGACCAGGAGTCAGAACACCTGGGTTTGGTTCCTGGGTGTACTTCAGATGCTGAGCAAATAATTTTGCATCTGTTTCTTGTGCCATTTGTCAGCCTTGTTTATGTGGATTATAAACAATTCAAGGTAGGAACTGTCTCTCTCTCTTAGTATAGCATCCAGCCTAATGGGGCCCCAATCTCAGCTGGCATCTTCAGGCGCTACCATAAAATAATAAATAATAAAAACAGCTTTAAAAGAAACTTCCATCACCACCCCCAATGTGTATTTTGTGTGTCACATGCGCACATTTGAATTTCGTTCCTTCTCTTTTAGACTGTAACATAAAACTATTGTTTTTAAAATAATGTTGCTTCTCGCTTAGACAAAACAGCAATGCCAAATTACCACCTAGGTTTACACAGTGCACATGGCAATGTCTGGCCACCCATTGCTCTAAGACGCCGGCAGTTCGGACACGCATAGGAGTGGGGAGGAGTGAATTACGGATGGCAGCTGGAACTGTGAAGTTCCTGGCTAAATATCATTTCAATGGAGTTCCAGGCATTTGATAATACAGTATGTGCTAGGTGCATGGTTATTTCCTTGAATTAGATAACAGCAGATAACTCGATGATCCTAATCTTCCCTATTGCTTCAAGTCTGGGGTCACGCATCAGCAACAGAGTCCCAGCTTATCTCCTCCCACAGGAGTTTTCACTTGCGGCTTTCTTTATTTAGATGTTGCCAAGATTACCGCAGATGGTAATGAGTATCTGCTGGCAAACAGCGTTCCCTGCAAGGTGTGAGAAGGGAGATATTCAAAACCAGTGTTGGCATTGGAGGCAGATCCTGCCATCTACAAAACATAAATAGCCCTAACGGGATTATATAGGACAAAAAAAAGAAAAGAGGATGCATACTGGAAGAGCAGCAAATTTACAGCTTGTTCCTTCGTATGACTCATGGAGACACCGAACCTGCTGGGAAGGGTGTGTGTATTTGTCTCCCTCTAGTGGCTGGTCCACGTAAGAGGCTAATAGTCTACTACAGCTGCCACCTCAGCACAACATTCCTTTATCTTGAATGTAGAGAATATTTTAGTGCTGAAGATCCTGGGTTCAAGTCCTGAAAAAGGTCCAGAGGCAAGTAATTGTTAAACATGTATTGTGCTTTCTCTGCTATCCTCCACTGGTTGTAATTATATAAGACGTGTGTGTGTGTGTGTTTATGTTGCCAAGCCTGCACAGAAGCTACCAAAGCTAATGCTTCTTCAGCTTCCCCATTAGTACCAGTGGCAGAGGGTTTGCTCAACTCTACACCACCCGCAAAGCCAGGCTGTGCCTCAGTACCATGATTTAACCCATATTTCATGGTGCAGAGCTGCCAAACATCTCCAAAACCGGACTGGCACAAAACACACGACTAGCATGGAAGACAGCTATGCGATGGGGTAGTCTGCCATGGAGGGCAGTAGCGCCTAGTGGTCAGCCCACCCTGCCACCTGGCATGGCCCTTGAAGGGCTTTGAAGGGCCCAGTAGATAAAGAGAGAGACCTAAGGGCACTGGCTTGTAATGATGGTGCTTTGGAAGGAATCCTGACGTGCACTTTTAAGGGCCTAAAGCATTGCAGAGAGAGCAGGGCAAGGCTCCCCCCTCAGCTGGGAAGGAGTTGGGAGAAGATGACCAGCACAGAAGCTACGTCCTCTCACTGACAGGGAAGGTTGGCCTGCTGAACCCTCAGGATTAGAAGACTAACTGGAGAGCGTGTTTAGCTGAGGGGGTCTGGCAAAAGCCTTGCTGCTGACTGTGTTAAGGCAACGGGCCTGAGGCACAAGCCCCAGCTGCAGAAAGAGAGCTGAGGGGGAGCTCCTGCCTGAAGAAAAGCAAGGAAAGTTTACCGAAAGGAACGAACCCTAAGATTCAGCTCCCAGCCCCAGAGCGAGGGCTGCGGGAAACGCCTGTCTGGAGGAGGGTGATATCCACCGCTCTAAAGGTGAGGGGCAGAGGGACCGCTCGCCATGCAGCCCAGCTGCAGCAGAGAAGGGCTGGGAGTCATGTTCAGAAGGCACCTTCAGAGCTGGCTAAGGAGAAGCCATGAGGAGCCGCAGGGACAGCAGTGTCCAGAGACCTGGTGATGATGTTGACAAGAGGAGTCAAGGTAGGAGCAGCTCAGGGAAATGGTGGAGGGATCGAGAAACAGTCCTTATCTGGACTTAGCTGGAATTTAGAGAAAAGGGCATGCCTGGATTTCCCTGGACCCTACACCCCTCCCAACCAAGAGGGAAGGTATGAGCACCAGAAGTGGAAGAAGCTGAGAACTGCTAGCCCCAGGTGGGGGTTGAAGTCTGGGTTTAAAAGGATGATGGACTGTGGATTTCCTTGGGCTATAGACTTCTGTGTTAATCCTGAAAGGGGAATGAACTGATATATACCTTGACTGGAAGGGACTAATGTTTCCAGCTCTCCAGGATTGTCCAGGAGTCTCCAGGAATTAAAGGTTAATCTTTAATGAAAGATTATGTCATGTGATGAAACCTCCAGGAATACATCCAACCAAAATTGGCAACCCTAGGGCCAGGCCTCATACAAGGACAATACGTTGTGGCACCAGAATAACTGAAGGGGTGCTAGAACCCCTGCAACACTGCACCCAGATGCTAGGAGACGCTCTGGAGGCGAGAGGCATCACTATGCTCAGCCCATCTCAGTTTTCTATGCTTGCAAGCCTGCCTTGAACAGCTGAGCTGCATCCTCTCCAGCTGAAGGAGAATGTTCTTTTCTCTTTCTCTCTTGGGCATAGCTCGCGGGAGAATCCTTGTGTTTATGTATCGCATTTCCGTGCTGGCATTTAATGGGCGGTTTAGTAGCACAAATAGAAAATGCTGTATATTCATCTTCCATGTCATAGGCACTGAGATGGAGAGGAATCAAGGGAGAAATGCCTGGGGCTTGTTGTAACAATCTTGTCCTCAGCAGCAAACCTGAAGATGAAGAATAACCTAATTATTGTGTATCATTTTTGGCTCCTTTCTTTGCTCTGTGCTGTTCCCCTCTGATGCCTGTGCCCACATTCTGACACATACACAGCAGGCACTCAAATCACTGTTTGATTAAAACACCCAGTGGAATACTGATCCCTGACCCATTTAAAGCTTGTGTGGAGCAGGGCTGAACTGCAGGAGAGGGGCGATATCACACGCTATAAAAAATGGTCTGCACCTATAAAGATAAAGAAATAAAATCCATTGTGCTGCCAGGCATGTGGACTTACCAGAGAGATGATCCAGCCTGCAAAGCGATTGGTCATTTTATTTGGACTGAGCAGTCAGAGAGAAAAGCTCAGATAAAAGCATGGGGCACGTCCGGCTTGTTACATTTTCTTTGGGAAGAGTAAAAACAATGAGGAGGACTTGTGGCACCTTAGAGACTAACAAATTTATTTGGGCATAAGCGTTCGTGAGCTAAAACCCACTTCATCAGATACATGGAGTGGAAAATACAGTAGGCAGGTATAAATACACAGCACATGAAAAGATGGGAGTTGCCTTACCAAGTGGAGGGTCAGTGCTAACGAGACAATTCAATTAAGGTGGAGGTGGGCTATTCTCAACAGTAGAATACCAAGGGAGGAAAAATCACTTTTGTAGTGGTAATGAGGCCAATGTAACCAGGGTGGCGCATTTCAAACAGTTGACAAGAAGGTGTGAGGAACAGTAGGGGGAAATTAATTTTTGTAGTGACCCATCCACTTGAACATTGAGGAAATTTGGAAGAGAAAAGAACTTCCACATGAGTTGGGGGGGCAGGGAACCTGATGACAGTGATTTATCCCCTACTTAGCAGGGGGTGGGGGTAATCAGGGTTACTATTTATTTATTTATTTGTGTATTTGTATTGCAGTCATGCCTAGGAACCCCAGTCATGGACCAGACCCCATTGTGCAAGGTGCTGTATAAAAACAGAACCAAGATGACCGTCCCTGTCCCAAAACACTTACAGTCTAAATCAGGAGCAGCAAAAGCTTCCTAAAAGTGGGAGGACCACCGGCACCCAAACCATGGCCCCACTCTTGCTCTGCCCCTTCTCCCCGAGCCTCTGCCCCCACGCTGCCTCTTCCCCCACATCCCCGCCCCCATGTCAGCCCTCTTCCCCCGGCCTCCAGCCTTACACCACTTCTTCCCTTGTTCTGCCTCTTCCCCCCAAGACCCTGCCCCCTGCTCACTCTTCTCCGCCCCCTGCCCCCCTTCACTCTCTCTTACAGCCGGTAGAAAATGGGAGGACATCGCTCTATACTTTTAAAATTGAGGACCCCTGACCCCTCCTGTTCCAATGCCCCTAATCTAAGTGTAAGATGGTTTTATGATTAAATCACTGCCATGGGACTTAGGAGAGTTAGGTTCAATACTCCCTTCACCTGTGAATTTACCACTTTCTTGATTTTTCTGTGTGTCCGTTTCTCCACTTTAAGTGGCATTAATAATTCCTTACCTCTGCGGGGTGTTGTTAGGATAAATATGTTAATGTTCAGGATGCACCCAGAGGCATGATGGTGATGAATGTCATAGAAGTACCAGAGCAGATAAGGAAGCAGCAGAGCTGTTCTTATAAAAATGTGGTTCACAAATCTAACCTGGGAAAGCAACAACAGCCTGGTTTGACTTGGCCCGGGGGGAGGATTTAATACTGTAACAGATTGACAGGCTCTAGGTCCCTGCCTGGGGCTCTGGTGCTGAAACATCCTGCTGTCAGGTGCTAGAAACCTGCAAAGCGATGGAGAGGTATATTTGCTGAGTCACTCAGAGGTGTGGTCCAAGAAACATCAGTTCTAACAGGGATGAGGGGCAGAAACACAAAGGTCCAGCAGGGAAATCCCTAAGAACAGCCAAGCTTGGGAGAAAGTTTAGACTCAGGACTATGTTCTGTGACTGTCATTTAATTATCCCGCTTAGATGAACCTCAGAATGGGATAATTGTGCATGTTACACAGTGTGTGTACATCTTGTGCAGGGCAGGGGAAGAATGCCACTGTTTATGGTCAGTTAAATAGATGCAGTTTAAATATTTGAAAGAATAGCTTCAAAACCTCTAACACGTTTTTATGTCTCTTTGCTTGTAATGGGAACCTCTACAGGTGAATGTAGGGGAGAATTGGATTCCATTTAGTAAAGGAGTTACCTACCTATACTAAATTGAGTTCAGTTGTTTAAATCAGAGAGATGCAGAAATGTGGGCAAAGCATTTTTAAAGTGTTTTTCTAAAGGGGTAGTGTGTGTCTGTGTGTGTGAGACCCTTCCATCCCACTCCACTAGCAAACAGGGAAAAGACTCTTTTGATCTGATCATTCTCTGGGAAATAATCCATTAATTGAACACTTCTTCTGCATGAGAGGAGCTGCTCACATAAATCCCAGTCTGGGGTTTCTTTGCCTGGTCCGTAAATTCTACGATGATTCAACTGGAAATGACACAGCTTGGTCTGGCGGTTCTCGCACCTGGATAAAGTGCTGTGATGCCATCCTGATAAATGGAAGGACTTTGGTTGAAGTACTTCCACTGCTCTAGAGTGTGGGGGTAAGCTGAGTGGCAAACCCCAGCCATTCTCCCCACCCCACCCCACCCTCTTTTCTACTACATTTTTGACAGTAAGAACTTTGATAATTGCCAGCTAGGAACAAAACAGCAGAAAGCCTCCTTGTTCTCCTCTATCACTTCTCCCAACCCCCATCACACCTACATAAAACAATATATTCTACAATAGTGCAACACATCCACCTCTCTCTAGAATGCCATAGTTGTCACTATGGTGCACCTGCTAGCAAGAACAGGATCAGAACTCAGATCTTCTTTCTCTGAAGCCACTTAACTTGAGCTATACAAGAGTCCGGGGTGGTTGCTAAGAGTATAATGCCTGTTGAATACACTTGAGCAGTTCTGGTTCCAGATGGAAGAGGTGTCCATGTATACTAGCCAGTTTATTACAATATTCCTACTGTTTAGTAGTAGTAATAGTAGTAGGAATATTGTAATAAACTGGCTTATAAACATAATTATCATAATTTGTATTACCTAGGAGCCCCATTCATGAACTAGGACCTAGTTGTGCAAGGCTCTGTACATACACAGAACCAAAATAAAAAGCTCAATAAGACATAACAAAACCAAAGAGGATTGGCTTACATTGTAGGTAGTCACGGAAATTCTCTTCTCTTCTTTAAGAAGAAATTCGAAACCTGTCAGGATTTCACTTCTAACACCATGGAGTGTTAGGAAAGGACGTGGAGTTTTCTTATATTTATTTCTTTATTGAGGGAACACTGTCCAGTAGTTAGAGGAGAGAACTATGAGTCTAGACTCATGCTGAGCCTAGGAAGATAATTTCACCTTTCTAGGTTGTGATGCCTAGCAGGAAAGTTGTGAAGCTTAATTAATGTTAGTACAGCATTTGGGGATCCCCACTGGAAAGTTGCTAGATACAGAAATTGCAGTTTTGTTAAACCACAGCAAATCTTTTAGCATGCAGACTTAATTCAAATAAAAAAACCCATTTTATAACTAACCTTGCAGCAAGTGGAAATGGTATATTGTCATATGTAAAAATATGTCACTTGTATGTTTAAAACTTATTTGAAAATCTGTGGAATAAGTTTAAAAGAATTTTAAGGAGAGTACATTTTCATGGTAGATTTTATAAAAGAGGTGGGAGGACATGATGTATGGCCAGATCCTCAGCTGGTGTAAATTGACTTGAGTGAAGCTATGCTGGTTTACACAAGCTAAGAATCTGACCCTTAGATTTAATTATAACACAAGAAACTAGGAATGAAATTCATCTTTATGTAACACACACCCACCTCTTTGGTAGAGTCCCTCTTTCTCACAACCAAACCAGGCCTAGATGTCAGTATTTTAAAAAGCTCTTTTGGGCAAAGATACCCTTACAAATTGACTTAAAGTTGTGGAATTCCCATGCATTGTGACATGAGCTACTGATATTGGGACTCGGTAACACCACTTAATTGAGTCACAAGAGTGCTGTATCCTGCAAGCTTAATTGTTAGCAAAAATGTCTGATATTACAACCTTGAAAATCACCACACTTTCTACGATCAAAAAATTGCAACCCAGAGTAAGCAACAAAGCAACTCTTCACAGATTTTACATCTAGAAGAGACCATTCTAGCAGATGACAGAACAAGGAGTAATGGTCTCAAGTTGCAGTGGGGGAGGTTTAGGTTGGATATTAGGAAAAACTTTTTCACAACGAGGGTGGTGAAACACTGGAATGCGTTACCTAGGGAGGTGGTGGAATCTCCTTCCCTAGAAGTTTTTAAGGTCAGGCTTGACAAAGCCCTGGCTGGGATGATTTAGTCGGGGATCGGTCCTGCTTTGAGCAGGGGGTTGGACTAGATGACCTCCTGAGGTCCCTTCCAACCCTGATATTCTATGATTCTATGATTAAATTGTCTAGTCTGATCTCCTGAATAACAGTCTGGATAATTCCATCCAGTTACTCCTGTATTGAATCCAATAACTTGTGTTTGGGTAAATTTCCCAAAGTCTTCATCTGAAGACATCATGAGATGGAAAATCCACCTATTCCCTTGGTAGCTTGTTCCAGTGGTTAACCACCTTCAACATCCTCTTTTGAAAGAGCAGCATCTAAAAGAAGGGAGGAAACTCCACAAATCTGATGTCTATCAGACACCATGTTTAGAGTTGCTCAGCTGACAGAAAAAGCAATGAGTTCAGAGAACCCTATTGATAAGCAAGGTGAAACAGTTCTGGAGGCAGTTCTAGACTGGTATCATTGGCTGCTATTTCTTCTGCCTGATGCACTCTCTCCCCTATATGCTATATTCTGCATATCATCTTTCTGTTGTTTCTGGTTTGATTCTTTTGTTCCTGGATTTCTTACAACATAAAGCAGAGAATGTATGTAAAGTATTATGATATGATGAATATGGCTTGCTGTACTTTACTGCCAGATGTTCTTTTTCTTATTTCACTGTAACTGTTATAGTTCTTTTATTTTCCTTAATAAAATAAACACATTTAACTTAAAACTAAAAAGGATCTGGGTGAATTTAGGGAATTTTAGTACTTAAGGACCCAATCCAGCAAAACTCTTAAGCACATGAATAACTTCAAGCCTGTAATTAGTAGACATGGTCTGGAATTTTTCAGTGAACTGTCATTTAGGCCAAAAATGCTGAATTGATTAAACCAAAACTGTTCATGAAACATTTTAGAATTTAGAATTTTGGAAATCTCGAAAATTCTTACAGGACAGGAAAACCTTTTCCCACCCAACTCTAGCAATGAGTCCATTGAAGTCAATAGGACAATGTGTGGGCTTAAAGGTACATACATCCTTACATGCTTTGCTGGAGCCTAAAGAGGTAAGACCCTGATCCAAAGGCCACAGAAGCCAATGGGAGTCGGATGTTTGTATCAGGCCTAAAGACACTGAATAAGTGGACCCACATGTAAAGCATGTCTGCACATTTTCCCACACAGCTTTGTCTATGTACTTTAGTTCTGACCTGCATCACCCCTTGCTAATCCTGTCCTGGCCTCCGCACACACCACTGTCAATGTATCTCACCCCTGACCTTCCAAGTCAATAATGACTTTGAAATGGGGGTGGTGGCTTCTCAACTTGTGCACCTCAAATCAAAGGCACATGGTGGCTGGAAGGTTTCCAAATTAGCTTGCACAGTTAGGCCTCGTCTACACAAACCTTTCTTCTCAAAAACATCCCACACTTGCTACCAAGGGTTCTCTTGGCCAGCAGTAGCCATGGTGGGCACTCTAGTTTAAACAAGATGCCAGTAGCCCCATTTTAACTACCATGTTCTGTGGATCTGCTCTATGCAAGATTAAGTGACACAATGCTAAAAACACAGGAGGCCAGTACTGCAGTATTGTTCTTAGCATTGCTGACACAGGTGGAGGTGAACTGGCATTGGCAAGTGTGGGGAACTTTTGTGTGGGGTTGACAACTGCCCTAGAAAAGGGCCTGAAATGAACAGTAGGTTCCAAACACCTGTGACCTACGAACGGGGGACTTGCCAGACTGGATCAGATCAGGGATCCATCTATTCCTGCCTCTGACAGGGGCAGGAAGAATTGGTAGGGAATTTTTCTCTGAAGCAAATATTTGTTGGAAAATGTTGGTTTGTCGACACTTAATTTTTTTTTGCAGAAATGTATCAGTTCTGACAAAACTTATGTCAGGAATGTTTCTCGGGTTCAGGATGGAATTTCTAGTCAAAACCAGAGCAAGAGGGAGAATCATCCCAGAATAGCCAATAGCCTAGCAGTGAAACCATTCACTTGGGTTGTGTGGAATTCTGGTTCACAGCCCTGCTTTAAATCAGGCAGGCCAGGGACCTTAACCTGGGTCTCCCATATCCTAACCAGCAGGCTATGGACTGTTCTAAGTTCACTCTCTCTCTCTCGCTCTCTCGTTTCAAAATTCAAATTCAAGGGTTTTGGTTTTATCCCAGTGTGGAACTGGAAAATATTTGAAATCTGGAAAATTTTCGTGGGATGGGAAAAACGTTTCCCAGCCAGTTCTAATAGCCAGCACAAGAAGAAAGTGCAAGAAACCCTGCAGTAGCAGATCTGGTATATCCTGCCCACAGGGAACATTTCCTCCTGTCCCCCAATAGATAGAGGTTGGCTCATGGTCTGAAGGAGGAATGCTTATAACCTCTAGGTAGCCATTCTTTTGCACATCTTTCTCATTGCATCCGCCTCTGACCACTGTGGCCTGGACCTGTCTCTAGTAATAATAGCTAGCTGTGCACTACAGCTTTAGGCTTCTCATTTAGCAGTGTTGCTATTCAAAGTGTCTCACTGTCAGCTTTGAGCTTCACAGCCCTTTAGGGAGAATGGGAGGAATTCACAGCTCCCCACACACTGCAGTTCCATATCCTCTCACCGCAGCCTCCATGTCTGCATAACTGCCATGAGTAATGCCATGTCCCTTTACCTAGTGACGTCCACACTCCTGACAAGACAAGACGGGATCTCGGCTGCCACCAGGAATTCAGCAAATCCAGCACCTCTTCCCAGAAGAACTCACCTGAAATGGATCCCACTGCTCTTTAGAAAGTAGCTCACACCGAACCCTGGTGAAGGTGGCAAGGGAAGGCCCCAATCCTGTGGGGATTTTATATGTGCTTAAATTCAGGCTATCTACATGAGGATGTTGCACTGGTATAACTTAAGATATAAATTTAAAGAGATTGTGTTAAACCATTGTAAAAGGCTGTGTGCACCCTCTTATCTCAGTGTAAAAGGACTGACTTGTCTTGCTTAACTTAAGTCAGTTAGGAACTGGTTTAACTAACCTCTGATACTGAAATAAGTGTCCACATTGTCCTGCACCGATTTAGCTATTTTGATTTAAAATCCAATTTAAGTTATACTGGTGT
The DNA here is from genome assembly GCF_015237465.2 of Chelonia mydas. NCBI lineage: Eukaryota > Metazoa > Chordata > Testudines > Cheloniidae > Chelonia > Chelonia mydas. Next base: position 13,374,743 of record NC_051259.2, on the reverse strand, counting down.
GACTTTCTCATGGAGATAAATCCTTTCAAATTGAGCAGGTGGATAATTAAAGGGCCTTTGTTATTTAAAGGGTCTTTACAGGACACTTGCTGTAGAGAGGGGAACCACACAAGGGGTTAATAAACTACACGTAGAATATGTTTAAAAGAAGCAGTATACTGTCACATCGGATCTCTCCCTTAGTGCTGATTCTGTTATTCAGGCAGGTATAAGATCCCAGGCCAAATTCTGCCCTCAGTTATGCTATGTTTCTCCACATACAATAGTTACATGGCTATTTTCAGGCTGTATGACTTTTGGATTAAGAGGACAACAAACCAAGAAAGAGCAAAAGCAAATTATCCATGAGAGAGCACAGTGTGGGTTCTCAGTATGTGTCTGCAATGAATGAAGCTTCTCTTAGTTCCACCGCTTGCACAATAGAGAGGAGCTGCTCCACACCCCTTGTGCAAGGAGCAGAGAAGGGAATAATAACACCACATTCTTATATAGCACTTTTCATCTCCAGATCCTTTACAAAGGATGTCATTATCACTAGCCCCATTTTACAGATGGGAAAACCAAGCTACAGAGAGGTGACTTACACAAGGTCAGCCAGTGGGGCAATGGCAGAGCTGGGCCAAGAACCAAGGTCTTCTAATCCCACATCCATTGTTGTATCCACGAGGCCACACTGCAGAAGCACAGAGCCCTGTTGCAATTGCAGATGTACCAGTGGGCAATTCCCCTTTTTCTGCTGGCAATTTGCAGCTAGATTACAGCCTCTTTATAGCACCTCAGTGGCACAAAGGAGCCTTTAACTGGCCTTGAGAAAGCAGCCCTAGGGCTCCATTACTGTTCACAGCGCCAAATCCAGTTCATGCTGTTTCAAAGCTTCTAAGAGGGTGTCAGATACAAGAAAAAGTGTAAAATGAACCCCAGTTACAAAGTATTTTTAGAAAGCCTTTGACAGCATCACTTTAAAAACCAAAGAATATTTATTCATTATATTCCAAAGCAGCTAACTTACCCTGAGGTTGATTCCTATGTCAGAGATGCATAATATTATCAACCTCGCTTCAGCAGTGTCACTTACCATCGCAAACGCCACCCCAGCTGCCAGAGCTCATCATGGAGTCAGTGACTGGTCCGAGTTACAGTCGGGTTAAAAGGAATCAATATCAGCGCTGCCTCCGGTAACAATTAAGCATTAAGCATGTGTCAGACAGGATGACACCACTTTGGGAATAATTCAGTGCAGCTGAAAAGTATTGATAATGAGAAATTCACACGCACCCAACCCAGAGGAAACCGTTCAGCTCAGTAGCAGCTTGTCCTGTGTATAAAGGGAGCATCAACGTGAGAAAAGACAGCCAGTTGTGATGAACTTCACAATTTAAATGCTATGGGCCTGATTCTCCATTGCTCTGTGCCTTGTGCTGTCATTTACACGGGTGTCAAGCAGGTGTGAAATGCTATTCAGTCATAATGGCCTCATTTTAAGACCCCCTCTGCACTAATATAAATGCTGACATGGGGTGCAGGGCAATGGTAAACCAGGTCGTTAGGCACTTAAGCTTGGTCTGCACTTAAAAGTTAGGTTGACATAGCTACCTCCGATCAGGGATGTGAAAATACTTCACCCTTTAACCGACATCACTATGCTGACCTAATCCCCAGTACAGATGCAGCTTTTGTTGATGGAAGAATGCCTCCCTCAATGTAGCTACAGACATTCAGGGAGGTGGGTCTGTTGGTTAGGCTGCATCTACATGTACCGATAACCTAGGGGCTCACTCCACATCTCAGTGAAGTCAATGGAAAGACTCTCTGGATCAGGCCCTAAAGACTCTCTCAGCTAAGGAAACTACTCATACGTGCCTAGCTTTTAACAGTACTTGTCAATGAAGAGAATGCCTTGTGCACTGGGATAGCGGGAAGTGGAGGCGAAGAGAGAGAGACAGAAAGAGATTGCTCTACCGCTGCCTGGTTTCTTCCAGGATAAAGGACTTCAGCCACACTAAATTCACTTTGCTTTAAAAAGCTTCAAGGCCCAGGGTCAACCTCAGCAAAGCCTACACTTAAAAGTAACATTGGCATAGCAGCGTCTCTCTGGGGTGTGAAAAATCCACACCCTGGAGAGACGGAGTTAAGGTGACCTTACCCTGGGTGTAGACAGCGCTCCTCAGGGTTTCACAAATAAACAACTGTTGAAGTTACAGCATTAGCGCCTAGTGGGGTATCTCAAATTTATAAACCACTACTAAGACCACTAAAACTAAAACTAAAACCACTCCTAGATTTGCCTCTCTTTGAACAGAGCAGGTTCTGTCTCTGCAGGTCACGCAGTACATCCAAACCACAGCCATGGTGGTTCCCAGTCATTCTAACTGTGGTGACTTTGGAATTACCTAGAGGTGCCAAATGAGAACTGGGCCCCATCGAGGCAAGCTCTGGACATATAGCTGGTAGCACATTAGTCTCTCTTGTGCCACACAATTTTGTTTCCCAAGGACTGAAATGTTTTGATCTAACTAAAATCTTTAGTCTTAATATAGGGCTACCTGGGTGATATTTAATGGCCTGTGATATACAGGAGGTCAACTTAAATTAGTGTTTCCCAAACAGTGGGTCCCGATCTACCAGTGGGTTGAGGGAAAGTTCTAGGCAGAGGGGATGCCCTAGGAGGACTGGTGGTCAAGCCAACACTGAGTGCCGTTGTGACCCCGCTCTCCAGGTCGCAATACTCAGAGCGGGGAGCTGGGCCCAGCCCCATGGGACAGGAACTGTCACTGCGGGGTGAGTGCAGAATGGGCTTGCTCTCAAACTCCTCCCTGCTCAGAGTCTCCTGTCTTCACTGGGTCAGGATTAGGGTTGAGGTGCCAGGGCAAACGATGCTAGGTGTAGTTACTATTAGGTGGGTGCATAACTGGTTAGAAAACCATTCCCAGAGTGTAGTTATCAGTGGTTCACAGTCATGTGGAAGGGCATAACGAGTGGGGTCCCTCAAGGTTCAGTTCTGGGTCTGGTTCTGTTCAATATCTTCATCAACTATTTAGATAATGGCATAGAGAATACACTTATAAAGTTTGCTGACGATACCAAGCTGGGAGGGGTTGCAAGTGGTTTTGAGGATAGGATTAAAATTCAAAATGATCTGGACAAACTGAAGAAATAGTCTGAAGTAAATAGGATGAAATTCAATAAGGACAAATGCAAAGTACTTCATTTAGGAAGGAACAATCAGTTTCACACACACACAAAATGGGAAATGACTGCCTAGGAAGGAGTACTGAGGAAAGGGATCTGCGGGTCATAGTGGATCACAAGCTAAATATGAGTCAACAGTGTAACACTTGCAAAAAAAAGCAAACATCATCTTGGGATGTGTTAGCAGGAGTGTTGTAAGCAAGACATGAGAAGTAATTCTTCCGCTCTACTCTGCACTGATTAGGCCTCAACTGGAGTATTGTGTCCAGTTCTGGGTGCCACATTTCAGGAAAGTTGTGGACAAATTGGAGAAAGTCCAGAGAAGAGCAACAAAAATGATTAAAGATCTAGAAAACATGACCTGTAAGGGAAGATTGAAAAAAATTGGTTTGTTTAGTCTGGAGAAGAGAAGACTGAGAGGGGACCTGATAACAGTTTTCAAGTACATAAAAGGTTGTTACACGGAGGAGGGAGAAAAATTGTTTTTTTTAACCTCTGAGGATAGGACAATAAGCAATGGGCTTAAATTGCAGCAAAGGAGGTTTAGCTTGGACATTAGGAAAAACTTCCTAACTGTCAGGGTGGTTAAGCGCTGGAATAAATTGCCTAGGGGAGGTGGTGGAATCTCCATCATTGGACATTTTTAAGAGCAGGTTAGACAAACACGTGTCAGGGATGGTCTAGATAATACTTAGTCCTGCCATGAGTGCAGGGGACTGGACTAGACGACCTCCCGAGGTCCTTCCAGTCCTATGATTCTATGATTCTATGCTGCTGCAGGTAGTTGGTGTTTCCTCGGCAGGGAGGGGGACAAAGAGGTAGTGATGGTGGCAGCAGAGGAGAAGGATGCTGGCCCTATAATTTCAGGCTCCCCCGAGCTGGGTTGCAAAAAAAGACAAAATGCAGTTGGTGAGTCACCTTAGTAAAAATCTTAGGAATCACTGCCCTAGATGAGCTGATGGTCCATTCTAGCCTTAAACTTTAGAAACAAGAGGCCTTTCTCTACCTGAAGAGCTAATAGCCTCCATAGACGAGACAGATGGGGAGCAAAGGCTCAGAGAGATTCAGTGACTTAATCAAGGTCACAAAGGGAGTGTGTGGCAAAGCTGGGAATTGGGCCTGTATCTCAGCATCCCATGCCAATGGCTTCACCACAAGACCACCCTTCCTCCCTGCTCACTTTGTGAGGCTATCATAGGGCTTTTCATTGGCATTCACCACTGTACTAAGCACCACGCATGCAGAATGTTCCGAAACTCAGTTAGGATGAGGATGAAAAACCAATGCAAAGCTAGGGAATAAGAAAAGATCTCTTCATAAATGCATGTAAGCACCAATCATATTATTGTGGTAATCTAAACAGTGGGCTATGTTGAATGTGCTGCTTAAAGTACTGCAGGCAATAGGCACAAAGGTAAAAGAGAAACATTTATAATACTTTGCTACAATCCTTTGCGCAAACACACAGCACGCTGAGCAATCTATCGTACACGATCCACAGTAAATCAAGCCGGAAACGCTAGTTAATTAAGCATATACCTATGTGTCATATTTCAGTGTTAGGCCATACTAGGGAGGAGAGCCAGTAACTGAGGAAAATAGCCAGCATTGTTACTGGCAAGCTTTTTTTATTTTATTCCAGTGATTTCATCCACACCCATTGCAGTAAAAGAGCCAAATCCTGCCGCCATTGAAGTCAATGGCACAATTCCCTTTGGTTTTGATTGTGCAGGATCAGAGACAGAAGGTACATCATTATTAATGATTATGTATTATTAATTATTATTATCATTTGAATTGCACTAACACACAGAAGTCGTGGTCAGGATCAAATTGTGCTGCACAGATGCACAGGACAAGACTGTGTCTGCCCCAGAGAGCACACAATCTAAGGGCCAGATTTTCACTGCCCCTAGTGCTAATGGGCAGGGGACTAGGGAGCCGAAAGGTGGTGAGGAAGGATGGCCTCATGGTTAGTGTGTTAGCCAGACCCTCAAAAGACTCAGGCTCAAGTCCCTGCTCTACCATGGGCTTCCAGTGTGACTTTGGGCAAGTCATTTAGTCTCTCTGTGCGGTAGTTTCCTGCGTATGATGTGAGGTTAACAGCACTGCCCTACCTCCTGAGGGGGTTGTGAGGATCAGTGCATTAAAGATTGCAAGGTGCTGAGACACTATGGCGAGTGGGGCATAAGATAAGCAATCGATGTGTGGCCTACTTAGCTTATTGCTTTCCCCCTACGCCGGTCGGCTGAGTGTGTGGGGATCATGCTGCACCTTGTAAGAACTGTAGCAAATTACTGAACGTGCTCCTTGTCCTGGGGAGGGATTGGGAGCCTCACGCTGAGCCAGAATTCCTTCCCTGGATCTCTTCCTGAGGCAGCAGTGCTACAAGCCTCTCCTAATGATATGCCGTGCAGTCTCAAAGAGTTGGTAAATGCCCAGACCCATTGCTGGGACACATGGTGGAGTAGGCATGGTTCATGGAGACTCTAGTGCCTGGTGGGGGAGCACAAGGTGGGATCTGAGCCCAGAGAGTTGTCTTTTTTCCTGCTCTGTGATTCCAGATCCAATTAGCTCCCATCTATAAGTCAAAGCTGATGATTCCCCCCGACAAACTGCCAGTCCTGTAAACTCACCCTGACCTGTGACTCTGGGTTCTTTGGCCCAGACCCTCAAAGCTATTTAGGGGAGTTAGGCACCTAAATATATTTGAGGTTCTGGGCCTTCCTGCCTCTTGCCTTATCACTTATAATAAAAATTCTGCAAACAGAACCCACTTGGAACTTGGTTTGAGTGATGCAGCAGCTGGAAGAGCATCCAGCTGCCAAATACACATCCTTGTCAGTAAGGGTGAACTTCACTCCTGTGCAGAGGACCCGTGCAACATCTGTGTGTTGTTTAAGCCTGATTGTAAAGGAGTCAATATCACCTAAATACACATGAGAGCCAAACTATCATGTGCCTACTCAGTCCTCAGTGAAGCAGACCCCCTCTTGTGCTCACTGGGGACTGTGTCCAATCAACACTCTTAGGATTTTGACCCAGGGAGCAGATATGGGGCCTGATCCAATGTCCCTTCACATCAGTAGGATGGTGTTTCCCCCTGACTCCAAAAGACTTTGGATCTCCATGTTAAGTGGGGAGGCGCCATATTTTTACACCGTTTCTTTCTCAACTATAACCAGGTTTTCATGTTTAATATTTAAACATGAAAGTTCCTTTTGAGATACTTTAAGCAGAATTATTAACAGCCCCATGTAGAACTGACACGTTAGCTGAGTGACAATTAAAGAGAAAGGTTAAATACATTTTCTTTTCAGAGCAACTTCTGTTGCTTAAGACTAATAAATCCACCAGGAGACAGTTTTTCACTGAGTGCGAGGGGCTGTGTGTCAGATTTTGTGGGCTTCAATTTTTCAGAAGTCACTTGGGCAGCTACAGGTCTCTGTATATATTTCACAGGGTGCTTTTCAGTAGGAATGGGTGAGCCAGTTCAGAATAAATCAGGAGACCCTCAAAACTCAAACCTAATCAGCTGTGAGATTTAAAACAAAACAAAAAAAACCCCTTTGGTTCACTTTTTAATTTATCATTATTTCCCTTTGTTCATGATGCCTCTCTACCTCTTGGACTCTGAAAACAGAGGCACCAAAGAGCTTCAGGAATTGGTTCTCATGATAGATCCAGCCCAGTGGAAACCAAAGAGTATGCAAAATATTCCAGAAGGTCCTGTTCCTGTATGATTTGTATCTCAATTTTCCAGGCCTGCAGAGATACAGGCTGTCGATTGGTTAAATACCAGTTACAGTTCTGGATCCCCATCTCATTCAAACCTGCCAACTAGCTATGAGCAAAACAGAGAAAGAAAAAAATTCTGGGAATGTTTGCAAGTATTTTTTTCATCAGTTCACTTAATTTGTTTTTGTGCCCCTTTTGCATCTCTATTCTTCAAATATTTTAATGAACAGAGGCTTGAGCCAAAGCCCATTGCAGTCAATGAGAGTTCTTCATTGACTTCAGTGGGCTTTGGACTGGCCCCCAAGTTTGATGCCATGGTGGGAATAGCAAATACTCAAGAGTATTCAATAACTAATTGATGTTATAAGCATATTACAGACAGCAGTAGTCTGTAGTATACGGGTGGCTTTCAGCCCATCAATGGAAAGTATGTAAGCCATGGTAATAAGCAACCCATTGATCTTTTAGAATCTACGCAACCTAAATCAATTAACTAACCATTTATTAAAAGTCTATTAAAATTTATTAACCTGTGATAAGTGTTTATAAATGTAGCCTTAATAGAAAGCAACCAGTTATTTGCTGAAAGTTGACTACTTACCATAAATTTGAATATTCACACTTGAAACTTGAGTCTAAGAATCATGCTCATCCAATCAGGGACCAAAACCAATATCATGTGACTGATATGTGTCCAGTCTGAATTTTGGATCTTGAATACTCACACTGAACTGCACATCCCCAAGCTAAGGCTAACACTTATTGGCAGAAACGGTTCAGATAATAAATTCTATCAGCAAATAAAGTCCAGAAAATTGTGATCTGTATGGTACTGGGGACTGTGTCTTTAAGGGCTGAGCTTGTCAGACAGGGTCTGGGCAAGGTGCTGCGGAAGTTCTTATTGTTGTTTGTGCCAGGTCTGCTTAAACCAGGTGATTATCTGCTTGGTTTTGGCCAACTGAGCTGGCGGTTTTAGGCAGTCACAGCCCACAGGTTTTTGCCACTTGTCTCATGGGCAGTTTAAAACAAAACAAAACAGTATCCCCAGTGGGCATTTTTTGACATATACTCCGCCTAGCATCATGATGTTTTGATGCAAGCCATGAGCGGTGTCATGATGTCATAGTGCAAACCCCACCCAGCTTCAGGATATCATGACACCAGCTCTGCCCAGCATCATAGCATTTTGACTCAAACCACACCTGGTGTCATGATGTCATAATGCAAACCCCACCCAGCATCATGATGTCATGATGCAAACTCCGCCCCACATCATGACATTTTGATGCAAATCCCCAACCCATGTAATGACACAGAAATTCAAAACCTGCCCCCGCTTATATTTTCCAATTTTCATGGGGTTTTTTTGCCATTTTCATGCTTCATTTTGGATAGTTTTCTGACAATATTCATTGAATAAAGCTGAGATCTTTGAAGTACATTTAACTACTGAATGATCAGTGAACACCACTGCCCGAAGAAAATTCCATGAACCAAAAAAGAGACCATATTCACTGAATAAAAGAATCATTATGAATTATTCATCCAATGCTACTCTGAACCTTTGGAGAATCACCCATCACTCATTTTCAGTCCATCCCTTATTAACCCATCTTCTTTATATTAGTGTCTGCAGTGGATGCAACAGTGGATGCAACAGTCCAGAACATGTCATCACTGTGTGTGTGTTACTGGCTCCTGTCTGAATACCTAACACCCATGTGAGCTGCCAGGCATGGGGAATTTAGAGAGAACCGAGGGAACCACCCCTCATTCATTGGGCTCTAAGAGGTATAACCAGAACAGTTCTCATACCCTCCATGTCACCTAGGATTGAGGAATACAATTTCAGATGACAAGGGGTGTATAGGACTCCCACACCCACCTACAAGACGAGGCACTGGGAAATTAAGACAACAGCACAGTCCCTCCCCAACGCTTGTCCTATATCTTGGTGTAGTGGGGCGGCTGCCCCAGTCCAGGAGAGGAGAGGTTAAAAGCAGCCCTTGGAGAGGGCTGTGGCTGGAACTCAATTAGAAAAGGGATTAAGAGCAGCTGAGGGAGGCTGGTGAGGTAGTTGGCCCCAGGTGTGGCTGTGAGCCAGGAAACAGGGAATCTCACTCCAGCCTTGGAGTGGGAAGGACCTAGCTGCCTGGGAGTACAGGATACCTGAAGCAGAGCAGTGCTGGGGAAAGGCAGGCAGAGCTGGGGGCTCTGTCCTGGCGAGTCCCCAGGCTGAGGCCTGACTGAAGGCCAAAGGAGGTACTGGGACTTCAGGGAGACAGCTGGGCCAAGAAAGGCAGCAGGTCCAACCCCCTTGCCAGTGATGAGGCCATTACAGACTGCAGTTTGCCCCAGAGGAAGGGGGGTAGATGATGACTGGCAGTAGCCAATGGGGCAAAGTGGGCATAGGGGGAAGGGGTTCCCCTGGGAGGGGAGACCCAGAGTGTGGGGGTACTGCCGTAGGGCAGAACCCCACAGTAAAGGGGACCAGCGTCCAGGAATGATACGGGGGCCTGAGGCAGGAGAGACACCGGCCAGCAGGAGGCACTCTGAGCGCTGGAATCGAGCTAATTCCTGGACGACCAGCAGGAGGCACTGCAGCCATGAGTCTGCGACCTGTTACACTCGGATTTATTGTTTTGTCCCAAACTAACTTGAAAAATAATGTATCCATCCTGGCAAATGAACAGCCCAGCTGATGCGGGAAAGTCCCATGACCTCACTCCTAGAACCTGCCTCTCTCAGCCAAAGCCAGCACCTTAGGCCTCTGGTGTGATGGCCATAATCTTGGCTGATATATTGAGGATTTTGAACTTGGGAACTCTGGAGCGAAAAGCATAAGAAGCTGCTACAGTTTGATTAAAGATTCAGCATTACTTTGATGGGGCTGTAGCAGACTCAGATCTTCTGCAGATTGGACACAAGCTGGGACTTCTTATACACCAGTGGGTGAATCTGGGACATTAGAGGAGCTAAAAAGAAATAAAGTGAACACTAACATCCCTACTGCCACCCTTGCATTCCACTACAGCTTCTAACAATCCCTGTTTATTAAATCAATATTATAGCTAAGTAACAGAAGCCAGGAATGGAGGCTTTTTCTTTTTTTAAGGTTGACTCAATGGGTTTATAATGACCTTTTGGATATTTAGATAACAATACGGTGTTCTCTTTCTTGCACTAAATATACCTTAACACACTAGCCTCTGCAGCTCTCCCTTCTTCTCCGGTTCCACCCCATGAATATATAGCCACCAAATGCAATACAAGAAATTACTATTGTAATAAAACTGGTTCATTACATCTCTCTAGACAGAGGCATTTAATGTGTGCCAGGACTGCCTAGCACTGTTAAGTTTCATTTGAGCCAGATGCAAATGTACTCTGTTTCATTGTCTCATTTAATTACCTGCTTGGAGTCGTACAAGAAAGGGGATAGGGCTCTCCTCATTAGCACCTTGTAGGGGACATCAGTGAGTTAACCTGGGCTCAAAGACCTATCCTGATTCACTACTGCTTTGTGCCTGGTAAAGTCATTTAGGGCCTGATCCAAAGCCCATCAAAGTCAATGGAGAGATCCCCCTTGTTACAAGCTTCACTGAAAAGGCTTCACTTGATTTCAATGGTCCTTACACTTGTGCAAAGTGGGCCTAATAGATGACCATGCTGGTTTTGCACTCTATTTCCCCGGGTGTAAATGGTGACCCAAGATGCAAGGTTGTGGAGAATTAGGCCCAATGTACTATAGAAGGGGTGCTGGTAGTATATGTCCCACATCTGCCTCCTGCCAAGTTTCTTGTCCATCTAGCCCAGTATCCTGTCTTCTGACAGTGGACAATGCCAGGTGCCCCAGAGAGAATGAACAGAATAGATAATCATCAAGTGATCCATCCTCTGTCGCTCATTCCCAGCATGTGGCAAACAGAGGCTAGGGACACTATCCCTGCCCATTCTGGCTAATAGCCATTGATGGACCTATTTTTCATGAATTTATCTAGTACTTTTTTGAACCCTGTTATGGTCTTGGCCTTCACAATTTCCTCTGCCAAAGAGTTCCACAGGTTGACTGCGTGTTGTGTGAAGAAATACTTCCTTTTGTTTGTTTTAAACCTGCCGCCTATTAATTTCATTGAGTGACCCTAGTTCTTGTGATATGAGGAGTAAATAACATTTCCTTATTTACATATTCCACACCTGTCATGATTTTATAGACCTCTATAGACCCCTTAGTCATCTTTTTTCCAAGCTGAAAAGTCCCAATCTTATTAATCTCTCCTCATACGGAAGCTGTTTCATGCCCCTAATAATTTTTCAAAAAGAAAAGGAGTACTTGTGGCACCTTAGAGACTAACCAATTTATTTGAGCATGAGCTTTCGTGAGCTACAGCTCACTTCATCGGATGCCCTTTTCTCAACCTTTTCCAATTCCAATATATCTTTTTTGAGGTGGGGCAACCACATCTAAACTCAGTATTCAAGATGTGCGCATACCATGGATTTGTATAGATGCATTATGATATTTTCTGTTTTATCATCTATCCCTTTCTTAATGATTCCCAACATTCTGTTAGTTTTTTTGATTGCCACTGCACACTGAGTGGATGATTTCAGAGAACTATCCACAATGACTCCAAGATCTCTCTTGAGTTGTAACAGCTAAATTAGGCCCCATCATTTTATATGTATAGTTGGAATTATGTTTTGTGCACTGTGCATCTGATCTGGAGTGAAGCCATTGTACTCACCCTAGAATATGGGGGTGTAATTCCAGCTGCTATGAGCTGGCAATCTGATCAGAAGGGAATTGTTATGAGCACAAAAGTCCTTTTGCTACAGAGCTCGGTAGTGTACTGAAATAGACATGCAAGGTCTCCCAGGGTCATTAATTAAAGGCACTAAATGAAAGTTTGTAAAGGTGGATTGCTTGGTTGTTCCATAAACCTGAAACAGCTGAGCAATGGGGCGTGGGAAGGAATAGCTTTCCACAGCAGTGGACTCTGCTACTTGGAAGTGCCATTGTAGGGCACTGCTGTAGACAGTTATCTGTGAAGTCACATCTGGCAGGATGCAGCCATTACATTTACAAGATGCATCTCAAGATCTTACTCATCCCCAAAACCCTGTCATTTGCCTAGCAGGTTATCTCCCTGTTTTGAGATCTTAGCACTTAAAAAGGGAGGTAAATTACTGCCTATTTCAAGTGGGAATGAGCCATGGACGAGTCTGTGGTGTACGGAAAACTATGTTAAAATTGTAGTGCTATCACTTTAAATGCTTGAAATTGGACTAACGCTAAGGAGTCTCCCTCAAAAACTCTATGGCAGTTTAGTGCTAGGAGGCCTGCTCCTCAATTGGTGAAAACTAATGTAGATGGAACATTGGAGTTGGTGGAACTAGGCAGGACCCTGATGTAACCTGGCCTAGCTCCACTGACGCCAATGAGCCTGATTCTCCTCATGCTTACACCAGATTTATGACAACGTAACTCCATTCCCTTCCGTGGTTTACTTCTGATTTACACGGATGTAAATAATAGGAACATCAGACCCAATGGAGCTGTACAGGTTTACACCAACTGAGGATGTGTCCTAGGTTATGTCTACACTGCAGACAATACTGCGGTACAGCTGTACCACTGCAGCTGCACTGCTGTAAGGTCTCCCGTGTAGCTGCTCTCTGCTGAGGGGAGAGAGCTTTCTCGCCAGCATAATTAAACCACCCCTAACAAGCAGCGGTAGCATTGTCAGCGGACGAGCATCTCCCACTGACATAGTGCTGTCCACACCCGCACTTTTGTCAGTGAAACTTTTGTCAGTCAGGGTACGGTTTTTTTCACATCCCTGACCGACAAAAGTTTGACCGACAAAAGTGCCAGTGTAGACGTAGCCTCGGAAGCTTGCATGTGAACTGCTGAGAACTTTTAGACCTTGTTTACACACAAAGTTATATCACTTTAATTTAGGGTTGCCAGGCGTCCGGTTTTCGACCGGAACACCCAGTCGAAAATGGACCCTGGCGACTCCGGTTGACACCGCCAACTGCGCAATTAAAAGTACAGTTGGCAGCACAGCGGGGGCCTGGGCCTAAGGCAGGCTCCCTGCCTGCCCTAGCTCCATGCAACTCCCAGAAGTGGCCACCAGGTCCCTGCAGCCCCTAGATGCATAGATGGCCAGGGAGCTGCGCGTGCTGCCCCCGCCCCTAGGGGCGCCGCCGCAGCTCCCATTGGCCAGGAACCGTGACCAACGTGAGCTGTGGGAGTAGCACCTGTGGGCACAATGGCAGCGCATGGAGCCTTCCTGGCCGCCCATGCGCCTAGGGGCTGCAAGGACCTGGCGGCCGCTTCCCAGGAGCTGCGGTAAGCACCCCCAGGACCCCACACTCTGAACCCTCTCCTGCACCCCAACCCCCTGCCCCAGCCTGAAGTCCCCTCCTGCACCCAAACTCCCTCCCAGAGCCTGCACCCCGCAACCCCATGCCCCAGCCCCCTCCTGCACCGCAAACCCCTCATCCCCAGCCCCACACCAGAGCCCACACCCCCGGCCGGAGCCCTCACCCCCCACATCACAACCCCCTGCCCCAGCTCAGAGCCCTTCCTTCACCCCAAACCCCTCATCCCCGGCCCCACCCCAGAGCCGCAGCCCCAGCTGAAGCCCTCACCCCCCTCCTTCACTCCTGCCCCAGCCCACTGAAACTGAGTGAGGGTGGGGGAGAGCAAGCAATGGAGGCAGGAGGGATGGAGAGAGCAGGGCTGGGGCCTCGTAGAAGGGGCAGGGTGCGGCCTCAGGGCAGGGGCGGGGTAGGGGTTGGGGCAGAGATGTTCGGTTTTGTGTGATTGGAAAGTTGGCAACTCTACTTTAACTACACCAATATAGTTAAAACAGTACAACTTACCCAGTGTGGACACAGTTGTATTGGTATTAATGGGCTTATACTGGTATAGCTTATTCCCATACAGGAAGGGGAAAAAGATATACCAGCCTAAGGCACCTTGGTCCTGATCCTCAAAGGTGTTTAGACTCCTAACTTACATGGATTTCAGTGGAAGTTAGGAGTCTAAATACCTATGAGGATGTAGGCCTTTTATCCCAGCATTACTGTCCGAACTAGGGGTTGTACTGGTATAACCAGATCAGTAAAAAGACATCACACCCCCTAACTGAAACAGTTACATTGGTACAAAAGCAGTGTGTAGACTAGACCTTAAATCCATGGTGGTCCACAATCCCCCCGGCTGCTACCTGCATCTTTCTGTCATTTTAAAGAGCGTGGCCTGACATCTCAAAAGCGCCTCTGATCTCCCAGCTGCCACACACATGTCCCAAAGCCAATAAAAGTCTCAGAAACAAACCGGGAAGGTGCTAAATTATTCACTCTGACATTTGCATAGACGGCAATCTTGTAGTGCTGTGCCAGAGCACGGCAGGGAACTGAAGAGTCCCTGGGGGAAGCCGGGGAAATATTCTCTCTGATCATCTCCTCACCCTCCTGAACAAAACGGTTCTGTCAGACTTTTTTTTAAAGCAAAGTGCCCTAATAATGACAGACAGCTCCTGATCGTCGCAGGGAAAGCAGCCTCCCAGAGAGCTTGTGAGTCTCATGGTGCCAATGAAAGGCTTGCAGAGTGATTGGCATGCAGTAAACACAACTGAGTTGCAGGCAGCCTTAGCCAGCTGGTCTAAGGCTGGGTTGCTTTCCCCTGCTCCCTGGTCCTGTGAAACTTTGGCTGAAGAGGCCAAAAAAGGGTTCTCTTTAAGACAGACCCTGTCACTCAGTGGCATTTTCAAGCTTAATTGACCCTTCTCTGCATGGCGGAAGGAATCACTTATAAGTTAAGGGACAGAAGTAGAAGCCCGTTCCACTGACTCACTGTGTTGCCAGTGCTCATGATTTCCACTCGAGCCTTGTGATGTTGATTTATGTCTCACAGCCCCAGCTCCTGCCGTTATGTGAACTCAAGAGACTCCTGGCTTTCTTTTTTTTTTTTAAAGTAAAGCTCTAAGCATTATGGTTGCAGAGAAAAATTGAAAATGTGACCCAAGTGCACTCAGAAAACAGAAGGCCAATATAAATGACCTAAGATGTGTTCTTTATTTTAAAGATTTCATGGTTTTGGGGAGCCTCACTTGTGATTTCTGAATTCTTGAAGGTGGCAATACTGCTCCCTGTGTGATATAGGGCAAGAACACCAAAGAGACACTAATTAATTTGTCCCTCTCAGGAGTATTATTCATCCCCATTTCATGGACAAGGATGTGAAGTCCTACAGTTTACACAAGGCACCTGGAATAGCTGGGATTGGAACCTAATTATTCTGACCTCCAAACGAATACCTGGCCCCTACCCTGTTAGGAGCAACTTCTCCCTACCCCTCCGCCTTACATAGTCCACTTCTGAGATGACCTAGTTTTCTCCAGTTCTGACAGCACGGGACAGAATCTAGCAGCAATTAATTCTATGCCAGATTTCCAGTAGACTGCCCCTGCTTTTTGGCTTAGCCTGTCCAAACCTCTTTGTTTCCTCACGGTCTGCACCAACAGAAATGAGGCCTGTGTCTGCCTCCTCAGATTTCAATGTCATGCTTCCAGGAGGGTCGCCTGTCAGAATATAGCCCACTATATTTTTTAACAGACTCCCACTACGATCTGTAGGGCTGAAGAGAGGTTGATATCAATAGTCTATGAGAGAGAAAAGGAGAAAGCTTACTTAGTTTCATAACTTCATTGGTTAAAAAAACCCTCATTTTAAGTATCTCTGGCCTAATGACTTTGAAAGGTCACATGAACTGTGTTTGCAATAAATAATTTTAGTCAATTTACCATCAGTATTTTACACTTTGCAATTTCAAGCTAGTTGGTCTCTCCACTTGGTGGTAAAAGTTAGCATGATCATTTTGCTTCAGGTGTCTCATTGCCCAGAGTCTGGGATGGCCCGTGAATATTTTATTCTCAGCAATGTATGTATGGGGACTGGGACAGACAGTGTAAGATTGGTGTGGTAGAGTGAGCTATGTCTGTGTCAAACTATGGACTCCATTTTCTATTAAGAACCACACTTTGTATTAGGTTCTGAACAGATCTCTAAACCCACCTGGGGGCAGCTTATTGCATTTGTTATGTTTGCAGCATACACACAGAGATATTAGATTAAAAAAGCATAAATACTGTTGCTGGAAGGATGCAATGTAACACGACTCATTTCTTAGCATCCAGAATGATAACACACAAGAACCCAAAATCAGAGAGAGGAAACAAGCTGCTCCCTAAGGCAGAGAGGCACAATTCATTGTGCTTGGCTTTAAGCTGGATCTTTCTAGACTGACTCTGCTCATAGGTTTTGCTATAAAGCCCCCTAGCCTAGAAGCACGGTCAGGAAACTCCACACACACACACACACACACACACACACACACACACACACACACACACACACACACACACACACACACACACACACACACACACACACACACACACACACACACACACACACAGGCTTAAAGTGATAGCTTGCAATTCCAACACAGTCCTCAATATACCATGGTAAGGAACTCCTGACAGTGCTCTGCCAAGCAAAGGGACTTGACATTGTGTTGAGGGACTATCACAAAGAAGCCATCAAAACTACAGTCTGGGGCTATCAATGACTCTCAGCTACTGGAACAATGGGTTTTTCTATGCAGATGTGGAAAGCCTGACTAGGGAAGGGAACTGGAGCTTTCCAGCTGAGGGCATGGAAAAAGGATACAGAGACTGCACTTAGAAAGGGGGATGCCCTGTAGCATGGGTGCAACCATCACAAAATAAAAGCCAGACATGCAGGAGAGAGAGGGCAGAAAGGACTCTGCCAAGAATGAAATGCTGATGAGCCATGACTTGCAGAAGGGATGAAACCAGAAGAGAGGAGGGAACAACTCATGACTTTTGTTGTTTTAAAAGATTCTGTGGCTGTCAAGTGCTTTTCAGAGTGAAGTGCCTGTGGTTAAAAAGTCCTTTGCAGAGCCTGTGTTCCTTGCTTTCCATACACATTGTTCCCCAAAGGGTTAAACTAGGGCTAGGGAGGTCTCAAATACTGAGTTTGGGGTCTAAGACAGTGGGATTGCAGAGTCCCATGACCCAAGGAAGGTCTGATGTCTGAGCCTAGGACGGTGCCCTATAAACCCAGACCTACCAGAAGTAGCTAAATGCTGCTCAGACCCAGCTGACTTGGAACCACACAGGATGTAACAACTGGGTCCACTCACAACAGATTGGCGACTGTACAACTGGTACCGGGACAGGTTCTAACAACGGGGTACTCCAAAGAGCATTGCAAAGACATACTGCAAATGTGGTGGTCACCATCTTGACTCACATAACAGGGACTGAACCAGAGACCTCCAGAGCTAAATAGTCTCACCCCACCCTCCCGTGGATTGGATGCAAAGGGAGCTCTGCAAACCACACTCACCAATGGGTTACACAGACATGCTAGTATTGCTGAAAATTTGCTACCCTTTGGCTGAGACTTCAACTAGGAGACAGCATCCAGATCTGGGTCAGGTTTAAGCTGGGGTATGAGACGCAAAGTTAAGACTGAATGAAGGGTTTTGCTTTGGATTTGAGTGCACCATGTTCTTGAAAGCTGATCTTCTGCAATGGACACACGAACTGATCAGACTGCCAGAAAGAACACAGAAAGCCCTATAAGAGTAGCTAGGGAGCAGAAACAAAGGGGGATTGCAGGCTTCCTCCTTCACACTTCTTTTTCTCTGTAAAACCACTTGGTTTCTCCTCTTAGAAACTCCATTCATGAAACCTCAGGAATTACATGCTGAGATGTTTTATCCCCGTCCTGCCAGACCAGTGGATCCACTACAGTATTCACAAGGGGCTGTATCGCTCTTTGAAATGTCTTTTGGAAACACTTCTGAACACCTGTCCCTCATTGCTTCTGGAACCACTTCATCTGGTGGCTGGCATAACAGCACTCACTGATGCCTGCGAGCTGGCTACAGCCACTTAGTGCAGGGCTGCAGAGAGGACAATAGGTTGGTGCTCAGAAGGGCTGGGTTCTGTGCCTGGGTCTATTGCTGACATTCTTCAACTCATTTGCCTATTCAGGCTGTAAGCTCTTCAAAGGAGGGATGTTTTCTTGCTATGTATTTATAGAGTGCCAAGCACAATGCGGCTGCAATTTTTCTTAGGTTCTCGAGCAATATCTCCCCCACCAGGGACCAAAAGTGCCTTGCTGGGAATTATTGTAATATAAAGAATAATCCTGATCATCTAGTGGCCAGTTCCCTTCGCCAATCCAAAAGAGGCAGGTAATTAACTCTGAGAAAGAGGGAGAGTGTGTGTTTGTGTGTGAAATTTAAGACTCAGAAGCACAGCTACGGAAGAGATTAAAATTGAACAAGTTGATTATAACCCATCAGAGTTATGAGATAATGCAATTCCATCAACAGGGCCCAGCACTTCCCCGAGACAAGTTTTAAGGCCTTTCATCTGAACTCCAAACTTTGATCATCTGCTGATGAGTTCCTGTTGAGCTCCCATCAGCTGAAGACAGGCTCATTTCCATTCTCTAAGGCTGCTCTACATGAGAGGCTGAGCCATTGTCAAGTGAGCTGGTAGGACGGGGCCTGTATAAACACCCCTAATGCCGTGTGTTCATGTCAGCCATGCCTTCTTGAGTGCAGCTTTACACCCCCTGTCACAGGCTGGCTGGCCCTTTGCAGGGAGGCAATCTCAGTGTCGCCTGTGATGCTTAGCTAGCCTCCCTGCAGATCGGATTGACTGGGAATCAAGTGGCCTTGGGTAATTAATAGATCCAGCTGAGAGAGTTTGAACAAAAGGCTGAGAGAGCCTGCGGCTGGCAGGAAGAGCTTCAGGAAGGAGGTTGCTCCCTTTGACTGGCACTGATGGGAGAAGATAACTGGGGTGAAGGAGATTCCTGGAGTGGGCCTGAGAGGGAGGCCATCTCACAGGCAGATGGCCTCCGAGGGCAGGTGGCTGCTGAGACTCCAGACTAGGGCCAAGGCTCCAGGGAGTAACCCCTGAGTGTCAGTGTTCTGCAGAAAAATAGAGAGTTCAGCTGGGGAGAACCCAGGCTGGATTCAAGATGGGGTAAGGAGGCGCAGAAGTTGCTACACCTGTGGTTTGTTTTGCTTTGAAGTTTGGCTGAGAGACTCCAGGGAAAAGCCCTGGGGCTGCTACTAGGACAGAGGAGTGGAATGTGGATTCCTGGAGGAGTGGAAGATGTCAGACTGACGAGTGATGTGTAGGACACTGTCTGTTTGGGACACGGATACCTCAACTGGGGGAACTACAAGGGACCTGGTGACTTGGTCCTCTGACAAGAAGAAGCAGATGACCCAAGGGCTGGAGCAGCTATCATCAGGATAGGCTGGAGGAGAGCCTGCTATGCCACATTCAACCGTGAGGGGGCGCACTAGCTAGTGTGTCACTTACTGCAGTTCTGCTGCTCTCTGGGAACCCAGCCCAGCCACAACTCACAGAAGTAGTGATTTTGTGAGAAATTTCCAAAGGCTTTCTGGGAGGGATTGTGGGAGAGATGGTCTGTGGTGTATTGAAAACTGTGAAAGGGGTTTCCTGGTCCTTCTTGCAGGGAAGCGTCAGTCTGCAAAGAGCCAGCTAGAGAAAGGAGGGTTGAGTTCTGCCTTGGGGAGCAGCCTGCTTTGTGTCTCTGTGTTTTTTGTTTCTTGGTGTTAGGGTTCTGAATCCTAAGAAATAATATAGTATTACATTGCAACCTTCCAGAAAGATAGCTTGTATGTTTTTCGCTAACTTCTCTAAGTGGATGCTGTGAATGTTACAAGGTCAAATTCTCATAAAGTCTCTGGGGGACTCCCATAAATCCCAAAGAACCTGTGACCGTTCCAAATCACTTTCTACAGTAATGGAGCCAGGGATGAATGCTCAGTTCTTCCTCTTTGTTTAGCATGAAAAGCCTCTGCTGGAGCTCTTGAGCAGCTCAAAGCAAGTCTAGCCCAAATGTAATTTCATGTTGGGAGCACTTATTTGTGGTGTGGAACAGGAGTAATGGAGCAGCAAGGCCCAGAACGTTTCCCACCAAAGTACTCTAGCATTGGCAAAGCGTATTTGGCCCTTCCATTCCCGATCTAAGGCCTGGTCTATACTAAAAAGTTAGGTCGAAGGAAGCCGCTTTAAGTCGACCTGTTAATAGATGTATCTACACTACCGGGTCCTTTACGACCATAATCGAGTCTGTGTAGGGAGAGCTCCGATCCAGCAGAAGAAATGTTGACATCTATGCAAAGATCCCTCCTGGAATGGGGGAGAAGGGCTACACGAGGGACACCCAGCAGTGCCGTGTGAAAATAAAAGACCTTCGCCAAGTGTACCAGAAGGCAAGGGAGGCGAACAGTCGTTCTGGTGCTGAACCCCACACGTGCCAGTTCTACAATGAACTGCATGCGATTCTCGGGGGTGACCCTACCAGCACCCCTGCAAGCAAAGTGGACACCTCACAGGTGTGTGAGTCTAGGGACAACAAGGAGGATTATATGATGGAGGAGGAGGAAAATGGGAGACAGTCGAGGGGTGGATCCATTCTCCCTGAGAGCCAGGAAATATTTTTAACCTTGGAGTCCTGTGGGTCGCAGGACATCACAGTGGCCGACCATGATGCCGGGGAAGGCACCTCTGGTGAGAATACAGTTGCAATCAAAGTCTAGTTAAACTTTAGTGGGCACACACATTCGGTGGTATTGCATGTTTACTGTGAAGAAAAAGCGAGGTGCTGTGGTTCTCTGCTTACAAGAGGCCTCTCCAGCTACTCAGAGGGTGGCTCCCGGAAAAGACTGTTCATGTGGACTGGGATAGCCCAGGAATCCTCCATGGATATCTCTAGGAAACTTCCATGGAGGTACTCTGTAATCCTCTGCAGAAGGTTTCTGGGCAGGGCAGTCTTATTTCTTCCACCATGGTAGGACGCTTTCCCACGCAACTCCTGAATTAATTCTGCTGGCTTCATTGCAGTACACAGCATAACAGCATAAGGACAGGGTCTATACCCAGATGCTTGCAGCATCTCCTTCCTTTCCACCTCTGTTACCCTCAGGAGACTGATATCACATAGGGTCGCGTAGGGGAAATGGGGGAAGTTCTCATTAAAAGTGCTCTTACAAGAAAAAAAAAAGGGCATGTAGACCCAGTCCCCCCACATTCTGAATTGCCAAACCACGTAGCCGCTAATGTGCCTTTACTGTGCTCAGCATGGGTTGGCAAGTAGTTTAAAGTGGCTGATAGGGGACTGGGGCCCCACATGAGAAATTCCACAATTTGGAAGTGAAAACGTCCAAATGTCTCTCCACTCCGCCCCCCATTCATAAACAGCTTCCCGTGGTACTATGGGGAAGGGCCATTGTTTGACTAGCTACCTCTGCTCCTGACATGAGCCTGCCATAAACTTCATTAAAAGCGTGGTCATCCATGACCCGGGAGGGGGCCACTCACCATGGCTGGAGCAGCAAAATGGCACAGTGAATGGTTACGGATTCGGATTATGTTATGGCTTGCACCTAGTGTAATAAGGGTTGCTTTTTTTATGAAAACGGCCTTGCTATGGAAACATTTTATTCATGTACAATGGCTCCTTTATTTTTTCCCATGATTGACAGCTGGAAATGTGCGTGTCATCAACATCTGAAAGCAGACATTCGCTGATTAGAAGGAGGAGAAAGAGAACATGGGAGGACATGTTCACTAAGCTAACGAATGCCTCCGGGACAGCTGACACAGAGCTGAGAGCGTGGAGGATTTCACTGTCCGAGAAGTTAGACATGGACATGGAGAGCAGGAAAGCTTCCAGTGAGCGAGAGTGTGCAGCGCAGGATGAGATGCTTCAGATTATGAGGGACCAAACAGACATGTTGAGGCATCTGATTGAACTTCAGGAATGGAACCAGGAGGGTAGAGTCCCTCTGCAGACCCTGGTGGACAGCCAGCCATCATCGCCTTGGGCAGAATCACCCTCTCCCAAGCATTCCATGAGGCATGGGCGAAAAGTCCATTATCCCTTTCACTTAACTCCGGGGGAGGGTACAAGGAACAGAAGGGGCCCATTCACAGACCTTTTGATGGTCTGGAATGCGGTGTTATGTTACACAGCTGAAAATGTTTCCTCTGTTCCAGCTTTACAACCCCTTTTCCCCAGGTTACCTTTTTATTTTTTTTTCTGTTCTCCCTCTTTATTTATGTTTGTTAAATAAAGTAAATGGGTTTGAGAAAAAAATGTTCTCTATTGAGTAGAAACCGTGGCCTTGGGGCGGGGGTTGGCTTTACAGGAACGGTGATACAAGCCAGGTGAACATTTGGGAAAGCACAGTGCAGAGAAGCAGCTCATATTACTGTGACTCATTATTGAAATGGCTTTTCAAAACCTCGCGGATATGCAGCACCCCTTGCTGTGCTCTTCTTATTGCCCTGGTGTCTGGCTGCTTAAAAATGGCTATCATGTGATCTGTCTCAACTACCCACCCCTGCAGAAAATTCTCCCCCTTTTTTTCACAGATATTATGGAGCGCACAGTAGGCAGCTATAATCATGGGGATGTACTCCTCACTAAGGTCCCACCTTGTTAGTAAACTTCTCCAGTGCCCTTTTAAATGACCAAAGGCACATTCAACCACCATTCTGCACTTGCTGAGCCTGTGGTTGAACTGTTCCTTACTGCTGTCCAGATGGCTGGTGTTTGGCTTCATGAGCCATGGGAGGAAGGGGTAGGCTGGATCCCGCAGGATAACTATAAGCATCTCGACATTGTCAGTGTTCATTTTGTGGTCTGGAAAAAAGTCCTGGATTGCAGCTTTTTGAGCAGACCCAAGTTCCTAAAGATGCGAGTGTCATGAACCTTTTCCGACCATCCTACATTGATGTCGGTGAAACGCCCCCTCTCCAGGCCCACAGGTGCTTGCAACACCAGTGAAAAGTATCCCTTTCGGTTTATGTACTTTTTGGCAAGGTGGTCTGGTGCCAAGATGGGGATATGTGTGCCATCTATCCCCTCACTACAATTAGGGAACCCTATCATGGCAAAATCATCCACTATGTCTTGCACATTTCCCAGACTCACTACCCTTCGTAG
The DNA here is from genome assembly GCF_015237465.2 of Chelonia mydas. Taxonomy (NCBI): domain Eukaryota; kingdom Metazoa; phylum Chordata; order Testudines; family Cheloniidae; genus Chelonia; species Chelonia mydas. The sequence continues at coordinate 13,351,706 of NC_051259.2, read as the reverse complement.
CAGAAGTCGATTAATGGCCCTGCACACTTGGAGCATAACAGCTCCCACGGTTGATTTACCTACTCCAAATTGATTCCCCACTGACTGGTAACTGTCTGGCGTCGCAAGCTTCCAAATAATGATCACAACTCACTTCTCCACTGTCAGAGCAGCTCTCATTTTTGTGTTGCTGAACTGCATGGCAAGGGAAAGCTCTGCACAAAGTTCCTGGAGGGTGGCCTTCCTCATTCGAAAATTCTGCAGCCACTGCTCATCATCCCATACCTGAAAAATGATGCAATCCCACCAGTCAGTGCTTGTTTCACAGGACCAGAAGCGGTGCTCAACAGAGTGGAGCTGCTCTGTGACTGCCAGCACCAACTGTGAATTGTTGTTTTTCAATGGCTTGCAGCAGGGCTGCTTGCAGGACATCTCTGTGTTCTGCACGGTGGACCCTGCTTTGGCTCTGGAAACACTGCAGGAGAAGGCGTGAGGTGTTTGAGATGTTCACACTAAGAGTGCACAACTGAGCAGGCTCCATGCTTCTGGGGTTATGGCGAATGCATGGCGGTTTTAAGGCGCGAAAACCACTAGGTTGTTTGCCATTGATATGAGGGTGGGAGTATAGTGCATCATGGGATGCCAACGCAATGTTCCCATTCTCCCCTGCAACAACGTTTTGGTCCCATGAGGCATTGCACAAACTTCCCAAAACACACTGCGGCAAGTTGCACTTTGGGATATTTACCCATGGTGCACTGCTTTGTGCATCAATGCAGGCGCTGCTAGTGAGGACGCACTCCATCAAGGCAATGAGCATGGTGTGGCCATGCACAATCGACTTAATTAATTCAGAGGCTTGAGGTCGAATTAGATAAAGTCGACTTAATTTTGTAGTGTAGACAAGCCCTAATTTACCCAATCCAGCCTAGGAAGGGTCCGCTCCCCCACTACGTCTACACTATGAGGTGACTCCCAGTTCACATACACATACTAGTTCCAGTTCTCATCAGGCTATCATGAGCATAAATAGTAGATAGCCACGTTAGCACAGGGAATGGAGTCACAAAGTACAGACCTGCCTGAACCCCCTGGGTAAGCAGCTAAGCAATGCCTCTGTTGACACTGCCCATGCTACTGCAGCTAGGCTACTATTTATACTCATCTTAGCTCCAATCAAGCTAGCACAGGTATGTCTATGCAAGCTGGGAGTTTCACCCCTAGGTCATGGTGTAGATGTAGCCTCACAGTGGCTGCGTCCAATGTATCCTTGGGAGTGGAGACATTATGTTAAGTGTTTCCTTTGATTATGATCACACCTTCCCTTTCACATGTCTCCTTTGGTCTATAGGCAACAGTAGCCCCAACCATGAAATCTGGATAGTTCCCTCTAATTTCTCCCAGCATCCATTGCTTTCCCCTACAAGTGTTTGGGAACAATAATAATTTATGTACAGTATGCCTGAACTAATTAGTGTGTCTTGCTTTCTGAGATGAAGCAAAAACCATAGCAAATGACATTCCAGCAAAAATGGGGTTACCTAAGATTAAACTGTCTTCCCATTTATCTTGGGTCTTTAGCATTAAATTTACCGTACATATTATTAACAAATTTTAATTTTCCACAGCATTGGGCAATATCTTTTCCTTAAAGCCTAGAAGAACATTCATTAACATTCTCTTCCTTCAGTTCAGTGTGACTGGCTCCTCATTTGCACATAAATGTGAAGTTTGCTGCCTGGGAAGACTCGACTGAATAACATCAAAGATCCAGTACACATACGCACATCACCCTGTGCTTGGTTTAGATTAAGGACTAGGAATGCTAGCAACAAGTGGCCACAGGGGGTGGCAGAGAGCAAAGAATGGGACGGACACATCTACTGATGATTAGGACAGTGTACAAGGAGGAATAAGAGGGATGGGTTAATTTGTGGTGAAGATGCTAAGCTGTGACTCACAGGAGTGCTGTTCAATACCTATTTCTGCCACAATTTTTCTGTGTGACCTTATTACTGGCTGCTCAGTTCCCCATCTGTAAAATACGGATAAATAATGCTTACCATGTCTTGTCTATAAGCTCATCTCGTACTGTATATATGTCTCACCGTCGGCACAAAGGAACCTTCTAGGTACTACTAGAATGCAATCAATAATTAAAAGAACTTCTAGGGGTAATGTTCTATGTCTAGGAGAAAGTGAGAAACAAGTCATTTAACTCCTTGGCACCACAAGTTTACCTGCTCCCATCGGGTCCACATCCCATATCTTAGCTCCCGGCAGACAGCACATCCTTCTGTTCTCTGGATCAGCCCTGGTGACAGACCTGTCTGCTCTTCTTAGTAGAGAGTCCCCAGGCACGTAGACTTGCCTCTTCCTGATGTTGCTGCAATTCTCCAGCCTTCCTCCTTCTTTTTCTTTCTGGCTTGCCAGTCCTCTGCTCTTTTGTTCTCACTTGCAATCTTCTGTGAGTCACCCTCTATCCTCCTGGGCTCTGAACTCTGGCTGTCTTTATTGTCTCTACCCCTCCTGTTGTAGAAGTAGCTGCTCTTCTCTTCTTCCCTGCTCTCCCATCTTCTGTCACTGCTTGCCTCTCCCCTTCATTTTCCAGCTCAGCGAAACTGTTCTTCAGCTCTATTTCTCCTTTTGCTAGCTGGTCTTTTCCTCTGTCTTGTTCTCATAGTCACTTGTTTCCATGGGCCGCTTTCTTCCTCCAGCAGTCTACCCTCACACTTCTCCTGTTCAGCATGCATCTGCAAGTCTTGAGGTTTTGCTTAATCCTCCTCTGTCCTTCCTTTCATCATCTGCTCAAATCCCCTTCAAAACTCAACCATAGTTTCTAGCTGCATCTCCAAACCTTGGAACTTCTCTTCCATCAGATGCATCAGGCAGCACTTCATACTAATGAAGCACCTTTCAGGAACCCTTTCCAGATTCATGTACATCCCTCAGCTTCCACATCCAGTCATCTTCACGGTCTCTTCCATACATTGGGTAACTACCACACCTGCCTCTAGGTGTCATAGCCTTCCCTTCTACGTTCCTGTCAAGAGGGGAGAGAGAAAACAAACACAGAAACGCCACACCCACCCATATTCAAACTGCCCTGTTTTCATCTCTGTTTGCTGTTTGTTGTTCTTTAAAAAGTCCTTTCAAATTGAAAATGAAACTTCTTATTTTGAAAATGTTGAAATGCATTTTGAAATGTCAAAAACATGTTAAGTGGAAAAATTCCCTCTCAGCTCTAGTTCGTGCCTTGGAAAGAGGCCCAACGATAGCTGTGTCTTTCTTTCTGAGACATTAGACTGTTGGACAGAGCAAACTGAATCGGTAGGCAGGCCTGTATGGAGATGATAGCTAGAGACGGTGTGCAGTCTTTATTCATCTCCCCCCTTTTAAATATTAATTTGGAAACATTTCTTGGTTACACGTACCAACCTGCCCCTTCTGACTTATAACTTTCATCCGCATCTGTCTAGCCTAGCTCCTTCTTCCAGTGAAAAATCCAAGGGATTGTACCTACCATTTCCCAGTTGGCTAGCTAACTGGCAAGTGCAAACATCTACTATGTGTGCCAGCTGTGTACAGATGTACATGGATTGAGCCATCTGCAAAGCACCAGGCTATCACATTTTACCAGATTGGCTTGACAACTGGACAAGGGGTTTGCATGGGGGGAGGGGAGCACACACGACACACTTAAAAGAATACTTCTATTCTCTGCGGCAGTGTCCTTTATCTCCATTCCTGCTCATGGCTCAGTGTGAGTAATGTTGTTTTAGTTCCTTTATGTGCCATTTCTGCAGGCCTATTTGGACTCAAAGAATTGGGGTTTTTCTTACAGCTTCAAAGCTGGCTTCAATGACTGCAAAGAGCAGCACAGCGTTGGCACGTCAGGTATGAGACAATCCTTCAGATGTCAGGGAACAATAAAAGCATGCATGGCCAAGACATGTTGTAAGTCACCTGTGCCGTAAATCAACACACCCGCCGCTCTTAGAATTGATTTCCCTTCCTTGTGTTCAAAATGATTCCAATGCTTTCATGTCTAAGGAGGTGGAGGGGAGAATTCCCTGAAGATAAAAAGTGTAATAGGCTATTTTGTTTCCCACTTTCCACATCAGGAATGAAAAAATTATCCTTCAGGGATAGACTGGACTGTGTGCTACTGCTATTTAAGAGCTAGCTGGCAACTCTTAAATAGTAGCTAGCTCTTAAATGCAGTAGCCCACAGTATCCCTTCCTTACCTGCAGTGTGATATCCAGGGCAGAGATGCAAGAACTGCACCATGCCCATCAGAGATGGGGCAAAGATGGGGAGCTGGGAGAGTGTCAAAGCTCACTCTTAGCCTGCCGCTATTTGAATTCTGAACTGATGAGAATCCTGAACATGCTACCATGAAGGTCACTCCTAGGAGCCCGTCCATTAACACAATGGATATGTGAATGTTGTCGCAGCACCTCCACTAGGCACGGACAGGACAAAATAAAAAATGAAGCTAACCCTGGATGGAACCCCTTTCATGAGGGTCAATTTTTTTTTTCTTTTTATGCAAAATAATATATGCAAATCTTCTTGGTTTCATATGAAAAGGATAAGAACCCAGATGCCCCAAGAAAATTTATTCTTATGGCAGTTCCTAGCTGGCCCATCTACAATGTACTCCTATGACTCTCCCCTCTCCTCACACAACCCTCCCAGTCCGTTGTCAAGCCAGTCTGGTAAAATGTGATAGTCTGGTGCTTTCCAGAGGGCTCAGCCCATGTACATCTGTGCACAGCTGGCACATATGGTAGGTGTTTGCACTGGTAGCAGCCTGGCTGGCAATCCTGAGCCCCTGGTGACATACCAAAGTAAGTCCCTCCTGAAAAAGGACCCTCTACCTCCAGTTCCAATAAAATCAACTCCACCCATCCCCTGTAGCCCTTGAGCACCTGCCAGTGTTGCCAATAAGCGCAATTTGACTGTCTCATGATTTTTAGTGTTTTTTCTGCTGGAAGTATGATAGGATCATAGAATATTAGGGTTGGAAGAGACCTCAGGAGGTCATCTAGTCCAACCCCCTACTCAAAGCACGATGTTACATAAGAATCTCAGCTTACTTCTTTACTAAATGGAAGTGTCTGACCCTTGGAGTTACAGAGAAAAGACTGAAAACGTGATACGAGTGCAACCAAAAAGGCAAATAAAAAGAACCCAACAGTTATCACCCTTTATATATATATAAAAAAAACTTTTGAGAGCCAGAATCATGATTTTTGAACATATGGGTTTGGCAATACTGCACTTCCCAAACAATGTGTCCTCGCAGCACCTCTCACAGATGGAGACATGTTAGCATTAGAGGAACAGACTTTGGACCGGTCACTTCTGCACTCAAAGTCCTGAACCATGCTCTCCTGTGTCCCGTTCCAGAGCCTTCACCACAAAATCATCTCTCCAGTCAGAACAACCAAGAGTTACCAGAATTCTGCAGCAAAGCCTGCTCTTCAGGGGAACCATTTAGGTAAGTCCCCTAACATTTGGGTGCTAATCAGAGCCAAGGGTTCTGAGGTCCCTCATAGAATGTAGAGATGGGAAGGACTCACCAGGCCACCAAGCCCACCCTGTCAGCCAGGGCAGAATTGTTCCCTGAAGAATCTGTTCCACTGCTTCATCCAAACCATTTGAAATGTCCCAAAGGAAGCGGATTCCATCACTTTCCCATGTGAACTACTCTGTAATCGAACAGAGCTCGCTGTTCCTTCCGCGTTCATCTCGGCCTTGCCAGTTATCTGTCACTATATGCTGCAGAGCTGTAGCCCAGGGAACAGCTTTTCCAAGAGGCACAGCTATGAAAATATGTGGGCTCTGCAGAGCCCATGGGACCCTGCCTCAGGGGAAATGCAAAAACAGACACCTATGCACCACTTGGAGCCTGCTGTTTCTGCTGTGCTCCTCAGGCAGACTGAGCTCTTGCCAGTTCCTAAAAGCTTTGTTTTCAACTGAAGCAGTGTGAACTGTGTGTGGATAAGCAATCTTCCCCATAGGTGATACTCCTGAGTGGCAGTGGTCATGTGATCATAGCACCATGGATGGCAGGATGCTCCTTGCCCAAGACAGTGGGGGAAGGTAACGCTTCAGAGGTGACTCCTCGGTGGCTTATGGTCCTTACCAATGCACTTGCAGGCAATGTTTCCCAAAGACCATTGGTAGAGAGAAGAACTGTAATCCCAGAAGTAACAGCTCCACTATTGTTCTGCTCTGCGTGCATGGTTACCTCTCCGTTGGTATTGAGCCAATGGCAGGATAACACTGGGGGCTGTCTCTCCATGCCCCTGACCTCTTGTGGTATTTTCTGCAAGTGTTGGGGTGTTCGGCTTAGTGTCGTGGCCATGTGTCAAGCTGCTCTGTAGCCTTGTTCAATCTACACAAATGGTGTCCTCAGACTGGTGACTTTATTGATCAGGTCTGCACTGCGTGAGCTAAATATCCAGGCCAAGATTTTCAAAAGTAGCCAGTCATTTTGGGTGCTTTAATTTTGGGTGTGTCAAGTTGAGACTCCCTAAAAGGACGGATTGTCAGGGAGCAAGTGTCCAGCACATTCAGAAAATCTGGCCCCTTTAAGTTGTCTATAGATGGGCACCCAGAAGCACTCCCCACTCTTAGGACTTTTTCCAGTCCAAACATTTCATTTCAATATGTACTGCAGTTAGTGTAAAATATGGGGTGGATTCTCCAGCAGCAGTTCCTTCTTTGATTGATTGTTCCCAAGTCCTGGCCTGGGATTTGGATAGGATGCCCCCAGTCTCCATCTTCAATCTTACCTCTTTAGCTTTCTATGAGCAAATTAAATCCTCATTTGTTTTGCATTCCTTCATCAGTATCTTCCTCTGCAATTAAGCTAGGAACTCTATCATCAGCGTAAATTCCATCATTCTAAAGTAGGATTGATCATTTTGCACGTATTCCTTGGAGTAACCCACCAGTCAAAGTGTCAAGCCTGCATAGCCAAAATGGCATTTGCCTGGGGCTTGTTAATCACAGGAGCAATTGCGTGTTAGTCTACCAAGGATACAGGAAATGTACATTTTAACATTCGGTAAAAAAGCAAACAATATACCAAGTACCGGCGTGAATAGCAATGGTAGAGGCACCACAAAACAGCCCATTGGCGAACCTCAGCTGCAAAATGCAAGCAATATACACTGTATGTATTTCAGTCTCATTCTTCCACTTCCTGCTGCTTAATAGGGGGAAGAAGGAGCTCTGCATGTGGCATGGAGAAGAGCAATCAGGCAGCAACATGGCATTTCCCAGGGTGCAGCCCTAACAGATGGGTGATGGATGGAGCTTTTCTCCTATCTCAGCAGGCGTGACAATAGCTGTCTCCCATCACGAGTAAAAGCAATATAACTAATAGCAGGGCACAGGCGTTGTTCATCCTGACGCATCCGGATCCCCTTTAAATAACCAGAATCTTAATTCCTCCTCTGGCTTGAGCTGGCTTGGGTTGAGATTGGGCAGGGATCCAGGCATGTGGCTGAAGGCCCGCCCCAGTGTGAAACCTAATTCCAACAAAATTGCATTCTAACAGGGATGCTGACAAGTGTGACCTCTCCCAAAGTCATCACATATGTCCGTATTGGGACTTCACTGTGTGCTTAATTAATTAGGCTCACCTTCATTTTATTAACTGAGGGTTTAGTCAATGAGCCCAAAGAATGAGCATTATTTATTATGTCCCATTGTGAGCTTTTTATTTTTTTATTTTTAAAAGCTGGACAACTGGAAAGACATGGAGGCAGACCCACAGCTGGTGTAAATTGACTTCAGCAGAGCTAGGACAATTTACAAAAGCTGAAAATCTGCCCCAAAGTCACTTTTTCCTGGAGAGTTTCTAAACCACAGTGTAGACATGACATCAAGGAAGGGGGTGTGTAGCAAGGTGGTCACCCACTCCTGCCTTAAAGGGCTTAAAACAGCCCAGGAGAGGGCTGTGGCTGGGAGCAAGCAGTTCCCAGCCTGACTGGGGGAAGCAGGCTCAGCTGTGGCCACGCCCCAGTCAGGGCTCAGCTGGCCCTTATAAGAGGGCAGTGGGCCAGGCACAGACACTCTCTCTCTGCCTTTAGAGGGAGAAGGGCCTGGCTGCTGGGGAGTGTACCCGGGTATCCAAGGTGGAGCAGGGCTGGGGGAAGGCCAGAGGAGCTGGGGAGCTCTGGCCTGGGAACCCCTGAGGCTGCAGGCCTCGTGGAAGGCCTAAAAGGGTACTGGGGTTGCAGGGGGCAGCCCACGGGTAGGCAGAGGCAGCAGGTCCAAACCCCCCTTGCCTGTGATGATTGGCTTATACACTGCAATCCGCCCCAGTGTGCAGGGGCTCAATGGTGACTGGCAGTAACCAAAGACTGAGGTGAGGTGGGGATAGTGGGTGGGGGTTCCCTGGGGATGGGAGACCCAGAGACTGTGGGAGAACTGCTGGGGGGCAGCACCCTGGGTAAAAGGGGCACCAGGGTCTGGGAGGGACATGGGAGCCAACGGCAAGCAGGACACTGGCCTGCAGAGGGCGCTCTGGAGGCTTGAAGAGCTAATTCTCTGAGACACCAGCAGGAGGTGCCGCAGGGGTGAGTCCCGTCCTGTGACAGGGCATGGATGAGGTCAGAAAGGAAAAGAGTTACCGCAATAAACATGTGCGGTTACTCAGTTTTGGTGGTGAATTCCCCTGCTTGATATCTGAACTAGATAGTATTGGGTCAAACATACACAATGTGCTGTCAGGCAGGGACTCCCAGGCAGCCCCCCGTGCTGTGTTGGCAAATGTTCCCGCTGTAGGTAAAGGTGCTACTTAATAGACTAGGTACAGCCACATATAACATACCTACTGGGCTACTGACTCTTTCTGGGATGTGAAGGTGGACCAAACTTGCTCTGTTAGGGGATCTTCCAGATGGCACCATCTTGTTATCTCTTCAGTGAATCCAGGCATGGGACACCAGATTGTAGACATTGTTCTCAAGGTGCGGGGCTCAATAGGCTTTCATACCAGCTGCCAAAACCACAGAGGAGTAGGAGAGATTCAGGACCAAGCAGGGAAGGGATGCAAGAGCAGAGTAGCTACGCGTTATGAGGTCTGCCGGGGCAAGTGAACAGGTAGTGTAGAGTGTGTGTTAGAAAAGCATAACTTACAGTCAGTGATTGAAGGTAGACTGTTACTCTCTGGAGCAGCACACTGATGCAGTTTCAGTCTAGAGCATGGATAACTCCAAGGGAACATGACAGCGGAGAGCATAACATTGCCTACTCTGGCAATGAATTCTTCTCCCCACCGATTGTGTCGAACTAGAAGTCTATCACATCAGCCTAATGGAGCATCATCAACTTACCTCAAACAGACACTTAATCGAAAGAGCATTTATACCACTTCGACTGCCAGCCGTGCTTTATGACAGCTCTTTGCGTAGGAGATGTCATTGTGCATTTGCTTCTTTGTTAGAATAGATTGGTGTTATCAGCGGTTGAGTAAGCCTTGCCATTCACGGTGGTGCACTGTATGCATCTGCAGGACAGAAGAAGACTCTAAAAGGGACAGAGCTGGTAGAGATATGGAGGAGCTATGAGACAGAGGAACATTCTACATAGCCTTGGTGCACTTAGCCCGGATCCTCAAGTGGTGTAAATCTGCATAGCTTCATTGGTGCTATGCCAACTTGTACCAGCCAAGGATCTGGGCCTCCATGCAGTTTGGGTGCCCCGCCAAGGATCGATCTAAAGAAGGACAAATCTATATAAAGCAAATGGAGAAGAGCGCCTATGAGAACTGACAGCATGAGCTAAACTCTGCAATCTTGTAAGAAGACTTAGGGAGGCATGAACATGTTTTTAAGGTAGCCATAGAAAGAGAGGGAATTAGAATCTTTAGAGTGAGGATTAGGAGAAATGGTCTGAAGCTCCAGAAGGAACAGTTTAAGCGAGACATTGGGGAAGCATTCTGGACTGCATAGGGCAGGCTAGATGCTTAGAGAAGGTGGGGGAGGCACAATCGTTGCAGGGGGTTTAGCAGCTGGAGGTTGGTTCTTGGGAATATATTTAGACTTCCTACAAGCTGTACCCATCCCATTACTCTTAGCGGTGAAACTCAGCCCTGTGCAGAGGCCTATGCACCACTTAAGCCCCAGATAAGTTGGAAAGCTTAAGTGGAACTGAAGTATCATTGTTCTATGAACTCACCCCATACTGAGTTATCCTATTGCACCAGAACAAAGAGGATGGCTCTAGACTGTTCTCAATGGTAGCAGATGACAGACGAGGAGTAATGGTCTCAAGTTGCAGTGGGGGAGGTTTAGACTGGACATTAGGAAAAACTTTTTCACTAAGAGGGTGGTGAAACACTGGAATGCGTTACCTAGGGAGGTGGTAGAATCTCCTTCCTTAGAGGTTTTTAAGGTCAGGCTTGACAAAGCCCTGGCTGGGATGATTTAACTGGGACTTGGTCCTGCTTCAAGCAGGGGGTTGGACTAGATGACCTTCTGAGGTCCCTTCCAACCCTGAGATTCTATGAGAACGTATTCAAATTGGGCCTAATCGAAACCCCATTGAAATCAATGGACGTCTTTTTCTACTGAGTTCCTTGGTGTTTGGTACTACACTCTCCAAGACCCAAAGACTCTCCTTGATGGGATGTAGGGGAAATCTGACTGAGGAATTTCACCCATGGAAAAGCAGCCCTCTGAGTCATCGACACCGCAAAGCTCCGAGGCAGAGATTCCTCCAAGCTGGTTTTCTATTTCTTGTTATGGCTCTTCACTGAGTAATGAGGCACAATGCGATAAAGTCCTGGGGTATGTGGGATAAAGCAATGTGTTTTATTTGATCAACTTGCAAGAAGTCCCTGCAGGTAACTATTGAGTCTTTTCTCAGTCTGCTTCATCCAAGCACCATCAACTTCCTCTGCCTTCGTTTTGCCTGGCTGCAGAGGGTGGCTTATGCAAAACACCAGGCACAGGTACAGCTAAAGAGATGGAGTCCGTTATCCTGACCTGTTTGAAGGGTGAGGTAAAGTGAGCTGAGCTGAGCACACCTACAGGCCCTGGGAAAAGATGGTGAGGAGACAGCACAGTAACCTACAGGGGTTTATTTGCGTGAGCTCAGCTCCCCTGTGTAATTAACTGATCTCTGATAACATTTGCCTTGTCAGTGAGGAATTCAGATTTTATCTTGTTTGACAGCAACATTTACGGTGTTAATACTGGAGAAGAAAGGGGGACGTCTGTAATTGTGGAAACCCTATTTAATTTGAGAATTCTGTTATCTTGTCACAGGAACTGAGATTTTACTAATAGATTCTGACTTTGGGAAAATTATATGCTTAAGAAGATGGGATTTTAACAGACAAGATCCCGTTGATATTAATAAGAAAATAGAGTAGGCTGCATCGGACACTTAGCACTGTCCTTTTGCTTATGACTTCCTCACCAGAAGCTAAATATGCTAATTGATGGACCACCTGGAGCTATGCTCTATCAGCTTGGATTTGCCAAACAGCTTTAGATCTGGCCACTGTGTGGATGGGAGAGCATCAAGGAAAATGCCCAGTGCTCCAGGATTAAATAGGCAGTGTTTGTCTCTCAAATCAGTTCCACAGGTGGGAGGCACTGTGTTGCTAGAGAGTGCATCTTCCAGATGAGGCTTAAAACTGAAGTCCAGAACATTATAAATTCCATGGCACTTTTTTTTTTTTTGCAAGACACTAGTGTTAACTTGGTAGTTGTGACCAAATTCCCCTGTAGTTTGAATCTGAGATATGATTCTTCTGTGCAGAATTGTGCAGCATTGTTGTGGAGTGTGAAGCTGCTGCCATGTTCCTACCCAGAGATGGCTGCATTTCAGTGATGTGCAAAGTGATTCATACATAGCACAATAGAAAACTCAGCATTTGCCACTCTGCCAATTGCAATGACACAGTGTCTCCTTTTCTTTAGGAAGACAGCACAGTTACTGGGGCTCCTAGGCCGTACGGTGACTGTGAATAGGGATTATAGGCTACATTTAATGGTGAACAGGAATAAATATTTTTGTACTGGAAAAAATGTCAATGGAAGTGTCTATACTGGTGTTTACAATCCAGTTAACAACCCAACCAAATGCTCTAGACAGAACCACTCAAGTCTAGGGAGTCGGGGGGCTTGAGAGTCCGAGCCGCAGTCTGAGCCACAACATCCACCCCGCTCTTCTTCGTGTTGTAGTTTGCGCCCTGCTAGTGTGAGTCTGTCTACCCGGGCTGGGAGGCTTGACCCCTGCTGCAATGTAGACATACCCACTGAGTCTCCAGCAACTCTACTGATTTGCCTAATAGCCTGGTTGCCCGGCTAACACCCCTTGCTATCTCACATTCTCCTCGGGAACCTGCCTCCAGCATCCCATCTTGCAGAAACAGGTTCTGTGCATGGGAGTGTGCGTGCGTATGTGCAAAGCTACAAAAGACATTGCAAGCACTTGGAAAATATTTGCCAGGATATACAACCAGTGATAAAACTTCCCAGGCCTGCTATCAGACAGGAAAACTAAGCAAGTGTTTGCTCAATAAGACCAAAATGCTCAGGTCCAATAGGCTGTTCCAGCAATAGTGGATATGCCCAAATTTTATCTCCTTTTCTTTCTGCCCCTCCCCCCCGAAAGATAAGGACCAGCATCGAAAATATTTACACAAATGGCCTCGTTAGCACATGCTATTTTTTCCTTTAAAGCTGATTAATCCTTATCAGCAACACCAGCAGTTTGCTAGATAAATATTACTCCCCACTAACACTTGGGTCCTTTGGGAGACCCGCAGCGGTGAGGTACCTTGCTTTGGTGTAATGCAGGTTTGCCTTGGCTGCAGGCCAGCTCTCTTGTCATTAGCTGCAGAGCTCTTGTTACCTCTCAATGCCATTGACATCCCGAACAGGGGAGGGGCAGACGGCTCCTGTCAAACGTTAAGCTTCCCCCTCCCCACTCCCTCATTTTTTCCTTGTGAAGGGAAAAGGAAAATCCAGCTCCCCCCATGGTCCATCCTTGGGAGTCAAGTGCGAATGATGAGTCCGTTATTTTGAGCTCGTATTTTAAATGACCCATCGGTGCATTGCCTGGCTCGCTGCCAAGGGTGGAGACTGAAAACTAGAGGGGAAAGTTCCCGCTGTGCAGATGAACCAGTATGTTCACCCTGAGAACCCAAGCAGGACCGACCTGGGGCAGAGGCCTATGGGGCTACAGTGGTGCGGCTTGCCTTGCGTTGATTCTCTGCACAGGGTGACTTCACCTTGGGACATGACTATGTGGAATCATTATGAATGCTTTTCCCCAGTGCCTAGGCTCTCTTTCAGTCTCCAGCCGTGCAACAGGGACGGGAGCTTGCTGCGTCATTGAGGGCTGAGAAGGAGAGCCTGCTCCAGCTCATTAGTGACCCCCTGGGACTCTGGGGGAGGCCTGTTCAAGCCTCCTTGCATGTAGCCACAAACAGGGCAGGCAATGGGAGGGTGGGTATGGTAGGAAAAACAGCGTGACCAACAGTGGGGGTTGAACCCTGGGTCTAAGCACTAAAGCTAGAGCCTCTAGTTTTTGAGCCACTAGCACCTGCAGTAGACCCTCATTAGCCACTAGAGGGAGATAAAGACCCACACTCACCTAGCGTGGTCTAAACACAGGGATTTTATCCGCGTGGATGCTTCTCTCCTGTAATTATGCTTAACTAGTACAACAGCAACCCAGAAAACCTGGTGCATTCCTAGTGGCAAATTACCTATCATGATGACCCCAAATTAACTACAGTATATGGATGCCCTAGTGTAGTCCATTCTAGGAGAGTGCTGGTCTTTGTCCCCTGTAGGGCTAACACTGTTTCCTTTATTCTAATGATGTTCCTTGTTCAGTGTTAGAAGAAACTAATGGTGCAATAAACTAATGGTTTATGTGCCCTAGGTGCCCACCTACATATAAATACCTTTAAAAATCTGGCCCCTCTCTCTGTGCTCAATTCCCCATCTGCAATAACATCAGTGCCCTTACAGGGGTATTGTGAGGATAAATACTTTTAAAAGCTGGGTGAAACCTTGTTAAGGGTTGAGAGGAAATCTCATTGAGATTGATAGCTGTGCACTCACCCTTTAATTAGCATAACTGTAAGGATAAGCCCCCATCTAAGACCCACCCAGGAGCTTTTGCTGAGGATTGTTTTGCAGAGGGGGCTGTGTGGGTGTGTCATAAATATAAAGGAAAGGGTAAAAATCCCTCCTGGCGAGAGGAAAAACCCTTTCACCTGTAAAGGGTTAAGAAGCTAGGATAACCTTGCTGGCACCTGACCAAAATGACCAATGAGGAGACAAGATACTTTCAAAGCTGGAGGGGGGAGAAACAAAGGTTCTCTCTGTCTGTGTGATGCTTTTGCTGGGAACAGAAAAGGAATGGAGTCTTAGAACTTAGTAAGTAATCTAGCTAGATATGCGTTAGATTCTGTTTTGTTTAAATGGCTGATAAAATAAGCTGTGCTGAATGGAACGTATATTCCTGTTTTTGTGTCTTTTTGTAACTTAAGGTTTTGCCTAGAGCGATTCTCTATGTTTTGAATCTGATTACCCTGTAAGGTATTTACCATCCTGATTTTACAGAGGTGATTCTTTTATTTTTCTTCAATTAAAATTCTTCTTTTAAGAACCTGATTGATTTTTCATTGTTCTTAAGAGCCAAGGGTTTGGGTCTGTGTTCACCTATGCAAATTGGTGAGGATTTTTATCAAGCCTTTCCCAGGAAAGGGGGTGTAGGGCTTGGGGGTATTTTGGGGGGAAAGACGTTTCCAAGCGGGCTCTTTCCCTGTTCTATATTTGTTAGATGCTTGGTGGTGGCAGCAATAAAATCCAAGGGCAAAAGGTAAAATAGTTTGTACCTTGGGGAAGTTTTAACCTAAGCTGGTAAAAATAAGCTTAGGGGTTTTTCATGCAGGTCCCTACATCTGTGGGTGTAGAGTTCAGAGTGGGAAAGGAACCTTGACAGTGTGTATGAGAGAGAGGGCAGAACACAGGGAGTCAGAGGGACTGACAGACAGCTGGAAGGAGCAGCTGAAAGCATCTTATCTGACCCTGGAAGAAACCTGGGGAGAGGTTTTTGAGTCAGGAGAGTAGGCTGTAAAGACTGTTCTTGGTGCTGTGAGAAAAAGAAGCTGTGATTCCTTCCACATTCAGAGAGACAGGGTTTTGTACATTCATTATAAATACACAACACTGCATCAGAGAAATCCCTGACTAACATCAGTTTCTACACCCAACTGGAACATCCCTGGGGTCCCAGACTTTAACTAGCCACCTGCATCAAAAAGGGGCAACAGTGTATTAAAGGATGTGTCATTAGGTGCCTGTCTGCATCTCTAGGTGCCCAAATACCTTTAAAAATCTGGCCCAGAAATGAGGGAGGGGCTGGGTTCCCCTACTAGCCACTGGGGAAGGTGGTGTGAAGACTCCTGATATAGGAGGATAATGATACTTGAAAGCCCTGAGACGAGAGGGTGCATGGATCACAGGTCCAGAGTCAGGCCTGCTGTAAGGTCACTAGACTTCTATGTGTTAGACTCCCTGTTACCATGGAAGGCCTGGGACCAAAAGTGATATGGCCCGAGCGTTGAGTCACAACAAGAGACAGACCACTACAGGAGCTGTCAGCTGGGGCAACAAACTAGGAGAGGCTGCTATGCCAGGAGATGGCACCAGCAGTGAGTTGATTCTTCTAACCCATGTCTGAAAATATTTGCTGAACTAATTTGTCCAAAGCTACCTGAGTCCACATCAGAGCCAGGGTTAGATCTAAAAGGATGTGGTTGCCAGTCCCATGCTGCAATACCTAGATTACATCTCACTGTCTTCCCTTGTAATTGTCAAATCCACATATACTGTTCTCAGTGGTGGCAGATGACAGAACAAGAAACAATGGTCTCAAGTTGCAGTGGGGCAGGTCTAGGTTGGATATTAGGAAACACTATTTCACTAGGAGGGTGGTGAAGCACTGGAATGGGTTACTTAGGGAGGTGGTGGAATCTCCATCCTTAGAGGTTTTTAAGGCCCAGCTTGACAAATCATCCCAGCCAGGGCTTTAGTTGGGGTTGGTCCTACTTTGAGCAGGGGGTTGGACTAGATGACCTCCTGAGGTCTCTTCCAACCCTAATCTTCTATGATATTTCTCATTTGAATTGAACCATTGTGCCATGCAAATGATGAAGATACCTGTTGGTACATAATACTTGCATTGCTTCTGGGACTACCAGGCGAATCAGAGAAAGAACTAAAACACAGCAGTGCTTCAAGAGTTTGCAAAAGTCAATTGGAAGTCAAAATTTAAATATTCAGAGTTTAAGTAGTATTTGCATTACAGTGGTACCTAGAAGCCCCACTTACAGTCTCGCATTCTGTTCCCACCTCGTGGCTGAACCAGAGAGAGTTTTACGAGCTTGCTACAGGTCTGACCAGGCAGAAGGGGCTCTGTTAGCTCTGGCAGTAAAATGCCCTTTTTTGGCACAGGGTCAACAGGTGGTAGAGTCAATCCCCATTTGCAGCTGATCTAGCCAGAGGAACTGACGATGTGCTACTGTTCTGCTTTTCACTAAAGGCAGGTGATTCTCAGCTTGCTACAGATCGCTGCTTTATATATGGAACCATGGGAGGTAAATAATGCTGCTATTTGAACTAATCCTTGTTGGTTCCAGGGTTCAAAAGCTTCAAATAAGTTCTCCATTTGTTTGAAGAGTGTTTGCTCATCTCTTGTAAAAGAGTTAGCTGAATACTGCAAAAGAGTCTTCATTTAATCCCGACCCACTGTTCCCCTCAAGAAGGTTATTTCCCATCTGTTTACTATCCACGGACATTGAAAAGGACACTGAAAAGGATCTGGGGGTTAGAGTGGATCTCAAATTGAATAAGAGTCAGCAGTGTGATACAGCTGTGAAAAAGGCTAATATTCTGGGAGGTACTAACAGGATTGTCAGATGTAAGACACAGATGGTAATTGTCCCGCTCTACTTGGCCCTGGTAAGGACTCAGCTGGAGCATTGTGTCAAGTTCTGGGTGCTACACTTTAGGAAAGATGTGGACAAAATGGAGAGTCCAGAGGAGAGCAACAAAAATGATAAACGGTTTAGAAATCCTGGGCATGTTCAGTCTTCTTTTCTCCAGACTAGAGTGGGGAGGGACCTGATAAGTCTTCAAATATGTTCAGGGCTTTTATAAAGAGGATGGGGATCAATTGTTCTCTACGTCCACTTAAGGTAGAGCAAAAAGCAATGGGCTTAATCTGCAGTGAAGGAAATTTAGGTTAGATATTAGGAGAAACTTTCTAACTAGAAGGCGAGCTCAGCTCTGGAATAGGCTTCCAAGGAAAGTTGTGGAGTCCCAGTCCACTGGAGGTTTTTAAGATCAGGTTGGACAAACACCTGTCGGGGATGGGTTAGATTTACTTGATCCTGTCTCAGGGCAGGGGACTGGACTTGATGACCTTTCAAGGGTCCTTTGAGACCTATGTTTCTATGATTATGTAGCGGGGCAGTTACCCTGCTCCTAAGGGAAAAGATTAAAGGCAGCTCAAGTAAGCTGACTGGGGAGGCAGCCACAGCTGGGGCCACACCCAATCAGGCCACAGCTGGCCCTGATATAAGGGCTAAGGGAGGGGCTGGAGTGAGAAGAGCCTAGCTGCCTGGAAGCACAGGATACCTTGAGCAGAGCAGAGCTTAGGAAGGGCAGGCAGAGCAGGGGAGCTTGGGCCAGGCGAGTCGCCAGGCTGAGGCCTGGCTAAAGGCCAGGGGAGGTACTGGGGCTGCAGGGAAAGGCAGCAGGTCCAACTCCCTTGCAAATGATGAGTGACCATTATAGACTACAGTTTGCCCTAGTGAAAGGGGGCTACATGATGACTGGCAGTAGCCACTGAGGCAAGGTGGGTATAGGGGATTGGGGTTCCCCTGGGAGGGAAGACACAGAGTGTGGGGCAGCACCCCAAGCTGAGAGGGCACTGGGGTCCAGGAGAGAGACGGGGCCTGTGGCAGGCGAGACATCAGCCAGCAGGAGGCGCTCTGAGGCTCAGAAGCTAATTCCTGAGACTGACCAGCAGGAGGCACCGTGGCAGTGAGTGCTCAATCTTCTACAGATTGATTCTAATGCTTTTTTTTTTCATTCCATCTATTGTGTGATCTTTTTGTTGCATACCACTCATTATTAAGTGATTTGTATAGCATCTTTTATAAGCCTTGAAATGCTTTGCAGAATGGCTGAAATGCAGCTGACTCTGGGGTGGTACACAGCAGTGGTGTAATAACATAACTATATTACATAACATGTTTAGGTCAAACCACAAGGAAGAATATCAGGAAGGAATTTGGTTAAACAGAACATTACTATGTGAGTTGGAATCAAGTCTGAACATTGTGGTTAATACCCCTGCTCTTGTGAACAGTGTCTTTTGTGACCCGCTCTGGACTCGAGTTTCTGTCTCATTTTAAAGGCATGGCAGTGCCTTCCTCTCGCTGCACAGGGCACGGGTACAACAGTGATTTAAAGGGAAGAGCACCACCTACTGGAGCGCACTCACTGCTTCCTGCAGCATCTTCTCGAGCAGGCTCCCGTTTGAGCACCCAGTGAACAGCACCCTGCTTAGCTCTCCCCTGTGCGCATCGCTTGGGAGGTGACATGGGTGCATAGGTGCCAACATTTTTCTTAGCCACAGCACGACCTTCACGGAGATCACCAGTGATACCACTGCACAACATCACTTTAGCAACAGCAGACTTGGAGTTTCTACAAAGGCCTGCAGGTTAACCCTGCCTCCCTCTTCTTGTTGTATGTTGCAGTGGAAATGGTGATGCATGAATGCGGATGGCAGAAGGAGATTTCGTTATGCAATGCAAGTCCCATGTGCTCCGCCGCTCCCTTAAGTAATAACTTTCCCCTCCTGCCCCCATCCCTTTTGGAGATGACAAGGAATGTATCTCTGTGAGTTACAGCAGGACGAGCCGGGATGGATAGATGACAGATTGGGCTAATGCTGTCCCTACTAACAACTCGGAAGCTGTCAGGATGTGATCTGCAGTGGTTTCAAAGATTGCTTTTTCTCTCTCGGTCTGTTTGGAAATGACAGCTAATAGAGAATAGCTCCAGGGGCTTTTGTTGGTTGTTTGATCACTGGTTACATAAAGGAAGCTGGGTCACTCTCCTTGGGGACTTTATATAATGAACAGTTGGGTTTTTGTGTTCTCTAGGAGTCTGTCCCCTCCCTCCTGCAGGTGGGAAAAGTCTAAAGCCCAGGATGGGGGAGGCAGAAGATCTGGGGTTCTGTTCTCAGCTCTTTCAGTGACCATTGATTTCCATGGGGGTTAGGTACCTAAATACCTTTTGAGGATCGGGACCTCAGGTACCAATTCACGCATGTACTTAAGTCCATCCCTGGTACAGCAAAGAACATAGACTGGGATTTTCCTATTAGCCTATGGAAGTTAGGTGCCTATTGAAATTCAGTGGCAGTCGGGCATCTGATTCCCTTACGCTACTTTGCAAATCCTAGCCTTGATTAATTCATAGAATATCAGGGTTGGAAGGGACCTCAGGAGGTCATCTAGTCCAACCCCCTGCTCAAAGCAGGACCAATCCCCAATTAAATCATCCCAGCCAGGGCTTTGTCAAGCCTGACCTTAAAAACTTCTAAGGAAGGAGATTCTACCACCTCCCTAGGTAACGCATTCCAGTGTTTCACCTCCCTCCTAGTGAAAAAGTTTTTCCTAATATCCAACCTAAACCTCCCCCACTGCAACTTGAGACCATTACTCCTTGTCCTGTCATCTTCTACCACTGAGAATAGTCTAGAACCATCCTCTTTGGAACCACCTCTCAGGTAGTTGAAAGCAGCTACCAAATCCCCCCTCATTCTTCTCTTCTGCAGACTAAACAATCCCAGTTCCCTCAGCCTCTCCTCATAACTCATGTGTTCCAGTCCCCTAATCATTTTTGTTGCCCTTCGCTGGACTCTCTCTCCAATTTCTCCACATCCTTCTTGTAGTGTGGGGCCCAAAACTGGACACAGTACTCCAGATGAGGCCTCACCAGTGTCAAATAGAGGGGAACGATCACGTCCCTTGATCTGCTGGCTATGCCCCTACTTATACATCCCAAAATGCCATTGGCCTTCTTGGCAACAAGGGCACACTGCTGACTCATATCCAGCTTCTCATCCACTGTCACCCCTAGGTCCTTCTCTGCAGAACTGCTGCCTAGCCATTCGGTCCCTAGTCTGTAGCGGTGCATTGGATTCTTCCATCCTAAGTGCAGGACTCTGCACTTATCCTTGTTGAACCTCATCAGATTTCTTTTGGCCCAATCCTCTAATTTGTCTAGGTCCCTCTGTATCCTATCCCTACCTGCCACCGTATCTACCACTCCTCCTAGTTTAGTGTCATCTGCAAATTTGCTGAGGGTGCAATCCACACCATCCTCCAAATCATTTATGAAGATATTGAACAAAACCGGCCCCAGGACCGACCCTTGGGGCACTCCACTTGATACCGGCTGCCAACTAGACATGGAGCCATTGATCACTACCCGTTGAGCCCGACAATCTAGCCAACTTTCTACCCACCTTATAGTGCATACATCCAGCCCATACTTCCTTAACTTGCTGACAAGAATACTGTGGGAGACCGTGTCAAAAGCTTTGCTAAAGTCAAGAAACAATACATCCACTGCTTTCCCTTCATCCACAGAACCAGTAATCTCATCATAGAGGGCGATTAGATTAGTCAGGCATGACCTTCCCTTGGTGAATCCATGCTGACTGTTCCTGATCACTTTCCTCTCCTCTAAGTGCTTCAGGATTGATTCCATGAGGACCTGCTCCATGATTTTTCCAGGGACTGAGGTGAGGCTGACTGGCCTGTAGTTCCCAGGATCCTCCTCCTTCACTTTTTTAAAGATGGGCACTACATTAGCCTTTTTCCAGTCGTCTGGGACTTCCCCCGATAGCCATGAGTTTTCAAAGATAATGGCCAATTGCTCTGCAATCGCATCCGCCAACTCCTTTAGCACTCTCAGATGCAACGCATCTGGCCCCATGGACTTGTGCACGTCCAGCTTTTCTAAATATTCCCTAACCACTTCTTCTCCACAGAGGGCTGGCCACCTACTCCCCATGCTGTGTTGGCCAGTGCAGCAGATTGGGAGCTGACCTTTTTCGTGAAGAGAGAGGCAAAAAAGCATTGAGTACATTAGCTTTTTCCACATCCTCTGTCACTAGGTTGCCTCCCTCATTCAGTAAGGGGCCCACACTTTCCTTGGCTTTCTTCTTGTTGCCAACATACCTGAAGAAACCCTTCTTGTTACTCTTGACATCTCTTGCTAGCTGCAGCTCCAGGTGCGATTTGGCCCTCCTGATTTCATTCCTACATGCCCGAGCAATAGTTTTCTACTCTTCCCTGGTCATTTTTCCAATCTTCCACTTCTTGTAAGCTTCTTTTTTATGTTTAAGATCCGCAAGGATTTCACCGTTAAGCCAAGCTGGTCGCCTGCCATATTTACTATTCTTTCGACACATCGGGATGGTTTGTCCCTGTAACCTCAATAGGGATTCCTTGAAATACAGCCAGCTCTCCTGGACTCCTTTTCCCCCTCATGTTGTTCCCCCAGGGGATTCTACCCATCAGTTCCCTGAGGGAGTCAAAGTCTGCTTTCCTGAAGTCCAGGGTCCGTATTCTGCTGCTTACCTTTCTTCCCTGTGTCAGGATCCTGAACTCGACCAACTCATGGTCACTGCCTCCCAGATTCCCATCCACTTTTGCTTCCCCTACTAATTCTTCCCGGTTTGTGAGCAGCAGGTCAAGAAAAGCTCTCCCCCTAGTTGGCTCCTCTGGCACTAGCACCAGGAAAATTGTCCCCTAGTTTTCCAAAAACTTCCTGGAATGTCTATGCAACCGCTGTAGTGCTCTCCCAGCAGATATCAGGATGATTAAAGTCGCCCATGAGAACCAGGGCGTGCGATCTAGTAGCTTCTGCAAGTTGCTGGAAGAAAGCCTCATCCCCCTGGTCCGGTGGTCTATAGCAGACTCCCACCACTACATCACTCTTGTTGCTCACACTTCTAAACTTAATCCAGAGACACTCAGGTTTTTCTGCAGTTTCATACCGGAGCTCTGAGCAGTCCTACTGCTCCCTTACATACAGTGCACTTGCTTAAAGTTCAGCACATGCCTAGATGCCATGCTGGATCAGAGCCTGCAATTGCTCCATGCCTCCTTTTCTCTAAACCTCTCATGGCCACACACTAGGAATATGTTCCTAGCTCATCGGGTTGCCATGAAGTTTAATAAGGTTTGTTTGTAAAGTGCTCACAGATCTCAGCTGGCAGGTGCTTTAGAAGTGCAATATTATTATTATTATATTATTGTGTTGTTGTTTTTTATTATTTTATTACAGAAAATGTGGAATGGTGGCTGGCTAAGGCAGGATGGTAGCAACCCCACAGTTTTGAGAAACCCATGATTTGGATCATCTCTTCCTTCCCCGAGCCAATGCTTCTGAAACATGCAAAGGGTCCCAGAGCTCATTATTATTGCTGTTGGTTTTTTATTATTGTATTGTTTTATGATTAACTTATCAAGCTCCAGCCATGTTCTTGGTGCTTTAGAGACTATGGAGGAGACATGGTCCCTGCTCTGGGATCATTCAACCTAAGAAAGACTTGCTATCATGTTTTCGCTGATCAGATGGGAGGGAAAACCTGGCAAGTTTGGTGCATTAGATCCCAGCCTCAACCCTCTCAGAGCCCACGCCACTGCTGTGTAACCCACACACCTTCTGGGTGTGGTGTTCTGTCCCATCTAGTGGCACTGAGACCACTTAGAGAGAGTTAAATGAGTCTGCTCTACAGCCTTAGCTAAGAGGCAGTTGGATTTTTAGTTCATGTGGTAGAGGCTCATGCACTAAGCTCCAGAGGTCCCTGGTTCAATGCCACCCACCGAAAATTGGGGTCTGTCAGCATTACACTGGCATAGGTTGGAGCAGGTCAAATGCCTTCCAAGGAGCTGCCCCTACTTATGCTCATGGTGAATCTGGCATTGGCTCTGAACCGAGTCACTTAACAGAGCCCTTCCCCTTACTCAGTACAAGCTTTATTGACATATGACACAGGATGGGTACAGTGCTTCCCCCAGTTCCCATGTGCCCACAGTGAGTGCTTAGACATCACCACCTCCTGGAATGGTGCAGCCGGCTGGCTCAGTGGTCTTGGTTTGGGGCGTGGGGCCTCAATGCACACATGCCTTTTGTGGCAATCCGTTTTCTCAGGGATGCACAGAGCGACCAGTCACTGCATCCCCATGAGGCCAGGGAATGGCATAGTCCCTTCCCCTTGGGTAGGGTTTGTGTGATGAGGCTATTTGTGGAGAAGGCAGTTTGGCTTAGTGGGTAGGATGCTTGGTTCTGAAGTACTGGGTTCTGTTCCCACTGGCCTGGGCATGTCACTGCACTGCTCTGCACCCCAGTGAAATGAGGTGAACGATACTTCTCCTTTGCAAAACACGATGAGCTCTATGGATATGAAGTGCTACGTAAGAGCTAGATATTGCCATCCCCCACTTGAGGATTAAGCTAAGTAATTTTGGATAAAAGCATCTGCATGTGGAGTTAATCTGGGATAGCTAATCCACTCTAAATTCACACCCTACGTTATTCCAGATTAATTTTCACGTGTAGAAAAGCTCTTAGATGTTCTGACAAGATAACACAGCAGCCTGGAAAGGGTGCAGGACTCCCTTGCTATTATATGACTGCGTGGGGTACACCAGGAAGGGAAAACTGGATTCTAGGGAAAGGGAAGTGAATGGTGTATACTCTTTTCCCCTGGAAGACGGGGGAAAGCCTTTCGGGACTGCAGCCAGCTCCAGCCATCCAATGTCTTTGTGTGTTGTCTGAGTTTTGTATCTGAACAATAAATTAGGCCCCAAAGCAAGGGTGTTAAAGAGATTTGGGCGTGGGTTTGACAGCCCTTCCTGGGCTGGGAAAACAGCCCCGAGACTAGAGCCAGTCAGGAAATGGGGAAATTTCAACCAAAGAATTTTTTTTTTTTTTAATCTTCCACAGATGATTTTGTCTTTTCGGCAAAATATTTCTGCCAAAAAATGAAAAATTTCAACCAAACCCAAATATTTTGGCTTTCATTTTGTTGACAAAATATCAACACTTTCTGTGAGAAGCACCCACTTCTCGGGTGGGGGAGGGGGGAAATCACGTAATCAAAATCCTAATTTTCCATTGAAAAATCAGTTTCAACAGTGAATTTTCAACCAGCCCTATGTCAAGCACATCCTGAAAATTGCCCAGGAAAACCTAACCCTTTCCATTTTCCCCATCCTGAAATGCCCATGTCTGCCATTTCCAGTCTTCCAGACCTGTCTACATCAACAGACACCAAAACCTGCCTGAGAGGAGCTAGGCGGACAGCCGAAGTGTGTGTGTGGTGGAGGAGGAGGGTGAATGAGTCCACAGTAGCTTTACAATAGACCAAATGGATAAGTGTCACAAGCAGACAGCGGAGAGTTTATGGGCAAACCTTTTAAGAGGTTTTCACTGGGCAATAAGTCTTCGGGTTGGCTTTTCATGTCTCTTCAGTTTTAATAAAAAAGAAGCCCATTCATTAAGAATATTCTTTCTAATTCCATTGAAACTAAATTTATGTTAAACTCTCAGGAAAATATATTTTGCACTATCTTTACTTCAGCGGCTTGCTTTTTACTTGTTCTCTCTCCCTGTCCTGCTAATGGAATTATTGAGATCCTTTTGAACAGAATAGGCCCTTATCTTAACCTTTTGCTCTCCTTTTGGAAGTGATTTAGTGCCGTTCTCTTATCTGAACAGAATTACCGACGGGTGTTGCTTTTTCTACTCCCCCCCCCCCCCCCCCCCATAAAAACTAGAGACTCTAAATCATTAGAAAAACCCTTTGATTTTTGAAAGCAAAGGTTATTCCCAAGAAAAGCTGATTGGTAAAATATTGTCCTTTTGTGAAAGGGGAATTGTACAGTTAACAAGCCTTCTGCAGTCTGCTGGCAAAGAAACGTAGAAAGAAACAAAGCTCTGGGGACAACTAGCAGAGCTGTTCTGATGGAAAATGTTTTTAGAAAAATGTTCCAAATTACAGATTAACTTTGTTTGCTCTGTATTTATTATTGCCTCACCTGTCTGGAAATGGGGCTGATGAGCCCTTTGATAAATGGATTGAATTATTTCCCTAGTTTTGCTGTCGCTTCAACTGCTGCCGCTTAAAATTCTGCTTTTTGCAACTTCTCTTTGCAAAAGAGCTTATACTCCTCAGCTGCATCACCATAGATCTCGGTATGTCTTCAATGGGGAGGAAATGTGGGCTCGTGGATAAGGCATTGTATTCACTATATGTGGGTTGTGGTCCCAGCTCTAACACTGCCCTGCTGTGTGGCTATAAGCAAGTTCTTGTACCACTCTGTGCATCTCTTTCCTCTTTGTCTGCCCTATCCACCCACTGGGACTGCTACAGTGTTTGCAAAGGGGCTGCAGAAAATTGGTTTCTGTAATCTACTTCACGTATGGTGGTGGATAGTAGTACTCAGTAGCCATTAAAAGCCATCTCAGGCAGTTTGAGCTGGAGGATAGAGTGCTGGGTTCAGGAGACCTGGGTTCTGTTCCTAGCTTTGCCCTGACCTTGGGCAAATCCATTCACTTCTCTGTGCTCCTTTGACTGTCTAGTCGATAGAACATGGCCTCGTCTCACCAACTGGGCCATCTCATGTGACTAGGGCATAGTATGTAGACCAGGGCTACTGTTACTGCTGAATTATTATTTATTTTACAATATGCTGGGGGTAGGGTGACCAGACAGCAAGTGCGAAAAATCGGGATGGGGGTGGGGACAGGGTTATAGGCGCCTATATAAGACAAAGACCCAAATATCGGGACTTTCCCTATAAAATTAGGACGTTTGGTCACCCTAGCTGGGGTATATGTGCCAATCCCACAAACACGTGTAACCCTTCTGCCTGCCAGAGTTGGCAGCTACAAGGGCCGGGTTCAGTATCTAGGGGTTTCATTCCAATAACACAATGCAAAACCGGCTCGAGCCCCCACCCAGTGACCTGGGACAAATATATACCACCCCTGCTGGGCTCCTCTAAGAGGCAATACTTCCCCTCACAAGTACAGAGTCTGAGTGTAGCAAAAGCCTTTTAATAACAGAGAGAAACAATGTGGCATTATGTTGGGGAAACACCACCAACAGGATTCATAACACAACCCATGAGCAAAAACCCACCCCAAGCAAATTGGGCCGTGTCCTTTCCCTTTTGGGTTGTTGGACTCAAGAACCAAAGTC
This sequence comes from Chelonia mydas, assembly GCF_015237465.2. NCBI lineage: Eukaryota > Metazoa > Chordata > Testudines > Cheloniidae > Chelonia > Chelonia mydas. The sequence goes on along the minus strand of NC_051259.2, from coordinate 13,325,368 downwards.
TCTGTCCCTGGTCAGTGCAGCCCCAGAGTTCGAAAGTTTATCTGCAGATAAACGTCAACAGAACCACTTCCCAACCTGGGTGGAGATGGGGGTTTAAGGGGTACCTTATGTGGTCTGAAGCCAATTGCCCCACCTCTCCATGGGTCTCCACTTTGGTCTGCCAGCTGCTCCACTCCACCAGCCACTCTGCTCTGCCAGCTGTCCCATGAGCTGCTCCAGTTCTACAAACTGCTCCCCAATATATCTTCAGGCCCCCGCACTAAATACAACACTCAGTGACTTCAGCTCTTAGTCATTTTAGCTCTTTTATGATTTCAGCTTGTAGTAATGGAGCCTCAGTGCTAGTGCACCATTGGCCCAAAGTGAATTCAGCTCAGTAGCCTGTAACTAGACTCCTAATAGAATCAAAATTAGCTCTGACAGTCTACAGTGGAGAGAAGTGGAGAAGCAATTGGCATGTAGGGCCCTTACTAGGGGCTCATCCCACCAGATATTAATACCTGTCCCCAGCCTTTCTCAATTCACTGAGTTTTGGAACCCATGTCCCTTGCCTAGCGAGTGCTACTTAGTTGATGGCAAGACCCTCCGTCATAACAAAAGGCCAAGGACAGTTCCACTGTCCTTGATTCACATAATCAGGATAATAACAATTTATTCTTCCTGCCCCAATAACAGAGAAACTGGGGATCCCACAGCAGCAAAGTGACCATTTGGGCAGCTATGGGCTCATGCTAGGTGGGGTGGGTGTGCTTATGCAAATGAGATCAGCCCCTGAAGTTCTTTTCCACAACTGCCCACCATATCTCAAGGTGGGGCTCATCCTGACTCTGCTTACACATGTATGAACTTGTATAACTTTACTCTCACGAGTAGCCCCATTGAATGCTATGGGGTTATTCGCATGAGTAAAGTTAAGCAGGACTGGGGCCTGTGTTTCCTTTACCGCTTCTGTCAGAAAACCATCTTGGGTTAACAGTAGAGCTGGCCAGAGAAACGTCAACAGAACCACATCCCTTTGTAAAACTGCAGTTCCATCGAAATTGAGATAGTTCGAAATAGGTCTATTTCTCTGGGATTTTGTTTCAGAAAAGAAAACTGGGGGGGGGAAAGTATCACCAATGTTGAAATGAACCAGTATGATGCTTTCAGAACTAAATATGGTGATTTTTTTTTTTTTTTTTTTTAATTTTGAAAGGACTTTTTGGTTTGAATATTTTATATTAATATAATGCAACAAATTTTAAAATGTAAAAGTCAAAAGAAACTGTTCTGATAGACCTGAAATTAATTACTATTTTTGTTATTTTCCTTCATAGAGAATTTTTAAATTTTTGGGTTTCATTCCAATTCAGAACAAAGTCAAATTTCAAAATCCTCTGTGAAACAGCAGTTCACTCCTCCAGAGAGCTCTAGTTATCAAGTACTTAACCTGTCACCATTAGTGCACAAAGCTGGAGCTAATGGAGTAACCTGGTGTCAAATATGTGTGTTAATGTTTCCAGTATCAGGCTTTAGTGCCAACATTATAAGTGACTTGCTCATGCCTGATTCATTTAACAGGAAAGGCCCAAGTTGATCCAAATTTTTTCATACAAAAATATATATATATAATTCAAACTGCCTTAATGACTAAAGATAGGCAGAGATTTCATCCCATCATGCTGATCAATATTGTTTCATTGTTTCCTCGTGGTCCCCCATCTGTCTATATCCACCTGTTGTATCTTTTCTTATATTTAGGATGCATCTTTTTCTTCTATATTTGTACAGCACCTAGCACACTGGGGTCCTGTTCCATGACTGGGGCTGGTAGGCGCTGCCACAATGCAAATAATAAATAATCGTAGAAGTGAGTGAAGTTGCTGATTGGTGAACTCATTTGGGTTCTCACCAATCCCAGCCCATTTTGTTCAGATCAGTGGTATTATCTTACATGCAATCTGCATCTGAAAACAATTTAGAGAATTAAGTACTGCAAGTCAGTACATGCTCGATGGTGTCCATTAGAGAAGGCAGTGGTGTAGAAACAGTGCATGGTGAACAAATTAAAGTGCTTGGTCCTAAAGCTAGTGAGAGAGAGACACAAGCGCAAAAGGAATGATATAAAATTTGGAAAGAAATGAAGAGTCAATGAGGTGAAGACAGTCTGTTGCAGATGGCAGGAACGGCAGAGAAGAAAGCACTTATCCCATGAATGTTGAAGTGGAGGGAATGCGAGCAGAGATGTGGAGGCTGGAATGGAGAGACCAGGCCCATGTCATAGCCTGCAGTACATTCATGGGGAGATTGGAGACAGGATAGGCAGTTGGAACTGGATTGTGAAATGAAGTCCTGGCTGGGTAAGGCTCCCAAAGGAGGTGGTGGAAAAGGCAGTGGCTGACTTGGGCAATGTTGCAGAGGTGAAGAGAAGTAGATTTGCAGACAGGTGGGAGGCAAAGGGGGACAAAATTCAGTCCTAGGGTAAACGGGAGCAATTCCACCCAGAAAGCATCTGCTTAGACAAGGTCTGAATCTGACCCAGAGAGGGCAGGGATTATGCCAAGGTTAGATGGGAGGCATGAGAGTAAGAGCAGGATGGAGGAGGAGGAGGACGACTTGTGTCAAGGTTCCTTCCCCCCCTCTGAACTCTAGGGTACAGGTGTGGGGACCTGCATGAAAGACCCCCTAAGCTTATTTCTACCAGTTTAGGTTAAAACTTCCCCCAAGGCACAAAGTCTCTGCCCTTGGATTAGGTAAAATGCTGCCACCACCAAGTGTTTTAGACAAAACTAGGAAAGGACCACTTGGAGTCTTATTCCCCCAAGCCCTACACCCCCTTTCCTGGGGAAGGCTTGATTATAATATCCTCACCAATTGGTACAGGTGAACACAGACCCAAACCCTTGGATCTTAAGAACAATGAAAAATCAATCGGGTTCTTAGAAGAAGAATTTTATTTAAAGAAAAGGTAAAAGAATCACCCCTGTAAAATCAGGATGGTAAATACTTTACAGGGTAATCAGATTCAAAACATAGAGAATCCCTCTAGACAAAACCTTAAGTTACAAAAAGACATAAAAACAGGAATACACATTCCCTCCAGCAGAGCGAATTTACAAGCCAAAACAAAGAAGAACCTAACACATTTTCTAGCTAGATTACTGACTAACTTTACAGGAGGTGAAGGGCTTGCATCCTTGATCTGTTCCCGGCAAAGGTATCACACAGACAGCCCAAACCCTTCGTCCCCCCGCCTCCAGATTTGAAAGAATCTTGTCTCCTCATTGGCCATTTTGGGTCAGGTGCCAGCGGGGTTACCTTAGCTTCTTAGCCCTTTACAGGTGAAAGGATTTTGCCTCTGGCCAGGAGGGATTTTATAGCACTGTATACAGAAAGGTGGTTATCCTTTCCTTTATATTTATGACAACTTGTGTTGGAGGATGTTCCGCTCATGTAAAAGAAACATTTGGCTTTCAGACTTTAGTTTCCTGGAGCCAGATAGCACAATAAAGCTACTAGCTACTTGCTTTACTACAGAGGTGTTATGGCCCAATGCCGCTTGCCTTACTCGCAGGGGGGTGACATTCATCGCTGTGGAGAAGAGCAGTACAAGGCCATGCACCATTTACTTTGGAAATAACCACTTTGAGGGCTTCCATGCGACTTTAATTGTGCATAGGGACATCATGCTAGCCCTCTGCAGTGAGATGAGCTTAACCATAAGTAGCCCTATTGCTATCAGTGGGTCCAATGACGGAAGCAAAGTAGGTAAGATTTGGCCATTAATGTAATAAATCCAGATTCTCAGAAACCTGGGCCATAATAGCTGGAGCCTGTTGAAAAATCTGGCATTGAAACTGTTTGTTCAATAGAAAATTGTGTTTTCTGCTGCAAATGCTTTTTGTGGACATTTTCAGGTTTTCATTAGAAAAAACAAATGCCCCAAATACAAAATGTTTCAATTTGGAAATGCTGCCACTTGGCCTCAGGTCATCTCCTTTCTCCTGTGTGGGTGGGACTCTCCAGCTGGACTACATCTCCCATGAGGCACTGTGGCCAGGGACTCCCTTCATGCACTGCTTTGCCTGTCCAAGGGAGTGTGTGGGGAGTATCGTTGGAGATATAGTCAACTGAAGAGCTCTACCTATAGAGAGAATAGGAGCAGGAGGAATTGGAACTACAGCTTCCATGAGGCACCACAGTGGCATTTCCAAATCAAAATATTTCAGTTTTTGACCCAAATCCTCCAATTTTATCTACAATTTCTGCCAAAAAAAAAAAAAAAACTAATTTTTTTTTCTGCAGAAAAAGGCCCCATTTTCCAACCAGTTCTAAGAATAGCCAAGATTCTCCAAAGTGATTTTGGGGACCCAACCTGAAACCTCTTAAAGGGGCCTAAACTACAGAGGGTGGGTGCTCAGCACTTACTGAAACTCAAGCCCCTTTAAGGCACCTCAAGCTGAGAACCCAAAATACAAGGAATTTTGGAAAATCTTGGCCAAACCATAGATTAGGGGGTGGGGAGCAATTGTGTGTCCTCTCTTAATTAGTGAGTTTTAGAACTATCCAACAAAGAAACATGCATCATCTCCACCTGTTCTAGCAAAATCAAAATACATGTTCTACCATTCGTGTCACGTTCCAACCAAAAGCCTGGTCCTCGCTGTTATCTAAGGAACACAGATACTGTTCAAAGCCTTTCCTGCATTTCTTAAAAAGAAGGGAAACATCTCAGCAATGCCCTGAGCTTCAGTCGTCTTCAGTGACCCAGATGCTGGTTATGTCTTCGGAGGGCATCAAGAAGGCTTTAGAATGGGGCAAATTCTCTGTTCAGTGTTTGTAGAGTGGGGAAAAACATTGGTGTGAATTTGGCTCTCTCTTTAAAAAAAAAAAAAAAAAAAAAAAAAAAAAAAAAGCATATTAACAGCACAACCAATTTGTGGGCATCTGTTTGTTTGGGGAGAAATCTCACCACAATGATAAAGAAATCTGGAGGGGAGAAGAGTGATCGGATAGAAGTCTGTTGCAGCAGGCATTGAATGCCAACTTCTTCAATACAAGGAGAAGCAAAACTACACTGGAAAATATATACTTCCTAATATATAGTGAACTTTCATAGTGCCAGTGCTGTTGATGACACGTAACAGGGCAGATTAATTTGTATTTAAACTTTTCCTCTCCTGCCAGGTGGTGGTTTCTTTACCCTGCTTTGAGTTAGGAGATGCAGAACTGCAAATATAAAATATAAACTAGGTTCAACTGGGGAAGGAGACCAAAGCCCTGAGGTAAGTGGGGAAGTGGAATACTGGGAGGAAGCAAGAGCAGGAGTGGGCGAGAGGGGAGGGCTCCTGCTTCATACTGAGAAAGAGGGACGATCAGAGAGTTATCTCAAGTGCCTATACAGAAATGCACGAAGCCTGGGAAACAAGCAGGGAGAACTGGAAGTCCTGGCAAAGTCAAGGAATTATGATGTGACTGGAATAACAGAGACTTGGTGGGATAACTCACATGACTGGAGTACTGTCATGGATGGATATAAGCTGTTCAGGAAGGATAGGCAGGGCAGAAAAGGTGGGGGAGTTGCACTGTATGTAAGAGAGCAGTATGACTGCTCAGAGCTCCAGTATGAAACTGCAGAAAAACCTGAGAGACTCTGGATTAAGCTTAGAAGTGTGAGCAACAAGGGTGATGTCGTGGTGGGAGTCTACTATAGACCACCGGACCAGGGGGATGAGGTGGACGAGGCTTTCTTCTGGCAACTCGCAGAAGTTACTAGATCGCACGCCCTGGTTCTCATGGGAGACTTCAATCACCCTGATATCTGCTGGGAGAGCAATACAGCGGTGCACAGACAATCCAGGAAGTTTTTGGAAAATGTAGGGGACAATTTCCTGGTGCAAGTGATGGAGAAAGCAACTAGGGGCAGGGCTCTTCTTGACCTGCTGCTCACAAACCAGGAAAAATTAGTAGGGGAAGCAAAAGTGGATGGGAACGTGGGAGGCAGTGACCATGAGATGGTCGAGTTCAGGATCCTGACACAAGGAAGAAAGGAAAGCAGCAAAATATGGACCCTGCACTTCAGAAAAGCAGACTTTGACTCCCTCAGGGAACTGATGGGTAAGATCCCCTGGGAGAATAACATGAGGGGGAAAGGAGTCCAGGAGAGCTGGCTGTATTTTAAAGAATCCTTATTGAGGTTACAGGGACAAACCATCCCGATGTGTCGAAAGAATAGTAAATATGGCAGGCGACCAGCTTGGCTTCACAGTGAAATCCTTGCTAATCTTAAATACAAAAAAGAAGCTCACAAGAAGTGGAAGATTGGACAAATGGCCAGGGAAGAGTATAAAAATATTGCTCAGGCATGCAGGAGTGAAATCAGGAAGGCCAAATCACACCTGGAGTTGCAGCTAGCAAGAGATGTTAAGAGTAACAAGAAGGGTTTCTTCAGGTATGTTAGCAACAAGAAGAAAGTCAAGGAAAGTGTGGGCCCCTTACTGAATGAGGGAGGCAACCTAGTGACAGAGGATGTGGAAAAAGCTAATGTACTCAATGCTTTTTTTGCCTCTCTCTTCACGAACAAGGTCCGCTCCCAGACTACTGCACTGGGTAGCACAGCATGGGGAGGAGGTGACCAGCTTTTCTAAATAGTCCCGAACCACTTCTTTCTCCACAGAAGGCTGGACGTGCACAAGTCCATGGGGCCGGATGCGTTGCATCCGAGAGTGCTAAAGGAGTTGGCGGATGTGATTGCAGAGCCATTGGCCATTATCTTTGAAAACTCATGGCGATCAGGGGAAGTCCCGGACGACTGGAAAAAGGCTAATGTAGTGCCCATCTTTAAAAAAGGGAAGGAGGAGGATCTGGGGAACTACAGGCCAGTCAGCCTCACCTCAGTCCCTGGAAAAATCATGGAGCAGGTCCTCAAGGAATCAATTCTGAAGCACTTAGAGGAGAGTAAAGTGATCAGGAACAGTCAGCATGGATCCACCAAGGGCAAGTCATGCCTGACTAATCTAATTGCCTTCTATGACGAGATAACTGGCTCTGTGGATGAAGGGAAAGCAGTGGACATGTTGTTCCTTGACTTTAGCAAAGCTTTTGACACAGTCTCCCACAGTATTCTTGCCAGCAAGTTAAAGAAGTATGGGCTGGATGAATGGACTATAAGGTGGATAGAAAGCTGGCTAGATTTTTGGGCTGAACGGGTAGTGATCAATGGCTCCATGTCTAGTTGGCAGCCGGTATCAAGTGGAGTGCCCCAAGGGTTGGTCCTGGGGCCGGTTTTGTTCAATATCTTCATAAATGATTTGGAGGATGGTGTGGATTGCATCCTCAGCAAGTTTGCAGATGACACTAAACTGGGAGGAGAGGTAGATACGCTGGAGGGTAGGGATAGGATACAGAGGGACCTAGACAAATTGGAGGATTGGGCCAAAAGAAATCTGATGAGGTTCAACAAGGACAAGTGCAGAGTCCTGCACTTAGGACGGAAGAATCCCATGCACCGTTACAGACTAGGGACCGAATGGCTAGGCAGCTGTTCTGCAGAAAAGGACCTAGGGGTTACAGTGGATGAGAAGCTGGATATGAATCAACAGTGTGCCCTTGTTGCCAAGAAGGCCAATGGCATTTTGGGATGTATAAGTAGGGGCATTGCCAGCAGATCAAGGGACGTGATCGTTCCCCTCTATTTGACACTGATGAGGCCTCATCTGAAGTACTGTGTCCAGTTTTGGGCCCCACACTACAAGAAGGATGTGGATAAATTGGAAAGAGTCCAGTGGAGAGCAACAAAAATGATTAGGGGAGTGGAACACATGAGTTATGAGGAGAGGCTGTGGGAACTGGGGATGTTTAGTCTACGGAAGAGAAGAATGAGGGGGGATTTGATAGCTGCTTTCAACTACCTGAAAGGGGTTCCAAAGAGGATGGATCTAGACTGTTCTCAGTGGTAGCAGATGACAGAACGAGGAGTAATGGTTTCAAGTTGCAGTGGGGGAGGTTTAGGTTGGATATTAGGAAAAACTTTTTCACTAGGAGGGTGGTGAAACACTGGAATGCATTACCTAGGGAGGTGGTGGAATCTCCTTCCTTAGATAATTTTAAGGTCAGGCTTGACAAAGCCCTGGCTGGGATGATTTAATTGGGGATCGGTCCTGCTTTGAGCAGGGGGTTGGACTAGATGACCTCCTGAGGTCCCTTCCAACCCTGAGATTCTATGATAAAATGTCTAGGGGGTTTTTATTTCATATTTAACTGCTGTTTACATCTTCCATGAAAATGTCCAGATATTACTGTTTGGACTGAATTATGACTGCCGAGCCTGAAAGCTATATATTGTCAGCACTCCATTATTCATTCATTGTAGCTTTCTCTGTCAGGATCAACATGTACTTCTCAGCTTGTGACTGTAATGCATAATGGCTCAGATAGCAAGGGAATGCAAAGAAGATGCCTCTTAATTGTTCAGGGATTTCAGCTGAAGCTTTTAAGATGTCAGTGCCTGTTTCTGAAGAATGGCCCTATGAGCTAACTGCTAACATATATGTTCACAGCCCCCAGCTCAACCTTATACTTACGAACTATAGAGGAGGTAAAAGGATCAATGTCTATGCAGTGAGACCTAGGTGCAGATAAAGCCATTGGGAGCATCAAAACACCGTGGGGTGGGGCGTAATCCACCCACCCTTTGGGACACCATTGCATCAGGGTTTAAGAAATGAAGGCCTTGCAAAGGGGTTTCTCACGCTGCTCTCGTATAGTGACGTTCTAAAGGGCCCCAACAAAGGCAAAGGAAAATCCCCAGCTGCTTTGTTGTGCTGCATTTCAGTGGGGAGGGCACCGGCCTGGGTTCAGATCTTGGCTCTACCACATGCCCCCTGTGTAGCTCTGGGCAAGTTGCTTAAGGCCAGATTTCTAAAGAAATTAAGTGATAAATGGATGCAGGTAGGTGCCCAGGGTGATCTTCAACAGCACCTAGGTTCCTAACTCCCATAATTGTCAACAGACCCTTAGGCTCTGTATGCCTCAGTGCCCACATCTGTCTAGTGGGGATAATAGCACTGCCCTGTGTCACAGGGGGTGTGAGGATAAATACTTCAAAATATGCGAGTTGCTCAGATACTAGCATGTCTTTGCACCTTACATAGATGCTTTTGGCTTGGTCTCTTGCATCTTCCCATCAATATAACTACATCCCCTTAATCACCCATTCTGGACCCCTATCTCCCAGCAAACCCCTTTCTAGTCTTTCCCTACTTTGGACAAGCTCATGGATATACATCAATGTGTATGCACAGTGTATGGGCCCAATTCAACTCCCAGGGATGCAGGGAGATGCAGCTTTATGCCCCTGTGCCCATGGGAAGCAGATGTGCTTGAGATGCTCTTCACCCCCAAGGTGCTACTACAGTCACTCCTCTGATTCCACCAGGGTGGCAGCTTTATGTGCCATGCAAACTGAGTCTCGCTAAGGGATAGATGGAATCAAGTCATCTTCTGGCCTCCCTGTCCCCTACCTGGTTGGGTCATGCTCACTTAGTGGGCTGAGTCACCTGGCTCTCAGCCAATACCAATGAGACAAGGGTTGTGGGCAGCTCATGACTTACCACAAATAGGGGCTTGCATCCCAGTTTGCACTACTGCAAGTATGGCCTGAGTCACATCCAGGGTTAGGTGTTCACAAGTGCCCAGCACCCAAGGTGCTAGGCACTTGTGAAAATCTGGCCACAATAGAGCCCGGATAAGCCCTGTCTGTCTTTATCTGGAAAGTGCCTAATCAATCAGAAAGGGGCTCCCCAAAGAACTCCTGTAGCCAGGTCCACACACATGGCTCTGATTGCCTGACTGGGGCCATTGGTTGGGGCCCACAACCCTCACCCCTCCTTGCCAGTTCTCTAGGCACAAGTTAACAATCCCCATGTGCATTTCAAGGCCTGTCCCGGAGTTCCCTCCCATCAGGTTCTCATGCCCAAGGTGCTCTCTGTGTGTGAGTGACTTCCTAGCACCACCTGGTTGCTACATTTCTCTGTGGCCTCTGCACCACCTGGATTTCCTGTAGCTTGTTACCCTGCAAAGTGTCTCCGTGAGACATACTCCATAAAGCCCAGCTGTGGTGGGCTGCATGTGTGGACTACGTGTGACACATTCCCACAGCAAACCGCAACCAGCAGCATGATTTACTTGCTGCTTTTATTTTATATTTTTAAAAATATACCAGTTTGATTAAAGCCATAGATGTGGATGGGAGGGCAGCGGACCAGGGGAGGGAGCTGGTGATCTCCACTGCCTGCTGGTGGATTTGAACAAGGTCTTGCTGTCAAACCCATACACACAGGGCTGCTGGGAGGAAGGAATGTTGCTGCCTGGTTTGCAGGACCTATTAAACCCACAGCCCTGCCTGTCCCCCCCATGTTAGGGGACAGTCCCAAATTTAATGAGCAGTGCTGCTAAGTGCATTGATGAGGGCTCATGCAGCTGCGAGTGCTTGCAAGCCAGATAGTAGAGCAAACATCAGTGCACGCTGTGCTGCTCTGGGATACAAGATGAGCAGCAGGACTTCCCCTAGCCTGCCTGTCAGCATGTGAAGGGGGAATCAGAAAGCCTGCACTGCCTCTCCAGCCTGTGGAACAAGGGGAGAGAGTATTAAGAGGATGAGGAAAAGGGGGGAAATCAGGGAGGAGACTCTGAGGGGATTAATGGAGGTGGAGAGATTAAGGGGATTAACTGGGAAGGAGAGAAGATGCAAAAATTATTTGCTGTGTGGGACATTGCCTATGCACCTGTATGTGTGAGCATGCGACTGTGTGTGTAAGAGTAAATGTATGGGGGGGGGGGGGGGGAGTACACCGTGCGTGCATGTGTATGAATGTGCAAGTGTACTGTGATACAGGAGGGCCAGGGAGCAGTGGGAGAGTGCTAGAGGGGAAATATATAAGCTCAAGGCTAATTAAGGCATGGTTCCCTGTAAACTAGGGAAGGTGGCTGCAGGTTAATTGGAGCACCTGCAGTCAATTAAGGCCCTGTTTGGAACCTAATAAAACCCCCTGTGTCAGGCAGACAGAGGAGGAAGGAGAGATTTGGAAGACCTGAGAATTGGAGTGAGGGACACCCTGCCCCCCAGCATCTAAGGACCGAGGGTAACCCACCTAAGGGGGACAAGGGTAAGAAACCCACAGGGGTTGAGAGGGGCTGGGACTCAGAGCAGAGAGCAAACCCAGACCCCTCACCCGCTTCCCTCCTCTACCACCTTCCTGGGCTAGTAGCGGGGCCCTCGGCACCCAAGAGCAGGGGCAAAGGGTGGTATCTTATCTCCCCGCCAAGAAAAGCGCAGGACCCACCAGACTAAAATTGGCCATCTTGCCACCGTACATACATGTGTGCATGGGTCTGAGTATGCATGGTGAAATGTGCATAGGTGAGTGTGTCTGTGCATATAAGCAGGAATGTGTGTATGCTTGGGTTACCACCTTTCTAATGACAGCTAACTGGAATCATAGAAAATCAGGGTTGGAAGGGACCTCAGGAGATCTAGTCCAACCCCCTGCTCAAAGCAGGACCAATCCCCAATTAACTCATCCAACCAATTTTTGCCCCATATCCCTAAACGACTCCCCTCAAGGGTTGAACTCACAACCCTGGGTTTAGCAGGCCACTGCTCAAACCACTGAGCTATTCCTCCTCCGAGGCCCCACCCCCTACTCCACCTCTTCCCTTGAGGCGCTGCCCCTGCTCCACCTCCCTCCCCTCCCCCCCAGATTAAAAACAAATCAGACATCATGGCTTGTCAAAGGGCACCCGGATCCACAAGACGAAACCCAGACTGTCCTACAGATGGGAGCGGGCATGCCTGTGCAATACTGTTCACCGCTACGTTCTCATTCCCCGGGGCCTGGTGCAGAAGCAGAAAGTGGCTCTTTCCCATTCTGACCTCTGTCCTGGGGCTTTGTTCCTTTGCCTAGCTTGGAGGTAGCGGTGAAATGGGGCTCAGGATCATGGATTTGGCATGGGCCCAGGATGTGGTTGTGATTCCTTAATCACTGACAGGTTTCAGAGTAGCAGCCGTGTTAGTCTGTATCCTCAAAAAGAAGAGGACGACTTGTGGCACCTTAGAGACTAACCCATTTATTTGAGCATAAGCTTTTGTGAGCTACAGCTCACTCATGAAAGCTTATGCTCAAATAAATAGGTTAGTCTCTAAGGTGCCACAAGTCCTCCTTTCCTTAATCACTGAGAAGATGTTTATTATAGGGCAGTCTGAGATATAACATGCAGTGGCAGCTGTGAGTTCCCCTCACTTGTCCTTCAATTTAATGGGGAATAGGCATAAATCATAGCTCTGATACCTTACATGGGCTCAGGCTGTATTTTTTTTACAAAGAACATTTGCTGTGATTTATAGAAGCAGTGGGGTTTTGAATTAGTCTAGCTTGAAAACTGAATCAAATCTTTCCATCAAGCCTGTTTTTTGTATTATAAATGGCTTAGCTGTATAGTAATGGAATGCCAATCAGACATTGCTTTCCTACATCGGCAATTCTGAGGAGATCATTTCAGAACATAGACTCTGTGATTAACTGAAATGAACCGTAAAATTGTATTTTGTTTAAAGTCTTGTATTTGTGGTGGAGATTCCTGGACTGACCATAGAATCATAAAAGATTAGGGTTTGAAGAGACCTCAGGAGGTCATCTAGTCCAACTCCCTGCTCAAAGCAGGACCAACATCATTAAATTATCCCAGCCAGGGCTTTGTCAAGCTGGGCCTTAAAAACCTCTAAAGATGGAGATTCCACCACCTCCCTAGGTAACCCATTCCAGTGCTTCACCACCCTCCTAGTGAAATAGTGTTTCCTAATATCCAACCTAGACCTCCCCCACTGCAACTTGAGACCATTGCTCCTTGTTCTGTCATCTGCTACCACTGAGAACAGCCAAGCTCCATCCTCCTTGGAACCCCCCTTCAGGTAGTTGAAGGCTGCTATCAAATCACCACTTACTCTTCTCTGCTGCAGATGAAACAAGCCCAGTTCCTTCAGCCTCTTCTTGTAAGTCATGTGCCCCAGCCCCCTGATCATTTTCATTGACCTCTGCTGGACTCTCTCCAATTTTTCCACATCCTGTCTGTAGTGGGGGCCCCAAAACTGGATGCAATATTCCAGATGTGGCCTCACCAGTGCTGAATAGAGAGGAATAATCACTTCCCTCGATCTGCTGGCAATGCCCCTACTAATGCAGCCCAACATGCCGTTAGCCTTCTTGGCAACAAGGGCACACTGCTGACTCATCCAGCTTCCCATCCACTGTAATCCCCAGGTCCTTTTCTGCAGAACTGCCGCTTAGCCAGTCGGTCCCCAGCCTGTAGCGGTGCATGGGATTCTTCTGTCCTAAGTGCAGGACTCTGCACTTGTCCTTGTTGAATCTCATCAGATTTCTTTTGGCCCAATCCCCAATTTGTCTATGCGACTCTGAACCCTATCCCTACCTTCCAGTGTATCTACCTCTCCCCCCCAGCTCAGTGTCATCTGCAAATTTGCTGAGGGTGCAATCTATCCCATCATCCAGATCATTAATAAAGATAATGAGGCGTCCTTGTGGCACTTTAGAGACTAACAAATTTATTTGGGCATAAGCTTTCATGGGCTAAAACCCACTTCACTTCATCACGGGTTTTAGCCCACGAAAGCTTATGCCCAAATAAATTTGTTAGTCTCTAAAGTACCCCAAGGACTCCTTGTTGTTTTCGCTGATACAGACTAACATGGCTACCACTCTGAAGCCTGTCACCATGTAAGGCAATTAATAAAGACGTTGAACAAAACTGGCCCCAGGACCAACCCCTGGGGCACTCCACTTGATACCGGCTGCCAACTAGACATCAAGCCGTTGATCACTACCCGTTCAGCCCGACAATCTAGCCAGCTTTCTATCCACCTTATAGTCCATTCATCCTGCCTATACTTGCTGGCAAGAATACTGTGGGAGACCGTATCAAAAGCTTTGCTAAAGTCAAGATATATCATGTCCACCGCTTTCCCTGTACCCACAGAGCCAGTTATCTCCTCATAGAAGGCAATCAGGTTGGTCAGGCATGATGCACGGCCTGGTTGCGTAGCCACCTCGCAGGCCGTGCTTGGGGGATGCCACACAGGGGTTGGATGCATGGGCATCTCTAACTCACTCACTCATGACTCCATCCTTCCAAGATTCTAAGTGTCTTGGACAGTGTCAAGAAGGGATGCAGCAGTGCAGTGCATTGCCCTGACCAAGCGACAAGACATTACCACTGTAGCTAATGGAAACTGTATGCTGCCCCGTGGGTGGTTTGGCAGCAAATTAGCAGGGACTGTAATGCAGGTTAATAGGGTCGAATGGGGCAGGTCAACTGCCAAAGGCTTGGCGTGGTGGACTCCAGGGAAGTGCATGAGAAATCAAAGACACTAGTTTGAGGCAAGTGCTATGTACGCGTCACCATGTGCCAATGCACCTCACTCTCGGTCTGCTGCTCCCTCTGCTGTTCCAGTCCTGGCCCACATGCACTTCGTTCGGACCTGCAACCATTCCATTGCAACCATTCCTTGTCGTTCCAGTCTACAGCTGGATTATCTCACAGAAACCAAGATGGTTGGCAATGTTATTCCAATGGGAAAGTTCGTCAGCATGTTCACCTTGGGGAAAAGATCCCTGAAACTGTGCCCACCTGCTCCAAAGCAGTGGTTCTCAACCAGGGGTCTGGGATCCCATGGGGGCCCGCGAGCAGGTTACAGGGGGTCCTCCAAGTGTGACCAGAGTTAAACTTGCTGGGGCCCAGGACAGAAAGCCAAAGCCCCACTGCATGGGTCTGAAGCCTGGGGCCCTGAGCCCCACAACCCGGGGCTGAAGCCAAAGCCTGAGCAATTTAGCTTCACGGGGCCCCTGTGGTATGGGGCCCCAGGCAATGTCCCTGGTTGCTACCCCCAACACCAGCCTGGCTTTTATATGCAGAAAACTAGTTGTTGTGGCACAGGTGGGCCGTGGAGTTTGTATAGCATGTTGTGGGGGGGGCTCAGAAAGAAAAAGGTTGAGAACCCCCGCTCAAGTTGGGCCATTTCCATCGTACACATTGTAAGGAGAGTGATCACTTTACATAAGCTATTGCCAGCAGGAGAGTGGGGTGGGGGGAGGTGTTTTTTCATGCTTTGTGTGTATAAAAGATCTTCTACACTTTCCACAGTATGCATCCGATGAAGTGAGCTGTAGCTCACGAAAGCTTATGCTCAAATAAATTGGTTAGTCTCTAAGGTGCCACAAGTACTCCTTTTCTTTTTGCTGGAGGGTAGGGATAGGATACAGAGGGCCCTAGACAAATTAGAGGATTGGGCTAAAAGAAATCTGATGAGATTCAACAAGGACAAGTGCAGAGTCCTGCACTTAGGATGGAAGAATCCCATGCACCACTACAGACTAGGGACCAAAGGGCTCGGCAGCAGTTCTGCAGAAAAGGACCTAGGGGTTACAGTGGACGAGAAGCTGGATATGAGTCAACAGTGTGCCCTTGTTGCCAAGAAGGCCAATGGCATTTTGGGATGTATATGTAGGGGCACTGGCAGCAGATTGAGGGATGTGATTGTTTCCTTCTATTCGACATTGGTGAGGCCTCATCTGGAGTACTGTGTCCAGTTTTGGGCCCTACACTACAAGAAGGATGTGGAAAAATTGGAAAACATCCAGCAGAGGGCAACAAAAATGATTAGGGGACTGGAACGCATGACTTACGAGGAGAGGCTGAGGGAACTGGGATTATTTAGTCTGCAGAAAAGAAGAATTGGGGGGGGGGGAGGGGGATTTGATAGCTGCTTTCAACTACCTGAAGGGGGGTTCCAAAGAGGATGGATCTAGACTGTTCTCAGTGGTACCAGATGACAGAACGAGGAGTAATGGTCTCAAGTTGCAGTGGGGGAGGTTTAGGTTGGCTATTAGGAAAAACTTTTTCACTAGGAGGGTGGTGAAACACTGGAATGCGTTACCTAGGGAGGTGGTGGAATCTCCTTCCTTAGATATTTTTAAGGTCAGGCTTGACAAAGCCCTGGCTGGGATGATTTAATTGGGGATTGTTCTTGCTTTGAGCAGGGGGTTGGACTAGATGACCTCCTGAGGTCCCTTCCAACCCTGATATTCTATGATCATCATAATTCGGACTACAAATAAGCTGTTTTCAATCAAACAAGCTCAGGTTCCCCAAATCATTCACATTTAACTGGAGAGATTTCATTCAGTGAATTATTTTGCTGTATTTAATGAGTTCCAGTTTGATGTGACTAAATATAACTTTACAAATACGCCCTGTTTGCCCTATCCATCTCCATGGGAACTTAGACATATTCTTTTAAAGTCATTTTTAGTGGCTTTGGGTTAGGTCTCATTATTACAGTAATGATTTTACTAAAGAGCTCACAGAGTATATCCACAAGATAGCGTATACATTAATGAGATCAGTCTAAACAGACAGAAATAAATAATGTTTCAGAGCTTTCGAGCTGCAGCCCGAGAAAGTGTGAGCAGACACAATTCAAAGGCAAAATGAAAGCAGCACCTACAGAGAATGTCAGTGTTACTTCACACGGAACAGTCTCAAAGCAGTCCCGCAGAATAAGAGAGGCAGTGTTGTCTAATGGTTTGGCCAACAGGCTGGTAATCCCACAAGCTGGGCTGTATTCCCAGCTCTGCCACTGAGCTTCTGTATGTCCTTGGGCAACTCTTCCTTTGTGCCCCAGCTTTCTCCCCTACTCTGTATGGGGTGGTGTTGTAGCACTGTTGGTCCCAGGATATTAGAGAGACAAGTTGGGTAAGGCAATATCTTTTATTGGACCTCTCTGTTGGTGAGAACGACAAGCTTTTGATCTACACAGAGCTCTTTGTCTGGTCTGGGAAACTTGCTCAGAGCGTCACAGCTAAATACAAGGTGGAACAGACTGTTAACTACTTGTGTTTGTTTAGCATAAGTAGTTAACACCATTCACCTGGAATTGTCCCTTGAAATATGTGTTAACTACTTTTGCTAAACAATCTAGGTAAACATCCCAGCACAGAGCCTCAATGACTTGCCAGCTTCCCTGTCTCTGTCACATTTGCTGCAGTACAGAAAAGCCCAGCTAAGTGAGAAGGAATGAAGCTGAAATGACTCTAGGAGGAATATGGTGTAGACCCAATGGCGTTAAGTGTGTATAGCTGTAGTTTGAGTTCAGATGCCAGTCTAATCCAGAGAGTGCAACAAGAGAGGCATATTTCATGTCACCAGAAACAGCCCTGGAGATAGAAACAGAGAGCCTATGCATGAGGACATACGCTCCTCTGGTTGGAGGCATGTAATGCTGATGAGAGTTAAAGCATGCTCTGGGCTGGAGGCTGTAGCTCTTTGGGCATGCCATGTTTGTTAGAGCATATGGAGGACGGCTGGGGGTTTAGTGCCAGCGTAGCAGCTCTCTGTGCAGTGAGCCTGCCAGGCTCCCTCTTTCATTTGGCTTTTTTATATTCTGCAAATAAAAGTTTTAGGAAATGTTTAGTTCCCACGAAAGTAAGATGTGAGCATTAGGCTTAGTGCAGGCAAGTGCTGCAGTGTCCCATTCTCCCTGACCTCCTTTGCTGTTCTGCGACTGTAGTTCTATCGTGATCCACTCCTCTCCCATGCCGGTGCCCACAGTGCCCTCTGTTGGTCCAGTCCTAAGCCTCCTACACAGCTCTGCCAATCTCCCTTGGTCCTGACCTGCAGCACCCCCTGTCAGTCCAGTCCTGGGCCTTCTGCTGGAGCCGGGTGAAGGACAGACGTGCCATTTCATGAAGGATTTTGAGACTTCGAAATTTGGCTTCCTTCTGAATGGGAACAAAAACTGAAAATTCCAAAGTGCTCCAAGAAGGAAAATTCTGACTAATAATAATAATTTGGGGTTGATCAAAATGTGTAGTTTTGACCAAATTAAAATGTTTCATTTCAGTTGTGACTTATTTTAGTTTGTATTCTGTGGTATACGCAACACTTAAAAAAAAATGACGTGAAAAGTCATATCAAACACACACAACTGAAATGTTTTATTCTGAAATGTCAAAATGGGACATTTTGAACATCACTGGGACTTTTTTCCCCATTGGTTTTCTTCTAAAATGAAATTTTGGCAAACTCAACCCAATGGAATATAGTTCTGTTGGAGTTCTCTGACCAGCTCCACCTCCCATGCAGCCCAGCAAATGTATCTTGATCCCAACTCACACCATCCCCAACATTGCAGGCTTGCATCCCCATGCAGCAATGCCTGCAAATGTGTCCCCACACAGTTCTCTTCTCGTTCATAACCTGCAGCATCCCTGGCTTTTATGCCCTTCCACCAGCTCTACCAATGCTCCTCCTTCCCGATCTCCAGTGCTGTCTGCTGTTCCAGCATCGGGTTCCTACACCACTCTGATGGAGGAGGAGAGATTAAAAAGCCTGGGGCTGTTCAGCTTAGAAGAGAGACAACTGGGGGGCGGGATATGAATGATAGAGGTTGGTGAAATCCGTGACTGGGGTAGAGAGAGTGAATAGGGAAGCGTTATTTACCCCTTCACATAACACAAGAACTAAAGGTTGAAAATGAATAGGCAGCACATTTAAAACAAAGATAAGGAAATACTTCACACAGCACACATGAAATTTGTTGACAGGGGATGTTGTGAAGGCCAAAAGTATAACTGGGTTCAAAAAAAAATTAGAGAAGCTCATGGAGGATAGCTATTAGCCAAGATGGTCAGGGATGCAACCCCATGCTCTGGGTGTCCCTTAGCTTCCGACTGCCAGAAATGGGGACTGGACAACAGAATGGATCCCTTGATAAACGGCCCTGTTATGTTCACTCCCTCTGAAGCACCTGGCATTGGCCACTGTCATAGGCAGGATGGACCATTGGTCTGACCCAGTATGGCCGTTCTTATGTTCTGGCAGTGCCTCTCAGACCTGATCTGGACCTTCCCTCATCAGATTTACAGCCAAGCTACAATTAAAGTTACGTTTATACCAATCTCTCCCCAGGTGTTTCAGAGGCACCTGAACAAGCAAGTCAAACAGGTGTGGCCCATTTAAAGTCCACAGGGGAAGGGGAGAAGCACCCTGCTATACACATACTGGTCCCATACAGCTGGGCTACTGTAACTCTCTTGTATCCATTCAGCTGTGTATTGCCCAGGGCATCCATATAGTACAAATCTTTTAATCCATGGGTGCCTTATTCTGCCAGGGAACAATGTGTGTTTGATTTCACTGGGTGCCATAGATTGTATCATGTAAGAGTGTTCCTAAAAGGGGAAGAGCCAGGATCTGTCTCAGTGGGAACCACCCTGAGCTCCCATGTCTCTCTTCATGCTGGAAATGTTTACAGCATGTATCTAGCAGCCGGCATCTGCAACGCAGCTTCTTAAGCTTTTATCACAGCGGGGTGATATCGACAGCCAACGACCTAGCCCTTTGCCTAGCAGTTAGTGAGGGATCGGTATTAAAATCCCCCACCCACGTGGCTCCCTGTCGAGTTTCATCCATGCTAAGCAGCCAGCTTATGCCTTGCCGCGAGAGAGGCTCTCTGCAAGCGGCTGTGCTGGAGCTGCCTGGAGAAGGGCAGCACTGGAGAGACTGACATCCCAGTGCCAGCCTGTCTCCGACTGCTGTCGCTGTGACATTGTTCCAGGAGGCATTGCTTCCCCAGTGACCAAATACTGTGTGGGCCTATGTACCCACTCTGCCCACTGACTTCAATGGGAGTTGCATGTGCCAAGCCAATGCTCTGCACCTCTCCGGATTGGCCACATGGGGCATTACAGTGGCACACGCGTACCCACCTCAACGCACTGTGCAGGTTTAAATAGAAAGGGTCAGATCCCCGCCTGGTGCAAATCAGGAGTAGTTCCATTAGAATGAATGAGGCCAGATCCCAGTATAAATAGAGTGATTCTGATGTACATTAGCAGAGGATCTATCCCATGGAGTCTAGTGGCTAGGTAGGGGGAGGGTCAGTGGGAAATCCTGGTGTTTGTTTATTTTAAAATAGACACACTGACCCTCCTTCCAGCCCAGGGAGCTCCCAGTGCTCCCCCATCACCGCCGCCCAGGGGGCCTGACTTGGTTGCTGTGGGATGGGCAGGGTGGTAGGAGGGCACATTGGTTCACCAACGGTGGAGCAAGTTGGCTGAGGCATCTGAACAGAAGGATGGAGGTGAGGGGGGCCTAAAAAAGAATCTAGCTAACAAGCTATGCCACTGTGACATTTTCCTTCTGTGCTGTCTGCCTGTTACTATCTGTCTGTCTTGTTTCTTAGGGCCTGATCTAAAGGCCATTAAGTCAATGGGAAGATGACCTTTTATATCAACGCACTTTGGCTTGGGCCCATATATCATGGGGCAGGGACCACATCTTTGTATGTGCATGTACACCACCTAGCACAACTTTATTATTATTATTAATGGAGGAGTTGATCACAGCTCGGTAGCTAAGACTGAGCCAAGTTTTGCACTTAAAGCAGAGATTCAAATTGCTTATGAATCGTTCTACTAATGCCCTGTGCACTGAGCGACTGTGAGCGATAAGTTCTAGGGATGACATGCTGAGGGTACCAGAGGGGGATGCGTAACACAGAGACACAGCAGCGTGGTTAATTTTTAATGCTTTAAGGATGGCACAATTTAGACTGTGAGCCCCCTGGGGTAGGTACCATCTGTTTGTACAATGCCTAGTGCAATGGAGTCCTGGTCCTAGCTGCTCGGTAATAATAACGTGGCTGGCAGATAAACACAGAGAGGCGCCTTTGCACTGGTTTGAATAGGGACTTGAAAGGGGAGAGGACCGGGGCCGACCACGGGAGAAGGTCTGGAGCTGAGAGCGGGAGAGGGATGTTAAGGGAGAGGAAGCGCACAAATCGAAAGTGATGGTGGTGTCCAGCATGCAAAGAAATTGCTACATTTATTTTGTCCCTCGCTAAAACTGGAGACTTGGGGAACAGGCCACTTACAAATATGTGGGAGCCCCACCTTAGAGTGAGAAGCAGCCTGTGCTGGGTAAGCACAGATAGGCCAAGTAAGTGAATGTGGGCGGTTCCTCTGGGCCAGCTCTACGAGTTGCGTGGACAAAATCAGTGGCCACTTTTGAAAATTTGGCCCTTGGTAACAGCGTAATAGGAGCTTGGCGCTGAACTGTGGAGGGTGCTAAGTGAAGCTGGAGTTAGAGGGGAAAAGCTGTGCGCTGACCTGATGAAATAGATCCGGGTATCTGAGATCAGAGGGAAAGCCGATGACCCAGAAGCAGTTTGAGCGGGGCTGGCGCAGGGTTTGATTGCTCCAACCTGCAGGGGCTCTAATTTTGCAAGTTGAGTGTTAATAATTGAAAACTCTTGCCTGCTGTTCTGTCTATGGGACTGGAAAGAAGTAGTCTCCAAGCTTGACCTTTCCGTGGCTCCAACTTATAAAATTAAGCAGATTTACCATCGGGAGGTAACGTTCTGCTTCCTACTAGAGGCTGGCTTCCACTCAGACAATTTTAGAGAGAGAGATTTTTCACCAACCCTTTCTTTCCCCAAACAAAATCTAAATATACTCCTGAAATATACTTCTCTGCTGCTGGTGCTGCCCTCTACCCATTGCTCAATTGGGTTAGCGATCACAGGTGAAGTTGCCAAATTACAGTGCCTGGAGCATTCTCCTTGAAATACCCCTAGCTCTGCTCTCTGATTTCCGCTCTGGGTGTGTGTTTTGACTCATTAAAACTCCCCGAGCCTGAGTCTCAGCTCTGTCAGCAGATGGAGCTACAAGAGTTTACAATCTGGCTTGTAGGGTCAGTGCTAGAATGGGTGGGGAAGAGGCAGGCAGACTGCCCAGTATCCCACCTCACAACTGCTATCCTTTAAGGGGGTCAAAAACCCATTCATGAGCTCTGTGCTGTCAGTGTGTGCAGAAATGTGGTGGCTCAGGAGACTGGGAGCAGGCCACTGGCCTCACGCTGGAAGGGCCCACTCTTACAGCTGGTGTTCTTGTTCCCATTCTCAACAGCGAGGCCGGGGACTGTGTGAGCTATTAAAGGTCCCAGGAAAGTGGAGACTGGCTTTTTAAACACATGGGGCCTGATTCTCAATGGCACTCAGGGCACTTGGCACTGTTCTAGCCTTTGACACCTTGGTGACGATGAGAATCGGGCCCCGCACCTGGACCCTCTGACCAATGAGCTCCCCTCGCTCCCGCCATCCACCCCACTGCCCTGTCAGGAAAGGGGAAGTGTGCTGTACTCTGGCTGTTTTGGTGGCATATGTGATGCGAGCGTCCCCAGGCCAGCTCGCGGTATCATTACAAAGAACACAGGGCTGTAGTCAGGCCTCTTGTTGGGAATCTCTGCAGAGAGGCCAAGACCTGAGCTGGCCATGGAGTCAGAATTATACACTGATCCCCCCTGGGCTATCCCTCCAACTCAGGGGGTGACTGCAGGGATGCGGGCCCAGCTAATAACAATTATAGATCCCATGGGCCACTGGCAACCACCTTTGGTGGAGCCAGAAGGGACCTGGCGGCAGTTCTGAAGTTCTTCAGTCAGCGATGTGGCTACAGTATGTGCAGACGTACCCTGGGCTAGCTTTGATCTAGCTAGTGCCATGCAATAGGCATGAAGCTGCAGCAGCCCCCAACAGGATGTACCCCGGGTCTCAGGCAGGCTTGTACAGCCCATGCTGCCATGGCTTTGCGGCTACTGTTGTTCAAGCTAGCTATGATCTAGTTAGCTTTGGTACCTCTTCATGTGCTGCAGTCACATCTCTGATTGCAAAGAAGATTGCAGAATCTTTGCCTATCTGACCTGGGGGAAAATTCCTTCCTGACCCCAAATATGGTGGTCAGTTAGACCCTGAGCATGGGGGCAAGACCGACAAGGTAGATACCTGGGAAATAATTCTCTGTAGTAACTCTGAGCCCTCCCCATCTACTGTCCTGTCTCCAACCATTGGAGATTTTTGCTACTGGCAGTCGCCAATGGGCCACATGCCATCGTAGGCAGCCCCATCACACCATCTCTTCCATAAATGTATCAAGCTCAGTCTTGAAGCCAGTTAGGTTTTTTTTTCCCCCTGCTGCTTCTTTTGCCCACGGAGCCAGCCAGCACTCCCATCGATTATCATTGCAGCACTTCCTCTGCATTGGGTGATTGCCTTCCCACGAGCCAAAAGATTTTAATTTTTAATGGCGCCCAGCTCTGCTCCTGCGAAGGGAGCAGAGAGCAGCTGCAACTCCCCAGCCGGGCACACCCCAAGTGGGAGGTGCCAGCATCGGGGGGGTCTGATGAGGGTGTAGCCAGAGTGCACACCGTTCTGGTGATCTCTGGGTAATGCAGAGCTGGTGTGAGTTAGAGTATCCCTTAGGCTGCTCTAATTACACTGGGGCTGGAATGGTTCTGTGGCCTGCAATGTGCAGGAGGTCCGAGGAGATGATCACAATGATCTCTTCTGACGTTATGCGTCTATGACAGTGTTCTTCATTGCAAGGCCTGCGAGCCAGAGGCGGCTCCCGTCAACCCTAAGTGCTGCTTCCTGTCGATTGTGATCTCTGGCTATCTCTGATGGTCCAGTGGGGCTGCCGGTAAGGCAGGCTCCCTGCCTGCCCCAGCCACATGCCGCTCCCAGAAGCGGCCAGCATGCCCCCGTGGCACCAGGGGGGCAGAGGAGCAGAGGTCTCCACGTGCTGCTCCTGCCTGCAAGCACCGCCCCCGCAGCTCCCATTGGCCAGGAACAGGGAACTGTGGCCAACGGGAGTTATGGGGGTGCCTGCAGAAAGGGGCAGTGCGCAGAACCAGGTGCCCTCCCAGGGGCTGCAGGGGCACGTTGGGCAGGGGCAGGTTCTGAATAGCTCTGCAGCATTAAGACCAGGAGTAGCATGAGTACAGAGGCCCTGCTATGCTGGAAGCATTTCTCTTCCACCACCCAACCTGCAGCCTCCCGGGGCCAGCCCTCCCTACCCCCCTCCTGCACCCCAAGCTCCTGGCCCAGCCCTGAGCCCCCTCCCAGAGCCACCCAAAAAAAAGAGAAAGGTACGTGCTCTGGAAGATGAAAACTAAAAGTTCCAAGAAAAGAGGACTGATGAGTTTTTCTTTGTTCTTAATGAAACATGCGTGAAGCCTGTTTGTTTAATTGGTCAGCAGACATGTTCTGCTTTTAAGCACAGCAATTTAGAACGCCATTACGCAACGGCGCATGCAAATTTCAGAGAAAATTACCCACCTGGAAGTAACCTAAGAAAACGTAACATTGAACAACTTGCTGCTTCACTAAAAGGCCAGCAAAAAATAAGACAGATCGAGGTCCGTTGCAGACTGTTTGACACAGGCATCTTTCGAAATCACATGGATTTTAGCAAGACATAAAAAGTCATTTACAGATGCAGAGATCATTACAGAGTGTTTTCTGGCTTCTGTGGAAATCCTGCATGCTGATTTCAAGAACAAAAATGCAATCCTAAAGCAAATAAAAGGGCCGCAACTGCCTGACACACCCATAATGAGAAGGGTGGAGGAAATTGGAAAAGAAATCCGACAACGTAACTGCAGATATTTTGGCAGCACTGTGTTTTACCATAGCGATGGATGAAAGTACAGATATATGTGACGTCTCACATTTGTGTATCTGGGTTTGTTTCCCCAAAGAAGAATTATTCTGGGAAGAACTGCTGTGTTTAATACCTTTGAAAGGTCAAACAAAAGGGGAAAACGTTTTGACTACCCTAATTGATTTTTTTGCTGAGAATAACTTGGACTGGACAAAGCTAACTTCCGTGTGTACAGATGGCGCACCAAATATGCGAGGGAAGGAGATGGATTGATTGGCCTGATGAGGAAACGAAAGGAAATACCCAAATTTGCTGTGTTTCATTGCATGATACACCAAAAAGCACTTGTGGGTAGACTAAAACATAGTGAAATGCAAAGTGTCATGTAGTTGGTTGTAAAGGTGGTCAGTTTTATTGTTTCAAGAGAGCTGAATCACCAGCAGTTTCGAGCATTACTGGAAGAATATGAGACAGAGTATGCAGACCTAGTGATGCACAATGAAATGAGATGGTTATCTCATGGAGGGTCCTTCAAAGAGTTTTGGGTCTTCTTCCTCAGATTCGTTAATTCCTTTAAAGCAAGAAGAAGAAGGAGAAAGACTTAAAAAATCCAGAGTGGATAATTAAGCTGGCATTTTTGACTGACATCACTTGCCATTTGAATGCACTAAATCTCCAGTTACAAGGGAAACAGAAACTTCCTAGTAACATGTTGTGTGTTGTAACTGCTTTTCAAAAAAAGATTACAACATTATTCATTCCCGACAGTTTGTTCGCTTTCCAAAACTCAGAGCAATCACCTCAGAAAATCCCGAGCTTTTGAAACACTTCAATTACAATTCATTTGTACAAGTGTTGGGAGAATTGAGGGTAGAATTCGAGTCTTGATTCAAAGATGTAATGGAGTACAAGGAGTTTTTTAATTTAATTGAGAACCCCTTCCACATATCAGGGACATCTCTGTCACCAGGTATCACAGACATTTGTTCTGACCATGCTAAACTGGAGAATGAAATTGTGACAAATGACATCATGAAGTCTGAACTTAAGACAGGTGTTTATCATCTCTGGAACATAGTCCCTGATACACAATAACCATCTCTGAAACATCATGTGCAAAAAATGCTGTCATTTTTGGTCATTACGTGTACCTGCAAATCCACATTTTCAACAATGATTATTGTGAAAAGAAAACAGAGGAGCAAATTGACCAACAAATATTTGGACTGCCTTACTAGGATCACGATGACAGATTACAAATAGTGCATGAACAAAGTCAAGGAGGAACAGGCAAACTTTCGCTCATCCAGTTTTTAAAGCATTATTCTGCTTTTAAAAAGTTTACTCGCATAGGTGCCTTTTTAATTCCATATATTTTCCTGGTTATTATTTTATAAACGGAGTATCATTTTATTGTCCAAGTGGACTTTGTTTTAGTTACACGAGTAGCTCTGTAACATTGCTTACTATTCCTTAATGATGTAATGTGTTTAATGTAGTAGTTGATGACGTGGCTCGCACATTGAAGGTTTTTTGCCAAAGAGGCCCCCGCTTCAAAAATAGTGAAGAGCACCGGTCTACAAGCTATGATGCATTCAACGGAAATAGCCAGTGCAAGCCCAGTACGGCACATACTGCACCTGACAGTGCTGTGGTCTCCATGACCACCTCTCCTAACCTTGTCTGGATGCCATAGCTACCTCTCCCAGCTGCAGTCCAGAGGCAGAGATGTATAGAAAACAAGGAACACTGGAAGCATGGGCATGTGGTGGGACACAGAGTAAGTGAAGCTCAGATTGTGTGCTGCAGAAAAGCAGGATGGAAGGGATATCAAGTTTTAATTCCCCCCCCCCACCCCCATCCTAGCCATACAAAGGCAGGTCAGCGAGCCCTTTTTCTATTAGAGAGTAATGAGATATTCCAGATATACCCAGAAGCCTCCCTCACCACACCCCCAGATAGAATCCCCAGGCCCAGTTAGTCTCCGACTCAGGGGGCGCACAGCTGCCTTGGTCAGATGTCATCTCAGACGTGCCACCACTGGATGGCAGGAAAGTGGAACAGAGGGCGGAATGGGACCCTACATCTGGGGACTTGCGAGAAGTCAGTTGCCAGTGGGAACAGACTCTTAACTATCTTGCACGCTTCGCTTTATGCTTTAGTGACTCTTTAGACATAATATTTTCTACAAAAGAAAACCAGCTCAGAGACTTCCCATATTACTTTCCATGGAGTGATCCTGCACTGGGGCCCGAGGAAAAGCGAGGTTAGCAGCATCCAGGGGAGAGGGAGGAAATGAGGCACTTTTACATTTCTCTGTCAATTTTAGTACTTACGAAAGCGAGAGACCGAGAGCGCTGGAAAGTGCCAGGAAGTTAACGGCAGCACTGGGCATGCAGGGGCTGGAGGTAACAGCCCTCTGGGTGTGTGGGGCATAGTAGAACAGATGGAGGATTTGTGTGTGCTAATGCTGAGGGGGAGGGGCAGTTGTCTTTGCTGGGACCCCTCCCTGGGCTCCCAACTTCCTTTTCATTCTCCAAATTCAGATTTTTTGGCATAATTTGGGGAATCAATTTTTTCCATCCATCCATCATCCTCCTCGATCCTAATCTGTCTTTCTGTCTAGATCCTAGTCTCTGTCTATCCATCTGGATCCTAATCTAATCTATCTACCCATCATCTAAGGATTTTCTGTAGCTCCCTCATCACAACATGTTTCACCCTTTTTATTACCCACATTTCCCATAAAATTGCCCGGCTGCAAAGCTCGTTTGTGTCTTTTCTGACAGAAAAGGGGACTGAAACTGAACAAACATTGAGCAGCTCTAGCCAATGATGAGCAAGGCTGTAGTCCTCACTGGCTCCTTTGTGACGTCAATGATATGCCTTGAACAGAAGGAGGCAAGGGTGCATAATGGACATCAAGGTTATTCCATAGCAGCCAGGCCGGGGGCTGAAGGGAGTCGTTGATATTGAAGTATGTTTGTGAAATGGCTTTGCTTTCTGTAAAATATATAAAATTCTTAAAGGGGCAGAGGGAAAGAATCAAAATCTCAGGCTCCATCTTGCAAGCTCTGTCTGCACAGAACTCAGTGTCTCTACAGGGTGGGGCAAAGTTGCTTAGTGGTTGAGCAAGGAACTGGGAGTCAAGGCTCCTCTGTTCTACCCCTGTCTCAGCTACAGGCTTCCCAGGTAATCTTGAGCAAGTTACTTAAACTCCAATCCAGTGGTGGCTGAAGTCAATGGAAATAC
The DNA here is from genome assembly GCF_015237465.2 of Chelonia mydas. Classification (NCBI taxonomy): domain Eukaryota; kingdom Metazoa; phylum Chordata; order Testudines; family Cheloniidae; genus Chelonia; species Chelonia mydas. The sequence goes on along the minus strand of NC_051259.2, from coordinate 13,297,568 downwards.
TCCCACACAGCTCTTTAGGCCCTAATCCTGCTCTCACTGAAACTAATGGGAATATTGCCCCTTGCTTCAATGGGGACAAGTTTATAGCTTCATAGAGTTTAAGGCCAGAACCCTTCTGATCATCTAGACTGGCCTCCTGCATAACACAGGCTATTCAATTTCCCCCAGTTATTGCTGCATTGAGGCCAGTAACTTGTGTTTGGCTAAAGTGTAACATCCTGAAAAGCCTCCATCTTGATCTGAAGACGTCAGGAGATGGAGAATCTACCACTTCCCTTGGGGGTTTGTTCCAGCAGTTAGTCACCCTCGCTGATTAAACCATTGGGCCTTATTTCTAATTGCAATTTGTCAGGCTTTAATTATCAGCCGGATCAGCCACTGGACTTCTCTGTGCCTCGGTTGGCCTGTTTGTAAGTGGAGGATAACACTAACCTCCCATGCGGGGGCACTGTGAGAATGAATGACTCTTTATAGGGACAATGGGGGAGCGTGGCGCACCCAGTGCTCAGAGTGTGCTGAGTCCCAATGGGTCACAGACCCAGGAAATGACACTTTTTAGAAGTGAGTTGGGTCACTGAGGGGCACACATTTTTAGTGAAACCTGGCCAAAAAAACCCCATCTGATTGGCTGCTTTCCCTGCTGCCCCACCTCCTGGGGGACAGCCACCAATCAGAGCTGCTGCAAGAAGCAGAAAGAGCTCTCTCCCTCTTCCCCTCACCATCCTCACAGGAGAGGAGCAGGGAGCAGAAGAAGCCCAGCATCTCCTCCTGTGAGTAATAGGATGACTCACTCCTTCTCCCATCTCGCTCCTTGCAACACGAGAACTGGAAGGGAGGAGGGGCCCTGCTACAGCCTGCCCCCCTTTCCCCCCCCCCGCCTTGGAAAAGAGGATGAAGGACCCCAAGAACTACAGGCAAAGTAGGGTCGAGGCTGGGCAGGGGCAGAATTGATGTGGGGCCAAATTAATTGCTGGTCCAATAGTTGGGCAGATATAAGGATGATGGATACATCGACCATCCACCCACATGGGCACTTTTTTCAGACCACTTTAAGCACCGGGTGCAGACATAGGTCCTAAAACAGAATACTTGGAACTTATAAGTACTGGGGTTAGGCCCTGTCCCCCAAAGAGCTCAAAGCACAGCACAAACAGAACCACCCAACACCCCTGTCAGCTGAGTATCATTATCCTCATTTCTCCACTGCAGGGAGCTGAGACTCAGAGAGGGAAAGTGACTAGCCTAAGGACACTCAGCAAGTCCGTGTCAGAGCTGGGAAGAGAACCCAGGAGTGGTGCTCGATTCTGTGTCCCACTAGATGACTTGCGCATGTTATTCTCTGGGGATGGTGGACCAGATCTCCAGCCAGCATAAACGGGCATAGCTCGATTAAAATCAATAGGCCAGAACTCACAGCTGGTGTACATCCATGTAGCCCCACTGCCTGAAGTCATTGGACCAGATCCTCAGCTGGTATCAATAGGCATCGCTCCACTGAAGTCTGTAGGCCAGATCCCCAGATGGTGTGACTGCGTTTGAAGTCAATGGTGCAATGCTGATTTTTCCAGATGAGGATTTGATCCAGTGACTTTACATAGGCCTATAAATTACTGTAGTAGAAGTGGCCCTTTGAATGCATGATTTTCCCATTATGGGATGAAGATTTTGTTCTGCAACCTCTTAATATTGGTGTGATTAAACACATGGCTTCCACCTCTCTCTTTCTCTCTGTGCCAGATAGTTTATGATGGAGAGCAACGTATTATTGTAAATACTCCCTGTTGCTCTGATAACCTAGTTTCCTCCCAGGGATGCTATTCACTTACTGAAGAGAAATGACCTCATCCAGTAGCTCTCTGCACTACCTTGTAAAAGATTCCAATGAGAAAATTATCATGCTTTAAAGAATGAGGAACTGAAAGGAAGGGGGAAGCACTAACCTGGAAGTGAAATTATGCCCCAGAGAGAGGAGGAAGTGGAGAATGAAACTTTGGAGATCATGTGGTCTTGGTGCTGCCTCAAGGGTGGGTTATGATTCATTACTCTGTAATCAGTAAGGTTTCTACTGCTGAAATATAATAAGACACTAACTTCTCATCTAAAAGTACATTATTAGCCCTGCTTTATAGATGGGGAAACTGAGGCCCAGATAGGGGATGTGACTCAAACTCCCACCGTGAGGCAGTGTCAGAGCTTGGATCAGAACCCAAGATCCCGATGATAATGATTGTCATCATCATTACTTATTAATTCTTAGTGCACACAGAGGCCTCAGTAGAGAGACAGCGGAGGTTTGCAAACCTGAACCCACTTCTAAGACAGCCTGAGCTGAGTTTTGAGGGATCCTGGGGGAGATTTTATGATTTCAAAAGGAGGCTCAACCAGAAGCTACGCAAAACGCAGCATTGCTCCTTTGGCCTGAGCGGTGAGCCCATACTCAGGGCCTTGCAGGATTGTTTCCATCAGGAGGAGGAATCGATGATAGGACTCAGATCTATCCTTGGTGAGATCTTGTTTGTTTATAAAAAATGTGCACAAAGTCCTGTTTCCCTGAACACAGCAGAAACCAGGCAGATTTCTTGCTCAGAAATTCCTGTGTCTGCCCCTCCAGCAAGCTCTGTGCCCAAGAAGCTCTGTTTCTTCTTGGGGTCATGCTCACAACTCCTTGGGGTTTTCTTTCCCCCAAACACATACAGGGGGTAACTGGTCTCCTAACCCATCTACCTGCAACAAGGAAATCATGTTGGTCCATGTGGCTTAGCTCTGACTTGCCACGTAGTCCATTACTTTGGGCAGTAGCTCCTATTGTGCCGTTGCCTTTACCACATCCAGGGGCTTGATTGTTCCTTCCATTGAGCTCAATTGACTTTTATGAGGCCTGTGAGTGTCTCTTTGATGGGCATCTTTTAGAAGTTTTCACTGAGCTGTATTGGCAGAACTGAGGGTATGGAAGTGTAGGGAGTGCAGGACCATAATAATAATAATTCATAATGCAGGAGTTAGGTGCATTAAGAGAGCTGGGTATAGCCAGGAGAACTGGAATAGTAGCAGGGGGCTGCAGGTCCAGGCTGAGGTGCAGTGGCTGGGATGGGTGTGGGGAGCCCAAGACAAGAACAACAGGGCATGCTGCAGGTCAAGGCTGATGTGCATCATCAAAGCTGTGTGGGAGCAGCTCACTTGCAGCCTGCCGGTCTCTGACTAGTTCTGTCTGAGGCTCTTTGCCCATTAGTTCCTGAGCAACAAATTCACTCAAACACATGTTCTGAATTGACGGCCAAGCGTATTCTGTGCAACTTATATTTTATGAAGCCTTTTGAGGAGCATTTTGGAAGAAAAGTAAATAAATAAGTTCTCCCCCAATAAATAACTAACCAAAGAAGTTACTCGGATTGCATCTCAAGCCATGCAGTTTGTAGGGGTCTGGGTGGCCTCCCAAGCATTTGCCTTGTGCTAATACATTTTTAAGGATTAAAGGTTTCCTCTTGTTCCCACTGAAGTCAGTGAGAGCTTTGCCATGGACACACTGGGACTGGGAGGAAGGCTGAGATCGTACAAAGAGCTGGTGGGGTGGGGAGACTTGGACTGGCTGGGCAAGGAGACTGTGACTGGGGGCTAGTGGATGGGAGGAGGGGACAGTGGTATGGTGGGGGAATGGGGAATCACTTGGGGGAATCCAGATTGGATGAGGCTCCGGGGGCATGGGGAGATTGGGACAAAGAGCCATGGAGGGGACTGGGAGCAGGGGTGGGGGCAGGACTCAGATGGGGAACCCAAATTGGAGACTAAGATTGTCAGGGCAAGACACTGGGACTAAGATGTGGACCCCCATAGGGTGGAGATTGGGACTGGCTAGGCGAAGAAACTGGCTGAGACAAGCTGCCTGAGTGGGTGAAGGTGGCAAAAGCCAGGAAGGGAAAAGGGGTCAGGTTTTGGGAACAGGGGCGGAAAGGTCTGTGTCCACTAGACCCACTCTCTTCGAGAGCCAGGAAGGGAATCCAAGATTCCTGAGTCTCACCATCCCTCTGCTGTCAGCAAATATCTGTGAAACCCGGTGACCGAGGCAGGGAGAGGTAGCTCAGTGGTTTGAGCATTGGCCTGCTAATGAGTTCAATCCTTGAGGGGGCCATTTAGGGATATGGGGCAAATATCTGTTGGATGATTTAGTTGGGGATTGGTCCTGCTTTGAGCAGGGGGTTAGACTAGATGATCTCCTGAGGTCCCTTCCAACCCTGAGATTCTATGACAACCTACTATTGCTATCAGTTAATCCAGTAGCCCAAGTGGCAGCAATCTGCGTGATGGATCTAAAGGTCCCAGCCCTGCTGATGACCCAGGTGGGCATGATGCCACGTGATGGAAAGTCTGGGTTTTTTTTTTTTTTTCAGTTTGCTTTATTAAAAAACAAACAAACTAGGAAACTACACTCACTAAACTATGCTGAAGAACATTAAGGTTGTGAGCTCAAGGACTCAGAAATTATGTAATTCCAGAGTTAAGGTTACCTGGGTACACTTATTTCATCCCCCTGGTGTGTATGCATGATACTGTCTTTAGTTACATGATCATGCAGGCCCTACTTAATTTGCTATATTGTGGAAATTGTAGATCCCGCAATATTAGGCTTCCACCGCAATTTTGATGCTGAATTCAGGTGTATGTATGTTGAAATGTAACAGTCAGCCCTGCAGACCATCCTGGCTACCCAGGGCTCCAACTGTCAGCCCCACGCATGGCGGTGGTCTGGCTATCAGCCCCAGGAGGCAGTGGGTTTTTCCAAATTCCCACAATTAATAAAGGTCCATTATTACTTTTCGGTGATTTTTCCATTTCTTGTCTCCAACTCAGTCCCAATTATATGAGAGTCGTCCCGCAATTCAAGTAGAGCCTTAGTGATCACAGACTACTTTTTCCATGAGACCTCTGCCAGAGTCAATGCACAGGATGGGCTGTGATCTGGGGAAAGAATGAGAGTTGCATAGCGACTGTGGCTATTATCTGCAGGACTCCTGTCTCATTTGTCACAGAGGTTGCAGGGTGGGTAGTGAATGAGATGGGCTTGCAGGAAGAGAAAAGATGATCTAAAGGTAAAGCAGCTGAATGGTACCCCAGGGAGCTGGATTCTCTCTCTGCCAGAGTTCCTGTGTGATGCGGGGCAGGTCACAAGATTTGTCACAGATGTGTTCCTCATTTTCTAACTTGAGATCCTGGGGTCTGATTTGCAGATGTGCTGAGCACTCTCAGCTACAACTGAACTCCGTGGGAGCCGTGCTTTGACCATACCAGTGCTATGTAATACTAAGTAAGCTGAAAAGTCAGCTCCGCCGTGTCTGAGATTGGGCATTCAAAATGATTGGACACCTTTTACTTTAATCTCGCATTTCCCCATGTGTGAAACGGGGATCATAACAGTGCAACCTCTCCTCATAGAGGTGTTGTGAAATGTATGTGAAGTACGCAGATACTAGAGTGATGTGTGCCACAGGAAAGCCCATGAGGAAATTAATAATTGTGTCTTCAGAACAGGGTTTGAACAGTGTGCCTTAAATTAAGCCTGGAGTCACACGTTGACCAATGAGGAGAAAACAAAGTATTTAATAGCTGCTCATTAAGTGAGCAACAGCCACCCAGTGCACTGAATGAGGCAGGGGTATGGTGGGAAAAAATAATAAGTGATCATGTAGTCAGAGACGCATCATGATGCATACACACGGGGGGGCCAAATTAAGGTTACCCAAGCACCGTCACCAGGAAAAGGCAGGTCTATGTGATCAGGGACTCTTTATTGAGAAGAATAGACAGGCCTGTAACCAGAGCTGATCCAGAGAATAGAAGGGTGCTGTCTTCCAGGTGATGCAGACCTGAGGTTGAAAAGGATCCTAAAGGGAGCAGGAAGGAACCCCCTAATTATCCTTCATATGGGAACAAATGATACGGCTAGATTCTCGCTGGAAAGTATTAAGGGAGACTATGCTAGGCTGGGGAAGACGCTTAAGGAAATTGAGGCTCAGGTGATCTTTAGTGGGATTCTGCCTGTTCCTAGAGAAGGGCAACAAAGGTGTGACAAGATTATGACTATCAACAGATGGCTTAGGCAGTGGTGCTATAAGGAGGGCTTTGGGATATATGGCCACTGGGAGGCATTCATGGACAGAGGACAGTTCTCTCGGTATGGATTTCATCTGAGTAGGGAAGGAAATAGACTTCTAGGATGGAGGCTGGCACAACTGATTGAGAGAGCTTTAAACTAGGAATTTGGGGGAGATGGTTGGGAGATGTCCAGGTAATCTCCACGCCGGATTTTAGCATTGTGAGGGAAGAAAATGAAGTAAGAAAGGATACAGCTGTGGGTAGGAGAATGTATATAAGGAGGAAGGGCAGTGTGGATATCAGTCTAATAGGTTATACTGGCTGTAGAATGACCGTGCCTAATAGGGTACAGAATGTGAGCGAGGCCAAACAGCAAAAATTAAGATATTGTTTATACACCAATGAGAGGAGCCTAGGTAACAAAATGGAGGAACTAGAGCTACTGGTGCAGGAAGTGAAACCAGATATTATAGGGGTAACAGAAACATGGTAGAATAGTAGTCATGACTGGACTACAGGTATTGAAGGGTATGTGCTGTTTAGGAAAGACAGAAATAAAGGTAAAGGTGGTGGAGTAGCATTGTATATCAAGGATGAGGTGGAATGTAAAAAAATAAGAAGCGATGGAATGGATAAGACAGAGTCCGTCTGGGTAAAAATTATATTGGGGAATAAAACTACTAGAGCCTCCGCTGGGATCGTGCTTGGGGTGTGCTATAGATCGCCGGGATCTAATTTGGATATGGATAGAGCCCTTTTTAATGTTTTTAATGAGGTAAATTCTAATGGAAACTGCGTGATCATGGGAGACTTTTACTTCCCAGATATAGACTGGAGGACGAGTGCTAGTAATAATAATAGGGCTCAGATTTTCCTAGATGCGATAGCTGATGGATTCCTTCATCAAGTAGTTGCTGAACCAACAAGGGGATGCCATTTTAGATTTTGTTTTGGTGAGTAGTGAGGACCTCATAGAAGAAATGGTTGTAGGGGACAGTCTTGGTTCGAGTGATCATGAGCTAATTCAGTTCAAACTGAATGGAAGGATTAACAAAAATAAATCTGTAACTAGGGTTTTTGATTTCAAAAGGGCTGACTTTCAAAAATTAAGGAAATTGGTTAGGGAAGTGGATTGGACTGAAGAACTTATGGATCTAAAGGCAGAGGAGGCCTGGGATTACTTTAACTCAAAGCTGCAGAAGCTGTCGGAAGCCTGCATCCCAAGAAAGGGGAAAAATTCATAGGCAGGAGTTGTAGACCAAGCTGGATGAGCAAGCATCTCAGAGAGGTGATTAAAAAAAAGCAGAAAGCCTACAGGGAGTGGAAGATGGGAGGGATCACCAAGGAAAGCTACCTTATTGAGGTCAGAACATGCAGGGATAAAGTGAGACAGGCTAAAAGTCCAGTAGAGTTGGACCTTGCAAAGGGAATTAAAACCAATAGTAAAAGGTTCTATAGCCATATAAATAAGAAGAAAACAAAGAAAGAAGAAGTGGGACCGCTAAACACTGAGGATGGAGTGGAGGTCAAGGATAATCTAGGCATGGCCCAATATCTAAACAAATACTTTGCCTCAGCCTTTAATAAGGCTAAGGAGGATCTTAGGGATAATGGTAGCATGACAAATGGGAATGAGGATATGGAGGTAGATATTACCATATCTGAGGTGGAAGCGAAACTCGAACAGCTTAATGGGACTAAATCGGGGGGCCCAGATAATCTTCATCCAAGAATATTAAAGGAATTGGCACACGAAATTGCAAGCCCATTAGCAAGAATTTTTAATGAATCTGTAAACTCAGGGGTTGTACCGTATGATTGGAGAATTGCTAACACAGTTCCTATTTTTAAGAAAGGGAAAAAAAGTGATCCGGGTAACTACAGGCCTGTTAGTTTGACATCTGTAGTATGCAAGGTCTTGGAAAAAAAATTGAAGGAGAAAGTAGTTAAGGACATTGAGGTCAATGGTAATTGGGACAAAATACAACATGGTTTTACAAAAGGTAGATCGTGCCAAACCAACCTGATCTCCTTCTTTGAGAAAGTAATAGATTTTTTAGACAAAGGAAATGCAGTGGATCTAATTTACCTAGATTTAAGTAAGGCGTTTGATACTGTGCCACATAGGGAATTATTAGTTAAATTGGAAAAGATGGGGATCAATATGAAAATTGAAAGGTGGATAAGGAATTGGTTAACAGGGAGACTACAGCGGGTCCTACTGAAAAGTGAACTGTCAGGCTGGAGGGAGGTTACCAGTGGAGTTCCTCAGGGATCAGTTTTGGGACCAATCTTATTTAATCTTTTTATTACTGACCTCTTCACAAAAAGTGGGAATGTGCTAATAAAGTTTGCGGATGATACAAAGCTGGGAGGTATTGCCAATTTAGAGAAGGACCGGGAAATCGTACAGGAAGATTTGAATGACCTTGTAAACTGGAGTAATAGTAATAGGATGAAATTTAATAGTGAGAAGTGTAAGGTTATGCATTGAGGGATTAATAACAAGAATTTTAGTTATAAGCTGGGGACGCATCGATTAGAAGTAACGGAGGAGGAGAAGGACCTTGGAGTATTGGTTGACCACAGGATGACTATGAGCTGCCAATGTGATATGGCAGAGAAAAAAGCTAATGCGGTCTTGGGATGCATCAGGCGAGGTATTTCCAGTAGAGATAAGGAGGTGTTAGTACCATTATACAAGGCACTGGTGAGACCTCACCTGGAATACTGTGTGCAGTTCTGGTCTCCCATGTTTAAGAAGGATGAATTCAAACTTGAACAGGTACAGAGAAGGCTATTAGGATGATCCGATGAATGGAAAACTTGTCTTATGAAAGGAGACTCAAGGAGCTTGGCTTGTTTAGCCTAACCAAAAGAAGGTTGAGGGGAGATATGATTGCTCTCTATAAATATATCAGAGGGATAAATACCAGAGAGGGAGAGCAATTATTTAAGCTCAGTACCAATGTGGACACAAGAACAATGGATCTAAACTGGCCATCGGGAAGTTTAGATTTGAAATTTAGACAAAGGTTTCTAACCATCAGAGGAGTGAAGTTTTGGAATAGCGTTCCAAGGGAAGCAGTGGGGACAAAAGACTTATCTGGCTTTAAGATTGAACTCGATAAGTTTATGGAGGAGATGGTATGATGGGATAACATGATTTGTAGTGTTAATGATTTGTAAAGCTAATGTACTCAATGCTTTTTTTGCCTCTGTCTTCACGAACAAGGTCAGCTCCCAGACTACTGCACTGGGCAGCACAGCATGCAGAGGAGGTGGCCAGCCTCTGTGAAGAAAGGAGTGGTTCGGGACTATTTAGAAAGGCTGGATGTGCACAAGTCCATGGGGCCGGATGTGTTGCATCCGAGAGTCGCTAAAGGAATTGGCGGATGTGATTGCAGAGCCATTGGCCATTATCTTTGAAAACTCATGGCGATCAGGGGAAGTCCTGGAAGACTGGAAAAAGGCTAATGTAGTGCCAATCTTTAAAAAAAGGGAAGAAGGAGGATCCGGGGAATTACAGGCCGGTCAGCCTCACCTCAGTCCCCGGAAAAATCATAGAGCATGTCCTCAAGGAATTCTGAAGCACTTAGAGGAGAGGAAAGTGATCAGGAACAGTCAGCATGGATTCACCAAGGGCAAGTCATGCCTGACTAATCTAATTGCCTTCTATGATGAGATAACTGGTTCTGTGGATGAAGGGAAAGCAGTGGACGTGTTGTTCCTTGACTTTAGCAAAGCTTTTGACACGGTCTCCCACAGTATTCTTGTCAGCAAGTTAAAGAAGTATGGGCTGGATGGATGCACTACAAGGTGGGTAGAAAGTTGGCTAGATTGTCGGCCTCAATGGGTAGTGATCAATGGCTCCATGTCTAGTTGGCAGCCGGTATCTAGCGGAGTGCCCCAAGGGTCGGTCCTGGGGCCGGTTTTGTTCAATATCTTCATAAATGATCTGGAGGATGGTGTGGATTGCACCCTCAGCAAGTTTGTGGATGACACTAAACTGGGAGGAGAGGTAGATACGCTGGAGCGTAGGGATAGGATACAGAGGGACCTAGACAAATTGGAGGATTGGGCCAAAAGAAATCTGATGAGGTTCAACAAGGACAAGTGCAGAGTGCTGCACTTAGGACGGAAGAATCCCATGCACCGCTACAGACTAGGGTCCGAATGGCTAGGCAGCAGTTCTGCAGAGAAGGACCTAGGGGTGACAGTGGACGAGAAGCTGGATATGAGTCAACAGTGTGCCCTTGCTGCCAAGAAGGCCAATGGCATTTTGGGGTGTATAAATAGGGGCATTTCCAGCAGATCGAGGGACGTGATCATTCCCCTCTATTCGACACTGGTGAGGCCTCATCTGGAGTACTGTGTCCAGTTTTGGGCCCCACACTACAAGAAGGATGTGGAGAAATTGGAGAGAGTCCAGCGAAGGGCAACAAAAATGATTAGGGGTCTGGAACACATGAGTTATGAGGAGAGGCTGAGGGAACTGGGATTGTTTAGTCTACGGAAGAGAAGAATGAGGGGGGATTTGATAGCTGCTTTCAACTGGATAGGTGGATCCAAAGAGGATGGATCTAGACTATTCTCAGTGATAGCAGATGACAGGACAAGGAGTAATGGTCTCAAGTTGCAGTGGGGGAGATTTAGGTTGGATATTAGGAAAAACTTTTTCACTAGGAGGGTGGTGAAACACTGGAATGCGTTACCTAGGGAGGTGGTGGAATTCCCTTCCTTAGAAGTTTTTAAGGTCAGGCTTGACAAAGCCCTGGCTGGGATGATTTAGTTGCGGATTGGTCCTGCTCTGGGCAGGGGGTTGAACTAGATGACTTCCAGAGGTCCCTTCCAACTTTGATATTCTATGATTCTATGATTTTTGTAATTAATTGATCTCTAAATATTCATGGTAAATAGGCCCAATGGCCTGTGATGTGATGTTAGATGGGGTGGGATCTGAGTTAATACAGAGAATTCTTTCCTGGGTATCTGGCTGGTGAATCTTGCCCATATGCTCAGGGTTTAGCTGATCACCATATTTGGGGTCGGGAAGGAATTTTCCTCCAGGGCAGATTGGCAGAGGCCCTGGGGGTTTTTCGCCTTCCTCTGTAGCATGGGGCATGGGTCACTTGCTGGAGGATTCTCCTCACCTTGAAGTCATTAAACCACGATTTGAGGACTTCAAGCTCAGACATAAGTGAGAGGTTTATTGCAGGAGTGGGTGGGTGAGATTCTGTGGCCTGCGTTGTGCAGGAGGTCGGACTAGATGATCATAATGGTCCCTTCTGACCTTAGAGTCTATGAAAAAAAAATTGGCTTTAGGTGCTTTAATTGGCTTCAGGTGCTTTAATTAATCTATAGCAAACTTTCTTCCCTCTACAGGGAATAAGGCTCCCTTCTAACACTCTCCTGCTGCCCTCTGGCCATGCGGTATCACACTATACATATATACACGTATCATCTGCCCAGTTTGGGTTTGTTAAAATGTCATGGCTTTAAATTTTAAAAAATGACTATTGAATTTTGGACATCCAACTTAATTTTCTGAGTGCCAGCGCTCAGCACTTTCCTAAAGTCAGGCCCCTTTGCCGTGTCTCAAGTTACACTGTTGAAAATGTGACCATATACGTACTGATAAACTGTCTCTCCCCGTTACCTGTATCTATTCCCAATCTGATCCAAAGTCCAAGGCACTAAAATTTCTCTCCATCCTCGCTTATATAAATCATCTCCAAACCATTTGTTCTCGGAAATATATAGTCTCTGCTGTAACTGCTGAAAGATAAAGCATCGCAAGTGTTACAACATGTGGCTAATCCCTTTAATAGATCTTTTGCTATTAATTTAAGTGCTTGCTTTGGCTTTGCTGGACCCCTGTCATTATTCCTGTGGATTATGGCTTCAAGGCGGCCTATCTGCTTTATCCAAATATTTTTCATATTTCAAAGTCCACAGCTTACTTAGCATTCAATGGGAACCAGCCCTGCACCTTGCAAAGCCACCGGCCTAGCAGGCATATATCTACCACCAGTCCTCCAGCAAAATAAATAGCTACAAGTTAAAGGGAAGAGTGCTAGATACTGTATCATTTAGCAGCCATGATCTTAAAATGCAGCCCCAGTTAGGCACGATTTGCTTGTTCAGTGAATAGTGGGTAGATATATTTTCTCAACAGCCTTGTAGGCCAATAGGAATGGAATAATGCTGACTTGAGAATTCCTATAATGTAGCTTGTCACATTTGCTCCCCTTAATTGACCTGTGTGTAACACTGACGGTCAGCTGTAAAGCTTTTTTATTCTAATCACAGATGGATTTTTAAGGCACAACAGAGAGTAATTGTGGAGCCTCTACATCCTCACTAGGAGTTAACGGAGTCTGATGCTTCCAAATTTGATGCTGGGGGACACCGTAGGATGAGTGTCCAGCTGGGCTTTCCTCTCATTCCTATGCAAAGTCCAAAATGATCTTGTTCCTGGTTATAGGGCCTGATGCAAAGCCCACTGAAGTCAATGGAAAGATTCTGATAAAGCTTGTATGGGCAGGTGCCACTGAGGTCTTCAAAACCCCCACTCAGTTGCCTCCTAACACTGTCAAGTGCCTCAATGACTGTCAGTGCGTTTGTGCAAAATCAACTGAGTGCTGACACCACTGGAGGGAGTGAGAACTGAGGCAGGACTTCAGAGTTTGCCTTAATAACAATAAATTATGGTGCATTTTCAAAAGATTGCATGTGATTCTAGCCACCGCTGTTCCAGTGCTCAGGCTTCTGCTATTCATCAGCATGGCAGGAAGGCTGCTTGCATGTTTGTTCCTGGGCAGCTGTTCATATTTGCGTTGGCAGATGAACCAAGCTCTGGTCCCTCCATCCCTTTCCCAAGCCCAGTATGCCCACGGCTCAGTAGCAGTTATCTTTGCTAAGGAGTTAGATGATGTAGAACCCGATCAAGAGAAGCCTGAACCATCTTGGCATATGTTCATTTCTGTAAAGCAACAAATATTAGTATTCAAGCCAAAGACCCTGAAGCATTATACAATTCAATATTTTCTGCCCCTCTAACAAAGGCAATCCATTTTGCAGGCAGAACACAAGAGTGTGACCTTTTGTTACTAGAGTTTCTTAAATTTTTATCACAAAAATCAATGAAGGAATTGGAATTCCACATCTAATTGTATGGTCAGAAGGGAGAGAGAAGGGGAAAAAACCAGACTCATACAGATATGCTCGTAAATTATTTAACAGTTTAATTATTGAGCATTTTGTGGTTGGGTTTTAAAGCTTTTGAATGAGGTTTTTCTCCCCCCCCCCCTCTTCCCCCCCTTCCCCCGAGTTTATAGAGTTGCTCATCTTTTACAGTTGATCTTCCTGGAGAAAGAAATTATTCTCCATCCAATTAATCTAATTAGAATGTAATCAAGTTGTACAGATCTGTGCAGCAGTGTGAGTGATTAGGAAAAATTACCTTTCTGCAAAGAGTGTAAATTTAATTTTAGTTCCATATTCTAAAGACCAAATAAAGGGAATAAAGTGAAGGGCAACAAAAATGATTAGGGGTCTAGAACACATGACTTATGAGGAGAGGCTGAGGGAGCTGGGATTGTTTAGTCTACAGAAGAGAAGAATGAGGGGGGATTTGATAGCTGCTTTCAACTACCTGAAAGGGGGTTCCAAAGACGATGGCTCTAGACTGTTCTCAGTGGTAGCGGATGACAGAACGAGGAGTAATGGTCTCAAGTTGCAGTGGGGGAGGTTTAGATTGGATATTAGGAAAAACTTTTTCACTAAGAGGGTGGTGAAACACTGGAATGCGTTACCTAGGGAGGTGGTAGAATCTCCTTCCTTAGAGGTTTTTAAGGTCAGGCTTGACAAAGCCCTGGCTGGGATGATTTAACTGGGACTTGGTCCTGCTTCGAGCAGGGGGTTGGACTAGATGACCTTCTGAGGTCCCTTCCAACCCTGATATTCTATGATTCTAAGTGTAATTTGTGCAGCAACACTGTGTGCAGAGCAGTATATTTCCTAGGAAAGAGGCATTAAAGGAAGGGAATCTTTCAACTTGTAATCACAATAAATGAACATAAATAAATAACCACACACATAGGAACCTATTCCACTTTAGATTTAGATGCACATATATATATATAATAGCACCTGTGTCTTAAGTAACACATTTAATTGCTAAAACTCAAAGTACTTTACAAATGAGGTAACCATCATTATACCCATTTCACAGATGGGAAAACTGAGGAAAAGAGAGGCGAAGTGGTTTGCCCAAGTTCATCCAGCGGTCTATAGGGAGAGCTAAGAGTCTAACCCCAGTTTCCTAAATTCTAGTCTCATGCTCATGCCACTATGCCCCATCGCATAGGAGCTGCTATTTTGGATCAGACTAATAGTTCATCTAGTCCAGTATCTTTTCCCAGCCATGGTCAGCACCCAAAATCTTGAGAGGAAGGTGCACAAAACCCTGCAGTAAACAGTTATGGGAGGATCTGCTGCCAGAGAGAGTTTCTTCCTAACCTTGCATAGTTAGTGTTAGACTTTAAGCATAAGGGTTTAAATAAGAGCTAGTTGAAATTTAGATTTTCCATCCCACAGGAAATTATGAGATTTCAAATTTTGGTTTCATCGCAAATCAGAATGAAAAGTCAACATTTTGGAATTTTTCATGAAATGAAATATTCTGAAAATATTTTGTTTCAAAAGGGGTTGTTTTAAATAAAATCAAAAAGTTTCATTTTGACTTTTAGATTATATTATAATCTATATAATGTATATAAGGTATAATGTATAATTGTACCCATATAATATATACACTAAAACAATAAAGTTGAAACAAAACATTTTGACCTTACTGAAATTAAATATTTCAATAATTTTCCATGAAAATTTTGCCTAAGTTGATACAGTCCAATGAAATGTTAAAATGTCATTGAATCAGCATTTTCTGAGGGAAAATATATGATCAGCTCTGGTGTAAATCTCTTGCAGAAACCTTGGTCCTTATTAATCCTCACTATTGTAACTCTGGACGTTCTTGTTATCCATATACATTTCTAATTCCTTTTTTAATCCTGCCAAACTCTTGGCATCTTGTGGCCATGAGTTCCACCGGTTAATTGTGTGGGGAAAGCCACATGAAAACTCTTGTATGATTTTTTTTAACCCAATGTAGGGCCAAATCCTGGTCCCACTGAAATCAAAGGGATTTTTGCAATTGACTCTTTTAAAACCAGGATTTGACCCATAGCAAAATCAGGATGACATTTCCCCCATGCAGGGGACTATGTACATCACTTAAGTTCTCAAGATAAGGCTGAGTTGGCCTTGCACTTGGTCCCTCTAAAGAGAAGCTTCTTGAAGAGTGTAGTGAAGCGGAATAGAAACCCCAGAGTGTGATCCAGATCTAGAGCCTCCTCTCACTGTGATGTTCATTGTGGGCTATATCCTGAAGTTCTTATTCAGTTCTAGGTCAGGCAGAACTCCCACTGAGTTCAATGGGTTTATTCTAGTCCTTGTCACAGATTCATAGATTCAAGGCCACTGTGATCATCTCGTCTGACCTCCTGCAGAAAAGGCCAGAGAACCTCCCCAAAATAATTCCTAGAGCAGAGCTTTTAGAGAAACAAGCTGTCTATGATGGAGAACCCACCATGATCTTTGATAAATTGTTCAAATGGTTAATTACTCTCACCGTTACAAGCTTACACTTTATTTCCAGTCTGAATTTGTCTAGCTTCAATTTCCAGAGATCGGGTTGTGTTAGACCTTTGTCTGCTATATTGAAATATGTGTTCCCCATGTAGGTACTTGTAGACTATGAGCAAGTCACCCCTTAACTTTCTCTTTGTTAAATTAAAGAGATTGAGTTCCTTGAGTCTATCACTCTAAGCCCTGGTCTACACTAGGGGGCGGGGGTGTTGACCTAAGATGTGCAGCTATTCGCGTAGCTGAAGTCGGTGTATCTTAGGTCGACTTACCTGGCCATGAGGACCGCTGCCGCTGCCCTGTTGACTCTGCTTCCACCTCTCGAGAGCTGGAGTTCCAGAGTTGACAGGGAGCGCATTCAGGGATCATTTATCGTGTCTAGATGATTTATCGCGTCCCTGATAGATCGATCACTACCCACCAATCTGGGTAGTGAAGACCTGCCCTCAGGTGTGTTTTCTAATCCTTTAATTATTCTCATGGATCTTCTCTGAAAACCTCTACTTGCTCAAATGCTCAGTGATCACGGTGATGGTGAAAGGATAGGTAGACAGACAGACAGATAAATGGGTCTGTGTGTGGGGATAGATAGATAGATGATAGTCTTAAGAGTTTTGCCAGAGTAATGACCTCTTCATTGGACCTAAAAGACATTTCCACTGTACATGAGCCATATCCTGAGAGATGCAGTTCCTGCGTTCAGTAGGCGGGATGAATGGAGGGAATTCCTAGAATTTTATCAATTGCACAAGGGCTCAGCTCAGTCTGAGCTCCCTCTGTGCTGTGCAAATACCCTTTGCACCTCCCCCAGTGGGGAGTTATTACAAAAAGGTCTGATCAAAAATGAAAAAAAAATTGATAGAAAATTTAAAAAATGTTATGTTGTTTCTGTTTTTCAGGATTCTAAATGGAACAAGGTTTTAAGAAATATTTTTGGCAAACAAAACTATTTCAGTTTTCAAGCTTACAAATGTCAGAACATTTTCAGCGTTCAAAATTTCAAATTTTTGTTCCTTCCCCACCTTTTTTGGTTTTTTTGACATGGCATACAATACAATAAGTGCTCGTCACAGTTTTCACTACACTTTTTCATTTTTCGTTTTGCCACCCTGGAACATTTCAAAAATTTTGGTTTTTATGAAAAACTGAAAAAATTATACATGAAAGCCATTTTGGATAAAAAAAAAAAGTTTCAAATGAAAACTGCAAGCACCTTGAATTACAAAGCCAGCAGCAGGCTGGGGAGTACCCCAGTGTTCTGTGGGGAGCAGGGGACCTCGGAGCTAGTGCAGAGCTTCTGTGTGGAAACTCCCTGAGGTGCACTTGGCTCTTGGGGGAGCCATGGTCCTAGGGGATGAATCCGCCTGCCTTTTTATGTGGGGCAAATCCCAACCACTCAACAGAATGTTCTAGGGCAGTGATTCTCAACCTTTCCCATAACAGGACTTTCCTGGCATCCCTCCCCCATTTAGCAATATGGGAACGATAGCAGGTGGTGACTCCCAAGTCATGAACCCTTGATCTAGGGCATACCTGTGAGGTTTTTCTCTCCTGCCCCTCCACCATTGAATTTATTGATTGATTTGTGTGTCGGGGTGGTGGGGGTGGGGGCGAGTGGGGAATGAAGTGGTCTGCTAAAGGAAACATTTCCAGGGTGTAAAATCGTATTTGTGCCAAATCTAAATTGGGGTGGGGGTGCCTTTGACTTGGCAGTGTCCTCTCTCCACACCCCTTAAAAGGAAATAGGGTACGTGAGAAGAAAAGAAAAGAGAGGGAGAGAATGAATTGCTTCAGATTTCTATTACTCTTCATTACCTTCTGCTTCATGTAAGTTCCAAGGTTCATTTACCAGCTGTAAGTGGCCCAGTGCCTTTGTGTGTAGGAGTTTTCATGGCTCTTGCTCCCATTAATGTACTGCATGCAGCTGAAGGCGGCTCTGCCAGTTCTCTATAGCAGAACCAACGTAACTAATGTACCCCTGTGCTGCAGATTCATAACTGTATGTTGTTAGCCTAGATAGATCAGCTTTGATGAGTTTTAATGAAGGGAAAAAGAGAGAAATTATTGTCTATCAGTTGCATGAGCTTTTCAAGGGTGCCTTGAGTGACAAGCAAGGTCTCCTTGTATGAAATATAGCATCTCCTTGCACCTGATTGGTGAGACTTGAGTGAAACATGGCATTTCTCCTGGCAACTGATTGGGGAGCACTGGATGAAATACAGGGTCTGACTCTTTCCTCACATCTGACTGGTGAAAACGGAATTAAGTGTTGTTTCCTTAATTAGATCCAGTTTTACAGAGCTAAGACAAGAGTTTATTTGACTAATTGTGCCTTTCTTTTCTTTGGTGAATTGCCTGCCAGAAGCCTAAGATTTTGCTGTTCAAAGTGATTTGCCGGATCATTTCTGCCCATAATTCCTGGTCTGCATGATTTTGGTTTGCGGTTCGCTGAGCATGTTGAATAGCCAAAATTAAAAAAAAATCAAGTTGGGTTGGTTAGTTTTGGATACATGGGTCATATAGTATTGTTTCTCCTCCCTGATTGACTAAGCAGAACTCTGAGATTCAGGTTTTCTAAAGTCGAAATGTGCTTTCCACAGAGAGTCCCTGGTGTTACCTTCAAATTCCCTGTCTCCATAAACAATCAGGCCAGTAAACTCATTTGCTAGATGAGCAGAAAGCCAAGACAAAAGGAAGTTCACGGGGGGTAGCTTCCTCTTTTACTTGACTGAATATTCAAGGAAAATGTTTTGCCCAGCTCCACAGTTTTAGGTCTTCATCCTGCACTGAGATCAGCCCCCATGTGGGAAAACTTACAGAACTGGAGCGTCCTCAATCCATATATTTTCTAAAAGACACACTCTGGCTCAGCCACAAGTTGTTGGATTGTAGGAACTGTAGGGTGAAGTTCAATGGCCTGGAGTATGCAGGAGGTCAGAGTGGCCCTTTCTGGTTTCAAAATCTATGAATCGATCTATGAATCAAGGGCCTGATCCTGCAAGGTTCTATGTGCCTTCTTAGAGTCTCTGGGCTCAGGGGTGTCAATTTCATAGAATCATAGAATCATAGAATATCAGGGTTGGAAGGGACCCCAGAAGGTCATCTAGTCCAACCCCCTGCTCGAAGCAGGACCAATTCCCAGTTAAATCATCCCAGCCAGGGCTTTGTCAAGCCTGACCTTAAAAACCTCTAAGGAAGGAGATTCTACCACCTCCCTAGGTAACGCATTCCAGTGTTTCACCACCCTCTTAGTGAAAAAGTTTTTCCTAATATCCAATCTAAACCTCCCCCATTGCAACTTGAGACCATTACTCCTCGCTCTGTCATCTGCTACCATTGAGAACAGTCTAGAGCCATCCTCTTTGGAACCCCCTTTCAGGTAGTTGAAAGCAGCAATCAAATCCCCCCTCATTCTTCTCTTCTGCAGACTAAACAATTCCAGCTCCCGCAGCCTCTCCTCATAAGTCATGTGCTCTAGACCCCTAATCATTTTTGTTGCCCTTCGCTGGACTCTCTCCAATTTATCCACATCCTTCTTGTAGTGTGGGGCCCAAAACTGGACACAGTACTCCAGATGAGGCCTCACCAGTGTCGAATAGAGGGGAACGATCACGTCCCTCGATCTGCTCGCTATGCCCCTACTTATACATCCCAAAATGCCATTGGCCTTCTTGGCAACAAGGGCACACTGCTGACTCATATCCAGCTTCTCGTCCACTGTCACCCCTAGGTCCTTTTCCGCAGAACTGCTGCCTAGCCATTCGGTCCCTAGTCTGTAGCGGTGCATTGGATTCTTCCATCCTAAGTGCAGGACCCTGCACTTATCCTTATTGAACCTCATCAGATTTCTTTTGGCCCAATCCTCCAATTTGTCTAGGTCCTTCTGTATCCTATCCCTCCCCTCCAGCGTATCTACCACTCCTCCTAGTTTAGTATCATCCGCAAATTTGCTGAGAGTGCAATCCACACCATCCTCCAGATCATTTATGAAGATATTGAACAAAACCGGCCCCAGGACCGACCCCTGGGGCACTCCACTTGACACCGGCTGCCAATTAGACATGGAGCCATTGATCACTACCTGTTGAGCCCGACAATCTAGCCAGCTTTCTACCCACCTTATAGTGCATTCATCCAGCCCATACTTCCTTAACTTGCTGACAAGAATACTGTGGGAGACCGTGTCAAAAGCTTTGCTAAAGTCAAGAAACAATACATCCACTGCTTTCCCTTCATCCACAGAACCAGTAATCTCATCATAAAAGGCGATTAGATTAGTCAGGCATGACCTTCCCTTGGTGAATCCATGCTGACTGTTCCTGATCACTTTCCTCTCATGTAAGTGCTTCAGGATTGATTCTTTGAGGACCTGCTCCATGATTTTTCCAGGGACTGAGGTGAGGCTGACTGGCCTGTAGTTCCCAGGATCCTCCTTCTTCCCTTTTTTAAAGATTAGCACTACATTAGCCTTTTTCCAGTCATCCGGGACTTCCCCCGTTCGCCACGAGTTTTCAAAGATAATGGCCAAGGGCTCTGCAATCACAGCCGCCAATTCCTTCAGCACTCTCGGATGCAACTCGTCCGGCCCCATGGACTTGTGCACGTCCAGCTTTTCTAAATAGTCCCTAACCACCTCTATCTCCACAGAGGGCTGGCCATCTCTTCCCCATTTCATCTCCCTGCACGACATATACAGGCTTCATGCAGGCAGAGTGGCTTTTTGAACAAAAATCACCCTCTTCCTGGTGTAAAGTTCTGGAGTAGTAATAATTTGTGCTAATATTTTTGGGTAGTCTTTCACACACAACATATACAGAGGGTGGGGGATGCATGTGCGTTTTGGGCACTTTTTGGAAATCAGAACAATAAACTGTGTGGTTTAACATATGGAATAGGTCCCAAGAATATAGGATGGGCATCTGTAGATAGATTTTTATACATTTGAAGAAATAAAATAAATACAATGCAAATAATATTTTCAAATCTATTGACCAAGGTGATGATTTTATACTACAGTAGAACCTCAGAGTTACGAACATCTCGGGAATGGAGGTTGTTCGTAACTCTGAAACTCTGAACAAAGGGTTATAGTTCTTTCAAAAGTTTACAACTGAACATTAACTTAATACAGCTTTGAAACTTTACTATGCAGAAGAAAAATGCTGCTTTCCCTTTATTTTTTTGGTAGGTTACATTTAACACAGCGCTGTACTGTATTTGTTTTTTTGTTTTTTGTTTTTTTGGTCTCTGCTGCTGCTGTCTGATTGCGCACTTCCAGTTCCAAAGGAGGCGTGTGGTTGACCGGTCAGCTCGTACCTCTGGTGTTCGTAACTCTGAGGTTCTAGTGTAGCACCTACTATAAAATCCAAACTACTAGAAGGTCCCATGTGAGTTCAAGGCCTCATTACGCTAGGTGCCTTACAAACACATAACAAGAGAGAGTCCCTGCCCCAAAGATCTTATAGTTTAAATAGATAAACTGGTGAAATGTGATAGCGGAAACTGGTAGAGTGGGGAGGTGACTTGCCCAAAATCACACAACAGGTCAGTGGCAAACCTGGGATTTCCCTTCCTTCCCCCCTTCCTCCAAGTTGTAGTTAAAAGTAATACAATAATCTTCCTTTCAATTGATATACATGGAACTGCTCCAGAAACACTCACGTTCCTTTAAGTTACTTGAACAAAATCACTTTATTAGATTGAATGCCAAAGGAAGCAATGATGATTTGATTTTTATTGCCAAGTGCGTCCTGGACTAGTAATGTGGGAAACTTATTTAGATGTGCTGCAAATACAGGCTCCTCAGATGTCCACAGTTCAGTCAGAGGCAGCTGCTGTGTGAAATTGGAGAGGAATTGCATATTTAGGGCGGGTGTGTGTGTGTGTGTAATGCAGAGACAAATCTCCAGGAAAATTCATTGATGTGGTTTAAGTGATGGGATTTATCATTCCATTCAAATTCTCAAACTCACAGCTCTCCTCGCTGTCTCACCAGTGTGGCAGTTATAATTGGTTTCTTTCACATTTCCCCATGAAGTTCATCTGCAGTGATGGGAAGAAAATAAAGGTGAAAGCCAAGAGGAGGCTGAGGTTAAAAGCTGAACAGTGGGCTAATGTATTGCCTATATTAGAAACAATCTGACATTGAGAACTGGGAGACGCTCAGGGTGTGGCTGCACTGCAGGTAAACTCCCACAGCTGGCCTGTGTAAGCTGGCTCCGGCTCGCGGGGCTCGGGCTGTGGGGCTATAAAATTGCAGTGTAGATGTTTGGGCTTGGAGTGGATCCCTGGCCCACTCCCCTCTCGCGGGGTCCCAGAGCCTGGCCTCCAGTCTAAGTTCAGACTCTACAGTGAAGTTTTACAAACCTGAAAGCCTGTGTCAGCTGACACAGGCCAGCCGCGGGTGTTTAACTGCAGTGTAGATGTACCCTCAGAGGCCCTTTTGTAAGGACCTAGCATGAAGAAGCCCAGCACAAGGCCAGTGCATTACTTACACATAAGAGGGACTTAAGTGATGCATCTCTCATGTGCTGTGGCTGAGGACGTGTCTACACTGCAATCAGAGGTGTGGCTGCAGCACGTAGAGACAGACCTGAGCTAGCTTTGATCGAGCAGCTCCAGTAACAATAGCAGTGAAGCTGCACAAGCCCACCTGGGACCTTGGGTATGTAGTTGAGCATTACCCCAAGCCGCCACTGCATCACTGCTGTTGTCATTGGAGGTGGCTGGATCAAAGCGAGCTCAGGTCTGTCTATACGTGCTGCAGTCACACCTCTGAGTACAGTGTAGACGTACACTCAGACAGCCCTAATGTGAATTAGAGCAGCCCATGGGATACTCTAAGTTACGCCAGCTGGCTACGGCCTGTAAGGGGCTGTATAGTGTTTGTAACTAGGATCTCGGATGCAACTGTCCTTGGGTGGCCAGCCCAAGCTGCTGTGGCCACATTGATATTTTTAGCACGCTAGCTCAATCAAAGCTAGCATGCTTATGTCAGCCTGAGCTGGGAATTACACCTCTCAGCTGCCGTGAGACGGACCCAGAGAGGCTAAAAGGAAGCTATGAGGCTACTGGCTCAGGCATTCATAATAACTGATCCCTGCTGGTGCAGTGATTTCCTTTGAGATCCTGCCAGTGTTTTGTGTGTGATTGCCTGTCCCTGCAAACGCTAGCCCACGAGGAGGTACATCTCCCAGTCTAGCAATGAGTTGCAGGCAACCAGCTACATATTTAAAGCCTCTGCTGGGGTCAGCTTGTGACCCACTAGGTGGCACTGTTCCCCTGAGACAGGACTGAAGCAACAGCTCAGTTTTGCACCAAGGGAGGCGCTGTGCTGCGGAACACGCTGATGACCTGGCACTGACAACATGTGGTCTAAGTGGAACGCAGTGGGGTGAAGGTGCCATTGTGAAAGTACCATGGGACCTTGAATGGCCGCAAGAGACCAGAATGCCAAGGGCTTGATCAATCTGATGATTTAGTTGGTGTTGGTCCTGCTCTGAGCAGGGGGTTGGACTAGATGACCTCCTGAGATCTCTTCTAACCCTAATATTCTATGATTCTAAATGCCTCTCATTGACTTCAATGGACTTTAGATCAGGCCCCAGGTTTCCACTTCACCTGCAAGTCAATGCCTCCACACCCCAGTGACCCCTAGCACCACACTTGGGTGTGGGATTCAACATAGACTCAGAGGGAACAGCACCATCAACTGAAACCCCAGCACCTTTCCCTCTTTCACCCTGGCTTTTCTTTGGAGATTTCCCAGCCAAACACTGAGTAGAGTCCAAGGTAGCTTATAAAATCCCAAAAGACCACAGGCCCTTTCAGAACCTACAAACTGGCAGGAGACAAAAGAGGAGAGTGAGGGCTGCGGATAAAGCGCGTGTTTGGGGGCAGCAAAATCGCAGCTGCGGTGCGGACACAGACCAAGCATTCCAAACCTGCGATGACAATCTGCCATAGCTGGGGAGCACCCTCTCCTATTACGGTCCACTGTATTCACCGTCCAGCAATTCACCACTACGGCTGCCTCACGCCTCCTCACGTCAGCCTAACAAAAATAAACATTATTTTAACCCAAACCATGGGGCAGATCCGCAACATGTAAGAATCCGTATAGCTCCGTGGACATCAGTGGAGCTCGGCCTGTTTACCTCAGGGGAAGATGTGGCTCTTAATCATTAGAATTTGCAGTATTATAATCATAAGTGGATGATGCTTCCTATTAACCCAGTATAAATGTAGCTTGGGCTAATAAACATTGTGACTTTATACCTATAAAGTTTATCTCACCCAGGATACCGTTATTACCTCATAAAAAGAAGCAGTTTCAATTTATCAGCTAATTAATTTCTTTATATTTTGTTTCATTCCCAAAAAGCTATAAAAAGGTAGTTTTGTGAAGGGGAACACCAAAATTTTATCATATCCTGCCTGATATCTGTGAGATTCTTTCTTTCTTTTTCTGATTCTTTCTTTAACTTAGTTCTGAAATGTTTACTAAAATATTTTGAACTTGTAAAAGATAACTATTTGAGAACAATTGACATTTATGATACTGGTATCCAGCCCATTGGCCTAAAAATTTAGATAGATAGATAGATAGATATAGATCACTTTAAACAGTGACAAAATGTGATGTTAAATCACAATGGAATTCCTATGTAATTTCATATTCTCTCTCCAGTAAAACCAAATTAATTCATTATGATTTGTGGTGTTATGGAAAATGCCAAAAGAAATTAACAATGATTAATCAGGCAATCATTGCAAAGCATAACCTAGATTTCCCATCCCTCCAGCGAGACACAACCAAAAAAACAGTACGTGGGTATTTCACAGCTGGTCACGAGTAGATAAAAAGGAGGTAAAAATGAAAATAAAATCAGTTGGCTGGATAAAAAGACTCTTGGGTGGATAATACAGATGAGTTAGACCTGAGATTGTTAGTGTGAACTAATACAACCAAAACTACTGCTTGTCCTCTGGAGAAACAGCCTTGGGAACCATATTTTTCCCTTTACAGAGGAAGGTACGTGCGTAATGACTCTCCCTAGCAATTGCATCCCAAGGCCTTTGGAACGAAGGCTGTGAGGCATTACAGTTTGGGCTAGATCCACAAATGGG
Organism: Chelonia mydas; assembly: GCF_015237465.2. Lineage (NCBI taxonomy): Eukaryota > Metazoa > Chordata > Testudines > Cheloniidae > Chelonia > Chelonia mydas. The sequence continues at coordinate 13,272,641 of NC_051259.2, read as the reverse complement.
ATGTAGGCACAGCATTGCAATGCCTAACTTGTAGGCACCTTGCTGCCCAGTGGTAGCCACAGCCCCAAGGAAGGCACCCAGGCTCCCTCTACAATGCACGGAGCGACTTAGGTGCCTAAGGCTAGGATTTACAAAAAACAGCACGCTGAACACGGAGCTACCTAAGCTAGCCAATAGGAAATGCCGAGGAGGGGGGTGGGGCTTAGGCCTCTAAATCCAGGCACCTCTCTCTGATTGGGTTGTGAACCCTCTCCTGGAGTTTGACACCTAAGCTCCTCCCCACAAAAAAACGAGGCGGAGGAGGTGGTGGTACCCCTCTCCCACTCAGCCGGGCTGGGGGAGTCCCTGTGCCAATGCACATTGCATTGGTTATACAAAGTGGGACAGCCTCAACAGGAGAGACTGAGGGAGCCCTTCCCAGAATATCCCAGACGCCGAGGGTTAGAGCATGGCCCAAGCCGAGCTATGGTCAGATCTCTTCTCACCTCAGGCAGAGGGGGGAACCGAACCAAGGGCCTCTTGCATCCCCCGGTGACTGCCATAACATGGGCCAAAACATAATGGATTGCAACAACTACGGCCTGCTCCCGTGTTGTTTGGTGTGGCACCTGATCCATCGGGCAGCGCCTATTGGATTGGGCCCCACAGGCAAGACAGGCCTGGTCTGTGGATGCCAAGTGGGGCTCAGATGTGAGCTAGGTTGCCCGGGTGCTCAGCCTGAGGCAGCTGTGCATGTGCTCCTTGGCAGATTTTTAGGCACCGATGGGACATTACCAGAAGAAATTGCAGCACCCACGGATGTTGCAGGGTTTGGCAGCAGCTGAGCAGGGGTTTTGAGGATCTAAATTTGGGATTTAGGCACCTACAGTGGCATTTAGGTGCTTAAATCCCATTGTGGATCTAGTCCTTTGTGTCTAGCACAATAGACCTCTCCTCACAGCTGGCCCATAGGCATGGCTCTGCTAACTACTAGTCATAGAATGGCTCAGGACTGCAGCCGCTTCCTCCCATTAGCAGAACCCACCCCCAGAGGGGAGGAACACCCTCCGTAGGGCCCCATTACCATCCTATCTGAGCACCTGATGATCCCTGATGTATTTGTCCTCCTGGCCCCCCTGTGAGGTAGGGCGGTGCCATTAGCTCCAGATGGGCAACTGCACCACAGAGGGACCAAGGTGTGTAGGCACCTAAAGATGAGGATAGAAATCTAACTGGTTTTTCAGAAGCACCTGAATGAATGGGAGTTAGGTACATTGGTGCTGCTGCTGCTACTGCCTCTCCCTGCCTTTCCAGCAGGCACTCTTTTGTCGGTAATCCTACTCTCCTCCTTGTTTTGAAGGCACAGTAGCCCTGAACTTTATCACACACTAAATCTTCCCCACAGGTAACCTCTAGGAACAGGTCAAAATGTGCACCACTAGGTGCCGTTTCGATTATTTTTGTAGTGCGATAGGTGTGCATGGTGCTTAACTGACAAGGAAAGAAATGGAAGCAGGTTCTGCTCACATTTGCACCAGTGTAAATCAGGAGTAATTCCAGGAGTCACGATTTACACCAGTGTAACTGAGCAGAATTTAGCAGGTGTTTTGCTGCTCACACAAGTTTAGGAGGAAGGATGGTCTTATGTTTAAGGTGCGAAGCTGGAACTCAACAGATTTTGGTTCTATTCCCCCTGTGCCACAGATTTCCTTTGTGATGCTGTGGCAGACACCAAATCTTTCTGTGCCTCTATTTCCACATTTGTTAAATGGGGATAACAATAATTGGGGAGGAGGGATAGCTTAGTGGTTTGACCATTGGCCTGCTAAACCCAGGATTGTGAGTTCAATCCTTGAGAGGGCCATTTAGGGATCTCGGGCAAAAATTGGGGATTGGTCCTGCTTTGAGCAGGGGGTTGGACTAGATGACCTCTTGAGGTCCCTTCCAACCTTGATATTCTATGATTGATTTATAACACTGCCTTTCCCACCACCTATGCACTATTCAAGGGCACTGACTGTCTCTTTCTATATGTTAGCCCAGTGCCTAGCACAATGGGGTCCTGCTCTCGGCTGGAGCCTGTAGAAACTACCCTAGTGCAAATAATAAATAATTCACAATCCCATATACATGGGAGAGCAGTGAGTGACATTTAATTTGCAAAATGTCCCTGGGGGACTCTTTTTTTTCTTATTTAAAAACCTCCCTTTATTTATTTTTCTTCGTTTGATGGAACAAAGTGCTTGAAATAGGCCTGATTCCTCCCAGCAATTAACAGCTTCACAAAAACTTTGGTGACACTGGATATAACGTGCCCTGTGATAATGAATGCATTTGGTATGCGGCGTGGCAGCATGGCCGTCGAGCGGATTCATTGGTTATTATGGAAAGTGGCACATGGACAGGACTTTTATTGGAATTCCTGTAATTAATGTGCCTTAAATCTGAGACCCAGCCAGAGCATCACCAGTGCTCAGTCTTCCCCTCTTACATAGTTATTAGTGTTTGATTGGGGCTGTGAAACAGTGAGAAGAAGATTCTGGGGACTGGAGTTGTCTGAAAGTGCTAAAGAATTTCCCACAGTGCTCCAGGGAACTCACAACAGTCTGAAATATATTGCCGTTGCCAGACTGGATAAGACTGACGGTCCATCTACCTCAATAGCATGTCTGTGAAGGCACCAACTGCTTCAACAGATGGTGTAAGAAACCCTGAAATGGGTAAGTCTAGAATAACCTGCCTATAGAAGGATGCATGTGCTAGTGGTTATGGTGCTACTCTGAGATGTGGGTTCATGCCCCAGCTCTGCTAAAGATTTCATGGGTGACCGTGGGCAAGTCTCTCAGTTCCCCATCTGCACAGTGGAGACAACAGCGCTCCCTTACCTCACAGGGGTATTGTGAGGAAAATGCATTGCAGATTGACAGGAGGGCTGGGTGGGAACAGTGTTCCCAGGCCATGAGAATTTTTGAGATTTCAGAACAGTTTATAATCCCAAATTAGGACAACATGTCAAAATCTCAAATTTTCACAAACTAGCTCGCTGAAAAAAAAATAGTGGTACGGAACAATCAAAATATTTTGAAAGGTTTTGTTTCCATTTCCACCTTTATTTCTTTTTTTAAATCTCTTTTAAGTATAAATTAAGTTACATTTTGAAATGAAAAGACATTTCAAACCCCAAACCAAAATTTTTCCTTTAGGAAATATCAAAACGGGACTCTTCAACAATTTCAAAACCATTTTTTAACTTTTTTTCCAAGTCAGGAAATTAGTCAAAACTAACTTTCTCCCACAACCACTTTGTCTCAACAAATCAGCTGGGAAATTTACACACTACCCCTGGGTGCCTCTGAGAGGCAATACGTCCCCACTCGCAAGCACAGAGCCTGAGTGTAGAAAAGAAACTTTTAATAAAAGTAGGGAAGTAACTCGGAGTTAATTTGCAAAAACACCGCAAACAGGGCCCATAAACATGAACCATGAGTAAAGGACCCACCCCCAAGCAGGTTGGGCATTGTCCTTTTCCCCTCAGGTTCTAAAGTCCAGCAACCCAAAAGTCCCTTTCACGTGCCCAACCCTTCTCTGCACCCCACTCACAGTGACAGTCCTTGGTCAGTGCAGACCCAGAGTTCAGAGGTGCATCTGCAGAGTTCACCTCCCCACATGGGTGGAGTAAAGAGGTACCTTACTCGCTCTTCTACTTGGGCACTAGCTCACTGCCCCCTCTGACAGGGCGACTGTTCTCTGTTACACTTGGATGCCTCGTTTGGATTCCCAGGGCAGTTAGGGGTTTGACTCGGCTGAAGATCACTGCAAAGCTAATAAAAGTCATTAAAACAAAACCATCAACTAGCTGGTGCCATTTGTTAGTTTGTTTCCAGATGCCAAGCAGCGCAGTGACTTCATTAGCTCGTAGGGATTCCTCGGCGATGCAAGATGCGCAGCGGCACCTTTCACTTTATTTATCAGGGAGGCTGTTTTAATGAATAAGCTATTTGGAGGTGGCATGCACCACAGAGTTCAATAATATTTTACTGCATGGCCTGCTGCACCATCAGACCTAAGATTGGAGTCACTGGTCCCAGGAGGTTGCAGGGCGACCATCGTAAGAGGGTTGCTGGAATGGCAGTGCTGCAAGGTGATGTACACATTGCTGGAGCAGTGTGCTGTCAAAGTCCTGGCTCCATGGGGTGACTGGGAGCCCTGGAGGCACTCATCAAGCCCCTGTCCCTGCCCCTCTTCCATTCACTAGGAGAGACAGCTGTTTGTGTCAAACCCTACGGTAGTTTTATAGTAAGAATCCATCAGGGGCTGGTTTGCAGCTATGACCCTGCTGTTGTCAAGATGATAATGCATCAACCTGCTTTGCTGCTGGCTTGTTCTTTGCATCACTGGCCAAAAGTACCTAAGGCCACTTGTTGCATGTCATCACACTTGCTCCCCAGGGCCAAACACCTGGGGACTCTTGTGCTCTCTGTAACAGACAGAGCCATTGAAAACCACACTGCAAAGTGTCTTCATCATTCCCACTCTTCACGTTAAAGGGGCAGTTCCCCTTTTCCAGGCAGCGATCTTCCGCTTTGGAGGATAAGTGAAACTTAAGACCAGACCAGTGTTCTACATAGAGGTGAGCCTAGCAATGAAGATCTGATCTGGGTCTGGCCTTTCCCATAGCTCAGAAGTGTTCAGATCCATGGTTTTGGTTGGGTCCACAGGAACCAGCAATAAAATTCAGATCTGAGTCCAAACCTCCCCTAAGCTCCAGTTCAGGCCTATCTCTAGCTCTATGTAGGTAGAGGGAACCTTAATGATAAAATAATCCCCCTATGAACTTTAACCCGTTGTTAGCTTCAGACTCAAACTGGGTCTTTCTTGAAGCTCTGATATGGTCAGAATAGGTGAAATTCACCCCAAGCAGAAAATCAAGGCATGAGCTATCCATCGCTTAAGTTCCACTTAGTAGGGTTTAAGAAGGACTTAAGATATTGCCTGTTATATTAATTTAGGTGGATTGTATGGGCCCAAAGAGTCAAAGGTATTAACACTAAACAATTTAAAACAAGGTTCCAGGGTATGGATAAAGAGACCTCAGGCTACTGAGTGCCATGGCAAACACCCCATTAAATATCCTTTTAACCTTTTATTAAAGAAACAGGAAAGAAGGAAAAACAGTTAAAGCATTTGAAATGGAAAGTATTAGGTAAGACTTCCATTTTAACAACATCCCTTTTTCCTTTTCCTTTTAATTGAGAGAGTTTTTAGCAGGAAAAAGTCCCTGAGGCCAGGTCTGCACTACAAACTTACATCAGCATCATTACATAGCTCAGGGGTGTGAAAAATCCACCAGTCCAGCTGCGCTTCTGCAGTAGACCTTCCCTTATTTGACAGTCTCTTAGATAGTATCCAAAATGGCAACAATTGTCCTTTTTGGGAAAAGAGAAGAGGTTTGTTGAGAGGGCTGGAGCTGCTGTGGTTGCGGTTGTTAAAGTCCAACAGGGATGACACTAGGAGGGGTCTTGTGGGGGCTATAGTTATCCCAAATTTTGCCTTCGCCCCCCTTGTAGCCACCTATCCCCGTGCAAAGGTCAAACATTATGCAGATACTTTTTCACTGCTGCTGCCTTCAGAGCTGGGTGCCCGGCCAGCAGCCACCGCTCTCTGGCTGCCCAGCTCTGAAGGCAGTGCTGCCACCAGCAGCAGCGCAGAAGCTGGGGCAGAGGATCGGGGGGCCCAAGAGCAGCCCCCGGCCCATGTCCCTGCCTGCTGGGGCGTGCTGCCCAGGCAGGTGGAGGGTCTGGGGCTCCCCGCTGTCTTTATTGATTTCCACCCCCAGCCTCTGTTTCTGTGTTTCTCTGTGTTCAAGAGAGACCCAGCAAGGAAGGGCCAGCCATCTCGTGAGAGCGCTGTTTTCGTAAGATACAGCCCACCTTTGAAAACCAAGAGAACCAGATAGTTCATCTAAGCATCCACAGCTGGGACCACCTGTCTGAACTGAACCATCAAACCTTTCAAGGTTCACCTCCTGGTTACACCTTCCAACACATGGCTATAGAACTGTTGATCTACTGATCTTAAGGATCTTTACAAAGGCGGGAGAGCTCTGTTATCCCTACTTTAAAAATGGAGAAACTGAGGCACAGAGTGGTTACATTTTTCAAAACTAGGTTCCCAGAGTTAGACACTTACATTCATAATTAGGCACTTAAATTAGTGGTTTGATCATTATGGGTGCTGAGGATCCTCAGTGCCCACCGACTTCAGTTAGCGATAAGGCGCCTCTGAAAATCAGGCCACTTATTTAGGCATGCACATTGGAAAATGCTGGCCTCATGATTTGCTCAAGCTTCTAAAGTGTGTTAGCGTCAGAGTGAAAAGTAGTTTCCAGACTCTCCCGAGTCCCATGCTCAGTCCACTAGCCCACAGCTGCGGATGCATTTGTTTCTTGTCAATTACCATTTCAAAACACCTTTTCTTTCCCAACTGTGCCCCTTTCCAAGGGAGACTCCTCCATTTCAAGCCTGTGCACACTCTCCTATTGCTCCAAACTCCATCACTATTTAGCCAGAAGCAGAAAATTAGACTTACCTATTGATATATCATTTTAACAGCTCCCTTACTGCTGTCCAGTTCCTGACAAAAGTCCCTCCGGTGTTTTTTTAAGCAGGAGAGGGAGGGGTTGGAAAAAGTTGTTAACAAAAGTGATCAGTGACTGCAGCTTCATTCTCTTGATGCTCAGCTTTGCTGACACAGGCCCTGCATTGCACAAATCCACACCATCATTTAAATTAGCAATTCCACAGACACAGTAGGAGCTTGTATAAGAATTGTCAACAGAAGGGGGTGGGGAGTCACTATAACAGCCTAGCATGAAAACTCTGGTTTCTGCTTTTTAATTAAGCTTTCAGGCCTGTGTGTCCCCTGAGGATCTGCAGGAGGCGTTGTTGGATACAATATATAGCCAGGGTATACAGAGCTGAAATGAGATTGGAACTTGGCTATTGATTGTATTTCGGGTGCATATTCTTTAAAGGGGACAAGACAAGAACTGGCTCAACTGTGCACAGAAAGAACAGGTCTTGAAAAGAGTTCCCTGAGACAGCAGCTGACCTCAGGTACACCTGTGCTAACAGTCTGAGATCTTATCATATACCCTTACAGGCCTGCGGCAAACCAGGGAATTGAAACCAGTTTTCCCAAGTCATAGGCTCATCTCTACTTCCCTACTTAGTTCTTTTAGGCAGGGATCTCTCTCCAGATTGGTACATGCATCACCTAGCACAATGGGCCCTGATTGTTGTTGGGGCCACTAGGAGCACCATAATACAGATCTTGGCGTTAGCCCTTCAAGATGGTCACCATCATTGCCTACTAACTTCATCGCGTTGTTGTCATGAGGAAAATGTCATCACCTCACACTGGAGGAGGTTTTAACCCCCTATGGGGAAATAACCCGGGCAGAAAGGAGGCAGCGTGGAAAGAAAAAAGAGGAAATGATTTCTCAGCTATGTTCTGTTTTCTCCTACACGTTCTGCACAAGACCCAGTCGAAGATGAGCAGTGGCGGTGGTAGCCCTTGACAGTGCAGTCACTATTCCATCTAAATCAATAAAACGGGACACACCATTCAAGAGCGACCAGTTCAATATCCCAGCAAGCTCTACCATTAGCATCCACTGTCGTCAATATCTGGGAAGAGCCTCAGGATATTTTCATCAGCGCCAGTCAATACCTAGGGAACCACCACCATATTATCACCAGTGCAGGTCAATAATAGGCAGGGCCTTATTGTTCTATCCTCAATGCTAGTTAATATGTTGGGAATATAATGGGCTCAGTCCCCATGACAGATCACTCCTTCCATGAGCAAGGCAATGAGCAAACACCTCCACCCCTCTGAAGCTGTGATCCTGCCAGTCACTGGGTAGTACCCACAGTTGTAGGATTCTAGCACAAATGGAGGTACACGTGGCTAGGAATGGTCAAGCCCTAGGAGAGTCCCCAGCACTGAGAAGTAAGCAGCCTTTATCTTGCCTTGTTCTAAGTGTCCCAAGAGCTGAGGCTCACACCACGCTCCAGATGACATTAAGATGAGGGGCATAGGCAATACTGGGGTGAGGAGACCAAGGACTAGTGGAGCAGGGGTTGCTGCAAGTCATGATTCAAGTGCACTGGCAGAGCTGTGTAGGAAGGCCAGGCCTGGGAATAGCAGGGAGTGCCAGAGTTCAGGGGACATGCATTGACAGAGCTGTGCATGGAGCCCAAGGCTGCAATAGCAGGGAGTGTGACACATTCGGGGGTGCAGTCCAGACCAGTGAGGTGTTATGTCACCCGTTCCTTGTAAACCCTGAGTGTCTTAAAATGCTCTGCTGCTGTAGCTCCCTTGTCTGGACACTTCCTGTCCACATGCAACGAGCGTCTGTGCGTTCAGCAGCTCAGCTCATCAACGCTGATTCCAGCAGCCTGTCCACAAAACACCAGGCCCACTCTAGTGTCTGTCACCCAGTTATCTTATGCGGGTGTGATCCCATTCCTGAATTTTCTCCAAACTGTGTGCTCCACAGTGTCCAGCCCTTTCCTGGGCTATTCAGAGGATTAATGTTTGCTCCTCTAAAGAGACAAAAGGCACAGCCTATCCCTTTAACTGGGGTTAAAAATCCCTTTAAATCAAACACAGCACTGGGTTGGTTTCAATTAAAAGTAAAACAAGTTTATTAACAAAAGAAGATTTTGGGTTCAAATATAAAGGCTAGAGTTAGAACTGGTTACAGGCACAGAAAAGTGAAAAATGCTTTCTAGTGGCTAAGACTCAACACAACAAGCTACCGCATTTGTTCGAGGTAGTGCTACCTTCCAGCAAGATGGCTGCCCACCTCAGGATCTTCCACAAAGTCCAACACGCTTGCTTCCTTTCTCTTCTTAGGTGAAAGACCCCTTGGGGTTTTTGCTCCTCTCTTTATAGTTCAGTGAACCTTTGAAATGGAGTCTTCTGAAGGTCACCCCCCAAAGTAAAGTTCTTTCAAGCTGTGAGGAAGGAAACGTGGAGTCTCCTGCCGAAGAAAGTTCCATGCTGTCACGCCCCGCCCCACCCCTCTTCTGGTGTTTGCTAAAAGACAAACTGATCAGTTTCCTGCAATCTACTCCCCATGCCATGATGCCGAGTGGTTAGTGCCTCCCCTTGTTGGCTTGATAGTTCTGTTTACCTTTATATAAATTACATAGTCTCTTAATGTACCTTGGAAATACCTTCAAGGTGACAGAACTGCATTCCATTGTCTATGGTAGGGTAACTTTAGCCCTACTTGGCACACACATTTTAAGAACATAATTCCCAATATCTTTGTAGTTTTGAATGTCCTCCATAGCTACACCACACAATGACACTAATGATCAATATGATGTTAGCTCTCAATTGACAGCTCACATGACACCTTTTACACACAGGTTATGACATTAGTGAGTTGGGGCACACTGAACTGGTCAGGGCAGGTGAAACCTGGTACCAGATGCCAGTGAGCCCCTTGCCCTCTTGCATTGGGATTCTGTTAGGATCACAGAGTGCAAGAGGTCAGGAGAAATGCATCAACAAAGCTGTGTGTGGAGCCCAGGATTTGGAATACCAGAGGAGTGCTAGAGATCATGAGAAGTCCATTGGCAGAGCCGTGTGTGTAGCTCCGGATTGGAATAGCAGGGAGTGGTGCATTTCCTGAGTCTCTCCTGAAGAGTTCTACGGAACTGTGCTGTGATGCATCGGGGAGTCTGTACATCCAGTAAGGGAGAATAAAGGGAGGCCACTCAGCTCATTTTCACTTGTGACCCCTTTCTCCACACAGAGTATTCCCCAGAGCGGCAAAGCCATGCACGATTACTCGTGCCATTGCAAAGTGTAACTGTGTCCCCAAGTGAAACACAGGCACTGATGAAGTCTGAGCCACAGTGTCTGATTCTATAAATTCACTCAGGAAGTGTAGGTTGGGGGAGAAGAGACTAGTATGACCTGAATTTCTGCTCTCCATTGGTTAAGGAGTCTTGCTCTGCTAATGACACATGAAGCCAGGCACCAACACAGCACCTAAATAGACTCTCACGGAGTGCATAGAAGATGAGACATACAGCACCAGAGCCATTAACATTGGTATGAGAGTTAATGATTCTTAAAGAAAACATGCGTTTCACTGGCCCTTTGTCAGAGGCCAGCAGTAGCCAGCCCCTTACTTACAGGGATGTATTTAACTGCAGTCTAGTGCTCCACTTTTTTTAAACTCACTATAAATATTTTATGACCATCTCTAGGGCAAGGAATTAGCTTCATTCTCCAGGCTGGACCTTAATATCTGACTGGCCATTTTTATCGCTCATCAACATGCTTTATGGGGGGGTTGTGAAACCTTTAGAGGAGCTTTTGCTGTATGCCTCTTGGCCTGTGTGTATCTGCCTGTTTGGGTCCCTTTATAATGCAACAGATAGCAATGTACTATGTTACTCATCAGTGTTACTTAGCTTACAGTAGAATCTACAGACCCCCCTTGAGAGCTGGGTCCCATTGCACGTAATTAGATATTGGGGGTTCTCAAACTTCATTACACTGTGTCCCCCTTCTGACAACAAAAATTATTACATGACCCAAGGAGGGGAGACCAAAGCCTGAGCCTGCCCAAGCCCTTCTGTCCTAGGGTGGGGGACCAAAGCCCCGTCACCCAGGGCAGAAGACTTTGGACTTCAGCCCTGGGCAGTGGGGGTTGGATTTCAGCTTCAGCCCTGTGTGGTGGCACTTGGGCTTCAGCCCTGGGTGGTGGGGCTTGGGCTTGGGCTTCAGCCCTGGGCCCCAGCAAGTCTAATGCCAGCCCTGGTGATCCCACTAAAATGGGGCCACAACCCACTTGTGGGTCCTGACCCACAGTTTGAGAACCCCTGAGACAGAGTCCCTGCCCCAGACAGCTCACAGTCTAAATGGATAAGGCAGATAAAGAGGAAAGAAGGTGAAGTGACTTACCAAAGATTAGGCAGTACTAGTGGGAACCCTAAAACTCAGGTCTCCTGAGACCCAAACCATGGCCTTAACCGCTAGCCCATACACACACATAGGGCTCAGAGTAGCAGCCGTGTTAGTCTGTATCCGCAAAAAGAAAAGGAGTACTTGTGGCACCTTAGAGACGAACAAATTTATTTGAGCATAATCTCCCCACTGTATTTTCCACTGCATGCATCCAATGAAGTGAGCTGTAGCTCACGAAAGCTTATGCTCAAATAAATTTGTTCGTCTTTAAGGTGCCACAAGTACTCCTTTTCTTTTTACACATAGGGCTGTAGCCCCTGAGTCCCACAAAGCTAGAGCTAAATAATGTCATCACTTCCAGGTAATATCACAAAGGAAACATCTCCCTGCAGAAGGTTCGTATTTACTGGGAGTGACAGATGCATACAGCTGTGCTCCCAGACAGAGCTGAACCTGCTTTAGTCATAGATTCATAGATTCCAAGGCCAGAAGGGACCATTGTGATCATCTAATCTGACCCTTGTGTGACTCAGGCCAGAGTCCTGCCCCAAAATAATTCCTAGAGGACATCTTTTAGATAAACATGCAATTTTGGTTTTAAAAATGGTCAGTGATGGAGAATCCACCACGACCCTTGGTAAATTGTTCCAGGGGTTAATTATTCTCACCATTAAAAAGCTATACCTTATTTCCATGGGAGTGGAGGTACCTGAATCTGCCTAGTGGTCACTGCGATGGGCTGTTTTCTACTCGGCTAACTGATGAAATGCAAATAGACAATGATTAACCTGGATTCTCTTGCTACCCCACCCTGTCAGCATGGGCTGGAACACAGGAGGTCAGATGAGATGATCACTTCTAGCCTTGGAATCTGTGACCTGTGCTGGGAGCTACAGGTTAATTTGCCACTTGCTGATTGGGGCAGCTGCAGCTTATTGGCCTCTACCCAGCATATAAGGCTAGTGGGAGAAGGCCAGTGGCTGAGGTTTGGATAGGTGTAGTGGGTGTAGCTTGGGAGAAGGGAGCCCTGGGCTTGACCCAGCCTTATTGAAGGGGTTCATGTAGTGTTGATCTAGCATTATATTTTTGATAATGAAGCCAGATCCCAGATGGGGTGACTTTTTGACTCAGTGTGGTGGAGCCTTGGTTTGGAGCTGAGTGGGGACTTCACCAGCTTTTGTTCCCTGGGTGGGTAAGTGTCCGATGTCCCAGTACTGGGATATGGTGAGGTCTAGTTATAGTATGGTTAACAGTGACCGGAGGTGGGTTATGATAATGATCTGAGAGTATAGGCACTAAGGCGGAAGAAGAACTATCCTGACTGGGGCCACAGAAGTATAGCTAGAGGTAATGGATGGAAGTCAAGAGGAACAATTCAGACTGAATATCAGGAAACCTGTCTGTGAGGTCTGGTAGGACTGAGGGACAAGCTGGGGTGGGGTTGGGTTGAGTGGGGAGACCAAGGAGAACCACAGTATAGAATCATAGAATATCAGGGTTGGAAGGGACCTCAGGAGGTCATCTAGTCCAACCCCCTGCTCAAAGCAGGACCAATCCCCAATCAAATCATCCCAGCCAAGGTTTTGTCAAGCCTGACCTTAAAAACTTCCAAGGAAGGAGATTCTACCACCTCCCTAGGTAACGCATTCCAGTGTTTCACCACCCTCCTAGTGAAAAAGTTTTTCCTAATATCCAACCTAAACCTCCCCCATTGCAACTTGAGACCATTACTCCTTGTCCTGTCCTCTTCTACCACTGAGAATAGTCTAGAACCATCCTCTCTGGAACCACCTCTCAGGTAGTTGAAAGCAGCTATCAAATCCCCCCTCATTCTTCTCTTCCGCAGACTAAACAATCCCAGTTCCCTCAGCCTCTCCTCATAAGTCATGTGTTCCAGACCCCTAATCATTTTTGTTGCCCTTCGCTGGACTCTCCAATTTATCCACGTCCTTCTTGTAGTGTGGGGCCCAAAACTGGACACAGTACTCCAGATGAGGCCTCACCAATGTCGAATAGAGGGGAACGATCACGTCCCTCGATCTGCTCGCTATGCCCCTACTTATACATCCCAAAATACCATTGGCCTTCTTGGCAACAAGGGCACACTGCTGACTCATATCCAGCTTCTCGTCCACTGTAACCCCTAGGTCCTTTTCCGCAGAACTGCTGCCTAGCCATTCGGTCCCTAGTCTGTAGCTGTGCATTGAGTTCTTCCGTCCTAAGTGCAGGACCCTGCACTTATCCTTATTGAACCGCATCAGGTTTCTTTTGGCCCAATCCTCCAATTTGTCTAGGTCCCTCTGTATCCTATCCCTGCCCTCCAGCGTATCTACCACTCCTCCCAGTTTAGTATCATCTGCAAATTTGCTGAGAGTGCAATCCACACCATCCTCCAGATCATTTATGAAGATATTGAACAAAACCGGCCCCAGGACCGACCCCTGGGGCACTCCACTTGACACCGGCTGCCAACTAGACATGGAGTAGTAGGTTGCTGCGAATCATGACCTCAGTGCATTGACAATGCTGTATGGGGAGCAGTGGGTTGAAACTGGGGTGTATTGGCAGGGCTATGATGTGAGGGAGTTTGCAGAGTATCTGTTCTCATTATGCCTCATTTCCCTGAATAGCAATTAAAACAGAGAATGAATAAATATGCTAAAAACTAAGCAAAGCCCAGGTTGCTACATATGTAAATAGCTCTAGTGGGAGTAGAGAGGAGCTTCTAGAGGGTGCCGTTTAGGAGCGTATTTGCTGTTTGCCGGGCAGCAATGTGTACTGCGCTCAACACCATGTCAGGCTGTCGAATATCAAGGTGGGCTACAGTGTCAACAGCAGGCTCCTCCTTTTCATTAGAACAGAAATCGTGAAAGCTTTTATTTTGGTTCCTATTTTTTAGCTCAGTTCAACATTGTCCTGTGTCAGCTGGAGATTTTGCACTGCCTCGTGGGAGCTGTAGTTTGGGTGCATGCCCCCATCCTCCCCTGAGGCACTGGAGCCTCTTGGCTGTAGGGGAGACCACAGTGCATTATGGGAGATAGAGCCCAGCCCAGAGAGCACCATGTGTGCATGAGACCCCGGAACTACAATTTCCATGAGGCATCGTGACCACTTAGCTGATGCAGATTAATATCCACCCAATGCAAATTGAAATATGTTGTTCCTGTTTTCCTAATGGAAAATCAAAAAATCAGAAAAATGATCATTTTCTTATGGAAAATGTTGATTTTGCAGAAACCACATTTTCTGTCAAAGATTAGGATGGAAAAGACCCAGCCAGCTCGGCCGAAGACTGATGCTTACTCAGCAATGCTTCTCACCCAGCATTTGTATCGAAGGGTCCGGACAGGATCCTCTGTCAGTTAGCTGTTGGGTCAACATTTTCAAACTTAGGCACCAACATTTATAAATGAGGCAACTACCCACAGTTATTTAGGGACAAAAATAGGAGCATTAAGGGCTTAACTTTAGGGACCCAAATTAGGTCCTTGGGGCAGAGCCTCGGATGATGTAAAGTGACATAGCTCCACTGACTTTGAAGGAATAATGCCAGTGTACACCAGCTGAGAATCTGGCCCTGAGTGCTCCTTTATATTCTATACAGAGGTGGACACTGGCACTTAAAAAATCACGTACTTCCATCTCCTTCTTTCTCTCTGAGATCTGGGATATTTGTTTTGGTCAGGAGCTATTTCTGTGATGGATGGAATTGAGAGACATGAGAGTTGGGTGTCAGTCTCTGTAGTGGTGACAGCTGTGCTTTTAAATGACCATACCTTGGCTCTATCTCTGCATCACGCTTTAGTTCTGCTGGGAGAAGACTGAGGGCTGATTAAGAACTGTCAATCTACCTTTGCTTAAGAACCATCTTTGAACCCATACCTCCAGCTTAATAAATGTCCCTTCCTCCCAGAATTATTTGGACTGCAAGATCTGTGGAGTCCAGCCTTTCAACTCCAGGAATTCAGCCCTGATCAGAAAGATCCAAATAGCTGGGCCTGAGCTGCTATGCAATGATCCCTTACGGAATGGGTTGCATGCTCCCTGATCAGCATCAGCTGAGGAGGCACTAGAGAGACCTGTCTTTAAAGGGGCACTCGGAAGTCCTTGCTTTCTGCTGCTTTCACTTACTTCTTTTAACCCCTGGCTGAAGCTTGAAAATAAACTTTCTTTTCCTGCTGTTTCAATTTTCTCCTTTTCCATTTGCAAAATATCAATTCCCTCCTCTTTCCTTTCGGTTTAGGTCTATTATTAAAGTATAGGGCTAGATTCCCTCCTTGGGTGCCAGATACTCTACCTTGCTCAGGCTAGATCCACAAAGGGATGTAGGTGCCTACCTGCCCCTAAATCCAAAGTGTCAATCCTCAAAACCCCTGCTCAGCTGCTGCCTAGCCCTGTAGGTGCCTCTGTCCCATGGCACCTAAACTCCTGCTGGTGTGCGTGCACCAAGCACCTGAGGTGTAACAAGATCCTCAACAGGAGTTCCTCCGCCTGTCTCACTTGAGGTGTTTTCAAAGGCTGCTTAAGAAATTGGGCCCTGCCTGAAACACAGCTGGAAAAGCCTCCCACCCAATGCACAAGTGGTTCACACACTCAACTTCTTTGTGGGAGACCAGGTTCTCACCTCTCAGTGCATTGGCACTGTCATGCATTTGCCACTATAGTCCAGACCCACAAAGGTACTTAGCTACTGAATCTTAGGTTTAGTGACCATGGGCACCATTACAATTCACAATATGCCAAGTGGCCCCCAATCCCCAGGTGTCTAAACTGTAGAAGTTCCCTTGACACGTAACATTTTTGCTGCTGGGCCTGCGCACTGCTGCCTACCTGGGCACCCATTTCCTGCCCAAACCCCAGCGTGATCCACAAACCAAGGGAAAGTAGATGCCCCATCACCTGCCTTGCCTGCAGGCCCAATCAGTATGCATGCTCAGGGCTCAACCACTGGATCAGACCCCCTTCAAAATTCTGGGGGAGAAGGTGCTGCGTCTCTTGCAACTTTTAGCCTGGTGATTAGAGACTCACCCAGGATATGGGAGACGAGAGTCCAATTCTTACCTCTGCCCCGATGGGGGTGAAAGGATTTGAACAGGGCTGTCCCTCCTCGGTGAGTGCCCTTGCCACTGGGCTATGGGATATCTTCGGTGATGAGCTGCCAAAATCTTAACAACTGGTTTCCTCCTCACCCCACGAGGGGGGTCGTTGCCCACCCCGCTCCCCTGTCCCCTGACTGCCCCCCCCCAGAACTGGGCAGGAGGGTCTCGTGGGCCACCGTGATGGGTGCCCACCCCACCCCTAAGAGTCAGAGGGACCAGCCGGGGGGCGAGGTGGGGAGTCCCAGCAGTGCTTACCTTGGGCAGCTCCCAGGAAGCATCTGGCAGGTCCCTCTGGCTCCTAGGGGTGGGGGAGCGTAGCTGGGGGGGGAGCAGGGGGAGCGGCCGCTCCCCCCACTGATCACATCAAAAGTGGCGCCTTAGGCACCAACTCCGTGGGGGGAGCGGCCTCTCCCCCTGCTCCCCCCCTAGCTATGCTGAGGGTGGCGGAGGTGAGCTGGGGCGGGGAGCAGTTCCCCTGCGCCCCCCCCCCGGGTTACCTGCTGCGGCGCAGGCGGCCCTCCTCGCCTGCCCCCTCCCCCCCGCCCCAGCTCACCTCCGCCTCCCTGGGCCTGAGTGCGAAGCTGCCGCCTGCTTCTCAGCCTGCCCCGGCTTCCCATGCGAACAGCTGATTCGCGGGAAGCTGGGGGAGGGGGCAGAGAAGCAGAGCGGGGCGGCGCGTTCAGGGGAGGAGGCGGAGCGGAGGTGAGCTGGGGCTGGGCGCGGGGTGGGGAGCTGCCGGTGGGTGCTCTGCACCCACCAAATTTTCCCCTTGGGTGCTCCAGGGCTGGAGCACCTATGGAGTTGGAGCCTAAGGCACCACTTTGGGCCGGTTAAATTTAGAAGCCCTTTTAGAACCTGTTGTCCCTCGCGGAACAACCAGTTCTAAAAGGGCTTCTAAATTTAACAACCAGTTCTAGTGAACCAGTGCGAACCGGCTCCAGCTCACCACTGGATATCCTGGTCTGGGGCTTCTTCAGTCTCACCAGTTGAAGCTGTTCCACTTTGTATGACATACTTCATGAAGCAGGGACTGGGACCTGGCTTTCCCGTGTGAGTCCCTGAACCACTGGGCCATCAAGTCATTCACCCTCCCTCACACTGCCCCAGTGAGTAGTCAATTATTTAATACACAGTAGAACGGCTTCCATGGGAGAGATGGACGGAGCCTCGCTTCAGAAAACCACTTGCCTGGGGAGAGGCACTCACCTGGAGTATAGAGGACTCAAATCCCTGCTCCAAGTCAGGCAGAGTGGGGCCTTGAAAACAGGCAGTCCACCTCCCCAGTAAGCACGCCAACCCCTGGGGTAGTCTGGGACAAACATGTCCCAGCCGAAAAAAATACCTCGTCCGGTCACCCCGGCTGCCTTTTGTGTGAGGTCCAATCTGGTAGGCCTGGGCACGCTGGCTCAGGCTCTGCAGGCAAGATAGGTGGGGGAAGGCCTAGTCTGTGAATGACCCCAAGCCTTAGGCATGAGCTGGGCAACAAGAAGCTCAGTGGTATTGTGACTTACGTGTTTCTGTGCATGGCCATGGGTGAAAACAGGGGGACGTTCCGAGGAGAAACGTAGGATGCTTAGGGAGTTCAGGCACCTACAGGCTTAGGTGGCAGCTGAGCAAGGGTTTGAAGATCTCAGTGGCACCTAAGTGCCTAAAGTGGCAGTTAGATACCGAAGTCCCTCTGTGGATCTGGTCCTGAGTTCTGTGGCAGTCCTATTATTAGCTCTAATTATACAGAGTGGAAGAGGGAATTAACTGTGATTCCTACTAGCTTCCAGACGGATGATGAAACAACATCTAATGATCCCCATTAACCTGCTTCATACCCTTCAAAGGAAAGTTTGCTGCAAAAAAAAAAAAAATCTATTTCAAATCCAGCCCTTGCCACATGCCTCTTGGACTTATTGCGTAAGCTCCGACACATCACAAGTGGGGCGGGGGTAATGACTCACTGTCAGTATTTAAAACTAACCTTAGGATCCCTAAATGATTTACTGATGCTGCAGGAAACTCGTCTGAACACAATCAACGCGCAATCACAAAGCATAGGGGCAGCCCAGAAGTTAGCGGGTGTTCATATATATTCCACGGCTCTTTCAGCAGTTATTTTACTGGGCAAGAGCCTCCCTCCCTCTTAATACATTTGCTGGGAAATATTTTACAGGGATGTTAATAACCAAAGCTGGGATTTACCGAGGAGTCGATGGGAACTGGGAACTCAGGCCTAGATTTTTAAAGGCATTTAGGTGCAGATGCAGATAGGGGGATTTGCAAAAATACCTAGGTGCCTAATTCCCAATGACAGCCTATTGAAAGACAATGGGATTTAGGTGCCTACCTTCTTTAGGTTCCTGTGACATGTCCAGCCCTATTTTTTCCAAGTCAGTGTAGCGTGAGGCTGCTGAGGCTTTTTTGTAGGCAAGGACAGTGGATGGATGATGAGGTATTCACAGAGGTTGAGCATATGCAGGGAGCAAATCCACTGTGCAAGCTCAAGTTTTCAGGTATTGCTGTCAAGGGGATTTGAAAAGCATCAAGGGGACCATCTGTTGAACTGGAAACTAAGCTGGAATCTGAGGGCCTGATTGAAGAACAGGGACCAGATCAGAAACCCACGTGGCAGGGGGATATGGAGACTTTTATCTTGCAGTGCACTGAATTCAGGTCAAGTCCATAATGACAGAAAGCTGCTGCACTGGAAGGTGGTTTAATAGCCTGTGTGAAATCAAGAAACCCACTGTGCTAGCGGACTGTTGCATAGAGGCATATTGAAAGACAGTGTCTCCCCAGGAGAGCTCACAATCAGAACAGATGAGAGAGAATAGTTATCCCCATTTTACAGATGGGGAATGAAGACTAGACTCCTCAAAGGCGTTTTGGTGCCTAACCCTCAGTAAAATCAGGTGCTATATATACACAAAGCAAAAGACAGCCCCTGCATCTAAATACCTGGATCTGGGCCTGATTTGCTCAAGGATATGTAGAAAGCCTGTAGGGAACTAGGACTTACATCCAAGTCTCGCTAGCCCTATGCACCGATTTGGTCATAAGCAGCATAGGCTCTGTATTGATGGGGCTGATGCTTGGGCCAGCGCAGACAGAGAGCCTCTGGTGTTTCTTTTCCTTGAACAGCTTTGCTCCTGGCTGAAGATAAAGCTGGCTGTGTGTCCGGAACTGAAGAAAGAAACTCAGGAAGAATTTCTGAACCAAGAAGGTCTGTTCATCCTCCTTTGCGTCTGTTCTTAAAGGAGCTGTGTGCACCAGTTCACTCTGCAGTGAGAACTTTATAACAAACGCTGGACTGGAAGAGGGGAAACTCACGGCACTAATGAATTGGAACCAGCTTTCACAGCCCCAGAGCCCTACAATAGCTGTCATTCCTTCGTCATTTTGAAGCACGTTCTGGTACCAGAGCTCCCCTTTCCAATGAGTGCTGAACACTAGCTATCACATTAAATGAAATAAAATAGCCTCTTTTTTCCCCCCTCTTCCCTCGCCAGGGACAGATGAGCTGGTGTGGATCAAATCACACTTCCCTGATGTGGTGCATGTAGCTATATCATTGCTAGGGTTTTGTTTTCTGTGTACTGAACTTTATATTTTTAAGGAGTCAGCAGGGGACAACAATCATTTGGTTAAGCCACCATGATGCAGCAAGTGACAGAGGAGAAACACACTGTGCTCTCCCTGTCATGGAAACTTTACCTTTGTTCTTGCTTGAGGTGCAGTACAAACATATTATCATCATCCTCATCTAGTTATTTCTTCAGCCCCATACTCTGTCTTACATGTAACACAGCCTCTTTCATTCCAAAAGTTCCCAAGACATTTGATGAGCTAATATTCATACAACAGCTCTGAAATGCAGCCACCTCTGGGGTGGAGAATAGGACCCAATATACACACCACAGCAGCAGGGAGAGGAAACTTTCACCAAAATGTAGGGCAATGGTGCCTATTGCTATTGATCATGCAGAGAGGTGTGGGGAGGGAAGGAGAAACCCCACAATGAAATAAAACAGGCAAGTCAAAGCGAAACTACTGCCACATTCATTATTTCAGTTTCTTCTGCTTTTAAAAGTACCACTAGCCTGGTTTTGTCTTTGACATGAATCCTCCTCTTCCAGGGCCCCACATACCTTAGGTAGCACTGAGCTAATGAGGTTCTAGCATGGCTAATGCAGCATCCCACTGGATGCTATATTGCATATTCTGTAGTTCATATCTGGAAACTGTCCTCTACGGTACTGATGCAGAGACCTCCTTCCCCCACACATTCCCCCAGCAGGCCCTCACCACCACTCCAATGCTGTACCACCAGCCGTTCTAGATAGGAGGAGGAGAAATATTGCTATAGTAGTGGGAGCTTATTCCTTCTCCAGTGTGAGGCATAACAAGGCGCTGCAATCAGTCACGCTCGGCATCACTGGCTCATGTCTGAGAGTGTGTGGTTTATGATATCCTGCAAACTCTGCAGGGAATCCCAACTGGCTGTAATGGATTTGTACTGAATCTGCTGCAAGTGTGTGTGTGCTGGTATGATTGTGGGAACAAGGTAAAACCATGCAGAGATCAGAACTGGCCCAGAATCTCTCTTTTCTCTCACTCTCACATCCCGGAAGCTGAAAACAAGAGCAAGAAAATAGAAGCAGTGGCATTGCAGGGAATGAATCCATTGTCCTGCCACAAGGCAAGTGGAGTGCTGGTGTCACATGAAATGGTTCAGTTTGATCAAGCATCTAAAATTCCAGGGGCAACGTCCTGACCCCACTGAAGTCAGTGACTCCATAGGGCCAGGATTACATCCAAGAGGTTTGTCAAGAGTTCTCCAAATCTACGAAGTCTGGGAAAGCTGGCTCTCAGGGGAATGGTCTCTCAACAGATTAATGTCTCTGTTTCTGCTCAATCTCCAAATGCCTCAAGAAGAGCCTTTCCTTGCTGTGTTTCAGCACTGGAACCCAGCAACGCAGAGTTGCCTGCAAATGAGAACTGATCCAAAAGCTCACTGAACATTTTGGACTCCTCCAGTGGGCGCTGTTCTAGAAATGGACAGTGCTTCTGGAAGGGGCTGGTTTTGCATTCCCCAAGCTGGATTGACATGGTGTGTTGTACAGCAGGGGTTCTCAACATTTTTCTTTCTGAGCGTTAGCACGTTGCCAACCTCACCAGCCCAGCCTGTGGGTGAGCCCCAGCATGCTGAAAACTCCCTGGCCCGCCCGTGCCACAGCCGCCATTTTTCTGCATTGCCAGTGGGTTAGTTCTACAGGGAAACGCACACACACCTAGAATACAAACAAGAAAAGGGGAATATCGGTGCACAAAACCCCCTGAATACTATTTTTGTTTGACTTAGTGTGAAACGTGTTGCTGGGGCTAACCCACAGTCTGGGTCTGGGGTGGTGGACCCATTTCTATTGTGGAGGTGCGGATGATGGAAACCATGTCTTTGGTGTTTGTTATTACTGCTTCAAGCCAGGAGGTGTGGCAGCACCCCTAGCAGCCCTACTTCCAGCACTACTGGGCGGGGTGGCCCGCTAAGGTGAGTCAGCGGGTGGAGGGGTGCTCCCTCCCTGAGCTTTGCCGTACGGGGCTGAAGTCCAAGCCCCGGTTTATTTTGGCAGCACCCCTGAAACCTGCTGGGGGGCCGGAGACCCCTGGCTGAGAACTGCTGTTGTATGGGACAAGGCATCAGGAAACCTGTGGTTTCTTCCTAGCTCTGCCATTAACTTCTTGTGAGTCCCTGGGCTAGTCATTTTGCCGTTATGTGCTTCTGCTTCCTTCTCTGTAAAACAGGGATTGTGCTGCTTACCCACCATCCTGAAGCACTCTGAGATCTAGGGCCAAACCTTTCAAAAGTCACTAGTCATTTGGGGTCTCTCCAATTCAGTCGCCCAACTTGAGAGCTAGTTTTCAGAAAGCCCTGAGTGCCCACCCTCTGCAAATCAGGCCACCTTAAGGTGTCTCAAGTTGGGCACCCCAGTCACTAGTGGATGGAAAATTCCTACATTAGGTATTGTTGTTGCCTCGCAGAGAGACATGGTCTTTTTTATTAGACGTCAGTTGTGCTCAGTAGCATTCACCCTGCAGTGCCTGAAGCAGAAGTAAAAGTTCCAAGGTTGTCCATGGTAACGTTCTGAGATTGTCCCTGGAGCGGATTCATCCAGTATAGTAGCTATTGGAGCTGCTTGGAAAGCCCATATTTTTGGCGTGGAAAATGTCATAGGCAAAATCCCCTTTTGACATTTTTTGAATGCGAAAACTTGGCACTTTCATGTCAAAGGAAATATTCGTTGTATTTTGATTGGAAGCCCCATTTTGAGATGAAAAGCTTCATTGCAAGACAAAATTTCTCCTTTTGAATTTTCCGGTGGGAAAATGAAACCATGTCATCAAAATCAATCTCGATTTTGACAGACACATTTTCCGATGGAAACCTTTTTTCATGTGAAAAACATTCCAGCTAGCTCTAGTCTCGTGCCCTTCACCATGGCCATTTTCAAGTGATGGAGCACTGGGCCTTGCCTGCATTTTGTGAAGAATTTGCAAGGGCTGCTCTTTCACATTTAAAGGCTCCCTGACAAATATCAAGTGAAATGCTGACATTCATAAAGAAAGAAGAAAAAGAGTTTCAAATGAATTCTCCTTCTGCTGCTGCTTGCACCTCAATTGCAACCTCTTCAAAGTTTCTCCTCATGAAAATGAATCATTAGCGTTCAGATAAGCAATGCTTCAGCCTTTGATGAATATTACTGGGGAGCGCTGATGTCTGATTAAAGTGAGATAAGACAATAAAGGGAAGGGGACTTTGCACCATTATTATGGAGAATAAGTGTCACTCCCAACCCGAGAGCTGCATCAACTTGTCTAATGTAATAAATGCTTCCCCGGTTGGAAATGTTCTGAATTTGACTTCAAGATATCAGGCTTCGGTGTTCAAAAGATTCAGAGCTTTACAGGGTGCATTGTGACTGTGAGCCTAATATAGCGAAATGTGGGAAGGTGACACTTCTCCACAGAGCAGGGCATGGCAGGACTGACTGTGTGTTTGTTAGTGGCTGATATGCTGAAGACTAGTGCCAGCCAAGTCAGAAGGGCAGCAGGACGGAGCTAAATGCAGCTAGAGCTAGGACATGAAGGCTCATGGTTAAACAGACTCCAACAAGAAACTGCTGAGCTTGAATTCATATGCAAACTAGATACCATTAACTTGGGTTTGAATAGAGACTGGGAGTGGCTGGGTCATTTCACATATTGAATCTATTTCCTTAAGTTAAGTATCCTCACACCTTCTTGTCAACTGTCTAAATGGACATCTTGATTATCACTACAAAAGTTTTTTTCTCCTGCTGATAATAGCTCATCTTAACTAATTAGCCTCTCACAGTTTGTATGGTAATTTCCAACTTATCTGTATGTATATATTGTGACAAAGCTCTGTCCTTGCCTCCGTGGTTCTCACGTTTCCTGTCGGATTTCGCTAGCCTCAGAGGCTCACTGTGACCCTCCACGTAACCCTTCTCTCTCTAGAGACAAGGGTCACAGTCTACTGAGCCATTTTCATCATAAACCAGCGAGGGAGGTGAGGAGAAGTTATCCTTCCTTGCACAGTCTCTGGTGTCTCCCAGTCTCAGTGATTAATCAGGGGGCAAAGGGGGGGGGGCGAGCCCGGGCGCACCCTCTACTCCGGGCTCCAGCCCAGGGACCTCATATCTGATATCTGCTGGGAGAGCAATACAGCGGTGCATAGACAATCCAGGAAGTTTTTGGAAAGCGTAGGGGACAATTTCCTGGCGCAAGTGCTAGGGGAGCCAACTAGGGGGGGCGCTTTTCTTGACCTGCTGCTCACAAACCGGGTAGAATTAGTGGGGGAAGCAAAAGTGGATGGGAATCTGGGAGGCAGTGACCATGAGTTGGTTGAGTTCAGGATCCTGACGCAGGGAAGAAAGGTAAGCAGCAGGATACGGACCCTGGACTTCAGGAAAGCAGACTTCGACTCCCTCAGGGAACAGATGGCCAGGATCCCCTGGGGGACTAACATGAAGGGGAAGGGAGTCCAGGAGAGCTGGCTGTATTTCAAGGAATCCCTGTTGAGGTTACAGGGACAAACCATCCCGATGAGTCGAAAGAATAGTAAATATGGCAGGCGACCAGCTTGGCTTAATGGTGAAATCCTAGCGGATCTTAAACATAAAAAAGAAGCTTACAAGAAGTGGAAGGTTGGACATATGACCAGGGAAGAGTATAAAAATATTGCTCGGGCATGTAGGAAAGATATCAGGAGGGCCAAATCGCACCTGGAGCTGCAGCTAGCAAGAGATGTCAAGAGGAACAAGAAGGGTTTCTTCAGGTATGTTGGCAACAAGAAGAAAGCCAAGGAAAGTGTGGGCCCCTTACTGAATGAGGGAGGCAACCTAGTGACAGAGGATGTGGAAAAAGCTAATGTACTCAATGCTTTTTTTGCCTCTGTTTTCACTAACAAGGTCAGCTCCCAGACTGCTGCGCTGGGCATCACAAAATGGGGAAGAGATGGCCAGCCCTCTGTGGAGTTAGAGGTGGTTAGGGACTATTTAGAAAAGCTGGACGTGCACAAGTCCATGGGGCCGGACGAGTTGCATCCGAGAGTGCTGAAGGAATTGGCGGCTGTGATTGCAGAGCCCTTGGCCATTATCTTTGAAAACTCGTGGCGAACGGGGGAAGTCCCGGATGACTGGAAAAAGGCTAATGTAGTGCCAATCTTTAAAAAAGGGAAGAAGGAGGATCCTGGGAACTACAGGCCAGTCAGCCTCACCTCAGTCCCTGGAAAAATCATGGAGCAGGTCCTCAAAGAATCAATCCTGAAGCACTTACATGAGAGGAAAGTGATCAGGAACAGTCAGCATGGATTCACCAAGGGAAGGTCATGCCTGACTAATCTAATCGCCTTTTATGATGAGATTACTGGTTCTGTGGATGAAGGGAAAGCAGTGGATGTATTGTTTCTTGACTTTAGCAAAGCTTTTGACACGGTCTCCCACAGTATTCTTGTCAGCAAGTTAAGGAAGTATGGGCTGGATGAATGCACTATAAGGTGGGTAGAAAGCTGGCTAGATTGTCGGGCTCAACGGGTAGTGATCAATGGCTCCATGTCTAGTTGGCAGCCAGTGTCAAGTGGAGTGCCCCAGGGGTCGGTCCTGGGGCCGGTTTTGTTCAATATCTTCATAAATGATCTGGAGGATGGTGTGGATTGCACTCTCAGCAAATTTGCGGATGATACTAAACTGGGAGGAGTGGTAGATACGCTGGAGGGGAGGGATAGGATACAGAAGGACCTAGACAAATTGGAGGATTGGGCCAAAAGAAATCTGATGAGGTTCAATAAGGATAAGTGCAGGGTCCTGCACTTAGGATGGAAGAATCCAATGCACCGCTACAGACTAGGGACCGAATGGCTAGGCAGCAGTTCTGCGGAAAAGGACCTAGGGGTGACAGTGGACGAGAAGCTGGATATGAGTCAGCAGTGTGCCCTTGTTGCCAAGAAGGCCAATGGCATTTTGGGATGTATAAGTAGGGGCATAGCGAGCAGATCGAGGGACGTGATCGTTCCCCTCTATTCGACACTGGTGAGGCCTCATCTGGAGTACTGTGTCCAGTTTTGGGCCCCACACTACAAGAAGGATGTGGATAAATTGGAGAGAGTCCAGCGAAGGGCAACAAAAATGATTAGGGGTCTAGAGCACATGACTTATGAGGAGAGGCTTAGGGAGCTGGGATTGTTTAGTCTGCAGAAGAGAAGAATGAGGGGGGATTTGATAGCTGCTTTCAACTACCTGAAAGGGGGTTCCAAAGAGGATGGCTCTAGACTGTTCTCAATGGTAGCAGATGACAGAACGAGGAGTAATGGTCTCAAGTTGCAATGGGGGAGGTTTAGATTGGATATTAGGAAAAACTTTTTCACTAAGAGGGTGGTGAAACACTGGAATGCGTTACCTAGGGAGGTGGTAGAATCTCCTTCCTTAGAGGTTTTTAAGGTCAGGCTTGACAAAGCCCTGGCTGGGATGATTTAACTGGGACTTGGTCCTGCTTCGAGCAGGGGGTTGGACTAGATGACCTTCTGGGGTCCCTTCCAACCCTGATATTCTATGATTCTATGATTCTATGACCCTAATAGTATCAGCTATGGTATCTGACCTTTTAGAAACATGACATGTACAATTCCCCCGCAGCAGCCCTCACTTCCTCAAGCTCCACTTCACCCTTACCTCAGGGCCTCCTTCCTTGTGCCTGATATGGTGTGTACTACTCAGTCTCTCCAAGAGCACAACTTCCTCCCACAGCTCCTGACATCCACCCCCACCTGACTAACTGGGAGGCTTTTAACTAGTTTCAGCCAGCCCCTGATTGGCTTCAGGTGTCCCAATCAACCTAGCCTTCTCCCTGCCTTCTGGAAAATTCTCAATCGGCCCCAGGTGTCTTAACTGACCTGGAGCAGCTGCCATTTCACTTATCCTGGTACCAGGGATTTGTTTAGCCTGGAGCTAATATATCTAGCTCCCACTACTTTTCTATTGCCAGCTGGCCTTGCCCCGTCACAAGATATATATCTGTATCTTACTATATGTTCCATTCCATGCATCCGATGAAGTGAGCTGTAGCTCATGAAAGCTTATGCTCAAATAAATTTGATAGTCTCTAAGGTGCCACAAGTCCTCCTGTTCTTTTTGTGGATACAGACTAACATGGCTGCTACTCTGAAACCCATGGTTAATAGGTTATCAACGTTACTCAAAATGCGGCCGCCGTGGCCACCAGGTGCTTTTCTTGCAGCCATGACAGCCTCCTGGCCGGTGATGGGGGGGCAAAACATCGGCCCCTCCCCTCCCTCCTGTTGCTCCTGGATGCGCCGCCCTACACTGCCTCTGGAGAGAGGTGGGGCTCAACACTGCAGAAGCCAGGTGAGTTCTTGACCCACCTTGGGGGGAGGGAGGTTCAGAGGCAGTCTCCAGCAGCGGGACTTCAGGAACCTGGCCATGCAGCCCCAGGCTCCAACCGCGGGGCAGCGGGTACTGACCCCTCCCCCCCCCGGCTCTGGCCACACGGCCCTGGCCTCCAGCTGTGGGGCTTCAACCTCCGGCCCCTGGTTCCAGCTGCACGGCAGCAGGCACTGACCCACAGCTCCGGCCGCACGGCCCCAGCCCCTGGCGCTGATCTCCTGCCCCAGCTGCACGGCAGCAGGCACTGACACACAGCTCTGTTTCTGGGGTCCAGCCACGCAGTGGCGGGCGCTGACTCCTAGCCCAGCCACGCACTCCTGGCACCCAGCTCCGGGCTCTGGCTGTGCGGGGGCTGGCACTAGCCGGGGCGCTGACCCACAGCTCTGCCTGCATGGCAGGGGGCTCCGATCCCTGGCTCCAGCCATGCAGTTCCTGTTCCCAGCTCGGGGTTCTGGCCATGGGCACTGAGCCCCAGCCCTGGCTGCATGGTAGCAGACACCAGGCCATGGCTCTGGCCACGCAACAGTGGGGCTCATCACCCACCCCCATTGCCCCGGCCCCCGCTGCCTCCCACAGCCCTGTATCCATCCCCCCCCCACCAGGACCTGCTGCCTTCATGGCCTCACATCCATCCCCCCATTGCCCCAGGCCTCTGCTGCCTCACCTGGCCCTGCATCCATCCCCCACATTGCCCTGGGGCCCCGCTGCCTCCCCCTTCAGACCCCCCATCCGGGACTTAATGGATCCTGGGGCTTGCTGAGAAAAGTGATATTAACAAACATGCAAGTATCACTTTTCACATCAAACTTACTAGCTATCTGTGAAAAGTGATACTTGTATGTTTGTTAATATCACTTTTCAGACCCTCCCAGGTAGCTACTAAGTGTGCTGAGATATTAACAAACATACAAATCTTCACAGCAAGCCCCAGGACCCCCTAAGCCCTGGGCTGGGGCCTGGAAGCAGAGGCAGCATTATTGTTGTTATTGAGTCTGCCAAAAATATCCTACAAATATAAATTACAATGATTTTGATGTGACTCTGTGCATATTTAATTGTTTTTCCCTAAAGTTAATTACGTATAAGAAAAAATGTCAGTGCGGCCACCGGCAAGAGTTGGTGGCCACACTCTGAGGTCATCAAAAAAATTTGTAGCAAGAACCCCTGCGCTAGACTGTGCTATGGATGTGTGGGTTGTGTCCCCAGCTCTGATACGGAGTCACAATGTGCTGTGGGGCACATTATCTAGCTCAGTGACGTTACCAGACTTGGGCAAACCTTTTCAGACAAAGCTTCTGTTGGTGAACAATGCAGATTCTGCACCACCAAAATATTTCACTAACTCAGGGCTAATTTGCCAAAAAGTTTCATTTAAGAAAAAAAATCTGAAAATGCCAGAATGTTTCATTGTGACATTTTCCAAAACAAAATGTGTCAATTTTTCAATTTGAAATTATCTTAAAAAAGATAACCTGGGACATTAAGCAACATTTTTTTTTTTTACTTTTTTGGTTCACTGAAAAGTTTTTAAAAATTGATTTCCGATCAACCCAAAACTCTTTTATTTTTCTTATATTTCAGTTTAGCCCAGCCCAAAAAATCAGTTGCTCATCTCGCTCTGTGAAGCGCATGTGTAGTGCTGCTGAAGTTAATGAGGCTATGGACGGGCTTAAAGTGAACTAAGTGTTCCATGAGTTGGGGCTTTAAAATCTGTGGGCTTGTCTGCTTTGGGAAACTGACAGGAATAAGCTATTGCAGAACAAACTACTCTGGAATAGCTTCCTGGGTGGAGACTATTCTGGAATGAAAGTCATTTTACTCTGGACTAATTGGTGCACTTCCAAAACAGAGTAATTATTCTGGAATAAAATCACTTTTATTTCAGAACAGAGTATCCACATGTGGAGCTATTCTGGTCAATTTCCCTATGTAGACAAACTCTCTATTTCAGCTCCCCCAGGGATAGAAAGGATAATGTGCTTTCTGCCTCAAAGAGATGTTGTGAGACTATATTCTTTAATGTATAGGAGTTCAGGTACTGTAGTGCCGGGTAGCCCTATAAAAAACCTAGCAAGGTAGTAGATAAAGAGCACATAGAAACGGCCTATTTGTGTTCTAAAATATGCTCGTTTTGTTGTGCGAATGATACTTCAAAGGAGTAGCAGCAACTGGCAACATTTTCGAAATTAAGCTGTTAAATGTGCAGTGTGTGATTTTAAGGATATTATACATTATATTTAACAACCAGACCATGCTAAACAATCAGAAAGTCAGTTTTCCTTATGAGCTTGAAACTCAGTTCAGAGGTGTTGAGGTGTATCCAGTTCTGTCAGAGTTTCAGGAGAAGCTGGATCAATTTTTTGACAAATTCCTTCAGGGCATGTGGTTAACAGGGAATGATGTGTGGTTACAGCTGGGTGAAGATAAAGTTACTCTCAATAGTTTTGCACATGGGCTGTATGCAGAGGGCTCTGCTCTTCTGTTTGTGTTTCAAGAACTTGTGCATGTTGGCGCTTGAATTGTGCATTTTTCCCAGTCTGATTTCAGTGTATCTGGGAATCATTTATGGGGCAAGAATGATACAAGATCCAATCTTCTTGTATTTCAGTTCCCGAAGGGTGGGAACATCATGCAGGAAAAAAAAAAACATTGAGTTATTTCAGCTCCACAAATTGCTCTCTGATGCCAGTAAAGCCTGTACAAAAATATCCAAATATTGACATTTGGGTTGAACCAAATACCAAGATATTTTGATTTATTCAGGTTTCAGCAGCTCCCGCCTTTTTGGTTTGGATTTTAGGTTTTTTTGCATGATTTGAGCTCCCATCATGTCAATGGTTTCAGATGAATTTTGCTTGTGAATTTTCCTGTTTAATCCAAACTAGAAGTTCAAAGTGAGACCCATGGCGCTTGGACTCATGGGAACAAAAACAGAAGGAAAAGTTCCCCAGTGTCCTGTGAACTAACTGGTTAAAATGCTGAGCTTCCTACAGCCTTGAGAAATGAGAAATGCTCAGGTGATCTATGAAGGATCTAAAATAAAATCACTGTAATTTCAAAAGGTGATTTTGTTGGCTGGTGTTTTCAAAAGAGCCTAAGGGGGTGAGGCGCTAAATCCCACAGTAGCTGAGCTCTTAACTCCCTTAGACTTAAGGCCAGAAAGGACTATTATGATCATCTAGTCTGACTTTCTGCATTTCACCCATTAGGCTCCATTGATAATCCCAGTCCTAAACTTTTAAAATCAAATTCTGACCTGGTCCACATTCCATGTAACCCTACTGGTATCAGCGTGGCTGCATTGTGTTATGTTCATGCCATACACACAAGTTATGTAAAAACATAAAATACACTTTCTGAAAGGCTGCAACATAAGACTCCTTTATTCCCTAGAATCCAGAATCCTAATTCACAAGAACTAAAAAGAGAGTGAGACAAAGCAGGCTGCTCTCTAAGGCAGAGGCACAACTCAACCCACCTTGTTCTAGGCCAGCTCTTTGCAGACTGACTGCTGAAAACTCAGATGCATGCTTCCCTGCAGTGTCCCCTACCCTGCAAGCAGGACTAGGAAACCCCTTGCACTTAAAGGGCCAGATTGTCATTTTAACACAGTTTTCAGCACACTACACAAAGGATGCTCAGTAGAACAGAATTTGAGCGCGACAGTCAGGAAACACAATCCCTATCTACCCCACACAATCATCTTCACACTGCCCTGCCCAGCCTCCTGCTCAACTACCACATGTCTGGGCCTGGCTAGCAGCCGACTTGGTGGCCATCCGGGAGGTTTGGCTAGTTTCAGAGCTAATCACCTTGAGCCTTTACTTCCTGCGGCCTGCAAGCTTTGAGACTCAGCATGTTGCTCTCTAGCTACAGTTTAAATATTTTCTAATGGCCACAGCCCAGAGATTTACACCGAGCCAGCTCGCTTTGAAACACTTCCATAAAAAACACCTCCTGAAAACAGATTTGTTTCATTATTATTGGGCCCGAAAGTGCCTGAAGTAACAAACAACTTCAAACTCTTTAAATTTATCGCAGCACTCGGCTTGCACTTCATTTCAATCCTGCGTACCTGTGTTGGGGGAAGCCTGATGCAATGTCTCAGCGATTATGGGCACAATGAACATTGGATGGAGGATCCATGATAACATCTATTGCAGCTTTATGAAATATGGATAGCGTCTGAATACATATTGCCTGCTGAGCAGCTCGTTCCGGAGATGTTTAATGAAAGACATCGGTTGCTTTATCCTTGAATCTACATGTGGGCAAAATGTGCTCCCCCCACACTGTAATCTACGAAAGGGTTTCCAAAGCCATAAGGAAATGGTATTGAAATGCATCGGGTCTGCCTTCCAAAGAGGGGTGGAGGGGGAAAAGAAAGAGACAGTTTTATGTGTATTGAGTCTTTCCCTCCATTTTGGAACCCAACTGGCTTTG
The DNA here is from genome assembly GCF_015237465.2 of Chelonia mydas. NCBI lineage: Eukaryota > Metazoa > Chordata > Testudines > Cheloniidae > Chelonia > Chelonia mydas. The sequence continues at coordinate 13,241,158 of NC_051259.2, read as the reverse complement.
TGCAGGGCTAAAATCAATCTCTGCACAGAGAGCTGGCTTCTTTTAATGGGACCAATAAAAGCCACACTGGGCTGTAATGGCAGTGAAATGCTAGCCCACAATGGCGGCCTGCTGGAAAATTGACACATTCATCTATGCTCACATTCTCTTGCCCTCTGCCCCATATCTCATTGTGCAATTTAGTACACAATGGCATCACGCACACGCAAACACACACACAAAACCCATATACACCCAACACACACATGTATCCATGGCACGCAACATTATACCCCAGTCACAACACACACTTACCCTCCCATGCCCAGATCCATGACACATGGCTCACCCGCACATGGCCCTAAAGACACACACAAACTCTTCAAACACACAACTATAACATACCACAACATCCCCACCACCACCACTCAATACACATTCCCTCCTGCTCTTCTATTGACTCACAACCCTACTCATTCTCAAAAACCCCTCCAAGCACACACACAATCTCCAATAGCCCTCTGAGCACACATCCATGACACACAACAGCATCTCACACACACCCAGCCCCAAATATCCCACAACAGACCACACCTCCTTGCAGTTGCATATCCATGACACACGTCCCTACACACCCCCACAAAGTCTCCAAACACATACACACACAAATACCCTTCATACCACAACGCACACAGCCCCCCCTTTACCCTACTGTATGCACACACCCAACACTGCACATAAGACCCATCTTGCAAGTTTCACCCAAAAATGTGCACACTGGCCAATGGGATGCTGGGAAATGGAGCTGTGTTTTCTCTGCTCCCCCTTCAGTTTAGCTGTATTTCTGTGAGTTCTTGAAGGATAATATTGGTGGAGAGAAGGTCTCTCTGGCTGTATTGCAGTCTCTTTACTGGAGGGGAGAGGCCTGCACAAAGGGGTATGTCCTTCATTCCTCCTCAAGGGTCCCATGTTGCTTCCATTGAATTCAGCGACAAAACTCCCATTCACTCCTATGGGACATGATCAGGCCCTAAAGAAAGCAAGACATGAGGACCTACAAATCTCCAGCAGTCGGGAGTTGCACATCTAAGCCCATTTCAACTTTCCTTAGAGGCTTGGAATGGACTGTAAGGGGCCAGTTTCAAAAATAGGAACCTCACAAGCAACCAAAAGACAGCCAAAAGGAATCTTCTTGTTTACCCAGATCCTTCTTGGGATGCCCAATACAAAGACATCAGACCTTCAGGGGGGACATGAAGTGAGGCAGGTTGGCTGGTATTTTTCTTCAAAAACCTCCTCCCCCTCTAGATAGATAGGTAGATGGCTGTGTATGGGGGTGGATGGATGGATGGATGGATAGATAGATAGGACTGTGAAACCCCCAGAGAGATCAGAAATACCAAGAAACCTCTAAGAAAACCCACATGGCTAATGGAAGATTCATTTCCCCCTCTGCCTGTGTGCTACCTTAAGTCAAGAGCCCAGTGGATGTCAGAGCTGGGCAGGAAGCAGTCTATGGAAGGCAGTCAGTTTTCTTTCTACTCACTCCGTTATTCTGGGGAGGTCCATTGACAAGTTATGTGCCAGATGTGCTCTCCCCACTCAGATGCTGATGCTGTAGGACCACATAGCCGGGCTTTTGGGTTTATTGAGGCTGCCCAGCTGATAAAGAAACCAGACATTCAGTTTGGTCTTGTTGCTTTGACTAGAGAATGCCGTTTCAATCAGCCTTTCTCCTTTTATGTCCTTCTGTCACTTTTCTCAGTGTGGCTCCCCTTTCACCCTCCCTCTGGGGAAAATGAAGTGGGTGTCCCCAAGGGCTTGCCGTGGATCTTGTTGTTGGATATAAATCCATCCTGGGACTAGCTGCGAGGGCAGGTTTTGTGATGTGTACAGACTGAATTCTCCTCTGAATGACACTGGAGCCATCCCATTGGCTTCTGGGGTGTTGCACCAAGATAGCCTAGAGGAGAATTTGGCCTTGTTACAACTGTGTGGACATTTACTGCCAGACATTTGGAACCACTTCGTTTAGTTCTCTGGAAGGCTCAAGGGCATGTGGACCAGATACAGTTGCACTAGGTGCTGTAAAAAACTGGACTAAAAGACCATCCCTGCCTTGAAGAGCTTTCAGCCTAAATTGCCAAGACAGACAGACAGAGGACTGGTTATTGTGCCCGTTTTACAGATGGGGGCTGAGGTTCAGAGAGGTGAAGTGACCTGGTCGAGGTTGCACACAGAGGCTATGGCAGAGCCAGGAACTGAAGCCAAGTGTCTTAAGTCCTAGTCTGAACCCAAGGGCCATCCTTCTTCCCCTGTGGAAGTCACCCCAAGTTATTGCCATGTTGTTTGCTGCTCCATGTGTGACACTCAGTCTATAGTGGATGGATGTCCACCTCTTTGCCCCGCTCTCACTAGTCACCGTCCTCAAGGCAAGCTTCCACGGGTGCCAAGGGCTGAATGGAGACTGAACTTCCCTCTCCCCAGCAGAGGTGGAACAGCCTGGTCAGCAGCAGAGGGAGAGCATGAAGACAGCTTGCCTGGCACCCACTCATGCTGCACCTGGTCTGTGGTGCATAGAGGATTCCTGTCTCCACAGCTGCCAGCCTCCCCAAGTTCAAACAGGTCCTGAGCACTGTGGTCCCTTCTTTCTGAGAACGGGTGGCCTTCCGTTGCTAGGTGGGCACCAATCACGGTGTTCACATAGACTGGCGTCCTTCACCAGCGCTGAATTCACATGAACAACAAAAGGCAAGATGTGGATGGGGCTGACCCAAACATCTGAGTCATCTAAACATCTCCTGGGGCCTGTTTCTGCTTCCACTTTCACCGGGGAAGGGGGGCATTTGATTACTACCATTATATAAATGTGTACAATGGTGATGCTGATAGCAGTGTGGCCGAGTGGCTAGAACACTATACTGGGGTCTTGGCAACCTCGGTTCTATTCTTAAATCCATCATTTGTCAGCTGGGTGACCTTAGACAAGTCCCTTCCCCATCTGTGAAATGGGAATAACAATCGTGTCCTGCTTTGTAAAGTGCCTGGAGATGTGCAGATGAAAAGCACTATGTAAGGGTTGGGTGTTCTTTTATTTTTACTACTGGTGTAGATCTGGAGTAATTCCACTGAAACCAAGGGATTTACTCCAGATTTAGTATGAAGTTCCAGAGAGCCCAAACTGACCCTTTTACAATGTAAGCTGGGAGGATTATTACAGAGGGATGTATCGGTTTGGCTCAGGCCACCCACAACTGGGTCAGGAGTGTTACCCGCACATTCTAGGGCACCCACCTTTACCCTGTTCCTAGGGCTCGAGGTGTAACCCCATACTGTAGGGCACCCACCTTTACCCTTCTGTAGGCTCAGTGTATAACCCTATTAATTTAGGCACCCACCCGTACCCCATTCCTAGGGCTCAAGGCGTAACCTTTCTTCTGTGGGTTTGTAGGACCTTTTACCAGTGAAAGAGCCTTACACAATAATATCCTTGTCCTCTGTTTATTAACACTCACCGATACAGAACACATATGCTAAGCCTACAATGCTCACTCTCAATATGGCAGATGATCTTTTCCTGGTGGCCAGTTAGGATCAGGTCACCCAGGGACTCCAGCTTCTGCATGATATAGTTGGCAGGCTGTTGAGATCTGGCAGCTCTGATGTTGGGCTGTGTCCTGGAGTTAGGTTCCAAAGAACTTCTTTTTGGACTCCAGTTTATATAGTGAAACTTGAGTCCTGCTTAGCTGTATCTTAACCAATCATTTTACTAAGTATTACAAAATAATTCTTTGACCAATCCTAACATGTTGCAAAACAATTCTTTACCCAATCATATCTCACAACCTTAGTTGATTTTAACCTTGCAAAATTAGTTATGTATCAGACCGAAACAATCAAAAAACCAAAAACAAACCATACAGACAGCGATGAGCTGCCAAAATCTTAACAACTAGTTCCCTCCTCATCCCACTAGGGAGTCGTTGCCCACCCCCGCCCCCTGGGACCCCTGCCCCATCCAACCCCCTGCATTCCTTGACGCCCCCCCAGGACCCCTGCCCCATCCACCCCTCTCCCCTGTCCCCTGACTGCCCCCAGAACCGGGCAGGAGGGTCTCGTGGGCTACCGTGATGGGTGCCCACCCCACCCCTAAGAGCCAGAGGGACCAGCTGGGGGGCGAGGTGGGGAGTCCCAGCAGTGCTTACCTGGGGCAGCTCCCAGGAAGCATCTGGCAGGTCCCTCTGGCTCCTAGGGGTGGGGGAGCATAGTTAGGGGGGGAGCAGAGGGAGCGGCCGCTCCCCCCACTGATCACATCAAAAGTGGTGCCTTAGGCACTGACTCCGTGGGTGCTCCGGGGCTGGAGCACCCACAGGGAAAATTTGGTGGGTGCAGAGAACCCACCGGCAGCTCCCCGCCCCGCGCCCGGCCCCAGCTCACCTCCGCTCCGCCTCCTCCCCTGCACGCGCCGCCCCGCTCTGCTTCTCCGCCCCCTCCCCCAGCTTCCCGCGAATCCGCTGTTCAGCGGGAAGCCGGGGAGGGCTGAGAAGCAGGCAGCAGCTTCCCGCTCAGGCTGAGGGTGAGCTGGGGCTGGGAGCGGTTCCCCTGAGCACACCCCCCCACCAGGTTACCTGCTGCGGTGCGGGCGGCCCTCCTCACGCCCCACCCCCACCGCCACAGCTCCCCTCCACTCCACCTCCGCCTCCCTGGGCCTGAGTGGGAAGCCGTGGCCTGCTTCTCAGCCCCCCGGCTTCCCGCGCAAACAGCTGATTCGCGGGAAGCCGGGGGAGGGGGCGGAGAAGCAGAGGGGGGTGGCGCGTTCAGGGGAGGCGGCGGAGCGGAAGCGAGCTGGGGCTGGGCGCGGGGATGGGAGCTGCCGGTGGGTGCTCTGCACCCACCAAATTTTCCCCTTGGATGCTCCAGGGTTGGAGCACCCATGGAGTCAGAGCCTAAGGCACCACTTTGGGCCAGTTAAATTTAGAAGCCCTTTTAGAACCTGTTATCCCTCGTGGAACAGCTGGTTCGAAAAGGGCTTCTAAATTTAACAACCGGTTCCAGCTCACCACTGCATACAGATAAACGAGAGAGAAGTAGGGACCCTAAAGGCAACACAATAAAGAAGTAGAGATTTGACACCCACAACTCTTGATAAGTGATTCCTTGCCAGACAGAATGCTATCAAACAAAGTTTTCTTTAAACATCTTAAGATCTGTTTCTTTATCTGGTGGTGACTGGTACTATTGGTCCAGGATCTCCTTCTTAACAGCATTTCATTGTTTTAATGTAATTTAGATGGAATGTGAGGATGTGACTTTCTGCGTCTTGGCTCATGGCTGCTGCTGTCTTAGTGTGGCTGCGGAAAAAGACTTCAGACCTCACAAGGATCATCACTACAGAATTGTGCTGGGAGCAGGTGTCAGGCATGCATCTGGCGATTTGAACTGAGCCTATAATTGTTGTCTGGTTTATATTATTTAAAAGTTGAACTGGTACAAGGTTTGTTTGTTCAGAAGGGCAAAACGTTTGAATGGCGATGTCCTTTCCTCACACAAAGAGAAAGCCTGCTGTGAAAAGGATTCCGAATGCATCACTACGCCCTTTATTGGGGCTGTATTAATGATGGATGCTTTGATTTACAGTGCCTAGCTGCAGCAGGAGATATATGTCCATATTAAAGCCTGCCACTATCCACAGTGAGGAAAAGCACCTCAGCCCAAGGATATCAAAGCACTTTGCAATCATCATTGGACCTCAGAATACCAGTGCACAAGCCAGTATTATCCCCATTTAACAGAGGAAGAAACTGAGGCATAGCAATTTTAAGGCCCAAATTTTCAAAAGTGTCCACCACATTTTGGATGCCTCAATTTTTGGTGTCCACTCCAGCTGGGCATGGCAAATGGGGGTACACAAAATGAGTAACTACTTCTGAAACTCTTGGCCGAAGTCATTTGCCCGTGGCCACCTGGTGAATCAGGAGCAGAGCTGAGAGCAGGGGTTATATAAAAAAAAGAAGTACTGTCTTCTGAAATTTCCTTCTTTTTATGGCAGATGCTTTGGATGCAGCACTAGTCTGGGATACAGGACACTTGGTTCCAATTCCCAGCTCTGCTACAGTCTTCCTATTTGACCTTGGGCAAAGCCACTCGATTTCTCTGTGCTTCTGTTTAGTACCTCCTGTGTCTGTCTTGTTCATTTAGATCAGTGGTTCTCAAACTTTTGTACTGGTGACCCTTTCACATAGCAAGCCTTTGAGGGGGACCCCTCCAATAAATTAAAAACACTTTTTTAATATATTTAACACCATTATAAATGCTGGCTGCAAAGCGGGGTTTGGGGTGGAGGCGGACAGCTCACAACCCCCAAGTATAACCTCGTGACCTCCTGAGGGGTCCTGACCCCCAGTTTGAGAACCCCTGATTTAGATTAAGGGAGGTATTTTCTAAAGCATGTAAGGGATTTAGCAGCACAGCAGAACTTAATATCCTACATCCCTCAGACACTTTTGGTAATCTTCCCCATAAGTTCTTTGGGGCAGGAAATGTCTCTTGCTATGTGATCTGAGTTGGGCCTGTAGGTGCTAATGTAATACAAATAATAATAATTCATGCTGCCCTTTTTCTTACCCCTAAAATGTGGTGGTGTTAGCGAAACCTTTTTCAACTAAAAAATGAGCTTAACATCACTACAGATTGGTTCTATCTTAGCACAAAAATTTCATGAAAGTGAGATCTTGTCTACACAAGAAAGTTGCACCAGTTTAACTTAAATTGATTTTAAACTGATTTAGTTAAACATTTGCAAATGTCTGAATGGATGCATGCAATGTTGTTGTAGCCATGTTGGTCCCAGGATATTAGAGAAGAGGGTTAGAGACGGTGATGTTTTGTTTCTTGCATTTGCTCAGGAAGTAGTTGTCACTGTTAAGTTTTGCTTCCTTTTTCTTCATTTTGTGAAGTTTCCATTTCAGATAGCAAAATTTGATATCTTTGATAGTTGTATGCAGTGTTGTTGCAGCTATGTTGGTCCCACTTATTTCGGTTTATTTTGGTTTAGCTACAATGGGTTTAAAATCTCATCATTAATTAAACCAGTGTGACCTTCTCACACAGACAAGAAGTAACATTTTCAAAAACATCTAAGTGACTTAGGGTTAGAGCCATGAAACAATGGATTTTTTCGGTTTGCTGGCAATTCTGAAAAATTGAGGAAAAAATCCTTTTGGTCAAACCAAAAATGAGATTTTTCAAAATTGTCAGCAAATAAAAAAGTTTTAAAAAATTGTTTTGGGTCAGATGAAACATTTCATTTTAGTAAAATCTAAATATTTCACTTGGATTTTGACCATTTTAATTTTTTTTAAAAATACAATTAAAGGAAATTTTGAAACAAAAAGTCATTTCTAACCAAAACAGTGAAATGTTTCATTTTAAAAATGTCAGAACAAAACATTTTGATTTTTCAGACTTATTTTCTGCATTTTTCACCCAAAGAAAATCAGTTCAGCTGAAAATCTTTGCCCAGTTCTCCTTAAGAGCTTTTTAAAATATCCTCCATGGCCTAATTTTTGAAAATCTAAAAATATTCCCATTTCATATTTCTCAGTCACCACTAAACAGAACTTGGTTGCTTCTGACTCTTAGAGCCATGCACAATCACCAGATGCAACTGTCACTTTGAAGAAATCCCTCTCCCACTTTAGAATAGTCCATAGGCCTCATTCTCTACTGTCGTGTCCCTGTGCAGTTTGCAGCTGTGTCAGAGTGTCTCTATACGGTGCATTAGTCTGCACTGATGGGGTGTAAATTCTGGTGTGCAGTAACTGGCCCGTGTAGACCCTGCAGGCATGCAATATGAGTTCCCTAGTGCACGTTAATAATGTTGTACTGTTTGAAATGGGACTAATGCACCGTGTAGACAAGCTCCAAATTACTTTGCACAGATGTGAATTGCTGCACAGTGTACAAGACAGTGGAAAACAAGCCCTCCTCCCCATCCCACCCTACCCACCACCCTCCATCTTTTGCTTCATATACATCCCCACAAGCAACCTCTTTAGCACCCTGGCATTTCTATGCCCTCTGCCAAATGGATGCTCTAATGATCCTGGCTGACACGCAGTCCCACCCTCACTGGTACAGCAGGTTCAGGTTATATTCAGTTAATAGCCATTTCTCTTGTTTATAGCTTCCTTGGCATCATTCCTGGATCTAATGTTGCTGTTTTACTTTCCCCTGCTGCTCTGGGGCTGCCCTCACCTCAGCTTTGGGAATCAGGTGTCATGTATGAGAGGTGGGATTCAACCTGTAGGAACTGATGGGAGGGCATTACCAGCAACAACTGCATCAAAAATACATTACGGTAATGCTGGCAACCCTCTTTCCCGGATTTGTTTTTTGCAAAGCCAGGTGAATTATTCACAGCGAGTCATTTATATGAAGAGTTTCTCTGCTTTGTCTGCTTGGGAACTGGCTGCTAACAAGTTTATGATTTCCTCCAGTTTTCATTGTTCCGAGTTACTCCCAAAATGATTTTTCTGGGCATAATTCTGGGGAGCAAATTCTCTGCTGGGGCCAAAGCCAGCAGAGTTACGCTAGGAGGGCAGATGGCTCTGGAGCCTAGCCTGCTGCCAACCTTTCAGTGTTGGGTAGCTGACACTGAGCAGCGTTGGAAAGTGTTGGTCATGGGGTATTGGTTTTGTACCCTGATCGGTGAAGCGTAATCCCTCGGGTCAGGTCCCCACAATGCTTACAAACGAACCCTGCCTTTCCCAGGGACTCCACCCCTGCTCCGTGCGATTGCCCTGCTCCCGCAGTCCTCATGTTCACTTCAGTGCGCCTTAGATCTGACCCACAAAGAGTCTTTCTTTGTCTGTCTGCAGTTTCCACTGAGCTAAGGCTGACCTGAAATACTGAAACCTCTTTACTCCTGCTACTTGGATTGAATTGCCTGGGGTCTACTTTCTGTATTTATTTATTGTAAACGAGGCATCTGACACAGTGAGAACAGAAGCAATTTCCATCCCTCTCCAAATCACCAGCAGGATTCCAATTCCAAAGCCTCACAATGTAATCAATTGCACAGGCAAACTTTCTATGCTGATTATCAGTAATTTGCAACACACAACTTCTTGGAGGGGGAGAATTACTTGGAGTTCTTCTGCTCTTCATCGTCTTGGGAAAGTCGAGGTCAGGCTAAATGATCATAAATGGTCCCTTCAAACCGCTGAATCCCTATGGCAATGGTTCTGCTTTCCTCTCCTTGATGTGGCTTTGGGGAGATGGAGCAAGATTTAAATGTAGCATTTATATTGCAAGTGCAGTCACAGTCATAACATTGACTCTTTTGATCCCTTCTTCCTCCTCCTATCTGCCTTTTCTGCACCTTGTCTAAAGATAGATCTACACTGGGACTGGAGGTGTATTTTCCAGCTCAGGTAGACATACCCACGCCAGCTCTGATTGAGCTAGCCTGCTAAAAATAGTAGTGTAGTCGCAGTGTCACAAGGAGCAGAACATGCTAGCCGCCCCAAGTACAATCCCATCCAAGATCCTAGGTATGTTCTCAGAATCGCTAACCTCTCCTGCACTTGCACTGCCACAGCTACATGTTTATTTTTAGTGTGCTGGCTCCACCAGAGATAGCATGGGTATTTCTACCCAAACTGGAAATTACATCTCCAGCGTAGACCTAAATCCCATTTGTCTAATTCCCATGATAATCCCAGGCATATATGTTTTAAAGAGTACATTTAATTATTCACTGAGGGTGTTACTGGTTGTGAATTTAGCCCTTCTGTTCATGAACCATTCATGAACACAGTCCGGATTTCTGCAAATTTATGCGTGATTCCTAAATATAAGCCCTGGGGGCATAAGTGGAATTTAAGCAATGGCCCACTGCATAAGGGTATGTTTTGCCCAAGGCAAATATAATTATGTGCCAGCAAGGTTTGATCTCAGTTGTGCTGCGGAGGATAATTGCCCTAGCAAGCTGAGTTTGAAATTCACTGGAAAGAGCCATCCACAGATCTGAAATCTTCTGACACATGTCCTCCTTTAAATGCCTCCTTCAGCATGTAGCATTCAACAGCTCCAACTCCCTGCAGTATGACTGTATGTCTGCTGCTAACAATTTGTAACCTGGTCCCTCTAAATGCAGGCTTTCCACGTATGTTTTGTTACTAAGAGCAAATGTCCCACTAGGCAAGCTGTGCTTTCAACTTGAAGTTTATCATCTGGAAAAGAGCTGAATGTTAGAGTTACAGAATCACAGATCATGTGGTTTTACTTTGGAGTGCATAGGTGCTCTGCAGATATGTAGTCCCCCCTAGCTGATACAAGTATATTTCCATCAGTTCCACTCTGACCCTCAGCAAAGAATCAACTCTTCTCCTACTGCTAAATCAGGACACCTCCCAGCTCCTATTCTTCCAATACCAACCTCCTTAAGAGATTCTCCAAATTCGGCAGCACCCCTGAGCCATGCATCCTGGTGGTTTTATGCTTTCTCTATGCAAACAAAGCAGGATTCTCAAAGAGCACAGAAAATGCTCTCTGGCTCCATTACACTGAAGTTATACAGACCTTTTAAGAAAAGAGAGAGAGAGAGAGAGAGAGGAGTAAAACTCAAACCACTTCATTTGGTCTGGCATACAGTAGCCATGTTATTATGTCACTGAAATAAACCGTAAGCAAAAGAGACAGTCAGCCAAAGCACAGCTGCTCCGGGGCATCATCTTGGGCCCAAGATATTGTAGGACAGTAAGTGGCAAGGGTGGGGTGGAGATTTCTCATGTTGGGCCCTGATTGTCCCTGTTTCCTTATACAATGCAAGTAGCGCTCCTGACCATAGGCAAGACACTTGCCCTCCCTGTGCCTCAGTTTCTCCATCTGTATAACAGGGTGATGATACGAACATCCTTTGTAAAGCACTTTGAGATCTAGAGAGGAAAAGTGCTATGTAAGGTTTAGGTATTATTATTATTACTAAATCTAATTCCAGTCACTAATCTCTGGCGATTAAGAATTACCTTGTTTAAAATGCGTTTTATCCCTAGCTCTCACAGAGCTTTGCAAAGGCAGGTCAGTAGCACAAATCCCCATTTTACAGGTGTAGGAAACCAAGCTACAAGGAAATGAAGGGGCTAACTCAGAGCCAGGACTTGAAACTCAGTGGCCCGATGCCTAATCTGGTGCCCTCGCCACTGGACTTCCCCCTTTACTCTCACAACTACTTCCCCAAGTTTCCTCATTAGAACTGAGCTTCCGGCATGCAGAAGGGCATTGTCCTTCTGCTGAGCGATCCTTAGGAAGGGAATAACAGCATAGCCCTGGCCCCTCCTTCGGGTGCAAGGCAGATAAGGCATTCACATTCAGGGCAGCAGGCGCTGATGCACCCTACTGCCTCTTTTTGTGTGTTTGCGGGTCCTCACAGTACCACAGGGTTCTGCACAATGCAGGCTACATGCCACTCAGTGCTCAGTCAGGAGAGGGAAAGGGACTCAATATGCAAGGCACAACGGCAGCCAAGCTGAGTGGAGAGCAAGAGACGCTCTCTGCCGTGCCAATGTGAAGAGAGACTCACTCACAGGAAGGGAAAGCGATTGCTTTAGTCACCGGGCCTGCACTCAGCTGCAGGCACAAGCCAAGCTCTGCACTTACAAACTGCCTCATCAGTTCCCTGCCCACCCCACTCTACTTTGTGTCCAACCCCATAGTCTGCAGATTCCGATTCTGGGCCCTGGAGCTGCACCAGGGTTCACACACAGCAAGGCAGGCAAGGTACGTTTAATTAGCCTGCTCGTAGGAATGAGTTTGGCAGGCGCTCAGGCTCCTCCTGCAGAGCCTGGGATAGAGCGGCACACGCTTTTTGGATCATTTTCAGTAAATGAAAAAGAGATTTGGCACCGAGGCCGTCAGCGACGTGTGTCAGAGACAGGCTCAATAATGGAGATATTGGCAGCATTTGACTATAGCAACAGGCGCTAGTTAGCAAATGGCAATAACCGGCTAATAAACCAATTATTTGTAATCATCATAACTATCGGTGCCTATAATCACCCCATTAGCATGAGACCAGCCCGTCACTCATGGCTGGGATCAGAGTCCCCCCGCGCTCTGTATCTCCCGATCTATCCCAGGGTACCAGTACTGAATGCTCGTGTTGCAATACAACTATATCTAGCTATCACCATATATACTCATGTATCTGTCAATGTACATATTCATCTATCTAGCTATCACCATACATATGCATGTAGTGAGCTAGCTATCTTTATTTAATGTACCAGCATTGTTTTTCATAGATATTAAGGGCAGACGGGACCACTAGGATCACTCAGTCCGACCTCCTGCACAACGCAGGCCACAGAATCTCACCCACCCACTCCTGCAAAAAACCTCTCACCTATGTCTGAGCTATTGAAGCCCTCAAATCATGGTTTAAAGACTTCAAGGAGCAGAGAATCCTCCAGCAAGTGACCCGTGCCCCATGCTACAGAGGAAGGCGAAAAACCCCAGGGCCTCTGCCAATCTGCCCTGGAGGAAAATTCCTTCCTGACCCCAAATATGGCGATCAGCTAAACCCTGAGCATGTGGGCAAGATTCACCAGCCTGACCCCAGGAAAGAATTCTCTGTAGTAACTCAGATCCCATCACATCTAACATTCATCACAGGCCATTGGGCCTATTTACCATGAATAGTTAAAGATCAATTAATTGCCAAAATCATGTTATCCCATCATACCATCTCCTCCATAAACTTATCGAGTCTAATCTTTTGCCCCCACTGCTTCCCTTGGAAGGCTATTCCAAAACTGCACTCCTCTGATGGTTAGAAACCTTTGTCTAATTTCAAGTCTAAACTTCCCGATGGCCAGTTTATATCCATTTGTTCTTGTGTCCACATTGGTTCTGAGCTTAAATAATTCCTCTCCCTCTCCGGTATTTATCCCTCTGATATATTTATAGAGAGCAATCATATCTCCCCTCAACCTTCTTTTAGTTAGGCTAAACAAGCCAAGCTCCTTGAGTCTTCTTTCTTATCCATTCTGCAGGAATCTATGTATCCAATCTTCCTGTATCTATTAATGTAACCTTATATGTTCACGCCATGAATTGATAGACAATTGGCCTGTGATAGCACTGCTGAGCCGACATACTGGCCGTCTATGTCTGAGGAGTCGCTTTACTATCTCTTGCTGCGCTATAGAGCACGGCATGCTGGTCATTCTAATTGGCCTGATCTAAAGTCTGCTCAAGTCCATCGGAGTCTTTCCAATGATTTCGAGGGGCATTGGAGCAGGTCCATATGGAAGAAGCAGGTTCTTTTGCTGCTTGGGGCGAGTTATAGGTTTATCAGTTGCTCATTATCTTCACTTTAATCCTTTTCTATTTTCTTCCCTAGAATTAAAGCTCAATGGAGCTGGGGGTTGGGAAGGAGAGAGAAAAGAAACCGCACCAAAAAGTGAGTTAGTAACCCATAAAATACGTGAGACTTAAGAACACATCATTCTTACTATTATATACCTCACACTAGGCTAAAGCCTGTGTCTTCAATATGGGTACAACTGAGCTCTGGTCAGAGGGCCACCCCTAGGCCTAGAAACTTTCTATTACATCCTCTCTTTAGAGTAGGTTTAAGTGATGCATCTGGCCCTCTCCAATGGGTTAGCCTCTATCCTGCAGCACCCTAGTGATACTTGGATCTACATGTGGGGCAGAATTGCTAACAAGGATGGTGTGATAGGGCAGTGGCTCTCAACCTTTCCAGACTACTGCACCCCTTTCAGGAGTCTGAATTGTCTTGCGTACCCCCAAGTTTCACCTCACTTAAAAACAACTTGCTTACAAAATCAGGCATAAAAATGCAAAAGGGTCACAGGACACTATTAATGAAAAACTGCTTTTTTTCTTATTTTTACCATATAATTATAAAATAAATCAACTGGAATATAAATATTGTACTTACATTTCAGTGAAGAGTATATAGAGCAATACAAACAAGTCATTGTATGAAATTTTAGTATGTACTGATTTAACTAGTGCTTTTTATGCAGCCTGTTGTAAAATTAGGCAAATATCTAGTGAATTTATGTACCCCCCTGGAAGACCTCTGTGTACCCCTGGTTGAGAAGCGCTGTGATAGGGTGTCCACCCCACACAAGGCAAAGCAGGTTAGATTAAGTTAATTAACCTGATAGGCTGCACCTGAGGGAGACCCAGGGATTGAAAGGCTGATTGAAGATGGAGCCCAGCTGAGAAGGAACAGGTGGGGCTGGTATAAAGCCAGGAAGCTGGCAGCAGAAAGGGGCTGTAGGGGAAAGTAATCTGCAGTTACTCCCAGGGAGAGGGAGGTGTGTTTGGGGATATGGAGTTAAGTAGTCTGCAGTTATTCCCTGGGAGGAGGGAATTTGAGCTGGTAAATTCAGAAAGGGGGGAAACAAGCTGTAGGAAGGAGTTCAGTGAAAAAGCAACAGGCCCTGGGAGAAAGGGATCAGCAGATCAAGGGATGTGATCGTTCCCCTCTATTTGACATTGGTGAGGCCTCATCTGGAGTACTGTGTCCAGTTTTGGGCCCCATGCTACAAGAAGGATGTGGAAAAATTGGAAAGCCTCCAGTGGACGCAACAAAAATGATTAGGGGCCTGGAACACATGACTTATGAGGAGAGACTGAGGGAACTGGGATTGTTTAGTCTGCAGAAGAGAAGAATGAGGGGGGATTTGACAGCTGCTTTCAACTACCTGAAAGGGGGGGGCGTTCCAAAGAGGATGGATCTAGACTGTTCTTAGTGGTAGCGGATGACAGAACAAGGAGCAATGGTCTCAAGTTGCAGTGGGGGAGGTTTCGGTTGGATATTAGGAAAAACGTTTTCACTAGGAGGGTGGTGCAGCACTGGAATGCATTACCTAGGGAGATGGTGGAATCTCCATCCTTAGAGGTTTTTAAGGTCAGGCTTGACAAAGCCCTGGCTGGGATGATTTAGTTGGGGATTGATCCTGCTTTGAGCAGGGGATTGGATTAGATGACCTCCTGAGGTCCCTTCCAACCCTGATATTCTATGATTCTTTGAAAGCAGACCACTGGTGCTAGACAGAGGGTCCCTGGACTGGAACCCAGAGTAGGAAGCATGCCCAGGTTCCCCTACCTGCCACTGGAGGAAGTGGCGTGGATTGGGCTGTGGAGCAGAAGATTGCCTAGGACGGTCATCTGATAGAACTTTGATACCCCAGAAGGGGAGGACTATAGTGACCTGGCCGGAGGGCTGAGCCCCTAAGAGAAAGCACTCTGGGTCACACAGAGAGAGAGGTGAGGCACATGTGAATGAGCAGCAGAAGGGGGCGTTGAACCTGGAAGGAGCTAATCCTCAGAGCAGCCAGGAGGAGGCACCCTAGCGGTGAGAGCACCCTGTGATTGATGGGCAAAGGATCTGCTCAGCACTGCTCTTCTCGGCTTATGTCAACCATGCTGGGTGGTGCAATGACGTCAGTGCTACTGTCCAGGAATCCTGGAGATCACAAACACAGCCTAATTCCAAACATGATCAGTAACATATGTTGCAGCTCCTTTGGATTACAATGCACAGAACATTTTTCTGACAATCAATGGTGACTGATTTTGAAGCTTTAGCCAGCCTGGAGCCAAATGCTGCCCAGAACCAAAACCCCCCAGCCTTTGGGAAACTTGGATCAGGATCCATACTTTGCCTTGATGCCCATCTCTAATTTTAGGCCTCTTATCCTGGGCTGTGTGCCTATCACACATAATCACTGGGCAGGCAGGAGTGTCTGACTAGGAAACGTGTGTGCAGAAGTGCTGAGATTCACTCTGCAGCTTTCTCCCTTTAAGGTTGCCTGAGAGTTGCTCCAAGAATCACAAGAGTACTTCTAGACACACATGGAAACGAACAGCTGACGGGAGGCTAGTTGGGACGCTGAAGGGGTTTTCAGTTGGGAGTGGGCTGGGGAAGAAGGGAGAGCCCCAGAGAGGAGGTCTAAGTTCTTTACCACCAAGAAGGACCTGACTGAGGGGTCCTGTTCATGCCTACAAGCTCTGGGCTGGATTGTGTTCCTGACCTCTCTAATAAACCTTCTGTTCTACTGGCTGGCTGAGAGTCACAGTGAAGGTGAATTGCAGGAAACGGGGGTACAGGACCCTCACTCCCCCTTGCTTCGTAACAGGGGTGGAGGAAGAGAAGCATTCAAATTGCCTGCCCTGACCCTGTACATCACATTTCCAGGCTTTTCTCAGGGATGCTTGCTAAAGTCAAACAAAACAACAGGAAAAGAATCATCTTGATCTGTATTAAGTTGTACAGGGAAATTAAGTAGTTTCAGCCCAAAATGATGAATTATCCTAACATATTCCATTCAAACAATGCATAGTTAGCCTGGGGAACTCCTTGCCACAAGTTAGCAATGAGGCCAAAAGGATTTCAAAAAGGAAAAGACGTATATGGATAATGAGAATATCCATTGCTACATGAGGTATTATCAAAAATGTAAGAGCTTTAAATCCTCAAGCTTCTGGGCAAAAGTCAGCTTCTAACTAATGGGGTCAGGAAGAATCTTCCCCTATATTACATAATTCTCACTGTGGGTGTTGCAGTACAACCATATATATATATAGGCTCAATACAGGGGTAACTTGATGAAATTCTTTGGTCTGTGTTATTAGAGAGGTCATAGTATGTGATCTAATGGTCCCTTATGGCCTTAAATATCTCTCTATCACTTGATCGATCTGTCTTTTGCACCATCACAGGCTGGGTGGACCTTTAAGAGGAGTCAGGCTGAGCCTTGCCGGTGACAGTTAGCTGTGGATCAAGTGGCCTTGGGTAACGATTGGATCCTGCTGAGAAACTAAGAGGATTTGCACAAAAAGCTACAAGAATTCTGCTAGTGGGGCAGCTTCAGGAGGGAGTTTACTCCCATGGACGGGCACCCATAGGAGAGGGCAGCAGGGGTGAAAGAGACTCCTGAAATAGGCCTGCGAGAAGGCCAGCCCGCAAGCAGATGGCCACAGGGGTAAACAGAAGCTCAGGATCCAGACTAGGTGAAGGGACTCCAGGCAAGAAGCCCGGGTGGTCAGAGGCTTGGTGGAAGCTGGGGCTCCAGGAAGAAGGCTGGGGGGGGCAGCGGGCAGGAAAGGACTCTGCAGAGCAGACAAAGAGTCTGTTGAGGAGTGAGCACTGGAAGGGGCTGTGGGAAAGGCCTAGAAAGAGACCAAGGGAGGGAGTGGTCCAGAGATGCAGCAAGGAGTCTGAGTAGATGGACCTTGTCTGCTTCCTACAGGCCCCTGGGCTGGAACCCAGAGGAGAGGAGGGCCTGCGTTTCCCTACTGGCCTCTGGAAAAAGTGGTGTGAAGACCCCAGAGACTGGGGTGGAAGGGCTATTGAATCAGAACTTGGGCCACAGACTCGGCTTGAGGCCGCAAACCCATTGTTCATTGGACTCTCTTATCCCCAAAGGGGTGGGACCAAAGGGCTGAGTCACGAGAAGAGGCCGATCACCACAGGGCTGGAGCAGCCAACAGGAAGATGGAGTAGATGAGGAGAGCCTGCCTTGCCATGCCCACCCACGAGGGAGCCTGCCAGTGCTGAGTTCACTCTTCCATCCGCATCTTCTATTTTACATATATATAATTTTTATTTATTTTATTTCTCTGTTTTGCAAACATCTGGAACCATTAGCCACTGTCAGAAACAGGGCACTGGACTAGATCGGCGTAGGGGGCTGATCCAGTCTGGCAGTTCCTAGGCTGCAGTGTAAAAATGACTGAAACCTGACAAGAGAGAAGTTAGGTGCCGAGCCCTGCAATCGGTACTCACTCCTTACTCTGGCAAAGCTCCCCTGCAGTCAGTAGGAAGGGACAGCAGAAATGTCCTCTAAGTTCACAGCGACTTCTTTAGCAGTGCAAGGGGCATTTTTAGCAATCCCCACTGGTTTCACACTCTAAGGGGCTGGATCCACCTGCCCATAAGCAGAAGGATCAGTTGTGACCCCCCCCCATTTTTCTTTTTTCTTTCTTTCTCTTTTTTTTGCTAGCATTGCATGAATCACTGTTCACATCAAATCTCCTCGCTGCTAGGGTCTGGAGATGGATTTAATGAGCCTTTGGGGGAGGTTAGAAAAAGCTTTCTTGGGGTAAAAAAAAGCCTCAAAGGTGTTTGGCTCTGAAGAGCTCTGAGCAGATGACAGGTCCCCGCTGCTTATGCCACCTTCCCTGCGGGTGTTGGGATCATTTCCTCACCTTTCCCAGCTGTGCACTGAGAAAAAGACCAGGCAGGATGGCTGATAATGAGGGCAGCCTGTCAGAGATCTCAGGGTGAACATGCCAAAGGCTGGTCTGTGGTCTGGATGTCCTTGCTGGTTCTTATCACATTCTGTCTGTCCTGACATGAGGATAAGCCTCCAAGTGCACTGCACTCGGGCACACTTTAGGGTCACAGGGGAAGTAATTAAACACCTTTAAAGAGAGCTGGTGAGGTCTGCCTGTCTGGCTGCCTGGCTTAGGAGACCCAGTAGCAAACAGCTTGAACAGGTGGGGCCCGGAGTGCTGCAGAAGTGACATGTTTGATTCGGGGGGGGGGGGGGGGGGGGGGGGGGATGAACCACATGTGGTTTGACAGCAATCCCTGCTGGTTAATCAGGAGCAGTGTTGATTGAACCCCAAAAGGGGAGGATGTTCTCACTGTCCCTGATGCAGAATAGAAAAGGGATTTCTCCTGGTGCTGGAGATGCCCCACTGTTTAGAGATGGAAAGGCTGACAAGGTTATGCACTCTGTTGTGTTCAGGGATTGCATGGTGTTTAAGCTGCCAGAGCTATCCTTTACACAGTGTAACAATGACAGGATCTGCACAGCGCCTCACCCAGAAGCTGGGAAGCTCAGCTCTTAAAGGCACTGACCCTGAGTATCACACACTCCACGCCCTCCTGCCCGGCACAGTGTGCCTGACCAGATGGGCATGATCCAGGTATTAATGGAAAACTACTGGATATTTTCCCAGCTGCTGTGAAAGGCTTTAGTAACTAAATCCAAGTGCAGCAGGTCTGCAGTATGCCCTTTCTGGATGCTCACAGCACAGTGGACCCAGGACAATCACACCTTGCTATGGCAGTGGGGCCATCCTGTGACATGCTGTCCCAGGTGATGCTGCAGATACCACTGAATAATACTGAGAAAAGATACTGTAATAGTGACACTGCCTTTCTTCAGGGCAGCTGCTATTTCACGGCTCCAGGCTTGTAGTTCGGGTACATTTCGGCTGCCATGCAAGCTATGAGCTGACCTGCCAAAGAGTTTGTGGTTCACCTGTTGCTCATTTAAGTGCACCAGTATGACAAGGAGTTTTTAAAGGGGATGATGATGGGAAAGGATAGAGTTGAGAGGGGAGCAGAGAGGAAAAACCAGATGGCGAGACAGGAAGGGAAGGAGAAAGAGAGGAAAATAGAAGGGGGAAATAAACCATGAAAGGATGGGGACTTCAGTAACCCAGCCAGAGGTCGGGGGGCTACTGCAGTAGCGGGTGGGTGAGGATCTGTAGGCTGCAATATGCAAGAGGTCAGACTAGATGATCGTGTTGGTCCCTTTTTGCCTTAACGTCTATGAGTCTCTGAGAGAGAGACTTCAATGCTAATTTCAGTGCTCCCACTATAGCTATCCAACATACTTAGGAGAATTAGGCCCATGGGGGTTGAAGACAGTCTAGACTGTGGGTTTCATAGCTGTGTCAGTCAGGGGATGGTTTTCATACTCTGACTGACATAGCGACGTGATATCACATTTCAGTGCAGACCAGGCCTTCCATCCACTTTGAACAGGGGTAAATCACAGGGGCAAAGCAGGGGAGGATCAGGCCCATGGGCAGAAGAAAGGAAAACCAGGAAAACTTTTATCTCTTCCATGAAGGTCATTAATAAGTGGGACCATCACCTGAGAACACTGGGAAAAGAGCAGCATAAATGGCCAGTGAACAGAGGGCATCTTTTATTGATTAAAGGAGTCTTGCCAAAAACCAAAGGAATTGTGTAAATTATCAGCAAATGCCACTCCAGCTAACTGATGTTCTGGTCAGTCACTAACTCACCTGCCATGCTCCCCCGTGAGGCTAGGAAAGAATTATTCTGACATTAAGACAGCAAAACTAAAGTGATTTATCGATTGACTGATTCGGAGGGTGAGTGTCATCACGGGAACAAGAAAGGCTGCGTGTCACATTCACTAATGCCCCTTATGCATTTCCCCAGAGTGCCACAGAACCCAGTGCCCCTACCCAGTGCACTGCTGGGGTGTGTTAGAGAGCTTATTCCTTCACTCTCCCACTTCCCTGGTCCTTCTCGCATGAACAGAGAGCAACAATACCCGAAGTCTGAAGGTGCAAACAATTCGATGTTTATTGGGGTGAACTTCCAGCAAGCTTAAATCCAAGTTCCTTTTTCCTTATTTTCGAATCCCAACTTACTTCCTGTTTGCCCCTAATTTATATAGTAATATTCTTAGCTATACCTTAACCAGTCATTCTACTGAAATTTAACTAACCAATCCTAACATATTGTAACATGATTAGCTAACCAGTTATATCCCACCACCTTAATTAGTTTACACCCAGCAAAATTAATTATACAGCAGACAGAAACAATCACAGAACCAGACAGCGACCATGCAAATAAACAATAGCAAAGTGGGAACTATAATGACAAAACAATACAGAAGTGAGGATTTCACAACTACATCTATAAAGACATAAGTGTTTCCCAGCTGTGTCTATTGATAAGTGAGTTCTTACCAGACAGAAAACTATCAACCTAAATTTCCTTTTACGTCTTCTAGGCTCTTCCCTTTCTCTGGAGGTGATCGATCGGATCACCTTCTTAACAGCCCCATATTGACTAGTTTGGAATGTGAGGAGGTGACCGGTCGCTTCCCAGCTTATGGCTGCCTCTGCTGCTTAGCCAAAGGCCTTAGCCTAAGAACAGAGCCTCAGACTGTCACAGTGAGAGAAGGCCCTTACACAGATTCTTTCTTGTATACTAGCTAAATGATAAACATATACCTACATTCTTATTGTATAGGCCTTTACAGACAGGCCTGAATATCTATATCCTAACAGGGTGAAATTTTGACCCCCAATGGAATCATTGTCAAAACTCATTCACTCCGGTGGGGCCAGGATTTCACCTTCGGTTTCTGAGGGGCAGATCGTGCACCTAATGGCACAATTCCCATTCATCCCAATGACACAGGGCTCATATCACTGTTTTTGCACGGCACCTGGCAGGTGCTTTATAAAAACCTAGCTTGTCCTCTCTCCCCCTGATGCTCCAAACTGTTGGCGTTTCTCAGTCCCAAATATTCAGCAGGCTCCATTTAATTTCAGAATCATTATCTGAGCTGCTCACTCACTCTCGCTCTGTGCCTCCTAACGGTGTGTCAGAAGGTAATTAGCTTTATGATGGGATGTTAAGTTTCCATGGGGCCCTGTGGCAAGGTAGCAGCATGGGCTGGTGATTGTCACTCCCCATAGTAAACACTACAAGGCCCTGAAAGACTCATTTAAAAACGCCCGAAAGCAACAGGTTCAGTAGGTTTCAGCTTAACTGATTGAGTCGCTGAGATTTTTACCTTTGCTCTCTCCCCCGTGAAGAGCAAGAGAATTAACTGCTTAGCACCAAACACCATAGCAAATATGGCCTGGAATAGGGCACCCACATGGATCCTACAGATATTTACTCACCTTTCCCATCCCTCTAGGAGCATAAGGGGAGATTTCAAAAGCTCAGTAAATTTCCAAGTCCCAATGAAAGCCAATGGGAGTTGGGTGCCAAACTCAGCCTTTGTCCTCCACAGGCTGCCGTCACCACCGTATCTGAGCAACTCACAAACACCTGTGCATTTAATCTTCTCAACACCCTGTGAGGCTGGGGAGCCATATTATCTCCATTTTACAGCTGGTGGACAGAGGTGAAGAGATTAAGAGCCAGATTTTCATACAGGCCCAGCCCCCGCAATCCAGGGCAGATTTTCAAGAGAACTCAGATGGGTTCTGAACCCTTTTGCAAATCGGACCCTACCCATCCCAATGAGAGCTGCCGGGAAATGAGGATGACTTTAAATCTGGCTCTTTATTTCGGTGTCTAAACGGGAGCTGAGCTCTTTGGAAATTTTGCCACCGATTGTGGGCGCCAAGAGCTGAGGTCTTTTAAAGATCGCTCTCAACGTGACTTGCCATGGGTCATGAAGGACATCTGTGGAGGAGCTCAAAACTGAGCCCAAGTCTAAGTCCCAGTCAAGGGCTTCGGTGGTTCAGAACCTGGATAAGTACCCAAACTTTTGCTGCTTCTCCAAACCTTATTCACAACTATCCAAGCCTTGTGGGGTTGCAAAACTGGGCTGGGAATCTCATGAAACCTAGTGCTTCTATAATTGGCTGGGCCAGAACCTTCGCAAGAGCACAGGCCCTCCAATGGCATGTGTAGCGCATGCATGCCCGCAGATGCATTTATATAGGTGTGTGCTTTGTACATATGCACACACATGGCCTGTTCCAAAGCCCATTACCATCACAGGAGTCTTTTGATTGACTTCAATAGGGTTCGGATCAGACCCATATGGCACATGTATAAACAGGGACATATATCTGAAAACAAATACATGTAAACGGGCTATACGCTTCCAAATATGCACGCACACAATCTTCACATGCACCCCACACACATAGAAGTACATTTTCCATGCATGCCTGTGTGCAAACATACAGGGTATACATGAACAGAAGAGAGCGGCAATTACCCACAAACCCCAGGGCATGACATTGTTAATACGTCTCTCGCTCTGAGTTAGTTGATGATACAAAACTATCCAGTGCAATAAAGAGGTATTGTCTGCAAACGGCAAATCAAGGAGATAATGTCCCGTATTGATTGCTTCAAGGGCCAAACCAATTTCACTTGTCCTTCTAAAGATTATTATGACATTATCAATATCCCTGCTTAGGAAAATTAATTCCCCTCTCCCCATCCTGTCCCTCTACATGAGAGTCTCTTTCTGTTCCTGCTAAAACAGAAAGCATGCAGACCTCTGAAAGGACTGGACTTAATTTCCCTCTAAAGCATTGCCAGCCAGTTTGATTTATTTATTTTTTCCCGACTGCCACCGGCATTAATGGAAAGAAAACAATAAATGTATCTGGTCACCCAACCAATCAGCCTTCCCGTTCCTGCCATGCTGACATTTCTCTCACCAGCCTCGGACAGTAATGCATTCCATTTTAATTTTAACAAATGCCTTCTTTATGGTCGGAGACATTTTTCATTTGTGCTTGTTTGTGTCTCCCTTAAAATTCAATATTTCACCCCGGAATGCAGGGTTATTGCCTATTCCTCACAATAAAATAAAGTCACACAAGACTATTTCACATTATTTCCCACCCCCACTAGGAGCACAGATTGCCTTTCTCACCTCTTCCAGGGTGAAATTCACCCCTGTGAAGGGAGCCAACGTACGGGCTATAGACCGCTTAAGTCCCACTTCATGAGCTTTGCACTGGCCATCTGCACAGGGAGGGGAACGTCACACTGGAAGAGGAGAGAGCTGCAATGAAGGGATACGGGGGAATGATCAGCTAATTCTGCCCTAGCCTTCCAGTTAGGGTTGCCACCTGTCCCGGTTTTCCCAAGATCGTCTCTGAGGTCGCTGTCCCAGGAAATCTCTAAGTCCCGGGTTTTGTCAGTTGTGCAATAATACGCCACTCAACACAAATTTGACCAAAGCTCGGATGGGGAGAGGAGGGGTAAGGAGCTCAGCCCAGAAGGGGAAGGGTCACATTGTGTCCAGCCCTGCCAGCCCGTGCCTCTGGCAGCCAAACAACACAGCTGACTCCCTTCACCCTGGTGCCTTGGCCCAGCCCCATCACCCTGCTCCCCCGTGTCCTGGCAGCAACAACCTGGCTGCCCTTGCTTTGCCCTGTCCCATAGCATGACCATAGCACCTCCAACTCGAGAATGGGGCTTGGCCAGGCCAATAGGGGATGACTTACCGAGAGAACGAAGACAACACAGGAAAGACCCCTGACTCCATGTTCAGCAGCTAGGCCTCAATGCACTGTGCCGCCGGCTCTGGGTCTGCTCTGAACAGTTCCATTGTTTGTAGCTGAGAGGTGCCAATCATGCTTCCAAACTTGAGCCCACCCTGCACGGGGCTGAGTGCCCGGGAGTCCCACTGGAATCAGTGGGAACTGAGGATGTGACAGAGTGAGATACCTCTGTATCCAGTTATGGCCTCTATGCTGTATTATGCGTGGAAATGTGAGCACTGTGACTGCACATGTCAGTGCTTGCCCAAGGCAAGCCTAGTATGGTGCATTCCTGGCAGCAGCCCTACCTGGAAAAGGTGTTTGATACCCTATTGAAGAGCTAATGAGAAGACCCATCACAGAGCAATCTGGGGGCATTGCCTTTGGTTGCCGCTCTTCACTCCCTTGGTCCACCCCCAGAGAACAATGGTGTCTTTACACAGGGGTGGGACTTCTCAGGGCTTGTCTGCACTGAGCACTTATATTGGTGCAGCTGTGTCTCCCAGGGTGTGAAAAACCCATCACTATGTGACCTAACCTCTGGTGGAGACAGCACTAGGTCTTCTGTCAACCTACCTACAGCCTCTTGCGGATGTGGATTGACTACAGGATGGGAGAACCCCTCCCATCGCTGTAATCTAAGTCTCTGACTGCCGGACTCTGGGTCTGGATGACAGGGGATGGATCACCCGGTAATTACCATGTTCTGTTTATTCCCTTTGAAGCATCTGGCACCAGCCACTGTCAGAAGACAGCATACTGGGCTAGATGGACCATTGGTCTGACCCAGAATGGCTGGTCTTAAGTTCTTATGAGAGTGTACTCCGCTGTGCCACAATGGCTGTGCCACTGCAGCGTTTTAAGTGTAGCCATCTCCTCGGTCAGAGCACACTGCTTAGAGATGGTATTTATGAGCAAGGCTCTGCTCTAGGCAGGAGCTGACCATAGCCACATGGTGCAGTGCTTGCAGGAAAGAGAGGACAGGAGGGACTCTGCCTACCCTGCAATGCTGATGAACTGTGGGCTCCGAGAAGCGATGAGAGCAGACCTGGCAAGAAGGAATCTCTGGACATTGATTGTTTTCAAAGATCCAAGTGCTTTAAGAAATTCCTTTACTGAGCATGTGTTCCCTGCTTTCCTGCCCCAAAGGAGTTAGAGTAGAAGCCCAAAGTGCCTACAGCCTCGTGGGAATGTGAATAAGTGACCGGGCTCTGCGGTCCAGGGCAGCTGGGTGGCAACATCCCACATCCCAAAAGAGGGGATCAGACAAGAGATCTGAGTCCTAGGAATGTGCCCTAGGGACCCTGTGCTATAAATAGTTCCTAGGCTTTACCTAAGCCCAGTGAGCTTGGAAGCACATAGGACCCAGCAACTGGGCCCACTCACAATAGATGCTGACCATACAGAGAGTTACCAGGCCAAGCTGTAACATCGGACACCCAGCACCTTGCAGGAGGCGCCCAGAACTTTCTGGTCCCTGGTAAACAGGGCTAATCTTAGGGACAGGTGAACTCTCAGAAGAAGCATCCTCAACCTTCTCTCAAATCTACGTGGCTCTGGGAAGGAGGATAAAGGAGTATAAGGCGCAAGTGGTGTTCTCATCCATCCTCCCCGTGGAAGGCAAAGGGCGGGGTAGGGATTGTCGAATCGTGGAAGTCAATGAATGGCTACGCAGGTGGTGTCGGAGAGCAGGCTTTGGATTCTTCGACCATGGGATGGTGTTCCAAGAAGGAAGAGTGCTAGGCAGAGACGGGCTCCACTTAACGAAGAGAGGGAAGAGCATCTTCACAAGCAGGCTGGCTAACCTAGTGAGGAGGGCTTTAAACTAGGTTCACTGGGGGAAGGAGACCAAAGCCCTGAGGTAAGTGGGGAAGCGGGATGCCGGGAGGAAGCACGAGCAGGAGCGTGTGAGAGGGGAGGGCTCCTGCCTCATACTGAGAACAAGGGGCGATCAGCGGGTTATCTCAAGTGCCTATATACAAATGCAAAAAGCCTGGGAAACAAGCAGGGAGAACTGGAGGTCCTGGCAAAGTCAGGGAATTATGATGTGATTGGAATAACAGAGACTTGGTGGGGTAACTCGCATGACTGGAGTACTGTCATGGATGGGTATAAACTGTTCAGGAAGGACAGGGAGGCCAGAAAAGGTGGGGGAGTTGCACTGTATGTAAGGGAGCAGTATGACTGCACAGAGCTCAAGTATGAAACTGCAGAAAAACCTGAGTCTCTGGATTAAGTTTAGAAGTGTGAGCAACAAAGGTGATGTCATGGTGGGAGTCTGCTATAGACCACCAGACCAGGGGGATGAGGTGGACAAGGCTTTCTTCCGGCATGCTGGGATAGCTACCACAATGCACTGCTCTCTGTGGCCATTGCAAAGAGCTGCTAATGTGGCCACACCAGTGTGCTTGTAGCTGTCAGTGTGGACAGACTGCAGCACTTTCCCTACTGCGCTCTACGAAGGCTGATTTAACTCAAAGAGCTCTACATCTGCAAGTTTAGCCATGCCCTCAGATAATTCTCTGCTATTTGCATTTCTGTGCAAAGTGTGTCTGTGGCATCTTGTAGTTCCCTTTAGCATTGCCAGGAATCCAGGAACTGATACACCATTTGCTACTACTGTTCCGAGTTCTGGTCAGACATGACTTGAGCTGTCACTGTACCTTCTGTCTCACGGGCCAGAGACTCAGCTGGTGTAAACAGGTGTAGCTCCATTGAGCTATACTGCTTTATGCTAGCTGAGAATCTCTAACAGAGGTTACAGCTGTGACTGGCATTGGCCCTAACTTGGGGTCCCATTTGCAATGATGATGAAGATCAAGAGGAAGATGATGATGTTGTTGTTGGTATTAAAGTATCTCCTATTGTCCCAAACAGGGTCAGAAGATTTCACCTGCTTCGACCCACATTAGAAAAGAGCCTCCAAATTCTGCCTGTGCCCAGCTCTGCATCCCTGTTACAAGCCCTCTGAACTAGCCAACCCGCCCCCAGGTATATATCTTTTTAACAATGATGAAGTACACATGGACATGACCAAACCCTTTCTAACCCTGCATATTTGTAGACGTGAATTAAGTATTGACTAAAAGTATTTCAGCAACTTAAAAAGGAAGGACCACAAAGAGCAGGAGTTGGTGTTAGGGCTCGTCTGTTAGCTTAATGAGGATCTCCGGTGACAATCTCACAGCGTGAAATGTTCCATTTCCCAGGGAGAAAGTGAGGGGGAGTGCCAGTTCCTGGGCATCTGTTTTTGCAGATCAAGCATTGGGACGCCATCACTCGGCTCCATTTTGCAATTAATTATTATTCTATGCAGGGGCGTTGATTGCTATGGGGCAAGGAGGCAGTTGCCCCCCCGTGCAAGACCTTGGTTTGTCTCCCCGCAGACTTTTCATAGGTCTATATGCTCCACTCTCCCTACCCCCACAAGACTTTTCAGGATATGATAGCATCACATAGAATGCTCTTTATACAGACACACATGTTTTCAGAAAGGACACCCCGGGTTCTGGGTTCTCCAGAGACAGTGAGTGGATCAGAGGGCGAGCTGAGTGTCTCCTCCTTCTAACAATGGCTCATAACCCTGGACGCATGCAGCGTAACATCTAGGCTTGTCGACTGGGGGGTGGATGAGAGCATAGAAGTGTCTTCCCACCCAGATAATTCTGGATAAGATGGAGCTACCCTTGCTCACCATGGATAGTATCTTACTTTGGAAGGGATCTTATTGAAATCAATGGAACTACTCAAGGAGTCAGTTACTACTGAACATAAGAGTAGCAGAACCTGGCCCTAACCTGGCTCCCATGGCTAAATTGATCTGCAGATTTTGGTATATTCATCATTCTGCAGCATCTCTTCTTCTCACTGGGACCAGCTCTTACCCACTCCTCCATTAGAGCCAAATTCTGCCCTGGCATAAGTGGCTGAAATGAGTGGACCAGATTCCCAGCTGATGTAAATCAGCGCCACTCCATTAAGGTCAGTAGGCCAGAACTTCAGCTGGCTTAAATCCGTGTCGCTCCATTGAAGTCATTGGCTTTTACAGCCTTTGCACTGGTTTCTGGGAGCCTCCCATAGGGATGTCATGATCTCATTTATGTTTTTAGGGCACTCCACAGGCTGTCTCCCTGCATATTTTTCAGCTTTGCTGCCCTCTTATTCTCCATCATGCCCTTTGCTCACTTCCAAACACGCCTTCCTCGCTCTCCTCCACTGATGTCCTGCATGGCAGGGCTTAGAATCCATTGGTTCCCAAGAGCAGGGATATTTTTTATCACCTGCCATCTTCAGGATCAGAGGGAAGATGCAGTGCATTTGCCTAATGTTCAGACACCTTTTAACACTGATAGTTCACATGTTTATGTATTGCACAGTTCTGGGAAGTACCGTGTTATGAGCAGCACTTGAGTGTCTAGGCTTTTACCATAGGGCATCATATTGCATGCCAGTCTCCCTGGAGCCCCCTGTTTGAAGAGCAATTTTAGCCCTGCAATGATAATCCATAAGAGTAACCTCCATTAAGAAACCCCTTACAATCGTCTTTTCATCTCTAATTAATTTAAAGCTCCCAACTAGCCCTCCCGTCCATCCTTTTTGTTTCTGTTATAAGCTTTTTAATGGAGTTGAAAGGAAAATAGACTCTCTCTGGGTGGAGGTAAATGACATGTTAAATTTCAGTCCCAAGGAAAGCCAGAGACTCAGCATGAAGTTGGCAAGAGGAGAGAGGGATTGGAGAAAGAGGAGGTAATGATGAGAGACAGAATCGTTTCTCTAGGGATGGAGAAAACATTCCACAGTTGCACTGCAGGATAAACCTGATCTTCTAATGTTTTGTTAGTAACACAGATGGTGTCTTGTGATGAAGTTAAAAGTTCAGGTGACTCCTGGTCACCTCCATTCTGTCCTCAGTGCTACACACGAAAATTCATTGACACCAATACACAGAACCTCACAGACACCAGTGGGGTCACCTGGGTGCAACTGGCAGCAGAATTTGACCCATGGTCTTGCAACGGCACAGGGAACAGATAGGTGAACAGTTCACCCCAGGGAGGTTTTGCTTTTCTTGCATCTCCTTTCTACATTTTGCCCTTACCTGTATCATCTACTGACCTCCGAGGTTCTTCTCAGAAGTGCTGTCACAGAGGACGAGGAGGGACTAACCGTCTCAACAGGAACTTCTGGAGAAACACAAATTTAGGGAGAGATGCTGCTCTTGATTATACCAGTGCGATGTACATACCAGGAGTGATGGCGTTACCTCACATTAACACTGTGTAACTGAGAATTGGCCTGAGGACTAAGGTACACTTGCAAAGCCCTTTGGGAAGCCCAGGACTAGAATAGCAGCGTGTGCTCTGGGCCAGGAATGTAGAGCATTGATCAAGCCATGACGGACTGTGATAGGAGCAGGAGCTGCAGCTCAATCTGAAGTTATGGGCTTGATGCAGGAATTACTGGACAAGGTTCTTTGGCCGGTGGCGGCAGGAGGCCAGACTAGATGATCATAATGGTCCCTTCTAACCATATGAATCTTGGCAGGATGGGAGGCCAGCTGCAAGTGTACCAGGTGATGCAAGTCAGTGTGAAAGAGCATTAGCAGAAGCTTGTGTTGGTCCAGGGCTAGAGTAACTGGGAGTGCTGCAGATCAGGAAGGATGTGCTCCTGCTGAATGCGTGTAGAAAGTTCCTGTAGCACCCATCTGTACTGTCTCTAGCTTGACAATCAGCCCCAGTACAAAATGTGCTCTGAAAATTCCCACACCCTTTCCCCCTGAAATAGCCTAACATTTAGCAACTCACAACATTTATCAAGCCCTAAAGTTTGCCGAGCTCTGTCACATTTCCTCCCACTTGTAAATGAGAATCTCTCTCCCTCCATTCAAAGGGCTCCTGAGTTGGCTTCCTGGTTAATGTGGCTTTGAGTATCGCCTCTGTAAAGAGAAAAGGAGGACTTGTGGCACCTTAGAGACTAACAAAGTTATTTGAGCATAAGCTTTCGTGAGCTACAGCTCACTTCATCGGATGCATGCAGTGGAAAATACAGTGGGGAGATTTATATACATAGAGAACATGAAACAATGGGTGTTACCATACACACTGTAACAAGAGTGATCAGGTAAGGTGAGCTATTACCAGCAGAAGAGCGGGGGCGGAAAAACAGTGATAATCACGGTGGGCCATTTCCAGCAGTTGACAAAAACATCTGAGGAACAGTGGGGGGGGGGGGGGAATAAACATGGGGAAATAGTTTTACTTTGTGTAATGACCCAACCATTCCCAGTCTTTATTCAAGCCTAAGTTAATTGTATCCAGTTTGCAAATTAATTCTAATTCAGCAGTCTCTTGTTGGAGTCTGTTTTTGAAGTTTTTTTGTTGAAGAATTGCCACTTTTAGGTCTGTAATCGAGTGACCAAAGAGATCGAAGTGTTCTCCGACTGGTTTTTGAATCTGAAACCTCTGTAAAGAACGCACATACCTGGTTTATTAATCCCCAGGACGGCTGCCCTCACCTTCTCCAGGAGGCTTTTTTAACTGGATCTGCTGAAGCTTCCATTGATTTTCAGGTTCTATTAACACGAATCATCCTTTCTGTAAGTGGATTTCTCACAGCTCTTGCTGAATATGACTATAGCAGATTCTCTGCCATCCATCCTGGCCTGGTGGCTGCCAGTAGGGGGCATCCTCTGTGTGTGGAGATGATGCATGGGAGCAGGATTGATAAGTGCCCAGTTAAGAACTGATAAACCTTGGCATTTTCAGAGGGGTTGAGCCTGATTCCAACCTTACTCATGCTGATATAAACCAGGAGTAACTCCCTCAGAGCCAGTGGAGTGTGAACGTGGTGTAAAGGGGGGCGGGAATCAGGTCTGTAGTTCTGATAAGCATCCAACGCTTGTGCTGCTCTGAACTGTTTGGTTCAGGACACTGGGTAGAAATCTTGCATGAACTGACTTTTCATGGAGCTCATTGTTTGTCTGAAGTGAAACCTTTCAGCCTGACAGGCCTTGAAGAGACCAAGGTGCTGTAATTCTCCTCTGGGCAGTACAACCAGGGCACAGTGCCAGGGGTACCATGGGAGAGGGACACCTCTGAAGGGGACAGGGAGGGTGCTAAGGAGGTGTAGGAATGGAGGGAGTGTCTCATATGAGGGAGACATTGCCCTGTTAGCATGAGGGAAGGTCCCATTGGGTGTGATGACCGCAGACCTGTGCGGGGGAAAGGAGGGCCCCATGAGCTTTTGGGAGGGGAGGAAAAGGATGTAGGAGCATAGGCCTGTGCAGGTGGAAGTTTCTCAAGGGTCAGACCTCTGCATGCGGCTCAGGGAGGCTGTTGGGGTAGAAAATAGACCCTGAGGAACCAGTAGCCGGGGTCATAAGCAGGAGGATTCTGAGTAGATGAGTCGCAGAAGGACGAGACAATAGCCCTGCTGAAACTTATTGATGCTTATCTGAGTCAACCTTGAACTCTTGTGAGCATCCCATAACTGGATTCACAGCATTTTTCAAGCACCGGGTCTGCTTTGCTCCAGTTGGAGTCACTGGGAACGGTGGATGCTCAGCATCTCTGAAAATCAGAGCCTTTACCGTGTCTCAGGCTGGGCTCCCAAAAGCCGGGGCACCTGAAACCACTTTGGAAAGTGCTGGTCTGCGTGACTTGCTCAAGGCCTCCCAGTAAGTCAGTGTCAGAGACTGCATTAGAACACAACAGGTCCTGGCCCTCAGGCCTCTGCCCAGCTCACTAGGCCTGGCTGCTCAGGTACCTGGAGGGGAAAATCTCCCTTGTGTTAGAACATCCCTGACTCCAAACAGCAGTGACAAGTCCCAGGGCATCTCCGTTCTGATCAGCAGATTGCTGAGACTACAGCATTTACAGTGGTGTTTAAATGTTAAAAAGTAAATAGTAATTACATCCCGATAAACATTCTAATGTGAAACATTAAATCTGGCAAACTACTGTGGTTATTAGAGATTTAAATGCAGCAAGCTCAGTCAGTCTGCTTGGGAACCTTGTTTGGTTAGCGTCAGCGACAACCCAAAGCATCCCAGCCAGTGTAGAATAGGATTTAAGGGCTCAAAGGTGCCATGTGCAACCCCCAGAAGGTCTATGAAAAAGTCCGTCCAGGCACAATACAAGGGCACTCAATCTAAAAGAGGATGCTGTCTCTTATCTGGCACAAATAGTA
Organism: Chelonia mydas; assembly: GCF_015237465.2. Taxonomy (NCBI): domain Eukaryota; kingdom Metazoa; phylum Chordata; order Testudines; family Cheloniidae; genus Chelonia; species Chelonia mydas. Next base: position 13,208,917 of record NC_051259.2, on the reverse strand, counting down.
GTCCCTCCCAGGACATCTGATCCAGTCCATGATTGAGGGAAACTGTGCAGTGTCCTTGCTAGCCTAGTCCGCATTAGTTGGTCTGGAAACTGGAGATCCCAGAGAGAACCACAGGGTCTGTCTGTGTCCAGCAGCCTCAATAAAGGATTCCCTTTATATTCATTGCAGCTGAGTGCTGTCTGGTCTCTTTTGTGACCAAGCCAAGGTTCCACACACGCAGTGGAATTCCACAGACCGCAGCCCTCAGATGCTCTAAACTCTGGACTCTCCTTCTGTGTCACAAACAAATGTGTCATGTCCAGCTACAGAGGTCAAATGAGAGCAGAGGCCCCTCTAGCTATTGTGCCCTACGAGGCGGGTGCTGCCCTTGTGAAAGAGCCATGAGCATTTCCCTCCCTTTCTGCATCACTCCTGTCTGCAGGACATATTTAGAGTCTGGCCAGAGCAGAGTTGTTTTCCATGTGCAGCACAATAAAAGCACAGGGCATGATTGGTTGCTGATGCCTGGAGTAGAAGGGAGCGGGACAAGATATGGGGCTGTTGAGTTTAGGGACAAAGTATAAGTGAATCTTCCAGCAGTGGGGTTCTGGCCTTTTCTATGCACAATTGCCTAACTATTATGTGTGTCACAAGATGTGGGACCTGATTCTGATCTCATGTATACTGGTATAAATCAGGAGGCACTCCACAGAGGTAATAAGGCTACACTATACAAAGCCAGTCAAAGTGAGATGAGATGGCTACATATAGTAGGCACTTACCTGGCCTTCATTGCCATGGTATCTCGCAACATCCTTGTGAGGTAGGAAAGTGCCCTTATCCCCATTGTACAGATGGGAGACAGAGGCACAGAGAGACACAGGGTATGTCTATGCTACAAGTGAAGGTATAATTCTAGCCTGGGTAGGCATACCTGCACTAGCTTTAATCCAGCTAGCACAGGTAACAACTGCAGTGTAAACATGGCAACTGTTAAGTGGGCTTTCCCGTCACCCCCTCCCCTAGTTCTTTTCATGCAGACAGAAAGCAGAAGACCAGAAGTCTGAAGTGCAGACAATGCGATGTTTATTGGGATTTGTTCCAGACAAGCATATCCATAGCTCTACACACCAGCAGAGTCTGTTTCCAGGTGTTCCATTCCCAGCTCTGACACCACAGAGCCTTGCCTGTGTCCCTGTTCCCCATTCCCACCTGCTCCTCCTTAGCAGGCCCAGATATACCTGCAGTGCACGCCCCCTAGTCACACCCCTTACAATTTATGATCATACTCCATTTTGGAGGGTCGTGAGTCTGGGGTCTTCGTCCCACCTCTTTTGTATCTCATGGGAGGGGTGAGGAGTGAGGTTGTGCTCTGGTCAAGGCCAGGCTTTTCTTTGGCTTTTAGTGTTTCTTGTGCCTCCCCTCACCCTTTGCCCCTCCTAACTGGCTGCTTGACTTTGGCTTGAGAGAGGAGCCAGGCAGCCTCTCAGTGTATGCTCATATATTTACATTCCCACCATACCCAGTAACACTTTAGCTGTGCTCTGTTTTTTCTCTCTTTCTCATTGTACTGACATTCCCATCTGGCTGGGCACAAGCAACACACTGTGTTTTTATCCTTTGTTCACATGCATTAGTATAAGATATAAAAATATCGAGATATAAGAATATCAAAAATCAAACAGACAGACAAGACCCAAAATTCTATCTCAGGCAAAGGTACAGGCCTGAATCCTACACTGTCACTAACACTCCTAATAGCAACGCAGGCTAGTTGCCCAAGTATTAGTCCACTAGGGACGTACTCAGGTTGCTACTATCTCTTCACTGCTGTGGTTACTCATGCAGGATTAAAGCTAGCATGGACAAGCCCCCCCTGCTAAACTACACAGAGCAGCATTGCAGTCATACATAGCCAATATCATACATAGCTCAGCTTTACAGTTACATTTGCCCTCCTGCACCACACACACCCCCCTTAGACACAATACCAGCTGGGGCAGCACACAAAACTAGACTGAGTAAAAACTGAACAATCAACATAGGATTTGGCCCTTCCAGGTTAAATTACTTATCCTGACTATCCCCAAGTGATTTGCTTTACTAGTATGTGTGTAAGTGACAGGGGAGGTGTCTCTGTCTGCTGGGATCTGCCTGTGCATGAGTACGTACTAAGCAGAGGCACTCTAAAAGGTCCCTCACCAAAGGCTCTTAAGCAAAACAAGCAGTCATGGGACAAGAGGGAAGGTTCTCTCATGGATCAGTAACTCGCTAAGAGATAGGAAACAAAGGGTAGGAAGAAATGACAGGTTTTCACAATGGAAAGAGGTAAATAGTGGTGTCCCCCGGGGTCTGTACTAGTCATAAATGATCTGAAAAAAGGGGTAAACAGTGAGGTGGCAAAGTTTCCAGGTGATACGCAATTACTCAAGATAGTTAAGTCCAAAGCAGACTGCGAAGAGCTACAAAAGGATCTCACAAAACTGGGTGACTGGGCAACAAAATGGCAAATTTCAGAGTAGCAGCCGTGTTAGTCTGTATTCACAAAAAGAAAAGGAGGACTTGTGGCACCTTAGAGACTAACCAATTTATTTGAGCATGAGCTTTCGTGAGCTACAGCTCACTTCATCGGATGATGAATGGTGGCAGATGAAATTCAATTTTAATAAATGCAAAGTAAAGCACATTGAAAATATAGTTCCAGCAATACACACAAAATGATGGGGTCTAAATTAGCTGTTACCACTCAAGAAAGAGATTTTGGAGTCATCATGGATAGTTCTCTGAAAACATCCATTCAATGTGCAGCAGCCATCAAAAAAGCAAACAGAATGTTGGAAACCATTCTGGAAAGAGAGAGAAAATAAGACAGAACATATCCTGTATAAATCCATGGTATGCCCACATCTTGAATACGGTGTGCAGTTCTGGTCACCACATCTCAAAAAAGATATATTAGAATATATTAGATAGATATATTAGATCTGGAAAAAGTACAGAGAAGGGCAACAAAAATTATTAGGAATATGGAACAGCTTCTGTATGAGGAAAGATTAGAAAGATTGGGATAGTTCATCTTAGAAAAGAGACGACGAAGGAGGGATATGCTAGAGGTCTATAAAATTATGACTGGTGTGGAGAAAGTGAATAGGGAAGTGTTATTTTCCCCTTCACATAACATAAGAACAGGGGTCACCCAATGAAATTAATAGGCAGCAGGTTTAAAACAAACATAAGGAAGTACTTCTTCACACAACACACAGTCAACCTGTGGAACTCATTGCCAGGGGATTTTGTCAAGACCAAAAGTATAATTGGGTTCAAAAAAGAATTAGAGAAGCTCATGGAGGATAGTTTGGGGGGAGGGATAGCTCAGTGGTTTGAACATTGGCCTGGTAAACCCAGGGTTGTGAGTTCAATCCTTGAGGGGGCCATTTAGGGATCTGGGGTGAAAATTGGGGATTGGTCCTGCTTTGAGCAGGGGGTTGGACTAGATGACCTCATGAGGTCCCTTCCAACCCTGATATTCTATGATTCTATGATAGGTCCATCAACAGCTATTATCCAAGATAGTCAGGGATGCAACCCCACACTCTGGCTGTCCCCAAACCTCTGTCTGCCAGAAGGTGGGACTGAATGACAGGGGATGGATCACTAAATAAATTACCCTGATCGCTTCCTTCCCTATGAAGTGTCTTGGCACTGGCTACTGTCAGAAAACAGGATACTGGGCTAGACGGGTCATTGTTTCTGACCCAGTCTGGCCATTCTTATGTTCTTTAAAGGTTCCTTCTGCCTGAAGCTGCTCTGGGCTCTCCCACCACAGAGGCAGTCTGAGCAAGGCACTGTGGAATGTGAGTGATAGACATTGATCCATCACCAGGGGTCTTAAAATGGAAGTCAAGCTGTTGTGAGAAGAGACCAAGTACTGCAAGACTCTAGCTCATTGGAAAGCATCCAGCGGCCTGCAATGTTTTATTTTTGGAGCCAAACTACAGACCAAGAAGATGCCAAAAGAATGAAAAGGCAGTTGGTCTCCTTTCCCTTGGGAGAAGCTTGGCTTCAGGATGAACACACTGTTGAGAGAGTGGCAGAGACGAAAGTCAAAAATCATCCTATCATCAGCCTGGGTACCTCTACACCCCTTCTCCATCGCGACTCTATACAGTATGGGGACCAATACACTAGATTAAATCAACAGTCCAGCCAACAGTCCAACAGGTGCCTGTGTCAGATGCTTCCTAAAGCTGACAACATTTGTTCAGTGCTAAACCCGGGGGGAGAAAATATTTGCCTCACCCCAGGTGCCAGTAAGTTTCTGCTCATAGCTCTTGTAACTGCATGAGGGAATGTAATTGCAGAGACTGGGACCAACACTGATCTACTTTAAATAGAGGCAATTGCCATGGAAAAGAATGGGAGAAGAGCTTCTGTAACGGAGAATAAGATCTCACCCCATGTTCCTATTTATACAAAGGCCAAAGTCTCTGCTTTGTTACTCCAGTGAAGGCAATGGACTTGCACTGCTGGAGCAGAGAAGAGAGTTTAACCCATAAGTGTCTTAAATCTTATGACTGTATGTGCCTCAATAATATCATGTGGTGGTGAGTCCCACAGGTGAATTGTGCTACATCGTAAAAAGGATGACAGCTCTCCTCAGTTTTGTTATACTGTGGTATCTGAGCACCTAAGAATCATTAACCCCCTTTTACAGAGGAGGAAACCAAGGCACATATTGGGAATTTGCTTTCTCAAGGTCACATGGGGAGTCAGTGGCGGTGCTGGGCATAGAACCCACATCTGCTGACTCCCAATCCCCTGCTCTATCCCCAAGATCATGCTGTTCCTTCTCCCAAAGGAAGGAAAGCTAGGAGGGTCCAAATATAATGGTAAATGTGGAGAGACTGTCTGGAAGGCCTAGAACAGTAAATTTAAATGCTAAACAAATGTTGGGGAAACATGTGTGTGGGGGTGGTTCAGGAATATGGGACTGGAAAAGAGAGTGGACAAATAAAAGGTAAGAAAAGGAAAACTCCAGAACTAAGACATTGAGCTGAAAGGCTCTGCAGCTCCAGGGGCAGCTGGTGATAAATACACTAGGAGAGAGCAAAGTTTGGGACATCACAGAATGACATGAAAGGTAGAAATAGGCCCAGACCCCAAATCATACTGCATACATCAGAGAATCATGGAAGGGGCCAGTTGGTTCCTTTCCCAGCCAGGCTTGGATTGTTCCCTCCCGTTATTATTATCAATATTTTATAAACGATTTGTATTCTGCAGATGTTTTATTAGCAGTATATCCATAACGATTTGTATTCCAGTAGCAGCATATGAAATCAGGGCCCCTCTGTGCTGGGAGCTAGCCAGCTACAGAGCGAGAGACAGCCCCTGCTCTGAAGAGTGGACAAAGGACGGGTTTTCAGCCCCCTTTTCTACCTAGGGAGCTGAGACACAGAGAGATAGAGGGGAAAATGTTCAAATCACTTAGGAGCCCTCGTCCCATTTGTAAACAGGATTTAAGCACCGAACAGCATCAACCCTGTTGGCTTTGAAAAAGACTTTGGCTTGTCAGGACTAGATTCCCAAAGGGGCGTCATCCTGGCTGAACAGAACGGAGAGCAGGCATTTGAGAATTACAGCCCATTGGCAAGGGGGTGGCAGAGGTATCCAATAGATAGGCTGAGGGACGGGGACTCTGGAGAACGGAGGTTTGGTCCTGGCTTTACTGCTCGCCTCCTAGGTTAGCTTTGGCAAGTCACTTCCTCTTTCTGTGCTTTAGTTTCCCTGGCAGTAAAATGAGCTCCTTGTGAAGTGCTCTGAGCTCTGCTGACTGAATGGGCTAGATGAAAGCCGAGTGTTTTTATTATAACGTACCTGGGGTTTATTTTAGCATGGATGGTGCCACCCTACAAGGTCGATGTTATTGATGGGATCGTGGGATCTGTCACAAAGAGCACCTGTGCTCCAAGCTAGCATGAGCCAGGACAGCTCTACAAACTTCACCTTTGGCACCATGTCCTGGCAGTTAACAAAAGTGATCTTTTAATGCTGGTGACACTGAAAGCACGTAGCAACTCAGCTTTTGAACTCTATTTCGCAGTGAGGTATGTAAGTGTGAGGTCCATTGATCGGGTCTGCCAAGGTCCTGTTCAGTATGCACTGGGCTCTGCATTTAATCTAGGACAGATATTCCAAGTCAGAGTCTCGGGACCTACTCCAGCCCTTTTGCACACAAAGGGGATGGGATCTGGCCCTCACTCTCCTGCTGCAGGTACGTCTGGATGGGGGAATCACCAGCGAGATACAGGTGGCATAGATGGCTCCTACACCACCTCCCTGTAGTCTCTGCAACATGAGGAGTGTAGAGTAGGGAGAGGTTGAGTAACTGGAGCACAGTGTGCGCCAGCTAGTGGAGGGTCCCTTCACGCAAGTTAAAGCTGCGCTAACTGCTCCAGACCAGAGCTTCAGAGAGCTCTCTGCTCTGCCACACACTATCTGGGTGACTCTGGGCAAGTCACTTCGTCCTAGAGTCACAAAGAAGCTGAGGCGTGGGGATGCTGAGCATCTCCACGCCTAACTTAGGTGCCTACAAAATCACTGGGATTCACAGAGGCTGATATTGGGGCCCAGGCTCCCCGTACAAGGAATGGGGAGAGATGGTGCCTCCGAACAGGATTCACAAAAGCCAGCATGCTAGATGGCTCCTCTCTTAACATGGCCCATGGGAGGTGCCATGCTGAGGGGGGTGCACTAAGCCCTGCCCCCATGGGGATTTCAGCATTTAGGTCAAGGCTGCAGCAGCTCCTTGGTGCTTGGGATCCTGTCTTGGGATTAGGCACAAGAAGCTAGGGAGAAAGGGGCAGAAAGGCCTTCTCTCGTTACTTTTAGCCCAGTGAGGAAGGTATTCAGCTGGAGGTAGGAGACTCCCAGTTCAAGACCCCCTTCTGCCTAAAGTGGGGTGGGGAGAAAGAAGGGATTTGAAGAGGGAATCTGTTCCTTTGGGCCCCACACTACAAGAAGGATGTGGATAAATTGGAGAGAGTCCAGCGAAGGGCAACAAAAATGATTAGGGGTCTAGAGCACATGACTTATGAGGAGAGGCTGAGGGAGCTGGGATTGTTTAGTCTGCAGAAGAGAAGAATGAGGGGGGATTTGATAGCTGCTTTCAGCTACCTGAAAGGGGGTTCCAAAGAGGATGGCTCTAGACTGTTCTCAATGGTAGCAGATGACAGAACGAGGAGTAATGGTCTCAAGTTGCAATGGGGGAGGTTTAGATTGGATATTAGGAAAAACTTTTTCACTAGGAGGGTGGTGAAACACTGGAATGCGTTACCTAGGGAGGTGGTAGAATCTCCTTCCTTAGAGGTTTTTAAGGTCAGGCTTGACAAAGCCCTGGCTGGGATGATTTAACTGGGAATTGGTCCTGCTTCGAGCAGGGGGTTGGACTAGATGACCTTCTGGGGTCCCTTCCAACCCTGATATTCTATGATTCTATGATTCTATGATTCTTTGCAGGTAAGTGCCCTAGCCATGGGCTATGGCAGTAGTTCTCAACCAGAGGTATGTGTACCCCTGGGGATACTCAGAGGTCTTCCAGCATCAACTCATCCAGATATTTGCCTAGTTTTACAATAGGCTACGTAAAAAGCACCAGCGAAGTCAGTGCAAACTAAAATTCCATACAGAGAATGACTGGATTATACTGCTCTGTATACTATACCTGAAATAGAAGTCTAATATTCCAATTGATTTATTTCATAATTACATGGTAAAAACGAGAAAGTCAGCAACAATGTACTGTGACGCTTTTGAATTTTTAAGTCTGATTTTTGTAAGCAAGTCTTTTTAAGTGAGGTGAAACTTTGGGGTACACCAGACAAATCAGACTCCTGAAAGGGATACAGTAGTCTGGAAAGGCCGAGAACCACTGAGCAATAGGATACTCTGTGGTATCCCTCACTCTCTCCTATTGAAGCTGTTCCACTATGGATAACGAATCCAGAGCAAGAAAGACTGTGAGTGTGTGCACACATGAGAAGGACTCTGTATCCTTGTGGTTAGAGCACTCACGTGGGCATTTGGAGACAGAACAGCTTAACACGCTTAGACGCCTAGAGGTTTGGGAGGCAGCTGAGCAGGGAGGGTTGTGAATCCCAGTGGGGCTGATTCTGGGATTTAGGTGTCTAAAGTGTCAGGTAGGTGCCTACGTCCTTTTGTGAATCTAGCCCTTAGTCTCTCTGTGCCTCAGTTTCCCATGTTTAAAATGGAAAGGATATCACTTCCCTACCTCACAAGGGTACTCGGAGGATAATTAGATTGTGAGCAGCTCACATACTAGGGTAATGGGGTCCATAGAAGCACCTAGGATAGCTAACTAGCTCCGTTAAACTGGCCTTCTGTGAGGGGACATTGCCTTATTTGGTTGTTCCAAAATCCCGGTGGAGTCTGGCAGGGAGTTTCGCAGGACATTCCAATGTTAGGTGAGTTCCTCCTGCGCATGCCAGAGCCTCTCCCTCTCTTTCCAGCTCAGCCCAGGCTCCTTGTTTCCTTTCGTGTCTTTCCTGGAGATCTCAGGCAGTCCAGAGATTCCGTTCAGGGGAGCCAAATGCTCAGGTTTTGCCGTATTCAAACATCCTTGCTGAGAAAGATCTAGGCTCTCATCCTAGGCTATATCCTAAAGTCCTAATTCGGATTTTATTTTCAGCAAAACTCCCGTTCGTTTTGATGGCATGAGGCCAGAATAAAAACCCAACTAAAGGCCTCAGGATGTGACCTAGGATTCCCAGTTCTTTTTGCCTCTGTTCAGCCTGGAACAGCCTTCCTGGTGTTATTTTAGCCCTTCCGTGGCTACTCCGGCATGTGGTAGAGGGAGAAGATCTGCCGCTGATAATACAATCCCTGCCTGCCATGTCCCTTTGCCCTTGCCCATCCGAGCTGGGGCTGGTTGAAGAGATGCTGATTACAGGCAATGTTCGAGTGCTCTGCACTGACTGACCTCAGCGACCTCCTCCGTTACCAAGCCTCCAGCCTACGGAGACTAAAAGAAAGGGCCTGGCCAAGTGGCTTTGGACTACAGTGAAAGCCAAGCAGCCCCTTCAGAGTGGGACCGGCAGCAATCCCGACCAATCCAATATGTCACTGGCTCTTGATTGAGACAGGACTGCTGGGCTATTGATCTCCACTCAGGCTCAGACCACGGCAACAGCTAATAGACTGTTTAGCAGAAGTCCAAGGTCTTGCTTCATCCCCGTCAGGAGGGAGAGAAGAGAATTCTCAGCGTCTTTGAAGAATCTTTTTATTTCTGCTCAAGCTGTGCACCAGCAGTAAGGCAGAGCTTTGGGGAGATTTGCAAGGGGGAATATTTTTGGGGGGCTCCCTCCCCGTCCATCCCGCACTGTACCCATCCCAGGATCAGAGCCGGCCTGTGGTAGCAGGAGACTGCTAGCTTTCCCTTGGACACCGCAGAAGGATGCCAGGGGCATGCACCATGCTGCACTGACAGCAGGAAGCTGTACTGGCCACCGCAAACCTGCTGCCAAAAGCGTGAGGGAAATACAACCTATCAGTGCCCCTCCCACTCCCTCAGAGGCTGAAGAGGGGGGAGCACATTCCTGAAGTGCCCTGAAGGAGGGGGCTCCTCACCCTGCTTCCCTAAAGGAATCTTATTGTGCGTGGTACAGACCCCATGCTGTCCCAGCCACTACAGGGTTAACAGGGAGCCGAGCTGCCTCCCAGCTGGGGCTGATTGGTGGCCATGCAGCAGCTGGGGAGATCAAAAGGCTACTGGTCATAAGGGAGGGGTGGCTGCCAGGGAGGCTGATGACCCCTAAGAGCAGGGGGTCTTTAGCAATGGACTGGTGGGAAGCTGCCCAGGTAGCTAGACCTCCAGAGGAAGAGGATCATGGAGCAGAATCTGGGGAACAGCCTACAGAAGAGGTGTGGTAGGAAACCAATTCTGACTGCTTCATGCAGGGTCCCTGAGCTGCAGCCCAGAGCAGTGTGTGGGCCTGGGTTCCCCTAACACCCCCAGCAGTGGGGCTGATAAAGCCTGTGGAGCAAAGGGGTCTGATCCCCAGGAAGCTGGAAACTGTTGACCCTTCACTAGGGTTACTGACTTCCAAACTTTTTGATGCTCTGAGAGGGGGCAGATACTACAACCAACCTGGAGGGCCAAGTCCTAGCAACCAGATATGGGGCTAAATGGCAATTGCCTGAACAAAAGGGAAACTGAGGCAGGTGACATAAGACCTGTTCCTCTGTGGGGGTGGGGGTTGGCAGTAGCTGAAAGCAGTCCTGGACAAATCTGAAGAGAGGCAGGTGCTTTCTTGGCTTGTGAAGAGAGAATGGGTTGCTGGGAAGAGATTGGACAGGCCAGGCTGCTTGGATGCAGGTGGCTGGCTGGTGTTAGTCAGGTCTGTGTGGGAAGAGATTCTCTCAGCCCACTTGCCCATCTTTGATCACTGCTATGGATTGTACCTGGGGTGCTGTTGTAAACTACTAATCAGAGCTGTGTGACTAACTGACTTTTCAGTTTAGCGGATGAAACAAAACAATTAGAGGGAGGGGATTGTTTCAGGTCAGCCCAGAACAAAACTATCTTGATTTTTTGGTTTGCTGGAAAAAAGTTTTTTGTCTTGGGTTTAACAAAACATTTAGTTCAACCTAAAATGAAATGCTTCATTCTGAGAGTTTTGACTTTAAAAAAACCTAATAACATGGAAGCAAAATCTGAAACAAGAAGTCATTTTGATTCAAAAACATGAATGTCAAAACAAAATGGGGGGGGGGGCGATTTGATTGGCTGTCTGTGGGGGGTTGCCCAAAACAAGTTGGTTAATTTGTTGCAATTTCACAAAATGTTTTGTTTAACCTGAATATTTTTTTTTTTTGGTGGCAAAAGATTTCCCCAAGCTGTCCTAATAAGCCCTACTGTAGGTTGTCAACAGCGTCTGAACTCATGACTTCTCAGCACTGCAGTACAGACTCGGGGAGTACCTTCCTTAGGTGGCAACGGTAGTAGATTGTTATCTTTTATCTGTACCAGCCACTAGATGGGAGTAGGGCATGCATTTGTCAAATGTGTTACATTGTCAGAAACCCATCTCCAGGGAACAGGGCTAATCCTCCTGGTTCTTTCTTTTGCTGCAACACCCTGCCAGAAGAGCTGCAGGTGTGCCCCAAGAAAATCCAAGCTGCTCCTTCCCCACTGGATAATTCAAGGCATCTAACTGGTCTGAGCATGACAAAGGGCCCCCATTAACCTCTTTCACAGAGACCTGCTCCATGAAGGGAGGCAAGTACATAGCCACAGATGCTCTCCTAATGAAGTCTGACTTCGCTTGCTTCTGCTCCTCACTTGCACAGCATTAAACCAGCCCTTTGTCCCAAGCCAAGCACCTGCTGTACTGAAGGCTAATCTCCATCCTGTGTATTCTTGTATGTGCCAGTGCTCAGGAGGCTGTGGCTATAGGATAAACCCAATTGGGTAGGGGCAGGTGTAGATCATTCACTGTGAAGGGATAACCTCTCTCCTCCTCTCACGCTGCTATTAGAAGAGGACTTTCATCCCCAGAGCAACATCACAACCATTGTGGGTTTAGCTAGCAGCCTTCACCAGGAAATGGAAAGGATCTCACAGAGCTATATATATATAAATAATTAAACTGATACATACACCTGGATCACCTCTTCTGCCAGTGGGATTCAACCACCTCTGGGCTGAGCTGCAAAAAGGTGTTTAACAGCCACAACGCACAAGAGAAAACCCACTCCTCAGAGCAGCAGCTTTTAAGGTCACTTTGTGACTCAGATCAACAACCCTGTACCCTACAGCTCTCCAGCCTTCTGCAGAATAGGTAGGGATCTGGAGGCTCCCAGCTCTCTCCTAGGAAATGAAGGAGCAACGCTGTAAGGCCAAGAAACACTGAAGGTCTTGGTGTTGCTTCCCCATGCTTTGATTCTCCTCTTTTTGGCTACTGCTTCTGCACATGGGGATGGTAGAATGGCCAGGATGGATCAGACCAGTGCACCAGAAGTCCAGCCTTCTGTTCCCAATAGCTGCCAGTGCCACTGCTTCAGAGGAATTATAAAGCCCCCACAATGGACACACATAATCTGCCCACTGGGCATATTTTTTCCTAACCCCCTATCTGGCTTTGTTGGCTTATGCCTTGAGATATAACCATTATATTCAGGGTCCGATTAAGGCATAGGCACTATAGGACTGAACCTACAGACCCAACTCCTCGAATCAAAGTTGAGATCAGAAACTCCACTTCTATTTTAAAAAAAAAAATTTCTAGCCCTCCTGAAAACCTGCCCCAAGCATAGCTGAAATCTGCCTGTGTTTGCAGAGAGCCTGAAACAACCATTCTGACAGTTGTGAACTGCTCCATTTATCTTAACCCTGCCATCCTAAGGAGAGGTGGGGCTATGGTGCAGGGGAGGGGCCAGAGTAGGTGGGCTGGGGAGTGCTCAGGACCTGGATTACTTGAAGTCTGTGCTGTCAATATCTCTTATCAGTGTGTACTCTACCTAATGTAGTCTTTCGTTTCTACTCACTGTCTGGTCCCTAGAGGCTTTCCCTTCCAGCCAAGCTGTGGATCCAGTCCATTTCCTCGGCACTAAATTATAAAATGGGTCAAATTTACAGCTCTCACTGCGCAGCTAATGTTCAAAGGAGCCCAAGCCGCTGCCACATGGAAGATTCTTAATTGCACAAAAAGCACAATGGGTGGAGAGAATCAAAGTAAAAAACAATGAAGAGTAAAATGAAAAAAGTGTAATTTGCATAATAAATTTCTGAATATTTCATGCAAATTGGAGTGTAAAAATAGTACAGTTACTGAGAGCAGAGTAGCCTTGGGACTTTGTGTTCCCCAGCCCAGTTCTGCAGAGAGCACCCAGGCTGTGAAATTGCCTGCTGTGTAGCTAGCTGCAATGTGGGCAGTGAGACTATCCCTTTGGCAACTCGCACTAACGGCTCTGTTAGGGCATCCACTGGACAACAGTGCTGGGCAATGGCCCGTAGACTTGATGGGATAATTTGGTTTGGAGGCTTTTCTGGACTCTAGTCCAGAGATGAATCCAAAATGCGGAGCCTGGATCCAAATTCCAACATTTGGACTCTAGACTGGGCTGGATGCAAGCAGCCCTGAAAATGAAGGTGTTTGCAGTCCTGAACCCAGCTCTAGTTATTCTTACTTTGTTAGAGTAGTGTCTGCGATGTGCCGTTCGCTGTCCAAACACGCAGGAAGGACGCTTCCTGCTCTAAGGAGCTGTCTATCTGAGGACAGACAAGTTGATGTTATCTAAACTTCTTGAGTCTGCAACACTGGGCTGGAGATATCACAAGAACTTCTTTTTGTGGGTGATCCCCCAGCATTTCCTGCTTCTGGTTGAGGCTGAGCAGACTCAGACCCACATGTAGCAACCATCCCCCTTTTAACCCCACCCATGATATCCTCAAATACTGGGTGTCAAGGCTGACTTCCCCACTCTGGCACTTGGAGTACAGAAGGTGGGGGCCCACAAGGATTCTAAAAATTAATACTGGCTACTCCAGGCTTATATTAAACTCCCACGGTTACAGCTTTTTTTCTGACCTCGATAGATGCTGCCGCCACCCAAGTGCAGAACCCCTTTGAGAACCCAGGAAGGCACACTTGGGAATTCCTTCCTGCGGGGTACCCTCAAGCCCTTTCACCCCCCTCTAGGGAAGAGCTGAGAAAGAAAACAAAGGAAACCAGGTTCCGCATTCTTTATAATTAAAGATCATATGCACAAACCTTTTAGGACACAACTCCAATCCTGTTTAAAAAAAGAAAATAATCTGGAACTTAGGCTTTTTGCTAGGTTTTTAAAAAAACAATTACAAGGATTAAACATCAAGATAGCTTCTTGAGGTCCATTTTAAAGGTTACAAGCAAAACAAAAAGAAAAGGGAGTACTTGTGGCACCTTAGAGACTAACAAATTTGAGCATGAGCTTTCGTGAGCTACAGCTCACTTCATTGGATGCATCCAATGAAGTGAGCTGTAGCTCACGAAAGCTCATGCTCAAATTTGTTAGTCTCTAAGGTGCCACAAGTACTCCCTTTTCTTTTTGCAAATACAGACTAACATGGCTGTTACTCTGAAACCAAGCAAAACAAAGGCAGCTGGGATTAGCACAGAGGCGTTCACAAGCCATAAAGAAATAAAAATATACCTAATTGCATCTTCCTAGACATTTCCTGATCTACTTACATATGCGGGGTTTCAAACGAGTAGTTTCTAAGTATGATCTGGTGGGTTTTTTTTTCCATACCTGGCCCAAAGCTTTTTACAGCATAGTTCCAGCCCTGTCTCTGCTCTCCAGGAGAACAACACAGACAGACAAAGGGGAAGTTTTTTTTTCCCAATTTTAAAAAGTTCTAGCCTTCCCATTGGCCCTTTTGGTCAGGTGCCCACTCCCTTCCTTTTACCTATGCAGGGAGACTTTTTTACCCTTTACAGGTAAAGCAAGTGGAGAACAACTGCCGAGAGAGATTTATAGCTGGCTGGGTGCCCATAAAAGGGAGCTACCTCCCCACTCCTTTCATTTATCATATTGGGCACCTTAGTTGGGAAGAAACTGGGACTCAAAGGCCCAAGTGTTTTGAAACATGGATTCTCACCATTTAAAAGGACAAATTCTGCCTCTCTTCACAGCACTATACCTGTTATCTGCATACCCCTGTATACCCACACGAGCACATGCCACCCAAGGGGTGGCAGGTGCCCAGGGGCCACAGATGCATGGGGCAGAAGGCAGCATATGTGAAAATGCATGGATCACACCCCTTCACTCTCCTCTCTCCTCCAGACACCCTTCATGGGCTGCAGAATATACCTGTGGGTCGGGAGGAGCCACGCCTGGGAAGCAAAAACTCATCCCTGTGATTCCCCCAGCAGGAGGCACTCTTGTGAGATGACCCTGAGGTCAGGATCTGGGCCATAAAACAGAAAATTGTGGTGATGGTGGGACAGGGATAGAGGGGGCCCTGGGACACAATGGACAGGCTTTGAGGTCCTCACAGATGGGCTCTTCTACAATAGACCAAATCCCTCCTGAACTCAGGCAGGGCAAGGGAGATTTTTCAAAGGCTCAGATGGGAGTTTAGCGTCCAAATCCCACTGCCTTCCAAGGAGAGTTTGTTTGGTTCCTCCCAGGGAAACTTCCCCGTTCACTTCATTGGAACGAATCACATGCTTAAAATTAAACGGATGTTCAAGTGCTTTGCGGCATTTTGAGGCACAACCGCAAAGCCCACGGGACTGCTTCACAGCACTGCACCTGGTAGTAAGACTGTCCAGGGCAGTGTCTGTGGTTCTCCACAGTGCAATCAGCAGGCTCCCCCGATATCTCCTGCAATTTTTAGGGCCTTAAGGGAACTTTGGAGGATAGCTTTAAAATTAGCGGCAATACCATGAGCTTCGCGCTGCCTCTCTGGCACTCGCTGCGCAGTCTTCCGCCCCGATTGGTGAGCTGTTAAAGCAGGATGCCGACTGCCCCTGTCAGAAGCAACACTTCCCTCTCCACCAAGATGGCTGCTGACGACAGCAGGAAGGAGAAGGCATGCTGTTTTTAATGGAAAAGTGTTCACCTCGGATCCGTTCAGCTCATTGCATGAAGTGCCCCTCTTTTTGGCATTGCTGCAGCCTGTTAAGATAATTAAGTTCCACTCGACGGTGTTCCTGGGACAGGAGGAAAAAAAAGAAATGAGGACAGGGACTGAACAGAGGCAGTCTTAAAAATAAAACAAATTGGCTTTTACCAGTTGAGACTTACAGGACATATTTCTTCCCCTGCTTGGAACCACAGCTAGGGATGGAGCTGGGCCCAAACCAAATGCTGTGGCTTGAGATGATTGTATTATTATATATATATTACAATAGCACTCGGGGCCTCAACGGAGATCAAGGTCCCACTGTGCTTAGAACAGTACAGACACTGTGTCCCTGCCCTGCCCACTCTAAATAAAGTGAGTAACAAAAGCAACATGACTTACCTGTGGTCACACAGCAGGTCAATGGCAGAATACCTATGTAAGGTTCATATCTGGCCTCTGGCCCTGTCGTATCTGAGCACCTCCAGTCTTTAGCCTAGTTATCCCCACAACACCCCTGGGCAATAGGACAATTGCACAGATGGGGAACCGAGAGACAGCAAGACTAACTGATTTGTGGCAGAGTAGAAATGGAACCCAGGGCTCCTGGAGCCCAGGTGAGGGCCCTAAAGACTAAAGCCCACCTCTTCTAACTCCCAGTCCAGTGCCTAGGGTGACCAGACAGCAAGGGTAAAAAATCAGGATGGGGGTGGGGGGTAATCGGTAAGAGAGTCCCCAAAATCGGGACTGTCCCTATAAAATCGGGACATCTGGTCACCCTACCAGTACCCCATCCATTAGGCCCCTCTGCCTCTTAAATCGACCACTGAGTTTTTGCCTCTGGTACTTGCCATGTGAAAAGCTGCAGCTTGTCACATCGCTTGGCCTACTCCCACCTTGCAATCACGTTGCAGCCAACGTTTTCCTGGAAATTCTATCAAGTTTGATTAAACCAATATTGGAATCACGGTATTTAAAGCTAGAGGGGGGAGAATGCCCCTCAGACTGGAAGCTTGAATTTGGATCGAAGTTCTGAACACGCCAAAGTCTGAGGATGTTTGGACCTGGTGGCTTTGCTTAAGCCCATTGTATTGTAGAAGAATGCTACATAGCTCCTACATGGGACTTTTCGTGCACCGATCTCAAATTGCCTTACACAGGACATTACAAAACCATTGCCCCCATTTTGCAAAGCGGGAAACTGAGTTACAAGGAGGTGAATTCACTTCCACAACACCAGATTAGCAGCAGAGTGGGGATAAGGACACCATGACCCCCAACAACCCGGCTAGCACCCTGGGCACTGGATCATGCTGCTCAAATGAAACATCTGTCCCCAATCGAGGAGTGTTTGTAGCTGGGATTCTGTGTCAGGCCCATCTTTGAGGTTCTGCTCCCACTTCCGTTGAAACAAACCCAGCTCCGTTTGGGCCAGTGAGAGGGTTAAATTCCTGACTTAGATGGTAACTAGATCCTCACTTTTCCTGCAGTTTAACAAAGCCATCTGAGGCCCTATGGAGCAAACATTTTCCCTTTTAATGACACTGTAAAAAATTAAGAGGAGACCTGTCTCCAGCAAACATTAAACAAAAGAGAGAGATTACACTGGTGATAAGAGCAATTTGATCTCTCATGCACAGTTTGTGTGAGGCAGTGCAGGGAAGGCCGCTATAATGTTTGCATTGACGTGACAGGTGTAGGTCAAGGAAGTCGATTCCTCTCCCCTCGCCTTATCACCGCCAAACAGCCATTCTGCACGTGAAGTAGCCCAGGAAAGAAAACAAATGATCTTTTATTTGTTGCAAGGTCTGGATGGTGGTGAGACGGGGAGCAAAATCTTTGGCTGCTTTTTGGAAGCATGATAGCCAGCAATGGAGAAGGGAGTCCAGTGTGTGCTGATCAGACAATAAGGACAGCAGCAGCATTGTTTATGCCTCTTGGGCCCAGATGTTTAAAGGCATTTAGGGGTTGGTTTGTTCAGGATTGCAAGGCCTGATAGTGGGGAGTTAGGGGTCAAGGCAAGCCTGAAAATTTCACAAAGTCCCATTGTTTGAAAGGGACTCAGGCCCAGATCCTCAAAGGTATTCAGATGCCTAAATCCCATTGGTTTCCAATAACATTGAAAGTGCCCACGTCACTTTTGAAACTGGGATGTAGCCCTCTGTGGCTATGTCTACACCACAGCAAAAGACCCCCATGCAGCGAGTCTCGGAGCCTGGGCCAATTGCCTCAGACTTGCAGTGCGGGGCTAAAAACAGCAGTAAAGACATTCGGGCTCAGGCTGGATCCAAGGCTCTGAAACCTGGCAATCTGGGAGGCTCTCAGAGCTCATGTCTGAATGTCTCCACTGCTATTTTCAGCCCCGCAGCACAAGCCCTGTGGGCCCGAGTCAGTTGACTGGCTCTGAGACTCCCTGCGACAGGGGGATTTGCTGTGTAGACATACCCTAAGTCACTTAGGGCAAGATTTTCAAAGAGAGTTAGGTGCCTCATGAGATTTTCAAGAGTGCCGAGGAGCCCAGGTACATCTTCAGGTGCCCTTTGAAAATTGGGGCCTTCGGCTTTGCAAAACTGAGCAGAGCCACAACTCAACGTCTTTACAAATCAGCAGAGCAATCGTGGGGACTGAGGAGAGGCTGCCCTTCCATCCCAGCCTTCAAGCTGGGACCAGAACCAAGCAGCTTTAACAGCTGCCAGTCTCCTCTGGAGTAAGCAGCAGGAGTCGGAAAGGGAAAAGCTCTAGCTGGCTAATCCAGCCTCTGGCTCTGATCTGCCTTCCCCCGCTCCCTTTTGCTGCTGTAATTCTTGATCCAGGCTAAGTGCCCAATCCAGATGCTGGCTTCCATGCTGCTAGCTTGCCAACCTTGCTTTGTCTTCCAGGCACTGAAGGAGAAGCTAAAGCCAAGCCTGAATGTTCCCCCAACAGCTAGGCCTTGCCCTCGTATGCCCCCCCCCCAAGTGTGCACATCCGGCTTGCCGGGAGCTGGCATACATTACTGCAAAGTGGCTGCTGGGGCCCACTGGGTCAGGCCTGCATGACACACCTCAACGTTTCCAGGAACCACCACGCTCTCTCTGTCACTCTTACTGAGAGCTGCCAGCTCAGCGGTTAGAAGGTATTGACCCACTGGCTAAATCAAATCTGCGAGGGGCAAGCTCATCCTGATGCCACTGAGCTGGCGCCAGCACAGCCATGCCACGCTCAGCAGAATGGAAATCTGCCCTGACAGGAGACAGCGAAAGCAGCAACCACAGCCCCTGCCAAGAGAACATGTTAGAATCAAATGGTTTGCTCAAAACTTTACATTTCTTTCAACCCCCCCAATCCAGCCCTTATGTCCAGTCTCTCCATACTGCCTGTCTCCAGTGCTGGGTACCGATTGCTAAGGCAGCTGTGGTCCGCAGCAGCCTCCTCTCCACAGCCACCTTCTGCTCCTGCCTCTCATTTTTGTTTGGGGGGGCCAAGTAGGGTCTGGTGCTTAAGTGCATAGGAAATAGGAGATGTGGGTTCTTCTCTCTGCCACATGGGCAAGCCCCTTTGTAAAGCTCGTCGATACTGAGGAATGAAATGCAATCAGCGAGATTATTAATATTTGGAAAGCACTTTGAGAGCATCAGACGGCAGGTACTGTGAAGCACTACTGCCTGATACCACAGTGATGGGCTCCTGAGTAGTCTTGAGGTAGATTAGACTGGATAGACAATATCTAGATGTGGTAGAAATACACAGGGAGATAGCTAGATCCCCAAGGATGAAAGCCATGTTAGAAACTCCAGGGTAACCAGGCAGCTAGATAGGCATATTAGACATTCATGGGTGGGTGGATAGACAGATAAGAGGTGTGTATGGGGATAGAGAATAAGTGTTTATGTGAAAACATCACATTTCAGGCTGAGAAGTTGTGGCCATGACCACAAACACTGGATTGGGGCATCATTGAATCACAGACATCAGATGAATAATGAATACACGATATGCCCTTCCCCATATACACACAGATTCCCCCAGTAAATCAGCAGTGATGGGGAAGAAGACTCAGGCAGGAGCTGAGAGCCTGTCCCACCTGGCTGTTCTAATGTTTCAGTGCATGGCAGGGCTCCTTTGAAAGGAAAGAGGAGATGCCTTGAATGCGTTTTTCAGAATAAATAAATCCCTTTCCTTGGTCCCTAATTAAATACACAGGGGCGAGTGTGAGCACTGGTTGATTGCCTGGAAGCTTTTCTGCTTTGTAACAGGCTGGCCTGCTGTTTTACAGCTAATTAGACAGCCTGGGATTGTCCTTTTGCCAAAAGGCAGCTCAGGTGTTCAGATCTAGGGGCTTATGAAAGTGCTGAGCTTCAAAGCACCGCACTCAGCAAAAGCTGCAGACCGGTTTGCCTGTCCAAATCTGGCATTTCCTTGTCTACAATCCAGACAGCAGTGCGCAAAACAAAAGGTTTCACTGGGCAGGGAGGCCAGCCATCAACAGGTGGGAACCGGCCATCACCAGGTGGGAACCAGCCCCCACCCCTTGCCTTTGAAATGGTAGCCACACAAGGGAGGAAGAATGACCACACATGCTAACCTGTGTGACACAGACCTCAGGATGGGGCCAGCACAACTACCTATCCCTTCTCCCATTCCCTCCCCAGAGAGGGTGGCCGCTCCCCTGAGAATGTGAGAGACCTGGGTTCAAGTCCCTGATCCAAATCAGCTGCAGTGTAGGTGTCCTAGTCTACCAATAACCCTGTGGTTAAGTCACTTCTCCTGATTGTGGCAAACCCTAGTTTGAATCCCTGATTGGGAATAGATGCTAGAGCTAATGTCTCCCAGTTTATGGGCTACAGGGGTGCTCTCTTTTTTCTTTTCCTGTGAGTAAAGGCTGAGCTGTCTTAAGCTCCTAACTCCAGGAGAGGATTCACAGCTGAGAACCCTGAGCTGAGATAGGCACCTCCCTCTGGCTTGGCCCTGGGTGCCTGACTGACCAGTTGTAGGCAGTGTTGGTCCCAGGAGATTAGAGAGACAAGGTGGGTGAGGTCATATATTTTACTGGACCAACTTCTGTTGGTGAGAGACAGATGCTGTGACGCTGGCACTACCTTTCCCAGACCTGATGAAGATCTCTGTGTGGCTTGAAAGCTTGTCTCCCTTTCCAACAGAAGTATGTCCAATAAAAGATATTCCCTCCCCCACCTTATCTCTCCAGATCAGTTGTAGGCCGTGTTGTTGTAGCCGTGTCGGTCCCAGCAGATTAGAGTGGTGAGGTGGGTGAGGTCATGGCTTTTACTGGACCAGATCATAGAACATAGAATCATAGAAGATTAGGGTTGGAAGAGACCTCAGGAGGTCATCTAGTCCAACCCCCTGCTCAAAGCAGGGTCAACACCAACTAAATCATCCCAGCCAGGACTTTGTCAAACCGGGCCTTAAAAATCTTTGACGGAGATTGCACCACCTCCCTAAGTAACCTATTCCAGTGCTTCACGA
The DNA here is from genome assembly GCF_015237465.2 of Chelonia mydas. Taxonomy (NCBI): domain Eukaryota; kingdom Metazoa; phylum Chordata; order Testudines; family Cheloniidae; genus Chelonia; species Chelonia mydas. Next base: position 13,187,841 of record NC_051259.2, on the reverse strand, counting down.
CCCTCCTAGTGAAAGTTTTTCCTAATATCCAACCTAGACCTCCCCCACTGCAACTTGAGACCTTTATTCCTTGTTCTGTCACCTGCCACCACTGTGAACAGCCGAGCTCCATCTTCTTTGGAACCCCCCTTCAGGTAGTTGAAGGCTGCTATCAAATCCCCCCTCACTCTTCTCTTCTGCAGACTAAATAACCCCAGTTTCCTCAGCCTCTCCTTATAAGTCATGTGCCCCCGCCCCCTAATCATTTTTTTTGCCCTCCCCTGTACTCTCTCCAGTTTGTCCACATCCCTTCTATAATGGGGGGACCAAAATTGGACACAATACTCCAGGTGTGGCCTCACCAGTGCCGATCAGATCAGTGGGAGTTAGGCACCCAAGTCCCATCGTGGATCTGACCCCTGCCCCATTGCTCGTGATTTCACTCCTGGCTAGCTTAGGTGGCTCCCTGCTCAGCTAGCCAGCTCCTGAGGAGCCCTTCTTTAGGTTCTGACCTTGCCCTTCTTTAGGTTCCAACCTTAACGCAGGGCTGTGAATTGCTCTAGGCAGCAGGGTGCCTAGGAATTCGGCATTGCAACCCCTAAATCCCCTTTGTGAATCTAGCCAGATTCCCTGTGTAACCCCCCGTGTGCCCCATCAGCAAAATGGGGCTAATGAGACATCCTTACCTAGCAGGGCTGTTGTGAAATAAATGCGTGGATGACTGCAAGGTGCTCAGATACTACAAGCAGAAGCTAGATGAGGTGACTCCATTTGTCTTATTTATTATTATTACAGTGGCACGCAGAGGCCCTAAACAAAATCAGGGGCCCATTGCTCATACACCTCGTGACAGTCCCTGTCCTGAAGAGTTTACTCTCTACATGGACAACACTGACAAATGGTGGGAGGGGAAAACAAAGCCCAAGGTCACCAGCATTGCCAGGAACAGAACCCAGCTCACCTGAACCCCCCTGCAGCTTCTAGATCTCCATGCCGCCTGTCTGCCAGTGTCTGTTCTCAAGGGTTTCCCAAAGAGTTTGGACAATCAATTTCCACTCTCTGGGCCGTTTGCAACTTTTTCCTTTGACTTGACTTGGTTCACGCTTTGTGGCTGGTCACCTGTATCCCAGAGTATTGCTTCCGCTCCCTGATTGGATGGCTGAACAAGTAACTGTGGAATGGTGGTCAATGGCACGTCATTCGGGCCAGTTCCTGGGCATTCACATGGCATGACCTGGCAAAGTGCATGAGGGCGGAATCATGAAGAAGCCTGGCCTCTGCAGGATGGGACACTGCCTGCCACACGACACAGACACTGCTAAGGTCTCCGTCCCTGCTGCATGCCCTGGGGGGTGCTGCTCATACTCAAGCTTAGCTGGAATGTGTGTCTGGGAGGCTGGAAGGAAAGCCAAGGTACCTGGTGAAATACAACAGCAGGATTGGTTATGTGGGCATCGGAGCATCTACCTGCCTTGGGGTACATAATGTTTGTGAGAGCAAGGGGTGAAGTGGCAAACTCTGGACAGAGGAATTTGCAGGCTTGGGGGGCCGGTTACACACTCAGACACCGAATCTCTGGCACCTGCCACTTCAACCACTGTCTGCACCAGTCCTGTTACCCACAAGATGCTCTCAGTACTTATTTTGCAAACCACAGGGGCATGTGGTGCCATGAATTTGGGGCCGGGCCTGAGAGGAGGGGTTCACTGTTTGCATTCCAGACGTGTATGGTGTATTTGCTGGGAGCGGATGCTGCTTTCATGAGCCACCAGGTACATTTCTATGTGTTCTGATGCAGCTAAGGAGCCACGCTACCTACATGTGACTGCATGAGCACGCTCATGTGCAAGAAGAAATAGGTGGTGGTGAGCGTCGGTGATGATGGGTGTCGGTGATGGCAGACTGTCACCGGGAGCTGCCTCACTTGAGTTGGAAGTTTAGACCCCTTTCATTTGCCTAGCACTGAAAGCATGGCAGCTCTCCATGTCACACAGAGAGAGACACGCTGCTACAACGTTATGGAACAACAAGCACAGCTGCCATCTGCATGTCTGGCAGCACCCGCTCTGGATCAAACTGAATGTCAACAAAGCACACACTGCAGCCCACTGCCAGGGAGCAGGAACTTGGCTTTCTGTTCTGCAGCTCTGGGGTGGGTCGGTGCAAAGCATCTCCTCATAGCTGAGCGCCCTCCCCTCCTCCGACAAGGACGGCGTGTGAATTCTGATTAGGTTGCTATTTACTTATTGTGCACAAAAAGAAAAGGAGTACTTGTGGCACCTTAGAGACGAACAAATTTATTTGAGCATAAGCTTTCATGAGCTACAGCTCACTTCATCGGATGCATTCAGTGGAAACTACAATGGGGAGATTTATATACACAGAGAACATGAAACAATGGGTGTTACCATACACACTGTAAGGAGAGTGATCACTTAAGATGAGCTCTTACCAGCAGGAGAGCGGGGGCGGGTGGGGGAGGGGGAGGGAGAAAACCTTTTGTAGTGATAATCAAGGTGGGCCATTTCCAGCAGTTGACAAGAACGTCTGAGGAACAGTGGGGGGGGGAGGTATAAACATGGGGAAATAGTTTTACTTTGTGTAATGACCCATCCACTCCCAGTCTCTATTCAAGCCTAAGTTAATTGTATCCAGTTTGCAAATTAATTCCAATTCAGCAGTCTCTCGTTGGAGTCTGTTTCTGAAGTTTTTTTGTTGAAGAATTGTCACTTTTAGGTCTCTAATCGAGTGACCAGAGAGATTGAAGTGTTCTCCGACTGGGTTTTTGAATGTTATAATTCTTGACGTCTGATTTGTGTCCATTTATTCTTTTACGTAGAGACTGTCCAGTTTGACCAATGCACATGGCAGAGGGGCATTGCTGGCACATGATGGCATATATCACATTGATAGATGTGCAGGTGAATGAGCCTCTGATAATGTGGCTGATGTGATTAGGCCCTATGGTGGTGTCTCCTGAATAGATATGTGGACACAGTTGGCAATGGGCTTTGTTGCAAGGATAGGTTCCTGGGTTAGTGGTTCTGTTGTGTGGTATGTGGTTGCTGGTGAGTATTTGCTTCAGGTTGGGGGGCTGTCTGTAAGCAAGGACTGGCCTGTCTCCCAAGATTTGTGAGAGTGATGGGTCGTCCTTCAGGATAGGTTGTAGATCCTTGATGATGCTTTGGAGAGGTTTTAGTTGGGGGCTGAAGGTGATGGCTGGTGGCGTTCTGTTATTTTCTTTGTTGGGCCTGTCCTGTAGTAGGTGACTTCTATGTACTCTTCTGGCTCTGTCAATCTGTTTCTTCACTTCAGCAGGTGGATATTGTAGTTGTAAGAATGCTTGATAGAGGTCTTGTAGGTGTTTGTCTCTGTCTGAGGGGTTGGAGCAAATGCGGTTGTATCGTAGAGCTTGGCTGTAGACGATGGATCGTGTGGTGTGGTCTGGATGAAAGCTGGAGGCATGTAGGTAGGAATAGCGGTCAGTAGGTTTCTGGTATAGGGTGGTGTTTGAGACCATCGCTTATTAGCACCATAGTGTCCAGGAAGTGGATCTCTTGTGTGGACTGGACCAGGCTGAGGTTGATGGTGGGATGGAAATTGTTGAAATCATGGTGGAATTCCTCAAGGGCTTCGTTTCCATGGGTCCAGATGATGAAGATATCATCAATATAGTGCAAGTAGAGTAGGGGCATTAGGGGACGAGAGCTGAGGAAGCGTTGTTCTAAGTCAGCCGTAAAAATGTTGGCATACTGTGGGGCCATGTGGGTACCCATAGCCGTGCTGCTGATTTGAAGGTATACATTGTCCCCAAATGTGAAATAGTTATGGGTGAGGACAAAGTCACAAAGTTCAGCCACCAGGTTAGCCGTGACATTATCGGGGATAGTGTTCCTGACAGCTTGTAGTCCATCTTTGTGTGGAATGTTGGTGTAGAGGGCTTCTACATCCATAGTGGCCAGGATGGTGTTTTCAGGAAGATCACCGATGGATTGTAGTTTCCTCAGGAAGTCAGTGGTGTCTCGAAGGTAGCTGGGAGTGATGGTAGCGTAGGGCCTGAGGAGGGAGTCTACATAGCCAGACAATCCTGCTGTCAGGGTGCCAATGCCTGAGATGATGGGGCGTCCAGGATTTCCAGGTTTATGGATCTTGGGTAGTAGATAGAATACCCCAGGTCAGTGTTCCAGGGGTTTTCTGTGCGGATTTGTTCTTGTGCTTTTTCAGGGAGTTTCTTGAGCAAATGCTGTAGTTTCTTTTGGTAACCCTCAGTGGTATCAGAGGGTAATGGCTTGTAGAAAGTGGTGTTGGAGAGCTGCCTAGCAGCCCCTTGTTCATATTCCGACCTATTCATCATGACGACAGCACCCCCTTTGTCAGCCTTTTTGATTATGATGTCAGAGTTGTTTCTGAGGCTGTGGATGGCATTGTGTTCTGCACAGCTGAGGTTATGGGGCAAGTGATGCTGCTTTTCCACAATTTCAGCCCGTGCATGTCGGTGGAAGCACTCTATGTAGAAGTCCAGTCTGTCGCTTCAACATTCAGGAGGAGTCCACCCAGAATCCTTCTTTTTGTAGTGCTGGTAGGAAGGTCTCTGTGGATTAGTATGTTGTTCAGAGGTGTGTTGGAAATATTCCTTGAGTCGGAGACGACGAAAATAGGATTCTAGGTCACCACAAAACTGTATCATGTTTGTGGGGGTGGAGGGGCAGAAGGAGAGGCCCCGAGATAGGACAGATTCTTCTGCTGGGCTAAGAGTATAGTTGGATAGATTAACAATATTGCTGGGTGGGTTAAGGGAACCACTGTTGTGGCCCTTTGTGGCATGTAGTAGTTTAGATAGTTTAGTGTCCTTTTTCTTTTGTAGAGAAGCAAAGTGTGTGTTGTAAATGGCTTGTCTAGTTTTTGTAAAGTCCAGCCGCGAGGAAGTTTGTGTGGAAGGTTGGTTTTTTATGAGAGTATCCAGTTTCGAGAGCTCATTCTTAATCTTTCCCTGTTTGAAACCTGTTATTGTGCACAGTAAGAGCCAAGCCCTGCCACAAAACAGCCTACAATCATAATGGAGATGCAGCTTATGCAGCTGTTAGTGGTGTAGAGGGGAATAGACCCCTACTCCTTAGGGCTGATGGACGCTAGCCCAGCCACTGGATCGTCATGCTCGCTAACAGCTGGTATTAATCCAAGCAGGAAGTGCCTGGCAGGACATCACTGGCATTCAAAACTGCCCCAGACTTGTTCCCTTTCTTGGGATACGTCTGCGGTGCGGCTGGGGGTGGACATATTTGCCGTAGCTCTGACCGAGCTAGCACACTAAAAATAGCAGTGTAGCCTCTCCAAGTACAACCCCATCAGATACCCTAGGTAAGTACTCAGGGTACCTAACCCTGCCTTCTGCCCATGCCGGCACAGCTACACTGCTTGGCTAGTGAACTAGCGCAGGTATGTCTACACCAGCATAGACGCATCCTTGGCATCCTTTCATAGGGTGACTTGTCCCTTTAAGGGAAATGGGGCCAGCCCCACCTGTGCCGTAATGAATCGTTCCCCATCCTGAGGGAGCAGGAGTAAAGGGGTCAGGTGTTAGCACAGAGAACACCTGAGCACCGGAATAAAAAGGTTTAAGAGAACCCAGACAGGGGCTGGCTGTGGAGGAGAGCAGTTGAGGTGTCATTCCTGTAGCTCAGTGCTAAGTCTGGTGAGGGGCCCCTGGAATGAGGGGCCAGGCTCCACAGAGGCAGTCCTCCCTCCAAGGGATCATCATTGAGCGGGTGTGTTTCCGGAGGGGTCCCACAGGGATCGGTTCTTGGCCTTATGCTATTTAACATCTTTATCAATGACCTAGAAAAAAACATAAATTCATCACTGGTAAAGTTTGTAGGTGACACACAAAGCAGGGGAGTGGTAAATAATGAAGATTCACTGACCCAGAGTGATCTGGATGGCTCGGAAAACTGGGTGCAAGCCAACAATATGCATTTTAATACAACAAAATGTAACTGTATCCATCAAGGCACACAGAATGTAGGCTGTACTTATGGGATGTGGACTCTATCCTGGGAAGCAGGGACTCTGAAAAAAGATTTGGGGGTCCTGGCGGATGATCAGCTTAACACAATCCCCCACTTGGATGTGTGGGCCAAAGAGCTAATGTGATCTTTGGATGCATAAACAGGGGAATCTGGAGTAGGAATAGAGAAATTATTTTCTCTCTCTATTTGGCACTGCTGTGACCGCCGTTGGAATGTCATGTCCAGTTTTGGTGCCCACAATTCAAGAAGATGTTGCTAAATTGGAGAGGGTCCAGAGAAGAGCCATAAAAATTATTAAAGGATTAGAAAACCTGCCTTATGGTGATACACTCAAGGAACTCAATCTATTTAGCTTACCAAACAGAAGGCTCGCGGTGCCTTGATCACCTACTTGAGGAATAAAATATTTAATAATGGGCTCTTCTATCTAGCAGAGAAAGGTCTAGCGCTATCTAGTGGCTAAAAGTTGAAGCTAGGCAAATTCAGACTGGAAATAAGGCATAAATGTTTAATGGTGAGAGTAACTGACCACCAGAACAATTCACCAACAGTCATGGTGGATTCTCCATCACTGACAATTTTTAAATCCAGATGGGATGTTTTTCTAAAAGCTCTGCTCTAGGAATTATTTTGATGAAGTTCTCTGGCCTCTGTTATACTGGAGGTCAGGCTAGATGATCACAATGGTCCTTTCTGGCCTCGGAATCTATGACTGTTTCTACATGCGTGTGTGTTTCTATGTATGCTTGTCTCTGTGTGTATCTGTTAAGTGAGGAGGTATATGTGCTGGTCTGTGAGGCAGGGGGGTTGTTTGTGTGTGGGGGGGGTCCCCTGGCTTTTGTGGTGCCTTGCCCAGGCAGTTCCAATAGAAAGATGGCACATGCTGCACTAGTAAATAATTGTGGCATTGGGAGAGAACAAAAATCACCCAGAAGTAAAGGCACTGGTTAATCAGCAAAGCAGTGAGCTAACTGGGAAAACAGCAGAGTTGTCCCTCACACTCTCGTTTTATCATTTCCACTCCACTGGCAGGCGAAAGTAGAGCAGACAATAGACTCTGTGGCATTTCTTGGAGCCGAGCCAGCAGAAGCAGCTTGCAGAGCTGGGAGAATGAGAAGGGAAGCTGCCAGGAGGTAAATGCACTGCAGGTGCCCTGTGGGATCATCCTTAATCTGCAACTCATTCCACCAGGTTCTTAAAGGGAAGTTTCCCTGCTCGTATGTTTCACTTCTTGGCATCTAAATCAACGGGCTCAGAACTGACATTTTAATTTGCCAGTGGAGTGCTCTGGACCTCTGGAAATAAAGGCAGGATGTGTGCATATCTGTGTCATGCTGATAGACGCTGTTGCAGGAGTCTGTTCTAACCATTCTCCCACCAATTGTCTGCAGAACATTTTTCTCTGGCTTTAAAGGACAGAAACTTGGGTATTGTGGGGGCTTTTGCTAATGCCCTGGAAAGGGTGTGGAGCTGCTGATGAATGACAAGAGGCAGAGCACAGAAATTAGATGGAAAAAGCAATATAAGATCCATAGCTGGTGTAAATCTGTGTTTCTCCAGTGGAATGACACTGATTTAAACCAGCTGAGGATCTGGCCTTTGATGTCTTATCTGTGCAAACACCTTGTTTCTCTTTATGATCTCCCAAGGCTAGAAATGAGAGAAGAAGGTTTCACTGCAAGAACATGAGTGTGACGGGTTCGGTCACAGAGACCCCCTTGGGACAGTCACCTGATGTGCTGAAATTACCTCTGAGCCCATTTTTCCTGCCAGCTTGGGACTTCCAGAACCCTGCCTTGTTGAGCCAGACACACTAGCCTGCTGCTACACAGACTCAAAAGTCTGGTCCATGCCCCCAAAGCTGCAGACTTAACTGAAAACAGCTCAGCAGGTTACTTGTCTCCAGCACCCAGACACCCAGCTCCCAATGGGATCCAAACCCCAATTAAATCCATTTTACTCTATATAAAGCTTATACAGGGTAAATTCGTAAATTGTTCACCCTCTATATCACTGATAGAGAGATATACACCCACTTACTCTGAGTTTATCAATAAATAAAAGTGATTTTATTAAGTATAAAAAGTAGGATTTAAGTGGTTTCAAGTAATAACAGCCAGAACAAAGTAAGTCACAAAGCAAAATGAAACAAAACACGCAAGTTGAAACCTAATACATTAAGAAACTGATTACAGATAAATCTAATCCTCAGAGATGTTCCAATAAGCTTCTTTCACAGACTAGACTCTTTCCTAGTCTGGGCCCAATCCTTTCCCCTGGTACAGTCTTTGTTAGATCCAGCAGACATCTCGGGTGGTAAGCAGGGGTTTTCTCATGACTGGCAGCCTCCTTTGTCTTGCTCCACCTCCTTTTATAGCTTTGGCACAAGGCAGGAATCTTTTGCCTCTCTGGATCCACACCCCTCCTTCTAAATGGAAAGGTACCAGATTTAAGATGGATTTCATTATCAGGTGACATGGTCATATGTCACTGTAAGACCTCTAGTCTCCATTCCCCATGAGCTGGCCCACACGTAGACAGGAAGGTTTGCAGATAAATAAACCATTTACAACCAATTGTCCTAGTCAATGGGAGCCATCAAGATTCTAAACCACCATTAATGGCCCACACTTTGCATAATTACAATAGGACCTCAGAGTTATACTTCATATTTCTAGCTTCTGATACCAGAATGATACATGCATACAAAGAAAAGGAATATATTCAGTAGTTTATAACCTTTGTTATGATACCTTACAAGAGACCGTTTGCTTAAAGAATATTCCAGGTACATCATATCCTCACTAAGCATATTTCCATAAAACATATGGAGTGCAATGTCACAATGAGGGCACCAGGTTATGGTCTAGTCAAGAAGTTGCTCCATGGGACTTGGGAGTGCTGTGTTCTATTCTTGGCTGTCCCAATGACATTAGGCAATCTCTGTAATTTCTCATCCTGCCATGAGCTGTGCAAACGCAGCTCCCTGCATGTGCACAGAGCTGGACGGAAGTCAGGGGGGTTCTGCCTGGGTGCAGGGGTCTGCTCGTAGGTCACTCTCTGAAGGGTTGGTGCCAGGGCAGGTCATCAGGGCCTAGGGTTGCCAATTTTCTAACAGCACAAAACCGAACACCCCTGCCCCACGCCATGCCCTGCCCCTTTCCCGAGGCCCCACCCATACTCCGCCCCTTCTCCAAGTCCCCTGCCCACCACTCGCTCCATCCCTCCATCGCTCACTCTCCCCCACCCTCACTCACTTTCACGAGGCTGGGGGTTGGAGTGCAGGAGGGGTGTGAGGGCTCCGGCTGGGGGTGCAGGCTCTGGGGTGGGACTAGGGATGAGGGAATTGGGGTGCAGGAGGGGGCTCAGGGCTGGGGCAGGGTGTTGGGGTGCGGGGGGGGGTGAGAGCTCTGGCTTGGGGTGTGGGCTCTGGGGTGGGGCTGGGGATGAAAGGTTTGGGGTGCAGGAGGATGGTTGGGGCTGGGATCGAGGGGATAGGAGGGCAGGAGGGAGATCAGGGATGGGGATGGGGCAGGGGGTTGGGGTATGGGAGGGGATCAGGGATGCAGGCTCCGGGTGGCACTTACCTCAAGCAGCTCCCGGAAGCAGTGGCATGTCCCTCCTCCAGCTCCTATGCAGAGATGTGGCCATGTGGCTCTGCACACTGCCCCATCTGCAGGCGCCACCCCCGCAGCTCCCATTGGCCATGGTTCCTAGCCAATGGGAGCTGCAGGGGCAGCACTTGGGGCGGGGCAGGGTGAGGAAACCCCTGGCTGCCCTTACGCATAGGAGCTGGAGGGGGGCATGCCAGTTGCTTCCGGGAGCTACGCGGTACACAGCTTGCCAGCCCCACTGCATGGCACCGCCAACCGGACAGTCAATGGCCCGGTCAGCAGTGCTGATCAGAGCTACCCAGATCCCTTTTCAACTGGGTGTTCCAGTCAAAAACCAGACACCTGGTCACCCTATTAGGGCCGTTGCCCTGGATAACATCTTCTGGGGGCAACAAATCAATATCGGGGGGGGGGGCACAAATCGAGATGGAAATCGATCTCATGGGCCTGCAACTAAATTTCAGCTTATCAGTTAAGGACAGCTAGAAAGGGCTACACGCTGCCCGAATCCCAAGCAACTGGCTGATGTTGTGGGACAGAGGTTGTGCATGGGAGGAAAGGAGGGGAGGTCCCCAATATGCTTGTGTTTGTACAGCATGTAGCACAATGGGCCTCCCAGGTGTTACTGCAATAGACATAGTAATATTAATTAATAGCTAAGATGTCCATTAGGGTGTGAGCCATCCTGTAATCTCTGGTGAGAGGTCCCCTTGCTTGGTTAAAGGCCTTTCCACTTGATTATCACAACCAGAGCGCAGGGCTTGTCTACACTGTGCTTTCCCCACCCCGGCAAAATACCCTTCCAGGAAAAGATTTTGCTCAGCTCTAGTCAAACATGGAATGAAGCTGCTCACTCTGCTGCAATCCTCGTAACCATAAAGAGGGAACGGACAGGAGGTACTTTACAAGGAAGCAGCTGTTCTACGGGTTTGAAATGCAGATGGAAATGAGCCAAAAGGGAGCCCTTAGGCCCTGCCCTGCTCGGCACCAAGCACCACTGAGAGACCCTGGGTGTTCTCAGCTCCCATCATCTTCACTCAGTGGGAGACAAGGTCTGGCAGAGCCTCATTTCTCTCTGCCATGGACTTGATTTAAAACCCATGGGCCTGATTCTCTTCCTACATACAGTGCTGCAGATCAGGAGTGATGCCACCGGAGTTGATGGAATTGCACAGGGGGAAGAGAATCGGACCCAGTGAGGTGTCTGTGTGGCAGGGATACACCCCTCCCACCAAGGACCCAGAACTCTCTCCTAGTGCATCTGCTTATCCTCACCTCTCCATCTTGAATGCAGACCACGTATTTGCATGGGGGATCTCCCAGAAGCCCTGGGGATTGGGTTCACATTTTTGTGGTACAACGAGCCAGGATATGCCGTCATGTGTGAATATCAGTGAGGTTATCACAGAGGCAAAGGGCTCTCAGGGCTCCATCTATTACACTCTTATCAACCCCACCTTGGTGCATTACCTAAATGAATCTTCCATGTACATCTGGGTGGAAAGAGCCTGAGATGATACCAGCCGATAGGGGCTGACCTACGGGATTGCTGAGGTGATCAAACTTCCAGATAACAAATCTCTTGTTGGCTGGGGATTAAATCAGAAGCAGTGTTAGCTGCTGCGGCTTCTTTATTTCTGTTCTCTTAAATTGCATTTCCCTTCCCCCCGCGAAGTGTGCCTGCTGCCTCCAGGTGTAAATTACTGTGAACCTTTATGATAAGTTTAGACACCGAGTCTCTTAACCTTGCAAACACCTCCTGTTTCTCTTTGTGGTCTCCAGAGGCTCTCAGGAGTGATAGGAAGAGAGTGGAAAGGAGACTTTATGACAAGAATGTTTTCCGGCCACCAGATTACAGGAGGCATCATGGTCTAGTTAATTGGTCACTCTGGGGGATGAAGAAGTCCTGTGTTCTGTTTGTGGCTGTCCCATTGACTTGCTCTGACCTGTTAGGGGGCTTTCCCTTCACCCCCGACCCTGGTTCTTGTCACGTAGACAGAAAGCAGAAGACTGGAAGTCCGAAGTGCAGGCAATGCGATGTTTATTGGGGTTAGTTTCAAGCAAGCATGTCCTTAACTCTGATACCACAGAGCCTTGTTTCCCAGTGTCCTGTTCTCCCCCTTCCTGAGCAGGCATAATTATACCTGTAGTGCACACTCTTGGTCCCACCTCTTACAATGTATGGTCATGTTCCGTTTCGGGGGGGAGGGGGGAATGAGTCTGGGATCTTCGTCCCACTTCTTTTGTATCCCATGAGAGGGGTAAGGAGTGAGGTTGTCCTACGGTCAGGGACAGGCATATTTTTGGCCTCTTAGTGCTTCATATACCATCCTCCTTATCCTCCTAGACTGGTTGTGTCACCTTGCCTTGAGACAGGAGTGGAGGCAGTCTTAAAGTGTGTGCTCGTATATTATACTCCCATCATGCCCAGTAACACTTTAACTGCTCTTATCTGTTCCCATTATACAAACAAACCCATCTGGCCAGGCAGAAGCAACACACACAGTGTCTTTGTTCTTTGTTCACACATATTAATAAGAATATAAAAGTATCAAAAATCAAGTGGGCAAACAAGACCCAACATTCTATCTCAGGCAAATGTACAGGCCTGAATCCTACATTATCATCACTAGCATTCCTGGTATGACCTTGAGTGAGTCGTCTCCCCTCCTGTCTGTATTGTATCTTTAGCTTGTACACTGTTTAGGGCAGAGACTGTGTTCTGTGTTTCTAAATCGCCCAGCATAATGGAGCCCCTCTGTTGGCTGGCACCTCTAGGTGCTGCTGTTGTACAAATAAGTAATAACACTTCTTTCTCCAGAGGACAGAGAAGTTGGTGGAAGTTGCACATAGCCTCCCGTGGGAGAATAGGGAACCTGGATGCCTGACGTGAAGTCATATCTCTGGCATTTTAGTAGAAGGAGTTGTATGACTTAGTTATATGGCCCTTCCTGTCCAAGGAGCTGTAATTACAACCAACCCCTTGATCAGCCTAGGAGATGGAGTAATAACACTTTACTTTCCCCAAAGACCTCAACGTGCTTTACCTTTATTCATTAATATCCACAATCCCCTGGCAAAGTGGGTATAATTATCCCTGTTTTGCAGATGGAGCCACTGAAGTACAGAGAGGTTAAGATCAACATCATCAAATGATGGATACCTAAAGTTAGGACCCTAAATCCATTTGTGCACCTAAGCGTACCCAAAAGGGTTGACGTGCTGAATACCTATTGCTCCTAGGTGAGTCTGTAGACAGTGATATAACCCACACTCACGCTGTGTGATGCTCGGTGTAACATTCCCCTGGGTACAGTCTGGACTGTTGAACAGTTGTGTTCCCCCAGTTCTCCAGCCTGGGGTGCTTCGTGCGCTGCTTTGCTATAAGGACACCTACTCCCTGCCTGTTCACATGCAGCCTCTAGCATGTAAAACCACTCCCAGCTACACAGTATTGAGTGCTACTAGTTAGCCACTCATTAATTAAACTGCAGAGCAACACTAGCAAACACCCAGTCCCAGACTTTCCCCCAGAAATATGCGTCTTGTACTGGCCAGCACACTACTGAACAGTGCAAGCTCAAAGAAAGTCCACCATTTCATCAAAGGAAAATGATATGCACCAACCTTGTTATCCCACACTCTTTGATCCAAACACACTGGTTAAGATAAAACAATAAGATATGTTTACTAACTACAGAAAGATGGATTTTAAGTGATTACAGGTAATAATGCATAAAAGTCAGGATTGGTTACAAAAGAAATAAAAGAGTGAAACGCAAGCGAATCCCTAATTTAACAAGCTAAGTGAAGTTAAAAGCAAAAAGGTATTGTCTCACCATATGGTTACAGCAGTCTGTACTGGCTGGAAAGCCTTCCAGCTAGGACCACCCCTCCCCTAGTTCAGTGATTCATTCTTTGTCTTTGATTTAGTTGGGGATTGGTCCTGCTTTGAGCAGGGGGTTGGACTAGATGACCTCCTGAGGTCCCTTCCAACCCTGATATTCTATGATTCTATGATTCTTTCAAGCATTGTAGCTGCCATGAGTAGTGCTGATGGGGAGAGAGAGGTGATTTGTATTGTGGGTGTCCTCTGGTCTTATACCCTTCCTCCCTCGTTGAGGATTACCTCCAGCTGGGGTTTGGGCGACAGCCAGTCTGTTTACATGGAAACTTCAATGGTTTTCATTGCCAATGTCTAAAGTTCTCAATCATACCCTTCTTCCTGCCCAAGAATAGTCGCTTAGCTAAGTGATAGCCCACTTGACTTTGTTGATACCTGGCTGAGGTGCCAGTGTGTCTTTGTCTCTGAAAAACTGGTTTGGGCCTGCTTTTCTGACTCTGGAGCATGTTACAGCAATGCTGTACATTAGAATCTCATAAATTCATAAACAATTACCAGGACAATAACATTCAGCAGATTATGACATTTCAAATGATACTTCACAAGGCATACTTATAGTCTTATAAAATTGGTGAACATAATAGTATAGATGGTCACATTCAGTTCCACTCTAATGGTGGCTAGGCCAAACAGAGAGGTTGATAAGTCTGCTTCAGCCTCGGCTAGCAGCTTAGGCAGTAGACGCTCATGCGCTGAGATTCTAGATTCAATCCCTACTGCCGATGACTCACCCAGGAGTTCATGTGGTGGCCCACAGGAGGAATTGAACAGTGAGATATTTGGGTTTTGATACCTAACTGTAGACACTTGACCAAGTTAGGCCAGCATTTTCAAAGTGACCTATCCAAGGCCTCGGTGAGTCAGCCAGGAGTACTGTCTTCCAGTTTCCAACCTGCTCAGACCACTAGACAGCACCTCAGTTGTATCTCCAGATCCAGGAGAAATGTCCCTTTCGCGTGGTCCCTATTCCAGGCAAGGAAGCTCAGTGCTGGGTGGTTTCCCAGCCAAGTTGTCCAGTGCACTGAGTGAGAGTTGGAACAGAATAGTTTGGTAGCTGATGCACTCTAGTACAAAGATGCCAGCTCCAGTGCTTGTCTGAGCAAATAAGCCTCTCTTTGGACCTACCACGGCTCTCAGTTATGTTGGTTTCACACTGATGTAACTCATTGGAGTGACTGTGGATTTAAACAGCTGTAAGTGAGATCAGAATCAGGCTCTCTAGGCCAAACTTGTCCCCAATGTGACTGCACTGCAGCCAGCAGACTTACACCAGGGGAGGAATGTGGTATATTATCTCTTAAACACCTCCTTACAGGCCTGGGCAAAGCAATCACACATGAAGGTAGCACATTCTAGTTTGCTGCTGGTTCCTATGACTCACAGACTCAACTCTGTTCCCTTCATAATTTTCACCTAAGCAAACTTTTGTTTGAATACGCAGCTGCAATTTCAGAACTCCCTTGAGTTCTATTTTCACTGTTGTGGGCTCTGCTCAGGATCCGAACTGCTGATTGCAGTTCCTCGACACCCATTCCTTTCTATTTTTGGCCAAGCCCAGCATAAGCATCAGTGAGAACAACTCCACTGGCTGCATGGAAGGTGAGTATTTCCTCATCTGGGCTGAAGTTACTACCTAAATCACCTGGTTGACTGGTGAAAATCCCCTCTGGCCCCTCGTTTCAGGGCTACACATTTGCTGTAAATTCCATCTCATTATCAATGTGTCTGCATCCATTTTATACAAACAATAGTTCGTCATAAAGAAGGGTAGGTCGATATAGGAAGGAAGGAATCGGACCATGGACTACAATGCACATTTGTCTAAGTAAATACTTGCATCAGAGCTTCCAGACTTGGCCCAACAGTAATAATTCTCAATGGCAGGGCTTGACTGCATATGGCCACCTTCATTGTCCTAATTAACTCCAAGCACCAATTCTTGCACTGGGATCTTTCATGCAAGATACTCAAGTCACCCCAACATTGAGTTAGTGTAAATCAGAATATCTCCATTGAAGTCAATGGGGCAGTTTATACACTAGCTGAGAATCTGGCCCGTTATCTGAGCTCAATTTGATGCTGGACTTTGCATTCTAGTCCTCTCTCCTGCACTCACTTTGCCACAATCCTTTTTATCACAACCCCTCCCACCTTCAGGCAAGCATCTGTATGTTTCTTGGTTTAGATTTAAGGATTTTCCTGGGTTAAATCTTGGATTCCAAGCCTTAGGTTCCATCCAGAAGCTTTGGGCATCTCAAAATTCATTAAAACAAACACCCAAACATGCCTAGTTGACTGATTCCACTTCAAACCACGGTACGTAGCCTACCAAGTATAAGCCAGCAGAATGACTCAATATTCCCTTTCTTTTTTTAACAATATCCATTTAAGTGTGATGAAAACTTGATCAGTAGCCTGCCCCAGCATGGTTTGCCCAAGGTATTTCAGCTTGTGTACTGTTTTACTAGAGGATTATTGCTCTGCTAACAGGCTAACAGTGTGATCACGCACTGAAGCAAATGGGAATCGCATCAGCAGAGTTCAAAGCCATCCCTGCAGGACTGCTTGCGTTTTCTTGTAGGCAGTGTTAAAAACGGAGGTGTAGGAGTCTGAACAGCAAGCTGCAGGCCCATCAGTCTGGAGAGAGGTGCTGAGAAGAAAGGATGTCTTTTCATTTCCTAAATTAGAAACCAAAACATCATTAGTGGTCCAACAGAGCCAGAAGAAATGTTCAGTGAAATTTCTACTTAAAAGTTATAGGGCTTAGGAACAAATAGGGAGTGGAAGATCATTGCAAACATTGCTCATTACAGTTCCACAGCAGCAAGATGAGATGTTGGGACAATAGCTCCATTGAACAATTGTCATCGCTCCATTGACTCCAGGGAGCTCTGATCATTTCCACCAGCTGGGGATCGGCCTCAGTGAACCCATGGGCTCAAGCCATGGAGCTCACATCTGGAATCAGATGCAAACCAGATCATTGCAGACAAAGTGGGAACTCTTCCAAAGCATCGAAGGTGATGCAGGAGAACAAATCTCATTGACCTTCTGTGGGCCTTAGGCTCCTCAATCGCCTGGGCACTTCCGAATAACATTTTCAGATGTGAAAGCTTCTGGTGTTTGGAGGGCTCCTCTCTGGCTTTCTGGCTCAGGTCTGGTCTCTAGACATGGTCTTGTCTCTCATCCCACTGCATGGACATTCCAGGGCCACCAAGGGGTGAGGTCTTAAACTAAGATTTTCAATAGTCACTAGTGATCTGGGGTGCTTTAATTTTTGGCTTAGGACACCCTAATGGGTCCTGACTTTCAGACTTTCACCCACCCTCTGAAAACCAGTCCCCTTGAAGGTGTCTCCAGGTGAGCCTGTTTCATACATGATTGTGCAACTATTACTTGTGTTGCAGTAGCATCTAAAGGCCTCAAATGAGACCTGTTGTGCTAGGCACCACACAAAGTAAGAGACAGTCCTTGCACCAGACAAGATACGGGACACAGGAAGGATTATTACCCTCAGTTTTAGAGATGGGGAACTGAGGCAAGAGCAATTTCGTGATTAGCACTGAATGTCACGCCAGAGGCCTGATCTCGCAGGTCCCAGCTTTAACCTCCAGACCATCATTAGTCACTGTCATGACTTCCATTTGCCCCATGGGGACTGGGCTGTGGGCCTTTGCCAGTTTGCAGACAGACTTCCCGGGTTTTGTATATGGGATCCCATATTTACTCTCTCCCTGGCTACATTGCAAAATACCCCTGTGAAATGGGAAGTGTTATAATTTACGTGTTATGATTTAGTTGGTGTTGGTCCTGCTTTGAGCAGGGGGTTAGACAAGATGACCTCCTGAAGTCTCTTCCAACCCTGATATTCTGTGATTCTATGATAATCCTCATTTCACAGGTGAGGAAGTGAGGCACAGAGAGATTAAATGACTTGTTTAAGGTCATATAGGGACTCTGTAGCAGAGCCAAGCATTCAACGTAGCTTTCTTGTGTCCCTGCCCAGTGCCTTAACCACAAGGCCATCCTTCCTGCTTGCAAGTGAGCATGTGACTTTTCTAAGAGCCTGTGATGTTATCTGATTAAAATATGACCATGTAGATCAGGGGTGGGCAAACTTTTTGGCCCGAGGGCCACATCTGGGAATAGAAATTGTATGGCGGGACATGAATGCTCACAAAATTGGGGTTGGGGTACGGGAGGGGGTGAGGGCTCTGGTTGGGGGTGTGGACTCCAGAGTGGGGCCAGAAATGAGGAGTTCAGGGTGCAGGAAGGGATTATGGGCTGGGGCAGGGGAGTGGGGTGCAGGGGGAGGGGGGAGGGCTCCATCTGGGGGTGCAGCCTCTGGGGTGGTGCTGGGGATGTGGAGTTTCAGGTGCAGGAGGGTGCTCTGGGCTGGGATCGAGGGGTTCGGAGGGCAGGAAGGGGATCAAAGCTGGGGCAGGGTGTTGGGGCTTAGGGGGGTGGCTCTGGGGTGCAGGCTCCAGGCGGCGCTTACCTCAAGTGGCTCCCAAAAGCAGTGGCATGTCCCTTCTCCAGCTCCTATGCAGAGGCACGGCCAGGTGGCTGTGTGTGCTGCCCCATCCGCAGGCACTGCCCCTGCAGCTCCCATTGGCTGCAGTACCCTGCCAATGGGAGCTGGGGGGTGGTGCTTGGGGTGGCAGCAGCGTACAGAGCAGAGCCCCCTGGCTGCCCCTACTCATAGGAGCCGGAGCAGGTCATACTGCTGCTTCAGGGAGCCACGTGGAGCGGCCCCTGATCCTGCTCCCCGACTGGAGCACCAGAGCGGGGCAAGTCTAAGACCCCACTCCCCAGCGGGAGCTCAAGGGCCAAATTAAAACAGCTGGTTGGCTGGATCTGACCTGCAGGCCATAGTTTGCCCACCCTGATGTAGATCATTGTTGCTACCACTGTTATATAAGCGCAACAAATCTTATACAAAGTGTGTCAAGTAAGGTGTCAAAGGAAAAGTTCAGGAGTACTTAGAGACTAACAAATTTATTTGAGCATAACCTTTCTTGGGTTACAGCCCACTTCATCGGATGCATGCAGTGGAAAATACAGTAGGATGATTTTATATACACAGAGAACATGAAACAATGGGTGTTACCATACACACTGTAACAAGAGTGATCAGTTAAGGTGAGCTATTACCAGCAGGAGAGAAAAAAAAACCTTTTGTAGTGATAATCAAGGTGGGCCATTTCCAGCAGTTGACAAGAACGTATTTAGCCAGCTTGTCCTGAAGGGACCATTCAGGTTGAATGACCCATCAAGGAACGCTTAACTCACAATGGAACATGGAAGATGCCCATCCATGCCTGATGGACTTTCATGTGAATGTTCTAATTAGAGTATGGATAATAGCCTCTACTATCACTATGCGAAGCAGGCATGGACATGTGACTTGCCCATGTGACTCCAAACACCATCTTGTTACCTGTAATTTTCCACAAAGAAGAGCAATGAGTTTCCCTTCACTTGGCAGAAGCTATAAAAGGCCTTGGAAACATCTCCATTTTGCCTCTTTCCTGCTCAAATCTCTGGACTATGAACTACTAATGGGAGCATTCTAACCGAGGGACTGGGGACCTTCCAATGATTTGGAAGCAACCACAGACTTAACAAGCAAGCAGTTTATTCCATCGCTGCTACAAGCCTGATCCAAGAACTTTGCAATTGTTGTATGTATTCAGTTCCTTTAGCCAATGTTAACTCTCACCTTTCTTTCTTTCCTTTTCCTTTTCTTTTCTTTTCTTTTCTTTAATTAACCTTTAGGTATTAGATACTAAAGGATTGGCAACAGCGTGATTATTGGGTAGGATCTGAGTTGTATATTGACCTGGGTATGTGGCTAGTCCTTTGGGATAAGAAGAACCCTTTTGTCTTATGAAATTGGTTTTAAATAACCACTCATCATTAAGTCCAGTGTCTGGGTGTTGAATCCAGGACTGGAATACCTAAGGAGGCTGCATTTCTGACTTCTTGTTAGCCAGTGTGGTAAGACAGAAGTTTATTTTTGTTGCTGGTTTGGGATATCTCATGGAAAAGTAACCACCAGTTTTGGGGTGTGTCTGCCCTTTTTCCCAGCAGCTTGTCCCGAATTTGATATTCTCAGTTGTGAGCCACGGAGACACAGTGAGAGAGCCTGAGCCACAAGCTTCATCCCTTTGGGACTGAGAATCCAGCCATGCTGGTTGTGCCTCTCACGACAGTACAGATCCTATAGAGCACCATTGCTTGCTACTGACAGTAGTCAGGAGACATGACTGTAAAAATCAGCACACAGACAGTACAACCAAAAGGCGATTGAAATCAATAGAAGTCTGTCCATTGATTTCAATGGGCTTTGGACCTGGATCAGTAAGTATACCGTCTCTATTCTGACCACTCATACACCGTAAACAAACCACAGATAAAGTCAGCGTTATCACTTGTACTGTGAACCCTTCTCCTCTTCTTGGGCCCCTCTTCTGAAGACATTAATAATATAATTAAATCATTCGTTGGTTTTATACAAATTTTGTTTGCAGGGAAACCAAATTTTCAGGCTGGATGCAAATTCTTTTGACAGCTAAAACCCATGCAATTGTTTGGGCGTTAATATTATCACAATAGGTTGGGGGCGGTATGCAAAACTAGATTGCTATCTAGATTAGGGTGGATTTTGGTAGGATCCCTATCTGGAATTCCCCCAAACTATCTGAGCTGGGCTTTTTTTTAATCACAACCCTTTTGTATCTGCACTGAAATACTGCTTTATAAATAGCAGAAGCTTTATCTTGACTCTAACCAGCATAGCAACCTCAACTTAAAGCTAAATGCATAATTTACTGCAAATTAAATTTAATGGGACTAGAATAATTATGTTGACTTTTGGAAGTACTTAAGGATAAATACATGATTAGATATTTTGCACACTGTGTGGAAATATTTATTTCAAAATACAAACTCTTCCCATCAAGCCTTTTGATGGAACATTTGGATGAGACATTATCAGTTTAAAGATAAGAGTACCATTACAGATGCTTTAAATAAATTGCTACCCTGCCTTTCCTGCAGTAGAGAGGCTGGGCATCACTACTAAAGTGTACTGTCTGGGCTGTGCACTCTGCAGCACATGCACCATCATCAAAGCAGCTGTGGAGGTTTCATTCTCCTGCCTTGTATGCTCTCATCTTCACCTGTGCATGGCAAGGGCTGTGGTAGTCCATTGCTGCTGATGATGACTTATTGTAGTTCTCATCTATGGCTATGTATGTGACTCCGAAGTCCGAACCCTGATGCACAGAGTGGGTCGCACCGAGGGCATGGGAAGTCTGTATCTATGATGATTGATGATGCAGCTCTGTGGCGCCTTTCATGTGCCTCCTGGAGATGAGTTTGTCGATCCCGCTCATGCTAATGTTGTCAGAGCTACCAGTGAGTTCTGTTCTGAGCCATTTGCTCAAGTTCTTTGAGATTGATGCCAACCCACTGGAGGCCTCTTTCAGGTTATCTTTGAAGCGCTGATACAGACGACCCTTCTTTCTGTGATCCTGACTCAGCTCTCCACACCAGATCTGTTCTGGGAGACGGCGGTCTTCCATTCTGATGACATGTCTGGTCCACCTAAATTGTGCTCTCAGTAACAGTTCCTCAATACTGGTTGTGTTTGCTCTTTCAAGGACCTTAATATTGGTCACTCTGTCCTGCCAGTGAATGCTCATTATTGAGCGGAGGGAGCGCGTATGAGCATATGAAATTGCTCAAGCTGTTTAATGTGACGTCTATAAAGCGTCCATGTCTCAGGAAAGACATTAGAACGACTGCACTATAGATCTTCAATTGGGTAGAGAGATGAATGTTGTATTGGTTAAGGACTTTTGTTCAGAGTTGTCCAAGGGCCTGGCTGGCTTTACTAATTCTAGAGGAAATTTCCTTATAAAGGGAACCATCACTTGAGATGGTGCTGCCCAAATACTTGAACTGATCCATATTTTTCAGCTGTGTGCCTTGGATGAAGATGGCTGGCACTGGGGCATTGGAATGAGGTGCTGGTTGGAACAAGACCTCTGTCTTCCCCAGACCGATGGTGAGGCCAAAGAGCTGGGATGCTTCAGAAAATCTATCAACGATGACCTGAAGGTCATCATATCTATAGGCCATCAAGGCGCAGTCTTCTGCAAAAAGTGCCTCGACGAGAAATCTCTCTAGCTTCTTGGTCTTAGCATTGAGTCTTCAAAGATCAAAGAGGGAGCCATCGAGTCGGTAGCAGTTGTATATCCCCTGATCCGAGTCCCTTGTGGCATGGCCGAGGACACAGGCAAAGAACAAGTTGAACAGCATTGGAACAAGTACGCAGCCTTGCTTCACTCCATTCAAGATTTCGAATGTGTCAGAAAAGTCACCACTGGCGAGCACTTGCACTGTCATGTGGTCATGGAATAGACGGATGATTTGAATGAACCTTCTTGGGCAGCCCAGTTCATGCAGAACAGCCCATAGACCCTCTCTATTGACCACACCAAAAGCTTTGGTCAAATTGATGAAAACTGCAGACAGGTCCATGTTCTGCTCTAAACACTTTTCCTGGACCTGCCTTGTGACAAAGATCATGTCCGTAGTACTGTGACCTGATCTGAAACCACACTTCTAGCATATTCTCCTCAGATACGTTTGCAATGTGTCTGTTCAACAGAATGTGAGCTAGTATTTTCCCTGCTGTATAGAGGACAGCAACACCTCTGTAGTTTCCACAGTCGGCTTTGCTGCCTTTGTTTTTGAACAGTGATACAATAATAGCATCTTTGAAGTCTTGTGACATTTCTTCTTCCTCCCAAATGTTACTCAAGATGTCATGAAACACCTCAATAGCCTTGGGGCCTGCTACTTTATACAATTCTGCTGGAATACTATCCTTTCCGGAAACTTTGCCAGAGTTCAGTTGTTTGATGGCTTTCATAACTTCCTCAATTGATGGAGGGAGGTCGAGATTCTATTTGAGGCGTTTCTCGGGTAAATGATCAAGGACATGCTGATCGACTGTGGGTGGTCTATTGAGTAGACTATTGAAGTGTTCAGCCCATCTCTGTACAATTCCCTCCTTGTCTTTGATGAGGGTTGTGGCATCTGCTGACTTCAAGAGGGCTGTGCCAGATTTAGATGGTCTGTAGACTGCTTTGAGAGAGTCAAAGGACATCTTTGCATTGTTTGTATCTGTATAATGCTGAATTTCTGCAGCTTTCCTCTCCCACCACTCATCCTGAATTCTCCTCTGTTCAGACTGGGCCTTTCTCCATAGGTACTTAGCCCTTGCTATCTCAAAGAAAGATAGATTTAAGTGGGAGTTAAATGACATATGTTCAGAGCAGCGTACAGCAGTGGACAAGATCATGTCCTCCAACCAGCAGAGTGGGATTTAAAAGATGTACCATGAACTCTGCCATATGCTCTCTACTGACACAGATGGGATGACACATGGGTTTGTTTTGTAAGTACAAGCTAACTGATAGAGCTAATCATTATTTTCTCACAGAAACTTTAACATTTCAACTAAATTGAATTTTTTTGAGGAAAATTTTCCTTCTGGTCTACATTTTTTTTAAATGTGGGGAAAAAAACTAATTTGGGGTACATTTTTTCAGTTTCTAGTAAAAATGTTCAGTTTGGGGTTAAAATGTTCCAATTTTGGGGAAAAAAACTTTTTTTAGGGCTTGTATATTGAAAAAACAAAAACAAAAATAAAAGAGAAATTTCAAAGCAATGGAACATTTTTTCTAGGTGAGGGAGGCATTTTTTGCCCAGCTTTACAAATGGTCTTCAATGAAATAAAACGGACCCAAACTTCAACCAGATATTGCTGAAGTTGACACCAGTCCCTGTCACTGCTTTTGGTTTTGGGGGGTCTTCCCCTCCACTCTGCTCATTTGTTGTCATGCTGCCTTTGCAATTCCTGGTCTAGGAGAGGGATATTTGGCCAAGCTGGAAATGTGGGGGAAACCTTGTGAAAAATCCTGTGCTCATTAGATTGTGGACACAAGAGATTTAGATTTCCTTTGCGTAAAACCAGCCACAGTGTAGAGTAAGTAAGTATGGCCCAGTGCTTGTGGTGAGGGTAAATACATTGCCAGATAGTGCAGGGCTCAGATACTATAATAAAGGAGGCTGTATAAGTACCAAAGATAGGCAGATTGTTGAGATGGTTGAAAAGTTTTCAGCGATTGTTTTTTCTGTTGGAAAATGCAGTTTCATTGATATTGAATCATTTTGGGAATGTGTCGGTTTCAATGAAATTTTTGATTGGAAAAAAAGTCAAAACAAATCATTTCATCATACAGTCATAGATTTGAAGGCAGGAAGAGCTATGTCAATCATCTAGTCTGACCTCCTGCATCACACAGACAATGGAACTTTCCCAGAACAATTCCTAGAGCAGATCTTTTAGAAAACATCCAATCTAGATTTTAAAATTGCCCATGATGGTGAATTTGCCACAACCCTTGGTGAGTTGTTCTAATGGTTAATATGCTTGTCTTTCTCATTTCAGTTCTATCTTGTTGAAATACTTTGTTTCAATAATGTTGAAATGTTTCATTTCAGCTTTATCATTTCAGTTTCACTTTGTTTTGACTTTTATATTACATAAATATATTATATTGACTGTTTTATATTCTGGTACAATAGTTTGACCTTGAAATGAATGTTTTTACCTTACTGAAACAAAACAGTTCAACAGCATCAAAATGATTTGACAGGAAACATTTTGATGGTTCTGAATTGAAATTTTTAAAGAATTTTTATTCATTTTATTTTGATTGAGACTGAAAACCAATTTCGAAATGTTGGAATTACCTGCATAATGGAAATCCATGTTTTCTGTCCACTTCTTATAGATTGATGGTTTGGGTGCTAGACTGGGGTCATGAATACACTAGGAGCTTTGCTGATATAAAAGTGCTGGTGTGCTATACCAGCAAAGCACTCCCACTGTGGATAAGCTATACCACCAAAGCTGCACTCTGTACCAGTATAGTAAAAGCACACACACTGCACCAAACGAAACAAGCTATACAGTAAAAACACAGGTTTGGCAGCATAACTATGTCTACTCTAAGGGCTTCTGCAGGTGCAGCTCTGCCAGTCAGGGATCACACCTCTTCCCACCCTTGACCTACATAATACTCCTGGCAGAATTCTGTATATAGACCTGGCTAGGGACCCTGCAGATCTGGGTTCAATTCCCTGTTCAGAAATGCCAGTGATGGGGGCAATATAAGCAACAAGCTCTGTGGAGGTGGGAACTGCCTTTTTGTTCTGTTTGCACAGCACCTTGCACAATGGGTTATGGTTCATGAGTGAGGCTGGTAGGCCCTATGATGAGAATAAATAGAGAGACACTCATGCTGTTTCATGAGGAAAGAAAAGAACAATAATGAATATTTCCCATCCACTCTTTTTTTTTTTTTTTTTAGAGGATTATGTTCTCACCAATGTAGAAACATTCAAAAATTTGAGCAGCACCATCAGCCAGGATGGTGGAACTAGCCAGTACATCCGGAACAAAATCAATAAAGCCAGGAACACCTTCAGGAGCTTAAATACAGTCTGGAAATAATCAAAATACAACACCAAAACCAAACTCAAGATTTATCAGAGCTGCATGCTTTCCACACTACTTTATAGTGCAGAAGGCTAGGGACTGAGAAAGTTGGACATGTCCAAACCATCGTCATTTCCCACAGCCTGCCTCAGAAAAATCCTCAGTATCTCTGGGCCCAGAACAATCTCAAACCAAGGTCTGTTGACACAGCGCAACCAAGAGGATCTGAGCCCCATCGTTGCCAGGACGCCTTGGTGATGGATCGGTCATGTGCTTCGGATGGAAACTGCTTCCATCACCAGAGTAGCAATATGATGGACACCCGAAGGCAAGCGAAAACAAGGCCACCCAAAAACAACCTGGTGAAGAGCTGTGGAAGCTGAGCTGAAAAACCTGGGGCACAGCTGAGGAACCATTGAAAGACTTGCCAGAAACAGTCAGGAGTGGAGGAGCTTCATCACTGCCCTAAACGCCAGAGGTGTAATAGGAACATGATGATGATGACTCTTTTTTATTGTTGTTCTTTCTTGAGGCCGCTTGTGAATCCTCTGAGGGCCTTTCTGCACAGTGGCTGATGGCACGTCCGTGGGAGCGGGATTCCATGACCCCAGCCCTGCAAGGGTAGATAACGACACAGCTGTTCACTTTGCCCTACTTCAACTTTAGCCCAGCTTTCCTAGAAGCATAGAATATCAGGGTTGGAAGGGACCTCAGGAGGTCATCTAGTCTAATCGCCTGCTCAAAGCACGACCAATCCCCAATCAAATCATCCCAGCCAGGGCTTTGTCAAGCCTGACCTTAAAAATATCTAAGGAAGGAGATTCCACCGTCTCCCTAGGTAACGCATTCCAGTGTTTCACCACCCTCCTAGTGAAAAAGTTTTTCCTAATATCCAACCTAAACCTCCCCCACTGCAACTTGAGACCATTACTCCTCGTTCTGTCATCTGCTACCACTGAAAACAGTCTAGATCCATCCTCTTTGGAACCCCCTTTCAGGTAGTTGAAAGCAGCTATCAAATCCCCCCTCATTCTTCTCTTTCGCAGACTAAACAATCCCAGTTCCCTCAGCCTCTCCTCATAAGTCATGTGTTCCAGTCCCCTAATCATTTTTGTTGCTCTCTGCTGGACTCTTTCCAATTTTTCCACATCCTTCTTGTAGTGTGGGGCCCAAAACTGGACGCCTCACCAATGTCGAAGAGAGGGGAACGATCACATCCCTCAATCTGCTGGCAATGCCCCTACGTACACAGCCCAAAATGCCATTGGCCTTCTTGGCAACAAGGGCACACTGTTGACTCATATCCAGCTTCTCGTCCACTGTAACCCCTAGGTCCTTTTCTGCAGAACTGCTGCCGAGCCATTCGGTCCCTAGTCTGTAGCAGTGCATGGGATTCTTCCGTCCTAAGTGCAGGACTCTGCACTTGTCCTTGTTGAACCTCATCAGATTTCTTTTGGCCCAAACCTCTAATTTGTCTAGGGCCCTCTGTATCCTATCCCTACCCTCCAGCGTATCTACCTCTCCTCCCAGTTTAGTATCATCTGCAAACTTGCTGAGGGTGCAATCCATTCCATCCTCCAGATCATTAATGAAGATATTGAACAAAACCGGCCTGAGGATTGACCCTTGGGGCACTCCACTGCCAACTAGACGTGGAGCCATTGATCACTACCCGTTGAGCCCGACAATCTAGCCAGCTTTCTATCCACCTTATAGTCCATTCATCCAGCACATACTTCTTTAACTTGTTGGCAAGAAAACTGTGGGAGACCATGTCAAAAGCTTTGCTAAAGTCAAGGAACAACACGTCCACTGCTTTCCCTTCATCCACAGAGCCAGTTATCTCGTCATAAAAGGCAATTAGATTAGTCAGGCATGACTTGCCCTTGGTGAATCCATGCTGACTGTTCTTGACTACTTTCCTCTCCTCTAAGTGCTTCAGAATTGATTCCTTGAGGACCTGCTCCATGATTTTTCCAGGGATTGAGGTGAAGCTGACTGGCCTGTAGTTCCCAGGTTCCTCCTTCTTCCCTCTTTTAAAGATGGGCACTACATTAGCCTTTTTCCAGTCGTCCGGGACCTCCCCCAATCGCCATGAGTTTTCAAAGATAATGGCCAATGGCTCTGCAATCACATCCGCCAACTCCTTTAGCACTCTCGGATGCAACGAATCCGGCCCCATGGACTTGTGCTCGTCCAGCTTTTCTAAATAGTCCCGAACCACTTCTTTCTCCACAGAGGGCTGGTCACCTCCTCCCCATGCTGTGCTGCCCAGTGCAGTAGTCTGGGAGCTGACCTTCTTCGTGAAGACAGAGGCAAAAAAAGCATTGAGTACATTAGCTTTTTCCACATCCTCTGTCACTAGGTTGCCTCCCTCATTCAGTAAGGGGCCCACACTTTCCTTGACTTTCTTCTTGTTGCTAACATACCTGAAGAAACCCTTCTTGTTACTCTTAACATCTCTTGCTAACTGCAACTCCAGGTATGATTTGGCCTTCCTGATTTCACTCCTGCATGCCCGAGCAATATTTTTATACTCTTCCCTGGTCATTTGTACAAGCTTCCACTTCTTGTAAGCTTCTTTTTTGTGTTTAAGATCAGCAAGGATTTCACTGTTAAGCCAAGCTGGTTGCCTGCCATATTTACTATTCTTTCTACACATCGGGATGGTTTGTCCCTGTAACCTCAATAAGGATTCTTTAAAATACAGCCAGCTCTCCTGGACTCCTTTCCCCCTCATGTTATTCTCCCAGGGGATCCTGCCCATCAGTTCCCTGAGGGAGTCAAAGTCTGCTTTTCTGAAGTCCAGGGTCCATATTCTGCTGCTCTCCTTTCTTCCCTGTGTCAGGATCCTGAACTCAATCATCTCATGGTCACTGCCTCCCAGGTTCTCAGCCACTTTTGCTTCCCCTACTAATTCTTCCCGGTTTGTGAGCAGCAGGTCGAGAAGAGCTCTGCCCCTAGTTGGTTCCTCCAGCACTTGCACCAGGAAATTGTCCCCTACACGTTCCAAAAACGTCCTGGATTCTCTGTGCACTGCTGTATTGCTCTCCCAGCAGATATCAGGGTGATTGAAGTCTCCCATGAGAACCAGGGCCTGCGTCTAGTAACTTCCGTTAGTTGCCGGAAGAAAGCCTCGTCCACCTCATCCCTCTGGTCTGGTGATCTATAGCAGACTCCCACCACAACATCACCCTTGTTGCTCACACTTCTAAACTTAATCCAGAGACTCTCAGGTTTTTCTGCAGTTTTATTCCGGAGCTCTGAGCAGTTATATTGCTCTCTTATATACAGTGCAACTCCCCCACCTTTTCTGCCCTGCCTATCCTTCCTGACCAGTTTATATCCATCCATGACAGTACTCCAGTCATGTGAGTTATCCCACCAAGTCTCTGTTATTCCAATCACATCATAATTCCTTGACTGTGCCAGGACTTCTAGTTCTCCCTGCTTGTTTCCCAGGCTTCGTGCATTTGTGTATAGGCACTTGAGATAACTCGCTGATGGTCCCTCTTTCTCAGTGTGAGGCAGGAGCCCTCCCCTCTCGCACGCTCCTGCTCATGCTTCCTCCCGGTATCCCACTTCCCCACTTACCTCAGGGCTTTGGTCTCCTTCCCCCGGTGAACCTAGTTTAAAGCCCTCCTCACTAGGTTAGCCAGACTGCTTGCGAAGATGCTCTTCCCTCTCTTCGTTAGGTGGAGCCCGTCTCTGCCTAGCACTCCTCCTTCTTGGAACACCATCCAATGGTGAAAGAATCTAAAGCCTGCTCTTCGACACCACCTGCGTAGCCATTCGTTGACTTCCACGATTTGACGGTCTCTACCCAGACCTTTTCCTTCCACGGGAAGGATGGACGAGAACACCACTTGCGCCTCAAACTCCTTTATCCTTCTTCCCAGAGCCACGTAGTCTGCAGTGATCCGCTCAAGCTCATTCTTGGCAGTATCATTGGTGCCCACGTGAAGAAGCAGGAAGGGGTAGCAATCCGAGGGCTTGATGAGTCTCGGCAGTCTCTCCGTCACATCATGAATCCTAGCTCCTGGCAAGCAGCAGACTTCTTGGTTTTCCCGGTCGGGGCGGCAGATACATGACTCAGTCCCCCTGAGGAGAGATTCCCCGACCATCACAACCCGCCTCCTTCTCTTGGGAGCGGTGGTCGTGGAACCCCCAACCCTAGGACAGTGAATCTCATGCCTTCCAATCAGCGGAGTCTCCTTCTGTTCCCTTCCCTCAGATGTATCATCTAGTCCACTCTCCACATTAGTACCTGTGGAGAGAACATGAAAATGGTTACTTACCTGTATCTGCGTTGCTGGTACATGGACGCTCCCCTTTCTTCTTCTGGAGGTCACATGCTGCCAAATTTCTTCACCATCCTCCTGTCCCCGCAGTGCAGCCTGCTCTGAATCTTCAGAAGGTTGTGTGTGTAGAAGCATATCCTGATGTCTGTCCAGGAAATCTTCAGTTTCTCTTATGCAACGCAGGGTTGATACTTGTTTCTCCAGACCTTGAACCTTCTCTTCCAATATGGAGACCAGCTTGCACTTTGTACAGACAAAGTCGCTTCTGTCCTGTGGAAGAAAGACAAACATGGCACATCCAGTGCAGGTCACAACAGCTGAACACTCCCCATCCATATTACCTTCCTCCTACGAGCTTCCTCAGCAGTTGTAGTAACTACTCAGAGAAGCCGGCAAGATGTAAGCCTCAGTGGGCTCTCCCCAGGCCAACTCCCTCTGTTAACCTCTCTGCTGTTCGCTGCTCAGCTGGTTGGCTGTATTTTAAAGAATACTTATTGAGGTTACAGGGACAAACCATCCCGATGTGTAGAAAGAATAGTAAATATGGCAGGTGACCAGCTTGGCTTAACAGTGAAATCCTTGCTGATCTTAAACACAAAAAAGAAGCTTACAAGAAGTGGAAGCTTGTACAAATGACCGGGGAAGAGTATAAAAATATTGCTCAGGCATGCAGGAGTGAAATCAGGAAGGCCAAATCATACCTGGAGTTGCAGTTAGCAAGAGATGTTAAGAGTAACAAGAAGGGTTTCTTCAGGTATGTTAGCAACAAGAAGAAAGTCAAGGAAAGTGTGGGCCCCTTACTGAATGAGGGAGGCAACCTAGTGACAGAGGATGTGGAAAAAGCTAATGTACTCAATGCTTTTTTTGCCTCTGTCTTCACGAAGAAGGTCAGCTCCCAGACTACTGCACTGGGCAGCACAGCATGGGGAGGAGGTGACCAGCCCTCTGTGGAGAAAGAAGTGGTTTGGGACTATTTAGAAAAGCTGGACGAGCACAAGTCCATGGGGCCAGATGCGCTGCATCCAAGAGTGCTAAAGGAGTTGGTGGATGTGACTGCAGAGCCGTTAGCCATTATCTTTGAAAACTCATGGCGATTGGGGGAGGTCCCGGACGACTGGAAAAAGGCTAATGTAGTGCCCATCTTTAAAAGAGGAAAGAAGGAGGATCCTGGGAACTACAGGCCAGTCAGCCTCACCTCCATCCCTGGAAAAATCATGGAGCAGGTCCTCAAGGAATCAATTCTGAAGCACTTAGAGGAGAGGAAAGTGATCAGGAACAGTCAGCATGGATTCACCAAGGGCAAGTCATGCCTGACTGATCTAATTGCCTTCTATGATGAGATAACTGGCTCTGTGGATGAGGGGAAAGCGGTGGACATGTTGTTCCTTGACTTTAGCAAAGCTTCTGATACAGTCTCCCACAGTATTTTTGCCAACAAGTTAAAGAAGTATGTGCTGGATGAATGGACTATAAGGTGGATAGAAAGCTGGCTAGATCGTCAGGCTCAACGGGTAGTGATCAATGGCTCCATGTCTAGTTGGCAGCTGGTATCAGGTGGAGTGCCCCAAGGGTCAGTCCTCAGGCTGGTTTTGTTCAATATATTCATAAATGATCTGGAGGATGGTGTGGATTGCACCCTCAGCAAGTTTGCAGATGACACTAAACTGGGAGGAGAGGTAGATACGCTGGAGGGTAGGGATAGGATACAGAGGGCCCTAGACAAATTAGAGGATCGGGCGAAAAGAAATCTGATGAGAGTCAACAAGGACAAGTGCAGAATCCTGCACTTAGGATGAAAGAATCCAATGCACCGCTACAGACTAGGGACCGAATGGCTCGGCAGCAGTTCTGCAGAAAAGGACCTAGGGGTGACAGTGGATGAGAAGCTGGATATGAGTCAACAGTGTGCCCTTGTTGCCAAGAAGGCCAATGGCATTTTGGGATGTATATATAGGGGCATTGCCAGCAGATCGAGGGACGTGATCGTTCCCCTCTATTCGACATTGGTGAGGCCTCATCTGCAGTACTGTGTCCAGTTTTGGGCCCCACACTACAAGAAGGATGTGGAAAAATTGGAAAGAGTCCAGCGGAGAGCAACAAAATTGATTAGGGGACTGGAACACATGACTAACGAGGAGAGGCTGAGGGAACTGGGATTGTTTAGTCTGCAGAAGAGAAGAATGAGGGGGGATTTGATAGCTGCTTTCAACTACCTGAAAGGGGGTTCCAAAGAGGATGGCTCTAGACTGTTTTCAGTGGTAGCAGATGACAGAACAAGGAGTAATGGTCTCAAGTTGCAGTGCGGGAGGTTTAGGTTGGATATTAGGAAAAACTTTTTCACTAGGAGGGTGGTGAAACACTGGAATGCGTTACCTAGGGAGGGGTGGAATCTCCTTCCTTAGATATTTTTAAGGTTAGGCTTGACAAAACCCTGGCTGGGATGATTTAGTTGGGGATTGGTCCTGCTTTGAGCAGGGGGTTGGACTAGATGACCTCCTGAGGTCCCTTCCAACCCTGATATTCTATGATTCTATGATTCGCAGCTGACTGGCTTTTTATATCAGTCAGGCCCACTCAAGGCTCACCTGGAACAAAGCACTCCCAATTCACACTTTTCAAACAACCAATCAAGCACAGGGTCAAACTGTCAAACTGTCCCCACAACAGGACTCACCCAGAAGTGAAAAGCAACTGCCCCATGCCCAGTGTGTCGTCACAGCTGGTCTTGCCTGGCCTCAGGGCCAAGAAATCAGTGATTTTTATTGTAAAGACGTTTCTTGGTTCAGGAGAAGAGCTTCGCTGGGCTGGTTGCAAGCAACAGGACATTAGCTTCCCCTGGCAGCCCAGAATGTGGCTACAGTGCCTGACTGTCAAGCTTTTTGAGTCATTAGCATTGGCAATACTGGTACATGAGGGCGCAGGTAAGAAAAGCAACAGGGGCCGTAGCTGCAAGGACCCTGTTTGATCTCATAGCACAATGCAATGTAATTGACAGAGTATCTGATCGTGTGAACATTCCAGGGCATGGTGGCTTCTCATGGGGCAGAGGTTGATCTCAGGGTTGAAAGGGAAACCACATTGCTTGGTTGAGTTTTTTTTAATGGCATTGCAGTTCCTGGCTGGTTAAAAATTATTCCCAGGAGCCTGCTGGATCTCACTGTGTTAATGCTGCAGCAAAAATAAAAGCCCATGAAAATCAAATTATGTAAGAATGGCCATACTGGGTCAGACCAATGGTCCATCTAGCCCAGTATCCTGTCTTCCAACAGTGACAAGCGCCAGATGCTTCAGAGGGAATGAAGAGAACAGGATTTCTATTTATCAACTGATCCCTCCCCTGTCGTCTCAGTGCTCAGTGCCCTTTGCACACCACAAATGAGCAAAGGCACATTGGACACAGCCTGAAGAAAAAGCTATAAGCACGTCTTGTAGGGAAACCCACTGTGTCCCACCCTGCCTCCGCTATCTCTCCAACACATGTGCATTCACACTTGGGCATCCCGGGCACCCCAGAAACAAAGCCCCACTGATTCCTCCCACCTGCCACATGTGGAGCCCTGAGTTTTCCTCTAATGCCCTCTCTTCCCCCTGAGACCTCTGGCTTCGTTTCAGTGCGGTCACGGGAGACTGCTCACTACAAATCTGATCTGATTAGCTCATTTGCAAGGAAAGGAGGGACAGCTGTCCCAGACACACAAAACCATGTCAGGGGATTACTGTGGGTAATACTTGTCTCTTCTCCGGGAATGGCAGACATGCTTGTGGAGGGAGACAGCTCTCGACAGGAAACTGGTAGTAGGCAGAGTTGCGGCACAGAGAGCGAGAAAGAGAATAGAGAGATAATCAGGCTGATACGTCATCTGTTCTTCAGCCAGCAGTTGTACTAGCAGATGAATCAAAGGCATTAAATAGGCACTGTAACTAACAGAATTTCCTTTTCACTCTACTGAATTCATCTACCCTGTTTTATCTTTCACGGCCCCCCCCCCCCCCCCCCCCCCCCCCCCGCCCCTTCTTTCTTTTGTGATTTTGAGCCATGGGCACTCTGAGAAACAAACCCACCAAATTAAATCTCTGGATTTCTAGATCTGTCTCTCTGGAAGGAGACTGGGCTGGCTGTTAGGATATAGATATTTAGGCCTGTCTGTAAAGTCCTATACTCTAATTTAGGTGTATTCTTATCACTTAGCTAGTTATAGAGGTATAAAAGAGAGAATCAAAATCACTGTCTGCCGGTGTAAGGGCCTTCTCTTACTGTGACAGTCTGAGGCCCTGTGCTTAGGCTAAGGCCTTTGGCTAAGCAGCAGAGGCAGCCATAAGCCGGGAAGCGACCGGCCACATCCTCACATTCCAAACTAGTCACGTTGAAATATGGTGCTATTGGGCTGTTAGGAATACAATCCTGTCCTGATAATGCCCATCGCCGCCAGAGAAAGGGAAGTGCCTAGAAGATGTAAAAGGAAACTTAGTTTGATAGCATCCTGTCTGGCAAGAACTCACTTATCAATGGCTGGGATGTGAAATCCTCATTTCTGTGTTATTCTATTACTGTAGTCCCCATTTCCCTATTGTTTGTCTGTATAATCTCTGTCTGGTTCTGTGATTGTTTCTGTCTGCTGTATAATTAATTTTACTGGGTGTAAACTAATTAAGGTGGTGGGATATAATTGGTTAAATAATCATGTTACAATATGTTAGGATTGGTTAGTTAAATTTCAGGAAAATGATTGGTTAAGGTATAGCTAAGCAGAACTCAAGTTTTACTATATAGTCTGCAGTCAATCAGGAAGTGGGGGGGAAATGGGAACAGGGAATGTGGGTGGGGAAACTGGAATCACGTTTTGCTAACGGGGGGGAATGGGAACAGGGACACAGTTAAGGCTCTGTTGTGTCAGAGCTGGGAAGGGGGACACAAAGGAAGGAAACTGGAATCATGCTTGCTGGAAGTTCACCCCAATAAACATGGAATTGTTTGCACCTTTGGACTTCGGGTATTGTTGCTCTCTCTTCATGCGAGAAGGACCAGGGAAGTAAGCGGGTGAAGGAATAAGCCTCCTAACATCTTGGTGCCACGACTCGGATACATTGCATCGGATAGGTGAGTGGCAGCCTGTAAGTCCCACTCCCCAACAGTCCGCGCAGCTGCTTGGAGGGGGTATAGCGAACTCTCGTGATGGTAGTTGCGGGTTCTGGCAAGCCAGGGTAAAGGATTTTTTGGATAAATGGATAAGGAAGAACCAGGGCCCATACCTGGTTCAGGGGTCAACCTGGGATGAGATTAAAAAGGAAATGGAGGCAGTATTAGGGGACCCAGAGGGATGGGGGGTGGCTGAGGAGCCCACCCTCCTTTGGTATATGGGTAGTGGAAGACGGTCTCTGCCCATTGGGACTGAATGCCTTCCAGGGAAAGGAGGCACTTCAGTCTGCTTGTGAGAGGTTTGAAGTAAGGGCAGCATTATGGGAAGCTGCCAGGAATCTTTCAAGTTTGGTGCTGCTTCAGCAAGGGCTGCTGAAGGGTTGTAATTTAGTTAGGGGTGGTTAAAGATGATTTGGCGCAACAGGGTTTAGAGTCAAAAGCAGAGTTAACAGACGACCTTTAGAGACTGGAGCTGGGACTTGGTCCTGGGGGAGTGGAGAGGGAGGAAAAAAAAAGGTTTCAAAGTACAAAATGGCATGGTTTGCAGGAGCAGGTAACAACCCCCACTCTTCTCCCAGAGCCAGGATGAGAACCTGGGGATAAGGGTTCCCTACTGTTTCAACCCAGGGAGCCTACTCTTGGCTCAGAGCTAACTATATTCTTTTCTTCTTTTCCTTCTTCTTTTTCTCAGTTTACTTAATTTGCTGCTGGTAGCCTATACTTTAAACTGACCTGACAGGCTTAATTGGTTTCTTTCCACCTCTTCCCCCTCCTCTACCCCGGCCTTTCCACACTTTTGTTTTTCTGAAGTTTTAATGGAGGGTACTTTGGATACTTATGTGAAATATTTTTGGTTATTTTGGACAAAGTATGATGGAGGTCTGCTGTATTCCACTGGAATTTTTGGAGTAAAAGATCCATGGGCATCCATGGAGACAAATGTTTTACTGCCTCTTTGAACAGTCTCAGGGTAAAGACAGCACAGGTTAAGGCAGCTGTGTGGCAATAATTGTACTTGGTGGCTAAGTTGTTACAGACAAATTGCACTACCTTAAAGAACTAAATGTAGGAGTAAGTGATTTAAAGAAGTGAGTAAAAAGTTAGAAATATCTTTTGCAGGAATTGATAATACAGGGTTTGGAGGAAAGTAAACATTTGGGAGTTGTGGAAATGGTAAAAGGTAACTGTTGTGAAGATGTTAAAAGAGTAACAGTTGTGGTGTTATAAGAAGGAAGTTTTTGTTTAATGATAAAACCCAGTTATATAAATGTAACTGTATGTGCAACTCTGTGCAGTCACATTGGATGGAAGCTTGGTAATTAAATTATCCAAAGGGGTCAGGTAGAGTGGCTACTACCACCACTGTGCTTCTGTCCCCAGAAGACTTTACAGCTATTCTGAGGGAAAATCGGCCCTTTTCCCACAGAAATGGTCTATAAGGGACTGCTGCAGACAGCAGGCGGAGAGAGAATCTGATCAAAATTATTTGACTATTGGGTAATGTAATCAAAATCACTAAAGGAATGTAAGGGGTTTCTGTTGGAACTTAACTTGGCAGCCCATGGTTGTGTCTAGTTGTACAAGATGGGACTGTAATCAAGGTACAGTTGTGTAAAACAGTAATCGCAGTGCAAGGGATGTTAGGCAAAAGAGAATTTTGTGTGTGTGCATAGGAAAAAGAAAAGGAAAAGGGGAGGAATGATGGGAACACTAAGTCTTGGGATGGCTCTGGGGGATCAGATTGTTGCTTTAGTGGGTGTGCATAAAAACTCTGTGGGCACAGGGGAGGCAGTTACACCTTGTGTAAAATTAATATGGCTAATAAAATGTTATGGAGGTTAAACTATGGAAGGAATGTGCATTTTCCCAGGATGTGTGCAGTGTATATTGGAGAAGGGGTAAAAGAAATGCAAACAAAACATGGTACTTAACTAAATCCTATTAGGACTCCAAAAGGAGCGACAATGAAAGTGGGAAGTAATCAGAACTCTTGTGAAAGTGGAATGTTTCCCTTTTAAGACCGTCTCTGAGCTGCTAATAGCTTTGGATCCAAAAGCAAGCCAGAAAGCCTCTGTGTAAATGCAAATTACCTAGCTGATGGGCACAAAGGAGCTGCAAATAATGAATACATCTGGTCAGCAAACAAGCTACTAGAGGACTCAGATTATGGCCCTCCAGGAAAGGGAGGTGACAAAATCAAGTCAAGCTTGAAAATAAGGGGAACAGGTTAACCCTAAGGGGTGTGTGTGTGTGTGTGTGTGTGTGTATGTACGTACGTACATGTACAGTGCTAAAATCTGAAGCTGTGTCTCAGCTATTACCTGAGAATAAACTAAAAGCTTGGTATAGCAGAGAAACTATTGCAAACCTGATCTGCTGTACAAGAGGGGAAACTGAGGTACACCACCTCATGAATTTCATAAATGACCAGTGAGTGGGGTAATTCGCTAGCCTGACTATAGAACAAAATAAGGACAGCCTGGAGGTAATTCTTCTGTTTTTCCTGCAATTAGCAAGGAAATTTCTAAAAGGAAGTGGTATTATTATTAAGCAATAATCTGTCCCCACTTGGTGGTGGAAATTGTTTCTTTTGTTTTTCAGACACGCAACAAGCAAGCTGGCACCAGTGGAAAAATAACTCAGAATACCATGGATCTATGTTTTGTGGTGTTTGTCTGTGGTGTTTGTCTTGTTGCTAGCATTGTTGTGTTTCAATGAACAAAAAACCTCATGACACGGATGGGAGATGGCTTCAAAAGGCTGACCTTGCAGGGGGGAGATGTGTATGGAAATGCAAAATGCTCAACTAGGAGGCCAGCACCTGTGTAATAGCAACCATGGTACCTGGAAATGGAATGACAACTAAGGTGGTCCCCACAAACCCTATGGAAATAATGAGAAGGGGAGGCGCTCACTGGGAATCAATGGAGGGGTGTGTGAAATGGTGTAAATCAAGAGAAGATGTTTGGATGTGCCCCTCTCCTATGACTATGGAGGAGCAGGATCAATGGCCTATGCAAGGGGTGGACAATTGGGTGTATTGTGTATAAGGTGTTTTGCTGTGAATATACGTATTACTGGGGGCACAGTTACACCAGCCCATAACCAAACTACACCCATCTACACACTGCTATCTGGACTTTGGTGCACAAATGGATCTATAAATCTTATTGCTGTCAAACCAGGGCATACTGCCTGATTCCATACCAATTAGTTAAACTGGTTTGGACAATATCCCATTTCTCTGTGAACATTCAATGGACTTATGATATGGACAAAAGCACATAAAACCTGCAGGGACAGCTTGTTGCAACTGCCAGCAACTGGACACATAAGATCTTGACCCTGTTGAAAGAGGAGAGGCAGTGTTTTGGTGGTGGCTCGGATGTTGAACCATACTGCAGTGGTCAGGACTCGGTGTTGCTGTGGATTTTGTATTGTTAACTGTATTTGTGTTACGTTGCACATGGAGATAACCTATAAGTAATGTAATAAGCCCTCCAAACCCTACAGTGTACTAGACAACCCGGACCCAACCTTCTTGGGCCCACTATAATAGGAAGTCTGGAACACTAATTGGCATAGGTGTGGTATGCCCGTACGAGAGAAGGTGCAGGGCACTATACTACACAAGGGGCAGTGGGACAAATGGAATATCAGCACCTCCCACCTTGGTGCCTGGCCCTATCAGGAAATGTGTCGCCAGGAAAGAGTCCAGCGGAGGGAAACAAAAATGATTAGGGGACTGGAACACATGACTTATGAGGAGAGGCTGAGGGAACTGGGATTGTTTAGTCTGGGGAAGAGAAGAATGAGGGGGGATTTGATAGATGCTTTCAACTACCTGAAAAGGGGTTCCAAAGAGGATGGATCTAGACTGTTCTCAGTGGTAGCTGATGACAGAAAAAGGAGTAATGGTCTCAAGTTGCAGTGGGGGAGGTTTAGGTTGGATATTAGGAAAAACTTTTTCACTAGGAGGGTGGTGAAACACTGGAATGGGTTACCTAGGGAGGTGGTGGAATCTCCTTCCTTAGATATTTTTAAGGCAGGCTTGAGAAAGCCCTGGCAGGGATGATTTAATTGGGGATTGTTCCTGCTTTGAGCAGGGGGTTGGACTAGATGACTTCCTGAGGTCCGTTCCAACCCTGATATTCTATGATTCTATGATTCATATGTCCTATGCTTTTCCAGGGATACCTGGGCAGGAGGAGCCCAAAAGAAAAGAAAAAAAAGGGGTGCAGTGTTAGGATACAGATATTCAGGCCTGTCTATAAAGGCCTATACTCTAATTTAGGTGTATTCTTATCACTTAGCTAGTTATAGAGGTATAAAAGAAAGAAAGAATCAAAATCACTGTCTGCCGGTGTAAGAGCCTTCTCTTATTGTGACAGTCTGAGGCGCTGCGCTTAGGCTAAGGCCTTCGGCTAAGCAGCAGAGGCAGCCATAAGCTGGGAAGCGACCGGTCACAACCTCACATTCCAAACTAGTCCCATTGAAATAAGGTGCTATTGGGCTGTTAGGAATACAATCCTGTCCTGATAATGCCCATTGCCTCCAGAGAAAGGGAAGTGCCTAGAAAATGTAAAAGGAAACTTAGTTTGATAGCATCCTGTCTGGCAAGAACTCACTTATCAATAGCTGGGATGTGAAATCCTCATTTCTGTGTTGTTCTATCACTATAGTCCCCATTTCCCTATTGTTTGTCTGTATAATCTCTGTCTGGTTCTGTGATTGTTTCTGTCTGCTGTATAATTAATTTTACTGGGTGTAAACTAATTAAGGTGGTGGGATATAATTGGTTAAATAATCATGTTACAATATGTTAGGATTGGTTAGTTAAATTTCAGTAAAATGATTGGTTAAGGTATAGCTAAGCAGAACTCAAGTTTTACTATATAGTCTGCAGTCAATCAGGAAGTGGGGGTGTCAAGGTTCCTTCCCCACTCTGAACTCTAGGGTACAGATGTGGGGACATGCATGAAAACCTCCTAAGCTTACTTTTACCAGCTTAGGTTAAAACTTCCCCAAGGTACAAACTATTTTACCCTTCGCCCTTGGACTTCCACTGCCACCACCAAACGTTTATCTGGGTTTATTTTTATTAGGAAAGCGTTGTTTGGAAACGTCTTTCCCCGCAAAATCCTCCCAACCCTTGCACCCCACTTCCTGGGGAAGGTTTGGTAAAAATCCTCACCAATTTGCATAGGTAACCACAGACCCAAACCCTTGGATCTTAAGAACAATGAAAAAAGCATTCAGGTCTTACAAGAAGAATTTTAATAGAAGTAAAAAGAATCAGCTCTGTAAAATCAGGATGGTAAATACCTTACAGGGTAATTAGATTCAAAACACAGAGAATCCCTCTAGGCAAAACCTTAAGTTACAAAAAGACACACAGAAACAGGAATATCCATTCCTTTCAGCACAACTTAATTTCTCAGCCATTTAAAGAAATCATAATCTAACGCATATCTAGCTAGATTACTTACTAAATTCTAAGACTCCATTCCTGTTCTGTCCCCAGCAACAGTCTGACCTGCTGCACATTGCAGGCCACAGAACCTCACTCACCCATCCCTGTAACCTAAATCTCCCTTGCTGCAATTTAAGCCCAGTACTTCTTGTCCTGTCCCCACTGGTTAATAAGAGTAATTTATCGTCCTCCTCTTTATAACAACCTTTTATGTACTTGAAGATTGTTATCATGTCCCCCCCTCAGTCTTCTCTTTTCCAGACTGAACAAACCCCATTTTTTCAACCTTTCCTCTTTTTAATCATTTTTGTTGCTCTCCTCTAGACTTTCGCCAGTTTGTCCACATATTTTCCGAAGTGTGGTGCCCAGAATTGGACACACTAGTCTGGTAGTTGAGGCCTTATCAGTGCTGAGTAGAGCAGAAGAATTACTTCTTGGGTCTTGTGTACAACACACCTGCTAATACATCCCAGAATTATATTTGTTT
Source organism: Chelonia mydas (assembly GCF_015237465.2). Taxonomy (NCBI): domain Eukaryota; kingdom Metazoa; phylum Chordata; order Testudines; family Cheloniidae; genus Chelonia; species Chelonia mydas. The sequence continues at coordinate 13,147,339 of NC_051259.2, read as the reverse complement.
GTTTTGCAACTGTGTTACATTGTTGACTCATTTGTAGTTTGTGGTCCACTGTAACCCCCCAGCTCCTTTTCTCCAGGACTTGTACCTATGCAGTCATTTCCCATTTTGTATTTGTGCAATTGATCTTTTCCTTCCTAAGTGGAGTACTTTGCATTTGTCCTTACTGAATTTCATCCTATTTATTTCAGACCATTTCTCCAGTTTCTCAAGTCATTTTGAATTCTAATCCTGTCCTGCAAAGCACTTGAAACCCTCCCAGCTGGGTATTATCCACAAACTTTATACATATACTCTCTAGTCCATTACCAAATCATTGATGAAGATATTGAACAGACCCAGACCCAGGACAGATCCCTATGGGACCCCACTTGATATGCCCTTCTAGCTTGATTGTGAACCATTAATAACTACTCTCTGACTGCAGTTTTCCAACCAGTTGTGCATCCACCTTGTAGTAGGTTCATCTAGGCTATATTTCCCTAGTTTGTTACAATACAATACAATACAATAATGCAGCATGACCTCATGGGTCAGGACTCCTGGGCTCTGTCTCTCTCTCATTAGGTCTTACACCAATTGCTGCTGTGTGACCTTGGGTGGGGCTTTTAACTTTTCTCTGTGTTTCAGTTTGCCTGGTTGTAAATGGGGATATTAAATATTCTTACCGCCCAGGGCTGGTCTCATCAATTCTGGCCTGACAATTCCCTGGGTTTGTTAAGCGCTTGCTGGGTGTTTGGTGCCACACTGAGGTTTAATTAATGCTCTCCAAGTGTGTTGAGATTTGAGTGAGTCAGGGCATCCTTCCCCCGCCGCCATGCCCTGCTCCAGAACGGGGCGTCAGATCCTTCCCAACGAAGGTCAAAAGGTACGTTTAGTTCCCACAGCTGCCCCAGGATCCTTTGGCACAGGTGCACGTTTAGCTAGTTCTCTGTGTGTGAATGTGTTATTTGTGTGTGTGTGTGGGGGGGGGTTATAGGCATGTCGAGGTGTATGTATGGGGGGCAGTTTGTGTGCTTGTGTGTGTATAATCATGTGGAGATTTAGCTGTGTGTGTGTGTGTGTATGGGTGTGTGTCTTTGCTTGTGCATGTGGGGGGGGGGAGCAGAGGGCTGCAGGCAGCATTCTGCTGCCCCCAACCCCACCCCAGTTCCTTTACAAATCCTCCCCCGTGAGGGGTGCAAAGACAACAGGGGATTCCCCACCTCCCCTTGCTCCAGCCCATCTCTGTCCCGCTGATCTTGCCCGAGAGCCAGGCCGTGCCTTCTCCCGCACAGCCAAGGCTTTCTGTCAGGCGGGATTAGGAGCCGAATCCATGAATGGAACTCGTCTCTCCAGGTCACCTCTAACAAAGCCATGACAGTGGCGTCGCAAAATCATTACCAGCCGTTAGGGGCATGTTTGCTGCAGATAACAGTGCGGGGAAGGAGTTTATTTTGTGCCTCGTTCCCCAGGGGCTCAAAGTCAGAGTGAAGCTGGCACACTGGGATTAGTTATTGAAATGCAAAGGTCTCTCTTTAAGCAGCACTAATCCATCTGCGTCTTCTGTGGAGAGGCAGCGCAGCCCATCAAGCAAGAGCTGCTGTGCCACCGAAGAGATTCTCAGCTCCAAAGGTTCTTCCCTGCCCATGGAGGAGAGACGCATCTCCCCATCCCTGCCTGCTTCACCTGAGCTGGCCTCCCCACTGCTCCTTGCTGGGGATGGGGCAGCTGAGAGCAGCTTGGGAGAGCAGCGTTGTCTAATAGTTAGGGCAAGGGACTGTGAATCAGGGCTTCTGGGTTGTATTTCCAGCTTTGCGGGTGAGAGCAAGGAACTGCGAGTCAGGACTCCTGGGTTCCATGCCTGCCTCTGCCACTGACTTGGTCTGCTAGCGAGAGCCCTTGAGTCATCTGTGCCTCAGTTTCCCAACCTACCTCAAAGGGGTGGATTGTGATCTAAGTCTGCCCAGTACTTTGGGCCCCTTCTTTTCAAAGGCTGTTGACTTTGATGGGACACTCCCCACCTTTGAAAATCAGATCCCTGACGGATGTAGGAGCCATACTCAAGGTTCCTGGCTTTGCAACTTTTGGCCAAGACCATATTGTATTTGGGTGGAAATGTTACCCATGAATCCCAGCCTAGAGTTTGGATGCCCCCCATCCCCCATCTTAATGGACTCTCCCAACATCCCTATTGACCAGATACGAACAAAGAGCTTTGGCAGTAAGCCACCTGCCTGTTTTCTGATCCTCATGGTTGGCCTTGCCAAAGGACGTTCTCTCTGGGGGGCAGAGAAACCTCTGAATGGGCCCAGGGATGTAAATCACTCCTGGACATTAATGGACTAACAATGGGAGCTGGATTTGTGCAAATCCCAACAAAACCCAAGTCAATCATTTATTATTTTAATGGGGCATAATAGAGAAAAGGCTGTTTATGTTTGTGGCGGAGGAAAATCCCCGATAAGCAGCAGCCATTTATCTCCTCGTTACTGGGAAGCAAATGAAATTATTGCTTTCATAAAAGCAAGGGAAAGCGTTTTTTCATCATTAGAGGCTAGTGGCTTAACAAGCTGCAGCTGCAATAGTGCCTGGCAGACGAACAACACGCGCCTCCTCCACCAGCAGCTGGGATCACCGCATGCCTTCAGCTGAATCCACCCCTTGCGAGCCAATGGCTGCCCACTTGAGGCACTTGGAGTGGGAAGATTTGAACCCACAACCCAGCCAAACAAAGTGAAGGATACTGTGGCGTGAAACCCACTGGTTGGGTGACCAATGGGGAGGGCTGTCAGCTCACTGGGAAAAGATACTGCCTTCAGCGCACGAGTTGGGCATCTGTTCTTGGCCGTGCTGAGGTCACTGCAGGGATCCAGCTCTCAGGCACTGCCTTTGTGGGAGTGATGTTGCCTGCTAGTGGCTGCACCCCATGGGGAGGATAAGGGCAAGGGGAGTGCGCCTTTAGCTCATGCAGCAGGTTCCTATGGTTTTGGCACTGGAGGGCCAAGGTGTTTATTGCCCTGCCCCCCGTCCCCCAGTTGCCTTGGGAAATAAAGACCAAGATGCAGCAGTCCCCTTTGTCAGAATTTGCCGGGGCAGGTTAGCACTGAGTGTATGGTAAATCACAGAATACCACGGTTGGAAGGGAGGTCATCTTGTCCAACCCCCTGCTCAAAGCAGGACGAATCCCCAATTTTTGCCCCAGATCCCAAATGGCCCCCTCAAGGATTGAACTCACAACCCTGGGTTTAGCAGGCCAATGCACCAACCACTGAGCTATTCCTCCCCCAATGGCCTGTGATGGGGTGGGATCTGAGTTACTACAGAGAATTCTTTCCTGGGGTCGGGCTGGTGAATCTTGCCCACATGCTCAGGGTTTAGCTGATCGCCATATTTGGGGTCGGGAAGGAATTTTCCTCCAGGGCAGATTGGAAGAGGCCCTGGAGGTTTTTTCGCCTTCCTCTGTAGCATGGGGCACGGGTCACTTGCGGGAGGCTTCTCTGCTCCTTGAAGTCTTTAAACCACGATTTGAGGACTGCAATAGCTCAGACATAGGTGAGAGGTTTATTGCAGGAGTCGGCGGGTGAGATTCTGTGGCCTGCGTTGTGCAGGAGGTCGGACTGAGTGATCCTAGTGGTCCCTTCTGACCTTAGTATCTATGAGTCTATGAGCACTGCTGGTCTGGTCCTGCGAGGGGACACATGCCTCCCATGTGTCACGGAAAGAGTGGAGAACATGCAGCCCATGTCAGGATTGGGCCCATAGAAAAAAACAGCATCATGAGCCACGCCGGCTCTGCTAAGATCTGTCGCACCAGCCAGCGTGAGCGCAGTTGATGGCGCTGCACCAGGCAGGGTGCAGTGAAGGTCCCAGCTGTGACTCGTGAATCCATGAATCTCTGTTGCGGCTCCCGAGGTGAAATCCCAGCCTCATAGAAGTCAGTGGCAAAACTCACTTGGGCGTCAGTGGGGCCTGGATTTCACGCCTAATACTGTCATGCAGGTGATGCAGGAAATGACCTTTGGAAAAAACAGGGAGAGAAAATTAGCCCTGAACAGAGTAAAATGAGCAGGTGGGGGGGAGGGGGCTTGTTAAATAGGCAAAATTTGATCTCTTACCCACTGGGACTCCCCGCATCCCTAAAGAATGAGCCCAGCCTGGCTTTCTTCCCTGACAGCGTCACTCCCAGCTCCCCAGGAGGGCGGGGGGAGGCTGGGTGAGCACAGCACACTAAGGGCTCACCTCTCCCTATCTCGAGCTATGGGTATATACACACAGAGGCTGAATGCCTGTAATTTTATAGAAATCAAGCCCATGGCAGGCAGATGATTTGGGATTAAAAGGGGCGAGCAGGATCTCATTAGAGTGGCTGCCCCAGGAAGTTGCTTTTCTTCCTTTTATTTTTTGAGATGTAAATTTCTCAGGCACTTTCTGGAAAAAAAAAAGAAAGAAAGAAAGAAAAAGAACCGGGTCCCCACCTTAGAATAACAAATGAGCAGGGAAAAGAAAACCCAGAGTGACTGGGAGACATGGGCTAATGCTGGAAATCCAGACCCAGAACCCAGCTCTCTGGAGCAGGAAGCCCGGGTCTGGGTTTCATGTTTGGTACATATTAGAGTGTGAGACCCTGAGGTCTGATCAGCAACTAGCGATGTGGGACACTGGCTGTCTCTTTAACCCCGTCTGTGCCGTGGTGCATGAGAATCCAGGCTGCATTGTGTTTTAACCTAATTTACCATTTCCTGCCTTTCTGATGGTTCCTCAGGTAAAACATTCATTGTTCTTTTAAGGGCTTATGTTTTTCCTCATCGTGGGCCCGGCTCAGGATGAGTGTGTGTGTGTGGGGGGGGGGGGGGGGGGGTTACACCACTGTGGCTCAGTGTGCAGAAGTAGAATCATAGAATCATAGAATATCAGGGTTGAAAGGGACCCCAGAAGGTCATCTAGTCCAACCCCCTGCTCGAAGCAGGACCAATTCCCAGTTAAATCAGTTTTAAATTCCCCAGTTAGAGTTGGGGGGTGCAAGCAGGAGTGGACCAGCAAGGGGGTTGCAGGCCAGGAGTGAGGTGCATTGCTAGAGCCCGGGGTAGGGACAGGACAGGAGGACCGGCACGCTGCAGGGATTAAGTGAGGTACATTTTCTGAGCTGGCGGCCAAGGGGAGGACTGGGATTGTAGGGAAAGCTGCAGGATTAGGAACGAGGAGCGTTTGAACAGCTTTCAGTGGGCTAGAATGGGAACAGTGCTATACAGGTCACACTGGCATCATATTGTCAAGGCAGGGCAGGCGGCCCAGATCCTCAAATGTACTTAGGCACCTAGCTCCCATTTAAATCTGCATCTGGCCCTTGCCCACCCTGTCACGTCTTAGCTTCATGAGCAGCCACTGCAGAGAGGCAGCTATTCACAAAACTACCTACATGGAGAGTCTTGAAAACACAAAACCACAACGCACTACAAAATGGCCCCTTTCTGACAGCTCAAGCCCCCAGGGACCAGTTCATGGAGTCAGTGGGGGAATGAAGAGCTCGGAGCTGAGATTGTTCTGCTAATTAGGACATTGCGTATGCACCAGAGGCTGCTCCAAAAAAGGTGAAAAGGGCTAATATTCTGGGGTGTATTAATGGGAGTGTCGGCTGTGAGACACAGGAGCTAATTGGCCCACTGTGCTCAGCACAGCTGGAGCACTGAGTCCTGTTTCTGGTGCCACACATCTGGAAAGATGTGGACAAATTGGAGCGAGTCCAGGGTAGAGCAACAAAAATAAGAGTTTTTTGAAAATCTGGCCTATGAGGCATGGTTAAAAACCTGGGGGCTTGTCCAGCCTTCAGAAAAGAAGTCTGGGTTGGGGGGGGGGACCTGACAAGAGGCTGCAAAGATGTTCAGGGCTGTTCTAAAGCGGCCATGGAGAGCAAGGGATCACTGGCCTCTTTAGAACACCCCTGCACATATTTGAAGACTGGGTGTGACCCAGATGTAATGCAGCCATTACCTGAGGTACCTTCTGCCCCGTGCCCCACTCCCCGCGGGCACTGCCCAGGCACACTGACACAGGGCAGGGCACTGGAAGCCAGCACGGCCAGTCTGGGCAGGGGACGTTAATCTGCAAGGGGGCGTCCACCCAGCCCCAGTCAGAGCCCCCACCCCCACCCCTGGGTTCCCAGCATTGGAAGAGTCCATGGCCAAATCCTCCCTGCTGCAGGGACTGCAGTGTAGGGGCCTCACTGCCCCGCTCTCCCAGGGGACGGTCGTTACAGAAGATGCACATTACCACCCATCTCAGAGTGGAGACAGTGAGCGAGACGTGCTGTGGCGGGGGAGGGGACAGCGATCCAGCTGATGCACTTCCCACTGCCTCAGCAAGAATATGTGATCGGGCCTTGAGCTCCTGGTGCCAGTCAAGTGACACCTCCGTAACATGGGAGCCAGGCAGCAGGGAATCAGGCCCAGTGACCTCGGGGTATCTGAAAATGGCTCCATGAATGAGCACGTGGGTCCGTTGTGCTACTTAGGCAGACAAATTTACCCTATGAGGTCACCAGTGAAAAACAGTGAACATTCCTAAAGGATCCCAATAACATATAGTAACAAATGGGGATGGGAAAAGTTGTGTAACTGAGACAGAAAGACAGAATTAGTCAGACAAAAAGGTCTCCTGAGATAATTCAAGGCCTGTGTGAAGATCATGCCTGGGCTGAACACGAGGGGTCTGAGACCAGAATGAACCAGCATTGGTATGTTGGAAATTAGGTCTAATTGGTGGAGAAAATAATGAGGGGATGGGCTGTGCCACTCACCACCCGCTTTTGGGGTCATTAAAGAAAGAGAATTAGGGGAGAAAAATTGGCTACTGGTGTGAGCTTCCCCAGTATGGCTGCCACCTCCACCATCTCCAGGGCAGCCTTCATCCCAGTCCTGAGAAATCTCCTGACCAGACCGGGCCAGAGAGCGGGACCCAGATGACTCCACTGTCTCCAGCTCAATCCCAAATACCACCTGAGAAGTGAACCTTTGTCTCCCCCAACTCCCCACAAAAATGTGTTCTCCTCTTTCCCTACTTTATTTCTTCTCTTTCCTATCCCTCTCCTTTTTCCTTCTGGCTAATCAGATCCTGGCTGAGCCAGCCACGGCTGTGATTGTGCAACACTGCTGTGAGCCTGTGACCCAGAAAGGCAGCTTGTGTTGCCCGAAACAGCCCAACACTGGTACAAGTGTGCCAGGTCTCAGAGCATGGTTGATAAGGCCATGTCCTGGGCCTGTGTTTTTCCAGCAGTGAGTTACAAGTGAATAAATCACCATCAGAGCCCAAAAGCTGCATTTTTAAAAATCTTTGCTGGTGTGTGTTTGGCTTGTTTTGTCTGGTTAGGAAACAGGATCGGATTTTAACAACCACTCCCATCCAGCCCTACTAACTTCTCTTTTCCCCCAAAACAGACAGTTATTGCTGGCTTTGATACCATCTAAAGACTGTCAAGCAGAGGGCTTTGTCTTCTAAAATTGTCTCCAGCTCAAGGGAAAGGGAGCAAGGGATGTTGTTAAAAGGGAAGCCTTATTTAATACTTCACTTTGCAAATGCTTTAATGTTTTACAGTCTTTGCTGTATCTTTATGGACAGGTTCAAGGGATCTTTTATGGTATTTGCCAGGATACTAAGCAGTCTGAGGTCTCTGTATACCAACTCCCACCATGTTTAAACTGTTTAATGTTGGCCAGTGACTGGGTTATCACCTTTGACTCATTGGGACCCTTTAATTCGTGTAAATGAATACTGCAGGTCCATGTTCACCCGGGCACAATTCTGATAGCTGTCAGGGGGGCAAATGCCAACAAGACATGGCCACTGGTACAACTGCCATGAATTCAGCCCTCTCTGAAACATGTTAACTCCCCTGGTAATAGAAAGCTCTCAGCCCACTGATTCTGAGCTGGATAAATTCTTAGGCGCCCCCCACACCCCAATATCCCATTTATGTGATCCCCTGCCCTTCAGCTGCGATTGAACCCACAACCTGCAGCATTAGCCACTCAGGCCTATACCACCTGTATTAAGATTCAGAGATTTTAATGCCAGAAGGAATCACTATGATCATCTAGGCTGACTTTCTGCCTAACACAGGCCAGAAAACCTCACCCGCTGCATCAAGTCCCTAACTTCCATGTGAGCAATAGCAGAGCTTTCAGAAGGATATTCACCACATCCCTACAGGAGTAGATCCACCAGCTTGTAGCAGTAGCAGGCTCTTATCCACTTTGAGACCCAACCAGTAGGGACCATAGGCTATGCAAGGTTATCCCCCACTCTTCACACTGGTCTGATCTTGGCAAGATGCTGAGCACATTCAATTCCCATTGATGTCAGTGGTAGTGGAGGATGCTCATCTGAGTTGTCTCCCATAGTCAGGAAACAGGGAGGCAGGTAGGGCTTTAGTTTGCATGGTCATTCTGTGTGGCTGGAGAGTGGGCGGATATCAGAAACTGCAATGACGAGCCTGGGATAAGAGCCTTTACACAACAGAACTGAATGAAACAGAAGCGTTGCTGTTGAACCAACAATAGTGGGTGTTTTTGTTGTCCCAGCACCTGGGGAAATAACACTTCTTATAGAACGTGGCTCTGTGCCAGTGATATAACAGCCTGAGTGGCAACAGGCAGTTACAACCCTCTATAAATACAGTTCTTGGTTTAATTTGCATCATTCTCCTTTTTATTATTTAGTGGCCAAATGTAATTCCGGCATCCTTCACAAACATTAATTAAAGATGAAAAACAATCCCGACAACTCAATTATAATTTTTTTTCCCTTGTGCTCCATTAAATGAAGCCTCAGCGTTCACTGGAAATGTTTAATATCGCAACCCATTAAGCTGAAGGCGGCTTTGTAATAAATAAATCACATCAGACAAAGCAGGCACATTCTTCCAGGGACGCTCATGCTCACAATGGGCTTTTATGGTCCAGGTGGGAAATGCATTAAAGGAATTTGTGTGGCATTGTCAGTGATGGCCAGTTCTCGTCCACTTTGTGTAACAGGGCTTGGGACGGGCGAGGTCCAAGTTTCTATCTATTGTAGGTACTTCCATGACCCGCCCCAAGCCCCACAGTATCTGGGCACCTCACAGGTTCTGATGTATTTATCCTCATACAATCCCTGCTGCCCCATTCCCCACTAGGGAGGGTAGTGTGGTTAGCCCCATGTAGACATAGAAGGGCTCAATTTCAATGGGCGTTAGGTTGCTAAATACCTTTGAAAGAAGAAAAGGAGGACTTGTGGCACTTAGAGACTAACAAATTTATTTGAGTGTAAGCTTTCATGAGCTACAGCTCACTTCATCAGATGCATGCAGTGGAAAGTTGCCCCATCCAACCCTGCCCGTTCCCTGATGGCCCCCCCAGGACCCCTGCCCCATCCACCTATGCCCCCCGCTCCCTGTCCCCTGACCACCCCCAGAACCCCTGCCCTTGACTGCCCCCCACTGCCCCATTCAACTCCCCCATTCCCCGCCCTCTGACCGCCCCGACCCCATCCACACCCCCGCCCCCTGACCACCACCCTGAACTCCCTTGCCCTCTAGCAAACTCCCCCTGCTCCCTGCCCCCTTACCATGCAGCACAGAGCACTGGTGGCTGTCGGCGCTACCGCCCAGAGCATTGCGCCGGTGCCCCGTAACTGCTACCAGTAGCATATTCCTACGCGGAGCAGTTTAATACACAACACCAGCAGCATGGTGCGCTTAGGATGTGGGGGAGGAGGAACAGTGGGGGAGGGGTCAGGGCTGGGGGCTAGCCTCCCAGGCCAGTAGCTCAGGGGCCGGGTAGGAGGGTCCCGCGGGCTGGATGTGGCCTGCGGGCCGTAGTTTGCCCATCTCTGCTCTAAGCCTAGAGCCGCAGACATTTAGGAGCCCATTGGTTTTGATGGACGTTAGGAGTCTAAATACCTTTAAGACTCTAGACCTTACCCCTTAGTTTCCAGCTTTTCTTCCCTTCGTCTCTAAAAAGCTGCATTAATCTTTGCAGCACAAATGACACTGACAGAAATGCCCTGGGCCAGACCCCCCAGCCCCGCTCCCCTTCGGTGGTGTCAATCAGCATTGGTACTGAAGTCAATGAGCCAGCTCCCCAGCTGGTGTAAATTGGCGTCGTTCCACTGAATTTACCGCCCTTTGCAGTTCTGGCCCTCTGACTCTTATCAGAAACCATCCCTCTGCCTTGCCCACAACAAATACAAGCAGTGAGGCTAGCCTGATGAAGTGACTGAGTGAACCACAGCTATAAGCGCACCCGCAAGCTATAAGCGCACCCGTAAGCTATAAGCTGCACCCGTAAGCTATAAACTTCAGCCATAAATTATTATTAAGACCAAGCACGAGAAACTTCAGCCTGAGACACAAACTTTTCGTGAGTTTATGAGCCCTGTTAGAATCATAGAATCATAGAATATCAGGGTTGGAAGGGACCTCAAGAGGTCATCTAGTCCAACCCCCTGCTCAAAGCAGGACTGATCCCCAATTAAATCATGCCAGCCAGGGCTTTGTCAAGCCTGACCTTAAAAACTTCTAAGCAAGGAGATTCCACCACCTCCCTAGGTAACGCATTCCAGTGTTGCTGGGTGAAAGCTCCTCCGATGCCACCGCAGCAGCCTTACCCTGCTCTCTGGCTGCCCGCTCCACCACCAAGGACCCTCTTCTGAGAATGCCCTGCCTGCCCCAAGCCTACATTATTATTACTATCATCTTATGCATTTCAGGAGCATGGCAGAGCTCCAGTCATGAATCAGACCCCCCCATCCCCCATTGTGATAGTGCTGTACAACTGAATCTGGAGCTGCCCATCAAGAAGAGGACAAGAAAGCCTTGGAAACAACCACATGAAAGCATCATGAACAGGAGCTAGTGAAAGAAACTCAGAGGCCGTCACAAGTTTAGAACATTTATTTATGCAACTGATTTTTCTTAAAAGAAAGCCAAAGAAAAACAGAGAGTTCAGAACAGCCAGGTGTGCGTGGTACAAGCCACATTAGCAGTGCCACTCTCTTGGCATCCCTCTCACCCAACCCCATCGACGCACCAGTCCCTTCCTTGCTGTCTGCTAAGCAGAGATCTGCAATCACCCCGTTGCCTATGTCGATTGAACATGCCCATCAGCATCAGTCTCTTTTGCAGTTTCCCTCATTCTTGAGCAGCCATCCTGAGATTACCATGGACAAAAACAATTCAATTTTGGTATTTCTTGCTTTTAATTTTTTATTTCATTGGGTTTTTAAAAAAAATTTATTAAAAAGAAAAAAAGCACCACTGTATTTGTAATACCGATAAACATTATCCATATTAAGAACAGTGTATATATATATATATATTTATAGATCTATACGTCTATGTACAGGATGTCCTTGCCTCATGTTGCACTAACGTCTCTTTAGGAGTTGAAGATTGGTTAGTTGTTACAGCACTTCGATTTTTTAAAGCTTGCCCTTCTCAAGAGCGGCACTAAAAATTCAGAGACGGCCATCAAAGAGAATATCAAAAAACTTGCTTGTAAAACGTATACACAACTCAGTTGGCCTCTGTTCCACCTCCAGATGGAATGCGGGGAGGGGACTTGGAATTTTTTTTTTTTTGCATGCCTTTCTGGCAGCATTTCACCTGTGAGCATCAGAACAAATGAGTGGGGGGGCGGGGGTGGGGGAATCACGCTGCAGAATATTTTCCGCCCTCTGGTCAGAATAAATTGGAGGCGATGCACAAACAACCCACAATGGAGGCACCAAGTGGGAGCTCTGGGGAGAAGCAACTCACTCAAAAACCAGAAAAAGTTTCCTAGTTCTGCAAGATGAAACATGACATATTTTGTTCATGGCAAATCCTGATATTTCCTTTTTCCAGAAAAGAAAGCCAACCCATTTTTAATCCCAGCTTCCCCTTGGACCTAGAGATCTCCTGCCATGGTTCCACTGGTGGTGGGAATCACAAGGACCAAGCCTTAGCTGTTAGTCAAAGCGCCCATCATCTGATTTACATTGTACCCATCATGTATTGCACTATTTCTCTTGGCATTGGCCAGGAAGGAAGAACCAGTGCAATAACACTGCACTGCTATGACCCACCCACCCACATCCTTCTCCAGGGAGCGCCTCCAGCAGGCTTTCCAAAGAGACGACATGAAACTTGTGAACAGGACTGAGGGCGATCAGGACAAGGTTTTATTTCAATTCAGGCTTTTAATGCAGGTACTAGGGTTATCCGAAACTGGGAGGCATCACTGGAGCGTCTGCTGTTCTGGCAGGGGTAAAGTGAATGCTCAGCCATTAGCAAATATCAGTTTGCGTCAGGGTGGGAAGGCAGTGCAGAGAGATGGTTATGAAAGATTGTGAGTTGGAGTGATAAGGGACTGTGTTGTGAGTGTGGGTGTTAGGAGATGTGCCCTGGATGTGGCCGGGGAGAGGCAGGGGGTTGGGAAAACTGCATGGCTGCGTGCAGCAGTTCACCACAGTAGCTCTCCAGTTTGTTTTATTAAAGTTTTATTCCTTTCTCATTCCTTAGTTTGTTAGTTAAGGAACACCCAAGATTGTTACAGGTGGGAAGGGAAGAAAGACGTGATTGTGGTAGCCCTTGGAGCAAGAGATCATTAGGACTATGTGAAATAGTCCCAAAAAGCCAGGTATTTGGGGTGACAGCCTGGCTTCAACAGCAAATCTCCCACGCCTGACGTTTCTGCATTTTATTTTGCGTTTCCTAACTCAAGGCCACGGAGCAGATTATGAGCTGGGTTATCCCAGTGCCGAATCCAGGACTAGCGCCATAAACCTCCAGATTTACAACCTACAGTGCTGAGAACTGACTCCTAGCGTAGCTCGGCCTGCCCAGGGACCTCAGCAGGGGCCCTCAAGAAGGAACGAACTTTGTCACCATTAAGAAAAGGAGTACTTGTGGCACCTTAGAGACTAACCAATCACGAAAGCTCATGCTCAAATAAACTGGTTAGTCTCTAAGGTGCCACAAGTACTCCTTTTCTTTTTGCGAATACAGACTAACACGGCTGTTACTCTGAAAATTGTCACCATTGAGGTGCGAACACCAAGGTGGTGACAGGGGGAGCACAGACACATAGGCAGGCTGCTCGAGTCATTGGGTTCTGCCAGGAATCGAAGCAGATTCAGTATCAAGAATACAGCCGTGCAGGTGTATTGCGCACTGGGTATTGAGTGGGTCGCGCACTGGGATGCTGCTTCCACTTAAGTATCAAACTGTTTAAGAACACGATGGCTGCAGCAAAGCAAGAAGAATCAGAATGAGAGCCATGGAAAAGATGTGGTGTGTCACTGAACCCCACCCTATGGATGCAGAGTCAAGACTGGTCCAGACACTGGGTTAAACTCATCACCGGTATAGCTTCTTTGGCCTCGGTGGGCATACACTACTCTACATTCTCCAAAGCGTTTTCCCAGCTTCACAACTCAGCAGATAGTGTTTCCAACACCTTCCCATTCAACAGTTTTGCAACCCAATGGACGTCAACGTTCCAAAATTTTCCCTGGGATTCAGTCTAAATTCCCTTTACCTTATGTCATCCCATTGCTCCTAGTTCTACCCCTTGGCCCCGTGCAAGCTGCTCTCCCCCCTCCCAGCTATCTGCACCCTGTCCATATTTGTAGACTGTTCTCCTATGGTCCCATGGCCGCCCTTTGCCTGAGCTAGGCAGATTTGCTCCTTCACATCTTTGCTCACAGGCCAGTCGCCTCCAGCTACTAAATCATTCGTGTTGCTCTTTGCACATCTTTCGCTATGCCAATGCCCTTCCAGCAATGACAAGATTCGTGTCCAATCTGGCACTGCAAGGCGTGAAGCCACCCAAAGTTTGCAGCAAGCAGGCCCCTGGCAAGAGGGTTTGGTGCCATCCCACTGCTTCCGGAATACAAGTGCAATTCAGTAGTTGAATGAAGATGCTCTTAAGCATGGCGCACCAGTCAGTGTCTGCGTGCCCTGCCTTCGCCACACTGAGCCTGGCGAGAACGCTGCCTGACTGCAATGGGCTTTGGATTCTTGTACCACCCAGCCTTTCCTCACAGGGGAGGGGACAGGAATATGCGGCACATACTCTAAGGAAGCAAGAGCCTGCTCTCACCCCACCAATCCCATTGCTGAGGGGGATTTCACCTCTTCGGGGCTGCAGGTCAGGAGAAGTGGGGCTAGTACAAGGAGGGGCTGGCAGGGTTTTATGCTACGTCACCTTCTCCATCCTGCTGCTAGGGGTTGGGGATGGAGCATTGGAGCTGGCTGCGAAATGATTTCTTTCCACTCACAAAACATTCTGAGGAAAAAGAAAATGTTTCCATCTTGGGTAAAACATTTCTTTGGATTTTCGTCAAATAAACATATGGGTTTTTTTAATGAAAATGGATATTTTCTGCAACATTTTCCATTTTTATTGGAAAATAAATTCTCCATTTAAAAAAAGCTTTGGCAGAAAATGGTCATTCAGTCTGAGTGAATGACCTCCAGCGAGGCTTTACCACCAGCCATCAGAGGGCGTACTCTGCGGAGCGGTCCCTCCCCAGGTCTTGGTCAGTCGGAAAAGCCAATGTCCTGAGGATGTTCCCAAAACAAGGCCCTGAGCACTGGGATATGGATTAGGCTGCCAGAAGAGTTCAACTGGAACAAACACCTCTCAGGGATGGTCTAGCTCAGGGGTGGGCAAACTGCGTCCCGGGGGCCGCATTCTACCCTTTAGACGTTTTAATCTGGCCTTTGAGCTCCCGACAGGGAGTGGGGTTTGGGGCTTGCCTGGCTCCATGCGGCTCCTGGAAACAGCGGCCTGTCCCAGCCCTAGCTCCTAGGTGGAGGCACAGCCAGACGGCTCCGCATGCTGCCCCTGCCCCAAGTGCCACCCCCACAGCTCCCATTGGCTGGGAACCATGGCCAATGGGAGCTGCAGGGGCAGTGCCTGCAGTTGGGGAGCACGCCGAGCTGCCTGGCTGCACCTCCACATAAGAGCCAGAGGGGGAACATGCCGCTGCTTCTGGGAGCTGCTTGAGTAAGTGCCGCCTGGAGCATGCACCCCTGACACCCTCCTGCACCCCAACCCCCTGCCCCAGCCCTGATCCCCCTCCCGCCCTCCGAACCCCTCAGGCCCAGCCCGGAGCACCCTTCTGCACCCCCAACCCCTCATGCCCAGCCCCACCCCAGAGCCCGCACCCCCAGCTAGAGCCTGCACCCCAAACCCCTGCCCCAGCCCGGAGCCCACTCCCACACCCTGAACTCCTCATTTCTGGCCCGATCCCAGAGCTCACACACCCAGCCAGAGCCCTCACCCCCTCCTGCACTCCAACCCCCAATTTCGTGAGCATTCATGGCCCGCCATACAATTTCCATACCCAGATGTGGCCCTCGGGCCAAAAAGTTTGCCCACCCGTGGTTTAGCTAATACTTAGTCTTGCCTTGGGTGCAGGGCACCCTTCCAGTCCTACACTTCTATGATTCTATGAAGAGTTGCCGGATTTTCAGGGCCAGATATTTAGGTGGTGTAAATCAGCATCGCTCCACTGACTGAAATGCAGCCACGCCAATTTATGCAAGCTGAGGAGCTGGCCTTCAGTTCTGATTCCTCTCTGAAGAGATGCACTACAGAGAGGCTCCTGCAATGGTTGAATTTGGCATGGCATTTCCCATCCTAAGTCTAGGAGGCCCCACAAATACCATGCACAGTCCAATATGGTGGAGTAAGTGGTCCCGTTTGTGGTGGTTACTAGGGCTCAGGGAAGCTACAAAGACACAGAGTTAGCTTAGCTCAAGGCATGTCATTTGACAGCCCGGGCAGCGCTATGGAATGGAGTGGATAGTAGAAGGGTTGACTGCACACAGGACCATAAAGCAGAGAAGGATTTTGGCATTTGATCTCTTCCCCCCAAGACAGTAATTCTGTCTTGGAGTGGAACAGCCCAGCCTGGTCCTTGAGTCAAACTGGCAACCCCCCAGCTCTCTGAGTTTATGGTGGCAGATAGCACACTTGGATCCATTTGGCTGCTGCTTGTCATAGCCATTCGTGGCAGAAGGCTGGAGCGGAGCTGCTCAGTGGAGCACTGAACCCACACAGATCTGGGAATGGCAAAGTGGCTTTTTAACAGCTCACCTATGAGCACTGAAAACAAGCGACAGTTAAAACATCAGGTTCAGAGTAATTCCATTCCAAGCCCAAGTCAAACTGGCTGTCAGGGGCCCACAACCTGCTCCAAGTTAATACCTGCTGAGGGTAACAGAGAAACACAAAGGATTCGGGGGTCTAGAGGTGGCAGCAATGGCTGAGCTATGGAGGAGACACCTTGCTGTACGTCACCCCCAGAGTTGGAGGCTGCCTGGGCTGTGTCCTGCTAGAATGAACTGTTCTTCCAGTCCTGACAGCAGGATGAAGTGGCCGCTGATGCCAACCCCCATCAATAGGTGGGATCAACCTAAGCAGAAGCTGTAAAGTTTTGGCCACATCAATAATGTTCCATGGCAGGAGGTCAAGGGCATGCAGTGCTCTGACCTTGCCACAACTTTTATGACAAAGCTTCCTCTAACGAGTTTGAGGTGCAAGTGGAGCAGGTCCTCAAGGAATCAATCCTGAAGCACTTACACGAGAGGAAAGTGATCAGGAACAGTCAGCATGGATTCACCAAGGGTAGGTCATGCCTGACTACTCTAATCGCCTTCTATGATGAGATTACTGATTCTGTGGAGGAAGGGAAAGCAGTGGATGTATTGTTTCTTGACTTTAGCAAAGCTTTTGACACGGTCTCCCACAGTATTCTTGTCAGCAAGTTAAAGAAGTATGGGCTGGATGAATGCACTATAAGGTGGGTAGAAAGTTGGCTAGATTGTCGGGCTCAACGGGTAGTGATCAATGGCTCCATGTCTAGTTGGCAGCCGGTGTCAAGTGGAGTGCCCCAGGGGTCGGTCCTGGGGCTGGTTTTGTTCAATATCTTCATAAATGATCTGGAGGATGGTGTGGATTGCACTCTCAGCAAATTTGCGGATGACACTAAACTGGGAGGAGTGGTAGAAACGCTGGAGGGCAGGGATAGGATACAGAGGGACCTAGACAAATTGGAGGATTGGGCCAAAAGAAACCTGGTGAGGTTCAATAAGGATAAGTGCAGGGTCCTGCACTTAGGACGGAAGAACCCAAAGCACAGCTACAGACTAGGGACCGAATGGCTCGGCAGCAGTTCTGCAGAAAAGGAGTTACACTGTAGGGGTTACAGTGGACGAGAAGCTGGATATGAGTCAGCAGTGTGCCCTTGTTGCCAAGAAGGCCAATGGCATTTTGGGATGTATAAGAAGGGGCATAGAGAACAGATCGAGGGACGTGATCGTTCCCCTCTCTTCGACATTGGTGAGGCCTCATCTGGAGTATTGTGTCCAGTTTTGGGCCCCACACTACAAGAAGGATGTGGATACATTGGAGAGAGTCCAGCGAAGGGCAACAAAAATTATTAGCGGACTGGAACACATGACTTATGAGGAGAGGCTGAGGGAACTGGGATTGTTTAGTCTGCAGAAGAGAAGATGAGGGGGGATTTGATAGCTGCTTTCAACTACCTGAGAGGTGGTTCCAGAGAGGATGGTTCTAGACTATTCTCAGTGGTAGAAGAGGACAGGACAAGGAGTAATGGTCTCAAGTTGCAGTGGGGGAGGTTTAGGTTGGATATTAGGAAAAACTTTTTCACTAGGAGGGTGGTGAAACACTGGAATGCGTTACCTAGGGAGGTGGTAGAATCTCCTTCCTTGGAAGTTTTTAAGGTCATGCTTGACAAAGCCCTGGCTGGGATGATTTGATTGGGGATTGGTCCTGCTTTGCGCAGGGGGTTGGACTAGATGACCTCCTGAGGTCCCTTCCAACCCTGATATTCTATGATTCTATGATTCTAAGTGGTGTTCTCGTCCATCCTCCCCGTGGAAGGAAAAGGTCTGGGTAGAGACCATCGAATGGTGGAAGTCAACGAATGGCTACGCAGGTGGTGTCGGAGAGAAGGCTTTAGATTCTTTCACCATGGGATGGTGTTCCAAGAAGGAGGAGTGCTAGGCAGAGATGGGCTCCACCTAACGAAGAGAGGGAAGAGCATCTTGGCAAGCAGGCTGGCTAACCTAGTGAGGAGGGCTTTAAACTAGGTTCACCGGGGGAAGGAGACCAAAGCCCTGAGGTAAGTGGGGAAGTGGGATACCGGGAGGAAGCATGAGCAGGAGCGTGCGAGAGGGGAGGGCTCCTGCCTCACACTGAGAAAGAGGGACCATCAGCGAGTTATCTCAAGTGCCTATACACAAATGCACGAAGCCTGGGAAACAAGCAGGGAGAACTGGAGGTCCTGGCACAGTCAAGGAATTATGATGTGATTGGAATAACAGAGACTTGGTGGGATAACTCACATGACTGGAGTACTGTCATGGATGGATATAAACTGTTCAGGAAGGATAGGCAGGGCAGAAAAGGTGGGGGAGTTGCACTGTATATAAGAGAGCAGTATGACTGCTCAGAGCTCCGGTATGAAACTGCAGAAAAACCTGAGAGTCTCTGGATTAAGTTCAGAAGTGTGAGCAACAAGGGTGATGTCGTGGTGGGAGTCTGCTATAGCCCACCGGACCAGGGGGATGAGGTGGATGAGGCTTTCTTCTGGCAACTAACGGAAGTTACTAGACGCAGGCCCTGGTTCTCATGGGAGACTTCAATCACCCTGATATCTGCTGGGAGAGCAATACAGCGGTGCACAGACAATCCAGGACGTTTTTGGAACGTGTAGGGGACAATTTCCTGGTGCAAGTGCTGAAGGAACCAACTAGGGGCAGAGCTCTTCTCGACCTGCTGCTCACAAACCGGGAAGAATTAGTAGGGGAAGCAAAAGTGGCTGAGAACCTAGGAGGCAGTGACCATGAGATGATTGAGTTCAGGATCCTGAAACAGGGAAGAAAGGAGAGCAGCAGAATATGGACCCTGGAATTCAGAAAAGCAGACTTTGACTCCCTCAGGGAACTGATGGGCAGCATCCCATAACATGAGGGGGAAAAGAGTCCAGGAGAGCTGGCTGTATTTTAAAGAATCCTTATTGAGGTTACAGGGACCCGATGTGTAGAAAGAATAGTAAATATGGCAGGTGAACAGCTTGGCTTAACAGTGAAATCCTTGCTGATCTTAAACACAAAAAAGAAGCTTACAAGAAGTGGAAGATTGGACAAATGACCAGGGAAGAGTATAAAAATATAGCTCGGGCATGCAGAAGTGAAATCAGGAAGGCCAAATCACACCTGGAGTTGCAGCTAGCAAGAGATGTTAAGAGTAACAAGAAGGGTTTCTTCAGGTATGTTAGCAACAAGAAGAAAGTCAAGGAAAGTGTGGGCCCCTTACTGAATGAGGGAGGCAACCTAGTGACAGAGGATGCGGAAAAAGCTAATGTACTCAATGCTTTTTTTGCCTCTGTCTTCACGAAGAAGGTCAGCTCCCAGACTACTGCACTGGGCAGCACAGCATGGGGAGGCGGTGACCAGCCCTCTGTGGAGAAAGAAGTGGTTCGGGACTATTTAGAAAAGCTGGACGAGCACAAGTCCATGGGGCCGGATGTGCTGCATCCGAGAGTGCTAAAGCAGTTGGCGGATGTGATTGCAGAGCCATTGGCCATTATCTTTGAAAACTCATGGCGATCGGGGGAGGTCCCGGACGACTGGAAAAAGACTAATGTAGTGCCCATCTTTAAAAAAGGGAAGAAGGAGGATCCTGGGAACTACAGGCCAGTCAGCCTCACCTCAGTCCCCGGAAAAATCATGGAGCAGGTCCTCAAGGAATCAATTCTGAAGCACTTAGAGGAGAGGAAAGTGATCAGGAACAGTCAGCATGGATTCACCAAGGGCAAGTCATGCTTGACTAATCTAATTGCCTTCTATGACGAGATAACTGGCTCTGTGGATGAGGGGAAAGCAGTGGACGTGTTGTTCCTTGACTTCAGCACAGCTTTTGACACAGTCTCCCACAGTATTCTTGCCAGCAAGTTAAAGAAGTATGGGCTGGATGAATGGACTATAAGGTGGATAGAAAGCTGGCTAGATTGTCAGGCTCAACAGGTAGTGATCAATGGCTCCATGTCTAGTTGGCAGTGGAGTGTCCCAAGGGTCGGTCCTCAGGCCGGTTTTGTTCAATATCTTCATTAATGATCTGGAGGATGGCATGGATTGCACCCTCAGCAAGTTTGAAGATGACACTAAACTGGGAGGAGTGGCAGATACACTGGACGGTAGGGATAGGATACAGAGGGACCTAGACAAATTAGAGGTTTGGGCCAAAAGAAATCTGATGAGGTTCAACAAGAACAAGTGCAGGGTCCTGCACTTAGGACAGAAGAATCCCATGCACCGCTACAGACTAGGGACCGAATGGCTCGGCAGCAGTTCTGCAGAAAAGGACCTAGGGGTTACAGTGGACGAGAAGCTGGATATGAGTCAACAGTGTAACCTTGTTGCCAAGAAGGCCAATGGCATTTTGGGCTGTATAAGTGGGGTATTGCCAGCAGATTGTGGGACGTGATCATTCCCCTCTATTCGACATTGGTGAGGCCTCATCTGGAGTACTGTGTCCAGTTTTGGGCCCCACACTACAAGAAGGATGTGGAAAAATTGGAAAACATCCAGTGGAGGGCAACAAAAATGATTAGGGGACTGGAACACATGACTTATGAGGAGAGGCTGAGGGAACTGGGGATGTTTAGTCTGCAGAAGAGAAGAATGAGAGGGGATTTGATAGCTGCTTTCAGCTACCTGAAAGGGGGTTCCAAAGAGGATGGCTCTAGACTGTTCTCAGTGGTAGCAGATGACAGAACGAGGAGTAATGGTCTCAAGTTGCAGTGGGGGAGGTTTAGTTTGGATATTAGGAAAAACTTTTTCACTAGGAGGGTGGTGAAGCACTGGAATGCGTGACCTAGGGAGATGGTGGAATCTTCTTCCTTAGAAGTTTTTAAGGTCAGGCGTGACAAAGCCCTGGCTGGGATGATTTAGTTGGGGATTGGTCCTGCTTTGAGCAGGGGGTTGGACTAGATGACCTCCTTAGGTCCCTTCCAACCCTGATATTCTATTATTATATTCTATGATTCCCTTCCTACCACAACTCACCTCATCTCTGCCCTTCCTCACCAGCTCACTGCTGTCTGGGACAGCTGCAGTTGCCATCCATGTGCTAGCTACTCCTCCAGATCCCACCCGTGCCTACCCAGCTGCCCTATGAATTAGACCCCAAGTCTATTCTTACCTGTCTGGATAGATCAGGGATGGGCAAACTTTTTGGCCTGAGGGACGCATCTGGGTATGGAAATTGTATGGTGGGCCATGAATGCCCGGTGGGGGAGGCGGACTCTATGGGGTGTAGCATGGGAGGGCTCTATAAGGGATGTTACCAATGTGGGAGGAGGACAAGGGGTATGGCGCCGGTGTGATTGTGTGTGGGACTATACAGGGGCGGTAACAGGGACTCCTCAGGGCCCTGCCGGCAGTGACACCAAGGCAGCCGTACCAGGGACCGCCAGAGGCAGAAGCACCCTAGCTCGGAAGGGTGCGGCCCCTGGGCAGTTCCGAGGCTCTCGAGGGTGGGGCTGTAGGAGACTGGGAGGGGATTGGGCACGCTGCTGCGTGGGTGGCAGGGGGGTTCTGATCCTGGAAACAGCACGGTGAAGTCGCGCCTGCGCAATGTGGCTCTGCGTGCCGGAAGATGGTGCTCATCAAGGGAATTGTGAGGCTGGGGAGTGCCGGGCAGGCAGAGCAGGGCAAGTCCCCAACCCTGCTTCCCGGCAGGAGCTTGAGAGCTGGATAAGAACATCTGACGGGCCAAAAGCGGCCCAAGGGCCATAGTTTGCCCACCCCGGGATAGATTCTGCTCCCATTCCAGAGCCGAGAAACCTGCCCTGGTAACGGGACTTGCTAGAAGTATCACTTGGGTTGATCTAGATTTACCGGGGTGTAACTGCCTGCAGCCTCAGGGCTGCGATTGCAATGGAATTTCTCTGCATTTACCATAGTAGATTTTGGCCCACTGGCTTCAAAAGGAATTACTCTGATTTACACCAGCTGTAACTGAGCGCAGGATCTGGTCACTCCGTGGGGTTCCCCTGGATTTACCTGGCTCTAACCTGAGGGTTGTATTTGACTGTCCCGACTGAAATATTTTGGCCTTACTTCTGAGGCACCCACTGCTTCCAGCTGTGGCCCCCCAGCCCAGACCTATTCCCACGTGCCTCCTGGTGCTGGCATCACTGACTCAGCCCATTTCGAAGGGCCCTTCCTGCTTAGTCACCGACTGCTGGTGGCCACTGAATGAGGCAGCAGCCAGTGGCAAGGCGGCTGGTTCCAGGAGACCGTGAAACAACACACACAGAAGGCCAAGATGACTAGGTGATTATAGACGTCTCAACTTTTGGGCACCCAGTTTGCGACACCTTGAAAGGACCGGATTTCCGGGAAGGGCTAAGAACTAGCCCTCTGAAAATCAGGTGCCTTTAACGTACCTTGTTGTGGGCACCCAAAAAGACTGAGGCACCCAAAATCACTTGGCCACTTCAGAAAACCTCGGCAGGATAGCTTAGGCTGGGTGTGAGCACTGGACAGGAGCAGCCGTTATGCCCCTGCAAAATGTTACCCAACCTGGATTCCCCCATTCCCACATCTGCTCTGGGAACACACACAAATAAAATAGGACACTCAGGAAGTTGGCATCCATTAGCAAACATCAAACTCATGATTACAACAGAGACTGGAAATGACACAACTCGCTTTAGTGTCTTCACTCCAACGTGGCTTGTGTCTCCACAGAGGCCAAAGCCTGCAGATGACCTTCTGGGTGCCTCTGAAAAGCTGCTTAGACTTAAAATAAAATTAAAAAAACCCAACTACGGTTGTTTCCATAAATCCTTTGTAACCATCACTGAGAAACAGGCTGGAATTACTCTTTTTTCCCTTCCCACTTTGCCTCTTCTTTCGCCTTGATCTGTTCTGTGCGTTGGATGTGTCCACAGGTGTCCACGGGTGAAGTCCCCTTGCTCGCCCTTGTATGTTTCACAGTCCTGGCTGTCACGGAGGCATCACTGTGGTAATGGAGCAAGTGCTGGCAACCAACCTGTATGAGCTCTGTCTCATGATGTGAGTGGAAAGAGGGCCTGGGAGATGGAGAGCAGGAGGATGAAGATCTAACATGGCCAACATTGCCCCACGTCTTGCCTTTTGTTTTTCATTATTGTATTTTTTTGATTCTGTCCATTATTATTTTTCCCCCTCTCACCAGTTGCACTAGCTCAAAGTCTGAGTGCAAAATGCATGTTTGGCGTGAACCCTAAACAGACATTTGCTTTCCATCTTCCGGCACGATGCTATCTTGTCTCCAGTGATTCCAGGTATTCCAGTGCTATGTCGTAGCAGAAATGATACTGCTCCTTTAAGAAGAAGAAAAAAAGAAATGCGTGAAGAGCTGAAATAAAGAGCTGCCCAGCATAAGCCACTTGTACTGCGCAAGAGGTTTTACTGGTCTTAGAAGCCTATGAATAGAGCAGAGCAGGAACCAGACTTTGCAGTTTCACAATTTTGAAATTTCTGTGGCTCCAAAATAGAAGGAAAACAAGAAATTTCTAAATTTCCTGCAAAATGAAATTCTGGGGAAAAAAATGCTTCAGGTCTATTGAAATCTTCTGTTCCAATTTTGACTTTTCCCCATTAATTAATTCTATTATACTACTTAAAAAATTAAATGAAAGGTCAATTCAAAATGGAGAATCAAAATGTTCTGTTTTCAATAGGTTCAAACGCAATACTTCAACCTTACAGAAATGCTTTTTTCCATTTTTCCTCCCCAAAGAATGTTCATCATTGGTGACATGTTTCCACAAAACATTTCATGTTTGACAAAACTGGTGTTTTCCAATGGGAAAACATTCCTTCCAAGCCTTTCCAACCAGCTCTGCGTATGCTGCGCACTCTCAGCTATGAACTACCTACCTACATAGATCCAGACAGTGCTTTTGGGGAACACTCTCGTAACATTACTATAGGTGCTGGACCTAGGGGTGCTGGGGATGCTTCTGCACCCTCTGGCTTGAAGGGGTTTCCATCATATACAGGGGTTACAGTTTGGTTCAATGCCTCTCAGCACCCCACTATACAAATTGTTCCAGCCCCCCTGAACATTACCTGTTCACGAAAAAATAAATGTATTTGACACTGGTAAAAGGTGCTTGGGGACAGACCTGGGGACTAAGGTCCTGGATTATCCAGCCTGGGCAATGGAAGCACAAGCATCCTACAAATAATCTGATTAATGCAGCTCAACCCTGACTCAGAAGACCTATATCTAGGGAAGAAAGGAGAATTCAGTCTCCGGGGTCCATTCATTTCTCAGCCTCCCTACCAAGACTGCCAACAAGGGAGCCAATTAATGCCAATTGTGGGGGGGCCGGGTTGTCACATGGAATTGGTTTCTCATTAGTGTCAATGGCAGCCCCCACCTGAAACAGGACAAGACACGAGGTCAGCCAGGCGCGGGGGTCTCTGCTGCATCTGCTACCCATCCGAGCCCACCCTTCCATGTACAAAGCAGGTGACTGCATGTGCCAACAGATGGGTGCATATATAAGCCCCACTAAGGCAGCTTAAGGGCCCGATCCTGGAAAACTGGCATCGGAGAGTCTTACTGTTCACATTCAAGGAAGTGAGCCTGAAACAAACTGCTCCCTGCAGCAAAGACTTACAACCTTCCTCTCAGTGCAATGGCTTGGATGCCTGCACCGTAAGCACAGCTGAGTCATTACAGCTCCCTTGGTACAGGTACAGTTAATTGTTGCCTGCACCAGTCTGGGTTTAGTGGGAGCAATTAAAGTACCCTTGTCTGCATACATTTTGTGGCCACGACTTAGGTCCTGTGTGAAAATTTCCCCTGGCTAGAATTGCTACCCTGTGCATTGATTTTTCTATATTTAGAAGATATACAGGATCTTATTTTCCCATTAGAGGAAGGGCTAAAAATAACGAGTTCCTCTGAATGGGAGGATTTGTATATATTTATTTAGCTAGGTCCTAAAGTTTACAAGTATCTTTCTGCCCTGGACATCTTGCACTCTAAGAGCACGGTCGTGCATGAATGCGCCGAGTAAGGCATCAACCCATGGCGATAGAGCAGCCCTGGTGCCTTTAACAGAACGAGCCCTTTTTCCACTAGCAGAGCATGTGCCCATCGACTTCTCTGGTTCCCAACCCCATTAGGGACTCATCACTCAACCAGAGGGCGTCAGAGCTTGAATCATAGAATCATAGAATATCAGGGTTGGAAGGGACCTCAGGAGGTCATCTAGTCCAACCCCCTGCTCAAAACAGGACCAACCCTAACTAAATCATCCCAGCCAGGGCTTTGTCAAGCTGGGCCTTAAAAACCTCTAAGGACGGAGATTCCACCACCTCCCTAGGTAACCCATTCCAGTGCTTCACCACCCTCCTAGAGAAATAGTTTTTCCTAATATCCAACCTAAACCTCCCCCACTGCAACTTGAGACCATTACTCCTTGTTCTGTCATCTGCCACCACTGAGAACAGCCGAGCTCCATCCTCTTTGGAGCCCCCCTTCAGGTAGTTGAAGGCTGCTATCAAATCCCCTCTCACTCTTCTCTTCTGCAGACTAAATAACCCCAGTTCCCTCAGCCTCTCCTCGTAAGTCATATACCCCGGCCTCCTAATACTTTTCGTTGCCCTCCGCTGGACTCTCTCCAATTTGTCCACATCCCTTCTGTAGTGGGGGGACCAAAACTGGACGCAATACATCACAAGCAGATGATAGCTGTGACTTCGGGAGGGGGATGAGCCTCGGGACGCTCTCAGAGCAAGGAGGATCCTGTCTGCATGCAATTTCCTTTGCAAACACAAAGACAGGAGGGGGCACAAAATCCCATGCACAGGAAATCTATGTGAGAGTGCTAAGTGCTTCTAAAGCAGAATCCTCCAGTGAGCTCTGTGGGAACCATCAGTGGGCCTACAAAAAGAATTAAATTAGCCGTGTGGAGGGATGGGTACCACTAGGCTGGCCCAGGTGTGGGGGGATCTTAGAATCATAGACTTTCAGGGTTGGAAGGAACCTCAAGAGGTCATCTAGTCCAACCCCCTGCTCAAAGCAGGACCAATCCCCAATTTTTGGCCCAAATCCCAAGGATTGAACTCACAACCCTGGGTTTAGCAGGCCAATGCTCAAACCACTGAGCTATTCCTCCCTCCTTGGGGGGGGGGGGGGTCTAGGGGAAGGAAATCAAAGAGAGGAGGCAGCCGCAGAGATTAAAACCACAGAATGCTTTTGGATTAAGGAAAGGGATTGTTTCCTTTTATAATAATGTAAAAATAAACCCCCACAGGCAGCCAATACCGGGGGGGCGGGGGGGGGGAGGGGGAGGCCCACCGGGATCCGCAGCTGGTCTGAAGTGGAGCAGACCCCCTGACTTCAGAGAGGCTACCCCCATTTACCCCAGTGGGAGATCTGGCCCACAGTGGCTCCATGAGATTGAGTTTCCTGGAGTAGACATTTCAGGTTCATTTAAGGCTGGGAAAAGATTGTGTTCTGATCCGAAATGCTGCTTTTTGGTAATACCTTTGCAATTTAGCCCAATGGACTTGACGACTTCATGCCTGTCAACTGCACCTTTTTATTACTTGTTCTCCCCCCGCCCAATCATGGTTTAATTCCTAATGCAAAGCACATCCCTCCCAAAGCCATTTCAGTTTTAAAGCGAGGGATTTTATAATCCAGGCAATGCAAACACGCTAGCCACCTTGCTTTGAAAAACGCAATGACAACGAACCACTTGGATTCCTCTCACAAAGTGATAAAACCCCCAGCTTGACCCCTATGTAGCTCTCACCCCAACCAGCTGTAGG
This sequence comes from Chelonia mydas, assembly GCF_015237465.2. Classification (NCBI taxonomy): domain Eukaryota; kingdom Metazoa; phylum Chordata; order Testudines; family Cheloniidae; genus Chelonia; species Chelonia mydas. The sequence goes on along the minus strand of NC_051259.2, from coordinate 13,120,464 downwards.
TAGGTTGGCAACTGTCTAATGGCACAAAACCGAACACCCCTTCCCTGAAGCCCTGCCCCTGCTCGCTCAATTTCTCCCATCCTCACTCACTTTCACCAGGCTGGGGCAGGGGATTGGGGTGCAGGAGGGGGGTGAGGCCCGGAATGAGGGGTTTGGGGTGTGGGAGAGGGCTCTGGCTGGGGTAAGGGGTTGGGGTGAGGCGGGGGGTGAAGGCTCTGGGGTGGGGCTGGGGATGAGGGGTTTAGGATGCAGGAGGGGGCTCCGGGCTGGGGCCGAGGGGTTTGGAGTGCAGGAGGGGGTGCGGGCTCTGGGGTGGGGCCCGGGATGAGGGATCTGGGGTGCAGGAGGGGGCTCTGGGCTGGGGCAGGAGGTTGGGGTGTGGGAGGGGGTGCGGGGTCCTGGTGGCACTTACCGCAGCTCCCAGGAAGCAGCCGCCAAGTCCCTGCAGACCCTAGGCACATGGGTGGCCAGGGAGGCTCCGCGTGCTGCCCTTGCGCCCGCAGGTTCCCGGCCAATGAGAGCTGTGGAGCTGGCCCTCAGGGCGGGGGCAGGGCAGGGAGCCTCCCTGGCCACCCATGCATCTAGGGGCCACAGGGACCTGGCGGCCGCTTCCGGGAACCACCCGGAGCTAGGGCAGGTAAGGAGCCTGCCTTAGCCCTGGGCCCCCACTGACCGGACTTTTAATGGCCCGGTCAGTACCCTTTTCGACCCTTGCAGCAAGGTCATGCTGGTGGGGCACGCAATGCACTCTTCAAAATGGCATCCTCCATGTCTAACACTGGACAAACGCACGTCTGGTTTTATAACAGTACCAGACAAGGGCAAACCATTTAAAAACTGGACTCTCTTGCTTAAAACTGGACCAGTGGCCTGCAATTCAACAGGGCCAAAGAAAACCTCCATGAACGCAGTTGTTGTGGAGGACAAGACTTACCTTGGCTGCGCTTTACTCTGTAGTGAACTGGGTACAGTGAAGGTGAGAAACTGAGGGGACTGGCTAGAGACAAGCAAATCATGGCCGAGTGCTAGCTCAGGGGTGTCTACTCTGCCGTGGCCAGAGGTGTGGCCACAGCCCGTGTAGACACACCCAAGCTGTCTTGGAGCTGGCTAGCGCCAATAACAGCAGTGAGGCTGCAGCAGCAGGGGACCTGGACAAGTCTGCCTGGGACCCTGGGTACGTACTGGAGTGGCTGCCCCCACGGCCGCAGCTTCACTGCTGTTGTGACTGGAGCTAGCTCGGGTATGTCTACATGGGCCGAAGCCACATCTCTGGTTGCTAAGGTTGCCAACTGTCTAATCACACAAACCCAAACACCCTTGCCCCGCCCCTGCACCGAGGACCCACCCCTGCACCTTCTCCGAGGCCCCGCCCTGGTCACTCCATTTCTCCTCCTTCCATCACTCACTCTCCCCCACCCTCACTTGCTTTCACCGGGCTGGGGCAGGGGGTTAGGGTGCGGGCTTTGGAGTATGGGCGGGGGCTGAGCCTGGGGAAGAGGGCTGGGGTGCACGAGGGGGCCCTGGGCTGGGGGTTGGGGTGTAGGAGGGGGTGCGGGCTCTGGGAGGGAGTTTGGGTGCAGGAGGGGACTCAGGGCTGGGGCAGGGGATTGGGGTGCAGGAGGGGGCTTGGGGTGCTGGCTGTGGGACGGAGCTCAGGACTGGGGCAGAGGGTTGGGGTGTGGAAAGGTGTGAGGAGTGTGGGCTCTGGCCAGGAGGTGCTTACCTCGGGTGGCTCCTGGTTGACGGTGCAGTGGGGCTAAGGCAGACTCCCTGCCTGCCCTGGCCCCGCGCTGCTCCCAAAAATGGCCGGCACATACCTATGGCCCCTGGGGAGGACAGGGGGCTCCGTGCACTGCCTCTGCTTGCAGGCACCACCCCCAAAGCTCCCATTGGCCATAGTTCCCGGCCAATGGGAACTGCGGAGTTGGTGCTGAGGGCAGGGGCAATGCGCAGAGACGCTTTGCCACCTCGCCCGCCCACTAGGGCCCACAGGGATGTGCTCTGTGAAGTGTTCCCCTCCTAACCTACAGCCAGTCACGCCGAAACCACCACTGTCCTCCTTAGAGCAGCTTTAAACCCACCAAGCTGATCCCCATCACAGAATTCGGAGCTGAGGATTCCAGCAGGAGAAAGGCCCCAGGTGTGAGCTACCTGCACCGCCTCCCAGGGTAATACATCCTGCATGGCTTTGTATGAGAGCCCAGACAGTGGGAAATGGATGTCACGGGCACAAAACCCCATGGCCACGTGCCGCTCGTCTTACTCCACCCCACCTTCACCCAGCCTGCTCAGGTCACACAATGTCTGCTGAGGACTGGACGGCAGAAGGGAGGCCTCTGCCTGCCACCCAGCCACACCACAGGCTGGCAGAAACAAAGGATCCACAAAGGGCACAGGAGAGATCCGGAAAGAGACCAATGGCAAGGATGGAGAGGGGAAGAGCTATGGTGAAGCCTGGTTGTTGTGTGAGTTGTAGCCCAATGCCGACAACAAAGTTCTTAGGGTTGAAGGCAGAAGGAACCATAAGAACATCTAGTCTGACTTCCTGTATAGAACAGGCCACTCCATTTCACCCAGCTACCCCTGCGTTGAGCCCAGTCGCTTGGGTTTGGCTAAAGCATCTTCCAGAAAGGCATCGGGTCTTGATTTGCAGACATCAAATGATGGAGAATCCACCACTTCCTTTGGGAGTCTGTGCCAGTGGTTGATCACCCTCACTGTTAAAAAAATTGTACCTTACTTCTAACTGGAATTTATCTGGCTTCAGTTTCCACCCATTGGTTCTTGTTCTGTCCTTCTCGGCTAGATTAACGAGCCCTGTAATATTGGTATTTGCTCCCTGAGAAGGTCCTGATATGCGGTAAAGTCCACTCTCAATCTTCTCTTTGATAAACTAAACAGGTTGAGCTCTCACTGTCAGGCATTTTTCCAGACCTCAAATCATTTTGGTAGCTCTTTTTTGCACTCCCCCCTTCAAATTTTCCACACCCTTTTAAAACTGTGGACACTAGAACTGTATGCAGTTTCCAGCATCGGAGTTACCAATGCCATGTGCAGATATAAAATCACTGCCCTCCTCCTACACGCCCAAGGATCGCATCAGCCTTTTTTGCCACAGCATTGCACTGAGAGCTCACGGTGAGTTACTTATGACCCCCTCAACCCTTTGCAGTCACTGCTTTTCGGATACAGCCACCCATTCTGTAGGTGCAGCCGGCATTCCTTGTTCCAGATGGCCAACTTTACATCTGGCTGAATTAAAACACATTTTGTTTGAACAGACCCAGTTTACCAAGCAATTCAGATCGCTCTGTAGACTGCCTGTCCTCAACTTTGTTTACTGCTCTGCTTATCTTTGCATCATCCGCAAATTTTATCAGCAGTGATTTCGCTTGATCACTCCCCACTGACAGCTACGTCTTGAGATCTGTCAGTTAGCCAGTTCTTACTCCATTTAACATATGCTTTACTGACATTGGATAGTGCTAATTTTTCAATCAGAACATCAATGTGGGGGGAGGGATAGCTAAGTGGTTTGAGCATTGGCCTGTTAAACCTAGGGTTGTGAGTTCAATCCTTGAGGGGGCTATTTAGGGATCTGGGGCAAAAATTGGGGAGTGGTCCTACTTTGAGCAGGCGGTTGGACTAGATGACCTCCTGAGGTCCCTTCCAACCCTGATATTCTATGATTCTAGAGTAAGTCAAAGGCCATATAAGAGTCTAAGTACATTACATCTATGCAGTTACCTTCATCAATCAAACTCATAATCACCTCAAAGAATGAAACCAAGACCTATTTTCCATAAAACCATATTGGCTTATGGTATTAATTATATTCCTCTCCTTTAATTCTTTATTAATTGAATCCCGTATAAATTTTTCCATTATTTTGCCTGGGACTGATGTCAAGCTAGTCAGCCTACAGCTATCCGGGTCATTCCACTTGCCCGTTTTGAATATTGGCACATTAGCACTCTTCCAGGATTCTGGAGCTTCCCCGGTATTCCCAGACTTATTAAAAATTAACATCAGCTATCTCCTCAGCCAACTCTTTTAGGACTCTTGGGTGAAAGTTATCCAAGCCTGCTTCTTTAAAAATGTTTATCCCTAGCAGATGTCTTTCAACATCCTTCTTGAATACCAATGGACTGGAAATCATTCTCCTCCCCCAGACATCATTTTCTTGTGCCACAAACACATCAACATGCTTCTTTCTGAATACAGAACAGAAATATTTACTTAACACATCTGCCTTTTCTGCATCATGATTAACAGTTTTACCATCTCCATCTAGTAATGGGCCTAAACCATTGTTAGGTTTTCTTTTGTACCTACACAGGAGTAGTTAGGTTGTCTTTAGCACGTGGTGTGTACGCAATGGGTTCTGGTGCTCGGAGATAGAAAAGGCAGGGCCACCACAGGCAAACGCAACCCACTGCAGGCCCTGTTGTCCCTGGCAGGATATGAGTGACTCTTCCCACTGAAGTGTAGAGGAATCCCTTGTATCCCACCCAGGAGACGGGTGGGCAGAGAACTGAGCCCCAGTGTCCTGTGTGGATCTGTCACAGCAAGGCCTTCATAAGTGTGGCTCTCATTGGAGCACTGCAGGTGGGATCATGTGGGACCACGTCCTTGTTAAGCACCGTCATCCTGCGCACAATGGCGTGGGAGCAGGGTGGAGGGGTGCAGTCACCACTGGCCCCACTGTGAGGATCAGGTCGCCACACTGAGTGGGTGACAAGTCTGCTCTGGTATGGCAACTCCAACGCAGAGCAGTGTCAGACCCAGCAGGCTCAGCCCTAGGGGCCTCCCAGCCCATTCTCCAGTCTCCGTTCACGTAGATCTGCACTCCCTGAGTTTAGGGTATGAACTAACCCATGGGGAAACTCTGCTGAAACCACCAGTTGCACACATCTGACAGTGTGCGCACCAGGCAAGTGCCATCAGAACAAGGAGACCAGCGGACCACGGGGCTTGGCAGGGAGCCTGAGACCAGAAAATGCTCCACAGGGCTGCCCCCCTTTGCTCCTCAGCCAGGACCCCTACTGCTCCTAACCCCCAGGAACAGCTGGAATCATACCTAGTGAATTAATTACAAACCACCGCCCCTTTGTTATTCAGGGGACGAGCCCAGCAATGATACTACGAGGTCATTGCCTCAGACTCTGGGATGCACCCAAGTCACGTTCAGCAAGTGGCTGGGGCAGGGGAAGGAAGTGCCAGGCTGAGACGAATACATCCACGCTGGCTTGGTGTTTGTGCCTCCTGGCTCCCCGGTCCAGGCTGGATTAACTGGATCCCAGTGTGCCTTGACACACAGCAGGACTTTCTGATACACAGCGGCAGGTCAAGCGGGAGGCAGGCAGAAGGGACGGGAGGTGTGGGGGGCGTCGTTCAGAACTTACCAAGGTCTCGACCATATTTGGCTTGTAGTTGCGGAGGGTCTTTGAAGCATAGAAAACATCCACCAAGTTGTGACACTTGATCATCTCCAGGATCATAGTAGAGGCACAGAATGTGCCGCTCCGACCACCCCCATTCCTAGAGGGAGACATACACGGAGTCAGTCAGTGGAGAGCCAGCGCACAAGGAAATCCACAGAGCAGCTGCCCCAAGAGCAGCCTCACTAAACAGCAAACCAGCTGCAATGGCTGGCCCCTTTCCCTGGTGTTTGACAGGCTTTAGTGAATTAAGCTCCGTGATACCGGAAGGTAGGAAGTGGGGCATGGAGAGGCAAATGCCAGTGCTTTCAACTTGGGGGCCTTGAGAAGTGGCTTGATATTCAGATCGCAGTGAGAGCTGCCAGCATGCAATCCCTCTGAAAATCAGGCCAGTTCCATTCAGGGTGATTAGTTGCAGGCACCCAGGTGTGCATCAGCACTTGCTGCAGCAGATAATACCTTCCCCTTTTCAGTAATAAAAGACGAACTACTGTCCGAGTGAGGAGTTGGAGAAGCAAGTCAGGGAGCAAACGGATTCATTAGAGCCACACGTCGCCAGGACCGGCCGGACACCCCGGAACACCAAAGGATGAAATGGCTGAGCTACGGACCAAACGATGCAATAGGCTCCTGTACCAGAGGGCTGGTGGTAGCCAGGGTTGTAGCTCGTTTAATAAAAGGTATGAAGAGTGGTCCTGGCAATTTCAGAGGCATGAACCTTCCTTCAGGCCTGCTGACCTTGTTTCCCAAGCACCACAGTGTCTGAGCCCCTCATAATCTTTAATGTCTGAATCCTCAGGATGCCCCCTATGAGGTAGGATGGTGCTGTTATCCCCAGGGGATGGGGAACGGAGGCACAGAGACTAAGTGACTTTACCAAGTCCGGGGTATAGCAGGGAGTTGAACCCAGGCCAGCACTATAACCATGGACCATCCTGCCTCATCATCCTCCTGTTCTCCCTGCCATGGGCCTGTTAAGGAAGTTAAGTAGCTCTGGTGAGCGAGGAGAAGTATCGTCATGATCAGAACCTGACTCAGATGGAAGACAAGGGCTAGGAATTTTCATTCTGGCAGGAGGTTAGCAGTGGGGGACCCCTGGGGTCTGTGGTAGGAGCCTCTCATTGAGACGAGGGACCTCACTTTGCCGTCTCTGGCATATCGGAATGAATTTGAGGGTGGTTTCTTCCAGGAGCTGTTCACACTGCGCGTTTCCTGGCTGGGCCTGCTCTCCTAGAACTCATGGATGGTGGTCTGGGTTTTCCCTCTGCCAGGCTGGGCCTGACTGAACCTCTCACAAAGCTGTGACCTAACACCGCCCCACTGTGATAATGACATTCTTCTAACTCCGAACTGAGCAAACTGGTTCACATGTGGTGGGACGATCATTCCAAGGCTGTGGCCCCATACACCAAGACTCGTCAGAGGCAGTACAACGAGAAAGGCTGGGGTCTTGCAGCTCATCAGGCCTGGACTCAGAGCACTGGGTTCAATTCCTGGCTCTGCCACAACTTCCTATGTAACTGGGGCACATTCCTTTCTCTCTCCATGGCTCCGGTCCCCCTGTGTAAAATGGGGTGGATGATCCTGTTCTTCCCCCGCTTTATCTGTGATGTCTATTTGGGGTAGCGGCTGCCCTCAGAACCAAGTGTATCGCTCATGTCCCATTGTTCTGCTTAGCGCCAAAAGCTACTGGGTACACCCTTCCTCCCCCTGCAAATGCATCAGCCTTGCCAGAGACACCGGCCTCTGATTTATGAGCCTCCACACCCTCCTCCTCGCCTTGCTCCCTCTCTTACCTCCCGGTCTTCATCTCCTCAGAGCGCTGAGGGGGCGGAGAGCCGTATTTTACAAAGGACGCTCTCAAATTATACTTAGGTTAATGAAGACGGATGAGGTTGTAATTAATTTTTGATTAAAAGCTCGCCTGCTGTCCCTGTCGATTTGAAAACTCATTATGCCCAGTGTCTGTGTGCGCGCATGCCTGTATGTGTGCAAATGGATGGAGGACAGTTGAGAGCACTCATAGAGTGCGAGCTCGGTAACCAGCCCTGCTGGAGAGCACGTCACTGCAATCACTCAGCTGCTGCCTGCATCCCCTTCTCCTGAAAAGCCCGGCAGGCTCCCGGGACCCTGCGCAGCGGCTGGGATTGCTGCTCAACCCCACAGCGACAGGAGCAGCTTCCACTCTGGGTGCAGTGGGCCTGGACCTCAGCTGGTGTCCACCGAGCTGAACGGATTGACACCGATTTCCACCAGCTGAGCTCCTAGCCCAGTGAGGTCAGAGCTTTGGGAAGGTGGTTTTTAAATGCCTCAAAACTCACCATAGGGATCAGAGGAAATCCAAGATGGCAGCTGCCAGGTGCCTGCTTGGCGCTGCGCGTGCACGGAACTGCATCAACGGTGGCTTTGCTTAAATACAGACTTCACGCCCCGGAGGGCCCTTGGGCAGCACTAAGGGCGGGTGGGCTGATGGGGGTCGCTCCCCTCTAGCCCTTTGGGCATGTGGGCTGGCGGGAGCCGCTGGCCACCAGCCCAGGTGAGCAGGCTGTTGTTCTCCGGGGGCTACTCACAAGCAGTGCACGATTGTCCTCCCGTTGCCGCTCTCCTCCTGCCACTTCTCCACTTGGGCCAGCAGGTGCAGGAACGACTTCTTGGAGTCTGGCGTGTCCCTGTACGCTGACCACCTCAGGTACTGGAAATGCCGGACCATCAGGTGCCCTTCCTGCAACTAGAAGAGGCCCATTAGTGTGTGAGTATGGCCCCCTCCTAGATGTCTTGCTGGAGAGTCTGGTGGGGGCAAGGGGCGACTCAGGACTTGTTAATGCTTGTGGAAGGGAGGCTTCACATGGGCAGCGCACAGGCAAGTGTCCATCTACCCACCCTCCCCGAATCTCTTGCTATTCAGTCATCTCCCCAGCACCTCTCCTAGTGCATCTCAACCCTGATTTGCACTGCCCTGGCCATTCCAGTCACAACCCACCAAACACAAATGCAGCTCTGACAATGCACCTCAACCTAATCTGTACCCCCCCCGCTATCCCTGTCCTGGGCTCCCTGCAATGCCAATGCACCTCAACCTAACCTGTAGCCCCGCCGCTAGCCCCATCCTGGACTCCCCATATAATGCACCTCAGTCCTGCCACCATAAGTACTTGGCTGAGAGCACCTACACTTATTCATGCTTTGTTCACTGCAAACCTCTTGAAACAAGGCCATCCGGCCAGGGGGCGGAGAATGGTAAGAATGCTCTTTAATACCCTAGTAATCTAGTTAGCTTTGCAACCTAATGCAGTTAGAAGGCTCCGGGAGAAGATGGATTTATATGCACAAAGCTAAGTAAGCCTGGGCTTTAGCCAGATGGATGAGGGGCTCAGTTCTGACTCGGAAGATGAAAATATTCTGGGAATGAAGCCTGGCTTGTGCAATGAAACACCAGGCCCAGCACTCCACTTGGGATTGCTGTTTTCAGCCACAACTGTGTGGGGAGTTGAGGCGGGTGGGTGAAAGGGAAGGGAGAGAGAAATCTAAGGCAGGTTGTTGGATTCCCAGCAAACAGCACTGGATCTCTCGGGCTAGGATCCTAAATACCCAGGTGGGATGGAACCAGGCACCTGCTCTTAGCTCTAAAATCAGCGGGGCCAGAGAATTCCCACTGCCAGGGCCCTGCAATACGGCAGTACAGGCTGATCTCACGTTCACCTCCCAAAGGACGGCACAGTGCTTGGCAAAATCAGATCAACGCATGGTGCGCAGGGCTCGCTTTGCCCCCGCTGATGTACACACAGGGCCCAATTCTGCTCCTTTTTACACAGATGTGAAGCTGAAACAACACCATTGACTTCGGGATTTACACCAACGGCCAGGAGAGGATAATTTAGCCCACTAAGAACTGACTCTCATTCTCCTATCACACTGTGAGCAGCGTCACGTTCACACACATACACCCCCCCTCAATATCACAAGCATACCCACGCACATGGGTCCCAGTATCACACACACCACACAGAGCAGCATCACAATCATACACAGCCAATACCATACCTAGCTCAGCTTCACAGTTACATGTGCCCCTCTCACACACACTTTAGACATAAGACCACCTGGAGCAGCACACACAACTACACTCTCACACAGTGCATTGCCACACGCACTCTCTCCCACTCTACACAGCAGCACCCGGCAACCACCCTCAGACACACACAGCAGCAGCCACACAGACCGATTTGATTCTCTAGTGTAAACGCTTTCCCATTAAAGCAGCCCAGGCAGGACTGCAGAGTTCCGGGGTTTGAAACAGCTTCGTCTAATTCATGATACAACTTTCCAAATCCCAGATAATCTGGGGAAGAGGCGACAATTCAGGAGGTCCTTTCTGCTGTCTGGATTAAAGATCCTAGCTCCTCATTCACCTGGGTTGCTTGTAAGTTCCAGAGAGGATCTGATGTTGACTTCCATGCTGTGACACCCTGGCACCCCAATATTCACCACTGTCGTGTAATTAGGATATGTTTTGTACAAAGTATGCCTTGTGAGGTATCATCCTAAAAGCCTGGATCCGCTAGACATTAATATCTCGTTGGAGTGTACGTGCTATCGTCGTATGTGAAGTTATGAAGTTTGGCTCTGTGTGTGTTACTGAAACACATTGTGAGGGTGAAAACACCCACAAGCAGCCTTCTGGTACAACAGTCAAAAAGCCAAACAATGTTGGTGGCTTGCTGAGGAAATGCACACAAGCACAAGGATTCATAGAATCACAGAAGATTAGGGTTGGAAAAGACCTCAGAAAGTCATCTAGTCCAACCCCCTGCTCAAGGCAGGACCAACCCCAACTAAATCATCCCAGCCAGGGCTTTGTCAAGCCAAGCCTTAAAAACCTCTAAGGATGGAGATTCCACCACCGCCCTAGGTAACCCATTCCAGTGCTTCACCACGCTCCTAGTGAAATAGTGTTTCCTAATATCCAACCTAGACCTCCCCCACTGCAACTTGAGACCATTGCTCCTTGTTCTGTCATCTGCCACCCCAGGAACTATGCACAATAGAAACCTCTCAGAGATAGCACTACACAATGGGAACTGTTTGACACAGCAAAAGAGCTTTCCAGAAAGTGGGAAGAAGATATAAAAGGGGGGAAATGACATCATGAGGGTACCTCACTCTCCCTACAACGACACACCTGGAAACATCTGAGGAACAAAGACTGAACTGGGGGGAAGTGATGATCCCAGGCTAAGGGATTTCTTGCCTGTGTATGAAAACCTGGGAAACCCGAGCTGCAAAGCAAAGGCAGCCTGTGCCTTAAGAATCTGCCAGCCTGTTTATCAGTCAGGGTGAGAATCTGCTAATTCATATCCTACCTGTCTAGTGTGTTAAGATCAGTTTGTGGTTTTGTTTATTTACTAGGTAATCTGTTTTGTTATCCCTTATAATCACTTAAAATCTATCCTTTTTTAGTTAATAAACTTATTTTATGTTTTAATCCAAACCAGTGTGCGTTTGACTAAGGGGCCTGGGGAAAATCTCAGCTTGGTTACCACAAGTGTGCATGGTCCTCTTCACGTCAAGGGAGAGGCGGACCCGGTGTTACACCCATATACTGGCCAGATTGGACCAGGGCAGGACAGTATTGCTCTGGGGTCCTAGGCTGGCAGGCTGGCAGTTAGAGAGCCCACATGTGACTGCAGCTCGGTGTGTCCTTACCCGTGTGAATGCTAGGGAAAGTGCAAGCTTGGAGGGCTTTGCAACTTGTCACAGCAGCACAGTCTGAGAGGAAGCCCAGGCTGGTAGGTCAGAGGGCTCAGTGGTACCCCAGTTCCAGGTGGCAACCTGGGGGGAACCCATCACACATGCCATTTACCTTCCCTCGCTGGTCAGTTTCCACCGTTAATGACCTGCCTGCAGTTATTCTGGAAGTCACCTGCCACACAGGTGCTGGTGGGGAGTGGACATTTTGCTGGCATATGGTACCCATTAAAAATAGCCCCTGGGGCTACAGCAAAGGAAGGAGCCTGAGGGTCAGGGACTGTCTCTGTTCTGATTCAGTTATGCAGGACAGCAAGTGAGAAATCAAAATGCAACTGAAGCACCCAAGCCCGTCAGGCAGGCTCGGCTCTGACATTAAAGTTAGAGGCTAAATGAGGTCAGGGCTTGCTCCAAACCATTGTTAAGTGCTAGCGACGGGCAGACCTCTAAATGATTCCATTCAGACATGCTCCAGAAAGCATGGATGCTTCCCTGAAACTTATCCAGACTTCTTGGGTCTGAGATTTAGGACAGAAATCTGGCCAGAACAGGCCTCCTTACAGGATCTCAACCTTTAAGGCCCTTTACAGAGCAATGTCAAGTGGCTAAGGGCTCATCTACACAAACAGATCATGGCAAGCGGGGTGTGCATCTACCCTACACTAGCCTGCCGCGCTCTGACCGTGTGCACCCCGCTGATGCGCGCGCACGCACACACAAACATGCACACTGCTCTCTTTGAAATAGGACTAGTTCGAAGCGCATTAACAAACGGTTCATGCGTGTCAGCCGGGCGCACATGACAGTTGGGAGAGTGTGGGGTCGATTCACATCCCAGCTTGCAGTGAACTATATGTTCATGTCGATCAACCCTTAGTGTAAATGAGAATCAGACCCTTTGGGTCTGGGATTCTGGCCTGAGTCCAGCTCTGGTACTGCAAAAATAGCCTGTTGTGGTCACTGTGAATCCCCCAGAGCTGGCCACATGCAGAGAGAAGCTCCTAATCCAGTGCAGCATGGGAATGAAAGTTCCTCCCTTCCTGGTTAAGGGTCTGATGCAGCTCCCTTTGAAACAAATGGGCGTTTGGCCAGGAGTGGGACTGGCTTCTAAGTTTGATTCCAGTCTGCAGCCCACCTCTGTTTGAGCAGAACAGCTGCAAGGAGATAGACACTCCAGAAGGCGTTGGCTGGTCTTCATGAGGGACACTTTGTCAACAGGAGTGGGCTGGAGGGTCAGGGGGTGCTTATGTAACTATCAGGGTAACTTGGGAGAAGTCTCGTGGCAGGATGCCACGCCACCAGCTAAGGGATCATTTAACCCAGTATTCAAGTGAAATTAACCAACTACATAAGGCTGCTCTCTGGGGAGTTAGGGGTGGGGTAATCCTAAGGGCAGCATTTCTGGGGTTGGATGTCCACATGGCATCTGGATTTGCCTTCTCCTCCTCTTTTTTGTGCTCTTGAAAACACAGTGAATGTCCTCACACAGCTGGTAAAGCTGGGTTGACTCCAGCATTCAGCTGGTGCAGTCTCTGCAGTCACTCAGGAGCCACATGAGTTCCCTCCCCTGCTGCAGGGTACAGCCTGGAGCTCCTGGCTGAGCGACCATCTTGGAAAGGTGAATATCTTCAGATCAGCTAACACCCACCTCCCACTCCCACCCCCACACAATACAGCACCCTGGCATGACAACCAGATGCGCCCCCCTCCTCACCCGTGTGATGTTCTGCACCCGGAAGAGGCGAGCAACGAAATCCTCATCGGCTGATCGGGAAACATACTCCACTTCTATCGGCCCGTACTGCTGGAGCCCTGGCTCAGGCCAGTACTGTAAACAGGGCTACAGAGAGAGGAGAGAGAAACAACTGTATGTGACATGCAGGCATGCGCGGCAGAGGGCATCACGCAGGGACATGGGGCACCATGTGGGGGTGTGGGACAGAGGGCGCTGCATAGGGACATGGGGCTCTGGCATGTGACCTGGGGACACAGTGCAAGTTCCCCAGGCAGGAAGGAATGACACCGGGCACTGGGTGGGGGACACGGCACAAGGGTGCTTAGCACAGGGCACATGAGAAAGACCACGGCGTGCAAACACTGCCCATGCTATCCACAGCACATTGCTGGATGGAGCTGACCTTTCTATACTGACAGGTCAAAGGTCAGAACCTGCCCTCAGTTACACCCACGTGGTCCTCTCCAGATGTCAGCTGAGCAGAAGCCTGTGAGGGGTGGGGTCACCCAGCGCTGACCGGTGCCAGATGGAGCAAGGTTAGTCCCGTATCTGGTCCCACCTCGGGGTGGTGGGGCTGATCTGGCACTTCACTGGCTTCGGTGGAAGTATGGGCAGGAGGACAGGAGGGCCAGGCCCTGAGCGATGACCATGTGTCATTTTGGATTTTATCTCCCTGAAACCAAAGGGAGCTTTGCCGTGGACTGTATTAGGGCTGACTCCAGGTATCTGCCGCTCGTGTAGACACACCTGAGCTGGCTTTGACCTAGCGAGCATGAGTACTGGAGCAGCGAAGCTGAATCATCACAGGCTGCCTGAAAGCCTGGGTATGAGCTTGGGCGGCTAGCCTGGGCTGCCCCAGCTTCCCTATTGTTCCTCGAGCTCGCGAGCTCTAAGCTAGCGCCGGTATCTCTCCATGTGCTGCAGCCACAGCTCTGACCGCAACGTAGACATCAGATAAAACCCTTCCCAGATCCTTGGCCACCCTCTTCAGTGCTGCACCTCCTCCCACGATGTGGAAAAGCAGATCTCGGCTCAGAAACCACCACAATGGCCAGGCAGGGCAGATGTTCTGGGGGGGACTGACTGCTGGCAAGGCCGCTTGGCATTGTTCTCTCTCACGCTCAGGAGCGCACTTGATGTATTGCTCAATCCGAGGGTTGTGGATGCTATTGTTTTCACACCACGTCAGCCGGGAAGCCGGCATCAATACAAAATATACGATGTTTGTCACTGCACTTTAAAAGAACATTTAGTATTTCAGGCCGGCCGACGGCCTGGGCCTAACTGCATGGCAAATGTATTTGAGAAATAATTGGTTATTAATAGGGGCTATCAATCTCCGTGATCTCTAGACATAGAGCTATAATTTGGATATTAAAACTTCCTTCGGCAAGACATAGTTCAAGAGAAGGATTTACCCTCTAAGTCACCTCTCAAAGCTGCCGGCTGTAAAGGCTGATTTATTAGCTGTTGGTCTTAAACTGGTAAACATATAAAAGCCGGCTACACATTATCACATGGACACTGCTGAAGGACGACCGTCCCGAGAGATGGCAGAGGGGCGTAAGGAAGGAATATGGCAGGTAGAATGCACCAGGGGAAGGTACACGCTGCAACCTGGCCCTGCACACTCTGGAGTCTGGGCTGAACCTTGCTCAAAGGGAAGGGGACAATATGGGAGAGCTGTTGGCAATGCAGGGCTGAAATGGGGAGCAAAGGGGGGGGGGGGAGGGAGGGAGAAGGGGAAGTGAGGGAGTCGGCAATGCAGCAGGTGCAATGGGCAACCCCAGTGATGCTGCGGGGCAGGGCTCAGCCAGGGAGTGGGGCACAAGCAAGCAGGGAAGCCCCATGACGCAGCGAAGGGCTGAAATGAGGAACAAAGCACAGGGGGAGACGTATGGGCGCCTGCAGGGCTGAGCTAGGGACTTGTGCCCAAGGGAGCCATGAGATGCTGGGAATGAAGCAAAGGGAGGAGATGGGGAAACAGAAATTCTGTCCCCACTCCTGACCCAGTCCCTCCCTAACGCCATGCCTGGAATTGCTCTGGCTTTGGAACAGAGTGGCATTACGGACTATGACTGCAGAAGCCAGGCCTTGATGGGATGGTGGAGGAGGGATTAACTCCGTAATATGTCAGTGTCTTTAGAGGGCCAGATTTTGAAACGTGCGCTCACATTTCCCCCATAATGCGTGTGCGCACGTGTAAATGCAATTGCACGTGCAAAATACACCGTTGTGCACACAAGTCCCTGTCCTCAGCCACAGGCAGACATTTTTGCAGGCACTAATGTCTACAAATCTTCCCTGCTGTATGCTGACCCCTGTAGGTGAGAAAAGAAGACTGAGTGGGGACAGGGATCAATTGTTCTTCAGGTCCAGTGAAGGCAGGACAAGAATTAATGGGCTCAAAGTGCAGCCAGGGAGATTTAGGTTAGATAACAGGAAAAACTTTCTAACTAGAAGGGGAGTTAAGCTCTGGACCAGGCTTCTCAGGGGGTTGTGGAGTCCTAGTCATTGGAGGTTTTTAAGAACAGACTGGACAAACCACATGTCAGGGATGGTCTAGGTCCAGGGGTCTCCAAACTTTTTGAATTGCGCGCCCCCACGGCCAGCTCTAGGGAAGCAAAAAAAACCTCAGAAGAGCGAGGAGAGCCGAGCTGCCGCCGAAGACGGAGCGAGGGGAGCCGAGCTGCCGCCGGCGTGCCTCCGAAGACGGAGCGAGGGGAGCCGAGCTGCCGCCGGCGTGCCTCCGAAGACGGAGCGAGGGGAGCTGAGCTGCCGCCGGCGTGCCGCCGAAGACGGAGCGAGGGGAGCCGAGCTGCCGCCGGCGTGCCCCCGAAGACGGAGCGAGGGGAGCCGAGCTGCCGCCGGCGTGCCCCTGAAGACGGAGCGAGGGGAGCCGAGCTGCCGCCGGCGTGCCTCCGAAGACGGAGCGAGGGGAGCCGAGCTGCCGCCGGCGTGCCGCCGAAGACGGAGCGAGGGGAGCCGAGCTGCCGCCGGCGTGCCGCCGAAGACGGAGCGAGGGGAGCCGAGCTGCCGCCGGCGTGCCGCCGAAGACGGAGCGAGGGGAGCCGAGCTGCCGCCGGCGTGCCGCCGAAGAATCAAAGGTCCAGGAGTGGTGCTGCCGTCGTGCCGGTGGCACTCCTCGTGCTGTGCACCCCCACAGATGGTCTTGCGCACGCCCTGGGGTGCGCGCACCCCGCTTTGGAGACCACTAGTCTAGGAGGTTAAATTGGTCCTGACTCAGAGCAGGGGGCTGGACTTGACAACTGCTCAAGGTCCTTTCCAGCCCAGCATTTCTGATTCTAAGTACATTTTGCTACTGCTCTGAGATCTTAGATAGATAGAACCCTAAGACCAATATGTAAATCCATGGAGTGCCCACACGTGGAATAATTGGTGCAAAAGACACATTAGAATTGGGAAAAGTACAGAGCAAGAAGAATATTTAAGGGTCTGGAACAGCTTCCGTTGAGGAGAGATTAAAAAGGCTGGGACTGTTCAGCTTGGCAAAGAGACGACTAAGGGGGGATGTGACCGAGGTCTATAAAACCGTGACTGGGGTAGAGAGAGTGGATAAAGGAAATGTTGTTATTTACCCCTTCTCATAACACAAGGACCAGGGGTCACCCAATGAAATTAATAGGCAGCAGGTTTAAAACAAACATATGGAAATATTTCTTCACACAACACACAGTCAACCTGTGGAACTCATTGCCAGGGGATGTTGTGGAGGCCAAAAGCATAACTGGGTTCAAAAAAGAATTAGAGAAGTTCTTGGAGGATAGGTCCATCAACGGCTGTTAGCCAAGATGGTCAGGGACACAACCCCATGCTCTGGGTATCCCTAAGCATGTGACTGCCAGAAACTGGGAGTAGATGACAGGAGATGGATCACTTGACAATTGCCCTCTGAAGCATCTGGCACTGGCCACTGTCAGAAGACAGATACTGGAATAGATGGACCATTGGTCTGATCCACTATGGCCGTTGCAAGGGCTCAATCCTGCAATGTGCCAAGTGTCTGCAGCTCAGAGAAAACCGTGGGTGGCAGCAAGGGGCAGGGCACTGGATCAGGAGACCTGGGTTCTATCCCAGGCTCTGCCACTGACCTCCTGGGTGACCTTGGGAAAGTCACTTCCCCCCTTTCTGTGCCTCAGTTTCCCCATCTGTAAAATGGAGATATGATACTCACCCACCTTTGTAAAGCATTTCAAGGTTCAGAAATGAAAAGTGCTCTATCAGAGCCAAGTATTAGCATTAGTAGTGCTGAGATTAACCTCTCTGTCACCCCGCCTCCTCTCCAACAGGGAGATTCAGAGCAGGCTGAAGAATGGGGCTAGCCAGAACATTTGATTTCCTAGATGTGAGAACTCCCTCACCCCTCCCCTTCTGGTACAGGATCGCTCCCTGCAGTCTGTTCTGCAGTGCACTGTTCCTCCAGTACTCAAAGGTCCTAAGAGTGATGGAATCCCCAACCCGTAGGAAACTAGATCGCAAATTCTTTGGGGAAGGGACCAGCTTTTTGTTCACACAGCACCTAACACCTGGGCCATCACTGGGGCTCCGAGGTGCTACTGCACTACAAACAATTAATAATATTTCACCACAATTCCCCTTCCTTAGAAAACTAACCCAGCTTCAGAGATTCTCCTGCCAGGATCAACCTTGGTGTTCATAGAATCATAGAATATCAGGGTTGGAAGGGACCTCAGGAGGTCATCTAGTCCAACCCCCTGCTCAAAGCAGGACCAATCCCCAACTAAATCATCCCTGCCAGGGCTTTGTGTTCTACTTCTGCTTAATTTCAGGTCATATTAACGTCACTCCACAAGGACCGTGTGGATGCAGTGCCCCTCTTCAGAGAAAAAATAGGAACATTGTATACTATAGAATACATAATATATAGCTATATATAAGAGAGAGAAAGAGAGAGAGAGAGAGAGAGATGATTAGCTATAGAGATAGAGATAGATTATCGACCTATTGACCTATAAATATTTTACCTGCCTATTTAGCTCAGCGCAAGTGTCACACAAAGGAAAGTAGAACTTCATTTGGGGCCATTTACTCCATTCATCTGCCTATTTCCTGTGAACATTACAACTGCAGTTTTGGGTCATTTACATTAAGTGTCTGATTTCAACTCATAAAACAATCCGGTTAATGAAGTCTTCTCCAGACATTCATTAAGAGTCTATAATGCTAATTTTATGTAAAAATCCCGTTAGTTTCCTCATCGAATTAACATTACAGACCTGTAATGGGCTCTTAAATCTGCTCTGGTCTCGGCAGGAATGTTCTAGGAATCCCTGTAGAGGTTGGTACACCGGGAGAGGCCTGGAATGGTTCAAATGCTGCTTTCTATCCCAAGGGTACTATTTGGTCCCCTCTCTAAGGTGCATATGTAATGGATAGCAAGTCCCACCTGGCATGGCAAATTCATAATGTTAAACCCACGGGAAGGTCGCTATTAGAGAGTATCGATTTAAAAAGCAACATTTGCAGCCCTCAAAAGTCCTTGGAAGAACTACAGGGGTGCGTAGGGATTGGAATGCGACCTCCTCTGGGGTGGCACAGCTGGCTGACAACGCACAGGAACACCACGCAACAGCTGAGGGTAGGGAATGAAGAAGAAAGCCATATCTCATCATAGGAGAAGGGTGGTCTTGTGTGTAATGCTTTAGAATGGATGTCAGCACTCAGCTAATTTCCCAGCTTTGCCACAGACCACTGAATCTCTCTGTGCTTTAGTGCCCGATCTATAAAATGAGGATAAATGCAGTTCCTTTCTTGTACCCTTCACCTTGTCTGTTCAGCTTGTGTGCTCTTCAGGTGCCTTACCATGTGTGTGTGCCCTGCCTAAAACAACAAGGCCCTGATCTTGGCTGGGGTGCTGTAATACCAATCGTAGAAACATAGAATATCAGAGTTGGAAGGGACCTCAGGAAGTCATCTAGTCCAACCCCCTGCTCAAAGCAGGACCGATCCCCGACTAAATCATCCCAGCCAGGGCTTTGTCAAGCCTGACCTTAAAAACTTCTAGGGAAGGAGATTCCACCATCTCCCTAGTTAACGCATTCCAGTGTTTCACCACCCTCGTCGTGAAAAAGTTTTTCCTAATATCCAACCTAAATCTCCCCCACTGCAACTTGAGACTATTACTCCTTGTTCTGTCATCTGCTACCACTGAGAACAGTCTAGAGCCATCCTCTTTGGAACCCCCTTTCAGGTAGCTGAAAGCAGCTATCAAATCCCCTCTCATTCTTCTCTTCTGCAGACTAAACATCCCCAGTTCCCTCAGCCTCTCCTCATAAGTCATGTGTTCCAGTCCCCTAATCATTTTTGTTGCCCTCCGCTGGACTCTTTCCAATTTTTCCACATCCTTCTTGTAGTGTGGGGCCCAAAACTGGACACAGTACTCCAGATGAGGCCTCACCAATGTCGAATAGAGGGGAACGATCACGTCCCTCGATCTGCTGGCAATGCCCCTACTTATACATCCCAAAATGCCATTGGCCTTCTTGGCAACAAGGGCACACTGTTGACTCATAGCCAGCTTCTCGTCCACTGTAACCCCTAGGTCCTTTTCTGCAGAACTGCTGCCGAGCCATTCGGTCCCTAGTCTGTAACGGTGCATTGGATTCTTCCGTCCTAAGTGCAGGACCCTGCACTTGTCCTTGTTAAACCTCATCAGATTTCTTTTGGCCCAATCCTCTAATTTGTCTAGGTCCCTCTGTATTCTATCCCTACCCTCCAGCGTATCTACCACTCCTCCCAGTTTAGTGTCATCTGCAAACTTGCTGAGGGTGCAATCCACACCATCCTCCAGATCATTTATGAAGATATTGAACAAAACCGGCCCCAGGACCGACCCCTTGGGCACTCCACTTGATACCAGCTGCCAACCAGACATGGAGCCATTGATCACTACCCGTTGAGCCCGACAATCTAGCCAGCTTTCTATCCACCTTATAGTCCATTCATCCAGCCCATATTTCTTTAACTTGCTGGCAAGAATACTGTGGGAGACCGTGGCAAAAGCTTTGCTAAAGTCAAGGAACAACACGTCCACTGCTTTCCCTTCATCCACAGAGCCAGTTATCTCGTCATAGAAGGCAATTAGATTAGTCAGGCATGACTTGCCCTTGGTGAATCCATGCTGACTGTTCCTGATCACTTTCCTCTCCTCTAAGTGCTTCAGAATTGATTCCTTGAGGACCTGCTCCATGATTTTTCCAGGGACTGAGGTGAGGCTAACTGGCCTGTAGTTCCCAGGATCCTCCTTCTTCCCTTTTTAAAAGATGGGCACTACATTACCCCATGTAATACGACGGCTAAGGAAGTGCCAGATTCCCCATCCCCCCAGGCTGATTCACTGAGGAGAGCTGCTTGCTGCTATACCCAGCTCATGGGTTTAGGCTTTAGCTTCCCTATGCTGTGTGCTGCATAGGGAAGCTGACCAGCTAGCTCTATGCAGCAGGTAGAGTGTTGCAGAAAGCATCAGATTTTGGATAGGCTGGGCCCAGGGCGGCAGGCTAAAGGCCTGCATTTGGGAGCTATTGGTCCTAGATGTAATCCTCGCTAGTGACCCACTGTGGGGCAGGGGAAGGTTACACCAACAATAACAACTAACACCGTAGTGGTGTTTCGGTGGGAGGAATGCAATGACCCAGGCCCACAGAAACCCAGACTCGGCGCCAGGAGAAGCGCCGCAAGGGTCAGCAGCAGGGCCAGGGGGCGCGCGTCAGTGCCACTCACCCAGGCGGAGTTGGACTGGTTGAGCTGGTTGAGCATGACGATGGAGGTGCAGCCGTAGTCGTACACCAGTCTCCAGAAATCTGTGATGGTGTTCTGCAGAGGGTGCAGGGTGACGACGAAGGCCGCGTTCTTGGTGTAGCTCTGAAGGGGAGCAAGCACAGAGTGGAGAGGACCAGTGAGCTCCTTAAAGCAACACAGCCGTCCAGAGCACAGTAGGGGTGGGAGTGGAAGTAACAGGCCCCCTCCCCCAAAGAGCTAAAGGGGAAGGATGGTTTGGTGGCTAAGGCTCTGGACTGAGACACCAGAGATCAGTCCCCAGCTCTACTGCAAGCTCCTTGCACCTCCCAGACTAAACCTCGTGCCGAGATCTGTCGCAGGAAAGCCCTGGCAAAGAATAATGCCGTCTCAAAGGCCCGATCCTCTGATTCAGTTCACTGATGGGACCCTACTGACCGCAGTGGGCATCGGACAAGGCCTTAAACCCCCCGTGCAGTAAACAGTGCAGTGTGCTGCATAGGGAAGCCGAACAGCTCGCTCAGTGCAGCAGGTAGCGTGATGCAGAGCGCATCGGTTTTTGGACAGGGCTGCAAAATCCAGGCCCTGTGAGGCAGGCTGCGGAAGGAGAATGGAGGAAATGTTCCAACTGTGCCTTTTGCCCTGCAGTATCAGTAGGAAAAGAAAAACAAGCCCATTGGATCCTTGTGACAACCTGAGAACTCCCTAGCCCTGATTCCCCCCTTTGCCTACACTGGTGTAAATCAGGAGTAGCTCCATGGAAGCCAAGGGAGCTACACAGTGTGAAACTGGTGCAAGGAAGAAGAGAATGAGACCCACTGGACTCCAGTTGGGCTTGTCTGAAACAACTGCTCAGGGGACCAAGAAAACTCAGCAACGTAACAGAGCAGGGTGTTCTCATAAAGTGGAGCAGAGCTGTACTCAAAGGCCTGACTCTGATCTCACCTACATCTGGTCTGCATTGCTTTAACGCCACTGACTTCAATGGAGCCACTCCTGATTTATACTGGAGCGTGGGAGAGCAGAATCAGGACCGAAAGGTTTGCACATATTGGAAGGTGGTCTCTGACGACAGAAGGTTGCCCAATCAGGATGGCTTCTTGTACAGGTAAATCAGAAAATGGGGCCAGACCCTCAGTTGATATCAATCAGGAGGCTCTATGGACTTCAGTGGAGCTGTGCTGATTTACACCACCAGCTGGGGATCTGGCCCAAGGACCTGTTTTCTCTGCTTTGTCAAGCTTCTGCTCAGCACTTTAGGGGCAGCTGGGAACCTGACTCTCAGGGCAGATCTGAGCCCTGGCAAGGGTTGTTCACATCCGCTGGCGATACTCCCAAGGGACTGCTGGCAGCTGGACATAGCGAAGTGCGGCACACGATGGATGCCACTCTCCCTTGCACCTGCCTGCCCAGACACACACACACATCTTACAAGGATCATGTGAAAGTGTTGGGGGTGGTGCAGGAGCTGGGCAGGGTGGCTCTGTGCCAGCCGGGAGCTCTGCCAGCCCAGGGGCATTCTCAGTGACCAGCTCCACTTTCGGGCCCCTTCACACCACGTATGGGGCAACACAGGGGCATGAACGCACTGAAGAACCAGGAGTGAGGAGCCTGATTCAGATCTCCTTCATGCTGGTGTAAATCAGGAGTAACACCCACTACGTTAACAGTGGGACACAAGTGCAAGCGACATGAGGAGGAGGCCCAAGATACCCATGGCTCTTGTCCTATTTCGGGGTTTGGCCCCGGCAAGCCGAATGGTTTAAAAATGTGTCTTTACGTTATCTCAGCACTTTGACATCCCTTGGGGGGAGACGACACACTTTTCACCCTCAGATCTCTCAAACATAGAGCTTTATCCACCTTGCTGCAGTGGGGCGGAGATCACCTCTAATCCAAGCACAAGACCAAGAAATGTCAGCCCAGTGGATTTTTTTTTCCCAGAAAGTTACATGCTCCACGTAAGAGGGGCGCAGAACAAAAGTGCCTCTCAGTTTTGTTCCCCCGAGGCGGTAATCTCTCTGGGGGTGGAGGGAAGCTTAGAGGCAAGACACCTCTGTGGCTTTGCTACTTGCAAACATTTTCTTAGGGCGAAAAAAAGACAGCATGAAAGACCCCTCTCCAAAGGAAACTGCTCTGCTTGTTAACACTTTAAAAGCAGCAAGTGCTTTTAGGGGCACCTGAAGAGAGAGAGGACAGACAGTGGAGTGTTTGCTGGTTCTCCACCCCCACTAAAGGACTCTTGAAACAACACTCGGCGTACAAGTGACAAATTCTCTGCGCTCACAGAACATCTTTGTGCCTTCGGATTTCTCCTTGAGCCTTGTTTTTCCAGGCAATCTCCCTGCCCCCCACCCCCAGGGGATTTGGACTTGATTAACGTCAGCTGCCTTAAGCCCCGGGTGAGTTTTCAAAAACGGAGGGAGGAGATAATAATTTCAGAAATGGACCTTTGGTCTGAAACAGCTTTCTTAAAATGAGTCCTTTTAAACCACTGTTTCTCAAACCCGACCCAAAAGGGGGTTGCAAGACTCTTGTTGGCGGGTGTTGGGAGTGGCGGCAGCTGCTGGCCAGATGTCCAACTCCGCAGGCAGCACTGCTGCCAGCAGCAGCATAGAAATAACGGTGGCATGGTATGGGGCGGGGGGTTGTCACTTTTTGGGGGGTTGTTACAGCCTGAAATGTTTTCAAAGGGAGTTCCAGCAAAAAAAGTTTGAGAAGCCCTGCTCTAAAAAATAGAAAAGCAAACCAAAGGCCCACAACCAGACACAGAGAGAAAGAGAGCATGGAGCCTGTAGGGAAAGGAAATCATTGTGCAAATTCCCGCCTACTGTCCTCTGACTGCAAGTCACTAGCCTGATTACACCTATAGCAAAAGCTGGGGGATCCCAGAAACCAGGAGCTGTGTAGGGCAGAAGGGAAGAGGTTTCAGCTAATGACCGCGTCATACATTTCCACAGTGCCCAAGGATTCCATACTGTGTAAACAAGTCGGAGTCTTTCACCTGCTGCTGGCATGGAGCCATTTAACTGGGCACAGAAACGCTAAAAACGACACTTTCTGCTTCTAGGCCTTTTCTGTGCCTACCCAAGCGTGCGGCTAATTCCACTAAAGTCAATGGGATGACTCATGCTTAAAGTTAAGTACATGCTTAAGCACCTTGTTGGATCAGGGCTATCTAGCTCCATCCAGGGTACTGCTTAGCTTCAAGGATGATGCAATATGCAGCTTTTTCATTCTAGTTCACACCAGTCTAAATCCAACCTAGGCTGGTAGCGGCTGAGAGCTGGGACCGTTTGAAGACTGTGGCTCAGCAGAGTGGAGGAAACAGTATCCAAATGAATGAAAACTCAGGAGTGCCTTGTGGTTAAGGCTGAATTTCACCACTAATAATGAGTGTAAATATGAGATTAGCTGTTATGGGGCTGAGACAGGATAAACCTCATGACAGTAGTTACCGGGCATCTGGTAGAGATGCGTGGAGAAAGTCATTCTGTTTTGTGGAGGATTTTGATATTTCGAGAGCTGGTTACCATTGTGATACAGAGTGAAAACCAAACATTTTTAAATTCTCCATGAAGGGGAATGAAGCTGTGGATCTTGGGAGCCCTGGGGTTCCTGATGTCAGGACAGTCCGCCTGGCTGGCTGCCCCAGAGTGCAGACCCTGGAAGGTTTCTTGGGCTGGTTGCCATGGGAACTCAGTTGAAACTGAAATGTTTCAAGTTCAATTAATCATGAAATTCTGATGAAAAATGTGTCCCACTGGGATTTTTCTGGCCACCTCTAATATTTAAGGAATCTTGTTAAATGCTAATATAGCCCCAGATCCTCAGCTGGGATAAAAATCACCACAGCTTCATGGAAGACAATAGATTTGGGGGTCATGGTGGACAATCAGCTGAACATGAGTTCCCAGGGTGACGCTGTGGCCAAAAGAGCTAGGGTACTCCTGAGATGGATAAACAGTGAAATCTCGAATAAGAGCATAGAGCTTATTTTGCCTCTGGGTTTGGCACTGGTGCGACCGTTGCAAGAATCCTGTGTCTGGTTCTGTTGCCCACAATTCAAGAAGGACGTTGATAAATTGGAGAGCATTCAGAGAAGAGCCATGAGAATGATTAAAGGGTTGGAAAACCTGCCTTATGGTGATAGACTCAAGAAACTCAATCTATTTAGCGTAACAAAGAGAAGGCTAAGGGATGACTTGATTATAGTCTTTAAGTACCTACACGGAGAAGAAATATTTAATAATGGGCTCTTCAATCTAGCAGAGAAAGGTCTAACACGATCCAACAGCTGGAAGTTGAAGCAAGACAAATTCAGCCTGGAAATAAGGCATACGTTTTTAACAGTGAGGGTAATTAACCATTGCAACAATTCACCAAGGGTTGTGATGGATTCTTGACAATTTTTAAATCAAGGTTGGATGTTTTTCTAAAACAGTGGCCCCCAAACTTTTTATTTGTCCCCCCCCTTACCAGTAATGGAATCTATCTGTGCCCCCCAGGAGCCACCGTTGGGAGCCAGGGACCTGGGGCCAGGAGCCAAGCAATGCCCAGGGCCGCAGCTGAGGGCTGAGCCATGCCGGGACCAGAGGCTGGGAGTGGAGCCGTGGTCAGGGCTGGGAGCCAGGGACCCAGGCTGGGGCCAGAGTGGAGCTAGGGGCAGAGCGGGGCTGGGTGGCGCTCCCTCCCCACTCCCCGTGGGGGCTGGCCCAGTCCCCACCACGCCCCCTGACCACGCCCCCCTGAACGTTCCTCCATGCCCTCCCAGGGGGGTGCGCCCCACAGTTTGAGGACCACTGTTGTAAAATCTCTGCTCTAGGGACTTTGGGGGGGAAGTTCTTTGGCCTGGATGATCACAACAGTCCCTTCTGGCCTTGGAATCCATGAATCTCTGCCTGAGGGTCAGAACAGGCGCAATCACGGCTCTCCTCTCCCACAACTGCCAACAGCTTTCTCATTTCTTGTCGGCGTCGTGATCTAAATAACAGCAACATGCCCCGAATGCGTCTCTCTCAAGATGCAAGCTCCTCTTTCTGCCTCCTTGAAGGAGCCTTAACATGCCAAGCGACATGCCAGACGCCAAGTACCTTGTGAGATGGCGGCTGTTCATTATCCACTTTCCCACCTCATTACCACCTCCTGGGGACTCGCCGCACCCCCGGGAAGGAACACCTCGGCAGCGTTCACTTTCAATATTGCCTGCTCCTTCCTTTGGCTGCTCTTTTGTTAGACACATTTGCAACACTTCAGCTTGTGCCATGGCAAGTGACTTCTGTGCATAATGGATTTCCTTTCCCCGCCTGAGAAAAGGGGGGAAAAAAACCCTTCCAAGTTTCTTTTCTCGCATGTATGTCACCTACTCATCTTGTGTGCTAACAGAGTGACACTCTTCCATGCTATGGGTGCAAACCAAAGTGGGCAGCACTTGTTGCAAATGTGTCGGCTTTCCCCTTTTGTTCCAGTTGCTCATGGAGCTGGATCGTTACTTGTAGGAATTCATAGAATAGTTTGGGCCACTTGTGAAATCTGTCGGTGAGAGGCAGCAGCCATTTCATTCCCATAGAATGAATGAGACTGGTTATGACATTGGACTGAGGCTCAGGAGATCTGGATTCAACTCCCAGTTCTGCCACAAACTCCATACAAGACCTCAGGAAGTCACTCAATGTCTCAGTGCAGCAAAACTCATCTGTCACATGGGGATAATGATACTTGCTTTCACCCAGCCTCTGTCTGTCTTGTCTGTTTAACTTGTAATGCTCTTCGTAGGCCTCACGTGTGTCTGTCCAGAGCGTGCTGCAATGGGGCCTTGATCTAGTTTGGGGTCTTTTTGTGTTATTGGAATCCCACTAAATACGGTAAATAAAATAATCTGTTAAACAGAATCTAAATTCCTAGTTCTCATTGAACCCACTCAGACAGCTCAAGCCTTCTCATAAGTATAAATCAAACAGAAACCTCTTAAACAAGAGGTTTTGACCTCAAATTGGCCCTGTCAACACTGGTTCTCCACTTGTGAGGTAACTCACTTCTCTTCATGTGTCAGTATATTTATGCCTGCATCTGTAATTTTCACTCCATGCATCTGAAGAATTGGGTTTTTTACCCACGAAAGCTTATGCCCAAATAAATCTGTTAGTCTTTAAGGTGCCACTGGACTCCTTGTTGCTCTTAAAAGAGAAAATGTTATTCCCCTGGAGCCCAGCCCGCTGGGTCCAGTGAGTCCTCTAGCAGCTGTATGATAATGCCTCCACTTAACAGGTGCTCCCTTTTATCTAGTCATCTCTCTCTTGCATAGCTCCTTGCGGTGCAGTGCCAGGTTGTTCCTTTATCCCCGTGAAATGAATTGATCTTAATCCACATCCCAATGTACAGGTATCAGGCTCACAAATTCCAGCATCCCATTCCATATTACCTGCCCCCCTCAGCAGCAAGGCTAAGGAGGAAGGCTGGCCCAGAGGTTAGGGTACTAGCTGGAGACTTGGGTTCAAGTGCTTGCTCTGCCACAGACTTCCTGCATGATCTTGGGCAAATCACTAAGGAGCTCTGTGCCTCAGTTTCCCATCTGTCTCACGGGGATGATAGCACTGCCCTGCCTCCCAGGGGTGAACTGTTCAGATACTACAGCAAGGGAGGCCATATAAGAACCAGAGACAGCAAATGTTGAATTGAGCCCCAAGTCTGCCAGACTCATTTCAACACCAGAAATGCCACAGCGCTCAGCGCTTAAAGTGTCACAGGGATCAGTGTTATGTCCAAACTTACTAGGACAGACTGAGCTGACCGACCTTCACCAGCCCTTAAAGAACATGACATTTCTTAACAACAACAAAAATAGATGACGACAAGGGGTTTAATCCTTCACCACGAATAAGAACATAAGAACGGCCATACTGGGTCAGACCAAAGGTCCATCTAACCCAGTATCCTGTCTTCCGACAGTGGCCAATGCCAGGTGCCCCAGAGGGAATGAACAGAACAGGTAATCAAGTGATTCATCCCATTGCCCATTCCCAGTTTCTGGCAAACAGAGGCAAGGGACACCATCCCTGCCCATCCAGGCTAATAGCAATTGATGGACCTATCCTCCAAATCGGTCCAAAGAGCTTTGCACTCAGCGAAGTGTAAACGAAATTCTGTTCTCTGACCCAGGCTGTTCCTGAAGCAGAGATCCAGTGAGAGAGGCCTGGTGATACAAGAAAACCAAAACAACATAAAACAAAGCTCGCTGTGTGCGTTAGCCGAAGGTGTAAGCTTCCCCAGAACAGATGGCTGTTGCTACAGAGCCATTCATAGCGACTGCCTCTGGTTTATTAAGTGATTCTGCTGTAAGTGAAAGCAGATAACAGGGAGACAAGATCTGTATGAAGACATAACGTGATAAACTGCCCACGGGATGAAAATCGCAGAGCTCAGCTGGAATGCGCCGGGCCCCCAATGTAATCAGGAGTGCTACAGGAGTCCAGGGGCAGGGAGGGGGGGGATGCTGGTCTTAGGGAATGCACCATGCGATGGGAGTTGATTCATTGCTGCACGGACGAGAAAGTGCCCTGCTTGGTCTGAAGAAAGAAAAGCGGTTTCAGTGATAAATGACCCATCCCTTCACGCTATAGGCAGCATGCTCAGAGCTTCCAGGCTTCTGCATCCTTTCTGCTTCATTTGCAATAGCATTCCTCTCAACATCATCCTGCCTCAGGGGAGTGGGGGGAACCAAGGAGCCACTGCAGCATCTGTAACCATTGCCGAGATTTGGGAGTTAAGCCTATACATGGGAGACAGCATGGCCCAGGGGGCAGGGGTCTAGCCAAGGAGTTGGGAGGATCTGGCTCTGACATCCACCTGCTGTGAATCATGTCACACCTATGTGCCTCAGTTTCTCCACCCATTAAATGATGGTAATGATCATGACCTTTCTATGTAAAGAGCTTTTGAGCTCTACAGAGGAAAAGTGCTATATCAGAGTTAGGTGCCATTATACAAAGAAACAACCCAGCCTGCCTGTTGTCTATTCTTTCCTTCCTTCCCCCTCTCTTTCTCTGCTGTTTACAGGACATCCCCCGCTGCAGAGCCTCAGCACTGACCTATAAGGTCTCCTCCTTATAGCTAAATACAAACATCCAACATGCACCCACATCTTAGACTTTGGGGGGCTGTACGAAATGGGGCCAGAATTTTAACCAACCCCAGATTTTGTGTGGAAAAGGAAACACATGCACCAGGGTGGGATTTCACAACGCAAAGGCCGGCAGCCCTGACTGTGTCCGGTTCGGAGCAAAACTGATGAGCGAGCGAGCCCAAGTCACTTCTCCGATGTGCTCCTAACAACACACAGGCTCCTCCCACCCCACTCCCTGCATCGCACCCAGAAGGCACACAGCAAGCCAGGCTCTTGGTTCCACTAGATAATGTTATCACCATATGCAGGGGCTCAGAACCAAGGAGGCTGAGTCTCCATGGACCTGTAGCCCAGGGACCCATTGCGGGGGGAGCTTAAAATGTTACTATTCTGATCTGGTGATGCTGCGGCCAGCTCCTCAAAAGTGTGTAGGTGCCTAATTCCCATTGATTTCTAAGGGAGTCTGGTACCTGCATACCTTTGAGGATCTGGGCCTACTTGCCCACTTCGCACCCCTGTCAGTGTGGGCGCCGGGTGCGTGGCCATGAGGAATCAGACCCCAAAGGGTCCAGTAGCAGAGAAAGTGAGAAGAAAGATCGGGCTATGTCTCTGGCCTTCCCGCCCCCCGGGATGAACAGGTGCCAGCTCCCTGGGGGTGCACTCACGTCGGTTAAGGCCGCGTTGATGTAGTTGTTACTGTCGCCGTCCATGGAGATGAGGAAGGGAAGGCATCGGTCTGGAGGCAGGACGTCCATGCTGCGGTTCTTCTCCCGGTTCCGCGGCAAGAGGGCGATGCTGCACTCTTCCACGTCCAGGTGGGGCGTGACCGAGTTCAGGGTCTGCGAGGCACACAGCGCCTGGGTTACTAAACCCATCCCTCCCCGCAGGCTCCCCTTTCCATCTGGACTAGACCCAGCCTGCGACTTGCACTAACAGGGCTGCTCTGCTCAGCGGCAGAGCTCCCTGGGGCGTTGGCCCTCAGCAGAGCTCCCTTCCCCGTGCAAGGCCAGCACTGACTAGAGCCTCAAGGGAGAAGTGAGGGAAGGCGGCTCTCTGGTTGCCTGGTGACACCCCACCTGGACAGGGGCTTCTGGCCTCCCACAGGCAGATGCTGTCGGTAGTAACTGGCTGAGTCTGAGCTGGGGCGCGGGATGGGGACAGGGCACAGGGCAACAGGACACTTGGTGGCTTTGAACTGTAGTTCCTAGGAACGTCTTGCCCCCAGGAAGGACTGGCAGCGTCTCTGTAGCCTCCCAAGGGTGAATGGAGCCCCCGGCCCAGGGAAGCGTCCCAGGTGCTCACCTGGAATTCCTCCCGCAGCTGCGAGGAGTTGCTCTGCGGTTCTATCCTGACCATCTCCTTGTATGTTGGCTTGAATTCGCTGACCGGGATGGCAGTTTCCCCACACAGGCAGGCTTCCAGGATGGCGTCGTGGATGAAGATGTACTGCTCCTTCAGGGGGAGGGATGACACCAGCATTAGCAATGGGCTCCGGGAGGGGAGCAGAGAAGGGGGCCCATTGAAGAGGCCCCGGACACAGCAGGACTCGCTGCTCCATCAGGGGCACATATACAGTACAAACGCTGACTCTGCTGCCCTGAGCTGCCGCTATGCCTAGGTGAAGTGGCGCAGCGTTGCCCACCTGGGGAGCCCTCTGGGAAGGATTAAGCCAAATGCCCATGGCTCTCCAGACCCCGCAGACTTTGCCATGTTTGCTGAGGCCATTCCTGGAAGGACATTGCCAGACATGGTGGCAGGGGCGGGTTTTTTGCTTTCCGTGGGAGCATCAGAGGATGTTATGGAGACAGAGCAGCAATACCTGATGCAAGAAGGGCTAATTAATTAAGATTAAGCATCACTAACTATTTTAATTGACTGCTCACGCAGGGCCAGGACTTAGGGAATCCCTGTATAGGGAACACAGGCAGGTAGCTAGGGAGTCAGAGAGAACCACAGGATCTGCCTGTGTCCAGCAGCCTCAGCAACAAGTCTCCTTTAGATGCATCCCAGCCCAGTCCTGTCTCTCCTCCTGGTACCAGACTATGGTGGATACAGAGAAGGGAGGGGAACAGACTCTGCATCTGATACCAGATCTGGGAAGCCTGTTGTTAAAAGGCAGAAGTGGCGGGGTGTCTTCCACCCTTTACCCTCCCTACACACCTCGGTCTGGATCATGTTGATTCTCCGCGAACACAGCGTTTTCACGCAGTTGTAAATGTCCACAACCCCCTCGCACTCGGCCATGTCCAGCATCACATCCAGGACGATGTAACAGCCTGTCCTCCCGGTGCCAGCACTGGGGCAATGGGGAGTGGGAGGGGAACAAACAAATACAGGATCAGTAATTACATGGGAGTAAAGCCTGCAAAACCTGTCGGTGACGTCAAATGACAGCATGTGTACACACGACACACAGACACAACACACCCTCACACGGCATGACACATGACACAGAAACACACACAGGCACCAGCTCAAACCCTCGCCAGTGAGCCTGTCCCTCCTACAGACAGACCAGGTGGAAGAAGCTTAAGTTATCCCTACACTGCAATTACAGGGTGCCGACCCAAACGACCTTTAATCTGTCTAGGTTGGGTATTGGACCAGCCCAGCTGCAGCAGTGCATGTTTCAGCCTGGACTAGCCACCCGAGTAATCACCCGGGGTCCTGGGTGGGTTTGCGCAGCCTGCACTGAAGCCCGTGCTGCCGCAGCTTCACTACTAGGGTACCTGAGCCACCTGGATTAAGACTAGTTTAAGTCTGGCCACCTGAGCTGTACCCTGGGTCTGCAGTGTAGACATACCCTTAGAAACATCCCAGCACTGCCCATCACACTCACCCCATCAGACAATCCACTTGTCTGAGCCATACCAACCCCCAGCACGCCAGGAATGGATTTACTCCCCCCGCCCTCTTTTCCCAGAGGCTTTTACAGTGAAATACTAATTTCTGGGGCTGATGAATCACTCCCCATGATTATCAGTGATTACAGACTATGGGGACTAATCACACTCCTTGTCTCCAGTGAATGAATACTGATGAGGCAATTGACAAGGAAAAATCAAATAAAAAATCCCTCTCATTCATCAGCTCCTCCTTGTTTGCCCAGCAGAGGAAGAGCCGTGAACACCATCGCAAAGGAAGTCTGGGACGCTCTGATGGACGGTCAGAGAGGACAGGCACTTTCTGTTCTGTTTCAGGTTCAAACCAGAGGCCTGGCCACTCATTCCTGGCCCCGATCTTCTCCTTGAGCCTGACCAGTCCTTGCATGGAAGATCTCCAAGAAATGATGTAACGGGTCAGGAGCGAACTCAAATCCCTACCAACGTAGGTTAACTGGGACCTAATGGGAAGGCCAGTTCTGAGCAGAGACTGAGGAGTTTATTTGAAGGGGAACAACCCCAGCAGCTGGGAGCATATAAATGGAGAGGAAGGAAGCACTGGGGGGAGAGCTGAGAGCCTGAAGGAAGGTAGAGGTAGGCAGAACTAGCTGCTGCTAGCTCACAGGGGACCACCCAGTGACAGTGATTCAATATTCTCTTCCACATCCTGTCCTGAACTGCTGAGTTGTGTTGCCATGTGCTGCTAAATAGCTGCCCTGCTCCACCCTAGAAGTGGCTGCATTTCTGTGAAAGGCAGGGGATTCCTGGAAGAGATCACCAGCTAGTGGCTGTGGGGGGAACCCCTAAAAGAGGAGTTTGTGGTCTTAAATTGAGTATTTACAAGTGGCCAGCAGTCCACAATCCCATGAAAAACCCATCACAGCTGGGACTCACTGGCCTCCATAGCAAAGCTTGCTCTAGGAATTATTTGGTGGGAGTTCTCTGGCCTGTGCTATGGACAGGGACAGACTAGATGGTCACAATGGTCCCTTCTGGCTTTCGAATCCATGAATCTCAGTGGAGCGGTCCTGAGTCTAACTGGCCAGGGGGACTGAACAACACACGCTCAAGTGACAGTGGATGCTCCGAAGCAGGGTTAGATGCTGGCTTGAGGGGACAGCATGGGAGATGTTTGTACTGAGACTGAGAGGTGCTTTCAGGCTCTGGGTCAACCTGGATTCATTTCACCAGGCTGTAAATTCACGTCAGGAGAACACACAGGCCCCTGTGCAGTGCTCCAAATCGCAAGTGCTTGAAATACACACCCTCCCCTAGCTGCCTCCTATTTCAGAGGCACATGCTACCCATCAGCCTGGGTAAGAACATTTTACAGCTCAGTACGTTCATGCAGAGACATCCAACCCCGAGCCATAAACCAGAGGCTCCTTACCTGCCGCAGCCAAGTCACACATTTCATAGCTCCCTGTTAAATATTTTACTATCGATCCAAGCGTCCTACACTCCAAGCCAAAGCGCCCTGGGACACGATTCTATGGGGCAGGCCCCATCCCCTTGCTCAAGCCCTCCCACTTCTAGGGAGCTTCTGGTGCTCACACTCAGCCTCTCCAAATGCAAGAGTCACATGACGCCTATGAGCGCTGCGTCCCCTTCCACTGCCCGGCAGTGAAATCTCTGGGGTTCTCCAAGCAGCTGCAGCTGGTTCTTACCTGCAGTGGATGACTATAGGCCCTGCGTCGGGGGGCGTGGAAACCTTCACTCTCCGGATGAAGGCCAAGAGCCCGGTGGCGTGGTAAGGCACCCCGTGTTCGGGCCACGACGTGAAGTGGAACTGCTTCACCTCATGCCTCGCTGAGTAGCCCCTCTGTAAAGGAAGCACAAGGCAGGGTGAGGACGGAGGAATCCCGGAGGCAGGAGCCAAGGACCTGGAGAACAAAGGGGAATGGAGACCCAGACTCACTACAGCTGTCTCTGGATTCCAGGCAGCAGCAGATGGATCACTGTCGGTTATGCACCACCAGACCAAGATCGCTGCGGGTGGCTTTGCTGGCGCACATGCTAGTGATCTGGAGCACCTGACAGGTTGCCCCTCTGAGCAGGCTCCTCCCTGGCCCTGCGCCTCTGTTCCCCACTGGCCATGTCATCACATTCCCTGGGGTGAGCATGCCCAGGTGCTGCCGAGTGTGCGGTCACTCATGAACAGACGGGGTGGGTGTGATTCTCCATGACCCTACACCTTGGGCAGTCATTTACACCAGTCAGGGCTAGGTTAGGGTTAGCGGGTTAGAGTGAGCTTAGGGGGTTAGGGTTGGCTTAGGGGTCTAGGGTGATAATTTACACACACAGTGCCCTGGTTTAAACAGAGGGAAGAATCTTACCCCATACCTCTAGCGCCCCCTAACAAGATACAGTGTTCACAGTTCTGTGTGGGCCCCATGGATTAACCCCCGCAGGGATGAACTAAGTAGCAATTGCTAAGTCTTGCGAGCTGGCAGTGCCATGGACAGATGTTCCTGGTACCCTACAGCCACATAGTCTCAGCTCTTTTTCCGTCAGCGACGATGGGGTTAAAAACAGACAACCCGTGATAAGCAGCCCTTCTGCACAGGCCTCCGGGGCACCCAGGAATGGCCTGGTAATGAATGCACTCGTTTCCAGGAAGTTGTTTGGTACCTAGCTCGTAACGAGACAGTAATTTCGTGTTCCTGCAGATTAGGGGGTCCATTACACTTGTTATATGCCAAGGTACCATACCGTACAGTAATTGCCGTGCAACCTGCACTCCACACTAGAGGATGGAAACAATCGTTCATTCCCTCTGCAATTACATGGTGCTTACCCTAAAATTAGATGATCAACAGTGACCATGTAAATAACGAGCAGTTCTACCCAGCCTGCCCGGAGCACGACTCCTACTGCCTGACGGCCATGAGCACCAGAGAGACAGCGCATGGCTTGGAGTGGGGTACAGAGAGTCTCGCTACGAGTTTTGGGGTGCAACTGAGCCATGGGAAACTCACGCTGAACAGCAAGCAAATAGCAATCTTCCTAAGGTGAGATGGAGAGGACAGAAAAATAGGCTCCCTAGGAGAAGAGGGGGAAGTCCCACTGTTTGGGGCATTTAAATGGGCCAAGACACAGCCCAGGACAATCATAGAATCATTGACCATCAGGGTTGGAAGGGACTTCAGGAGGTCATCTAGCCCACCTAGCTCAAAGCAGAACCTAATCCCCATCTAAATCACCCCAGCCAGGGCTTTAAGCCTGACCTTAAAAACCTCTAAGGAAGGAGATTCCACCACCTCCCTAGGTAACCCATTCCAGTGTTTCACCACCCTCCTAGTGAAATAGTTTTTCCTAATATCCAACCTAAACCTCCCCCACTGCAACTTGAGACCATTACTCCTTGTTCTGTCATCTGCTACCACTGAGAATAGTCTAGAGCCATCCTCTTTGGAACCCCCTTTCAGGTAGTTGAAAGCAGCTATCAAATCGCCCCTCATTCTTCTCTTCCGCAGACTAAATAATCCCAGTTCCCTCAGCCTCTCCTCATAAGTCATGTGTGCCAGTCCCCTAATCATTTTTTTGCTCTCTTCTGGACTCTTTCCAATTTTTCTACAGACTGTACTGTAAGGAGCGATGCTGCCCTGGCCAGAGAGGGAGTGGAGGTCCTTCGGTCTTGTACCGGGTACTCCAACCAGTTCATCCTTACAGAGCTGACCCCAAGCCCATTGAAGTCAATGGGAGTCTGTCCACTGACTGAATTAGGCTTTGGTTCAGGCCCTTGGTGAACAACTAACCCAATTCAGCATATCAAGACCAACCCCAGCATCCTGGGCCAAATTCTGCTCTCATATACCCTAGTGTAATCCAGAATGACTCCAGTGAAGTCAATGCAGTTACTCCAGGTTTACACTGCTGTTTATGAGAGCATGGTTTGTTTGCGGGGCTCTAGATGCACATGCATGGTGGTAGCTCTCTGCCTGTCAGTCCCTGGATTAACCTGGCCCCCGGCATCTGCAAAGTGCTTGCAGACTTTGCTTGCTGGCAGCATCCCCTTCCCTGGGAAGCACAGGGGATTATCTGATACAAGCCAGGGAGCAACCTAACCTGGGATAGAACAGGCCTCCTGCATCCACAGGGATGAGGGATGAGCAAGCACAATGCAGGCACTTACCCTCTCCAGGGCGAACGTCCGGACGGCATATTCCGCCAGCATCTCCGATTTGACCAGGGTGATTTTGATGTCTCCGTACATCTCGGAGTCGTCCGGCCAGTACTTGGAACACTTCACCTGCCACAAGCAAACAGACCACGCTGTAGCACCGTGGGAGGACGGGCCCTAGCAGAGCCAAAGCTGTCGGGGAGAGGAATGGGACTGGTCCCTTACCCTTCCCACCTCCACCAGCTTGGTGACCATCACGATGCTGGAACAGTGCTCCTGCCACACCATGCGCCAGAAATCGTACACCATTTCCTGCTTGGGGCCTGGGGGACAAAGAGGAAAAGAACTGAGACCCCATAGAGGAAACCACTATCCTCAGATCCCACTATGCCTCCCCGAGATCAGGGCCCCAGTGGGTTAGGATCTGTATAGACATATACCAACAAACAGACCTGGCTCTGACGAGCTTCCAGTCTCAATATCATGCTATTTCCCTTTCCCCCTGTTCACTTTTTTTGGTAAATAAAACCCCTTGGGAGTCTGAAGCTAAAATGTCTCTCCTCACTGAAATCGTATCTTCCCCTGCTGACAACATTTTCTCTTGTTATTGTAGGGTTGCATGTGAGTGGTGGGCTGCTCACACTGGCTTGTTATTACAGTGCCACTTGTGGGCACTGAGGTGTGCACACCGGTTTGTTATTGTAGGGTTGCCTGCCCGCAGTGGGGTTGCGGGCAGCAATTATTTTTCTTGCAAGGCTGCATGTGGGTTTTGGAACTGCGTGTAGAGCTGCACAGGAGAGGTGGGGCTGTGCACACCGGTTTGTTATGGTAGGGTTGCTGACAAGGCTGCCCGTGGGCGCTAGCTTTGCATCTCATGTTATGGTAGGGTTGCTCCTGAGCACTGACCTGTGTGAATTCATTTATAATTGCAGGGCTGGTTGTGATAGCTGGAACCCCTGGGTCTGAGCACAGTCCTGACGTGTTGTGTTGGGATGAAAGGATTAAGGAAGCCCACCTCTTGTCCCCTGACATAGCCCCTAGCCAATGAGAATGGAAGGTCCCTTCACAGAGAATCCAGTTCATTGGCCACCATTTCAATCAGACCCGGTAGGCGTTTCCACTTTGGGACGGAGCCAAAGGCCACTGAAGTCAACTGGAGTCTTTCCATTAACTTCAACGTGCTTCGGATCAGGCCTAAATCACTCTGCAGTGTTTCTGCGCCCCATTTGGCCTGCAAAGGCCCGGGGCATCCTGCAGGGAGAATGGAGCTGCGCGCGAGGATTGCAAGTGATTGTTATTCAGTAGGGAATTTCCAGCCGGCATTTGGTTTGGTGCTAATGTGCTGGGATCAGAAAGCCCAGTCTCCAGCCCACCCTGCACTGAACCACGGATTTAATCTCCACATTACAAACCACATCCCCTGGGGGGAAAGCCGCAGGTCACTGGACCCCCGAGCACTGTCTGCCCAGTGGCCCTGGGAGAGGCAGAGAATGAAAGACAAAGCCAGGAGCTCGAAGGCACTTTACCTTGAGTGGCTATGAAGTGGTTGGATCTGTGGTAACCCTGTAATGGAACAAGATTCTGTTAAACCTCTAGGGAAGGAAATCTGGTTGAGACACAGCTGATGAGCCACCCTCAGTGGGGGTTGCCATGAGACCCTGTTCCTATTGACCAAGTTGATGGCCAGCTCACCAGAGGACTGGACCATGGGGAGAGGGTAAAGCCCATGGCACAGAGTGACTACTTGGCATCCCTGTGTATTTCTCCGGGCAGGGGGAAGGCTCAGGCCGGTGAGATTTCCCCTGCAGTGATCTCCGAACAAACACCATCCTCTGAACACAGGTATTTGTACTGGGCATAAAGCCTCTTGCTCAGAACTCTCCTGGGTCCCAGACAATGCCAGGCTGAGAGAGACTGACTGCACCCTGAGGCCAGGAGGAGGCTAGTCAGTAGGACGCCTGGCTTCGATCTGAGACTCCCTGACACTCCATGCCCCAGATAAGCTAAGAGTTTCCAGCTGGCCAGACCCGGGGCTTGTTGCGTTCTCTAAAGGCCACTCTCAGCTGAAAGCCCCCAGACACAACCTTCCTTAAACACAGGTTCCCAGCCAGGATCAACAAGCACCCCCAGTTCACGCCAATAAGGATGCCAGGCAAACTCCAGAGACACCCTCGAGGGGGGCGGGGGCTTTCTGACATCATCCCCTAGGTTCTGTCTACATCAGGAGCTGACGGCGTGATGCCCAGCTTGCGTCGACAGCCATGTCAGTGGAGGAACTGGCTGGCCCGAGTACAAACCCACCCAGACCCCACGGATATATCCTTGGAGCGGCTAGCACCTGTCACTGCTGCCTGTGCAACCACGGCTACACGACTATTTCTAGCGCACTAGCTAGGTGAGAGTTCACACAAGTACGTGTGAGCTGGGGATCACACCCGGAGCACCAAGTGGGGACGTAGCCATAGAAATGTAGGGCTGGACAGGACCTCAAGAGAGCATCTAGACCATCCCCTTACAGTGAAGCAGGATTAAGTCTTCCTACACCACCCCTGAGAGGTGTTTGGCACATGGGCATGACCCTGGGGAATTCCTCTCTCAGTAGCTACGGGGTAGGCAGTAGTGCGAGAGCAGCCCCCTTTCCACAGGGACGGGGAGAGAAGGGAAGGGGCTGGGAACTATAAAGAATGAGGAGGAATGGACAGGGGGTGAACGGGGAAGGGAGTAAAGAGGACTCGGAAAAGGGGAGAGACGAGCAATCCGAGGGGTGGGGGAAAGGAATTTGAAAAAGGGTCAAGTGGGGAAGAGGAGTGCAAGGGGGGAAACAAGACCTCAAAAGAGGGGGGTGGAGGAGAGAGAGATTTCACTGTAGAATCCCCCAAGGTCACCCCACCAACATGCTGGAGCAGACTCTGTGACCCCCTCTGCCCCGTTCTCTACTCCAATTTGCTGTCGGAAGCCACTCACCTGGCCCCTTCTACTTACAGACGGGCTGTGTCCACAGCACAGAAGCCAGAGAGACAATCAAAGCCCTGGCCTGGCATTCAGAGGCCAGGTGCCTCAGTCAGAGGCTTCCTGCTTACACAACCGGCGCCGACAAACATTTGAGGCTGTGGGTAATGTCACCGTGAGAGCCCTATTAATAATATCCCAGTCCGAAGCAGCCATGTGGACCCGGGTAATGGCCCACACTCCTCATTCATCTGAGCCAGTTACTGCAAACATTACTAACTCTGAGCAGGGAAGTGTCAGCCCAAACAGCAGAGCAAATCTTAACAAGGCCAATAACAGAACCAGGAGGGCTCCAGCTGCAGACCCATCATGTGCAATTTCAGCAGGGTTTGTTTCCAGGGGTCAGTTTGCTGGTATGGGGGAAGCTGCCTTGACCATGCTTTAATGATGCAATTGCTGGAGATCGATAAGGAAATAAAAACACAAAACCTTCCGACAGCCAGACTGATGGGCAGACATACAAATAAACCCCCCCGGCTCCGTCAGGCTGCAGAAGGGGAGACACTGAGCCAGCCTGATTCTCACTGGTGCACAGGCCTCTCTAGCTGCTCCAGGTGGAGTTATTCAGGCAGATATGATGGGGTGCCTGTGATAGGAGGGGGCTGGACTCCAGGATCCAAGAGGTCCCTGGTAGTCCTGTGTGGACATGCTTATTCCAGTACTGACTCATAGGTTCCAAGGCTAGAAGACACCACTGGGATCACCTAGCCTGACCCCTTGTGGAACACAAGCCAGAGACCTGCCCCAAGACACTCCCTTGCGCAGAGCTTTAGAAAAACATCCCAGCTCGATTTAAAAAACGAGCAGCTTCTTTTGGATCATTTGTTTAGTTTAACCTTCTTTCCAAGCTCCGTAAGCTAAACCAAAAGCAGCCCTCGCGTGTCTGCCAGAGAGACAGACCTGTAGCACTGCACCGGTTTGAAGTCACACCGAAAAACCTTTCCCACGTAACCAAGGCCTCAGTGCCGATGACAATCCAGTCCTCTCTGCCTGCTCCTATGGCCACCACTCCGCTGTACCCATGTGCTATTGCTGGGCCTGATTCCCAGGTCACACAAGCAGTCTCTGTAAGAGGCAGGACTTGAACTGCAGCCTCCTGAGGGGCAGTTGAGTGCCATCTAACAGGCACCTGTACACATCTACCCCACTTGCATCAGGGCCAGAGCACACGCTGGAAGGAAGTCCCCAGGTTGGTGTCTTGGGAGGAGTAAAGGAAAGTGGGGGGAAAAGTGAGGAGAGGGATACAGGCTACTTACTTCTCGGTTTATCCGAATCTTAATGATCCCAATCGGACACAAGTTGAAAAGAAAAAGAGACCAGAGACAGGAAGATTAGTAAGGTACAGTCCAAGAGATGGATTAGAACACGGCAGCCATGGGAGCGGGTCACAGATGACAGACAGCAGAGAAAAGAAGCAGCAGCAACGGCCCATGGGGGACTCAGCGTTGCTCCTGCTATCCCATTGGATCAGCCGGGCAGAATGAACTAACTGGGACAGCCCATCCCCCTAGACCCGATGGGGGCATTGCTCAGCTGGGGGGACACCCAGCTGTGATGGGGGGGTGGGGAACGAGGGGCCTTGGCTCCGGTTCAGGAAAGAACTTGCCAAAGAAGTTCTGTGTGAGCCCCCAGGTTTGCCAGGCTCTCGCTGCAAACTGAGCGGCGCTGGCAGGCCCAGGAGAACCACTGCGGCGCTTCATATAATAATCTATGGACTGAGGTTGGACTAATTCCCATGCAAACGACTCGAGGGATGGATACATCTGGCATGATCCAGGATACATTCCCCCATCACCCTGCCCATGCACCCTTCCCAGATTACTCCAGCCCTCGGCTCCCCACCCAGCCCTGCCTGTGTCCCTCGGCCTGACCCACTGGCAGCTGCGTAGCCAGGTGGAGGGAACAGGGGGAGCGATCCAAAGAAGAGGTGCCACCCGCTGCGGCACTTTTACTCCCCCGGCGGCGCGCCAGGGGCCGGCCTCACTTGCGCCGGGTGTCTGCAGCCGCACTGAAGGTCCCGCCGCCGGGGGAGTAGAAGTGCCGCAGCTGGTGGCGCCTTTTTTGGGGATCGCTCCCCTTGTTCCCTCAACAGGGGAAAATTTAAAAGGGGCCAAGACATTCACAAGGCGCCACTTGTGCTCAGTGGGGGAGCGGCCGCTGCCCCGCTCCCCCCCAGCTACGCCACTGCCCACTGGATACCCCATCACCGCAGCCCTCGGCTCCCCACCCAGCCCTGCCTGTGCCCTCAGCCTGATCCACTGGATACCCCATTGCCCCAGCCCTGGGCTCCCCACCCAGCCCTGCCTCTGCCCTCAGCCTGACCCACTGGATACCCCATTGCCCCAGCCCTGGGCTCCCCACCCAGCCCTGCCTGTGCCCTCAGCCTGATCCACTGGATACCCCATTGCCCAGCCCTGGGCTCTCCACCCAGCCCTGCCTCTGCCCTCAGCCTGACCCACTGGATACTCCTCATCTGGAGTACTGTGTCCAGTTTTGGGCCCCACACTACAAGAAGGATGTGAAAAAATTGGAAAGAGTCCAGCGGAGGGCAACAAAAATGATTAGGAGACTGGAACACATGACTTATGAGGAGAGGCTGAGGGAACTGGGGATGTTTAGTCTGCAGAAGAGAAGAATGAGGGGAGATTTGATAGCTGCTTTCAACTACCTGAAAGGGGGTTCCAAAGAGGATGGATCTAGACTGTTCTCAGTGGTAGCGGATGACAGAACGAGGAGTAATGGTCTCAAGTTGCAGTGGGGGAGGTTTAGGTTGGATATTAGGAAAAACTTTTTCACGACGAGGGTGGTGAAACACTGGAATGGGTTACCTAGGGAGGTGGTGGAATCTCCTTCCTTAGAAGTTTTTAAGGTCAGGCTTGACAAAGCCCTGGCTGGGATGATTTAGTTGGGGATCGGTCCTGCTTTGAGCAGGGGGTTGGACTAGATGACCTCCTGAGGTCTCTATGATATTCTATGATTCTATGATACCCCATCACCCCAGCCCTGGGCTCCCCACCCAGCCCCGCCTGTGCCCTCAGCTCGACCCACTGGATACCCCATCACTCCATGGGCTCCCCACCCAGCCCTGCCTGTGCCCCTCCGCCTGACCTGGCGTTTCCCCTGATATTCCATTTCTGGTGCCCTCCACACACAGGTATAGAGCTTGGTCCATGGGGTGGGGAGGAAAAGACCACAGAGGAAAGAGGGAATGAATAAGAGAGAGAGAGAGAGAGAGGAGCAGAAGGGGGAGATGGGATACTGGGGCACTGCTGGGAGGAATAGCAAGAACCAAAGAACACACATTGGGCAGGCTGTGGGAGCAGAGTTGTGCTGGGCCCTGGGCCCTGTCATGCAGGGTGCGGTGGGTTA
Organism: Chelonia mydas; assembly: GCF_015237465.2. Classification (NCBI taxonomy): domain Eukaryota; kingdom Metazoa; phylum Chordata; order Testudines; family Cheloniidae; genus Chelonia; species Chelonia mydas. The sequence goes on along the minus strand of NC_051259.2, from coordinate 13,078,262 downwards.
GTTAGTCAAACCTCCGGACATTCCTCCCGGGGGATCCCACCTCCCTCCACGCGCTGCTCGGATTTGCAGAACCATCCCTTGCAGAACATGCATGGCCACACACAGATGCTGCGAGGTCCACACACCGCCCCTCCTATCCCCCCGCGAGCGCACTGCGGGGACGCCGAGGTCGGGCCCAGAGCCCCCCGAGTACTCACGTCGATGTAGTTAGCATTGATGTAATCCGAATTGGGGTCCCCGAGCAGCGGGTGCAGCTTGACTCGATGTCGGTCGTCTGGAGAGCAAGTCAGACAAAGAGGCTGTGACAGTGCAGAAAGGGGGCGGCAGGCATGGAGAAAACGGCCCGTGGTCCCTGCACGGCTCCAGCCCAGCTCTCTGTGCCCTTCTGAGCACTCCCCTTGGGGGAACGCAGCTTCTTATCAAAGATCTGCTGATGTCGCTCACTCCTGATCCGCAGCCCCCTGCTACTCCAGTCCTGCCTCTCCTCCACCCCAAGCCCCACCGATGTCCCTCACTCTGGACCCATAGCCCCCTGCTATTCCAGTTCTGTCCCCTTCCCTGCCCCCATCAATGCCTCACACCTGACCAATAGCCCCCTGCTATTCCAATCCTACCCCCATCGGTATCCCTCACTCCTGACCCGTAGCCCCCTGCTATTCCAATCCTGCCTCCATCGATGCCCAGGCGTGGCCAGGTGGCTGTGCGGGCTGCCCTGTCCGCAGGTGCCACCCTTGCAGCTCCCATTGGCTGCGGTTCCTGGCTAATGGGAGCTGCGGGGGTGACGCTTGGGGTAGGGGCAGCGTGCAGAGCCCCCTGGCTGCCCCTATGCGTAGGAGCCGGAGCGTAGACATTCCGCTGCCTCCGGGAGCCATGGCACATGCGGAACAGGGCAAGCCCCTGACCCCACTCCCCAGCAGGAGCTTGAGGGCCGATTAAAACAACTGAAGGGCCGAATGTGGCCCCCGGGCTGTAGTTTGCCCACCCCTGAATTAGAAAGGGGTGGGCAAACTCACCTGCTGCCAGGGGCAGAAAGAGGGTGTGTGAGCAGGGAGGAGTTGAGAGTCCTCCTCTCCCCCTCCCGCAGAGCAGAGGCGCCTGCGGTTGGCCTCTGTGACACGCTTGACACAATTTGCTCCCACTCTGCAGCCGTGTGAACAACCAGCAGCAATTTGCACAGCAGAGAGAGGAGCCAGATATATTTAGAAGCAATAAAAATAACCGGGGGAAGGTATTTCAGAGCAGCTTCAATGCGGTGATACAGCTTTGGCTGGGTTTTGATACACTTTTTGTCCCCCACCCTGGGGTGCACCCCGCATCACCCCCCGCTAAATCACAGCAAGGTGATAAGCACTGGGGCAGGTCTCCCCCTGACATACCCTCCCCTATCCCCAAAGTGGGGCAGCAGACAGAGCAAGGAGGTTCTTTGGGAGGGGGCTGGTGGGTTGGTATAAACCAGTACGTCCTGGGGTTAGCCCCAAACTCAGCCTCCTGACTGAATTTCTATCCACGAAAGAATTGGCCTGGATGTCACAAAATCCACAGGTCCAGCCCATTTTCCTTAGGGGGCTGCAGCACAGAAAAGCACCCCTCCTGTGTTCCTTTGGGCGTTTGCAATGGAGAGAGGAATGCGGGGAAGACATTGCGTTTATAAGGGACTGCACTGCGTTGGGACATGGCCTTGCAATGCTTCACTGCTATGGGAATACTGGCCCCTGGGGACGATGGGAATTCCATCGCAGCCCTAGACTGGGAAACACGAATCTCTCCCCTGAGCTTTGCACAGCGTGGCCTCTGGCAGAATGACTCTGGGTCACCATTTGTCACAGATTCCCTGTGGTGCTGCCCCGTGTGGGCCCAAGGCTCAGGGGCGCCCGCCTCTTCCTGGTGGTGGGGGCTGGTGTGGGCCTTAGCCCCACCTTGCCACGAGGCCCCACCTCCTGCTCCTCCTCTGGCCCCTGAGACCCCGCCCCTGGCCAGGCCAAAAGCCAGAGCCAGGCAGTAGTATGAACCATGCAGGGAGCCTGGGCCGCTGTGGGGAGCCCGGAGTCCCGGACCCTCCACCTGCCCTGGGCAGTGCACCCCCAGGGGGCAGGGACACAGACCAGGGGCTGCTTTTGGGCACCCCAGCCCACCATCCAGGGCAGGTGGAGGGTGCAGGGTTCCCTATAGTGCCCCAGGCTCCCTAGGCGGCTCTTACCATGGCCTGGCTCCGACTTCTGGGCTGTCCAGGGACTTGGGGGAAGAGGAGGAGCAGGGCCAGGGCCACAGAGGAGGCAGGGCTCCTGCATGTGTCCCAGTTTTGCATTTTGAAAAGGTGGTCACGCTAGTGGAACGTACCCTGGCTGTCGGGGTAGGGACCTGGCCAGGGGATCATGCCAGAGGAGTAAAGCACTAGGACTCTGGCAGAAACAAGCCTTTCCGGTCTCTTCTGTTCTTTAAGAGCCAATCGCTTAACCTTAGCGTGTTTATCGTGTCCACATCTGTCTATTTTCTTACCCTGTAAGCTCCCTGGGGCAGGAAAATGGCCGTATAAGAGTTAGGTATTAATTAATAGCAATAAGTGTTCGTACAGCATCTAGCGCTGTGGGGCCCAACTTGTCCATAGCCTTTGAGCACCACTAAACGTGTCCTATACTAGTAATGCATCCGATGAAGTGAGCTGTAGCTCACGAAAGCTTATGCTCAAATAAATTGGTTAGTCTCTAAGGTGCCACAAGTCCTCCTTTTCTTTTTGCGAATACAGACTAACACGGCTGCTACTCTGAAACCTATACTAGTAGGGTCTCTCAAGGCCAAAGGAGCCAGTGTTGCACGCAACTCCAGCCCGCAAGCTAGACTCAAAGGCACAGAATGAATGGAAACTGCACCCCACAGACAAAGTGCCCCGAGCACGGGGATAGCTGCTGCACTCCACCAGCCCAACACATTCGCTCGGCTTCTTCCCCCCAATGAATTTGATAGATTTTACCCCGCGGGGAAGCTGCACCGCCCCCCAATCCTGGCCTGACTGGCCATAGTTATTCTGCTCCACAGCCAGCCGCTCTGCAAAGCTTTGCCAGCTCTTCTCCGTCCTGCCCTGGCTCACCCCGTTATTCCAGATGTGCTCTCCCAAGACAGCCCTGCTAGTGCCCTGAGCCTTCCTGTTCCAGTCCTGCCCCAGCCCATTGCACAGCTCGGCCATGCACAACTGTCACGACCTACCGCCCCTCGCTTCCCAGCTACTCCCCACACATCGCCTCTGCCAGTGCACCTCATTCGTGATGCCTGGGCCTCTGCTGGGGTGAGGTTCTGTGAAGCAAATCTCTGGGAGGGACAGAAATGAAACCAACAACCGGAACAACACCCAAGAGCAAAGCACAACCTAGGTCCATGGGGTGAAGAGGCCAGCCCGTTCACCTGTTGTGCACCAGCGCATCACCCCTCCGCACCCCTGTCGCCTGTGCGTTGCTAGGAGACTCTTTGCAGAGGTTTCAAAGCATTCCAATATTAGGCAGGCAGGTTTTTCTGTTGTTTTTAAAGCCTTTGTCTCAGATACTTACAGGTTGGCATGTGATCCTGCCTCCCTTTGGTCTTGTCTTTCTTCTTGGATGCATCCCAGCCTTCAAAGAAACTCTAAAGAAAGCAGAAAAGTCTATTATCTATCCAGGGAACAGATACATGGGATTCCCTCTGGTAGCCCCTGAAGCAAATGCCCCATCACACCTGCTCCAGGCTTAGGGTTGGGTGTAGTATCCATTGCGGTTTCGTCCAGCATTTTGACAGTGGAGTTGGGGGGGGGGGAGGGGGGCGAAGTGCGGATGATGTTTTTTTGGGGGCTGTCCTAATTGCTGATGAGGAGGATCCTGCACCCAACAAGCTGAATGCTCCAGGACATTGAAGGGTCCCAGAATAGAACTTTCAGGCTCATCACGATACAATGTTGAGCTGCAAGGTCGTGATGTCCCACCACACCCGAGGGATCTCATCACACCACTTCACAACGCTGCAGTAGACTGCGACTGAGTTCCTGCCATAACGTAGTGGTGATAAGAGGCTGCGTGGTCTATGGAAATGAACACAGTACCTCCTCAGTCCCAATGTCAATGGCTCACCATGCATCTTGGGGCAAGTCAGTTTGTCCTTCTGTACCTCAGTTTCCCAATCTGCAAAATGGGGCTAAAGCCTACCTTAGAGTCATAGAGTTTAAGGCCAGACGCACCCACCACTCTGACCTCCTGTGTATCACAGGCTACCAGCACCACACAGCACCTGCACATTAAACCCAACAACCGAAATCAGACCGCAGTATTGCAACCCACAGGGGACGAGACTATTACGTGCCTCAGGCAGAGAACAGGGGCACTGAGGTGACCAGTGCCTGAGGCCCCATCAATGGCAGGGAAATGATAAGTGAGGTGTACCCAGATAACCGTGACAAGTGACCCCCACCCTCATGCTGCAGGGAAAGGCAAAACCCCCCCAAGGTTCCTGCCAACCTGACTGGGGGGAAATTCCTGCCCGATCCCACATACAGCGATCAGCCGGACCCTGAGCACATGAACAAGAACCAGCTGCCAAGCACCTGAGAGAGAGAATGTTCAGTGCCACCTGAGAGTCCTGGCCCTCCCTGCCCAATGTCCCATCTCTAGCCGTGGCCATCCCTGATGCAACAGAGGAAGGAGATTAAAAAATCCTCCCAGAATACATTGGGGGCGGGAGGGAATCCCTTCCTGACCCTGCAGATGGCTGGCTGTAACCCTGAAGCATGAACCCTTAGGAACGTAGGACATAAACTGGACGAGAGCCCCAGAGCTCTTGAGCTCTGCCCCCCACCATCACAAACAGCCCCATCATACCATTGCACTCATACATTTGTAAAGCTCTCTCATAAAACTAATTGCTTGCCCCACAACTCCTGTTGGGAGGCTGTTCCAAAACCGCACCCCTCAGTGGTTAGAAACCTTCTTCTGATTTCCAGTCTGGTTCATGGCCAGTTTATACCCATTTGTTTGTGTGTTAACACTGGCTTTTAGCTTAAATAGCTCTTCACTCTCCCTGCTATTTACCCACTAACATATTTACAAAGAGCCGTCATATCCCCCCTCAGCCTCCTTTTTGCTAAACTAAACACACCAAGCTCTTCCAGTCTCCTCTCAAAAGACAGGCCCTCTACTCCCTGATCCTCCTGGGTGCTCTTCTCTGCACCTGTTTCACTTTAAATTAAACTTTACGGCCGATGGAGGACCAGAACCGTAAACAGTTTGCCAAACAAGGCCATACCACAGGGGTCCTGTCAAGCTTAACCAGTTCATGTTTGTGCAGCAATCTGAACACGCAATGCATTATCTAAGAACTAAGGACCCAATCCACAGTGATGGCATTGGTCTGCCGCTTCCCAGCACCAAACACCGCAACACTGCGACACACAAGTTTGTCCCATCAGAGCAACTCAAAGCAGGTCCCTCCAGACGGACTTGAAGGTGTCTGGACCTAGCCAGCTGGTCAGTGCTATAGATGCAGGAATTCGTTCCTGAGCCTCACATGCAACTAACGAATGCCCTGAAGCCTGAATTTGATTAGCCTTATCGAGGGACAGCAATGAGGAAATCGCACATTGCAAGAAGTGCCTTGGGGAAAGCGTGCTGGGGTCTTTTGGGACTTCCCTGACACACAGCACATTGTCCAGCCACACAACACACACCACAGTCTGGTTTCCTTAGGCCAGAGGAAGTTGTTAGACTGTAAGCTCTTTGGGAGTGCATCATTCTGTGTGTTTGTGAAGCACCAAGAACAACGGGGCCCAGATCCTGACTGGGGCCTCCAAACACTACCCCAATCTGAATAGTCAATGCAACAAATCAGATTTCTGTCTGAAAACCAAATATTAATCACACCACTTTGCTCTCTGGGCAGCGTCTCTCCTGCAGAAACATCAGCACAGGCTTCACAAACATCAAATCATTAACCCTCACTGCCCCACCACTACTTTGTGAGCCAAGCCTGTATTATTTGTCCTTAGAAGGGGAAACTGAGGCACTGGGCAGTGACATGACTGGGTCAAGGGTAGGCAGTACAGCAGTGGCAGAACAAGGACCAGAAGGAGTCCTGACTTTCAATCTGCTTCTTTAACCAAAGAACATTTCTGGGAGCTTCTATGTGCCGGATACAAATTTCAGTTGCATCCAGAAATCCCTGTTTCAGACCATTACAAATTGCTTATTTCTCCAGGTCTTTCCTTACCCTTTTTCTCTCCCCATAGAAGTAGAACAGCCTGGTACATAATAACAGCAACGTTCATGGATCGGAATAAGAGGCAGAAAGTGGAAGGAAATTACATGTTTTCTCCCCACCCATAATATCGAAGTGCTTTTCAAATGACTAGTTCTGAGCCCATACAGCAGCTTGTCAAGCAGCCCTAATGATTATAACTTGATTTGTCCAATACATAAAAGAGGGGGCAAAAAGGTTCCTGCACTTGAAACAAGTGAACATTAAACAGTAATTTTAATTACTGGGGGATTTCAATAGCCCAGCCTGTGGGACACCAAGGAATCGGGAAATCAGCCCTGCTATGCGCACTGTAGCAAGTGTCAGAAAGCACATCTCGCCATTATACCTGCTTCAGCCTGATGGGGTAGGGACAGGGATGGAACATTAATGACTCTGGGGGCATCCGCTCTGCATTAAAATGAGAGGAGACCATCTACACTGACCAGGCTGGGCTGCTGCTGCACAATGGAACACAGTGGGTGTCTGTCACAGGGTGGGAGTAGAGGAGAGAGAAGCTCTCAGCACGATAGCAAGGGGTGGACCTGGCATTGTCCTGCAGCCAGCCGTGCTGGACAAGGAAAGAGCTGGGTTTGCAAAGGGAGAGCCGCCTACAGGGGCAGATCTGGGAGGGGCGAGCCCAACATGCTGAAAGTTTCCTGGACTGTCTAGTAAATGGCTGACATGGCCTGGTTTTGGCCTAGTTTGTTTCAGGGTATGACATCCCGGGAGCCGCCGGGGCGAGAGACTCACACGCCATGCCATGGGAAGGCTGGGGTGCCCTGCCTGCTCGTGTCTAATTTGGACCCAGATCCTCAAGGGTATTTAGGCACCCAACTCCCAGGAGAGTGAGGCCCCTAAATATCTTTGAGGATCTGGGCCCTGGTGCCTCATGAGACATCTGACCACAAACTCCCATTATTCAGATGAATGCTGTTAGATGTCTGCAGCACCCCACACTTGCAGAAATACCCTCAGGCCGGAGTCCCAGTGATCTGCCCCAAAGGTGACCTGGGAATCCAGCTGTCTGACTTTGCCCTGCCCCACCCCTCGGCTACGTCGGGAGTGGGCGTGCGAGGCGGGTGTGGGCGAAGGGGATAAAAGCAAGGGGGAGCAGGCAGGATTCCCTGACCGCTCCCCAGCTCTCACCTCATACTCCTGCTTGAAGCCATAGCCTTCCGCTGTCTTCATCTGGTTGATGTGCTGGAGGAGATCGGCCACTCTGACGGCAGGGTGGAGCTGCCCAGTGTGGTATGGGGAGCCTTTGCGCCCGCACTGGCGCCGTGGGGAGCCTCCGAGCAAGCTGCTGGACTCGTTGACCGCACTGCTGCGCTGGTCACCTGGGAGCCATGGGGGACAGGCACAGGAGGAGTTCAGAAGACGACATAGCAGGCTGGGTGCTCCTGGTTGATTTGCTCAATCTAAGCAGAGTTGGGCTGAGCTGGTACTTAGATAGGAGATTGCCCAAGGAGGCTCAAACTTAATCCCATGCACCACTACAGACTAGGGACCGAATGGCTCGGCAGCAGTTCTGCAGAAAAGCACCTAGGGGTTACAGTGGACTAGAAGCTGGATATAAGTCAACAGTGTGCCCTTGTTGCCAAAAAGGCTAATGGCATTTTGGGCTGTATAAGTAGGAGCATTGCCGGCAGATCAAGGGACATGATCATTCCCCTCTATTCGGCATTGGTGAGGCCTCATCTGGAGTAGTGTCCAGTTTTGGGCCCCACACTACAAGAAGGATGTGGAAAAATTGGAAAGAGTCCAGCGGAGGGCAACAAAAATGATTAGGGGGCTGGAGCACATGACTTATGAGGAGAGGCTGAGGGAACTGGGATCATTTAGTCTGCAGAAGAGAAGAATGAGGGGGGGATTTGATAGCTGCTTTCAACTACCTGAAAGGGGGTTCCGAAGAGGATGGATCTAGACTGTTCTCAGTGGTACCAGAGAACAGAATGAGGAGTAATGGTCTCAAGTTGCAGTGGGGGAGGTTTAGGTTGGATATTAGGAAACACTATTTCACTAGGAGGGTGGTAAAGCACTGGAATGGGTTACCTACAGAGGTGGTGGAATCTCTATCCTTAGAGGTTTTTAAGGTCAGGCTTGACAAAGCCCTGGCTGGGATGATTTAGTTGGCGATTGGTCCTGCTTTGAGCAGGGGGTTGGACTAGATGACCTCCTGAGGTCTCTTCCAACCCAGATATTCTATGATTCTATGAACCTGCTGCAGGGGGTGCTCTTGCCATGTGGGACTCTCTGTTGGGGTTCTGTGGAAGCTCCCCCTGGAGGAGCACCTGTCGCTACCCTTTGGAAGGGCACAGCACCAGCATCAATGGCCAGTGCAGAGGGGCTGGGCACGGTACGGTATTAAAACTAGCACCGTAATACTTCAATATGGTTTAGTTAAGGTGGAGAGCGGCAGAATAAGCATGTTAATAAACAACTGCTTTGATGAGGCCAAACTGTGCTCTCAGTCCCTTCTGGAGCGATTGCAAGATTTTAAGGCCAGAAAACACCATTATCATCTTCCTAGTCAGAACTCCTGCACAACACAGGCAAAAAAGCAGCCCCCAGTCACTTCTCTCTGAAACCCGCACCTTTCCGATGTCTCAAAAAGATATCTGGCCTGGTCTCAAAGACTGAAAGGGATGGAAAATCCACCGCCCCGACATAGGTTCTTCCCATGGTTAATTATCCTCACAGCTGAAAAGGCGTGTCTTATTTCTAGTCTTGATGTCAATGGACTTCACTGTTATTACTTGGTTAAGCTACTCAATATCGACACCAATGTAACAGAGTAGAATTTAGCCCATGTGGTATCTGGGCCAAATTCAGCGTTAGTCTGTATTTTTTCATGATGAGCCACCACTGCCCTGCTCATTGATTAATTCTCAGGATTCCCCAAACGCTCCCACCCAAAGTTCTGAGCTCTGACCTTGCTAAGAGTACTTTGTTCAGTGCAGAGCATTTTTCTGGATGGCAGCATTGTCTGCCTATTGCAAACAACTATCTTCTCTATAAGATTGAGTTCTGGCTATGGTTACCCTAACGCTTCTAAACAATCCTTTCTGGTTCATCCATAAAGCTCCAAGGGTTCCTTGCATCTGCTAGAAAATGCCAAATCGCCCATCCAGGTTTTGCGGTTTCTAGTGTCTGCATCTCGGGGTTATGAAAAGCTAACGGAGGGCTAATATGTTAACAGAATGCAGGAAACCCCATACATGAAATAGTGCAAGAGTCTCAGACTTTGTGAAGTGAAATGACCCCAATTGAATGGACCTCAAACGTGTCATTACACTGACAGGAGAGTGACTGTGAATGGAATATGGCGATGTGGGTGAGGGGAAGGATGAAACCTGGGTGATATGAACTGGAGTTTATGACGATTTGTAGGACATTGAACACAATTAAAATTAATGATGATACTAATTTGCAATTATGCACAATAGCTCCTTCCAGCGAAGGACCCTTACAGCCATTAACTAGCTGTGCTCTCACATCACCCCGTGAGAGCGGGAACTATTATTTACTCAATTGACAAATGGGGAAACTGAGGCACAGGGGTTGTGGGGAAGGTCACACAGGAGGTCAGGGACAGAGCTGGGACCTGAACCCAGGAGTCCTGACTCCCAGCCCAGCATCTAACTATTAGAGAACGCTCCCCCCCGCTTTTATTTTCCAGGAAGGAAAAGGTGGAGGAAGCATGCCGAGCCTGGTGCCTGAGCTGGGACTTGGGTCTGTTTTAGCTGGGGAAGGTTGACTGAGAATGTCTGGCTGTGCCAGCGCTTGTCACCCACTGGCAGCTCATCCGGGCGTCATGTGTGTTTTCGACACTGGTGTTTACAGATTTGGGATGGGGCTATTTTCTTCAGTTAGGGGAAAATTCGGACTCCTGCGCAGCTAGCGCCTGTCTCCCCAGACCCGCGCTCTGTCAAGCAGAGCGATGGGCAGGCATCCTCATCAGCAGGGAGACCGTCTTCTTTCCTCCCCAGCGCTCCCCTAAGGGGCACAGATGAGGTCCCACTCCCTGATATCAGGAACAGCTCAAGTCTCTACCTCAGCATTCCCTTCAAACGCTGCAACGAGCATCCATTTCTGGTCTCTGATGCTAAGTCCAGATTCTGCCCTCCCATTCGCCAGTGTAAACTCAGAGCAACTACACTGAGGGCCTGGAACCACACCAGTGTAAGCAGGAGCAAAATCAGCTCCTGTGTCTAACATCACAGAAGCCTCTTTCTCATGCATGGCCGCCCAGAAATGAACCTAAATCCACTCCTGGAAGAAGCTAGATGCAGCCCCATTGACTCCTACACGTGTAAGACAGTGGAGAGTCTGGGCTGCAGGCTCTCAGATGCTTGGAGGAGAAAATGCTCATATGAACCAATCTCATTAAGAGCATTTCAAGAAGCCACAATAGCTCAAAAATAATACACAGTATTAGCTCAAAAATAATACACCTATCCAGCTATATCAAAGGAGGAAAAGGTTGCCCTCTGGGCTTCTATTATCTGTGAGACAATGCTGGGAACCATATTAATCCTGTCTTTTGCACAGGGAAGATGGGAGCAAGCAGCATCTTGAAGTTATAGTAACAGATGTTATTAGCATATGGTTGAAACTAGGGCATAGAACAAATTATTTTATAACTAAATCAGCCTAGAAATGCATACGCCAGTGGGTGTGAAATTATCAGTCTCCCTCTAACATGAGCACAGTGTACTTTTCACCCTGCAAGACCCACGCCTATTCAGAACAACAGAAAGCTGTCTGTGTTATACTCCAAGCTCAGCATAAGTTAAAAGCCTGGATCCAAATCTACCCAGGCTTAGGCCAGGATTTCTCAGAATTCCAGTTTGCATTCAGATCTCTGTTTTGTGAATGGCTCCCAGTCACACTGGGGCCAACCAAAACCACTGATCACAACTTGGAGCAGGGGGGCTGAGAGCCAGATCTGAATTTTGCAGCTCAGACCCCACCCACCCACTTTTTCCAGTGGAGTTACATCTTGAAAGAGTTTTGCTTATTATAGACATGGCTCTACACACACGCGTGAGGTCGCTTTGATGAGATTGCTGCCCCTGAGGATATATAGAGGGCCAGGAACCCTTTCAGTGTGCAAGGACCTGCAGTCTGACTGAAACGGGTGCAGGTATCCACAGGCACGGGCTTTCCAGTGCCAGGATAAAATATGAGTCAAGAGTCCAGGTGGAGCCTGCCGTCGGGCTGATCTATTCGCATGGGCAGTCACTGGTGCCGGGCACCAGAGCCCTGGCAGGCTGTACAATCTGTGCAGCCCCAGTGGATGAAGATGGCATTACAGCGAGTGTAGCCCATGCTGACTCGTTGAACTGATGGTTTTGGGGAAGAGCCTCGTTAGGGGAAATCTGACTCCCAATCTGGCAGCATGAAAGAAGCTGAGAGGTAGCACTGTCCAGGAACTAGGGCACTGGTCCAGGACTCAGAAGACCTGCATTCTCTTCTTGGCTCTGCCATTGATCTGCTGTGGGACCTTGGACGCTTCCCAGCTCAGTTTTCCCTCACACTCTTCATTTGGCCTATTTAGATTGTAAGCGCCTCAAAGCGGGGGTTGTCTCTCACTGTGCGCATCCAGTGCCTAGTGCAATGGGGCCTGGATCTCAATTGTGGCCTCTCGGGGCTACTGTTGCAATGACGACAAGCTAAGTTCAGTGGAGGAGCCCTGCATAGGCAGATGAGAGTGGGGTCAAGATTCACAGTCAGCGGGAGATTCGTGGATGGAGCAATGGTGGATTAGCCTGATGCCTTACCAAGATCATGGTCCTGCAGCTCAGATTTGTGAACCATTTTTAGCACCATGTTATTGTTTAAACAGAAACCTAATTCACTTTGTTCTCGAGCACTTTAGCACGCAACTCACTGCATACCAAAGATGCCTCTGAGTGGGAAGGGCAGGACAGACAGGTGCCGAACCATTCTATATAGGATATTATACCACGCCCATCACCAGAGCATCTGGGCACCTTCTTGCATAGTCCTTACCCCTGTTGCTGCAGTTGTGCGCATCCATGAAGGACAGGCCCAGCCTCTCGTCCTCCTGCAGGGTGCTCTGGTCTGTGAAGCTCCGGTCGATGGCGCTCATCATGTGGGTCTTCTCGTGGCGGTAGTTAATCGTAGCTTTGGTCACGTTGACGGGTTTCCTACAGGAGGGTTACAAAGGGGGAAGCAGACACGTAATGCTCAGCCACACTGCTCTTGCCAGACACAGGCTCTGATTTAAAAATCATGAGCCTGATTTTCAGAGGCAGCCTCTGATTTCGCAGTGCACCTATTTGGCAGCCTTTCGATGTCTAGCTGGCTGACTGCTCGCACAGCGCTACGGCGTCTAAAACATGCCCACAATTATCTGTGCAACGATGCAAAACCAGACCCTGAATGGAGTCCCTGCTGAAAAGCAGGGCTACCACCTAAAGGTTCATGCACAGCTAGTGATTCTGAGGGCTTGGAGTTTCGGTGAGTATGCCTGCACTGCAAAGAAAAACGGGCCGTGCCAAGGCTCAGAGCCTGGGGCACCTGCCTCAGGGGCTGCAGGGCTAAACACAGCAGTGTTGGCCTTCCCGCCTGGCCTCTGAAACCTGGTGAGGGCAGCGGTTATCTGAGTCCAGGCTCCAGCCCGAGCAGGAACATCTACACTGCTATTTTTAGCCCAGTAGCCCGAGCCCTGCAAGCCTGAGCCAACTGACCCAGGCTCTGAGACTCGGTACCAAAGGTTTTCCTTCGCCATGTAGACGTACTCAGCAACTGCTGAGCACTGGCCCTGTGAAAACCAGGCCCCAACACAGCGTCTCCCAGAATCTCCAGGCACTTGCGACTCTGTTGGCCTATTTGCTTAGCCAGTTCACAAACAAACGAAACGTAAATTGGACAATGGTGTTCAGCCTCGGATCCAGCCATATACCGAAATCCCTGAAAGCACAGCGGCCCAGATCCCCAAAGGCATGTGGGCTCCTAAATTCAATCATGGACGGTAAGGAGCCTGTCCCTTTGAGGATCCAGGTCTGAGCATTCAGCAGCACCCATTAAAAGGTGACATTTACCGAAGCACTTAAATGACTTAGGAGCCTAAGTGCAAAATGTAATCCAGGGGAGTCTCCTGGCCACTCTGACCTTCTGAAATTCAGCCCACTGATTTGCGTGCCTACATCAGGACACCTGAGCCTAACTTTAGGGCCCCATCCTTTAAAATCTTGACCTCAATGCCTATGTTGGTGGCCTTCATGTCAGGGGCCCAGCTGGCACCACCTCAGGACTGATTTTCACAGATGCTCAAGCAAGTGTTGCCCCCCAGGGACTCCGGCTTAGCCCACCTACAAATCAGGCCTTATGTCTGACAAGCTAGGTTCCCAAAAACTGAGCCTCCTAAAATGACTGGGCGCTGTGCTGACCAATATTGTCACATGAACACCCTGTCGGTCTGTTTCCATCTGTTAGCTCTTATCTGATACTTGCAAGCTCTTTGAGGCAGCCTTTTTGTTCTCTGTTTGTACAGCACCTAGCGTAATGGGATCCAAGACTAGGTCTCCCAGGCTCTATGGAAATACAGGTCATAAAAATCAAGGAATCCCTGGACTTAGAAATGGAAAAGGGCCCCGGAACTACACAGCCTGGGCAGGATTATGCCCTGGGCACATTTCTCAGGGCTTGGACCAGTGCCATTATTAGCTAACACTACTCCTCTGACACAGGCTCCTATAAATCCTGAGCTGTGTTTTGCTCTCCGTAGTCCAAGTGGAAGGAAGATGCAAGTCTAAGAGACAGGCCGGTGTCCCATTCATCCTTCCTTCTCCTTGACTCCGCAGCGCTCCATGGATTGCAGCTTTCAGAACTCCTTCACTGGGCCCCAGAGCAGGTAGAGAAGCTCTCTGCCATGGGCACGGAAAACATGCACTGATGTCTCCTTGGCCAGCAGTTACAAATGAACAGAGTAGGACTGTGAAGTATCCTGTGTCATTAGGTTTTCTTCTGCGCACCCAGGCTGGCAAACAGTACTATTTCTAGGCCACAATGCCCTGCCTGCCCTGGGTCCCACGGTGTGTTAACGACTTCCCATCCTCACCCACAGCACAGACGGGTAGAACATCATTCAAGGCAGTGGGGTCAGACCCACTGAACTGGCTGTTGCAGGGGACACCCTGAGACCTCAAGGAGCCAGGCTCAGCCACCCCCCATTACAATCAAAGGCCTATTTTCTGAATGAGGTGACCGCATTTGCCAGGTGTCCGGTGATGCACAGAAGACAGTCAGCACAGGGCAGCACAAGCCACCGCTCCTGATTGTGGTAATCTCTGAGCAACATGGAGGCACCGCAAGTAGCCTCCCAATGCAGCTCATTCCCCACAGAACATGCCTTCCTTCCCAGAAGGTCACTGTCCCGTCCTTGCTCCTGTGGGTGACTCCCTTCCCCTGCACCCAGCAAGGCTCCAGGACAGCTTGTGTCAGGGGCCCAGCTCGCACCCTGGCAGGCAATTATTGCCATCAGCCCCTTCCCTGGAGCACAAGGAGCTGCTGGTGAAAGCTGCCCCCATCCACTTCCGACTGCTTGGGGAGGTTGGAAAGAAGCAGAAGGCTTCCCCCAGCCCTTGTCTGATAAGTTCCGGCCCATAATTCTCTAGGCCTTGGATTGCCTGTAGTGATATTTATTATTGGGAAAGCATGGCCAGCAGAACAGGAATGCAATGGGCAGAGAGGCCTTCTGAATGACTCTGGGCACACACAGCTGGTGTTGTGCTAAGCAACACTCACTGTTACCCTGTAGTTTGACTGCAAGAGGAGTTATTTTCCATCCCACACATTCTGGGGCACATGCTACACACTCAAGGCACCAAAAGCTGGGGCAATTCAGCCTCTGCTGCTCTGGCCCTTCTAACTTGATACAGAATAAACATTGGGGGATGGGAGGCTTCAGAGACAGGATGTTAACAAGAGGAGAGGTTGAACTACAGCTGGTTGAAAAATGGTGGCAGCGTTGGGGGAAAGTGCTTCAATTGTTTCTGGTTTGCAGGGTTTAAAATGGAGCATGAGCTCAGGTTTGCCACGTTTTTTAAGAAATATTTTTTGAGGGGAAAAAATCAGAAATTTGATTTTTCCTCTCCCCTCCCTCTTTTGCCACTAAGTGATATAATCCTTGGAGGGTTCCCACCTCCACCTGTTTTCATTTTTCTTTCGCCTCTGTCACTTTTCCCACATTGAGGACGTCTGGGAAAATTACAGCATGGAAAAGGAAAAAGGCAAATAGATAAAATGAAATACAGAACGTAAGCCCTGATCTGCCACCATTTACATGCATGCTGAGCTTTACTGTCGAGAGCAGCTCCATGGATCTCCACGAGAGTACTCCCAGTGGTAAGTTAAGGAGGTGTACAAGTCTTCGCAAGATCAGGGCCCGAGGTGCCATTGATTCCATACATTCATTGGTGAAAAGGGGGAACCTGACAATTCAAAATTTTAAGTTTTGCTGAAAAACCAGAACTTTTTAAAAAAAAGATACAGCTTTTTGCCAACTATTTTTGTTTTAAAAAGCCAAATTTTGGTTTAAAAAGCAAAAATTTTTTGACCAACTCTAGTTTGCACCAAAAAAAAAAAAATTGGGGGTGGGTGGGGTTGGAATCCAGTCCCAGAGCGAGATCTAGACCCTGTACCTGGCAAAACTCCAGATCAGAACCTCCCCAAACCTTAGATAGTTCAAAATCCAGATCCATGTTTAAATGTTGCAGTCTGGGCTCCCCATCAATTCTAGCAAGCCTGGGGCTGAGCCTGACATGCCATTGGTGGGGAGGGGAGTTGTTGACTCATGTCACTGGATTTTAGGCTACTTTAGCCTCTGAACCAGTCTGCAATAATCCCCTGCAACAGCAGCTGTAGATGGACAATAATGCCAGCTGCAGCTTCCCCCTGCCAGTGAGCTTGGCCAATAAGAAACTTCCTCCCAGGAAGGAGAGGCACACAAGGACCGCTGGTGATACAGCATCTAGCTGAAGTATCAACTGGGCTCCCAATGAAATTGTAAGGGTTGAAAATTACATTACACTAGAACCAGCTTTTCAGTTACACCATCAGAGGCTTTTGCATTAGAACACTTACACTGTAACAAAGCTTCCCCCTGCAGTAGTTACAATGTAACACATCCATCTCCTCCTCCCTCCCAGCAGTAATTACCATGGAATGTGATCACCAGGCCCTCTGCCCATGAAGCAATGACAATGTAACATGATCCCCCCTTCCAGTAGTTACAATGTAACATGCCTTTGAGTTGCCGTTACAGTATGTCAGATAAAGCCAAGACCAAAATAAAAAACATGAGGGGGTCCCATTTATCTCGGGGGAAACTGCATTGGATTCAGAGATAAATTAGGTCCTCCGGGCCAGATTTCACAAGAGCTCAGCAGCAGGTTTTCACGTGCTCACCACTCACAACGGAGGCCAGCCTTTCCAAAAGACCCGCTCTCATTTAGGCAGAGCCAGATCTCCACCAGTGCTCAGCGCTCTGCAGCTCCCACTGGGATGCTCATGGGCTGATTTTCATGGGCTCAGCACCCATAGGTGAGAGCAGACGTTCAAAAGAGCCCAGCACCTAAAGTCTTACAAATTTTAGAAGGGATCTTAAACCTTGGGCTTGAGGGTTTAGGCCAATCGCTGACAGAGACATTAAAAGCAAGCTGCGTACATACCGCGCATGTAGTTACAGTGGGAGGCAGTGAGGGAAAGCTTCAGCAGTGGGGAAATGGCAGAGACTTTCCCCGCTGCCTCCCCTGCCAGAGCCTTTCCCTGCAGTCTTTTCTTGCAGCAGGGGAAGGCTCCGGCCGCAGGACACTACACTGCTAAAATCAGGCCAGACGGCACAGCTTGGGTGAGCAGAGAACCACGTAGGGTATGTACTCCAGCACACTCCCTTCAGGCATTTCTATTCACCTCATCTAGACTGCCATTTACACCCACGCTAGGGGAGCTGTGCGGGTATGTACAATGCACACAGCCAAAAAAGTGTGTGATGTAGACATACCCTCAGAGAGGATAACGCAACAGCTGGACCTGGGGTTGATGGTTCCTGGGTTCCCATAATGCTGAGCCCTTTTGGAAATGGGTCCCTGTATGTTTTCCATGCCATCTGGAAGCCTGTGAATACTTCGGAAGCATTTTTTAACAAGCCACAGAGGCACTTAAAATTTACTTGACAGAGAAAGAAACTTGCTGGAGCAGAGAGCGCAGAGCGAGCGAGAGAGAATGACAATTACTTACGGGTAATAGGAATAGGAATAGTAGTTCCTCCTGGCAAGCGTGCAAACAAAGAGAACAGCAAAAATTGCATAAGCAGCTTTTCTCCAGAGTAATGAAGGGGGAGGTTTATTTGGAATCTCAGACGACAACAGGCCAAAGATTGCTGTAGTCACCATGCAGCGGATGGGTGCGAGGCAGGGAAGGCAAGAGAGAGCCGTGGGACCACAGAAAGAAAGGGAGTTGCTGGAAATGAAAGGCAGCACATCTGCATGCTCACAGCTGGCCTGAGGATATGCAAGAATCACCTTAGAATAAAAAGGAGTACTTGTGGCACCTTAGAGACTAACCAATTTATTTGGGCATAAGCTTTCGTGAGCTACAGCTCACTTCATCGGATGCATACTGTGGAAAGTGTAGAAGATCTTTTTATATACACAAAGCATGAAAAAATACCTCCTCCCACCCCACTCTCCTGCTGGTAATAGCTTATCTAAAGTGATCACTCTCCTTACAATGTGTATGATAATCAAGTTAGGCCATTTCCAGCACAAATTCAGGTTTTCTCATCCCCCCCCCCCCCCCCCCCCCTAGAATAGATAGAATAAATCATTCTATTCAGGACAATAATGTGAAGCACCCTCCCCCCCCATTCCCCTCCTCCACCCATCCAATGAGACCAGGCATGTTCGAAGGGTCACAGGCATGATCTTATCTTTTTCTCCTGGGAACTGGCTTGTAACAGGGCAGCGAGAACAGGTTCTTTTGGAAATGCACTTGCCCTCAGGGGAGCCGTTTCTCACCAGCTCCGGCCTCAAAAAGGACCTGTCCAATTGCATTGGCTTTTTCCTTCTTTGGCAGGTGATTCTCCATCTCCTGCAACACACTTGTGTCTCCACACCTGTTGTGTTCTGGGAGTGGGGTGCACGACAGACACAGAGCTCCGGTACAAAGAGCAGTGTGCACCCACACACCCATCAGGCAGCAGTGCGTGCACGCACACTCCTGTTATATTACAGGAGTGGCAGCAGTACATGCACAAACACACACATTATAAGCCGGCTTATATAACCTTTCAAACTATTTCTCTCTAACCATGATGCCTGTCCACCAGCCTTCTGCTCTCTCTTTTGTCTCCATTAGAAGTGCAGCAACAGGACTGCCTCTCTTTCTGGCCAATAGAGAAACCCCCCGAAGGAGATCCAAGCAAACAGCTGAGAGGGTGTGTGCGCCTTTAGTCATAAGAATTATTAATGGAGAGTCCTGATCGCTTCCCATTGCAGCACAGGGAAATTTCTGCTATTTTTAATGATGATTAAAGTGCATCACAAACGGCCTTTCCTTCCATACTCAATCACCAAAATATTTATTATAGACAACAAACTATCTAAGTATTTTTGACCAAGCCATGCTGTTAGAAAAGGCAGACCAGGGCAGTGACAATGACCAAACAGTTACAGCGTAACTACAAAACTGATTACCACCCAGGTCCTAAGGCACCCCAATACATGATAATCATTAACATAAATGACAATGGGAGGCAATTAAAACTACAGATGATCAAAATCAAACCAGTGGTTATCTGCAATGCTGATCATCGGCAAGTGCTGATGGGAGGGGACTGAGATAAAATGTTAGAGAAATCTTAGGGGTGGAAAGAAGCCCCGTGCAGAGAAAAGACAACCCCAATTTCTCCCTATTACCAATGACAGTTTGTGCTCTAAAATCCTCTGGAGATCACCTATGCTGCAGAGCTCAGCCTAAAGCCAGACCTGGCTAGAGCTGTACGGGAACCAGATTTTCTGTTCCATGGAAAAATGTGCAGCATTGAAACAGAATTCCTTCTGACTCTAAAGGGAAAGCCAGAATTGCAAAATTGTCTGCAAACGGGAATCTTTGGGCAGGGGGAGGAGGGGGAATGGGAAGAATCAGAACAGAATTTTTCAAAAACCACAGGGCAGCCAGGGAACGAGGGAGCCGGCCACTCAGGGATCCAGCACCCTGTGCAGCTGGAGAACAGGGCAGCTCACCTGCCCACCACACAAGCAGCCAGAGAGCCAACAAGCCTGCCTGCCAGGGATCTGGCCAGCCTGCTGAAAAATGTGACTGATTCAACATGTTCCTGTGGAATCAGCATTTCCCTGAGGCAAACGGTTCTGCAGAAATTTTTTGGACCAGCTTTGAATTTCAAGCAGTCAGACCGGGATCTGAAGTCTGTGGCTCAGATCCATCTTTAACTCAGCAGGGTTGATTTCTGGGTGGAGAAGCAAATCAGTTTTCTAGTTCCCCCTGCTGAAAACCTACAGACCCCACGGCAATGGAACAATACTCTGCCCTGCTCCACTTTTCCGGGTACTTGCCGGAAGGAGATGGCTGGCAAGGGTCAGAGAGAGTTTAAAATTCTGCTCAGAGCCTCCAGAACCTGTTCCCAAGGGGCAGACTCTGATCTCCATTATGCTGATGAAATCCAGAGTAACCCCACCGAAGTCAATTAGGTTACTCCAGATTTACACCAGTGTCATTGAGATCTGACCCTTAGCAGCTTATAAGAACAAGACTTTGATGGAAAATATGGGTCTAGAGCCTCAGCTGGTGTAAATCAGCATAGCTCCTTGTAAATCAATGGAGCTCTGTGGATTTACGTCAGCTGAGGTTTCAGCCCATGGTCTTTTCCTCCTGGCTCTTAACATACTTGCCTTAAATTGTTGTTTCAGAATTCTGGGAGGGGAAGGAGTTTAATTGCTCCCCTTTATTCTCTGGCATGACAGGTCTGCTTTTTAATGATCCCTCCAGCTAGCTGTGCCTCCAGCCTCTTTCAGTAAAAGGGAGCCATTCAGAGTACGGCACTCCAGCAAACAATTGGGGGAGCCGTAGCTGCTCTCTGAATGCCCCCAGTGGTAGGTGTCCTGGAAAGCCCCTGCCTCTCCCCTGGGAGGGAACCTCACTCCACTTAGCTTCCAGAGTAAATACACTCAGTGAATGCCACGGTCAAATCCATGGAGCTGATGGCTATTTCCAAGGCTCATCTCTTTGGCTGAGTTGCACCTCTCAACCAGGTAGGGAAGCATCTATCTCTCCAGAATTCTGGGCTGGGATGCAGGTGATGCTGATTTGCTGGACCAAACAGTCAGCAGGCTGCAGCATCCTGTACGGAGACGATGCAATACTTGTATCTCCCGGCCTTCCCCCTTTCCGCCAGACCTTAGCTACAGTCCTCACCCTGAGTTTACAATGTGTGTGGATGCAAGGGTGGTAAAGGCATTGCACGCTTGGCATGTCCTAACCAATAGCAGGCTGCAACAATTTTTATTTCCCTAGTGCAGGCTTTTCGGCAGGAAGGTCAGTGAGATGATGCACTTTGAGGCACAGGAAATACAACCTGAGAACAGCAAAAGACTGACAGAGTTGCCAGGTAAGTTTTATTGATTCCAGAATGCTTCAGGTCCAGCCCACTGGGGGCACACGGTCCTCTGCAGAAGAGCCTCAGCACAAATTCATGCTGGAGCTGCAGCGCTGGTAAAATCTCACCAAGGTGAGACATTCTGCCTACTGAGATGCCTTCAGTTCAACAGAGAACCATTAGCCTTATCGGCATGTGTGGTTTGATCCAAGCCATGAAGGTTGGGCCTGCTTCTTAGCAACTTACTTCATTTACTCCCTGGCTCATAGACCATAGAGATCATTGGCTACTTGTATAATTTGCCCCCACCTCTTTCTGGAAAGGGCATATAGTTCCCACTGATGGTCATTCATAATAAGAGCTCTTAATTCTTGCTCAGTATTATCCCTCCATCTTCTCCTTGGTTGGCACGAGGTTGGATGCCATAAGGACGTCCTTCTAAGAGATGCTTGGCTGGTCTGTCTCCTGTCAGAGTAACCCCATGCCCTCCCCACTGGAGTCGTTGGGGTTTTACTACGATTTGCTGTCCTTGGTTCTCCATAGGCCTCCCATAGCTCTCTAGAAGATCTTCTTCTCCACAGGTCACTCCCCCTTGCTGGCCCCCAAATGCATCTCAACACTTTATTTTCGAAGCGTTTCACTGTCCTTCTTCCATCTTAGTAAGTTGGACATCTGCCTAAATCAACAGGCCTTATAATGATCAGGGGAGTCAGAAGCTTGAGCTCTCCCAGTAGCTCAAGAGACTCTGGAGAGAAAAGTATCAGGGATTCTCACTCTGTAATCTTTGACAACCTCACTAGGACACACTGGCACCTCCCATTCAGTACGATCAGGGTGAAGGTAACAAATGCAACATCAGTGGTTGCCCAACGTGCTTGTTCCAGGATCTACCTTCCTCACCAGAGCTGGATCCCAATTAATAGGTTCAGGTCCAACGGCAGGCCTCGGTGACACACTGCATCAGTGGGGACAGCGAAAGGAGGGATCCTGCAACTGCAGCACTGGACAGACCGTGTGGCCTATGGTACAGGATGGCTAGAGTGCCAAGTCGGGAGGTGGCCTCCTGAGTGGAATTAGAAGCTGCTTTGAGATAGTGTAGCCTAGTGGCTAAAGCCCTGGACTGGGACTCAGGAGAGGTGGGTTCTAGTCTCACCTCTGCCACAGACCTGCTGGGTGCCCTTAGGTAAGTCCTTTCATTGCTCTATGCCTCAGTTTCCCCAGCTATGGCTAATACTACTTGCCTCTTTTGGAAAGCATTTGAACCCTACAGATGAAGAGTGCTCTGTAAGAGCTAGGGATTGTCATTACCTTTTGTGACAAGCTGACTGTCTAGTTGAGAAATGAGCTCAACAAAATCTTTGAGGGGTTGTTTTTGTTTGGTGTTTTTCAGTAAGTTTTGGCATTAATAATAAAACCCCCTCCCCCAAAAAAAATCTACATGTAAAACTCATCAGATGCCTTGTAAGCCTCCTGCATGGAAATCCACAAGCTGAAATTCCTGTATCTCACACCACATCCCTGGACAGAGCCACGAAAGGGGCAGACCTCATGGAGAGACACCTAACTCACGGTCAAGCTGCTGACTTTGTGCTTGATAGGAATCGCCTGACTGATCAGACCAGGTAGTCCAGCATCCCATCTCAGACAGTGGCCAGGACCAACTATTTCAGAAGAAGGGGCAAGAAGTCTCCTCCTTAGTGGACAATTATGGAATAGCCTACTCAGTGGAAAAGTTTCTTCCTGACCCGATAGTCCAGGTTGGTTTATGCCTTGAAGCAGGTGGGTTATAGCCCCTCCAGACATTTGTATGCTGTATTTTTCATTATGTCTGATTGTTAATTATTCTTTTCACATGGAATGGACTTAACTCCTTATTTACGCTGGTGTAACCAAGATCAGAATGTGGCCCGATGGGAGGATACCATCCTTTACTACTGCATTACTATTTTCCCCCAGTCACCCCCCATCCCCTCTCCCCCCAAAAAATTACTGCCTTGGACAAGAAGTATGTGGCTTGTAGGGCTGAGTGATCTGATGCAGGGAGATGCTGGGAGCTTTCCCACTAGGACCAGGCAGGGCTCAAGCCCTAAGAGGTTACTGAACATGGCTGGGATGAGGGTATAAGCTAACAGGGAACAAAGCACTAGTGCTCTCCTCGCTTCCCTCTTGTTCGTGAACACGTCTCTGACACTCTTTCCTGGCTCTCAGCTGGCCGTGCAGCTGAGGAAACAAACACTGCTGTCGAAGGATGTGATGCCCAGTCGGGGCTCACAGGATAATACCACCCCTTTTGTTTATTTTTTTTTCTTCCTTCTGCTTATCTGCTCTGAAACAGAGACAGAAGCAGGAGATGGGAGATGAATCCACAGTCTGGTGTGCTAGGAGAAAAAAAACAACTCTGAGTTGAGGGAAGGGCAGGGGGGGGACAACCCACATCAGGCAAGAAGAGGTCCAATTTCTCTTGGAGCGATATCAGTGAAAGCACAGAGCTCTGGCTGGATAAAGCAGCAGGGAGAAAAATATCCATGAGAAAGGCTGTGAGGGCCCTTTGAATACCAAGCAGGGTGTAGTGGAGCCAGGCCGCAGAAAGGATGCATCGCCTTTGTGTCTACAGCCTGCATCTTCCTCTGGGGCTTCTGGCTGGAATGTGAAAATGGGGAGACAGAAAGTGGGGAAGGCCAGGCCAAGGAAAGCCAGATTCCATGGTGGCAGGGCAGCTTGTTGTTGCTTCAGCTCCTTTGGTCCCGTTGGCAATAGAGAGTGAATGTGGCTTTCCAAATGGTCTGGCTGATCGTGGCCGAGGAGAGCAAGCTCCATTGCACCACCAGGACTTGTGTTAACATCTCCAGCATTGCTCCCCAGGGGCTTGATCCTGCCAGGGGCTGAGCCACTGGAGCCAATGCGAGCCAACCATGCTCAGCACCTCCAGGAATTGCTCCCCACTCTCCAGGATCAGGCCTATAGCTCTTCAGACGGTAACCTCTTTGGGGCAGGCAGGCTGGCTTTGTGCCTGTCTGCACAGCACCCAGCACACTGGGTCCGTGGTCTTAATAACGGGCACGGGGTGTGAAAGCATCGACCTGGCAGGATGCCAGTGCAGGCTGGTGTGGACACACACAAAGGCTGGGAACTGCTGATACAGGCAGAGTGTGATCCAGTGCTCACTCACAAGATGTCCCACTCAGGAGCCCAGACACAGACCAGCAGGGGTTCTTGGACAGGTCAGGATGGAAGTGCAGAAGCGGAGCTGGGGCTGGGAGGTGAGGTCTGGAATAGCAGGGAGCGCTGCAGGCCAGGCATTGGCGGAGCTGTGTGGGGAGCCCAGGACTTGCAGACCAGGAGGGGCATTGACTGGCAGAGCTACGGGGAAGTGGAACTCACTCTGCTCCATCCATGACTAACAGCCTGTCACTGCCACAAAAAGGCTAAGAGGCTGCACAGGGCCTGTCACCCCAAACCCGTCCTCTGTCCCCATCTCTGGTCCTCCCCCCACTTCATCCAGTAATATGACTTCTTAGAGCCTGGAAGATTGTATCAGCAAGCTATCATAAGGGTAGGGGATACTGCAAGTGGGTGAGCACTTTGCCCAGCACCCCCCTTCTAGGGGTCGTACGGCTTTTGGGGTCTGACGGAGATTTCACCGGACAGGAGCAGGGGCTTGATGTTTTTAACCCAAGCTGGTGCTTCCAACCCCCAGTCACACATCGTCCAGGGCCAAACCTCAATGCAAATAAGCCTTCCTGTTAACAGAGCTCTGAGCCCCCAAAATGCTGTGACAGACCAATAACCTGAGATTGCAGAACAGAGCCAGGGAGCAGGAGGGAGGGAGAGAGAGACTCAGCTGTCAGTTGGGGGCAGAGAACCTGGCAGACTGACTCCCCTGCTATAGCCCCTTATTGCTGGTCCCTTATCACCAAACGCTCACCTTGCATGCTTCCTGCTGCCAGCAAATGATGCACGCCGGCCTCTGTCTTTGCTCAGGAAATAAAGAAAGGCTCAGCCCAAGAATAGCAATGGCCAAACAGGGAGCTTGGTGGCCTGTTCTAGCCACACTGAGAGGAACAGGCTGCGCTCAGCAGCTACCCCAGCCAAACCACTGTGCAGGTACACCACTTACAGGGACAGTAACATGCTGGCTTTATAATAAAGCCTGATGATCCTGTGCCATCCCACTGGAGCCAAACCACCGTCATACACTGGGCTGGGCTCAGAACCACACGGGGACTCACACCTGTGATGAGTTCATGGTGAGGGTTCAGCTCCCGGGGTCCCTTGTTTGGACTCCTGAGAGAGGCAGGACAGAGCTGTGACATACAGATCTGAACTGGACTCACTCCTTGGCTCTGCAACAAACTTCTTATGTGGCCAAAGCAAATAGCTTCGCTGCTCTGTGCCTTGGTGTCCCCATCTACAAAATGGGGATAATTTATTGATCCTAACAGCTGCTTCCCTGCTCCACAGGGGGGCTGTGAGGACAGATTCTGTAATGCCTCAGGGTGCTCAGATACTACAGGGATTGTGAGAAGGCAGGGAGGCACCTAAGCAAATAGATAAGTAAAGATCATGGGGTGTTTGGGTCTGGGGTTCTGTTAATTAACTGACATAGGACCCACCTGCCGCAGGACCAGCCACACCCGAACGCCCAGCAGAGGTGGAGCTACCCCTAACGGCCAAAGCTCACTGGAAACCGTGTGGATTCTTTGAAGAAGACAGGGCTGGCTGAGCCGCGGGGAATGCTGCCATGGCACTTCAGGTGGCAGTATTCGCTGGCATGCTCTGGCTATTTTCTCAGTAGGCACAAAGGCCATTCCTCATGAGCCAAGCGCTGCCATGTGCTTGTTCCAGTGAGCTGCAGCAGAGTCACTGCCAATTGCGAGGCTCAATGGGATGTGGGTAAATATTCCTTTGTCCACAAAGCCCTGCAGGGCTGCAAAGACAGCGACAGCCACCCAGAGATGTAGAGATAATGGGATTCCTGAGGGGACAGGGGGAATCCTCAGACACCCCCTTTGCCCCCTCCCCATCTAGTGTCAGGATGGGATCACATCCCAGATCCTTTCCAGCATAGGTCAAATGCAGCTCCCTCCAGAGTCCACACACCCTGCCCTGAGTGGGGAGAAGGTCACCCCAGAGGCCCTCCCAGCGCCTGCCAGCTCTGACAGAGGGGGATATGCTCACAAGAAGTGATGAGCTGCCAAAATCTTAACCGGTTCCCTCCTCAACCCATGAGGGGGTCGTGGCCCACCCCCACCCCCCTGGGACTCCTGCCCCATCCAACCCCCCGTGTTCCTTGATTCCCCCCCTGGACCCCTGCCCCACCCACCCCCCTCCCCTGTCCCCTGACTGCCCCCAGAACCAGGCAGGAGGGTCTCATGGGCCACCGTAGTGGGTGCCCATCCCGCCCCTAAGAGCCAGAGGGACCTGCCGCGGGGTGAGGTGGGGAGACCCAGTGGTGCTTACCTGGGGCACCTCCCAGGAAGCATCCGGCAGGTCCCTCTGGCTCCAAGGGGTGGGGTAGCATAGCTGGGGGGGAGCGGCTGCTCCCCCTACTGATCACATCAAAAGTGGCGCCTTAGGCACCAACTCTGTGGATGCTCCGGGGTTGGAGCACCCACGGGGAAAATTTGGTGGGTGCAGAGCACCCACTGGCAGCTCCCCGCCCCACCCCGCGCCCAGCCCCAGCTCACCTCCGCTCCGCCTCCTCCCCTGAACGCGCCGCCCCGCTCTGCTTCTCCGCCCCCTCCCCCAGCTTCCCGCGAATCCGCTGTTCAGCGGGAAGCCGGGGAGGGCTGAGAAGCAGGCAGCGGCTTCGCGCTCAAGCCCAGAGAGGTGGAGGTGAGCTGGGGCGGGGAGCGGTTCCCCTGCAGCCCCCCCCCCACCCCCCAGTTACCTGCTGCGGTGTGGGCGGCCCTCCTCGCGCCCCCCCGCCCCCCACCACAGCTCCCCTCCGCTCTGCCTCCACCTCCCCTGGGCCTGAGTGCGAAGCCGCCGCCTGCTTCTCAGCCCCCCGGCTTCCCGCGCGAACAGCTGATTCGCATGAAGCCGGGGGGGGGGGGCGGGGGGGCGGAGAAGCAGAGCGGGGTGGCGCGTTCAGGGGAGGAGGCGGAGGCAGAGGAGAGCTGGGGCCAGGCGCGGGGCAGGGAGCTGCCGGTGGGTGCTCTGCACCCATCAAATTTTCCCCGTGGGTGCTCCAGCCCCGGAGTACCCACTGAGTCGACGCCTAAGGCGCCACTTTTGGCCAGTTGTTAAATTTAGAAGCCCTTTTAGAACCGGTTGTCCCTCACGGGACAACCGGTTCTAAAAGGGATTCTAAATTTAACAACCAGTTCTAGCGAACCGGTGTGAACCGGCTCCAGCTCACCACTGCTCACAAGCCAGTCTTGGGTTCCAAGCAGCTCAGGCCAAGCGGCAGGTCTAACACCCTTTGTAAACAAGGGCTTGCAGGAGGCCGGAGAACAGCACCAGCGATGGCTGTGAGCCTGGCTCTTCCCCAGAGTCAGATGCATTTGGAGATTCAGGTCTGAGGGTCCAGCCTGGCCCATAATAAAGCTGAGTCCAGGCCACACAAACTTCAGAGCCCAACCCAAACCCCCAGGAGCTATGGAGTTTGTTTTAGTTGGAGGCATTCTTAGGTGCTCCCAAACTTTAGTGGATTCTTCTGCGTGCCCTTCCCTGCCAGGCAGGTCAGCATCAGTATCCCCACCCTACAAGTCTGGGAACAGAGCCCAAATCTCTAGGTACCCAGACTTGTGCCTTCCCTGTATGCCCGTCTCCCTCTCTGAGCTCTGTTGTGAGTTTCTCTCTCCTTATAACACAGTGGTTCCCAAACTAGGGGCGCTGCTTGCTCAGGGAAAGCTCCTGGCGGGCCGGGCCGGTTTGTTTACCTGCCGTGTCCGCAGGTTCGGCTGATTGCTGCTCCCACTGGCCGCGGTTCACCGCTCCAGGCCAATGGGGGCTGCGGGAAAGGCGGTCAGCATGTCCCTCGGCCCGCGCTGTTTCCCGCAGCCCCCATTGGCCAAAAATGGCGAACCGCGGCCAGTGGGAGCCGCGATCGGCTGAACCTGCGGACGCGGCAGGTAAGCAAACCAGCCCGGCCCGCCAGGGGCTTTCCCTGAACAAGGGGCGTCCCTAGTTTGGGAATCACTGTTATAACAGCTGGCTGCTTTACCTGAATTATTATATGGGGGGCTGGGGGGGGCTATTCTTATCCAATTAACAAACTGCCTCATTTGGAAGCTGGTCATGGATTTGTTCCATGTGGTCTGCCTGAAACACTGTGTGTCATGCCACTCACTCCCAGCCCCCTTGGAAACCACATGCACCGTCTCCGGGAACGTACCCTGGCGAGGAGTGGGAAGGAGAATGTTGCAGTTCCTTCTGTAGAGCACCATGTATCCCAAGCTTGGGCCTGGCTGTTTGGGACTCATCCCACGAGTCCCCTGCATGGAAGTTCAACTCTCTTACCAAGTCTCACAGGGTATGTCTATTGTGCAGTCACGTGGTGTGATTGTACCTTGTGTAGACATAACAACCTAGCTAGCTCAGGTCCCAGAGCAATGAAGCCACATCGGCAAGAGCTTCAATACGGGCTGTACAAGCCTGCCCCGAACCCTGGGTAATTACTCACGAGGCTGCTGCAGCTTCATGGATGCAGGACCAGAGCTAGCTAGATGAAAGCTCGCTCAGGGATGTCTCTGTGAGCTGCAATCACACCCTGGGAATGCAGCGCAGACATCCCCAGAGACTCGGTGCAGTCACTTTGTCACACTATAAAGAACAAGAGACAGAGAGCGTGATTTCACGGTCTGATTTGCAAAATTCAAAATCAATTTCTATTTAGAAAAAAAAAAAGCCAGCAGATGTTGAGAAGTGATTAAATCTCTGCATCGCTGAGTGGTAGTCTGAGAAACAAAACTGCGTCGGCACTGGAATGAAACCGTCCACAGGATTTTCTCTTACTGTGCCTTTTTTCTTAGATTTATATGCCCAGGGGTGTGTGTGTGTGTAGTTGATTGTTCTTTATTCAGCTCTTGTCCTACTGCATCTGTCTGTTTTTAGACACCTCCACACAAGAAAGACGTTGGCAAAGTGAAGGCAGTTCAGAGAACAGCATCAAAAATGGCCCAGAGACTAGAGCGAGAAGGGAAAAGAGGAACCTTATAGCTTGGCTAAGTACTAAGAAGTGGCTTGAAAACTGTCCCCCCGAAGGGCGACTGCCCAAGGAACAAGAGGAAATGGGCAGAGAGTAAAAGTAGGAGTAATGAGAAGAAACCAAGCAAAGGATAATTTAGGGACAATGTCAAGAGAGCGTTGGTGAGCTCAGCCAGAGGGTGGGATAGACACTGAAGGGAAGTGGTGGAAGCAGCATTGCTTGGGTCACCGAGGCCAAGACTGGACAAAGCCCTGGAGAACACAGTGAGGGGAGTAGAACCAGCCTTTGGCACTGGTCTAGTTCGGGCTCGGTGGGTTCCTCCATCTCTGATCATTTGGATTCCATGTGATATAAGTTCTGTCTACACTGCAATCAGGGGTGTGGCTGCAGTACGTGTAGACACACCTGACCTAGCTCTCTGATCTAGCTAGCCCCGATAACAGCAGCACGGGCTGTACAAACCCACCCAGAATCCTGGGGACATACCCAAGTGCCTCGCCCCTGCTGCTGAGGCTTCCCTGCCGTTGTTATTGGCGCTAGCTAGAGCAAAACTAGCTCGGGTATGTTGACATGTGCTGCAGTCACACCTCTGATGGCGCTGGCAACAGACCCTTATGCACAAGAAGGCCCATTCTCAGGTTGCAAGGCTCCATTTAGGCACCTAAAACAGCCCCCAAGTTTGGCCCCCAAGTTGAAAATGGGACACAGCAGACTCCATGATTTTGTTCTATTGTGCCCGGCTCGGAACATCTGTGTTCTCCAGTGATGCGCCTGTCTCTTTCCTACCAGGGCAGATCTTGGCCAAGATCTCAGGCTGCAGGAGACTCTAAATAAAGAGATTCTGCCCTGCCCTGCCCCTGCCCTATGCTCTAAGGGGCCACCAGCCCGCTCCAGCGGCTGTGCAGAAGATGCTGTGGTTGATTTAGTGACCCTGATTAGGCTGGGAGTCCCCTTCACTGAGGCCCTCCTGCCCCAGCTGCCGGCTCCGAACACACTGTTTTCCCCTCCCGCATTAGGGACGCATGAGCACTGGAAGTGAACTGATTTCCCAGGGGAGGCGACTGAAGGCCATCGAGCTATCACCCTGTCTCTGTTCACCTTCCACATCAAAAGCACACAGAAGTGCTAGCTGCAAGGCACATGACACTTGGGTGCCTGCCTTCTCCTGCTGGAGCATTTGGGCTTGAAGGTGGACATGCTGATAGGTGCTGGGAAACCCACTGGCTCTGGGGGGAGCAAGCTCTTTATGGCTCTGAGCAGCTCCTTGGTGCTAAAGTGGCTCTCTCTCTGCTTTGGCCTTAAAGAAGATCAAGGCTAAAGGATTCTGATGGGGACTAATACACATGTGGTTGCTGCATCTGCCAGGTGTCTGACATCCCTGTTACATGCATGCTAATGCCCCTTCCCTTTCTGTATAATTATTTACGGAGAGCAGGAATGTGCACATAAACCCATCCGCTTCCCGACTGGTCCGGAAAGTGAGCAAACTCCTTCCAGTCACCTCCCCGCCCGCGGGCTTGAGAGCCCTTCGCGCAGGGATCGGCACCTACTGACCCCACCACGGTCTGGCTCTGGCTTGGAGTGAATGAAAATTCCACCCGTCCAAAGACCCTTCTGGGAATAGCAGCTGCTCTCTTGCTGCTCCTTGGCAAGCAGCAGCCAGACCAGTGAAAACGCCACTCCCGAGGCCAAGCAGAAACCCCTCACCAGGTGAAGCTCTGGAGGATAAACTACAGGGGGGTCCTTTTCACGCAGCTGATTTCTTGTTTGGCTAAGAAAAGGTCAGGAACTCTTGATGCTGGGAATTATACTGCTCAAGCCAAGGACGGGGGGGACATGCTAGATGTGGCCCCATAGGTCCATGCTTTCTCTCATTACAAGTCAGGCTGGTCTATGAATCTCCTCGCATCCCTCTGCCGTCCTGCCTGTTTGCCCTGGGGTGAGAGCTGATGGAATTTTAACTCTTTATGATACAGACAAATCGCCAAGTAGGAGATCTGACACAGACATAAAGGACTCCTTCTCCTCCACTGACTTTCCCTGCAATCCCTTTCCCCCCGGGGATGGTGGTTTGGGGGTGAGGAAGGCTGCCAGAGCCCCAAGCCTCCTCCAACACCTGCTCACACAGAACGGGTCAGATACCACAGAGCCGAGTGCAGTACGAATTCCAGCAGAGGTGACATCCTGATACAAACTCGGGGCCTCGGCTTCCTCCGTTCCCCTTCCTGCCCCATGGTGCCCATGGGACTGTGGCCTCTCAGCCGAGACCTCTGGCTGCCTGGAACCACCACCTGCAATGTCTCGCTGGACTATGGCTCAGCCCCTGTGCATCCCAGTGCAGAGGGGGGACCTCAGCCCTATCATCGGGAGCGATGTTACAAGACTGTGACCTCTTTACAGTCAACGTGGCATCTTCTTTATAGCCAAGTCCCAACCTTTTGGAGAGACCATAGTGTAGGGCCAGCTGAGAGCTCTGGGGTGACAGCGATGGGGACCCTGACTTGCCCTCTGTATGCTTTGCAATGCCAGCAATGAGGAATGACATTAATAATCCACTCCCAGTAAACAGACTCACAGTCCCTTGCTCTAACCACAGTACAATGCTGCCTCGCTGTGGCCAGGGAAATGGTTTTCCCCACTCTCAGGGTGCGTCTACACTGCAATCAGAGGCATGGCTGCAGCACGTGTAGACATACAGGGGCTGGCTTTGGTCTAGTGCCAATGACAACAGCAGTGAAGCTACATCAGGATGAGCGAGCTGCCTGAATATAGACCCAGGGTCCTGGGCTGCTGAGGCTTCACTCCGAGTGTTCCTGGTGCTAGCTAGACCAAAGCTAGCTTGGGTGCGTCTACCCGAGCTGCCGTCACACCTCGGATTCCAGACATGATTTGCATCTGTGCAGCTTTTCAAGCCGGGCTTTGCTCTATCAAGGCTCATAGCAGCTTGGCCTGCCTGCATTAGAGAAATGAGTGAAGACAAGGCCTTAGCCTTTCCTGTGGGCCAGCTGAATGTGAAAGGCATGCTGGGATGCAGGGGGGCTGGAATAATTTATATAGTGGAGGTGCTGAGAGCCACTGAACCGAACTGTAAACCCTGCATATGATGGAAAGCACTTCAAGCCAGGGGGTGCGGCAGCACCCCAGCACCCCTAGTTCCAAGAGCTTAGCTCCGTCCCCATCTTGGGGAGCCTGTCTTCCCATCAGTTCTCCTCCCGGGGGACCCTCTTTTCCTACTAGCCAGCTTCTCCGTGCCTTTTGCCTACAGCGAAGGCACAAGCCAGAGCAGGACTGTCTGCAGCAAGGAGCTGCAAACATGCTGAGCTCTTTGAGGCGAGGAGAAGGACACCCAACTCCCCCGCCTTGAGACCAATCTGCAGCAAAAGCCCCGGGGTGCTCCAAAGAGAGACAGACAGCCCTACATGAGCTGCCTGCACGGAGACCAGATCAAGGAGCCCGCCCCAGCGCAGCTCGGCTGCACATGAGAACGGCACAGAGCTGCCATCGCGGTCACAGCTCGGGTCGCTCTCAGAGAGCTTTCCTGTGGGCCGCGGCTCGTCATGGACTTTGCAGCCCAGGCCGGGGGGGAGGGAGGGGAAAGGAGGTCAGTGTCTATCACTGTCTGTTTCATGTATAGTGCATTAGGTAGCAGCCTGCCTGGACAGGCGTGACTCCTCTGCCCTTTATGGAACATTGCCTCCTAGGCAAAGGAGCTGTTAGCAGCAGGCTTAATGCTGGCAGCCCGCTGGGGGAGGGATGGGGCACCAGTCAGCACCGTCGTGGCAGAGCGTGCTGGAGAGTAGCAGCTAACGTGGGGCATTGAGGGGCAGGCGCACCGGTGCGCTGGGTTATTGCTGCCACACCAGCTACTAACGGAACGAGTTCACTGGTTCTCAGGTCTCATTCCACAGGCCAGGCTTAGCCATCCAGAAACCTAAGGGGAACAGCGAAAGGGTGGAGAAAAAAGGGACTGCCTGAAGCGGCAGCAAAGAGGGAGACCAACTCCCAGCATGTCCATCCCCTGGGTGAAGCAGATCCTGATCTGGGCAGGGTGCAGTGGGGCTGCACACAATGTTCTGGGCACAGGTGCCGGTGCCAGGCTCTCGCTCCTTTCTGGCTGTCACTCTCACGGGGTTATTTGGTGTCGCCATCTGGTTGTTTTAATGCGCAGGGCGGGCAATGGGGAATCAGACCCCCCCGAGACTGTTGAATACCCCCTAGGCACCTACATTAGCCTCTGACACAGTCACAAAATGCCCTGCCTCTGGCCCGCTCAGCCCACTCCCCTGAGCTTCTGCTTCTCCTGCGCGGTGTACAACCCTGCCCGGCCTCCTCGAAGGAAGCAGTGCTTTTATGCTGGCCGAGCTCGGATGTTGCTGTGAACTCTTACCTAGCATGGCTCTGGGACTGATGATATAGTGGGGGTTGATCCTGCTTTGAGCAGGGGGTTGGACTAGATGACCTCCTGAGGTCCCTTCCAACCCTGTGTGACAGGGTCAGGCCAGATGACTACAAGAGAGTGGTCGAAGGTAGATACATTAGCTCCAGGTTAAGCAGGTCCCTTTTCCCTGGGTAAGATAACAGGGACTATTCCAGAACACTCAGGAACTTTCTAGAGCTAATTAAGGCAGACAGGCTAATTAGGACACCTGTAGTCAACTGGGAAGCTGCTAGAATTAATTAAGGCTAATCAGGACACCTGGCTCAAAAAGGCTGTCACTCCAGTTAGTGAGGTGTGCGTAAGGAGCTGGGAGTGAGAGGACGTGCTGCTGGAGGACGGAGGAGTACCAGCGTTAACAGACACCAGGAGGAAGGTCCTGTGGTGAGGATAAAGAAGGTGTTGGGAGGAGGCCATGGGGAAGTAGCCCAGGGAGTTGTAGCTGTCGCACAGCTGTTCCAGGAGGCACTCTAGACAGCTACAGTCCACAGGGCCCTAGACTGGAACCAAGGGTAGAGGGCAGACCTGGGTTCCCCCCAAACCTCCCAACTCCGGACCCAAAACAGGAGGTTCCACCAGAGGGGAAGGTCTCTGATCTGTTCCCCAACCCACATGGTGGATCAGCAGAAACTGCGGGGATTGTTCTTACTCTTTTTTTTCCCAGGCTGGCCAGTGATGAGGTTATCTGAGTGAACAGCAGATTTGAGCCACTAGCAAAAGTGGCCAAGCTGAGGGCTGCCATGAATCTCTGAGGCAAGCAAATCCGCCAATAAGTGCAGGACCCACCAAGGTAGAGGAGGAACTTTATCACATCTGATATTCTGTGATTCTGACTGCTTAAATACGAGTCTTGCGGGACACACTGACCCAATTCGCTCAGGAAACAGTCAAAACTGGGCAGCAGCGGGGCTGCAGGCCAGGACAGAGTGAATGGGCAGATCTGGGTGCGAGGGGCTAGAGTGGGAGGCAGGCCAGAAGAGAGGTTCACCAGCTGGCTGCTGTGAGGCACGACTGCACGAGCAGGGGGGCTGAGGGTCAGGACCAAGGGGCATCGGCAGAGCTGGGGGTGAAAGCAGAAAGGGCTTCGCAGAGGATGCTAGTGCAGGCACAGGCCAGGATTTTGGCTCAGCCCAGTTGCAGGGGTGGATTTCGGTCCCCTCCCCATCGCTGGCTCTGACCGATGCGGCTGTCGCTGGTCTCTCACTGCCTGAGCACAGACATTCACTCAGGAAAGACAGAGGAGCCGTGCTGGGAGGAGTAGAAGGGCCCAGGGTGTGAGGGAGCTGCCAGCTGCAGCACCAGCCCAGGAATGAGGAGACAGCGATTTCCTTACCCTTTTCGAATGACGACAATGATCGCTCCAAGAAGGATAATCAAGACAACCAGCCCCCCAGCACAAATGCCCAGGATCAGGCCCATCTCCTCCGAGTGCTGGGACACCTCAAGGGGACGCTTGCTCTCTTTGCAGGCGGCTGGAGGGGAAAAGCACAGAGGAGAGGGTCAGAAATCAGCTCTGACCTACTTTCTTGACAGCTGATTTTGGCGGATCCCTCCCCCACCCCCACCACACATGCAAAAACTCCGCCACATGCACACAGACAGCATGTGCACACATACGCAACACACCTCTCCCCCCCCCACAAACACAGCCAAAAGATCCCCCACACGCACGCATATACAACACAACCTCACCCACACGCTAAAACTCCCCCCAATCAGATTTTATGAGCAAATGTACACGTGTGCATGTACCCACACACACTAAAGCTCTGCCACATACACATAGCATGCACACACACACACACAAGCTCCCTCACATCCACACAGGTAACGTGTGTGCATGCACGCACACACACACACACAGAAAACAGCTGCACTCATGCACCAGAGTGCTGAAGGGGACACACACACACACACACACACACACACACACACACAGAGTGGTGCGCATTCAGAAAACACTGGGACAGGATTCCTGCTGCCTATGGCTTCGGAACTGGGACCCAGAGCGGGTGGGCTGAGTGCCCTTTGTAGCTAATAATGGAGTAGAAGGACTCTGGACCCTGCCCTTGACTTGGGGGTGCATCTCACCAGTGCTGTCCTACGTGAGACACATCAAACAGCCTGTCCTCCCCCATCATTCGGAGCGGAGCTGTGCACAGAAGCCTCATTGCCAGAGAAGGAAACATTCGCACCCGTTTAATGTTCTACCAAACAAGCTGATCTAATCCCACATTAAATAAGGCTGTTTGATGTTCTGATCCAAACAAACAATCCAAGAAGTAACCACAAAAAACTATCAAATAGCCGATTGTTGTCAGAGAGACCCTACTGCTCCTCCTCTCTTTGCCCCGCACCCAGGCCAGGCTAAGCCCATCACTGTCCCACAAATTAATTCATTGCCTGCAATCGTGCAGCTGTTGTGTTGATTTTGTAAAACTGTTCTGTCTCCTTTGTGGATCGATGACACAGCTGGGTCGCTGAGAGTCTTTGCTACTTGGGCAGAGTCGGCTCAGTGGAATTGGTCAGCTGAATCACATGGCATTGTTCCTGTTCCCAGACGGATGAACATGGAAGCACTTTGGGTGCAAAGTCCCAGGCATGCAGTTTTAAGGTTTGTGTTCTGCAAATGCTCCTGTGTGTGTCTCTGGCATTTGTTCTTGGTGAGTGTTTATGCTGGAAAAGCTCCCACGCTTGAACATTAACAGAAAGCAAATCTGGACATGGCCAAGCCCCTGGCACTTAAATCCCAGGGGGAGGAGTGGATTGGGTGGATGGGTCAAGGTGGATGGATTATTTAGAAGCATGTGTAAGCGGGGGAATAGTCCCGCTCTTGTGGGGAAACTTTCCTGGCTTCTGCACTACCCCGGTGAAGTGGGCTAGCGAAAGGATCTGAGTCCTCGCTCCCACTTCCTTTACCCAGTGGGCTCCCTGCCCTTGAGGACTCCCCTTCCACTCTCCTGTCTGGTAGAGTCCTCGTAACCCCAACAAGGCTGGGCCCAGGATTCCTGGGGTGGGGGCTCGACCCCCAACCTTACTGTGGTCACCTAGGACTGGGGCTAGGGTGTCCCCACTCCGGGCTACTCTCTCTGCACTGGGCACTTCTCTGACCCACTGACCATTACATACAAGTTAAAGCAAATTTATTTAATCAACAATTAATTTTAAAAAGAATAAGGAAAAATGGGAAAGGTTAAAGGAAACACATCACCCCGCTCTGTGGCAGGGAACGTCACAAACAGTGTTTCTGGAGTGTCAGGGCAGTTCACAGTCTGTTCCTTGTAAGTCCCAGGCCTTCTTCTCAGGCCCTGGCCGTGCTACAGGGATGCTGTGGGTTGGACACTCACTCTGGTGGTGGCCACACGCTCTCAGGCTCTAAGTGGTAGGACCCTTCTGCCCAGTGTCTCCCCCGCCCTGTCGGGGTTACAGTCCAAGCCCGGCCTGCAGAGCCTCTTGGCTGAGGCGTCTCCCTGTGCTGGGCCCGCTGCCCAGGGTCCCCCTCGCTCTCCCCAGCTGCTCACCACACCTAGCTCCGGACGGCTCCAGCCCCAGCTGCACCACTCGGTCTCAGCGCTGCTGCTGCTCTGCCTCCAGCTCCCTGGGCTGCTTCTTTGGCCCCTCTGGCTCTGGTTGCTGCAGCTCTGCTCCCAGGACAGGTCTGCTCTGCAGGCTGCTTCTGTGACTCTGCTCCCAGCACTGACCTGCTTCCTGGGCTGCTTTTCTGGCCCCTCTGGCTCTGGTTGCTGCAGCTCTGCTCCCAGGGCAAGTCTGCTCTCTCTGGGCTGTGCCTCTGGCTTTGGGGCTGCAGCTCCACTCCCAGGACAGGGTCTGCTCTCTCTGGGGCGCTTTTCTGGTCCCTCGGGATCTGGCCCAGCTCTGCTCCCTGGCTTAGCTTGGGCCCCTGCTTGCTCCTTAGCTCGGCCCCACTCTGTCTGACCCAGGCAAATCGAGCTCACATGGAGGACGGGTCCTCCCTGGCCTCCTGACTCCCTGATTAGCCTGCTCGCCCTGTCATTCAGGCTGACCTGGAGCATTGTTCTCTCCCCATTGTTCCTGG
Organism: Chelonia mydas; assembly: GCF_015237465.2. Taxonomy (NCBI): domain Eukaryota; kingdom Metazoa; phylum Chordata; order Testudines; family Cheloniidae; genus Chelonia; species Chelonia mydas. Next base: position 13,040,725 of record NC_051259.2, on the reverse strand, counting down.
GGGCTGTCAGTCTCAGGGTCCTGATTCCCCATCGACCCTTCCCCCTTTTTAGTACTGGGAGCTAGCAACCAAAACACCCCCACTGAATGTTAGTAAGGGGGCAACAGTCCCCTTACACATGGGTTGGGTGGAGGGGTTTGGTGAATAGATAAGGTGGACAGGTTGGGTAGAGGAATCAGGTGATCAGGTAGATGAACTGTGCAGATGAATTGGTTGGATGGATGAAGTGGATGGATTAGATAGATGGGTTGCGTGGAAGGATTAGGTGGATGGGCTGGGTAGATGGGTCGGGTGGATGGGCTGGGTAGATGGGTCGGGTGGATGGGCTGGGTAGATGGGTCAGGTGGATGGGCTGGGTAGATGGGTCGGGTGGATTGGATGGGCTGGGTAGATGGGTCGGGTGGATGGGCTGGGTAGATCGGTTGGGTAGATGGGTCGGGTGGATGGGTCGGGTGGATGGGCTGGGTAGATGGGTCGGGTGGATGGGCTGGGTAGATCGGTTGGGTAGATGGGTCGGGTGGATGGGCTGGGTAGATCGGTTGGGTAGATTGGATGGGCTGGGTAGATGGGTCGGGTGGATGGGCTGGGTAGATCGGTTGGGTAGATGGGTCGGGTGGATGGGCTGGGTAGATCGGTTGGGTAGATCGGTTGGGCTGGGTAGATGGGTCGGGTGGATGGGCTGGGTAGATGGGTCGGGTGGATGGGCTGGGTAGATGGGTCGGGTAGATGGGTCGGGTGGATGGGCTGGGTAGATCGGTTGGGTAGATTGGATGGGCTGGATAGATGGGTTGGGTGATTGGTTGAGTAGATAGTTGGGTGGATGGGCTGGATAGATGGGTCTGGTGGAAGGGCTGGATAGTTGGGTCGGGTTATTGGTTGGGTAGGTGGGTCAGGTGGATGTGCTGGATAGATGGGTCGGGTGGATGCGCTGGATAGGCAGGCTGAATGAGTTGCTAAGGCAGGGGTGGGCAAACTTTTTGGCCCAAGGGCCACATCGGGGTTACAAAACTGTATGGAGGGCCAGGTAGGGAAGGCTGTGCCTCCCCAAATAGCCTGCCCCCCCATCCGCCCCCTCCCACTTCCTGCCCCCTGACTGCCCCCCTCAGAACCTCTGACCCATCCAACCTCCCTGCTCTTTGTCCCCTGACGCCTCCTCCCGAGATCCCCACCCCTAACCACCCCCCGGTACTCCACCCCCATCCAACCCCCCCTGCTCCTTGTCCTCTGACTGCCCCCTCCTGGGACCCCGTCCCTAAAGGCCCCCCAAGGACCCCACCCCCTATCCAACCTCCCCTGCTCCCTGTCCCCTGACTGCCCCAACCCTTATCCACACCCCAGTCCCCTGACCACCCCCTCCCCCAGAATCTCCACCCCATCCAACTGCCCCCAGCTCCCTGTCTCCTGACTTCCCCCTGGGATCCCCTGCCCCTTATCCAACCCCCTCCACCCCCTTACCATGCTGATCAGAGCAGCAGGAGCTCGCAGCCCCGCCGCCGCGCTGCACGGCAGGAGTTTGCAGCCCCGCGGCCCAGAGCGCTGGTGGCGCGGCGAGCTGGGGCTGCGGGGGAGGGGGGACAGAGGAGGAGGGGCCAGGGGCTAGCCTCCCCAGCTGGGAACTCAGGGGCCGGGGAGGATGGTCCCGCGGGCTGGATGTGGCCCGCGGGCCGTAGTTTGCCCACCTCTGTGCTAAGGTATACGAGTCAGATGGAGGGTTCGGTCAAGGGATCAGAAATCTGCAGAAGGTTTTTCTGCAGCATTCGCCCACCTCTCCATCCCCCACTGTCCCTCACGTGGAGGCACTCCCTGCGTTTTGGCTATTGGCAACTCCCATCACTTCATTTGAACTTTCCGCTCTCGGCCTAAATCTCCCGGAAATTTTTTCTCTCCAGTCTCCCTAACCTGGACAGACACAGAGGCACTTCAGCCACTGCAACCTCCTCTGACGTAGCTCTCACACCACATGGAGCGTGAGGCACGGCCAGGACGCTCCCTGCTGCCTTCTCCTGGTGACGCTGGGGGCGTAACCTCCACAATGCATCACTCTCTGGCACGGCCCCGGGGTGCCTTGCTTCTGCTCTCTGGAGGACTCCTTGCCGTGCTCTCCCTCCTCCCCCTTGCTTAGTGTGCTTTAAAAGGACGCTATCAAAGTTAGCAGGCCAACAAACTGGCGCTGCCAGGATCACGGGCAGAGCCAGGTTACATGCACGTAAGGCTCCCTTCTTGCCCTTCCTGTGGGGCGCCCGTCTCCCCCTGCGTTGCGTGACAGCAGTTCAGAGGAATGAGAAGAGCCCTGTTCCAGGAAGCACTGCACTATGCAGCTAATGGCGAGTTTTGCCCCCTTCCCACGCTTGCACCAAGCGGGGTTCATAAGCCATGAGAAGGATGCGAATGTGGAGAGCGGGGGCGTCCCTGCATGAGGAGCCCATGGAGCAGCAATAAACACCAGACCGCCGCTTCTCACTCTCTCGGGGAATGCTCGCCTCCAGACGCCTCTTCCAACTGAATCAGTGTCAGGCCTGCGTGCGACACCCCTCTCCCCCTCCCCACACACACAGCCCACTCCAGTGCTGTCACCCAGAACGGTTTGCCTGCTGTGCATCTAATGAGGGTTTAACTCCTGCCTCTTATCAGGATGATTGCATTTTCATTGCACTTCTGTGGCTCCCACCGCGCATTGGCAGGGGCAGAGGGTGCTGTAGAAACACAGTTATAAGGACGAGGAGGATTATTAATAAACTGTTACGAAGCAGGCAGCCAAAGTAGAGGCAGGGGAATAGTGCCCCGCCCCTGGATGCAGTTATAAATCAGCCTGTAAATCGAGTCTCATTGAGAACACTACCTGAGAGTGCTGCTCACAGAATCCGAATACAGGACTAAGGCACAATGTGGGAACAAGGAGGGTCACAGCTGAGACTAATAACCCATCCTGGGCGCTGCTAATCCCCAATCCTGGACATTGTTACTGTAGCCATCTCAGTTCCAGGAGCTGCCAGTATCCATGCCGTCAGTACACCCCTCTCTGAGCCCGGGAGCTGCCCACCCTGTCCCGGGCAGTACACCCCTCTCTGAAGCCGGGAGCTGCCAGGATCCAGGCCCAGGCAGTACACCCCTCTCTGAACCCGGGAGCTGCCCAACTCCAATACTAGACAAGGATACATTCCCTGATCTTAGGAGCTACTCCAATCCCAGCTACTAACCCCTCCCCATTCAGACTCCAAGACTTGCCAATCCTCAATCCCACATACTAAACCTCTTCCCAATCCCAGCAGAGGCCACAAATCCAGTCTCCCTTGGACATCTCCCACCCTGAGCCCAGGTGCTGAGCCCTCGCCTCGCCCCCAGTGCTCATGCAGGGTACCTCCTTTGCAGAGGCACCTCTGGTGGCTCGGCCGCAGGGAGAACAGAGTGGGTATGTTTTGCACTCAGTGCCCCGGGCCCCGGGTATTTATTCAGCAGAAAAAGAGGAAAGAAAGACAGGGTCTTAAGAAGAGAGGAAGGCCCCAGCATGGGCCAATGCTGACGGCTCCCTCCCCCTTCGCCTGCCTAACGACCATCCGGCTCACACTTCTCTCACCCGTCCAGAACCCTCCATTCCCACTACAATCCCCATATGCCTGGCTGGCTCAAGACGACTGGAGGATAGCCCCAGGACATACCATCTTCCTCAACAAATCGCATCTCCCTTGCTGACCTTGCCAACCCAGACCAAACAAAGGGTCTTTCCTCCCATGGGCTAAGCCCCTAGTCGCTGGCTGGATCTTAGCTTGTCTTTGCATTGTTCCACACCAAGCTATGAATCCCCCTGCTCCTTTTTTAATATGCTACGCTAGCCGCACGCACATGTATGCCCATTTTTCAATTCCCATCGAGCCAGGAGTTTAGCTTATTTTATTACATATTTTTCCCCTTCCTTGAATCCAATAGGGAGCAAAATATATTTGTCGAGCACAAGGAATTTTTATTAAATGCACGAGTCCCCAAAGTTCAATCCCCCTGAAAGAACAAAGCATTAAGTTATTTGTTGAAATTCCAAAAGCCAAAGAGCGAAGCTGAAATATTTCCCCAATCAATTTCACTCACAAGAGTGGCTCCCCATCACTGCCAGCAACACAATTACCCCGGTTAATATCACCCCTGGACTATATCAATGCCAAACATGTCCAGGGTTTATACCAGCCAAGATCAATTGCAATATTCACAGCTTTAAAGGGATGCTGGTCAGACAGCCTGAAATCTGATATGCTTGACTTTTTCCCCCCACAAGACCCACATATCACTCCTTATATGATTTTTATTCCAAAACAAATGTTTTAATATGCTGCTTCAGAGGTGAAGCATGGGCTTCAGGTTAGGGCACTTGCATGGGAACCAGAAGACCTGCCACAGGCTTACTGCATGATCTTGGACAAGTCACTTAGGCGCTCGGTGCCTCAGTTCCCTGCCTGTGAAAAGGGGGTAATATACTTCCTTTCTGCCCTAGCTGATCTGTTCAGAGTAGACGCTCTTCACACGGGGTCTCCCACCCAGCACAATGGGATCCTGATCTTGAGCAGGGCCTCCAAGTGCTACCATAATAATAATTTTATTTTAAAAAATAACCACTGCCAGAAGCAAGAGCAACCCTACAACAATAAACCAGAATGCACATCCTTCATGATCAACCCTACAATAATAAACCAGAAATGCACAACCTAGCCTTCATGAGCAACTGTGCAACTACAAAGCATTCTTCACAGCCCGGAATTCAAGAGCAACCCTACAATAACAAACCCAAACCAGTGTGTGGAGTCCCAACCTCAGTGCAACAAAGAAATGGAAAAGCCAACCTGCTGAGCACAAGTGACTGGGAGGTAAAATGGGAGTCTTACCTTTGCGGGCGATCCGAATGCAGTTCAGCCTGGTCTCCTGCAGAGAGAGAAAAGATTGGGAGGCTCAGAATTCAGCAGGGACATGGAAACGAGTTCATCTTCAATTGTTCTGCTTTCAGCGGGGAAGCTAGGACAAAACTTGGCCAGTCAGTTTGCTGAGCCTTTTCACAATGAAGCACTGGGAGCCTTTTCACATGAACCATGGATATGCTGCTGGCTGACGCACCTGGCATACTCTGTACCAATGCCAATGGGTCTCCCTGATATGCCAAGATGTTCGGTGTTTAATTGTCGATCCATCAGCCTCCCCTACATTAGCCTCTCAGAGCCCAAGTGCAGGGAGTTCGACAATGCACTGGAGCCTCTAACCCATGCAGAAGGAAAGCCCTGAACTGAGCCCAAGGATGGGCTAGATGGGAGGGTCCCAGACGGACTAATCCACTCTGATTTTTGTGACCCATCATCTGGGCTTCTGACCATCATTCGATGGGAAATGGGATGATCTGATGGTGATGCTGGTACCCAGCCTAGGCTGTGAAATCAACAGGGCAAAGAACAGCCCCAGGCCAGCCTTTACTGAGGAGTTCTTATAATAGGGCTGGGTGGAAATGTTCTGTTGCGTGGAAAGATGGGTTTTCAGCTAAACACATTTTTTGGCAAAAAAGTGTCCCCTTCCCGTGGAAAACTTCAGATTTTTCACTCAAAAAACAAACGTTCCAAAACTGCAATATTTGGCCCCAAACCAAAATATTTCAATTTGGAAATGCTGCTGTGGTGGCTCATGGGAGCTGTAGTTCACTTGCCTCATGTGTCCATTCCCTGCCATGGCCAGTGCTCCACAGCTGGACTGCGTCACCTGGGGTGCGCCACGGACAGGGACTCCCACAGCGGATGGCCTCCATCCACAGTGCATCATGGGAGATGTAGTCTGACCAGGGAGCCTGACCTATCGGTGAGAATGGAAGCACGAGGCACTGGAACTACAATTCCTATAAGGCATGGCAGTGGTATTCCCCATCAAAATATTTTGGTTTTCTGCTGAAATATTTCAGTTTTCTACCACAATGTTTTCACATTCAAATTTGTGCAGAAAAATCTAAATTTTTTCTGGGGAAAAAACACCCATTTTCCAACCATCTGTACTTTACAGCTGCAAGGAGGTGTCTCTAGTCCCACTACAACCACATTCACAGTCATTGCTCAGCCATTCTCAGATGCCTTCGTGCCCAGACGATATCAGATTAGATTACAGAGACACTGTAATCCTTCCTCCTAAACCCGTCGGTCCTTCTAGCCCGCTGATCCCTGTCATCACTTTTCTCTGAGCTCACGCCAGTTTGTCAAGCATTTTCTCCTGCAGTTGAACTTCGTGTTGGTGAAATGCTCTGGACTGACAGCCCAGAAGGCTGACGGCCAGGTTCTCAGCGGGGTTACATGGGCACAGCTTCACTGATGTCAATGGAGTCACACCAGCTTTAACCAAACAACACGTACCGCATGGGGAGAGGAAAGGAAAGCTTCCCACATGCTGTCCTACTAATGTGCCACCACCCAGACAGGGAGGACCCGCTTCTGAGAACGTGGGAGCAATTCAGACTCAGTGGCCCCTATGGTGCAGTGGCCAAGAAGAATCCCGGCTTGGATGCAGGATTTGCACCACGTCCAACAGGAGCTAGCCTGAGACCACCATCTCCTTGCAGAGGGGCCGTGAGATGGTGACAAACATCAGTCCCTACCGAGCTGGGCTTGAGTGAACCAGAGAGGAGACTCGGCCTGTCTCAGCGCTAACAACAGCCCACAACAAGTTGTGAAGGAATCCTCAGGAGGACAGATTCGCACAGCCGGCAGCTTCCCCATGAGGAAGGCGGCTGTCAGCCACCCTTGGCTCTTCTAGCCAGGAGAGCCGCATGCAGAGATGATTGGGGGGGAGAGGCAGAGTGAGGGCAGCCAGCTTCAACAGTGCTACTGACCATGCTCAGTCCGTGTGAGCATGCTCAGTACAAGCCAAGCAGCAAATCTGGTGGTGGGGGGGGACACATGCTCCCCCCCATGCATCACCTCTAGCCACATGCACTAAGCCAGCTATCTGCCCGCACAGAGCCAGCACTTCCTTTGAGAGACCCTGTCATGGCTACTACAGGTGCCGGCCTCTCGGTCTCTGATAGTTCATTCACCCCGCAGGTAGGATGGGAGTCGCGGGCACATGTGAAGAGGACCAAGACCCTCCAAGGAAGCTCCAATCACTCCTGCTGGCTTCTTGAAGAAAATTAGCTAAGAAGGGGAACAGAACCTCAGGTTTGTCAGATCTTATTTGCTTCTGCAGTGAAGCCTGGGCTCTCAAAGCATGGCCAAGCTTATGGCTCTTACAAGCTTGGAACAACCTGCCAGGGGAGCAACGGTGGCCACAAGCGAGGGGAGATGCTTGAGATTCAGAGGCCTGAGTAGGGAGTTCCTCTTCTTTGCAGCTGTCAGGAGCTACCCCCAGAACAAGCATCACTGCTGCATTTCCCGCTGACATGCACGGGAAACTCCTGTGCTCCCAAACTCTGCCCTGCCCCATTCACCAGCCAGCCCCAGGGAGTCCCGGTCTCCTCCAGGGCTGGAAGGAGGAAGGATCTGCAGATGACATGATAGCTAGGCAGTATGGTTGAGCGGACTGGGCTCTTTAATGGCAGTTCAGCCTCCCAACCCCTCCTCCCCGATAAGGATCACTCTCTGGACTGCTGTGCATACCAAGTTGCTGATCAGAGCTATCCCGGTGAGGGGGACTGCTTTACACTGCCCTCCCAATGCCCTGTGAAAGCAGCACTATTATTCACATCCAAGTTTCGGTCCAAATTCGTGCCTCAGACGAGATCTCCAGGGAGCTCACAAACAACCACATTGTTACCTAAACAACATTGCCTCTAATGACAGAGCAGAGCCAGTCACTACAACAAAAAAAAAAAAAAAAAAAAGTATTGGGTTCTCCCGCTGATACTCACCTTGATCTTTTCGGGAATGAGGTGCTACTCAGATTGAGTGAGAGAGGAAGAATTTGGTCTGACTTTTTTGTTGTTGTGAAGTACCTTAAATATAACCCTAAATAATCATTCATCTCATACAGGAAACACCATCTGGCCAACATGATGATGCAGAGAAAGGTGGTGGAAACACAGCTCCCATTTGAACGGAAGGCAGGCTTTTTAAGAAGTTATAAAGCAAATTCTGGAATTTCTTACAATGTTGGGCGATTTAAAATAATGAATGTAACCACTTGCAAACGTCAACAACAAAAAATGCTGCTTTAGAACAGCTCCGAGGGACATCTTCTTTCTGTTGTTGTCCTGGGCTTGCCTGAGCTAGCAGAGCATTTCATGGAACTAGCTCACCCAGTCTTACCGCAAAGTCATACTCAACTCAGCTTGGCCCACCGGGGCCTTACACTCCACAAATTAAGCAAATAGTCTTCTGTTGACTCAGACAAAAAGGTGCAGTCAGCGTCAGGCCCGGCCAGGCCAGGATTCTTGGGTTAAGCCTTTCACCCCATGCCAGCTTTCTTCAGAATTGGCCCCTGGAAGAAGCAGCCAGCCCTTTTTATCCTGCCTGCTGGGCCCTGATTGGTTTCTGCCCGCTCCCAACCCTTCTAGCCGCTGGAGGACTGATACTCATTGGTTCTACCAGCAGCTGATCCTGGGTGGCCTTTCTAGGCAGTTCCTGGAGGATTAAACTTGGTGCTGTTTTTCCTCCAAAGGACACTTTGTTTGGGTGGGGTGCGTCACAGTGGTGGGGGGGCAGCAAACACCTGGTACACCCCCCGTCACAGTCGTTTTCCCCTTTATAAGTGACTTTATACATGCAGTACAACAGGATCCATAGGTGATGCTATTCTGTGCCCCATAGGTTCTTACACCACCCTCAGCACCATAACATCTCAGCCCCTCCCGCTTGCGCATTAAGTGACATGAGTAACATCTGTCTCGGGTGGATCATCCACTCTCCTCCTCTGCCCGGGGAGAAAGTGAGTGAGCAGTGGAGTCCTTCAGGACAACAGGAGTTGTAAGTGAGGCTTTGTAGGCAAGATGGGAATGAAACAGACAGTGCCTAAGCCATCGGTGCAGGACGCTGATGGAATTACACCTGCAGTGGCCTGAGCTTATTGGATGTTATTGATATGACATTCCAGGGTGCAGTTTTCAAAGGTGCCAAGGGGACCTGGACACCCAGGCCTAGATCCTAGGTATTTAGGCACCTAACTCTCATGGGGGTTCGGTGCTGACTCCAACTCCCTTAGGGAACTTGAAAAATCTCAGTCCCAACCTCTAACCTGCCTGGATCCCAGTTCTGCTATCTGATGCTCACAGGCCAACCCATATAGAGTCTGCATGGAGTCCCTCCTGCACGGATCAGATGGCAGGATCAGAGCCTTGGCCGGTTTGAATCCGAGTTCTCTTGCCCTAATGTGGCACTCCACTTCCCTCACTCGCTGGCGGTGGGGTGAGGCCATGCACATACCTACATAGGGACTGATCCTGGTTCCGGTGAAGCCAGTGGCAAAACTCTCATTAATCTCAATGGGAGCACGATCAAACACATTGAGAAAATGATAAGGGAAGTTACCCCCCTAACAAACATATGCCGGAGAGACAGGATCTCACCCGGGGATTGCTGAGACAACCAGGGTCTGACTGAGAGGCTGCTTCAGAGAAACAAATCCAACAAACCACCCCCCTTAGAGTTCTGTTTGTCTGGATTTTGACCTGCAGGCCACCTTCCCGAAGGGTGGTGAGTGCAATACTTGGGAGCACACTGACCTGCACTGGGAGTGCAACACATTTATTTGGACTTTGCAACTCTCCCCGAACATACAGTCAAACAACTACAAATTGGTACAACCAACTAAAATGCCTCCCTTGCAATGAGGCGGTAACTGGGCACAAAGGCTAAAAATGCAGCTGCTGACACCCTTTGAAAATCTGGCATGGGATGTCTCCCATTCCCCACGATTCCCATGCAAGCCACCTGCTCCGAGTCCTGCCCTGATCACTTGAGCGGAGGTGCCAGCATTCGTGGCAGTTCCCACTCAGGAATGTCCTGGCACCAATCCCAACCACGGAGGCAGCCAGGCAGCTACTCACCCCTTTCAGGTTGCTCATGGCCTGGAAGTAGATGAGATAAGCCTTCTTGGGCTCCAGCGGGGGGTTCCAGTACCCGCTGTATGTCTGGTTGTCCCCGACGGTGAAGGGCTTGGCTTCGGGGAGGCTGTTGGGAGGCAGCTCAGCCCCAAAGTAGTGCACGGAGCCCCGGGACACGGCATCGTCAAAGGTCAGCGGCACCGGGAAGCAGTCCTGGCCCCCCAGCTCCCGCTTCATCTTCTTGGGCCGGTCTTCCTCCACGATTACCTGGTAGGTGCTGGACACGTGAGGTGGGGAGGGAAAGGCAGAGACAAGAAAGGACGTGAGCCCAGAAGGAGTTTGGCTTTAAAATGAAGAACTGCCTCTCCCCTATCTCATGGCAGTCTGGGGACCACACTCACACTCACAGCCCCCTGCAGCATCACGGGTGGTGGGAGAAAGGCAGCTTGTGGCTACAATGCACCCTGGGGACATGCTCAGCCTGTAACTGCAGACTGGGGACCAAGCTGGTCAGCTGCAGCATGTGTGTGCGAGTGGATTTGATTAAGGAGCTCTTCCTATGCACCGAGCAGAGAAGGCGGAAGCACAAACAACCATTATTTTTGTATCCATACAAAAGAAGAGACTTATTGGATGTATTTAAAACGAATGTTCATTTATGCAAATTAGTTGTGGCCACAGGGCACCTGGCATGTTGGCACTGAGCCTCCTAGCAAAGCTAAGCCTGAGGACCCTGCCCTACGTCCTTGTAACTGACTGGCAGTGTTTGCCTGAAACTCCCCACTACTCTATTGGCAGGTGCTGATCCTGCTGGCAAAGGGTTAAATGGGTTCTGCCGACTCATTGAGGCAGGAGACTTGCCACCTCATCTGGATGTAAGGTAGGTGCTGAGGGGAGGAGCTCTAAGAACAGGATTATGCTGATCTTTCTCTTATTTTACTCATTTCTTTGTTAATAAAACCAAGACCATAAACCCCAGGAAGAGGGTGAATTTGGAGTCTACGTGCTGTGAGGATCATGTTTCAGAACAGCTTGGGAAAGGCACCTGGTTGCCCCCACTGTCCTAAAAAAGCCACATTCCCATATGAAAAATCCAGGGAAGGAATCTTTCCAACTTGAGAAAACATCTTGTGTGCAGAACAACCTCCCACCTGCTAAGTGCCTTTAAATCAGGCTCCCTCCCCTACAGGAAGGAATGCACTCTGGATATAATTAAAGGTGCCATCTCAGATGATGTTTATTGCGTTCAATATCCCTGTATTACTCAGCCCAGGTCACTAACAGCAGCATATCGAGATGAGCTCTTGAGTGACTGCAGTCTTCGTGGGCAGATCTCTTGCACTCAGACACGTACAGCCCCCAGATCTATTAAAACCACCTCTTTAATAACTCCTGATCAGATCCAATCTTTTCCCTCCTGAGTGTGTGTTGTTGGGTACAGCTGTAGGCAGAGGCAGATTAGGGGTTTGTGGGGCCCTGGGCCAGAGCAAGGGGGTGCCCCTCACCACCCCTTCTGCCTGCAGTACCCCTCAAACCCCCGCCCAGCATTCCTGCCAGGAGCTGGGTCAGGGCAAGGGGCTCCTGCTGGGGAGCATGGTCGGGGCATGGGGGCTTTCTCCTGCTAGGGAGCGGGGGAAGCCCCCACAGTCCGACCCTGCTCCCCAACCCCACAACCCAGCAGGAGTGCTGGGCAGGCGGAGCGGGCTGGGACGCAGAGGCATCCATTTTTCCGGGGATCCGCAATTGCCTGCGGATCCTAGGCACAGGCCCAGGCCCATGGGCCCAGTGGCTAATCCGCCACCGGCCAGCGTGAGGCCATGGGATTCAATGGGTGGGTGGGGCCTGGGTTATAGGTTTCCCTTGATCACTGCCTCGGAGGAATTCAGCACTGATGGCACAGAGCAGGAAGATGAGTTCTTGTGGCATCTTAGAGACTAACAAATTTATTTGAGCATAAGCTTTCGTGGGCTACAGCTCACTTCATCGGCTGCAGAGAATGGAACATAGAGTAAGCAGATATATATAAACTGTGGCAAAATACCTCGTTCGCCTCAGTAGGCTCAGTCCTTTTTAGCCTTGGAGACTCAGGTTTGGGGCAAGGCGAATCCTTATAGGTGGCCCAGGGTCCTGCTACTCCTCTCCTCAGTCAGTCCCTTGTGCTTGTTTTCCTTCCCTTCTGGGGAGCGAGTGCAGCCTCTCTACTGGGAAGGTTTGGTGTCTTGCTGCAAACAGCCTACTGGCAGCTTCCCTGCTCCTCTCACTCCCTCACTCCCCCTTTTGTAGCTGTTTCTCCTGGATTTACCACATTCTCCCCCCCCAGCTCAACACTACGGGGTTGGGCTACTTGGGTCGGCAAACAGTGCACTCTCGACAGGCCATCCGCATTGCCATGTTGGATTCCAGACCTGTGTTGTACTCTGAAGTGGAAGGGTTGAAGTGACAGGAACCATCTCGTTACTCTGGCATTTTTGTCTTTGTTTTGGTGCATCCACTGCAGAGGGGCATGGTCTGTGACAAGGGTAAACCTCCGTCCCAGTAGATAGTAGCGGAGGCTTTCTATGGCCCATTTTACCGCCAGGCATTCTTTTTCGACAACGGCGTATTTCCATTCCCTAGGCAGGAGCTTCCTACTGAGGAAGAGGATGGGGTGTTCGTCGTCCCCGATCATTTGTGAAAGTACTGCCCCCAACCCTACATCAGAGGCGTCGGTTTGTAGGATAAACTCCTTCCCCCAATCTGGGGCCACAAGTATGAGGTCAGTGCAGAGGACCATCCGTAGATCTGAAAAAGCATCTTCAGCCGCGGTTGTCCGTCTTACTATGTCTGGGCCCCGAGCTTTCGTTAGGTCCGTTAATGGGCATGCCCTGGTGGCAAAGTGGGGAATGAACCGTCTAGTACCCCACTAGTCCCAGGAATGCCCTGACCTGTTTTTTTTTGGAGTGGTCGGGGCCACTTCTGTACAGCTTCTAACTTGTTGAGTTGGAGCCTCCCCACTATATACCCCAGGCATTTGGCTTCAGCTAGCTTGAGCGAGCACTTGGAGGGGTTTGCCGTCAGCCCCGCCTTCCTCAGGGTATCCAGCACTGCCTCCACCTTCACCAAGTGTGTCTCCCAGTCGGGGCTATATGTGATAACATCGTCGAGATAGGCTGCCACGTACTTGCCATGTGGTCGCAACAGTTTGCCCATGAGCCTTTGGAAAGTAGCGGGCGCCCCATGCAACCCAGAGGGGAGGATGGTGTACTAATATAGTCTCTCTGGAGTTGCAAAGGCCGTCTTCTCTTTATCGGCCTTGGCCAGGGGGATCTGCCAATAGCCCTTGGTCAGGTCAAGGGTAGACATAAACCATGCTTTTCCCAATCTGCCAATTAGCACATCTATCTGGGGTATAGGGTACGCATCAAACTGGGACACCTCATTCAGCTTTCGGAAGTCGTTGCAGAACCTCACGCTGCCATCCGGCTTAGGCACGAAAACCACTGGGCTTGACCATTGGCTCTGAGATTCTTCAATGACTCCTAAGGCCGGCATTTTCCTGACCTCTGTCCTGATCACCTCTCTTTTGGCCTCCGGGATCCGGTATGGCTCGATGTTCACCTTCACTCCAGGCCCTGCGAGGATGTGATGGTGAACCTCAGTCGTCCTGCCTGGCTTTTCTGAGAACACATCCTGGTTGCGTTTAATCAGGCTGATCACTTCAGATCGTTGCTCCGGAGTCAACTCCGGGGATATTCCCACTCGGTCGGGCTGGTCGCTTTTAGGGGATGGTGCCCCTAGTGCAACCACCTGCGCTTCTCTATCCTGCCATGGTTTCAGCAGGTTTATACGGTAGATCTGCTCCAGCTTCCGGCGACCCGGCTGTCGGACCTTATAGTCGACTTCTCCTATGGCTTCTATTATCTCATATGGCCCCTGCCACCTGGCCAGGAGCTTGCTCTCTGCCGTGGGCATGAGCACCATTACCCGGTCTCCCACTTGGTACTTCCGGGTCGTTGCTTGGCGATTGTAGTATGTCCGTTGGGCCCCTTGGGCCTTCTCCAGGTGTTCGCGCAAAAGGGGGACGACTTGGGCTATCCTGTCTTTCATTTGCAATACATGTTCAACAATGTTTCTCCCGGTGTTCGGCTGTTCTTCCCAGCCCTCTTTGGCCATGTCCAATATGCCCCTGGGGTGGCGACCATACAACAGCTCGAATGGGGAGAATCCAGTGGAAGCTTGGGAAACCTCCCATACAGCAAGTAAGGCAGCAGGGTGTCCCACTCTTTCCTATCATGACTAACCACTTTCCGTAGCATGTTCTTCAATATTCTATTGAAGCGTTCGACAAGACAATCGGTCTGGGGGTGCTAGACTGACGTCCTGAGGGTCCGTATATGGCGCATTGTACATAGTTCCATCATTAACTTAGACACAAAGGGGTCCCTTGGTCCGTCAGGATCTCTTTAGGTATCCCTACTCTGGAAAAAATCTGGACTAATTCTTTGGCTATGGTCTTGGACATAGCGTTCTGTAGGGGTACGGCCTCGGGATATCTAGTACTACCAGAATGTACTGATGACCCCGGGATGACTTCTCCAGTGGCCCTACTAGGTCCATAGCTATTCGCTCAAATGGGATTTCAATAATTGGTAGAGGTACCAAAGGGGCCCTTGGGTGTGGTTGGGGCCCATGTAACTGACATTCTGGACAGGAGGTACAATATCACCAGACCGCCGCATAAATGCCGGGCCAAAAAAACCTCTGCAGAATCCGATCAAGGGTCTTATCTACCCCTAGATGGCCCCCAAACAGATGGCTGTGGGCCAGATCCATCACGCCCCTCTGATGCTTCTGTGGGACCAAGAGTTGTTCTACGACTTGCTCTTGGACCGGACTACTCTGTATAGCAGATCACCCTTAATCACATAATATGGCCCTGGGCCCTTGACTCTCCCCTCCACGGGGACCACATTTGCCTCGACTACTTCTTTACTAATATTGCTGTATATTGGATCATTGGCCTTATCCTGACCAAAATTCCCAAGTGAGGTCTCCATTTGTCCAAACTCAGGGGGATCTACCTCTGTCTCCCCCTCGGGGAAAACCCCCGGAGAACTAGGTCTGGCTATTGGGTCGTTGATCTCCTGCCCTGCCCCACTGTCCATTGAGCCACCTCTTTCCCCTACAAGCGTAGATTTCTGGTACTGGGTCAAGATCCTCGTTCCCCTCCTTTTATCCGCCCTCTGTTCCCTCCGAGTCTGCCGGGGCTTTCCCGGTGGGGAGAACAAATCCTGGCCAAATTCGTGGAAGATCCGGGGGGGGAGGGGTTATCTATCTGGGCCACCCCCTGGGTCCCGGGTTCATTATTTTCTTCCACCTTCTCCCCAGGGAGTAGGCGATCAAATCCCGGGAAGTCTCATCCGATAAGGACTGGGTAGGGGAGTTTCGGAACTACTCCCACCGTCACCTTAGTGGGGTTTCTGAGAACTTCTATTTTTATGGGGATGGTCGGGTAGTAACTGACATCCCCATGCACACAGGATATTCCTGAGCATTTGGCCCAGATTAGTTGGTCCTGCCCGACCAGCTTTCCTGAGACCAGTGTGATTGCACTTTCCGAGTGTACTAACGTGGTGGTCTCTATACCATTCATCTTAACGGGTCTAGTGTATCTATGAGGGATCATCGCAACCCCTACTAGACTTATTAGATCACATGGTCCCCCTATATCTCCAAGTTCGCATTGCATGGGCTCTTCTAAATTTGGGCAGTGGGCAGCGATATGCCCCAATTCGCCACATGCATAACATTGGTACCCTGCTTGGGGAAGCCCCCGATTTTTTGGGTTACTGGGCTTTATCCCCCAAGCCTTTCTCCCCCAGTCCTCAAGTCTCTCCGGGACCTCTGACTGCTCTTTCGCCTCCTTCCTCCCCTCCATAGTCCAGCCTGGTGCTAGGGCAAACCGGGGCCTCAGTGCAGAGACTTGTCTCCAATTCTGGCGCCTTCCTTCCCCTGTGGTCCGTGAAAGTTCTTGGGCTGCTAGGTGTCTCTCTACGAGGGCAACTAGTTCATCATAGAAGGAGGGATCGTTTTGGTGGACCCACCCCCGTATGTCCGGCAGCAACCTGCTCATGTACCTGTCCAACACGAGGATTTCCACTATCTTCTCTGGCCCATGGGACTTGGGGCAGAGCCACTTCCCGGCGAGGTGGATTAAATCAAATAGCTGGGACCTCGGCGGTTTGCTGTCCCAGTATTTCCACTCGTGGAAGCGCTGGGCCCGTATGGCTGGCGTCACACCTGACCTTGCCAGGATTTCCGCCTTCAGCTGGGGGTAATCCATAGCTGTCTCTGTGATCATGTCGAAATAGGCCTTCTGGGGCTCCCCACACAGAAATGGAGCCAGGATACCTGCCCACTGGTCTTGGGACCAGGCCTCCCGCAGTGCCGTGCTCTCGAAGGCAAGGAGATATGCCTCTATATCGTTATCCGTAGTCATCTTCTGAAAATAGTTGCTTGCCGGCAGCGGCCGGATCCCCTGGGGCCCGTGCATCAGCCCGTGGTCAGGGCTTTTAACTGGTTCACTACTTCATTCAGGGTGGCCGATCTTGGGTCGCCTGGTTCATCAGTGATTGTTTCGTCTCCTGTTGGATGCATACTGACCCTTGCTGGGCAGCCATCTGCACCCTGGTAGCCTCTTGTAGGCCGCAATGGCCTGTACCAACGCCTTCACGACATCCTCCATTTTTTTTTATTTATTTATTTTAATTTTTTTTGTGATTTACCCTGCCCTGAGATGGCTTGCCACAGAGCCTTGCTCACTCACCACATCCCACCCCTGACACCATGTGTGGCAAAATACCTTCTTCGCCTCAGTAGGCTCAGTCCTTTTTAGCCTTGGAGACTCAGGTTTGGGGCAAGGCGAATCCTTATGGGTGGCACAGGGTCCTGCTACTCCTCTCCTCAGTCAGTCCCTTGTGCTTGTTTTCCTTCCCTGCTGGGGAGCGAGTGCAGCCTCCCTACTGCAGGGAAGGTTTGGTGTCTTGCTGCAAACAGCCTATTGGCAGCTTCCCTGTTCCTCTCACTCCCTCACTCCCCCTTTTGTAGCTGTTTCTTCTGGGTTTACCACAATACATACAGAGAACATGAAAAGGTGGAGTAAGAGGTTAATTAATTAAGATGAGCAATGCCCCACCCCCATGCCAGATTGGGCTTCAACAGGCCAGAGCGGCTGCGCAAGGTGGCAGCCACTCAGGGAGGGCCTGTTAGAGAGCCAATCTGGGCCAGTATTACAGCCAGCCAATCAGGGCTAGGCTAGGCCCTATATAAAGGCTGTCTAGGAAGGGTGCAGGCGGTTTCTCCCAGGCCTTCAGAGGGTGAAGGTCTGTCTCCTGCGTGAGGAGACTAGCACCAGGGACAGCACAGCGCAGGCCGGGGGAGCAGAAGGGAACTCCTGCCCGGTACCTCCCGGGCTGCAGGCCCTGAGAAAAAGGGCCTAGCCAGTGCAAAGGGGCCAAAGGGGAAACGGCCCAGGGAGAGAGACAGACAAAGGGAGAGAAGGAGGGCAGGCAGGAAGGCCTCCGCCAAAGAACCCAGAGTAGAGGGCGGGCCTGGGTCCCCCCGCTTCCCCCTTGCATTTCCACCCGGCTGTTTGGAGTGGCCATCATGGACTGCACCAGACCCCTGCCAAAAGGGATTAGACTTTGGGGTGTGACTGGGGCGAAGAGAAGCACTGCTGATAACACCAAACCCCCTGGAAGGGGGTGAAACCGGAGCAACGGGCACTGCTGGAGGGCAGTGTCCTGAACAGGACGCCGCGAGTGGGAGCAACGTGGGTCGAGATACCAATCTAGGGCGAGAGATGGACGGGACACCACCGGCAGAGGGCGTGCCACATGAACTGAGCTAATTCCCAGAGTGAACAGCAGGAGGCACTGCGGTGGTGAGTACCAACCCCATCACAGAGCTATTATCAGCAGGAGAAAAAAACTTTTGTAGTGATAATCAAGATGGCCCATTTAGACAGTTGACAAGAAGTTGACAGTTGACAGTTGTTGAGGATACTTAACAATGGGAAATAGATTCAATATGTGTAATGACCCAGCCACTACCAGTCTCTATTCAAACCCAAGTTAATGGTATCTACTTTGCATATTAATTCAAGCTCAGCAGTTTCTCCTTGGAGTCTGTTTTTGAAGCTTTTCTGTTGCAAAATTGCCACCTTTAAATCTGTTACTGAGCGACCAGCGAGATTGAAGTGTTCTACCGTTTTTTGAATGTTATGATTCCTGATGTCAGATTTGTGTCCATGTATTCTTTTGCGTAGAGACTGTCCGGTTTGGCCCATGTACATGGCAGAGGGGCATTGCTGGCACATGATGGCAAAGATGTTATCTGATCACGTGCTGTCCAAACCCTCCCCTTTCTAACAACCTGCCAATGTGTGCACAACCACACAGTGGTCTGTACCTGATTCTGAGAAGCTGGGCCCTGATGTCAGCCGGGTGGTTTGGATCAGCGCAAATGGACCATAACTCAAAGAAGGAGTGTGGTCTGGTGGCCTGCGTGTCAGGACACCTAATCCCAGCTCTGCCTCTCATCTTGGCAAGCCTGCACTTTGTCTTCTCTTCTGGCCTTTACCTATTTGGATGGGGAGCTCTTCAGGGCAGGGGCTGTACAGACAGCCCCTGGCACAATGAGACCCCCTCCCCATCTTGGCTGGGGCCTTTAGGACTATTGGAATATAAATAATGACATTATTCAGCATTTCATCAAGGAGCAGCTGATGTTGCATGGGGGGGGGGGAAGGATCAAACATTCAGCCTGCAAATTATCAATGTTCTGAACTATTTTTTTTCCCTTTCCCTCTACCATTTTTTCCCTTTTAATTACAAAAAATATAGAATGATGATAATACTCAGCATTTTTCCATAGGTCTCAAAGCTCATCTCTATGGAATGTAATTAGTATCATCCTTGTTTTCCAGGTGGAGAAACTGCGGCACGGAGAGGGAAAAAGTCACATGGAGTCACTGGTGGAAGTGAAAACAGAATCCAGGTCTCCAAGCTTAGGGGCTTTATACACCTGTTGCTCATTCCCAAATCTGTGGGGAGCTCAGAACATTCTGCTCACTGGGGGATCTTATCGGTTCCTAGATTCCAAGGCCAGAAGGGCTCATTGTGATCATCTCATCTGACTTTCTGTGGAACACAGGCCAGAGAACTTGCCCAGAATAATGCCAAGAGCAGAACTTCTAGACACCAAGGTGCCGACCCAGCCATCAGCAGTACCAACGCCTCTGGGAAATAAGCAAAGCAAAGGGATTTGCCAGGCAGCATATCGCTCCCTGCTCCCTTCCCTGCACTGGTCCCGGGGAGTGCAGGCACCCCTAAGCCCAGTTTATATTGGCCACCGAAGGCTAGCATGCGCAGCCTGTATTTGGGAACACTTACTCACTTGAGTAGCCCCACTGACACCAGCAAGATGGTTTGCGTGGTTCCAGTGTGAATACGGGCTGCGCTTTCTTGCCCAGGTGGGCTATGATGGATGGCGAATGCCCATGGGCAGACCGCTTCAGACGAAACAGGACCGATCCCTGGACTCCATCTGGAACTCAAACTGAGCACCCGACAGTGGGGCAGAGTTCCTCTCTCAGCACCATCAAGCTGGCCCGGAGCAGCAGTTTTGGCATCTGGCGCGACTTAAAGCCCCGTTTTCAGAGCAAAGCAGCTGAGGGATCAGAGCTACCCACAAGAAGGATCCAGACCCCGAGGGGGCTCCCCTAAGCCAAACCTTGGAGGCTCACCCCCCTGCAACTGCAAACCCTTAGAGCCAGCAGTCTCCAAAGCAAGGGGTCTGAACTGGGTGGAGGGCTGAGTTGAGAATAGTAAACAACAGAACGCTTAGCCCAACCCAGGTGGTCACATCAGCACACCTCTATTAATCCGCCATCCTTGTCTAGGCGCCCCTGTTTATATGCAGCCAGATGCTGAACAGATTGTCAGTAATTCGCAGACTCGTGCATACCTCGTGCTAATATGGCTAGGTGGCAAAGTGGTCTTTAATGGTCCATGAATCCCCAAGCAAAAGAAAAGGCTATCAGTTGCCACAGGACTTTATAGGGATTTAATATAAAAGAAAGAAAAAGGAAGCTAGAAAGGGAAGAAAGGAGATTGCTTTGCTTTAGGGCTCCATGCTAGCTCACGTGGACATGGTGCCTTCTCTCGGGATCAGGACCTAGGGCGCGCACACAGCTCACGGACAGGGATTGCACTTCCTTGCATACAAGAGTTTAAGAGTCCTGTGGATAGACCCCTACCTGATGGGGGCCCCTCTGCCCTGCGCCGGCCTCAGCAGCACCGTGATGGTGCTCTCCGACTCGCTTAGAGGTGACGGCATGTCCCCGTAGTCGAAGCTGGGAGCTGTAATGGAAGCAGAAGCAGGGGTGACTATTTTTGAACACACATGCAGTGAGGTACTGTCCCAAGGGGGCCAGCACAAGCTCTGACAATTCCAAGGCATACTACTGAGAGGCTGCCGGAAAGGCCAGTCTGGCTTTAGGTGTTTGTCGGCTGAGTAGTACTGGCTGAGTTTACTGCCCTCCTGTGCAGAGGATCATTAGTCTACAAATGGGGAAACTGAGGCACAGAGCGGCTAATGGCTTTGCCCAAGATCAGATCACAAGTACAGGGAGTCAGTGACCAAGCTAGGAATAGCCTCCAGGCGTCCTGACTCCCATCCCCTGCTCTCCTCATGAAGCCGATTCCCTCCCAGTACTAATCACAGGAACAGAATATCAGAATTGTAGCAACCCAGCTCCAGTCTGAGGTTTGTAACCTTTGCAAGTGAATGATGTTAATTACACAGTAATGTCCCTGGAACAGAACTCTGTCCCGGGGAAAATTGACTCCTGCCCTGATCCACAGAGGTCCAAGCAAAGCCAAGAAGTTTGTTTCAAAGCAGGACATCCTGATCTTGAGTTAGGATTCCATTCCACTGACTTGATGTGTGCCTTGCCAAAGGGTTTAGGGTCCAGCCCTGCAGTCCCCCTCGCTGAAGTCTCTGAGGTCTCTTCCTGAGCCCACAGCAACTAAATGAAGCAGTATTATTCTCATGCTTGGAGGATAGCACTCGGATTCAGGACTCCTGGGTTCTACTCCACACTTTGTCACTGATTCATTGTTGGACTGTGGGCAAGTCATTTAAAAGCACTGTGCCTCAGTTTCTCCATCTGTAAAATGGCTCGCCTCTGCGGGGAGATGTGAAGTGAAATTCATTATCCTGTAGATGAAAGGGGCTGTCTGAGTGCCAGTTATAACCTGGGCTGATGGGATTTGGTGCATTTACAATGCTTTATAGCCCAGCTGCCTGCTGACTGGCTTAGAGCAAAGGCCAGTCGATGTCCATGAGCCAGTCTGGAGATATGTCCAACTACCTACGGTTTCCTTCCACTGTAACAGAGGTGAGCCTGGAACCCCCGGAACTAACCCCCCAGGAGCGTGGGGAGGTTCAGAACCCAAGCCTCCTCCAGGTACCCCCCCCCCCCCACCACCTCTATACTGGGCCAAAACAGCACCTGAGATCCCAGCACTCCCTGATCTTCGCACTGATTGTGATCTGCTTCTGGGCTCCTCCCATCACCTCCTGGGCTCTTACAAACCTGCTGCTGTCTGACTGTGTGGAGGGGTTAGTTGCATGTTAGTGAATGGCAGGGAGGGTGCATCTACACTGCATACTGAGCCATGACAGTGGGACCTGCCTTTGTGCACTCAGTGTTTCCAAGCCCACGCTTGAGCATCCACACTGCATTGCAAACCTGGGGTTACAACTGCTGGACCTGAGTCTCACAGCCGTGCTAATGTGGCCATACTGCACTCGCAGCCCTTCTGACTTGGATCTGTAGTTTGAACTGTGTTCACGCTGCAAAATGCCAGGGCATGGCCCTGAGCCTCAGCAGGACTGACCCACCCCCAGCAGGCTCCTAGGACCCAGGTCCTGCATGCTTGCAGACCCAAGTCAGACTGATTTGTGTGTGGATGGAAGTGGGGCTTGGGCTCAAGATGGAGTCAGAGCCTGGACTTAGTGTAGACAATACCCTCAGACATCCAGTGACCTGTCACAGGGGTGTCACAGGGATAATAATGTTCGTGGACGTGGAGAACATTCAGAATAATGGGGGTTTAAAGTCTCTATCAGTGTTGCCAACTCCTGTGATTCTATCATGAGTCCCATGACAGCTGGTGTCTTTCTTAAATCCCCATCTCTTGGCGTCAGGGGGCGATAAGAGAATCGCAGCTTTCAATTAAAAAATAAAGTTTCTAGCCCTCCTGGCTGTGGAGAAAAGCTGTAAAACGTGACCCCCTTGGCCCAGCAACCAGAAGGCAACAAAGAACCCAATATTATCATTGGTTAAAATCTCATGACTTTTAAAGTAATTGCTTGATTTTGGAGGCCTGACTCACAATTTCTGAACACTTCGGGCTGGTGATGCTGTTCAGTGCATTAGGTGTAATGCAGGAGTGACACCAGCTGAGGGAGGACAAGGATAGGAGCTGATGGAAAGGTGGTTCAGGAAGTGGAGCTGGTGCTCCATGCAGCAGGGTGTGATTTTCGACTCATCTAATATTGAGCCAATCCCCCTGCACAGTACTCTGAAGCACAGTGTTGTGCGGGTGCTGTCTTTTGGATGAGGCAAGAAAAAGGTCACAGGAGCTCATGTTCATGAAAATCCCATAGTGCTTTGCACAAGTTAGGGCGTTAACCAGAGTGTCCTGGCAAAATTCCAGCTCAGCCAGTTATGTTCTACTGCTCTTATTTCTCCCTAGTACCATATTCTTCTTTGCTTCCTGTCCTCAACTGCCATGGGGCTGTGTGCTATTGACACAGTGGCCTCATTCCAGCCCAGATGTGGTAGCATTTCAGAGAAGGGTTTGCCTCGGATCCAGAGTGTGTGAGGCATGTCGGGTTCCTTTGGGATGAAAGGCACTGCATGGGTGTGGGGCACTCATCATTAATTTGCACTACTGCGTGGAGTCCACCTCGGTTTTGCATTTCCCAGTGACATCCTCTGGCTGACACAGAGAACCTCTCCTTCCTCTCACCCCCTGTCCTCCTCTTGGTGTCCGCAGCCCCTGATTCATTAGCAGTTGAGGGGATCCAGGTGATGCAGGTTTGCAATTCCTGTGCCCCCATTAGGAAACATCTCAACCCACTCAGAGCTGTTAACAGTTACCCCACAGACATTAGCAAACAGCCCTAAGTACTGTATGGCTTGTTAATGAAGCCCAATTAATCCCTCAGTTGTGCATTTTGAACTCAGAGACAGTGGTTGTTTCATTGCTGTAATCTCCCCCCAGCAAGTGCGGTCACTGCTGCATTATGGGATCATCCAGAAGATACGCTTGTTTCTCCCCGGGGGCTCCAGCCTCCCTCAGCAGAGTTGGCTAGAGCTGCTGCAGATCCTAACACACTCTCAGAAGGTGCCTGGTTACACAAAATTCCTGGATCCAACTGGCTGGGCCACGGGGTAGCTGTGTAGAAGTCCTAGTGACTCAGCCCCCCAGCGATGCCACAAACCCATCCTCGCGGGCCTTGAGTGGCTGATACTTCAGGCAAGGGAAACCATGCAAGTGCCAGGCATGGGTAGACATAACCAGCTCCAGCACCCTCGGGGTGAGGCAGACAACAGCGCACTTAGCTGGACCATGCCCTTTGGCAGAGATGGAATTCGGCCAGAAACTCCATGCTGAGCTTTTCTCAGGTAGCCGACGGGCTGACGTCTCAGAGGTGAGGGGTCTCAGGGCTATTTGATCCAAGTGGTTCCCAGTGCCTGCGCCCTGAGAGGCATTCCATGATCACAGAATGGGAGTGGGTAGCAGGACGTATCCCTGAGGGACACTGGATACAAGGGCCTGCGGGGTGGAGGAGCAGCAGTTACCCAACATCATTCTCTGGGGCCTTTCGGAGAAAGACGGAAAATGGAGGGGCTGCCCACCCACTCTCAGGGACATCACTACTTCACATTCACTGGTAACAAGAGCTGCTGAGGGATGTGACAGAACCAGTACAGACACCTGGGTTTGGTCCCCTGGCAGGAGCCGTCAGTCCTCAAGATTAGCACAGTCTCCCATCCATCCCTGGCCTGTACTGCGGGAATGCCAGAGAGGCTCAAGTGTGTGTGATCAAGCAGCACCGCAAGGCTGGAGCCACCTAAAGGAGATGAGATCTTTGCAAACAAGTGGAGATAAAACCTTCCTGCCACCCCAAGACATGGGGGACGCTGGAGGTGCTGTGTATGCTACTACCAAACAAAATAACTTTGGGAAAAGTCTTAGAACAACTTATTGGGCCCATTTCTTCTGCCCCTCAGCATGTAAAGCCAGGAGCCTTAATCACCCCCCATGGCTGAACTTTCAGCTCAGCTCCCATGGTTGAGATGGAATTTTTAAGAACTTGTCTCCCATTCAAGCAGCCAGAGTTTCAGAGGAGCCCCGTGTGTTGGGTGCACACCAGGTGCTGAACTGATCTGACAATCTGGCCCCAGTGGGAGATTCTGGGAGCGAAGGTCTTGTGAAAATGCCAGCCCAGGAGTGCAACTGTGTGGAGCTCAGAGAGCGACAACTAACACGTGGGAAAATGCCTACAAAGCTTGCCTCCAATAGCTTGTCCAGGTATAAAAACATCCCGACTCTAACATCTCTCATTGCGGTTTTCGAAGCACATGTCAGACTCCTTTGGCAAATGGAGACCTCACTCCCCTTGGCCAGCATTACAAGACTAAAACTACTGCACTTTAAAGCTGCCCAGAAAAGCTGTTGTTAAACTGAACACTGCCTGACCCAGGCCTCCTGCAAGAACAGCAAAGGGGGTGGAATTCCACATTTGAGGGGAAGCGGAGGAAGAAACCTCTCGGGCCAGTGGTTTTATTTTCCTACAGGCCATTCACCAGCCAGTGCAACAAAGAACTCTCAGGATCTCTCAGCCTCTTTTCTCCAGGGACTGAAATTTTATTTCTCCCAAATAAGACAGTTTAATATAAGCTGCACCTACAGACCATATCCTTTCCCCTGAGCCGGGGTCTCCTGCAGGAGCCTATCTACTCCCTGCAGATCTCACTCCCGAACCCCCTGCCTGGGAGGTAAGGCAAGTCCCTCTACTCCTTTCAGCTGGAGCTTTCCCCCGGTAGACTGGCTCCCAGCAGGGCTGCGTTCTCAGGCCCCCCAGCCTGGGAACCAAGGAGAACCTCCCTGCACTCAGCCTGCCCTTTGTATCCCAGCAGGCTTGGCTCTGAGTCCCAGTCTTCTACCACGTTACCCTGGCACTCCCTTCACCGAGAAAGGTGAGCTGAGCCTGGCACAAGGTGCAGCTGAGCCCCCCAGACCCTTAAAGGGCCAGCTCACCTCGTTACACCTTTGTTTGAAGCTGTTCAGGGGGGTGGAATCGGAGCTGAAGTCCCGGTGGGGTGGGTTAGCAGGGGATGTGGTCCCAGGCATGTGACACAGTTATTTATCACCCGCCTCTCCAGCTCATCACAGGAACTTCGGTGCCAATCTCTCCCTACTTACCCCCTCTATAAAAGCCTGTCCTTGGGGCAGGGAAGCTGTTTGAATGCTGAGCAGCGGCAGAGCTGAAGACCATGCACCGTCTAACAAGATGCACGGTCCTCCCCAGCACAGTCAGGGTCTCTTACCTCTTCTACCTCAGACACCACTTCTCACTCTGGCAAATAATATCATTTCTCTGAGCCCATTTGGGGCCAGCTGCAGGGCCAGCAGCAACATTCCATTTCTCCTTCTGCAGCCCACCTCTGGCTAACGGGTCACAAATCAAGGCCGCTCCAGTGAGTTAGGAAATGTGTTCCACAAGCATCCCAGCTCAGGTCTGGTGTAATGTAAACAAGGCAGCTCGGGGACCGCAATGCAACTAAATTATCCAGCAGGGCTGTAAAATGTAACGCACGCTGTTTTCCATTTGAATTCTGACTGCAGGGTAGCTGGGAGTATGGGGAGGGGATCTTCGGAGCATGAAGAATCCATTTCAAGGGAAGGCGTATTTCACTGTGCAAGCCTAGCAGTAGGCGGGGGAGAAGGGCACAAAGAGACCCTGACTGCCACTGAGCAGCCTTGCTTCTGACGTCTCTCTCACCTCCTGGAAGGGCTGTGCAGATTCCCGTTGGATCGGGTATTAGCACAGTGGGGAAGCGGCTGCTGGTGTATGGAGGAAGAGGGTTCATTGCGGGTGCTGTGGACAGGCAGAAGGGGGTACTCGGAATAGGAGGTGGAAGCACTTCCCTTTGTGCAGCAGGTCACCAGTTCAAATCCAAGTCGCCGGGTGGCGTGGGTGAAGTGAGGCAGTGGGTGAAGTGAAGCAGTGGGCTCCATCTAGTACTTAGCAGAGAGCTAGTCACAGCACTGACTGGCCAGCTTTTTGGCAGTCCGAACTGAGAGGCTGATGACTGCACAGCCATGAACTCTCTTTTCTCCTTGTGGCTGGTCCCTGCAGCTCAGGCTGGCAGGAAGTGGGCAATGCCACTCTCCAAGCTGCCCCTGTCTTGGGGAGATGCAGACTCCCGTCTTTCCCCGGCACGGCGGGCCGCATTTCCCAAAGCACATATGCTAAACAGTGCACGCAGCTGTGAACTCCCACGCCCTGGTGTCCACCTGCCGGTTTGCACATTGCAGCGGGGAGTTAGCACTAGCAGTAACTTAGACAGAACCTGCTCCGGCACTGTGTAAGTTAACGGGGGCTTTCCCACCATCTGCTGGACTGAGCGCTTGGAGCAGCGGGGAATCCGACTGCCACGCAAGGAAAACAATAGATCAGTGGTTACTCTGGGAAGTGGAAAAAGGGTCAGGAGAGAAGGGGGCAGACAGGAAGCAAAGAAAGATCCAGTTGAGACTGTGATGAGAGGCTGATTTCCTGGGGTTGGCCATGTCACCAGGGCTACCGTCCCTACTCCTGTGCCAAGGCTCTGTCATGCCCACAGTGGATTGGGAGTCTGGGCTCACATGCTGGCATAGATACAGACACGGAAAGAGCAAACCACTTTTCCCTCCTCTCCAAAGAGCCCAACCCTGCCACCTTCTCCCCAGCCCAAAGCCAGAGGGCCAACATCTCGATAGCCTACCAGAGATGTTGGTGGTGATCTCGGTCAGCGCGGTCTGGCCGAAACCCTTGCCAGTGCGCGCTCGCACAGAGAACAGGTAGGTGGTGCCTGGGTGCAGGTTGGAGAAGACGTGGTAGGTCTCATTGCGGAGCTTGGAGACGGTGCGGCGGGGGCCTGGCACGTTGACGGCTGGGTCCGAAGACTCGATGCTCTGGTAGCTGATCTAGGAAAACACGAGAGACTGTGAGACAGCCGGGGGGCTCATCGGGGGAGCGGATTAACATGGGGAGGGGAGAGCAGGAGGGCGGTCTGAGGGGGTTGTGCAGCAGGGTGTTTAGGTGGGGCATGCAGATCTGGTCCCGTGACCGGAGTGCCCCTGCACGGAACACAGACATGGGGAAGAGGTGGGAGCAGTGTGGGGCGGCTT
Source organism: Chelonia mydas (assembly GCF_015237465.2). Taxonomy (NCBI): domain Eukaryota; kingdom Metazoa; phylum Chordata; order Testudines; family Cheloniidae; genus Chelonia; species Chelonia mydas. The sequence goes on along the minus strand of NC_051259.2, from coordinate 13,013,233 downwards.
TGGGTTTTTTAAATATAGAAAGAGACCTCACCAATCTATCCCTAAAACAAGCTTGGTGTTGAATCTGAACTTGAGAAAGTGACCAGCTGGGAGCACTAGACAGACCCAAGACTGTGCAAGAAACCTGATGGCACCCTCTGCTATACCGCCCTGAGACCCCCCCCCCCGCCCACAGCCCTGCCAATACCCCTCACTCCTGTCCCCTGATGTTCCAGCTCTGGGCCCCCCCAACCTCCCTCACTCCAGCCCAAGGGCCCTCTCTTGAGCAGAAACAGTCTGGGGAGAAAAGCCTGCCAGGAACCAATGTCAGCTACCACGCAACACATTTATTTTTAACCTCAGACCTGACAGCAGATTTGAACCCTTTTCTCCACACCCCACAAGTTAGTGCTCTAACCGACTGTGCCATGGACCCACCCAGCCCCACCACTCAGGCTTCTAAGGAGTTCCCTTCAGAAACCAGGATTGTCCTTTTGTGACTAAGAGCCACATGCAGGGGCTCTGGCGTGAAAAGCCGTTGCAAGGTGACTACACCGGCATTCAAAGAGAGACATGGAGAGAGATAGAGACCCCATTGTAAAGAGGATAAAAAGCGGGCTGGATCTCACACTCCAAACCAAGGGCTCGAAGGTAGCAATAACGATGCAGTAGCCCTTAATCTCCCTGATAGAAAACAGCGGCTCCAGAATGAAAAGCTGAGCCTCCATCATTCCCCACGCAGCGCGGTTCACGCAGCTGCAGCAAGGGGAACGAAGATAGGCATCAGCTTTTCATTTGTCTGTTTCCGTGCTCTAATAATTTTGTTGATGCCGGAGAGGCCGGCGTGAAGGCAGAAAAGCAAAGAGAGATAAGAGGGAGTCTTGCCTGAATTCATTTGGGAGACAGAGGGGCCCTCCCGCGAGCGTCCCCATTCAAGAAACACACTGGCCACAACGTGACATTTTCTCTCTGCACTGAACCGAGCAGAAAGAGACACTCAAAGAACGTCTCTCCTCAATGCCTTGCTGAGAAAGAAACAAACACTACCAACCGCTCCTGTGTTGCCTCACGTGCTGCCAGTGGACTGGATGGGTTGCCAGATGTCCCAGAGCCTGTGAAATGCAACAGCCTGGGGGCTAATGCTACCCAGAACTTAAATGGTGCTTTGCATTCTCAAAGTACTATACAAACACTTAACAAATTAATCCTCACTGCTGGCTTGGGAAGTAGCTGGTACTGTCCCCTGGGGACATGGAGACACAGGGAGGGCTAATGGCCAATTTTCAAGGGTGAACTCTCATTTTGGGCACTTCTGTGTTTGGATGCCCAATTGTAGAGAGGAGCGAGGTTGGATTTTCAGAGGTGCCAAGCACATGCAACTCCATATGAAGCCAAGGGTGGCTGCAGGTGACCAGGCCCTCTGAAAGTCAGGCCCTGGGTGTCCAAAATGGAGGCACTCAAAATTAAAGGCCACTTTGGGACCTAAGTGACTCAACCAAGGCCACACAGTGAATCAGTGGCAGAGGTAAGATAAGAACTTGGGACACTCCTGGCTAAATGGTGTTATTTTTATTATTCTTTATTAGGCTTTGTACCGGGGCCTGGTAACTTTTCAAGTGTTAGTTCCAGGACTATAGATTTGTGGTAACAGGATTACAGACGTTTAAGTGGATTCTTTTAAAACGTATCTGTGGCTCCATCACCCCGGCCCCAGGTGCTTCTCCCGTAATGCGGAACAACGCTGTAGAACCTACCTCATACTGGGTGATCAGCCCGTTGGCTTCCAGTGGCTCTTCCCATTTCAGGAAGATCATGTCCTCCAAGGGGGTGAAGGTGAGTGACTCTGAGGCAATGCCTCCGGGGACTAGGGAAACAAAGAGAAGAACGAAGGAACGATGAAATTCTGCCGGGGGATGGCAAGTCTGCGCCGGGCACTCGGCTTCGCTGACAACACTGCTGGTCATGGAGGAGTTAAAAGCAAACAAGAATGCCGTCTGCATCATTATGCCCCACCAATAAAACCCCACCCGCCTTTCAGACAATGCTCTGGGCACGGCTCAAGCCCAAGAGATTCAGCATTCAGGCTCACACCTTACGCAGATCTTGGTGCATCTCCGAGTCCGGATAGGGTTTAGGGCTGATTGCTGGCTCTTTGGGGATTGCCTGCAACCCCCAGGCATCTTGACCCCCATCCAGCTGGAAAGAAAATAGCAGGTGCGGGGAGTTTTTAACAGAAAGGGCCAGATCCTCAGCTGGTGGAAGGCAGCAAAGCTCCATTGACTTTAATGGACCTGCACCAAGTTATCCCAGCTGAGGATGCGGATCACAACGTTCCCCAGTGACTGTAGCACGTAGGCAGGGCTCGCTCAGCAGCCTCTGGAAACCAGGGGTTATGAGGGAGCTGCTGAGACACCCCAGCTTGCCCCCAATGTCCATAGGTATAGACAGGCTTTGTGACATCACTGCAATCTCCGCCAGCTCCCCCCAGCCCAGGGGGAGAACACACAAAGCAGACAGGGGCCGGACTCTTCCTGGAGTGTTTGGAAAGGACAGTGTCAGTTCAATGCTAAGATCAGGACAGCCCAGTGCATTGGAGGCTAGCCTGGGACTGGGGGGTCAAGTCCCTGCTCTGCCACAGCCTTCCTCTGTGACCTTGGGCAAGTCACCTAGGCCTAAGTCTCACAGGAGCCTGACTCCCACTGAGATCAGTGAGCATCTGGGCCTTGCTTTTGCTGAGCTTCAATCCTCCAGGTGTCCAAGGAAAACAACAGCAATGCGCTACCCCACTGGGGGGGGTCATGAGGCTAAATATTGTATGGACTGTGAGGTGCTCAGCCACCATAATGAAGAGGCCACATAAGTACCTAGGCTAACACAGCACAGATGCCTTCATGGATTCAGGGGCGTCGGATTGTTCGGAAACAAACACTTAGGGCTTGTCTACACTTGCAGTGCTGTGGCCGCACCACTGTAGCACTTAGTGAAGATGCCACCTACGCCAATGAGAGAGCTTCTCCGGTCGGCCTAGGTACTCCAGCTCCCCGAGAGACAGTAGCTATGGTGACAGGAGAAGCCCTCCCATCGACACAGCGCTGTCTACACGGGGGATTATGTCACAATAACCGTGTTGCTCCACAGGGTAGATTTTCCACACAGGTCTAGCTCACTAGTGAACCTTTCCATTGACTGCCATTGATGCAGGCTCTACCTCAATTCAGTCATGGGGCAACGAAACACTTGGCCAGATGGGGCTGCTCAGTTGGGCTGAAGAAATAAATAATAGGATGGAGAGGATCATTCCTCTGATAAGGTTCTCTCCAATGCCCTTGTCCCTGCAGATGGTGGGGTTGGATGGGGACACTCTCCTCTCTTACGGTTTCAAAGAGAAACCTGCAGCTCTGCAAGCTCTCACTGATCTAGATTTGCAGCCCAGAGGACAGAGCAGGGAACACGGTGTCAAGACTCCTGGCTTCTGTACCCAGCTTTGCAACTGAGCTGCTGCATGACCTTGGGCAAATCACTTAACATCCTAGTGCCTCCGTTTGACTATCAGTCAAATGGAGATAAGTATCCCACCTTGCAAGGCACACACAGTTAATGTATGTTTCTAAAGTGCTCAAGTTCTTTGGATAATGGTTTTGGTAGGTCCTACAAAATCCCTGAGTAGCCACAGGATGGCGCACCCCCTAAGGATGAGTCTGGAATTGGAGAGACAAAGCAGCTTTCATTTTTTCATCCTTACAAAGCACAGGGCAGATTCCTTGATGCATGAGCACTCAGACACTCCCCGTGGCTGGCAAGGCTGCTCTTGGATTGGAGGCAGTTAACCTCATCTCCAGTTTAAGCCAATGAGTCAAACTCAAGAAAAAGTTCAACAGCCCAGGAAAAACAATGGCATTCCCTGAACGTCTCTGCGTAATCCAAGAGACCTTGGGCTGATCTCTGCAGCAGCAGCACTCACTCCCTCCTCCATAAACTAGCACTCAAACAAACCCAACGCTGGGGAATCTGCTGGCTATGCCTGCTCATGTCTCTTTTATAGGGCAGCCTAACTGCATTCTTCTCAGTACAGTCATTCCGCTCCTTTGTAACAGTAAAAGCAAAAGAGTGAAGAGACTCAGGCAGTGGCTGGATACCCAGGCAGAGCAGTCATGAGCACTGCACTAAGGGAATGGGAGTCTTCGATTGCCTGGAGTGTGGATGTTCACCTGAGCCTCTTGGGCCTGCAGAACTCCACGGGGGATCTTACAAAAGTGGGCATTTCTGCAGCGATTGGTCGCGCCTGCTCCTGGCAGGGGAAAGTAAAGGGGTGAACGACCCACTACACTTTGCAAAGTTTTACAGCAGCAGTTACCCGAGTTCTCCTACGCCAGGCGCTGTACATGCATGAAACAAGCGACAGACCCTGCTACAAAGAGCTTGCGATCTAAATAGACAAAGTGTGGTAGGGGAAACAGAGGCACAGAGAGAGACTTGCCCATGGTCATACAGTAGAGCTGGGAATAGAACCCAGGTCTCTCAATGCTAGTCGTGTGTGCTACCCATTAGCCCACACTGCCTCACCTTGGCAAAGCTTCCATTCACCTTAGAGAGTTGGCATAAAAGTCTGGGTACGGAGTGGGTTCTCTTTTCATTAATAGCATTTGCCCTACCCAGAGTGGGATGATTCCGGAACCTAATCAATTCTTTCTGCCTCATTGTCAAGCAGTCACTGCTAACTGCCAGCGTGTGCCAAGAGATGCCATGTAGTTAACACCAATGTCTCTCATCTTAGGGACAGGGGTAAACCGGCATTGGAGAGAGAGCAGCGTGTGCTAACTGCTGCCAAGTGCTGACTTTTCAGCAATGACCCTTCTCCTCAAGCAGCCTGGGGTCATCTCCTTCCAGCCTCCCTCCACCAACTCCTGGGGCGCTCTCCCTTTTACAGCAGCATGGCTGGTTTCCATTAGGACTACTGAATGTTTGCCCACGTTTGGCGCTGGGCTAGCTGGGAAACACTAGAGATCGAGCCCCCCAGAGACAGCCCTGTAACCAGCTTTGGAAACAGCCTCTGGGGGTCTCTGGGGTACACGTAGCCAAGAGGGAGCTCCCATTCCTATCTCTCCCATCTCCTTCCTTCCTCTCCAAGCTTCATTTTAACAAAGAGAACAGCACCCCCTCTGTCCAGAACAGCCGGCTTGAAACCAGACCACCTGATCACCATGACTCCCATGCTGTTCATTCACACACACTACAAGACAAAAAGACACCTGCCCAAAGGCTGCACATGGCCCAAGAGTAATTAACATCAATGTCCATGCGAGACCACAATGGATCATTTCCATCAGGAGGAGGAACTGATGTTACGAGTCAGGGATTTCTTTGGTGCCATCCAGTTTATTCACAAAGAATAAGCACCAAAGTCCTGTTTCCCTGAACACGGTGGGAACAAACAGTCATGGGCACTTCAGTTGCTCACAATTTCCAATCTGGGCTTTCCAGCCAGTCCTTTGTCTTTGCTCCCTCTCTGGGCCAGGCTCATGTCTGCCCAGGTGCCTCTCACTGGCTGCTGGCTTTCTTTCTCTAACACACATACAGAGCTTGCAAATCAATCCCCTAGTCCCTGTATTTGCAACTGGTCTCAGGGAAACCCCACAGACCATACAGCTTAACTCTGCTCAGGCTCTGCCATGTGCCCTAGTGCCTTGGGCAATAGCTTGTATTGTCTTCAGTTCTCTCTGCCCATTTAGCCTGAATAAAGGGTGCTTAGCACACCCATCACCTGTGATTTTCTGTCCATCACCTTCCAGAAAAACAGTAACCACTATAAAAACAGCCAGGGGACAGCAGCCACCCCACAACAACAAAAGCAGAGCAAAGACCATCCTCCCCATCCCCCTCTGCTCCCACTGACCTCAATGGCAGGGGAGTTAGCCCACCCCCAAGGCCACATCTACACTACAAACGTAAGGCTTGTCTACATAACAAAACTAAGTTGACTTAAGTTAAGTTGACCTACAGCCGCCGCAGTAATTAAAGCGGTGGTTCATGTCTACACTTGCTCCTTCTGTCAGCGGTGTGTGTACTCACCAGGGGTGCTTCCACCAACTGAAGTGGGGACACTGACAGCTGGAGCCCCTTGTGGGGCTCACAGGTGGCCCCCCACTTCCCTTGGCACTGACAGCCACCCTAGGCGATGTAAGTAATGCAGGGTCTACCCAGACACTGCATCGCCCTAACTACACTGACCTCAGGCCTGTGCCTTTCGTGGAGGTGGTGTTATTATGTCGGTGTAGCAGGGGACTTACTTTCGTGGAAGCAGCATTCTAGTGTAGACGCTGACATAATTAGGCATGTAAGCCACTTTGCGTCCACCTAACTCTGCAGCGTAGACCAGGCCTCAGGCTGATACAGCCACTGCAGTTAGTAATCGCTTGTGAGCGTGCATACTTGGCTCCATGCATTGGCACTGTGTACACTCACCAGGAGTGCTTGTGTAAATGCACAGTGCAAAGCACCATGGGTAGGTATCCCAGTGTGCAACCTGCCACCGTCCAGCACACTGTCTGTTGGAAAGTTTTGGCAATGCATGGTGGAGCAGAAACAAATCATGCTAGGATGACTGGGAGCAAAGGGGTGAACTTCCCAGTATGCAACTGTCTCCATTCCATAGCATCATCTATAGCCCATAATTTTCATGTCTTTTTTCAAAACCTCACAAACCTCCGTGGCCCTCCTCGCTGTTCATCATCTCTGATAGATGCATGGAGCCTGCATTGCTCTATACTCCTGTCGTGAGCGTTGCAAGCACAGGACACATAATCCTGAAGTATTTGCAGAGATGCAAGAAGAACCAAATGAGTGGGGAACAGGACAATTCCTTGGAGGACGGATTGCCGTGGGACATAGTGAGAACCAATTCAAGGTTGTTGGTGGCGTTCGTGGTGCAGCTGCAAATGTGGAGCACCACTTCTGGGACAAGAAATAAGCGCTGACTGCTGGGATCACATCGTGATGCAGGCATAGGATGATGAGCAGTGGGTGCAGAACTTTTGGATATGCAAGGCCACGTTCCCGGATCTGTGTGACGAGCTCGCCCCAGCCCTCCAGTGCAGACACACCAGAATGAGAGCTGCAGTGATAGTGGAGAAGCGAGTGGCAATCGTGCTGTGGAAACTTGCAATGTCAGATTGCTACTGGTCAGCAGGAAATCATTTTGGAGTTGGGAAAATCCACTGTGGGAGCCATTGTCATGCAAGAGCGCAGGGCCATTAACTGTCTCCTGCTGCACCGGACTGTCTCTCTTGGCCATGTACAGGACGTTGAGGATGGATCTGCAGCAGAGGGGTTCCCAAACTGCAGTGGAGCAACAGACACACATCCCTACTTTGGCACCAGACCACCTTGCCACAGAGTACACCAACGGAAAAGACTACTTTTCTATGGCTATGCAAGTATTGCTAGATCCAGGGATGCTTCACCAACATCAGTATTGGCTGCTCAGGAAAGGTGCATGATGCTCACACCTTTAAGAACACAAGACTGTTCAGCAACCTACAAGCAAAGATTTTATTCCCCGACCATGGGATTACCACTGGCGATGTTGAAATGCCACTAGTGGTCCTGGGCGACCCAGTTTATCCCTTTTCCCCCTGACTCATGAAGTCGTACACCGGCCACCTTGACAGCATCAAGGAAAGATTCAACTGCTGGCTCAGCAGGTGCAGAATGACAGTTGAATATGCTTTTGGTGAATTGAAGGGATGCTGGTGCTGTTTACTTGCAAGACTGGATCTCAATGAGAAAAATATCTCTGTGTCCTGCATAATATCTGTGGAGGAAAGGGGGCAAAGTTGCCGTTGGGGTGGAGGGCAGAGCTGGAGCAGCTGTCTGCCGAGGTTGAACAGCCAGACAGCAGGATTATCAGAAGAGCTCAATGCAGAGCTATATGGCTCAGTGAGGCTTTGAAAGAGCGCTTTACCAGTAAGCCACAGTAAGGCGTTGTAGTGGATTGTGCTCTACCTGGGCCAGCTGTTTCAGGGCCTGCTAGGAATTTTGTGGTGCTTGCTGCACATCTAAGGATATAACACTGCTAATGGACCCCTTGATTTTGCAGTGCTTGCTGTACATTTATGATGATTACACTGTTTGTCACTGATCCTATGAGTTGCGTCATGCTGTACAGTAACAAGTGAGTGGGTGCTTTCAGAACAGGTAGGCCCTCTGTTGTGAACTAATAAAGTTGAATTATTTTCCAAATAACATAATTTTATTCAGTAACAAAATCTGTGAAAAGAAAAATCTGTGCAATTTAAAAGCAAATACTTTAAAAACTTAATAAATTAATAGAACAGAACATATGATGGGGAAAGAACATTCATGTCCATTTTACCTAAACATACAGCAGCCGTGGCTCTTACAGGTCAATGTATGTGAAGCTGTGGTTGTCCTTAATTTCAGGCGAGGATTTCAGAGTAACTCCATGACCATTTCACTGAGATCTCTCAGGAGGATTCAAGGGACATCCCTGTGCATGAAAACAAATTGCTTGGCATAACCCCCTTCCACCCCACCTAAATTAATGAAAAGTCGATAGCTGTATCCTGCTAACTTGGGGGCACCATCAGTACATCACTGTAATGGAAAATACATTTACACGCTTACCCGAGCTTCCTTCCCCTGCACTGGGCTCGCACATGATCGACTGCTGGGACTGACCGGAAAACAGATCCTGGCACATGGCATAGCTGGTCCCACCCGGTCACATGTCCTCCTTCCTCCTCCTCTTCTTCCTCCACTACCTCCTCGCTGTTCATGTCGGAGGCCTGGGACTCAGGCTCCTCGGCAGTATCTCTAGTGTGGGTCGCGGCGGGGTCTCCCAAAGTACGGCACGCGGTTCTTTGTTAAAGTGACAGGTCTGCAGCTCGACACCAGATCAACTGTTGGCCTCACTGGCCTTCTAGTGCACCCACCGCAGTTCCTTTGCTTTCACATGGCGTTGCTGCTGGTCCCTGTCATAGCCCTTCTCCTCCATCCCCAGTGCAATCTGCTTGTAGATGTCCACATTTCTATGGCTGGTCCATAACTGGGTCTGCACAGCCTCTACTGTGCTGACCACACTGGCTACACTCTCCAGTTTGGGGCCCCACGCTACAAGAAGGATGTGGAAAAATTGGAAAGAGTCCAGCGGAGGGCAACAAAAATGATTAGGGGACTGGAACACATGACTTATGAGGAGAGGCTGAGGGAACTGGGATTGTTTAGTCTGCGAAAGAGAAGAATGAGGGGGGTTTTGATAGCTGCTTTCAACTACCTGAAAGGGGGTTCCAAAGAGGATGGATCTAGACTGTTCTCAGTGGTACCGGATGACAGAACAAGGAGTAATGGTCTCAAGTTGCAGTGGGGGAGGTTTAGGTTGGATATTAGGAAAAACCTTTTCACTAGGAGGGTGGTTAAGCACTGGAATGTGTTACCTAGGGAGGTGGTGGAATCTCCTTCCTTTGTGGTTTTTAAGGTCAGTCTTGACAAAGCCCTGGCTGGGATGATTTAGTTGGGGATTGGTCCTGCTTTGAGCAGGGGGTTGGACTAGATGACCTCCTGAGGTCCCTTCCAACCCTGATATTCTATTATTCTCCCCACAGGCCCAGGAGAGCCGACATCTCCTGTCTACTCGAGGCCAGAGCACGTCTGGAGAGTGTAGCCAGCGTGGTCAGCTAGGCAGTTGCATGCGACAATGGGGAGCTGCTAGGTGTGCTTGCTGGACAATCAGGAAAAGGCATTTCAAAAATTCACGCGGCTTTAAAGGGAGTGGGGGAGATCTGGGCTGCTGGGCAGTGAAGTTCACAGTTGTGACCACAGCAGTCAGTGTCAGGCATTGTGGGACAGCTGCTGGAGGACTGTTAGGGTCAACATAGCTAATGCATCGTCTACACTCACCTTGCATTGCCCTCAGTACATCGACCATGGCTCAACATCACTCGGGAAGGTGGTGTTGCTATGTTGGTGTTACAAGGCACTTACAGCAGTGGGAGGCAAATTTTAGTGTAGACACATGCACACTAGGTCAACGCAAGGCAGTTTATGTTGACCTAACTTTGTAGTGCACACCAGCTCTAAAATTTAGGTCCATTTAGCTACGACACTCTGGGGTGTGAAAAAGGTACATCCCTAGGAGACGTATATAAACCGACCTATGCCCCAGTACAGACACTCACAGGTCGACAGAAGAATCAGTTGTCCGCTGGGTTTGAACCCAAGGACTCTAGATCTAAAAATCATAAATCTATACTTGGCTGAGCTAAAGGGAGAGCTGCACGAGGTGAAAGGAAGTAGCAGACTCGTGAAATTCTAGGCATACACTAGCCACTCGAGATGGACAGAGAGCCACACTATGTTAGCATGGGTTACATTTGTATTCTTCACTCTCCCAAGCCTGGAGATTGTGCTGTGCACTGCTCCACCCAGTATGATAAAAGCCTTGCATGTGATCTGATCTGCAAACATTTTGGCAGTTTTGGCATGGCACCACCATTCCCTCTAATTAGCAGTAAGAATAATAATCACAGCCACAAACGGCAACAAGTGAAGACACTAAGATCGATAGTCACTCATTTAGCATGGATTTCTTTTTTCTCTCCCCAACCCAAAGTGCTTATTAAGGAGGACAGAACAGGCAATTGCTTTGCAGAGATCACAATTCATGAGTAGTATCATCTGCTATAGGCGTTAATGCTTGAAAAATGCACCCTCTAATTTGAGACAGAGGGAGCAATTATAACCACTTACCAAAAAAAATTACACATCACAACAGGGACGGATCTGCCGAAAGAACAACATGGATGGAAAGTCCAAAAACATTATTAACGGCCATTAGCTGGGCCGTCCTGAAATTGCCTGTTTGAAAATAGGCTTTTTGGTTGTGTGCGCCATTAAGGCCATGGCTAGCTGTTTTGTTGAGCTCTGTGGTTTGGGTTCACAGGGACTTGAGCCATATAAACTTCTTGCCCTGGGGTTCCACTTTGAGTTCAAACTACCAGGAAGAGAAAGACCTCAGTTAAAAGCCCTGAGCATCTCCTAGTTCTGCACTGAATGGGCATTTTCACAGTTTCAATGCAAAGCTGTCGCTCTACCAGACTCACTGGAAACTCAACTCAGGACGCTTTGCAAGCCTTGGCCAGAGATTCGGTTTCCTAACAAAACCTGGTGAGTTTCTTGTGCTTTTGGATATAGCTGCAGATAATTTGTTTCAATGCATTTGCTCCTCTTTTGTCTGGGAGTGGATCAGGATTCCCTCAACTCTATCCATGACTTGCTATTACTCTCCAACTGGTTCTCATCCGTAGCTGTTTCATAGCTGTCTGTTTGTGTGGGTACTTGATAATCAAGATGTGTTGGCAAATTGCCATTGGATATGGAGGTCACATGGAAGTGATTCTGTTGCCTGATTGGAGAAAGCGGACTCAAAGTCGGGATCAGAGTATAAATACCAGGCCCTGATTCAGAACGGAACTTGAACATGTGCCTAACTTTAAGCTCCTGAGTAACTGCACTGAAAGTCAATAGGACGCTTGGGTGTTTAAAAGGTAGGCACATGCTTATTACACGCTGAATCTTCAGACCACAGTCAAAATGACTTTTTCAAGAACATTGAACATGTCCATGAACATCTCGGCCAGTGAATGCGTTTGATGGGATACGCTCCCCTGGCTGCAGGTGAAGGGAATTCAGTTCTTCCTTCAAACAAACGTCCACGGACAGTTTTCTTGAAGCATTTTTGCTCAGACCTCATTCCACAGCCATGGGACAGGGATCGCCTTACGCCGTGTTCCCGCCGTGCAAATACACTATTTCCACTTAATTTACAAGTTAATTGAATCAGCAGCACCATGTCGTACACATGTACACAAGACACTTATTAAGTTCATGGAGCATTAGGGAAAACTTTGGGGCAGAGAGAGATTTTTTTTTTCTCTTGGAAACAAATGCACAGAATTCATCTACAAATTGAAACCATGCTCAGCACTATGCAAATGCTCCATTTAATTACAAGTCTTTGGAATGCATCTGATGTTTCACCGCAAAGGATACAGGAGCACAGTCTTCCAGGGCACATTCCCCTGCTGCTGCGAGACATAACCTTCTGTGGCAGCCTGGAACTGCGGAATACATTACTCTCCCATAGCACCTCTCATCTGAAGATCTCAATGGGCTTCAGTTGCCAATTAAGTCTCACAACACCCCCTAGGGGCTGCTCTGATACCGCAGACAGGAGTGCAGAATATATGCAGACGCACATTATTTATTCTTTGTATTGTGGCAGATAGATAGGGGAGTGCGTATGGGGGCAGACAGATAATTCTGATTGCTACAAATAACACTCCAATTAACACACAGTTCTGGGGGTTCAGTTATAATCAATAATAGCAATAATCACACACACAGGCAGATCACAAGCGCACACAAAAAACCCCAATCAAATAATGCACACCTTTCACAACGCTATACGGAACATTCTTTCACCATCCTATTGAATGCTGGATCATCCAGGAGAGATCTATATAATTAAATATGCTTCTATGGACAACAAGACCATCCAGGATTGAAGTAGTTAATGCCAAAAAACATTGTAGAAGGGATGCATAAATTCATCCTTCAATGGATCACCAATTGTTAGCTCATAGGGACTTCCATGGGAGGCAAATTATCCCATATCTTACTACTGCACCTTCCTCTGAGACATCTGGTGCTGGCCACTGTCAGAGACGCTACTGGGCTGGATGGACCACGGCTCTGACCCAACCTGGCAGTTCCTATGTTCTGTAAGGCAGAAGGTTTTCCTGAGCTCCATTCTGAATGCTCCCTCTCCTAGCGCGAGCGGTGTAGAGACAACAGGCGTATGTAACAGCTGGCTCCCTGGTGACCCCCTGATACTCAAGTTTGGGTTTTATTTTCAGCAATAAGGGTTTTTTAAATGTAGGGGATTCTTTCAAACATAGGTAAAAAAAAAAAATAGGAAAAATTCAGGGAGCAATACAAGTGGAACGAGTTTTACACGGTCTGCGGCACAAAGTCTGAGATACAAAATAAAAGCAGTATAAATCACATGGGCTGGGATTTCCTACCGTCTTACAGGGACTCTCCCGGTGAGCTCATCTGTGGTCGCCCCCCCATCATCCATCTCTTCTGGCCCAAATCCACTGCCCTGTCTCAGCCTCCCCACAAGCCTACATGGTCAAAACCGCCTCTGCCTCCATGGGTGCTCGTCCCCAAATCTGCCTCCTACGCATGGTCCTCTGGGCCCAGGTTTGCTCTCACTTTAACAGGTGCTCCTTTCCTCAGCTCCCTGGGACGCACACCTTGGATGGCTTAGAGGAATCAGAGCTGGCACCAGGCAGCCACATCTTCAGTCAAGAGGTTGCTGTGAGAAGCCTCGTTTCTGGAGTCAGTTGAGAGGGACCCTTTTCTTTATTATTTCTTTGCAATCTTGCTGCCAATGGTTAAATGCCAACAGCGCTGGCTCACACATCCACACCCAACTCCATTAGTGCAACTCACCCCAGACCGGCAATACCCGCTGACACATCATTCCCAGCTCCCTGCAGCTTGGGTAATGTCCCTCCATCTCATCCTGCCATCCCAGTCTGAAGCCTGCTCACACAGCTTTGCTGATGCCCCTCCAGCTACTCCAGGCCAGAGCCCGCATGCACACACACTACCTCTGCCGAGGCCCTTCCATCCTGACCTGTAACCCCGTCAGCTGTTCCGATCCGGGGTTTATATTTGCACAGGCACTGCTGAATCAGTGCAGTGGTTTTCCAAGACAGATAAATCAAACATCCAGCTAGAACTATGTAAACTAGTCAGCGGAGGAGAAAAAGGCTCATTTCACATCTGAATTGGAACTCAAGTCTCAAGAGGCAAGAGGCATTCGGTCCAACTTGGCTGCTCTGCTGAGCAGCGCTGACCTCGGAATGTGCAACGATTACTGCGGCTGCTATCCATGTAAACATTGGAACACAGCAGCTTAAGTGAACTCTGGTGATTTCCTGAGTAACGGGCGCTGAGCCCCCGTGCGTAGAGACTGCTGGAAGTGTGTGTGTGTAGCCGGGGAAGGTCACCAGGAGTTTTATTCTTCCATCGATTGTACCTTTAAGAGGCTTTCACTCCACGGTAATGGAGGAGGAGTTATGCTTTTGTTGTGCTAAAACTGGATCCTTTCAAGAGCCTTTTTTCCACCCTCCGTAAACACTTTAAATAAAGCAACATACACACACACACACACACCTGCCTGTTCTGAAGTACAAAATGATTTGCTCTCCTAAGTGGTGTATCGCTAATTACTCAACTATTTTACGCTTCTAGAGAAGAAAATGCTCCAAGTGCTTTGACTCGTGATAGCTCGAGGGATGTGGGGGTGCACGTGTGTTCGTGAGTGCATGTGCACGTGTGTGTGTGAGCATGTGGGGGATGTGAGTACACTTATATGTGAATGTGGGTGGTGTGCAGTCACACATATGTGCATGCATGTGTGGATGTGTGTACATGTAGCGTGTGTGTGCGTATAGATGTTTGCACACGTGTGGGTGTGGTTGTATGGGGGTATATGCATGTGTAAATATGTGGGTGTGTGCACGTGCACGTCTTAATGTACATGTGTGAATGTGTGAAGGGGATAAATTAGGAAGTGGTGGGTGGCTTGAACCACCTGTTTCTCATTAAAAAAACTTTGCAAAGTTTGCCGCAACTTGCAGCCAGTTTCAGGCTGAAACAGGCGGCAGCAGGGGAGGGCAAGTGTCAGAGGTCTCGTGTGTGCATTAGAAAGGGACCACTTTATTAGCTCCCAGGAGGCATCTTGAAAGGGAATCTTTCCTTTCCCTTTGATGGGCTGGACCATTACAGCTCCAGGTGCCTTATCTGCCAACCCAGAGCACAGGCAGGAATACAAGCCACAGAGAGAGATGGCCAAATATAGTTCCAGTGAGATAACTGACTCAAAGCTGCCCCCTCTATCTGTGCCATTTCAGAGGCGGGGGGACCTTTTACTTTCGCTTTGTAGCTGAGAAAGGAGCTTGACCCAACACCCCAGGTGCAAACAATCCCAAATTCAGACCTGAATCCAAACTACCCAGCTGAGTCCTCCCGCATGGGCTGTCAGCTGGGGACCTTCAGCACTGACGCACAGACCACGTGGGGTAGCTCCGTTAGCTAGCGACATTAGTAGGCTGTTATCTTCTACCAGGCCAGTCAATAGGGGAGGCAACAAATACTTTGCCTGTGCATTACTCTCCCTCTGTAAGGATCCCAGTGCCAGCCATTACCACAGATTACCACTGCAATGTGGCTACCTCTGGCGTAGAAGGCAAAAACCAAGTGAAACACCATACAATGCACACGAGGGGGAGGAGGGGAAAAGTTAACCAAGGACGACAGAACACAGCAGCTACTGTTACTAAAATGCCTTGGGATGTTTACTGTCATTGCAGAGCAGATGGGACCCCGTTTTTGTTTTGTTTTTTAAGGTCTCATCTGAAAGACCCACGTATGATGAACTACTCAGCACTCTGCTGATCTCCCTAGGCGGACTTGGTCACTCTTCCAGAAGCCCAGTTCTCCATCCTGCTGGATGGGACCCACTCCCTTTGGAAGGGATAGAAAATACTGATGTTCCATGGAATGAAAACAGGGGGATCCTGGATTCCAGTGCATCTAGATGGGCCAAACTCAATGCCCAGCCAATGTCCACACTCTAAACACAATTGTGTTGTTGCAACCAGGTCACAACACTCTGGATGGGTCACAAGATACACAGCTGACCTGTGTTCATAGAGGAGCTTATCCAAGCCAACACCATGTGTGCACCTCCACCCGTCCTATGCTGTATAACCATGATTGTACCAGTGCCTTCTGGGGAAATCTGAACAGCCATCCCACAGTGCCTCAGGAGCAAGGGATTCCAGACATCTTTCGGACCACTGTGGTAAGAGGAGGCAACTGTTCTTTATACAGAATGACTCAAGCAGAGGAGCGACCCTCCTGCCTCCTTCCCAACGGCGTTTCCACCTCAACAAAAAAATCCTCTCTTTGTTCTTTTGCACGCCGTACCTGGCAATTTCTTTTCCAGTGACTCATCAGGGAACATCTAGCCTTCCGCGGCGATACACAACAGGGATATGCAAATAAAGTTTGCTTCACGTCAAAAAAGCCAAAATAAAACTCAATTGAGGGTCCTATTATTCACAAACCTTCACCGCCGTCGTTAATTACACGGGCGCTTGCTTGTTACAGATTTTCAGCCCATTTTTTAATAAGAACCCTGGGTTGCTCTCAGACTTGGAGGGTGGGACAGATATGGAGGGAGAGAAATTAGATCAACTCTTTCCAGTTACAGTTTTTAAAACGTTTACAACATGGTGCTTGCTTGGAAAAGCAACTCCGTGAAATCCATCCTGGGGCTCCATGACTATGGTATCTCAGTCTTTCCACATCAGGTGTGCCCAGTTTACAGGACTATTACTATTATTACTTATTATTACTTGTATTATGGTACTGACTAGAAACCCTAATAAACTCCATTGTGCTAGGCGCCATACAGACACTTAGGGTACGTCTACACTGCAAAAAAGGGTGTGTTCTTAACGAGGTTAGCGAACCTCAGTCAAAGTAGCAGTGAAGACATGGCTTTTAATTCAAGTTAGTGGCTCAAGTTCTATTTCAGGATCCCCTATAGGCTTTAACTCCAGCTGTTAACCCAAGTCAAAAGCCGAGTTGCCGTGTTTGAACTGCTCTTTTAATATGGTTTAGATCATCTGAATCAGGAAGACGTGTTTTTGCAGTGTAGACATATCCAGAGTACAAGACAATCCCTGACCCAAAGCGCTTGCAGTCTAAAGAGACAAGAGGAAACAGAAGCACAGAGAGATGATGTGATTTGCCCAGGCTCACAGGGGCAGGCCTGTGGCAGAGGTAGGAATACAGCCCCAATCCGGTGCCCTACCACGGGATCATGCTGCCTCTCTACAAGCTAAGCCAGGTTCTTTCTTCTCCTGCAGCATCACTAGCAAGAGCACTTCTGCTGGGCCACATTCTCCTCTCAGTGACTCCCGTGTAACTCAGCTGAAAAACATTCTCCCAGCAGGAAGGAAGCTGGCCCATCGTCTTCAGTGTGACTCTGCAATTGGAACGTACTTAACAAGTCTGACGACGATGCATTCACTAGAACAGAATCCAGAATCACCCAGGCCTGGGCTGGCTCTGCAGGGCTCCCAGGAATAAAAAGCAGCAGAGACTTATCTTAGTCACTAACATCCGCAGATCTAACTTCGGATACACGCAGCGGACAGATTTGCCGACTAAGAAGGGGCTGTTTTTACACAGGCACTTTCCAAATCTTTTTCTGCTAAGATTTTAACATGAAAAAGCATAACAAAGCCACCAAAAATCTGAATGTGTTTCTACTAGATATTAGTTTCAAACACGGGAACGGAGTTTCATGCACAATCATTAGCTAATTTAGATAAATCAGACAGATATGTAACTGAGACAAATACACATGTCCAATTTACAATAGATCCACGCTCATACAGAGATTTATTGATCTCTTGAAAGGGAGAGACTGTATACTGTATCAAGTTTCACTCAAGGGGGAAGAAAAAAAAGTCTGGTTAATCCATGTCTGGTGAAAAGCAGCTGGAGTGATTACAGTACAGCAAGGAAACAGCTGGAGCTACCGTATTACAGCACAATAAGAAAACAGCTGGAGCAATCACAGCATGGCAAAAACAGCTGGAGCAATTACAGTTAAAAAATAAACAGCTGGGAGTGCTGAGGTGGGCACAGAATCATCAGGCAGGTTCAGAGCCTGGACTTCAGGAAAGCAGACTTTGACTCCCTCAGGGAACAGATGGCCAGGATCCCCTGGGGGACTAACATGAAGGGGAAGGGAGTCCAGGAGAGCTGGCTGTATTTCAAGGAATCCCTGTTGAGGTTACAGGGACAAACCATCCCGATGAGTCGAAAGAATAGTAAATATGGCAGGCGACCAGCTTGGCTTAATGGTGAAATCCTAGCGGATCTTAAACATAAAAAAGAAGCTTACAAGAAGTGGAAGGTTGGACATATGACCAGGGAAGAGTATAAAAATATTGCTCGGGCATGTAGGAAAGATATCAGGAGGGCCAAATCGCACCTGGAGCTGCAGCTAGCAAGAGATGTCAAGAGTAACAAGAAGGGTTTCTTCAGGTATGTTGGCAACAAGAAGAAAGCCAAGGAAAGTGTGGGCCCCTTACTGAATGAGGGAGGCAACCTAGTGACAGAGGATGTGGAAAAAGCTAATGTACTCAATGCTTTTTTTGCCTCTGTTTTCACTAACAAGGTCAGCTCCCAGACTGCTGTGCTGGGCATCACAAAATGGGGAAGAGATGGCCAGCCCTCTGTAGAGATAGAGGTGGTTAGGGACTATTTAGAAAAGCTGGACGTGCACAAGTCCATGGGGCCGGACGAATTGCATCCGAGAGTGCTGAAGGAATTGGCGGCTGTGATTGCAGAGCCCTTGGCCATTATCTTTGAAAACTCGTGGCGAACGGGGGAAGTCCCGGATGACTGGAAAAAGGCTAATGTAGTGCCCATCTTTAAAAAAGGGAAGGAGGAGGATCCTGGGAACTACAGGCCAGTCAGCCTCACCTCAGTCCCTGGAAAAATCATGGAGCAGGTCCTCAAAGAATCAATCCTGAAGCACTTAGAGGAGAGGAAAGTGATCAGGAACAGTCAGCATGGATTCACCAAGGGAAGGTCATGCCTGACTAATCTAATCGCCTTTTATGATGAGATTACTGGTTCTGTGGATGAAGGGAAAGCAGTGGATGTATTGTTTCTTGACTTTAGCAAAGCTTTTGACACGGTCTCCCACAGCATTCTTGTCAGCAAGTTAAGGAAGTATGGGCTGGATGAATGCACTATAAGGTGGGTAGAAAGCTGGCTAGATTGTCGGGCTCAACGGGTAGTGATCAATGGCTCCATGTCTAGTTGGCAGCCGGTGTCAAGTGGCGTGCCCCAGGGGTCGGTCCTGGGGCCCGTTTTGTTCAATATCTTCATAAATGATCTGGAGGATGGTTTGGATTGCACTCTCAGCAAATTTGCGGATGATACTAAACTGGGAGGAGTGGTAGATACGCTGGAGGGGAGGGATAGGATACAGAAGGACCTAGACAAATTGGAGGATTGGGCCAAAAGAAATCTGATGAGGTTCAATAAGGATAAGTGCAGGGTCCTGCACTTAGGATGGAAGAATCCAATGCACCGCTACAGACTAGGGACCGAATGGCTAGGCAGCAGTTCTGCGGAAAAGGACCTAGGGGTGACAGTAGACGAGAAGCTGGATATGAGTCAGCAGTGTGCCCTTGTTGCCAAGAAGGCCAATGGCATTTTGGGATGTATAAGTAGGGGCATAGCGAGCAGATCGAGGGACGTGATCGTTCCCCTCTATTCGACACTGGTGAGGCCTCATCTGGAGTACTGTGTCCAGTTTTGAGCCCCACACTACAAGAAGGATGTGGATAAATTGGAAAGAGTCCAGCGAAGGGCAACAAAAATGATTAGGGGTCTAGAGCACATGACTTATGAGGAGAGGCTGAGGGAGCTGGGATTGTTTAGTCTGCAGAAGAGAAGAATGAGGGGGGATTTGATAGCTGCTTTCAACTACCTGAAAGGGGGTTCCAAAGAGGATGGCTCTAGACTGTTCTCAATGGTAGCAGATGACAGAACGAGGAGTAATGGTCTCAAGTTGCAATGGGGGAGGTTTAGATTGGATATTAGGAAAAACTTTTTCACTAGGAGGGTGGTGAAACACTGGAATGCGTTACCTAGGGAGGTGGTAGAATCTCCTTCCTTAGAGGTTTTTAAGGTCAGGCTTGACAAAGCCCTGGCTGGGATGATTTAACTGGGACTTGGTCCTGCTTTGAGCAGGGGGTTGGACTAGATGACCTTCTGGGGTCCCTTCCAACCCTGATATTCTATGATTCTATGAGAGCAGGGTTTAGGGAAGGCGGCTGTAGGGTTGGGTGCAGGAAGAACAGCTATTCTTGTGGTCATGGTACTGCAGGACTCAAAAGATCTGGGTTCCAGATCTTTGCCACAGAAGCCTTGTGCAAGTCATTGAATCTCTCTGCACTTTAGCACTGCCCCAGTACAGTGGGAATGATAATACTTCCTTTGTCGACTTAGATTGGAAGCTCTTTGGGGTGGAGCCTGTCTTTCACTAGATGAATAGACAGCCCTTCGCACCAGTCTGAGTTGGGGGCCCTACAGTGCAACCATTGTATAAATAATGACAACCACGACCTCTGGTGAGCCCCAAAGCTGAGAGGATTGCTCATTATTGCCGGTGTTCTGGGGATATAGCAAGGCAGGCACGGGGTAAAGAGAACAGACATCTCCATCATTCAAAGGATGATCTCCAGCACTCAGCCTCTTCTTGGACAGCAACTAGACAGGATGTCCTGTTTCTGTGGAGCTTGAATCTGTGATGCTGAGGTTTTATTTGGCTGGGTCACAATGGATCATTGCCTTTTAATGACTCTTTCTCCCAGCCCTAACGGAGTAGGCTAAAAAGAAGGGCAACTTCCCAGCTGCTTCGCTCACTACCAGTGCTTAAACATTTGTGCATGTCAGAAGACGGCCCATGGACTGACCTTAAGCCCCTGCCTAAAGTCTAACCTGAAACTTCGCATTAGAGCTGGTCAGGAAAAGATTTTTTCCCCTATGGAAAATAATAATATTTCATTTACCTCCAAAATTTCCTCTGAAAAGTTTTGTGTTTCTTGTTGCAAACCAAAGACAATTCAGCTTTCAGCCACCAAAACCAGAACATTTTCTATGTTGGTGGGTTGGCCGCTGATGAAAATACTAATACTTTTGTTTAAAAATAAATTAAAAAATCCCACAACAATTGTTTTTGACAAAACCTTGTTTTTCAACAAAAACGCTGGTCACTGAGAAGAACTTTGCAGTCTCTATGCACCATAGCCTGGGGCTAGAACGACTCCGGGCCCTACAGACAGTGGGGGGTGGATTAGGAGCGGAGTTTGAAAATGCCCAGGAAGGAGCCAAGTGTTGCCACAGCCTCTGCCATTTTGTTTTCCTTGCTAAGCTTCCTAAACAGGCCGATCAGATAAACCTTCCATGGAGTCAAAGCCAACGCACCAGGCTTCCACAGTATGCAAATTAAACCCACTAATACTGTCCTTAGTAATTACAGGTTCTTCCAGGTCAATTGCTAATACTTGAGGCTAAAACATATCGCAGAGATTAATTATCTTGTAACCTGCAGTTGCAAACTCTTCTGCTAAGGCTATAGTTTGGAAGACAGGCACAGGCAACTCATTCCCTTGTGTCTACATCGGTACCTATCCTGTTCTTGCTTAGGTTAGCTCTCCCGCTGTTCCTTCGACTGCAGAGAGGTTACGCACCCCCAGGATGTTCTGACCTGAACCAAATCTGGAGCATCACAGGGTAGGATGCCAGTGAGGGACAGGGGGCTGTTGATGCTCTCTGGCCAGCATGTTTTAGGTCTTACACATTCTGTTCTTGCATAGGCAACTTAATTGTAAGTGATGGGTGAACCTCAAAAGGCCCAGGTTCAGAGGCACACCCAAAAGCTTGTAATGGCTGGAAGAGCCTTCTCCTGCCCCTCTGTGCGGCCCAGACGCTCCACTTCATCCAGGGCCTTTCTCTGCAGGAGTCACTCCTGAATGTCCTGCTGCTTAAGCCCCCATCCCTTGCAGTCCTTGCACAGCTCCCAGCAGGATCTGCAAAGCTGTTATGCACCAGTGCGACTGGATGCATCCTCTCTGCCCGGAGGATGATGTCCCCAGCCCATGTGCGCCTGCTCCATTAGTGCTAAACACATACAAGGTGAGGATGGGCATGTTGGAGACATGGGTATGTGTGACACATGGATTTAAGCATGACCCTTACTGCTAATAACGTTCTCCCCTTTGAGTCCTTGCTCCTGCGGCTCCGCTCATATAGCCAGGATCGAGCTAGCATCCAGCGCCTTTAACTAGGGGGCTGCCTGGTAGCACCCTCAGCCATGCCACTTGGATCTGCCTGGCGCCCCCTGCCCCACTCCACTCTTTACGCCTTGTCTTCCTCGGGCCAACACTCTACCCCTGCACAGCACCTGATCAGGCCCTCGTGCAACCAAAGCCACCGTTCCTGCACGCCCAGCAGGTGGCAGGTTCCCGGGGCGTGCAGCCCTTTCCGCTGTCCGAGTCACTCCAGCACGTGTGGGGGCTGAGAACTGGGTAGCGAGAAGGGAGTTGGTATATTAGAAGCATAATGAGTCATTAGTGGAAGTTACCTTCCCTGAGCTCCCATGGGACACAGTACATCTCCTGTGGCTGGCTCCTGAAATACTGTACCCGTTCCACTTCATTAGAACACAGTTCTGTCTTGTATTTCATGTCACGTTATCTGGATCTTCAGAGCTCGAAATTAACTTTATAGGGCGAGACCACTCAGCTAATCCCTGCCTGGCACAGCATGAGAGAGAAGGGAAATGTATGCTGAATGTCAAGCAAACGCTTCCTGCTCGATTAGGCTGCAGTGCTGGGAAGTGGCAGGAACCCAGTCTCTTGGGACGCTGAAAACTAAACAGGGCAAAGCACTGGAGAATATAGGAAAGGGGCCAAAGCTGAAATACCAGCCCCATTAAATGGCAAAATTCCCTCTGACTTCAATGCTGCTGTAGTCAGGATGGTCCTGGGATGGTCTAGATCCTAGGAACTCATCCTGAGCATTGGGCCACCCTACTTTTCCCATATTACTAAGTGGGAGGGAAGTCCCAGCCAGCTGCTGGGTATATGGGAGTAGGGAGAGGCCACAAGTGGGAATGGTTAAGAATCACTGCTCTGGATGACCTTCTGGGAATAGGTTTTTTCCATCTCTAATTTCTAGTGGCTGCTAAGAGCCAACCATCTAGCAAGCACTAGCATGAGAATGGGGCCTTCTCCGAGGGCACAGAAACAATTATTTAACATGCGTAGGGCAGGACAGCCCAGTGGATCAGCATCAGGGGGACGAGCTAGATCCCAGCACAGGGCAATCGGGTTCCAGTGCTGATGGCAGGGCCTCTTGTCTCAAGGGCTCCGACCACAGTGGGAGGCTTTGGCTTTTCAGGCCTCAACACGCTTTGAGACAAGAGTCCCCAGCCCACCCGGGGATACCTGCCCCTAGCCAGAACTCTCAGCTCCCTGGATGAGGGGGAAGGGGAAGAGGCTGCCTAACCTGGTGCAGAGCTGGGGTAAATGTATGACAGCTCGGGTGGGCATGATGGAGGCCCCGATGGCTCAGACCCAGGGTCTGTAGTAACACTGCAGACATCGTGTATGGACCCAGAACAGTGGCGACTCGGGGTTTCACACAGACTCCAAGCAAGGGGAGGGAGATGAGCAAGACCTGCCTAGGTATGCCACCTGCTAGACCAGCACTGGCTCCCTTTCAGAAGATGCAGCCCACAGCGGTGGTGAGCCTCAGGGTCATGTCTGTCTTGGGCCAGGGCCAGGAATGACATGAGAGAATTTGTGCACAGATGGTTTGGGGAAACACTTTCCACAAGGAGCCAGGACCTGCTGTGCTCTCATCCACACAAACGGGTCATCCGATGAAGAGCAAGGAGCTCATTCACCTGCTATGAAACCGCACGTCCATGCTCTTGTGCCGGGTGCAAACACCGGTCAGCTAAACAAAGCCTATAACTGAGGCAGGCTGACCTCTGACTCTTTCTTGCTGTTTATAATTACCTCACAGAGGCTTAATTAATTAGTGTTTTGTGAGCCTCGGGTGAAAGGGGCTGCCTAAATGCAAGGTACTAATTATTTTAATTATTATGATTGCTATGAGGCTTCGATTCCCTAACAAGAAGAACGAAGACCAAGGATGTTTGGTGCTGAGGACAATCTGGTTGACAAAGGAGAAATGCGACAAAACTAGAAGTTCTGATGGAGAATTGAAAAACGCTGCCTGGTTGTCTTGGTCCTGCCAGTCCTAAGGCCATGCACAAGGTTGTTTCGCAAAGTGCGGGTGGAAACTACCACTTGGCACAAGTCAGGGTAAATGCAAGATGTAGCTCTCTGCTCTGAAAGGCAGGCAGACACCCGCCCCCTGAGCGCCAGCTCCGTCGCCTGAAAGAACACGCAGCAAAAAGGGCCGTGACGTGGGTAGAGGATGGGCTTGTGTCGGGTTAAGCACCATCCTGCTCCCAGGAGTGATGCACCTAACTAGGCGATCCCCTCTTCGAGCTCACTCCCGCTACTGGGCAGAATAACTTGGTGCTCACTCAGCAGTGTTCTTAGGAGTGCAGGATTGGGCCCCATCACGTGCCCTGTCCTACACAGGATGTTTTACCTACCATAGGGCCACCACCTTCCCTTGGAAGGAGAACTAGAGCCCTTCCACTGAAAAGACACAAATCAGAACAGCCAGGGCATTGGGCGCTGCCCAGCCTGGAGCAACCCAATCTGGCGCTCAGTCCAGACAGGGACAGACTGCACAGGGAGAGGTGATGGCTGAGGGACGAATATAGGGCAGAAAGGAGAGAGGCCGAGCGGTCTGCTCGAGCCAGTGGTTCTTGGTGTGAGTGAGTCCTGTCAACCAGTCTGAGCTGGCTAGCATATCAATGGTATATTAATAACAAGTATTCTCCACACCACTCGCCTATTAGAATGCATTAAGACAAATAGCACTAAGCACACATATTACAGCAGTCACATAGCTTAATTTGGCATATACGTTTACTATAATCCCGTTCTCTTGTGCTAGCTGTCCCAGAACACCTTGCATTAGCTGAAGTAAGCTTTGGCTTAAGTAGACAGGAAAGCGTCAGGATCAGGACACATGATTGTTTTACCATAGCGAGAGGAAGGGAGTTATTCTCACAGCACAGCACTGGACCATCCCCAAGGAAAAGGACAAGGTGCACACATCACAGAGCCCATCCCCTGGACTGCCCCCATCACCATATTCCCCGTCTGCAAGGATCCTTCGGTGGCCTCTCTGGGTGCTCCCCTGCCCTGCCCCAAGCTGTGGTTTACCTGGTGCAGAGGCAGAAGGAGAGGCCGTCCTGCCACGGGCGTCCCAGTGCACAGGGGCCGCAGCTGACACTTACCATCCTCGTCCGTCTGGAATATCATCTCCTTCCCTTCCTTGCGCCCCTCGGGGTTGGAGAGGATGAGCTTCACATGGACATTCTTGTAGGGCAGCAGGTTCTTGATGGTGTAGTGGTGGACGTTGTGCTCCATCTTCATGCACTCCCGGAAGGTCTGGTTGTGGCTGGTGCCCACGAAGTAGCGGTAGCAGAGTGAGACCATGTAGGTATGGCAGCGTGTCAGGTTGTAGCCCAGCGGCTCCCACTGCAGCGTCAGCTGCCTGGACTGGATCTCAGAGAAGGCCAGGCCCTTGGGGGCCCTCATGGGCTCTGGCAGGGAGGGGGAGAGAGAGAGAGAGGCGTGACACAAGGAAAACCATCCACCAGGAAGGGTAATGGGGCTAAATCTGGGGCAGGACCCAAAGGAAATTAATTTGGTGAACCTCAGCTTTGATCCTAGTGAAAGCAGGTCCACGGTTGCTCAGGAACACCCAAGTCTAGCAAAGCAGAGGGCTCTGCAGGACCACCATGGAGCCTGGATTCTCATTTACACTAAGGCCCCTTTACACCGCACTGGGCAGCATAAAGGAGACAAAGTAGGTGTAAATGTAACTTACACCCAATTTAAGGTCTCTTTACACTGCCACAGTGATGTAAAGGGCCTTAGTGTAAATGAGAATCAGGCCCTAGATGCATAGCTAAAAGAGATTAGATTGATACATTTTCAGAAAGAAAGCAAGAAAGAAAGACCTTGTGTGACTTTGGGCACATCACTTCACCTCTGAGTTTCCCCATCGGACATGTGGGGATGCTCATCCTCCCCGGTCCTGAGTCTTTGCCATCCCCTCACCTTGAATTCCTCCAATGGAGGGTGCCCAAGAAAGGCAGCTAAGCAGCCACTGGCTGCTCTGGCATTTCCGTACCAGAAGCAGAAGTGCCAAAATACCAGCAGCCAGACTGTTCTCTTTGGGCCTGATTCTCCACTGCACCCTGTGCTATCACTTACACCAGTGCAAAGAGAGCTTAACAAGCTGCAGGATCAGACCATTCACACACTCTGCTCACCCTGTGCTGGTGTAATGGCTGCACAGGGGGAAGGAGAATCAGGACCAGGATGCAGCTTGCAGACCGTATGGAAGTTCGCTTAAGAGAACCAGTTCCCACTAGAGAACCCCAGGGCAACCTTCCAGACTGGAGAGAGCCAGGTGAGGCTAAACATCAACTTCCCAGCCCAACTTCCCAGACCCCAAAGCCCTCTGCAGGTCATCCATCAATGAACGCGTTCCCTGGGCCATATTATAGCAGGCATCTCAAGGGGGTTCACCATCTCCTACAGACTCAGTCATCAAGGAGGACCATTTGACCATGTACCACGCAATCCCATTTGCAGAGAGGATGAACCCTGGGGGGCATGATGTCTTCCTCCTCCCCTTTTCTGGGGCTATGGTCCCCTGAAGATATTCCACCCTGGCACCTGGGGGCTGTGTTCTTCCAGGAGGTCTACACCCGTCCCAGGGACTCACTGCACGTGGCCCGGGGTGGGGAACGGAATTGATTAACCATGCACAGCACACAGACAGGGCTTTCCAGGCAGGCCCCAACCAATACCCGTAATAGGCCTGTTTGACCAGGGCCCTCACCTTTCCATCAGGCTGGTGTCAGGCTCTCGAAAGGCCATAGACTGAGCAGAGTCATTGGGGAGAAGTTTAACCCGTTCTCACAATTGGCATCAGTAGCAGATGTCTGATTTAATGAGGAGCCAAGCTCCTTTGCCAACAGCAAGCACACAGGTTCTTTATCCTAGCGGCGTAGAAACCCCCCCTGAACCACCCCCTCCCCACACACACAGAAGCTCGGAAAGAGTTAATGCAGGACTGAGGGGGACTGAGAGCCAGGCTGCATTAGAGTGGAAGACCAGTTGGGGAGGAGCTGGGTGGTGATTATAAAGGCAGGAGGTTTAGTGCAGAAGGGGGCTGTGGGGAGAGAGGCTGCACTCACTCTGGGATTGCAGAGGAAGAAGGACAGCAAGGCCTGGGCTCCTCACCTGAATAGGGGAGGCTGGCAAGCAGCCAGGAGTGGCACAGAACAGCACTGGTGGGAGATCCTGGCAAACTGGCAGGGATTGGACCTCTATAGAGCAAGTTCTGAGAGGCATTTAAGTGAGAGGGACGTAAGATCAACCCCACGGAGGGTGGAATGAGGTTGTTCTTTATACCTGTATGCTGGGATGTTGTCAGGGGAGGGCCCTGAGAGTCCTGGCCCCTAAACAAGGGAGAACCTAGAGAGGCTGCGGTGGAGAAGGCCTGGAAAGGCTGGATAGGAAGAAAGCCCAGGGAAACAGCAGCAGGGAGTGGGACTGAGCAGACCTTGGCTGCTGGTTCCTGGGCCAGAATCCAACTTAGAGGGAGGGCCCGGGTTCCCCTACCGGTCACCTGTATGGTGGTGTGAGGCTAGAGAAGGGACAGGGACAACAGAGAACCCTGAGAGGGGATGTGTGGACCACAGGGCCCAGAGATGGGGCTGAAGACCTTTAGGTGAGGACATTTGGATTGTTGATTTGTTGGCCTCTGCTACTCCCGAAGGGGTGAACTAAATCATGACCTAGCCAGAGGGCCGAGCTGTGGGAAGCGAGACCATCGCAGTGCTGGCGCAACCATCGGCAGGAGGTGCCAGACAGGTAGAGAGCCATTATGCCTTGCCTGGCCACAAGGAGGCACTGCAGCAGTAACTAACTCGCTCCAACTGGCAGGCGAACAGGGACCTGACCTGCTCACTGCAGGCAAGGGACAGCTATTCTGTTACTGCAAAGGGCTTTGGAAGTCCACAGAGGCATCATGTCACAGAGCAAGGGGATTACTGTCCATCTCCATGGACCTGACCCGCTGTCCCTGGAAAGGCTCTCAAGGAAGATTTGGATCTGGCCCTGTACGGTCTAGTTAACCGGCACCTGAAATGCTAACGTAACTGGTTAGTGACACCCAGAACCTAGTGCCTGGGAATCATCTTGACTTTGCTGGGACCGTGCTCAGTGCGGTGAGCCTCACTCGAGATATGACGACTCCTGAGCTGCGTTCTGCAGCTCACTCCACCAGGACGCAGGGTGACTTGCCGACGTGTCTCAATGAGGTTTTCCTACCCGCTATCACCCTGCCATGAAGCCAACGTGCAACACAAACCTCCCAGTGTTGCCCCGAGGAACAGGCTCAGCCTGGCAGACCAGCTCACGCATGGGGCGTTTGTTGCAAAGTGGATATTTCAGGCCACTCGTTTGGTTCTGAATTTACGGCCGAAACAAGGGCATGGCTGTGCCAGCTGTAGGAGCTGCATACCAAGGATGAGTCCGTATGTCTATATAGACAGAGCCAATCCCTTTAAAATCCCACCTGTCCTGCAAAGGAAATCTGAGCCTGCCGGAGGAATTCCGCTGGAGAAATGACTTATTGTACAAAGGCAGGGAGACTTTTAAAGGGCAAGGACTGTACGTAGCCCAGAGAACGAACAACAACTATGTCATCACTGCCGATCCCCCCTCCTCCTGCTCCTGGGGAGAGCTCTAGGTGCCCTCTCCAGCATGAAAGGCAGAGGCAGCTGCACTATCTAAGACCCTCGCAGGAGTGAAAACTCAAGTGTGCATCTCACCCTGCCAGGTGATGCTCATGTATTGACATGTTATCAAGATCATGTTGAATTCTAATCCTGGCCTCTGACGTGCTTGCAACCCCTCCCAACTTGGAGTCACCTGCAAATTTTATAAGCATGCTCTCCACTCCATCATCCAAGTTGTTCATGAAAATACTGAATAGCACCGGACGCAGAACAGACGCCTGCGGGGCCCCACATGCCACGCCCTCCCTCTTTGACAGCGAACTGTTGATGACCTCTCTTTGAGTATGATTTGTCAACGAGTTGCGCTGCCCTCCATAGTACGTAATATGCCCTATTCAGAGGCATAAGCATGAAGGCTGGCATCCAGCTCGCCTCTGGGGATTGAACCGTGGACTCCAAGAGCTAAGAGCATGCACCTCTACAACTTGAACCTACGTCCTGACTGTACTCATATCCTTTGTGGGTCAGGCACAAAGGGGGGATGTAACACACTGAACAGTGAGTGGTATAAACAGGGGAGCCAGGCAATACATTTCTGCAAGCTCTATCCCGAAGATTTAAGTAAAGGGCACAACCTCCTGCAACGTTAATGCAACGTGAAGATTGCAAATTAAGCACTCATGAGTCAGATGAAAAAAATGTAAGGCTGACCCCATAACCTTAACTCTGCCCCTCCGTGCACTCACCCTACAAAACAGCCTTTAATGTGGTGCTCAGGTACTATTCATTCATATTACACACTGGACCCTCGTTAGAATGCGGGATTTGGGATCCACGCTGGGACCGTGTTAACGCGGAGATCGCATTAAAATGAATTGCAATTAAAGTAATTAAATTTGGGATCCATGGCTGTGACCGCGTTATATGCAAATTTGAGCTATATAGACGTGTGTTCTAGCAAGGGTCTGGTGTATTTGATTGTTGCTCTGCTATATTTCACATTTGAGATGCTCTACCTATTCTCCAGCAATTCCTTCTCCCAGTTTTGATGAGCTCTGGCAGCCATGTGAATTAGCACTGGGAGTTTGTGGGGACTCGGGGTTGTGCAGCTGCAGGCGAACACAACCCAAATGAGACGCTGAGGACTCAATTTCCAAACTGGGTGAGGTTTTTGTGTGTTTTCTCTAGAAAAACAACACGAAAAATGTCACCAAAAATTCAATTGTTCCTTGAACTGTTACTGCAAGAAGTTGGAGACTAAGGGCCAGATTCTCATCTAGCCATGCAGAGGGGCCTTAAAGTGAGTGTATAGAGCAGCCCAAATGAGACTCAGGTCTCCAGTTCCATCACTGAAGAGTGGAGACAGAAGGAAAAGTACAACACAGACTTAACTACAGAGCTGCCCCTGATGCCTCCATAATATATCTTCAATGCCACATCTAGGACAAGGACATTGCCTTTGAGGGGTTATTTCTGCAGCAGCTGCCGCATCTTCCCTAACCCGTGAGTTTGCATAAAGAGAATGGCACTGCCCTGCTTCTGAAAGATGTTTGCTCTTGATGTCAGTTACCCTCATTAACAAGGCTTGCTCCCAAGCCAGGCTGAACTCCCAGCCCGGGCGGTGCATTCATCCTATCAAAGCTCTGACACCAAGGTCACCCTAAGGATCTGACTGATTTAAAGGAAGGGTCACCACCACTCTGCGAAGGAACAGGAGAAATTATAACCACCCCCTCAGAGCAGAGCTGCAGGTGAAACAAGCGGAAACCTTTCATCAGGACATTGATATCTGAGTCATCATATCACACTATGCTGCCATGCTGCAAGGGAACAGGACGACAAATCATTGTCCTGTCTCCCAGCAAAATGACAGCGGATTTGCGAGGCTTCATTTATTTATAAGGTGCTTCAAGAGGCTAGCAAAGTGCCAAGTATTGCTATTCCATTGCCATTCACCTCCCAAATAGAGCTCCTTGCCCACCCTCATGGGATTTGCATCCAGTGCCTGAAGTGCTCCTTTCTCCTGCTGAAGAGTATATCCTTTGCCCATTGCAACACAGCTAGGAGTCACCAGATGGCACAAATACAGATACCAGCGCTATCTAATTGAATGCAGATCTCGGAGGAATGCTTGCTGTCAGTCATGGTGCGGTTCTTTTAAAAGCTATGGGTATCACCAGTAAACTTTGCTCTTTCTGCCTTCATTTCTCTCTGGCTGAAACATTCCTATATGCAGAGCACAAAAAGAGGAAGTTACTGATCATATAGCAGCTGGAGGGTCTTTGAGATGTGTGGTCCCGATCTGTATTCCACTGTTGGTATGCATGTGCTCCATGCACCCGGAGTCAGAGAACTCTTGCAAGCAATGTCCATTGGTCTGCACATGCGCCATTGCCATGTTTCTAACTGAGGGAATAAAGGAGGAGCAGATCGACTGCCTCTCCAGTTCCTTCTCTACTGCAAATCCTAAAGATCCAAAGCAGAGGGGAAGGAGAGTGAATAGTAGAATACAGACGGGGGCAAACACCTCAAAGAACCTCCACTAACTATAAAGTAAGTAACTTTCTCTTCTTCTTGGAGTGCAGGTCCCTGTGTGTATTCCACTGCGGGTGACTGACAAGTCGGGCACAAGAAGGAGGCAGGTGCAAGGATGTAGGCAACCGAGCCATTTGGAGGACTGCTTTCCTAAAGGATGCATCAGAGGAGGAGTTCTGCACTAGAGCACGACGTCTCATAAGCCTGTGGAGGGAAGTCCACATAGTTACTCTGCAAATGTTAGGGAAAGGCACTTTCTCAAGCGATGCCAATGAAGTTGCTTGTGCTATTGTAGAATGAGCCCCTTATGCCGTGATGGGGAGGAAGATGGCGACAATTGGTAGAGCAGGATACAGTCCGAGATCCATTTAGAGATTCTCTGGGAGGATCTAGCTTGACCTCGGACTCATTCTTCTATAACAAGAAACAGTCTTGGTGAATTTCTGATTGGCCGTGGCCTTTGCACGTAGGAGGAGAGAGCGCGTCGCACGTCAAACGAATGCAGTCTTCTCTCCTCCTCAGATGCATGCCGTTTCGGGAAAAACACAGGCAAGTGGATTGACTGGTTTATGTGCAATTCCAAAACGACTTTGGGGGTGAATTTCAGATGAAGTCATAAAGAGACCTGAGTGTATGGCAGAGCCACCACTAGAACTCCGAGCTCCCCCACCCTTCTGGCTGAAGTGATGGCCACAGAGAATGCAACTTTGAGATACCCAACACGTAGCTAATGGCTCGAAAGGAGGCTTAGAGAGTGTTGAAAGGACAAGATTGAAGTCCCAGTGATGAATATTTCCTTACTGGTGGGAAGGTTTTGATTAGGCCCTTCAAGAATCTGTTAGTCAACAGGTGAGTGAAAATTGAACAACCGTCTGATGGTAGACGGCACACGCTGATTGCTGCCAGGCGAACTCATATGGAACTGAGGCAAAACCCAGCCATTCTGAGAGAACGAAACATGTTGTTCAGAAACATGCCTGAAAGCCAGGCATGATAGGTGGAATTGGACAAATGTGGTAACATAAGTGCATGAAGCCCCATGCCCCAGGAGAGAGAAAAACAAGTTCTGACAGGAGCTTGAGGGTGGCACATAACCTGGTCTAACAGGATGTCATGGTGTGAAACCTGTCCCTTGGTAGACAAGCTCTCACTGTGACTGAATCAAGGTTTGCCCCTATGAAGTCTATGGTCTGCATCGGAATGAGGATAGATGTTTCCAGGTTCACATGGACTCCTAGATAGTAAAGTAGTTGGAGCATTAAATGAAGTCAACTCGTAGGCTTCTTGATGTGTCCTGGCAATGAGAAGCCAGTCATCAAAATAGGGGAAGTAAGCGCCCTTCATATCAAGAGATGGAAACTAAATGTCCTTTGGGATGGGATGGGATGGGATCACTGATGCCAGAGTGACCACGTGACATTTTAGCTTGAGAATAAAGCCGTTGAGATTGCAGAGATGAGGACAGGTCTCCAACCTCTAAGTGAGTAAAATCCCTTCCCCTGGTGTTGTAGAGGTACCCACTCTATTGCCCCTGGCTGGAGCAGGGATTCCACTTCCTGCTGGAGAATCCCCTTGTGAGAATGGTCCCTGAAAAGGGACAGGGATGAGGCTTTGGGAGGAGGTAGGGAAGTAAACTCAACCTCATAGCTGGACTGGATAATATCTAATACTCACTTGTCCACTCCAGTTGTGGAAGTATAGTGCTAAACGACCCCTGAAGGACATGAGGGCATCGGGTAGCAGTGGCATCACTAATTGTGTGCAGCTCTTGAATTCCTGTCAAAGATATCCCTTAGCCGGGGGAAGGGCTGAGATGGTGCTGTAGATATGGGAGGGAAACAAAACTTCTCTACCATTTGTCTTTTGCAAGGAGGGTCGTAAGAACGCTGGCAATAAAACCGTTGAGTCGCAGGTCTCGGTAAGTAAGTCTGTCTGGGATATTTCCTCTTTGGGGCAGGTGTATATATTCCCAGGGTGTGGAGGGTGGCCCTGGAGTCCTTTATAGTATGTGAGGACTCATCTGTTGTCTCACTGAAAAGGTGGGCCTCATCGAAGGGCAAGTCCTCCACGGTGTTCTGGACCTCCCTGGGAAATCCCAAAGTGTGGAGCCATGACTCAGGCACCTCACAATGGCCACCTTTGACCTAGATGTGTCTGCTACATCGACCACTGACTGAAGTGTGGTTCTGGCCACCAGCTCACCCTCGCTGAAAGTAAGCTCCATCTTGTTGTGGTGCATTGTCTTCCAAGTCTGTGAATTTGCAATAGTTCAGACTGTCGTAGTTAGCCAACAGCACTTGATAGTTCGCTATATGAAATTGAAGGCTCGTAGATGTGAAGACCTTTCTTCCCAACAAGCTTAGCTTCCTTGCCAGAAGGAGTGGATTTGGGATGTTGCCGTCCAGATCTCTCCATGGCAAGCTGGACAACCAGAGAGTATGGTGCAGGGTAGGAAAAGAGAAATTTCACTCCCTTGGCTGGAACAAAATAGCATTTCTCTGCCCTCTTGGGGTTAGGGGGACATATGGCTGCAGTATGCCAGACTGCTCAAGCAGATTCCAGGGTAGCTTCATTAACTGGAAGTGCTATTTGACTGGACCTGATGGTTTCCAAGATATCCAGGAGTTTGCACTGAGAGTCCTGGACCTCCTCTAGGGAGATCTGGACTTCCTCTGCCACCCCGCACAATAAATCTTGAAATTGTTTATTGTTGTCCAGAGGGGATGGACACGTTGCAGTGACTGCTTCACCAGGAGATGAAGACGACAATCTTGTCGGTACCAGTGGAACCGATTTGTCCCGCTTTGTGGGGTCAAGAGGAAGTGCTGGCTGTTTCCTCAGAGGGGAATGGTGGAGTGACTCCCTAGCAGAATGCATAGGCTCTGCATATCTGGTGTACGGGTCCCATGTTCCCCAGGATGGACAATAAGCTGGGTCAGGAAGGAGTTACAGCACTGGGTACCACCTGTCCTGAGGTAAATGTCAAGGTGGAAGTTGGTGCCAGGAGTGTCTGGATCTCCTGTGTGGTCTAGCATTTCTTGGAGGAGGGGTGATTGCTCCTCTGGTGGCTCAGATTCTCCTGAGGAAGAGAAAAAGGAGTCGGGGTCCAGCAGTGGTACTGACGGTTCCGATGGAGGAATGGCGCAAGCTGGTAGATGGAAGAGGGGATAGGCTTCTGTCACAGGTAACATCCCCTGGTTGAGTCAAAATCTCTCTAGTAACAGAAGGCCCCAGTAATGGGGGAAACTGAGTCTCGGGAAGAGCAAAAATGTCCCCCTGGAGTGCAAGGGGTCCGATCCACTCTTGCTGATGGGGTTGGAGGCGTAGGCTGTGTGTGGCTGGTGTGTGAGACAGTGACAGTACCACCAGTGGCTGAAGCTCTAACTGTTGGAACCGACGGACCCCACCTTTTTGGCCAGGATGGTGTTGGTGGAATTGGTGTTGCTGGTACAGAGTCTGGTACCAACAAAGCACTGGCATTATAGGCTTCAGAGTCATGGCCCTGGGATTAAGGACACACTAAGTCCTCAGGAGTTAAATGAGCAGATTCGCTCGATTTAGGCAGAGGTGTGTTAGATGTCTTCGAAGCAGACTTAGAGGGAGACCTGCATGGATTCCCTCGCACCAGAGCCAGACCTCCTGGCGGGAAGCACATGCCATGTTGATTCAGGCTGATGTTCTGGGCAGACCCTTGGCCTGGATCCCACTGGGGCCTCATGGCATCTCCATGGGGTGCTTTCGAAGTCAGAACTCCCACACCTCATGGGTACAGCCAGGGAAAGAGCTAGCTGCAACACATGCCTCCCAGAGACAGTACAAGCAGCGCTGATGGTCGCCTCTAACCAAGAAGAAATGAGGGCAGGACATACAGTTTTTGAAGCCTAGAGTTCTGGGAATAGTCCATTACCCATAACGTGTTTCCCGATGCACGGAATCTGTCTAGCTGCAAAACTCTGCTAAAAACTGTTAAAATTTATTAACTATAAAGAACTATACACAAAATGCAATCTTTGAAATATTTCCAGATCAAAGAAATCAAAGGAGAGCGCTGGACATTGGAGGCTCCGACCCAAGCCATGCGGAAGTGAGAAGGAACTGGAGAAATGGTCCGTCTGCTCTTCCCTTTATGCTCTCAGCTGGATGCACGAGAAGGGCAAGGGCATGTGCACAGATCTATTGTACACTGCTTGCAAGAATTCTCTGAGTCCAAGTGCACGGAGCGCATGCGTACTCAGAGGAATACACATAGAAACAACCCATGCTGCTAAAATATTACACCAATGACAGAGGCAGCAAGTCACAAATCCAAGCCCTGAATCCACCAGGAGTCCTTCCCACCAGGAAGCCTGGGGCAGCTTAGATCCCTCTGCAGGGAAAGTGGAGGGGCTAAGGTAGGACAGCCAGGCGTGCCAATATTCCCAGGATTGTCCTGACATTCCCAGTACAATCCCACTTCCCACAGCCCTGCCACGTGCCCCCACAGATGACTCCCCAGGCTCACACGATAGCATCACACCCATTGCCTGGTGAGCATTCCGCTGGGGCAATGCTGGGTGGGATTTCCTTTGGGGACAGTGCAGGGGGATGTGGACAGCTTGGTGAAAGGGCTCACGGGCAGCTCTGTTAGCCCCCGCACAGTGTAGAAGATGCACCCGCTCTGCCCTGCCCAGGGCTAACCTTCTCCAAAGCTTAGATGTACGACAGGAACATGGCTCCATCTTTTAACCTCCCAGGGCTAACCACTCCCTGATTTGGAGACCCCAACACCTTCTGGTGGTTGGGGTTCATCTGTATAGATCACCCCAGAGCTGAGCCCCATGAGACAGGGATGGAGGAGAGAACTGATGCCCCTGAAATGAGAGCCAATACAATGTGTAACAGCCCTACCTGGGGGAAGAGGGAGGAGCTGGGGACTTAAAGGAGGCATGAAGAGGAAAGCCGAGAGGCCCCTGTGACTCATATCTCACATGGAGAACAAGCTGCCGCTCTGCTGGGCATGAGCCACTCCCAGTGCCCCACCCTTAGCCCTCTCTGCCAGGAGAGCAGCACACAGCGCTGATGGAAAGCCAGGCTTTAAGCTTCAATCTCCTTTTTATTTCAGTGTGTTCAAATGATTGGTGGAAAACAGACAGCCTGGCATCCCCAGGCCAATGTAAGCAGATTCTACGAGTGGTTTAGCTAGAGATCAGCTAACAAGGATGTCTGCTGGCATTAATATTGCTGAATATATCCATACAATTAGTGCCAGCATGGAGCCGCCTGTGCTTACAGTTCCTACTGCAGCTGTATTACACGCAGGCGTTCCTGCTTGAAGAGTGCCAATCATGGCTGGTGGCATGCAGCTGTGTTGGAAATCTCCCATCGCTCCGGGGCTGCCTTAGGTAAAGGACGGGCAAGTGCACTCCACACACCTGCTGGCAATGACTTTCCCAGAAATGACTCTGGGGCAAGCGGGTCTTGGAGGAGCCCATTTTCCACCAGCGGCTTGGGCGAGTGGTTCCATATGCTGCCAAGAAATGGATCGTGCTTAGCACACAAAATGCTTCACAAGAAGGTTGGCGAATTACAGAAGAATTGGTACCTATCGTGTGGGTCATGCTGGCAGCATCCAAGTGGATCCATTACAGCCGGGCTCCCTTGTGTGTCTGATGCGTAGGCCCCATAGCTGGGGGGAGGAGAGACTCCTGCACTATCAAGGCAAGGGGTCAGCTTAAATTTAGAGGCCACTGAGCTGGGGGGCGGGGAATACAAACAATCCTGGGCCATACAC
Source organism: Chelonia mydas (assembly GCF_015237465.2). NCBI lineage: Eukaryota > Metazoa > Chordata > Testudines > Cheloniidae > Chelonia > Chelonia mydas. The sequence goes on along the minus strand of NC_051259.2, from coordinate 12,976,286 downwards.
TGATCAAGGCACTTTGCATCCCCTCAGTGGAGTGAGGGCCGCGCCGCATGCAATGTTAGGTGTCAGCCACCCCCATTCTCCGGCCCAGCCACACAAGAGACATGTGACGCGCTATGAGGGATCTGAGCCATAGCTGTGGTGGATTCTCTATCCCTGGCAACGTTTAAGTGAAGACTGGATGTTTCTCTCCCAGATCTGCTCTAGATCAGTCAGAAATGAATGCAGGGCCAGCCCATGGCCTGTGTTACGCAGGTCAGCCAAGGTGATCACAGTTGACCCTTCTGGCCTTGGTGTCTATGAATCTCTGCCTCTCGTGGTCCGTGACTGACTCCCAGAGAGACGAAGCTAGTGACCCTTGGAAGAGAGGTGACCACGCTCGGTCTGACAATCGTTTGGCCAGAACTCAGGAAGCCAACACTACACCCTACAGATCGAGCAAATCCCTGCCTGACCTCCACTCGCACTCCCTCCTGAACAAAATAACCCACAGCTTCCCCCTCCCCCATGGCACGACCCTGGCTGCCTCCCAGACAGGTCTCAGGGCAGGAAGTGGTGTGACTCTGCTGGGCCGCCTCCTCTGGCCCACTGATGAGGGAGGCTGCCTGTCCTCACATCACAAGAGCTTTCGGCATTGACCAGCGAATGCTATTGTCAAGGCTTGAAGCAGCAGCTGTGGGTGACAGGAAAGCACTGAGCTAGGTGAGAGGCTTTCGGGTCGCACGGGGAGTAGGCTAGCCCAGGTGATCGGCACCTGGGTCTGAGTGCCCGGGCTAGCCTGGCCCAGGTATGAACAGCCCCAGGGTGGGCCCTAGGGACACACACAAGTCAGTGCAGTGGCATCGAGGCCAGTCACACGGGTAGGGCTTTGCAGTGTCCCTGGGTGCCGTGCTCCTCTGTATGTCACCAGGGCTCCCGGGGGCACATCCCACAGTTCTCTGGGCCACCATGAACTGAGCTGTTCTAGGATCCTTTCCCAAGGAATTGTGGGGGAACTTGTCTGCCCGTCCGGGCACACAGGGAATTGTGGGAAGGCACTGGAGGCCTTTCAGCCCTTGAGAAGTTTAGCCTGCATCCACACTGCAAAACAGGCAGGTTATCATCTTGAGTGGAAACAGAGCCCAGGATATAGCCTATAGCCCAGGACGGGCCAGCTAGCCCAGGCTGAAAGCACCATTAACCTCAGTGAGAGGGGTTTGTGTGTGGACAGCAGGGGGGCTACAGGGCAACACCCAAGTGCGAACCTGCTGGGCTAACTCTGCAGTGAAGACAGACTGTTAGAGAGGGTGGATGGGCAACTTCCCCTCTGTTCCCAACCTGCTCACCTGTGCTGAGCCCCACAACCACACTCTTATCCGCCTACCCAGTCACTAACCACCTAGGGCCGGGAGGGAATTTCCCCGGTGGGCAGGTTATTCCATAACTGTCTCTGGTGGGGTTTATTCCATCTGCCTCTGAAGCATGTCCTCCAGGGCTGCTGCAAGTGCCTAGCTGGAGCCTGCTCTGACCAAGTGGGGCATCTCTAAAGCTGCCTTGGATACATCTGAGTCCTCTAGGCGGCTTTGAAAGTCCCAGCTGTAATGGTGATTATTCCATAGACCCAAAAAAAAAGGAAAAAAAAGTACCAGGACCCTGGCCAGAAAGAGAAGGAAAGAAGTCATGACCCACCAGGAAGCCAGGCCATGACCCCCCAAGCTGAGAACTCATGAAGCAGGGTTTTCCATGTGTGGCCTACATTACCAAGGTGCACCTCTGTGTCCCCCGCTAGTGGCTGGCCCACAAAAGAGGTAGATGAGTCACCTACAGCTAGCAGATGTAATCCTTTATCTCCAGCTCTTGATTTCAGAGATCCCAGATTCAAGGCCTGCTGATGGGCCTTGTCACAGTTGGGGATTTTCTGAACCTCTGTATCATAGGGTGACCAGCCCTTTACAGGGTGACGGGTTAAGCCCCACACACTTCGCTTGCCTCCCCAGGTGGAGAAAATGATCAACGTTGCATGCCACGCGGGACATGTGAATTAGGCCTTAGAATCATAGAATATTAGGTTTGGAAGAGACCTCAGGAGGTCTTCTGGGGCGGAGATAAGACAGAAGCCCCTGGAGAGTCGGAGTGAAGGGAAAACTCCAGTAGAAGGCTGGGAGTTGCTGCGGGAGCCTCCAATGAGCCCAGGAGGGGCTGAGGAGAGAAGACGGACCCTCAGGGAGGAGGGGCTGGGGCCAGCCTGAGACCGGCATGGAAGACTTGGGGTTTGGGCCTATTTTGGACTTGGCTGTTCTGCAAGGGGCAGACATTTCCTTTAATGACTTAGCCAGAGGCCAACCCACCGCAGCAATCAAACCAGGTTGGGAGAGGGGAAACTGAGGCAGTAGCTAGCTTGCACCCAGACGGAGTAGGCAGTTCAAGGTGTGATTAGAGTTTGGGGTGAAGGTCAGTGTCAGTTCTTACATCTTCCAGGTGCACTCACCTGAGGTACATAACATCAGCGAACCGTTTTTTTTGGGGCCTGAAGTCAGCAGCAATGGAGCCTCCTTCACAACCCCCCCACCCCGTCCGCATGGAGACATGACAAGGACGCCTACAGCATCGCTTTGTAAATAACATTCAGGATCTGCCAGCTCAAAAACAAGCTCATTCCCAGAAAGGTTAAGTGCTCCCATTACTTCCCCAGCACAGGGAGCCCGAGCGTTCTTGTGTGTTTAATTTATAGGCTCCAGTTCACCTCAACCGACAGAGGGCGGAGGTGTGGGGGGAAATGGAAGAAATCCGGAGAACGCAGTCCGTGCCTTCCTCATCCTCAGCCAGCAAACACTTCCCAACAAACGGCTGCTACAGATCATCTCGTAAAAGCAGCTGTTTCAAGGGGACCAGACATGCAACAGTCGTGTTCCTCCTCAATGACAGCGTGATCCCGTTGACTTTGTTCAGTTACTGAGCAGTTAAATCCCCAGCACACCAAGGAAGTCTGTTGCCATGGAGTGTCTGAAACGCCAGCACTGGAACACCTCCTGTCCTCTGTGACCTCATGCAACCCATTGTCAAGGCAACCAACATGGGGGAGGTCTTTAAAACAAGGGCCACCTCCTTCTGAATGCTCCCATGGGGCAGAAGAATTTTTCCCCTCGTGGTTTGTGAAACCCAGGGGGGGATGGATTTTGGAGCCACCACCTGGCAGAACTCATGCTGTTGAAGGGGTATCACTTGTGACATCATCTGTATGTGGGAAGCTAAAGTAGGTCCAGGACTTGCAATGCTGGGTCACACCACTGCTCCATATGCTCCAATATCCTGCCTCTGGCAGCAACCCATAACTGATGTTGCAGAGCAAAGCAAAAGAAAGCAGCCCACCTGAGAGTCAAAAGACCTTGGGGTTATTCCCAGCTCTGCCACTGACTCACTGCATAGCCTTGGTCATGTCACTCAACTTGTTAGTGCTCCTGTTTATCCTATCTGTGAAAGAATGAGCTGCATAATCAGAGATGGGCCAAAGCAGAAGGACGGCGCTACTGAAGAGTACAGTTCATTATTTCTCAGCAGGCACAGTACGCAGTGTTGTCGTCAGTCACACAGTTAGGCAGTCCGTTCCAACACGCAGCCACCGGGGCCGTTCCGAAATACAGCCAACCAGATTTTCTCCTGCTTTAAAATGGGATTAGCCATCAGGGCAAATATTTTACTTAATTTGTAAGCAAATATTATAAAACCAGCAGTCTGCTTAAAACCAAGCACAGGAGAATGAAGGGCAGCTTCCCCCACATATCTGGCCTGGAAGTCAGAGAAACTGGAACATTGCCTCTGGGCAAGGGAGTCGCCCACCCTCATTTTTACACAGCTGACACCTGTGCAGCTGATCTTCCTCCTGCAAGCTAGACTGAAAGGACTGGGGAGTGTCCCCACTTGCATCTTCATGGTCCACCCCCCATCGTCAGGTCAACCATGGCACAGGGACACCCCGATGCCTGCACCAGTGGTACCGTTTCAAAAACAAGCCCAGGTTTCCCCCCAGGGCTGTGTCTGAGAGGCAAGGCCAACCTTCCTCTCCGACGGGCTGCAGGGACTTTGGGGAGCTTCTGATCCAAGTCGGGGTCAGAACATCGTAGCTCAGGCCCATCCCTGATCTGGAGGCTTATCCAACACTTCCGAGTGTCACTCATCTCTAGGGAGCGAAGCTAGACACAGATTCTGCTTCCCGTTATAGGGAGCTCACCGATCCACACTGCCTCTGTATCAAGTGTCATACTGGCAGCTGCAGAGTGCTGTTCTTACTAACCCACTGACGACCAGTGCTCCTGGGTCTGGATCAGCACTGTACATTTGCTGTGCTTTAAGCAATGCACCCCACCAGCCTTTAATGAGTCTGATTGGAGTGCAGGCTTCGTTAGCAAGCCCTCTCCCGACACGTTTGTTTGCTAGGTCTGCTGAGCTACCAGCCAGGCAAGCGAGCTCCCTGTATTTGATCTTGGATCAAGGAGACGGAGAGGTCAGGGCTGGGGGACTGTTTGCTAATGAAGTCTGGGCCTCTGCCAGGCGAGGTGGAGGAAATCCCAGCCTGGATGCTGGTGCTGCCCTGGAACGAATTCAGGCTGTTCCCCTGCTGCTACAATCCAGCTAATTGTGCCCCAGTCTCCGAGGGACTGGAGTCACACTAGGGCATTCCGCTCCTCCAGGGACAACCCAGCCAACCCTCATGAAAGGCTCGCAGTGAAGGAACAATAGAGCGGAGCGAATGCTGCAGGATGCTGTTGCTCAAAAGTCAATTAGCGGCAAATCTGTGGCAGCTGAAGGCAGCTGCCCTTTGAAGTTCTGCGAGCACACGCAGCCAATGGCTCCTGGACTTGCACTGCCACTGCCTGGAGGGCGCTGTGCAGTCTGGAGCTTGAGGAGGCAATGGCCTCGGGAAGCATCTGCTGACACAGCCTGTGGGTCACAGTGATTTCAAGGGACCCTTTAGGGTTGCCAACTTTGTACTATATAAAAACCAGACACTCCAGGGGCCCTTGTCCCTGTCCCCCCGCAGGCCCCACTCCTGCCCCGCCCCTTCTTCCAGGCCTCACCTCTGCCCTGCCTCTTCCCCCAAGGAGCTGCCCCTTCCGCCTGAGCCCCTCCCGCTGTTGCTCACTGCTCTTCCCCTCTCCCCACCCCCCCTGCATGGGTCGGGAGGGACTCACCTGTGGAGCCGGGGCTGGGAGCTGCAGCCACCCAATGCAGGTAGGAGGCGGCCCCAGATGAGTAAGGGCTGGCACGGGTGATGACTCAGCACCTCCCCGCCTCTCCCGCCTGCAGTAACCAGACATTGGGTGTCCAGTCGGTAGATCTGACCTGACATCATCAGGTCCCCTTTTTGACCGGACTCTCCAGTCGAAAACCGGACAGCTGGCCACCCCCATGTGATGGAACATGTTTCCACAGGGTCAGAGTCCAGGTCAGCTAGAAGCCGTCACTTGAGGAAGGATGGGCTTGTGCTTAAAGCACCACTCTACAACTCAGGTGCTCTGGGCTAGCTCTGCCACTGACTTCCTGCATCTGACTCTTGGCAAGTCACTTACTCTCTCCATACAGTGGGGTGTTAGTACTTTCCTACGGCAGAGGAGGGGTGAGAGGTCCTCACAGGCTGTGATGATGGGGCTATATTAGCACCATCTAGCAAGTGTTCATTGCTATTTGCTGTGCACCGGCCATGTACATCAGCCACATGGTGTCTAAGGATGGGATCCTGTTCCACATCTCCACCCCGAGAGGCGCTGGGTGACCCAGCTCCTATGGAAGTCAGTGAAGCTGTGCTTTATCCGCAAGACCTCATTTTCTTGGAGCTGGAAAGATTGCTAGAGACTTTTCTCGGGCTCCTTTCCTTTGGGTCCCCAACAGAAAGAACGTGGAAGCGGGTCGGTCTCACAGGATGAAGGCACCCAAATGTTGCCAGACCTCAGAAAAGCTCCCAATTCCCTTGGGATTCTTGTTAGCCCATCTCCCCTCACCCACCAGTATGGTCCTATCTCAGCCTGCAAGCTCTTCGGGGCGACGATGCTCATTTGGTATGTGCTAGCGCAGTGGGGCCACAAGCTAGCTGAACCCCTCTGTGCTTCCTTTGTCCCCTGCTCAGCCCAGAAAGCCACCCCAGCTCCAGCGCTTTGCTGCGCCTTCTTCGCTCACACAAGGTGCTCCCCTGCCTTTTAACCCACTCGTCACCTCCACAACTGCTCTTCCAACCTGCCTCTAAGAAACGGCTGCTCTGGAGCTGAGTTATGGTGGGTGCGAAACCTCATTGTTCTGGGCTGTTATTAATCCTCCCGCTGCCAGCAAGCTCTGACTGTTGCTTTACCCAGTTGCTGAAGCAACAATCATTTTTCAGTTTATTGCTTCCCCTGTCAGTGTATTAAAGAGTAAATCCAGAGCCAGCTCCCGCGCCAGGAGGGTTTTCTTTGGGGTTCTTTGATTTTCTTTCGGCCTGGGTTGACGGTTAATATCTGTCTGATTGCCAGCTGATAAAGCCATAACAAGAGCTGCAAAGACTTCACTGTAGGAAATAGTCAAGGACATAGGGCCCTTTGCCACAACTTTTCAGCTTTAACAAACACAGGCGGTTAAGTGGATTGCCTGAGGTCACTTAAGGAGTCAGTGGTAAAGCTGGGAAACAAACCCAGGAGTCCTGAACTCCCCATCCCCAGCTCTAACTACTAGACCCCAATCCCTTCTTAGAGCTGGGAACCCAGGAGTCCTGACCCCCAGTCTCCTGCTCTAACTATTAGACCCCACTCCCTTCTTAGAGCTAGCAATGAAACCCAGGAGTCCTGCTCTTCCATGTCCTTCTGTAATCACTGGACCACATCCTTGTTCCTAGGCTTTGTGTGAAGTAAAAAGCAGGGCCCCATCCTGCCACTCTACCCCCAACATGGACACTCATTCCAGTATAAGAGGGGCCTTTTTCCAGTTGAGCTTATGCCGCTTTGGAAGTGGTTTAAACTTACTGGAATAAGCCTGGCCGCAAGGGGAGTTACCCTGGTGTAACTTCAGTGGTTTAACTACCCTAGTATAATTCTACCAGTGTAGACAAGCCCCAAAATACCAATGGCTAGCGGTACTGGGGGCAGTTCAGGAAAAGCACAATGTCCAGAGACCGCCACCATGACAGAAAATATCATGACCAGGTTTTACACTGCACCCAATGGATATCCATGCAGATCCTTGTCAATCAAGGACCAGCCAATAGCCTGGGGCCTCCCGCGTTAAGGAGTGTGCCTACCTGCGCATTTGGTCCTGCTTATGAGGGGTGGCCCCGGCTTGCCAGTCCCTCCGTCCCCCGGCCGCGTGAGCAGCACGCTGATCTCATACTCCGTATCGGGATCCAGGTGCCACAGCTTGTAGGTCTGCATGTTGACGGCGTGGACCTCCGACCAGGGCCCCGAGGTCATGCGGTACTCGATCTCCTTGCGCACAATGGGGCCGTCGCCGATGATGGAGTTGGTGTTGAGCTGGATGATCAAGTAGGTGGAACCCGCTCGGAGCAGCTGGGGGGGAGCAATGGGCGTGGGGGGCTCTGGAGAAAGACAAAGGGAGGGGTATGAATGGAACGTTCCCCTTCTGCTTCACCGGTGCTTGTACCCTGGGGAGCTATTGTCTTTCCATCAACCCCACTGCACAGCTTGTGGTTTAAAGTACTGTGCTAGGACTCGAGAAATCCAAGTGCAGTTCTCTGATCTACCACTAACTCCCTGTGTGTGTGTCCTTGATACAACCTGTTAGCCTCGCCGTGCCTCCGTACCCCATTTGTAATCAGGGGATAATAATCATTTCTCCCACCCTTAGCCTGTCTCGTCTATTCAGACTGGACGCTCTTTGGACCAAGTGTGTACAGCCCCGAGTACAACGGGGAGCTGATCTCTAGGTGCCGCTGGAACACAAAGAGGGACTAAATTAACATTCAGACTTTCTTCTTCGCCATTTAGCTAAAAAGACCCTGGCATAAGAAGGATGCTGGCTCCCATTTGGTTCTAAGAGCAGCCGCTCTGCCTTCACTCCTTGTAAACAAGAGCAGAACCCAGCCCACTGCTAGCAATCCTGATGGCTGCAAATTTCTCCTCCTAGGCAAGTCTACTGTGTCATCGTCTTTGGTGTGTGGCAGCAGCGTAAGTGGGATCAGGGGGATTTATACTGCTGGAACTGCAAGCACGCTTCGATCCCGAACACAGCAGAACTCTTTAGAATTCACACCTACAAATAAAGCACTCACGACAAATTCACACCTACAAATAAAGCAGCATAAGCGCACGCGCACACACACACACTCTCCTCCGAGGTTTAACAGCACAGGCGGCAGCAAGGTCTCATGTGACCAGAACATCATTGTGTTTTTTACAGACTATGCTTCCAAGCAGTTGCCACGGTGCTGTGAAACTCTTTGTCATCGATAATTAACGCTTCGCCAGAGCCGTCAAAATAAATGAACACAGTACATTTGGCGGATGCAGTCTTCTGCCTCCTTTTTAATTGTCTGCGTTCGCTGACTCTCAAAAGCAGGTCAGTGAGAATGAGTGAGGTCCCACTGTGCTAAGCAAAAAACTCCTTCCTCCCACTGGGTATTGAGAGATGGCACAATTAGCCTGTGGAACTTATTGCTACTACATAGCATTGAGGCAGGGTTTTAAAAGGGACTGGACCTGTATCCAGATGGCAAGGCGATCCAGTTATAATAATTAGGGGTCTATCGAAGTCACAGCCATGAAAATCGCATCAAGGACAGTGAAATATGGTCTCCCCCATTAAATATGGTCTCCAGCCACCCCGCTCTGAAGGCAGAGTGGAGAATGGCGTGGTGTTGCCACCCTTACTTCTGTGCTGCTGCTGGCGGCAGCGCTGCCTTCAGAGCTGGGTGCCCAGGCAGCAGCTGCTGCTCTCCCGCCACCAGCTTCAGGCAACGCCAGCAGCAGTGGAGAAGTAAGGATGGCAACACCACGACCCCCCTACAACAAGCTTACAAGCCCCTTTTGGGTCTGGGCCCCCAGCTTGAGAAACTCTGCAGAGAAATTACAAATTTCACAGGTTGGTCACAGCATACATAGGAAATTTCACAGAAGTGTTACACATCTGCAAAATTTGCTATATATGCCGTGACCAACCTGCAAAAAATGTGTGATTTTTCTGCGATTTAAGAAGACCCCTAATAATAATACAAATTTAACAAATAACTAAGAGTTCATGCTTAAGGGCATAAGCTAACCTCTACTACTAGAGGTTAGGAAAAAAAACTCAGGAAGCAGGTTATCTCACAACGACCTACTTCAGGGTTTCTTGTACCTTCCTCTGTAGCAGCTGCTGCTGGCCGCTGTCAGAGACAGGACACTGGGCTACATGGACCTTGGGCCTGATCCAATCTGGCACTTCCTATGTTCCTAAGTCTTTACATCCCCCTTGATTTGTGTCGAGCTAACAGCACATGATGCAATATGCAAGGCAGCACAGCACTGGAGTGCACTGCTGAACAGCTGCAGTGCTCCACCCCAGAGGCAGACGCATGTCAGTGGTGGGTAGAGAGAAGAGATGCATATAACGTGTTCCAGTGCCCAGTCAAATCGAGGAACGGCTCCTATTGACTTCACTGGGTTCATATAACTCCATCAGGTTAGGATCCTTTAGGATGAAGCACTACTTCACCCTACATCAGTGAGACGCCCTGAGCAAAGGGAATGTCATTCACATAGAATTAGAACACAGTGGACCAGACTCAACCCCCTGAGAAGTTGTCAGCGACACACCTCAGACCAGGTTTCAGAAGTGCCAAGTCCCACTGATTGCCCCTGGATTTGCAGGTGCTCAGCGCCTCTGAAAAGCAGGCCTTGGCCATCTCAGCTTGAGCCCCAGGAAATGGAAAGGCCCAAAATCAGCTGCCACTTTTGAGAATGTTGGCTCGAGTATGTGCCAAGCTGTCCGGGATGAATCCCAGAGAGAAGCAGGCAGGCCGCGTCCACACTACAAACAGATCTTGTTAATTCCCACAGGTTAGCTAACACCATGTCAGACATGATTGTGCCCTGCGTGTAGACGAGGACAGTAATGTGGTGGCCATGGTTAACCCTGGCCGGGGAGCAGAGTGGAGGGTTCACCATAACCAGCTAACACCTTTTAAACATGACTTGGCCTGTCATGTTTAGCATCATGTTAGTTAATGGCCTGAGTTCAAATGACAGGTTTGTAACATGCTTTGAGTTCTACCGCTCAAGGCCCCTCCTTGAGTGACAGCAAGCGTCACCCTCACCTTTCACAATCAGCTCAGCAAAGTTGGAGACACCGGAGCCCCGCACAGACTGGCTGACGCAGCGGTAAAGATCCTGCTCCCCCTTGGAGACCTCGTCCAGCTGGAAGGTAGCCAGGAACCGTCTATGGCTGATGTGCTTCACTGAGGCGGCTGGGACGACCACTCCATTCTGCCTCTGCTGGCCAGAGAGAGAGTGTTGGGGGGGTCCCCAGACAGCTCATGCTGCTCAGCCCTCCTGTGCTTGCTCCCCACGGCGGCCTAGGCAGGAGGGGTGATCCCCTCTGGGTCTGACAGAGCATCCTGTTTCTCCCTACTGGGTTCTCCCTGAAAGCCTCGCCTGCTGAGCCTCCAGAGCCCTCTCAAGGTTGCTCTCTACACAGCCACAGGGGTCGCTGTGGAGCAGCTCGGGGCATCGCTCCGGGTGGGAGCGCAGTCCCCTCCCCCCACAAGGAATGGCTGGGAATGGCACTGCAGCACCACAAATGCGGAGTCCTGCGGGGGCGCAGGGGGAGGGGCGTGGGTATGGGCCTGGGACTATAACGGCCCACATCTCCCACTCCTACCTGGGGGTCTGGTCCCGACCGCAAAGAGCACTTTGCCTTGGAGAGGGTGGCAGGCTGGGCCTCTGAGAGAGGGCTGGTTACGGGTTGGGGGCTCCCCCTCATCTGTAGTTTTTGATCTTCCGATGGGACTTCCATGGCAAATAGGGGGAGGACCCCCCACCCCATCCCTCACTGTTCATTTCCTTCCCCCTCCCTGTGCTCCAGAGTGGGCCGTACAGCCCTGCCCCTGAGTACAATCCAGCCCGTGGGGCTGAGCCAGTCACAGCCCTCAGTCCAGGGCACCGTGCGGCAATGAGGCGGGGAAGGAGCCGACTCCACCTCAGGGAGTTCCGGGGGGTGCAGGAGAGCCAGCGAAAGGCTCTACGCTGACAGAGCAGCCCCCACCCCCCCATCCCACCACCCCTCAGTTACCTGCATGAGGAACCTCTCCGCCTCCAGCACTTTCCCGGCTGCCACGCACTGGAAGGTGGCATTCTGCCCAGCGTTGACCTCCACGTCGCCCAGGCGGGAGAAATGAGGCACTTTGGCTGCCAGAACAGAGGGGTAAAGAGTCACACGGGGATCCAGGCACTTCGGCTACTGTGCAGCTACCTGCCGGTATCTTCCCTCTCCCCGGCGAGCTCCCCAACGCACCCACGAATCAAGGTGCTGGATCCCAGGAGCACAAAGCCAGACCAGGCTCTGGGTCTGCAGCTGGGATGTGGCTGCTTTCCTGCTCTGGGTTAATGGCTTTACCAGGAGCTGGACCATTTAATAATCATTATTAATTAGCTAAGGGCCTGAAACAAAGAACCCAATATTCAGATCCAAACTCTGTGGCTCCCTCCCCCACCATTTGGATAGGTTAGGAGCAATCAATGCTCATGCTTCAGAACTTCATTTCTTTTGGGGGGCAGGAAGAAATTTTCTCCCATAGCTGCAATGTGGCCCAAATAGCCAAGTGCTTTGTGGGAGGCATTTTCACCTTTCCCCGTAGCATCAGGTATAGATGACCATCAGATGCAGACTGTCGGACTCAATGTAGCGAGGTCTGCAGCCTGGATATACAAATCCCCACTGCTGATATTCTATGGTGCAACCACTCTAGGGTATACAAACCACGTAGCTGGGGAAACTTAAGGCATGGAGGAGATTGCAGGGGACCCTGTGACATCATAAGCTCAGCTGCAAGTTGGGTGCCAGTACAGTCCTGTACCCTTGAAATCCCACCTGCCATGCAGGGGTTTTCCATTGGATCGCACTGATTTCCTGCGGAGCCCTCCCTCCCTGCAGGGACGGCGCCAGGGCTGGGAGAAGCAGGGGGTGAACCCCCCAACCCACACTGGAACTGTCTGGCTTTGCAGAGCCACTATTTAGCAAGGGGGCCCAGGTGCACCTTGCACTCCGTTGCCTCATCCTGTCTGCGAGGTGTTGGCTCCCTTCCCCAGCGGCCAGCCCCAGACAACTTGTCCCTTCTCCCCTCTGGAGCTGTCCCTTTTAAAGGGGACATGTAGGCCTGACGTTTAGCCTGTGTTCTCCCAGGAGAAGGAGCAGAGCTGGGGTTTGTGTCCCATCAATGTAGAGGCTCATCGGGGGGAGATTCAGCCATTCCCCTGCAGTGTCAAGAGTCCCAGCTCAAGGCCTGGGGTCTCCACAGTGAGATAAATATCTCAGCCTTGCTAATCACATCTGCCCCACTGGGCATTCACCCAGCACCCTGCCCAGCATGCATGGGGCTCAGTGCGACCAAGCAGCCCTGCCAGGCACTATTCACTAGGCTGCTCTCCCACCTGGCCTGGCCCTAGCCAGTGCTAGCCAGTGGTTCCCAGTCCCTGAGGGCTCCTGCTTTTCTGACTAGGAGATGGCTGCCCACCCGCCTTGCTGATGAAAGACGCCCACCTCACAACCCCAACCACCATGTCCCTTCCCTCGCAGCAGCTGCTCCTGGAGCATCCCCCTTTGGCCCTGCTCCGACAGCAGGTCGTTAATGCTCGCGGCGCGGCATCCAGTTCACAGAGTCCCGCCGAGTGGCTCATTAGCGGGACACATCATTGGCAGCGTGAGGGCTGGCCCCTGTCAGGAAGGAGGCTGCAGCCAGGGTGCTGCGATACTCACAGCATGGATAATTCAAGAGCAAGATGTCATCCAAGCCAAGGTATCCTCTGCGCTCGCCAGAGATCACCGCCTCAAACAGGACCTGGGGGCAATCAGACACGCGCCTGTCATTGAGGTGATCTGCTGCCCCCAGCCATGGGCAAGGTCACACTGGCACGGGAAGGGCCTGGAGACGAGCAGAGTTGGGCCCAAGCCCCCGAGGGATGCAGCATCTTAATCATGGGCCTGGCCTTATCTTAACAACAGGCTGATCCAAATCCCTGCAGCCGACTGCCCCGAACTCTGGAGCCAGATTTGAATTCTGCAGCCTGGGTCCATGACTTGGTTTGGATCAAACCGTTACCAAAAGGAAACTAGATGATTGTTCGTTTTTAATAGTTCTTCATGTTGGCGCTGCTCCCCACTGCCCCCCGGGCACCTACTGCCATGGGAAGCCAAGGAGCCGAAATACGGGGGGGCTCACTCTCCTGCTACACCCAGCCTGGCTGGCAGCTAGACATGCCAGCCCACTGAGCACAGAGTGCTCCCACGAGCCCCCCCTTCACAGCACTAAGCAGCTCAGACAGACATTACATCAGTGCTTCTCACGACTGGACCTCCGGGGCTTGTGCGGCGGGAAGGAAAGGGGGCACACCTCGCTGGCTGGGCAGCAGCACAGTTTGGGGGCAGGGTTGGGATGGCACAGGAGCTGCAGGCTGGGAATGAGGGGCATTGGCAAGCTAGGCAGAGGGGAGGGGAGCCCAGGACTGGAATAGCCGGTGGGGCTGTGGGTTGGGATGTACTGGCGTGATGAGGGGCCCAGGGCTGGAATAGCCGGTGGGGCTGTGAGTTGGGATTGAGGGGTACCAGCGTGATGGGGGGCCCAGGGCTGGAATAGAAAGGGGGGCTGTGGGTTGGGATTGAGGGGTACCAGAGTGATGGGGGGCCCAGCGCTGGAATAGTAAGGGGGTTGTAGGTCATCAGTGAGGCAGCTGTGAGAGTTTTTCAGGAGTAGGGCCCCTGGGCACCGCCAAGGGCTCAGCATCAAGCCCTGCAATAGCTTGAGTGCGGTGTCCCTTGGCACCCTGCCGGAGGGCTGCGTGGCAGTGAGTTCAAAGGCCTCTCTCTCCTCCAGGGCCCATTCAGCTCAGTTGCTGTCTGCTTAAGTCCCCTCCGGCCCCAAATCACCCTGCTGCCTCTGCAAGACCATCTCCCCACCTCCCGTCGTGAGGGACGCTTCCAACTCACCTGGTACTCGTTGGGCCAAAACATGCTGACCGCCAGCTCAGCCTGGTGCCACTGCCGCCCGTGGGAGCCGGACACGTTCCACACCAGGCTGCCCAGTGCGCCCCCATTCCCCTTCACGTAGACATTGAGGGAGCCGGGGCTGTGGCCGTCCCGGCTGTACATGAAGTAGCTGAACTGGAGGCAGTGGGTGTCATTCTCACTCAGCGTCTGGAAGAGGAGGTGAGCTTTCTGTCCCGGCACATGCTGGGAGGAGTTGACCATCAGGTAGGAACCTGCGAGGAAGAGGCAGGAGAATGAGGAGGGTTTATCGGCTCAGCGGCACCCAGTCGCCCGGGGATCTGTGCGCGTCAGACTCCCTGCCCACGGCTGCCGTAGTCTAGCCCCCTGGCCATTGTGTGCCCTCTGCATGCTGAATCCCCGACCCTCTCTCTTGGACCGCTCCATCCATATCGGGACTCACAGCTGCATGAATCCTGCCATGCCAGCCAGCAATGCTCCAATTGACTGCCTCTGCCCACCTTGAGAGCCAAATCTGTTACCGCTAAGCACTGGGTGTTCTCAGTGCGACGCGACAGCCTTGGCCTGGCCCACTGTCTTGGGGACTGCAAGTCTGGAGATCAGCTCTTCATTTCTTCTTTCATTCTCCCCCCTTACCCCTGGTGCAGCCAGCCAGTTCCCAGCACCCTCTCGCTCCTCCTTCAAAGCCACTTCTACCAGTGGCTTGTTCTCGTCCCCATTCATGTCTCCACCCACGCCTAGGCCCGAAGGGCTCTCCCATGTCCTGTCTTTGTTTGGCATGGCTCTCTTGGTGTATGCAGTCAGGGAGCGTGACTGCAGCTCCAGCTGGCATACCTGAGCTAACTTTAATCGAGCTAGCTCGGGTCCTGGAAGAGTGATGAGCTGGCTACGCAAAGTACAAGGCAATGGTGAATGGGGCCCTAAACCCAGCTACTCCTGCTCCCGGGCAGAGGGGCTGAAGGACGAGCTATGCAGTGCAGGTAAGTGCTATTTTTGCACCTCCCCTCCCATGCAATTGATGAGTTTCCTTTGGCTCCACGGGCTGCTCCTGGCAAATCACTGCTATCGAGCTCTCTGACATCTCCCCGGCTTAACAAGCAGGCAGCTGGCCCGGGAAAGCTGCTCAGGCAGTGACTGATGTTTCGATGCGTTATTAGCTGGGGCGGAGAACCTGTTACACTTGCTCCTTGTTCCCCTGCCCAGCCTCAACATCACCCCGCGGCCACTCAGCCTGCCAGGAGAGATTACAGCCAATGGAAGGAGACTGACCCTCCCATGTCAGGCGGAGGATTAAGGGAACTGCTTGGTGGCTGCTGGTGCCCCAGATACTGGGTGCACAGAGACAGGAAGCATGCAGGACCAGCGGGAAGCATCCCCCTACTGGAGATGCTCCATGTCCAACCTCAGGCCATGCCGGCAAGGGAGCAGTCCATGGCATTGCCCCGCCTCACAAAGACAGGTGCAGAGAGGACAAGGAGGGGAAGGAAAACCCCAGCGCAAGAGCTGCTCCCCACACCATAGGGTCTGTCTACATTGCAATGGGAGGAGTGACTGCAGCATGCGTAGCTGTACCCCTGTTAGCTTTGATCTAGCTAGCTCAGTACCAATAGCAGCCCGTGCTGCTGCCCCTGCTGCCGTGACCTCACTGCTATTGGTACAGGAGCTTGCCAGATCAAAGCTCGCTCGGGGATGGCTACCCGTGCTGCAGCCACACCTCCCACTGCAGTGCAGACAGACCCACAGAAGCAGGGCATGTGCCCATCTCCCCTCCCGGCCCTCTCTGTGCTGCGGCTCCCCCACAGATGAACTGAACTCTCTGACCCAAGCCATAGCTAGAGAGTGGCTGGAGGGCAGGGGGGGAACAGACTTCACAGAGGGTTCAACTGGGACTGGAGCGCAGGAGCCTCAGGATAGGCTCAAATCCCACCTTCGACACTGACTCTCTCTATAGCCTGGGACAAGTTACTTAGCATCCCTGCCTCAGTTTTCCCATCTGTGCTTCTCTACCTCCCAAGGGCAGAGGCGGGATAAACGAATGTCCAAAGGAGATGGAAAGCCCGGCAGTCCTGGTCGTTTAAAACTCCCATCCATCTGGCAGGGCATTCGCACTGGATAACACCCAGTACCTGTAAAAATAAGACACTGCCCTCCTTCCTGCAGGAGAGTGCGTTTCAAAGGGCTGGGTACCCAGCGCAAGAACCTCAGTAACACAGGATGGGAGAGCAGCTCTAAGTGTTGTTATTTAACAGGGGGCTGCCTTATAATGAAAAGACCCCCGGGGTTAGGGCATCACAGGATATAGGGACCTGATTTCTCCCCCTCTGCCTCAACCCCCAGTGTATGATGCCTGTCTCAGAGCACACACATCCCTCGGTGCCAGAAGACTGCTCTGCTCTCTGAGGATGTTCAGATCCATGTGGCAATATGAGCTTCTCAGCCGTGAGTCAGCTTTTGTAGCCAGAAAGCTCTGCCGGGCTGTCCCCTTCCCCTGCCCCATAAGCAGGGGGCTCGCTGGCTCTCCAAAACCCCCACATCACATTGCTTGCTGCGCCACTGGAAGACACTTGGGCATGGTGACCGAGATGAGGGCAGTATGAGAACCTGAACAGAACCAAACCACCCCGCAGTTCCATTGCCGTCACGAGGGTTCCCTCGACACCTTGCTGATTCTTGCTGCCTAACATCTCTAAGATACGGCCTTTCCGATCCATCCGCACAGCTATGACTCTCACCCAGGCCCTCATCATCTTGCGTCTTGATCACTCCAAGAGCCTTCTCTCAGGCCTGGGCAAAGGCAGCCTTGCCCCGATCGGATCCGTTCAGAATGCTGCTCAAAGACCATTTCCTACCACACTGCTTTGACCAGATCATCCCCCTCTTTGCATCCATCCACTGGCTCCCCCTTCTCCATGGCATCAAACACAAGCTGCTTGTATTCACCTTCAAAGCCCTTCACGGCATATCTCCACCCTACCTATCACCTCTCATTCGTAGGGCCCTACCAAATTCACGGCCATGAAAAACATGTCACGGGCTGTGAAATCTGGTGTCCCCCCGTGAAATCTGGTCTTTTGTGTGCTTTTACCCTATACTATACAGATTTCACATCGGAGACCAGCATTTCTCAAATTGGGGGTCCTGACCCAAAAGGGCGTTGCAGGGAGGTCACAGGGTTATTTTAGGGGGGTTGCAGTATTGCCACCCTGACTTCTGCGCCACCTTCAGAGCTGGGTGGCCGGAAAGTGACAGATGCTGGCCGGGTGCCCAGCTCTGAAGGCAGCGCCCTGCCAGCAGCAGCACAGAAGTAAGGGTGGCAATTTCGTAACTTGTCAACCTTACTTCTGCGCTGCCTTCAGAGCTGGGCGGCTGGAGAGTAGCGGCCGCTGGCTAAGGGCTCAGCTCTGCAGGCAGCAGCGCAGAAGTAAGGGTGGCAATCCCGTGCCAGGCCATCCTTACTTCTGCGCTGCTGCTGGCAATGGCTCTGCCTTCAGAGCTGGGCTCCCCGCCAGCAGCTGCGGCTCTCCAGCTGCCCAGCTCTGAAGGCAGCACCGCTGCCAGAAGCAGCACAGAAATAAGGGTGGCAGTACTGCAACTCCCCCCCACACACTCAATAACCTTCAACACACACCCACACACACACACAACTACTTTTGGGGTCAGGACCCCTACAATTACAACGCCATGAAATTTCAAATTTAAATAGCTGAAATAATGAAAATAACTATTTTTAAAATCCTATAACTGTGAAATTGACCAAAATGGACCATGAATTTGGTAGGGCCCTACTCATTTGCTACTGAGCTGCCGATGCTCACCTCTGATGGCCCAGGATGGTAGCCTCCATCATCCACCTGTTAAATGGTCCAATGACCAGCTTCATGCTTTCTCCCCCTCATGCTGGGGAGGAGCGCCCCATAACCATCTGCAAAGCTGCCTTATGCTCCACCTTCCAATCCCTCCTCAAAACTCACCCTGGCTGTGGTGGTTACAAAAAACTTGTCAACAGTTAGGCTGCTGCTGTGCAGAGCCCGCTCCCTGTCATGGAGACTGTGACGTCTTGCTCGGGTCGCCCAGAACTGTGAACCACCATGTCACTGCTCTGCCTCAGCAGAAGTGAGCTTTGCTGCTGCTAAACTCTGTAGCAGCCCTCCACCAGGCCAGCCTGTCTGCTTGGCCAGCAAACTCTGCAGGACTCTGCCTGTCCAAACCTGGTCTTGCAGTTAGCAATCAGTGAACCCCAGCTCCCCAGAGACGTCTCTCTGCAGCGGTCAGTCCCTCTCACTGCACGCTCACAGAAGTTATTAATGACAGGTTTCAGAGTAGCAGCCGTGTTAGTCTGTATCCGCAAAAAGAAAAGGAGGACTTGTGGCAGCTTAGAGACTAACAAATTTATTTGAGCATAAGCTTTCGTGAGCTACAGCTCACTTCATCGGATGCATCCACTGAATGCATCCCATGAAGTGAGCTGTAGCTCACGAAAGCTCATGCTCAAATAAATTTGTTAGTCTCAAAGGTGCCACAAGTCCTCCCTCTCTTTTTGCAGAAGTTATTAAGTTTGCCGCCTGCAAAGGGACACAGAGCCCTCATCAGCCTGCTAGGTTAGCTGCCGACCCACACTTTGCTAGAACAGCATTGAGATGGTTTTGTAATAAAACAAGAATAAGTTTATTAACAATGACCACAGGTTCAAGTGATTTCAAGTGAGGGTGAAAGAGACAGACAGGGTTACAGACACAACACGCTTTCTAGTGACTAAAACTTAACTTCAGCAAGCTACAATCATTGTCTCAGCAGGTTTCTCACCTATAGTCAGTTCTCAGTTCCCCCTGGGCTAAAGGATCCACCTTTCTCAGGTGTCAAGAGCTCTGGCCTCTTGTGTCCCTCAGGTGATGGATGCCCAAATCGCTTTCTGTTTCTGCTTCTATTTCCCAAAGGCCATTTCTCTGTTCCAAGAGCCAGGAAGCCTTCCTGGGGTACGGCCTCGAGCCCCTGATGTGATCATTAAGTGGTCACCACTTGCCAATTTGATGGCTTGTTTCCCTTACATGTAAATGTACTTTCATTGTGTCTGGCCTCCCCTTGCTCAATTTACATTGGAGACAAGTCAAGCAGGTGCAACAACATTCCTCTGTTTAGGGCGGTCTGGGCTAATGCACTGCTTGCCAAACACAAACACACTTCCGGCACACATCTATAACTGTTTATACACCACCCGTACATGCCCCACACAACAATATTAATGACCAGTGTGTTACCAGTCTGCACATGACCCCTTTTAGACACAGATTATGACAACAGTGTGTTGGGGCAACGAGCATGTCAGACCTGATGTGAGTTGTGGTAAGGTGTGCTCTCTGCCAGCTGGCACTGAGGGGCTCCCTGGGTCATAGTGACCAATATTGTCCCATAGGTTCCTGGTTCTCCCCCGTCTGTCTGTCTGTCTCCATCGGTTGTCTCTTATCTTATACTTAGATTGTCAGCTCCTTGGGGCAGGGACTGTGTTCTTGTTCTAGCGGAATGTGGTCCTGGTCTGTGACTAGGGTTCCTAGCTGCTACGGTAACACAGATAATTCATAACAACAACTAGATAATGAACAAAGGGTTAATGCATTAGCTCTGCAATTTTAAAGCCCTGGATTTACAAATTAAGCCCAATTCTGGTCCCTTTACACTACTTGTAAAGGCCAGAAAGGAAACAGAACGGCCCTCCCAGGGAAACACTCCAAGCACGGGGTCAGTGTAAGGCTCCCGGATGCTGCCCCCGCCCCTCACAGACCCAAGCGCAGGGCATGCTGGGGGCAGGTGGGCTGTGTCAGGGCAGGATGGGGGCGTGGCCAGAATTCAATTTTCTTTTTTTTTTCGGGTAGAATTTCAACAAATAACATCCATGTTTACTTGAAAGCATTTTACCTGAATTTTTATCCATTTAAATGTTCGCCATTGCAAGACATAGGGGCAGCCCAGAATGTGGAAACCCCTCGTTCCCCTGGTAATAGCACCAATATCTGGCTCTTTGGTTAGGCTGCCCACCTATCAGGCATGGTCTGCAGCACAGCCTGGCATGAGTGGCAGTCTAAGGGACGCCCCAAGGCTGCTGGACTAGCAGGGCAGCTGCAGCGCAGGGTGGAGTGGCAGGGAGGGGAAATCCGACACAGCATCTGCCGAAGCGGACGCAGACACAGCAGCCTGGCTTCCTCAGGCTGTCATATACACCGCACCTGGGCCTGAACTTTGGCTGAACTTGGACAAATGACAGGAAGCTCGTCATCACCCGGGCGATGGCTGGGTCCTGTCAGCAAGCCACGGCCCTGTAGCTCCCACCCACCTCAGGATCCTTGGACACTGGGGTGGGTTATGGTATGTGGGGGGGAGGGCGCAAGGCTCACGGTATTTGAAGGTCTGGTGGATGCTTGGAGAGGGGGGGTTGATTCCTCTCTTCCCGGGATCTAAACCACAGGGTTGCACACAGGAGTCAGGTGGTCTCGGTCAGCCTACCCTCCCCGCATTGCGAACTGGGAGAGGGTCCCAGCTTGAGTGGGTGGGGGTCTCAGGAGGGAAGGGTCCCCAAGATGGAAAGCTGAGAGCCACTGATCTAAGCTCCTGATCCTCAACCAGTGCAAACGGGTGTAAGGTCCAGGGGCTTCACCTGAGCAGTGCTGATCGACTCCCCTGGGGATCTGGCCCAGGGTTTTGCCCCCAGTGAGCTGCCCAGATTAGAGCACATGAATTTCCAGCTGGAGAGTGGGCTGTGCTGTGTGCTGGGAACAGAAGCATCCTGTGATCTAGGCTGCCACAAATCAGGGTCCCACATGCTGTATATAAACCCACATATTTTTTCCTTAGCATATTCCCCTCCCCTCCCATCTGCTGCCTTTGACCCTATTTTCCACTGGATGCTTTTCCCCTCCAATCCCCCTTGTTCAACTGTCCCCCTTCCCGGAGTCCAGATCCAACAATCTGCCAGGCTCTGTCACCTTTCACACGCCCCATGTTGAGTGGGTTTGGTATTAGGGAAAACCAGCTCCCCAGGCCTAGCCTGACAGGGACCTGGAGCCAGGCTCCTGAGGGGGATGGTGCCAGAGTTGGGGCATGTCACTTATCCCAGATCTGAGGGGTCTTTATCCTTAATGAGCTCCCAAAGGTAGTGTGGTCTTGTGCTCAGAGCAGGGGACTTGGGCTTCATTCCCACCTCTGCCACTGACATGCTGTTGTGATCATGGGGGCAAAGTCACACGGGCCCAGATTCTTACCTAATGCCCAGTGATTTCGGCAGCAGGTGCCCAAAAACCCTGGAGAATCTGGGCCTTGCCCACAGCGTGTCTTGGTTTCCTACTTGCCTTCACAGCCACCAGACTTCTGTGGGAGTGACGCTGGCAGACGAGGTACTAGCTCATGCCAAGGCCCCTAGGCCTCACTGAACACTGTCAAATGCAGAGCTGGAAACCAGCCTGGCTCACCTGCGTGTTAGTATTGCTAAAACAGGGATTAGCTTTATAGAGATGCCTAGTGTTTGGATTTTATGAAATGCTTGTAAATTGTTGCCTGCGTTAATCTCACTTATCAGATCAGTATCCCATGCTCTAAGGTAACCTTGAAGTGTTTGCTCTGGAACTCTAAAAGGGTTTGCTATGAAACTGGAAACCCCGCAGCCAGGAGACACATTATTGAGTGTGAAATCCCAATGTATCACAAAAGCTGTCACCTCCTGCCCAACACAATTCTACAGACATCAGACAAGCCATTGCGGGTCATCAGAGAACAAAAGACTCTGTTGATGGCTCCCCCACACCCATGCAGAGGAGACACGTGGCCGACTGGTCACTCTGAACTCTGGGGGAAGAGACCAGAATGAGCTTTTTATCTCTATACTCATAGGCACCGACTCCCTGGGTGCTCAGTTTGGTGAAAAAAAATAGTGGGTGCTCAGCACCCACCAGCCACCCACCGATCAGCTGTTCGGCGGCGGACCAGAGGCTCGGGTGACCAGATGTCCCACTTTTATAGGGACAGTCCCGATATTTGGGGCTTTTTCTTACATAGGCTCCTATTACCCCCCCACCCCGTCCCGATTTTTCACACTTGCTGTCTGGTCACCCTACCGGAGGCACTTTGGGGAGGGGGCAGAGTTGGGGCGGGAAGAAGCTGAGTGAGGGCAGGGCCTTGGGGAAGGGGTGGAGTGGGGGTGGGGCCTCAGGGTGGAGCGGGAGAGGAGCACCCACCTGGAAAAATGAAAGTCTGTGCCTGTGTCCAGAGGCGCCGACTCCGTGGGTGCTCCAGGGCTGGAGCACCCACGGGGAAAAATTGGTGGGTGCAGAGCACCCACCAGCAGCTCCCCAACCTGCCCCCCCGCCCCAGCTCACCTCCGCCTCCTCCCCTGAGCGGGCCGACACGTCCTGCTTCTCCCCCCCCTCCCCCCGAGCGCTTGCGCCGCAAAACAGCTGTTTCCCACAGCAAGCCTGGGAGGGAGGGGGAACGCGGCGCACTTGGGGAAGAGGTCGAGCCAGGGCAGGGATTTGGGGCGGGATCCAATAGGGGCAGGGAGGGGTGGAGTCAGGCTGGAGGTGGGGCCGGGGGGACCCTGTGTCTTTGCTGTTTGAAATCTGAGGGGCAAAGACTTCTAAACATAAGCAAGAGGTCCTCAGCTGTTCAGCTTGGGTTGGCCCCGAAGGACACTTATTATGCTGCTTATTATAATAATAAGAGCTGCTTATTATAGGAGCTTCGATTACCTTTTAGAACCTAAGGCTGTAACTCGTTTGTGTGTGTGTGTGTGTTTACCTGCTTTTACCATGCCAATAACTCATTTCTTTTTTTAGTTTATAGATCTTTGGTTAGTTCATTAGAGGACTGGGAGGGTCAGACAGCTGGGAAGGGGGCTCTTCTGAGAGGGGGGCATGTGCTGGTGTTGGAGGGTTTGAGAGCCGGCAGGGGGAATGCTCGTGAGGAGGTAACAAGAAAATGTTGCAGGGGGTTGACCAGGCCTCAGAGGTCAGGGGGAGGTGGGGGGGCAGGTGTCTCACCACACCTGCCAGCCACTGAAAGTGCAATACCAACATCTGGAGAGGAAGCTAGAGCCCTGCACTCCAGGATAGGGCAGGCTCGGGTCTGTCCCTGCTAAATCAGGAGGGTTGGATGCAGAGCACTGCTCTGCAATGTGGATAAGGAGGTTCGCCTGGGCTCTTCAGAGGGTTCATTCATCGCTTTCAGCACAGCCTTCCGTCTGCACGCACACACTCTCCAAAGCCCTGGCAGCCACGCAGAGCTGGGGCTAAACGCCAGCTCCAGAAGTCCCAAACCTGAGCAAGCCGGGATGAACCCTGAGCTTCCTTCTCCCAAGCCATGCGCAAGCCCTTCAGCGTCCTCCTCCTCCTGCTGCATGGGCTTCAGTGCTTCCTCCAGGATCCCACTAAAACTGGCCCTGGTAATTGCTTCCATTGCACCAGCGACGCGCTGGCTGTTTTTCTTTAATGCTCACTGCTTGCGCTGCGTCGACACTGCCGTCCCTGGCCAGATTTGAACCATTTAATTTCCATTTCCATCGTCTCGTATCGTTTAACACACAGTCGTTGCTGATTTTAAACTGTGCTCAGCTAGTGAGAGCTTTCATAGGCCGTTAGCTTAACAACCGCAGGTATCTCGGCTTCTGGGGTTTCCGGGATACCCACTCGGCTGCCAGATAACGCTCACCATGCACGGCCCCCTGTGTCCATCCACGACTCTCACAGCCTTGCACAAACGACATATTTACCCCTCCTCCCTCCCCACCCCCCACACTCTCTGGGATGCAATGTTATCCCCATTCACCCTTGCGGGAGCAGAGAAGGAACTAAGTGAGGCAACAGAAGAGCTGCCAGCAGAACCTAGGAGTCTTGGCACCAGCCCCTACACTCAGCTCACAGCTAGGAAGAGAGGCTGGTGCCACTAAAGGATGTAGGGATTGTGATGTTGAGCACAGCAAAGGCTAACCATTAGGTACCTAGAAAACCACTGGAACAACAACGGGCTCCACAAAGGCTGCATTCGGTGCTGAGACTCCCTTGACAATGAATTGGGAGAAGTGCTAGCTTCCTCCGGTTCATGGATTTCACTGGGGCTTAGGCGTGAGACAGGCATCCGGACGGCTAGAGGGAGGGCAGCAGTGCACATGCCCAGAGGCAGAAATTTCGGCACCAGGGGAAACTCTGACAGCAAAAATTCAGGCGCTGAGTGAGTTTAGGCCTCTATGGGGTTAGGTGGCAGCCGAACATGGGTTTTGTAGAGAGCAGCAGCACCTAAATCTGGGGTTTAGGCACCTAAGTATCTTTGTGGGTCTGGGCCAGAATGAAGGATTCTTGATTCCCAGCCTCCTCCAGTCCATAAACAACCCCCATCCCTCCGAGTTAGGAATAAAATCCAGGAGTCCTGGCAGCCAGCCTCTCTGCTCTGTCCCGACTAAATGACACTCAGCTCACACAGGTAGGCACAGAACCATGGAGTCTTGATTCCCAGCCCCCTCCTGCACTAACCCCTAAGCTACACCTCCCAAGTTAGGAACAGAATCCAGTAGTACTGGCCCCTTGCTTTAACCCCCCAGACCATACATGTAGCCATCACACTGCAGCGAAAGCCAGGGGCAGCTGCCAGAGAGCGATAAGGACAGGCACAGAAAGGTGATGCTGACAGGACCGGCCCAGCGGTTAGTGTGCTTCTGAATCGCAGACCTGATCTCCTAGAGTCTCAAGCCGCCAAGGCCGAGGACACAGTAAAATGAAAATGAGATTGTTAATGTTCTTTCCATTTTAATAACACCGGATGCTGTAACTAACCGAGCCAAGTCATTTATTTAAATCTACCATTGTTTTCTTGACAGTGGCCCTTTAATTATTAATAGCTTTTACCACTGTTTAATTTAAATTAATCCACATTATTCTCTTCCAAGAACTCTCCCCTGGCAACTCAGGCTTGCAGGAAAGGACAATAGTGTAATAAAAGGGCTAATGCATGCATGCACCACTGCCCTCCACTGTATGAAATCAGAACTACTCAATTGTGTGTCATAGGCCCCATACTGCTAGCAGCTAAGGGAGATTCTCTTTTAGCTCAGTTAGCAGGGATCTGAATTCCAGCTTGGAGTGTGCCGCCAAGAGGTTGCATGTGGCCATGGATCTGTGACAATGTTGCTTTTTGCAGTTACAGGGATTTTTTGCTTTTTGGTTAGATTAATATGGAGCCATTTTTCTCTGTGATTTCATCAGCTGCTTGCAGATGTGTGAAAAAAATCCCAGCCCTTGGCCAAAGTGGCACAAGGAAGGGGGAGAGCAGGTGGGAAGCATGGAATGGTGGGTCTGTCCATTTGCCAAAGGGGGGGGGGGGGGAAACAGATTTTTCAGGGAGTGTGAAAAGTGCACACTGCAGGTGAGAGATGCCCTGAGAAACTGCCACATCATGATGAACCCAGGTCTGCAGAACACAGGCCTAACGGCCTGACAGCTCTGTCTCACTCACATACAGCGAGGCCTAGAACCCTCCTCCGTCAGCCCCCAAAGAACCACATTCCTCAAAGCCATTGGGCTAAGGGTGAGCTGATCACCCCAGCAGCAGCAAGTCCCTCATCCCTTCTGTGTGCAGTCACGAAAGGGCAACATGACTCCTTCCTAAGCACACACAGGGCCAGATCCTCGGCTGGGGTAAATCAACATAGAGCCACTGAAGTCTACACAGCTGCACCAATATACGCCAGCCGAGGATCTGGCCCACTAAGCACACCATGTACCCCGTCTGTAGAGCTCTTTCTCCAAGGACAACAGAGAGGCCTCATTTATCCCTGACTGAGGAAAGGGGAAACTGAGGCAGGGATACAATTAAACCAACGTGCCAGCACAACAGCTAGGACCAGAAGGAAGGTCTCCTCAGTGGGAGTCTAGCACCCTGTACACACTGCCTCTTAGCCAGCCCTCCTGTTGTCAGGGCTCTTGAGGGTTTGCTTATCCCCCCCCACACACACACACACTTTTTATTAATGAAACCACCCCTCTGGACCCAACATCCCTGTGCAGTGTTTTAGGCTGATGTGGGGAGAAGATGGTGTAATTGGTGGGAGTCAAATTCCATCGAGGGAGGCAAAGCTAATATGTAGATTTCTTTCTCTCTCCCCCTCTTCCGTCCCTGCCTGTGCAACCCCCTCTCCCCAGAAAAATTATTCCTGCACTAATGAGATTGGCTCCATTTGGCCCAGAAAAAACAGGGGCCCTGAGAGCCATCACCAGCCCACTCTGACATCTGAACTGCAGCCAAAGGCCGTCTTCCGAAAGCAATCGCTCTCCCTGTCCAATCTGCCAGGGGCTCATTAATAAATGAAAGCCTCGCCTCTCCCCCAAAAAGCCAGACAATGAAGTGAGACTAAAATTAACCTGCTGGAGAGAACTCAGAGAAATGACATTGCAGCCAAGGTAGGGAGGACTTGCGCAGGCCCCCGGCATCAGGCATAGAAAGGAGCTGGGAGATATTTGGCTACGTCCATATGGACCAGTACTGCATTGGCCAGGGAAGGACTGAGATCTGTTGGGGCTTATCCATCTCTGACTCCAGTTTACACTGTTCAGGTTCTCATCCTGTCCTTATCACCACCGACCTGAGCACCTTCCAGCCAGGCATTAAACTAGCTTACTAACATGTGTGGTTCGTCCTGTCTCCGGGGGGACTATCGGAAGGCGTTCTGTGCAGACTGCTCTGTTTTTAGGGAAGCAATGGCAGGGCAGAGAAGACTGTCTCGCTATTCTGGAAGGCGGGGGTTGGCTCCTGGGAAAGCTCATTCCAGTCTTAGACCGGCCCCCGAGAAGGCTCTGTCTCCTGCCCAGATGAGGTTTACCCCTTAGGGTCTAGGAGCAATTGCCTTTGTTCCAGTTCCCAGCGCATCCCCACCCCACCTCCGTTTCACCTTTCAGGAGGTCATACCAAACAGCCCTGGGCAGCTGATGTGACGGTGGCATGAATTCAGCTCAGCTGCAAAACGTCAGATTGGCCCTGGCTTGTGAACATGTGCTGATCTCTGCAGGCCAAATCCCGAGCTGGAGTAAATCAGTGTCGCTCCATGCACTGATTTACACCAGGAGGGGATCTGGTCTGGAACAAAACCCAAAGCCTGGTAAGTTCCAGGGGGTGCTGCAATGAAACAGACGCACATTCTTCTCCTGAGGCATCTGGCCCAGCGGCAGCACAGAGTCACCACCAGGACCGGGACAGAGCTGTCTGCCCTTCCCTCAGCAATCCCAGGGGCATGTGGGGTGGGGCATATTACTACTAAGGGACAGGATCCAGGAAGGGTGACAGAAGGGGGCTTTTATGCCAAGGACAGGAAGGATGGTCCAGTGGTGAAGGTGAAAGCTTTGGCCCTCAGAGACCTGGCTTCAAGTCTCTATTGCTACAGCCTTCCAGGGTGACCTGGGGCAAGGTAATTAGCCTCTCTGTGCCTCAGCTCCCCATCTATATAATGGGTGTAGTGAGGATCGATATACTGCAGATTGCTGAGGTACGGTGGTATTGGTAGACAGAGGCAGTTGGGACTCATGGTCAGGCACCTAGGAGGAGTATCTTACTGTGTGTGCTTATCTAAAGCTGTAAGCGAAGCTCGGGAGGGTGGTACGTTCCCACACACCCCACCAGCTGCCTGTTACCAGCACTCCCAGCGCACAGACAGGGATGCTGAGCCTTCGCAAAGCCCATCGCAGCTGCTTCCATCCATTAGGCTTGACCAATGCTATTCCCAAGCCACCTTCCCCACTAGGGGAGTAGTAACAACAATTAGCAATATAAGTAAGGGCTAGATGGTAGGGAGGATTCAACATCTGGAACCTGAGCCACATACACCACTCATTGAGAGAGCTCGAGAGTAAACCCTCAAGCACAGTGCACGTTTGGATTGACAGCTGAGCAGCACCGACGGCGCATGGGAACAGCGCCCCCAGCTCCCCAGCCTTTTAGGGAAACACTCAGAGCACAGCTCCAAGCAAGTGGAGAACTCCGGCAATTCCAGGAGGTTACGCAGACTGGGCCAAATTCTCAGAAGAGCATAGGGCCATGTTTTCTTGACCCCAGCAATTCCCACTGTGGACACTTTGGGCTAGATTTTCATAGGTGTCTGGCCCCCAGCATCTGTTGAAAATCTGGCCATGTATTTAGAAGAATATGAGAGGGAAGCTCCTCTGCCCCCAACACTGGGATGATATCCCAAAAACTAGAGAAAAGGAGCCCAGAGCATGGCTATTCTTATAACACCACCCTGCTTTAAATACCATTTGAATGGCTGAACACAGTACAGTAGCTCTAATGTACTTAGAGATCTAAGTAGTAAATTGATGTCTTGTAGCCAGATGGGATTCAAAAGGTCTGCCACAGACCTTCCTGTGTGACCTCAGGCAAGTCACTTAATCTCTCTGTGGCTCAATTCCCCAACTGTACAGTAATGTATCCTTTCTCCCACCCCTTGCGTCCTTACATTGCAAGCTCTTTGGGAGTGGGAATGTCTCTGACTCCATATGGCGAAAAAGACCAGTATCATGCTGGGGTGTATTAACAGAAGGGTCGTATGTGAGACATGAGAGATAACTGTTCTGCTCTACACAGCATGGGTGATGCCTCAGCTAGGGTACTGTGTCCAGTTGTGGGAGCCACACTTTAGGGAAGATGTGGACAAACTGGAGAGAGTCTAGAGAAGAGCAAGAGAAATGAGGTCAGGTTTTCTCAGCCTTTTATACGAGAAAATGTTTGTTTTTTTTTAAAGGGGGTGGGGCATGTTTAGTCTGGTGTGTCCAGTTTTGGGCCCCACACTACAAGAAGGATGTGGATAAATTGGAGAGAGTCCAGCGAAGGGCAACAAAAATGATTAGGGGTCTAGAGCACATGACTTATGAGGAGAGGCTGAGGGAGCTGGGATTGTTTAGTCTGCAGAAGAGAAAAATGAGGGGGGATTTGATAGCTGCTTTCAACTACCTGAAAGGGGGTTCCAAAGAGGATGGCTCTAGACTGTTCTCAATGGTAGCAGATGACAGAACGAGGAGTAATGGTCTCAAGTTGCAGTGGGGGAGGTTTAGATTGGATATTAGGAAAAACTTTTTCACTAAGAGGGTGGTGAAACACTGGAATGCGTTACCTAGGGAGGTGGTAGAATCTCCTTCCTTAGAGGTTTTTAAGGTCAGGCTTGACAAAGCCCTGGCTGGGATGATTTAACTGGGAATTGGTCCTGCTTCGAGCAGGGGGTTGGACTAGATGACCTTCTGGGGTCCCTTCCAACCCTGATATTCTATGATTCTATGATTCTATGGAGAAATAAAAACTGAGGAGGAAAATGACAATGGTCTTCAAATATGTTAAGGGTCTGTTTATAAAGAGGACTGTGTTCTCAGCGCAGGGGGCTGGGCTTGATGACTTCTCAAGGCCCTTGCAGCCTGACATGTCTTTGATTCTGTGACCTGTACGGTACCTGGCACAAAGGGTTTGGTTGGAGCAATGCCATGAGGTGTAAAAAATTATTTTAAAATGGAATAGGTCTTTAAAACTCATCTTAATCTAATCTGGGAACACAAACACCGAAATGCTTTAATTATAACGGGCTGGCTATTGCATGGTGTTACCACAGGGCAGATTCAAAGTTGTTTGGATGCCTTAACTATGCATTTCTGACCTTAATAAAAAGAAAACTCAACAAAAAGGTTTTTTTAGTGTAACTACAGCTCTGAATTTCCTGGGTTTATAATTGGTTTGGGGGATAATTACAACATCCCTGTTGCAATTAACTTACTGTTAAGTTACTGGTACAGCCTCTCAACCTTAAAAACACTGCATTACAGTGAAGTTATGACAGGTTTCAGAGTAACAGCCGTGTTAGTCTGTATTCGTAAAAAGAATGCTATGCATCCGATGAAGTGAGCTGTGGCTCACGAAAGCTCATGCTCAAATAAACTGGTTAGTCTCTAAGGTGCCACAAGTACTCCTTTTCTTTTTAGTGAAGTTATGAGAGACAATAACAACAGCATTCCACAGTAATTGCCACACATTTTCATCACCCTCAAGGCAAACCCCAAAGGGAGGTGGCCTCCTTGCAGACACAGCACCACCCAGATCGATCTCTAGCTAGGTCCTTAAGGTGACTTGACTGGATATTCAGTTCATTTCCATTACTGGCGATCTTACCACACTCCTGAAGCTGAGGGTGCAATCCACGCCATCCTCCAGATCGTTAATGAAGATATTAAACAAAACCAGGCCCAGGACCAACCCTTGGGGCACTCCGCTTCATACCAGCTGCCAACTAGACATGAAGTCATTGATCACTACCTGTTGAGCCTGACGATCTAGCCAGCTTTCTATCCACCTTATAGTCCATTCATCCAGCCCACACTTCTTTAACTTCCTTGGTAAAAAGCACTTTATAATTAGTTGGTCTTCCATCCTGATAATAAGAGAAAGCCACCAAAACCAAAGCAGTGCAGATTGCTGGATTCAGCTCTGCCTAGACTCATTGCTGAAATTGTCCTGCCACTTCATATGGAGTGATTGTAGGATAATTAGTAGTATTACAGCAGGACCTAGGACCCCAGCCATGGGCCAGACCCCATTGTGCCAGGTGCTGTACAAACACAGAATGGACAGACAGTCCCTGCCCCAAAGAGCTTACAAACTAAGCTTGCCTACACTAGAAAGGGTCAATATAAACTATACCAGCAAATGCTCTTATTTACCAGTGTAAGTGTGTATACCGGCGTTTGCCAGTATAAAAATGTCATTAAAAAAATCTCCCTCCTCACTGACATGACTATATCAGCCAAAGTTTTTAAGTGTAGACCTACGTATAAGGCAAGAGACAATAGGTGGCAACAGACAGACAGACAGAGGCACGTACCACCAGTCATCCTCTAAGCAAACACATACCATTTTTAATCTGTGAAAGGCTAATTGTGTCACACTCTCCTTATGGAGGTAAATCAGGCATCTGCCCACAGGCAGAGCACAAGTGCTAGATAGCATACCTGTTGCTAGGGTTATCTCCCACTCACAAGGTAATTAATGAAGTATCACACTGCACCCGTGTTTAACAACCCACAGTTAAATAAATCCTGCTCCCTGCTGAAGTGGCATAGCCCTGCCAAACTGACTCCAGGTTAGAGCTGCCCGAAGAACTGATTTCTCGATGAGGTGGCCGAACTGAAAAAAATTGGGAGAAAAAATCATTTCGGCTCAATGCAAAACAACATTTATTTTTGGCAAAACAAAATATTTTTGTCGTAAGGTCAAATGAACCATTTGGTTGGACCCAAAGCAAAACTTATCATTTTTCAGGGTTTTATATTTTTAACCTTTGTTTTAAAATAAATTCAAAGTACAATTCAAAACAAAGTCATTCTGAATTTAAAAAAAAATCAAAATGTTTCATTCTGAAAACGGCAAAAAGGAAACTTTTAGACTTTTTCAAAAGAAAAGGAGTACTTGTGGCACCTTAGAGACTAACCAATTTATTTGAGCATAAGCTTTCGTGAGCTACAGCTCACTTCATTGAGCTGTAGCTCACGAAAGCTTATGCTCAAATAAATTGGTTAGTCTCTAAGATGCCACAAGTACTCCTTTTCTTTTTGCGAATACAGACTAACACGGCTGTTACTCTGAAACCTGTCATTTAGACTTTTTGTTTGCTTGGCCAAAATAATTCAGTGAATTTGACACAATCTGGTGAAATGTTTCACTTGCCCTGCATCTGTGTTTTTTTGTCAAAAAACGTTTTGTCTGACAAATGTCACCCAGCTCTGCTCTGAAACCAAGGCTCTTTCATGTGCCCGCCTGCAGGGGGCGCTGAGGGCCTGCCTAGTGTTGCAACCATGCCAAAGGGTTTCCACCTCTAGCTCCTGGGACAGCACTCCTGGGAGATCTGCCCATGCACATAAGCACCAGGTATGCAAGAAGGATGCAAATGTAATACATCGCAGAGGCCAATAGCGGGAGTTCAGGTGAGTGAGCAGAGCACAGAGGTTATAGGCGTGACCTGGCTTCACCAAAGCAGCTAGTTTAATCCTGTTGAGTGGTGGCTTGCTTTCCAGCTGCGGCAGCTGCTGAACGTCTGACTTGGGAGATGGACCTCAACCTTTGCTGTTGTACTGAACGGAGGTGGGTTAGTCTTTCCCCCATTTCATCACCCAAAAGGGTCCCTCCCGGCCAGTCAGAATCGAGGAAGAGGAGCAGAGCCAGACAAAATGAGAGAGGACGGCTACAAGGCAGAGCCACTGAAAGGGCAAATATTGGCCTCACGGACACATCATTCAAGGACACGCTCTGTACCGTCGCCGTTGGGTTCAGATCTGAGTGCTACACACTCAGCAGATTTCTGCGGGCAGCGTCCGGCTCAAGGCAAAGAGTCGGGACGGGTCCATGGAGTTCTCCGACACTTCTTAAAAGCGCTCCATGGGGAATCCAAATCCAAAGCCCGGAAAAAGAAAAGGAGGACTTGTGGCACCTTAGAGACTAACCAATTTATTTGAGCATAAGCTTTCGTGAGCTACAGCTCACTTCATCAGATGCATTCAGTGGAAAATACAGTGAGGAGATTTATATACACACAGAACATGTTATCATAAACACTGTAAGGAGAGTGATCACTTAAGATGAGCTATTACCAGCGGGGGGGGGGGGGGGGGGGGGAGAAAACCATTTGTTGTGATAATCAAGGTGGGCCATTTCCAGCAGTTAACAGGAACATCTGAGGAACAGTGGGAGGTGGGGGGAGGGGGGAATAAACATGGGGAAATAGTTTTACTTTGAGTAATGACCCATCCACTCCCAGTCTCTATTCAAGCCTAAGTTAACTGTATCCAGTTTGCAAATTAATTCCAATTCAGCAGTCTCTCGTTGGAGTCTGTTTTTGAAGTCTTTTTGTTATAATATTGCAACTTTTAGGTCTGTAATCGAGTGACCAGAGAGATTGAAGTGTTCTCCGACTGGTTTATGAATGTTATAATTCTTGACGTCTGATTTGTGTCCATTTATTCTTTTACGTAGAGACTGTCCAGTTTGACCAATGTACATGGCAGAGGGGCATTGCTGGCACATGATGGCATATATCACATTGGTGGATGTGCAGGTGAACGAGCCTCTGATAGTGTGGCTGATGTGATTAGGCCCTATGATGGTGTCCCCTGAATAGATATGTGGACACAGTTGGCAACGGGCTTTGTTGCAAGGATAGGTTCCTGGGTTAGTGGTTCTGTTGTGTGGTTGCTGGTGAGTATTTGTTTCAGGTTGGGGGGCTGTCTGTAGGCAAGGACTGGCCTGTCTCCCAAGATTTGTGAGAGTGATTGGTCGTCCTTCAGGATAGGTTGTAGATCCCTGATGATGCGTTGGAGAGGTTTTAGTTGGGGGCTGAAGGTGACGGCTAGTGGCATTCTGTTATTTTCTTTGTTGGGCCTGTCCTGTAGTAGGTGACTTCTGGGTACAGACTAACACGGCTGCTACTCTAAAGCCCGGAAAGTCTGTTTTGCAGCCAAACGTGGTGGCTAAGTGCTTTCAGCCGCCATGTGGGTCATCAGGATCCCTTCTGGATTCTAGACCTCCCGGGACCTAGGCCGCTGCACACGGCATGTAGCCAAGATGTTTGCCTGCAGGACGTATGCTCTTTAATTAAATCTAGTTATTTAATAGACACATGACAGGGTGTGGGACTCAAGCTGTGGTGACATCTCCTCAGAGTCAACACCATTTACTAAGATTCAGGGATTTCTGATTTGCTGTTCCACTAGGAAAGAGATTATAAACTAAGTCCATACTAAGAGGGAGCATGGTCCAGTGGGTAAGGCACAGAACTAAGTCAGGAGACCTCTGTCTACTAACAACTCAGGTATCGACTTGCTGGGTGAATACATCACTTTCCATCCCCATGCCTTGTTTCCCCCCCTCCCTTTGTCCGTTTAGAGTGTAAACTCTTAGGGGCAGGGTGTGACTGACTACACGCATGTACAGCACCTACCATAATTGTGCACCAATCTCAGTTGGGGCCTCTTTGTGCCACTGTAATACAAAGAATGAGACATTGTAGGGACTGGGTATGTCTGAATGCCCCTTTTCTAGTACACAACATGGTTTTCCGTCCCGGAAACAGTTCACGGCTGTGGCAGGCATCACTCTGTAAGGCAGTGGTGGGCAACCTGCGGCTCATCAAGGTAATCGGATTGCAGGCCGCAAGACATTTTGCTGACTTTGACCGTCCACAGGCATAGCCCCCCGCAGCTCCCAGTGGCCGTGGTTCGCGGCCAATGGGAGTTGCGGGAAGCAGCAGGCCACAGGTTGCCCACCACTGTTGTAAGGGCTTGCAGGAAGCAATGACGTGTTTGCATGTTTCCCTCTCCTCATTAGCAAATTGCTCCTGATTGCTACTAACAGATTCATGACTCCGAGGGGTTAGAAGATGTTTCGTCAATTATATTTGCATCCCGTAACTTGTTCACTTTAACTGTACAAGCCCACCTGGGACCCCAGGTATGTATCGGAGACGCTAGTCCATCCTGCCAGCCATGCTGCTGCAGCTTCACTGCGAGTGTTATTGGAGATGGCTCAATCAAAGCTAGCTCTGTACATCTACAGGTGCTGCAATCACACCTCTGAGTGCAGCTTAGAAATACCCATCAGTCCACAGGCTTCCATCTGAGGTGCTTTAATCCACCACTGGGGACAAACCTTCAGACACACAAATCATTCATTTGTGGGGGATTCACTTCCATTTGCACCAGTACCCAGCAGTTGTGCAAATACTCAAGAAAGTTATGAACTCCTGGCCACAAGAACTCATTGAGGCCAATTCTAGTCTAGTCTGCACAGACACTGTGACCCAGGGACCCCTTGGTGCAGAGGGCACAGGCGGTGCATAGGATTTTACAGGGATCCCCTGAATTGGATATCCACATAATAGTTCACCAAAGGGTGGCATGTGAGGTCTCTACCAAGAGCCAGCAACCTCCTGGTCATTGTAATCCCTGCAAAATGTATGTAGAGATAATTCTTAAGAAGTTACATATCTACACTGAAAGTTATCTTCGTAAGGTAAGGCAGGACAGCAGGAGGTGATATGCCTTGGACAGTTTCCTGTCAGACGGGTTGATTGACACTTATCTCTGTCTGGTCACTGTATATTGTCTGCTTCACAACAGTGGTCTATTTGCATCCTGAGCCTGAAGCTAATCACGAGATTGCAAAATCGACAAGGGAAGCCCCAGGAAAAGAACAATCAGGACTGGGCACCATGTTTATGAAAGAGATGCCCGGTGATGATCCATCTGAGGGCACCAAGAGACATCAGGCACTAAGAAGGCAAGCGGACAGCATGATTCTCTCATGAATGGAAGAGGCCAGCCAAGCCTGCCTGTAAAACACCAGAAGGGCTTTGGGTGAGCAGTGCTGTGTACGAGAGGAAAGTATCTATGTCAGTAAGTCTAGGCTCCAGAATGCATGGTATGCGTTTATTTGATATGTAACCCTCTGTTTCCAGTACTCCTACTTGCTGTTACTAGAGTCTCTGTCCTTTGTTAAATAACCTTACAATCACTCTGCACATATCTAAGTGCTGTGAGTTAAGCGGCATGGCGATGTGAGGTGGTGCTGGGACGTAATGTTCCTTTGGGAGCAGTCCACTGGTGAACACTGTGAGTGTCCAGTAGATCAGGGGGTGGACGCGCCAGGGAGATGCTCAGAAGCTGGAGTTTGCCTATTGCCAACCTTGCATATCAACAGCAGGGCCTGAGAGTCCTATGGGGGAGGGCTGGTGGAGTTGGAGAGCTGATCCCTGGCAGACACAGATGAGGCTTCCTCACTCTAATGGCCGGGGCGGGCAAGATACCTCACAGCCGTGGGGACCCCCAGGAGGTATCCCAGGTTCTTATATCATCCTCACCACTACAGGGTCTGAGCACCTGCCAGTCACACATGAAGTGACGCAACTAACGTGTTTTATTGGACATTTATATGGAGAGTGAGAATCTACTCTGTCGTTATAGTAAATACTCAAATAACCACCGAGAGTCCTCGAAGGGATCTAAACCCTCCTGGGTCAGGACATGGACCAGCCTCTAACTAACGGGAGTGTGAAGGGGAATGCTCACCGGCAGTGCCACCTAGTGGTCAGGCGGGAATGTGGCATGTTGTCTTTCTCCTGGGCGTTCTCCTTCCTCAGAGCAGTTGGTGCTGGCCACTGTCAGAGGCACAACACTGGGCCAGACGGACCTGGAGTCCAAACCAGCCTGGCAGTTCCTACCTTCCCTATGTTCTGTAAGCATAAGAGCCGTGCATCCCAGTGAATCCGAACTCGGTGCTCTGACGGGTGAAGATGTTTATTGTTCAATCAGTTCTCTTCCTACCAGCTCTGCATGTGGGAACGGCCTGGTGCCCGCTTTGGTAAATGGCTCCATTGCATGGGTTTCCTGCTGGTGAATGTGCTGATGACACCTCGCCCTTTGGGAGTTCACTGCGTGTGGCATTCAGAGCAGAAGCAAAACCGTTGACAGAAGGATGTTATATAAAGGGCTGGGTGTATAAGTACCCCTGATGGCTGGAAACACTAGACCTCAGTGCTACCCATCGCAATGTGCAGCGATCCCCTGGGCAATGACGCCAGGCGCTCAGAACAACCAACCTGGGAACTCACTAACCCCACCAGGCAGGTGGCATGGGGGAAATGCGGTAGTGCCTCTCTTTACCCAGAGTGCAGGGACTCACCCCTGCTGCACACTGGCTCTGAGCTGGTGGGCTCCCCCCAGGGCAGGGAGGGGTGTGCGGTCCCTCATGGCCCCTTCTCTCCCTCCTCTTTGCTAAGCCTGTGAGCATTTGGGGGTGGGTTTTTTAAACAAACAGCTGCCGCTGGGCCTGGCTGGCACCAACGCATTTTGCAGGAGGCCACTGAACATGGACCAGGTGGCAACAGTCTGCAGTGGCTGCTAAGGCAGACTGGGGGTGCAGCCAGTGACCTGGGTCACCCGGATGTCAACCTGGCGATTAACAGGTGTCAGGGGATCGTGACCATCTGCCCTCTCCCAGCTAGATAGGAGGAGGGTCCCACTACAGAAAAGGCTTTGGTGAAAGGCTCCTGACCCCATCATCAGCCCAGTTTGCATTAGCTGTGCCTGGTAACCACAGCACAGGTAGGACTGTGCAATTAAAGCCATCAGAGCTTCTTACAAACTGGCCCCGCAGGACGAGATGGGACCCGCTTGCCGGGGCCTTGCAATTTACTCCCCTGTTAGTATTTTGGTTCACACTGTAAAACGACAGAGCCCAGAAAGCTCAAAGCCTGATGCGGCATCAAGCAGATGCAGACAAAAACCAACCGTGCCGCAAAGAAACCAGCGAAGAACAGTTTATACCCTTCAGAACAATCCATACGGAGCCGGGGGGAGATGTAATCCACAAGTAGGGTGAGATGGCTGTGTTACCGTGCAGACAGCACCAGGAGGAAACGGAACGAGTTAGCAAGTTAACAGACCTCTGAGGGAAACGGATTGAAATTTTCACCAGCCACTGCGCCTTGCTCCAAAGCGATCATTGCACTGCGGGGCCTGGGGGGCTGGCGACACCGCTGCCAGAACCAGCCACTCTGCTCAGCAAAGAGGGGCTCCATGTGAAAAGCCATCACACATGCCAGGACTGCAAACACCTGGGCAGGCTGTTAACCTCTTCACTGCTCATCCCCCCGCCAGCCACAAGTGCAACAGTGTAGCACAGCGTGGCAACCCTTTGGAAGATGCCTGGCCTGTCAATGGAGACGGCATGTCCACCCACCCACCTGAAACATTAGGCACTGTGACGGCTTTAGTTATTCAACTGTGTCTTGGGCCTTTTAATCCCAACCACAGAGGCAGGCAGCCATCTTGTATCCAGGGCAGTGCAGATACATAGGCATGCACACACGCACTGCGCTCTCTGTCACGGGGGCGGGGGGGAGGGGGAGGGAGGACGGACGGACTGTGCTTTTGGTCCCTTGTCTTCTCCTAAACTCGGGGTCCTCCTGCCTGCAAGTGCTGGACTAGTCCCGGTGTGTGGAGCCACAGCACCAGCGAGCACAGAAAGGGCTCCTGGGCTTTGCCTTTTTAGCCCCACAGCATGCAGCTATACAACACGCAACCACAGGTGGCCGCTCTGTGCCAATATATGCAGCTGTCCCACCACTTCCCTGCCCTGGCGGGGTGTTTGCAATGGTCTAGGTGTACTTAACCCTGCCTCGGAGCGGGAGGACAGAGGAGACGGCCTCTTGGGGTCCCCTCCAGCCCTACATTTCTAGGATTCTATTCGCCTCTAGTTTGCAGGCAACTCTCCCTGAAGTTCCCCCCCTTGGACCTTGCAAACCCACACGTCGAATCAGGTTGGCCCAGTTTAGCCGAACATTCCAAGACTCAACGCCCACCTCCCTCCTAGAGGGGGTCCGTCTCAGTGAGGACTGAGGCACGCTGGCAGAGCTCGGGGTGCAGGGACTGAGGGGTTTGCTCTGCCTGTGTCCTAGGAATATGTAGGGGACTTCTGTCTCCCCGGCTGTGAATCATGCACCTCAGAACAAGCATTACCAACTTGCCGAGCAAGGGGAATACTGCCAGGGACAAGAGTCCTCCTCCTGCAGCCAGTTCTCCCGTGGTGCTGCTGGGAAGGGAAGCTGGAGGTTAAACCCATGGGAGCTGCCATGCCTGAGCAAAGCAATATCCCCCTGATGCCTTTTTAATGAGGAAACATGACAGCATTGGCTGCCCTTTCAAGGACGGCTCCGTTCAGCAGCTAGCACCCGACCCCAGGACAGCTGGCAAGGGCTCCTTGCTCTGCTAGGAGGCAGGAACGGAGGGGAAAAGCTGCAGGGAAACGGGGTCTTTTCATTTCCCTGCCTAGGCACAGGACAACACACCCCTAACAGCTCACTGCTCTCTGGCTTTCCCACAAACCCCGCTCAGCTGTGGGTTACAAAGCTGCCTGGTGGCCAAGTACAGGGACATTCACTCACTTTAACTCACCACAAAACTCAGCATGGCAGTGTGACCCTATGGCTAGAACACCAGAGTGGTGCTATGGAGACCTGGGTTCTAGTCCCAGCTCCGCTCATAGCCTGTTGGGTGATCTATCAGAAGTCACTTACTGCCCCGTACCTCAGTTTCCCCATCTGTAAAGCCGGGATATGGACCTGCTTTGGAAAGCACTTGGCATTCTGCTGCTAATACTATTGCAATCGTTTAAAAAGAATAATTAGGAATCAAATGGGAAAGCACAATCTCATCTGCCCGTCGACAAGGAGCAGGAGCCCAGGGGTGCAGCTTCCATTTGAACACATGGAAAAGCAGGCGGCTTTCACAGCTGCTGTGAGATCATTTGTGTGCATCTTTCAAAACAAAACAGGGCTCGTTTCACCTAGGCTGGGTCAATTTCACAGTCAAATAACTCACAACAAGCATTTAATCAGAACCCCAATAAATCAAATAAATAATAAAAAACAACCCTTTTTGGTATGGTAATGCCCCATGGCCCCATCGTGCCTGGTGCTGTACAAACACAGATATGAGACAATCCCTTCATCTTGGACAGCCTTGAGAGTCTTCCTCTACCCCATACATTCAAACAGGAGCTGTATTGTCTGTGTCCTACTCTCCAGTGGGTCTCATTCTGGGATGATTCTATTCACCACAGCTTCCATGCAGTCAGGAGGACAGCTGGCTGGGAAATTTCTGACAAACCAGGGGATGTGGGAGACCGGGGTTAAAGTCTCTGCTCCAAATCAGACAGAGATTTGGGGATTTGAACCTGGTTCTCCCCCCAGCTCAGGGGAGTGTCCGAACCTGCAGGAAAAATTGCTGACACCTCAAAAATATTCACAGGACAGGAAAAACTATTTCCCGCCCAGCTCTAACCACAACATGTTCCCATTGATTGGAGACAGTGAACCAGTAGCAGGGGTCTGTGTAAACTGTTTGGAAAAATCGTTTTTTAAACAAACATTCTCATAGTTAGTAACTGCTGTATTTGAAGTAAGATACTGTAATGATATGCATGGTGTGTCTAAGCACCACTGCCCTCTACTGGCTGGAACCCGAACCGTTCAGTTGTGTATCTTAGGCCTTATAATGCTGACATCTAATGGAGACTCTCCTTCAGAGCAAGAGCCCGGGGCTTTTGGAACAGGACAAGCTGAGTTCGATCCCAACTGTCTCTGGGATGATC
Organism: Chelonia mydas; assembly: GCF_015237465.2. Taxonomy (NCBI): domain Eukaryota; kingdom Metazoa; phylum Chordata; order Testudines; family Cheloniidae; genus Chelonia; species Chelonia mydas. The sequence continues at coordinate 12,935,945 of NC_051259.2, read as the reverse complement.
CAAGCAACCGCAGCACACAGCATGGGGACAATCAGGAAGTTCCCAGACAGTCACAGGTTTGTTGCAATATTGTAACTAATCAACCCAGCTGCTTCGTTAAGCCCTGTCCAGATGCTGGCACTACAGCTACTGCTGTTTTAAAGCCATGATGGGGAAATCATTTCCCAATTCTCCATGAACAGGCATGCCCACTGGCGCGCTGGCCGTGAGGTCAGCCTCACTTCAGATATTCTCCTGACTCCCACAGATTTTGAATAAGCGTAAATCTCCTCATTGGCTTTGGGAATCTCTGTCCAAGGAAAAGGGACTGAGGAATTATCCATAGCCTTCACCAACCAATGGCTCACACCACAGTGCAGAAATAGAGCCTTGTCAGGAATTTTTCGACAACATTTTTTCCATCAGAAAATGCCAATTTGTTAAAACCAAAACTATTCACAAAACAGGGTCAATTCTGAGGAATCTCCTGCATCAGAAACTTCTTGAAAAGGGTTTTGAAATTGTCAAATCATTTAGTTTCAACATTTTCTAAACGTAAAATTCCAGTTTTCTGGTTCAAAACGACTTTTTGTTTCAACATTTAAGCTCATTAGACTACCAAAAAAAAAAAAAAGTTAAACAAAAGGGTGGGTGGGGAGGAGGTCAAAACTGAAACAAAACATTTCAAACTTATTGAAATAAAATGTTTCATTTCACTCAAACCGGAGGGAAAAAAAAACCAGTTTTCAGTTTGTGAAAGGTCACATGAGATTTTGACTTTTCATATGGACTCAAGAAGAGAAAAAAAAATGAACTCTCAAAAAGCATTTCCAGGCTGGGAAAACTGCTTCCTTTCCAGCTCTACACAAAACCTTCAGTCAAGATGTCATCCCAGCCTAGGGCCACAAGTACCATTGGGCCAGCCGGACCCTGCTCCAAAGAAAGTGACCTTTTTCATGAGCTCCAATGCGCGCCGGGACAGGACACTTTGAGAGCATTTGATCAGTTCTGGAGAGACAAGGGACGTGAGCGGGTTGCAAGAAAGCTGCCAGATAATGCAGCCTTGGCCTGGGCTGGCCATGCTGGAGCATTGTTAGTTCCCAGGCCCTGTGCAAATATAAAGGAAGGTCTGGTCCCTACACCGGCCACCTCTCTCTAGCAAATGTGACTGAGACACAGTGCATGAGAAGCCAAGAGCAAGCCCCAGCAGACATAAGCAACTCAGCCCCCAGCATCTCCTGGGAGAGCTCCTGCCTTTGGGGATGATAAGAGCCTACTGTGCGACTCAGCTACAGTCTGACCTTTTCCTCTTCCCCAACGAAAGCATGGCTTACAACAGAGTCCTTGGGCCCTGAAAATTCCACCAGCCCTTTGGAGAGGGAGGGTCTTTGATACAGGGAATCCCATGTTGAAGAGGACAACAGTTTTCATGATCCCCACCCAGGGAAGGCCCCTAAATCACTGAGGAGGTGCCAGCATTTTAACAAGGAATTCCCCTTTATCGTCCAGTGAACCCCCAGCCCAGTGTACATTATATCCTGGGCAGAGGGGTCAGCTTAGAGGGAAAAAGTGGTGATGTTCTTTCAAGCTCTGCCCACAAAACAAGCTCTGACCCTAGGAGTCACCAGACTGAGGAGCTGCTCACAGTAGATTGTGCAGATGTTTAAAATAGGCCCACGGGCTCTGCTGGGCTTCTAAGGTTTGGCACCTTCTTGACAGTGAAAACAAGTGGTGGTGCCTCCCAGACACCACCCTCTGGAAGCAGCAGAGTGAGACAATGTTCCCAGTCAATTGTAAAAAGAAAAGGAGGACTTGTGGCACCTTAGAGACTAACCCATTTGTTTGAGCATAAGCTTTCTTGAGCTACAGCTCACTTCATCGGATTTCCACTGAATGCATCCCATGAAGTGAGCTGTAGCTCACGAAAGCTTATGCTCAAATAAATGGGTTAGTCTCTAAGGTGCCATAAGTCCTCCTTTTCTTTTTGCGAATACAGACTAACACGGTACTACTCGGGGGGAGGGATAGCTCAGTGGTTTGAGCATTGGCCTGCTAAACCCAGGGTTGTGAGTTCAATCCTTGAGGGGGCCATTTAGGGATCTGGGGCAAAAATTGGGAGATTGGTCCTGCTTTGAGCAGGGGGTTGGACTAGATGACCTCCTGAGGTCCCTTCCAACCCTGATATTCTATGATTCTATGATACTCTGAAACCTGCCAGTTTGTGCAGATCTGTGCCCTTCCCTCACTGCTCACGTGACAAAGGAGTTAGCAATGCTGGCATTTAATTTATCATCACTCGGGTATCTGAGTTGGTCCCTCCTGGAGATGAATGGTGCAGTTCACACCTCTCCAAGCTCTTGTTCCAGGCTCTTTGCAACAGTGAACGGGCTCGGTTCCCATTCACAACCGTAACACCTAAAGCTTACGTCTTTCTTGTAACGAAAGCTGAGGGTCTGAAGAGAGAGCTAGGCCTGGTCAAAAATTAAGTTGTCTTAATTACATCACTCAGGGTTGTGAAAAATCCACACACACACCCCACTGCTAGAAAAGTATAGTTAAACTGACCTAACCACTGGTGCAGACAGCACTAGGTCAATGGAGAATTCTGTCGCCCTAGCTATCACCTCTCATGGAGGTGAAGTACCTACAGCGAAGGGAGAACCTCTCCCCACAGCGTAGGTAGCGTCTACACTGAAGCGCTCCATGGCAGCACTCCCAGTGTAGACAGGCTCTGCAGAGAGCTGCAGCATGCCGTACTGCCACCTACCCGCTTTTTCAGAGCCCTGCCCGCATACAGCTCATTGGTACCCAGAGAGGGCGGGAACTCAGTCAGGGACAGAAACATCATCCCAACTCCCCTTCAGTGCGACGGTGGAATTTTAACAAGGCTCCCGCAGCACATCCGTGCCCTGCTCTGATGCTCACACAGGCTGCCTGTGCCTTCACACTGGAAACCAGCAAGTCCAGACATCCGTCATCTCCAAAGGGCCAACACGTCCATATTGTATGCTCGGCAGGTGAGCTCCTGAGAGCAGCTCTGGGTCTTGTGCCTGCCAGGTCTTCTTGTCCTTGGCCTACGCTTTCAAGGGACTAGTAATTTGGGGTGCCTTATCTGAGACACTTTAAAGGAGCCTGGTTTCCAGAGGGTGGGTACTCTGCACTGTCTGAAAAATCCAGCCCCTTTCGGGGATCTTGAGTTGAATGCCCAAAACTGAGATGACCAAAATCACTGGCTGCTTTTGCAGAATTTAGGCTCTTGTCTTCAATTCTTGCAATTCTCTCTTGGTGGGTTTGGCGTGGGATAACTGTCTTGTGATAGTTTCAGAGTAGCAGCCGTGTTAGTCTGTATCAGCAAAAAGAAAAGGAGTACTTGTGGCACCCTAGAGACTAACACATTTATTTGAGCATAAGCTTTCGTGAGCTACAGTTCACTTCACTGGATGCATGCAGTGGAAAATACAGTGTATGAACTCCGCACTGTATTTTCCACTGCATGAATCTGATGAAATGAGCTTTAGCTCACGAAAGCTTATGCTCAAATAAATTTGTTAGTCTCTAAGGTGCCACAAGTACTCCTTATCTTGTGATGGCACCACAGTGCCACAGTCAAGTCCCAAAACCACATTGGGGATTAAGGGTCTCAAGCAAATACCAACCAACAGCAAAAAATACCCTGGTCCCAAGACCAAGGAATCCAGGACACACACGGCACCGCTATTCAGTTTGGATTCCACATGGCAGTCCCCAGTTTGGATGGGCCAGACCACACTTAGCAAACTTTGCTGTTGGATGTTCTTAATTCCCAAGGCCAGAAAGGACCATTGGGATCATCTAGTGGTCTGATATCCTATACAACACAGGCCATACTACTTCCCGAGAATAATTCCTAGAGCAGATCTTTTAGACAAACATCCAATTTAACAATTGTCAGTGATGGAGAACTACCACAACCTTTGGTAAGTTGTGCCAATGGTTGATTATCCTCATTGCTAAAAGTCTGCACCTTATTTCCAGTCTGAATTTGTCTAGCTTCAACTTCCAACCACTGGATCTTCGGAGACTTTTGTCTACTAGACTGGAGAGCCCCATATCCAATATTGGTTCCCCAAGAAGGTACTTATAGACCAAATCACTCTTTAACCTTCCCCTTTGTTAAGCTAAATAGATTGGGCACCTTGAGTCTATCACTATAAGACATGTTTTCCAATCCTTTAATAGAAGGATCAACAGGTGACATCACTCAATTCCTCATCCTGCAGAACCAATCTCAACAAACGTCCGGTTTTCAAATGTAGCCTAGGTCGGTGGTGACTGAAAATTGTGTCCATTTTGTAGCTGGCTTGGAGGGGGCTGGGTGAAACAAGTTTGATGGGTCTCAGCCTAGCTCCTTGCCCACAGAGGACCACATCCCAGCGACCACTGCCACAACTAGCCCCATCTCAGCAGAAAGGCCAAGCACTGAGTGACCATGGAGATGGAATTGCCCCCATCCTCCAGAGCCTTGGGGGAACTGTACTGAACAAGGCTGCCCCACTACTACAGGTAAGCTGAACTTTTCTATCCTCAGGGCTGTCGATCTCACACCTTCTAGAAGAGCTGAATCCACTTTGAAGAAAGGAGATGAGACGGGGGCGGGGGGGGGGGGGGGGCGGGAGGAAGAACAGCCCAGGGTTTAATCAAACCATATTTTCCAGCACAATTCACAGGCACCGTGAGAAAAATCACTTCTCCCCCCGGAGGATTTCCACGATGCTGCTGCACTGAGCGAAACGACAGCAGCTCCATTTAACAAAGTCTCTTTGAATTCCTCTGAAGGCTGCTGTGGAAATCCAATCCCGAGCCCAATTAACAAGCGCCTCCCGCCAGCAGCTCCAAGGGGCCGAAAAAGCCAAGCGACTCCTGGCAAACCGACCTCAGACGCTCTTCAGCTGGCTCCTGGAGTCTTGTGGCAAGGGCAGCAAATGGGGGAGTCGTCTGGCTCACTGGCGTGGGGGGCCGGAGACAAGGGTTGGAAATGGCCAGTGGGCAGCTGTGCTGGGGAGCCGTGCCGAGGCTGCTTTGTCAGCCACTGGCGCAAACATTTAGAAACAAATGAAAGAGCCGCTTTCAACTAACACAGGAGGGGGTGGAACGACTGTTCTCCTCCAGTTTGTTACATTTTTTGTTATGGGGTTTTTTGTAAATACACAAAAAGGGTATGAAAGGGAGCCTGGCAAAGAGGGGATCCGAGGCCCCGCCTTTGGCAGCAAGCAGGGGCCAGCAGGAATGAAAAAATAAAAGCGGAGGGAGGAATTAATGCAACCTTCAGTCAAATCCTTCGACAAGATTAGCTGAGCCAGGCCCTCTCCTCCCCCAGAGCTGCGTTCTGAACACACTCACCATGGGCAGGGATGGGATCTACAGGGTCTGTCTCTTCATTCTGTGTCTGTATAGCGCCTAGCACAAGAGGGTCCTGGTCCATGGGGTTGCCTGATGCTACTGCGCTACAAATCATAAATAACAATGTGTGAAAGCAGAGACGCCGGGTCACTAGAAAGATCGATGGGATCAGGCTAAACTGGGCAACCCCCACAATCCTGACAAGCACATGGGGAGAGAGAGTCCCTGCCTCAAAGAGCTCCCAATATAAATACCCAAAGGTGGGGAGGGAAACTGAGGCACAGAGCAGGGACGTGGTCTGCTTAAGGTCACCTGGCCTAGAAATCCACTCTCTTGAGCCCCAGGGCCTTATTCGCTAGTGCACACAGCTTCTCTAATGCCGAACAACCTCTTCACACCAAAAAGCCCGTCCCTCTACGCAAGCATCCCATTGCTGCCAGTCTTCCCGTTTTCACGATGCCGCTTTCTGTAAGTGCCCAGCACTCCCCAGCGGCAGCAGAGGTACACACGAGCTGAGGAGGGCTGGACTGCATTAAACAGCCAGTTATCTGGGGGTTTTACAGCCATTGCTACTCTGTGCCCGTGTGGGCCCTGGCAGTTGTTTGCCTGCAAATCTTTCTTAGCAGCCAATCAAGCTGTGCCAGAGTGAAACATGCCCACAAGCCCTCCCAGTGTCACTTGGTCACCTAATGAGACTACAAGCTGGACAGGGAAGAGTGATGGGGAGAGACCCTATGATTCCGAGTTTGCATCCCCATGGCCATGGGTTGGACAGGGCGCGATGAGAAATCCCCAGGCTGAAATGACATTGGTGAATTCAGGCGATTTTCCAAACTCGAGGGGGTGAAAAAGAGCCTGGTACATTATCTCCAGCACAGAGGCGGCTCTGTCAACGGGACACCGAGCTGGGTTCTGAACACCCTTGACCAGGAGTGAAGCAGGAGCAGCTCCACCGGAGAACGGGCTCCAGAGGAAGATGTTAAGGTGGAACTGGGACAATAGAAGTATAAACAGGGAATCAGCAGCGAGCAGGTGTGTTTCCAGTGGGGTCAGTTCTTGGTCCTACACTAGTCAACATTTTTATCAGTGACCTGGAAGAAAACCTAAAATCCTCACTGATAAAGTCTGCAGATGAAACAAAAATTGGGGAATGGTAAAAATGAAGAGGACAGGTCCCTGATCCAGAGTGATCTGGATCCTTTCATAAACTGGGAGCAAGCCAATAATGTGTGTTTGTATATGGCTAAATGTAAAGGTGTCCATCCAGGAATGATGACTGTAGCCAGGCTTACGGCTGGGGGACTCTATCTTGGGAAGCAGTGACTGAAAAAGATTGGGTCCATTTGACAGTGCTCTTCAGGCAACAGGCTCTCTCTCTAGGTACATGTACAGCCCTCAGCACAATGGAACCGCAATCTCAGTTGAGGTCTCTAGGCGCCACCACAATACAAATAATAAACGCTAACGACCGTTTTTCAGAGCCCTCTCCTCTGGGGTGATCTCTCCCAGATTTCTGTATCAAGGGAACTGATGTTCTAGGAACAACAAAAAAAAGCCAGGTGCTAACGTGGGAGAGAGAAATCCACTTTCTTCCCAGGCAGGGAAGGAAAACATATCAAAAGCAGGGGAAAAAACACCAAACCAAACCGAAAGGCAGAGGGACGATGGCCAGCAGCCAGGATCTGTCCAAATAAATTCTAGGCTCCCTGAAACTGGCTGATCTCCAATAAAAACTCATTTTAATCCAAGACCATGAGACTCCTTTGTAAAGTGTTCCCTTGAGAGGCAACGTTGGTATGAAATATTATTTATCTACCAAGCTGCGGAGCAGACTGGAGACGGGTGATAAGACAGCAGGAGATGCCTTCCAGCGTTTCCCCAGCCCCTCCAGTAAACACCCCACTGGATGGGGGGTTATCTCCCTATCCATAAACCAACCCAGCGACGTTTCACTAGACAAGTCAGACAGGATAAGGCCCAAGGAGAAAGACACTCATTCTTCTCCTCTCTCTTTCCTGTCCTTCCCTCCATCAACAGCCCTGCTGAAGCACTTTGCTTCCATCGATTCCATGTTCATTACACATCCAGATGATTATCACTGTTAGACACATGGGGACACTGAGGCATGGAGCAGGGCCTGACTTGGCAAAGGTTACCCAGGAAGAACAATGAGAGTCAGTCAGAGGCAATGAGCGCCCAGGAGAGCCCATTCCTCTCAAGATTTGTGGCTTGGGTTTTCCATTTGCATGTACAGTTTATATTGTTCCCGTGCCTTTTGAGCTGACCGCATTTGCTGAATGCCAGTCCCACACATTCAGAAATCATGAGTTGGGGCTCCCCCCAAAATCCTGCAGCTGGCTTAAAACTCCTGAGATTTAAAAGCAAAAACCACATTTGGGGTTCCTTTCCCTTGCCTTCTGAGCCTGTGGGAGTCACATCTTCCAGCTTTGCTTTGCAACCAAGAGGACTAGAAACTTATGGGGTTGTTTGTTCTCTTTTTAAAATCACAGGACTCCAGAAGCTCAGGCATTAAGAAAAACATTCAATAGCCCAAGACTCAAGGCTCACACTGTGAGAGTTCTCAACCCTTTTTACATGTGCCTCTACAGTTTTCACACAAGGAGGCCAAGGACAGAGGTCAGAGCCATGGAGGGAGGGTCAGGGAGCACTAGAACTGCTTGCTTTCTCCTCGACTTTCAGCAGTGGCTTCAAAGCCTCCCAATGGAGCTGGCCAAGTCCCCCTAAGACGTCTACATGGGAAAGTTGCATCATTTTTTAAATCAACTTAGTTAAACCAGAGCAGAAGGCTGCACTTATTTTGGTCTTAGAATGGCTTATTTTGGTTTAGCTTAAACCAATTCCAAATTCACATAAGCTAAACCCAAAGTAAACCCGATTCAAACGCAAATAAGAGGATCCTCGCAGCCTTGTGTACCAGTTTAATCAAACTGGTTTAAAAATCACAACTTTGGTTAAGCCACTGCAACTTCCTCATGTAGACAGAACCTCCGGCTAGGTCTTCACTACAGAGTTCACTCAAGTTAACCTAGTTTGAATAAGAGGGGCCTAGTCTTCACAGCAGAGTTACCTGGGGCTCTTACTCTGATCTTGCCCCAGTCCCCTCTGGTCCACACACAAAACCCGAGCTTGGGGATGTTTTTGGCCCAGGCTAGCTGGTAACCCACCCATTTTGCAGTGAGGACTAAACCACTCAAGTGCTGAAAGTCCTCCACTGCCTTCCCACCCATGAGTCCCCCTGTGCACCCAGAGAGAGAGACAAGTCCCACAGTTCACTGGGAAAGAATCACAGAACCCAGAGAGTTTACAGTAGCACAAAAAGCCATGGGCTACTGCGTCCCCCAAAGCCCTAGTGATACACACAGCGCTGGCAGGGCTCTGCAGTGTGGCTGCTCACACCCAGGGGTCGATCACCGCGTTAATGCTGCAGTGAAGACGCCTTAGGTCTGGCTTAGCATAGCTGAGGTGCTGCAGATGGGAGCGAACGGAGCAGGCCCGGGGGGAGAGCGCTGAGTGGCTGAGGAAACTTGACCAGTGTCTTCCTGCACTGTGTCTCTAGCCATCTCTATGCGGCTCTCATGCCAAAGGGCCCTTAAGTGCACGGAACAGCCATAATTTTTGCCACAAAAGAAAAAATTAATTGAATTCCCCTGATTGATGGACTCAGAAAAAGCTGTTTGATTTTCTGACGCGTTCTAGTTAGTGTTGGCTTTTCCTGGCTTTGCTCTGAGCTGTGCCGCCCCACCCCGGCACACAGACGGCTGATTAATGGGTTTAATCTCTGCTGTAAAGTTTCCTGTGTGGCCAGAGATGCAGTACAAGCCTTTGGAGGCCAGAAATTCTGGGAATGCTCAGGGCAGCGCTTTTTCTTTCTCCTTGGAGGGCGGAACGTGAATCTCACCACATACAGTTGTGGCGGTTGGGGTGACCCAGGGAAGCACTGAGCTTGGCTTGGCGCTGGGGGTTCTGTCAACATCTCAGCAATTGGGGGCATTACACCCACTTTAGATCTAACCCCCCTCCCACTCCAAGCCAAGCCCGTCACTACTGACCTGGGTTCAGCTGTTGTATAGCTGAGGCTCTAGCATTTCGGTGACTTCTGAGTATCTTCTACAAACTAATCCCCAAGTGAGGGGGAGTTTCCTTCCTTTTGGAGACAGCAGAAGGCAGCCGGGTCCTTTGAGATGAGATAAGCTTCAGTGATCCTACAGAACATGCTGAGTGCACTGCAGACCAACTGACCTGCCTCATTATGACTTTTCTACTCTTCCTAAGAGCAAACCGGGGAGGACAGCGGATAGGGTACTGCCTGGGGAACCTGGGGTTCTATTCCTGACCTTAGACAAGTCACTGCAGGTATGTCTTCACTGCAGAGCTAACGTGGGTGACTGGCACACTGGTCAGCCTAGCCTGGGTGTGAGCTGCTGTACTGCAAAGCCCTGCCTGAGTTACTGCATCATAGAATTGTCGGGCTGGAAGGGACCTCATCAAGTCCAGCCCCCTGCACTGAGGCAGGGCCAAGTAAACCGAGACCAGCCCTGATAGGTGTTTGTCCAACCTGGTCTTAAAAAGTTCCACTGATGGAGATACCACAATGTCTTACACAGGACACTCCTGTTAACAGATCCCAGAATTATGTTAACCTTTTTCACAACTGCATCGCATTTATCTGTGATCAACTGTAACCCCCAGATCCTTTTAGGCAGTACTCCCATCTATCCGGTTCTTCCCATTGTGCAGTTGTGCATTTTGATTTTTCCTTCTTGAGTGTAGTACTTTGCACTTGTCTTTCTTGAATTTCATCTGGTTGATTTCAGACCAATTCTCCAATTTGTTAAGGTCATTTTTAATTTTGATCTTTTCCTCCAAAGTGCTTGCAACCCCTCCCAGCTTGGTGTGATCTATAGATTTTATAAGCATATTCTCTACTCCATTATCCAAATCATTAATAAAAATATTGACTAGTACCAGATCCAAGACTGACCCCTGCAGGACCCCACTAGACGTGTCCTCCCGGTTTGACAGCAAACAATTGATAACTACTCCTTAAGTACGGTCTTTCAACCAGTTGTACAACCACTTTATAGTAATTTCATCTAGACCACATTTTCCTAGTTTGATTACAAGAATGTCACGTGGCACTGTTAGAAGCCTTACTACAATCAAGATATATCACATCTACTGCTTCACCCCTATCCTCTAAGCTAGCAACCCTGTACAAGAAGGTTGGTTTGACATGATTTGTTCTTGACAAACCCATGCTGGCTATTCCTTATAATCCTATTATCTGCTTTGTGTTTACACATTGATGTTTAATAATTAGTTCCAGTACCTTTCCAAATATTGAAGTTAGCCTTACTGGTCGGGGGGAGGGATAGCTCAGTGGTTTGAGCATTGGCCTGCTAAACCTAGGGTTGTGAGTTCAATCCTTGAGGGGGCCATTTAGGGATCTGGGGCAAAAATTGGGGGATTGGTCCTGCTTTGAGCAGGGGGTTGGACTAGATGACCTCCTGAGGTCCCTTCCAACCCTGATATTCTATGATTCTATGATAATTCCTGGGGTCCTCTTAGATCCTTTTTTAAATATAGGTTCTATGTTTGCCCTTCTCCAGTCCTCTGGGACCTCACCCATCATCCATGAGTTCTTGAAGATAATTGCTAATGTTCCAGGACTGCTTCAGCTAGTTCCTTGAGTACCCCAGGATGAATTTCATCAGGCCCCACTGACTTGAATACATCTAACTTACGTACATATTATCAACCTGTTCTTTCCTTATTTTGGCTGCCATTCCTTCCCCCCTTGTTGTTGTTAATATTAATTGTGTTAAGTATTTGGTCACTATTAACCTTTTTAGTGAAGACTGAAGCAAAATAGGCATTAAACACCTCAGCCTTCTTGATGTCACCAGTTATTAGCTCTCCTTTCCCACTAAGCAGAGGACCGCCACTTGCTTTTGTCTTTCTCTTGCTCCTAGCATAGGCGCCGACTCCGTGGATGCTCCAGCCCTGGAGCACCCATGGAGAAAAATTAGCGGGTGCTTGGCACCCACGGACAGCCAAGCTCCCCTGCCCCCCAACGCCTCTCTCCCACTGGCAGCCCCGCTGATCACTCCTCCCACTCCCTCCCAGCACCTCCCGCCTGCCGCGAACAGCTTTTCGCAGCGTGCAGGTCAGCTCCGGGAAGGAGGGGGAGGAGCGGGGACAGGGTGTGCTCAGGGGAGGGGGCAGGAAGAGGCAGGGTGGGGGTGAAGCAGGGGCAGGAAGAGGAGGGCACTTGGGGGAAGGGATGGAGTGGGGGCAGGGTGGGGGCGGAGCAGAGGCGGGAAGAGGCAGGGTGGGGGTGGGGACTTGGGGGAAGAGGTGGAGTGGGGGCAGGGCCTGTGATGGTGGGGTGGGGTCGAGTACACCCCCGGGTAGAGGGGAAGTCGGCACCTATGGCTCCGAGTACATTTAAAGAAGCTCTTCCTATTGCCTTTTATATTCCTTACTAGGTGTAACTCATTTTGTGTCTTAGCCTTTCTGATTTTGTCCCTACATGCTTGCGCTGTTCTTCGGTACTCCTCCTTAGCAATCTGTCCATGATTCTACTTTTTGTAAGATTCCTTTTTGATTTTCAGGTCATTAAAGAGCTCCTGATGGAGCCATATTGGCTTCTTATTATTCATCCTGTGGTTCTGTCCCATCAGAATACTTCGCAGATGCGCCTTTACTATGGTCTCCTTGAGAAACGGCCAGCTCTCCTGAACAACCTTTTTCTCTTAGATTTTCTTCCCATGGGACCTTACCTACCAGTTCTCTGCGTTTGCGGAGATCTTCTTCTTTGAACTCCATTGTCCTTATTCAGCTCCTCTCACTCCTTCCTTACCTTAGCATCATTAAATCTGACATTGCATGGTCACTTTCACCTGAAGCATCCTCACTGAGGTCACGTACTCATCGCCGTCTGTGTGGCTAGGACTTCTGGGGGCACGTCCCATGGTTCTTAGTGCTGCAGTAAGTCAAGCCACTCTATGATTCTTTCCCACAGTGAATTGTGGGAAACCTTGTTGTCTGTCCTAATTTGTGGGAAGTCATTGGAGGATTAGTGGCACTCAAGTGGTTGAGCCTGTTCCCTCCCTGCAAAGTGGGGAGATTACCCACCTCAGTGAAAGCAAAACCAGGGATCAAATCCACCCCCAGCCGGGCCAGCTAGCCTGGACTGAAAGCACCAACGCACCTGGGTGAAATGGTTTTGTGTGTGGACAGGAAGGGGGCTAGGGACAAGACCACTACAGAGTTGATTCAGGGGAAGACATACCTTTCTCTCTCTATTCCTCTCTTTCCCTCTTCCTCTTTCTCCAGTGAGAAGGCCAGGCGGTCTCTCCCTAGGTGTGTGTACAGCACCAATACAATGGGGCCCTACTCTCAGGTGAGGTCTCTATGTGCCTGTAACCCAGGTGGCCCCCAATAACAGCTGGCAGAGGGTACACCTTACCACAACTCACATCAGGTCTGACATGCTCATTGCCCCAACACACTGTTGTCATAATCTGTGTCTAAAAGGGGTCATGTGCAGACTGGTAACACACTGGTCATTAATATTGTTGTGTGGGGCATGTACGGGTGGTGTATAAAGTTATAGATGTGTGCCGGAAGTGTGTTTGTGTTTGGCAAGCAGTGCATTAGCCCAGACCGCCCTAAACAGAGGAATGTTGTTGCACCTGCTTGACTTGTCTCCAATGTAAATTGAGCAAGGGGAGGCCAGACACAATGAAAGTACATTTACATGTAAGGGAAACAAGCCATCAAACTGGCAAGTGGTGACCACTTAATGATCACATCAGGGGCTCGAGGCCGTACCCCAGGAAGGCTTCCTGGCTCTTGGAACAGAGAAATGGCCTTTGGGAAATAGAAGCAGAAACAGAAAGCGATTTGGGCATCCATCACCTGAGGGACACAAGAAGCCAGAGCTCTTGACACCTGAGAAAGGTGGATCCTTTAGCCCAGGGGGAACTGAGAACTGAATATAGGTGAGAAACCTGCTGAGACAATGATTGTAGCTTGCTGAAGTTAAGTTTTAGTCACTAGAAAGCGTGTTGTGTCTGTAACCCTGTCTGTCTCTTTCACCCTCACTTGAAATCACTTGAACCTGTGGTCATTGTTGATAAACTTATTCTTGTTTTATTACAAAACCATCTCAGTGCTGTTCTAGCAAAGTGTGGGTCGGCAGCTAACCTAGCAGGCTGATGGGGGTTCTGTGTCCCTTTGCAGGCGGCAAACTTAATAACTTCTGCAAAAAGAAAGGGAGAACTTGTGGCACCTTTGAGACTAACAAATTTATTTGAGCATAAGCTTTCGTGAGCTACAGCTCACTTCATGGGATGCATTCAGTGGATGCATCCGATGAAGTGAGCTGTAGCTCACGAAAGCTTATGCTCAAATAAATTTGTTAGTCTCTAAGCTGCCACAAGTCCTCCTTTTCTTTTTGCGGATATAGACTAACACCTCCCTAGGTAACGCATTCCAGTGTTTCACCACCCTCCTAGTGAAAAAGTTTTTCCTAATATCCAACCTAAACCTCCCCCACTGCAACTTGAGACCATTACTCCTTGTCCTTTCATCTGCTATCACTGAGAATAGTCTAGATCCATCCACTTTGGAACCACCTCTCAGGTAGTTGAAAGCAGCTACCAAATCCCCCCTCATTCTTCTCTTCTGCAGACTAAACAATCCCAGTTCCCTCAGCCTCTCCTCATAAGTCATGTGCTCTAGACCCCTAATCATTTTTGTTGCCCTTCGCTGGACTCTCTCTCCAATTTCTCCACATCCTTCTTGTAGTGTGGGGCCCAAAACGGGACACAGTACTCCAGATGAGGCCTCACCAATATCGAATAGAGGGGAATGATCACGTCCCTTGATCTGCTGGCTATGCCCCTACTTATACATCCCAAAATGTCATTGGCCTTCTTGGCAACAAGGGCACACTGTTGACTCATATCCAGCTTCTCGTCCACTGTAACCCCTAGGTCCTTTTCTGCAGAACTGCTGCCGAGCCATTCAGTCCCTAGTCTGTAGCGTTGCATGGGATTCTTCCATCCTAAGTGCAGGACTCTGCACTTGTCCTTGTTGAACCTCAGATTTCTTTTGGCCCAATCCTCCAATTTGTCTAGGGCCCTCTGTATCCCATCCCTACCCTCCAGCGTATCTACCTCTCCTCCCAGTTTAGTGTCATCTGCAAACTTGCTGAGGGTGCAATCCACACCATCCTCCAGATCATTTATGAAGATATTGAACAAAACCGGCCCCAGGACCAACCCTTGGGGCACTCCACTTGATACCGGCTGCCATCTAGCCATGGAGCCATTGATCACTACCCGTTGAGCCCGACAATCTAGCCAGCTTTCTATCCACCTTATAGCCCATTCATCCAGCCCATACTTCTTTAACTGGAGAAGGCCGGTGGGAGGGAGGAGAAAGGGAGCTGGGATGAACATGTTCCGTACTCAAAAGGCACCGGCTCATCCTGTTGGTACCTGAGCTCAGAGGAGGGGAGGAGACAGACAGCAGACACTGCAGATGCACGCAGAACCCACCCGCACCAGCTGTCCCAGAAGAAAAGCCATTACATGCTTCACATGATGTGATTTATCATCCTGCAGGTGGCAGCCCTGGCCCACTTCCTGCCCTCAAATTCTCTACCCTGTGTCAGTGGCCTCGTCTCCCACAGCTAATGGAGAACATTATCCGTACAGCTACCAGAATCCAAGGGCACCGGACTCTGATTCTCCACCATCCTCATGACTCTTCCGGGGGCGTTCGCTTCCCTTCTCCTACTTCATTCTGGTCTTTTACTGTCCCTCTTCACTTTCCGTCTTCCCATTCGTTCTTCTTTTCTTTTCTCCCTCTTGTCTCTTGGTCTTTCTTTCCCACCACGTTTCTCTCCCATTCCGTCCTCTGTCTCATTTTCAGGTGGCTTTGTTTTAATGGTTATTTATTTAAAGGTACAGCACACCCACTGACCCATGCACACCCCCACCCTTCCCCACACACAAGTAGAGGGAGCAGGCCACAAAGACCGATCCCCTCCAGGTGTCCCTCTCCAGATCAGCATGAAGTCTGCAGTGGCTGCCTAGATTGTGTCTGCTCCGGAGAGCAATCTGGGAGAGCAGGAAGGGAACAGGAGGAGCAGATGAAAGGAGGGGAGAGTTTAGGGAAGGGGGGAAATAAATGGAAAACAAAATAAAGCACCAGTATGACCAAGCTGGCAAGATAAACAGCCCGTGTCAGTCTGATGGAGCAGTAAAGAGCTTTCTATAAAGCAGTTAATACCCTAATAAAAATCATTTTTACTACTGAGCTATAAACCAGCTTCTCTCTATCTTCTCCCAGACTCTGGTGCCAGACCCAATCTCCATGCTCTGGGCTGAGCAGAAGGAAGCTGGAGCATCAGGGACTATAACTGCAGGCTGTTCAGATACTGCAGTGAGGAGCACTGTGTCTATCACCCATCACCATAGCATCTGGGCAGCTCAAAAACATTTGTGAATTCAGCCTCAAACCACTCCCCCTGGTGGATCAGTATCACTAAGCCTTTTGTTATAGATGGGGAACTGAGACAGGGAGGTGATGGGGGAGGGCTGGGTAACTTGCTTGAGGTCACACAGAGTCTGGGCTAGGAACTGAACTAAAATCTCCTGAGTCCCAGCCCGCTGCATTCACCACAAGGCCATCCTTGCTATTGAGATGCACCCCTTGACAGAAATCCACAAAACACATCCTAGTCATCTCCAGGAGTTCAACCACCATGAGACAGGCCCCAGGAAAATCACGACACTGGCTTGGAAATCATGCATTTTAAAAACAATACACTTTGGTTTCTTGGTATATTCCTTCCCGGTTTCAAAGCCGGTAGGTCACACGCACTTCCTGGTTTCAATGCTTTCTCCACAGCCACGAGGGCTAGCAATGTGCATTTTCTCTTCACTGAAAGGTGGGCTCCTCCCACATTCACCTGGCTCCGGAAGCTGGGGCCTGACGACCAAATACTGTGAGAATCGCGATAAAATGACAAGAGCCAGTAACACTGTGAGCACGCACCCCCCTCCCATCGGAGTGCAGGCTGCTCCTTTAAAAACCGCCAAGATCCCCTCGCTGGAATAAAGGCAACGCAAATAACTTTTTGAAAAAGAAAACGTTCCTTTTGGAAACTAGCAATGGTTCATGTTTGGCGAGACGGGGTCCTAGCTGCAGAGGCTCTGGCTCCCTAGTAGATGGGGAGCGCAGCGTCCAGCAAGCACTGGTCTTGGAATCACAGCATGGCTGAGGAAAAGGAGACTTGGGCTGAACAGGGGGACGCTGTGGAGATGCAGAATAGGGCACAAGGTGCTCCCACCCCCGTCTGACAGCTGCGAGGGGTCTCCTTCGGGTGGGGGAGGTGGGGTCAGCATCAGGCCTTGGCTAGCAGGGGGCATCCTGCCACCATCACCCCAGCCTGGAAACTGGAAACCACAGACAAGCCTCCATTTTGCATGGTACCGGTGACTGCAGGCAGTACAGCCCTGTGGGGTGGATCCACGTGCAGCGGGCAATACACATGGCTCCTGTACAATTCAGACACACATGGGGAGCCGGGCTAGAACCCCAGACCTTCGGCTCCAAGCCCTTGACCCCTAGAGAGTCACTCCAGCTAACACTGGCTGTAGGTCCCTTATCCTGTCTGTGAGCCCAGCCACTAGAGGCCGACATCACTCACAAAGCCAGGACTTCCCACAGCCAGGCTGGATTGTGCCAGCGCCCCCATCTCGGATGCCCCATGGGACACGCTACAGCAGGCTCAGCTGATGGCCATCCCACTCAATCACATGGGAAATTCCTATCCCTGACCCCAGGGCCAGGCCAGCACACCTCCTCTAGCAGGCTGAGGCTCCTGGGACGAGCAGGGCTCATCCTCGCAGTGCAGGGCATCACATGTATCTGTGAGACTGAGAACTCAGCACACGTCTGACACCAGGGACAGACTCACAGCCTGTCAGGCGCTGCTAACCGCAGGCGAAAACAGCAGGTGCCGCAGAACCCCGAAAAGCCAAGAGGACAGTCCCTGTCACTGCTGAGCCCATCAGCCTGACTCTGTGTCACACTCGCCTTGTGCAACGCCTTCCAGGCCGTGCAGGGTAAAGCCAACAATACAACCTCGGGTGCAGGGACTGAACCTTTGCAGCTATTGCATGAGCCACAGGCCAAGAACTTACAGGCAGGAATTTGCCAGTCAATTCATTTGGGGGAATCACATGTAGCTCACGGGGGACTCAAGAAGGGAACACAGCGCAAACGTCACCCAGCAGCGCTCGCCTGCACACCTGCTGGCCACAACCCCGACCTGATCCAAAGATAGGAAGAGCAATACTGCAGCTTTGTTACTCCAAGACACTGCACTTGGCCCATTCTCCCTCCCCACCACACACATGCATGTGCCCTTGTGCACACAGCATGAGCAGGAGTTACTGGACAGGGTCTTTTATCTAAGACAACAAGGGGAAAAAAATACTGCTTGCAAGATCTTCAATGATCAAAGCACAGCTAAACTTATGTCACTTAGCACCTGTATCTTTCTCTCTTGTAGTGTTTCAGCTAAGCATTGGTCTCTCACACACACACACACACACACACAAAGTATAATTTCATGCTAAAATGGCATCAAGAAAACTGCACATAAGAAAGAACCAAACTACCGTCTTCCAGAGAGAGCACAGCATGGGTGTCTCCTCTGTAACAAGCTGCAACAACTCTGAGAATAGACGGGCTGCTGCCTCGACAGACTCCGTACTGCGGATCTGCTCCTAGCAAGTGCGGGAGCCAGTGGGGAGGAGGTGGCCTGCTCTGTGTTTGGGCAGGAGGGGATCCCATAGGTCTGACCTGCGGAAAGCTCAGAGGGGCTCAGACTGGGAGGTGTTAATGGGAGATCTGGGGGATGGGAGAAGATGACTCACCATGAGGAAGGTCAGAGGTCAGGTGAGGCATAACATAGCTCCGGATTAGCTCCCACTGAAAGTCATCGTCCTCCCGTTGACTGTACTCACACTGGTTTAAATCCAAGTCTTCCTCGAAGGTGCAGCCGGCTGCCGTGGGGAGAGGGAGAGAGAGGGAGAGAGAGTCAGTGCCATGGGAAATGCAGCAAGCTTGGCCGCAATGGGACAGCAGCAAAAGTGCCAATGGGCCCAGGTGAGAGAAAGGAAAAAACCTTCATGCCTAGCTGAAACTACCTGCCAGCCCCCCTCACAGATGGCATGAGGCAGGCAGACCCCCAGGGCAGGGCTATGGTAGGAGAACTCACACTTCCTCACCCTAACAGGACTTGACTTCTAACCCTAGACATAACAGCAGGCTGACGTGCAAATCTCCACTCCCCCGGACTTCACAGGGCATGCTTGCAGCTAACACTACACACAGATCCCAACATGCGCGCGCGCACACACCACCACCCCCCCAGCAGACACAGACCTACACACACACACGGATCCCAACACAACACACACACACACACACCCCCAGCGGACAGAGGCCTCCCCTCTTTCTAAAGCCACCTTCTCCCCTTTAAGCTCCCCACAAGCAAGCCCAGAATAATGCCCATCGTTCCCCGGCCCAGTCCCGCGTCTGAAGGGGACCTGGGGGTGACAGGGGCACTGAGAAGATTATTCAGAAGGCAGCAGCTGGAAAACCTGGATCATTTAAGCTTTGCATTGGTGGCACTGAGCCTGCCTTGCCCTCCTACAGGCCCTGAAATGAGCCACCGTGCAGAAAGGTGGATTTTTAAACGGAGATAGCCAGGTTACTTCTTGTCCCGGTAGCACCGGAACTACAGGGCCAGGGAGGGAGGGGGCACAGAGCTGGGCAAGGCCTCAGGGGTAAGGTCAGCTCTCCTGTTCACACCCAGGCAGGGATCAATCAGGATGGATGCTGCTCCAGCCCTCCAGCATCCTCCCGAGCAGCGATCCTCCAGCAGGAGAGGAGGGGCAGGAAATACAGGATATGCACACACGCAGGATGTAGGCAGCTACTCCTCCTATGGGGGCTTATTCTAATGCAGACCATCGGGGGACCCCATGTGGCGAGGCGAGGCAGCCCAGGCCACGTTAGGGTAAAGCATTACACCAGAACTAACACAGGTGATCGGCACCTGGCTTGGCCTACCCTTCAGTCCTCAACACACATTCAGACCCAGTCCTCATCAGCTGCGATGGGGCCCCATCCCTCTTGCCTGCAAGGAAGCACCAACAAGGATGATGCAGCTAAACTCAGAGCCTTGCATTGCTGTTTGTCCCCAGGGAGCTGCCAGTGCTTTTCGGGGATGATATTTAAGCTGTTCTATCCCAGACACGTGCAGTTCAGAGGGGAATAAAGCGATGGTTATGAGGAGTCTGTTTTAAATGCAGCATAAAACAGCAACCGGGTGACCAGAAAGCAACAGACACGGAATGAGACGTTTAGTACCAAATACAGCAAGGATGAAACACAGACATGGGAATGGCAGTCTCCGGGGGCAGCCGGGGTCATGATCCCCTTGCTGATTGGTTATGTTTCATGTCTAATCAACCAGCCTTAGAAAATAACGAAGAGCCTCGTTATCCCGCCTGTGAGGCTGGAAGGGAAGGCAGGTTGCGTGCCTGGTGAACCCCTGCCAGCTTTGGGAACAAAGACACCTCTTGGACCCACGTTCTGCATCGCCCAGCTGTATGATCACTGCAGTTCACACACGGGGAGGAATGTAGAGACAGCACCGATCACGTCTGGATCCAGAGCAGGTTTGGGTCCACACCCGCAGCAGAGTTCCAGGATGCTGAGATTATCTGGGAGCGATTTGGTTGGGTATTATAGACATAGGGGACAGCCACAAAATGTGGATCTGGATTATCACCCCACTCCAAAGTTCAGGGGTAGGGTGATCAGAGCCAGTCTCAAGTGCAAATACCTCAGCTACCCGCCCACATCCCTATCGCTGCAAGGCCAGCTGTCACTCACAGCCGCTGGCCCCCAGCATTTTAAAGTGAAAGACAACAATGGTCAGAATCTTATCTCAATGGAATGACGTACAGCTCCGTGCATAGTGCGAATGGGGCAGAAGGAAGGAATAGGGTTTGCCAAAAGGGTAACGTTGGCAGAAGGCAAAATGGGGGGGAGGGGTCCCAAACTTCTCGAAAGGGCTTTACAGAGAGCAAAACAAAGCAGAAAAGTCAGGCTAGAAACCAGGTGTCCTGCTGCTGAACACTGAACACTGCACCCCACTGGCTCCCTCGACTGCAGAGCGGGGAAAGGCACTTGATTGAGCATAGCTAATGCCAGCAAGCCTGGTTAGAAAATGCCCAGAAACACCAGCGCATACGCAAGGTAAACCAGCTTTGTGATTCCATCTGATATAGCCGAGCGCAGTCCCTAGCCTCCCGCCCCCCTCCAGCCTGCAGAAGGATGGCGCTCTGATGTCTCATCCTATGAATACTTCCCCCATGGCCGGGACCCGGGATGCTTTTATGTTCAGTCATCTGTGCACCAGCCAAACCAAAAAAGGAGCTGGGGATTTGATTTTGTACAGCATGTAACTGGTACAGCTTGGCTTGTTAAACACTGACCTATTGTTCCATTAAAGCCACAGATTACACGCAGGCTAAGGCTTCGGTAATAATTAATACTGGCCCCCTGGGCTGAGCAGAGCAGCCCATTAAGAAACCCCTGAGCAAGCACAAAGAACAAAGGCAAATACCCCATAAACAGGCTGGTGCTCAGGCTCTGCCCAGCCCTTTTTATTATTTCATTCGCTTTTTCCTATTTTTCCACAAATTACATCAGCCAGTTCTCACCAGGGCTCAGGAATCTGTGCTCAGGCAATTAGCAGCTTCACAAGGGCCTAGCATGGAAATTGCTACCCAGGCAAGTACCAGGATGGCTCTACAGCCTGTGGGACATGCGGGCCAGAGCACGGGGCTTGGCACCACTAATGCCCCTGGAGTGGATTTCCCTACTCCTTAAGCAGGGAGCAGTGGGTTCACAACCACAGGCCCGGCCTGCCCCCACATGCAGACAGGGAGCAGCCCCTTCCAGCCAACAGCCTATTGATGGGTGCTGGCTGCTGTGTGCGCGCTTTGTGTGTGCACACACATGCTGCTCTTCCCACACACTGGCATAGCATGCTCATCCCACCACGTGCCAGCACCCCAGCGCCCACGCAGCTTGCCCCTGGCACTCACAGACAAGGGCACTCCCCTCAAACAGGCACCCATGAGCCCCACACCTCACATGCATGTACACTGGCCCCTCAATACTCACTCACACACTATCCCCCAACACACACAGATGCACCCCCTCATGCACCGACACCCCAACTCCCTGAGGCGCAGTCTCCCCTACACAAAGGTAGCTCTGACCACCGACACATACCTCTGCACCCAGGTGAACTCCACCTCTCTGTGTGCCGTGGTGGGTGGCTGGATACTCAGCAGCGGTTGGCTGCAGCAGCTCCAAAACCAGCCTGGGTATGCCCAGGGCCCTGAGCTATTCCTCCAACTCCACCACAGAGAACAACTCGCGTCGATCCACCCTGAGCCAGCCTTTGCGAAAGGCCACCACAAGGCTCAGCCAAAGTTCCCATCCCACCGGCTAACTAGACGCTCCACCACAGAGGCGGCTTGGTCCAGTGAGCAGGGCCCCAGACTAGGACTTGGGAGATCTGGGGCTACTCTCAGCTCTGCCACTATCCAACTTGGGCAAGTCCCGTCCCCTCTCTGTACCTCAGTTTCCTCTCCCAGCCTCTCTCTAGTTAGATTGGTAACTCCTGGGGGAGGGGCGGCTTTCCACTCTGTGTACCTAACCTCAGTGCTACTGGCAGAGAATCTTAGAACTGGAAGGGACCTCGAGAGGTCAACTAGACCAGTCCCCTGCACTTATGGCAGAACTAAGTATTATCTAGACTATCCCTGACAGGTGTTTGTCTAACCTGCTCTTAAAAATCTCCAATGATGGAGATTCCACCACCTCCCCTAGGCAATTTATTCCAGTGGTTACCCACCCTGACAGGAAGTTTTTCCTAATGTCCAACCTAAACCTCCCTTGCTGCAATTTAAGCCCATTGCTTCTTGGCCTATCCTCAGAGGTTAACAAGAACAATTCTTCTACCTCCTTGTAACAACCTTTTATGTACTTGAAAACTGTTATCGTGTCCCCTCTCAGTCTTCTCTTCTCCAGACTAAACAAACCCAGTTTTTTCCCCTCTTCCCTCAGAGGTCATGTTTTGGTTGCTCTTCTCTGGACTTTCTCCAATTTGTCCGCATCCTTCCTGACATGTGGTGCCCAGAACTGGACTCAATACTCCAGCTGAGGCCTAATCAGCGCAGAGTTGAGCAGGAGATTTACTTCTCATGTCTTGCTTACAACACTCCTGCTAATACTAATGGCATAATTCATTTACATCCATGTCTAAACCAATATAGATAAGCCAATACAAAAGGCTTTGTGGGGTAAGAGCGGCTATCTGCAGTTGAGTTAAACCTGGTCTCAGCTGACTTAAGATAAAGAAAATCTTCCCTCACAGGACTAGGGAAGGCAATGTGGCCTAATGGCTAGGACACTGGGCTACGAGTCAGGAGATCTGGATTCTAGTCCAGGCTCTGGCCTGTTGGGCGACCCGGGGCAAGTCAGTATAATAAGGAAAACCACACTGGATTGCCTTGCCAGGAAGAGGAGTGCTCCCTGCCCCCTATGCAGCAAGGGGCCCTGAACTGCAGGATCACACTCCTGTTAGACACAAATTCCCCTGCAGTCAGGCTCCTCCCACCGCAGGGAGCAAGGAGGGCTGCATGGACCCAGAGCAGACACAGTTGTGTTGCACACAGGTCTCCCCAAGGCCACCGAAAGGCTGTGTCCCACCCACTGCTGCTGGATCTGCACCCACCCAAAGGCAAAGCAATATTCAGTGCTGACAAATGGACAGGGTGCCTGCCTGCACCCACAGCTCATTTAATACAAGAAATGAACAGAAAGTGGGTCCCAGTGTGCTGGAGTGGGTGCCTGCCACATGGGCAGGCTGCTGTCCACACCTCCCACCTGATTTAAGGGCCTGGCTAAAGGGGTGAGGCAGCACACGCATCAGCACATTAATCCAGCTGGCAGTTCTTTGAAGCTACACCAGGCTCTCCCCTTGTGCCAGCCAATACAGGAATAATAAAAGAATCACTTTTTTTAAATGCATGAGTGCAACATTGATTAGTCTCCTTAAAATGCCTGGGTATGTGTCATCCCAAAGGACCCCCCAAAGCACTTTCTAAATACCACGCAGTACATACAAGGAATGGCTTCGCCTGCCACTACAATGCAGCCACCTTAGGGGTGTAGCATGGCAGCTGCTTAAACAACCCACAGCAACATTGTCCCCACCAGTTTAGGGCAGGAAGTGAAGATGGGACTATAGCCCAGGGAAACTTCCAGGAGGGATTTATTGGGAATTGCATGACATCAGGATACCTAACTCAGGCCTTGATTTCCCCTACAGGACCATGGTGTCTCAGCACTCACCAGGGTCTCAGCTTCACATCCCACCCAAAAGCCAGCACCTCCAGGTCCACAGAGCCTGCCTACCAGGAGTAATACAGAGCAGTAATGGCACCTGCTGGGTGACCAACAGCAAGCTGAGTTTTCATGGCAGTTCTCTCGTCGCATCCAGGCCAAAGCAGGCCCTGCTTCGCTTACAAGAACAAACGCGAGCACAGCCACGAACGAGGGACCAGGGCCACAGGGAGAGGGAAGGGTTGACAGGGCGTGCACTGCTCACCCCCCAGAGTTCCTCCCCGCACTCTCAAAAGCGAGCTCAGCCTCCAATGAGACGGACACGCTTAGTGCAGTTTGGCTTAGAAAGGAAAGGGGGAGGAGGAGCCGTGAGAGAAGCAGATAAAATATCAGCATGCTGGAGCGAGGCAGCCGCCCCTCATTCCTGGAGCTGAGCACGGACTGAAGCTTGGTGAGGGTACAAAATACTGAAATCCCGTTCCCCAAACACACGCATTCCCAAGGGGATTAGAAGTGGAAATACTCTGAGAGGAGGTGCAGGCTTTTCTTTGAGGTTTCCAGCCCCATTTTACACCCACTAGGGGTTCAGAGAAGGGCCAGGAAGATGCAGAGTTACCAGGACTAATCCCAGTTCTGGAAGGGATTAAACCTTGTGCTCAGGGTTTAAACCCATCTCTGCTAGCGACCACAATTCGACCCATGGGGGGGGGGGGCAGATTACCCCACAGCTGTTATGGTAGCATTCTTCTTACACCTGCCTCTGACACATCTTCTGCTGGCCACCGTCAGAGACAAGACAGTGGGTCGAGTGGCCAGTCTGGCAGTTCCAGGCCGTCCCATTTTGGAGTGATTCCCCATCGAGGCTCAAGCCTTATGTGGTTTGCCTGTTAGGAACATCAGCATGAGATGCACAAAGAGGCCGTTTGAAGAACCACTGAAATACAAACACAGCCCTCCCACAGCTGAACTCCACGGCCAGCCCAGCTGCCCTTCTCCGCGTGAGCAGCAGCAGGTAGCTTTGTTATGCTCGCAAGTTTTTATCAAAACATTTATTTAAAAACAGGTTGTTACAAGAACTAGAGCCAAGGTGCCAGCCACAGGTGCAGTCCGGAGGATGGAACTCACGACTTCATGTAACGGAATGCGGCTGCAATAGGTGCACCGGGTTTGGCGTGCCCCCTAGTGGCAATTCTGATTATAGTACTACTTGGAACAGGAACTTGCCCGTTAATCAACGCTAACTAGAATCCTTAAAGGAAATTTGGGGTGGGCGGTGTTTGGAGATTGAATTGGAGGCCTCAATGCCTCCATCTTCCCTACAAAAATCCTGCATCTGAACACATTATTGCCATCCCCACGTGTTAAAAATAAAAGCATGAATCAGGAGCCCACAAGTTATGAGATTTGCTTAAAACCATCAGATTACAAAAATACCTAGGTGCTGTACAAACAGAACAAAAAGACAATCCCTGCCCCAAGGAGCTTCCAGTCTAAGCATCAATTGGAAGAAATAAAGAACAGTGAAATCTAACAGTCACTTTGCAGTTTATGCTCGTGACTGTGGACAGGTAGAACCATTTCTTTGACTATTTGTCAGAATCAACCTTCCCCACTCCTCTCACCACAGCAACAGTTTTCAAGCTTAACTGTGGTGTATCCTGCATCCAGCCAGGTACTAGAGGCTACAAGAGTTTTCAGATCTTCCAGCTTTTACTGCACCAGCTTGAGAGCAACTAAGAAATTATCTAAAAAAGAAAAGGAGGACTTGTGGCACCTCAGAGACTAACAAATTTATTTGAGCATAAGCTTTCGTGAGCTACAGCTCACTTCATCGGATGCATTCAGTGGAAATTATCTGTAAGACTTTGCACCCAAGTTATACTGTGGGAACTGGTGATGTCACATAAGAACGGCCATACTGGGCCAAACCAATGTTCCATCTAGCCCGGTATCCTGCTTTCCCACAGTGCCAGATGCTTCAGAGGGAATGAACAGAACAGGGCAATTTATTGAGTGATCCATCCCCTGTCATCCAGTCCCAGCTTCCAGCAGCCAGAGATTTAGGGAAGCCCACAGCATGGGATTGCATCCCTGACCATCTTGACTAACTGCCATGGATGGATCTATCCTCCAGGAACTTATCTAATTCTTTTTTGAACCCACTTATACTTTTGACCTTCACAGTGTCCTTTGGCAATGAGTTCCACAGGTTGACTGTGTTGTGTGAAGAAATACTTTACAGCCAAAGCTATGCAGGAAATAGCAGCTGGGGCATAACGAGGAGGAGGAGAAGAGTTTTCAGGTGGGATAACACACACTTGCCTGTCCCATTACGTGTTTCCCTATTTAGTGCCCTTACAAAGGGGGCACATTTGCAGCCCAGCCAGTAAATTAGCACAGGGCAATGCCTGGGGAGCCAGGTTCTGCAGGGTAGCTGAGACCAGAATCTGGCCCACCGCACTCTGAACATTTTAACAATCTGGGATTTACGCTCTTTCAGGGCTTGTTCTAGAGAACAGGCAGGAGGGGCATGAAAATATAAAATGCAGATAAGGGCAGGTTCTGCCACTTTCTCCCACTGCCCCATTCTGCTTTTAACCCCATGTGTGTTTTGTTAATGCACCGAAGGTAGAAAATGAACACAGCTCTCGCACTGGGCCTTGCCAGCAGATGGATTTGCGTGTAAGCAGCTCTGGGAAGGCAGCACTTTGGAGAGAAGCTCTTAATGAGTTTTCTGTGTATCCCTGGGACGCTGCACCACAGCATGCCTGGGCCACCACCCGCCCGAGGGCACTTCCACCACACAGAGACGGCAGACGCTGGCAGACACCATCTCGAAGGGCAGATTCCCATTGCCTGCCCTTGTTCACCGTCCCTCCAGCACCACTATGTTAGATGCTGCCTCATTTTCCCGTTATGAGACAATGGGGAATGTCGCTTTCTTCTAACACTGAACAAGGAGCTCTGGGATATCAGGATTATCCCTAAGGCTAATGGCCATGCTTCAATGTAGAGCTTCTGCTTAGAACCTTCCCCAGGCCTCCCCTCCCCTGGCTTGCTGGTACAGTTTTAAAGGAAAAATACATAGCCAGTAGATTCTGCTCATTAGCAAAATTGATGTCATCTGAAGGTTGCCAACAGGCGGAAGACAGGCTTGCAGGGCTGCAGCCCGGGAAGACAGCGCTGGGATGTGCACAGTACCTCTCCCTGGAGTCCTGGAAGCCTGTGGCTAGGCGGGGAGGCTGCAGGCCTAATCAACGCTAACTAGAATCCTTAAAACCTCCACAGGGAGGTTTGTGAGGCTTCAACCAGGGAAAGGGCATGAAAAAGTTGTCAATAAGCAGTGTTGAAGTCAGTGGGATGGGTTTCCAGAAAAACGTTTCTATTACTGGGAAGTTGTTAATATCAGGATTGCTGTTAACCAGCAACAGCTGTAAACACACACACACACACACACACACGTGTCCCCGCCTGCTCCACATTTCCAAGCCCCCAGGCCCTTTCCCTCCTCCTGTCCCAACTCCAGAGCGTTTGTTCGCTATTTTCTTTTACTCTGGACAGAAGCCCGTGCTCAGACCCTTGGCCAGCACCGTACGGGATCGGAGTTCGAGTCTCCCAGCGCACCAAGCTGCAGTGATGGGGAGGGCAAATTCCATGCTGGCTACTCCACTTTCCATGGGTCAATGCCACCTTCCCACTCCCTAGGGGTAACCGCTTTTCCCTGGGGCTGCTCTGACTGCTAAGACAGACTAGGAAGCTGCTGCAGCTAGGGGAAGCCGCAAACCTCCTCTGAATTCTCTGATTAAATCTAGCTGCTCCTCTGAGCAGTGTTAACGGTGGGGACAGCACGCCGCAGTGTCTACATCAAGCAGTCAAAGCTCAGGAGCCAGGCCCTGAAAACCAAGCGATTAAGAAGAAAAAAACCCTCATGATTTTTAAGCCACAAGACCCCAAGCCTTCTGGTTCCTGAGCCTTTCTGGGCCACGCTTTCAAAGTTTTGCGCTGCAACCATGCAGGCTAAACCAACTTTTTCTTTTTTAATGAAAGTTGCTGTAAATCACATGAGTCCAAGCGCTGGGGCTTTGGGAAAACCATCAAGACTCACAATAAAAAGAGCCAATGCTGGCAACCCTGAAAAGCAAAAGAGAGAAGTAAAAAGTATGAGAAAAAAAAGAGGGGAACCCCCCAAAAGCAGATGAAAGAAAGAGAACTATTAAGTATGAAGAGGAAACCCACTGCCAGCAGGGTCCTTGCTGTACCCCCCTGCATCCCCAGCGGAGTTTGGCTCCTTCATCCTGTCTTAGCAAAGGGAAACCTGGGCACGGAAGGTAATTTAAATTAACAGCAGCCAGCACAGAACCACCCGACAAGCAGAGGACCAGACTGGAGGAGGGGCCGTTGGAAAAGAACAGCCGCTCGCCCTGCCTGTGGGGTCAGAGCCCAGGCTCAGTGCTTGGTTTTCCCAAAAGGGGGGGAAGTTTTATGACAGCTCCCTGCAGAGCCCAAGCAGCGCTGGTTGGCGAGTAGGATGCCATGCCTCTCACCTCTGGGGTGCCAGTTTCCCACCAGCTTGGGGCAGTGGAGGCCAAAGCTTGTTACCATCTTACAGCTGTTTGATGACCTTTGTGAAATGAGTCTGCTGAGTCTCAGCCCATGTCATCATCTCAAAAGCCACCCGCACACCTGGCACATTAGGTGAATTAACAGGGCTTTTCCCTCCTAGCTTTGCAGGGAGAAAGAATGGCCTAGTGATTAATGCACCAGACTGTGCTGCAGAAAATCAACATTCAGTTCCCCACTCTACCACAGACTCCTTGTGAAATTTCGCCAAGACTTTCTGTACCTCAGTTTCCCCACTGCAAAAATAGTGATTGCATGCTTTGCCTGCCTCCTGTGAGGCAGCATTCTTTCCTCTCTCCAAGATGCTTGGTTGTTTGTTTGGGCTCCCCAAGAGGACCATCACCTCTGCCAGTTGCTTCTGAAGATACAGAAGCTGCTATTAGCCAAATCGAAACATTTTCACATCCTCGCCTAGAAACTGCTTACCTCTGATCAAGAAATTGCCAGTGAAAACCTGTCATTCCATCCAATATGTTGCCATAATGAAACAATTTTTGCTAGTCACCAGCGGAAGCTTAAAATGCAATTATGTGGAATGGATATTTCGCCAGCTAATACGCAGCTGTCCGAGCCAATCAATCTCCCCTCCTTGGACAGGTTGATTGTTATTGCTCCTTATGCGTGGGCCTGTTCTCTCTTCCTCTCCCCCGATCTATAGCTGAAATGAAGCTAGGCTGGGTGGGATGCTCCGTATTGCCAACAAATTTGTACATACATGCACACGGCCTTGAAAACAGCTTCCCTGGTAGACAGCATGAGAGATACAGCAGCCTGCTGCACTTTGGTGCTTGGCCATTAACTCTTACACAGCTGCTGGAATGGAAAGTGGTTAAAAAAACCCAACTGTTTGTACTACAGTAGCAAGTACAGGCCACCACAAATTAAATCAGGGCCCCATTGTGTTAAGCGCTGTACGTACATATAGTAAGAGACAGTCGCTACCCAAAGGGGGAGGGTGGGGGGAAGATAGCTCAGTGGTTTGAGCATTGGCCTGTTAAACCCAGGATTGTGAGTTCAATCCTTGAGGGGGCCCATTTAGGGATCTGGGGCAAAAATTGGGGATTAGTCCTGCTTTGAGCAGGGGTTTGGACTAGATGACCTCCTGAAGTCCCTTCCAACCCTGATATTCTATGAAAAGGGTTCACAGTGTAAACAGACAGCAGTGGACAAAGAGGGAAACCGAGGCACTGAAATCCACTCAAGGTTATACAGCAGACGAGAGGAAGAGCCAGGATTAGAATCCAGCTCTCCTGATTCCCAGCCCAGTACCTAAGCTACTAGACCATAATGGAGATCTGGCATGATCCAGCAACCTTTAAATCCTGCTGACCACTTCCTAAGCCCCTATCTTCTCTTTGTAATGCACTGGCCTAGTGCACGTGATCACAACTCCCCTAATGGCTCGTTCCAGTCATTATTACAGCCTGCTACTCACGGCTCAAGGAGCCCTCCTTTAACTCAAGCAGAAAAGGCTTGTGCTTTTGTTATTAAAGGTGCCAGGTTCAATCCCCACTCCTGGAGGGGGTGTATAATTATGCACCCATGGTATATTACAGGTGCATGACCATTAAAGTCCTGTGGCACTATGCACAGAAGACGACGATTTTCCCCTTATGCACCAGACCAAAGTTCCTCACCCAAATCAGACTGTGCAAAAGTTGGCTGCTCCATCCACCCCAGAGCTGGTTGCATTTCTGTGGCTCTGCCATGAAGAATGTCAAGGTGACGTTTTGATTAATATCCCACCTTCCCTCCAATCTCAGCAGCTGCTCCTCTCAGGTCAAGGCTGATTCGAGGGCAGAGGGGCCAGGAGGAGCTGCATTGACTGCTCCATGCCCTGTGGATTGCTAGAGCAGGCGTGGCCTCCAGGCCTCTTTCCACTGCAAGACTGATAGCACCATAAAAATTAAGATTAAAACAGATGAATTCCAATGTCTCAGCTATAGATCTCATGGCCGCTATTTAGAAGTCATCATCTTCCATCAGCCACGGAAAGACAAATAGAATTAGCCCAGTCCCCAGTTCCCTGCCATGCCCAGGGTCAGGTTCATAGGCTGAAAACCTCAGCTCTAAGCAGAGCTTTCAAAAATCAAGGCTTTTAGTCTGCCTGGGTCTGAAGCATCAGCAATCGCTGCTTCACCAGTCATTCGTGACCAGAGCAGCCAGGACTCCTGGGTTCTGCTGCCAGCCCTGCCATGCAGAGTTCAAAGTACCCATCTGTACAATGGGGATAGTTATATCCATCTATGTACTGGGCAAGCAGGAAGCCCTGCCAATTTCATGTACAAAATGCTTTGAGACCCTCAGATGCTGGGTGCTCACACCATCCAAAATGCTTGGACTTGCGCTCACTCGGCTCTGCTTCTGCAGCACTTAAGCAAGCGAGGATGCTGGTCACCCTGACCAGAAGGGGAAGCAGTTGGGTAAAACACCAGTTGAGAGACGAACCGATCGTTTCCTTTCCCCACACCGTGACCGAGCAGGTATCAGGCAGTTTGGAGGAGTCACCAGTGGTTTCAGAGTTGAAGATGCTGGCCTGCTCTTCCAAATTACAGCCATTAAGGACCATTTTGCGCATCTCACCCAGTCCAGAGGACCAGAAGACCCAGGCAGCAGTCTTTCTTCACTATACATCCCCATGACGTCTACAGGAGCTTTGCTAGAACATCATCTGTTCTGGGAGCGCATGAGCACATGTCTGTGTGTGCTTTCAATAGAGGCCACATGCAGATGGGCTCAAGGCTGCTCTCGTGAGATTTACAGGCCAGGTCCACATTCACTGATTGGTTGAATCCTGTTGTTCAGATGAACATCCAAGATCCCCAGCTGTTGAGAGCAGCCTAACACTCCCCCCTAGCGAGCAGGTGGGCAATACGGCAGGATAGCCACATTCACCCACTGGAGCACCTGCCACGGTGAAGTCAGCTGGGAGCTCCTGACAAACCGCCATGGGAGAACTCCGATTCGCCATGCTCCCATTGATCGAAAGCACCTGATTGCCCAACGGCTGGTTATGGGGTTATCCTGCCAGAGCTCGTAAACTCTACAGGCCATCCGCTTCCCATGCAAGCCTGCCCCCAAAGTAGCTCCCCCCGTGTGGAGTTTAGTAGCTCCAGGAGCTGTCTGGTCAGTAACAGGGAGGCCTGGATGATCCAGACTCCTGGTTTAGCAGAAGGTTTATGCGTAGCCTTAGCGCTAGTGTGAAACGAGGTTCTGCTGCACTTAGGGATGTCTCGTACACGCCGAGAAAGGCAGCGGGCAATTCTGACACCCAGAGCTGTATGATGAGTCTGTTCCAGGGTGCGACTCTCAAGTTCCTCTGAGGTTTGTTACATTTGGGTTGGTGGTTGAGCAACCCCAAATGCACGTTACCTCCCCTCCACCCCATTGGAGCGAGCCCTGCACGGGAACTCTACCAAGACCTCCCACATCACAGCTCGAACCACAAGGCAACCCGGCAGGCCACACCAATTAACTTGTATGCAATGTACAACCATACAGACTCTTGCCTATCCTATGGACTGATCACTTGGCCAGAGGCCTGGAAATTAACACTGTGAGCCGCGCACTGCATCCATTGACCAAGAGCCAGGCTGCACAGAGCGTTGGCCGGTCAACTCCTGGAGGTCACGGCGACCTCGGAGTTGCCTCTTTATTTTGCAGCATGCTCCAGGGGTGGGATCCGTGCACTGGCTGGCAAGGGCCATGCCAGTCCCTGCTGGCCAGGGCTCAACCACTGGAGCTGCTAGAATTCAGACGGAGGTTTCTGCCCATTGAGTTGAGCTTGCCTTCCCAGACAGTGCATTGGCCTGGAAGGGTTGCACGGGCAGGGGGAAAAGCTCTATTAATAGCCTCGTTCAGGCAGCACCAGATTGCAGGGTGCTGGCAAGGGCCCCAGCTGTAATGACATCATGCAACCTCAACCCTATGAGAGAAACAGCGGCGCCGCTCCCAGGCACAGGCAAGCGGAAGAAATTGCTACCTGTGCACCTGCCCGGCCCCTCCCTGGGCACACAGAACTGAACCCATCCGCACCACGCCGCTGGGAGGAAGAGAAGCAGCCTTATCTCCATTCCACAGCTGGGAAACTGAGGCACGGAGAAACTAAGGCCCAGATCCACAAAGATATTTAGGCGCCTCACTCCTATTGATTACAACAGAAGTTAGGCCCCTAAATACACGAGGATCTGGGCCTAAGAAATCAGCAGCAGAGCCAGGAATGGAAGCCACGACTCCCACATACCAGGCCAGTGCCTTACCTCTTCCAAACTCTCTCACACCTCCTTGCCTGCCTCTTTCAAAGCCAGGCTTGCTCTGCAAGGTCGTTATTCCAGCGGTACTGTCCAATGGTCTCTGGGGAGTGGCCAGCACAGTTTGCCAGCAACGCGCTACGTAAGCAGGGCAGGCTGGCATGCGAAGTTGTCAGCCCAGCAGGGCCAGCATGTGCTTTGGCATGGCACTGCGGCTGTGCACCCAGTTAACAACAGGTTACTCTCCGGATAATGCTCGGGGGGCAGGACTAAACTGGGGGGTTAATGTAAGAAAGAAAGAAAGAAAGAAAGAAAGAAAGAAAGGAAAGAAAGAAAGACAGACTCGGGAAGTTAGAAACCGCAGAGCAAGGAGTGCCAGGGCGCCCCAGGGGTAAGAACAAGCCAGCACGTGCCCAACACAGCAGCATTCCATGCCCGGGCCTAGTCTTACTGCAAGACTGGCAGCGTATGGAGTCGGGTGGCAACTCAGCCAGATTCCAGACGTTCCCAGCTTTGCATTACCGGCCGGTGGGACACCCAGATGGCTATTTCAAGTGACTGGGTAAAAAAGGCTCTTTCTTCAAGGATAGACCTGACCCCTCAGAGTCAGGACAACTAAGAGTGGGGAGAGGCAACCGATTCTATTCCTCCCTGGACATCAACAGCATGGCTTCCCTGGGGAAGCATGACCCGGCCTGGGGGGTTCCCTTTCTTTCTGGTGAGATAGGGGAAGACCCAAAACCTTTTTTCTGCTGCAGCACGGGGTCACAGTCGGGGAAAGGCTGAAGAACACCCATCCACAGATTTGTCCCCCATGTGCCAGTTGCCGCGCTCAATCCCACCCTTTTCCGTGCTGGGGGACCCCAGTCCTGTGCCTCCAGACCGCATGCCACGACTGAGAATGCCCACGCCAGCTAAAGGTCCCAAGAGTTTGCAGATCTGGCAGTGACCAGAGAAATGAGTAGTTCCTGGTGTACAGAGTATGTTTGATCTGGAGTCAATAAACCCGGCAACTTGCACCGTTAGCTTTACAGCGTCACTGTGGTTTCGGTTTAAATCGAGACACACGCCCGCCCATGCACTGTACGCTGAACCTGCTGGAAGGACACACAGTGGACACAGCAGGGACTGACTGTCTGTCTGGTGAGCTGTGGCCCAGTTTCCAGCCGACACCTCACATCAGTCCCATGGTCACCAGGTCACGTCAGTCTCAAGTGTGAGCCCCTTACTCAGCAGTGCACCCGGCTGCCTGGGTTTCCTTCAGGAACAGAGAAGGAAATGCAAAACTTAGAAAAAAAACAACTTCTTAGCTACTATCGACCCCATCTTACAGATGGGGAAACTGAGGCACAAAGCAAGGTGAAGCGACTCATCTGAGACCACCCCACTAGGTCAGTGTCTGGGGCACCGGCCCATCCATTCCCCCCTCAATAGGCATTACAAGGAGACTCCAGCCCAGCAGTAACTGAGAGGGACAGCGGGTTCCAGCGCAGAGACATCCCAGGCGGGGAGAGCGGGGAAAGCTTAACCCCAGGCCGGGGTTGGCAGGAGGGGTGGAAAGAGTGGAGGGCAGGCATTAGCAGGGAAGAGATGTTCCATATACTAGGGGGCAGCAGGAAAGATGGCATGGGACAGATAGTGGGAGGAAAGCGGGGGAGAAATGAAGGAGGAGAAGAGAGGAGGAAGAAAAGAAAGAACAAGCGACCCTGTGCAATTGACAGAGCCTAATTAAATCCTGCACAGACACTAGGAATATGGATGGCTGCCCAGGAGTCTGCCTTGTGCTTTTTGATCTGTTTAGACTATGGGCCTCGTGCTTGAAAGTTAATTACACACTTAAACCCTTTCAGTTTAACCTAATGCACCAAGGGAAATGTGCCATGGGTTTCTCTTTTCTTTTATTGAGCCACCTTTAAAAGGCTCCCGCACTAAAGGGCTTGACGCAGTCACGGATTTGAACACAGGCTCCATTATCCTGACATGGGCTTGTTCTACGTAGGGGGCAGGAGAGCGGAAGGGTGAGTGGCTTGGTTCATATACACCAAGGGGAGGCGCTCTCTGCCGGAGATGGTGCCCTGACACCAGAGAGAGCCTAACCCACAGCAAAAGGGCTCAAAGAGGAACCAGCCGCCTGCCTCCAAACCTCCAGAGCAAATGGAAAATGATGCCAGAGCAGAGACTGGAGGAGGGGATGAAGGTGAGGACTCCTGGGTTCTATTGCCAGGTCTGGGAAAGGGGGCGGACGTCTAGTGGTTAGAGCAGGGGACAAGGAGCCACAGGTCTGAATTCCTTCTGCTTTGTGGGGAGGTCAGCTCAGCTCCCGGCCGCCCCAGCTGTTCCTCAGCGCAACTTGAGCGTTTTTTGTTCTGATGCTGGGTGCTGCATTAGGGCTCGGGCTGGGCTTGCCTGGGCAGGGCAGGGGGCTCCTGCACGGGCATCTGACATATGCCCGACACTAAGGAACAGGCCCCAAAGCAGCCAGCCCTCCAAGACAGCTGCCCTAGGTCCACTCGATGCATCCCCCACTGACACCGCACAGCGCGGCAGGCACAACAGTCAGGAAAGAAAACACAGGTGACCTTTAGCAGTCTTGATTAATTTTTAATCACTGGCCTTTCACGGAGGCTCAGGCAATCATCGAGAGCCAGTACACAGCCAGCGTCAGGACGCCACCCAGTGACATTTCCAGACAAGCCAGACCCTGCTGAAGAATGGCAGTGATGGGGCTAGTAAGGGGCAGGATGGACGCACCGCCAGGGGCTCGTGTACTCGGGGAGGGGGTCAGGGAGGAGTCCACGCTGGCCTGGCCCAACAGGACGACAATGGGATCGCACTCTACTAGGCGGTATTGTAGCTCCCAGAGGCACCACCAGAGATCAGTGCTAGGTGCGGTACGTACCCACATCAGAGACGGCCCTTGCTCCAAAGATCTCACAATTGGAACAGACAGGAAGCCTAATTATCCCCATTGTACAGAGGGGAAACTGAGGCACAGAGTGATTCATGGTCCTGCTCAGAGACTCTAGCAGGGCCAGGACTAACTATGTGGCTCTCGTTTGGGATCACACTGTCTCTCTCATCTGAGCCTGGGCAGGTCAGAGACACGGGGGGAGGAGCACAAAGGCAGAGCACTCTGGCATTTTAACGACCATGCTGTCTAACCCAGCGCAGGGGAGGTCTCCAGGACACCAGTGTCTTCCCCATCCGTACAGCTGAACCGTGCACAGGAAAGGTTAGTTAAAATATCCCAGCCTAGACATGGCCTTCAGCTCTCTCTAATCCTGGCTCCAACGAGGAGAGGCCACACATGTAATGAGTTTGGATGGTCTCAACTGGCTCCCTCACTGTCCCCATTCCCCCACCTATATCAGAAAACTCACCCATCTTGAACAAGTCACCACTCGGATCCTCCAAACTGGGACAAACTCGGGGTCCCACAAAATCTAATAGCCTGGGGCCCACAGGAGAGTTAATCCGGCCCTGGGTGTGTGTGGGGGAGGGGAGGGGGGACTGGAAGAGCAGGGACTGCCACGGCTCAGAAGTTAGGTGCCTGAGCCTCTCTCTCAGGTGCAGGACTGGAGTCGCAGTGGGGCTGCGGGTCAGGACTGAGGGGCGTCTGCAGAGCTGCCTGCAGGAAGCCCGCTCAGCCCTGCTTTCTAGCATGTGCTATTCATTCCTCCTTTTCTTAATACGCTCAACTGGGGTCCCCGACCAGCCACTTCTCAGGGCTCTCGATTCTATCTCGACAGAATCAGGATTACAAAGGCTGATCCTTTCCCCCTCCAGGAACACGGCCCAGATCCCCACCCTGAGAGGATAAATAAACCCAATGACCACAGACAGTCAGCCTTTGAACCGCTGGGCTCCTCAGAACCCCATGAAACCTTCTTGCATCTCCCTCTCTGCCCCCACCATGCCCCTCCTGTGCTCACTGCACCTCTTACTCTCCCCTGGAATTAGCAACAGGATCCTGTACTCAGCAGGACACGTTACGCCTTGCACTAGCTCCTGAGAATTCACACCACACACCAGGATCATTTAAGATGAGGAACGGCTGGCCTGGGCCACCATTCATCTCCACCCTCACACGCTCAACAGCTGCCATGTGTTTATTCAGGCCCCTGTGGCTTCTTTATCTTCTCCAAATGAATCCCTGCCACCTGCGCAGCAGGAATATAACCAGGGCTTAAATTCTCAGAGTCTTTCCCAGAGCCCCCCACCCCCAGACAGCTCCAGCTGAATTTAAGCCCTGAATATAACTGCGCACAAAAAATTAACCATATTAAGCTTGGGTGGGGTGTTAGGTGCTGAAATACCGTGTTTTCATAACTCTCCAAGCGACTGGCAAAGGAAGGTAATTGTCACTAGCCCCATTTTACAGCTGGGGAAACTGAGGCACAGAGCAGTGACGTGGCCTAAGTCACACAGCATACCAGCAGCCAAGCTAGGAATGGAACCAACATATCCTGACTCCCAGGCCATGTCCTCAACCACTGGGCTACCCTTCCATTACCAAATCATTCTGCACCTTCAGAAGTAAGCAGTCCAGCTACCTAGCTGTTAGCGAGCATGGATGAGAGGCAATTGGCTGATGCAAAGTCTTACAGAGTGAGTCTCCCACACCATGCTCTCCCAGGGAGACTGTTTTTGTTTTCTCTCCTCATCAGTTTCCTTAAAACAAGTCACCTAGATAGAAAGTGTTTGTAAGGTTTGTATTAAGAAAACATTACAAACAATAAAATCATCATCATAAAACCCATCTCGTATCTTACCTAGTGCTTTTCATCAGTAGATCTCAAACTGCTGCACAATCCTTTAAGGTATTTACCCTCACACACTACTGCAAAGTGACTTGCCCAAAGTCACACAGTGAGTCAATGGCCAGGAACAGAAAGCAGCTCTCCTGTGTCTTCTAACTACTCCTAACTAACTCCTGTGTTTTCTAACTACTAGGCAAGGCTCCCTACCTTATACCTGCTCTGGGTCAAGTCTGTTGCTCTGCACGCAGTGGATTTCAGTGCAGACGGCCTGGTTCAGGCTCTCCCTCTGCAAAACCGGGCAGGGCTTGATGTGGCCTAAGTCACACAGCACCATAAGGTGGCTGGCACTCAGACCAAAGTGCTGCAGCAGAGTGAGCGTCCGTTCTTTCCTGCTAAACAGGCAGCCATGGCGTACTGGAGAAATGGTTCTGAAAAACTCTGGTCCTGAGTGGGAGCTGCCTCCCCACCTGAGGTCTCTGCGGGTGCCAGCTAAGGATGGGTCCGAACCAAATCCCAAACCCCTCCAAACAGCAGATCCAGAGCCAAACTCTGTGGCTGGGGTCCATCAAAAGCCCAGCATGTTTTCCACACTGGCCACTACAGAATTGCCTCTAAAATCTCCATTTGCCTGGTGATCATGTCACGCAGCCAGGGCCATTTAGGGTACTATGCTACGCAGCAGCCATTCAGCACATCCAGGGGAATAGAAGAGACACCCCTCGTGCTCCTTAAAGCACAAGCCCCGGCCACATGAGCAAAAGAAGGGTGATACAGGGCCTATGACACACGGTTGAGCAGTTGTGGTTCCAGCCAGTAGAGGGCAGCGCGCACACACACACACACACACACACCCCCTTGAATAGCCCTCGCCATCACCAGCTTCTCAGTGTCAGACAGCGGCCGACCCTGCAGCCTGCTCTACCTGGTCCCCTTGCCTTGAAAGGCCAAGAACTACCCAGGCTGCCGAGCCTGGAGTGAGCCTCACTGGCAGATCAGCACCGGGGCGGTTCACCCTGTGCTGCCCCCAACCCACAGATACACTGAGATTCCCTCACCAAGGCTGTCAACCCGACTGCTGCCACCTGCACAAGACTGCCCGCAGGCAAGCGCCCCCCAAGCCAAGGGAACCTGGTGCCCCCAAATCAGACCCTCAGTGAGCAAGGGGCACCAGGGGTTGCGGAAGTGAAAGTAGGAGGAGCAGAGCCAGCCGAGGGGAAATATACGTCAGGAGAACGGGCTGCATCTCATTGCAGGCAGGATATTTGCGGGCCCCGCGTCATCAATCACAGGAGCATACCTTCAGGATCCTTGCTCCCTGTGAATTACGATCGCCTTTAATGCAATCCCCTGCTTCAGCCACATGCTTTAATTTAAAGTGCAGCTGGTGGGAAATGAAAACGCAGCTCCCCCCCCCCCCCCCCCCCCCCCCAACGACTCATTTCTGGGTCCCATGCAGCGAGGTCTCTATTACTCCGCCTCGTGCAGAGGGAGCTGTATTCGAATAGTTATTTAAAACATATTTCCTGTGCACATTCCAAAATAAATGTTCTTGGCTCCGTTCAGAAGGAACATTTCTCCTTCTCGAAAGGGCGCCTGGGTCTTGTTTAGGTCGCAAGTGAAGGGAGGTGAGAGGTACCCTAGGTCCAAGCGAGGACGTAGCATGGAGCTGTCAAGGGCTGGAATAGCAGGGGGCTGCGGGTCGGTATTGAGAGGCATCAACAGAGATGGGGGGTGTAAGCGTGTGGGACTCACCCCTGCAGCGCCTCCTGCTGGTGTCATGGAAATTAGCTCTACTTCCAAGCTTGGAACGCCCTCTGCAGGCCGGTGTCCCACTTATGCAGGGCCCCGTGTCCCTCCCGGACCCGGTGCCCCTTGTATGCCAGGGTGCTGCCCCCTGGCAGTAACCCCTCACTTGCAGGGTCTCCCCCTCCCAGGGGAACCCCTCACCCCCTATCCCTACCTCGCCTCAGTCATAGGCTCCTGCCAGTCACCACTGGAATTCTGGGTTGAGCTCCCAATGCCTGATGGGGCAAAAACATTGTCACGGGTGGTTTTGGGTACATGTTGTCAGTCGCCCTTCCCTCTCTCCCTCCCTCCATGAAAGCAGCGGCAGGCAATCGTTTCGCGGCTTTTTCCTGCGTTAACCGCACAGACGCCATAGCACTGCGAGCGGGAGCCCGCTCAGCTCACCGTCACCGCTGCTGTTGTGGGCAAGTCTGCTGTGAGGGCTGCTGTGATCCACGTAGCCAATGCAATCATTGACATTCTGTTATCAAGGGTAGTGACTCTGGGAAACGTGCAGGCCTTTTTAGATTTTAGGTGCATCCTATTCCTGTCCTTTGTCACTGGTGAAGAAGTCTTGCAGGCGCACATTCCACAGGGAACAGCTCCAGGGCTCCTGCTCTTTTGCCTCGGCCACAGCAGCAGCAGCTCCTGGGAGCCTTCGCATCAATGGTGAACGGCTCCAATGCAACTCTGCAGCAGACGGTGCAGTAGGGCTGCGAGCCGTCCTCCTCCATGGTGTTTTGCTCGCTCCACCGCTTCCGCTGCAACTCTGCTATCCTGATCTCCTGCGAGCTGCAGGCTTCTGCCTCAGGCTGCTCTCCCAGCCGGCAGCACCGTGCAGTTTCACCTACCCCAGCCTACCCTTTGTTCCCATGGCTCAAGAAGCCTGGACAGTAGTAAGGAGCAGTTCACCTATAGGCTGAGCAAGTGCAGAATGGTGGTAGACTGTGCCTTTGGACGTTTAAAAGCTCCCTGGCATTGTTGGTCAGACCCCAGCGCAACCAACATTCCCATTGTTATTGCTGCTTGCTGTGTGCTCCATAATATCTGAGAGAGTAAGGGGGGGACGTTTATGGCGGGGTGGGAGGTTGAGGCAAATTGCCTGGCGTCCGATTTTGAGCAGCCAGACACTGATTAGAAGAGCACAGCAAGGCACACTACGTATCGCAAGAGACTTTGAAAACTAGTTTCATGACTGGCCAGGCTATGGTGTGACAGTTGTGCGTGTTTCTCCTTGATGCAAACCCGCCCCCTTTGTTGATTTTAATTCCCTGTAAGCCAACCACCCTCCCCCCTTCAAAATCAAGTAACTATTGTTTTGAAACCATGCATTCTTTATTAATTAAAAAAAATTGAGATAACGGACAAGCAAACCGCCAGTGGTTTTGGGTACATGTCGTCAGTGACCATTCCCTCACTCCCTCCCTCCATGAAAGCAACGGCAGACAATCATTTTTCGCCCTTTTTCCTGGATTGCCCGCGCATACGCCATAGCACTGCAAGCAGGAGCCCGCTCCGCTCACTGCTGCAGTTGTGAGCATTGGAAACACCTCACATTTGCCCTTGGAGGTTTTGGCATATATATTGGCATTACGTCTTTTGGAACGGAGTTCTGATAGCACGGATTCGTCTCCCCAAAGAGCGATCAGATCCAGTTCCCCCCGCTTTCGGGGGACTGCATGGTCACCTGTACTGATGAGCTCGCCACGCTGGCCAAACAGGAAATGAAATTCAAAAGCTCCCGGGGGCTTTTCCTGTGTACCTGACTAGTGCATCTGAGTTGAAAGTGCTGTCCAGAGTGGTCACAGTGGAGCACTCTTGGATAGCTCCCGGAGGCCAATACCGTTGAATTGCGTCCACACTACCCCAAATTCGACCCAGTGATGTCGATTTTAGCGCTAATCCCCTTGTTGGGGAGGAGTACCAAAATCGATTTTAAGAGCCCTTTAAGTCAACAAAAATAGCTTCATCATGTGGACGGGTGCAGGGTTAAATCGACCTAACGCTGCTAAACTCGTAGAGTAGACCAGGGCTAACACAATGCCGGTTTCGGTAAGGACGTGACCACAACAGCCTGGAGCCTGCGAGGAGATGGAACGTATCTAGTGGTTAGAGTGGGGGGGGGGGGGCCTATGGGTCTGGACTCCTGGGTTCTATTTCCAACTCTGTTACACCTGAGGCAAGTAACGTGCCTCAGTTTCCCCATCTGTAAAACTGGGCGAATACCAGGCTGTAGGGTTTAATTCACATTTGTAAAGCACTTGAGGTCCAGGCAGGGAAGATGCTACAGACACAGATGCATCCCATGCGGCATTCTGGTAGAGGTGAATCTGGTTTACGGAGGAGAGAAACAACCCTCTGTTAATTACCTAGCTTGTCATTTTATCCAATGAAGACTTTAAAATTGCCACTGCTGAGGTCTCTCATTTGGAGCCATCACAGCTTGTGTTCGAGACCAGAAGCAGCAAGCAGCGTAGCCTGTTATAACAGACCTCTGGAAGCATCCTCCGACCCAAAAGGAGCCCCTACCAAAAAACTCCTCGCAAATGGATACACAGATCATATGGAGATCACATTCCCTGCCACCTCTCCAGCACAACAGCACTTGACAGCAGGCAACAGCACAACACGGGGCAGGGGCGAAGTAGCCAATTGATCCTTTACAGAGGAAGTTTCAGCAGGAGGGAGAAGATTCCCCGACCTGGCACGTGGCTGCAATACTGCAGCCAATACCCCCACGCTTGCAAAGAGCTGTCAAGAGACCACTAGCAAGCGCAGACAGGCAAGACCTCATTGCTAGGGTTCATCCGACCCCGAACTGAAGCGTAACCCACAGAACCTAGCTGAGGCATTGGGCCAGAACTGATTCACGGGGAAGCACTCCACCTCTGCGAGAGGAAAGGAGGGCCATGGGATGAGGGCACTAGACTGGCACCCACAAGACATAGTGTCAATCCCCAGCTC
Source organism: Chelonia mydas (assembly GCF_015237465.2). Taxonomy (NCBI): domain Eukaryota; kingdom Metazoa; phylum Chordata; order Testudines; family Cheloniidae; genus Chelonia; species Chelonia mydas. The sequence continues at coordinate 12,893,665 of NC_051259.2, read as the reverse complement.
TGCCACAGAGTCAGCAGGTGACCTTGGGCAAGTCACTGACCCTGCCTCAGTTTCCCCTCTGTAAAATGGGGATAATGACATACCGTCTCTCCCACGCCATGTCTGGGTGTATTTGGATTGTGAGCTCTTCAGGGCACAGAGGGCCTCTTAACTCTGTGTTTGTACAGCACCTGGCACAGCGAGGCCGGTTCAGTGCGACTGTAACAAGTCTGCCATCTCCCACAGCTGAGCTCAGTGCACCCCACCTGAGGATGTGGCAGCAGCCAAGCTGCTCCTCTTGCCCTTGCTGTTCTATTTCTGGCAGCTGCAATAAATCCCAGAAGGAAGCACTTGCATCTGCTTCGGCTAATGCTCCTCCGACATGACAGGATCTCTCCATCCCCAATGGCCTAGAGATGCAGCTGCCCTCTCCCTGTCCCAGCAGGGCCGGGGGCTCGGAAGAGCCCTACTGAAGGGATTCGCTCTCTGAACACAGCACCTCCAGAGAAAACCCTCGAATGAAGCCAAGATACCACCCTGCATTTCCATGGCACATTCACACCAAGCACAGCTCGGGTGTCTGCAGAGCGCTCCGTGGTGGCCAGGCAGCTGGGCGCCACCTCTGCTACTTACTGTGCTAAACAGGATGTTCTCCCGGGCACCTTGTCCTCTCCCCAGCTGTCACATGCTAATGGGGGGCAAGGACTGTCTCTTCGTTGGGTTTGTACAGCCCCGAGCACAATGGGGGTCTTTGACTGGGCCTCTGGGTGCTACCCCAGTGCAACAAACTCAGATCATCGTTCTCTGTCCTGCTACAGCGCCGTCCCTCTGAGGATCTCCCAGGTCATCACAGGATAACAACTAGCTCAAGATCACTGACTGAGCCAGGAATAGACCCTGCTCTGTGCTTTAACCGCAAGACCGTCCTTCCCTGACTAACCTTAATGGGGAGAGGGGTGGCTGGGGCAGGTCAGAGACACCAGGTGGCAAGGTAAGGAGCTGGGCAGCGGGATACCTGCACCAATCCCCTTGAGGTACTCAGCTGGGAGCACCAAAGGCCAGCCGCTGTGGGTGCTGAATAGGCAGCATGAAAAGGCATCAGCTAGGATTCACTATTCTCATCTGTGGCCCCCTCCGCTGCAGGACATTACCCTTTGCTCCCAGCTCTGGGGGTGCGCCTCCGCCTGACCCCTGCAGGGAGGAGCCCAGCCTCGCGCCCAGAGATCCTGGCCAGAGGCTGCTCCAGCTGGGGTGGGGGCGATGGGCTCTGCAGTATTCCAGAACGGCTGGGGCAGGAGACCACCCCGGATGCCAGCCGCAGCATTGCCAGCCCTAGCAGCAGCCAAGCGAGCAGCACCGATAGCCCGTTGCCAGCTTGATTAACTCCACTGCTCTTCATTAGAGACCAGCGAGCTCCGGGAACACTCACAGCACCAGGGCAGCACCACAAGCCCTGCTGCCACCACTCCTCGACATCCCCCACGGCCAAGGGACGGCTTCCCATCCACGAGAGACACCACGTACAGCCGGCACCAGCTCCCTAATTGGCTCAGTGCAGAGATGAGACACGTTCACCGGGTCTGTAATTAGCCACGCTGGTGCCTGCAATGCCAAGGCTCCAGTGGCTCCAGCATCTGCTTCCCAATGAGTGGGAGCTTGCTCGTTTGCACGCGCATACTCTCTCCCCCCACCCACCCTCAGCCAAGCCCAGGGCTGACCAAACCCGCGACGGCCAGCTATGCTTTGAGCCTGACCCTTGCACAGGGACGGAGCATGGCATGGAGAGGAAGAGGGAAGGAAGTGGGCTCTGTAACCGCGGGAGTAAAACCAGGCTAGGCCAATAGAGCAGGGTCATTTGGGACCCTTGGCCGGTGCCGCGGTCTCAGCTAAAGCCGCACGGAGAGGACCGGTGGGTTTATTAAAAGGCTATTGCTGGGAGAAGAGACTGAAGAGGACATAAACAGACAGACCAGTTCAAAGGCTACATCTTCCCACGCATCCAACTCTGGACAGTCAGAGATCAGCCCACACCTCCACGAGGAGGTAATAAGCCTTAAGGGCCTATCTGCCCTGGGGATTTGCTCCAATTTCAGCCAGCAGCGTAGCTGCCCCAGGATACAACACCCCCCCAGCTGCAGCATAGATTGATACAAACCATCATTTGTGCGGCTGCGATTTGAATCCTTCCTCGTCCGTCCTGTCTAGTTAGCTGGTCACCTCTTCAGGGCAGGGACAGTCTTTGACTCTAGGTATGTACAGCACCAACACAAGGCCCTGATCTCAGCTGGGATCTCGGGGCACTACAGCGACATCATTACTTCAATACCAGACCTTTTCTCCCCAAGGCAGAGCTTGCCAGTTACCCAGGGCCCCGTTGCCCCAGGATTCGATTGCAGTAGCAGGGCTACGGGGCTCCACCTTGGATAGTTCAGAAGCTGAAGTGAGTGAAGAACGCTGCAGCCTATGTAAGTGGAGCTGCAGGCTTGGAGCACATCACATCAAAGCAGCAATCCAGGGTCTGCATTGGCCTCCGAGTCGCTTCTGGCTGGAATTCAAGATGTTGCTTTTAACCTATAAAGTCCTAAATGGCTGAGGACTGATTACCTGGAAGACACCTCTCTGCCTGGGACGTACAGCCACGGGGGGCTCATAGGCACTGCCAGCCCCCTCCTCCTTCCCCCTAGAGTTTGGCTGAAACCCCAAAGCATCAGGTATCCCTTCCAAAATGTTTGTTGGCATTAATTACAAGCCTGGATATGCCTCTTCCCCATGTACGTAGCCATTCCCTTTTAAAAATCTTGCTAAGTTCTTGGCCTCAGCGACTTCCTAGGGCAACCAGTTCCACCATCTAATCACATGTCGTGCAAACAAAACATATTTCCTTTGATCCATTACCGACTCCCCACCTCCTAATTTCATTCACCAGCCTCCTTCTTTATGTGCCCGAGCGGGAGCTGCTGTGATATTAAGGAGAGGGGGCTGCTGCCGGCGCGTTCTCTAGAAAGGGTCATCAGTTTCAGAACTTGCTCCCTGCCTCAATCTACCAGAGTCCCGGCTCAATCAACCTTCCTGGCACGCTGCCCAGGCCCCCTTGGTGTTACGGCTGCGGAGGCGGTGTGAAGTAGAGATAGCTAAGGCAGACCTTTGCCAGTGTTTGCGATATAACGTGTAATTTACAGCAGATGCAATCAGAACACTTTAGGGGCACTCCAGATGGATTTTTAAAAATCGGAATAAATAAATCCTAACAATCCAATTGAACAGCTCTGATGTTTACAAGGCCTCTCAGGCTGGCTCCAAATACTGCAGATGAACAGGAGCTCCCATGAAAGGGGACATGCTGGGCTGCCAGGCTGGGCTGCTCACCCACCCACATTGCTCTCAGCACAGCTGGATCCCAGCAGCACCACCCTGCCCTGATCCAGCAGAAACGGGCCAGCTTGGGGGGTTGGGTTGGGTTCAGTAAACACAGTTTGTCCAGGGCTCACCTGTAATTGCACAGGGATCCTTTGGGAAGAGGGCTCTGTTTCACATGGAGAGCCAGCGCAGAAACAGGAGGGCTATTAACCCAGATGCCTGGGGCAAGGGATAAAGTCAGCTCCAGGATTTGAGCTCTTTTCACCCGTCAGCGAGACAGATGCCCTTAGTGGGTCGTCGACCGTGGGAATCCAACCTAAGTCTTTGTGCATGAGCTTGTACTGTCTAAGCTAAAATCCCAGCTCTCTCTGCCACAGCTGGAGGGTGCTCGTTAATCTCTCTGTAGCCTAGCACCACCACTGGAGGGGGAGAGTGCACCATTCTGAGTGGGCATGGCTTACACCTTCAGACCTCACTACGGTGGGGCAGAGCTACCCTATACCTTTTTACAGATGGGGAACTGGAGCCATGACACGATCCTAGCTCCAAAACACCCAGGGTAACTAACAAAAAAAAAAAGAGCTCAGGGCTAGGAACCAAGAGGAGAGGCAGAAAGCACAAGATCTGGGGGGTGCTGGACCTTCTGCAGTTTTCTCCCAAGAGGCATCACATTTCTCTAGATGACATCGGTAGCAGAGAACGTCTTGTATTAAACTGCGTGCATTGAACACGTACATAGAGTAGCTCTCACAATTTCTAGTAAGTGTCCCTAGGGGTCCAAGTCTTTCTTCCCTGGAGATCATATAAATTACAGGAGGTTGTAATTATCCCATTAACATGGACTCATTTTTCATCTAAACACTGGTGGATTTTGCCTCCCGCTACTGCGGCCTTAATCCCTGCCACACATTCATTGGGCCCAGCAATCAGAAAGCCGAACCTTCCTGGGCTAGAAAACGAAGGACGTGAACAATCCTATGGTTTGTGAGATGCTGTTGGCAGACGGAACAACACAACGAATATACAGCAGGGCTGGAAGGCCCCGGGTTGTTCCTACTGACTGGGCGGGATGCCATCGGGAAGACTTGGGCTAGATTCCCTGGGAATTTGCTTGCAAGACTGTGGCCTGCCACAATGGTGCATCCCTCCCGGAGACTCTGCCTCCTGGCAAATTCATCCATAGCCCTGCAGAGGCAAAGGCGGGCAGCAGAGTTCAAGAAGGTTCTTCACAAAAGCTCTGCAGCTGCCCCTCAGTCCTAGCCAGCTATTCCCCCAGCTATTCGAGTCCTGAGCCACGCCCTTGAATAGCTCATCTGATGCAGCGCAATCCCAACTTGCAACCGCCCCACTGATCCAGCACCATGCCACACAGCTCTGCCAACGCCCCTTACTCCTAACCTGCAGCTCCCCTATTATTCCAGTCCTGGGTTCTCCTTGGAGCTCGGCCATTCAGCTATGGATCCACCCCAGCCCTATGAGATCTGATGGGCTCACAACACAGGTGATCACCGTTATTTTTCACATAGCACCAATAGCGTGCTAGGCGCTGTACGGACCTGAAGACAAGGCCCCCCCGGCTGCAGAGGAGTGAGCTCAAACACGCAAGTGAAGCGAGTTGCCCGAGGCCACACAGCGAGGCAGTGGCAGAGTGAAGAACCAAACCCAGGATCGCGCTCTGCCCTTGTGCTCTAACCACACCTCACCACTGCTGCTGCAGAAACTCCCTCCTGGTCAGATTTTCCTGTGCCCCAGCCGGGCCTCCTGGGTGAGATTCTCTGGTCAGGTTACACAGGAAATCAGACCAGACTAGAAAACGGCCTTTTTCTGGCCTTAAAAATCTATAAACTTTCTCAATCCCTCCCCCATTGCTCTGCGACCGCAGCAGCGCGTTCCAGTCACCCAGCCAACTTAGAAACTGGGGCAGGCCCTCTCTGTGTCTTTAAATGCCCCCCCCCCTTTATTTACCCTCCGCTTGGTGCTGCTGCCACCCCCCCTCACCCCCCCCCCCAAGAAGGGCTGGGGAGGAGCAGCACTTTTCCTTGCCTCTCTCTTGACAGATCCCTCGCTCTTCCCACGACTGCCTCCGATTCTGCTCCAGAACCAGCTTGTCCTGCCGCTTGCCATGGCCAATGGCATTCACAGAGCCACTAGAATCTAAAGGGCGGGGCCACCCGAGCAACCACAAGGGGCGCACTGGCCTCGAACTGCCATCAATGAGCAAGAATGGTCTGGCAGAGTGGGCGCTCGTTTGGGGTGCATTGTCATGGTGCTTTAGGACCCACAATTGGGGCCAAGCCCCCACTGTCTACACTAGGAATGCTTTGCCAGGCTCAGAATGGCAGCATGCTGTGCCAGCAAAGCACTTCTCAGTGTGGATGTAGCTTATCCTGGCAAAATTGTGCTTTTAGCAGCATATCTTATTCCAGCCCCCCGGCCCACAAGCAAAACAAGCGATGCCGGTGAAAGCGCACTTTTCCTGGTCTACGCTGCATCTGCACAAGGGACTTTTGCCGGCACAGCTCTGTCGGTCAGAGATCACACCTCTTTCCCATCCTGAACTGACACCGCTGTGCCAGCAGACATCTGTAACGTAGACACAGTCCTCATCTAGACAAAGCCAGAGCTGGGGGTATGATGCTCGATTAGTTTAGGATTTATGATGCACATTAAGCTCCTTGAATGAAGAGAAGCTAGGTACAAGCAAATTGTATGCACAAGGACTGATATCTATATATACACACGTTACAATAAATACTTTTGCAACACAGAAATATTTTTTAAAAATGGCTGGTTTTCAGCCGCTGATATAAGCTGATTAGGGGGCCGTGGAAAGTAGCTAGATTAAAAATTCTTGCCAGTAGTTAGTTTTGCTTTTCCAAATCATTTTAAATATTGTATTTAATAGAAAAATAATTTGCTCAGCTGTAAGAAACATCAATTTGCAACTTGAAGCCTCGTATATTAGCCAAAGAAGCTAATGTGTAAACATTAGCAGCTCTTATAATGCATGGGGTTTAGCCAATGCGATTCCAATGGGAGAACAGCCAGATATTAAGAGAGAGGATTTGCATAATATGTCACTTATCCCTGATAACCTTAGCATTTGCAAATGCAAGACTAAGAGGAACAATATGGGCCTATCAACAACAACAGGAGAAGTCATAAATTCCTTCCTCTTGCCTTTTAAAGAGCGTCCCTTAGGAAGGGCAAGAGCCTGTCTTTTGGTTGTGTGTTTGTGTGTGCGTGTGTATAGCTCCTAGCACAACTGGGATCCCGAGCAGGGGTAGTAGGGGATTGTAATACAAAATAATCATAGATTAATGATCCAACATGCTGCAGTATCAATGTTTTAATCTGGAATGCTTGGGATCGTTACTGTAGGATTTTTTTTTTTTTAAATGAGGAATCCTGCTTTTGGATTAAAAAATAATACTAGAGGGATCCACTCTCCAGTAATAGTCTAACACCAGTTAGAATACTCTACACACTCAGCACTGCAAGGTCTCATAATTTTAATCGAGAGTCTCATGATATCTGGTGTTTTTCTTCAAGCCTCCACTCCTGGAGTCTGGTGAGTATGTGAGAATCTCAGCTTAAATCAGAAAAAGAGAAGTTTCTAACCCTGGTGGTTGCAAAGAAAAGCTTGAAAATATGAAACCTAAAGGCTCAACCGCCAGAAGGCAAATAAATAGAACGCAAAATATATTATTTGTAAAATAGATTTTTAAGTTAATTTCATAATTTTGGGAGGCATCAATCATGATTTCTGAATGCTTGGGACTGACAATGCTGAATACTACAGCTCATAATATAGTCCCGACAGCACCGTGAGTTCTTACTATGGAATACTTCAGTAACTGTTTAAAATGGGGATGGGCCAAAGAAAAGTCCCAACGTGGGAAGGCAGGATTTGGGCATTTCAACTACCCAAACTGACCACACACCCAACACTGGAGAGTATGGCAATCCAGGAAGTCCTGCCCCGAGTAACATTCCTTCAGGAAGTGACATCACCTAGGATAGCCAACGTGGAGAAACGAGTGCTGCTGTGTCACTGCTTCTTTGCAAACATTTTTAAAAGGTTTGCCAAACAGAAATGCAGTAACATGAGGAGGGATGAAATTTACCCTCCCCTAGGAGTCACCCTCTAAAACTGGGGCCCAAGTGTCCATACACTCTGCTGACAAGAGTCACAAGGCCACATCCTATCCTTCCCCTTCCCCCTGGTTTTCAGGAATAACCCCCCAGCTAATATTTTTCCACATTTACGGGACCCCAGCTGTTGGAAGGGCTCCAATCCAGGTTGTGTTCTCAGTAGAGCCTTGCTGGACCCTGCTGCCTCTAAAAGACATCAGCGCCCCACCTAAATCAGCTAAAGGTGTCCCCCTCCTCTGCCCCCCACCTGTGACGAACCTTAGCACCCCCTGGTGGAGGCTTAGAACCAGCACGCAGGAAACAACAAGCTACTTGGAGATTGGAGGCCCAGTCTGTACCATTTGTCCTGGTTCTAGGGAGCCTGGCTGCTACCAGGTAGTTTAACTCTTCGCAAGGAAGCGACGGGGAATGAATGGCAGGATTTCAGCCCCGCGGCTGGAGCCTAATCTTGCTCCAGCTGTGGGTGCTTCAGTAGCTGAGTGAAGGGCAGCACGTGCCCTGGAAGACTAGGGGTGCAGCCCAGTCCAGAGCCAGCTCTGAAACAGAGACACGGAGGCTGTGGCGGCAGTCACAAAACCACAGGGGTTAGACCCAATGAACCCGCGCGCAGCCCAGTGCTTTGGGCTGCAGCCCAGCCACTTGACTTCAGGAGCTCCACCACCAGGCCAGACAAACCATCAAACTGGAGCCCTTCATGGCCCCTGGCCTCTCTCCCTTTGGGGACACTTCTCTCCTCCCAAACCTCGGCACGCTGCCCTCTGCTGGGATTCCTCAGGTTGGCTGTGGGCAGAGTGGCACGCAGAGGCTAAAGCACCACCACCAGCGCGTGTGCGGGGAATGGGCCAAAAGAAAAGTTCCAAAGTGTGTGTGTGGGGGGGGGGGGAACGAGACAGGATTTGGGCATTTCAACTACCCAAACCGACAATGGGGAATATAGCAATCCAGGAAGTCCCGCCCTCAGTAACATTCCTTCAGGAAGTAACATCACATAGGATGGCTGCTGCCGCATTCAGCAGCTGTGCACACCTCGTTGTTTCTTACAACAGCAGCTTTAAAAAACCTGGCAATTCTTGGTTCTGGTGCTCAGAGACCACCATGACTTGTGGCACCACGTGAACACCCTACATAGACAAGAGAGATGGACAGACGGAGAGAGAGAATCCTAGGGACAGGCCCCCAGTGATAACAGTAATTTTAAAGCTGGTCAACAACACAGGCTAGACCTCCAGGAGATTGTACCTGTCTCTTTAAGGAGCTCGGGATGCAGTAATCCAGGTTTCTGTGCAAAGAGTACAAAGTCCCACCACACTCTGTTTGTTTACCCCAAAGGAGCCCTTCTCTCCCTCTGCCAAGCTCCCTAGCCAGAAGACACAGACAGGCAAGGCCAGCGTGGGCTATTATACATCCGCTAACCCGCAATAAAGCTGCTTTAATAATTAACCGCCACTCAATTAATATCCCACTGCTTCCCCGCTACAAACACACAGTGACTTGAAACCTCTGTCCCGGAGCCATGGATTATTTAAAATGCAATTATTGTCACCCCGGCCGGCTGGCCCACCAGGAGAGGCAGCCAGCTCTGAGCGGCTGACGCTGGACTCCGATGGGCATGGGGTGAAGAACCCTCCTGCCTCCCCAAGGCCCCACATTTTAATTATGCTTTGGCAGCTCTGCCCTGGGCTGCATCCGGTATGAAGCAGATCATTAGCATACAGCAGCTGCTGGGGTCCACGTTAGCTCAGCACCGAGATGGCTCAGCACCACAATCTAGGCAGGTTATGACATGCCCCTGAGTGCAGCACTGGGTCTGCAGTACGGATGCTATGAAGGCCAGGCACCTCCCATCTGCACACAGTCAAATACCACCCAGGCTGAGTCTATGGGATTTCAGCCCCTCCAGAGAATGGGTAAATGGAGACTCACGTCCTCGAGCATCATCCCCAAGGTGCCTTTGGGTCAGACGGCAGGAGAGGCAGACTTGGCCACCAAAGCTCCATCTGCCGCAGGTGAGTCTCCAATCCAGGTGAATTCCTTGTGTGGCTAAGTGATTGCGACCTGGACGGGGACTGGGGAGACCTGGATTTTATTCTCCTCCTGGATGACCTTGGACATGTCACAGGTGCTCCGGGCCTCAGTTTCCCCATCTGTAAAAAGGGGATAACAATACCGACCTCCTACATGAGGGGCTTAGCAATCTACTGCTGAACCACACTAGGTAAGAGCTAGGGATGATAATTATCGCACTGACTCCCTGACTAACCAGGACATCAGAAACACACCGAGGAGCAAGTCATCCCTGCGCTTCGCCTCTGGGCTGGGCAGGACAGGGCCAAATGCCCTGCAGTGGGAATTTGCTCGGTTGCAGGAGTGCACTCCACCCATCCGCTGGGAATCAGAATAGCTCCAGCCAGGACAGAGCTGACCAAGGAAAGCGGCTGGCGGGAGCACAGCAGGCTGGAATGACCATGGCTGTCAGTCCTCACGCACGTCCCACGTCCTGCCCAGCCCTAGACTAATGCTGCACACTGAGATGCATTATGGGAAGGCTGGGCTTTCCTCTGAAGGGCACTATCAGACCAGCTGGCCCATTGCTCTGATGCCACGTGGCTCTTCCTGTCTTTCCACGTCTATGGCCCTCTCCTTCTCTAAGCTAACTCCACAGAGGCCAGGCTGGCTAGCTGCAGACACACAGAGGAAATTAGGGCTCTTTGTTCTGTGTCTGTACAGCACCCAGCACCCTGGGGTCCTGGGCCAGGCCTGGGGTGCTGAGGCGCTACAGTAATACAAAGAAATAATCATGAAAGGGTCCAGGTATTTGAGGTGGGGACAGGAATACACTTAATAAACCTCAGGACATTTTACAGCTGGAGAAACCAAGGCAGAGAGGGGAAGTCATTTTCTGAAACTGACAAAGCCTCCTCCCTTCGGAAATTTCTTCCCTCTTCCTCCCCCCGTTTTGTTTTTAGATTTAAATTCTAAATGCCCTTGACCCAACCCTGCGTGGTGCCGGACAGGGAGGACACTTTAAAGAATTAAGAACCTCAGCTTCACTGGAGAAGCAGCATGCAGCGAGCGAGTTTTGCCTCAATAACTGAGCCTGGCACCTTGTTTGCAAAGAAAAAGAACTCCCGAAGGAAAGCAGCTTTCCTCGTTCGGGGCTGCAGCACGCAAGTGATGGAATGTGTTCTGAGAGGCAATAAAAGCACGCACGGCGGGGCGAAATTCGCCGTGATTGAACACGTGCCAGCACAGTGAGGGCCCTTCCGGAGCCATGAAGCAGGCTACGATGGGTTATTTATGTCCTTTCAATATGTAAAGCAGCACGGTTTGCATTTCCAAACAGCCTCATTCTGGCTCCATTCCCCTCTTCTCCCCGCTCCAGTGCCACGGCTGCGGCTATGCAAATGGCCCAGGCCGCACTCGGCACACCTGCTGCTGCTCTGGGGAGCCAGCTGCATCGTTAGGGTGGCAGCGCTAAAAGGCCAGCACGCGTGGGATCTGGGAATGGAGTGGGCTGCGAGCGCGAGCCAAGGGGGCAACTGCTCTGGAGATCCAAGTAGCCTCAGACACTAGTGGGAACAGGACCGCAAGAGAGGCCACCTCAGTCCTTTTCCCAGCAATGGAAATGGGGTAGGCGGGGGGGCATGGCTTCTTCTCCCCACTGTCGCCCTCCAACAGCCACCCAACTTCCAGGTCCTCCTCATGACCCCTCCCATACAACAATAACAAAGCCAGAGGCCAGGGGCTACTCAACAGCTGCTCTATCGCTGCTCACACATCTCACACAAGCAGCAGGGATAGAACTCAAATCCTCCTGCTCCAAAGGCCCAGGCCCCTAAGGAGAATCACCATGAGCTGTCAGTAGGTGAGGGTCTATGACACATGGTTGCTGTTCAGATTCCATCCACCGAAGGACAGTGGCACATGTGTGCATACCTACACATGTACCTTCGTTACAATAGGAGCCCCCTATTTGCATGCACTATCACTGAGGCTGTTGCTTCACACGCTCACAAGGGGGATGTCAGAAACTCTTGTCTTTGCAGCTCTACCGCACTAAGCTGAGGCGAGGCCAGGCCAGAATCTTGCAAGGTGGATCATCAGTATAAAGCGGGGGTGAGGAAAGAGAGGATTGAACCTGCTCTCTCCAGTCTGCCCAGTTCTGCCAGCCGATGCCCACCCCCAGCTCCCATGCCAGCCTGTCTGCAGAGACCGCACAGAGCAATGCGATGGCACACAGCCAGCACAGAAATCAAAGGAACAAAATCACCTTCCAGATTAGACACCTGCTATCAATTTGCCTTGATATGTGAGCTAAATAATTCACAGGGGTGCAGACAGAAGACGACCAACCAGGGCTGAGCAGAGAGTTTTGGAAGGCACTGCAGGCTCTGCCAGCTGCCTCCACTACCACTAGCTCCCTCTTCCAGTCCTTTCAGCCAGCCTCTGCTGCCCTCAGCGGCCCTAAGACACATGCCCAGCTCCCTGGCTGACTCACTCCTGTTGTTGTTAACAACTATTTGTATTACAGTAGTACCCAGCCAAGATCAGGACCCCCCGTGCCAGGCGCTGTACGGAGAGCCCTTAGTGACTGGATCAAGTTCTTGCATTCTCAGAACAAGAAGCCCCGGGTTCAAATTCTGCCCCACATCCTTGCAGACAGGGAGTGAAATCTTGGCCCTGCTGATGTCAATGACAAAAACTCCAATCAGCTACAGTGGGGCCAGGATTCCACCTTGGCTTCGTTAATTTCCTACCTGAAGATGTTTTCATCTGAAACCACAGTGCCTGGGAGTTTGCCACCAGGATGCATGGTGGGGACAGGAGCAGGGCAGATCTCTCACACCTAGAGGATGTGTGTGTTCCTCACACAGCAGGAATTGACAAGGTTTCAACCAAGAATTCCTAGGGGTCTCTGACTAACCATTCTGTTTTGCTCTTCAATAAGAATTTTAGCTTTTGGCATTTTGGCTAGACTTGGTTGTGAGACGCAGCACAAGATGCAGGGGTGTATACCTGTGGTGGGGGAAGGGGAGGGAGACCGGCTGCTTGTGGTACCAGGCTGAAGCAAAGTCCATTAGGGCCAGTAGCTCTGAGTCACTCTGATGCCACTTAGGGGGAGAGGATGGAACAAACCCCAGAGCAGGACAGGTCAAGGTTTATGGTCGGGACAAGACCCCTCAGATAACTGCTGCCAGATCCGAGTGCTCCCCAGCAACCAGTGACACAGAGCACGGCAGCACAGGGCCTTGTCACGTGATCCGATTGCTTGCTCACCACGTTTTTAAAAACACCAGCAGTAGCCTGAACACGTCCCAAGAGCGAGAGGGGACCGCGGATTCCAAGCCCCGATCCCCTTCATTCTCTGCCCCAACTGGGAGTGAGGAAGTGACCCAGCGAGGCAGCAGTAATGCTGGGCCATTCCCGCCCAGGATCAGTTACTCTTGTGCAGGGGGTCGTAGTCTTCTCCCCCCGGTCTCCTTGTAGCATTAGGTGGTCACAGCCACCCTCTTTCTCCCATGACACCTGTTGGAGATAGGGGCTTCCCCCCTCCTGGCACCAGACTGAGAACCCCTGAACTTGTGCATCAACACAAAAATGATCAGGAAGGAGGAGCCCCTGATTGTGGCAAAGACCACAGCTGCTTCGGCTGCAGGGAGGAGCTGAAATCCCCCACCACAAAGAAGGCCAGAGGGCGGGGCTCTGTTCAGAGACACACCCCGTTACCCCATGTGCAGGGGATGCTTCATCTGAGCGGAACCCAGACCCTGCCAACCTCATCAATCCACTGCTCTCCTGCTGTACGTTCCCCAGTGCTCTGGCCAGGCTATCTCCAAGAATCCCCCAGACCAGTACACTGCCTGAGACATCCCCCGAGAGGCACCCTCTCCAGGTTTCCCCAAGCAGCCGCAGAAATGAAAATTTAAGTGGGTGGAGAGGGAGTTAATGAAACCTTTTTTGCCCTCAGAAATCTGTCTCCTGGGGTTCAGGGTGAAGCTCTGGGTCAGTGTTTGAGGGATCCGACCCCGTTCATCCATAATGTAGGTCAAGCCGCTGATACCATGCTAGGAAGCTCAGATAGTCTAAGTGCGATCTCCCCCCGGATGGATCTGTCAGTTTAGCTGGACAGGGGCCCAGCACACCGCAGCCTGGCTCACAGCTGAGGCCTCCGGGCACTCCTGGAATATAATCAGAGATCCCAGGTCACTAGAGAGCCAGGAACCAGCTGAGAGCTCTGCAGAGCCCCCATCCCTGTGCTCAGAATCAGAGCTGCATTACCCAAGTCATTTTACACCGGGGGTGCCGACAGCCCAGGTGACAAGCAGCAAAATGGACAGCGAGGCTGAGATGCAGGTGGGATCCAGGGATACAAAGTGCCCCAGAGCCACAAGGGCAGGGCCCGGCCGACAGCACTCATCAGAGCACTGGTGCCTTTAACCAACACTTTTCCCTGCACTTCCCATTCGGCTGCCATTCCCTTAGCTGGGCTCTGCAGGGGAGATGCAGGCAGGTATCAGGAAAGAGAAACAATCACATTCCTTTGATTGGAGACTCCCCGCTGAGGCTACCCACTGGGCAGCCCTGACAAGCTATCTGCTGCCTGAGGCCCTGCGGGGGAATCTCTGCCTGAGGATCACCGGTGTGGGGTTCACCTCGGAACCTCTTGGGGTCTGGGCCAGCTCACGTGGCTCTGGCTGGGTAGGGATGAAGTCAGTGCCCTGAGGAGAAGAGAGCTGGGCACAGCTCTGCTGCTCACTCCATAGGGGACGGGGTCAGAGGGCAGCTCTGGGGCCCAGTTCCTCAGGGGTATTGATGCACCCAACTCTCTTAGAAATCAACAGGTGTTAGGCACCTAAATACCTTTGAGGATCTAGGCCCATCACACCAATCGCTCCCTGCCCGTCTCCACCACCTCTCTCATGATCCCAAAGCTACTGACATTGATGGACTGAGCCTCACAATTCAACCACAGGATAGGAAACATCCCATCGAGGCCTCCGTCATTAGCTTCAAGGCACCAGTGGCCTGGGCCCAGCAGATTGAAAAAAGCCTAGAGCCCCAGAATGAGGACTGAGGTTTGATAACACCGCTCCTCATACACAATGGCACTTTCTACCCCAAGGGAAAGTTCATCATCGGTGCAGGACACAGAGCACTCTGGGGGCTGGTCGCAGACACTGGGACAAAATCCCCCAGGGACTAAGGACCACCCCAAACTTCCCCACCTTCTGCTCTCTGACTCGCCTTCGCTAGCACACCCAGAGCAGCAGACACAACCCTCCACTGCCCCCTCCACTGCCCCCCCACCCCAATTCTCCCCCAGGTAGAGAAAATGAACCACACAGGACAGACGGCAGCTTAAGGCGCAACTCGAAGGCGCTTGCATACGACGATGAGGGCGTGGTAAGAACTTCTACAGAACAGACGGTTGCTAGCCCCACTGAACCGATCACGAAACTGGGGCACAAGGAGAGGTGAAGGTGCCAAAATAGAGAGAAAGGATAGGATGGGCTCGAGGATAAGGCACCTAGCTCAATTCCTGGCTCTAGCACAAACTCCCTGGATGACTGTGGGCAAGTCCCTTCGTCGTTCCATGCCTCAGTTCCCACCTGTAAAATGGGCGTAAATAATCCTTCCTGTCTTCCACTCCTGGCCTGTTAGCTCTACAGGATTGGCCCAGTTTAGCCGAGACAGCCACAGAAGCACCCAAATTAAGGGTGACCCAACCCGCTAAACACTTTGAAGTTCTACAATCCCTAGTAACCTCCCTCACACAAAAAAATGAATATAAAAATGACCCCAGCAGAGCAGTGGGTTATAAATTTCCCCCTGCTGTAGCTGGGATGTCACATTCAGCTTCCCAATAAATCAATCAATCTGTGCTCTTGGTGAAGACGGTGGGTGGTGAAAACAGTGTCTGTTATTGTCGAGAGCCACATACATGAGCTGTCATTGTTCAAACCACACCAGCCAGATGCAATATTCTCTGTGGCTTTTAAAAAATAAAGAAAAACGGAGGGGGACACATGGTACCAAACGGCGCCTAACTGCAGCATAAACTAACAAGAAACCTCTTCGTTGCAGGCTGAGGAGGTTAGTTGGCGAGAGCTGTCAAAACAAAATGGTATGATTGACAAGGAGGCTTAAAGGTGGCGATTCCACTGATGCAAGCAAATCAATCACTCAAAAGCAGCAGAGGGGCGGTGTTATTGATTCTCTAATAGGGCATAATCTAACAGTTCATTATTAATCAGATAGAGACCAACAGTGGGGATGTGCAGAGAGGTTAGAAAAAGTCTTCAAAATCCCCCCACAGAAAAGAGCTCTGCCATAGAAACAACCTCCATGTATGGAACACACTGCCACAGCGCCTTCTTGGTACACAAAAACAACAACCCTCAATCTCTTCCCAGCACAGGGAACATAGCCCAGTTTGTTTACAGAGGGTTCTGGGAGACAGAGAGCACGCACACTGTCGGAGATGTGTGGGGCAGTTAGTTCTCTGCGTACCGAGGCCCCCGATTTCTGCTCTCTAGTGGCAATGAGTTCCAAAGTCTAGGCCCAGATCCTGGGAAAGTCCTGTCTCCTGCGGCTCTCCCTGCTGGAGGGCAGTTGCATGGTTCCAAGACCGCAAAGTCTGTGTGGGAGGCCGAGGAGAGGTTTGGATATCAGACTGGGGCTGTGGCCCAGACTCTCTGCTCAGCGGGGGCTGGCTCACGGCTACCTGCAATGCTGGGCAGACGGGCTGCTGCGTTCAGTGCCAGCGCAGGCTTCGCTCCTCGATGTAACGCTCAGGCCCGGAGATCAGGAATGTAGGCACAGCTGTGGCCAGGTCTGGGTCTGACGGGACAGGAAGAGAGATCTTCTGGCCCATCACAGAGGCAAGAGGAGGATTTTGCTGCCATGGCTAATTGAGCATCCGTCACCCCGAGGAGCCCACGCTGAGAATGGCGTAGCAGCATGAAGGGCGGAGGGGGTTAGAGAGAAGACAGGGTCTTTGCAGTGCTTCCCACTAACACTTCAGCAGGGCACCTGGTGGCGGATCTCGGTTCTCATCCCACGGGGAGGCCTAGCAGGTGGAGGGTGAATGGGATCCCGTGTCTCTGAGCAGGAGGGGCCATGTACCAGAGCAACAAGCATTGCCTCTGTACCACAGCCTGGCCGGGGGGTGTACCGACATCAAGCAGGAACTGCCTGGCTGGGGTGGGGGTGCTCTCATTCTTCATCTCCTCAGCCCCTTACCTGGGAATACTTTCCTGTAAATAGATCTGGGAGCAGAACCTTCAGGATGGGCCACATCAGTGCCTTTTTCATGGAAACCTGCTAACAGGAAGCTGCGCATCCTCTAGTAGCTGGAGCAAATGGAGAGGGAGTTCAGAGGCTCTGGAGTTCCAGTATTGGATAAGCCACTGACTCATCTTCAGCAAGAATCATAATCCAGGACAGCTCAGACCACTAGGCCACATACGCCAATATCTTGCCTCCACCACTGGGTCAGAGGAAGGAGACTTAGTCCTGAAAGCAATAATCCGCCTGGCCAATCACGTAATGCTGCACACAAAGGGCTGGGAGATTCCTTCCTGGCCCCGGCAGTGATCAGCTAATGTCCCAAAGCAGGTGGTTTCATGAGCCCAAAGCATGACGTTCAGTTACCCTGCACCCAGGAGTCAGGCTTGGGCTTGCGGGAAGGTGCAGAGCTATTCTGCTGACTCACCCTGGCAGTCAGACTAGGCTGGTCTGATTAGGTTCAATCTTTCTCAAAGGAGAGAGAGTTAGGGAGGGACTGCAGGGAGAAACCTTGAGCACAGCCAGCTGAGCGGGGAGCTAAAGGTCGATAAATACAGCCCTGTCTTAGGACCTGATTGCAGAAGAATAAAGGCAAAGCTCAACAAGGGGATGACCCATTGTATGTGCTGCACTGAGGACAGGGCAGGGAGCTGGCCCTATCACACCCCTGGCCTAAACCCGCTGAACTAGCAGTCCCACCACAGCCATTCCAATCACACCACAGCCATTCCAACTCACCCTTGCATGGCAGTGGCCACCCACCCAGGCAGTGGCATTTCCCTATTATTAGCTCTCCACTTCCTGGCCATTCATTTCACCCCATGACCCCTTGCCCCTGTGCTATGGGGCTGCGTGGAAAAGGGATTTTCAGTGCAGCCTGCCTGCATTTCGACCCCTTGGGTCAAGCCACATGGCCGGGCCTTAGCCAAGCCACCTAGATGTGAGAGAGACAGCGAGGCAGAAGTTCAGCAAACAGCAGCCCAGAGATTTCCCTGTGTCAATAAATTACAAGACAGAGCTGCTCTGGAGGGAAGTGACAGTATATTGATGTCTGTGTTTTGCAGGGCCTGAAAACACAGGACACTTCATCGGGCTCCGTGGGCTGTCAAGGCAATTCAGGGAAGGGAACTCAATTGAGGCAGTCAGTTTAGCTGATGGCTTCAGCCTACATGAAGGCAGAAGATGCTGGCAGATCGGTGCAGAAGGCGAAGCGAGAGGAAACTGGAAACCCGTCCCCGCAGCGAGAGGAGACCGAAATGGGCCTGAAAACCCGGCACAGCGTTTCAGTTACTTGGCATATCCAGCTTCACCATCAGCACCTGCTGGGGATGGAGCAGAAGCCCCCACCCTCCGAGCCATCATCCTTCAATGGCTCCATTCCAGAGCCCATTACAACGTGTCCAATGGCTGAAGTCCTCGACCCCAGTCATTTCCAGGGCCTAGACACCTGGGGAGGCCTCTCTATGGAGGGGGGAACCAAGAGCCACTGAGGGAACTAAGGATCACCACAAAGATCCCCACTTTCCACCTCATGTGCAAGGCGCATTTCCTGGACCTCCCTTTTCTGACAAACACAGAGCAACCCGTGTACCATATCTATCGCGAGAGCTCGAACCATTCCAACATACCCTGGGGAGAGGACGAAAGACCAAACATGTGACAGATGTTAGGCATGCCACTAAATGCCCTCCTGGAAGACACTCAGATACGACAGTGGTGAGTGGGGCATAACAGAATAGTAGGGTCTAGTGGTTAAAGCAGCGGGGTTGCAATGCAGCCAGTTCTCTTAGGGTTGTTTTTTTGTTGTTGTTTTTTGCAAGTCTTGCAGTATTCGTTGTTTTCCTTATCGCCCCACCTCCTGGAGTCATGTGATTCTCTCTTAATCTCAGTTTTCTTTACAAACTATAAATAAATAAATCCTTCATGGGCGCAAGGAAAAGTTTAACAATGTGACCCTCTAACTGCTCAGAAAACAGAAGGCAAATGAAAAGACACCAAGTCTACAGTTTTTAAAATCTGGTGATTTTTTAAGCCCACTTAATGATGTCAAACAGTGGCAGTCGGCAGCAGTAAGATGGAGAGTCAAGACCCACCTTTGCCACAGACTTGCTCTGTGGCCAAGTCACCTCCCCCTCCTCTGCAACAGTTCTTAGTCCTCCCGCTCTTCCCTGTGAAATGGGCGTAGGAACCTTTGCTGTCCTCATGGGGACAGGAGGGAGTTCAAGGCCAGAAGGGACCACCGGATCATCCAGTCTGACCTCCGCTAGAGCACAGGGCACTAATTATTGCAAGGCTTTAATTGGGGTTTGTGAGAAGCTTGGACACGCTTGGCCAAAAAAAAGTACTAAATACATGGACAGTGCCAAGAGAGTTTTTAATTGTAAGTGTGGCTGCTACGGGACAGCACCACCAGATCAGCTGAGGCTGCCGAGCTGAATGTGGCAGGCTCAGGCAGGGGAAAGTGCTCACACTGTATCCGACCTGTAACGGGACGGGAAAAGCCCCCCTCCCCAGAGCATCACCTGGCGATGGAAAACGCCTCGTGTTCATCAGCCATGAGAGCACAGAGCAGGGGCTGTTCCCCCACCGCCACGTTCTGAAAAGTCCGCCTCGGGGAAGCACTTTTGAACCTTAACACAGCTGTGATGCCCAGGGCTGGTCAAACTGGTTGGGATGAAATCCGAAACCACACTGCTGAGCTCCTGGCCAAAGCCCAAACCAGAACTCGCTGAGAGGTTCAAAGAGAACTGAACAGGTTAGTCACGGTGCCTGGCAAGGGCCAGGGCATTTCAGACACAACGGGCTCAGCGATGGGGCCAGCTATCACAAGGTAAGGCTTTTCCTAGAAGATTTTTCAGGCCCCTTGGCCTGGATGGTGCTCTCTCCTTAGTTCTAACCCCAAGGACAGACAGTGAGTGACAGCTGATCTACGCCAGGCATGGGAGAGGCCACAGTCAGGCTCTGCAAGGTTGCCACTGCTCCATGCGTGGGATCCGCATTGAAGGGGACGGAGAAGGTAACTAAACAACACGTAAGGGCCTGAGCCTGTGTTTCTCAGACAGTGGGGGGTGCACAAGGGATGCAGGATGGGGCCACAGTGTCCATAAAACACGTGCTCAGGTGCTTGAAACGCTGCCCAGCTCGGCTGGCTGCTATGGGAACGGGGCTGACAGAAGACAGGCTCTAACCCTACGGCTGCACACTGGGGTCCTCAAGCGAGGCCAGCTCTCGCAGCGTTCGTTCAGGACCTACTTTTAGGGCAGAAGAGGCGAGACCTGGACTCTGGTTTTGCTGCATGCCCCAGCTGTTGGAATCCTATTGCTTGAAAAGCACAGCCCCCATTCTGTACAAACACAACGTTCCCAGCCCGGAAGACCATAAAAAAAAAAAGATGGAATATGCAAAGCCAGGGTGAGCAAAAGGCTCAACATCACTTCTACTGCCTGAGCTAAAAGGACAGGCCTATTAGCCCAGAGAGGACTTAACGGCTAGAGGCCCATTCCATTAGCCTGGGACACAAAGACACTGGAACACATCCCTGCCCTCTGCTCACTCCTGTCTCCTTCCCACCCAACCCCAGTGGAGTATACATGAGCCACATTCACATGGTCCCACCATTTAGAGGATGGTCTTGCATTCCCACCTGCCATCTGCGGCTCTTCGCTGAAACCAAGGGACTAGGAGAGCCTCATTCAACAGCGGGACAGGCGGGGTTCCCAGTTGAGCGCATCAGGTCCATTCAGCAGTGGAAGGGTTAAGGGAGGGGAGGAGACTTTTGGTGACTCCTCCCCCAAAGTTGTGGGTTGGAAAGCGTTTTTCAGAGATTGCAGCTTTAACCTCCTCGACTGGAGTCAGGATGATGGTTTTGGTGGATGGACTTTTCACAGACCCAGCTGACCTCTCCCCCTCGAGCTGCTGCGAGGGGATCCGCCTCAGGAGTCTGAACAGAGTCCAGGCACTGCCCTGACTTCAGGTCTCTTGAGGTGCAGATAGTCAGAGCTGTGACCCTGCAGGCCAACTGCCCTGCCCCCAGGAGCAGTGCTGACTCCTCCATAGCTTACAAGACACACTGTCCCAGAATTCCAGCCCTGCATCTGCTCTGGGTTTACATGTACCTCTTCAGGGGCACATGATAAATCACTTTCTCTCTCTCTCACACACACACTTCTAAACACCACTGCTCTTTACTTAATAGCATGAGAGATACACAAATCTAGACAAAGATAACTGAATCCTACATGCATTTCCCTGCCTATGTTCTCTCCGCAATCTGAAGCATTCTTTGGGCTTGTATCAGTGTCCTTTGGGACTTCCAGGATCCTTTTCCTGCAGCACATGGCTTGTCTTCTCAACCACAGAGTCTCTCCCCCTAGGTCAGCTGCTTTGACCTTGGCCAACCCCACAGCGAACCTGCTATGAAAGTATACCCGTCTCTTTTCCTCCCCAAAGTTCCCTGTCCATCCTAGAGCGTTATCATCCCCTCTCCCCCAGCCCCAGCCCGTGAATCCTTTTGAAACCCCGCTTTGTCACCTCTGTCTCTGTCCTCTTTGGGGATTTTCCACTCTTTCCATTTCACCAGCCCCCTACAGAGACATTTGGTGGAACTGCTTTCCCAACTCGGGCACCCTCCTTGGCAGACTCATTGTTTGGTGCAGAGCAGTCATCCAGTTCAACGACTCCGCATTATCCCTAGTTTGCTGGTTATGGGCTAGAGGGCTCAGCAGCAGATGGTGGATTCCACGTCCACATGGACACATTTCATAGTAACAGCTTCATAAACAATCACCCAGAATCCATAACTTGTACAGACACATTCCCCAAATTGCCGCAGGATTCCTACAGTGGCTAGGAGCTCCAGCTGAGATCAGGGTCCCATGGCACTGCTTTACAGAGACAGAGTGAGAGACAGGGTTGCCAACCCTCCAAGATTGTCCTGGAGTCTCCAGGAATTAAAAATTAATCTTTAATTGAAGATTATGTCATGCGATGAAACCTCCAGGAATACATCCAACCAGAATTGGCAACCCGAGTGAGAGAGTCCCTGTCCCAAAGAGATGACAATCTAAAAGTACAGATAAAGGGTCAGAGAATGGATGCCACAGGAGCCCCGTTTTACAGGTGGGGAACTGAAATGCAGACGGAGTCAGCCATTTCCCCAGCATCACCCAGAGTCTGTGGCAGAGCAGAGAATGTAACCCAGATCTCCTGGGTCCCAGTCTAGTGCCTCAACCATAAGCCCATTGGGGCTCATTTCTTCAGCAAAGATACTTTAAAAACCCAGGGCCAGCCTCACAGCTCTGGAGAACAAAGTCCTCTACCTTCAGGACAGATATAGCACGGGGAGCAGCACAAGCACAATTCCATGCTAGGAGGCAAGAACGTCTATGCATCTGAAGCGTACGGTATACCAGAAACACAGGCCAGCTGGCAAAATAATCCATCCACCAACCCATGGATACGCATAACTGTACAGAGCACAACTCCCACGTCGCCTTGCTAATTTGGGCTGTTATAGTCATTCCTTTACTTTGCTGAACTCCCTCTTTCAATAAGGGATTGAACCGTCAGGGTTTGAAGGGATAATCAACCTCTGCCAGTGCTCGCTCTCACACACACCGTTGCCTGCTTCGGGTTGCTCAGAAGTTGCCGGCTCCAGAACAATATCCCAGTAGTTAATACCAACTGATCGGATAGCGTTACAGAAGAGGGGGCATTTATATGCTTTTAGGGGGAGGGGAAAAGTAAAACAAAACAAGAGCCACCCCACGGGTCTATAGCAGCCTCATGCAATTGCAATTTCTGATTGAATCAGCATGAGGTTCGGGGTGGGGGGCACTGTAAAGGAAGCTGTCACATCCTAGGAACTGACAGGCCAGGTCCAGCCTTTGTCAATTTCAACAGGCAATGAAGGGATCTATGCTTAAGGCAGGGGAAAGCAAGACCAGTTGGAAACTGCAATCCAAAAAGCCGTTAGGCAACACACCAACCCAGGCTTAAAGGAGTTATTTCTCCTCCTTCGCCGCATGTTTGTCAGGTTCTTCGTCAGCGTCCTCGTTCATAAGAATTAGAGCTGGACAAGTAACACTCACAATTCAGATGTAATATTTCTCTGCAAAATTAATCACGAATAAAGGGGTTGATTTTTCCACTGGGTAGAGAGAAGGCTGAAGTCATCTGTGGATTTCTTCACCAGGTGGGCAAATAAGTTGCTAGCGAATCAATATTTGGCCAATTCTGCTCACAATCTCTTATTTCTGATAGCGCTTTCTTTCCTTCAAAATGCTTCAGGTTTCTATACATGCAGGAATCAGTCATCCATCACTGAAAAGCAGCCACCTCTGGGGAGGGGCACAGCAGCTGTTTGGGAAATGAAGCAAAACACATTGTACCCAGTTGATACTGCAGCAGGGTAGCATTTAGGGAGACAACATACCCCCCCCCAAATTGGGAATTTGGGCAGGAAATTCAGGTTAAACACCCCTAACTCTGGCATGTCACAGGGTCTTTAATGATTAAAAGCAGCCAGGACACTTAGCTTTGTGCCTCATTAGTTTATACACTCTGCTGGACTGGTTGCATAAGCCCTGTATGCATCAAACACCCATTGACTTCAATGAGATTTCCATGTGCCGGAAGCTCGGAGAATTGAATCCAAAGAGGAATCCAGTCTTCCATCTTCAGAACAGATATGGGGAGCAGTGTAAAGGCAATTTCTTTTGGGGAGGTAAGAGCCTCTACACATCTGAAGTATACAGCTCTAATTCTCCCCTCCCCTCGCCTGCTTTGCAGAACAGAACTCCCATGTTGCCTTGTTTATTTACGGATCTCCTTTTTGTGTTCTTTCCCGCTGAGTCCTGTCTCTTCTCTCTTACAAGATAGATACTGACTCTTCCATTCCGCTTCTCATGAAACTGTCCCGACAGCATTGTCAATCCATTCCACGACTGGCAAGTCCAGGCCAGCATTGAGGGAACACAGAAAGTGGAGAGCCAGAGAGAACCACAGGATCTGCCTGGAGCCAGCAGCCTCAGTAAAATATCTCCTTTGTATTCCTTCCAGCTGAGCCCCGTCAGAGATACCAGCTCTCCCATTTCACAGCCATTTGGTGATGTTCTCTCTTCATTCTCAGGTAAACTGGATGGAAAAGCCGCCAGCTCCATCTCAAACTGTATTTCTTTTGACCAGGCAGATAATTTCTTTGTGTCCCCTGGGCACAGACTCTCAGGTGCAGATGTTTTGCGTAAAAGAATCCATCGTTTGGGGAGAGTAGGTTGCTAACAGAAGAATGTGAGAGAACCATCTCTGGTGCCTGTTTCAATAGCTTATTTATTGTTTTTAATATGTCGCTCTCCATTGCTCCTGGCACTGTCTGTGAAGCTGGGTTTATTTTGCAAATGGCTTGGCTCTTTATGTCATTTGTCAAAAACTGATTTTCCTTCCCCCCACCGAATATTAACAAGGTTTCTGTGCTCAGTTACCTCTCGGCTTTTGGACCACTGCAGCTGTTGCAATAGCACTGATTAATTAATTGCTCCACTGGAGCCACTAGAGGGAGGTCACCGTGCCTTTTTCGGTAGGCCCTTTAAAGCCCTAATGCGAATAGCTGCTGGAGGGCTTTATGTTTTCTTCTACACAAACAGCTTTAACACATTTTTCCATCTAGATTCCTCCTAGCAGATTAAGGAAAAAGAACAAATACATATACAGTCTCCACCCAAAGAGAGCGCTCAGTGTGTGTCCTTCACCTGGAAACATTCTGCATCAGAACGGCAGCCGCCTCCTGCAGACAAGCAGAGAGAGGCCGCTACCTGGAAATGTTCATGAGACAGAAAATGTCAGTTACACCACAGAGCAGAAAAGGCCACATCACAATATTGGGCCATGGCTATAAAGGACGCTTCGGGCTGAACCAGAACCTTGGGTCTGACCCCACTCCCGCCAAACTCGGACAAAGCCAGGATCCACACTTCACAGAACAAAGCCACTTTTTGGTTGTATGCAGGTCCAATTTCAGGCTTCAGCTACACTCCCAAATTTCCTGCTTTTGGCTCCAGAACTTCAATCCACAGCCCAGTTCCACCCTTCTGGGGGTTATTATCTGTTCATGAACATAGGTGAAAGGTGCCACCCTGACATACCCAGAGACTGAACTCCTCTGTTCAACCACAGGTCTGACCACCCTCACTCCCCAGCCAATGGGACTCACCTGTAAGATCCACCTCTAGAGCTAGAAGGGCAGTTTGATTTCAGTTCTTAGCCCCTCTGGAAAGACTGGCAGTAAGGAGGCCAGGCTGCTAATGGTGGGTTTTAGGATGTGAAACTGGGAAATGGCTCAAGACCTAAACTCATTGCACATAAGGGCCTAACCATCATCAAATCAGAACACTGCATCACTAGAGATATGGGATGGATTAGAACCAGCAACCTAAAGGAGAAAAAGCTCACACTCCCAAGAGCAATCCCTGTTGGACCACTGTCCATAAACTATTGCAAACTGTATAAAAATTGTGATCTATCGCTTTAAATTCTCAGGGCTTTTCCTGGTTCCGCATGCAGGCGGGGGGCTCTCTAGAAAAGCATGCAATCAGAGTCAGTCTGCAGAGGGACAGCGTAGAGTAAGAAGGGGTGAGTTATGCCTCTCTCTTTTTTGGGAGCAACCTGCTTTGTCTCTCTCTATTTTGGAGTTCTTGTGTGTTATCATTCTGAATTCTAAGAAATAAAGTAGGGTAACATTGCACCCTTCCAGCAAGAGTATTTTTATGTTTGTATCTAACTTCTCTGTATGTTTAACAGCATAACACTCATCACCATGGAATCCCATTTTAAGAGCATTCTGTGGCCCAGAACTAAGTAAGGTTAGTATCAAGGGAGAGAAAAAAACAGAACTGACAATTAAGATACAAAGAAGTCCTTAATTTATGTTTAAATAGTCATCTATTATTGTTAGACTGGAGAGTACTGTATTGCATCCAAATGCTACAGTTAAGTCCGGTGTAAGAAACACCTGTTTGCTGGCGTGTTCTTTCCCCTTCCATTAACTCCTCTGTACAATTTAACTTCTGTCTGTCAGCTCTCCATGACAGCAATTCACACACATGCTGAAAAGGCTGTGCTGGAGGTGAAAGGCTTCAATGCTTCTCCCGCCCCTAAATGCATCCTGTGTCCTCTGGTCCCATTTAATTTCTAGAGCACCATTTCTCCCCACACACACACACACCCCCCCGCGGCTTCGTGCCCACCTGCTTTGAGAAGGTAATTTTTGTTTCCGCCTGACTGAAGGGAAGATTTTTGAAAATAAGAATGCAGAGCTGGAAAACACTATTAGCAGCTGAAAAACATTGCCACGCATCAGCGCACAAGGAGAGAGCTGCTTTCAAAACCTGCGTCTGCCTGAGAAACAGAAAGTGGGATTGGGGGGGAGCAGGGCAAGAATAAACAGGCTCTCTCTCTCATTGGGAAAATAGACAGACAAGTGAGTTCTGAGCTGTGGAAAAGAAAGATCCGGCTGTTCAAAGGCCTGATCCCAAGACCCTGAAAGTCCAAAGGTCCTCAACTCTGCACAGGATCAGGCCCCACCTCTCTGTACAAGGAGCTGGGAGTTGCATCCCTAACTGGCATCAAACAAAACCACATGTTCAAAAATAAACTCCCCTCCACACCACCGGGTCTGGTTTACTAACAAAACCACTTCCAACATAATCCTACCTGAAAGCCCAGCGGTAGCTTGGTGCCCCTATGGTTTACCTGCCCCAGCTTGACTGCCCCCAGGGCTCCTCCCTCAGGATTGCTCAGCCCACACCCTAGATCCCATCTCCCCAAAGAACTATTCCCTCTTGCATCCAGGTGGGATTATAAATTTGCAGATGACACTAAACTGGGAGGAGTGGTAGATATGCTGGAGGGTAAGGATAGAATACAGAGGGACTTAGACAAATTAGAGGATTGGGCCAAAAGAAATCTGATGAGATTCAATAAGGATAAGTGCAGAGTCCTGCACTTAGGATGGAAGAATCCCATGCACCGCTACAGATTAGGGACCGAAGGGCTAGGCAGCAGTTCCACAGAAAAGGACTTAGGGTTACAGTGGATGAGAAGCTGGTATGAGTCAACAGTGTGCCCTTGTTGCCAAGAAGGCTAATGGCATTTTGGGATGTATAAGTAGGGGCATTGCCAGCAGATCGAGGGATGTGATCATTCCCCTCTATTCGACATTGGTGAGGCCTCATCTGGAGTACTGTGTCCAGTTTTGGGCCCCACACTACAAGAAGGATGTGGAAAAATTGGAAAGCACATTTCATAAGAGAAAGCAGGGTGAGCAGAATAGCTTGGTTAGCAGTTGGTTGTGTCACATGATTATGCAGTTCCCCCACATTAGGCTCTCGTAAGGCTCAGCTGTTTTAGAACATGCATTTGGGTTTGATACCTGCAATCATCCTTGTTACAACAGCAGTCACAGAATCATAGAATATCAGGGTTGGAAGGGACCTCAGGAGGTCATCTAGTCCAACCCCCTGCTCAAAGCAGGAACAATCCCCAACTAAATCATCCCTGCCAGGGCTTTGTCAAGCCTGACCTTAGAAACCTCTAAGGAAGGAGATTCCACCACCTCCCTAGGTAACCCATTCCAGTGCTTCACCACCCTCCTAGTGAAAAAGTTTTTCCTAATATCCAACCTAAACCTCCCCCACTGCAACTTGAGACCATTACTCCTTGTTCCGTCATCTGCCACCACTGAGAAACAGCTGAGCTCCATCCTCTTTGGAACCCCCTTTCAGGTAGTTGAAAGCAGCTATCAAATACCCCCTCATTTTTCTCTTCTGCAACTAAATAATCCCAGTTCCCTCAGCCTTGCCTCATAAGTCATGTGCTCCAGTCCCCTAATCATTTTTGTTGCCCTCCACCGGATGCTTTCCAGTTTTTCCACATCCTTCTTGTAGTGTGGGGCCCAAAACTGGACACAGTACTCCAGATGAGGCCTCACTAATGCCGAATAGAGAGGAATGATCATGTCCCTCGATCTGCTGGCAACTTATACAGCCCAAAATACTGTTAGCCTTCTTGGCAACAAGGGCACACTGTTGACTTATATACAGCTTCTCATCCACTGTAACCCCCAGGTCATTTTCTGCGGAACTGCTGCCTAGCCACTTGGTCCCTAGTCTGTAGCAGCGCATGGGATTCTTCCGTCCTAAGTGCAGGACACTGCACTTGTCCTTGGGTTTGGGGGGAGGGATGGGGTTCAGAGTGAATGTAAGACACAGATCAGAAAAGGCCTCAATAGCTCAGTGGTCCCCAAACTTTTTTGGTTGCCCCCCCCCCCTTACCTGGTCTGCAGCCCCCCAGGAGCCACGGTTGGGAGCTGGGGTCGGGAGCAGTCTAGCGGTTGGGGTCAGGAGCCAGAGGCTGCAGCCAGGAGCAGAGCTCTGGCCAGGACCGGGGCTGCGGTTGGGGCCAGAACTGCAGCTAGGGCAGTGGCCGGGAGCGGGGCTGGGATCTGGTAGCCGAGGCTAGGACCAGACCTACAGCTGGGGGAGGTGGAGTGGAGTGGAGCTGGGGGCAGAGCGGGGCTGGGCAGCGCCCCATGTGGGCTGGCCCGGGACTGCTGCGCCCCTCCACATGTTCCTCTGCACAGGAACCACTGCAATAGCCCAAGGAGAGCGCCGGCAGATTGGGGTCAGAATCTGGGTACGATTCCCTCACCCAGCTTTGCCAAGGCACTTCTGACCCAGGGAACCTCCCTGCCACCCCAGCCGGGGGGCCCCATACATCCAACTCTGCCAACGGAGGTCTTGGGCAGCTGAGTTGTTCCCTGGGAGCCTGCCATGATAATAAGTCTTGGTGATGCCATGACTAAGTCAGGCAACAGCTCTGTTCGTGCTTCTAGGAAGGGAGCAGAGCCTTCGGGGAGGCCTTATACGGAGCCCTATAAACGAGCAGCATCCCCTGGTGTGTTGCATCATGGGATATGCCAGTCAAGGAGATGCACTCAAGTGTCTCTATTTCCTGGCTGGATGAGAAGACCCCGGCCAATCTGCCCCTCTCGGCCAGCTGCAGCGTGGCAATATATTAAGCAGCCCGGACAACACAGTTGTTACGTGGGTCTGTCCCTCCCTACGGGCTGGGTTCAAGAGGACCCCATACTCATTGCCAGAGGCTCACTCTCATTATTCCCACACAGCAGCTCCAGTAAAATGCAGATCATCAGGATTTGGATACCCTGCAAACAACCTTCAGACAGGCCTCAAATTGGCTCATGGCAGCCTGGGGCTCGAAAACTGACTCGGCATGCCTGCAAATCAAGTTGAGTTTGTCAGTGGGTTTTAGCCACCACCACCACCAAGCTGCATTCAGCCATCACGCCCAGGCTCCCTGCAGCTGACACCGCGAGCAGAGAATCAGTCGTGCCAAAATTGGGTTGCAATTTTTCCTCCTCGACCTCTGTCCATTAGGCTCCAAGCTAAGACCCCCAACACTTGGTTCCACTTGTGACCCGACATCACGTTTGAACCCAGGTGTCTGAACACAAAACGCTAGCACAGTCACTTGCCAAAACACTAAACCTCCTAATTCACAATCGCTTCACAGTGAAACCATCCACCCTGGAACAAAATGAGGGATTCATCCAGCGACAACTCATTTAGGAAGTTTCTGAAGAATGCTTAGCCTGAACAATGGCTGGCTTTCTGGTCCTTAGCCTGCTGGTATTTAACGAGAGAGCACCACTGAACCAAGGAGCAACAGAGACCCGAAGAAGCAGAACACAGGGGAAGAGATTTTTCTGCCAGCTAGAGAAGTGACGACAAGGTGACCAGGGAGAAGGTGCAGAGCTCCTGAGCTCCGGGATAGAGGGAAAACTATTTAGTAGCTTAACAGTTAGAGCTGAAGATGGCAGGAAGAGGAGAGATCTCTCCAGGACAACCTGGAGCAGAACAGAATTTCTCAGAGCAGTGAAGTACAGCCAGTTCTTTCACCTTGTTCATGGGAGGTTTGCAGGCAAGGGCCTCCAAGGACAAACAAAGACACCAGGCAGATAGGTATTTAAATGGGACTAAACTGTGAGGCATGGGAAGTGCTAAAGAGAAATCCCACTGGAACGTGCACGGTCAGCCACGCATCCCCCAACACCCCACGAGGCTTTTCCAACAGACAACCTGCGATGGGAGCTTGGCAATGCAAACAAGCCTGCCCAGTACACACACAGAATCTAGCACACAGGTCATTGGGCAGCTTATCTCCTGTCAGCCACAGGTGGGTGGAAAGGAGAGAGTGTGGGCTAATGATTAGAGCAGGGGACTGGCAATCAGGACTCCTGGGTTCTATCCCCAGCTCTGGAACTGGCTGTGTGACCTTAGGGCAAGTCACTTCACGTGTCTCTCTCAGAGAAGTTGAGAGGCTCAAAACATTTGGGAAGTCTTTTGGGATCTTCTGTTAAAAGGGGCTAGAGACACAAGCCTGGTCTATACAACACACTAACTTCAGTATAACTGTGTCACTGAAAAATCTACCCCACTGAGCAATGTAGTTATGCCGATCTTAACCCCCCATGTAGACAGGGCTATCAGTGGGAGAGCTGCTACCGCCTCTCACGGAAGTGGAGTAACTATGCCAAAGGGCGAGCTCTCTCCCACCGGCTTAGAGCATCTTCATCAAAATGTTGCCTTGGTGCAGCTGCACCATGCAACTTTGTTTTTAAATCTAGTTTACACAAATGCACAAAAGAGGGAAGAAAACTTGCATCATAAGTTCTTTGGGACAGAGACTTTTTGTTCTCTTTGTACAGCACCTAGCGCAATGGGGGTACTGGCTCCTAGCTGTTACTGCAGTAAGACAATAAGGCAGCATATGGCAGCATCTCAGAGATCAAAGCTCCCTTCAATCTCCAACTCCCAAAGCTAGACAACCCCAGCAACCCCCTCTCCCATGGCAAACTAGAACGGAAACAGCTACAGTCATTGCAGGGGAAAATCACAGGCGAAAGACCGGCTTTGTCTGCGTGGAACACAAACAGCCCATTGCTGCCCTGCCCATGCCAGAGATGGATGGAATGACAGCTGGGCCGGAGAGCTGCGGCTTGAGCACAGGCCGAGCAGCGCTGACAAAGCACACAGGGTTTTACCTGCGACCACCCCATAGAGACATTGCACCAGCATCAGGCAAAGAGGAGGCACCCTCCATAGCCATCTGTTACCGTGGTCTCAGCACTGCTATCAGGATCTTGGACCAGATGGAGCACAGATGTGGCATAGCAAATCTTATGCTCCTAATCGGGCACATCCCTTCCTCTCGCAGCGTCTACTCAGACCTGTGGGCCTCTTCATACCACCAAGCATTTTGAAGTGCATCAGGATCACATGCAGTGAAGTACGTGGTACCACATTCCGTCCTGTACTACCCCAGACACGGCCCCTCTCCATACGCACTCCACTCCCTGCCCCAGACATCCCCCACACACACACACACCTGGCTCTTTCCTCCCACCTCCATCCCACCCCAAGTACCTCAAGTGCTTTGCCATAAGAAAGCACTAGCCTGCATTAGGGCAGAGGCTTCCCGCATCCCTGCCCCATCTATTTATCACAGCACTGGGCTTTTCCCCACCCCCATTTCAAAGCAGGAAGAACAATAAACACCAGTACCCTGACTCCAGAACCTGGGACTACATTAAAAAGTTACACAGAAAAAAAGAGAAATGTCCCAACACAGAGATCTCCACCGCCGCTGTTGGATATTGTTATAACAACAGCAGAGCAGAATTATCACCGGGTGTGAAAATCAATATGACATCATCACTCGGCAATGAGGAGCCAGACATCCACCTGCTACAGTGGGTCTGTAAATACAGGAAGAAATAAACAGAGAGACCGACCTTGGGGAGGAAACGGCCAGCCAGCAGGCAGGTGGTGTCTGATTTTAACAAAGAGCTGGCCACAATTTTAGGAGGAGCATTTTACTCCCCTTCCCATCAGCCCTGTGGAAGACAGAAACTCAAGAGTTACGATGGGAGGACTCCTGCATATACACGCTAGTGTTATGGTCGGGCTGCTGGTGGGCATTGGCAATGCATGGCTGGTTTGTTATGGCAGGGCTGCTCACAGACACTGGGCGATTCCCAGGCAGCTCCCTTTACATCTCTCTTATCAGAACCCAGCTGAGCTCTCCAAGTCCCTCGTCTGGCCTCACAGACAAGCCAGGCCATCTTCTCTGCCCATGGGCCTTCCCCAAGCGCAGCGGATTCCCTGCATGCCGCCTCTGTGAATAGCATGCAGGGGGAGCATTGTGTGCGGACAGCAGTGTGGCAGGGAGGAGACAGTGTCCATCTAGGGGCTTACAGGTCCCCCCGTCCTCGCAGTAGCTGAGCGCCTGTCACTTAAACCACCCAGGAAATCAGATGGGATGTTTGACATCCAGGGTTTCGCCTCCCCAACAGCACCCAGCACCCCCTCTCTCCCCCAAAGCTCCCCCATCCACAGTTCTGCTTCCCTGGCACGGCAAAGCACCCTCTCCCCTATGCCACCAGCTCGCTATGTCCACTCCACCCCTCTCCCCTTCCTTCAGGGCTGCTAGCACCCGTCCCCTTCTGCAGCCCCCATCTTCCTTGGGCCTTGGGCACTTCGGACACACCCAGCCGTGCAGAGGCTGCAGCGAAGGGGTGAGCTCAGGCCTAGCGGTAGGAGCGTGGGGACCCTCGCTGGGGCAGCCTGCCCTTCGAGGACGGGCCTAGCGCTAGGCAGTGGGCAGGAGAGGCACAGAGAGGACAATTGTGCCACTCAAACGAAGGGGAGGGGGGAAAATCAGCTGCCAGGAATGCTAATTAGTGCTTGTTAATATCACCATTGTTCAGGGAGCTTCAGTCAAACCATCTGATGTTAACCCCTGAGCGCCCCAGCCTACAGGACGCGGACATGGGGACATCCGGCGCTGGGTCCAGGAGGCTGCTGCCGGGCTGGGTGAAGGCCCCGTGTGGGGTGGAGGTGGTGACACATGGGAGTTCTCCCAGCTTCAAGCTGGAAGGGGCAGGGCTGTCCCGCCCCCACCCTGTGACGCCCCACTGGCCCCATTATTCACTCTGGTTGTTGGACGGCAAGGTAGGGGGTGGGGGGCAGAGGGGATGGGGCAGAGATTTTGTGCCTGTGAGTGCTGAATACAGGCTACAGCCCCTCCCAGCCAACCATCCCCCAGCACTTGCCAACATTAATTCAGTCACCACCTTGCTGCCCGGAGTAGTCGATCTACAGGCCCCCGTGCAGATACCAGGGCCCCCTCGCGTGAGGCACTGTCCAAACGAACAGCAAAGTCAGTCCCTGCCCTGCAGAGCTTCTAACCGAAGTCAAGGAGTTCCCATCATTGTAGAGACGAGGAAACCAAGGCACAGAGAGGGGAAGTGAATTCCCCAGGCTCATACAGCGAGTTAGTGGCAGGGTCAGGAACAGAGGGCAGGAGTCCAGACACCCAAGCACAAGCTGTAGTAGGCCACATTTGCAAGATTCATATGTGCACATTTGTGTGTGCAAAAGGGCCTCTTCTGCAGGCACAAGCGGGAGAAGAGCCTAGTGGTGAGAGCACCTTCTGCTCCCAGCTTTGCCACAGACTAGCCAAGTGACCTCAGGCAAGTCATTTTGTGCCTCAGTTTCCCCCCCTGTACAATGGGTCCAATAGCACTGACCTGCTGAGTGCTTAATCCATTCCTGCTTGTCAAGGGGCTGAGCTCCTGGAATGGCCGGGGCCATGGGAAGCCAAGTGCAGCGGGCACTTTGGGTTATTGTGAGGCTAATTACCCAAGGCACAGCCATTCAAGTGGCTCCTTCCGAAACCCTGCCTTGAACATGGGAGAATGACCTTGAAATCTCCCAGCTACAGGACTCATGGGGTATTAATCTGGGAACAAGGTTTCACAACATTCAGCACCTGCCACCTGTCGTGAAGCACCAAGAAATGCAAGGATATCTAAAGACAGGGCCATTGTTGGGATGGCTGGGGGGCCTTCCCCATCTCCCAGCAGTCATGTGGCCACCTCCTCTCCCCCTGCCCCACAGGAGAACCCAGATCCCCCAGCGCGAGCGGACAAGTGCCATTTGGCTCCTCAGCCTGGCAGAAGTTGTAAAGCATAAAATTAAATTTTTTGCACGAAAGCAAACGATGGCGAGTCCAGAGGGAGCTTGTACCTTTGATTCCTAGCACGGTGCACACCCTGGGCACTTGGGGGAGGAGAGGAAAGATAGACAGACAGCAAAAACTAATCCACTACACTCATCCGGCGCCCTGGGCCAGTCGTGATCCTCCCCCCACTCCTCCCGTGGCCTCCGGCTCAGCTAGTCACCCGACCAGCAAAATCCAGACTGATGAGTTTGAGTCCCATCCCCACCCACACTCACCCGGTCAACGGTCATGGGCCGGGCCAGCCCGGCCCCAGTGAGTCCTAGGGGCCTCGAGGAGAGCCCATTGCCTGGCACATTGCCTCTTTGTAGGGACATCTGCCCACTTGGGAATGGGTGACTGTCCTGGGGGTTAGGGGGGGGAGACCCCCTCGGTGGCTGTTCCGGGTGTTCCCCCTTACATAGCTTGTGAGGGTTCAACACATCCAGGGTTCAGAGCCTGGGGGCATTTGACCTGCCCCCGCCAACGGCGAGCTCTGCAGTTCAAGGGGTATTTTTCTGTGACTCCCCCCCAGCTCCCTGTGATCCTGCAGCGCTCGGCGTGGGTGCAGAGCCTGCCCCATCCGTCCCCACCACAGCTGCAGGGTAGAGCCGTAGGCAAAGTGGCCAACTGAGGCTAGGGAGGTTGCTGACACAGCAGTGAGGAGAGCGCTGCCTTCCAGACACCAGTCCCTCTGGGCACCCAGCACCAAGCAACTAGAAAAGAGGCCCTGGCCCACCATGCACAGCCGCTCTCCTCCTCTTCCTCCTGGGGCTGGGAGGGCTTGAAGGGACGGGGGGCTGTCCTTCACCAGCCGGGACCGAGCAGCTGCCTCGGGGCTGCTCCCCGGTGCCTTATACTCTTAGGAATTGCCAGACCAGACCCATGGCCCATCCAGCCCTGTCTCCTGTCTCCAGTAGAAGAAAGCCCCTTGTGGAATAACCTGCCCATTGGAGAGAGGAACAGAAAAAGCTTCCCCCACAGGCAGGCATCTTCCCCGATGCAGCAGGATTCATAGCCCTTATTTTCTGCTCTTTACAATGTTGCTCCGGATGGGCGGTGGGACTTCGAGGGGCGTGGGGGAAGACAGACCTCATGCGAGTTTGAAAGGGAAGATTCCTCACCCTCCTAGAAAGGCAGAACAGCGTCGTGAGACGACACTCCAGGAGAGAGTCCCCTCCCTGCTCCAGGAGACATTAAGATCAATGGGGAGGGGTTCTACCAATGGCAAAATAGGAAACCCGCATCTCTCACCCGCACACCTGGCCCTTCCCCAACGCTCGTGTGTGACTGCAGCAATGCACCCAGACAGGAAGACAACAGTTGCCCATTGCTGGCGTGGAGTTACCCTGCCAACAGCTGCCTTACCCTCCACCCACCGCCCCTCTCAGGCGAGGAGCCTGGAAGCCGGATCCTGGCCAGCACAGAAATCCAGTCCCAGATGAGCCAGCCGCTGCCCCAGGGGAAGCTAGGCGCTGAAGAACAAAGTCCGCCCCAGCCTCCCTCAGGCCATTCCTTCCCAGAAAATAAGCTGGAAAAACTCACCTCCACCTGAAATAGGCCCCCTGGGGCTCTGTTCTGGGATAACATGCCCTATGACCATTTAACTTCCCCCCGTCAGCACAACTGAGCGGTGTCACTCAAGGGATTAGCGCTAAATGCGGAATTCCACCTCGTTGTCCGTTGCTCCCGGACGCACCGCAGGAGCAGCTGGGAAACAGTTTCCCCCCGGGAAGAGATGCTCAAGGATCGGACGCCTGGAGTTCAGTCTCAAAATAGTTTGCCTATGGCATTATTAGAAGATGATGTAATGGGAATCGGAGGGCTGGCTGGAGCAAACATGAGTGCTATAGACACTCACATGGACAGCGGGAGGTGAACCCCTTCAAGAACGTGGACCCCTACCACTTGAGCTTTAGCACAGCCTCAGCTCGTAATAGGATGATCCTCTCTA
Organism: Chelonia mydas; assembly: GCF_015237465.2. Classification (NCBI taxonomy): domain Eukaryota; kingdom Metazoa; phylum Chordata; order Testudines; family Cheloniidae; genus Chelonia; species Chelonia mydas. The sequence goes on along the minus strand of NC_051259.2, from coordinate 12,857,799 downwards.
TAGACCCAGCCACTAGAGGCATGTCCACACTGCACACTAAACCCAGACGCTAGCTCAGGTTTGAGCCCCCATTCTGTCCACACACAAATTAACCTGCAAGCACTCAGGACCTGGGTTCTAGGACCCTACATGGGGGAGGGGAGCCCAAGTCCCGCTGTGATTCGGGTCCAAGCCATGTCATTTTGCAGTGTGGACACAGCTCAAGCAGCGGACCCGAGTCAGATGGTCTGCACAGTGCAATAGGGATGGTGAGATCCAGATCCAGCAAATGCCAGCCCAGGGTTCCAAAGCAGTGTGGATGCCCAAGTGCAGGCTTGGGAACACTGAGTCCACAAGCCTGGGTCCCACAGTCCCAGGTTTTATAATGCAGTGTAGATGTACCCTAGGGGGCCAGCATATCTCACACACTTCGATACGATGTCATAGAATCATAGAATATCAGGGTTGGAAGGGACCCCAGAAGGTCATCTAGTCCAACCCCCTGCTCAAAGCAGGACCAAGTCCCAGTTAAATCATCCCAGCCAGGGCTTTGTCAAGCCTGACCTTAAAAACCTCTAAGGAAGGAGATTCTACCACCTCCCTAGGTAACGCATTCCAGTGTTTCACCACCCTCTTAGTGAAAAAGTTTTCCTAATATCCAATCTAAACCTCCCCCATTGCAACTTGAGACCATTACTCCTCGTTCTGTCATCTGCTACCATTGAGAACAGTCTAGAGCCATCCTCTTTGGAACCCCCTTTCAGGTAGTTGAAAGCAGCTATCAAATCCCCCCTCATTCTTCTCTTCTGCAGACTAAACAATCCCAGCTCCCTCAGCCTCTCCTCATAAGTCATGTGCTCTAGACCCCTAATCATTTTTGTTGCCCTTCGCTGGACTCTTTCCAATTTATCCACATCCTTCTTGTAGTGTGGGGCCCAAAACTGGACACAGTACTCCAGATGAGGCCTCACCAGTGTCGAATAGAGGGGAACGATCACGTCCCTCGATCTGCTCGCTATGCCCCTACTTATACATCCCAAAATGCCATTGGCCTTCTTGGCAACAAGGGCACGCTGCTGACTCATATCCAGCTTCTCGTCCACTGTCACCCCTAGGTCCTTTTCCGCAGAACTGCTGCCTAGCCATTCGGTCCCTAGTCTGTAGCGGTGCATTGGATTCTTCCATCCTAAGTGCAGGACCCTGCACTTATCCTTATTGAACCTCATCAGATTTCTTTTGGCCCAATCCTCCAATTTGTCTAGGTCCTTCTGTATCCTATCCCTCCCCTCCAGCGTATCTACCACTCCTCCCAGTTTAGTATCATCCGCAAATTTGCTCAGAGTGCAATCCACACCATCCTCCAGATCATTTATGAAGATATTGAACAAAACGGGCCCCAGGACCGACCCCTGGGGCACTCCACTTGACACCGGCTGCCAACTAGACATGGAGCCATTGATCACTACCCGTTGTGCCCGACAATCTAGCCAGCTTTCTACCCACCTTATAGTGCATTCATCCAGCCCATACGTCCTTAACTTGCTGACAAGAATGCTGTGGGAGACCGTGTCAAAAGCTTTGCTAAAGTCAAGAAACAATACATCCACTGCTTTCCCTTCATCCACAGAACCAGTAATCTCATCATAAAAGGCGATTAGATTAGTCAGGCATGACCTTCCCTTGGTGAATCCATGCTGACTGTTCCTGATCACTTTCCTCTCCTCTAAGTGCTTCAGGATTGATTCTTTGAGGACCTGCTCCATGATTTTTCCAGGGACTGAGGTGAGGCTGACTGGCCTGTAGTTCCCAGGATCCTCCTTCTTCCCTTTTTTAAAGATGGGCACTACATTAGCCTTTTTCCAGTCATCCGGGACTTCCCCCGTTCGCCACGAGTTTTCAAAGATAATGGCCAAGGGCTCTGCAATCACAGCCGCCAATTCCTTCAGCACTCTCGGATGCAATTCGTCCGGCCCCATGGACTTGTGCACGTCCAGCTTTTCTAAATAGTCCCTAACCACCTCTATCTCTACAGAGGGCTGGCCATCTCTTCCCCATTTTGTGATGCTCAGCACAGCAGTCTGGGAGCTGACCTTGTTAGTGAAAACAGAGGCAAAAAAAGCATTGAGTACATTAGCTTTTTCCACATCCTCTGTCACTAGGTTGCCTCCCTCATTCAGTAAGGGGCCCACACTTTCCTTGGCTTTCTTCTTGTTGCCAACATACCTGAAGAAACCCTTCTTGTTACTCTTGACATCTCTTGCTAGCTGCAGCTCCAGGTGCGATTTGGCCCTCCTGATATCTTTCCTACATGCCCGAGCAATATTTTTATACCCTTCCTCTTCTCTTCTAATGTCAGTGCATTAGAGGAAATCCCTCCATCTCACCCCCACTGCAAAACCAGTTCTGGTGAAGGGGAAGATTCACTGGAAAGGCTTTGGAGTCATGTTGCAAAAAGGCTTCATCTCGAGCATGCTCCAGCGGCACTGCAGTGAAACAGCAAGTCACTGGGCATCCGGACTCCTGGGTTCTACCCCCAGCTCTGCCACCAATTTCCTGCATGACCTTGGGCCAGACATTTCAGCTCTCTATGCCTCAGCCTCCTCATCTGTAAAAGGGGGATGAAAATACTCATCTCACATCTCTGTAAGGGGCAGAGGATTAATTCACTGATGCCTGTAAAGCACAGAGATCTGAAGATAAATTGTGCTAGGGCAACATCTGGGGAGCCTGGAGAGAAGTTATTTGGTAGGAAACTAAACAACTTTCAAGGCCCTCCTCCATCCATCCCACTCCTACCACCACAGGCTGGGATTTCCCAGGACAATCCTACTTTCAGTGGGTGATTCTTCATTAAAATGCCTACAGCAATAACCCAACCCCTTGCAGTATTACTACAGCAAGCCACAGTAGTCTTAACCATGATGCCAGCACTGTTTAATGCCACATGTGCCATGGGAGTAATCGATGCAGACTCACACCTCTTGCTATGGTAGCTGGTGGGAGGTTAAAAGAAAATCCAACATGTAGCGTCATGGGGCGGGATGCTATAAAGTTACTAGTCGTAGTTAATAATTCAGGCTGGGAACAGAGCCAAGCCCTTAATGCCATGTCAGGCCCTCACCCTATATAGATCATTCATCGTATCTTCTACACCCACAGCCCAGAACCAAATTCAAACACTGCAGCCAGCGGAGCAAGAAGTGAGCTGGAACAAAGCTACTGGATTTTATTTTTAGATGTAAAAGTACTTGAGTGCAGATGGACATGAAGGGGTCAAGCCAAGCCACGGCGATGGCAAGGAGTTCATGGTCACCCACCTTCCCCTGCACTAAGCCAGTCCCCAGGGCACCAGGAAGAAGAGAAGCAGCCCTGAAGGAGCTTCCGTCTCAGATCCCAGCAGGAGACGGTGCCCGCCACTGGGCAATCTGGACACTGAGCTGGTGTTGCCAGGGAAGTCTCTAGGGTTGACATCTTCCAAAGGCAATCAATGCCACATGTCGTCCAGCTGCGCTTGCTGGGACAAACGAGCACCGGAGAGCAGGCTGCTATGCTTCACTGCAGCCTGAGCTAGTGACGACTCCCAGAGCTGGACTCACTCGAGCCCGAGGTGTGAAAACCACTAACCTCGTCTAGTCAGGATGATCTCCGCACTGCACAAACAACCGATGGCTCAAAGTACTGGGAAATGGGATTGTCATGGCCCAGCCCAGTCCCCTGTCTGGGCCGACACCAGTCCGCAGTGAATCCAACTGCTGGATCCCATGTGCTTCTACACCCCTGGGTCTGGGCAGTCACTGATCACGGACCCTAGCTCCAAGTCTCCCAAGCACACTGACCCCATGCCTGACCCTGTTCCTGAGCAGTGGGACCCTGTAGTGCAGCCGCCAGAGAGCACAGAATCAGCGCTACAGCCCTCTCGAGCCCCCGGTTTCTTAGATATGTTCCCCCAGAGTTCAGCTGGCTGTGGGAGCACTGGTTTCTCAATTAGCCCCTTCAGAGACAATGCGACAGGAAAACAAGGAACACAGGCTCAGCCAAGGGATTTCTCAACCACAGGCACTTCACTCTTGAAGGAGAGTTACAGATCCACGAAACAACAAAATTCTGAGTGCCGAACTCTCCCCCCTAGTCTGATCTTCCCCCTCCTGCGAGTCCTGGGTCTGGTCAGGCAACTCTTCCTGCCTCCACCTGGTCTTCTGGCACAAGGCGGTGGATGGCCTCTGCCTTTAAATGCAGTCTCTCAGCCTCTTTGTCATGTCTCGAAGCTGAGGCCTGGCCTACACCCAAAACTTCAGTCAACCACGCTACATTGCTCAGGGCTGTGAAAAGTTTCATACCCTGTTGACCTAATCCCCAGTGTAGATGCAGCTAGGTTGACAGAGGAATTATTCCATCAACTTAGCTGCTGCCCCTTGAGGGGGTGGATTTACTACAGCGACGGCTCTAGTCTCTACGCTAGAGTGGTGTAGGTGCAGCTGTAGCTTTCACCGTATGGTAGGCATACTCTAAGAACCGCACCCCATGCCCAGCCCCTTTCCTCAGCCAGACTCCTGTGCAGAGAGAGTTCATTGTTCTTGTGAATGGGGCTGGGAGTTGAGACACAATCAGAGCTGATGGTCCTAGGCTGCTCTGTGCCAGCTTCTCTGAGTCCCTCTGGCACCATTATACCCCCAGTCTGTTACACGGAGACAGAGCCATAAACCTCAACATTACGAGTTCAAACCCAGCCTCGTTTACCTACCTACCTACCATCGGATGGTCACGCGCTGGCTTGTATGAACTGAGCTGGGTGGGTGTGAGCCCTCTTCCCAGCGGAGAGGTGTCCACAGCACACTGCTAGCTCTTATTAGCCCTCATTTTAGGTCTCAGCAGAGACTGAAGGCTTTGGAAACTCAACTAACAAAACTTCCTCCAACCTTTGTAGGAGGTTGCTGCAGATCTCGGCTGAGGGATAATCATGGGATTGTGGTGGGGGGTAGGAGCTGTCCACGCTGTACCCACCCTGTGAATCCATAAGGGACTTCAATGCTGCTCTCTTCGCCAAGTCAGAGAAACAACCCTCTCCCCTCTCTCTTCAACGCTTACACCCCAAAGATTTCCCACTACACAGAATCTTAATCAGGGAATGGTGTCAGGGAGATACACGGTGCCACCTGTCCCAGTTGTCCTGGGTCCCTCTCACAGGACTAGCCAGGAGCCCAGAGTTCACTACAAGACAGACGCTGCACCTCCAAGCTGGCTTACAGTAGTTCTATAGTGCTACCCACACAGGTAGCCACGCACAGGGTAGGACATGAAAGGAGGCAGCCCTGGGGAGAAGATGCCACCAAAACCCCAGCATTTCACAAGCTAACGTTCCACCAGGCCCTTCCCCTCTGCATGGTGCACGATCAACATGCTGGGCTAATAAAACCAGGGCTCATTGGTGCATTCAATCCAGCCCCTAATCTACACAGCCCAAAATAAAACCACAACTAAGATTTTAAAATATTAATAGAGATCCACCCACATATAGTAATTCAATTATCCCCATCGCAGCACTCAGGCTCTGTGAGCTACACCTAGCTATTATCGCAAGAGCATTTATTCAGCTAATTACACAGCAAGTTATAATGTTTCCACTCCCCGATACGATCCCCTGCAGTCACAGCAGTCTGGAAACAGAGCACTCCCCAGCTGCACAGCAAACGCCCCCACGCCCGGAGTGGAGCACCAAAGATCCTGTTGGGTGCTCCTGCTGGCCACAGCCTTGCTGTCAGGGACGTAGCCTTAGGCATGGGAGACCCTGGTTCAATCCCACGCTCTGCTTGGGGGAACTTGGGCAAGTCGCTTAGCCTCTCTGGGCCACAGCTCCCCATTGTTGGAACCAGGATAACACCAATGCCCTGTCTACCGGGGGGATAAACACATTAACGACAGTGAGGGGCTCAGATATTTGAGTAACGGGGGCAAGGCCAGTGTCCTGCTGCAGCCATGACGCCAACCAGGGCCATAGACTGCAGCTGAACAAGAGCGAGTCTCCCTTGGCCTGGAACAGGGAGCTGGGAAAGGCTTTGCTGAGCTCACCCCCACCAGCGGGCGCTCCCTGTCCGACCTGCTCCCCAGAGGCAGCACCCAGTGAGAAACGAACAAGACTCCCGTTCAGAGATGTGGCTCTGAAACAGTCCAACAGGAGTCGCTGGAGGCAGCGGATAGCCCTGAATCCAGTCCTCCTGGCAGCTGAGGCTCCTTTAATATCCAGCCCTGTGTCCCCTCGTCGCATTCTCCCATGAAGCCTGTCCAGGCCCCAGATGTCAATAGCCAGCGGCTGCAGCTGGAGGCTCTAAGGGCAGGTGACGTGCAGAGAGCCCGGGTGCAGACCCTTCTACTCCAGGGGCAAAATAGACGCTGCGGACCCATGGGTGATGGGCTTATGTGTCCTCAGCCCGGGGCTCCCGAACAAATTCCCCCCAACCCCTTCCCCACAGCGACTGACAGAGAGGACACTGCGGAGCAGCTCTGGCTACCAGGAACCAATTGTGGGGACCACAGTATGGAGAAAGCCGAGCGCCCATGGCTTAAGAGCACACAAATATCCTGGCTGGGTCTCCATAGAGCTCCGCTTAGGGCCAGCAGCAATGCCGAGGGGACCGGGCTTGGGAGATGCCAGCAAAAGAAAAAGAGCCTCTCACCTCTAGCTCCCTAATTTGAATCCAGCCTGGCTCAGAAGGGGAACAGAAGAGGTGACCTTCTGATGACAGTTCGATGGTTCTCCATATCATGCCCAACCAGCCACCTCAGCAAAGGCACCAAGGACTGGCTGCACCATGCAGAGCAACCTCTCCTCTGCATCCTAGTGGTGGCCCCTTCCCGAGCCATGCTGCATGGGGCTAGCGAGAGCCCGTCCTGTGGCTAGAGAGAGGAGGTCAGGCAAGGGGTATTGTGAGCTTCTCGGCTTCTCAGGGCCACTGCGGCAGCATGGCTGCTAGTTTTGACTCACATCCATCCTACAGGGAAAGACAACTTGTATCGCCTCTTCAAACCCCCCCTTTGAGGCTCTCAGCCTGTCCCTCTGGAGGAGAGGCTCTCATCAGAGCTGTCAAAGGGCGTCCCCATTTCAGCTCTGTGATCCGATCCTGCTCTCACCTCTGCGGCATCTTCCACTTGGTGCCCACAGCCGGCGCTGACCCGGCCAAAGACTGATGGTCCGATTATCCGGTGGAACACACTGGAATTGAAATGCATGTCGCTCTTTGGCTAGGTCGGCTAACCAGACTGAGTGCACATCAAGTGGGGGGGGGGGGGGGATCCACGACGGGCTTGTAAGACACAGAGGGTGGCCACCTGCCTTCAGCTCACCAGGTCATGAGATTCCCGACTGTACGTTCCCTTTCCCTGGGCCAGCTCGGATGGCTGCGGGCCACTTTACCTTGGTCACTGCTCTCATTAAATTAATGATGATCTCTTCTCTGCATACAAGGCCTTTCATTTTGAAGGATATCAAAGCAATTTACTTAGCTTATCTATAACAAAGCGCAGGGGCCCCTCCGCCCGCCTATAACAAAGCGCAGGGGCCCCTCCGCCCGCCAGTCTGGTCACCACGCTCCCAGTTGCAGGTTTCTTTCCGAGTCAGCTGCGGAGGCGGCAGCTCTGCCCAACAGTGCTCATTTCTGGGTAACTCCTGTGTCGCTGTGGGTAGGAATCTGGTGCTCGTGGAAGGCACTGGACTGGTCATCCCAAGGGGATGAAGCCTTCAGTCAATCCACAGAACAGTCAATCCACAGAACAGATACAGCAGAGTTTGTGGCAGGGCAAGCGTGACCCACTGTTCAGCGAATGCTCCATGTCACCTGCCCAGGCCCAAGCCACAGAAGATGCGAGTCAGCCACAGCTCCCAGCTGTAGCACTTAGTCCTTTAGCTCAAACTGTGCAGGCTCACGCGCTTAGTTCTGGAGCTCCCTGGTTCAGTCCTCGCTCGTGACCACTGCAGTGGCTGGTCATCACACAGGCTTCCCCCGTATACGGAGAGCAGAGCTCCATCTGCATGGATCTACTGTCCTGGGCCTCTCGCCTGGCACTCCCAGCTAGGAATCCAGCTATGCAGGGGATCCTTCTGTGATGTGGACACCTCCCTGCTGGTTCCCAAAGGCCAGCAAACAACCATCAGATTCCAACAGCTTCCAGCCGGCTTGGAGGTGAAAGACTCAATGATGCCCCTTTCCCAATCAGAGATGGGGAGCGATGGTCACTGTACGGCACGGATCCTACACACCATCGGTTAGAAAGACCTCCCAGGTCAACACTCCCCATTTGTTGCACAGCAACAGCAGCTAATGGGTGCTAGTTGGATTTCAAGGAAAGTCAAGCATCTCCCGTTGAAGCCTGCCCCTAAATTTCCCCCTGCACCTTCAACCACTATGGAATTCACATAGGCTGCAGAGTCTAGAAGTATGAATTGGATGAATGAACTATAAGGTGGATAGAAAGCTGGCTAGATCATCGAACTCAACGGGTAGTGATCAACGGCTCGATGTCTAGTTGGCAGCTGGTATCAAGCGGTCTGTCCTGGGGCCGGTTTTGTTCAACATCTTCATTAATGCTCTGCATGATGGGATGGATTGCACCCTCAGCAAGTTCGCAGATGACACTAAACTGGGGGGAGAGGTAGATAAGCTGGAGGGTAGGGATTGGGTCCAGAGGGACCAAGACAAATTGGAGGATTGCGCCAAAAGAAATCTGATGAGGCTCAACAAGGACAAGTGCAGAGTCCTGCGCTTAGGATGGAAGAATTCCATGCACCGGTACAGGCTGGGGACTGACTGGCTAAGCAACAGTTCTCCAGAAAAGGACCTAGGGGTTACAGCAGATGAGAAGCTGGATATGAGTCAGCAGTGTGCCCTTGTTGCCAAGAAGGCTAACGGCATATTGGGCTGTATTAGTAGGAGCATTGCCAGCAGATTGAGGGAAGTGATTATTCCCCTCTATTTAGCACTGGTGAGGCCACATCTGGAGTATTGCATCCAGTTTTGAGCCCTCCAGTACAGAAAGGATGTGGAGAAATTGGAGAGAGTCCAGCGGATGGCAACGAAAATTATTAAGTGGCTGGGGCACATGACTTACGAGGAGAGGTTGAGGAAACTGGGCTTATTTAGTCTGCAGAAGAGAAGAATGAGGGGGGATTTGATAGCAGCCTTCAACTACCTGAAGGGGGGTTCCAAAGAGGATGGCTCTAGACTGTTCTCTGTGGTGGCAGATGACAGAACAAGGAGTAATGGTTTCAAGTTGCAGTGGGAGAGGTCTAGGTTGGATATTAGGAAACACTATTTCACTAGGAGGGTGGTGAAGCACTGGAATGGGTTACCTAGGGAGGTGGTGGAATCTCCATCCTTTGAGGTTTTTAAGGCCCGGCTTAACAAAGCCCTGGCTGGGATGATTTAGTTGGGGTTAGTGCTGCTTTGAGCAGGGGGTTGGACTAGATGACCTCCTGAGGTCTCTTCCAACCCTAATCTTCTATGATTCTAAGGGGCTGTTTAACTGCAGTGTAGACATTCTGCCTCAGGCTCTGGGACCCTCTCACCCCATAGAGTCCTAAAGCTCAGACTCCAGTTGGAGCCTGAATGTCTACACCGCTCCGGCCTGAGCCCCACAAGCCCAAATCAGCTGGCGCGGGCCAGCCGCAGGTGTCCAATTTCAGTGTAGACAGACCCTAAGAGTTACATGGGGAGGGTATGTGAATATCCTGACACCAGCCAACCCAGCAGCAGATCCCAGCACAGGACCTCACATCTGGACTAGCAGCTCCAAACCTCTGGCCTCCTACCATACAGAGCACAACATATAGCATGGAAAACAGAGGCAGGGTGTGGGGCTGGAGGGGCCCATAGGTAGCCAAACAAAGCAGGGAGGCTCCCCACAGAAGACTGGCGACCGCAAGAACATCAGGTGGAGGTTCCTGCGTTTTAGGGGATTTTAAGGCACTTTTAAAAGTTATACAAGAAGAGTTTGCCGACCTGGTGTTTTTTAACATTCGACACAGGCAAGACCTCCCCGGCCCTAAGAGCCCGCACGAGGCTGCGCCGATTACAGCCTCCCACGGCGGCAAAGCAATACACAGGCCCCCTGGCGGAGGCGCTTCCCCCTTTGGGGATAATCAGCCAAAGGACATTCCTGTACCTAGTCCCGTAACCAGGGCCAAGCCACACACGGCTCCAGCCAATGAATGAGAGCTGGGTGTCCAAATCCCCTAGACACTAAACTGATCCAAATCCTCTACGAGCCAGCATCATCACACCTGAAATAGGCAGGTTATTGCCTGGCTCCAGGGCTCCCCCTGCCCATCCAGGGAGGATCTCACCCCCCGGCACAAGCAGAAAGATCTGCCCCGGTGCAGCGGGGAGTCCCCGCCCTGGGAGGGGAGCAGGTAAAAGGGAGAGGCGCAGAAGCTGCACAGCTCCCTCTACGGGGGGCACCGCAGTACAGCAGGCTCCCAAAGCTCAGAAGCTGGCCCAGGCAAGTTCCCTTGTGGGAGATGGATTAGCCTGGGAACCAGCCTCCCAAGGGGCAGAGCCACCCAGTGGGACATTTCATCCAGCCCCAGGCAACGCCTGTAGGAACATACTGTGGGGCAGCAGCTGCAGAGGGGCCTCCTCCGGCTCCAGTTTCAATGCCTTATTCTTAACGCACATGCCCAGAAGGGCAGGAAACCACCTAGTTAGACAAGCAGCTTTTTGCCATATTTCTTCCAGATGTGCCATTCCGCTCTGTGCCACGGGGTGAGCTCCCCATGTCCAGGCGCCCCCTCAGAGCCCATGTCGTGGGCTGGGGCCAGGAGCAGCCTGGGGTCTGCCAGGGACCTGGCACTGTGGAGGGCAAACAGCGGCTTGCCAGCAAACCAAGCGTGGGACCAGGCAGGCTTGGCTCAGGTCACAAACGCCGGCACTGTCTTCTCCGCTGAGGGAGCCGCGCAGACATTGTGCACCAGGGGAACAGAACAGGGGATTTCCCCCCGCTCTCCTGCCAGACCACGAGGCCTGGATCCAGCGACTGCGAAGGCTTGTTTAGCCTGCATTACCCACAGTCATGCTGCCCAACGCCTCAGATCACGCTGACATGCACAGCATCCCACAGACCGTAGCCAGACCTACACAGAGCGCAATCCCGTGGCGACGAGCTCAGAGGGCAACAACCGCGACTCACCACCCCAGCCGGGGGGGGGGGCGGGGGGGGGGGGGGGAGATAGATTTATCCTTTCCTGTTAAAGCAACTCCACACACACACACACACACACACACTCCTTCATGAGTGGAGAGCTCCTCTCCTCTGGAACATTATCTCCGCTGTACAGGCTGGAGTACAGGTCAGTGGTTAGAGCCATGGACCAAGAGCTTGGACACTGGAGATCTATTCCCAGCTCTGCTGTCAGCTTGTTGTATGACTTTGGGCAATGGACTCCAGGCTTTCTTCCTGGTTGTGCTGACCTTGCCCCCCCCACCCCGCTCCTCAGTTTCCCCATGTGTAAAATAGGGCTAACAATACCGACCTGCCTCAATGGGAGATCATAGGGCTGAAGCAGCAGCAGTTCAATGTTTGTAGGGTACTTTGAGTTCCCCAGCTGGAAGGCACGAGAGACGGACAAAGAATAATTGTTGCTTTTATTGTAAACTGCTCCCCCTGCTTTGTTACCGGAAGTAGCATTTCTCTCTTGCCCTGCTTGGCAAATGTGGAGTGGCACCATACATTATTACTACCTGGAAACAGGAAGACTTTCTGCCCAGAGCAAACAAAAGTCGATTATTCAGCACTTAAAGATAAAACCACACACACACACACACACACACACCCCTCCAGCAATAGCTGCCCCAGGTCAATTCTAACAAGGACAAAAATCCTGCTGGCACACAGAGCCCCTGTTAACATGGCAGGTGGGCTGCCCCAGTTCCAATCCAAGGCAGGCAGACACCCGCCAATCATCACAGCATCAGGTGATCCCACCTCCACGGCCAAGAGCCGCTACGCTCCTGTCTCCCCATAATTGAAGCCGCCACTCAGTGTTCAAGCTGGACTCACAAAGTTTACAGCCGAGACTCCCACCGGGCAGCGGACTTACAGAATACTCCCATCTAAGCGTCTGCAGTCTGACGGCTCTCCCTGCCTCTGCCTCCCGTCAGCAGCGCACGAAGTGGTGAGGGGGCGCACAGGGCTTGGTGGCAGTCTCAAAAGGCAGGTGATTTTGCTCTCTTTTTAAATGCCAAACTTAACTAACTAAACAAAAGGCGCCGCCTCGGGAACACAGCCCTGGAATGATGCTGGAGGCAGCCAAGGCCAAGGGACTAAAGAGGGAACCACACCCTTCCCATGGACCCTTTTGTTCTCCTTACACGTGGCCACTAACCTGGCTCGGCTTCACCTCCTCATGGCTGCTTATTGTGTAATAAGCCTGGAGGCCTCAACTGAGATCAGGGCCCTGCTGCACCAGGCACTGTACGTACACAGAGTGAGAGTCCCCACCTTGAGCAGCTTGTCATCAAAACTGGCAAGACATTCAAAGGCTGGGTGGGGAAACTGAGGCACAGAGCGGGGAAGCGACTTGCCCAAGATCAGGGAATAGATGCCAGGTCTCCTCCACCCCAGATCAGGGCCTTAACCACTGGTCTGTGCTGCCGCTTGAGTCTTTTGTATTATGGTAGCTCCCAGAAGCCCTGACTGGAATGGGGGCCCCATTGTGCCAGTCAGTAATGCCAACCCCAAGAGCACAAAACTCGTGAGATTAAAACCACACACACACACACTATGGTTTTGGGGGCAAAGGCTATATTGGGGGTTGTGGCCGCCTGTGGATTGCTGAACTCCCCCTGCCATCCCGTGGCAGGGCTGCCACCTCTCCCAAATGTACCCAGCATGGGGATTCTGCCCCTTTTGCTGGCTGCCTGATCACAGAGCTTCCAGCCTCTCCCCAACCCCCGCAATATTCCAGTTAAATCATTCTGTGCCCCCCCCCGCATCCATCTGCTCCCCCTAACCCCACATCAGTGCCTCCTGTGGCTCCAGGGGTTCTTCACCACCGCTTCATACACTGGGGTCTCCCGCTTTCTCTCCCACATCCCTTACCTGCGGGAGGGGGCGAGCTCTACCTGCCTTCTGCCCCGGCTCCAAGCGGCAGCTCTCCCCCAGCAGGCAGGGCAGTGGGGAAGGCTGACAGTCGGGTCGGGGGTTCCCCCATGCAGGGCTGGAGCTTTTGACCTCACGGGAGGTTGGCTGCAGCAGGGGGCCAAAATCCTGTTATTCTCGAGCTGGCAGTGTCTCCTCGTGCGGGAGACACAGTCCCTTCTCCAGCAGACAAGGAGCAGGGGAATGAGGGCATCTTCCGCCTTGCAGATAGGGAAAAACCAGGAGATCCAGCCACTGCCCTAGGGAGGCTGCGCAGAGGCAGGAAGGGAGCCCAGCTCTCCCACACCCCAGCCACAAGCTCCTCCTCGCACCCCAATAAAACAGGGGCAGGGGAGTGCAATAGATCCTAGGGAACTAGCCACCCAGACGGTCTCCAGCAGAGTTCCAGAGGGTCCCTTTCAAAGGCATATCACATGGGATTACATCCCCCGCATTGAACAAGAGCTCAGTTGCCAGGCGCTGGAAACCACTGCTGCATTACTACAAGTGGGCGACATGAAGGGTTTGATTGGGTCATAGAGACAGCCCTCCTCATCCCTCCAGAGGCTGACGTCACTCATCGGCTAGAGATGGTTTTGCCCCTGTACGGATAAGCAGCTGTCTGGGTCTGTAGTTCATGCAGCAGAGGGTCCTGCTTTCAGAGCCAGAGGTCGCAGGTTCAGTCTCTGCAGATGACCCTGGCGGGGCGTCACTGCCCCAGGCCGGATTCTGATCTCGCTCCCTAGTGGAAATCAGTAGCAAGTAAACAAGGGCACTGAGGGGCAGAGGGAGGGATGCTTGCCCTGCTGCTGCTTGCGTGGCGGGTGAATAAAACCCGCCTATGCCCAGGGTCGTCTGTCTCGACTCCTTCTCCAGCCTGCAATTCCCAAGGGATGGACAGAATCTCTACGGCAGCAGCAAAGCGGGGGATCCCCAGAGCACACTGACTGCCCTGGCAGGACGCACGGCAGCTCTGCACAGGTTCACAAAGGCTCTGGGCAGATGGGGAAAAGGGATGCACAGACCAATTGTGTGTGACTCGGTCATGGGGGGCGCAAGTCAAAGGAGAGGACAGAACCCAGAAGTCCTGACTACTACTGGAGAAAAAGGAACACAATTAAAGTGTCCCTCTGAATCTCATTAGCTCGATTTAACTCACACCCTCTTTCCCCCTGCGTGGATTACAGCGGAGTTCAGGTCCCATTCTCCATGCACCCTGGGATCCCCATGCCGCTTACATCCCTGTCTGCAGCATTTCCCTGTAGGTTGTGGCTCTAGCACTGCTTTCCACGGATCCGCAGGTCTCTCTTTACGCCCTGAGCTACTGGAGCAGCAGCACCCATCGAAGGAAAGTCAAGTCAGGCACGGACCAACCAGTCCAGGCAGAGATGCACTCACTCAGTCCATTACATCACAGACACTTGCTGCACCTTCCACGGAAATGAGGAGTGTGTATGAGAGAGAGTCCCCCATGTATCCGCAGAGTGGGTACGGCACCCCCAGAGCAAGCTTCCTCCAGCACCGTCACGGCTCTGCCTGGACATGGAGAAGGCAGGCCACTCTGCAGGGTCTGATCAGTCTTTGGGGCTTCGCCGACCCGCACCAGCAACGATGTGGACTCCTGCCCTGCTACGAGCTGGACCAAACAAGACCCAAATTAGTTTCCTAACATCACCAAAGGGCCATCGACAGCTTTCAATGGCTTCTGCTGGGCTGGATTCAGAGGTGCTGTCCCCACTGCTAGCCCCCAGAGTCCCTGCAGCACTAATCCGGTAATTCAGATGCACTGCCCATCTACCAGCACGGGAGCCCCACCAGACTGAATCAGGATCCCCCCCCACCCCCCGCTTCAGTACCACCCACCCAGCCCCGTCGCCACGGCACCATCTCGCCTCCCCTCCCCAGCAGGCTTTGCGGCGAATCCATTCCAACCCTCACCCGAATCACGCTGTGATCAGTGATCCAGACACAGAGTCATCGCTGCGGTGACCCCTTGCTCTGCCCTCTCCCCAGGAAACAAAGGATCTGTGCTCTCAGGATGTTGCAACACATTTTGGAGAACCAATTATAGCAACTCGCTGGCTTTGTGCGTCACCCACCGGGCTAAAAATATTCAACATCCCAGCACCTGAGCGGTCGCTCTGCCTGAAATTCACACAACGGCTGGGAGTGTTGGAACGCGGAACATCCGTCTCACTGCCTTTATTGGTACCCCGGATCCTCTCACCCAACGCTTCCCCTGGGGGAACCATCCCAATCTAAGCTTTGCCTGGCCTTTGAACTAGGACAGGGAGCACTGCCACTGCACTGACAAACACGGTACACATGCCTAGGTCCAGCTAGACAGAGCACGTGGCCCAGGGTGGTTTGGAGGAGATGGTACAAGAGACACTCACACACACCCCACAAATCCCCCCAAGGCACAGTCCCATGTGCAGGCTGTTGGGAATCAGGGTCAGGGTCGAAGTTTGGTCCCGATCCCCCTGCCCTTTGCCCTATTCCCAACATTTAGGCAAATTGGAAAACAGAACGGTGATCCCAGTGTTCACAGCAGCTCTGCGCGAACATTGCTGTGAGCAACACTGCGCTACCCTGGCCAGAGCCTGGACACGGAGCCAGCCACAACCTTCCCCACTAACACGGCACATGTACACACCTGGGGCAGCAACGTGGTGGGGAACCAAACCTGGGAGACCAGAGAGGTTATTGGGAAATGCTATCGGCGGGAGGCTGTTTAACATCACCAGAACAGTACCATGGGGACAGCGCTCCCAAGCGTTACAGCCAGAGCTCTGCCATTAATATTGTTAAACAAAACCCCAGGCCAGAGCCCTGAGACCACAAGGGGTCCAGACAGCCCAACAGTGGACTCACAGACCATGCTAGAGTAGCAGAAATAACAATACCACAGAGTCACCACACACTACGGATAAGTGCCATGTGCGTTAGCAATGGGGTGTGGGTGGGTGGCAGGGGAGGGACGGTGATTTGGTTGGGAGAAGTGCTCTGAAGTCTGCCTGTTTCTGTAGTATCTGAACCCATCAAGTCCATGGGAAATAGGCTAAAAGTACCAGGAGATCATGTCCTGATGGATGCAAAGACCGAAACAACAGCCTGGCCTTTTTGCCCTTCCAACTACAGCAGCCCTGGATACAGTGCAAAAGGAGCCCCAAGCCACTTAGCTCATATGGAAAGCTGAGATTTAGGAGAGTCCAAAAGGCTTTCAGATCTGGGGGGGTCGCTTCTGCCCCTGCTGACTCTGGCCATCATCATCTGAGATGGAAATACTTCTCTCCAGGCTCACCTGGGGAACTCATCGCCACATGATACAAGGGCAGCAAACACCTTAGTAAATTTCAAAACCAAAGATCAAACATATGTAGGACTAAGAGCAGCATCTGCCGTGATCAGAGTTAGGATAAAAAGTACAAGGGCCATCAATCCCCATGCTCCAGGGCAGGAGCCGATCAGCACCTGTCTGCAGCGACCATTCAGCATTGCCCAAGCAGGAAGATGACCATGGCTGCACGCCCTCCTCGGAGGCACATGCTGCAAAGGCAGACGGCTGCGCCAGACGTACCATCGGCCTGAGCTAGAGGTCGCTGCAACAGAGCTTGTGCTGACCATGCTACGCCACTTGCCTGACTGGAGGAGGCAGCAGTAGAATTTAGCAGCTCTCAGACTCGCTAACAGAAGGACCAACACTTCGCCCCCTCAATTTCGAGCCTGCAAAGGGTGCAGGCTGTGAAAGACACGTTCCCTAGTACCAGGGAGGGAAGCTGCTTCATAAACAGTAAACCGTGTTTTAAATATTAACCAGGGTAGCTCTTCCGTTGACTTAATTCTGCATATAAAAGCCAGACCTGAAGAACCTCCCAGCTGTCCTTAATTACTATGCCCGGCCCTCCCTCGAGATGCAAATCTCTTCCCAACCCACACAAGCTGGGCGTTGATCTCTTACTTTTATTATCCCCAGTTGTCATGGCGCTGGAATAGATGTATGCAAAGGAAATTAATCCCCAAGTCATTTTAAGCTGGATGGCCTCTGTTTTCCCTTGGGTCCCAAATTCAGTCGCAGGTTGGGAAGCACGAATATGCAGCCAGATGGAAACTGGTTTTGTAAAAACCTCCGGCATGGGGCTCCCAGGACCGCCAATATGGCGACCTCCTGCCATAACAGACACAGCCAGAAGAAGGTGCTATTCACAGTCCTTTGCGAATTGCAGGCTGGTGGAAGGAGAGCTACAGAGCAGAGGTTCTCAAACTGTGGCCGGCGGACCGAGCTCCATTCAGGTGGTCCGCGGATAGTTCCCTCTAAAGTGCACGCCTGGGCGGCCGCACACACAAGAACGAAGGGCCACCCCCCTAATTAGTGGAGCCACACAGGCATGGCTCCACTAATTAGGTGCCTGGACCTGGAGAAGATGCACATATAAGGTGAGGTGGTGACCTTGGGGGGAATAGGAGGTAGGTGGGAGGGGGCAGTGGAGTGAGAAGAGCGGATGGGGGGAAATTTGGGATGTGCAGGGCTGCGGTGGCCAGAAAAAGAGGCGACTTTCCCAAGCTCCAAGGCTGCGGCTGCCGGGGAGAGACACCCCCCCTTCTTCCCAGCCCCAGCTCAGGGGCTGCCGCAGCAGGGGAGAGAGGGCACATCCATCGCATTAGGAAGGTAAGAGCATTAGAAAGGTAAGACTACTGATATTAAAATATGAGTTGTGTGCTTTTATTTGTAGAACAAAACCAACATTAATTATTATTACTTTTTTTTATAACGCGCTTTTATCCAAAGCGCTTTACAATAGTTAGCTAACGGTACAAACAACATTTGGAAAGATCATTAAGTGGACTCTCAGCAATTTTCAAGTGGTCCGGGAAAAAAAAGTTTGAGAACCACTGTGCTGGAGGGTTGAGCCCTCCATTTACTACACAACAAGTAGCAACCGCATATGCTTCCTCCACATAAGACCCAAGCCATGGCCTGGAGAGATCACCTCCAGAGGCAAGAATGAGTTTCCTGCTTAATATCCCATTTGTTCCTTAAGGCTGCCAATGAGGGGACCAGTTACTACATGGGCCGGATGTGAACAGACCCTTACGCTATTACCTCCATGACAAGGCACCCATGCCACAGAAATGCCCATCACTAGACGCATCAACATCAGTGGCATCCCCTTCTAAGTAAGAATAAAGTATTGGCCAGGAAGGCCATAAATGCTCCCCTCAAATGGCAAGGACTGGCCCATGGGAAAGCCCTGCAAACACACCTGCGCTTGGACAAGCCAGTGTAGATCGCCCCAGCGTGCCTTCTGGAACCCGGGAAACGGAATACCAGAGGGAGAGGAGCAGAACACAGTAGTTACTGAGGGGGACGATTGCCCCCCAGCATGACGGCATGACTCCATGCTGCCTTCCCGCACAGCAGGCTGCCTTGGGCATCTGCCCCCAGCCTCGCTGCCCGTCGCTATCTCTACGCCTGAGCACACCTCAAATTGAAATCCTGCCAACAGCTGGCACGTTCCTTTTAGGGTCCCAGTAGGGGCTGCTGCTGCTGCAATCTCAGCAGGATCAGTGGCTAGCAGCACGTAACACACTGATCAGCAGCTAGAACTGGCAGGGCGGGAACGGGCTGGGACTCAGTTGCCTGCTCTGCCACTGATTCGCTGAGAGTTCCTGGGCAAGCCATGGACTCTCCTCGTGCCTCAGTTTCCCCATCTGTTACACAGGGATAACGTTGCGGGTTAACTCTCAAACGCTTGTGAGGCGCTCCCATCCCATGGCGATGGCTACTCCTGAGAGCACCCGGACAGAACAAGGACTCGGAAAGCTGGAGAGGCCCCAAGGCCAGACCGGCAGCACCACTAAATATCAGAACACGGGAGCAAATTCAAACGTTGACCAGAGAGCTACAAAGCAAATGTCAGGGCCCATCAAAAAGGCAGGTCTGGAACCTGACATTTAATCAAGTGATAATTAAAAGGTTCCCAGATGCATTTAATAAGACAATTATAGCGTGTGTTAATAATGGATTATTAAAAAGCCTATTTATGGAGGGCAAGCAGCCAGACAGCAGGGCTGGGCTGCTCCGGTTCTGCAGAGGTGGTTCCATAACCGCCTGGTATTTCACCTACAAAGCAGAGGTTATCCCATAAACTACACATTTGGCAGCTGTGATTTAACCCTTTCACAGCACGCTGCACTGATGTCACGCAGAGCAAGGGCCAGATGGCACCCTGCTGGGGAATTAGAGGCATGAGACTAAAAATCCAGAGGCTCCTTAGAACCTGGCATTCAAAGAGTTAAGCACGACCCCCTTGGTCTGGGGCTAATTAAGGGACAGGTGTTTGCCTTATAAGATCACCTGGGTGGCAGCACGTGTCTCATGGACGGTGGCACATATAAAGAGTTTGAGGTTCTCACCTCAGCATCCCGGGAAACGACAGGGCTAGGCGGCCCGTCCGCTCCAGTTCTACACAGGTCTTTCTCCGTCAGAAATTCCCATCTAACATTCAGCCCAGAGTAGCAATAAAAACCAGATCTCTTCTTGTCCTGGCTGCTAGCATGGGTGCAGCGAGGTTGGTGGGTCTCAGCCCAATTCCCAGCTAGCAGGACAATCGCCACCCCAACCGGCTCTCCAGAGAGAGGGGCTGATCCAACATCACTTCTGTCTCCCAATGGGGACTGTCCAGGATACTCCATGAGGAACACTGGCAGGGCAACCTGGTGGAAACTTAACCCCACAGGCAGCAGCAGGGTCGGACACTGGACTGGGACCCAGGAGATCTAGGTTCAATTCCTGCTTCCACCACAGACTCGCTGCATGCCTGTACTCTGCACCCCATCTGCTGAGTGTATTAACCCTTCCCTATCTCACAGGGGAGGCTGTGAGAAGTTAATTAGCATCTGGGAGTTCCATACGTACTCCAGTGATGGGGGCCATATATAGATAGAGGGCCTGACTTTACAGCTCCCAGAGACTCCAATTAGCATCCTGGATGTCCAGCACTTCTGAACGCCTGGCCCATGCAGCACAGGCCGGCGGCCAGCTTGCTCGTTGCTAGGGAGGGTGATGGTAAAGTCCAGAGGAGAGAAGACTTGGGTCTCCAGGACCGTCAAAGCAGCACCGTTGCTGGGCACTGAATTCAGCGAGGAAACCTCAGTGCGTCATCCCAGCAGCCCTGCCCTTAGCACCACAGGCCTGGTAACAAGTTAGAGCCACACCTCCGGCTCTGGGCCCCAGTTAACCTCCACCCCACACAGCCCTGGTGCTCTCCCTGTTACAGCTGCAAACTGCTGACTTCGATACCACTAGGGGAACGGATCCAAATTCCTTTCTCCCCCCTCCGAGCCCCATCTGCCCATCAACGTGCCCCAGCCTGTAGGGCAGAGTCCTCCGAGTTCAGGAGCAAAGCTCTCCAGTTTGGGGACACTGGATCTGACCCAGAAAGCCTTCAGGCTAGTTTGCAGCAAGCCCCACGCAGGGACCTCCCATGCCAAGCTAGGCCTAGATCCAGCCCCATCTCTCCTCCCCCAAGCAGTCACTGCTGCGGCTTGCTTCGGGATCAGCTTTCACGCTCCGGCGCTCTGATGAAGACCCTGCGGGTGACGGTTGGGAAGGCGCGTCGGGGGCAGGTCAGAGCCAAACAGAAACTTTCTGATCCCAATCCCAGAGCTGGGCCTGACAAAGGGAATGTGTTTGCTGGGCGTTTCCCACTCACTTAGCCCAGACAATAGAGCTGCCCCAGCACAGCGAGGGGGCCCAGCTGGCTTGGGGGGTCAGGACGGGGGCCACGGTAACCTATGCACTCTGGGCCGTGTTCTCCAAACAACGCTAGCGCTATCGAAGGGGCCAGAACACTCAAGCGGCAGCTGCCAGACTGGTCCTTTCCTACAGGCCCCACAGCAAGGGCCTGATGCTCAAACGCACGCACACAAGTCAAGGACTTGATACACGCAAGCGGCAAGGGAGACGCCGGCAAAGGGAGCGAATAGACCCTGCAACAGCAGCTCTGAGCCAGGGGCGCCCCCCTAGAACACACGCAAACACCGGCTGGATACGAATGATCACATATTGTTCTATCACAATAGTGCCTAGAGGCTTCAACCAAGGTAGGGGCCCCACTGTACTAAGTACGGTACGTATACACCATGAGAGACAGCCCCTGCCCTGAAGAGCTTTAAGTCTACATGCGAGTGGGAGGGGAAAGAGGCCCAGAGCGTTGAAGCGACTTGCCAAAGGTTACACAACAGGTCAGTGGCAGACTCAGGAAAAGAACCCGACCCCTAGTTCCCAGTCCTCCTAACGACCAGAGGAAACAACACTCACTCAGAGCTGGGAAGAGAGATGTTTGTGTTATCTAAATTGCTGTATTGGTGCCCACTATCAGAGCCCCTTCCCCACCCCCGGGACCTCTAACCATTAGTCCCACACACTGCAGAATTAGTCCAGGAACAGCTCCTGCATGCTCAGGGGCAGCCAGCAGGCAACATAAGCAGAGGACAATGCACAGGAAAGATTGGGATGGGGGCGGGGGAGGGAGGAGATCTATTTGTCAATGAAAGCTACAAACCAAAATATTGTATTTGCTAATTGCAGCTAATGCAGTCAAATCCAAGTGTGAACGGCTTCTGGGTAATTATGCCAGGAGCGTATTGTGCAACTCCAGCAGCTGACAGGCCCGCGGCATTACCGTG
The DNA here is from genome assembly GCF_015237465.2 of Chelonia mydas. Classification (NCBI taxonomy): domain Eukaryota; kingdom Metazoa; phylum Chordata; order Testudines; family Cheloniidae; genus Chelonia; species Chelonia mydas. The sequence goes on along the minus strand of NC_051259.2, from coordinate 12,836,004 downwards.
TGCCTGGAGACGGTTCGAGTACAAACAATTCAGCTGTCAAAAGAGCACCCGGGCTGGTAATGCGAAACACTGGGAGCGCAGGGAGGAGGGACACTTTAACAACCGCTGTATTTCTTACTTGGCAATCAATGAAGTTTCAGGGGATCTATCAAAGCTATTCAGGAGAATGAGAGATTTGCAATCTTTGGCTGGGTTTATGTTTTTATACGAACCACAGCACAACGGGGGGCGGGGGAAAGCGCCATGCAATTATAACCCTGCATAGGACACCTGCTGCCTCCAAGTTCCAACTGCCACTGCAGCATGGTACGTTCTCTGCAAACAGTCTCTAGAGCTCACCGACCCTGCCCGGCAGCCGCTAGCCAAGGGGCAGCTTCTGATCTCATTCCATCCTGTGAAAATCCAGAGTAACCCTCCTGAAACTCATGGGGTGACTCCGCAGTTACACCAACCAGCCGAGACCAGAAACCAGCCCACCGCGTCTAAATGGCTGAGTTTAGGCTTCATTTCAGGCTTCCATTCCTGCCCTCTCCGCCGACCCACCGGCTAGGGAGCAGAAAAGCAAATGATTGGCGCTATGCAGCCCTCCATAAGGGCATGTTCTCCCCTACCCTGAGCAGAGGTTTGGATCGCAGGCACCCAAACTGGCTGACCAGAGGTGCGATTGCCTTTACCAGTTCCCGATTGCAGGGGCTGAGTCAGAGGCCAGTTTGCAGTGGTTCAGCGATCCAGTGCATTGCTCCTACAGGCTGCCTCCTTGCACTCCAGCAGCTAAGCTTTCATTTAAAGAAAACATACGTCTCTGCCCCTTAAGGCTGTAAAGGTGTATTTCCAGATGTGAGCCAGAGGTAAAGCGCTGCAGCGGCATCTGCCCGTACCTGCAGACAGCCTCAGACAAGAGCCCCGAGAAGGGTGGAAGGTGCTCCTCTTCATTGCAGTGGAGCATTGACTCTGAAACATAACGATGCCAATTTAAAAGGTCCACACTGTTAACTATGTCTCTGCTGCTCAAATCACCAAAGAAAGGAGAGGAGCAATCAATCATATGGTGCACTGCAAGTGGCCCCAACTGAGCAGATCTTATGGTACTAATCCAATGCCTGCCCAAAATCCAAGGCAGGTTTAAAGTCTACTGCCTTACTACTTTTGATTCTAAGCTATACTTGAATCAGTTTTCTTCCTCCTTAAACCCGCATTGCAGCCACCACTGTCCTTTCGAGTCAATGAACAATGCTCCTTAGCAGACCGGAGGGGCTCACTGGAGAGTCCCTTTGAATTCAAAATTAATCTCCCCAGCTTTACAATCCCCTTCCGAAGATCTCTCCATGGGCACTTGCTGTCCTAAACACAATACAAATTTTTGTAGACAGTTTAGTCACTGTAAAATTTTAATGAATAGCAAGAATTACAATGTGCTCTGAAGGGAAGGAGCTGGGGGAATGGGAGTCAGGATGCCTGGGTTCTATTCCCAGCTCTGGGGAAGGAGTAGAGTCTTCTAGTGTTTAGAGAGGACAGACTGAGGATGTAGGTCTCCTGGGTTCTATTCCTGGCTCTGCCACAGATTTATTCCAATCCCAAGCGAGGCCTCTGGGCCTCAGTTTCCCTCACTTGTAAAATGGGGTAATGAACAACTCCAGTCTGCTTTGCCGGGGTGCTGCAAGAGGATTCCTGCATTCTGAGAACCTCTGGCGAAAAACACAAGATACACGCTGCGAGGCCCAGAGGGGGGAGAAAAGATGCGCTCCTGATCCCCCACAGGCCCCACCCAGCATCACTCAAGCTGGGACCAGTAATCAAATCCAGGTCTCCCATATGGCAGCACCGAAAACGCTAAGCAAGCAGGATAACCCTTCCCAGCAGAAACCCTCAGGCTTCGGGAAGAACACTACAGAGGAGCCATTTGCAGCAACTCCAGTCACCTTTCACCGTCCCTTAACTAGAGGCAGCTTCTAGGCCTTGTCTAATGAGGGATTTACAGCTGTAGCTGGTTCCATCTGCCCCTCTTGTCATATCCGGGCAGCCAGCTGAGCCTGCCAAGAAAACTTCTAACAACAGAGTCAAGAGCCAGCTCCAGAGAAGATATTTTTCTGCCCGCCAAGCGTTGCAAGTTCCAAGACCCCACTGCACGGCAGCTGACTGGAATTTTACCAGCCCCAAATGCACATGGCGAGAACCAGCCTGACACCAACAGGGGAACAGCTCCGTCTACACAGGCAGAGGTGGTAGAGATCCCAATCCAGCCAGCCAAGGAGCAGAGCCCTGAGGGGCAGGAAGCCAAGGAAACTTAAGAAAACCAATGTATCCCACAAGGGGACTTAATAAGCCTTCAACTTCACAGCAGGATTTTGAGGGAGTGAGCAGGGGAATAAGGCACATCATTTTAGTCCGCCCCAAGGCCCCACCCCAACTCCACCCCCTCCCCCGAGGCTCCCACCAACCCGCCAGCCACCAAACAGCTGATCAGTGGCACTGCCGAACAGCTGTGGCCAGGGGGTGATGAGCACCCCCTATTTTTTTTCCCAGGGGTGCTGGAGCCCTGGAGCACCCAAGAGTCGGTGCCTATGCCCAGAGTAACTCCTCTAACATCAGTGAAGTTCCTCTGGATTTACACCAGCGTAACCAAGATCAGAATGGTCCTATTGCACCTTCACGGCAGCTCGGCATCTGTAGAAAGCACTTGGCAGAGGCTGGCAAGTGCCATTCATTTCATTGTACAGATTGGGAAACTGATGCACCAAGAGGGGAAGTGACTACTCAGGGGTACACGGGAGCCAGGTATAGCCCGCCCCCTGCCCAGAGTCCTGACGTCTAGACTGGAGCACTATATGTCTTGCCTTTCTCTCTTTCCAGTCTGAAATAATCTAGGCTCACCGTACTTCCTCTCCGTTTCCCAGCACATAAATGGTGCCATCCATTTACACAGCACTTCACCAAACCAGATTCAGATGCATTTCCTGCTTCTGGCCATACGCAGATCTGCCCTCCTCCAGGCTTTGGACAATTTCATTTGAAGCGCGTACACACACACACATGCACGTTACACTCCCCAAAGAGTCCATAATAAAAACCCTTTTCTGCCTCTTGTGTTGAGCTGACGTCGTCGTCTCGCTGTGAACAATGGTAAATCCCCCATTATTATCCTTTTATGAGCCCATTACAGGCAGTGGTGGATTATAGATGTGATTATTGGAGTTTAGTAATCTGGCAAAATAAATCTGCATACACACACTGGAGCGCTGAAACAGTGCCTGAAATAGTGGCAGGAAGAGACACTGCACAGAAAAAAGGCAATCCAGCTGCACTAATTGGGCTTTGCTGTTCTCTGCCGCCAGACGCTGCAGTACAGACCCAGTCCTTCATGCCTCTGTGGGTGAGGGGTAGCATGGTCCAGTGTGTAGAGCACTGCACTGAGAATCGAGAGACCTGGGGTCTGTTCCAGGCTCTGCCACCAACCTTCTGGGTAACCTTTGGCAAGTCACTTCAACATTCTGTGCCTCAGTTTCTCCCTCCTTGGTCTGTCTCATCTATTCAGATTGTAAGCGCTTCAGGGAAGGGACTCTCAGAGTGTGTGTGTGTACATGGCCAATCACAATGTGGTCCTGATCCTCATGTAAGGCCTCTAGGTGCTACTAATAATCACCCTGGGAGGTGCCCAGCCTGCAATGAGTGGAAAGTGCTCAGCCCCTCTCAAAAATCAATCCGTAGGAGCAGCAGTACGTGCAGGCAGCTCCCTAGCTCTTCCACACCCACCAGTGGATTCTGGCAGAAAGCCAGAAAGCAGCCCTGTAAGCCCACCACAATAACAGGCCAGTTATCCCAATGACAAGTTCACGGTGATATTTCCCACCCCCGCCTCAGCCACAGCATGGCTCTCTTTGCAACAGGGGCCTCGGCAAAAGCTGGACACGTTCCTTTCCCTTTCCACCCCCTGATCATTTGTTAGAGAGCAATGGGAGGACTGCCGGGAGTCCCAGCTACTTCATGGTTCAGTGATCCATCATCCACAGTAATGCTCTCCAGTATTACAGGTCATCATTTTATGGCCAGTGGCCACCGGTGAAATCAACTAACCAATGTGTGGACCGCATGCAGGTTTCTTTGTCTTTAAAGGCGAACACTGCACGTCAGATACGGTGTTCGCTGTTAGGCAGCGTGGTTTAATAGCTCCAGGCCAGGATGCCTGGTTCCCATTACCACCGCTACCACCAACTCGCTGTGTGAGGCCTTGAGCAAGTCACTTCAGCCCAGATTCCCAGAGGTATTTATGCACCTAACTCCCATTGGAATCAATGGGACCTACATGCCAAAATTTCTTTGTGCATCTGAGCCTTCCCCTTTCTGTATCTCAGTTTCTCCATCTGTAAAATTAGGGTAATGATCAAAACCTGCCTCAGCCCGCCATGCAGCAAGACCACGCAATATTTTGCTCTTCTATAGCCCCATCAACTCCCTTCCGAGTGCTTTGCAAACATTAATTAACTGAGCTCACAGCACCTGTGGCATATGGGTGAACATCCCAGATTTAAAGATGGGGAAACTGAGGCACAGAGTGATAAAGGTCCAGATCCTCAAAGGTATTTTGATATTCCTATTGGGACTTAGGTGCCTAAATACCTTTAAGGATCTGGGCCAAAGTGACATTCTCTCACCCCAAGAGACAGAACCATCATCAAGCTCTTTGGATTCCCACTGCTGCTTTATTAAACCATTAGGCCACGATGCCTCTGGCATCGGGACCCGACACGGAGCCCATTCAGAATCAATATAAGCCTTTCCTTTAATGTCAATGGGCTTTGGATCAGGCCCTCAGTGCCTATAAAGTGCCTGGAGAGCCTCTGAAAAACTGTGATTGCTCACTAATTAAGAGTTAGATTTCAATTACAATCCAGGAGCAGCAAATTACTACGCTTGGAATTTCTCCAGCCACCTTCAGATGCTTTGTGGAGCTCTGATCCTTGGCAACGTGGGGGAGCAGCATCACCCGTCTTGTGGAAATAGCCACAGAGCTGCCGCCGGACTAGCAGCATCAGCTCCCCCTGTCCAGGATCCTTGGCATTCTGTGCTCACTTGACTAACTGCCTTAAAAATAATCCCGGTAAAAAAGGGCCGTGCAGAAAACCATGTCCTCAAGTCTCGGTTTGGGAAGATCATTATTAATACATGAAATCTCTCCAGGCCTCCTAATTACAGCACCCACCATTCTTACGACGTCTGGAAAAGTTCACTGACACTATTAATATTCAAGCCAAACCGGCGCTCCAAGCCCACAAACATTTCCCAAGAAAGCCGAAGCCGTGTCTGAACTGTTGTGAAATTCCCCCTCCTTCCCCGCCCCCACAACCCTCATGTTTTGTTTATTCCTCCTCCACTCCCAGGGTAGGTCAGTTTCCTCGCAGGTTGAGTTTACGCTCCCATGCCAGCAGGGCCCAATGACATATTTCCGAGACAGCAGCTTTTCTTGATTTTAATGTGGCCCAAGGGGAGGGAAAAATGCTTCTTTGGTAAAATTCTTTCTAATTAGATCCCAATAAAGACAAACTATCAAGCAAATTGTATATAAAAATTTAACAGCAGGGTTCTTTAGGAGAGAGTTATTGTTCCAAAGCTTGCGGGAGGCATTAGAACACGCTCAGATTGCCCCGGAGGCCACTCCCCTCCGGGCTTAGGCCTCCAGGAAGACCCACCACAGGGAAAGGGGAGAGAAAGCTGACAAACCAGTACACATTGCAAGGACACAACTGACCATTCTGTTCTGCAGGGATGAGCCTCAACTAGAAACCCTATTCCTAACCCCCTCGAACACTACAGGGAGCAAGGGTAGGTCCAAATCCTAACCCAATCCCAGATCCAAATCCAGGCCCTGAACCTGCCATCAGGTCCAGGAGGGTGGCCCAGAGCTTAATGTTGCAATGGTTGCAGGATCTGGATGATTTCGGGCTTCTCTGTAAAGGGCCGAAGCAGAGCCCTAAAGCCAAACACACAAGATCCAAATTGTGCGGCACAAGCTGTTCTCTGGCTGGAGCCCCACTCCCTGGTAAAATCCCGTCTGCTGGCACGTTTATGCTCCAGTCCATTTGCTCTGAGAACTATTAGAATTTGGCAAGCCTCCCCCCGCCCCCTTTTAGGATAAAAAAAACAGCCCTGTGATTTAACTAAAGTTGTATTTCCTGGTTGTGCTGTGGGAAAAGAGGAAGGGGGGGGGGGGGCTGGTAATGGCCATGATACTCAGAACAATACATGCAGCTGGAACTTGGATGCAAACAGAGCCAGCCCTTGTATAAACAAACACACACAGGTCTTCCACAGTAACCACCCAAAGCACAAAAGCCGACAATGGGATCACTGCAGCATTTTAACCATCACTGCATTCCGAGAGGGCGTTTACATCCAGCAACTCCACAGCCATCAGCCCCACAGTGCAGGCTGCAGATAGAGCACCTGCCTGAACTTCCCCAGATTTGGTGCATTTTGGTGCCACCTACACGTTCTTTAACCTGTTGAGTGCTGCATCCCCTACCTACCCAATGTCCCCGCATTGCTGCCACATGTAGCCAGTGCATCTCCTCTAAAGTACCACCCATGCGTTGGGTTTGGAGGGACGTTATAACAAACCAACAGCTATTTGAAGGGTGTAAACACAAGAAGAAGACAAGTATCGGGGGTAGCCGTGTTAGACTGTATCCCCAAAAACAACAAAGAGTCCGGCGGCACCTTAAAGACTAACAGATTTATTTGGGCATAAGCATTCATGGGTAAAAACCCATTTTTTTGTGCCCAAATAAATCTGTTAGTCTTTAAGGTGCCACCGGACTCTTTGTTGTTTTTTGTAGAAGGAGAGGAATTATTCAGGGTAGTTCACAGGGTGTAGATGCAAGAGTACTGGGATGAATCAAGAAAGGGATAATTTAAACATAAGAGAAGGAAAACATCCTGACAGTAACTCCTCCTATATTGTAGACTGGCCTCGAAGGAGAGTGGTGGGAGCCCCAATCTAGGGACGTTTAAAACAAGACAGGATGAACACACAATAGGAAGTAAACTTGCACTGGCCAGGCATGGGGCTTAATGGTCCTCTCCATCTAATTTCTATGACGCAGCAGAATATGGGGGAGGGGGTGGTCACTGAGTTTTTTGTATTTAATTTCCTTATCTATTGACAAAACAAACAAAAACCCACTGCCTTTCCCAGAAGGGTCTGCAACAGGCAAGCGATCCTGTCTGCTCCGAAACCCACCTCTCACCATCCCCTCTCCCAACCCTAGCCCAATGGTCATTCAAAACAGTTCGTACACAGGAACGGACGGAAAGTACATACACATAGAGTCAGAGGGTGACCAAAACCAGCCAGATGTGTCTGAAGCCACAGGATGTGAATGAAGGGCCAGCAAAATCTCAGACAGAAAAACAAAGATCCTCAGGAGTTACAGAAGCATCCAAAATTGGGAGACAATCAAATACAACGCATGTCTGTGCACTGTATATGCACCTACTTACATTGAACTCATCTCTTCTAAACAGCCTGCCTCTGGGCTGAGTCTTTGTCCAGGAAGCTTCAGCCCTGAGAATCTCTTTTCCTTCTTTTAACAGCACATTTATTAACTGCCTGAGAAATAAGGTTTGTTATGCAAGTGCTGCCACAGCCCCCTAAATGCACCTTAATGGCGGGGATGTAAAAAAGAGACCGGGAATGACCAGAGCAGAGAGACTCAGAAATCCTCTAAGACCCCCAGCCTCAAACCTCAGCTTTCAACTAGCCGGGATCAGAGGTAAAGTTGAGGATCACTAGCTTGCTCTAGAATAAACCTACCTGCAGAACGCACACCTCTATTGCAAACCTTGCCTGCTCTTTCATTTGACTGACACAGCCGGGGATGAGGATACAGCTGGCATCCTCAACAGCATTTTGGAGCTCTGCGTTCCAAATGGAATAACTGTCGCCCTGTTGCAATGGGTAATGAAATGCAGCCAGGAGCTAAGAGACTGTTTCCCCCTCATCTCGTGATGCCCTGAGAACAATTATACATGCAAACATGCATTATCATGCCTGGATTTGGCCTCTAACAGGCTGCACACGCCAGCCTTATCCTCTTCATTAGCAGAAGCTAGCAGGGTTCCCCTAATAGCGAAGGCTGTACATGCAGTCACACAAAGGAAACCGGCCAGCTCAGGGACGGATAAGGGAGGGGTTTCTAAGTCTCCTAAATAAATGCAACAATGAAAGAAAAATATGGGGAGACTTTCCTATCCCAGAGAAAATGGCTTTCTGGCTGAAACCAGTTTATCCCTCTGTCCCAACTTCACACCTGCACTGGATCCTCAAACCCTTAGGGTAGTTTTCCAGCAGGAGAAACTGCATTAAAATAAACAACTTAAATTAACTTGTTTTGCCAGATGAGTATTTGATGATTATTAATTATTATTATTATTAATATAAATAACGGTGGTGAACTAAATGTTAATTTGGACAGCCCAGATGCTACAGGGATGAGCAATTTAAAAGAAGAGCGCAGTAATCCAACACCGTCACTCGGTGCCTTTTCTTTGCTAAAGGCCTTTCATTTTTCCCAGTTTCTTCCTGCAAGCGAGGGGAGAGAGGAGAGGACCTGGATCTTTTTGAGCATGTCTTCAGCAGAGTGCAAACTCCAAACACAAACCCTGCCATCGCCACATCAGTGTGCAGACTTGATCTTCCCAACTCAGAGGTGGCTCTGCTCTCAGAACTGGGGTTCAAAGTTCATCTGTTTCTTCCTGATCAAGGCTAGTTTTAAAAAAAAAAAAAAGTGTCTGGCATGTTGTGTCTCCCGCGGCCACCAGCGAAGGAGGCTCAGGAAGGGGGGAAGTTGCCCAGCTAGTTACCCAGCTGCTGGGAACTGCGTCTGGCGTTTGTAAGCAGCCACGCTCCTGGCTCTCCCCCTGGGATAACGCTGCGTTCAGCCAGCGGGAACCCCCTACCCCAGGCCCCGAGAGCGGCTGAAATCCGATGCAATAAAGACTCCAGCATTTTTCTCCCCATAACCAGAGAACTTTCCCCCCACGCCGCCCTAACAACACCGCTATGAGTCGGCAGGACAAAAGTAGCACAGACAGGAAGACCCCGGAGGGCGGGGAAGCTACCCTGTTTTGCTGGGAAGATAATAATTAAAAACCGAAGAAGGGGAGGGGGAGGGGGAGACAAAACCCACTTCTCAAGCGAAACACTTTTGCATCTGGGTTTGCAAGTTGGACGATGAGCAGCCGAGCACTCCCTTGCAAGCTGTTTTCAAACCTGGAGCTGCCCGGCTCCATCATAAATAACCATCACAAAAGCTACCAACCCAAACAGGAGGGGAGCCATGCTTTTGGATTTCTCTTCCTTTAAAAAAAGGCAGCCACATCGCCCAGAGGAAAGAAAGCCGATCTCAGATACCTGCCAGCCCCGTGAACCATCAGCCACGCCAGGGGAACTCCCTGTACGTGAAAAGCTGGGGTCGCCGGGGGGGGGGGGGGGGGGGGGGGGGGACAAGAAGTTAAAACCCCGCTAACTTGAGTTTCTCCTCAGCATCATTACTCGGTGGTTTACTATTTTAGCCGCTGCAACAACAAACTTCTCCGATTTCACGGCTCGGCAGCAGACTCGCCCCGAGCCCACTCACAGAGTCACAGCCCAAGCCCGCCGGTCAAGTGCAGGGCGAACGAGCCAATTTCCAGCCCCGCTTCCCTCCGCAAGGAAAGACCCGGGTCCAAACCACAAGTTCCCAGGAACTGGGGGGGGGGGGGGAGCATAAACAAGTTGTGCAGGAAAGAGAAAAGGGGAAGCCAGCTCTCCTCGGGAGGGATCCCGTCCGCACCCCCGGGCAGGGCAGGGAGAGGGCAGCCCGGGGCTGAATCCTGACCTGTCGGCGTCTCGGTTTCCAGAGAGCAGATCTGGAAGGTGAACACGAAGATCAAAGCCCGAGCGTTGCGCATGGTGCGTTAGATGCCGCGGGGAAGCCCGGCCCTCGCCCCCGCTGGTTCCCGGGCTCTCGCGGAGGGAAGTGGCCGGGCGAGGCGCCGCATTCCCCAGCTCCAGCCGGACTAGCCGGAGCGGGACGGAGCCTCCAGCCGAGCACCCAGCTGACGTCAGGCTGGGGCGGAGGGGAGGGGCAGAGGCAGGATCGGAAAGGCAGAGGGCGCCGTCTGCTGGAGGAGAAAGGCAAAGGCAGCCCGAGGAGAGCCAGGGCCGCACCTGCGCTTTGCCAGCCCCAGCCCGCTGGTTTTCAACCTTTTCTTTCCCCCCCCCCCCCCCCCCTCACTTGCAGACCCCTAAAACCTTTGGAATGGAGATGCGGACCCGCCGGGGAATCTGAGACAGAGTCTGGTATGGGAGGGGTCGCCCTCTTCGTCGGTGTCCACAAAAACAAGGAGGAGTCCGGTGGCACCTTAAAGACGAACAGATTTATTTGGGCATCAGCTTTCGTGGGTTAAAAAAAAAAAAACAACCCACTTTGGATTCTTTAGAGGGAGTCTGCAGCCGCCTGCGGCGTCCGCAGGCTGAAAACCGCTGCCCTAGGGAATCCAGCCACTCTGCTCTGTAACCTCAATCCCTCTAACATCCCCAGGCCTGGCAGCTTTAGCAAACACCCTCCCCACCGGGTTGGTATCCCAACCCCGGGGTCTTGTGGGCAGACCCAGCCAGGCGGGCTGGGGGTGGGAATTCCCGTCCCTTGGTGCTGCAGGCAGCTGGCAAAGTGCAGGCAACTCGCATGTTCAAGTTGGGCTAAGATCAAGTGTTAGGGGTTCCGCTCCCTACCTGGGAAGTAAATCCTGTCCTGGCAGGGATGGGAGCTTCTGGTAGGTCTCCGCCATCTGTACTGTGGTGTGGGAAGGCCTACAGGGACTCATTTCCATGGGGAGGGCATAGACATAGGTATATGGATGGCAGACATGGCAATCAGTCAGTACATACTACACTAATCTCGTTGGTCTGCCACAGAGGGCCCAGCTCAGACCAGTCGGCCAAGTGGTGCATATACCCATAGCAACGGACTCTCCCTGCCCCCAGTAGCTTACAGTCTAACTGGATCAGACTGAAAGGAAACTAGAGACTGCTTAAGCTCACAGAGCAGGTCAGGAGCAGAACCTGGAAGAGAACTCGCCTTGCCCAGCGTCTCATCTAGTGTCTGCTTCCCTGGGTCAAATTACTGCAGCCTACCTCCGAGGAGCTCTGCGCTTAGGGTTAGGGTTGCCGTAAATAAATAAGATCCCGCTCCTGCAAGGGACAGCACGTGGGCAGACCCCTGTGCCCTCATGGGGCTCCTGTGAAGTCGCTGAGTTCTACATGGGCACAGCGGTATGCCGGGCTCAAGGCATGAGGTTTCAATAAGAGGTCACAGATGGGGCATTTCTTTGAAACTTCTTGACCAAGAATGCAGAGACTTGGGGCAGGGTTTGTTCCAGACGATGCAGCGTTACCACTTCCTCCCACTCAGTCCATTGACCCTCACGTGCCAGTGGAGTGTCTAGCTGTGCAGTTAAGGGGAGTGGAGGGGGAAGGTGGGAGAAATACTTCCTGATAATACTTAGCGAAGAAATATGTCTCTGGATCAAAGGGAGGGCGAAGAGAGTGGGCTGGAAGAGGCCTCAGGGAGATGATACATGAGGTGTAATAAACAAGCCAACATTGTGACAAGAGAGAGCTTGAAATGAAACAAACCCTGGTGTGGCTATGACTGATATTCATTAGATGCAGATCCAAGGAAGCCAAGATAACTAGGAGCAAGCAAAAGGGCAAATACAAAGAACAAATCCCTACCCCTTCTCGAGAAAAAGGGAGGCAGGAGAAAGCAAACTGCATCCAGTCTCTAGTTCAAACTCAGGCAGCACCAAGACATTGACTGAATCAGCCCTGGGAGGGCTAAGAAGCCGTCTCCAAGGAGTGGGGGAGATTGGCTCATTTGTGGACACTGATGCCAAAGTCATTGTGGGCTGACATCCTCCATCGTCCCTTTGATGGAGGAAAATGATTTTCCAAACGTTCAGGGGGTTTTTTGCGCCAGGCTGTCAGTGCAATCTGCGATTCATTTGTGGAGCCAAGGCTCTGATGATAAATGGGGTGGAAAATTAGCTAATTAAACAGATAAAAAAAGGCAGGTAACATTACAGCCGTGCCTTGCTCTGTTTGATGCGGGGTGGAGGGGGGATTGTGTTGTGGGCATTTTTTAACGGACTGCGAGGCTTCTGCACACAGTTGTGAAAAGGGCACTGGTGGGTGAGTGGAAAGGGTGCTTGTGAGTGTTTGGGAGGCCTGTGTGTGTAATAGGGGTGTGTGAGAGAAGAGGCAGTGTGTGGGGGTGTCAGGGAACGGATATTTGTGAGGGTGGGTGAATGCAGCAATTATGTGTTTGTGGTGATTGGGTCTGTGCAGAGAGTTATTTACAAATGGAGGGGGTACGAGGGAGCTTTCTTCTGAGTGTGCGTTTAGAAACAACCAAACTACACACCCCCAGTGTGCGGGTGGGTACACATCTTTTGCAGACAGCCCCACACCAGCCTTTACACCTGGTGACTTGGCCAACAGGAGTCTCCCCAGCCACTGGCTCTCCTGCCAGCATGTCAGGAAGAGCTGCTCGCCCCATTGAGCGCACCTTGGCCGTGGGGCTCTTTGGGATGCTGGGCCCCAGTTATGAATGCCAAGTGCCTGAGCTCTTTGGAAATCTGCCTCTTGGGGTCTCCCGGCGTGGGAGGGCTGGAGGGTTGGGGCTGAGCCCCAAACAGCAGGTTTTCCAATGTTTGTTGCTCGAGTGTATTCCACTTTCTCAGCCGTCTGGTGACTAACACAGCAGCTCAGATGCTGTGGTGATGGGCACAAGGGAGATGCATTACATGGACAGAACTGCTCCATAGGGACAGTTACCAAGGAATAGATTTAGGTCCCAATCCTGCAAAGACTTACATATGTGAGTACCCTGACACACGTGAATAACCTCGCTGGGCTCCTTGGGGTGAAACAGCTCTGCAGCATGTTACAGCACAGAGCACCTGCAGGCCTACCTCACTTTACAACACTCCCTGCATGGCTCAAAGTGGCAACACCAATGCATCCCAGTGTCCTCAGGCCAGCCGCCTTTCCTGTGCAATAGGCACGCCTCTCTCATGCGGGAGGAGCAGTGCCAGGAGGGGCAACTTGGTTCTGGGCACTCGCACTGGGATTGTTAATACACAAAGTATCATTGAAAAGGGACAAGCCAGCACTGGAAAGTTTCACCCACGTACACTCAGCCCGCAGATAGGCAGCAGGTTTACAACAAACAAAAGGAAGTACTACTTCACACAACGCACAGTCAACCTGTGGAACTTATTGCCAGGGGATGTTGTAAAGGCCTAAAGTATAACTGGGTTCAAAAAAGAGTTAGAGAAGTTCATAGAGGATAGGTCCATCAACAACTAGTAGCCAAGATGGTCAAGGACGCAACCCCATGCTCTGGGAGTCCCTTAGCCTCTGACTGCCAGATGCTGGGACTGGATAGTGGGGGATGGATCACTTGATAATTGCCCAGTTCTGTTCACTCCCTCTGAAGCAACTGGCACCAGCCACTGTTTGAAGACAAGATATTGGGCTAGATGGACCATTGGTCTGACCCAGTATGGCCATTCTCATGTAGAGCCATGGACCGTCCATCACACATGCACAGCAGTGGAAGGGGCACCAGCACACACACAGTCAGACACAATGACACACACACACTTGGGCAAACACAAAAATGCAGATACACACAAACACAATCAGACAAACACTGAAGCACACATAAAGACACAAACACACAAATGGACACACACTAGCGTGTGCAACTAAATAGACAAACAGTCAGGGACAAACACACAGACAGCACACTATTACATACAGAGAGACAAATACAGACACGTGTGGGCACACGCAAAGAGTCACAGGCAGACATACACCCAGGAAAGACCTAGGAAGGGCTTAAATTCAGCTGTCTGGAGCAGAGCTTTGGTAAATATTTTCAAACCCGTGGGGCTGAAACCCCGAGCCCCAGCGCCCCCATGGTGGGCTCGGGGAAATACTCTATGAGAATTTAAGCCCTGCACATAGGTGCACACAGTCAGACACACAAACACACACTGGTGGGCACACCACACACACGAGTGTCTTGACTGAGCCCAGAGGAGAAGAGTAGTCCTTTGCTCCTGTTCACCTGGCCGCTATGTGACAGATTGCCCTGTTTAGACAGCTAAACGTATGGGTGTAATTCACACCTGCAAACGCACCAGGAAAAGACCCAGCCCTGCTGAGGCACGCCACGTCCTCCGCATTGCTTTGTGCTGCCAGCAGACACAAGGTGCTTTATCCAGTTTCTGTTCTGTCCCCCTCCCCACTTGACCCCCAAATACCGCTCCGTGCTTGTTTGTTTGGGATGGGGGGGCAGATCCATCACAGGCCACAAACCCTCTCAGAAAATCGTAGCACCAGGCCAGCCCATAACTGCTTAGTGCTGCATAGGCACCAGCCACATCCAGAGACCAGGCCAGTGCTGGGGCCAGGTCACCGGCTAGCACGGAGCTCTGCGGCGAAGACGCTGTCTTTCCAGCGGCAGCACGGACATGGCGATGCTGGACTGGGAGTCAAGAGACCTGGGTGCTGTTCCTGGCTCCTCCCCCAGCCCTTTGTGTGGGCTTGGGCAAGTGACTTCGCCCCCCTGTGCCTCTGTTTCCCCCTCCCCCCTATTTGTCTGTCTTGTTTGTTTAGACTGTCCGCTCTTGGGAGCAGGTGCTGTCTCTTTTCGTGTGCATGTGTACAGCACCTAACGCAATGTGGCCTTGAGCTTGGAGCCTCTAGGAGCTACTGTAAGATCAATAAAGGCAGGACAGGTGGCATGTTAAAAGCTCCCTGCCTCTGCCTAGGACAGTGTATCTTTTGCTGGCAGCGTGGCTCAATGCACAGGGCCCAGGGCTAGGTGTCAGGAGGCCAGTGTCCATATGGCACCAGCCCAGATGACCAGCAATCTCATCTTGGTTCTGCCACTTCTGTACCTTGGGTCAGTCACACCACTGCCCTGTGCCTCAGTTTCCCCATCTGTATAATGGTGAGAATGCTGTTGGTTCTCCTTGGTAAAGCGCTTTGAGATCTGTGCAGGAAAAGGGCCAGTGAAGAGCTGTGCACTGTGATTGCCCAACTGCCTGCGGCAAACACTAACTCTTCGGAGGGCAGTGACGCAGTGTCCAGCAGTGACCCAGTGAGGGGCTGTTTGAAGGGTGGTTACAGTCAGGAACGCGATACATCCCAGCACCTTCTCCCTCCTCATGACTGCTCCCCGTGTGCCGATCAGTTATGCCTGGATTCCCTTCCGTCTCACGCAGCTTCAGCTGATCCAGCAGCTCAGCTCCCCTCGTAGCATCTTCTCTGTCACTGCTGACGTGAGAGGCAGGAGTAGCCCGGCCGCCCGCTCAGATAAAAGGGGGTGCCATTCGGAATATCACAGCTAACAAAGGAAGCCCGGCCTCGTGGTTAAAGCACAAGACAGCTGTGTCTTCTCGCCTCTGCCTCAGACTCCCTGTGACCTCGCACAAATTGTGTGGGTCCAAGGTTTCCAAAGAGCTCAGGTCCAGTTTTTCCAAGGGCTCAGCTGCCCTTTAGGCACCTAAATAATGGCTGGTTTTCATCAGTACCCAGCACCCAGCACACACCTACCTCCTCTGGGACATCTGCCCCAATTTTGGTCACTGAGTCCTTTGAAAATCCTGGCCTTAAACGTCTCCGTGCCTCAGTTTCCCCACCCGTAGAAGGGGGGTTATGATATACCAACTCTCCAACCTCCTAGGACTTCATGGTCATCACCATGGATGAAATTCACCCCCACGCAGAGAGCCAACGTGGCCCATTTAAATCCCAGGTGGACAGGCTTCAGTGGGACTGCACTGGCTTCACGCTGGCCCCTCTGCACAGGGCTGGGTTTCACTCGGACCATCACAGTGAGGACAGACTCCAGATTCGCCGATGCAGCCCCAAAACACCTGTGCTAAAGGCCACGGACAGGAAATCACTCTGGCCCCTCACAGCAGCGAGTCCCTTCATGTCAGGGCTGCCGCTTGGAATTGCTGCCTAGGTCCGATTCTCCTCCCACGACTCACCCCGTGTCTCTCCTGGGAAGACAGAGAAGGAGTCAGCTGCAAGGCCACACCTTCTGAGCTGGAGACGGTTGGTGCGCTACTGTAGTGCTCATCCCTGCTCTGGGCACGGTAGTTTCATCAAGGGGCTTCATTTCAAAGATGAAACTTTTTCTGGGAGCTAAGGAACCTATGCCAAGTAAATCATCTCAAGCGATCCTCGGTAGGAGAGAAGTTGTTTAATTTACTGGGGCACGTGGAAAACCCAAGGCACTCACTGGCTGAATCACATCTAAAAATAATAATCCACCTCACGGCTGCAAAGGTCTAGAAGAGGCGTGTGGGCCTGTCCAGCTGTTCAATGAACCCCCAGCGCGGCACCGTGCAGGCGCTCTGTGTCTCTCGCTCGAGGGGTTTGCACTCGGTTTGCTTTTTAATATCTATTTCTCTGCCAACCTGCAGATCGATAATTGAAGCATGACTCATCCATCTTAATCACTCACTGGCTCCAGCCCACCTTCTTCCTCGCAGACCTCCTGCCTGCCTGGCTGAAGACTGACAGCCACCCTCGTGGGGGGAGGCAAGGGCCATCCACAGCTTCCCATCAGCAAAACAACCACCTCTCACAGAGCACTTTTTATCAGCAGATCTCAGAGCACTTTACACAGGAGGTTCCTCTCATTACCCCATTTCACAGAGGAGAAAACTGAGGCCTAAGCTCACCCAGCAGGCCAGTAAAAGAGCAACGACTAGAACACGTTTCCAGGGCCCTAATCCAGCACTTTAGCCACTAAGCCACCCTAGCCTCTGGTTAATCATGTGCCACACTGGATGCTGTTTCTTTAAATCTGTAGCAGAAAGCTAGGCCTGAGAGGCTTGGGGAAGGTTCTCGGTAGATGCTCAGCAGCATTTATAGCAATAGGGGTAATCCTGACTTCCTTATTCTAGCTACCTCCGTCCCAGGGAAAAAACAAACTGCAGAGTGCAGCCCTGGCCTCGGGACAGCGCCATGTCACGGGCTCTGTATTTAGCTTCTTTCATGCCAGATCCAGTTAAATGATGAGCCGCTGACCCTGCCTGGGGTCATTCCCCAGCAAAACCATCCTGCCAAAGGCAGCTCAGCTGACAATGCTGCTGACGATGCACAAGCCGGAGCAGAATCCAGCTCGCTCTCTGTACCACCTCTGCAGGGATAATGGGTGACAGAGCCTGTGAGCATTAAAGGCAACAGGTAGAACTGCGATGGTTCACAGGGCACAGAGACACCCAGCCCCAAGGGGTTTTGATTTACAGTCACTTTCCTCATATGTTTCGATCCAAACTAGATACATATCTCGGAGACAAGACTGGGATGACGTGAGTTGTGATTTCACCTGCTCTCTGATGCAGGTAAGTTTCCAATCCCAGCTCGCCTTGCTGTGCCTTCTCCCCCTGCAAAGGCCTCTGGTAGACGGGACATGGGCTGGGGGCATGCCCTGCTGTTGGAGATAATAATAATATGGAGATATATGTATCTCACAGAACTGAAAGGTTGAGTGTTGAGTTGACTCCAGCCCCCTGCCTTCAGAGCAGGACCAAGTACCATCCCTTATTTTTGCCCCAGTTCCCTAAATGGCCCCCTCAAGGATTGAGCTCACAACCCTGGGTTTAGCAGGCCAATGCTCAAACCACTGAGCTATCCCTCCCTCCCCTCAAACCACATCCCAGACCTGCTGTAACACAGAGTCAACCAGCATCTAAAACTACCAAAACGTGCTCCCAGGACCAGACCTGACTTAATGAGCTTGAACCAGACAGCGGTGGACTCCGCAGACTCCGAGTCATTTTCCAGTGCTGCAGAGACTCTGGAGCATGTTGCTGTTCTGGCCTCCAGAGAGTTTGGCCAGCAGATCCGTGGATGCGCAGGCCCCAAACCATGCTCGGGCAGAGGGAGCTCTACCAGTCCCAGCATGGGGAAACGCAGGGGAACAGAACCCTTGCACGATCTCCCCTGTCCTTCACAGCAGAGGCACGCTGCTTCTGTTGCCTTCAGCTCCAGGAAAGGGAGGATGAGGGTAGAACATGCCTTTTACTATTTCCTGCTCATTGCTTGCTCTCAGGAGTGCTCTCCTTGGGGGCACTGAGAAGCCAGTCAACAGTCCTGGCTACTAATTAACTCCGTCATCTGCAACAATAGTCATCCAGTCCCACCCCCCAGCAGTCCTACGTGACTATCATAACATCCACAGCAAACACCAGAGTCCCACACAAAGAATCCCCAGGCACTTTCAAGATTTAATACGCTGCCTCAGATTTAAACTTCGTGCAGAGCTCATTTCACTAGCCATTGCAATGCAGCCACCTCTGGGGTAGCAGGGAGCAGCTGTTTAACACCATTTGTCAACTTAGGACCGGAAGGGAAGGGGAGTCCACAGGGGAGGTCTGAGTCAGCAGAACATCACCACCTGAGTGGGAATTTGGTGAAGAGACTAGACTTAACTTTTAATGGAGGTCAGCTCTGCATCTCAGCCCAGAGACGGAAACACAATCAGCGAACGTAGAAGGCTCATTCAGAGAAACAGCAGAGGCAGCAACATTGCAGAATCCCAATTTAGGCTTATTTGACACTGATGAGGCTGCTTTAGAGGGAAAAGTTTACAATTTTCTTAACTGCAACGAAGGCAGGTGCCTCTTTCGATGAACGAAGCAGCTTGTTCCAGCTCCGGGGGGCTGAGCTCCCCTCCCCCTTACCTCCTGCAGGCAGTTTTATTAACTCTCGCTACTTTCAAATCAATACACTGGGATGAGTGAAGGGCATATTTAACAACCTGGAATAGGAAAAATGAGGAGATAAATGTACAGAGCTTTGCTACTGGGCTCCTGCCATCTTCAAGAATGTCAGTGGGATCAGAAAAGTCCATTTTAATTCTAGTGATTCTGAGCTCAAAGGGCGACACAACTGGAAAGAAGCCATCGTACTTCGCCTCTGTCCCTGTAAGGAGATTGCATGTCAGGTGAGGGTTGCTCTGCAAGGATACTGCCCTGGCAACACAGGGCCTGATTCTCCTTCCACACACACCACTGTGAGTCTCACTGAAAGCCAATGGGATTTAGGCTCCTAAGTCTCTAGGCACTTTGGAAAATGTCCCCCTAGATCTAGAAGGGTGCAGAGATTGGTGGGGAGAAAGACCCAAGAGGAGAGAGGGGCAATGGAAAGCAGCTGCTGCAAATGTAATTCAGGACCTTGGCGGTACAGCAATGCCATGGCTGGGTTACCTACTGGGACTGAATGGGTGACCTCCGGAGCAGCAACCACGTCTACACTGCCGGCGGAGGTGTGGCTGCCGTGCATGTAGACAGACCCGAGCTCCAAAACAAGAGCAGAGAAATTGCAGCAGCACAGGCTGTACAAGCCTGCCTGCGACCCTGGATACGTTCTTGGGCAGCTGCTCATGCGGCCAGGGCTTTGCTGCTGCTGTTATTGGAGCAAGCTAAACCAGAACTGGCTCATGTGTGTCTACATGTGTGGCAGTCACACCTCTGACTGCAGTGTAGACGCATACCCTCCATCATCAGACTCATCAAGCTCTTTATATGATCCAGCCACTAGAGGGGGACAAAGAGCCCACGGTTAGCCTGGGCCATAGCGGGACTGATTTAGGAGAGGAGATTGAAGGAGCCCAGTATGCAGGTTTTGATAGGAGGGGAGATCACAGCATGGGGGGCACGAGCACCAAGGAGGAAGAGGGGCTATTTAGAATTCTACAGGGGTGTGTGTCTGCCTGTCTCCCTGCCGGCTGATGCCGAGCTTGCTGGGAAAGGGTTAAGTGGCTTTGCTGATTCACTGAGACAGGTGCTGTGTTACCCCACTGGATATAAGGGAGGTGAGGAGAGCGGATCTAGGGTGTGGGCTGAGCAATCCTGAGGGAGGATTCCTGGAAGCAGCCCAGCTTGGGGAGAAGGGATGAGCTGAACATTCTGTCAGCTCATTGATTTAAGCCAGTCTGTAATGGGCAAGATTGGACTCGCTCGGACCCAGAGTGTGCATTGGGTGTGTAGAGCAGGCTGGGAAAGGCTCCTCCTCCCACAGTGTAAGTGGGCAGGAATGCCAGGGAAAACTTCCTGCAGTGTGATCAACACCGTTCTCCCAAGAAGAGCACTAGAGGTCTCATCTCTTGGGACACCTTGCACTAGGCAGGGACAATGCACTAGACAAAGGAAATGCACAAAGCTCGTGCATTGGCCAGGAGAGGGCCTAGCCAGTCTGACGGGCCTTTTCCACCTGGAACATCTGTGGCACCAGGATTGATTGCTCTGTCATACCTGATGGGCACCATTCTCAACACGGGGAGCTCCAAACCTGGAGACCAGAGCCAGCGCTGCCCGCCCGGCCTGGCTCTGCCCATCTCCCCTCCCTCCGGGAATGCCCCGCCACCTCCCGCTGTCTTTCTGTCCAATTTGAGAAAGCAAGTCTCCTTCAAGGGAAACACAGGGAAAAAAGCCAGACCCACCTGAATGGCTGACCAGAACAAGACAATTTGGTGCTACCAGCAAAGCGTTCCCCTCCCCAAGTCTACACCCCCCAACCGAATCAAAGCGGGTGCCTGCCTCTGATGCCGACAACACCTCTGGGCCCGGTTTGGAGGCAGGTTAATGACTTTTATGTCTCTGCTTTTTGGAAGGTGACCGCTGCGGGAGAGCAAACAGCTGAAGTAGTCCGTCTCCATGCCTCTTTTGATGGATTCGCCACCGCTGCCTTTGCTTATCAGTAATAAACTGCCTGGTTAATCAGCCTGGGCCCTGGCACTGAGGAGCAATTATCTGCTAAATGCCACGCTCCCCTCACAAAGCTCTCTTGCAAACAGCGCTTGCAGCTGTGGAGGAATGTTGCTGGAGCTGTGGCGGGAGGACAAGAGAAAAGCGTAGAGTCTGCTAAGAGATCACACCAGGCTAGGTGGCATCGGGATGTCTAGATTCTGCTCACACTGATACCTCCATGCCTTCAGAGGATGGAGAAGGGCTTCCCCACCTGTGCTGATGAAGGGCCTAGGAAAAAGCTGGTCCAGGGAAGATTTTCAAGAGTGTGAAATATTTGCCCATCTTGAATCGGACCAAAAAGTCAAAATATTCACGAAGCAAAAGACCAAATGTTTGTTTCGGGTCAGTCGAAAAGTTTCATTGCGATTTGGACCCATTTTGCTTTTGAACCTTCTTTTTAGACTCATTGGCTGAAATTTCCAAAGGAAACCAGAGGTTTTCATTTCAAAATTTTTCTCCTCAACATGCTTCCACATCAGGGGCTCCGTCGCACCCAGCCCCGTTCACCAACAGATTCAGCTTTGACAAATGGGCCTTTTTCAACAAAGAAACAATTGGATGAAAAATTCCCAGTCAGCTCCATTCCGGCCAGCATGGGTCACTCCTCAACCCTGGCCAGAGCGGAGCTAAATCCTGTCCCAAGTGCCAAACTGGTTTTGGTGCAATGGGCATCTCCAAGCAAAGCTGAGGTAAGAAAACTGACCACCCCCACCCCCCCAACGGCCCCACAAACCCCCTCAGGCTGCTTCATATCCACTATAGCAGCACCTGCCCTTGCTACATGGTGGAACAGTGGCTGGTGTACTTGGGAGTGGCAGATCTCTGCTTCATCCTTGCTCCTCCACAAATCATCCCACTGCATAAGGATGACCTCATGGGCCAAAATTCCCGCTGCTCTCCCTCTCACTGTGCACTGGCTAGCAGCTGCCCTCCACCCCAGAGGTGGCTGCATTTCAGCAACTCTTTGTGGATATAGCCTGCAATGCAATTTTGGGATGCAAAGCACCATGGAAGTGTAACGTGCTCTGTACGTTTCATCTGGAGCTGTAACATCTGCCATGCCAGAGAGGTGCTAGCTCTCCTTAGCCACACAGTTTGCATTAAAATGGAGCTCTCGCTTGTGCTGGAGATAGCCAGTAGGGATGTGTGCAGAGCTAAGCCCAGGCCATCTACAGAATCGGCAGTATACGAACAGATCTACTGCCTTTTGCTGCGTATGCAGCGATCTTGACAAATCCTCTCGCACTTATGCTAAAACCCTGTTAAAATAACGCCTGTTACAGGAATTGTGCCATTAAATGAATAGCAAATCCAGGTTCTCAGGAAGCAAAGTCGAGCAGAGCTGGGGAGATGCAAAACCTTTCATGACTAAATCTCCCACCTGCTAATTATGGCTTGGCTGTGTTTCTCTCCTCTGACCCACATGCCTTCCCTACCATAAAGGAATGAAACCATGGGCAGAAGGAGCCAATTAACTAACCACAGCTGATGAGCCTCATTTACGATGCCAATTGCATTCGCCCCACTCCGCTTACTGTTCAGGCTGGAATTTCCAAAGGAGACCAACCCACGAGTGGCTAGTGAAATCCCAACCTCACTGCCTTGCAAGACCCCTGGTTCAGTGCACCATTGTGCTAAGCACCGTTTATTGTTATTATTATTTACTGGGGTGCCTAGGAGCCCCAGTCAGACATCAGGAACCCGTCAGGGCCAGATGCTGGAGATTCAGAGATTTCACAGCCAGAAGGGCCCATCTAGTCTGGCACCCTGCATAACATAGGCCAGAGAACTGCCCCAAAATAATCCCCAGACAAACATCCCATCTTGATTTTACACATTGTCAATGTCAGAGAACCTACCACGGCCTGTGGTAAGTTGTTCCAATGGTTACTTACCCCCACTATTAAAAACGTACACCTTATTTCCTGTCCGAATATGTTGAGCTTGAATTTCCAGCCATGGGATCGTGTTAGACCTTTCTCTGCTAGACTGTTGAGCCCCTTATGAATCTATGTTGCCCGTGTAGGTACTTATAGACCACAATCAAGTCACCCTGCCCTGATCCTTCTCTTTGGTAAACAGAGGAAACTCCTAGCGTCTGTCACTATAAGGCAGGTTTTCTAATCCCGGGGAGGCCCTAATCTGAAAGCGAGAGGCAGCTCGGTTGTGCGGGATAGCACGGTTGGGAGGGTGGGGGAGGGGGAGATGAGCTAGGAGCTTGCAGATCCCCGTTCCACCCCCCCCATCCCCAGCTTCTGGGCTCCCCACACAAGTGGTGGTTTGTTACCTAAGGGTAGCACAGCATCTGCACGGCGTCCTCTGTACGTCTGCAGGGGCATGGAGAGGAGCTGCACCCATGACCCTGCCTAGGGAGCTAGCTGGGTGGGCAGGGAGATCAGCACCCGCTCTGGAGCACGCGTAATCCCTCAGGGGGCCCCAACCTTCCTGGTATTCCCTGCAGGGTCGGGCAGCTCCAAAGCAGCCAGTGCCTAGGTGCCCCAATGGGCCCCATCCTGTAGGCCTTACGCAGCCCCCACTCCCGTCAGCTCCACCTCATTTCAGCACCGGTCTGAGCCTGGCTCTCCCTGCGCTCGTAAATCAGGAGCAACTGCCCTGACGTCAGGGTCCCTCCTTCGTGTAAAAGTAGCCTCCCCGCCCTACCTCTGATTCCCCACGGAGCTGTGGGCCCTCCCCTCCGACTGGCCAGGACACCAGCCTCTGTGGCCCACACAAGCCAGCTGTCAGAGGGCTGGAAGTCCGAGGCTGGCCTGCCTGTGCTGGGCTCCACTAAAAGGAATGAACCAACCCAGCGGCACCCGGGCCTCGTTATCTGCCCTAGCTGGAAGGCAGGTAATGAAACCAGGAGCCGCTGGGCCTAACCAAAGGCTTCAAGCTCCCTTGGGAAAGCTCCTGGGGAGAAAGAAAGCTCTGGAGGGGGGAGCTGAACAAGGTCAAAGCTCCCCAAGCAATGGAGAAGCCTGAGGCCCTACAGCAGCAGCTACTGGAATCCAGAGACTTGTTTGGGGACGTCTAAATTTTACCTGGGCTCTGAGGTCAGAGCCTTTAACCCATTGCACAGGAGGCTTTAGCAAAGGGAGAGAGGCTGTCGAGTGCGTGGCTTCTCCTGGACTGGGCTGTCCTAGTGATCTCATTGTTACCGATGGAGGGCGGGGGGGAAACCGAGGCAGGCTACAGCAGAGCCACACTCAGCTGCAAGGGTGCGCTCAGGAGGCGATAGTGCCCATTCTGCAAAGCTCCTTTATGCTGTCTCCCGTGCTGCCTGCCCCTCACACTTGGGAGGTGCTCCCTGTACGCAGCTGCAAAGCTACCTCATTCCTCACCTTCAAACCCCTCCTCTGCCGTGAGCCCTACAAAAATATCGACAACGGTTCTGGTGTCTGAGACCGCTGCCCAGCACGGTGACCAATATTATCTCATGGTTTCCTTGTGCTCCCCCGTCAGCCAGTCTGCAGCCATCTGTTGGCTCTTATCTTATACTGAAATTGTAAATTCTTCGGCTCAGGGAGCTTCCTTGGGTTCTGTGTTTGTGCAGCGCCTTGCACTCCTGCTCCTGGATGCTACTGCCATAGAAATAACCACGACCAAGGGGCTTATGTGCATTAGGGATTTTTGCACTTATGTAACTTGCAGCCATGCATATTCCCAATGTAGACAGGTTGCACTGAGGTCAAACAGGCTTTGCACCAGCACCACTCAGAAGGAATTTTTTGCACTGGTGTGGATACAAACCAGGCTAACAACTTTACCCTGCTGTAACCCTGGGTTGGTGAGTGGAGAATCAGGCCCATCTCTCTCTTGGATATTGACTCACTGAGGGCACACGTAGTTTTCAACCCTAGTTTACAGGAGGGAAAACATTGACGATGCCACTAATCTAGTGTTGTTTTGGGCCTCCTGGCTCCCTCCCTTCAATCTCTCTTCAGCCAGATACAATCACATTTTTGTTAGGGCATTAAGGGGGAAAAGATCAGATGGCTGGAAGTGGCGGGGGAGGGGCGGGGGGAATAAAGCAGCCAATTAGATTCTTCAATTCTTGCCCTTGTACAGTATTTTCTGACGCTTTCCATAAATTTCTATGCCTTTCCTTCCCCCAAGGCTTTCTGGGAGCCAGCGCTATTAATAGAGATGTGATCCAGGAGAGGGTTTCTAGGCAGACTCCACAAAACCTGAAGGATGTTCCAGGCTTCAGCAATTTTGCTCCTGTCTTGAGCTATTTCTTTAAGAACCGAGGGGATTTTGTATTTTTGTTCTGCTGGGCATTCTTCTGCACGCGTCCAAAAAGATCCCAAGAACGAGCTGCCGCTAAGGTGGGTTATCATCAAACAGCATACGAGCTCTTCTAATTCCATTTTTCCTCCCGCCCTTTAATTGCAATTCAAACGGAGCTTATGTTGGCAGCAGCATGACATTGGCTCGAACAGACCCCGCTTGGCACGGAGATACACCAATAGGCATGAGAAAATGAGCCACGCTTAGCCCAGAGCTGATGACCGGGCGGGGGGGGGGAGAGCAGCATTAGCCTGTGTTCAGCAGGTTTCTTTCAGGCGAGCAGGCTGTGAATTGGGCACCTGCCTAGCCTCTGAGATGGAGCTCGCGTTCTTCTCTGCATGCCTGGTCTGTAGCAGAGAGATCCCGCTCTGATTCTCCTCCCCATATGGACTGAAGGAACAGGGATCCGATCCGGGTTCTGCTGGGCATTGTGTCCAAAGGCTGAAGCTGTTGGAAAAACGGGAGCTTTTCCATTGACTTTAATGGGTCTGGGATTTGGCCTTTAAGTGCCTTCCTCCAAGCCATTGTCAAACCATTGTCCTTCAGGCCTGGAGTCCTTTCTAGTAAGATACTGCCTCAGTGCCCAGTGGCAAAGGCCCAGACCCTCAAAGGGATCTCCGTGCCTAACTCCCATTGAAATCAATGGGAATTAGGTGCCTACATACCTTGAGGATCTGGGCCAAAGACTCTGAGCAATGGGGTTTCTCACAGCAGCTGCGGTGGAGCCTGGACCGCAGTGCCAAGGGCTCGTTATAGCCCATCCCTCACCCTGGCACTCTGTCCTCCCCGGGCCAGACATCGAGGGGTAAGAGCTGCTCCAGCAAAGGCCTTTTCGTAGAGGCGTCCCGCAGTCCCAGATTCAAGCGCGCTGCCAACAGCCCGCCTAGGGGTGCAGCGTTACAGATGCCTTCCCGGCACGATCCACTAGCCTGCGCTGCTGTTTCACACAGGGGCACGGAGCAGTGAGAGTGGGGCTGATTCACGGCTGTTGGAAACCCTCTCTCCCATCTCTTTATGTCTTCACCAGCAGCCAGATATGTGGGTCAACGGCGGGCACTGGGCTCCTTTGAAACCACCAGCATCCCGGCCATCTGCCCAGGCTAGGCAGGAGTGCTTGGGAGCTACCCCCTGGACATGCAGCCACCTCTGGGGTGGTGTTTGGCAGAGTGGAACTGCATTATACTTTGGGACAGGAAGTGAAGAATACAACCATATTGGTCTGAAACTGCAGGGTCCACTTCAGGTGTGAGAATGTCATTACTTAGCTCGTCTTGATTCCCCGCTTTTAGGAATGGGTAATGACCACAACTGGCCAGAGCTTCAAATGTCCATCTCATTCCAGCTCACGCTGAGGCACTGGCATAATAGACTCGGGGGAAGATGCTACGTACTCTTCCTACAGCACCTGGCTTTTCCTCTCAGCGGAGCGATGGCATACGCTGACCCTTCCTGGCTTGTCAATCTGATGAGATCCCAGCCCGAGGTGGTGTAGCTGTATGCAATAACTCCCCTCGGCTCTGGCTGACAGTAGAACTTCAGCTGGGGCCTTCTGATGTAGGCTCTCAACACTGTCAGTGCTGTCGCTGCAAAGGAGGTTGATGAGCCCCAATACTGTCATTAATTCTGTTTTCTTCTTGACAGTGGATTGCAGGGAAGGGCAGTCAGGACTCCTGGGCTCGGCCCCTGACATTGCTGTGACCAAACAGTTAACCTTAGTGTGTGTCCGATTACCCCGTGTGATACTTACCTCCACTCCAGGGGTATCATGAGGGTTAGTTCACGTTTGTAACATGCTCTGAGGGCTCCAGATGAAAATCCCCCAGGAAGGGCTAAGGACTGTTATTGTAACAAATCTACGAGCCTCTAGCATTAGTCTCTAGGCTGTGCACACCGGGACAACTCAGAACTTCATGACAGCCACCAGGGTGGCACTGGGAGAGGAAGGATGGGCTTGCGGCTAACAGGCTGCCTGGCGTTAAGGAGACCTAGGTTCAATTCACCGTGGCTGTAGCACTTCAGTGTAGACCCTACAATGCTGATGGGCGGGGTTCTCCCATCCACACCGATAATCCACCTACCCGAGAGGCAGTAGCTAGGTGGACAGAGTAATTCTTCTCTCCGCCTAGCAACGGTCGTGCTGGGGTTTAAGTCTGCCACTCAGGGATGTGGATTTTTCACACCCCTGAGCGACACAGCTGGATCAACCTAACTTTTTAGGTCCAGATGCACAAATATATTTAGGCCCCTACCATCCACGGAAATCCATGACAAGTAGGCACCTAAATACCTTTGTGGAACTGGCCCTTAGTTTCTTTGTGCCTCAATTCCCCATCTGGTAGGAATCATAATTATTTGTCCCTCTGGTCTATTTAGATTGTCAGCTATTCGTGGCAGGGGCTGTCTCTCACTCTGTGTCCGTACGTCACCTAGCACAACAGGGCCCTGATCTCAGCTGAGGTCTTTAAATAGTAGCAACTCAGGAGGATCCCTGCCAGCAGTACCAGACTTCTGATGCACAGTCGAACAGTGGTGATCCCCTCCAGGAGAGGGCAGCGGCACACAGTCATGCTCACTGCAGCATTTTAACTGGTTGCCCCCAATCAGATTGTTTTAAAATCAAATTATATGTTGGGTCCGAGACAGCGAACGCTCATTAAAGCCGTCTCGACACAGAGAGCGACAGAAGTGTCTACCTGGTTCGTGGCTAATGTGGAAAGGAAAGAAAACTGTCTCCGTCCTCTCTCTCACTGGGCCGGGGGGAAGGGAGGGTAGCGGATGTCTGCCTGCCTGCAGATGTGTGTGTGTGAGACTGAGGGTTGGAGGACAGATGTGTGAGACTGCAGGTTGTGTGTGTGTGTGTGTGTGACTGCAGGACGTGTGTGTGGTGACGCTTGCTGCAACCACACCCCGGGGGCCCTGTGATGATCCCTCCAGGTCTCCCATGGAAAGGCGGGGGATGGGCTGGGGGATGCTGCCCCCTTGCTGAGGGAGATTTCTAGGTGGTCCCCAACGCTGTGGAAGAAAATCCATCTGGGCTCCTGAGAGCCTCCCACCAGAGCTCCAGACGCTGCGCCCCATGTTCTCTATGCAGGGCTGGCATTGTCCTGCAGGGAGCCAAGTCATGCTCTGGGCTGGCGGGTCAGCGGCAGAGTGGAAGTGCAGAACAGACCATCTGATCCAGTCCCCTCCTCAGGAGAGGGCCATGCCCCCACCCACAGCTCCCAGGCCCCCTCATGGCCTCATTGCTAGAGATCATTGCTCTCCTGGGATGGCCTGATCACTCACACAGCTGGGGACCCAGCCGGGGGGGAAAGGGGGGTGGTCATGCCACTCAGCAGAGGGAGCTGGAGAACAATGTGGTTCTGCCCATGCCAGAGCACCCCAGACACCAGAGGGGAAGTTTCTAGAGCCATCCCGGACCCTTCTGTGCCCAGGCCCCATGGCTTCAGCCCCATGGCCCCCAGATGCTCAGCCAGCAGATGTGCTAAATGGACGCACACACCACTGTGGAGCCTGCCTCCTCCCCTGGAAGACGAGCTTGGGACCACGAGGGAGACAGCGAGAAATGCCACCGAACAATTAGAGCATGAAGAACAATGGGGAAGGGATTGGCTTCCTTGGTGCTACGTTAGGAAAAAATCATTCCAATTGACACGGGCTGCAATTTACATTCTGATGAGTCTCGGGCAGGGGGTGAGTTTTCTGCTGGCACAGAAGAGAAGCAATCAGCAGCTAGCAGCGGGGATGGGAAGGAAGGGTTGTAATAGGCACATGCTAACTGGCAACATGGGCCAGGTGAGCGTACAGGGCTGGGCTGCGGGACCGCCTGTGTTCTAATCCTGGCTCTGCTGCTGATCTGTTGTGTGGCCTTCGATGAGAGGTGTCCCCTCCCTGTGCCTCAGTTTCCCTACCCATCAAACAGGGGTAATGATACCTCTCAGGGGACAATGTCCTTATTTGACCTCAAAGCACTGCGCAGATGCAGGGGGATATTATTATCCCCATTTTAGAGAGGGAGAAGTGGAGGTATGGAGAGGAGAAGTGACACCAGATTGCTGATCCAGTGACAGCACAATCTCCCCGGGCAGATCCGGCTCCAGCGGGGGCTGGAAACATAGAGAGCCAGGCACTCAGCCTGCTCCCCACTCTGGCAAAGGGGAGACAGAAAGTGCGACTCCCCCCCACGGCCAGATGAGAGTGACACCTGCTGACGTCAATGGGAATTGCAGTGGGGGAGGGAAAGGGGCCCAGGGAGTGTGTGATGTTGCTCGACAGCACCCCCTTATGGCTGATATGCAGAGCAGCATACGATGGGCTCTGCAGCCAGTCCTTTCCATTAGCAAGCCCTCGGGGGCCCTGGAGGAGGAGGGGACGCGTGGCTGGTTCTGCCAGACCCCTAGCAGAAGAAACATTTTCTCCTGGACTCTGCTCAGGCGTCTCACCGACTGCCTGGCCTAGCAGTGAGCCGAGTTCAGCTTTGCCTGCTGGGTGGTGTCACCCCTGAATCGGCACAGCCCCTCCCGGCCACGTCATTGGGACAGAACTGGCGCCTCAACCAAGAGACCGGATTTTCCAAAGCTCCTAAATGTCTTCAGCACCCAAGTGCCCTGAAAGGTGACACCCATCGGTGTCTGGCAATCCCATCCAAGGAGGGGCAGCAGGAATGAGGCTGGCCCTGGGGGAGCAGCTCCTGTTTCATAGTTTGGAGCCTGGCCCTCCACACCCTGCACCTTGGGCCAGACTTCGCCCCAGGATCACCATTTCACTCCTGACTGCCCTGGACTGGAGCCCAGCTGGGGACAGGATGCACTGCCTGGCTTCCCCCATTGCAGAGCTTTCCCTTGGCCTCCCACGCTCTGCTGATAAACGGGAGCTCAGCTCTCTCCCTCTGGCTGTGAGCTTTCTGCTCAGCTGCAACATGACTCCCCAAGAACAAGCCTGAGACCAGCATCCTCCCCACTAGCACTGTGTTACACAGCCCAAGGTCCAGGAGCTGTCCCAGCCCTAGACAACGCTGCTCATTTGGTTTCGATGCATTACGTGTTGTGCTTGGCCAGGCGCTGCTATGCCTCATCCCTCTATTTCCCCTCTCCACTGATGTCCAGGCTGTAGTACAGGAGAAGGGGCCAGCCAGTCCTGCCCCCAGGCTGAGCAGAGGAACAGATGGACAGTCACTCCTGGGGGGCCAGCTGAGATCCGAGTTCCACTACACTGGGTGCTGTCTAGACACACAGGGCAAGGCAGCCCCTGCCCCGGGGAGTGTCAATCTAAACAGACACGGGATGGAAATGAGGCAGAGTGATTTGCTCCAGGTGACTCAGCAGGCCTGTGGTAGGTCCAAGAACAGAACCCAGCTCTCCTGCATCCCACTCCCATGCCTGTCCTGAACTATTCGGTCTCCCTTTACCTCCAGGTCATCATTTTAGGGCCGTAGCAACACCTATAAGATCCACAGGAAATGAGTTTGCTGAATGTCAGCCTAGTTCACATCCACCATCACAGCCAGCCTCGCCTCCGCCGCGCTGGCAGGGTCAACAGAGAGACCGAGCGCTCAGTGGGTCACGGGGGGTGAAGGACCTCTCAAGGTGGCCCTACAGGCAGGGCTGAGGCCCTGCTGTTGTGTTGTCCCTGTGCTGTGCAGAGGGGGAGGGCTCTGGTCCCCTGGGGCTGTCACTCCAGCACTAAATTCCTGATGGTCTATGAGCTGGCCAGGTGCGATATTGGCTTCTCAAACTGAAGTGGAGAAAATCCACAGACAAGACAACTAATCCCCATCCATCTCTATCAGGCCCTCGGTGCAGCCAGGTGGCTCTGGCTCCCGGCTCTGCTGTAATTCCCTCGATAAACACCTACCACTTGCTGCAGCCTGCGCTGAGGCAGAGTCGCTCTGAGACGAGCCAAGTGAGCACCTGGGGACTTGCCAGCTGCCCCAGGGAGTGTGATAAGACACAGTTTGGACAAAGCCATCCCCTAGCAGGGGAAAAGCACTGTAGGGAGCAGGGGAGTCTGCTCCCCTTTTGCCAGGGGTTGAAACCCATTGGACCCATGTCTGTCCCCAGATTCATGGGGAAATCCCTGGGAAGGCAGACATCTCCCAGACACAGAGCCTCGACACCATGGAGAAGGGGGAGCACGCCAGGGGGACCCCACTCCCAAATTCTGGCCCTCCAGCAGCTGTTGCTTCCCCTCCGCTGGCTTCTCCGGAAGAGAACGCACAGGCCTTATTTGCTAAGGGTGACATAGCATGTACAACCCATTCAGTTCAACTGGATGCCGTATTTGGTTTCTCTACCTGTCCTAAATTATTGTTGAGTCATGGGAGTCATGTTTCACCCCAGAGCTGGCTGCATTCCAGTGGTGCTGCAGGCTCCAATTTTCTTCTCAGTCATAAAGGTGCCATTGATGACTACAACAGGAGTAGCCCCTATGTATCTGAGAACAGAGCTAGGCCCTTTATGCATATATACAGGCAACCTTACAGCTGCTGTGACCAGGTTACTCAGGCAGGGCATGTGCCACGCAGGGGCTCCTTAGCAACATGCCAGCCACCTAATATCACCAGGCATTCTCAGAGAAATGCCCAGACAGACCCCACACTGTTTGCTCTCTGGTCAAATTCACCAGCACTGAAAAGCTGCAGCTAATTAACATCTTTTTTTCCCTCCTTTTGTAAGGGAGGGGGACCTGGAGGATGCTTTTTAGGATGCCACCAGCTGCATACGGCTCTTTCCCTCTGGGAAATTCCAGTGGATTCCATTAGAACTGTCAGCTACTTTGTGCTGCTTTCTGCTGACTGACCCGCAGCCCCAAAAGACCCAGTAAAACCCAGTTGTCCAACCAGTAGGCACCAATTAAAAATAAACCAGTTAGAATTCCCACTAATTTTGGTCTGCCCTATGGGCAGAAGTGACAGTAAGCTGGTATGGTCCAGTACGGCATACCGCTAAGAAAGTGGCCACCGGTACACAGCTGACCGTACCAGAAGGGCCGCTGGTGGGCGGAGGGGGGTGGCCGGGAGCCCCGGGCCTTTTAAATCATTGCCAGATCCCCAGATGGTGCGGACCAGGCAGTGCTGAAGGGCTGGCGGGGTGGGTCTGGCCCCAGCCCCACCCCTTCCGCCCGAGGCCCCCCACCTCACTCAGGACCTCAGCTGCCCTGCATACTGGTAAGTCCTTTAAGTTACTTTCACCCCTGCCTATGGGCACCATGGGGTGTAGCATCCTCCCCTTGACCAGATATGTAAAGGGAAAGCAACCCCCCTAGATTTGCATTGTGCTCCATAAAGCCATCTGCTTCTGAGCTGTCTCCTTGGAAGTGCAGTACAATTAGGTGCCACCAGGTGGCTGAGGCCAGGTCACTTGTCCCAATCTCAATGCCCGTGTGGCTGTTTTTAATGTAATTTTAGTGAATGGGATTGGTTTCTTTAAAAAAAAGGAATAATACAATACTGCATGAATAATAGATACAAATGGGAAGCAATTTGGAAGATAGATTATTATTGCCTCTTGTAACTGAGAAAAGAAAGATATTCTATTACTACAACTATAAAACTGAGCAGAAGGGCTGTAATTAGAAAATTGTACTTAGAATTGTGAAATGTACTTAGAATAACCCACACACCAGCAGACAAAGGGGGCACCATCACTGTCCTCAGCTGTGATGACTACGTTAACAAGGCCAGCCGACAACTCTCCGACACCACCTTCTGCAAAGAACTCAAAGAAGACCCCACACCACAATTCACCCAGGAATTTAAGGATATCATCAAATCCTCCCTCAAACCACTACAAGAAAAACTCTATAGCCTCATCCCCTACAAACCTACCCCAGGGGCCTTCTGCCTGGTTTCCAAGGTACACAAACAAGGGAACCCAGGCAGATCCATCATATCTGGCCACGGCACTCTTACTGAAGGAATATCGGGACTCATAGAAACCATCCTCAAACCACTCGCCACACAAAGAGCCAGCTTCCTCCAGGACACAACCGACTTCCTCCAGGAACTCAGCAACATTAACAACCTCTCTCAGAACACTATCGTTGCCACCACGGATGTCACCTCCCTGTACACCAACATCCCTCACAATGACTGGTTGTCTATAAGACAATGGACAACGCTCAGAGGTCCACCCCAAACACATTGCCAATCTTATCCATTTCATCCTCACCCAGTGGCGTAAACCCAAAATCTTCTCTGTTTGGCTGGTTTGGTTTGCCTTGGTGTGCAATGGAACCCCAGCCTTGGGCTGTAACTGCCCTGCTTTAAGCAGTTTGTCCTGAATTGCCACTCTCAGTTGGGTCCTGCCAGAACCAGCATCATTACAGTGGCATAGTCGGCAGGATGCACAGAACCAGGTCAATTAAGCTTTGGGTCAGAATCCCACACTATCCAAATTTGAATTTTGGTATTGAGAGTTTGGTTGGTTAAAGAGCCTAGGAGGCCTTGGCAAAAAGGCCCTGGAAGATTTGTGTTCAGAAAAGGGGATAAGCTTTAGAAAGAAAGCTACAAATCAAGAACTGAGAAATCTGTTAATGGCCAGTGATCAGGAGGCAGGAGCACAGCCCTTACCTGATGCTACCAAAGCTGCAGAAGCAATTGGAATGCAAAAGGCAGAAAACAAATGGCAACTTGAGCATGAACGGAAACTAGCAGAAATTCAATGGGTGAGAAAGCAAAGGATTGCTGTTGAGGAGAGGGTTCACCAGCTGCGACAAGAAACTGCCAGAATTCAGCTTGAAGTCAAAAAAGCAATCGAGAAACTGTATCCTCTTGAAATTTCAGCTTGTAACAATGTTGGTATGTTATATTGCCATGAGTACTAGGATGACTCCTGAATATGCCAACCTCTTCATGGGCCACCTTGAAGAAGAATTTCTGGACAAATGCTCTACTAAACCAACGATGTACCTGAGATACATATTTTTGTCTTCTGGACAGACGATCTAAACTCCCTCATAGATTTCCACCACAACTTCAAAAACCACCACCCATCCATTAAACTCTCTCTGGACCACTCCCACACCAGCATCAACTTGCTGGACACCTTGATCAGCTTCAGCAATGGAACCCTACAAAAAACTACATACAAGAAACCCACAGATCACCGCACCTACCTTCACAGAGCCAGTAACCTCCCCAAACACACCAAGAAATCTGTTATCTAAAGCCAGGCCCTCAGATACCACAGAATATGCTCTGAGGCGAAAGTCCGGGATATACATCTTAACACACTCAAAACTGACTTCACCAAACAAGGACACTCCACCAGAGAAGTAGATCACACCATGGAACAGGCCACCCAAATATCCCAAGAGAACCAGCTTCAAGACAGAAATTAAACGTCCTCTGACAGCACACTCCTAGTTGTGACCTACCACCCCAAACTGGAATTCATACAGGGTATCATCAAACAACTACAGCCCATACTCTATGCGGACTCCATCCTGAAAGAAATCTTTCCTGAACCCCGTCTTCTGGCCTTCAAACAACCCGCCCACACACAACCCCACAACCTCATCATCAGAAGCAAGCTCCCCACAGACCAGGACCCACTAACTCAAAGCGGCACGATAACCTGGCAAAACAACAGATGCAAAACCTGCAGATGTATCTCCACGGCTACCATGATCAACACCCCCCACAACACACCTTTCGAGATCCATGGCTCCCACACATGCCTATCATAACATGTGGGGTACCTCAGCCAGTGCACTACATGCCCCAATAACAACTATGTGGGTGAAACCAGACAGTCATGGTGCTCTCAATTGAACTCACACAGGAAAAGGATAAAAGACAAAAACACCCTAAGACTTGTGGGTGAACACTTCTCACAAAGCGATCACTCCGTATCTCACCCCTCAGTCCTCGTCCGCAAAGGAAACCTGCACAACGCCTTCAAAAGACGAGCCTGGGGGCTTGAATTCATAACTTTGCTAGTCTGAACAGGCACAGACTGGATCTATGACTCGTTACACCAATCTGGAACCCACTAACCGACCCCCTGAGCTTCATGTCCCTCCTTTCACCCCTATGACAGGGCTCTGGCTAGAGCCTGGGCTCTAGGACCCTGTGAGGTGGGAGGATCCCAAAGCTCAGGCTGCAGCCCCTCAGCCCATAGCGTCAGGGATTTAACGGCAGCATGGACACCCCCTGGATTAGAAGTTCTGCTGTGACTTTGCAGCTGGCGAATTTCATTTGGGGCTCGCGGTGCTGCTCCGTCCCATTGATAATAAACGTGGCAGCGGCACGTGGCATCTCTCTCTCTGCAATTCCTGCTGGGATGCAGTTTAATGGCGTGCTGGATTTTTTAATTGTATTCTTTTCCTCAGTGGGCCTGTCGAGATGAACATTTTAATTAACCTGAACTGTAACGAAGCAGGCTGGGAGGCTGGGAGCCCGCTGGCTCGAGTCAGAACAAACCGCAGACTATCTGATCATATCCATGGTGATCTGCGGGTCGGATGGGTCACTGGGGTCCCCCCAGCATGCAGTACTCACTGGCTGCGGCTGAATCCCTGCCGGCATTACTCTTCGCCCCCTCCAGGGCACAGCTTTGCCTAACACTCCCTGACCATACTGCAGGCCACTCCCGTGGCTCCTGGCACCCAAGGAGGCCTCCTGCATTAGCCCATGCTGTGCTGTATCAGATCTAGGAGCCCTGTCTCTGCCCGTGGCAGCTGGGAGGCTACTGGTGTGCTGGGTGCATGTTGAGAAAAAGAGTGTGGCTCTGATGAGCACTCACAAAGACTGAATGCATCAGCCAGACTTGGACCTTTAAATGTTCCTTCTTCCCCACACCCTGCCCCTGGAGCCCCACACTGCTCCCCACAATCCAGCCCAGGTGGCGGGCTGCCATCTTCCCTCTCCTGGAAGCTCAACTGGGAGAAGATTTCTCAGCCAGGACAGTCCCACTTCAGTGCCCCCTTGCAATAGATTTGTATCTCCTGGAGGGGGCAGTAAAGAGCTGGGGTCCGCCTGAGTATTCTGAGCCCTGAGTGGGGAAACTGAGGAATCCCCCAATGGGATGGGGGAAGAGGGTTCTCTCTCAAGAAGGCCTGCAGCGTTCCAAGGCAGTGGGTGCGACGCCGTGGGTCAGGGTTTCGCAAGCACCCACCCAGCCTGCCCAGCTCTGCCAGCCGCCCTTGTTATAACCACTAGAGATGTGATTAGACTTCTCAGAGTCCCTTCATCCCAAAGCGGGGCCAAAGTTCTGTATACTGAGTGATCATTTCACCCACCCTGGAGGCAGCCACCTCTGGGGTGGAGCGCAGGAGCTGTTTAACAGCGCAGGGCAACGCTACGCAACCGTGCAGGACTGGAAGTGAGGAAGAAACCCATCTCCTGTCAGGGACGCTGGAAAGACATGTATAGCAGGGATGCTGAAAGCCATGGAACAAAACTGTAAACGCTGTCGAGGCTGGAAGCCAGGCTTTTGGTTGCTATTACTACTTCCAGCCAGGGGGTGCTCCTGTGCCCCTAGTTCCAGGGCCCGGCTCCTGTTGAAATTTCCATGGATGCATCCTAAAAGGAGCGTGCCTCAGGAACTGAACACATGGCGATGGCCTCTTGTTTCCCTTCATGCATCCAAGGGGAGAGAATGGGGTGTCTGGGAAGTGCAAGACAACACGGGGAGAGCAGAGAACTAGCATCACATCAGAGAAGGGGCTGTGCACTCCCCACTCAGGGGAAAAGACTAGGTGAGATTTGTACCACGTCGCCTCATGGATTCTTTCCCCTTATGCGGAGTTCCTTCAGCCACCCCTGAAGTCAACGAACAGAGAGCAATGAACAGCTTCTAGGATCAGGCCCTAAAAAACCAGCATCACATCCCCATCTCTCCTTCTCTTACTGTCCCGTCCCCCCCACACACACACACATATCTTATTCCCTCGTCCCTGCTGCCATCAGCACGTTCGGCTCCTGCCACCAAGAAAAGCAATCGAGTTAAAATGAAGTAATCACTCTTCAAGGATAGTCATTTGCAGGAAAAATATAGGCCTCTGGGTGATTGCAAATGGTCTGGACTCCGAAACTGTCACTTCCATGCGAAGGATAAATGTTTTCAACTATAGGGTGCGTGATTATAGAGCTCCTGAAATGAAGTACAGCCACGCAGGAGCGGCCAGCCCGCTGCAGAGACGGGCTGGCACTGGCAACTGGTTAAGCGCTGGCCCCATTTGGGTTGCTGCTGACAACCCCTACCCCAAGCTCTACCAACAGAGCCGGGAGGGCCCTGGGCTTCTCTCCTGCAGGAGGTTCTGCGGGGTGGGAGGGGCAGCTGGCAGCCCCCGTCTGGGCACGAGGTCAACCTGCCATGCCAGGGAGCTCTGCAGGTGCACAGGCAGGGCTGGGGAAGCCCCCAGCGTAACATTTTCGGACTCCTCTCCGGGACCAGGGGTCGGAGGGTTTGAAAGGGAGGCAGGCCCAGGAGGCTGGATTATTGTGAACCCTCCTCTGTCAAGCTTCAGTTGAGCTGGGTTCAGAGTCAAACACCTGACCTCGGCCGTTTCAGACCCGAGTTCCCTCTGATCCACATCCCCAACGTGCCAGAGGGATGGGAGAACAGGGCTGCTCTGCGCCCACCTCCGCCATGGGCAAACAGGAGCCAGTCTGGGGTTGCAAAGGTGTTGGTGGCCACGTCTGGGGTCAGCGGCTGCCAAGAGAGAGGCCTGTGAGAGGAGGCTTTCTGAGCTGCCTCTCCTTGTCTGCCAGGCTCCTCCCCTTCACATCTGTCACCCAACAGCCTGGTGGTCCCAGGCAAGCTGGAGGTGTGAAGACTCCAAAGCTCACTCCCAACCTCTTCAGCCATCTACTCCTCCCCCTTAGACGCATTTCTAGAGCCTGCTGCAGATGCACACAAGACGGTTCTTCCCAAGAACGGGTTCCGGGCTGCCCTCTGGTGCAACCCACAAACAAGCAGCCTTCGCCTTGCCTCCAGTGGGGAAGGAGGCATAGGACTGGCAGAACTAAGAGAACTTCAGTCCTGGCACACAAGGACAGTGTCTCTCCAGAATCTCCCTCAGGCTCCCCAGGACAGGGATCCCTCCCACGGCTGTAGGGATCCCTCTGCCAGGAAGGAATTTCTGATGGGCAGTGGGGAACAAATACTTTCCGTCTTCTGTTTATTGATTTACATCACGCCTTTCACAGACGCCAAGGTGTACTGCAGAATTGCAAGCAAGGAGCAGGTGGGTTGCACTTCACCTCCCCAGAACCAGAATGCAGCTGCCTCTGGAACGGAAGGCAGCAGCTGTGTGCAGCCATGCACGCCAACACTTCAGGGCAGGAAGTGGAAATGAATGTTGCATCCAGGGAATCTAGCTAAGCGGAATACAACTCCCCAAACTGGGATCTGGCAAGCCCGTTGAGAGCTAACATCTCTCCTGTTTTAAAAGAGATCTTCAGTGACAGATCAGGGCCTCAGTTTTACCTCTCTCAGGCAGAACATGGTCCCTTGAGGTGCACAGCACCCCTAACACCATGGCAGGGCATTCTGACCCAGAGAGAACGCCACCTGCTGGATCACCCATTCCTTTTCCAGCAGCATCTTGCTCCCATCCAGAGACTGACTAGTATCAACCCAGCTCAGTTATTAGACACGTAGCCCCCGGCAGTGGGAGCCCAGGCATCACCCACTCTCCTCCCATGCCCTCCCTCTGAGTGTCCAGAGAGATGCCAGCTGTAGTACTGATCTGCTTAAAGAAAAATGACCTGAGAAATATCTTCCCTGGTAATTGTGTGGGAGGGGATTCATGCCAATTATCAGCTGACTTAGAAGAACCCCCATTTACTGCCAACAGAGTAAGTTCCCATTTTGCTCTCTCAAAAACACAAACAACCCTAACAGGTTATCAAGGAGATCCAGCCAGGCACCCGGGGCTTCATGTCAGTATCCCAGGAGGGGGCAGGGAACCACACACACATCTCCTGAGGGTACTGGTTTTGGGGGGGTGCAGCAGGTACCTCCCTGCAAAGGATCAGCAGCCATTTGAGGTTCATTATTATTAGAATAGCAAGTAGCGGCCCCGGCTGAGATCAGGGCTGAATTGTGCTGGTTGCTGAGACAGTTTAGACTCTACAGTTTACAGTCTCTGCAGGAGACAGGCAAAGAGAGTAATAAGATTTTATAGCCCGGGGAACTGAGACACAGAGAGAGACTAGGTGACTAGCCCAAGGTCCCACGGGGAGTCTGTGGCAGAGATAGGAATTAACCTCACAGCACCTG
Source organism: Chelonia mydas (assembly GCF_015237465.2). NCBI lineage: Eukaryota > Metazoa > Chordata > Testudines > Cheloniidae > Chelonia > Chelonia mydas. Next base: position 12,796,609 of record NC_051259.2, on the reverse strand, counting down.
AGCCACAAGCCCATCCTCCTTTGCTGGGAGAGCAGCCGCATTTGTGAGTTTCTGCTGGATTTAATGCTAGTTCGACAGCCCGCAGAGTGGAGTCCTGCACAGACTGCCTTCCCCTCACACCTTGGAGCATCCGCAAGGGAAAAGGGAGCACAATCTATACAGCCTACTCTGGTCTTGACCTCTCTCATGAGACTGCCAGCAAGGAGTCTTAGCCAGGGGGATGTTTGCACACTGATCAGAGGTCTGAGACCACCCAGCTCCTTTCACACCGGGCCACCAAACAGCATCAGAGGAGAACTCACAGAAAGGGGTTAGATGTAAGGTGGCAACCCAGATGTTCTGTAGCCCGTCACCAATCCCCTAAAACAGTCTGTCCACTTTTGCCATGTTCAGGTCTTTCCCGTCTTCTCCACCCCTTTCCTGTTCTTTCTTCTGCTCAGAAACCGGATGGAGGAAAATTCCAAATGTTTCCCAAGCCCTAAGAAGCTGGTTCACACTGAGATACCATTATGGGATCAGCCCCGCCAGGCGGAAATGCACAGCTCAAACAAAGGCATGCAGCTTGAGGGCAAATCTGGCAGACTCTCCCAGGAGAACAGGGGAAGGATTCTCCAGTGGTTAGAGCACAAATCTGCAACAGATGAGCTGTGAGTTCAAGGCCTTGCTCTTCCACTGACTCCTTGTGCCTGGCTGCTTACAGATGTTATTTTGAAACAAAAACATATCTACATTGTATAAATCCTAGTGTAGACACATGTATACTAGCAATAAAGTGCTTCTGCTGGTATAGCTCATGTCTCTCAGGGAACAGGTGCAAGCTCTGCCAGTAGAAGCAATTTTATGCCAGCATAAACTGGGTCTACACTAGGAAGCTTTGCTGGTATAGCTCTACCAGTGCAGTTATGCCAGCAAAACTTTTCTAGTGTAGATAAGGGGCATGTCTATGCGACAGTAGCCCAGCTACAGTGCTGCAGTGTAGCTGAAAGTCTACAGAAGGGGTTTTCTGTCAATCCATTTAACCCGAAAAGTGATAGCTAGGTTGATGGAAGAATTCTTCCGTCAACTTAGCCGTGTCTGCACTGGGGGTTAGGCTGGCCAAACTATGGCACTCAGAGTGTGCTATTTTTCACACGCTGAGTGACATAGCTAGGTTGATCTAATTTTTAAGTGTGGGCCAGGCCAAGGCTTTCGGCTCAGTGCCTCGGTTTCCCATATTTGAAATGGGGATAATGCGTGCTGTGAAGAGAAATGCACTGAAGATTGGGAGGTGGTAGGGTAAGGGGAACTGTGTGAGCACCTAAGATAGATAAAACGGAATTGGGAAGCCCAATAGCATGAGTCACTTAACACTGGACAAAACAGTAGGGAAATACACAGCCAGGGAAACCCTCCGCTGGCCCCTGGGCTGGACTGGGTGACCTCTCTTCCTTGATGCTGGGCAAACAACACAACAGACATCTCTTTCCAAGGCCCCAGGAGATGGCTCCCATTACCAGCTGCTCAGGTTGGCATCCTTTTCCCTTGCACTTGTCACCTAAGTACCAGGCCAGCAGGGGAGAGGGTTCGGTAGAGTGTAGCTCCAAAGCAGGGGGTCTTACACAGGCCCAGCTCCACAGGAACAAGTCCTTAGCAGCCATGGGATGCTGACTGGAGACCACAGCATTCGTCACTCCTCTGGGCCCTTTGGTCATAGGCAACACCAATTCCCTGGCCACATAGGTTCTAGAACATAGGGCTGGATCCATGTCTTCCTGACCCCAGCCAATTAGTAGGTGGCATATGCCCTGAAGCATGAGAACTGGTATCTAATGTAACTATTGAGGATCTCTTTTTAGCAGGTTTAGAATCAGGGGGTTCAGGCAAGTTTCTCCTGTTCTTAGACTCCCACGTGGATTTTCGTCTGCCAACAAGAACAGGGAGAGCATCGCTCTCTGAAATGGGGAAAGCACCTCACATGGGTTCCTTTAGAGTTGTACCAGCCAACTCATTTCAGGGCCCATGGCCACCCAAGTGCTTTGACTGTAGCATTTTCCCTGCGGCATCCCTTCACCCACCCTGCTATGAGACTCAAGGGCAGCCTGAACAGTAAGAGGATAAATCCATCCCTGGTGTAACTCTGCCAGGGCCAACAAAGGAACACCAAGGGTGAATTGGGCTCAGTGCATTTTAGAGGCTTCTTTGCAAACAGACACAGAAGTTTGTGGAGCAGCAGAGCTTGCCCCACACCGTCATCTCTCATTTCATTTACACGGTTACAACGGGTAGGCAGTGTTTGTTGCTTGGAAGCCTGATGAATAAAATGCATTGTCACCACTCCAGGGCCCTGCCGCCTATGCATTATGCTGGCCAGAGATTCTCATCTTGAAGGGACCGGAGAAGTCACCTCTCTCTTTCCCATCACAGCTCCTATGTGATCAAATACAAATGCTAGCCTGCACCCCAGAGTTGCCCACAACTTCACAGCGGCAGTAAGGATAGAACTCAGATCCTTTTGCTCTAAGAGCACAGGCTCCTGCCAGAACTAAAAGAGAATCTTCATTCGCTGTTAGCAGTACAGGGCATATGATGCACAGCTGAGCAATTCTGACTCCATCGTGGGGTAGTGGTACACATCCTAATCAGATAATTCAAAAATTTATAGTGGATAGACATATATTTGTGTGTGTGTACTAAATAATGAAAAATATACTACAATATCCCATGGTCATGATCCCAAACACTACAGCTTGCAATAATATTACTGTGGAGTTCTTTTATATGTATGATACATATCATGACCCTCATAACAGTAGCCATACAGGGCTGATGTATTACAAAGTTCTGTATATAGTTTCATAGGGTGAAGTTCTGGCCACACTGAAATCAGTGGGAAAAATTCTATTGATTTCAATGAGCCACAATTTTATTGATAGATTCTAAGGCCAGAATTGGCTATTACAATCATCTAGTCTGGCCCCCCTCCATGGCACAGGCCAGAGACTGTCGTCCAGTGACTCTGGTATTAAGTTCACATCTCATGACTGAGCTAGAGTACTTCTACAGAAAGGCTTCCAATCTGGATTTAAATACATATCATGGCTGTTTGAAAGTTGGCTTTCTGACTAAACAAACATTTTCACAGAAAGCATCATAAAAAAAGATTTCCGACAAACATTAAAAACAGTTTTCAGCAGGGCTTTTTTCCATGAAAAGTCAAAATTTCCCAGTGGAATAAACATCCATTTTCCAAGCAGTTCTGCTATATCCAGACTTTATCCTTCTCTAAAACCTCCCATCGGAGGATCTCCAAGGCCTTTACAAAGAACAATCTAATCTCACAATCCCACAGGGAAGTAGGCAGATGAATATTATCCCATTTTACAGGGAGAGAAACTGAGGCAGGGTGCAGCCTGCTTCACCGCCTGGAAACAAAGACTCCTGTCTCCTGGCCCCATACTTTAACCAGCAGACAGCCCTTCTACAGACCGGACAACAAGACTCACTCCCTGCTCCAGGAGGTTTAAAATCAGATATAATCACCTTTCCCTCTCTCTCAGCCAAGCTTCAGATGGTAAGCAGTAGCAATCATTGGCCACAGACCAATGCCAGCTCCATTAAAGAACATAGAGGGCAGCAAACTTTCAACCCATTTGAAGCTGAACTTTTTCAGCCTCCAATTTTGCCTGTTTCACGCATCTCCTGCAGAACAATTTCCTGTCCCTGAAGAACACCCCCCCCCCCCACACACACACACAGAGGGGGAGAGGAGCTGGGGTTTTATCCACCCCTCCCCATCCCAGCCCTGAGCACCACAAAATGACAGACTAATTCAGGTTCACTTTTGTCTCCTTTCCTGAGCTGATATATTGGCCATCCTCTTAGATTTTTATGGTAACTTTCCTCAGTCATCATAACATCTTGCAAAGCTGCAAGGAAATTATCCTGCTCAGTATCACTCTGTCGCCTGCATAGATTTAGAAGAATTTAAGCAATTTAAGTCCCATCATCTTTATCTTCTGCATTTTCCCCCTTTTTCCTTTATCCCAGGCTTTTTTTCTTTCTCTCTTTCTCTCTCTATTTTATTTTCTATTACGATGCCATCCAGATTTTTATCTCTAATAGGACTCAGCTATTTTCTCAAATCACCCGCCTTTTGCTAATGCCAAAAGTCCTTTTCCTTTTTAACAGACAAGATAGATTATCTCATCTGGCCACTCTCTTCCTTACTGTCCACGCACAAGTGGCCAGGAGCCCCTTTCAGTGCTGCACAGCCACAAGTAATCATGGCCATTAGATAAGTTATTGTAGCCTGAAAGGATTAAATTTCTCTTCTGCTTTCATGCCTCTAACTTCTGGAGCCTCCTGCATTCCTGTGCAAGGCAAAGAATGTGGGAAAGTCCCCAGGGGAAGGGCTGGAGAGTTTTTATTTAAATTCCATGGGCTGGATTTGCTAGCGCACTGCTCCAGTTTTATTCGGACAGAACTCCAGTGGAATCAATGGAGTTATACCCGTGGGAAACTGGAGGACTGCAGTAGGGAACTGGACCATACCACTGTAATCTTAATTCCCCACCTATGAGTTGTTTATAGAGAACTTTTGGATGCTCAATCTCCTGGCAACCAGGAAAGATGTGCCAAAATGATGCCCATATAAGTGGTTGTGGAATGGTACAGTAGTGCAGACAGCAGGTGGTCTTTTGTACTCTATTTTGTACTGGCACCAATTTCAAGGGGACAGTTTTGTATCTACAACTAACTGCAGCAGAGGCAGATTCGGCTGTGGGCATTGCCTTTACCTGTGAGGTTTTCCATGCTGCCTGGAGGAATTAGAAGCCCAATTTCCCATGGAATTAATGGGAGTTGTACATTTTGTAAAATCTCAGCCTGAATGTCAGACTGTTTGGCTGCCCCTGCAGACCAGTTTGACACCCCTAGAGGGACCAATTCACCGCTTCACTGCACCTTGCATTGCAGTCATTTACACCAGCGCAAAGGGAACACAAAGGGGTGTAAGATCAGAACTGTAACACATTACACCGACTGCAGTGGTGGATGTGTGGCTAAAACCAGAATCTGCTACTCTGTAACTCAGAACTTCTCGCTGCACAGATGGGCAGCGGCTTAACTCAGGGTGATTTGAAACTCGTGTAGTTAAACCAATGCAAAAAGCCACACAGGCACTGATTTCAGTTTAAACCAGGTTTTATTTCTTGTAACAAGGTGGCTCACTCCTTAATAGCTGGAGGGTTCTGGGGCTGGCCAACCATGATTGCTAACAGAGGTATACCTGTGTGAGAGCAGTAGGTAGCTGCAGTGAGGGGCAGATACTGAGGAGCAGAAGCCTGAGAAGCTGCAGCTGGTTTGAAGAATCAACAGCTGCAGGGAGCAAGGATGGCTCTTACAGAGACCTTGACATGTGCCCCCAGCTCTGGGAAAGGGGGCTGGGAGGGACCCCCCCACACACACACACACTAATGGGAGAGAGACACTGAACTGTGGGTTGGGACCTGGATGGCCGGTATATATCTGAGGACTGAATATAGTAGACCTCAGGTGGGGAAATGCTTTAGCTTCCTTTGGACTGTGTTGAGTTTGTTTGAGGCGCTCTGAAGAAGAGGAAAGCAGGGGGCTAGAGGGGGACCCTTGGCCAGGAGGGGCGCTCAGGTGGACACTGACCCTGCTACAGTTTGGGTTTAGCTTAGGTCAGTTGGGAACAGGTTCAAGCTAAAACCAAACGAAGCCATTGGTGAACCAAAATGAAAGTGTCCACAAAGCGTTTTGTAACCCTGTAAATAAACTGGTGCAGATTTGTGTGTGGACAGGCCTCGGTTCATAAATCCAAAAGGAAGCAGGTGGGGGGAAGGGGGGCTCAGCAGAGCAGGATGATTTTCGCCATACTTGAAATGTCTTTCACTTCCCAGGTCAGCTAGCCGTGCCTCGTTCACAGGTATGCTGCTGGAGGCAGCTCCTGAGAGGAAAGGGATATTTAGATTGTAAATTCTTCAGGGCAGGGACTGTCTGCTAATCTCTGTTTGTGCAGGGCCTAACACCCTCTTTTAGGTGGCTCTGACTCACTACTGTCCTGAACGTGATTAATAAGGTCACACATCCTCCTGTGTATGTAACTATGGTGCCTTCGAGCAGCTGGAGACTTCGCTAAAGGTGCTGCTCCTTTAGCTTGAGTGATAGTGTAACACCAACAGACCCCGGTCGTTGGCAGGCAGGATTGAACCTGGGACCTCAGCAGATAGAGATAGAGATGAGCCTCTATCGCATGAGCTAAAAGCCAACTGGCTCTTAGCTACGGCTGTAGAGTTGACTCATTTAACTCTCTCTAAGCGGCCTCGGTGCCACTAGCCGGGACAGAACACCCCACCTGGGAGATGTGTGGGTTACAGTAGCAGCCCGTGGTTTTAGAGCCCCAAGATTTCTAGCCCCAGTATGATGGTATCCATGGCTACAGATCTGGGGCCTCCGTGCCTACAATGTGCCGTTCCCCTTGCTACAGTGACTCATTCCAAGAGCAGGGCGGCCGCGAGCTCCTTCGCCAGGGCTTCCCCGTTGCAGGGGAGCAAGGTGAGGGGTATAGCGTGCATTCGCCTTCTAAACATCCCGTCTGCCATGTCTTATTAATCACTAATTGTTACCACACCCAGGCAGCTACTCTGCCAGCAGCAGGAGCTCTCCTACTGCAAGCTGGAGACAGAGCCCCCTTTTAAAGCCATGTGTTAGGCAGAGCATGATTCCTCAGGTGATAACAGGACAGTTTCTGATGTGCAGAGGCAGATAATAAAAAAAAAACAAGGCTGGTGACTAACCCAAGAGATGCTTGACATGATACATACCAGGCTTTTACCTCACACTCGGTCCAAGATCTAAATCAAGATTCCATGATGCAGAGCTCGCCGCTCATCAATTGCAATACGAGTCAAGGCTTTGAAAATGACAAGAAACTCTCCAAGGCAGAAGCTGAGATTTAAAAGTAAAAAAAGCAACGCTCTGGGATGTTATTAGGGCACTTCAAATATATGCTGGATGTATTTAAAGAGGACAGGAGCTCAGGAAATGACTAATGGTGGGTAATTCAGTGAAAGAGAGTCTATATTCCTAGCAGGACAAATGTTCTCTTTCACAGGCAAGGCGGCATTATTTTAGCTCTGCTTAATGCTGTCAGACCCTCATCCTGCTCTAGCGATACCTGCTCCCAGCTCCTACCCTGATGGAAATAGGCGAGGGCAGTTAATAGCAGAGGTTCTCAAAGCGTCTCCATCCCCGAGCTGATTAAACGAGCACAAGTTAAAGCCACAGATCCCAGTAGTGTGGCATGGCAGAGGACCTTAACAATCCCAGGTAGGTCTGTCTGTCACTGAGTCCAGCCGGCACAATGTCCACTCATAACCGATATGCCAGCTTTTAATTCCCATTTTCCAGTAAAAGAGGGCTAAGGGCCTGGTTTTAAAGGTATTTAGGTGCTTAACTCATCTAACTGCCTAAATATCTTTAAAGCTCTGGCTCTAAGGACTCTACATTATTACAAGTGGTGGGGGTCTTAGTTTAGCGTCTCATCCAAAAGATGACACCCCCAACACGCCCTCTCAGTGAGTAAACGCTGCCACCTCCTAAGTCCCCACGGCCAGGTCCAGCAACATCCTGGTTATTCTTTATTATTAATAATCATGTTTATTGCGGTTGTGCCTAGGGGTCAATCAGGAATGGGGTCCCATGGTGCGAGGCCCTGCACTTGCATAGAATAACAGCATCCCTGGCAGGCCCTTCTCACTCAGCTATAACACAACCTCCAGGGTAGTGCAGCCAACCAGTTAGCGAGCCGCATCATCATCATCACCTCCAGAAACAGAGAGAGATTCCTGGAGCTAAATCGAGGCCTCCAACCAAACCCACCTCCCCCCAGGCTCATGCTGAAATACACCCCTGAGCCCTCCTGGTTTGGGCTTCAGGAACATGGCTGGCACCTACACGATGAAGGGGGTGGCTTGATGAAGGGGGAGTCTTTTAACGAGCATTAGTAATAACGGATGGGCAGGGACAGGGCTGTTTTCCCCTCCTCAGGCAACAGAGAGGCAGCTTATTTAACACACCCCAGGATGGGGTAGGGCTGATGCTCCTGGAGGTCAGACTCTGCCGCTCAGCTTCTCAGTGCTTGGTCGCACTAGATCAACCAGAGCAAGCCCAGGGCCCAATTCTGCAGCCCCTGGCACAGGACATCTCATGGAGGGCACTAGGGCTACTTGTGGAAGGGAGGGCTACACAGGCTGGGAAACGTTCACAGAGTCCAGCCAGAGCAGAGCGATTGAATCAGTTCCTCTCGCTAGCGACACTTCCTCGCTCCAGGCAGGCTGGCTGCTGTGGCCCCGGGGTGGGGCAGCTGGGCACTCTGCCACAATGGGAGCTCTGCGCAAGTTGCCAAAGGGAAGGTTTTTCTGAGAGCCCTCATGAGGCGTGGCACACAGGGAAAACACACACTACGTGCTGTAGGGCAGGACCTCTCCACTCCTCCATCCTAGTGAAGATCATTCCCTGCCCCTGGGCAGGACAGAACACCTCCCTTAGCCCGGATTTCTGCTATTACATTTTCCCTTTTTCTCTTCTTTATGGAGGCAGCCTGACATATTTCCCCTCCAAATAACAACAAAAGATTTTTCAATTTGGGGGCGCGGGGGGGGGGGGATGTTTTGTTTCTAACAGCTTGGGGGGGTGGGGGGATCTTAAATATGTCAGGAACATCAGGTCTTGTCCTCCCTGTTTTTGCTGAATAGCTCTTTGGAGGACACAGCTGTGGTCTGGGAATCTTCCCAATTCTTTTAACCTGGGGGCGGGAGATCAATTCTTTTAGCAAAAGGAGTTTTATTCCTACTGTTAAACAGGTGTTTGAGTTAAATAGATGCACACAAAAACAAACACCTTTTTAAACAGGCTGAATGCAAACTGCTTCCTCTCCAGAGTGAGCAGATTTCACGCACACCCGTGGTTTCCTGTAGTTTCCAACTGGCCATAGAATCTTCCAGGAAAAAGGAGGTAGACAAGACCTGAATCTCTAATGTAGAACAAGCGGGGGAGGGGGGGGGGGAAATCACAAGACAGTTAAAATCCCTTCTCAGTTCTTCTTCAGCCAGTATAAGGAAGCAACAAAGGAGAATAATCCATTATTTGTTTGTCCTTTGCAGGTCACCTTTTCAAGATATAGACAGCTCCTCTTTCCCCCAGTGGGATCATTCCTTGTGTTGCTGGGCAGCTTCATTGTATTGGCCAAGATGCCAAATTCAGCTGATACTTTGCTTTGCTTCATGTTAAACTCAATATATAAATGCTGCTTCATATTCCGTCTGCTAGGGCTTGATACGGGATATTAAACAACGAGCAATTGTGGCAGAGAATGAAGAGGGAGATGAAAGCCTGTGTCACATTCGGTGGCTTTTTGATGAGCCCAGCTGGGAGAAGGGAAAGACACCCGAAGTGAGGCACTTTAGGAGTTTGGTGCTTGGGCCAAATTGTAAAAAGGCCCCGTCCAAGTCCGCCCATCGACACCATGGACCCTTCTGCCCTGTGCACACAGCTGCAGAGCCAGGTACATGCAGACCCCCTCAGCTACATGGTGACCACCGTCATGCCCTCTGCACCGGGCACTCCTGCGGATCTGCACTGACACTGGTGCACTTCTCATCCATGGGGCAGCTCTATCCATTCCAACACTGGAAGGCTCGAGCCGTTGGTGCAAAACGCTTGTCCATTTCCACCCTCTCTGCACAGGACCTGGTTTGCCTGCTCCCCTTCCAAGCTGCATTGCAGCCACGTTTTTTCTTTTCTGAACGTGGGACGCTAGCTGCCTATTCATGTGGTATGCAAGCCCTCCCCCCGCCGCCTCATCCAAAGCTCACTGGGACTTCCCATGGCTTTGACTCAAGCCCTGAGAGCCCCCACGCATCGCTCTGCTCCTGCATTTCAGTCCTGAGCTCTAACATATTTGCCATTCCATTGGGCCTCCCCTGCAGAGATTGCCGCTATGGGCCACTCGGCGTTACTGACGATGATCCAGCAGACAGGAGAACCAGGCCACTGCTGATAAAGGACATGCTCCCTCTATGTGGGCGTAGTGTTGGTGAACGGTGCTGGACTGAAAATTCCAAAGAGGGAACGTCTCCAGGACCGATCTCCTTTAAACCGCTGTCCATCTGGAATAGCTCTGCCGAAGCTGGGAGTTACTCCACATTGACACTGATGTGAGAGCAGAACCAGCAGTAACGGATGTAGTGGGGGGCAGCCGCAGGGCACTGTTTGGCCAGTGTACCTCCCCCCTCCTGACCTGGAGGTGAGGGGAATTCAAGGTCCACTCACACCTTGACCTGTCTCCTGAGGCTGCCAAGAAAGGAACCCAGACCCAATGGCTCTTGTTTACAAACACCTGTCCACGACCAGTCTCCTGAGCCAGAGCCTGCTCAGATTGTAAGGGACTGTCTTTGTGCTGTGTGCAGTGCCTAGCGCAATGAGGTCCTGGCCCAGGACTAGGGCTCCTAGGAGCTACGGTCACACTAATAACAATGAACTTGATGGGCTAAAATTAATCTCTACTGTAAAACCAGAGCGGCCCCAGGGAGAATCTAGCCCAGTGCTTGCAAAGGGAGCCCGGCTGCGCAGTCAGTCTGATGTTTGCTAGTGCTTGCCGAAAGCACAATGACAGGGGAAAAGGGGAAGGAAACAAACCACAGGATTTTGTAAAGTCTCTTTGGTGATTTTTAATACCATAAGCTCTGAAATAATCTATTGATTTAAAAAGCATTTCCTCCCTGCTTTCTTCTGAGTAATTTCTGGTTTTGTTCTGCCATAAAACATTTGTTCCATAAAAGCCCTAAAATCTTCTTGGGATGGCTTTTAATCTCAACTGCAAACTGCCAGGCAATGGATGCCAGCTTGCACACAATGGCCAGTTGTACAGGACACACGGGGGTGTAGGGCTGCAGAGCAGAGACCAGAATCCAGGTCCAGATCCTCAGCTGGGGTAAATCAGTGGAGCCGCATTGACTTCAGTGGAGCTGTATCAGTTTACACCAGCTCAGAATCCAGCCCTGAGTGTGTAGAGCTGTGGATCAAAGTGCAGGTGGCATTTAGAGAGGGCCAGCTGTGCCCATTCTCTCTGGGTATGTCTTCACTGCAGAACTAGGCTAACCCAGGCACCGACTGCCTAGGCTAACTGGGTGTGAGCTGTGCAGCCACACCACAAAGCCCTGCCTGAGAGACTGGGTCATCACTGGTGCTGCGCCCCCCAGCGTGGGTCACTAGGGCTCCAGGGGGCATATCTCACAGTTCTCTGAGCTGCCGTGAGCTGAGCTGCTCTGGGATCCTTTCCCAAGGCATTGTGGGAGAACTTGTCTATCCATCAGGGCACATGGGGGAATTGTGGGAAAGCGCTGGAGGACTATCAGCAGAGTGGTTTAGCCTGGGTCCACACTGCAAAGCAGGTGGGTTACCCGCCTGTGTGAAACCCAGGCTTCAACCTATAGCCCAGGATGGGCCAGCTAGCCTGGGCTGAAAGCACCATCACACTAGGGCCAGGGGGGATGGGGGGTTAATGAGAGGGGCATTATGGGGCAACGCCTAAGCATAAGTCCAGCTTACTTCTGCAGTGGAGACAGACCCATGCCCATTTCACTACAAAACCGCCACACTCACTCAGTAAACCAGGGCTGAGATTTTCAAAGGGCTCTGGAGAGCTGGGTACCCAACTTCTGTTCCAAATGAGTCTCTTGTAAAACCAGACTGCTTCCTGACCCACCCAGCGTCTTTTGACAAATGAACACGAACAACAACTTTGCCTCACGAGGGGCCCTGAAGCATGTGGGCAGAGTGAAGTAAGGATGGGACTGGAGTTGAAGCACTGGACAGGGACTCAGGAGATCAGGGTTATATTTCTGGCTCTACCACAACCTCCCTGTGTGAGCTTGGCTTAGTCACTCTGCCCCTCTATGCCTCGGTTTCCCCATTTGTAACTGAGATGATGCTCCCTCTTCCTCCAGGGATGCTGTGGGGATGAATCCATTAATGGTTATGGGGTACTTGAATAGCATGATGATGGGGCAAGAAGTCCCTAGGCAGGCAATGGATAACAGCACATCTGGAATTGCTGTCTCCCAACCAGATTATTTCCATGGTGTAACTGCAGAATGAGGCTTCCTTTCATCATCTTGCTGGCAGAGAATCAGAATTCATCAATTCTCAGTTTGCTGTTTAAAAAGAAAGTGAAATGACAGTGAAACAATTCAAAGCTGAGAAATCCGAGGGGGCTCAGAAAGCGCAGACAGAATTCCTCCGGAGTGCTTATAAAACTAACCCAACCGTCGTCGTTTGAAAGACTCTTGTGAAAGATCTGCTCTGTTTGTGAGCATGGTACCAACATGGGGGGTGTCTTTCAGGTAAAGCAGCTTGAATTCAATAGACGTTATGGGCTTGCCGGGTCCCTTTAGCGGCGACATTAAATGAGTATTCGGTGATAAACCACGGATGGTGGCATGTTGTTCTTTAAGGACAATGTGGCTTTTCATTTTAAAATTCCGGCATGTCGAATAAAAAGCAAATGAACTGATCTCGACGGCGCCTCCCACGTTCAGCGAGATGGAGATTAGCCACCTCCATTGTTTTCAGATGAACACAGCCCCGGCGCAGAGACAGCAGCAGCTTCATTGTGTCTTTAGAGGCCCTCTGGCCTCTGCTGTGCAGCACCTGGCCTCTCACAGCTACCATTAAAACTCGGGAGTTGTGGCGGGGGAAACAAACAGAAATGGATTAACTGTGCCCCCTCGAAGCTCGTATTGCAACAGCACCTAGGAGCCCTAGTCTGGGACCAGGCTCCATGGACAGTCCCTGCCCCAAGGTGCTTACAGTCTCTCCCGCACACCCCATGATGAGCCTATGGTCTTCTGCTTGGAGCCTGGTTCTCATTAACACTAAGGCCCTAAAGTAGGCTTAAGGTGTGTTCATCCCTTACACCTCCTTTACGGCTCCTGTATGCTGACCAAGAGGAGTACAGGGGCCTGAGTGCCAATGAGAATCAGCCCCCTGCAGGTTTACATGCAAATAGCCTGTTTCATCAGTAGGGATCTGCGAGCACAGGCACCCAACCCAGGGCAGGATTTTACTCAAAGGGTCCAAGTTACCCCAGTGACACCCCATGGAAGACAGTGGGATTGTGTGGGGTGACAGTCAGTGCAGATTGACTCACTTACTAAAGTTTAAGGCCAGAAGGGACCTTAGATCCTCTAGTCTGACCTCCTGTACAGCACAGGCCATTCCATTTCACCCAGCTACTCCTTCCCTGGCAGACTGTGCCACAAGCAGAGAACAGGACACAGTGAGGCCGGGGCTACGCCAGAAAATTAAGTCAGCCTAACTCTGTAGCTCGGGGGGTGAAAAATCCACACCCCCAAGTGGCATTGTTGAGCCAACCTCACCCCCGTATAGGCAGTGCTAGGTTGATGGAAGAATTCTCCGGTCGGCCTAGCTGCCTCCTCTCGGGGAGGTGGATTATGGGAAATCCCCTCCATTGGCGTCGGCAGGGTCTGCACTGCCGCTGTGCTACCGTAGCCTTTCAAGGGCACACAAGTGCCTGAGGTGCCAGCAACGGCTGGAAATCGCTTCAGTGAGTTTTCTTACGAAAACAGCGACTCTTCATGATTACTAGAGTCATGCCCAGAGACCTCAATCGGGATCACAGCAGGGGCTGGGCAGACACAGGGAGCCTGTCCCAGGGAGCTTACAACCCCAGCTGGAGGGAGGTTCTTGCCCCAGGCTGCCACGGAATCAGACTGCCGCTGAGCGCTCCAGAGAGCTCTGCCTGGTGCGTTAGAGCCCCAAGGTAACGTGTTCGGGGGGGGCTGGGGCACATTCAGGGTCCCAGCCCCTGTGTGCTCGTCCTGCAGCGTGCAGTCCTCTCTACCAGCACAATATAGTGAGCTGCAGCCCACAACCCCAGTCCAGCCCTCTGCCTGGAAGAGCTTGAGAGTGAGTCAGCTTCAGACTCACACACCGTTGGACCCGTGCCCCGTTCTGACAAAGGGGTCAGGGTTACAGAGCCATCCTTTGGGGGACTCAGAACAAGCCACCGGGCCAGGGCAAGGCAGAGGAGGCATCTACAGATGCGAGGAAGCTGGGCTCTGGTCCCCCCTCACTGCAGCCCCGAGACACCTAATAGGGCCACTCTGCACCAGCACTGACCCAGGGCTCGAATTTCCATAGACGAGCATTCACTGCTGGCAAAAGCTCTGAGAACCCCCAGTGCAAGCAGCCCCCAGCCAGCGTTCCTCAGCCCTGCCCTGGAGGGAGAGCTCGGGCTCCTGGGCTCAGTCTTCGGCCTCCTTGTTTTGACTGCAAACAAGGGGACCAATTAGCTGCAGCAGGTGCTTTTGTGAAACAGACCTGCCCACTTGGCGTTGAGCTGAGACCCACCAACTCACTTCACAGAAGCCACCGAGCAGCCATCAGACAGTAACAACCCCCACCCCCGCAGGGGCAGCTTCAAACCAGAACCCTAAAGGCAAGAGACACCACACAATTCCAAACCGTCCTTCAGGGCCTCATTCTGCTCTTGATTAGACAAGCCCAAAGCTCCCCTCAGAGCAGCACATTCTCTGATCTCACATTAGTGCCCGCGCTGCAGGAGATGCTGTTAGTGCATGGGTGTGGTTTACCTGCTTTCCGGCCACGGCTAGAAAGACAGCCCGGCTGCACTATGAAACTCCGCCGGGGAAGGGAAATTCTTCAGGGCAAAAGCCGCATGCTTTGCCTCAATGCCTTCCTCATTATTTCGAAATTGAACAGACACACCTCAGTTCACTCCAATGAAAAGAAAAGGAGATTCATTAGTATTAGCTTTCATTAAAAATGTGTTGCTCCTGTAAGCAGTTAATTACTAATTATGTACTAACTTGATTAAGTGGTCCTAGAATTGGAGGCTTCTGAACAAATTCGAGGTTCTAGTAAATTTCTGGGATCAGGATCACTTAGTCACTGGGTTAAATTAATCGCTGAGGTAAATCTACCCAAGTCAATGGATTTACAACAGGATTACTTTGGCCCTGTCTGTCTTTGAAGACTTAAAAATAATCTAAGGTACAAATCGGGCTTTTACTTACCCTTCTGCAGCCCAAATTGTTTCCTTGTGCCCCCATCTGTCTTTAATCATTTATTGTCTCTTGTCTTACACTCAGACTGTAAGCTCTTCGGGGCAGGGACTGTTTTTGTCTTTTTGTGTTTGTACTGCACCTAGCTCAATGGGGTTCTGGCTCATGACTAGGGGCCCTAGATTAGTGGTTCTCAAAGCCGGTCTGCCGCTTGTTCAGGGAAAGCCCCTGGCGGGCCGGATCGGTTTGTTTACCTGCCACGTCTGCAGGTTCGGCCGATCGCGGCTCCCACTGGCCGCGGTTCGCCGCTCCAGGTCAATGGGGGCTGCGGGAAGGTTCCCGACTACTAGCAAAATGCCTAAGTTTGCTGCTCCAGACTCTGATCTCACACTAATCAGAAACAATCCTACCCAAGTCAGCAGAACTTCACTAGGTAAGTGAGTGAGAGTCAGGCCTAATGAATTTGCATGGGTGTAATGCAGTGCAGGATACGGCCCCGGGCGTGATTCCTATAGCTACAGAAGCTGTCTGTTAAAAGTTAGGGGAAACTCCAGGGAAAGTCTGGGGATTCATGCAAGTCTGCTAATGAAAACCAGCAGGGAACAGGCATGTGTCCCAGGCCCAAGTTCAAATGTGAACTCTGACTTCTCCAGAGTTCAGCTGAGGGTACTTTGGATCTGGGCTTTGGGTTTAGCTCACAACAGAGATTACTGCAAAGTTCTGATCCAGAAGCCCAATGCTTAGAATTGCCGGTCATTGCCATTGGCTTAAAACAAGCTACTGATTGAATCTAGATGCCATCTGTCCTTGCACCCACTGCATTCCGTAAGTCAGTAACATCCAGCTGATCAGAGCAGTGGGGAGATGGACAGTCTTAGCACCTCTTCCTCTCCCTCCATCCCTGCCCCCACAGGCTGATTCTACACGGGCCCCCCAGCCTCTAAGACAAGGACATACCCAACGGGGTTCTAGAGAAGCCACTGTCCCATCATTTCCAGGGGAGAATGAGCAAACACCGTGCTGTGCATGAAAGGGAAGGAATCTAGCGCCGGTCTGAGCAGGAATAGCAGAAAAGCCATGCAAGCTTCCCCTGGAGAAAGAGCTCTAACAGTCTAGCTTATTCACTGCAAATCTGCCACATCCCCTTCTACTCCAGCCCTGCCTGCCCATGCCCCCAACTCTGCCAATAAATTGCTAGCCAGCCAAGGCAGAACTCCCCTGGTATTGTGTCCACACATCCCATCAGAAAAAAAAAAAAAGCCATGTGTAACAGGCATGCAGAGATAGGTTTGGACAGGCATCGGGGTACCAGGAAATGTGGTGCTAGGTCTAGCAAGCAGCCTCTGGGTGCTTCAGAATTTTTACCGTTTGAACGCTGCAGTGTTGTTCTAGCCATTTTGGCCCCAGGCAATTAGAGAGACAAGGTGGGTGAGGGAATATCTTTTATTGGACCAACTTCTGGTGGTGAGAGAGACAAGCTTTCGAGCTACACAGAACTCTTTGTCAGGTCTGTGAAACGTACTCCCAGTGTCACAGCTAAATTATAGGTGGACCAGACTGTTTAGCGTAAGTAGTTCATATATATTCTAAGAGCAAGTCTACCCCACAGACTTTTGCTGACGCAAGTTACATCGGCATCAAGCTGCTGCAGTTAGTGTATCACTTGTCTGCGTGGATACTTGGCTCCTTGTGGTGGCACTGTGCGTACCACCCAGGAGTACTTGTGCACCACGGGTAAGTATCCCAGCATGCAACATGCCACCATCCAGCAATGCATGGTGGGGCAGAAATGAGCTGCGGAGGGATGACTGGGACTGCAGGGTCAATTTCCCACCATGCAATTTTCTCCATCCCATAATGCCCATCTCCATCCCATAATTTTTGCATCTATTTTGAAAATCCCACAAACTTGCACGGCAATCCTAGCTGTCCGCCATCTCTGGCAGATGCATGCAGCCTGCACGGCTCTGCACAACTGTCACGAGTGTTGCAAACACAGGACACATGATCCTGCAGTACTGGCAGAGCTGCAAGAAGAGCCGAGGGGAACATGATTGATTTCCTGGTGGGCGCACTGCGGTGGGTCATAGTGAGAACGAATTCATGGTTGCAGGTGGCGTTCACAGAGCAGCTGCAAACATGGAGTGCTGCTTCTGGGTCTGAGAAATGACCATGGACTGGTGCAATCGTATTGTAATGCAGGCTTGGGACAGGGCTGAAAGTAACTTCAAGGATTTTCAAGGGCGTCCGGGGTCCTGGGCCCCTGTAAGGCGCGCAGCCTTGGGCGGAAGGGGCGGGGCTGGGGTCAGACTCCCGCAGCCAGCCCTTCAGCGCTGCCCAGCCTGCGCCGCCCAGAGCTTCAGCGGCAATTTAAAGGGCCCGGGTGATTTTAGCTGATCTCAGTCCTGAGGGTAAGAGAGGCAAAGAGATCACAGCTGATGCTGGTGTCCCAAAGCCACCCGGGCCCATATGCCACTAGCCTGTTTACTGAAACGATGCCTGCCGAAGGTACTGCTGCCTGGCGTGGGAAAGCATCCTCCTGCAGAGGGAGAAATAAGGCTGCCATCCCCAGAAACCTTTGGGAGAGGACTGCGGAGTAGCTCTATGCCACTTTCATCGAGATCTCTCAGGAGGATTCAAGGGGCATCCCTGTGCACATAAACAAACTACTCAGCAAGGTGCCCTATACCCACCTAACTACAGGGAAAGAAAGGCAGATAACAACGCTACCTCTCTTTGTTGTATCGCTGCCTCTTTCTGCAGAAGTAACTCAATGAAAAGTCGATAGCTGGGTCCTGCTAAGTTGGCGGCACCATCATTGTATTGGGAAATACATTGACACACTTACTTGATGTTCCTTCCCCTGCACTGGGCTCACCCATGCTCGCCTGCCGGGACTGGAGTCTCAGACAGCTCCTGGCTCGTGGCATAGCTGGACCCTCTGGGTGCATACTTCCCATTCTCCTCCTTGGTGTTCACGCTGCGGGCCTGCGACTCAGGCTCCTCGGGAGTATTGATAGTGGTGTGCGGGGGAGCCTCGGCCAAGTACTGCATGCAGCTCTTTGTAAAAGCGGCAGGGCTGCAGCTTGGCACTGTTGGCCTCCTTGGAATTCTGGCATGCCTGCCGCAAGGCCTTCGCTTTCACACGGTGCTGATTCTGATCCCAACATATCCCTTGTCTAGCATCTCCCACACAATCTGCTCATAGATGCCTGGGTCGAAGCTGTACCTGGACATCCTCTTCTCCCCACAGGCCCAGGAGATCCAATATCTCCTGCAGGCCAGAACACATGTAGCCAGCATGGTCAGCCAAGCAGTTGCACACAACAGTGGAGAGATACTAATGTGCTTGCCCAGCTGGGAAATCGGGAAGAGATTTCAAAAATTCTCAGGGTTTCAAAAAGTGGGAAGTGGTTCCTGGTTTTCGTGACCCCTGGGCAGTGGAGTTCACAATTGTGACCAGAGCAGGGCAGCTGCTGGAGGACTGTTAGGGTCAGCGTGGGTTATGCAGTGTCTGCATTCATGCTGCGTCAACCTCAGCTCATCGACCATGGCTCAACACCTCTTGGGGAGGGGGTGTTGCTATGGCAGCGCAATGGAGAGCTTACATTGGTGGGAGACAAATGGAAGTGTAGACACATGCACAACTAGGCAGCTTATGTCAACCTCACTTGGTAGCGTGGACCAAGCCTAAGAGACCATTCAAGGTGAAGTGGCCTGTTAATGCTTCTGCAGTCATAGGACAAAAGAAAGGGCATTTAAGTGGGTTATGGATTGTTGCAATATGCACAAATCTAGCATCTTTATTAAGACCATGATGTTTAATGTCTAGCAAAGTTATGAATTTAAGCTCCCAGGCTCATCCTTTGAAGGCGTTGTGCAGGTTTCCTTTGAGAACGAGGACGGAGAAGTCAGATACAGAGTGAGAGTGTTTGATGGATGGAGGGAGGCTGGTGAAATGGTGGTGGAACAGTTGTCTGGCCTGAGGATGAAGATATCACTGATGTATCTCACAGAGATCATTGGTTTCATGTTGCATTTGTCCGAAAATTCTTCCTCACAGTGGGCCATGAAAAGGTTGGCAAACTGGGGAGCCGTACTAGTAGCCATGACTGTTCCCATGGTTTGGGCAAAGCGGTGTTGAATGTACAATTGTTGTGGCTGAGGATGAAATGAATGAGTTTGGCGATGCATTCAGGATGGATATCTGGGTGTTGTCTATTGTCGTGTAGATACTTGAGGCAGATGGTGATGCTGTCACTGTGAGGGATGTGGGTATAGAGGGAGGTGACCCTACTTTCTTGAACAGTCACTGTGCAGATCCCTAACATGTAAATGCACATTTTAAAAGGGTCTTTGTCCCTCTTAGGCCCAGCCTCTCTCTGCCCCATAAGCCAGCCCCCTGCCACCATCCTGACATCCACTCATCCTCTGCAGCAAGACAAGCAACCCAACTCCTCAGCAGCCACTGCGTGGGCGGACTCATGCTCCAGCCTTGGCTAACAGAGCAGGGTCTTTGGGTTCAGGCAGTCGAGTTTCTTGTGTTTAGAGCCGAATGTGCTGGGTTCAATCCCAGCTACCAACCACCCACCCAGAGCCATGGTGCTAACACTAGCGGGGCCCATGAATGGCCATCACCCAACCCCTAAACTCTGCTCAGTCGCATCACTGCCACCTAAAACCCGGGCTCTGTTTTTGCCATGCTTGTCCAGTCACCCCACCCCGTCAGCTCAGGGTCTCTCTCAATTAACCCAGTAGCCGGATGCCATCTCCTGGGGCTTAGCGGTAGCAAAGACATGTCAGACTGCCCACCTATCACTTTCCTTTTAGAGCTGGAGGACAAGAAGGCGGGCACCAGAAGATGAGGATTTTAAAACAAAGTTTAAGGGAGTTGGAGTGTCCCTCCCACCTACCCACGGCTAGTCTCCTTATTTGGGGCCGCTTCACCCATTTGCCTGCGCAGTAAGCGTACCGGTCTGGGAGGGTGTCTGAGCTTTGAGATATTACTGCCATCTAGAGGAAGAAGAGCAGAATCACACCAGCATGCCTAGCTGAGCCGCATCAGCTGAGGCACCGTGCAGTCCACCCTGAAAAGGAGTTTCATCCAAACTTTTGCCATGGAGCTATGAACAGGCCTCATGGTTTGTTCGGGGTCAGCTTCTGGCCTTCGGTAATAAGGGCTGTGATCAGAAATAGCACGAGCCAGATACAAACAGAGGGAAAGAGAACGCCACATATATTGGGAGGAGAAAACAGGATGGGAGGAGCGGTTTCACAAGAGAGAACAGCTGACTCACCAAATCAGAAACAAGAAGCAATATAGAACGGATACCGCTGACAAAAGGGAGGTAGGCAGGCAGCAGAGTCGAGTGGTTAGACAGGGAGTGGAGAAAACAAGATGCCTGGGTTCTATTCCCAGCTCTATCATCAGCCTATTGGGTGACCTTAAGCAGGTCATTGCCTCTCTGCGCCTCAGTTTACCCCCTCTGCAAAATGGGGATAACGATACTTACATTTGCAAAGTGCTTTCGGCTCCTGGGACATTCCAGAAGACTGGAAGAAAGCTAATGTTGTGCCAGTTTTTAAGAAGGGTAAACAGGATGACCCATATAGGCCTGTCAGTCTGACATCAGCCCCAGGCCAGGTAATAGAGTGGCTGACATGGGACATGATTCATAAAGAATTAAAGGAGAGTGATGTAAATGCAAATCAACAGGGATTTATGGAAAATTAATCCTGTTACTCTAACTTGATTTTTTTTTATGAAATTACCTTTATCAACCCAATTTGTGATATTGTTGATGTAATGGACTTAGATGTTTGTAAGGCATTTCACTTGGTACTGCACGACATTTTGATTAAAAAACTAGAATGGTATCAAATTAACCTGGCACATATTAAATGGATTAAAAACTGGCTAACTGATAGGTCTCCAAATATAATTGTAAACAGGGAATCACCAAGTGAGTGTTTTCATGGGGTCCTGCAGGGATAAGTTCTTGGCCCTATGTTGTTTAATATTTTCATCAATGACCTGGAAGCAAACCAAGTCACTGGTAAAGTTGGCAGGTGACATAAAAATTGGGGGAGTGGTAAATAATGAAAGCGACAGGTCACTGATTCAAAGTGATCTGAATTGATTGGTAAACTGGGCGCAAGCAAACAATATGCTTTTTAATATGAGCAAATGTAAACATATACATCTAGTGACACAGAATGTAAGCTAGAATTACAGGCTGGGGGGAATCGCTCCTGGGAAGCAGTGACTCTGAAAAAGATTTGGGGGGTTGTGGATAATCCACTGGACATGATGTTGATAAAATTTTTACTCCTGGGGGAATTCTACCAAAAAATTAAAAATTCTGTACACAATATTTTAAAATTCTGCAAAATTCTGCATACTTTTTGTCAAAATAATGCAATATAATCCAGCTAGTTTCGATTATTTTGGTAATTTATTTAAACTACAATACAATAGATGGAGAATGGGAGTGGGGAGCATTGGAGGAAATCACCAACCCCCCTCTGTCTAATAGTAATGTAGCTAGTATTGACCCTTTACTTCTAGTTATTAGTCAACAAATATATGCAGCCATATGCTGTGTTACATGATAGGCAACTGAAGAGCAAGTGAGAGCTGGGGACTCAAACTCACAATTTATACTGGCTACGGAACATCTCCAGAAAGGTCAGTAGCAAACAGTTCATGGAGCACATTTTGGTAGGAAATTTTTTCAGTCCAAAAATTTAGAGCAGTTCTAATCACTAAAGCATGATAAGCATTTATAAGGTCACACTGTCCTTTACAATAAGACTCCTTTACACCACTCTGGCAATGTAAAGGAGCCTTAAAATTTTTACACCTGTTTTATACTCCTGGGGGAATTCACTAAAAACAATGGGAACAATTCACTAAGCAGCTAGGCTACTACATTCTCCTCTGCCTGAGGCAACAGAGCCTGCCCCACACCTACCTCTTCAGAAATACCCCAAAGCCCTGCCCCTCCTCACTGAGCAGACAGAGTCTCTCTCTCGCTGTCTCTCTCTCTCTCTCACTCTCACACACACACACACACACACACACACACGACTACCCAGCCCCTGCCTCCCCCAGGTGGTGATTTATGTCTCTACTGGCTGCCCAAACCGACCTATCTCCACTGCCAGGGCATGGGTGCATGACTGCTCTTGCAGCTTCCCTTTACTTCCCCATCAGAAGTCATTTTTCTGCAGATTTCTTTGGTTACCTGCAGGGGGGGGCATGAAATCTGTGTACACTCAGTGATGTGGAAGTCCCCCAGGAGTATAAAATGGAGAGAGTTCAGAGAAGAGCCACGAGAATGATTAAAGTCTTAGAAAACCTGCCTTATAACGATTGAGCTCCCTGAGTCCACCTATTTCGCTTATAGAGAAGGTGACTTGAAGTCTATAAGTACCTATATGGGGAACAAATATTTAATAATGGGCTCTTCAATCTAACAGAGAAAGGTATAACATGATCCAATTGCTGGAAGTTGAAACTAGACAAATTCAGACCAGAAATAAGGTATACATTTTTAATTATGAGTAATTAACAATTGGAACAACACGGTGGATTCTCCATCACTGACCATTTTAAAATCAAAATGGGATGTTTTTCTTAGAGATCGGTTCCAGGATCAATTTTTGGGGATTATTTTGTATTATTAGGATTATTTTGGGGACGTTCTCTGGCCTGTATTATACAGGTCAGACTAGATGATCACAGTGGTTTCTTTTGGCCTTGGAATCCTCCGATGAATGTGAGTGCTAAGTACTCCTGAAAAACAATTTACTCCATTGCTAATGCAGAACCTACCTAGAGATTTGGGCCCAGATCCCCAGAGACATTTAGGTGCCTAACTCCAAATACCTCTGAGGATCTGGGCCCTGGTGCATTAACTTCAAAGGCCAACAGAGGTTTCTGATTTGTCCCATTGGTGGAGCTCACGCATGTTAATAGACTTGCATGTAATAAGCCAATGTAAGCAACTACAGGCAAGTTCTATTCTCATTACTAGAATTACGAGAGGCCCCATTCAGGATCAGCACCCCATTGTGCTAGGTGCTGTACATACACGTCAGAAGCCATGGAAGAGCTTACACTGCCCTGATGTCTTTTGGCTCCTACTGAAGCCAACATGCCTCAGCCTGATAAGCCATGCCAGGGGGGAATTTCAACTACAAAGCCATCTGACAGCTGTTTGCGGCCCACGTGTAATACATGGCCAGCGAAGAACTCCACTCAGAGAACTCCACTCACTAGAGAGGATGAGCATTCAGAGGGCATGGAGGGTGAGCTCCCTTCTCATCCCAGAGGGGTCCACTCCATCTCTGGGCTGCAGCACATTGGCATGTTAGTGCGTGGGGGAAGATGAGCAACTCCAGTCCTCAGTGCTGCCCCTCCAGCACCTTTCACCAGCATCACATTTGCTTAATGCTTTTTAAAAAAATAAATCCACCAGCCTGTTGGCAGCACTTCTGCTTTCAGGACATGAACAAGCGGGAATTATTCGAATCAATCAACGGTCATTATAAATCATCAGTTCATAATTAACAATAATGGTTATTAGCCAGAAAAGGCAGAAGGCAGCCAACAGCATAATTTATCTATCCCTTGGCCTTCTTCTTTGGAGGAACAGGACCTAAATTAGCAAACAGCTCTTTGCATAGGCAGTGTCAATTCCTCCTCCTCCTCCTCTCATGCCTTGCCACCCAAAAAACCCCAAACACAAATTAGATTTGCATGTGTCTTTTAAAAGCCATGCAATTTCAAGAGATGAAGAAATCATTCATCATAGAAAATTGTACTTGTTACTGGAGATACATTAACAAAATAATCATAAATTGCCTGCCAGCCCCGATTTGCAAATGCATACATTTCAAATGATATGGAAAGGAATCTCATCTTGCTGGTGTAATTAGTTGTTAACCCTTTGCCTCAAGCTCCAAAAGGCTACGGTTGGTTGGATATCGCATTGCACAAGTCCCGTTTTCATTCCTGGCACTCTTGATACATGTCTGCCAGATCCCTGGCCGTTGGCCGTCTTCTCAATAGCTGTTCGCTTTGACCACCTTAGCAGACTTTCACTCCTTAAAGCAACAGGGGGCAGGTAAATATAATGAGTGCTACACTGGTTCAACTCAAGAGCCATCCTCAGTGCCAGAGAAGTGGAGCCAATCACTGAATAATTAGAATATAGAGTAGTTGACCCAGTGAGAGGAAAGGGGATGTTAATGTCTAAGCCAACAAGCCATATTCACCCCTGCTGTAAATCCAGGTGCAGAAGGATCAATGGTGTTAAACCAGGGATTAAGTTGAAGTGG
This sequence comes from Chelonia mydas, assembly GCF_015237465.2. NCBI lineage: Eukaryota > Metazoa > Chordata > Testudines > Cheloniidae > Chelonia > Chelonia mydas. The sequence continues at coordinate 12,772,157 of NC_051259.2, read as the reverse complement.
GTTCTGCTGTCTCAGTGACTCATTACCTGGATGTAAGACAGGGGCTTTCTGGGGAGAGGGGAAGTAGGGTGTGTGGGCTGAACAGACCTGAAGAAGTCACACTAGGAACAACCCAGCCAGGGTTGTCAATTCTGGTTGGATGGATTCCTGGAGCTTTCATCACTTGACATAGTGTTTAATTAAAGACTGATCTTTAATTCTTGGAGACTCCAGGACATCCTGGGGGGTTGGCAACCCTAGCCCCAGGCTGGAGAGGAGGCCTGAGCTGAATTTTATGTTACCTCGCTGACTTCTTTGTTAAGAAAGCCAAAGCCCAGGGAGGGATGAGTTTGGTGAGCTGTGTATGTAGAGCAGGCTGGGAAAGGCTCCCCGTCATATAAAATAACAACACTAGCCTGGTGACTCAGGGAGCTGGATTGGACCCTTGCTGTGTACCAGAGACAGAAAACAAATGAGATGTGGGGAAAGTAGAGGAGAGACTAGGAGAGGGAGAGAAGGGGAGCCTAGGCCAACAAAGCGCTCCATAAATTCAAACCCACACACCGACGCAGGGTGAATTTTTAAATGGTCACTGGGGAGCTGTGACTTGCCTGCCTGACACTGGCACAGCAAATCCCCTCTGGTCTCAGGGCCTTAATTGGCAGCAGCAGCTGGGCCAGAGCGGCTGCTGAACAGGAGTTCCAGCTTATTAGGCACATGCGACTTGTTGTATTGTCAGGAGCCGCATCTTGTGCCAACTCTTTTTTGGAGCGGGGTGGGAAGGGAGGAGAAAATTGTCTCCTGAGTGTCGCCCGCACCAGCACAGGAGACAAGCACTATCCTGCGTTCACAGAGCACTTGTCAAAGGCACTGTTAAAAAAGGCATTATCAGCCCCATAGCAGGATGCACTGGCCACCGCACAGCAGGCGTCCAACAGCCACTCCTGCCAGTCTGCTTCTTCTTACAACCCAGCCCCCCAGCCAAGCCACTTTTAGTCCCACTTCTTCCAGGGTAACAAGGAGCCCAGTAACCAACTGGGCCAGGTCTTCAGGCCAGGTCCCAACTCACTTGTCTCCCCCGTTCTCCCAGGTCTTTGCGCTACCTTGGCTGGTAGCCCATAAGTGAACCCAGGTCCTGCTTCTCTCCTCTTGGTTCCACTGATAAGCAGCCAAGGTCTATCCAGTCAGGCCTCCTGTTCCCACCTGTCCTCCTACCTCACTTGCCTGCAGGCCTTCCCCACCAGTCCCTTTGCACACCTGTCTTCCTCTCAGGTTCATAGAATATCAGGGTTGGAAGGGACCTCAGGAGGTCACCTAGTCCAACCCTCTGCTCAAAGCAGAGCCAACCTATAGCTACAGCACTGCAGACCTACCCAGCAAGGGTTAACAGGAGCCTGGCTGAGAGCTAAATTATCCCTCTGCTGGCACCTGCAGAGGTGGTAAGTGGGTCAGTTAGCAGGTGCACCTGGGAAACAGTCAGTTTTCCTTACAAGGACTGAGCTCGCTCAGGCAGAGATGGCTGGGAGTTAGGAGACTGAGAAAAAGCAGCTTCTGGGTAGTTTCAAGATAGGGGAAGGCTCCAGGGAGGCAGTTAGGGGTCTGATTTTTACTGACATATTGGTGGAACCCCTTGTGCGGATGCAGTTATACCGGTATAAATGTATTTATGCTGGGTGTAGCTTATCCCCCTTCCTGCACAGGAACAGTGATACTTGTATAAAGCAGCTGTAGTCCCTGCTGTGGGGATGGATCTCCTTTAAGTACATTTAAGTGGTACAACTCATGTATATAGAGCAGGCCTACGTCCTTCTGGAGGAGAAGCGTGGTCTTGGGGTTACAGACGAGTTACAAAGGATTTTTAAGTAATTAGGCCTAAGCTCTTTTTTGCTCCTTTATGAGGGAAAAAGGAGGCCTGAAAGCATTTTATTTATTTATTACAACTGTCCTTGTTTTGCTGTTGTTTTTTTAACTTTAAAAATACCAGTCTTGTCTGCACCTTAAAGTTATAAAACTTTCATTGTTTTGGTATAGTTAAAGTGGTACAACTTCCCTTCTCCGCCGCCCTACGCACAGCAAGCATAGAGGTAGTTATACTCATATAATGGGGTTCATACTGGGCTAGCTCAGGCTGTGTCTATACGTAAAAGGTTTATCAGTGTAGCTGTGCTAGTAAACCTTCCTATTTCCCTTTGGGAATAGGGGCTGGGCTGCACCTAGAAGTCTTGCCGACATAGCCATGTTGGTTAGGGGGGTGGGTTTTCTGATAACATAGCTGTGCCAGCAAAAGCCCTGGTGCAGATGCAGTTACACTGGCAAATAAAGTCCTTTCGTCAGTATAGCTCATTTCACTGGGGAACTAGACTAAGGCCAGATCTGCCCTAAAAATTTAGGTCAACCCAGCTACAGTGCTCAGCGGTGTGAAAAATCCTCAGCCCTGAGCAACACGGTTAAGTCAACCTAACCCCTGGTGTAGACAGCCCTAGGTTGAAAGAAGAATTCTGCCATCCACCTAGCTACCACCTCTCGGAGAGGTGGATTAGCGGTGGTGATGGGAGAATCCCTCCTGTCCTGCAGTGAGCGTCTACACTGAAGCATTACAGGGGTGCAGCTGCAGCGCTGTAGCTGTGCTGCTGTAGAGGTTTAAGTGTAGACGCAGCCTAAGTTTTCCTCTGCAGTCACGTTTAAGGCATAGGACTGGGACCCTGGCTCTGCCACACCATAGGGTTGCCAGGTGTCCAGTTTTCAACCAAACACCCAGTTGAAAAGGCCCCTAGGCCCTCCCCAGCCTGGTGAAAATGAGCGAGTGAATGAGGGTGGGGGAGAGCAAGTGACGAAGGGAGGGAGCGGGGTGGGGCCTTGGAGAAGGGGCGGGGCAAGGGTGTTAGGTTTTGTTTGGTCAGAAAGTTGGCATTGGCAACCCTAGATTCCTTTCTGGCCTTGAGCAAGTAACTTAGTCTTAGTGCCTCAGTTTCCCGCCTTCTGAAAAACAGGGATAACGCTACCCTCCATCCCAGGGGTGTTGTGAGACTAGGTCATTACTAAGTGGGAGCTGCTCAGATACTATAGTGATGGGGTGTGCATATAAGTAGATGAGTCCAGACTACTTTGGAGTGTTCCAAATAGTCTTCCAGCATTTCCTATGGGATGCTAGTCTCCAGCCCCAAAGCCTTTCTAGGGATCTACGGGATTCTCTCTCCTCTTCAGACAAGCTGGTAATTTTAAATTTCAATAGAATTAATTTTTGTCACAACCATTCCCCTACATTGTAGCATTTGTACTAGGGCATGAGACCCCTCTCCCCTAGGGAAAGTGACTAAAAACTATTCTATTTTCATTGTCCAAAAGCAAATTGCTAAGTGGCAAAAAGTAAATCAGCTCTCCTCCGTTGTTTCGCTTTTCACAGTCTAAGATGGTATAGCAACCCAACCGAGGATATTTGTTCTGAAATGGAAGTGAATTCTCCATCACATTACACCAGTTTCGTTCCAGTGGCAGTCCATTAACCTCAGTAGAGCTCCCCACTGGCCCAAGACTATCAGGCACTGGATTGTTCACCTGACAGCATCCAAATTTTAGATGAACTTAGAAAGCAGCTGCGGCACCTCTGGGGCAATGAGAGAATTCCTGGAGGCATCGGTAGTACAGGCAACCGCCACCTGCCCCACACTGCCGTCTGGCGTAGTGGAGAAAGGAAGCCAGCACTATCTCCGAAGCAGCTTAAAAGTGCCCAACCTCCGAGCCCTCCCTCTCCAGAGAGCAGCAGTTCAGACTTCAGAGCCTTGTCAGAATCAAGCAGTTAGAGCAGGCCTGGCAGAGTGTGCCTGGATCTGTCGGCGGAGGCAGAGATGAGTGGGTGCGGACGGGGGAGACAGGAAAGACAGGTCAGAGGAAAGACAGATGGAGTCAGAAGATGAGAGGAAAGAACACAGAAGAAAGGGGTAACACAATGGAGCCCTGTTCTTGGTTGGTCCCTGGGCACTAACATAATCGATGGCCATACCGTAACACATACACACAACGGGGAGATCTGGCAACCCTAATTCTGGCATTTCCTAACTTGACTCACAAAACATCCCTATAAGAGGACTGTTTCCTCTCACCACTATTAGAAAAAAACTTGAAAATCACCTGGTAATGCAAGGGTTAATAAATAGTATTTCCAGTTTTCTGAGCATCTCTCTCCCTCTCTCTCCCTGTCTACATTTAGAAGTGGAAGGGGAATGACTTGATTCTCTCCCTGTGATCCTATAAAGGCCCCTATTCACTGAAACAAAACAGAAAGCCCACGTTGTAAGCTGATTTTTTCCTTTACAAGCCACTATGTGTAGGGGGGCAAATATGCATAGAAATGTGCTTTTCCTATAGGACCCCGGCCTCGTGTCAGAGCGTGCGTCTGAATTCCCATTAAAATTCTTAACCTAAGCATTTTCTAGCACTTTGGATCTCTGCTGCACTCTTTATCAGAGGATCCCAACGTGCTTTACAAAATCTTTAAGTCCCACAGCACACTGGGAGACAGACAAGTGTTATCCACATCCCAGAATTTAAGTGTTATGCTTGGGATTGCCAATTCTGGTTGGACGTATTCCTGGAGGTCTAATCACATGACATAATATTGAATTAAAGATTAATCTTTAATTCCTGAAGACTCCAGGACAATCCCGGAGGGTAGACAAACCTAGTTTACGATAAGCCCCTAAAAATGTGTATTATTTTACTCATAAAAATACAGAGATTTGTTTTTAATGTGACTAGAGTGTGGCCTAGGGGACAGAGTAATAGCCTAGGGCTCAGGAGACCTGGCTCTGTTTCCAGCTCTGGCCCTTCATCTCCCGGTGCCTCTGTTTTCCCATCTATAAAATGGGGAGAGTTATGCTTATTTCCTTTGTAAAGCACTTGGAGGTCTATGGATGAAAGGAGTGAGGTGTTATCGTAATTACTATAAAATAGATGTGTGGCCTACCACAGCCCTACACAATGTCTGGAAAATTGACTAGACCAGTCACAAAAAATACTTGCCCATCTCGTGATAGTGGGACATGGGAGGAATAATTTAGTTATTCATTTTACTTTGCAAGGTTGGTCTGCTACTTAAAGGGACACCTTCAACTTGAAAATCACATTTGTGTCTGAAAATTGTATACACTTACTCTTGTTATGAATGACACCTACGTTTTATGTAACTGAAAAGAGGGAGTGAGAAAAGTTATTTTTTCCCTTTCCTACCCAGTTTGTTTACCATATAACTTTGACAGCACTTTGTGTAGAGTCAATTTTTCTGTTTCCCCTTTAGAATCAGTCTCTTGCTTCCTTCAAATATCACCAGAGGAGCAGAAAAATCCTTATTAGGATCTCTGCAAAGAATTTTTTTTTAATCTGGGCTTGTGCCTCTGTTTGAGCTCTGTTTATGGTGTGCAAAGAAGGTCTACAAGATGATTGATTTATTATTTTTCTGATTTTTTTAAATTGTAGAAATATCAGCCAGGTTAAGTCTAGATCTGATGGAGAATCTATTAGGATGTATAGTGTTAGCTGGCTCTCCTATATTGAAGAGGTGGAGATGTTTGAATTTTTTGCAGTGACTTCTTTTCTCCACAAAGTTAATTAGTCGTTGGAGTTAGTATAAACAAAAGCAAACAACTAAGGGCTAGCCTACACTGGCAATTCTAAAGCATTGCCGCGGCTGGGCTTTAATGTGGCTGTGTAGTCACGGCATCCCGCTGGGAGAGAGCTGTCCCAGAACTCTAAAAAAAACACCTTCACAAGGGGCGTAGCTACCAGCATTTGGAATTCTTTTTTATTTGCCTTCTGAATTTTGGGCTTCTAGGGTTCATATTTTCAAGCTTTTCTCTGCAACCAGGAAGGCTAGAAATGTACATTTCATTCCAGTGAAAGCTGGGAGTCTGATGTAATCACCTGACTCCAGGAGCTCTCTTTAGTGGCGAAGTTTCCTGCTGCCTCCCCAATGCTGGAGCTTTTCCCCACTTCAGGGAGCAGGGTAAGTCTCTGGGGAGGGAAGGCAGTAAGGAATGCCTCCGGAAATTCCCCTCTGCCAAGCCTTTCTCCGCTACCTCCCCTTACCAGAGCCTTTCAGCGATGCATGTAGCTACACAACATAGTGTGGATGCAGCCTGCTTTTCACACGTGTAGCTACACGTACCCGACACACCGCCACAAGAGGTATGCAGTTTAGACATAGCCAAAAGGTGTTAAAACAGGACTGCTACTTAAAGGGAGGCAGCCAACTGGAGAGTGGGTGGAGAGGGCCAGTTTGTTCAGAATCATTTTGTGTTACTTTCTAAATGGATGTGAAATACCTCCTTGGATTGCCAAGCACAAGCCAAACGGTCGGCCAGGGTCATGTGAAGTATTGCCAACTCCTAGCATTCAAAGTCCCTAAGTCTGGCCCCAGAAGTCATGAAGCTGGCTTAAAAATCTTTAAATTTCAGAAATAATAATAAAATGTGGATTCTTTTTACTTGACTTCTTGGTTTATAAGCTTCCTGTCAGACTCAGGTCACGGTTTCAGGCTTTTCTCCATAACCAGGAGGGCCAGCAACTTCCTCTTTTTAGAACAATGAAAGCTGAGATGCTGGGTGCAGGAGCTGGGGCTTTCAGAACCCTGTAGGCATTAGGGGCTGGTGATAAAATTGCAAGGCTGCATGTGGCTACAGTGATGGAGTGCTATTACCTTCTTAGCAGTGTACAGGCATATCGGCATGGTAGAGCTAGCTGTGTGTCAGCATCCACAGGACATATGTATATGTGTGCAGCTCAGACGGTCAGCTGTGGACATGCACTTCACAAAATTTGGGTCCAGATTCCAGCGTACAAACACCTCAAAGTTTAGGGTGTTTGGATCCAGGGTTTTAATTCAGCCCTCTGGAACAATGGGGGTCATTTCTGGAATTAGGGCCCAGATCCGGGTCCAGATATCAAACTCCCTCAAAGCGGGGAGTGTTTTGCATTGGACTCATTGTTAATACGCACACGCTCTGCGCGTACCTGCAATGTGCCCAGCCTTCTAAGCTCACAGACAAAATTCACACCCTGCAGAAAGAAACCTCAGAACACAGGGGCTCTGCACAGGGCTTTCAAGCGCCGCCAAACTTTCCTTGGGGCCAGATCAAGAGAAACGGTGCAGTAGCTGAGCAAGCACAGAACTTATCTCCTGCAAGCAGAGGGAACGGCGCGAGAGATCTCTGAGCCACGTTCAGCGGGATGGTGGGGAGACAAGCAGACTGGGACTGCGCAGAGCAAAGATGTTGTGTTCCTGTTGCACGCTGAACAGAAGTGGAGGGAACTGGATTCACAACTGAAATTGTTTAACTAACCTTTAGGATGCTAATATACAGCTCTCCAAACCTATCTTTACTTTTATGTACTTAACATACTAAGCAGGTTGTTTCTCTGACTGTGGTTTGGAATCAAGATGGGTTTTCAATGCAATTCGGTACTTCAAACCCAAGCCACTCAGCTGGAAACCTGCAGACATGAAATTCTGCAGACGGCATAACAGTGCAAAGGAAGCATTTAGCCAAAACACTTGTCTGGCAAATTTTGCTCCTCGAGTATCATTCTGATTCTCTAGCAGAAGTTCTGTCAACGCTGCCACTGCTTTAGGGTAGCTCTTGTCACCTACTTTTCAGTCTGACAAGCATGCGACTAATGAGCTGTAACGTATTTACAATGAGAAAAGTGGTTATAGAATCACTGACATGTCAGGCTGGAAGGGAGCTAGAGAGGTTATCGAGTCCAGCCCCCTGTGCTGAGGCAGGACCAAGGAAACCTAGACCAGCCCTGACATGTGCAAGACCATTTGTGATTTTTTTGGTTCAAAAGTTGTGGCCACCATTTGTCACAACTGTGGTTTTGGTGCCGGGCCAAATTTGAGGGTGCCTGGTCACAGTGCCACTCCCTCAAAGTTGGCCCAGCCGCCCCTCTGTCCTGATGGAGAGGTGACCAGGCCAAATCTGAGTGGGTGGCATAGCCGCCCGGTGAGTGAGTGGCATGGCAACCTGGCACAGGGGTCAGAGTGCCACTCAGATTTGCAGTAACTTTAAAAAGTTGCCGTGTGTGTTAAAGTTGCCATTTCCACAACAAAGTCCTGGCTCATGATTTCCTTACGGCCTTAGTTATGTGCCATAGGATACAAGGAAACTTTGCTGTCCTGCAACCTGAGGGAGCCCCTCTCCTCTGTCCCCCTAGGGGGCCACAGCCCATTCTATGGATCCACTGTGTCATGATCCTTTTCTTGCTGCATCTGCGTGTCCTTGTGACGTTGACCCCCAGACACGTATATACATGCATGCACACAGATCCCCTTTCCAGACACATATGCGCACCAGACAACCATTTAAGCAAAGACAGCTATATTCCAGCTGGGTTTCAAAGACATGGGTCTTAATAAAAATAAAGGATCCATGAGGTTCTAAATCTATAAGGCTCTAGATTCAGACTTGGAGTTTCCACTCATCCGGCTCCTGATTCTGGTGTAAATCAGGACAAACTCCATGATGTCAGCAGAGTTACACAGATAAGAAATTGATGTAAGAGGAAACATGGGTCTCAAGAGTTTAATAAAACACCCCTTTGGCTGAAACTCATCTCATCAGCGTAAGGATCATAACATGGTAAATACTCAAGGTGAAATCCTGGCCCCGGTAGAGTCAATAAGAGTTTTGCCAAGCTTCATCCAAGCTACTGCAGAACGCAGAACAAGAGAATGTTTAATCATATGATTCTCCCAAGCAGTCTGCTCTTGGCTCTCTTCAACACAAGTTACTCGGCTCTATGTTTCCTAATTAACCAGCATTCCCTGTCCTTTCTATCTATGCCTGTTGTCCACGCAGCTGCCTCTGTTCCACTCCAGAGGTGGCTGCAGGGCAGTGATGGTTGTAATGATTCCTGTATCTAGAGGGTGGAAAGTGCCTTGGCATCCTTCGGAATGAAATCAAAGTTCCCCTGAGGCCAGGTCTACAGTACAGACCTAGATCAGTATAACTACATCACTCTGGGGTGTGAAAAATCCATACCCTTGAGTGACGTAATTATACCAACCTAAGCCCCCATGCAGATAGTGCTATGTCGGCGGGAGAGCTTCTCCTGCTGATATAGCTACCATCTCTCAGGGAGGTGGATTAACTATGCTGACGGGACAGAGCTCTGTCCCATCGGCGTAGAGCATCTTCATTAAAGCAATACAGCAGCGCTTTAAGTGTAGGCGTGCCCTGAGCTCATTGGGCTGACATGGTTAAAGCACGTTAGTTTCACAATCCAGCATCACGTCCAATTCCCTTGACTGCCCTAACCCGAAGGATCAGGTACCTATTTTGCAGCTGGATGAACTGGGGTGGGAGGCCTTTCAGTGTGAGCTTGAGCTAGATTAAATGCATATCAGACATTATTCATGATGTCATTATTGTGGTGGCTCTGCACCCCACACCCCCTAGGGTGCCAGTGACACGCCCTGCATCTCAGAGACAAGCACTGTAGGTACTTCAGTAGCTAGACCTTGTAGGCACTAGCCCTGGTGGATCCCAATAACCACTCAGACATAGCCAAGGGAAAGGTTTTTACTAGAGCTGGCCAGAAAGAGAAGGTTGCAAATATCCTAGATACACAGAGGCTTAACAGTTACAGTTCAAAGTAAACAGCAGTGTTTCCAGTTTGGGTCTCTGGGGCAGCCCCGTCGGGGTCAGGACTCTTCAGGCCCAGTGTGTGGGCTACCCTCTCCAGTCCCATCTCCAGCAAGCAAATTAAAGCATTTGGGGGTTTCCCAGCCAGGCTCAGTCAGTGTCTCTCATTGGAGCCCCTTTGCGCTGGCCCCCTGCCCAGCTGTTACTGCTCCCCCATAAGGCATACACAGACCTGCGTAATGCCCACAGACCCTGGTCGTCAGCAGGTCGGATCGAACCGGGGACCTCTGGAGCTTAGTGCATGAGCCTCTACTGCATGAGCTAAAAGCCAACTGGCTGTTACCTTAGCTTGTAGAGCAGACTCATTAATCTCTCTCTTTATGTGGTCTCAGTGCCACTAGAGGGGACAGAACCCCACACCCAGGAGGTGCGTGGGTTACACCTGCACCCAGCTTTGATGTCCGGCACTCACAGCCCGTGGCTCTGGCCACAGCTCCAGGGGCTTCCCTGTTGCCATGTGGCTCCCACTCCCAGAGCCTGGTCACCTTCTGGCTCAGGACCTTGCCTGACCAGGGAAGTGCAGTGGGGAAGCAGCTGATGGGAGCTGTAGCCCCCTGCTTTGCGGACCCATCACAGTTATTATTATCATCCACCCTGGCACACTGCAGTGAAGAACTCAGTGGCAGGATTTAAAATCCATGTCTTATTGCTCTTGCCTTTCTATTGTTTAGGATCAGCTACTCCCTCCCGGACAATGGAGCTGGATGTACCTAGCAGGGCTGGCACAAAACCACAGCTGTGGATGCAGATCTGGCTGGCTAGACCTTTGCAATTGTTTTATTCTCTCTCCTACCCCACGAGGAGCCTGCTGCCTTTGCCATTCATGTCACTGGCCAAACTCCCCAGGGATGCAGGACTGGACCCTGAAACTGCACACTGGCATCAGCATGTTCCTTATAGAAATGAGCCAGAGTTCTCCCAGTTTGGAACCACATTTTGGCCACAAAAATGTTCAGGGTGGTTTTGATCTGGCGTTTGATTTGGGCCATAAGGAAGCCCAAACCTCCCCAAAGTGAGACATGCGTCCCCCCAGAGCCAAGCCTGCTGGGATTTAAAGGGCAGGCTGAGTGCAGGAAGGTTCTCCTTGGTTCCCAGGCTGGGGGCCTGAGTGCAGCCCTGCTGGGAGCCAGTCTATTGGGGGACAGCTCCAGCAGAAGGGAGTAGAGGGACTTGCCCTTACCTCCCAGGCAGGGGGCTGGGGAGTGAGACCTGCAGGAAGTAGATAGGCTCCTGAAGGAGATCCTGGGGCAAGGGAAAGGATGTGGATTGTAGGTGGAATTTATGTTAAACTGTCTTATTTGGGAGAAATAAAAGTCAAGCCCTAAAGGAAAGGGTCTGGAATCCTAGGGGCACTGAGTATTTTGATGCACTGTCTGGCAAGCTGGCCCACTGGCTTACACTGCTTTAGCAGTTTGAAGCCGGCACCAGTCAGAAGTAACGGAAAGCTGTTACCATCTGCTGCTGAGTGGCCTAGGTGATAGGAGTTGGTGGCCCTCGCTCCTAGGGGAGAGATGTTCTGTCACAAGCCCACTCCAAACTGCCATTTAATATTATAATGAGGGGTTGCAACAGAGGTCAGCGCCCCGTTGTACTAGGTGCTGATCAAACCCACAGTCAGAGATAGCCGCTGCCCCAAACAAGATGCAATTTAAAGAGCCAAGACAAGCAAAGGGTGGGAGGGGAAATGGAGACTGAAAGTGACTTGGCCAAGGTCATGCAGCTGCTCAGTGGCCATGGCAGGAAGAGAACTGGGAAAGAAGAGAAGAAACGCATCCACATATCCTCCTGTCATCACCTGGTTTGGGGATGAGGACGGGGTTACTTACTTTCATTGATTAGGTCCCTACCTTTTACTTTGTCCATCAAAGCTCACAAGCCCCTCTATAGCCCATAGATGGGTGGTATCTTCCGAAAGCTAGCTCGCATTTCAGAATTCAGTGCCATCAAAGATATAAAGAAAAACACTTTGCTTCTCTCATGTGTCTATGCACCTCATTGCACCAATTTTTCATCCAAACCCCTGCAATGGCACAGTAGAAGATCATTCCTAGGGCACCTCTAAAATAGCTGATCTCTGCCCCTGCAGTAATTTGATTCCACGCAGCCCCGTCCATCATGGGAACCAGACAAAATCTTTTATTTGGATGGTATTTCTTAAGCCTTACTATCAATTATAAGATGTTCCTTCCCTTTTTAACAAAAATACTTGGCTCTTCTCTCGTATCTTCTAGCTGACGATCCCAACACGCTTTACAAACATGAAGTAAACCTCATAACACTCCTGTGAGGCAGGTAAATCTTATTACCCCAGTTTTACAGCTGGGGAAACTGAGGCCTAGAAAGGGGAGATGACTTGGCTAAGGTCGCACCATAAGTTAGTAACAGAGCTGTGGGCAGAACCCAGATCACATGTGCTCTAACCGCCAGACCCGCCTTCCTCCCATGCAGCTGGTGGTATCAAACACTGGTAGATAGACCAGTGCTGGTACTTCAAGCTTTGGCCAGTATTGCTGGTAATTGACTGGTTCATTGCAATCCCACTAGGCCCAAAGCTGGAGGTCTTACTCAGTTTCTAATTAGTTTATACTCAGACAAAACTTCCACTAAAGAGAAGTTTGCCCAAGGAAAAACTGACTGACTTTTGGGTCCAATGATCTGCTCTCCCAATAGTGTTTGGGATGCTTCCCATTCAGTTGATGTGGATTTTAACCCACTATGCATCGTGAGCAGCTCCAAATCAGTTTGTGTAACCTGGTGGGCTCTAGGATTGGAGTGCACACAAATGAATAACAAGCAAATAGCAACTACACACTGGAGTCTCTAGAAGGTGGGCTCTGAATTCAGCATTAAGCAAGGATGTTGTTGGATGCACAGAAACGGACCAGGACTAAGGGGTAACAAGATGCAGGGGGGGGTCTTGTTTTCAGGGGAAGTATGCCGGGGACAACCGGGGAGAGGAACAAAGCCAAGAAAGCATTTGGCCTTGGAAAGGACATAAGGAGGTTGCTGGCTGGTACAAATGAGCTGACATTGTTGCCTGAAAACCCAGAGCTTGGAGGAACAGAATTGAGAGCAATCAGAAAAGTCTCAAAGGGAAATTGACCATTGGGAGACTTGGCTTGTCGAGGTAATTGATCTGCTACCTTCCCAGCCAATGTTTTACCCGGGGATCATACCTCTTCAAAGACCTGAGCAGCCATGCTCAAGCCCAGCCAAGTTTCAGATCTTTCCTGGCTTTTTCATTTTTTAATTGGATAGCGCCAAGAAATCTTCCTTCATTTCCTCAGCTCCTTTTTCATTTCCTCTCCAGTGTTCTGCCAGGCAGGAAATGTTTACACTGTCCCAGAGGTGCTGCAACAGCAAAAATGGTCACCTTGTATTCCCTGCTGAGCTCCCCAGGTCTTACAGTCTACACCAAATTATTTTGCCTGCAATTTGCCTCATTTACTTGCAGCCTGATCTGAGAGAAGGAGGAGGGAGAAGGCTGATGATTTATTGACTTGTTTCTACAGTTTAGTCTGGAAGCCAAATCTATACATGAAATAAGACATTATTTTTAAAAATGCTATTTGTTCTGTTGTGACAAGCTGATCTGTAAATAAGACATTCTAGTGTCCCTGTGGGTTGTTTTTTGTTTGTTTGTTTGTTTTTTGTTTTGGTTTTTTTCCTCCTATATAATTGCTTTTAATTATAAAGAATAAATGAGATCTTTCCCTGGAGAGATTTATGTAAAACACTGAATTAAATTACTATAAGCACTTTTTATTGCACTTGTGTCAAGCATCTATTGTTTTAAATAAGCATCTGATTAACATTTGTATGCAGCATTTCCTACATACAAGCCACACTTGTTAGCAGCAAACCTAGTTTTTCCTTGTTAAGAGCCAAATTCAGTGTGGTACTGAGCACCCTCAGCTCTGGAAGTTATTGATGCTCATTGCCTCTCAGGATCTGGCCCTAAGAAAGTTTTGCTGCTACATGAAATAGATTTAGGAACATGAAAATGGCTTGTGTTGATGTACTTATATTAATGCAAAGAAGTGCATTGATGTTTCATTTATTAAATAAGCCAGGAAATTAATCCATTAAAGATTCCAACAGCAACAATAGCTCATCTGCACTGCAAATCCAAGGCTAATCCTGCAGTCCTTGCTCAGGCAAAACTCCCATTGATTTCAACTAATGTGCATGAATGAGGATGGCAGGATTGGCCTGATTTCAAACTTGCTGAACACAAACAACTTCCACTGACTTTAGTGGGACCTGTGAGTGGTCAGCATGTGCAAAACTGAGGCCATAAAGTAACTCTTCAGAACCCAATCCCACCAAAATTTACTAGTGCTTAGCATCATGAGATATCCCCCTGAAATCAAGGAAACTGCAGGCCTGTCTACGCTAGGAAATTTGCACTAGCATAGCTATGCCAATGTAACTAGATAATTTGAATTAGTGGAGTTTATGCTGATGTGGCAAGGTAATTTACCAAAGTAAATTGCACCAGTTCAGCATATTTATATTGTGGCGGAGAAGGGGAATTTCCAGTGGTGTAGCAAAACCTTTGCAAATGTTCTTAATGTAAACAGTCCCATGATTTTAATGTATTTCTTACAACCCCGGCTGCTGGAACCATGTTATTGCATGACAATCTCCCAAAAGGCTGGAAAACCAGAAGGGCCAGTAAAGGGAACCCAATATTTATTTATTTTAAAATAATGAATTTTTCTTTAGGTCCGGACTCCTCATTTTTGAACATTTGGGGTTGGTAATATTGGCCGTGCCACATGCAATTGCCAGCACCACACTGAATAGTAGGTAACTGCAGCGATGATCCCCTCACAGGAAAGTAGGAACAGGGGATGATGGTGCAGTACAGCATTTCAGTTCCTACAGGCTTTTCGTACAGGGGAGAAAAACCAGGAAAGCAGCCCAGAGCAATCCCATTTCCGGAGCTTACAGTGGAGCTGTCAGGCAGGCTCAGAGATTCTTTGCACCAAACAGTGTGTGCTTAACTTACAGTGCCTGGGGGGGCACAGCCTTGCACCCCACTGGGGTTGGGGGCCGCCCTCTTAGGTTTTAGCCCCAGGGAATCTCCGCTTTCTGCGCATCCACACCCTTAGGTGCCCCACAATTCCCAGCCTGGGCCCTGCACCCTAGAGGCAACATCCCCCCTCAGCAGGGTTGGGGGGAAGGCCCCATTTCAGGTCCCCTTGAGAAGGGAGGGGGCCCTGGCAGCACCAAGATCCGAATCACTCAGGGACTTTCAACGGGGAGGGGCTAACCTGGGCGAGGGGAAAGGGGCGGGGTCTCCCTGGCAGGGGGCGGGGCTAGCTGGAGAGGGGGGAAGGGGCGGGGTCTCCCGGGCAGGGGGCGGGGCTAGCTGGAGCGAGGGGGAAGGGGCGGGGTCTCCCGGGCAGGGGGCGGGGCTAGCTGAAGCGAGGGGCGGGGGCGGGGTCTCCCGGGCAGGGGGCGAGGCTAGCTGGAGCGAGGGGCAGGGGCAGGGGCGGGGTCTCCCGGGCAGTGGGCGGGGCTAGCTGGAGCGAGGGGCAGGGGCGGGGTCTCCCGGGCAGGGGGCGGGGCTAGCTGGAGCGAGGGGCAGGGGCGGGGTCTCCCGGGCAGTGGGCGGGGCTAGCTGGAGCGAGGGGCGGGGCAGGGGCGGGGTCTCCCGGGCAGTGGGCGGGGCTAGCTGGAGCGAGGGGCAGGGGCGGGGTCTCCCGGGCAGTGGGCGGGGCTAGCTGGAGCGAGGGGCAGGGGCGGGGTCTCCCTGGCAGGGGGCGGGGCTAGCTGGAGCGAGGGGCGGGGGCGGGGTCTCCCGGGCAGGGGGCGGGGCTAGCTGGAGCGAGGGGGAAGGGGCGGGGTCTCCCGGGCAGGGGGCGGGGCTAGCTGGAGCGAGGGGCAGGGGCAGGGGCGGGGTCTCCCGGGCAGGGGGCGGGGCTAGCTGGAGCGAGGGGCAGGGGCGGGGTCTCCCGGGCAGTGGGCGGGGCTAGCTGGAGCGAGGGGCAGGGGCGGGGTCTCCCGGGCAGTGGGCGGGGCTCCCCGCAGTGACGCGCATTGCAGTGGTCGCCCGGCAGCGCTGGAGTCGCACCGGCTGCAGGATGCGGCTGGCGGAGGGGCTGGGGTTGGTCCGCGGGGCCCGGCCCCTCCTGGGCACCTTCCTGCGCCCCCGGGCAGCTGTGGCGGCGGCCCCGGCCCGCTCCCAGGCGCTGGTCTATGCGCAGCACGGGGAGCCGGCTCGGGTTCTACAGTAAGGGGGGGCTCCCGGGGCTGGGGGCGGGCGGGCGGACAGGGAGCAGAGAGGGATCCTGGGCTGGGGGGCAGGGCTGGAGGTGGGGGGCAGTTAGGGGGGTCCTATGCTGGGGGGAAGGGGTACAGCAGGGTCGGAGGAGATGTGCAGGGGGGCAGGTAGGGTGTAGAGGGGGACTCTCAGGCTGGGGGGGCAGGGCTGGAGGAGGTAGTTGGGGGGCAGGTAGGGGGGGTCCCAGGCTGGGGGGCAGGGGTAGAAGAGGGCTGGAGGAGGTGTGTGGGGAGGCAGGCGGGTGGGTAGAGGGAGATCCTGGGCTGGGGGGATATTTAGCAGAACGGCTGGTTTGGCCATCTGGGCTGGTCTCCTGTGTTTCCCCTGTAGAGTGTGTGTTGGGGGGGGCTCAGGAGGAAGGGTCCTCATTTGAGCACCAGTGCCCCGCTGCATGGCCCCATTGCCCTGGCAGAAGAGGGTGCTATAGGAGACCTCGCTGATTAATGCCATGGCTGCCCCTGTTGCACTCCCAGCTGGGGTGTGATGGGGCCAGGACCACTGCAAAAGCTTTGTACCAAGCCTCCTCTGGAACATGAAGTTTCCAGGATGTGCACATGCTAGTTCCTCAAATCCCATCCTGTCCCCTGATCCAAATGATGAGTGGGTTGGATCTTAGTGTTAAGAGATGGGAAAGGCCTGTGGTACTGTGGAGCCTGTATAGGCAAGTAGGACCAGAGACCCATCTCACTTATGCTGCTGTGAATGTGGGGTAACCCCAGTGACTTCACTGATTCCTCCAGTGTAACTAAGACTGGGATCTGGCCTGCTGCTCTTGTGGCTGACATTTGGCACGGTTTCCCTCTGGAAATCTGGGAGATGTTGAGTGCGCTGGCTTGAGGAGGAAGTTGAAACTCTTGACTTCTATAGCCAGGTGACCTTGATCACTCACACTATTACTGTATTTTCTGTAATAGACACATGTTACCACCTCCAATATTGTCAGGGTTAAGTAAAGACATGCTGTTAGGTCCAAAATGAAAAAAATACAGATTCTGATAGAGTACCCTTGATATAGTTTTCCTGAAACTTTTTTGTAAGTTTCTTTAAAGAAATGTAACATGGGGCTTTTTTGCTCTCCTATTTATGTTTGTAAGGGTCAGCAACAGTGAAACAGACTGGCTGTACCAGTGGCTTTCAACATCTTTTAATTTGCAGACCCCTAAACATTTTCAAATGGAGATGTGGATCCCTTTGGACATCTTAGACATAGTCTGCAGACCCCCAGGGGTCCACAGACCACAGGTTGAAAACCACTGTTCTATGTTAACAACAGCCTTTTATAGACCCCTTAGACATAGTGTTCAGAGTAACAGCCATGTTAGTCTGTATTCGCAAAAAGAAAAGGAGTACTTGTGTACTGTGGAAAGTGTAGAAGATCTTTTTCTCTCCTCCCCGCCCCCTCCCCCCCCAAACCCACTCTCCTGTTGGTAATAGCTTATCTAAAGTGACCACTCTCCTTACAATGTGTATTGTGGGGGAGAGAAAACCTGGATTTGTGCTGGAAATGGCCCAACTTGATTATCATACACATTGTAAGGAGAGTGATCACTTTAGATAAGCTATTACCAGCAGGAGAGTGGGGTGGGGGGAGGTATTTTTTCATGCTTTGTGTGTATAAAAAGATCTTCTACACTTTCCACAGTATGCATCCGATGAAGTGAGCTGTAGCTCACGAAAGCTTATGCTCAAATAAATTGGTTAGTCTCTAAGGTGCCACAAGTACTCCTTTTCTTTAGACATAGTGTGTGGACTCCCAGGGGTCTGCAGAACACAGAGTAAAAACCACTGGGCTATACGAATGAAACAGACCATACGCAAAGTGCTGCCAAATACCTGAAGTAAACCAACTGGAGAAAAAAAGAGAGAAATCTTTACTAGCTTTCCATTGCCATGATTTTAGGTGGTGTGTGTTAATGCAACATTTTTAGGCGGATGTAATTTTTTCAGGGTGATTGCAAAACAGGGTGACGTTTTTTTAGAGACACAATCGTTGCATTGTCTATATTTGTGTAAGTCTCACAAGGCACTAGTGGCTCATCTGATTCATTTTAAAAACTCCTAGACCTTTCACACTTATTTCCCACAGTTAAGCATTTGGTGGAGTTGGATGATGTGTAGCTGAAGTTATGGATTGGGTATTAATTCTTGTCATATCTTTAGCTGAGTGAGGCTAGTAATATATTACTGAGTCAGTTGGAAATATAAACTAAAAACGTACTTGTAGTATAAGCCAGCTGCCAAATCATATAATTGATTTTCACTGGGAGTTTATTCCGCCCTCTGAGAGTCCCACTTTTTAATAAAAACAACAAGGGGTCCCGTGGCACTTTAAAGACTAACAGATTTATTTGGGCATAAGCTTTCGTGGGTAAGAGCCCCTCTTCTTCAGATGGATCTGAAGAAGTGGGGCATTTTACCCACGAAAGCTTATGCCCAAATAAATCTGATCTGAAGAAGTGGGGCTTTTTACCCACGAAAGCTTATGCCCAAGTAAATCTGTTAGTCTTTAAGGTGCCACTGGACTCCTTATTGTTTTTGTGGATACAGACCAACACGGCTACCCCTCTGATACTTGGCACCACTTTTTAATGTAATATTTTGGTCTCTAGCAAGAGTTATAACTCCATTTGAAGATGCTGGTATTTGTGCTGGTTTTAGTTTGATTTTATTATTGGTGATTTTGAACAGCATGTGCATACTGGCAACTGTACAGCTTTTAAAATTATGACTTTGTTTTTTCTCTATATTTCTGTGGGGAGTTCAAAATGCGGGCAATGCGAAGGAATCAGTATTACTACGTCTAGCTATGTATTACCTCCAGTCCACAAACTGAGCACTTGCCCCAGTGAAAGAGAGAGCAGACTCTGTGTCCCAGTTGTACTTCATAACAGTCCATGGCTGTACACATACAAACCAGTTGTCATATGATTACACATGGACAAGTTAGCCAATGAATGGTGCCAACAGCCAGTGGGGGGAACTGAGACCTTGAAGCAGGTCCAACATTTTCCATCCAGTAGAGAGCCGTTATATCCGGTATTTTAATTTTACTGCTCCTTCTCACCTAATGTGAACATACGACTCAGTCTGTCACGGTGGATGGTATGCATGTTTGATTCCGTTTTTGGCTGACACATACATCTTAATGAGTGGCCCTGTCTCCACTTCAAATGGGAGAGGGAAGCAGTTTAAAAAACATATCTTTTCAAGGTTTTTATCTGATCTTTATGACTCTCCCCCACCACACACACTGCCCCCTGGTTCCCAGCAATGTCCTCTCCAGTAGCCTCTGTTGAAGGTCCCAGACTCCCAACAGCAATGGAAAATACTGGGGGAAGGAGGTGCTTGGACGTCGTCCCCCACTTCCAAAATGACTGATGCTGTGAACACATGGCATGAATGCAGGGGCGCAGTTGATGTAAGGGCTTGTCTACACTACAAATGCTTTGGCTGGCGTAGCTATGCTGGCGACGCCCGCTAATAGAGATGCAGCTTACGCTGACTCAAGGAGTTCTCTTCCCACTAAAGGAGTTCCCTTGCCAGCATAGTTAAATCACCTCCGCAAACAACATAAGCTATGACGGCAAAAGGGCTCCTTTGCTAGCATAACTGTATGTACACTAGGGCTTTTGCCAGCATCACTTTGTTGGTTTGGGGGTAGAGAGGATCTTTTCTTTCCGCATTCCTAGCTGACATATCTTTGCTGTCAAAACTTTGTAGTGTAGTTGTAGACCAGGCTTATATTTTTTAACCCTACTGAGGTGTTAAATGTTGGAATTAGGCTCTTGAGCATCAAGATTTTAACAGGCTTCCTTAAAACGTTCTATATTCTTTTTGTTGAAGGGGGAATGTTGAACACTTTAAACATGACAAGGTGTTTGGATGCGCCCCTCTCCTATGACTATGGAGGAGCAGGATCAATGGCCTATGCAAGGGGTGGACAATTGGGTGTATTGTGTATAAGGTGTTTTGCTGGGAATGTACATATTACTGGGGGCACAGTTACACCAGCCCATAACCAAACTACACCCATCTACACGCTGCTATCTGGACTTTGGTGCACAAATGGATCTGTGAATCTTATTGCTGTGAATAATCAAACCAGGGCATACTGCCTGATTCCATACCAAGTGGTTATGCTGGTTTGAACAATATCTCCTTTCTCTGTGAACATTCAATGGACATTCAATGATATGGATAAAAGCACGCAAAACCTGCAGGGGCGGCTTGTTGTAACTGCCAGCAACTGGACGCACAAGATCTTGACCCTGTCGAAGGAGGAGAGGCAGTGTTTTGGTGGTGGCTCAGATGTTGGACCATACTGCAGTGGTCAGGACTCGGTGTTGCTGTGGATTTTGTATTGTTAACTGTATTTGTGTTACGTTGCATATGGAGATAACCTATAAGTAATGTAGGTTTCAGAGTAGCAGCCGTGTTAGTCTGTATTCGCAAAAAGAAAAAGAGTACTTGTGGCACCTTAGAGACTAACAAGTTTATTTGAGCATAAGCTTTCGTGAGCTACAGCTCACTTCATTGGTATGCATTCGATGAAGTGAGCTGTAGGTCACGAAAGCTTATGCTCAAATAAATTTGTTAGTGTCTAAGGTGCCACAAGTACCCCTTTTCTTTTTATAAGTAATGTAGTAAGCCCTTCCCACCCTGCAATGTACTAGACAACCTGGACCCAACCTTCTCGGGCCCACTGTAATGGGAAGTCTGGAACACTAATTGGAATAGGTGTGGTATGCCCGTACGAGAGAAGGTGCAGGGCACTATACTAGACAAGGGGCAGTGGGACAAATGGAATATCGACACCTTCCACCTTGATGCCTGGCCCTATCAGGAAATGTGTCGCCATATGTCCTATGCTTTTCCAGGGATACCTGGGCAGGAGGAGCCCAAAAGAAAAAGAAAAAGGGGAAAAAAAAGGGGTGGAGTGTTAGGATATAGATATTCAGGCCTGCCTGTAAAGGCCTGTACTCTAATTTAGGTGTATTCTTATCACTTAGCTAGTTATAGAGGTATAAAAGAAAGAAAGAACCAAAAATCACTGTCTGCCAGTGTAAGGGCCTTCTCTTACTGTGACTGTCTGCGGCCCTGTGCTTAGGCTAAGCAGCAGAGGCAGCCATAAGCTGGGAAGCGACCGGTCACATCCTCACATTCCAAACTAGTCACATTGAAGTAAGGTGCTATTGGGCTGTTAGGAATACAATCCTGTCCTGATAATGCCCATCGCCGCCAGAGAAAGGGAAGTGCCTAGAAGATGTAAAAGGAAACTTAGTTTGATAGCATGCTGTCTAGCAAGAACTCACTTATCAATAGCTGGGATGTGAAATCCTCATTTCTGTGTTGTTCTATCATTGTAGTCCCCATTTCCCTATTGTTTGCCGGTATAATCTCTGTCTGGTTCTGTGATTGTTTCTGTCTGCTGTATAATTAATTTTGCTGGATGTAAACTAATTAAGGTGGTGGGATATAATTGGTTAAATAATCATGTTACAATATGTTAGGATTGGTTAGTTAAATTTCAGGAAAATGATTGGTTAAAGTATAGCTAAGCAGAACTCAAGTTTTACTATATAGTCTGCAGTCAATCAGGAAGTAAAGGGGGGGGGAATGGGAACAGGGAATGGGGGTGGGGAAATTGGAATCATGTTTTGCTAAGGGGGGGAATGGGAATGGGAACAGGGACACAGGTAAGGCTCTGTGGTGTCAGAGCTGGGAAGGGGGACACTAAGGAAGGAAACTGGAATCATGCTTGCTGGAAGTTCACCCCAATAAACATGGAATTGTTTGCACCTTTGGACTTCGGGTATTGTTGCTCTCTGTTCATGCGAGAAGGACCAGGGAAGTAAGTGGGTGAAGGAATAAGCCCCCTAACAGGCTTCCTTAAAACACTTTATATTCTTTTTGTTGAAGGGGGAATGTTGAACACTTTAAACATGACGACAGTGACCAGATCTATCAAAACATTGCAGATCACATCCTCTCTTTGTGCAAGTCGAGTATCTGGGCAGTTCTGGCCCCTGAGTGTAGGACCGGTGATGCCATGGGAGGCTGAATCTCCCACTGACAGACCCTAAATCACATTTTTTAGCTAAAAAGTTTTTTGTTTTTGGGGGGGGTTCCATCCAAGACTAGCTGACTACTAAAATCTTTCAAGTACCTAGACAGGAACTGTTTGTGTTAAGTAGATGTGACATTAAGTCTGCTTTGTCAGATATAACACCAGTAGGTGTGATGATTCCGAACTCTCTTCCCCAAGGAGTAAAAGGAAGATAATCAAACTTTCATTTATAAGAAACTTTAAGCCATGATAACTTTCAGCTAGAATTAAAAAGATGTCAAACCAGCTGCTGTATTTTCAAACCAAAACTCTTTTGACCATAGTGAAATAAATAATCTTAAGTGAGAACTTGTTGCTTATTTGTAATACAGGCTTTTGCTTCGAAAACTGCAAACTAGAGATTATGTTTTGAGGAGAGAGGGTTAAACTTGGATGTATGGTAAAATCTACTAAAATGTGGCCTTTGGAAGGGAAGAAATCTTTAGACTGAAAGCAAGTCCTTATCACTTAGTCACATTTTACAAGAAAGGGCACTTTTCTCTGGTATCTTAGAGTTCGGGGATTGACTCTCTTTTTCTTTTTTTTCCCCCCCTTCTGCTGAAATGTATGAAAGTGCTTCACATTCTTCTTGATCGGGGCTTTGCTGAGCGGCTTCAGCTCTCACTGAAGTCAGTGGCAGTTGCAGGTATCTAGTATGCCCTAAATGCCTTGAAGCTGTGATCCTTGAGAATTCTGGGTCCACTCTTGTGCTCTTTACTTGAGCCTGGCCAGAGTAAGGAGTGGGCTCATAATTTGTTCCTTCTGAGTGGTGTTGGAGAAAACATCCTAGCTTTGTGCGCTTGTACCTATATCCCTAGATGACCCAGCAGGTGTGTGTTCTGGGGACATACAGGTACGTATTCAAGGGTTTTCTGTGTGGCTGGTAAGGGATTTGAGCTAGAACATGTTTCACACCCACTGGGTAAACATACCCTTAAACAAAGAGAGGAAAGAAGAAGATGTACGATAGCTATCCAACAAATGTACTAAAGCTCTTTCCCTCTTTCTTGCGTAAGAGTAAATCTTGCCTAATGATGATCTGGCTCTCCGTTTCTCAAAATCCTGTCCTGCTTTCTGCAAGTGCCAGTGCCGCTACCATATGCAACTTCCTCCTGAAACCAAAGCAAGTGCAATGTTATCAGTAAAACATGCGACCCACATCTCCTAGATTAAGCAATGGATTTCTTACACCATTTCCTGATTAGTTAAGGCTAGTGACCATTATTCAGCTAGATGTCATAATAATGCCAGAGCTGGGTGATTATAGCAGTGCTCTGTTAGTACTGTTGTAATTATCGTCTGACAGCATTTCCATTATAAACCCATTTTTTCAAGGGAGTTATAAATTAATTGTAAAATCTTGTTCCAGACTGAATTTTAGATTAAGGGCTCACATAGGATTACTTCTCTACTGGCTTCTAATGGGATTCCCTGTATATCTAGGACCAGTGTGTAATAAGTTTAGCTAGTACGTCTACATCCCAAAATGGCTGCACTGTATTGTGGGAGGGGCAACACCCACAATCCTCTGCTTCTGGCACTGGCAACCGAGTTCTAGATTCTGATTTCCCAGCTTTCCCCAAACCCAGTGATGCAAATAAGCGTGTGCAGCTTAACTGTGGACATGCTAACTTGGTTTAGCATACAGGTGTGTCAGGCCTTGTTAGTTATAAACGTGTCCGAATCTGGTGAGATGGCATGATTCTAGCTGTGGTGTAGGTTTGTTTTGAGATGCCAGCCACTGATTTAAAAGGAAATGTGATTTGAGGTTAAATCATATGATTGAATCAATTGTGATCTTTTCCGTTATCTCCCATAGCCTTGTTATGTAAACTCTGGCAAAACACTTAACCTCTAAGAGCTTTCCCACTTGAAAATGGGATATAGTTGTCTATCTTCCAGGGATGTTGTGAAGCTTAATATTTAATGGTGCTTTGAAATCCTCAGAAGGAAGCTGCTATGGTGGATATTTCCAGCTTATCTAACAAACTGGAAGGATGTGTATCATGTCCCACCTACTTTTGTAGTTGTCATATTTTCTCTCACATAGCAATATAATGGCCTTTGACTTTTATGCAGACCTTTCATCTATAATGTGGGTCAGAGCCCAAGGAAACTTCAAAGAAATTAAATAGTCAAAATATTCCACTTTAAAAAGCAGCAAGGGTGCATATGCAGCAAATGTATTTTCAAAAACTTTATTTTTCCTGTTGAGAAAATGTTACCTTTAGCATAAACAGTTACAAAATAGCCACATAAAAGTAAACTGCTGCTCTTTGCCATGAACACCTCCTCCAGTGCCCCCACTAAAGTACATGTCCCTGTGTAAGCATCAGATCTGATCCTGAATTCTTTGCAGTCTCAGGACTTCCATTGGCTTCAGTGGGAGTTTTGCTTAAGGAAAGATGGGACAGAAGTCCCTTTTTAAAAGACTGTTGTTTCATTATCTCCGTCAAATGAGGGAAAGGAGTAGAACTGAAGCGGCAATAAGGGGAAAAAGATACAAACTGAAACATCTGACATTTAGCAAGGCAGGTAAAATAAACTATGTGAAAACTGTATGGTGCACATAACAGCCATCCACAGCCTCCCACAAGGGTGATAGATGCAGTGTACCAATTAACTCCAAACAGATCTGTAATTCCCAGCAGAGCCAAGCAATAAAACCACTCTGAGTGGAGCACAGATGCTGTGCAGGACTCCTGCTACCTTTATCCAGACCAACTTTGATATATGTACTTATTGTGCATGCATACATTCCCATTGACACTAATGGCTGTAAATGAGCCATTGTGTGTGTCCATGATCTGTTGATTTAAATCACTGGGATCTTACAGCTTTGAATGGAGTCACTATAGCTTCAATGGAAGAGCCTTAACAATTCTGTTGAAATGGCATCATGTCAAACGTAATTCCAATAATTCTGGTCTGCGTTCGCACCAGCAGCTGCCTGGGCTCTCTTTGTATAGAAGTGAAACATACAAAGAATCTGTTAATATTAACACTAAAGCCACTTGTCTACAGAAATTTGCCACCGTTTCCCCTCTGTAGACAAAGTTTTAAGGGTCTGACTGAACCCACAAATGCCAGGAAATTCAAAGCTGTCCCCTCTACCTGCGGCGGCTGTTGTGTGTTGCAGAATTGTATCCCTTCAGTAAATGTTTTAATTTGTGAATTAACTTAATCCTTGTGACACTGTGCGGATAATAGTCTGGGGGACTGAAAGATCTGCATGGTTTCCCCATGTCAGCTCTCTTCATTCCTGACCCACATAACTAGCTGCAGTTCCAGCCCTAGACATCCCTATATCTCCGTTAACTCTGCCTATGTAACTCTCTTCCTGTTGACCTTGGTTGAGCTCAGCAGGCTTTGCGCAGTTCTGACTTGGGATAGTGTGGTTCAGTGAAACTAGCCTTGTGCTGGATGCCAGGAGCTCCTGTGTTCTAAAATCCTGGAGTTACCACCAGCTTAACATCTATGCCTCAATTTTCCCATCTGCAAAATGGGGATAAGTTCCCTCAGTGGGGCGCTGTGAGACTGTATTAGTTACTGTTGTTCTGTTGAACACAGTACTATGCAGTTGCTAAATATTCTTGCCTTGGGAACATTTAAATTTCCTGCTAACCTTTGCACAGTTGTGTCTGATACCCTGTGAAAGATTTAAAGTGCATGTCCATCTTCAAGTGAATCCTTGAGCCTGCATACCCTGCAGGTCACAAACAAGGCTTGAGCCAAGGGAGAGGGGAGAGAGCAGAAAAGTCAGAAGAATTAGTCTGTTGGACTTATTTCCTGGGGATCCTACCTCAAGGATTTGAGTTTGCTTTGAGAATCCCGGCCCTTCCCTTTTTTGACCAAGATCGATTCTAGGCCTGGGCCACTCTGGAGGAGCCAGCTGTCCATGACAGAATTGGGCCACAGTCATCCCTGATTGAACAAGCTGGTTACACCACAGGAGGAATTAACCCAGTGTATGGTGGCTTTGGAACGTGGACAAATGACTTTGAAGGCAAAGGGCTAAACACTGTGCTTAAGTCCTGTTGATTCAGGGCCTACAAACATTGGTTTAAACTCTTGTTTCATTTGTGACCCAGTCAGAATATGAGCCCAGGTCTCGACAGGTGCATTAATGCAGTAGCTCTCAACCTTTCCAGACTATTGTACCTCTTTCAAGAGACTGATTTCTCTTGCGTACCCCCAAGTTATGACTCACTTAAAAACTACTTGCTTACAAAATCAGACATAAAAATACAAAAGCGTCACGGCCTCACTATTACTGAACAATTGCTTCCTTTCTCTCTTTTTTTTTTTTTTTTACCATATAATTATAAAATAAATCAACTGGTATATAAATATTGTACTTACATTTCAGTGTATACTATGTAGAGCAGTATAAACAAGTCACTGTATTAAATTTTAGCTTGTACTGACTTAACTGGTGCTTTTTATGTAGCCTGTTGTAAAACTAGGCAAATGTCTTCCTGAGTTGATGTACCCCCTGGAAGACCTCTGTGTACCTGCAGGGTACACGTACCCCTGGTTGAGAACCATTGCTTTAATGCACTGTTTCATTGTCAGCCCCCTTAAAATCTTCGTGCAGCTTTCAGAGTAGCAGCCGTGTTAGTCTGTATCCGCAAAAAGAAAAGGAGTACTTGTGGCACCTTAGAGACTAATAAATTTATTTGAGCATAAGCTTTCGTGAGCTACAGCTACATTGGATGCATGCAGTGGAAAATACAGTGGGGAGATTTTGTATACACAGAGAACATGAAACAATGGGTGTCACTATACAGACTGTAACAAGAGTGATCAGGTAAGGTGAGCTATTACCAGCAGGAGAGTGGGGGGAAGAGGGGGAAATCTTTTGTAGTGATAATCAAGGTGGGCCATTTCCAGCAGTTGACAAGAACGTCTGAGGAACAGTGGGGGAGGGGGGCAATAAACATGGGGAAATAGTTTTATTTGTGTAATGACACATCCACTCCCAGTCTTTATTCAAGCCTAAGTTAATTGTATCCAGTTTGCAAATTAATTCCAATTCAGCAGTCTCTCGCTGGAGTCTGTTTTTGAAGTTTTTTTGTTGAAGAATTGCCACTTTTAGGTCTGTAATCGAGTGACCAAAGAGATTGACGTGTTCGCCGACTGGTTTTTGAATGTTATAATTCTTGACGTCTGATTTGTGTCCATTTATTCTTTTACATAGAGACTGTCCAATTTGGCCAATGTACATGGCAGGGGGGAACTGCTGGTACCTGATGGCATATATCCCATTGGTAGATGTGCAGGTGAACGAGCCTCTGATGGTGTGGCTGATGTGATTAGGCCCTATGATGGTGTCCCCTGAATAGATATGTGGAAATAGTTGGCAATGGGCTTTGTTGCAAGGATAGGTTCCTAGGCTCTCCTGCTGGTAATAGCTCACCTTACCTGATCACTCTGGTTACAGCATGTATGGTAACACCCATTGTTTCATGTTCTCTGTGTATATAAAATCTCCCCACTGTATTTTCCACTGCATGCATCTGATGAAGTGAGCTGTAGCTCACGAAAGCTTATGCTCAAATAAATGTGTTAGTCTCTACGGTGCCACATCAAGGATCTACAACCTATCCTGAAGGACGACCCATCACTCTCTCAGATCTTGGGAGACAGGCCAGTCCTTGCTTACAGACAGCCCCCCAACCTGAAGCAAATACTCACCAGCAACCACACAATAGAACCACTAACCCAGGAGAGATCAGCCATGCAGCTTAAAGGGGGGAAAAAACTTTGCCAGCACAGGACGAGCTGTGAAGAGAATTCAATGTTCACACAGATAGTTTTAGAAAATGCCCTGATTTTTAAAACCTTTGTTGGGTTTGCTCCAGTTGACCCATCTGCAGTAATCTAGCACTGGGCTTCTGTGTCTCCTTCCATTATCTCACTACTATTGGTGCAAGAGCTGCCTTTGTAGCTCCTGCTTTCTGGAGTAGCTCTCCTGTGTGTATCTAACTTGGCTTGCGTCTAATCTGAAAGCATCTTTTTACACCTTGCCAATACCTCTGTATGTTGTGTGGCTCTGTAAAGCCAGTAAGTTCCCCTTTACAGTTATGTGGCTGCAGAATCCAAGGCTTTGTCTACATGGGAAAGTTGTATCATTTATACCAGTATAACACCCACCCCCACCACCATGTGAACACTTTTTCCAGTATAAGAGTGGCTTATTTTTGTTTTGGTTTAACTTAAACCCCTTTCCAAGCAACATAATCTAAACTGCAAAAACATACTCGTATTCCAGTATGAGTGTCCACACAGGAGGTTATACAGGTATAATTATATTGGTTTAAATTCACACCTTAGTTTATACTGAAAACCTCTTCCCCATGCAGAAAAGTCCTAAACTTTCCTTTTAAAAAAAAATGCCCATCAGTGCAAATGACTTTTCAGGCTCTTTCCTGACAATATCTCTGAGAGGTATGAACCACTCCAGTCATGTCGGGGGGGTATGAACACAGCCGCTGCTCATTCTAAGGAGAAACAAACCAATGTGCTTGTTATTGGCTGTACTAGCAGATACTGGGGTGAATTGTGGATCAGGAATTCAAGTCTTTCCTTCCAAAAGGGAAGGAAAGCGGAGCTCTGCTGATTAGCCTGGAGAGCACTGTAGGCTTGGGGAAGGCAGTACTGCATAACTGGGGACTCCTTGCTGCATAATGTAAGTCTAACACGCCATGCAAGCCATGGAGGGGTGAGATGGGATGGGATGGCCTTTGTTCTAGGATACACTTTGTGCCTAGAACACTTGTTATACAAAATTCAGTGGTATTAACATTTATATGTTTCTTTGTTTAGACTAAAGGATCTAGAACGAGCTGAGCTAGGCCATTCTGGGGTTCACGTGAAGATGCTGGCAGCCCCTGTAAATCCAGCAGACATCAACATGATCCAAGGTAATCTTGGTTTCTCTGGTTGAATTGACTTTTTGCTTACAAACAGCTTCTTTTTCCTTCCATTTCTGAAATGTGTGTGGAATACCTATTGATTAGCCACATGTTGTCAGATGAATAATTACACAAACCGACTGTCAAAACTTTAATGAGTCCCCTAGGGAATTTGTATATAGGAGTTAGGGCTGGATTCCAGAGCTGCAGGGGTGTAGAACCAGGCCTTAACGAACAGAAGTTGAGAGAACAGTTTGCAGTTTGCTGTGATAATTCTCCTCCTCTTACAGGGACTTATGCCCTCCTCCCTGACTTGCCTGCAGTAGGAGGGAATGAAGGCGTTGGACAAGTGGTGGAAGTTGGCAGTCATGTGACTTCTGTGAAGCCTGGGGATTGGGTTATCCCAGCAGATGCAGAACTTGGTGAGGTTTTTACATAAATCCTCATAAATAGTCATAGCTCTGTTGACTTCGTGGAGCTAGGGCAGTACACTCCAGCGGAGGATCTGCCCATCGGCCTTTCTCTGGTG
This sequence comes from Chelonia mydas, assembly GCF_015237465.2. NCBI lineage: Eukaryota > Metazoa > Chordata > Testudines > Cheloniidae > Chelonia > Chelonia mydas. The sequence goes on along the minus strand of NC_051259.2, from coordinate 12,742,636 downwards.
TCGCCCATCTACAGATCTCAAAGCATTTCACAAATGTTAGTCAGATAGATAAGTATCTCTGTGTACAGACAGAGTCGGGGAGAACTGAGGCATGATTTAGCCTGGTGAATTAGTCACAGAGCAGAACTGAGACGAGAACCCAGGATTTCTGGTTTGCGTTCCCCTGTTCTAACCATTAGACGATTGCCTATGTGCTGTGGGTAGGATTGCAACCAGTAACTGCTTACCCTCAGATGCTTAAACCCGAACACCCCTTTCACTGGCAACAGATATTCACAAAAACATTTCTATTCCTATAGGGAACCAAATTATGCTTAGTGTATTTAAAAACTTCATTTGTTTAAAATAAAGTCGGAAGCAGCCCATTGTTCTAACCATCCCTGGAAATCTGAGTATTCCTGTGGCCTTAACGTTAATTAATCCATCCCCCAAAACCCCTGTGAGGTAGGGAAGTATTATCCCCACTTCAGAGAGGGACAAATTGAGGCACAGCTTGAGTTTTCAGCTCCATCTTCCACTGTAGTCACTTGTCCAAGGTCACACAGGAAGATAACTAGATGCTAAAAATCATTGTTTTAATAAAGACACTGAGTTTATGGTTTCCTACAACAATCTGTTGCCCACTAACTCCCTTTTTTTGTCCTGTGACTAAAGGGGTGTTAACAAGCCACTTCACCTCGAATGGTCCCCTAGAGTATGTGGTAATTACTTATGCTGAACAATCTGTTTGGTCTTGTATTTAGCTGTGACACTCTGGGTACCTTTCCCAGACCTGAGGAAGAGCTCTGTGTAGCTCAAAAACTTGTCTCTTTCACCAACAGAAGTTGGGCCAATAAAAGATATTCCCTCACCCACCTTGCCTCACAGAGTGGAGCAGGGAATTGAACCCAAATCTCCCTAGTGTACTGTCCTAACCACAAACCATCCTTCCTCTGCAGCTTACACTCGTGTGCTTTGCCTGATGAGCTCATACTTTAACTCTCTGAACAGAAGGGTTGTGGGATCTTAAAATACCTGGAGGTAATGTGACGTCCTGAAGCAAAATTGTTACTCTCTGAAGTGCTGTTTTAGCTTGATACAGCCTCAGTCATGTACACAGCTTAGTTACAGCAATTACATATAATCGGATGTGATTTTAAAAAAAACACACACACACAAAACTCCATTAGAGAATGTTCCAGGCGAGGGAAGCAGCAGTTGGAATCCATTTAGCACCATATTAGTCAAATTGCAAATGTAATAGGTTATATTGTCTCTAACGAGAAGCATCTGTGTAGCCAGTGGAGTTGCACAAGGCACACAATTTCAGAGCTGTTTTTATGCTGCTTTAATCTTTGTTCTTGTCCTATTTTATACTATTAAGGATTTAGAACGCTTTATTTGATGCAGCCATACTGACTCAGGCTGTGATCTCATCAGATTTCAAAGCTAAATAGAGCCAGTTCTGGTCTGCATAAATGGGAGATGGCCAGAGAAAATCCAGGTGCTGCAAGGAGTGGTGTTGGTGGCTTAGTAGTTAGCACTACTTCTTTTGAGTCAGTACATAAAATCAGGCATCAAGACCACTCATGGTAAATGAAGATCCCAGGACACTCTAAATCATCCCAGCCAGAGCTTTGTCAAGCCTGACCTTAAAAACTTCAAAGGAAGGAGATTCCACCACCTCCCTAGGTAACGCATTCCAGTGCTTCACCACCCTCCTAGTGAAAGTTTTTCCTAATATCCAACCTAAACCTCCCCCACTGCGACTTGAGACCATTACTCCTTGTTCTGTCATCTGGTACCACTGAGAACAGTCTAGATCCATCCTCTTTGGAACCCCCTTTCAGGTAGTTGAAAGCAGCTATCAAATCCCCCCTCATTCTTCTCTTCCGTAGACTAAACAATCCCAGTTCCCTCAGCCTCTCCTCATAAGTCATGTGTTCCAGTCCCCTAATCATTTTTGTTGCCCTCCGCTGGACGCTTTCCAATTTTTCCACATCCTTCTTGTAGTGTGGGGCCCAAAACTGGACACAGTACTCCAGATGAGGCCTCACCAATATTGAATAGAGGGGAATGATTACATCCCTCGATCTGCTGGCAAAGCCCCTACTTATACATCCCAAAATGTCATTGGCCTTCTTGGCAACAAGGGCACACTGTTGACTCGTATCCAGCTTCTCGTCCACTGTAACCCCTAGGTCCTTTTCAGCAGAACTGCTGCCGAGCCATTTGGTCCCTAGTCTGTAGCAGTGCATGGGATTCTTCTGTCCTAAGTGCAGGACTCTGCACTTGTCCTTGTTGAACCTCATCAGATTTCTTTTGGCCCAATCCTCCAATTTGTCAAGGTCCCTCTGTATCCTATCCCTACCCTCCAGCGTATCTACCTCTCCTCCCAGTTTAGTGTCATCTGCAAACTTGCTGAGGGTGCAATCCACACCATCCTCCAGATCATTATTGAAAATATTGAACAAAACCAGCCCCAGGACCGACCCTTGGGACGCTCCACTTGATACTGGCTGCCAACTAGACATGGAGCCATTGAGCACTGCCCGTTGAGCCCGACAACCTAGCCAGCTTGCTATCCACCTTATAGTCCATTCATCCAGCCCATACTACTTTAACTTGCTGGCAAGAATACTGTGGGAGACCGTGTCAAAAGCTTTGCTGAAGTCAAGGAATAAAATGTCCACTGCTTTCCCCTCATCCACAGAGCCAGTTATCTCGTCATAGAAGGCAATTAGATTAGTCAGGCATGACTTGCCCTTGGTGAATCCATGCTGACTGTTCCTGATCACTTTCCTCTCCTCTAAGTGCTTCAGAATTGATTCCTTGAGGACCTGCTCCATGATTTTTCCAGGGACTGAGGTGAGGCTGACTGGCCTGTAGTTCCCCGGATCCTCCTCCTTCCCTTTTTTAAAGATGGGCACTACATTAGCCTTTTTCCAGTCATCCGGGACCTCCCCCGATCACCATGAGTTTTCAAAGATAATGGCCAATGGCTCTCCAATCACATCCGCCAACTCCTTTAGCACTCTCGGATGCAGCGCATCCGACCCCATGGATTTGTGCTCGTCCAGCTTTTCTAAATAGTCCCGAACCACTTCTTTCTTCACAGAGGGCTGGTCACCTCCTCCCCATGCTGTGCTGCCCAGTGCAGTAGTCTGGGAGCTGACCTTCTTCATGAAGACAGAGGCAAAAAAAGCATTGAGTACATTAGCTTTTTCCACATCCTCTGTCACTGGGTTGCCTCCCTCATTCAGTGAAGGAGCCCACACTTTCCTTGGCTTTCCTCTTGTTGTTAACATACCTGAAGAAACCCTTCTCGTTACTCTTAACATCTCTTGCTAGCTGCAACTCCAGGTGTGATTTGGCCTTCCTGATTTCACTCCTGCATGCCCGAGCAATATTTTTATACTCTTCCCTGGTCATTTGTCCAACCTTCCACTCCTTGTAAGCTTCTTTTTTGTGTTTAAGATCAGCAAGGATTTCACTGTGAAGCCAAGCTGGTCGCCTGCCATATTTACTATTCTTTCTACACATCGGGATGGTTTGTCCCTGTAACCTCAGTAAGGATTCTTTAAAATACAGCCAGCTCTCCTGGACTCCTTTTCCCCTCATGTTATTCTCCCAGGGGATCCTGCCTGTCAGTTCCCTGAGTTTGTCAAAGTCTGCTTTTCTGAAGTCCAGGGTCCGTATTCTGCTGCTCTCTTTTCTTCCCTGTGTCAGGATCCTGAACTCGACCATCTCATGGTCATTGCCTCCCAGGTTCCCATTCACTTTTGCTTCCCCTACTAGTTCTTCCCAGTTTGTGAGCAGCAGGTCAAGAAGAGCTCTGCCCCTAGTTGGTTCCTCCAGCACTTGCACCAGGAAATTGTCCCCTACACTTTCCAAAAACTTCCTGGTTTGTCTGTGCACTTCTGTATTGCTCTCCCAGCAGATATCAGGTTGATTGAAGTCTCCCATGAGAACCAGGGCGTGCGATCTAGTAACTTCCATTAGTTGCCAGAAGAAAGCCTCGTCCACCTCATCCCCCTGGTCTGGTGGTCTATAGCAGACTCCCACCACGACATCACCCTTGTTGCTCACACTTCTAAACTTAATCCAGAGACTCTCAGGTTTTTCTGCAGTTTCATACGTGAGCTCTGAGCAGTCATACTGCTCTCTTACATACAGTACAACTCCCCCACCTTTTCTGCCCTGCCTGTCCTTCCTGAACAGTTTATATCCATCCATGACAGTACTCCAGTTATGTGAGTTATCCCACCAAGTCTCTGTTATTCCAATCACATCATAATTCCTTGACTGTGCCAGGACTTCCAGTTCTCCCTGCTTGTTTCCCAGGCTTCGTGCATTTGTGTATAGGCACTTGAGATAACTTGCTGATCGTCCCTCTTTCTCAGTATAAGGCGGGAGCCCTCCCCTCTCACGCTCTCCTTTTCGTGCTTTCTCCTGGTATCCCACGTCCCCGCTTACCTCCTTCCCCCGGGGCTTTGGACTCCTTCCCCCAGTGAACCTAGTTTAAAGCCCTCCTCACTAGGTTAGCCAGACTGCTTGCGAAGATGCTCTTCCTTCTCTTCGTTAGGTGGAGCCCGTCTCTGCCTAGCACTCCTTCTTCTTGGAACACCATCCCATGGTCAAAGAATCCAAAGCCTTTTCTCCGACACCACCTGCATAGCCATTCGTTGACTTCCACGATTCGATGGTCTCTACCCAGGCCTTTTCCTTCCATGGGGAAGATGGACGAGAACACCACTTGAACCTCAAACTCCTTTATCCTTCTTCCCAGAGCCACGTAGTCTGCAGTGATCTGCTCAAGGTCATTCTTGGCAGTATCATTGGTGCCCACATGGAGAAGCAGGAAGGGGTAGCGACCCGAGGGATTGATGAGTCTCGGCAGTCTCTCCGTCACATCGTGAATCCTAGCTCCTGGCAAGCAGCAGGCTTCTCAGTTTTCCCGGTTGGGGCAGCAGATAGATGACTCAGTCCCCCTGAGGAGAGAGTCCCCGACCACCACCACCCGCCTCCTTCTCTTGGGAGCGGTGGTCGTGGAACCCCCAACCCTAGGACAGTGCATCTCATGCCTTCCAATCGGCAGAGTCTGCTTCTGTTCCCTTCCCTCAGATGTATCATCTAGTCCACTCTCCGCATTAGTACCTGTAGAGAGAACATGAAAACGGTTGCTTACCTGTGTCTGCGTTGCTGGTACACGGACGCTCCCCTTTCTTCTTCTGGAGGTCACATGCTGCCAAATTTCTTCACCATCCTCCTGTCCCCGCTGCACAGCCTGCCCTGCATCTTCAGAACATTATGTCCGTAGAAGCATATCCTGACGTCTGTCCAGGAAATCTTCAGTTTCTCTTATGCAATGCAGGGTCAATACTTGTTTCTCCAGACCTTGAACTTTCTCTTCCAATATGGAGACCAGCTCGCACTTTGTACAGACAAAGTCGCTTCTGTCCTGTGGAAGAAAGACCAACATGGCACATCCAGTGCAGATCACAACAGCTGAACGCTCCCCATCCATATTACCTTCCTTCTACGAGCTTCCTCAGGAGTTGTAGTAACTACTCAGAGAAGTCTGCAAGATGTAAGCTTCAGTGGGCTCTCCCCAGGCAAACTCCCTCTGTTAGCCTCTCTGCTCTTCGCAGCTCAGCTGGTTTGCAGCTGACTGGCTTTTTATAACAGTCAGGCCCACTCAAGGCTCACCTGGAACAAAGCACTCCCAATTCACACTTTTCAAACAATCAGTCAAGCACATGGTCAAACTGTCCCCGCAACAGACACTCAAGTGTCTGAGTGTCTGCCTCATCCACCTCTTCCTCTTCCTGATTTGGTGGTCTATAGTAAACCCTATTTTTTACCACTTTTATTGTTTTTGAATGATAGGTAGTTGCATCATTGCTAACTAGCAACCTTAATTGTTTGTTGCATTTTAAAGCAGCTTTCCGTTTTTGCGGGGAGGACTAGTTCTTTGACTACTTTCATTTTTTCTTTGGTGCAGACATAACTTATAAAAATAAAAATTACACAGGAGGGACAGATTCCTAAATAGGAATGAGTTGTGCTAGCCAAGCTAGTAAAGGCAGCTGCAGTGTCGTACCTCATTCAGTGCACACCAGACAAGATATACACATTTCCTGGAGAGCTACATTAACTATGTACATAGCTACTTAGCACCTCTGGGAAATCAAGCTTCAGGTGACTTGCCTATAGCCAGAGATGGAATCTGTATCCAAACCAGGACTGGAATTCAGAAGTCTTGCCTCCCTAGCCTGTGCTTAGATCTCAAGGCCACATTTATCTCTCCAACTTCATTGGGCCTGAAAACTTTTGCCTAAGCAGTTACTCGCTCAACTTGCCTGCATCTTTCTAACGCTTCTCATAGCTTGAATAAGCCTTGTCCTTTAAACCAGGAACATGGAGAACGGATGCAGTGTTCAGTGAGGAAAGCCTGGTGAAACTCCCACGCGACATCCCTTTGCTGTGTGCTGCCACCTTGAGCGTCAACCCCTGCACAGCCTATCGGATGCTGGCTGATTTCGAGACCTTGGGGCCAGGTACATCTCTAACCTATGCTGTGTAATCCTCCTAACACGTGGCTGATTTTTACACTCCAGTGGAACATCCCATCCACGGATATTGACCCTAAACAAGTTAACAGAATTTATAAATTCCTTCTAATTAACAGTTTATCCATGTGCATAAATAAAATTCTGCCTTCTTCTGTGTGGAAAGTACTAATATTGAGTAGTTATAGTCCTATCTCCCAAACGCATACTCTGGGATTTATCCCCAGCTCTGCCATGGACTGCATGGCCTCTGGCAAGCCTCTGCACATGTTTTCTTACCTGATGGTTCAGAGTTATTTATTATTTATATTGCGATAGCACCTGGGAGCCCCAGTCAGGGACAGGTCAGCACTGTGCTACATGCTGCCCAAACACAGCTGAAGCTATGTTCCCTGTCATACTCGCTATCCTAGAGCACCTCCTCCCAGTGAGATCCAGCATTGCAGCCCCTCAGCCTCACCCGCCTTCTCCGGACGTCGGTGGTCTGCGGATGACTTGGCCCTCTGGCCAGGGGACACTGAGTCCCACCCTGTCAGGGTAACAGCGTCCATACTCGAAGGAATGGAAACTTTTCCACCCTTCCTGGGCTCAGTCCTCCGCAGATCTTCACCGCCTCTCAGGCTCTGCATCTTCCTCACTTTATTACAGAGCACTGCCTCAGGGTTTAGTCTCCAGTGGCATGGCTGATCTTGAGCTACTGACCCTTGGGACTGCATCCCTGGAGTCTCCTAACCAGCTTCCTTCTCCTTTCAGGGCACATGCTCCTTCCTGCACACCTCTCGATGGTTCCTTTTCCAGAGAGAGGAAATGCCCAACTACCTCTTTCCTGAGTCCTTCCCCCTGTTGCCCTGCAGTCCTTTCTTTCTAGGAACCATGCAGCCTGGTTCTCCCCAGCTGGGTCTAATCCTTCATTACCTGTCTCTCCTCCAGGTGCCATAGAATGGGCTAACTAGGCTCTCTCGTTCCCCTTACGCCTATCACTGCCAGCTTGGAGTTTTAGATACCCCCATCACAGCCTCTGCCCAAGGAGCTTGCCTTCTGAGGCTAAATGAGTGTTTGTGAAGTACTTGAATGAATGAATGACTTGATATGAGGGCCAAAGTTTATGATCAGTATCTTGTGCCTTCAAGGTTCTAGGTCAGATGCAAGTCCTTCTTGCCAGCCTGGAGGAAATAAGCAGCAGGTTATAATAGGTTCCTAATAAATCAGAGCCAATCCAAGCAAGTCTTAGTAAAGGTGAATGAAATTCTCAGATGAATGTATCATGAAAGAATTAAGCCTTTCAGTTGTAGTTCATTAGTTTAAATGTGGTCCTAGTGGCTGAAAGGTTGTTCCCATCCGAGGGCCTGTATGAAATAAGTTGGTGAGTCTTAGTTCAGCTCTTGGAAACATCTCTGAATCAAAACCCACCGCCTCTGTTGACCCGAGCTAGCACTGGGCAGTCTCGGGGATAAGCCATGCTGATGGGACAGTGTCAGGGAAGATTGCCTTGCAGCAGGCTGTGCTGTACCTATTCTTGACCGTATTCTCAGCCCTGAAGACTGAAGGTCTCCGCACCTTTCTCCAGCACTAAATTTGCTTCAAGCCAGAGCTGATTTGGGTTTCTTTATTTCGCTGCAGGTGATTCCATCATCCAGAACGCAGCCAACAGTGGCGTGGGACAGGCTGTTATTCAGATTGCAGCAGCTTTAGGCATCAAAACAATCAATGTGATCCGAGATAGGTGCGTATACAGTGGGCCCTGGTTTTTAGAGACTCTGACTAACTGGATCATTTGTTAAAATTGTCCTGATCAAACAACTTTTTTGCTTTATCCTGTGCTGTTCGGTTCCCCTTCCTTTCACCCTGCATTCTGCTCTATATGTCTGAGTTAGATTCTCAGTGGGAGGGGAGGGGATTGTTTCTTGGAAACGAGGGAGATGGGCATAAAGATTGGGCTGTGGCCGGTTGAGCGTAGCTGCATTTAGATGTTTGCTTGTCAGTCTGTCTCGAATTTTTCACTTTAACTGCTCAGATATGAATCTTTACGAGGAAACCCCTGCTGCTGGAATTACGCCATAGAAAGAAGTAGGGTGAAGGCAGGTTAAAGGTTAGCAGGATCACCGTCTCCGCTTTCGTCTCCAGTCTGCAAATAATCCAAAATAGGCCGAGAACCTGTGCTGTAAAACAGGGCGATACCTCATGCTGATAGAAAGGCTACATTCAGGTCTGAATGGGCAATGGAGGGTGTTTGTTCAGGTAGCTGAATCCAGCAATAGAATTCTTCACAACAGGGCTTCCCTTTCCTCTCTGAATGAGGCTGCCCAGTCAGCGATTAGCGAATGTATTCAATGTCTCCACTCCGAAGATGAGTGTTAAAATTCCTGTTGGGAGAGGGAGTGACTAGCCCTTGACAGGAAGGGGAGGGATAGCTCAGTGGTTTGAGCATTGGCCTGCTAAACCCAGGGTTGTGAGTTCAATCCTTGAGGGGGCCATTTAGGGAACTGGGGCAAAATAAATAAATAAAAATGGGGATTGGCCCTGCTTTGAGCAGGGGGTTGGACTAGATGACCTCCTGAGGTCCCTTCCAACCCTGATGTTCTATGATTCTATGACACTAGCTAGTCCTGAGGGATTTTTAACTCCAAGGTTGGCCAGTTCCAAGGGCTAGGTGGGGGAACCTCTAGTGGATCTGGATGTGGGATAAGGAGAGATGCAGAGGGAAGAGGGACCTGGTGGCTCCTCGGAGAAGCTAGTTCTACCTGCTCCCACTTTGTGGCCTGCTCAGGAGCCTTGTCCTTTCTTACAGTGCTGCTGGTCCCATCCCTTTCTCTTGCCTGGAAGTAGGAAAGTGGGGTGGGGTTTGGTTTGGTGGCGCAGCATCAGCTGGTGGTGGTAAAATAGGCACTGAGCTGGGAAGCAGCGACCTGCTCTGTGATTGGTAATTGGCTCTTATTCTGAGCAGACAAGCCCCATTTGGAGCTTGTGGGTGAGTGTTCAGGGGCCAGCAGATCTTATGCAGGAACAGCTGGAGCTGGCATCCGAGTTCAGGGTAGGAAGCTTTGCAGAAGAAAGCGTTTAGGAGAGGCCAGGCACCCGTGTGTGGGAAGCAGAAGAGGCAGCATGAAAGAAGATACAGATCAGAGCGGGAGGAGGAGACACCAGAAGCAGTTCTCAGGAAGGCGGCTGGAGGGTAGACAGTGAAGGCTGGGATGAGGGCAGAGAGGGAGGTTGTATGGCACCATGTAGAGTCTTGAAGGTGAGGCTGAGGGGTTCATAGCTGATACAGAAGGTGAGGAAGCCAGTGGAGGAAACTAGGGGACAGTGGCAGGAGTGGCGTGGTCAGTTAATAACAGGATGAGGGAAGGAGGAGATAAATCCCTCCACCAAAGAGGCTCGCTTTTGGAAGGGAACATCTTCCCCAAAGTTTGGGCTGAGCCCAGTTTACTCATCCTGGGTCACAAGTTACAGATCAGAGCTCATAGAAACTGACTGACTTGGTCAAAGGGCCCTGCAGAGGTCTGTCCATCTTGGCTTGGGAACATGCCAGTTATTTCTGCGAATCTCTTTTTTGTCCTTCCTCCCCAGACCCAATCTCCAAGAGGTGGTAGACAGACTGACATCCCTTGGTGCGGACCATGTCATCACAGAAGAGATGCTGAGAAAGCCAGAGATGAAAGACTTATTTAAGGTACTGTAATGCTGAGCTCTCCAGAAAGAAGAATCCTAGTAGGGAGGTAGGAAGCTAATTCCCAGGATCCGAAGACAATACAGGAACCTCTGAATAGCCATATTGGAGCAGACCATGGTCTGTCTCATGTAGTGGCCAAAACTAGATGCTGCAGGGAAAGGTGCAAGAATCCTATTATGGAGAACTATGGAGTAAACTTCCCTAGCAGAAGCTCTTTCCTAATCCCTGGGCAGATGAACAGTTGTTTTAGGTCCAAATTCTCAAAGGTATTTGGGCACCTAACTTCCATTGAAATCAATGGAAGCTAAGGGAATAAATACCTTTTGAGGATCAGGGCCTTATTCCCTAAATCCCGAGTTTATATTCTTACTTTATCTTCTTATGTAAGTGGGTGTTCTCATTAATCAATATAAATGTCAATTAAACCTGCTAGGCTTTTGGCCTCAATAATATCCTATGGCAGTGAGTTCCATAGGCGTAAAATAATAAACGGTTTCCTTTTATCATGTTTAAAGTTGCCTTTTAGTTTGATTCCATGTCCCCTTGCTCTTCTATTCTGAGGATAAATTGGAGTGTCTGACAACATCTACATCTTTTGCTGTTTTATGTCCTCTCCTGTCTCTCTCATTTATTTCCTCTGTAAACTGAACAGTGCCGCGCCGCAGCCTCTCTTCAGAGAGAAGTCGCTGTACCTCAGATTACTTTCATTGTCCATGTTTGGGCCCCTTCTGTTTCCACTATAACTGGGAATTGAGGTGACCAGAGTGGAAATGCAGTAGTGAAGATGATGCAGTAGCAATAATAGTGCCGCAGGGGAAATCCCGCACTGACAGAGAGTTGGACTAGCTGAGACTATGTAGATGGCTGATATCTAGAAACCGTGCTCTGATATACACCACCATTTAACATGCAGACAGAAGAGTTAGTAGGGGCTGGCCTTCATTCTCCCAGGGAATTGTTTCCACTGGACTCCTCTCTGTGATTCTGGAGGCTGCCCCAGCAGTGTTGGGCAGGTTTTCATTTCTGCTGCGGTGTCCAGATGGTAAATTTGGCTTTGGGTACATATCTAGACCTGCCCTTGGTTTGAGCAAACTCTGGGGCTAAAACACGTGAACCTGCCTCCCTCAGCAGACAGAGTCCTGACCCCAGGAGAAGGTAACCTTGGAATTCAAAATAGGACTACTCCGTGTTTCTTGCTGGACAGAAATCTGGCTTGGCAGGCAAGAGTTAAATCTGCCTTTTTTGTCTATAAAACGCTGACTCTTCCAGAAAGTCCCCAAACCCCGGTTAGCGCTGAATTGCGTCGGAGGGAAAAGTACTACTGAGATGCTGCGCCACATACAGTAAGTTCAGCTGTTTTCCTCCTTTGACTTGTGTTTAGCACTCGGAGACGTACATGTTCAAAGAACTGGTTTGTCCAGATTGGGGATAGCGGTCAGGACCAGTTGATATAAACTAGCCATCAACAAGTTTAGGCTCAATATTAGGTGAAGGTTTCTAACCATTGGAGGGGTGAAGTTCTGGAACAGCCTTCCCAGGAAGCAGTGGGGGCAAAAACCTAACTGGCTTCAAGACTGAGCTTGATAAGTTTATGGAGGGGATAAGTATGATGGGACTGCCTACAATGGCATGTGGCCCATAGGCGACTACCAGTAGCAAAACCCCCCAATGGCCAGACGGGACGCTAGATGCGGAGGGCTCAGAGTTACTACAGACAATTATTTCCCAGGTATCTGCCTGGTGGGTCTTGCCCACATGCTCAGGGTCTAACTGATTACCATATTTGGGGTCAGAAGGAATTTTCCCCCAGGTCAGATTTGCAAAGAACCTGGGGGGTTTTCACCTTCCTCTGCAGATGGGGCACAGGGTCACTTGCACATTTAAAGAAGTGTAAATGGTGGGTTCTTTATAACTTGAAGGGTTTAAACAATGATCTGAGGACTTCAGTAACTCAGCCAGAGGTTAGAGGTCTATTTCAGGAGTGAGTGGGTGAGGTTTTGTGGCCTGCATTGTGCAGGAGGCCAGATTAAATTATCACAGTGGCCCCTTCTGACCTTACAGTCTATGAATAGAATTATCTTACATGGGTCACTTGTTAAAAATGCAGGCGGGGGAGGTTTCTCGGAAGATACGGTAACTGAAATCTAAGACCTTACAGCAACTCTAGTGAGGTTTCCTCTCCAATGACACACAGTAATAGACTTTTAAAGACTAGTAAGAGTGGAAGGTCACATCCAGCTATGAGGTCAGAATCCCTATAGTATCTTGCTCATTGTCTTGGTGGGCTGTTGCAGCGGGAGGGGTCCATTAACTCTAGGTGATCATTTCAGCTAATGGCTCTTGTGAGAAGGAGGGGAAGCTAGAAAGCAAGTTGAGCAAGTAACAAAGTAGCTGTTCAACAAAGTAATTGAAAGAGCCGCCTGTGTCAGGGCGTCGGTATCTGCAGGGGTTCGGAATCGGAGGAGGAGAGCAGGTCGGGTTGAAGACCCTTATTAGGAGAGATCATTAATTGTCTGACACCTGACTCTCCATACAGACAGAAAGGGACCATGGTTACATATGGCGGGATGGCAAAACAGCCTGTGACTGTCCCTGTGGTAAGTAACAGATGCTTGTGACATGTTCTCTGTATTCATATCACATAGCCCTTACTCCACAGCACCGAAACTTTCCATCCATAACATCCACTGCAAGCAACTGGCTGCCCCACGGGGTTGGCTTCACCACATCTATATATTGTCCCCTAACTCCCTATAGCTCCTCAGTTCCCACGCAGCAGCATCGCTACTATTAGAAGCGACTGGATAAAGTGTGCACTTGACTTCCAACACTACCTCCTTGTGCCATTTGAGCACCAGAACCAATGCTCCATGGTCTCTAACTGGTTGAGAATGTGACAGGAATGAGCTAGTTCTGGCCTGTTTCTGGTTTACAGGGTTTGGGTGTATGTCTGCAATACTCATGGCAATGTTTATGAGGAGACTGGCCCTGGTGTGTGACTGACCCAGCTATTTAGCATCTGCCAGGCAAATTCTCATTGCAAAAGTTGTCTGCACTCTAAGGTGCACCTGTAGGGCAGATCTTCCCAGTGTCAATCCTTGCTTTGACCTGGAGTTAGTAGCTAAGGTGTCTCTTGCCACAACAGAACAATCTTCAACGTTCTTAACCCTAGTCCTGTATCCTCTCAGAGCTCTACTGGTCGTGGGGTCTCGTTGCTAACACAAAATGCTTTATGAACGTGAGTTTTTAAATTTAGTGCCAGATAGAGAGCCTGAAATCCTCTTTTGCCACAAAAGAGGCACTGTATGGGCAATGCAGTTATCACAACTCTGGCAAGAATGTGATCATTTCTGAGGGAACCAACCCTTGGTTTTTAATCTCCTGTTTACTATCCAGGGTACTGTGAAGAGGACTAACATTCTGCAGGGGTGTAAAAGAAAAAAATCTGCATTGTGTGAGTGAATTTGCCCCAAATTAAGGCTCTTCTAAAAGCAAGAGTCATTGGCAGGGGGGCAGAATTGCAGATCTTCATAGCAGCAGGAAAGCGAGTGTCACACTTGCAACAGCGTTTAAAGTGTGGTAGCAGCTGTATGAGGACAGTCTCTTCCCATGGCCTGAGTGCAGCAGAAATATGCTAACTGAAGAATGCCCAATGTAAACAGTTTCCCCAAGAATCCTGGTGTATCTCACCTTGTTTCTACAGAGTGCATTCATCTTTAAGGATGTGAAGCTGCGTGGGTTTTGGATGACCCAGTGGAAGAAAGACCAACCCCAGAGTAAGTTGAAGGTCATTTCAGTGGAGATGTAGTCCATAGGAAATCTATTAAAGTATTAATGTGTTCTCTTAAGGTCCCCCCTTCCCCCGAGGAAAGTAAGCATTGTCCCTGCTTCTGTTGGTGCATAGGCTGAGGCACAGAGGTCGAGCAACTGGTCCAAAGCCACAGAAGAAGTCATTGTCAGAACAGGAATTAGAACTCGAGTGCCTGGCTTCCTGTCCAACGTGGACAACAAGATAATGCTTCTCTCGTCCCAGTTCTTAGGGAGGCCCTAGAAACACAAAGCACAGAAAACATCCTGCAGAATCTCCAGTTTTTAGCTTAGCTTAAGCCCTCCTGGGGAAATACTGGCAAAGCAGCCCTCAAACTTAGCATCTGAAGAGCAAATAAATATTTTGCTAGCTGGGTTTCTAGACATCAAAAAGCACAAGTGGGTGAAGGCTGGTGACAAGTTTTGACCTGGAGAATTTCCTTCATTAATCCAGGGAGACACAAGCTGTATCATTCCCCTGCTGTGCCCCTCAGCTACAGCCCATGTGTAACCCACAGAATCTGTGATCTGCCCTTGGCCTCAGCAGTGGGACAGAAGCACCTGTTAGTGCATTTGGTCAGGAAACCTCAACAAACTACAATGTGGAGTTTAAACGGTTGTGACTGGTCCAGGCCTATCTACTCAGCTCCACTCTGATATTGCTCAGCACTTGCAATTTAAAAAAAGCCAGGCATTATGCATTTAAGGTGTTTCAGGCCCTTCCTGCTTTGAAGCTGTGTGGACGGGGCAGAAGCTACCTAGGCACAGCCTTAAGCTCAAATCAGTGTGTGCCAGATGGTTGCTGACCAAGCTGCAGTGCAAGTGGCAGGTAACATCTAGTGTAGAGAGCAGGGCAGGCCATCAAACAGGAGTGTAGAGAGCAGGGCAGGCCATCAAACAGGAGGCTAGCTACCTACCTGTAGCATAACCCCGAAGGTCAGAAAGGTCACAGGGGACTATCTCCCCTCAAATCAGAACAAAATCAATTATCCAATTTGGCAACACTGCAGTCAGTACAAGGGAGTCTTGTGGGACCATCTCCCTTATACCAGCCATATAAACTGGATACATTTCTCTCTGAAGTCAGTGAATGCTGCTGCATGTGTTGAACAGGGTGGAAGGAGTTGCTGAAGAAATTGAGATCGTTTGCCTCTATCCCAAGCTGCTGTCCTAGGGAGCTTAGCACCTGAACTCCACTCCCTTGTGTTGTGTTGCTAGGTGGCCAAGGCAGCCAAGACTGGCTCACTTTTTGTTTGTTTTGTCAGTTGTCTCATTTCCTCTGGGTGGCGTTGTGGGTCTTGTTCACCCTCAGCTCTGGAAGGGGCAGGATTACTCTCTTCTGTCTTTCCCATGCAGACAAGGACAGATTGACTGGGATGATTCTGACCCTGTGTGATCTTATTCGTAAGGGGCAGCTCACTGCTCCAGCCTGCACACAGGTCCCACTGAAGGACTACCGACTTGCCCTGGAGGCCTCCATGAAGTCATTCATCTCATCTAAACAGGTCCTCACCATGTGATCCTGCTCCCATGGACAATCATACACCCTTTTGTTTCCAGAGGAGTTTTAAGAGGGAGCTGAATCACAGCCAGTTCTGGCGCCATTGGAGACAATACAACTGGTTTCATGCACGTTTGCTTCAATGTATCCTGTCTTCAGGAGAGAGTTGTTGAAGAGGAAGAATCTCTAAAATTTGTCAACTTTGCCCACTTGAAACGATAACAATCACATCTGAGGCTAAAGTGTGTAACTGACGTGACTCAAGAGCAGACAGTAGATCTCTGCTTTCGGAGATAGATCCTGTTTTCACATTGGCTAAAATTAATTGCTTTGCAATAGAAGGTCAAGGTTGGCTAAAGTGCAGTCCCTGGAATCCTAAAAATTAGGGTAGAGGCAAAGCCAATCAACTTCCAGCTGACTGCTGGTGAAATCAGTCAGTCAAGGAGGACACAAAAAGAAGCCCTCTGCTCTGGATGTGTGTAGTCACTCAAGTTGGAGGGCACTGGGACTCCCAACAAGATGCTAATGCGTCCCTTACTGTAAAGTTTTCCTGCCCCAGAGTGAGCTTTAAGTGAGGAAGCCTCCATTTTTCTGTCTTTCTGTGGCTTCTTCCCATGAAGGACTCCTCTAGATGTGGAGTATTGTCCCAGATTGTATCCTAACCCCAGTATTGTCATGTACAGTCCTTAGGGAAACTTACATCTGTAGTTTGATATTGAGGCAGTTGTGGCTGAAATAAAGGCACTTCACATTGTGTTGCAAGCCTGTCATCCAAGAAAAAGAGTTGTGAAATGGGCCACTGAAATGTCAATAATTGTTCAGAATAAATGCTATAATTTTCATAGACTGTGTTCTCCCTGGGGTATTTTTCGATCAACTGGGTTTTTGCTGTGTAATAAGATCTGGTTCCTCTGCTGCACTTCAGTCAGACAGCAGTACAAACTATCACGAGTATTTTACTATGTACTGCTTCAAAATGTCATGCCGTTGCCTCCAAATGTTTGTATTCCAGCTCTTTTGCAGGGTTGCATTACAGTTCGTTCACACAGGCCACAACAAAAGTCAAGGAGGCATGATCAACACAGACAGGCATTGATAGTCACTGCCGTTGGTTACTTCTCGGCTAATGTGTGCAAAGCTCGCTTTAAAAATATGACATGGGCTTCTGCCTTCCCACAAGTGAACTTTATTTTCTCTTCCCCTCAGTGAGATCTCAGATATGAACTGCAAGGCCTGGGACAAAATGGTAACCCTCCTATCACATTGTTACATCCTCCCCTCTTATGTGCCTTGTATTTCTCGTCTGGCATGCTGGTTCCTGACAAGCTGTGGCAGGGAGAAGGAGATGCCAGTTTAAGTAGTCCAGTGAGTCCCATCTGTGTGCTGCCATCCTGGCAAGCTGCAGAATGGAAGTTCTCATTGCTCAGGCTCTGATACTTCTAACACCAGGTCATCCACTGCTGGGATTAGCAGAACTACAGCCTGCACTCCCATCTCATACCAGTCTCTCTTAGAAACTAGACTAACCAGGGTTCTGATCCAGTATGCCAATTATGTAACAAACATAATGTAAAGAGGGGAATCTCGAGTAGGTTATATTACTTCTGCATTTGGCACTGGTGCGATCACTGCTAAAATCCTGTGTCCAGTTCTGGTGTCCGCAATTCATGAAGGATGTTGCTAAATTGGAGAGTGTTCAGAGAAGAGCCATAAGAGAGGTTAAAGGATTGAGCTCCTTGTGTTATCCAGCGTGTTTAGCTCAACACAGAGAAGATTAAGGGGTGACTTTGATCAGTTTGTTAGTACCTGCTTGGGGGAACAAATATTTGATGACAGAGGGCTCTTCAATCTAGCTAGTGAAGGAGTAATAAGATCCAATAGCTGGAAGCTGAAGCTAGACAAATTCAGACTAGCAATAAGGTGCAAACTTTAAAGTGAGGGTAATTAACTATTGGTGGATTCTCCATCTCTGGCAATTTTGAAATCAAGATTGGATATTTTTCTAAAAGATCTGCTCTCATTCAAACAGGAATCAACTCAGGGAAATTCTGTCACCTGTGTTGTAAAGGAGATCAGACTAGATGACCACAATGGTCCCTTCTGGCCTTAAAATCCATGAACATCACTATCACCCTATGCATTGCAAATACCAAAAATACCTCATAACAGTAGCTCCTTTTTAAAATTAAAAAACCCTGCAAGGCTAGTCCCTATTGCCTGGAAGGACAAGAGCTGTATTTACATCTTATCCGTGCACTTCATGGGGGGAAGCACCCTCTGCTCTCATAGCAGGAGTAATAGAAGCTTGTAGCTAGAACACCAGCTGCTTGTTTGGAGTGATCTTTAGGGACAGGCACAGCAGGCTTAGCCCCTAGACCATGACTAAAATACAAGTGACAGTTTATATGCTCTAGTGACACTCTTGAATCAAATTATCAGTGTGCTTATTACATACGAGACACAGGATTGGATTTGAACATGCACTTTAAACAGCAGATAGGGAATTACAAAACTCCAAATGCCTAGAACTGCACAGCAGTCCATGGGGGAAACTTGACCAAATAGACTGTCAACACCTTTCAGCTTACCCACAGAGGAATAGTCTGCGTTTCTCTAGTACGAGCTTCTCTTTGACCTTCCTCTCTCAAATGAAAGGAGCTTAATGGCTTTTATTCATGCCAAACCATGCTGGATCATTTTGAGGCGGCTAAGTAGGATTTAGGTCTCTTCAGTGCTTGTGGTGCACAGTTGCATAGTTACTCCTCAGAAAGCATTGTACGTTTCTTCTTTTTAGCCCGGCTACTTGAACTCACTGCAGCCCCTATAAATACTGCTCAGATGAAATGCTCAGGTTTGGAGATCTAGGAAGTAAAGTACCTTGATCTTGAATCTCTCAAGAATGTCAGTCGCTGTCCAAAGTGGGATCACTGGAGTCAGGGCAAGCAAAGTGGGTCACAAGTTCTCCACTGAAAATCATGATAAAGAGGCCACTGCCTGGAAGAAATAGGCAAAAGGGTATTTGAAATGCACTGCCAATATCTGATACTGCATCCTCCTCCATCACTAACTTAAAAACCAAACTCCCAGGGCTAGACGCCAAACCAAACTCCCAGCTGGTGTGCTTCAGTAGTTTTAAAAATCACTTGTGGTTGAATCAAAGCAGTTGCTTCTAGACTATTCAAACCATCTTAGCTGTGTTATAGTTGTAGGGCTCGCACGCTTATCTGTGCCCCTTTAACAGCTGTATTGGGAAGAGGAAATAAAGGGAGCCCACCTGGAAATGATCTGAATGCTTACCAAGTGCTAGCCACCAGTGCCACACCAAAGGGAACTGTTCCATCGCTGTAAACGACAGATCAAACATGTCAGTGCTAACAGTCTCCATGAGATTAAAACCATCAATAGTCTGATAAAACAGTGCTGTCTAGTGATTAGAGCTGGGGCCTAAAGAATCAGGACTCCTGGGTTCTATTTCTGGTTCTATCACTAACTTCCTCTATGTGTGGTGTGGTGTTGGTTGGGGATTGTTTTCTGTGGTTTGGGGTTTTGTTTTTGTTTTTGCAGGGGCACAAGTCACTTAAACGTTGTCATGCTTTTACCCATCACTAAATGGCTAATTGGGTTTCTTAGGGTGGGCAGTGGGGAAAGTTGCGTGGCTCAGTGTGAAAGATGTTGAGAGCCATAGATTAGAAGGGGGCAGTATTCCTGCTGAAGGGTGTAGTTATGTGTTTTAAGGGGCATGCTTAAAAACCAGTCCCAAGTATTCAAAATCATGGTAGGCTCCTCCCCCAAAAAATCAAAAGTCTTTAAAATATTCTGGGTACTTTTCATGTGCTTTCTGGTTCAGAGCCATTAGGGGTCACATTTTCAAACTTCTCTTCACAATCAGAAGGGCTAGAATTTTGCATGTGTGTATGTGCTTATGAAAGCTGAAGCTATCTCAAACACCTGGCTCCAGGAGCCGGGGCTTTAAGAAAAATACCATATAGTGTGAGACTGGCATACACACAAAAACCACAAGAGTTGGCTCTGCTCTTAAGATTAAAATCAGATTTTAAAGACACTTAATTTGCAACATCTTCAATATAAAAATGAAAAAAAAATCCAATTCACCATTTGCCCTGTTTGAGTGAATCTCACTCATCCTAAACAATGAAACTAGAAAAGGAGGACTTGTGGCACCTTAGAGACTGCTGTAGCTCACGAAAGCTTATGCTCAAATAAATTGGTTAGTCTCTAAGGTGCCACAAGTCCTCCTGTTCTTTTTGCGAATACAGACTAACACGGCTGCTATTCTGAAATGAAACTAGAGTGGATCAGTCAGTTTCAATTCCTTGTGCTTTCAGAGTCTTGGTACTGTTGTGTCTGAGTTAATAATAAAAAGAAAAGGAGGACTTGTGGCACCTTAGAGACTAACCAATTTATTTGAGCATGAGCTTTCGTGAGCTACAGCTCACTTCATCGGATGCATGCTGTGGAAATCGCACAAGACATTTTATACACAGACACCATGAAACAATGCCTCCTCCCACCCCACTCTCCTGCTGGTAATAGCTTATCTAAAGTGATCATCAAGTTGGGCCATTTCCAGCACAAATCCAGGTTTTCTCACCCTCCGCCCTCCCACAAACAAACTCACTCTCTTGCTGGTAATAGCCCATCCAAAGTGACCACTGTCTTCACAATGCATATGATAATCAATGTGGGCCACAGCATGCATCCGATGAAGTGAGCTGTAGCTCACGAAAGCTCATGCTCAAATAAATTGGTTAGTCTCTAAGGTGCCACAAGTCCTCCTTTTCTTTTTGCGAATACAGACTAACACGGCTGTTACTCTGAAACCTGAGTTAATAATGGTTCAGGGGACTGTGTGTGGGGGTTTTTTTTTAATTAGCTTCCTAAAAATATTTAATATTAATTCTGTTAATTAAATTTGAAACAATCTGTTCTGCACCTAAAATCGATAGCATGCTTCCCTATGAGACATTTGGACTTTTATTCCTGCAAATAGAGAGATCTTTCTGTATACTTTTAAGTTCACGAATAATGAGAGGTCTTGAGGTTAAAACCCAGGGGTGAAATCTTGGTCCCATTGGATGTATATGGGAGTTCTGCCAGGACTTCACTCCAGGACCAGAAGGCAGCAGCAGATAACATCACCTAGCTCTTTTATAGCACTTTTTCATCAGTAGCTTTCAAAGCACTTTACAGTCTTTTAATGCATAGATCTTCACAGCACCCTTGTGATGTACTATTCGCTCCCTTTTTCAGAACACAGGGGCCCAGAGCCACAAAGGGACTTAGGCATTGCAATGCTGAGCATCAAAATGCTAAACTTTGAGGTGCCTGGAAAATCACAGGAACAAAGTGAGGGCCAAGTGCTGAGTTAGCTGCCTAGGTTTCCTGTTCAATGAATGCAGGGAGAGATGCACTGTACAATGTGATCCACACTAGACAGGGAGCTGCCTTAGCTAGCCAATGGGAGATCATAACAATCCCCCGCTCAGGGATTTAAGCATCTAGCTTTGCTTGCAATCTACAGTCAGGAGCTCCTTGCCTCAATCATTTCTTGTGGGATTGAGTTAGGCACCTGCAGCACTCCACACAAAATACAGGAAGGAAAAGGAGCCAGTGGTTAGAGTACTCAGCTGGGAGACTCAGGTTCAGTTCCCCTGATGGGGAGGAAGGATTTGAACACGGGTTTCCATGCAGAAGAGTGCTCTAACGGCTGAACTATGGGCTATTCTGATGGGGAGGGCTCCCTCCATCTCTACTGTGGGAGCTGTTTACTTTTTATAAACAATTAGTCACTGGAGTAGATTGACCAGCATGTGGGCCTCCTGCCTCCCACATGGGTGTCCTAACCTCTAGACTATAGAATCATACTTACTTCCTCTCTCTGGCCCAATGACACTTTAAGCATTTATCCAAAGCACATCACCTTCAACAGGAGAGACTGAGGGAGGCTCACCTTGGAGTGTCCTATAGCTCAGTAGTTAGGGCACACTCCTGAGGTAGGAGACCTCTGTTTGAGTCCTTTCTCCCCATCAGACAGGGGAGGGAATTGAACCTGGGTCTCCCACATCCTGGGTGAGTGCCCTAACCACTGGGCTAAAAGTTATAAGGTGGGCAGAAGCACCTTCTCCTCCAACCAGATTTTGAATGGGACCTTGTTGGGGACACTGGGGCATGGCCACTAGGTAACTCGAGGGGATGGAAGACCACGAGTGTCGATGAAGCCCCCTCGCACTAGGCCCAAGTGTCCTTCCCCTCTCCCCCCCGCCTGGAGGCACTCGCACCAGTTATGCGTACTAGGCCCAAGTGTCCTTGGCCCCCCCACCAGGAGACACTCGCAGCAGTTATGCTGAGGATCTGCAACAATATGTTGCGGAGTCAGACTGCCTGAAACTAAACAAGGCCAAACAGGGCAGATATGGAAGAACAACGCTGAATAAAGCAGCTTTATGTTATCGTTTGACAGATGGTACAGAGAACAAGGGAACTAACTGGTAACTGGATTGGCTGGCTATATGGATACTTAGGGCAGCTTGCTATTGGACAAGTATGCTGAAGAAAGGATGTATAAAAGCCTGTGTAACTTCCTGCTCTGTGTGCAGGATTTGAGATTCTGTTCTCCCTGTACCTTGTTTGCAGCTGCAAATAAACGTTTCTGCTTCTCCACCTCGTTGTGATTATTGGGTGACGCACACTGGGCAACGAACCTTGCTGTTGTTCACCTCTGGCACTGGGTGCCGGCAACAGCTTTTGGTGTCCCTGGGTGGGCTACGAGGCCACTATTTAGCCTTGCCTGGACTCCTCCTGGAGGTCGAGGATTGCGGCGAGAACCGATGCCCAGCGTGCACCGGTGAGTTCATCGGGGGCCTCGGAGGAGACGTGATTTGATCGACCCCGGAGGGCACAACGGTGCAATGCGCCCCTATAGTGGAGAAGCAGCTGTGGGTGACGGTGAGGAACCGGTCCCTTGGACATAGGGGAGGAGCAGCTGCGGGCAACGGTGAGGAACCGGTCCCTTGGATAAGGTAGGAAACTTTTGAAATCCGGATTGTATGCTCTGTTGGAACCTGGGGACACCCAGAGTTACCCTGTAGGTATGGGACAGGGACAGAGCTCGGGGGTTAGGGCACAGTGTACACCCCTAGAATGCATTCTGGCAAACTGGAAGGTATTTGGTGCGGATCCGATGACTAAGAGTCAATTAAAACGATTCTGTACAGTTGACTGGCCTCAATATCAACTAGAGGACCAGGAGTGGTGGCCACCAAGAGGGTCAATTAATTACAACACGATCCTCCAGTTACTCCTGTTCTGTCAGAGAACAAGGAAATGGAATGAACATATGTATGCGCATTTGTTTCTGGCTTTATGTACTCGACCAGATATTTTACAGCAATGTAATCTGACTCCAACTGGTTCGGTAGCAGCTAATGTTAGTCCCCAGACCCCCACCCCCACTGTAATGGCAGAGCCGGTGTCCCCTTCGCCCCCTACACCCACACCAGGTAAGTCCCCAGCGGTTGGGTTATACCCCTTAATCACCGAAACTAAAGTCGCCCGGTCTGGATCGGACAGGCGTCCGGCCACGACTATGCAGGTTTATACTCATGTGCCCTTTAACCCTGTGGATTTGGCTGCTTTCAAAGCACAAGCAGGGGAGTTTTCCACCAACCCAAGTAGGTTTATTTCAGTTTTTGAGGGATGTCTTAGCAGCCACAAGCCGGACTGGGATGATTGTAACATCCTCCTGCGAACCCTATTGTCTGAGGTTGAAAGACAACAGGTTGTGTCCAAGGTAAGGGAGGAAGCGCAGAAACGGTACGACCAGGGGTCGTATTAATGTCCCTGACCCGGATGCACAAGTCCCCTGAGCAGACCCCAGGTGGGATCCAAATAATCCTGGGGATATGACCCGCCTTACCTCCTATAAGGAGTTGCTTTTGCATGGACTCCGTCACTCGGCTGTCCAACATAATAATTGTGCAAAGTCATATGAAGTAATGCAGGATTTAAAAGAAAGCCCAGGGGCCTTTCTACAGCATATTCGGGACACGATTCGACAGAACACTAATGCAGACCCTGATGATCAGGCAACTGAGTCAATTATTAAGGGAATTTTTACGAGCAGAGCAGCCCCTGATATTAAGAGAAAGTTACAAAAAAAGGAGGATTTAATGGGCATGACCATGGCACAAATCTTAGAGACTGCAAACCGAGCTTATAGTCAGAGAGACAGAGAAGGAGAGAAAGCAAGTGAGACTGATGGTAACAGCGGTACAGGCCGGCACTAAGGGAAGTGGCCGGGGAGGAAGGAGCCGTGGATGCGAACGTCCGGGCTCACAGGAGAGACGACTGGGTCGCAACCAGTGTGCCTTGTGTCGACAAGAGGGACACTGGAAAAATGAGCGCCCAAAGAGGAAAGAAAAGGGGGGTGCCTCTATGATGGCGATGGTGGAGCAGGAATAGGGGTGTCAGGGGAGACGGACCACCCTACCCCTGGAACCCCGAGTAAAGATGCGGGTGGGAAGCTCAGAAATAGATTTTTTAGTGGACTCTGGAGCGGCACAAACTGCCTTAAATCGACCCCTTCAGTTGCCAGTAGCAGATTCCCTTACTGTGGTGGGAGCCACAGGCAGGGACATCAAGTGCCCAGTGTATGCCCCAGCGGAATGCGCTTTGGGAAACAGGACTATATCCCACAAGCTGGTTTACCTCCCTGAGTGTCCAACACCTCTGCTGGGACGGGATCTGCTTTGTCACCTCGGTGCCACCCTGCATTTTACTGAGGATGAAATAACCCTTACCTTACCCCCTGAGAATGCATGGATCATGACCCTTGCAGTTGAGCCCTCAGCTATGCAAGCCCCAGAATGGAGCCCGTGGGAAGACCAGGTGTACCCCCTCGTGTGGGCATCAGGGATCCCAGGAAAGGCCACCCACCAGACCCCCATTACTATTCAGCTCATACCAGGGAAAGGCCCAGTGCAAGTAAAACAGTATCCAATCAAGAGGGAAGCCAGAGAAGGTTTACAGGAAACTATAGATCGATTCCTAATGTATGGTATTCTCCGGGAATGTCAGTCAGCCTGGAACACTCCCATTCTACCCGTATGGAAGCCTGATGGCACGTATCGGCTGGAACAGGACCTAAGGGCAGTCAATGAACGGGTTAAGACTCTGCACCCTCTTGTCCCTAACCCGTATACCTTATTGGCTTCTATAGGGGGACAATATACCCATTTTTCAGTCCTCGATCTGAAAGATGCTTTCTTTACCATCCCAGTTGCCACCCCGTCACAGGAGATCTTCTCCTTCGAGTGGGAGGACCAAAATAGGGTTAAAAAGCAACTTTGCTGGACAGTGTTGGCCCAGGGATTTAAAAACTCCCCCACCCTCTTTGGCCAGGCTCTGGCCAGGGACCTAGAGGAGTGGGATAATGAGGAGGCCCTCCTTCTGCAGTATGTAGATGATTTGTTAATTGCCACTGTGGGTCAAACCCCCTGCCTTAAAGCCACCGTGAGCCTCCTGAATTTTATTGGACTCCGGGGATATCGGGTAGCACAGAGTAAGGCTCAAATCGCCCTCCCAGAGGTATGGTACCTCGGGTTCCACATATGGCAAGGGGAGTGTCAGCTTTCAAACGAAAGGAAGGAAGCTATATGCCAAGTTCCTACCCCAAGTAATCGCAAGCGGCTCAGGGCATTTCTGGGTATGGCAGGCTTTTGCAGGATATGGATCCCAGAGTTTGGACTATGGGCTAAACCCCTATACAACTGTGTAAAAGGAGCAGATCATGACCCATTCTGTTGGACCCCAGAGGCTGACAGGGCATTTAAAATCTTGAAAAGGAAGTTTGATGGAAGCCCCGGCTCTGGGTCAGCCGGATCTCTTTAAGCCATTTCAGTTGTATGTATGTGAATGAAAGGGGGTGGCCCTAGGAGTGCTCACACAGCTGTTAGGAGCATGGAGACCTCCCGTGGCTTATTTTTCTAAGCAACTGGATCAGGTTGCAAAGGGTTGGCCGGCATGTTTACGGGCGGTCGCAGCTACTGCCCTAGTGCTTGAGGAAGCCGAGAAGCTAACATTGGGAGGGGTTATGCAAATCTATACTCCCCATATGGTCCGAGCCTTATTGGATGCAAAGGGAGGGCTCTGGCTCACCCAGGCTTGGATTGCTTGGTATCAGGCTAAGCTGTTAGAGAACTCTGAAGTCACCTTACAGCCTTGCCCCTCCCTTAACCTAGCCACTCTCTTGCCAGAAACAGAGGAACAGGAACATGACTGTTTAGAGATCATAGATGCCCAGTACTCCAGCCGTCTGGATTTAAAGGATGTACCCCTCCCAAATGCAGATTATGAGTGGTACACTGATGGTAGCAGTACTGTAATAGATGGGCAAAGGAGGGCGGGTTATGCTGTTGTGACCCTCCATGACACTGTGGAAGCTGAAGGTTTGCCTGCTGGGACCTCTGCCCAGCTTGCCAAACTGATAGCCCTGACCCGTGCACTTGAACTGTCAAAAGGAAAGCGGGTCAACATTTTTACTGATTCAAAATATGCTGGGGTGCTACATGCTCATGCTGGCCTATGGAAGCAAAGGGGAATGCTGACAGCCCAAGGCTCCCCAGTCAAGTACGGGCCCCAAATCCCCTGGCTCCTAGAAGCCGTACAACTTCCCTCGGAAGTGGCAGTGGTACACTGTAAAGCCCATCAAAGGGAAGATCAAGATGTGGCCAGAGGTAATGCCTGGGCAGATAGAGAGGCTAAGCATGCTGCCACCCTGCCATCCCCTCAGACTGAGAACGCCCATATGCATGCCCTTATCCCATCAGTAGGGGAGCTTCCAACCCCTCAGTACTCTGGGGAGGAGAGATGGCTAACTGACAAACTCAGTCTCCGGGAAAAGGAGGGATGACTCCATTCCCCGGCAGGGAAGGTCCTCCTACCAAAGGGCCTGATCTGGCCAGTGCTGCAGAAACTACATCAAACCACTCATGCTGGCAGGGAAGCACTTATCCAACTAATGGGAAAATACTTTATCACTTCTGGACTCCGACCTCTGGCTGCCCAGGTACAAGCGGACTGCTTAGTCTGCCAAAAGAATAACCCCCGACCGGGACATCCTGTGCCACAAGCTGCCCTAGAACGCACTCCAGTCCCCGGACGAGTGTGGCAAATAGATTTTACTGAGTTTTCCCGGACCCAAGTGTTCAAATATCTCCTCGTCTTAGTGGATCGGTTCAGCGGATGGCCAGAAGCCTTCCCATGCCGTAATTGCACTGCCAGAACAGTGGCCCTCAAGTTTGTTAAGGAGATCATTCCTCGCTTTGGACTCCCCCAGTGGATGGAATCTGACAACGGGACACACTTCACGTCAAAAATCATCCAAAACATCTCAAATGCCTTACAGATCCCCTGGAAACTCCATACGCCCTGGAGACCACAAGCCAGTGGTGTAGTGGAGCGTACCAATCAGACCCTTAAACGGCATCTCTCAAACGTGTGCCAAGAAGCCTCCCTGCGATGGCCTGATGCTTTGCCCCTCGTCCTACTCCATATCCGCGTTCTCCCAAAGGGTAGATTAGGGCTTAGTCCCTTTGAAATTATGTTTGGAAGGGCATGGCCTATGAATGGCACCCCAGTTCTGTCAGGGGAATGGGAGTTGGGTAATGGTTTTTTGTCTCAGTATGTGTGTTCCCTGTCTGCTGTTCTCTTGTCTCTTCACAGGTATACCAAGGATTCCCAGCCTCTCCCCTTGGACTCTCCCGTCCACTCCTTACAGCCCGGCGACTCTGTGCTTGTTCGTACCTGGAAAGACGAGCCTCTCCAGGAAAAGTGGAAAGGACCCTATACCGTCCTGCTGATCTCCCATACAGCAGCAAAGGTCGAGGGACACAAGAACTGGATCCATCACTCTCCTCTGAAGGCAGTACCTGCCCCCTCGTCAGCAGAACCGTGGACTGTCCAACCTGCTGACTCCTCATCTAGTGACGATCTCGGGCTAAAGCTACTGTTTAAGAGGCACAAATAGCGGGCACCTTAACGCTAAAATGGGCCCACCCAGGTACTGGAGACCCTGGGTTGGGAAGACTCTGGTGGTAATTAATTGGGTAACATTGTTATTCTCTGTATTATTTCCAAACTGTGCATATCGGGAGCATAACTCCTTTGTTTCGCTTGTGTACCATGTTGCTACTTTAACAAACCAGACTGATTGCTGGGTATGTACTCCAACTCCACTGTCCCCCAAAACGGGAATGCCCTTTGACATGCTGCCCCTGACCCTAGCAGAATTAGCCGCCACCAAAGAGCAGGAAAGAATGGACTCGCCGTTCTGGAACAAGACCTCTTTACAGCAAGCCACCTATCAGGACCAGGAGTATTCAGTTGCAGTACTCACTGAGGGAGTATTTTCTTTTACCCGAAACCAATCTGATCACTATGGGCATCCTGTGGGAAAGAGCTCCTGTGTTATTACACAGTGGGCTGATGGGTATTGGATAAAGACCAAGAGGGGAGGTCAGCAGTGTGGGTGTAATGGTTCCTCCCCTTTTGGGGAAACTCTTACGAATAATCTTACCACAAAAGAAGGGTTTGGAAATATAACTTGCCGTCCAGTTAATATCTCCAATGTAACAAGCCAATGGTGGGTTTGTAGTGGTCCCTATGGCAAGTGTAATTTGAACGGCACAATTAGAAACACTCCCACTTGTACCCAATCAGGAGGATGGGATGCCCCCTTAGGGCATATGAACTGTTTGGAAAAGCAGCCTTAAATATCCCAGGAATCCCCTTAAAAAACAGTCCTTACTGGGCCCTACAGGGTCATTATTTTGTATGTGGCCGAAAGGCTTACAAGGTGCTGCCAGGCAACCGGACAGGTAGCTGTTATATAGCTCATGGAGTTCCTCATTTGTCAATAACTGCCACACTGCCCAAAGGAAAGATTAGAAATGCCCGAGATACCCCTGTTGAGTCACGAGAAAAGACCCTGCGGCGACTGACTACGGCATTGGAGGGCAATATAAAAAATTCCCTCACAACCGAGAAGCTTGTAGGGTGCTCTGTACTGGGAATAGCGCCACTGTTTACCGGGCCAGCCACGGCATGCATAGGCCGCTATACTGTAAGGCTGCAAATGGTACTTGAGAAAGTTGCTTTAGAGTTAGAGGACTCGGTTAGTGATTTAGGGTCTGCAGTAAAAACATTAAATAAAGAGGTACAGCAGCTCAGGACGTTTTCCCTCCAAAACAGGCTGGCTTTGGACTATCTCTTGGCATCCCAAGGGGGGGGTTGTGCCCTCGTCGGGCCCCGATGTTGTGTATATGTAAATGATAGCAGTTATGAGATCTATGAAAAGGTGGTACAGGCTGAGGCCCATGCCCGAGCCGGAGCACAGGTTGCCTATACTGCCCCCGAGAGCGATTGGTTGCAAACCTTGTTTTCAGGCTGGGGTTTGTCGTTTTGGCTTGGTGGTTTATTTAGCTTGTTATTGAAACTTCTCTTTCCTGTATTGCTTGTATTAATGGTATTATGCTGTGCAGTATCATGTGTCAGGACCCTTTTGCAAAAGTTAATAAGTCATTCTCTTCAGGGCTATCACAAAGTGCTTATGCAAAGTCTTATTGTAAAGAAGTAAGTAGCCCAAGTGAGAAAACTCAGAGCCAAGGCTGTTGAGTGTTCTCAAAGGAGGGAGTAGTTGTTGGGGACACTGGGGTATGGTCACTAGGTAACTCGAGGGGATGGAAGACCTCGAGTGTCGATGAAGCCCCCTCGCACTAGGCCCAAGTGTCCTCCTCCCACCCCCACCCCCCTCACACACACACACCCCCCGGCCTGGAGGCACTCGCACCAGTTATGCGTACTAGGCCCAAGTGTCCTTGGCCCCCCAGCCTGGAGGCACTCGCAGCAGTTATGCTGAGGATCTGCAACAATATGTTGCAAAGTCAGACTGCCTGAAACTAAACAAGGCCAAACAGGGCAGATACGGAAGAACAATGCTGAATAAAGCAGCTTTATGTATCGTTTAACAGATGGTACAGAGAACAAGGGAACTAACTGGTAACTGGATTGGCTGGCTATATGGATACTTAGGGCAGCTTGCTATTGGACAAGTATGCTGAAGAAAGGATGTATAAAAGCCTGTGTAACTTCCTGCTCTGTGTGCAGGATTTGAGATTCTATTCTCCCTGTACCTTGTTTGCAGCTGCAAATAAACTTTTCTGCTTCTCCACCCCGTTGTGATTATTGGGTGACGCACACCGGGCAACGAACCTTGCTGTTGTTCGCCTCTGGCACTGGGTGCCGGCAACAACCTGATCCAGTAGGCAGCCTCTGAGCAGCACATCTGCTGGATCAGGCCCTGTGGGTGAGAGATAGATGCTCCTCTACCGCTCTTCTACCAGTTTGTGCATTGCTCTGGGGCTTAGGCCTGAGATTGGTGTCCTGATGCCTAGAGAGAGACAGCAATGTGCATACTCAAAGGCAGAAACGTAGGCACAGGGGGAACTTTTACCCTGAACATTTCAGCGCCAGCCAAGCAGGGGAGTTTGTGGATTGCAGTGGTGCCTAAAACTGGGATTTAAGCACCTTTGTGGATCTGGGACACAGAGGCTAAATGAGTTGCCCAGGGCCACGCAGGAAGTCTGTGTAGAGTAGGGAACTAAACTGCTCAGACCCTAACCCTGTGCTACGCCTGCCACAGACTTTGTGGGACATGTCACTTCCCCCTGCTTTGACAGTTTTCCCAACTGTTTATAAAAAAGGAAGTGCTGTTAGCTCCAGCTCCAGAGTGTAGATTTAACTCACGAATGGGTTTTGAGACCCCCCGTGGAAGTTGCAAGAGACAGGCACATTCGTGCTTTATGCTCTCTTTTTACTAAGGTTAGTTACTTTGATTTTCTGAATGCTCGTTTTCTCAAAGGGGGAAAAGCAACTTAAACTCCTCACTTGGATTCTGAATAGCAAGTTACATTAAATGGAATTAAAGCACCCTGTGTTAAGAGTGTTAAAGGCCCCGCAGAGACAGGTTGTGTCTAAAAATGCATGTATGGAAAAGCCCAGAGAAGGGCAGGGGAGGTAGGCTAGACGTGTATCGGTGGGAAGGAGGAAGAGTAAAAGGAGATGTGACTGAGGGATTTGAAATAATGAATGGGACACAGAAGGGCAGTCAGGCTGCTTTCTAGCCACTCTATTACCAAAGGGCACTCTCAAGTAAAAGGCAATAAAACAAGGGATATATTAAATGCCTATCCAAATTTAAAATGGCTAAATACTAGGATACAATATGGCACAAGCCAAAGCCTACTGCAGTCCATGGATGTCCCAGCTTTGGATCAGGTCCTATACACAGGGTGCTGCTATTGTGGTAAGCAGCTTAGTGCAGTTCAAAAAGGATCGGTCTTGTCTATGAATGAGTCTAGCATCACAGTACCAGGATCTGGGACAGGAATTACAGATGCTCATGAATGCAGTGTTGTTGGAGCTGCGCTAGTCCCAGGATCTTAGAGAAATAAGGTAGGTAAGATCATATCTTTTATTGGACCCACTTCTGTTGGTGAGAGAGACAAGCTTTCGAGCTGTGGGTATTACCTCACCCACCTTGTTTCTCTAAGATCCTTATGAAAGCAGATGTCCTCTAGAGTTTAGTATTGCACAACTGGTCAGGTGCAGTCTGTGCAACGGAGTGCATAGTGGTGAGAGGGGCTCATTACCTTCTTCTGGAGCATTCACTATTGGCCACAACAGGATGCTGGACTGAATAGGCTATTGCTCTGTTCTGCTATACCCGATCCTAGGTCATCCGTCTCTTTGCTAGTCAATCCATCTATTCATATATCTGTTCCTCATTCCTTCCCTCATGTGTTTCTTCATGCATCTGTCATCCATTAATTTGCCTTCCCTACTCTCTCTGTCCATCCATCTCAATCCTGGAGCACTAAAGTTCCTCTCCGACAGACAGGGAGCTGTGCGGTTGCAGCGGAAGCGGCTGCAGTCGCTCATGTCAAGCCTTGAGCATATAAATCATGCCATCTCAGAGATCAATGCAATGGACCTAATAGGCAGGCAGAATAAATGTGGATCAGAAGCTGCATGGCCTTCCCACGCCTCCCCATGGATAAATGGGAGCTGTTTTTCCCCTGGTAAAATGGCTTTGTTTGTGAGTAAGCAATTAGTCTCTCTCTAAAAACAGAATCAGGAAGCTAATGGACGGGGGTGGCAGGCTCTCAGCCCCTTTGCTGAGGAATGATGGGTCCGTTTCCACCCCATTAGCACCAGTGGGACGCAGATGGTGGCATGTGCCTTGCAGAACTTGTGCTGCAAGACAAATGAAGCCCTCTTCCCCCGCGTTCATTGTAGCCGCTATGGGTAGGAAGAAAAAGGCTGTTCCACATGGCGCAGGAGTTAATGGGACAGAACAAACACGCAGGCCAGGACTAGAAGTGACAAACCCATTTGGAAGCCATTTCAGTAGCACTGTTTTTTGTAATGTTCATATTTACTTTGAAGCTGTTTTCAATTTTTGGTCTCACTGGATCATTAGTCTTTTAAATATTATTATGTTCAGTTGTAGTGGGGCATAGCATGGGGAGGGAGAAAGGAATAGAAAGGGAGTTTGCATCGGTGCATTCTGATCTGCCCCCTGCCATGGATTCTTCAGAGCACTGAGGTTCCACCCACCAGTCCCATCCACTGCCAGGGACGCTACGGAGCCCCAAGGGTCCATCCCCCAACTGCCATGGACCCTACGGAGCCCCAAGGGTCTATCCCCCAACTGCCATGGACCCTACGGAGCCCTGAAGTTCCATCTACCAGCCCCGCCAAGTGCCACAGAACCTTCAGGGATCTCAGTTCCCACCTGACAGCCCCTTTTGCCATGCCCAGAGCCATCAGGGTCTCCACAACCCACCTGAAGCCCCTATACCACCTCCAGCGGCTATAGGCAAATTTCTGAACAGTGGCTGGCCCCAGTTTACTCCTACCAGAGAGAGGGTCAAGCCACAGACTTCAGATCTCGGTTTTGAACAAATAACAAAAAAGGAAGGGGCTGGGGAGGAAAGGGCAGGGAAGAGGAGAAAGAAAAGGAATAAATCGGAGGTAGTAACTTTAATACACAGCACTGGAAGGAAGGCAGCTTTTAAAAGAGCAAGAGAAAAGCGTGTGGGTGACTGGGTAATGACACATGACATTTTGCAAAAGTCACGGTCCAGTTAACTATCAAAGTCGCTGTGTCACCAAGGCACGTTTCAGGTCCAGTTGTAGGGAAACTGTGAAATTCCTGCTGGATTTATTCTTAAAACCATGCTAGGGCATGGAGCTATTTGGAAACATGCACCTGCCACTGAACATCAGCCACTGCTAGGGTGGAAAACAGCAGCGGTGTAAAAACACACAGCACTATTATACTATAGCTAAGGACAGGAAGGAAAAAACCCACTTCCAGTTGAAACTGTATTGGGCATTGAAGTATACAGTTGAATGCATTTAGTTAAATTAATTTGACTGGAACAACCCACTCCTTACAAGAAGTGCCCTGGGACGCTGTGGTCAGGACCTCAGTTTTATATCTCATGCAAGAGACAGCAGGTCTAGCAGCACTCTTTGCCCCCCAGTATAGCACAGCACTGGTATGCTGGCCAGATACTGACTCAGAGGGAGAAGCGCTACCAATGGAATCATCAGCATCACTTCCTCTAACACCTGGGTGTGTCTTTAAGGTCTCCCATCCAAGCGCTGAGACAGCTTGAGTCTGCTTAGCTTGGGAGGAAGACTGGTAGGCGCTTAACCTGAGCTTGTATGGGTTCAAAATGAAAACAGTTGTTTTTTCTCCAGATGACTCAACAAACTTCACACAAACACTACATCATGTATGGAATCCACCTGGCTCAAACTCACCTACAGACGTCAGTGCCACGTGGACCAGTGTGACAGTGATGGCGTAGTCCCAGACCCATCGCTTCAGCAGAGCAGCAAAGAGAAGGCCGCTGGTGAAGTAGGTCAGTTCCATGGACAGCAAATTCACTAGAGAAATGAGAAGGGAAAACAACCCTTATTCTGGAGTAAAGGCAGATACATCTCACAGCAGGGAGCCCTGGAGGTACAGAGTCCCTGCCCATGGGACACAAAGGAAAAACCTCAAAATTATCCTGGAGTTAATGTTCTGACACAGTTTATTGGAATACAGATTCTGCTGATTCCAATGGGAGGTCCTACCAGTACACAAAGTCCATTCCCATAAGGCAAAGAAATACAGTGCTGTCTCCTCGCAATAGCAAGGGACCACTTCACTGTTTTCCCAGTGGCTGTGCTCACAGTCCATCCCTCCAACCTCACACATCCTGTTCTCTCCCAGTCAGACATTAACACACTTTTGGCCTTGAAAGATCCCTGTGGTTTTATCCATTCCAAAGCGGCCTCATTGCCCCACACCACTTACCCAGATATTTGGGATTTGAGTGAGATGGTTCTGTGTTAAATTCAAAGGGGATAAGTCCATCAAATGTGTCCAGCCTGGAAGGGGTAAAAAAGAGAGAGAGAGAAAAGATTTTAGGAAATTAAAAATGATCAAGGGCTGTTACACTGATCCCCACTAAAAAGTCAACATTTGCAATGGTTACTACACAGGTAGATCTGAGATACCGCATGTCATTGTTACAGGGCCAACTGCATCTCTATCCACTCTGTGTTCTCCCTCAGGTGGCAGGCCTTGTGCCTTTACCCCTCCTGGTGTGGAATTCTATACAGTGATCCAACAGCCTTCTTAAACCAGCTCATTGTTTATTTTTCAGTAGGAACAAAGCATTTAGAGAAAAATAATTTTAAAACAACCATCTACACACATCTATTTAACCAAAGACTTATCATCCCCTGGTGGTATCCTAGGCAGGCCTAAATTCTTCTCACACCCCTTTGGGTGCCCGTGTCTCACTCTGGTTCCTCCAAACAACTCCGAGAGAGAGAGAGAGAGAAAGAATGTTCCTTCTTCACCCTCCCAAAAGTCCTTTGTTCTTCTGCATTCCCAGGCCTTTTCCAGCCTTGGCATTGCCTCAACAACTCTCAAGAGTTTGCTTAGAAGTGACTTATTTTCTGCCATTCTTTCCCTTCCTGCTTGCTTCCCCTTCTGAAACTAAGCCATTGTATTCATAGAGTAAAATGCCAATAACCAGGTCAGCATACAGTGCCCATAAGTTATTCCAGAGCATCTCCACATCCATCATATCACAGCCCCCCTATATTTAGAACAGGATATAAACATGGAGCCTGTGTAGTATTGGCTGACAAGTGTTGCCATTTAAATGGCACCCACTGTGCCATCTGCAAGCTGGTTTGCTAGCCTGTGGGGCAGCCTGTCCAGCTTCCACTGGGCTGGTGTCTGCTTCACACAAACTGCCTCCTCCAGTTCGTGTTCGCTGGCCCCCTTTGTTGATACTTTCAGCAGAGAGGCCAATAATTTAGGTTGGGATTTTCAAAAGAGACTCAGGAATTAAGAGCCTACCTTCTAGTGAAATTCAGTGGGAGGTGAAGCCCACATCTTCAAAGGTATTTAGGCTCCTAACTCCCATTGAAATCATTGGGAGTTAGGTGCCTCAATATCTTTGTGCATCTGGGCCTGTATGCTTGACTCCTTTACATTCCCTTGAAAATCCCAGCCTAACTCTGCTTTGAAGATGTAACCCTTGACGTGATAGGTGCCTTAGCTACACAGAGATGGCCTTGCTGGACCAGTGTGAGGCACATTAATGAGCTCACCTTGCCGCTGTCTGGATTGTCATTGTTCTGTGGATAAAGAGAATGCCAGGCTCCAGGGCTGTGCAGCCTGGTATGTTTCATCAACACTAAACTAGACTGAAAATAAAATAAGTGCTCAGCAGTGAGACAAACCACTGAGCAAGAGCCACATGGCTCTGGCTGGGAAAAGAAAAGCAGGACTCCCATACCCTAACCATCACATTTTGGAAGAGTCCAGTCAAGGGAAGGCAACACTGTGCTAACTGAATCAGATCCCCTTATTTCATTCGGATGAGCTCAGTGTAAGATCTGCTCTGCTCAGTTCAAAAAGAGCAGCCTCACCTGAAAGCTCCAGAGCAGATGCTTCCAATCATGTAATAGACTGTGTAGAAAGTGACCAGGCACAACAGCAGGTGAATGAGGATGATCTGGAAATCAGAGCAGAAAAGCACAAGGATCAGCACATGCAGCAGTGAGAGGGATGTTTATTCCCATCTCACCACAGAGAAAAAATCTTCAGCAGAGGAGAGTTTCCTGGGAATTCTGTTGCAGCTGCAAACAACTGGATTTGGGCCACCTATGAAGTGAAACACTGTGTTACGTTCATCTGTTTCAGTGACATGTATTTAAATAAATGTCTAGTACTCTACGGGGGTTGTACAAGTGTAACAAGGACTCTGGCTGGGTCACTTGCAGGGACTGATGCTGGGAGCTCTGGATCTAAAACCACAAGCCTCTGCTGTCTGAGCTAAAGTAACAGGTTTGTATAGTTCCAGGCAGTAGCAGACTCACAAGCCTCAAGGGAGACAAAATGCCACCCTGTGATAGGGTGATTCCACAAGCAATTACTCCTGGTAAGCATGATGCAGCTACAAATGGATTGTTAATAATCGTACATTTCTACAGCTCCTGTCAAGGATCCCCAAGGGCTTCACAAATTGTGTCCATCCCCTACCACTGAAATGCAGCCACCTCTGGATTGGAGGGCAACAGCTAGACAACAACACCACACAACTTAGGAGGCATTTTGGCAAGGGCACCAGGGCAAAACCCCTCCTCTTCCAGTCATTGCCCTGGGATAGTTTGTGTCCACGTGGGACAGACAGGACTTGGTTTTTAACATCTACTTCAGGAAGACGATGCAGGACATACATTCTGCCAATCCACTGAAGTGAATGGATGTTCCACTGAAAAGGTGCTCAGAAAATGGCTCATAACAGCTGTATTGTGTGCTTTATAAGAGGCAACAGATCCAGTGCAACCTAAAGGAATGGCTAGTTCCTCCTGTCTCTGCCCATACCATGGGGGATGGGGAGCAGGGCTGTAGAGTCTTTGCACCAGCTAGGACATCCCCCTGCACAGGGGTATTCTCAGAAGGTAGGTATATTTCTCTGGCCCCCATCACCACAGCTACTGAGCTCCTCACAATGTTTAATGTGTTCCTCTCACAACCCCTTTGTGAGGCAGGGCTGGGCTGTTATCCCCATAATACTGATGGGAGACTGAGGCACAGAGAGGCTAAGAGACTTACCCAAAGTCACGCAGGACATCTGTGTCAGAGCAGGGGACAGATCATAGGCTTCCTGCATGCCAGGCAAACACCCTAACCAGCAGGCCATCCTCTCTCCATTCTAGCACCCTGCCCATCTGTTCTTCACTTGACTTGACCCAATATTTTTGTGGGGGTGGAAGCGGTGGAGAATGTATCCAGCTGCTCCCAAGACAGTCCCATCCCAGCAGCAGTGCAGAGGGTGAGGGACAAACGCAGGGCCCGAGAGCGCCAAAGAGTCCAGATCAGGTTGCAAAGTGCACTGTTGGATAGTTCAGTATGTATGTTTATTGATCTTGGATTAGCTCTTGAGAGGTCCCAAGCACCTGTGCCTTGACCAGTTATCAGAAGCACTCAGTCTGGGGAGGAGAAAGACAGGTGAGGGGGGCACGTCAGGTGTCTGGCTGGGAAACGCACCCAAGGGAGGCAGCTGACGCCTGGTTCCTGTAGCTGGGAATTTCATTGCATAGTTGGTTTCTCTGCCCCTGCCCCCTAGCTCCCTTTGGATCGAGCCGGGTCAGAGAAGGGGTTATTGGAGTACCAAGGAGAGATGATTCCTGCTTCCCTGCAAGAATTAGCTCCAGTGTGAATTATGCTGCTTGAAACAATTTCACCGGCTGCCTTTTATGTTAATGAAACTTTGCTTTTAACTAAACCACTCCTGCTCCTGGCTGCTCTTCCATCTGCCCCAAGCAGCTCGCCGGCAGGGCTGGAAAAGCCTTGAGCTTCAGCACCTTTGGGAGGCCGATCTTTGGTTTTCTGAAGCAGCAAATTCTCTCCCCCGCCCCCCACCCCCCGGCTCTCTCCCTTCTTTTACCTTTACTGCTTACAGCAGAATCCGTGTCACATGATCCTGCAATCTCATCAGGCCCAGATGCCGCTGCTGACCCATAAACCCTGCCCCAGCCAGCACTGCTGGGCTTTGCCTGCTCCCCAAAGCAGAGCAGCAGTTCCTCTGGGCTTTACCTTGATGCCTGGCACACTGCCGCTTTGGAAGGCCATGCGTGGGGAAGGTTCATAACAGCACAGGCCAGGCTCCAGGACGTGTATCCCGGGGATATCTCTTGCTGAGATGTCTAGGAGAGGTAACCCAGGCTTCTGTGGCAGGGGAAGAGAGACGAAGCTGCAACGCCTGCTAGAGGCAAAGATCAGACAGGCAGGGAGAGGAGCCAGTGAAGAGAAAGAAGGCAGCCTCTGCTCTGACTGTGTCCAGTCCTGGGATCATTACAGGACATCAGTTTCCAGGGTCTAACACCAGCACCTAGGGTGACCAGATGTCCCGATTTTGTAGGGTCAGTCCTGATTTTTTGGTCTTTTTCTTATATAGGCTCCTATTACCTCCCACCCCCTGTCCCGATTTTTCACATTCGCTGTCTGGTCACCCCACCAGTGTCGGGTCACTGCTAATTCTATTTTTGAAGACACCAGAATCTCCTGGTCCGTGTGGAAAAGGATGGATTTGTACCTGACGTATTTCAAGCCCCTTCTTCAGTACTCACCAGTGCAGTGGTCACTGAGGATACAGAATTCTCGTGGTGACCCTGCCAGGTCTCTGCGCATGACACACCCATTGACTTCACTCGGGACTCCCGCTGGCTCCAGTGGCAGCCGCCCGTGCAGGGCTGGCAGGAAAGACTGGTGCTGCTGGGGTGTAGACTAGCACTCAGAGTGACGGGTCACAGGGCTCCCTGGCTTCACCAAGGCTGGTGTAAATAGGACCTGGATCACCCAACTGGTGATCTGGTGGGTAACACACCACCAGATCAGGACTGAAGCATTTTACATGATTTGGTGTAAATGACTTTACAAGGTGCAGAGCAAGGAAAGTCAGGTGGCCCCTGTCACGCCACTCTGGGGGGCACAAAACAGGCAGGGGCAGGAAAATTGGCCAAGCAATAAAGGGGAGTGAGCTGCTGGGACGACCGAGAGTGAGGAGGCAGCTGGGCACTTGAGCATGCCAGGGGAACTTTTCTCCTGGATTGATTGAACCACGGGACAATCGGAGAAGCCCAGTCCAAGGGGGTTCAGGGCAAATCAAAGCTGGGAAGAGTGCTGTACAGAAAGGAGACCCAACAGCTGTGAATTTAAGCCAAATTCAGGCTTCATTTTTTGGAGAATGGGATAGTGGTTGATAGTCCCAGCATTAGAGGGAGGAGTTGCGGGGCTGGGCAGTTGGGGCAGCACCCGCTCACCTGGACAGTGTTTTAACAGGCAGCTACAATGGAAAGCTCTGTGGCAGAGTCGGTTAGCTCTGGACTGGAACGGAGGGGAGTGAGGTAGGTCTGAACAGAGATGCAGATGGCTGGCTGAGTTATGAGATGGGGCTAAGACAGCAAGAGCAGTAGGTAGTTTTGGTGCAGATGATTGGCAGACCTGCTGAGAGGGGGGACAGGTCTATACTAGCAGAGGGGTTTGCAAGCCTTGATTGAGGCATGGATGTGAGATCTATACAGCTCCTGGCCCTGCTGTGTCCGGCTCTCATTGGTGACGTTAGTTCTTCACTTTGACCATCACGTAATTTGCTCATAGTGCCTCAGAAGAGAAGAAAAACTGAGACATGTGGATGGTTGGAAGAATACAGCTATAGCTTTGTAGCCAGTGAAGAGTTGTAGCCCCAGGACTTAGAAGTGAGGAAGAAAGGATGTGTCTTATTAGCGTGTGAAAAAGATTTGTTATCAAAATGGACCGTCAATTTTTTAATACTCAGAAAATTGCCACAGCGAGAAAACACATCAGAATTTCAACCATGTCAGGGAAAGTTATTGCAAATGACAGCTGGTGCGGCTGGGTCTGATAAGATATTACAGGAAGAGAGTAGAAGTGGCCTATGCTGGCACAGTCTGCTATGGGGAACTGAAGTAAGAAAGCTAACCACCTCCCCAGTATACACAGGTGTTTGGAGTCAATGGGATTTGGGCTCACTTACATCAGGCAGTTTTTGGCCCAATATGTCTTGTCCATGGAAAAATTAGGGCCAGATCCTCAGCTGGTGTAAATCACCATAGCTGTATTGACTTTATTTTACTCCATCAACTTCAATGGACCTCTGCTGACTTACAACGGTTAATGAAAAAAGAAAAGGAGAACTTGTGGCACCTTAGAGACTAACAAATTTATTTGAGCATAAGCTTTCGTGAGCTACAGCTCACTTCAGCTCACGAAAGCTTATGCTCAAATAAATTTGTTAGTCTCTAGGGTGCCACAAGTACTCCTTTTCTTTTTGCGAATACAGACTAACACGGCTGCTACTCTGAAAACGGTTAATGAGACAGCCTTTTATTTTGTAGCTAAACAAATGATAGAAAACGATCAGTTAACTGGGATTTTATTGTAAAATCTGAAGACTCTAGCACAGGTGCTCTCAGAATAGTAACACCATCTAGTCAACAGTGTGCCCTTGTTGCCAAGAAGGCCAATGGCATTTTGGGATGTATAAGTAGGGGAATTGCCAGCAGATCGAGGGACTTGATCGTTCCCCTCTATTCGACATTGGTGAGGCCTCATCTGGAGTACTGTGTCCAGTTTTAGGCCCCACACTACAAGAAGGATGTGGAAAAATTGGAAAGAGTGCAGTGAAAGGCAACAAAAATGATTAGGGGACTGGAACACATGAGTTATGAGGAGAGGCTGAGGGAACTGTGATTGTTTAGTCTGCGGAAGAGAAGAATGAGGGGGGATTTGATTGCTTCTTTCAAC
Organism: Chelonia mydas; assembly: GCF_015237465.2. Lineage (NCBI taxonomy): Eukaryota > Metazoa > Chordata > Testudines > Cheloniidae > Chelonia > Chelonia mydas. Next base: position 12,702,119 of record NC_051259.2, on the reverse strand, counting down.
TACCTGAAAGGGGGTTCCAAAGAGGATGGATCTAGACTGTTCTCAGTGGTAGCAGATGACAGAACAAGGAGTAATGGTCTCAAGTTGCAGTGGGGGAGGTTTAGATTGGATATTAGGTAAAACTTTTTCACTAGGAGGGTGGTGAAACACTGGAATGCATTACCTAGGGAGGTGGTGGAATCTCCTTCCTTAGATGTTTTTAAGGTCAGGCTTGACAAAGCCCTGGCTGGGATGATTTAGTTGGGGATTGGTCCTGCTTTGAGCAGGGGGTTGGACTAGATGATCTCCTGAGGTCAACAGTTTGGAGGAGGCACCAGGATGTCAGTCTGTGAGCACATGGCTAGAATGTTCGCTGCAGTTGCAGCAGCTTTGCAAATGGTTCTCTTAATAAAGAGCCAGTTTAGTTTAACAAGCCTGGAGCCCTTTCATGTTATTACCCGGAATGCAGTTACAAAACACCTGCTACCTCGCTTTCCCTCCTTCTACAGGCAAACAAAACCCCCACAATGGGCGCCTTGGTGTTATTCTCCTCTTTTAAAGTCTGGTTTATTAACCTAAAAACTAGAAATTCCCAGCCTTTTTCTAAAGGCCCAGCAGGTCCACTATGTCGTTCCTGGGCTTCTAGGCTTTTCCCTAGGGCTGACATGGAGAGCTTCTTCCACAGCCCTCCCTGACTCTCCGTCCCCTGGAGGTCTTTCTCTTCTTTACCCTGGTGCCCAAGTCTGCTCTGGAGCAACCTCCTTTAAGTCTGTCATAGCCCCTGGTTGCCATCTTTAATGCAGCAGACTCCCTCTTTTAGGAAGCACGCACACACACACAAGCTGTCATCTTGCGATGCCTGTTCATGTGACCCAACAACTGGCCTAAACTCAAACCCCTTCCCTACAGGTGACCAGGCACTAGGTGGGCTAAGGGGGGCATGAGGGGGCACTACCTCCTGGAAATTTCTTTGCGCCTTCTGTAGTATGTGTTCCATTTTCCCCACCACGTTTCTTAGTCTGAGGCCAGGTCTATACTACAGACCTATATCGGTATAACAGTGTCACTCAGGGGTGTGGAAAATGTGTGAGACAAACTCAGCAGTGGCAGATATGTTTTCAAATTGTAAGATTCTATACAATTTTTTTCACAGGCATGAAGTGACGTGCTGTACAAAGGCCAGCACCTGGAAATACTCATACTGTAGAAACAAGATAGACTGGTCACCTAAAAACCTTGGAATTCATCCTCAGTAATTTGGAAGAGATTCAGAGTATTCTGTCAAACTATGTGAATGGATATTAGGAAAAACTTTTTCACTAGGAGGGTGGTGAAGCACTGGAATGGGTTACCGAGAGAGGTGGTGGAATCTCCATCCTTAGCGGTTTTTAAGGCCCAGCTTGACAGTTGGGGTTGGTCCTGCTTTGAGCAGGGGGTTGTACTAGATGACCTCCTGAGGTCTCTTCCAACCCTAATCTTCTATGATTCTATGATATGGTGACCTGTCCATTGAAGCAAGATGGCTGTCGGAAGTTACAGAATCATCCAAATTCTTGTCCTTAGCTGAGGTTAAGAGAATGATTTTGAAAGTTTTTGCTCCTATGAACAATCACCTTCAAAAGGAACTAATGCATCTTGCTAAAAGAGTTGAACTGTTAACTGTTGCCTGTGAAGAACTTCAATGGAAGAAAGATGTTCGAAGATTTTTCTCAGATTTCATCTGAGCACCTGGTTTTGAGAAATGCATGGGATGAAGCATCAACATTAAGATGTGCCACCAAAACAGCCAAGGTATTGCCCCCAAAATGTCAAGATTCCATAGTCACTGACGACTTACTAGGATTCCAATGTGTAAATGAGCATCAGTGGTCCCAGACTTACATGAATTGATTGCAGAAACCACTGGTGAATTGCAAAGGTTTTCTGCAAAGAACTCCAAGTTATACAAAAGCTTGCCAGCAATCTATCCCACCAGCTCTCCAGACCTCTTGAAATTGGAATCAATGCATACTTTGATTGACTTGCTTGGATTAGATATTGAGAAAGTTCAAATTGAAATGGCTGGATTTAAATCACTGATAGATAAGAGAAATTGCAAAGAATTTGAAGAAGTTCTTGGTGCTGCCAAGGAGGCTTTCCCATGTATTTTTGAAATGTCTATAGTGGTCTTATTTGGAGAAACAATTGCAGCTTGTGAAAATTCCTTTTCTCATTTGAAAAGAATTTTATCAAACCAGAGGATGAGCATAATCCATGAAGGAGAGAGAAACTTAATTCTCCTGTCATATGAAAGTGATTTGACTTCAAAACGGAATGTGGATGTCTTTGTGGAGGAATTCCGACGTCATTATCCAAGAATATTTCAGCTTTAATTTCCTGAACAGTCTTTATGTTACACAAGCACTTGCATGTGAAGAGCTATGCTTTTTATATTTCTGAATCTTTGAATGCTTAAATATTTGTTATATTGAACAATCATAAATATGTATTTTATTTTTTCTTATTTAATAAAGTTTTAAAAGGCTTCTGAGACTGGATTTTTCACTAAGTATGTGAACTTCTGAATATGAACACAACTGCTCCTTGTCATGCAGTCTGCGGCCCCCTTCCTCCCCCCATGTCAATGTCCAAGCTACGGGGCTGTGCTGAGCCAAACTCCTCCAGCTCCACCCCGGTGACAACTACACATAATATCCACCCCCCATATGAGAGAGAAATCCTAGGTCTTGACCATTTCTGGTCACTTTAAGCAACTGCTGTGGTGTTATCCTGGTATTCTGACCGAATTCCAAATGGGAGGTAATTCCATTCTACCCCTCTAAATTCCCCTTGCAATTTCAAAAGTGTATGGTATATTTCCTTCACTTCCTGCTGTAAACTTCTGTTTAGTGTCACTATGTTCTGCTATAAAGCTGCCATGTTCCACCTCAGAAATAGCTGCATTTCATTGGTGGATGAGGTGATTCTTGTATATAGCTGACAAAACACACTGGTCTCTTTTGAGATGAATGGTGTTTGCAAATGAAGATATGTAAAACCACAGTTATTAGTATAACACCCAGAAATCTTTTGCTGTCTTGTTCTGCTCTTCCAGCTTTAACTTTGCTAAGTGGAGCTGATACACAATACACAGAATCATCTCTGGATTTATCCTAAGAGGATTCTGATTTCTCAACAAACATATGCAGCAGCCTGCAATATTCCATCATTAGTCCATTGTACAGGACAGGTTATTGCACAATAAAAAGTCAGTGCCAATTTGAGGTTGGTCTGAAAAGTGACAGTGAAAATTACATCCTCAGCACCTCACAACCCGAGACCCTAAATTACCAGTTCAACTCCTGACCCCACTGATCAATCCATCTGATTGGTGATTCTTGTGTGACTGTTAGCTGAAATGAGTTTGGAGGTTCTCAGTGTAGTGGACAAAAAAAAATCATAGAAATCAGCACAACTGGCAATAAACTGACAAACCTTAGCCATCTCACCAGATAGATCCAGGACTGCATTGAGCTTAGAGACTGAAGGCTAGAGCCACAAAGGGATTTAGGTGCCTAACTGCTAATTAGGCATCTTAGTCCAAATGTAGATCCTCAAAACTCAGCAGTCACTTAATCTTGAGGCCCCTACGAACTTACATTTCTGTCCCCAGCTGAGTAAGTCAGGGGATAAAAATAAGAGATCTTTAAACACAGTAATAAGCATGTATATAGACAAGAAAAATATTCATATTATTTATATTACTTGACAATAAAACACAACAGGCTTTAGAGAACTTGTTACTTTTACAAAGTGTTACAGAACATTTACTCTTACACCATGTACCAACATAATGCATAATCAATACCACGCTTGTCTAATGAAGAAAGTGCATTGCACGAGTCAGACACCTTTTTTTTTTTTAATTGTGGCATCCACTAAATTGAAGTATTCACAAAAGTCTCTTCTAGTCATTAGTGCGACTTAGGAACTGATTTAAAGCCCCTTAAGCCCCTTTCTATTGATTTTAATGAACTTTGGATCAGGCTATTAGAACTTCTGTAGTATTTACTCTACCATGCAGATTAAGACTCCAGAACAGGACCTCTAGTAGAGCCCCACACAATTTTGGGGTAAGGATTACATCCGGTGCTTAATTTGTAATGAAAGAGGTGCCAGGACTATGAATGATCAAGCCTTGAGGTGCCGAGGCTCAGCTGTGGCACAAATTCAGCACTGATTACATCCGCACACCACCTGGTGATATCACCACCATTGGCCATGGCTTTCGGTATGCCAGGACACCACATCACTGCCTCTTAGCGTGGCATCTGGCACACTGCGTGGCCACATCACCCATCCTTCACTGTCAAGCTGTGCCAAGCTGCCGGTCCTTCACTGGGGCACCCAGTCTGCCAAGTGACCCATGCTTCACCAGGGTGCCACGTGACTCATCCTTCACCACGCCACCCAGTGCGCCACGTGACCCATCCTTCACCGCAGCACCCAGTGCGCCACGTGACCCATCCTTCACCACGCCACCCAGTGCGCCACGTGACCCATCCTTCACCACGCCACCCAGTGCGCCACGTGACCCATCCTTCACCACGCCACCCAGTGCGCCACGTGACCCATCCTTCACCGCAGCACCCAGTGCGCCACGTGACCCATCCTTCACCACGCCACCCAGTGCGCCACGTGACCCATCCTTCACCACGCCACCCAGTGCGCCACGTGACCCATCCTTCACCACGCCACCCAGTGCGCCACGTGACCCATCCTTCACCACGCCACCCAGTGCGCCACGTGACTCATCCTTCACCACGCCACCCAGTGCGCCACGTGACCCATCCTTCACCACGCCACCCAGTGCGCCACGAGACCCATCCTTCACCACGCCACCCAGTGCGCCACGTGACCCATCCTTCACCGGGGTGCCCCGTGTGCCGTGTTACCCATCCTTCACCGCAGCACCCAGTGCCCCAGGTGACCCATCCTTCACCACACCACCCAGTGCGCCACGTGACTCATCCTTCACCAGGCCACCCAGTGCGCCACGTGACCCAACCTTCACCACGCCACCCAGTGCGCCACGAGACCCATCCTTCACCACGCCACCCAGTGCGTCACGTGACTCATCCTTCACCATGCCACCCAGTGCGCCAAGTGACCCATCCTTCACCACGCCACCCAGTGCGCCACGTGACTCATCCTTCACCGCAGCACCCAGTGCGCCACGTGACCCATCCTTCACCACGCCACCCAGTGCGCCACGTGACCCATCCTTCACCACGCCACCCAGTGCGCCACGTGACCCATCCTTCACCACGCCACCCAGTGCGCCACGTGACCCATCCTTCACCACGCCACCCAGTGCGCCACGTGACCCATCCTTCACCACGCCACCCAGTGCGCCACGTGACCCATCCTTCACCACGCCACCCAGTGCACCACGTGACTCATCCTTCACGCCACCCAGTGCGCCACGTGACCCATCCTTCACCACGCCACCCAGTGCGCCACGTGACCCATCCTTCACCACGCCACCCAGTGCGCCACGTGACTCATCCTTCACCACGCCACCCAGTGCGCCACGTGACCCATCCTTCACCACGCCACCCAGTGCGCCACGTGACCCATCCTTCACCGGGGTGCCCCGTGTGCCGTGTTACCCATCCTTCACTGCAGCACCCAGTGCCCCAGGTGACCCATCCTTCACCACACCACCCAGTGCGCCACGTGACTCATCCTTCACCAGGCCACCCAGTGCGCCACGTGACCCAACCTTCACCACGCCACCCAGTGCGCCACGAGACCCATCCTTCACCACGCCACCCAGTGCGTCACGTGACTCATCCTTCACCACGCCACCCAGTGCGCCAAGTGACCCATCCTTCACCACGCCACCCAGTGCGCCACGTGACCCATCCTTCACCACGCCACCCAGTGCGCCACGTGACCCATCCTTCACCACGCCACCCAGTGCGCCACGTGACTCATCCTTCACCACGCCACCCAGTGCGCCACGTGACTCATCCTTCACCACGCCACCCAGTGCGCCACGTGACCCATCCTTCACCACGCCACCCAGTGCGCCACGTGACCCATCCTTCACCACGCCACCCAGTGCGCCACGTGACTCATCCTTCACCACGCCACCCAGTGCGCCACGTGACCCATCCTTCACCACGCCACCCAGTGCGCCACGTGACCCATCCTTCACCGCAGCACCCAGTGCGCCACGTGACCCATCCTTCACCACGCCACCCAGTGCGCCACGTGACCCATCCTTCACCACGCCACCCAGTGCGCCACGAGACCCATCCTTCACCGCAGCACCCAGTGCGCCACGTGACCCATCCTTCACCACGCCACCCAGTGCGTCACGTGACTCATCCTTCACCACGCCACCCAGTGCGCCAAGTGACCCATCCTTCACCACGCCACCCAGTGCGCCACGTGACCCATCCTTCACCACGCCACCCAGTGCGCCACGTGACCCATCCTTCACCACGCCACCCAGTGCGCCACGTGACTCATCCTTCACCACGCCACCCAGTGCGCCACGTGACTCATCCTTCACCACGCCACCCAGTGCGCCACGTGACCCATCCTTCACCACGCCACCCAGTGCGCCACGTGACTCATCCTTCACCACGCCACCCAGTGCGCCACGTGACCCATCCTTCACCACGCCACCCAGTGCGCCACGTGACCCATCCTTCACCGCAGCACCCAGTGCGCCACGTGACCCATCCTTCACCACGCCACCCAGTGCGCCACGTGACCCATCCTTCACCACGCCACCCAGTGCGCCACGTGACCCATCCTTCACCACGCCACCCAGTGCGCCACGTGACCCATCCTTCACCACGCCACCCAGTGCGCCACGTGACCCATCCTTCACCGGGGTGCCCCGTGTGCCATGTTACCCATCCTTCACCACGCCACCCAGTGCGCCACGAGACCCATCCTTCACCACGCCACCCAGTGCGCCACGAGACCCATCCTTCACCGGGGTGCCCCGTGTGCCATGTTACCCATCCTTCACTGCAGCACCCAGTGCGCCACGAGACCCATCCTTCACCACGCCACCCAGTGCGCCACGAGACCCATCCTTCACCACGCCACCCAGTGCGCCACGAGACCCATCCTTCACCGCAGCACCCAGTGCGCCACGTGACTCATCCTTCACCACGCCACCCAGTGCGCCACGTGACCCATCCTTCACCACGCCACCCAGTGCGCCACGTGACCCATCCTTCACCACGCCACCCAGTGCGCCACGAGACCCATCCTTCACCGGGGTGCCCCGTGTGCCATGTTACCCATCCTTCACTGCAGCACCCAGTGTACCACCTCACCATCCATCGCCATGGCGCCCAGTGTGCCACGTGACCATACTGCCTGCCCATGACCGTGGCAGCGCCCTGGCAGGGGCAGAGACGTGGCGGAGCGAGCGCCACCCTAGGCAGGGAGGCTCGGTCCCGTTCCATGTAGCGGCCCCTTTAAGAAGAGCAGCAGGCGGGGCTCCGAGCGGCGGGGAAGCTGCTGGACGTGACGTCACCCCGCCCCTCCCCGCGCGGCGACGACGTGGGTGACGTGCGAGCGGCGCCCCGCCCCGCCCCCTCCGTGCGCGTTACGCCGCCGCCGCCCGCTGCCCCCTCTTGCCCCCCCCCGCGCTGAGTCAGCCGCCGCCGGTCGCGGTGAGGGTGCGAGGCGGGGAGATGCCGCGGGTCTACATCGGCCGCCTCAGCTACCAGGCCCGGGAGCGGGACGTCGAGCGCTTCTTCAAGGGCTACGGCAAGATCCTCGAGGTGGATCTCAAAAACGGGTGAGCGGCGGGCCCGGGCCGGGCAGCGCAGCGTGGGGGGCCCGGCGGGCGAGAGCCGAGCCGGCCCTGGCCCGCGCCTCCGGCCTCCTGCCGGCCCGCGCGCTGAGCGCGGCCGGGCCGGGCCCCGTGTGCGCAGGCGCCGACAGGTGGGGGGGAGGGGGTTGGCTCGCTACTTGTGAGTCTGGCCCCACGCGGCACAGCATGGGCGGGGGGAGCCAGGACTCCTGGGTTCTCTGCCCAGCGGCCTGGCCTCGTGGCCGGGGGCACGGGTCTGGGGCCAGGACTCCTGGGGTCTCTGCCTGTGGGGTCTCTCGGTAGCTTAGCCCCAGGCTTCCTGTGACCCGCAGGCAAGTCATACCGTCCACATTCTTCCTCCTTTCCCCCCACAGCTAGTAGTGGCGCTAAACTTGGCTGCAATGGGCTGTGTAGAGAGGGGTCCAGCAGAGCGTTTCCCTTAGAGGGGGGCCTTGTGCCTAGAAATCTCCCTTGCTGAGGCTGTCACAGCCTGGCAGTCCTGTTCACAAACCTCTTCCCTTCACCTTTCCTAACTGGTGCAAACTGATGTCTGGGTTAGAGGCTAACAGCCTTTGATGATGGTATCAATATTTCCTTTATCCATCGATCCCACTTAAAGGCTGTGATCACTGTGGATTAGTAGATAGGGGGAAATGGTGTGGTGGGGGAAGGTCACTACTGATCCGTGCAGTAGTCCTAGTATAGCTCATGATTATATGTGCAGTTCTGGCAACTGACATCTTGCCACAGCGGGATCCTTTACATCCTGCTATTGCATTGCTTTGCTATGCTATCTATCCAAGCTTGGAATCTTAATGTGGGCAAAATCGGTGGTTTAGATTCTGGAATTTAATTAAATGAGTCTTGAAGTTTTTACTTCCCAAGCAAGATTATAAGTAGGTGACATGAAAAGCCTGCCTGGAGTGTATACAGTTAGCTAGGGCTTCGTTTGGGAGTGGGGATGAGGAGCCTCTTAAAGTTAGTTTTTGAGCTAAAAGGAGTCCTCAGGATTTAATACTCTATGGTCTTATTGGTGGTTTGGCCCATAACGGGTTTAAAAGGTGACTGAAGGCACAGCCTTTAAAAAACCCACATGTCCGTCTTTTACCCGCTATTGCACCAGGTAATACTAAAGATTACTGTTACTGAAAGATTTGAACGTTCTGTTTTCCAGTTCTACTGTGTACACTTGAAAGCACTCTGTATGCCCTGTATAGAGAGTTGCGCTGTTGCTGTGTGAAAACTCCATACAAACAGACAGAAAGGAACGCTTCTTAAAATAGGAGGATGTTTAACTACAAAAATCGGTTGTTGAACCAGACAGTTGTAGTACCTACAGTTCATTCTCTGAAGTTGCCTGGATTTCAAGTTGGTGCTCCTCTAAGAACTTACTGTTTGCTGTCTAGACACATTAGGAACCTAATAGTGGACTGATATTTAGATACAGAATCTTTCCCTCTAGATTACTGCTGTGCCATGTGGCTTCTGCTACAAATGACTGCAAGTTAGTACCATATGGTAGGTAGGCCTAGGCCAGAGATTTTCAAGTTTTCTCATAATGTGGACTGTGTCCTAATAGTATTTCATGGATCAACTCCCCACCCACTTCACATCCATAGTAACATCCCTGTGGCAACTACAATTGCTTATTTGGGAAGATATTCAATATTTATCTTAATGTGATTAGCTGCTTGAAACTAGGAAAGCGAGCACCATACTGGCCTATGGACCAGCAGCAAATGCTCCAGACCACCAGTGATCAATCCATAGACAATAGTTTAAGAATCTCTGGCTTCGATGTAATAAACTGGAGGCTTCATTCTGATTCCTAGCTAGCAGGCAATCTACATTACAAACCTCACCATAATAATTGGCCTCTGGACCTTCGCTCTACTTGTATTGGAGATTGTAGTCCTTAGCTTGCATTCTTTGTGCTTCCACATTTCCTATTGATTTCACTTAGGATGAGTAGGATTGGGATCCATGTTAGCATGTTCTAGAGAACTGTTCAGAAGCACAACTTTTGATAGGAAGATGCTAATACTATTTTCCTAGATAGCAAAGTGGGGCTTAACCTTGCTTAAAACTTGTCTTCAAAACCTTATAAGGGCCTAAGGATTGAATGGGCCCTGGACACTGAACCTACCTTTTCTTTCTGGGGCCCTGCAAGGTGGGGTTGAAACACATGCAAAATTCCCTACCGTTGCTTCTCAGCCCAGTCTGTTAATAAGATTTAAACTTCCAGGGCTCTCTTGGGCATCTTTTTATAGTTTATTAAAATCGTTAGATTCAGAATCAGGAGGTTCAAAATCAGAGTAATCTGAAGAAATGCACCCAGATTTGAGAGTCAAGAACAAGATTAAATCAGATATTAAGATTTATATGCAACTAGGAAAACAGGATTAGAGAATACTACATATGTGCAAGATGCAGTATGATCACTGAGAAAGTAGAAACCTTGAAGTTTGGAATTTTCTGACTGTCCTGCATGCCTGATTTATCAACCTCAGTGATGCACAAATGCTAGTTTTTTGCATTAAATTTCCCTGGGAGAGAACTGCTGATTAGTTGAAGCTCTTAACTGAAGTTGCCCCAAAATAGAAAAATGTCTGTAAAATTTAACTAGCATCTGTCAAATTTGCTAGATTAGCATGGTCATTAAATGATGCAACCAGCTTTCATCCTGCTCATTTTTCTGCTTCACTGAGAATTATATAAATGCATGGTCCCAATACTGCAACTGGACCTGTACAACTCCCCATGCTCACTGGGACTCTTTGTGGGTGCAAGAGGCTGCCCATGGGACCCATTAGTAATGTGGTCCCAAGTCTGAAATTTCTGTCTTTCAGCATTTTAAAGAAATTATACATTATCATTTGAACACATGGGCACAGGGGAGGAGAATGTTTTTAAAACTCAAAACAGTGGATGAATCTAGTTTGCTCCATTTTCAAGAAAAAAGCCATTCTGGAGAACATGTGGAGATCTTCACTACAAAAGGAATTTAAGAAAGCTATGGATAATTAAAACTATGGGGGATATAAAATAGGAAGATGGAAGTCACCATTGACTGTGGCACCTGCTATTGCTATAATTAAGTTGATCTCTTCAAATAGTTAGGTGGCTCAGCCCTACGTATATTTCTAGGAGTAATTTAACAATTTCTCCTAAAAAAAAAAAAAAAAAATCTCCTTTTAATTTCAACATCTGTTTTGAAATCTTTCAACAAGCTGTAGTTAACTTGGCTTGAATTTAAAATGGCAGATTGACAAAAATCTACTTTTAAAAAAAAATATCAGGTGTAATGTCTTTATACCCAGCATAATCTTGCATTGAGTTTTTGTGAGGGTACTTTACAGTTTGCTTTGTTTGCCCTTTGATCCTTTCTCCAAAACTTATTTTTAGCAGCGCTTAGCAAATGATTAAAAATTACTGCACAGTGGGTGACTTATGAGATTCTGTCAGTTTCTTCTAGAAAGTTGCTGGTTATCTTAACTGCTTAGCCTGCAGGAGATTAGCTATTCAGTATTTTAGCAGTTGGTGAAGCTAAGATTAAATGCATTGGCAGAAAATGAAACTGGAGTGCAATATTATCAGAAAGTCCAAAAAAGCTGAGTTGGATCTTGATCACCACTAATGATGATTAGAGTTTATAATTTAAGTAGTTAAAGCAGCATTTACCTGAAAGGGAAGGGAGTGAAAACCTAGTTCATACTGAACGTTTCCATTTTAATTCCAGCACCTAGATTCCACTCCCTTAGGTTCCATCTTCACCTTGTTCTTAGCCAGTGTTGTACTGTTGGCAGCTGGAACCATGCATGTCAGAAGTGCATGAACAAGATGCCTGGAAAATTGGGCATTTCAGCTTGCTTTTATCTTTTTAAAACTTGCTAAAGGCAAGCAATAATAATTCTAAGAGTTGGACACTTTCACTTACAGGGACACCAACTTGAAATCTAATAATTTTTTAAGAAAAAAGCTTCTATGTAGGTGCTTATCTGCCCTCCATCTGAGCATCTCCCAAATATTTATGTATTTATCCTCACAATACCCCTGTAAGGTAGAGAAGTATTATATCCCGCTAAACGGATGGGTAACTGAGGCACAGAGATCAAAGCCAAAAGTGTCAAACTTGGGTGCCTAGAGGTAAGTTCCTAAATCCTTATTGAGGCACATAAATAAGGGTGGTTTGATTTCCAAAGGTGCTCAGCACCCATTAACTTTAAAAATCAGTCAAATATATTGGATGCCACTAAATTGTATTTACATTGATCTAGATGATAAGAAAAATTTAAGTTGACCTGCAAGTGATTTAGAGAAAATTCTGCTGGTGCCTTCTTTTCTGCTTTATTAATATGAAGGCGTCGGAGGTGTGTTTCTGCTTGTTTTTTACATTAGAAATACATGGAGTGTCCAGTTTGTTCTTCCTCAGCTTGTTGGAAGCTTTCTGGGATTTCTCAGGGGTATTTATTTTGAACTCTAACACTTCAATTGAATGAGCAAGATATTTAAATCTTAACAGAAACTTACTTTTTCCAAAGTAGTAACTAGTCACTAAAGTTAAATACATGTGAAATTTCAAACATTCTAAAAAATCTCTTCTCATGTTAATAGTTCACTGTTGTACTCTTGGTTCTGGTTATATTGTTTTACTAGTTCTCCAGTCAGTCTCCATGTTCAGACAGGACCTGAAGCTTTCATGTAAGAAGGCAAGCAGAAAAAACCTTTGCAGGTTGCCTTCATCCCTGATAAAGTAGCAAAACAGGCCCAGTTTTTTCTCCTTTTGCAGGCCAACTTTAAGGGAGTCTGTCTTTGGCTGCTTAGTAGATTAGATTATGGCATTATTTCTATGGAGCATGTAGTTGAGTGTTTCATTATTGGGTAAAATCTTGGTTATGCTAATCTTTTCATAAGAACGTTAACTAGGAGTTATAACCAGGAAGATTTGGATGTTCTGTGTCTCTGGCACAGATTCCAATTTTGAAAAGATGGTCAGGTTTAGTGGTTCTTGATGTTTGGATGGCTATAAATATTTTTCCTAAAGAATTCTGAAACTTAGAAAGTTGTGTGCAGAACTGATTACCTCCGTATAGAGGGTTGAAACTATTAACACTTGCTTCTAGTTCAATTTATCGCTGGTGAAGGGTGCCAGACTGACAGCTCTGAACACAGAACAACCTGGGGCCGCGGTGGAGCAGTCCGTCCCAAGGTGTGAGGGGAGTTGTTTCCGTTCCCATTCAGTCCTCACCTTTTCTGCAGAAGCAGCCAACGAGAGGGCCAGTTAGAGCCTGCCTGGTGGGAACTGGACTGAAACCCTCTACTACACAGACCAAACAGCTGTAAGATGGTAATGATTACAATGTGCACTGTACTTTGAACCAGTGACCTAGAAGTAAGAGGCTCTTTATCCCATTTAACTTTTGGATAAGTAATGGGACAAAATATAAAGTGGTATGTTTTCCACTGAAGAGGCTAGGCATTTATAGCAGCAGTAAACAAGGAGAGCCAGCATCATGAACCTACCTGGTTTTCTGTAACCCCAGCCAATGTTCCATGGACCAGTTTGGAAATGTCACTGGTTTTCACAGTGATACCAGTAGCTTGTATCAGTGCAGTTCTTAATGTTTTCAGAAGGTCAAACACAATTTGTGAACTCCACAAAAACAGGAATGCATTGCCTTAGGCTGGAGGTAGGATGTACATCATAGAGTATGTGGGAACTACCGTATCATGGCTGAATTCAGTACTTGTAGTTCCTTTAAACTTTATATGCCAATGCCTTTGACAAGTGTCATGGCCCCTACCAGCCCAGATCACATGGAGTTCATGGACAGCTTAGTTATTAGCATCTATCCTGGTTCCTGCTTAGTATCTCTCTTCTCCCTCCAGTTGTTGGTACCAGTCCCTTTGGAGTTCATAAGTTGGAGACATCACTGTAAACATGTTCTTGTTACTGGTTCCCTCCCCTCTTCCCTTCCAGTTACCACCACTTTTTGCATCTTGCCTCAGTTAGATTTTAAGCATTGTGGTGTGAGATGTGCTCAGCACCTAGCCCAATAGAACCGCTATCCTGACTGGGGATTCTTGGTGCTATAATGCACATACCTAGGTATCCAATAAAATAAGCATAGTTAATGTCCTGCATTAGACCACTGATGTGTTATGCAGTGTAGCTATCTAAGTATGCACGGAATGTATAACAATATAGTTAGTGACAAATCCACAGGTACAGTCTAACATTTAATAAAAAGATCTTTTTAAAAAAAATCAGGAACACTTCATAGGCACAGTTAGGTGTTCAGTGTGAGACATATTCTATACCGTAACTGAACTAACACTTCAAAGACAAGATTCTGAAATCAGGAAATCGGGAGTAAAGATGCACCTTTACAAGAACACTTTAATTTGCCATCCACTGTTGGAAGAACCTTAGACAGCTGTAACTCTGTCCCCGTGCCCATACTTGTCATATATGTTAGCAGCACATGTAGCTTGACATAGCTAGGAGTCTCTGCTAGAGGGTGAAATCCATTCTACCGCTAGGGGCCCGCACAAAGCCCAATTCCCAGCTTAAATTCTTAACGTGTATGTAACACTCAAGGCCTTGTGACAGGCTTCTGGGAATTTCATCCTAAGGAGTGGCCAGAGAATAACAGAGTTATTGCAGCTCACCAGTCAGCTGCATTTGCTGAGATGTAGTAATTACTCAAAATAACAGCATGAACCTAACCCAGAGAATTAGGATCACAGGGTTAATGTGCATGTTCTTAACTCAAACGCGAGAGGTGGTAATAATCACAGAGCCTTTTCCCTAGTGCATGTGCACCAGCATTGGTGCCTGAAGGAAAAATGCCAAGAGCTGTTGATTGTAGTCAGTGCTGTCACAGATGGTGGCAACTGCACCTGTATTCCCACTTATGGTCCCTTGAAAGCATCCACTCTAAGTCACCAGTTCCTCAGCCATCACATCTCTTGGGTTGAGACCCACGTTCGTCTCCCTTGTGACTAGGGTTTTTCCAGGCTGCATAGTTCCCTGCTTACATTGTGATGTCCCCAGCAAGCCAAACTGTCTACACAGGCCAGCAGTTTGTACTTTGCTTTCTCTCTGAAGGCTATGAACAGCTGTAATTGCCAGCAGTCACAGGTTACCACACAGATCGTTTTAAGCAAGTGTATTTATTTTGAAGGTGAGAGCATAACAGAGAAAACACTTAAATAAATAAATAAACCTACATGCATGTCAAAAAGCTTACCAGAGGTCACCCCAGCCTCAGCCTTTCTCTCTGGTAGATGTCAGTCCTTCAAAGTCACCTGCTGGGTTTTCCCTGAGGATACAAGTTCATAACTGTCTCAGATTCAGAACCAGAACTAGCACACCCATCCATAGGATAGTCTTTCCTTTATACGGCTTTGGCATTTGATCTTGAGACTCTGGGAACAGGTGATCAGCAGAGAATGGTCCTCTCCTCAGAGCGTAGCTTCCCAAGGCTGGGTTTTTGCATAACCAGGAGGTGGGGAATTTGCATTCACCTCCTGCTAGAGCAGGGGTGGGCAAACTTTTTGGCCCATGGGCCACATCTGGGTATGGAAATTGTATGGCGGGCCCTGAATGCTCACGAAATTGGGGTTGGGGTGCGGGGGGGGGGGGGGGGGGGGGGGGGGGGGGGGGGGGGGGGGGGGGAGGTGAGGGCTCTGGCTGGCAGTGCAGGCTCTGGGGTAGAGCCAGAAATGAGGAGTTCGGGGCAGGGGGAGGTGAGGGCTCCGGCTGGGGGTGCAGGGGCTGGGGATATGGGGTGCAGGAGGGTACTCCTGGCTGGTACGGAGGGGTTTGGCGGGTGGAAGGGGGATCAGGTCTGGGGCAAGGGGTGGCTCAGGGGTGCAGGCTCCAGGCAGCGCTTACCTCAAGCGGATCCCAGAAACAGCAGCATGTCCCTTCTCCGGCTCCTACGCGGGGGCACAGCCAGGCAGCTCTGTTGCACGCTGCGCCGTCCATAGGCACTGTCCCGCAGCTCCCATTGTTCCCGGCCAATGGGAGCTGTGGGGGGCTGTGCTTGGGGCGGGGGCAGCATGTGGAACGGAGGGTCCTGGCTGCCCCTATGTGTAGGAGCAGGAAGGGGAACATGCTGCTGCTTCTGGGAGCTGCACAGAGTGGCCCCCGACCCTGCTCCCCAGCTGGAGCACCAGAGTGGGGGAAGCCCCAGACTCCTCTCCCTAGCGGGAGCTCAAGGGCCAGATTAAAACAGCTGACGCACCGGATGCGGTTCGTGGGCCGTAGTTTGCCCACCCCTGTGCTAGAAAATACCCTGGTGGCAAACCACGCGACACTGTTTGTCCCAAACGTCGATTTTTGTCTGGCACATTGTTCAATACAGTCCTTTTAAGTTTATAACGTTTCCCAAGGTTCACATCACATTGCCGCCCCAGAGAGGTTACATGCAATCCTGGCCCACAATAATACATACATGCATTTATTATATTGCACACCAAAAATAGTTAATTCAGTAAGGTTTTTCTAGGACATTGAAGGAACTTGCAATATTGGTCACAAGTGCTACAAGTTAATGATACGTAATGATGGGAATTGAGCCCTGTCTCTTAAAACTGTTTTTAAATTGTTCCCCTTCCCAATTTTCTGCAACTCTCTGAAACCAGTAGTAGTTTCCTATGCCCCCATGGCCAGCTGTTATCAGAATCCCCAAAGGCTCTCTAGGCCACTGCTATCATTTCAACTCTTAGTGTAAGGCTGTTTGTTGGAAGGTTTGGGGGAGTTGGGGCACCTGCCTGGCTTTCAGTATGTCACAGATTAGTAGGGAACATGCATGATAGCACAGAATTAGGATCATGGCCCTGTTATATAAACAACCAGCAAATTCAATGGCACATCTCTCACTTATTTCAGAAGCTCCTAGAGGCTGGTAAAGAAGTCCCTTCTTTGGCGTTTACCATATACATGTATTCAATGGTCCTACAATGACTTGAACAAACTAACTTCCTTAACTGTTACTTCTAGAAACTGTGGTCTGGTGCAAGAGTAGGTGTTGGGGAAACATGGGTTCCATTTCTGGCTCTGGCACTGGTTTGCTATTACCTTTGGTAAGTCAGTCTCTGTACCTCCGTTTCTTCACTTGAAAAATGGGGTTGTTTACTGATCGTTTACTAGGCACATTTCAGAAAAGGACAAAGACGAAGTCCCCTACCCCATAGAGTTCCTCCACCTTTGTGAAATGCCTCAAGATCTGCAGATGAAAAAGAACAAGTAGGAGCCAGGAATCTTATTATTTTTCACCATTTATGCTGTCTCTCTACTATTTGTATTTAGCTCAGCTTGGCCAAAAATAGATTAGTCTCTGACTTTCATAGTCTCCTATGCTAGCACTATAGTGCAGTGTGTGTATATACTGTAAATATTTGTAAATATTCTCCCATTTCATTTATTGCTTATAGGCTCAGTAAAAACGGTCTTTAAAAACAAAACCTAACCTTTGGGCCAAATTTGATTGGAAATTGGCTTGCTTGTTTAAAGGACCAAGTCCTATTTATGCAGACTCTCTAAGAAAAGGAGGATTGTCTTTAAGAAGCTTTGGTAACAGTAAATGTCAGCTGAAGTCTTTCCTATAATCATAGTCCCAGTGTGTCCAATTCATTACTTTTTATCCAGCTGCAAGGATGTCTTAACGGCAATTAAATACGTTCCTTATTAGCTGAAATCATTACAAATTCTTATACTCCATGGGCCAGCAGTCACCTTGAGATTTGTTTCCAGAAGATCAGTTCACTTAACTTCCAGTAATAGGCAGTTTTAGCCATTTTTCCTTCATTTTCAACAACAGACATGAAACCGAATTGAACTAAATGGCACCATTTGCTCTTCCCATCACCATACTCGAGATCTCGTGTGTAAAATGCTCTTGAACAATTTGTGCTTCGTGTCCAGTCGAAGCTAGAAGATGAGCAGGAGTGTTTGAAATCTGCAGAGTCTTTTGCTGGTCCGAGAGGTGTCTGAGCTGAGTTTTGGCTCCCTCCTTCAACCCGGGGGTCTCGTTTTGGCTTTGTCTAAAATGAGGGCCAAGTCTGTCTTTATACGGAGGGCTGATCAGACTACCCACCTAAACTTAAAGGAACAGCATTTTTCCGCTCAGAGAACAGAAGACTTTACACAACAAATACTTTAACCAGGAACTCATTTCATACCTGTATCTCTAGCTCAATATATCTGGAATATAAAACACTTGTTAATTCAGTGATTAAATTGCATTTAAAATAGTGAATGCAAAAGTAACCTTCGTACAATAACTAACTTGGCTTCAGTACACATTCTGTACCTCTTAAGACATTTAACCACATAAAATATATCGAGGTATACTTCATAATGGACATATATGCAGTGTGCAATTTTCAGATGTTTACATTTTAAAATGTCCCGTCTCCTTCAAACTTACTGCTTGACTTTCTCTTCGGCAGCTGTTTGCATGACATTTTCAAGTTTATTTCAAAGTTCAGCCATATAAATGTCTCATCTGTCAGCAGGAAAAGTCTCTCCTGTTCCCTCTTTCCCTTCCCCACTACTCATAATTCAAAAACAGTACTTTTTTTAGAAAATATGTAAGAGAAAAAATATTTCACCTTTAGGCAGAAACCAAGCCCTGGTGTCTGAGTTAGGTAGAAGTACAAATGAAATAATGGAAACTTAACTAGCACTTGCTGTCAAATGGATACTGTAATTAAAAAAAAAAAAAAGTCCTTGTAGAAAGCTAGGTTGCTACTGTAAGCAGCATTTAAGAGCAATTTCATGATCCATCATCTCACAGAACCCTTGTAATTCCTTGGAAGAGCCTTCCTACCAGTTGAATTAATTGAATTACCTCATGTCACCACATGTAGAAAATAACTGCAAGAAAATCTCAACAGATATAATTAGAGTATTTCCAGCCATGGGCAAGAATACTGATATTTTACCTGACCTCACCTGTGCTAGTTAAGTGCTGCCATCAGAGCAAGTAATACTTAACACAGCACTTTGCTCAGGTTAACCTGTTTCTGCTACAGGTGTTTCCTCAGGCTGTGCCTACAAGAAGAAATTTAGGGAATTCTCAAAGTCCAGATTTGGGAAGCATGCGAACTGAAACCGTGGTTTGGCTGAAAAGAAGAAAGACAATACTGTACTTAGGTTTTCTTATTCTATTTAGAATCTCATTAGAGTCAAATGAAATGCTAAGCAACCTTGTCAGCAATATAAATTTGCAGTAACTAATTAAGCCACAGGAGACCACAATCCCAGTTGAGTCTTGATGTAGCCCCATGCAACTTCATTGAAGTCAATGAAGTTCTAGCATAAACTGGCGGTGGGGAGAGTGACCATTTTCAGGTTCCATCTGAAGTATGTGGTTTTAGATCTCTACCAGATCTCGGTCTGTCAAGGGCTCCAGAGCTGTCCATTCACAAGCACCAGGAGAACTTGTTGGCACCTCCTGTGTCTCAGAAATTGTCTTTCAGTACATTGGTGTATGGAGAGGAGTATGTGGGTGCAACTGGTATGAATCCAATGGCCCCAAAGCATCATATAGATGGAGGAATGGCAAAATAAATGGAGCGAATTTCCTGTTAGGATTTGGGACCCTAAACGGGTTAAAAAAATCCCATTTGTCTTCAGCTTTAATAAAAAGCTCATTCAGGTGGTTTAATCTGTTGAAATTGGTTAGCAATAGGGGTGTGTGCTTTTGCCGTTTTTTTTTCTGTTTTTGATAGATGGAGAGTAAAATGCTGCTGCTTCACCCAATCTGAAGTAAATGGTATTAAGGCTTTTATTAGGTAGTTTTATGGCACATATAAAGCAGTAACAGTAGACATTTAAAAGATTTACTTGCACTACCACCGTATAACAGCAGATTCAATTGCTGTAGTTAGGGCTGTGTCAGCAGTTGTCGTTTCTTGTGGTGTGAAACTACACTTCGAGGTATTCTTAGTTCATGGTATTTAAACAATGTGGTGTCAAAGACATATATTTTAAGGGAGGTGGCTCAGTATTACCTCTGTATGTCTGGGTTGCGTGAGATGATTTTAATGTTCTTTAAAAACAACTATCACCCCTCAGTGATTTTATAAAACTTTGCTTACCGTTTATAAATAAACCCTTGAAAGTTTTCTCCAGAAAATCTATTTCTCTTACTCATTTTTCCCCCCACCCCTTATCCATCACGTGAATACCTGTTTATTCTAGGGTTGCTTGCATGTTACATACTGTTGCATGTTACATACTGTTTTTATTGGGGGGTATGGGACAAATATTAAAGCATTCTTTTGGGGGTGGGGGGAAGGAGGAGAGAAGGTGTAACATGGTACCTATCACATCCCACTAAGCAGGACTTGTCCTGATCATATCTTATGTGGGAAAACTTCAAGGAAAATTCAGGTTCTGTAGAAGGTGGTGTCAGTGACTCCGTAGACTACTGCATTCTCCAGGCAGTCCTAAACCAGTGCTCAAACCTGGTGTTAGATTTTGCTGTGCTGCTGAGGGTCCCCTGTTTTGGTGTGAATGATTTGAGTACTCATCATGAAAAGTACCCTTGACACTTTTAGAAAGAGTAGGTTTGTTGAGCTGGTATTAGGACCACATTCACATAATCCTGTTCCGCAACCCTGAAATTCCCCACCCCACTCTTGAAGTTTCAGTAAAAGAAATTGTTAATTTCTTGTGTCAAAACTTTGAATGGTATTACTGGCACCTAGGGAGACACCTAATCAAGGGTTGGAGTAACTATTAATATAGTGTTACAAAGCAATTGAGTTCCTGTAGCAATGTAAGGGGATATTGCTTTATTTGTGCAAACAGAAGAGGAGTGGGGTAATGACAAAGTAAAGCTGGATTGATCAGTTCACAGATGTATTTACTGCTGTGATTAAACAGTTCCAAGGGCCAGCTCCAAGCCACAGTTCAGCACGTGTTGCCCCTCTTCTGAGGCCAGCATTTATTTGCATGAAAAAGCAACTACGATGATACTTGGCCAGACACGAATTTTCATGTTAAATAATTAATCAAAATGTTTCACATTTGCATAGTAAGGATCTTCTAGTGTTAAATGGGTATTAAAGGAGGAAATGAAAATGTTTATAAACTAAACTACCCAAGCTAAGAGATCAGAATTTGTGTACGCTTAAATTTATGTGTGTTTACATTTTGAAACCCAGATGTAAAAAAACCATTTCCTCCTTTACTTGCCTGCTCAGACCTTAGTTCAGGATTCTGTTTGCCCTACAGCAGCCAGAGATGTTGCAGCCAGCTGAAACGGGGCTCCCTGTACTGCTGTACGGGGCTGTGATGCCATCAGCTATTGCAGGGGAGACTCTGAAGCCTGAACTTGGGTCTTGGAAGGTAAGTAAAGGGGGAATGGATTTCAAATATAGGTGATCTCTTATTATCTGAACCTAGATTGCTTGTAATTTCTGGTATGTTCCCCCCAGCCATTTGGATAATGGGGGTTTACCTGTATTTTGTTGTAAAATATCTGTGTTTATATAACAGTTCAATGCCATTACTACTTTGAGGGTCGGGAGATCTGAGTTCTTTTCCCAACATTGTTGCTCTGCGGCCGTAGGCATGTCACCTCAGTTATCTGTGCCTCAGTTTCCCATATGTAAAACGGGGTTGTGGTTATGGGTGGCAAAAATAAAAAATAGGAAAACTCTCGTTTAAAAAAAACACCCACAAAGGTGTCCGTTTTTAATTTCAAAATTTTCAACCATGTCCAATTATGATATTCACCTTCCTTTTATGAAGTTTGTTGAGATCAGTATAACTGTTTTTTAAAAAAAAACCTACAGCCACTATTCTCAAATGTGAGTGATAGAGATTAGCTACTTTGTAGCTTGTCCTTTTCATTGACTTCTGTGGATTGGACCATTTATGGATTTAGATTCCTGAGTCTCAGCACTCACATTTGAAAATGTTGACATTAGCTTTTCGGTGCATCTTTAAATCAGGGCAGCAAGTGGTTTCCAGTCTTCTGTGCCGCTCCTAGAGTGTTGCTGTCTTGCAGCAACTAACAAAAAACAGTGTGCTCAGAAATGCCTGCTCAAATTAGAGTCTTAGTTTTAAGATTCACTTCCTAATTGGCATCTTCCCCCTCCTGTTTCCGCATGTGTGTATCCAGAGCCCTGAGCAAAGCTGGTGCAGTTTTTCTTTGAAGCACAAGCTAAGGCCCTGATTGCAACCTGATTTACACTGGCTACTATTACTGTACGTAGCCTCTGAACCTCAGTGGAATTTTGCATGGGCGTTTTTTGTGGACGGTTTTGTTGGAGACTCTATCTAAAGGTCTTTCTTACGACTAACAAAACACCGTAGGGCCAATTCTGCAGCCACTCTGCACACAGCTCCCAGTTTCAGGACTTGGGATTTCCACACACCCAGCACTTGCAGGATTGGACCCATACATAACATATTCTTGTGTTTCATTCATATCAAATGTTAATTTCTAGGTGGCTTGATAGAGCGGTTTGAGTGGTGACTTTATGGGAAGCTCTTTGGTACAAGGCTAACTTGAAAATCCTAATGAACTATACGCCCAACCCCATTGCCATAACATCTACTCACATTACTCAGACACCTCAGTACTGTCCCCAGTGGAGAGGAACATTACCCAACCTCCCTGAATAACTCCCTTTCTTGACATGCCTTAATACTTTACTGTCTTGTAGCACCTTCTATTTCAGGAGCTCAAGCCATTTGCAAACACTGATGTGGGTGAATACCTCTGGTTCAAAGTTCGAGGAAACTGAGATAGCGTGAGATTACCTAACTTCTAGCAAAGCCTGTGACAGAACCAAGAATGGAACCCAGGTCTCGTAATAAACCAGTCATGTTCACCAGAACGGCCAGACTGCTCTAACTTTACTGTAGTAAATGATGAAAGAGAAGTGTAGCACCATGCTTTGTAGGCCAACAAATTGGGGAGCATGTTTGTTCTGTGGCCTGGGACCGTTGGTCAAAATCTCCCTGCCTTTGGTCCTCGAGAGTTGGCTACTGATGGTCATTAAAAGTCTGGTGCTGCCTTATGTGGCCAGGCTCCATGGGCAGTGAAAGTGCATATGTGATACGAATTGCTCTTGGTGAATATCCGTATCCTGGGCTGTGCAGCTTTGCCTAAGTTACTTTTGTCTCCTCCTAGGTACGGCTTTGTTGAGTTTGACGATCTGCGTGATGCAGATGATGCTGTTTATGAGCTAAATGGTAAAGACCTTTGTGGGGAGCGAGTTATCGTTGAACATGCCAGGGGCCCACGACGTGACAGCAGTTATGGTTCTGGACGCAGTAAGCACTAAAATGCATTTGTATCTCGGTGACTTTTTTCAATTAAGATATTTCACTTTAAAAAAAAAAAACGTAATTTTTTTTAAAAAAGACAGTCATGATATGAAGTTTGAATAATTTGTTTTTGTAACTGTTAATGTATTTAAATATTTGAATATCAATTTGCTAATTGTATGATATTTTAATTTACTTAATTAACTGATTAATAAATGTATGAACACAATTTCTTGTACCATTATTATTAATTTGTTTGTTTATTTTCTAAGTATTTGTTTGTTTGTAATGTGATTGTTTAACATAGACTTAACAAAGACCTCAATGTTTTAATTAAAAGAGTCCTTTGAGGCTAAGATGACTGCCTGTTCCATTTGCTGACCTTGGGTTACCTTTCCATGAGTGGCTTTGACCTTTGTGGCCCTTGGCTGACCAAAAAAGGAAGCCATGTGACGACCGCAACCTTTTCCCATTAGACCTGGGTGGTGAGGATCCCAAGGGTTAGAGACAGATGAGATTAAACTGAAATAGGTGCCTGAAAATCTATATTCATATCAGATATTCAGAAAACCTTTAATCAATGTAAGTAACATTAGTAAACTGGCTTTAGTGATTTGGTTTCTTGTTTCAAAAAATTTTTTTGTAATAACTTAAATTTAATTGCATGTTAACTGTAACTGTAATTATAATTATACATCCTTGTAATTATGGGCTAGTATTGTAGTTATATTTTTTTAATGTTTTATCTCTAATTTTATGTTTTAAACGAGGAGAATCTAGCTTAGTCTAGAGGGTGGGGCAAAGATTAAATGTATTTGTTGACATATTGGGCAGAATAGTTTATTTATCTGGGGTGTAGACTAAGCCACTCCACCTCCCTAGCTGAAGTATTGCTATCTGCTTGTCACCTCCTAAAGGTGGATATGGTTATAGAAGAAGCGGAAGAGATAAGTACGGTCCTCCCACCCGTACAGAGTACAGATTGATCGTGGAAAATCTGTCAAGCCGTTGCAGTTGGCAAGATTTGAAGGTAGGGGGCCCTTTTCTTTACTCTGCCTGAGGTTGAAGATCAGAAAGGGCATAAATGACATGGTGATTGTGAAGCCAAGAAAACTTTGTGATCCTGTGGCCGTTGCACCAACTAAGCATTGCTTGTTGTGAGGGAACACTCTATTTAGAACAGCTCCAATCATATCCTGTGCGCTGGAAATATTTGACTACTGCAGGAGCTCTGTTCTCTCATTTTAGTAAGTGTAAATTCATTCTCACACCCACCCACACTTGAGAATACATGTTTGAAGTAGTACACATATACAAATACACGTATTCAAAAGCTATATATCATTATATGGAATCATGAGACGTTCCACTTCATTTACATATATGCATGTTGTAAATGGACTTTTGGGAGAACAGTAGTATTCTCATTTAACATAAGCTTGTGCACGTACGTAAAGATTAAAACAAACAAATAAACTTGCCTTTAAAACTCTGCCAAGTCAAATCAGACTTTCATCAGACCTAGGAATTGAGTCCTATCAAATTTGAAGTTTCCTCCATCAACTTCTGAGGTGCTGGTGTTGTGTGAAAAAAGTTTCCAACTTTAACCAAAAGACTACATGTTTTCACATGAAAACAACTCACCCGTGTTTGAGGAAACTTTCAGAAAAATTCTCTTCCAGTCTGAGAGCAATCATACAAAATTTCAGTCAAAAAGGTAAAATTTCTCAAAAATTGTAAGGAGCTGAAAATGACTTTGTAATAGAAAAACTTGGGTAATTCTAACTGTAGGCCACGGCACATGTAGTGATTATGGGGTGGGGGAGTGTGTAAAATGTTGTCCTGTAGCTGCTTGATTACCCTGTGCCCTCTGTTGTGTAAGAGGTTAAATTTTTTATGAAGAGCATTCTTATGATACCGATCAGCCGTCATCCCAGCTATGGGTGGTTTAAAAGCATTTGCTTGTTCTTCGGGTGACTCTTTATTTTGCGCTTTTCTCCTTGAGTTACCAAGAATACATGTTCTCACTTGCTGAAAATTTGCAAGTGGATCAAAGGTCTGATATTTGGATCTGAGTGGGAGCCAGGAATGCCAGAGAGCTAATCCTGGCTCTGCCTTGGACACCCTCTGCACCCCTGAGCAAATCACTGAACTCCTTTGCCTTAGTTTTTCTGTTGGTAAAATTCAGATAATACTGATCTACATCACAGGGGTGTTTTCAAGCTGAATTAGTTCATAGTTCAGATATAAAGCATATCATCAACTGCTTATTCTGTGAAAACTCTAACTTACTACAAACCTGTCATGTAGGTCTGGTTTAAATAGCATTTTATGTTGTTGAGAACACTTTAAACCACCAGTAGCTTGTCTTCAAAATATATTTTTTTAATACCGGAAGCAATTGGAGCATGTCATGGAGTAATCCTGTGCTGGATTCAGGTTTGTGTGGGGGCAGTTAGCACTAAAGCATCTCAAGACAGGAGTCTGGCAACTCAAGAACTGAAAATGATACTGACCTCTACATGCTGTTGGTACTGCAGCCTGAATCAGTGCTGATTGAAAGTCAGCACCATCTGACAGGCTGTTTGGGGTAGGACAGAATCTGTGTGGTCCTGGTAAACAAATGTGCACATCACAAAACCCATCACCACATTGAGCAGTCTAAGAAGGGAGGCCAGGGAGTGAATGAGCTGGAAAATGGGGCCTCCAGGACAAGTCTGAAGTTCACTAGCTAGGCAGTAGGGTGAAGGAAGCATGCACTGTCTGCTTGTGCTGCCCCTGTTTTGTTATAGGGCTTCAGTTACTTTTTACTGGTTCCCTTTTTTAAAAACACGGCTTCTTAAACTTGAAGGTAAAAGGTAAAAAATCAGAGTGCAAATCTTGTTTTTAAATCACCTCAGTGAGAAGAAACTTGCTTCAATCCAGAGCATATTTTACTGCATCGAGCTTACCCCTTTCAAATAATAACTTGCCTCAAAATTACTGCTGCAGTGTCTTTACTTGTCATGTTCAGAAATCTGGACCTGTTCCTGCAAAAATCCTTTTTGGATAAAATTCTCACTAACATCAGTGCTGATTGGTTGTGTTTATCTTGTGTGGGCTGTTGAGCACAATTACAGGAACCTGTGATAATCATTAGGACTAAGAGGGTGCAAAAGTGAGCTGTTCTCCTCCCCTTCCCCCCCCCCCCCCCTTGCCTCAGGCAAGTCAACCAATGCTGCTTTCTGCATGTTAAAGAAAAGATGAAATGAGCAGTGAGGGGGAATAAACAGAACCAGCGTGAAACCCTAAATCTCTGGATTCAAAGGCAATGTTTTTGTCCTTTCCTCCCAGGATTATATGCGTCAGGCAGGCGAAGTGACATATGCAGACGCACACAAAGGGAGAAAAAATGAAGGTGTGATTGAGTTCAAATCCTATTCAGATATGAAAAGAGCCCTTGAAAAGCTGGATGGGACAGAAGTGAATGGCAGAAAGATTAGGTTAGTGGAAGACAGGCCTGGATCCAGACGGCGCCGCTCCTATTCCAGAAGCCGAAGCCATTCGAGGTATGTTTGTCCATAATACAGCTGTGGCTCTTACAATCTAATCGAATAGCCAATGCCAACCCATGGATGCTTAGAGGTACGCTGGGTCCCCAGGAAACGGAGTTTTTGGTGACAGCCCAAATCAGTTGGAAATAAATGACTGCGGAAAATTGGTTCACCGCTCTTTGGATGGTGTGCTCTGTGATGGACACTTTTTAGTACCTAGTAAGTGATTGGCACTCCTAACTCCACTGAGCTAGACGCTGCGCAAGTACTGCAGTGTTGTCGGGTTCTTGCCTAAACTGTGTGCCCTTTACCACAGTGTGAAAGGACGTGATAAGTGGCAGAAGTAAACATACAGAAGTGTCCGTAAAACTCCTTCTCCTCTTTGAAAGTTCATAAATTTCCCACTGTACCATTTCTCTTTTGGGAGACACCTCCTGCTCTTCTGTAGAGGTTGGCTATTTATATGGTGTGTGCAATATGGCACAAGAAAAGGGCTTCAACAGAAAGGAAAATCTTCATGTTCAACTCTCTGTAGGTTAGTAGTGTTGGATTTTGTAAGATGACCCAGTCAAATATTTTAAGATAAACAGACCCTTAAATTTACAGGCAAAACTTTAAGTTTTTACTCCCGGAAAAAATATGTTCTGCTTTTTGGGAAAAATCTTTGCTTAGGTGGAAGAGGAAACACTGTTAGACCCAGGCACCTGAGCTCATTTGGAAAGACGTAGTTCCCCCACCTGCAACCCATTGTGCTTCTGCTTCAGATTGGCAGCCCTGTTCAGCTCCAGAAGTGGCAGCATTTCCAGTATATAGGAACGAGAAATAAGATGTTGTGCTGTGGTGATTTATAGGCATTTCTAGAGTCCCCATCTATAGTCTGTAAAATGCTTTGGGATTATTCTGTCTTGAAGTGGAGAGAATGTTACTGATGTGACTAAAGAAAAGTGAGAGCACATGGGTTTTTATTGAATCAGGATCAGAGGTGTTTTCTCTTTCCATGGCCTTGGAATGACTTAATGCCAGTTCCTTTTGTTTCAGGTCTCGCTCTCGAAGCAGACATTCTCGTAAGAGCAGGAGCCGTAGTGGCAGTAGCAAAAGCAGCCATTCCAAGAGTAGATCAAGATCCAGGTATACTTTTATGGGGGAGATCCTGGGGACGTGTAAGAGGCATGGACCTAACACTGCAGCATGGGCGTTGCTTTATTGTTTACCAAAATTTAATAGCAAATGAGAGCCATGCCATGCTCAAGTCTGATATGTCACCATCCACTTGTGCATTTTCAGGTCTGGGTCCCGTTCCAGAAGCAAGAGCCGTAGTCGAAGCAAGAGCCGTAGTAGAGGCCAAAAGGAAAAAAGCCGGAGTCCAAGCAAAAATGATAAAAGTAGGAGCCGCAGCAGGAGTGCAGAGAAAACCCAAAGCAAAAGTAAAGACAAAGCAGAGGACGCTGTCCAGAACAACGACGACGCAAAAGCAAAGAGCAGGAGCCCCAGCAAGGAAAAGAGTAAAAGTAAAAGTAGGAGCAGGAGTGGAAGCAAGGAAAGGGTGGAGGAAGAGAAGGAGAGCGTGAGGAGGAGGAGTAGGAGTAAGGAGAAAAGTAGGAGTAAAGAGAGGGAAAAGAGCAAGGCGAGGAGCAGGAGCAAGAGCAGAGAGGAGAGTAGGAGCAGGAGTCGTAGTAAGAGTAAGGACAAAAGGAAAGGAAGGAAGAGGAGTAGGGATGACAGCAGAAGTAGGAGCAGGAGCCACAGCAAGAGTGAGAAAAGCAAAAGGCGCAGCAAGCGAGACAGCAAATCTAGCAACAAGAAGAAAAAGAGGGAAGACCAAGAGCGGTCCCGGTCCAGGTCTAGGTCTAGATCCAGATCAGAGTCCAAGGAAAAGGAGCATCTAAAACCAGAATCTGACAGAAAGGAGGTAAAAAATGAGGGTGAGGAAATGGACAAAAGTCATGAATCTCGGTCCAGATCTAGGTCAAATTCTAAATCCAAACCAAATGTCAAATCAGAATCTCGCTCCCGATCAAAGTCAATTTCAAAAACTAGGTCCCGGTCCAAGTCTAGATCTAGGTCTGCCTCTAAATCACCATCCCGATCTAGATCAAGATCTCGTTCGAGATCCTAAACTTGCTGCAACCACACTTGAAATTATATGAAAAGTCTTTTGTACATGTTTGGTAGTTGTAGCACAAGTGATTGAAGTAGAACACATGTCAATGCTGTACATTTTTAACTACCCTAATGGTGTGTCTGTAATCGTTCAGTACAGGGCTCCCTTTCTGCAATGCCTTCTAGATCAAGGCTATGCAGCTCATTTATTGACTTGTAGGAAGGTCCCCTTTATAACACAATCCTCACGAGAACACCAAAATCGCCTTGTTTTCCAAGAACAGCCTTACAGAGAGGGAGCAGTGTACTTTGATGGGTTTATAAGGTTGGAATGATGACTTATAGGTAGGTATGGTGACTTCAGCTATTTTTGCCCTTGAACTGATGCCCTTTGATGTATGCCATTTAGTGAAAGTGCTAAGTCTTAAGTTTCATACTATTTTTGGTTTCATATTTTTGGATTTACAGAGTTGTGAATAGCACAGTCAAGAAAATAGATACCTGCAGTAACCCATAGGGGAATAAAAAGTAGAGTTCCATATTCTGGTATTGTGACAATATCCTTGTTTTATATTAAATTTTTTTATTTTATTTTTCCCCGTCTTGCAAAGTACAGTGATCCCTGTTTCCATGAAATTTGAATAAAGACTATTTTTGCTTGATGACATTTAGTGGTGGTTTAAATGAAATTATGCCGTGATTAGCCACTTTACAATTAAAAAAGAATCAATATAAAGGAACATGCAACAATTTAGCCCCAAAATATAAGTTCTGGGTTCAGAAAACCCCAAGACCATTAGAAGAAATGTCTTCCTGAACACTTATTTTAAAATCCAGTGGAAATAATTTGTTCAGATTGAAACACTTTCTTGCATTGCTTGGAATGGCGGCATTGTATAGAGAAGAGAATTATAGTGAAACTGACAAACCTGTTTTCATTGGTCAAGTTGAATGAAATACGAGCCTCAGTTTTCATAACCTAAGGAAGAAAATGTTTCACTTGAGTCCCTATAAAGGGACATTGTCAGCTTAAAACATTTTCAGACAGAGATGATTTATCTAATATTGATGCAGCTAACACCTAAAATTAGCTTAGCTGAGAGACTGGGGCAAAACACGGTTTTCGTTTTTTAATTTTACTTTGTGCATCTGGCAACACTTTGTACAGTCAGTTCCATTGTTTCCTCTGTATAGTCAGTCTCATTTGTGCAGGTCTTCTGCATAGCAACAGAGCAGAGAAAAACATTTGGTAAAATAGAACCATAACTAAATCTATTAAAATTGGCAGGAAGTTTCAAAAGCAGTTTCAGATACTGCACCTGCTCCTCGCACTGACTAGATTTAAGGTGATGGGGTTTCAGTAGTTTACTTGTATTAAGTCATGGTTAATGTGGAAAATCCACTTTTTTTTTTTTTTTTAATTAAAGCATTCCTCAGAATTGTGCTACAAGAAAGCTGTAAAAGGAGAGACCCGGCCTCTTAGGAAGCAATACCTGTGTCCTGATGGCTGCTTTGGCATAGCATTCTTTCCAGCTTCACAGCCTCATGGTTCATATTGACCATTCTCAGTAGTATGGTGAGATGGGAAGAAAGCCTCCAAGAAGCGTAACAGCTTGTATAGTTCGTTAGCTGTAGCATGGCAGGCTCCTTTCACACTATTTAGAGAGCAGGAATTGCTCTAATGGCTCAAGCCAATAATGAAGATTCATATGCTGTTCATCATCCCTTTTGGGACTTCTGCCTTAGACATGTGTTACAAGTAAAAGAGACACAGAAGGTCATAAAGGGAAACTACTGCATGAATACCTGAATATACTATAGTATTTACTGGTCAGGGATACTCCCAATTTGCAACATCTTCTATAAGGGGCACCTGGAACAGATCAGGACTGGGCAGAGTGCTACCTGCAGAAGTTGAGTCCTTACTTGCCACTTTGAGTTGATACCAAAACAGTGCCCCAGCATCTTACAGCAGGTGAATTGTGAGAGAGGCCTCTTCATGTAGGCCTAGCAAGGGGTGTGTGTGCTGGGGCAGGAGATGCTAACTTTGGAGAGGGAAGGAAGCTGCAATGGAATGGGGGAGCAGGCCATGTCTGGAGTGCCAGAAGGTTCTCCCAAGCTCCCTTGCACGTTTCCTCAGAACACCTCATGGAAGGAAGCATGTGACCCTAAGGTGTAAAAAAAGAGGTCCATATAGTCTTAAGCGGTCATTTTTAGGGCCATTGTCACTGGCAGAGAATAAACAAATATCCCTACATATTAGACAACAGTTTATTGGTATAAAATCATATTAGGGTCACTTTTTAATAACATAAGGGCTCTTTTCAGAATACAAAATACAACTTTGTCAGAACTTAATAGTGGTACAGGGGACAAAACCCTACAGCATTAATTCCTGTTTACTCAATGCAGTCACTCTGGGTGGACGCCACGCAGCCATGATGGACGTGTGTATCCGTTCAACTGCCAGACGTGGAAGTAGCCAGTGATACCAAAACAACGCAGGGAGGTTGTCACAGGCTGGAGATGCCCCAAACTGTTTTGAATGTTACCAGTTAGAACAGAAGGTTGCCGTAAGAGCTGTTTGACTCACATCAAACTTGTTTGTCTTAAGTAAACATGACTCCTGTGACCAAGGAATTAGCACCGGCCAAAACACACACCCCTTTTGACTGAAATCCTATAAGGCAGTCATCTTTCCAGACTTGCAGAATCTATCTTGTCTCACATGCAAAGCATCTATCTCTACTCTAGCTTATTTTACAAATATTAAAAATCATGCAGAAATCAGACCTGTCATACTACCCTACTAGTACCCCTCCCCTAACTATCTGCCAGCCTGTCCACCCCCTTCATGCTCCCATCATATCCTTCCTTAAAATGCTTAGGACATGCACCAAAGTTCATGAACGTGGGACTGTATCAAATACAAAAGGGGAGAGAGGGGGAATATCTAAGGGGAGTAATGCTGAAAAAATTTGGACACATCCTAAAGCAAATGAAAATGCCTGTTTCAATACACGCTCTCACCAATTCTCTGACTGGCATATTTTAGGAATACTAAACTAGCCTTGCAGAAGAGATCTGTGGCTGAGCAATAGCATGCTTAGTGTTTTCTGTCCAATAGGGATGATATCCATCTTCAAGTGTTTTGAGATCAAGCACCAATCTTTATTGTACTGGGGGAGAGCTAAGACCCAGAGAAGTGACCACATTTCCCCAGTGAATTAATTATTGATCCCAATGTCTTGACTCCTAGGCCTTTATCCTGTCCATGAGGTCGTGCTGTCTACCCAGGGAGATTGAACACAACATGTTTACATATATCTAGTTTTACTCTCTGACATATTGACTAACACTTGTTTAACACTATTCTAGCTCGTGTGTGAGTTTCAAAGCATTGAGCCAAAATTTCGATGGAAACACATGGCAGCAACCTGTTATGAGGAGCAAGACCATGTTGTCATTTGGGCCTTGAGTGATTTCAGTTTTTAAATTAAAGCTGCCTTTTTATGGGAGGTTTTTCACCCCATAAAAGCAATGTTGAAGGAGAGGGACAAAGAAGTCCTGACTACTTGCCTTTACAGATTACATGGATCACAACTCAGAGGAACTCCAGGTGTCAGCCTTGCTGACCATATCACAGCTTAGCTAAATTACAAATAGCTATCACAAATTGCACATGCTGCATCAGTTGGACACTAAAAAGAAAAGGAGTACTTGTGGCACCTTAGAGACTAACCAGTTTATTTGAGCATGAGCTTTCGTGAGCTACAGCTCACTTCATCGGATGCATAGCATATCGTGGAAACTCATGCTCAAATAAACTGGTTAGTCTCTAAGGTGCCACAAGTACTCCTTTTCTTTTTACGAATACAGACTAACACGGCTGTTACTCTGAAACCAGTTGGACACTGTATCCTTCACTTCTCTCCTGAACTATTCTCTAGCATCACTGTAACCAGTGTGCTCGAATATGATGTGCAGGATTTGCTCCCAGATAGCCCATGCCCTAAAATTCAATGGCTTTATGGACATAGATTCCAGAGTGGAGGTCTTCCAGTGAGAACACCCTGCCACCAGCACCTCAGCTCTCCAATTTGGGGGCTACTAGCAAGAACACCCCAGCTACTGTCTAACAGTGATGCTATTCTATAAGTATTGTCCCAGTTTTATACATGGGTAAACTGTATGGTGATGTTAAGTGACTCCCCCAAGATCTTACGCTGAATCAGTGGTAGGGGTGGGAGTAAAACCCAGGAGTTCTGATTTCCCCAGTACCCTGTTTTAACCACTAGAATCCAAACTGCTGCTTTTACCAGTAAAGCCCCACTTGCCACATGTTCATTTTTCTTGTAACATCTAAAGATGGCTTTTTTTAAAAAGACTCTGTGGTCACCAGTGCACATAGCATTACTGGGTGAAAACAGCAGCCTTTATAAGTGGAAACCGACTGTAGCAGCAAGGAGCTTCCTGTACAATTCAGTATTTTAAAATATCCATCGCTCTGTGAAAGATGAAATAATGATAAATGGACACAAATAATTTTCAACATATAAGAAAATCTGTAGAGTTTAAGACGTGTCACAGCTAGCAGACTCACTCTGACTTAATCAAATGTCATATTGTTGAAGCATCATGAAAAACCTGTGGAAGCAATATTTAATTTCCTTAGAAGTCTGAAGGAAAAGTCTTTTCAACTATGTGTTCAGTGCTTGAATCTCTCCGGCTTTTATAAAAATGTTCAGTCAAATCCCTCCTGCTTCATAACCTCTCCGCAGAAACAAATCAGACTGAGGCATATGTTTGCTAACAAGGTGGGGGGGAACATTTAAGAGGATGCTGCAAATGGAAGATTTTAGGCCAAGATTTTCAAAAGTGACGGATGATTTTGGGTGCCCAACTTGAGACCTTAAAAGCACCTACCTTGGCAGTGGGTGGGTGCTCCCCGCTTTCTGAAAATAAGGCTTCTTTGAAATGTCTCAAATTGAGCACCAAAAAAATTGAGATACCCCAAACCACTAGCCTCTTGAAAATCTTGGCTATAGCTTTAATTTTCACTGCATCTGTTATTGAACATTCTGTATGGTATTAAACACAAAAGCCTGCATTAAGGTTACTTATGCAAACCCTTCCAAGGCAGTGCTGCTTGTATAGAGTCTGTGACCACTTTGGCATGAAAGTTACCATATCTATGTATTAAGATAGTCATGTCAGACTGGACACACTTTGGGGTCTTCATTGATTCTCTGCTGGGGGTCCACTCCTGCCATTTTCAAAGCAGCTGATCAATCAGTCACAGACAAGTTACTGACTGTCAGGTAAGAGGGATGGTTAGGGCCTGGCTCTGGGAATTGGGAGACTTGAGTTCAGTACCTCACTGCCCCAGCGGTCCTGTGTGACTTTGGTTTGTCGCTTTAGAGCTACATTTTTAAAGGTATTTAGGTATATGATTTCAATGGAAGATAGGAGCCCAAATACCTTTGAAGATCTGGGTCCTAGAGCCTAACTCCTATTGATTTCGTGGGAGTTCAGTTTTAGGTGCTTTTCAATATCCTACTGTGACAGGTTGGATCACAGAAACCCCCTGGGAGCTGCCACCTGATGTGCCCAGACTACTTCTGCCCCTGCTTTCCTGCCCAGTCAGCTTAGGACTTCAGTGTCCTGCCTGGTTTGAGCCAGATCCGCTAGCCTGCTGCAAACCCAGACCCAGGTCTGAACCATGTCCCCAAACAGCTGTAGGCTTAACTGAAAGCAGCTTACAGAAGTGTTCCTGTCCTTGACACTCAGATGCCCAACTCCCAGTGGGGCCCAAACCCTGGTTAAATCCGTTTTACCCTGTATAAAGCTTATACAGGGTAAACTCATAAATTGTTCACCTTCTATAACACTGATAGAGAGACATGCACAGCTGTTTGCCCATCCCCCACCCCCAGTATTAATACATACTCTGGGTTAATTAATAAGTAAAAAGTGATTTTATTAAATACAGAAAGTAGGATTTAAGTGGCTCCAAGTAGTAACAGACAGAACAAAGTGAATTACCAAGCAAAATAAAATAAAACCCACAAGTCTATGTCTAATAAAACTGAATACAGACGAAACCTCACCAGTTCCAGTAAGCTTCCTTTTACAGACTAATCTCCTTCTAGTCCAGGTCCAGCAGTCACTCACACCCCCTGTAGTTATTGTCCTTTGTTCCAGTTTCTTTCTTGGGGGTGGAGAAAGCCAGCTGAAGACCAAATGGAGGGGTCTCCCACAGGCTTAAATAGACTTTCTCTTGTGGGTGGAGACCCCCTCCTCTCTCCTATGCAAAGTCCAGCTCCAAGGTGGAGTTCTGGAGTCACCTGGACCAGTCACATGTCCATGCAGGACTCTCAGTTTTTACAGGCAGAAGCCATTGCCCACATGGTATCTTGAGTGAATACCCGCTTCTTCAGATGCATGTAGTGGAAATTTCCAGAGGCAGGTATAAATACACAAGCATATGCAAGCCATCCTGCAGCAAAAAAACTTCAGGACCAGACTTCAAAGAGAAACTGCTGCTCTTCAGTTCATTTGCAAATTTGACACCATCCGCTCAGGATTAAACAGACTGTGAATGGCTCGCCAACTCCAAAAGCAGTTTCTCCTCCCTTGGTGTTCACACCTCAACTGCTAGAAGAGAGCCTCATCCTCCCTGACTGAACTAACTTCTTTATCCCCAGCCTGATTCTTCCTTGCATATTTATACCTGCCTCTGGAAATTTTCACTCCATGCATCTGACGAAGTGGGTATTCACCCACGAAAGCTTATGCTCCAATACGTCTGTTAGTTTATCAGGTGCCGCAGGATTCTTTGCCGCTTTTACAGATATAGACTAACACGGCTACCCCTCTGATACTTGACATCATGGTATCTTGAATGTCTCCAGGAAGACTTCTTATGTGGACTGGATCCTTCCAAGATGCACTGTTCCTTAAGTGCTTCTTGACTGGGCACTTACCTTCGCAAATTCCTTTCTCCAGGAACTGACCAAATGCTCTACTATGGGTTATTTAGAAATCAAGCCAGCTCACGGCCAATATTCATAACTTCAAATACAAAAATGATACATGCATACAAATAGGATTAATAGATTCAATAAATCATAACTTTTACATAGATCTGTTACATGGCATATGTAGCCTAGAACATATTCCAGTTATGTCATATATACATTCATAAGCATATTTCCATCAAGCCTTATGGGGGACACCGTCACACCTACTAGGCACCTACTAGCCTCTTTAGATTCCTAAATACCTTTGAAAACGTGGTGCTTCAACCCTGCTCCAGCCAGCATGTAAGTCCATGATTCAGCCATTGAAGTTAGTGGATCTACTTGTGTGCTTGAAGCAAAGCACGTGCTTAAGTGCTTCTTGGATCAGGGCCCATATCTTCGCCACCTCAGTTTCCCCCTAAATGTACGTAAGATCTGTGGGCAGAAGGCACTATATAAATGCCAAGAGTTAAGGGGCCTGATCCAAGACCCCATTGAATGAACCGCTCATTGACTTTGCTGGGCTTTGGCTCGAACCTGTGATGAGACGCCATTGAGAGAAAGGGGGTGTGGGAAAGATCCCAGCGTTTGGCTGGGCTGTTCAGTGTGTTTAGGATGAAATTCTGAGGATTTAATGCCAGCATCTCCCCCATTGCTCTTGTTAAAGAGACATGCAGCTCAGTGAGTCTGTAACCCCACTTCAGAAGATCAACTCCATCCATTTCAGAACAGATGCAGTTCCTAGGGGGATAGGGTGGCCAGACAGCAAATGTGAAAAATCGGGACTGGGGTGGGGGGTAATAGGAGCCTATCTAACAAAAAGACCCAAAAATTGGGACTGTCCCTATAAAATCAGGACATCTGGTCACCCTACATAGGGATGCAGCAGGAGCATCACAAAAACGCTTGTACCACGCTTAGCCGCTAATCCCCCTGATGTATTTGGCCACAGGTAGTGAATGTCTCCGAGGGGGGAGGTGGTGAGGAAAGGTAATGTTTCTAACAACGAAGCTAAGCTGCCTAACGAAGTGTGTTTAAAGAGTCTCTAACCCCATTACCTTTATGTCCTTCAAGCCACTGCTTTCTTCCTTCTCCGCAAAGTGATGAAATAAAAGAGGGCATTAGCAGCCCAAGCTCCAGGAGGGATTTAGCACATGAAAGTGTTTATTTTCCCTGTTTAAAGATTCCCCAGAAGTTGATATTAAAACAGTATTTCTTCTGTCCCCAGCCTCTTTGGAAGAGGGAGAGAAGCCATTAAAAGCTGCCTTTATTCTCTCTCCCGCCAGTCTGACACCTGAGTTCCTCGGCTACGGTTAGATTTAATCTGTCAAACTTGTTCTGTTCAAGCCCTGCACTGAAATGGCGTTTTTCTGAGGAACTAATCCCTTTGTTCCCCACTGCTCCAGCCTGGCGCCCTTGCCCCTGAGTCTCGTGTCTGGGATTATCCCTGTCTCTCCCTTTGGGGCTGGCCTGTGGGTCCAAGCCAGGGGCCCTCACCCCACGTAGTGCTGACGAGCTGGTGCTAATGGGTGATCCACAGGCTTTTGCCTTCAGTTGGAGCGGCTTTTCTCTCGCCTGCATCCATCTATGCCCCCGCCTCCCTAATGCCCCCGAAGTTGCTTTGATTGTGGTGTGACAGTGTGTACCAACCCCGCAGTGGGCCGAGGGGGCCTGACCAATCGCTGTGGCCAGGAGACCACGCCCCTGCTGTGCATGTGCCAGTTGGAAGGGCCAGATAAAAGGAGGCAGGCCGGCTCAGTCGAGGCTGGCTGAGAGGGAGGACGGGCGTCTGCGACGCTCCAAGCAGCGGGAACCGTGGACCCAGATCACGCTGCGGGCAACCAGTCGACTGTGAAGACTGACTGCGATGCCGAGCCGCTGCCAACCGCGGAGATGCCTGAGAGGACCCTAGTGATAGGAAGTGACTCAGGGAATGTATCAGAAGCTGATGCTTAAACCCTTAAGTGGGAATTTCCCAGCTTCATAGGGCCCTGGGTTGGAACCCGGTGCAGTAGAATGGGCCCAGGTCCTCCCCCTCACCACCACCACTAGGTGTGGCTACAGTTTGTTTACTCTGCCCTGCCCAGAGGGTCAGAACCCCCTTCTGCTATTCCCTGCCCCAGCCAGGAGGCGGAGGGGCCATAGACTGTGTGTTTTGCCCTGCCCTGCTTGGGGGCTGCGAACTGAGTGTTTGTTCAGCCCCACCAGGGGTCCTGAGCCCTCCTTATTGCAATTGCCTGATCTGACAGGGAGTCCCAATGGTTGTGTGATGGGGTGTACCAGCCCCACGCTGGGCCAACGGGGGCGGCTCTGCGTGACATGCAGAGCCCCCAGTGACATGTGACATTTAGCTTGCATCCGGGAAGCTGCCAGACTGTCATGTGCCTCTGTGAACTGCGCGGCAGCTCTGCCCCCAAGCTTTGGCTCAGGATGATCTTTGTGCTCCGCTGTTTAGTGCCGAAGTCTGGTCGGGCCCAGGCAGTGCCAGCTGTGGTGATGTTTTGTGCTGAGGACTCTTGTCACCGAGGCAGTAGCCTGAGTGCCAGAAAGGGACTCCGTGGTGTTTAACAATATCCCCCCTGTGCGCATTCCGAATCTATAAATGGAGGCGATTGCTGGTGTTACTGAGTCCACTCCAGTGGTCAAACTCAACCATCAAACTGGAGAAATGGCCTGAAATAAATAGGATGAAATTCAGTAAGGATAAACGCAAAGTATTCCATTTAGGAAGGAACAACCAGCTGCCCAAATACGAAACGGGAAATGACTGCCTAGGAAGGAGTACTGTGGAAAGGGATTGGGGGGGTCATAGTGGCTCACAAAATACACACCAGTCAACAGTGTAACACTGGTTCCAAAAAAAGCAAACATCATTCTGGGACGTATTAGCAGGAGTGCTGTAAGCAAGACACGAGAAGTAATTCTTCTGCTCTACTCCGTGCCGATAAGACGGCAGCTGGAGTATTGTGTCCAGTTCTGGGCACCACACTTCAAGAAAGACATGGACAAATTGGAGTAAGTCCAGAGAAGAGCAACAAAAATAACTAAAGGTCTAGAAAACATGACCTCTGAGGAAAGATTGGAAAAAATTGGGTTTCTTTTGTCTGGAGAAGAGAAGACTGAGAAGGGGCAGGGTAATAGTCTTCAAGTACGTAAAAGACTGTTATAAAGAGAAGGAGGATAAATTGTTCTTATCCACTGAGGGCAGGACAAGAAGTTGTTATACCAATAAAATAAAAACCAGCAGGATCTTATTAAAGGGGGAAAAGGCAAAATGCCACATTTATTGTGAATACAGAAAGAATCATAGGTTTCAGAGTAACAGCCGTGTTAGTCTGTATTCGCAAAAAGAAAAGGAGTACTTGTGGCACCTTAGAGACTAACCAATTTATTTGAACAT
Organism: Chelonia mydas; assembly: GCF_015237465.2. NCBI lineage: Eukaryota > Metazoa > Chordata > Testudines > Cheloniidae > Chelonia > Chelonia mydas. Next base: position 12,662,956 of record NC_051259.2, on the reverse strand, counting down.
AAGCTTTCGTGAGCTACAGCTCACTTGTAGCTCACGAAAGCTTATGCTCAAATAAATTGGTTAGTCTCTAAGGTGCCACAAGTACTCCTTTTCTTTTTTAGAAAGAATCATAGTAAGCAGTTAGTTATAGGTATAACATTCCATTCAATTTCATATTTATTCACACATTCATTCATACACACACACAGGTTCTGCAAGGTTGTTATCGTAGTTACCAGCCTTAGAGTTGCTCATGCCAAGCCACTGGCTAGGTGGCCTGGACATGAGGAGGGAGCAGGGCCTTGTCAGATGCACATCTGATGCTCCTGGAAGTTGGTTTGCAGAATCAGACCCCAAAGTTCTCACTTTCTAGAGTCCATTTTTATAGGAATTTCTTCCTATGCCAGTCTGTGGGAATTGCTTCATCATGCTGTTGCTGAATCAATCAGCAGATGGCACATTCCTGACGGCTCCGTGCTGCCAGATGTTATCTTGTTCTTTGGTTCTCCCATCCTTGAGGCTGTTGGGTAGATTCCAGTCTGCCCTCCAGGGGTCCTCTGGTAATTTCCACTTGACGCCTTCTTCAGCCGATGGACACTGGATTCTTAGGCTGGCATCTCCCTGATCATTCAGTTATTTATTATCCACACCAAGCATCCATCCACATACATCCTCTATCTCTATTTTAATCACAATTGTTAACAAAGCGAGATGAATACAACAAAAGGGCGGGGAGTCTCTGGGTGCTGTTTCTGTTGTTACAGAGTATTGCTTGAGTCTCTCTCTGTATGAGTAGTTGTTGTTACAAAGAATTGCTTTGAGAACAGACTCTGTCTTAGCCCTGGTCTACACTAGGACTTTAGGTCGAATTTAGCAGCGTTAAATCAATGTAAACCTGCACCCGTCCACACGATGAAGCCCTTTATTTCGACTTAAAGGGCTCTTAAAATCTATTTCCTTACTCCACCCCTGACAAGTGGATTAGCGCTTAAATTGGCCTTGCCGGGTCAAATTTGGGGTACTGTGGACACAATTCGACGGTATTGGCCTCCGGGAGCTATCCCAGAGTGCTCCATTGTGACCGCTCTGGACAGCACTCTCAACTCAGATGCACTGGCCAGGTAGACAGGAAAAGAACCGCGAACTTTTGAATCTCATTTTCTGTTTGGCCAGCGTGGCAAGCTGCAGGTGACCATGCAGAGCTCATCAGCAGAGGTGACCATGATGGAGTCCCAGAATCGCAAAAAAGCTCCAGCATGGACTGAACGGGAGGTACGTGATCTGATCGCTGTATGGGGAGAGGAATCCGTGCTATCAGAACTCCGTTCCAGTTTTCGAAATGCCAAAACCTTTGTCAAAATCTCCCAGGGCATGAAGGACAGAGGCCATAACAGGGACCTGAAGCAGTGCCGCGTGAAACTTAAGGAGCTGAGGCAAGCCTACCAGAAAACCAGAGAGGCGAACGGCCGCTCCGGGTCAGAGCCCAAACATGCCGCTTCTATGATGAGCTGCATGCCATTTTAGGGGGTTCAGCCACCACTACCCCAGCCGTGTTGTTTGACTCCTTCAATGGAGATGGAGGCAACACGGAAGCAGGTTTTGGGGACGAAGAAGATGATGATGATGAGGAGGAGGTTGTAGATAGCTCACAGCAAGCAAGCGGAGAAACCGGTTTTCCCGATAGCCAGGAACTGTTTCTCACCCTGGACCTGGAGCCAGTACCCCCCGAACCCACCCAAGGCTGCTTCCTGGACCCGGCAAGCAGAGAAGGGACCTCCGGTGAGTGTACCTTTTAAAATACTATACATGGTTTAAAAGCAAGCATGTGAAAGGATTACTTTGCCCTGGCATTCGCGGCTCTCCTGGATGTACTCCCAAAGCCTTTGCAAAAGGTTTCTGGGGAGGGCAGCCTTATTGCGTCCTCCATGGTAGGACACTTTACCACTCCAGGCCAGTAACACGTACTCGGGAATCATTGTACAACAAAGCATTGCAGTATATGTTTGCTGGCGTGCAAACAACATCCGTTCTTTATCTCTCTGTGTTATCCTCAGGAGAGTGAGATATCATTCATGGTCACCTGGTTGAAATAGGGTGCTTTTCTTCAGGGGACACTCAGAGGAGCCCGTTCCTGCTGGGCTGTTTACCTGTGGCTGAACAGAAATGTTCCCCGCTGTTAGCCATGGGGCAGGGAGAGGGTTGAGGGGGTAGCCACGCGGTAGGGGGAGGCAAAATGCGACCTTGTAACGAAAGCACATGTGCTATGTATGTAATGTTAACAGCAAGTTTTACCCTGAAAGAGTGTAGCCACTGTTTTATAAAATGTGTCTTTTTAAATACCGCTGTCCCTTTTTTTTTCTCCACCAGCTGCATGTGTTTCAATGATCACAGGATCTTCTCCTTCCCAGAGGCTAGTGAAGATTAGAAAGAAAAAAAAACACACTCGTGATGAAATGTTCTCTGAGCTCATGCTGTCCTCCCACACTGACAGAGCACAGACGAATGCGTGGAGGCAAATAATGTCAGAGTGCAGGAAAGCACAAAATGACCGGGAGGAGAGGTGGCGGGCTGAAGACAGGGCTGAAGCTCAAATGTGGCGGCAGCGTGATGAGAGGAGGCAGGATTCAATGCTGAGGCTGCTGGAGGACCAAACCAGTATGCTCCAGTGTATGGTTGAGCTGCAGCAAAGGCAGCTGGAGCACAGACTGCCACTACAGCCCCTGTGTAACCAACCGCCCTCCTCCCCAAGTTCCATAGCCTCCACACCCAGACGCCCAAGAGCGCGGTGGGGGGGCCACCGGCCAACCAGCCACTCCGCCACAGAGGATTGCCCAAAAAAAGAAGGCTTGCATTCAATAAATTTTAAAGTTGTAAACTTTTAAAGTGCTGTGTGGCATTTTCCTTCCCTCCTCCACCACCCCTCCGGGGCTACCTTGGTAGTCATCCCCCTATTTGTGTGATGAATGAATAAAGAATGCATGAATGTGAAGCAACAATGACTTTATTGCCTCTGCAAGCGGTGATCGAAGGGAGGAGGGGAGGGTGGTTAGCTTGCAGGGAAGTAGAGTGAACCAAGGGGCGAGGGGTTTCATCAAGGAGAAACAAACAGAACTTTCACACCGTAGCCTGGCCAGTCATGAAACTGGTTTTCAAAGCTTCTCTGATGCGCACCGTGCCCTCCTGTGCTCTTCTAACCGCCCTGGTGTCTGGCTGCATGTAACCAGCAGCCAGGCGATTTGCCTCAACCTCCCACCCCTCCATAAACGTCTCCCCCTTACTCTCACAGATATTGTGGAGCACACAGCAAGCAGTAATAACAGTGGGAATATTGGTTTCGCTGAGGTCTAAGCGAGTCAGTAAACTGCGCCAGCGCGCCTTTAAATGTCCAAATGCACATTCTACCACCATTCTGCACTTGCTCAGCCTGTAGTTGAACAGCTCCTGACTACTGTCCAGGCTGCCTGTGTACGGCTTCATGAGCCACGGCATTAAGGGGTAGGCTGGGTCCCCAAGGATAACTATAGGCATTTCAACGTCCCCAACAGTTATTTTCTGGTCTGGGAATAAAGTCCCTTTCTGCAGCTTTTGAAACAGACCAGAGTTCCTGAAGATGCGAGCGTCATGTACCTTTCCCAGCCATCCCACGTTGATGTTGGTGAAACGTCCATTGTGATCCACCAGAGCTTGCAGCACTATTGAAAAGTACCCCTTGCGGTTTATGTACTCGCCGGCTTGGTGGTCCAGTCCCAAGATAGGGATATGGGTTCCATCTATGGCCCCACCACAGTTAGGGAATCCCATTGCAGCAAAGCCATCCACTATGACCTGCACGTTTCCCAGAGTCACTACCCTTGATATCAGCAGATCTTTGATTGCGTGGGCTACTTGCATCACAGCAGCTCCCACAGTAGATTTGTCCACTCCAAATTGATTCCCAACTGACCGGTAGCTGTCTGGCGTTGCAAGCTTCCACAGGGCTATCGCCACTCGCTTCTCAACTGTGAGGGCTGCTCTCATCTTGGTATTCATGCGCTTCAGGGCAGGGGAAAGCAAGTCACAAAGTTCCATGAAAGTGCCCCTACGCATGTGAAAGTTTCGCAGCCACTGGGAAGCGTCCCAGACCGGCAACACTATGCGGTCCCACCAGTCTGTGCTTGTTTCCCGAGCCCGGAATCGGCGTTCCACAGCATGAACCTGCCCCATTAGCACCATGATGCCTGCATTGGCAAGGCCCATGCTTTCAGAGAAATCTGTGTCCATGTCCTGATCACTCACGTGACCGTGCTGACGTCGCCTCCTTGCCTGGTATCGCTCTGCCAGGTTCTGGTGCTGCATATACTGCTGGATAATGCGTGTGGTGTTTAATGTGCTCCTAATTGCCAAAGTGAGCTGAGCGGCCTCCATGCTTGCCTTGGGATGGTGTCCGCACAGAAAAAAGGCACGGAACGATTGTCTGCCGTTGCTCTGACAGAGGGAGGGGCGACTGATGACATGGCTTACAGGGTTGGCTTCAGGGAGCTAAAATCAGCAAAGGGGGTGGCTTTACATCAAGGAGTATTTCAGGCAGGACTTCACGGAGGGTTCCAATAAGAAATGGTGCACCTAAGTAATTGTTATTGGAACAAGCAGGTTGGTCTGGCCTCTGATTGATACATGGCTAGATTTACCTCGCTGCACCTTCTCTGTGAGTGACTGCAGTGTGACTTAGAGGAATGAGTCCCCTAGACAGGGGAGGGGGAGGAAGCAAATGAGTACAAACCAAATCTGGTCTATTACTTGTTTTGATCCACTCCATCTATCTTTTACATCTTTGGCTGGCAGCAGACGGTGCAGAAGGACTGCATGCCATCCACATCTCATGGCTGCCTGGCAGAAGATGATGCAATAGGACTGCTAGCAATCCGTATCACCTGCCTGCTCACCATAAGACGGTTCAATAGGACTGACTGCAGGACTAAAGAGAATGACCTGGTCGAGTCACTCCAAATTCAGTCCCTGCGCCCACGTCTGCCAGGAGCACCTCGGACATGACGATGACGGCTACCAGTCGTACTGTACTGTCTGCTGCCACAAGGCAAGGGATTGATGCTGCTGTGTAGCAATGCAGTACCACGTCTGCCAGCACCCAGGAGACATAGGGTGATGGTTACCTGAGCGGGCTCCATGCTTGCCGTAGTATGGCGTCTGCACAGGTAACTCAAGAAAAAAGACGCGAAACGATTGTCTGCCCTTGCTTTCACGGAGGGAGGGAGGGAACGGGGGCCTGACGATATGTACCCAGAACCACCCGCAACAATGTTTTAGCCCCATCAGGCATTGGGATCTCAACCCAGAATTCAAATGGGTAGCGGAGACTGCAGGAACTGTGGGATAGCTACCCACAGTGCAACACTCCGGAAGTCGACCCTTGCCTCGGTACTGTGGAAGCACTCCGCCGAGTTAATGCACTTAATGCACTTAGAGCATTTTCTGTGGGGACACACACACACGAATATATAAAATCGATTTCTAAAAAACCGACTTCTATAAATTCGACCTGATTTCGTAGTGTAGACATACCCTTAGAATGTACTAACACAATTAGCAGCTTGCAAGTTTCACACATAGAGGGAGAGAAACAGTACCAAAAACCAAGAGACCTCTTAATTAGTAATACCCTGGAGTTTAAACTATGGGGAATCAAACTCATTTGTGATTTTAATATAGAACTTTAATATGATCCAACAAAGTAATGGGCTTAAATTGCAGTAAGGGAAATTTAGGTTAGATATTAGGAAAAACTTCCTGTCAGGGTGGTTAAGCACTGGAGCAAATTACCTAGGGAGGTTGTGGAATCTCCATCATTGGAGGTTTTTAAGAACAGGTTAGACAAGCACCTGTCATAGATGGTCTCGATAATACTTAGTGCTGCCTCAGTGCAGGGGAGTGGACTAGATGACCTATTGCAGTCCCTTCCAGCCCTATATTTGTATGATTCTCTGATCATAGCTTTCTTCAGGTAGGATGGAGTGGATGGTCTGAGTTCTTCTGCAGGGGTTGTGGAGGAGTCTCATCTGCCCCAGAACAGAACACCCCAACCCAACTTCGGCGGCAGTTTGGGTCTGGGTCCATCATTACTGTATTGTGACATGCCGCAGGGCCACACCCTTAGCTTGTGCAGGGGGAAGGGGGCTGGAATTAGAAGCCTCTTAGCCACAACTGAAAAGTATTTTACTGGAAAATTCTATGCTTTTTAACACGATGTAACAAGTGCAGCTGTGATCAGTCTTCACTTTCAGGTGGATTTGCCCTCTCAGCTGGCCAGACGCCCAGCTAGTCCCATTGCAATCAATGGATCTACACTGATTTACATCAGCTGGGGAACTGGGCCAATAAAGAATTCCCAAGCACCATGACATCATATTAGTTCATGTATTGTTGTTTAGCGTGTGTAGCATTTACATGTGTCTTACAAATGTTGCAAAGACTTAGATGCTACAGCTAGGGAGTCCAAATCTAGCTAGCTAGCTTCGTCTCCTTGGTACCCAGGCCCCATTTCCTCGCCAAAGGGAATAACTACTCAAAGAGAGAGTGCTCAAGGCGAGGACACAGATGATGCTGTAGCTTTAGAGCAAAAGACGGGAATGAGAAAGCCATGCCGAGGAAGAAGTTTCTCTGATTCGCTGCTGTCAGGGTTGGGATGTGACCGGCAGTGCTGATGCCAGAAGAGTCTATCCCCAGCCTTCTTCAGGTGCTGAGCCCACAGAGCCAAGGTACTGTGCACTGACACAGGGCAGGCAGAATCCATCTGTTCCCCTGAGCGGGCCTGATCACATGTGGCGAGCAGCTGGTATGCACACAGAATCCAGAATGACACCGGGGGCACTTGGTGGTTGGCAGCAGCAGCAGAATGGTGGCACCGTCCAGGAGCTGTGGTGCTTGTGTTCAGCAGGGGTGGTTAAAGGTCTTGGGGGTGTAGCTCTGAGTTCTGGAAAAACAGAGCACAGTTGGAAAGTGGCTCATGATGATAACCAGTGCCCTTGGTACAAGTTGCTCAGCATCCTGACAATGTAACACACACCCCCACCAGCTACTTTAAAGCGTCATTGTCCCCCTGGGCAAAAACTTCCAGGACAGCAAGCAAGTCTGCACCTGACAGCCAGCCTGGGCTGCTGCTGAAGGCAATGGCATCATTGTCAAAAGGAATGAGCATGGGACTGGAAGCCAGGTTTCATGGGTTCTGTTCCTGGCTTTGCCACTGATTGGCTTTGGGCATGTCCTTTCCCTGCTCTGGCCCTCAGGTTCCCCATGGGGATAATGATACTCATCCCACTCCGTGGGGAGGAAGGTTTGTGAGGATTAATTAGCTAATATTTATAAAATGCTTTGTGTCATGTGCTGGGTAATAACACATGGGGGAGGGATAGCTCAGTGGTTTGAGCTTTGGCCTGCTAAACCCAGGGTTGTGAGTTCAATCCTTGAGGGGGCCATTTAGGGATATGGGGCAAAAATTGGGGATTGGTCCTGCTTTGAGCAGGGGGTTGGACTAGATGACCTCCTGAGGTCCCTTCCAACCCTGATATTCTATGATTCTATGAGAAGACTCTGTGCTTCTCAAACAAAACTGGCTCTTATTAAGAGAACATTTTACAGAGCTGCTGCACCTGCAGCCAGCATGCTAGCCACGTGCACACAGACTGACTTCCTGGTGCCTCCTCCAAACCCTTCCCTCCTCCTACCTGTGATCTTCCCTCCAGATTCCATGCAGATGGCTACATGCTTTGAAGTATGAAGTGAATTGATCTGTGTGAGTGCTCATGCATGAGTGTGTGTGTGCCTGTGCGCGGGAGCATTTGCACATACTTACCATAGTCATCTGCTGGATAGAATCAGAGCGGCAATCAGTGGGCAAGGATGAGGCAAGGATGGAGGGCTAGGAAGGGGATTCCCCTTGTGAAGCAGCCCTAGAGATGACTGACATTAGCAAGATGGGAGACTAAAAGGGGATATGATAGAGGTCTATAAAATCATGAGTGGTGTGGAGAAAGTGAATAAGGAAAAGTTATTTACTTGTTCCCATAATATAAGAACTAGGGGCCACCAAATGAAATTAATGGGCAGCAGGTTTAAAACAAATAAAAGGAAGTTCTTCTTCACAAAGTGCACAGTCAACCTGTGGAACTCCTTGCCTGAGGAGGTTGTGAAGGCTAAGACTATAACAGGGTTTAAAAGAGAATTAGATACATTCATGGAGGTTAAGTCCATTAATGGCTATTAGCCAGGATGGGTAAGGAATGGTGACCCTAGCCTCTGTTTGTCAGAGGGTGGAGATGGATGGCAGGCGAGAGATCACTTGATCATTACCTGTTGGTTCTCTCCCTCTGGGGCACCTGGCATTGGCCACTGTTGGTAGACAGGATACTGGGCTGGATGGACCTTTGGTCTGACCCAGTATGGCCATTCTTATGTTCTTATCTAAGATGGGCAGGGGTCCTAGACGCAACTCTCTCCCACACCACCATGGCCATGACTCAGTGTACGGCTGTATTCTGTTATCAGGCTTTCCCAGGCTCAGGATGCTGAAGGAAACACCCAGTGGTGCCCATCTAGCTCCATCCACAGGGCTAGCTGCAGATAAAGCCCTAGCTACTAAGAGGCTGAACATTCAGTAGCGGCTCATGTGCTGGGTGGATTTTAGCTCATGTGTGGACTAGAAAGATATGGACCATCATGTGAAGCCAATGGTTTAAAACAGAGGTGAGACAAGGAACGCTGTTGGGATCTGGATCAGGGTTCAGCTGGGGTATGGGTTTGAAGCGGAGGTCTGGTCTACACTAGGAAATTAGGTTGCTATAACGACATCACACAGGTGCTTGAAAAATCCACACCCCTGAGAGATGAAATTAAACCGACCTATCCCCAGTGTAGACAGCACTAGGTCAATGGGAGAATTCTCCCATCGCCCTAGGTACCGCCTGTTGGGGTGGTGGAGTACCTACACGGATGGGAGAACCCCTCCTGCCGGGGTAGCTAGTGTCTTCACTGATGCGCCACCTCTCTGTCACTGCAGCGTTTTAAAGCGTAGAAAAGGTTTGTGTTCAAATGGTGCAGAGGCAGCATGGGCTGTTCTCACATGGCGTCAGCCCAGTTGGGAGCAGTTTCATGAGATCAGGTGTTCTCATGAGATGGCCACAATCTTGAGCCAAACAGGAATAGGGAAATTGGCCTTGTCTGGTTCTGGATCCAAGTCGAAACCAAGCTGTCAGGTGGGCTCTGATCTGGGGCTTGGAACTGAAATCACCAGAAGGGGCTTTGGGGCTGAGGTTCCAGTTTTTGTCCATGCTGAACTCCATCCCCCCAGTTAGGTACATGCCAAGGGCCATGTTAGTTTGAGCAAGTACAATTCTATTGAAGCCAGTGGAGCTGTACCCACCCATCTGAATTTGCCTCCAACCATTCAAGCATCTATTTTTCCTTCCCACAGATAGTTGTAGAACCCACACATTGCTCCGCAGCCGTTTCGCAAATCTAGGGAGGTTGGCCTTCTCATTGGTATACAGCTCACTCTCCAACTTCTGCGAGCTCGGGGAGAGGGGGAATTTGCATCTGCCAATTCAGAATCCCCAGGTCATACACAATGTCTGATAAGCATTTAATGACTAACGAGGAGAGCTTCCGAGAAGACACCTTATCTCTCAGGTTCAAAATCCCTGTTTGAAAACATTGCCTGGGAGCATTTTTGTCTGATTGGCCAAAAAGGCTCAGACGGGGCTCTGCTGGAGTGCAAAAGTAAATATTTCCTCAAGAGATCAGAGTCATTCTGAAACAGTGGGGGGAAAATAGAACCATGGAGAGAAATCACCGATTTAACTCCCATTCCACTCTGCCAGGTAATTGACTATGTATTTAAAGATCGATATAAATACATATTGCACCCAGACATAAAACAGCTCTGAGAAATCCCACTCAGTTAATTTCATACCCATAATAATGATAGACTGAAGAAGCCGTTTGGGCTGGCTGCTACGCGTGTGCTATTTAAACCACTGCCCAAATACAGAGGAGAGGTGTCCTAGTCTATATAGGTTCTTATATTGCACTCATCACCATATATCTGAGGCCCAGATTTTTAAAGGTATTTAAGTATCTAATTGCCAAATCAATGGGAAATAGGCACCAAAACACCTTTTAAAAAGCTGGCCCTGAGCACCTTCCAGGAGTGCATTAAGCCATGTGACTGACATGGGTCATGCAGAAGCACGTATCAGGACTCATAGGTTCTGTTCCCAGTTCTGTCACCAATTTATCATGTTATCTTGGGCAAATGACTTGGATTCTAATTGTGAATGCCCAATTGTAGAGACTGGGGGCCTGGTTTTCAAAAGCGCCAAACACATTGCCATTGACTTCATATGGAATTAGGGGTGTTCAGCACCTCTGGAAATCAGGCCCTAAAGGTCTAAAGTCAAACACCGAACAATTGAGGCACCTTTGGCAAATTTTGCCATATTCCCTCTGTGCCTCCTCTGTGTAGGAAGTGATGCGGGCGATTCAGTGAGTGATGTTATTCCATCTGAATCTGTATTGAACCAATGACAAAGGGGTTAAACTAAGTTACTGGCAGCTTGTGGCCATTAGAGATCACCCAGAACTTTTTGAAAGGGAAGGGGTCCTGGCTGCATTTCAACTTGGCTAATTACATTCTCAGTATTATTGACCTGAGGGTTCGCAAACCATGAGTCACATTCATGAGAGGGGCTTAAAACTATGGGATTTAAAAAAAAAACAATCAAAAGTGGATTATTTTAATTCACCTTTTGGTTTTGAGCCTTTCGGGTACCCTCAGTTCACATTGTCAGGCTTTTCTCCACAGCCATGACAGTGGAGAGTCTCATATAATCACATGACTACAGAAGCTGGGGCATTAAGGAAAAGACCGTATATTGTGAGACTCATGGTAAAATCATGAGAGCTGGCAATGTGACATCTTGATTCTCTGCATTCTCCTTGCACTTGCAACTGGATACAGGATTCTTCACTTTCTGTCCTAAACTGTTGTGTGATGTTGCTGTACATTGCAAAAAGCCTGGCTGAATTTCAGTGGTGGTCAAAATGAGCCCTGTGTGGCATCTAGAGAGCAGGTTGATGGATTTGTGTAATACATTTGGGGCTTTGAGGATGAAATGTCATTTGTTTGCTCTTCTGTACAATGGGGAGACTGAGGATGGGTGATCTTGCGATTAAGGCACTGAGCTGGGACTCTGGAGACCTGGCGTCAGTTCTTGACTCTGTCACTGACTCATTAAGTGACCCTAGGCAACTCCCTTCATCTCTGTGCCTCAGTCTCCCGTCTGCAAAATGGGGATAATAATCCTTCCTTTCTTTATAATGCAATCCAGTTGGGGCAGAAATACTGTCTCTTACCATGTGTGCATACAGCGCCTAGTGCAATGGGGCCCTGATCTAAATTGTGGCCTCTGATAAAATAGCAATCCTATTGATATCAGTAATAAAATGTCTATACTACATTACCAGCAAACACCCTTGACTGACAATAGCTGATCACTTTCTTCCCCAAGTTCAGGGAGGGTGATGTAACCATCTGAAATACATGCTGGAAGAGAATCAACACGTTTACAGGTGGGAACTGCCGACAGGGCACTGGAAAGTTTGGCATCTGCCCACAGGCTGTGCCAGTGACTCAGGCAGAGCATGTCCCCTGCAGCCCTCCAGGGGAGAGTGTGCCGTGGAACCCTGCAGGGGCTAAGACATGGGGGGCAGCAGCAAAGACCTGCTTCCAAAGAGTTCTGTGGCTGTTATGGGCTGGATTCTGCTCTCATGTACCCTGGTGTCAAACTAGAGTGGCTCCACTGATGGTGAGGGGGTTTCTCCAGGTTTACACTGGTGTCACTGGGAGTGGAATCTGATTTTATGTCTTCAGGAGCAGACCTGGTCGAAATTGTTCAGAGGAATGATTTATTCCACACAAATGCAGTTTCACTCGACCTGCAGATAGTTGCAAATTTGATACTCACAAAATAGCCAGAGGAGGCTGCACTGCTGTATACCCCCCACCCCCAGGACATTTAGCCCAGTGGTTCGGGCTCTCCCTCGGGCTGTGGAAGACCCAGGGTTTAACCCTCGCTCAGGAACACATGCAAAGCAGCCGTTTTCGATTCACAGGAATCCCAGAAGATTTCAGTTTGGTTCAATCTGAATCACTGAATTTTTTTTTTTTTTTAAATTTTTCAGAACTGCCCCTGAACTGAAAAATCAATTACTCTTTAACAGAGAAAACCAGTGGAGACATCCTGGCTCCCTGGAAGTCAATGGCAAAGCTCCCATTGACTTCAGTGGGGCCAGGATTTCACTCCAAGCCCAAGTGCTCACAAGGGCACTGTTCCAAAGCCTTACCTGTGACACTCATACATGGCAGGAGCAAGTCACTGCAGGGAGAGGAGTCAGCATACGAAGAATTGCCTCTAAGAAATGTACTGTGGTATCCATGGCACTTAAAGCCCACTGACCCCATGCTATTAGCCCTGCCGGGGACACTGCATCAGGAACAGCAAAGGCTATGTAGGCGAGATAAACCTAACCTCGGGCTTGATCCAAAGCTCACTGAAGTTAATGGGAGACTTTCCACTGAGTTCAGTGGGCTTTGGATCAGGCCCCATGCTCACTCTTTCGACACTGAACCATTGGACAGTAAACCTAGTTCCCCATCGCTTGGCTTTCCTGTCTCTTCAACCCTGTTAAGAGGACTCAGAGTGAGGGTCTAGTCTGCCCAGTAGAAATCTGAACCAGTTAGGACTGAATTGGCAGATAAACAATAGGGGTCTCAAAAATAAAAAGGCCCAAGGTTGTTTTATTCTCTAATTCATGGCAATGCCGTGGTTCTCATGGAGCAGACTTCTGGCGAAGACGAGAAACCACTGTAATTGAGGTGAGAGGAACCCCCTTGCCAATCATTTGGGTGCATTATGCTAAACTCTTATCTAAATTTGCCAGCTTCAAGAGGTGAAATCTAAGCAGGACGGTGTTTGAATTTCCACGTATGTTTGAGTCTCTTTTTTCCCCCTAATGCTACTTTTGCTTTATGTTTTTTCCAAGAAAAAAGGAAAGTATTAAAAGCTCATCTGGAAGGGAAGAAAAAAATGAACCTGGTTATTTTCATGTCAGCATCTTTTTTGCAGCATAATCCGTGGCAGACTAGAGGGACCAGAACTCCGTGAATTCTCTGCAGTTCTTTGAGAGGGTGGCAAGAAAGGTAAAGACGTATAGAAACATGAACAACCGGTTTGGGAGGGGGCGGGAAAGTTAAACTTTGAAACTTTAGACAGTGTTGTGTAATGGTGAGAGTAGTGGCTTGGGAGCCAGGATTCCTGGTTCTTTTCCCAGGTTGGCCATGTTTAACCATATATCCTTGAGCCAATCACCTAACAGCTCTGTGCCTCAGTTTCCCCAGCTGTAAAATGGAGGTAATGATGCTGACCTGTCGTCTGTGAAGCTTAATTGATTCATATCTGCAAAGTGCCTTGAGAGCCTGAGAATAAGGCACCTATACAAGTCAGTTATTAATATTCAATACAAAGCTTTTATTGTAAGTAGTTGGATTTGTAAACACTGAAGCAAAAGCACAATGGTACATAAGAATGGCCACACTGGGTCAGACCAATGGTCCATCTAGCCCAGTATCCTGTCTTCCAACAGTGGCCAGTGCCAGATGCTTCAGAGGGAATTAACCAAACAGGGCAATTTATCGAGTGATCCATCCCCTGTTGTCCACTCCCAGCTTCTAGCAAACAGAGGCTAGGGACACTCAGAGCAGGGGATTACATGCCTGCCCATCCTGGCCAATAGCTATTGATGGACCCATCCTCCAGGAACTTGTCTAGTTATTTTTTGAACCCAGTTATAGTCTTGGCCTTCACAACATTTCCTGGCAACAAGTTCCACAGGTTGGCTGTGTGTTGTGTGAAGAAATACTTCCTTTCGTTTGTTGTAAACCTGCGGCTTATTAATGTCATTGGGTGACCCCTGGTTCTTGTGTTATGTGAAGGAATAAATAACACTTCCTTCTGCACAGTTGCTGCTTCCTGCAGAACAAAGGGTAACATAGAGGGCCCAGTTCTGCTCTGACTTGCTTCTTGAGAAATCCCATGGAAATCAATGACGATTCCCAGGTGAAATCGAGGGGATTGTCACAAGTTGTCTGGCCTCTTTAAGAGGTAGTGGGTCCAGCCTCACTCAATTCTCCTCCCCAGGTAGGGTTGTGAACTTTCTAATCACAAAAAACTGAACACCCTTGACCTGCTCCCTGCCCCCACCCCTTCTCTGAGGCCCCACCCCCACTCCATCCCCCCTCCCTCCATCACTCACTCTCCTCCACCTTCACTGGGCTAGGGCAGGGGGTTGGGGTGCGGGAGTGGGCTTAGGGCTGGGGTAGGGGGTTGGGGACAGGATGGGGCTCAGGGCTGTGGCAGGTGGCTGGGGTTCAGGAGGGAGTGCAAGCTCCGGAAAGGGGTTCTGATCTGGGGCAGGGGGTTGGGGTGTGGGAGGAGGTTCAGGGTGTAGGTTCCAGCCAGGAGGCGCTTACCTCAGGTGCCTCCCGGTTGGGCAGCGCAGCTGAGCTAAGGCAGGTTCCCTGCCTGCCCTGGCTCTGCACGGCTCCCGGAAGCAGCCAGCATGTCCGGCTCCCAGTTGCAAGGGCGGCCAGATGGCTCTGCGCAGTGCACACTGCCCGCACCCGCAGGTACCGTCCACACAGCTCCCATTGGCCTCAGTTCCCAGCCAATGGGAGCTGCGGAGCCAGCGCTCGGGTGAAAAGCAGCACGCAGGGATTCTAGGGGCCTCAGGGACATGCCAGCCACTTCTGGGATCCGCATGGAGCCAGGGCAGGCAGGGAGCCTGCCTTAGCCCTGCTGCACCACTGACCAGACTTTTAGCAGCCTGTCAGCACCACTGACTGGAGCCATCAGGGTCCCTTTCAGCCAGGTGTTCTGGTCAAAAACCGAACGCCTGGCAACCCTGTGTGGATGGAGAAAGATCTGGCACCCACATGGCAGGCAGATCATGTGGCTAGATCAGTGATAGCCTAGTGGTAAGAGGAGCCTCTAGAGAACCAAATGCGGAGTGGGTGAGCAGGCAGCTTGAAGGAGGGTTGCTTCTCAGGGAAGGGACCGGCTTGGAGAAGCTGAATGAGGAAGGCAGCTGGCCTGAATGGGCAGCCCAGCCCCTGGAAGGTGGGCTGTGGGTACGGAACTCCTGACCTAAGGAGGGAAAATCTATGTGAAGGATTGCATGGGCTCAGCAGGAGGATAGTGGGATCTGGGAATCAAGGGGAACACACACACACACACGTGAGTGTCTTAGGGCTTCCCTGCACAGCTCTGAGTGTGGATTACAGGGGCGTGAGCTGCAGCGCACACTGGAGTGTTGCTCTGTAACTGCCTTGTGTCGATGCTGCTAGTGTGAACTCACAGGCAGCTAGTCCTGTTTCAGGACTATGTGAACGAGAACTAGCTCCCGCTGAGTTTAGAATCGCACCACAGGCCTGGAGCAGGCAGGCTAACATTTCAAAAAGTCAGGGACTTCAACACCTATTTAGGCAACTAAAGAAACACGTCCTGATTTCCAGAGGTGCTAAACAGCTGCAGCTCCCTTGGGTTGACCAGGTTATAAGCATCCCCTTAATCACTGGTAATGTAATAACCCCAGGATCACTAATACTTCTCCCTCATTTATATTTTATCTGATAACCACAAAAGACTTTACTATAATTAATGAAGTTAGCCCCTCCTGATTGCTTAGGAATATTATCCCCATATTTAAGGTGGGGTTACTAAAGCAGAAAGAAGCAGAACTTCTTGCCTGACACAGAAAAGGGATGAAATTAACACATGGAAACGTTAGGCTCAGATCAAGAAAAACGCCCTGGCAGCAAAGGATCGATCAGGCTACAAAACAGCCTTCTAGGGGAAATGGTGGAATCTGGAGAAGATTCTAGTAAAATGGCTGTAGGGCACAGTACTGCCCCGGTTGGGAGATAGGCTGAAGCATGTAATAGGTCTTTCCCATTTGTAATGTCTACGGTTCTGTCACACTTGGTAAAGATCCTGGTAATTTTAGGCTCATCAGTAACAGTGCCCCAGAACCACTAAAGGATTGAGGCTCCTCACTTCTAACTGATTTCAATAGAAGTAAGGAATCTGGATACCTGGGAGGATCTGAGCCAAAAACAATACATGTCACCCCTTCAACTTCTGCCTGGATATTGGGAGTTTGAAGAGAACCAATACTCTTTTCTCTTGGTACTTTGTAGTTCAGCACTCTGGTACAATGTTGACAGGGGTGCTATGCTGCTGAATGTATTTAGACTGAAACCAAAACCCAAAGTCCTGACCACTTTTGGCCGTCTCGCTTTTTGTAGAAGTGTAGGTTTCAGCCCCAAGGCCCTGGCATAATTCCAGCTCAGGATAACATTTTGCCAAACTAAACACCCTCTTGCGCTTTCAAATATAATATCACGTACCTAATCTCCTGCAGCGTTAACCAGCTGCTGTATCCCATTCCGGAAGGGACCTCATGTCAGTGGTGAGTAAAGTCATCCCGATGTACCCCTCACGCACACCACAGGAGTTGTGAAAGGCTTAATTAGCTAATGCATGCAAGGTGCTTTCAAATACTCAGGTGGAAAGTGCTACAGAAGTGCAAACTCTTGCATTAGTTGTAGTAACCCTTCTCTGCAAAAGTAAGGGAGTGATTTTGAATTCAGCCTTCACAGCAGCAGATGCATGACACTTGCTTGGCATTACAGCAAGAATTTCAAATAAGGGTCTTTACAGGACGCACCTTCCCATGTAATTCTAGTGAAGCACCATCTCTCGCAGCATGTCTGTGTGGCTTCATTGTCACTCTAGCAGTTCACATGCGCGGTAGGGACAGAACTCAGCTTTTGCACGACAGCCTTTGTCACTTGACAGAGAATCTCTATTGGCCACTTTATGACAGGTTGTTGGGCAGTTCAGATTCCATGCAGGGATGCACTAGCCAATTAATTACAATATAATACGAGTTTGCAATTGTTAGCAGATGATTGATTGAGGGTAAAATCTCCCAGACTCTTTGGAGTTGGGGTTTGGCCATGTAGCTTCAGAAAGGTGTCTTTCCCTAACGTTGCATTAAGATAGCATACCTGAGCTGTGGCCTCTGGGCCACAACAATGTTGGCATTCAAAGTACATCACAGTGGGGCTGGATTCCCCATCACGGTGATTTTTAAATCAGGAGTGGATGTTTTTCTAAGATCTGCTCTAGTTCAGACAGGACTTATTTCAGGGAAGTTCTGAGTTACGCAGGCAGTCAGACAAGATGATTACAGTGGTCCCTTCTGTCCTTCGAATATGTGACTCTATTAATCTATTCCTCAAACTGGAACCTCCACTGGTACAAGTATAGCTCAGCGCCATGAGGTTTATGTAAATTAGAGGGTTAATCTCTTCTCCAAGTAACAATGACAAATAGAGAAAAAAAATTTCCATCACAAGATCTAAAGAATCAACTAAAAAGCCACTTTCTTCATGAATATTTACTCTTATAACCAAGCAGGAACTGTATAAATACTAGTAACAGCCAGCTTTAAAATGGACACTTCCACCCAGTTGCATTTTTTAAAATAGCTTTAGTTTAGGACTAGGGCAGCTTTATTCACAGGAAGTGAAAGTTAAAAGCCAGTTGCAGCCAGAGAGAGCATGACTTAGAGCCACCGCAGGGGGCAGTTTCCGTTATAAAATGACTCAGGACAGGCTGGTGGCACACAGGCAAAAAGGAACCTGAAACTTGTTAATAAGTGTGTGTGAAGCTAGTGCTGGTAAAAGAGGCTAGCGCGCCAGCCCTGGAGACTGATGTCCTCCGTCTATCCATGGAACAAGGCAGCTGGAGCCATGGCTCTACAGAGTTCTTCCCACCTTACCTTGCCAATGCACCCCTGGAGGGACGTCCGTTAGGGGCGATAGGTAATTCCAACTCCATGACCCATTCAGTCCTTGGCCCCTTTGTTGAGTCTGCCAGTTAATGATAAATATGTTTGTATGACGATGAAGACATCAGCCCTCTGGGAACTAGACTTGAGCCCTCAAAAGCTAATTTCACATACTGTATTTCACAGAGCCGCTATCAGATGGTAATAATTTTCAGTCACAAATGACTTGGGCTGGATCGGAACCAACTAGAGACAAAAGATGCTTATATTCCATTGCAGATCCCACGGGCCGTTCAGTCCCCCATAAACTCTTTAAAAGTTTTATTCTAAATAATAAAGTACATTAGTGATGATACAGCAAGTAAGCATTGAAAGTGTTATAACAAAATACACAACAAAAATGGGCAACAAAAATGATTAGCAGAGCAACAAAAATGATTAGGGGTTTGGAACACGTGACTTATGAGGAGAGGCTGAGGGAACTGGGATTGTTTAGTCTGCAGAAGAGAAGAATGAGGGGGGATTTGATAGCTGCTTTCAACTACCTGAGAGGTGGTTCCAGAGAGGATGGTTCTAGACTATTCTCAGTGATAGAAGATGACAGAACAAGGAGTAATGGTCTCAAGTTGCAGTGGGGGAGGTTTAGGTTGGATATTAGGAAAAACTTTTTCACTAGGAGGGTGGTGAAACACTGGAACGTGTTACCTAGGGAGGTGGTAGAATCTCCTTCCTTAGATGTTTTTAAGGTTAGGCTTGACAAAGCTCTGGCTGGGATGATTTAATTGGGGATTGGTCCTGCTTTGAGCATGGGGTTGGACTAGATGACCTCCTGAGGTCCCTTCCAACCCTGCTTTCTGTGATTTTCTATGATTTTACATTGGTGGTGATGAAGGAGAGAGAGCCCTGCTGGGCTTGCAGCCCCCAAGCATGGGTTTGCAAGTAGAAACATCAGGCCTGATTCTCATTTTACTTTGGCAGCATAAAGGGGCTTAAAGGAGTGTAAACGTAATTTCTGAAATGGCATTACTAGAGCAGTGTAAAGAGTCCTAGTGTAAATAAGAAGCAGGCCCAACATCTTGCTAGCTCTGCAAGTTTGAGCCAGAATCAGGTAGGGTTTGACCCAGCCAAGTGTCTCCTTTGAGATGCTGAGCATACTCAGCTCCCAGTTCAGATGATGGAAATTGGGGGCACTCAGCACTTCCCAAGATTAGGCCCCAAGAGGAGATAAATATGGAATCTCATAATGTGACTTTTACAGTTGCTTTTTGCTATCCGAATTCCATCCAGAGCTGCAATCTCAACAAAATTCCACAGAATAAGTGGCTACAATGTGTCCTGTTTGTCCCTGTGTGGCTTCTTTCTTTTCATTATGCCATTTACAAAGAGAAGAAAGGAGAAAACTTGGGAAAAGATTGTTATATGATAAACAAATGCTTTTGCAGTTTCCTTTCTATTAATGAGTGTAAGTCCACCTGTACTAGGAAGAGCTGTTGGACGCTCCCTTGGTGTGATTTTCACAAAGTGAAATGCCCATTCCCTGACAATAAGCCCCTTTAATGTGCCTCCAGGTGGGCACCCAAAATTGGAAGTCATTTATGAAAATCTTGCCCCTTCATTTTTAACCTGAACATTTAGTTCTAAATAAAAACAAGTCCCTTTTTACTGAAATTAAAAGAAAAACTTTTGTATTTGAATGAATACAAATACATGATCTATTTGTATAGTTTTTGATCATTTTTTCCTTAACAAAAACCTATTTTGGGGCTCTAAATTACCTGATGATTATTATTAATTTGCATTACAATAATGCCCAGAATCGCCAATAAAGTTTGGGTCCCATCACTGGTTTACAGTAGCACAGGATCAGGGCCCCATTGGTACTGTACTAAAGTACAATAAAGGAGAGTCCAAGGCCCCATAGAGCTTATAGTCTTAAAATGAGTCTACTTCTGATTGCCTTTAACTAGCATTATTCCCGGAAATCCCTGGCATTGGACCATTGTGAAACCAGTATGAGTTAAGTTTCAAGCCTAGCTCTTTAATTTAAAGTAATCTAAAGTTTAGAGAGCCCTAATTTCATGAATCAGAAGGTCATGTGTTTGGTTTATATTGTGCCTGCCACTTCCCACTCAGAAAACTATGTTTACACACTTCCCCAGCCTAGGAGCTGATCCTGCAATCTGAACCACACGTTTGAACCCCTGCACTTGTCGAGAGCCCCACTAGCTTCCATGGATCTACCCGTGTGGATCAGATTGCAGGACTGGGAGCAGAATTAGGTCCTGATGCTGCAAACATCTAGGCCCAGATTTTGAAAGGGATTTTTGACGGAGTGAAGCAGCGCTTGACCCATGGGCAACCCGCCTCCTAGTGGAATTCTCAGTCCTGAGTTAGGTGGCTCTGTGGCACCTAGGCGGCTCCCTAGAGTGTGCATGCAATAGTTAAGTGCTTAAGAAAGGGATTTTCAGAAACTGGTCAGCTAAGCGGGGAGCTGCCTAAGAGATCCAGGTGTCAAATGCCAAGGAGTTGTGGGAGAGGGGGCTTAGGTGCCTAAGCAGCTGACCTGGTGCACCTGGCTGACAGACCAGAGGCACAAGGTGCGTGAGGTAATATATTTTATCGGACGAACATCTGTCGGTGAGAGAGACGAGCTTTCGAGCTTCCACAGAGCTCTGTGTGGCTTGTGAGCTTGTCTCTCACCAACAGACATTGGTCCGATAAAAGTTATTACCTCACCCACCTTGTCTCTCTAATCTCCTGGGACCGACATGGCTACAACACTGCATACCCAAACCAAATGTAGGCAACTCCCGCTGCTCAGGATCCGCAGCTGCAAACCCCTTCCTGCAGTGAGGCACCTAAGACAGGTCAGCTGCTCAGGTAGCCCAGGCCCCAGCAGCCAAAACTGTCTCTCACTCTTTCTAGACAGCTTGCTCATGCTTGCCCTGCATTTCCCTGCACCCCCATGTGTCTTTTGTGCTGGTGCTTCGTTGCCCCTCACCTGTTGGTGGCCTGCCTCTGACACTCCTGATGTGGGAGCTGGCAGGGAAGAGGTGTTAAGTGTGCTCTGAGATGCTAAAGGGATCAAGCCCCACTGGTGAGAGAAGCATCTCCCACCTAGCTTGAGAAAATGGCTTTGAGGCCTCTGGGGCTTCAGTCTGGGCTAGGGCTCAAGCTGTGGGGTGGCGTCAGCACTTAGCTGGCTTTGCAAATTCTGACCGGCACTTAGACAGCTATAGTGTTGGTCAGCTGCTGACTAGTGGCTTTGAAGATGTCAGCGGCGCCTAAATGATGGACTTAGGCAGGCCCCTAAAGAGACAGATAGGAGCCTTTAAAGATCTGGGTCTTGCATGTGCTTAAAGAATCAGGCTCTTGGAATGAAATCACGGCAGGAGATGAGGTGAGAGATGTTGTTGTTTTAAGATTCTCATGTTAGTGATGAAGAATGTGTTTCAAATGAGCCATTTCAAATCTCACTTATTTTACTGAAATCCCATTCCATTCAAATTGTCACAGCTTGAGGCCTTCTTGTGCTTCTTTCTGTGTCTTATCAATGCAGAAAATAGAAAATAGTGTTATTAAAATAATCATTCTTTTTATTGTTTCAAAATTAAACTACAAATGAAAGCTAAAACATTTTCAGGTAAGAAGACAATTCTAACAAAATGCACAAGGGTAAAATATTTTACATTAAAAATTGTCAGGGTTTAACAATCTCTGTCAAAAAAATCCATTGGGGCTGGAAGTATCTATAAAAAACAGCATTCCCAAAACCTACACTTGGCAAATTAACATGTCCTAACATTCTAAGCAATTCTGTCCTCCCAGATGAAATTTGCATGATCAGGGCATAAATGATCCTGTCAAAACCATGTATGAAGTGTACAGACTAGCGGATTGGAGGGTGAATCCTCGGCTTTGCCCCTTCCTAATAAATCACTGCCTTGAGAATTGGTTTGATGTTTCCCTTTGTCAGTTCAGGTGACCAGGAGAAGCTACCCTCTTTACAGAAAATGTCCTTGTGCATCTTTGTCCACTCTCCCAAGTGTTCCCCACTTTCCCCTCCCCTTCAGATTCCCAGACCCTCTCTATTTCTCTGTTTGGCTGTTCTTTTATCTATCTATCAAAGATACTACTTTAATGGGTTCCTGATAAGTATCTGAGCATCTCACAATCTTTAATACTGTATATTTATCCTCACAACACCCCTATGAGTTAGGAAAGCATCATTATTCCCATTGTACAAATGAGGAACTGAGGCACAAGAGGTGCTGAATGACTTGCCCAAAGTCACACAGGAACACTATGGAACAGCAGAGACGTGAACCTGCATCTCCCAAATTCTAGGCTAGTGCCCAGACCATGGACCAGCCTCAGCACTCAGCTCCCATACACTGCCCTCTTTTATCACCCCCCATGTCTGTCTCCTCCCTCTTCCTGCCCCCCTAGCCCTCTTACACTGCTCCCTAGTGTCCCCCTTCTGTCCTGCCCCCAGTTTTTCCCATTCTTCAGCTCTCATTTCCTGCCCCCCTCTTGCTCTCCCTCACACCCTTAGGTGCACCCCCTCCCTCTGCCCTGTGTCCCCCTTGCCCAATGTCTCGCTCCCAGTCTATCCCCCTCCATCAATTGCATCCTTCCCTTTTCCCTCTCCATCCTGTCCACATAACCTGTCCCTGCACCTGCCCCCTCTGAAACACCCCCCATCCTGCTCCTGGGTCCCCCCCACCCCGCCCCCTCACTCTGATCCCCCCCACATCTTGCCCCCTCTGAAACGCCCCCACCCCCGATCCTGTCCTCTAGGTCCCCTCTCCCGCCCTCTGGCCCCCCCATCCTGCTCCTGGGTCCCCCCACCATCTTGCCCCCTCTGAAGCACCCCCCAGATCCTGCCCTCTAGGTCCCCTCTCCCGCCCTCTGGCCCCCCCATCCTGCTCCCCCGAAGCACCCCCCAGATCCTGCCCTCTAGGTCCCCTCTCCCGCCCTCTAACCCACCCCCACTTTGACCCTCCCATCCTGCCCCCTCACTGTGCCCCCTTTTCCCCTCCCCCCGCAGCTCTCCCCGCCCCAGCCGGAGCAGCGGCCGCGCATGCGCGTTGGCTGCCCCCGGGCCACTCCGGTAACAAACTGTCCTGGGAAGAGTCAGGAGCCGGAGAGGAGGGGGGCGGTGAGTGGGGCGCCCTGTGCGGGGGCGGGGCGGTGAGTGGGGCGCCCTGTGCGGGTGGGGGCGTCCCAGCCCCTTTCCCCTCGGGCCTGGAGGGGTTCATGCCCCCTTCCTCCCAGTGAGTGGGGGTGCCCCCTTGTCCCCGGGGGGGCCTGCCCTGTGCCCCCGTCCCTGGGGTAGGGGTGGGAGGGGCTGCGCCATGTCCCCCCAAGTTGGGGGACGGAGGGGATACGGGGCTATCCTATATCCCCCCCCCCAGTGACTCAAATTTCCTGGTCTCCCCCGGGGGGGGGGGGGGGGCTGCCTTATTCCCTTGTCTGGCTGGGGTATGGGGGGACCCTCCCCATAGAGGACGCCCCATTTATCTCTCCCCAGTGATTCCCAGTTCAGATAGTTCTCCACCCCCCAGATCCCCCCCTGGCTGCGGGGTCTTAGGCTCGATAGGAAGTGCTGGAAAGTTTGCCATCCGCTCTTTGGAGAGGGGTACAGGGACATAACAGCCTGGTATGTGTGTGTGTGTGTGGTGGGGGGCATAGAGAATATCCTCTTGCTGGGGGGGGGGGGGGGGCAGGAGGGCCCTCCTTCCTCTCATATGTAACTTGTGTGTTTCCTGATCCTGCCACATTACAGGGTGGATGCCGAGGCAGGAGCAGGAAGCGTGCTCCCTTAGCGTCCACACAGCAAAGCCCCCTTGAGTCAATACCTGCCTATGCCTCCCCAACATGCTCCCCCAGAAACACCCCCCATCCTGCTTTACCTCAGTTCCCCTCCCTCTCCATTTATTCTGTCCCTACCCTCACTTGATGTCTGACTGACAGAGGACCCTATTCACCCCAATACCGGGGATCTAGTGAGAAGATGCCATTTCTGTCTGAGAGGGGCTGACCCACACAATTTTTCCTGGTGATTATCTCATTGCTGATTGATGGAGAAAGAGGGACTGATATACCATAGTGTCAGGGATCTTCTGGTGGGAGTCCCCCCTATACTCTGGGGGAAAGTCTTCTAATCTCTCTGAGCTGGAAGTCGTGTGTGTGACATTAAAAATTCACTTTGCTGTTATTTTAACACTGCCAGTTGGATAGTTGAAAGCATATTTTAAAATATAGTGAAGCATTTACTATACAATCTGCCTTTTTTTATAACCCTGAAATCCCTGGACAGGAATCCCTGTTCCTGGACAGGAACTTGTAGAGAAAAGTGGAACTTAGTTATTCTGTTAGCTGCATTGTTGCTAGCACAGTTCATTATTAATATTATTTATTATGAGGCTATAGTTATTATTGCTACTGTTGCCACAAACATTATGTATTTTTTAAGATAACTTAGTTTGTTTTATATACCGGCTTATGTACAATCTCAAAAAACTTGACAAAGTTAAGTTTCAGAGTAGCAGCCATGTTAGTCTGTATTCGCAAAAAGAAAAGGAGTACTTGTGGCACCTTAGAGACGAACAAATTTATTTGAGCATAAGCTTTTGTGAGCTACAGCTCACTTCATCGGATGCATTCAGTGGAAAATACAGTGGGGAGATTTATATACATAGAGAAAATGAAACAATGGGTGTTACCATACACACTGTAACCAGAGCGATCACTTAAGGTGAGCTATTACCAGCAGGAGAGCTGGGGGCGGGGGGAGGTTCCTTTTGTAGTGATGATCAAGGTGGGCCATTTCCAGCAGTTGACGAGAACGTCTGAGGAACAGTGTGTGTGTGTGTGGGGGGGGGGAATAAACATGGGGAAATAGTTTTACTTTGTGTAATGACCCATCCACTCCCAGTCTCTATTCAAGTCTAAGTTAATGGTATCCAGTTTGCAAATTAATTCCAATTCAGCAGTCTCTTGTTGGAGTCTGTTTTTGAAGTTTTTTTGTTGAAGTATTGCCACTTTTAGGTCTGTAATCGAGGGACCAGAGAGATTGAAGTGTTCTCCAACTGGTTTTTGAATGTTATAATTCTTGACGTCTGATTTGTGTCCATTTTTATGGTTGACTTAGAACAACGCTTCCTCAGCTCTCGTCCCCTAATGCCCCTACTCTACTTGCACTATACTGGTGACATCTTCATCATCTGGACCCATAGAAACGAAGCCCTTGAGGAATTCCACCATGATTTCAACAATTTCCATCCCACCATCAACCTCAGCCTGGACCAGTCCACACAAGAGATCCACTTCCTGGACACTACGGTGCTAATAAGCGGTGGTCACATAAACACCACCCTATACCGGAAACCTACTGACCTCTGTTCCTACCTACATGCCTCCAGCTTTCATCCAGACCACACCACACGATCCATTGTCTACAGCCAAGCTCTACGATACAACCGCATTTGCCCCAACCCCTCAGACAGAGACACACACCTACAAGGTCTCTATCAAGCATTCTTACAACTACAATACCCACCTGCGGAAGTGAAGAAACAGATTGACAGAGCCAGAAGAGTACCCAGAAGTCACCTACTACAGGACAGGCCCAACAAAGAAAATAACAGAATGCCACTAGCCATCCCCTTCAGCCCCCAACTAAAACCTCTCCAACGCATCATCAAGGATCTACAACCTATCCTGAAGGACGACCCATCACTCTCACAGATCTTGGGAGACAGGCCAGTCCTTGCTTACAGACAGCCCCCCAACCTGAAGCAAATACTCACCAGCAACCACACACCAGAACCACTAACCCAGGAACCTATCCTTGCAACAAAGCCCGTTGCCAACTCTGTCCACATATCTATTCAGGGGACACCATCATAGGGCCTAATCACATCAGCCACACCATCAGAGGCTCGTTCACCTGCACATCTACCAATGTGATATATGCCATCATGTGCCAGCAATGCCCCTCTGCCATGTACATTGGCCAAACTGGACAGTCTCTACTTAAAAGAATAAATGGACAGAAATCAGACGTCAAGAATTATAACATTCAAAAACCAGTTGGAGAACACTTCAATCTCTCTGGTCCCTCGATTACAGACCTAAAAGTGGCAATACTTCAACAAAAAAACTTCAAAAACAGACTCCAACAAGAGACTGCTGAATTGGAATTAATTTGCAAACTGGATACCATTAACTTAGACTTGAATAGAGACTGGGAGTGGATGGGTCATTACACAAAGTAAAACTATTTCCCCATGTTTATTCCCCCCCCCCCCCCCCCCCCCCCCCCCCCCCCCCCAACTGTTCCTCAGACGTTCTCGTCAACTGCTGGAAATGGCCCACCTTGATCATCACTACAAAAGGAACCTCCCTCCCCCCCCCCCCCCCCCAGCTCTCCTGCTGGTAATAGCTCACCTTAAGTGATCGCTCTGGTTACAGTGTGTATGGTAACACCCATTGTTTCATGTTCTCTATGTATATAAATTTCCCCACTGCATTTTCCACTGAATGCATCTGATGAAGTGAGCTGTAGCTCACAAAAGCTTATGCTCAAATAAATTTGTTCGTCTCTAAGGTGCCACAGGTACTCCTTTTCTTTTTGACAAAGTTAAGAGACTTAGGATAGACAGAAAATTTTTTTCACTTGAAGTGGAGATTTGATGTGTGGGAGAAATGTTATAAAGCTTTTCTAGAAGTAGAATCTTCAGAGGAAAAGGTTTTTTGAAAGGAAAGAGTGCTAGTGGCAGATGACTGGAGGGATGTATTTAATACTTCAGAAATATTGATTATAGCTCTTGATGAGGATCATCCCAGTATAGGGATAAGTATTAATATAGTACAATTGCAATGGTGTTTGGTACTGGGAGGAATGGGATTACATTTTTAATCTGAAAATGTTTAGTGTAATTTATTCAACCACTGACTGGACCAGCAAAAAAAATTTAAATGTTGATATGTAGTTAGGATTAAGGAATAAAGAGCTCTGAGCCTTTGTGCTGAATTGCACAAGATTTCTCCTCTACAACCAGCTTCTTGAGTGTCTTAATATGTAGTAAGACAGAAGTATAAAGGGGGACAAAACTTGTGTCTGATAGTGCAAACACTTACTACTGTGCCTGGTATTTGCTACTGTGAATAGTCTCGTTAGTAGCACTTGTGCCCACTATAACAGCAATCCAGTCACTGTGGGTCCAATTTTGACATAACATGGACTGTACCTTTCTCTGCAGGTATACCCATTAAAATTAAATAATTGTGGAATAAGATATAATTCAGCATGAGTATGGGTGTCAGAACTGAGTTCTATGTTTAGAGTTGCTTAATAGAACTCCAGCATACATCTTTGACAGACTGTGCAAATTGATTCCCGTTTGTTTTGGTCAGAATGAATTTGCTTTCTTATATTATTTTTAATGCCATCACAAGTAAATAACAATGATGAATTTTAATGTGATGAATGTAACAGAGGTGTGCTTTGCAGTCTTTTACTTTCTCGACCAAACTTCTCATGACCTCAGGCTATACCTTACTTGCCTCAAGCATACTATTTAATGGTCTATACTAATATGTAAACTGTAACACATTTTTTGGTTTACTTGCTTCTTGAGGAGATGGTAGGGACTCCTAGTCTGTAGGCATATTATTGCAATAGACATTTTGTATCAAGAGTCTAGATTTTCAGTTTAAATTTTTAATGCTTGCTAAATTCTGTTGTTTGTTGTTGTGGTCAAGGTTCCCCTGTTGTCTCTCTTCTGTCACACAACAAAGCTTTTCATCTGAACATCCTGAGGCTTGATGAAGTATTGATCTTTGGGGAATGACTAATGAATTTAGGGCCAAATCCTGAGCAGTAAAGCAGAGCCCATGTAAACAGATTGCATGGCTGAGATATGGAATCTGTTTGTTTGTCCTTGGTGTGCGTGCATACATGCATCCAGACACAGTTTTGGGAGGAGGAGGACCACCTGCAACCTGCTGCACATCCCTTGTGGGGTATGGGCTTAGACTAGTAGATCTGCAATAAATACAGATTTACGCACCTTTATCTCCTCCACCACCACCAAGTTCCAGTGCATCTTGCCTTTGACTGCCCCACCCACAATCTCCACCAGCTCATTGTGGATATGCAGGGTTCTCTCTGCCTTTGGAGACTTGCAAGTCTAAGAATGGGGTGCAAGATGTGATTCTCAGTGCCCAAATAACATGGAAGATTTTGAAGTCCGGTCAAAGCAAAAAACATAATTATTTGAAATCTTCATAATTCTGCTGTTGAATAATGAGAGATGAGCTGGCGCTGAAAGATCTGATTATGTTGGGAAGAAAAGTTTGGTGATAATGGACTCTGGAATGCACATGGTGTTAATTTCAGTATTCAGATACAGTTATTTAAATATTTTGAAGGTAGAGTGATAGAATTTCATGTTGTTTTACTAACTGTGCTCTGTATCTGAAGTATCTGTGCAAACCAGCTTTTCTTTTCTCTTGTGCTGTTGACAGATGTTAGGATGATTTTTGATGGAGAGATTGGAATGTTCCAAGACCGATATATTGGGTCATTTTTGAACCCCCTATTTAAAATATTTTGATATTTTCTATTTTAAACTCAAGGGAAGGGAAATAGCAACTGTAATATATACATGCATGAAGTATTTATGTATCAGAGTAAGGTGTGTTATTATGGAGGGAACAGTAGTGCTTCCCTAGTTCAGGTTGAGGATTTTCACTTTAAGTTAATCTCTGTGTTTCACAGTATAATGTATTTAATTTCTAAATTTAACACACTTACTTCTCTGAAGACAGCTGAACTCTTCAGCTCATTTACAGATAAAATATTTATTCTAGGAAAGAAAGTATTTTCAAATGATTTTTTAAAAAGTTTTGTAAGCTTTTTTTTTTTTTTTTTGCTTTTGTAGTCTGAATGATGAAGTACAACAGACCTTTCAAAGTATAATATATGCTTATGACGTGTAGGGTAAATTTCCCTCCAAAACTATTTAAAATATAGTTTTTAAACGTCTGTAATCATAATTTATTTTACAGCAAGAAGTGAAGACTTTGGCAATAGCTGAGGTCGTTCTTAAGGGGTAATTTAACCAGCCACCTGTCTTCTCCCCTTAATTTGTATGTTGCTGTTCTCTTGGTTGAAGTGAGGGAGTGGAGTGGAGCAGGGGATGGACTGTACCCAGGTGTTAGGATTTCTCATTAGTAGATTACTTGCTCAACCTTACACAAGCAGTTGACCCTAACTGTCGCTGCTTTTAAAAGGTGTGTGCCACATGCCTAAGCTTGATCCCTGTAGTAAGGTTTGTTCAGAACAGTTGAACAGGAGCTGTGCAAGGGGGGTACCCCTCTTTTCAATGGGAAGAAGAGGGATTTATTGTGTCTTTCTAAACTCATACAGTATCTAGGGTGACCAGATGTCCCGTTTTTAAAGGGACAGTCCTGTTTTTTGGGACTTTTTCTTATATAGGCCTATTACCCCCCACCCCGTCCCATTTTTTCACAGTTGCTGTCTGGTAACCTTAACAGTATCTCACTTTAAAAGATTATATGACAGCCATCCCTGTTCTCTGACCTTGCCTCCTCACATTTCCATTCACACCTCCATGTCCTCCTTACACAGTTGCTTTTGCTCCTTTTTCCGATCCTTGCTTCCCATGGTGCTGCTTTCTGGTGTTGCTGGGAGCTGGGGAGTGAGTGGGGCTGTGGAAGGAAAGATGTGGGGGCTTCTGATATTTACTTCTAGCCTTAACTCCAGCATAATATAACTTTTTAAAATCTGGGAATAATAAAGGAGGACTGGTACACTTCACAGATTAAAAACTAATCCTGTCAAACCAGAAACACAGACCAAATCCCATCAAACTGCATTTCCTTATCTTTCAAACAGCACGAGGCCCTCTCTGAATTTGCCAGCACATTCATTTCATTGTATAACACCGTTATATTTAAAATTTAAAAGAGGTGCAGACTTCCATCTTTTTAGTGTGTTGCCTTGGGCTATGAAAGAGACTATCAATAAGAACAGCTTCTACAATGCCTGGAGAGGGCTTGATGCCACTGACCTTACTCGGTCAAAACTCCCATTGAGGAAAGATGGCAGGTTCGGGGACGGAATGTTATCCAAATCTTTAATACAAAAGTCCTTGGGCTGTTTGGGATATCACAGATCAATATTATTTGAAGAGTGGTTTATTGCTCTTAAAATACTAAAACTATTGATACTCCCTTGTGGCTGTGTCCAAGTCCCCAGATATAGTGTGTGTTTAATTTTTGTTTTGTAAATTGTGCTTGGTATGAGGTCCAGAAAACATTAGTACTTGGTGTATTAAGTTGGGCTCTATCTCTTTAGGCAGAAAAGTAAGTTGTATTGTATAATATAATCATTCAGATCTGAATAGTGATAACTCTTATAAGCTTAAGATAAAGACTTAATATTGGTTTTGCAGGGTTGGAGACTGGGTATAGGGGATGCATTTACACATTTAATCAATAATATTCTATTGTTATGCAAGGTCCTGATTTAGCAAAACTTTTAAGCATGCGAGATGTCTGTGAGAAGTCAATAGGACTATTCATATTCTTAAAGTTGTTTATATGCTTAAATGCTTTGCTGGATCGAGGCCTTGTATAATAATATATTATCGACTAAATGTGCAGTTCCCAAATTGCAAAACTAATATTATGTCTTTTTTTAAAGCTTCTAATGGATGAAGGGGGATAGCAAGAACTGTGCTGTGTAATGTATAAGAATGTTCATATTCTCTGAAAAAGTGCTTTCCTAGCTTTTTACTTACTGTTAATCGGTAAAGTGAAGTGATCAGCCAGGAGCAAAATCATTCTGTAGGAAGATGCCATTTTTGTTGTAACTTTTTCCTGATATAGTAACACTTGAGCTTTTGCAGCTTTCTAGTAGAGTGTTTCCCAAAGTTGGGACGCCGCTTGTGCAGGGAAAGCCCTTGGCGGGCTGGGCCAGTTTGCCTGGGCCACGTCCGCAGGTTCGGCCTATTGCAGCTCCCCCTGGCTGTGGTTCGCCGCTCCAGGCCAATGGGGGCTGCGGGAAGCGGTGGCCTGTACGTCACTGGGCCCGTGCTGCTTCCCGCAGCCCCCCTTGGCCTGGAGCGGCGAACTGCGGCCAGTGGGAGCTGTGATCAGCCGAACCTGCAGATGCAGCAGGTAAACAAACCGGCTCGGCCCACCAGGCGCTTTCCCTGCACAAGCGGTGTCCCAAGTTTGGGAACCACTGCTCTAGTATATTTAATCTGGAGAAGACATTTTGATGTTGTATTGTTTTTTCTATGTAGGGCTAGTTTCCTGGAGCTTGGAACTTTGTTATACCACTACCAGATTTTACTTTAATTACTTCAGATTTTAGTCTTGTTGAGCAAAATCCTAGAAAGTTTTACTATATTCTATCAACCAGTTTAGAAAATAGCTACCAGGCTTTTTTAATTGCATTTTGCAGTATTTTTTTGAGCTACTGGTAGTTAGAATATGGGTGCTCAGACTAGTTTTTGCTATTGACTTCAAGGTCGGGTGAATTTTAATCACCAGCCTGCGTATGTGTATATATTAAAATGTTTGTATTGGTTTATGCTTATTTTGGACAATTCTGTAAACACTTGTATATTTTTAAGGTTCTTGTACATATTTGACCTGAAGATGAATTATTCTAGCCTTGAAAAGAGCAATTATTAATGTCCACTTGGTATACATTAAAAACAGTTCTTCCAAAACTGAACAGTGAGTAGCTGTATTATTCTCCTTAACCTCACCTTGTAGGTGATCAATCAAATAGGTGCATTCTGACGTCTTTTTGCTCACATTACCAAAAGGATATCTGAGGTGAAATGTTCAGAGAAAATATAATTTAACAAAGTGGCTTAAAATGTGGGGCGGGGCCGGGGGGGGGGGGGGAACCAGTGCAAAGCTTTACAGTTCCCTTAATCTTTCCATTTGGGAACCCATATCCAGCGATTGTCTTAAACTTCAACAGAAATTTTTAAGGACAACAAAATATTATGGAGAATGGCATTTTCCTTTGGAAGGAAGGATCCACTAATTATTGTCCGTTATGCACTTTAATTTTCTGAACATGTAATGGAAGTATTTCATTGCAGCATTCCTGGTTTGTGTCTCAGTTAAACTTCAACACATTACTTTACATTTTAGTTTCCCCTTGGAAGAACCATTATGATGTTTTTTCAGAATTGTGACTCTTTCAATGATGTCACCAGATTGACGTAATTCAGAACCCAAAATTGTATTGTTTATCTTCAGGTCGTTAGGTCTTGAATGAAAATCATTCAAATCAAAACTGGTAGAGAAATGGTTGTACCTTCCTATGGTAAATTTATACATTTGGGAACGATACAGATTAAAGCATCGAGATGATGGATGTTTCAGGTAAAGTGTTTTTACAGGAAATTCTGAAAAACCTGTTTCCAGGTGTGTCTCTTGTCAGTTCCACGCTGCATTGGCTGAAATTCGTAAATTGTGTGTACGTTTTTTGTGTACAAGTGGCCCCTTTGATCACTGTTGCAGTAGAGGGGCTGGGACTGGATGAGCCAAGTAACCTGAATTCCTCACTTTGCCCTGTATGTGACCTCTTCATGCACATTGGTGGGGCAAGGTTGTATTGCCGCTGCTTATGCTGTCCTTGTTCCGTGGCTATCTAGAGGAGGGCGGTCAGCGAGCATTAAAAAATCACCAAAATCTTCAAAATAGGGGATTAGAGGGGAGGAAAAAGCCCTAGCAGGATAACAGTTTAATGCAAGCCACAAAAACAAGTTAATGTATTATGTGGTGCTATTTGTCACTTAGAGTAATTGAACACAAACTGTTAACTTTGTGGACACACAAGTATGTTTTGTACCTCCTTCTGCTTCCATTCTCCTCTTCTGGGAATAGACTGAAATATTTTTTCCAGCATAGCACTGAATGCCTCATTGAGTTTCTGTAATGAAAAAAGACAGGAAAAAAGACTGCTTTCTAGTTAACTTCAAGATGATATACAATGTGAAGAGAAGGGTAGCAAAGCAAGTATGATTGCACGATGAAGGAAACTTAACTGGAGAAGACTTGAAAAACTGAATGGAAAATGTGTGAATTGAAGCACTGACCCTTGGAATTGCATTTGTTGCACCTGACTTGACATATGATTTCTTTTCACTACGTTTTCTACTGAAACTTTGCTGTAACATACAGTGGCTGGTGGTTGGAGGATGGGGGGTGTGAGTATGAGAGAGGGACAGAAATTCTTAAACTACATAAATGCTGGTCCAGTAATTGTGTTATATTGGAGCTTTGCTTCTGTCAGTTGGCATATGTGCATATTTGACCAGTGGCTTTTAAGAGAGAGACGTTCTGTGGACTATGGTGCTAGTCTGGATTTACTGCAAGAGTAAGGATTGGGTTTAGAAGGGTACCCATATAGTATTGCTGTCTGACCTTATACACTGATAAGGGTTGGATAGCCTCTAGTACTATTTTTATCTATCTCCGAACATCATGCTAGAGTACCACACAGCTGTAATGAATTTAGCCTCACAACATCCTTGGGAGATAAGCATTTCACAGATGAACAACGGAAACATTGAGAAGTAAAGTGGCTTGCCCATCAGGAGTCTGTGGCAGAACTGGGAAAAGACCTTGGATCTCCTGAGTCTCAGCTCAGTGTCTGAACCAAAAGGGCATCCTCCTTTTCCTACACCATCCTTCTCTAGTCTTTGAGTCTAATAGCATTTTGGTTGCTTTTGTAGTCGTAACTGTACTCTTTCCTCTCGCCACTGCGAACACATGTACTAAGAATGGGAGAAGCAAATAGAAAGCATAATGAATGAAGGCTGTTAGCATTTTGTTTGAGTATGGTCCATTGTGTGTTTTCTAGTTTGAGACAGAGGACAGCATGAGCAATTGTATCTCACTGATGCACTAAGTGCCTGCTGTGGCTGCTAGTAATTTATATTGAAATTGTGGCGCAACTCTAGTTCCACTGCAGGTTTTGATCATCCGTCATGTTTCTGGCTAGACTGACGGGATGCCAGTGGTAAGCTGGCTTTCTTGGTAAGAAGACTAGTTGAGCCTTGCAAAATATTACTTGCCCAACGCAAGTCATAGTTTTTGATGGGCAAGTAAAGTATTGTCAATCATCATCATCATAGTAAAGAGCAGGCAAACAATTGTGTGTCTGGCTGATACATTGGCAGTTTTTTGAGGTTAGATTAGTTGTAACCTAGGAAAAGGCCTGAGTCTCTTCACTTTTGGTTATAATCAGCAGAGAAATAGTCAATTACAGGCATTGTGCACTAGATATTTGTTAAATACGTTAAATAAGTCATATAAAAAAGTGAGGTAATATGGAGCTTTGAAACAATCACTCATACAAGGCAAAGACACTTACAGATTAAAGCATCTAGATGTTTCAAGTAAAGTGTTTTTACAGGAAATTCTGAAAAACCTGTTTCCAGGTGTGTGTCTTGTCAGTTCCACGCTGCATTGGCTGAAATGAGATGTCCAGCTCTAATAGGTTCCCAGTTCTGTTTCTGGGCAAAAAGGAAACTTATAATTACAGTCATTCTCAGAAGAGCAGAAAATGAGGTGGTTTTCTTGACTCCAAGTATTTTTCAGTTGGGATTCTGCCTTGTGTACAGACATAGTCAGAAGGGTTGAAAACTTGAAATTGTTGTTACCTGATTTTAAAAAGTCTTTGGTCTTAATTCACCACTGTGTTGCTCCAGTTTTACATTGCTCTAGCTACATTGAACTCCCCGTGTAGTAAGGTTTCAGGCTGATTGCATGTGAAGTAGAAGTCTTTTTGAAAGCCAGTCCTTTCCCTGAAAGTCTAATAATATTTAGATCTTTCGTAATGTTTTATATTTTGAAAGCTGTTTACAAATATAATTAACCCTAACACTTTTGCCGGAGATGTCTGTATTATTTATCTGTATTTTACAAATAGGGTGAGGCAGATGTTAATGGCCACATTTTCAAATATGGGTGCATAAAGTTGGTCACCTAACCCCAAATTCAGACACCTAAATAAAAGGTAACTGATTTTCATGGGTGATAAGCACCCACAACTGCCATTACTGAAGACGATGGAAGCTGTGGGTGCTCAGCACCTCTGAAGATCCAAGCTGTCTGTCCTAAGTGTGATTTGCCACAAGGTGATTTGGTAGCAGAGACAAGATTAAAACTGTGGCATTGCTGGCTCCCACTTTCTATGCACCTACCCACTGCCTTTGAAAAGCAAAGTGCGGTATGGACTATGTCCAAACCTGGACTATGATGTATTCATTGTAAATTATTATCTCTCCCAGTATGCTTGCATCATTTATAACCAGAATTTGCTGTTTAGAGCTGAAATTTCCATTCTAGTTTTGCCACATTTTAAATTACAGTTACAGGACATCCAGTCTTCTGGCACAGTAACGTTTTCTGGGTCTTTTTGAAAGTTAAAAGAAAAACAATCACATACTGGGGCAAAAGCTTTTTCCAATGTTTCAAGCTGGTTTCTGCCATCTCTTTTAATTGAACATTTTGTTTCTCTTTATTGGGCTATATTGGTTTTATTGTAATGTAGATTTTACTGATAGTGGATTATAAAAGGAGCATTATAAGAAAAGTAATTTTTTATTATGATATTTTTCTAGTTTTTTTAATTAGATTTATGGAACATGGAGATGAAAAAGGCCTATTTTAGCTAGTCCTGCTCTGGCCAGTACGAGCTTATTCCATACATTGTTTTTTCTAATGCTTTGCTTGGTCTGGTTTTAAATAACTCACGTAGTTTAAACCAGAGGTTCTCAACCGGCGTATGCATATCCCTGGGGGTACACCGAGGTCTTCCAAGGGGTATGTCGACTCATCCTGTTGGCCTAGTATGACAGACTCTAGAGCTCTGCAGCGGGTCTGGGATCTTGTGGGTCCCACAGGATCCACTGCCATAACAGCTGGAGAAGGATAAAATTCAACAAACAATGTGGGAGCGGGTATTGCGGGAGTGGGATTTTAAAAATAGTACTCCCAAGCCGCAAAGAGTGGTTGCCACCTTTACTTCTGCGCTACTGCTGGTGGTGGCACTGCCTTCAGAGCTGGACGGTCGCAGAGTTTTTAAGTGAGGTGAAACTTGGGTACGCAAGACAAATCAGACTCCTGAAAGGGGTACAGTCATCTGGAAATGTTGAAAACCACTGGTTTAAACTAACATCTTCCAAGCTGTACTATCTGAGTGGCCTCAAAGCCTCCGGCTCCAGTGAGACCTCTGCAAATGTTCTTACTGACCCAGGACCCAATCCTGCTCAGTGCCCCAAAGCACTCTGCACCTTGGAGCATTGGGCCTCTTGGGAGTGTGGTGAGGAACAGTGCTGAGCATTTGCCTAGTGCTGCTTCTGCGCAAAGATCTGTTCATTAATCCCCCGTTGAGGTAGGTCTGTATTATTAACCCTCATTTTACAAGGGGACAAGCTGAGGCACAAAAAGGGGAAGGTGACAGAGAATAGAACCCAGAATCCAGGGATTCAGTCCTCCATCTCTTGCTCCACCTATTTATTAGGAACTACTCTTTCCAGTACTCCAGTAATAATATTCTGGTGCCATCAGTAAGAACGCATCAAATGTGAACTCTGACTTGGTGTGGGATTGAGGGTATTTTTCTGCAGTAAAGATCCTTTAAAATAAAGGGCGAATTGGAGGAATGACAAATCGTGTGATACATTGTATCTTTGCAGGACATGGCATCAAACTGTAGACTACAAATAGGCTTTTACAGCTTAACAAGTCTGTATTAAAATATTCATGTATGGGGTTGGAACTGGATGAAGAAGACTTAGATGAAGGATGATCCTGAGTAACTGTACCAATGTGTCTTGGTAAAAGAGTGTAATGCTGTCATGTGATCACTGTATTAACTTAGTGGAATTTTTGTTTGCTCATCCATTAGATAGTGGCACTAAGAGCCTGATGGTAAGATTCTGTATCTCCTGTTGAAGTCAGTGGGAGTTGAAGTTCTTGAGCACCTTCAAGAATTGGGCCATAAATGTAGCTAACAGATTCGCAATTTCATCAGCGTGACTCATCATGATCACAGTGTATGGTGCTTGTATCTCTGCCAGTCTCTCGGGGTGCAAAAGCAATTGTGCTTGTTTGATTTTTAAATTTAAAAACGTAGAGAAAATAAACCAGCCCCAAGGGAAATAATCAGATTGCGATGCCTACTAGTTGACATCAACAGCGGACTTAGTTTTGTTCAGAGGTGCTTAGAAGTACTGTTTGCAAATGTCCATCCCACAAGTGAATTAATCAGGTTAAACATACAGCACTCCCTAAGCTGCTTGAATTGGAGATACACGATTGCATGGAGTGAGACTTGTCCTACCTCAAAGGTGAGCTTTTGACCTCCAGTGAAATGAAGTTCTGCCTTGGAACATGCTGATGATGTGATGTGTAAGAGACTTTGACATCAAATGGTGGTATGATTTCCCTATGGCAGTTGAAGCCTGTTCCTGTAGGACAAGGATTAAATTGAATTTGTCACTGGTATGGCCTGTTTTTACTAAGGTAACGTAGGTTATGTGGTCAGATAGGAAAAATAATAAAACTTCTAGTTCAAGAATGAGAAGTGAATTTCCTTTCTTTTAAGCAGCCAGTTTTTTTCAGTATTCGTATTATTTAAGTTATATATGCTAGGCAATGAAGTACAATTTATTGATGATTGATTATTGCATATAAAATGCTATATTAGTATTATTGTTGCTGTCATCAGATACACTTAGTCCACATAGCAATATAGCTTTTAGTTGATTCTCCTGCTGTATATTTCTACTTAACTTCTATATGGCTGCAAAGCAGTCCTAGAGCGTAAACACTGTAGGAGGTGACGACCAATAACAGTGCAATCTGCCAGCGCTGCTAAGATAATACTGCTCTTTAAAATTGTTTAAGGCACCCCAGTGCCTCAGCAGTGTGTGGGTATGTGCGCATGTGTATGTTGGCCCAAATCCTAGTCCCATTTAAAATCAATGGCAAAGCTCCCATGGATTTGAGAGACCAGGGTTTTGCCCATAAACTGTAAAATGGACAATAATTATGCAAACCCAATTGAGCGTCACAGCTTTCTGTTTTGTAATTTTGTCCAGAAATTGCATATTTGTTTCACCCCCCACCGCCTTTTTTTTTAAAGTGCCTTGAGCAAATTACAAGTTGACATTTTTTTCCATCTTTTGAAAGCCATTAACTATATGAAGCATAAGCAGCGTCACTCTTAAAATCCTTCATGAAATGTGACAGGCCTGTTGATTCTGTGCCTCTCTTTTGTTTTGTTTTCAACCCCTAGTTTTCTTTCTTAAAAATTTAAAAACAAACAAACCCAAAGGCTAAGCTGAAAGATGGAACAGAGTGTCTCGGAGAGAAAACCCACTATCACCCCGACTGCAGACTTCGATGTAATGGGTGCCTTAGACTGGAAAGACGGCATTGCTACCTTGCCAGGTAGCAACATACAAGTAAGAAACCAAGGAATAGGGTAAAAAAAATGATCAAGCATTTAGTAATGCACTGAAGTTAGCACATGTTCTTTTCTTTGGTTAGAAAAAAAGACTTGCTTTAAAATGATTATCCCGTCAGCTGCTGCTATGACAAAACAGAATTGGAGTCACCAAACAAGTAGTGAATTCCTAGTGAGATTTCTGGATTTGATTTTTTTTTTTGTTTTTTTGTTTTCCTCTTGACTCTTGTTCAGTTAATTTAAAGTGTCATAATTATAGCTGCAAGGAGGTATTTAAGAGCCTTCATTCATTGCTACTCATACATTTAAGGCCTGAACTTGCCATTTCTCAGCTGTGTGGGTACACTTTATTCAGGCAAGAAATCCTGTTAAATTCAGCCCATAATGAGCAAAGGCTATTCTCACGAGTGAATATTTGTAGAATATTGCTTTAGTATAGTTGCTTTAGGATGTCTATGATTATTTTCTCAGCTATTGTCTAGCTACACCTTTCTTATTGATAGTGGCTGTAATGTAAATAAATCACAGCTGAGATTTTTGGAGGAGGTTGTTCACAAATGTAGTAGACAGAAAATGATCCCATCAGTTTATTGTGGTTTCCAAGTTGCCTGACAGACTTAGTTCAGTTGTACTTTTAAAATGATTCAGGCCACATTTTCACGGATTTTTTTGGATGTCTAACGTGATACGCTGAGCCTGATATATATATTTTTAAAGGTTCTGAACATTTACAGCTCCAGCTGAAGTGACCTGGAGCTGTGGGGACTCCGAACCTCTGAAAATCAGGCTCCACACGTCTCAAATTAGGCATCCATTCCAAAATCAGGGGCCTCCCTGGAAAACATTGGTCTTTTTCTTTCACTTTCCCCCTCCCTTTTCTTTGAAAAATCTGCAACCCAGTCGTTCAAAGCTTACTTCTGTGGAGATACGCCATGGAAGAATTTGCTTCATAGACTGAAGTCAAAAGAATAAGTGCATGCATGACGCTGTGTGTCTGAAGTGTTTTGATCAACATATGAGACCTGAAATCAATGGGAGTTATACTGACCTAAAACCTGAGTAATACAGAATCAAGTTCATGGAGTTCCTAGGAGTCCTGGGGTTTTGTTCAAATTGCAGTTTGGATTATTACTTTCTAATGGCTAACTTGTCTCCTGTACTCCCCTGTACTTTCATTTGGAAACATTATTCTTCACTTCCTAAAAGAAAACCTCTTGAGAAACATTGCTGTGTTCTCTTAAATAGCAGTTATATTCCTCCCCAGAGATGGTTGTATTTAACTGATTCTGGAATAACAGTGTAGTGTCTACAAAGCATGATGGGATTTATTCAGAACCATTTAAATACAGGAT
Organism: Chelonia mydas; assembly: GCF_015237465.2. Taxonomy (NCBI): domain Eukaryota; kingdom Metazoa; phylum Chordata; order Testudines; family Cheloniidae; genus Chelonia; species Chelonia mydas. The sequence goes on along the minus strand of NC_051259.2, from coordinate 12,623,119 downwards.
TACCAAATACAAAGATGAGTCCTCAGGTACCACAGTGACTGAGTGTGGTACAAATGTCCAGGTTGTTCATTATTAACTAGCCTCGCAAGTGTGCGTCTCACTATTATGATCCAAAATAACAGGGTTCTGTTTTGTTTTCACTGTCCAGTTCCCTTTTATTTTTTGCCTCTTTTTTTTCCCCCCTCCCTCATGTATGTCAGAATCCTTGCATGTGGAGAGGAAAACAGCACAGTTACGTTTTTTGTAATTTCCGTTTCTTTTGTCTCTTATTAAGGAGAATGTTTTAAAAAATTTTCATGTGACTTTAGAATTAGTGAATATGCTGTACTGGCAGCTCTGCAGATTGAAATCCTCTGTTTAACTAGAGAGCAGGTACAGTGCAGGCAGTAGCAGAATCAGCCACCCCATATACTCATGTGCTTTGTCCTTGATCAGAAGGAACCTCTAGGAGTAAGAGTAGAGTTCAACTCCATGGCTCATTCAGTCTTCAGAGACTTCTAGCAAAGACGCCAGTGGTGGTGGTGGTTTTTCTGATGAGAGTGCTTGTCCGCTGGAAAGTGGACTGAGCCCCGCCAGCACAGGTGCTCTCAGGTGAGCCATCAGATGGTAACATAACAACGTTCTGTCACTACCGGTTTGAGCTGGATTTGAGTTGATGATTTTATATCTAAAAGGCTCTATATATCTCATTATCTTCAAGAATCTAGTCCCTTAATACAAGACTGCTTTAATATCCTTGCTTCCTTCAGTAGTTAGCTCTAGTGCTTAATGGGACACCAGAGCTCTGGTGAGGCTCCACATTGTGACCTTTTGTTCACAGTATCAGTCTGTTACTATTGTATGCATTTCAGAGGAACCCTCAGCCTGTGATATCTTCCATCCATTCCACTACTGTTCTTCCACCATTTCAAGAAGGAGTTAGTTCCCTCGTTAAACTGATGTAAAGATGCCTATAGAAAAGCCCACCAGAATCCCATATATATAATTGCCATTTGTTTGGGGTGGGTTATCTTTGCTCTCAATTAAATAAAAATAATACTCTTGGTTACTTTGGGATTCAGGGGCAGAAATATGTTTCTTCTGGTGCAGCATCTTTGAAGCTGTGAGGAATACAGGCTGCAGCTCAAACGAGTGGGGAGAGGGTTTTGGGGAGAGCTTTTATAAGCTATGGGTGGAACTGAGTTAGCGATATTGTGAACAGTAAGGGTGAAGGAGAGAAGGAAGACGATGCTTCTGTCAGTGGGCCTAAGCAGTCAGGGCTAGTGCTTTTGTGAACTGGGTTTGATGAGGAGATTCGTTATGATTTTTAAGGAGTTATAGACAATCTATATGTTAGTGTGAATGAAAACTCTACCACAGAGTCTGCTAGCGTGAGTGACCTCTGGTAGTTTATTTCTCTTGTTGTTGGGTAGCCATCTCCATATTGCAGAGGATATTGAGATCCGAGGGAATGGCAGTTAGTTTTTGTTGTATAATTAATTCCAAGATCATAAGAAAGTCCTTCTTCCTTGTGGCGATCTTTGCATATACCCACTTATAGACTGCGCTTACTGGCGCTGTGCAGGAACTTGCTAGAAAAGCAGTGTCTGCTTGGACCAAGCAAGCACCGCACTAGGGCCCCAGACATTTGAAGCCAAGGTTGTAAGAATCCAGACTGTTGTTCTGCATGCCCAGTCTTTACACCTTGAGGTTGAAAGGACAGTCATGTTCCTCTCCAGTCTGTGCTGAGGAGACTCTCTGATATAGCCCAGTGAGCTAGGCTCTCTGATCCACCTTTGGGTCAGTACCCCATGCCAGTGAAGGGATCTCTCCTATTTGTTAGACTTCTACAAGTAGGATTTTGCAGAGGCCACCCTGAAGAAAGAAGAAAGAGAAGTTACCACCCAGTAACTGTAGTTCTTCAGTAATGTTGCCTCCCATCTTCCTGTAAAGTTCATTTGCCAGAGCACTCTTGAGTTTAGTAGAAGGAACTGATGGGATTGAGAACTGCATGGCCCCTTATAACTCTAACTCAAAATACTTAGTGCTGTGAAGGACCACGTGTGCAATCCCTGCTGATGCTGCATTTATGGAAGGTTCCCAAAGCTCAAAGATATGGTTGGGTGCGTGTGTGTGGGGGGAACAGGACAGGAGGTTAGTTGATTGGGTGCGGGGGGCAGAGGCGGCTCATCCTACAGGTGTGTGTAGTACTCTCCAAAGAACTGCAGTTACTGGTAAGGAACCTCTTTCTTAACAGTTCCTACTTGCTAGAAGATTTTTAGGTGGGTTGCTACTGTTTGGTAACTACATTATTGTCCATTTATTCATCATAGGATAATCCTGAAAACTCAGAACAGGGATTTTGGCCAAGTTGCTGCTCTCTTTCAGAGGACATATAAGTCGCTCCAGTTTGTTTGCTAGAAATGCTGTAGGTTTGAATTACATAAAGGGAAAAAATATGAAGCACATAAGAATAAATGTAGCTTTTCTGTATTAACACTGAAGCAGATCACCACTGAACAGGCATTTCCTGGTAAAATAGGATTTTTTGTGACACTGTGTTGTATGGAAAGCAATTTCTCTTGCCAGTAGCACTTTTTGTCCTAGCTCCGCTTGCATACTGAATCTCATGCACTATCTTTCCCACTTTGAAGCCTGTCTGCTGCTGTTTAGTTTGATTGTCTTCTTTAGCCGCTTTCTTTCTTTTAAAAAAGAAAAGGAGGACTTGTGGCACCTTAGAGACTAACCAATTTATTTGAGCATAAGCTTTTGTGAGCTACAGCTCACTTCATTTCGTGTAGCTCACGAAAGCTTATGCTCAAATAAATTTGTTAGTCTCTAAGGTGCCACAAGTCCTCCTTTTTTTTTTGCGAATACAGACTAACACGGCTGCTACTCTGAAACCTTTCTTTCTTTTGTTACCTGCAGTTCCGTTTAAGTGAGTTTGGAACATTAGAAATCATTACTGAAGCAGAAGCCATAAAAACTCTCTTGGCTCCAGCAATAAACGCCAGAATAGCCGGCCTTAACCCTGGTGCTTCCACTCTGGCTGCAACCAACACCGCTGCTGCCTCTGGCACTGATTCTGAAGGTGAGCTTTGTGCGCTGCTGAGGGACCAAATACACAGCTTGATAGGATGCTGGAACCACATGTTTTAAGAAGCGCTTCCTGTAGCAATACAGTGCTGGCTGGCATGAGCTGTGTGGTGATGGTCATTGTAGTGAATCACTGTATGTTTTTAAATATATATACCTATTTTAAAGTATTTTGAATGAATTTAGTTCCCAGATAATCCCAAGAATATTTAGTGTTTATCTAGCATCCTTCATCGGAAGATCTCAAAGCACTTTATAAAGGAGGGTAAGACACTGAGCTAGGTCTTTGTCAAGCACCCACTCAGAGCATGGCTCAGTTGCAACGGCCACCAAGAGATTGTTCTTGCAGACAGGGATCACTTGAGTGCCTGGGCCCTTCTGCTGTGATTCCTTTACCTTGGATACACACCTGATGCCGGGGTGGAGCAGGAGTGGATATCATAACACTGCCAGCCAGGGATTCCCTGTGCAAGTGGAATCCTCAGGTAGCCAGCTGAGCTGGCTTTGTTTACTTGTGCTAATTCTGTCTTGTACAGCAGGGCCAAAATCTGGCCCATTATCTGTGCAGGATATTCACTCTGGAAACTTGTGCCTCTAGCATAAATCATGTGGAAACAACCCTTAGCTCTAAGAATTTTGGATCCCTGAGGCTACAGTAATCCAACTCAAGGGAACTGTCCTCGTGAGCAAAAGGTACCTCAGGCACCAGGAACATTTCAGGCAGTTCCTTTCAGACCTGCTCCTCCCCCAGGAGCTGCTGCCCAGCAGTTCTAACCAATGCAGCTGCCATAGCCCTTCTGGGTCTAGGCTTGTGTCTTGTCCTCAGCCCCAGGTGGTGTGCACTGAGCTTGCTGAGTCCAGTAGCCGTATCTTCCTTCGGCTCTTATTGTTCAGAGGCAATTAGAGACTTGGTCACCACATCGAGTCGCTTCCTGGACATGCCTTCAGATCTGGAAAAAGTGATGGGAGACCCTCGTTAGCTGAAGGCTGCAGATTAGGGCTCCTGGCACAAAGTCCTGTGGCAGGCCCTGCATCACAGGATCGTGTGTAAAATATGTCCCAGTTTGCTGCTGTGGAGCCCCTGGTGTATCAGCCTCCCTTGGTGCTAGGGAGCAGCTTTTGCACTAGCACCTTGGAGTAGTTCAGGGCATGTCACTGCCTTGGAGCACTTAGGAGCAGCGTGGTGCATAAGCACACCTCAGAACCAGTCTCCGTGGTCACAAGACATACTGTCTCCAGCACTGCAGGGAAACTCATGTTCTTTTACCAGCAGTTCTGGTAGCAAAATGCCTAGTAAGATCAAGAGAGATGGAAGACCATATGTTCAGATATACCCATCCTGGCCTTATTGGGGGCGCATCTCCTCCCTGTCACAGAGAGACTAGAAGGTGTTTTTCCATTAGGCTAAGAATCTGGTCTTGGATGATGACTCAGCACTTAGACAGCCTTGCTCTGTTTTAACCCAAGAACACTCCCCCTGGCAGTGCATCTTCCAACAGAGCAGAGCTCTGCAGGCATAGCCTTTTATGTAAATGTTCTTCCTTACCTGCCTTCCCCATGTCTGGAATCAGCAAGTCCTCAAGGGCAGACGGAAAGTGCTTAGGATGTAGTACAAATGGACTGTCTCTGCCGAACTCCAACCAAATCCATCTGACGTCTATATCGGCCTATCTGAGGCATCAAATATAAACAATATTTTTCGGTCTTCCAGCAAGATATTACAAGCCTTGGTGAGTGGGAGCCAGGGAAGAATTGAAACAGTACAGATTACTTGACAATTTGATTTTTTAGCATCTGAGGCCACATTTTAGCAAACTGTCGAAACAGTCAATTGTGAGCCCAAAATATGCAGCTATGCTTATGTTAGGTATAGTAGATTGCACCCAGCCCACATGTATGCCCAAGCACATAATTTCTGCAAAAATTACTTAGTTATAGATGAACAAAATGTGCATTACTTTGGTGCTAAGTTTTGGAAATATGGACTTTGTGTTTTCTAATGTGATATTAGATCAGGATTTAATTTACATTAGGAAAAACCTAAATCAGGGCAGGCTGTAAAATTGTTATATTGGGATCATCATGCTCATTATTTAAGTCAGTTTTGTTGTATTCAACTCATGCGTTTTCCTGGCTAGCGTACAGCCATTTATATAGACATATTTTCAGATACTTTTAATGGGATACCTATAACAAGGCTTTTCCAGGGACTCTTAATAGAGGTTTTCAAGAAGTATGAAAAATATATGTAAAGACTGACTTTTAAAACACATTTGCATGTTACAAGCACCCCCCAAAAATGTAGTCACTTTTGACAAAATTTCAAACAAAATTTGCACTTGTCTCAAAGCTATAGGGGCACTTAAAAAAAAAGTCTTCTAATTGGACCCTAGTTAGAGCCTTGAGATTTAATTCTTTGACACCTTTACAGGGGAGCATGAATTTCCCTAATATTAAAATATCACTTCTTTAGATATGAGTGATTTGGGCTTTAGTGCCAGAAAACACTCTCTTTAAATACCAGATCAGAGATAATAATTACCTCTCTTAAAGGAGGTGTGCGGCTTAGTTAATGAAAGTTTATAAAGGGCGTTGGGAGAGCTCCTTGGATTAGACTGAGAGGTGATACATTTAAAAACTGTACAACTTTTTCTTTAATCATTGTCCTCGTTCCTCTTCTGCAGAGCCCAAAGGCAACGTGCCTAGTTCTGACATCCCAGCCTGTGAAACCTGTGGGCAAATGGACAGCTTGGAGAATGGGAAGTTTTGTATTCGAACCTGTGCTCAGCAGCAAGACAAGTAAGAAACCTCACATCATTTTCCCGTTTAATGAGAATTTAGCATCTGTGGAAGGTGTTGCAGTGACAGCAATAGATCAACAGAGCAGGTATCAGCACAGCACTGGCAGCAGCAGTGCAAAGCCTATTGATCACCCTAGTCCTGTCCTGAAGTACCATCTATAAAGAAGAGAAGAGAGTTCGCTCTCTAGGACCTCAGTCTTTGGCCTCTCTGCCAAGATTGCCAGGAAAAAGGTCAATTAGTTTCAACTGCTCAAGTCTGGCTGTATTGCCACTGTGTGTGCTGTACCTGCTCAGGAGATAAATGCAGGATTTAAGCCTCCTGGCCTGTCAATCTGACATTTCCCATGAAGAAGGATGGTCCGTTGGTTAGGGCATTAGGCTGGGACTTGGGAGACCCAGGTCATCTCCCTGCTATGCCACAGATTTCCTGTGTGACCTAGAGCAAGTCACTTAGTCCTTCTATGCCTCAGTGCTCCAGCTGTAAGACAGAGATAATAGCACTTTCCTACCTTACAGAGATGTTGTGAGGGAAAATACATTAAAGATTGTGAGGTGATCAGATGCTGGGGTGACAGGGCCATATAAGCAGAATTGGCAGAATTTTATTTCTATAATTTCAACAGGTAATATCAATGTTTATTTTTAAGCATTTTATTAGATTTTTATCTATTTAAATTTTCCCAGTTCTACAAAATTATAGAGGGGTTTCAGATAATAACTTTATGACAGCAGACGCTGAGATTCAAAAAGTTAAAGCTTTGTAACAGTTAAAACACAGTCAACATCACATACCAAAATAAATATAGTAAATATCCTTAAAGCAAACTCTAATAAGGTTTCAGGCAGCATTTTTCTTTCTTTTCTGTCTGTACATTTAGATTATTATCGATGAAAAATCTTTTAGTTGATTTGTATGTGTACAAGGAAATCAATATTTACACACGTGTACTGATAAAAATCTAATCCTTCCTCACCTATATATAAGTGTGTAAGATAGATAGAAAATCCGGCTCTTCCCACAAATATTAAATTCACTTCTTATTTGCCAGCCCAAGCCCTCCACACAATCCATATACTGGTTACAGAACAGGTTTTTTTTATTTTAAATTGTGGCTGTTTGCAGTGACTCTAAAGACATCCCAGCTGATTGCAGAAACAGAATAAGCAGTAGAAACCTTAATGTCAGCACTGGCTGCCAGGTTAATGAGACTGACAGACCCCTCAAGCGACTCCGAAGGAAGAGGAAACTTCTTCTGGATTCTGAGGATGAGGACGAAAATGTAGATGATGATGAGGTAAACGAGATTGGCGTGCACTTTGATTGAATGGAATTGTAACAAACAAGATTACTTGTCAATATACAAAGAAAATCAAATCAAAGGGTGTATTCTATGTACACTGGTGGGCTCCATGAATCTTTCGGACTTGAGTCTGACCTCATTACACTGGTGTAAATTGGAAATATCTCCACTGAAATCAATGGAGTTATGTTGGTGAAAAACTGACATGAAGTCGCAATTGAGTTTTTAGACTATAATTTGTCCAAACCTATAATTTGCATATCTAGTGCCAGAGAGGTACAGAGTCCTTTACAGTTGTAAAAATACATACACGGCAAGGTCCCTGTACCTAAGAGTACAATCTAAAGCCACATTACAGAAAACTATACTGTCAGCATTTGAAACAGAGAGTGGAACTTCAGTTCAGTGTTACACATGCATTGGATGTGCTATCTGCAGACCTTTCTGTACATTAAAATATCTAGAGACTAATAGTAGGAAAACAAAAATATCCCAGCAGTGTTGAAAAAACTGTAGTGTGCCTGTAGTCACAGGTGAAATAAATCACTGATATTTTTTGCTTGGGAAAATTGTATCCCTTCTTTGCCACCAAATCCCTCAGTCTTTTCAAACTTAGGAGTTGTACCACATGGTTTTCTTCTTGTCCTTCAAAACACTGCAAAACCATTTCTGAGGCATGACTTGTCCGTTACAAAGGCACTTTCACCAGAGCATGGGAAGGTCGATACACGCATCCTCTGAGTGCTTGTGACTTCTGCTTGCTGTTTAAATACATAGTCTAGTACCTTGCTGATCAAGGGAAAGAAGCCGTTCATAAGATCAGTGTTCATAAAATCAGAACTCTACTGTCCTCCGTTTGAAAGATCCACACTCCGCTACTTGATATGCAGGCTGCCATGTCAGAGTAGTTTTATTTATATTCATGTGTTTTGCTTGTTTTGTGACACTGAGCTCAGCTGGAGCAGTTACTGGTGACATAGGCTGAAGTTTCTTATGTTGCATACAGTTTAATTCATCCCATTGTTCAGCTTTTATCTGAGGGGTTTTATGCAAGACGTCAAAACTATTTTCCTTCTTCCATCTTTCCCTTTCTTTTCGCCTGCCCTCATTTAAAAAAAAAAGCAAACTTTTAAAGGGCATGGGACATATTTTGGCTCTGATTTTCAAATTTTGCCTTTCTTGCTTTGCTTCAAGAAGTGACAACCCTGGGTGAATTAACATGATGTTAACATTTTTTCTTTGTATTTTACAAGTTATTGGACATAATCTGTGATGTTTAAAGACAAAATATAGTTTCTAGGGGTGTCTTTTTGTGACAGCAGTTACTCAGAACTTCTGTTTCCTTCAATGGCTGGTGAAATATCCTTTCTATGTATCCACGCACTAGCATAGATGGACACAAATTTGTGTCAAGTATCAGGGGGCAGCCATGTTAGTCTGTATCCACAAAAACAACAAGGAGTCCAGTGGCACCTTAAAGACTAACAGATTTATTTGGGCACAAGCTTTCGTGGGTAAAAAACCACTTCTTCAGATGCCACTGAAGAAGTGGTTTTTTACCCACAAAACAAATTTGTGTGACTCTAATGTGTAGCATAGTAATAAGGTTGCTTATTGCTGCAAATCCTGCAGTGCAGACAATGAATCCAATCCACTACAATAGAGAGTTCAGTTTTTACTACACCATGGTGACTTATTTAAATGATCTTTGATGATTCTGGTCTCCCATGTTTAAGAAGGATGAATTCAAACTGGAACAGGTACAGAGAAGGGCTACTAGGATGATCCAAGGAATGGAAAACTTGTCTTATGAAAGGAGACTCAAGGAGCTTGGCTTGTTTAGCCTAACCAAAAGAAGGCTGAGGAGAGATATGATTGCTCTCTATAAATATATCAGAGGGATAAATACCAGAGTGGGAGAGGAATTATTTAAGCTCAGTACCAATATGGACACAAGAACAAATGGATATAAACTGGCCATGAGGAAGTTTAGACTTGAAATTAGACGAAGGTTTCTAACCATCAAAGGAGTGAAGTTCTGGAACAGCCTTCCAAGGGAAGCAGTGGGGGCAAAAGACCTATCTGGCTTCAAGATTAAACTCGATACGTTTATGGAGGAGATGGTATGATGGGATAACATGATTTTGGCAATTAATTGATCTTTAACTATTCATGGTAAATAGGCCCAATGGCCTGTGATGAATGTTAGATGTGATGGGATCTGAGTTACTACAGAGAATTCTTTCCTGGGTGTCTGGCTGGTGAATCTTGCCCACATGCTCAGGGTTCAGCTGATCGCCATATATGGGGTCGGGAAGGAATTTTCCCCCAGGGCAGATTGGCAGAAGCCCTGGGGGTTTTTCGCCTTCCTCTATAGCATGGGGCACGGGTCACTTGCTGGAGGATTCTCTGCACCTTGAAGTCTTTAAACCATGATTTGAGGGCTTCAATAGCTCAGACATAGGTTAGAGGTTTATTGCAGGAGTGGGTGGATGAGATTTGGTGGCCTGCATTGTGCAGGAGGTCAGACTAGCTGATCATAATGGTCCCTTCTGACCTTAATATCTATGAGTCTATCTATGGTGGAAACAATTTGTAAAGCACTTTGCTATCCTTTAGGGTAAAAGTAGCTGAATATGAAAGATCCTACTATTACTGTAATGCACTCACAGGTTTGATTTAAGAAGAATATTTCTCTTAGTAGCATGTTACATCTTTATCATACCTGCATTGTGAAATGACCACTCGGGGAGAGACAACAATATGGCTAAACTTTTTTTTTAATCATATCTGTGTTTAGGAGAAGAATAAATCAAATAATATGAAAAGCCGCAGAAATACTAAACCTCTAAAACAAGGTGAGCTGAGCTCATGGTCTCTTTTCTTATTGTTTGCAAACCTTACCAGTTGTTACAAGATGGATCATAGTAAACAGAAAAAACAAGCTCAGTGGAGCCCATTACACATTCAGAGTAATAATTACCTTTGTTAGAATCATAGAATATCAGGGTTGGAAGGGACCTCAGGAGGTCATCTAGTCCAACCCCCTGCTCAAAGCAGGACCAACACCAACTAAATCATCCCAGCCAGGGCTTTGTCAAGCCTGACCTTAAAAACTTCCAAGGAAGGAGATTCCACCACCTCCCTAGGTAACGCATTCCAGTGCTTCACCACCCTCCTAGTGAAAAAGTTTTTCCTAATATCCAACCTAAATCTCCCCCACTGCAACTTGAAACCATTACTCCTTGTTCTGTCATCCGCTACCACTGAGAACAGTCTAGAGCCATCCTCTTTGGAACCCTCTTTCAGGTAGTTGAAAGCAGCTATCAAATCCCCCCTCATTCTTCTCTTCCGCAGACTAAACATCCCCAGTTCCCTCAGCCTCTCCTCATAAGTCATGTGTTCCAGTGCCCTAATCATTTTTGTTGCCCTCCGCTGGACTCTTTCCAATTTTTCCACATCCTTCTTGTAGTGTGGGGCCCAAAACTGGACACAGTACTCCAGATGAGGCCTCACCAGTGTTGAATAGAGGGGAACGATCACGTCCCTCGATCTGTTGGCAATGCCCCTACTTATACATCCCAAAATGCCATTGGCCTTCTTGGCAACAAGGGCACACTGTTGACTCATATCCAGCTTCTCGTCCACTGTAACCCCTAGGTCCTTTTCTGCAGAACTGCTGCCTAGCCATTCGGTCCCTAGTCTGTAGCAGTGCATTGGATTCTTCCGTCCTAAGTGCATGACTGCACTTGTCCTTGTTGAACCTCATCAGATTTCTTTTGGCCCAATCCTCCAATTTGTCTAGGTCCCTCTGTATCCTATCCCTACCCTCCAGCGTATCTACCTCTCCTCCCAGTTTAGTGTCTTCTGCAAACTTGCTGAGAGTGCAATCCACACCATCCTCCAGATCATTTATGAAGATATTGAACAAAACCGGCCCAAGGACCGACCCTTGGGGCACTCCACTTGATACCGGCTGCCAACTAGACATGGAGCCATTGATCACTACCCATTGAGCCCGACAATCTAGCCAGCTTTCTGTCCACCTTATAGTCCATTCATCCAGCCCATACTCCTTTAACTTGCTGGCAAGAATACTGTGGGAGAGCGTGTCAAAAGCTTTGCTAAAGTCAAGGAACAACACGTCCACTGCTTTCCCTTCATCCACAGAGCCAGTTATCTCATCATAGAAGGCAATTAGATTAGTCAAGCATGACTTGCCCTTGGTGAATCCATGCTGACTGTTCCTGATCACTTTCCTCTCCTCTAAGTGCTTCAGAATTGATTCCTTGAGGACCTGCTCCATGATTTTTCCAGGGACTGAGGTGAGGCTGACTGGCCTGTAGTTCCCAGGATCCTCCTTCTTCCCTTTTTTAAAGATGGGCACTACATTAGCCTTTTTCCAGTCGTCCGGGACTTCCCCCGATCGCCATGAGTTTTCAAAGATAATGGCCAATGGCTCTGCAATCACATCCGCCAACTCCTTTAGCACTCTCGGATGCAACGCATCCAGCCCCATGGACTTGTGCACGTCCAGCTTTTCTAAATAGTCCCGAACCACTTTTCTCCACAGAGGGCTGGTCACCTCCTTCCCATGCTCTGCTGCCCAGTGCAGCAGTCTGGGAGCTGACCTTGTTCGTGAAGACAGAGGCAAAAAAAGCATTGAGTACATTAGCTTTTTCCACATCCTCTGTCACTGGGTTGCCTCCCTCATTCAGTAAGGGGCCCACACTTTCCTTGACTTTCTTCTTGTTGCTAACATACCTGAAGAAACCCTTCTTGTTACTCTTAACATCCCTTGCTAGCTGCAACTCCAGGTGTGATTTGGCCTTCCTGATTTCACTCCTGCATGCCCGAGCAATATTTTTATACTCATCCCTGGTCATTTGTCCAATCTTCCACTTCTTGTGAGCTTCTTTTTTGTATTTAAGATCAGCAAGGATTTCACTGTTAAGCCAAGCTGGTTGCCTGCCATATTTACTATTCTTTCTACACATCGGGATGGTTTGTCCCTGTAACCTCAATAAGGATTCTTTAAAATACAGCCAGCTCTCCTGGACTCCTTTCCCCCTCATGTTATTCCCCCAGGGGATCCTACCCGTCTGTTCCCTGAGAGAGTCAAAGTCTGCTTTTCTGAAGTCCAGGGTCCGTATTCTGCTGCTTTCCTTTCTTCCTTGTGTCAGGATCCTGAACTGGACCATCTCATGGTCACTGCCTCCCAGGTTCCCATCCACTTTTGCTTCCCCTACTAATTCTTCCCGGTTTGTGAGCAGCAGGTCAAGAAGAGCTCTGCCCCTAGTTGGTTCCTCCAGCACTTGCACCAGGAAATTGTCCCCTACATTTTCCAAAAACTTCCTGGATTGTCTGTGCATCGCTGTATTGCTCTCCCAGCAGATATCAGGGTGATTGAAGTCTCCCATGAGAACCAGGGCGTGCGATCTAGTAACTTCTGCGAGTTGCCAGAAGAAAGCCTCGTCCACCTCATCCCCCTGATCTGGTGGTCTATAGCAGACTGCCACCATGACATCACCCTTGTTGCTCACACTTCTAAACTTAATCTAGAGACTCTCAGGTTTTTCTGCAGTTTCATAGCGGAGCTCTGAGCAGTCATACTGCTCTCTTACATACAGTGCAACTCCCCCACCTTTTCTGCCCTGCCTGTCCTTCCTGAACAGCTTATATCCATCCATGACAGTACTCCAGTCATGTGAGTTATCCCACCAAGTCTCTGTTATTCCAATCACATCATAATTCCTTGACTGTGCCAGGACTTCCAGTTCTCCCTGCTTGTTTCCCAGGCTTCTTGCATTTGTGTATAGGCACTTGAGATAACGTGCTGATCGTCCCTCTTTCTCAGTATGAGGCAGGAGCCCTCCCCTCTCATGCGCTCCTGCTCGTGCTTCCTCCCGGTATCCCACTTCCCCACTTACCTCGGGGCTTTGGTCTCCTTCCCCCGGTGAAGGCAACTATTCACTTTTTGTACATGCACCTTCTGCAGTGTATCAGATGGGATATTACAGGCTCTCGCCTCCGTTCTGGGCACAATATAAGAACCTAGAAAGCGTGGGCCTGATCCAAAGCCAATTGAAGTCAATAGGAGTCTTGTCCCATTGATTTCAATGAGCTTTGGATCACATCTGTATGCAGCAAATTCTGAATAGAAGATGTAATGTAAATAAATAGGGAATTGTTTACAGACTTTAAAGGTGATGGGTTTAGAGATTTATTATATACTCGAAGGGATATATTTATAGATAATTTGGGGTAATTTTTAATACCCATTTAAAATGTAACTTTTTCTTCTTTGTTAGTGTGGTTCTGCTAGCCTGAATCCAGACACCTGCTTTGTGATCGTATTCACTATCCATGTACTAATATATTTGCTAAACAAAAGTTTGTTTGGTTTTTCATTTGATTCATTGTGGGTTTATTTTCAGCTGCTGTTGTATGCCTTTCCTGTGCTGTTTTTAGTTTGAGCCCCACCCCTTATTCATGCTCTGAGATATTGGGTGGAGAAATTCTTTTCCTCCTTCTGAAGTTCCCGTTCTAGGACTGTCCAAGTTTTGCAGCACTAACACTCCAGTGGCAACTTGCCAGCAGCCTGTGTGCCATAACTAATTGGCATATAATTTAACATATTTTTTTCTAATGAAAAATAGATACAGTCAAAATATTGCCTGAGGGTTGTATTTTCCTCAAGGTGGGTAGCTTCTGAGTGTAGTTCACCAGCAATTAAAAGTGATGGGGATAGCAGTCACCAGCTGTGTTTGGCTTCCTGACTGAGCTTTGAGCTCCTCCGAGGCTCTTGTTACCTAATCTTTAAGCATTCAAGGAGGGCTGGGCTGGCATCTGGATCTGCTCCAGATGGTAGTCGTAGCCATTCAGTGAGTGGGAAGGAATGGGAGGAGATGGCTGCTCTCCATTCAGCATTCTGTCCTCCATGAGATAAATGTTATCTCTTTTGTTTTTGATTATTCAGTTGTTCCTGGAAAGAAGACGGTATGGAACTGGGTTTCTTACTTGGAAGAGGAACGGATGCCAGCTGCTCCCCTCAAACTGTTCAAAGAGGTTGGTAGCCCCTTGGATGCTTTCTCTGCTTTGATAATTCTAATGCCGCATCACCTAATAATTAACCCTTTGGTGCCAGAATTGGAGACTTCCCTGACACCACTAGTTGCAAGTAGTGCTTGGGTTTCTATAAGGAGGTAGCATAAAAAAGGTTGACTTCTAGCACCGTAAGTGGTGTAAAAAACCCCCGCTATGCATCTTCTATGGAGGCTGTGTGTTCTGGTGGTTAGAGGGAGGGGACTTGTTAGGACTCCTGTGTTCTATTTCCAGCTGTCCTGCTGATTTTTGCTGCATTGCAATAATAATATTTTGCACTTAAAGCACTCTTCATTTGTAGATCTCTCAGTCCTTTGCAAAAGGGAGCAAGCATTGTTATCCCCACTTTTACTTTACAGATGGGAAAACTGAGGTACAGAGAGGTGTTACGTAGCTTTCCCAAGGACATGCAGTGAGTGAAGAAAAGAACCCCACAGCTGCAGATTGAACAAGTCATGCAACCTCCCTGCCTCAGTTTCCCTACCTGTAAAATGAATAAAGCTGGTCAGCAGTTTTTTGACTCAACATTTTTTTATTGAAAAATGCCAGTTAATCATAACAAACTTTTTGTGGGAAAGAGTTGGTTTCAACAAATTTACAGTTCAAAAAAATTTGGAGGGATAAAAGGTTTTGAAGTTGTAGAAGCGTTCCATTTTGACACTTAATAAATACAAAATTGCAGATTTTTGGTTCAGACAGACATATTTTAAAAGTTAGTTAATTCAATTTGAATAAATAAATAAAAAGCAGTCAAAATCAGAATGAAATGTTTTGCTTGACCTGAACAAAAAATACTTTTGGATTTTTGGTTTGTGAAAATTTTCGAGAATTTTGACTTTTTGTCCCAATTCAGGACAGGGAAAATTTTTGAAACCTCAAAAAATTTTGTGGGACAGGAAAACTGTTTCCCACACTAAAAATAAATATAATAATGTACCTTACCTCATGGAAGGGCTGTGAGGCTCAATTAGTTAATCCTTGTCAAACAATCTGAGATTCTCTGAAAAGTAGTATAAAGAGGCAAAATATTATTACTGAAGTTAATTCAGGGGAGGAAGAGTTAATTCTCTAGATTTCAGATATGATTGGCTAATATTTGATTTGTTTTAAATCTCTTATTTTTCTTTTAAGGCAACAGTGCGTCTAGGTGACATTTACACACCCTTTATAGTCCTTGCACTTAATCTTGGCCACAAATAACGTTGTAGTCTGCTTCAATTAGTTATGAGTAAATCAGCTATTAGCAGATCACTCAGTCGCAGTGGAGAGGGGCAGTTTAGTATCTTTTTATATGTCCTACTCATGACTGGTGGTTGTGTGATGCTGATTCTAGCCTTACTAATTAAAACACTGTTAAAAATTAATTGGATGCTTGAATTTTGGACTGTTATAGATTATTTTATTAAGAGGCAGTCATTACAAGTGAGGGTAGAAGTAGCATCCAGTTGCTATGTCTAAATCAGAGTACAGAGAAGTTGGATATGGTGAAACTTTATCTATAGGCCCCGACCCCGTAGCGTGCTGAGCTCCCACAAATCCCACCAACTTTGTTGGCAGTAGAGGGTACTCAGCAACTTGTAGGACCGAGACCACCATAAAGTGAAAGGAAAATCTTTTAAGGTTTCACTGTATTGCAGTAAGCTATTTGCAGTTCCAGTTATAGAGAACCTATTCTTTAGGTTTATCTATAATTGAAAGTTAATTCGGATTGAGGTTGGATGTGAATTTAGAGTTTAAAAACTATTCCTGAATAACTGCATGTGTGGACACTTTTCTTCAAAGTGGATTAACCTAAACCAGAACAAAACACTCTTATTCCAGAATAGGAACACTCACACATGGTGTATGTCTTCACTACCCGCCGCATCGGCAGGCAGTGATCGATCCAGCGGGGATCTATTTATCGCGTCTAGTCTAGACGCGATAAATCGACCCCCGAGTGCTCTCCCGTTGACTCCTGTACTCCACTGCTGAGAGAGGCACAGGCGGAGTCGACGGGGGAGCGGCAGCAGCACTGCAGTGAAGACACCACGGTAAGTCGATCTAAGTACATCGACTTCAGCTACATTATTCACGTAGCTGAAGTTGCGTAACTTAGATGGATCCCCCCTCTGGTATAGACCAGGCGATGGAGTTATTCCAGAGCAGCTAGTCCTGAATAACTCCACATGTAGACAAGCCCTAAAGAATGAATGTGCTCTGTTGGGATAATGACTGTAGTACGGACCCAATCCTGACACAGGTAAAAGTCCCCAGTGGTTTTGCCTATGGCAAGCCTTCTGGATTGGGGCCCTATAAAAGGGGTCCTTTATGTAAACATAAAACTTGCCTTGGGACATTTTAAAAGATTTGCTTGTACCTGTAGTTAATTAAAACAGACTTCCAAGTTAGTTCTTAAAAAAATCAGATACTTTGACACTGAGTGTTTACAATGTCATCTGCAGATATATTAGTGATACGTGATGATGCTATTTTTGATCCATGTAACTGTGCTTGACCACTGGACATCACCTCTCATTTTAAAAGGGATACAGAACAGGAAACAACTGAGGGCACCTGCATCCAGTCATGGGAAACCATTCAAAATTATGCAAGAGTAACACTGAAGTGATTTCTAGTGATGATAGTTTTTGCTAAACTGAAAACCAGAAGTCTTTAGTGTTTCTGGTGACTATTCTGAAATAGGTTGTCTCTCTAAAAGTGAAATACAATTTTTTCCCTCCAACATTAATTTCCCCACAGTATCAATCCTTCCCACAAACTAGGAATGGATTTAAAGTTGGAATGAAGTTGGAGGGACTGGATCCTGGACACCCATCTTTATTTTGTGTCCTCACCATTGTTGAGGTAATTGTTCTTCCTGGATTTGATTTCCTTTTCATTAGAAAACAACATCAGAAGTCTAAGGAGGAGTAATCTTTTAGATTGTTTTAAAAAAATAAAATAAGCCAAGTAATGTAAGGGCTGGGAGAAGTTTGAGCTGAAAGCTAAAGGAACGTAGTTGAGGATCTAAATTTGGGACCAGATCCTTCAGCTGTTATGTAATTCTAACTCACATGCGTACCTGTAAGGGGCCACACCCTCACCTTAATTGAGGGGAAGCTAATGAGCTTCTCTGGACTCAGCCAGCACGAACTGGACTGTAGGCCTGGTCTGACAAGAGTAATTGGACATGGGTGAGGCTTCATTTCGTGAGAAACAGGATTAGGGAGGTAAGTGGATCAGCAGGGTGGAAACAGAATGTCTGTGCTAGGTAAAATAAGGGGGAACAACCAGGGAACCATTTACAATGGACACAATAACAATGGATAAAATAAGCCAACACAGACACACCTACAAGGCTTGCTCTGCCTGGCAGGGGAGGAAGCTGAAAAGGGGAAAGCCTGTCACAGCAAGGGGTGGCAGTTACGGGGAAGACTGCTATGCCTCAGAGACAACTGACTGCAGGAATAGATCAGTGAAGAGGACGATAGTCGTGGAGCCTGCCGCTCCTGAAGCTGAGTCGGGTTACCGAAAGGGGAGGGCCTAAAGATGGCCCCTAGCCCTGATCAAGGATACTAAAGCCAGCAGATAAGCAGACTGACAGAAGGGTGATGGAGAAACTGCCTAAGAGATTGAATACCCTTTTATTTATTTATTTTTTACTTTAATTCTCCCGGTCCCCAGGGAGGGAGAGGGAAAGATCCCCTTTTCCTTTGTTTGTTTGAAGAAATTCTTGTATAGCACAAGCAGGGAGAGAACTCTGTGTGAGCCAGAGAAGAGCTGTAGCCCCAGATTGTGGTTCAATGGGGCTTCCCCCAGCACAGTGCCCCAGTCAATCCAGGTGGATTGAAATGGGCAAGGATTTCAAAACCGGGCCTTAAGGCTTTGTAAAACATATACGAACAGAAATGTTTTCATAGTGTCTTTTTAAATCATTGAAAAACTGGGTTGGGTTGGACCCTCTGCAGTTCCCCTGTAGTATGTGCAACCCAAAACATTGCAATGTAGGGCTACAGTATGAGAACAAGAAAATGAAACTGACAAGTCTTTATTTTACATTGTCCAAACTGAGGGCAAGTCTACGCTACAGCACTAAATCGGCACAACAGCACTGATGTAGCTGTGCCATTGGAGCATGTCTGGTGAAGACACGCTGTGCCAATGGGAGAGCTCTCTGCCGTTGGCATAGTTACTCCACCTTGATGAGAAGTGGAAGGTGTGTCGGCGGGAGAATGTCTCACACCGACATAGCGCCGGTGTGGACAGTGCGAAACTTGCATCGTTTCAGGGGGGCGGTGCTTTTTCACACCTCTGAGTGACATAAGTTAGATCGACTTAAATGGTAGTGTAGACCAGCCCTGAGTGTAATGGAAAAAGTAAGCAAACAGCATAAATGGAAAAAGTAAAACTGAATTTTGAAAAGTAAATTAGTTTTTTAACGTTCCTTTCAGTTTTACAAACCCAAAGGGAAGAGAGTTAATGACTTTAAAAAATAGTATTTTTATGTCACTTGTCAATGTCCCTTTAAGATAATGCAATCTCTTGTGCTTGTAGATGCAAGGATACAGGATGCGGTTACATTTTGATGGTTATTCTGAGTACTATGACTTCTGGGTTAATGCTGACTCCCCAGATATCCACCCTGTTGGCTGGTGTGAAAAGACAGGTCACAAGCTGCTCTCTCCGAAAGGTACGTGGAGAAATAAACCTGTACAAGAAGCAACACATTTTGCTGTGAACTGGCTGCCCTTAGTGTCCATGTTTTGTTTCATGTCAAACCCACTTTGAATGATTTGAAGTGGGAAGACAATTGCCAGAAGAGCAAACCAATTTCTTACTGATATTCCCAGTGCTTGGCATTGTTAGTGAAAGTAATTAGCAATTCTTTATTAAGTGAGCATGCAAATCAGTGAATGTCTTTGTTCACAACTTATGCTTTCTTTCTTGCGTTCCATTTCCTAGAAACATTTGAAGTTTCAGATTAATGATTAGACAGTGCAGTAAAAGAGGGAATAATAATGTGTTAACTGAAATGCATAACCCTTGAAGATTGTACATGGGCAGGTATCATGCAAAGTTCAAATCCTTCTCTAGGTTATTTCCATTTTTGAAAAACCAATCTGAATATGGCAGGAACAATGTAAAACAATCTCTGATCTCTTTTTCTAGGTTACAAGGAAGGGGAATTTAATTGGGTTTTGTATTTGAAGAATTGCAAAGCTCAAGCAGCCCCGAAAAACCTTTTCAAGACCCTCAACACAGTAAGTGGTGGCATCGGGTATAATGCTGATACGACTGATATTAAGTAAGCACTGCCTAAAACTTTGGCCGGAATATAAACATGTCCTTTTTATATGCTCAGGACAGAAGCTGTAATACTGAAGAACTTAGTGGAGTCATATGGGAGCAGTTTCCCACAGCAATTTATTTGTAGGATGGGAAACCAGAGTAATTTTCTTACTTCTCCATCCCCAAGGCCTCCCACAACATTCACTAACTTCCCAGGCAGAGGTGTATATTTGCTCTCCTCCTTGATCTCTCTTCTGCTGATTTACATTAGCACTAGTTAAATAAATTGTAATACTCTGTTTTTGCTTAGGTCTCAGCTTCTAGATGTTTGTGATACTTCCCTGTACTCTAAGAATCTCACAAGTCCTGTTTATCCAGCACCATACACAAAGGTGTTCATCCCTGTACATATCTCTGTTTGTAATGTTGTTATAGCCGTGTTGGTCCCAGGATATTAGAGGTGGGTGAGGAAATATCTTTTATTGGACCAACTTCTGTTGGTGAAAGAAACAAGCTTTCAAGCTTACCTATATCTCTGTCGTTTTTCTGTCTTCACTGCCACTGTTTTTTCCCCATCCTGAGTTAGTCAAGTGGTCTCCTGGTTTCTTTGAACAGCACCATTTCCCATTTAGCCTAATCAAAGTATTCTTACCCTGATATTGCAAAAGGATGGAGGATTTGCTTTATAGGGATCGGGGCCTTAGCATGTAATTCTGGCTCTGCTTTTTGGACTGACCCACCTGTATACCCTGGAGACTCTCACAAGCCACATCTGACTTCTCCTCCATTAGTATGGTAGGGCTTGCAATGCTAGTATCCATCCTCAATCAGTACTCATCACCAGAAGGGCCCTCTGTACTTCTGTCTCTGAACTGCCTGGCTCTGGTGTAATTGAACATAAGCAGTATTCAGATTGCACCAAGCCATTGTTAGAAATCATGGGCATTGTTGTCAGAACACATGGAAATCTGGGCTTTAACCCTCCTGACAGATGTTCTGACAAGCAAGTAGTTACAGTGTGATATTGTTTACTACTACTACAGTGTTTTGTTTAAATAACCTGAACCAAATAGGTTTGGAACAGTAATTTAAATGACCTGGCATAGAGCTTGACATACCTTTTCCCTCTATGCTATTTCTTAGCCTGTCACACCATCTGGTTTTCGGGTGGGAATGAAACTAGAGGCAGTGGACAAAAAGAATCCATCTTTGATGTGCGTGGCAAGCATCGCTGATATGTTGGATAACCGGCTGCTAATTCATTTCGACAACTGGGATGAGAGTTATGACTATTGGTAAAGAAAACTATTTCCAAACTGTATCCGCAAATACTGTGATATTTTTCCCCTTGTAACATCTTGCCGTAAAGTACATGATCTCTAATACTTAGCTGCTAAGATTTTTAAGTGTGAGTGCTTTGGGGCTCCTGAATCCATTTTCAGGCTTCTAAATAAGTGGCCTGGTCACAGTTTTGAGGTAACTGCACCTGTATTTCTCTCTTCATGGTCCTTCAAGGGCATCCTCTTAAAGGTTTCTGGCTTCCAGCTATCACCTCCCTGGGGTGGAGACCCGTGTCTGACTACCTTCTGTGAATATATTGAAATCAATGGAAGTCTTTCCCTTCAGTTCAATAGATTAGGATCAGGGTCTTACTCTTTTCTGAAAATTATGGCCTATTCTTTTGTTGCACTTTTCATCTGAGAATCTCAGGGTGCTTTTTTTTAGATGGTGAATATTTAATTTTAATAATTTAAGACAGAAAATATCATGTTGCCTCTATATAAATCCATGGTACACCCACATCTGGAATACTGCATGCAGATGTGGTCACCCCATCTCAAAAAAAGATATTGGAATTGGAAAAGGTTCAGAAAAGGGCAACAAAAATTATTAGGGGTATGGAACAGCTTCCGTATGAGGAGAGATTAATCAGACTGAGACTTTTCAGCTTGGAAAAGAGACGACTAAGGGGGGATATGATTGAGGTCTATAAAATCTTGACAGGTGTGGAGAGAGTAAATAAGGAAGTGTCATTTACTCCTTCATTTAGTGTCATTTAACCATGAGACCATACTGAATATTTGTAAAGGAAACACCTTTCTTCTCCATTCCATATATCCCAATGTACACTATAGGTGTGTGCAGTCTTTAGTTTAATTTATAAAAAAAAACTTAGCTGTTGATCTGTGAAAGCAATACGAAGCATTTAGATTCTCACCCATCAGCTCTGTATGTGGTGGTTGTTTCTTTATTATTACACTCTTTTCCTAGTTGTTTCTTACTCCAGGAAGGCAAATAGGCACCTGCTTGTTTGTACTGTGCTAATGGGCGACAGGGGATGGATGGATCACTTGATGATTCCCTGTTCTGTTCATTCCCTCTGGGGCAGCTGGCATTGGCCACTGTTGGAAGACAGATACTGGGCTAGATGGACCTTTGGTCTGACCCAATATGGCCGTTCTTATGTTCTGATGTTTTCCTTCCCACAGATAAGTCTCATCCAGAGCTGTGTCCAACGCTGCAGTTTTAGTTTGCAGGGCTTTAGAATTGGTTCCATTACTGTCTTAGTCTGCAAGGTTTTACGTTTGCTCCACGTTTCATTTTGAGTTTCAGATTTGAAAAAACTTAGAATAAAAATTAAAAAACCTTCAAAACAAAATTTGGCTGAAGCTGCATTGTTTTGCCTGGTTTGGCATGAAACCATCAGTCCGTTCCCCAGAACGCATGGGAAGGAAGGGGCTTTCTCGGAACTTGGGTCGTGTTCTCTCAAAATTTCAAGTACTTGGACCAAGTTTGGGATTTGTAACAAAATCAGAAGCCAGGCAAGTTCCACTTGGCTTCAGGTTCAATTAATGAAATATGTACACAGTTGTAAGCTCAAGTCTTCAAATCATACCCTCCCCCCCCACCGCCATAGCTTTTATTTCTTGCATAGGCTTTTTGTGGTATGTGTTTTTACAGTTTTTGTTTGCTTGTTTTGTGTTTTAGTTTTGAAAATCTGTGCCCAGACTAATTCAGTGGGCTCAGGTTTCAAAGAACAGCGCTTAGAAAATATGTGTTAGCTACACAAACACATACTTTGGCTCTTTAGTATTCACCTGTCTTGCTGGGGCAACTTAAATGTCAGTTCTTGAAAATGTACCTTTTGTGAATTCCAGCCAGGAAGCACTTTTACTGTACATCATGATCACACACGCTAAAAGCATCTGCTGCCCCAGCAAAGATATATCAGATGGGATTTGATCTGCTGTGTTTCTTCTCACATTAAAGTTGACTGGAGCCAATTCTTTCCTTTTGATCCAGGTGTGATGCTAGCAGCCCATATATTCGTCCTGTTGGTTACTGCCAAGAAACTGGAACCCCACTGACAACACCACCTGGTATGTTAAAAGCAGGATTGTGTTTCTTGCTTCAGTGAGAAGACCTGCAAGCTCTGTCTCCTGCATAATTATAAATTTGCAAGTTATGAGTTCTATTCAATACCCTTTCTTTTATTGGCTGAACAAGGTTATTATTAATGCGCACTTGAAGTGCAACTCTATTTGATTTCTATAGCTCTTTCAAGCCACTGACATAGGGCTTGGTCATTTGGAATTGAATTTAATTTTTGGTGGGGAGGCCTTTTGAGGTAGATGCAGTATTTCCTTGAAGGCGAGCTGGAAAAAAGAGGATCAGTCTCATGCCCTCGAAGATGGGGGTATAGAATTCCTGGAAAAAGAGGTGGAAAGATTGGACCCCTGTCTGTATTTTCTGCATTGAAATTGAGATATTAGCAAATGGAAAGGATAAAATCTGCAGGGAAATTGTGTTGTTTTCAGGCTTTATCAGATTTGTTTTTGTTTTTTTGCTTAAAAGAAATCATGTCCACTTGGTGCCGGATTGACAGCCCTGTAGCACGAAGTTCTTTCTTTATTTGCTTAATAGGTTTAGCAGCATCGGTGGGAATGTGAGCTTCTACCACAATGGAAAGCTAGTGTCTGTTCAATTCTTGACTTCTCTGGGAGTCCTCAATTTGCCAGTTGTGTGGTTTTGTGATGTGCACGGCTGTCCAATGGGAACACCACTGAGACTCACAAATTCAGGCTGCTAAGATGGTGATAAAGAGCAGGGATAGAAAAAAGACACAGAACAATTTTTTAAAATGTAGTTTGCAGTGTGCTGCGAAGGAGAGCGTATCCCACTCTTGTTGAAATACAAGAAATTAGTTTACCATAATCTCAGGAAGTTAATGGGAGAGATGGAGCCTTTCACCTCCAGGCTACTAATTTGCATCCAGCCTATGGATAGGTAGGAAGTGATGGAACGTCTCCACCATCTGACAGCTGTTCAGAAGCCTGCAATATAGGAAATTAATTTGATGATCTCAGTTCACATCACAAAAACCCATGACTGGCTCTATTTGGCAACTTACTCGAGAGACCAAGAATTGATGGAGCAATAAAGAAATGAACTACCCTAGTTTCTTCAAATCTGGTTTGAGGCTCATTGTCTGTGTTCTGGAAGCTTGCACTGCTACTGCCTGTACTGTACATTTTCTGTGTGAATAAACAGGTGGCTTAATTCTGCAAGGAGTCAATCTGCCATCTGCGAACTGAGCACTCTCAAAAGAATAGCCATGTATTACTTAGTTGTTCTTCTGTGGTGGTGGTTTTATACTTGATTGGGGTTTTTTATAATTTAACTCTTAAGATAGTCCTTCATCTTTTCCAGAATACAAGGATTCCAAAAGCTTCTCATGGGAAAAATATTTGGAAGAAACCAGTTCCCAGGCAGCCCCAGCAAGAGCATTTAAACTGGTTGGTGAAGTTCTTTTGTCTCACTGGATCAGAATATTACTGTAGATTGTACCATCCATGTCAGGCAGGCTTCACAGTGGGACGTTCCCCATCTCCACGCCACTGAGGCACACCGGATCTTTGCTCTGAGCCTGGGTTTAGCAGGAGGGACTCTCCAGAATCCTGTTTCCAAGCCCCAGACATGGCAGACTCCAGGGCTCCCTTTGGAGAGGAGCTTTTGTGTGATTTCTGAAAGATTTTTAACTGAATGTCTGTTTCTTCATTGGCGTTGAGGTTTTTCTCCTCAAAACTGCTAAGCTAAAAAAAAAAAAAATCTTTTGGCTTTGTGAGGAGGGTATGAAGAGCAGCACCTCCCCTAACCCATAGAAATAGCAGATACAGACAGCAATCTCCTGGCACACTCATCAGGCGGCTCCTGGGACCAAGGAGAAGCTCTCAGCCAGTGGGAGAGAGAGGTCCATGCTGAGACTGTCAAGCAGGCCACATGAAAGCTATTCCCACGGCTTGCAAAGGAGGAAATGTTCGCTGGTGTCTCCTGAATATCAGGGGAAGGGGAAGTCCCACAGCAATCACCCAGAGGAGCAAAGCCCTGTTCCCAGCCAGCCTGTAAGCAAGGTCCATGCTCAGATGGCTGAGAAGGCCACAAAGATTCCACCCTCCCAACAAGCTGTTCTGCCTACAGGAGCTCAGCTGTCATGAAAGGTGTCAGTGGCTGCATCCTTTCTGATACCAGTGAGCCAGTCTCCACTGATTCCAGCTCACTCCTCATGCTGTCTGGTCAGTGCTCACTCAGCCTGGAGCCAGCAGCAGATGACACGGTCCCCTTCCATGGGAGATGGACCTACCTCCTCTCCCCTTCCAGTCTCCAGGGGTCCCACAGGAGGGAGTGACTACTAGTAATTTTCCTTCAGGAGACATGCCTACAGATTGTCCTTTCAATCTCCTTGGTAATGCACTCTCCTCCTGCCTCTGCCCCTCCCTCACCTTGTCAAAGGGATTTGGCCCAGGAACTGAAGGACATTGTTCACAATCAGCTCTTAATGGGACAATGCAAAGTCTAAGCACCTCCAACAAGAGACTCTCCCCTCTAGAGCCTCTTAAGAGGAGAAATCTGTAAAGCTAGGGCTATAAGCAAGATACCCCAGACTTTCAGCTAGCTTTTCAGAATTAAGCTTGAATAGAGGACTAACTTCACGGGTGCTTGTGTTAGAAAATGAAATAGCCAAAAAAAACCCAAAAAAAGCCTGGCAGAGTTGACCAGGAGCTGTGTAATTCTTCCTCACCTGGTTTTTATGAGGGTCTGATGAAGGTGGAGTGGGAATTCACTTTCAAGACTTATTTGTACCTAACGATTAAAAGGTCTTCATTACTCTGTCTAAAGTTAAGCCTGCTGCAGCCTCCTTAGTAATGGGCATAATCATACCAGCCAAGGGAGTATTCCTGCCAAACACACGGACAAGAGAATAAGATCATCACTCAGACTAAACTTGGATACAGCAGCCTCAGTGCTGAGGTTATTGGCTGAAGTTTTTTATCGTGGAGGTCTGTGCTCAACTGGGTAGTCATTGTGAGTGGGCAAAAAAGCCCTGGAAAAACCACTAAATAAAATCTACTTAAAGCTAGATTTCCCTAGTGGCTTTTTCAGCATTGATGCTTCAGCTGGCTAAATTTGCAGTACATTCAAAACTTCCAGAGTTGTGTCCCAGAGGTAACTGTGGCTTCACTTGAAATAGTTTATTGGTAAACTCTTTGGGGAGTGTGGAGACAAAGCAGCCACTGCGGCTTTAGACAAGAGAATAAATCTCTCCCTCTTTCCAGTGAGAGAAACTTCAAACTATCTTATCCCAACAAGTGTTCCCTTTGAAGTCAAAAGAAAAGGAGTACTTGTGGCACCTTAGAGACTAACAAATTTATTAGAGCATAAGCTGTAGCTCACAAAAGCTTATGCTCTAATAAATTTGTTAGTCTCTAAGGTGCCACAAGTACTCTTTTCTTTTTACGGATACAGACTAACACAGCTGCTACTCTGAAACCTTTGAAGTCACTGCTCCTTCAGGTACTAGCATAGAGATTACACATGAGGAAGAGGCCATTGCTGTTGGAAGACCCTGGGTGGGATTCCAAACCATCCAGTCCCAAAAGCTTCTCTTGTTTTGGGGTTTCTCAAGTCTGAACCACTCCCCCCTTTTATGAGGCTTGCTTCAAGATGGACCCTCAGAAAATGGATACTTGAGGCAATCAGGGAAGGATGCTCAATAGAAGTCACTGGTCTTAGGGACAAGTTCATGTTTTCCACAAAGTTAATTAAAATAAAACGCTATCAAAAGACCCTTCACAGCATCAGAAGACTAAGGATGCAATAATCCATCTCCTACACGTTGGAACAATAGAACCAGTTCCAGGGAGAAAGAGAGATTTTGGAAAGGGGGCAAGATTCTTTGTGATTCAAAGAGAAACAATGGCCTGCAACCTCTTTTATATCTCAGTTCTCTCAACAATTCCATAAGGAGATCAATATTCCAGGTGGAAATACTGAAATCCATCATTATGTCATTGTCTTCCCAAAGTTTTAGAATATGAAAATAATCCTCCTGGAGATACAATTGAGGCGAGTCACCCAGCGATACTTTAGTTTCCTGCTGCAATAGAAGCAGAGTTGTAACTTCTACACAGGAATTCACGAATGCCAATGTCATCCCCCCCTTCAAGTGAAAGGAATAAGTGTCTACCCTTGTCCGATGACCTTCTCATCATATTATGCAGGGTCCAGCAGCCATTGCCAAAAGCCTTCAGAAGCATGGCTTTGAGCAAACAAGTGGAAGTGCCAATTACAGTCCTCATAAAACTCTAGCATATAAGTTATTGTCACAGGCATTCTTTATTTCAGAAGAGAGATGGGAAAAGATAGTGTCTGATTTGTCCAACATTAGCACACATCTGCTGAGATTAAAATCTGACTCATCTCCTGGGCTAGTACGGCTCGCTTGTGGAGACCTGGCACAATTCTTGCTTTGCTTCCAGCCAGCAGTTGCAGCAAATGAGTATATAAAGATCTTGGTCCAGATCCAGGACTGGCATCTCTTGATGAATTCATTTTTTGTGTGTGATTAATTCTGTATTGATTTCCGTAAAGAACCAGACAATGCAAAGTACAAAAAGGTAAATGACCTGCAGCTTGTATATGTTTCAAATACCACATGCTTTATGGGATCTCCAGTAGAATTATGCAGAGTTAGGAGCTTGTCAAGGATGCAAGACCAGACAATACAAAACCAGGCAATACTACATAGACATAACATGTTAGGAGGAGAGCAACAGTAATAAAACAGGAGAAAACATACGTGAATAGGAAGAAGGGGTGGGGGAAGGAAAGAAGAGGAGGTAGGAAGAATGGAGGACTGGCTTTCTTCAAGCCATCTGAACATTTTTTATCCAAATATAGCTAGAGACTTGGTCCAAATTTCTTCAAATTCATGTAATTGCTTTCTAGGTAAATTCATTCTTATATTTAACAGCTACCTCCTGTTGGGTCCGGAGAAGCCGATCCTCAGTATCGGGGTGGCCAACCTGGGGCTCCGGAGCCACATGCGGCTCTTCAGAAGTTAATATGCGGCTCCTTGTATAGGCACCGACTCCGGGGCTGGAGCTACAGGCGCCAACTTTCCAATGTGCCGGAGGGTGCTCACTGTTCAACCCCTGGCTTTGCCACAGGCCCTGCCCCCACTCCACCTCTTTGCTCCCCCTCCCCTAAGCCTGCAGTGCCCTTGCTCCTCTTCCTCCCCATCCCGCCCCGGCCTCCTGCATGCCACGAAACAGCTGATCGGGAGGGAAGGGGAGGTGTTGATTGGCGGGGCTGCCGGTGGGTGGGAAGCGCTGGCAGCAGCGGGGAGCTGATGGGGGGGCATTGCTGACGTATTACTGTGGCTCTTTGGCAATGTACATTGGTAAATTCCCTTCTCAGGCTCAGTTTGGCCACCCCTGCTCAGTTTAGATATCAGATCCCATGTAGTGGGAACAGATCTGGACTCCTATATGACTTGAGGGAGAGTGTGGTCCAAGGAGGAGTCATGGAGTATAACCTGTCTCATGCTTTGGGCCATCAGACACTCCTCCATTTACAGCAGATGATTCTTCAGAAATCCAGTGTGTATATAACTGCTAAGAATGCAAAAAACCTTCAGCTCTCCTTAGAGAAGTAACCTTGTTCCTGTCCTGGGCAGAAGCTCTCTTTTCCTCAGGTTCAATGCCAAGAAGGAAAGTCAGGGTCAGCCAGCTCAGCAAGATACTCTCAGAACTGAGGGAATGCTGTCTCGATCAGCTCACCTTGTAGTGCATCCCAGGCCAGGTGAGCAGCTTGTTGAGGAACCTGTTTGCATCCAAGTTCAGTGGGAAAACCAAAAGAGGTGCTACAAGAGGAAGAGAGTAGTACTCAAAAGTAGAGGCCGTGGTCCTCTTATCTCAGATGTGTGCTGAAAGACCCTCCCTTATGCCTTCCCCCTTCAGCCACTGAAAGTAAAGATGGTAAAGAAGATTGTGATTATAACTACCTTCAGGTCTTGGTTCTCAAACCTGAGTTAGATGTAACTGCAACCTCCTCTCAAAACACACACACACACTCTCTCTCTCTCTCTCTCTCTTTCTTCAACAGGGACTTATCCTGAATCAAAATCCAATGCTACCTAACCCATCAACTAGGAAGGTGAGAAGATATACTTTCAGTCACTTGTTCTAAGAAACTAATAAATACTCTCCTGTTCTGAAGGAAATTCAGTAATTTTTTCTGTGTCCTTTGAGGTTTAGATGTTGGTTACAATGGACACATCAGAGCAAAGTCAGCTAAAACAAAGAACACTCTTCGTTTTACAAGATGACTTTACCAGGGGGCTCAAGACCAGCAATTTTTGGAAAGACAAGTCAAAGACTGCAGGCATATTGCACACTGTAAGAAACCCATGATAATCTCAGTGCAGTGACATAACACACATCGGAGGACCACTGCTCTTACCAGTCCTCTTGCAATGTGCAGATCCCTGCCATGATCTTGATCTGTGGGCTACAAGTCCTAATAAAGCCACCTCTCAGCTTCGTAGCTGGTAGGTCTCTTCCTTTTCTCGCTGAAAGTATCTTACCTCTTTGCCCAAGGGGATTTTGGAGCTTGCTGTCAATGAAAGTGCAGTTACACACTCTATCAAACATGGTACATCAGTGAACTAACCAGCTCCACATCCCCAAAGTTACTAAAGTCTGCCTCGCATAATAGGAAGTGGTATGTTGCCCTTCTGGTTGAATCCAAACATCCTAAGGAAGTAGAAATGCATATTAGATGTGAATAAAATAAATACAGCAAAGGTATTCAAAGCCTCAGGTACAACTCCTCTTGTGACTATGCAGTCTGTGAAAAGAGCAGCGGTTTTTGTAGGTGGAGAGATCACACGCATCATCTTCTGAGGAGGTTTGTCATTCTCAAACAGTTTCTCAGATAATGTAGAGTCAACATTCTCACCCCCGCTGGTGCAGTGTTTGGTAGAAGGATGTTACAGGACAGGATGCCCCTGTAGCCCTTAAGTTCCTTTTCAATTCTACATGTGTAAGCTGAATCCTTCCTCCCACCATAGGGCTGATTTACTGTTTTCTACATTTTACTGTGAAGGCTTTCTGACATGGAGGGGACAGAGAAAGGGAAAATTCTCCTACCTATGAATTTTCATTTGAGGACCCTCCATGTCAGTCAGTCTGATCCTCCCTCAGATGATTGTATTTTGCCCAGGGTTTTTTTCTGACTGTTGTTTGCTTGTTAAATAGTTTGAAAAGGAATAGGGTGTTCCTCCAGGATGTCATGTCCCGGCTCTGCTGCAAATGGTTTGAATTGAATAGCACTTGTAAATGTTTCTTACAGGTAGTATTTTTCAGCTTTGGCAATTGTTCTAAGCCCAGGGTCAGAGCAAAGATCTGGCCTGCCTCCAGTTGCTATGGAGAGAGGATATGACTTTGTGTAGTATCCAAAGGGTTAACTAGAGATTGCTGCATCCTGAAGCCAAGGAGGCTACATTATCCAGAAATCTTAAAAACGTTAATTGATTTTCTTGCTGGTAAAAGGTGCCAGATTGACAGCATGGGATACTTGCTCTCACTGTTTATCTGCAGAAAAGGAACAGCACTGGTAACAGCAGGGCCATCTTCCCCCATGCTGCATGTAGTGTATGTCAACCCTGAGGTGGAGGGACTATCTTGGATGAAATGGTAGTAGGGTTTCCATGCACATTAAATTAATGGCCTATGCTGAGACTACCAGCAGTAGGACCGTTTGTTGCCAATTTTGACAGGGGTTTATGTGATGTGAACACATGTCCACAAGTGACTGAAATGAGATCTGCCAAATCACATCATCTAAATTATGGAAGAGAGCTGTCAGATGATGGTGTCTTTCAGTCACTACCATCCTAGGCTGCATTTAACTCAGTTACATAGTAGTTAGCTGTCCAGTGTCCTTCTAAAATACCTGAGGAGGTGGATGGATCATACTCTGGATCCCAGTAGGAGTTCTGATTGCAGACATAGGGTGGTTAATAGCCCTGCATCTTTAAACCTGTGGTGTCAAGGTTACCCTGAGAATTCTAATTTTTTTTTAATCTTTAAGAGGAAAATAAAATCTGCCACCAGTATGGAGTGCAAAAAGCTCCTCTGTGTTGCTCAGATTGTCCCATTTGTGGCCTTTGGCTGCTAGCAAATTGCCAACATAACCCATCAGGAAATCCTGATTTTGGTTTCAAAAGTAGTCAGTGGCATCAAGGAGTGGGGCCCAAAGTTACAAAGGATTGTTTGTGGTATGTGGAGGAACTTACCTATTTATCCAGAAAAGATAACAAATACTATATGACTTGAAATTATGGACTTTTCACAATTCCACTTACAATCTTCTCTTGCAGCGTCCAGCCCATGGGTTCCAGGTTAACACAAAGCTAGAGGCTGTGGACAGGAGAAATCCCATGTTAATAAGAGTGGCAACAATAGCTGAGAAGGAGGACCATCGTATCAAGGTATGCCTTTCAAGGAAAGCACAGTGCCTTTCTGCCCAGGAATACCGATTTGAGGTGCAGAATGTGTGTAGATTGGCTCCTCCTTGTTATGGAAATGACAAAAGGCAGGAACACCCTACAGATAACTGATCTGGAAAGCAAAGCTGTCCAGTCTAGAAATGATGTTTTGCTTGTTTGTCCCATGTGAGTCATCGTGTTACTGCTTACTATTGTCAGGTACTAGTTTAATTTATTTTGGAATGACATTTGCAGAAATGGTTTTGCCTTCCCCTGAGCAATTTCTGCATGATCTGTGTGAATGAATGGAACATTGATATACTACTAATGAGAAGTTCATCGGCAACTTCTGAGCTCTCCTTAACAGGGAACTGGGAGGGGAAACCCATAGTCAAGGCGAGCCCAGGTTTATGTGGTGCTGGGAGGACTTCTCCTGTTGACATCACTACTGCCTCTCGGGGAGGTAGAGTACCTATGCCTCCTGTCGGCATAGGTAGTGTCTTCACTAAGGGCTTGGCTACACTTACATTTTATAGTGCTCTAACTTGCTGGCTCAGGGATGTGAAAAATCACCCCCTGAGCGCAGCAAGTCAGAGTGCTTTAAAGTGCTAGTGTAAACAGGCTCCGAGCGCTGGGAGCTAATCGCCTCGTGGACCTCTCTCGCACTTCAAAGCGCTGCCGCGGGAGTGCTCCCACAACAGCGCTTTGAAGGTTCCAGTGTAGCCGTGCCCTTAGCCTTATTGCAGCGCAGCTCCAATGGTACAGTTGTGCCGCTGCAACGCTGTCAGCGTAGACAAGCTCTGAGTACCTTTCCTAGACCTGGAGAAGAGCTCTCTGTAGCTTAAAAGCTCGTCTCTTTCACCAACAGAAGTTGGCCCCGTAATAGATATTACCTAACCCATCTTGTCTCTCTAATATCCTGAGCCCAACATGGCTACGCCAACACTGCGAACAAAAAGTTGTAGTTATTCAGTGCAAAAACTGTACTAACTCATTTTCTATAACCAGTTGTGCCACCCAGAGGCCAACATTTTTGGATTCCTAGAATGCAAACCAATTAAATAAGCAATTGAGCTTGCAAATATTAAGCCCAAAGATAAGATGTGACTAAATAGCCCCGTGTCCCGTGCTTTGTTGAGGGCCCTAAGATTTGACTGTCACCAGAATCTTTGTTCTTTGTAACTACAGATGTAGAGCTCAGGAAAACAGTAGTTACATTGACCAGGTCAGAGGGAGGATTGTGTGACATACAGCATGGAAAGTTGCCACTCCAAAGGAAATTTTTATGAAAAGTTGAGCAAGTTAAAACAGCCAGGGAAGAGGCTAAAATGAAAGCTGAGTCCTAACCTTAACTCTCTCCCTCACTGCTGGTGTGGTCTGTACTTGTTTGGCGTCCCTTTTAGATACATTTTGATGGTTGGGACCACAGCTATGATTTCTGGGTCGACGCAGACAGCTTTGACATTCACCCTGTGGGCTGGTGTGCAAAAACCGGACACACCCTGCAGCACCCATTAGGTGAGGTGGTTGATGTCATGCCATTACGTTACATTTTTCTTCTCTTGCCTAATCTTCAAGTGCAAAAAATATATTGTTTAACTATTTTCATTACTAGGTGCTGCTGATATGGTGGAAGTAGCAGGGCAGGGGTGTCCTACCCCCGGCTGCCAGGGTATTGGTCATGTCAGGGGACCCCGATATGGAACACATTATACGTACGTGCACTTGGGCTGTAAGGGATAATTTTGAAAGCTTGACACAAGCATTTTAGCTGCCTGACTCTTATTGTCCATGGGAACAGTACAACTATATCCCTTGCACTGCATGGGTCTTGTTATTCTGTAGATAATGTCATATCTTTGGTTGCAGCTCCCTCTTGTGTCTAAATGGACTGCTTGACTATCAGTTCAGCTTGCACTATTGGTATCAGAAACTAGATTGTATTTCAGTGGGACGAGGATTTCTACTACCTACTGCCATTAACGTTGTTCCTTTTTATAAAATAACATCCCTGAAAGCAACACACAAGATTTAAGGGAGAGGGAGCATGGTGTAATTGTTAGTGTTTTGCTCTGCTACTGACTTCCGGGGGAGCTTGGAGGAATCAAACTCTCTGTTGTCTTAATTTTCTCCCTCTGTAAAATGGAATCATACTTGCCTACCTCACGTAAGGGTTGCAAGGATTAGATACTTATTGTCTATAATAATAATACCTAGCTTTTATGTGGTGTAAAGTGCTCTAAAATTCTCAAATAGAATAGAGGTGCAAAATATTGCGTTAGAATTTCATATGAATTTCTGCATAGGCCGGGAGGTTAATGGAGAATAGCTATTGTTAAGGAGTCAGTGTTGTCTAGCAGATAGAGCCCAGCACTGGGAATCATGTGATCATGGTTTCTGATCTTGGCTCTGTCACTGGCACTCTATAGCTTAGTTTCTCTATCTCTAAAATTGGTCTAAGAATACCTAGATCCCAGAGAAGTTTTGAGCCTTAATTTATTAATATTTGTAAAACTATTCCCAACAGAGCAGTGGAGTGGGCATACACCATAGTGAAGAGGGACTGCCATTGGAGGGCTTACCCTCTACTTTCACTCATCATTTTTCTTGTTAGGAAATTCACTCTTTTGTACTTTAGACATTGCAGTTTCACTTTGCTTGTCAGATCAGCTCACCTTGATGCTCCCTTTGTCTCCTCCTCCCACAAGATATCCGGTGCCTGGGTTTGTGCTGCTCTGTGCCTGAAACACCCTCTCTTGACCCTGTGCACCATGCAGCTTTACTCTCCTCTTTCAAATCCTTCCTCAAAACTCTCCTTTAGTCTAGTTGTTCATCACTGACCTCTGCGTTGGGCCAGATTCTGCTCTCATTTACATTGGTGTCAGCCCATTGAAGTCACCTGTGCAACTCAGAGCAGAACCTCCTTGGCAGGTCCTCCTCGGCCGGTCCTCCTCTGGTCTACCTTTCCTCTTCCATGCCCCCTACCATACCCATACTGCCAGTTGTACATGTCTGGCATGCAGCTGCTAAACAGACTGTCTGCTCCTCAGGGGTCTTCTGCCCACATGCTTTCCCTTGCCCTATCCCCCAAATTGCTGCACTCTTCTGGGCTT
The DNA here is from genome assembly GCF_015237465.2 of Chelonia mydas. Taxonomy (NCBI): domain Eukaryota; kingdom Metazoa; phylum Chordata; order Testudines; family Cheloniidae; genus Chelonia; species Chelonia mydas. The sequence goes on along the minus strand of NC_051259.2, from coordinate 12,588,624 downwards.
GCTTGTGCGTGCATGCATCCCTGATTTGGGCAGGGTGGGCATGGAAGGGCTAGATGAGGTTGTCTTTGTTTTCAACACAGGTTAGTTGGCTGCCCGTATTCCGAAGTAAACCTCAACAGAGAAAGCTCATTACAGGATCGCCTCAGTGGGGAGAGGCCTTCACCCAGCAACAGTGTCCAGAAACCCAAGAGACCAGAGACTCCTGCCCCATTCATAGACCCACAGGAGGACTCTCCACAGTCCAGGTGAGGCTGGCTTTACTGTTGTTGACCAGAGCTCTGCTGATACCCAGGGTCTGCATTATCTCACAAGACTGAAAGATGGGCGTTAACAGGATAGCAGTTAAGCATTGGATTCATCTCTCCTCTTTATACCTGGGACAAAGAGCGGGAGCCACCAGACAGTGGTAGTTTTTCACCCCAGATGGGACTTGAACCCACAATCTCTGACTTAGAAATCCATTGCCTTATACATTCTGCCATTGGTGGAAGGCAGATGTATCAGCCCTAGAACATTAAAGGCCCTTTTCTCCATGAGCTGAAATGAAGTTACCTCAGGTCAATTAGGGACACCTGAGACCGATTAAGGGCTGCCTATGACCCTTTTCTGGTAAGAGAGTAAGGAGAGATGGGAGACAAGCTGCAACAATGAGAAAAGGCTTCTCCTGGATGGAAGGCTGCTCTCCTCCCTACAGAGGAAGCAACCCCCCTAATGACTGTTTGGGGAAGGGCTGGCAACCAGAGGCCAACATAACAAAGCAACACTCCCAAGAGGAGGCAGGGAGAGAGATTCCCTTTTTGTGTTATGAATTTGTTTCTTTTTGTTTGGCTGAAAAGCACTCCTGGGACCTACCCTGAGGCTCACCTTGTAAATACTGAAGAGTAAATACCGGAATGAGGAGTAAAAGCTGTCTGGAGCGAGACCATAGGCGCCGACTTTCCCTCTTTCACGTGGGTGCTCAATCCCTGCTCTGGCCCTGGCCCTGGCCCTGCTCCACCTTTCCGCACCCCGTCCCTGCCCCCATTCCAACCCCTTCCCCAAAGTCCCTGCTCCAATTTCCCCCCTTTCCTGCCAATATTCCAACTCCTTCCCCAAATCCCCGCCCTGGCCCCGCCACTTCCCCACCTCCTTCCCTGAGCATGCCATGTTCTTGCTCCTCCCCCCACTCCCGGAGTATGCTAATGCTGCCAAACAGCTGTTTGGCGGTGGCCAGGTGGGAAGTGCTGGGAGGTAGGTGGAGGAGCAGGGATGCGGCGTGCTCGGAGGGGGAGGAGGAGGAGGTGGGGTGGGGAGGGGAGCTTGGCTGCTGGTGGGTGCAGAGCACCCACTAATTTTTCCCCTTGGGTGCTCCAGCCCTGGAGCACCCATGGAGTTGGCGCCTATGAGCGGGACTGATTTACTCCAGGCCTCCACCACCAGAGGGGGGAATGCTGGGTTCTGCGAGGTGAAGCAGGTGTCTTGTCACAGTACCACTAACCCTTGTCTTGCACAACCCCAATATGGGACACTGTACTTATACACTGTTTACATGCTCTAAATAGGTTTTTTTCCTCCTTTATCCTGTTTCCCTGGTCAAATTCCAGTAAGGAAATTACAGTCTATTCTGTTGCCATAAATATTTCCCTTGTCCTTTCAACTGGATATAGGCTTTTTCTTTAGTTCTTGTCCTGAAACTCTCAAGCAGGGTTGCTGTGTGCTGTTAAACCACTGCAGCGTTCCACCCTGGAGGTGGCTGCATTTCAGGTGCAGGAGAAATGACTTCATAGCATCATGAAGTGCTTTGGGAGCCTTTATGATGGTGCTCTATGAATGCAGTTGCTGTGGGAGTTGAGTATCATTCAGGAAAATCTGTGTATCAACTCTGTGGCTGCAAGAGTCAACCGAAACATATTACTGGTTAGACTGGGAACTAAGGGGTTAATTGCCTAGGCCATGTCTACACTACACAGTTAAGTCAACCTGTGTTAGGTTGACTTACAGCTACTGCACTTACAGCCACTTACAGCTGACTTAGGGTATGTCTACACTACGAAATTAGGTCGAATTTATAGAAGTCGTTTTTTTAGAAATCTGTTTTATATATTCGAGTGTGTGTGTCCCCACAGAAAATGCTCTAAGTGCATTAAGTGCATTAACTCGGCGGAGTGCTTCCACAATACCGAGGCTAGAGTCGACTTCCGGAGCGTTGCACTGTGGGTAGCTATCCCACAGTTCCCGCAGTCTCCGCTTCCCATTGGAATTCTGGGTTGAGATCCCAATGCCTGATGGGGCTAAGTCCCGGATGACTGGAAAAAGGCTAATGTAGTGCCAATCTTTAAAAAAGGGAAGAAGGAGGATCCTGGGAACTACAGGCCAGTCAGCCTCACCTCAGTCCCTGGAAAAATCATGGAGCAGGTCCTCAAAGAATCAATCCTGAAGCACTTACACGAGAGGAAAGTGATCAGGAACAGTCAGCATGGATTCACCAAGGGAAGGTCATGCCTGACTAATCTAATCGCCTTTTATGATGAGATTACTGGTTCTGTGGATGAAGGGAAAGCAGTGGATGTATTGTTTCTTGACTTTAGCAAAGCTTTTGACACGGTCTCCCACAGTATTCTTGTCAGCAAGTTAAGGAAGTATGGGCTGGATGAATGCACTATAAGGTGGGTAGAAAGCTGGCTAGATTGTCGGGCTCAACGGGTAGTGATCAATGGCTCCATGTCTAGTTGGCAGCCGGTGTCAAGTGGAGTGCCCCAGGGGTCGGTCCTGGGGCCAGTTTTGTTCAATATCTTCATAAATGATCTGGAGGATGGTGTGGATTGCACTCTCAGCAAATTTGCGGATGATACTAAACTGGGAGGAGTGGTAGTTACGCTGGAGGGGAGGGATAGGATACAGAAGGACCTAGACAAATTGGAGGATTGGGCCAAAAGAAATCTGATGAGGGTCAATAAGGATAAGTGCAGGGTCCTGCACTTAGGATGGAAGAATCCAGTGCACCGCTACAGATTAGGGACCGAATGGCTAGGCAGCAGTTCTGCGGAAAAGGACCTAGGGGTGACAGTGGACGAGAAGCTGGATATGAGTCAGCAGTGTGCCCTTGTTGCCAAGAAGGCCAATGGCATTTTGGGATGTATAAGTAGGGGCATAGCGAGCAGATCCGAGGTATGTGATCGTTCCCCTCTATTCGACACTGGTGAGGCCTCATCTGGAGTACTGTGTCCAGTTTTGGGCCCCACACTACAAGAAGGATGTGGATAAATTGGAGAGAGTCCAGCGAAGGGCAACAAAAATGATTAGGGGTCTAGAGCACATGACTTATGAGGAGAGGCTGAGGGAACTGGGATTGTTTAGTCTGCAGAAGAGAAGAATGAGGGGGGATTTGATAGCTGCTTTCAACTACCTGAAAGGGGGTTCCAAAGAGGATGGCTCTAGACTGTTCTCAATGGTAGCAGATGACAGAACGAGGAGTAATGGTCTCAAGTTGCAATGGGGGAGGTTTAGATTGGATATTAGGAAAAACTTTTTCACTAAGAGGGTGGTGAAACACTGGAATGCGTTACCTAGGGAGGTGGTAGAATCTCCTTCCTTAGAGGTTTTTAAGGTCAGGCTTGACAAAGCCCTGGCTGGGATGATTTAACTGGGAATTGGTCCTGCTTCGAGCAGGGGGTTGGACTAGATGACCTTCTGGGGTCCCTTCCAACCCTGATATTCTATGATTCTATGATTCTATGAAATTTGACCCGGCAAGGCCGATTTAAGCGCTAATCCACTTGTCAGGGGTGGAGTAAGGAAATCGATTTTAAGAGCCCTTTAAGTCGAAATAAAGGGCTTCATCGTGTGGACGGGTGCATGTTTACATCGCTGCTAAATTTGACCTAAAGTCCTAGTGTAGACCAGGGCTTACTGTTGTTTTTCCTGTCCACACAGCCCTCCTTCTGTCAAGTACCACAGTGACTATACAGACACTACGTCACCCGAACTACGTCAACCTAAGCCTCATGCCTCTCGTCAAGGTGGATTTACTGGATCCGCTTAACGGGCGAGTTACAGCGGCAGGAGGAACATTGTAGTGTGTACACTTACATAGTTAGGTCAACTTGAGCTGTCGTACATCAATTTAACTTTGTACTGTAGACATGCCCTAGAGCCAGAAGTGCAGATCTCAGCAGTTTGCTTCAGTTGTGCTATTTATTGTGTGTGTGTGTGTGTGTGTGTGTGTGTGTGGTGGGAGGGGGTCTTTTTGACTAAATGTTAACATTCTGTCTGCTTTGCGTGGATATCAAAAATCCCTGGACATGTTTAGTAGGAAGAGGGTTTGCCTCCATTGCAATGTATTTGGCCAAATGTCTTTCTCTTCCAGCACTGTTCTGTGTCCCCAGTTGCCAGCCTCATAGAATCAGAGAATATCAGGGTTGGAAGGGACCTCAGGAGGTCATCTAGTCCAACCCCCTGCTCAAAGCAGGACCAATCCCCAATCAAATCATCCCAGCCAAGGCTTTGTCAAGCCTGACCTTAAAAACTTCCAAGGAAGGAGATTCTACCACCTCCCTAGGTAACGCATTCCAGTGTTTCACCACCCTCTTAGTGAAAAAGTTTTTCCTAATATCCAACCTAAACCTCCCCCACTGCAACTTGAGACCATTACTCCTTGTCCTGTCCTCTTCTACCACTGAGAATAGTCTAGAACCATCCTCTCTGGAACCACCTCTCAGGTAGTTGAAAGCAGCTATCAAATCCCCCCTCATTCTTCTCTTCCGCAGACTAAACAATCCCAGTTCCCTCAGCCTCTCCTCATAAGTCATGTGTTCCAGACCCCTAATCATTTTTGTTGCCCTTCGCTGGACTCTCTCCAATTTATCCACGTCCTTCTTGTAGTGTGGGGCCCAAAACTGGACACAGTACTCCAGATGAGGCCTCACCAATGTCGAATGGAGGGGAACGATCACGTCCCTCGATCTGCTCGCTATGCCCCTACTTATACATCCCAAAATGCCATTGGCCTTCTTGGCAACAAGGGCACACTGCTGACTCATATCCAGCTTCTCATCCACTGTAACCCCTAGGTCCTTTTCCGCAGAACTGCTGCCTAGCCATTCGGTCCCTAGTCTGTAGCTGTGCATTGGGTTCTTCCGTCCTAAGTGCAGGACCCTGCACTTATCCTTATTGAACCGCATCAGGTTTCTTTTGGCCCAATCCTCTAATTTGTCTAGGTCCCTCTGTATCCTATCCCTGCCCTCCAGCGTATCTACCACTCCTCCCAGTTTAGTATCATCCGCAAATTTGCTGAGAGTGCAATCCACACCATCCTCCAGATCATTTATGAAGATATTAAACAAAACCGGCCCCAGGACCGACCCCTGGGGCACTCCACTTGACACCGGCTGCCAACTAGACATGGAGCCATTGATCACTACCCGTTGAGCCCGACAATCTAGCCAACTTTCTACCCACCTTATAGTGCATTCATCCAGCCCATACTTCTTTAACTTGCTGACAAGAATACTGTGGGAGACCGTGTCAAAAGCTTTGCTAAAGTCAAGAAACAATACATCCACTGCTTTCCCTTCATCCACAGAACCAGTAATCTCATCATAGAAGGCTATTAGATTAGTCAGGCATGACCTACCCTTGGTGAATCCATGCTGACTGTTCCTGATCACTTTCCTCTCGTGTAAGTGCTTCAGGATTGATTCCTTGAGGACCTGCTCCATGATTTTTCCGGGGACTGAGGTGAAGCTGACTGGCCTGTAGTTCCCAGGATCCTCCTTCTTCCCTTTTTTAAAGATTGGCACTACATTAGCCTTTTTCCAGTCATCTGGGACTTCCCCCGTTCGCCACGAGTTTTCAAAGATAATGGCCAATGGCTCTGCAATCACATCCGCCAATTCCTTTAGCACTCTCGGATGCAACTCGTCCGGCCCCATAGACTTGTGCACGTCCAGCTTTTCTAAATAGTCCCTAACCACCTCTTTCTCCACAGAGGGCTGACCATCTACTCCCCATGTTGTGATGCCCAGCGCAGCAGTCTGGGAGCTGTCCTTGTTAGTGAAGACAGAGGCAAAAAAAGCATTGAGCACATTAGCTTTTTCCACATCCTCTGTCACTAGGTTGCCTCCCTCATTCAGTAAGGGGCCCACACTTTCCTTGGCTTTCTTCTTGTTGCCAACATACCTGAAGAAACCCTTCTTGTTACTCTTGACATCTCTTGCTAGCTGCAGCTCCAGGTGCGATTTGGCCCTCCTGATTTCATTCCTACATGCCCCAGCAATATTTTTATACTCTTCCCTGGTCATATGTCCAACCTTCCACTTCTTGTAAGCTTCTTTTTTATGTTTAAGATCCGCTAGGATTTCACCGTTAAGCCAAGCTGGTCGCCTGCCATATTTACTATTCTTTCGACTCATCGGGATGGTTTGTCCCTGTAACCTCAACAGGGATTCCTTGAAATACAGCCAGCTCTCCTGGACTCCTTTCCCCTTCATGTTAGTCCCCCAGGGGATCCTACCCATCCGCTCCCTGAGGGAGTCGAAGTCTGCTTTCCTGAAGTCCAGGGTCCGTATCCTGCTGCTTACCTTTCTTCGCTGCGTCAGGATCCTGAACTCAACCAACTCATGGTCACTGCCTCCCAGATTCCCGTCCACTTTTGCTTCCCCCACTAATTCTTCCCTGTTTGTGAGCAGCAGGTCAAGAAAAGCTCCCCCCCAGTTGGCTCGTCTAGCACTTGCACCAGGAAATTGTCCCCTACGCTTTCCAAAAACTTCCTGGATTGTCTATGCACCGCTGTATTGCTCTCCCAGCAAATATCAGGAAAATTAAAGTCACCCATGAGGACCAGGGCGTGCGATCTAGTAGCTTCTGCGAGTTGCCGGAAGAAAGCCTCATCCACCTCATCCCCCTGGTCCGGTGGTCTATAGCAGACTCCCACCACTACATCACTCTTGTTGCTCACATTTCTAAACTTAATCCATAGACACTCAGGTTTTTCTGCAGTTTCATACCGGAGCTCTGAGCAGTCATACTGCTCCCTTACATACAGTGCTACTCCCCCACCTTTTCTGCCCTGCCTGTCCTTCCTGAACAGTTTATAACCATCCATGACAGTACTCCAGTCATGTGAGTTATCCCACCAAGTCTCTGTTATTCCAGTGACATCATAACTCCTTGACATCACCAGGACCTCCAGTTCTCCCTGCTTGTTTCCAAGGCTTTGTGCATTTGTATACAAGCACTTGAGATAACCTGCTGATCGCCCCTCCTTCTCAGTATGAGGCAGGAGCCCGCCCCTCACAGACGTTCCTGCCTGTGTTTCCTCCTGGTATCCCGCTTTCCCACTTACCTCAGGGCTTTGGTCTCCTTCCTCCGGTGAACCTAGTTTAAAGCCCTCCTCACTAGGTTAGCCAGCCTGCTCGCAAAGATGCTCTTCCCTCTCTTCGTAAGATGGAGCCCATCTCTGCCCAGCACTCCTCCTTCATGGAACACCATCCCATGGTCAAAGAATCCAAAGCCTTCTCTCCGACACCACCTGCGTAGCCATTCGTTGACTTCCACGATCCGACGGTCCCTGCCCCGTCCTTTTCCTTCCATGGGGAGGATGGACGAGAACACCACTTGCGCCTCAAACTCCTTTATCCTTCTTCCCAGAGCCACGTAGTCCGCAGTGATCCGCTCAAGGTCATTCTTGGCAGTATCATTGGTGCCCACGTGGAGAAGCAGGAAGGGGTAGCGATCCGAGGGCTTGATGAGTCTTGGCAGTCTCTCCGTCACATCACGAATCTTAGCCCCTGGCAAGCAGCAGACTTCTCGGTTTTCCCGGTCAGGGCGGCAGATAGATGACTCAGTCCCCCGGAGGAGAGTGTCCCCGACCACCACCACCCGCCTCCTTCTCTTGGGAGTGGTGGTCGTGGAACCCCCCATCTCAGGACAGTGCATCACATGCCTTCCAACCAGCGGAGTCTCCTTCTGCTCCCTTCCCTCAGACGTATCATCTGGTCCACTCTCCGCATTAGTACCTGTGGAGAGAACATGAAAGCGGTTAGTTACCTGTGTCTGCGTTGCTGAAACCCGGACATCCCTCCTTCTTCTTCTGGAGGTCACATGTTGCCAAGCCTCTTCACTGGCCTCTTGGCTCCGCTGTGCAACCTGCTCTAAATTTTTAGAGCTTTGTGCCCGTAGAAGCATATCCTGACTTTTGTTCAGGAAATCCTCAGTTTCTCGTATGCAACGCAGGGTCGTTATCTGTTGCTCCAGACCTTCAATCTTCTCTTCCAATATGGAGACCAAGCTGGCTGTGTTTCAGTGGGTGCTGTATGTAGAAAGATTGTACAGAGTTGTGGGACCCTTGTGGGAAAACAGGCAGTACAGAAATGTAATATACTCTTGTTTTAAACAATTCATTTCCTGCTCGTGGGAGGTTTGAGTTTCCTAGTGCAAATCTTACAGTGCCCCACTGCTTCTCCCTTGTCTTGCACATCTGCTGCAACTCAGTTTATGCACCAAACTTAGCCGTGAAAACTCATTTAAATATTATCCAAAGGTATCAAGGTTTAAAGCTCTTGATGCACCAGAACTAATGCTTCCATGGTCCCTTACTGCTGCTGAGATCAGAGCCTGGGCTAGCGAGGGATGATTTGTCTCACATCATCTCTCTGCGTCAGTGTTAAGAAAAGTGCTGTGTATCACTAACCAGTGGGTGGGAGTGGAAAGTTTGAACCATGAGGTGGTGCTTAGAAGTTATTGTCGCGTACAAGTCAAACAATATCCAGCATTCCTGGAGGAGTGGAATGTATGAGTTAATTAGGTTCAATTATTGTCTCTCTAGAAAATCTTCCATGCAAGATAGTGAAAGATCGGGTCGAAGCAGCGTCCACAGTCTGTCAGAGCAGTCTGAAAACAGTCAAGAGAAGGATTTGATGGAAGAGGAATCATCTGCAGATACCATCGCCAGACCAAAAAAGTAAGTGAGACTTTGCAGCATGTTTCAGTGCGCTAGTGGGTAAGTTTCCCACAACAGCAGCTATACTTGAAATGGGAAAGGGAAGCAGTGGCTCTGTGGAGCAGTCAGTTTGTCCAGAGGTTTGCAGTTGTATAATGAGATAGTGAGGTCCAATTTAAATTTCCCCACATTTGGGAGAGGATTTCTTTCTTTTGTCTGCCATGGACCCAAATCTGCATCTCCTCCTGTGAATTTAGCAGCATGGCACTTACCCATGAGAGATGTCTGGTGATGGGTGGAGGGAGAAATAGGGGATGTGAGTGCCAGTTCTAAGGAGGAAAGTTCTTGGTTCTTGTAAAAAATCCCATTAACACTCATTGCAGAAAAACAATTTGTCTCTATTGTTTGTTTTGTTACCTTTACATAACTGATTTATGCTTTCAGGGTTGGGTGCTCGCATGCCTATAGAAAGCTCCAGCTAGTGAAACAGGAATACGAAGGGAAAGGTTGGTTGATTTTGTGTGTGTGTTTTAGGTAAAGAAACCATCAAACCATTTGGTACTTCACAGCTTTTGAATCTGTAGTACTTCACTCTGGTGAATGCTGCATTTTAGCTGCAGGCAATTATCTCAAGTGTGTGCTACAGTCCTAGTCATCCCCTCCCCACACAAATGTATTAAAGCAAATGTTAAGGGCTCTTGGAGGTATCAGATTTAATGCACTAGAGTTACGCCCTTCTTCACAGCTACTGCCCAGGAAGCAGGAAGGCAAGTTAGCCTGACCTCTGACACTGTCCCACTGATGGACCCTCATCCCTTTTATGGAGAAACTCGTTTCTAAGGGGGAGCGGGGGTTCATTCCCCATTCACTCCTTGACCTGTCTGCTGAGATGGCTTTTTGGTAAACATGTGTCCACTGGAAGCTGGACTAAGAGTCACTGTCTGCTTTCCCATGGATCCCATCAGACAGTCATCACATGGTAGCAGTTTTGAATCACTCCTGCTGATTTTTTTTTAAGGCTTTTAAAATTGTTCTAGTTTTCAGAAAATAAGAGAGGCCACAACAGAGCAAGGGAGAGAATATGGAGTTTTTCCTCTGGCAAGTGGTGGGTCACTTTTTAAAGAAAAAGTTCTTACTGGTTGTACTTCCGCAAACTACATGTTTAACTTACAGATCTACTATAAAAAATGAGTTCAGATAACCACGCAGACCTGGCTTTTAGCTGGATTTAACACTGTAATAAGGTCCCAGTAAACAATAGCTAAACAGGCAGATGCCTTACTTTTTCTTCTCTTTACCTGGTGGTCAGTCGTATGTACCCCTGCCAGCCAGAAGCAGCTCTGGCCTTCTAGAGAACATCCATCTGCTCCAGCTAGGCTCAGCTTAGACAGAATCATAGACAACAGAGATGGAAAGCGCTATTAAGTTATTTACTGTCATGCATTAACCTACCAGTGCCTGATAATATCTTATTCAGGGCTTTGTCCTGTCTGACTTTAAAACAGTGCGGCTGCCACAATCACTAGGCAAACTGAACCTGCAGCCCCTCCTGGTCTTGTGTAGTGCATCTTTTCTTGGGCCTCCAACCATCACTTGGCTGCAGGTGGATTCATACAATTCTCTCACTCTCAGAGTAGGCCCTGGATTGCAATGCCCTGTGTATTAACAATGATTATCTCATTATGCCTTAAGCTCAGACCCTGCCATTCTGTTCCCTCAGGGAGCAATAACACTGGTTAATACAGTGATCACACAGCCTCTTTAAAGCAAAGTACTGTTTATTTAGAACAAAAGCTTTTCAGACTGTATGCAAGTCTGACTGACACCTTATCTAACCATTTTCCTCATGGCATGGGGACCCAGGTAGGACCAACTCCCCTTGGGGCTCTTCCACAGAGCCTCTCTCTCTCTCCCCCTCTCTCTCTGTCAGCTTGGCTCCCTGTCTGAGCTCCCTCCCTCTTCTCCTACTGAAAAGGTTTTTTTTTTAAACTGTTTAGTGTTCTTTTGATCTCCACCCTCCTAGCTTTGGCCAAAACGAGGCTTGCTGTGTGTTAGAGACAGATTACGAGGTCCTTGAAGCTGATAGCTTGCCCATTGTCTTCCGAGTGTGCTTGAGGCTGCTTATCAAGATCTGTGTTGTGGCTTTCTTTTTGCTCTTTCTACAGCCTGCTATTAAGGGTTGTGTCCAGCGGCAGGAGAGAGCTCTCCTGCTGGCATATTTAAACCACCCCCAATATGTCAGCAGGAGAGCCTCTCCCACCGACATAGTGCTGTCCTCACCAGCACTTTTGCCAGTGAAACTTATGTCAGTCGGGTGTGTGTGTTGTTTCACACACCTGACCAACAAAATTTTACCAACAAAAGTGGTAGTGTAGACAAAGCCTTAGTCAGATCAGTACATTCACACAGGACAGTCTGATCACATGTCAGTTATATCTCATTGACCAAGTCACTTACAATGACAGGTTTCAGAGTAACAGCCGTGTTAGTCTGTATTCGCAAAAAGAAAAGGAGTACTTGTGGCACCTTAGAGACTAACCAATTTATTTGAGCATGAGCTTTCGTGAGCTACAGCTCACTTCATCGGATGCATCCGATGAAGTGAGCTGTAGCTCACGAAAGCTCATGCTCAAATAAATTGGTTAGTCTCTAAGGTGCCACAAGTACTCCTTTTCTTTTCACTTACAATGTTCATTCCATTATTATGTATCCGTATTCATAGATTAACAGCTTCTCATCCGGCAGAGGGGCTTCTGCCACTTCCTCTTTAAATGTGAAATAACCTCCCTACACCACAGTTAGGAATTTTTCCCACAATGTTCACTTAAAACACAGAAATCTTAATTCTGATTATTCCTAGTTATTACCCCCATCCCTCAGTGGTATTTATAACACCTCACATACACATGCAGACTTTTTAGCAGACACACGCACACACATTTACCTTACCCTCCCCTGCTCCAAAGATAAAGGAAAGGTATTGTATGAAGGATTAACACTGGGGCAAAACCACCCAAATTAGAGGAATGAAGGGGACTGAAGGAGAGAATAGACAAGGGAACCAAACATGCCACATGAAATAACAATGATGGAACAACACTGTAAGAAATAGTGACCAAACAGGAAAATGATGTCAGTAAAATAAAGTATTGTGAATATATCCGAGGAATTTCCATACCCTCCCTTGTAAATCTTTTACAAGCACTTGAGTGCTTGAGCGTTTTAAACTCTGAATAAGTAATTTTCTGCTTTTTAAAATATATATATATATAGCTTGACATATGACATGTATCTTACAGTTCTGGAAGTTAGAGATGGCGGGGGCAGAAGGGGTAAACCTACTGGTGCTCCCCCTGGTGGATTTCTCCCTAAATCTAGCCTCTGCTTTGCCCTGTCTAGTTTTAAAATAATCCAAAATATAGTGCTTTCACTATGTCTCTTTTTGGAAGTTATCCCACAGTCCCTTGAGGGAAGGGTAGTTGTGACTATTTATAGTTCTCCCCTCCACACCCCAAAAAGGACATAAACCAGCTCCTGTTTTATATTTTGGGATGGTTGCTTCCTGTAGAATATTCTATCTTGTGGGGTATTTTTTTTTCTTTCAGTATTTTCTCATATATGGAGAGAGATTCTCATCACTGCCTGACCTGACTTTGTTTTTGTCTCTTTCCCCTTTTGATTTCTGTATCTAATAATGAAGAGTGCATTGACTCTCTGCTGGACTAAGGTCTACTTCTTGTGCTGCTTTCCCATGGTCTGATGAGGATACTGCAGGTCTTTGAAACTTGCATTTTCTTCTTTGCAACTTTGTTTTTTTTTCCATTGGAGCTTTTCTTCTGGTGCTCCATCTTTTAGTGATTTTATTTTCTTTCTTCCGACTCCCCCAGTGGATTTCATAGAATCGCGGAAATGTAGGACTGAAAGGGTCCTCAAGAGGTCATCTAGTCCAGTGGTTCAGGGTCTGGGGCCCCCTGTGGAGCCCCGAGTAGGTTTCAGGGGGTCCTCCAAGCAGGGCTGGCATTAGACTTGCTGGAGCCCAGGACAGAAAGTCGAAGCTGCACTGTGCGGTGCTGAAGCCTGGGCCCTGAGCCCCGCCACCCAGGGCTGAAGCTGAAGCCTGAGCAACACAGCTTTGTGGGGCTCCCTGTGGCCCTGCATGCTACCCCCTATTGTCAGCCCTGGCTTTTAGATGCCGAAAAACTGTGGTTGTGGCACAGGTGGGCTGTGGTATTTTTATAGCATGTTGTGGAGGGCTGGGGGGGGGGAAAAGGTTGAGAACCACTGATCTACTCCATCCCCCCACAGTGAGGCCAGATTAAATATATTAGACCAGTGTTTCCCAAACTTGGGACGCCCTTGTTCAGTGAAAGCCCCTGGCGGGCCGGGCCAGTTTGTTTACCTGCCGCGTCCACAGGTTCGGCCGATCGAGGCTCCCACTGGCCGTGGTTTGCTGCTGCAGGCCAATGGGGGCTGCGGGAAGCGGCACAGGCCAAGGGACGTACCGGCCACCGCTTCCCGCAGCCCCCGTTGGCCGGGCATAGCAAACCGCAGCCAGTGGGAGCTGCGATTGGCTGAACCTGCGGACGCAACAGGTAAACAAACTGCCCCGGCCTGCCAGGGTCTTTCCCTGCACAAGCGGCGTCCCAACTTTGGGGAACACTGTCCTAGAGTAACCCTAGTTGGTGTTTGTCTAACCTGTTCTTGTAATCCTCCAAGGAGGGGGGATTCCTCAAACTCCCTGGTAACCTGCAGCTACAGCCTTGCTCTGAGATGTACTTGAGCCGCTAGCCTGTGCTGCTGCTGGTTAGGGTGACCAGATGTTCCGATTTTGGGGGCTTTTTCTTCTATAGGCTCCTACTACCCCCCCCTCACCCCGTTCCAATTTTTCACACTTGCTGTCTGGTCACCCTACTGCTGGTGCTGCCCAGCTTCATTGCTATTGTTATTGGAGCTAGCTAGATCAAAGCTCGCTTGGGTATGCCTCCCTCTGACTGCAGTGTAGACATACCCTCAGTCTGTTTTCTACAGGAACATCACCAACCACCACCACAATGAGCACCAATTGGTAATCTCAGTAGAAAGTCCAATACTGTAACTAAATGGCCCATGGACTCTGCAGTTCCTTCTCACCCCTATGGGTGGCCCTCCAGAATAAGGGTGAGGCACATTGCCAGGCAATGTGGGGCAAGCTGCACCTCTTCTGTGGATAAAGTCTGCAGAACTTTAATCACAAGAGCCGTCCCAGCACTTTTCAGCGGCCATGGAGGGATGACAAGGGAGGAAGCTGTATCTTTGCTATACGCTTTTATTTTTTTGCCAGTAAAGTAGCAAAGCATAATTCTTTGTTGCCACATGGTGGCACCATTAACCTTGACCATAATCTTACATGAAGTATTCCAAGGTTTAGAAATGCTTCCCTTTTGTATTGGTGGGGGGAGGAGAGGGGACAATAAACATTAACCATTATAACCCAGAGGAACATGTTCTGTGTTGTTCCATCCTTTGCGTCAGTTCCCATTGTATAACCAGACAAATCCCTTTAGGACCATGACTCTGCACTTATCAAGTGAGCTCATTTGGTTGGGGGAGAGGTGGGAGAGTGATTTTTTTTTTTTTTTTTTAAGCCTCACTCTCGTTTGACAAATGGAGAGAAATATTGGTGTCTGAAGCATTACTGGCTTTGGAGTCTCTTGTGGGGGAGGGAGTTGGTCCAGGCCATCATCTGGCATGCGTCTCACTGTTAGCAAGCCGGTTACGGGCTGTGAACTGGAATTGTGCCATTTATTTCCAGCCAAAGATGCTGTTACCAGAACTCCTCCACCTTGTCAATAAAACGCTGCAAACATCGTCTGTGTTAGCAGCAGGACGTCATTTTGCCTAGAAACAGCTAACGATCACGTCGCCAGCCTGGCAGCCTTGCTTTTGGTTTTTTCCTTCCCCTCTGTGGGGGCATGCTCAGAGTGCAGTGTGCCATAGAATAGCAGTCTGCGCTCCTGCCCCACCTTTCTCCCCTTTCAAAGTATTACCACCCACCCACCCACACACTTTTTTTTTTTTTTTTTTTTTTGGTATTGCTTCAAATTGAGGACTGACTACTGACTCTGACTCCTCTTGTTTCTGTTTCCAGACACAGAATTTGCTCTGCAGCAGGCCCTCCATCAGTCTGTCTTCATGCCCTCCCTGTCCTCCAGCCCGACCCACCGCCTCCATCTCTGCTGGGAGCAGCACTGCAGGCTGCTGCCGGAGGTTTCGGGCCTCACTGCCAGGAGCGTGGCCAAATGGACCGTGGAAGAGGTGAGTGCTGTGCATCTGCCTTTTCTGCTTGTTCTGCTTGATGGAATCTCGGGTCACTCCTTTTTTCTCTAGTGCTGATAGGAAGACATCTTTTTTCCTCCCCTATATAGGCAGTGGTTTATCTGTTTACTTTGCAGTGATGGCTCATGCAGGGAAATAAGTGGCTCAGCCAAAAGTTTTTACTTTGAGTCCCTGAAAAAATTTTGTATTAACCCCCTACTGTCAAACCATGTGGTGTTTCCCTGATTATGGATCTTTTTCCAGCCACTTATTCCTGACCCTTTTCGTTCTCAGGCCTGAAACAAAATGCTGACAGTAGACGCTGGCTTCCTCCGGTCTTTTCCTCCCCTGACTCTGCTGCTGACTCACTTTACATTGCAGATAATCGTAAAATTGTGCTGTGCATGCTTAGATTCCTTCTTCTTTCCTCTCCCTGCCTGTCTCACATGCAGAACCAAACCAGCCACAGTATGACATGATTTCTGAGAGGCAGTAGTTGTGCGGTCAAAGATACATTTTTGCAGACCTAGCTTACGAGATGCAGTACTTGTAAATAAGATGTGTCCCCTGCAGTTAGGTGGTCTCTGATAGAGCATGTCGCTGCTGTGTGCTGAGTAGCTCTCTTTGCTTGGATGCCTGGGGCATTGGTTAGAATTGCACCACCAGCTTTGAAGTGTCAGAGACTTGACTCCTGGAGCGTGATGGCTGGCCCGCTCATGCAGGAGGAAATCCCTGGTAATGTGGGTTGTGAGGTGAAAAAGTCTTGCAAAGAAAAAATAAAGTTTGTGACCTTTTTAGCTTCTTTATGATCCATAGAGAGGCTTCATAGATTTTCAAACAAGTGTTTTTTCCGTCCTGCCTTTTACACTATGAAAATCAGATCTCAACTTGTCTCTTTATGCTGGAGGATTCGTCAGAAGACTGGAGACTAGAGAAATTATGACATCACAAGAGACTGTAACCTAAGCAGTTATGACAGGGTGGGTTACTTAGTCTGATTGTTTAAAACTCAGGCTCTCTTTTGGTTTCGTGAAAACTTGTTTGAATTCAATTCTCAACCAACTTTCAAGAGAAAAATCTCTCTGTAGAAGATTCACCATCCCTGTGTCCTGCTTTTCAGAGCTGAGAAAGCTTCTACTTCAGTTTTCCAGTAGATCATCCAGCAAAACCAGGGAGGGCAAGAATTGTTACACCTGATACTGCTGATTTAAAAAGAACAAGTGGAATGTTATTTTTCTTTTGGACAAAATGTTGAGGTTTCTTTCATAAAAGAGCAGAGTGGGGTACAAGCCAAAAAATGTGTCCTTGGTGAGGCAGGGGCAGTACAGATGCTGAGCACTGAACATCAGAATACACTAAACTATGCTTGTCTGTGCTACAGTCTTTGCTACATGTTATGACAGTGACCACCAGGGATTTTGAGGAGGAGTTCAATTATAGCAACACCAGAGAATTTCTAAGGGCTATTGTATTCGTTTTGATAGAATATATGGGCCCAAAGAGTTAAAGGTGTTGACATAACCCAATCACTGTCCAATCTTAAATGGTGTTCAGCCTGCTTCTTACTCTGGCAAACACTATAAAATTCATGCCAAAGGTTAGACATTTATTGATTGAACCACACAAAAGGAAAAGAATCAAAACGAGGTAAAGAGCACTGAATCAGAAATTGATTATTTATGCAAAAGAAACTTAATCAAAACCTCTCAAAGTCCTTTTTGGAGATAGTGAATATTGGTTAGTCTTTTATTCAGTTAAACAGTCCTTCTTGGTGAGGAAATAAAGTTAGTTCTGCTGTTTAATTCTGAATTGGGAATGATAGTTGCTTTCCTTCTTAAGACAAAACAGACAGACACAGAAGGGAGAGAAGAGAGAGGATAGTGAAGATGGGGGAAATGCAGCTTTTGTTGACCTCAGGATACAGGGCGCCTGGTCAGTCACAGACAGATACTTTGGGCTAGAAGGTTGGTCATAACAGCTGTTGTTCTGGACCCTGGCTCAGCATGCCAGTCAGGACCAAAGTCTGGTTGGTCTGGTCTGGTCAGGTCCCTCTCCTTCACTGGCCCTTCTCAGGCTGAGCAGAGCTGGATGGGCTGGCTCATCTCACCATGTGGGTTCGGTGCAGTACAGTTCATTTCAGGATCAGGTGAAAAGCTTAGAGGGAGAGCGAGGCGGGCAGAAAGGGAGCACATGAGGGAGGGGAAAATATGTCAGGATGTCACATGTATCAGGCTGGGATCCTCGCTGGTGCAGTAATGATGAACAGGCCTCCCCACTGAAGTATCGAGGTCTAGAGTCCCGGCAACAATCCTTCTGCTGCAACGGCACCGATAGTAAAAAATGTTTTGCTTTTGGTTCCCCCCACCCCAAAAAGTCTTTAACAGCTCCAAAAAAATAGTGGGTGGAATAATCCATCCTCTCATTATTGTGTCCACCAATTAGCCTAATTTCTGACACTCAAATTTTGGTTAATTGATTTCTGCTCCTCTTAACACAGTCCTTGGAGTGGTGTCAGCGGATCCTTTCTGTTTAAATGAAGGCCGTCTGTCTGCCGCCTTCTCGCAGCTTTGCCTAAACAGTTTTATATAACATATCATTGTGGCACTTCATGAACATTTACCCACTTTCCACCAGTTAGGCTAACAATTAAAATAGGCCTACTAGGCCTCAGTTGTTACAACAGGGCATATCAGATTTTGTCCTAAATATCAGTAAAAGGATCCAATCTTGCAGAATTCCCATGGAGTCAATGAGATGTCCATGAAAGAAGCACATGGAGAACCAGGATGTACAAAGGCCTGTGAAGAAGGTAAAGACAGCAGGACTTCCTAGGTTTTACTGGACACGAACTAGAGCTTGTCCTTAAAAGCTGGACTCGTAACATCTTCCTGCCAGGCAGTCGTTGGTCAGTGATTAGTGCCAGGTGCCTCTGAACTCTGAAAATTCTCCTTTAGTCTGAAACTAAAGATCTGTTTAATTTACAAAACCCACATTAAAGAAAAATAATTTATTTTAATCTCTAAGGTTTGAGAGCAGCTGAAATGAATGACCAGCAGTAATCTGAGACACCCAAGTAGAGGCTTGCCGTCAATAATACTGACCAGTCAAAAAGAGCTGTCATTTGAATGAGGGCTTGTAATTTATTGAAAGCTTCCTGTCATGTTTTCAAAGTGGAGTTAGATGGTAGGGTTGGGAGGGTCGAGTCCCAGGGATC
Source organism: Chelonia mydas (assembly GCF_015237465.2). Classification (NCBI taxonomy): domain Eukaryota; kingdom Metazoa; phylum Chordata; order Testudines; family Cheloniidae; genus Chelonia; species Chelonia mydas. The sequence goes on along the minus strand of NC_051259.2, from coordinate 12,570,199 downwards.
TATTAATATGTGACAGAGCTTGAATTGCTCATTAGTTAATCCTGCGTGAGATGTTAATACAGAAGGCTGTGGGAGATTGTCCTTGTGCAAGCTGCATGTGGATTATAAAGCTCTTGTTAATACTAGCTCCTATTTGCATATTTTCACATGGCCTTGTCAATCCTACTTTGATATGTTATTACAGGGAGGCCCCATACTGGCTTAGATTCCAGCATCCCACTACCTTCAAAATTGTTACTAGGTATAATAATAGAGATCTATGCTAGAAGGAGTATCCATCAGAGGAAAGGGGTAGTTAATGATGCCAGAATTATGGAGACTTCAGTATCCTAGCTCAAATCTAAGACCTCACTGCAACCCTTATGGAAGAAGCCCTATAGAATTTCATGATATTGAGGATGTGTGATGTTCCCCTGGTGTTATCTGGACCGCTGATCTGCTAGGCCACACCAATTCTCGACTCTGGGAGCCAGCCTTACCTTGCTCTGCTGTGAGAACCCCCACTCCTGGGCTGTTCACGCACAGCCTCAGGCATGTAAGCTGCTCCCACCTACGTGAGTGGGCACTTTTGGCCAGCTGCTGCTTGGATTGTGCAACCGAATGATGCTAGCTAATATCTCCCGTCCCAGACACAACCCTAGGAACCTCCATCTTGCAGTGTCCAGTTATGCCTGCTGGACACTGCAAGCCTATATGAGTTTGTCAATTTAACAAAGAAACTGATATGCACCAGGCTTGTTATCCCAAGGGGAGTCTCTGTTACACTTCAAAGCAAACATACTGCTTCAGTTAGAATAAACAAATTTATTAACTACAAATATCGATTTTAAGTGATTATAAGTCAAAGCACAAGTCAGATTTGGTCAAATGAAATAAAAGCAAAATGCGTTCTAAGCTGATCTTAACACTTTCAGTGCCCTTACAAACTTAGATGCTTCTCATCACAGGCTGACTGGTAGCTCTTCAGCCAGGCTCTCCCCTTTGATCAGCACTTCAGTCGGTTGGTGGTGATGTCTGTAGATGGAAATGGAAGAGAGAGGAAGAGCATGGCAAACATCTCTCCCTTTTATCATGTTCTTTATTCCCTCTTGGCTTTGCCCCACCCACCCCCCTTCAGAGTCAGGTGAACATTACCTTGTTGTAGTCCCAAACTGGCCAAGGGCTTGTCTACACTGGCAAGTTTTGTCACCAAAAACTGCCTTTTCATGACAAAACAGCAAGAACGTACACGCTACAATGGGACTTTTGTCGCAACAAAATACTTCCACCCCTACAAGAGACTTTTGTCTTTTCCCCTCCCTTTATTGACAAAGAGCCAGGGTAGACACTGCGGATTGTTTTGTCGACAGAACTGGCTTCTGCCAGTATCCCACAATGCCTGCCCTGATTGCTCTGCTCAGTGTTTTGATCTCTGCTGCCCTGCAGGCATGCATCCTCCCCTTTCAAAGCCCCGGGAAGTATCTGTGTGCTGCTCCGTTTGGGGAACAAACAAAGAGCGAATCATTGGACTGCTCCTGTTCTGCCCTGCACTAGGAACACAGCAGCAGGCAGACTGCTGCTGCGGGGGGAGGGGGACAGACTGCTGTGCTGCTTTGCCATTCCTCAGCACCGAGAGCTCACAGAGCTACTCACGAAGCTGCTCTCGGCAGCTGACGGGGCTGTGGGAGAACTCGGAGAGAATCCCAAGATGCGCAGCGACCAGCTCTGCCTTCCCACAACACGCACTGTGGGATACATACCCGTAGTGCATTGCTCACCCTGTCAATGATGGTGTCCCCAATGTGGACATGATCTGTCAACAGAAGGAGCAAGTGTGAACACCCTTTGGCGATTTTTGTTTTGTCGACTTATAGGTGTCGACATAAGTTTTGTCAACAAAACTTGGTAGTGTAGACAAGCCCCAAGGGAAGGGGGGGTGACTCACTCAAGAGTCCAGCAGATCCTTTGTTGCTGCCTAGGCCAGTGTCCTTTGTTCCTTTGAGGCTGGGCTGGGTTTGTCCCATACATGCCCTGATGAGGTACGAACTGCCCCTCTCTTCCTGGAGAGTTTTGCCTGGGCTTGTTTTATACCATGAGGGGACATTTTCAGCCTCATAACTATATACGTAAAATTACAACCTGTAACATTACTATAACAACAATGCTCAGTGCATCATGAGCCTTCCAAAGACACCCGACATGACAAACTTTGCATTGGATACCACACAATCATTTTATAAGGGTGAACATGGGGGTGCAGGGTGTTCCCCCAAGGTACAGAGCGTCACAGGATGTTCTCTAGAAATTGCTCTAAAACCTATGGATCAGATCTCCTGTTTCTTTCCCCAGCATGCAGAGCCACAGGTGGGGACTTTTCCCATGGGCATCTCTCATGTCCTCGCAGAGATCACCTCAGAGCATGTGGGGGGCTTTGTGGCTTTCCCTGTGGGAAGGGCAGGTTGGGGTTTACCATCCCACAGGAAAAGCCCTAGAGCCCACCCACAAATCTGATGATCCCTGGAGATCTGCAGGAGGCCAGAGGTATCCATGCACAAGTCCTGTATCTCCGAACCAACTCTGGTGGCTAACAGCCCCCACTGGGTCCCTGGCACTGTAACTTCCCCCAGTCTCATTCTTGGCCATGCATCATTGCTTCCCTTGGCCTTCCCTGATTCTATTCCCAGGCAGCCCCCAACAGTTCAGAGTACCCTCTGCTGGGCCAGAGGAGTGGGGAGGCTGTTGGCATGAAGCACCTGAGCCCTTCTTCCTCATGGAGGTGGAGAGCTATGTGAGGAGGACCCCCCTCCATATGTGGATGGAGTGGGAATGCATAATCAGGCATAGGATCTTAGACAATGAGAGCCTTTGAACCTCCTATTACTGTATTCTAATCTAGCAGGACTCACAGCATGCCCTTTCATGGCATGGTGTCGCTCTGCAGACACCCTGCCCTCAGTTCCCTCCTGGTTCTCCCAAATAACGCTTCACAGCCCAGAGTATAAAGTAACATTCCCTCTCTTAGGGTCTAAATTGTTGTTTTATAGTATACTGTACATTCCTCTTTGGCCCAGTCTTTCTCCTGGTGCCTTCCCATTCAATTTGTTCCAGCTCCATCCCCCCGCAATTCCATCCGACTGCAGCCTCTCTGCAGAGTCGTTTCCACAGTTCTCCTCCTGCTCTGGTGCCTGGATTCACAAGTCCTTCCCCTTCGTTCAGGACTCTACAGCCCTCCCCCTTGGCCTGTGCAGTGATTCAGGCAGGCTTCCCTATCCCACCAGTATCCAGGATCTGGTTCCCGTTCCAGGGAGCTGCTCCCTTGCAGTTCTTCTCTGCCCCCTGAAAGTCACCTTATAGCTGACTTTTATTGTGTTCAGGGGTAGCCACTTGATTAACCCTCGCTCCCTTTCCCAGTTTTTCTGCTAGCCCCTTAAACATCTGTTTTCCTAAAGGGCCCATATCATGGAATAGGGTTGGCTAGCTCTGGGCCCCACTGCCCTTTAAAGGAAACAGACCACCCTGTTGCGTGTACTAGAACATGTAGTATAGATTTTTCTATTAAATTCTGTAGCACAATTCAGAAACCTATAGAAAGGTCTTAATTTTTGTTTAAATTCTATAGGAATTTTCCATAGGGGAAACCAAGGAGAAATTACCTCTGCAAACAACCTAGGCTGCTGGATTCACATCTCACCATTCAGAAACCCCAAATTTCCTTGTGGCATAAAGTTACCATTTTTTTGTGTGGATCTTCTGAAACAGAGCTCTCCCTGCTGGCCCGGCAATAGTAGTTAAACACTGGGCCTGATCCTAAATGGTGCTGGGCACCTACAGTTCCAATGAAATCAATGGGAGTTTTCTGTAAACAGAAGGAACCCTGTTTGCTTCGTTTCTGTATAGTCTCATGGGAGTGAGAAGGAAGAATTAATATTTGCTAAATTCAGAAACAGTAGAATCAGTAGGAGAAGACATTTTGTATCTGTGCTTTTTAGGAGAGGATGGGGTTGGGCAATCAGGAGTTAAAAAGAAGAGAGAGGAAATAGTATTAGACAGTGTCCCTTTTAACTGCTTGTCCATTTGCATTGGTGGGAGAAATGTCACATTTATACCAACTCAAGTGAACATGCCTTATGAAATAGAGCCATTCCCTATAGGAAGCATCCAATTAGTAAGAGATGTTTGAACAGATTATGCCGTGATATACAAATCTTCCATGAACCATGGAAGTTAGAGACTGAAACAACACACACAAAGTCATCTAGTCTATTTCTTCTTCTCTTTCTCTTCCCCCATATAGTGCACTGTATAGTCCAGTTTTAAATAACCTAACTCATGGGGCTTTCACCACATCCCTGGGGAGACTATTCAATAGTCGAACACATTTCACCATTAGAAAGTTCTTCCTGCTACTCAACGCAAAATTAACTTTTCCTCATTTTATCCCATTGGTCGTAGTTCTACTCCCTTGCTTCACCATAACTGAATGGTAGTTCCTTTCTCTCCCTAGTGCTTCCTCTTTTCACATGTGTGTAAACTGTTGTTTCCCTTCCTTGGGCAAGTGATACATATTTAGTTGTCTAAATCTTGCCTCTTAGGGACACTGTCAACTCATTTAAATTATCTTAATTTCCAAAAGTTCTGTTTTCTGACAGAGCGCCCTCTTAATCATACCTCCTGGTTGGTTGATTGATTATTTGTAAATCCTTAAAAATAATGTCAATGTTTTGTAAGGGCTTTTTCAGCAAGGGAGAAACTGGTGGACTCTCCATGGGAGACCGTGGAATTGACTATGCACACAGTGCTATCAGATGCACAGAGGAGACAAATGGAAAAAGAGACTTTTGCTATCATCACTTTCAGCTATAGACATTTCAGATTTCATTTGTAACTGTAATAGGTAGAACATACTAAGATACTAAGATGGAAATACGGTTTTTAAGTTGAGGGTGTCCTATTAATCTCTCCGTGTTAACTGCATTATTTCCACTATATATTTTAGGTGGCTAGCTTTGTCCAGCGTTTACCTGGCTGTAAGGAACAAGCTTCGGTATTCAGGGAAGAGGTAAGTAAAGCTTGATTAAGTGTTGTCCTGTAGCACTGGAGGTTCTAATGCCAGCTACGTGCTCTTGCCTTTCTATTGATTTGGAGTCATGGTGCATGGTGCCTAGTGCCTAGCTAAGCTATGATTTCTGCTTATGAAAAAGAATGTGGCATTTCTGGGGAGCTGCAGCATCCTAGCCAAATTCCAGCATGAGTAAAACTTTAAAACTGGAGGGTGAATTTAAACTTGCATAGGTTATTCTTCAGGTCCTGTCTTGGACTATCATGTAGTATAGTGCACTGCACTGCATTGCAATGAAGATCTCATCTGCTCCTTCAAGTAACGGGATATGCCTAAGGCTACATTTTAGTCACGGATATTTTTAGTAAAAGTTATGGACAGGTCACGGGCAATAAACAAAAATTCACAGCCCGTGACCTGTCCATGACTCGTACTATATACCCCTAACTAAGACTTGGGCCGGGGTGGTCCAGGGGCGCAGCGGATGCTGCGGGGGGTCCGTGACCCCCCTGCTGATACTGAGGGGGAGGGAGGAGGGACATGGCCTGGAACACCTGCTGGTGCTGCGGGAGGGGCAGTGGCCCGGGACCTGTGCTGGTGGTGGATGGTTCGCAGGGCTGGCAGGCTCCCTACCTGGCTCTGCGCAGCTCCTCGGAAGCAGCCAGCATGTCCCTGCAGCTCCTAGGGGAGGGAAGGCCAGGGGGACTCCGCATGCCGCCCCCACCACATGTGCCATCTCTGCGGCTCCCATTGGCCAGGAAGCACAGCCAGTGGGAGCTGCAGGGATGGTGCCTGCAGGCAGGGGCAGCGCACAGAGCCCCCTGGCTCCTCCGCCTAGGAGCTGCAGGGACATGCCGGCTGCTTCTGGGAGCCCCCCTCCTCCCCAAGATAAGTGCTGCCCCAACCCCCTGCCACAGTCCTGAGCCCCCTCCCACACCCAAACTGCTGCTGCTGCTAACCCAGGGGCTGCCCGGCTCAGGCAGACCCTGAGCCAGCTGTACCAGCCATTGCAGAAGTCACGGAGGTCACGGACAGTCACAGAATCTGTGACATCCGTGACCTCCATGACAGACACGCAGCCTTAGGTATGTCTGCTTTTATTAGTGAGGTTGGCAACCTGGGGATTCTCTTAGGGATTGCTGTCTGTTCCTGGATTCCTAGACGGCAACAACGGGTGAGACTTTTTTTGAATCTGCAGCTGTTTTGGAAGTTGTAGCCTTTCCTCTTGGATGCAAATCTTGCCACAGTTTTCCCTGCCTTTGTCACATCCCAAGTTGGATTACTCTGAACTGCACTCTGCCTGGCCTTTTAACACCACTCAAAAACTTCAGCTACTGCAGAACCTGGCTGTCTTCTTACTTAGGAAACTTTCTCTAATGAATCATACCTTTGCTCTCTGGACTCTACTGGCTTCCGATTACATTTCCAGGTGCAACTCAAGGTGTACTTAACACTCCTTTGATCAGCTTGCTTATTCGTGCCTCCTTTTTGCACCATCAGTGTGTTGTCTATTTCAATTGTAAGTTCTTGAGGATAGGGACTTTATCTTCTCTATGTTCTGCGAGGCACTTAGCATGTTCTTGGGTTCCGAATAAATAATAGTACATAGTGCTCATTGTAATGGGCATACTTTTGATAAATCCAGATATACATAAATGATTGCACCCCTGAGATGGCTGCATTTCAGTGGCAGGCAAATGGAAGTCATGCTCATAGTTATGTATATTGGTACATATTTTCATTCTGTAAAACAGTTTGAGGCTTTCAAAAAGTACCGTACAAAAGGTAATATTACAGTGGAACACTGTTTAACTAAATATGGGGGGAACATGGAATTTATCCACATAAATAGGGGACTTTTTAGTGTAACCAAGCACAGGGAGATAACCCGATTCCTGACAAAGTATTCAGAAAATAGAGATTTGGATAAATGAGATTCTACTGGTAAATCTACTAATAAATCCACCATTCAAACTTTTTATATCTTGTAATTAGAGTTAATTTCATTTCCAGCATAGCTACTTCCTATTTCACCTCTTGCCTCCAGCAGTCCAGAGCCCTGCTCAGCACCAGTCCCTACCCTTGGCATGAAGGGGTTCATGTATTTTCAGACTTGTATAACAACTAAATTGTCAGGTCGAAATTAAAACCCTTTTAATAATGGGCTGAGCTTTAGCCAGCATCTGGCAAGAATTAAGGTGTGAGTGGCAGAACCTCTGAACTCCACTAGAATAGTCCATTAGATGTAATCAGGCCTGTAACTGCATTCTGTTTAGGTAAATGAATCCAGCGCAGGCTTTGGGGAGGAGAGGAAGTTGATGCTTTATTTTCTTATTGAGTTACCTTAGCACTAAAGAGAACTAATTGTGCAAAGAATTTTAGAAAGAGGCCAAGCAGGCTGGAACAAAGTGACACATAGTATACCATAGGCATTGATATTACATTTGCGTCTGGGACTAATTCAGGACTGGGTCTCTTTAAAATAAAATGACTTATAAAGTAACAGGATCAATGTGAAGCCGTAATAATTGTATCAGCCTCCAAATATCTTGCTGAAATATACGACTGCTTTGCGGCATGCTTTTTTTTTTAGATCCATTTGGTTTTATTTAAGCAGTTCTCTGTTTATTTCTAGGCATTTCTAATGTGCTCATCACAGCAGTCCTGAGCACCTTACAAACATTCATGAATTAAGTTGTGTGACCCGCTATGAGTTAGGGAGCATTGCTGGCATTCCCATGTTACAGTTGCAGATACTGAGGCACAGAGAGGTTAAGTGACTTGCACAAGATTGCGCAGTGTTTTTATGAATGGGGGAACAGAAATAAGATCTGGCTCCCATTTCTTTGCCTTGCCCACCTGACTGTCCAGTGTAATTAGACAGACCCATGCTACTCAGCCAATTGTTAAAATCCAATAGATTTCCAGTTAGAAAAAATCCTAGGAATGTAAGAATTGTCATCCTGGATCAGAAACGTGCCATGCTTAGTCCAGGACCCTATTTGTGACATTGGCCCATGCCAGATGCTGCAGATCCCTGTAATGGACATTGATGGAGTAGTTTGCTATCACGGGGTGGTCCCCCAGAGAGTCCTTTCAGGCCTTAATTACAGACCACAACCACTCCAGGTTTCCTTCACCGCCGTGCTTTATTATGTTCTTTCAACAGGCTACAGCCTGTACTGTTTTATTTACATGTATTTACATTCCATAGCCAGCTTCCCTGCAGCCAGTCCTGCCTTCCTTCAGACTCCCTCCTCTCTCACACTTCCTTCCGGTCAATGTATATAGTCCCACCTGCTAGGGCTGCTGCCCTTTCAATTAGCCCTTCAGCTGTAGCTCTACTCAGTTAATTGACACCCTCAGTCAACTACTTGTCCAATTAGGTCCCAATTAATACCAAATAATATAATACCAGTGGGTATCAGAGTGACAGGATGTTGTTAGCTCCTGACTCAGGACACCTTGTCAAACTTGCCTATAACTTTATCCTCTCTAGGGTACCTGTGGATGTTCTTGTTAATCCATGTAAATGTCTACTCCCTTTTAAAAAAAAAATTGCTAAGGTCTGGGACTCAGTGATACCTGGCGGCAGTGAGCTCCGCAGCTTAAATATCTATTTTGTAAAAACGTAGGAAGAGGGTTACCTTAATCAGTTTTAAATGTGCTTCCTTTCAATTTAATTGGATGTTCCCTTGCACTTGTATTATGAAGGCGGGTAAATAGGAGCAGACGCTTTATCTTCACCGTACCATGCATTGTTTTATATACCTCTCTCATTTCTCCTTCCTAAACTAAGCAATCTCATTTTACGCCTTTGAAACTGATTTCTCATGAATCTGTAAGTTTTCTGCTTACGTGGAGACTCCATATTTATGAGCAGAATTGTAGTTCTGAAAATAATCAAACTTTTAAATCACAGGAAACTGTTTCTCAGCTATGAGATTTCAGCATCTGTGACCAAAGCATTCATGCAGATCTGCAGGTCAAAGATCCTTCACCTTTAAGTTTTGCCCTGAATAGTTTTAATGGGACTTCAAGAAGCTCTGTATAAAGTAGCAAAGTGTTGTATTACTCCAGCCCATGATTGGTGTGGTTTCTGAATAACATCCTACTGGAGATTTGCTTTCCATGATTTTTCATGATTTTTTGGAGAGTCAGGTGTATGATTTTACTTTCTGAATAGTTTGTAGGATCCTTGATTGCATCTGAATTTTAAAATAGAAGTAATCCTTAGGCCACAATATAGTTTCTAATGGACATAACCAGCCATCATAACAGCCACTAACTGCACCCTTATCAGTAGTCTCAGCATAGGTACTTTCACTTCCAGAGATGGTCCGTCTACATTAGGATTGAGTCATGTTGAAAAGGCCAGCATGTGCGGGAAGCTTAGCTTGTGCATGCCTATCTGTGGATAAATACAGGAGCTCAAGGCTTGTCACACTGCTTTCTTTCATCAGCACCTAATACATTATGTTTATTTAATTGAAAGCCGGGAGCTGGGGAGGGAATCATGGAAGTTTCCTGGCAGTAAACTTCATTTCGTACTGTTTCTCTGTCCTAAAGCAGATAGACGGTGAAGCCTTCCTCCTCCTGAACCAGGCGGACATAGTTAAGATACTGAGTATTAAGCTGGGTCCTGCACTGAAAATCTACAATGCCATCCTCATGTTCAAATCTGCAGAAGAAGACTGAGAAGATCCCTCTGATGCAGGCCGAGAGGGAACAAAGAGGGACAGGGGGACCGCATCAGCAACCGAGCGCCTAGTGCCTGCTTTACACAGTGCTGAATAGACTGACTGGAACACTTGTAAGCAGGGGCCTGATCACGTTTCAGACTGACTTAATGTGAAACCCGTTGAAAGGATATTGAAGATGTAAAAATCCTGCCCCAGCCTGGGATAGGGGTGGTGTCACTTCCAGGAAGAGGAGATGATTATATTTTCTAATTGAAATTGGTTTCGGTATATTGATCTCTTTTTAAGATCTAGAAGAAACCTCCCGTTATAAGGGGAATCCAGGGTGATATTATTTGAGGAGCTGCTATCTCAAGCAAAACCCTATGAGCAAAATGACTGTTCTGTCTAATGATAGTGCCTGAAAGAGTCTGAATTATCACCAGCGTGTACAATATATTCTGTATGTTTAAAACTTGAGGGGGGCAGTAGGAGAACAAAGGGGGACGGGTTGCACTTCAAAGCAATGCACTTGAATTCCTCACCACTAGGAATCAACTGCTGACCTTTTCCAGACTGGTTTTAAAATCCCACAGTTCATCATCTTGCTCTTGGCTGTCAAATACTCTCAGCTAATGAGATGCCTGCAGACCAACAGAACCGCAACATTGGGGGTCAAAACGGCTCCGTCACAGGGATGGTTTACGTTATTTTTGGCAAGAAAGTAGCAATTCCAATTCAGACCACAAGGTTCGTATGACATGCTCCAGTTTTTCTGAATGCAGAATTTAAAAGATTTCATTCCACCAGGTTTGATAAAGGCAACTGGAGACAGCTCTAAGATAGGCCAGTGATTGGAAGTTTTGTTTTAAGACAGGCAGTGGTTGGGCAGAGATATCTACTGAAGGAGTGGACCACACTAAAGGTATTTAGAAAAATGATCCTAGCTCATGCATGCCCACAAGGGATAGTTTGGACTATTGTCATCTCTATACCATGGAGATCTTACTGAGATAAAGGGCATTCATGAATTTGGTGGTCTCACTAAGACCCTCACCACCTTAAGAGCAGCACCATGTTTAAACAGTCCTGTTTAAACCCAGTTGTAGCTAGCATGTTTCTCCTCCCATTGTGAACAGGACCTCCTAAAAACATTTGCTTTAGTTTTTAACAGCAGGCACTGTGTTGAATGACTAAAGCTTGTCATGGCAATGTCATATCAGAGTTCCTTGGAGCATTCCAGCATCGCTGCAGGCAGAATTGGCAGAGAAGGCTCCTTGGATGAGGCTGAGGATTTGAATGGAAAGGGAAAAGTGCCTTTTGCATGCAGGACTGAGATGAGGCTTCTGCCAAGAGAGAATAGGAACAGAGTGAGGCAGCCACCTCCGCTTAAAATTCCCTACCCCCAACTTGCCAATGGCACCAGACAGTCCCAGGCTTTCTGAGCCTATTTGGGGAAGGCAGAGGTTCAAGTAAGGGAACTAGCTTGTCCAGAACGAGACAGGTAGTAATTGTATCGGGGGGGGGGACAAAGTGTGTCGTTATGTCCCTGTGCAATACATAACAATCCATACACTTTGGTACCAATAAAGTACTGGCAATATTTCCTGCTCTTCCAAAAGACACAGTGTCATTTTTAGAGGCAGAAGGCCCCTTGTGTGGTGCCTAATATGTGACAATTACACACAATTGTTAATACACTGAAAACTCCTTTCAATATAGCAAAACCTGGGGGAAGTGATCACTTTTTCCATCCCCAAGAGTTCTGTTCTGCGACCTCCCATGCCTTGGACCATCATGGCTTCATCCCTGGCCAACCTGTTCACTGGGTAGTTGCATATCAGAAATCCGCTTGGGGATTTTGTGTGCATGTGGGAGAAGGGGGTGTTCAGAGGGATCCTCAGGAGCTTGGACAGTATCTGTCCTCATAGAATCCCACCTCTCAAGCCTTGGTGTATGTTAGAGAGTTAGCACTTCTGAATGCTGTAGCAGTGCTAATGTTACGTGACTTGGCTCATGCTTGCCCTCAGTCAGGACCAATGCTGGATGAGTTTCCCAGGGGTTTGCATGGTGGGAAGATATGAACCGCGCTCAGACACCGCCAAACCCCCCCAGCTATTGTACTTGGAGTCTACATCACCAGTGTAGCTGCCTTTGTCGTAGTCCCACACCTACCGCAACAGTTATTAACTACCAACCTCTATTTAAATGCTTTGAACGCAACTGTGTGACACAAACATAAGGGCGACTGTTGGTCTTCCAGCCACTACATCCAGGTTCCAACTTTACTTTTCAGCTTCTGATAGCAAGGTCTCTGTAACCTTCGTCAAGTAAAAAGTCCTTTAAAATTGTAAATAGAGCAGAATCCAGGCTGCTGAATCTGTTTAGTGTAGGATTAATTTGTGGAGCAATATGTCTCCCAGCTTTCTATTTTTGTACAAGGAGTTAAGGAGTTTAAGCCTTCCACACCGAAGAGCTACTGTAAGTGAGTGGTGGGAGGGAGTCTCTATGATTAATCTGAAATATTAAATAACAGATGGTGCACTGCATACACCACTGCAGTAGAGTTTAGTAATTTAAGGCAGCTTTGTGGTGCTGGGTCAGATATGCACTTTATAAAATAAGTACATTTCCAGTGTGATAACAGGGGATAATCACCAAAGAGTGCAATTTCATTATCATAGTCTGAGCGTACTGGTACTATATAAAGAAATGCTGTGGGGTGACTTAGAATACAGTGGGCTCCTTTTTATGGTGAAGCTTTTCATTTTATGGTAAACTTCACCCTAAGCAAAGGGTCCCTATAATTGGAATCACAAGTAGCACATCTCATGCACTGACACACTTCACATTCTAATTGAGGCACCATTACTTAGTGGTTAGAGCAGGGGCGTGGGAGGCATGGCTCCTGGGTTCAGGTCCTGGTTATTCCACTGACTTGCTTGTGTGATCTTCAGTGAGTCACTTCATCACTGTGCCTCCCCAGGATCTGTAAAACCAGGATACAACTTACCCATCTATGTAAAGTGCTTTGACATTGTCTGATGAATTGTGCTGTGTGAGTGCAGCGTTTCACTATGTCTCTGTTCCCAATAAGCAGGTCCTACTGAGTTTCCTGTTTTCCTTCCTTCCCTAAATTGGGACCCTCAGTGGGAACAGCAGATTGGCTCCTGGCAAAAAAGAGAAAAAAAGAAAATGAACATCAGTGAAACAAGCCATGAGGGTTGCAATCACTGGGATTATTCAGAGAGAAGTGAGATCTTTAATTTAGGGGCTTTCTAGCCAGCTGCATCAAAGAAGAGAATTTGTACTTGCCTGGAGTTTATTCAAGAAGAACAATAGCGGTAGCTTCCAGCCAGGAAGAAGGAAGGGAACCGTTTAGGGATAGAAGGAGGGGGAATATGCTTCTTGTGCTTATTTTTCTAATCTGGTCACTTTCTTCACAGAATAAGCAAGAACGTGCATCTATTATTAGCTCTATTCCTTCCACATGTATATCTATTTTTAATAAAAACAAACAACTTTACAATAACTATTCAAGATCCCATTTCCAATAATTTTCATTGGAAAGCTAAAAAAGTAAAACACCTGAAGTTTTACTTCAGCGTGCTTCCCAGCTCAGGTAGATGGACATGCACTAGCTCTGCTCAACCTATCATGCTTCAAATAGCAGCGTAGCTGGGGTAGTACAAGCAGCAGCTTGGAGTAGGCCCCCTAAATACAAACCCACCCAGACCCCAGGGTACAAACTTGCGTGGTTAGACCCCAGCTACACTGCTGTTTTTAGCACCTAGCTCAAGTGAAGTTAGTGCATGTCTGTCTACCCAAGCTGGGAAGCACACTTCCAGCTGCAATGCAGACATATCTTAGAAATAAAGGCTGCCACTTTTGTAAATACTAGTCAATTTGTCTTTAAGCAAGAGGTCTGAAAGCACATGTTTGAATTATATTTGTTTGTTAGTTTGAAACCTGCTCTTTAATTTCCTTTGAAGTAGAAAGAAAATTTTTTTGGCTCTTGTCACTTGGTTTGGGGGTTTTCATGATCGGACCACTAAACATAAGCAAAAAAAACAGCTGTCAGCCGGACTGAATTTCAGTTTTAAGACAACAGCCATTTAAAAAAACAATCAAAGATAAATCTATGACTTCATCAACACAGCAATACAAAGCATGACAATTATTACACATGGATCAGCAAGGCAATTGGAAAGCAGAAGTTCTAAATGATTTTTGTTATATTTGTACAGTATGTTGCATTCCCATCCCCTTTTTAGAAATCCAAAATGTTCAGATCTTTTCTTTTGATCCCTCTCAGCAGGGAGTCTTGTTTTCAAATTTCTGTCTCATCACAAATGAACGTCCTTGTAAACTGATGGTAGCAAATTTCTGCTCTGTGTAATTAATTAATCGCATTAGAGTTGGACAGAAGCAGTCGGCACCACTGATAGCAAAATCATACAACCAAAGAGAAAGAATTCATCCCGGGGATAAACCAGTTCAGCTGCAGAAGATTTCCTGTCTGCTACTTTTATGCCCTGTTAAGGGAATGGTACCACAGAAAGCTTTAATTTTTTTGACATTCTCTCCATCATGTGATGAGCTAGTATATTTTCAAACTTCTATGACCTGAACTGGAAATATGAGCAAAACGGGGAAATTCACAGTGAGGTTTTCATTTCAGCGTTTGAAACTTGTTTGCTGTTTAATACTTGAACCTTTATGCTAGCTGCCCCATGTTTGACATTGAACTACCACTGATGCTTTCTTCTGGAATTGTGAATAAAATTAATATAATATTTGTTTCAGTGTGACTGATTCTTCCTGAGTTTACTGTAATAAGGATCTGACACACATGGGTGTTGGTAAGGAAGTGGGCTTTATTTCATGCCTATAATCATATGAACTGGGTGAGGGTGACAAAGAATCAGCTGACTTGAGGAATTTTTTGTGTCCACAATCATACCCATGAAACTGCTTACAGCCAAAGACAAGTTCCAGTATTTTTGCTTCCAAAATGAGTGTAGTTCTGTTGTGTGTTAGTGCTCCAGGCGATCGTCAAACAGGACAGTTCCCATACAAATGGGAACTTGTATCAACTGAGATTTTAGGCTCATAATCTCAGAACATTTCGGGATTTCTGTTCTTGTGACAACTTCTGTAACCCCTAAAGTTTCTTTTCTTTCCACTCATCCCAATGCCATTTTGTACTATCCTCAAGAAGTGCTGTGATTGAAGTACCTAATTCGTAACAAATTAGAGATGACATGTTAACATCCGCATAAATCTGTGTAAGGCCTCTTCATTTGAGGGTCTTTCTATTTGTACAGTTGTTTCTGCTTCCTTGGGGTCCGGCTGGACTCTTGTCACTTATTATGTCTCACATAACTGATTTCCGTCAGCCCAGCCTGGCATTCGTTCATGTTGACTTTAAAGTTCTCTTCTTTTGGTATGTTGCAAACATTATGCAGCGTGGCGGTGTTCACTTTCATCCCAAATTAGCAGATTAACAATTAGTTCCACCCATCCGCATAGTCAATTCTTGTAGATGATGCTTTGATGTAGCTCAGGGGCTGAGACAATCCCAAGGGGAAGTCATTTAAACTTATACCTACCAAAAGGGGGGGAGTTGAAGGTGCAGACTTTTGACTATCTCAGCTGAAGCTGGACCTGCCAAAACCCTTGATGTGCACCCAAAACTAAAAACACTGGCATTTTGAAGTCTAGACATAACTTCCAGAACTGTTCCTGTCGGGGTAAGGAGTCGTAGTATTCACATTCAATGATTTTTTTCAGATATTTTGATCTGCACTAACCCTTGACTTGTTTTTTTTATTACAGCATCTAGATAAGTTAGTCAGTGTCTGCTCAGTAACATCTCATTTTGCCCCCGGTCAAATTGAGCTTTTGCTTTATTTCTCAGTGCTCTTGTATCTTTATGCGCTTGGAATTTTACATACTGCATGTATTTTTGTCAGCACAGTGAGCTCAATATCAATATGTTGTGCTATAGCCTTAATGTATCTCATTCCATCAAACACCTTCATCCAAATCTTTGAGAAACCTTTGCCTCCGGTGCTGTAGACAAGCTTTACACCCATTCACCCAAATGCAGACTGTTCTGTTCAAGCGCACATGAAATCATAGAATCGTAGAATCATTTTGTCCCATTCAAATTCTGAATATCTCTTCTTATACAAATGTGTGCACATAGCTTATTTTGTGCCTGCTAAATGAAACAAGCTTTGCGTTGGATTTTAACAAGCTTGTGTTGGATTGGTTGATTGCTAATCAATCTAGGCCTGATTCTTTCTTACAGTAAGGATTCTGTATGCCTCTCTGGCAGTGTTTGAATCACACCCCAGTGCTTGAGGAGTCCCCTTGTTTTAAGCTGAAGATAAAACAGCAGTGTGGGTGATATGGCCCTATGCAATGTCATCTAGCTATCCTTTTGTTGATAATATTATTGCTCTTTTGACTTCATGTCCAGCACCACACTTCCTCACTGCTTTACAGATCACAGCTAGTTACGTGATAGTCAGACCTTCTGTCTCTGACTAAAAAAATGTAGACACTCTGCCTGTCCCCAGACTTCTGCCAAGCAGTGCAGCATTTATGCTTAGCTTTGGCTGCCCTGAGCTGACCCTGCTGTGAAATAGCAGATTGCATGAAAGGAGGGATACGGCTGGTTCTGAGAGAAAATAGTATGCAGATTACTACCCACTAGCCTGTATCTCCAGGTGTCTGGAGATAAAGTCATAGAATCATAGAATATCAGGGTTGGAAGGGACCTCAGGAGGTCATCTAGTCCAACCCCCTGCTCAAAGCAGGACCAATCCCCAACTAAATCATCCCAGCCAGGGCTTTGTCAAGCCTGACCTTAAAAACATCTAAGGAAGGAGATTCCACCACCTCCCTAGGTAACGCATTCCAGTGCTTCACCACCCTCCTAGTGAAAAAGTTTTTCGTAATATCCAACCTAAATCTCCCCCATTGCAACTTGAGACCATTACTCCTCGTTCTGTCATCCGCTACCACTGAGAACAGTCTAGAGCCATCCTCTTTGGAACCCCCTTTCAGGTAGTTGAAAGCAGCTATCAAATCCCCCCTCATTCTTCTTTTCCACAGACTAAACAATCCCAGTTCCCTCAGCCTCTCCTCATAAGGCATGTGTTCCATTCCCCTAATCATTTTTGTTGCCCTCCACTGGACTTTTTCCAATTTTTCCACATCCTTCTTGTAGTGTGGGGCCCAAAACTGGACACAGTACTCCAGATGAGGCTTCACCAATGTCAAATAGAGGGGAACGATCACGTTCCTCAGTCTGCTGGCAATTCCCCTACTTATACATCCCAAAATGCCATTGGCCTTCTTGGCAACAAGGGCACACTGTTGACACATATCCAGCTTCTCGTCCACTGTCACCCCTAGGTCCTTTTCTGCAGAACTGCTGCCGAGCCATTCGGTCCCTAGTCTGTAGCGGTGCATTGGATTCTTCTGTCCTAAGTGCAAGACTCTGCACTTGTCCTTGTTGAACCTCATCAGATTTCTTTTGGCCCAATCCTCTAATTTGTCTAGGGCCCTCTGTATCCTATCCCTACCCTCCAGCGTATCTACCTCTCCTCCCAGTTTAGTGTCATCTGCAAACTTGCTGAGGGTGCAATCCACACCATCCTCCAGATCATTTATGAAGTTATTGAACAAAACCAGCCCCAGGACCGACCCCTGGGGCACTCCACTTGTTACCGGCTGCCAACTAGACATGGAGCCATTGATCACTACCCGTTGAGCCCGACAATCTAGTCAGCTTTCTATCCACCTTATAGTCCATTCATCCAGCCCAAACTTATTTAACTTGCTGGCAAGAATACTGTGGGAGACTGTGGCAAAAGCTTTGCTAAAGTCAAGGAACAACACGTCCACTGCTTTCCCTTCATCCACAGAGCCAGTTATCTCATCATAGAAGGCAATTAGATCAGTCAGGCATGACTTGCCCTTGGTGAATCCATGCTGACTGTTCCTGATCACTTTCCTCTCCTCTAAGTGCTTCAGAATTGATTCCTTGAGGACCTGCTCCATGATTTTTCCAGGGACGGAGGTGAGGCTGACTGGCCTGTAGTTCCCAGGATCCTCCTCCTTCCCTTTTTTAAAGATGGGCACTACATTAGCCTTTTTCCAGTCGTCCAGGACCTCTCCCGATCGCCATGAGTTTTCAAAGATAATGGCCAATGGCTCTGCAATCACATTCGCCAACTCCTTTAGCACTCTCCGTTGCAACACATCCGGCCCCATGGATTTGTGCTCGTCCAGCTTTTCTAAATAGTCCCGAACCACTTCTTTCTTCAAAGAGGGCTGGTCACCGCCTCCCCATGCTGTGCTGCCCAGTGCAGTAGTCTGGGAGCTGACCTTGTTCGTGAAGAGAGAGGCAAAAAAAGCATCGAGTACAGTAGCTTTTTCCACATCCTCTGTCACTAGGTTGCCTCCCTCATTCAGTAAGGGGCCCACACTTTCCTTGACTTTCTTCTTGTTGCTAACATACCTGAAGAAACCCTTCTTGTTACTCTTAACATCTCTTGCTAGCTGCAACTCCAGGTGTGATTTGGCCTTCCTGATTTCACTCCTGCATGCCCGAGCAATATTTTTATACTCTTCCCTGGTCATTTGTCCAAGCTTCCACTTCTTGTAAGTTTCTTTTTTGTGTTTAAGATCAGCAAGGATTTCACTGTGAAGCCAAGCTGGTCGCCTGCCATATTTACTATTCTTTCTACACATCGGGATGGTTTGTCCCTGTAACCTCAATAAGGATTCTTTAAAATACAGCCAGCTCTCCTGGACTCCTTTCCCCCTCATGTTATTCCCCCAGGGGATCCTACCCATCAGTTCCCTGAGAGAGTCAGTCTGCTTTTCTGAAGTCCAGGGTCTGTATTCTGCTGCTTTCCTTTCTTCCTTGTGTCAGGATCCTGAACTGGACCATCTCATGGTCACTGCCTCCCAGGTTCCCATCCACTTTTGCTTCCCCTACTAATTCTTCCCGGTTTGTGAGCAGCAGGTCAAGAAGAGCTCTGCCCCTAGTTGGTTCCTCCAGCACTTGCACCAGGAAATTGTCCCCTACATTTTCCAAAAACTTCCTGGATTGTCTGTGCACCGCTGTATTGCTCTCCCAGCAGATATCAGGGTGATTGAAGTCTCCCATGAGAACCAGGGCGTGCGATCTAGTAACTTCTGCGAGTTGCCAGAAGAAAGCCTCGTCCACCTCATCCCCCTGATCTGGTGGTCTATAGCAGACTGCCACCATGACATCACCCTTGTTGCTCACACTTCTAAACTTAATCTAGAGACTTTCAGGTTTTTCTGCAGTTTCATAGCGGAGCTCTGAGCAGTCATACTGCTCCCTTACATACAGTGCTACTCCCCCACCTTTTCTGCCCTGCCTGTCCTTCCTGAACAGCTTATATCCATCCATGACAGTACTCCAGTCATGTGAGTTATCCCACCAAGTCTCTGTTATTCCAATCACATCATAATTCCTTGACTTTGCCAGGACTTCCAGTTCTCCCTGCTTGTTTCCGAGGCTTCTTGCATTTGTGTATAGGCACTTGAGATAACATGCTGATCGTCCCTCTTTCTCAGTATGAGGCAGGAGCCCTCCCCTCTCGTGCGCTCCTGCTTGTGCTTCCTCCCGGTATCCCGCTTCCCCACTTACCTCAGGGCTTTGGTCTCCTTCCCCCCGTGAATCTAGTTTAAAGTCCTCTTCACTAGGTTAGCCAGCCTGGTTGCAAAGATGCTCTTCCCTCTCTTTGTTAGGTAGAGCCCGTCTCTGCCTAGCACTCCTCCTTCTTGGAACACCATCCCATGGTCAAAGAATCCAAAGGCTTCTCTCCGACACCTCCTGCATAGCCATTCATTGACTTCCATGATTCGATGGTCTCTACCCAGGCCTTTTCCTTCCACAGGGAGGATGGACAAGAACACCACTTGCACCTCAAACTCCTTTATCCTTCTTCCCAGAGCCATGTAGTCTGCAGTGATCTGCTCAAGGTCATTCTTGGCAGTATCATTGGTGCCCACGTGGAGAAGCAGGAAGGAGTAGCGATCCGAGGGCTTGATGAGTCTTGGCAGTCTCTCCATCACATCGTGAATCCTAGCTCCTGGCAAGCAGCAGACTTCTCGGTTTTCCCGGTCGGGGCGGCAGATAGATGACTCAGTCCCCCTGAGGAGAGAGTCCCTGACCACCACCACCCGCCTCCTTCTCTTGGGAGCGGTGGTCGTGGAACCCCCAACCCTAGGACAGTGCATCTCATGCCTTCCAATCGGCAGAGTCTCCTTCTGTTCCCCTCCCTCAGATGTATCATCTAGTCCACTCTCCACATTAGAACCTGTGGAGAGAACATGAAAACGGTTGCTTACCTGTATCTGCGTTGCTGGTACATAGACGCTCCCCTTTCTTCTTCTGGAGGTCACATGCTGCCAAATTTCTTCACCGTCCTCCTGTCCCCGCAGTGCAGCCTGCTCTGAATCTTCAGAATGTTAATCTTCAGTTTCCCTTACATGAATCCTATCCAGAGACAGAATGAAATACACTCTATTCGCTGAAACAGGGAGTGGGGACACGAGTTGATGACTCATTTACTCAGAATTCCATCTGGGAGATATGTGCAGAAAGAGTTGGCTTGGTGCTGCTCTGAACTGAAAACATGCACTCTTGGAGTATAACATTTTTGTGGAGCCTCACCTGACTTTGGTGGACCCTGCTGAATTAGTGGGTAATATGCTAGTGTCCTAGATGCATGATGCTGGCTGAGCCTCACATCTTGGTAGCAGTAGTGCATAGCTGTTACTGCATTTCTCCTCTGCTCCAGCTTTGAATTGGTTCAGGATGGATCCTTGCCCAGTTTGCTGGTTGAATCCTCCTTTTTCTACCTTCACTTAGGAGAGTGCTCTCCCGCCGACAGAAGAAATTCCACCCCCAACGAGCGGCGATTGCTTTGTCGGCAGGAAAGCTCTCCTGCCGACAAAGCACTGTTCACACCGGTGCTTTTCGTCTGTAAAACTTTTGTCATTGGGGGGTGGGGGGGGGGTGTTTTTCCACACCCCTGAACAACAAAAGTTTTACTGACGAAAGTCCAGTGTAGACAAAGCCTTAGGTGTTAGACATCTGGATGTTCTTGGACAGTTTCAGGCCACGTTTGGTGGAAACAGACAATCTTCTCTTTTCCCTTCTCTGTTTTGTTTCTGCATGGTTCCTGTTTATGTACTCAGCTGGGTGTTTCAAACAGTGATTTGTAAACCTATTAAAGCTTCTTAAATAAAGTGATAAAAAGAAATCTACATATTTGGTACTTATGTATTGCAACTGCTAGGAGGGCAGTGTGGTCTAGTGGTTAGAACAGGGAAACACTTCCTTGGTTCTGCTCCGAGCCCTGCCATTAACTCCCTTTGTAAGCCTGAGCAAGTCACTTCACCTCTCTGTGTGTCACTTTCCTCATCAGTACGAGGGAGGATACCTACTTACCTCACAAGGGCATTAGGAAACTAGTTTGTAAAGTGCTTTGAGATCCTCTGTGAAAGTCACCAGAGACTGGCAAAGTATTGTACTAAGGCACCAGCAGCCTGTGCTCACTACTTGGGAATGGTTTTACTGAGCCTTTGAGAGCTGAAGCAGCAGAGAGATGGAGTCTGTCAGAATTCTACTCTAAAGGCCTGATGTGGCTACAGTTGCTGAAGACCGGTCCAAGAGTGAAAGGGCTGTGCCTAGCTAACATTGGTTTTAGTTGGTGTAGCAGGGTGGTCACCTGCCCTGGCCTTAAAGGGCTTAAAACAGCCCAGGAGAGGGCTGTGGCTGGGAGCAAGCAGTTCCCAGGCTGATTGGGGGAAGCAGGCTCAGCTGTGGCCACGCCCCAATCAGGGCTCAGCTGGCCCTTATAAGAGGGCAGTGGGCCAGGAGCAGACACTCTCTCTCTGCCTTTAGAGGGAGAAGAGCCTGGCTGCTGGGGAGCATAGCTAAGGTGGAGTAGGGCTGGGGGAAGGCCAGAGGAGCTGGGGAGCTCCGGCCTGGAAACCTCCCAGGCTGCAGGCCCAGTGGAAGGCCAGAAAGGGTACTGGGGTTGCAGGGGGCAGCCCACGGGTAGGCAGAGGCAGCAGGTCCAAACCCCCCTTGCCTGTGATGATTGGCTTATACACTGCAATCCGCCCCAGTGTGCAGGGGCTCAGTGGTGACTGTCAGTAGCCAAAGACTGAGGTGAGGGGGAGATAGTGGGTGGGGGTTCCCTGGGGATGGGAGACCCGGAGACTGTGGGGGTACTGCTGGGGGGCAGCACCCTGGATAAAAGGGGCACTGGGGTCTGGGAAGGACACGGGAGCAAGCGGGACACCAGCCTACAGAGGGCGCTCTGCAGGCTGGAAGAGCTAATTCTCTGAGAGACCAGCAGGAGGCGCCGCAGGGGTGAGTCTCGCACTGTGACAGTTGGGAATGTGTACACGCATTCCTCCAGCTAGCGAATTCAGGGCATGACATGAAATCCAATCCTCTCACCATGTTCCTCTTCTTTCAAGTTTCCAAAGTGAGCGCTCGGGGCTGGTGGAACTCCTGTCCTGGTCTCTCTAACCTTGATTATTCTAGTCATTGCTGAGAGAGGGGGTCCTGCAAGAATCCATCTGTTGCAGCAAGATCAAAAAGAAAGCAGGCACATAATTTTAAAAGTATAATGAAAACAAATGAATTGTTCATCTCAAAACTGCCCTTGGACAACCCAGTTGTTTGCACTCAGTGTAAACAAAAGTCCTTAGTTCAGGGAGGGAGTTTAGGTTTTAAGACTCTGGGCCAGCATCACTCTATTAAAGTCAGTTTACACCAGCCAAGAATCTGTCCCTCTCTTTTTCTCTTAACACGGAATTCACCGCTGGAGGCAAGCGCTGCACGCTCAGCCCTACAGTGTGAATTCTTCTGCCTCTCCACCAACAGGTAACTATGGTGCAAGCTTCCCCACGCTGCTTTGCCAAGGTGAGTTAAGCCTGATGTGGAGGGGCTCGTTCTTGAAAGGCGTTTGGACTTTCTGGTTCAGTGAGTCCTGGGTGTGTGCCCCGCCCGGACTGTGACAGGGAGGGGGTTAATGAGGGCCTGTGGACCCTGTTAGCCCTGCCCCACTACACCTGCAGCAGATATCAGGTGTGGAGAAGGCTCAACTGAGTTGGGGACTAGCTAGGAGGGAGGGTAGAGCTCTGCTTCTCCTGGGAGAGAGGCCTGATTGCAGCAGAGAGACTGAGACAGCTTGCTGGTTGGATGAGCCTCTCAATGGATGGGATGACTGGATCCTTGGAGACCGACCAAGGGATAGGTTGTTTGAAGAGTAGGATGGCTCCCACACATAATGGATGACTCTGTTTTGAGTTGTTGGTTCCCTTTTATCTTTGGACTTTTTAATGCCTCAAAGGGGTGAGAGTGAAGAGTGTAATAGTGTGACTTCATTGTGTTAATTGGGGAAACAGCATATGCAATTTTTCTACAACCTTGTATACTCATGGGTAGCATCCTCTAATAGTTTGATTCTTACACTGTCCCCAGTACTAAGTATATAAGGGTCCAGTCTAAGTCTGACTTAAACTTTTTATACGATTCTGTTCTCGGCTTTATTCATTTGATCTCCACCCAGGTACTGTTAATGTAAATGAGATTTTTTTTCCCCCTTTGGAGATAGGTACATTTATTATTGGAATATCTCCATCTGTTTCCTAGAGAAATACACTTAAAGTCAATGAGTCAGTTCTCCAGCACTTAGAAATCACAGTGATTGGTGCCTTAGAAATGCCTGAGTTTGTTTATGATTTATTATTTGACTATCTCCTATGTAAAAGTGTCTCATTTGTATCTTTCACGTGACCTGTCCTCAGACTAAGTTCAGGCATTGCTTTCTGAGTACTAGTTGTGTGCTCTCCATTATTTAACTGTTTATTTTCCCAGAAGTACTTGGGGACAGAGTTTACACTTGTGCTCTGATATGAAAGTTATCAATATCTTCCTAACCTTCAGTATATTCCCACACTTCCATAAGCCAATGTAAAAATGGGTGCTCTCTTCTGTGTGTGTTCTCTCCCCCGTTAGAGAGGAAGGATTGCCCAGAGTTTAGGGGATTAGCCTAGGACTTGGGCTTAACTCCCTGCTTTGGTTGGGAGTTTGGATTTCAAACACCTGTGAAGTTTGGATCTGGGTTTTGTTTTCTTTAAACAAGTGTCAGGGGCTGGATATCACTGGGCACTCAGGGACTCCTCTTGTTAACCCGCAAGGCAAAGCAAGAGTTGGCATAGTCTGGAAGGGAGTGTTTGAGTGGCTGGTGGTGCTAGGGAGATGACATCCAGTTCATAGAATCATAGAATAACAGAGTTGGAAGGGACCTCTGGAGGCCATCTAGTCCAACCCCCTGCCCAGAGCAGGACCAATCCCAACTAAAGCATCCCAGCCAGGGCTTTGTCAAGCCTGACCTTAAAAACTTCTAAGGAAGGAGATTCCACCACCTCCCTAGGTAACGCATTCCAGTGTTTCACCACCCTCCTAGTGAAAAAGTTTTTCCTAATATCCAACCTAAATCTCCCCCACTGCAACTTCAGACCATTACTCCTTGTCCTGTCATCTGCTATCACTGAGAATAGTCTAGATCCATCCTCTTTGGATCCACCTTTCAGGTAGTTAAAAGCAGCTATCAAAACCCCCCTCATTCTTCTCTTCCGTAGACTAAACAATCCCAGTTCCCTCAGCCTCTCCTCATACGTCATGTGTTCCAGACCCCTAATCATTTGTGTTGCCCTTCGCTGGACTCTCTCCAATTTCTCCACATCCTTCTTGTAGTGTGGGGCCCAAAACTGGACACAGTACTCCAGATGAGGCCTCACCAGTATCGAATAGAGGGGAACGATCACGTCCCTCGATCTGCTGGCAATGCCCCTACTTATACATCCCAAAATGCCATTGGCCTTCTTGGCAACAAGGGCACACTGTTGACTCAGCCAGCTTCTCGTCCACTGTCACCCCTAGGTCCTTCTTTGCAGAACTGCTGCCTAGCCATTTGGTCCCTAGTCTGTAGCGGTGCATTGGATTCTTCCGTCCTAAGTGCAGGACTCTGCACTTGTCCTTGCTGAACCTCATCAGATTTCTTTTGGCCCAATCCTCCAATTTGTCTAGGTCCCTCTGTATCCTATCCCTACCCTCCAGCGTATCTACCACTCCTCCCCATTTAGTGTCATCCGCAAACTTGCTGAGGGTGCAATCCACACCATCCTCCAGATCATTAATGAAGATATTGAACAAAACCGGCCCCAGGACCGACCCTTGGGGCACTCCGCTAGATACCGGCTGCCAACTAGACATGGAGCCATTGATCACTACCCGTTGAGCCCGACAATCTAGCCAACTTTCCACCCACAAGCAAGATTCCCTCTATCTAGAGGCAGGTGGTAACCAGGTAACTCCCCGTCCTGGATACCCAAGAACCATCACACTGCAGCCTAGGGAGTCTTGTACTACTGTAATATAGACCTGCCCGTTGCATTAAAGATTTCAGGCTGGATCACAAGGACAAACGCTGCCAGGAATGAGGTTAGGGTGAGGGAGAGATGACTTTAAGAGTTTCTAAATAGTACACATTCTTTGTCTGAAATTGTAACAACATTCAAAAGAGAATTCACCAGAGAAAACAACTCTGAGAAGTGCCCTCCAGCAATGCAGAGGAGTTGGCGTGGGTGAACCGAGGTGGGGGTGTGGGGATTAGAAACCTTGCATTTATAAATTGACAGAGGATTTCAAGTTCCTCCCAAATGCTTTCTCTACTCGCCCCCCACCTCCCCCCTACTTTGTAAAACTTTCTGATTAGAGACCCATTAAAAGCAAATGGCCTTGAACTCCCTGTGAACTGGGCGTTAGATAAAGGAATAATTTACACTTCAAATAAATGAAGCAGTTTGGCTGTGGATCAAAACATAGTTAAGTTCAATGTGATCAGTTTTCCAGTGAGTCATTTTTTATGCATAGGCAATTTTGTATTTTCTCTTATAAAATTTACATGAGAACATTATGTAACCAGGACAGGGAGTGGAAAGCAGACGTGATCTATCAATATTGCAGAAAGTGATCATCTCCAACCAAGGTCCAACGAAAGCTATTCTAGAGCCCTGAAGCCTGTTCTTGTTCATGTTTATTTAAATTCAAGTTACATTAAACTAAACACTAAATAAGACGGCATGACTAAGGGTGGATTAAAGCATAGACATCATAATCCCAGGCCTAGGGCATCAGCTCCTGAAGTCATTTTGATTATATCAGACTGTAGGATTTCATTTTTTCTTTAAGAAAGTCCGTTTCTAGCCCTGATAGTTGCAAAGAAAAGCTTGAAACTGTGGCCCAAGTGTAACCAAAGCAGCGATAGCTGCCTGAGTCTTCAGAGAGCCTATAACAAGAGCTTTGAGGAGTGTGATTGACCCATGCATCTCATTACGGTGATAACTTCAACACCCAGTGCTCGGGGGGCCCTGCCAACACCACTCCAGCAGAGGGCTCTGTGTGTAGCACGAGGAGGCTGCAGTGGACACAGATCGCTCATCCCAGGTCCACCCCAGCAGCTGGGGTGACCCTGCAGTCAGCCCTGCCCCTAAGGTGGGAAGATGGGGCCCATGCTGACCCCACACTGCTGCTCCTGCTTTTCAGGAAGGGCACGGAGCCCCCTGCCACCACAAAGTGGGGGGCGTAGGTGCCCTGTGTCATGGTGTGTCTAGTGGCCTGGATTGCTTTAATCCTGCCCTGGCTGTGATCCCCTTTTACAGTCCTGGGGTGATAAAGTTTAAGGCGGAAGAGCCCATCAGATCATCCAGTCTGACCTTCACCCGCACGCTAAACCCAACAACTGAAATTAGACCAAGTATTACAGCCCACAGGGGAGGAGACTATTTCGTGCCTGTAGCGAGGCGGAGTGGCCTCCCTCCGAACCGGAGTGTGAAGAGTCCACTACGCTCCCCTGGGTGGGTGGAGCCAAATACGCACTCCCCCCCCCGCCCCCAAGTACCAGGGGGGGACAGGAAGTAGAAAAGGAGAGCCCTGGAGCTC
The DNA here is from genome assembly GCF_015237465.2 of Chelonia mydas. Taxonomy (NCBI): domain Eukaryota; kingdom Metazoa; phylum Chordata; order Testudines; family Cheloniidae; genus Chelonia; species Chelonia mydas. The sequence goes on along the minus strand of NC_051259.2, from coordinate 12,543,399 downwards.
AGTTGCGGCTGAGTCATGGGAGGGAGCGGATATCTCTTCTAGGGAGGAGATGGCTCTGCAAGAGCCTGGCCCAGCCCCTGAGTGGACCAACGCCAGGGAAGGCAGGCGAGGACCCTGAGGAGCTACCAGCAGCCGAGCGTCCTAAGGAGACGGAGACTCTTTGGACCACGGGACTCTACACCCAGGGTCTGGAGTGTGAGTCAGTGGGCTGCAGCCAGATTCCCTGGGCTGGAACCTGTTGGTGTAGGGTGGGCCTGGGTCCTCCTGCCACCAACCCCACCCCTGGGATGGCAGCCTTTTCACCCCGAGGCCAGAAAGCTTGCGTGCTCCTTGTAGCCTGCCCCGGCTAGGCAGCCGCAGCTACAGACTCTTTGTGGCTGTGTTCTGCCCGGGGGGCCAGAGCCCCCCTAGAGACTGTGTGTTGTTGTCTGCCCCAGCCAGGTGGCTCTGGGCTAAAGGACGTTGTGCTTTTCCCCACTCAGGTGGGGTGGAGCTTTTCCCCTGTAAGTAGTGAGGCGGAGTGGCCTCCCTCTGTACTTGAGAGTGAGGGACCACTACAGTGCCTCAGGCAGAGAACAGGGGCACCAAGGTGCCCCAGTGCCCGAGGCCCCCACAGTGGCAGGGAAAAGATTATGTGAGCTATACGCAGATAATCCTGGCAAGTGACCCACACCCCCACGCTGCAGAGAATGGCAGGAACCTTGCAGGAGTTTCACCTATCTGAGCTGGGGAGGGGGGGGGGGGAATTCCTGTCCAACCCCACATACAGCGATCGGTCAGACCCTGAGCACATGAACAAGAACCAGCTGCCAAGCACCTGAGAGAGAGAGAGAAAGTTCAGTGCCACCTGGGAGTCCTGGCCCTCCCTGCCCAATGTCCCATCTCTAGCCATGGCAGAGGAAGGAAACAAAAGACACCCCCAGAATACATTGGAGAGGAGGACCCCTTTTTGTCTGGATTTCTTTCTTGTCAGGGCTTCTATTGTTCTCACGTTTGAGCGCAAGGAACTACTGTTTAGGTATTAGGGTCACTCCTACCCCTTGGGGTCTGTAATAATAACTCATCTGGTCACCGTCTGTGGCTAGAATCAGATCCTGATCTCCTTTACACTAAGAAAAGGAGTACTTGTGGCACCTTAGAGACTAACCAATTTATCTGAGCATAAGCTTTCGTGAGCTACAGCTCACTTCATCGGATGCATCTAAGGTAACTCCACAACACCCAGTGATGTAACTGGGGTAAGAATCTGGCCCTTGGATTGTAAAGTCTTTGGGGCAGAGATCACGCGTCAAATTCTGACCTCATTTACACAGTTGGTAAATCCAGAGTGACTCCACTGACGTCAGTGGAGTCACTCTGGATCTACACCACTTTAACTGGGATTACAATCTGGCCCCATGTTTCACTGAGAAGCCCCATATATGTTTGTGGCACTTGTGACAGGATCAGGCCAGATGGCTACAGGAGAGTGATAGAAGCCCCAGATTAAGTAGGTCCCTTTTTCCTGGGTAAGGTAACAGGGAAGGTTCCAGAACAATCAGGAACTTTCTGGAAACAATTAAGACAGGCAGGCTAATCAGGGCACCTGGGTTTTAAAAAGGAGCTCACTTCAGTTTGTGGTGTGCGTGTGAGGAGCTGGGAGCAAGAGGCACAAGAAGCTGAGAGTGAGAAGGCGTACGACTGGAAGACTGAGAAGTACAAGCATTATCAGACATCAGGAGGAAGGTCCTATGGTGAGGATAAAGAAGGTGTTGGGAGGAGGCCATGGGGAAGTAGCGCTGGGAGTTTTAGCTGTCACGCAGCTGTTACAGAAGCCACTGTAGACAGCTGCAATCCATAGGGCGCTGGGCTGGAACCCAGAGTAGAGGGCGGGCCCAGGTTCCTCCCAAACCTCCATCCCCACAACTCCCTACTTGATACCAGAGGAGTTGAACTGGACTGTGGGTTCCACCAAAGGGGAAGGTCTCTGGCCTGTTCCCTGATCCACTAGGTGGATCAGTAGAGACTGTGGGGATTGTTCTTCTTCCTTTTCCCCATGCTGGACAGTTATGAGGCTAACTGAGTGAACGGCAGATTTGAGCCACGAAAGTGGCCAAACTGAGGGCTGCCGTGAACTTCTGAGGCGAGAAAATCCGCCAATAAGCGCAGGACCCCCCAAGGCAGAGGAGGAACTTTGTCACACACTATATAAATTAACAATAATAATCTCTTCCAGCCTCTCCATAGCAAACTAGGGGCTGAAGCCAGTTTTTTTGCTCCATAGCTCCCCACAGGCTAAATTATGCTTCTGCCTGATGGACCATCCCATTCCGAGGGGAGATGGGAATGAATCCCATGCATCTCAGCTCATGTTGTCAGACCGCCTCAGAGCTGTGACGCTGGAAATCTGTTGAATCTCTGACAATGTGCCACATTCAAAAGAAGAGACTCCGCTTTCGTTTTCTAATCGTGACCCCCTGGAGATGCACGTACTGCCAAGATTTAATCATTGGCAGTTTCCAGATAATAACTTTGTTGATAACACTTAAGTGTGCTTGAAAATCTTATCTGTGGTAATTGCACAGATATAATAATGCCAGTGAAGAGAAAAGGTACCATTTAGCAGCTCCAGAAAGGTTTGCAAAGAATCTGCTTTCTGTTAAGCATGGGTCCTTAGGGAAGGGTAGCACATGCAATATTCAGAGGGACGTGGAAATCAACAAGGAACGAGGCATAAATAGCTTAGGGGAAATTATTAAAGGCGATTATGAATCTGAAAATGATGAGAGGCCTAAAGAGATTTCCGTGTGGGCAGAGATGGAAAAGTTGGAACTGTTTAGAGAGCAGATGGATAAGAGGCAACATGATAAAAGTATGTGAAATAGTGACTAGGATATGGCTTATTACAACAATCTATAACCCACTACACGGGCAAGTGAAAGACCAAAAAAAAAAAAAAACTTTTAAGATCTCTGAAAGACACACACATACACACACACACCCGCAAAAGAAAACAGTTTTGTTGACAACAAGTGCCAGTGTGAACAGCACTTTGTCGGCTGCCGACAATTCTAACTCCGCTCGTTGGGGGTGGAAGTTTTTGTTGGCAGGAGAACTCTCGCCTGACGACAAACAGTGGCTACACTGCATGCCTTTTAGTGGCATGGCTGAGGCGACACAGCCGTGTCGCTAAAAGCTGTATAGTGTAGACATAGCCTAAAAATCTCTCCTCAGCTTTTTCTTTTTCTTTCCCCCCTATAACTGGAGAAATGTTAACAGATGACTTCACCCTTGAATGGTCCCTTGAAATATGTGTTAACTACTTATGCTAAACAATCTGTTCCACCTTGTTTAGCTGTGACACCCTGAGTACATTTCCCAGACCTGAGGAAGAGCTCTGTGTGGCTCGAAAGCTTGTCGCTCTCACCAACAGTAGGTGGTCCAATAAAAGATATTCCCTCAGCCACCTTGTCTCGCTAATGGGATAGAAAGGTAGTTTGGGGGGGCTTCTTTTTATTCAGTGACATCGAAAGGCTGCAAACTTTAAAACGGAGAAAAGGAAATGCTGTTTTACACAGTGCAGAGCTAGCCTGTGGAACTCACTGCCACAGTAAAGCATAAGGCCAAGAGCTTAGCAGGATTTAAAAAAAAAAAAAAGGCCTGGACATTGGGAGGGATAATGAGAATGCCCACAGCTACATTCAAGAGGTTTAAAATGCAAGCCTAGGGGGTTGGGTGAGTGATAGCCCGGGGGGTTAGTTGCAGTCTCCACTGGAGAAGCCACATCCATACTGCTGTTTTTCAAGCTAGCACAAGTCTGTCTACCTGGGCTGGGGGTTTGCTCCTAGCTGCAGTGGAGATGAGCCCTTAAGGGCCTGGACTCTGGGGGTATGTCTACACAGCAACTAGACACCTGCCACTGGCCCAACTCAGACTCATGGGGCTGTTTCATTGTTGTGTAGACATCTGGGTTTGGGCTGCAGTCCAAGCTCTGGGACCTCCCACCTTGCAGGGTCCTAGAGCCTGGGCACCAGCCTGAGTCCAGACATCTACACAGCAACGAAACAGTCCCACAGCCCGAGCCCCACAAGCTGTGTGTTGGCTGGCATGGGCCAGCCACAGGTATCTAGTTGCTGTGTAGACATACCCTGGTGGCCAGGAGGACAGTAGCTGCTTCCATTGGGAGGGGGCGCTACAGGGCTTTCTCAGCACTAGCTAGAGTCTGACACTTCATTTACCATTCTATAGTATGCTCCTTTCCTTGATCTCAGCGCACTTTGCAATCCGTAGTTAACTTAGCTTCATTATCTACCCCCGGCGAGGTGGATAAGGATCATTGTCCCTATTTTACAGATGAGGAAACTGAGGGACAGGGCTAGGAATGGAACCCAGGCAGTGTCCTGACTTCCAGTGCTGTTCCATGGCCAGGGGTTTCTCCTTCCTCCCCCCTCATAACGTTTACCCCGAAACGTGAAAAAAATGAAAAACAAAAAGACAGAACAAAAAAAACAAAAAATTCCAGAACATCTGCCAACAGCCAGCCAGACGGGCTGGAGGGCCAGCTAGCCGTGGGGCTGTGTGCACTTTTGTTACTCTCTTTTCTATAAAAATGCCCTGCATACATAATCACATTACAGCTTTTTCCATAACATTACAATGCTGACATAATTATATCACAGTATTTTCCGTAAGCCATTATATAATTGAAAACTGCCCGTGGAAAGCAACATCAGTTTCCTTAAATGAAAGCATCCAAACCAATGGGGTGTATTATTGCTGACTGCTGCTTTTTATTATTGTTATAATTATTTATTCATTACTAATAACCACATAGGCCCAGATCCTCCAAGATGCCTAACTCCCATTGGTTTCTATGGGGGTTAGTCACCTTGCCTGCTTAGGCTTTTCTGAATAACCCACCCTCTACCTCTGCCCATCCTTCAGGAATTACCACCATCATAGAATCATAGAATATCAGGGTTGGAAGGGACCTCAGGAGGTCATCTAGTCCAACCCCCTGCTCAAAGCAGGACCAATCCCCAACTAAATCATCCCAGCCAGGGCTTTGTCAAGCCTGACCTTAAAAACTTCTAGGGAAGGAGATTCCACCACCTCCCTAGGTAACGCATTCCAGTGTTTCACCACCCTCTAGTGAAAAAGTTTTTCCTAATATCCAACCTAAATCTCCCCCACTGCAACTTCAGACCATTACTGCTTGTTCTGTCATCCGCTACCACTGAGAACAGTCTAGAGCCATCCTCTTTGGAACCCCGTTTCAGGTAGTTGAAAGCAGCTATCAAATCCCCCCTCATTCTTCTTTTCCACAGACTAAACATCCCCAGTTCCCTCAGCCTCTTCTCATAAGTCATGTGTTCCAGTCCCCTAATCATTTTTGTTGCCCTCCGCTGGACGCTTTCCAATTTTTCCACATCCTTCTTGTAGTGTGGGGCCCAAAACTGGACACAGTACTCCAGATGAGGCCTCACCAATGTCGAATAGAGGGGAACGATCACGTTCCTCAGTCTGCTGGCAATGCCCCTACTTATACATCCCAAAATGCCATTGGCCTTCTTGGCAACAAGGGCACACTGTTGACTCATAGCCAGCTTCTCGTCCACTGTAACCCCTAGGTCCTTTTCTGCAGAACTGCTGCCGAGCCATTCGGTCCCTAGTCTGTAGCGGTGCCTGGGATTCTTCCGTCCTAAGTGCAGGACTCTGCACTTGTCCTTGTTGAACCTCATCAGATTTCTTTTGGCCCAATCCTCCAATTTGTCTAGGTCCCTCTGTATCCTATCCCTACCCTCCAGCGTATCAACCACTCCTCCCAGTTTAGTGTCATCTGCAAACTTGCTGAGGGTGCAATCCACACCATCCTCCAGATCATTTATGAAGATATTGAACAAAACCGGCCCCAGGACTGACCCCTGGGGCACTCTACTTGATACCGGCTGCCAACTAGACATGGAGCCATTGATCACTACCCGTTGAGCCCGACAATCTAGCCAGCTTTCTACCCACCTTATAGTCCATTCATCCAGCCCATACTACTTTAACTTGCTGGCAAGAATACTGTGGGAGACCGTGTCAAAAGCTTTGCTGAAGTCAAGGAACAACACATCCACTGCTTTCCCTTCATCCACAGAGCCAGTTATCTCGTCATAGAAGGCAATTAGATTAGTCAGGCATGACTTGCCCTTGGTGAATCCATGCTGACTGTTCCTGATCACTTTCCTCTCCTCTAAGTGCTTCAGAATTGATTCCTTGAGGACCTGCTCCATGATTTTTCCAGGGACTGAGGTGAGGCTGACTAGCCTGTAGTTCCCAGGATCCTCCTCCTTCCCTTTTTTAAAGATGGGCACTACATTAGCCTTTTTCCAGTCATCTGGGACCTCCCCCGATCGCCATGAGTTTTCAAAGATAATGGCCAATGGCTCTGCAATCACATCCGCCAACTCCTTTAGCACTCTCGTTTAGCACCATCACCATGGGGCCTTTCATAGCTATTCCCAGCTCCACCTCTGATTCACTCTGTGGGCCTTGGCCAAGTCACTGCCTCGCTGTGCCTCAGTTTCCCCTCTCTGTTAGAGGGGGAAATGACACGGCTACACTGTACAGGTGCGTGGTGAGGCCTAATTAACGCTTCTAAAGTTGGTTGAGACCCTCAGCTGGAAGGGGCGATAGAAGAGCCAGGTACTATCATTACCTATGGACCTAGCATGGACTAGCCTCTCTCCCTGCTATTGCCTTCCATGGGGTGTAACATCAGCTGCTCTTTGAACATAACCCCAATCCCTCCAATCCCTCTCTTGGATTTCAACCAGGCCACTCTCATTGGCTAACAGTTTTCTCCTGTCCCTTAGGAGGTGGTGCCTCGGTCTGTGTCCCATTGATTGCTCACATCAGGTGTTAGTTACATTTCCTCTGCCAGCTTCTTCCCATAAGTCCATGTCCTTCCCAGCTCGGGCTAGATTCCATCTTTTGTTTCTGGTCGCTGACAGTCTGTTTAACTGGGAGCAGCATCCTGTTTTCCTTGTGGGCCTAGATTTTCCCCTCCCTCCACTACCACCCCCCCACCTAAATGCTTTGAGTTAGAAATATCCACCCCCCTGAGTGACAGTGATTCCGACCTAACCCCTGGTGTAGACAGTGCTACGTTGACAGGAGAGCATTTCCCGCCTCTCCTGGAGGTGGGTTAACCACACTGATGGGAGACGCTCTGCTCTCCATGTTGTAGCGTCTTCATTAAAGCGCTACGGTGGCACAGCTCTACTGGTGCAACGCTGTAAGTGTAGACCAGCCCTCAGAGGGTTACTGCTGCTGCTCCTCTCCCTGTGGGGTGTGGGCGCCTGGGTGAGATTCACTTCCTCTCACTTTGGGGCTCCGGATCATAGGAGCCACCCTGGTGAATGAAGTTCTCCATCCGGTCACAGCACAACTGTGGCAGGGCAAGCTTCCCCATACCCTGCCCCACCATGTGCGTGGGCCTCGTCTGTAGAGGTGAGAGAGTAGCGGCTTCCCATGTCCTTGGCTTCTCTGCTGAGACTGTCTCCTAGGGGGCAGTCAGTGAAAAGTGTGGCTTTTGGCTTGTGAGATCCTGTTCACTAGGAACTGGACTATGACTCACCAACACGCTTCATACAGTAAAGTGGCCTCTGACTTCAGCTGAGCTGGGGTAGATTCAAATCAGTGGCCTAGAGAGGTTTGCCTTCCTATTCCATTATTAATCCCCTGCGCCACCCCGTCATCGATCTAGTGTAGTAAATCTGGCACCGCCTCGTGCATCATGGCCACTAGCAACTTCCCAGCAGTGGCCAAAGAGGACAGAACTCAGACCCTCCAGGCATGGGATTCACAAAGGTATTTAGGTACCTGACCCCTATTGATTTCAATGGGAGTTAGGTGCCCAAATACCTTTGTGGATCTCACCGCAAGTCGCTACCACTTGTTCTAAGGAGTATGTTCACTGGCTACTGTTAGGATATAGATATTCGGGCCTGTCTGTAAAGGCCTGTACTCTATGAATTTAGGTGTATTCTTATCACTTAGCTAGTTATAGAGGTATAAAAGAGAGCATCAAAATCACTCTCTGCCGGTGTAAGGGCCTTCTCTTACTGTGACAGTCTGAGACCCTGTTCTTAGGCCAAGGCCTTTGGCTAAGCAGCAGAGGCAGCCATAAGCTGGGAAGCGACCGGTCACATCCTCACATTCCAAACTAGTCCCATTGAAATAAGGTGCTATTGGGCTGTTAGGAATACAATCCTGTCCTGATAATGCCCATTGCTCCAGAGAAAGGGAAGTGCCTAGAAAATGTAAAAGGAAACTTAGTTCGATAGCATCCTGTCTGGCAAGAACTCACTTATCAATAGTTGGGATGTGAAATCCTCATTTCTGTGTTGTTCTATCATTGTAGTCCCCATTTCCCTATTGTTTGTCTGTATAATTTCTGTCTGCTGTATAATTAATTTTGCTGGGTGTAAACTAAATAAGGTGGTGGGATATAATTGGTTAAATAATCATGTTACAATCTGTTAGGATTGGTTAGTTAAATTTCAGGAAAATGATTGGTTAAAGTATAGCTAAGCAGAACTCAAGTTTTACTATATAGTCTGCAGTCAATCAGGAAGTAAAGGGGGGGGGAAATTGGAATCATGTTTTGCTAAGGGGGGGAATGGGAACAGGGACATAGGTAAGGCTCTGTGGTGTCAGAGCTGGGAAGGGGGACACTACGGAAGGAAACTGGAATCATGCTTGCTGGAAGTTCACCCCAATAAACATCGAATTGTTTGCACCTTTAGACTTCGGGTATTGTTGTTCTCTGCTCATGCAAGAAGGACCAGGGAAGGAAGTGGGTGAAGGAATAAGCCCCCTAACAGCTACTAGCATCTGTGACACACAGTTGAGCAGATCTGCTCCCTACTGGCTAGAATCAGGTCACCCTCGGCTTCCCTTCTTGTTGGAACTGCACTATACAGAGTGGGCCACACTGATCCCTGGTCTAGCTGTGTGGAGGCTACAGCCACACCAGGGATAAATCTGGTTTATTAACTGTTTTATCAAGGCCTGACACCATCCTATAACCTCGTCCCACTGCCTCTTAAACGTAATCGCCTTTTGCATTTGAAATACCGGTTTCTAATTGACAGGTTCTTCCTTGCCATTTCCCCCTCCTGCTCAGTCTCCAGGGCTCCATAAAACTCCCTGGTTTCTGAACTGATCCCAGCTTAATCTTCTCCGTACTGATAACTACTAATGTTATTCATGGCTGTTGTTGCCTTTACAACCAGGATGCTCCCTGTGATCCCGTCCAGCATGGTTTGCAGTGGTGAATGAGCCTGGGCTGCTGTGTATGATCCTTTGCGTTTATACAGCGCCTTCGACCAAACAATCTGGAGGGCTTTATAAAGCTGGGTATTCTGTTCCCTAGTCTCACAACGTGAGCAAGTGAGGAGTCCAGTGACTTGCCCAAGATTAAGCCCTTGCAGAGCTGGGGGATAGAACCCAGGAGTCCTGACTCTGAAACCCCTGCTCGAACAAGTAGACCTGCTGCCTCCCTTGGCGTTCCTGGAGATCCATTCTGCTGTGGGAACCAATCTGGTCAACTCCACAGAGAGGAATTTGGGGTTTACCTGCTGTAGATGTCCCAGTCCGGCTGGGGTTTTCTTCTCCAGCTGAGCTGTTTCCTTCCTTCTTTTGAGGAAGGATGGCTAAAGCATTGGACTAGAACTTACGAGACCTTGGTTCTGTTCCCATCTCTGCTGCAGGCTCCTTCTGTGACGTAGGCACAGTGAGATGAAGAGATTTGCTTACAGTTTCTCAACTGAAAATTTGGGATGATAATTCCCTACTTAACAGGGACGTGCTCAGGATCAATTCATTAATGTAGGGGGGACATGAGGTTCCCAGCTTGATGAAGTTCAAGCTCTTAGCATAATCTGATAACCAACCATAGGAACTCTCCATGTGCTGCCTACGTGCCAGCACTTGTTGTGACAAAGCTTGGTCCTCTGAACCATTTGTCACTTCAGGTGAATTACCCGTTTTCCATGATATAGCCTGTTTTGATGTCTCACTAGTCATTCTCTTGGGCCAGCGTACTGAGGGAGGGCAGATCTGCTACTGGCACTGGGGGGAAGGCTCCTCTTAGGAGACTGCTCTGAAGTCAGGAGGGCCTCTTTACACCAGCACAGAATTTGGCCTCTGAGTTTTCATAAGAAGCTTACTTGGGTCTGTCTGTGTAAATGCAAGAGACACTCGCAAACTACCTCAATGTTCTTTTAACGTTGCAAAGTCAGGCACTCAGAAGTAGGAAGTGCCAGAGTTAAGGGTTCCTGCGTAACTGTAATTCAGCCCCCTTGAGGCTGCGCCTCATGATACAGTCATTACTGACATGATCACATCACTATTTTTTTCCCCCACAGGCCCCTGCCTCCAACTCTTGGGCATCACCCCAGGCTCCTGAAGTCAATTCCATCCCTTCATCCCCCACCCACCAGGTTCAGTTTTTGTCCCCTCTGTGGTCATGCAGCTTCCTTCTTCTCTACCGGGGCACCAGCAGGGGTTGGCATTGAGTGCCTGGGGCAACAATCTCCCCACTTTCTGCTCCTGTGCCTCACACCGCAGTGGCCCCTGGCTGCCATGAAGAGGAATTGAAGGGGAAGTCCTGCTGAAGTGCCAGCCCCAGGACGGAGCATGCTCGTTCGCTCTGTGGGGATGGTGCACATTCAGTCTGGTCACATATAGGAGCTGTGAGGGGCTGGAGCGTGCTCAGTAAAGATGGAATCTCTGGAGAATTTAGATGCCAAATTCTGAGTCTGCACTGAGCATGTGTGAACTGAGATCTATTTTTTTCTTCCAGAAGCTCATAACTTAGCCAAATTTGGGCAGATTTTCATGGAGATGTCAAAAGCCCATCCATGATGCCAGAGTGAACCTCACCCTCTGCCAAATGTCAAGTCCTTGCGCCAAAGCATGGAGGAGCTAAAGCTTCTCAACAAAACAGCTCTATTCATTTTTTTAACATGGGCAAAACACATCTTCCCCTAATGTAATCTTATTCTTCTAAATGGCTGGACAACTTTTGCTGAAAGTTTAAAAATCAGCCTGAGGCAGACACCCGGCGTGAGACATTTCAGCCTTAAGACTTAAAGTATGAGAGAGTTTTTTATAAGCAATTGAAAACAGGGTCTTATAATGGAAAGTGCCAGCTCACCTTAATTTTAGATAGTGCTGCTGGATCTGCCTACAATTGCACTTCTTATGAAGATTCAAAAAGTCAAATTCTCTTGTGTCCGTGTGCATGACACACACACTGTACTTCTATGGCCCCATTACCACAGCACCTCAAACCCTTCAAGGAATTCTGGATTTATAGCTAACGTTCTTTGGAACTAGTGGGGGAGGTTTGGATTTTAGTGTTTTTTGTTGTTGTTAAGGAACAAAATATCCAGCACATTCAGATCTGAAAATCTGAAATCTCCCAGGCAAGCGACTATGAATTAAATGGCTTGTTCAGTAACGGGAGCTTTGTGGTGGCATACTGAAAATCCCCCTCCCTGTTCCTCTGGATGGCTCCACTTTAGAGGTGCAGGGTGCTGACTCCTGCATGGAGCAGACTTGGGGTCAGGTTTTTGCCCTTGGTTGAGGCTGCAAGGAGCTGTGCACAGGTAAGAATGGCAGAACCTGGCCTTGTATGCAGCTGGCACGTCTATCTCTGTCCTGATCCCTTCTGGCAGAAGCTATTTATAATCAGTAGCAGCCTGGAAAATTCCCCCACCTCTGGAATTCTTGTATCATCTGTTCCTGTGTTTTATGGTCCCTTCAAGGCAAACTCTGAGGTTGCGTTTGTGTCCTCGCTGGTGTTCTCTGCAGGTTTGACTGGCACGCCTGTTTGTTGGCTTCTGCATATGTGGTTCATTAGGAACAAACTAGGGCAATTGGTACAGACTATTCCAGTCTTTGCAAACAGCAGAATAATTATTGCCACATGGGATGAGATGTCTGAGTCCATTAAAGCTTTGATTTGCACGGAATGGGTAAGGTACTTCTCCAGGGGCGAGCGAGATGGGGTTTACATACCCGACATGGACCTAGGGTTAACAAACTGCTGAGAGCTCAGTTAGCCCCACCCCCTACATCTGTAGTGGGTCAGGCCTGAAGAAAGGGTCTAGGGGAGAGCCTGGCACCTGCTCAGCTGGCTGGGAAGAACGGCAGTCCAGTGGCTCTCGCTGCGGGAGAGCCAGGACCTGAGTGAGACTGCAGTCTGTCGGAGCCTCCCCACCCGGGGGGGAAAGTAGGCCTGACATGGGACTAGCTGGAGATACCTGGGACCAGTTAATGCTGGTTAGGCGAGGCCATGGCAGTGGGTGCCTCACCTGGGGGAAAGGGGCAGTGGAGGACTGAGAGCTGAACCAAAAGGGTGGAGGCACAAATAACCAGCTGGGACAAAGACTCTTTTATTCGATGCTGGATTTTCACCTGTGACTTTGGACTTGGCTACCTCAGAAAAGGGATGGGCTAGTGCAATGGCCTGGCTGGAGGGCTGAGCCATATAAGCCCCCAGAGCCAGCTGGAAACTGCTTCAGTTCTCTTCCCCCCCCCCCCCCCCCGCCCCCCGAGTGGCTGCGACACTGTTCTCTGCCAGGAGATGGAAAACAAGGGGTAGCAATGTAAGAACAGGGGGTTAAACAACGAAGTGTTGCATGTGTGTGAATACACAGACCCTCAGTGATATTCCCTCAGTGTTTCCCATTAACGGTGAAATATACAAATAAATTGCCCCTTACTCCCTAACCGCTGACCCGGGCGGGCTCTAGGTTTTTTGCCGCCCTAAGCAAAAAATTTGCCGCCCCAAGCTCCGAGAGCGCAAGTGCCCAAGGGGGGCCGGAAAGCCGCCCCTGGAATTGTGCCACCCCAAGCACGTGCCTGCTTTGCTGGTGCCTGGAGCCGGTCCTGCCTATGACATGACTGTGGAACCTGCTTGAAACCTCTCTCTGAAATGTAACTTTCAGGATCAGCTGGAGAATGCAGGGAGTGTGAAACAGACAAGATGTCTCTATTTCACAGTGGACACCAATTGGCAGCTTCAGGCGGATCTCTTTCTGCCTTATCCACACTGAACGCTCTCTTCCCCTGCCCTTCTGAGATGCTGCATTGGCGATAGCAATGAAGTGCTAGAGCAGACAGTGTTCTGTCACCGTCTCACTGCCGTGTCTCCCAGATCTGCGAGCAGGGCTAGATGATGGTGATTCGAACAGCATTGGTGGGAGCATGACCGTAGACCACCCATTACTAGCCTCAGTGGAGCTGCTCTGCTTGAAAATTCTAAGCAGGGGGAAGTCTAGTGTAGACACCTAAGGCTGGCAGAGCCATAAAGCTATGCAGCTATCTCACTCTAAAAGAAACCTCTGAGGCCTTGTCTACCCTCAAACTCGCACTGGTTTAGTTAAGCTGATGTAAACCCCTGTGTGGACACTCTTATTTCACTTAAGAGCAGTTTGTCTCCGTTTAACCCTGTTCCTAATTAAGCTAGACTGAAATAAGCCTGATCTTCACAGAAATAAGTGTTTGTGCTGCCTCTTGCACTAGTCCCAACATGGATGGGACTCCAGGGGGTGGGGAACACATGCAGTGATCAGGGCCAATCTGTTCTCCTTCCTAGAGTGCTAAATGAGAGGAGAGTTGTAGAGGTAGTGGGGTATAAGTATGCAAAAGGCCTAGTCTGGGGCTGGGTTCATCCATTGCACTCATCAAGTTTTAAATAGATTCTGTTTGTTTTGTCTTGTTTTTGAAATACTCCTTAAACTAGAACCCTTTTAAAACAAACTTCTACAAGTCCCAGAGGGTGAGTGTAACGGGGGGCTGGCTCGTTGGCTGGTGGAGTGATTTACAGTCTTGGTGCCATATCACTGGTCTTCTCTGGGCCATTAATCATCTGCTTATCACAGACAGTCTCTGTGATTACGTGGCCATCATATTCACAGCAACCGTGGAGAATAAGAGTCAGTTGGTCCCTGGAGCATGAGAACAAACCCAGGCAGTGGTAGAAGTAAGTCACGCTAATTCACTCTGAGAAGGCTGACAATGATTAAGGTTGAAACATACAGCGTGATACACAAGAGAGGTCCAAATTGTGCTCACCTTGCTCATGTTGTGTTGTCCTTCTGGGGCTGCTGCTGGGCGGAAAGCTCATGAAGGGAAATCGAAGGCCTGATCCTAGCAAATCTCAGGCATGTGAGTAAGGCTGAATATGGACTATTTATGACAGGGCTGGCAGAATCTCAGGCCCTATCACAAGCTGTTCCCCAATCCCTGGAGTCCCATCACATTGGCAGTTTTACCTGGGCAGGCTCCAGCCTGTCAGTTTTATTATCGGGGCTTTACTAGGTGGGAAAGGGTTGCATTTTTGTAAATGCGCATGTGGTTATTCAAAAATTCCATCTTCTTAATGAAACATAATGGATTGTGCCCATAATGTCCTGGTTGGCCAGAAAAGCAGACAGCGAGAGCAACAAGTAACAGACAAGGTGGTCTTGGTCTGGCAATCAACAATTCCTTTACATTTTGGTGGGGGAGTTCCAGATAATCAAGTCAGGCTGTCGGGAAAAACGATGGCCACATAGTCATGACTAGCCTTATTAGCTTTGCCTGGGGACATCAGCAGGGTGGGAGCAGTCTGAGCGGAGAGCAGAATGCGATATCGCTGAAGAAGGGAAGAGTGGGATGGTAGCATGTGTGTGGAAGTGGGATGAATTGTTCCTTGTGGGTCTAAATGCTTGTGAGGGACGGTGCTCTGGTTTTGCTTCTTCCCTGCTCATCTTCCTGTAGTCTGCAGCAGAGAAGTTAGAGGAAAAGACCGTCCCTGCATCCGCCCATACAGAGGCGCGCACTGCAGTGCTTTGTCCGGCTGGCTTTAACACCGTAAGGGCTGGAGTGTCCACAGTTTTCGTTTGGAGGCTAAGGAACAGCTCAGTCCAACAATCTCTCTTGTCAGGGTGGCTTTTCCTGATGCTAGTCTGACCTTTGCTCAGTTTCTTCCCATTCCTTTTAATTACACCTGTCTGGGCCACTTCGAGCAATTCCTCTTCCTCCTTGGAGTTCACCCCACCTAGGGCTTGTAGATCTACCAGACACCCTCGCCCCCACTGCCTCAGAACACAAAAGCATCTGATTTTTATTCTTTGAGTCTACAACTCCAGTTGGCAAGGGCTTCCCTGAGCTCCTTTAAGCTTAGTTGCTGCAGTTTCTTGTTGACCATTAGATGTGTGACACTGGCAGGCCAAGTGCCAGCCCTTGCTCAGGCTGCAGGCCTTAGCTGAGAACTGACAGTCTCCTAGCTGAAGAAGGTATTAGTCTTATAAGAATGTATTTAGTGTTTAGACTCTATGAAATGCTTGTACATTACTGCCTGCACTAATCTCTCTTACCATATCTATATCCCAAGTTATAGGGTAATGTTTAAGTGTTTGCTCTGCAATTGGAAAACCCCACAGTCAGGAGAGACGCATTCCGAAGTGTGAAATATTAGTGATCTCTTGCCCAACAAAAGAAGGTCCATAGACTCTACCAGACAAATCATTGTGGAACATGAGAACACACACACACACACACACACCCCTCCCTTATGAATAGGAGACTTCCCATCATCTTGAACTCTGGGAGAAGGGAATAAAAATCCCTGGCAAGAAGAAACTGCTTCTTTTTGGCTGTTTGAACTCTGAAGGGCCAGAGATCCCCAGGGGCTACCTTCTGGGTCAGCCCTGAAAGACACTTTGAATAGACGCTCACTACAACTCTGTCACTCTTAGGATTTATCTGGTAATTCATTGGTGTGTCTAGGTTTGCTTGCTGTAACTGATAAATCACTATTATTTTTTTTTCCTAGTTAATAAACCTTTAGGTAGTTTATTATAGGATTGGCTCCAGGAGTTCTCGTTGGTGTTGGATCTACAGTACCAATTGATCTGGGTAAGTGACTGGACTCTTGGGCCTGGAAGCAACCTTAATATGTACCAGGGGATAGCCGTGTTAGTCTGTATCCACAAAAACAACAAGGAGTCTGGTGGCACCTTAAAGACTAACAGATTTATTTGGGCATAAGCTTTCATGGGTAAAAAACCACTTCTTCAGAGGCATGGAGTCTTAATATGGTGTGATTTTTTTGGTATAAGAGACCATTTAAAGAGACCATTTATCACTAATTCCAGTTTGTCTGGGTGAAAACATAGACTGGGGAGTCTAAGAGGACTGTTTGGCTCCATGGTAAGACTGTTATAGTGATCCAGGAACTCACATTTGTTACTGGCTTGGTGAAATCTCATTATAGAAAGTGCCACCCTTTGGGGTGTCTGCCCTGTTTTTGACAGCCTGCCATGAGGTAGGCACTCAGTTGTGTGCCACTCCAGACAGTGTGAAAAGGTGTCTCTGTGGAACAAAGCAAGGTTCCCCTCTCCATCCAGGACCTCTGTGTCTACCTGCTGGCTGGGTGAAACTGGCTAGAGGACGCACGTATGGAACATGAATCTTAATGTAGGCTGCTGTAAAATGTTTACTTGCAGTAAATTATTCAGCCACTAGATGTTGCTTTGTGCTGTATAGACTTCCAGACTGGGTGTTCTTCCTAGTACACAAAGGAGAAGAAGCTGGAATTCAAGCTGTGTGGAAACCTGTTTCAAAGGTACTTTCTTCAATGCACCACCTAATTCAGACAGATTGTGTGATTTTTCTGCACCATGCCCGCTGTGAATCTGGCCATCTTGACTATTTTTCTGAGAGGATACAGTGAAGATGCTACATACCATCTACTAAAGGGTGTTTCAACTGAGACCAAAGTACATCATCTCATCGTCTCTGCGGGGGGAAAATCCCATGAAAAGCCATTGCCTCCATTGCTAGCAAATAAACTGGTGCATTAGCCAGAGCCTCTCTATTTTGAGTCATGGGTCAGTTAGACAAATCCAGAACCCCTCACTGTAGCTGGCTTGGGGGTTAAATAGGTGAAAGTGAAGAATTAAAGCCCCCTGTGAGGCCATGATAATGGGAAGCTGCAGGCACAGAAGCAGAGGACTTTGAATGGCCAAGTGGCACAGGGGATAGCTCTTCTGTTCTCCATCACCCAAGTGTGTGGGGCCCAGGATTGGACTAGCAGAGGGGCTGCAGGCTAGGACTACAGAACTGCCAGCCCCACACATTCAAAACTCATGAGACTGACTTAAAAAATGTAGGGGGGGGGGTGTTTTTCTTTATTTGCCTTCCAGTTTTTGAGCCATTAGAGGCCACTTGGATCACATCTTCAGGTGTCTCTCTGCAACCACAAGAGCTAGACCATCACTTTGTGTTGTTTGTTTGTTTGTTTCAATGGAAACTGAGATTCTCATGTAATCACTTGAATCCAGGAGCTGGGGCTTTAAGAAAAACACCAAATCCCCTGAGACTGATGGAAATAACAAGAGTTGGCAATGATGGGCTGGGGAGGAGCTGAGTGGGAGGAGGCTGCAGCTTGTGCTGAATGTCCCTCCTTTATTTAGTACAAACCCTTCTCCCCTGCCCCCCACCGCCCACCCCAGCCCACCACGTATCCATACCTGTAAGGATAGGCAGCACCTCTTGCTCATGTTCAGTGAACTGGGTTTCTATGGCTGGCTGTTTTCTCTTTGCTCTCCGAGTGTTAGGGTGACACAGAGTGCGTGACGTATCAGGCCATGCTGCGCTCAGGGACACCACAAATACTGGCCAGCACTAGACCCATTATGTGGGGCTAGGAACCATGGACCAAATGGGCCACGTTCTTAGTTGGACCCTGTCCCTGGCAACTTGGGGGCATCTCCCTGGGCCGGCTAAACGGGTGCGTGTCGGTGGGCTCTGTAGACAAAGGCTGGGGGAGAAAGGGCCTGGGAGAAGGACAAGGCACCCAGGGAAAGGTGGGTGAGAATGTGTCAGAGTCAGTGGGGAGAGAATGAGGAGAGGGAGAAAGAAGCGGGTGGGGTCGTGGCCCTGTAAGAAGATGTGAATGGGACTGGGCCGTGGGCACATTCCATGAGCACAGCCTGGCCTCTCTGCCTTGGGAGAGGGGGGATCTCCTCCCCATGGCTATTCCCAGTTCCTTCTTGCTTTGAGCTTCCATTGCTGACCTGAGCTAGCAGAGGTTCCCTGTGCTATTCTCCGGGGCCTGAAGCAGACTTGGGACCAGAGTCCAGCAACCCTGCACCCAGTCAGGGCACGTTAGTGAGCAACTCCCGACACTCTGCTCCCGCCTGCCTAATGGGAGAGCAGGGTGAGCCTTGATGATGGGCGGCTGCACCCAGCCTGTCTCTCAACTCTCCCGCCGGCCTGCTGCATTTCCACAGCTCTCCATCCTCAGCCACTTAAAGGGGCTCCGAAGACAAAAAACAACCCTTGACTCAGTTTGATACCAGATCAAACCCCCTCCCCTCCGCCTGCATCATGGAAAAATGTTAACAGGCTTCCAGCAGAGGCCACTGGCAGGTTTCCATCAAACAGCGGCTCCACCAATGCTCGTGCCAGAGGCAGGCTGAGAAATGAACAGAACGATCCCTGTGTACCACTTCCCCCTCCTCTGGCTGCGCTGATCAGTTCTGCACACGCCCCCACCCTGCCCCCTCTTTAGGCAGATGGTTTTTTTTCCTCTTCCTTTCCCCTCTCTTTGAAATAATTATAGCGACACTGGGAATGCTCCGGAGCAGACTGCACGTAGACCCAACATCCCTGTCCACACGGAGCCCTCAGCCTGCTCTCCGGAATGCTCGGTCCGCAGGGGAGTGAGAGCTAGGTGTGAAGGAAATTCTGCATGGCGAGGGGTGCTGTGAGTTAGATAGCTACGCATTTCAGAGAAATCACAATCTGGAAAGGAAGCCCGGCACTCTTCTCCCTGGATTTCCGATGTATAAACCTGAAAGGTTTCTTCCTCCCCCTTGCCAAAAAAAGTCCGGATTTGCGGGGGGGGCGGGGGTTGTTTGTGGTTTCGGTTTTTTACATATTCCGGTCTTGTCTGCCCTGGTCTTGCTGGAAGACTGTTTGGATGACTGGAGATGCAAGAGAAACTCTCCTAACTGAGAGAGGAAGTGATTTTATATTCCAAATGTTTTACTCTGGGTTGGTGTGGTGGTTCTTGGTGACACCTATGTAGAGATGCTTAGGAGAAAACCTCTTTGTTGAAGATTCACTGGCCCTTTCAATTAAGGCCTGAGAGAGTTCAGAATCCACAATTCGGAGACCTCCAAAGCGTTCTCCAGCAAACCTAGGGAAAATGTCATGATATGTGTGGCATTTCTAAAGCCAAAATAGCAAGAGGAAAACTTTTTTGGGGGCGGGGAGGAGCATCCCTTCATCCATTATAAAGAAGCAATAAAAGGGCACAAGTTCAATTATTTTATTTTGTTACTTTTAATTTAACACCCCTTAAATAGGAGAGGTGGCACCCAATAATCCATGAAGTTAAATGTCTAATAGCTGGGATCTTGGATCTAATACTGCCAGTTGGTGTGATCTGGAGTCTAATTGTGTTGGATGGATTTTTAACCGAAGGCCCATCGCTGCTGTAATGCTCTTGGCTTATTTATTATGCCCACTGCAGAATCTTGCACTTTACAGTTGTGACAAAGAATCTGTAAAAGACCTAACCAACAATACTTCGCTCTTACTGGTGCTTTTTACCCTTTGTATCTCAAAGCACTTCACAAAGGTAGAGAAACATCTCGATTTCACAGAGCCACAGACTTGCCTCAGCTCAACTCAGCTCAGTCAGGAAGTGCATAAAACCCAGTTCTCCTGATGTGTGGGTCTGAACCCAAGCCACTGGACTACACTGCCTCACAAGACCGCCCAAGTTCTCTGTTGGGCTAGCCTCCCTTTATACATACAGCCATAGGCGCTGACTTCTGCTTGCACTGGTGGGTGCTCAACCCCCCTTGGCCCCCGGCGCTGCCCCGACTCCACTCCTTCCCCAAATCCCTGCCCCACCTCTTCCCTACCTCCTCTCCTGAGCACGCCCCGTTCCTGCTCCTTCCCCCCTTCCCCCGGCTGTTTGGTGGCGGCAAGTGCTGGCAGGTAGGCGGAGGAGCTGGGACACGGTGCGCTAAGGGGAGGAGGCAGAGGTGAGGAGGGGTCGGGAGGGGAGCTTGGCTGCCGGTGGGTGCTCCAGCCCCAGAGCACCCACAGAGTTGGCGCTTATGCATACAGTGCCAGCAGGAGAGAGACCTTAAAATCCTGCATGTTGAAATGCTTCACCAAGAAGCTATGGGAAGCAGCATGGCCCCACTGACAGACCATTCAACGCAGCTGAATTCGGTTTTGGGGTGGGGTGTTTGCCCCATACAAGGCTGAGCAGATTCAACTAGGTTAATTAACCTGACAGGCTGCACCTGAGGGAGACCCAGGGATTGAAAGGCTGATGGATGATGGAGCCCAGCTGAGAAGGAACAGGTGGGGCTGGCATAAAGCCAGGAAGTTGGCAGCAGAAAGGGGCTGTAGGGGAAAGTAATCTGCAGTCACTCCCAGGGAGAGGGAGGTGTGTTTGGGGCGATGGCGTTAAGTAGTCTATGACAGGTTTCAGAGTAGCAGCCGTGTTAGTTTGTATTTGCAAAAAGAAAAGGAGTACTAGTGGTACCTTAGAGTCTATGGTTATTCCCTGGAAGGAGGGTGTTTGGGCTGGTAACCTCAGAGACAGGGAAACCAGAAGCTGTACGAAGGAATCCAGGGAAAGAACAACAGTGTCTAGGAGAAAGCTGATGACTGGTGCTAGACTGAGGGTCCCTGGACTGGAACCCAGAGTAGAGAGCAGGTCCAGGTTCCCCTACCTGCCACTGGGGAAGTGGGGCAGTGAGGGAGAAGACTGCCATTTTGGAAGGAAAGACCTTGATAACTCCTGGAAGGGGAAAAGGAACAGTGACCTGGCTGGAGGGCCAAGCTGGAAAGAGAGAGCACCCTGGGTTGTGCAGAGAGAGAAGCGGCAGTGCGTGTGAACACGTGCAGAGAAGGGGTATTGGACCTGGAAGGACCTCATCCCTAGAGCTGCCAGGAGGAGGTGCCCTAGCGGTGAGTGGCCCTGGGACAGGTTCCCAGCTTGTTGCTGACTTTGGACAAAGTTATGTTCATGGCATAGATGTAAAGAAGCGGATAAATGCTCTTGCTGGAAGGTTGCAGTGTCACGCTGTTTCTTAGAATTCAGAGTGATAATGCACGAGAACACAAAAACAGAGAGAGACAAAGCAGGCTGCTCCCTAAAACTGAGGTACAGCTCACCCTACCTTACTCTCAGCCAGTTGGCTGAAGACTGACTGCTCCTAGGCCCAGCTCGCACGCTTCCGTACAGGGCCCACTAGTTTGCAGGCAGGAGAGGGAAAATCCCCTAAAATTTAAAGTAACACCCTACAATTTTACCATTGTTTTCAATACACCACAGACAAGTTACTTAACTTACCTGTTCCTCTGTCTGTAATATGGGGATGATTGCTATCTGCCTATGTAAATCACATGACAGTAGATGCATTCTAGACAGTTGATGTATCTGGTTTGTACAGAAGGCAGTTCCTTGATTTGGTCTCTCCAATGTCAAAAACTGATAGGAACTGGGAAGGGGGGCAGGATAGATTAGGAGATGCGGGGCCCTTCACCTCTAGAACCCCTGTGCCAATCTAGCCTGCATCAGCAGTGAGTGACAGTCATTACCAGCTGATGTGTGTGCCCACTGGTTCCAGCTCTGTTCCCAGCAGGACGGGTGTCCATGGCACAAAATCCCCATTGCTGGAGGCCCTCCCTTGTTGTCTGTCTCAGCCCAGAAAGCAGGTCAGGACTGCGGCATCCTGGCAGGCGTGGGGTAGCGTGTTGTTAAAATTTGTTCTGTTGCTGTCTGTGCTGCAGAGCGAGGGCTCCGATCGCCAGCGCTGTGGGGTTGCAATAGGACTAAATGTGCTTGTACTAATCGGATGGGGGGGCCTGTTTGGGGTAGAAGGAACAGAAGTTCCAACGGCCGGGAGCGGCATCCTGCTGAGCACAGAGTCACACTAATCCCATTGCAGGGCAGGCACATCGCTGGGCCTGGCTCCCCTTTGGCACGTCACTGATGCTTGGTGCTCGCTGGATGGTCCACGTAGCTGTAGCTTCACTACAGAGATTTAATCTCTGCTCCTGAGAAAGCAGCAGCCTGCTGCACAGCTCCACCAAACCAGCTCCACTTAACTTATTAAGTGTACTAACAGGGGGCCAGGGCCCCATCACTTTTTACTGGCCATAAGGGTGAGGCAGAGTGGGGCCTCGGGAAGGGGCAGCTCGTGGGTGGGGGCTCGGGGAGAAGTGATGGCGCCTCGGTTGGAAGGAGCGGTGCAGGGGTAGGGCCATGCCGGTTCGGGCACCGGTCATCCCCCCACATTTAGAGCGCTTCCGCTGCTCTTGTGCTAACGAGGATGTGTTCCTGCTCCAAGTGGTGTCTGTCTGCTCCGGGCCAGCGTGCCCCGCAGACAAAAGGCCTCAGCCGGTGTGGAACGGTGACCCCTTCCTTCAGTTGTAGATTTTTATTGGTAAACGTCAATTTCACCGTACACACAAACAGCCAAAAATATATTTCCATCCAGGAGAAGTGAAATTGACAGACAATTTCAAGAAATGTGGCTTGAGAACACATTGGAGTCCCACCTTAACGTGTATCAAATGTTGTAATGCTGGTGTAGGTGACTTATTGTCTGACCCAGCATCGTTTTGTGCGGTTGTGGACCTTTAAAGAGACAAATCTAAAATAAACATTGCTGCTATGTGAAATATCAGTTGAACTCAGCCAAACCTAGTTGTACTAATGTGCAGCTGACTAAAAGGAGGGTGCTGAACTCGGGGAGTAGCTCCAGCGTTACGCTGACGTACATGAGAGCAGAAAATGGCCTGTGGTCTGCTTCGTGAGCTAGGGTGTGTTTAGGATGGTCTAAGATATGACAACCCCATCTAGTGGTCAGAGCAGCTGGCTGGGACTGGGCGTCGGGTGGGACTCCTGGGTTCTATCCCAGGCTCTGGGAGGGGAGGGCGGGGGGGTGGGGGGGCTAGCGGATAGACCTGGGAGCTGGGACTCCTGGTTCTATGCTCTTCTCTGAGTGGTGGTGTCATGCTCAAATAAATTGGTTAGTCTCTAAGGTGCCACAAGTCCTCCTTTTCTTTTTGCGAATACAGACTAACACGGCTGTTACTCTGAAACCTGTCAATTCATATTGGTACTTCCAATAGGAGGGAGGGGTGAATGGGAGACATTGGACGGGGCATGAGCCATTAGAGCCAAATCCCACAGAGAGACCCAAGGGAGGAGTCCGATAGGCTCAGGAAATACTGTGAGGTTGAGCTTGCAGAGTTTCCATCAAAGGGGAGGAATCTGCTTCCCATCCCTGCAGGCCTCCAGGAACCACACCGCACCAGGGAGGGTCAGCTGCCCTGGGCTGCTGCATTTTCTTCCCTCCCCCTGCCTGACAGTGTCACATGGGAGCTGTGCTACCCTGCCCCAGGAGCAGGAGTTAACGCTGCTTGACTAGCTGATGGGCCAGCATCAGGGGATGATGGTGCATGCGGCGTCTGCCCCCCTGCTCTACTCAGCCCTGGCTCCACATTTGACCCCAAGGTCAGAACTCTGCGGAAAGGGGATTCTAGGGGATTCTTGGGAGGGGGGCGCGATGCCCTGAAGGAAGCACGGCCTCCTTTCCACTCCTGCGTCTGCCACACCAGACTGTCATCCCTTTCTGCCCAGGGAAGCGGAGGATGGTCTGGCCCAAAGAAGCTTGTTTTACTGGAAGCTTGATCTAGTGGATTGAGCTGGGAGCCAGCTCTCTGGGCTATGCTATACCCGAAGCATAGGATGGTTCCACGCAGCTACAGAAAGGGGAACTTTTATAGACTCCAGCCCAGATCCTCAAAGGTATGTAGGCTGCTGATTGTCATTTGTTTCTTGTGTTTGAGTTTATTCTCACCTTCTTCCCTGTGTGACCTTAGGCAAATCAGCTAATCTCTCTGTGCTGCAGTTCCCAGTCTGCATAATGGATAACAACATCTCGGGTAGGGAAATATTATGATATTTGTGAGGTGTTGAGATACTATGGAGATGTGGTCATAGAGGCGTTGGTGTCAGAGCCAGGATTAGAACTTGGGACCTCCAAGGTCTGTGCTCAGAGGGCTACCCCACACCTCTTTCTTATACCAGGAAGCATTCCACTAGGTGATGTTTCTTATTTAACCCTTTAGGGACTAAGACATCAGAGCTGTATCCTCCTGCACTTTCATGTGGCTCCCTGGAAAATCTTGCTGTTCAGACACACAGAAAATAGCAAAAACAAATAGATGTGCAAAGACTGTTAAGAGTGAATCTGGCTGTGCTGATTTTCATTCCAGCATGAGAGCCTGCTGACATTTTGCACTTTTTATTTACCCGGCAGAAAAATTTAACTACAAATAAATAATAGAATGGTACCACAAAAAGAATTAAATAGTTTAGTGTCTGGAAAATGCGTGACTCAATTATCTAGCTAATTAATAATGCATCTTTTGTATGTTTGCTGATCTATCCTCTGTCGACCTAAGGTAGGGCTTTATCTGCACTGTAAAATGGCAAATAGGCAGGTCAGGGACTCAAGGTACATCTATGCGACAGTGGCCCAGCTATGATGCTGCAGCTGTGCCACTATAATGTAGATGCTTCCTACATTGATGAAAAGGGTTTTTGCATCAATGTAGTAAATCCATCTCTCCGAGAGATGGGAAGCCAGGTCAATAGAAAAATCCTTCCATCAACCTGGCTGTGTCTACACTGGGGGCTAGGTCCATTTTTTCACAGCCCGGAGTGACCTAGCTAGCTGGATCTAAGTTTTAGGTGTAGAACTGACCTAAGTGTGTTGGTTTCAGAGTAACAGCCGTGTTAGTCTGTATTCGCAAAAAGAAAAGGAGTACTTGTGCACCTTAGACTAACCAATTTATTTGAGCATAAGCTTTCGTGAGCTATAGCTCACTTCATCGGATGCATACTGTGGAAAGTGTAGAAGATCTCTTTATATACACACAAAGCATAAAAAAATACCTCCTCCCACCCCACTCTCCTGCTGGTAATAGCTTATCTAAAGTGATCACTCTCCTTAAAATGTGTATGATAATCAAGTTGGGCCATTTCCAGCACAAATCCAGGTTTTCTCACACGCCCCCCCCCCCCACACACACAAACCCACTCAAGAAACTCCCTGAAAAAGCACAAGATCAAATCCGCACAGACACACCCCTGGAACCCCGACCTGGGATATTCTATCTACTACCCAAGATCCATAAACCTGGAAATCCTGGGCGCCCCATCATCTCAGGCATTGGCACCCTGACAGCAGGATTGTCTGGCAATGTAGACTCACTCCTCAGGCCCTACGCTACCAGCACTCCCAGCTATCTTCGAGACACCACTGACTTCCTGAGGAAACTACAATCCATCGGTGATCTTCCTGATAACACCATCCTGGCCACTATGGATGTAGAAGCCCCCTACACCAACATTCCACACAAAGATGGACTACAAGCCATCAAGAACACTATCCCCGATAATGTCACGGCTAACCTGGTGGCTGAACTTTGTGACTTTGTCCTTATCCATAACTATTTTACATTTGGGGACAATGTATACCTTCAGATCAGCGGCACTGCTGTGGGTACCCGCATGGCCCCACAGTATGCCAACATTTTTATGGCTGACTTAGAACAACGCTTCCTCAGCTCTTGTCCCCTAACGCCCCTACTCTACTTGCGCTATATTGATGACATCTTCAATGGATCTTCAATGGAAAAGAAGCCCTTGAGGAATTCCACCATGATTTCAACAATTTCCATCCCACCATCAACCTCAGCCTGGTCCAGTCCACACAAGAGATCCACTTCCTGGACACTACAGTGCTAATAAACGATGGTTACATAAACACCACTCTATACCGGAAACCTACTGACCGCTATTCCTATCTACATGCCTCCAGCTTTCACCCTGACCACATCACACGATCCATCGTCTACAGCCAAGCT
The DNA here is from genome assembly GCF_015237465.2 of Chelonia mydas. Classification (NCBI taxonomy): domain Eukaryota; kingdom Metazoa; phylum Chordata; order Testudines; family Cheloniidae; genus Chelonia; species Chelonia mydas. Next base: position 12,517,395 of record NC_051259.2, on the reverse strand, counting down.
CTGCGATACAACCGCATTTGCTCCAACCCCTCAGACAGAGCCAGACAGCTACAAGATCTCTATCAAGCATTCTTACAACTACAATACCCACCTGCGGAAGTGAAGAAACAGATTGATAGAGCCAGAAGAGTTCCCAGAAGTCACCTACTCCAGGACAGGCCCAACAAAGAAAATAACAGAACGCCACTAGCCATCACCTTCAGCCCCCAACTAAAACCCCTCCAATGCATTATTAGGGATCTACAACCTATCCTGAAGGATGACCCAACACTCTCACAAATCTTGTCCTTGCCTACAGACAGCCCCCCAACCTGAAGCAAATACTCACCAGCAACCACACACCAGAACCACTAACCCAGGAACCTATCCTTGCAACAAAGCCCGTTGCCAACTGTGTCCACATATCTATTCAGGGGACACCATCACAGGGCCTAATAACATCAGCCACACTATCAGAGGCTCATTCACCTGCACATCCACCAATGTGATATATGCCATCATGTGCCAGCAGTGCCCCTCTGCCATGTACATTGGTCAAACTGGACAGTCTCTACGTAAAAGAGGACAGGACAAGGAGTAATGGTCTCAAGTTGCAGTGGGGGAGGTTTAGGTTGGATATTAGGAAAAACTTTTTCACTAGGAGGGTGGTGAAACACTGGAATGCGTTACCTAGGGAGGTGGTAGAATCTCCTTCCTTGGAAGTTTTTAAGGTCAGGCTTGACAAAGCCTTGGCTGGAATGATTTGATTGGGGATTGGTCCTGCTTTGAGCAGAGGGTTGGACTAGATGACCTCCTGAGGTCCCTTCCAACCCTGATATTCTATGATTCTAAAAGAATAAATGGACACAAATCAGATGTCAAGAATTATAACATTCATAAACCAGTCGGAGAACACTTCAATCTCTCTGGTCACTTGATTACAGACATGAAAGTTGCGATATTACAAGAAAAAAAATTTCAAAACCAGACTCCAGCGAGAGACTGTTGAATTGGAATTCATTTGCAAATTGGATACAACTAACTTAGGTTACCTTGCATAATGACTTAGCCACTCCCAGTCTCTATTCAAGCCTATTTCCCCTTGTTTTTTCCTACCCCCCCCCCCCCAGACGTTCATGTTAAACCATGGATTTGTGCTGGAAATGGCCCACCTTGATTATCATACACATTGTAAGGAGAGTGATCACTTTAGATAAGCTATTATCAGCAGGAGGGTGGGGTGGGAGGAGGTATTTTTTTCATGCTTTGTGTGTATATAAAAAGATCTTCTACACTTTCCACAGTATGCATCCGATGAAGTGAGCTACAGCTCACTTCATCTTATGCTCAAATAAACTGGTTAGTCTCTAAGGTGCCACAAGTACTCCTTTTCTTTCTAAGTGTGTTGGTGTCACCTAGATTCCTGTACTCACAGGGTCAAAGTTAAATCTCTTATGCCTGTCCACCGAGGCCTGTGGTTTTCCTCCCATGTCATTGAGATCAGAATCTACCCCAGTGATATTAATGTTTCACTTCAGTAGCATTCTGTAAAGCACTTGGAGACTCTTCAAATGCAAACATTCCTTGGACTGCAAGCTCTCTGGGGTAGGGACTGTCTTTTTTATCAGTGTTTGTACAGCACTTGACACAATGATGTCCTGGTCCGTGATGGGGGTGCATAACACCAGTGCCAAGATGCTGAGCATCTTACGCTCTCCCGGACTTCAGCTAACAGCCACTGTGGGTTTACACCATCATAAGTGAAATCAGAATCTAGCTCACTGAAGTAAAGTGACTTGCCCAGCACATTCAATAAGTCAGTAGCAGAGCTGGAAATGGATCAGAAGAGCTCTGATTTCTTCTTCCCCTGCCCAAAACACTGTGTGTATCCAGGGGCGAAAGTAACTTAAAGGACTTACTGGTATGCTGGAGTCCTGACCAGAAGGGGCAGGGCCTTGACCAGAAGAGCCGGGGCCTTTAGAGCCCTGGACCCTTAAATTGAGATTTAAAGGGCCTGTGGCTCCGGCTGTGGTAGAAGTGGCTGGTAGCCCTGGGCCCTTTAAATCACAGCTGGAGCTACCAGCTGCAGAGGCAGCTGGTAACCCTGGGGCTCAGGGCCATTTAAAGGGCCCGGGGCTCCAGCCGCTGCTACTTCAGCAGAGCCCTGGACTCTTTAAATCTCCGCCTGAGCCCCGCTGCCAGAGCCCTGGGGTAGCGGTGGTGGGGCTCCGGCAGTGATATAAAGGGCCAGGGGCTCCCAGCTGCCGCTACTGCAGTGGAGCCCCTGGCCCTTTAAATCGCCAATGGAGCCCCGGGGTTCCCGGCTGCCTCTGCTACCCAGGGGCTCCGGCAATGGGGCTCTGGCAACAATTTAAAGAGCCTGGGGCTCCAGCTGCTGCTGGGAGCCCCAGGCCCTTTAAATCGCCCCCTGGGGAAGCCAGTCCGGTCTGGTGCACCAGCTCTTGCCAGACCAGCCTGGCTTACTTTCACCTCTGTATGTATCTCTTTCCTGGTGACTGGGGGGGGGGGGGGTATCTCTCTGTCTAGCAGCTACACTTCTTTATACTGTAAGTTCTTCAGGACGAAGACCTTCTACTACTCTACCATGTCTAGCCCAGTGTTGGCTTAGTCCCTTCTGAAATAAACATGATGGATAGACTGGGCCTGATTGTCAGTAGAAGAAAAATTCATCAATTTCCCTGCCCCCCCATTCCCAATGAATCAAAATGAAAATGTATCATTTCAAATCAAATGTTTGTGGTTCCCATGGGGGGGGGGGGCAGAGAAAAAGGGGAAGACCCACAATGAGACCAAATATTTCAGTTCAAACAGACATGAACCTTTTCCTTAAAAAATAAAAATAAAAAAAAACAAAGCATTCTATGAAAAATTTCAACAAGCAAAAAATGTTCATTTTGTTCAACAATTTAAATGCCATTTTTCTTTTTCTTTTTTTACCAGCCTTAGATTTAATGTCATAAACATCTTTCTGCTTTGCATTAATTCACTGCTTTGTTCAATATGAATTCAGCTCACAGAATTCTGGGTCCCTTTTTCAAGAGCCTGCTGGACAATCTGGTCTCTGGCCCTGAGTTCCAGTGGCCCCTGAGCGGTGGTGCGGTATGACGAGTTGTTGGGTATGCCGGAAGACATGCATGGGGGAACTTGCAGAATGTTGGTTTGCACCGTGCCTGCCTTTAGACAGAACTTTGCAGTGTTGGTGTAGCCATGTCGGCCACAGGAGATTAGAGAGACAAGGTAGGTGAGGTCATTTCTCTTACTGGGCCAACTTCGGTTGATGAGAGAGACAAACGTTTGAGCTACACAGAGCTCTGTTTCAGGCCCAGGCCTGTGATTCTTGCAAAGCTGCAGCTGCTTATTCTGTACCTGTCTCTAGCTCAGGCTTGCATGAGAATTAATGGTAACTTTCTATTGCTTTTCAAGATATAAATTAAAAAACGATGCCCAAAAATTCAGAAACATATTTAATATACTTTATTTGAGGCTTATAAAATGGACTCATCAGACTTTTTGAAATATGTTCATTAAACAACAGTGAACACGCTGGCCCAGTGTGACTCAACGGACTTCCTGCAAACCCCAACAAAATCTTCACCCAACCCCTCCCCAAAACCCTTTATCCCGTCATGCCACATCATCTGCCAACAGGTGGGCCCGATCCTGCCAGGTGCACTCAATTCCTTGCTCAGCGACGGAAATGTAGGTCTCCTGTTACGGGATGGGGAGGGGCTATGCAAATGAGAGAACACAGGTTGGTGTGAGGATGGCTAGCTCAATACACGTTAAGGCTCTCAGCACACTCAGGGTGACCTGGATGTTTCCTGAAGCTTGAGCAGACTCAGACTGATCAGTCTGCTCCTGCAGTTCAGCACTGGCCTTTCTACTAACTGCCTGCGTGTACTAGCACCTCTCAGGATGGGGCCCTCCGGCTCTTGTCAGGCCCGTAGCGGGATGAGAGTTTGTTCTATTGTTTAAGGCTCCAGCTGAGTTGTTACTATCTCGTCGTCTCCTCCCCCTTTATATCCCCTCTTTCCCCTTCCGTGACTCTGCAGCAGTGATTACTCTGCCATCTGCCATCCGCCGAGCCTCTGTCCATCAAGCATCTCCACAATCACTGCCTCTCTGCTTACTGCTGTTTTCCTTGTGGGAATTTCTAATTTATATTACACAACCCCAGGAAACCTCCTCATCTTAATGGGTTTGTGACTTCAGCACAGTAAGTCACTAATAAAGTTAACCTTATATAACCAGCGTAAGCCACCAGCCTGAGCTGTGAGCTAGCAGGAGAGGTTAGGACTCCTATCAGCCGACTCTAATGAGGGTCAAGGTGGGTGAGGGAATTTCTTTTATTGGACCAGCTTCTGTTGGTGAGAGAGGCAGAGTTCTTCTTCAGCTCTGGGAAATTTACTCAGTGTCACAGCTAAAGACAAGATGGAACAGATTTAACACATTTCAAGGTGAAGTGGCCCATTAACACACTGCCTGTCATAGGGAGGAAAAGAAGGGGAGTAGCAGCTGTGGAGGCCTTAGTGCATTACAGATCATTGTAATAAGCTATAAATCCAGAGTCTCTGCAGATTTCCTTTGAGGATGAGGCTTGACAGGTCAGCTATGGAGAAAGTCCAGTGAAGAGCAACAAAAATGATTAAAGGTCTAGAAAACATGACCTCTGAGGGAAGCTTTTGAAAATTGGGTTTGTTTCATCTGGAAAAGAGAAGACTGAGGGGGGACATGATACTTTTTCAAGTACGTAAAAGGTCGTTACAAGGAGGAGGGAGAAAAATTGTTTTTCTTAACCTCTGAGGCTAGGACAAGAAGCAATGGGCTTAAATTGCAGCAAGGGCGGTTTAGGTTGGACATCAGGAAAAACTTCCTAACTGTCAGGGTGGTTAAGCACTGGAATAAATTGCCTGGGGACGTTGTGGAATCTCCATCATTGGAGATTATTAAGAGTGGGTTAGACAAACACCTGTCAGGGATGGTCTAGATAATACTTAGTTCTGCCACGAGTGCAGGGGACTGGACTAGATGACCTCTTGAGGTTCCTTCCAGTCCTATGATTGTTTTGTGAAAAGTGTATGAAAAAAGACAAAAGCACCACATCGGCTGTGGGTGAACACTAGCAAGTGTGGCCTAGGGGCGAAGGCACTGGGCTGGGTCTCAGGAGATCTGGGCTCTGTTCTTAGAGCCAACGCTAACCTGATGTATGACCTTGGACATGTGGTTTCCCCTCTCTGTCCTTTTGTTTTCCCTCTTTAGCTGCTCTGTCTACTTAGCTCTTTAGGGGAGGCTGGAGCTGGTAGAAAAATGAAATTTGCCTCCCATCAGAAATTCCAACATTTCTAAATTTGGTTTTGTGCAGAATCCAAAAGAAAAGTCAATCTGGGAATTGTTCACAAAATGAAATAACCTTTTTTTTTACTTTGTTTCGGAGTTAATGATATAATATAGAAATAAACTTTTATAATTAAAAGTCAAAGCAAAACATTTAGTTTATTTTTCATCAAACTTCCACTAAATCGATCCATTCCTGCTAAATGTTTTTCATTGGAAAATGCCAAGTCCACAAACCATTCTGTTGGAGAACTTTAGACCCGCTCCCAGGCAGGGACTGGCTCTCACTCTGTGCATGGGGAACCCAGTACAATGGGGGCCTGAGCCCAGGTGTACCCTCTAGGCACTGTTTTAGAATACAAGCCTGGAGAAGACCCTAATTATGCTAGCTTTTTGGTTTGGGAGGTTTTAGGGCAGCTACTTTGGCATTTGTCCCCTTTTTAATTCCTTCTCAAAGAGTATGTCTACAGTGCAATAAAACACCTACAGATGGCCATGTCAGCTGAGTCAGGCTCGGGCTGCAGGGCTCATAGGTGCTGACTCCGTGGGTGCTCTGGAGCTGGAGCACCCACAGGGAAAAAATGATGGGTGCAGAGCACCCACTGGCAGCTCCCCCCAGTGCCTCCTGCCCACCAGCAGCCGTGTGAATCAGCGCCTCCCGCCTGTCACAATCAGCTGTTTTGTGGCATGCAGGGAGGCTGGGAGGGAGGGGGAGGAGCAAGGATGTTGCTCACTTCGGGGAGGGGGCGGAACTGGGCAGGAAGAGAGGGGGCGGGGTGGAGCCTTGGGGAAGAGGTGGAGTGGGGGCAGGGCCTGGGGTATTGCTGGGGGTTGAGCATCCCCCGGTAGTTTGAAAAGTTGGCTATAAATCGCAGTGGAGAGCCTGAATGTCTGCGCTGTGATTTTATAGCCCGAGCCCCATGAACCCAAGTCAGCTGTCACGGGCCAGGCACGGGGGTTTTATTGTGGTGTAGACGTACCCAAAGACACCACCACAGGCTGACCCAAAATTCTACCAAGGTAAGACAGATACAGCTGGTGCTGGAGCCCGGTAATGTTCCTGCCCCCCCAAAGGCTGGCAGACAGTGCGGGAGGTTTAATGGGCTAGTGTGATGGGCTGTCCCTGCTGGCCTGCAATCCCCTGCATGATCAAGGCAAGGGAGCTCTCAGTCAGTGGTGGCCCTGCAAGGCAAAGTCCACAGAGCCAGATGTGTCCATCCAGTGCAAACCCCAGGGAGCTCAGATCAGTGTTCACATCACACTCCCTTTCAGAACCTGGCCTGGGCCAGGGAAGCTAATGCGCCAACCCGTGGCCCAAATTTAGTGATGAATCCTGGTGACGGGCAATGTTCTCTCTAATTTTTTATATCCACATGTGGAATGAACATTAAGTGCACCAATATGGAGGTGATGTGGGGCGGGGGTGAGGCCGAGGGATTTGGAGTGTGGGAGGGGATTAGGATTAGAGCAAAGGGTTGGGGTGTGGGAGAGGAGGGCTCTGGCTGGGGGTGCGGGCTCTGGGATGGGGCTGGGGATGAGGGGTTTGGGGTGCAGGCTGCCCAAGGGCTGCTGTAGAGAGAGAGAGGACTTCCTCTGCCCCTCCCTCCCCCCCCCCCCCCCCCCCCCACCAGCTCTCTCTAACAGCAGCAGCCCCGGGGCCAGGGGAGAGCAGCTTAGAAGGAATTTAGGTCACGTGCCACCTGAGGTACATTGCACATACGCTAAGAAGAAGTTCAACCCTCCTCGTTTGACATTTCCAGTGGCTTGCAAGTGGCCTGTTAATCCCATTTCAGGCTGTCCAGGTGAAGGAGCTGAAGGTGCTCCATGGGACTGAATTCTGGCTCTTCCCTATTCCTGCCAGGCTCCATCTGTGTATTCAGTTAATAACATACTGTATGTTCTGTGCTTTAAAGAGACACTGGGTGAAAGTAAAAACTGCTTGAAAACAGACTTTCTCCTCCAGCTTCTAATAAGCCCTTGCTGTTGGAACTGAGGCACGTCTATGCTACAAAACTAAGTCAACCTAAGTTATGTTGACATACACCACAGCAATTAAATAGGTTTTACACGTCCACGCTACGCTCCTTGTGTCAGCGGCGTGCGTCCTCACCAGCAGCGCTTGCACTGATTTGCACTGAAGTGCGGGGCATACTGAAGGCACTTCTCAGGATGTATGCTGATTGGCATTTCCTTTAGCTCCTCAATTTCACTTAAGTCAGTTTCACCTTCCCTTTTATGTTAGCAGGATGCTGCAATGTGTGGGTTGCAAATGCAATTTTTTTGTAATAGTTTCTACAGAGCATTTTATTGAATTCCCAGGACATATTTCTGTTGACCTTTGCTTGTATAAAAACTCGTTTTATGGAGCTCAATTCTGGCTCTTAGTTAAGTTCCTTTAAACTGATTGTATTGAGGGCTTAATTTTTCAACGCTTCCCTTGAACAGTACTTTTTGAAATCAATGGGCTTGAGAAAGTATCACTTATGGGTCTGATTCTCCAGTGCTTCATAAATCAAATTGGTTTAATTTTACACCCTCTTTCCAGAGGTGTAAATTATGTCCCAAGTCATAAGGCAGTGGAGCCTCAAACACAATATAAGTGAGGATTTGTAATACAGTGCTCGATTTCTCTGAAAAAGCTCACTCTCCAATGATCAGTGTCATGTAACTCAGGGTTTTATAAATTAATGAGTTCTGCTGATTTGAGTTTATCCTCGTAAAGGAATAAAAGTCTAACCAACTTCCCAAAAATGTGTAAATTTGCCTGTAAATGTCGATTAGTTAATATCTTGGGACTTTCAGTTTCAGGCCATTTCCAAGACCTTATTAAAAAACTAGATATAATTACTTTTCCAGTGACATGTAAAGATAGTGAGCTTTCATTTACAGAACTCTCCTCCGATCTGATCTCAGTGCAATTGCTTTGTCAAAATTCAAACTATTTATATAGTGGCTGTGTCTCTTAACCACTGAAATGGTGCTATCTCTGGGGTGGAATGTGGCAGCTGTCCAACAATCTACATCACCTTTGAGTCCAGTTTCCAAATCGAACTACAGTGACCCAGTTGGAATTTGGATGGGATATGTGGGGACTTCATTTTCAAGGGCTCCGTTCCTAGTTAAGTACCTAAATAAAGCTAGATTGTTGTAAGTGTTCATCCTGTATGAACTTTAATGCCTAGTAGGCTAGTAGCGTACATGTGTGTCTGCCTGTTCACACAGCAGCAAAAGCCCAGGCTGATCCCCCTTCAGCCAAAAATTGTTTGGGTCATCTCCCAAACCTGGGAAGTCCATGACCACAGGCAACTGCAATTAACCAATGACTTTCAGGACCATTTCTCCATCTGCCATGTTCTCACAGTGTGACCTTGACACATGTCATCACCTCCCTGTACCTCAGTTTCCCTAGCCGCGGGGTTAAGAGCTAGCTGCCCCCATCAGCGCCTGTGGCATCTCATTCTTGGCAGTCCAGAGCTGCGAGCCTGCAGTAGAAAAGGCATCAGCTCCGGCGGCAGTATAACAACTGGGTGCAGCGATGCCCACAGCCACTGTGCGTACCACTGGCAGGGGTGACGGGGACCAGCATGCTCTCAGGGATGGGGAGTGACACTGCAGCTGGGTGGCGGGGGCTGGACGTGGCAGCCGAGGGGCTGGGGCTAGAGGCTGCAGCACGGGTGGCTCCTGGCAATGTATACAATGAGAAATGTCTGGGGGCACGTGGCAGTGACTTGGCCAGAGGGGAGAAAAGCCCCAGGCAGTCCCACTCCCTGCCCTCTTCTATGGTATGTCTACACTGCACACTAACCCTGGGACCCGGGCTTGCAGACTCTGTGTTTCCAAGCCCCTGCTTGAGTGTCCAGGCTGCAGTGTAAACCTGGGCTTACCATTGCTGCCCCAGGTCTCCCAGCCGGGTCACGCATCCATCCTGCACTGTGCAGACCTTCCAACTCGTGTCTGTGGCTTGAGCTGCATCTTCACTGCAAAATTACAGGACTTGGGACCCAAGTCACAAAGGGACTTGGGCTCCGACCAACCCCCCCAGCAGGGTCCTAGGATTTGGGTCCTGGGTGCTTCCTGACCCGAGTCAGCCTGACTTGTGTGTGTGTGTGAGCAGAAGGGGGCTGGGGCTCAAACCCGAGTCAGAGCCCAGGTTTATTGTGCAGTGTAGACATACCTGTAGGTTCCTCTCCTAGTAGAGTCAGGCTCCTGCTATGTCAGGCACAGAGCTGGCGCTAGGCATCAGCACAGGCCCTGGGCAGGTTGCACGGGCTTGTCACTACCCCTTACCTTCCCCGTCCTCCCATGGGCAGCTGCCCCCCCTGAACTGAATGGCGATGGACCAACCCCCGCCCCCCCCCCCCCCCCCCCCGCATCCTAAACCTCCCTCACCCTGGACCTGCCTCCCACCAGCATCTCTAACCATCTAGCTGCCACATCTCCTCTTCCCCACCCATTCTTCAGCCTGCTCTGCAAGTTCTGGGTATTTGGCTGAGACTCCATGCCCCCTTCTTTGCAGAGGATCCCTCAGACCCTATGGAGAGGGGAAGCTGCTCGTAATCCAGCCCCCAGGATGTGCCCTTGAATGGCCTGACCAGCCCAGGCGGAAGGGAAACGTGGCTGAGTGAGAGGTGCATTTGGTGCTGCTTGGGCCGGGTCCCCTCTGTGAGACGCCCCCCCCGTGCAGAGCTCCGGCATGAGGAGGCAGCATGTGGCACTGCTGTCCAGTGCGGCCCGGCAGCGGCCTCAGCCTGACCTTATGCTGGCACCCAAGTGGGGCTGATTTCCAGAGGCTTCGCTCCCAACTCCTCCTAAGAGGGAAGGTTCTGCTGCCTCTGAAATCTTGCGCAAAAGCCGGCTCTAACAGTTGTGTGTTCTCCAGCGTGAGTCATCCCCACCTTCCCATAACAACATTCCTTCTCTGTGATATAAGGTCCTGGCTGTTCTACTCTTCCCATGCATCTCCTTGTAGCCAGCCTGGATGCCTCAGGCCCAGAACAAGGAGCAGGGAGTATAATCATGCTAATGCTTTGCCCTCCCTCAGCAGCTGGGATGTAGGAAAACCTGTACAATGGATGGGGAAAGTCAAGCACAGAGAGGTTGCAGAAGATCACACAGCAAGGCAGTGGCAGAGCTGAAACTGGAGTGGATCTGCCTCTCATCCCTCTGGACCATGCTGGGTGTCATGCAGAGCAAATGTCAAGATGATGTTTATTTGCAAAGCAGGAGGAACCTGGGATAACATCCTAGCAGGGAACTTCCTCTAGCATCCAGTGTGCACCTAATAACTAATCTCCCCTCTGCTGTTCGTTCAGGGACTGACAGTCCTGAACTAGGCTGTTATGGATCAGAACCATTCACACTGCTGGCGTTAACTCTGAGGTAAATCAGAAGACACCCAGCTCCCAGAGACATAATAGGAGGTCAGCACCACTGAAAAATCCAGCTTCAGATCTAGTGCTGGCCACAGGGGAAGGAGGAACTGGCCCAGGTGCAGACCCTGAATATAAATCAAATATCTTTCTTTAAAGAATTCTTTTTTCCTGGCGTATGGAGCCAGGCTCAGATGCTCGTGCAGGGGCTTTAATGTGGTGCAAAGTGTTGGAAAAAGTAAGGTCAGGAACAATGACTCCATGGTGTTTCTGTGCTAACTTTCCTCCTTGCAGAGGGCTCAGCCATGCAGCTTTCTGATTCAAGAGTGGAGCTAGCCATTTGAAATGTCATAATAACCCTTTGCCTTTCCTTTGGGCTTCTCACCCAAGGACCTCCAAAGTGCTTTCCAAACACCACTTGAATTAAGCCTTGCAACATCTCCAGGAGGGAGGTAATGTGAGAGAAACAAAGCGGTTTGCACAAGGCCATACAGCATGTTAATGGAAGAGCTGGGAAGAGAACCCAGGAGTCCTGACTCTCTCACTCCCATCCCAGAGCTGGGAAGAGAATCCAGGAGTCCTGATGCCTAGACCCCTGCTCTACCCTTTGGACTACTATAAACAAATGGGCAGGTGCCCCCTCTAGCATACAAAAAGATGGCATACAATGTAAGTCACTGGTGAACTGAGCCCTGTATCTTCCAAAGCAGACCAGCCACGCCCTGGGCACCAAATCCTGCAGCCCTGACTTCATCAAACTTGCCAGTGATGTTACGCATATGTACTGTGGGATTTGATCCCCAAACCGAGTGGGGGAAGGGCAAGGTCCAGCAGTGTTTTAATGAAAGAGCTGATGAACAGGCTTTTGTCTGCTACGGGTCAACAGGAATTTGGCTCCTTGAAACTGATGGAGGTGGCTCATTCCTGCCTGGGTGCAAGCTGGTGTGCACGTGATAGGCTGTTTGGTGCCCTAGCACGTCAGCTAGAACAAGTATGAGCAAACTGGCCATTTGTTTCAATCATCACACTGTGCCAGTTGCAATTCAGATGTGAGGTTATGCTGTTCAATGAACGGGGAGTGTGTGTGTGTGTGTAATACCTTAGTTATTTTTAGGTCCACTCTTCCTGTACGTCCTGCTACTGATGGAGGAAAAAATACACACACCAGCATATTTGAAACTGTTTTTAAAAAATCTTCCTTTTCATTATTAGCCAACCTAGGACATGCCTTGAGACCTTAATTTAAACATCCCCTCCAGGCCCTTGTCCAGTATGTTAGTCGCCAAAAGTGACTGTATTTAGTGCAGCGGGCTTTCATGGTGAATGATACCACATAGAAGAGGTACATTTGGGAGGCAGAAGGTAAAGAGAGTCTATAATGAAATAGCAAGTCTGTCTGTCTGCCCCACTGCCCTCTTCTTGGAAAAAATCAGAACCATTCCACTGGGTCTCACGGGCCCTGTACTGCTGGCAGCTGTGGGAGACTTCCTTAGCATCTGTGTAGGAAAGTGGGCTTTCAAATCAGCAGGATCTATCTCTATTGGCCTCTCGCGTTAGTATCCGAGTCTGCGCATATATTTATGGATCTGTTCTCACACCATCCCTGGGTGCAAGAATCATAACGGTGATTTTACAGTCAGTGATGTGCCGGAGGTCAGGCAGAGAGAGAAAGTCTGTAGCAGAGCTGGGAATTGGAGTCACAGCTCCCAAATCCCAGCCCAATGTATTAACCACAAGATCATCCAGCCTTCCTCTGTTGACCCTTGCTGCCCTCATGGAGTTCCCAGTGGCCACAATCGGTCACCATCCAGTCAAAGGGGAGTGAAAGTCTACAGTACAATTAAAACAAATCAATATACAGTAAAGCAATTGTTACTTTTTCCATGAACAGCCCTTGGGTTGAAATTCATAATTACTCATCACAATTCCATAAAACAAGTTAAGGAAGCCTCTGGTCCCAGCTGGATTTCTCTCTCCCTCCCCCTAGAATGTTGTAGCCAAGTGGGCAAAAGCGTGACAGGAATTATTACAGCCTCTTCCCAGCTGGCAAGAATCCAAAGCACTTTTGTCTTTTATCCCCCCTTGACTCACCTTAAACTTGTTAGAATCTAAGGGGAGAATGTCCTCAGCCTTTCCCGCCTGCCTCTATGTATTTTTAAACCTGTTCCCACACTGATTTTTAATTACCCCCCACCCCCGGTGCTAAGAATCAGTCCGAGTTTCATCCAAAAAGGCTGCTCTAGTTTTTTCCCTCTCCTTCTAAACCGCTGTGCGAGGAAATCAGAGACTATCTTGCAAAGCAACTGAGGGCTGGGGGGGGGGGGGGGGGGGGCGGAGTCTTTTTCATTTTTATTTCTGTCACTTTATGGTGCAGATGTTTAAAAAAAAAAAGAAAGAAAGAAAGAAAGGAGAAGAAGAAAAGAAAAGAAGCCACCGAAGAAATCTCCCAAGGCAGCAGGGCCGCGAGGGGAGGATGGGGAGAAATCCGAGACCAGCAAGGGGGGGAAGCGGGAGAGGGAACGTGTGCGCCCGAGGGAAGAACGGCGGAAGACAAGGGAGAGGAGGAGGGGAGCCAGGGTTTAAAAGGAGGCCAGCGGAGGATTAAGGGGAGGAGATCCCAGGCAGGGTGGGGGGCGCTGAGACGCCCTAGCTGGGGAGCAGCCGCCCCACGCACGCAGCAGGGCGGAGAGGATGGACCCGTGCGCCCGGGCTTGTGCCCCCCGCAGCCGCTGCCCTTGCGCTGCGTCCCACAGCCGGAGGCGCCTCTAGGGGGCACAGCATGGAGCCTGGGCTCCGGGGGCTGGAGCAGCTGCAGCCGCGGGACCCGGGCGCCCCCCGCAGCGGGGCAGCGCGGAGCCCCGAGGGGGTAACTGCCGGCAGGGGGTCGGGGTGGCAGCGCGGAGAGGTCAGTGCCTGGGCCGGGCGCTGCGGCTCCCGCGGGCCCCTGGCGCAGCCGCGCGTCTGGCTGTGGAGTGAGTGACCCGGGGCCACCTCCCGTGCCGGGCGCTGCCTGCCCCTTTCCGCCGGCCGCAAGGCGGGGTGGAGAGACGTGACCCTTCCCCTCCCACTCCCGCCCCGAGTGCCACCGGCCGGGCGGGGCCCTGCACTTCGCTGGCAGGACTCGGCCCACCCTGGCGCCCCGAAAGTGGCCGGGCGGGTGAGTGCCGGGGCCGCGAGGAAACCCTCTGCTTGCGCGTCTGCGGTTGCTGCCTCTGGTTCCTGCGCCTTCGTCCGGCCTCCCCGAGAGCGCAGAAACTCCCCCGCGGAGCCCGCCGCTCCCGGGGACAGCCGGCTCGCCCCCCCCCCGGCCTCAGGTTTCCCGCAGCTGGCGATTCGCCGCGCTTCTCCGCTCATCCGCCCGGGAGAGAGACGCCCGGCTTTGGAAACGCTTCGCATGGGGAGAGCAGCGGACTCGGCGCGCTGGGGGTGGCTCCGCAGCAGCTGGTAGGTGACTGACTTCAGCTGGGGATTAGCACGTTAAGAAACCCAACAGTTAGTCTTGTAAAGTGGGGGGGATTCAAGTCAAACCTCCTTCGCCCCCCAGGGGAGAAACTTCCTGGACAAACTCCACTGGGTCAGCAGTGAAATTCCTAGAAGTGTGCTGTGGGTGGGTGGGTGGGGAAGGAGAAACACACATGCAAATAGTTGGTTGTCATAGACTACGTGCAACCTACGGCGGGAAGGCTCCCCCAGGGCGAATCCCAGAGTGTTTACATGCAGCTGGATCCTGGAGGCAGATTTTGGCTGAGAAGAGAGACAGAGGATCTAGGGAGGCTGATCTAGTCCATGGCTAGGAGGCTGTTGGAGATTTCGAATCCGAGAACTGCTGTAGAAAGAGACTCTGGCAGGCCCTTTGCACAGAAACCACAGGATTAATCTTCGTGCAACTTCCCCTTGTGTCAAGGGGGTCAGGAAGGGACAGAGAGGGAATCGGGCTGCAGAGGCTAAAATCCCAGTCTCTCAGGCATTGACCTAAAGGTGAGTTAAACTCCTGTTCATAAATCTGCATCCTCTGAAGCTAAGAGGTGTGTGACAGGGCTGGGGGAAATGCAAAAGTGCTTGTAGGGTTTCGTTGGGTCTGTGCTGGGATGAGATGCCCTTGGCCAAGGCTCTGTCCCCATACTGTATTCCAAAAGCAGCTGTTTAAAGGAACAATATCCTGGAACTGCCAATGGCGGGGACTTTGCATGGACAGTCATAGGGGAGCTGGGGAGGGAGCCGGGGGGGGGGGGGTTTCCAAGATGCTAGTGAGTAATACCAGCCAGACTTGTAAATCCTCTTCTCTGGCCTTGGCTGCACTAGGGAAGAAATCCACCCCTGGGATCTCCTCCCCGGCTATGAACATTCAGTAACTTAGGAGCCCCATAGAGCAGCTTTTATCTTCCTCTCTATTGCTGGAATTTTCAAAGATGCCTAAGGGACCAAAGTCAATGGGAGCTGAGCTGAGCCAATGCCTTGAAAATTGCAGCCCATGTGTTTTTTCTCTGACTTCTTTTTGCTGGATCATTCACTAAATATGTTGGTATGTACATTTAATAGAACCTCAGGTGTCCAACCCCCTGCTCAAAGCGGGACCACTCCCCCAATTTTTGCCCCAGATTCTCTAAATGGCCTCCTCAAGGATTGAACCCACAACCTGGTTTAGCAGGCCAATGCTCAAACCACTGAGCTATCCCGCCCATTTCCTTCTTTTGGCTACTCTGAGACCCCGTGCCACTTCCAGTGAGTAGGAATTTTTAGAGGAAAGGCTGCTATTGGCCCACTCTGTCCCCTTCAATTAGGTGAAGGAGCTTAAAAAAAACCCACCCTGAGCTTAGAATGTGAATATACTGTTCTCTTGAGGTAGGATTTATTCATTGTTTGCATCCTTTAAAAAAAATGAGCTATGCCGGTATCCTTTCAGAATCTGCCCAGAGAAGTGCAACCTTAGCCCATGTCGGGCAGGGGGCCAGAGTAGAGACAACTAGATGAGAAACCCTTTCTAAGAAACCTGTAATAAGTTATGTGGCCATCTAACTGGCTTGACCCGCATGTGACAGATCGTAGTTCAGTTCCCAGCCATGGTGATTAGTGTAATTAGCAGAACAAATCTGCCTAAAGCAGGCTTTGTAATTAGCAATCAGCTGGATGCTTCTGCACATCTCTGTTAGGGGTAGTAAGGAATAAACCCCATGTAGTATAAATCCCAAAGAAGCCAGGGTGAATTTACTGCTGGGAACAATCCAGGAGGGCTAGGTCACTGCTCTCTGGGTATAAAGCTTTCCCTATATAGAACCCAGGCTCCCCTCCACTGCCTGCGTTGTCCACGGCTCTGATCTTTCTGGGGCATCTGCTGTTTGGTTCTTTCCTACTAGTCCCTGCCTGCTCCAGTTTGTTTGTTCCCTTCATCCTGGTTGAGAGTCTGAAGAGCACCTGTGAAAATCAGGCCACGAGTGCCTTGCATATGATCCTAGAGTGAATCAGTGACAGAACCCAGGAGTCCTGATTTCCCTGTCCCGTGCTCTAACCACCAGACCATGCTCCCTCCCAAAGCAAACTCCTTTATGCTGCTGGCCCTTAGTTGACTTTTACAGTGCAGTGACGAGCCTGGTAGCGCCTGCAGCTGGCTCTGGTTTGGGTCACGCAACCTAAAAATACAGCCAAATAAAATAGCCCAGTTGGTTGCCAGCCCACCAGCTGGGCAGAACAGGCGACTGCTCGGGTCAGCAAAATATTCAGGGACTGGTTAGCGGCTGCAGGGTT
This sequence comes from Chelonia mydas, assembly GCF_015237465.2. Taxonomy (NCBI): domain Eukaryota; kingdom Metazoa; phylum Chordata; order Testudines; family Cheloniidae; genus Chelonia; species Chelonia mydas. Next base: position 12,500,950 of record NC_051259.2, on the reverse strand, counting down.
GGAAGGAGCTGATGAATCCAGGAGCCCAGGGCAACTTCAGGACGGAGAGCTACACTGCGATGCAGGAACAGCGCTGTGGTATTTTAGATGCCGAGCTCTGATTCTTACAGCTGCAAGCCCTGTTCTGAATCCATCGCCTGAAGGGGGATCGTTTTGCATATACGCTTCCCACACATGGGCCTCTTCTGCGTGGGACAGGCTGGGGTCACAGCTGCTGAAATGACCCAGCAGCAGAATAAAACAGGGGTGCTCAGGACACGCTGGCAGACTGCTGCACCAGTGTCACCCCCTTTTTGGCTGCAGGACCCTTGCAGAGGTTGTTCTCCCGCAGGGGCTGGGATAGGTGGATTTTTAAGGCTCTATTTCAAGAGATTGGCATCAGGTCCTCCATCCCGCACCAGCGTTGAGAGCACTCAGCACCACACAGGATCAGGCCCAGATACATGGCGATTTAGGACAGACCTGGCACCAGGCTCCCAATGTCTTGCAGTGTGTTTGATGCACATGGGCCCTTTAGGCATTGAATGCCTCTGTGCAAATACATTTTGGAAACCCCCCAGTGCTAGTAGCTGTTTCCTGCCTGTGTCACCCTGAAGGAAGACAGCCAGTGCTGCTAGCCTGTGTTGCTTGGAGCTTCCCCAGCCTGCAGTGGGTCCTAACCCTCTTCCTGGCTCCTGTGTGGGGAGTTGAGTGGCCATAAGTCCTCACTGATATCGATGGTACCAGATTTGAGGAGATCTGTCCTGCTCTCTCCAGCTTTAAGCTTGGCAGACATCCAGAGGAAGGCAGAGCCCCATGATTAGGCCAGGGGATTGGCCACTGGGACTCCTGAGTCCTAGTCCCAACTCTCTGTGGCTCAACTTACCTGTCTGTGAAATGGGGATAATGCTTTTCTATCTTCCAGGCTCTGGCAGTTAATGAGTTCATGTTTGCACTTGTAAAGCCCGTTAGATCCTTGTGTGAAAGGCGCAGGAGAAAATCTACTTGCTCGTGATTTAATTAATAGTCCCCCATTAGTTTGGAGGCTAACGGGAGTGTCATCACAAGGTGACACTGCATTGGGGTATGCTGATGGCTCGTGGCAAATATCGCAATTGTCATGACACACAGACTTTACCTGAGGGAGGAAGCCAGGAAAGTGGCAGCCCTAAGGATAATAATGGGCAGTGAGCAATTAAACAGGCTTGGTTTCTGCGGAGAAAAACCCATAACGACCCCCGTCCTTATTCCCCACGTTGCCCATCTTATTTCCTTCTGGGCTTGGCAACTGAACTCTTTATCCATGGGAAGAAATGGAAGCAGTCTAATTATGATGGAAAAAGGGGCGGCGCAGTAGCTGTGACAGGTGCAAAAGCCAAGGGGGCAGAGGCATTATTTAGGGCAAGGAGGCATCGCTGAGATTAGCAGGGGAAATTGAGCAAAGGAAAATCTAGGTTGGATACCAGCCAAAACATCCAATCAGTGAGCTCCGGCAGGCTACCGAAGACTCTGCCCCATTGCTTGAGTCACTTGAGGCTGGACTAGACAAAGCTCTGGGAAATACAGACCGCAGGGAGCAATCCAGCACCAGTTCTGGGAGGTCTCTTTTGTTCCTAACTTCTCGGCTAAAAGACTCGGACAAGATGAGTGGAAAGACCAGCACAAGATCCTGTGGACTGGTACCCTTACTCACGGGAGCAGTGCTACTGAAGCCAGTGCATGGGGCTACTCCGGAGCAAAGAGCAAGCCTGAAATCACTAAGCTGATGAGTCTCAGCTGATTCCCGAGTCTCTCGGCAGCCTGGCTTGCTGTTCAAACATTCATCCTAGTGAGCTCCCTGGAGGTTGGGATCTGGCTGTGGGCCAAGGGGCCTGGAGCAGGGAGCTGAGGCATGGAGTGGGATGGGGACTGACAAGTAAGGAGATGCTGTTAAGAAGTGTAGGGCCCAAGGGTGCTTTGCTCAAAGGGGGAGGGGCGACGAACTGTATGCAACAAGGTGGGTGTTTTCCATTCCAACCATCCCCCTGCTGCGTTGGGAACGGAACATGGCAGCATCGGGCTAGTGCCTGCTGGAGAACCAGCACCAGGGCTTCCTAACTGAACTTCCTGCTTGCCCTGCTCTGCACCTGGAAGCTTCCTCTGGCCTTCATGTCACTTTCCTTCTCTCCAGTGCTAGGGGCCCAGAAATAGAAGCCCATGTGGCTCTGGCTGGGGTTTTAGTGGGTCTCGTTCGGTGGCTCCAGCCACATCGCATTTCACCGGCTTCTATTTTCTTCACTCCCCCCTGCGGCTTCCAGGACGGGGTTGAGCCCCTCACACGCTCTGAGAGGCTTGTCACGCTACCTGCCAGCCCCTCTCATGCCTGGCCTTCACCCCTCCTCGCCAGTCTGCTGCAGGCCTGTGGCTCTGTCCCGGGCTCCTGTCTGTCCCGTGGGTGCGTCCTTCTAGCAGAGAGGTTGCCCTGAGCCTTCCAGCTCCGCTCCCTGCCTGGGCTCTGCAGTATAACAGGGGCCTCTGCTGCTCACCCTGGGCTTTGAGTCTCGCACCGGGGGTGTGCCTGGGGGACTCAAACATGTCTCTGAGATGGGGGAGGGCATGAACCCACTTCCCGGCCTGCTCCCACTGCCCTCCCTGCTGACTCCTTTCCCCGGCTCAGGGGCCAGGCCTGGCTCCCCAGAGTCCCTAAATGATGCTGAAGGCTGAGATGGGACCTGCTGCTGCCCAATTGCTGCTGGGGATTGTCCATTTGCAGCCCAGTGGGGAGCCCTTCGTCCTTGTCCTAAGCAGCCCTGCAAGCAGCGCCCCTTGCCCCGGCAGCAGGCTCTGGGCGCTGGCCTGTGGCTGGCCTGCTCTCAAAGGCATTTCCACAGGGAAGCCCAGCAGCTGCCTCAGGATTGTATCCGCCCAGAGGGGGCGGTGGCAGCACCAGGGCTTCTATGCTCTGGCAGAGCTGCTGGCGTTTCTTGCTGGACACTGTTCCCTCAGGAGCAGAACGAGGCAGAGCCCCCCAGTGCATGGCAGAGCGGTGGTCACGCCCTCCCCGGGCAGCCTTTTAGTGCATAACCTTGCTCTTCATGACTTTATTGTTGATGGGCTGAAAATGCTCCAGTGAGCCCCAGACCAGGGGAGGCCTCCTCACGCCCTATACCTTGCCACTGTGTACACCGTCCCCATCTGAAATGAGCATCCGGCGGGGGGGGGGATGGGCACTGGCTTTTCTGCGGAGATGGCTAATTCCTGCCAACTCTGGTGAGGTTCTTGTGATGGGAATGCCAGTGCACTGGGCACGGACCTGAGCCCTCTGATTCATTTCACACCAGTGGCTGGGGGGGAGCTAACTGTTCTGGGTCATTATGGACCCAATCCCATCACAGAATCCACCATCACAGTTAGTGCTAAGTGACCCCTGTTGGTCAACTCCCTGGCACAGCCAGGGGCTGAATGGGCCATGGCGGGGGAGCTCAGCCCCCAGACATGGTCCCTTTGATGTTGGGCACCCTGGCTGAACTCTGCCACTTCCCCTGCTGTCCTTGTCCTGGGAGGAACGAGCAGCCTCCAACCTCCCAGGGCCCCGAGTCCAACAACTCAGATATTAAAGGGGAGACTGACCAAGGGATCAAAGCAAAGCTAAGGATGGAGGAAAGGGGCAGCGTGGCTCTTGCACATGGCAGAGGGCTCTGGGAGCATCTCCTCTTTGCCCCCTGGGCGTGGGTGGCGCTGGAAGGTTACACTGAAAGGGAGTTATTTTTAACCATCATATCTTGGCGCAGACTGTAATTATGATTCCCCATCTCCTTCCTTGGTGGGAGGTGACTCCGGGGATGATTGTTCCAGCAGGAGCAGCGCTGCTTGGCCCCTCCCAGCGATCGTGTCTTGGATGTCTTTCCCACCCGGGTGACAGCACAGTGGTGGAGGGAGCTCTGGGGCTGGATGGGGGCTGGGGCTTGTGGGGCTTCCAGGGCCGTGTGAAGTTTTTTGCTGCCTGGTGTCGCTGCTTGGGACTGTCACCAGTTCCTCTCTCAGAGGTGCTGGCATGGGGGAGCTCAGCTCTTGCTCCCATGATGCAGCCTTGAGCTCCACTGACTTTGATGGGGCGCAGATTGGGCCCCGGGTGAGACCTAATGTGGTGGCACCTTCTCCCTCTGTTTGTCTTGGTAAGACAAGGGTTTAATTGTGCTCTGGAGTGTGGCGCCAGGTGCTGTTCCAGCTAATGGGTTGGAAGGGCGCTATCTGTAACAGACCAGGTCTCTTGAGTCACATGCATCAGAAAAGGGATGTTGCATTCGTTCCAGTCAAAGGGGATGATCTTTGTAGCATTTGTTCAGTGTTCAGCACGCCCACCGCACGCTGCATCGGCCAGGCTATTGCACAGCTGCGTTGCAAAGGGAGACCTAGACACCCACTTCTAGAGATCCCGCTCTGAGCTGTGCTTGGGCACTGCCCTGCAGCTAACTCTGCATGAGAGCTCCTCCTGCAACCGCCTCACTCCTGCGACCACCTCGCTCCTCCTGCCACCGCCTCACTCCTCCTGCCACCGCTTCGCTCCTTCTGAGACCTCGCTCCCTCCGATCCAGTCTCCTCATCTCCCTCCCCTCCAACCTCTAGCTGTTTGTTCTCCTGCTCGCCCAGCCTGACAGAGCGAGTTAAAATGCACCCACCTTTTAGCTCATACAAGTTTGTGTCCTCAGTACTGTAAACCCCCAAAGTTCACAAAGCATGAGTTCCCCCCAGAAAACCACGTGAATTTAAAAACTAATAATAAAGGTGGGGGGCTTTTTATTTGCCATGTTGTGGGCGGGGGGGTTAAGCCTTTAAGGTGCACTCAGGTCACTTCCTCCACAATCACAATTGCTCGTGCAATCAGTCCTATCCAGGAGCTGCCTGCATCTTTAAGCAAAACATCAGATATGATGAGAGCTGGCAGTGCTGAGAACCCAAGTTGCATGTGGGCCTGGGACTGCCACGCAGGGCACATGGGAGGATGTGACAATTGGCTTGCAAGGAAGTGGTCCCCAGGATGGTATTGGGCTGCGTGTCCAGAAAGAGTGTGAGCATCTGGTTGCCAGAGGGCCCCTAGGTCGGGTCCATTCCACGTAGGGCATCAGCACCAGGAATTTCTTTCTCCTCTCCCCAAGGAAGGCAGAGGTCCAGGCTTCCTGTCCTGAAGCATTCTCTGGAGATACCGACATTCCTCGGGCATCTCTTGCTGTCCAGGAGCGAGCATCTGTTCTGCCTGCATTACGTACATTAAGGAGTAGCTGTAGCAGGCTACTTTGGAAAGCACGTCTCACAGGGACACTGAGGGGATTCACTGGTGGGGGTGCATCAGTCCGGGAATAGCGATACTCTGGTTCAGCAGCACTGTATCCCATCTGGGCTCCAGGGCATGGGTACAGGAGAAAGCTGCCTGCTGCAGGAGTCACTGCAGATTAGCCAGGGCTGTTCTAACAGGGGGTTCCTCTGAAAACCCCCTTCTGGAGCCTGTGACCGTTCCAGTGTTTTGGGGGTGCATGAGCTGCAAAGTAGAGAAACTGGGGGATCTGCTTCAATCGCTTCTTATAGTACTCCAGCCAAGGAGGGAGGCAGCTGCACAGAGCAAACAAGCTTGCATGCGAGTGGCACTTTGCTGGAAACGTAACAGACCCTGTTCTTGAAGAACCAGCTGAGTGTGGGGGTGGCACGGCCCAGCGCTCGGCCTGTGTGGTCTGGATGAGGGGAAGGTTTTGAAAGGAGGCTGTGAGATTATATCTTGCCCCAGGAAAGTTTTGCTTCATACCTGGCTGTTTGGTGCAATCTCATCCATTCCAAAGGCCAAAGAAAAACCCTTCTCTTTTGCGAAACAGTGTTACAAGCCTCAGGGATGAGCCGTGCCTGGCAGGAGCACCCAGGGGTGAACTGCAGCGAAAGGAAGGGACTCACCTCAGGCCTTGCTTCTGTCTGGAACTTTAACCAGGGGTTCCCTAGAGCCTCCTCTCACACAGCAGCAAGCCTGGATCCAGGAGCTGGCATAGCCACTCTCCTGACTGCGCCTTCAGAAGTGCCGAGGAAAACCGGGGCTGCCCTTCCCCAACTAGCGGGGAGTGGATTCCCCAGGTCCTCGTCCAGGTCGCTCACCCAAAGGTTAGTGTTTGGAGCAGGGGATTGGGTTAAATACTGCCGGCAGGACTGACTCTTCCTGTGGGGAATGTCCTATGATAATACCCAACTCTTGTAATCAGTAGATTACAAAGTCAGTATCGTTATCCCCATATTATAGACAGAGAAATTGAGGCACAGAGAGGGGCAGTGACTTGCCCCAGGTCACCCTGCAGGCCACAGGCAGAGCCAGGAATAGAACCTAGGTTTCCTAACTCCTGGTCCAGTGCACTAGCCACTAGGCAACACTTTCTCCATCCTTTTGTCTCTGCTTCTCGTGGGTAACGAACAGGAGAGGGGTTCCGGGGATCTGGGTTCCTTTCCCAGCACTGCCGCTGATCGCTGGGAGGCCTCGGTGAGTCTGTGTCCCCATCTGTAGAACGTGGCTCAGGATACTGTCCTGGCTCACAAGGGGAGTGCCTGGGACACTTCGGGCTCATTGGATGGACGGTGCTATGGAAGGGTGGAAGAGAAGCATCTTCTTCCAGCATGCTGGGCTCATTCTATACTGCCGAGCAAGCCAGAGGGATGCTGCCAAAACTAACGCGCCTTTGTGTAGCGCTTTGCAAACCCAGGCCTGTGGCGCTGGGCCTAGCACGAGTTGAATGAGTTTTAATGAAAGGCTCATTGCAGGGATTGGAAGCTTAACATCCAAACTCCCAGTCTAGGAGCTGAGCTGCTGTCTCGCGCCATAGTGCTAATGCCATTTCTGTAGCATCTTTCATCCCATGGGACCCCCAAACCCTTCCCAAACTGCAGACGTTCAGCTCTGCTGAAAGGCAGCCACCTCTGGGGTGGCAGGCAGCAGCCGATAAGTTGCACAGCAAACTGCACTTCAGGAGGGACGAGGCATCTTTCATCAGTGACACTGGGGCAAACTCCCCTCTTTTACAGGGAGCGCAGTAGGGGCTCAAACGCCCACACCAAACAGAGAGGGCTTCAGTCTCTCTTTACACATAGTGGGGTTTTGTGTTCCTGCTAAAATACCGAATTAATCAATTAACTCGAGTGACCGTGTCTGGGAGTTTTAGAATCTGATGGCAATGCTGGATTTTTTGTAACCCTTGGGGATTCTATTAATAACAATAATGGTGCTGAGGTCTGGGAACAGCCATCTCTCGCAAGGAGTATTAAATGCTCCAACTTTTAAACACACGCCGCTTTGTGTCACGTGAAGAAATTTTGAGGCAGGGTGAGTTGTTTCTTGCTTGTCCTGAAATGCCACGTGCAGTGATCATTTGCAGGACAAACAGCCTTTCGGGCATCAGGGAATAAAACGATTGAGACTGTTCCGGGAGGCCAACCAAACTGGGCAGTGCCCCTTTAAACGCAACACACCCTCTTCTGATCAGCACTCGCCCACCCCACCACGGAGCGCTCCAGAGCTCACCTCCCTGGTTGGCTGCCTGGTTGGAGGGCTGTGCACAGAAGCCAAAGACGGAGCGGATCATGGAGAATCAACTCCCTGCCCACGTGGACAACCAGCACCTCCCCTCAGAGTGGAGGCACAGTCGTGTGGCAGGGAAGGAAGCTCGCACAGCCTGTGTGGTCCTGGTCTGGAGGTGACCAGAGGCCTGCTGGCTTTTCTTGCCAGCACTAGATGAGCCCCAGTTCATCGCACAGAAGGCCACTAGCTCACTTGCCCTTTTCACAACTAGCTGCTGGCACCGTCCGTTGTGCGTGCTGCACAAGAGACGCTGTGGGCCTGATCCAAAGCCCGTGAATTCAGCAGGCTTCGAATCAGGTCTTGCGTGAGGAAACCAGAGGGTAAGTAGCAGATCATGGCTCAGAGGAGTAGAGGGCATAGCAGCAGAGCCGGGTACGTCAAACCAAAAGGTGCCATCTTACACAATTGTCATCTTTATTTTTAACAGCTCCGGCTGTGTGAGCAGGCACTTTTGACACTGGTCATTTCCAGTACTGAAGGGTGAGAATAACAGCCGGGCTGTGTGGGACACAGGTAAACTTAAGTCTGACTGACGGATGACCCTTGGAATGAGGGTCAATTGGGTGTGATGCTTGTTAGTCCCCAAGCAATTATAGACAGTTGCCTTGAAAAGCAGCTGGGTCTTTGCTTCGCTCTGCAAGGTAACATGTGGGGCTTAGGGGAAGCTAAATGAGATAGGAAGGGAATTAGGTTTAAAGAGACTGGCAGCCAAAAATAGGACCAGCCCATTGTGTGTTTTAATGGTAAGACTGTGTGTGAAATTTATAAGAATTCTCTTCCCTGCAACTGCAGGGAATGGACTGTGCTCTGGGGAGTGGATTTCACTCGACCCGACAACAGCCAAAGTTTGCAGCAGCATCAAAGAGGCTTTGCAAAATCCACGGAGTTTGGAGTTGTCAGCAGGACATTTAAAAGTTTTTAATGTAGCTTTTTAAAGGTAGGTCAAATCTAAGATTGTAATTGAGGTTAGTTGCTCTCCACAGAGGGCTGGAGACAACACAATATAAACAACGGCACACTGAAGAGAAGCAAACATAATCTTAAGAAGTATTAGGGAAGATTTAAAATGCCTGGTAACTTCATTTGGTAGCAGACGGTTTTAAGGGAGAAAATCTCGCTCATTTTGGGGCTGACTCCATCACTTTAGGTGACTGTTAAGGCAACCTTTATAATGCCTTTCCCCATGTGATGGAGGCTTTAGCAGTATGTTTCAAAGGAAGATTTAAAAACTCACTCATCAGTAGGCTGTGGGTTTTGTTGGCTTTTTTTTCCTTTAAATCGCCCTCATTCAAATTGTCATAGCTTGACAGCCCTGTGCCAGGAACACACTGTCATCATGAAGCTTGTATATTTAATTCCTTCCCTCTGATACTAATAACGCCTTAAGATGATTAAAATTGGAAGAACTTTAGCATCTCATTTGCTTTCCATTGGTTATGCTGTTCGCTGGCTTTTTGCTTCGCTCAAATTAGGCAGTGAAATTAGGCAGGTCGCTTTCCTTGCTTCTTTCCTTGTGTGTGTTTTTAGATTATAATCAATTTTTCTTTCTGGCTGTGGTGCGCGAATCCCTGTGCTGTTATGACTGGGTTCCCAACTCCGCAGGGGAAGGCTGCGAGTTGGTCTACGCTATGTCGACAGTTGTGATTTAGAGGCATGGTCACTTTAACCCGTTACGAGGAACACAACTCAGGCTGGGTCCATGCTGTAATTTTGCTGCCCCAGCACTATGGCACGTCCACATCTACACACTGTGTGCTTGTGTCGGTGCATTGTGGGAGAAGCTGGGCAGTTCTCCAATCCTGCTTCGGCAGCGGACAGACGGCCCGGAAGTCATGCACACAGAGGGAGAAAGGAGGGTTGGCCAAGCCAGTTATACGGGCACTGTGCGGGGGGGAGGGGGTTGTCCTGTCCGTGCCACATAAATACTACATTCCAGCCTAGTTACAGGAAAGGAGTCGCATGCCAGCTTCGTCCTCTGACAGGGGCAAGATGCTGTTAGCTGCCAAGTTGGTGTGTGGACACAAACTTCCTTAGTGCCAACCAATATTGTCAGCTGGTAAGATGGAATGTGGTTATTTTTAAACCCAGTTTCAAACCACAACGTGAGGGGAAATATTCTCCGTGTGTTCATCCGGGGCCCAGGCAGTGCCTGTTTGCTAACCCAGCAGCATACCCCAGCCACTGTCGTGGTGTCCTGATGAGCCCAGGTAAGGATCTGACGGGGGGTAATCGGACAGTTCAGTCAGCTCTAGAACTGACCTGGAAAACAGGCTCTGCTCCTGCATATTTAACAAGGACTTGCTGTACCTCCGTGGGAGAAAAGCCACTCAGACGTGGCTAACTGTTCTGTGCGTGCCAAGTGCAGCCAACCCGTGTCTTTGCTCTACGCTGAGGGGAACGTCCTAGAATCATAGAATATGCAGTAGGGAGCTAGAAGGGCAACTGCCAATATACCCCAAAGGTACCACACGCGCAAGAAAAATACCCTTCCAGAGCAAAGGGGGGAAGGATAGCTCAGTGGTTTGAGCATTGGCCTGCTAAACCCAGGGTTGTGAGTTCAATCCTTGAGGGGGCCATTTAGGGATCTGGGGCAAAAATTGGGGGAGTGGTCCTGCTTTGAGCAGGGGGTTGGACTCCATGACCTCCTGAGGTCCCTTCAAACCCTGATATTCTATGATTCTATATCAGGGTTGGAAGAGACCTCAGGAGATCATCTAGTCCAACCCGCTGCTCAAAGCAGGACCAACACCAACTAAATCTGTCTCTGTGTTGCTCTGGAAGGGTATTTTTCTTGAACATGTGGTACCTTTGGGGTATATTGGCAGTTGCCCTCCTGGCTCCCTACTGCACATACCAATAGAAATACACTGTCCGTATGTTTGTTTATTTTCTTACTTTCTCAGTTGCTTAGTAGAAGAGTGCTATGCTTAATGTGCAAGTGATCGCAGGTTCAAATCCTGCCTGCCTCAGAAGAGGTGAATATTTTTTCCTAGGTTAGACTAGATCTACTAATCTCTCCTGGCCTTACATTATATGACTCTTACATTTCATTGAAAAACAGGGTTTTTTATATCAACCAATCCCTGAAGTGCTAGGAGCCCAAACACAACAGCGTGAGCTCTTGCAGGATCACTGAGGAAATGCAGCTGACTATGAGCGAAAAGCAAACCGCTTCCCTCTTTCTGCCATTTACTTCTTGTTCTTTGCACAGCTTGGGATCAGTAAGACAGACTCTTACGTTATTTCAGTTCTCCTGCCACTGACCCTGTAATAAGAAAAGAGCTTTTTCTCTCACCCACTGAAGCCCTCACGTGGCGTTAATGGCAAGGGTTGTTTTAAGTGTGGCCATAAACCAGACCCCTGGCTCTGCCCTGATCTGCTCCCTGTGCCTCTTTCAAGAGACATCAGCTTAGTTTGACAAAGATCTTGCTGTCAGCTCTGTGACACTGCAGGGGAAAACCAAGCCGGATTCTGCCCGGCTTCCAGCATCCTCACTGCAGCTGCAGGCTGAGTCTGGAACGGGAAGGTCATTACCATTAATGATGGCAGCGCATGAGTTATGGAAGTTCACAGTTTGGTGATCAGACACCCGGCTCAGCGGCAGTCAATAATAATAACGATAACGCTGATCATTAAAAAACAACTTGTTTTGCGTAGGAAACTGAGCAGATTGGAGAATAAATGTGACGCTCCCAAGATCCTCTGCTACTTTGTTTTGTTTTAAAGGAGATATTTTTCTTGTTGCCTGAAGAATGGCTCTGTTGCTAAGGCCCTGGGCTGGGAGTTGGGAGATCTGGATTTTGTTGCACACAGACTTGCCATCCCTGTTCTGTGCCTCAGTTTCTGCAGCTGTAAACGGGGATAATGAGACCGACCATCCAGAGATGTTGTGAGGCTAAGCTAATACGTGTAAGATCCTTCGACATCCCTACCTAGAAGGTGCCATAGAAATGGAAAGTACAGGGTGAAAGCCTGAGTCCTTACTCGCCACGACTTCAGTGTGAACGTTGTCAGAGCAAGGGCTGTTTATTTGTCCTGTTCGTAATTGGGCCAACAAGTCTTGCATGTGCCTGCGCTGCTTGGACGTGCCCAGGGAGCCATTTGCACCTGCACAGACAAGCATTCCCGTGCACCGTCTCCCTTTCGTTTGCAGAGCTGTTCGGGGTGGGGACCATTGTTTTCTTCCACTACACGTGCAACCAGTCTTACTAATTCATCAGGCAGATGTGCATTGCTTTGTGTGGGCATGGGCTAGGCGCTTGTGTTTGAAAGACACCACCTGTTGTCTAGCTTCTGAGTGGGAAGGAGAAAAATGCCTCTAGGAGGATGTAGGCAGGACGCAGAAAAGGGAAGGGGAAGGCCGGTTGCATGAGCCACCATGTCCTAGCTCCTCCGCTGTGAGCCCTTCCTCTTCACTGTCTGCTAGTGATGCCTTCTGTTCATCTCTTTTCTCCCCCACTCTCTAGAAAGACCTGACCAGGAGGATGTCATGACAGCCAGCAGCGCCGAAGCCAGCAGAGCCATGAGAAATCAGGATCTTCTGGAGAAGAAGCCCCTGGGACCCGCCCCTCCTCCCCGGAGGCACAGACGCAGGCTCAGGCGCAAGCCACCGACCGAGGTGGCCGTGAAGGGGCAGCTCCGGATGCGCTCGCCATCAGGGGCCTTCGTGATGGTGGGCGTCTCCGTCGTCTTGGTTGGCATGACGATCGCCGTTGTGGGCTACTGGCCTCACCGGGGCCCACACGCAGCCGGGCCTGGGGCCAGGCTGGGTAACTCCAGCGGCACGGGGGACATGAAGAAGGAAGTGAAGGTCTCTGCCCAAGCCCGCTACCTCCCTCACAGCGAGAAGCTGAAGCTGATTGGCCCTGTCATCATGGGCGTCGGCCTCTTCATTGTCATCTGCGCCAACACCATGCTGTACGAGAACAGGGACATGGAGACCCGCCTGTTGATGCAGAAAGGCCTCTACTCCATGACTCCGGGCCTTGCCCAGGACTTCAGCCAGGAGGACAAGTACTGCCAGAGGAGGACTAGCTTGCCCCTCCTCAAGGCCAATGCCGAGTGTGTCGAGGGCTGTTATGAGGTGGATCTCTCCTCCAGCGGCTTCCAATCCTGTTCCAGTCCCGGGAACAAATGGGCCGACTGCTACGGGCATAACAGGCTCCAGACGACGGCCCAGCTGCTCCATCACAAGGGGATTTCCCACTCCATGTCCCTCCTCAGTGTCCGTTCAGACTCTGGCAACTCCATGGAGGGGAACCTCAATCTGTCCTTCACCCGCGGGGCTGAGTCGGTAATTTCTTTGGCTGCCACTGCCCGGTCACTTCCCGTCATCAAGGTGAACAACTGCCTCATTGAGAAGCCGTCTGCAACTCGGGGGGCAGGCGATGAGGGGGAGATCAGCCTGGCTGGGGGGCCAGATGATGCACCGCGGCTCTCATGGACTCTCCCACCCAGGGGCGGCAGCGTCTCTCCCAGAGGAGATGACCTCCAGGGTGGCCATGTCGTTATTAACATAGACAGCGAGCCTCCATCTGTCACTGTGGGCGAGACATACCTGAACCCAGATGGCACCAAGAACGAATTCAGCTCAGACGTGCAGCTCCATAACCCGGGTCACTCCAAGTCGCTGGACCTTGGAAGGCCGGGCGTGCTGCTGGTGGCACCCATCAAAGACCGGAAGAACAGGAGCTGGCCTAGACTTGACCAAATCAGTCTGGTAGGCTATGCCAAACTGGAAAGCACGGGTGAGTCCTCTGACAGACTATTGGAACAGACAGATCAGCAGGGCCCGGATGAGCCCAGCTCCAGCACCCAGGAGGTGTGAACAGAGATGGGTTCAAGGGTCTGACTTGGCAGGGGATGGGTGACATGGCCAGGACACCCTCCTCTCTTTTCATTGCCTCACCTGGGGGACTGCTGAGCATGTTCTTCTTTTAAGCAGACATTCCAATGACGTGGGGAGGTCAGTGCTGCTGACTGAGCCCAGGACAGGCCTGCTACTCCTTAGGGGAAACTCTTCAAGGGATAGATGTCTCCTCCCTAGAGGCACCTGGTGCTGAGGAGGTGTCACTCTTTCTCAGTGGGCAGCCTCAGCCTTGCCTTACGCCCCCCTCTCCCCGAGCTACATGAGGAACCCGGGCTTAGACAAGCACTCCCCGAAAGGGGAGGCGGGGTGGGGATCCCTGCTACTAAGCCGTAGGGGCCCCTTTCCACATCATTAGCAAGAAGGGCTGCGGCAGCGGGTGAGTGAGGGGCCCCCGCACCGCCCCACACCGCTAGGCAATTCACTGGCCAATGGAACGTTAAGGCTGCCAGGGTTATTAAATGTTCTCTCGCCACCACCACTGAGATGCTAAGTCAATCATTTTGCCTGCACAATGTTTCATCGTCTGTCTTTACAAAGCTCGCTGTCACGGGTTGCCCCCCTTCAAGATGCTACTTGATGGGCTGGGATACCGCTGAGCCTGCCTGTTCTGCCAACATGGGCTCCCTTTAACCTGTCTTGCTGAGCCAGGGTCTTAAGCCTCCTCCAGCACACACACAGGCAGGGCCACACCCAGCTGCAGAAAGACACAGACACTGAGATCAGCTCTGGGAAGACTCAGTTTAAGGGACTTGCCCTAGCACTCAGATGCCCACCTCCCTTGGAGTGCAGACCTAAAGTTATATTGTCTTGCTCTGTATAGAAGAATCTGCACAGTGCAAGCTCATAAAATTTGCTCTCTCCCTCAATGTGAAGAGAAATATGCACCCCTTTGTGTCCCCCCCATTAGAAATTGCATGAACTGGGTTTAATAATAAAAGGTAGATTTTAAGTGGTTATAAGGGTTAGCAAACAGAACAAAGCAGATTACTAAGCAATTAAAACAAAACACACAAACTAAGCTTGATTCACTAAAGAAACAGGTTACAGAATGTAATTTCTCACCCTAAATGTTGAATTTAGGCAGTATGCAGAGTTTCTGTAGCTCCGTTCCAGTTATTTCTTCTTCTAGACTGGACCCCTGTCTCAGTCTGGACTTACCCCCCACCTTTCCCTTCAGGTTAGTTCCTTTGTCTCTTTAGGTACTTTCAGCAGTCCTTCTTCTTGGGTAGGCAACGGAGGAGAGTCCCATTTGCCTTCCTCCCCACCCTTAAATAAGATTTATGTAAGGTGGGAATCTTTTGTTTCCCAAACTTGACCCCCCCCGCCCCCGGCTTTTAGTGGAAAGTTACAAGAAGTCCAAGATAATGTTTAGTATCAGCTGACAAGACCACCTGATCTAGTATTGTCACAGCTGTGGCCTTCCAGGAAGGAGAGAGATTAGTGTCTTCAGTCTTGTTGTTTCTTCCTGATGGCCTGTTGGCTGGAGGGTGTCTTCCCAAGACACACCCAGTTGTAATTGTTACATAGTCCATGTTCTTAACTTTAGATACAGAAATGATACATGCATAGAAATTGGATACTCACCTTCAGTAAATGGTAACCCTTCCAATGATACCTTACATGAGCCATCTTGCATAAAACATATCTTAGCTGTGTCATATCCATATTACACTCCATATTCTTTATGAAAATATGCTTATAACGTCACACTCGCCCACTGCCTTCTTCCCCGGGAAGTCTCCTCTGCCACCGTCAGAGCGACAGGAGTCGTCAGCAGAAGGGGCCTGGGCAGGATCTCTGGTGTGTCTGGTTTCATGGAGGAGGGCACCTGGCTGAACATGAAGAAGCAATAGGAGTGGGTCAGGGCAGGTCCACACTGCAGTCGGAGGCGTGACCGCAGCTCAGAGGGGCACACCCCCTGCTTGCTTTAATCTAGCTCGCCTGCTAAAAATAGCGGTGAAAATGCAGGAGCCCAGACCTCGGCCTGGGCTAGGAACATGAGTCGTACCCAGGGTTCTGGGTAGGTTTTACGCAGCCCATCCTGCTGGGTCTTCACGGCTAGTTTTAGCCGCACTAGCTTGATTAACGCTTGTGTGCATATGCCTCTCCAATCTCCCCTGTAGATACTGCTGTATCTTTAAAGGGATGGCACTCACTTACACCAGCTCTGAATTTGACCCTAGCGCTGTGTGAAACGAATCACCCCAACGATCAGGAGAGTTCAGCTCCCGGGGTCTGATTTACAAGATAGGGGCCGCCTGCCGAATTTGGATCTAGGTTCTATCGCTAAAAGAAACCAAGACCAAAAGGAGCTGTATACCGCCATACAACTCAGTAGGGGGTCACCCATTGTACAGTGAGTCTGATTTCCCCCGTGCTTACACCAGTTTAAACTCTGCTGCAGTCAGGGGAGAAAGGCTGGTCCAGAGGTTCTGGAGCTAGCCTGAGATTGGGGAGACCTGTGTTCAATTCCCTGTTCTATCACAGATTCCCTTTATGATCTGGGGTAAGTGCCTTAGGCCCACTGCTTCAAAGATATTTAGGTGCCTAACTCCCATTGGCTTTCTTCTTTGTACCTCTGGTCCCCATCTAAAAACAGCTGAATAGCATTTCTGGTGCTGGAAGTGTAAATGCATTAAAGGCTGTAAGGTCCTCGGATCTGATAGTCATGGGGGCTGGAGATAGATTTACACCCGTGAGAGGAGAATCAGGCCCCCAGTTCTGAAATCGTGAATTTGGCAAAATTCCCACTGAGACCTCACTTCCCCCTTACCTGGCTAAGTCCGGCCTGCTGGTCGCGCTGCAGACACATCTGTGTCGAAGGGTCTTTTGTAGCCTATATCAGGTCAAATCGCAGCTCTGCGTTAACCTGCCGAGGGAGAAAAACGTCTGCTGCCCATTTCCTTCTGTGTGAGGAATTTCATAGAAATGTTTCTAATTTCACTCCCAACGTCCCTTTCCAAATTCTTCACCATGACCTTAATTACCCTCTGGAAGGTGGAGTGAGAATCAAACTGAGCACTGGCTTTGGAGCTGTTAAAGGACTTAAAACTCGTCTGTCTTTTAGCTACACCCTGACTCATATTTAATAACACACCTCGAGACTGGGCCTGCTCATGGTAAAAGTCATGTTTAATTTTTACCTTCAGGTTGCTTGTTCGATGCTTTGCTCCGCGGGAGCAGTGACATGTCTCATGGCCGGGTTCTCAGGCATTAGCACTGTGCTGTGGTGGGCCCAGCATCGCAGGGGCACAGGATTTGTTATAGTCCAGTGGGTAAGGCACTAGCCACAGTCAGTTTAGCTAAATCTAATCCCCGCTTTCCCTCTGACTCAGTGTGGCCTCACGTCACATAAACATGCTGTGCCTCAGTTTCCTCATCTGCATAATGAGACTTCGCCTCCTTTGTAGAGCACTTACAGATCCTTGGATAAAATATGCTCTGTAAATATTATTAGTGGATTGATCACACAAGCCGTCTGTTCAGCCGCCAGCTCGTTCTGTGGCCATTGGCACGTCACTTAACATCACCCTGCCTCAGTTTCCACATCTGTTTTAAAACAAAAAGGGAAAATCATCAGTAGCACCAGGGTGTCGTGAAGATCAACTCGTTAACATTTCTGAAGTGCTTCAACAATGGGAAGTGCTAAATATCATACGGCAGGGGGAAGTTTGGGTAAACAAATCTTTTAAGAGCAAGAACCCACTGTTTTTCTCCTGGGTCCTACTCACCTGTCCTCGCTCGGGTTTTACTCCCATTAAAACCAGTGGGAATTTTGCCTGAGTAACAGCTGCAGGATGTGCCCATTTGCTTTCCTGAAACTTGTCCCTTCTTAAAAACAAATCTGAACTGACATCACCCTGAGCCAGGCAGCCGCTCAGCAGGCAGCGGGAGGAGGAAGGAGCGTCTTACAGAGGGATCAGCTCATCCCCATTCTGTTTGCCACAGCGAGGCAGCATCCACCGGGGAGGTGGTTGGTAACAGACCAGATGGGTGCCTCCCATACAACCTTGAAAAGTGGCAGGAGTGGTATCTCCTGGATTTTGTCAAGGAAGCTCTGTGCTGCAATGTAATGCCTGAGCTGAGCGGTGTGGGGAGTGACTGGCTTGGGCTGAAGGCCAGACAGGAGCCGTAGTGACCATCTGCTCTGAGCCCCTGCATAGCACAGGCCAGAGACCCTCACCCAGGAAGTCACTTGTGGTTGAGCTGGAATTCCTGTAGTCTTAGACATCCAGTCCCGAGGGGAAGGTTCCCGAGCGACAGAGAATCTACCATGGCCTTTGGGAAACCGTTCCAATGGCCAACGAGCTGGTTGCTGAGGCTCTGGCACTGCAGCTAGCCCCTGGGCCTGGGACTTCCCCCTTAACATGCTGGGGACAAATATCCAGAGTCTCCCATTCAGGGAGGCCTGAGCTAGCTTTAATCTAGCCAGCTTCGACAGCGGAACAGTGATGCCGTGGCAAACCCACCTGGAACACCGGGTAAGCTCCTTGCAGGGCTGGCTCATGCTGCTGCGGCTTCTGGTAGCCGAGCTAGCTAGATTAAAGCCAGTTCAGGTGCATCAGCTCGAGCAGCAATCACACCCCATGACGGCAGTGTAGACGGAGCCGAAAAAGCCCCAGGTCTGCTCTTGGCTTCATTCACCCAGAGCATTTTGCTGGCTGCCCTTTTATGCCCCGTGCTCCCTGGCCATTTCTCTGGAAAAGGAGACAAATGACTTGAAATTTAAAAAAAAAAACATTTGCTTTGAGTGACCTTTCACTCCCCCTCTGCTCCGTGCAGGGACTGCTGGCTTTGCAAGGGCCAGGCTGGCAGCTTGCCAGCTGCCCACGGCCTGCACCGAATGCCGCATCAACCTCCAATTCCAAAATAGCCCCGTTGTAGTATGTGAGCTCTGACTTGCCCTTTGTTAGATGACTAGAAATCACCTGCAGTGCAGACCTGCCCTGGATCCTTGTTAGCCTCACTTTGCAGCAACGAGACGGAAAGGAGTACTTTTCTTTTTGCGGATACAGACTAACACGGCTGCTTCTCTAAAACCTGTCAATAAGGAGAAGGTGGCTGCCGCCCCAGGGACTCACAGGCTGCGCTTGGTCTGGCGTAACGTCAGCTAGACACATGCACCTCTTTTTGGAGCCCCCCCAGGCTGTGCTCTGCTACCACTGTGCCCCCATGGAACTGAGACCTGAGCTCAGCCCCAGCCTGGGTCACATTTCCAGAAAGCGGGAAATTTGTCAGTACAGCTTCCAGTTTTTATTTGTACTGTGACAAAGTTTCCCCTCTACCTTGGTGGGTCTTGTGCTTATTGGCGGATTTTCTCGCCTTGGAGCTTCACGGCAGCCCTCAGTTTGGCCGTTTTCGTGCACCCACAGTCCAGGTCAACTCCTCCTGTGTCTGACCAGGAGTTGGGAGGTTTGGGGGGAACCCAGGCCCGCCCTCTACTCCGGGTTCCAGCCCAGGGCCCTGTGGAATGCAGCTGTCTAGAGTGCCTCCTGGAACAGCTGTACGACAGCTACAACTCCCTGGGCTACTTCCCCATGGCCTCCTCCCAACACCTTCTTTATCCTAACCATAGGACCAGAGCAGCTTCTTGATTGGCTGCAGGTGTTCTAATCAGCCTGTCTGTCTTAATTGTCTCCAGAAGGTTTCTGATTGTTCTGGAACCTTCCCTGTTACCTTACCCAGGGAAAAGGGACCTACTTAACCTGGGGCTAATATATCTGCCTTCTGTTACTCTCCCCTGTAGCCATCTGGCCCACCCTGTCACATATCCCGCCCCCCGCCCCGCTCAACACTGCGGGGCTGGGCAACTAGGGACGCCAGGCAGTGTACCCGTGACAAGCCATCTGCATTGCCATGGTGGCTTCCAGCCCGGTGTTGTATGGTGAATTGGAAAGGTTGTAGGGACAGGAACCATCTGGTCACCCTTGCATTCTTCTCTTTATTTCACTGCATCCACTGGAGGGGTGCGTGGTCAGTCACAAGGGTAAACCGTTGCACCAGAAGGTAATAACGTAGTGTTTCCGTGGCCCATTTCACAGCTAGGCACTCTCTTTCAACCACAGCATACTTCTGCTATCTTGGGAGGAGTTTCCTGCTGAGGTAGAGGATTGGGTGTTCTTCATCTCCGACCATCTGCGATAGGACAGCTCCCAGTCCTACTTCAGATGCATGTTGTAAAATGAATTCGTTATTGAAGTCTTGGGCTATAAGCACGGGGTTACTGCAGAGGGCTGTCCGTAGATCCATGAATGTTTTCTCTGCGGCATCTGTCCACTTCACCATGTCTGGACCCCAGGCTTTTATCGGGTCTGTCAGGGGACTCGCTCTGGTAGCAAAACGGGGAATAAATCGTCGGTAGTACTCCACCACACCCAGGAATGCCCGGACTTGCTTTTTCCAATTTGGCCAGGGCCAAATTTGGATAGCCTCTAGTTTGTTTAGCTGGGACTTGACCATGCCCCTTCCTACAATGTAGCCAAGGTATTTAGCCTTGGCTAGCCCTATAGCACAATTGTCTGCGTTGGCTGTGAGTCCAGCCTGTCTTAGCGTGTCCAGAACCGCTTCCACCTTTCCTAAGTGGGTTTCCCAGTTGGGAGTGTGAATAATCACATCATCTAAGTATGCCGCTGCATAACTGGTATGGGGCCATAGGAGCTTGTCCATAAGACGCTGGAAGGTGGCAGGTGCCCCATGCAGTCCAAAAGGAAGAACAGTATATTGAAACAGACCCTCTGGTGTCGAGAATGCCGTCTTTTCTTTCACATCTTTGGCAAGGGGAATCTGCCAGTATCCCTTTGTTAAATCAAGAGTGGTCAAAAATCAGGCATTGCCCAGGCAGTCAACTAACTCATCGATACGGGGTATGTGGTATGCATCGAATTTGGATATCTCATTCAGTCGGCGAAAGTCATTACAAAACCTAGTGGTGCCATCGGGTTTGGGCACCAACACAATCGGGCTTGACCACTGACTGTGGGACTCTTCGATGACTCCCAGCTCCAACATCCTTTTTACCTCTGCCTTGATCTCCTCCCTTTTTGCTGCTGGGACCCGATAGGGCCTTAAAGTTACCTTTGCCCCAGAGTCTGATAATGTGGTGATATGCTTCGGTGGTCCAACCTGGTTTGGTTGAAAACACGTCCTGGTATCGGTTCATCATCTCAGTTACCTCCTTCTTCTGGTTTGGTGTCAGATCAGTGGATATCCTGATCTGCTCCTGCATGCTATTTCCCTGGATCGGGGTCTCTTGGGCCACTACACACGCCTCTTGTTGGTGCCAAGGCTTTAAGAGGTTAATGTGATAAATTTGTTCTTGTTTCTGGGTGTCCTGGCTGCCACACCTTGTAGGTTACTTCCCCCATGGGTTCAACCACCTCATAGGGCCCCTTCCATTGGGCCAAAAGCTTGCTTTCTGCCGTGGGTATTAACACCATCACCTGATCCCCTGGTTGGAACTATCAGACTTTTGCCTGGCGATTGTAATGGGTTTGTTGGGCCTCCTGCACCTTTTCCAAATGTTCCCGTACAATAGGGGTGACCCGGGCTAGCCGTTCTCGCATCTGCAACACATGGTCAATTATATTTCTCCCCTCATTGGGTTCCTCTTCCCAGATTTATTTTGAGATATCTAGTATGCCACGGGGGTGGTGTCCGTATAATAATTCAAAGGAGGAAAAACCCAGTTGAGGCCTGTGGTACCTCCCGGATTGCAAACATAAGGGTAGTAAGGTGTCCTAATCCTTCCCGTCCCGACTTACCACTTTCCTTATCATTGCCTTGAGGGTTAGGTTAAACCTTTCTACCAGCCCATCGGTCTGCGGATGACAGACTGAAGTTCTCAGGGTATGTATATGGAGCAGCATACAGAGGTCCTTCATTAGCTTTGACATAAATGGGGTACCTTTGTCTGTTAATATCTCCTTTGGTAGCCCCACTCGGGCAAAGATCCCCACAACTCTTTAGCTATCATTTTAGAGGCCGTGTTCCACAGGGGGACGGCTTCTGGGTAGCAAGTAGCATAATCCAGAATGACAAGTACATGTTGGTGGCCCTGGACTGTCTTCTCCAGGGGTCCCACTAGGTCCATGGCTGTTCGCTCAAAGGGGACCTCTATGATGGGAAGAGGTACTAAAGGTGCCCTCAAGTGGGGATGGGGACTGTGCAGCTGACACTCCGGGCAGGACACACAGTACCTCCGCACTTCTTCATGTACTCCAGGCCAGAATAATCGTCGCAGGACCCATGCCAGGGTCTTCTCTACCCCCAAATGCCCCCCAAAAAGATGACTATGGGCCAGACTTAATACAGCATTCTGGTGTTTTTTGAGGTACTAGGATCTGCTGTACCTTCTGCCCCTGTACTGGTGCAACCCGGTATAAGAGATTCTTCTTCATTATGAAGTAGGGTCCTGGTCCCTGAGTTTTCCCTTCCACGGGGACCCCACCTATTTCGGTCACCTCCTTCCTAATGTTGTCATATCTTGGGTCTTCAGCCTGGTCCCGTCCAAAATTTCCTCTCCCGGGGCTAATTTGCCCAAGATCTAGGGGGCCAGTCTCTGTTGCCTCTACTGGTTCAGAGGCGTTAGGGTGTGGGTCAGAGTCGGGTGCTTCTCCTTCCTGGGTGGCCTCCTTTTCAGCTGCTCGGGTCCCCCTACCTACGAGATCGACCCTCTGGCTTTGGGCCAGTATTCGGGTTCCCAAGGCCTTAGCTGCCCTTCTTTCTCTTTTCGTCTTTCTACGCTGTCTGGGAGTGGAGAACAAATCTGGGGATATTTCAGAGAAGGTTGGGGGTTGACAGTCTAGTGTGGATGCCTCACTACTTTCAGGGCTTCCCCCTTTCTCCAATTCCCCTACCGGGAGTAAGTCTCCAAACCCTGGGAAGTCCCTCCCTATGAGCACCGCGTATGGGAGTTTAGGGACTACCCCTGCTGCTACCTCAGTAGTGTTCCCCTGAATCTCGATTTTTACTGGGATGGTGGGGTAATAACCAACTGTCCCATGGACGCATGTTATCCCCATATGCTTAGCGCACAGCAGCTGACTACGCTTCACGAGCTTCCCTGAGACAAGCGTGATAGCGTGATAGCACTCCCCGAATCAACCAGTGCTGTGGTCTCTACCCCATTTAGCTTCACTGGTCTGGTGTACATATGTGGGGTTAGGATCCCATTGTGCTAGGGGCTGTACATTCATGTAATGTATCGGCAGCTCCTGCCCCCCAAGAGCTCACACTTGAAGTATCCCAGGAGACACAGAGTTAGGTGAGGTACGGGTATGTAGCCATGGTAACCTCCATCAACTAAACTCCTTTATTGCCCCCCCGGTGGACCAGCACCACATCCCAACTGGTCACATACTGCACTTGAACCTAGCACCAACCCCTGCCCACCCCAAGGAGGGCGTGTCGAAAGGAAGTGACTCATTTCAAAGGGGACAAATGGAGGGAGATGTAAGAACAAAAAATCATCCAAACACAACCTGTGATAAGGCCACAGCCGAGCCCTAAATGCCCACCCTGGAGGAGGTGGAAAGGTTCAAGTGAATCCTCCGGGTGTACAGAAATTGAGCTCCCAGCTCCTCTGCCTTCCTCTGGAGGGTTTGAAGAATAGGAGGGACTAGCCAAATGTACTGGGAGGAAGAAACGGAGCTAGACACTTTCTCGACTCTGAGAGGCCTCGGCTCTGACGTGTCGTTTTCTGTAGAAGTCGGCTGCTGCTGTCAGGATCGTGGAGGGGGCGTTTTAATAGCAGCCCTTCAGCTGCCTTTTAAAATCAGGCTCCAACGCAACGCAGAAAGGTTAAAATAGCAGCATCGGCAGCCCAAACAGTGCAGGGATCAGAGCTGTTCGCTCAGCGGGGAGCGGGGGCTTGGAGCGGCTGTGGATTTAGCATGGAGCTGCTTTATTTTCAGGGTTTGCTCACAGCAATATTAGGGTTTACCATTTGTTACAGTAGCACTGAGAGGCCCCAAATGAGGTCAAGGCCCCTGCACTTAGGATGGAAGAATCCAATGCACCGCTACAGACTAGGGACCGAATGGCTAGGCAGCAGTTCTGCGGAAAAGGACCTAGGGGTGACAGTGGACGAGAAGCTGGATATGAGTCAGCAGTGTGCCCTTGTTGCCAAGAAGGCCAATGGCATTTTGGGATGTATAAGTAGGGGCATAGCGAGCAGATCGAGGGACGTGATCGTTCCCCTCTATTCGACACTGGTGAGGCCTCATCTGGAGTACTGTGTCCAGTTTTGGGCCCCACACTACAAGAAGGATGTGGATAAATTGGAAAGAGTCCAGCGAAGGGCAACAAAAATGATTAGGGGTCTAGAGCACATGACTTATGAGGAGAGGCTGAGGGAGCTGGGATTGTTTAGTCTGCAGAAGAGAAGAATGAGGGGGGATTTGATAGCTGCTTTCAACTACCTGAAAAGGGGTTCCAAAGAGGATGGCTCTAGACTGTTCTCAATGGTAGCAGATGACAGAATGAGGAGTAATGGTCTCAAGTTGCAATGGGGGAGGTTTAGATTGGATATTAGGAAAAACTTTTTCACTAAGAGGGTGGTGAAACACTGGAATGCGTTACCTAGGGAGGTGGTAGAATCTCCTTCCTTAGAGGTTTTTAAGGTCAGGCTTGACAAAGCCCTGGCTGGGATGATTTAACTGGGACTTGGTCCTGCTTTGAGCAGGGGGTTGGACTAGATGACCTTCTGGGGTCCCTTCCAACCCTGATATTCTATGATTCTATGAGTACTACCAAGAGCCAGCCCCTGGCCTAAAGAGCTTCCCTTCAAATTAGACATGGCAGAGAACAAAAGGGTTTTATCCCCATTTCACACATGGTAAATGGACTCACAGAAAGAGATCCAGTCACCTGTCCAAGGTCACACAGGCAGTCTGGGAAAGGACAGGGATTTGGAGCCATGTCTCCTGAGACACTGGACCAGCCCTCCTCTCCAGTGGGACCTGTGTACTCTGGGGATGATGGTCCTTTGTAAAGCCCCCTGACCTCCACCCAGGACAAGTGCTCAGTGTTGTTATTCCCCAGGGATGTCGAGGCAGCATGCTCTGCTCCCTTCCCCCATGTGCTGGGGCAGGGCGTGGCTCATGTGACACTTTCTCAGGGCACCCAGGACTGGGCGTTACCTTGTTACCCCCCCGCCTCAGCGAGAGAGATTTGTTGGTGCTAAATGGGGTGATCGGGGGGTGGGGAGGCTGGCCTGAGTCTGGGGCCAAAACAATGAGTTTGGGGGAAATATAAGGTGAAGCAAAATGACATTTTATTATCCACCCCTGAGGGAACAAAAAGAACAGGACTTTTGTTTCCAGGACCCAATTTTGATCTTCATCTCCCATGTCTTCATATTCCTCCAGCCCCTCCTCAATCTGTTTTCCTGTTGACTTAATATGCAAATAGAGCTTCCTTTGTGTTGGTGCCACAATGTTCAATTGACATTAGACCCAGCAGTGTGTTGGGTGCAGTGAGTTTGTCAGGCCTGATGGGATTTGCTGATGCAGAGCAGGGAACCACTGTGGGGTTTCTGTGTTCCTCAGTCGTGAGTGCTGTGAATGGTGCCCATGGCTTCAAAGGGTGTCCCAGCCCAATACTCCTTAACTAGAAAGCTGGTAGCTGCAATGCTTTGGGGGGGGGGGGGGAGTGGGCCCTCCACCTCTTCTCCCACACAGTGTGTTCTCCAAGGGCTGGAGTCACTTTATTTATGTAAGGTGGGACTTTCCAAAGTGCCTCAGTGTGTTAGGAGCACAAGCCTCACCTAATTTAACAATGCAGTTCTGTGCACCCTAATTCAACTCCCAGTAAAAATGCTAGCCACCCCGTGGCATTAAATACTCAGATACACTCCGCTCCGACAGCCCTGCACTTGAGAGAGAGCAAAGCTGGACCCAGGTTTCCTTTCACTTCCCTCTGAGGCTTATCCTCTGTTTGGTTCCAGCTAATAAGTTGTACAGGTGAAGCTAAATCACTAGCTCATGCATTTCACCTGCAGCAGCTACTCCCCCTCCTCCAGCCGTGAGGTGACCTGCAGGGTGATCAGTCTTCCCCTGAGCTGCATGTTGGAAGTGGTTTGAGGAGCTCTGCTTTCTGCAGCTAGAAGCCTTACAGATAGGTAAATTTTGCTATCACAGTCTTCAAGCCTATGCCAAGCCTAGGGCTGTATTAACAATGATGAACTTGTAACAGCCAGGGCATTCGCGTGTTGGTGGGTGATTTAAATGGAATGCTCTCTGACATAAGGGCCTGGAGTTAATGCCATACCGCAAGTGTAGCGTGTTAGGGCTTTGTATGTTACTGGGCTAGAGGACAGTAGGGGAGCTGTAAATGTGATCATCTAGATTTTTGTAAGTCTTTTGACACAGTCCCACAAGACATTCTCCTAAGCAAACTAGGGAACTGTGGTTTAGATGGAAGTATTATAAGGTGGTTTCAAAACTGGTTGGAAGAGCCTGCTCAAAGAGTAGCTATCAATGGTTTGCTATCAGACTGTGGGACAAACGTACTGGAGTCCTGCTGGGGTCTGTCCTGGGCCTGGCACTAATCAATATTTTCATGGATGACTTAGATAATGAAGCTGGGAGGGGTCACAAGAACTTTGGAGGATAGGATTGGAATTCAAAATGACCTCGACATATTGGAGAGTGGGTCTGAACTTGGCAAGCTGAAATTCAAGAAAGATAAGTGCAAAGCCAAAGGGGAAAAAAATCAAATGCACCACTACAAAATGGGGGCTACCTGGCTAGGTGCTGGTACTGCTGAAAAGGACCTGGGGGTTCTAGTGAGTCACAAATTGAAGATGAGCCAACAATGTGATATAGTTGCAAAAAAAGCTAATGTCATTGTGGAGTGTATTCACAGGAGTGTTGTAGGTGAGACACAGGAAGCAATTGAGCCATGGAGATTCTGGGGCAGTGGCCCTCACGGGCATGCTGGCACGGGCCCGAGTGGGCAGAACTGGCCTGGCTGTGGCCCATGGAGGGATGGCGGGCTCACAGGGGAGGCT
Organism: Chelonia mydas; assembly: GCF_015237465.2. Lineage (NCBI taxonomy): Eukaryota > Metazoa > Chordata > Testudines > Cheloniidae > Chelonia > Chelonia mydas. The sequence goes on along the minus strand of NC_051259.2, from coordinate 12,474,511 downwards.
GATGTGCCTGAGTGAAGGCTGTAGGCTTGGGCTCTGTAGCAAAGCCATAATCCATTCAGAACCCTCACTCCACCCTCCCCACCAGGGAGCGCCATGCTCCCAGCACTGCAGAGAGTACCCCCATCACATCACCGCTCGAGCTAGACCTCTCTCCCGCCCCGCACACACTCCCTCACTCCAAGTCTTGCTGCGCGTGGCCTGGTTTAAACCGACTTGGGGATGCCGGCTCCTCTCCATCAATGATTTGGGTAGCTCTGTAGCTGGCACTGGGTCACTGTGCGTGTGGTTTCCGGGCTCCTCGGAAGTACCACTCTGTGCTCCGACGGGCTCTTGGTAGCCCCGCTGCTTTGAATCCTGTTTCTGGAACAGATGCTGTGGTTTGGAGCAGCTGCCTCAGCATCCATCTTGCATGCGCTGGGCTCTTTCCTCAATAGTGGCTGTGCTTAGAATTGGGATGAAGGTAGCTGGCTGGTTTATTTTCCCACTACACGGAGCTTTCCTTGTTGAGGTCCCTTTCAGACAGGGTCTCCAAAGCTCTGGTTTCTAGCATGGCGTTACAGGAAAGCATTTCTCTTGCTCTGATTCTTCCTGATTGTACAGCCGGCTCTGTTCCAGAGCAGGAAGAGCTCTGGATACCCGGGCCTCTAGCAGTAAATATCCTCTCTGTGACTGTATCTACAGGGACGGGGAACGTGTGCGGCAGTTCTCCCACCTGTCCAGGTGCCTCTGCAGCAGGCAAAGATGGTCAGAGCCGCATGGCAAAGAGTTTTGCCCTGAGAGAAGTGCGTTCCCAGTCTATGCAGCGTGGGCTTGGGATTGCCCATCATGCTGCTGCATGCAGGGGATGATGTGTCACGTGTGATGGTTCTGGGTTGATCAGCCATGCGTCGTTGGGTGCAGGATGACTAGTGATGAAAGGGGTAAATGTGTAGCACTGAAAAGATCCAGTATGAAGCTGTAGATTCTTGCTGGCGGTCGGTTAGTTTCCAAGACTTTCCTCTCTTAAAAACTAATTTACTCTCCCTGCCTAGCAAACACTTGTCCTCTCTCCAGACGTACCTGGAGAGACACGACTGGGATGGGCAGGTCAGGAGGAAGGTCCATCTGCAGAGCTGCGTATGGGAGTCCAGGGTGGGTATAGCCGGGGGCATTGTGTCCTGGTGTCTGTTAGCATGGGGCGTGGTGGTATCTGATGGCTGTGTGGCAGCACCTCTGGGTGTGTCTGGGCCTGCCCCTCAGTTGTGAAAGGATTCACCTGAGCCCATGGCAATGCAGGGATGGGCTTCTCCATGTGCATAGGGGCGGGGGGAGGGGCTGCTCTTGAAGGGAGCCACCTGGAGACTTGCTACGGGTGCTCAGCTTGGGAGGGTCCAGGGTTTGAGCAGCAGGAAAAGATGAGGGTTCACCTGTGTTTGGTGCAGGAGTCATTGCAAGGGGGCAGCACGACCAACCCTGGGCACTCGCCAGCCAGCCCCCAAGAAACCATGAAATTGGCATAAGAATCCATGTGGTTTTAAAAGATAATCACTGCTGGGCTCGCTTTCTTTGCCCTCTTGTCTCTGACCTTTTAGGGGTCATGGTTTTCCAGCTGTTCTTCATGGCTGCAAGGGCTGAAGACTCTCATTTAAAGCTGATGTCATCACCTGCCTCCAGGAGCTGGGGCTTTGTGTGCAACACCAGCTGGTGAGAGACCTGGGATAAAGTCATGAGCATTAGCAGCACTGCAGAGGGTGGGGACCATGGAGTGTCTGAGGTTAGCAGGGGGCGGAGCGGAGTGGAGTTTGTGTCGCTTACGGGGCAGCTATGTGTTAAGAACCAGAACCTATCAGCCTGAACTCCATCCTCTTGCTCCACCCCCTGGCTGGGTTCAGGAATTGGGGGTGGGAAGAATCCTCCTTGAGTCTCTTGCAGTGGCTGGGGGAGGGGGAACAATGGCTCATCTCATGTCCAGGAGCTTCTGCACCCAATTTCATCTAATCGCCAGCCTCTGCTGAGTGCGCACGTTCTGGGCCGTCCTCCCCGGCTCCTCCTGGCCCCTTGCTCTCTCTTCAAGCAAAGCATCCTGCTCCTCCTGGACTCTGTGGTGAAAACACTGAGGGCATTCAGGCCACCTTGGAAGAATTCCCCAGCACAGCTCGGATCCCTTCCTCGGTGCTTCACCTAGGGCCTCATAACCTGGAAACTGGGTTTCCTTGCACCCTGCCACCTCCTTTCTTAATAGGCAGGAGCATAACCATAGGATCACAGCTGGAGCAGGGGTGTGGGGTGAGGGATCCTTGTTCATGTGGCTACACTGAGAGATACTTCGGGCCAGCGTATCAGCCATGCTGCAGCCAGGGTCGGTGGGGGCTGATAGAAGCTGTAGAAGCAGGACGCTGCCAATGGGCCAGAAAGGGGATGCAGGAGATGTCACAGAGTATCTGGGCCAGTGCAGGTGTATTCATAACCGTTCTACACTAGCGAGTTAGTGCAGCATAATGTGTGCGACCATGTCTCCCTCTAGTGGCTGATTGAAGTGACTACAATAGCCTGCCACTTAAAACCAGGCTTTACCCAATTCCATATAATTTTGACAGATAATATCAGTGTTTGTTTTTTAAGCCTTTTTATGGAATTTTTTTTTGGGGGGGGGGAATTTTCACAGTTGTAGGAAATGATGTTGGGTTAGTCCCAATATTCCCCTCTCTAATTGTCTTGCTGCTGATATGCCTTAGATAGGCTGGTTAAATAAATCTCAGCCTTCCTATATCCCCACTCTCCCCCAGCCAGTTGGCCCGGGCTCCGAGCTCCATATTTGCTGCTGGGCATCCATCCAGCTCTCCACTGCAGCTGGGCGGAGACCAGAGAGCCTGTCGTCTTTGGAAGGAAGAGGCAGAGTGCTTTGAGGAGCTGGACACGGACACGGCTCCAGCCCCAGGAGCCCTCACCTCCTTGACTTGATGGGATGTTCCAGCCAGGGGGCCCGAGGTACGCCATGGGGCTGGCAGTAGGTGCTGATGCTACTTAGGTGCTACACATGGGCCATCACCCAGGGCCCTTGCTGCTTTACAAGCCCTCATTGGGCCTCTTGATTTTCCCCCAATTCCCCCTCACCCCGTTAGGCAGGCTGGGATTGTTACCGTCAGCTGGGCAAGTTGATGGGAATTGGGGTTTCTGATTTCCCTGCTCTAAGAGCTAGGCTGGCCTGGCTTTTCTGCAGGCCCCTTTGGTGGGAGAGGCCCCGTCCTGCCGAGGCCCTTTCTCCCCACTGTTGGGAGATGTTCTACTCGCCCCCTGCTGGGTTGTGCTCCATGTCAGTGTCACAGTGGGGGTGGAGGGAAGGAGGTGTTCCCCATGCAATGGCCTTTTGAGTCCTGGGGGGCTGTGATGGGTCCCAGGGCCCATTTCCCAATGCAGATCTGGGCCCCAGGAGCTCTGATGTTACAGACAGTCTGGAGTGGATGCACTGGAAGGGGCACCCAGCGCTAGTGGCCCCTTGGGGATTTCAGGTGCTGTGTAGCCATTTGCCGCTCCCTTCACTAGCCCCCTCTTGTGAACAGCTCCCCATTGGCAGGACTGGCCTGCTCCAAAGTGGGCTGGCTGCAGGGGAAGTCTATCCTGCGATGCAGCTGCTGGAGCTAATGGCTTGAAGTGCAGTCCAGCATCTCTCAAGAAGAAGGATTCACTCCTGTGTTGCATGACGAGTGTGATGCTGGTGGACAAGGAATTGTACTTTGATACAACTATTTTCTATTGCCCCTCTTGTCGCGACATCTCTTCCCAGATGCTTTCACAGCTGAACGTTGGGGGGGCGGGAAGCAAAGGGGCCTTGTTAGGGGGATAAGATGTTCCCGGCTGGGTGGGGCCAGGCATGAATGAGGCTGTTCCAGGTGGCAGGAACTGCAGAGGAGAAGGTCCTTGCGCTGAAGGATCTGAAACCACGTGACGAGACAGTGGGCGGGAGCAGTGAGATACAGCGTCCATGTGGTCAGTGGGAGCAAGACCTGGGTGAGCTTTCATGAGCTGGGCTTAAATTCTCAGAGTATTTCCTGGAGCCCGCTATGCCCCCCCCCCCATTCTTTGTGGGGGGTCACTGGGGGAGGGTGGCGCCAGGGCTTCAGCCCCACCCGGAGCTGGGGGTACTGGGGCTTTAGCCCTGTGGGGCTAAAATATTTACCGGAGCTCTGCTCTGGACAGCTCTGGCTGAACTTAAGCCCTGGGCGTTGGCCTGAGAGTCAGGCTGGCGCTCGTACCCTCTCTGGCTGAGGCCCAGGAAGCCGGTTCTGTGCTGCATCCCGGGATGAGCGAGAAGCGGGCGGGGTTGGCCAAGTGACTCTTGCAAATATCCCATGAAACCAAGTCACCCAAGATGGGAAAGTGCTCCCCAGGCTCCTCCCGAGCTGGCTTTTGGGTCCTTCCATGGTAATAAGGTGACAAAGGGCTTGGCATATGCTGCAGCAGCCATATGGCCCTGCATAGGCTGGAGAAGAGCGGAAGCCCAGAAATGCGCCCTGCCCCCACAACACAGAAATGGGGTACACATCCCATGCCAGGGATTCACTTGTACGGGGGGAGTGACACTTCCTGGAAAGAGAACAAGAGAGTGAAAGCCAGGGGACCAGAGTTCCTAGCTCTGCCACTGACATGACTGTGTTATCAAGCCCTTGATCTCTTCATGCCTCAGTTTGCACACCTGTAAAATGGGGCTAATGTGCCCCCACCTCTCCAGTTATTGTCTGCAAAGGGCGGTGTATGGGAAACACCAAGTATTGCCACTGATCTGCGGTTAATTGGTTGTGAATGAAGGGTTCCACCTTAAAGCTGACTCTAAAAGCCCATTAGAATTCCTCCACTTCATGAGAAATGCTGATGGAGGTGCCATCAATACCCGTTAGGCCGCTGCTCTCCCTCCGTCCCTGTTCCTCCCCGCCCTCTCCCCCGCACTAACTTAATAACCATCTCAATTATACCCAGACACTAAGGAGACAGGGAGGGAGTCTTGAAATAACTCTGAACAAACAGGATCATCTTTAAAAATGACACTCTCTGCTTCTGGCTCCGGCACAGTGAAAACAATGGGATTTTGTTGTAGCTCTTGGATCTGCTCTGGTGCATCGTGATCTGGGCTGTACTGTCTGATGAGGCTAGGTCCACCTTAACCTCCGGAGATGCTGATTTATCCTCCCTTCGCCCTCCCAGCCTCACTGAGCTGGGAAGATCAATCCCCTCCCTGCCTGTTCTCCACCTGCTCTTTGTTTATGGAGGGATCCCTGATCCATCTGAAGGCAGCAAAGAACAAAGGTCAAGTCTGCATGAGTGACAGCAGGGTGCATCTGGAAAGGCTGCACTGAATGGCCTGAGTGCGAAAAGGTTTAAAGGTGCAGTCAGTAGAAACAGCTGTAATTGTTTCATAGTTAAATATCTTTCTGGTGGGTATCTCCTCTCCTCCAGCCAAGCAATTGAAGGGGAGCTTTTTACCCTTGAACGGCTTGCAAAAAACCTGTTTCCAGCATGTCTCACTCACTGACTCTCTCACTCCAAAACAGATGCTGTTAAATGACCCACTGCCTGGGTCATTCGGGGGTACAACTCCACTGCAGCTGGGAGATGCGGCTCCTGGCTCGGGTGGACCCATACGCACATGCTCTGCCCAAGCGTAGCAGCGTGGCCGTGGGGTACAGGCAGTAGCTGCCGGCGTGCAGTCCCACTCAACTCCCTGCGTAGGCCACTGCTATTTTAGATGCTCGCTTGAGCAGCGCTGCAAGCCAGGAATCGCACCTCCCAGCTGTACCCTGACAGGGATTCTCACTACTGCACGCAAGAGCTTCCGTTGCTTCCAGCCAAGGGAGTCGAGGGGCAGATTTGAAGTTTATTTAAGCACCGAACTCCCATTGCTTTCACTCCCTTGGCTGGAAGCAGTAGACTTTTACCTTACATGGATTAGCCACTAGAGAGGGACATAAACCAAACCATCACAGCATGTGGCTAGGCTGTTATGCCATTAAATCTTTCTAGCAGCACCAGGTGAGACCGAGAGCAGCATTTAGCCTACTTAAGGCGTAATAGCTCGTAGAGGAGCTAATCACTGTTTAGCTTGTGCCATGCATCCCCTTCTGTGCCTGAGCCTCAGAGTAGAGTCTGTGACAGCTCCTGGCTCCAGGATTGTCCTACAGCTCCTAGATCCTGAGGTCGTGAGTTCAATCCCTAGTTACTACATCTCTCCAGATTCTAGAGCCAGCAGCAGGTTTCCTCTGAGAAGGGGCATTCTGGCCCCAGATCTGCCTGCGTAATATTTATCCCTCCCGTGCGCTGGGCTTTTTCACAGAATTCCCTGGGGGCCCTGAGGCCAGCTCTGACCCCAGTTAAACAAACAGAGCTGCCAGAAAAACAACCCAGCTGCGTAAGTCTCTGAAGAGAGAGAGCAAACTAAAAATACCCGGCTCTGGAACTTGGTGGAGTTGAATTGGAACTTTCTCCTCCCTGTCTGGCCAGGGCTTGCGGTTGCTGCGCTGGAAACTCCTTTCAGTTCTCATTTTGTTTTGAAATTGCTTTATTACCTTTAATGACCAGTTTGCGGAAGAGAGCTGGGCCCAGGCTGCACTCCAAGGTGGGCCGGATCATCCAGCAGGGAATCAAGCTGGGATCAGCTGGAGTGAAATCACTGTCACAGTGGCCGAAGATTCAAAGATCTTCCCCGAAGATCCAAAGTGGAGATGCCAGGTGTAAGAGTTGGCATTGGCCCCCCTGTTGGACTGGGGACCACCTTGGCTGGAAGTGGAGCAATTAGTCTGGAGTCAAACCACTTCTTGTGCTCTGGAACAGTGTGTTCACAGAGGCAGCTAGAAAAGAGGAGCTCATTCCCTAATAGCGCTGCTCTGTGTGAGAAGCAGTCTTGACTGTCCCTGCTGTGGCTCAGCCCCCTGAAGCCCCCAGCGTCTGGCAGCACAAGCCCTGCCTTGCAGGCAGCAGTAGGCCCACCCCAACCCCCGCATCCTCCGACCGCTCACAGAAATACCAGGCCTGCTGTGCCCAAAGGACTGCACGCGGCGGCTCGTTAGTTACCCCTCGGGATGCAGTTCCGCGGAGCACATGGCCCTGACACTTGTGTTCACAAACTGTCTCCGTGATCCCAGAACAGAGATTCGGGTGAAAGTGAGTGAGAAGATGGGAAACAAAGGATCACATGTCACCCCAAATCAGGCTTTCTAGAGACTAAACCAGTGGTCACCAACTGTTAGATCACGATCGACTGGTGGATCCTGGAGCCTCTGACAGTCTATGGCGATCTCTGGTTGCTAAAAGCCCCGGCCCTGCGCCGCTCCCGGAAGTGGCTGGCGTTTCCGTGCGGTGGTGTTATACCAATAAATTAAAAACCAGCAGGATCTTATTAAAGGGAAAAAGGCAAAATGCCACATTTATTGTGAATACAGAAAGAATCATAGTAAGCAGTTAGTTACAGCTATAACATTCCATTCAATGTCATATTTATTCACACATTCATTCTCACACACACACACACACACACACACACGTTCTGCAAGGTTGTTATCATAGTAAGCAGTTAGTTATAGTTATAACATTCCATTCAATCTCATATTTATTCATACACATTCACTCACACACACACACACACACAGGTTCTGCAAGGTTGTTATCATAGTTACCAGCCTTAGAGTTGCTCATGCCAAGCCACTGGCCAGGTGGCCTGGACATGAGGAGGGAGCAGGGCCTTGTCAGACGCTCATCTGATGCTCCTGGAAGTTGCTTTGCAGAATCAGACCCCCAAAGTTCTCACTTTTTAGAGTCTCTTTTTACAGGAATTTCTTCTTAGGCCAGTCTGTGGGAATTGCTTCATCATGCTGTCGCTGAATCAATCAGCAGATGGCACATTCCTGACGGCTCCGTGCTGCCAGATGTTATCTTCTTTGGTTCTCCCATTCTTGAGGCTGTTGGGTAGATTCCAGTCTGCCCTCCGGGGGTCCTCTGGTTATTTCCACTTGACGCCTTCTTCAGCCGATGGACACTGGATTCTTAGGCTGGCACCTCCCTGATCATTCAGTTATTTATTATCCACACCAAGCATCCATCCACATACATCTTCTATCTCTATTTTAATCACAATTGTTAATACAACAAAAGGGCGGGGAGTCTCTGGGTGCTGTTTCTGTTGTTAGAGTATTGCTTTGAGTCTCTCTCTCTGTGAATTGCTTTGAGAACAGACTCTGTCTTAGAACGTACTAACACAATTAGCAGCTTGCAAGTTTCACACAGAGAGGGAGAGAAACAGTACCAAAAACAAGAGACCTCTTAATTAGTAATACCCTGGAATTTAAACTATGGGGAATCAAACTCATTTGTGATTTTAATACAGAACTTCTTTAATATGATACAACAGTGGGGGGCGGGCAGGGGGTCTCAATGCGCTGCTCCTGCCTTCAGGTACCGCCCCCACAGCTCCTATGGGCTGGGAATGGGCAACTGCAGCCACTGGGAGCTGCGGGGGCGGTGCCTGTGTCCTGCAGGGAGGGGCAGCACACGGAGCCATGTGGAAAACCTGCTTTTCACCCCGCCCCACAGTTACATGCCTTCAGAACAGAGTGATCAGGGTATATACAGAACTCCTTACATAGCATCTGTACGCATAGCCACCAACTTTGTAATGTGCCGGGGGTGCTCCGCCCCCGCCCCTGAGCGCGTGCCGCCCTTGCTTGTCCCCCTCTCCCACCCCCAGCGCCTCCTGCATGCTGCAGAACAGCTGATCGTGGTGGGCAGGAGGGGCAGGTGCTGATTGGGGGGTGCCGGGGGATGCTTAGCACCCATCATTTTTTCCCCCATGGGTGCTCCAGCCCCGGAGCACCCACAGAATCGGTGCCTGTGTCTGTCTGTACATCTCCCAACGGTACTGGTGCCTAGAGCGATACAGATTTTTATTCGAGACCTCCCATGACACTTCGAGCTAGAATGTAACTGTCAGAGCCAGCGGACTCCTGTAATTCTTAGGCCCCCTTTACACCCTCTGCCACTTGGCCTCAGAGCTCCTCACGGCAGAGTCAATGCAGTGGGTTACAGGAAAATGGCAGACGTGGGGAGGGATGATAGAGGGGGCAGGGCAGCCAGGCTGATTTGATCTCAGCCAGCATGTTCTGTGCATTCTCCAGTCCCTTTCCTAAGCACTGATTTCCCCAGAGGGCTTGAAAGGGTGAGAGCAGAAGCAGGACGCAGAAGGGGGTGGGGGACAGTGAAGGAGAAAAGGCAGTGTGAGATCCCTCGTGTGGGGACACACTATGGGTCGGGGTGGCCCTGATCTGTGGGGTGTTTGAAATCCAAACCTATAGGCTCTTGGGGACCCCATCCGCTGTAATGGGCTGACCCAAACCTCCTACGTCCAGGCGTGTTTGGAACGCAGGGCCCATTGCCTGAGACCGTGTGTGTAACTTGGTGACTCTACCCCTGCTTACGGACAAGAGGTTGGTGGTAGGAGAGGCCCTGGAAGGGGAGGCTGGCAGCAGGGTTAGGAGCAGCTTTAAGGATGGCAGGCAGCAGCTGGGTGGGAAGGCAGGAATGGCCCTTAAACTGGGAGAGTTCCAGGTCTCCAGGGCATCTGTTTACCCTGCCCGCGCAATAAGCCAGTCGGCTTGTTAATTTCACTGGTGCGTCTGGGCAATGGAGTCTGCTAGGGCTCAGGATAAAATGCCAACTTCTGTAACAACTGGCTGGGAGAGGCCTAGAAACCGGGATGTTTCCAAGGATCTAAGCTCCCCTTCCTGGCAGAGCTGTCTGCGTCCTGGCTGACACATTATACCTGACTCCAATCAGTGTTACAGCATCCTTCCCTGCTTCCAAAGGAAAACACACACACCCCGCCCCCTGCAAACTAAAGCCAAACCACAGAACTGGGGGAGGGGGGCAGAAGAGAAGCTACAGTTTACGTAGGCCCTACCCAAACAAGGAAGTGTGCTTCCTTCGGGTGGTGCTCTAATGTTAACCACCGCTATTACCTGAGTAACTCTGACATTAACAAAAAAAAAAAGGAGTACTTGTGGCACCTTAGAGACTAACCAGTTTATTTGAGCATGAGCTTTCGTGAGCTACAGCTCACTTCATCGGATGCATAGCATATCGTGGAAACTGCAGAAGACATTATATACACACAGAGACCATGAAACAAAACTTCCTCCCACCCCACTCTCCTGCTGGTAACGATGATGTGAGTTCACAGGTCAGCAAGAAGAGGTGCAGATTCGAGGAGCCCTCTAGAAATACTGGGGGCGGGGGGAAAGAGTGAGCAGCAGGGGACGGGACAGAACAAAAGACTCTTGGGGAGGACCAACGAACAAATAAGTAGCATCTGGGCACCTTTCACAAAAGCCAAAACTATGGCATGTAAAGAAACAAAATGCCAAGAGCCCAGAACAGCCCTGGACTCCCCCTCCCCAATAACCTCCTATAAATAACACGCTGTTTAGAAGCTCATCCGAGGGTGTTGCAGACATGGGAGAGTCAAACAAAGAAATCTCCTCTCCTCCTACGCACGGCACTAGCCCCAGTACCCTTTTAAGGTAAAACTTTCCCTAGTTCCACGTCTGTAGCATGACCTCTCTCTCCTCCCAGCACCATCCTTCAAAGGCGTCTCGTTCGAATGCGCTTTTCTCCCTAACTTTGGCTTCACAGACCAGTACCCCACATTTGGGCTAAGGGGGGGATTGAGCACCTTGCCTGGACCAACTGAGGGAAGAACCCCATGGCAAAAAGCAAACAGTCCTGTACAAACATCCCCTGCCTTGGGTTGGCAAGGAGAGGAGGTGGCCAGAGGACACCGAGCAAAGAAGGGGCTGGAGAAGATAGATCAGGATATCCTGCCCCAGAGTACAGGATCAAAGTGACGTTGGATGGTATTTTTCTTGCACAAGGCCTGAGTAGCCTCTGGGACTCATTGCTACATGATCTCTACCGAGGCAAAGCATTGAACAGGATTGGACGTATAGCTGGAGAACAAAGGTATTCGGAGTAATCATGGTGAAGCAGTAGAGACCAGCCAGGAGTGCTATCAGCTATCATGCTTCATGGCTGAAGCTGATACCCTACCCCCTCTCACGGCCGCCTGCAGGGTTTCTTTCAACCTTCCTCTGATGCAGCCGTTGCTCCAGGGTAACTGGACTGGACGGACGATAGGGCTGAGTCAGTCTGGCAAGGGCCGTGTTGCATCCGCCCTTTCAGGCCACTGGAGCCAGAGCAGTGGGCTAGAAATAGTGTGTGTGCGCTGTGCAATACCCCCAGTAGGTCTCTCTAAGCAGTGATGGGCCCTGGCTGTGCAGCTGGGAACTGAATTGGTGCTGCCGCCCCCCCCCCCCCACACACACACACTAAAAACGCTAGATATAGCCACCTGGAGGGGTGTGGGCTTGTCCCCTGCTTAGCAGTTGGAGCGCGTCCCATGCCCACAGTGCCATGTGCAGATAAACTAGTGAATCCCTGCTTTGAATGGGTAGGCACGCCCCCTTGGACTGGAGCCCCCTCCCCCCAGCAGGGAAGGGGTTAAAGCAGCATGACTCTTCCCCCCCACCCCCCCACCCGTTTGCAAGGGAGGGGCTGGATGAGAGCATCAGGCCTGGTGTGGACGGCCTGGGGAAGGAGAGAGGCCAGCAGCGGTCTGGTTGGGGACACCTGGGTCTCACGGGGGGGGGGCAGAGGGCACTGTTGTGTCGAGGGCATTTTAGTGTCTCTTGGCAACCGAGCTTGGCTCTGCCCTCTTGCTGCTGCATGGGCGCTCGCCGGCCACCCTGGCGAGTCGGGGAGTGGGTGGCTGCTCCTTTGCCCAAGGGAACACAGTGGCCCTTGCCAAGCCCTGACACTTCCCACCCCTCAGTGGCAGACGGACACTCTAAACAAGGTCTCTAAACCCAAGGAGAAATTATCCCTGACAGGTTTCATTCAGAGCCAGCACAAGGCAGACTAAGCAATTGAAGCTCGGGGAGGGGAGGGGAGGGGGGGCATTAATTACTATTGTGGGGGGGGTGGAGGAGGGCACATATTCCTGCTTAGGGCCACCAAGGGTCTAGCACCACCACTGGCTTCATTGGTCCTGCCAAAGCCATGAACAGAGCTGCTTTTTCTTCAGTGCAATCTGCTGGCACGATAGCTGTTTCCACGGACCCAGCCGAGCTACTTGCATACCATCTCCGCTGGGGGAGGCCCAGGTGTGGCTCTCCGGTCCCATCCAGCCTGGGGCGAGCTGCGATGTGGCCGGGGCATACGGCCCCCAGGGACCTGCAGGCCCCGGCTGCGTATGATGATAGGCCTCTGGCCTAGCCCTCAGCTGGGCCAGTTCTGGGGTCAGTGTTGCCGGGCAAGGCCCAGCGGCAGCACTCTGGGTTTATGGCACCTGGCTTCGGATTCCCCTTTAGCTCTGAGGGCTGGGGAGGGATTTTCCTACCAGAGTGTTGCTGTCTATCACCGCCCCCTACAGACCCAAACGGGAGTTCATTCCAGGTCTGGCTCTGTGGGGAGGCTCGAGCTCTTGATTACCCTGAACGCCCCAATGAGCCCTCTCTGTAAGTGTCATCCAGCCAGGTGTGTGAGCCTGCAGACTGCTTCCCTGTGACTAACCTGAGGGCTTTAGCCGCCGCTCCGCTCCCCGAGGCTCCTGGAATAAGGCAGGCTGCCTCCCCGCTCCCGCCAACCCTGGGTTCTTGATTCTTTCAGCTGCTGAATCCAGGTGAGGTTGTTCTGTGCAGGGAGGGAGACAGGGCTTTTAAAAGGGTAACTTCAGTGCTGGCGCAAGGTGACTGGCCGCCCTGGAGAGCGGATTATCGCAGGTAGCAGTGCATGCCTTGCTCCCGCTACCCTGCCCACGCTTTGCTTCTTCCCTGCCACAGTCCTCTGCTCTCAGGGCCGGCTCCAGGCACCAGCGTTCCAAGCAGGTGCTCGGGGCGGCAGAGTTTCTGCGGCGGCGGCTTCTCTCGCTCCTGTCATCCGCGGTGACCGTTTTTTTTTTCACTGCTTGGGGCGGCAAAAACCATAGAGCCGGCCCTGTCTGCTCTGCTCAAGTCTCTCCCCCAGCCCTTGGCTCACTGTAGCTGCCTCTTTGTACGTTGTTGTCTTCTAGGCCGGCGAGCAGAACTGCATTCTAGGTACGCTCGCAGCAAGGCACTCGAAGCTCCCTGGCTGTATTTGCGACATCCTGTCTGCTTCAGTCTAGGAATAGCACTGGTGTCTCGAGCAGCCTCTGACCGCAGCTTCTTGTTTAGCTTGCTGTGTACGGCCACTTCCAGCTCTGCCCTGGCCTGATGTCTGTTCCCCTTCCTGGGCAAAGGACGTTTGTAACAGCGAGCGCTTGGACAGACGCTTAATGCAGGTGAACAAACTTCGTCATCCCCTGGGGCGGGGGAAGCTTAGGCCTGGAAGCCAAGTGAGTGTCTGTGGATGAGGGTCAGAGCTAGAATTAAAACCCAGGGATCCTAACTCCCACGCGGGGACCCTCAGATGTTCAGATGGCCGGGACTTGGGATGGCTGGGCTGGAAGCATTGGGCCACATGCCCTGTGCTCAGGGGCTGTGGGGCGACTATGTGCTGCCTACCTGGTGCTGGGCTGGCTGGGGGCTAGTCTCCCCAGCCGGTGGTTCACCCGCTGCCCATGGGGTGACGTTGGGGTTAGTAACCTGTAGCTGATTTTCCTCCACTTCTAGCCCATGCAGAACAGGGTAACAAACTTTGTTCCCAGTTCATGAATTCGATGCTGGTCACTCACTGACCATATGCTTATTTCAGCCCCATCTTCCACTCTATCCTGATCGGCTCTAGGTCCTCACATCATGCCTAGCCCCAGGGAATCTGGCTTGAGCCCTGTGTTACATCATCTGGCTTCTTGCTGGGGCTCGCCTGCTGCCAATTTGATTTTATTGGTTTGGGTTTTTTTCTCTCTCTTTAATTAAATTGGCCTTTCTTAATCTATGAAATCCCTTCAGATGGTGGCAAAACCCAGCCAGATCCCTCCCTGCTATTTGATCTCACCGGCCTTTCTCAACTCCCTGCTAACGATTCTACAAATCTCCATGGCCGCCCGTTTTGGGGAAGTGATCTCTCAGGAGCTGAGCGAGCCCAGCTCACAGACGTCCCAGGAGGGTGTCAGTGGCAAACTCCAGCCAGCTGCCTGGGTCAGCTTTTATAGGCATCCAGGCCCCATGACGAAGGCAGCAAGAGAATGTAAGGTAGCGGGCATGTTGCTGTGACCTCCTGCACAGGAGAAACGTGATGAGCTATGTAATAAGGCATCTGTGCCGGTGCTGATTCTGGCTAACTAAACCTTTCCCCCTGTAGCAAGACACTTCTGGCGCCAAAGCATCCCAGGAGCACATTCACCCTGAGTGACATTCTCACCTGCACAGTGCCCTCCCCAGCCTAGCTTTCATACAGCACAGAAGGATGAGAGGCTGCATCTAGGCTGATGTGTAGCTTCTTGGAGAGAATAGAGCGCCGAGTGGGATCAGGCCGGGAACTGGAAGGATGGATCTGAATTGAGTTCCGCTAAGTGGCAGCTTATTTTCTTCATGGATGACATTAAATAATGCAAAGGAAGGAGATGGAGGGGTGATGTCTTGCTGGACTCTTTGCCTGCTCATGAGATTTAAACACACGGGCTTTCTTTAAACAAACCAGAAGGGCCATCGTGTTCTTGACTCAGTAAAATACAGTGACTGTTGGGCAGTCTCCAGTCAGTTACTTTCAAATACGGAGAGAAATCTCTAACTTATCTAGATTGAGATGCCTCTTAAAGGGGCCTGGTTTTCAGTCTCTTTTGAAAATGGAGGCATCTCCTTTTTAAAACAGTCATTCTTGTTGGTCCTTGTGTGGTTGCTCACAAAGCCCTGGTAGCTGTCTGCACTGGACAGATTTATCCCCTTACAAACCTGGCTGGATGTTTAGTACAAATCTTCCTCCCAGTTCAGCTGTGCGGTTTTGTAACAGATGGAAAAATAGCTTAAGGAAGGAATTTGGGGGGGGGGGTCCCTAACACTTGTGCCTTTATATTTCACCACATCCCTGTCTTCTTACACTGAAGGATTGTAAACCCACAGACTAGATGTGTAAATAATTCAATTAAGCATCACTAAACATGTTTCCTTCATTCTCTTAGTCTGTTGCAAATCTAACTTTCTTGCCCACTGGCTTTGGAATATTTTGCTGGGATGCAGCATGCTATCAGTGTCGATCCAGCTCAAGAGACTGGATATGATATTTCACATCCTCTTTAAATAGCCCTATCCTGGGGAAGTGAGCACTTTGGAGGGTTGGATGCACACTGTGATACTAATGAGGTTAGACACAGCAAGGGCGTACCCCAGCGTTAGAGCGAAAAGGGAGCTGGAGAGCCTTATATGCACAGCCTAAGAGGCTTACTTTCTATGGTATTTTGTTTGAAAATGTATTAAACAGCTCTTATGTGTGCATGCTGTATTAAGTAAATCAAGTTCTTCGGAAGGATTATGAAGAATCCAGTCATGGCAGTGATCTTCATCCAACGATTTCTGGCAGATTTTTAATTTCCCTTTCTGTGTGGGGAGCGAATGGTTAGAACGGCTTGAAAGCACACTGGCTTAAGGCCGTTGTTAGTTTTGCAGTAAGGCCAGCGTTATGTCGTCAGTAAAATAGAGACACAGATGTGTTTTGATGCTGAGTGCGCATCTGCTTCCAGCATTCTACAAGCATGAATCCCTCAGGGCTGGGATTCACAAAGGTCTTAAGGTACTGACTCCCACGGATTTCAAGGGCAGTTAAATAGCACTGGGAATCCCCACCAGGTAAAATATCTCCCTTTTGCAGCTGGGTAAACTGAGGCACAACAACCAAGCCATTAAACTTCTCCACCTCTACCCCTGGAAGCCTGTAGGCAACAGATCATGTTCAATCCTGTGTATGGGCTGAAAAGTTTTAGGCAGGGGCTGGCTAAGGATTGGGAAAGCTGGGTTCTGTTCTACAACTCTGCTACTTAGTCACAGGATGATCTTGGGAAAGTCCCTTTAATTTCTTTCACACCAAAGATACTGGGGAGCCCACAGTCTCAGGAAACTGAGGGGCTGAACGGCAGGCCTATAGCCTGGTGTGCATACACTCTAGTTCAGAGCAGGGAAGGACAGCTCAGGTGCTGCTGTGTGTTTCTGCTAACCCTGCCACGAGAGAGCAGGGAATTCATTACAAATGAGCAGCAAGGACTCAGGCTGGGTGCATGGATGAAACAAATGTACCAGATTTGCTGCATCATTAATTCCATCCTTTCAGCATTCTTGTCTACAACCTGGAGCAGCTGTGCTGGAGAATACAGACAGGTGCCAAGGGCAGGATAACATTTGCTTGGGTTGTGGCTGAGGAAACTGAAAAAGCAGCAACATCATGGAGGAAAAACTGTTGTGGTACAATTAATCAGACTCATAGTGTCTATCATTCTCCGGCAGAGCTGCCCACAACCCCAAGGGGAAGGGGTAGACTGGAGCAGAACCAGCTTCTACTAGTTCATAGTCCCAGGCAGTGGCATAAGTGTTCCATCTCATCCAGGATCTTGTAACTTGCTAACACCCAGTAACCACATGCTAGAGAGGAAGGTACAGGACACAGCAGTGGGCAGCTGCTTGTTCAGTGCAGAACTGAAGTGGAAGTGATTGAGCCTTACTTCATCCTAGAAGTGCAATGTCAAAATTCATCTCCACCTACTGCTCTCCCTCCTAGCTGAAGCACAAGGGCCAGCATTAGAATTAAACTCTAACCAGCTTACCCTCCTTATTGCTGTCGCTCTCAAACGTGCAGCAGGCACGACTGTGGTGTGTAATGGTTCTCCTGTCACAGGTAAAAGAACAGCCAGTGGGAGGAGTTGGAGCAGAGCATGGAGTTGTCAGGATTGCTAGGTTCCGTTCTTGGCTCTTACCTTGGGTTAGGATACAGCTCATTCCAGTCAAGTCAGGGTCCAGTGTGCTAGGATTGTTCTTGGTTGCTTTTCCCCATCCATGCCAGCTGGATTTCCTTACCCCTATTCCCAAGAATACTGCATCAGGGAGTAGTGATTATGAGTAACCCTCTACATGGCTGTTGCCTTCTCTTCATTCCCCTTTCCTACAGGACCTTCATTCAGAAGCTCTTTGCTGGTAAGCAGCAGTCTGTTGGGGGTCCTGTAACAGGCAGAGTTGATCTGATTAGGTTGGGACTGCATGAGGGGTAGCTAATACCAAAAGGGCAAAGGCCCAGTATAGATGCAAGCATGACAAAAAAAACTATTCTCCTAGCTCTAGGGAGTGAGTGAGGTCTACCTGAGTCCTCTGAATAGGGTGTGGTTAGGAATAAACCATGTATACTGAAACTTTATGCAGCTAGCGTAGACTGACTTGTGTTCAGTGGATTGGTGCTTTGGGGATATTCGGGTAAAATTTTCCACAGCAGCTAAGTCACTCTTGAAGACTGGATGTAAACTTCTAAGTCACTTAGCTGCTATGGAAAATTTCCCCCCTTGTGTCCAGCGGGACAGTTCTTCAACCTCACTGCAGGAGGCTTTAGCATGTTCAACAAAGCACAAACAAATCAATTAAAAGTGGAGGTTTATGAGAGCAAATGCTGCTGGAGCCTAAGTTTAGTGCAGAGTTGTGGAGAACTCTAGTGGTCATTTCCCTGAACTACAGGTAAAGCTGCAAATGCAGGACAGCCTGCAAGCGTTCATCAGTGAAGGCTCTGGATCCTTCAGAGCACAGGTGGCCAACCTAAGCCTGAGAAGGAGCCAGAATTTACCAATGAACATTGCCAAAGAGCCACAGTAATACGTCAGCAGCCCCCCATCCACTACCCACCTCCAGCGCCCAGTGCCTTAGGCTGAGTTACCACAGGGTCTATACCACGCCGGGGGGGGGGGGGGGGGGGGCGTTGTTGATGAAAGAAAATCTCCCGTCGATTTACCTTACTCTTCTAGTCAGGGGTAGAGTACAGGGGTCAACTGGAGAGCGATCTGCAGTTGATTTGGTGGGTCTTTACTAGACCCACTGAACTGACTGCCAGTAGATCAGTCTCAGAGCATTGATTCCCCACTGTAGTGTACACCCGCCCTAAGAGTAGTTCCTGAGCCACTACAGATTGTCTACATTTGAAGTGCTGCAGCTCTAATTAATCTGCCTTCCTGAGAGGCAGTAGCTAGGTCACCTGAAGAATTCTTCTGCCAGTTTAATGCTGTCTACACCAGAGGTTAAGTCAGCTTCATTAGGTCAGTCGGGATGTGGATTTTTCACACCCCTGAGTGACAGTACCTGAGTCAACCTAACTTTAGTGTAGAGCAGGTGTTGGATTCCTAAATCACTTTTTGAAAATGGGACTAAGAGTCACTTAGGCACTCTTGAAAACTTTATCCCAGTCTTATTCTGGAGTACCACTGAGGTCACTAAGAATGCAGAGACTCTGAGGAAGGCTTCAGAGCTGGTGTTCACAGTAATAGGATTTTACTTTGAGATTCTTCACAATTCAAGCTTGTAGGGTGAAATATATCTTTGCTAGCTAGAAAAGGCCTTGTCTATACTCATGAAAGTTGATCCAGAATAAGAATTTAAATTAGATCAAGTCCATGGCTGGATGCTCCTATTCTGGAATAAAAGCATCTGCCCATGGAGTTAATTTGGAATGGCTACTTCACGACAACCAAGCCATAACTCTCCGTGCAGACAAACCCTGAGTGAGCAGACTGTGCTGGACAAGGGAAGTTTTTTTTTTTTTTTTAAAAAAAGACAAGAATGCAGTAGTTTGAAAAATTATTGAAAAATGCAATACAAGAAACAATATTAACACTTAGGTCTGTCTAAACACTAAAGCAACTTTCCCTTTGAATTACTACAAAAGTCCAAAACAACAGCTTCTGTCATTTACTATTCAATCTATAAAGATTTGCCAGTTTTAAGTCTGTTGTGATATTTCCTATTTGTTGTAAAGAAAAGATGTAAACAGCTATTCTAGACAATTCACAATTGTTTTAAAAAAAATGTACAAAGCTCCTTCATATTTGCAACTAAATTTTGATTAAACTTGTAAAAAACCCCACGGTTGGGACACAAACATCTCTTAAGGTAATTGTACATTGTATGAAATCAGCAAACTAAAGTTTACTAAAATCAAAACTCAGTCAGTCCTTTAATACAGCTGTATTGCTTGGAGATTGCAGTCTGGAAACCAAAGCTGCCTTTCCAGGTTAATTAATCAGAGGTCTTGCTTCTCCTGCCTTCCTTTCTATACATTCATTCATATATAAATAGCTTCCGTAAAGTGTATACTATACAATCAAGCCAGTCTCTGGCTTACCTCCTGGACTGGGAATAGCTGAGAACATTCATATCTTATCAATACAGACCTTGTTCACGTTACATTGACATGAGCAGCGCTGGTCCCTGGAAATTCACAGTTCATGGTGGACCAAATTTTAAAACTCAATCTGATCAACTCATTGTAGGAGAAAAAGGTGAAAAGTGGGATGGGGCACAAGCAGTTTTGCAGCCCTGTCTTGCAAAGGTAGAAGTTAATTTAGTTAGTAGTAGTAGGTAGAGGGAATCTTACTAAAAGCTATTTTCTTCCCTGTCCCTCTATGAAAAGCTCAACTGCTTCAGCAGGAGCAGTCCCAGTGGCAACCCCTATTCCTCTCCAAGGAATTCTGGACTAGGAGAACCTTCTGCTTGTAAAAACTTGCTCCTCAGAGGTATGCTGGGGTTGCCTGGGTGTGGCAGCTAGGAATCCCTACTGAAAGGTCACCAGTGCCCAAGGGGAAAAGTTTGGCCTGCCTTCAGAAGCCAGTTTGGTTTGCACTGTGTTTTGTCCCACGAAGAGAGCACTGATGTGTAATATCAAAGGGTGAACAGAAGAAACAAGCGCACTTAACGCTATCTAAAAGTTCTACTATTCTATGTCTTGTCCCTTTTTAAGAAGGGTACTACTGCCAAGGCAGAAGCCTGTAACATGCTAGGAAATGCTTGTGCACCATTGTTTGGGAAAGGAAAAACTTCTCACCAACAAGAAACTCTTCTGGATCTTAGACAAGTCAAAATTTCTGTTCCTTAGGAGATGATTTTTTTTTTTTTAAAGTAAGATCAAACTTCGTGCTGCCTCTGCTTTATTGAACAAGGCTGGGTGTGAACTAAGTTACAGCTGTGTCAAGGTCCTTAGTACTTCCTTCACTACTTAAAGTGGCATATCTAAACCTTCACAACCACTATATGCCTTTAAGTGCTATGAGCAGATTAAACATTTGGTGGCTCTAAAAGTCCCATGAAGCCAGCTATGAAGAACTAGGAAACTTTTTATGAATATTGTGCATACTGCTTGCAATAGCATGTTAGAGCAACCAAACAGGAAAGGCAAAACAATGACCTAGATAATGAACATCCCAGCAAATGCTCAACCACACCTGCCAGATTATTAGTTGTACTCACCAGGAGCCAGCAAAGCTACAGAGATGTTTTTACCCCTCCCTTTTCAGCCTTAGTAAGACAGTAGCCAGTTGTAGGATTTGCCCCTAAGAAAGGGAAGGGGAGACAGGTTTGGCAGCAGACTGAAAAGGGCTGTGGAGATGCAAACTAACCCTCAGATTCAGGAGCAGGGGCTGGTATAAACTGGGCCTACCTAAGCTATGGTTAGAGAGGTTGACTCATACATATAGGCCTCTTAGGGCTTGCCTGCACTTGCACATTATACTGCAATAAAGCCTCCTAGAGCTCTCAACCTTACTCCCTGTCCACACTGGCAAGGCACATGGAGTGCTCCTGGTACTCCACTTCCACGAGAGGATTAACAGCTGTTGCGTATTGGGTGAGACGCTGCAGCTCCAGTGTAATTGAGGAGTTACGTGACAGGCTTTGATTGAGTGGCCTCTCTTGTCTTTGTTGTGAACTCTGAAAGGGCCACTTCCGCATTCCTCCCAAGCTCCGTTTGGGAGTGCCGGCTGCTTATCTGGTCCGAGAAAAAAAACAAACAGCTAATGTTTGCTTTGAGTGAGTGAGAGAGGTGGGGGAAGGAGTGGATCTGAACTTACAAGACAGCATGCTGACAAGCTCTCAGCACCCCAAAAATCCACTCTTTCTCCCCCCACATACACACTCCACCCCCCCATTTGAAAAGCACACTGCAGCCACTTGAAAGCTGGGATAGCTGCCCATAACGCACCACTCCCAATACAGCTGCAAGTGCTGCAAATGTGGCCATGCCAGTGCGCTTTCAGCTCTCAGTGTGGACAGACTGGAGCGCTTTCCCTAGTGTGCTCTCTGAAGCCTGGTTTAACCCAAAGCGTAGACAAGCCCTTACTAACCCTCTGTGCTATATACCTTTCGGATGAACGAGTGAAATGCTTTGTTTTGACAAAATTGTGTCACTGCAAGCTTATTCTGGGAGGAAATTGCCTTACAGATGCACAATCAGGTTGGGCCTGTCAGATTTTTGTGGCTGGTAAACAGAGGGCCTGGAGCTCCCGTCTAAAGACCATGTGGTTCCACCCAGAGCAGGAAACCAGGTTTGTCAGCCAAAGGGTGCAACCCTGAGAGACTGAAAGGGGGTCTAAATTGCAGTTCACCAGCAAACTGCACATTTAAATGTCTGCCTAGAGGAGGTAAAGTAGCATCCCCCAAAACAGCTGCCTTCATAGGAAGCAAGATGCTGATAACTACACCAGTATTCAAGCAGCTCCATAATCCTTTCAAAGACAGTGTCTCCAGCCAATACTAACAATTTACTTTAAGGTGGGGTGCAATTTTAATTGTGAAGACAGTGCCATTTAAAGACAATTTTTCAATCAAATAGTAAGTCGTTGAGTCTAGCTCAGTCTTCTACCTCTTTTTAAAAAAACAAAAAACATTGTCAAACTTTCAGTAAAGCACTTACTGCCAGTTTCTTCTCATCCTGGAATGTAGCTTAGCAGCAAAGGGCTCTTCTCCCTCACGGCTAGAGGTATGCCACACCAAATACAGAATTACAACTTCAAAGCTCTATCTTTAAAAAAATATTGCTCGCAACTCTATTCATTACAAAACTTTAAAATATTGCTGGAAAGAAAAACCAGGGCATGATTAAGAGGTTTCCATTAAATCCAAACAGGTGGTGGTGATCTCCTGCTGCTGTCTACCCCCATAAAAGCATTACTCTCTCATTTTGAAAATCATGATTAACACCACAGTGGTCACCTTACAAATTTATGGATCATCTCCACGTAGAAAATTCTATTCACACACATTCTCTCTAAAAATACTTTAAAAATTATTACAATTAAAAAAAACAACCTCTACTAAGTATGCCATAAGCTGCTATAGTGGATATGACAGGAGTATCTAGAAATAATACTTTCAGTGCTTTATTGGTAAAGTACATGGGGTGTTTTAAAACCAGCAGCTGTCATTATAGACCTGAATGCACCATCATCCAGAAGCTGAAAACTGCAGCCAGCTCTGGCCCTGGTGTTTCATTGCAGCATGGCAGTGAAGGAGCCAATGTATTACAGAACCTTAATTTATGTGGAGAGGGGAATGCCAGTGATCTGAGCACGTGCACTTTCCAAACAGTTTGACTCTGTTCCCACTGGTTGCTATAACCTACAGCTATGACAATGTCTTGGACTGCCAGCCCAAATCAAGCTTACATGTCTAGAAAGGTGAGAGTGTCTGAGAGATGATTTTAAATTAAATTAAGATTATACACACTCTGCCCTGATTTGTGGGTAATGTGCTTAGCTTTAAATAGTACTGGAAAAAACATGATTTACAAACTTATTTAAAAATTAAACATAAATAAAAGTCTGACACTGAGAAATCAACTATTGCAAATGCTGCATAGCCTACCATATAGCATTCAGAGCCCAAACCCCTTAACCACACATTTCTATAGACTTATTTAAATGGCATCTGGAAAGCAAAAATAGATAGGTAGCATTCAGTAGAAATGCAGTCTCTGAGGAGCAGGAAGGGGTAGTGCCCTGTCACAGTTCTCTTAAAGCTCTAGAATTCACAGTATAAGAGAGATGTGAAGCAACTTCCAGTATTCCTTAATCTAGCCAACTACTGAAATGTGTGAATATTACACCACAAAAAACCCCCACTATGTTCAATCATCATCAATGGACCAAAACCCATAAAAGCAAGGAAGTGCAGAGTAAAGGTATAGAAACTCTGTTTTGTGCACCTGGGTAGCGTGACTTGGAGTTTTCTGGAAATATCTAGGGCCAATTGCAAGAGGAAAGTAGAAATACCACACAATGACATCTAAGTAAACTGATTCTTCTGGCAGAAGGCCCCATCAATCACTGGGGTTTTCAAACAGCTGTTATTCTAAGGTGCAGTTTCTAAGATATGCACGAGCGTGGCTTAAACCCAGTATATCTGATGAGGCTGAAGGAATAAGACTTAAGAACCAACCCTGATTATGAGGACCTATGGAGGCTATGCATGAGGGAACGCAAAACTGAAAACCTTTTTTTTAAAAAAACAAACATTCAGTACAGTGAGAAGTATGGCATACTGTGTTTTACAATATAAAAATATTCAAAAGGATCCACTATATGCTGGAAAATCCCAAGTAAATGTCAAAGCATAACTCCTAGTAAGTGATATGAATGTTCAGTTATTGACAGCAAATCTTGTAAAGCTGTGGTCTTTGTGCTCCAGGTAGTTTCTCTGCAGTTTTTCCCCCACCGCTCTCTCCTCCCTTTCTGGTGTTCTCTCAGTCAGGGAGAAACATCTCCTAGAAAGACAAGGTTAGGGTGAGTTGCCAGCTTCCTATGGAAACACTCCCAGTGGCACCCAGTGAGGGGCATTTTAACACCACCAACTTCACAAGGTGCTTTCCCCCTTGTTCCCAGTACTCAGATCCTTAAAGCATTCACCATAATTTTCTACCATGTTTCTAAAAGCCAAGCACCAAAAGATACACTGAGGCACCCTAAATAAGTGCCCTGATTTTTCAGAAGCCCCAAACACCCACAAATCCCAATGAAGAAGCCAATGAGAATTGTGCATGCTCAGCACTTTTGAAAAAGCAGAGTAACTTTATTTAGGAGCCTAAATATGAGACAGGTACTTGACTTTCGGCATGAAGGTTTGAAAGAGAGGCAGTCAATGGCATTTTCCTCCTCCCAAATTTGGCTTTTTAAAATTGTACTGTAGTGATCTCTCCACTGCTTCCCATATTCATCCTCTCTCCACCTCCCAAACTCTCATCCACACACTTTTTGTTTTGAATGAAACACACACACACACACGGACTGTTTAATTACACCTTATCTACATGCTATCTGGCCAAAACATGTTGGTGCACCAATGTAACTGATGCTGACCATGGCCCTAGGAATAAAATGTTTGCTAGACAATGCTGCTGGCCTTTATGGATTCTTAAAGCAGCTACTATTGTTTCCAAACTACTAAGCTGAAAAGCTAGGTATTGAGGTCATAGCAGATCACAGCAACTTTAACTCAAGTTTTGGGGTCTTTTCTAGATTAGGAAAAGAAGCAGATTGACAAATGGTTCTCCTCTGCTTTAGTAGTAAACCTTTGGCCTCAGGGCTAGGGCTGGGATAGAGCCCATCTCATAACCCTTCATTCACTGCTGCAGATAACAGAGCCTAGGAGTGAAGGGGGAAGAAGCCCCTCCACTTCCAGACCTGAGGAGTGCAGCCCCCCCTTGGATCCACCATTAAAATGCTACTGCACAACGTCCTCATCAAGTGATGTTGAACTCTGACCCTTTTCACAGCCACTGTAGCTCAAAGAACATGTGCTGGTCGGTGGCGGCGGAGCGGTTCCAGCAGACGCTGGGATGTGGTAAGAGATCCTGCCCAGCACGGCCATCATGGGCCTGTGCCTGACCATCCCTGGCGTGTTGCTCATCCACATCCACAGATACCTCAACGGGGGCAAGGAAAAGAGAATTGCTCCTCAGCCCTACCAGTGGCACCTGATGGAGAGAGACCGGCGACTGTCGGGGGTTAATGACTACTATCGGTCCAAGGGATTAGAGAACATTGACTAAGAAGCAACTCGTTGAGTGAAGAGTTCTAGTTCCTGTACAAAGTAGTTTAGCTCCAGTAAACACGCATTTATATTTGATGCACCGTGTTATATGGTGCACATAAACCTGGAAAATGAAAAAAGAAAAAGAAAAAACCACACCCACGTGCCACTGCAGCTAGCAGAGACACCACTGCTCCTTGTGCATACCACCATTTTAATATTGCTGAGAGGAGGGGAGGAGGCCCGGAAAGCACCTCCTCTTGACATTGTCAGACTGCTTCTTTTCCTAGTGCAGACAGACTCAAAGTTTCTAATTTTAGTCAAGGGGTAAACATCAGTCTGTGGTCGCTTGTTCTTCTGCACTGCATGATGTTATCAAGACAGAAAGACGGGGGTGTGTGGGGGAGATAGTCATTACAGGTAAATATGCTGCAATGATGCTTTTTCTATATAGGGCTCTAGAATTATCCATGTCATCAAGCTTTTGTTTACATAAACAAGGGTAGGGGATTTCACCTGAGTTTGGCTATTATCAAAACAGAAAAATGATAGTACCTGGTTTTAATTAGGTTATGCTAATACAATAAAATTGGCAAAGTTGTGTTATTCATTCTGATTTCTCACAGCAAAGCCACACCAGGCTTGGACAGTCCTTGCATAGGAGACCTCTAGGGAAAAAGCCAGGAGCTGCAGGAAGTGGTGTTGGCAATTTAGTGAGTGGTGAGGTAGGGATTCATATTTAACACCCTTGTCTTTTCCTTCTGAGCAAGTGCTAAACCAATGTCCAAGTAACGTGGTGTTGGAGATGCTGGATACAAAGTAAAATGGACATCCTGATCATCCATGGTCATAGATGAAACTTCTTGCAAACATCTGAGCAATTGCCTTCCCTGCAAAGTTAACTCAGATTATACCTAAATTCTGCATCCGTCCACACTCACAAACGTCACTTGTAGCAGCATGAGTTGGCTGGCAAGACCAGAGCTGTAGGCTAAAGCCTGAGTAAGCATAACTAATCAGCTGCTAATACAGCCATGCTGCTGTAGTGTGGACACAGGACTGGCCAAATTCCAAGTTGATTAACGCCATCCAGCCTATCCAAATTAACCTGTTGCTTCATTTGAAACAAATGTTGCTTATCGTTTCCTGTTCTAAGATGGTTGTAGTGTACATGCCCGCCTTCCTATTTAAAAAAAAAACATTGGTATCTTCATTCTGTCCCACAGACATTTTAGTCCAGTATATTTCTACTTATGGATAACTAATGGGGTAGCTGCTGCCTGCTTGAATTGGGCATTTGTTGAAATGATTTCTGCAATACAATAGTTCCTGAAATTCACACTGGCGGTTTTTCCCCTTTTGGTCACCCAAGATTTGAAGCCCTGCTGCCACAGCATCAGCCTGACTCTAATCAGCTGAAGGCAGAAGTAGTCTTACATACTACAAGCATTTTCCTGTTCGGTGTTTTAAAAAACTAACGCAAAGATCCACAGACACAGCGTGCCAGTACACAAAGTGCTGTTCGGCGCACAGTCAACTACACACTTTTTTCTCTGTACTAGTACTGACAGAGGTGATTCTTGGGGCTCCCAGCCAGTGAAGTCCCACTGCAGCGTAAGTCTGTAAGACATTATGCAAATCAGCACATCTGTCCATCTTCCACTTCTAGAGTTACAGGAAGTACCTTGCTAGATCACATTCAAAATACTGATATTCCAAGAGAAACCTAAAAGGCTCGGACAGATTTCTTCAAGGACTCGTGATGTCTGGTCCTCTCTGACTGTAGGTGTTCCCTCCTCAAGTCAGCCTGTGAGTCAGAATACAAATTTCTACCTGCTTACCTAGCCTGGCTATTCTTCAGCAATCTCGGTCTCCTGGTGGACAACGACCTTGGTCACAGACATGTCCGGGTGCTGCTCTTTTGCTTCTTTGATGGCCTGCACGAGAACCTAAGAAAGAAACAGCTCTTCAGAGAAGCACTTTGGGCTGCATACAGCGGAACAGCTGAAAGTGAATTTCACTGCAGTCTCCCCATGTCACCATACCAGACACTGGGTGAAATCCTGGCCTCACTGATGTCCATGGCAAAACTCCCGTTCATTTCAGTGGAGGCAGGATTTCACCTAGCGGCTGCAGCCTTGAACAGCAGGGGGAGAGCTGCCGGCCTGCCAACCACTCCCACCCAGAGCAGAGGGGAGCCAATCTGGAACAGCAGGGTGTAAAAAGCCTTAACTCCAGGAAATTCCACTGCCAGCTGACTTCATTGTTGCTACCTTCCCACCTTACAAGGATAATAAAATTATTTTACGTATGAAGCCTACAGGGAATGCTTTTGCCATTTGCCTTCAGTTGAGTTGTTGGTCTAGAGTTGCACTAACTCACTGCACTTGCTCTCCACTAACCGATATGATCACCATGTAACCGCACTTGTTTCTTTCTCCAGCCATCAACCACCACTTTGTTTGCATGTTGTGTCCCTTTCCACTTTACTATGTCTTCCTTGTCTATGTAGTTTTGGAAGCTCTTCAGGGTGGATACCATGTCTTCATGCCATTGCACAACATAGCACAAAGAGGTGCCCCTCTCCTATTGCTCTCTTGGCACCATTACAATACCAACAGCAGCAGTATTGCCCATTTGCTGTAGCCGCCATCATCTTCACAGCATGTTAGAAAATTACATAAAAACTGGAATTACTGGACTTACCCTTGTTACCTTTTGTAACCTTGCCTTGTTGCCTGTGTCCAGGAAATGAACAGTCTTACATCACACCTTTATTAAACTGTCAGAAGACTACTTATCTCTGACAAAAATGAAGCAAATGAAGACACTTGAATCTCTCAGTCTAGAAAGAAACTAAGCAGAGAACTATATGTGGAAGTTGCAGTGCTTTCAAATCTTCCTGGAAGCAAGTGGCATTGCAGGGTGAATTCCCCACTTTTTGGAGGGGGAGGAGAGACGGGAGAAGAGGCAGAAGTTCGGAGGCATTAGAAATGTACAGTAAGTTACAGTGGGAGAACAAAGAAATAGAAGCTGCCAAAGTCAATCAGATTTTGATACATCCAATCCATGCACTTGGGAAAAACACATTTGCTTTACAAGAACCCAGTTGCCAAGTGAGTCCATTGTTACAGGCCTTTGCAATAAAGTTGTCAAGAATGAGAAGAATTAACAGATTAGAGACATTTGTAGAACAACAGAAAGTCTGGCCGATGTCAGATTATTGGGAGAAAGTCTCAAATTTGTAAAGAACATTGGATATTAACTAGTAAAACCGGTTTCTCAAATGAAAACATTGGTGAACGGAAAAACTGAAGTTAATCTAAATAAGATGCACACTGAGGCATAAAAACAAAATCTGAATGAAAACAAATAGGAACCAGATTTGCTGCTGAAGATAGGTATTTGGGTCTCAAACTCTCAAAATCAGGTTCTACAACAGATTGGTTTGTGACAACTGGAACAAATTTCAATGCAGGAAGTATATTAAAGAATCACATCCCAGATCTCTGAAGATCGAAATGTAGTTGTTGATTATCTGCTGATTTAGGACTAAATGATTCCACCACAATGGGACTATGGTTTTGTAACATGTAAAATAAGAACCATAAATTGTACAGGAACAAATACTAGGTCAGGCTGAATGAGATTAGTTAAGTGGGATAAACACTCAAGGACAAGGGCATGACTGTCTTAGACCCATGAATGCTGGAGGCAGTCGTACAAATGGAAAAACCTCAACAGGATGGCCTCTCAGACATTCATGGGCATGTTAATTTTGAAAAGTTAGGGATGAATTTGCTTAGAGTGTGTTAACTTCTCCATTCAGAATGCTGTGTGAGAACTACACATAATAGGGCTTGAATGATTGGCAAGAAAGAATCATTTGGGAATTAAATCACAGAACCACCTGTATTGAAATATTTGGAAAGAGTCTAGGATCTCAGCTGATGCATGGTGACATGGTTTGGGGCTGTCCTTCTAAACAATAATTGCCCTGTGGCATGTGCTTCTAAAAACACTAATATACACCAGAACTGTGCTCTAATTAGTGTTGAGTGTCTGAAGTACATAGCATATTTTTCAATGCTATATAAATAATTACTTCATTAGACACCAAAAAGGGCCTAAAAGCCAGCTTAATGTTCATGTGAAACCATAATACTGTTATTATGGGAAAGGGAAAGTTCACAAGAGGAACAGTTTATTGGATCAGGTTTAGGCAGCAGCTCAGTGGCTTTGAAAATTGTATATATCTGTAATTTCTAGGAAAAGCTCATATCTCCAGTTAGGAAGAGTTACCAGACTCCCAGTCAGGGTTCTGTTACTAGTTGGGTCCACTAAGTAACTTTTTCAGATATTTTGTTTTTATCACTGAGCTCTAACTGTTGGAGCATGTTGTCTATGTGGAAACAAGAGTTCTTCAAGCAGCAGAAAACAAGAATACCCAGCATAAGAGGGAAAGAGATCCATGAGCACTGTTTAACATGTTAAAGAATGCATCTGATCCTACACTGACACTGTCTTTCTCTGGTGACTTCTCCCTCCACAAACTAAATGAAGATTAGCTACACCAGGATGGCAGTGTGTGTGTGTTTTCTTTAAAAATACATCTGAGTTTCATACTAGCTCTCTCTAAACTTTCCTAATTTAATAGTAAAAATGGCAACACGATAGTTTATACTTCTCTAACACCATTCAACAAAGGTTCTCAAAGCACTTTACAAACATTTAACCCTCAAGATCCCCTAGGAAGTGGGTATGTATTAAGCATTTTACAGACAGGCAAACCAAGGCAGAGTAGGGTCTGTGACTTGTCAAAAGGTCACACGCAATTAGTATCAGAGCCCAGAACAGAACATAGCTAGATTCCAAGGTCAATATTCTAACCACTGGAAAACATTATGATCAGTAGCAAAGGCTGTTTGCTTCTAAACTTCAGTTGCTTTCAGCTTTGATACACTCGTATACACAAGCTTTCTATTCTAAATGTTTAGCTATTCAATCCAAATATCATTCAGGACATAAAAACAAAACAAATCCTTGCAAACGTGCACACAGAGTCCCCTAAACTCTACAATGGTCCTTGAAAATACAACAAGGGATGGATTACTAGTCTCTAAGGAAATGTTGGGCAGAAAGTGACTAAAAGAATGACTGAGCTGTCTCATGCTTATTCTTCATCAGAGACTTTCATGTCACATTTCCTCAGTTTAAAAAACAAACTTGTTTTGAATTGAAAAAAGCCAGCAGCACACTCAAAGTTGAGCCCTTCTGCTTTGGACATTGCCATGTATAAAAACTTCTGGAAACAAAATTTTGTGCTAATATCTGGCAGAACAGAATTCAGCTTGTTCTGCCCCAGCTACAGTATGTCTCTGCAGAACTAAATGCCTGTTTGCCAGTCAGTTACAACTTGAAGACATACAACTGTAATAGGTAGCACCACAGGGACATCGGCAGTCACTTTTCTGACATTAAACAGTTTAAAATGAGAGACCTATGTCTGCAGCTGAAACACTGCAAACGAAAAATGTTACCTCTTCCACAGAGACAAGCAATTTTATTTCTAGTCCAGGCCAATTTCCCTAAGCTGCAACCTAAATGACTGCATTTACCACAAGTGAGGCCACTTGACTGTCTAGTACAGAAATAATTTGCAGGTTAGAACAACTGATTAGTTCTTTGCAAAACTAAAATGGCTCTTGGCTGGGTAACACTAAAATCGCTCACCTGATCGTGGTCAATGTCTGCATCTCCTGTGATGACAATTCTTTTTTCAATTCTTGTCTCTGAAATTCCACCTTTTACAGTCTAGTATGAAAGAACATAGGTTACTAGTAGCCTACAGTGCAACAATGGCAAAGGATTACAAAGTGGATTGAGGTTGGCTTTCAAAGACAGAACTCAAACTATAGTCACTTGCCAATTACCAAAACATTACTGGGAAACTAGCATAACTGGATCATAGACAGAGCGAGAGGACACAGAAAAAAATCTCACCTCAGTGTACGACAATATCCCCTTCTTCCAAACCAAACAAGCACATGTCAATAAAGAGTTTTTTAATAAATAAAAATATTAATCATTCCCGTCTTGTGGGCTGGAATGTTAATCATGTCAAAGGGACACTGTCAATGTAACATGCTCCATTACTACAGCTGAAAATCATTTTAAAAATCTAATTTGTATTTCACCACATAGAGTGTGCAGTCTCTGTTGTGTGCTTCACTCAACATGGATAATGCACTCAGGCTGCTTAGTTTCACTTTGACTCCCAGGAACTAGCACAATAATATTAATTTTGTTCAGAGGAATGTTCAAATCCAAAAATTCCCAGCAACTCTGCATTGAAATAAATAAAAAACAAAACAAGAGGCCCACAGCAATGCTGGCAGTTAGTATGTCCATGACGGTGTTAGTGAAGTATTTCAGGTTTTGTAAAACCTTTGATAAAAATGTGACATGGATCTAGAACTAGGGGACATTCCTGTAACTTAGAAGTAAACTGAAGTCTTCAAACTCGTCCCTACTTTCTCAAATTGAGGATTTCTCACATGTAAGTTTGATTTGCCAACAGTCCCCAACTTCAGTCATTTGTAGCTCAAACTCTGTATTAATTAAAAGTTCTAAACAGGACTCAATCTTATTGACCGTACAGAAAAGGAAGAAGAACTCAAAGGCTAGCTACATTTAAAATGAAAATAAGTATTTGGCTAACACACTGACAGGAGGTCCTCAGAACTGCCTCAGGATCCCAAGCTATTGTTGGATCACTCAAACTGTGGTGGTACAGTTCTTCAGGAAGCAAGATAATGTCCATTTCCAAGTGATTCTGAATTGCACTGGTATCGGGCAGAATTAAGGGCAGAGAAAGGGGAACACAGGATTGGAGGGGGGAAATATTTGTACAACTAAATATTTGGCAGGAACAGGCCAACTTTGCTTCCTGTGGTTTGAGCATCAATAGAACTTTTAGATTTCATACCAATCCTGTTAGCATCACCTTTTTACCTTTGTAATCTGTGTGGTGGTTGTGCTACTGGTGGTCTCTGATGTGATGGTCTGAGCAGTGAGCAGAACTCCGGGGTCTGAGTCCCCATTGCCATCGTCTGTCTATAACACACACACAAAACAGCAATCAACCATTTTCACACCATCACCATGCAACAGGACCTCAGTGCTGTAATTTAAGATGATGTACAATCATTGCAAAAGTAGACTTTGCATTATTTATTAGACAAAGTGAACCGATTCACAGCTGGATGAATAATTAGCATTTTAGCGGTGTAACAAATGTTTCAAGACTAATGCTGTCTGAAAGTACAGCACTTAAAGAACCAAGGAGCCATGCTGCCGTCCAACAGAGCCACGATGAAATCAAGCAGAGAAGCCTTGACATCCATTAGGATGTCTGAGCTGTGATCTCACCCAAACACAGGGTGACTATTCTCCACTTCACACAGTGACTTTGTTCAGCTCTCCCCCTCTCGATTCTGGGATGATGAATGGGTCTTCTCTACCCTCCCTTTTCTCCTCTCGCATTCCAGTTGAATTGGGGTGCTGTGCTGGTAAGTTTACTTACTGACACACTAAACTGACTCACATGTTTCAGGCAGCACGGGTAGTGCTACATGTTTACTCTAGTTGCTCTGCATTGTCACAAATTACTCCTACAGATTCCATAGAAGCTAATTGACAAGGTCCCCACACCTATCACTCTCCCTGCTCTACCAATAATACCAGCCTTGTCCACACTGCCTTTTTGCATATACCACCTTCCCTGAAGTGGTCTATAAAGGCTATTACACTGCTCAAGTCTCACTTCTGTTGAGACTCCTATAAAAGAATCAGTTCAATTAAGATGGCTGAGGGGGCAGATGGGGTTAGTTGGCATTGTATCCATTTATCATTCTAAACAGGTTTGGAAGCTATTTTGGAATCCATTTCCCCCAAGCCCTTTGTACATCATTTGTCTTACAGCCTCTTCAGGGTTGTGCCCAGCACAGTGTAAAGACCCTGGATGCTACTATAACCTAAATAAACCATAAGTAACAACAACTGTGTACCACCACTTTAATTACTTGGCTCCCATCCTGTACAATTCTCAGGCTTTCCAAAGCCTATCTATTGCTCCAGAGTTTATTGTCCATGCCTCCAAATGACTGAATTAAAGCTATACAGTGAGTAACAGCCTCTTTTGTCCAATTATTGTTACAGAACAGTCTATGAAATTGTAATGACAATTTAAGACAAGATTAAGATGCCCCAAGTACTCCTGTTCTTTTTTCAGATACAGACTAACACGGCTGCTACTCTGAAACCTATCTTCAGAGTGACCACTAGGTGGGACCACTTTCTGTGCTATATAAAACTTCAACTCCCCCAGAGATCATCATTACTTTTTGGCCAAATCTCACCTAATCTCAAATAATTAGGTTACAGAATTCTCATTTCTCCTTTGAGACATTAGAGCTAGAGATGTAAAGATGGTGACTAGACTAAGCTTGATCAGTTAATCTCAGCCACAAATGCTCTGAGCAATATGGGTTCAAACCTAACATTATAACCTGGATCTTACGGCCAGTACTGGTGCTGCAGTTTGGTTCTGGAGAGCATGTGACACTGTTAGAGTGCTCTACTTCAGATGGGATGTTAAACAATCAGTTGCTGATGATCTCTGGAAACAGAGTTTCCACAAGGATGACAGTATGCCAGATATGCATTAAACAAGTGGTCCATTGCACATACACCTCTTTGCAATAGGCAGTCACACTAACTCCATATTACAGATGGGGAAGCAGACACAAAGGCTAAGACAAATATTTTCAAATTTGGGTGCCATATTTAGGCACCCAAATATGTTACCTGATTTTCAGAGATACTAAATGACGCCTGTAAAGTGCAAAGCATTAAAGCCATTCAGTGGCAGAACAGAATGCAGTTCTTGGTTATTCCTCTACCATTTAGCCTCTAAGTTGCAGACTTCCTAACGTAAAAAATGGATACTTACCTGTTCTGTAACTGTTCTTGGAAATGGGGGTGCAGACATGTATTCCACTCAGGTGTGCGCACACACAGCATACCAAAGTCAGAGAACCTTGCCTAGCAGTACCTGTAGGGGCAGCCCTGAGTCCCTCACTTGGCTATTTAAGGGCAGTGCCTCTCTGCCCCGAACATCAGTTCCTCTGACCCAAACATCAAAAATAGAGACCCTGATAGAGAGGCGACAGAGGGTTGGTCATAGAACACACGTCTATGCTCACA
The DNA here is from genome assembly GCF_015237465.2 of Chelonia mydas. Classification (NCBI taxonomy): domain Eukaryota; kingdom Metazoa; phylum Chordata; order Testudines; family Cheloniidae; genus Chelonia; species Chelonia mydas. Next base: position 12,440,276 of record NC_051259.2, on the reverse strand, counting down.
TCTTGAAGAACAACAGTCACAGCACAGGAGATAACCAGTTGTTCTTCAAGTGGTTGCAGACAGACACATATTGCTCTCAGGTGACTCACAAACAGTACTTGGAGGTTGGTGCCTACTTAAACAATGACTGCAAGACTGCCTTCCCAAAGTTTGCATCTGACCTAGACACCGTGCTAATAGCATGATTCTTGGTAAAAGAGAAGATCAGGTACCAGTCCTGCAAACTCCCAACTATTGAAACATACTGAAGAATGCTATCCATGTTTCTTGGGCCCTCATCAAATGGCCCATAATTTCCATGGAGACATGGTCTGAGCTACGTCATTGTATGTTGTTGTAAAGCAGGAAGTTATCCACCTGGAAATTGGCTGTGCAGAGACTGACCCTTCACTCGATCCTCATAGGAAACAAAAAGACAAGGCAACACCTGTGTCAAGGTTCCTTCCCCACTCTGAACTCTAGGGTACAGATGTGGGGACCTGCATGAAAGACCCCCTTGGCTTATTCTTACCAGCTTAGGTTAAACACTGCCACCGCCGAAGTGTCTAACAATAACAACAGGGGAAGTGCCCACCTGGAAACGTCTCCCCACCCCAAAATATCCCCCCCAAGCACTACACCCCCTTTCCTGGGGAAGGCTTGATAAAAATCCTCACCTATTTGCATAGGTGAACACAGACCCAAACCCTTGGATCTTAAGAACAATGGAAAAGCAATCAGGTTCTTAAAAGAGAATTTTAATTAAAGGAAAAGTAAAAGATTCACCTCTGTAAAATCAGGATGGTAAATACCTTACAGGGTAATCAGATTCAAAACAGAGAATCCCTCTAGGCAAAACCTTCAGTTACAAAAAGACACAAAAACAGGAATATACATTCCATTCAGCACAACTTATTTTATCAGCCATTTAAACAAAACAGAATCTAATGTATATGTCATAAATATAAAGGGAAGGGTAAACACCTTTAAATCCCTCCTGGCCAGAGGAAAAACCTTTCACCTGTAAAGGGTTAAGAAGCTAGGATAACCTCGCTGGCACCTGACCAAAATGACTAAATGAGGAGACAAGATACTTTCAAAGCTGGAGGGGGGAGAAACAAAGCTTCTCTCTCTCTCTGTGTTGCTTTTGCCAGGACCAGAGCAGGAATGCAGGTCAGAACTCCTGGAAAGGGTTAACAAGCAATCTAGTTAGATATGCATTAGATTCGGTGGTTACTAGGAACGGTTTGTCAAAGTCTGCGGCCCTTAGCACAGGGTCAGACATGAGCGTCGCTTTAAGCGGGTTAAAGGCCTTCTGACACTCTTTGGTCCACTGAATGGCATTTGGCCGTTTCTTTTTGGTTAGGTCTCTCAGTGGGGTGGCGATTTGGCTGTATTGTGGTACAAATCGCCTGTAATATCCGGCCAAGCTTAAGAAGGATTGGACCTGTTTCTTTGACTTTGGGACAGGCCACTTTTGGATAGCATCCACTTTGGCCTGTAGGGGGTTGATAGTTCCTTGACCCACCTGGTGTCCAAGGTAAGTCACTCTGTTTAGGCCTATTTGACACTTCTTAGCCTTAACCGATAGTCCTGCCTCACTTGTGCGCTCGAAGACTTTTTGTAGATGTTCCAGGTGTTCTGCCCAGGAATCCGAAAATATGGCCACATCGTCAAGGCAGGTGACTGCATATTCTCCTAATCCCGCTAGGAGACCATCTACAAGTCTTTGGAAGGTGGCGGGTGCATTCCGCAGCCCAAAAGGGAGTACATTAAATTCATACAGCCCGACATGTGTGGTGAAGGCTGACCTTTCCTTGGCAGATTCATCTAGCGGTACCTGCCAGTACCCCTTGGTTAAGTCTAAGGTAGAGATGAACTGGGCCCGTCCCAGTTTCTCTATTAGTTCATCTGTGCGTGGCATTGGATAGTTGTCTGGGTGAGTTACAGCATTTAGCTTATGGTAGTCCACACAAAAACGTATCTCCCCATCTGGTTTGGGAACTAGAACCACTGGAGATGCCCATGCACTGCCAGAGGGGCGGATTACCCCCATCTGTAGCGTATCCTGGATCTCCCGTTCTATAGCAGTTTTAGCTTGAGGAGACACCTGGTAAGGTTGGACTTTAATTGGGTGAGCACGACCTATGTCAATGGAGTGGTATGCCCGTTCAGTCAGTCCTGGAGTGGCTGAGAACGTCAGCGCGTAGCTAGTGCACAGCTCCTGGATCTGCTGTCACTGCATACGCCCAAGGGTCATGGAGAGGTTCACCTCTTCCACGCCACAAGCACTTTTCCCTTCGTAGTAGATACCTTCAGGCCACTCAGCGTCACCTCCTCCCTGGGCTGTAAACTGACAAACCTTTAATTCTCTGGAATAAAAGGGCTTTAGAGAATTAATATGGTACACTTTAGGCTTTCGGTTGGAGGTGGGGAATGCCATGCGATAATTAACAGCTCCTAGGTGCTCCTGGACCGTGAATGGCCCTTTCCACAATGCTTCCATTTTATGGGCCTGGAGCGCCTTTAAGACCATGATCTGGTCCCCTACTTTGAAGTACCGCTCTCTGGCATGTTTATCATACCAGGCTTTTTGCTCTTTTTGAGCATCCTGTAGGTTTTCTTTAGCAAGGGCTAAAGAGGTTCGGAGGGTGTTTTGTAGGCTGGTTACAAAGTCCAGAATGTTAGTTCCTGGAGAAGGTGTAAACCCCTCCCATTGCTGTTTCACCAACTGTAATGGCCCCTTAACCTCATGGCCATATAGAAGTTCAAATGGTGAAAACCCTAAACTGGGATGTGGTACAGCTCTGTAGGCAAAAAGCAACTGCTGCAAAACTAGGTCCCAATCATTGGAGTGTTCATTTACTAATTTACGTACCATGGCCCCCAAAGTCCCATTAAATTTCTCCACCAGGCCATTTGTTTGATGATGGTAAGGGGTGGCAACCAAGTGATTCACCCCATGAGCTTCCCAAAGGCTTTCCATAGTTCCTGCCAGGAAATTAGTTCCTGCATCTGTGAGGATGTCGGAGGGCCAACCTACCCTGGCAAAAATGTCTGCTAGTGCCTGGCACACACTTTTAGCCCTGGTGTTGCTTAGAGCTACTGCTTCTGGCCATCGGGTGGCAAAATCCATGAAAGTCAGTATGTACCGCTTTCCTCTGGGTGTGTTTTTCGGAAAAGGACCCAGAATATCCACAGCTACCCGCTGGAATGGAACTTCAATGATGGGGAGTGGCTGGAGAGGGGCTTTGACCTGGTCTTGGGGTTTTCCCACTCTTTGGCATACCTCACAAGACCGGACATAGGTAGAAACATCCTTGCCCATTCCCTCCCAGTGGAATGACCTCCCCAAACGGTCTTTGGTCCTGTTCACCCCAGCATGGCCACTAGGATGATCATGGGCTAAGCTCAAGAGCTTTACTTGGTACTTAGTTGGAACTACCAACTGTCTCTGAGGATGCCAGTCTTCCTGGTGTCCACCAGAAAGAGTTTCTTTGTATAAAAGTCCTCTTTCTACAACAAACCTGGATCGATTAGAAGAGCTGAGAGGTGGTGGGTTGCTCTGGGCCGCCGTCCAAGCTCTCTGGAGGCTTTCATCTGCTTCCTGTTCTGTCTAGAACTGTTCCCTTGATGCTGGAGACATCAGTTCCACATTGGATTGTGGACCTAGGCTTGGTCCCTCTGGAAGCCAAGTAGGGGATGGGGCTGTTTCCGTTGACTGTGAACCGCTCTCCACTGGTGCACTATGTTGGGGTTCAGGCTCCGGCTGAGCCTCTTGTGTAGGGTTATCGGCTGCTGCCGGTTCAGGTTCGGTGGGGCCCTCTGGTGTTGGGGTGGCAAGTACTGGATTCACTGCTGGCAACGGTTCAGGTGCTGGTTGTTCCACCGGTACCGGTGCCGGTTCTGGGGCTGGCTCTGTCTGGGTCTCTGGGATTGGATCCACTACTGCTGTTGCAGACGTTGGCATGGGGTCCGGTTCCATCACTTCTGACCAGGTCCTGGTAGAAGTTTCCAGAACAGAGCTAGGCCTGACTGTTTGCTTAGCCTGGCTGCGGGTGACCATTCCCACCCTCTTGGCTAGCTTCACATGATTCGCCAAGTCTTCCCCCAATAGCATGGGGATGGGATAATCATCATAGACTGCAAAAGTCCACGTTCCTGACCAGCCCTTGTACTGGACAGGCAACTTGGCTGTAGGCAAATTGAAAGAGTTGGACTTGAAGGGTTGAATTGTCACTTGGATCTCTGGGTCGATTAAACTGGGGTCCACTAAGGAAGCATGGATAGCTGACACTTGTGCTCCGGTTTCCCTCCACACAGTGACCTTCTTCCCGCCCACACTCACAGTTTCCCTCCGCTCCGAGGGTATCTGGAAGGTATCTGGGCCTGAGGACCTCTGTTGTGATTCCGGTGCAATGAACTGTAATCTGTTGGGGTTCTTGGGGCAGTTGGCCTTTACATGCCCCGGCTCGTTACATTTAAAACATCGTCCAGCTGACGGGTCACTGGGGCGAGGTGGGTTGCTGGAGAACGGTGTGGCAGGACGATAAGGGGCCTTGTAGTTGGGGCCTTGGGCTGCCCCCGGTAGTAGGGGGTGGTCTGAGGGTGTCCCTTCCGGTATCCACTCCAACTGCGACCAGGGTTGTTCCTCTCTCCTCCCTCCCCCCATTTTGTTCTGGCTTGCCCCACCTCTCCGGCGGTCTGGGACTGCTCGTATCGATCAGCATAAGAAGCAAGACTTTCTGCTGAGTCTATTTCCTTATCCGATAAACACTGTTTTATTTCCTCCTTGGACATATTCAGGAATTGCTCCTGAGCTATCAAATCACACATTCCTTCAAACCTAGTGACACCCCTTCCTTGGGCACATTTATCTAACAGATCCTTCATCTGGTTTAGATAAGCCACATGACTTAGTCCAGGCCCTCTCTTAAGGGGTCGAAATTTTACTCTTAAAAGAATAATTTTTATTGAAGAAAAAGTAAAAGAATCACCTCTATAAAATCTGGATGGTAAATACCTTACAGGGTAATCAGATTCAAAACACAGAGAATCCCTCTAGCAAAACCTTAAGTTACAAAAAGACACAAAAACAAGAATATACATTCCATTCAGCACAACTTATTTTATCAGCCATTTAAACAAAACAGAATCTAACGCATATCTAACTGGATTGCTTACTAACTCTTTACAGGAGTTCTGACCAGCATTCCTGCTCTGGTCCCGGCAAAAACATCACACAGACAGATTGAACCCTTTGTTCCCCCCTGCCCCTCCAGCTTTGAAAGTATCTGGTCTCCTTATTGGTCATTTTGGTCAGGTGCCAGCAAGGTTATCTTAGCTTCTTAACCCTTTACAGGTGAAAGGGTTTTTCCTCTGGCCAGCAGGGATTTAAAGGTGTTTACCCTTCCCTTTATATTTATGACAACCTGAAAAGTCCTCTCTAAAACGCCAAGCACCTTCTCCCATCCAACGTGTGAGGCCACTGTTCATCTGCATTGGAGTTCAATTTAGGGAAGAACACCGGCAATAAATCATTTGGTTAAGGTGAAACTACTTTGAACAAATGTTGGCCACTTTGTTTGAAAAACTGCATACACGGGAGTGCTGCCATTAAGGCCCATAGCTCACTTACGCTCCTTGCAGATGTTATAGCAACAACAAAGGCTGTGTTCTGGCACAGGAGGAACAGGGAACAAGTCTCCTGGGGCTTGGATGGAGGTCTCATGAGGGCACCTAAGACAGTATTAAGGTCCCACAAGGGTACCTCTTTCACAGGTGAGTGGAGACGATTGACTCCTCTTAGAAATCTCACTATCACAGAATTTGAGAAAATTTTCTTCCCTTTGCTGGACCAGCATCTTGAGTAGGAGGACCGATACCGTGACGGAGACCTTCCCGCGGTGTGGGAGACAGGGATCTGCGCCAAGGAGACGGTCGGCAGGAGGATGAACGGTGCCAGCAATATGGTGATCAGCGCCTCCCTCGGGGGATCTGCGTTGAGAGGGCAGACACGGCGATGCCGGAATCTAGGGTGACCTGCAGAGGACCTGAGTTGAGAAGCCAGAGATCTGGGGTGCGGAGATGGAGCGCGTTGTTTTGGCTCTAGAGATCTGTGGTGCTCAATTGCCCTGTGGGAGGCCTTTACAGCTGGCTTGCCCTTATAGGGAGCCTTTTCTGCTTCCTGCGACGCATGCGGAGCCAGCAGCACTAGTAGAGGCCTCTGTTCTCTGGGTGTCGGGAAAGCCTGGAAAGGCGTCAGCCCTGCCACAAGCCTGTGTACCCTACCGCCCCTGAGAGTCAGTGGCGGATCCCTCCCCATTGGGGAGGCGCTCCAGTGTGGGTGGTTGGCCCGAACTGGGTCCTTTGCCTGTTACCCCATGGCCCTTCTTGCTCAGTTCCAGATAGTTAAATTTCTTCCACTTCTTTTTGGGCACTACGGACGGAAATGGTGCTGGGATGCACTAGGCACCGAGGCCGAAGTGCTAGGGGTGGAGTCCGGCCGGGAAGGCTCAGAAGCCAGGCAGAGAGCAGCCTCCATGAGGAGGGCCCCAAACGGATGTCGCACTCTTTCCGAGTTCTTACAGGAACGGCCTATAGCTCACTTACTCTTACAGGAAGGAATTGTCTCTAGATAATACGTAGTCCTGCCACGAGTGCAGGGGACTGGACTAGATGACCTCTCAAGGTCCCTTCCAGTTCTATGATTCTATGCAACACTTGTCATTCACATGTGATTCCCCCAAGCACTTCAGGCAGCTCCTGTGGGGGTCACTAAACAGGCATAGGCCTGTTCCAGTCAGAGCAGGGCTTAAAACCAGAGTCCCAACAGGGCCGGTCTCCAACTTGTAACTACACTACTTAACAACTACTTACTAATTAACTACAGAAACAAACTATTTACAAGGCCCTAATGCTCAAAAAACAGTAGAGAAAAACCGCTAACCTTTGGTAGGCAAGGAAAAAGACACTCCGACTAACCACCATGGGCGTAAGAAGGAACTGAGAGGGCGTTGGGTGCGGCACTCAAGAGGGCACCACAGCTGATCCTACGGATACCGTTAAGGCAAAAATCTTCAACAACCGGGCATGCAGGCACGTGCACACCTAGAATGGAATCAGCATGAGCAAGCACTCGAAGAACTACTAAGGGTACTAACTAAATAAACTATTAACTATCCCCAGAACAACAAAACCTCAGAAGACCGAGGTAGAAAAGCGTGAGGTAAATACTAAACAGAACACTCCGACTCTAGCTGCAGGCAGTGAGAAGGAATGGAGGATGGTGACAGTTGTGCTTCAGACTTACCTATGGAGCCACATTTGAATATAGTTATTACACCACTACTGTTCTAATTTACTAATTTAAAGTGCTTTGAGATTGATTATAACAAGTACTTTCACATTCTGAGTCTATTTTTGTTTTCAGTACCTGCTTTTGATATAGAAATGTAGCAGGAAATCATCAGGATAAGATGATACAAAACAAAGTTTTTTAAAAATGTCAAGATAATTTAATCTGTACACAAAGTTCTGAAGAAAGATAAACGGAAAAGAGACTACAGGAAAAGTGTGATAAACAGAAATGAAAAGAGACAGCAAATCTCTCATAGGACAAAGGCTAGTCTACATCAAAGCACCAGCAGCAGCCTGTGAGAAATTCTGTTCAGACATGGAGCTATTTTGAAAACCTCTTACTGGTCATTCTTACTGGTGTGCACACATCAATATATACACACAAGTTATTTGTGCCAAGCTTTCACATTCTGAAAAAGAGAACCTTAGTTTAGTACACAGAGATCTGGAGTGTTGAGGCTGATTTCATGCAGCCTGTTTAAGGATTCATGAAACATGCCAAGCTTTTCATTCTGTTCAACACAGAATATTTTTCATTTGATGGACACTGTAAGGGATGATACTGGAAACTGAGTACTTAGAACTGGCCATCCTGGTACCAGAAAGAAAAGTCAGGATTTTCCTGATAATAAAGAAATGTAATCTGAAAAAAACCACCACTACTACTACGGTGCCAACTGGCAAACTACCTAACTAGACCTGGGGATTAGGACAACATTTAGAAGGAATGAATAGAGAGTCAGCGATACACTGAAAACACACACGGAGCAGTTCCATTTCAAAGTTAGAGCCACCAAGAGGAACTGAGCGGCAGTTCGTCACTCTGCCCTTTTAATGTGGTTGGCATGAGGCATGAAGAAAAAATGGTTACTAGCCTTCCGTAACTGTTGTTCGAGATGTGTTGCTCACCACATGCACCGGTGCTGGAAGTTTTTCCCTCAGTGGTATCCGTAGGGGACCGGCTCTGGCACCCTCTGGAGTAGTGCGCATACGTGCCGGTATAAGGGGCACCGCTGGCTCCCCCACCCTCAGTTCCTTCTTGCCGCAACTCCGAAAGAGGGAAAGGAGGGTGGGTCATAGAACGGACATGAGCAACACATCTCAAACAACAACAGTTACAGACGGTTAGTAATCATTTTTTTTCTTTGAGTGCTTGCTCATGTCCATTCCATGTTAGGTGACTCCCAAGCAGTATCTCCGGAGGCAGGTCAGAGTTCATGGATGTGTTGACTGCAACACAGCTCTGCCAAAGCCAGCATCATCTCTGGCAACTGAGGGATGGCATAGTGGGTCGTGAAGGGCTGTACCAACGACTACATTGAGGCTCTGCAGATGTCCTGGATAGGGCCTTGTGCTAGGAAGGCTGCTGACAACTCCTGAACTGTAGTTGAATGGGCCATTGCTATCGGCGGAGGTACAACCTACGCCAATTCGTAGCAAATACGGATGCAGGTAGTAATCCAAGATGAAAGCCTATGAGAAGACACCAGGAGGCCTTTCATCCTGTCAGCCACTGCAACGAACAGTTGAGTGAATCTATGGAAGGGCTTGGTATGCTCTAAGTAGAAAGCCAGAGCCCGCCTGACATCTAGGGTGTGAAAGCGCCTCTCCTTGTTGGACGAGTGAGGCTTTGGGCGGAATACCGGGACGAAAATGTCCTCGTTAAAATGAAAAGGTGACACCACCTTTGGCAGGAAAGCAGGATGGGGACGCAGCTGAACCTTGTCCTTGTAGAACACCACGTACAGAGATTCCAACGTAAGGGCTTTAATCTCAGAGATTCAACTAGCTGAAGTGATAACTACAAGGAAAGCAACCTTCCACAACAGATTGAAAGAGAACAGGAGGCTAGAGGCTTGAGGCTTGAAGGGAAGGCCAGTGAGCCTAAAGAGGACTAGGTTGAGGTCCCATTGAGAGACTAGGTCCCGAACTGGCAGAAAAAGCCTTTCAAGACCCTTAAGAAACCTGATCATCATTTCATGCAAGAATACTGATCTGCTCTGGACGCGGGGATGGAAGACCGAAATGGCTGCCAAGTGCACCTTGATCGAGGAGAAGGCCAGGCCTTGATGTGTCAAGTGAAGCAGGTAGTCCATAATGGACTGCAGAGAAGACTGGGTTGGGGAGATCCTCCACTCCAATGCCCAGCAGGAGAAGCACTTCCACTTTGCCAGGTAAGTTGCTCTAGTGGAGGGTTTTCTACTCTCCAACAGAATGCGCTGGATTTGAGTAGAGCAGGCCTGCTCCTCCGGGTTCAGCCACACAGCATCCACACTGTGAGGTGGAGAAAGGAGAGGTTCAGGTGACCTCTTGTGATCCTAAGAGAGCAAGTCTGGATGGTTGGGAAGCGTCCATACGCGCACTGTTGCCAAGTCCATGAGCATGCCAAATCAGTGCTGGTGAGGCCATGCTGGGGTGATCATGACGACTTTGTCTCTGTCCCTCTTGATTTTCAGGATGGTCCTGCTGATAAGTGGGATTGTCGGGAAGGCATACATCAGGTTGCCTGCCCAAGAGAGAAGAGCATAAGAGAGTGATCCACCGTTGAGCCCGTGAAGGGAGCAGAACCGATGGCACTTCCTGTTCTGCTTGGTGGCAAACAGGTCCACTTGGGGTGTTTCCCACCTCTTGAAGATCATTCTGACGACCTTAGGGACCACTGTGGTGACAACGCTCTGTTCATGACCCTCCACGCCTACCATCCCAGCGTCTGCAGTGTGGGACAGGTGCCAGGGCTTGGGGTCCCGGTGCCGCCTGTACGGGAACCAATGGCAGAACTCAGCAATGGTACACCTAGATGATCAACACCTAGAGCTCTGGGAACAGCGCCAAAAGTCCGGCGACCAAGACTGGGATGGCAGAGAACACCACCTCAACCCTGGGGACTGGTGCTGAGAGTCCGGCGATCTGTGTCTTGGCGCTGGGGAACTGTGTCATGGTCCTGGGGTTTGGCGTTGTGGTCCCAGTGAACTTCGTTCCCCCAAGGAGCGATGCCCACGCTCCGGCGACCGGTGCCATGATTGCGGGGACCGGCGGCATGCTACGGCTCTGCGCCGGCCATTGGACGAGCGATGCCACGCCTTGTGAAACTGGTGCCGAGAGTCCAGTGAACAGCGCCAGGAACTCCAGTTGGTATGGGCAGGTTGGAAGCGCATCCCCAGGGAACACTGCTTCGACGTTGACTGCCATGGTGCTGGGGAGTGATGCCGCATGGATGGAGACCGCTGCATGAGCCCCAGTGCCGACTTCATCTTGACAGGGCGTTTGTGGCACCAGTAAAAGACATGATGTCTTCTGCAGCCTGGAAGACCTCGAGCATGGATGGGATCTCCGGGTGCCAGGGACCTCTGCAACTACCCAGGGTGGCTGCTGGGTCCCTAGGAGGGCTGGGTAGCCTAGCTGGTGATGCAGGTGCCTGGCTGGGCTCTGGAGACGTGCTGCCCCGCACGGGCTTATGATCTTCTCCAGACTTTCCCTTTCAGTACAGGATGTCAGGGAACGCCCTCTCCTGGTGTGCTTCCTCACTTCTTAGCAGATACCAGGAACTGGGACCAGTGGCAGGAGGCCGGTGCCCACAGCACACTTCAAACAGATGCCGCTGTGCTTGGTGCGGAGTCCGATCTTGGTGGCCCGGAGAACAGCACGAGGGCCGACTCCATGAGGAGTGCTCTTAGTTTTATGTCTTGCTCCTTTTTAGTTTTTGGCTTGAAACTCTTGCAGATGCGACACTTATTGCTAATGTGGGTTTTCCCCAAACACTTCAAGCAGCTTTGATGAGGGTTGCTGATCATCATAGGCTTTTTGCAGCAATCACGAGGCTTGAAGCCCGGGGCATGCCCTGTCACTGGGCTAAGTCCCTTAAGGGACTATCTAACTTATCTACAGTACTATTATGTAACTATTAAAAGAACAAAAAGAACAACTTATCTAAGAACGATTTATACAATGAATGACAGGAAGAACCACTGGGTAAGCACTTGCCGAAGCAAGGAGATGTTCCAGCACAGTCACTGGCAGTAGGAAGGAGCTGAGGTAGGGGCAGCCGGTGGTGCCCCTTATCCTGGCGCATATGTGCGCCACTCCAGAAGGCACCAGAGCCAGTCCCCTACGGATACCACTGAGGGAAAAACTTCCGCACCAGTGCATGTGGCAAGCACACACACCTAACATAGAACAGACATGAGCAAGCACTCGAAGAAAAACTCAGGGTATATGCGTGGCTGCAACAGACACTGCTAGCCAAAAGACTCCAACCTAGGGCCCATGGGGCACATGCACACTATCAGTGGAATATGTATATGGACAAGCAGTTGAAAGAGAACCTTAATTCAGTCCCACATGTGTATGTATTATGATACAGCTTTTAATTAAATTATCACATTCCTGAAACCTGCGAAAAATACCTGGTGCAAGAAAGAATAATTCTTGCATTGCTAGAATCTACACTATGCCCATACCTTGAATAGTGCGCGCAGTTCTCGTCACTCCTATCTCAAAAAAGACATACTGGTATTGGAACAGGTACAAAGAAGGGCAACAAAAATGATTAAGGGCATGGAACAGCTTCCATATGAGGAGAGATTAAAAAGACTGGGACGGTTCACAGCTTGGAAAAAAGATAACTAAGGGAGGATATGATAGAGGTTTATAAAATCATTAAAGGTGTGGAGAAAGTGAATAAGGAAGTGTATTTATTCCTTCACATAACAAAAGAATCAGGGATCACCCAATGAAATTAATAGGCAGCAGGTTAAAATAAATAAAAAGGAAGTATTTCTTTACATAATGCACAGTAAACTTGTGGAACTCATTGCCAGGCGATGTGAAGGCCAATAATATAATGGGGTTCAAGAAAGAATTAGATAAGTTCATGGAGGATAGGTTCATCAATGGCTATTAGCCAAGATGATCCGGGATGCAACCCCGTGCTCAGGCATCCCTAGCTTCTGATTGCCAGAAGCTGAGATTGGACAACGGGGGATGGATCACATGATGACTGCTTGTTCTGTTCATCCCTACTGAAACACCTGGCATTGGCCATTGTTGGAAGACAGGCTACTGGTCTAGAGGGACCATTGGTCTGACCAAGTATGGCCATTCTAATGTTCTTATGCTGTCTCATTCTAAGGATTAATAAACTTTGCACTTACATAATGTTACATTTAATTAAATCCATTGTGAGTTAGGCAAAACATTTCTACCTGTGCCGCTTCGTAGGTGATAGTCTTGGTCTCTGTGTGAACAATGGGAACTTCTTTTGTTGGAATTTCACTTTTCACAGCATTGGACACGTCAGAGATGGTAACTGTCTGAGTCTTCACTAGGGGTGGCTATGAAAGAGGTTTAAAAAAAACAACAACACGTAGCATAGTTACATACTGATGATGTTTCTGGTAAACGCTCTGACACTGATCTGATAAAAACATCACAGACTGAGAAACCAAGTCTCATCCTAGAAATCTTGAACATTTTAGCCCTACAAAGAGTTTGATACATGTTTTAGAGGATCAAGCATTGAACCAGCAAAGTCAAGTCTGAGGCTTAAAACACACAGTAAGATCCTCTCTAACTGAGCTGTTCTCTCTTAAATTAGACCAAGAAAGTCATCAAGGGTTAAATAGTCAGATTTACTATGAATGTACTATACTGATTAGCTTCCGAATTATGAGGATGAGGACCCATAGAAAACTGCCAGTCAGACCATGACTCTGTACTGAAATATCAAAATTGATGCTGTACAGACTGGACAAATAAAAAGTTAATCATGGCTCACTGAAGCTTTATTCTGAATGCAAACAAAGCCATTTCCATTGTTAAAATACTCATCAATCTGTGGTTCACTGGCTTTTATTAAATCAATGTCAGATACAAGTCTTTAAAAGAAAAACAGTGTGTGTCTTGAAAGAGAAACTAGAAAAATCAGTTCTTCCACCACCTGGTAATTCATCAAGAGAGAAGATAATGTTAGCAAAAGACCCACAAGGTTTCCCCAGCTTGATCAGTTTCTGCTCACCTTCCCAAAGTCTGCCAGTTGCCACCTTGATTGTTAGTAAGTTAAGCGGTCATCTATTTTAACATAAATGATTGATATTCAGCAACACTGAAGCAGGCAAAAATCTCTGCCATGGTGATGGTGGGATTTGAAATCTCATGACAATTACAATGTAAACGTAGACTTTTGACAGAGCTACAATTTGCTGTGCTACATTAAGTTTCAGCCCTGAAGCATCTCCTTTAGCCTGGTTTCCAAATTTTCTGCAATATAGCAGTAAAACCACACCAAAACCTCATGATAACCACCTAATTCCGTGGAATAAAATTAAACGTGGTAGCCTTTGGAGTCTGCAAGTTTCCTTTTACTTAGAACACAGGGCACTTGTGTCAAAGGAACACAAAGGCCATTTTTCATTCAGGCATGTCTGTCACTTTATGCAAGGCTAAACTGGAGGGGACTCCGTTGCATGGACTTTGCAGGAGATTAACTGGCTGATCAGTTTGGGGAATGAATTCAGGCCATGTAAACATAATTCCTCATCACAGATTTGTTTGCTGCAGTGTTTAGGATTTCATTCCAAAAACCAAAAGGGAGATTTGAAAAAAAAAGGAGGCATTCTGAGCTTACAGTTACTACCTGAAAACAGCGAATGAGTGTGGGAAGCCCATCATCAATATTCGAGTCGTGACACTCTCCATTTAGCTTTCTAAGTGGATCTCTTGTAAAATAATTTTCTTCAACATTCTCTGCCTCCTCCTCTCTCTGACAGGGATGCAGTGGAGGTGAAACAGAAATTGTAGGAGTCTCCACCTCAGACTGCTCATCTGTGTCATCTGTCTGCTTTTTCACACCTGCATAACCCTTTTCACATGTTAGGTCATCCTTGCTCGCAAGGATTACAGGAGCTCTCTCCTCCTCCTCCCTGCTTAGGGAGGAAGTGCCAAAGTCATGACTTTGTAAAGACTCTGGTGGAGTTGACATTTGGTTCTCACTAAAGGCTACTGAATACTTTGGGCCCTCCAATTCAAAGTCAGGGTTAGTACTTTTCCTCTCTGTCACTGCATCCACATCCATTTTGGGGAGAAAGTCACACAGACTCTAAAAAGAAAAAAAATACACAAAAATGCCAGAGAAGGTTAGGAAGAATGTAGCTTCCTGAAGTATAAAGGAAAATAATGTTGGTCTCTAACTTACACTGTACTGAGGCTACTGCAATCTGTGCACAGCAATAGGTGGACTTTAAACAAACAAAAAAAAGCCTGAAAACTCTGTGTGTAATACACATTGCATCCAGCGGACATCCTAAACACAACCTTCCAAGCAGACTAGTTATCCATGTGCTTTAGGGTTATGGAATAATAATAAACAGCTGCCTCTCCCTGGCACCTTGAGAAATCACAAGGCTGATTCTTGACTTAAACATTCTTAGCGTAAATTAGGAAATAAAGGAGTAACTGCTGTATGGTGGATTGAGAATTCTGTGCACAACCAGAAATTGTAGGTATAAAGACACCCATCACTGCACTGAAACTATACTCCAAGTCCATTTCTTTTCCTTAAAATAACACTTTAGTGGAAATGAGGGGGGAGAAATGGGCACAAAACAACCATGAGCCACTGAAAGAGCATCATTGTCACTGGGAATTCAGACAGCCTGTGTTCAGCTGATTAGAACTCACATTGTGTAGCACCTTTGAAAGGTAACTGCAGGGGTCTTGTTATTGCAGTCCCTAGGACTGTGGTTCTCACCTATTTACCACTGTGAGCCACATATGCAGCTCTCTGTGTTATGTGGGCCACGTCCACATAATATATATACTACCTGTATAGCCCTAAGGATGTCACATGGGCTGCAGCTTGTATGCTAATTGGGCTGCAAGTGGCCCTTGAATTGAAAACCATTGATCTAGGATAACTAATACAGATATTGTTGTAAAGGACATGATGCTGTTGATAATGTTATTGAAAGAAGTCAGTCCTGTAGTCAACTGATTCAATTATCAAGAGGCTCCCAAACTGAAAGAAACCACTGGCTCACCCAGGAATTATGATGTATCCTTACTCAACATAAAGTAATCATTATTCTAGAGTAGACAACCAGATCAACTGACTTACACAAAAAATTAACATACTCCTTGTTTAGCTCAGGAATCGTGGAAGTAAGCTATAGCTCTACATTGGAAAGCCAGATAGTCAAGCTAATGTCTACTGACCACATTGTGGTTGAATACGCAATTAGGTTTATTCCCAAAACAGATTAACAACTGCACATTGCAGTATGATTTGTCCAAAACTATTGAAACACATGTACCATACCTTATTGTAACAGTAACAGTCTGAGCACAGAAACCCTTACAATACCAACCCTCATAAAGTTACAATATAATTAGTATTAGCAACAGTACATTGTAGAAAAGACATGTAATAAACCAATACAGCCTCCCTAGAAGAAAGCAAGTGTGTCTGTAGCACCTGAGGTACTTTGGAAGACTGTGCCAAGCCAGAGGATTTAACTAAGGCTGGAGCTATTCTGCCTTCCATTCTGCTCTTGTTAGCAAGTTCTCAACTAGGTCTTCTTACATCTCTGGGAGCCCTCTAGCCAGAACTTGAAGAAAAGGAACAGTGACAGAAGAGAAGACAAGAGTTAAAACACGCACAAGATAAAACTTGCACAAAATCATCTGTTTTCCCAAATTGCCAGTGAGTACAGGAAAAATATTTAATACACAAACTCATGTCAAACTCATAGAGAACTGGGTTCCATTTTAATTATGGGCTGTGACCCAAAGCTAGGGTCTTAGCCTATCCTAGAGTCACAGCATTTCTTCCACTGACAATCTATTAGCATAAAAACAGAGGATACAATAAGCAGCCTTACATAGTAACTACAATTTTACTACAGTTATTAAGTTACAGATGCATTCAGTGTCACTCAATGAGGGCAGGGGAAAAGCCCCAAATGATGCAGCTCATTAGCTAATTCTTCTCTTTATTTAATTGGTAATTTGCATGGTTAGTTGTGGTAAATGTACACAAATAGGACATACAAATACATGTGCATATTGTATGCAAAACTGCCTACCTCAACTTTTGGAAAATCTTGCCCCGTAAGTGTTACCATTAAGCCTCAAAAGTTACCACTAAGATGATCAGAAGACATCATCACATTGATTTACATTCAAAAGGTTTTCTTAGCAACCGCAAGAACTATTGTCTTTGTTTTAAATTAAAGCTTGCATTCAGCGGAAGCTGAATATGCCATAGGGTCGAGATCAATGTATCAAGTGGGTCGGAAGTCTGACATCCCTGATTTAATGGCTCCCATTTGATGGGCCAGCACAAATCTGTTTTAGGAACTATGACTGCTTTTTATTTAAGGACAAGTTAACACTTATTTTCACTTTGTTGGTGTGAAATCATTGCTCAATTCTAGATCTCTACACTCTAATGTTATGGATAAGGTAAATCACAGGTTGCTACTTATTAATAATTTGTGTTTCCTGTAAATTCTTCGAATTTTAACTTGGGAAACACATTCAGAGGTGACTAAAAATAAGGACTACCAAGATAGATGACATGCATAAACTTATTTCTGATTGAAAATATTGCTTTTACATGTATCTATACACACACCTCAGTAATGCCAATTTTGAACTACTGTTTAATGTAAGGCAGTATATTGCAACTACCTTTCACATTTGGGGGGAACCATGAAAATTGTCACCTTTTTCTGCCAATGTGTTAATCTCATTTTAAGTGCTTGTTTAGCATACTGTCAGCCTACAAGTACAACTTTGTTATAAATGACAAAGTTTTGCAAACTAGGGGCCCGATCCTGGGTCTTCAGTAGGAATGGAATACACTCTAGAAGCACAATTTTCTTAAACATCAACTGTGAGATTAAGTTGAACAGCAGGAAAAAATGAAATCCCATGAAGAAAGCAACAGAGAAAAGAGAAAATTGGAACTGTATTTAAGATCTTACAAGAACAGAAAAATATTTCGCAAGTAAATGTAACTTTCATTGTGAGTGTATATAAAAATACCAGCACTCAAAATGAAATCTACAATAAAGATATATTGGTTTTCAATAAAGCAACATCCTGAAATAAACATCAACATGCAAACTAAAAAACTGGAACCAAATCATGATAAGATCAATTGACCAGAAGTGCTTTGTTCTTCCCTTCCTGTTCCACCAGTACACCAAGGGAGCCTAATTAAAAGCTATTTTTTATCTATAAACAGATATAATTACCTATTTACACACACAGACTTTTTTATACAAATACGCCTGTGCTTGTTCCTGTTTAGAAATACAGTCTACATGCAGGCGAGAATAGATCATCTGTTTATAAAGATAAATTGGGAATTTGGACATCTGATCTCATCAAGATGTTTTTTAATTTGCAAATACAAAGGCACTCCTGTTTTTTAGGACGATTAAAAGCCTGATTTTCGGAGCTGCTAAAGCCTCTCAATTTTGACTTAAATCAGCAGACGTGGAGGGTGATTAGCAATTCTGACAAATCAACCCATTAGTTTCTAATGGCGACTTGCAATAAAAAACTAATCGCACTATTTTGCATAAGCCATACACAGTGCAGGAAGAGTACAGGACAAGATGCATTGCACCATCTCCTGAGAACAAAAATGAATGCAATTAAAACAATCATCCTGGGAAACCCCAATCACAGTGCACTTGATGTTGAAAAATACTGAGGACACCGCTATATTTACTTAAAGTTGCAGTGAAAAAAGTGACACTAAAACCAGCAATTCAAATACGGGATAAATTAACAACAGACTAATTGTGTGGCTGATACCAAACACCACAGATATTTTTAGTGGTTTAATATATTACTGCTTTTTAACGGTACTTTTTAATCAGCAAAACATATGAAGGCTGTTTCTTACCCACCCTCCCAACATTCAGCCAGTTGCTTATGCTTAGCTGTCAAGTTTTCCTACTCTGCATCCTCCCTCATTCAGAACAGTGCTTGCATAGAGCACATTTCCACAGAGACTGTGGTGACTTTCTCGTAAAAATTTTCAATTACCTTACCATATGAGAGAACTGTGGAGGGAGTGTCTAAAGTAGTAGTTAAGCCACCAAAACTGCCAGTTACCGAATGTATCTGATAAACATTCAGGATGATAATATTAATAATGCCAACTTGAAACAATCCCCTACAAACAGAACTGAATGAAATTTACAAATTCTAACTAGCTAATCTTTCTAATCAACTTTTTATTCAGTATGGAATTATCAGTGTCAAACACTTGCATTTGTTATTAGATTATCCCCAAGAGACAAGTGTATGCATAAGCAAACAGAATCGATGTAAATGCCTACAGATGCACAATTAGCCATTAAATAGAAGACATTGATTTTGCAATGAACTACACTCACCAGTAAGAATTCCATAGATCAACTGATGAATGTTCTCAACCTCAACAAAGCTGTCAGAAGGACTCGAGCAAAGAATATTATAAAGCAGTAAATAGATATCTTTAATTTACAACACGTTTTTACATATTATATAGCTTCCCGATTTCCCAAGACAAGGAAAGTTAAGGCTTTACACCTAGGACAGCAAAAGCTAGCTTTTATTTATGGCCATCAGCTGTGAGGTTGCATATTTTGGATTGGTTTTTAGGTCGCCAATTAACTGACAATAATATTCTGATGATTAGCCTGTCTTGTACTTTCAAACAATATTGTACTGAATACAGATCCAAATCCTGCAAGATGCAGTGTCACATCAATTCCCAGTGCATCAAAGGGAATTTCAGTTGCTTAGCAACTTGAAAGATCAGTACCCCAGTAATTTTATTACTAAAGTAATTTGCCAAGTTAAACTATTCCAGTTCCCTCTATTTTTACAGAACAACTGTGTTCTGGAAGGCCACAGCCCAGGATATAGTATTGCTGGTGTGAGAGGTTGCACATTTGCTGTTCTAATACTCCTTCCACGGGGTATCAACTGCCTTTGGAAATGAACACTGCATTCAGAGTCAGTTTAGCAGCTGCAACTGAAAATATACTAGAAACACAGTCAGATATTAAAACTGAGGAGAGTTAATAATTTTTTGGCGGCTTCATTTCCCTAACTCCATCTCCAGATATCATAAAACCTCAGATCTGAAAGCTGCTCCACGTGGGCAGAGCCTGTGCTCATGCAGAGTGCCAGTGAAGTCAATAAGATTCTGTGCAGGTCCCAATCAAGCAGAGAAGCAGTGAGGATATGTGAGGATCCTTGTTCAGGGGGTGGTTGGTAAGGGAGCATCAGATCTAGTGGTCAGGGCTTAGGCCCGTGACTGGTAGGGGAGCCTGGGCCCTCCCACTCCACCAGGCTCCCAAACAGGGCTCTTTGTGGACTATCAGTGATCTGACACTCAGGGGTGCTTAAAGCTGCCCTGGCAGGGCCACTTCCTTTCATCACCCTGCAATTGTCCCAAGGTTGCCATCTGGGTTAAGGTGGTGTGTTCACTATAAGGCACCTTTCAGTGGTTGCGGATAACGTGAGAGCTTCCTTTTTCTCAGGGCCGCAACTGCCTCCTTCCATGGTATGGCCCTCCCTCCTGGGCCAGATCAGTCCTAGGGCTCAGGCTGGGGCAGTCCAAACAAAACGAAGGGAACTCATACAACCCAGAGTTCATAGGAGAGGGAGAGGGTGATGTTTCCATCTCAGGCTGTCTCTGAAGTGGGTCCCTCCCTTCCCTCAGGGACCTTTAAGCAGTTTAGGGAGAGATTCTGCTTCCCCTCTGCTCTTCTCTGCTGAAGCTGCAGGTCTGCTCTCTTTCCTGGTCTGCCTCCAAGTGAGCTTTTCTCCTGCCTTTTAACTCCTCCTCCAGTTGGTCCATTTCCTAATGGTATGGTGGGGCAGGACTAGCTGACCCCAGAGTAGTTCCTTAACCCCTTGTTTGTATATCCCATCACAGGATCTTAGATTGCTTACTCACAGTCCAGTTTCACTTTCTGCATGATGATATGAAGCAGCATGCAACTCCAAAATGAAACAATGATCTGGATAAAGAGAATAAACTCAGAACTGAAGAGGTGCTATAAAGAAAATGTACTCTAGTTAATTTATAAATGACTCTTCATGTAGGGATAAGCCTTATGTACAATTTCAGTCAACTTCAAAAGTAAGCCCATTGCTGAAACAAGGCCAGATAATTTTATTGCATGAGCCTAGGGGGCTGGGGGGTGCGGGGGGGAGGAATGTTCGTGTGAGTGGGGGAAATCGAAGTTGGTTAGTTAGGGAAGTCAGTGCTCCCCAAACCCTGACAGGTACTAATGGAAGGTGGTTGTTTTTTTTTTTTTAAAATGAGCATAAAATTCTTTGCCTGAAACCACATTTTTCCAGGTACTGTGCAATGAATTCACATGACTGATGACACCACAGAACAACTGTCATGTAAAAAACCCCAAATGTTAAAAAATATTTCAACACCATTAGAATCGCTGGCCAGCAAAGTTCCATGCAGCTTTAAGTTAGGAAAGAATGTTTCCCATGCTGGTTGCAGGACAGATGCAACTACTGTAGCTTTTCCAAACTAGTTTGTTTACATTCAATCTTAGTAGCGAGTTCTAAGAAATGTGTTACTTGCATTGAGCAATTGAGATAGTGCCAAATGATTTTTTAAAGCTATTAGGCTTCATGAGCTTTAGTCTCAACAAATTATTATGGCAGTATTATATGGCAGTGAATGGGGCCTATAATGGCAACCTAGTGGGACCATTCACTTTAGTGGTACTAGCGGAGCACTGCACTAGTTAGTGGTTAGCTCTAAAATAAAGTAAGCAAAAAAAATGGATTATAGATCCACTTTTTGTATAAGACTGCATGGTACCGGGTTTGGCACAAAGGGCTCACCCAGACAAGAGAGTGTGTTAGTCCAAATAGGTTGTAATGCAGGAATACTTCCTGTTTTGTTAACAGAACAACAGAAAGAGGGTTCAGATTTGCAACAACATTTATTAACAATAAATGTACATATTTACAAAGCAAATAATCTGAGAAAAGTACAAAAGAAAAAAGTGTTCCAAAAGAGAGCGTTTTAGTTAAAAAAAAAAAAAAAAATCAAAATCTTATTGTAGTCCCCATGCACTGACTGTTAACTACACCATGTACCACTGGTATAAAATTACAGACACTTAGTGGCACAGACACAGAGTTCATCAGGATGCACATACCTAATATTGGGTACTTGTCAAGGAACATAGCTCAAGAGTCCTAATCTGTCCCACAGCTCCATAACTGAGAAACACTCCTATAAGTGAATGTGTATCTGTCTAGATCTCCTGGGTCTTTTCTAAAAAGTATTTTTCCTACTATCTATTGGAATATGTCTATTGTCTATACTCTGTTTTTATCTACTGTCTCACACACACACACAAATCAATGAGGCTAGTGGTATAATTTATACAGTGAAAAGTTACTAACCCTAACATAAATTAACACACTTTGTATCACTGATAATCATCTTGACAAGCTCAGAAGTGTAGAATGTGAACAGATTCTGATTTCACTCTGGTGAGAATCAGGAATAACTCCAGTGAAGTCACACAAGGGTGTAAGAAAATCAGTCTCCCTTTTTCTGCTTGCCCTTTGATCATGTCCAAACCCCATTGCTTGCTGTTCCTCACTATACCCTTCACAAACCAAATGGGGAAATAAGGAATAAGAAGTCTGCAGAAGAACTGGTCTAGTGCATAAATAGAGGTTACTTACCTGTAACTGGAAGTTCTATGAGATGTGTTGTTCCTATGTGTATTCCACGTGTGGGTATGCATCTGCACCATGCACCCAAGTCTGGAGATTCTCAGTAAGCAGTGTCCATACACCTGCACAATGGCTCTC
Source organism: Chelonia mydas (assembly GCF_015237465.2). NCBI lineage: Eukaryota > Metazoa > Chordata > Testudines > Cheloniidae > Chelonia > Chelonia mydas. Next base: position 12,418,073 of record NC_051259.2, on the reverse strand, counting down.
CTCATACTCCAGACCAAGGACATAAGAGGTAGTGCCAGCTGATGCCTCTCTAGATCCTCTTCTTATCATGAATCAGATAAGATCCAAAGCAGGGGGAAGAAGAGTGCGTAGTGGAATACAGATAGGGACCACACATCTCAAAAAACTTCCAGTTACAGGTAAGTAATCTCTATTTCTTCCTCAAGTGCTGGTCCCTATGTGTATTCCACACATGGGTGACTTATAAGCAGTATGCAGACTAGAGGAGAGTATGAGAATGCAGTCCGTAAGGATGCTTGAAGAACTGGAGTGCCTACAGCCGCACGTGCAGAGGAGGCCTGAAATAGCCTGTAACTTTTTGTCAATGTGTGGATGGAGCTCCAAGTAGCCACTCCACATATATCCAGTACTGGTACTTCCTGGAGACGTGCTGTGGAGTGGATCCTTACCCCTTCCTGGGGAGGAATACCCACTAATTGGTAGCTCTTGATGACGCAACCAGAAATCCATTTAGAGATTCTCTGAGAAGATACTGCTTGTCCTCATGACCTCTCTCTTATAGTGACGATCTTGGTGATTTTCTGACTGGTTTGGTCCTTTGCATGTAGTCTGCAAGGACTCATTTGACATCAGGGAATGAAGTCTTCTCGTCAACAGAAGCACTGGGTTTCGGGAAGAAAATCAATAAATGGAAAGACTGATTTAGATGGAATTCAGAAATTACTTTAGGGAGCAATTTAAGAAAAAGGCGAAGGGAAACCTTTCTTCTCATGAAAAATGGTGTATAGTAGGTCAGCCATGAGTGTTCCTCTCTCATTCACCCTCCTGGCCAAACTAAAAGCAATTAAAATTGCAACCTTTATAGAAAGGTGGGACATAGAGCATGTGGCCAAAGGTTCAAATGGTGGCCGGATAAGTACTGACAGGATGAGATTAAGATGCCACTGAGGTGTAGGCTTCGCCACTGGTGGAAAGGTCCTGACTAGGCCCTTTAGGAATCTAATTATTGTTGGGTGAGTAAAAATGGAACGCTCATATACTGGAGAAGGAAGGAAGGCACTGCCTGCTGTGAGATGAACCCGCAGCGAGCTAATGGAAAGACCCAGATTCTTCAAAGACTGGAGATAATCTAAAACGACTGGGATATCTGCAGGTTCTGAGGAAGACTAATTGTGCCATCCCAGGTGAAGAAGTCTCTCCCCATTTAGCTAGGTAGCATTTCCAAGTGGAGTCTTTCCTACTCCATGCTGCTAAAAGATAGCAGCAGGAACAAAGTCGCTGACCTGACCTCATAGTTGGAATGATCTGTTAGGAGCCAGTTGTCCAAGTATGGGAAGATTACATAGCCATGGCATTTCATTTGGGCTGCCATCAATGAGAATACATGCATGAATAGCTTGGGTGCAGCTGCTAATCCAAAGGGAAAGACACTGAACTAGTAGTGTTCCTGACCTACCAGGATCCGGACACATTTTCTGTGGGATGGATAAATATCCACATGAAAATAGGCAATCTTCAACTCGACAGCTGTGAATCACATTCCCTCCCATAGAGAGGGGATCATTAATGCTAGCGTAACCAAGCTGAATTTTGACTTTTGAATAAAGAGGTTCTGCTGTTGAAAGTCCATTCTCTGTCTTTTTTGGGGACTAGGAACCATGGGGAAATAGAACCCTCTGCCTTGACACTGAGATGACACTCGTTCTATTGCCTGTCATTAGAGAAGAGAATTTGCCTCCTGGCAGAATTGAGAGAGTGGTCCCTGGAGAGGGATCAGGAAGGAGTTTGAGTGGGGAAGGGGGAAAGAAAAATTTGATGGAGTAACCATGGTGGATGATTTCTAGAACCCACTTGTCTGTCATAACAGAGTCCTAATTGTGGGCGAAAAGCGTGAGACAGCCCCCAAAGATAGGGGTAGGGATATAAGTGGTTGGCATCAATAAAGGCAGGCGGTTCTTGACAGACATCAAAAGTAGCCCTTAGCAGGAGGGTGGACATTATGGTAGCAAAGGGGATGAAAATTAAGGTCTTTGAACTTAGTTGCTTGTGTGGAGATTCAGCCAGATCCTGATGGTGGAATGATTGTGGAGGGAACAGCACCAGAGGCAGGTGTATAGAACAAGACTAATCTCTTTAGGGCCAAGGTGTAAGTTCCCAGGAATCAGAGGGTCAATCTTTCAACACATGCAGGGACTCAAAAGTTCTCTCACTGAATACGTCTGACTTGTCAAATGGTAAGTTCTCTATGGTATTCTGCACCTCCCTGGGGAACCCCAAAGAGTGAGGCCAAGACTCACATCTCATAATTATACCAGTGGCTTGCCCTCTAGATGCCGCATCTGCTGTGGCTTGCAGGGATGTTTTTGCCGCTAGCCTGCCTTCCTCAATTAAGTTTGAAATTGGGCTCTGTCCTTTAGGGGAAAGGTTGTCCTTAAAATCTGCCAGTCTGAAGTAATTAAAATTGTATTTCACTAACAAAGCTTTACAGTTAGCGATATGGAACTACAGGTTCATAGATGAGAATACGTTTCTTCCCAAAAGGGCCAACCTCTTGTCAGCCAGGGTGGCCTTATGGTGTTGTAACCTACTCTTTCTGTGGCTGCCTGCACGAAGTTGGGCTCTGGGTGCATTAAAAGAAATTCAGCGCCTTTGTCTGGGACAAAATGGTGCCTCGTCTCTTAAGTGTGGGGTGCAGGAGGCTGGGGTATGCCAGATGACCCTGGCTAGTTCCAGGATAGCCTCATTTACTAGGAGAGCCACTTTGCTGAGACCTGTAGGTTGCAGGATATCAAGGAGCTGATGGCTGGGTAACTTGGTCCTCTTCCAGTTGGATCTGGAGGTCATTCATCTGCAGGAGCTCCTGATACTGCCTATGGTCATCTGGCAGAGATGGTGAAGATGGAGCATTTGCTTCATCCAGTGAAGAGGATGAGATCCTTGTCGATACCATCAGTACCTGTGGATTTGGATCACTTCCCCCTTGTACTGCAATGCATCCGATAGATGCTGTGTGGAAGTAGTGTGGTAGGGCTTGTGGACAGAACCGGGATGTCTGCCATATGGGTCCCATGGGACCCAGTTGAGGGGGACCCCCTGCATCAGGTACCAGCGGTCCCTGGAAGAGTCATATCTGGGAGGAGGTCATCCAGATCTCATCATTTCCCTGTCAAGATTAATCTATGAGGGGTTGATGGGCTGACCAGAACATCTGATTTGCCCAAGTGGGTGACTTGCTCTTGCTCCACCAGTGGGACCGTTGGTACTAGAGGGTGAACACTTCTGCCGGAGGGTCCCTATACTGTCAAAGTAGTTTCTTCCTCTGCTGTGGGAATGTCTCTCCAGAGGACCAGGCTCAAAAGGAGTGGGGACTGAGGATAAAGGAGGAAGATATGCTCCAGTGAGGTATAGGTGTCTCTACATGTCCCGGAGTTCTCGGCTGTCCAGTAGCTGTGAAAGTGATGTTGAAAGTGAAAGGACTTTAGAATGGTGGGCTGGTACTGCTGAAGAGTCAGGTGCAGCACGCTTATATGGAGCCAGTGGACAGAGGTCTGTATGTTTAGCAGTCGGAACCAGTGATGGTACTGACAGATCCTCTTTCATGCTTTACCTTCCTGCCTGGGAGTCTTAAGCAGTCCTGAGCCCTTAGGATCCACACATGAAGGCTGGAAAGAGTCAGGGGGTGGGGGGTCTCTTCTTTTAGGAGCAGACCTGGATGGGGATCTGTCCTTGTAACTAAGAGTGCCTTTTCCTTGTGCAAAAAGAAAAGGCGTACTAGTGGCACCTTAGAGACTAACCAATTTATTTGAGCATAAGCTTTCGTGAACTACAGCTCATCAAAGCCCTGGAGAAGGATTCCTTGGGCTTAGGAGTTCTAGGCTCCAGTCGTGAGCTTGTGCTCAGAGGGGTGCTGCTTGTTGGTTGACACTGATGCATTGGGATGGGGAGGAGAGTTTCTCTCTGGCCTGGATCAGAGTGAGGTCTCATGGCCCTCTCCATAACGTGTTTCCTCAACTGACGCTCACATGCTTCATGTGTTCGTGGGGGAAACAAACAGCAAATGCTGCTCTTTGCTTAGATATACATCTAATCCAGACAGTAGAGACAACATTGATGCCCATGATTCACAGACGAGCAAGAACAAGAGATGCACAGTACCAGTGCACGAGGAGAGACGCCAAGAAATGGAAGAAACTAAGCTGAACTATACAATATTAAAGCTTTAACCATGCTAAATATTAAAACTATTTACAGGCTGATAAGAAAAACTGGAGAAATCTGTGGACACAGGATTCTGACTCAGGCCATGCGGCAGTAAAAAGGAACTACAGAGCCTCAGCCCACATAGCCTCTTATGTCCTCAGTCTGGCGCACAAGGAGAGCAACTGCGCATGTCCGACAGACTAAGAATCTCCAGACTTGATAGCATGCTGCACGTGCATACCCATGTGTGGAATACACATAAGAACCAGCACCAGAAGATCTACTGAAGAGAAGATTCCAAGAGAACATTCAACTGATAATACTCAAATTATCCTGCTATATTTTTGACATTAGTACTGGTCAAGAGATCAGTTTAAGATCTCACAGCACTTGCTGGTACCATTAAATCTTTGTGCACCACAGTACAAAGGAGTGATGCTGCCTCATGAGACTGATAGCCTGTGGCACCAAATACAATGATAGAAGGTACACTGAAGCACTATATGACATACAACTTGAACAGCCTATTTTAAAAATGAAAAAAGTGTACTAGGTAAGGATGTTACTGGTCCTCTGCTAACAGACCTTATCTGAGTGTCTCCAATTAAAATGTAAATAATACAGGTTTTTTAAAAAAATTATATTCAGTACCACTTATCTATTTTAATATATTTTATCTTCATCATTTAATCTGAATTTCAATAAGACCTGAGTTGATGAAAAAAATCTCTGTGCAAGTTTCAAAATGCTAGCGTCATAGTTAGTAAAAAGTGCCCAATGATGCCTGGGCCTGAAACAGACAGCCACCGGGGAACTCAAACCCACCTCCCTGCTTCAAAGTGCTGATAACTTTTAAAAGAAAATGTGGGTAAGACCAAGAGACTCTTTTGCATTTCATACCACAAGGGAGTTTAGCAATGCTAACATAATAAAAATAAATTAAGATTCACAGAATTTAAAATGACTTCTATTTAAGTGCATGGATTATATATACAATCAACTAATTTATTCTGGAGTTTTGAACTTCACAACCCAAAGACTACAGGGGACTGAAGCCTTGAAGAGAAGTCTCTTATTTCTGCCTCTAACTGGAGCGTGCACCCCCAATTTTACATAACCACACGGAGCACACACAAGTCTTAGTTAAACAAAACCTTGGTGTGATTTTCATTCTAATATCTTTGACTAACACTGGAAAATAATTAAGACTAATTCATATTAATACTGTTAGTAGCCTCTATCCATTTAGGTATTTATAAAGCACCTAGTGACTGGTATCTAGGTGCTGCTGAAACATCATGAGTTGTAACAGGTCATCAAGGATTACGTATAAGAATGCAGCCTTCTTCACATAAACCTAGGCAAGGTTACAGTTTATGCATCCTGCTGACATGTTTACTCGAGTAGCAAATATTCACAACCTTTTCAAATATTCACCATCAATGCAACAGACCTCAATTACACTATTGGCCAAATACAAAGAATGACAACAAGATCAGCACTGCCACGAATTAATGTATGACACTGGCATGGTAACAACTGGCCAGTAGGCTACATGGTTTGTGGGCACTCCACTCCATCTTGTCCCCTGAAGCGGGGAAAGAGCAAGATAAATTTTTTCCATATTTCATGAAAGCTCTGCAACATCTACCTTTAAACTAAGGTATAGTGTGAAACACCTTATTCTGCACCTAATCAGCCTGACATCAGAAATTACCTATCTAGTTGTAAGGTAACAACTGCTCTTGTAGCACCTTTTAAGAACATCTCAGTTCCAGAAACAGTAAATCATATCTCTGCTAGCAATCGACATAAAAGGAAAAAATATCTCCTTGCAAGCTATTTAAAACTGACATTTTGTACTACATTAAGCATACAGAACTCTCTATATTGTGGCAAAATACCTTGTTCGCCTCAGTAGGCTCAGTCCTTTTTAGCCTTGAAGACTCAGGTTTGGGGCAAGGCGAATCCTTATAGGTGGCACAGGGTCCTGCTACTCCTCTCCTCAGTCAGTCCCTTGTGCTTGTTTTCCTTCCCTTCTGGGGAAGGAGTGCAGCCTCTCTACTCGGAAGGTTTGGTGTCTTGCTGCCAACAGCCTACTGGCAGCTTCCCTGCTCCTCTCACTCCTCCCACTCCTACCACCCAGAGGAGGGTTTAAAAATGTCCCAGCTAGTTGGAGTCAGCTGAACCTAATTGGTTCCCTAGCAACCCCTTTTCCAGCTGAACCTTATTGCCCTGTGGTTCTCTCTCCTCAGTGGATAGGGAGGGGCCTTTTAAACCCCTGGGGACTAATTACTACCCCCCCTGTTGTAGCTGTTTGTCCTCACAGAATCATAGAATATCAGGGTTGGAAGGGACCTCAGGAGGTCATCTAGTCCAACCCCCTGCTCAAAGCAGGACCAATCCCCAATCAAATCATCCCAGCCAAGGCTTTGTCAAGCCTGACCTTAAAAACTTCCAAGGAAGGAGATTCTACCACCTCCCTAGGTAACGCATTCCAGTGTTTCACCACCCTCCTAGTGAAAAAGTTTTTCCTAATATCCAACCTAAACCTCCCCCACTGCAACTTGAGACCATTACTCCTTGTCCTGTCCTCTTCTACCACTGAGAATAGTCTAGAACCATCCTCTCTGGAACCACCTCTCAGGTAGTTGAAAGCAGCTATCAAATCCCCCCTCATTCTTCTCTTCTGCAGACTAAACAATCCCAGTTCCCTCAGCCTCTCCTCATAAGTCATGTGTTCCAGACCTCTAATCATTTTTGTTGCCCTTCGCTGGACTCTCTCCAATTTATCCACATCCTTCTTGTAGTGTGGGGCCCAAAACTGGACACAGTACTCCAGATGAGGCCTCACCAATGTCGAATAGAGGGGAATGATCACGTCCCTCGATCTGCTCGCTATGCCCCTACTTATACATCCCAAAATGCCATTGGCCTTCTTGGCAACAAGGGCACACTGCTGACTCATGTCCACTGTCACCCCTAGGTCCTTTTCCGCAGAACTGCTGCCTAGCCATTCGGTCCCTAGTCTGTAGCTGTGCACTGGGTTCTTCCGTCCTAAGTGCAGGACCCTGCACTTATCCTTATTGAACCTCATCAGGTTTCTTTTGGCCCAATCCTCCAATTTGTCTAGGTCCCTCTGTATCCTATCCCTGCCCTCCAGCGTATCTACCACTCCTCCCAGTTTAGTATCATCCGCAAATTTGCTGAGAGTGCAATCCACACCATCCTCCAGATCATTTATGAAGATATTGAACAAAACCGGCCTCAGGACCGACCCCTGGGGCACTCCACTTGACACCGGCTGCCAACTAGACATGGAGCCATTGATCACTACCCGTTGAGCCCGACAATCTAGCCAACTTTCTACCCACCTTATAGTGCATTCATCCAGCCCATACTTCTTTAACTTGATGACAAGAATACTGTGGGAGACCGTGTCAAAAGCTTTGCTAAAGTCAAGAAACAATACATCCACTGCTTTCCCTTCATCCACAGAATCAGTAATCTCATCATAGAAGGCAATTAGATTAGTCAGGCATGACCTTCCCTTGGTGAATCCATGCTGACTGTTCCTGATCACTTTCCTCTTGTGTAAGTGCTTCAGGATTGATTCCTTGAGGACCTGCTCCATGATTTTTCCGGGGACTGAGGTGAGGCTGACTGGCCTGTAGTTCCCTGTAGATCCTGGGTTTACCACAATATATACACAAATGTGTATTATTCATATAATGTTTTTATTTCAATGCTGCATCTTAAGTTCAATGCTGCATCTTAAGTTGACCTTAAGGAAAGCACAGAAAGACAATAAGCATAGCAAAGTGTATATGATTTATTATGTATCACAGAAATACAGGGCTGAAAGGGACCTTGAGATACTGAACAGATATGCAAGTGGGATTTTACTGTCCTTACCATAAAAGGTGGTTTTGTGGTAATACTGTACTTAAATATGCCCTGTAAGCAAACAAAGAGGTAGGAGTCTCTCCAGGATAGGTGAAGATGTAGCACAGAAGACCTACTTCTACACATTTTCAAGAGATCCATTGCAATTTTGACTGGACAAAATTTCAGTCTCTGACACTATAATTACTCTCCATCTAGAATTCCAAGAAGCATAAGACTCTCCAGTCTAAGAGGAGGGAAGAAAAGGGTAAGATCTCATACATAGTGAAGGCAAAATTTTAAGTCTCTTCCTTGATGTTCCTTCACTCAAAAAGCAGATCAGAAAGATGGCGGCTTACAGGAAGTGAACGTAAAGGCCAAATCTAGGATACTAGGTTAAGGCTCCATGAATTTTTAAATGTGGACAAGACCACATCCTAAGGATGCCTGAAAGTAATGCAGTATTTACCAGGTATTTCTGTGAGAAACAGACTTGTTTGAAAGGTATAGATCTAATCTAATGTAAGACATGCACCTTCACGATGTGTGTGGATGATAAGCTGACCTCTACATTGCTAAAAAGATATTAATAGCTTGTTCAATTTCTTCATGTCCTCTTCAGAGATAGTAATTAAGTGCTGAGAAACATTATGTGGGGCTCTCTCAGAATCCGTATGCAGTTCAAAGATCTTTTACTGATAGAAACCAGTCTCATTTCAAAGTTAACTTGATAAAGAGATTGTTTTATTTAGGAAGTTCAGAGACAACCTGAATAGAACAAAAGGATGTAAACTCTTCTTGTCCTAGAGCGATAGATCTCTTGAACACTACGTTCAAACCTCTTTCTAGGTAAGATCCCAAAGAATGCACCTTCCTAGTTCCTTTTGACAAGGCAGATATGGCTGTAGAAATCATGGCCTTGTGATGATTGATATTTATTGTAGTTATTTCAGGGTATTCTCTCTCTCTTTTTTTTTTTTAAACAGGAGTTTCTAAAGTAGTCTTGTGAGAAGTTGATTTGTCTCAAGTCTAGCTATCTTCAAGAGCACCATATTAATCTCAGGCCTATGGCTCTTTAAACATAGTAGTAAGTATTTTTTTCTAGTTATAGTGGTTTGGGGGTACAAGAATAGTTAATGCCTGGGAGTGAAGGCACAACTACTCCTCACTTCCGAGATGATGTGCTGTGAAAAGCAAACTTTTTTTTAAGTAGCCTGGGGTCTCAGTTTTAACATCTTGTCCTTTCCAATTCTTCCACAACAATTCTGGTAAGAACTCATATACCAGAAGCATTCAACACCCTGCTTCCATTTCAGGTTCTCCCTTTAGCTTTTGACCCACTGATCCAAATTCCAGCTTCCCCACTGTTCTTTCCTCCCACTTCCTCAGGGGAATCCTCCTAAATTTCACGACGAGACCTACTATTGGGGTTCTCCATTCATTTGCCTACTGAGCCTTATTCTTTAGATCCATCCACTGCATGATTCTTTTGAAGTGGCATTTCCCCTTAGTCTGTGGATGCGTATCAATGTTACCTTTAATGCTTAATTTAGTTTTAATGTTTTTAAATAGTTACAAAGGAAAAACTGTCTATTATTGTTTCAGTATATACTGTTTGGCATCAATACAATGTTCAAATTTGTTTTTAATAGGAAGTTTATGATTATGGTACTAAAAGGGTATGATGCTTTTCAATTAAACCAGTGTTAACACAAAGCAAAATCCTGAGGGCACAAATGGGAGCGCTAATCTGAACTCATAAGTATTCAAGCAGTACTGGCCAAAATCATGAACATTCTCATGAGATTAAAAACAAAACTAATGTTTCACTCACTAACTAGATTCTTCCTAGCTAAAGTTCTGAGACACTGTTCAGAGAGCCTCAATATACGCACTTATGAGCGTAAATAGAGATGCAGATGGGATATTTGAAGGTTCACTATTATCCTCCTACTGGAGAACATGTGCACAATTCCATGCACTCTCATAATAGATTTGTCTCCTTTCTTTTCCCAGTACATACGCACATGTGCACACCCACCCACACATATACTTACACATGAACTTTCTAAAATAACATTGTGTACATAGATCTATAAAGAAAAATATAGACACAGATTTTAGTCCCTTTCATCCAAGTGTCTTCCATTCTTTTATAGCCCCTTAGTGTGAATACTGATGGCAGGCCTCAGCAATATTATTTCTACACCCATAAGCTACAGAAAGCAATAGAATGCAAATTACAATGGGAAACGAGTGGGTTGGCTCATCTCTGTCCCCTGACTAATATACACTGAGAAGCAACTGCCCACGAGAAAGAGTCCCATCTTACCTCTACTTTCTGAGCCAGGTCTGCTCAGCCCAGCTGAGCATCAAATCTTGGCTCTCATACAACCGGATCATTAACAATACAGTCAAGTTTAAACTTAATTATAGATCATTTAAACCAAATAATCCAGATATATACAAAAGTGCTACAAAAAATAAGCAGCATGCAAAGGTTTTGTTAAAGAAGTCAAAATAATAATTGTTTTAACACTACAATTATGATCTGGACATACTGCTCTTTTACATGTTTTGATAAACTTAACAACAATACTATTAGTCAACATGCAGACACAGGATGTGTACTTAACAGCATGTTACCTCCATTTATATGACCATAAGTACACACACTTCAGTGAGTTCAACACAAATTGAAAGAACATATATCTACAGTGCACCAATGGAGTCAAATTCAGGAAACAGATTAATTTAACCTTACAATAAATAAGTACTGCTTTTAATGAGGGTTTTTTCCCCCAAAACAAAAGTTAGACAGTATTTTCATTCAGAGGAGAGTTCAGCTATGAAAGATAAGCAGGGATGCTCGTGCAAAGACAGTAGTAAGACCTGAAAAGGATTTTCTATAAAGGGGACAGTTGAAGTAGTCTGTCCCTATGTACATATATGAATTATCCCTAAAACAGCCACTGACACCAAACCTTTTTTAAATTAAAGAAAAAAGCTATTTGTATGCTAATACTGTTTTCTTAGAAAAGGAGTGGTTATGGATCAGACTCTGTACACTGTTGTGAATGATCTTAAGTCTTTTGAATAAATATTTGAGACTGAATTTTCCCCACCATAAACGCTATAAATGCACGCAAGTGCTGGGTTTAAGAATAAGAGTAATCTTCAATCAAGTCTTTTCGTAAACTGCTGTGCAAGAAGTCTTTGAAGTGTACAGAAGCAAAATAGCCACCATCAGCATGTCCACTTCAGTGCTAAAGACTTTCACATAGGTACTCAATAGGTAACATGCTTTTTAAAATTTAGTCTATGGATCACCAAGGCTCAAATTTCAGTGCATTACTGCAGGTCTGGCAACCCATTGCCACTCCTTTAGAATCCCAAATCATACACTGTACCAAGCAAAATATTATGATCAAAAACATAGTTGCAGAGCGCTCATAGGACAATGAACTACGGAGATCAGAAGGCAACACATAGAAGACACAGTAGAAGATGCAGTCAACAATTCAAGAGCTGTGGTCATGGAGGTTTCAATTAGGCACCCTGTTTCCAATCACAGAAAGACCAACCACCACACAGTTAGTGCAAGGATCACAAAAAGGGACACCATAAAGGGAATGTGTGGAGAAGGAAAAGTACTAGAGTATAGGTGGCACTTTTTGAGTGATTTCTGCTCCTCAGGAATTGGAATAGAAACCTTTGGAAGAATGTCTTCTTTTGCTTGCTGGGGCAATGCTGTCTCAGTAGGCATCTGTTTTTTTATTTTGTCTTCATCCTGTACTAACAGAGGACGTTCCTGTGTCTGCTTTCGTGGTAGAAGATCAAGAAAGACAGAGAGATGAACAAAAATGACAGATGGGAAGTGCTCAAAATGGTACTTAGGGATGTACAAAGTGTTAGGACAGGTCTTCCAGAGGCTCTGATCAATATTTTATTACTAAATTGGCAAACTGCTGTGAAGGACAAATTCTGTGGAGGCTCAAATCAGGATAGAAGCACTTCAGTAATATCCTCTAGCTTAGCTTCTGAATATGATCATCTCCATAAAATCCACTAATCTTAGGGCCATGTTCACGTGTGGTCACAATTTCCCTTTGAGAGAAGGATAATTTAAAATCTAGCACTTAAGTGTTCCACAATTGAAATGGTTGAGAAAAGTTAATTTTGTTGTATTACAAATAGAAATGGTAGTATAAAAAATGCAGTCTTTTATAACTTCCTGCACTATACTGGCCTTAAAAGTGACATTAGTTCATAAGGTTTGATATCTAGATTTTAATGCAGATGATAAAATCTTGTTTTGAAAGTTTTAAAAATTTTGCAAATGAAGTTAGTATCAAAATGTCCACTTTTTTCAAAATGATATTGTAGTTAATGAATGCAAAATATTCAATCCCTTAGAAATCAGGAGTATGGAATATGAATGTTTTTAGTAGTAACATTCCAAACTCCCTGGATTTTGTTTTACATTTTAGTGCATCTGAGTCTTCAGAATCTAAAGAATGTGAAATTATAATGAACACAGTATCATACAAATGCTTTAGCACTTGTGAAAAATGTTTGGGAAAATTTTATTGCAGTTTATTCAAGAAATGCTTTCAATCCTTTTAGTTGGCCAAGCATGGTCAACCCCAGTACATCTACGAAAGAAAAAATTTGGCCCTAAGCTCTCTCAGTTGATCCAACCTCCTTTGATCAGTCTTGTATTTTGGGACTGGTTCTTTGCACACCCTTAAGTGATGAGTATCAGGGAGAAAGTAGCTGGGGGACTGGGCAGCAAAAGAAATAAAATAAAATGCAAGAGTAACATGATTATTAAAACAAAAAACAAAACAGAAAAGAAAGGAAGGAAAGACAACATAAAAAGAACAGGGTACTGTTAAACTTTCATAATAGTTTTTCTTTCCGAATACACGGTTACATCTTCATGCAGCTTTTCAACCAGCCATGCGCCGAAATAAGCAAATTGAAAGCTGCAAAAGCTGCAGCAGTGCAAATCCTTTAAGGTGTTAGGTCAGGGGGTTGTGAGTTAATGTTGCCAAAAAAAAAAAAATGTTACTCAGCAGCTGCTGTTGAGTTTTTGCTTAGTGCCATTACAATAGCAAATTTCTGGTTCAGAAGCACATGTCATAACAGCAGCTTTACCTCTGGCCCACCAACCCTTCTTTCAGAGGATAGGACAGTGGCTTTCTTGACCTGGACATACACAAAGTATGTAAAGTTCAGTTGTCTGGTAATGTAAGATACAGGAATAGTAGAAAGATAACCCCATATAGAATGCCATGATTTTTGCAACAATAGTATAATGGTACATCAGCAAAAAGAATTATATTACATTCAAATTTATCTTCCTTATACATTTGATAATGACGTGAAGGCAAACTAAAATACTATCCATGTGCCTTCCTGCAGGTGTCTCATGTTATGATCATAAATCACCTTCACTGAAATGCCATTTTCAGAAGGATCATGTCACAGATGGTGGAACTTCCAGAGACAGGTATCAGTGAAGTGATGCACATAGGGCTGGCACCACCCTTAGTACAGTGTTAAAGAATTGCTAGCAAACCACTGTAGTTGCAGGTTGGTAAGCACACACTATTCCCGTCTTGTGAAATACTCTTATGGGTGGAGACCCCTGCACCATCTCTACTGGAAAGCATCCTGCAGAAAGGCTTCTTAAAATAAAGTTCAGTAATCAAACTGTAAAGTGGCTTCATGTGTTTAATAAATTAATTGGCAACTTCCTCCTCCTCCCCCGAGATTATTCCATGTTAAAATTTCCACACTTGCATGGTTTAAAAGTCAAGCAAAGAAAAACAGTCTCCACAGCAGTTGGAGGCGAGGTGAGAGGCGCGGAGAGGTGAAATCCTGGGCCTACTGAAACCAGTGAAAGCTTTGGCATTGATTTCAATGGAGCTAGGATTTCACTCCCTCCCTTTAAGACAAATAACTATCATTGTTCAAGAAATTGTAATTAGTTTGATCTAGGAGCTTTAATTATGAGTTAAGTAACAGCAGTAGTAATATGACAGGGCCCATCCCAGTAAGATACTGACTACCGGTACGGAAGAGACCAGACAGCAGACTGACTGATCTCTTGGCTTCTCCAGCTTACTTGTATTGAAAAGTAGTAACATTCTTATGTTATGCAACTAAACAAGAGGCCTATGAATGTGCATAACTGCTACAAATATGGATAACACTTCCCTAAAAAGCAATTATGTTTCTACCAAGCTCAACCCCTTGTATACCCCAGTGCCCGTGAGGAGACCCACTGATGTTAGTAAGACATCTCACTGGAATATGAGCGCACACGGGCAGATCCTGACGCAAGATCAGGGCCAAGTTACATAAAAAATTCTCTTAACAAGGTTCCTCTCCGGCTTATCAAGCCTTGTAATTTTTGGTTCTTAGAGGCATCATCCAAAATACATAATTTTTTTTCCTCCATGGCTTGTGATAATATCCTTGAAGCTAAAATTTAAAATTACAATCCACATCAATTTTGACATTTTCTATTTTGGAAGGTAAGATTTACCCCCACCTGTATTTTGAATAAATCAGATCCCAACATAACTATTTAAGTCTGTGCTCTTGTAATGCTGAAACTGATAGCAAGAAAACAAATTTCTAGTTGCAGCAATGTTGCTACAAAGCCAGACAGGAAGTTCCAATATTGTTTTATACTGTATCACAAAAGAATTGTGATTTAAGCTTAAAAAAAGAAAAGAATACCCTTAGCAACAATGCTGTTCTTAAAACCCACCAAAAAAGACATCTGAAATGTCCCCAACCAGAAATATAAGATGAGCCAAGTTTAGTCCTCAACTATTTAAAGATGTTCATTTAACGTCAGTATTTAGTTACTACAATATAAAATCAGTCAATACCACATTTCATAAGTACTCACTCCTTCCACTCCGGTGGGGACCTGCCCATTGACGTTAAATGTTCTGAAGGGGGAGTGAGTAGACAGGCGCTTATCCCATTCACTAGGCCGGGACTCGGGGACGGACTCCATAAAGTTCTTCTTCAGCTCACTGATGTTAGCATGATGTTTCTTTATTTCTTCTTGAGTTTTATCTAGTTCCTATGATTTTAAAAAAAAATCAAATGAAGATGCACATAAAGAGAGGCCATCTAAAATTGCCTGTGCTGCCAGATAGCAAGCTGCACTCAAAGTTGTTCCCAATTTCCATTAGCTGCACTCACTCTGTAAACATACAAGGGAATATTCTCCTCCCCTTTATTCTATCCTCAGATTGAGGTACACATTTTAATTATGTGGAAGATGTCTGCCCCTCTAGCAGTGAGACCTGACAGTCATCTTTTACTTCAGCAAAAGAGATTATAGTCTAAACACCTGAATTTTCACCTAAAGAGGATTTAAAATATCAAGATACAGAACTAAAAGAACCCTGACCATTTGATTTCATACTCTTCACTGCATGTTTTCCTTCTTTTGTTGTTCTTCCATTAACCCTGAATATCTAAGGGAAGCTCACGTATGCTGTTAATATTTTTAAGAGTTTGTTTCTAGTTTCCACTTCTTCCCCTCCCAGATGAAGTTATCTTTAAAAAAGCAACCTCATAACCTTCTTTGCCCACACCTCATTCCTTCCAGGAACTATACAGGTGGTTTCACACTAGTTAACAAAATGTGAGATGAGAAAATGACTCCTAAAACTAACTGAGCATCTACTTTATGTCAGAGTAACCAGTGCACCCAAGCTAAAATGATAAGGGTATGGAAAAATGCTAACTCTTTATTCTGTGATGCCAGGTTACAGCATAAATGCACAGACTTCAACACAAGTCCATTATTCATCTAACTCATTCAAAAACAGCCTCGCCTTGCAAGTAAAAACAGAGTTTGTTTAAAACAAAGCCTTTTGAATAAAACAGGCTTAAGCTAAACAAAGACATTTCAAGACAGTGCAAAAACCAAGCAAAACAGAGTCATTGGCAAATCTGATTTTGCAAATTCTATTCTCTTTACATTCAATTGTTTTTCAACCTATTAAGTCACTTTCTTATGCAAGACTAGATTGCTTGCATTTGCTTTAAATTAATACCTGTCACAAGAGGCTACTCTGTTGTCTGGTCACCCAGTTCCGTGACCCTGCATGCTTACCAAAGACAGACTGCCTTCAGCTAGCAGGGATAAAAGTGTGCTTAATTAATATAGCTTTCTCTTTTGGCGTATCCATGGGGAACCAATAGTTTTATCTTTTGTCCCACATGAAAACATGAGATCAGTGCCTGCTAGTTAGAAAAAGCATGAATAAGACTGTTGAAGACTCCATGGTAAGCTCAGAAGCTGGAATCAGCAACACATGCAGAGGAGCCCTGCCACGGATTCTGGATTGAAAGAACACAAAGATCACTCCTCTTGTTTAGCCTGCACCGGTAAGAAGCACTTTGTTCACATTTGGACTTCCCCTCCCAGAATAGTATTAACGTGGAAACTAAAGTTAGCAAGATGTATCCCACAGAAGTTTGAATTGCTCTTGTACGCCTCTTTTAATGAGCAAAGCACTCTAATAATTACACATTTTTCCTATTCCCCTTTTTTATAAATTTATGAAGCACAGAAGTTCAAGATCTGAAGCAGTAACAGTTTTCAATAAAAACAGTTCAAGAACATTTTCCTGCACTCAGCCAGTCTGCTGGATTTAATCTGATCTGCCAAATACACAGAATAAAAAGGAAGAAACAATAGGCATCACAACCTTTTTAGTCGCCCATTTCTAGCTGAGGGTCTGTGAACACCTGTAACAAAAGTGTTTCCGGTGGCAGGGGAAGACAGTAAAAGGTGGAGGAGGCTGGGGCAAAATGAAGCACACTGGAGCACACAATACATGTGCCAGAGCCAAGTTCCACACTAGCAGGAAAAAGCCATTTAAGAAATATAAATTTTCATTGAGAATAAATAAACAATTAGCTTATGCATGGCCTAAACAAATGGTAGGTGAAATCCTCATTGCACTCTGACTGTAGATGACTCCTGTTGACCATTTTACTGATGTCCAAAAGCTTAAAACTGTAGCAGTCAGAAACCAAAAGCCACAAAGCTTTAAATTAAGATTAAAAAAAGGCAATTAGTACATTTCATTTTCAAAAACAACTGCTGAGAAAACCCCTATCAGCTGCTGAAGCTGTAATTGTTAATAGAAACACAACACACAGAAAGAGTCAGTACCAGAAGCCACAAAGTGTCTTCCGTAACAATGTATAAATATATGATTGGAACGTTCCAGTCTTCGAGATCTTGTTTGCATGGGAGCCCTCTAAATTTTAAGTTTCAGTGCATAAAGCAGACTATCCAAGATCTACACCTGTGCATGAAATGACAGAATACACCCTAGCACTTTCAGAATACATGGCAACTGTCAGCTGAGCAGTAGCATACTGAAGTGCATTCAAGGACACACTTTGCTAGGGATAGTAATTACATCAGACACCAGGGGACTTGCTACTGGGTTGTTCCAATGGAGGAGAACTCTATGTTTCCTAGAATACATTAGAGCAGGAAAGTGGTTAGAGAAAAATTACAGCAACAATGATGGTAAATTCTATTGGCAGTTCTCTGGAAAGTAAAAAAGGCCTCATCTAACATTACTGTGAGCAAGCAATAGTGTCATGAGACCTCCTGAAGAATGCTGAACAAGACTGCTGTGTAGTTTATACAGCTCGCGGCTTTACTGTCAGTCTCGTTTTTATGTTCTCAATTGTGATTCATCCTTGATTCCACTCTCCTTGGCCCAGTCAAGGAGAGAGAGAGAGAGAGAGTCTCTCTCTCTCTCTCTCTATACTTGCATCCTGTGTGATTCATGTTATTCTGAGTACCAGTGCAGAGATTTCCTATTTGTGGACTGAAGGAAAAAAAACATGCTATAAAGTCACTAGGATGCTAGAAACAGATTTATCACAGGACTATCCCAATCATATATTTTTCTGGTAAGCATGAAAGAATGAAAACCAAAAAAGGTAGGAGAAATGACAGCACGTCGTCATGTTTATTGCTGACATGCAAAAGCGTATTTTTTAAAAGTCTTCATGCAACAGCATGCAAAAACAAATTCAGCAGCAGAGGAGGAAGAAAAAGAGTTCAGCAAAGAATGCAGAAGGTCCAGGCAAACGCAACTGAAATAAGCGTCAAGTTCATACAAACCTCCAACATTAAATTGCTATGCCTGATATAAATGTTTTCACCATCTAGTTTCTTTGATCTTTTCTGTGAAAATGAAAGAAAGGGGGAACAAAAAAAAGAAAAGCACAAAAAATTAAAGTGTTGTTCTTGCGGGAATTGCAAATTGGCAAATAAAAAAATGTTAAATAAATGTTTGGAGCGCAGCATTGTGCCAATATGGGATGGGCCATAAAACCACAAGAACATGTGTAGGAACAGTCACCACCAAGAAATGGAGGACTTGCTCATGAACAATGGAATAATGTAATGAGTTTAATTTAAAGAGACAGTTCCCAGAGTTTCATTGGCTTATTTGCATTGCTACAACAAAGGCATCCTGTTCTCAGCAAATAAGTGTTCAACATTTTCTATGGAGGACTTGCAAAGATTAAGACATTTTCAACTTCCTGATAATGAAGTGTGTATGGTGCTGCATTAAATGGTATTGTACGTGTAGTTTTTCCAATGCTTCCAAGCCTTTAAAAAGCATTTTAATAAAATGTGTACTACAATCAATCTACTTGAAATACCTTCAGTGTTTTACATATTTTCCCTGTCAAGTACCCCATAAAACTATAAATGCTTAAGTTTTTGCATCTCCTGGAACGTTCAATGTATAATTTTCTTGTGCTTGTTACTAGCTTTATTTCTGTACAGAACTGTGAAACACAATTCATATTTGAAACAGAGTATGTTTCTCACTAAGAAGTTCTTTAGCAGAAATTTATTTAACAATCTCAGATTGACAAAAAGCTGAACTGTTTTGAAAACGAACATATACTTGCAGATTAAAAAATCAAAGCACATGAAGAAATTGGAGCACTGTCTTTTTAAATATGTTAAGTATGCATGAGTGATATGGGAATTTTGCTCGGTGAAGGTGTAAAGCGGCTAACCTTCCTCATTCTTGTCGGACCTTCCTCTTTTTCTGCAGGCTGCTGTTTTGCAGTGATAAAAAACAAAAAATGTTGGTTTATTTAGTTATGTTGAACCTTCATTTTACAATCTTTTTAAAAAAATGTGAAAAACCTAACTGATAATTATCAGCACAAACCTGGGGCTGGTCACCATTTGTGGTAGGCAATGTGACCTCCATGTGTGTTTTCCCCACCTACATTTAAGAAATAAAGTGGTAAAAACATTTCTTGTTAGTAGATTTTTGGAAACCACTTAGTTTCAAAACACAGCTGAAATATGAGGTTGGTTTTGAAGCATGGCAGCGTGCGGGAGGAGTCCGCATGCGGGAGTCCACGTGCGGGAGTCAGCGTGCAGTCTTTTGAAGAGGGTTAACAAAACTAACAGTGGCAATTTGTCAGTTCAACATCACATTTCTAAACCTGAAAGTAAAACTGACATCAGTGTTTTAAAAGACCCCAAAGAGCATTTATTTAATAGTTCTACCAAAGATAGGCTTTTTTGTTTTAAGGATATTTGTAAGCCAATGTTTCCGAAGCTTATCTACAATTTGATACCCCAATGAGATCACTGTCAAAAGTGACATGTTCAAATTAATAGACATACAACTTTTCAAAGACAAAAAATAAAGATGTTCTTTCATGGTGATCATCTAGTCCGACCCCCTGCAGAACACAGGCCATACACTTGTCTATAAGTATGTATTTACATTTGTCAGCCAATTGACCTACCAGTAGCACTGGATCGGAGTCTTCCATTCCCCTTAACTGCAGAGCTAATAACCAATATTTTCAAAGCTTCTCAAAGTTAAAAGGAATTCAATTCATCCAATTCACCTAGCAATCCAGGCTGTAACAGAGGTGGCGTGCTTACATTTGATAGGCAGGATAAAGACCAAGAATCGTTCAAATAAAACTGCACCTCCTGCTAGCCTATCACTGAAGTAACTTTGGAAAGATTACCTTGACGGGCCTGTGGAAATAGCAATACCACCACCACAATGCAGGAAGAATGTTGAAATGGGATAAAGTACAAATACAGGAAACATTACAAAGATTGGTTGCCACAAGGCAAAAATAGTTATATATGCAAGGATAAAGAAACAGGTGATTAACCCAAGACTAGATTAGATTATGGAGCAGTTTAGCAGCTTCTAGGGTCTACAGGATTTTACAAGAATTCTTTCTACACCAAGTGCCAAAGTAAATCTAATATTGTAAATACTTGAAAAATCTGTCGGATAAATGAGGGACTGGGTGAATGGAATTATTTTAAATTTAACCGTTGAGTGGCATTAAGATGTTTTACGTTTCAATTATCTGCAAGACTCCATTAGTCTTCGGCACTCATCCTCAATGACTCAGTGCTCCTGTCCTGTGCCTTTATGACTAAAGGCAGCTCAGAGGTCTTAGCTATTGGCAACAGCCACTGACAATTTTAACCAGTGGTGTCACCAAAAGTTGTGTTCCGTTAATCATATAGAAGGTCCTGTTGACTAACTGATTTGTTCGTCTCTTATGTGTGTTTTCATATACAGAGATATATGGCAAGACGACAATGCAAGGAAGAGAGGCACTTAGATATCAAAAGGAATACACTTAGTACTGTACGTTAAGAAGCTACAAAGAGGATAACACATAATGAAAATGTGACATTGTGATTATGTTAAGGCAATTGTGGTTTTGAAGGGCCAAATTCGCCAGTTTTAAGTGGGTGCAACTTCATTCGAGTCAGAGAAGGACCAGATGTAACCAGGTTCAAATTTGGCCCTGTTAACAGCTTGCCACCAGTTTTCTCCAACCAACAGGAATTCTTACTATCTCTACAGGGATTCCTTGAAGACTGAAAATAAAGATTTCTTGGCTTGTTTGGGGGGTTGGTGAGGATATTGCACTGTCTCCTCCCTCATGCCTCAAGTGCTTATTTTATACCTATAGATCTTCCATGGACTATAACTACATCTACCATACAAGACTTGTTCTCTATACAACAAAATGGGGAAAACAGAATGTACAATATTCAGAGTGACAGGAAGCAACCTCTATCTACGCTCTTTGCCTCTACATTTTCTGCTATCTTCTCTCAAAATAAACTTTAAAATATTAGTGTTGAAACAAGATGAATACCTCTTCATATACTATTCTGCCTTATATTTTTATCTACCTATATTTTACACAGAATACTCTCAGAAGAACCAGATATTTGAACTTTCCAATTTTTAAGTAGTCCCACTTAATATTAAATCCAACACAGTCTAAACGTGTTTCAATATTCATAAATCAGCATTTTAGTCCAGCTGCCAGCCTGTCAGGTCCATTAACAGCTCTCCAGGAAAAACAAATCAATTAAAACAACACTTTACACTATAAAAGAAAAGGAGTACTTGTGGCACCTTAGAGACTAACCAATTTATTTGAGCATAAGGTTTCGTGAGCTACAGCTCACTTCATCGGACTTTTCTTTTTGCGAATACAGACTAACACGGCTGTTACTCTGAAACCTAACTTAACACTATAAATGCTGGAAAACTCTGGTACCGATTCTTCTCTCACATTGTGTATATCAGGCCATTCCACTGAAGTAAAACGCGCTACTAGTTAACAAGAACAAATTCAGTTGTATATGGGGCTAATTCTCAGTGGTACATACTATTTTAAGGTGATCAACAGGTAACAGCTAATTTGTTTAGGACCATCCCTGAAAAAAAGTATACTGCCCTAGGTACAATTAAGACATGAAAACTATAACATGTAGTGTAACATTTTTTAATGGTATCTTGAAGTTCAGGAAAGGTATTCTCCTGGAATCACAACCAACTAGCTAGAGGGGATCCCATTCCAAGTCCACTGACTACACAGGGATAAGATACCTCTCTACCCCTTCCCATCTAATGCAACATTGCCATTTGAGGCTATTTTAGAGCTAGCATTCCATATAAAGCAAAAATCACTTGCAGTCCTCACAAAATAAACACTTTATGGTAATTCTGAGGCTAGCGTACCTTGGCCACTTCAGATGGCTCCATCTTGGCCTTCTCAGGTGGCATTTCTTCCCACTTTCCCTCAGTTTCCACAGCTTCCTTCTCCACTTTAGAAACTACTACTATTTCCTTGGTATCTGATGCAGCTGATGGGGTAGGTTCAGCAACATGTCTCTGAGCAATGGCTGGTGCAGAGGTGGGCCGTGGGCTTCGGTCAGGTGTAACCACCGCTACTGCTGAACAGGGAAAAAGAGTCAAGGCATGGTTCAGAATGCATAATGTTTCTAGATCACTAGGAAAATCTTCCCAGACTAGAGCACTGTAGTTAAAAAAAAGGGAGTAAAGCAGCTTGTGCATTTAGTACAGAAAGGTTGAGGTTATTTTCCTTATAGTTTTAATAATAGGTATTGTACAGAAAGTAAAAAAGCAAGCTTGCACTCTGCAAAGAAGCCACACCAAAAATGCTCATTTACTTGTGACCCCGCAAGGAGTTTCTGGATCTTTCAACCACCACTGATATAAGTTTATCACCATGAAACCTTTAAAGTACAAACGTTTATAACTGTGATCACTTGTATTAACCGCACCGTGAAATCCCCAAACAGAAACTTTACAAGTTTTTGAATCAGACATTGAGATTCTCTACCTCCTCACTATCTCTGGATCAGATTTATGCATTTTCTTTTGGCCAGTTAAAAATCACTAGGTATTTCGTTATAAAGCTTTACAGACAAGCAGCAGTCTCCAGTTGGCTTTCAAAGCAGACTTCTACTTTTTATGTCAGATGATTTCCCCTGCCATAAGAGGAGTCACTGTTGAGGAACGATACCCATCATTTCCCAGTTGGTGAAAGGTGCAGCACTGAACATATATGCTTCAAACTTGTGTTTGTTAGCAGAAGGATGACAAGCCTCACATATAAGCATCAGGTACATGCAAAACTCACCAGCCCTCTTCCTTCCCCAATTCTAGGTCTGAGCTATCTAGTTTCTAAAAATCCTTACACATTTAGGAATAGGTGGTCAAACTGATCCTTTATGTCAAAGCAAACCCCAAACAATTCACTAAGCAATTTCTATACCCACAATAACGTATTAATTTTTACGGTTATCCAATTAAACTTCTTCCCATTATCTGAAATAATAAATTCAGTTTGACAGAAGCTCATATTCATGAAGTCAACTACTGGTTCAAATCAGTGGCGCTGGAACATTTTTAACAGTGGGGGTGCTGAAAGCCAGCCCTCTTACCTCTCTCTGTGCCCCTCCCCCTCCTCCCCGGAACTGGGGCCAGGAGCAGGGCCATGACTCCTGGAGAAGGGGACCCAGACAGGGGTAAGGGGGCTGAGGCTGGGGCTGGCAGCTGGGATCCCGGAAGCAGGGCCAGCAGCCGGGACCCCGGGCTGGGAGCCCATGCGTGGGGCCATGAGCCGAGCCCCACCTAAAACCTGGGGGTGCTGCAGCACCCTCCCACCCCTGCACCCCTAGTTCCCAAGCCTATGTCTCAAATAGGGCAATGCACACTTGGTACTTTGTCCAAGCTAATACTAATTTACTACAGTTCACCCAGCTAGACCCAAGACATCAGAAATTTTCAGATTTAAGGATCATAGTCTGTATGTTTAGATATCCGCTAATCCCTGTTTTGCCTCTCATTCAAAAAATTATACGCTTTTTGTCTTTGTCTATCAAATAAAAAATGAAGAAATAATGTATGTATTTGACCAATACAAATAGCAGACCAACAGAAAAATGCAAGAAAACTGCCAACACAATTTTTACTGGCAATCAAGTGCACAAACTTGTTGATACTAAAGTTTACTTAATTTTCACACTGTTACATATTAATCCAAGGTATGACATTTCTCTAAAAACATTACTCCTACACATCAGTAAGTGCCTAGTATTGACCTGGCATCCTTTTGACACAATCTCATCTAGCACCACTGCCTTGAGACTGCTTGTACTGTAGAAATGACAAACACTGGAGAAGTTGTATGTGGTAGTTGTGAGATAGCAAACAGCGTCAGACTTAGTAGAAGGAAATGTAAACCACACGGGTGTGAGAAGCCATCACAACTGTACCTGGCTCCTTTTGCACTGGTTCCAGAAAATTGGGCTCTAGTTCTAGATCTTTCATCGTCATCACTTTCTCTTCCTCCTCATCTTCGTCTATTGGGCTTATCTCAATATTTTCATGGACATGTATGACTAAAAAAATTATGCATTCATTAAAATGCCACCAAAGGACTTCATGGAAAAGGAGAAGTTACCAAGAGCAAACTTGCAAGAACCACCTCTCTTCAGGAACCTTGTCTGAATATAAGCACACACAATTATGCTACTAATTTTATGATGCTTTGGGATAAGAGGATGGGGGAGAGAGAGAACAAAATTCATAGTTTCCTTTGGCAGCTTATAATTTCTTATCTGATGTATAAAATACTAATTGCTTTGATTACTAGGTTATACTTAAAATGTATTTCTGTACCCAGCATAGTATTGGCTATAGAGGCACAGCTTGTTATGAATAATAACGAAGAACCACATAAAATGAGAGTGGTCAGGCTGAGAAAGGAAACAATTAACTGCCAGGTGTGCACTGATTCAGTGCCTGGGAGGCAATACATTCACAAAGGTCCATCTCAACAGAGCTGGGTGGAGAAATCGTTACAATTGGGCAATGACAATGTACATGGTTTGGAGGTGGAGTAAGCCACTACTCTGACCCACAGAGCTGTATGTGATAGGACCAAAGAGTGGAGGGAACGGGTACCTTGCAAACAAAGACTGGGTGATGGGAGAACAAAGCGATGATTTCCCTACAAAGGGAAGGAGCAGCTCTGCTGACACACAGAATTGTGGACCATGTGATCCGGACACAGCTGGCAGGCTGAAAGTGCAAGGCTCTGAGAAACTGGTTTTGCCTGCCACACGGCAGGAAGTAATATTTGGATATTCTGTAATTTAAGCACAGAGCTAGTTTACTAGTTTATCAACCTTTTCCAAAGTATCCAAGTAGGTGATACTTCCAGTTATTTTACATTTTATTTTATTACATTATGTTAGACTCCAACTTCTGTAATCTGCCTTTATTTAAGACAAATAAAGGTTTATTTGAAGCAATGGAGTGGCTTGGAAAGAGCAACTGACTCCAGGGGAGGCTGAATCAGTAGTGAATAGTAGTCAAGTGCAATGCGATGAAAAAAGGAGGTTGTAATCTAACTCCTCAAACTGTGCAGCACGACAGCTGCCACAGGTCAGGGAGAGCACAACTTGAACAATTCTAGGCTTTGTATACTGCTAGTAGGATTCATGACACATATGCCTATGAAATTGACAATACTGTGGCACTTCCAGCAAGGTATACCACCTTTGGAGGTTACCACCTGTATGTATCAGTGCATGTATCAATGGAACTGCTGAACCACTGCTGTAAAATATTTCTTTTAGATGTCTCCCCACCCCACTAAAGTGGTCTTGTTCATAACTACCTTTGATGTTGTAGCATTATGATCAAAGGTACTTGCCACATTTACTCTGGTTTTAATTGAGTTAGTACCACAGCAAAAATTCTAGCCATATTCTATAGTATTTCAGCACCTTCAACACTGGCAATCCATAACGCTGCTCATTTATAACAAATAAGCTGTGTAAAAGCAGATGTAAGTACTGTAGGAGGTGATGTTAGCACGACTGATATGAGAAGTCATCACAGCTGTACCTGGCTGTTTTTGGAATGGTTCCATTAATTTTGATTCTGGAACAGTAACCTTAAACACCTCCACTTTCTCCTCTTCTTCTTCTTCTGCTATTGGTTTCATCTCAATATTTTCAAAAGTATTTTTGGCTAGAAGAAGTTACGAATGCATTAATATACCAAATGGAAGACTGCAGGGAAGTAACAGTCACTAATGATGAGGTTAAGGTCAGCGGGGACTCATCTCTTAAGGACAGCATACGTCTACATTTGAAAAAACAGCCAACACACTAAAATTGCCTGTTTTAAGCTGTTCTAGGAGTTAGGTCTTTGGTATAATCCTGCATTGCAATTGCATACCAAAGTCGTCACCATCACTCCAGTCCTATCAACATAATGTATTATAATGAAGAATTTGGGTGGGAGAGAAAAGGTGTGAAGGAGGTTCTTGGTAGCAAGGGAATGTTGGTGAGGCTTCTAGAAAGAAACTGACTGCTCTGCTTTCAAGCATCCTGTTGATACCCACCCACTTTGCAATGTTATTGTATCAGAAATTGCTGCTCAATTATGGGATTTTGATGAGATGAAGGTGCTGCTATGAGAAAGAAAAGAAAAACAGGAGCTCAAGAAGAAGAAGACAAACAGTAATAATCCAACTTCATCTGTATAAAAAAGTTCTGAGTTATAGAGCCTCTGAGCCAGGGCCAGGTGGACTTGAGACCCTGCCCCTCCCTAAGTTCATAGATCTAGAGAACAATCAGAATTGTGTCCTGGTGTCTTAGTTGGTAGTCCTTTGCAGTGCCTTGTGGGAGGCCTGGGTTGATTTCAGTATCAATCTCTGATACTGTAAAGCCAGCAGGAGCTGGCAACACTTGCATAGGCAGATGTCACTCTGGTGTGGAAGAAGATGGGAATGCCTGGCCTGTAACCGTCTTCATTTTAGGAAAGGTATTGATGGGCCTGTGTATATCTTTTTGGACAGAAACATTATGGCTACAAAACAAGGTTTCTATAGTGAATTGTGGTGGGGTGGCAGAATGGGACTCTGCTCAAACACAGATATGGAGGATGCTCGCTGGATAGAATTATGTGCCAGTAAGCATTCATCATGAGTTTCCTTTCATTATTAGAGAAGTAGCGAACAGAGCAGATCTTTGATAACACCACTGGTATAATACACACATTTGTCCTAACAATATACAAAATTTATACACATCTCGGCTTCTTTGCCAAGAAGTCAACAAGATACAGTTGTAACAAATAATAAACATGTCCTAGGAAATCTAGGCTCAGATGGCTCCCCAAAAATGTCATGAACTGCAAAACATATTTAATAAGACTTAAAAAAAAAAATAAAAAAAAAAAAAAAATGGGAGCAACCTCTAAGATGAAATCCAAAAAGAGTTTTGAAGTGGATGTTTTAAGATCACAAAAACAATATTCCACAATTTTTAATCGAGTATTTATAAAAGTACAGAAATTTAAAATATAGTCTTATTTGAAATGTAATTACATCTTTAAAATCTCTCCATCTGAGCACAGAGTTTCTGTCTCAAAGTCTGCCGGATTTACGGCTTGATTTACAACAATCCGTAACCCACTTACCCCCTCTTTTTGTCCTATCACTGCAGAGATGTTAACGGGCCACTCTACCTTAAATGATCACTTAGAAAACAGTATGTTCCACCTTGCATTTAGCTGTGATGCTCAGAGTACTTTTCCCAGACCTGAAGAAAAGCACTGTGTGGCTCAAAAGCTTGTCTCTCTCACCAACAGAAGTTGGTCAAATAAAAGATATTACCTCACCCACCTTGTCTCTCTAATCTCCTGGGACTGACACAGCCACAACTACACTGCATACATGTCTAAAAAGTGTAATCAAGCAACTCTATTCCAACAACTCTCCACACTTAAGGACATAAACCCATCCCAGCCTATTGGCTGCCTGACTATAAAGACACATCTTGCAAAGAAATGAAGAAAAAAAGGCCAAAATTTGTGAAACATTTCAGAGCGGTCAAGAACAAGCATAAAAAAGGAAAGGATAGAAAAGGCACTGCAGAGAGTCATAGCCACCACAGCTATACCTGGCTTCTCTCGGAACTGTTCCACAGGTTTTGATTCTGGAATCTCAACCATCACCACATCCTCCCGCTTCTCCTCCAATATAGGTCTGACCTCAATTTTTTGAGACGTATGTTTAGCTGAAGAAATTGTGTACATGTTAACAAGCTACTCATGTAGCATATGGAGAAGGCTGCAGACTTCAATTCGGATAGAAGAATTAATTTGCTCTTTTTATTTTCCAAGGTCTGATATTAAAGCACAAGATTAGTAAAAGTAGAACTTTCCCTTCTCCTATGGTACTTACTAGCATTACAAAACAAGTACCACCACTTGGATCCCAGATGTAGTATGGGGATCCAAAGCTAGATCTGTGTTAGTAGTTTTCAAAAACTACATCAAAGTTAAACTGTACTATTTTTCTTTTAGCTTTGGGTGGCAACAGGACAAGCAGGTACAGACTTTTTACTGAAGTGTTTTATGGCATCTTCTCAAGACTTGAGTTATTACATTCAAAACTAAGAAAAGAGTCTTGGGGAGAATGAGTGCTGCTTCAGCATATAATAATTCATATTCAGATTAAAAAGAAATCTGTTTCAACGGACTTTAGAAACAGGGTCAGTCTTCAGGACAATTTAAATTCTCAACAACATTCTTTTTTGCTTGTCTTATTTGACAGTTCTATGAAGTGTCACCTCACTGTCATTTATGAGCTTATAACAAACCCATTTATTTCCCTCGAAACAATTTTTCTGCCCACAAATTTTGAATCAGAATTGACTATTATTTAATAAATTAAAATTAACAAAATGTACTTCCTTACAACTGAGTGTCTAGAAATACATTCCAGGCACTGTCTCAGTTTCAGGCTCTTTACATCAGTTTTCTTCTTTATCTAAAATGAATTATTATTAATAATGATAATAATAATAATAATTTAAAAAGTTATGAAGCCTAAGCCTACAGGGTGATTTTCAATAGAAAAATATGGGGTGGATTTCATGTACGGAAACCTTACAATAAGGTAATGAAACTTCACTCACCTCCATCAAGGCTTCTAGATGCCCGTTTACTTGCTGTTCGTTCAAACTGCGGAGCAGGTCTGTCAATCAATGCACTAGCTTGTCTTGTCTGGGCCTGCGTCCGTCCACTATAACGAAATTTAGAGCCCAGTGCCAGGAACTTGCTTTTGGGAAGTGCTTCAGGGGAAGTTAGCCTGAAAGGTACACATGTATTTTAGTTTTATATCTCCAAATCACTCATACTATATAGAAAAAAATTAAAAAGAGATGGGGGGGCCCCACAACAGAAAAACTGAATATTTTTCTAAATGATCTCTTCATATAATATACTCCCGGGGGGGATTCTGCATGACTACATGCCTGCAGAAAACGCTCCCCATCCCCACAGAATTCCTGTGCTTCTCTGCAGAAAACAGCAGGGAAGCAAAGGGAAGCTGGGGCACAGGGGGAACCATGAGTGCAGTTTGGGGCAGGCGGGATTGCACCCCCACAGAATCGAGAGATGGGGGGGGGCACACGGGGTTACATGCCACTGCCCCACCCCATTTCTGCAAGCACAGATCTGCCCAGCTCAAGGAGGCTGCATGTCTACTCCCCAGACTCTGCAGCTGAATGCTGCCTCCTGGGTCCTAGTGCCTGTCGTGCTCCCCTTCTGTGTGCTGGGAGCCTTCCTGTTTTCTGTGGGGGGGGGGGGGGAAATGAGGGTAGGGTCAGGGGGAAGAGGCAGTGTGGAAGGAAGGGTGTGTGGAATAGGGCAGGGGGAGGGGGATGGAGAAGAAAAGGGGATAGGGGAATCACGGGAGGAAGCGGGAGCCCGGCATGCAGCATCCCTTCGGCAGGCTCCCCCGTTAAGATGACCCATCGAACCCTCACCCTGACAAGCCCTACCCCCCTACACCTGGACCCCTCTGATGAGCCCCGTACACCCAGAGTCCACTTCATTAATCCCCAAGCAGCTGCACCTGGACCCCCACCCCATCAAGCTCCACTCCCCAGCACCTGGACCCCCCACCTGCAAGGTTTCTATATTAACCAAAAATATAACATTTAGATTTCTCTTCAAGAAAAAGCTTTAGGGAGTAAGGAGTGGGCCTTAGATTATTAACATGGGAGAGTCTAACATATATTTACTATCCAGCAACCATTTTTCAGACCAAAAGACTTGCATGAAGCATCTCATGTTATTTCTTTAGCACAACGGTTCATCTGAAGTTATATTCATTTACAAAAAGGAACTATTATCAAGAATTTTTTCTTGACCTTTCTCATATCAGTACCTGCACCTCAAAATCCCACAGCTGAGAGGCATTTTCTGATACAACACCACTGCAAAGTGGATACCAGAACAAGGTGGATGACAGCACAGCAACCAGCATCTTTCTACAAACCTTGACATCCTTAGCTCTCATGGAACTCTGTCACTGGTTTTCTCAGTCTCAGCCTCTATTTCACTCAATCTCTTATTAAAAAGAAACCATTTAGGGGTAAAGATGGAACAATACCCGACAGAGATACCGGATAAAATAACCAATATCGGAGTTAGATATTTGGCAAACACTTCTTTATTCTCATTCTCTTATGGCATTTAGATACAGATGTTATACTTTCAGTGCCTTATTTCAAGACCTCTGTATTTTGATGGATTTCCTAGGTTATGTTCTCAATGGTTAAACATTCATTTGCTAGCTTGATTTATTTTAGGAATCCTAAAATAAAACTCAGTCATCATACACACTTTTTACTCTTTACAAACCTTATTACCTTAAATCACTATAGAGGAGAGTCAGACATATCTATCAGCAAAGGAATTACAAAAATTGAGACTTAAAATTAGTATCACTATTAAATATAGTGGGTTTTTAAAAAACAGATTTTTTTTTTACAATTTTAAGCAAGGCATACCTGAAAAAAGTGTGATGTTCAACACAGACTTTCCACAGTTTCTTAGCTGCCCGATAACTAGGTAGTTTGAATCCAATGGTACTTTCATATTGTTCATGCTATGGAAAATTGCAAAGCGGATTATTTTATTATAGCTACAGGTGATGTATACAAAAGAACATCACTACATGGAACATTCCCACGTAAAACCCAGGCAAGCAACTCCGAAATTCCCCTCACAGAACTTCTTTGGCATTCTTCCACTAGAGAGATGAGGGTTTGGCCCACAAACCCTGTTGATATACGATGATATCCAGGCATCTGCAAGAAGGTATAGGCCCTTCTATATGGAGCCTGTATTTCTCTGCAGCAGTTCTGGGATCCCATTTAAAAGGGATTTTCCACCACACAAATGAAAATGTGGTCTGCTTTCATTCATGCAGGATCCAACAAGGTGGGGGTAAAACAATGCGGCAGAGGCCACTCCATTCCCCTTTTCATGTGGGAAGGAGATCCACGTACAAGTCAAAACAGCATGATCCAGCCCCTCACATACCATGTTGCTACATACTTTGACAATTGATAAAAGTACAACATTACGAATGGTCATCTAAGGTCTTATGAAATGAACAGCTATTTGCTTTCCACAGCAAGAAAAAAAAAAGTCTCTTTTCCACACAATCTTTTGTTCTCCTCATTAAAAGTATGTTTCCAAGTACTATCAGAAAGATCAAGCATTTTGCTTCATTTTGGTTATGATAAAATATTTTGTTTATATTTGTATTTCTGCAACAAAGATCTGTTATGTGCTTGACTTGTTCCAGTGAGAATATGTTCAACAGCAGAATACCATACTCTACAAGTAGGTGGAGCTAACTACTATGTAATTTATCATTCAAATGCAATTTTATAATCTGAGATAGATATTTTAGTTTTATATTATAAATTTAATCTACTACAAAGCCAAATAAGACAGGAAATAAGTTATAATTTAAAATGAAAAACCAATTGTACTATTGCAATTATAGAAACAACTTTAAATCTCCACAGCACTTTTCTGTTCTTTTTGCAAACAAGACTAAACTGGGCACTAATTAGAAAACGTTTTGTTACAATACAGGACAAAAATAGAAGATAAACTGGCAATGTACCTCCCCTGGCCGGATCTTAATGAAGAAGCTGCTGCGTTTGTAGGAAATCTTCAGCACTTTGGGCCAAGGAAAGCGGTTGATTCTCAGTTTATCTTTATAGACAAGAAGGCCACTGGAACAGACTCCCAGAATGATGTCAACTCCCTCCAAGTCCTAAGAAAGTTAATACATATTTATACCTGCACCAGTGTTGGAATTACAAGTTCCAACAACTGATCACCCAACATTTTCTCTATACACTCCTTCTGTCTTTTCCTAAATAGCTACTGAATTCATTTGTCCTGCATGCTTGAACAGCTTCCAACTTCCCACGTGCCAAGGGCCAATTTTACTTTCCTTCAGATCTCTCCTTAAAACCTCCTCTCTTCTATTGATCTCTTCTCCAACCCCATCTGCTCAAGTTTGTGTCTGATCTTTTAGAGTTTATACTGTATTTATAAGAATTCTGAGAGTGGATTATTTTTCAGGATCAAACATTTGTTTAAATTCTTCAGACTAAGGGCTTGTCTACATTGGTAGGTTTATAAAGAGCTCTCTATAATATACAGAGAAGCAAATCAGGAAGTGTAACTTCCTTTTTATAAAGCTTGCAGTAATGCTTACAACATATCTATTATATGCTTGCATTTCTGCAAGGCTGGCTGGCTGCCTGACTGCCTACATCTTTGAACAGGGCTCTTGAAATAAGGAACCTGCGAGCCCCAACCTACTCCAACAACAACAAAATCTCTTACCTTGGCTTGGTGAAGGTCTACTCCATACATAGATAGCTTTTTTGCATTCTCAAGAAATTCAAGGTCTGCTTGTGCTGGAGTCATGGATCTAAAAAAGGTTATGTGGAAAAACAAAAGACAATGAACTTACTATTATCTATAATAATGATTAGTTTAAAAGGAATAAACAGTGATCTTTTATTTAGCAAAAGAATTGCTGAGCCTTGGTTTGCTGAATTCCTTTTCTGAATGCAGAATGTTATGTTTACAAAAGATACTGCTTCGTATTTATTCTACGATAATTCCTCAACACCTTATGCCTCTGAAGTACCTAGGGTGACCATACATCCCATTTTGGCCGGGACAGTCCCCTTCTTAAACCCTCTCCTGGGCACCCTAATTTTTTTGGAAAAACTGGGCATTTGTCCCAGTTGTCCAGTTTTGCCAAAAGAGTGGGGGCATGCCCCCCTAGTGGGGCATGGAGGAATGTTGGGGGCAGGCGGTAAAGCAAGTGGCTTGGGCCAGCCCGGCACACAAGCTGGGGCTCGGGTGAGCCCCACACGATGTCCCATTTTCTCTTTGGGAAATGTGGTCACCCTAGTAAACAAAGACTGAAAAAGGAAAGCATCACTGTACGAATCATGGCACTGATTCTCTAAACAGCCAACTTCATTTGCAAAAAAGGTGAACAAATTAAATCTACTGAAGGCAAACAGTGAACTGCGGTACCCACTCAATACTTTCCAGAATCCAGCTATTGTTCTGAGAATTAAATGCCAGGGCAGTTGAAATCACTTAATAGGAGACTCCTACTAGGAGCAGGCTAGATGAATGAGACATTTTCTGGAAATAGATAGTGCCTGTCCATAGGAGAGGCAATACAATGCAACTCTGGATAAAAGAAACATCCTGATAATGGGGATATTTTCAGTGTTCTTGAAATGTCTCTGTTAATAGGGTTCTATTTGCAAGTTGTGTCCAAATGCTATATTGGGACAGTACCCATTTATATACGTTTAGTTTTGTTTGCTGCTTTGATATCTTACTTACAAAACACTTTAAATTTTATGTAAACTGTAAATCCTAGTGTTATGTCTTATGCAGGCATGATACAGCACAGACCAACGGGAATAAAAAGGATTAATATTGCAACAATAACCTATTTTAAGTGGAACAACAAGGTCAACATTCATCTCCTAAACACAAACTCTCTATAGTTCAAATAAAATGGCAATAGCACTAAGAACATTTTATGTGGAAATTCTTTACCTAAAAACATCTGATGTTTAAAGTTCTCAGAACAACATCCAATATTAATGAACTCATCTATATAAGAGGGAGACTATGTCATGCTACAAATTTAGATATAGCCATGCTATTCAGGTCAACTTTTAATATTTTTGTTTTACACAAAATACTTCATGTTCACTGGCTCTTTTAAGAGAATAAAATAGCCAAAAAAATAATTCAGCGATGTTAGTTTCCTGTTCTATCACAAATAGTACTTTATAACCTGAAGTCAAAGGAAGATACAGAGCAACGGACAAGCTTATCTTCCTCACTTCCTCTCCCCGTCAGTACAAATAGAGAGAAATCAATTTAAAATATTGATCTGACCGTGTGAGTTTGAGGTGTTCATTATAGCTTTGGTATCACCCTTGGACTGAAGTCCACTATTACAGGTTATGCTTATGTTATTAGTTTGCATTTGTCGTGGAAAGGGCTTCACCTTTGCTTTTAGTTTTCTATCGGCATTACTGTGGCTCAACTGTCAGCTTTGGGGTGGTCAAGAGAGACTGCAGGTTCAAGTCCCACACAAGGGCTTGGGCTCATTCTTAGTGTTTTATAGGGTTTTCTTTCTTCCGCTAAAACTACTGACACTTGCACCCCTCTTTCAGATTGTACAATACTTATATACCAAGGTGGTAGGCTCCTTAAAAAGTGCGAAGAGAGGTAGGTAATAAATACACAATTCAGTGTGATCTCTGTAGTTGAACATGTCAGTATATTAGCATAAATATGCACAATATAAGATAAAATTTCTTTTTCAAAAAGTTTTAATTTAGTTATTAAGCTCTTCTAACCTGATACAAGAGCTGCTCAAGAGAGACCCACCAGTATGAAAAGGTAGTCACAGAGGGATAAAGAAACCTTTCACAAATATTAGGTTATAGGAAACCTTCATTCCCTTTAATATCATCATCCAACAAAGTTGAAAGTGCAGCTACATACCTAGTAATAAATTTGAAAAATTGCTATACTCTGAAAGACACAAAACGGTGGACAAACGGACAAAAATGGGAGTGTGTGGAGGGGAGAAGGGGAAGGAAGCAGTAAAGGCTACAGTTTGTAAGTAAATAGTCTCAAGGAGCAATTACTATTACATGACCAACTCTGGACTTTCTCAGTATTGGAATGCTTCAGAGCACTAGCAGGATAGTTTATGCAAAGCACGTGGGTTATAAATTCTGGAAGGACATTCTGTAACTGTTTGGAGTTTATTTATTTATTTAAATCAGATGGATTTTATTTGTGAACTGAACACTCATCTATGAAACTAACTCACTCTCTCTCTCTCTATTTGAGGCTCACAAAAGATATTGATGGCCCTGAAGAGAAAAATAAAAGAACTCAGAATTTGAGAAAATACTAAATGGCTATTATTCTAATTACTCCAGACAAGCTCCCTCAATACCACCACTCACCTGTATGTTTTATGTAGTTCCATGACTTTTTCTTCAAGTTCCTTTGTCTGGTTTGGGGCCAGTTTAAACTCACTGACATAATCTGAGCTATGTAACTCCGGGTCATAATCTCCCAATTCAGACTGGACTGTGTAAGAACTCAGCAGGGCCAGTGTTGCAAAGGAACAAGGCAGATGCCCTGTAACAATGTCATGTCTAAGCTGAAGACACAAATAATACCTACAGGGAAGAAACAGAAGATGTGATTTTAACTGAGAGTGCAATAGAACAGTGGTTCTCAACCAGGGGTCTGGGGGAGGTTTCAGGGGGTCCGCCAAGCAGGGACAGCGTTAGACTTGCTGGGGCCCAGGTCAGACACCCAAAGCCCCATCACATGGGGCTGAAGCCCAGGGCCCTGAGCACCGCCACACAGGGCTGAAGATGAAGCCTGAGTAACGTAGCTTCGTGGGCGCCCTGTGGCCCCAGGCAATTGTGCTGCTTGCCACCCCTTAATGCCAACCCCGGCTTTTATACGCAGAAAACCAGTTGTGGCACAGGTGGGCCATGGAGATTTTACAGCATATTGGGGTGGGCCTTGTTAGGGGGCTTATTCCTTCACCCACTTACTTCCCTGGTCCTTCTCGCATGAACAGAGAGCAACAATACCCGAAGTCCAAAGGTGCAAACAATTCAATGTTTATTGGGGTGAACTTCCAGAAAGCATGATTC
This sequence comes from Chelonia mydas, assembly GCF_015237465.2. Lineage (NCBI taxonomy): Eukaryota > Metazoa > Chordata > Testudines > Cheloniidae > Chelonia > Chelonia mydas. The sequence continues at coordinate 12,381,961 of NC_051259.2, read as the reverse complement.
CAGTTTCCTTCCTTAGTGTCCCCCTTCCCAGCTCTGACACCACAGAGCCTTACCTGTGTCCCTGTTCCCATTCCAGCCCTTAGCTAAACACGATTCCAATTTCCCCACCCCCATTCCCTGTTCCCATTCCCCCCCCCACTTCCTGATTGATTGCAGACTATATAGTAAAACTTGAGTTCTGCTTAGCCATATCTTAACCAATCATTTTACTGAAATTTAACTAACCAATCCTAACATATTGTAACATGATTATTTAACCAATTATATCCCACCACCTTAATTAGTTTACATCCAGCAAAATTAATTATACAGTAGACAGAAACAATCACAGAACCAGACAGAGATTATACAGACAAACAATAGGGAAATGGGGACTACAGTGATAGAACAACAAAGAAATGAGGATTTCACATCCCAACTATTGATAAGTGAGTTCTTGCCAGACAGGATGCTATCGAACTAAGTTTCCTTTTACATTTTCTAGGCACTTCCCTTTCTCTGGAGGCAATGGGCATTATCAGGACAGGATTGTATTCCTAACAGCCCAATAGCACCTTATTTCAATGGGACTAGTTTGGAATGTGAGGATGTGACCGGTTGCTTCCCAGCTTATGGCTGCCTCTGCTGCTTAGCCGAAGGCCTTAGCCTAAGCACAGGGCCTCAGACTGTCACAGTAAGAGAAGGCTCTTACACCGACAGACAGTGATTTTGATTCTTTCTTTTATACCTCTATAACTAGCTACGTGATAATAATACACCTAAATTCTTAGAGTATAGGCCTTTACAGACAGGCCTGAATATCTATATCCTAACAGGCCTCATCAAGAAAAAGGCTGAGAACTCCTGCAACAGAAGACAAAAACCTAGTCACTTTATTTTGAGCTCAAGCTCCCGAGGAAATGAAGAGGAAGGCCACATTTTATGCTGCTAAATGGCATGGAGTGATGTTTGTATTGGCTTATAAGAAAAAAAAGAGTTAGTGCACCCTTCTCATTCAAAGGATAAGGGCTACATGTGCAGCAGTCTGAAAGGAAGAACGATTCACCCCCTTCAAAATGGAGCCGGGGATGGTTTTGATAACTGAAATCAGACTTTGTTCAAGGCATTTAAAAGTATGTGTAGGTATGCGCGCACGCACACACACACTCTACATAAAAATCTTGCACATAAAGCCTTCAAAGCAGACTATGTCTAGTCCTATAGTATTAACTCTAAAATATACTTGAAAACAAAGATTTATAAATAGCTTTTGAGCTTTTACCTGAAAAGCAAAATATTATGCACTTCTATTGTACTTTCCACTCTCAGTACTTTACTAACTGATTAGCAAAGTTAAAAGGAAATAATCTGTCTTTACCTGGTTATATCCTCTGTCAGCTGTGCTGGATCTGGTGGATAAAACTTCACATTGAATGTAAAGTTCCAGGGGGCTCCTGTAATTAGAAACATACAAGTTTTGAAAATTTACAACAAAAATGTTCACAATACAGAAGTTTATAAAAATTATGAATATCGAATCTGACTTTAAAAATAAAGCATTCAAATGATACTTTATATTTTAATGCTGCCATTTGAATAATTGATTATAGAATGTAGTTTAAAGAGAAGTGCTAAAGTCTCTGATCTGTTTTCATTTACTTAGCTTAAAACATATCTTTTATGGGGAACACGTAACCAGACTATGTGGAGGTGGACATATTCACATGAAAGACATCCCAGATAATATAAGAAGTGTGGAATTCACATGTTTTGGAATCTACTGCTCATTAAATACTTCATACCTCTGTTTGCTTTTTATAGATGTGATAAAGTATGAATAGAGGTCAAACTGTAGTGTGGGTTAATGAATTAGCATTTTACCACCAAAGACTCAGGTTTTAAATCTCTCCTAGGTGAGAAGAAAGAGGTGTTTAGTGGTTAAACATTGGCCCATGCCACACAGCCACCATATAAATTCAGTACAAATGTCTATCTGTAGTCAAGAAACACCCAGGGCTAAAACAGCAAGGGTTTTGCAGGTCAAGACTGAAATGTTTTAGTACAGCTGAATTACAAGGTTTATGTAGACAGTACTTAGCTCTAATTAGTGTCATCAGTCTTACTTCTATGAGTACTACAATATATTCAAAATGCATGCTCAGCCACTATTCAAATAAATCACATCTAACACGCAAAGATGTAAAACTGTATGTTTATTTTTCAATTTATACAAAAATGAAACCTTTCATAAACTCTCTGGGAGTCATACTGTATTTGAAAATAAAGGTTTTTAAACAAACTGACAAGTGAAATCATTAAAAAGATACAAAATATAATGTTCCAGTACAGGACCTTACAATCATAATTACGTTGTGTGGACATTAAAACTCACCCCTCCCCTCCTTACTTCAGAGAGTTCAGATACCAAGAAGGTAGTAGCTTTAAAGATTTATTTTTTCAAGTGTTCAGAATGAGGTCACCATTTCCTCTTGGAGGGTATAATCAATTTTGCCCTTAGATAGCTGACCTGAAGGGCAGAGGCATTAAATGCTTCAGTAGGGAATTTCTAAAATTGCTGCAAAAACCTGAGTCAAATATAACGACTTCATTCATCACCCTCTAATTCAATAGTTTAAAATGGTACTTAATTCAGGGAGGCAAGTTTTTCTGATTTTGTTTCTTAAAAGATTTAATAAGTCCCACATGGGGCTGGCACGGGGGAGGATGGGAGAAACCAAACAGACTCCATTTACAGATTTGCTTCTTACCCAATACCATAATTGAGTTAAGGGACAAATCCTGCCATTTTCATTGTATGGTGCCAGAAACATTCAAATTATTCACGAATAAGTTTAAGATAACTGTGAGCAACTTTCCATCTATTTTAAGGGGTACACAAACATTCTGGGGTTGTCTGTAGAAAAGTATTGTTCCCTTTTTTAGATCTGTATCTTAATCATGTCATTTTTCCAGTACGACAATTTAAATGCATCTTAATCAGCTGAGTGAAACAAAGGGTTCCTTTAAATATCGTCCTGCTGTAGGTTTTTGCACAGCTAAAGCCGTGCACACAAACAATTGCTTTTGTAGATTATAAAAATAAAAACGGATGACTGAATGAAGAAGCTTTCCCAATGCTGTTTGTTTATCAACTCCAATGGAGTTTTGCCTCGATTATGCCACACAGAGAACCTCTTCAGTTCATAGCTTTGTTGAAATACCTCTCCTCCTCCCTGTTAACCTACACAGAAATTCACTTTCACTGCAGTGAGAAGTCTTGAGTGTGCGTATTCTTTGAAGAAAATCTGGTCTCTGAAAATGGATCTACATGGACACTGGTCCCTGCACTGAACTGGCCCAATATCAGAAGAAGTCACAGTCCATTTCTGCTTATACTGTGAGACATTTATCCTGACACTGTTCAAGCCACTTGTTCAACTCAGCTATCCCATTTGGATGCCTGAGCAGTTCTGAAGAATCCACAGAAGTTTGCCACAACATATACTTTTCTTTTCCCCTTACCAGCAGGCTGAAAGGCATCTACCTAATTCTGGACTGCACTATGGAGGTACAGCGTTTGTCTGCCTCCTGACAATGTACTGTAGGATAGTCTTCATTGTAACAAAGTGCCACTATTAAGAGTAAAAAGAGGGGGTGCATGCTGTTTGAACTTGTGCTGATCCCTGAAAAACACCCTTCCATGAACTCTAACTGGTTTTTGGCGGTTCTCTGAATTGTAGGCCAAAGCTATAAATACCTACCAGTAAAAAAATAGATCAAGATGAACTCAATCCACTTACCATGAACCTGCTTTTTTATTTCTTTGGCAGAATCCAGCCATGTCTGTAAGAGGAGAAAATAGTAAAATTCACACAGTTGACAAGTACTAAAAGAAACACCACAGGAAACAGTACTGTCAATCAGCTAAATAAGCAGCTATCAAATGTGAACTGAACTAGCTTTTGTAATGTGTGTATACCATATATATTATACAATATCCACCCACCCCTATATTACTCTATACTACTACTCAGACACATGTACAACATCCTAAGTTTCCCCATTTTTCAGCATGTTCACTCCAGCCTACTATCATCACACCATTCATCCACAGGCAGTTCAAAGTTGAGAGAGGGAAAGGATGGGATGGGATGGGATGGGATGGGATGAAGGATAGCAGCAGAATTCACATCCGTGACTTTTGTCCCCCTGTGGCCAGCTAGTACATATACACTGCATACATGATAAATTAAAATTCCAAAGGACATGAAAGCTCTATATACAAAAAGTTTTATTTATTTGAGCTCCAACAATGGCCTTGAACAATAAAGTGTGAACTTCCAAGGGAAGCCATCTCTCTCTCTGGATCTAAAAGTGCAGAATACGCTGCAGTTTTCTCATTAAAATAAATGCTCTGATGAAATATTGCAACCTACATTTTTCTCAAATTCCAGCATCAGACAGTATAAGCTAGAACTAGCCATTAGGAAGAGAAACGCACAGATCCATAAAGGTTTTAACACTGCCATTTTCTCACAACCCCACTGCACCTTTCTCCGCATTCTAAGATGTATTGCTCACACTAATTCAGATTTTTAGATAGTAAGTTAAGCTCCTCTATGTGTAGTCCTTAATAAAGACAGCTTTATGTCATATCAATCACTGGAATAAGTGAAGATATTTGCAATGACAGCAAAAGCTTAGCACCTATCATGACAGTTCGGGGTGGGGGTGGGGGAAGGTGATAATCTTTAAAAAAAAAAAAAAGGCACAAATTTCTGAGAATTAGCTTGAGGAAATAATATATTTGGACATTTTTATCCAGTTTCCTCAGTCGCCTGTAATTCATCTCCTTTATTTGTATTTTTGGGGAGCAAAGAGGTGGTGCAAAACTGATGTCAGTGAAATTATTTTACAGCCCTGCCAATGCTCCTCCTTCAGTCATAACCTGAAATATCTCAGTCTTGAGCCTCTTCTTAGCAGAAGCTATCAGTTGTGAAACACTGTATGAAGACAGTGCAATAGTAATAATCATCTTCTAGAGGCTAGAATGAAGCCATCAAATTCATGTTCATATGACCTAAGCAGGATTTGTAAATCTAGGTCTTCTGGAGGTGAAAAATTAGTATGCCTAACCCATTCAGCTCTCTAAGCTCATCTTAAAGGACACTTTACTTTACATGTTTACTGGTACAACTGTGGATAGGTTTAATTAAATTCATTGTTAAAAATATGCTCTCTTCTACTCTTCCAATCTTTACAACTAGTGCTATGAAACCCATGAAAAAGAAGGCACACAGGCCATCCACATAGCATTTTTTGGGGTCTATGGTTTTGTCAGCATAGCAATTTTAAATGTAAGTGCTGATGCTACAAATGTTAGTTTTCTCCACTGAGAATGGGACAGCCTTGCTGCTGGCTCTAACGCAGCCCGAGTGCAGTCATGCATTCATGGAACTCATCCTGTCTGCCTAATCCAACAGACAATGAGGGTTCAGTAATTAATGATACTCTTATCCGAGGCTGTTTCATGAATCAGTGGAAAACAATTCTCCCTTTCAGACTAGTATAAACTCTAATATAAACTTCTTCAGTGCTAAACAGTCCCTCTATTCACTTTCCCACATTGGAAAAACAGAGGGTGAAAGTGCCCTTCCTTGCGGACATTGTTGGTTTATTTCTGAAGTAAGAGATATTTAGGTATAATATTTTCGTGTGTATGTACGTGCGTGCGCGCGCACACACACACACCCCTCTCTCTCTCCCGTCAAACCCTAGCTATCATTTTGGAAGAGGTTCAGAAGTTGGTTTGTTGAAAACTCTTATTAAAATCACTTTAGCTGGTAAATCAAATAAATTAGGTGAGGGCTCTTTTTAGAGTACTGTAGTGCTGGAGGGAATTTCAAACCTGGAAGTTTACACTCCATTAAACAGAAATATACATATATAAGGCAATTATCTCAAAACAGCAAAGGGTGGCTGCAAACATTAATAGTTTATTCCAGACTGGGATTAAAATCTATATCGAACAGCTGTGTAACTCTCTCATTCATGTTTTAAGTGACAATAAATCTCTGACACCAAACAATCCTGCTACTGACAACGTTCCCTCACTCTTTGCAGTCTGTAAGAAATTACAGCAGCAAACTCCGAATCAGACATCAAGTGAGTAAAAAAGCATGTGTATAATTCTGTTTCCAAAGAAGGCAATGCAATTAGCTTTCTTCCACTCCTCCTGTCCCAAACCTAGGGAAGCCCGTTTGACTCAGAAGTGATGGATACAAAGAGAGGAAGACAAAAGGGGAAGTGGTTAGAGAATGATGATCTGGCAATTTTCTTCCCACAACGAAACACACACTGGTTAAAAGACTTAGCTTGAACAGCTTGATATTTCTGCCCTTAAAAATATCTAACAATATTTTACATATAGTAGATTCCATTAAGTATGGAGTAAACAACTCCTTACTGCAAGAATGAAATCAAATTCTAAATATAAGAAAAAAAACAAAAAAACAAAAATGAGGCTTCAGCTGACATGAAAGCCACCAATCTGTTAACTGTCCCAAAGAAGAATCTTTTTTTGTATCTTTTAAAGAATCTTTTAATGAGTTAATTTCTTCATTCCACCAGTTTTTCATAAATTATTCCAATATGTGAAACAGGAAGGTAGCCAGATGAAAAGTCTTTAAGTCCATTTCAGGTCAGACAATTATTTGAAACCAACCCCCAGGTAGGCTTAATTTTTACTAAACAAGGCTGTGCTTAACTTTTATGTAAGGCAGTCTGATTTGTTAAAGAACACACAAGCAAGACAATGACGCTGCATAAATCTAAACAAAATCATAAAGTAAAACTGACCAATTTGAGTTTCAGTATGAAGAATTTAACTTATTTTCAGCAAATACATTAGGAATTGCATTGCCTTACTAAATACTTCCACTTTTAGAATTTTCCTTCCCTCCTGTCAGTGAGGAGCCTCAGCTTGAAACATTAATCCAGAATGGCCTCCCACCAAGTCCTGTAAATGCTGACAAGAGCTCCAGGGGCTTTTTCCAATGATGGTCAGGCCAGCTGGAGCTATTCTCCTGTGATATTTTTCCACTCTAAAGGGAAAAGTGCTCCAAGAAGGCTACACGCTTATTTGGTTGGTTCAACTTATCACAAATAAGTGTGGATGAAAACTGACAGTTTCCATTTAGCATTTTTCTGTAGAAAATCAAATGTAACTCAAAATTTTCTAACTCTATTTCCTCGGTTACACACAGGACAGGAGTGGAATTTACATATGCAACTCCATGGAAATTATCCAAATAATTCCCTTGTGTGTGCACAGAACACACTGTTAAATCTTCAACCACTTACATTTCTTTCCATTTTTTATAAAGTTGGAACAGCCAGTATTGTATCGCAGAATACTAGGGTGCAGGGAGTAAGTTGTTTCCAGTCATAATATTGATTGACTGGTTCATTCAGATACATATTAGAGGTATACCCATGATAGTGAAGAAGGAAACACTCACCTGATCAATAAAACAAACCTAAGGCTAAATCACTAAGAGTGTCATAACAGTGACAGACAAGTCAGGAAGAGGAAGAAAATGAGCACAAGACCCTTCAGAAATTGAGATGTGAGATGGCAATCTACATATACTTGACTCAAATTAACAGCTAAATCAAATATGCTTATTTACCCCCAAAATACAAGACGTTGTTTGCTCCTCTTATTGCCTTTAGTAGATACATGGAATAATTTATGACTGAAGAAATTCTCCCTGAATTCCTTCTGTGCTCAGGTTCTTTCACATCTTAAGTGTCATCTACTCTATCCTATCCACTCTATTCACCATGATTTTGTGAACCACAATTAAAAGAAAAGGAAAAACCCTAATCTCTCCAACACTTCTGAATAACTTATATCCTACAGTTCTTCTGTTGTATCTTTATAATGTAGTCATAAGAAAAAGAAACCAGAGCCTAATCTAATCTGTTTTGAATGTGGCTTCAGTTCCTCCAGAACAGATTTTTCCAAATTCATTTCACTTCCCTCCATTAGCAAAGCACACGCTGTCCTATTTTATAGTAGCTTCTATTTTATTCACAATTATCAGGTTTCAGAGTAGCAGCCGTGTTAGTCTGTATTCGCAAAACGAAAAGGAGTACTTGTGGCACCTTAGAGACTAACCAATTTAAATAAGGTAACACAAGTACTCCTTTTCTTTATTCACAATATCGTTACTCTTACAATTCACACACTATGCCAGTTCTTAGAAAAGGTCTTTCACACATAGGGGGAAAATAAAAATATTGCTAGATTAAGCAAAATTTTTTGGGACGCTACACACTTCTTCCCATTTTGGAGACAAGAACCTATCGAGAAGAGTTTGGGGTTTTTTTTATTGCACACTGTAGTTCCACAAGCACCTTCTTACCTTGGAAGTTGGAGAGTCCCATATGGCCAGTCCAAAGTAGTCTTCTTCCAGAAGATTGAGGTGCTCGCATACTTTTCTAAGCAGATCCTGACCCTTGGCATGTTTCTGAAAATAAGTAACAGGGATTCTATAGTATACATTGCTTTTTGTCTCTCCTCTCCTGGTCCCACCAATAACTCTCCCACTCTGCATAATCACTGAAGAGGGCTGAATTCTTGAGCAAAAGAAAGGGGTGCTGACTGGCTCAGCAATTTATGGCCAAGTATTTCACTTTACAGAGAAGAGCATCAGATAGGAAATTCAAATCCAGCAAACCAGAGTTATTGGGGAAATGTTTAAAACTGATGTAGACTCTGTCCCTGACCATACTGACTGAGCATCCTGAAAGTCATTTTATCTACACATCATCTTACCCATCTCAAAAAATGGATATATAATTATTCCCTACTCAAAAGAGGTGTTGTGTGGCTTAAGTGTTTGTAAAATGCTCCAAGAAGGTACTTACGCTACAATGATAGGTGGCAGTACAAAATGCTAAATTAGCTAGGTTTATCAAGTGGTGACCAGACTGAGACTTGTGACTGGAAATAGAATTTATTATTCTGACACTGTATTTTGGGACACAACATGATCTAGTGGATTAAGCATAGAACTGGGAGCTAGGAACCCTGGGTTCATAGAATCATAGAATATCAGGGTTGGAAGGGACCCCAGGTGGTCATCTAGTCCAACCCCCTGCTCGAAGCAGGACCAAGTCCCAGTTAAATCATCCCAGCCAGGGGTTCCAATCCTAGCTGTGCTGCTGACTTCCAATCACAAGCTCCTGGTCTCAGTATTCCCATTTAAAATGAGAATAATATATATCTGTCTTTAGGATTAATTTAGGTTTTTAAAAAAATGTTCTGAAGTGAAGTGTTACTTACATACTACACTTTGGGGAGGTTTTTTGTTTGATTTTTATTTAGGCATTCATTATACCACCACTTTCAGAATAAGAATAAGCATAGTAACATAAGAAGCTCTCCAGGAAATAAAAATTATTTCTGACCCACTGTATTTTCATTTTAAACCTACTTTAAATGCTACACCATGTTCATTTCAAACTCAACAGAGATTAAAAATTAAATCTAAAAATCTGCCATATGGCAGAGTTCAACAAAATTTCAGACTGGGTCTAATCCACATACACTTGTCCTGACAAATAGATTCTATCAAACATTCTAGAGAAACAATGGACATTTCGATAATTTAAGCTTTAGATGTTTTAAGAGAAACAGACCGAGAGAGAGAGAACAGCTATAGCCTTAAAACGATTTACAGCTCCAGGGATACAACTGTAATTACAGCTAACAAACTTCAAACTGCAGCAAACAATTTTTTAGGCTTCAACTTCATAATTGTCCCAGGCCTTCCCTTAAAAGCTCAGCTATTTCTTGTGATCAGATAAGGTTTTCCCCCAACCATGTTCCAGTAACCACTTCTCATCGTCTCTAGGACATAAAACTACATTACCAGAAGCATCCCATGGGATAGCAATGGCAGCAACACTGTTGCACAAACACCGATGCATTGACCTAATTGTACAAGGTCATCTAAGGTAACTGCTTTGCACAAGAAGCCCTAGAAACCTAAACAGGTCACAAATGAGCAACGAGACTTAACCAGTGGGTTCAGGGCTTAACAAGCTCATTATGTCTCAAAGACTAAGTGCCAGATTGTTTACGTGTTGGGCTAGTACTCAGATGCTGAATTAGATTTCTGTTGACTTCTTATTGCTAGGACACTGGGATCATCCTGTGAGATAGATATGAAAAACATGTACAGCCAAAAACCTTTCAACTATAGGGGACTGAGCAGAGCTTCTGAAATTGATTTAATAGGGATGCTAAAAACATTATTTGTTTACTGCCATTTCTATTCTGAACAATACTGCTAGACATTGTCACTCTACTAGCAACTTTTACATATCCACGTAAAATGGCATGTTGGCCCAGCTCATCAGTTTCGTTATTCGGTCTTGAACATTTAAGGACAGGCATTCTGGGACTTGTAGGCCTACCTACGCCCACCAGGCATTGTAAGCTGAGAGCAAGTCCTTTTAGGAAAGAAAGTGGGATAAAAGCCAAGCCACCTTCTCAGTGTAAGACAAGACACAGAGATCTCTACTGGGAAACTTGAAGCAGAACACCGGCAGCTGCTAGGTCTCCCCAGGCAAGGGCAGAGGGAAGAGGAAAAGACTGCCTTGGATCCATGCACCAAGGAGTGAACCCCTTAACCTAAAGGGAGAACTTATGAACCTCTGATACAAGGACAGAAGGTAACCCAGACCACAGTGAGAGGGCTGTAAAGGCTGAAGAGACAGCTTACAGAATCTGCACCAGACGGGTGAATCAAGCCTGAGCAGATGGTGTAGAAAGGAGAGGCTTCTTGTGTTGGGATGCATTTGTGTCAAGACTGTGTTAAACTACACCCAAGGGGAGACAGTTTTGGAATTTGTCATTTTGCACGCAGTTCCCCCTAATGGAAAACTAAGGCAACTGCAACACTCTGATGACAGGAATAGAAGCAACCCTTTCACAACCACTAAAACCCAAAATTTGATAATTAAGAACGAGCGTTCAGAACCAGGGTTTGGCCTGGTGCCAGTGCTACCATCACCCTTTGTAAAAATTCTTATAAATAGTGACGTAAGGATTGTGGCTTAGATAGGATGATTAGGAAAGACTGGGATGAAATACAACTGATAGTTATGTGCCCATTAAGCATGCCTGCTAACTCTTTCAAGGCGTAGCTCATATGAGAAGGAAGAATTTGAAAGAACAAAGAAAAAATAAGTATTTTGACGAAGTTTAAGTGGTGATCATCTCATTTTTTTCTGTGGTGATTTGCTGAAACTGTTTCCCTGTTATTAGTCAGCAGCACGTGATCTTAGGTTTCCAAGGTATTCTGGGTGAAAAGCCAACAAAGCATACAAATCCAGCTGACAAACATTTTCTGGCTCTGATCTGAATATTATTTAGAGTTATAATCAAATCTTAAGAGGATGTAAAATATATATATCAATCACACTCAAGTCTGGAGTATCAGAAATAGGGGCAAGTGAAGGAGAAAGCATCAGCAAGTGAGACGACAGCATTTTTAAAAAATCCCCCAAATAGAGATGTTGGATTTTTTTTTCCCAATGTCCAAAGTGCCCTACATTCTTATCAGATCTTAAATAATTGTTATGGTTTAAGACACAGTCCTACTCCAGTGGAGTTTAACCATTTACTTCACTGGCAGCATCACGCAATTCCGAACCCTCCCCGACCCCACCCCCGCCACCCATCTTAAGAGACTAAATGGCACTTACATCCAATGCACACTCGTAAATGGTGTCATCCAGCAAGGAAACCTTGCAGTACATATTTCTGTGTCTTCTTACTGATTTCTGGGTGGCTTTTAATTCTTGGCCTGTTTTTGTCTCAGGGCTCTCTCTTTTCAACTCTGCCTTGGAACACTCTTCCTGCACTCCGTCTCCTTCCTTAATCTCAAGGTCTCTGCTCTCTGGGTCTTGATCTTCTCTCCTGTCCTCCTGAGCAGGCTGAAATCCCACACCATATTTATTACTTACATGTTTCAAACAAGTAGTGTCAACACAGCATAAATGTACTGTAGGTGATTTAATCCCATTAGAGATCAAAGTGGGCCACTTCACAGTGGCTCAGCAACTTAAAGAGTTTTTCTCTGGTGCTGTATCTTGTGCTCTAAAGTCTACAGTTTCTTTTTCTAAACTGAATTGCTAGCCCTTCTCATTGAAGATCATTTAAATGTAAACCAGTGCAGTGATGTCTGCCCAAGTCTGCAAAGAATCTGAAACAACAGCTCAGATGTCAACTGATATTTATTCAGTTCAAGTGCATGTTAATTCTGAAGTCTAATGAAAATTTAAATTAGTCTCATTAGTTATTACAGATTTCAGAGTAACAGCCGTGTTAGTCTGTATTCGCAAAAAGAAAAGGAGTACTTGTGGCACCTTAGAGACTAACCAATTTATTTGAGCATAAACTTTTGTGAGCTACAGCTCACTTCATCGGATGCATACTGTGGAAAGTGTAGAAGATCTTTTCATATACACACAAAGCATGAAAAAATACCTCCTCCCACCCCACTCTCCTGCTGGTAATAGCTTATCTAAGGTGATCACTCTCCTTACAATGTGTATGATAATCAAGTTGGGCCATTTCCAGCACAAATCCAGGTTTTCTCACCCCCCTCCCCCACAAACCCACTCTCCTGCTGGTAATAGCTTATCTAAAGTGACCACTCTCCTTACAATGTGTATGATAATCAAGGTGGGCCATTTCCAGCACAAATCCAGGGTTTAACAAGAACATCTAGGAGGGGCGGTGGGTAGGAAAAAACAAGGGGAAATACGTTACCTTGCATAATGACTTAGCCACTCCCAGTCTCTATTCAAGCCTAAGTTAATTGTATCAAATTTGCAAATGAATTCCAATTCAACAGTTTCTCGCTGGAGTCTGGATTTGAAGTTTTTTTGTTGTAATATCACAACTTTCATGTCTGTAATCACGTGACCAGAGAGTTTATTAGTTATTAGTTTATTATTATTTTATTTTTATTATTATTAGTTATTAGAGAGTTTATTTAGTTATTAGTTTATCAAAGCATGTCAGAAGGGACAGGGTTGATTATATTATGAAGACCTGTTCAATCTACTGTTAGTGGCATCTCATTTTAGATTGGAGACTCATTTTTCCAATCTGACCCCTCAATCATGCAGGCAAAATGCTCAGCTAATCCATAAAAACCAAGCGATTTCCTAGAATTGTTTCATTGTAAAACAGTCCTTTCTACATTTCCATTGGAGCCCTGAGAATGTGTCTCGGTTTTCATCACAATAAACCTACCCACATAATGCAGAATTTAATTTTGGGATCCAACGTGCTAATCAGTCTTCCTGTGTTATGAGTGATAGTAAAAATGGAAGACTGCCTTCATGCCATTGTGCCAACGCATGCTTTAGTATCTGCAATTATTTAAATTAGACCGACGTTCACAGACTGCTGCTTTCTGCTGTGACAGAGATAGGATAATCAGAAAGCAGAGAATCGGATGGATTTGGACACACATGCTGACTCAGAGGCTTTACAACAGGACACTTCACATAAACGGTTTCACACTAGAAATATCTGTTAAGAGTCAGGATTTAAAAGGACATTAATACTAATTTTACACATTATAGTCAAAATTAACTTATATGCACTGAAGGTTTGTGCGGCTTGTTTTTGCACAAGTTCACATATACTCAGTGTATCAAATGCCTACAATTTTATTGCAAACCTCACTCACAGTATTTGTTTTGCTTAAAGGCCCAGCTCCTGGAGTCAAATGGTCACATAAAAATCTCAGTTCATATTTTCAAGCTTTTCTCTGCAAATATGAGGGATAGAAATTTTTTTTTTTTTAAACTAAAGCAGAGTGTATTGTAAAGGCTCAGAAACCAAAAGGCAAATAAGACTCCCCACAATTATTATTTTTTAATCTCATGATTTTTGGGAGCCTAACTCAAGATTTCTGAATGTTTGGTTCGGCAATGCTATACAATTTAAAGTGGAAATTGCTCAAAGCCCTCAAGTCAAAAGAAACTACTGTAACTCCTTGTTTAACGTTGTAGTTATGTTCCTGAAAAATGCTACTTTAAGTGAAACCAATTTCCCCATAAGAATTAATGTAAATGGAGGGGGTTAGGTTCCAGGGAAATTTTTTTCGCCAAAAAAGGCTACACACACACACACACACACACACAGTATAAGTTTTAAACAAACAATTTAATACTGTACACACCAGTGATGATTGTGAAGCATGACTGAGGTGGTGGAGTCAGAGGGTGGGATATTTCCCAGGGAATGCCTAACTGCTAAATGGTGAACTACCACTCGGTGAGCCCTCAAGGGTTAACACATTGTTGTTTAATGTAGCCTCACACTCCACAAAGCAGCACGAATGGAGGCAGGAGACACAGCATGGCAGAGTGTGACAGAGAGACACACCATGTGTGTGATAGAGATGCGCACTGCCCCTTTAAGTATGCTGACCAGACTCTAAATACACTGCCTTTTTAAGTAGATCAGCAAGTTGAGACAGCAGCAGCTGCCAGCAAGCTCCCTCCATCCTGACCAGTGTTGTGTCCCCCGCACTGCCCTGTGGAGGTGAGGTACAGCAGTGGGGGATGGGGGGACACCCTGAAATTAGTACCCCTCTTCCCCCTGCCTCTGCACAGCAAGCAGGAGGCTCCCGGGAGCAGCTCCAAGGCAGAGGGCAGGAGCAGCACATGGCAGTGGGCAGGGAGGGACAGCTGAACTGCCTGGCAATTGATAGCCTGCTGGGCAGCTGCCGCATAGGGAACTTACGGGAGCTGATAAGGGGGCTGGTTCCAAGGCGCCACCAGCTCGTACACCCTGGTTCCAAGGCCCCACCAGCTAGTTCCAATGGACTGCTCTTCCTGCAAGCAGTGGACAAAGCAGGCGGCTACCAAACGTTCTAAGGGAGCACTGCACAACTTTAAACGAGCATGTTCTCTAATTGATCAGCAACGTAACAACGAAACAACGTTAACCGGGATGACGTTAAGTAAGAAGTTACAGTAGCTATAAGCTTCCTATTTACACCACTGACAAGCAGCACTAGTCTGTCCACTTGATCAGTGCTTCTCAAGCTCTCTGATGTGGGGGACTGGCAATTTTTTTTCCCAATTTGCACACAGACCGGCAGCCGATGGCTTGCGGACCGGCACCGGTCTGCGGACCACCACTTTGAGTAGCACTGCACTAGATCACACTGCCTCCAGCACACTGGGCTGGGAACTAAGGGACCTGGATTCTATTCCCAGCTCTATATACAATTGTTTGGGCAAGATACTCAGCCTAAATTATTCAGAAACAGCCATCAACTTTAGGTGTCCAACTCGAAACAACCTGGACCTGACTCTTTCAAATGCTGAGCAACCACAATGCCAGCTGAACTCGAGTTGCAGATACTTAGCACTTCTGGCAGGAAGGAAAAAGAAAGAAGCCCATTGTATTTCAAGTCCAGTAGCCAAGAGGTGATGTACCTAAAACTACCGGCCACTTTTGAACATTTGGCTATTAACATTCTGTGCTTCAGTTTCCTATCAGTAAAATGGAGATAATACCTACCTTTTAAAGCTCCGAGGTCTATGCATTTAAGGCTAGGATTTTTAAGGCGCCTAAGGGAACCACAAAATGACTAGTAGTCAGACACAAAGTCCTTAGGTTCCCTTTAAATCCCCAGTCTATATGCTCCCAGTGATTAATAAAAGTATGTGTGGGGCCACAGAAAAAACAGGGCCTACCACACTGGTGGGAGAGGGTGTAAACTGAACTGAGGTCCATGAGGTTCTGAACTGTCACTTGTGTTGCTTGCACTTAAGTCTGTTTTGAGGTTTGTTTTCTGCTGAACACAGCTGTAATTTCCATGATGTGATTTCTATTGACTTTTCTTCTATCCATAGTGTACATATCAGAATATTTAAAAATGAGCACTAAAAGTAACTTTCAAAGGATGTACTCCGAGTTCTAATCCCAACTGACAAATTTCCTTGCCTCAGAGGAATATTTTCTTTAAGTATTTTAGGAGTTTTTGTTAGTGTTTATATAATGCTTTGAAGATTAAACATATTATGATTAAAACAGTAGGAATAAAGTAAGAGCAGGAAGTGTCAGATGTAGCATAATGTCTGTCAAATACTAGAAGTTCCAAAATTTTTTTTTTTCAGAATCTTGTGGGTTCTCATTGATCAAATCTAGCACAGGAGGATTACAAACCTCTACTCCTTACTTAACCTGACAAATAATCCTGACTACATGAGCTAGCTGATTAGGAAGCCAAACAGAATCCAAATCAACTTTGTTTTTGTTTACCTGCGTTTCTGCGCTGCTTAGTGAATGAAGATCTAAAGATGGGTCAGTCCTGAGTTCAGGTTCAGGAGCTGCTATTGGGGCCTTCAGCAGGATTTCTTCATTAGGACTGGCTCCTAGATCTGTCTCTTTCTGACCTCCTTCACCCTTCTCTTGTGGAATCTCCACTTCTTTGCCTTCTTCTTCAGAAACCTGAGACTTGGGTCTTTTGAGAAATGATGAAAATAGGCGTGACAGGCCCCGACTCTCAGAAGTGCAGCGCTCTTTGTTCTTGCTCTGGTCTTCGTGTGTGGGGGTATCACCGTTGGATGCCTTCTGTTTCTGTCCCGTTTGATTATGCCCCTCAGATGCCTGTTCGGAAGCCTCCTCCAAAGAAGCCTCTTGCTTCTGTGTTTCAGCAGCTACCTCCTCCTCTTTTTGCTGCTGCTGCTTAGGATTCTCGGTCTCAGCCACTAGACTCTTCTCTGTTGTCATGATGAAACTGTAACAGAGATTTTAAAAAGTAAACAATAATATTTCTTCAGTGTTTACACATGCATTTAGCCATTGTAAATCAAATAACGAGCACTCCAAGCACCACTTCCTGACAGCTGCTCTCTCTGGTCTGTGGCCTACTGAGCATTATTTACAAAGCAATCTATCACTAACAAATCACACTCGTATGTAAAACTAGACTTGGCTTAGTTTACTTTTTGCAAAAAAAGAAAAAAAATAGAGACATCTTCATCCATGTCTGCTCACACACCTTTGAAAGTGAGGATTATACTAACAAATGTGTTCCAGATCCATGAGCAATTCTGCTCAACTCTGGTACTGCAAGTGCTCCTTAGCACTTCCTTTCTGCAGTTTTTACAATGCATCACAGTTAAAATGGCAGCTGTCTTGCCTAATCAAAATAGTCAATGTGAGATATTTCTAGTGTGACAACTGCAGAAGACAAACAAAAGCAAATAATGAGGTTTGTAGAAATAAAAGTGCACTTCCCTTAGCATTTCTAGCTTTACACTTCTTTCAAGTCTTCTTTTTCACCCTCCAGTAAAACTTTGTGCCTGTGCCATTTTGTGGGAAGGGAGTAGGGGAAACCGACATGTAACTAAACAAGCCTCTTAGTAACATCCTATACAAAAATTCTGTAGCAGCCGTATCTCGCTTCCTGAGATACATAACTGAAAAAATGGTGTAAACAGGAAGTTTCAGAAGAAAAACCTCCCAAAGATACACCACTTACAAGCAACAACACTCTTCAAAAGATCAAAAGTTTTACAACAACAACCAATTTCATGTTCTACCAAAAATAAGTGTCCCTGTAACAGACTAAAGAATCTATAAATATTAAATTTAAGAAGTGATAATACGTAAACACAGTAAAGCTAATGTACTCAATGCTTTTTTTGCCTCTCTCTTCACGAACAAGGTCAGCTCCCAGACTACTGCACTGGGCAGCACAGCATGGGGAGGAGGTGACCAGCCCTCTGTGGAGAAAGAAGTGGCTCGGGACTATTTAAAAAAGCTGGACGAGCACAAGTCCATGGGGCCAGATGCGCTGCATCCAAGAGTGCTAAAGGAGTTGGCGGATGTGATTGCAGAGCCATTGGCCATTATTTTTGAAAACTCATGGCAATAGGGGGAGGTCCCGGACGACTGGAAAAGGCTAATGTAGTGCCCATCTTTAAAAAAGGGAAGAAGGAGAATCCTGGGAACTACAGGCCAGTCAGCCTCATCTCAGTCCCTGGAAAAATCATGGAGCAGGTCCTCAAGGAATCAATTCTGAAGCACTTAGAGGAGAGGAAAGTGATCAGGAACAGTCAGCATGGATTCACCAAGGGCAAGTCATGCCTGACTAATCTAATTGCCTTCTATGACAAGATAACTGGCTCTGTGGATGAGGGGAAAGCGGTGGACGTGTTGTTCCTTGACTTTAGCAAAGCTTTTGACACCGTCTCTCACAGTATTCTTGCCAGCAAGTTAAAGAAGGATGGGCTGGATGAATGGACTATAAGGTGGATAGAAAGCTGGCTAGATCGTCGGGCTCAATGGGTAGTGATCAATGGCTCCATGTCTAGTTGGTAGCTGGTATCAAGTGGAGTGCCCCAAGGGTCGGTCCTTCGGCCGGTTTTGTTCAATATCTTCATAAATGATCTGGAGGATGGTGTGGATTGCACCCTCAGCAAGTTTGCAGATGACACTAAACTCGGAGGAGAGGTTGATACGCTGGAGGGTAGGGATAGGATACAGAGGGACCTAGACAAATTAGAGGATTGGGCCAAAAGAAATCTGATGGAGGTTCAACAAGGACAAGTGCAGAGTCCTGCACTTAGGACGGAAGAATCCCATGCACCGCTACAGACTAGGGACCGAATGGCTTGGCAGCAGTTCTGCAGAAAAGGACCTAGGGGTTACAGTGGAGGAGAAGCTGGATATGAGTCAACAGTGTGCCCTTGTGGCCAAGAAGGCCAATGGCATTTTGGGATGTATATGTAGGGTCATTGCCAGCAGATCAAGGGATGTGATCGTTCCCCTCTATTCGCCATTGGTGAGGCCTCATCTGGAGTACTGTGTCCAGTTCTGGGCCCCACACTACAAGAAGGATGTGGAAAAATTGGAAAGAGTCCAGCGGAGGGCAACAAAAATGATTAGGGGACTGGAACACATGACTTATGAGGAGAGGCGGGAACTGGGATTGTTTAGTCTGCGGAAGAGAAGAATGACAGGGGATTTGATAGCTGCTTTCAACTACCTGAAAGGGGGTTCCAAAGTGGATGGATCTAGACTGTTCTCAGTGGTAGCAGATGACAGAACAAGGAGTAATGGTCTCAAGTTGCAGTGGGGGAGGTTTAGGTTGGATATTAGGAAAAACTTTCACTAGGAGGGTGGTGAAACACTGGAATGCGTTACCTAGGGAGGTGGTGGAATCTTCTTCCTTAGATATTTTTAAGGTCAGGCTTGACAAAGCCCTGGCTGGGATGATTTAGTTGGGGATTGGTCCTGCTTTGAGCAGGGGGTTGGACTAGATGACCTCCTGAGGTCCCTTCCAACCCTGATATTCTATGATTCTAAAATAATCCCCTTCATTTCCTCTACGAACCCAGACTGATTATTGCATTACTATACAGAAGTACTCAGAATGGTGCTTATTGAGGCCAAGTTTAAAATATACCTATTTCAAGTAAATAACTTTGCCTTTAAGCAATTTGGTTTTATTAAACTGAGCTGCTGAAATCTATGGAATTTGGCATTTATAAAATGCTACTTGCACTGCATAGGCCAAAAAAAAAAAAAAAGTCTCAAATTTAAACTGCAAAGACTTTCTCAAATGCATTTATCCCGCTAATGGACAGCAGGGTTTTTTTGGAGACCATTTTACTAATCTGATGCCATGTTTACTTCAACTTCAGCTTGGCTGTTGACACAAAGAGATGGAAATCACATGAAGAGCGTATCTATTTAAAAGTATAAAGAGGACCTGAAATAATCATGCTTTAAAGGGGATAGAACTAATCTTTGAGAGTTGCATCACATGCATCTGCGGTAACAAATTACCATTGCTTACACAGGGGCAAACGTCTGTTTCAATCCCTTCTAGCCCAAACCTAAGTAGAAACATTTATTTAAAGTTCTCATTTAGAATTAAGAAACATTCAAGACATCACCCATTTAGTCATTACCACATTTAACATTCAAAACTTTTTTTCCAAATTAAAAAATGTAAATGTTCTTTTTCCCACAGTAATCAAAATACTTCAGATTTTTAAAAAAATGTTTTTGAAGTTTTTGGCCATAGATACAACAACCACTTAATACTGATTGTCCTAAAAATATTGCAACTCTGCACAATACATATCTACTGTTCCCAACAGCTGAGACAGAGTAGTGCAACTACTGCAAGTCACTTATACAAAGCCCATTTTAAAATGTGTTTCTAATAGGTCACCATTATTTAAACACTGGTATGTTGTGCGTTCTTTTCCTCTGAGAATGTGCTGCTCATGAAAGGTGCCCTGGATGGGAAAGTCCTCTACTGCCAGCAAACAGATACAAGCAGCAATTCAAGTTTCCCTCATCATCGCTCCAATACAAGATACCTCAGCCCTGACCTGAAGGGACTATCTCTGGGGAATCATAGAATATTAGGGTAGGAAGGGAACTCAGAAGGTCATCTAGTCCAACCCCCCTTGCTCAAGGCAGGACCAATCCCCAACTAAATCATCCCAGCCAGGGCTTTGTCAAGCCTGACCTTAAAAACCTCTCAGGAAGGAGATCCCACCACCTCCCTAGGTAATGCATTCCACTGCTTCACCACCCTCCTAATGAAAAAGTTTTTCCTAATATCCAACCTAAATCTCCCCCACTGCAACTTGAGACCATTGCTCCTTGTTCTGTCATCTGCTACCGCCGAAAACAGTCTAGATCCATCCTCTTTGGAACCCCCTTTCAGGTAGTTGAAAGCAGCTATCAAATGCCCCCTCATTCTTCTCTTCCGCAGACTAAATAATCCCAATTCCCTCAGCCTCTCCTCATAAATCATGTGTTCCACTCCCCTAATCATTTTTGTTGCCCTCCGTTGGACGCTTTCCAATTTTTCACATCCTTCTTGTAGTGTGGGGCCCAAAACTGGACATAGTACTCCACATGAGACCTCACCAATGTCGAACAGAGGGGAACGATCACGTCCCTCGATCTACTGGCAATGCCCCTACTTATACAGCCCAAAATGCCATTAGCCTTCTTGGCAACAAGGGCACACTGTTGACCCATATCCAGCTTCTCGTCCACTGTAACCCCTAGGTCCTTTTCCGCAGAACTGCTGCCTAGCCATTTGGTCCCTAGACTGTAGAGGTGCATGGGATTCTTCCAACCTAAGTGCAGGACTCTGCACTTGTCCTTGTTGAACCTCATCAGATTTCTTTTGGCCCAATCCTCCAATTTGTCTAGGTCCCTCTGTATCCTATCCCTACCCTCCAGCGTATCTACCTCTCCTCCCAGTTTAGTGTCATCTGCAAACTTGCTGAGGGTGCAATCCATGACATCTCCAGATCATTAATGGAAATATTGAACAAAAGCGGCCGGAGGACCGACCCTTGGGGCACTCCGCTTGATACCGGCTGCCAACTAGACATGGAGCCATTGATCACTACCCGTTGATCCCGACAATCTAGCCAGCTTTCTATCCACCTTATAGTCCATTCCTCCAGCCCAAACTTATTTAACTTGCTGGCAAGAATACTGTGGGAGACGGTGTCAAAAGCTTTGCTAAAGTCAAGGAACAACATGTCCACTGCTTTCCCCTCATCCACAGAGCCAGTTATCTCGTCATAGAAGGCAATTAGATTAGTCAGGCATGACTTGCCCTTGGTGAATCCATGCTGACTGTTCCTGATCACTTTCCTCTCCTCTAAGTGCTTCAGAATTGATTCCTTGAGGACCTGCTCCATGATTTTTCCGGGGACTGAGGTAAGGCTGACTGGCCTGTAGTTCCCAGGATCCTCCTCCTTCCCTTTTTTAAAGATGTGCACTACATTAGCCTTTTTCCAGTCGTCCGGGACTTCCCCCGATCGCCATGAGTTTTCAAAAATAATGGCCAATGGCTCTGCAATCACATCCGCCAACTCCTTTAGCACTCTCGGATGCAGCACATCCAGCTCCATGGACTTGTGCTCGTCCAGCTTTTTTAAATAGTCCCGAACCACTTCCTTCTCCACAGAGGGCTGGTCACCTCCTCCCCATGCTGTGCTGCCCAGTGCAGTAGTCTGGGAGCTGACCTTGTTCATGAAGACAGACACAAAAAAAGCATTGAGTACATTAGCTTTTTCCACATCCTCTGTCACTAGGTTGCCTCCCTCATTCAGTAAGGGGCCCACACTTTCCTTGACTTTCTTCTTGTTGCTAACATACCTGAAGAAACTCTTCTTGTTACTCTTAACATCTCTTCCTAGCTGCAACTCCAGGTGTGATTTGGCCTTCCTGATTTCACTCCTGCATGCCCGAGCAATATTTTTATACTCTTCCCTGGTCATTTGTCCAAGCTTCCACTTCTTGTAAGCTTCTTTTTTGTGTTTACAATCAGCAAGGATTTCACTGTTAAGCCAAGCTGGTCGCCTGCCATATTTACTATTCTTTCTACACATCGGGATGGTTTGTCCCTGTAACCTCAATAAGGATTCTTTAAAATACAGCCAGCTGTCCTGGACTCCTTTCCCCCTCATGTTATTCTCCCAGGGGATCCTGCCCATCAGTTCCCTGGATGGAGAAGTGTAGTTCCATAGTCCTTGTTCTTTTAAATGAGGCTGCAAATTAAGTGGTCACTGGGGCTGGAGGATTCT
Organism: Chelonia mydas; assembly: GCF_015237465.2. NCBI lineage: Eukaryota > Metazoa > Chordata > Testudines > Cheloniidae > Chelonia > Chelonia mydas. The sequence continues at coordinate 12,359,293 of NC_051259.2, read as the reverse complement.
GCCATGTGAACACCTGTGTAGTAACAGCTGGACTGAGACTCTCCAAAATCCTCACTGAACTTATTTTACATTGACCAGTGAGCTACCACCACATGAAAAAAAGCTTTCTGTTGCTGTTCACCTAAGATGAATTTGAACCAGCAATCCATAATAAGTGACAGGCTCCATATCCTATTGCAATCCCCTGAGTCAGGTGTTAAACATTTTCATGATATTCTAATAGTGCCTTGTGGATACCTATCCTTCTCTCCCATTGGCCACTGATGGACCATCTCCTGCCCCACCAGCAATCTAATACCACCACCATGGCAATTATGGCAATTTCTCATGTGGGAAAGTGAAGTATATAACATTTTTAGCTTCCTTTAATGTGATTCAGCAGCTGGAAACAAGGTGCAGCCATGGACCACCAGAAAGTGCTTGCTTGGGGGAAAACACAGTTTGGGAATGGCTGCACTGAGCCATCTAGTCCATTCAATGGAGGTTTGGTTTGCTTTGCTTTGCAGCAGGCTCCAGGAATCAAGGCAGTTTTCCCCACTCACCCATAAGAGTGCATCAAGGGAGCGCCCCCAACAGCAGACTAGACAAGATATAACTTTTCACCATCATTTCAGGCTGGTTTTAAAAATCTTCACAAGATTACATTTCAAGAAGTCTGAATCCATAAATAGTTGCTTCTCTCTCCTTTCCACCCCACTCTCTTAAAATCTCCCACCACGCATTACCTACACTGAAGCTTAATGCTGTATTTAAATTTTACTTATTCCATAATTTAGTGTTCTTAACTAGGCAATTAAAATATAAAATCAGTGCTAAGCATAGCCATACAGAAAACCTCACATGTGCACAAGTACACGTGCCAATGCCTTTTGCTGTGTTAGTTTTGAAAAGCCCCCTTAAATATGTTCAGAGGAGGAAATGATAAATAGAAGAATGAGGCAAGGACAGCAGAATTAGACATTTGTGATTACTTGGATCTGACCCCTTTGCACCTCCCTGTCATCCTGGAACAGCATGGTAAGCATGTCCTTTCATATCTAATGTTTGTTTCAAATAACGTAGTAATTTCCATCTGCACTGTTCTCCTTGTTCTTTCAAACCGGCAGGGTAAATACAGCACAAGACTGTTTCAAAAAAAAGTGTGGTTAAACTATGGACAGTGAAAATGACACTGGAGTTCCACATTTATTGACTCAAATGTCTTCTATCATAGCTCAGATTTCTTCAGTTTACAAAGAGGAGGATACTGTTTAGCTTTCCAATAATCAGCCCTGCAAAAAGCCTGGAATCTGAAAGTCAAGTGTGGGTTATCTCCCCACCGGCAATAAATATTGCGCAGCTATAACCTACTGTTATTTCCTTTCAGAGGTTAAGTGTGTGCTAGTGGGACCGAACTGTGTCCCTGTGAGATGTTACCATACTTGCTGTTAGTGGAGGCACAGTGGTATAAGAGAGACAGGACATTGTCTGCTAGCCTGCTCCCCCTGCCTTAGCCTTTGGAACTCATCTGCTCACCTTTTCCTACGAGACACTTTTGTTAGCTTCCAGGATGCACTACAAAGCCCATTTTCTCTTCTCTCACCTGTAAAGTGATTTGGTATAGCTAGCAAGAGACACTCTAGTGGGAATTCCATGGTGAGGTTCATTTGTAATATTTGTTGTTCTTGCTAAAGTTATCTGATTTTAGGGTAACTTACAGGTCTGTTGAATTAATGTGTTTTTAAAAGATTGTTACGGGTCCAGACAGAACACCAGGGACCCTCTTCAAGCAGTAAAAATCCAATAAAGTTAGAGCCAGATGGCACAACCTACTTGCAAGAGGGTATGTGAAGTGAGGTATTGAATAATGTAGATCAGAGGATAAATTTTAATGCAACTCATGTATACATAAAAGGAGAGGTTAGGAGGATTTTTAAAAAAAAAATAGATCTAGTATTCTGTAGCTTGATAGAGGATTTGGCAGGGGAAAATGGAGAATGAAATCTCAGCAGCAGCAACATAAAACTGGCAATACTTATCTTCATCAGCCATTCCTACTCTCTTGCTGGGGGAAGCGGCAAAAATTACCTATCCGTGTGTTTCAATCTGGGTCACTATGTGCAGCAAAACAAGCTAGGCATGATGAGAGAGAGGAAAAAGCAAATACACATGGGGCCTAAGATACCCACACTGTACTCTTGACCCCAACTGAGTCAAGTCTATTCCTCTACAATTTTTGTAATGATACCTGCCTAAAACAGTTGTCTTTCAAATCTTTCGAGTCTTGTCAAATCAATACAAAATTCCACCCACAAATGCACATTGGAAGCAACACTAACGGGCGGAGAAAAATTAGAGTTAATGTTGTTAGTTCATCTTTAACAGCTACAAAACTAGATATTATGACAGGAGTTGCCAGGCAAGAACTAGTGTTTAACCAGTTCAATGTTGCCCATAACCCTGGATACCCTGTACAAAACCACGCACTTCCACGAATGGCCAACTCACTGGGTACATCCCCAGAGGGAGTTGGTGTTTAGTTGCAATGCTGACACTCCTGTATAATACAGAATGAGCATACGGCACAGATGAATCCATATTCAGTAGTGAAGGGGTTAATTATGAGTCATGTTTTGGTCTGGCTGCCAAAACAATGTGCTTTGTAGCTACTTCCCATTGATTTCATTTAGAAAAAATAAACTGGCAAGAATTGTTAGGATAAAGGAATAAGCCCTCTAACAAGAATCACTATCAAAACATTAACCATTCAAAATTCCCTCCTATCTGAAGTTAAATGTAAGGCTCTGGAAGCTCAGAATAGAGATGGTAGGCCTGTAAGAGAAACTTTTGTTATTAAGTGAAGTAAACAGGATAACTCCCCAATAATAAACACTTCCTCTCTGATCAAACTAATATTAAAGTCTCTGGACCCAGAACAACAAAGTCTGTTTACTTGGTTGATTGCAGCAAGGGACAGTCCTTGTGTAGTTGCAGACCATGTTGTTTTCCAACACTGAAAGATGGGTCTTGCTTTAGATGAGCAAACGTCTCCAAGTCTTTCCTTTGTCCCCCAGGAATTACATTGCACCTCTGCTTTTCTCAGGGACAGCCCAGTGATCTGATCCAAATGTACTTCACAAAACTAGGGATTTTGTGAAGTATTGCCTCTCCCTGCCTTCCCAATAAAGATTTAATAGAGTCAGTTAGCCGCCAACAATAATAATAATTCATTAAGTGCAGTCAAATATTTTGTTACAGGGTCCCTGATGCACTCATTGTCTGTCACTCTGTTTGGACTCACTAATTATATTCTCTCTCTGAAGTTTTACATTCAGAATTCATTTTTATGGTTTCAACTGAAAGCGTAAGAACACAAGGCCCTGTCTTGTAAGGTGAAATAAAATTAAGAAGATTGAACATATATTATTTAAAATACACCTCTTAAACTTTCATTATAAGGAGGTATTTCTAAATAGTATTTTGTTTTCCAGTGGAACCTTCATAGCACAGCTCACAGAAAGAGCAACAGTTTTTTGTTTTGTTTTTTTACACAGCTATTTTGTTAAACACTTAGGAAGACACTATTAGTAAGATACTCCCATACTTTCCCGATTTGGAGATTTATATAAATTTAAAAAAAAAAAGACATTTTGAAATGCAGACAAAGTTTTCATTCATATCTCCACCACCACCAAACAGTCTCTCTCAGATCCTGCAGCTCATTTAGATGTCATCTTATTATTCTTAACTTCTGAGACACATAGGCACCTGCTGTATAGATGAGGTTCATGCCATTCTGGAGATGAGAGTTCTTTTTAACAATTCCATTTTAAAGTTACATTCTATTCTATTCAAGTGCTTATCCTGGTCTCATCATCATAACACCAGAGCACCTTTCAGTAACATTAAGCATTAAGCAACATGACTAATGTCTGTGACATGTGGTTAGCATCTTCTCTCATCCTCTCCCCAGGAGAAAAGTGTGTATACATTGTAGCATTTTGTTTTGGTAGGTTGGCTGGTTGTTTAGATTATTTATTAAAAGGTATGCTGCTGTGTGTTTGTTAGAAGTTAAAATCAACAAAGCATGCCTTCCAGTTGGAAGGGAAGGCGTAAGATTTGTTATGGTCCTTAGCTCCTGTAGGTGTCTGTTTCACAGCATCAAATCAGTCCTCCAGAAATCTCTGTCTCCTGCACAGACAAGCTTTACCTTGACAGTAGAAAGTTCCATTATGACTGAGGAGCAGAGTTGAGCACAGTGGTCAGCATCCCAAAGCTTTAGGTGATCTTTTATATATGCTAGATCCAGGCCACTGAGCACCTTGAAAATAAGGATCAAGATTCTGAACTTGCCTCCGTAGTCTATAAGAAGTCAGCATAGACAGCAGAGGACAGGTTTAATGTGGTCATGGTAGCCTGTATTGCTGAAGAGGCATGCAGCATTCTGTAGTAGACAGAATTTCACAGGACTGATGATTTCAGGCCCAGGTACACACAATGTCAGTATTATGCAAATGACAAATATTTCAGAAGCTACAATAAAGTGTTTTTTTAATATAAGAGAAAATAGAACTGCAAAACTGAGCTTGAAATACGCTAACTCCTAAAAAAGACTGCTGTTAGCGATCCAATGAATCCTCACCTTCTGTCAGGGTTCTTTCCCCACTCTGAACTCTAGGGTACAGATGTGGGGACCCGCATGAAAGACCCCCTAGGCTCATTCTTACCAGCTTGGGTTAAAAACTTCCCCAAGGTACAAACTTTGCCTTGTCCTTGAACAGTATGCTGCCACCACCAAGCGTTTTAAACAAAGAACAGGGAAAGAGACCACTTGGAGATGTCTTCCCCCAAAATATTCCCCCAAGCCCTACACACCCCCTTTCCTGGGGAGGCTTGAGAATAATATCCTAACCAATTTGTTACAAAATCATCAAAGACCCAAACCCCTGGATCTTGGGGCAATGCAAAAATCAGTCAGGTTCTTAAAAGAAGGATTTTATTTAAAAAAAAAAAAAAAAGGTAAAAATCATCTCTGTAAAATCAGGATGGAAAATACTTTACAGGGTATTCAGATTCAAAACACAGAGGATCCCCCTCTGGGCAAAACCTTAAAGTTACAGAAAACAGGAATAAACCTCCCTCTTAACACAGGGAAAATTCACATAAAACAAAAGAAACTAATCCGCCTTGCCTGGCTTACCTATACTGGTTGCAATATTGGAGACTTGGATTAGGATGGGTTTGAAAAGATGGATTTCTGTCTGGCCTCTCTCAGTCCCAAAAGAGAACAACAGGTAAAACAAAGAGCACAAAACAAAAAGCTGCCTTCCCCCAAGATTTGAAAGTATCTTATCCCCTTATTGGTAGTTTGGGTCAGGTGCCAGCCAGGTTAGCTGAGCTTCTTAACCCTTCACAGGTAACAGGATGTTGCCTCTGGCCAGGAGGGATTTTATAGCACTGTATACAGAAAGGTGGTTACCCTTCCCTTTATATTTATGACATCTTCAAACTACCAAACCTTGTTACCTCCCCTGAAACTCAAACCATGCCCTAATTGCTCGTATAGAGGGCATCCTCCCCTGATCCATGAGGCTAACATACTATAGTTACATGTTTCTAGACCTCCTTTTTTCGGCAAGGGAGAGAGTCTGGTTTTATTAATAAAAATATAAAAAAAAGTAAATTAAAATCTAGTAAGTAATTGAAAGACTTTCCATCCTATTTTCTGTTTCAAACATCCATGGTTTGAATAAACTAATTGGTTATTCTATTTTATTGGTTCTAAAAATAGGAAGTTAGTGGTGTTCTAAATACACTGGGTGTTCTACATTTCAGCATCAGTTCTGCCCTCATTTAAATATGGTTATTGTGCATTATTTACACTGTAAACTTAACGTAGTAAATTTTCATGTTTCTAACACCATCTGAATTATTTTAGTAATACTTTTTCAATAATGACCAATTTAATTCTATACATCAAGGAACTCCAACAAATATCTGACAAAGCAAATTATTTCACTTACAAGCTGCACACAAGTAGGAAAAGGGAACTGTTAGTGAAGGACACTAGCGCAAACACGCAATTCAAACAGCAGATCAGACAGGACTTTGGATTCTGGAGTCTTGCCGACTTCCACTTCTTCCAACATACCTACGCTCAACTGTGGTAATTCAGAATGTATTTAACTGGAAAATCTGGAAGGGCTGAATTGATTCTGCTGGCTCTCTTGGTTCCATGGAGTCCAGATATTTCAAGCCTTACACTGAGAACACTAAGTTATCACTGTATATTTGTCTTCAAAAGGTCTTGACTAGCATAAGTGATTAAAACGTATTAAAGTATAATAAAGATGTCACACCAAAAGCAAATATAGCTAAGCTCATTCATCATGATGGCTCAGAGAAAGACTAGTAGGGGAATATATAGCTAGCACAGTGCGTCTTAACATCATTAAAGTGCTTCACTGTCCATTAACCAATGCTTACTCAGAAGCAAGCACGTTTATTATTCAAACAGGGCTAAGTCACTAACTTATCGCCTTCAACACAGAAAGCAAATCCCCTGATCATTTCAACATAAAGTTATGAAAATGACCATTTAAACTTCAAGGCTTTGTTCTTTTAAAAGAAAAAAATTGGTCTTTTTTCGTTAAGAAGCCTTCAATTCTTATATGTGGCAATATTTAATGGTGTAGCAGATACTAACGCCTAAATACACAATATAACAAAATGTTTATTTTATAAAGTCATACATATTACAATGTACTGCTGTTGACCTAGTTACCTAATAAACCAACATGTGGCCTTATTGAAAGACAAAATGTAACATGAACACTGCTGCTGCAATAAGAAGTGACAAAGAAGGAAGATTTCAATTAAAGGACACAAAAACTTTAAATCTTTTCCATTTTTAAAGAGCAAATTAAAGGCGGTCTCAGGTACTATGCTGCATCCGAGTCCCCCCCTATCAATTTTACAATTACATTTTCCTGTTTCTCTTAGTAAAATAATTCTCCCCCACCCCGGTCTTTGTTTGTGAAAGGTCCACTCAAACCTTTAGGGAAAAATGACTATATGAACAGTACTGTCAAGTGCACAAAGTAAACAAACTAAAAAACAATTCCCTCTCAAGCATCTTCCACTTATAGCAATCTTTGGTAGTACTTCTTGTAACAATAATAAATTTTCAGAAGGGAGTATAAGTGTTACTGAAGATTACCAATCAAACAAGTACGCTCCAGGCATATTTCTCAAAAGGTTCTTACAAAGGTTAAGAAAATACAACGAAGAAATTGGTTGAAAAAGTTTAGAGAGAAACCTAATGTAAACCTCAATAAAAATGCTAGCAATTCCATTACAATCAAGATCTGCTCAGGCTGGAGCTCAACATCATTATACAGTACAGTAACTCCTCACTTAACATTGTAGTTATGTTCCTGAAAAATGCGACTTTAAGTGAAACCATGTTAAGTGAATCCAACTTCCCCATAAGAGTGAATGTAAATGCATGGGGTTAGGTTCCAGGGAAAAACATTTTTGCCATGCGGTACTGTACTATAGTTGGGAGGTGCCTCCGCCTTACCCCACACAGGCACAGTCCACTGGCACTGGAGACAATGAGGCAGGCAAGGAGGCTGAAGGTGCTGTAGGCTAGGAGAAGCACGTTGCACAGCAGCAGCGGCAGGTTCCCCTACTCTGCAAGAACCAGGGGCAGGGGGCTCAACTCTCGGCCCGCCCACTCCACCCCTTCCCCCAAGCCCCCACCCTTAACCCGCCTCTTCTTCCCCCCCCCCTTACTCCATACGCTGCATCCTCGCTCCTCCCCTCTCCCTCCCCTGCCCACGGCAATCAGCTGGCTTGCTGCGTTCAGGAGGCAGGAGCGAGGACACGGCGCACAGGCTCCCCCTCCTTCCCCTGCCTCCTAAACACCGCAAGCCAGCTGATTGCCGTGGGCAGTAGGGAGGGAGGAGGTGCGCCGCATCCTTGCTCTTCCCCCCCCCCACACCTCCTGCCCGTGGCAATCAGCTGGCTTGCGAAGTTCAGGGGGCAGGAGGGTGGGGGGAGGAGCGAGGACTCAGCACGCAGCCTCCCCCCTCCCTCCCCTGCCTTCCGAATGCTGCAAACCAGCTGATTGCCAAGGGCAGGAGGCAGGGGAGGGAGGGGGAGCCTGCGCGCCGAGTCCTCGCTCCTTCCTCCTCCTTCCTGAACTCCACAAGCCGGCTGATTGCCGCGGGCAGGAGGCAGGGGAAGGCACTGATCCACAGGGTCTGCCGGCGGGCGGGAGGCGCTGGGGGGGGCGTAGAGGAGCTGATAGGGGGGCTGCCAGCTGTGGACAAAGCAGGCAGCCAAACAACATTATAGCGAAGCACTGCACAACTTTAAATGGAGCATGTTCTGTAATTGAGCAGGGACGTAAGATCGAAACGTTAAGCGAGAGGACATTAAGTGTGGTGTTACTGTACCAGATGCAATGCATTTTTATAAGTACTACAAAAGAATCATTTATTTGGTTAGACAACAAATAAAAAAAGTTAAAGTCTTGCATTGCCAGATTTATAAAAGTTACTAGAAATTTTAATGAATTGGTATCATGAGACAGAAGAATAGCTATAAGATAAACAATTTAGAGGAGAATTTAAGTGCTCATTTTTGCAATGTTTTGGGTATTTTATAACAATGTTAGGTATTCTAAATTACAAATTAATATGTATGAGTTCTAAAATCGCCTCTGCATACATCACATTCTAAAGCAGTGGTGGGCAACCTGTGGCACATTGCCCACCACTATTCTAAAGCTTCAGGTGATGTGAAGACCACAGTACAGATTTTATATTTATTCTATTTGTCCTTGATAGAAATATCTGATGTGTGTGTTCTCTATTTAAAACATACTAAATCTGCCTAGAGCCCCTCAAATTAGGAAGGTAAACCCATTGCAGGTTATTTAAATGTCATTTGGGTCCTTTACAAGCTGTTAGGTTTTGGGTCTTGAACAGACTGACAGTGCCCCTTTAACCAAATGGTGAGGTCCTATTACCAGAAGAAATAAGATACATTCACCAAAACATCTGAAAATTTTGCCTCAGTAACAGAGGAAAAAATAAGCCTCCCAGTGTTACAACACAGATGGTACATTGTAATTGCCTGGATTTAATTCTCACCGGACCACTCCCAGTAATCTACTGCATGTCAGCAGCACTATACCCCTCCTTCATCCTCCTACCACGGTACAGCTTTTCTATTTAAATGAGGGAGCAAAACAGTAGCTTACCATCTGCCTTCAGCAGATCATGTGTGTCAAACTGAGGACTGGATTTATAAAAGGATCTGACATTAATAGAGGGATAAAATTTAATATAAGTTAATGGTGTGCAAGAACTCAGATAAAATTCCTCTCTGTGAAGTGTCCCAGAAATCAGCCTAGATTTTAAAAAAGTTTGATATGTGACCGTTTACAGTTCTCGCTAACTGACAAGGACTATAGCCTCCAGAAGGTTTACATTTCACTTATATCTGCTCACCAGTAATATAGCTGGAAATGCCTACAAATTCACAATGTGCCAAGGAAACATATTCAAAATTTAAACGATTTAGGCCCCATGCGTAGGACAAGCAGAGTCCATAAAAACTATTCTTTTAAGTTACTTATGGAATGAGTTCACTCAGACTTACATGATTACCTTTTCCAAGCCCACTGGTAACAGTAAAGTCCCAAAGCTTTAACGTCCTTTTAAACATAGTACAGGGACACAGATACAAGTATTTTCTTTAGCTTAATATATGCTTTAAAAAAAAAAAAAGCCTTTTTTTTTTACTACATTACAGAATGTAATCCTTATGGCTAGACTTTTTCTTTATTGCCATTCATTAGAGACATCAGAACAAAACTGCAACATTTAATGTAAAGAAATGTGTATGATATAGCTGTTAAAGTTCACCTCTGAATCAATAGCAGCGATGCTACGAAAACAGTAAAAGCAGCAAGGGGCACAACTCCACAGCTGGCAGCTTACCTCAAGCCCTGTCTTTATTAACTTTGAACTGATGATCCATCAAACTGTACTGAGGAAGGGAGGAACTGTTAGAAGAGCTGCCACTCCAAAAATACGACTCTAAGGCCATGTCTACACTACCAATTTTGGATGACAAGTTATGTCAGCGTGCAGCCGCCGAAGTTAATACATCACGCTTGTATATGCATATTTGGCTGCTTGCATGGGTACAGCATGTACTCATCAAGAGTGTCCGTCTCTAAGCAAAATGTGGGGCACCCCAATAGGTATCCCAGTGTGCCACATGCCACAATCTATGCAGTGCCTTTTGGGAAATTTTCATGTGTGGTGGGGTAGAAATGAGTTGCACAGGGATCTGTGGGATCTTGAAGTCAAGTTCCCAATATGTAACTTTCTCCACTGCATAATGCCATCTATATCCCATAATTTTCACATTTTTTTAATCCCACAAACCCACACAGGATTTTCAGAGTCCACCAATATCTCTAACAGGAGCATGGAGACTGAAGAGCTGTGCTGTTCTCATGAACACTATAAATACAGGATGCATGATCCTCCTGTGTTTGGAGATCGAGAGGAAATACCACAATAATGGATGTGACTATTTCTCTGAGAACAGTTTGCTGAGGGACATAGCGAAAAACAATTCAAGGCTGTTGGTGGCATTCACAGAGCAGCTGAAGACTGCAGAACCCCACTTCTGAGCCCGAGAAAAGAGCACTGACTGATGGGATCATTCTGTAGCGCAGGTTTGGTACGATAAGCAGTGGCTGCAGAACTCTTGGATGCGAAAGGCCACATTTCTGGATCTGTGGTCCAAGCTCACCCCTACCTCTCTTTGCAGGAACAGCAGAATGAGAGCTCCATTGATGGGGAGAAGTGTGTGGTAATCACACTCTGGATGCTTTTAATATCAGATTGCTATCAGTCAGTGGGGAAGCATTTGGGAGTTGGAAAATCCACAATGGGGGCTGTTGTCACGCAAGCATGTAGGGCCATTAATCATCTCCTGATACATAGGACTGTGACTCAGCAACATGGACTTCATAGTGGATAGATGTGCAGCAGTGGCACAATAGACAGCTAGCATATCCCGATTTTGGCACCAGCCCAAATCGCCACAGAGTACATCAATAGAAAAGGCTATTTTTCTGTGGTTACGCAAACAGTGATGGATCATCAGGGACACTTTACCAATATCAACATGGGCTAGTGAGGGAAAATGCATGATACTCACAGCTTTAAGAACACAGGACTGTCCAGAAAGGTGCAAGCAGGAGTATTCTTTCCAAACCAAACTACACACTGGCAATACTTAAATGCCAGCAGTGATTCAAGGGGACCCAGCCTACCCCTTGCTCATAAAGCTATACAGTAGCCACCTTAACAGCACAAAGGAAAGATTCAAATACAGCTCAGCGGTGCAGAATGACAGCTGAATGTGCTTTTGGTAGACTGAAGGGATGCTGGTAGTGTTTACTCACTAGACTGGATCTCAATGAGAAAAACATCCAAATGGTTACAGCTGCATGGCGTGTATGCATAATATCAATGAGGCAAGGGGGGGAAAAGCTGCCACCAGGGTGGAGGTGGAGCATCTGCCTACTGAGTTCAAACAGCGAGACACAAGGGCCATTATAAGAGCTAAGTGTCGAGCTATGCTGTTGAGGGGGGCTTTGAAAGAGTACTTTAATGGTCAGCCACAATATCGTTCTGTGCTAGACTGTTCTCTGATCCGAGCTTTGGGTGCTGTTAGAACCATGCTGTTCTTGCTGACCATTTATAACTGACTATGCATTTTACTGAAGCTTTGAATTATGCAATGCTTGCTGTACATTTATGAATAGGACTGGGCGTCTCCTTAACCTATGACTTCTGTGGTGCTGTACATTTACACGTACTGGGTGCTTTGAATATCACTAAGTATTCTGCATAGTGTGTTGTGAACTAATAAACTTCTTTATTTTCAAAAAATAGAAATTTGTTCTGTTAAAAACAGTGCAGAAAAACACTGTGCAAGAGAACAGGCAATGCGATATAAACTAAAATAATACATTAACAGAACTTTAAAATTTGAAAGGCAGCAAACATTTCTGTCCATTTCAGTGCACGAATGTTGTCGCATCTAGCTGCAAGTACACTAACTGTGGTTCACACGGGTCCAGGTATGTGACGCTGTGGTTTTCCTTGCTGTCCCATGTCATGGAGTGATGGGGGAAAGGATGAGGCCCATGATGCCATGTGGCATGCTGCGGAGTGAGGGAACTGCTACCATGGAGTTCTCTAAGTACTGCAAAGGGTGGAAAGTCTAGGATTTTTGGACCCGTACGTCAACCAGGGTCTGCTGCATTTGGGTTTCCTGCCTAAGATGACCCATTATCTTCTGGTGCACTTCCCACTTCGTTTCCTGCTGAGACTGTCTCCTCTCCACTCTGTCCGTCTGCATGCTGTCTGACATGTTGGCCCTCCAGGATCTCTGTTCACGGTCCAGTGCAGCACTGGCTCTCAGAATCTCACTGCAGATATCTTCCCTAGTCCTATTCTTTCTCCTCCTCACCGGGATCAGGCATGCTGCGGCTGTGGGAGGCACCTTTCAAGGCAGTAATGGTAGCAACTGGTGACAAAAAAACAAACAGTTTCAAAACTCCCTTCCCTTTTTCCCTTAGAAACTTTTAATAGGACACGCTTATTGACAGTTCAGCTTTGGAGAATCTGTACACAGCACCAATCACCAGCCCCTGACATAGTGACTATAGCCTGCCAGGGGAGAAGGAAATTCAGTTGATGAAACAATACAATTTCCATCTCTATTCCATAGGTACAAGCATAGGGCAATGACACGGAATAGTGGCACTATTTTCCACAGGCAGTGGTGGTTTTAGCTGATCATTCCTGAGGGTAAGAAAGGCACAGAAAGCACAGCTGCTACTTAGGTCCCAAAGTCACCCTGTCCCGTATGCCACTAGCCTCTTTACTGCATTGTTACCAGCCAAACTCATCACAGCGTGGCATGGGAAAGCGTCTTACCCCCCGAAGAAGAAATAAGGCTACCATCCCTAGAAACCAACAGGAGAGGACTGCAGAGTAGCTCCACAGAAGTTTCACTGAGACATCTCTGGAGGATACAAGGGACTTCATTATGGACATAAACAAACAGCTCTGTGTGAGCCCCCCTCAATCTAACCTAACGGGGAATGAAAAGCAGATGTCAACTCCAACTCTATCTGTTGTATCTACCTCTTCTCATATGAATAAAACAATTAAAAGTGAATAGCTGTATCTTGCTAACCTGGGGATGTATCAGGAAGGTGCCAGCGTTAAATTTAGACACTGTAAAGAAAAAATGCATGCATGCACACTTACCTGAGGTCTCTCCCCCTTCACCGGACCCATCCATGCTTGGCTGGCAGGACCGGCTAGACTGTGGACAAGTCTGGAAGAGGTCTTGGCTCATGGCATGGCTGGAGCTACCCATCACATCTTCCCCACTCTGCTTCTCCTCACTGTTCATGGCAGGGGTCTGTCTCCTCCAAGGTATCTATGGTGGTCTGCAGGATGGTGATGGGGTCTCCATCAAGTATGGCATGCAGCTTGTTGTGAAAGGGGCAGGTCGTGAAAGGGGCAGGTCAGCAGCTCAGCAACAGATTAACTGTTAGACTCCTTGGCCTTGTGTATGGCAGGCACAATTCCCTCATTTTCACATGGCACTGCTGCTGATCCCCGTTGTACTCCTTTGCCTGCATCTCCCAGGCAGTCTTTTCACAGATATCCATGTTTCTATGGCTGGTCCACAGCTGTGCTCACACAAACTGTTCATAACTAGCCCAGGAGACCCAATTCCTACTGCCTATCCAAGCAGAAGCATGTCTAGTGTGTAGAGACAGCATAGTTGGTTGGTCAGTTGTACACAACAAGGAAGAACTGGTAGGTGTGCTCGCAAAGCTGGGCAATCAGGAAAAGGCATTTCAAAAATATGTGGGTTGTTTTCACAGGGAGGAAGGGCAAAGGGGCTTTCCAGTCTGTGATCCATGGGCAGTGATGTTTACAATAATTACCAGAGCAACCACGGTCATGGGGCATTGTGGGACATTTGCTGGAGGACTATTGGGTCAACAAAGGTCACACAGTTGCACACTCACACTGCATTGATCTCAGTAGGTCAACCATGGCTCAACACCATTTGGGGAGGTGGTTTTACTGCATCGCCATAACAGGGCTCTAAAATCAGCTGGAGACAACTTTGAGTGTAGACACATGCACAAACAGGTCAACGTAACATGTTGACCAGACATTAGTGTTAGCCACCTGCAGTTTATAGATAGCAAAGATCTCCTGCTCCTTTCACAAGTCTGCTTCAAAGTTAAGAACAGCAAGGCAGATGAGTAAGCACAAAACAAAGAAAACACCAAAATCTGATCAGATAAGAGCACAGTCTCAGCAAGGGGCCATGGTAACAGAACACCATTCCAATTGGCCACCACTAGAACCTAATCAATGGAATTTTATCCCCAAATAGAGTAGGACGTAAAAGGTCCCTTATATTAAGCAATGCAAATTTGAATGCATAGAATATCAGAGTTGGAAGGGACCTCAGGAGGCCATCTAGTCCAATCCCCTGCTCAAAGCAGGACCAATCCCCAATTTTTGCCCCAGATCCCTAAATGGCCCCCTCAAGGATTGAACTCACAACTCTGGGTTTAGCAGGCCAATGCTCAAACTCAGCAAGTTACATTCAGAACTCTCGCTCTATCAATACCTTATAGTTTCTAAAGGAATAGTTTCTTCTGCTCAGAGACAGAGGCAGTATACTTCAGCTGAGTGAACTGAAACAGATTTACCCTGAACACTTCACAAAAGATTTTTTTCCTGTGCACAGATGTGTTTACTCACACTATGCCTCATTTATGCTGGAGGTATAGCAACAGAGCTTGGTCTCCTTCCTTCACAGTTTTTCAGGCACTTAGTGAAATGGTTTTTGCTTTTGTTATTTTCTCTTCGGTTGTTTCCAAGCAAGGCTATAATTAGGATCCAAAAGGGACCTATGTACTCTTCTGATAAAGAGCAGCCTGCTAAATAATATCATGTGTACACACAAACACACAAGCATACGTATTATTAGAGGAATGAAAGAAGATGTTTGAGGCTAAAATATTTCAAAGGCTTTAGCTGGCTACTTCTTTTCTGTAGCAGATTCCAAATGGCTGCATTAAGCAAGCCTGGCCACAGCTAGCTCATGCACTCAGACTGTGATTCTGCCTCTCCTCTATGCACTCATCACATTATATTTAAATGCTTACAGAAGCAACTGTACGGCAACGAGGTTTGGGTGCACTATGTGGTTTTCGTTATACAACCCCTTCAGCTTCACTCCCCCACCCCAAGACAAATTGCATTAAAAGGACATCAGGTTTGAAATAATTTTTCAAAAACAAATTGCTTACCTTCATTACAAGTAATACTCACACGGATAAAGACTCTTTAAAAGCAAAAACAAAAAACAAAAATAAAACCAAAGTTCTGGGTTTATACTACCAAACAAAGTCTCTTTAAAATGGGAATTGAGCACAACTCTATTTCTTAATAAGTCACACAGACTAGATCCCACAATCCCTTGTTCACACAAGTACTCCTACTGACTTCAATTAGGGAATAGGGTTTGCAGGATCAGGCCTTAAATCAATTACTAACATCTCAAAATTGCTGTCCACTCAAAAAACATAATATATTTCAGCAGATAACTAAATACTGATGCAGCTCTGAACTGATTCCAAGATCTCTTTCCTTGTAAAGAGTAGTTTTGTTTTTTGACCTTCAGTCACCAGCTGGTAAAGAGCGCTTGGTGGGGAAAGAAAAAAAACCTCAGAATTCCAAAGAGTCTAGTTACAAGTTTTGTCAACAAGCTTTCTGTAAGCTAGTCACTTTTTAATACTATTACAAGGAATATCAGTGACCTTAGAATATACAAGACCTAATTGCCAAGATAAGGATATTCAGTGTAGAACAAAAAGAAACTGAAGGTTCTCCTCCTTTCCATTGTTTGACATTGTAAAAAGGGGACAGTGGAGTATAAAATATTTTAGTTCTCCCTTGTGCCAGGTTGTAACATGACATGTTTCCAAGGCAGTGATGCCTGGATCACAGTCTTTCAAATAATTTAAAATGTTGTTCAAAGACATCAGGTCTTTATTTTTTGGGGGGGTGTGGGAGGGAGGGATGGGAGAGAGAAGGAGGAGAGAGGCAGAATGGTCACGAATTAATTACATCAAAACAAAACATTAGTAGCTAATTCATTCTTTACAACCATCAGGGAGCAGGCAAAGGAGGAGAGAAGAGTTAGAGCCTCAAGAATCCCCATCTCTTCATTATTATTGCTACAACACCATAGTGCACATAGAACTTTAGAAACACAAAAACTACCAAACTAGATCAAACCTATGGTCAATCTAGTCCAATGTCCTGCCTCCCACAGTGACCAGGACCAGATATTTCACAGAAAAGTGTAAGAAAACACATCATAGGTAGCTGTGGAGTTGCCTACCCTCCATGAAAGTCTCATCATAAGATACTGACAAACTCTGAAACATGAAGTTCTCTCCTCTTTCCAATACTATTTTATTAGCATTAACTATGACTATTCTGGATACTCTTATTGCCCATATAAAAGTCTAGTCCCTCATGGCATGGCAAGTTACGTGAGAAGAGAATGAAAAGTAGGAGTCAGTGGGGACCCCAAGGTTGTGAGATGGGCAAAAGGAAAGTCATCAAAGATTGATAAAAGAAGAAAAGGGAAAAGGTTTAAGGAAAAAGAGGAGTTCAGGTTTTCAAAAGTTTGAAATGAAGTGATGGGACATGCATTCATTCTCAAAGCATTCATATTAAGAGTGACCACCCTACACTGGGCCTGGAAAAGGATCCTACTGGAGACAGTCAACTCCATCTTAAGATGACAAGAAGGACTGCTACATAGCAAGACAACTTCTAACAGCCCAAGAAGAGGACAAAGCACATATCCAATATGGCCATGTAGTAGCATGTTGTCTAGTGGGAAATTTAAAGTGGTTCAACTTTACATATCCATATTAAGGACTCAAAAGGATATACTTCACAAAAATAGATATCTACAACTTATTCTCAAGAGAAAATTCTTTCCCCTTATATTTTCCTTAGATATTCCTCAAATTACTACCACTACTTTGTCTTAATGTTCTGCCACCTTTAATTTCTCTTCCCTTCCAATGTTCAGCACCACGTGTGTTACTGCAGTAGCACAGAAAAAAAACCTCAAGGAAAGGAAAACAATCTGTCCCCAAGAACAATCATCTTAAAAGGTATGTACTACACACAATACAGTCAGAACCCTTATCTCCACTTTGTAAGCCATAAGAGTTTCTGTCTTTTAAAATGTGCTATATGGTGTTTGTACCGTACCCCGTAGCCTAGAGCAGCATTTCTCAAATGTGGCCACCAGGCACTTTTCTTGAGGCCATGGCAGGCCCCAAGCTCCATCTGTGCAGCTTCAGTCTCCATCCCCGGGCTCTGTCTACTGTCCACTGGGCTTCAGGTTCCAGCCCCCACCCAATCACCCCCACACTCCCCACCCCCATCGCCCCTGACCTCCGCTGCCTCCCCCAACCCTCATCCAGGGTTTTATTTGTCCCCAGGCTTGACGGGGCTGAGTAAGTCTGCTGTGAAAAGTGATACTTGTATGTTCATTAATATCACTTTTTAAACAGACTTACTTACTAGCTAGCAATAAATAAATTACAATGATTTGTACCTCTATATGTGCACATTTGTTTGTTTTTCCTAAAGCTAATTAAGTATTTTAGGAAAAAGAGTGAAAGCAGCCACCAGCAAGAGTTGGTGGCCGCACTCTGAGGACACCAAATGATTTGTCCTGAAAACCCATGGCCTACAGATCAGAAAAGTGGAAATTAACTCCTATGAGCCCCTGCAACAGTACTAGCACTAGCACAGCAATGAATCCACTTCTGATGTTTTTCCTCACTTTAGTTGCAAAGGTGACTATAAAGAAAGACTGAAGAAAGTAAAAAGAAGAGGACGACCTGTGGCATCTTAGAGACTAACAAATTTATTTGAGCATAAGCTTTCGTGAGCTACAGCTCACTTCATCCACATCCGATGAAGTGAGCTGTAGCTCACGAAAGCTTATGCTCAAATAAATTTGTTAGTCTCTAAGGTTTCAGAGTAACAGCCGTGTTAGTCTGTATTCGCAAAAAGAAAAGGAGTACTTGTGGCACCTTAAGGTGCCACAAGTACTCCTTTTCTTTTAGTCTCTAAGGTGCCACAAGTTGTCCTCTTCTTTTTGCGGATACAGACTAACACGGCTGCTACTCCGAAACCTGAAGAAAGTAAGGGAAATGAGCTTACTAAAGAAGGAACAAGAAGTAAAACAGATCAGAAAGAAGGAGAAAAAAGTCTGCAGCATATGTGCAATGGCTGCTACAGTACCTAGAAGATAAGCGATCTAAACTTCTGTATGCTACTGAAGTGGTCTAGAAAACTGAGAAAGTATCAAAGAAATCCAGTTTGACACTGAATTAGAAGTCCTCCTTTCCACCAAGAAGAGGGAAAGGTTGGAATGAAAAGAAACCACTCCAAAAAACAATAATTTGATCAGGATGTGGAAGCCAGTTTGCAGGGGACTCCAAATTAGGATGAAAAGAAAATGATTAAATGAAGACAGTCTTCTTTGTTAAATAGCCAATTATACAAAATTAAAATGTTAATGTTAATTAAGTCCTGCTCTTCCCTATGAACCTTTTCAGTTTTTCTACAGCACCCATCGCCACAGAAGCATATGAAAGAGTCACTCCTGTATGAAAGAGTACCATCGCCTGCTTCACCAATTATGGGACCACGTTTTTTGCATCAGGCAGTGAAACAAGGCAGCTTCCATTTTTAATCTTTATGAACAGGGATATGTGGTGGAGTTTTCATTCCTTAATTATATCAACAAATAGCTGACGCAGATGATGCAACACATTTGTAAACTCATTTGATTCAAAGCCATCTTGAGTGAAAAACTGCTGTTCGCTTCCCAGAGATCAGTATTTCCATATGACCAGTCACTGATCTTCTACAATAGTAGAAGTGACAGAACCTTCATAAGCCAGCTTTCCACCAAGCACTTAAATATGATGTAATAAGACAAACCTTCACACTACCACCATTTATGCCATTTAAATCAGTTCTTACTTGTGTCCCATTTGTGGCATGACTTTTTCAAGAGGACTAGTTAACTAAAACAACAGGGAAAGTACTAATTCAGTCTGCGTGTTTTTTCACTGTTTAAACACAATTACAAGCTGTGGAAAAAGTTAGTTTTTCAGGGATTTCACTGCTTTTTTAAAAAAAGCAATTTCCCCAATGTATATTCTTCAGGTTCTGACAAGCAGTAGGGGAGAGAGATTACTTTTTATCTGGCCTCATTTTTAGTTGCCTCATTTTAGTAGTGCATTTCTCACTGGGAGATGGCTCTCGCCTCTTCATTTGAATAGCTCAGCTGTTGGGAGTCCCTTTGATCCCCTGGGAGAACGAATACATGGCAAACACTTTATTAACCCGGAGTCTGCTCCTGAACCAAATAATTATGCTGACCTTCTGCCTGTCTGTGGAGCCATTATACTATTACTGGGAGGGGGTATTTGTGTTCACTCTTGCCTTTGAACCACTATATCCAACTCCTACCCTAATATGGTAACAGATCACTAGGTCGCCACAGCTGAGTTCCAGTATGAACTGAACAGTGACAAGAGTAGGTAAGCAGGACTTGTATAGATAACATATGGTCCAACCTTTTCAGTGCTGTAGGCCAGATGCTAGTTTTGGGGCATCTCCATGTGCCACATTCAGAAATATAATTCTAGATTCTACAATCAGATCATTTTTAGGATGATTTAGCCATTAAGTCATTAATGGGCTTAAGAAGAAATAAAACCAAATTAAATTGAGAATAGCTCACCTCTTAGTAAGATCCCTGAAGAAAAGGTTTACCTTGCACTAGAGTCCAAATGTGCACATCAGTCTTCTTAGAGGCAAGTCAGGGATAGTAGCCAAGGGTGTTGCTCTCCAGTTTGTTGTGATATTTTGACTTCATGTGTTTTATAACTGAGAACTTTCAAAATTGGCAATGAACTCGGCTAAGATACGTAATATAATGTCCACGAAGCTGCAAAAGAACATCAGCCATCTCAGCTCAGATTTCCTTGCATGATGGAAAATAGGTGATAGTCTTCTGAAGGGGCGCATTGAGTCCAGGCTTTCTGCGGAATGCATTGACATGACCCATAAGAGTAGAAATATTCTGATCTCTACCATACAGCTAGAGACTGAGTATACTGAGATAAGCGGTTATATCTGTTAGGAAGGCCAGTGAGCCAAGAAGTGCTTGGTCATCCAACTGCTCTTGAAACTGGGTGGTGTTGCTTATTTTCTCTTCTTTCAGAAATGCAAGACTCTCCTTTCTAAGTGAAGAAAAGCAGAGAAGGCACTCATCCACTCAGCCCGCAAACTTGTAAACAGAGGGGAAAATCCCCATATTCTGCTTTCAGTTCCTCAAGGAAGCAGATACATTTTCAAAGTCTCTGCGCTCTGTTTCCTCCATAGGTGATGCTGACCACTTAGTTTGAAATGTTCTATTCTCTACATCTACTTTTTTTTTTTCTTACTGCAGCCATTGCAATTACTTGCACCCTTGCACTGTGATTATTGTTGCAGCATGTTTAAACGTGCTAAGTTTCAAATCCAGAAAGCACACACCACAACACACAGAGATGCTCACAGCTGAAATTCGAAAGCAGCTACCTCCTGACTCAAGGAGGAGACTCTGGCAGCAGCCTTACAGCCACCACAAAGGAGCGCACGCAACTGAAAATCATTCATGGGGGACAGACAGAATCATCCTGCAGACTGGATCTGGCCCTCGGCGCACCACTTGGACCAAAGTCTCCATGGTCCTAGAAATGCCTTTCATCTCTGGAGCCCTGGGTTTAAATTCTCACTACTTATCACAAGCAAAAAGATTTCTGTAGTCTCATTCATGTTCTTAAGTGACTTCATCTGCCCACTTCAGAAAGCCACCCCACAATTTAAAATTGTTTCTATTGAAATCAAGACGCTGCAGCACCAGGGAGATGCAGAGACAGCTATGTGGAAGAAGCATGCACAAATCCTACCTTCACTATGCTTTATTTCTTTAAAGAAACAAAGTCAGGAGAAGTAAGTTACAGGCTGATGATGTGTGTATTCAATACAGTACTTGTCGTTTTTCATTCTCTCATATAAAGTGTAACACTTTTCTGGACCAACTTCAATCACAACCATCTTCAGAGTAGCTGGTCACTTGAACTTCCATTTTGTTTGTCTGAGACATTTTCTAGCTATTTCTACCTCTGTAACACTCAATATTATATCAATCTGTCTGTACTTAACCAATGGAACTGACTTCAAGACAGAATTGAGAAACTAGATCACAACAAAAGCCATTGGGTAATTCACATCACTATATAAGATTAATGTTGCCCTATTTATGTCATTTTCTTTTTAATGACTTAACAAAAGGTAGAAGTCTCAGTTTACAGATTAGCAACTTCAATATTCAATAGACCAAAAAATCCTTTGTATTAACATCATTCATTAAATGAAACTAGCATGGATGGAACACTATCAGACAGAGAAAATGCAAGCCAAAAACCCCAAAATTAAGATATCAAGGACAACTGGCCTTGTATTTGTGAATGAATGTGTTCCAGGGACTTGGTCACTAGAACGTCTAATGTATTGCAAGTCACAGTATTAATTCCTTGTATTAATATAATGCCTTTCATCTCAATTGATTGTAAACTGTTCTATAGGCTATATATACACACCCAATATGTCATGTATAAATTATACCTTTATGCTCAACTTGCACTTGTCCATTAATCTAGGCCTCCCTCCTTTACAACCACAGCTGCTCTGCTCTTACTCTTGTATAATTGCACTGCCTCTCCCTTTGTTCCCTCTGTCCGTTCTGTATATTTTCCCTCCTACTGCCCAAGACCTTTCCTTACAGACTAGACACGGCTGCAAATCCCTGGTCCCCACCCGCAGCCCTATTAAGCTTCTGTTTCATTTTGTATTAAAATAGTGAACTGGGAAAAGCTTAACGTCCCCAACTCAACTGCATTAAAGAGAAACAGGCCAACAATAAACAGACATTTCTAATCAGCCCACAGGGGGTGTGCTGGGGAAACCTGGGGCAGGGCTTTGAAGTTTTACATCAGCTTTCCCTACTTCTGCATCTGCATGATAGCCCTGGGTTCTCTCAGCACTCCACCCACAATATCACCAGTGTGCATTTTCAGTCTGTATTAAACCCAACTGGGAAAACTAAGCAGCTCACAAGTTTTTTTTTTTTACTACTACACAAAACTGAAGAGCTATGCAGGACACACTAAGGAAACCTGCAATCACAGCTAAGCAGAGAATAATGAAGAAAAGGAGGGAAGACGTTTTAAAAGTAGCAATTTAAACTAAGTTTTCACATATACAAAAACCAAATACACCGGACCCTCGCTAGAACGCAGGATTTGGGATCCATGTGCAGTACCGCGTTAAAATGAATTGCAATTAAACTACTGTAATTAAATTTGGGATCCATGGCCGCGACCGCATTATATGCGAATTTGCACTATATAGACGCGCGTCCTAGCAAGAGTCCAGAGTATTAACACCAAAAAAAAATGTATTTTTAAAAAGTTCTTCTAAGTACAAGTACATCATGTTATAAAATTAGTGACTTTATATATTAGTAAGAGAGACACAATAAATGTTATTTGATCCAAAAATAGGTATTTTTAAAGGATGTACAGATAAGCTACCAGAGAGCACAGAGCTAACTTGAGTAACTGCACCGCCCTAGTTTTGTAACCATAGTCCTCTCCTGTTTGTTCCTCATTTTTTCATCTCTTATATTTAGGCCCCAATCATGCAATATGGTCTACTAATTCGGACCTTTGCACCAACTGAAGCCTCACTGAAGTTAATAGTATTCCATCCAACTGGAAGATGAGGGCTGCGAATACAAGCTCTTGGGGACAGAGAATGTCTCATTCACTTATCAGGCACTTAACACTTTCAGGTGCTATACAAATAAAAGTATATTTTGAATGACATAGCAACATATTTTTATGATAAGAACAGATCACCACCACTTTGGCATCAAAGCCACCATTTGTCCTGTTCAGTTTATGTAATTTAGAAAAAAAACCTCAATATCAAAAACTCAGTTGAGCTTTGCAGATAAATTATGCTTCTGTTAAATCCAGGAGTGCTCTGCATGTCACTGCCTTAATACCAGACAAATGACGTATTATTTTCAATGTGTTGCTGACAACAGAACTAACAAAACAATGTTGCTGAAATCCACATTCATGGAGCACAAGAGAATTAAATACCACACAAATCCTCTTTTCTGCAAGCTCTGTTGATATCATTGTTAAGACTACAACCACAGCGAGAAGCCCCTTCAACTGAATCCACAGAGAGGGCAAAAAGGAGAGAGGGCAAAAAGCAGCTGTGATCTCACCAACTCCTGGTCAGACAGATGGCTTATGCAAAACCAGCTTTCTGTCCTATAATGAAAACATTCTTAAAACCCACCTCCTCTGGATTTCCTCAGTGGCAAATTGAAACAATTTCCTTTTGTAAACTATTACAAGAGCTTAAGTAAATGGTCACAAGTATTTCTGGCCAGTAGCTCAGTATTACAGGATGAAAAACACAGAATAATTCACATAAATTATTGTGTCTGATTGGAAGTGCACCTGGCTTAGGGTGACCAGATAGCAAGCGTGAAAAATCGAGACAGTGAGTGGGGAGTAATCAGCACCTATATAAGACAAAGCCCTGAATATCGGGACATCTGGTCACCCTAACCTGTTTTATAAGGCATTCCTTTGAAAACGTGGGCAAGGCCTTGTAGCCAGCAAGAGGGCATTTATTGGATTAAAAATGCTACCCTCATTCACATTTGCTTATTGTAAATCAAATCTTAAAATATAATGAAAGTACAAGAAAAGTAAATTTTAAATTAAAAAGGATATTCTACTAGCTGTGTAAGCCCTAGACTGTGTAAATAAACAAAAGTTTTACAATCCAAGAAAGATGATCCTTTGAAATTTTGGTTCTAAAGTTTTAATTAATGCAGCTTTATTTTCTTACTTTAAGAGATCCCTTAGGACTTGCAATACAAACACTGCATGAGTACTAAAGAGCCAAAAGAAGGAGTGGGTCCATTTTCATTACTGCTAAGTAGGATGCAGAAAGCAAAACATTAAAAAGCATATTTTAAACTTATTTTACTAAGATAACTTTAGAATATTAAAAATAATACAACTAAGGAAGTAGATTTCTTAAAAATGACTTTACCCGTCAGTATCCTGTTAACCCTGAACAGGAACTATGAAAAAAACGAAAAGGAGTACTTGTGGCACCTTAGAGACTAAACAATTTATTTGAAAAAAACATGGCTTTTGTGTAGAAAAATAACATTGTATGCACATTTTTAAACTTTTATATTGAATGTAATAAGGCACTTTGTTTTGACCTGCTAATTGTTCTTACTATCAGTACATAAACACAGTTGGATTTTATCATTCTAAACGTTCCTTTACCTGGTATCTCACCACTCCCAGATGTGCCCGTTTTATAAAATATGTTCAAGAGTTCATATTTTTAAATCACTATCCAACTGCTAACTCTTAATTACACAGTTCCAGGCACTCTGCAGTTTGACCATTGACACAGCTCTCAAAATATTCAAGTCAAGAGTGCTGACTATTGCTCCAGTGTGGAATTTTCTTCCTCTTTCTACACACCTTCACACACTCCCCAAAAAAGAAAAAGTGATAAGAGAATATGGGGTGCAATTTAAAATACACCTAGACCTCGTTGTTGATGACAGATTTTAAAAAGCATCCTGCAAAACCAGACAGACAAGTCCAAAAGAGTGGAGCTAACAACACACACAGGTTCCAAAAATAAACAAATAAATAAAAAGAAAAGGAGTACTTGTGGCACCTTAGAGACTAACCAATTTATTTGAGCTGTAGCTACGAAAGCTTATGCTCAAATAAATTGGTTAGTCTCTAAGATGCCACAAGTACTCCTTTTCTTTTTGCGAATACAGACTAACACGGCTGCTACTCTGAAACCAAATAAATAAATAGACAGTCTCTATCACCTGATCTGAAACTGACTGGCTACATTTATTCAGCAGACCACAGATGAAGTCAGAGTCCCAACTGGAGATTTTACAAACAAAAAAACAACCCCCCACCACCACAGACACAAAGGTAGAACCCGATCTAAAGCTCATTGAAGTTGTCAATTAAAAGATTTCCATTAACTTCAGTAGGTTTGGGATCAGTTCTTTAATTCCTTGGGGCCCAAATCTGCTCAGGCCTGAGTGCCCAATTCCCACTTGCTTCAATGAGGTTTTAGGGCACTCTGAAGTTCACAGAAGGGACTTGGCACTACCTCAGAATTGGGACCTTCAATTACAAGCTCTTTAGGACATGGAACATACATTACCCTAACAGATGCCATGTAAATCCACAGCTATAAGTGGCTAATAATTCATAATTCATTCCAGATGAAATGCAGGAGCAATTCAATATCTAACAAACAGGGACAGAGTTGGTCTCTTTTATAACCTTTGTTAGCCTATGATTTACAAATACTTGAAAATCATCTCCCTCAGAACTAAGATTTGTGTGCCATGTTTATTATTCACCTCCACTGTGGTTGCAATTCCCACATTGACAAGCAAACATTTCAGGGTTAAGCTGCTTAAACAATTCACGGCTAGTGTGTGAAAGTGACAAGAAGCAACATTGTAGCACACCCCTTTGCAACTTATGAAGTCTTAATGAAAATGCCTATAACTTCAACTATTAGTGCTAATTTATTCTGCAACTCCTGTTCCTCACATATAATGAGCACTCAAAAGCAACAAACGTCCTTAATTTTGCTGGAAGTTTATAATGGATTAGTGTTTTGCACTCCATTTTATTTGCATAATTTACACGGAGTGCTTCAATTGTCTCAATATAAATCCATGGTATGCCCACCTCTTGAATACTGTGTGCAGATGTGGTCCCCCCCATCTGAAAAAAGATGTATTGGAATTGGAAAAGGTTCAGAAAAGGGCAACAAAAATTATTAGGGGTATGGAACCGCTTCTGTATGAGGACAGATTAGTACAATTGGGACTTTTCATCTTTGAAAAAAGAGACGGCTAAGGGGAGATATGATTGAGGTCTATAAAAATCATGACTAGTGTAGAGAAAGTAGATAAATAAGTGTTGTTTACTATTTCTCATAACACAAGAATGAGGGGTCACCAAATGAAATGAATAGGCAGCAGGTTTAAAATAAATAAAAGGAAGTATTTCTTCACACAATGCACGGTCAACCTGTGGCACTCCTTGCCAGAGGATGTTGTGAAGGCCAAGACCATAACACGGTTCAAAAAAGAACTAGATAAATTGATGGAGGATAGGTCCATCAATGGCTATTAGCCAGGATGGGCAAGAATGGTATCCCTATCCCCTGTTTGCCAGAAGCTGCGAATGACTGACGAGGGATGGATCACTTGATGATTACCTGTTCTGTTCATTCCTTCTGGGGCACCTGGCACTGGCCACTGTCAGAAGACAGGATACTGGGCTAGTAGATGGACCTTTGGTCTGACCCAGTAGGGCCATTCTTATGTTCAATTAATACTTTGATGACATGAAGTATCAATTGGTCAGAGAGTTACAATCCAAATCAAAAGGTTGTACCATATTACATGCACACAGGAGTTTGTTATACATAACATTAGACTCACCCATTATACTATAGAACCATTTCACCTTCACAGCCTGTATACTATAGTAAATTACACTAATTAAGCTTTGCCTCTCCTCCAAACCCTGCACAGCTCCAAAATTAAGACATTCCAAATATGAAGTATTCCCAATCAGAAATGATAAGATTTGAATCTCAGTTATAGGATTAAGCCAATTAGCATACTTCGTAAACTTAAAAACAGTCATCAGAATAGCAGTAAAAAGCCCTCCTCTCTCTCTCACCTTCCTCTCTAAACCTACTTCGGGCGATAGTGGGGGGTGTTTGTTAAACCCACAGTAATTACATCAACTGGAATTTAATTATCACAACCACCATCATTTGGGATAAGGAAGGATACTAACCTTACCTAGGGTTTTCTACATGAGAAAGTGGCACCAATTTCAGCAAAGGTGGGATTTTAAACAATTTAGTTACAAGGTGCAAACCTTGTATGGACACTTATTTCAGTTTAATATAAAACAGATTCCTAACAGACTTCAACTAAATGAAAATAAGCCTGGTCTAAACTGAAATAAGTGTGTCAGTGCACAGCCTTTTTCAATTAACTAAAATTGGTTTAAAATTAAACTATTAGTTAAGCCACTGTATTCAGACACAATTCCTTAGTTAGGAAAGCACTTTAAATTAAAAACAGCTTCAGAAACAGCACAGAGGTGCCCAGCTTAAAGATAAGCCATTGAAAACTATGATTTTAGTACCCAGGTGAGGCCTGTACTTTACAAGGAGATCCAACTTTAAAATGTTATTCAAAATCTGACAAATTCAACTGCCCTTTTTTTTTTTTTTTAAATATTATCATTGTTAAAATGTGTTCTTGTCTGTACTGTCAGATAAGAGATCTGGTATGTACAGATCTGTATAAAATTACAGTTGGTTACACAGATCTAATGAGTATGAATCAACAGCTCTAAATATTAACAGCTTTGACTAGTGAGCATTTCCATCATGGTAATGCAGCTATTAAAATCAAATATCACATGCATCTCTCTCTCATGTAATCTTTGAGTAATGGTCTCAAGTTGCAGTGGGGGAGGTTTAGGTTGGATATTAGGAAAAACTTTTTCATTAGGAGCGTGGTGAAGCACTGGAATGCGTTACCTAGGGAGGTGGTGGAATCTCCTTCCTTAGAGGTTTTTAAGGTCAGGCTTGACAAAGCCCTGGCTGGGATGATTTAGTTGAGGATTGGTCCTGCTTTGAGCAGGGGGTTGGACTAGATGACCTCATGAGGTCCCTTCCAACCCTGATATTCTATGATTTTCACTGTTTAATTTATGATCACTCCAAATGTGCAAAGCAAGTTCACTTTTTGACAAGAATATGCAAAAGTTAAGGGAAAGATTCAAAGTCTCCTGGTTGGAGCAGCAGGGATAAACTCTAAAAAGAGCAACTGAAATTAAAGGAAGTATGCCTATACCATATTAGCACCTAGAAGCCAAATTCAAATGTTTGAACAGCTTTTTGTACGCCAAAAAAAGCTCTGCTCTTCCACCCTTCCTGGAATTAGTTAACTGTTATTTAATGGGAGAATCTGTCACCTTCCGTTCTTCATCCATGATACCCAGTCACTTTTCAGCCTCTCCTGTTGGGAAAGTCTCGTGCAAAGATGAGACTTGCAGCTTGCTCACAAAACAGACCCAGTCACACCCTGATCACTGATGGCACAAATTCCACAGTCAAAGGGCTTCCAAAGACAACGGTTGGTCCCCATCTCTTGTAAGTTTCATCATGGGCTCCAGCAACTGTAGCATTCCCATAAACTCAACTGTCTTGGTGGATTGTGAATGCAGTGAGTCCTTAAGATCACTTAATGGCCTGAGGATTAGTTAAGGTAAGAATCAGGACATACAAGTGGACCCAGAGTTGAATGGAGAGAGGTAGTGGAGTGCCCTAGCTCTGGCAATGTGGGGAATTTTGTATCACCTAGAGCTTCGAAGTGACCCTCACTCTACATAAGGACGGCAACATGTTGAAGATGTCCAAAATGGAGGTTGGAAGAAGAATAGTTTCATATGGTTACATCCTCACCAAAGACGACTGCCTAGCCCAGAGGTTCTCAAACTGTGGTTCGCAGACCACCAATGGTCTGCGAGCTCCATTCAGGTGGTCCACAGATAGTTCCCTCTAAGGTGCACGCCTGGGCGGCCGCACACAAAAGAGAATGAAGGGCCACCCACCTAATTAGTGGAGCCACACAGGTGGGCTCTACTAATTAGGTGACTGGACCCTGGAGAAGATGCACATGTAAGGTGAGGTGGTGGCCTGGGGGGTAATAGGAGGTAGGTGGGAGGGGACAGTGAAGTGAGAACAGGGGATGGGGGGAATTTGGGACGTGCAGGGCTGTGGTGACCAGAGAAAGAGGCGACTTTCCCCAGCTCCAGGGCTGTGGCTGCAGGGGAGAGATGGCCGTCCTCCCATGCCTCAGCTCTGTGGCTGCTGTGGTGGGGGAGAGACCCCTCCTCTTTCCCAGCCGCCGTTTGGGGGCTGCCATGGCAGGAGAGAAAGGGAGAGACCCCCTCCTTCCCAGCCCCAGCTCAGGGGCTGCTGCAGCGGGGGAGAGAGAGCTCATCCATCACATTAGAAAGGTAAGACTAGTGATATTAAAATATGAGTTGTGTGCTTTTATTTGTAGAACAAAAAACATTATTATGGGTTTTTTTATATAGTGCTTTTATCCAAAGCGCTTTACAACAGTTACACTAATGGTACAAATAACATTTGGAAAGATCATTAAGTGGTCCACCGAGCAATTTTCAAGTGGTCCACGAAAAAAAAGTTTGAGAACCACTGGCCTACCAAAGGACTATGCTCAAAGATGTGGAAGAAGCCATTCCTCAGCTTGCTTGACCAGGAGCAGTGATGAATCCAATAGGACCCTAAAACTGCATTATCTGATTAACAGAGGGCTGATTCAGGTGTTCCAGATAATTTTTAAGTGACTAGCAGGAAGGAAGAAACAACTGTATTGTTGGGCTACACTTAACCCCTGGATGAAAAGCAGAGGGCTTTATTATTTAAGCATAGGAACCATGATAAGACAAATCCTGCAGGTCATCAGAATTGCTTCAGGCACGGGGAGTTTTGCATGAGTAAAAACTGCAAAATTTAGCATTCAACCATATGCTGTTAGCATACTGGTAGCATTGGAGACCATATGTCCTGCATAAATATTGGGGAAGAAAGTTTTCAACTAACCAAAAACTGTTGCCCAATCAGAAAAGTTGTCCTGTAGTTTGAAAATCTCACTGCGAAACAAGATGTATAAGTGCTTTCCTTTATTATTTTTTGGGGGATTTTTGGGTTGGTTTTTTTTTTAAAAGGAAAACCTCAAAATATTGTCCTATGAAGTGTTTTCACTTAAATGGATTATGGAGCTACCCAATGAAAAGAACTTAGACCCTTAAGGTAAGCAAAACTTTTTTTTAAAATATTGTGTTTTAGAGAAGTACTAGTTGCAATTTACATCTACGTACTTACCATCTCAAGTTTGGGACTGTAAAAACATTAATTATTTATAGCACAAAAACATGGCCCTTTTTCCAATTTTGTTCCTAGCTTCAATTTCCTCTAAGTTCATATAAAGGCCACAGCATACATAAAAGATAGAAACCTAGAAGAAAAATCTACCCTAAAACACAGTAGTACCATATTTATATTCAAGCATTACCAGTTTCTTTTTTAAACTATTTAAACAAAGCCTTTGCAGAGATAATTTTCTATGATGAACTAAAACCAAGCACAGAATATACTTGTTGCAAAGATAAAATTAATTTACAGTGAAGATCCATTTACTTTGCAACCCACAAATCTGTTTCAATATTACTCCTCACTACCTGTTTTTGCCAAAGTTAAAAGTTTCAGAAGGTTAAACCAGAGGCAGGAGGGTTTTCAATTGTGTTTTTTTCAGTAAGTAAAAGTTATACAACTCAAACATCAAATCAAATTAATGAAATCTAGCTTCAATCTTCTAAACTTACCTTTTTTACAATGACTCAAAACAAGAGACTACCCACACAGAAGAGGCACAGACCTTTAAATTTCTTCACAATTCAGTTCCCTCTTTAATTTTTAAAAGATACAGTAAAATGCAAGCTCTTCCATGTTTTTCAACTATATACAAGAACAGGATGTAAATGCAGCCTTGACCTACAACATTAACAATCCACACCCATTTCTGGTGAAGCAGCAAGAACAGTTAGCCACAGGCCCCTCCCCTCGGAAGCAGCTCAGCAATCAAATACTTCTGAAGCTGACTATTCAACAGGTCACCCTCTGAACCTCAGGAAGTTATGTTGCATCTGATTATATTTGCATGAAAGCTGCTAATTTACGGAACACTTGCACTACTAGAGTGCTAAGAAAAATCAACTGCTTTTATCAGTTTTCTATACCTGATTTCAGTTTGTGCTCTACCCAGAAGACAAAGATTAATTTAGAATGAAATTGATCTAGAATTGAATTTCTGTAAGCATGTCTTTAGATGTAGAGATGCAGGTTTTGTTTGGGCCAGACAGATTTAGAAAAAGGTTTTAATTCCAGTCACACACATTAGTGAGATAGCACTCATATTAATGAATAAATCAAAGGCAGCTGATGAGTAATTTTATGACGACCAAATCCATCCCTCACCCACCAAACTAATGTTATGGTCAAAAATATTCTTGCCAAAAAACAGTACAGCTGTAGATTTTATAGAAGTAAAATTTGTCATGCAATACAACAGTGAAATAAATACTAAGAATTTCACTGCTTTGCTGAAGACACCACTAGAGTTCGTTATGCAGTCACACTCGGTCAGCTGAGTGCTTCAAGAGCCACAACACATACAACAGCAGTCAAGTCAAGATTTCCAAATCATTACTGCTAACAATTAAGGTAAGACTTTGCTCTTTAAATGTAATACGGTAAATCCTCACAAACAAGAACACAGTCATTTAGCTAGCATCATCAAAAGAGATTAAAGGAGAATGTATGGTCAATATAAAGGAAACTGCATAGCAGTAGTGGAATATATGCAGTTTTATTTCAGTTAGTTTTGTTGGTTTACTGATTTTTACTCTAACTCTATCCCATATTCCTACTCGCTCTCTGAAACTCTGTATGTATGACACACAGCACTTTGTAAACAGAGATAAACCAATTATTGTTTACTATTTGTTTCATCATAGTATCTTGGAGAGACAAACATTTTCTGCTCCTCTGTCCAAAAACTGAAAGGGCACGTGAAGGATACTTATTCAGGTCATCCCAGACTTTTCATGAAAACACAAGGAAAAAAAATCATATTAAACCTGGGGAGGGATGGGGAGGGGAAATATAGGAGAAGGTGGATAAATAGCAAACTTCCATCAAATTAGAAATAGACAGCCAACACAAAAGGATAAAACCAACCGATACACTGAAGTGTTGTCCTCGGGTTATTGTACCCACCTCATATACAAACCTACACTGCTGTTGAAACCTACTGTGTCAACTCAAGGTAAGGAGACTGATCTTTAAAATCAACCAAAAAAAACCCCCCAACAGTTACCTTTTCTGTAACTGGTGTTCTTTGAGAAGTGTTGCTCATGTCTATTCCACAATAGGTGTGCATGCTCTTTCCCCTAGCAGTACCCGTAGAGGGGAGCGGCCCCCGCAACGCCTGGAATGGCACCTGCCTGGTGCGGTATAAGGGGAGCTGTGCACTCTCCCCACTCTCAGTTCCTTCTTGCCAGACAACTCCGACAGAGGGGAAGGAGGGTGGGATGCGGAACAGACACGAGCAACAGATCTCAAAGAACACCAGTTTCGGAAAAAGATAACTGTCTTTTCTTCTTCGAGTGATTGCTCATGTGTATTCCACAATAGGTGATTCCAAGCTATATCTGTTGGAGGTGGGTAGGAGTTCACAAGTTCCCAGGACAGAGGACGGCCCTGCTGAACCTGGCGTCATCCCTGGTTTGGGAGACGATCGCAACGTGTGAACCGAAGACCACATGATGGCCCTACAGATGTCCTGAATGGGGACGTGGGCCACGAAGGCAGGCAACGAGGCCTGGGCCCGAGTCGAGTGTGCCCTCACAATGGGCGGCGGGGGAACAAAGCCCTGGCTGGGATGATTTAGTTGGGATTGGTCCTGCTCTGGGCAGGGGGCTGGACTAGATGGCCTCCAGAGGTCCCTTCCAACTCTGTTATTCTACGATTCTAACACCTGCCAGCTCACAAACAGGTACGGCTGCACAAAGTGATCCAATTGGAAAGCCACTGAGTGGAAATCAGCTGGCCCCTCACGCGCTTGGCCAAGACGACGAGCAGTTGCGAGGACTTTCTGAATGGCTTGGTCCACTCGAGGAAGAAAGCCAGAGCCCGTCGCACATAGAGCGTGTGGAGACGGCACCCCTCACTTGACACGTGGGGCTTGGGGCAGAGGACCGGTAGAAAAATGTCCTGACCCATGTGATGAGCGGAGACCACCTTCGGGAGGAATGTGGGGTGTGGGCGGAGCTGGACCGTATCTTTATGAAAAACCGTGTATGGCGGCTCGGAGGTCAGGGCCCTGAGCTTTGAGACTCTCCTGGCCGACATGATTGCAACCAGGAAAGTCACCTTCCACGAGAGGTGAGACCAGGAGCACGTGGCCAGTGGTTCAAAAGGGGGCCCTGTAAGACGAGCCAACACCAGGTTCAGGTCCCACTGTGGGACCAGGGCTCTAGAATGTGGGAAAAGATGGTCCAACCCCTTGAGGAACCGGCCAGTCATAGCATGGGAAAATACGATGTGCCCCTGCACTGGCTGATAGAAGGCCGACATGGCTGCCAGTTGCACCTTGACTGATGAAGGCGCCAGACCCTGGGCTCTCAGGTGGAGGCGGTAGTCAAGAATAAGCTGGATGGGGGCAGTCACGGGAAAGACACCGTGGTCTGCCGCCCATCTAGAAAAATGGGACCACTTCGCCAAATAAGCACGGCGAGTGGAGGGCTGTCTACTTTCAAGGAGGACATGCTGAACCTGTTCTGAGCACGTCCTCTCCTTTCTGCCTAACCACTGCGCAGCCACGCCGTGAGGTAAGAGCCGCTAGGTTGGGATGGAGGAGGCAGCCCTGGTCCTGAGAGAGCAGGTCCGGGGTGGAGCGGCAACGGCCATGGCAGAGCTACCGCCAGGCCTGTGAGGGTCCTGTACCAATGTTGCCTGGGCCATGCCGGGGTAATCAGGATGACTCGGGCCTTGTCCGTCTTTATCTTCTCCAGGACCCTGCTGATTAGAGGGAGTGGGGGGGGAAGGCGTGGAGAAGCTGGCCTGACCAGGACAGGATAAAGGCATCGGAGATAGCACCCCTCCCCAGGCCCCCCTTGGAGCAGAACCGGGGACATCGCCGGTTCTGCCGAGTCACCAATAAGTCCACCTGGGGAGTTCCCCACCTTCGGAAGAGCCGGTGGGCCACTTCCGGGTGGAGGGACCACTCGTGTTGCAAGGCAAAGTCCCTGTTCAAGCAATCCACTCTCTCGTTCTGGGAGCCTGGTAGGTAGAAGGCCTTCAGGTGGATGTCGTGGGCTATACAGAAGTCCCACAGCCTGAGGGCTTCGTGGCAGAGGGCAGAGGATTGGGCCCCGCCTTCCCTGTTGATATAGAACATCAAGGCCATGTTGTCCATGAGGACCTTGACTACTTTGCCCTCAAGGTGCGAGCGGAAGGCCATACACACCAGCTGCACCGTCCTGAGTTCCTTGATGTTTATATGCAGGGTCAGGTCTTGGGCCGACCACAGGCCTTGGGTCTGAAAGTTCCCCACATGGGCCTCCCAACCCAGGTCCGACACGTCGGACACCAGTTCCAACGACAGGGCCCTGTCCCTGAACAGGACCTCTTGGAGCATGTTGTTTGGGGCGGACCACCACTGTAGGGAGGTGATCACAGAGTCCGGCACAGGACCTTGTCCATCCTGTCTGTGGCCTGGGAGAACTTCGAGGCCAACCAGAGTTGGAGTGGCCTCACCCTGAGTCTGGCGTGACGGACTCCATACGTGCACACCGACATGTGACCCAAGAGCTGCAGGCAAACCCTGGCTGTTGCCACTGGGAACTTTGAGACCGAGTCGATGAGACCTTTCAGGCTCTTGAATCCGTCTGGTGGGAGAGTGGCTGTGGCCGACACTGCGTCCAGGAGCGCCCTGATAAACTCTATGCTTTGGACCGGGACTAACGTGGATTTGGTGCTGTTTACCAACAGGCCCAAGACGGTGCATGTGGACAGTAGGAGCGCCATGTGGTCCCTCACCTGGGCCCCCCGCCATCTGCGGTAGGCCGCTACCACCGTCATGCATTTCGTAAACACCCTGGGGGCAGTGGACAGACCAAACAGGAGGACCGTGAATTTGTAGTGCTTCTGTCCCACCACGAAACGGAGGAAGCTCCTGTGCCCCTTGAATATGTGGATGTGGAAGTACAAATCCTGCAGATCGAGGGCAGCATACCAGTCCCCAGTATCCAGGGACGGGATGATAGAGGCCAGGGAAACCATGCGGAACTGGAGTTTCACCATGTACTGGTTCAGACCTCGCAGGTCCAGGATGGGTCTGAGCCCCCCTTTGGCTTTGGGATAAGGAAGTATCGGGAGTAATACTCCTTGCCCATGAACTCCTTGGGCACCACCTCTACCGCTTCTAGTCCTCATAGCCTCCCCACCTCCTGCTCGAGCACAGCCTCGTGCAAGGGGTCCCTTGCATCCCAATAGGGATGGGGGTGGGGGAGGTGGTTGGGGTGAGGAGGAAGTAAACTGGAGGGCGTAACCCTGGGAGATGGTGTTGAGGACCCATCGGTCCGAGGTTATCTGTGACCGTTCCGCGAGGAAAGCATACAACCGGTTGGAGAAGGGGAGCTTTACTGAGGGTGGATCCCTGATGAGGACTGGCGGGTTGCCCCCAAGTGGCCCGTCAAAAGCGCCTTTCCCCCACCTGCTTGCCCTTAGAGGAGCCAGGCTTAGGGGCTGGCCGAGACTGCCTCTGAGGGCGTCTCTTATAGTCCCGCTGTTTCTTGTGGGCGGCCTCATACTTCGGGAGGGCGGCCTGGGCGGGAGTCTGCTGTGGCTTGAACTTAGGTCTTGCTGGAGCCAGTATATATAGGCCCAGAGTCTGGAGGGTCATGCCAGAGAGTCTTTCATGCCATGCAGCCTTGTATCTGTCTCCTCCGCAAACAGGGCTTTCCCGTCAAATGGGAGATCCTGCATGGAGGACTGCGCCTCACTGGAAAGCCCAGAGAGCAGGAGCCATGACGCCCGTATCATGGACATCGCAGAGGCCATGGATCGTGCGGCCATATCCGCAGCATCTGATGCTGCCTGCAGCGACGCCCTAGTGGCCGCTGCCCCCTCCTCCGCTAGCACCTTGAACTCCTTTCTATCGTGCTCCTAGAGGGAGTCCTCAAACTTGGGCATGGAGCCCCACAGCACAGATTGAATTCGTACCGGCCCAGGAGAGCCTGATGATTTGCCACTCGCAACTGGAAGCTCGAAGACTAATAAATTTTCCTTCCGAAAGAGTCCAGTCTCCGAGAGTCTTTATTGTTTGGGGTCGGGGCTGGTTGACCCTGGCATTCCCTGTGGTTGACCGACTCGACCACCAGGGAGATGGGGGCCAGGTGGGTATACAAGTACTCATGCCCCTTGGTGGGTACAAAGTACTTGCATTCCGCCTTCTTAGAGATAGGGGCCAACGAGGCCGGTATCTGCCACAGGGCATTTGAAATTTTAGTCACCCCTTCATGGAGAGGCAAGGCCATCCTACCCGGTGCTGACTAGGACAGCACATTGAACAGGGAGTCTGAGGGGTCCTCCTTCTCCTCTGCCTGGAGGTGGAGGCTTGCTGCCACGCTCTTTAAGAGTTCTTGATGGGCCCTGAAGTCCTCCTGAGGGGCGGAGCCGCAATCGCCTCCTCCAGGCGGGGCAAGGAGGCTGGTGCGGTGCTCTGGGTATCGGCCAGCACTGGAGAGTCCACCACCTGGGACTCCGGGAACGGTGCTGAGGGTGGACGTCCCACCGACTCCTTCCTTGGGGGTCTGGAGAGGGAGGCCAATGGTGCTTCCGAAGCTCCGGCCACGGAGCAGGCCCCACCAGGGGCTGCGCCGAAGGCCACAGTGCCCACTGGTACCATTGGGCCAGCCACAACACTCAGTGCTGCTGCACCTGCTGCAGCACTGGCGGGCCAGCTGTTCGGTTTTGCTGGCCTGGCCCATCGAAGGACAGCTACGAATGGAGGCCGGGCTGGTGTACAATCTGCTGCTGCCTCTGGACCAGGAGGAGTGGCGGTGCCGGGGTCGACGTCGGCCACAAAACTACGATCTTGACATGGAGAACCGGTACCAACGGTACAGGCTGCTCCACCAACGGCCTCAACGGACGGACCCGTGATGGCGAGATGATGGCAATCGATGCCTGGGGCCGCAATGTCTTGGCAGAGACTTGGAGCGGGAGTCCGAGCAGGAACGGCATCAACGACCATGCCGTGACTGGCTGCGGTACCCCCTCCGAGACGAGGACCGTTGGCAGCGCCTGCCGCGGTCCCATTGATAATCGCTCCTTGAGGACTAGCAGTGCAGAGAGTCCTGGCCGGACAGAACCCAGCCAGACAGTCTGGTCGGCGTCGAGGGCGATCCACCTGGACTCTGCCCCGAGCGGTCGCTGGGTGGTGAATGGTGTCGGGAGCGTTCCCTCAACTGATACCGAGCTGGAGGCGACTGCGGAGATCCCAGCAGCGGTTTGCCTCTGGAGTGTGGAGCCAACATTGGCAGCACTCCTGGCACCGGCATGGACATAACGTCCCAGGCCGCCTCAAGGGCTTCAGGCGTGGAAGGCATCTGGACATCCGAAGAGGCCGGGCTACTCCACTCAACGTGAGTCGCAGGCCTGGGGCCCGGTGGGGAGAGAGGACTGCCCGACATGGGTCTAGCCTCTGTCCCAGATTTTCATCGGTGCCGCTGCGAAGGGGGAGTCTTCCTGGCCCTCTTGGCATGCCCCGTGAACGGGGAGCGGTGCTGACTGGTCGATGGCACCGGAGGGTCGCCGCGTACCGATGCCGCAGAGCTGGGTACCGGTTTGGAGCGGCGTGCTGGAGTCGGGGTCAGCGCCGACTCCATCAGGATGGCTCGGAGCCTAACGTCCCTTTCTCTTTTGGTCCAAGGTTTAAACGACTTGCAAATCTTGCAACTTTCGCTGACATGGGTTTCTCCCAAACAGTGCAAACAGTCTGCGTGCGGGTCACTTCTTGGCATAGAACACCTACAAGAGCTTCACAACTTAAACCCCGGAGTGCGGGGCATGCCCCAGCCCGGGCTTGCTGACTAACTAAGCTAACTAAACAGCTAACTACAGATACTAACACTGAACGAACGAACAGTACTGGGGACTGAGCTACAGCAAAGCTGGAGCAGAGTAGTTCTGAAGCACCTTCGCTGGTGACAAGAAGGAACTGACGGTGGGGGGAGCACACAGCTCCCCTTATACTGCGCCAGGCAGGCACCACTCCAAGGGTCATGGGGGGCTCTCCCCTCCTACAGGTACTGCTAGGGGGAAAACTTCCGGCACCGGTGCACATAGCGAGCACGCACACCTATTGTGGAATACACAGGAGCAATCACTCGAAGAAGAAAGTAGTGTTATGACTAAGGCTAAGATTTTGTCATGGACAATAAAATCACATAGTAACTAGTAAAAGTCACAGACAGGTCATGGGCAATAAAGAAAAATTCATGGAAGCCAGTGACCTGTCCCTGGCTTTTACTAAAAATATCCATGACAAAATGGGAAGCCGCTCGGCAGCTCGGAGCTCCACGGTGCCCATCCACCCACAGCCCGGAACTGCAGGGGTCCGGGGGGAAGGAGGGCTGCAGGGTACCCCTGCCAACCACAACAGCTCGGAGCTCAGGGGCCCACCACCTCAGGCAGCATGGGTACCCTGCAGCTCCCAGCCACCACAGACTGAAGTCATGGAATCTGTGACTTCCGCGACCTCACTGACAAAATCATAGCCTAGGCCCTGGTCTACACTAGGACTTTAGGTCGAATTTAGCAGCGTTAAATCGATGTAAACCTGCACCCGTCCACACGATGAAGCCCTTCTTTTCAACTTAAAGGGCTCTTAAAATCGATTTCCTTACTCCACCCCTGACAAGTGGATTAGCGCTTAAATCGGCCTTGCCGGGTCAAATTTGGGGTACTGTGGACACAATTCGACGGTATTGGCCTCCGGGAGCTATCCCAGAGTGCTCCATTGTGACCGCTCTGGACAGCACTCTCAACTCAGATGCACTGGCCAGGTAGACAGGAAAAGAACCGCGAACTTTTTAATCTCATTTCCTGTTTGGCCAGCGTGGCAAGCTGCAGGTGACCATGCAGAGCTCATCAGCAGAGGTGACCATGATAGAGTCCGAGAATCGCAAAAGAGCTCCAGCATGGACTGAACGGGAGGTACGGGATCTGATCGCTGTATGGGGAGAGGAATCCGTGCTATCAGAACTCCGTTCCAGTTTTCGAAATGCCAAAACATTTGTCAAAATCTCCCAGGGCATGAAGAACAGAGGCCATAACAGGGACCTGAAGCAGTGCCGCGTGAAACTTAAGGAGCTGAGGCAAGCCTACCAGAAAACCAGAGAGGCGAATGGCCGCTCCGGGTCAGAGCCCCAAACATGCCGCTTTTGTGATGAGCTGCATGCCATTTTAGGGGGTTCAACCACCACTACCCCAGCCGTGTTGTTTGACTCCTTCAATGGAGATGGAGGCAACACGGAAGCAGGTTTTGGGGACGAAGACGATGAGGTTGTAGATAGCTCACAGCAAGCAAGCGGAGAAACCGGTTTTCCCGATAGCCAGGAACTGTTTCTCACCCTGGACCTGGAGCCAGTGCCCCCCGAACCCACCCAAGGCTGCCTCCTGGACCCGCCAGGTGGAGAAGGGACCTCCGGTGAGTGTACCTTTTAAAATACTATACATGGTTTAAAAGCAAGCATGTGAAAGGATTAATTTGCCCTGGCATTCGCGGCTCTCCTGGATGTAGTCCCAAAGCCTTTGCAAAAGGTTTCTGGGGAGGGCAGCCTTATTGCGTCCTCCATGGTAGGACACTTTACCACTCCAGGCCAGTAACACGTACTCGGGAATCATTGTACAACAAAGCATTGCAGTGTATGTTTGCTGGCGTTCAAACAACATCCGTTCTTTATCTCTCTGTGTTATCCTCAGGAGAGAGATATCATTCATGGTCACCTGGTTGAAATAGGGTGCTTTTCTTCAGGGGACACTCAGAGGTGCCTGTTCCTGCTGGGCTGTTTGCCTGTGGCTGAACAGAAATGTTCCCCACTGTTAGCCACAGGGAGGGGGAGGGTTGAGGGGGTAGCCACGCGGTGGGGGGAGGCAAAATGCAACCTTGTAACGAAAGCACATGTGCTATGTACGTAATGTTAACAGCAAGGTTTACCCTGAAAGAGTGTAGCCACTGTTTTATAAAATGTGTCTTTTTAAATACCGCTGTCCCTTTTTTTTTTCTCCACCAGCTGCATGTGTTTCAATGATCACAGGATCTTCTCCTTCCCAGAGGCTAGTGAAGATTAGAAAGAAAAAAAAACGCACTCGTGATGAAATGTTCTCTGAGCTCATGCTGTCCTCCCACACTGACAGAGCACAGACGAATGCGTGGAGGCAAATAATGTCAGAGTGCAGGAAAGCACAAAATGACCGGGAGGAGAGGTGGAGGGCTGAAGAGAGTAAGTGGCGGGCTGAAGACAGGGCTGAAGCTCAAATGTGGCAGCAGCGTGATGAGAGGAGGCAGGATTCAATGCTGAGGTTGCTGGAGGATCAAACCAGTATGCTCCAGTGTATGGTTGAGCTGCAGCAAAGGCAGCTGGAGCACAGACTGCCACTACAGCCCCTGTGTAACCAACCGCCCTCCTCCCCAAATTCCATAGCCTCCACACCCAGACGCCCAAGAACACGGTGGGGGGGCCTCCGGCCAACCAGCCACTCCACCACAGAGGATTGCCCAAAAAACAGAAGGCTGGCATTCGATAAATTTTAAAGTTGTAAACTTTTAAAGTGCTGTGTGGCATTTTCCTTCCCTCCTCCACCACCCCTCCGGGGCTACCTAGGTAGTCATCCCCCTATTTGTGTGATGAATGAATAAAGAATGCATGAATGTGAAGCAACAATGACTTTATTGCCTCTGCAAGCGGTGATCGAAGGGAGGAGGGGAGGGTGGTTAGCTTACAGGGAAGTAGAGTGAACCAAGGGGCGGGGGGTTTCATCAAGGAGAAACAAACAGAACTTTCACACCGTAGCCTGGCCAGTCATGAAACTGGTTTTCAAAGCTTCTCTGATGCGTACCGCGCCCTCCTGTGCTCTTCTAACCGCCCTGGTGTCTGGCTGCGCGTAATCAGCAGCCAGGCGATTTGCCTCAACCTCCCACCCCGCCATAAACGTCTCCCCCTTATTCTCACAGATATTGTGGAGTGCACAGCAAGCAGTAATAACAGTGGGAATATTGGTTTCGCTGAGGTCTAAGCGAATCAGTAAACTGCGCCAGCACGCCTTTAAACATCCAAATGCACATTCTACCACCATTCCGCACTTGCTCAGCCTGTAGTTGAACAGCTCCTGACTACTGTCCAGGCTGCCTGTGTACAGCTTCATAAGCCATGGCATTAAGGGGTAGGCTGGGTCCCCAAGGATAACTATAGGCATTTCAACATCCCCAACAGTTATTTTCTGGTCTGGGAATAAAGTCCCTTCCTGAAGCTTTTGAAACAGACCAGAGTTCCTGAAGATGCGAGCGTCATGTACCTTTCCCAGCCATCCCACGATGTTGGTGAAACGTCCCTTGTGATCCACCAGAGCTTGCAGCACTATTGAAAAGTACCCCTTGTGGTTTATGTACTCGCCGGCTTGGTGCTCCGGTGCCAAGATAGGGATATGGGTTCCGTCTATGGCCCCACCACAGTTAGGGAATCCCATTGCAGCAAAGCCATCCACTATGACCTGCACATTTCCCAGGGTCACTATCCTTGATATCAGCAGATCTTTGATTGCGTGGGCTACTTGCATCACAGCAGTCCCCACAGTAGATTTGCCCACTCCAAATTGATTCCCAACTGACTGGTAGCTGTCTGGCGTTGCAAGCTTCCACAGGGCTATTGCCACTCGCTTCTCAACTGTGAAGGCTGCTCTCATCTTGGTATTCATGCGCTTCAGAGCAGGGAAAAGCAAGTCACAAAGTTCCATGAAAGTGCCCTTACGCATGCGAAAGTTTCGCAGCCACTGGGAATCGTCCCAGACCGGCAACACTATGCGGTCCCACCAGTCCGTGCTTGTTTCCCGAGCCCAGAATCGGCGTTCCACAGCATGAACCTGCCCCATT
The DNA here is from genome assembly GCF_015237465.2 of Chelonia mydas. NCBI lineage: Eukaryota > Metazoa > Chordata > Testudines > Cheloniidae > Chelonia > Chelonia mydas. The sequence continues at coordinate 12,317,014 of NC_051259.2, read as the reverse complement.
AGCACCATGATGCCTGCATTGGCAGGGCCCATGCTTTCAGAGAAATCTGTGTCCATGTCCTGATCGCTCATGTGACCGTTCTGACGTCGCCTCCTCACCCGGTATCGCTCTGCCAGGGTCTGGTGCTGCATATACTGCTGGATAATGCGTGTGGTGTTTAATGTGCTCCTAATTGCCAAAGTGAGTTGAGCGGCCTCCATGCTTGCCTTGGGATGGCGTCCGCACAGAAAAAAGGCATAGAACGATTGTCTGCCGTTGCTCTGACGGAGGGAGGGGCAACTGACGACATGGCTTACAGGGTTGGCTTACAGGGAATTAAAATCAACAAAGAGGGTGGCTTTACATCAATGAGTATTTCAGGAAGGACTTCATGGAGGGTTCCAATAAGAAATGGTGCACCTAAGTAATTGTTCTTATTGAAACAAGCAGGTTGATCTGGCCTCTGATTGATACATGGCTAGATTTACCTTGCTGCACCTTCTCTGTGAGTGACTGCAGTGTGACCTAGAGGAATGAGTCCCCTAGACAGGGGAGGGGGGAAGCAAATGAGTACAAAACAAATCTGGTCTATTTCTTGTTTTGATCCACTCCATCTATCTTTTATATCTTTGGCTGGCAGCAGACAGTGCAGAAGGACTGCTAGCAATCTGTATCGCCTGCCTACTCACCATAAGATGGTTCAATAGGACTGACTGCAGGACTAAAGAGAATGACCTGGTCAAGTCACTCCAAATTTAGTCCCTGCGCCCATGTCTGCCCAGGCGCTCCTGGCCGACGTGACAATGACGGCTACCAGTCGTACTGTACCGTCTGCTGCCACAAGGCAACAGGTTGATGCTGCTGTGTAGCAATGCAGTACCACGTCTGCCAGCACCCAGGAGACATACGGTGACAGTTACCTGAGCGGGCTCCATGCTTGCCGTGGTATGGCGTCTGCACAGGTAACTCAGGAAAAAAGGCGCGAAACGATTGTCTGCCCTTTCTTTCACGGAGGGGAGGGAGGGAACGGGGGCCTGACAATATGTACCCAGAACCATCCACGACAATGTTTTAGCCCCATCAGGCATTGGGATCTCAACCCGGAATTCCAATGGGCAGCGGAGACTGCAGGAACTGTGGGATGGCTACCCACAGTGCAACACTCCGGAAGTCGACTCTAGCCTCGGTACTGTGGAAGCACTCAGCCGAGTTAATGCACTTAATGCACTTAGAGCATTTTCTGTGGGGACACACACACGAATATATAAAACCAATTTCTAAAAAAACGACTTCTATAAATTCGACCTAATTTCGTAGTGTAGACATACCCTTAGTTATGACTGAGTTTTTCTGATGTCTCTTTACCCTGCTTTAACATGTTACATAGGTCATGTTACCATGTATCATGAAAAAGTGATTCATCAAGTCAACGCATATACAGCTACTCAGATAACATGTATAACTGAAAGTTATACTGAAAAAGTTGGGGTGGATGTCAAATGCCAGCCACTAACTTACTGAAAAATTGGGTTTAAACACTAACATTCAGCACAAGTATACAGTATCATTTTCACCATATTCAGGGCCAGAGAGATTGTTAATCCATCACTGTCTAGCCTCAGGACACAAATTAATGGAAACAGGCATTAGTTATATTAGGACTACACGAGAGTAAGCCTATACAGATGAGGCTGAATTTGCACAAAAGACCAATGTAAACTCAGAGGACTGAGAACTGTTGAGAAAAAGGTTGATTTTTTTCCCCAGGGGGAGGCGTGAGGGGAAGAGAGAAAGGAAATTATGAGAAGAAAAAAGCATGAAACCAGCAAACAGGAAAGACGTTACCAAAAAAAAAAAAAATGACAGGCAGCTGGATATAAAGTGAGGCAATAATATAAGCAGCAATACACAAGTAACAAGAACTCGGGGGGGGGGGGGGGGGGGGGGGGGAGCCAAAGTTATAATGTATCCACCTGGAGTTTTTGTTTGTTTTTTTAAACACTTCTGAAGATGGTGCCAAAAAGTTAGAAGGCTGAAAAAAACCACACTTAAATTATCCAGCCCATACACAATACTCCATACAGTATATTTGTCTAGTGACATACAATCTAGTTAACCTGGGGCTTCCATTCCTACAGCCTGTCAGGGATATTTTCCTTTCTTAATTTTATCCCATTACTCCTGGTTAAACCTCCTTGCTCCACACTAAGTAATTCCCCCTCTCTGATGTTCTCACCTGATATCTATCTATCTATCTATCTATCTATCTCTCTCTCTCTCTCATACTCTCTTTGCCTGACAAGGGGCTCACCTACAAAATGTTGTGTCCCAAAAACAGCCGCAAAGAATCGAGTTAGCTAATCAATCAGTTGTGATTAACACAACATCAGTAACTCTGATCTTCACAATCATGCTTGAATGCAATATAGTTTCATAGACACGCCTCTTTTCAGGTATGAAAGGGCATAAAAGCCTGCAGTCAGAACAAGGAAGATTTGTCCCAAATAAATTACCTAGGCTGCCAACTATGAAGGGAGAGCCCCTCCAGTTGGGCTTATTAGGCTGCAGCAATAGAAGAGGTAGTGAGAAGCTTGAGAAGTATAGAATCTTTCTCCAGCTAGGGCTGGAAGTGGGAGGAAGCAATACTTTGTTTTAAAAACCCTACTGACACCAAAGAGTACTGAGGAATCTGGTAATTTGAGACCTAGAGGTGACTCAAGAGTGTCAATGCCTGACATCTCAGCACGCTGTGAAGTGCTGTAGAGTCATGTCTCCATTTTAAACATTTGTGAGACAGGCTACACACATTTAAGCCTTAAACTTTCCTTATGAGTCCTCTCCAGCAGAGTGTTCTGGCTTTTAAGTTGAGCTAGCCAAAGGCTTATATGAAAAATGTAGACCCCACCAACAGCAGCAACCAAGTAACAAAAAATCTCAGCAATGCTCTTAACAGCTGAGCTCCTCTCATCTCCCCGAAATGCCATATCAGTTTCCGGCTAGTATGTATGTGAAAAACATTTCAAGCCCCAAACAGGAAATGCACATTTTCATTCTCTGTAGTCTCACAGTAGAATCATAGAATATCAGGGCTGGAAGAGACCTCAGAAGGTCATCTAGTCCAACCCCTTGCTCAAGGCAGGATCAATCCCCAACTAAATCATCCCAGCCAGGGCTCTGTCAAGCCTGACCTTAAAAACTTCCAGGGAAGGAGATTCCACCACCTCCCTAGGTAACACATTCCAGTGCTTCACCACCCTCCTAGTGAAAAAGTTTTTCCTAATATCCAACCTAAACCTCCCCCACTGCAACTTGAGACCATTACTCCTTGTTCTGTCATCTGCTACCACTGAGAACAGTCTAGTTCCATTCTCTTTGGAACCCCTTTCAGGTAGTTGAAAGCAGCTATCAAATCCCCTCTCATTCTTCTCTTCCGCAGACTAAATAATCCCAGTTCCCTCAGCCTTTCCTCAGAAGTCACGTGCTCCAGCCCCCTAATCATTTTTGTTGCCCTCCGCTGGACGCTTTCCAATTTTTCCACATCCTTCTTGTAGTGTGGGGCCCAAAACTGGACACAGTACTCCAGATGAGGCCTCACCAAAGTCGAACAGAGGGGAACGATCACATCCCTTGATCTGCTGGCAATGCCCACTTATACAGCGCAAAATGCCATTAGCCTTCTTGGCAACAAGGGCACACTGTTGACTCATAGCCAGCTTCTCGTCCATTGTAACCTCTACGTCCTTTTCTGCAGAACCGCTACCTAGCCACTTGGTCCCTAGTCTGTAGAGGTGCATGGGATTCTTCCGTCCTAAGTGCAGGACTCTGCACTTTTCCTTGTTGAACCGCACCAGATTTCTTTTGGCCCAATCCCCTAATTTGTCTAGGTCCTTCAGTATCCTATCCCTACCCTCCAGCGTATCTACCACTCCTCCCAGTTTAGTGTCATCTGCAAACTTGCTGAGGGTGCAATCCATGACATCCTCCAGATCATTTATGAAGATACTGAACAAAACCGGCCCGAGGACCGACCCTTGGGGCACTCCACTTGATACCAGCTGCCAACTAGACATGGAGCCATTGATCACTACCCGTTGAGCCCGACAATCTAGCCAGCTTGCTGTCCACCTTATAGTCCATTCATCCAGCCCATACTTCTTTAAGTTGCTGGCAAGAATACTGTGGGAGACCGTATCAAAAGCTTTGCTAAAGTCAAGGAATAACACGTCCACTGCTTTCCCTTCATCCACAGAGCCAGTTATCTCATCATAGAAGGCAATTAGATTAGTCAGGCATGACTTGCCCTTGGTGAATCCATGCTGACTGTTCCTGATCACTTTCCTCTCCTCTAAGTGCTTCAGAATTGATTCCTTGAGGACCTGCTCCATGATTTTTCCAGGGACTGAGGTGAGGCTGACTGGCCTGTAATTCCCCGGATCCTCCTCCTTCCCTTTTTTAAAGATGGGCGCTACATTAGCCTTTTTCCAGTCATCCGGGACCTCCCCCAATTATCTATGGGTTTATTTGCAAAGTCCCTTTCTAGTTTCTTGCTATATATGTTTACTTTCAAATTATTATATGCAACATTGTCGTAGCTCGCTCTCTCCCAGAATATTAGAAAGACAAGGTGCGTGAGGTACTATCTATTATTGGACCAACTTCTTTTGGTGAGAGAGACAAGCTTTTGGTTTTAAACATACTTGTGTAAACTCTAAAGCTTGTCTCTCACCAACAGAAGTTGGTCCAATAAAATATATTACCTCACCCACCTTGTCTCTCTACTTTTAAATTGGCAGTTAAAAGATAAAAGCAAGAATACAAACAAGAAACATTAACCACCTTCCTTAATTCCACCAACCTAGGAAGTGAGAGATTAGGGGTAAAAGAGATTAGGGGAATCTGCTAATTGCAGTATCACTGTTAAGTACTTCTTTCCACCTTCTATCAAGAAATGTAAGAATATATGTGGCAAGCAAAAAGAAAAGGAAAGGGAGACCAGGTGCAGGAACATAACCATTTCTAGCATACCCCTAGCAAGCATTCTAATATCAGAGCTTGAATTTCAATTTTATCCTGGATGTAGGGGAAAAAGTTGCCTCCTACAGTTTTTCAGAGTGACATGGTAGGAATTCAGAAATAGACAAGATATTATGGAGTTTCTTTTGTTTACCTAAAGAAATGGGATCCATATCTGAACTCAAAACACAAACACACTAAAATGAAACAATTCACTTATTTTCTCTTCCTATTTTCAGTTTTCCCTTCCCTAAACTTTATAATGCATTCCCTAGAGCTCTGGCATATTTTTAGTATAAAATGTCTACTCACCTTAATGTGCATACCTACATACAGCATTATGTGGGTGTATGAAAACAAAGTGGCATATCAGCATAAAGATACATTTGGGCTGAAATTTTACAGGGTATATGTCTGACAGACTTTATTTTTGAAAAATGTCAATCAAAATGGTTCAGCCATTTCAGAGAATGAGGCTAGTGAAAAGATATATTGCTTTGCCTATGTTTAAACAAAATGCTGGCAATGTTTTCTTTGAGAAGTTTTAGAGATCCCATGCTTTGGAGCAGACACAAGGTTTCACAACAGGATGTCGTGTGTCAGGGATATGCCTTTTGCCATCCTGGTGAAAAATCCGTCCAAATTTGGTCAAGTTATAAAAGACTTGTAGCTTTAATTCCCCCAAAATTCTGTCTGTGCTGCTTAGCTTCAGACTAGATTGTGCTCAGGACGTTCCCAGCTGCTCCAGCCATGCTAGATCTGGGCACAGGAAGAGTCTCTCTCATGCGCTCAGTGACCCCTCCCCACACACTGGGTTTGCCTACACTGCAATTAAAAACCCAAAGCTGGCCCGTGCCAGATGACTCGGCTCGGGCTAAGGCTAATTTAATTGTGGTTGTTTAATTGTGGTTTAGATGTTCAGGCTCAGGCTGCAGCCCAAGCTCTGGGACTCTCCCACCACGCAGGGTCCTAAAGACCAGGTTCCAACCCAAGCCCAAACATCTTCACCATAATTAAACAGCTCCTTAGCCCAAGCCCAGCAAACACAAGTCAGCTTGCACATGCCAGGGTGTCTAACTGCAGTGTAGACATACCCACTAGGCCCAGGGAGCACAGAGGAGGGTGCTTGATTTGAATGCACAGACAAGAGCTGGACCCTGTGGGGGGTACAGAAAGAAGACAGACTGAAGGCTAGTGCGGCAAGACAGCAAAAGGGAAACTGGACTGGAAGTCGGGAGTAAAGGAGATTGAGACTAGCCGGGCAAAGAAATGAGAAGCCAAGGAAGAAAGAGACTGACATCGGAGCCCCAGGGGAGGAGAGAAATAAGACATGATCACATACTAACAGGTTTCAGAGTAACAGCCGTGTTAGTCTGTATTCGCAAAAAGAAAAGGAGTACTTGTGGCACCTTAGAGACTAACCAATTTATTTGAGCATAAGCTTTCGTGAGCTACAGCTCACTTCATCGGATGCATACTGTGGAAAGTGTAGAAGATCTTTTTATATACACACAAAGCATGAAAAAATACCTCCTCCCACCCCACTCTTCTGCTGGTAATAGCTTATCTAAAGTGATCACTCTCCTTACAATGTGTATGATAATCAAGTTGGGCCATTTCCAGCACAAATCCAGGTTCTCTCACCCCCCCCCCCCCACACACACACACACCAACCCACTCTCCTGCTGGTAATTACCAGCAGGAGAGTGGGTTTGTGGGGGGGGGGGGGGTTACCAGCAGGAGAGTGGGTTTGTGGGGGGGGGGGGTGAGAAAACCTGGATTTGTGCTGGAAATGGCCCAACTTGATTATCATACACATTGAAAGGAGAGTGATCACTTTAGATAAGCTATTACCAGCAGGAGAGTGGGGTGGGAGGAGGTATTTTTTCATGCTTTGTGTGTATATAAAAAGATCTTCTACACTTTCCACAGTATGCATCCGATGAAGTGAGCTGTAGCTCACGAAAGCTTATGCTCAAATAAATTGGTTAGTCTCTAAGGTGCCACAAGTACTCCTTTTCTTTTTGCGATCACATACTAGTTTTTCACCACAGGAATCCTGTCTCATTCAATGCACAGCATGAACAGTGCTCACTGAGTGAGCAGCTGTTATGTATTTTATGTCATTGGTCAATATGTGGCCCCATGTCTTATTTACTGCCTACTACTCAAACCCTGTCCTCATGACAAAATTATTAAGTTTCCTCATAGGCTTTTTATGGCACTCATCAATATAGTATCCATATATTTCAAACATTAATCTTCACAAAATCCCTGTGAAATGAATATTATTCCCATTTTACAGACAGGGAACTGAAACCCAGAGAGATTAAGGTCAAAAGTATCCACTACTTTGGGGTGCCCAGTTTGAGATACCTACGACTTGATTTTTCAGAGTGTGTACCATTATATGGCACTTCATATGTTCAAAACACAGCTTGCATTGACTTCAGCTGCAGCTGTACGTTCTCAGCACTTCTGAAAAATCACACCATAGAGTCTCAAGTCAGACACCCAGAAAGTTAGGAAAATGCATATAAACCAAACTTTTCAGAGGTGGCCACTAAGTGACTTGCCCATCACCACACAGGAACGCAGAGGCAGGGAGGCATAGATTCTGCAGGGCACCACTCAACTGGCTTAACCACAAGACCATCCCTTCTCGTCCTGCAATCCCCTGCCTCATTCGCAACACACATTCCAACTTCTCAAACAAATAAAGCAGAAGTCGTACAGACAAGTCGTCTTCACTACACAACTTTGATTCATCCCCAGGACAGGTCATTCCTGTGCACTGAATGAGGCAGGAGTTTTGTGGAAAAAATAGCAAGTTACCATGCAATTAAGAACATATAATGCATACACACAGGAGGGCTGAATTAAGGTTGCACAGACAACTGCAATTATGGCATATCCTACTTTTGATTCCTTGACTTTGCAACCTTAATGTTCTTTAGCAGCTTTGTGTACAATACATAAAAAACTTAATATAAGATGCCTATACAGCACAATTTGAGACTATCTAGCCACTCTAAATCAGTCAGTCCACCTCCTTCCTAAAAGCACTGCCCTCCCATGTCTCAATGGGCTACACAAAGTCAGAATACTGAGGAACTTTATTCTACTGTTATCTATAAGAACAGTTCAAGTCAAAGACAATAGAAGATATACAAGTTGGCAAAACTAAGGCTAAACAAGCTGATGGCCAGAAAGATTATTTCTAGAATTGGCTACTAAATTAATAGTCCAAATTTTACCTAGTAGTCCTTGCTGCATTGTTTGAATGTCATTTTGAATTATATGGGCCACAACTCCTCAATCAGCTCCAGAGTGTAATGCAAAAAAAACATTTTGGTTCCCTAAACTCTCAAAAGACACTTTATGCTTTCAGGAGAATGGGCAATCCACTGGAATGTCTACACATACTGGTGCAGATTTCCTTCCATTCAGAAGGAGAAATGTTAGTTCAAGTGTTGAATCTCCAGAAAGCTTGGGGGATTTAAAAAAAGTGACATCACAAGGCGTTCATCTCCAACAACAGATGGGAGAAAACACTCTTCAAATATACATGCATGGGAGGAAGAGTACACAACATCACATGATGCAGACAGATTATTCCTTACTGTCACTGATCTCTTCTAATATTAGAAGTGCCCTGCGGGTTGTAAGCTTGCTGCAGTGATTATGCTTTCACTATACGTGAGTGATGACAGAAAGGAGAGATATTCAAAGTAAGCAAAATGTTTGATGTCCTTCATCTGAGCAGATATAAAAATTAAACAAGTCACTGTGCAATATAGGACAATGCAAATTACACTCAAAATGATAATATTGGATATGTTTGCTCTATGTAAAACATATTTTAAAGGTAAAATGACTAACAGGATTACATAAGGATTTACCATAAAAACGGTATATCAAAATCCCAGCAAAATCCTGTATGAATGTGTCCTGCAAGAGCACATCAATCTAAAAACAGAATCTTGTCCCAGTCTAAAAGACGTATGTCTGCACACAAAAGTTAATATTTGATTTTCACACAAACCAATAATTGTGTTATGCAAGTAACAGTTCATAGTAAACAGAATACAAGTGTAAACAACTGATAGAACGTAAAGACAAATTGTAATAATATTATCTGGATTAACTACAAACCACAGGCATGCCTATCTAATCCATCTGATGGACAAAGATAACTCCTGTCAACATTGCATCCCATTGCTCTTCGCAGCTTTAAGTTATCTTCCTATTAATCGAAGCAGTGCAACGAGTGAGAAATATACCACTTTATAACGGACAACAGCTATAAACAATCACAAAGAGCTCATCTTTATCCACACATTCAGCCGATGGCATAAAACTAAGGTGAAGCAAAGTATGTAGAAAGCACATCACCACAAACAAAGTAGGCTTCAATTTGAAATATAAAAACTCCACATAATACACTCCCTAAAGAGCCTTTGATTTCACAAAAAAGAAAGAGACCACAAGTTTGAAAACTTTTTATTCTATTTGGTATTTTTCTAACATTTTCAAAAAACTATGTTGAGATTAAACACAGCCCGGGAAGTTTCAGAGGAGCTGGTATGTCTCTAATGAAGTCTGAGGCAGGAAATAAGGTTACAATGGGAGGCTGGATTCATCGTTAATCTATGGCAGGACTAGCATGCCCCCCCACAAATGAACCTCTCCTCTTTAAAATAAAGTGTTCCACAACACCTCAGATTTCTTATCATTGCTTTTCAGCATGAATTTGAAAAACAATTTCAGCACGCATCAGTCAACTCCCAGTAGAGTACATCCAGACACTAACCTAACCCAGTGTACACATATAGGTTTATTATTCTTTTAGTTAATACAGACTGGGCAAAAATTCTCAAAACCTAAAAGCAAATTTCAAGGGCACATCAGCACACACAAAATGTCCAGCAAAAATAGAATCACACCCCTCTGTCCTCCAGAGGTCTGATTGGATTTTGCTAGTCAAGGTGAATCAATGGTCTTGCCACCATTTTAAAAGCTCGGTTTTTTGCATGATCATGTTCCAAGAAGGATCATTTCTGGTACCCATCATCTCTGGTATGTTCTTTCTCTTGGGACTCCAAATTCTGGGACTCTTTCCAATAAACAAAGATGTAAACAATATCACAGTAAAAGGTTGACAGAGCAAACTGCTTTGTGGAAAACAAAGGTATAATGCAAATTTGTGCTCACAAATAGTCTCTTCAAAGCAAATCCATTTAATGCAGAAGGTGTCAATCCATTATCCTGCATTTGAATATGGATCAAACAAAAGCTGTGCTTGATAACAATCTTCTAAATAGACACTATCCTGACACACTGCTAGCATGTTTATCATACTAGAAGGAATCATAAGGAATTAAGTTTTCACTGTTTGGATTTCTTGGTTTACAAGTAAATACAATTTCCTGAAGGACAGCTCTATTTCATGACTCACTTGTGATCTAAAATATCAGTACAGCATTTAGCTTCTAAAGATCACTCTGACACTTGTGTGCATAAGTACAGAATCTCATTTCATATGAGAATCTGCCTGTTATATCACAATATCTACAGCACTGAAGTGTCCTACGGTTTGAAGCCTCTTATTACTGTACAGTGATTCTTTGATCACTTATGACTGTATTTTTAAGTGTGGTTGCTTACCAGGGAAGTGGCATAAAACCTCAGGTACACATCTACTATAACTTTGAATTTACTCAATAGGGTAATAACTAAAAGAATAAGGTGTGACATAACAGATGGATTCTTCAGCCTTGCAAATTCAAATATAGCCAACTGAAAATATCACATCGACTCATACAAATGTCATTTTAATGCACAATAGCTGTAGTAATTATATATATTAGATGTAGACCTGGGGTAAAATTTTCAAAAGCACTCAAGTGACTTAGGAGTTGAAATTACTTTTGAAAATTGGATTTATGAGTATAAGTCGCAGGCACTTTTGAAAATTTTACCCTAGGTCCCACAATTAAATGGCTCGTTTCTGATACATGTTTGTTTTTAAACTACAATCATGAAGATTAGATAAACAAAACAAGTAATTCCTGTTTTTCCAATTCAGAATGGTGAATGCAAGTAGCAAACAAAAATAGGTGGATTTGCCTTTGATTAAATTTTATTTGTTAATAAAACAAATATCTTTCATTATATTTGTTAACTACTTGGGCATTTTGTTTTCAGAGGGGAGCAGAGAGAACAAAGAGTGATTTATCCACATCTAACTGTAGCAAAAGATGTTTATCTGAAGTTTATAAAATGTGCCTTGACAGATATTTAGTCATGAGACACTAAAGAAACCAAGCCTTCTTTCTTATTGAAGGCATGCACAAGAGTAGAAACCTGCGAGAAAACCTCAGTGCTTTTTGAGCATCTGCTACATCTTAAATTTCTCAACCAGAGAAATTATAGGTTGACATAGTCCTTATATGAAATAAAACAATGGATTCATGTGTTCCTTCAGTCCACTAATGGTTTTCCCAATTCAGAGGCAGCACCCAAGTCCAACACACTTAGCAACTGGAATTTTCTTATTAATTTAGGATAATATCATTAAAGAAAACTCAGAAAGCTGGCACAACTGACAAAGCTCCCAGAAAAGTCAAGATAAAGTACATATCACTGAGCCTATGTAAAATTAGGTTTCTAAAAAGCCATCCTTTCTAGAAAAAGCATTCTCTCCAAATATAAAGCATCTTGTGCACTTTGCTAAATCACATGACATAATATTTTGGTGGCATTTCTAGAATAAGGACTTGAATATTCATCAAGACAGAAGTGCAGTAATTGTTTATAAGATATGCATATTAATTTTATATCATAGAAGCATCTAAAAAGGTTTCAACCAGGTCAGAGCCCCACCCTGCACTGTACAAACACTGTGGTAGTCCCTGCCCCATAGGGCTTAGAAGAAATCTCTTATGAACAGAAATGTTTCAGAAACAAGATGTTTGAGTGATTTATAAACCTATTGGTTTATTTTTAATTAAATACCCTTACCTGAATATCATATACATGAAGACATTATTTTAATAAAGTGAGTGGCAGTATGAAATTCTACAAGCATTAATTTGTTACTTTCTGTGCTAACATTTAAAAATTAGAGTTTTATTTGGCTTTTCTTCAGCTACCATAACACTGGCAAACTAGTGCAAAATAAATTAAGATTTAAAAGGAACATAATTTACTTGAAATCCAATCAATTAAAAAAAAGTTAAAAGCAATTGTTGAGACTATATGTACTCCTGATCCTGAGTGCTTCTGGGAATTTCTGTAATTGTACAATGAGATATTTTCTAATTTTTAAAAATATACTCTTACCTGTTGCTTTACCCAAACTATAAGGAAAGTGATCACACAAGTGAAACTGACTAAACACATAGTGCCATCAAATGCACAAAATGAAGGGAGAGGAAAAAAAAAAAAACACCCCCACAAGTGTTTCTTTTCTTCTGTTCCAATGCTATTTGAAACAACTGTCGAGATAATTTTCAGGCAGATGTGTGATTTTTAAATTGATAATGTCCTTTTGAAATTATTTTAATTTTAAATGTTACTATTCACTTTAAAAAAAACCCTCTTAATTGCAGAGTGTCCCTTTAACATGAACAGAAGCAAATCAAGAAATATTTCAGACCAATCAAACCCATGATTAAAAGCAGGATGCAACACAGGGAGATTGGTTTAACCCTTTGATCACTAAAGCATTCAAAAATTAATCCCATGTGTAAGCTTTTTTTTTTTTTTTTTTTTTTAAATAAAAAGCAAAAGGCAATTTTCTCTGTAAGCAGGGTTCATGCAAAACAGCTTCAGTAACAACAGTACCTGCTCCACCATCACAACGTTCAATTCAGCTAATCTACCCGGCCTGCATTGTTTTTGAAATCTCTTCCTCTCAGAGCTCAAACAATTGACGGATTGTGTTTTGAGATTTTTTCAAACCTTTCACCGCCATATCTTCATTCCCACCATCATCCTCCTGCATCTCCCAACCCACCTCCCTCCTACACAATAGGAAACACCTACTGATTCAACGCATCCACCCCTCTGCAAACGCAGGAAAGCCTCTCCTTCAGAAAGGACGGGGCTGACACGAAACGGACACACACAGCACCTGATCTTGACCATCATCTCCTCCTCCTCCTCCTCCCTTAACATCTCGCCTCCCACCACTTCTGCGCTCAGACAGTTTCGGTCGCCTGTGGAGCCACCAATCTTCCCTCCCACCGTTCCATGCCATGCTCAGCCCACTGCCCACGCTCACCTGCCCCCCCCCGCCCGAGACCCCCCCTCACCGCACATGCCCCAACCCCCACCCCAGGCCAGACTCCTGCACCCCCCTCCGCCCATGCAGACACCGCAAGCCCCCCCGCACTGACCCTTCCAGGCTGCCCCCTCCTGCCCATTTCCCTTGCACCCACTAGCCCGCTCCGGCCGCTGCTCCCCAAGCCCGCTACACGCCCCCGTACCCGGCCGGGCGGTCTCTCCTCACACACCGGGGCGGGAGAGCGGGGGATCCCGCCGGCTCCAGGCGCGCCGCTGCCTCCTCACCCACCGGCGCCAGCGGCCCCAGACCCCGCGCCCCCTCCCCCCAATAACATAGTAGTAAGTTTCTATTGGCCGGGCAGGAAAGGCGGGGGCGCCGCCGGCTCCGCCATTGGCTGCTGGGAACCCGCGGCTCCCGGAGGAGGGGGGAGGGGCGGCAGCGCGTCGCGCACGCGAGCAGAGCGGGGCGCACTGAGGGCAGCCACGGGAGCGCGCAGTCAGACAGCGGGGCGCGCCCCCCTCACAGGACAGAGGGAGGCGGGAGCCTGCTGTGCCCCTCTCCGAGCTGGGGGCGGGGAAGGAGGGTCCCTGTGCCCCACTCCCAAGGGGGAGGGGGGAGCCTGCTGTAACGCTCCCTCCCTGACAGGGAAGAGGACTCTCTCTCCCTACTGAAAAATGGGATGAAGGCGGCGAAGTAAAACCTGTAGGACAGGCCACCCACTCCGCCCCCCCGCCAGGCAGCTCCTGCTTCTGCCCAGGCCCTTCCCTGGGCCTGATAACGAACCGAAAAGCACCCATATTACACCCCTGCTCTCCTCCCGGTTACTCAGCCCAGGACACACGGGACCACAGGGAAGCTGCCAAAGCCATTTGGGCCGAGTACCTATAGGCATTAACTGGAAGGACTGCAGGATATGGAGCCTGAACCCTAACATCTGGCCCAGCTCAGTACTTGTGACAGGAGGGGGTCCGTTTCCAGTTGTGGAAACACACGCATTCAGGGCCTGACCCGGTACACTTGAATTCAACAGAGATCTGTCATTGCCTTTAGCATATGTTGGCTCCGTTCGCTTCCGAGCCTTCCTAACACTACACCTGCACCTTTTTAATCAAATCCTGATTTCACATCAATCTTTGTTCTATAGACTGGAGGGGGGGGACTCACAACCATGTAGTTACCCAGGTACTCTGCTCAAGCACCCAGAGGAACCAATCCTTGAAGGATAGTCCTTGGATAGAATGAGGAATTCTTTGGACTTGCCTCCACCCAAACTGGAGCTGACAACACTTGGGCATTGTATACAGCACAGCTACGTCAGTCTGGAATCACACCTCTTCTCATCCCTGCCTTGCATAGCTATGCCAGCAAAAGCCTGTAGCAGAGACAGTTATACAGGCAAAACTGCGCTTTTACTCATATTGCTTGATGGGGGGGGGGGTTAGTATACCATTGCAAAGCACTGCTTTGGCAATGCAGTATACTAGTAAAGGAATAGAGGTAAAATGCTTCTAGTGTAGACTTACCTACAGTGGAAAGTTGTACTGCTTTAACTATACTAGCATAGTTTAGCGGTACAACCCTTGTACTATGGACGCAGTTGTATTAGTATAAAAATACTTCATCTCTGGATGCAGTTAGACTGGTAAAGTCTAAAGCTTACAAATGGATGGGGGGGGGGGCGGGGGGAGAAATCACATCCTTAACCAACATAGTTATACCAGTAAAACATTTATGTTTAGACTAGAACTAAAAAAAAAAAACGACACTCAATACCAGTAGTTATTTCAGTGCAAGCTGGTAACTACAACTGATTTAGTTATTTCAGTTTGTTTGTAGACAAGCCTCCATTTAGGTGACAGAACCTGTTGGATGCAAATCCATGTCTAGGAATAGTCAGAAACAGTCTTTTCTTCTCTTGGGCTCTGTGGCATGGCGCTGCATGACATGCAAGTTACTGACAACAGACTGTTTCATGTCACTGAAAAAGTCACAGATGAAGTCCCCACAGGGAAAAGCCCTTTATGAAAAATATGCTCTTGTCTATGCATATTAATAGCTGGGTCTCACAAAAGGAGAACTTCCTGAAGTCAGCTATTAGACCATATTATATAGACTGCCAGTGCTATAGGAATGGATGCCTTTTGAGTACTTCAACTAGATACATCATCTAATCCCAGCTCCTTTAAATCTCTACTCTAACCCACAACAAACACTGTTCTTTAAGACGAGGCTGAAATGACATGATTACTCCCACTGCTACAGCTAAGAGGATAAAGAGGTGAAGTGTTTATAAGGTAGGGGACGAGTAAGCAAAAGTAAAGCTTTAGAACATTACAAATACAAATACATAAAAGAAATACACAAATTTAGAAACCCTTCTGATGGATGTCTTAAATCAGAACAAACTTTTTCTACAGCATCCCAGATTTTAGATACAACTTTCTCTATAAAAAACAGAAAAATGTAGTGTAGTTCAGACACATGGAGCTATTCTCCCATAACAATCTACAAAAGCAAAAAAATTTTAAAGATATAAAACAAAGGCCATTAAGTAAGAAATGGAACAGTTACTGTGTCCCCAATCATTCAAACTTTGCTTTTAATATATATCTTTACTAACTCAATTAAAACCCTGGGAGGCAGGGGGAGTGAGTACTTGTGAAACAAGCAAACTTTTTTTAAGCAAGGTTCTCATAAATATAAAGGGAAGGCTAACCACCTTTAAATCCCTCCTGGCCAGAAGGGAAAAAAACCCTTTCACCTGTAAAGGGTTAAGAAGCTAAAGATAACCTCACTGGCACCTGACCAAAATGGCCAATGAGGAGACAAGATACTTTCGGGGGGGGGGGGGGGGGGGGGGGACAAAGGTTCTCTCTGTCTGTGTGTTGCTTTTGCCAGGACCAGAGCAGGAATGCAAGTCAGAACTCCTGTAAAGGGTTAATAAGCAATCTAGTTAGATATGCGTTGATTCTGTTTTGTTTAAATGGCTGATAAAATAAGTTGTACTGAATGGAATGTATATTCTGGTTTTTGTAACTTAAGGTTTTGTCTAGAGGGATTCTCTATGTTTTGAATCTGATTACCCTGTAAGGTATTTACCATCCTGATTTTACAGAGGTGATTCTTTTACTTTTTCTTCAATTAAAATTCTCTTTTAAGAACCTGATTGCTTTTTCATTGTTCTTAAGATCCAAAGGTTTGGGTCTGTATTCACCTATGCAAATTGGTGAGGATTTTTATCAAGCCTTCCCCAGGAAAGCGGGTGTAGGGCTTGGGGGGATTTTGGGGGGAAAGACGTTTCCAAGTGGGCTCTTTCCCAGATATATTTTGTTAGACGCTTGGTGGTGGCAGCAATAAAGTCCAGGGACAAAGGTAAAATAGTTTGTACCTTGGGGAAGTTTTAACCTAAGCTAGTAAAAAATAAGCTTAGGGGTTTTTTCATGCAGGTCCCCACATCTGTACCCTAGAGTTCAGAGTGGGAAAGGAACCTTGACATGGTGGCAGAGTGGTGGGATTAACTTGAAATCATTTTGAGATTTTTTTGAACCAGAAGCACAGATTTTAAAAAAGGACTTTTTTTTTCCTTTGGGCTGCTGGAAAGCAGATTTTAAGCTGAAAGCAGTTAGAGGTTTTTTTGTCTCTGCTTGGGGGCCAGAGCAGAGACAAAAGGAAATTGTCTTTTGTGAGCTGGAGTTTTCTCTACCTAAAGGCAAAGTAGTTAACCTCCTGCAGGGAAATTCACAAGTCTTCACAGACCTGAAGAGGTATTTTTTAGCTAAGAGCAAATAGAGGGGTTTTCTGTCTATTTGCCTGGAGACAAAGGTGTTAAAAAAAAAAAAAAAAACCTAAGGATTTTTCTGTAGGCTGACAATCACTATCCGAGAACATAGGTATCCGGTTACAGCACAACCTATATCTTTTGACAAGCCAAGTTGTTTGTTTGTTTTATTTCTAACTCTCGGGTGTAAAGTTAGTTAAAAACAGAGAGGCTAACATGATGGCAACCACGGCACAACACAAATTGGAGTTAACCAGACTGGAGGCAGAAAAAGCCTTAGAGGCTGCCCATAGGAAGCTATGGAGGCAAAGGACAAAGAAATGGAGACAGCGAAAGAGGCAGAAAAAGCACTAGAGGCTGCCCACAGGAGAGCTCTGGAGGCAAGGGAAAAAGAACTGGAAAAGAAGGAAAAAAGAGGAAGCATGCATTGGAGATGGAGAAGGTAAGGGCTCAGCAGAATCTACTGAATAACCCTAACAATCCATCCCCAACAATCCACAAATGGGAGCGACTATGTCCACAGTATGATGAATCCAGTGATATTGCTGAATATTTTCTCAACTTTGAGAGACTGTGTACTCTCCATAAAATTCCTGAAGCTCACAAGATGACCACATTGGTCACAAAATTGACTGGAAGAGCTCTGGACATATTAAATAAGATGCCTATTGACGAGGCTTCTGACTATAATAAGTTCAAGGAATTGGTTTTAAAGCAATTTCAAATTACATCTGAAACGTACAGAGTAAAATTTCGAACCCTTAAGAGAGGGCCTGGACTAAGTCATGTGGCTTATCTAAACCAGATGAAGGATCTGTTAGATAAATGGGTCCAAGGAAGCGGTGTCACTAGCTTTGAAGGAATGTGTGATTTGATAGCTCAGGAGCAATTCCTGAATATGTCCAAGGAGGAAATAAAACAGTGTTTATGGGATAAGGAAATGGACTCATCAGAAAGTCTTGCCTCTTATGCTGATCGATACAAGCAGTCCCAGACCACCAGAGAGGCGAGGCAAGACAGAACAAAACAGGTGGAGGGAGGAGAGAGGAACAACCCTGGTCGCAGTTGGAGCGGATACCCGAAGGGACAACCTCAGACCACCCCCTACTACCGGGGGGCAGCCCAAGGCCACTACTACACACAAAGGAATACTCCAGACACCTTATCGTCCTGCCACACCGTTCTCCAGCAACCCACCTCGCCCCAATGATCCGTCAGTTGGACGATGTTTTAAATGTAACAAGCCAGGGCATGTGAAGGCCAACTGCTCCAAGAACCCCAACAGATTACAGTTCATTGCACCGGAATCACAACAGAGGTCCTCAGGCCCAAATACCTCCCAGATACCCTTGCAGCAGAGGGAAACTGAGTGTGGGCGGGAAGAAGGTCACCACGTGGAGGGACACCGGAGCACAAGTGTCAGCTATCCATGCTTCCTTAATTGACCCAGAGATCCAAGTGACAATTCAACCCTTCAAGTCCAACTCTTTCAATTTGCCTACAACCAAGTTGCCTGTCCAGTACAAGGGCTGGTCAGGAAGGTGGACTTTTGCAGTCTATGATGATTATCCCATCCCCATGCTGTTGGGGGAAGACTTGGCCAATCATGTGAAGCTAGCCAAGAGGGTGGGAATGGTCACCCGCAGCCAGGCTAAGCAAGCCGTCAGGCCTAGCTCTGTTCTGGAAACTTCTACCAGGACCTGGTCAGAGGTGATGGAACCGGACCCCATGCCAGCGTCAGCAACAGCAGTAGTGAATCCAGTCCCAGAGACCCAGACAGAGCCAGTCCCGGAACCGGCGGAACGACCAGCACCAGACCCACTGCCAGCAGTGAATCCAGTACTTGCCACCCCAACACCAGAGGGCCCCACCAAACCTGAACCGGCAGCAGCCGATAACCCTACACAAGAGGCTCAGCCGGAGCCTGAAACCCAACATAGTGCACCAGTGGAGAGCGGTTCACAGTCAACGGAAACAGCCCCATCCCCTACCTGGCTTCCAGAGGGACCAAGCCTAGATCCACAATCCAATGAGGAACTGATGTCTCCAGCATCAAGGGAAGAGTTCCAGATCGAACAGGAAGCAGATGAAAGCCTCCAGAGAGCTTGGACAGCAGCACGGAGCAACCCACCGCCTCTCAGCTCTTCTAATCGATCCAGGTTTGTTGTAGAAAGAGGATTTTTATACAAGGAAACTCTTTCTGGTGGACACCAGGAAGACTGGCATCCTCAGAGACAGTTGGTAGTTCCAACTAAGTACCGAGTAAAGCTCTTGAGCTTAGCCCATGATCATCCTCGTGGCCATGCTGGGGTGAACAGGACCAAAGACCGTTTGGGGAGGTCATTCCACTGGGAGGGAATGGGCAAGGATGTTTCTACCTATGTCCGGTCTTGTGAGGTATGCCAAAGAGTGGGAAAACCCCAAGACCAGGTCAAAGCCCCTCTCCAGCCACTCCCCATCATTGAAGTTCCATTCCAGCGGGTAGCTGTGGATATTCTGGGTCCTTTTCCGAAAAACACACCCAGAGGAAAGCAGTACATACTGACTTTCATGGATTTTGCCACCCGATGGCCGGAAGCAGTAGCTCTAAGCAACACCAGGGCTAAAAGTGTGTGCCAGGCACTAGCAGACATTTTTGCCAGGGTAGGTTGGCCCTCCGACATCCTCACAGATGCAGGAACTAATTTCAGGGCAGGAACTATGGAAAGCCTTTGGGAAGCTCATGGGGTGTATCACTTGGTTGCCACCCCTTACCATCATCAAACAAATGGCCTGGTGGAGAAATTTAATGGGACTTTGGGGGCCATGGTACGTAAATTAGTAAATGAACACTCCAATGATTGGGACCTAGTTTTGCAGCAGTTGCTCTTTGCCTACAGAGCTGTACCACATCCCAGTTTAGGGTTTTCACCATTTGAACTTCTATATGGCCATGAGGTTAAGGGGCCATTACAGTTGGTGAAACAGCAATGGGAGGGGTTTACACCTTCTCCAGGAACTAACATTCTGGACTTTGTAACCAGCCTACAAAACACCCTCCGAACCTCTTTAGCCCTTGCTAAAGAAAACCTACAGGATGCTCAAAAAGAGCAAAAAGCCTGGTATGATAAACATGCCAGAGAGCGGTCCTTCAAAGTAGGGGACCAGGTCATGGTCCTAAAGGTGCTCCAGGCCCATAAAATGGAAGCGTCGTGGGAAGGGCCATTCATGGTCCAGGAGCGCCTGGGAGCTGTTAATTACCGCATGGCATTCCCCACCTCCAACCGAAAGCCTAAGGCGTACCATATTAATTCTCTAAAGCCCTTTTATTCCAGAGAATTAAAGGTTTGTCACTTTACAGCCCAGGGAGGAGATGACACTGAGTGGCCTGAAGGTGTCTACTACGAAGGGAAAAGTGCTGGTGGCATGGAAGAGGTGAACCTCTCCATGACCCTTGGGCGTATGCAGCGACAGCAGATCCAGGAGCTGTGCACTAGCTACATGCCAATGTTCTCAGCCACCCCAGGACTGACTGAATGGGCATACCACTCCATTGACATAGGTCGTGCTCACCCAATTAAAGTCCAACCTTACTGGGTGGCTCCTCAAGCTAAAACTGCTATAGAACGGGAGATCCAGGATACGCTACAGATGGGAGTAATCCGCCCCTCTGGCAGTGCATGGGCATCTCCAGTGGTTCTCGTTCCCAAACCAGATGGGGAGATAAGTTTTTGCGTGGACTACCGTAAGCTAAATGCTGTAACTCGCCCAGACAACTATCCAATGCCACGCACAGATGAACTAATAGAGAAACTGGGACGGGCCCAGTTCATCTCTACCTTAGACTTAACCAAGGTGTACTGGCAGGTACCGCTAGATGAATCCGCCAAGGAAAAGTCAGCCTTCACCACACATGTCGGGCTGTATGAATTTAATGTACTCCCTTTCAGGCTGCGGAATATACCCGCCACCTTCCAAAGACTTGTAGATGGTCTCCTAGCGGGATTAGAAGAATATGCAGTCGCCTACCTTGACGATGTGGCCATATTTTCGGATTCCTGGGCAGAACACCTGGAACATCTACAAAAAGTCTTCGAGCGCATAAGGGAGGCAGGACTAACTGTTAAGACTAAGAAGTGTCAAATTGGCCCAAACAGAGTGACTTACCTTGGACACCAGCTGGGTCAAGGAACTATCAACCCCCTACAGGCCAAAGGGGATACTATCCAGAAGTGGCCTGTCCCAAAGTCAAAGCAACAGGTTCAATCCTTCTTCGGCTTGGCCGGATATTACAGGCGATTTGTATCGCAATACAGCCAAATCGCCACCCCACTGACAGACCTAACCAAAAAGAAACAGCCAAATGCCGTTCAGTGTCAGAAGGCCTTTAACCAGCTTAAAGCAACACTCATGTCTGACCCTGTGCTAATGGCCCCAGACTTTGACAAACGATTCCTAATAACCACAGATGCGTCCGAGCGTGGTGTGGGAGCAGTTTGAATGCAGGAAGGACTGGATCAAGAATTCCATCCTGTAGTGTTTCTCAGCAAGAAGCTGTCTGAGAGGGAAAGCAACTGGTCAGTCAGTGAAAAAGAATGTTATGCCATTGTCTACGCTCTGGAAAAGCTACGCCCATACGTTTGCGGATGCCGTTTCCACCTGCAAACCGACCATGCTGCGCTACAGTGGCTTCATACCGCCACAGGAATTAACAAACTACTTATTCGGTGGAGTTTAGCTCTCCAAGATTTTGATTTCGACATCCAACACATCTCAGGAGCTTCTAACAAAGTGGCTGATGCACTCTCCCATGAAAGTTTCCCAGAATCAACTGGTTAAAATCGTCCTTGAGATATGGAAAATATTGTTAGTCTTTATATACTTGGTAGTATATTTAGAGGTGCATGCGTCTTATTAACTCTGTTTTCTCCTAGAGCTCCAGGAAGAAATCACAGCCAGCGTTTCACCCTATCTGTGATTTGGGGGGCATGTCATAAATATAAAGGGAAGGCTAACCACCTTTAAATCCCTCCTGGCCAGAGGAAAAACCCTTTCACCTGTAAAGGGTTAAGAAGCTAAAGATAACCTTGCTCGCACCTGACCAAAATGACCAATGAGGAGACAAGATACTTTCAAAGCTGGAGGGGGGAGAGAGGGAAACAAAGCGTTCTCTCTGTCTGTGTGTTGCTTTTGCCAGGACCAGAGCAGGAATGCAAGTCAGAACTCCTGTAAAGTAATAAGTAATCTAGTTAGATATGCGTTAGATTCTGTTTTGTTTGAATGGCTAATAAGTTGTGCCAAATGGAATGTATATTCCGGTTTTTGTGTCTTTTTGTAGCTTAAGGTTTTGCCTAGAGGGATTCTCTATGTTTTGAATCTGATTACCCTGTAAGGTATTTACCATCCTGATTTTATAGAGGTGACTATTTTACTTCAATTAAAATTCTTCTTTTAAGAACCTGATTGTTCTTAAGATCCAAGGGTTTGGGTCTGTGTTCACCTATGCAAATTGGTGAGGATTTTTATCAAGCTTTCCCCCGGAAAGGGGGTGTAGGGCTGGGGGGATTTTGGGGGGAAAGACGTTTCCAAGTGGGCTCTTTCCCGGTTATATTTTGTTAGACGCTTGGTGCTGGCAGCAATAAAGTCCAGGGACAAAAGGTAAAATAAATAGTTTGTACCTTGGGGAAGTTTTAACCTAAGCTGGTAAAAATAAGCTTAGGGGTTTTTTCATGCAGGTCCCCACATCTGTACCCTAGAGTTCAGACTGGGGAAGGAACCTTGACAGAGGTAAATTTGGGTTCTTGTCTTCAAAAAGATATAATTGTGTTAGTCTCTCTTTTGAAAACAATGCCTGTACTAAGATGAAAAAGTTTCCATGCCATGGTCTGGAGACTTGTAGGGTACATAGTGTTTTCTATTGTACTAACGGTGGAACGATTAAATCTTCTCTCTTTGAATTTGTCAGTAGAAAATAGGTATACGATACAATTTTACATTGTTTATCATGTCAGCTCCAGCAAGTCCTCATCGAGATCGATTTCCTAGCCTATAAAGTACCAACAAAGAGAAAGCAACTGCTTTGTCTCACATATTTACATAATCCGCAACAGACCTCATGGCAACAAAAGCCTTTTGGTGCAAAATGGGAAGAGATTTAAACTATGGATCAGTTTTCTGTTTGCATTAAGATCAACTCCGTCCCCACCCCTCTGTCCTACCCTATTAATATACAGTACTGAGTGCTTCCTGCTTTGGGGTCAATTAGCATTGCACCTCCAGCCCTCCGCACTGAAGTTTATTTCAACAGCATGCTAGCAAGGGCCAATTTCAAACTTTTGGTTTTCATCTGGTACCTGATACTTTCCAAACAATCCAGGGTACTTTCATTATCTCATAAAGAATTCACATCCCACTGAAAGACGCCCACCCTGATAGGATTACTTACTATGGCAAGGCCCTCTCTATAAAGCTTGCAACCAGCTTTCATTACAGGTTAAACACTGTTGAGAGACTTACAAATATTTCACAGCTTTTCCTTATTAATGTTGCCATCTTTTGCAATTTTAAATCACAAATCTCATGATATTTTGTGATTTTCATAAAGCCTCAGCTCCAAAACTCATGATGTATGAATCAGTTTCATTAAAACAGTTTCTAGCCTTCATGCTTATAGTGAAGTACTTGAAAATGTGAGCACTAAAAGCTCAAAAACAGATCTCAAATAAGAATCCCAGTTTTTAAAAATCTAATTTTTAAACCAGTCTCATAATTTTTTGGGTCCTGACTCACAATTTTTGAACAATTGGGGTTAGCAACACTTCTTGCAGCTAAGTCCAAATTAGACTTTGAAAGCTTACAAAGATATCACACAACACTGGGAAACAAAATGGCAGAGGAAATTCATTGTTGATAAATGCAAAGTATTGCACACTAGAAAACATAATTACCTATACATACAAAATGATGTGGTATTAGTTGGCTGTTACCACTGAAGAACAATCTTGGAGTCATCATGGATAGTTCTCCAAAAACATCTACTCAATGAGCAGCAGAAGTCAAAAAAGATAACAATATTAGAAATCTTTCAGAAAGGGATAGAAAAGAAGACAGAAAATATGATATAAATCCCTGGTACCCCCACATCTTGAATGCTGCGCACAGTTCTCATCACACCATCTGAAAAAGATATATTAGAATTGGAAAAGTCCAGAGAAGGGCAATAAAGATGATTGGGGTTATGGAACAGCCTCCATACAAAGACAGCTAAAAAGACGGACCATTCAGCTTAGAAAAGAGACAGCTAAGGGGGAAGACATGATAGAGGGTTATAAAATCATGAATGGTGTGGAAAAAGTGAATAAGGAAGTGTATTTACTCCTTCAAGTAACACTAGAACCAGGGGTTACGCAATGAAATTAATAGGCAGCAGCTTTAAGACAAACATAAGGAAGTATTTCTTCACACAACAGTGTCAACCTGTGGAACTCATTGCCTTAAGATGTGAAGGCCAAAAGTTTTACTGGGTTCAAAAAAGAATTAGATAAGTTCATGGAGGATAGGACCATCAATGACTATGTTAGCCAAGATGGTCAGGAACACAACCCTATGCTCTGGGCATCCCTAAAACACTGACTACCCCAAGCTGGAACTGGAGGACAGGGGATGGATCACTTGATAATTGCCCTGTTCTGTTCATACCCTCTGAAGCATCTGGCATCGGCCACTGACAGAAGATTGGGCTAGATGGAATATTCGTATAACCAATTACGACCATTCTTAATAGAGCAAAATGAATGTTAAATCTGTTTGTTTTTTTAAAGTACTAACTGTAGTTATACATATTTCTAACTTGGGGGGGGGGGGGGAAGACAGTGCACATCCAAAACATTAAAACCGATATTTAACTCTACAGTGTGTTAGGAGACAGTTTGTATCAAAAACGCTTTATATAATGTATTGATCTATGCTGTATATTAACCCAGATTGGGAGACACTGTTTAAACTGGTTCTTTCATAACTGTACTAACATTATATAGAATTTTGATTTAAAAAGTTACCTGTTACATCATGATACTGTACAGTTTAATGAGACAAGCATATTACATAACATTAAAAACCCTACATGAGCATTTAACACAACACTACCCAATATTAGTCCCATCCAAGTTAAAAAAAAATTAGGCAACTTGACTAAAAATTACTTTGGTATAAACTCAGATCTGCCTCATTTTTTAACTTTCACTTTAGGTTTTGGCTCATTTTCAAACCTTTTCCTTCCTACACATCCCCAAACTGACCTCTGAAATCCCATAGGAAGTCATGGAAATTTCTTAAATTCCTAGCTATAAACAGTTTGATCCATGTCAAGACAGGACTGCAAATATTTAAAGAACTTCCGTATTTGTTGCAATTTTTTTATGCAAGTTAGAAATCACATTATACAACCCAATTAGAAACTCAGTCATATTAATGAATCATGAAACCTCAGTAGCTGAATGCTATTATTTTAACAAGGGTTATAAGCATAGAAATCATATTGCTTTTTGGCATGTACATGTGCAGCTAAGGCAGCAGACTATTTTACTGAAAACCACAAGGTAGTTCCAGGCCCGCAGCAAACTCAGGACTCTTGCAGCCTTGATTGGTGAAGTTCAACAGGGTCTTGCAGAGAAGGCGGCCGGGGGAAGGAGGTAAAAAGAGAGTGAAAAGAGGGAAGGCAAGTAAGCCCAATGTGCTGTTTTTAAAAACAAGCCATCCTAGCAGTTTAAATATGGTGCATTTAATAGTGGATTTAGAAGCCTTTTAGAATGTACATTATGATGGAAGAGAAGAGAACTCTTGCCCTAGACAAATAAGAGCTCAAATAATAAAAATCTTAGAAAATAACTCCCTATGTTCTGCTAAGACACCACAGAATATACAATATAGTAGGATTCCCACATTCAAGCATGCAGCTAGAAATCGGGGGTCTTCTTTTATTTCAATGCCTGTTAGCTTTATGTTAAAAATTTAACAATCAACAACAATGCGCTCTGCTCTGAATAAAACTCACCTGCCCTGAAGAGCTGATCTAAACAAGGAGCTTACCATCTAAAAAGGAATTATTTGTGGTTTTTTAATGTGAAAACACTTAGGGTTTCTTAATGTGAAAAACAGGAGAATCTGGGGTGGGGGAGGGAGGGAGATCAAAATTGACATACATTATAAGAAATAACAAAATTAAGTGACCTGAAGCTGAATGGTAACTAAAGTTTAAAAGAAAGAAAACAGCCACACAATCAGTATTTATTGTGAACTGGCTAGAAGTAATTGAAAACGTCAGCTTGTCTTTTCTACACTGGTGCACGAATTAGGTCAAACCAGCAGGAGCAACATTAAGCAGTGCAAGCAAACAATCTGGGGGAAGTGAGTGGTTTTGTCTCGTCAACGATTGGCTTTTCAGCCCTGGCTCTACGGTTCACATTCACTGGTATAATCACAAATGTTGATTCAATTGGTATCAGAAGATTATGAAGAGGTCTAAAGGAAATCTCATTTCAACTTGGCATGGCATAGTAGGACCAATCTACTTTGGTCGAATTCTGATATATTTCTGTCAGTAAATAGAGTACATGACCTCTCTCCCTTCTCAGCAAGTCATTTAAGATCCAGATTCCCAGTATAATTTCCCCTCCATTGAGAAGTGTACAAATTGACAATCATTGTGTGTGAGAAAATTACTGTTGACAAAGACTTTAATAATCTGCCATAGAGATAAAGTTACAAATATGTGGAAAATATTTCTATAGCTTTTGAAAGCTTATGCAGATTGTGCTTTGTTGTGACACAAGAGCAACCTTTTGGGATGACGGCTTTTAAAAACCTGTCACATCATGATCTAAGAAATGAAGTTGAAGAGATTTATTAGATCGTCAGCCCATCTCGTTATTAGTCTCTCGGGTAAGTCATCTCTCCAGTGTATTCACTCCCCGGTGTTTTATTATGGAGCCACAACAGCAACCCTACAGTTAATGTTAAAAAATAACTCGCCATTATAATCCTAAATTTGGCACACTGCATCGACTTTTGCCAAAGCCAGATCATTTTTCTGGAAGTTTTCATGGGGTGGTCTTTTACCAGGGAAGACTCTCCTTCCTACCCCCATTTTGCATCATTTTTACCATTTAATCGTGATCAGATTTAAACAAATCCTGATCATGCATTTTTGTAACGTTCCTTTTTGCAACAGAATCTCTCAAAAGGCAGTTTGGCCCAGAAACTCCAGATTTGGCTTTTTCTAGTGTCCTCAAAGAGTCATTTAAGTATTTTCCAAAAAATCAAAGGGTTAATTTCAGCTTTGCACCTATGAGAACTAAGGCTTGGTCTATACCAGTGGTTTTCAAACTGCAGGTCACGATCCACTATTGGGTCGTGGAATGTAAGGCACTGGGTCGCAGCGGCTCTGGTCACCACCACCAACTGGGCAGTTAAAAGTCCCATCAGCGGCGCTGCCCAGCTAAGACAGGCTAGTTCCTATCTGTTCCGACACCGCACAGTGCCCCAGAAGCAGCCAGCAGCAGGTCCGGCTCCTAGGCGGGAAGGTCACGGGGCTCCGTTCGCTGCCCCCGTCCCGAGCACCAGCTCCGCACTCCCACTGACCGGGAGCCCTGACCTACTCCCAGAGGTTGTCAACTCTTACCATTTTAAATCACAAATCTCACAATAGTTGGTGGGTTATTTTTTAAAGCTCCAGCGGTCATGTTACTACTTTTACTTTTAAAAAGTAGGTTTCTAGCCCTCATGGCTGTGAAGAAAAGTTTGAAAATCATGAACTGGCAGTTCAAATAGCAAAATGCATTATTAAGATCATGATTATTTGGGGATAATATTCCTGACTCATGATTTTTGAATGCTTGGGGATGGCAATACCAAGTCTCTCTGACAGCAGGACCCAAGTCACAGAGTGCAGAGATGTCACTTAATTTGGCTCATGGTGTGTATCTGGCTCACTTGATGGATTTTTCTGCCCCCGCTATGAAATGAGTCAAATTTTCAGCTCTGAAGCACCCTGAAATCACAGGTCTTGTCTAAAATTCGGTAGTAAGCTCTTCCACGTAAGGTCTGTCTCTTCTTATGTTTTTATACAGCACCCAGCATGGTAGGGCTCCTTGGCACCAATCCAATATAAAATATTTAATATTAAAGAATAATCATGCCTTCCCTGGAATAAACAATCAGCTGTTCCCTTTCATTTCCTTCAACTGACAACTAGTCAGGTTCTCTACCAGCACAGGGTAAGAACAGACAAAAGAGCAGAGTTCTTTTTAAAAAAAAATTACAGGTGCAACTTTATAAATGAACACAATAAATAAAAATGGCTAATCTCCTTTTAGATTCACGGACATCTTAATTCCATTTAAGTAGTAATTTGTCTGGGAATTCAAATTAGTTTTAAATGCCCAGCAGGGAGAGGGAAGGGGAGATGGGTAGTAAGGTTACCACCACTTCCCTTGGGAAATTTTTCCACAGCCTAGTGCAGGGGTGGCCAACCTGTGGCTCTGGAGCCACATGCGGCTCTTCAGAAGTTAATATGCAGGTCCTTGTACAGACACCGACTCCAGGCACCAACTTTCCAATGTGCCCCGAGGGGGTGCTCACTGCTCAGCCCCTGGTTCTGCTCAGCCCCTTCCTGCTCCCTCCCCCCAGAGCCTCCTGCACACCATGAAACAGCTGATCGGGAGGGAGGGGGAGGCACTGATCGGCTGGGCTGCCGGTGGGCGGGAGGCACTGGGAGCTGGGGCGGGGGGAGCTGCTGACGTATTACTGTGGCTTTTTGGCAATGTACGCTGGTAAATTCTGGCTCCTTTTCAGGCTCAGGTTGGCCACCCCTGGCCTAGTGGATCTTGCTGTATTAAGTGTACCCTGATATTCAGCCTACGTTTTCTTTCATATACATTTGCAAAATTACATTTGATCAATTAAGTCCCTATTTATGAACTTAGCTTTTGAGTAAGTCAAGTCAGTATCATATGCTTCTCATTTTGCACGAAATCACTGTTCATTTCATCAGTTTGCTCAGCACATGATAGGAGGTAGGCTACGTAAGCAATCAAGGAGAAAAGAATAAGAAAGGGCAATAGCAACAAAAACTAGAAAACAAGCAGCATTCAGTAATATTAACAAACCTCCAAATATTAAGTTTTGAAAAACTTGCTTTGGACTAAAGCATATCCCCTGGCCTGATATATCATTTCACGAGATAATCCATGAAAGGTCAGTGTTTTAATGTGTTACAGGGCCAAACTATCAAAGAGTTAAACAGTCTATGAACAGATTATCTACCCTCTGAAGAACAAAATTTCCCCTCTTACAATACAGCTTGAAAGTATTAAAATTCACAAATGGCCCGCCACTAAAACAAAGCACACAATTTATCATGGCATCTGTAGTGCTGCTTATGCTTAATTCGGCGAATACCACTGTAAGGCCAACTGTCACAGGGCACCAAACATTGACAAAACACCACCACATGATAACCAGCATAAGTCTGTAAATTTTAGAAATAGTTCCACTTCTCAAAGAAATTATATCAGTAAAGTAGCTAGCACAATGGGCCCTTTTGTTGGTCAGGTAACAGCTTTACTGCATCTGATTTCCAAGAAACCGAGCTTAGATTTTCATTAATTTTTTTTTTAAGTTACTAAGTTTATCAGTGTTTCTCTATTTTCAAACCATGCCTTTTGCACTTAAGTGTTCAATTTTCATGTCTCTTTTTAATAGATTGCAGAGGAATTCTGCTAAGAACCTTGATGTTATTGCAACAGGATGTTCCAACCATAAACACCAGCCTCCTAAACCAAAAACACAAGCAGACAGACAGTTTTGCTGAAATTACAGCTGTATCTCAAGCGAGAGGACAAAGCTCAACTGTGCAAGATTTGTTGAAATAAACCTGAAAATAAAACTTTTAGTGCCACCTAGGGGGACCAATAATAAAACAGAGACAGAAGAACTGTATTACAAGCAATCTCTGTGGCTGATGTATTTATTTATCCGTCAATAAAAATGAGCTTATTCTAGAGAGAAGCTAAATGTTACTTACATCTACCTGGTAGAATTGCTACACTTATAAAATGTCTCAGGAATTGTTACACTAGACTTCTAAGATGGTATTTCCCTACCAAAATTAAAATAAAGAAATCTCTAGCTGTTATGGTTCTCAATAAAAAACATTCAAGATATGGTGAGTGTAATCGGTGAAGTAGTGTCTGCCTAAGCTTGTAGAGAGCCTGAAACAGTAGTGCTAAGATGTGAGCTGCCCAGTTGTTTAAATGGGTTCTAACTCAGATGCCAGCCACAATGTCTTAAATCAAGTGCTTCTCAACCAAGGGCACATGACGTACCCCCTGGGAGTACGCAGAGGTCTTTGGGGGTAAATCAACTCATCTAGATATTGGCCTAGTTTAGAAAAGGCTACATAAAAAAGCTCTCGCGAAGTCAGTACAAACTAAAATTTCATACAATGACTTGTTTATACACCTCTATATACTATACATTGAAATGTAAGTACAATATTTATATTCCAATTGGTTTATTTTATGATTATATGTTAAAAATGAGAAAAAATTTTCAGTAATAGTGTACTGTGACACACTTGTATTTTTATGTCTGATTGTGTAAGCAAGTTGCTTTTTAGTGAGTTGGAGGTATGCAAGACAAATCAGACTCCTGAAAGGGGTACAGTAAACTGGAAAAATTGTGAACCA
Source organism: Chelonia mydas (assembly GCF_015237465.2). Lineage (NCBI taxonomy): Eukaryota > Metazoa > Chordata > Testudines > Cheloniidae > Chelonia > Chelonia mydas. The sequence goes on along the minus strand of NC_051259.2, from coordinate 12,286,230 downwards.
CTGTGAAAACCCTTCATTTTTTTCCCCGACAGTTTACCAAAGTCTTTAAGAGGCAGAAGATGATGTAAGATATGTAGGCCTTGAAAGAAAAACAAAAAGAAAAACAACACACACTTGGCTGGGTCAGAGGTGAGAAAAACAGAACACACATTTTTACAAGTTTGAGAAAAACACTGCACTAGTTTGTCATTGTGGAATTTAAAACAAACTAAATAACCTGAGAGAATGATTACTGAAGGATAACCCAGTAGTACAGTATCTGTTTATACATATGATGGTAGCACCTTCTGTTCTTGTATTCTTTAGAAGTTTTTGATGGGAATGGCTGTATCTCCACTGTGTGTACTGCTTGGATGGATCCACAAGATCTCTCTGTAGTTAAGGTATAATAAAGCAGCGGTCAGAAAATTTCCTGACTGCTCCCCCCGCCCCCCCAAAAAAAGGTAATTCACTGAAATTTTGCATGGGAATGTTGCTATCGATGAAATTCCAACAGAAACCCAGCAGGTTTCTAATGGAACCCAGTCTGCACGACAGGTTAACTTTCTCAAACCGAAACTTTAGAATTCCCATTCCACCGGGAATTTCAAAGTTTAATTTTTTTTTCCCATTTCAGAATGGATTTTTTTTTTTTTTAGTTTTGGAATCCCCCCACCCAAGGAAGTTTCTGTTTCTGGCCAGCTCTAATTTAAGCCAAGTTCTGCTCTCAGTCACCCTAGCATAACTACAGAACACCGATTTCAATTGAGTTCTTCTAAATTTACAGCAGACCACAGAATCCCACTATCACAGGATACGTATAAGCATGTAACAGCTGCTGGGAAGTGAGAAACATCAGTGAGGTGGGAAAAGCTTGGAGTAGGCAGAGAAAAGTCTGGCAATATTACATATTCTGTAGTGGGGACTTGCAATGTTCACAGCATACAAACATAGAAATTAGATAGCATAAAATACTCTTGTTGGAAGGTTGCAACATAAACTCCAGAACTTCAACACGCAAGAACCAAAGAGGGCGTGGGAGTGACTGGCAGCCTAAGGCAGAGAGGCACAACTTTCCCCACCCACTTTAAAATGGCTCTTTCCAGGCGAACTCTGAGCACATGCTTTGCTACAGAGCCCCCTAGCCTGCAAGCAGGACCCTCTTTCCCATGCACACTCAAAGTGATGGCTTGCAATTCCAACACAGTCTTCAATACACCGCAAGACTACTCTCACATAGGGAGGAAATTTTCTAGCGGAGGTTCTTGAGATACCCTGACAGGCCAGCAAGTAGTGATCCCCGCCCCCACTCAGTTGAATGCTTCGTTTTCTGGGCCCTGTGTGCCATTAACGGGGTGAGCCTAGGAAGAGGAATTCAATCCTTGACTGTTGCCACTTCCTCATCTTCCTCCTCAGGAGTCTCAACTTACGCCCCTCTCCCCCATTTCTACATGGTCTTAGGAACCCAACGTCCCATCCAACCTTCCCCAATCTCTCATTCAATACTGAGCTGTTGGCGCCGCCTCCGATCGGCCCATGTTGCCAGCCTCCATCACCTACTTATTACATCTTCAAACCACCATCCTCATGCTTCCTCCCACGCTGGAGAGGCATTCCCTGTACGCATTTGCAAAGCTACCTCATTGTCTTCCTTCATAGCCTTCCTCAAAACTCTCCTTTCCTGCAATGCCTTAAAAAAAAAAAGAGGGGGTCAACCAATAGAGTGCTAGTGGGCAGAAACCACTACGCATCATGGGGGCCAATTCTGTCTCACTGTTTCCCGGTACTCCCTAATCTGGGGGGTGGGGGGGAGGAATAAACATGGGGAAATAGTTTTACGTTGTGTAATGACGCATCCACTCCCAATCTTTATTCAAGCCTAAGTTAATGGTGTCCAGTTTGCAAATTAGACTCCAACAAGAGACTGCTGAATTGGAATTGTTTTTGAAGCTTTTTTGTTGAAGAATTGCAACTTTAGGTCTGTAATCGAATGACCAAAGAGATTGAAGTGTTCTCCGACTGGTTTTTGAATGTTATAATTCTTGACATCTGATTTGTGTCCATTTATTCTTTTACGTAGAGACTGTCCAGTTTGGCCAATGTACATGGCAGAGGGGCATTGCTGGCACATGATGGCATATATCACATTGGTAGATGTGCAGGTGAACGAACCTCTGATAGTGTGGCTGATGTGATTAGGCCCTATGATGGTGTCCCCTGAATAGATATGTGGGCTTTGTTGCAAGGATAGGTTCCTGGGTTAGTGTTTTTGTTGTGTGGTTGCTGGTGAGTATTTGCTTCAGGTTGGGGGGCTGTCTGTAAGTAAGGACTGGCCTGTCTCCCAAGATCTGTGAGAGTGATGGATCGTCCTTCAGGATAGGTTGTAGATCCTTGATGATGCGTTGGAGAGGTTTTAGTTGGGGGCTGAAGGTGACGGCTAGTGGCATTCTGTTATTTTCTTTGTTGGACCTGTCCTGTAGTAGGTGACTTCTGGGTATTCTTCTGGCTCTGTCAATCTATTTCTTCACTTCAGCAGGTGGATATTGTAGTTGTAAGAATGCTTGATAGAGGTCTTGTAGGTGTTTGTCTCTGTCTGAGGGGTTGGAGCAAATGCGGTTGTATCGTAGAGCTTGGCTGTAGACAATGGATCGTGTGGTGTGGTCTGGGTGAAAGCTGGAGGCATGTAGGTAGGAATAGCAGTCAGTAGGTTTCCGGTATAGGGTGGTGTTTATGTGACCATTGCTTATTAGCACCATAGTGTCCAGGAAGTGGATCTCTTGTGTGGACTGGTCAGGCTGAGGTTGATGGTGGGATGGAAATTGTTGAAATCATGGTGGAATTCCTCAAGGGCTTCGTTTCCATGGGTCCAGATGATGAAGATGTCATCAATGTAGTGCAAGTAGAGTAAGGGCATTAGGGGATGAGAGCTGAGGAAGCGTTGTTCTAAGTCAGCCATAAAAATGTTGGCATTCTGTGGGGCCATGCGGGTACCCATAGCAGTGCCACTGATTTGAAGGTATACATTGTCCCCAAATGTGAAATAGTTATGGGTGAAGACAAGGTCACAAAGTTCAGCCACCAGGTTTGCCCTGACATTATCGGGGATACCGTTCCTGACGGCTTGTAGTCCATCTTTGTGTGGAATGTTGGTGTAGGGGGCTTCTACATCCATAGTGGCCAGGATGGTGTTTTCAGGAAGATCACCGATGGATTGTAGTTTCCTCACGAAGTCAGTGGTGTCTCGAAGATAGCTGGGAGTGCTGATAGCGTAGGGCCTGAGGAGGGAGTCTACATAGCCAGACAATCCTGCTGTCAGGGTGCCAATGCCTGAGATGATGGGGCGTCCAGGATTTCCAGGTTTATGGATCTTGGGTAGCAGACAGAATACCCCTGGTTGGGGTTCCAGGGGTGTGTCTGTGCCGATTTGTTCTTGTGCTTTTTCCCCCCATGTTTATTCCCCCCTCCCCCCCACTCTTCCTCAGACGTTCTTGTCAACTGCTGGAAATGGCCCACCTTGATTATCACTACAAAAGTTCCCCTCCCACCCCGCTCTCCTGCTGGTAACAGCTCACCTTACCTGATCACTCACCTTACAGTGTGTATGGTAACACCCATTGTTTCATGTTCTCTGTGTATATAAATCTTCCCACTGTATTTTCCACTGAATAAATCCGATGAAGTGAGCTGTAGCTCATGAAAGCTTATGCTCAAATAAATTTGTTAGTCTTTAAGGTGCCACAAGTCCTCCTTTTCTTTTTGTCTAACAACAGTGGCCAATGCCAGGTGCCCCAGAGGGAGTGAACTTAACAGGTTAATGATCTAGTGATCTCTCGCCTGCCATCCATCTCCATCCTCTGACAAACAGAGGCTAGGGACACCATTCCTTACCCATCCTGGCTAATAGCCATTAATGGACTTAACCTCCATGAATTTATCCAGTTCTCTTTTAAACCCTGTAATAGTCCTAGCCTTCACAACCTCCTCAGGCAAGGAGTTCTGCAGGTTGACTGTGCGCTGAGTGAAGAAGAACTTCCTTTTATTTGTTTTAAACCAGCCGCCCATTAATTTCATTTGGTGGCCCCTAGTTCTTATATTATGAGAATAAGTAAATAACTTTTCCTTGTTCACTTTCTCCACCCACTCATGATTTTATAGATCTCTATCATATCCCCCCTTAGTCTCCTCTTTTCCAAGATGAAAAGTCCTAGCCTCTTTAATTACTCATCATACTGGACCCGTTCCAAACCCCTAATCATTTTAGTTGCCCTTTTCTGAACCTTTTCTAATGCCAGTATATCTTTTTTGAGATGAGGAGACCACATCTGTATGCAGTATTCAAGATGTGGGCGTACCACGGATTTATATAAGGGCAATAAGATATTCTCCGTCTTATTCTCTATCCCTTTTTTAATGATTCCTAACATCCCATTTGCTTTTTCGACTGCCGCTGCACACTGCGTGGATGTCTTCAGAGAACTGTCTACGATGACTCCAAGATCTTTCTCCCGATTAGTTGTAGCTAAATTAGCCCCCCATCATATTGTATGTATAGTTGGGGGTTTTTTTCCCCAATGTGCATTACTTTACATTTATCCACATTAAATTTCATTTGCCATTTTGTTGCCCAATCACTTAGTTTTGTGAGATCTTTTTGAAGTTCTTCACAGTCTGCTTTGGTCTTAACTAGCTTGAGCAGTTTAGTATCGTCTGCAAACTTTGCCACCTCACTGTTTACCCCTTTCTCCAGATCATTTATGAATAAGTTGAACAGGATTGGTCCTAGGACTGACCCTTGGGGAACACCACTAGTTACCCCTCTCCATTCTGAAAATTTACCATTTATTCCTACCCTTTGTTCCCCATCTTTTAACCAGTTCTCAATCCATGAAAGCATCTTCCCTCTTATCCCATGACAACTTAATTTACATAAGAGCCTTTGGTGAGGGACCTTGTCAAAGGCTTTCTGGAAATCAAAGTACACTATGTCCACTGGATCCCCCTTGTCCACATGTTTGTTGACCCCCTCAAAGAACTCTTAATAGATTAGTAAGACATGATCTCCCTTTACTACACGCTGTGCCATATGGGGCATGTAAATATCACCAGGTAGCTCGCCATGCTAGCGAGCAGAAGTGACTAATACACAATCCTATAAAGGAGGATGGACCAGTGGCCTTGTTCAGACTCTAAATTCTTTTCAAGTGAAATTCCCTTCAGTGCAGAAGGCAAACACAAGGTTTATCCTTCATTTATATCTACACGCGTGCAGCGGTGTAAGAAAGATCAGAATCAGCCCCACAGTTTTCTAGACACTTCTTTTAAATGCCATGTCCTCATGTGCCTTTCTGTGTTGTATCTAATATGCTTTTTGGACCAGGGTTTGTTTGGCACACTGCACATTTTGCACAGTACTGTATATACCAGTGTTGCTATGATACAACATAGCTATAAAATAATCCACAAGCTACCCAAAATGCATGGCAAAAGTACAGCTGAAAGCCACAAAAAAAAAAACACCGACACACACCTCAAACTCCTCCCACACACGACACAAAATTAACCCCCTAATAAAACAGATGAGAACTTCCCACCCTCTGGCCCTGGAGGCAGCTACACGCAAGGTCTGCTGAGGATGCCAACAGAAGAAAGTCGCAAATATGGAGGTCAGTCACCTGAGGAAGTCCAGCCACCATTCCCGGAGAGCAAGTCCCAGAAGCAAAAGCATCCCAGCAGATTTTAAGTGCTGCAACCAAATACAAAGAGCGGGCCTCTTTTCTTCGCTATTCAGGTCACAGGCCGAAGCTAAGTAGCTGGACGCCTAGACATATGCTGTGCTGGAAGTTTGCCTGCTACCTTCAGTAGAAGCATGCATGTCATTCAATATTACGTAAGTGAACAGCCTTATTCAGATGCACATGCCAGTTCCCCCTCCAGCAAACACAATAGCAAAGGACTTTTTCCTGCAGTTGTACCTCACACACTAAGAGGGTTGACTCTGTTGTGAATGCACTCGGGTTGTGTATGTGTGTGTGCGCACGTACGAGAAAGACTAACTCTGATCAACACAAGTTTGGAGCTACTGATCAGTTGGCCGTAGCCCTGACTTTCACAGGTGCTCAGTTCCCACCAATTCCAACAATCCAAACAAACATATCCTTGATGTAGCATTTTGCTTTCACCGCTTCCCCAAGGAATCCAGAGTTTAGGGCTTATATTTTATTTAGTAGGAGATGCCCATTACACCTTACTTAAAGTCACAAGCCGTCTTGACAGGAGTGTCATTTTGAAAGCAAGCCTGTAACATCACTTGCCTGGTTAAGCCCAATCTGCTCCCATGTTCCCTTTGCATTCTTCAGTGCAAATGCTTCTTCAGTGACTGGCATTTCTGCATCAGCAAGCACCTAGATACATGCAGCCTTTTGGCTCTGGACTTCTGCTGTCCTACATCCCACTTCCTTGTGGAAGAGAGCAACCTTTACTAGAGGTGAAGCTTGTTTAACGCTTCAGAAGAATAGAATTTAAAATAATCAGCTAAAACATCACTTAGGCACCGAAATCTACCGTCCTACATTGTCACCTCTGTAAGACACCCAGGTACACAGAAAGACAGCTATGCCAAAAAGGGAGAGGCTCATTACAAGGGGCTTTCATAAATTAACACTAGCAGTTCCAGACTGTGCTCTACAGGAATTCTTGAGGAACGCAGGGCCAGATTTCACATGTAACTGCTGAAGCCAGTGGAGTCAGACTGGTAGGAGATTAGAGAGGCCCCTAAAAATGGTCGATGGTACAGTACAAAATTAGCACAAGACTCTACTCAACTCTTCAATAAGAAGCAGAGACCAGAAGGCACTGTACTGGCACTACTCCCTCCCTATCTCTCTGCCTGTGGTTTGCATGCTCGTTTGTTACTTTTATAGTGAAGTGCTGCTCACCTGTCTGCAGATCTGAGACTGCGGATCCTGGGGTGGCTTCACCTCCAACCCTACCTGTCCCTTGCAGGGAGATCTCCTACATAATTGCAGCACTGATCCACCACCACCATTTTCAGGGGGAGTTTCCAGAAGGAGGGGCATGGGGAGAAAGCGGTTCTCTTTTCCCAGTGCAAAACAATTTTCACTAACAAGTGAATTATAAGTAGAACTGAAAGGACATCTTTTATTTCAATGGCAAGAATACTAAGCAATCCTGGCCGGCAAGAACAGCCTACTGATAAAGATGCTTTAATAAAAATATATCCAGAAATAGCAACATAAACTCATTCTCATTATCCAAAACCCTAAACACACATTTCACTTCACCTCCTATTTCATCACCACCACACAGACTCCATATGCAAAGCCTGCAATTGCATAACGAACAATGCACCAAAGGATAAGCCAGGAGAGCCAACCTAGTTTCCTTTCAACTGAAAGGGATCACAGTTTTAAAAAAAAAAAAAAGGCATATGGACCATTTATTTCTGCTCACTAGTAGTCTAACAAAGCACATACTCACCCAGAGATGAGCCAATCGGAGGAAGCCCGCCGGTGAAGTGCCATAATCCATTGGAGGACAGGACATGAAAGCAAAGGGAGGGAGAAAAAAGACATCAGTTAATAAAGAGTTCCAGCTTTTAAAAAGTCAACCACACCCACAAAAATCCCTTAAATCACATAGCCAAGTACTCATACCTATATGTTTTTACATACACTCTTGGAGAGTGTTTACTTGACTTTTCCAGGAGTGGAACAGATGGCTGAACCAGAGGTTCATATTGGACTATTTCTTATTAGTGTGCAAAGTTGTAGAAAAAAACAGTTGTGTTAATTAATGCAGATAATACTCCATATGGGGATACAGAGTCCTGTGTTTTATCACAGCTAATACAATTCACAGAGCGCCTCGGGTGATAATCGGACACACATGCACAGAGCGCAAATTTCAGGTCGCAAATATGAAAACAAAAAAGACTCAAGCACCAAGAGCCTGACTGAGCTAAAGAAATGCTGAGACTGAAAATTGGGGCATACTTCACTTCTCTTCATGCTGGGCCTGGATAAGCCTAAAAAAGATCAGTTATGTAAAGGCAAACTCTATTAGGCATGGGGGTGGAGGGATTGAGTGAGTCTCCATCCCAAATCCAAATGGGTTTTGACTGAGCCCCCTAGTGGGCTTTTTAAAAAACATTTACTTTTTAATAAATTACCACTTCTTCCATAAAACTCTAAATCCTAATCCTCTCCACACAGAAACGTTAGCCAAATACAAAGGGATTAAAAAACAACAACTGTTGCCCTATAAGGCACAATGCACTACCTGCTACTGCTCCCCTTCCTCCATCCTTTGTCTGTATGCTCTTCAGGGTAGGGACTCAGGATGCGTAGTGCTCAGTATACCATTTGGACTATATAAATACTGAGACAGCCACAATTTGTCATTTAGGCCACCGGAGTCTATGCACATTTCTCTGGACAATCAGGCAAACAGAGGCATCTTTAACTATTGTTTTAACATGCACTGGCACCACTTGCCTTTTATTTTGTTACATGTGAGGCCATGGCTGCACTATAGAGCTATACTTTTTAAACTGGCAAAGCACTCAGAGTGTAGATGCAGATTATCTACATCTGCAGAACTGTGCTTTCACTGACATAGCTTATTCCAGACACACACACACACACACACACAGCAAGACAAGCTATATCTGCCAGGGTAAGCAGCATCTGCACTTGGGGCTTTTGCCAACACAGCTATATTAGTCAGGGATCACACCTCTTCACACCTTGCCCTGACTACCACAGCTGTGCCAACAAAAGCTCCCAGTGTAGACATAGCCCTAGAAGCTGGTTGTGTCACATTCCACCTATGAGTGTGGAGATTTTGTGGCAGTGTTCACACACCACTTTGGGACATTATGACACAAGAGGCCCGATTCTTTACTTCAATTACACCTACCACCACAAGCACAAAAACCCGCCTTAATCAAGATGGTAGCAAGCAACACCAACTTTGCCCAGGTTTAAGATGTGATCAGGTGCAATGGCCTAATTTTGCACTGCCTACCTTTGATTTATAGAGTCTAATCAATCACCACACAACAGGGACATACTTTTAAAAGTTCAAAGCTGACTGCAAAATGTTACAGACGGATCTCACAAAATTGGGTGACTGGGCAACAAAATGGCAGACGAAATTCAATGTTGATAAATGCAAAGTAATGCCCATCAGAAAACAATCTCAACTATACATACAAAATGATGGAGTCAAATTACCTGTTACCAATCAAGAAAGATCTTGGAGTCATTGTGGATAGTTCTTTGAAAACATCCACTCAATGTGCAGCGGCAGTTAAAAACGCTAAACAGAACATTAGGAACCATTAGGAAAGGGATAGATAATAGGACAGAAGATATCAATGTCACCATATAAATCCACGGCATGCCCAGACCTTGAGTACTGAGTGCAGTTCTAGTCACACCATCTCAAAAGAGATATATTAGAATTGGAAAAAATATAGAGAAGGGCAACAAAAATTGAGGTATGGAACAGCTTCCATATGGAGGAGAGATTAAAAAGATTGGGATGGTTCATCTTAGAAAGAGACACCAAAGACGGGATGTGATCGAGGTCTATAAAATCATGACTCGTGTGGAGAAAGTGAATAGGGAAGTGTTATTTACCCTTTCACTAGAACCAGGGGCCACCCAATGAAATTAATAGGCAGTAGCTTTAAAACAAACATAAGGCAGTATTACTTCACACAACACAGTCAACCTGTGGAACTCCTTGCCAAGGGACGTTGTGAAGGCCAAAAGTATAACGGGGTTCAAAACAGAATTGGATACATTCATGGAGGATAGGTCCATCAATGGCTACTAGCCAAGATAGCTAGGGACGCAATCCCATGCTCTGGCTGTCCATAAACCTGACTGGCAAAAATTGGGATTGGATGACAGGATGGATCACTCAATAATTGCCCTGTTCTGCTCATTCCCTCTGAAGCCTCTGGCACTGGCCACTGTCAGAGACAGGATACTGGGCTAGATGGACCATTGATCTGAACCAATTATGGCCATTCTTATCCTGCTTTGGTTTTGTACATTAGAAATTTAGATCCTGTCTAGCTTTTTTTTTTTTAAACTACTATAGACCACTGGAGAATTAGTGGGAGATCCTTACAAGTACCAAGAGTGAAACCTGAACAATCTAGAGGAGGAGGCATTTTCAACCAGTTTTAACAGTTTCAACTGTTAAAACACTATTTGTTGGTTTGTTTGTTTTTTAAATCTATTGAATTCAAGAGAAAACACTTGGGAGAAGAGCTCTCCTTGTGAAAAATTAAACCTCACTCTTCCTGCAGCTGAGGGCTGAGAAAGCTCCTACTCTAGTTCTCTAGCTCTGCCAGCACAAATAAGGGAAGACAAGAATTGATGGGCCAGCCTCTAACCCAGTGTAAACTGGGAGTGACATACTGATTTACCCCAGTTTAGGATATGGCCCAATATTCCAAAGGTAGTAAACAACCAGGAAGAGACCCTTTAAAATAAAATAAAGAGAAGAATTCCAGTTCTTTGTTATCCATCATAAAGAAGCCCAAAAGGACACATTCATTTTTTCCCTACCTTTGCAGGTCACTTTTAAAACTAACTTAAAAGAGCCCATGTGTGGTTTGAATTCCTAAGCTATATTAGGAAGCTAACCATTGAGGCAGTAAGGCTGCTGAGAGCAGGTCTGCAAAGCTACTCATTACTATGGTGACCAGGATTAGAAAGTATTTTAATCACAGCGTAAAAAATTTTCCCTTTGGAGCTGTACAACTTTTGGGGGAGTCTTAGCACAGTGACCTCAGCCCTCCAGTACCAGCTGTGACATTAGTCCCTAGAAGTCAGGCTCAGAAGCAACCCACAGCAAGGATAGGCTTCTATCTGTTCTGCATGGGAAGTCCACTACTGCAATCCGTAACCTGGATACTGTTCACAGCGGCTGTAATAAGCTGTGGAACCTTGACCTACTTTTTGCAAGAACCTGGACATAAAAAGGCAGGACTTATTAGAGTTACTTGTTTCAGGCATCACAATCCAGAAATAAAAACAGGCAGGTACAAACCAATCTTCTGTTTTTCACTGTACACATCTCAGACTGGTCTTCAATTCTCTTCCGAAAAACCCATGATCATTATTTGTACTGTGGGAGCACATAAAGGTGCCAGCTCCATTCTGCCAGGTGCCACACACACACACACACGTACGTACGTACGTAACAGAGAGGCAATCTGTGCCTCAGAGAGTTCACAATCTCAGTTGCTTCTAAGGGCTTATCTACATAGCAAGCCACTGCCCTGCAGGACAGGGTGTGAATCGACAGCGCATCAGAGGTACCACTATGTCAAAGCAAAGCATGCCAAGCCAAACTCCAGGACTGACACCACATAGCAGCATCCACATGGGACATTGCCATGCAGCAAGCTAGTGTGCTCTAGATTCACACCCTTGCTTGCTGTGCAGTAACTTGCCATGTAGACAAAATCTCAGATACAGAGCCTAACACTCTGATTCTAGTTCCAGGTGTGACACCCTCCAAATGAAGCAGGTCAGAGGCAGAGAGCTCAACCAGTGGGGCGGGGGGGGACACTCAGATGTCCTCAGGCTAAGAGGCATTTCAGGTTAGCTAGAAGGACCTGCGATACAAGCTGCCTCCATCCACCTAGTGCCCCTCCCTGGGGGGACATCACAGCCTCATTATAAAATCCAGGGTGTAGGCAATGCAGGGGCCTGCTTTGTATCTAGAATTTAAAGCACCTTCTCTCTCTCCACAACAACAGCCCACACTTGGAAATTGGAAACCAGGTACAAGGGGTTGCCTCTCCCCCCCCCACACACACACACTTACTTTTAACCCTTCCCCATCACTCCCATCCAAGCCCACACTCCCCTTTCTCTCTCTCAGACTCACCCTGACTCCACCCCACTACAGGGCACTAGGGGAGGGGAGAGAGCTGACAAGTCATAATTTCTGCCCCTGGGACCTTTACCCCATGGGTACAGGGAAAGCTGGAGAAGGAGCAAATCTTTGCTTCGAAGAGGCAGGTGACACCTCTTCTTCCCCTACCAGGTGCTGTTCCCCCTGCATCTACTAGCTGGAGGGCCAAGAGCACAAGAGACTCCCACACCAGACCCTTTCTCCATCTACTGACCCCAGCTCAGATCCCTTGTCTGGCAAGTCCTCATTTCATCAGCTACTGAGGAAGGGAAACTAAATTCCCTAAAGCAAAGGGAAGAAGGGAGAGAGCAGCTGCACTCAGCCTTGTTTTGTCCCTGGTAAATGCCTAGGCCCTACGCAACCCTGGTTCTTTACAGATTAACAGGCTGTTTGTACAGCGATCTGATGCAGAGCACTATTTGGGCATGTGACCACTGCAAAGCACATGTCTACAGATTTGATCAATTGAACAGATGTAATGGGGAAAAACAAGGCACAGATCCCCAAAGAGCAGCAGCCTTGCCTGTACTGCACTAGGCCCCGTGTATTTAGAGCGTTTCTCTGGCTTGTGAATACAGGAGTCGTCCTCCTCCAGGATTTGCACCTCCTCTCTGGGCATGGCCTTCTCTGGGTCTGTCATCACTCCAAGTGTCAGCTACCCGGAGGCACTCAATTGTGACCAAAGCAATCCGAGCCCTTTGCTCCCTGGCAGAGGAAGCACAATCAAGGACAGACACTTCACTGTTGAAGGGCTGGTCTCACACATACAGTTGTTTTAAGTCCCCATCCTGTCCCCGTCTGCCCCTTCGCCGTTTCCTTTAAGCCAAGACCATCTGTCCTCTCTCTCCAATAAAATCACAGCTCATTAGAAGTCAGGGAAGCGGTGCTTCTAGCAGACAGAGCAAAGGATTGGGAGACTGGTCCCCTGGGTTCTAATCCTGGCTCTGCCACACACTTGCGCTTCAACCCTACACACGTCATTTCACCTCAGTTTCCCCATTTATAAGTGGGGAATACCAATTCTTACCTACCTCCCGAGGGTGTTGTGAGTCTTCGTTCATTGGCCAGCAAAGCCCTTTGAGATCCTTGGGTGGAAGGTGCTAACAAAGGCCTGTATGTTTCTATCTCTTAGTTTCAGTATACTGGCTCTCTGAAAGCCCACATCCTGGATCCCGGTGGCACTTCCTAGCCACAAAGCCGCCTGCCTGACTAAAATGTGAGCAGCTATTTCCAAAGCTAATGAGGCTGTCCTCCTCTGACCCAGGGAAGGTATCTGCAGGCAGTACTCTTCATGTTCACCTCCTGGAATAAATCCCGGGAGTTCTATCATCTCCCCAGCCTAGGCAGGGACACAGATGGTCTCAGAGATTAAAACATACAGGGAATTAACTGCCCTGTGCAAATGAGATTCTTCATTCAATTGCGAAGCGCGCCTGTAGATGATCATTATTTGTTGTGCTCAGGGCTGTAACTAACTTGAACTACAGAGCTGAGGCAGGTGCGTAGAAAAGGAAGACAGCATGGAAGCTACAAGAGAGAATTAACTACTGTACACATGGCATTTGTTTTCTCATTTCTTTAGTGTTTTCAGTAACCAGTTACAGACATTTAGCATTTGGGTGACAGAAATATGCAGTAGCTACTGTAAGAGAAAGCAACAGAGCCAGTGCTGTGCTGGGGAAGAGACTCTGGATTTTCTCCTCAAAGGTTGCTCGATCTGTACCCTTTGCTATAGAAGAAGCTGCTGTGCATGCTTCGCTAGCTTAACAATAAAAGCGTTCACTCCTAAAATAGGAAAAAGACTACGTTTTACAGAGTGACGGCTGATGGGTTCCTGCGGAGTCGGCTTTCCAAGTGTCAGTTACAAGAGTTCTCATTGCTGCCGACCCTACAGAAGCAAGATACTGGCTTGTCATTATTTGTAGGAAATAGTGATGCTAAGGGAAGATATCTGGGCAAATTGTGGCTTGATTCTTGGCTTCAAGATCTCCTTTCTCCCTTGTAGACTGCCTGCTTGGAGGGATTTCATCAGCCCCACATGCACGTTCTGGTGCTCTTCAGAAGTACTTGACACAGAACAAGTACCCATCACAAGTGAGCGGTCAGCTACTCCTAAGTAGATCCCTACCACTAGTTTTCTGCCCAGATCACAAACATGAAGATTCTGCTTGGGTGTCAACCATGCTGTTAGAGACCCAGACAGACTGGCAGAGCTGGGGACTAAGGATAGGGGAGTTGAGGTCTTCATGGAGCTAGCACTAGCCAGTGATGTCTTGCCTACATTCCTTGAAGACTAAATTGGCCATCACACAGGAGCCAAGATTTTCAAGAGTCACTATTGACACTGGGTGCCCTGCCCAACATGAAACACCTTAGAAGGATCCAATTGTCAGAATGCTGAACACCCATCCTCGGAAAAATCAGGCGTCTTTAAAGCATCTCATGGTAGGCACCCAAAATCACTGGTAGTCACTTCAGGAAGATTGCTACCAAAAAAAACACATACCAAGTCACAGTACTACAGCTCGATTTTTAAGACCCTATTTTGTACCACTTGTGATTTTTAATAAACTTTTTTTGGACAGAAAGTGTCTCTCACTCAGCCCAGAACCAGTCAGTGTTTGCAAGGAGCTGGTTTCAAATTATGCAACTCACTACAAACGATTCCCTCTTTTATTTAAAGCCTCCCTCCTACATCTGAGGAAATCCCCAAGCGGCACTGACCCCATCTGCCAGCCTGGAATTAGGCTACTCACAAGCCTGCAGATTGGACGAGGACAATCTGTACCATCCAGAAGAGGTTTACCTCCACGTCACCGACACATGCATCTAGCACAAATATCAACAGTGCTAGAGAAAGTCACGTTACAGCACAACGTGGTTGAAGAGTGGGTCAGCTTCTGCCCTCATTCGTCCCCGTGCTGAACACTGAAGTTTGTGGGTTGCATGGGTGCAATTTAGGATAGAACCTGGCCCTATCAGAGATTTATCATTACTAATTAAAGGAGCCTAAGTTCTGAAGGAGACATTTCAAATGCTAACTAAAAAAAAAAATAATAATGTACCACCACCAAGATTCTTGGATAAAAGAGGCCATAGAAATGCAAAGCCCCTAAACACCGATTTATTGATCCTCCCACAGAGCCCTGAGGGGCAACAGGTAGCACCATTTGAAAGAGGAGGAAACAGAGTAGGTAAGTGAGGTCACACAGTAAGCTAGGAATAGGAGCCAGGCGTCCTGGCTACATTAGGCAATGCTGCCTTCCCTACTCTTGTTTTATCAGCTGCCATCTGCCTCAAGGTATAGAGCCATTATCTCCCTCTTTCTGGTTGCTATGTGTGGTCAGGAGTCATTTTAAATATGGAAATGCATTAGTGTATTAACAATACAATTAACTGCTGTAGCAGTGCTTCCAGCCATCAATCCACCCTGCCACTTCCTATTAGGGTTGCCAACTCTGACTGAAGCCATTCCAGGAGAAATTTTTTTCTCCCAACATGACAATGTCATTTTCTTAAAATATCCTATTAAAATCTCTTGGCCTGCTTTCAATAGTCCCCGAGAGACGGATGCAGATTCTGGGAGACTCCAGGCCAATCCTGGAGGCTTGGCAACCTTATTTCCTATACCAGGCAGATCTGGCGTTCTGCAGAAGCCAGCATAGGTATCAGACTCATGACTGGGCTGCAGTGAGTTCACAACTTCTGCAGTGGTCTTCTACATCTGTGAGATTCTTCTGCACCTGTAAACATGTAATGCAACATCCTCAACTATTCCCAAACCACTGAGTTTACACAGCAGATGGCAGTACTAGACGGCTCAAAGGATTGGTAATGGCATTCGCAGCTCTGGATCTCTTGTTCAAATCTAGCTCAAATCGGTTGTGACAAAAAGTAGTTACCATCTAGTAGCCTATGTGAAATGATTTATTAATGTCTTCATGATGCCTGGGTTCCCAATTTTACTTTACTACATACCAGGGAAGCACAGGAGTGTCACACATTAAGATGAGGTGAAAAAAGTTTGCTGGTGCCCAGAATTGGGCTTGTTTAAAAACAATGCTAGAGGGTTATATTTAACAAGGAATAAGCTCATAAATTAAAAAGAAAGAGGGGAACCATTTCCTAATTAGCTATTTAAAAGTACAAGCAGGAGCAAAGAGCATTTTAATAAGGTTCGTTTATTTAATTGATTTCACAGGGTGCTGGGTGGCTTAACTGGTGTTTGTAAAACATTTGAGATCCTCAGATGAAAGAAACTCTACATGTGCAAATTTTAGTTATCAGAATTTGAAATAACTGACTAAGAATCAAAGGTGTCTGGCAGTCAAAGAGCGTGCACCCCAGAAATTTGCTCCACTCAGATTATTTTTACATTCAAGAAGCCCAGTTCTCACACCTCAGCCTCCCTATGCTACTCTGGCCCCCAGAAATGGCCCCTCAGAGAACAGCCAGGTGTGTAAAAAAGGATTCCCAGCTGGCTTACACCTACCAGACTGGATCTATGCTGCCCCCCACCAATCCCCAATGTAGGGGACATGTCAAAAGCAGACAATCATCCAAAGGAAGTGCATCTAAGTGAAGTCTTTTAGAACCATCACCATCTAGGGCTGCTCTAACTTACAGCAGGAGCCAGTCTGCCCCTTGCAGGGCCCACACTGCAGGGAGCACAAGGTTGGCTTAATGACACCTTCACCCTCTGTTCTTGTTCTTCTTCCACAGGGTGGAAGAGGTTGAGAATCAGGGCCAGTTTTTACTTGGCACTTTCTAAGTTTGATCATGCACTTGATATAGGAGCCCATACGATTGCACTCACCCCCCACCCTCCCCAACACACACAAGAGTGATGTTTCAGGATTTTCTCCAGGGTATCAGAGCGACAAAAAACCAAACACCACTAAGTGGATAGAGGAAGAGTCCTGAGACCTGAGGCCAAGCCCTATAAAGCTGCACGAAGCTGCTCAAAAAATCTCTTGTGAAACATCATAATAGTTTCATCTGGGAAATGCCGAGGGACTAGATGCCCCACACACCTGACTCTTCTGACTGGACTCTTTGCATCTTCCTCAGTACAGCCCAGAAATCAGAGCTGGAAGTGAACCCAAGAATTACAGTAAACTTTGAGCAGGAACAATAGCAAACAGGATTTGCCAAGCCTCTGAGCTTGTTTTGTAAGTCCTAGATTATGTAAAGCACTGGCCTTCCAGAAGCAGTGCTGCCGGTTTCCCTCCCAAAGCCAGCTGGCAGAGTTCATACTACCGTTACGCCAATGCTGGAACGAATGCAATACAGCTCTTTTTATACAAAATACACGTATGTGCGCAAAAGGTGCCTCGTTGCTGTTTTGTACCATGAGCTGCTGTTTGAATATATTGCCAGTGACTATAAAGATTGCAATGACAACTAAGCAGCTGTGGACAAGGTATTTACCTTTATTGCTATTTAATTATCTTCCCAGGTTATTTTAATAGTATTTTTTTTATTATAAACTAAAAAAAAAAAAAAAAAAGAAGTGTGAATTTTACACTGTAATAGGCACCCAAATGACAGCCCTGCAAAGTGAGGTCCCTTGCGTATCCAAACAGAACGCAGGGTACAGCAGTTTCCTCCGCATTGCCATGCCAGTATGTTACACCCTCTAGCCTACAGGGAGACCACTCCTGGGCGTTCAACATCTATTCTCTCCCCATGGTCCATCCAATCCTTGGCTTTTCTGCCACAACTGCCAGTGAGTGCCCAGTTAGTGTCAGACAACTGTTATCTGCACAACTGTCCGCTAGGAAATTAAAGGAGATGCCCACAAACTCATTCCACATATGCCACCAAAAAGCCATCAGACAGCAACATCTTTCAGTCACCACTAGCCTCGGCTGGATTTGAGCTGGCATCCCAGTTGAGAGACACTCCATATCCATTACCAAACCTCTAAATCAAGTCCCCTTAGCAATATATTTTTGCAGAAGCTCAAGTCCCCTATGTTTTTCTAACTGAGCTGTAATGAGGGGGAGAGTTTTAACGCAGTCCTGAAAAGAGACCACGTTCCTTGTTCTCTGCAGCTCTGCTGTTTGGGGCACTCCTCTGCTGTCTCAATGGTTTTCGAGAGGGAATAACTACTGGAGGAATAAGCACCCAAATGTTCTATGTGAGCAGCTCCTGTTCACAGCTCAGGGGACTGGAGACCCTAACGTTCACAGTCCAAACTAGAAACAAGTAGCTCCTTCAGCCTGTCCCATCAGCAGCCTCTAGTGGGCAAACAGAACAGATAGCCCTACATCCTCTTTTCTAGCTCCCTGGGAGAGAAAGAGCTGGGTAAGACTGCCACTTTGAGGTGGGCAAAGCCTAAACAGACTATTACCCCCAAGACCCTGCCATCAACTACATGCCTTCCTTGCAGACAGAAATTCTGATGGCTGCCAGCGTGGCGTGTCTTTTCCAGTCTTCTCTACAAGCAGAGGTACCTACCAAGGATGATGCTCTACCCATGACACCCAGCAGAAGTAGCAGGGAACTATCATGCTTATCCCCGTTTGCTCAGTCAAAGCCAGGGCCAAGCAAGCAGCATGCCAGTAGGAAGTGTTGAACCAGCTGGCCTTCTAGCATGAAGGACCTGTGAGCAACTCAGCCACACCCTGGGGCACAGGATCAGGAGGAAAGCTGAACGTGGGGAGCCCAGCACAAGGTTAAAACCGCCAGATTCTACCTGCATGGCAAAGGGGTGATGGGAAGAAGAGTCTCATGAAGAGCACAGGTATCTGACTTCAGGTGTGTGTGTGTGCGTGCAGCAGAAATGGCTTCCAGAGCCCCATGCACCCTTTGACAGTTTTCCACGCAGCACTGGCCTCAGACACTGTGAGCTGGTGTACAATTACTTTTAGACTTGCTTCTACTCCCAGGAGTGACTATGTGAGAATGGCATCTTTTCACTTAGCGGGTGCAACAATGCAGACACAGAGCAGATCAGCTGACTTTAGTGTCTTAAGTAACAGTTCAGCCCCCGCAGGGCCAACACAGTTGGATTCTATTCCTCCCCGAGCATCATCAACAGAACTACTTACTCTAAGGCCTTGTCTACGCTGAAGATTTGCCCTGAGCCCAGCCATCAAGGGCAGCCCGCAGCACAAATCCACCAGCGCTAACTCCAAGTGTAAAAAGGGTAACCTGTTATCTACAGGTTTCAGAGCAGCAGCCGTGTTAGTCTGTATCCGCAAAAAGAAAAAAGGAGTACTTGTGGCACTTTAGAGATTAACAAATTTATTTGAGCATAAACTTTTGTGAGCTACAGCTCACTTTATCTACAGCAGCACAACTGACTCCTGCTTAAAACCAGATGTACCAGTACAAATCATCATTTATAGCAGTCTACCCTGCCTGCAGCAGGGGTTTGACTCCCAAAGTTCTGGGTGAGAGTTCTGACAGAAGAGTTTTACTTTAAACAGACTGCATTTGAGAGGTGGGTCCCTGAGAAACAGACATGGAACCATATGGTGCCTTTTGAGAGTCACTTTTCAGATCCTTCAAAGGGAGGTTCAGTAACCCCTTCAATTTCTGAACTTTTTGTGACCAAATCTTTTAGCTTTTTTCTCCTGCAGTTGATTGGGATTGCATAGCCAGAGTTAAAGTGTCACTTGAAATGTAAAGCAAGTTGTATAATCAGCAGAACATGGCTAGTTTGATGCCAGAAGAGGGAAAACAACAGTTTCACACACCTGCACCTTCTTCCTCTGGCGAACAGCTAGTCAGATAGTAACTACAGATCAGGCCATCAGGAGCACCAAAGAACTGTTTAATTAGACATCAGCTTAAAAACGTCCATATCCTAGAACACAATCACCTCTATCTCCGTTATCCTCAAAACGACCTCCACAGGTCAGCCAGAAGACAGCTGCAGCGGCCCAGGAGCCAGCAAACAGAGCTATAAACAGGGGAGTTTGAGTGGGAGTTCTGTTGGAGGAGAAGATATTTGTATTTGGTTTTGTATTTGTCGTATTTGTATGTGGAGAGGCTTGTAGGGGCTTTGTGCTGAGAGAGAAGCTGAGCCCTGATTGGGGGTGTGGCTTCTCTGAGTAGGGGTCCTAAAAGGTAGCCAGCCAGCGGCACAGACAGCTGCAGCAGCCCAGGAGCCAGCAAACAGAGCTGTAAACAGGGGAGTTTGTGTTGTGGTGCTCGTTTGGGGTTTGTTTTTGCTGTGGGGGGTGGTGTTTTGGTGTGGTTTGTGTTTCCCAAATTAACAGGATTTAGGTGGGAAGGCTATGAGATACAGAGGCAGCAGTGGGAGTGACCCATGTAGTGGAAGACACAATGAAGATGACTGGATGTGGAAGCTGCGGTATGTACATGGTCCTGGAGGGGGTACCTGGTAAGAGTTTCGTCTGCATGAAATGCCGCCTGATAGAGCTGATGGAGGAAAAGATCCGAGGTTTGGAGATGCAGATGGAAAGTCTGGTTGAGTTTAGGAAGGGGTTTGAGCAGACTGTGGAGCAAAGACATGAGGTACCTGAAGGGAAAAGCTCAGACTTGCAGATGGAAGCAGGGCTGGGGAATTCTGAGGGGAGACTGGGTGAGAAAAGTGGTCAGTGGAAGCATGTGACTAAAAGAACCAGGCAGAGGAAAAGACGGGCCAGTGAAGGAGAAACAGAGCTCAAGAACAGGTTTGCAGAGTTGGAAAATGAAGGAGCTCAGCAGGTAGTCACTGAAGGTGGAAGGACAAGGAAGAAGAGAAGAGCGGCTAGTCCTATAGGAAAAGAGGAAGAGTCAATGGAGACTACACCAAATATGAGCCCCAGGAAGATACAGGACGGGTTGAAGAGGATTACAAGGGAGAGTGGGAATGGAAAGATCTTGCAGCCAGAGGGAACAGAGGATAGACTGGAGAATAGCACCGTCACCAGGAAAAGGCAGGTCTATGTGATCGGGGACTCTTTACTGAGAAGAATAGACAGGCCTGTAACCAGAGCTGATCCAGAGAATAGAAGGGTGTGCTGTCTTCCAGGTGCTAAGATACGGGATGTAGACCTGAGATTGAAAAGGATCCTAAAGGGAGCAGGAAAGAACCCCCTAATTATCCTTCATGTAGGAACAAATGATACGGCTAGATTCTCGCTGGAAAGTATTAAGGGAGACTATGCTAGGCTGGGGAAGACGCTTAAGGAAATCGAGGCTCAGGTGATCTTTAGTGGGATTCTGCCTGTTCCTAGAGAAGGGCAACAAAGGTGTGACAAGATTATGACTATCAACAGATGGCTTAGGCAGTGGTGCTATAAGGAGGGCTTGGGGATGTATGGCCACTGGGAGGCATTCATGGACAGTTCCCTCAGGATGGACTTCATCTGAGTAGGGAAGGAAATAGACTTCTAGGATGGAGGCTGGCACAACTGATTAAGAGAGCTTTAAACTAGGAATTTGGGGGAGATGGTTGGGAGATGTCCAGGTAATCTCCACGCCGGATTTTAGCATTGAGAGGGACGAAAACAAAGTAAGAAAGGATACAGCCGTGGGTAGGAGAATGTATATAAGGAGGAAGGGCAGTGTGGATACCAGTCTAATAGGCTATAGAATGACCCTGCTTAATAGGGTACAGAATGTGAGCAAGGCCAAAACAGCAAAAATTAAGATGTTTGTACACCAATGCGAGGAGCCTAGGTAACAAAATGGAAGAACTAGAGTTACTGGTGCAGAAAGTGAAACCAGATATTATAGGGATAACAGAAACGTGGTGGAATAGTAGTCATGACTGGACTACAGGTATTGAAGGGTATGTGCTGTTTAGGAAAGACCGAAATAAAGGTAAAGGTGGTGGAGTAGCATTGTATATCAAGGATGAGGTACAATGTAAAGAAATAAGAAGCGATGGAATGGATAAGACAGAGTTTGTCTGGGCAAAAATTACATTGGGGAAGAAAACTATTAGAGCCTCTGCTGGGATAGTGCTTCGGGTGTGCTATAGACCGCCAGGATCTAATTTGGATATGGATAGAGCCGTCTTTAATGTTTTTAATGAAGTAAATACGAATGGAAACTGCGTGATCATGGGAGACTCTAACTTCCCAGATATAGACTGGAGGACGAGTGCTAGTAATAGTAACAGGGCTCAGATGTTCCTAGATGCGATAGCTGACGGATTCCTTCATCAAGTAGTTGCTGAACCAACTAGAGGGGATGCCATTTTAGATTTGGTTTTGGTGAGTAGTGAGGACCTCATAGAAGAAATGGTTGTAGGAGATAATCTTGGTTCAAGTGAACATGAGCTAATTCAGTTCAAACTGAACAGAAGGATTAACAAAAATAAATCTGTGACTAGGGTTTTTGATTTCAAAAGGGCTGACTTTCAAAAATTAAGGAAATTAGTTCGGGAAGTGGATTGGACTGAACAACTTATGGATTTAAAGGTAGAGGAGGCCTGGGATTACTTTAAATCAAAGCTGCAGAAGCTATCAGAAGCCTGCATCCCAAGAAAGGGGGAAAAATTCATAGGCAGGAGTTGTAGACCAAGCTGGATGAGCAAGCATCTCCGAGAGGTGATTAAGAAAAAGCAGAAAGCATACAGGGAGTGGAAGATGGGAGGGATCAGCAAGGAAAGCTACCTTATTGAGGTCAGAACATGTAGGGATAAAGTGAGAAATGCTAAAAGTCAAGTAGAGTTGGACCTTGCAAAGGGAATTAAAACCAACAGTAAAAGGTTCTATAGCCATATAAATAAGAAGAAAACAAAGAAAGAAGAAGTGGGACCGCTAAACATGGAGGATGGAGTGGAGGTCAAGGATAATCTAGGCATGGCCCAATATCTAAACAAATACTTTGCCTCAGCCTTTAATAAGGCTAAAGAGGATCTTAGGGATAATGGTAGCATGACAAATGGGAATGAAGATATGGAGGTAGATATTACCATATCTGAGGTAGAAGCGAAACTCAAACAGCTTAATGGGACTAAATTGGGGGACCCAGATAATCTTCATCCAAGAATATTAAAGGAATTGGCACCCAAAATTGCAAGCCCATTAGCAAGAATTTTTAATGAATCTGTAAACTCAGGAGTTGTACTGTATGATTGGAGAATTGCTAACATAGTTCCTATTTTTAAGAAAGGGAAAAAAGGTGATCTGGGTAACTACAGGCCTGTTAGTTTGACATCTGTAGTATGCAAGGTCTTGGAAAAAATTTTGAAGGAGAAAGTAGTTAAGGACATTGAAGTCAATGGTATATGGGACAAAATACAACATGGTTTTACAAAAGGTAGATCGTGCCAAACCAACCTGATCTCCTTCTTTGAGAAAGTAACAGATTTTTTAGACAAAGGAAACGCGGTGGATCTAATTTACCTAGATTTCAGTAAGGCGTTTGATACCGTGCCATATGGGGAATTATTAAATTGGAAAAGATGGGGATCAATATGAACACTGAAAGGTGGATAAAGAATTGGTTAAAGGGGAGACTACAACGGGTCATACTGAAAGGTGAACGGTCAGGCTGGAGGGAGGTTACCAGTGGAGTTCCTCACGGATCAGTTTTGGGACCAATCTTTTTATTACTGACCTCAGCACAAAAAGTGGGGGTGTGCTAATAAAGTTTGTGGATGATACAAAGCTGGGAGGTATTGCCACTTTAGAGAAGGACTGGGATATCATACAGGAGGATCTGGATGACCTTGTAAACTGGAGTAATAGTAATAGGATGAAATTTAATAGTGAAGTGTAAGGTTATGCATTTAGGGATTAATAACAAGAATTTTAGTTATAAGCTGGGGACGCATCAATTAGAAGTAACGGAGGAGGAGAAGGACCTTGGAGTATTGATTGATCATAGGATGACTATGAGCCACCAATGTGATATGGCCGTGAAAAAAGCTAATGCGGTCTTGGGATGCATCAGGCGAGGTATTTCCAGTAGGGATAAGGAGGTTTTAGTACCGTTGTACAAGGCACTGGTGAGACATCCCCTGGAATACTGTGTGCAGTTCTGGTCTCCCACGTTTAAGAAGGATGAATTCAAACTGGAACAGGTACAGAGAAGGGCTACTAGAATGATCCGAGGAATGGAAAACTTGTCTTATGAAAGGAGACCCAAGGAGCTTGGCTTGTTTAGCCTAACTAAAAGAAAGTTGAGGAGAGATATGATTGCTCTCTATAAATATATCAGAGGGATAAATACTGGAGAGGGAGAGGAATTATTTAAGCTCAGTACCAATGTGGACACAAGAACAAATGGATATAAACTGGCCACCAGGAAGTTTAGACTTGAAATTAGACGAAGGTTTCTAACCATCAGAGGAGTGAAGTTTTGGAATAGCCTTCCAAGGGAAGCAGTGGGGGCAAAAGATCTATCTGGCTTTAAGATTAAACTCGATAAATTTATGGAGGAGATGGTATGATGGGATAACATAATTTTGGTAATTAATTGATCTTTAAATATTCATGGTAAATAGGCCCAATGGCCTGTGATGGGATGTTAGATGGGGTGGGATCTGAGTCACCCAGGAAAGAATTTTCTGTAGCATCTGGCTGGTGAATCTTGCCCATATGCTCAGGGTTTAGCTGATCGCCATATTTGGGGTCGGGAAGGAATTTTCCTCCAGGGCAGATTGGAAGAGGCCCTGGAGGTTTTTCACCTTCCTCTGTAGCATGGGGCACGGGTCACTTGCTGGAAGATTCTCTGCTCCTTGAAGTCTTTAAACCACGATTTGAGGACTTCAATAGCTCAGACATAGGTGAGGTTTTTCACAGGAGTGGGTGGGTGAGATTCTGTGGCCTGCGTTGTGCAGGAGGTCAGACTAGATGATCATAATGGTCCCTTCTGACCTTAGTATCTATGAAATCTAGTATCTATGAAATCTACTTCAAATGCATACACTGACCCAAGGCATACTTTGAGCTTTGGTGTAATATGACTAGAGATTGCTTCTAGACAATTGCCATGTCTCTCTGGCTAAAATGAAAGAGGCAGCAGTTATGATAACATCACGCTAGCAGTTCAGGCCATGGATCAGAAATTACTTTCCTTCTAAGAAAGAAAAGAAGTACTTGTGGCACCTTAGAGACTAACCAATTTATTAGAGCATAAGCTTTTGTGAGCTACAGCTCACTTGCATCCGATGAAGTGAGCTGTAGCTCACGAAAGCTTATGCTCTAATAAATTGGTTAGTCTCTAAGGTGCCACAAGTACTCCTTTTCTTTTTACGGATACAGACTAACACGGCTGCTACTCTGAAACCTTTCATTCTAAGCTGACACTGTCAGGCACTCACTACAAAGGTTGGCCTTTGGGATGAAGTTTTGCTTAAAAAAGAGGTAGGTGAGAGAGAAAGTAACAATTCAAAACATGATCAAAACACAGAAGAGTCATTTCATGCTTCGAGGAATCCAGATTCTTTGGGTAACTCAGCATTACAGTTTAGAAGCAGCATGTGCCTAGTGCTTTGTGAAGAATGCCAGGGAGCTGCCAAGCTTGAAAGAAACTGGTTGAGGAAAAACTATAATTGAGTTCAATGACTGTCCACTGGAGTAGCCCTGCATTTTTGTTACCGATTCAAGAACGTATGGACTGTGGTTGTTTAGACAGCCAAACACTGAAATAAACAAGATGAGACTCCCCTTCGCTCAACCCACACACAGGTCTCTAGTCTCAATATTCTCACCTCTGTGAATGCACATAGTGGGCTTGATCCTGCCTAGGGCACATGCCAAGCACTGTATAAAGGAAAGGCTGGGTCAATAGTGCTGAGCAGAACAGGGAACACACAGAACCTCAGTCCTGCACTACAGACACTGCAGTATGCTTGCCAAGTTTCTCCTCCCTGATAGCAGAAATGAGGACTACGAGGGGGATCATGTAACAGTGGTATGTCTACACTCCAATTGGACACCCGCAGCTGGCCCATGCCATGCTCCCAGCGCTCGTGCTGCAGGCTGTTTGTTTTAGACACTGGAGCTCCAGTTCTGGGACCCTCCCACCTAGCAGGGTCCTGGAGACCAATCTACACCACAATTAAACAGCCCCTTAGCCCAAGCCTGAGCCAGCTGGCATGGGCCAAACGCAGGTTTTTAACTGCAGTGTAACAAGTGTCTCATTGGCACAAGGAGGCGCGTACTTGACCCCATGCCTCTCCAGACATGAACCTCCCCCCCCCCTTTTTTTTTTTTTAACCTTGAACCCTCACCAGCCCAGGAGCAGCCAAGAAGGGGCTCAAAACTTCTGACTGATGAATTTGAAAGATTAGTTAGTGCTAAACCTAGTTTTCTCCCTCATGTGGCACCCACTCACTCCCATGCTGGAGCACAGCAACCGTGCACACCCTGTTGCACCCCATGTAAGGGTTTATAAGGCCAGGGGATGAGTTACAAAGGCAGCAAGAGTGGCACTGTAGCCTGGTATTAATGCAGAAAAGTTAACGCCACCAAGCCTCTCTCTTTGTGCAAGAGTTCACTGCTGCTTCCATAGAAGTCAACGGCAAGCCTGACTTTAGTGGTGCAGGACTGGGCTGTACGTTCCATGCACGGGTGAGCGCTGGGGATGGACAGGGCTTTCCCTTACTTCTGTTTTGTGGCATTGGGATTCATCTTTCCAGACCTCTCTGCACAGCAACTGACAGGACAAAACTGCTGGGTTCAACAGCCTGTTTAAATCCCAGGGGCCAGGCATTTCTCTCCTTGAAGCTACAGTGGGCTTACATGTTTTTAATAGCTGACTAAGGAAACTACACAGGATCTTTCCATCCATGACTGCTTGTATTTATTCTAAGGGCAAAGGGGGAAATAATGCAGTAGCTGAAAAAACCTTTGGGCCCGGTTTTATGGGTGCCCAGCCACAACTCATGAAAAAGGAGCACCCCTGGGGAAAAAAGTCAGGCCCCGTGTTTGGAAGCTGGTCAGCCGAAGTCTTCTTCTGTGTAAAGAGTTAATATACCATTAAATATGCAATGTGCATCTTTAGGTGGAGATAAGTATGTGGAATATACCAACACCGTAAAATATCCCCTCATAACCTAAATATAGATCAATATGCTATTTAAAACATTCATAGGTATTTATAACACACCCAGTCACCATGGCATCTAGGTACAAATACCAACACTGCCTAAACCACAATGCATGGAGCATTTGCTGGTGGCCCTAGACGGATGGTTAATCACATGGCACTGGCTCCGCCTCCCGCACATCTCCAGCAGATCGATCACATTAAGGGATGCTAAAAATACATCGGAATGTATTTTAAATATGACTTTCCCGTGCAAGCAATTGCTGCACTTGTCACAGGTATGCTGTGAGAGGGAAGGTATAATCCAATGGCTCCATTAAGAGGTTATTTATACTTTGTAAACATTTGAGAACCCCTGCTCTCCTTGATCCAACACTAGAATACATAACTCCCAGAATTCTTCTGCCATACTTCTCACCAAATACTACGTTTTTACAGGCTTGTTTATTGACAGCTCGGCCATTGGCGCGACCTACACCACAAGTTATTTGTCAGCCTTTCTGAATTTACTCACAGCTGAAGATAAAAGTAGTATTGCACTCTTAGCAGAGTTTGCTTTGCAACCAGTGCAGGGTTTATTTTATCCTCTTCAGAGGCTGTTGGATGAAGTACAACATGAAGTTGGGTTGGTTTATGTCTGCAAGCAGCCAGAAGGAGGAGTGTTTTTCTCCAAAAGACAGACAGGGAGAGAGAAATTCCGCAGTGCTGCCCTGGCATGAGCGTACCTCTGAACACAACAATCCGGTCTCCTGCACACCCTCACAGTGCCAACTCCTCCCCTGCCTTGCTAGGTCTGCAAACTCACAGTGCATTTTAACATTAGCACTCAGGCAAAGAGAATTATATAAGGGGGGGTGGGGGGGGGGAAGATGCAGGAAGATGAGAGAAAGAAAGCTGGAAATGGCATGATTGGCTAGAATAGTGGATACCACACTGCAGGGGCTGCCCATAAATTCAAGCAGGAACTTTCCAGCCCCTTGTGCATAAAGTTGGGAAAACTAGAAAATATCCTGAAAAAGCTGAACATATACAGACAGGATCTTGTCTAAGAGTTAAAAACTAAGTGCATTGCTTACAAAGCACAGCAATTCCCTGTGACTGCTGAGTAATGGCAAATGTCACATAGCCAAAATACCAGAGATGCAAAGTCATTTGAGCCTTCATGTCTTCCCAGAACCACCAGTGTGTTTGGCATACCCCAGTTGAGGCAACAAGTCACTAGTGGCATATCTCTTCTCCCCCTCCCCTCCGATCCCCCATACCCCGCTAGGAAAACAAGGCAAGCAGACAGGCAGGGAGCGGGGGGGGGGGGGGGGGGGCGGGAGTGCAAATTATCCCTCTGCAGGCATAGCAAGCACAACCCCAGACCTGGGCTCTTCCCCCACCCACCTCCCCCGGGTATTCTCCCCTTGGCAATCCCACGGATCATCCTGTGCTCCAGTCTGCATCTCATGCCCCCTTGGGTACCCTTTGCCCACCCAGCCCTCCCTCCTTTGAGCCACCCTGGGTCTCTCTCTCTCCCCTGCACCCCTCTAACTCCCCTCCCCAGCTCTCAGGACCCTCCCCCGATCTCCCTGCTAGTCCCCGGGAAATTCTGGGGGTCTGACTCCCAGAGCCCGATTTGAGTTTGCTGATCCGAGAGTCAGCCCCCTAATTCCCTCCCCCTCTGAAAAACCATGGGTCCCTGCAGTCCCTCTGCCCTCCCCATGGGTCCCTGCCCCCCTGCAGTCCCTCTGCCCTCCCCATGGGTCCCTGCCCCCCTGCACTCCCCATGGGTCCCTGCCCCCCTGCAGTCCCTCTGCACTCTCCATGGGTCCCTGCCCTCCCCATGGGTCCCTGCCCCCCTGCAGTCCCTCTGCCCTCCCCATGGGTCCCTGCCCTCCCCATGGGTCCCTGCCCCCCTGCAGTCCCTCTGCACTCTCCATGGGTCCCTGCCCCCCTGCAGTCCCTCTGCCCTCCCCATGGGTCCCTGCCCCCCTGCACTCCCCATGGGTCCCTGCCCCCCTGCACTCCCTCTGCCCTCCCCATGGGTCTCTGCCCCCCGGGTCTCCCCCAAGTCCCGCAGGGGGCCCTGCCCCCCCGCTGTTTACCTGAGCCGGGCACCCGGGGCGGGGCCGCGCACCCCGCAGGCAGCCCCCCTTGGCCTCGTCCTGTCGGAGGCGCCTCTCCCCACCGGCCGCTCCGAAACCCCCTCCACCTGCCCGGGCTGGAACCCTGCCCCCTTCTGACGTCACGAGATCGCCCTGGCCCCACCCCGAGCCCCGCCATTGGCTACCGCCGCCGCCTATCAGACGAGGGGGGGCGGGACCTCGGGGAGGCCGCTGCAGTGGGCGGGGCAGGCAGGTGGAGATGCGACGTCAGGGGTGGGGGCGGGGCCAAGGCAGGCAGCTCTGGCCACGTGCCCAGCCAGGCAGGGGCAGAGGTTCTACCCTGGCTGGGGGCTGAGATAGCCAGGGCTGGGGGAGGGGGGGCAATTGTCCCCGGGCCCCAGAACATGGGTCACTGGGTCAAGTGGGAGAACGGGACGGGGGAAGGGCCCCAGCACACATGATGTTCTGGGGCCCCAAATTTCTCTCATTCTTGCAACAGACCCTAATTCAGTGTCCGGCAGGAGCAATGTTGCCATCGGCTGGGCTAGCAAGAGTCCAGCCCCCAGCAGCCACAGCCCAACAATCGCATCACAGTGCCCGGCAGGGACGCCATGACCAGGCATCATCATGGGGATTGGGGGTGTGCAGTGGGTTACCCACAAGCTATTCCTGGACCCGTCACTTCTATACAGCTAGATTCTTATCCCTCCTACTTCACCATAGGGTCTCAGCACCTTCCAATAATGGATTAAACGACGTGACTAACACCTTTCACAAATGGTTCATATCCTCTACCCAAGAGGAGAAATGGGTGTGCTTTGTTTAGATGGGGAGGTTTTAATACAGGCCTGTCTGTGCTGCTCTGTGTGTGTTAGAGAAGGCAAGTTGGAGAAGCAGGCCTGGCACTTGGAACGGAAGGCATGGAGGTTTGGGGTGGTCCTTTAATCCTGTGGGGTTTCACCCCACAGTCTCAGACCAGCCCCCTCCAAAGTTCTGTCTCCTGCACAGCGTTTTACCTTTGTGATAGGATGTTCCATTGTGCCTGAGGAGTGGAGCAGTCAACCATGATGCTCATCCCAAAGCTTTAGGTTTCTTTAGGTTTTCTGGGACCAGGCCCTTGAGTTCCGTGATGATAAGCCCCAAAATCCTAAACTTGGCTCAATATTCTATGGGAAGCCAGAGCAGAGTGGGCAACAGGTTTGATATATTTGTGGTAGCCTGCGCTACTGAGGATATGTGATGCAACCTTCTGTACTAGTTGGAGTTCCCTAAGGACTGATAGCTGCACATCCATCGATATTGCATTGCTGTAGTCTAGAAGGGAGGTGACAAAGGTTTGTATCACTAAGGCCAGGTCATCACCTGACAGGATGGGATGGTGTTTCCTCGCCAGCCGGAAATGGTAGAAAGCATTACTCGCAGACGCTATGTGAGAGCTTAGTGTCAGTGAGGAATCCAGGAGCACCCCTAAACTATGGACTCAACTGACAATTGTGGGTGCATATCCAGCCAAAGGAGAATGCACCATGGCCGCACCTCTAGGCTAGTGGGATGCAGGAATTGCACTTAGAGGAAAGGTTTCAGAGTAGCAGCCGTGTTAGTCTGTATCTGCAAAAAGAAAAGGAATACTTGTGGCACCTTAGAGACTAGCAAATTTATTTGAGCATAAGCTTTCGTGAGCATCCGATGAAGTGAGCTGTAGCTCACGAAAGGTTATGCTCAAATAAATTGGTTAGTCTCTAAGGTGCCACAAGTACTCCTTTTCTTTTTTATTTAGAGGAAACAGGACGTGTCTGGAATCTCGTTTCCTGCCTGTCAAACTCCTCCTGGAGGATGAAGGTTCTCACATTGTAACATCGAGATGCCGTGCCCCCACATAGTATCACCACTGAACATATAATTTAAAGGCCTGGCAGGACAGTCCTCTGAGTAGCACCACTGCAACTTGGAAGTATGTTCAGGTGGCCATCCTTACATACAATGATACCACAGTACTCTACAGCATTGTTGCTGCCATAGCACTAATTTAAGCTATAATGTTTTGACCTTTATTGTGTGATACTGTGGTTAATTGTTCATAAGAGATGTCCCAGGTAAGAGCTAATTGATTAAATGGTACGTCCCTTCCAAAGCATTGTGATATCAGATACTTGTTAGAAGGGAGGGCATAGTGGGCTAAGATGCAGATTCAAAATACTGCTACTTCTTGGAATCAGAGGTTCATATCCCAGCAAGTTACTCTCCACCTTTTACTCTTTCATAGTACCTAAACTGTTCCATGCAAGTCATTCATATGAGACCTTCCACTGAGCTTCCATGTGTTCTGTGTGACTATTAACGATTTCACGATCTCTTCATAAGAAAACTGTGCCTCTGTCTCCTTCACCAAAATGTCCTGCTCCCACTGCCCTCGCCAACTGTTGTGCTGGTTGTTGCTACCTTTCTCCTCAGAGGTGGCTGCATTTCTGTGGTCTTGTATTATTGCTTTGTAGTAGATGCTGTAGTTGAGATTACAGGGGAACTTTCATCGTAAACCCCCTGCTTCCAGTTACTCCTAACTTTCTGAAAAGTTTCATATTTTGGCCTGGAATTTTCCATGTCTATTTTCAGAACAAAGCTTACTATATTTTTAAAACTGAGCAAACTCCATTCACTGGCCTTTTTAGTTATGCAAGCGCACAAAAATGTATTTTTCTGCTGTAAAAACTTTTTTAAAAACTCCTAGACATATAACAAATTAAGTTGTATCTTTTCATATTGCAAAAAAAAATCTGTCAGTTAGTGATGGAGAATTCTCTTTAGCACATGCTCCATGCTAAGTTTAGAGTTACGATACCATGTATGAGTCTGTAGAATGACTGACTGACATTTGTGAGGTTAATATTGTTTATAAAATGTCTTGGAATGTCACGAAGAAAAGGAAATGTAGAACTTTACTGTGATGTGCTTGCTAGTGTGTATGTGCAGCACGATTCTCAACAAGATGGAATCAGAAATGCTCTGAGGTTTCTATGTGTTGGATTTTTCAGACAAGCTCAGGGCTAGATTGTTAAATTCTCAGCACTCATAATTGGGCCCAGATTTTCAAACACCCCAGCTCCCAATAGGTACCCGCATGCTGACCTCTCTGGAAAAATTGGTCCACTTATTTTTGTGCCTAAATGACAGCTGATCTCATCTAAACTATGACCCTAAACTGTTAACAGGTAACAGATTTTTTTGCTAGCTCAAGTGGAATGCTGGGCATGTGCTTTTGCAATGGAAATATCTGAGTCCTGCTCTGGGACTGGACTGCCCTTTCTTCTGCTGACTGCCTCTTGTGCTTCAGAATCTAAACATTCATTTACATCTGACTGGCCTGATTCACCACTCTGTTATGACGGCTTTACAGCTGGCGCAACAAAGTGATAAATCAGGACCTACATCTCTAGCCCTGTGAAACAAGTGTAAACCGAACAGAGAGATCTGCATGAGTCTGAAGACAGTTTAGCACAATAGCTGTAAGAGAAGAGTGACCTGCTTCTATTAATTTTAAGAGGAAGCTGACTCTGAAGTCCAGTGATGCCAGCATCTTTAATAATTGTACTGTTGGCCAAAGCATGCAAGAAAGGGGAGAGACAATCATATTATGAAGCTCTTCACAATCGACTCTGAGTAGCACAGTAAGCGTTTCACAGTAGTACTGTGAAAAGCTTTTTCACTGGAGGTTTTGAAAAGGAGGCTGGATATCCATCCGCCTTGCGTGGTTTAGACGCAACAAATCCTGCATCTTGGCAGGGGGGTTAGACTAGATGACCCGTGCGGTCCCTTCTAACCCTAGGGTTCTACGATTCTATGATTCTGATGTCACAAGTGGGTGGAGCCTGAATTGCGGGTGGAGTCCAGGATAAAACCCCACACTTTTTTTTTTTTCTCCCAATCTGCCCCCGGTTCTATCCCTGTTGTTGAACTGAATTTCACATGCAATGTAGGAACAACTATCCTCAGCAGCCATGGATTTGTTACAATATTAATAACTTCACCATGCACGTGAGACATCTCCTTGTGATCAAAAATGTTGAAACGAAACCCTTCCACATTTCTGAATGGAAATGGTTTGGAAAGTTTCATTGCACAAAAGTTTTCAGCGTTTCAGCTTTTCCTCCTGACTTGGGGAGAAAACCAGTGCTGGCGTTTCTCCCAGGATGGAAATTCCAAACTTCACTCAGCTCCAGTTCTAGCATGACTTGCCCCTGCCCACACCAACCAGTCACAAGGGGAAACAGTTCAGCAGGTACCACTTTTTAACTGTCTCTTAAGGCTTGAAATCATTTTCCCATGTGGACAAGCCCTTATGTGCTCCCTTTTGTGTGTGGACAGGACCTTAGATGTGTCTTTCTTCAGAAGGGAGTTTAAATCAAGCCCCGTGTTGCCAGTCTCCAACAGCCCAGGTGAAAGTTAAAGGCCCACAGCCCCCTTCTTGAAATCAACCAAGGGTAAGTCTAATGGCCTCACCAAATGAAGTCTGGCACAGCAAGAGCCAGATACTGCCTGCCGCCGTCACTTATTAAGTTATCTTGCATGATGGTTGCAGCTATGTGGACACAGAGTCCTTACCGAAGAATCAGCCAACATCTATCCAGATACCATGGACAGAGCAGGCCAAAGGAAGAACTGATGCAAAGGAGTGCAACTCCCATGGTAGCAACTAACAGGAGGGCAGTTAAAGGGCAAATACATTAGCTTCCCCACTACACATACAACCCCCCCCCCCTTTACATCACACCCTCAGGTCAACATTTCTTTCGGCATCTGCTATCTCGTCCCCTCACTGTGCAGATTAGACTCATAAGACTGTCACAGTCTTGCTAGTTATTTTTCCTGGCATGCGAGAAGTGCACAGTCTTCTAAGAAATGCTGTATTTCTGTCAGTGGTGCTAGAACACTTTTAATAGTGGGGGTGCTGAAAGCCAGCTCCCTTATCCCTGTCTGCACACACACCCCAGCCGGGGCCGGGAGCAGTGCTTTTTCTCTGGGATGGGAGGACAAGGGGGCAAAGGCTGGGGCGGACACAGGACCAGTAGCGGAGCCCCAGGCATGGGGCCTGCAGCCAGGGCCCTGCATGCCGGGCCAGTAGCAGAGCCCTAGCCACGGGGCCAGTGGCCGGGACCCTGGGCGCAGAGCCTCGGGAGTGTGGAGCCGGGTGCAGGGCCCCGGGCACGGGGCCAGGGAGTGGGGCCAATGTTCCAAGAGCAGAGCCCGGGCGCAGGACTGAAAGTGGTGCCCTGGGCGCAGGGCCAATGGTCAGGGAGCAGGGCATGGGGACCTGAGCCCCTCGCTGGGGAGTGGAGGCCTGGCGCTGGCCCCGCGTAAAACCTGGGGGTGCTGCAGCACCCCCTGTACCCCTAGTTCCTGCGCCTATGATTTCTGTTGGTTTTGTTGAGATCATTTTTGCAGGGAGCTGTTGCAAACAGCACGAGTTACCTCTCAGTTTTAATCTCTCTACCCGCAGCCAATTCTTGGGACACAGTGGCTTCCTGGGAATCAGGCATTGGCATACAGCTGAGATTTCTGAAAGGGGGGTGATGGCATGCATGCTGTTTAGAGCCACCTTTGTTCCAGGACTGGAGTAGATAGTGTAAATAAACAATACACACAAGGAAAATAAGCTGACTCTGCATCACTGATTTCTCCCTCTAAGGAAACCTGACCTGCAAGGCCTTGAAATCTGGTACCACCTGGCGAACGACCAGTTACCCACTTACACCCACTGGGCCTGATTCTCCACTGCCATACACTTGTGAAAAAGCATAAAATGCCCTGCCCAGTGTAAATGACTGGAGAATTCTGAGGTAACATTTTACAGCCACTTTGCACAAGGTGGAGATGAATAACTTACACCACCATTTGCCTCACCACTGAATTTGACCCTGGATCTGATGACAAAGTCACAGGTTACTTACAGGAATCCCTTGTGCGGTTGCCTGCAGCCCCCTAAGCCTAGTGAGTCTGATTGTGATCTCACATTGGTGCAAAGCAGGAGGAATGCCACTGAAGTCAGTAGAGTTACACCAGGGTAAATCTGTGGCCATTTATACCTGTGAAGAGGGGCTGCACACCTGCTTTGCTCTCATTTTAACCTGATACAGGGCAACAGAGAATCACAGGGGTAAGCGAGAGCAGGAGCAGAACTGTTATGTTTGCTCCTACTCATTTACCATTGCAATCTTCTCTCAGTCAGACACGTTCCAGTGGCCAAGGGCGGCTGTGTGTGAGTTGTTAACGGGTGCAGAACAGCTGCTCTATTTGCTTACTCAGGGCCTGACTGTCCTTTCATCGCTGCTGGTTTTGTACCTCCACCAGCTTCATCGGACGCTGCCCAGCACTCAGCACGTTTGAAAAGCAATCTGCTGCTCTGGATTTATTTAAGAGCCTAACTGCAGGCTCAAAATCTTGGCCACTGGAATCAAATCCTATTTTTCCCTCCAGAAACTGCTTAAATTTCATTCTCCAGAATTTCAATTTCCCAAGTCGTTGTGCAGTCACCTATATTTTCTTCAGAGAAACTTTCCCGGGGAGTGAGGCCTCCCGAGTTCTTTTCCTAACTTGCAAAAAGAAAAGGAGTACTTGTGGCACCTTAGAGACTAACCAATTTATTTGAGCATAAGCTTTCGTGAGCTACAGCTCACTTCATCGGATGCATACTGTGGAAACTGCAGAAGACATTATATACACAGAGATTATCATACACATTGTAAGGAGAGTGATCACTTTAGATAAGCTATTACCAGCAGGAGAGTGGGGTGGGAGGAGGTATTGTTTCATGGTCTCTGTGTATATAATGTCTTCTGCAGTTTCCACAGTATGCATCCGATGAAGTAAGCTGTAGCTCAAGAAAGCTTATGCTCAAATAAATTGGTTAGTCTCTAAGGTGCCACAAGTACTCCTTTTCTTTTTGCGAATACAGACTAACACGGCTGTTACTCTGAAACCTTTCCTAACTTGGCCACTCACTCACTGCTTCACCACTGGCAAGTCACTTCAATTCTCGGGCCCCATTTCCCTGCCTGCAAGAGGGAGATAAATATCGTTATCTGTGTCACAGGGAGGCTGTGAGGTGTAATGCGTTCCTCTGTAAAGCCCTGTGAGATCTTTAATAGAAGGTGCTGTAGCCTGGAGAAAGGAAAATGACCGTTAGAAAGCTGGGAGAGCCTCAGATGAAAGAGAAGGGTTGAGGTGGAATAATCTCCCAAGGGAAGTGATGAAAATCCCATTGCTTGGCCCATTTAAAACTAGTGCACTAATAAATGCATTAGAGACAACTCTCCTGGCCTGCCCAGCAGATGCTGTAATAGGACTCGTCCCTCTTCGGCACTTAGGGTGATCATGGCAAATTATGTGTCCGAGTGGCCCTGGCAGCCCTTCCTGCAGTGTGGGGAGCCATGCCTGTGCCCAGCATTGTGCGAGTGAAGCTGGCCCGGAGCTTGCTGCAGCAGCCTCTGGACTTATCAGCTTTGTGCATGAACTTTCCAACCAGCTGAGTCCCAGCCACTCAGCAAACGACTCTGCTGACGGAGGGGGAAAGGGCTTATGCTGAAAACAAAACAAACACAAACAGGGGGCGAGCTAGCAAGAGGCAGGCCAACAGGGTTTAGCGCAGTTGAGCTGACCCAGCACCAAGCCCCTTGTTCTCCTTCTTCTGCCGCTCAATAGTTTTGAGTGGAGGGCTCTGAGCAAATGAGCTTTCATTAGGCCGTAAAGCAATGATTAAGCTCAGGCCCCCTGGGCTCTGTTCCAGGCTCTGCTACTGATTCTCTGGGAATCGGGTGATCCCTTTCCCTCTCCATGCCTTGGCTTCCCCGTTTGTAAAACGGGGGTGATACACTGACAAATCCAGAGTCACCGAAGATGTCACAGCTGTCATTCTGCTAGGCCAGGGGTGGGCAAAATTTTTGGCCTGAGGGCCACAGCTGGGTATGGAAATTGTATGGTGGGACATGAATGCTCACGAAATTGGGGGTTGGGGTGTGGGTGAGAGGGGTGAGGGCTTTGGGTGAGGGTGCTGGTTCTGGGGTGGGGCTAGAAATGAGGAGTCCAGGGTGCAGGAGGGGGTTCCAGGATGGGGCAGGGTGTGGGGGGGGTTAGGGCTCCAGCTGGGGGTGCGAGCTCTGGGGTGCAGGAGGGTGGGACCGAGGGGTTTGGAGGGTGGGAGGGGGATCAGGGCTGGGGCATGAGAGGGGGTGAGGGGTAGAGGCTCCAGGCGGTACTTACCTCAAGCAGCTCCCGGAAACAGCGGTATGTCCCCCCTCTGGCTCCTACACGGAGGCGCGGCCAGGCAGTTCTGCGTGCTGCCCCGTCTGCAAACGCCACCCCTGCAGCTCTCACTGGCCCTATTTGCTGGCCAATGTGAGCTGCAGGGGCGGCGCTTGGGGCTGGGGCAGCGTGCGGAGCCCCCTGGCTGCCCCTACGCATAGGAGCCAGAGGGAGGATGTGCCAGTACTTCTGGGAGCTGCGTGAGGCAGGGTAAGCCCCCGACCCCACTCCCAGGCAGGAGCTCTAGGGCTGGATTAAAATGGCTGAAGGGCCCCCAGGCTGTAGTTTGCCCACCCCTGTGCTAGGCCATGTCCACGAGGAACTGCACAGCCATAGCAGGGTCAGAACTCAGACTTTCTTGCTTCAACAGCCCAAGCCTATGAAAGGAGAATCTTCATTAGCTGTTAGCCAAATAGGGCCCATGACACATGGCTGAGCAGTTCCACTTTGGTCCATTAGAGGGCAGTGGCGCACACACTAGCCAGTGCCTTAAAATATTTCCTTCCTTGTGGTGGCTGTGAGGTTAACTCATGTTTGTTAAGCAGGGGTTGAATTGTGGGGAGGGGGAGAAGGTGGTACTTGTCCAGCTTCCTCCCACAAAATAAGCTCAGCTCGGGTGAGTCCCCAGAACGAGAGGCTGCTCAGAGTAGATTGTGTGGCTGTTTACAATGTGCTCATGCAGCTCTCCGAACTCCACTGGGTGCCTTGAGCCTGGCTTCCCCTCAGTGGGGCCTCACTATCCCCCTGGGCTCTGATGGGCTTCTCGGCCCAGGGTCCTTCTTGATGGGCAATAAAAAAATAAGTGGTGCCATCTCCCAAACGCCACCCAGCTTGTGGCATCAGAAGGAGCCATTGCTCCCAGAAAGCAGCGCAGATCTGTGCCCCACCCTCTCCTCTGCTGCATGAGGAACCGAGGTAACAAACAGGCATTCCCATGATCAGCCCTGCACATCAGAGTTAGCACCTCACTGAGATGAATGCGACAATTCACACGTCCTCTGCAAACTCAAGGAACCCTCTCTGCCTCCCTCACATCCAGGTCACATTTTTGACATTTTCTTTGCAACCATACAAGCTAGAGACTTTTAAAAAAATTAAGAAAGAAAGTTGAGATGCTGGACAAGAAGGAAGCATTCGGAGAGAGGTACCAGTATGCCATACCACATAAAGCACTCAGAGGTCCCTAGCAAGAGAAAGTATTTTTTTCTGGGCGCCATCTTTCACTGCAGAAGTGTCATGAAAATTTTTATAGATGGGTAAAAAATGGAGTCCTGTGAACTTGTGTGAAAATAAAGCAGAAGCTCCGTAGCACTGGAAGACAGCACGTCCTGTTTGGACAAATCAACGTCTCTCACTAGCAGTAACTCTAAGGAATCCGGGTCATCTCATGAGCTGTATGGGCCAGAGACCCGTCTAGCAAAGAGGAGCTCTCATGCTAATCAGTAGCTTTGTGCTCAGTCTCTCTCGCTCTCATTTTAAGAGTTAATATTCTCACCACTATTTTTAATGCATCTTTTGATAATTTGCTGGGAGGGCATGACCCCCTCAGCACCCAGTCAGGGCTCCCCCTCGTTGCACGAAATTCACCAGGTGATGCTGAGCAAAACAGAGTGCTTACGCACGATGGCCAATCCTGAACTCCAACTGGTTGGCGAGGAGGTCATGTGATTTATAAAGCCGCCAGGAGGGCGGCGATCTGTATGCTACCCAGTGGGTGGGGCCCGTCAGCTCGGTCCCAGAGGCTGGATCTTGGCGCTGGCCCCGGTGCGAGCAGAACCGCAGCTGAGCTGTGGGTGGGAACAGTGCTCTAATTCTGGAGAGCTGCTGAGCCTCCCTTGGCTCCCAGCGGAGGGGGAGGAGGTGAAGATCATGGGGGAGGAGGGTTGTTGGCAGAGGGCTCTGTAATCAATACAGCAGATGTTGTCAGCATGACAGGAGGACCCTGGTGGGATTTTTGGCATCGGCCCCCGTACCAGTTTTAGGAGCCTCTGTTAATTATAAAAAGAAAAGGAGTACTCGTGGCACCTTAGAGACTAACAAATTTATTTGAGCATAAGCTTTCGTGAGCTACAGCTCACTTCATCGGATTTATTCAGTGGAAAATACAGTGGGGAGATTTTATATACACAGAGAACATGAAACAATGGGTGTTACCATACACACTGTAACAAGGGTGATCAGGTAAGGTGAGCTATTACCAGCAGGAGACAGAGGGGGGGAAAAAAAAAGAAAAAAGAAAAAAAACTTTTTGTAGTGATAATCCAGGTGGGCCATTTCCAGCGGTTGACAAGAGCGTGTGAGGAACAGTAAGGGGGGGCAGGGGAATAAACATGGGGAAATAGTTTTACTTTGTGTAATGACCCATCCACTCCCAGTCTCTATTCGAGCCTAAGTTAATGGTATTCAGTTTGCAAATTAATTCCAATTCAGCAGTCTCTCCTTGGAGTCTGTTTCTGAAGTTTTTTTGTTGAAGTATTGCCACTTTTAGGTCTGTAATCGAGTGACCAAAGAGATTGAAGTGTTCTCCGACTGGTTTTTGAATGTTATAATTCTTGATGTCTGATTTGTGTCCATTTATTCTTTTATGTAGAGACTGTCTGGTTTGGCCAATGTACATGGCAGAGGGGCATTGCTGGCACATGATGGCACATATCACATTGGTAGATGTGCAAGTGAATGAGCCTCTGACAGTGTGGCTGATGTGATTAGGCCCTATGATGGTGTCCCCTGAATAGATATGTGGACACAGTTAGCAATGGGCTTTGTTGCAAGGATAGGTTCCTGGGTTAGTGGTTCTGTTGTGTGGTGTGTGGTTGCTGGTGAGTATTTGCTTACGGCTGGGGGGCTGTCTGTAGGCAAGGACTGGCCTGTCTCCCAAGATCTGTGAGAGTGATGGGTCGTCCTTCAGGATAGGTTGTAGATCCTTGATGATGGGTTGGAGAGGTTTTAGTTGAGGGCTGAAGGTGATGGCTAGTTGCGTTTTGTTATTTTCTTTGTTGGGCCTGTCCTGGAGTAGGTAACTTCTGGGTACTCTTCTGCCTCTGTCAATCTGTTTCTTCACTTCAGCAGGTGGGTATTGTAATTGTAAGAATGCTTGATAAGAGATCTTGTAGGTGTTTGTCTCTGTCTGTGGGGTTGGAGCAAATGCGGTTGTATCGTAGATCTTGGCTGTAGACAATGGATCGTGTGGTGTGGTCTGGATGAAAGCTGGAGGCATGTAGGTAGGAATAGCCGTCAGTAGGTTTCCTGTATAGGGTGGTGTTTATGTGACCATCGCTTATTAGCATGGTAGTGTCCAGGAAGTGGATCTCTTGTGTGGACTGGTCCAGGCTGAGGTTGATGGTGGGGACACCATCATAGGGCCTAATCACATCAGCCACAGTATCAGAAGCTCGTTCACCTGCACATCTACCAATGTGATATATGCCATCATGTGTATATAAAATCTCCCCACTGTATTTTCCACTGCATGCATCCGATGAAGTGAGCTGTAGCTCACGAAAGCTTATGCTCAAATAAATTTATTAGTCTCTAAGATGCCACAAGTACTCCTTTTCTTTTTGCGGATACAGACTAACATGGCTACTACTCGGAAATCTGTTAATTATAGAACAGTTTCAGAAGCACTGAGCTCTGCGGGGCAGAGTAATCCCACTGATGCCTGGGCACGTGTCATGGCCCCACTTGTACAGCCCAAGGTGTGGGAAGCTTGTTAGAGGCCTGCAGGCTGCCCACACATAAGAGGGGCCCTCTGGCCATGGCAGGCAACAGTGGGTCCTCTCACCACCAGAGGAAGATTAATTGGCCAAGGATATGTGTCTGCTCTGCAGAAGCAGCTGTTTGCCTGGAGTCCTAGCTGGAGCCGCATGTAGGTGGGGGCATGAGTGAAAGAGGAGAGATAGAGAGAGAAAATACAGGAGCAAATCTCGGGCTAACTTTGGAAATCTACTGAAACTCTGGGGGCCAGATTTCACCCGGGTGTAATCAGGTGCAACTCCTGTTCAAGTCAATGGAGCTGCATCTGCTTGGCACCAGGACCAAACCTGGGCCTATGTGTGGACACCAGTGTTAATGCAGAGTAACTCCACTGAAGTCAATGGAGTTACTTTGGATCTGCACCAGAAGACGAGAATCAGTCCCTGCGAGACTGGCTCCCGCCATGAAGAGGATCCGCTGCTCACAATGCTCACTCTGATGCCCGTAACAGCCTGCTCATCATCTCAGTCCCCTTTTCCTCCTGTTCATGGGAGCAGGTGACAGGTGGGAAAACTCCCTGGGAGGATGTTTCTGCCCCTGGAGGCACTCTCAGGTGCAGAAACCGCCTCCCTGCTCTCTTACCTGCTTTGCCATGAGTGACGCGGTGCCCTGATGCCACCTCTGTTTCATACCTGCTTACCCAGTCTGGCAAGAACAGAGCTACTCCCTTTGCATCCGACAAGCCGGGCTAGGTTGGCTGGCTGAGAGAAAAGCTGCATCACGACTTGGCATGCGGCCTGGAGAATAGGATGGGGCAAGAGACACTTGGCCTGAGTCCTAGAGATGAGTGCGCATTGTATTTGCCAGTGAGAACCATTTTGGGGCTAGCAGTCTATCCAGGAGAGTTTCCGGACGTGGAATAGCTTGGGGGCTGCCAGCCAGGAGAGAGACGCAGAGGCTGTTCTGCGCAGGGGGAGCCCAGGACTGGATTAGCAGCGGGGGCTGTGGCTCAGGATTGAGGGGCATTGGCAGAGCTGTGTAGGGAGTCTGGGATTCAGGGGGCTGCAGAGATCAGGACTGAGGATGTTTTGCCAGCACCTGCCTGCACCATCGGTGTCTCACTTTGATAGGCGCACACAGATCTTGGGAGACAGGCCAGTCCTTGCTTACAAACAGCCCCCCAACCGTAAGCAAATACTCACCAGCAACCACACACCAGAACCACTAACCCAGGAACCTATCCTTGCAACAAAGCCTGTTGCCAACTGTGTCCACATATCTATTCAGGGGACACCATCATAGGGCCTAATCACATCAGCCACACTATCAGAGGCTCGTTCACCTGCACATCCACCAATGTGATATATGCC
This sequence comes from Chelonia mydas, assembly GCF_015237465.2. Lineage (NCBI taxonomy): Eukaryota > Metazoa > Chordata > Testudines > Cheloniidae > Chelonia > Chelonia mydas. The sequence goes on along the minus strand of NC_051259.2, from coordinate 12,243,875 downwards.
ATCATGTGCCAGCAATGCCCCTCTGCCATGTACATTGGCCAAACTGGACAGTCTCTACGTAAAAGAATAAATGGACACAAATCAGACGTCAAGAATTATAACATTCAAAAACCAGTCGGAGAACACTTCAATCTCTCTGGTCACTCAATTTCTGATCTCAAAGTGACTATCCTTCAACAAAAAAACTTCAGAAACAGACTCCAAGGAGAGACTGCTGAATTGGAATTAATTTGCAAACTGGACACAATTAACTTAGGCTTGAATAGAGACTGGGACTGGATGTGTCATTACACAAAGTAAAACTATTTCCCCATGTTTATTTCCCCTCCTACTGTTCTTGTAAACTGCTGGAAATGGCCCACCTTGATTATCACTACAAAAGGTTCCCGCCCCCCGCCCCCCACCCCACTCTCCTGCTGGTAATAGCTCACCTTTCCTGATCATTCTTGTTACAGTCTGTATGGTAACACCCATTGTTTCATGTTCTCTGTGTATACAAAATCTCCCCACTGTATTTTCCACTACATGCATCCGATGAAGTGAGCTGTAGCTCACGAAAGCTTATGCTCAAATAAATTTGTTAGTCTCTAAGGTGCCACAAGTCCTCCTTTTCTTTTTACGGATACAGACTAACACGGCTGCTACTCTGAAACCTTTGATAGATACGTCACTGCCCTGCAATATTTGAAGGAAATCGATTCCTAGCTCATCGCCATTTGCAGCCATGAGTGATCACTCCCCGAGGTGTCCTCCCAAGCAGGCCATGCGGCAAATAAGGGGAACGACTTGGCAGGTGTCATATAGGGAACAGCACATGGAGTAGAAATGCTCAGGGGGGAGATCTCTTTGCTGGGAGAGTCACAGAGCTTTACCATCAGCTCTCCCAGCAAATGACCCCCAATCACCCTGGGTGTCTCAGCAAATGGAGCATCTGGAAGGGAACAGGAGAGATAGGATTGTCCCTTTGGCCTCTGCAACGCTGCCTGAATGTTGATGGGGGACTGTCTGGCTGGAGGACCAGAACGGGCTCCTGCTGCTGCCACTCAGCCCCAAAGCAGTCACTTGGGAAATCAAACTAATTAGGGCAGGGTCATCTAGCCGCATGGCAGAGCAATTAACCCTCTGTGGACTGCAGCATCCGAAAAATCAGCAGCTGCCTCCAGCCACAGGCAATAAACCACAAAGAGCCTGGCTCAACCCTACTGCTGGGTGCAATGCAATGCTGAGAGATAGCAGCTATCCTGCTGGGTGCCCAGGGAGGAGGAGTAAACCCTACAGATGCTGTCTAGAAAGAGGAATAGATGAGAACACAGCTAGAGTATGTTGTTATTGCTCTAAAAGGCAGGAGACACGAATAATGTCTCAGCCACAGCACTGCTCATTCAAGGGTCTTAAAGCATTTTACAAAACGCACTTTACAAGCCTCACATGCTTCTTTCTTTCTCTCAGAAAAATCACCACTGAAAATGAAAGGCTCTACCTGTCCCCACACCGCAATAATATGAGCTTATTGGGCCAAAATCTGGCTCTAAAGATCATCATTGGATGTTTGGCACAGGGCTCTCCCTGAAACACTGATAGGCTCATAGGCCCATTTGCCTCAGAACCTGAACTACGAAACTGGGTAATTGTTACCCGCAGTGCTGGACTAGAGAGACACGGCCCGAGTGACACAATCCAGTTTGCAGTGCAGCACCTCAATGGGGGAGAAGGGACTAGATTACAGCCCAAGCGGAGGCAGGGCGGGTCACTACCTGGCTGGGTGGTCTTGTGATAACTGAGCCTGAAAAGTTACCCTAATTGTGAGTTTCACTGTAGGAAGTGAGTGAAAGTTCATAAGACATCACAATAACCTATAACAACCAGTGTTGATGGGAAAGGGTACAAAAGGGAGACAGAAAGACTGAATTAGTCCAAACAAAAAGGCCGCCTGATATAACTCAAGGACTGTGTTCAGATTGTGTCTGTTGAACAAGAACAATGTGGGACCAGAAATCATCGAACCAAAATTGGTGTGTCAGAAACTAGGCCTAATTGTCCACCCATTGCTCCCTTTTGGAATCCTTAAAAAAAGAGACTTTGGGGGGGAAATTGGTTACTGGAGCAAGCTGCATCATCATGGCTGGTACCCCACAATCTTTTGGGACCCCGGCAGAGGCGGATTAGGGTTTTGTGGGGCCCTGGGCCTGAGCAAGTGGCGGCCCCTCCCCACCCCTTCTGCCTGCAGTCCCCTCCCACCACCGGCGGTCCTGCTGGGGACTGGGGTTGGGGCACAGAGGCTTCCCCCACGCACCTGGCAGTCCTGCCAGGGAGGGTTGGTGTGCAGGGGCTTCCCTCGCTCCCCAGCAGGAGCACCAGGCGGGAGGAGTGGGTCGGGGAACAGGGGTGCCCATTTTTCCGAGCCCCCCCCCCCAATTGGCCAGGGCCTATGAGCATGGGCCCCGTTGGCCCAGTGGCTTATCCACCATGGGACCCCAGGCCTTTTTCAATCTAATCCTGAAAGATGTCCTGACCAGAGAGAGGCACCCAGATGACATTGCCACCTGGGATGAAACAGGATCAGATGAATAACAGCGGCCACAACAACCGATCCAGCCACCTCAACTACCTTCTTCTCTTCTCCCCAAAAGGCCAGTTTTGTTACCATCTTTGGTACCATCTCAGACCCTCAAACAAGGGGCTTTTCCTTCTAAAACTCTCTCCAGCTAAAGGGAAAGGAAACAAGGGACGTTACACTTTACATTTCAAACCCTTGACCGTTTTTCCTTCTAATAAAAGGCTAAAAGGATTTTTAATGGTGTGTTTGCCCTGGTGCTAAGCAGGCTGACCACTGGTGGATAATGGTGGGTTATGCTAACACCTTTGGCCCATACATTCCATCTAAATAAAGAAAACAGTTTCCAAGGAAAACAAAGGAGTCGCCGGGAAGTGGCTTTGGTGATTCCGTAGGTGGTGTGCTTCCCTCTGAGTGAGGACAGAACTGGGACCACCAGAAGGGGGCACCGTGCTGTGCTGCTGGACGACAAGAGGTCCTGACCACTTGTGGTCATTAAGGAGCCCATGGTATTTTTCACAACTGTTGGGACACTAGCCATGGTGTCCTGGCCAAATTCTAACTGGGCAATTGCATTGTCTCTCTGAAATCCCCCTGATAGTTTTAACTCAATTCAGTATTCCTCGTTTCCTGGCCTAAATGTCTGCGCTCTACTCCAGAGGTGGCTGCATTTCAGGGGCTGGTTGGAGTGATTCTGACCTCCTCAGCTTGTAAAGCCATATGGGCGGAAAGGCACTGTAGAAATGTCAGCTTATCTTCCATTACAATGACTAATATAAGAGCCAATTTACCCTCTGCCGCTGGGATCCTAAGATATCAGCGTCACAGATGACACCACGTTCCAGCCAGATGAGCATCTCCAGCTGCAGGCTCAGACACAGCAAGGGAAATGTCTATCTATGGATCTGTCCTCATTTCACCATGTATTCCTGCGGAGGGAGGCCTTGTTCTCTTTTCAAAAGACTGTAATAATCACCAGCAAGGGTCCACAGCTGTCAACGTGCTGCACACCACAGCTACTTGGAACTTCACAATGGCAGCATGGCTAGAACTGGAGCTAACAGAGATTCTCCACAAGCTACCAGCAGTATAGGGTCTATGGCACACCACTGAGCCGTTCAGATTCCATCCAGCAGAGCTCAGAGGATGCAGACAGAATAGCCAGCACTGTACAGCCCTGCTTACCATAGCATCATTACAGGTGCCTTGTCTGAGACCTGGGTATATTTCCCTATATTCCAAGGGGCAGGAGTGTTGCTAGTTAGTACTTCGGGCATGCAGAGCTCTATGTATGTGATACGTAGCATTCGTTATTATTATTAAAGCCTTAGGAGCCAGTGGAGTCCAGTTATCTATCTCCCTCCTGTATGGGGTATGCAAACACTCAGCCCCACCTTTGGCCAGGCTGACAGAGCCGAGGGCAGCTTGCCTTGAGGGGCAGCTGCAGGAGCCTTTACTAATGTTTGCACAGCTCCATCCCCCAGGCGCCCCGGTGGAGGACCAAGGAAAGAGCCCAGAGCCTGTTTTCAGCTCCACTGAGCTGCGGGCTGCAACTGACAGTGATACCGTCCCAGCGGACGGGTGTGGCAGGCTGATAAGGGACCTGCTCTGCAGGGCGAAGAGCACAGTGGAGAATGCCTAGCCGCTCCGTCAGCTCTCTTATCCCCAGCCAAGCCAGCCAGAGCCCTGGCGACACACCCAGAATATCACCCCACACACGCAGTAAGGAGGTGGTTTGGGCTAAAGTGATAAAGTCACCGAGGTAAGTGAGGGCGGGAGCCCTCAGTTCACAGCTGGCCCCAAGGACACGTCCCATGTGCATGTTCCACTCCAGTCCAAGCCAGGGAGCTGAGCACCTCAGTACCCCTGGTAAAACCTGCGGGGGGAAGCTGGGGGCTTTTCGACATGGGGATATTGACCAGAATAATCCCCTGGCGTGGACACTCGTACTACGGAATAGCTCCAGCACTTTAAGTTCACACCCTACCTTGTTCCAGAATAACTCCCCTGTGTAGACAAGCCCAGGCGTTGGGCTGCCCTGTGAGCGTGCACTCATATACCACTCCCATTTTGCTCCAGAGTGAAGGCATCTCCATTATTGGGGGCTGTACCTGTCGCTAAAGAAGCTGACACCGGAGCTACAGCGGACTATTTAACCCCTTGCCAGCCCTCCAGAACCGCCCTGGGGTTCAGGCCGCAGGCTGCAGCGCATTCAAAGGGGGCATCTCATCTGAAATCTGACTTCGGAATCGGGAAGGCTCGCTAGGTGGCAGCCACACGAAGGAGCCGTGTCCCCCATCTCAGCCCCCCACGCACCAGGAGAACCCGAGTCCCGGCTAGTGAGGTGCCTGCTGCCACCTAGTGGCCACTGACTGTACACAACAGAGAACGAGAACTCATGGACGTTATGAGGAGTTTCAGAGTGGGAGCCGTGTTAGTCTGTATCAGCAAAAAAAACGAGGAGGACTTGTGGCACCTTAGGGAATAACAAATGTATTTGGGTATAAGCCCACGAAAGCATATGACCAAATAAATTTGTTAGTCTCTACGGGTTTTTTTTATTATGAGGAGTGACTCCAGACTTGGGTTCTTAGAGGCCCTATACTGAAAGCGGGCCACTCACCCCTTTCCCAGTGAGCCGGCCCCCTCTCCATTCCTCTGTCTTCCTCCTCCATCCTCCTCACCTGTCTTCCCCTTGCTGGGGTGTGGGGCTTGTTTCTGGGAGCCCCAAATCACATGCCAATTTCTGTCACGTCATGTATTGGTGCCCCCTGGCGGTCTCTGCGTGTGGTGCCCCACGCCCACTGAGAACAGAGACAAGCTCCTCACCTGCCCCCATGTCGCCGGCAGCCAGGAGCCACCAGCGTATTGCTCCTTGACTCTAGCTCAGGGATGACACAGGCTGCAACTACTCGTGGTCATTAAAGATCCGTGGGCACGTCCAACAAGATCCGTGGGCACGTCCCAGCGTCCTGGCCAGATTTCAGCACGGATGATCTGATCTGCTTCCCTCTATCCCCCCCGCCCTCCCGCACCTCTCCTTCCTGCCCTGTGCTAGTGTGCAAGCTGCTCTGCACGACTGAACACCTGCTACGGTCCACTCTCGAAGGGGTGGCATGCCAGGGTGGGTGAAGAAATTCCTGCTTCCAACGTGCTTTGGGAACCACTATAAGAAAATGCCAGATTATTGTTCGACTTCTCTGGTACTTAGGGGTGGGGAGCGGGGGAATGTGCCAGAAGCAGCAGCTCCTGATCTCCCCTCCCAACTTTTCTCCCTCTCTCCGACGACGCTGCCCTAGGAGCAGACAGCTTGGCGATGGGATGGAGGTAGCAGTGCAGTGTGGGATTGTGAGGCTGGCATTAGACAGTTGCAGAGGCACAGAGAGGGAAGGGTACACAGACAGGGTCTGGTGGGACATGGATTGGGAAGGGGTCCCCCTCCCCACACTCAGCAATGGGTGATTCACAGGATCAGCCGCCTGGGCCAGATCTAACTCTAAACATCCCTGAACTCTGGGAGTGTCTGGAGTCGGTGTGCCTCACCTTGCCAGAGAACGTTACAATTCTGCTCTCCCTTAGGCTGGCGTGAATGAGGAGCGGCCCCCTGGGAATCGATGGAAGTGGATGGTGTAAAACCAGCCAGAGCGAGAAGGAAATCGGGCCTGGTTATACACAGTAAATCAGGGAGGTGGGGGATTTGTCCCCGCTGCCAGCTTACTTGTCCTGTCTCCAAAGGGGCCGTAGCTGCAGAGCCTTCCCCCAAAAGAGATGGGGGAGAGCAAAGCTTATAGGACAGGAAAGGACCTTTCCTCTGTCCCAGCCAGCATCATGCAAGGTTCACCCACATGACCTCTGGTAAATTGTTCCTGTAAGTATTAAAAGAGAGTGGAGGTGCAGGGGAGAACCGCCTTTGGATAATACGATGAGATAGTGACTATCATTCGCAAGCTGCAAAGCCCCCATAAAACTCCCCCTCTACACCTTGACTTCTGGCCACATCTGCTCCCAGGTTCATTTTCATCCCAGTATTAAACACTGCAGGAAGCATGTCTGGCAAATAGCTGCCTCCGTGTGCACCGCAGGGCTGGCACCCAACTGAATCTTGTCTCACACACACTTGCACGATAGGATGCTAGCATAGCACGAGCATCACCTTGGCCTTGGGGGCTGGGGGCACAGGCCGGCACCTCTCTGCACATGCACTGTGCTATCCACGTCAGCGGGGATCATGCCAGGCCCTGTCCTTGCCGAGGCAGGACCAGAGGCTCAGTGAGATGAAGCGATTTGCCCAAAGTCACATACCCCAGTGAGTTGCAGAGCTGGGACCAAAATCGTGTCTCCTGACCCCCAGATCCAGGGGCTGGTTCACTCAGCCAGGCAGCCTGGGTCTCCCTGCCTCTTATTTAGAGTCAGTGAGATATTGGATGGACATGACTTACTGGCAGCATTCCTTGGGGCGGGGCGGGGGGGGGGAAGAGGAATTAATCTGTTTAGAGGACTCCAGCACGGACCAACGGCAAAGATCCTGGGGCTCTGAGGACTCCAACACGGACCAGTGGCAGAGATCCTTGGGTATGAAAATGGCCGGTGATTGGTCATACAGCTGAGACTTGCCCCTGTTCAGAAGGGAGCTCCTCTCAACTCGCTGCTTTGACACATCCCCTACTATGCTGCCAGTGGCCCTCCGGGGGCCATTCATCCACAGAGGAGTTCAGGTGGGTGAGTTATATACAAAACAAAGAGACATTTATTGTTATCAGGTAAAGTGCAACCATCATTTAGTTTTACACTCTGAAGCCAAGCAGCCAAGAGGAAGAACAGCCACCAACCCAGAAGAACTGCACGAAAGAGGTGGGGGCTGGGGAGTTTACAGTATGGCTGTTTGACAGATAGCAACACAATAACGGTACAAAGACCACTTACAGTTTGAATCCCAACACAAACAACAGGAGGCCAAAGCTCCAGGAGCAGCTGTGATGGGAGCGATGCTGCTGCAGCTGTTCAGGGATGGGGAAAAAGGGGTGATGCTTTATACCCCGGGCATTTCAGTGGCCAAGTCAGAGATGATGCTTTGAAGCCTATAAGCGAAGGGCGGCATTAACTAACTGCCTGGAATGTTATTTGAAAGGAAGCTCTGTTCTGAAATACCGCTATGGATGGCAGCATAGGCACAGTCCCAGCCTCTGCAGTTGGCTGGACCTTAGTTCTGCAGCAAGGCCACTTGATTCTGCATCATTCTGGTAGAAATTCTGTCCCAGCTTCAGATGAATTAAAGAATGGAGACAAAGGGCACTTAGAAATGGTGGGATCAGCCCATTAGCTGGATGTTTCTGCTAAAATGAGCAGGCATTAAATAGTAATGTTGATATTTGGACCATCATTAGTCTTCAGAGTTAACATCCCACTGAGTTCACACCTCTCAAACCTATTGCTGCAGGCTGGTTGCACACTCTGGTAGATACTCCTGCACTGGTTATACTTGGGCTACAATTGTAAGATTTTTGTTTGCAATTGTGAGGACTAGCAAAAATTTTCTCTACTGGAAGCTGAGATTATGAAGCATAGTTCTGCGGCAAGGGATGCATCCCATGACTGACACACAGGGCCCCAGTCAGAGTTTTTCTTGTTGTTGTCTCAATAACTTCAGGTCAAATCTGCTCAGTTTAGTTAAAGATTGTTTTTTTTTCCTTCCAGCACCTCAAACTCTCCCTGGGATCTGACCTGAGCTGGGTTCTTCCTGTTCACACACCACCAGGAATAAAGACTCTACAACTGAAACTTAGTGACAGCCCACCACAGCCCCATCATCTACAGAGATGCCTCATACTGGGTTTGGATTTTCCAAAGAAAGCCACACAGCAATGTTAGGTCTCTTGCAATGGAACCTGCTGGCCAACTCATCGTTTCCCTTGTAACTCTCTCTCTCCCGTTCTCAGTAGACCCCAGGGCACATGCAGGGTCATATGGCTTTTGAAAAATGGCTAATGTCAGAGACGCGCAGTGGATGCACAGGGCTCTCGAGCTGCTGACTGCTCTGAGACATAGGGTATCAAACAGGGGCACTGAGCAGGGAAAGAGAATTTGTCAAACAGCACCAAGACATGGCAGGTGTCAATAAGTCAAGAGTAACTGACAACCACAGCACTAACTCATCACTGGGCCAGGACTACTTTCATTTACAGGGATGCATTGCAAAAAGATAGATGCCTATGCACCAGGGCCCTAGTGTGTTGTTTAATGGGAAACAGGCCTAGCACACTGATGCACATTCAGACTTCTTGGACCTCTCCTTTGCCTGCTGCCCTGGATTTGCTGCCAGGTACCGGCACCGCAGGGGCTTTAAGGAATTGCTCACCCACTGCACTTTCAGCTAGAAATGGGCCTGGACCACAAGGCTTAGATCCCGATCCAAACTGCCTCAAAGTCTGGGGAATTTGGATCAGGATTTCAGTCCAGGCCCATCTCTGTTTCCAGGCTCGCCTCTTTCTGCCTCAGCATCCTCAAAAGGAACCAGCTCTGCAGGGACTTGAGAGCACTCAACGCATTGGCTTGACCAGGGAGAGGAGGGGCTACTGCCTCTGTATCTTGACATGGTCACCAGTCATCCTTCTGCGGTAGGTAGCCAGGAAGATATCGTTGTCTCTGGGGCAGTCATGGTGGCAGGAGCACGTCTTGATGAACATTATCTTACGCTGGAAGAAGTCCCCCTCCGGGCACCTGAACTCCACCTCTGCAGTGGTGGTGGTGTGGGGTGTGCAGCAGCGGCCGTCTGTGCAGCTACCGCAGAACTTGGGCCAGTAAGAGCGGGCGCTGGTGCAGCCCGAGAACTCAAAGCGGATTCCCCGGCGGGACTTTGGGGTCCGCACACACTTCTTTCCTTTCTGGGGAGAGAGCAGCAGGAAGGAGAAGGTTAACACAGCAGGACGGGATCGCACTATGGAAAAAGGCACCTGTGGGGGTGCGGGGGGTAGAAAAACCCTCAGAGGAAATACAAGTGGTTTCATTTGGGTTGAAATTCACTGTTTGTGGAAACATTTTTTTGTTTCAGTGTCGCCGGCTCTATTGGGGAAAAATAAAGCAATGAAACGTAGCGGTGGGGAAACCGTTTTAAAAAGCGAGAAGTGGGATTTTTCCCACCAAAATGAGGGGGGGAAATTTTTTAACATATTTCCAACATTTAAAAAAATTGGAGGAAAAATGGGGATTTTCAAAGAGCTCAGAACACTTTGGTGAATCGCTTTGATTGAACCCAAACACCAGTTTTCACTGGATATAGATCTAGATATAGATAGATAGGTATAAAGTGTTTGACCAGCTCTAGCTACATGACCTGATTCTGCCAGGAGCCAGCGCTCAGTTCCCACTGATATCAATGGAAGTGGACGATGCTCAGCACCTTTCTGGATTGGGCCCTGTATGAGATGCAGTATTCGGGGGAACTGATGTTCCAAACGTCCTCTAGGCTTTTAGGGCTGGAGGGGTGAGGCTACGTCTAGTAATGTGGTTGATGATCCTGCAGAGTGAGCATCCCCGGCCCAGGCCCTCTGGATCAATAGAAGTGGCACCTGCCTATGCCAGGGCTGAACTGGGCCTTTGAATGTTAGCCAGGATGGGTGTGCCATGACCAGCAACTTGGGGAATGAGCTGGTGGCCTCCTGAGCATGTACTCATAGTTTCATAGATTGTTAAGGCCAGAAGGGACAATTAGGCCATCTAGTCTGACCTGGATCAAACTGATGGGTGTCCCAGGCACACAGAACTGCGGTGCTACCCATGCCCAAGGCCTCTGCGATGGCAGGGAATTGACCGCTGTGTAGTCAGCCTCATCCTGCTTTGTCCTACCCACTCCAGCCCTGCTCCTGCCCCGTCTAGTCGCTCAGACGCTGGTGGCCCCTGCTCCCAGCTTCCACCAGCAGACAGTACCTTGATGATCTTCTCCCTGGGGAAGTCACAGGGCCGGACCATGCAGAGCCGGCTCTCCTTCTCCAGGCGGCACTGGGGGTTGTCATTGGTGACGCGGGTGGAGATGCCCATCCCACAGCTCTTGGAGCAGGCACTCCATTCGGTGGTCTGGACTACGCAGTTCTCCTGGAGGTCGTTCAGCTCAGGCCTGGGCGCTGGGTTCTCCCTGTAAACTGACCCAGGTCAAGAGGGACACAAGAGAGCGTTCAGGGACGTGGCACAAGGCACATGGCCAGATGCAAAGCAAGTGAATATCTGCGGCCTTGCTCTGCTGGGCAGCTCACAAGCTGGTGCTGCCTTGCTCTCCAGCGATGGGACAGGAGGTGCAGTAAATGAGGCCCTGCCAGAGCTGTTTGCCCTTTCACTAGGAGGGTGAGCAGGATCTGGTCTCCTTTCCCCGCTTCTGTCAGCTCCAGTGAGTGTAAACCTAGATCTGATTTGGTAACTGGATGATGTCTGAACCTTTCCCCCCTTTCTGGTGGTCATAAAAGGCACCATTCGGATGCCCTGTAGCCACAAAACAGGAGCAGCAGAGTCAGCAGCAGCACCTGCCTCTTCCACAAGACTTTGCCAACGGTCCTAGCTCCGGCCAGAGAAGATTAGTTGTTACTCAAAGTAGACCGGCCAGATCCAATGTGGCTAGTTCAGTTCTGCCCCCTCAATCTTCCTCCCCAGGCCCTGCTGATACAGTAGCTTCTTTCCCCTCTGTTACTACAGGAACTCACATGGAACCAGCTCCTGGTGCAGAACTGGTCACCCATCCCTTTGCCACTCATCACCACTCCACAGTCCTGATCGAGGGGAGGGAACTCACCTTTCTACTGGCTAATCACTGGTTTCTAGAGAAAGCCCCAGATCTGAATATCCCAAACTATGGGCAAGTTTGGCACTAACTTCAGGGCTTTGGGCCGCTATCTATTTTCCAGCTAATAGCTCTTCCCTGAGAGTGCAATCGGCTGCACCCTCATCTGTCTGTCACTCACCTGCCAATCACTAAAACCTCCAACCACACACCCTTAGTTGTCACCGACCACCCCACAATGGAACCCGTACAGGGTATCAAACAACTACTATCCATACTCTGTGGGGACTCCGTCCTGAAAGAAATCTTTCCAGAACCCCCTCTTCTGACCCTCAAAACAACCCCCAACCTCACCGAGCTCCCAACAGACCAGGACCCACCAACTCAAAGCGGCACCAGACCCTGTCAAAACAACAGATGCAAAACCTGCAGATGTATCTCCACGGCTACCATGATCAACACCCCCCCACAACACACCTTTCGAGATCCATGGCTCCCACACATGCCTATTACAACATGTGGGGTACCTCAGCCAGTGCACTACATGCCCCAATAACAACTGTGTGGGTGAAACCAGACAATCACTGAGCTCTCAAATCATAGAATCATAGAATATCAGGGTTGGAAGGGACCTCAGGAGGTCATCTAGTCCAACCCCCTGCTCAAAGCAGGACCAATCCCCAACTAAAGCATCCCAGCCAGGGCTTTGTCAAGCCTGACCTTAAAAACCTCTAAGGAAGGAGATTCCACCACCTCCCTAGGTAACGCTTTCCAGTGCTTCACCACCCTCCTAGTGAAAAAGTTTTTCCCAATATCCAACCTAAATCTCCCCCACTGCAACTTGAGACCATTACTCCTTGTTCTGTGATCCGCTACCTCTGAGAACAGTCTAGATCCATCCTCTTTGGAACCCCCTTTCAGGTAGTTGAAAGCAGCTATCAAATCCCCCCTCATTCTCCTCTTCCGCAGACTAAACATCCCCAGTTCCCTCAGCCTCTCCTCATAAGTCATGTGTTCCAGTCCCCTAATCATTTTTGTTGCCCTCCGCTGGACTCTTTCCAATTTTTCCACATCCTTCTTGTAGTGTGGGGCCCAAAACTGGACACAGTACTCCACATGAGGCCTCACCAATGTCGAATAGAGGGGAACGATCACGTCCCTCGATCTGCTGGCAATGCCCCTACTTATACATCCCAAAATGCCATTGGCCTTCTTGGCCACAAGGGTACACTGTTGACTCATATCCAGCTTCTCCTCCACTGTAACCCCTAGGTCCTTTTCTGCAGAACCGCTACCGAGCCATTCGGTCCCTAGTCTGTAGCGGTGCCTGGGATTCTTCCGTCCTAAGTGCAGGACTCTGCACTTGTCCTTGTTGAACCTCATCAGATTTCTTTTGGCCCAATCCTCTAATAACCTCACACAGGAAAAGAATAAAAAATAAAAACACCCTAAGACCGGTGGGCGAACACTTCTCACAAAGCAATCACTCCGTAACTGACCCCTCAGTCCTTGTCTGCAAAGGAAACCTGCACAACGCCTTCAAAAGACGAGCCTGGGGCCTTAAATTCATAACTTTGAAAATATTGGGTTTGTTTAGTCTGGAGCACAGAAGACTGAGAGGGGACATGGTCACAGTTTTCAAGTACATAAACGGTTGTTAGAAGGAAGAGGGAGAAAAATTGTTCTTCTTAACCTCTGAGGATAGGACCAGAAGCAATGGGCTAAAATTGCAGCAAGGGAGGTAACTTCCTAACTGTCAGGTTAGACACTGAATAAATTAAGCACTGGAATTAATTGCCTAGGGAGGTTGTGGAATCTCTGTCACTGGAGATTTTTAAGAGCAGATTAGACAAACACCTGTCATGCACATTACCCCACATAACCCTTTCACCAATGTGTTGCTTCTGGCTTCTCCCCAGCGGGGAGGGGGGTCTTGGGGCTTCAGCCCCACCAGGTACACCTGCCGGGGCTTGGGACCTCAGCAGGAGCAAGGTTTCAGCATCAAGCCCTGGCATGCACCTCCCACAGGGCTGAAGCCCTGAGACCCCCCCTCCCAGCAGGCACCTCCTTCAGGGCTGAAGCCCTCGGCAAGCGCAACCCGGCTCTCGAACGTCTGAAGATATGCAGCTCAGAGGGTCAGTAAGTTTGGCCACACCTGGCTTATTACAACCAGCTGTAACCTACTTTACCCCCCTTGCTGTCCTATGACTGCAGAGGCACCCTGCCTTGAACGGTCCCTTGAAAACTCCTGTGAGGCTGGGAGTTCCTTTCCCAGACTTCCTGAGGAAGAGCTCTGTGTGGCTCAAAAGCTGGTCGCCCTCACCAACAGAAGCTGGTCCAGTAAAAGATATTCCCACCCCCACCTTGTCGCTCTGCTCACCTGCCAGGGCTGTTTCCTGGCTGCCCCCTTGACAGATCCACTCCTCACAGCACTGGGTTGGGAGTTTGACCCAGCGGGGGTTCGGGCAGTCCAGAGAGGGGAGCCGCAGGTCGTCGGAGCACAGGGGGATGCAGCCGATGGCGCCGTCCATGCAGATGCATTGCAGCTTGCAGGTGGGCTGGAAGCTCTCACCGTTGTGATAGATCTTTCCCAGCAGGTCACAGGTCGCCCCCTCATGGGCTGTAGGGAGAGATGATGGGGGACAAGGGGGGAGAGTTGATGGAATGATTCAGCAGAAATGATCCAGGTGCTGAGGGCCAGGCCTCTTCCTCTAGGGGACTGCATGGTAACCAGAAATCAAAGCATGTGAACATCAGCTTCCTTGGGCTGAGATCTATGACTCCTGGGGGTGTAACTTGATCTTCCCACAGGCATCTGGGGTCCCAAGCCTCCAGTTTAGAGTCTTTTCCTTGAGTGCCTGTCCCAGGGGAGCCTGAGTTCACCAGGGACCAGGCTGCGCCCCTCCCCTCAGGGTAAGCAAGCCCTTCTAATTGAATTGGCATGGCTGGACAAGGGCAGTTTCACCTGCAGCGAACTGAGCCCCCATCCAAAAATGAGGAGGGTGGGGTGTGACCTCTCTGTTCACAAACCCATCGAGCAAGCCAGTAATGCACAGGGGTCATTTCCGGTGCAGCTCTACTCAAACCCCCACGTCTGAGACAGGCTGGTAAAATCCTGGTAAAAAGGCTGGTGTGGGGGATGGACTAGGGGACCTTGAGGTCTGGTCCAATCCTCTGTTGCTACAGTCCAGTAAATGCTTTGGATGGACAGTGCTGCAGAAGCACGAGGTGCTGACTGTCGTTTTAGGTTACAGCAGGGGGCACTAGCACCCTGCAGGACTGACCACAGCATCGAGATCTACCGGACTGGGTGAGTGCCCAGGCAAGAATAAACTGGAGGCTCCAGGAATCATGAGAAGCAGTGAAGAAGCTGGCTGACAGCTCCTGTGTGCAGAGCTAGTCTGAGGCCTTATAAATCCCCGGAGGAAGAGCTATTGCCTGGAGCTCTCTGTGGCAGAGAGCGGGTCCCCTCACGTAGTACGGCAGTATTTGAGTAGGGATGGGCTCAAGGCCAGATCTCAAACACCCCGAAGTTCTGGGTAGTTTGGATCCAGTACCTTGGTTTTGCTCCATCGCTTTGGGCCAGGTTGTGAACCCCATTGACAAGACTATTCATGTGAGTTACACCCCTGGGGTACACAGGGCCTAGCACTCTGGGGTCCTGCTCCATGACTGGGGCTGCTCGGTGCTACCGTAATGCAAACAAATAACTGCTCGGCAGCGTGACCAAGTGGTTCACAATCCAGCTCACAGTGATCGTATCAAACTCTTTGCTGCGAGGGCAGCTCTGGCTGATCCTCACTAACCTGCTTCTTTCAGAGATGGATCTGGGAAAAGGACAATTCTAACCTGGTTTCAGAGTAGCAGCCATGTTAGTCTGTATCCACAAAAAGAACAGGGATACTTGTAAAAAGAAAAGGAGGACTTGTGTCACCTTAGAGACTAACAAATTTATTTGAGCATAAGCTTTCGTGAGCTACAGCTCACTTCATCGGATGCATAGAATGGAACATATAGTAAGACATATATATATATATACACACACATACAGATAAGTTGGAAGTTACCATACAAACTGTGAGAGGCTAATTAGTTAAGATGAGCTATTATCAGCAGAAGAAAAAAAACTTTTGTAGTGATAATCAAGATGGCCCATTTAGATAGTTGACAAGAAGGTGTGAGGATACTTAACGTGGGGTAATAGATTCAATATGTGTAATGACCCAGCCACTCCCAGTCTCTATTCAAACCCAAGTTAATGGTATCTGGTTTGAATATTAATTCAAGCTCAGCAGTTTCTCCTTGGAGTCTGTTTTTGAAGCTTTTCTGTTGCAAAATTGCCACCCTTAAATCTTTTACTGAGAGGCCACAGAGGTTGAAGTGTTCTCCTACCGGTTTTTGAATGTTATGATTCCTGATGTCAGATTTGTGTCATAGAATCATAGAATCATAGAATATCAGGGTTGGAAGGGACCCCAGAAGGTCATCTAGTCCAACCCCCTGCTCGAAGCAGGACCAATTCCCAGTTAAATCATCCCAGCCAGGGCTTTGTCAAGCCTGACCTTAAAAACCTCTAAGGAAGGAGATTCTACCACCTCCCTAGGTAACGCATTCCAGTGTTTCACCACCCTCTTAGTGAAAAAGTTTTTCCTAATATCCAATCTAAACCTCCCCCATTGCAACTTGAAATGTCCATTGATTCCATTGTGTCCATTGATTCTTTTGCATAGAGACTGTCCAGTTTGGCCAATGTACATGGCAGAGGGGCATTGCTGGCACATGATGGCATATATCACATTGGTAAATGTGCAGGTGAACGAGCCCCTGATGGCGTGGCTAATGTGATTCGGTCCTATGATGGTGTCACCTGAATAAATATGTGGACAGAGTTGGCATCGGGCTTTGTTGCAAGGATAGGTTCCTGGGTTAGTGTTTTTGTTGTGTGGTGTGTGGTTGCTGGTGTGTATTTGCTTCAGGTTCGGGGGCTGTCTGTAAGCGAGGACTGGTCTGTCTCCCAAGATCTGTGAGAGTGAGGGATCGTTTTTCAGGATAGGTTGTAAATCTTTGATGATGCACTGGAGAGGTTTTAGTTGGGGGCTGAAGGTGATGGCTAGTGGCGTTCTGTTATTTTCTTTGGTGGGCCTATCCTGTAGTAGGTGACTTCTGGGTACTCTTCTGGCTCTGTCAATCTGTTTCTTCACTTCAGCAGGTGGGTACTGTAGTTGTAAGAACGCTTGATAGAGATCTTGTAGGTGTTTGTCTCTGTCTGAGGGATTGGAACAAATGCGGTTGTATCGTAGAGCTTGGCTATAGACAATGGATCGTGTGGTATGTCCTGGATGGAAGCTGGAGGCATGTAGGTAAGTATAGCGGTCAGTAGGTTTCCGGTATAGGGTGGTGTTTATGTGACCATCACTTATTAGCACAGTAGTGTCCAGGAAATGGACCGCTTGTGTGGATTGGTCGAGGCTGAGGTTGATGGTGGGACGGAAATTAACTTGACTTCTACATAGAATGCTTCCGTCGACGTGCACGGGCTGAAATGGTGGAAAAGCAGCATCACTTGCCCCATAACCTCAGCCGTGCGGAATGCAATGCCATCCACAGCCTCAGGAACAACTCTGACATCATAATCAAAAAGGCTGACAAAGGAGGTGCTGTCATCATCATGAATAAGTTGGAATATGAACAAGAGACTGATAGGCAGCTCTCTAACTCCACATTCTGCAGGCCATCATCCTCTGATCCCACTGAGGATTACCAAAAGAAACTACACCATCTGCTCAAGAAACTCCCTGAAAAAGCACAGGAACAGATCTGTGCAGACTCATGCCTAGAACCCCAACCAGGGGTATTCTATCTGCTTCCCAAGATCCATAAACCTGGAAATCCTGGGCGCCCCATCATCTCAGGCATCGGCACCCTGACAGCAGGATTGTCTGGCTATGTAGACTCCCTCCTCAGGCCCTACGCTACCAGCACTCCCAGCTATCTTCAAGAAACCACTGACTTCCTGAGGAAACTACAATCCATCGGTGATCTTCCTGAAAACACCATCCTGGCCACTATGGATGTAGAAGCCCTCTACACCAACATTCCACACAAAGATGGACTACAAGCCGTCAGGAACAGTATCCCCGATAATGTCATGGCTAACCTGGTGGCTGAACTTTGTGACTTTGT
The DNA here is from genome assembly GCF_015237465.2 of Chelonia mydas. Lineage (NCBI taxonomy): Eukaryota > Metazoa > Chordata > Testudines > Cheloniidae > Chelonia > Chelonia mydas. The sequence goes on along the minus strand of NC_051259.2, from coordinate 12,226,374 downwards.
CCTCACCCATAACTATTTCACATTTGGGGACAATGTATACCTTCAAATCAGCAGCACTGCTATGGGTACCCGCATGGCCCCCACAGTATGCCAACATTTTTATGACTGACTTAGAACAACGCTTCCTCAGCTCTCGTCCCCTAATGCCCCTACTCTACTTGCACTACATTGATGACATCTTCATCATCTGGACCCATGGAAAAGAAGCCCTTGAGGAATTCCACCAGGATTTCAACAATTTCCATCCCACCATCAACCTCAGCCTGGACCAGTCCACACAAGCGGTCCCTGATTTTCCTGAAAGAACCTGTGTGACTGGAGACTTGGCAGGATTGTGACGTCAGATATCATGCAAGTGAAACCCAATCCAATCAAAATCTCACTTTCCCTCCTAACTATTTAAAGCTGCTGGTTTTCTATTTGTTGATGTCTATTCAACTCAAAGGTTTGGAAGACACTTGGGAGAAATGTGCTCTTTTTAAAAGATTGACCATACCAACCCTTCAACGGAGGGCTGAGAAATCTTCCAGTCCATGGCAGAGACTTCCAAGAAGTTCTCCAGCAAAGCCAAGGAACATTAGACTTAATGTTCCAGATATTTCTAAGCTAAGGAGAACTAGTAGACCCAGCCCCTAATTTAAAGAAAAAATCATCCTTATAAATCATAAATCTGCAAAAAAAGGCACAAACCACTGTCGTAGCCACAAGCCCAGCCTCCCTCATATGTGCTGCACAATGATACAATACAGCTTTACCACTGAACCAGGTAAGGGGACCAATTCCCTCGGTGAGAACGAACAGTAGCACCAAACAAGCAGCCTGTCTTTGCAGCATTAATCGAAAGGCATCCTGAAACCCTTCTTGCCTTGGCTACCCAGTGCGAGCACTACAGCAGTTTATCTTCGTGCAATGTTTCCCGGGGTCCATCTTTCCAGAAGTTACACACGCTGCAGCCCTGGGTGTCAATTTCCAGCCTCATGTTTGTACGGTTGATTTTAACACTAACCCAGCACAGAGCATTCAAGCCCTGCAGTACACAGCATTCTGAGAAGATGTATGAATCACAGTCCGTCTTGTCATGTGTTCCTGATGGGCTCGTTCACGTAAGGGGGGTACTTCCTACTCAGATGAGAGTGTCGCCTCTTTCTTGAATTCCTTTCTCTGCTGTGGAGCACGTAGTTCTGGTTGATGTGCGGTCAGACACATGGATCCCTGCCACTTGCTGGGTCTAGGGAACCTGTGGTCTAGTGAACCTGTGGTCATCCTTGCCTGTGGACCAGGGCTTTCCTCCCTTTATATGAGATGTAGGCACAAACTGTGTGTGGCGATTGCACATTTAAAGCCTGTAATATTCTGTGGCAGAGTACAGAAGTCTTGGAACCTGGAAGCCGGTGTTCGGAGATGGACATACCGATGTGCAATCGCCACACACTTAAAGATCCATACACTACACAAATAAGCCTCCTGACCATGAAATGTTCCCACCTCTGGATTTCCTGGGGACTCCCGTCTATGTATCTGTATTTTCAGCTTTAAGCTCGTTGGGGAAGGAATTCCCTCTAGTTGTGATTTATGCACAAAGTGTTGTGCACACGGTTAATAATCCTTATCCTCTTTGACTTCCCCCTCTCCTTTTCCCCTCATGCCCAGGCGGGTACCAAATTGTGATGGTTCTCCTTCTAATATTCTTAGAATCTCCTTTTTCCTTCCCCTGTCCCCACTGCCAAAACCGTAGTTCTCCCTCATCTGGATTCCTGTAAACTTCTCTTCTCCAGCCTCTCACACTCTCCCCTCTTCTCTCTATCCAATACAGTAACTCCTCACTTAACATTGTAGTTATGTTCCTGAAAAATGCAACTTTAAGTGAAACGATGTTAAACTAATCCAATTTTCCCATAAGATTTAATGTAAATGTGGGGGGTTAGGTTCCAAGGAAATTTTGGGGCGGCAGACAAAAGGCATTATTTACTGTACAGTACTGTACTGTACTGTGGTTGGGAAGCGCCCCTGGCTTACCCCACACAGGCACAGCCCGCTGCAGGCAAGGACGCTAGGAAGCACCTTCGCAGCAGCAATGGCAGCTTCCCCCCAGAAAAACAGGCGCCGACTTTGCCGGGGGATGCTCCAGGCCCGCCACTTCCCGTCCCTGCTCCACTCCAGGCCCACCTCTTCCCACCCCCACTCCACCTCATCTCCAGAGCACGCCATGTCCCCGCTCCTCCCCCCACTCCCGGAAAGTCCTAAGCGCTGGGGAGGGAGGGGGAGGAGGCGGAGAAGAGGAACTTGTGCAGTGCTCCCTCGTAAAGTCGCTGCTCTTCCACAGAATCGTACAAGCCGTGGACAGAGCAGGCAGCCAGACGACGTTACAAGGGAGCATTGCACAACTTTAACTGAGCATGTCCCTTAATGGAGCAGCGACATAACTTTGAAACAACGATAAGCAGGAGGATGTTAAGTGAGGAGTTACTGTCCCCAGTAGCTGAAGTCATCTTCCACCTCCACCACTCCATCTCCCACCCCTTCCTCAAGTTTCTTCACTGTCTCCAGCTGCTAATGTGCTGAGATATCAATGTGATGGTTCTGACAGGAATAGTCAAAGCCACTAGGGTGCACATTTTTCTAACAGATGCTCACAGATTCTAGGCTGAAATCCTGGCCCCACTGAAGTCAATAGATTTTTGCCAGCTCATTTTAATTTCCCATTTTAAGGTCAGAAGGGACCATTGTGATCATCTTGTCTGGCCTGCATAACACAGGCCATAGAAGTCCACCCTGTGATATCTGCATCAGCCCATATCTTATGGCTGAGCGAGAGTACCGCTTTTAGAAAGACATCCCATTTTCAATTAAAGACTTCAAGTGACAGAGACTCCACCACATCTCTTGGTAATTTGTTCTAGTGGTTAATAACCCTCACTGTTAAACATTTACAATTTATTTCCAATCTGAATTTGTCTAGTTTTGACTTCCAGCCATTGGGTCTAGTTCTGCTTCTTCTCTGCTTATGTACGTGGTGTACCAGGCCAGTTGTTATGAGAACACTACAAACTCCAGAGACAGTTAGTGGTATCTTTCTATTACCAATAGTTAGATATATCAACTCACGTGAATTAAAACTGAGAAACATGTGCACTCACCTCTAAAGGCCCAACCAGAGATTTAACAAGTGGGGAGGAAAGAAAATTAAACAGATCAAAGAAAATAAGACTGATCAAAGAAGAGGACAACTGGCGTTTGCAAGTGAAACTTGCCATCTGAATCCTTGCAAGCAAGTGAAAAATTAGCACACAATAAAAACAGCAGCTGCAACAAGTAACCTGCAACTCTATTGACTCCAACTAATTCTGAAATACTGCGGCTGGAGCACTAATGGTAGCTAGAGTTAAGGTTGTGTGAGCATTTCTATTACAACCCCATTTTCAGTCGTTTAAAAGTTTCCAAAACTTTTACCTCTCAGGCAGTCTGTTGTAGCCGTGATAGTCCCAGGATATTAGAGAGACAAGGTGGGTGAGGTCATAGCAGCCACGGGGGAAAAACAGTGGGTGCTGAGCACCCACTGGCAGCCCCCGACAGCTCCCCCTCACCCCACCCCCAGCGCTTCCTGCCCGACAGCAGGCCCATGGATCAGTGCCTCCCGCTCCCTCCCCGCGCCTCCCACCTGCTGCAAACAGTTGTTTTGCGGTGTGCAGGAGGCTGGGAGAGAATAGGGAGGAGTGAGGACACAGCGCACTTGGGAGAGGGGGCGGAACTGGGCGGGAAGAGGCAGGGTAGGGGTGGGGCCTTGGGGAAAGGGGTGTAGTGGGGGCGGGGCCTGGGGCAGAGCTGGGGGTCGAGCACCCCCGGCACTTTGGAAAATTGGCGCCTGTGGGTAAGGTAATATCTTTTATTGGACCATCTTCTGTTGGTGAGAGAGACAAGCTTTCAAGCTGACTCAAAGTGTGTTTAAAGTGAGAAATGAAAGGTTTCCCAAGCCTGAAGAAGAGCTCTGTATAAGCTTGAAAGTTTGCCTCTCTCACCAACAGACGTTGGCCCAATAAAAAATATTCCCTCACTCACCTTATACCCCTCAAGCAGAAATTTTCCAGCCCTGGTGTCTGTCCAAGGGCAAATTTTTTGGAAAGTTTGAGCCAAAAATGATGCCACTAGTTTTTGGGGAGGAAAACAAAGAAAAGTGGGAGGGAGACAATATATTTCCTCCACTATGAAAAAAAAGTCTTGATTTTTTGTTTTTTATACAGTCCTACTGGCACAATAGCTCTGGCTAAAACGCTGATATTGGGCAGGGATGTAATAGCCTTCGCTGAGAGACGCTCCAGGAGGGGTCTGGTGAAAACAGGTTTGCATTTGCAGTTATCAGGATGTGTAGAGGCCAGTTGGTGCATACACACTCTTTTGTAAATGATATTCTTAGCTATTTCTATTAATGTTTTGAACACAGGAAGGCTTGGAAATAAGGTGTAAATTTATAACGGTGAGAGTAATTAACCATGGGAACAAATTTACCCAGGGTCCTGGTGGACTCTCTGTCACTGACAATCTTTAAAATCGAGATGGGATGTTTTTCCAAAAGCTCTGCTCTAGGAATTACTGCGGGGGGGTGGGGGGGTGGGGGCTGTGCTATGCAGGTTAGATTGGATGACACAATGGTCCCTTCCGGCCTTGGAATCTATGAACACGTGTGTACAATGGATTTAAAATGCTACCATTAATGTGATAGGGTAGAGAATTCTGCTCTGATTACAAAAGTAACAATACGTTACAATAATGGTCCAAAATAGCCTCAAGCATTGGGGGCATCCTGGCCTCTCCTGTTCTCTGCCCGTGGCTCACAATGGATTAGTTGCCTGAGGACTGAAATGTTTTGGTCTAACTAGTGTCTGGTCTGTGACATAGGAGGTCAGAGAAGACTATCAGATGGTTCCTCCTGGCCATGCACTTGTCTGGTCCAATATTGTGAACCTCCTAAGGGAGGTTCTTATGTCCCTCTGGCTCTCCCATGGTCTGTGGGGCCTCAGGACAGGGCAGCTTCACGCTGGAGGGATACACAGCTGCTCACCTAAGCAGATCCCGACGTCTCTGTGGATTTTGGAGAAGTCGCAGTAGAGTCCCTTGTGGTGATCGCAGGGTGTCTGAAGGGAACACAGCTCACCCAGCTGCTGGGCACACACCTTACAGCATCCGCAGGCATCCCACACGTGGCTGGTGCCAACAGGGCACAGCAGCGGCTCAGAGGGGCACTGGCATGGGTACGAGCACGGCTGTGGCTCTGCCTAGAGGACAGACAAGCCATGAAAATAAGACCCTTCTTCTCACAAACCAGCAAGGTGGAGAGATTAAAAGTGAATCAATCTGCTGCCCCAGCTCCAGCAGGATAAACCCACCTTTCTCTCCCCCTCCCCAGCCTGGGTGCCATGAAGGACCTTCCATGCAGCTCCAGTTGAGCAATCCTCTTACCCTAAAATCAAGTGGAGTCCAGGAAAGAGGAATCCCCCTAGGAGGCAGGGTCAGCTTTAAACACTAACAGGGCGAGCAAATGCTTGGAGTTCCCCACTCTGTGGAATCGGTCCCCTTCCCTTTGACTGTATCAACAACAACACACCTGGCTCTGTCATCAGTACGTGCCAAAGCACTCCACAGAGGAGGTCACCATCATTATTCCCATTTTACAGATTGGGAAACTGAGGCACAGAGTGGGGAATGGATTGGCCCAAAGTCACCCAGCAGCACAGCCAAGAATAGAACCCAGGTTTTCCAAATCCCAGGGCAGTGCTATATTCAAAAGGCCACATTACCTCTCCAAGTAGGCCCTGAGAGGTGAGCCCCACCTTTCTGGGGACTTTAATGTAACCTCCTTCCTTGGGACCTTACAAAAGTAATGCCATCCCTCTCAAAGGACTTCAGGTTGCCCTTCCCTCCTTTCAAAACCCCACACTTCAGTATTTCTGCTGTTTGATTTCACATGGTGAACAAGGTTGGGCTGGGTCTGAAGGATGGGAATGCTCTCGGAAAACCCAGGAGGCTGCAAGTGACGGTGGTGGTACAGTAGGTGGTAGCCTTCCCCCAGAGCCAGTGCGGAACCAGCCCCCCAGCTGCTGTACACAGCATGGTTTGGATGAGATGTGAAACCAAGGTCATTAAAGGTGCTAAATTTGCAGTCATTAAAGATCCCCCTTTTAATTAAAAAAAAAAAAAACTGTGTTAATCCCACTTGGGTAACTACATTTTGCCTACCAACATTCCCACTAGGTAGTTTCAACAGGGATATGGAGTAGTTCTTCACTTCCCATGTCTACTTGCTGTGTCATGCCTCTGTGCATCGCTAGCCATCTGCTATGTTCCACCCCAGAGGTGGCTGCAATTGCAGTGAGAAAATGATTTTTGTGTATTATTTGCATGCGTCAGTCTAAGCTTACTACATGTTTTGACACGTTTCAGAGTAGCAGCCGATGAAGTGAGCTGTAGCTCACGAAAGCTTATGCTCAAATAAATTGGTTAGTCTCCAAGGTGCCACAAGTACTCCTTTTCTTTTTACATGTTTTGAGATAGCAATGTAAAGTAACAAAGCAACCAAGTTCATACACATCTGCTCTTGTATCATACCCAGCCCTTGTTGGTAAAGCAGCTTCCTTGCATGGTTTGTTTTGTGACCAATAACAGTAGTAAAACTTTTCCAGCTGCTTTGGCTGTTGTTCCCAAACACTGTCCTAACTGAAGCTCACATGGGGCTAGGAGGTGCCAGCTGCTTTATACTCTTGCAACAATCAGCACAGTATAGTATAGGACAGGGATTTGTCTGAATCGTAACCCACAAGACCTCACCAAGTCTTACCCCATTCAAGAGGAATTAATCTAATTCTCTCTGAAAACTCCTAGTGCAAAATCTTCTTGTAATAAAGCCTCTAACACCACCTTACTGCCTGTAACACACCCATTCTCAAATCGCGGTCAAGAGCTGGCAGGATCCTCCCTGTTTCCAGCTGTGAAGCTGCATTACAAGAAGCTGACGGTATTTCAGTGCTTTCCTCTATTTTTCAGTTGCTGTAGTTGCCAAAGGGGCAAGATATTCGATCAAGACTAGGTGGAGAGGTGAGTACAGGGGAGGATCATGAATAGGGGTGATGTGCGTCTGCCACAATATCTATATTAAGATGTGGTCCGTGCACTGAAAAAGTTGGCAGCAGCCGGCATTCTCCAACACTGTGGTGGCAGCAGCCTATTTAAAAAAACACTCTCAAAATGTCTGTCTGATTTTTTTTAAATTGTCTGTCTGTCATTTTTTAAATGACAACAATCTGAGATGAAACCCAACGGAATTTGAATCATTCCCTGACCTTGCAACTGTCAGTGCTGATTGCCTCCTTTCCCAACTTCACACAGAGAAACTGAACTGCTCTGTTTTACTTTTTGTTTATAGGCAGGTTAACTTTCCATTCTCGGGTTGCAGAGAAAGGATGGTCTGGTGGCTACAGCAGCACAGACCCAGATAAGCTAAGTTCTCTTCCTAGCTCTGCCACAGAACTGCTGTGTGACTTCACACCACTCATGTCACCTCACTTTGGTTCACAGTACACCTGGCCCCAGTGTGTATTCAGACTCCAATCTGCTCTGGTTTTGCGTCTTTTAACTCCTGCTAGCAGGGCAAGCCCAAAACATTTTCGCATCTGAGGTGGGGAGCTCAAATGAGGCCCCCATGCCCCCTCACTTGGGCCAAAACTTTGAAACTCTGGGTCCTAGTGCCCCCCCCCCCCCACCCACTGTCTGGCACCTGAGGCAGACGCTTCAGTTCGCCTCATGGTAAGGCCACCCCTGCCTGCTAGCTTTACAGAGTCTACAGAGCAGCAAGTCAGCTGGAGTCTTTTCTGGCTCATCCACTATCACCAGTGAGCAGAGACAAGGACCATGTAAGGTAGGGAACAGCTGGTATAGACTGGGCAGGGTTGAAGTGGCTACCTGGAGTCGCCTCGCAAGCACCTTCCATTAGTTATTCCACTTTCATGAAATATTAAAAGACGACGAGCATGAATTATTCTGCAACATGCCTGAAGACAATTCCTCATTCCTGCCCATATTCTTTCTGCTAGAATTTGCCTCGATACAAAGAAGATGAACCCAGGGTCTGAAGTTCAGCTCCAGATCCAAACTTCCCCAAAGAACTGAGCAGGGGCTTTGCAACAGACCTGTGCATAATACAAAGTCCCTTTCTAGCAGGTTGTGCTGCAGAGGTGGGTGGAAAAGGAACCCAGGATCAGGCAATGTACATTTCATCTTCCTCCCACCCACAAAAGTCGCTGGCCCTAAAGTTCCATGCTGTTGGAGTTTTCAATGGAAGAGGCCCCACTTCCCTTTAAAGGCCTGATCCTGCTTCTGTTGAAGTCAGTGGCAAACGTCTACAGACTTCAGTGGAAACAGAATTGAGCCAATATTATCGATCAGAGCTACTGGAATTGAAAAAGAAAAAGAAGCCAAAAAAGATGACTCCCCTGCGCTGGTTTTGCTGGCAGCTCTTGCATGCACCACAAACATCATTTGCAAAGCTGCCACTCCCAGGAGCCCTGAGCGCTGACTGAGCTGCAGTTGTGGGCAAAAAGCTGACTAGCAGAATCACATCTCCAAGCTGCATATATATTCCCCATCAGTGGCTCCCAGGTCCCATCTCCTCAGCTTACAAGTCAAAACAAGATTTTCCTAACTGCCAGCACTGCAGGCTGAACCTAGGTACCTGGAAGAAGAGAGACGAGTAATGTTCTTTCTGCTTCACATAACTCTTAGCACTGGTGAAGAATCTGGGGTGGGGTGGGAGAAACCAACTCACATCTCCGCAGCTGCTGGCTCTGCAGCATGGACAGCAGGGAAATCTTGGGACAGATCAGTGAACCAAGCGGCTCTAACACCAGGGAAAGGGCAAACGCAGGCAATGACAAAGGGTTCTTTATTTTAAAGAACCCTGCTTTTTGGCTCATGATCCCATTCAAAGAGGTGGGAAAGGGTACTGTAAGGCTCAATTAAATGTTTACAAAGCACCCAGGGTGCCTGGGACGAAAGGTGCAAGACAGGTATGGTTAATGCTCTTTGTATGGTCGGACAATGACAAGGATAAAGGGGGCAAAGTGTGATCATTCCAATAGTCCTAACACTGGATTAGTTTGGATAACACTGCTTTACCCTCCATTACAGGATTTCAAGGCACTGATAAGCAACACCCTTGTGTGCTAAGTAAGAATCGCTATCCCCTTTTCATAGATAGGGAAACTGAGGCAGAGAGAGGCAGTGACATGCCCAAGGTCACAAAAGTCAGTGGCAGAGCTGAGAACAGAGCCAAAGAATCCTGAATCTGAGCACTCCGCTCTAACCACTAGACAACACTCCTCCTCAAGACCTAGGAGCAGACCTAGGAGCTCCTGCTCCTCTGTTCTAATCAGATCCTTGCTCCCCTCCTAGAGCTAAGAAGAGAAAAGGAGTCCAAAGTCCCATTTTCAAAGCACTCAGCAGATGCTTGAGAACATGATCTCATTTGGATAAATCAAATTTGTGACCAAAGTTTGACTGTAAAGTGTTTCAGAAACTATGTTTTTATTAATTATTATTATTATATATTATGTGTGTTGCTGTAACACCCAGGAACCTGGGTCACAGACCAGGACCTCATTGCGCAAGGCGCTGTACAACCACAGAAGAAAAAGACAGTCCCTGCCCCAAAAAGTTTGCTAATTTCCCCTCAGCACAGAAACTGCCCAGCCCCTGATAACATTATATTATAAGCATCTCCGTACAGAGATCAGCATTCTTTCTGTTTGGAAATCATGGGGCACATTTTTGGTGCTACCAGCAAGAATCAATACACAGAGTTCGTCTACCTAAAGCATTTTGCATACATCAGTGCGATAAGCCACAAAAATCTATTTAGATCCATAGCAGCTGGCAGCATGGACCTCGTCTCCTTACTGGTCTGCAAGGTGATTAATACAGTTCGGGCCCTATAATAACAAATCATCATCATCATTAATAATGCCCCTGTTGCTGTCATTTGGATTGTGGTCACATCCAAAGGCCCCATCAGAATCAGACCCCCACAGGTACTGCACAAAACGCAGCGAGACACAGTCCCTGCCCCCACACAGAGCTTCCAATCCAATTTCTCCTTTAGATTTCAAGCTCACGGTTTCCAGAAGCAAACAGCTGCATTTCAATATCAGCTGTTTTTCTTAGCAGGAAGGGGGGCACATGGCTGAGATATCAGGGTTTTCCTCCTAGAAGTGCCACACATTAGGCAGGTAATGCTGCGGTTAAGTTGCTTGACCTCTCTGTGCCTTGGGTTTCCCTCCTGTAAATTGGGGATAGCAGGAGAGCACAGGGGAGCTTCATCCACACGTTTATGAAGTGCTTTGAGATCCTTGGGCAGAGGGCACTACACAGGTCACTGTATGTCTGCAGCATGCCGTTCTGAGTGTTATTTATCGACGCAGTGCTTTGGGATGCCAAGTTAACAGCTAACTCCTCCTAGGCGCTGTCAGAGGCAGGTGACAGCTGTAACAGTTAGGCTTGCTGAAAGCATTCTGCCCGCATCAAAAAAAGAAGCTGCAAAGCTCCTCCAGTAAATAAAACAACTGCAGTACGGTACATACCCAGCCAGGCGCAAGGAGGAGAAGGAACAGAGACCAGGTTATTATCCCAAAGCTGTCACACATCCTGAGCGAGAGGGGTGGGGTTTCAGACTGACAGCTTGCTGGCTTTCTGCTCTGTTTGGAGAATGCTGCACACGGGCTCTTCTTTAAATAGCCTCCTGACGGGGTGTGCCCTGCACTTGAGTGACAAGCTGGAGAGCGGCCCAAACTGGGTGAACCAAAAAGTGTCCGAATTCCAGAGAACATTAGCAGATTCCTGTGCGCCTGGTGGTCACGGGGCTGCTGGTTGAGTCTGGGACTCAGCTGCATTCCACTCGGGGAAATCAAATCTTGGGAAAAATACCTTTGTGTTCGGATTTTATTATTACCCCCTCTTTAATTCTAAAAGTATGAAGCCTGAAACAGCTTCCTCCACTCCCCCTCTCCACCTTCCTTTTGGCCACAAGAGCTGTACTCTTAAATAAGTGAAGCTTTGTTAGGCTAATCTTTTCCCCTTGCAAGAGGAAGGGACAGAAAGTTTAGCCTTGTTAGAAGCCATTCAGTACCATACGTGATAGTGCATCCACAAGGCCTGCAGACACACCCGGCCCAGGGGAGTCAAAGCTACAAGACAACAAGCCCTGAACCTAGTGCTTACTGGCTAGGGTGGCTTCTTCCGCTTCAGGGAAATGAAAGGCAATAGGGCCAAGCTTGCTTTTAAGGGACGACAGCTTCCCACAATGTTTTAATTTGGGTCACAAAATGGCTAGAGGGGAAGAGCACACACCGAGGGTGACCAGATGTCCCTATTTTATAGGGACAGTCCCCAAATATTCGGGGGTTTGTCTTATATGAGAGTCTATTATCTCCCACCCCCATCCCGATTTTTCACACTTGCTATCTGGTCACCCTACACACACTTGTATCACAGTGTATGATCTTTCGGGTGATTATCGCTGAAATACAGGACCTTGTGTCTCCTATACAGACAGAGCGTGGGGTCATATAAAGTGACAGCCTTTACAATCCAGGACAGTTGTTTTGCTTACACCTGCCTGGCAAGGCAGAGCATTCCCACCACGCAGGAGATGAGCAGGATAGGAGAGCAAGGCTGGGAAATGAACTCAGGATATGTATATGACAGAGAAGAGCAATCTCAGGTCTGGCATACACTGAATACACAGCTGTGGTGCTCAGGAGTCTGAAAAACCCACCCCCCGGAGTGCTGTAACTATGTTGACCTAACCGCTGGTGTAGACGTGGCTAGGTCTACGGAAGAATGCTTCCATCACCTTAGCTACTGTCGCTCGGGGAGGCAGAGTTCCTACTGTGATGAAAAGCCCCTTCCGTAGCTGCAGCTTGCGGCTACACTACAGGGTTATAGAGACATAGCTCTGACGCTGTAGGCAGGCTGCTATAGCCCCCGTAGGTTAGATGAGCCCAGAGTCCATGCTGGCTTGGGGCGTGACAGACCAGGCCTGGGAACTGGACCCAGGAACCCTGTAGAACAGCATACCGTGCTTTGCACCAACCAGGTCTCTCGGCTTGTGAACATTCCAAGAGCGGCACGAGGTGGCACTTTTGATTGGTCTGGCCTCAGAAAGCTGGGAAACGGCGGCACAGGTAGGAAGGTGGGTCGTTCTGGCTCTGCCGGTGAGTCATTGTGTGCCCTTGGTTAAGTCCCTTCACCTCTGTCTCTGAGTTTCTCTATCTGCAATACAGCGTAAGACAACAGGGCAGAGATAATATGCTACCTACCAAGGGTGCTGGGAGTTTAAATGTATACATTAATATTTCTCCATTGCTTTTCAAAGGTAAAACGCTCAGTATTGTTAGTAAATAAAAGCATAATAAAATTACATATACATACAACACCAATATGAGAACCCTACTTAACCAGGGTTCCTAACAATACAGCAGCCATTTATTTTCTAAGCAGTGCGCCAACATTGACTAGCCAATACTCACCACCTCCACGGGGGCTCATCAAATATAGTTATCCCCATTGTAGAGATGGGGAAACTGTCCCAGAACTAGTCATGTCTGGGATTAGAACTCAGGAATTTCTGGGTCAGTCGACTCACCCATGCCATTTATAGCTAACATAGCAAACCTGAAACAAAACTGCTATGGAAAATAACAATCACCCATCAAAACTTCGCCTTACTATTCCATGAAGCTGCTTAGCAGCCATATCTCATCACTGTAAATTCTCAAAAGCAATAGTTAAGCTGATATTTAAGCAACAAGATTATCTCTACTGATTTAATATACGGGGCAGCTGCAAACAATGTTGCCTGATGCAAAATATGCTGTTTAGATTAGAAACAGTTTTCCCCACACATTATCATATGTTCTATGCTCCTTCTCCATCCTTCTCTGTTTATTCAGGGCAACTGTGTGAAAGCAGGACCTTTATTTCTTTTCAATGCATACAGAGAGGAAGGGTGCACAGTGATTAAATCAAGAGTCTGGAGACCTGGGGCATGATTCTCATTTACACGAGAACCCAGTGTAAAGGGGCCATAAAGGGGGTGGAAGAAGGAGCCCTTTGACAATATGCCCTGTGCAGGGGACCTCCCTGGTCAGTGTTGGCCCTACCTCAGCCCTGCTTCCAACCCCAACTATAGGGAGTGTGGACAAAATGCACTATACCATGGCCATTCTCTGCCTCCCACACTCACAGAGGGGCCGGGAAAGCAGAACATAAGTAGGAGCAGCCCTGAGGCTGCTCCAACTTACTCCAGGTCCAGTTGTGGGCCCTCTACAGCCTCAGAATATAGGGACTGTAAAGGTGGCCTAAAGGAACATCATCTCCCCTCCCCCTTTCCTGTCTCAGAATAGGATCCTAGATTCTATTCCTTGATCAGAGTCGCAAAGTGAGTTAGACGAGCAAGTCACTTGCGCTCTGTTTTGCCAACGGTAAGACTGGGTGTTGTGACGTTTCATTCAGACTTGTAAAATCCCTTGGGATCCTTGCATGGAAGGCACCAGTAAAGTGCTAACCGCATTCTCTGCTCCTTCTGCTCTTCTCCCACCTGAAGATCTGTGATTTCACAATCATTTCCATAGCAGCTGGTTCTGACGCCACAAACAGAGGAGTAAGTCTCTGCACAGAGGAGTTAATGAACTGGAAATGGTATAAACACACAGTGCCCAGGAGCAGTTACAAGACAAAAGCAGTCTAGCCAGACACTGATACAGATCTGGGCTTGGAAGCCGTCACACCTTTAAGTTGTGCTTTAGTTGTGCTGTCTAATACCCGCTGCTCAGAATCGTACTCTGGAGGACATGTAAATAAGGGAGGCTGGGGCAGGGCACTGTGCCCCTCTGTTCTCATTTTCCTCCTGCAACAAGGAAATAACCCACATCTGGATTGCAAATCATTTTGACCACTTTGTAGCTGTGACATCTGTGCTTCTGTAAGTCCTAGACACCGTTGTTATTGCTCAATAACTTACGGCGATCACCCCGGTATAAAAGGCCGCACCGTCTATTGAGGTGGGGCTGGGAGCTCTTGAGTTCTAACCCTGGGTCTGATACAAACTTGCTGCATGACCCTGAACAAGCTACAGCCACGCCATGACTCGGGGATAATAATACTTACCTACCTATCAGGGATGTGCGGTGGAGCAGGCAGCACTATAGAAATACTATCAGCATAATTATTGTTAAGCAGCACTGGGCATGTTTTCAGCACAGAGCAAAAATAATCCCTCTCCAGAAAAAAATATTGTCAAGGTGAAGTTACCAGTGCAGGCCTTTGTCAGTGGTCTGCGTGCATATTACCTTGCGAGAATGTTGCTAATAAAATGCTCACAATGTTAAAAACAGGCAAGGCTGAGTTAAAGTCAACAAAGCTGAGTATGAGTCAACAGTGTGCCCTTGTTGCCAAGAAGGCTAACGGCATTTTGGACTGTAGAAATAGGAGCATTGCCAGCAGATGGAGGGACGTGATTGTTCCCCTGTATTCGACATTGGTGAGGCCTCATCTGGAATACTGTGTCCAGTTTTGGGCCCCACACTACAAGAAGGATGTGGAAAAATTGGAAAGAGTCCAGCGGAGGGCAACAAAAATGATTAGGGGACTGGAACACATGACTTATGAGGAGAGGTTGAGGGAACTGGGATGGTTTAGTCTGCGGAAGAGAAGAATGAGGGGGGATTTGATAGCTGCTTTCAACTACCTGAAAGGGGGTTCCAAAGAGGATGGATCTAGACTGTTCTCAGTGGTAGCGGATGACAGAACAAGGAGTAATGGTCTCAAGTTGCAGTGGGGGAGGTTTAGGTTGGATATTAGGAAAAACTTTTTCGCTAGGAGGGTGGTGAAGCACTGGAATGCGTTACCTAGGGAGGTGGTGGAATCTCCTTCCTTAGAGGTTTTTAAGGTCAGGCTTGACAAAGCCCTGGCTGGGATGCTTTAGTTGGGGATTGGTCCTGCTTTGAGCAGGGGCTGGACTAGATGACCTCCTGGGGCCCCTTCCAACCCTGATATTCTATGAAAGTAGCACTTCTCATATGACCCACCTTAATCCTGCCTTTGTATAGTTGCCAGCCTCCTATCTTCCCCTCCTTGCTAAAACAGCATGAACTGGATTCTATTCTGGCTCCTCTATCAGTAACCGAATAGATAACTCAGTTCCAGAATCTTTACTTCAAAGTGCTCAGAAGTTTCCATCTTAGTTGGATGAGGGTTCCTGGGGATGAAAGAACCCACCCATGAGTCTCAGATCCCAGGGTGAACCTGCACCAAAGGCAGTAAGGTGAAGAGCAGCTTTGTACTTATAAGCTGAGCAAGTTAGATCTGGAGTCTGGAATCCCCACAGTGTTACTCTTGCTGAGTCACTTTTCACAGCAGACCCATTAAAAGTCCAAGCAAGACAAATGGCTGCTTTGGGCCTTTGCATACCGTACCTCATGAATAGCTTCCCTCTTCCAGGAGCTAAATCAAAGGAGAAGGTCTGCCAGACAACATCTACCCTCTTCTGGTAGCAGGATTGGAGCAGAAGACCTTAAACACAAGGACTAGTGACTGTTTGAGATCTCTTGCATATACCATCAGTAATTCAAGGACTGAGTTCTTCCTCGGGGCATTGGACAAATTAAAACCACGCCTGGTACTATCAACTGAGCTATTCACCTCCAGTGCCAAAAGCCAAGAGAAGAACATTAAGGCTGAGTGACTCAGAACCTTCAAAGTCAGGAAACACCCAAGTTAGGAGCAATTTGTGTCTCTTCTTTTTGCCTGAGCCATGTGTAATGAAGGGATAAAGACGTCAACCCAGTTTAATATCTCCCTGGAGCGAAGAATGCTTGGTGTTTAATTCATTTAATTGTTATGCTCTTCTGTGCTTCACCCTCAATGTCCTGCCAATGGCTCCTCTTGAATTTGTTTTTATTAAATTTATTAAAAAGAAATTTGGATAATTGCTAAAAACTTATGTAACGCTGCAGAGTGAATATCAGGCAAATAAACGCCATCAGAAACAAGAACAAGAGCACCCTGGTACAATTCCTTGGAGCACTCAGGTGCTGAAGTGATATCAATAAGATGTCACTGTTTCCTTCAACCCTTGCTTTAAAAAATATTGTCCCATCTGGAGGGTGTTCAGTGGCCTGTGTGAAATGTTGGTGGATCTCAGGACAATTCCTTGTAGGAAGGGGTCCACAGCATAAAAATTACCATCATAACTGGCCCCCTTGATAGTAGTGTCCAAGGAGGGAATGGGCCGGAGGCTGGACTTCCCTCTCAACTAATTATGAGATAAAAAACTACTCCAGTTACCTAACTCCCCTGAACTTTGGGGATGAGAATAAAACTAAAATGGCTCAAGCCATGACATTTGCATCCAGATCCAGGTTTGGATTCAGAACATCCCTAAGCTGTAGAAGAGTTAAGCACTGTGAAATAGGCCAATCCCTAGATAGGAGAGGGAACCTGGATCTGAACCAGCTGCAACACAAAATCCAACCTGACAGGCAAACCAAAAGCACCCTTTGTATTAACCACCACTATTTGAAACAGAAGTGGGACAAACCCAGAGCTGGGCATCAGAATGTTCAGATAAAATGTGAGCCAGATCGGTCTTACAAAAAGAAAACTTGTTTGATTAGACTTGGTAAAAACAAAAGGATTTCTGTATTTTTCCATATTTATTCTCAAGCCCTATGTAGGGGTTCCTCTGGGTCAGGGATGAGTTACACGTGCATGGCAGTGGAGGATTTCATTCTCCAAAGCAGTCAACTTTAACCAGCTTTAAAATCAATTCACATTATTTTGAAAGTTGATACCTGGCAATAGGACACATGGCTTTTTACCAGCTAAAATAAAACAATGCTGAGGTCTGAGGAAAGGCAAAAGAAATTATTAGAAAGAATCTATGTTGGAGTAAACTCTCTGAGTTGGCAATGACCTCAATGGAGTTACACCAAGGATGAATTTGGCCCTATGAATAGAACATGCTGAATTTCATCCAGCTTGATGAAATTTATAAGCAGAGAATCCAGGAAGCATGTGGATTTCATTCCTTTGTCTTCCTCTTCCCCAGATTTAGGATCCAGTCCAAATTCGATGGCAGTTACAGCTAACTTGGTGAGTTCAGCCCAGTCCCACTTGAACTAGATTATAGTATAGATTAGAAAGTATAGATTATAAAGCCAGAAAGGATCCCTACAATCATCTGGTCTGACCGTCTACATGTTCTTACTGCACAGTTTCTGCTCAGGAGACTCATCTCACAGGGTTACCCACCAAGGATTAATTAAATCCATTTTATCATAAACTCAGATGACACAGTGGAGACTCGAACAGAGAAAACCTCAAGAAAGATGCAATGCTTCTGTGTTTACTAGGGCTGTGTGGTTGTGCAACATATCCAGTCTATTGCTGTGAAGCTCTCTCATGAGAGCTAAAAAATTCATCCCATTTAAATGGAAATGAAAAACAAACCTGGCATATGAATTCCCTACACTGTTGTGTCGGCACTTTAAGTAGGCAGGCAAAAGCAATACATAAAGGCAGGCTCAGAGCACAGCAGCAGGTAAAGACTGCTCTCTCTCTGACTCACCCGCGGATGGGAAAGGCTACACAGCTCTAAGGACGGAAAGGGTGGGAGAGGTCACCCATCCCCTGTCCACCAGAGCCCAGGGATGATCCTGTCTCCACTCCTATTGACTTCAACAGGGCCAGGACCTGTTAGCTTCCGGGGCACGCTGCAGCATCCACCTTTTGGGCAAGCCAAGGGTGGTAAGCTTGTGTCCTTGGCTAAGAGGTTATGCAATATGTGATATATTTACATTGGTGCTGGGAGGAGCAGCCCATTGTATTTGAGCATTTATTGTGAGATTCAATTCTACTGGGGCTCTCAGAGATTGGGATGGGCGGGTGTCTATTTACGTCCTTATAAATGAAATAAAGACATTAAAGCATTCTAGCATCCCTCGTTCAGAGCCAAATCTCAGATGTGCAGAGCTTTGCAACCAAAGCGTGCCTGCGCTTTGGGGAAAGGAAGGGGGAACTAGTCCCCCTGGTGTATGTTTTCTGTAGAAGGCCTGGCAATGGGTCCTATGGCATAAAATGCCACTTTGGCAGAGCGTATGTAGGGACTTACAGGGGCTACAATGACATAGCACATACTGTTTATCAAAACACTGGTGGTTCCTGTTTCCAGGCGGGTAAAACAATATGAAGCAAAAACATTTAGGGCCAGATTTTCAAGAGAGCCCAGCGTGGTGGATGTTTGGGTTCTTTGGAAAATCGGGTCCCAGTCATGGGTGCTGACCACTTGAAAATCTGACCGTAGGCTCTTGGGAAAATTTGGCCCATACTCCAAATCCAGGGCATTTTAGTTGATTCACAGTTCTTAAATCCAGAAGGGACCATTTTGGTCACCTGGTCTGAGCTCCTGCACAAGACAGCCTGAAGAATGTCACCCCTACAATGGGCCAGATCTTGCAGCATGGGAAGCTGGCCTGAGTCAACACCACAGGGTTTGGCCCCATATTTTCAAATCAGTGTAGAGTCTGATGGCTGGTTGCTGCCATCTCTTTCTCTCCTCCCTTCTGGTACTAGCCTTCATGCTACTAGCCCTGTCCCTGAGTCTGGCAAAGCACCTACCTTCAGAGCTATTAATATCGCCTTAAATTATACTGGCCACAGCAGGGTTGAAACACTGTCAGCAACTGCTGCAAGCAGATAAAACATTCCTATGTATACTAGGCACACAGGATGGCCTTGTGGCCTTACCATACCACACACTATGTGTGACCTTAGGCATTGCTCTCTGTGCCTCAGTTCCCCATTTGTCAATCCCTTCTCCCATATACATCTATCCTTTTACCAGGGTGGGCAACCACCCAGGGCACTGTGGTCAGGAGGATGCCGTCTGAGTGCCGCATAGTCTGGGCTCGTGTGATTGCTGCACTAGAGACTCAGGTTTGCAATGGGGATGTTACCCACACCCTTCCCACGAAAATTCAAGTTCACTAGCGGGAAGCTTATGTTTGTAATGCCAAAGGACAACTCTGAAGCTGCATGTGGAGGTTGGCAGAGAGAGGTACTGGGACAAGATGTTCCCGCACCGGCCCATCAGAGCCACATTTGGCTGTGATGCTGTTTCTCTGCCTGTACCATTCACCCTGAGGTGCGCTCTGGATACGCCTTTCATTTTTTATGTAACCTGTAGCTTTAAAAATAAAAAGGTGTAATGAGGGTTGTGTGTCCCACATTTACCTAAAAGAAAGCAAATCTGGGGAGACTACGCAGGGGATAAGGGCGCTGAGTCAAATGCTTTACACAGGGGCTTTGATGAGCTCAAGAAATAGTAACATTAATTAAGCTTGCTTGCTATGGCATAATAATGACAGCAGCCAATAGGGGGAACAACAAAGTAGATACTAGTCCACCTGCCCTGTGCCCTTATTGACTGATGTTTCCTATGCAGTTTGCTTTGTCATCCCAAATCTTTCATCTTCCCTTCCCCACAGGGTGCTTTAAAATACTGAATGCCAAATCACAACAGCTAATGCTCGAAGCAAAGGGGAAATCTGACCCTAAAGGGCTGGGAATGGATGCCTGGGTATTTAGGTATTGTATCCCTCACACTGCCTAAAGGGGGTGCTCTTACATTTTTGGAAAGGTTACTCCAATGCAAACACAGGTCACTCATTCTGCACCAGTGGAATTAGAGGATGGAGAACAAGCTACATCTTCCCTCATTGAACCCGTGGTGAGGACAGAGAGAGGAGAGGAAGGGTTCAGAGACAGAAAAAAGAGAAGAGTTTTGCATTGGCTCTGCATGCAAAAGCTCAGCAAGCCGGGACCCTTTGCCTGCTGGCTGTTGTCTTGTACAACAGAATCTCAGCTTTCAGTGGGAAAGAAAATTAAGTTTCTAGCCCTTAGGGTAAAGGTAACCTTCAAAATGTGAACCAAGTGCAATGTAATGTTCTTCTGTTGGTCTGAATCTATAGACAGCTTGAAAGAAATATAACTTCTCCCACCCAGCCAAAGGGATTGTTGATTCTGGAGTGAAATGATGCAATTTAAAAATCATTTTTGTTAACGATTTCACTGTCAATTAAAGCACACAAGATAGGGGAGAGATAATTTTTCAAGGGCAGCACGCATTCATAAGTGGCAGGGTAGATAAAAACCATGAGTTTAAAAACGTAAAGATTGATTTTTTTTTCAATTTAAAAAGTTATGATTTAAGTTTAAATTGATTTAAAAATTAATTTTTTAAATTTCCATACTTTAGATGGAAGAAAAATGAGTGTGGTAAGAAAGCACCTGTGACAGGGCATCATCTTGCTCCTGTCTCCTTTTCTAGCCATGAGCTGCTCAGAGACCTTCATCTGGCCAAGCGCTTTGGGCCACATATTTATGGTATTCTCCCCACTGCCTTCACCAACTTCTGCAGCTCTGTATCTGCATCATCCTACACTCTTTTGGTCACTCAGCCAAGGAGGGGGAAGGCCAAAGGTATTTTCCTGTAGTCTGCCCCAGATTTATAGGTTCACGCCACGGTGATAGGATCCTATAAATCTGAAGATCAAAAATGGGCTTCATTCTGGTCTCACTTATGCTGATTTCACCGTGGTGTAGCTGTTGACTTCAGGGAAGTTACTCCTGATTTATCCCAGTGTTGCCGGCACAGAGTGCCCGAGGCAAGCAACAGTTGGGTTCGTTGCCCGGTGTGCGTCGCACCAATGACCACAACGGGGTGGAGAAGCAGACAGATTTATTTGAAGCTTCAAATAGGGCGCAGGGAGACTAAGCTGTCTCAAATCCTGCAGCCCCGCATGCAGATTCCAGTATACATTTTATACCTTTGCCTATTTCACTACACAAGCTTATGCAACCAATTACCTGTTGCCCCGTACCATACCGTAGCCAATCAGCTAAAGCAGCCAGTTGTGTTTTTCCTCAGTAGCATTGCCCGAGCCTTGCCTTATTCGGGTCTATTTGTTACTAGTTTTTGCTAAACATTTCTGCCTTATCTAGACGTTTCCCAGGCCGAAGCTGGCCTTGGCTAGCGAGCCGTGTGCAAACCTGCCTGTTTGTGTGCTAGCTTCCTCACAGTTGTGCAGGGTCACAGAAAGTTCAAGGGGCTTCAGTTCATCTGGGCCTAGAGCAAGAGGGCTTCATCGACACTCGTGGTCTTCACCCTCCCGAGTTACCTAGAGTAGTGCCCAGTGTCACCAACAACTCCCTCCTTTGAGAACACTCAACAAGCTTGCAACTGAGTTGTCTCATATTCCAAGGACAATAAGTGATTAAGTGCTGAGGAGTTGGAATCCTCAACAAGAGGATATAATGGGGTTTCTGTGGAGTGGGAGGCACGTATTTTGTATATGAGCGCTTTACAACAGGCAAGCAAGAGGAGAATGATAATACACAACACGGCACCTGTGACGAGGAGACGAACAATGCCTTCCCCCAGGTCGGGCAGCCATCCCCAGAGTGAGTCAAGAATAGTGGGTTCTCTTTCCTGGGCTTTCCACTGGTTAAGAGCCTGTTCAGCTGACAGGATGTGCTTGTTAATATCCTGTGAATCTTCTGGGACATACGTACAGCATTCATCCCCAATCAGGGCACACACCCCACCCTGTGCAGCCAGAAGGTAATCTCGGGCCTGGCGGTTTTGCAGGGACAACAACGGGAGTTGATAAACTTCCGTGTGGAGGCTCCTCTCTATGGCCAAGGTATCATTGGCGAACTTGGTGAGGAATATAGAGACCTGGCGATAGAGCTTGGCCAATCCACCCACCCCATATGCTGGGAGAAGGATCATACTGAATCTATCTTCCACACTAATGGGTTCGGGGGTGGCATACAGGGACCGCTGATGCCGGGGCCGGCCCGATGGGAGGTGGGCCATGACCCGAAGGGGAGGAGTAAAGTATCCCAAATAACAGCTTCCGTTCCAGTGGTGGGGTAGCCATTTATAGGCTGAGTTACCACAGACATAAAAGGACTGTCCATTGGCTACCTTGCCACTGTTGCCCAATTTGTCGGCTGCAGCTTCTAAGGGGGTGTAATATTGAAGCCTTTCGCCTGTATCTTGGCCAGAACTATTACATAGAGGAATAGTGGTATTCGCAGACGGGGACAAATAATACTGACAGGTACTATTACCAGCAAACCAGGTATGGTTAGCAGTGGCTTCCTGGCGATAACAAAGGAGGCCCATGGGGACGGAGCGTAGCTGGATGGGTTTGGGGGCATGGGTCGCATTCCAGTAGGGTTTCCAGGGATCAGTGTTGCTGCTAAACTTGACCTCTTTAGTGCAGTTTTCTGTAAAGGTGGGCCGCGTTTGCAACCGAGTGGCGTTTGCTTTTATCCACCCGTCACAGAGGTCTGACCAGTTGTGGGGGGGTTGCCCTCCAAGGGAAGCTGGCCGCCTGGTAGGGGATCTGAGAACATATCCAGCAGTTGGAAAGATTAAATTCCCGGGCAAAGGCGATTTTGAGGGCCTCATAGGTATTTACATTCAAGTTAACGGTCCCCATCCATCCCTTCTTCAGAGAGAGAGAGAGATGGGGAATACTAGGCAAATGACACCCACTATGAGGGACCTCATGGTGTATATGCCCTTGTAGTCGTCCCGTCCCCCCGTGCTCATGTCTTTTTAAACAATAATTTGAGTCCAAGATCGTCGGAGGGTGATGTGGTGATGGGCTGGACGGTCCACTGTTCTGCCGGTGGAGGAGCAGGCACCGCCTTCAGGCGAGAGTGATGGATCCAGTTTTTGTGTCCCTCGACCTTTGCCGCCGTGTGGGAGACCAGCAGGACGCTGTGGGGTCCCTTCCACTTCTCTTGGAGAGGCTCGTCCTTCCAGGTACGAACAAGCACGGAGTCACCTGGCTGCAAGGAGTGGACAGGGGCATTCAGTGGAAGAGGCTGGAAGTCTTTGGTATACCTGTGGAGAGAAGAGAGAACAGCAGACAGAGAGCACATATACTGAAACAAAAAACCACACCCCATCTCCCACTCCTCCAGAACCGGTGTCCCATTCATAGGCCATGCCCTTCCGAACACAATTTCAAAGGGACTCTACCCTTCAGGAGAGCGCGGACGCGGAGCAGAACAAGGGGCAGAGCATTGGGCCATTGCAGGGAGGCTTCTTGGCACACTTTTGAGAGGTGTCACTTAAGGGTTTGATTGGTATGCTCCACTACACCACTGGCCTGCGGTCTCCATGGCGTATAGAGTTTCCAAGGGATCTGTAAGGCATCTGAGATGTCTTGAACGATTTTTGATGTGAAGTGCGTCCCATTGTCAGATTCCATCCACTGGGGGAGTCCGAAGCAGGGAGTAATTTCCCTAACAAACTTGAGGGCCACTGTTTTGGCAGTGCAATTACGGCATGGGAAGGCTTCAGGCCATCCGCTAAATCGGTCCACCAAGACGAGGAGATATCTGAACCCTTGAGTTCGGGGAAACTCAGTAAAATCTATTTGCCACACCAGTCCGGGGCCTGGAGTGGGTTCCAGGGTAGCTGGTGTTACTGGATGTCCTGGCCGGGGGTTATTCTTTTGGCAGACTAAACAGTCAGCTTGTATCTGGGTAGCCAGCAGGGCTCGGACCATATGGGGAGTATAGATTTGCATAACCCCTCCCAATGTTAGCTTCTCGGCTTCCTCAAGTACTAGGGCAGTAGCTGCGACTGCCCGTAAACATGCCGGCCAACCCTTTGCACCCTGATCCAGTTGTTTGGAAAAATAAGCCACGGGACGTTTCCAGGTCCCCAACAACTGGGTTAGCACTCCCAGGGCCACCGCGTTTCGTTCATGTATATACAATTGAAATGGCTTAGAGAGATCCAGCAGACCCAGGGCTGGAGCTTCCATCAGCTTCCTTTTTAAGATTTTAAATGACTTGTCGGCTTCTGGGGACCAGTGAAAGGAGTCGTGATCCGTTCCCTTGACACAGTCATATAACGGTTTAGCCCATAGTCCAAACTCTGGGATCCAGATCCTGCAAAAGCCCGCCATACCCAGAAAAGCCCTGAGCCGTTTACGAGTGCTTGGGGTAGGGACCTGACAGATAGTTTCCTTTCTTTCATTTGAAAGCTGGCACTCCCCTTGCCTTAGCTGTAACCTAATTCCGCTCCACCTCAGACAACAGGGTTCTCAGGAGGATATTACAGTCATCCCAATCCGGCTTGTGACTACTGAGGCACTCCTCAAAGACTGAAATAAACCGGCTTGGGTTCGTTGAGAATTCCCCAGCCTGTGTTTTAAAAGCTGCCAAGTCGATGGGATTGAATGGCACATGGGTGTAAACCTGCATGGTGGTGGCCTGGCATCCGTCTGCCCCTGGGCGAGCTACAACAGTCTTGGTAATCAAAGGATAGGGTCCCATCGAGGGGGCACTCTCTGTAACCCGTGGCGTCCTACCTTTATGGGTGGGGGTGTGGGGGCCGAAGGGGACACCGAATCTGCCATTACAACATTGGGGGGGTTCTGGGGGCTAACATTAGCTACTACCGGTCCTGTTGGAGTCAAATTACATCTCTGCAGACTGTCTGTTCTATCTCTTAAAGCCATAAATGCTTGCGCATACAGATGTTCATTCCATTTACCCGTTCGCTGACAAAACAGAACTAATTGGAGGATCGTATTATAATTGACTGACCCTCCCGGTGGCCACTGTTCCTGGTCCTCTAGCCAATATTGAGGCCAGTCTACTGTACAAAACCTTTTCAATTTGCTTTTTGTCATTGGATCCGATCCAAACACTTTCCAGTTTGCTAGAATGCATTCTAGGGGCGTGCACTGTGCCCTGCCTGTAGTACTCTGTCCCTGTCCCATATTCCCGGACGACACTGGGTCTCCCCAGGTCTTAACAGAGAAAGTCCAGACCACTGGACTGTTCCTACCTTTTCCAAGGGACCGGTTCCTCACCGTCGACTGCAGTTGCTTCTCCACTATAGGGGTGCGTTGCACCGTTGTGCCCTCCAGGGTCGAGCAAATCGCGTCTCCTCCGAGGCCTCCCGATGAACTCACTGGTGCGCGCTGGGTGTCGGTCGTCACCGCAATCCGTTGGCCGCCAGGAGGGGTCCGGGAAAGGCTAAATAGCAGCCTCGATGCCCCACGTTGGGCGCCAAGAACTGTTGCCGGCACAGAGTGCCCGAGGCAAGCAACAGTTGGGTTCGTTGCCCAGTGTGCGTCGCGCCAATGACCACAACGGGGTGGAGAAGCAGAAAGATTTATTTGAAGCTTCAAATAGGGCGCAGGGAGACTGAGCTGTCTCAAATCCTGCAGCCCCGCATGCAGATTCCAGTATA
The DNA here is from genome assembly GCF_015237465.2 of Chelonia mydas. Lineage (NCBI taxonomy): Eukaryota > Metazoa > Chordata > Testudines > Cheloniidae > Chelonia > Chelonia mydas. The sequence continues at coordinate 12,200,984 of NC_051259.2, read as the reverse complement.
CTTTTTATACCTTTGCCTACTTCACTATACGAGCTTATGCAACCAATTACCTGTTGCCCCATACAATACCGTAGCCAATCAGCTAAAGCAGCCAGTTGTGTTTTTCCTCAGTAGCATTGCCCGAGCCTTGCCTTATCTGGGTCTATTTGTTACTAGTTTTTGCTAAACATTTCTGCCTTATCTAGATGTTTCCCAGGCCGAAGCTGGCCTTGGCTAGCGAGCCGTGTGCAAACCTGTCTGTCTGTGTGCTAGCTTCCTCACAGTTGTGCAGGGTCACAGAAAGTTCAAGGAGCAGAGGGGCTTCAGTTCGTCTGGGCCTAGAGCAAGTGGGCTTCATCGACACTCGTGGTCTTCCACTCTCCCAAGTTACCTAGAGTAGTGCCCAGTGTCACCAACACCAGTGTGAGACCAGAATCAGGCCTTGTCGATGGACCATTCCACTCAGAGATATTAGAGATCCCACCCCTCATGGATCCCACCCCTGCAGCAGCCAGGGTTGTCCTGCCTCAGGAATCATGGTGGTGGGTCTAGCATATGTTAGGATTTTGATAGGTATCAGATTGAGAGCCCTGAGGACTCTACTTACCCACAAAACAGGCCACAACAAAGCAAGTTCTCCCAGTACTGCTGCAGTGTCTTGCCCTGGGGGAACCAGCTCTAGTAGTGAAAGGGTAGTTCTGTCTCCATGGCCTATTCAGCCCCGCACCTCGCTGCTGAGATGAACAGAGGGGGCCACATACTGGTTGTTGGTTTTGGTGATGTAGACACTGGAAAATTAGATTGGGATGGTCAAACTCATGTCAGATAGGCTGCTAAAAAGCCGCTGCACGGTAATGACTATTCCCAGATATCCTGTTCCTGTTCTCTGGGCTCCACTGTGGCCTTTCGGAGAAGGTGTGCGACGGTTGCACAGCTCCAGCAGCAGCATGGCCAGAGACATTCTGCTTGTGATGTGCCGAGGCAGCTAGAGCCTCTCCTGGGCTGGGAGCAGCAATCAGCTCAGCTGCAACTTCTAAGCCTCCTTTTCAGACATGCAGGATGCATGCCCCACATCCCTGCACTGGGGCCACCGGCACGTGGAGGAGTGGGGAGAAGAGTATTCTGTGCCCTCTCTTTTCTCATCCATCCTGCAGGAGCAGCCAAGAGGAGACCCACAGTCTTAGCTCAATGAAATGGCTTGAAGAGCCTGTGTGCATGAGAGGGGGAGGGTACAATAAGCACAGAAGTTGCATTGTTCTTTCACATCCTTTACAGGAAGATATTCACTCCATAAATATCCTGGGTTGTGGCTGGGCCTGGAGTTCATGCTGAGTTTAATGGACTGTGCTAAGCAGGCTGTGTGTGTGTATATTTCTCCTCCTTTGCTGGAGGGAAGCTCTTTCTGGGTGTACGCTCTTTGACTGATGGCTGCTCTCTGCAATGTAGCTCGGGCTCTGTGAACATTTCAAAGCAGCACTTTGGAAGGGACACCATGCAAGATGTCTTGTGTTCCTAAAGCTCATGCTTCAAGGTTTCAGACGGCCACTTGCAGTGGTCAGGAAGGGATTCTCCCTCCCACCCTACCCCCGCCCAATGTATTCTGCAAGGTTGGGGGGTTTTTTTAATCTCTTTTTGAAGCATCAGGGATGGCCATGGCTGGAGATGGGACACTGGGCGGGGTGGACCAGGGCTCTGAGATCAATTCTCTCTCTTAGGTACTTGGCTGGCTGGTTCTTGCTCACATGGTCAGGGTCTAACTGATCACTATATGTGGGGTCAGGAAGGAATTTTTGCCCAGGTCATACTGGCCGGGACCTTTAGGGTTTTTTTGCCTACCTCTGCAGCATGGGGGATTATCTGGGTATATCTCACATAATCATTTCCCTGACACTCCAGGGCCTTGGTCCCTCCTGTTCTCCACCTGTGGCATGTAATAGTCTAGTCTCCCGTGGGCTGTAATAAGTCGGTCCAGTTTCAGTTGTTGAGTTTACTGTGCGGGTGGTGGTGGCCTGTGACATACAGAAGGTCAGACTGGATGATCTGGTGGGCCCTTCTGGCTGCAAGCTGCGTCCCCCTCCATCAAGGGCACTGACCTTCAGGTAGAATTCCCTCCCCTCCTTCTGGAAAGTCCTGGCTCAGCATTGCTTTTGTCTCTCATCCCATCCATCACTGCTGATCAGGGAATGTCTGAGGCACACTGAATGGTTTGACCAGACCACAAAAGCCTGAGATCTGGAGGTGGAAAAGACACATTATCAAGAAACAGGCCTCAATGGAGCTACACTGATTTACACCAGCTGAGGATTTGGCCCCACCTCCCATTGGGAGTTAGGAGCCTACCTGCTTAGGCACTTTTGAAAATCTCTCCAAGCATCTATCTGCAGTTTAAGGCACCTGTTTACCTTGAAAATCTGGCCCTAGATTCAGGCTTGTGTTTCAGATTTCTCCCAATATTTGGGGGTGGTTGGTTCCAGGTTTTGGTTTGACTCAGTTTATAGAGCCAGTGGCCAAATTCCAACCTGAATCCTGCTCTGAACTTGCCCAAAATCCAGATCTTGCATCTTCCCCCATGCTCAGAAGAAAGTTGCATTAATCAGCATGCTCCCTCTAAGGGTTCCTTTTGTTTGTTTGTTTGTTTACAGGCTACAGCAACCCAAATTTGCCTGAGTCACTGAGAATTTCTGTTCAGCTCATTCCAAGACTCTTCTGTTTTTATTTATTTCCAAGTAACAAATGTTTGGTTTGCTCAAGAAAATGGTCCCGATGCTGCTTCCATTCCAACCGTCACAAACCAAGAGTAACTCCACTGAAGCCACAGGAGCCAACAGCAGGGTGAATCCAGTCTGAGACGAAAATCAGGCTCAACCCTTTCAATAACTTGGGGCCAAATTTTTTAATTCCCTCCACCCCTCCTGCCCCCATAACCCACTCCCCACAACGTTAGCTCTCTTCCCACCTTTACAAAATCTCTCCCAAGGGAGAATTTTGCAACTAGGATATTAAAAGGCAGTTATCACTGAATATTTAGGGGCAGGGTGGTTTATAACCATGTGATGCTCTCCAGGTGCTACAGGAATGAGTACATTTTAAGGGACAGACCACTCTCATTTACACTGGTATAAATCACTCCTTTTACTCCACTGGAGTAACTCCAGATGCACAGCAGCATAACTGAGATCAGAATCTGGCCTTAAATTACTATGGAAAATTAACCAAATACCTTTCCTAGACTTTCGAAGTGATAAATGACAAACAAACTAAAGAAGGGCCCCAGGACACACATTTCTCGAAGTCACAGCAATTTGCACTTATGCAACAAGGACTCTTTTTTTTAAACCCAATACAAGAAAAACAAAACCATTCATTCTAAGATATCCTAGTTTCTCCTCCTTATTAGGACGTACTATTGCTAAGAGCACGAATGAACAGGTCCTGTTTACCTCTTTGCCTTGGTGTTTTGTTACTTGGTCTGAATGGTCATTTGGGTTTAATGCAACATGAGTCAGGCGTCAGAATGAGGGATTGTGGTTCCCACAGTCTGAGATCTGCTGTTTGACTCAGTTCCATTTACTGGAACAGAGTCTTCTCTCAGTTACACCAGAGTGATTCCAGAGTAATTCAGATGGAGTCACTCCAGATTGACACAAGTGTAACTGAGAACAAAATCTAATTCCTGAAGGTGGTTGGGAAACCCAGAGCCTACCTCACCACTGTACCTCCAACTGGATTTTAAATCAGTTTCACAGAACCAGTTTTAACATTGATCAGAAGTTTGGGAAGTATGGATAATATAAACAGACCTTGAAGCAGGAGGCTCATAACCCTTCCAAAGCATGGCCAGGGTTCAGGTATGCCACAAAGGTCCCTTGTCCTTCTCACCCATATGGCTGCAACAATAACCTATCTGCTGGAATAGCAGCTGCAGCCCATCCTGTGCATTATCCTACACCCCGTGTTAATTCCTTTTCCTGAACTCTCCCTCTTCTTCCTCTGAATGTGTAAGGCCTGGTCTACACTACGAGTTTATGTCGGATTTAGCAGCATTAAATCAAATTAACCCTGCACCCGTCCACACAACGAAGCCATTTTTTTCTATATGAAGGGCTCTTAAAACTGATTTCTGTACTCCTCCCCAACGAGGGGATTAGCGCTGAAATCAACATCGCCGTTTCGAATTAGGGTTAGCATGGGCGCAATTCAAAGGTATTGGCCTCTGGGAGCTATCCCACAGTGCACCATTGTGACCGCTCTGGACAGCACTCTGAACTCGATGCACTGGCCAGGTGTACAGGAAAAGCCCCGGGAACTTCTGAATCTCATTTCCTGTTTGGCAAGGCGAGCTCATCAGCACAGGTGACCATGCAGTCCCAGAATCGAAAAAGAGCTCCAGCATGGACCAAACGGGAGGTACTGGATCTGATTGCTGTATGGGGAGAGGAATCCGTGCTATCAGAACTACGTTCCAAAAGACGAAATCCTGGACGCCCCATCATCTCAGGCATTGGCACCCTCCCCACCCCCCACCCTGCTCTCCTGCTGGTAAAACTCACCTTACCTGATCACTCTTGTTACAGTGTGTATGGTAACACCCATTGTTTCATGTTCTCTGTGTATATAAATCTCTCCACTGTATTTTCCACTGAATGCATCCGATGAAGTGAGCTGTAGCTCACGGAAACTTATGCTCAAATACATTTGTTAGTCTCTAAGGTGCCACAAGTCCTCCTTTTCTTTTTGAGGATACAGACTAACATGGCTGCTACTCTGAAACCTCAGGAAAGTGATATCATTCATGGTAACCTGGTTGAAATAGGGGAATTTAATTAAGGAGACATTCAGAGGTGGCTGTTCCTACTGGGCTGTTTGCCTGTGACTGAAAAGAAATCCTCCCCGCAGTTAGCCACGTGGTGCGGGGGTGAAGGGGGCAGGCATTGGCACTGAGCTGTTCGAATTTGGCTAGCAGCAATCTTCCCTGATACCAGCCACGTGGTGGAGGGATGGGTAAAGCGATCATCCCAGAGAACTGGATGGGGGTGGGGGTTAGTTTGGTTTCTGCTGCTGCACGTTAACATGAAAACCGCAGCACTAAAATGGCCAACGCAACGTGCTTTGCTTGGTATGGGAGAGGAGGACGCTGCTGTTATGAAGGTTGCAGAAGCCGAAAGACTATGGCTTACCATGGCCGCCTGCAAGCCGAATTCTGTTGCCCGGCATTGCGTGTGTGATCTCTAACACCAAAGCCGCAGGCACTCAATATAAGATGCAAAATGCGACCTTGTACCAAAATCACATGTGCTATGTAATGTGAATAGTGTTGTTCACCATGAAAGAGTTTTGCCATTGTTCTGTAAAATGTATCTTTTAAAATACTTCACTCCCTTTTTTTCCTCCAGCAGCTGCAAATGTTTCAAGCCTCCCTCCTCCGTCCCAAAGGCTATCTCAGATAAGGTGGCGAAATAAACGCACGCGCGATGACATGTTCTCTGAGCTCATGCAGTCGTCCGGCACTGACAGAGCTGTGTAGAAGGACATAATAGCAGAGTACAGGATGGTGGCCGATGAACGTGAGGAGAGGTGGTGGCAGGAAGATCAGAGGAGGCATGAGGCAATGCTGGGGCTACTGCGGGATCAAACGGACATGCTCTGGCGTCTGGTGGAGGTTCATGAACGGCAGCAGGATTACAGACTGCCTCTGCAGCCCCTGCTTAGCCGCCCTCCCTCCTCCCCAAGTTCCATCGCCTCCTCACTCAGACGCCCAAGAACGCGGGGTGGGAGGCTCTAGGCACCCAACCACTCCACCCCAGTGCACAGCCCAAGTAACAGAAGGCTGGCATTCAACAAGTTTTAAAGTGGCCTTTTCCTTCCCTCCTTCCACACCCCACTCAGGCTACCTTGTGAGTTATCTCCCTATTTTTATAATCAATTAATAAAGAATGCATGTTTTTTAGATGATAGTGACTTTATTTCCTTTGCAAGCAAGCTGTGATCGAAGGGGGGAGGGCTTACAGGGAATTTAGAGGCAACCAAGGGGGCAGTTTTTCATCAAGGAGAAACAAACAGAAGTGTCACACAGTACCCTGGCCAGTCATGAAACTGGTTTTCAAAGCTTCTCTGACGTACACCGCTTCCTGCTGTGCTCTTCTAACTGCCCTGGTGTCTGGCTGCTCATATTCAGCGGCCAGGCGATTTGCATCAACCTCCTACCCCACCATAAACGTCTCCCCCTTACTCTCACAGAGATAGTGGAGCGCACAGCAAGCAGCAATAACAATAGGAATATTGGTTTCGCTGAGGTCTGACCGAGTCAGTAAACTGCGCCAGCGACCCTTTAAATCTCCAAATGCACACTCTACCACCATTCTGCACTTGCTCAGCCTATAGTTGAATAGTTCCTGACTACTGTCCAGGTGCCTGTGTACGGCTTCATGAGCCAGGGCATTAAGGGGTAGCCTGGGTCCCCAAGGATAACTATAGGCATTTCGCAAAAAGAAAAGGAGTACTTGTGGCACCTTAGAGACTAACCAATTTATTTGAGCATAAGCTTTCATGAGCTATCATCGGATGCATTAGGTGGAAATCCGATGAAGTGAGCTGTAGCTCACGAAAGCTTATGCTCAAATAAATTGGTTAGTCTCTAAGGTGCCACAAGTACTCCTTTTCTTTTTGCAAATACAGACTAACACGACTGCTACTCTGAAACCTGTCATTATGGGCATTTCAACATCCCCAATAGTTATTTTCTGGTCTGGGAAGTAAATCCCTTCCTGCAGCCATTTAAACAGACCAGAGTTCCTGAAGACGCAAGCGTCATGAACCTTTCCCGGCCATCCCACGTTGATGTTGGTGAAATGTCCCTTGTGATCCACCAGTGCTTGCAGCACCATTGAAAAGTACCCCTTGCGGTTTATGTACTGGCTGCCCTGGTGGTCTGGTCCCAAGGTAGGGATATGCGTTCCGTCTATAGCCCCACCACAGTTAGGGAATCCCATTGCAACAAAGCCATCTAGTATGACCTGCACATTTCCCAGAGTCACTACCTTTGATAGCAGCAGCTCAATGATTGCGTTGGCTACCTGCATCACAGCAACCCCCACAGTAGTTTGCCCACTCCAGATTGATTCCCGACTGACCGGTAGCTATCTGGCGTTGCAAGCTTCCACAGGGCTATTGCCACTCGCTTGTGAACTGTGAGGGCTGCTCTCATCTTGGTATTCTTGTGCTTCAGAGCAGGGGAAAGCAAGTCACAAAGTTCCATAAAAGTGCCCTTACGCATGTGAAAGTTTCGGAGCCACGGGGAATCATCCCAAACCTGCAACACTATGCAGTCCACCACTCTGTGCTTGTTTCCCGGGCCCAGAATCTGCATTCCACGGCATGAGCCTGCCCCAGTTTATCTCCAAATTGCTGGGGACCGTGGTTTTAGAGAAATCTGTGTTCATGTCCTCATCACCGCGCTTACGTCGCCTCCTTGCCTGGTTTTTCAGGTGCTGGTTCTGCATAAACTGCACGATAATGCGCGAGGTGTTTACAATGGTCATAACGGCTGCGGTGAGCTGAACGGGCTCCATGCTTACTGTGCTATGGCGTCTGCTTGGGCAATCCAGGGAAAAGGGCACAAAACGATTGTCTGCCATTGCTCTGACGGAGAGAGGGGCGACTGACAACATGGCTTACAGGGTTGGCTTACAGGGAAATAAAATCAACAAAGGGGGTGGCTTTGCATCAAGGAGAAACAGAATGGCCCCCTCAAGGATAGAACTCAAAACCCTGGGTTTAGCAGGCCCTTGATTTCACGGAGGGAGGAAGGAAGGGAGGAGAAAATGAATACAACACAAGTCTGGTCTATTTCTTGTTTTGTCCACTTCATCTATCTTTATACATCTTGCTGGCAGCAGATGGTGCAGTACGACCGCTGGCCATCGTCATCTCCTGGGTGCTCGGCAGAAGACGGTGCAGTACGACTGCTGGCCATTGTCGTCTCCTGGCTGCTCATTAGAAGATGGCGATTCAGTCCTGCCGGCAGTCATACTGCACCATGAGACGAAACTTAAAAGGGAAATGACCTGGCTGAGTCACTCCCTTGTTTGCCCAGGCGCCCATGACTGACCTCACGGAGGTCGGCTAAAAGAGCACCCTGGGGTATGTCAACAATGGCTACCAGTCATACTGCACTGTCTGCTGCCCAAAGGCAATGAGCTGCTGCTGTGTAGCTTAATGGGACTAAATCGGGGGGCCCAGATAATCTTCATCCAAGAATATTAAAGGACTGGCACATGAAATTGCAAGCCCATTAGCAAAAATTTTTAATGAATCTGTAAACTCAGGGGTTGTACCGTATGATTGGAGAATTGCTAACATAGTTCCTATTTTTAAGAAAGGAAAAAAAAGGTGATTGGGGTAACTACAGGCCTGTTAGTTTGACATCTGTAGTATGCAAGGTCTTGGAAAAAATTTTGAAGGAGAAAGTAGTTAAGGACATTGAGGTCAATGGTAAATGGGACAAAATACAACATGGTTTTACAAAAGGTAGATCGTGCCAAACTAACCTGATCTCCTTCTTTGAGAAAGTAACAGATTTTTTAGACAAAGGAAATGCAGGGGATCTAATTTACCTAGATTTCAGTAAGGCGTTTGATACCATGCCACATGGGGAATTATTAGTTAAATTGGAAAAGATGGGGATCAATATGAAAATTGAAAGGTGGATAAGGAATTGGTTAATAGGGAGACTACAGCGGGTCATACTGAAAGGTGAACTGTCAGGCTGGAGGGAGGTTACCAGTGGAGTTCCTCAGGGATCAGTTTTGGGACCAATCTTATTTATCTTTTTATAACTGACCTTGGCCCAAAAAGTGGGGATGTGCTAATAAAGTTTGCGGATGATACAAAGCTGGGAGGTATTGCCAATTTAGAGAGAGACCAGGATATCATACAGGAAGATTTGGATGACCTTGTAAACTGGACTAATAGTAATAGGATGAAATTTAATAGTGAGAAGTGCAAGGTCATGCACTTAGGGATTAATAACAAGAATTTTAGTTATAAGCTGGGGATGCATCAATTAGAAGTAACGGAGGAGGAGAAGGACCTTGGAGTACTGGTTGATCACAGGATGACTATGAGCTGCCAATGTGATATGGCTGTGAAAAAAGCTAATGCGGTCTTGGGATGCATCAGGCGAGGTATTTCCAGTAGAGATAAGGAGGTGTTAGTACCGTTATACAAGGGACTGGTGAGACCTCACCTGGAATACTGTGTGCAGTTCTGGTCTCCCATGTTTAAGAAGGATGAATTCAAACTGGAACAGGTACAGAGAAGGCTATTAGGATGATCCGAGGAATGGAAAACCTGTCTTATGAAAGAAGACTCAAGGAGGTTGGCTTGTTTAGCCTAACTAAAAGAAGGTTGAGGGGAGTTATGATTGCTCTCTATAAATATATCAGAGGGATAAATACCAGAGAGGGAGAAGAATTATTTAAGCTCAGTACCAAGGTGGACACAAGAACAAATGGATATAAACTGGCCACCAGGAAGTTTAGACTTGAAATTAGACGAAGGTTTCTAACCATCAGAGGAGTGAAGTTTTGGAATAGCCTTCCAAGGGAAGCAATGGGGGCAAAAGACCTATGTGGTTTTAAGATTAAACTCGATAAGTTTATGGAGGAGATGGTATGATGGGATAACATGATTTTGGTAATTAATTGATCTTTAAATATTCATGGTAAATAGGCCCAATGGCCTGTGATGGGATGTTAGATGGGGTGGGATCTGAGTTACTACAGAAAATTCTTTTCTGGGTATCTGGCTGGTGAATCTTGCCCATATACTCAGGGTTTAGCTGATCGCCGTATTTGGGATGGGGAAGGAATTTTCCTCCAGGGCAGATTGGAAGAGGTCCTGGAGGTTTTTCGCCTTCCTCTGTAGCATGGGGCACGAGTCACTTGCTGGAGGATTCTCTGCTCCTTGAAGTCTTTAAACCACGATTTGAGGACTTCAATAGCTCAGACATAGGTGAGAGGTTTTTCGCAGGAGTGGGTGGGTGAGATTCTGTGGCCTGCGTTGTGCAGGAGGTCGGACTAGATGATCATAATGGTCCCTTCTGACCTTAATATCTATGAATCTATGAATTCAGTACCGCGTCTGCCAGCACCCAGGAGACATACGGTGAGCTGAGCAGGCTCCATGCTTGCCGTGGTATGGCGTCTGCATGGGTAACCCAGGAAAAAAGGCGCAAAACAATTGTCTGCCGTTGCTTTCACGGAGGGAGGGAGGGAGGGAAGGGGGGGGCCTGACGATATGTACCCAGAACCATCAGGGTTTTTTTGCCTCATCAGGCATTCGGATTTCTACCCAGAATTCAAATGGGTGGCAGAGACTGCAGGAACTGTGGGATAGCTACTCACAGTGCAATGCTCCGGAAGTCGACGGCTGCCTCGATACTGTGGACGCACTCCACCAACTAAATGCCGACTAAATGCACTTAGACCATTTGTGTGGGGACACACCCAATCGACTGTATAAAAACGCTTTCTACAAAACCGACTTCTATAAATTCAACCTAATTTCGTAGTGTAGACATGGCCTTAGTTACACCTTGTTTGTACACTCACTGAGTACCTAGTAGTCACAAGTTACATTGCCTTTTTGCTTACACCCATTTTCTGACCAATTTACACCTGACGTAACTTTCACCCCGGTTTATGTCACCGGTGAATTTGGTCTTGGACTTTCTGTGCTGCAAAGCTATTTGATTCTTCAAATGGTGCCCAGTGCGAGTTTGCAATTCGTTTAAACTTTGGACCAGATTCAGCAACACTCTCCAGGCTGCTTTCCACTGGTCAGGCAATGCAAAGCAGCTATAAACTCAGTTTAGCCAGCCAGTTAAACTGGATTTGCTGCTGCTTTGTTTCGCTGGAGTGGCACAAAGCAGACAAAGTATATCGGTTAATCTGGCCCTCTCAGAGCAAATATCAGAGGGATGCTTTCAAAAATGTGAACACTTTCCTAAAATACAAGTTTGTGCCAATTTCTGCTCTCATTGCTGTAAATGCAGAGTAACTCATTAAAGACAATTGAGTTACATGAGTATAAATAAGATTATGGTCTATGGCTCCTTGTCCTGGCAGCTACAGGTCTTAGAGACAAACAGTGACACATTTTTTCCTCAGAAGGTACAAAACGGCTACGGCAGGAGAACTACATTTCACACCAAACGTACACACACCAGAGTGTTGGGGCATGTTAAAATCTTTCTCACATGGCTGAGTGTTTACTGGAGAAACATTGTCCTGGTAACAGTGTTTATAACCTTCATGGGCAAATGAAAGCCAATGTCTTTCAAAACAGGGTTTGTACTAGGAGGACGCCTCCTCTCCTGGATTATCCACCACAGATGACTCCAGTCAGAGTCATTGGCATAGTCAAGGCTGCACAGAGCACAACCAGAAAATCGGTTTTTACTCTTTATGGGTCTGATTCTGATGTCAGGCTGCTGTAAATGAGGAGTAACGCTCCTGAAACTGCTCCAGGTGCCCAGTTCCCTCTGTCTTGAGCAATATATATCTTTATTGATGGCAGTGAACTGTATCCTCCAAACTAGCAAATTAACAAGTAGGAGCTACCAGTCTTTCATCCATACTTAAGATGGCCACATTCCTTTCATATGAGGATCTCAAAGCACAAACCAAAAGTCAATAAGTATTATCCCTATTCTATAGATGGGGCAATAAAGCAGTTAAGTGACATGCCCAAGGTTACCCAGCAAGGCAGTGGCAGCTCTAAAGACAGGCTAGGACCTAGGGCCTAGATTTTCAAAAGTGACTAGTGATTTTGGGTGCCTCAATTTTGGGGTGTCCGACCTCAGATACGTTATAGGGGCCAGATTTTCAGAAAATGCTGGACATCAACCTTGTGAAAAATCAGGTCCCTTTAAGGTATCTCACATTGAATAGCCTTAAATAGGAGTCACATGAAATCATGAGTCATTTTTGAAAGTTTAAGCCTAGGACTCTTGGCTACCAGTCTCTTCCTTGTTCTAACCCACTGGAACTCACTATCTTAAATAGATTATGGTCCTGCTTCTTTTCTCACACACACCAATGTAAATCAGAAGTAAAGCCACTGAAAGCAAGGAGAGTAAATGCTCTGCAATAACTTTTACAGGAAACACTTAGGTTTGACTGCCTGCCATGCAACCTGATTCTCCTCTTGCTGGCTCTGGTTTAACACAAGTGTAACTCCACTCCCTTCATTGCCATTACTCCCAATTTCTACTGGTGTGAGATCAGTCAGGGCCCAAGTCTGCCCTCTCTGGCTGAATAAATAGCAGCGGTGATGGGGTTTCGTGGGAATCATATCTGGTTCCCATCAACCAGACAGATACTGGTTGCAGCAAGGTACCTTGTGGCTACCAGGGATGGCGGGGTGAGGAGAACAGAACTTTAGGACTCTTTTAAGGATGTGGATAAAAAGCCCCATAAGGGATAAAAGGTGAAGCTGTAAGGGGAACAAGTCTGCCTATGGAAAACACTGGTGCCAGCTTGCTGAAGATTCTGGGGCCCATATGTGAGTCTGTATATTCTGACAATAAACACCTGTCAGAAGCACATCCTTCCTCACAGGTGCCCCTCTGTAGGAAGCTCCCTAGCACACATGTACTGACAGCTGTTTTACTCCTGACCCCGAACACAAAATGTTTGCAGTGACTATTCTAGGCCCCCTGAACTTTAAAATTTCCCTGAACCATGAAACATAGCTTTCAGCAAATGGTTAAAAATACCTCCCCAGGCTATGAATGGACTGTTCCATGAATGAGCCATTGAGAGGACAGGGGTAATGATCGGTTTATACGGAGGGCAACATGGATGGCGTGATGCAGGGGAAAACAAGGGTTGCAATGTACCTGCATGTGGAGAGCGACACCTGCAAATTCACGCTGTCACACCTGTGGCCTTGTATTTGAAGAGGGAGCCAGACCCATCCTCTGGCCTTGATGAGGATGGTCCAATGGTTAGGGCACTAGGCTAGGACTTGGGCAATGTGGGTTCAAGTCCTTGTTCTACCACAGACCTCCTGTGTGACTCTGGGTAAGCCACTGAGCCTGTAGCTCATGAAAGCTTATGCTCAAATAAATTGGTTAGTCTCTAAGGTGCCACAAGTACTCCTTTTCTTTTTGCAAATACAGACTAACACGGCTGTTACTCTGAAACCTGAGCTTCTTTGTGCCCCAGTACACTGGGGATGACATCACTGCCCTGCCCCAAGCAGCGTTGTGAGAATAAATACATAAAAGCTGGTGAGATGCTCAGAGGAAGCAGGGTAACTCAGATAGTGTCAGTGAGTAGTCCCAAATTTTTAAGGCTTTATGCAACAATTTGACTTAATCACTCAACTGTCATCTGGCTGTTTCAAGTAAGGAGACATCTGAAAAACGTTCCCCTCTTTGGATGGGAAGGAGGCAACATCTAGACCAGTGGTCCCTGAACAGTGGGGTGCAGGCCCCCTAGGGGAGCATGGAGGAATGTTCAGGGGGCATGGTGGGGCCAACCCCCAAGGAGGGAGGGAGAGAGTGCCGCTCTACCCCCAGCTCCACTCCGGCCTCACACCCAGCCCCAGCCACAGCCCCCAGCCTTGGCTCCCTGCCCGGCTCCTGACCACGGTTTCTGGGGGAGGCAGGGGACACAGACAAGTTCCATTATGGGTAAGGGAGGACGCGATGAAAAAAGTTTGGGGAGCACTGAACTCGATCCGCATTCCTTTGGATGCTAGAGATTCCCACCCACGTAGTTTTTTAAAGGTTGGCAGGTATTCAAGTGAACTGACATTTATTTTCTGTTTGAATGTAGTGCCCGACAGCAATGTACAGACTCAAACACAGCAGGATGTTTCCTCACACAGCTCTGCCAACGTGCCACAGTCCTGACCCGACACACCCACTTTCTGATCCAAGCCTGAGTTTCTCTCCCCACCCCCTCCAACACACACATACCAGAGCACTGCCTTCCTACAGTGGCTACTCTTGTCCCGGTTGCCTCACACTTCTCTCACTTCTGACCCCTAGATCACCCCAGGAATAACGCCCAAGATGATGAAATTATGATGCAGCAAAAAGAATGAAAAGCTTTCATTGGATATAAGATGGGCCCAATCCCTCCTTCTCTCTCTGTGGCTTCCCCTTTGATCATGCCCAGCCAGCACATCCCTCTCTCTCTCTCTCTCCTTCATTTCTCCTCTTTTAGATGGCACCTGGAAGTTTTCATTTCGGATTTTGAACTCCTGCCTTACAGCATGCAGCCTTTCAGCCTGAGCTTCTCAGCCTTTTCACAGCCTCTGAATAACAAGAAATAATTATACCAGCGCTGAGCACTTATTGATGCTGTGTATAGCATGTTCCATCTTCAAGACGCTTTGCAAAGACTAAGAAATAAGTCACAAATCCCTGATGAAGTGGGAATGACTAACCCCACTTTACAACTGGGGAAACTGAGGTACAGAGTGGCGCGATGACTTGTCTGAGGCCACACAAAGCGTCTGCGGCAAAGCCAAGAATAGAACGCAGATCTGCTCCATCCCTGGTCAGTGCATCTTCACTGACACTGATAAGATGGGCTCCTTGTGAATGAAGTGAACAAAGAGGTTCCTTTCTGAGTTGAGCATGATGCCATGTGTTTCCCTGCTGCCAGTGATTATCCGTGGGATTCCCAACAAAGCTCTACAGTAATTGCCAACATCTGCCTCCCGGTTTCTCAGGGGGTTGTTGACAGGCTGTTTTCAACCTCTGTTTATTTGGACTAGTTTGTAGCTTGCCAGAAGAGCTCCCCCCACCACACACACACTCCTTGGCCGTGGAGTAGGGGCCATCGATCCTACACAGGCTGCATTGTGGGGCCAGGCTCCGCAGGAGGCCAGTCCTCCCATTTCTCCAGAGTCAGCAACTTCAAGTGGTGCTGAGATAAGACAAAAGATTTGACCAGGAATCTGTGGAACACAAGAATTGTTGATCCGGATCACACCATTGGTCCAATAAACCCGTGGCAGTAACTAGCCCCTGATGCATCAAGAGAATCCTTTTCCCCCTGCCCAGAGGCACCTGGCTAGCTGTGCAAAGCTTGCTGTATGTGAGTACAGTGGGATTTCTTGCCACAAACCCAAAAAATCTGGTAAAGACTGGCTTCCTGGCCTTGCGGGTTTGTCCCACATGTCCCAAAGGTAGATCCAGGGTTCAATGTTCAGACTGGAATGTGAATCTGAATTTCCACATAGATTGTTGGGGTCCAGATCCAGGGATATTGGGGCCACTTGGGCAGGCCTCAGATCAAGGGTTTTGCACTGTTAGTAGTGTGGGAGCTCAAGGTAGGTTCCACGCTCCATTCACACGATTTCTCCTATATTGTATGCTGGAGAAATAATGCCCCTCTTAAAGTACTTTTAAGTGAACCTTAGTGCTAGTGAGGTGCTGGATTGACAGCCAGGGAGACTGTAGACTCATAGACTTTAAGGTTAGAAGGTCAGTGCTTAATTTGTAATGAAAGAGGTGCCAGGGCTCAAGCAATTAGGTACTGGGGCTCAAGCAATTTTTTTACTTTCATAACTAATGCGGCAAGCCCAGAGGTGCCGGGTCTATGAACTGCCAAGCCTTTAAGTGCCGGGGCTCAGCTCTGGCAAGCCCTGGCACAAATTAAGCACTGTTGGAAGGGACCATCACGATCATCTAGTCCAGGGGTCGGCAACCTTTTAGAAGTGGTGTGCCGAGTCTTCATTTATTCAATTTAAGGTTGCGCGTGCCAATAATACATTTTAACGTTTTTTAGAAGGTCTCGTTCTATAAGTCTATACATTATATAACTAAACTATTGTCATATGTAAACAAGGCTTTCA
Organism: Chelonia mydas; assembly: GCF_015237465.2. Lineage (NCBI taxonomy): Eukaryota > Metazoa > Chordata > Testudines > Cheloniidae > Chelonia > Chelonia mydas. Next base: position 12,185,129 of record NC_051259.2, on the reverse strand, counting down.
AAATGTTTAAGAAGCTTCATTTAAAATTAAATTAAAATGCTGATCTTACACTGCCAGCCCGCTCAGCCCGTTGCCGGCCTGGGGTTCCGTTCACCTAGGCTGGCAGCAGGCTGAGCAGGGCCTGCGGCCGGGACCCTGGCTGGCAAGGGGCAGGCAGCCAGAACCCCAGACCAGCAGTGGGCTGAGTGGGGCTGGTGGCCGGGACCCCAGACCAGCAGTGGGCTGAGCGGCTCAGCCCGCTGTCGGTCTGGGGTTCCGTCCACCGGCTCCTGCCAGCCAGGGTCCCAGCCCTGCCCACATAGAGTGGGTACCTATCTTCTCCCTGGTTCTAGCCATTCTCTTCCTCTCTCTGCACTGAGATGAGGGTGGGAGTGTGCTGAGCACAGGGCTGGGGGTGAAGGAGCAGGCTGGGGGTTGGGGTGCAGGGTCTGGCCATGAGCTATAATGAGGCAGGGGGCTCAGGGTTGGGGCAGGAGGTTTGGGTGTGGAGCGCTTACCTGGGCAGCTCCCATTTGGTGCAAGGGGTGCAAGTGGGAATGTGGGGGTGTGTGTGTGCAGGAGCTCCTGTTTGGTGCTCAGGGTGGGAGTGGGGATGTGGGGGGTGCAAGAGTCAAGGCATGGGGTGGCTGGGTATGTGTCAGGGGTGCAGGAGTCAGGGGGCTGGGTATGTGTGGGGGGTGCCGGAGTCAGGGCTGGGGCGGATGGGGGGTGCAGGGGTGAGGGCAGAGGGCTGTGTGTGTGAGGAGGGTTCCGCAGTGAGGGCAGAGGGCTGGAGGGTGTGAGCAGGATGCAGGGGTCAGGGCAGAGGGATGGGAGTGTGTGAGGAGGGTGCAGGGGTCAGGGCAGAGGGCTGGGAGTGTGGGCTGGGGTCATGGGGGTGCTCCTAGTCCCCTGCCCAGAGCGGCTCACGGCAGGGGGCTGGAGGGGATATGTCCTGATTCCACTCCCTTCCCCACGGTTCCCGGAGCAAAGCGCGCGCTGCGGCTCCGCTTTTACCTCTCCCCCGCGCCATCAGCTGATCGGCCACAGGGAGGGAGAGGAGGAGGGGCAGGAACCCAGCATGCTGGGAGAGGGGGAAGCTTGCCTGCCCTGCAAGGAGAGAGCCAGGGGCGGAAAAGAGCAGGCCGGGCCGGGCAGGATTTTTAGTGGCACGCTGCTGTCTGCCCAGGTCTGGCAGACAGCAGCGTGCCATTAAAAATTGGCTCGCGTGCCGTGTTTGGCAACCCCTGATCTAGTCTGACCTCCTGCACATTGCAGGCCACTGAACCTCACCCACCCACTACTGTAATAGACCCCTAACCTCTGGCTGAGTTACTGAAGTCCTCAGATCATGATTTAAAGACTTCAAGTTACAAAGAATCCACCATTTACACTAGTTTAAACCTGCAAGTGACCCACGCCCCATGCTGCAGACAAAGGTGAAAAAAGTCCTCTGTTTATTGACAGAATAGGCGACCCAGTTCTCCTCTCACTTATACAGGGGTAGAAGAGGAATCACTCCACAGAAGCCAGTGAAATTACTCCAGGGTTAGACCAGTACATGTGAGAGAAGAATCAGGTACAGCACAGGCTGGAGGAACTTCCCCACACAGAGAACAACTGTCCTGCTGTAAACTAGGCTGAAGACAAAGCCCATTTGTTTCCACACATATTTATTACATACACTTTCTCTCTAGCCTCCTTCAAACTTGAAAAGTGCCAGGACGAAAGGCTGTATTTGGCAGCTCCTTGACAGCTGGGGCACTGAGTAATCCCAAGTACATGTGGGGAGCTCTGGTTCACCCATTGTCGGCCTTTGTCTTTTCCCATTATGTTTCATGACCCACGAAGGCATCGACGAAATGGGACCACAATTACAAGGAGGAAACAAATGGGGCTTCCCATCCTGTCTGGGAAGAGGATGTGACACTTGGATGTTCTTTTCTCTTCTGGCTGCCCTGCTGTTACGATTCTTTGCTCCCTGCCTCATTAGAGGGTAGAGCATATTCCCACAGCTTCTGCTTCCTCTGACAAAGAAAACACAGGGGGTCTTTCTAGGGAACTCACAGAGGCTGATTTCCCTCTCACACCTGTGTAACTCCACTGATTTCAATGAAGCTGTTCCACATTTGTTACTAGTGCAACTGACAGGAGAACCAGGCCCAAAACTCTGCACCTCGGTCAAGGCATTTCTTTGCAGCTGTTCATTTAGGTTTTGTACAAGATGCCTTACCCAGAGGTGACAGAACGTCTCAACTCGGTGGTGAGGAATTCTAGCACTACACTTTAAGGTCATCACTTCAAATCCCGTCCAGATCGGGAACATTTGCCACTGGCTACCATCCAAGGCTGCCTGGAGTCTCGTGCAAACTGATTTGGTGGAGCCAATAAATGCCAGATTGTGGTGGACTTTACATGAACAGCTGTGCTCTTGAAATTAAATAGAGACCCACCACCAGTTAAAAGAAAAGGAGTACTTGTGGCACCTTAGAGACTAACAAATTTATTTGAGCATAAGCTTTCGTGAGATCTTTTATATACCGCTGTATGCATCTTACATGGATCTCCAATTTTATGGCACACAAAAATAAATACATGGGAAGCACTGTATATATCTTTTGTCTATATGAAAGTCTTTGGCCTCTGTGCTATCGTCTTTGCTGGTGTGAGTTGTTTCAGATATAAAACAGCTTCTTTTTAGAGTACGTGTACCACTGCAGTTGGATATGTACTTCCCAGAGTGGGTAGATATTCTTGTGCTAGCGTTGATCGAGCTAGCAAGTTAAAAACAGCAGTGTAGACAGCAGCACTGGAGATGGCATGGGCTAGCCACCCAGGTATGTATCTAGGGTCTCGGACAGGATTGTACTCAGGTGGCTAGCCCATCCTACCATCCACACTGCCACAGCTTCAAGCTAGCATGCTAAAAACAGCAGTGATCAAAGCTTGCATGTGTATGTCTACCCAGGCTGGAAGTTACACATCCAGCTGCAATACAGATGTATCCTGAGAGAGGCAGTGCTGTCTGCAGCAGGGGACTGGGACTTGGGATCCACTCCCATCTCAGACACTGACTTGTTATGTGGCTCTGGCCCAGTCATGGCATCGCTCTGTGTCTCAGTTTCCCCCTCTGTGTCCAATGGGAGTAATACCATCCTATAACGTACTGTACTTTGAGATCCGTGACGGGGTGAACTCATCCTGCACTGGAAAGGAAAGGGTTAACTCCACACTGTGGGCAGAGAAAGCCATGCCCCCACGTCCCTACTGGGCATGCTCCAGGTGTTGCATCAGTATAAGAGGGAACAGCCCAGCAAAACTGGCCATGCCGACTGCCGGAGATGAAAGATGCTCCTTGCTGGTTCCTTCCCAGGGACCGCTGGCGCCGCGGACCGCGAAAGCCAGAGGTGCCGAGACCCAGGCAGATGCCCAGCTACCTGTGGATGCCCCAGGGAGGTCTGAGCTACAGGAAGTTGCACTGGCTGAGGAACCCGGAGACCGCGAAGACGCACAGACTGCCACCAGGAGTGACACGGTAGGAAGTAGCCTGTGGTGGGGGACTAGCCATTGTCCTGATGATGGTCAGCGTGTTGCAGATGGCTCCCTGCTGACCCAGTGGTAGACACATGTGCCATTGACAGGGCCCTGGGCTGGGACCCAGTGGAGCAGGGAGAGCCCGGATCCCCTTACCTGGCCGCCACTCTCCTTTGGGTGGCAGCCCACACACCCCAGCTGGCCACTAGGCCACACAGCCCTGTCCCGAAGGGCAACTCTATTGACTCTCGCCGCTTGACCTAGCTGCCTTACAAACCCAGGGCAACTCTATTGACTCTGGCTGCTAGGCCATACAGTCCTGCCCTGGCGGGCAACTCTATTGACTCTGCCTGGCAACCAGGCCTTACTACCCTGTGAACCCAGGGTATCCCTACGGACTCTGGCCGCTAGACCTCACTGCCCTGCAGAGAAGGGCTACCCCCTGACCTAGGTCACATGACCCTACCACCCTGTGGATCAGGACAATTAAATTGACTCTGGCCATTGGGCCTTACAGCTCTGCGGATCAAGGGAACTCCATGGACTTCAGCAGCCCTTAGGTCTCATGGCCTAGAGATAGAGGGAAGCTCAAAGGATGGGGTGAACTCACCCCGCACTGGACGGGGTCTCCCCACCCCGTCACAGATCCTCATACGAAAACTGCAACCTAAGCACATAATATTCTTCTTTTCTAACAAAAGGAATTGACAGTGATTAAAAGTCCGTCTCTGCTTTGTTGCCAGTGGGCTGCATGTTCTTGAATAGGCCATACCAAGATGTAACCGTCAGTCATGCCCTCTCGTTCTAGGACATTTAACACCAGAAGTCAGAAGCTTGAATCTTTTTATGTGCCTACAGCAATGATGAGTTTCCAGCAGTGATGGGTGGGCTCTTGCTGCTGAAAAGAGGTGGGGTGGGCCAGGTGGGGGTACTGGACTGAGAGAGACAGCATCTGCTTTGCAAGACAAGATCCCTTACCTTTGCAAGAGACACGGCAGAAAAGAGAAAAAAAATCCCCAGCCACTTACAGGAGGGAAATGTCAGTGCTGCAGACATCCCTTGGCATTGACTGGTTAGCACATGACCCTTTTCAGAGGACGACAAAGCTGAGAGCTGCTTTTCTGGTGAGAGGAGGAGAATGCTGTGCTCTCTGCAAAGGGGGAAGCAAGGATGTATAGAAACATCTGCAGGAAGTTCAAGGAACCCCCTCTTTTGGGTCATGTTCTTTTCTCTTAGCAGCAAAGCCCAGGGGAAGAAGAATTAGCCCCGTGGGTGGGGATGAATACTAAAGTAGTGGTGGCCCACAATGACAGGCTGATGGTGGGTAAGCATGCACCCTGCATTCCATAATAAACCTATGGTCTGTGCAGCGTTGCACAGCCAGCCTCATGCCCTGGGGGAACAGTATATATTCCTATATACTGGACTAAATGGCCCCACAGTCTGATCCACTCTAAATCTTTTTTATGAATGATTTCACATTTCCAAAACACTTTTCCAACCAACTAATTATCCCCCCAAAACCCTCCTGTGAGGTAGGTAAGAATTAGTCTCCTCCTTTCACAGGTGGGGAAATTGAGGCACAGAGTGGTAAAGCAACTTGTCCAAGCTCAAACAATAACGTAGCGGTGATGCTGGGTTTAGAGCTCAGAAAGCCTGGCCCCTACCCTTGTGCTCCACCCACTAGCCAATGTTGTCTCTCTATGTGGTGTAGCAAATACCCTGACATGGGAGCTTAGAATCATAGAATATCAGGGTTGGAAGGGACCTCAGGAGGTCATCTAGTCTAATCCCATGCTCAAAGCAGGACCGATCCCCGACTAAATCATCCCAGCCAGGGCTTTGTCAAGCCTGACCTTAAAAACTTCTAGGGAAGGAGATTCTACCACCTCCCTAGGTAACGCATTCCAGTGTTTCACCACCCTCCTAGTAAAAAAGTTTTTCCTAATATCCAACCTAAACCTCCCCCACTTGCAACATTACTCCTCGTTCTGTCATCTGCTACCACTGAGAACAGTCTAGATCCATCCTCTTTGGAACCCCCTTTCAGGAAGTTGAAAGCAGCTATCAAATCCCCCATCATTCTTCTCTTCTGCAGACTAAACAATCCCAGTTCCCTCAGCCTCTCCTCATAAGTTGTGTTCCAGTCCCCTAATCATTTTTGTTGCCCTTTGCTGGACTCTCTCCAATTTCTCCACATCCTTCTTGTAGTGTGGGGCCCAAAACTGGACACAGTACTCCAGATGAGGCCTCACCAATGTCGAATACAGGGGAACGATCACGTCCCTCGATCTGCTGGCAATGCCCCTACTTATACACCCCAAAATGCCATTGGCCTTCTTGGCAACAAGGGCACACTGTTGACTCATATCCAGCTTCTCGTCCACTGTCACCCCTAGATCCTTCTCTGCAGAACTGCTGCCGAGCCATTCGGTCCCTAGTCTGTAGCGGTGCATTGGATTCTTCCGTCCTAAGTGCACTTGTCCTTGTTGAACCTCATCAGATTTCTTTTGGCCCAATCCTCTAATTTGTCTAGGGCCCTCTCTATCCTATCCCTACCCTCCAGCGTTATCTACCACTCCTCCCAGTTTAGTGTCATCTGAAAACTTGCTGAGGGTGCAATCCACACCATCCTCCAGATCATTAATGAAGATATTGAACAAAACCGGCCCCAGGACCGACCCTTGGGGCACTCCACTAGATACCGGCTGCCAACTAGACATGGAGCCATTGATCACTACCCGTTGAGCCCGACAATCTAGCCAACTTTCTACCCACCTTGTAGTGCATCCATCCAGCCCATACTTCTTTAACTTGCTGACACGAATACTGTGGGAGACCGGTCAAAAGCTTTGCTGAAGTCGTGGAATAACACGTCCACTGCTTTCCCTTCAACCACAGAACCAGTTATCTCATCATAGAAGGCAATTAGATTAGTCAGGCATGACTTGCCCTTGGTGAATCCATGCTGACTGTTCCTGATCACTTTCCTCTCCTCTAAGTGCTTCAGAATTGATTCCTTGAGGACCTGCTCCATGATTTTTCCAGGGACTGAGGTGAGGCTGACTGGCCTGTAGTTCCCAGGATCCTCCTCCTTCCCTTTCTTAAAGATGGGCACTACATTAGCCTTTTTCCAGTCTTCTGGGACCTCCCCCGATCGCCACGAGTTTTCAAAGATAATTGCCAATGGCTGTGCAATCACATCCGCCAACTCCTTTAGCACTCTTGGATGCAACGCATCCGGCCCCATGGACTTGTGCTCGTCCAGCTTTTCTAAATAGTCCCGAACCATTTCTTTCTCCACAGAGGGCTGGTCACCTTCTCCCCATGCTGTGCTGCCCAGTGCAGTAGTCTGGGAGCTGACCTTGTTTGTGAAGACAGAGGCAAAAAAAGCACTGAGTACATTAGCTTTTTCCACATCCTCTGTCACTAGGTTGCCTCCCTCATTCAGTAAGGGGCCCACACTTTCCTTGACTTTCTTCTTGTTGCTAACATACCTGAAGAAACCCTTCTTGTTACTCTTAACATCTCTTGCTAGCTGCAACTCCAGGTGTGATTTGGCCTTCCTGATTTCACTCCTGCAAGCCCGAGCAATATTTTTATACTCATCCCTTGTCATTTGTCCAGTCTTCCACTTCTTGTAAGCTGCTTTTTTGTATTTAAGAGCAGCAAGGATTTCCCTGTTAAGCCAAGCTGGTTGCCTGCCATATTTACTATTCTTTCTACACGTCGGGATGGTTTGTCCCTGTAACCTCAATAAGGATTCTTTAAAATACAGCCAGCTCTCCTGGACTCCTTTCCCCCTCATGTTATTCTCCCAGGGGATCTTGCCCATCAGTTCCCTGAGGGAGTCAGTCTGCTTTTCTGAAGTCCAGGGTCTGTATTCTGCTGCTTTCCTTTCTTCCTTGTGTTAGGATCCTGAACTCGACCATTTCATGGTCACTGCCTCCCAGGTTCCCATCCACTTTTGCTTCCCCTACTAATTCTTCCCGGTTTGTGAGCAGCAGGTCAAGAAGAGCTCTGCCCCTAGTTGGTTCCTCCAGCACTTGCACCAGGAAATTGTCCCCTATATTTTCCAAAAACTTCCTGGATTGCCTGTGCACCGCTGTATTGCTCTCCCAGCAGATATCAGGGTGATTGAAGTCTCCCATGAGAACCAGGGCCTGCGATCTAGTAACTTCTGTGACTTGCCGGAAGAAAGCCTCATCCCCCTGGTCCGGTGGTCTATAGTAGACTCCCACCACGACATCACCCTTGTTGCTCACACTTCTAAACTTAATCCAGAGACTCTCAGGTTTTTCTGCAGTTTCATAGCAGAGCTCTGAGCAGTCATACTGCTCTCTTACATACAGTGCAACTCCCCCACCTTTTCTGCCCTGCCTGTCCTTCCTGAACAGCTTATATCCATTCATGACAGTACTCCAGTCATGTGAGTTATCCCACCAAGTCTCTGTTATTCCAATCACATCATAATTCCTTGACTGTGCCAGGACTTCCAGTTCTCCCTGCTTGTTTCCCAGGCTTCGTGCATTTGTATATAGGCACTTGAGGTAACTTGCTGATCGCCCCTCTTTCTCAGTATGAGGCAGGCGCCCTCCCCTCTCACGGGCTCCTGCTCGTGCCTCCTCCCGGTATCCCACTTCCCCACTTACCTCAGGGCTTTGGTCTCCTTCCCCCGGTGAACCTAGTTTAAAGCCCTCCTCACTAGGTTAGCCAGCCTGCTTGCGAAGATGCTCTTCCCTCTCTTTGTTAGGTGGAGCCCGTCTCTGCCTAGCACTCCTTCTTGGAACACCATCCCATGGTCAAAGAATCCAAAGCCTTCTCTCCAACACCACCTGCGTAGCCATTCGTTGACTTCCACGATTCGACGGTCTCTACCCAGGCCTTTTCCTTCCACGGGGAGGATGGACGAGAATACCACTTGCACCTCAAACTCCTTTATCCTTCTTCCCAGAGCCACGTAGTCTGCAGTGATCTGCTCAAGGTCATTCTTGTCAGTATCATTGGTGCCCACGTGAAGAAGCAGGAAGGGGTAGCGATCTGATGACTTGATGAGTCTTGGCAATCTCTCCATCACATCGTGAATCTTAGCTCCTGGCAAGCAGCAGACTTCTTGGTTTTCCCGGTTGGGGCAGCATATAGATGACTCAGTCCCCCTGAGGAGAGAGTCCCCGACCACCACCACCCGCCTTCTTCTCTTGGGAGCGGTGGTCGTGGAACCCCCAACCCTAGGACATTGCACCCCATGCCTTCCAATCGGCGGAGTCTCCTTCTGCTCCCTTTCCTCGACGTATCATCTGGTCCACTCTCCGCATTAATACCTGTGGAGAGAACATGAAAACGGTTACTTACCTGTATCTGCCCTGCTGGTACATGGACATTCCCCTTTTTTCTTCTGGAGGTCACATGATGCCAAATTTCTTCACCATCCTTCTGTCCCCGATGTGCAGCCTGCTCTGAATCTTCAGAACCTTGTGCCCGTAGAAGCCTATCCTGTCATCCATCCAGGAAATCTTCAGTTTCTCTTATGCAACGCAGCGTCGATACCTTAGCCACCTCCCTTCTGAATAATTCCTAATCCCAGCCATCAGGCTCTCATCACTAGGCGTGCTCCATTTCATAATACTTCCACAGAGAGATCTGACAGCCAGAGATAGAATCACACAGATGCTGGGCTGGAAGGGACCTCAAGAGGTCATCAAGTCCAGCTACCTGTCCTGAGGCAGCACCAAGTAAATTTAGACCATCCCTTACAGGTGTTTGTCCAACCTGCACTTATAAACTTTCAATGATGGGGACTCCACAACCTCCCTTGGAAGCCTCTTCCAGAATTTAACTCCCCTTAGAAAGTTTTCCCTGATCTCTAAACTAAATCTCCCTTGCTGCAGGTTAAGCCCATTGCTTCTTGTCCTGCCTTCAGTGCCCATGGAGAACAATTGATCATCGTCTTCTTTATAACAGTCTGTCACCTATTTGAAAACGGTTATCAGGTCCCCACTCCCCCCGTCATCTTTTCTAAAGACTAAACATGCCCATTTTTTAACCTTTCCTCACAGGTCACGTTTTTTAAACCTTTTATCATTTTTCTTGCTCTCCTCTGGACTCTCTCCAATTTAGTCACACCTTTCCTAAGGTGTGGCACCCAGAACTGCACACAGTACTCCAGCTGAGGCCTCACCAGTCCTGAGCAGAATGGGACAGTTACCTCCCGGGTCTTACATCCAACACTCCTGTTAATACAGCTCAGAATGATATTAGCTTTTTTTTGCAACTATCTCACATTGTTGACTCATATTCAATTTGTGATCCACCAAAACCCCCAGATCCTTTTCAGCAGTACCACCACCTAGCCAGTTATTCCCCATTTTGTAGTGGTGCATTTGATTTTTCCTTCCTAAGTGTAGTACTTTGCACTTGTCTTTATTGAATTATTTTAACTTATTGATTTCAGACCAATTCTGATGCTGGATATACAGACACAGTGAGTCAAGTGCTGAAAGCACTAGTAGAAATTGTCAAGAACAATTTCTGTTTGTACAGGCCTGTCCCACATCCCTGCATGCTCATCTGCAGGACAGATAAAGCCCCAAAGTTGGCTGGTGGTAGAGAACCCACCAACTATATGAGTGAGGCTGTGGTGATACAGTTGTGCGACTGCACACCAGTGTCACGTTGTCCCACTGATTACACTCCCCTAATCTTAGCAAGCTAGCCACGAACCCATGAGCATACTCCATGTCATTGTTATAGCCCTAAGCCTTATCACACTTGGGCTGGACCTTAGTGGATCTCACCAGCTGATCAGGATCTCAATATCCAGAGAGAAGACCTGACCTCTATGGAACACTCAAGCGCTGCAGGCAGTGCTGCTGGTGATTCAATCCCTGGCAAAGCTCCCAGTCAGCGAGGCACAGGGAAGTCACGGTATGCCCTGGGGCTACTAACTTGACAGGACAAGTTAACAGTGGAATTAAGGTCAGCTAAGATATCAACAGAAAGGAAGCCTTGTTATGGGTCAAGCGCAGTCTCTGGGGGCAGCCACAGCTGCTCTCCCATGCACTCTGAAATCAACAAAATAGAGCTTCGTACATATCATGAGAAATGAAGCCTCTGACCTGCCAGTCCCAGCCTCCTCTGCAAAGCAGTGATTCATCACTCCAAATCACGGAGCCTAAAGGAAGGAAGGAAGCCCATGTTCCAGCCACCTCATAAAGGGAATTGGTGGATCTTTCTTTATCGTAACACTGAATTTGTTTAGGTTGCTCAGGTTACGGGTAAAGTCTTTGACTCTTCTACATGGAGGTAACAGTAGCACATAAGCAGGGTGGTCATGTTAGGCTTGTTCCCAAGTATGGTTATTATTCCATCTAATTACAAACACCCATCCTAAAGTGAGGAAAATGACTAGACAAGCTTATTCTTAGTTCTAACACTTGGGGAAAGGGAAGGGGAAAATCCCCAGAACAATGGGCTAAGTGTGAATGACTACAGTAGAGGAAAAGAAACAGGAGTGGCTCCATACATGCTCTGTTGCCAAAAGAAAGTTACTCTGTATGCAGAGAACACACTTCAGAATAAACTGTTATTAAGCAAAGTAGAATACTGGCCCCCGTTTCTATGGAAAGTCTTTCCAACAAAGGGCCAGCCTGACGCCTACACCCCATTTAAATCTTCCCTGGGTGAAGATAGTCAGATCTTCTGGGGAAGCCCCAATGCTCACTCTCTTCTTTTCTTAGGCAGGACACAATTCATTTTATGGTTCTAATCTTCCAATAAGCTGGGCAGTCCGTTCTAGCTCTTTCCAAATGCTCCTTCCACCACTCAGCTAGCCAAAAAACACTTTCTCCCAAGCACCCTGGATTAATGCCTAGATGTCGGCGAGGGCTCAATACTGCAAGGTGCTGTGCACTCTCAACTCCAGCTGGGGCAATGTGGACGGTGCTTCAGTATCTTGCAGGAGGAGCTCAGCCCTTTGGGGAATCGGGCCCTTCATTCCCCAAGAAGAGATGGGCAGAATATATATTTGGGCTGCCTCTGAGACGTCACCAAGGTTCCCCATACAAATTCCACAACACCCATCTGCAGTGCAGGAATTGCCACATGGGGTCAGACTAATGCCCCAACTTATTGGATAGCCTGTCTCCGACAATGGCCCAGGCCCCTCCTGCAGTGGTCAGTATCTGTCCTTCTCTCCACCCCAGTCTCTCTCTCACACACACATTCCTGGTTTTAAGCATTAAACTAATGCACTAATTGCTGAGACATTGAAAATGAGGAGAACGGGACGGCTCGGGAGATTGGATGGGGGCTAGAAAGGCTTTTACTACCAGGTTGCCAATTCCAGTGCAGCAAGATAGTGATTCTGGCTGGGGGAATCCTCCCTAAAGACTCCTTCCTCCCTTCCAAAAGGTGATGAGGGAAGCTGTATTAGGGTATGTCTACACAGCACAGAAAAACCCTTGGTGGGCCCATCCCAGCCAACTCGGACTCTGGGGCCCTCCCATCCTGCAGGGTTCTAGAACCCAGGCTCCTGGCCAAGCTTGGAAGCCTACACAGCAATGAAACAGTCCCACAGCCCGAGCCGGTTAGCATGGGTCAACTGTGGGTTTTTCTTTGCTGGGTCTACATACAATGAAAGAACCACATTCCTTCAGCAGTCTAGTGAAACCCAGCACGCCTCCAGCCTTTCTTTTAACTGGCTCCTCCATCGACAACCTGAGGCCACTGACCATGGCCAGAATTTTCAAAAGAGGGCAGCGCCCACCATGAGGACCCAAGCAAATAGACCAGCCTTCCATCCAGTGCCAGACCAGCTCTGTGTGTCTGTGTCTCTAGACACGCACATGTGCATTCATCCCATTCACCACTAGTCGAAGGATCATTCTGAGATCCTCCTGACCCACAGGCAGCCACAAGAGAAGTACCCCTACTCTGAGCTTAGCTGTGCTGAGCCTGTCCCAGCCAGGAGTTACTCTTTCCATATCTCACAGGAGTCTGTCCAAACCCAGCTGTGAGAATCTTCTACCAGACAAAATCCCCTCTGGCTTCCAGTTTCTTTGAAAGGAAGCTTGTCCCTCAACCTATCAACATTCTCAGGGCTGCCGCAGGCACTTTAAACAACTACGTGACCTGGTCGGTCCAGCAGGAGGAAATAACCTGATGGTTAGAAACCCCCCTATTAATTTAACTATTACTATTAATAAATGTTAAATATCTGGGCTGAGATCTGGACAAGGCCCAGAGGAAGCTAGTAGCCAAGTTCCAGGTCCTTGTGGTTCAGGAGAATTTCCTGTCTTGTCAGCGCACATTTCCTCCACCTGGAGAAGGGATGGAGTCCAAAGCAAACAACATTCCTTTTACTCACTCACCAAGGCATCAGCCGAAGGAAAGGGAGGCAGAGTAGCGTTAACATTGACAGATGGTGGCTTGGAACTTCCGCTGCTTAGAAGACCTGAGCCAGATCAGATATGGAGCCTTAAGGGCATTGATGGTAACTCCAGTAGGGATGGGCAGCAGCGTGTTACCCGAATTAATTTTGGCGGCTGCTTTCCCCAGGAAGCTGCGCCCAGTGGGGCAAGGATAAGTTTTGCACCTCCTAGAGACTGCCAACTGTATGAAGAAAGGAAGCTGACCATTCCCCTCCTTGCCTTTCTTTACAACTGCCCACCAGACTGCTGTGTTAGGGCCATTGCATTTGGAACACAGAAGCCTGGAAAAGGTTGCCTTTTACTGCAGGATCTTGCAAAACTGGCCATGCTGAACTGCAGGCCCGAGAGGGAAAGAGTCATGTGGTCGCTTCTTCCTCTTGCTATTCCCATTGTTCATACAGAGCGATAAATACCCAGTGACTTGCCCCAGATCACACAGGAAGTCTGTGGTGGAGTAGGGAATTGAATGTTGGTCTCCCCTAGTCCTGAGCTAGTGCCCTAATCACTGAACTATTCTTCCTCTCTTCACTTAGGGCTTTTCTGCAAACAAAAGGTGTACCACTCTAAATCTATGCCAGTATAAAGCAGTACAACCTCCCCTAGTATGGATGCAATTATATTGGTGTAAGGGTGCTTTATGCCAGTATGGGAAGGCAAATAAGCTAAGCAGCGTAAGACACCTTTGCACTGGTATAACTGTGCCCACACTAGCTGGGATGGACCAGTATAACTAGTTAGGTTAAAAGAAAATATCACACCCCTAACCAACATAGATACCCAAACAAAATACTGTGTACAGAGCAGGCTTTAAAGTTAACCATGGTTTTGTCCATTATATACGTATGAATCACTTCACCCAATACTGAAATGCAGCCGCAAAACATGGTACCTGCTTAAACGTCACCTGCAAAGGGATTTCTGCTTGTTTTTCACATTGGAAATATAGGTCCTGTCTAGGCTGAAAGATTCTATGATTGCTGAAAAACTAGCAAAATGGTGACCTCACAAGAGGCAAGAGAGTAACAACTGATCTGTAAAAAGGGAAAGGGAAGGCGAATCAGACTGTTAAAAACATTTTGTTTCTTAACCCCTACTTGACCTCAATGACTAATTAACAATCTGGAGAAAGGAAGACTTTGTTAAAGAACACGAACACATGCACACGCGCACACGCACACACACACACACACACACACACCCCTACCTTGCAAACTAGTGACTCACAATAAAACATCCCTGAGCTCCCAAATGTTCTCCAGAAAAGATAGGGAAGAGCAGACCTGATGTTCCTGATATTTCTAAGGAAAAATAAGAAAGGGAAAAAATTAAAAAAAATAAATCCTTTCAAGTCCCATTACTAGATCATAAAGGTTGCTATAAATACTACTGCAGGTTCCCATTAGCAGAGTACAACACCCACACACACAGGAAGAGAAAAAGAATCCTGTACACAACTGAATCTCCAAGAGAGGGCGAGATCATGGAGGCAGAATGTTATTACCAAACTCAGAACTTGGCTGGGACATTAAGGATAAAGGTGGCCTGCAAAAGATTTTCTATTAACTGGGGATTGTGACTTTTTTTTGCATCGTGATGGACAAAGGCAGCCTCAGAGGTGTCTCCTTTCCCCTCCCGCAAGGAAACGTTCTCTGCTTGATTTGTACCTTAGAAAGATCAAGAATGTCAAGCCTTGGTTTGGAAGTTCTGGTAAATATCTCAGATCACATTTCCCATGTGCTGCAGAGTTAGATGATATTGTAGTAAAAATGCCTGAGACCATCTGACCTGTGTCTACACTAGAGCTACCACTGGTGGAGCTGTACCTGTTGGTAACTGACAAATCCTAGTGCTGGCCAGGCCCCTGGATTCATCTGTAGCCTTGAGGGGCAGGAAATGCCTGACCAAGGCCTGCAATTCTTTGCAAAAGAGTTGGATTCCACTCTTAACACTGACCTGTTGAATCAATGTAAACCCCATATTCCCCCTGCTCCATACATCCCATATTGCCTGCAGTTAACATTCCACCACAGAAATGCAATAGGAAAGTGGGAGAGCTACTGGGTGGGGAGCCATAGCTTTGAAACTAGATACCCTTATGAGCAGTTTACCTGTGGTTCTTTTAGGTCCCAGGGGTCAGCTAATTGGCATAAGCTCTGAAAGTGACACCACTCAGTGGAGACGGGAAGGGATTTTGGGATAGGGAGTAGTTCAAAGACAAGTGGTGAGATCAAAGCCACTTGTGTGCCAGCTGCAGCAGTGGATGCTGAGAATTAGGAGGTGGCACCTTTAGTTTTTCAACCACACAAAAGGAGGAAATTACTCACTTTTCCCTGTTCGCTTTTGATGTAGGCAACATCTCTTTCTTGGCAAAGCCAAAAAAACCCAGAAAACTGCTTCAGAGAGTTTAAAATTATCAGCATGCCATGCAATGAAGAATAAAGATGGAACAGGCTGGCTGGGGTTAAATAAAAACCAACCTGAACCTTTGCTTAGAAATTCAAACCCAACACAACCCCACACCTTATGGTTCTGAGGTTCAAAGCTGATTCACTTTCTCCTCCCTCTGCTTTTGTTGGCATTAGCTAGAATTGAAGTTGGCTCAACAGAAATTCTGTCACTGGGGTTTTGGCCCAGCCAAAACCAGGATCTACTGGAAATCTTATGAATGGAGATGGGCCTGACCTACAGGGTTCACATCTGGAGAAAAAACACCATAAAGATGAAGGGTGTTTGGATCTGAGGTTTTAGTTCAGGCCTGGTTTTCCTTACAAGAAAGCCTGTACTCACAAAACTCCAAACCTAACTCCTTAATCAAAGACATTTGGAGTCAGAGAAGCAATCCAAACATTTGACTGATTTTCTCTAAATTAAACCCCAGAAACTTTCAAAGTTCATTTATCACTAACGGAGCAGCTCTGTATGAACGGCAGTGCTGACAGGCCTGCAACCAAGAACTAATCTCACTGGCTCACTTCAGGAATCAGTTCAATATTGCCCTCCTTGCACCACAACCCTCCCTGATGTAAACAGGTGCAACTCCATCCAAGCCAATGGAGTTTCAGCCACTTACATCAGGGCTGAATTCATAGGTGTTGGAACTAGGAATGCTGGGGGTGGTGCTGCACCCCCTGGCTTGAAGGGATTTCCATTATATACACAGTTTACAGTTTGGTTCAATGGCTCACAGCACCCCCACTATAAAAATTGTTCCAGCCCCCTAGCTGAATTTGGCCGTTGTCCTTTAAACCTCCCATGAATATTCTCAAGCTAACCTCATTGGCTTTGCCTCTTCTCCCCTGCCCACTTTCTCTATCCATCCAGCAGTGGCCTCCTATCACCACAGTGTCTAAGTTCCATACAATAATTACAGCTAGCACGGAGAATGCCCAAAACATCTCTACTCTTATAAACTTTCTTGTTCCTGCTGTGCAAGTTTGGGTCTCTAATCTGACCTTCCCCCAGCCCCAACAGAACTAAGTGCTAATTTTTGTATTAGCTGGGGCACAGCTTACTTCACTGATTTGGCTATGAAGCCTCATTGTAAAAAGAAAATCTTTACAAGAGCTGGTGAGAGCCAACAGGGTTGCACAAATTTTTCTCCTCTATATTTTTTTGTATCTATTAAAATGTTCTGGCTGCAAATTCACTTTCTGTGTTTGTAATTTATTATAGTTTTACCTCCCTTGAAGTCTTGGCCTTTGGCTAGAATCAAATGCAGTGTCAGTTTAATATCCAGCATGTCTTCCTGCTGTCATATACTGGCTAGTGTGTATACAAGTCACTGCCTTTTGCTGAACAGATTGAGAGTTGCTCAGGTATGTGTCATAGGGTATGTCTACACTACGAAATTAGATCGAATTTATAGAAGTCGGTTTTGTAGAAAGCGTTTTTATATAGTCGATTGTGTGTGTCCCCACACAAATGCTCTAAGTGCATGTAGTCGGCGGAGTATGTCCACAGTACCGAGGCAACCGTCGACTTCCGGAGCGTTGCACTGTGGGTAGTTATCCCACAGTTCCCGCAGTCTCCACTACCCATTTGAATTCTGGGTAGAAATCCCAGTGCCTGATGGGGCTAAAACATTGTCGCGGGTGGTTCTGGGTACATATCATCAGGCCCCCCCTTCCCTCCCTCCTTCCATGAAAGCAAGGGCAGACAATTGTTCCGTGCCTTTTTTCTGTGCAGACGTCATATCACGGCAAGCATGGAGCTCGCTCAGATCACTTTGGCAATTAGGAGCACATTAAACACCACACACATTATCCAGCAATATATACAGCACCAGAACCTGGCAAAGCGAAACTGGGTGAGTAGGTGACGTCAGCGCAGTGACGAGAGTGATGAGGACATGAACACAGACTTCTCTCAAAGCACGGACCCTGGCAATGTGGGCATCATGGTGCTAATGGGGCAGGTTCATGCGGTGGAACGCCGATTCTGGGCTCGGGAAACAAGCACAGACTGGTGGGATCGCATAGTGTTGTGGGTCTGGGACGATTCCCAGTGGCTGCGAAACTTTCACATGCGTAAGGGCACTTTCATGGAACTTTGTGACTTGCTTTCCCCTGTCCTGCTTCCTCTCATCACGCTGCCGCCACCTTTCAGCTTCAGCCCTCTCTTCAGCCCGCCACTTACTCTCTTCAGCCCGCCACCTCTCCTCCCGGTCATTCTGTGCTTTTCTGACATTATCTGCCTCCACGCATTCGTCTGTGCTCTGTCAGTGTGGGAGGACAGCATGAGCTCAGAGAACATTTCATCGTGAGTGTGTTTTTTTCACCTTCTGATCTTTGCTAGCCTCTGGGAAGGAGAAGATCCTGTGATCCTTGAAACACATGCAGCTGATGGAGAAAAAAAAGGGACAGTGGTATTTAAAAAGACACATTTTATAGAAGAATGGGTACACTCTTTCACGGTAAACCTTGCCGTTAACATTACATACATAGCACATGTGCTTTCATTCCAAGGTCGCATTTTGCCTCCCCCCGGCGCGTGGCTAGCACCTCCACCCTCCCCGTGGCTAACAGCAGGGAACATTTCTGTTCAGCCACAGGCAAACAGCCCAGCAGGAACGGGCACCTCTGAATGTCCCCTGAAGAAAAGCACCCTATTTCAACCAGGTGACCATGAATGATATACTCTCCTGAGGATAACACAGAGAGATAAAGAACGGATGTTGTTTGAACGCCAGCAAACATACACTGCAATGCTTTGTTCTACAATGATTCCCGAGTACATACTACTCGCCTGGAGTGGTAAAGTGTCCTACCCTGGTGGATGGAATAAGACTGCCCTCCCCAGAAACCTTTTGCAAAGGCTTTGGGAGTACATCCAGGAGAGCCGCGAATGCCAGGGCAAATTAATCATTAAACATGCTTGCTTTTAAAACATGTATAGTATTTTAAAAGGTACACTCACCAGAGGTCCCTTCTCCACCTGGCGGGTCCGGGAGGCAGCCTTGGGTGGGTTCGGGGGGTACTGGCTCCAGGTCCAGGGTGAGAAACAGTTCCTGGCTGTCAGGAAAACCAGTTTCTCCGCTTGCTTGCTGTGAGCTATCTACAACCTCATCATCATCATCTTCCTCGTCCCCAAAACCTGCTTCCATGTTGCCTCCATCTCCATTGAAGGAGTCAAACAACACGGCTGGGGTAGTGGTGGCTGAACCCCCTAAAATGGCATGCAGCTCATCACAAAAGCGGCATGTTTGGGGCTCTGACCCGGAGCGGCCGTTCGCCTCTCTGGTTTTCTGGTAGGCTTCCCTCAGCTCCTTAAGTTTCATGCGGCACTGCTTCGGGTCCCTGTTATGGCCTCTGTCCTTCATGCCCTGGGAGATTTTGACAAATGTTTTGGCATTTCGAAAACTGGAACATAGTTCTGATAGCACGGATTCCTCTCCCCATACAGCGATCAGATCCCGTACCTCCCGTTCGGTCCGTGCTGGAGCTCTTTTGCGATTCTGGGACTCCATCATGGTCACCTCTGCTGATGAGCTCTGCATGGTCACCTGTAGCTTGCCACGCTGGCCAAACAGGAAATTGAAATTCAAAAGTTCGCGGGCCTTTTCCTGTCTACCTGGCGAGTGTATCTGAGTTGAGAGTGCTGTCCAGAGCGGTCACAATGGAGCACTCCGGGATAGCTCACGGAGGCCAATAGCATCTAATTGTGTCCACAGTACCCCAAATTCGACCCAGCAAGGCCAATTTCAGCGCTAATCCCCTTGTCGGGGGTAGAGTAAGGAAATCGATTTTAAGAGCCCTTTACGTCGAAAAAAGGGCTTCGTCGTCTGGACGGGTGCAGGGTTAAATCGATTTAACGCTGCTAAATTCAACCTCAACTCCTAGTGTAGACCAGGGCTTAGACACATCCAGTAGTTAATGAAAGCTCTCCTTCAATTCAAATACAAGAGATCTGAGCTACTGGAGTAGCAAGATCTGGGTTCTACCCCGCTGAAATTACCATGGCTTGCAGCATAGCGACAAAGGTGAAGTCTTAGATAGCTATGGATATGTTACACTATACTGGCAAAGGGATGATCTCAACCATTCAATAGGTCTTTCCCATCTCAACCTACTATGACCTTAACTTTTGAAAATGTTACCCCAAGGTCTGCAAGGTTAACCCTCCTACTCTTGCATAAATGCCTCTGGGATCTTTGTGGCACCTTAGAGACTAACAAATTTATTTGAGCATAAGCTTTCGTGAGCTACAGCTCACTTCATCGGATGCATTCAGTGGAAAATACAGTGGGGAGATTTATATACACAGAGAACATGAAACAATGGGTGTTACCATACACACTGTAACGACAGTGATCAGGTAAGGTGAGCTATTACCAGCAGGAGAGCAGGGGAAAAAAACCTTTTGTAGTGATAATCAAGGTGGGCCATTTCCAGCCTGGACCAGTCCACACAAGAGATCCACTTCCTGGACACTACCGTGCTAATAAGCGATGGTCACTTAAACACCACCCTATACTGGAAACCTACTGACCGCTATTCCTACCTACATACCTCCAGCTTTCATCCAGACCACACCACACGATCCATTGTCTAGAGCCAAGCTCTACGATACAACCGCATTCGCTCCAACTCCTCAGACAGAGACAAACACCTACAAGATCTCTATCAAGCGTTCTTACAACTACAATACCCACCTGCTGAAGTGAGGAAACAGATTGACAGAGCAGGAAGAGTACCCAGAAATTACCTACTACAGGACAGGCCCAACAAAGAAAATAACAGAACGCCACTAGCCGTCACCTTCAGCCCCCAACTGAAACCTCTCCAACGCATCATCAAGGATCTACAACCTATCCTGAAGGACGACCCATCACTCTCACAGATCTTGGGAGACAGACCAGTCCTTGCTTACAAACAGCCCCCCAACCTGAAGCAAATACTCACCAGCAACCACACACCACACAACAGAACCACTAACCCAGGAACGGCACCTTAGAGACTAACCAATTTATTTGAGCATAAGCTTTCGTGAGCTACAGCTCACTTCATCGGATGCATACAGTGGAAAGTGTAGAAGATCTTTTTATACACACAAAGCATGAAAAAATACCTTCCTTCCCCACTCTCCTGCTGGTAATAGCTTATCTAAAGTGATCACTCTCCTTACAATGTGTATGATAATCAAGTTGGGCCATTTCCAGCACAAATCCCGATGAAGTGAGCTGTAGCTCACGAAAGCTTATGCTCAAATAAATTGGTTAGTCTCTAAGATGCCACAAGTACTCCTTTTCTTTTTGCGAATACAGACTAACACGGCTGTTACTCTGTAACCCAGGAACCTATCCTTGCAACAAAGCCCGTGGCCAACTGTGTCCACATATCTATTCAGGGGACACCATCATAGGGCCTAATCACATCAGCCACACTATCAGAGGCTCGTTCACTTGCACATCTACCAATGGGATATATGCCATCATGTGCCAGCAATGCCCCTCTGCCATGTACATTGGCCAAACTGGACAGTCTCTACGTAAAAGAATAAATGGACACAAATCAGACGTCAAGAATTATAACATTCAAAAACCAGTCGGAGAACACTTCAATCTCTCTGGTCACTCCATTACAGACCTAAAAGTGGCAATTCTTCAACAAAAAAACTTCAAAAACATTAATTCCAATTCAGCAGTCCAGCGAGAGACTGCTGAATTGGAATTAATTTGCAAACTGGATACAATTAACTTAGGCTTGAATAAAGACTGGCAGTGGATGGGTCATTACACAAAGTAAAACTATTTCCCCATGTTTATTCCTCCCTGCCCTCCGCTGTTCCTCAGACATTCTTGTCAACTGCTGGTAATGGCCCACCGTGATTATCACTACAAACGGTGTCGTCATTTCCCCCCACACACACCCGCTTTCCTGCTGGTAATAGCTCACCTTACCTCATCACTCGCCTTATAGTGTGTATGGTATCACCCATTGTTTCATGACGTTCTTGTTAACTCCTGGAAATGTGCTGGAAATGGCCCACCTTGATTATCACTTCAAAAGGTTTTCTCTCCCCCCACCCCACTCTCCTGCTGGTAATAGCTCATCTTAAGTGATCACTCTCCTTACAATGTGTATGATAAACACCCATTTTTTCATGGTCTGTATGTATATAAATCTCCTCACTGTATTTTCCACTTTATGCATCCAATGAAGTGAGCTGTAGCGAAGGAATTCCTATGCTCAAATAAATTGGTTAGTCTCTAAGGTGCCACAAGTCCTCCTTTTCTTTTTGTGGATACAGACTAACACGGCTGCTACTCTGAAATCTGGGATCTTTATGGATTACAAGTAATCAAGACTTCAGTTTCACATCTTATCTTCAAGATAGCAGGAAGTGTCAGCCAGGCCACAGGTCTGTCAGCAACTGACAGATGCATCATTATCTTGCAAAGATGGTTTAAAGCTGTTCCAGATCATTACATTGATTCTCAGCGGCAAGGCTGAGCTGTTATAGCAGCTTTATAAAGTCATAATGATGGTAAAGAGTGCACAGAAAAAATATATAACATACTGCAGGCCAGTACAGAGAGACCTTTATATAAAGAACAGTCTTTTAGAAGTTTGTGGTCAATTTGTCTATTGATCCTCGGTTGAGCTGTGTACTATCCTAGATCAATGTCAATAGCTATAAATGTCCACTGGGGATTAAACCGAGACCCCCAAATGCACTTCACTGGGGACAGACTCAGATCCAGTGTTGCAAAAGCTATTTCTAATTAAGCCCCCTTGATACATTTCTAAGTACAAACGGCACAGAAACACCACGTTCAAGACTGCTGTAATCATATCAGTCCCAGTCATGTTTTGGACTCTTTTGTAGTAGTGCTGTAGCTAAGGCTTACTGAGGATGATCAGCCAATAGACTAAATGGATGGCAATTTATCTGCCTTGGAGGGACCAAGGGCTGAGTCGACCCTGCTAGGACTGGAGCAAAGAAGTTCTGTCTACTCCAAGCCTAAAGCTCAGACAGCGAAGCCATCCCCAACACATGCTGTACGTGCATCTACCTACCCTACCCATTACACTGTGAGGTGCTCAGATGCTGTCTTTGATGTATTTCTCCTCACAACACCCTTTTGAGGTAGGAAAATGCTATGATCCCCATTTTACAGATTGTGAGCTAAGGCACAGAGAACCGAAGCATCTTACCTAGGCTCATACGGGAAGTGCATGATGAAGCAGGAACTCAAACCCCCATCTCCCAAGTACTAGCCTAACGTCCTGATCACTAAACCATTCCTCCTCTCTAAGCATTACTCTGAGCATGACTCCAGCCCAATGCAGACATTGCAGTAATGTACCAGGAACAACACTGCACTGACAGTGTAGGACTACATTAAATTATTTTAATGCTTTGGGAGGGATAGCTCAGTGGTTTGAGCATTGGCCTGCTAAACCCAGGGTTGTGAATTCAATCCTTGAGGGGGCCATTTAGGGATCTGGGGCAAAAATTGGGGATTGATCCTGTTTTGAGCAAGGGGGTTGGACTAGATGACCTCCTGAGGTCCCTTTCAACCCTGATATTCTATGATTCTATGCGAAGAATTAAGTTAGCTGCTGAACATGGTTTGTTCCATGTACACTAACCACAAAGTTGTGGTCAGCATTCTGTCAGCTAACTCAGCTATTCACAGCCATGTTCAAACATGGTAACATTTCATAGTACAGACCAGCCTTTACAGATGCCATCCTAAGATTGAGCTGTTACAGCAAGGTCCTTTCTGGCCATCTCTAGAGGCTGCTGCAGCTGGAATTTAAAGTGCCCAGGACATCTATCAAACACCTTAGCATCCTGGCTAATATTCCTTCGCTCAGCAAAATAGGTTCCTGTGTCCATAGCTAAGACTGAACACTGTAACATGGTCAGATATGCTCCTGGGGCTGATTCTACAACTCTTACTCATGCTAAGCAGCTCTACGCAAGCAGTCTCATTAATTAGATTACCTGTCTGAGCATGTAGCACTCAAAGGAAAGATTGTAGGATCAAGCCCACAGAACCTATACGTACACTGTCTTGCACCCTGTGCCATCATTTAACCTTGTGCAAAGTGGGTGAAAAATATTCCTATTAGGGTAAGAGAATGGAGAAGTCTGGTTTGATGGTATTTTACAACCACTTTGCACAGGTGTAAATAACCACACAAAGCACATCTTGGAGAATCAGGCCCCTGATTCTGCCAGATGCAGCTGCATTCATAGAGCACAATGCAGTAGAGAATCAAAACCTCTAATGTGGCAGTGATGGGGAAGCCTGTACCACTGCAGCCTGTGCTGTTCCCATTCTAGAGATCAAAAAGAGGCAGGGCTGTCAAGCCACCACCTTTCACCAGTCATCATCCACTTAACACAACACACTGTAAAAGATGAATTAGATTTTGTTTCCTTTCAAACTGAATCATCCAGTTCAGTCACGATCGACATCAAACCATGGCTTCTGTTTCCAGCCAAATCTGAAGCATTTGGAAGACCAAAAAAATTAATTTAATCCCCTTTCAAGTTACACATCAAGATAGTTTTAATGGTTAATGCCATCTGGAGCCTATTTATTATTTTTAAACCTAAAGAAAATATCCACTTGCCTGGTCGCCCAGTGGATTGTTTCCATGAGTCCCACAACATACAGCGAGTAAGATACAAACACCTTGGTTAGAGCCCCAACATCTGCTTCAAATGAAATCTAGCAACTGGGTTTGAGTCTGTTCATGGGACATTCATGTAGGATGTAAACATATGAGACATAACGCCAGCTGGGGAATTATTATTAACTCCTGAAAATTCTCTCTCATTTTATTTTTATAAGATATTTGACGGAGAGTAACATTTCAACTGGGCGAGTGGAAACAAGATGTCAAACTTTTTATTTTCTTGGTAGTAAATATAAGTTTGAATTTTGTGAATTCAGGGCTGGTGAAAGGAGATGGCCTATTGGATAATAAAATCAGCGGATACGTCTGTATCTGTCATGCAGTTTTGCCACCACTTCTTTCAAATATGCCATTAGGATCTGGGGGCTGAAAGCCAGGCAGGAAAATTTTTCACCTGCTCTGAAGCTGAGATAGGAATCAAAGTTGTTACCAGAACAAAAAGGAAAACTTCTATATTAATTTGAAAACATCACATGGGGAAAGAATTCTCAGATGTATTAGTCCCATCAAGCTACATTATCTTCATCATAAAAAGAGTGTTTTCGATCAAATTTTAAGACATCATTTTATGTTATAATAGAGAACAGATTTTCATCACATAGTTTCCTCACTGAATTTATAAATTACTTTCAGTATGTCAGAAGCCTCCGGCTTTTGCTCCATGCATCTGCAAAAAAATTTTTAAAGCATCCCTGGCCTAATCTAACTCCACTGGCTTAAGGGAAGGTCCCTCTGAGAGATCAATAATAGGAAAGGCTCTTACTCAAGAACTGCCAGTATCACAGACAAGAAAACTATTTGGGTCAGTTTCAAATGCAGAGCGAAAACTAGGAAATTAAAATTAACCATCCCCAGGCCAGATTCTCACACACAAACCCATTAATTTTAAAAGCAGAGATCACTCAGGACCTCCTCATGGGAGGGGATGAGAACCCCTCCACTCCTACTGAAGTCAACGGGAGTCGAGGAGCTCAGCAGCTCACAGGATCATGCCCTTGATCTTTCAACCAGTCAAGCATCTTGAATGTGCATCTGTTTAACAAGGAGACCTGGAAATGATTGGATGTCTACTAGGGACCCCCGAATCCTGTGAGATGCTTTTGATGGGTTCCCTCAAAGCCCACTGAAAGATCTCAGCAGTTTGCAGGATCAGGCCCTTAAAGATTAGCAAGAGGTCCCCAGTGTCTCACCAACACTGACTAGTTATGCAGATGTTCCAGTTGTTAACTAGCTCCCACTCCAAACCCCAACACACATTAGTCTAATAGTAGAGGATTCCCCACTTGTTTCTATTATGAGCTGCTGCTTCCTTGTCAAGCCACACATCTTTAGCAAAGGGGAAGCAAATCAGTTCTCAAGGTAATAATGTTCTTCTGGCACAACTGTTTCCATTGCAAAGTTTTGTTCTATGCATAGCAGTCACATCAGAAGAAGAATGGCCAGTAAAACTCTTACCTCCTGTCTGGTCAATGCGATCATGGGATCTGGGCTTCTGCTTGTGCTTTCACTGCTTCCAGTCTACCCTTTGTGGCTTATCTCAGGAGAAGGCATGCTCTGTTTTATCCAATTGGGCAGGAAAAATGCAAAAGAATCTTAAAGATACTGGAACCACTGTATCGAACTACAACAAAGAATAAATCACTGACATTTTTAAAGTGTTTGCAGAATGTCATAATGTAATAACAATCAGTGAGCAGTAATTTGGTGGGCTGTGTAAATTGACTTTGATGGGTTTCAGTCCAGTTCCCAGTGGAAAAGTGTCCAGGTTACAAAAACTATCATCAAAACCAGTGGTCTCCAACCTTTTTAAGCACAAGATCACTTTTTGAATATAAGTGCAACCCAGGATCTACCACAAAGAAAATGTAAAAACAACAGTAATCACATAAACCTAAATACCCTGGCCTCGCCCCACCCCTTCTCTGAGACCCCACCGCACTCACTCCATCCCCCCCTCCCACTGTTGCTTGCTCTCCCCTACCCTCACTCACTTTCACCAGGCTTGACAGGGGGTTATGGTGCTGCGGGCTCTGGGCTGGGGCCGAGGGGTTTGGAGTATGGGAGGGGCTCCAGGCTGAGCCTGGGGCAGGGAGTTGGGGTCCAGGAGGTGGTTCAGTGTGTGGACTCTGGGAGGGAGTTTGAGTGTAGGAGTGGGTGTGGGGTGCTTGTTCCAGGAGGGGGCTCAGGGCTTGAGCAGTGGGTTGGGGTGCAGGCTCCGGGCTGAGCCTGGGGCAGGGGGGTGGAGTGCAGGAGGGGGTTCGGGGTGCAGGCTCTGGGAGAGAGTTTGGGTGCAGGAGGGGGCTCCGGGCTGGGGGCAGGAGATTGGGGGGCAGAAGGGGGTGCGGGGCGCTGGCTCCGGGAGGGGGCTTAGGGCTCTGGCAGTCGGTAGGGGTGCAGGCTCTGGGAGGGGGTTGGGGCCAGGATGCATGATGGGGTTGAGGTGCGGGAGAGGGCTCAGGGCTGGGGCGCGGTCTCCAGCTGGGTGCCGCTTACCTCAGGTAGCGATGCAGCAGAGCTAAGGCAGGCTCCTTGCCTGCCCTGGCCCCACACTGCTCCCGGAAATGGCCAGCATGTTCGGCAGCAGCTCCTGGGGAGGAAGGGGCAGGAGGTCTCCGCGTGCTGCCCTGTCCGCAGGCACTGCCCCCACAACTCCTTGACTTGCAGTCTCAGCAGAGACACCAATTTAAGCAGGCCTTGACGAGGTAGTGTGGTTCAGCAGATAACACCAGGAATCAGAACATCTGTTCCCAGTTCTGCCCCTGACTCACTGATTGATGATTTTTTTTATGCTGGGCAAATTACTTTACCTCTCTGTGCTAGGGTTCTCCATCTGTAAAATGAGCACTGTAAAGACCTTGGAGATTTATGGATGAAAAGCACTATAGAATCATAGAATATCAGGGTTGGAAGGGACCTCAGGAGGTCATCTAGTCCAACCCCCTGCTCAAAGCAGGACCAATCCCCAATCAAATCATCCCAGCCAGGGCTTTGTCAAGCCTGACCTTAAAAACTTCCAAGGAAGGAGATTCTACCACCTCCCTAGGTAACGCATTCCAGTGTTTCACCACCCTCCTAGTGAAAAAGTTTTTTCTAATATCCAACCTAAACCTCCCCCACTGCAACTTGAGACCATTACTCATTGTCCTGTCCTCTTCTACCACTGAGAATAGTCTAGAACCATCCTCTCTGGAACCACCTCTCAGGTAGTTGAAAGCAGCTATCAAATCCCCCCTCATTCTTCTCTTCTGCAGACTAAACAATCCCAGTTCCCTCAGCCTCTCCTCATAGGTCATGTGTTCCAGTCCCCTAATCATTTTTGTTGCCCTTCGCTGGACTCTCTCCAATTTATCCACGTCCTTCTAGTGCGGGGCCCAAAACTGGACACAGTACTCCAGATGAGGCCTCACCAATGTCGAATAGAGGGGAACGATCACATCCCTCGATCTGCTGGCAATGCCCCTACTTATACATCCCAAAATGCCATTGGCCTTCTTGGCAACAAGGGCACACTGTTGACTCATATCCAGCTTCTCGTCCACTGTAACCCCTAGGTCCTTTTCCGCAGAACTGCTGCCTAGCCATTCGGTCCCTAGTCTGTAGCTGTGCATTGGGTTCTTCCGTCCTAAGTGCAGGACCCTGCACTTATCCTTATTGAACTGCATCAGGTTTCTTTTGGCCCAATCCTCCAATTTGTCTAGGTCCCTCTGTATCCTATCCCTGCCCTCCAGCGTATCTACCACTCCTCCCAGTTTAGTATCATCTGCAATTTGCTGAGAGTGCAATCCACACCTTCCTCCAGATCATTTATGAAGATATTGAACAAAACCGGCCCCAGGACCGACCCCTGGGGCACTCCACTTGACACCGGTTGCCAACTAGACATGGAGCCATTGATCACTACCCGTTGAGGCCGACAATCTAGCCAACTTTCTACCCACCTTATAGTGCATTCATCCAGCCCATACTTCTTTAACTTGCTGAAAAGAATACTGTGGGAGACCGTGTCAAAAGCTTTGCTAAAGTCAAGAAACAATACATCCACTGCTTTCCCTTCATCCACTAGATTATAACTTCCTTTTTACTTCCAGGGATGGTGGTTTCTCCAGCTGAGATACATCAAGGAGAACTTGGCGGGGGGGGGAGGGGAGCTTACCTTTTGCTCTCCATGCTGTATCTGTTCTGTTGCCAGAAGCTGGGAGTGGACAACAGGGGATGGACCACTCAATGATTGCCTGTTCTGGTCATTCCCTCTGAAGCACGTGGCATTGGCCACTGTCAGAAGATAGGACACTGGGCTAGATGGATCTTTGGCCTAACCCAGTATGGCCATTCCTATGCTCTTAGAGGACATCAGGCCCCATGGCTATCAAGACAGCACCATTCTTAAGCACTAAATTTACACCATTAAATGAAAAAAAATTACTAAATAGGAAGCCATATTCTTGACAGCACCAGTCTTGCAAACAATCATGATTTTATCATCTTGCACTATATGCAGCTTTTATTAAAGCCCCAATTCCTGGAGTCTTGTGAATATATGAGACTCTCTGCTTTCATTTAAAAACAACAACAGTTTCTGGCCCTCATGGTTGAAGAGAAAAGCTGGAAAACGTGATCTGCATGCACCATAAAAACTCAAAAAGCAGAAGGCAAATGAGAAGAACGCAGAATGTATTTTTAAATTTATTTTTTAAGACAATATAATAATTTTTAGAGGGCTGACTCATTATTTTTGAAAACTTGGGGATGGCAATACTGCAGTCTGATGTTATAGGGCCAGGCCTTGCCTAACTCGGAGCTTATGGAATTTCTTTAGCCCACTGCAAAATCCTGCTAAATCAAGTGGGGCTGGAAATTAATAAAGTTTTAACTTGCAAGGGAAACCAGACTGGACAGTTACTTTCTGTCCTTAGTAGGTTTCATACACCACCACCATGCTGTTGTCTAGATTGCCAATGCTCCAGAGAAACGGTTAAGTAAATGTTTAAACACATCGCTTTTCAACACCTTTTAAAAAATTCACTCACAAAAACGTTTCCCGAGGTTTGTTTACATTAGGTTATGAAGACACCCAACCTCATTTGTTTGTTACACAAGCTTGTGCTGCCCCCTCTTGTTCTGGCAGGAGCAGAGCTGGCAACAAACCCTCAGCCGGGATTATTGATGTCCATGTAGTTCTGTTTTATTCGGAATGGGAGGTCTGGCAACACTTACCCTCTGGAAACAGAACTGGCACGTCTTCCTCTCTCCTGCTACCATCAGTCTGATACAGTATTACACAGAAAGGGGGTTCAGAGGTTTGATCTATTACAGCTAATGCTGCGCACCTGTCTGTCCATTATAGATAAGGAGTTTACAAAGCATACAGAGAGATGAGAGGCCTCATATGGTTCTGGTGTAAGCAGGCTTATCTCCCATTGACTCCAATGCATCTAGTTTCATCTGGGCTGAATTGGGTCCCACATCACAAAACAACCCACATTGCTGGCACCAAATAGCCCCCTTGTTAGCAATCTCAGTGATGAGCCTAAGCAGTGAACTCCCCCCATCGCTCCTAGAGAGGGCCCCTCCAGAGCAGAGCCCTGGGGGACAGTGTGGACAAAGCTGACATTCATGTTGCTCGTACTCGCAAAAAGAAAAGGAGTACTTGTGGCACCTTAGAGACTAACCAATTTATTTGAGCATAAGCTTTCGTGAGCTACAGCTCACTTCATCGGATGCATACTGTGGAAAGTGTAGAAGATCTTTTTATACACACAAAGCATGAAAAAATACCTCCCCCCACCCCACTCTCCTGCTGGTAATAGCTTATCTAAAGTGATCACTCTCCTTACAATGTGTATGATAATCAAATTGGGCCATTTCCAACACAAATCCAGGTTTTCTCTCTCCCTCCCCCCACCCCCACACAAACCCACTCTACTGTTGGTAATAGCTTATCTAAAGTGACCACTCTCCTTACAATGTGTATGATAATCAAGGTGGGCCACTTCCAGCACAAATCCAGGGTTTAACAAGAACGTCTGGGGGGGGGGGGGGAGGGTAGGAAAAAACAAGGGGAAAAAGGGGAAATAGGTTACCTTGCATAATGACTTAGCCACTCCCAGTCTCTATTCAAGCCTAAGTTAATTGTATCCAATTTGCAAATGAATTCCAATTCAGCAGTCTCTCGCTGGAGTCTGGATTTGAAGTTTTTTTCTTGTAATATCGCAACTTTCATGTCTGTAATCGCATGACCAGAGAGATTGAAGTGTGTTCTCCGACTGGTTTATGAATGTTATAATTCTTGACATCTAATTTGTGTCCATTTATTCTTTTACGTAGAGACTGTCCAGTTTGACCAATGTACATGGCAGAGGGGCATTGCTGGCACATGATGGCATATATCACATTGGTGGATGTGCAGGTGAACGAGCCTCTGATAGTGTGGCTGATGTAATTAGGCCCTGTGATGGTGTCCCCTGAATAGATATGTGGACACAGTTGGCAACGGGCTTTGTTGCAAGGATAGGTTCCTGGGTTAGTGGTTCTGTTGTGTGGTCTGTGGTTGCTGGTGAGTATTTGCTTCAGGTTGGGGGGCTGTCTGTAGGCAAGGACTGGCCTGTCTCCCAAGATTTGTGAGAGTGTTGGGTCATCCTTCAGGATAGGTTGTAAATCCTTAATAATGTGTTGGAGGGGTTTTAGTTGGGGGCTGAAGGGGACGGCTAGTGGCGTTCTGTTATTTTCTTTGTTAGGCCTGTCCTGCAGTAGGTGACTTCTGGGAACTCTTCTGGCTCTGTCAATCTGTTTCTTCACTTCCGCAGGTGGGTATTGTAGTTGTAAGAATGCTTGATAGAGATCTTGTAGGTGTTTGTCTCTGTCTGAGGGGTTGGAGCAAATGCGGTTGTATCGCAGAGCTTGGCTGTAGACGATGGATCGTGTGGTGTGGTCAGGATGAAAGCTGGAGGCATGTAGGTAGGAATAGCGGTCAGTAGGTTTCCGGTATAGGGTGGTGTTTATGTGACCATCATTTATTAGCACTGTAGTGTCCAGGAAGTGGATCTCTTGTGTGGACTGGACCAGGCTGAGGTTAATGGTGGGATGGAAATTGCTGAAATCATGGTGGAATTCCTCAAGGGCTTCTTTTCCATGGGTCCAGATGATGACGATGTCATCAATATAGCGCAAGTAGAGTAGGGGCGTTAGGGGACGAGAGCTGAGGAAGCGTTGTTCTAAGTCAGCCATAAAAATGTTGGCATACTGTGGGGCCATGCGGGTACCCATAGCAGTGCCGCTGATTTGAAGGTATACATTGTCCCCAAATGTAAAATAGTTATGGGTAAGGACAAAGTCATAAAGTTCAGCCACCAGGTTAGCCGTGACATTATCAGGGATAGTGTTCTTGACGGCTTGTAGTCCATCTTTGTGTGGAATGTTGGTGTAGGGGGCTTCTACATCCATAGTGGCCAGGATGGTGTTATCAGGAAGATCACCGATGGATTGTAGTTTCCTCAGGAAGTCAGTGGTGTCTCGAAGATAGCTGGGAGTGCTGGTAGCGTAGGGCCTGAGGAGGGAGTCTACATAGCCAGACAATCCTGCTGTCAGGGTGCCAATGCCTGAGATGATGGGGCGCCCAGGATTTCCAGGTTTATGGATCTTGGGTAGTAGATAGAATATCCCAGGTCGGGGTTCCAGGGGTGTGTCTGTGAGGATTTGATCTTGTGCTTTTTCAGGGAGTTTCTTGAGCAAATGCTGTAGTTTCTTTTGGTAACTCTCAGTGGGATCAGAGGGTAATGGCTTGTAGAAAGTGGTGTTGGAGAGCTGCCGAGCAGCCTCTTGTTCATATTCCGACCTATTCATGATGACAACAGCACCTCCTTTGTCAGCCTTTTTGATTATGATGTCAGAGTTGTTTCTGAGGCTGTGGATGGCATTGCATTCCGCACGGCTGAGGTTATGGGGCAAGTGATGCTGCTTTTCCACAATTTCAGCCCGTGCACGTCAGCGGAAGCACTCTATGTAGAAGTCCAATCTGCTGTCTCGACCTTCAGGAGGAGTCCACCTAGAATCCTTCTTTTTGTAGTGTTGGTAGGGAGGTCTCTGTGGATTAGTATGTTGTTCAGAGGTATGTTGGAAATATTCCTTGAGTCGGAGACGTCGAAAATAGGATTCTAGGTCACCACAGAACTGTATCATGTTCGTGGGGGTGGAGGGGCAGAAGGAGAGGCCCTGAGATAGGACAGCTGCTTCTGCTGGGCTAAGAGTATAGTTGGATAGGTTAACAATATTGCTGGGTGGGTTGACGGAACCATTGCTGTGGCCCCTTGTGGCATGTAGTAGTTTAGAAAGTTTAGTGTCCTTTTTCTTTTGTAGAGAAGCAAAGTGTGTGTTGTAAATGGCTTGTCTAGTTTTAATAAAGTCCAGCCACGAAGAAGTTTGTGTGGAAGGTTGGTTTTTTATGAGAGTATCCATTTTTGAGAGCTCATTCTTTATCTTTCCCTGTTTGCTGTAGAGGATGTTGATCAGGTGGTTCCGCAGTTTCTTTGCGAGCATTTGGCACAAACTGTCAGCATAGTCTGTGCGGTATGTAGATTGTAATGGATTTTTTACCTTCAGTCCTTTTGGTACGATGTCCATCTGTTTGCATTTGGAAAGGAAGATGATGTCTGTCTGTATCTGTACAAGTTTTTTCATGCAGTTGATAGACTTCCACTCCATACGGATAAATGCAGTGCCTTGCATAATGACAGGTTTCAGAGTAACAGCCGTGTTAGTCTGTATTCGCAAAAAGAAAAGGAGTACTTGTGGCACCTTAGAGACTAACCAATTTATTTGAGCATAAGCTTTCGTGAGCTACAGCTCACTTCATCGGATTTGTGCTGGAAATGGCCCAACTTGATTATCATACACATTGTAAGGAGAGTGATCACTTTAGAGAAGCTATTACCAGCAGGAGAGTGGGGTGAGGGGAGGTATTTTTTCATGCTTTGTGTGTTTAAAAAGATCTTCTACACTTTCCACAGTATGCATCCGATGAAGTGAGCTATAGCTCACGAAAGCTTGTGCTCAAATAACTTGGTTAGTCTCTAAGGTGCCACAAGTACTCCTTTTCTTTTTGCGCATACAGACTAACACGGCTGTTACTGTGAAACCGTTGCTCATACTGTGTCTGTTTTGTGTATAAAGATGGGACTTGAGTCTCCAGGGCTGCCAGTCTGGCTCCTTCATCAGCACAGCAGTTCACGACGCCCAGAGGTACACAATGGCACACTGAAATTTTTTAAATATACCTATGTTTTTTATGTACAGACACACACAACTACACAGGCAGAACGAAAACCATTAAAAAAACTCACACACCTTGGCGACATGTAGACAAAAGAGACCAAACACTGAACCTTCAGCCCCAAAAACACAGGCCTCCATTAAAAAAGAATTCCTTTAACTGTGAGCATGTTGTATGTATTTAGACAGCTAGTAGAGGGAGACAGGACTACTTATACTGCAAGATCTTCATGGGAAGGACAGTCCTTTTGTTCTGTATTTGTACAGCAACTAGCACAAGGAGATCCTGGTCTATGACTAGGGCTGTTGGGTGCTACCACAAAACAAAACAACAACAAGAATACAACCACCCAAAATCCTCTGGGAATTTTGTCACTAAAGCTATCTCAGTGCTGCTATTGCCTGTCCCTGGGACCATAACGGCTGGCTGTCTCATTTCCCCCAGGAAGTCAATGTGGTGAAGTGAAGACATTTGCTAGCAAGGACCTGACCTGTGGAGGTACAAACTGGAGAAGAGGCAGAGACCATGCTGTCACTGATCCAGCACTGGTAAGAGGTGATGAACTGAGGGTCTTGGAGACTGAATTCCTTTGGCAGCCATGGAACACAGACAGAAGAAACTGGAGTGCACACACACACACACACACGCAATCCCACCAACGTACCTGACCTTTGACTTAGTGGGACCCACCCCTAGAGAATTCAGCCTCTGTTGACCATTCAGCATTTGGCCTTTCTGCTGAGCATGCCTACCGGGAGTGGGTTAATTTGTGTCTAGGATGACGGTGATTTTTTAAGGCAGATGCTAGCCCCAGTAGGGACTGGTCTGGGGCCCAGAAACTCACTCCAAACAGACAGCTAAGTTCCCTCTAAGCTGTGCAGATGTGCAGGCAGGGATAGGTGCCTCTCCCCTGGCCCCAGCCCCAAGATGCTGCGGCAAGAGAGGGCTGGGAGGAGTCCTCTCTCCCCACCGCAGTCCCGGGACAGCCTGCACCCCAAACCCCTCATCCCTGGCCCCACCCAAGAGCCTGAACCACCAGCCAGACCCCTCACCCCCTGCACCCCAACCGTCTGCCCCAGCCCTGAGCCCCCTCCCATACTTCAAACCCCTTGGTCCCACCACACATCACCTCCATATTGGTCCGCATAACAACATTCATTCCGCACATGGATGTAAAAAATTAGAGGGAACGTTGCCAAACAGGCCTCTAAAAAACCTTCAAACTTGGCCAATTTCAGTCACTCCCACAGTACTGGAGTATTGCCAGCTTTTGCAAGAAAAGCTTGTAACTATGACCCGAGCAAACTCTAAAGGCACAAAAAAACAGAAGGGAAAAAAATCACCTGTGAAAGTATCATTAGCTTGCAAGCCCTTTGGGGTGTGCACTGTCTTTTTGTTATGTTTATGCAGCACCTAGCACAGTGGAATACTGGTCCGTGACTGGGGCTCCTATGTATTACCACAATAGAAATAAATAAATTAATAATAATACAATTCATTGTTTTAAATCTCATTATTTTTAAGCTGATCTCATTATTTTGGAGGGCCTGCCTCATGAGTGTTGAATGCTTGAAAGTGCTCAAAACTCATGAGAATTTTTTTAAAATACTAAATTTGACATTCATTTTATTTGCCTACAGGTTTCGGAGCCTTTAGGCTGCACTTGTCCATGTTCAAGCTTTTCTGCACAATCATCATGAGGGCTAGAAACTTTTTCTTTCTTAAATGAAAGTGGAGACTCTCAGTAATCTTGTGAATCCAGGAGCTGGGGCTTTAAGAAAAACACGAGATACAGTGACAGGAGTTGACAACAATGTAAATACTACTCTCGGCTGGATTCAAAGTAGCTCCTAGAAACCACAGGTTGCATATTCCTTTCCCTACCTCCTGCACCTGCCCATCTTACCCCAGCTCCTACACCCCCATTCTACCCACACCACCAACTCCTCCTGCTCCACCCCCAAGCTACCCCTCACCCCAACTCCTCCTGTCCCTGCCCCCACCCCATCCTACCTACACCACCAACTCCTCCTGCTCCACCCCCCAAGCTACCCCTCACCCCAACTCCTCCTGTCCCTGCCCCCACCCCATCCTACCCACACCACCAGCTCCTCCTGCCCCACCTCCCAAGCTACCCCAACTCCTCCTGTCCCTGCCCCATCCTACCTACCCCCCCAACTCCTCCTGCCCCACCTCCCAAGTTACCCCAGCTCCTCCTGTCCCTGCCCCCACCCCATCCTACCCCCCGAGCTCCTCCTGCCCCACCTCCCAAGCTACCCCAACTCCTCCTGTCCCTGCCCCCACCCCATCCTACCCACACCACCAGCTCCTCCTGCCCCACCCCCCAAGCTACCCCAACTCCTCCTGTCCCTGCCCCATCCTACCTACCCCCCCAACTCCTCCTGCCCCACCTCCCAAGTTACCCCAGCTCCTCCTGTCCCTACCCCCACCCCATCCTACCCCCCGAGCTCCTCCTGCCCCACCTCCCAAGCTACCCCAACTCCTCCTGTCCCTGCCCCCACCCCATCCTACCTACACCACCAGCTCCTCCTGCCCCACCTCCCAAGCTACCCCAACTCCTCCTGTCTCTGCCCCCACCCCATCCTACCTACACCATCAGCTCCTCCTGCCCCACCTCCCAAGCTACCCCTCACCCCAGCTCCGCCTGTCCCTGCCCCACCCCATCCTACCTACACCACCAGCTCCTCCTGTCCCACCTCCCAAGCTACCCCAGCTCCTCCTGTCCCTGCCCCCACCCCATCCTACCTACCCCCCAGCTCCTCCTGCCCCACCTCCCAAGCTACCCCAGCTCCTCTTGTCCCTGCCCCATCCTACCCACACCACCAGCTCCTCCTGCCCCACCTCCCAGGCTACCCCAACTCCTCCTGCCCCCGCCCCATCCTACCTACCCCCCAGCTCCTCCTGCCCCACCTCCCAAGCTACCCCAACTCCTCCTGCCCCCGCCCCATCCTACGTACCCCCCAGCTCCTCCTGCCCCACCTCCCAAGCTACCCCAACTCCTCCTGCCCCCGCCCCATCCTACCTACCCCCCCAGCTCCTCCTGCCCCACCTCCCAAGCTACCCCAACTCCTCCTGCCCCCGCCCCATCCTACCTACCCCCCAGCTCCTCCTGCCCCACCTCCCAAGCTACCCCAACTCCTCCTGCCCCCGCCCCATCCTACCTACCCCCCCAGCTCCTCCTGCCCCACCTCCCAAGCTACCCCAGCTCCTCCTGTCCCTGCCCCCACCCCATCCTACCTACCCCCCAGCTCCTCCTGCCCCACCTCCCAAGCTACCCCAGCTCCTCTTGTCCCTGCCCCCACCCCATCCTACCCCCCGAGCTCCTCCTGCCCCACCTCCCAAGCTACCCCAACTCCTCCTGCTCCTGCCCCATCCTACCTACCCCCCCATCCTACCCCCCCAGCTCCTCCTGCCCCACCTCCCAAGCTACCCCAACTCCTCCTGCTCCTGCCCCATCCTACCTACCCCCCCAGCTCCTCCTGCCCCACCTCCCAAGCTACCCCAACTCCTCCTGCCCCCGCCCCATCCTACCTACCCCCCAGCTCCTCCTGCCCCACCTCCCAAGCTACCCCAACTCCTCCTGCTCCTGCCCCATCCTACCTACCCCCCAGCTCCTCCTGCCCCACCTCCCAAGCTACCCCAACTCCTCCTGCTCCTGTCCCATCCTACCTACCCCCCCCCCAAGCTCCTCCTGCCCCACCTCCCAAGCTACCCCCATCTGCCCCGGCCCTCGGGCCGGATTCCCGCGCGCCGCCGTTGCTCCTCCCGCCGGCAGGGCCCGCTGTGGGCGGCTCGGGGCCCTGGCTGGCGGCGGCTCCGCTCTCTGCCCGGCCGGGCCCCGCAGGAGGAGGCGGCGGGGAAGCGCGGCGGCCGGAGCGGGCTCCGGAGACACCGTGAGGCGGCGCCGGCGGAAGCGGCGGCGGGGCCGAGCGGGCAGCCGGAGCCGCGGCCCCCCGAGCCCGCCCGGGGCCTGCGGGAGCAGCATGGCCGCCAGCCTGTGGATGGGGGACGTGAGTGCGGGGCGGCCGGGCTGCGGCGCGGGGCCGCTGGGGGCGGGGCTCGGGCAGGGCCGGGGGTGGGGCCGGGGGCCCGACGCCGCGAGCCCGGGGAGGGGTGCGGCCCCCACGCGCGGCCCGGGCACCCGCCCCACGGCCACGCGCACCCTGCCCATCACCCACACGCTGCCCTGCGCCGCCCCACACGTGCCCCCGGCACCCTGCCAGCTCGCAGACAGCGCCGGCCTCCCCTGCCCGCGGCACCCTGCCCCACAGCCCCCCATCTCCATATCCCCCCAGACACCGCGCCCCA
This sequence comes from Chelonia mydas, assembly GCF_015237465.2. Lineage (NCBI taxonomy): Eukaryota > Metazoa > Chordata > Testudines > Cheloniidae > Chelonia > Chelonia mydas. Next base: position 12,147,441 of record NC_051259.2, on the reverse strand, counting down.
CCTCCATATCCCCCCAGACACCGCGCCAGCCCTGCCCCCCAGACACAGCCCCCGACCTCCAAATCCCCTCAGAAACCGCGCTAGCCCTGCCCCCCAGACACAGCCCCCCACCTCCATATCCCCCCAGACACCGCGCCAGCCCTGCCCCCCAGACACAGCCCCCCACCTCCATATCCCCCCAGACACAGCCCCCCACCTCCATATCCCCCAGACACAGCCCCCCACCTCCATATCCCCCCAGACACCGCGCCAGCCCTGCCCCCCAGACACAGCCCCCGACCTCCAAATCCCCTCAGAAACCGCGCTAGCCCTGCCCCCCAGACACAGCCCCCCACCTCCATATCCCCCCAGACACCGCGCCAGCCCTGCCCCCCAGACACAGCCCCCCACCTCCATATCCCCCCAGACACCGCGCCAGCCCTGCCCCCCCAGACACAGCCCCCCACCTCCAAATCCCCCCAGACACAGCACCAGCCCTGCCCCCCAGACACAGCCCCCCACCTCCATATCCCCCCAGACACAGCACCAGCCCTGCCCCCCAGACACAGCCCCCCACCTCCAAATCCCCCCAGACACCGCGCCAGCCCTGCCCCCCAGACACAGCCCCCCACCTCCAAATCCCCCCAGACACCGCGCCAGCCCTGCCCCCCAGACACAGCCCCCCACCTCCATATCCCCCCAGACACAGCACCAGCCCTGCCCCACAGACACAGCCCCCCACCTCCATATCCCCCCAGACACAGCCCCCCACCTCCATATCCCCCCAGACACCGCGCTAGCCCTGCCCCCCAGACACAGCCCCCCACCTCCATATCCCCCCAGACACAGCACCAGCCCTGCCCCCCAGACACAGCCCCCCACCTCCATATCCCCCCAGACACAGCCCCCCACCTCCATATCCCCCCAGACACAGCACCAGCCCTGCCCCACAGACACAGCCCCCCACCTCCATATCCCCCCAGACACAGCACCAGCCCTGCCCCACAGACACAGCCCCCGACCTCCATATCCCCTCAGAAACCGCACCAGCCCTGTCCCCCAGACACAGCCCCCCACCTCCATATCCCCCCAGACACCGCACCAGCCCTGCCCCCCAGACACAGCCCCCCACCTCCATATCCCCCCAGACACAGCCCCCCACCTCCATATCCCCCCAGACACAGCCCCCCACCTCCATATCCCCCCAGACACAGCACCAGCCCTGCCCCACAGACACAGCCCCCCACCTCCATATCCCCCCAGACACAGCACCAGCCCTGCCCCACAGACACAGCCCCCGACCTCCATATCCCCTCAGAAACCGCACCAGCCCTGTCCCCCAGACACAGCCCCCCACCTCCATATCCCCCCAGACACCGCACCAGCCCTGCCCCCCAGACACAGCCCCCCACCTCCATATCCCCCCAGACACAGCACCAGCCCTGCCCTATTGCCCCCCAGACACAGCCCCCCACCTCCATATCCCCCCAGACACAGCACCAGCCCTGCCCCCCAGACACAGCCCCCCACCTCCATATCCCCCCAGACACCGCGCCAGCCCTGCCCCCCAGACACAGCCCCCCACCTCCAAATCCCCCCAGACACAGCCCCCCACCTCCATATCCCCCCAGACACAGCACCAGCCCTGCCCCCCAGACACAGCCCCCCACCTCCATATCCCCTCAGACACAGCACCAGCCCTGCCCCACAGACACAGCCCCCCACCTCCATATCCCCCCAGACACAGCACCAGCCCTGCCCCACAGACACAGCCCCCGACCTCCATATCCCCTCAGAAACCGCACCAGCCCTGTCCCCCAGACACAGCCCCCCACCTCCATATCCCCCCAGACACAGCACCAGCCCTGCCCTATTGCCCCCCAGACACAGCCCCCCACCTCCATATCCCCCCAGACACAGCCCCCGACCTCCATATCCCCTCAGACACCGCGCCAGCCCTGCCCCCCAGACACAGCCCCCGACCTCCATATCCCCCCAGACACCGCGCCAGCCCTGCCCCATAGACACAGCCCCCCACCTCCATATCCCCCCAGACACAGCCCCCCACCTCCATATCCCCCCAGACACAGCACCAGCCCTGCCCTATTGCCCCCCAGACACAGCCCCCCACCTCCATATCCCCCCAGACACAGCCCCCCACCTCCATATCCCCTCAGACACCGCGCCAGCCCTGCCCCCCAGACACAGCCCCCGACCTCCATATCCCCCCAGACACCGCGCCAGCCCTGCCCCCCAGACACAGCCCCCGACCTCCATATCCCCCCAGACACCGCGCCAGCCCTGCCCCATAGACACAGCCCCCCACCTCCATATCCCCCCAGACACAGCCCCCCACCTCCATATCCCCTCAGACACCGCGCCAGCCCTGCCCCATAGACACAGCCCCCCACCTCCATATCCCCTCAGAAACTGCGCCAGCCCTGCCCGCCAGACACAGCCCCCCACCTCCATATCCCCCCAGACACCGCGCCAGCCCTGCCCCACAGACACAGCCCCCCACCTCCATATCCCCCCCAGGTGCCCTGCCCCATTGCCCCACAGACACAGCCCCCCACCTCCATATCCCCTCAGACACCGCGCCAGCCCTGCCCCATAGACACAGCCCCCCACCTCCATATCCCCTCAGAAACTGCGCCAGCCCTGCCCCCCAGACACAGCCCCCCACCTCCAAATCCCCCCAGACACAGCACCAGCCCTGCCCCACAGACACAGCCCCCCACCTCCATATCCCCCCAGACACCGCACCAGCCCTGCCCCATTACCCCACAGACACAGCCCCCCACCTCCATATCCCCCCAGACACCGCGCCAGCCCTGCCCCACTGCCCCACAGGCACAGCCCCCCACCTCCATATCCCCTCAGACACCGCTCCAGTCCTGCCCCACTGCCCCCCAGACACAGCCCCCCCACCTCCATATCCCCCACAGACACCGCGCCAGCCCTGCCCCATTGCCCCCCAGACACAGCACCCCCCACCTCCATATTCCCCACAGACACAGCACCACCCCCTACCTCTATGTCCCCCACAGACACCGCGCCAGCCCTGCCCCATTGCCCCACAGACACAGGCCCCCCCCCACCTCCATATTCCCCGCAGACACAGCGCCAGCCCTACCCTGCAGACACAGCGCCACCCCCCACCGCCATATCCCCCACAGACACAGGGCCAGTCTTGCCCATTACACCCTCATGCTGCCACCCCATATCTCCCCACATGCTGCCCTGCCAGCCTTGTATCCCCGCACACATGCAGTGCCACCCCACATCCGCCCCACACATACAGCGCCACTCCTACCCTTCTAGTTCACAGACAGTGCCAGCCTCACCTCCCCTCCCCTGCATGCAGCACCCTGCCCCATTGCCCCACAGACTCTGGGCCACCCCCTACCTTATATCCCCCACACACACAGTGCAGTGGCACCACTACCCTCATCCCGCAGTCCCTATATCCTCCACATACATTGCAACTTCTGTATTTCCCACCCCCACAGATACAGTGCCACCCCTGCTCTCCCCTATATGTGCCCCATACCCCATTATCCCTACAGATAGTGTCACCCCTACCTTCCACACCAGTGCAGTGCCACCCCCACCCCATTACCCCCCCCAGATAGTGCTACCCTCTACCCCATTACACCTACAGATAGTATCACTTCTTACTCTCCTTGGATATGCTGTCATCCCTCTAACCCCCCATACAGTGCCTCGTCCTATGCGAGGTTTATTCCTAAATACCTCTTCCCTATGGTTATTCCTTCTCCGAAAGGCCTCTGTCTCCCTAAATGCTTCATCCCTCAGTTCCGCAATGGTTCCGTTTTGCAGACCATCTTGTTGGGACTGGCTCTGTACACCCTTGCTGGTTTATGGGTGTGGGGTTTTGGACCATGCTGTTGGTGATGCTGGCCCTTCTAAACAGGTCTTACTGCTTTTTTTAAGTGTATAGGCAAAGTGCTTGTCCAGGAGGTTTAACTGGTATGGGTGACACTGTGTGTTATCCCCCCAACTCCCCAATCTAACTTCAACCTTCTCGTTATAGCTGGAGCCATACATGGATGAGAACTTCGTATCAAGAGCCTTTGCCACCATGGGAGAACTTGTTCTAAGTGTAAAAATCATCCGAAATAGATTGACAGGGTAATCGTTTATGTTTACTATCAGTTCATTTTAATAATATATTCTTGCATTTAGATTATCCCTTTCCAAACCACAGGCCTCATTGTGGCCTTGTCTATGCTAGAATTGTTCTCCTTTACATTTCCCACCATTGCTACCAACAATACAGCTACGCTGGTAAGAACAGTGGAAGAAGGTGCTGCCGGTATTTGAATAGGGTTAGGCATCAATCCTATATTGTGTTTGCATGGACTTCTGTGCCCAAATAGAGCACCGCTAAAGATAGTGGGTGCCAGGCAGGCACTGCAATCCACCCCACCAGCACACTACACAGTAAAGGATGAAGGCCTAATGTGATATGGTAGTTACAGTGCTAGTGACCAGTCTACACTAGTGCTAGCAAAGGTGGGAAACATAAAGAAAATACTTATAGTTTAGCCACAGTCTTGCTTGGCTCTTTTGATCTCCGTTACAAAGATTAGAATGAGACTAGTGGATGCAGATTAAAATAAAGTCTCAGCCTTACATAGCTTTGCTTGCAAACATTTAAAACTGTTAGACTCTAGTAGGGAAGTTTGTATTTGTTTTTTTATCTGTTTATTTAGGAAGTTTTAGCAAGTTCACAAATCCTTGCCATGTCACTATCAGAAACAAAACAATCATTACAATGGTTGGCTTTTGTTTAAAGAGACGTTATATGGGAATATAGCCATCAGATCTTTCTGTTTAACAGGGTGTTGCCATATTACAAAGTGAGCATCAGAAATTTGTATTTTATTAAATGAAAAAGTACAAACGTGGGGAGAAAAATAATTACCTTTGATTTTTGAGGGGTTTGTACTAAATTTATTATTTCTCCCTTCCCCCTCCACCTTGTTGGCTCTGTAACTGGAGAATACAGCTGACATGGCCTTGTGCGCTGTCACTTCATTGGAGATCATTTGCTGCTTAGTCGCTCCTCTATGCAAGCTGAGTTAACATTTTGAAAATGTTCTAATTTCAAAATGGTGATTATAGGAAATTCCTCCCCCTCTCTGCATCCTTCAGAGAATCATAAGTATTGCTCTTTTCCCCAGATGGAGTCTAAACTTTTGTAATCTTAAAACTCTCTCTCTCTCTCTCTCTCCCTCCTGTCTTCAGAATTCCAGCAGGCTACTGCTTTGTAGAATTTGCAGATCTGGCTACTGCAGAGAAGTGTTTACACAAAATCAATGGAAAACCACTTCCTGGTGCCACACCAGTAAGTAAACCAAATTAATTAGTAGAGGAGCAGGAATAGGGAGGGATGGAGAAAAGGGATCCCACAATAATTTAGGAATTGAGATAATCAAAATAATCAGCAAATTGGGAGTTCTTCTTTTCTTTAGGAGCTGATGAGTATGCAGTTACTAACGTTCTTTATAGGAAACTCTCTGGAAGGATTTCATTAATTTTTAAGACATATGCCTATTTCAGGTTGAATGGATGGATAAAATTTGGGTAGCAGCAGATATTTGCTTTGTGAATTTCTGATCCTTTGCAGTGTGGTCAAAACATGACAAAAGAAAAACCAGGCAACAGGAAGGAAAAAGCAGGCTACCCTTTGGAACCTGTTACCAGCACAATACTAGCAGATTACTTTGCACAGATTATAATATCTATGTGGGTTGAAATGGAGCTGAGCTTTCACAGAGTTTTGAGTAACTTGGTTTGCCAAGAGAAGCATGAAGTTCAAGCCTCACTTCATTCTTGAACCTTAGCAACAAAAGTTACTCAAGTCCAGCTACACAGGAAATGCTCATCAAAACTACACAAACAATCTAAAATACAGAGTAAAGTATCTAGAAATGTTATGATTGAAGATTTGGTTTCCAGTGTGTCACACTCTATTTGGTTAACATTCCTGTAAATTACACTTCTCTAAATTTGTATTCTATATTTTAATTAAAAATACCAAAATGTGGAAGGTCTCATTTAATGGTGATTGTTGGTACTTTTGTTTTCTCTTCTCTCTGGAGATGTGAAAATGAAAGACCCTGGTGTGTCTCCCAGTCTTCTGCTAACCTTTTAGAATACTTTTGTAGTAAAGGCAGCCAAAATCTCTTGGGGTGGGCAGGCAAGACATCCTGACCTGGGGGTAGATCCTCAACTGGTATAAATTGTAATAGCTCCATTGAAGTCAATTTACACTGGCTAAGGACTTGTCCTCTAAGGCTTTAGCCTACAGACCTGCCAGTGTTAAGCATTTAACACTTGCCATTATTAAGAAAATGGTTTAAAATTAGTGTATTATAACGCACTTTTATTTTTTCTAATTATGATTATAAAAATGTTCTAAAGTGAACCCACATGGTTTTACATATTATCAGTTTCTATTTATCCTTGTTTCAGTCAAAGCGATTTAAACTGAACTACGCAACATATGGAAAGCAGCCTGATAACAGGTAAGCGTTTAGTATTCAAACATTGTCCTTGTTTGTTTGTGAGCTCCCTTGCAAAAGAGTATTCAGAGAGTGCAAATCCATACATTCAGTATTGCTGGACCAGATCAGCTCCTAGCAATATAGAGTAGGGGAATTTTAACTAGAAGCATAAAATTTAAATCTTAATTGCCATTTGGGGCGGGCAGTGCCAGGCAACAAACCAATAATTAAGAAACGAGACTGCTTTAAAGTGTAATTAAACACAGTGGAGAGCTTTATGATACAGTGCATTGCCTTAGCAACTTCCATGCACCTCAAAGTGTTTCACATAATAAAAATGTTTGTATTGTTTATATAATGTCATAAATATGCCTAGCACTTGGCAAAATAAAGACAGAATGCCTGCCCAGAAGAATTCACATAACTGAAGTTGAGAACAACACAGGGAGGGATTGAGGTACATATGTACAAGGTTGACAACAATATGGTTGCTTAGGTGAGTGATATTTGCATCTTAGGGATTACATTTTTATTTTTAGACTCATTCATAAGCCTCTTTGAAGAAGTGCATTTTGAGGAGGGACTCAGAGGTGAGGGTAAAGCTGACAGATGGGGTCAGAAAGGGGGTTCCAGCCATACACAGTACAGACCTGTTTACGCGTGGATGTCGCGAGTCAAGCCGTCATGACCGCGTGTTAATGGAACACAGGTTAAGAGGGCCATGCTGAAAAAAAGTGTCTGTAATTCACTTAGAAAAAAAGCCATTATTTTCGCTCTTTCTGGCTTGCATTTTTTTTCTTTCTTATGAAGTCTGTCATTCGCCACAGACGAATAATTTTGATATTTTCCTCATTTTGCTCCTCCATAAATCTTACAACAGTTTCTACAGTATTAAGGGCTTCTGTGGGCAAAATTTTGACCTTTTCAACGACGTCCTCATCATCGTTGTCATTTAGGCCTGCGTTATTAGAATTCTCGCCATCACTTTCGCGGTCTGATGTAGCCTCGCAGCCCGTTAGTATTTCTTCCTCAGACAGAAATTCTGAAGTCGGGCAATCTTCATCCATCTCCAGCCACTCGGTAATGATTTCTGGCAACGTACCCAAACTAAAATCTTTTATCATCGATACCTGCACTATGCCATGAGGCTTTTTTAAACTACTTATAAACCCCTTGCTGGCTTGGAATGATTCATCCCCCGTTAAATTTCCAAATTTTGTCGCTTGGGCTTGAAGAATTGGCCCACTTAGCAGCATTCCTTTCAGCCTTTCTGAGCAAACCACGAGCGCATGGCTTTGCCTATTGTGGGTTTTGCTGAATAGCGCACATGTTTTCACTTAAGTCCTGTGGCAGAATCAATATTTTGTACAAAGCTGTTCAGTTTAGATTCATTTTTTAGCCGTCCTCGGAGAGTAGATTCATCAATCCCAATAGTTTTTGAAACTTTGGCCTGGGTTTCTCCGCTATTTACTCGATCTATTGCAGCTAGCTTTTCTTCTACAGCGTAGAAACACTGATGCTTGCCCTCTGCCATTATATTAGGCCTACGGTTAAAATTTTCTAATGTAGTATATATATTACTATATATCTACAGTATTATATATCTCTCTAGCGTGACAATGACTAAGCGTGCGTGATACGTCTTTACCAGTATCGGTAAAAACGTACAACACGTTTCCAAGCCGCACTTCCTGTCGATTTCTATGTTAGTGAGCAAATCTGTAGCACTACACAGCGAGTTCCTGTACCGCGTGTTAACGAGTCTCAACGTGTTAAACAGGTAGCCCTGGGAGGCATGGCGCTACCGTGCTTTAAGCAGATTCGCGTATAAACGGGTCTGTACTGTAACAACAATTGTGTGATTAATTCTTGCAGTCGCCCAGTGCGGTAGGTATTAGCCTTATGTTACAGATGGCTAGCCTGAATCACAGAGAGATTAAGTGACTTGCTCAAGGGCATGCTATAAGTCTGTGGCAGTCAGAAGAAGAACTTGCTCTCTTCACTCTGTCCTATGTTTTAAGCACTTGTAGGCTTTCTAACTTTTATAAAGAATTTTTAAATTGTACTTATTCCAAACCTGACATCTATCCATGTGGGAGGATGGGAAGGAACGAAAGGTGTCTTTTATCTCCAGGAATTTATGCTGTTCCATATTGTTTAAGAATTCCAAGAGTCAAAGCATGGCCCCAGTCCTGCAAGCACAGATATATGTACTTAACTTTAAGCACAAGTAGTCTTACTGAGTTCAGTTGCACTACACGTGTGCTTAAACGTTTGCAGCATCAGCACCTATAATTGATAGATTACAACTAAAGGTCAGTAAATTGGAAACTAGCAAATCTACAAATGAGCTATTACCCACAAGTGGGTAACGATGGTTTGAAAATCTAAAGCAGTACATGTGCTGAATGTTATTTTGAAGGAATTAAACCACAAATTTGTTTTTTAAAAATGGTTTTACAGTACCGAATATGAAGAGAAATTAAACCTATTTTCACTGAATTTTCTTTTTATTTCTTTGGGGGTATAAATGTTCTCTTGCCGTGTTGGAAACACAAACACAGTGCCATGAACTAGTGTATGCGGAAAAGGTGAAATGGAGGAGCCACCTGGTTTTGCTGCTCCAACTGAACAGGAAAATACAAACAGCATAAGCAGGGAAAACTTTTTTAATGTTTATTATCTAAATTACCAGTAGCGTAGGTAAAGGCTTTTAAAAATTATATTGGTATCTCCATAGTCCCTTTAACTCATGCCACTTAATAATCAGATGTTTTGGATAGTTTTCTGCTCTTGTTAATATCACACTATTTGTTTTATTGCTATTAATAAAATGTACTCTTTATTGACTCCTTTAGTCCAGAATACTCACTCTTTGTGGGAGATCTGACCCCCGATGTGGACGATGGCATGTTATATGAGTTTTTTGTTAAAGTTTATCCGTCATGTAGAGGTGGCAAAGTTGTTTTGGACCAGACTGGAGTTTCCAAGTAAGTTTACCTTATGCCTTCCTCTCTCTTGCTTCATGTATTGTGAGATCTTTTGAATAAAATAGGCCATCTCTAAACTCATAGACTTTGCCTCTTTCCAAAGGCAGTGAGGGAAAAGGAGTAGTTGTATTAGTTTTGCTTAAGACTTAACCAACCAGATCACAAGACTGAATTTTCTATATTAAATATTCAGTATGTCTGTTTTCTGCTATTCACGATACCATACTTTTGCTACTCTGTATTAGATCTGTGTGTATTTTTATTAAAAATGTTTTATTGCCTGTTAGGAGGTTTTCAGAAGCACTAAGTGATTTATGAACACCAGTCCCCTTTGACTTTCAATGCAAATTTGACTCTTGGATAGTTTTGGATGTTTTAGATGCTATAGGAGCCAGATACCAAACAAAACTGTGATTCACTGTCTAAATATGCTGTAGCTTAACCCTCATTTTCGGATTCTGGAAATGACCCAACCTAAACCAGAAATCTGAAGTCTGCCCTCTTAATATGATTAAATAGGCATCCTAAATGCACCATTTTCTTTTCTGTTGTATCTTCTCAATAAAAGGGTTCTTTGTTCAGCACTCAAATTTAAAAACAGAACATGTCATTGAGGCAAGGTGAGTGTCCTGGTTTTATGTCTGGGGAAGAGTGCTCTGGTCAGATTCTTTTAAGCTGTAAAACCTCCCCACCTTCTTCAACAAGAGCCTGAACAACACCCAGAATTGCAGTGGTTTTATATTAAAGATGTCATTTTTTAAAAAAACCTGATTTAATCGATCAGTTCAACTTTGTGTGTGGACACTTACATCGATTTTAAACGTGACTTACACTGGTTTAGTTTGCCCCTGTACCATTGCGGGAGCAAACTAAACCGGTACCTGTTGAAAACGGGTTATAACTGTGTCTGCTGAGGCATTTGCTCTGGCTTAATTAACTAGTCCAGGCTTTCTTTCCCTTCCAACATCCGCTCTCCACCTGGATAGACTCTCTTTTCCTCTCACTCCTAAGTTCTTGATCTTTCTGCCGCGTCCATTGAGGCAGCCCAGCCCACCCCGGCAAGCTGGCACTACTCAGTTGTGTGCTGCTGAATTACCTCTGACTCACGACAGCCTCTAGATCCCACTCTAAAGCTAGGAAAATGTTCTAAACGTTTTCTGCTGTTGCCAATTCTGGTTCAGCTCTACTGGTCTTAGTGACATTGGAAGCCCTTGTGTTGAAGGGCAGCTGGCTGTGTGCCACTGTTGTTCAAGTGAGGCTGCCCAGAGCAGATATTATTAATATGTCCAGTGTTGCTAATGCTGGCAGAGCAGCGCAGGTGTTAGCAACAACAAGAAACTTTGTAGAAAAGTTCCCGAGTGTAGATGGGCTTGGACTGGGAAGTCTGTCTTAATTCACCCTGTAGAAAAGCAAACTCTTTGCATCACATTGGGACCAGTTTGAGACACAAGTGATGCCCGTGGCTGCTTATTAGCTCTGCACTGCCTGAGAGGCTATACAGGCTGGCTTTGATTCCCCCTTTCCAATACTGCTGCCATAGAAACTTCTGGTCTGATTCTTTCTTCTCCCTCTTCCCTTCATCTCCACAGCTGGAGGTCACACAGATCAAAAGCCTGGTCCTTCTTCACAATGTCTATACAGGTGCCTAAGAACTGTGAGCGGTGCCTACCTTTCATCTTCTCCCTTGCACCACACCCCCGTCCAAGCTTTTAGCTCCAACACATTTCATGCAGTTCCACAAAGGTCCCCAAAAATCCACTTCCACTGATACAAGATGTATATTATTCTGATGCCTTTGAAAATACGGCAATTGTTAGGACATGAAATACTTCAAACACTGCAAATAATAGAAAGTCACTGGAATAGGGAATCATTTAATCCCTGCTAAAAAAAAAACCATGGACAGACTTTCACTTTTGTGTTGACATTTCACTAGCAAAGTATTCTCCCAAGTCCATGTTTTATTAGCTATAGCGTATTCCTAAACCCATATGGGTTTGTCTGAAACATCTGAAAATGGAATGCCTTTTGCTTTAGTGTGATACAAACCATTCCATGTCTTTCTGCAGAGGTTATGGGTTTGTGAAATTCACGGACGAGCTAGAACAGAAAAGAGCCCTGACAGAGTGCCAAGGGGCTGTGGGATTGGGCTCTAAACCCGTACGCTTGAGTGTGGCCATACCAAAAGCGTAAGTATGGGAATAGATGCGTGTTTTGTAATAATTCTCTTTCCTGTTCTCAGTTCATATTCATATTTAGCAGCTGATGATGGAGCAAAATCTCTGTAATTTAAATTGCATAAGACTTTCTGATTTTGTAAATACTTAGTTTAAAATCTGTTCTTAAAATCAAATGTAAAGATCAATTTCAGTTAAAATGAATTATGTGAATGTTGAAACTGGAGTTACTGTACTGAAGTTCATTAAACATTGATTTGGACTGTTTGACTTTTTTATTGCTATGTCTTATAGTGGTGAAAATCATATACAATAAAGAGAACTGAGCTTTTCATACCTGTTTGATTTTTGCTGCATATCTACACATAGGAAGACACTGTCAGAAAGTTTAGGCCTAAAATTTATAGTCTGCATTTCAGAAGAATATGTCTTAAACTTAATATGAATAGAGAGAGCTGGTATTTTTACTCTTTGAAAAGTGTGTGGTTTATATTTAAACATTCCCCTACAGATCTATCAAGCCAAAATTTATGATTTTTTATTTAGGCACCCATCCAGTGCTTTCAGTGCTTATCCCACACAGTAAAATCACAAAACAAACAAGGGAATGCCTTTAAGTGTATCACATAGCCGCATTATACTAACGTATGAGAATCCCCCACTCCAAAAATGACATTCACCAGAAACATTGAAAATAAAGGTTAATCTGATTTAAAATGACAAGCCGAATTTCTTTGTCCAGCCTGAGTGAAGTGCAAAAATTAAACCATTTGAAAAATGGTAAAAATTAAACCATTTGAAAACTAACATTTTTCATTTCTATGGTCCTTTTCAATCCAAAGTACTTCATAAACGGTATCCATATCACAGCACGGAACTGCACCCACCTCTGAGAGGAAGGGGGTAACCGTTCATCACACAACCTGCTACACACTAGTAGTGAGGGGAAGTTTTGTCACAGACTGGGGTATACTACTGTTCTTTTGCAAAGCTCTCAGGGGTCTTCAGCACCCACATACAGAAAAAGGAGCCCCTGTTTTAAAACCCAAAACCACCCCCTAGCCTCCTGCAGTATGCTACACAGTAGTCAGTGTATCTCTACTTTGTCAGATGGATGAAGGGATGAATCCTCCCTGCAGGGATTTGAATCCTGGGTTCCAGTGACTAGTATTCCAGACCTGATGCTCACAATTCTCAGCTGTTCCCTCTCCTACTCTCTAAAATTGTGCTACGTTAATCCAGTAGTAAGAAAGCAAAGTGTTCTAATAATTAAAATAATAGTGGGGGCAGGAGTGGGGATGGAAAACCAACCAGTCCCTCCTACAAATGTATGAGGATGGAAAAACAAACAAAACAAAACATCACCAACAAAAGGTACACCTGAGGTTCACAGTATTGGAAGATGATGTAGATCAAATCATGTCACTCATCTGTTTTTTTCCCTTAAATAGTCTTCATTGTTTTTAACGTCTTTCTTTTTATTTTTTTTAAGTAACCGTGTGAAGACGGTGGAGTACAATCAGATGTACAACTATAATTATAACCAGTATTACCAACAATATCAGAACTACTATGCCCAGTGGGGATATGACCAGAACACAGGCAGTTATAGCTACAGCTATCCACAGTATGGATACACACAGAGCACCATGCAGGTAGGGACATGGCACTAATTGTTTATATTTTAATAATCTCTCATCACAAAAGATCCCAAAGCATTTTACAAACAGGAGAAGGACACCTGTTTTCCTGGGTCCTTGATCTTCCTGCCGCATAAGGAAGCAGAGCTACCTAGCAAACAGCTGACTGGTATTGTGGCCTGCTGCTTTACCTTTATGCTGGGTAAAGGGGTCAGAGCTGTGTAAAGGGACACTTAAAGCCCCAGTTGTGGCTGGGGGAAGGATATCCCTGGTATAGGCACTGTGGATGACAGCCATAAGTCTACCTTTCAAGGATCCCACCACAAGTCCTGGTGTATGGGGTGTGCCAGAGGCAAGTCCTAAGCGTGCCGTACTGCAAGGATTCCAGGAAGGGCTGCATCTTTTAGACCTACACAGAATCTCAGAGCCTACTAGGGCTGGACCCCAGGGCTTGGGTACTACGGATTCTGCCTTAATCAGCCCCTGTGTGAACATCCCAGTGTGTGGCAGCAGTAATAAGCAGGTGATGTTTTCAGACGCAGTTACATATTTGTTGCCCTGAAGATATTTTTGTTGCCCTTGCAGACATATGAAGAAGTTGGTGAGGATGCATTGGAAGGTATGTGTCTTTATTTTAAATCTACGTTGCAACTGGCTGTTTTCATTATATTGATACAGCGTTTTCATGGATTGGCATTTAACATCTGTATTTTTGAATAAATTTGAGGTTCATGAAAGTTTCAGATCCGTAGCGTGGGCAGGTACTGCGCAGACTTCCCTATGAAGTCCCTTACTCTGCACCCTTATTCCAGTCTTACTATTCCAGTCTTGAGCCTTGCCAGGGCACAGACTAATTGTCTTTGCTAGCACTGAGAGGATTGTATGGACTAGTGCTTATACCCTTCCACCCTTGAAAATATGAACTTAAATCCTGTGCAAATCACAAGTTGTTGTCCTTCCTTTAATAAATCTTCTCTGTTATAAAACCATCCCAGTTGTGTATTCTGTTTGTTCCCGTTATCACTGTCCTTTTATATTTAATCAGGAAGCAGCAACAATTTTTGTGCAATGTTCACACTAATAGGCATGAGCTGAGTATGCAACGTGTAGGGTGTCTCTCTCTCTCTCTCTCTCTCTTAAATTGCTACATAAAAAAAAAAAAAAAAAAGTCCAACAGCCAGAGTCTTTACAAGGGTCTATATGAGTATGACATCACTTAACTGGAAAGCTCTCTTTGTTTCTAAAAATATTTCATAATATAAGATAATTCCTCTCCTCTGATATTGATACAGCAAAGCACCAATTAGAGTACCTCTGTTGTGGGGGTTTTTCTTGCTGACTAAACTTGCCCTGTATTTAGATGCTGAATTTTATATAAAACCCAAAAATATCTTATCTAGTAATATTTTTAAATATTCCTCACATGATCTGTTCAAGTCTGATCTGATTGTAGTAATGCTGCATTTTAATCTAATTTTTACACTTCTGTGGTCTGTTTTTTCTTTTTTTGCATTTCAATGGACCAGTCAGTTTCACTTCATACTCTGACTCATGCACTTGCCTGGTGCTTGTGCTAACCTGATAATATAATCTTTGGGTTGCAAATGTGACAGGGGAATATTAAATCCAAACAAAAATGTTTTGTGTTTTTCAGTTGGGTTTTTAGAGTGGAAATATTTCTGGGATTTTTTAATTTGTTTTTTTGCAAATTTGTTTTAACAATCCAAGTACAAGCCTAACTCAACCTCACAGGTCCCTTTAAAGTTTATATTTTTTGTAGTAATAGAATGTCAGCACATTATGCTTTGCTATTCAATTTCAAAGTGCTTTACAAACATTTTCTCCAAATGTAAAATACAGACCCTATTCATACCTACCTCACAGGGGTGTTGTGACACTTGCTCAATTCATGATGAATTTAATGAAATAAATACTACTGGGAATTGTGTGATTTTAGGAGACTTTAATTTCCCAGATATCGATTGGAGGACAAGTACTACTAATAATCATAGGGCCCAGATATTCCTGGATGTGATAACTGACAGATTTCTTTACCAAATAGTCACGAACCAACAAGAAGTGATGCCATTTTAGCTTTATTTTTGGTAAGCAGCGAAGACCTCATAGAAGAACAGGTAGACGACAACGTTGGTTTGAGTGATCATGAATAGGGCTCCGTATTTTTCATGGAGGTCACGGATTCTGTGACTTCCTGGGACTTCTGTGACTTCTGCAGTGGCCAGTGTGGCTGACCCCAGAGCCGACCGAGCAGCTGGCCCTGGGGACAGCCACACTGGCCACTGCTGGAGCGGCTCTGCAGCCAGCCGTACTAGCCAGTGCTGGAGCAGCCCTGGCCCCAGGGCCAGCCACACCTGCTGCTGCTCTGGCGGCTCTAGGCAGCTGGCCCTGGGGACAGCCTGAGCAGCGGCCGATGCAGCTGGTCCCAGGGACCGCCTGAGCAGCAGTCCCAAGGCTGCCGGAGCAGCCGCTGGCCCCCCGGGGCTCCCCCTCCAGCAGTGGCCGGAGCAGCAGTGGGCCCCCAAGACTTCCCCCCACCCCACTGGTGCCATGGGCTCCCATCCCCCTGCAAAGTCCCTTCCCCTCCCCCAAGATTCAATCAGGAGTAGTTATGGTATAAGTCATGGACAGGTCACAGGCTGTGTTTTTTTGTTTTTTGCCCATGACTTGTCCATGACTTTTACTAAAAATACCCATGATTAAATTGTAACCTTAATCATGAAACAATTCGGTTTAATCTAAATGCAAGGATAAACAAAAATAAGTCTGCAGCTAGCGTTCTTGATTTCAAAAGGGCAACCTTAAAAAAATTAAAGGAATGAATTAGGGAAGTAGACTAGACTGAAGAACGCCAAGAATCTGAATGTGGAAGAGGCTTAGAATTACTTTAAGTCAAAGTTGCAGAAACTATCTAGAGCCTGCATCCCAAGCAAGGGGAAAAATTTGTAGGGAGGGGTTGCTGACTAAACTGAATGAACAAGCATCTCAAGCAGGTTATTAAGAGAAAGCAGAAAGTCTACAAGGAATGGAAGAAGGGGCGGATCAGCAAGGAAAGCTACCTCTTGGAGGTCAGAAAGTGTAGAGGAAAAAGTGAGAACTGCCAAAAGCCAATCAGAGCTGGACCTTGCAAAGGAAATTAAAACCAATAGTAAAAGGTTCTTTAGTCATATAAATAAAAAAGAAAACAAGGAGAGAAGTGGGACTGCTGAACACTGCAAATGGGGCAGAGGTTAAAGATATGGCCCAACACCTAAATGAGTACTTTGGCTCAGTTTTTAATAAGATTAATGAGGATCTTGGGAACAGTGGCAGGGTGACTACTGGGAATGAGGATATGGAAGTAGAAATTACCATATCTGAGGTGGAAGCCAAATTCAAACAACTTAATGGGACCAAATTGGGGGGCCTGGATAATCTGTATCCAAGAACCATAAAACGAACTGGCACATTAAATTGCAAGCTCAATAGCAAGGATTTTTAATTACTCTAAACTCGGGGATGATGCCCTGTGACTGAAGAATTGCAAATATGGTATCTATATTAAGAAGGGATGGGGGAAAGCGATCCAGAAAACTACAGGCCAATTAGTTTGACTGCAGTTTTATGCAAGGTCTTAGAACAAATTTTGGAAGAGAGAGTAGTTAAGGACCTAGAGGTATGTGGTAATTGGGATAAAATACCACATGGTTTTACAAAAGATAGATTGCCCCAGACCAGCCTGATCTCTTTCTTTGAGAAGATAACTGATTTTCTAGACAAAGGAAATGCAGTAGATCTATTCTGTCTGGATTTCAGTAAAGAGTTTGATACAGCTCCACCTGGTAAATTATTAGTTAAATTGGAGAAGATGGGGATTAATCCAAGAATCAAAAGGTGGGTAAGGAACTGGTTAAAGGGGAGACTACAGTCTGTCATGCTGAAAGATGAACTGTCAGACTGGAAGGAGGTTACTAGTGGAGTTCCTCAGAGGCAGAGAAAGATTTAGGTATATTAGCTGATCACAGGGTGACTATGAGCCGCCAATGTGATGCAGCC
Organism: Chelonia mydas; assembly: GCF_015237465.2. NCBI lineage: Eukaryota > Metazoa > Chordata > Testudines > Cheloniidae > Chelonia > Chelonia mydas. The sequence goes on along the minus strand of NC_051259.2, from coordinate 12,130,066 downwards.
ATGAAAAAGGCTAATGCAATCCTAGGATGCATCAGATGAGATATTTCCAGCAGAGACAATGAAGTGTTATTACCAGTATACAAAGCCCCTGTGAGACCTCTTCTGGAATGCTGTGTGCAATTCTGGTCTCCCATGAATTCAAACTGGAACATGTGCAGAGAAGTGCTACTTGACTGATCAGAGGAATGGAGAACCTACCTTACAAGAGGAGACTTGAGGATTTGGCTTGTTCAGCCTAACAAAACAAAGGCTGAGGGGAGATATGGTTGCTCTCTCTAAATACAACAGCGAGATAAACAGCAGGGAGGGAGAAGGGTTATTCAAGTTTAAGGGCCAGTGTTGGCGCAAGAACAAATGGATATAAACTGGCCATCAACAAGTTTAGGCTTGAAATTAGACTAAAGCTTCTAACCATCAGAAAAGTGAAGTTCTGGAACAGCTTTCAAAGGAGAGTAGTGGAGGACAAAAAACTGACTTGTTTCAAGACTTGTTTATGGAGGGGATGGTATAATGAGGTTGCCTGCAATGGCATATGGCCCATCCACAACAGCTATTAGCAAATACCTCCAACGGCCGGAGACGGGACACTAGATGGGAGGATTCTGAGTTACTACGGAGAATTCTTCTCCGGTTTCTGGCTGGTGGGTCTCACCCACATGCTCAGGGTCTAACTGATCATCATATGTGGGGTCAGGAAAGAACTTTCCCAAGGTCAGATTGGCAGAGACCCTGGGCAGTTTTTGCCTTCAGCAGCAGCATGGGGCATGGGTCACTTTCTGGTTTGCACTAGAGTAAATGGTGGATTCTCTGTAATTTTGTCTTTAAATCAAAATTTGAGGACTTCAGTAACTCAGCCAGAAGTTATGGGTCTATTACAGGAGTGAGTGGGTGGGTGAGGTTCTGTGGTCTGCGATGTGAAGGAGGTCAGCCCAAATGATCATGACGGTTTCTTCTGTCCTTAAAGTCTCTGACTGTGAAGTACTTTCAGATGCTCAGGTCGAAAGTTCTCTTGCAAGTGCCAGGAATGTATTGTGAGCCTCTGCATTTGTTTCAATACAATTCATGTTAGTTATTTGTAATCACAATTTGTATGTGACCCATTGATGCCTTGTTTCTTTCCTCTTTTAGATCCAATGCCTCAGATGGACGTGACTGAAGCAAACAAACAGTTTATGGAACAGAGTGAAGAACTCTATGATGCCTTGATGGACTGTCACTGGCAGCCTTTGGACACTGTCTCTTCAGAGATTCCAGCCATGTTATAGCCTCATTGCTGAGGCTCTGTCTCTACACGACAAGCCAGCAGGCACCAGACTCCTACGCTGCACCTGGAACCTGCAGTAGTGAAGGGATGGCCACTCTTCCACCCAGGTCTCTGACTCAAAGTACAGGGGGACTGTGGCATTTCCTGTACACAATGAGTATCGGAGGAGGAGCATGGTAGCTTTTATTCATGGTGAAAATTAGAACTGCAACAGTTTTATTCCTTTGGTCTTGAAATGAACTCTTAATACTTCTTGGGGAATTGTAATTTATAAACTTTAAACAAGATGGCACAGGGGAAAGACTCTTCTCCAATGTACAATAAAAAAAAAAAATTGGTCTTTTAAGTAAAATTATCCTTTGCATTTTGGTTCCTGCTCTTCTCTCTGTTTTGCTACCCATTGAATTGTCTTATACTCACACAAAACTACTTTCAGTAAATATGTTCTTTAAAAAATCACCATCAATCACCACTCAAACGTCTCAACACCTCAACATTGAATGGGTAAGGTGGCTGTAGATCGCAGGGAAAAAACGCAGACAAAGGCTTTTGCTATGCTTTATCTATACACCAATATAGAGCTACCAGGCTTCTAGCATGGTGATCTTGAGCAATCTGGACAGGGAGGGTTTTTTGGGAGGTGGAGAGGATGAGTAGTAGTATTAAACTATCATAGGCTAATGCTCTCTAGCTAGCCATTAGCACAGTTTTGCTTGCCTAGGTCTTGATGTATGTGTGAAGAATTTCTCCCCCACTGGTCAGAGAAACAACTTACAATGTTGCTAACAGCAATCTCATTTAGACGTAGTTCCATCTACTACAGTCCTATTGATGTGGACAGGCCTTGATGGTCCATTAAGATTCTAAGCTTTACTTTTCCTGTCCTGTCTGAGTGAATGTTGTAAAATTTAAAGTCGTGAATGAGAAATGGGTCAGAGCAATGTAATTAAATACATTGTGCAACTTCCAGTATGCCACTCGCATGAAAGACCGTTTTCTACTGGCTGTTGTATATGCTGGATGGGGTAGCAATGTACTTAAGATAATACTGTGTTGCGTTAGGTGTGACAGGGAAAAAAAGGCACTTATGTACAGACTAGTATATTAAAAGCCCTTTTCAGGTTTTGGTGCCATAAAGTCCTTTGTGAAATAGGAGCAGACAAACTACCTGTAATAAACATCTACCAAGAAAGCATTTGGTAACTAAAATTGCTACTAAGAAGCATTTAATTGCCCCTCAGTCCATGTAGGTGCAGAAATTTGCAGCAAAAGCTATGTACTTCAACGAACCTGCTGTTATGACAAGGCTCTTTCCATAATTAGAATACAGATCAGTCTGTTTTTTATCAAGTGCAATGGAAATAGTAAACATGAAATGTTTCATGGGGCAACTGTGACTTATGTATTCAGTGTCATTTTAAATGAGTGACAGTAAGGGAAATATAGAATCTTTACATTCTTTGCATGTGTATATATATAGATAGGTCTCCCACCATCATCTTTACTTGCCCAGTTGAGTTGACATTGTTTTGAGCTATGATTGTATTGGGCTTAAGGATCTGAGCGTTCTGTGAGGATACCTTTTGTGATTAGTACAGTTGGACAGGTGGGAGGAAGCTGAGTGCATTATTCTGCTGATGTCACTGACCAGCAGTGTTACATGGCAAGACTGTCTCCCTTTGTTTCTGAGGTTTCGCTTCAGTAGAATGGAATTTTAGCAGTGACATAAAGAGGCCTGTTGCTTAATGCTTTTGATGGATGCATTACCTAGGGAGGTGGTTGAATCTCCTTCCTTTGAGGTTTTTAAGGTAAGGCTTGACAAAGCCCTGGCAGCGATGCTTTAGTTGGGGATTTGTCCTGCTTTGAGCAGGGGGTTGGACTAGATGACCTCCTGAGGTCGCTTCCAACCCTGATATTCTATGAGTCTATGATTGAGTGTTCATATAACAATCTGCAGTAATAATGTTCTGAATACCTTGTTCTCTCCTGCCCTACCATGAAGAAAAAAAAATGTTCCAGGACTATGATTTCATAGTTTAGCCCTCCTGGTTTAATCTGTTTGCTACAGGTGACCTGAGGCTGCGCCTGAAATGTACCCATTTTATTAACATCAATACATGCGACAGTTGTAAGGCTGATCAGTGCTGCTATCCTGTCTAATATTTCCTAATGGATGGCTAAACCAGACCTAATATCTTGTCCTCCTAGTGTACCCTGTCAGCTGTCGCAAGAGTGGGGGGCTTGCAGGAGAATGGAGAATAAAGGAAAATGACATGGGAACCCCTTTAAAAACCCTTTCTCTAAAGAAGGAAGGGCAGGCGGGTGCAGTGTAGTATCTTTCACTCATTGCAATCATTTTTAACTGACCATGCCCTTATCAAATCCACAGCACTCCTATAGCTGACGTAGTTGAAAAGAAGCCAAGAATGACTCATTTTTCTTTACTGTCCCTGTCCAGTTTGTTCCATTGGCCAGCTGCACAGTTACCTGAGATGTCTAGTGATGGGAGGGGACAGCTATTTAGATGCAGAGCAATTTTGGGAACTTGTATGGAAGCCTGAAAATGTTTTGGAGGAAGTGGTGGGTACATAAACCAGCAAGGATTCCTCGAGAAACCTGTTAATTGATTTGTATAGAGCTTGATATAGCAGCTATATCTAGAAGAGGAACTGCTGTGAGCCTAGGGGCTGTGTTGAGGTTATTTACTGGTAGAGAACTCTCTGAAATGAGGCTAGAGAAGGGAGTGTGATGGCAATCCCTCCCTTTGCTTCCCTCCTCCAGTGTAAGTGGCTGATCACACCCTAATGGAGAGGAAGGAGAGGCAATCCCCCACGGCAACATTTGGTTGGGTGTGTGGGTGTCCCTGGGCAGTGGTTCTCAACCAGGGGCACGCAAAGTTCTTCCAGGGAATGTCAACTTACCTAGATATTTGCCTAGGTTTACAACTGGCTGTGTAAAAAGCACTAGCGAAGTCAGTACAAACTAAAATTTCATACAGTGACTTGTTTATACTGCTCTATATACTATATCAGTGTTTCTCAACCAGGGATTTGCCACCCTGAAAGGGGTCATGGGACGGGTTTAGAGGGGTTACAAGTGCAGGGTTGGTGTTAGGGGGTGGAAAGCAGGACAACTGCCTGGGGCCCCGCGCAGCTAAGCTACATGCTTCAGCCCTGGGCGATGGGGCTCAGACTTCAGCTTCGGGCTCAGGCAGCAGGGCTGAAATCAGACTCCTGAGAAAGGGGTACAATAGTCTGGAAAGGTTGAGAGCCACGGTACCTGGGCACTGGACAAAAGAACAGATTCACTGCCTCGGGCAAGGGGGAAGGGCAGAGAGAAAAAAGTTGATTCTCCGCCATGTCCTCACGGAGTGGGAGGGGCTGTCCCAGGTCTCGGCAAGGGAGTAGTGAGCAGAGGCAGGTTCCCCACCATAGCCTCAGGGGGGAGCTGGAAAAGTGGGCAATCCTTGCACCCCTGCTTTTTGGGGTGGGAGAGGACAATCTTGAACCGCAGACGGACGTTTTTTGGAAGTGGAGGGGGGCAGTGGCGGTAGTCTCAGGGCAATCTTCCCCAGCATTTTTTGTGTGGGCGGAGATGTTGGATTATACACCCCAGCCTTCTGAAGAGTCGTTAGCCCTTCATCTGCAGCATCTTTTCTCTCCATCCTCATTCATTTTCTCTTCTGTCTTCTCCAGCTTCCAGCCTTTTCTTTAGCAATCTGTCACTGCGTCTGGAGCACACGGGGGCCTTTAATGCAGTGTTGAGAAACTTCCAGTGGCCTGGTGTCCATTGGTCAGTTGGAACCCAAGTTAAATGTAGTTTTAGTAACAGGGACAATTTTTTCAGACATCTACAGAAAAAGCCCAGGTTCATTAGCATTTGGTGGAGCCCGACACACACCAGACTGCCTGCATGAGTAAACTAAATTCTATTTTTCGTTCATCTCACTCAAAGCAAGAAATCAATGGCAGCTCATGTTAAAACACACTGCATTCTGTAGTTTATACATTGCCCTGTAAAACCAACCAGGGTGCTCTTTTTTTCTCTTTTCCGCCTGCCCACAAAGCATTACATTATTCAGAAGTGATAAGATGCTTCTGTGGGAAAGGTGCGAATGGCTTTGTTTTATCTAAGAACATTCTGCATGGTACACTCTCTCTGTTTGCAGGACAAGCTCATAGTCCTAGTCTCGTAGACAGTGGCTCATACTATACCCAAGATTAAATCAATTGCAGCTTTCACAGCTAATGTATTTAATGTTTATTTCACCAGTGTTAACATGTTATGTCTCTTCCCCAGCACCCCATACCCACATGGAGAAGTTGCAGGCATTAGAAGTATGCAGCTGAGGCCTCGTTTACCAGCTGGCAAACTGGTGGGTTGCAGGCTATTCTAGCATACCACTTGACTTCTTGACTGTAGGATGTTATTAACAATATCAGTGTAGGCTCTTACCCCTATCAGGAGGTCTAATCCAATAACCACAGTGACCTTCAATTCAGACATAACGTAAATGGCACAATTTGTGAGTGATCTCTTTTCCCCCCTTTGGAACTCCAAATACCTATGCTCTTTAGGCTGTGACGTGACCAGGCCCTGCAAGCAATCTCTCTGTTTTGGACAACATGGAACATGTGGTCTTTCTTCCCCTTTAACATTTTGAAGACAAATTCCGTTCACCAACTTTTCAGACAGATTTCAAGTTATGAGTGTCAGTTCAGTCCCTGTATCCAGGGAAACAGCAACAGTCAAGGCATCCTGGGGGAAGGAGAGGTGGAATGCTTTTGGGGTGGAATTCAGTCTCTGTGAATTTTCTGGGGGGAAGACTTCTCCCCAAAGTTTCCAGAGGGTGGTAGACTGGAAATCTCACACAATTGTTTCAGAAGGAGGGGGTTGGGAAAAACCTCACTTGTGCTTTTGGAAGAGGGGTATGTATGGAAAATGGAATCCTCCTGCTGCTTTTGTGGAGGGGGGGGGAATGGGGATACACCCACCTTCGCTGCTGCTTTTGGGAGAGTAGGGAGAACATACACCTTACATGCTTTTGAGGATAGCATGGGACATGTTTCCCCCGCATTCTCCACACTTTTGAAGGAGGAATGGAGAACACATTTTCCCCTCTCCCACGCATTTAGATGACTAGGAAACATGCCTCCCCCCATGCTCTCAGAAGGGCGTGGACAGAAAAAAAACAATGCCACCGCAACACATGCTTTCAGGTGGATGGGGAACATGCCCCCAACATTTGGAATATAGCCCCTGCACTGTGTTTCCTAAAGCTTTATTTTGGGGTGGGGGGAGAGGGAGGGTACATCCCTGTCTCATGTGGCGGATGAGTGGAACACACCCCTCCCCCATACATGCACACTTTGGAGGAGAGGGCGGTGGGGTACTACATCACCCCCAGACTTTCTGAAGGGTGAAGAACCCCAGGGTAAAACCCGAATGAGGCAGGGGTCCTGTGGAAGAAATAGCAGGTGATGGTATCTTTAGGGTCTGTATCCTATTGTATATGCACAAGGGGGGTGTGAATTAGAATCATAGAATATCAGGGTTGAAAGGGACCTCAGGAGGTCATCTAGTTCAACCCCCTGCTCAAAGCAGGACCAATCCCCAACTAAATCATCCCAGCCAGGGCTTTGTCAAGCCTGACCTTAAAAACTTTTAAGGAAGGAGATTCCACCACCTCCCTAGGTAACGCATTCCAGTGTTTCACCACCCTCCTAGTGAAAAAGTTTTACCTAATATCCAACCTAAACCTCCCCCACTGCATCTTGAGACCACTACTCCTCGTTCTGTCATCCGCTACCACTGAGAACAGTCTAGATCCATCCTCTTTGGAACCCCTTTTCAGGTAGTTGAATCAGCTATCAAATTCCCCCTCATTCTTCTCTTCCGCAGAGTAAACAATCCCAGTTCCCTCAGCCTCTCCTCATAAGTCATGTGTTCCAGTCCCCTAATCATTTTTGTTGCCCTCCGCTGGACGCTTTCCAATTTTTCCACATCCTTCTTGTAGTGTGGGGCCCAAAACTGGACACAGTACTCCACATGAGGCCTCACCAATGTTGAATAGAGGGGAACGATCACGTCCCTCGATCTGCTGGCAATGCCCCTACTTATACATCCCAAAATGCCATTGGCCTTCTTGGCCACAAGGGCACACTGTTGACTCATATCCAGCTTCTCATCCACTGTAACCCCTAGGTCCTTTTCCGCAGAACTGCTGCCGAGCCATTCGATCCCTAGTCTGTAGCGGTGCATGGGATTCTTCCATCCTAAGTGCAGGACTCTGCACTTGTCCTTGTTGAACCTCATCAGATTTCTTTTGGCCCAATCCTCTAATTTGTCTAGGGCCCTCTGTATCCTATCCTTACCCTCCAGCGTATCTACCTCTCCTCCCAGTTTAGTGTCATCTGCAAACTTGCTGAGGGTGCAATCTACACCATCCTCCAGATCATTTATGAAGATATTGAACAAAACCGGCCCCAGGACCAACCCTTGGGGTACTGCACTTGATACCGGCTGCCAACTAGACATGGAGCTACTGATCACTACCCGTTAAGCCCGACAATCTAGCCAGCTTTCTATCCACCTTATCGTCCATTCATCCAGCCCATACTTCTTTAACTTGCTGGCAAGAATACTGTGGGAGACCATGTCAAAAGCTTTGCTGAAGTCAAGGAACAACACGTCCACTGCTTTCCCCTCATCCACAGAGCCAGTTATCTCGTCATAAAAGGCAATTAGATTAATCAGGCATGACTTGCCCTTGGTGAATCCATGCTGACTGTTCCTGATCACTTTCCTCTCCTCTAAGTGCTTCAGAATTGATTCCTTGAGGACCTGCTCCATGATTTTTTCAGGGACTGAGGTGAGGCTGACTGGCCTGTAGTTCCCAGGATCCTCCTCCTTCCCTTTCTTAAAGATGGGCACTACATTAGCCTTTTTCCAGTCTTCTGGGACCTCCCCCGATCGCCACGAGTTTTCAAAGATAATGGCCAATGGCTCTGCAATCACATCCGCCAACTCCTTTAGCACTCTCGGATGCAACGAATCCGGCCCCATGGACTTGTGCTCGTCCAGCTTTTCTAAATTGTCCCAAACCACTTCTTTCTCCACAGAGAGCTGGTCACCTCCTCCCCATGCTGTGCTGCCCAGTGCAGCAGTCTGGGAGCTGACCTTGTTCGCGAAGACAGAGGCAAAGAAAGCATTGAGTACAGTAGCTTTCAGATGGCACAGACAAGACAGCCTCAACTCCGGAGCGTCCTAACTTTTCAGCCCCTGACTTTGCAACCTCAGTGTGCCTGTGCTAGTTACAGGCTAATGGCAGGTCGCCAGACAGGCTGCCTGGATTCAGGAGGCAAGCGAATTGAACTACAGCTCCCAGAAGGCTTTGCAGGACGGCCTCGCGGAGGAGCCAATCAGAGCATCGCCGCTGGCAGGGCTGACTCTTAAAAGCCACGTCCCGGAGGCGCTTCGCTCTTTTCCTGTGCGGTCCGCGGCTGGGTGCGCGCGGGAGAAGATCGCTCGGGTAAGGCCCGGGGGCGTTTGCAATCCGCCGCCATCCTCTCTTCCCCGGGGGCGTCTGGGTGCTCTGCCCCCTGCCAGCTGAGCTGGGGCTGCTCAAGTTTCCGGGGGGCGGGTTGGGCTGTAATATTTTGTAGGTGTTGGAAATACAAAGGGTCCCTCCCTGGGCCTCCCCACGGAATGGGGCTCTGCAGCTCCGGGGTGGACTCCCACCTGGCTGGGGCGGGCAAGCGCTGATCATAGCAGGGGCAGCTGGGGAGAGCCCTGCTGGGTACAAAAAAGTGTATCCGCATCCGAGCTGCAAAAATGGCCTGTGGATTTGCAGGGCTCTGCTTACCCTGGCTGGGCTGCGCCTCCAAGCCCCCTGGCCTGGGCTGGGGGGCAGGGACACGGACAGGGGGCTGCTCGGACCCCCCGCCCAGGGTAGGTGGAGGGTCTGCACCGCAATTTCCTCAACCTGCCCACCCGGCTCTTGCTGTCAGAGCCCTGCGCGGTTCCCCCGGGATATAAAGCCGTTCCCCGGGGGATTTGCAGAGCTCTACAGCTGGGAAGACTTAAAGGGCTGTTTAGCAGTAAATCCGGGGAGGCTGTGTTGTGGGTCTGGGGGGAGAGGGTCATCTGGGTTTGCACCTCACTGTGTGCCTGAAAGGGTCTCCTGTGTTTGTTGCTTAATTTGTAATTAAAGAGGTGCTGGGGTTCAGGCAGTATTTTTTTTAAACTTGTGTGACTGACGTGGGAGGTGCTGGGGCAGGAAGTGAGCGTGGCCCTGGGGTCTATCCCACTAGCCTGTGCAGAGGCAGCTAAGCACCCTGTGTGCAAAGGCTGATGCCCAGTAGTAGGGATGGGTGGTTGGTTTTGCACACAGGAACAAAACGCTGCAGGAAGCTGTGTGCCTGCAAATTGGCAGAGGCCTGTGTTTGGTGGTGTTAGAAAGTGGGTGGTCCTGAATAAGGTGTTTCACTAGGTGGGTGAGTTTTGTGTATGGCAATAATATGAGGCCCGAAAGCGGTTTTAAGAGGTGGAAGAGAGATTCCCCTCACCCCCATTAAAGCGCCATCTCCACTATTTCACATGTAGTGAGGTCGTGAAGCCTTTAACAGCATCTGCTCCCCAGACTTGTGCAGATCCTGCACAGAGTGGGATGATTTAAATAATTGATTTTTAATAATTTTTCTATTTGCACTTCAGTTAAATTGATATAACCATTAAAACAAGTTGGTCTAAAACTAAATAGAGCCTTTACACTAGATTTGGTACATCTTTTTGCTACCTAGGAGGTTGTACTATAACTATACACCTGTATTTAAGCAATTATGTAGCTTAATATTCTTAAATTATCATTAATTTACATTTTTAGTATGTCATAAAATGGTGAATGATATGTTGCTTATTTACTAGAGATCAATTTTTATCCTGCCATTCCTCACTTCCAGATGCTGGGACAGAGCCTTGAGATGCTGGAACCACTCAGGCATGAGCCTGGTATTGCTTTCACTTGCTTTCCCAGCAGGGTAAGTGGTTTGCTCTACGCTCGTGTTCTGTTGAGTTTTTAAAAAGCTGCCCGCTGAAGCGGGGGCGGAGGGGAGAGGGTGTGGTGGGGTGGAAGAGAGTGTGGCTTCTGTTGGTCAGCAGGTAAGCTGAGCAGCATGGTTAAGGAAGCCAACAATAATTGGCCGTGCTTTGTTTGCCCTTTCCTCCCCCAGAAGTGCCCTCCAACGTTCCCACGGCCCTATCGAAGCTGCGTCTGTCTCTCTTGTGTAGCTGACGTGGTCAAAAAGGAGCCAAAAGTGACCTGTTTTCCTTGACGGTCGCTGTTCAGTTTGTTCCATTGTAACTGTCCAGCAACATTTCAGGAAAATACATGTGCTAGGAGTGTCTATGCACAGGCTTTGCCTGGCCCAGAGGTGTCTAGGGATGGGAGAGGGGCCTGTATCTAGATACAGACTAGCAGAGCTATCTCAAGGACTGTTCATTTTCAGGCTTTGTCATTTGGAAGGGCTGTTTCCTGTTCCAGTAGCACTTCGTGTCCATAAGACTGAGATTGTGGTGGGCTAATGGGCTGTTTGGTTTTTCCCCCCCTCTCTTTAAGTGAGGAGCTGGTGCCCCTGTCCTGGAGACTACCTGCTTTCACCTGCTGCCAAATCCGGCAGGTGAGTGTGAGATGTTGCTCTGCTTTTGGTGCTGGTTATTGGCTGAGTAGGAGTGACAGTTGGTTGCAGAGCAGCCAGGTCTGTGGGGGCTTGAAGGCAAAATACTAAATGGGATGGAAACCACTTGCTGTGGTTTGCAATTAGCTCATGTTCTGGTGATCATTTCTGTCTCTCACACCTTCAGGTTCAGAGTCCCTGGGGTAGCCCCTCTGCTGTCTGTGCAGGCACAGAGTGGGCCCTAAAGATTTACACCAGCCTTAGTGCCAGATACTATTTCGGTCCCTCTCCCTGCAACCTGTATTGCCTAGCACCCAGCAGCTGTACAGAGCTTTTCATCCGTTGATTGCAACACCTTTTATAAAGGTTGGTGGTGGTATCCCCATTTTACAGATATGGAAACAGGCAAATAGTGGAAGGAACTTGGCCAGCGGCAGAGGTTGGAATAGAACCCAGCTCTCCTGAGTCTCTGTCCAGTGCTTTGTCCACTAGGCCACACTACCTATCCTTTAATCTCCCCATTCCCCCAGCCTCACTGAATGAGTACTGAGCATTTGGAGTGCATGTAAAACCAAGAGCTGTGGCTCAGTGAAATAGCCACAGGATCTCCAACTACATGCAAGAACAAGGAGGAGAGACTTTGGCAACTAAGCCCTGTGTGCCTATGGCTGTCACTCGCCTCTCCTATAAGCTTTCACTTGCAGGGCATTGGCTTCTTTGAATTGGTGCTCTTCTTGTTTAGAGGCCCTTAGTTGCATGAGTTCCTGCTTCTGTGGCATCTGCAGCCCTGTTCTTAACTGACTGTCAAGATGGTGCAAATCTGTTTCCTAGGGCCATCTGGAGGCGCCCTTCTGAACCCTGAGCAGTTCTGAGATCTCTCGCCTGCTGGATGGCATGAAGTGGGCACACAGCAGCTGTCATGCAAGGTGAGATTGACAGCTCTCTTCAGCGCAGAAGTGGGGCTTCCTTCACCTCCAGATCCCTTTCCCATCAGATCTGAACACCGATCTCATGGTCAAAAAAGGAGGGAAAGTGAAATGCAAGTTGGTCTCATTCTCTCTGCTAGAACAGTCCTGCACTGAGAGGGGGCTGGCTTGGAACACCGCAATTTATCTGCAAAGCCCTGGGTGAAATGTAACTCTGTATAGTTGGGGAGTGGGGGGGTCTAGGTAAATATCTTAGACTGCTCAATGCAACTTTCTTTTGGAATGTGCTAATAAATTAGGGTCAGAAGGGATCATTAGATCATGCTTCTCCTCCCCTCTTTGAATTTCAGAGGGGCTGGTGTTTTGGCTGTATTCCTGCTGATTTGGTGCATTCTTCTGTACATAAAGACCTGTGTGCTTCAGATCTAATTCCAAATCCGTTTTTGCCTTTCACAGAGATCTCTTGCTAAATGGAAGAGGCTGATGCTGCCAAGGGGAGCTAATGGACTGGCCAGTCAGTCTTGCCACCTAGTGGAACATGGTAGTGTCTCCCAAGGGGCTGGAACTCTGGAAAGACCCATGGATGGGCAAAGTAAGCTTCCAAATAACTGAGCTAAAGAGCCGTAGAGCTGCTAATTCTCATGTTTGCCATCCCTGACCAACACTCCAGATGCAGAACAGACAGATTCCATTGAGTTAGTCACTCTGATTTGACTCTGAACTGGTATTAAAACATGACACCCCCACCCCCATATGACATGGCAACAGCTTCAAAAACCTTGATGGTTAACTTGCCTCCTGGGGTGCATGGCATCTTAAATGGCCTTACTCTCACCATCTGAACACTACAAGGACTTCTGAAATTAACTTTATCCATAGACTGATTCCAGGTATCAGTCTTGGGAGAAGTGGGACAGTATAAATCAGCTTAGCACTACTGATCATGTAACTATGTAAGTTTCCACCAGCTGAGGATCTGGCCCCATATCTCAGGGAGTAGGACTGCTCTACTCAGAGCAGCTGGTGGCTGCTTTAGTAAAAAGGCTCTTCCAATCATTGTAGTGATACTTAAATTGCACAGAGGTAGCTAACTCAAGGGTGATTCCTCTGACTTGTTCTGAAGGCTCTAGCACTGGGGGTTTCTCTGCAACCATACGAGCTAGAAATGTCACTCGGTGACAATCTTGGTTTCTGCAGAAACTGAGTCTAATAGGAAGTGCTGGTGCAATGCACAGCCACATACAGACCTCTGCTTAACTCTGCCTGGTCAGTGATGACTCCTTTTAAATGGTGACTGTTGGATGAATCCTGCGGATATGGGGCTGAGGCCAGGCACCCATCGTTAACAGAACAGCTGGGCTCTGTTTAAAATCCCTACCTGGTGTGGTTGGGTCTAGCAGGAAGTCAGGCTGCATACTTCACTCCATAGCTACCTTTATTTTTTTCAGATCAGAGTGGAACATAGACTGGACTGTCTCCTCCAACTTTCAGTCCCTCTTAAAAGCTACATTTCTGCTTCCCAAAGAGAACATTATCCTGCATAGAAAATCCTCTTCCCTTACCTCTGTCTGCCTGTTCTTAGGCTGCAAGCTCCGCAGGGTAGGGGCCCATCCCTTCTCTTGCGTATGAAAATCACCTAGCACTACTCACACATCCTGGGAAATTGTTTACAGGCTCAACTGCATCTGTATCAATACACAATACAAGGTCTGTCCTTTCCAGAGAGCTTGTGTTCTTAGTAAAAACTCCGCTCTATAGGGAATCAGGAAATAATAAATGCAGCAGTCAAAGAAATTTTTGCCTCAGACTTTTCTGTTCAAACTTTTAGTTGGTAATTAAACAAACTGACTGGCCTAGGGTCTGATTTCTGTTCCCAGCTCTGCTGCTGGGTGAGCTAGACCTGTGGTTCCCAACCTTTGCGGGCTTGGGACCCATTTGTAAATGTTTGTCCTGTTGTGACTCGGTATATAGTCTGGGGGGGAGGTCCTGGGGTGGTTTTGGTCAGATCCTGTCCCCCAGGGGGTTGGGTCCTGCCTGGCACTCACCCCACAGTGGCAGCTCCTGTGCTGTGGGGCTGGCTGGGTTTGGCCCTGCTACCCTGACTGGACCAAATTTGAGAGTGGAGTTGTGAGCTGGCTCTGGGGATTGCAGTGCCACTGACTCAAACTTGGCGTACCTGGATTCCTGTTGTGGTGATGTCTGGGCCAAACTTGAGCAGCACTGGGTCCCCAGAGGTTGCAATGCATGGAGCACAGAAGTGATCCCAGCCAGCGCTGTGGGACACCAGCTGCCACACAACCCTTTATTTTGGGTGCCAACCCATGGATTGAGAAACCATGAGCTAGGGAAAGTCACTTTGCTTCTGTGCCTCAGATTCCCAAGCTAAAATGTGCCTTTTTTTGTAAAGCACACGGAGATCTAATGATGAAAAGATTTATGTAAGCTAGGTCTTGTGTAAGAGCTAGGTGTTCCCAGATTAACAAGGGTACTCTGAACTGTAGACAGACAAAAGATAACTGTTAAGGTTTTTCTGACCTTGTAGGTGGCCATGGTGGTGAGGAGGGTTTCTATCCAAACATTACTGGAGAGACTAGAGAAAATGAATTGAAAATCCCTGTCTTACAGGGATTTTCGACTCAGAGCAATGACAAAACTAAAAGCAAATCAACGGGCTGGTTAATAAAGTTGGACTCCTGAAAGGGGTATGGTTACTGTTACTGCCACTGTAGCAGCTGTAATATAGACAAGGCCTAGGTGATAATTTGTCACTGCATTCTAGTGACCCTTACTTTAGTTGCAGGTATGTTAAAATGAGAATGTGGGGAAGAAGGCGAACACCAATTGTCACACAGTGCTGCAGGCTAGTAGGGACTTTACTGTTTTGTTTTTACATGCTCAGATACCATGGTGATGGGCAGCAGAATAATACCCTAGGATAAGATAGTGAGATGGGAAACTTTGTCCATTACCAGGTAACACCCCCTACTAATCTTCATCCATGTTACAAACCCACCCCAGTTATATATTCTGTTTGTAAAAGCCAAATGCAGGGGTGGGGGCCACTTACCACCTTTCCCAAGCCTGTCAGTGGGGGTGTGGGCTGCGTTTTCCCCTCCACACCTAAACCAGGGGTGGGAAGGATTTCACATGCTCCCCAAAGCCCATGAGGAGACACACATCCCTTCCCTTCCCTCCTCTCCCCTTGTTACAATCCTGGACATAAGGCCACATGCCCCTTGCAGGAAGCCTGGGGCTGAGGTTGTTCTTCCCTGAAAATATTGCTGAGGCAGTTTCCACTGTGAAAGAGTGGGTGGAATTGGCATTCCCTACCTGAGGAAGTCAGGAGAGGGCTGCATTCCCTCTGCCCCATAAGCATGGGTGCAGGAGTTGCCATTCTCCCTCCCCTGAAAGCAGCGGGGAGACTGTGTTGGATCATATTAAAGAAGTTCTGTATTAAAATCACAAATGAGTTTGATTCCCCATAGTTTAAATTCCAGGGTATTACTAATTAAAAGAGGTCTCTTGGTTTTTGGTACTGTTTCTCTCCCTCTGTGTGAAACTTGCAAGCTGCTAATTGTGTTAGTACATTCTAAGACAGTCTGTTCTCAAAACAATTCTATGTAACAACAACTACTCACACAGAGAGAGACTCAAAGCAATACTCTGTAACAACAGAAACAGCACCCAGAGGCTCCCCGTCCTTTTGTTGTATTCATCTTGCTTTGTTAACAATTGTGATTAAAATAGAGAGAGGATGTATGTGGATGGATGCTTGGTGTGGATAATAACTGAATGATCAGGGAGGTGCCAGCCTAAGAATCCAGTGTCCATCGGCTGAAGAAGGCGTCAAGTGGAAATAACCAGAGGACCCCCGGAGGGCAGACTGGAATCCACCCAACAGCCTCAAGAATGGGAGAACCAAAGAAGATAACATCTGGCAGCACAGAGCTGTCAGGAATGTACCATCTGCTGATTGATTCAGCAACAGCATGATGAAGCAATTCCCACAGACTGGCATAGGAAGAAATTCCTATAAAAATGGACTCTAGAAAGTGAGAACTTTGGGGTCTGATTCTGCAAACCAACTTCCAGGAGCATCAGATGAGCATCTGACAAGGCCCTGCTCCCTCCTCGTGTCCAGGCCACCTGGCCAGTGGCTTGGCATGAGCAACTCTAAGGCTGGTAACTATGATAACAACCTTGCAGAACCTGTGTGTGTGTTTGTATGAATGAATGTGTGAATAAATGAGATTGAATGGAATGTTATAGCTATAACTAACTGCTTACTATGATTCTTTCTGTATTCACAATAAAGATGGCATTTTGCCTTTTCCCCTTTAAGATCCTGCTGGTTTTATTTTATTGGTATAACAACTGACCCTGTGGTACTCAGAAAGCGAAGCCATGAATTTAGATGCCTAAGCATGGATTTGGGAGCCAAGATTTAGGCACCCATTTGCTGTCCCAAAAAATCATCTCGGCCTAGAAATATCAAATGGGTACAAATTGGGTTGTGGCTAAAGAAGGGGAAATGGGCTGCTAATGGGAGACTTGTGTTCACTTCCCATTTCTGCCCTGTCTCATTGGGTGGCTCCTGCTAATGTCCCTACAAAACGGATAAAGAATGAACATTTCCTAGGCAAAGGTGTTAATTTATTGATGTCTGCAAAGTGCTTTGAGAGCCTCAGCTGGAGTGTGAGGAAAGGAAAGGTCGAGAACTGCTGCCCCATGAAACTTCCCACCCCGTGCTGTGCTTGAAGGATCTGCCTGTGTCAAGCATTGTCAGCCCTTTGCTCAGCCTTCCGTAGTTGCAAAGACCCTTGTAATAAAAGAACTGCTCCTGATGCTATTGGGTGATGGGAAGCAGGTGTGGAGACAGAACAGTATCTATTACAGATGCTCCATGAGGTGCTCTGCCTGAGCTCCATCCTTCCCACTCCCAAGGTGCAGAAAGGGGAGAGCTGCAAACCGACATACAGGAAAGTAACCCTGTCTGTTCCCCTCCTTTGTACCCTGTCCCTTTCCACAGTTAAACCTGGGTGCTGAGAGCATTTAACATGGATGCCTTACTGCCCATGCTGGGGCCAGCCAGCTTGGGTGGTGGCAACAGAAGAGCCCGGAATTAAACTGATTATGAACAATAGGGATGGGGGTGCAGGTCATAGGGTCAAATCAAGGATTCAGAGGGTGTCACTGAGCAGAGAACCTCAGACAGTGCCCAGCGATCTGAGTAGGAGCCTAGAGCCAGTGGATACTGCCAAGAGGATGGGTACATGAACAGACAAGGGACTAGAAAAAAAGCCCCACAGTGAGAGGGGAGCCCCCTGCATCCAACTTGCTGGACTGATGGAGGGGTGATTTGGCCAGTGCCAGGAGGAGGGGGTGCCAGCCTGTAAACTGAAATCCCTTATCCACAAATAAGCTACATCACCAGCAGTAGCAGGGCAGATTTCCCCCACCCCCACCAAAGTGTTCCCACCTTGAGAGGGGGAGCATCTCCATGGCTGACTTAGTACATAGCTGCCTCTCCATTGCAAGGGCACCAGGTTAGCAGCATCTGAGATGTTTATGCGCTTGGAACACTTGTTCAGGAGGAACATGCTGGAGAGCCCACAGCTCATATCAGATGGAAGCAACTTCTAGCACCCAGGACAGCCCTGGAGTAAGTTGGGTGCCATTCCTACACACTTCAGTGGCGAATGCATCCACTTCAGCCTTAGGCCTGGTCTGCACTAAAAATGGTTTGCCACAGAGGGAAGATGCAGCATATATCACAAAGCAGTGCTTTTGCCAGCATAGCTTAGACCCGTTCCCTGAACAAAATAAGCTATACCAGGAAAAGTGCCATTTTGTCAGTATAACTGTGTCTATGCTGGGGCTTTTACTGGTATAAAAATGTAATTAAAAAAAAAATCACACCCCAGCCCACATTGCTACAGTGGCAACAATTTTAAGTGCAGACGTGGCCTTACTCGCTATGGGTCTGATCTGGATTTGAAGCAATGACTCTTCCAGTGCCTTAGGCATTCACTAAATTTGTTTGGTCACCTTGGGGTTTAGCGGTAGTCATAAAGCAGTATGTGAGGATCCCCTCCGAGCTCAAAGTCAAAGCTCCCCTGAGTTGATGGCTCATGGGGCTGGCAGTTAAGGCACGTCAGTTTCATAGCCAACAACATACAGGAGAGCGACGTGACCGGTATCAGGTTGGACTGCCTTGGACTGCCCTAATTTCTGCAGCTGGGTGAAATATCTCCTCTCCTCATCTTCCCGTCAAATGAAACAAAGGTGATGATGAAGCACGTGAGAGATGGGGACAAGGCATTCTCAGGTGAGCGGCTCTGGCTATGGAACGAACTTCCAGAGGGGACCCGGTGCCCCCAGCTTCTGACCATTTGTAGGAACTGCTGCAAAACTTTCCTCTTTGAGAAAGTCTTTCCACCAAAAGTCTTTCCACTCACAACATGAACACCCCCTTCTATTCCCAGCCCCTTGCCATCCCCCATCACCTTCTGCCAGCCCCCCTGAGCTTGGCTGTAGACAATGGATCGTGTGGTGTGGTCTGGGGGAAAGCTGGAGGCATGTAGGTAGGCATAGCGGTCAGTAGGTTTCCGGTATAGGGTGCTGTTTATGTGACCATCGCTTATTAGCACTGTAGTACACAATCCATTGTCTACAGCCAAGCTCTAGACTAAGATACAACCACGTTTGCTCCAACCCCTCAGACAGAGGCAAACACCTACAAGATCTCTATCAAGCGTTCTTACAACTACAATACCCACCTGCGGAAGTGAAGAAACAGATTGACAGAGCCAGAAGAGTACCCAGAAGTCACCTACTCCAGGACAGGCCCAACAAAGAAAATAACAGAACGCCACTAGCCATCCCCTTCAGCCCCCAACTAAAACCTCTCCAACGCATCATCAAGGATCTACAACCTGTCCTGAAGGACGAGCCCTCATTCTCACAGGTCTTGGGAGACAGGCCAGTCCTCGCTTACAGACAGCCCCCCAACCTGAAGCAAATACTCACCAGCAACCACACAACAAAAACACTAACCCAGGAACCTATCCTTGCAACAAAGCCCGTTGGCAACTCTGTCCACATATCTATTCAGGGGACACCATCATAGGGCCTAATCACATCAGCCACACCATCAGAGGCTCGTTCACCTGCACATCTACCAATGTGATATATGCCATCATGTGCCAGCAATGCCCCTCTGCCATGTACATTGGCCAAACCGGACAATCTCTACACAAAAGAATAAATGGACACAAATCAGACGTCAAGCATTATAACGTTCAAAAACCAGTCGGAGAACACTTCAACCTCCCTGGTCACTCAATTTCAGACCTAAGAGTCGCAATTCTCCAACAAAAAAACTTCAAAAACAGACTCCAACGAGAAACTGCAGAATTGGAATTAATTTGCTAACTGGACACTATTAAATTAGGGTTGAATAGAGACTGGGAGTGGATGGGTCATTACACAAAGTAAAAACTATTTCCCCATGCTAATTTTCCCCTACTGTTACTCACACCTTCTTGTCAACTGTTTGAGAGGGGCCATCCTGATTATCACTACAAAAGTTTTTTTCCCCCTCCTGCTGATAATAGCCCACCTTCATTGATTAGTCCTGTTACAGCTGGTATGGCAACACCTATTTTTACATGTTCTCTGTGTATATCGATCTTCCTACTGTACTTTTCACTGCATACATCTGATGAAGTGGGTTTTAGCCCATGAAAGCTTCTGCCCAAATACATTTGTTAGTCTCTAAGGTGCCACAAGTACTCCTCGGTTTTTTTGCTGATACAGACTAACATAGCTACCACTCTGAAACCTGGAGCTAGATAGATAGATAGATTAGAGAGATAGATGATGGGTGTATAGGGATAGATAGATTAGATTAGATGATGGGTGTATGGGGATAGATAGATAGATAGACTAGATTAGATAGATGGGTGTTGGAGATAGGTAGATAGATATTCAGAAATGCTCAGCACCCGCCCACAGTCAGAGGCCAGTCTTTCAAAAGATTCCAGCTCAGATCTGCAAAGTTATTTAAGCCTCGACCTCCCATTGATTTCGACCTCCCATTGCTGCATTGGGTGCTCAGCACTTTTGAAAACCCAGCCATTGTGGAGAGCAGGGCCGAAGCGCGCACATTTCAGTTAGGTCACATCCTTGTTCCACCATCTCACTTTTTTCCTTTCCTGACTCTGACTCCTGTCATGTAGCCCAGGAAGATGTTTTATTACCTGGAATAAACAGACCCATCGGGTGGAGGGGACAGATTGTTTGCTGGTAACAAAGGAGGCCTCCATGCCTCACTCCACAGGGAGGCAATGAACAAGCTGCTATTGTTTGCAGAGTCTTCAGGACTCCTTTATCTGGAGACAATTGAATCAGTTCATTTGATCCATTCTTTGCTTTGCTCCATGTGTTTGGATTTTCTTCACAGACAATCTCTTTCCTAATTAAGTCAAGGTCCCTGTGTGCACTAGGAAAATTCCCTCTTAATGGTTCTCTCTGTCCCTTCTGATTCCAGGGGCACAACAATGGAGCTGCTTGGATAGACAGGGCCAAACTGTCACATTAATGGAGAGAGAAAAGGAGGACTTGTGGCACCTTAGAGACTAACCAATTTATTTGAGCATAAGCTGTAGCTCACGAAAGCTTATACTCAAATAAATTGGTTAGTCTCTAAGGTGCCACAAGTCCTCCTTTTCTTTTTGTGAATACAGACTAACACGGCTGCTACTCTGAAACCTGCCATTAATGGAGAGATCCTCCAGGGATCAAGCTTGCTTGGGTGGACTAGAGGCCAAACTGTTTTCAACCCCGGTGGAGAATGAAGCAGAGGCTGAACCTGTTGATGCCTCTAAGTCCCTTTGACTTAAACGGAGCCAGGATGTCATGTGGTGTATTGAGAACTGTGCTGAAATTACCAGCTATCACTTTAAATTCGAAGGCCCTTTCTGCTCCTGCTTGCAGGTTAGGGGGCTCTGAGGGTAGCATGGGATTTGCATCAAAAGCAGTCTGGAGCAAGGTGGGGTGAGTTGTGCTTCGCTGCCTTAGGGGGCAGCCTGTGGTGTCACTCTGTATTGGGCTGTGGTGTGTGAGATTTCTGGAGTCTGTGCAGTAAGTGGTGCATTGCAACCTTCCAGGAAGAGCATTTATGGTCTGAGTCTCCCAAGCTAGCGCCTAAAAATAGCAGCATGACTGCGGCAGCATAGGTGCGGCTCGAATACAGAGCCAGGTGCTTGGGTGGGATTGTGCTTGGGACGGCTGGCCTGTGTCATACACACGGTCCCACTAGATGATTCCAATGGTCCCTTCTGGCCTTGGAATCTAGGAATTTTAATCACCATCCCATGTAATCACCATCCCAGCGCACTGTCTACACTTGAGTTCCCCCCATTGCTGCTGTCAATGGCGTTGCACTGATGATAGCAACCGGGGAAAATGTTAAGGGGGCCGGGGGGAAACATAGTGGGGAAAATGTTAAGGGGGCCGGGGGGAAACATAGTGAAGACACAGCCGGGAGTCAGTACAGACGGAAACAATAGAAATGAGTAATGCAAACCTCACTACCAATCCCAAAGGACCATTAACATTCCACTGCTGGTCTTCCTGCCGGATAATGATCTCTCAAACTGGGCTCCATGGGGCACTTGCTGGGGGTCTGAGAGCTGGCTAGGCACATGATCATGGTTCTTCATTACTGAATACCAGGAAACCAAGCTCTTTCCTAACA
Source organism: Chelonia mydas (assembly GCF_015237465.2). Taxonomy (NCBI): domain Eukaryota; kingdom Metazoa; phylum Chordata; order Testudines; family Cheloniidae; genus Chelonia; species Chelonia mydas. The sequence continues at coordinate 12,108,442 of NC_051259.2, read as the reverse complement.
TTACTTTCCCCTATAAGTAATTGCTGTAATTGCCACATGGACTGTCAGTGCTCGTGAATGGGAGTGGAGATGGTCTCTATTCAAATGCAGATCAATGAGTGTTCTTTCAGTTAACTTGGATAGTTGAGACACTGTGGAACTGACTAGCACAAGAGGTGAAGAAAGACCCTAATAAGAACACATGTCTTCCTAAAGTGTCCAAGGTGACATTAGGCTGGACAAAACACTGCAGAGGGTATATAAACCCTCATGTTTCATGGCATAAACCAACCACAGTCTGTGGTCAGGAAGAAACTTCTCCTGTGGGTATAACTGTCCACTGTGGAGTTTCCTGCACAGACCTTTGAAGCAGCAGGTGCTGGACACTGTCAGAGACAGGACACTGGGTTAGATGGACCCCAGGTCTGATCTGGTCTGGCAACTGCTACATTCCTAGAATTGCATCTCCCCCACCTCCCCTGTGATCTTGACAGTAATCTGATACAGCGGAGTTGTCTGTTTATTGGCGGGGGTGGAGGTGTGGGGGGAAGCTGATAGGGACTGAGGCTGGGAAAGGGAATGGGGGAGTGTCTCTCTCCCCATAGTAGAACTTTGCTCCCAGAGGGGACTCCACTAGGGTGGAGTGAGAGGAGGTTAATGGGATGAGGGTGGAGACCTCTGGTTAAATTCTCTCTCCTTTGTCTCTCTCTCCTGTCATTCCATGCCAGGATCTGGGTTTGTAACCTCCTCCAGGCCAATTCACCCAAGGCTTCCTCTGGGGAATCTGCATCTTAATTCAAAGGCTGCTCCAGTCCCAACAAGCCCCAGCCCTGCTGCCCCTCCTGGGAATGGAGCCGGTGCCACCACCTCCGGTCTCTCACCTGAATGGCAACTGGCACTACCAGTTCCGGATCATCCTGCTGGGGGATTCCACCGTGGGCAAGTCCTCCCTGCTGAGGTGCTACGCTGAGGGGTCCTTCATCCCGGCTCCCTGCCCCACCGTGGGTGTGGAATTCTACAGCAAGATGATGGAGCTGCCTCCGGGCATCAAGGTGAAGCTGCAGCTTTGGGACACAGCTGGCCAGGAGAGATTCAGGTGAGGAGGGACCAGAGACCCAGATCGCCCCATTTCACACCACGGGCACCCAGCGCACTGGAGCTACCTTACCCTGCAGGCTCAGACACTGCCATCCAGAGTCACATTCCCACCCTCCAGTCACTCACGCACACACACCCAGAGTTATAATTTTCCTGGCATTGGCACAGCCCTGAGATAAGAACCTTAGAAATCCCTGAGACGGCCCTTACCCATATACCAAAGAGATCCAGTCTGCGGAGACCAGATCCCTTCAGAGGGAGACACACACATAGAGAACCCTCCATCTCTCCAGACACACAGATCCCCTGCCTGCCCCTCCAGACCGGACACATATACCCATAACTGGGGACCCAGCTCACCAGCTCCAGACCGGTTCCCTTCACCCCAACACACACACATCATCCCTGATCTGGTGCTTTCTCTTTCCTGCCCCAATGGCCTGAGCAAGGGTTGTTGTTGTTTAAAAAAAGGTTTTTGTTTCCAGTTTTCTTTTCTTTACAGCTTTGTCAATGTCATGCTGTAGCATGATCATGTGCATGATGAAGTCACCCAGTCACGCTTGTGTGTTTGCACTGAGGGGCCTGGGTGGGAGGAGTTGCATTGCAATAGGAGAGCGTGGGGTTTTTGTTATAGGTAGGGTCAATTCCAACTGTTTATTTGGCTGTCAGTAACCCCCCACTCATTTTTTACGGGGACCTGCCTTTCTTATGGAGAAAGAGCAGCAGGAAGGAGCGTGGACAAAGTTTACAGCACTGGGGAATCTTGGGGTCTAGAAGGCAGGGTTTGCTATTGTTGCGATCTGAGTGGGGGAGTGGATGGTTCTGTTCAGTGATTCCTGCAGGCTGGAGAAATAATGCCTCCGTGTGTGAAAAAGGATCCAACCAGTTGAGAGCCTTGTTTGCTGGGGGAGCTGAGGGTTTTGAGATCAGAGCGGCTGGCGATGGCATAACTAGTTATGGGCCTGGTCTGGCACATGTAAGCAGGGGAACCGCTCTTACCACTGCAAACAGTCCCACTGAAATCAGCTCTCCTGTGGGGAGCTACAGCTGCAGCTTATATCACTTATAACTACTAGGTGCTGCGGTTTCTGGTCATGGGGGGGACGTTAGCTCTAAGGAGTGAATGGGCAACTAGCACTGAATGCCAGCCACGCTCTCCCCACCTCATGGCACACACGCTGCATGGAGCACACCAATGCAGCACAAAACAACTGGAGTAGGGCCTAGGACAGGGGCCTATTTAGGTGCCTAACTCCCCTGGGCCAGAGGCCTTGAAAACCCTCACTATTCCAGTGCTCCCATAACACAGTGAGGGGTGTGGTTTTAAAATCTAGCGCATGCCTCCCTAGCCCGGTCTCTAAGGTCTACATGAGCTGTGCTTGACTTGGGCCCAAGTGTGGGGCACAAAGATGGTTTTAGGCCAGCTCGGAAGCTCCCTGATCCAGGGAGAAGTCAGGGCTTTATTTGGCTCTTGGCACAATTTAGAGATGTTTCAGGGCTGCTCTAAATTACACCAGCCAGGGACCACAGGCTCTGCAACCACGGCCTCCTTTTCCTGGCCATGCTGAGGACGGGCAGGGCAATGATATAGAGCTACTACATCAGTCTTGCATAACCCAGGGATTCCTCTTGTGCAAGGAGACTCCTCACCCACATAGCCAGTGACGCTTTGCTGGATCGTAGGAGAGAAGCCAAACCATAAGGCCAGTCTTTGATGGATCTGCTCCCAGAAAAAAACCTCTTAACATAGATTCTTAAAGATGGATGACATAATGGGGATCTGCCCTTATTTGTCTTTGTATGATGTCTGAAGAAAGCCTGAAACCTTTCTTTCCTGATTGTTTTTTATATTAGCAGTGTCAGGACTCTCATGTCTTGTCTTACCTGGTTCTGCCGAAGGGCTCCTTGGAGCACCAGAAAGGTGGAGTGGGTGGTTTCTCAGCCCTTACCACAAGGGGTGAGGGCATTTAACCTTTAACAAAAATGTTTTTCTCTTCAGTGTGTGCAATGTATTTGAGTCAAATAGATGTTAACAGAAAAAAGTTTCAAGAAGTTTGACTAAAAATCACTTCCCTGATTAATTCATCAGGTTTTATTTCTTTGCCATCTCTGGGGCCCAGATCCTTAAAGGTATTTAGGTGCCTAACTCCTATTGAAATAAACGGGAATTAGCTACCCAAATACCTCCGAGATGTGGGCCTGGGGCCACAGTTTGGTCTCTAGTTATCCACAGAGTCTTCCAGAAAAATAAAAAGGAGGCAAGACCTGAATTTCTAATGTAACAGATAAACGTGGGGGGACACCTCTCCCAAACCTAATGTTTATGTCATCAAGTAGCAAAGAAGGGCAGGGCCCCAGCTGAGTGTGGGGTTGAAGGTAACACATGGCCCAAAGTGAGTAAAAGCCAGTGGGGGCTTAGAAGACCAGCCCTAGACCCTGGATGGCATTTGCAGGTGAGAAGCAATGTTAAGGGCTCACTGAGTTGTTATGTTTGTGTTCCCAGATGCATCACCAGGTCTTTCTATCGGAATGCTGTGGGTGTACTCCTGGTGTTTGACATGACAAACCGTAAGTCCTTCGAGCACATCATTGAGTGGTACCATGAAGTGGCCAGCATCCAGATTATGGAGAAGGTCATCTTCCTCCTGATTGGCCACAAAAGTGACTTGAAGTCAGACTGCAAAGTCTCCACTGAGGAGGCAGAGGGGCTGGCAGCCTCCCTGGGCATAGGCTTCATTGAAACATCTGCCAAAAGCAACACCAATGTGGACTTGGCCTTTGAGACCTTGACCAACACCATCTATGAGGCTCTGAAGAACAAGGAGATCGATCTGCAGGAAGGCTGGGATGGGGTGAAGGTGATTCACAAGAGAACCTGCAATCCCCAGAAGAAGAGGCGAAAACCGCAAGAAAAATGCCAATGTTAACCCAGAAGTTAGGGACTAGGACCCGGAGTAGGGATGGAATTGGTGGAGGAGGGACTGGATGAGCCGATTCAGAAATAAATTAGGGATGGGCCTGCGATGCAAAGTTGGAGGATCAGGGGGATGGGAGTTCTGTTTGTCTCTAGGGAAAATAAAAACCTCCAGGACTTGCTTTCACCCATTGTAGTAGGTGACTTCCATCAGAATAGTAAAAAGTGCACTACTGCCCCCTTTAGGTGGAGAACAGGGAATCCAGGACCAGTGACCCACCACTGACTAGCTGCTAGAGGCTTTCCCTTGGTTCTTAGCAGGGGAAATCCCTTTTAATACACTGCAGGACTGGCTCTAAAACTTTTTAATTACTTATTTTTAACTGAATTTTAGGACTAAGAAAATCTTTAGGAATCTAGGAGTGCAGCTCTTACGGCATTACAAGGGATTAAATCCCCAAATCCCTGCTTTATTGAAACATGCCAGAGACTTCAGCTTTACAAAGAAACCGGCACGGCCTGATTTTGGGTGCTTAAGGAATGTGGTGAGTGGAAGAATTCTCAGGACATGAGGAAGCGGATTAGATGTTTCCAGAGGGTAGAATTCAGTTGCAGTGCTCAGTGCAGAGGGGTGAGATTCACCCCTTTGCAAAGGGCCAGTATCATGCTTAGGCACCCTTTTAATTAATTTGTTAATTGTAGAACAAATTGTTCATTTTCTAGCGTAACCCTATACTATTTGGTCTAGACTGAGGAGACCTTAAAAGTACATTATTAGTATTCCATCAAGATCGGGGCCCCATTGTACTACGGGCTATACCAACATATACTAAGAGACAGTCCCTGCCCAAAGGGGCTTGCAATTTAAATAGATAAAGGGGTCAGAGGGGAAACTGAGGCACAGAGCAGGGAAGTGACTGGCCCAAGCTCATAGGCAGAGCTGGAAATAGAAACTATGTCTCCTGACTGTCCCACAAGTGTCCTGTCCAGTCAGCCACACTCCCTCCCTCGCTGATCATGCTCCTATGCTCAGCCTTATGGCTTGGTTGCATTTGAACACTTAAAAACTGCTATGGTAAACTCCCAGGGACAGATTTCCCCCTCCCGTATCCCTGTATAATGCCATAGATTTCAATGGCATAGCCTGGATCTAAACAAGAGTGACATTATGGTACCATCTTGCATCTAGTTAGAAAAATCCAAGCTCTGTTCCTCCATAGCCAGGCATACTGCATCTGTCGAAAATCAAGCTGGCATTAAACGCCCTAGGTGAAATCCTGGCCCATGGGAAAACTCCTGCTGACTATGTAGCACCAGGATTTAACCCCAGTGTATTTACAGGTGTCTGTTATTATTGTTTGTGGGTATGAAGCTGTGCTACATATGGACTAGTGCAATCCTGCTACTCACATGTTTCCAGCTTGTATGGATTCTTTATTAAAAATAAATCATTTCCTTTGTATAATTTGGTGCTTCCTTCAAGATTGGGGGTTAGGAAGGAAGAAAACTGTGCCAGATTATACAGCAAAAGGCCTTCTGCTGATGCTCTGCACTTCTGTGGCTCTATTTTATCTGAGGATCTTAAAACAGTCAATAGTTTTTAACTAATGAGGCCTCACCCGCCTCCTGTGAAGGGTGGAAATATTATGTTCATTTTATAGATGGGTAAACTGAGGCACAATAAAGTCAAGTGACTTGATCAGAAAAGTGGCAAAGCCAGGAGTCCTGATGTCTAGGACACCTTCCCTACTCACTAGGCTGCACTTTCTCCCCCTTAAAATAGTTTTAAACTTTCAGTTTAAATTAATAACTCTTTCTGGGGACAAAATAATCCAGTGGCTTTCAACTTTTCTAGACTACTGTACCCCTTTCAGGAGTCTGATGTGTTTGGCGTACCCCCAAGTTTCACCTCACTTAAAAATGACTTGCTTACAAAATCAAACATAAAAATACAAAAGTGTCACAGCCCCACTAGTACTGAACAATGGCTGACTTTCTCATGTTACTATTATAATTATAAAATAAATCAACTAGAATATAAATATCGTACTTACATTGCAGTCCATAGAATATCGAGCAGTATAAACAAGTCATTGTATGAAATTTTAGTTTGTACTGACTTCGCTAGGGGTTTTTTAATGTAGCCTATTGGAAAACTAGGCAACTATTTAGATGAGTTGATGTACCCCATGGAAGAGCTCCGCATAGGCCCAGGGGTACACGTACCCCTGGTTGAGAACCACTGAGCTAATCTGTCAGCTTTTTTTTTCTATTGTACCTAGTCTAGCTACCACGTTTCTTATAAAGCCACCACTGCAGTATCTGGGCCCATTGGTGTTTCAGTTCTGCAGTAATCACATGATTTTGCCTGGTTCATGTGTCACTGGAGATAGGGAGAACAGGAGGACTTGTGGCACCTTAGAGACTAACCAATTTATTAGAGCATAAGCTTTCATGAGCTACAGCTCACCTCATCGGATGCATAGAATGGAACTCGATAAGTTTATGGAGGAGATGGTATGATGGGATAACATGGTTTTGGTAATTAAATATTCATGGTAAATAGGCCCAATGGCCTGTGATGGGATACTAGATGGGGTGGGATCTGAGTTACCCAGGAAAGAATTTTCTGAAGTATCTGGCTGGTGAATCTTGCCCATATGCTCAGGGTTTAGCTGATCGCCATATTTGGGGTCGGGAAGGAATTTTCCTCCAGGGCAGATTGGAAGAGGCCCTGGAGGTTTTTCACTTTCCTCTGTAGCATGGGGCACAGGTCACTTGCTGGAGGATTCTCTGCTCCTTGAAGTCTTTAAACCACGATTTGAGGACTTCAATAGCTCAGACATAGGTGAGAGGTTTTTCACAGGAGTGGGTGGGTGAGATTCTGTGGCCTGCATTGTGCAGGAGGTCAGACGAGATGACCATAATGGTCCCTTCTGACCTAAATATCTATGAATCTATGATATAGTTATATATATACACGTACAGATAAGTTGGAAGTTATCATACAAACTGAGAGGCTAACACGGCTGCTACTCTGAAACCTGGAGATAGGGAGGTAACTATGTGGGGATTGTCAGATACTGTTAATTCAGAGGAGTCCTAGGGTCTGTGTTATACAGGTAATTAGACTAGATAGTCATAGTGGCCCCTGCTGGCCTTACACTCTAAGAAACTCCAGAATCAAACTGAGCAGGATCTCCCTAATCTAGTCTCTTCAAGTTCTCACGCTGCTCTCACCACTAGCCTCGGAGCGGCCATTTTCTAACTTCCACCCCCTTGGCGTGGAGCCACATGGGGAAAAGTGCTGAGGCCTCCTCACCCTGTCAGCTGCTGCAGCAGGACGTGGTGTAATGGGGGCGTTTAACCAACAGCCCATCTTTGATTCAGTTTGTAGAACCTCCTGCTGCTTGGTGGGCTGGCAGCCGCAGGAACTGAACCTATGAATGCTGCATCTTAACCCATGAGCTGCTACTGCCTCAGCTAAAAGGCTCACCTCTGTTAAACTTATCGGAGGGGCCCCAACCTGTACATGTGTGGCCCAGACACCACTGGCGGGGAGGGAATAGCGCCACCACATGGAGTAGGTGTGGGTTACGTCTGCTTGACACCAGTGAGGCAGTAAGGAAGAGTCTGTCACTGCAGCCTGGACTGATGTTTTCAAATCGTTGGGATGAAACCGGATTCAGATTCGAGTGAAGCTGGAGCTGATTTTATTAATTCAAATAGAAGTATTCCGCAGGCCCAATCAGCCGTGCAGGCACCAGGCAGGTCTTGCATTAATTCATGCCCAGTTGCAATATCAACGCTTGGCCTTTGGCGGCAGAGCGCACAAGGCATGAATGAACACAAAGCAATACATGCCCTGTCTTGTCTTGTTGCTTAAACATTCTCCCAAGGGAAACCAGTGGCTCTGACAACACATCTCTGCTTACCCCAGGGTCTCAGCTCATGCCCAGGTTGGCTGCAGCTGGGCGGGGAAGGAATTGCCTTTAAAAGCCAATCCTATTAAGGGAATGTGAAAGTCTTTTAAATATTCTCTATAACAGCATACTAAAATGGAGTCCATCTCTAGGGCCTTCCAGCCAAAGAGCTCAAACCCTTTAAATTTGGACTAAGGGCTTGTCTATAATCTGGAATAAAGTAAAGTGTGGATTTAAAACAGATTAACTATTCCTGATTAATCCTGTGTGTGGTCACTCTTATTCTGGAATAAGCATGTCTACACACAGGGACGTGTAGGTTTTTGGGGGCCCAGGGCAATATCTGACATGGAGGTCCCCCACCCTTCCCCAGAGGGCCGGGGTGGTGGTGATTAGCCAGCGAATCCGCCCTGCACTCATCCCACAGAGACAGCACCTGTCCCATGGGGCCAGGCCCAGCTCCCCGTTCTGGGTGTTGTGACCTGACACACAGGACCACAGCACTGCCCAGGTTTGGCCCGGCCACCACGCCATCATGAAGAGGGTGGGTGGCGTGGCTGGGTGTAGGACCTGGGGCACAGGGTCACAGCCTGAGTGGTGCTGACACCCCATTGCACCAGGTCACAATGCTGCCCATTCATGCTCCATGGGTTTGGAGGCGCTCTCAGTTGGAAGATCTGGGACACACTGCGCCTTTTGCACCCCTCTCTGGGCAGCTGTGTCCACACATAGCGTTAATCAGGAATGGATATTCTGGAAGAGCTCCCCAGGATGGTAGACAAGCTCTGAGCCTCCCACTGCCCCAGTGAGGTCAGTACTATCACCTGTATTTCACAGGAGGGAAAACCAAGGTGCAGTGACTTGCCCAGAGACAGACAGTGGCAGGGCCTGGGTAGAACCCAAAGTCACCTGACGCCCAGGCCTCACTAGTTACAAGGCCCCTATACATAATCTAATCTTCTTAATCTAACCTAATGCCAAGGAGATGCTTCCTCATCACAGCGTTTTGCATCTGTTTTGCTCGTTCCTTTCCTCTGACACACAGGGCCCAGTGTTACTGAGCGGAGACAGTCCTGACAGCCAAACATAGGAGTAACACGTTCTCTCTGCCTTCCCCTTCTATAAACACTGCGCACTCAGCGGGAGGGGTGGCAGCTGCCTGCCTGGACATGAGCTAGAGCAGCTCTCAGCCTTCAGCGGGAACCATCTCGCTCCACTTCCAGCAAGTCCCAACCGGCAGCGCCGTGAGAGTTCCCGCTCCAGTCCGCAGACACTCGGCTCCAGGCTCCTTGCTGCTCACAGGCTTGTCCTGCTGGGATACTCCGGATGGATTCGCTCTGGCACTACCAGTTCCGCATTATCATGCTGGGGGACTCGACGGTGGGAAAGTCGTCCCTGCTGAAGTGTTACACCGAGGGCGCCTTCCTCGACTCCATCAACCAGACGGTGGGGGTGGATTTCTACGTCCAGTTTGTGGAGCTGGAGCCCGGGCTCCGGATCAAGCTGCAGTTCTGGGACACGGCTGGGCAGGAGCGATTCAGGTGGGTTTGCCGGGGAGGGTTAGACGTACGTGTAAGCGTGTGGACCGGACGGAGCCGGAGCCGGAGCCAACGAAGGGAGCTTGAAAGCTGCAATGGGGATTAATACAGGTGCAGGAAGCTCCAGGCTCGAGCGCAGGCTGCAGTTTTCTTGCATGAACAATGCTGAGGAAAGGGGCTTGGTTCACAGGCCGGACACCAAAGGCCTTGGAGACCCACATCCCTAGGGACTGGACTGAGACCAGCTATCCCGTCCAGACCCAAGGCCCTTTAGTTCAGCACCTCAGGGAATTAGGTACAGAGTTTTCTGCTTCCTAAGCTAAGGGGCTAATTATTAACCAGCCACATGCCCCATTGAAAGGAACTGGCTGGGCACACCTGAAGCACCAGGGCCAGTCCCAAGACATGGAAGAAAAGGGGCTTCTGAAGTCTCATTTACACTGGAGGTTTGGCCAGTGTGTAACCAGTTAGTGACACGGGCAGCAGGTTTCCAGGAATTTCCCAGGCGTGGGAGCATTAGCACAGATGGGGCTCAGCTGTTTAATACCTCTGTTTGGAGCAGGCAGACATAACACAAGGGTAAAAATACCAGCACTGTTGCCACTGCAGGTGGGGACACACAGGTGGCTGGAAAACAGCAGGAGAGTTTCCAAAAACCTGTTCTAGGCAGAACCCAGACTGGCTGTAAACATGCTTTGTTCACACCCCACATGGTTAATTCTCTGCCACCAGCAGCGTAAGCTAGCACAGTGAGTGTAGGAGACTGGCTTGGAGTAACCAGTTCAGCCAGCTCTCGGGCTGCCAGGGCATCCCAACATCTATTGCTCTACCTGCTACCGGGCGGGGGGTCCTCAGGGTACTCTACCCTCTGCCAAAGTCCGATGGGATAGCTGCCTTGATTTTCCTAACATGTACTGATATGGGAGCATAAATTGATAGGAACATAAACCAAGCTAAACTGGGGGAAAGAAAAGATGCATTGTGGACACAAGTCAAGCAACTGGCTCAGATAAGAGTCACCCCTGTGACACGAATCTGGTTGAACATGTACCATAGACAGATGTTCTATCTAGGCATTAGGGCTAGTTAAAAAAATTTCATCAAAACCATTTTGACAAAAAAAAAGTTTTCCATGGAATGCAGGGTTTTGTTTTGTGGGTTTTTGTTTGTTTTGACACGAGAAGTAGCTGCTTTCCTCAGAACATTTAGTCAAAAAAAAAAAAAAAGATTGCCCCAAACCTAAAGTATTTGCATTCAAAATGGTACCCAGCCGTCTCACAGGACTTGTAGATCAGGGGCTTTATGCTTCCATTCCCCTCTCGGGGTGGGCTCTCTACACAGACTACCTCTCCCACGATGCACCATGACCAGGGACTCCGATAGGACGCATCACTTCTCGTCACCGCCGCGGGGGAAAGTGGTGCATCATGGAAGATGTAGTCTAACCAGAATAAGGCACCTGAACTTTAACTCCCATGAGGCAGTACAGTGCCATTCTGAATTGAAGTTTTGGTTTTCTATATTCCACCAAAAAGTTGAAATTTTCTGCAGGAAAACATTTTCCAAGCAGTTTCACAAGGCAGCCTTTGCTGCCTCTGTGCCATAAAGATCTTAGGAAAGTAAAGCAATAAGAGAATGCAGAGTCTCACGCTGTTCCCTTCTTGTGTCCTAGGTCAGTGACTCGCTCGTACTACCGCAACTCCGCTGGGGCAGTGCTGATGTTTGACCTGACCAACCGAGCATCCTTTGAGAGCATCAAGGAGTGGCATCAGGAGGTGACAGACACGGTGAAACCTTTTCACATGGTCTTTGTGCTGGTTGGGCACAAGAGTGACCTGGTGCCGCAGCGCCAGGTTGAGCGAAAGGAGGCCGAGAAGCTGGCTTCCTCACTGGGGGCAAAGTATATAGAGACATCCGCTAAAAGCAACAGCAACGTGGATGATGCCTTCCAGCTGCTGACCTTGGAGATCTATGAAGCTGTGAAGGCAGGGGTGCTGAGCCCAAACAAGGATTGGGATGGGGTGAAAAGCAGACTGCCACCCACAGAGGAGCCCAAAGTACAGAACCTGGGAAAACAAGAGAAGCAGAAGAAGTGCTCGTGCTAGCCAGACATTGTAGACTAAGAAGCCAGAGTGAGCTACCATCACTCACCTTCCCGTATGAGACTTGGCTGCCAGGCAGGACTATATGCAAGGACAGTCACAATAGCCTCTTCTAACAGGCTAGTAGTTCCCATTAACCTCTCCCAGCAAAGGCAACAAACAGAACTGGAACGGGTAATGTTTCCATCCACTCACGTTCAAAGGCTGCAGGGTTACACAGCACCCTTTGTGCTTGGAGGAAATTCCAAATAGGAATCCAATGGTCTAAGCACTGGAAAAGTCTGGAATTTACACTTGGATACAAAGTTAAATACATTTTATTCATATTTCTGGTTGCCTTTAGCATTAAAGTTAAAACAATAAACATGCCAATGAAAATGGCAAGTGTCCCCCAAGTGGTATAAACAGCGACACTAGACCCAGGAGGTGCCTGCAGATTCGGAGGATTTAGAATTTCCATGGATGCTGCATTTTCTACAGACTAAACATTCTTCCAGCCGTCCTGGTTGTGAAGCACTTCCCAGCATTGGTGTTCAGCTTGGAGTCTATAGAGCCACCCAGCAACAGCATCTAAAGCACCCCCAGCTTCTCCCATTCTCAATGTGGCTCCTCATTTTAAAACCCTCAAGTTAACATTAAGCGGTGTTTTGCTGCAGGTTGTCCTGCCCGAAACATCCAGCCACCACGTCCCTCTCATGTCACTGGACTTCCCCTTCGCTTGGAAGGACATGGCCTAGGAACAAGGCTGCAAGTTTCGAATATGAAAACAGTCACTCTATTTGGGAAAAGCAGCTTCCCTCTCAGGCCTTAGATTTAGCAATCTGGTTCTAGGGCAACAGGACTGGCTATTCCCGCAGGCTGTGTTCTTGTGACTACACAGGATACTGAAATGCCTTCAAGACAGAACAGGGTAGCTTTCACCTCCAGGTTACTGGTTAGAATCCAGACCATGCTGATAGTTTAAAAAACAAATAAAACAAAAAACTAGGCTCTGTTGGCTTTTTAGGTGACCACTATAAGACATGAATTGGGCAGGTCTCCAACCAGTTTCCAGACCAGACTGTGGTACCCAAACTTGACGTTCCATCCGTTCACTTCACAACAATTTAAGAAAGTGGCACATGAACCAATGAAGTTTGGGATCCAGTTTTAAACCACATCATAAAGAACCATCTCTACAACTGGCCCCTACAATGGTAGTCTCAGTGGAAAGACCAGTTATTAGCTGGGCACGGAGAATGGACGACATGCATACTTACAAGCGTGAATCCCCATTTTGGAAGGACCGTGTCAGGTACCAGAATGGCAGTTTAGGACACTCTGGACACTGCCTATGCTGTCAATAAGAGTTCAGTTATGAAGTTAACCAGTCTCAGCAGGATTCTTGCAAAATCCCCCCCCTTACTGCAATAAACACGCTTTGTATAGGTTTACATTTTAATGTTTTTAGAGTTTGTACGGAGAGATTTGGCAAACCAGTGAAGTGCCTGAAACCACTATTGCAAGGGTTCTCAAACTGGGGGTCAGGAGGTTATTACATGGGGGATCACAAGCAAGCCTCCACCCCAACTCCCGCTTTGCATCCAGCATTTATAATGGTGTTAAATATATAAAAAAAAATTTTAATTTATAAAGGGGGGGGTCACACTCAGAGGCTTGCTATTTGAAAGGGGTCACCAGTACAAAAGTTTGAGAACCACCGCACTGTTGCTTATTGCTCAAAGTTATCAAGTCAGCAGGCCGCAAATTGGTCATGCAGTGGCCTTAGCATAACCAAGGCAGGAGGGAAGGGAGTTCTGGGTGCCACAGACAGGGCAGCTTGACCCCATGTCCTTCCTGCTAAGAATGTTGAAATTGCTGATATATGTATTTTAGAAAAACAGGAAGTCTGTCTGTATGTGCCTCCGGGAATGTTTGTCAAGGCCCCAAGGTATGGACACTCTGGGGGGGTGAGGGGGGGTGGGGAGGAAAACAAAACAAAAACATATCTGGTTAAATTGATGATCAGAAGGAAACCCCTTGCTTGACCTTTAAAAACTGCTTGCTTAGCAAGTTTTCTTTAAGGGACATGTCATTGTATTATTAATGTATAAATAAGGGGAAAAAGTTTGAGGTAGCTGGACTTCTCAGGAGGGGCTCTTCAGGAACGCTCCCTCTGGACGCACCTTGGGGTCCCCACCGGCAGACAGAAGTTTGGCCAGCAGAAGCCTATCATGGTGCAACTCGAAAGCCACGTTCACCTTCGGTAATTATCAAGGGTTGGGGGTGTTTTACTAACCTGTTGCGTACGTGAAAGCACTCTTGCGTTGTCCTGTTTGTGCCAGCCATCTATCAGTTGGATGGCCGTGTCTCCCTTGATTTATTTCCTGACACCACCTTGCACAGAATAAAAGTTACCAAGAGCTTTGGGTTAAAAGAACCCCAGGTAACAAGTGGGCAAACCAGATAAGAAGTCTGGATTTTATCTGCGGTGCAGCCTTTAGCTTGGAAAGCAGATGACTTATTTTAGGACCATGTATATATTTCAAAGTCTTTGGGGGCAGCTTTCAATTTCATCCTTGTCGACCCAAAACTCAAGAGGTACAGATTTAGGAACACCCCTCCCCTTTCATTTTTGCAATTTGAAGAACCTTTCCCACCTGATTAGCAGAGTTACTAGGGTCAAATTTGTGGCCTAAGCTTCAATTTATTTTCTAAACAGTTTTAAAGTGAGTTATGTGCTGGTGAAATGTGCTCAACTGACAGCCCTGGAGACTGAAGACTTCCATTTGGTCATGGAATAGCACATGCTTCCATCCTACCATCCCTGATCTGCAGGGAGCCAGAGGGAAGTCCGGTCTCGGTGACTCGCCAAGTCCTTGGCCTTTCTGCTGCAGCTGTCAGCCAGGGCTCCAGTTGGTCTTAATGTGAACCCTTGTGCACTAGGAACTGGACAGATACCATTAGTTTATTTCACATAGGCCAAACAGCCAACAGATGGTAGGACTTGTGGTCACTACTCACCTCAGCTGGATCTCAACTGGCTACTTAGAGGCAAAATGGTCTGTGCTGTCCCTTACCAGTGCAAGAGCCATCCTAGTCCTCCCCTCCATTTTGAACCTAACCTGGCATGTCCTTTAAACATCCCTGCAGCAAGCCGCCCCTCTCTCCTACTGCCTAGAGTTTGAAATGAGGTGCTGTACACACATCAAATGCAGAAGCACGAGACAATGCCCGGCTTTAGATTAATAATTTCTTTATTAATGTAAAACAAATGCAAGTATTTATATAAACATTGACATTACAAAGTACTGGAACTGGCAGGAGGGAAGGGGGAAAACGAAAACCTCTACAGATGCTTCTAATACTGTCCCAAACAAGACCAAAATGCTCTGTTCCTTGGACAATCAATCACTTATACAATAAACCACTTTAAAGGTCACAAATAAAGTCTTTGTTTCAAGATACGATGTGCTCTGATGGGGGGCTGGGGAAGGGGGGGCATATCATGTTTTTTGGCCGATCTCCTCAAAGTCATAGATATTGCTGCACTGTTAATAAAAAATATATGCTTCTCTGTAAAGCATTAAAAAAAATATCCCATGGATGGTGTCATGGAGGCTTCAGCTTAGAGGCAGATATCCCCAAACGCACAGTTGTCTCCCTGCTACTCCCAGGGGTTATTTCTTGGTTGTTTTGCGGATCAGTGCCATCCTCTGAAACAATAAAGGGAAAATACAGGGAACTGAGCGACTGGAACATGGTTATCTGCAAATCAAGCTGGGAATGTGGCTATACAGGAATGAGACTGAAGAAACACAGGGTCCACAACAGGTTGTTTATGCAATACCATACGCTGAAAGTAAGCTCTGGTGAACAGTGGCGATATACCAAGAACTACAGACACAATGGCCTTTAAACACTTTGGGAACCACATTTTAACAGTTAAGATGGGTTCTAGCTAAATCCATTTGTAACTTGATTTGTCTAACTTGTGGGTGGGACCAAACTATAAGCCATGCTGAGAAGTGTTCCACCTGGGTCCTACTCAGGCTTGAACACGTCGGTAGGCAGCGTTCTACCATGAATTAGCTGGACCGGTGTTTAAACATGGTTCTTTAAGGCTATTTGAATCCTAGCTTCGATAGATCCATAGCCAGAAAGTTTAAAAAAAAAAAAAATTTCAGAGAGTCTGTGCTTCTCTCCTTGGGAGAAATTCTGTCCGGAGTCATCATTTCGGTTTGGTGATTCTACCTTAATCCTAATTTCACTCAGTCATTAGCAGTTTAATATTTTACTTGCATTGTGCACTGAATCAAAATCCACCTGATGGCCCTCTGTCCGCACCCGCATGGCATTTCATCCGCCGTGTCAGGAATGGAGCTGTCACGTTACCATGCTGGTGCATTTCATGGGTGTAGAGATTTTTATTCATGGCTTTAGCCTTTGACTTAAAAAACCCAGCAACTTCCAAAGTCGGAGCAAGACAGAAACCAGTACTGAACAAGTAACTAACAGCTGAAATTTCCAGGACAAGCACGAGTGCTCTTCAAGAGGAGCCCCAGCAAGATATTTAAGTAGGAGAGGAAATAATTTTCAGCTGCCCCTATATACAATGGCAACAAGTCTCTTGCTGCCACGTTGTGCAGCAACCATTTATTTCCAATGGAAGGGATTCTGCAGTTGTCCTGCAGTAGCTCAGTGAGACCTGGGTCACTGTTACATACACGCATGGCTGCTGCCATTAGCTGACAGAGCCAGCCGCCACACATTTTAATGCCATGTTTAACAAACACCAAGACTTACAGCCCTAGTCACTCTTGATCATAGTATGCAAACAGCATCCCTGGACTCCCGTGGTTTTACAAACAAGGATTCCCTTCAGTCAACATGGATTTTTAAATTCTTCTGGAAAGAGAGCTTTCTGGCTGTTCACACACATGCTGGCTCCATGCAGAACGGACCATGAAAAACCAGCCATGCAGCATTGTCTCATGGCCATGGTTGTGTTT
This sequence comes from Chelonia mydas, assembly GCF_015237465.2. Lineage (NCBI taxonomy): Eukaryota > Metazoa > Chordata > Testudines > Cheloniidae > Chelonia > Chelonia mydas. The sequence continues at coordinate 12,091,897 of NC_051259.2, read as the reverse complement.
TGGATCCTGAACTGAGTGTCTTCTCCCTGACTGCTTACCTGCCTGTGGGTGAAGGGTTGTTTTAGGCTCCTCCTTGGAGCGTCTGAGGCTAGGTGAGAATTGCTCTCCAGCACTGTCATCACATGCTAACTGCAAGGTCCACTGTGCAGGGAGCCAGCATTACAAACTAGCAGTCTCTCGTATGGGGTCTCCCAACAACTGACTCTCTACTGCAACTTGAAGGGTGTGGCCACCAGTTAGAAGAGAGAATCTAGCAGCAGCCAGGAGTCTCCCTGTCTTAGATTGTTGCAGCCTTGGGAACACACTGCACACTGAGTCTAAAAGAATATACAAGATCCACAGTGTCATCGGGATTCCATTCTGTCTTGGCCACAATGCAAGAGTGGAGATGAACAAGAGCAGCACTGGCATGTGTGGTGGGAGTTGGACAAGGACTCTGCTTGCATGGACTCCCCTACATTTGGCTATCAGTGCATTCACAAGGGGCTCCTCACCTGTTTGTGAGCTTCTGTAGTGCAGGCTTTTTTGTACGGCCGGATTTCTTCAGAACCAAAACCAGGGATCCACATGTTCCACTGGCGCTCTGGAACAGAAAGCGCAGATCACTGCGTAAGGAAGCTGTGCAGAGTGTCCGACACAGGGAAGCCCTCAACACACCAGAACAACAACAATTATTCAGTGAACCTCCTGGTGCCAGGGCTGCAGATATTCAGTGAGAAATGGGGGTACTGGGAAATCCGGACTCCTGTGACTAAAGGCACCACAGAGGTTACTTATTATTTGTACTGTGCTTGCATCTAAGGACTCGAGTCAGGGTCCCATTGGGCTAGATACTATATACAGCTATTGTAAACAGGCCCTACACCAAAGACCTTACAATCCAGGTTACAGAATGGATACAAAACGGCATGCCCGTGCATGGGAATAGGAGAGTTTGGAGGAAGAAAACATAATGACATTTAAATTGTCCCTGATTCCCAGCAGGTCCATTAAGAAATGATGCCTAGACAGCCACCCTAGGCTCAAGTTCATAAAGGGGCAGCCTCCTCCATGTCTCTGCTTCCACACATTTTGGTTAGACTATTTCCCTCAAATGTCCCTATTCAGCGTTTGCTCTGGTTGTGTAGCGTGTACCCAGATCCCTACCCCAAGGTCTAGCGGGGACAATCCCTTCTCAGATACTTCTATCCCTCAGTTCTGTCTCCTCACTGACAAGATACGAATCTCTTACCGAGATGCAGCTGGACATCCTTCACTTCCAGAGTGTTTGATTTGCGATGTCGGGCAAGCTGGCAGGCAGCTGTCACCACACTCTCAATGAAATCATCAGCAATCTGCAACAGCATCTGTGGGGGAGTAGGGGGTTGAAGAAAGGAGTACCTCAAACCCATTCATATTATTTTTTGAATGACTGTTATAGTCAAAAAACATAGTGACCACCATGAAATTCAACCCTCAGAAGCTACTGCTCGCTGAAAACAGTTTGACCACACCCTATAGAAAAGCCCCTGGGATGTCTGTGAGAGTCACCAGCAAAAGACTGGTTAATAAATTAGAATGAATACCTCTGAGCACCAGCAACGTATATGGACCTTCAGCACCATGTTTGAAGCTGACCAGAGCTTGCATAACAGCACAATAGTATAAACCAATCCTCCCTGTATTGGGCAAGGGGCTATGACAGCTCTGGAGTGGCTCTGCATGTCCTATTTTACTAGTACGGGTTGTCACACATGGCCTACCTCCTCCACATCCTCATCCAGCTGCTCATTGGGATCCACCTCTCGCACCAGATCCTGCAACTTCTTCTTGGTTAAAACCTGAGGATAAAAGGGTGATCATTTTCCACACTGCATTAGCAATCTGACTGGCAATACACAGCACAGCAGCAAAAAATTAAAAAAATCACTCTTAAACTGCCCCCAAAACTGTAATCCACGTTCCAGGCTATACACAGTATTGACAAAATGTAACACTGCAGGAACTGCGCAGATAAACACTGGGCAATAACTAGGCATTCTCAAACCTACTTGGCAGCTACAAACAAAGCAATGGCCAATGAGACAGAATAATGAATAAGGCTGTCCTTTCACGTGAGACAACATTTGCTACCATCTCTTTCATCTCAAAATACTGTTGATTAAAGCAACAGTGCGCTGGCAAGAGAAAACAATTGCATAATGAGAACTCTTGAAGGGTGGACTGTAAGTACAAGAATAATTTCAAAAACTGCAGGGTTATATTATGGGCAAAAGATAATATTTTACATTTCTATGGTGCCCGCCATTCAGAAGTGCTTCAAATAAGGTACATACACCACCACTGGGTGGAGGACAGCAGTCAATTAGCACAGAGCATGCTGCATAACAGCTAGGGGGGAGTGAGGATTTTATTAGTTTCTGAGCATCAGCAGCATGCTCACCATTGTAGGATATAGAGGGATGGTATCACCCTGTCCCAAAAGTCTTACAAGATAAACTAGACACATTTGGCTCAAATGACACTGAGACAAACCCCTTCTCTTTTGAGAAGTGCCAACGAGTCAAATGTCCATGAAGCCTGAGTTTAAAAAGCATCAGAAAATCTACACACAAACTTGGGACATTTAGTTTGTTTCCCAGAGTAGAATGAAAGGTTACGTGAAAGCTACTGGAATCTGAATCTGTGATTCCCATAAGACTCAGGAGTTCAGACATGATTATGCTGTTAAGCCACTCCCCTCCAGGGGAGCACAGCCTTCTCTGCATCTCAGCTTCTCTCTTAGTTCTTCTGAAGCAGAGCAAAAGTTTCCATTCCAGCCCCAGCATTGCCACAAGAGTGGAACCGCATGGGGTGGGGGTATTTCTGCAGAGGAAGGAATGGTGTTGGAGAAGACTGAAATCAGATACCTTCCTTTTTTGGAATACGTCCCATTTTGCTGCCAGAATGCAGCCAATCATTTTATGTGTTAAAAACTGAAAACAAGTGTTGCATTATATGCGTAAAATGGCAGCTGTTTGACTGTGGTGCTACTTCCTCATTGTCCCGAGGAGGTACAGGTTACCTACACACACCGTAGGTTGGAGCCAGCAACCTGACTTCAGAAACCAGGTTTAAACTGACCTTTTGACCTATTTCAGGGAGGCTGGGGGGAGGCGGGGGGATCTAGCACATTGCCCTACACTTGTTATGATGACCTACAGCATTGGAAAACAGATTTTCATTGTATTCAGTATTTTGTTTTTCATACAAGCCTCACTTGGAATGGGATTTTCTGATCTCTCCGATGTTCATCGCTAGGAGACTAGATGCAACCTGCAGCTGATCTATACAGTCTGTGTCTGACTCAGATTGTAAACTCGAGAGAGGCAGGAACCGGATCTCTGTAGTCCTGGGTGAACCGTGGGTACTCAACTGATAAGTTTAATTAATGTAAAATATTTCCAGGTCATTTAAGGGAGAGTCATCAAACTAAGGGAGGGTCTGAACAACTCCCGGTTTGCCCAAGATCTCAAGTGAAATTACCTGGTTGCTTTCAGGACTTAGGCGTCCCCCTCCACTAGGAGTCCCTGGCATCTTTGCCACAGTGGTACTGTTTGCCATGGAGCTCTGTGGTGGCGTGTTGGCTGGTTCTGGCTTTATCGAGGAGAAACTGGATAGGTTGATCAAGGTAGATGGGCCAAACTGGTTCATAATCTGCTGGGCTTTAGTCTTTAAATCATACAGCTTGTCAAGATCCTGCTTCTTTTTGGGGTTGTGAGGACCCAGACCAACCAGCTGGAGAAGGAAAGGAACACCAAAGTGAACAATGGGGTAAAGGTGTGAATTTAGAGATTGGATTTCACTCCCTAAACTCCCCCTCACTATCTGTACTAAGACCATATCCCACAGGAAGTGTCTGGAGGCTTTCAACTTATTCTGATACTTCCAAACACACTTTGAGGGGAGGAAGGACATGGGTGGGGAAAGGAAAATATTTTTGTACATTAAAAATAAAACTTTAAAGGAAGGCATTATGGTTGCACAGACTTCACTGAATGGAGAACCAAGGATGGGTGTGAAGTCTGACTGAACCAGCCCGAGTACATCCTAAGAACATTGCATTCCCTCTTCCAGTCTAACACCAAAATTCAATCCAGGCCAGAATCCTACAGACCCGTAAAAGGTCTTTTCCCTCTTCTCCTACCTGTGCCTCTTTGGTGGCAGCCTTAGGTCTCCATACTTACTCCTAACTGGCAGATTAATGACAACCTCCTGATGTCTAGTTGGGAAGATTACACTAAAGAGGAAAAAATCAGATTATAAACTCCTCAGGGCAGGGACGTTTTTTTCGTTCTATGTACCATGGAGCCTGGTCTACGACCGGGGTCTCTAGGCACTACCACAACATGAGAGACTCCATTTTTACATTTCAGACATCTACTTAGTTGGGAAGAGGAGAAAGCTGAGTACAAGGCTCCTCATGTAGCTGCACTGGTTAGAACCAGGCACAGAGCAGGAAGGTACAGTTTTAGCATCTGCCACACAACCCCAACAATGCATTTCAAGTCTGACCTGTAATTATTCCCAAACCAAGACATTTCCAATAGTAGGACAGTTTTGCAATGCAAACAGATATTGAAAGTTTGGCCTAAGCCCTAGAATTCAATTTCACCTATAAACCTTGTCAGCATTAAGCCAGGTCTCCAAAAGTGACAGGACAGTAGAAAACCCACCTTTGTCTCTAATTCCTTTGATTCCTCACTTCAGTTGAGGCTTTCAGCTGCACAACATGGAATTTAATGGACTGTCAAACAAAGGCCAGAACTGACTAATTTCATACGCCTAACTAACGGCCTGCTCTTTCCAGATTAGCCATAAAATTCTCAGACTAACTCATGTCATAGGCCACTAAACACCAGATGGTAACATCTGGACTGGATCTGAACTGGCAACCTAGATTAGTAAATAGGGTCTAGAACCTTGAAACATCTACTCTTCCTAGCACACTACTACAGACCCACCACTTGGCTTCCTTGCAGTCAGATCTGTGGCCCACAGCTCCACAATAGCATGGCTCTGTCCAAACTTGTGTTCTTCAGTTATCACCAAGAATGGTAAAGGAAAACTGTAGTGATTAGTACTAATACACAAATATTTATTAAATTGTTTGACCTATCAGAGTAAGAGGTTTCAGATGCTCTTACAAGTCTTTCACCGTTCTACTATCTCAGTTCAATGAATGCAGTTGTCAATGGGATTCCTGCTTCTGCCACTATTTTGGTGATGGTTCAGACCAATAAGTAGGTGGTTACATAGAAAATACATCTATTTGAAAGGACAGACATTAAGCTGTGAAGTGACTTAAGTGGAAACTTTAATAGCAGCTTATATTAACTCTGAAAATCTTATTGCTCGTGCATTGAGGCAAATGCGTTTTCTGTGTCTGAACATAAAACTGGTTGTGATGACAATTTTTGTATTTCTGATTTTTGTTTTAAGTGATTTATTTTCCATAATTAGATGTGGGGGTCTCAAATTCTCTTACAGTGCAGTTTTCCTCAAACTTTTCTATAAAAGAGCACCCTTTAGAAATGTCTCTTCTCACAGTGACAAGTGATGCAAGCTGAAAACAGGCTTCCAGGAAGAAACAAAACAGATCAAGGATATTTATATATAAATTAAGGGAAATAATATTTTCTACCTTTTGTAGAAAATGTGATTTTCCCCTATAACAGCATTAAATTCTTTGTTAGTTTGTATTAATTCACACAGAAAAATCACTCTTAAAAATAATCACACAAGAATGCTTAGACAGTGGATATTTTAGTGTTTCATTCTAATGCTCAAAGTCATGCACTGCTGCAAACATATTACATATATTTTTCTTTTTAAAAACAAACATAAATGCAAGTCACTTCACGTAGCTCTGATATCAATTTCTAGCTCAATGTTAACAGATTTTAAAATAATGCAAAATCCCTACGTTTGTGTCTTGGGATGTTCTTCAATCATACAGAGCCCTATAAGCTCTTAGTTGGCGTTTCTGGAGCGAGGCCCCTAGAGCATAGTGCAAGAAGCAGAGGAAAGGATTCCAGGATTCCTGCTTCTGACACTGGTTCGCTGGGTGATCTAGGGCTAGTCACTTAGCCCTGTGTCTCAGTTTACAAAGTAGGAAATCTTACCTACCATGCAGGGGTCGGAAGATGTTGTGTGAAATGCTTTGAAATCCTTGGGCAAAAAGCACTATATTAATGCAGAGCAATTTTTACGCTCACTTCTAATTTCAACCTTTGGGCATAATCAAGTCATCAGAACACAAACAAAATGTGGATGCACAGGTTTCAACCTCAAGTCCTACATGGCACTTCATGGCAAGCTCAAGCAACTTACTTACAGCTATCTGAGTGTCTAGATCTTTAATTACATCAGCAACTGCTGTGGGCCCAGTGAATGGAGTGGCCATTTTCCAAAAGCTTCCTGTAAGTAAATAGCCAGTGTTAACCTAGTCTCCCCTCCTCCTGTGCTACATACCTCTCATTCCCACAAAGATACCAGTTGTTTTGCATGTCACCTACCATATCATAGGAAGATCAAAAGGAAACAAGCCTCAGCAGACAATACACACCACAACACAGCTATGCCTTGTCCTTATTAAAATGATCAGATGTAATTTTTCTGGGTGTTTAATATGAAGCCTTACTTTAAACAGTAATTGTGAACCTAGTGTACCTTGTTTTCTGAAGTGGCAAGGTATTTCCCAGGATCCTCAAGGGTGAAGGGAAGTCTATGTTTATGTCAAATCTTTGTTTTTAGGTTAAAAGTTTAAGTACTAGTTGGTATTGGAGTAGAGAGTACAGATTTTTGCAACAATAGCTTTCTTCCACAGCAGGACTATGCCCCATGGCTTGTACTGATGCCACTGGGACCTGAGTAATCTGTATTGCAACTGAGTAAGTATCACTATTGCAGCATTAGACTAGAAGATGCAAAGTTACTTATCGTCTACAGCAACAAGATAACTTGTTGAACCATTCACCAGAGTGCCTGCAGCTCCCATTTCCAGGAAGAAAAGACATTGAGCAAAGAAATCTATACAGAGAAATTAAATGCAAAGGATTTTTTAGGAAATTTGGATATACTTTTTTTTTTTTGCACGCTTCTTTATGACGGATAAAGGCTGAAAAAGTTTTCTTTACAGCTTGCTTTTTAATTTAGAAATATCAGGAGTGTCAAGTCTGGTCATCCCCTGTTTTGCTAGAGGACCTCTTTTGGAAGTGGTGGGTATCTCAGGAGAGGTATATTGCAAGTACTTATACATTAATTGTAAGAGCAGGATTGGCAGAATCTTTAAGAGATCTCCTTTCTACCAAGTGTTCATTAGGCACTGGAGTGAAATAAGTTTTTAACTGTGTCTAAAAACCTTCCTCCCTCTCAACTGTTCTGCTTTCAGCCTTGCAATGTCATAATTTCATTATTTCTCAAGTTATCACAGAATCTTCCAAGATAATGAAAACCAGAATTTCTAGTGTTAAAAATTAAGCAGACAAGACCCATTCCAGCCTCCCATGCTCATCACAACCAAAGAAAAGTTACAAATTCAGTTGTTTTCCCCTTTGTAGGTCACGTTTATGGGTTTGATTCAAACCTTAAAGTGTGGAGAAAAATATGTCAGCACACTTTGTAAAAGGAGCTACCGAACACTGGCACTATGGCTGATTATATAGATGGTCATGGATCTATATTAATTAATCAATATCATAATCAATCAGGTTCAAAGACCTAAATATGAACACAGAGGCCACCCATCTTTACTTAAAAAAAAAAAAAAAATCAGTTCCACCACTTCTGAAATGAAAAGTTCATTTTGAACCAGTTTAATACATTGGACGTCAGGAGAACACATTATACAATGCATCCATAGCCCTACTCAGGTTTCAGTATGAACAAACTAAAAACATAATTGTAGAAATAGATTCTGTACCCTAACACGTTTCCATAAGGTTCTTCCTTGTGTTCAAGTCAGAAATAAGAATGGTCACTCGCAACTCTAGGAAAATTGATATTGTTTTCTTGCGTATCACAGCAAGATGAACTCGTTTTAAAAACTTATACAGGGAGTTCCCTGTGGCTATGCTCCATTAACAAAGGTTGAAAAATTAATCTCATTTCCTGACAGACTTCTAAAACTTCAGTCTCTGAATCCCCAACTATGGTATAATTGAGTTTTCACAGGCATTTAGGGAAATCTCAGTAAATTCCGCAAGCTTCCTGAATTGAACATGGGCTCCTAGATGCAATAACAACGCACTAATTATGACTGCATAGTGTGCAATATATATTCTCACCAACTAACAAGCTCTATTTTCCAAGATAGCATCTGTGGATTTGGCAGAACATAAATGCTGCATTTAACTAAGGGAAAACGTGTAGAGCCCTGTGCGAATACAAAATTTGTATCTGAGTCCGATTTGCAAACATGGTCAGCGGATATAAAGCGGATATCCACAGATTTGCAGGGTTCTAAAAGTGTGTTTTTACTTTACATTTGCAGGTCCAAAGTCTTCTAAACAAAACACTTCAGGATTTACCAAGGTCTAAGTACTTACTTATACAACATGTGTCCCTTGGGACAGAGTAAACTGGCCACTAGGAAATTTAGATTAGAAATTAGACGAAGGTTTCTAACCATCAGAGGAGTGAAGTTTTGGAATAGCCTTCCGAGGGAAGTAGTGGGGGCAAAAGATCTATCTTGCTTTAAGATTAAACTCGATAAGTTTATGGAGGAGATGGTATGATGGGATAACATGGCTTTGGTAATTAAATATTCATGGTAAATAGGCCCAATGGCCTGTGATGGGTTTTAGATGGGGTAAGATCCAAGTTACCCGGGAAAGAATTTTCTGTAGTATCTGGCTGATGAATCTTGCCCATATGCTCAGGGTTTAGCTGATCGCCATATTTGGGGTCGGGAAGGAATTTTCCTCCAGGGCAGATTGGAAGGCCCTGGAGGTTTTTCGCCTTCCTCTGTAGCATGGGGCACGGGTCACTTGCTGGAGGATTCTCTGCTCCTTGAGGTCTTTAAACTACAATTTGAGGACTTCAATAGCACAGATATAGGTGTGAGGTTTTTTTGTAGGAGTGGTGGGTGAAATTCTGTGGCCTGCGTTGTGCAGGAGGTCAGACTAGATGATCATAATGGTCCCTTCTGACCTAAATATCTATGAATCTATGAATCTATTTTTTCCCCTTTAGAGTTTTTTTAAAGCATACTTCCCTTTCACTTCAAGTTTTTCTCTTAGCTGCCAAAAGATATTATATGGCATCTCCAATGAGAAGCAAGGAAAAGGAACATGCATAAATTTTCTAAATGTGAGAACACTGAGGGAAATTCCAGTTTCTCCTAAAATATAGCTGTACCCACTGTCTGAAGTAGTTTTTCATTGCACAAACAACTCAATACTCCATGGGAGCTTACAGATGTTCCAGTCATACAGTAAGAGTTCGGAGCTTTCTTTTTCACTTTATAAACTTCAGTACACCATGACCAAAGTGATTTTTCACTGAAATTGTAGGAAGTCATTGGGCAATTAAATGGATCTGCCATCTATTTTCAAATCTCATTGGAAACCAACTTTTTATCCTTAGAGCTTTGAGGTTTTCCTTCTGCTATTTTTTCCTCTAAGGCATTTAAGAGCTAGAGTTTGGATTGAAGATGTGATACGAAATAAAGTTAGACTGCACTTTCACATTTGAATTTAGGACACCAAGATATGGTATCCCTGACACCCCCTTGCTCTTGGCTGCACTGTACCCACTTAGACAGGGAAGAAGATTTAGTTGGGGATCGGTCCTGCTTTGAGCAGGGGGTTGGACTAGATGACCTCCTGAGGTCCCTTCCAACCCTGATAGTCTATGATTCTAAGAGCGCCCTGCTGGGCTGGAATAGAATCCTCCAGCAGGGACTTAAAGTTTGCATCATTCACATGGTGTTTCACTCCCAGTTCATGCATCCTAGTTTGAGGAACCAACTACGGGCAGAGCTCTTCTTGACCTGCTGCTCACAAACCGGGAAGAATTAGTAGGGGAAGCAAAAGTGGATGGGAACCTGGGAGGCAGTGACCATGAAATGGTCGAGTTCAGGATCCTAACACAAGGAAGAAAGGAGAGCAGCAGAATACAGACCCTGGACTTCAGAAAAGCAGACTGACTCCCTCAGGGAACTGATGGGCAAGATCCCCTGGGAGAATAACATGAGGGGGAAAGGAGTCCAGGAGAGCTGGCTGTATTTTAAAGAATCCTTATTGAGGTTACAAGGACAAACCATCTCGATGTGTAGAAAGAATAGTAAATATGGCAGGCAACCAGCTTGGCTTAACAGGGAAATCCTTGCTGCTCTTAAATACAAAAAAGCAGCTTACAAGAAGTGGAAGACTGGACAAATGACCAGGGATGAGTATAAAAATATTGCTCGGGCTTGCAGGAGTGAAATCAGGAAGGCCAAATCACACCTGGAGTTGCAGCTAGCAAGAGATGTTAAGAGTAACAAGAAGGGTTTCTTCAGGTATGTTAGCAACAAGAAGAAAGTCAAGGAAAATGTGGGCCCCTTACTGAATGAGGGAGGCAACCTAGTGACAGAGGATGTGGAAAAAGCTAATGTACTCAATGCTTTTTTTGCCTCTGTCTTCACGATCAAGGTCAGCTCCCAGACTACTGCACTGGGCAGCACAGCATGGGGAGAAGGTGACCAGCCCTCTGTGGAGAAAGAAGTGGTTCAGGACTATTTAGAAAAGCTGGACGAGCACAAGCCCATGGGGCCTGATGCGTTGCATCCGAGAGTGCTAAAGGAGTTGGCGGATGTGATCGCAGACCATTGGCCATTATCTTTGAAAACTCATGGCGATCGGGAGAGGTCCCAGATGACTGGAAAAAGGTTAATGTAGTGCCCATCTTTAAAAAAGGGAAGGAGGAGGATCCTGGGAACTACAGGCCAGTCAGCCTCACCTCAGTCCCTGGAAAAATCATGGAGCAGGTCCTCGAGGAATCAATTCTGAAGCACTTAGAGGAGAGGAAAGTGATCAGGAACAGTCAGCATGGATTCACCAAGGGCAAGTCATGCCTGACTAATCTAATTGCCTTCTATGACGAGATAACTGGCTCTGTGGATGAAGGGAAAGCAGTGGACGTGTTGTTCCTTGACTTTAGCAAAGCTTTTGACACGCTCTCCCACAGTATTCTTGCCAGCAAGTTAAAGAAGGATGGGCTGGATGAATGGACTATAAAGGTGGATAGAAAACTGGCTAGACTGTCGGGCTCAATGGGTAGTGATCAATGGCTCCATGTCTAGTTGGCAGCCGATATCAAGTGGAGTGCCCCCAGGGTCGGTCCTGGGGCCGGTTTTGTTCAATATCTTCATAAATGATCTGGAGGATGTGTGGATTGCACCCTCAGCAAGTTTGCAGATGACACTAAACTGGGAGGAGAGGTAGATACACTGGAGGGTAGGGATAGGATACAAAGGGACCTAGACAAATTAGAGGATTGGGCCAAAAGAAATCTGATGAGGTTCAACAAGGACAAGTGCAGAGTCCTGCACTTAGGACGGAAGAATCCCATGCACCGCTACAGACTAGGGACAGAATGGCTCGGCAGCAGTTCTGCAGAAAAGGACCTAGGGGTGACAGTGGACGAGAAGCTGGCTATGAGTCAACAGTGTGCCCTTGTGGCCAAGAAGGCCAATGGCATTTTGGGATGTATAAGTAGGGGCATTGCCAGCAGATCGAGGGACGTGATCGTTCCCCTCTAGTCGACATTGGTGAGGCCTCATCTGGAGTACTGTGTCCAGTTTTGGGCCCCACACTACAAGAAGGCTGTGGAAAAATTGGAAAGAGTCCAGCGGAGGACAACAAAAATGATTAGGGGGCTGGAACACATGACTTATGAGGAGAGGCTGAGGGAACTGGGGATGTTTAGTCTGCAGAAGAGAAGAATGAGAGGGGATTTGATAGCTGATTCAACTACCTGAAAGGGGGTTCCAAAGAGGATGGATCTAGACTGTTCTCAGTGGTAGCGGATGACAGGACGAGAAGTAATGGTCTCAAGTTGCAGTGGGGGAGGTTTAGGTTGGATATTAGGAAAAACTTTTTTGCTAGGAGGGTGGTGAAACACTGGAATGCGTTACCTAGGGAGGTGGTGGAATCTCCTTCCTTAGATATTTTTAAGGTCAGGCTTGACAAAGCCCTGGCTGGGATGATTTAGTTGGGGATTGATCCTGCTTCGAGCAGGGGGTTGGAGTAGATGACCTCCTGAGGTCCCTTCCAACCCTGATATTCTGTGATTCTGTGATCCCAGGCGCTGCAAGGGGATGTTGGAGATTAAACCCCCTCCTCAACTCCCCCCGCTGGAGGTGCCTATCTGGTGATGACAGGAGAGCCGTGAATGCTCCCTAGAGTCTCCTAGGGCTTAGCGTGCCTGGAAGCACAGACCGGTGGGAGCCCCTAAGCCCCTCCTTGGTCCTGCCGGGGAGCGCGGGGAGCCCACAGCCACCCGCCCTCGGGACCTGCCCGGGACGCTGGGGGCGGCCGTGGCCCGCCAACAGGCTCCCCCCGTGTCTCCCCGCGAGGGCGGGGGAGCCCAGCCTAGCCCCGGGCGGGGCCGCACTCACCGGCGCCCCCTCCTATCGCCCCATGCTCCGCGGCCGGAGCCCCCGGCTGCGCTGCTGCTGCCGCCGGCTCTGCGCTGCTCGCCCGGGCCCTCCCGCAGAACCGTCCTTCCGCTGCCGCCCGGAAACGCTCACCCGCGGCCAACCAGAGCCTCCCTGGCACAGCTGGCAAGGCAACGACGCTGGGCATGCGCACAACGAGCAACCATCCCCAACGGCGCATGCGTTAACCCGCCACCCCGAGAGACCGCCTCTACTAGTTGAGTTCCCGTCATGGACTGCGCATGCCCCAGCCCCCCCCCCCCCGACCTCTGCGCAAACTCCCCAGCCTGCCGTGTTCCCATGGCAACCCCTCCGGCCCCCCATCTGGCCTGGCGCAGCCCCCCTGCCCCCAAACACCCCTAGACCCCTTGGCGCCCCCCCCTGTGAATCCCGATGGGGGTCCCCCTCCCCTCGGCCCTGCTGCCGTCCCGCGTGCGGGTAACAGCCCCCGGGGGCGAAGGGCAGTGGGGGGGGGGGGTAGATAGAGTCCCCCCCCGCAGTCCCGCGAGAGCGGATGGTTCGTTGTGGTGTTTAGTGGAAGGTTGGACGCAGCGGTGACCTGGCTCGGGGTGCGGCGGCCGCTTAGATGGTAGGCCCGCTAGGGAAGGGGCCACTGAGCCATGTACAGCGCCGAGCACCGGGTGGGGGGGTCCAGGTCTGTGACTGCCCCGCCTTGGTGCTACCCTGTTACACATTCCTGCGGCGCGGTGAATAATAATGACTCGTTATGAAATGTTAAGCACAAGAAAGACGAATCACAGAGGTATTGGGCAGAGCTGGACCCGAATCCGGTTTCCATTGGGATTGTGGGGGTCGGAGCTGGGGCAGTGCCTGTCAGCTTCACGTTGTGCTCACCTTGTCCATCCATACAGGTAGTGAACGGACCGTGAAGAAAGGAGCTAGAGAGACCGAGGGTCGACAGGAAGCGCGAAAGATGCCCAAGAGCGATGGTGAGAGGTGGGAGGAAGTTTTGTTTCATGGTCTCTGTGTGTATATAATGTCTTCTGCAGTTTCCACGATATGCTATGCATCCGATGAAGTGAGCTGTAGCTCACGAAAGCTCATGCTCAAATAAACTGGTTAGTCTCTAAGGTGCCACAAGTACTCCTTTTCTTTTTACGAATACAGACTAACACGGCTGTTACTCTGAAACCGGTGAGAGAAAGGTGCTGGGGGGAAAGCGACGCACAGTACGCAGTTACAGTAACACACGCTTGCAGCCAGGTGAGCAGGCTTTTGGGGATGTGGGGGTATAGCTCAGTGGTAGAGCATTTGTCTGCAGACCAAGTGGTCCCTGGTTCAAATTTAGGTGCCCCCTTAAAACAGCCCCTTTTCTCCCCTCCCTTGTGAGCGCCCAGCTCTTCCCCAGGGGCTCCCGCAGCCTCTCCACCCTGGGCCTTGGCTGAAGCTTTTGCCTTGTTTTGAAGCTGCTGCGGGTTCCGCCTTTCCCTCACCCTGGCCCCGCCCCTCCATCCGCTCCGCTCTGCCGGGTGTATGGTGGAATCCCAGCATGCCATTCGCCTTATTTGCATCTCCTGCCGGCCTGCTCTGGTGTGCACGTTTGAACGATTTCTGGTTAAATTACAGTAAAATAAACGAAAAAGCCATGATGGGACTAGATGGGGGTGGTTGTGGGATGTGATAAGTGGCTTATCTCAAGGGGAGAACCGGCATCTCGTCCTGACCTTGAAGTCTGAGTCACAGACAGGGGAGGCGGGGCCGCCGGTGGCTCGTTAAAAAGGGCTTCTGCTATGTATGGCACATGGAGTGGGGCGGCTGCGGCTTTACCCTGCTTCGTGCGGAATCGACATCAAGAGATTTCGGAAGCACAATTTTTGTTCCTGGGGCAGCTGGTAATCGTTGGTTCTGGCGCCCCGAAGTGTGTTGTTAAAATCAGATTGAGATGGGGTGTGATATAATTTACTTGTTAAGCGCGTGTTTTTGATCCCAGTTCTTTGGGATGGATGTTCACGTGTTTTATAACTGATAACATAAAAGAGTTTGCAGGGGAAGGGGTTTCCTAGCACCCTAAACTGTATTTCTGTAACTCCTTGAAGTTTAAATGAGACTGTTTCCCTCTTTAAACTGTCTCTCTAGGGTATAACTGCTCACTGACTGCTGTCCTTCCCACTAAGGTTATGGGTGAGTGTAAGTAACACTTGAAATAAATTTCTAAATGCCTAGTTCAGAGAATATTTATTTCTACTCCAAATACAAAGATAGTTCTTCCTCTTGCTTTGAAGTCTTTCATAATTTTCCAGACAGGAAGTACATTTATCCTCTAGAATTTAATTTGTTTTATATAATTATTAACTACCTAGAACAGAATATGTGTATTTTCCCTTCTCCTCACTCTGTTTTTCTGTGTTTGGCCTTGCTGTTTGCTAAATACTTAATGATGCATTATTTATCCCTTCCTGCAGTTAGATTTTATTGAAGCATGAATTATATGGGGGGGGGGGGGGAGAAGCAAGACGCCATTTGTATGCTTGTAGTTATTTTAACAGAGGGCCATCTAGCAGAGTGAAATTAAAGTTGGTTTCCCTGTTTGAGTTTTAACCCCCATGGGTAAAAATCAGATTTCCCCAAATCTTGCTTGCAATCTGCAAAATATTGTTCCTGAAAGTGATCTTGTGGCTGGCAGTGTTTGAATCAAAGAGAGGGGGTGGATAGGTTGCCAGAAGGTGCTGGAGAGGTACTTCTTCCGGTGTTGGGATCATTCCAGATTAATGCTGGTTATCAAGAACAGGGGCTCAGCCCACCTCCCACTGCAAACTAATGCAGACATCATGCTGGGCACAGTACTGTGGTTTATTAACATATTTATTCACTGTCTGTACCTGTGTATGTAGCCAAGTGTACACATTTTGTACACTGAGTTTTGTCATAGATAGATAAAGGATGTCTATGAGGGTTAGATAGATAAAGGGTGTTATGGGGATAGATGAATGGATAGATAGCTAAGGGAGGAGTGTATGGGAATGAATGATTAGATAGATAAGGGGGTGTATTGGGATGGATGGATGGATAGATTTTACAAAGATTTTCTCTTTCAAATATGAATCTTAAAAATGTTAAATGTCTCCCACACAGTTTAAATGGCACAACTTGCAAATGACAAGGACAAGCACTAGTCTAGTGTGCTGAGGGACTGGCTCAGAAAAGTAGCCCAGCAGAAACATCCTGTTATGAATAACTGTGCACTGCCTAATGATGCTCAAGGTCCCTCTCAATGTGTTCTTGGGAAAGGGGAGTTTGTGTTAGAGACACGCAAACAATTCCCAGGGAAGACTGGATTTGCTCTGCTTCAAAAACATTCAGATTGTGAAATTTCCTGGGTACTTGGTTCTCTGATATTGTTCACAGTTTGTTGTCACGGATGTCTATGGGAATTTTGCCATTGACTTCAGTGCAGACAGGATATCACCCCAGCAGTTTTCAATTAATTTTTTTGAGGGTTTTTTTTTTCTTCCCTGAAACAATCCCATCTGAGCTTCATCACTTGACCACAGGAACGTCACTTGTGTCTCAGTCAAACAATGTTACAGGGTAAAAGGAACAAACCTAACTGGAAACCAGAACTGGATGAGGCCAGCGATTGGGCAGGAGAAGGTTTCCAAATGGAAATACCTGGCTTTGATTGATCCATTCAGATCAGATCTTCCAGTAGTGTGAAGCAGCATCACTCCACTGAGCAATGTGGATTTCCACCAGACCAGGATATGGCCCATTCCTCTTCAAGGGACTGGAGCCAGGCGAATGGGGCTTTTATTTGGAATCAGTCAATTGCCCTTTGGGGAGATCCAGGTACTGTGACACACCAACCCTCAGGTGCACCATGAGGCCTCTGGAGCAGCATCACCCAAACCTGGGGAGCTGCAATATGGCAGTTAGTATCCAGTCCACACCCCACTGTAGTCAGTGGGAGTCTTTCAGTTGAATATAATGGGAGCTGGATCAGGGCCTTACTGTACACCCCCAGTGGCTCTGCCTCTCCAGTGCCAAGCGTCACAACTCTGCGGGGAAGATGGCTGTTCCCCGGCACTGAAAGCAAACGGGGTAGGCAAAGACTTGGGGTTGGTCATGGGGTTTCAAACACCACGAGGGGGCTCCCACGCTGTGGTATTGAACTTGCAGAGTCTCTCACATAGGAAGGCTCTTGCTGAGCCTGGACTTGCTGCATCGTTCTGTGCATGTGCGTGAGGAGGTACCACAGAGTGCTGCGCCGGATGTGTCTGCAGCAAAAGACAACTAGACACACGCATCCTGAGATTCTTGGAATCCGTCTGCTGAATATTAAAGAACCCCCTAATGGTCCTGGGGCTGCTGCCAAAGCGACAGGGCTTTATCCATGCTGTGAGGTACTGCCGGGAGCTGTGCGTGCCTCTACGGAAGTATTTCGGAATGAATGGGGAAGTGCATATAGGAAAGGCTGCACAGCAATCTGTATATGAGGGTGTGTGCATCTCTGGAGGAGTGTACACGTGTGGTTTTGTACAGGGTGACTGCAGAAAATGGGCATAGCAGAATGGCCTAGTGCAGTGGTTCTCAAACATTAGCAACCCGAGGACCCCCATTTTGATTTAAAATTTTTCATGGACCCCGAAGCCGGCTTCTACTTTTCCCTGCGGGGGGGGTGCTCAACCCCTGCTCAGCCCCAGGTCCTGCCCCCACTCCACCCCTTCCCCCAAGGCCTGCCCCCCACCCCTCCTCTTCCCCGCCTCTTTCCACCTCTCCCTGAGTGCACCCCGTCCCTGCTCCTTACCCTCCCTCCCAGCACCTCCTGCACACTGCTGAACAGCATGGAGGGAGGGAGAGGAGTTGATCAGCAGAGCCGGTGGCCCCACACATGACTCACGGACCCCTGGAGCTGGACATGACTCGTGGACCCCCAGGGGTTTGGACCGTGGTCCCTAGTTTGAGAACCGCTGGCCTACTGGATAGGACGCTGAACTGGGACTCAGGAGACCTGAGTATTATTCTTGGCTCTGCTGCTGCTTTGCTGGGTGACCCTGAGCAAGTTAATGCCTGCTCTGTGCCTCAGTCTCCCTATCTGTAAAATGGGGATAAGGATATACTCATTTGTAAAGTGCTTTGAGAGCTACTAATGAAAAGCACTATTAAAAGAGCTAGGTGTGATTATTATTATTGTTCATTTTTCTCTCCTTGGGAGCACATTGTCAAACACAACACAGATTTGAGGCTCCATTCCCCATGCACTGGAGGAGTTGGCAGCCTGCGATGGTGGAAGGATGGGGTCAGCCAAGAATGAGCAGTTCTGAAACTGCAGTCGTGGGTCTTTTCCATCCATCTGGCTGCTGTTAGAGAAACACAGTTATAGATCAAATTCCCCTTGGGAAACATTGCTGTCCCGAAGCAACACCATGAAGCTGGGACTGCGATGGTACGTGCTTAAGAAGAGCACCAAGCTCCCCGTCCTGTCTCGGCACTGCAGTTAATGTCTAGTATTGCTAGGCAGCTTGTCCCTTTCCAGGAATCTTGGATTAAGTGCTTGTTGCAGGGACAGAGGCAGAAAGATCACAGGAAACGGGTGCAATTCTCTAACAGATAGAAAGAAATGGCCACTACGCTTTGCAACCAGTGTCCTCCTATCCCATTACAAACATTGCCTATTTGATCAGTGAAGAAGCCAGTTAGAGAGAGGATAGAATTGCAATTCCTCTCCTCTTGATTCCAGTTTCCCCTGATCTGTCCTACCATGCATGTGCAGAATATCTGTCGCTTCATAGCTGATTTAAAAGAGGGACTTAGCTCCAGATCTTCAAAGGTATTTAGGTGCCAAGCACTTAAATATCTTTCTGCAGACACACATGTAAGTAATTTCATTCCTAAAAACCGCTCAGGTGAGTAATGTGATTTGCCTGCATAACATCACTGTTTGCTGGACTGAGCCCCTGGTCAGTGAAGCATAGGTGTAAAAAACATAGTTTGTGGGTTTTTAAAAAAACATTTTACAAGCCCTAATTTATCTGTAAATATTTTCCTGCTCTTTTGATTTTATACTTCAAGGAAGAGCAGCCTTTGTTTTGGGATTTAAACACCCCACACCAGCTTGTGCTGGAAAGGTATCTATCTGCCAGTGACCGGAGACAAACACAGGAACTGAAACCGACTAGAAACAAAATGTGAAACTGACCTGCCTGCTTTCACCATGAAAGGCAGAAGAACAAACCAACCAACAGCCTTGGCGCTGATGAGGTTTGTAAAATTCCATTCAAGTTTTAATACCAGAGGGAGGCATTAGAGAGCTCATACGGCAGCAGGGGGCGCTCTTTCACTTTATGTGTAGCCAATGGCAAAGTATAAATGATGGTTATTAAGAAAACAGTAATAGTGATGCAGGTAAAGGAGATATATATATATATATACACGATCATTGATCCTGACACTGCCCCTTCGAATCCGAAAGGGAGGTGAAGATGATCTGGGGTATCTATTAAGTTCAAGGGAAAAAAACAACCCAAACAAAATAATCAGGTAGTTAGAAGGATCAGCCTCTTCAGCACAAATCGATGCTATAAACCCCATGGCTATTTCATTTCCCTTTGCTGGTGATAGACAGGGCTGCTGCTTCTTGCTCTATAGGCCCAGAGCAGATTCCCCAGTGCAGCCGGACCCCCTTCTCCAGCTGCCTGGTGTGTGTCTGATGTGAGTCTCTTTTCCACAGCCTCACAAAGGTTCATGGTAAATGTGGGTGAGAGGGGAGTCTTGGATCTGGAAGCAGTGCCCTTCTGGGGAGGTGGTGAGCCCCGCTAGGCCATCACCCCACAGGGTGGAAGTCCGCTCAGTCTGCGGCTCTGTGTACACAATGCTGGCTTGGTGGGATCCCTCCCTTCTTGTGCTGTTCGGTGTCTCACCAAGCCGCTGAGCTGGGAAGTCATACTGTGGCTGGATCCCGGAGGACATCGGGGAGGCCAGCGACCCTGCCCGACCTTGGGTGGTGGGGACTACTTTGATGACACAGGCGTTCTTCTTGGCAGTGGCACCCCCGGCCTCCAGGGCTTGCTCTGTGAAGGGGGTGGCATACTCAGGCTCGGGTGGCAGGGGCTCTGCGTACTCGTGGTACTTGCCCGGCACGTCATAGTGGTTCACTACCAGCGGGAGCGTGTAGCCTTCGTCCAGGGCGGGTTTGAAGGTGGATGGGGCTGTCTGACTGCTGGGGCTCACCTGGACCATGTCGGGCTCAGCATATTCTGCAAAGGAAAAGCAGCACAAGCCCTTAGAAAGGCAACCGAGCCCCTGAGCCAGCTGGTCCCATGCTATGGGCACAGATTTTCCAACCTGAGCCTAGAAAGGATTCCATCACTGGCTACTCGGGTATCCAGCTGCCAGAGCTGGGGGAGGAGAGGGGCGTGACTTGTTCCTTCAGGCCTCCCCTGTGAGAGACCAGGGACCTCTTTCTGCCAGCCCTGGCCAAGCTCCTACCCCCATTGGGAATCACTGCAGTTCCCTGTAGCTGATCGACCCTCAGCAAAGCAGCCGATTGCTCTCTCTGCCAGGCTTTTACCAGCTGGTGCAGATGATGGCGAGATGCCCAGACATCACCAACAATACACTCAAGGCCTCAGATCCCTGTCCTGTTTTCAGCTGATGGGTCCCTTTGTACGGATGGCACTGTTATCAGCTGCTCAAGCATCCAGATGTTTGCTGCTGGACTGAGGCCCATTTCCCCTTCCCGGGTGACTGTTAGGTCCTTCAGTAACAGATAGGGGAGAAGATGTCTGAGAAGCCAGACCGCCAAGAGGAGAGGATCCCAGGAGCTGAGTCTGAGAAATGGCCTGTGGTAGGAAGCTGGGCAGGGAACCAGTAAGGGGCTCGGAGGGGCTGATTCCAGCCACTTCCTGTGGGGCTCTGATCTGGAATCCAGTGGTGAGGGTGGGTCTGGGGTTCCCTATCCTCCCTAGCACAGGGGGAGGAAAGCCTCCCTGAGATAAAGGACTCAAGGACTACAGAGCCCAGTCTGGGGCTGTTAATCTGATAGTGGGTCAGGGGCTGTCTGGCCTGCAGGACTTTTCATTGCCCCAGAAGGGGTGAGATCATGAGGGACCTGGCCGGAGGGCGAGAATCATGAGACAAGACCCACTGTTGCAGTGCCAAACAGCTGACACGGGGGGGGGGGGGGGGGCTGAGGTGGATTTGCTGCAACACTGCCTGGCTGTGAGGGGATGGGCTGGCTGATGAGTTTGCTTGGATACCCTCCCTCTGCCACCTACCTACCTGCAGCTCCTTTATAGTCCCTATGTTGATGTATGTCAGGTAGCAATCAAGCCACTAGTGGGGACCCCAGAGAATCCCCTGACAGAGAGGGGTCCCCCAGCAAAGTCAGGGCAGCTGGTGGCCACACACCCTTGGCAGGGCAGCTCCTGGGGCAGGAGGAGGTGTTGGGGAAATGTTCCTATCTAGACCAAGCTGCTGGTACCCTTGGCAGCTGGCACGAGGAAGGGCTGCTGGGACCTGTACCGAAGGCTGAGGTAATCCTGCGCTGACCCAGCATGGGGAAGAAGGGGCCAAGGTGGTGGTGTAAAGCTGCCCCTCCCCCCCCCCGCCCCCCCCCCCGGCGAGCCATACACTGAGTTGAGCTCCAGTGCAGGGAGGAACCTAGCCCAGAGAGCAATCTAAGATCTTAACGCATCCCATTGCTGCAGCATGTGGGGCCCAGCTCCTCAGCTGTAATGAGTGCCCCAGTCCCACGGAAATCAATGGGAGCTAGGCACACACAGGCGGGACAACAGAAGGGCAGGGAGTCCTGATCAAGCTGGGAGTGGGCCTGGGTTACAAACGTATCCTGGATCGGCTTGTACCAAGGGCTGAGAGGAAGCCAGGCTGAGGTTTCCAGAGAGCGAGACAGGAGCTGTTCTTTGCAGCTGTGCTGGGTTGTTTCAGTGAGACCTGACCGGTGGAGCCTGGCTCAGCCATCTGGCCTGCTCTGGCTCGGGAGCTGCTAGCAGTGACAACGGGAGCAGGAGTCTTTTCAGCACTAGGCTGGATGGAATCTGGCCCAGAGCACCAGTGGCCATGGCAGGGGGGTGAGTTTAATGGATCTCGGCCCAGTCTGCAGTGAGCAGCAGCCCACACTGGAGAATCCACCACCTCAAATGACCCCCTTGCTGTTGGAGGTTGCGGGGGAGGAGAGGGGAGGGCTAACTGGCCATGGAGACTGAACTCCATCCTTCCCTGCACTGCTAGTTCTTCCAGCTCAGGGTTGGCAGGGAAATCACAGGGGAAGCTTGATCTGTGGATAAACAGAGATCTTTGGTCTCCAGGGCTGTCAAGCCCCAGCCCTTCCCCACCAGGAAAGCTGTGGGGAGGGTGGCCACAGAAGCCCTGCATGGCAGTATCATCCACTTCACCTCTCTGCCCCAAGGCGGCCCACTCTCAGCCCACACCAGGAGAGGGATCTCTATGCCAGGCCGTGGCTTGGGGCATGCACCCTCCGGGAGATGCGCTATAAAGGTTCCCTCTCCCCGGCACAGGAGGCTCCTGTGTCAACGGCAGAAATTTAACCCTCGCTCCTCCTGCCCCCTTAGTTAGCCAGTTCACTGCTGTCTGTGACCGAGCCCTATGCCTGAGCTGGGCTGGCTGGTGTAGGTGGTACCAGTGCCCTCTGCTGGCAGCTGCAGCATTGCATTGTCTGTGCACCCATCTGTTCTGTCTGCTGGGTCGCAAGTTCCATTCTTGAGTGGTGCACATGTGTAGGTAGCAGATCATGGGGCCTGGTGATAGATGCTAGTCCAGGAGCAGGGCTGGTTCTGCGGGCGGGCAAGCAGGGCAGCTGACTCGTGTGCCAAGTTCCAGGGGGCTCTGTACCACTTGCCTTTTTTGCTGCTCTCAGGGTGTGTGTGTGTGTGTGCGGGGGGGGATGTTTTCTGCCCTAGCCAGCAAAACACCTCAGGCTGCTCCTGCCCAGGAGAATGGGAGTCAGGACTCTAGTTCTGATCGTGGCAACAGGACGGAGCATTGTGTAGTGGTTAGAGCAGGTGTCTGGTAACTAGGATTCCTGGGTTCTGTTTTCAGCACTGCCACTGATCTGTTGAGTGACTTTGGGCAAGTCATTTCACCTTGCTGGGCCTCAGTTTCCCCAGCTGTAAAGTGGGGATACTGATACCCCTTGGAGGTGAAGCTGTTAGTGTTTGTAAGGTGCTGAGGGATCCTTGAATAAAAGGTGCCACAGATCTTCAAAGTGGCCCGCCTTGCCCCATGCTTAGGGAGAGGGGTTGATACATCAGTGCAAACATGCTGGTGCTAATGTGTTGAGGGCTCCCCGGGAATCTCTGGGTTTAGTTTGGCCTGATCAGACTGATTCTGGTAAAATAGGTCCCATTTCTGGAGGCTGAGCTCTCTTGGACTGTCCAGTCATCTCTTGAGGAAGCCCTATTGCTTGAGTTATTTGAAAACTGGCGTGGACGATGCCCTGGAAAACATGCTGGAGGGAAAAATCCTGAGCCATGGAGCAGGGGTGAGGAGGGGTAGGCGTTGCTCTCTATTCTGGGAGTGGTCCCCATGCTCTAATGTAGTGGTTCCCAAACTAGGGGTGCGGCTTGTTCAGGGAAAGCCCCTGGCGGGCCGGGCCGGTTTGTTTATCTGCCGTGTCCGCAGGTTCGGCCGATCGTAGCTCCCAATGGTCGCGGTTTGCTGTTCTCAGCCAATGGGAGCTGCAGGAAGCGGCGTGGGCTCAGGGACATACTGGCTGCCGCTTCCCGCAGCCCCCATTGGCCTGGAGCGGCGAACTGCGGCCACTGGGAGCTGCAACTGGCTGAACCTGTGGATGCGGCAGGTAAACAAACCGTCCCGTCCCGTCAGGGGCTTTCCCTGAACAAGCCACACCCCTAGTTTGGGAAGCACTGCTCTAATGGAACACCCAGCTCCCCATTACCTGGTGAATGAGCCCCGCTGAGCTCGACTGGGGTCCCAGCCATGGGGAACGAGGTCAGTTCAGAGCTGGACGGTTGTAGGCTCTCACTGGCGCACACCTGGCTGGATTCCAATTTCGGGTACCCTAAGGAGAGAGGTAGAACCCCCCAAGCCTCTGTTAGTTGGGCGGCTTTTCTTCTCTTCCCTAAGGCTGAGTGGGAGGCACACAGTGCAGCTGCAGCGTTAGGGCTGGCAAGCAGGGAAACAAACTGCAGAGGAGTTAAGGTAGTTGGGTGGCCCAGAAAACCAGTGGGTGCAAATTTAGAGGCCACTTCTCAAACCAGACCATAGAAGGGCAAAAGGGGGTCAGCAAAGTACCTGGAGGAAGGATAGGCCTGGGCGTCAGGACTCATGGGTTCTATAACTACCAATAACACTAACTTGGTTTAATACCAATATCTCGCTCTTACAGAGCACTTTCCAGCAGTAGCAATTGAAGGGCCATACACAATGGTTGCCCAGCTAATGCCATTTTACAGATGGAGAAACTGAGGCAGAGAGTGGGGAAACGGGTTCCCCAAGGTCACCCACCAGGCCCGTGGCAAAGCCGGGAATAGAACCTAGGTCTCTTGGTTCTATCCACTAGGCAACACTGCCTCACATTCAGGCAGCGTCCATGGGCTTGTCCACATGGGGACTTAGTGTGCTGCAACCCAGGGTGTGGCTGTTCAGGGCTCTGGCCTGCTGCTTGCTAACAGCAGTGTGTCAAAGCACACAATGGAACCTGTCGGATGCCCTGTGCACCCCTTACGCCCTTTGCCAGTTGTCCCCAGGGTCACACTAGTGCATGAAGAATTACAGCCCGGCTCACCATGCACTAGCTGGCCATGCAAACAAGCCCTTGCGCCAGTGTTACCAGGTGGATTTTTAAATGGAGTTGTTTACATCAGAGCAGCTTTTCTTATAGAGACAACTCCCATGTGGGAATAGTAAAAGACTGGGGATGGGAAGGGCAGCTAAGACAGACACTTCAGCCTTTGGGCCGTTTCTCCCCTGCCCTGCGCCTTTCCCCCCATGCAGAGTGAGCGTAGCCCACGACTCGAGCAGGATGCTCTCTGCAGAGGTGTAAATGACATCGGAGGCAGCAAGGAATCGGGCCCCACGGAGGCCAATGAATTAGTGTGACACTCATTGTGTGTCACAAAGCAGCCATGTGCCAGGAAAGGCACCTGCCCATCCCCCAAATAATCCCCAGCAATATCAGCGCTGGCAGAGAAGTGGGTGTGAGTGACACCTGGGTGGGGGAGGAGGGTTTCAATGTGAGCTCCATCGCAAGCTTGTAATCAAAGATTTAGGCCAACATTTGTCATTGTGTCTGCTGTTTTAGGATGCACAACATGAGACACCTCGGGGATGAGGAGGAGGCTAGCCCAATGGTTAGCTTGCCAGCCTGGGCTGTGCAAGACCTAGGTTTGAGTCCTTGCTTTGCCACAGATTTCCTGTGTGACCTTGGTCAAGTACCTTCGCTGTGCTCTGTGCCTCAGTTCCCCATCTGCCCAACCAGAATACCAGCACTGCCCTTCCTCCCAGGGGTATCCGAGGATAAATACAGTGAAGAGTGGGAGATGATGAGATGGGGGGGCATTGTAAGTACCTAAGATGGAGAGCTAGAATCTACGACCCCAGCTGAAGTAAGGAGGAGTTGTGGGTGCTCAATGGCTCTGACAATAGAGACCAAAGACACAGATCCTCAAAGGTATTAAGGTGCCTCTCTCCCATTGATTTCAAGGGGAGTTACGTTCCTAAATACCTTTGATCTGGGCCAAGGTGGTTCAAAGGGGGCACCAGAATGAGCAGCTACATCTGAACATTGTGGCCTTTATGCATTTGTGGGGGAGTGAAATGCCTCCTGAGCAGGCCAGCATGCGGCCTGAGCCCCACTTGAGCCCATGGAATATCCCCCTTAAGCAAGGAGCAGCCTGGCTGAGGGTCTGAGCTCAGAGGGGCTTGGGAAGTGCTGCTTTGCTGTTGCTGATATGTCCGCTGAGGAGCGTGCCAACTGCCAACAGGACAGACTAGGAAACGTTAAGCCAGAGTGACTCATTTCGCTACTAATGTGGAAATAACCCGCTGTCGGAGTCCAGCCCTTCCTGACTCTCAGGGAAGCCCTGGGCAGACCGTTTGCCAGCTGGCTACCATCCCACCTGGTTACTCCAGTCCTGGTTACTCCAGTGCTTCAGGGGGCACTTACCTTTCATGAGGCTGCAGTTCAGATCAGCTGCTGTCTTCCTGCCAAAAGAGAGAGGGGGAAACAAGGCAAGTCCACAGCGGCTCCGCACAGGCTGAGCACCCGTGAAGCCAGCGCACGGCCCAGGTGCTGGTGAGCAGGTTAGAGCAGCCCATTTGCTCCGAACTAGCACAAGGCAGAATCTATCTTTGAAGACTAATGAAGAGCTTTGTTCGTGGTCAACTTCCCAGGGTGTCACATAATTTGAACGCTCAATTACTCAAAGGTCTCAGGGGCACCCCAAATCTCAGGGGCCTGGTACGTGTGTGCTTCAGCGGTACAGAGCTCCTAAGCTCACCAGGGAGAGCACTGAGCTCGTAATCTGTTCCTGCAGAGCTTGTGAGCACTGGGTCTGAAGTCAGCAGTTCAGCACCTGCAACCTCCTGCGACATCAGCCCTGGAGCCCAAGGAGTCAGGGTTCACCTGAACATACCACTCAAACCCCAGTGAATTCACCAGCTGTGGATCAACTTTGCCTTTGCCCTGTGGTTACCAGTCGAGAGGTGCCCAGGGCAGCAGTTCAGGATGCAGAGGGCCAGCTTGGCTTTGGGCATCTGTACAAATACTGGTACTGCCCTTGTGAAGGGGGGAGAAATGGGAGAATCCAGAGGCACGGGCATGAATGCAACCGCATGGCGTAGTGGTGAGTGCAGGGCAGCAGGAGTCAGTGGTGGATTAGCCACTGAGCCAATGGGGCCCGTGCCCAGGGGCCCCAGCCAATTTGGGGGGGGGCCTGGAAACATGGGCACCCCCGCGCCCCGACCCGCTCCCCAGCAGGAGCGCCAGGCAGGCAGGGAGAGCGTGAAAAGCCCCCACGCCCTGACCCCGCTCCCCAGCAGGAGCGCCGGGTGGGCAGCGGGGATTGCAGGCAGAAGAGGTGGAGAGGGGCCCCCACTTGTTCTGGCCCAGGACCCCACAAACCTCTAATCCGCTTCTGGCAGAAGCCAGGACTCCTGGGTCCTATTCTTGGCCCTCTTGCTGATTTGTACGGCTGTGGGTAGCTTCTTTTGCCTCACTGAGCATCAGTATTCCCCATTGATGAGACGAGATCGCGATCCAGGCCCAGAGTAGAGGTACTGTGAGGAGCCCCAGCAGGAGGATGCTGGGGGTGTGAGTCACTGAAGCCCACAGAGCCCCAGCAGGGGGATGCTGGTGAGCGGCTTGTGTGTCTAGCACACTGGCTACCATGGCTCAGGAACACAAGTCCCAGCAACCATTACAATCGAGGGCTTTTACCTTTGGTGCAGCCTTCGGGGCTCCAGAAGGTTGGCACTGAGCTTTGCAAAGGGTGGGCCGCCTCCTGGTGTGGATGGGGCCCCTCAGAGGCATGTTCAGCAGGGGTGCCTGGTGCCAGCCCAGCCTTGGGGGTGCTGACTCCACAGCCTGTGTGCCCAGCCCTGGGTTCTGTCAGCAGCAGGTTCTGTTCCAGGAGAAACGCTGCCCCTGGTGTCTTTGGTGAGGGACAAGCCTGATCCCGGGGGAGAGCACCCTGCTCTGGGAGATGATGGAGGGAAACAGGGAGCACGGGACGGGGGAGAGGGCAGGAGGGGCATCACCCACCTCTTCTTACGGCAGAGGAGAGCCAGCAGCAAGAGGCCAGACGAGATCAGCACAAAGCCCCCGATCAGCAGCATCACCAGTAACATGGAGCCTGGGGAAGGAAGCGGGGACTCAGCAAGGGGCTCCTCTGTCCCTCCCTCCCTCCTGGTGTCAGTGGAAGCTGGTTACACCACACCCCAATGAGGATGCACTGCTCCAGACGCCTGTTGCAGAGGGTCCAAGCTCTGCCACTGCAGCCCTGACTCCAACGGGAGCCATGTTAGGTAAAGGAAAATACAGAATCTGATTTTTTGCTTCTATGCCCATGTCACTCCATTGGGTGCAGGGCAGTGACTCCTGATTTACCCCACTGTGACTCAACTGGCTTCAGGGGCATGAGTGCTGATTAGACCAGTCAAGGATCACAACCCAGGACAGGTTTCAGAGTAACAGCCGTGTTAGTCTGTATTTGCAAAAAGAAAAGGAGTACTTGGTTAGTCTCTAAGGTGCCACAAGTACTCCTTTTCTTTTCGCAAACCCAGGACAGTATTTTTAGAAAGGCAGATTGACCAGAACCACAGGGAAAAATTCCCGAAAACTTTTAATTGTGGCAGGATTTTTTTAAAAAAGCTCTGTTATTTAATCCTTCTCCTTCTGATGCCAATACAGACCTCATGAAACAGGCTTCAGGTCACCACATGTTCCCCTGCATTTTTGCAATCAATGGGCAGGTGGCCAGCTTGTAAACTAAACTCAGGAGGCCAAATTCTGGTTAAGATTGAAAGGGGAGGGGTAGCTCCTACTGCACCAGCTGACCTCAGCTGCACTTATGTAAACGCAGAGTCACTCCAGATTGACACCACTGTTAGTGCAAGCAGAGTTTGGGCAGATCTTCCTTATTGAAATAAAGGGCCTGATTCCCGGTTATGCCACTACCGGTTTGCTCTGGCGTCACTGCACCGAGGAGGACAGAGTTGTGCTGGGTCAAGCTGAAGTGTAGCACAAGGGCATTGGATCAGGCTCAGAGTTCTTCCAACTCATTTCAGTCTATCCCTTTCCCTCCCGTGTGAGTCATGCAGCTCCCATCTACATCCCTGTCTGACTTTGCAGGAGTTCCGGGCAGGGGGTGAGAAGACACATCACAGTCTGAAACAAGACCAAATAACATGCTGATAGCGCCGTAGGGGACTAATCCTGCTCTCACTGGGGTACAGCCGGAGCAATGCCACATAAGTTTGGGCCTGTCTACTGTACACATGGGCCTGGATACTCCAAGTGCTCAATGCATGCTACTTAACTTGGGGGGGGCGGATTCTAAAAGGTGCAGAGGGGAGTTAGGTACCCAATTCCCACTGACTTGCACAGGGGGAGTTGGATGTCGAGCTGCCCTTTGAAAATTTCTTTCTTGTCCTGCATGGCTCCACAGTCAAGAGACCATTATTATCCTCACATTCTGGATGGGGAAATTGAGGCACAAAGGTTAACACCCTGACTTGTTTAAAAAATGTGTATCCAATTGCATAAGCTAACCTCCATGTGCAATCAGGAGCCTAATTTGCAAGTACAACTGCCTCTGTAGTGTGCACAGATCAGGTGTCTGCACAAGCCATTAGCTGACCACATGTCTAACTGGCCATTTGGGTTTGCACATTCTGGATTTGCATGCCCAGATTCATCCCAGGGTTGCCCGTTTACTGGTGCACGTGAGTAACTTTTAAAAATTGGTCCTGAAATGACTGACTTCCTCAGAGTCGCACAGTGAGTTAGGGGCAGAGTTGAAGATAAGTCTTCCCCCAGCTTGGACCACTAGGTCATGCTACCCCTGTGCTCTGAGCTGCACCTACCTGCTTTTTCTGGATTTATGGTGACTCCTGGGATCGCGGTGCGATCGGTGGGGATGCTGGTCAGGATGGGAACCTCCTTTGGGGCACTGGGTACTGCAAACCACACAGTTTAATAAGCACCATTAACATGCAACAAGTAATGAACAGTCAGCTACTCCTCTCCAGCAAAGAATCTGGCCTGTGTCCACCTGAACCTGCCCTGCTCCCTAGACAGCAGCACGGAGCAGAAGTGACTGTTTTCCAGCAGAAGCCTGGTTGTTCCAAGCTGATGGTAACACTCTTAGTTGTATAGGGTGCTTTTCATCCCTCTACTGCAATGCAGCTACCTCTGGGGTGGAAGGCACCTTGTCTGACACTTTGCTGTAATGCTACACAGCAGTTGAGGACAGGAAGGAAAGAAAATCCAATTGAAACTGCAGGTGGAATTTAGAGTGGCAGGATGCACTGGCTAAGGAGGATCTAGCCAGGCTAACCTGCCTTAGGATCTTTAATGGACACATGGAAAGGACCCCAGCCCTTACCTGGGGAGGTTGGCTCACTTCCAACCCCTCTGCACGCTCTGTGTAAGTCTCCCAATCGAGGCATGATGCAGCCCTACCCTGCTTAGCTTACAAGAGATAAGCACAGCCCAGAGACAGCTGCCACTTGGCCCCATCCCTTAGATAGCATTCATCTCCATCTGCCCAGCCCCGGCTGCAAAGTATACGCTTTAATTCTTAGCTAACCAGTGCAGAGAGGTATTGGGATTCAGGATCATCTCCTCAGTGCCCAGGGAGCCACTGGAGAGGAGGGCAGCCCCCTGCACCAGAGAGCCATGCAGCAATGAAGCCAATACAGGTCCATGCTGGAGGAAACTGTCGCTGGCTAGTGATAACCACGCTTCAGTCTGACTGGGCAGCCCCCTCTGCTCCAGCGTAGCCTCTCACCATAGGGCCGGGGCACCTTCAGACGAGCCACTTGGCAGCCTTGTAGTGCCACCTTCAGGGCGATCCTCTGGTTCCAGCTCTGGGGCACGATGCGGAGGTAGCGGGCCAGGATGGGGGGGATGAACGTGTTGGAGACCTCTTGGAAGCTGTCGGCATTTCCCTCAAAGACCTGGGGAACAACAGGAAGATAATGGGGGGGTCAGCAAAGCAGATCGGGGTCATGCAGCGCGTCACTGCCCCACCCACTGTCTGAGCCGATTGTTCCCATCCTCGACCAATGCCACCAGCTCTCCCCGGACACCGGCGGAACCAGTTTAAAACCACCTGCCTTGGACCAGCCTCTGAGCTGTCACATCGGTGTCAATCCATGTTAGCGCCACTGAAGTCAGTGGGGTCACGGCAGGTTTACATGGGGGTGACGAGAGCAGAATTCAACCCAGAATCTGATCTGTTCTTCTGCCACTTCCTCATCTCGCCCACAACCGGCCTCCTTTTACTCCATCTCACCGCCCTCGGTGCAGAAGCCTTCTCCTCTGCAGCTCTTGCCACCAGGCGCAGCCTTCCTCTGTAACCACTCCCCATCTCATGTCAGATCTCAGCTGGCAATGGCCCTTTTCTTCTTTGCCTTCCCCTCTCACTTCCTCTGCTAGGATCTATTCTTTAACCCTATACTTCGAGATACATATGGGGTAGGGGGAGGAGGGAAAGGACCCAGATGCTTTGGGGTGGATCCTTCTCTTCTGCGTATACTCACAGAATGGGGGAAGACACTTCCCTCCCCCAACGTGACTCTGTGCAGGTGTCTCTCCTTATGTGCTGCGGGGTGGGGGGGGGGGGAGACTTTACTAGGGGTTTAGACCTATAAGTGTGTGTGGGAGGTGGGTGCCTACATGGAAATAGACAGGCAAGTGACAGGAAGGGAATGGAGCAGGTTGAAAATTTCCCTTAAAAATGTTTTTTGGCTTTTCTGACTATATGGACATTTTCATGAAAAACTCAGTTTTTGGAAACAAAGGAAAACAAAACAAAACCCCCTTCCAGTTTTTATAGGAAAATTTCAGTTCTTGGGTTTCAAAAGTTACCCCTCACCCTGAAAATTTTCCAAGAAAAATGTTGATGAAAATGCAAACCAACATTGTTGTCTACATTTTTCACAGGGGAAAAAAGACAAACCCTTTTCCCAATCAGCTTGGGAAGGGAACACAGCCCAGAGACAGGGAAACGCTTGGAACACCTGAAAACTGTCCCCACTTTATTTTAAAGCCATGTTCTCTTTAAGGCACTCTCAGCGCTTTGTATTTTTTGTAATGTCAATTTTTCTTCCCTGTTTTTGCTTCCCCCCCCCCCAAGCCTCCCCAATTTTAATTTCATGCAAATGTTACACCTCAGTAACTGGGAGGCAGTGTTGGTTAAGATGCCTGGATTCTAGTCTCAGCTCTGCTACTGACCTGTTGTGGGATCTTGGGCAAAACACTTAATCTCTTCATACCTCTGTATCTGTAAAATGGGGATAACAACTGTAAGGAATGGGCTAGTGCAGTGGTTCTCAAAGGCGGTCCGCCACTTGTTCAGGGAAAGCCCCTGGCGGCTGGACAACTTAGTTTATCTGCCACGTCCGCAGGTTCGGCCGATTGCGGCTCCCACTGGCCGCGGTTCGCCGCTCCAGACCAATGGGGGCTGTGGGAAGTGGCGCGGGCTGGTCTGGCCCGCCAGGGGCTTTCCCTGAACAAGCAGCGGACCGGCTTTGAGAACCACTGCGTTAGTGTATATGTGCACCACTGCCTTCCGCTGCATGGAATCCAAACCATATGTCATAGTTTCCATACTGCTAACAACCAAAAGGGATTCTTCTTCAGCTCAGGTGGTAGGGGGATGTGCTTTCTGGAGCACGAAACTCCAGTTCTGTCCTTGTTAAATTCCAAGTGGCTGTGATATGCAGGATAAGGACAGCTATAAAGTCCTAATGGCAGCAGTTGCTGCCAACACTGACCTAGCTACCAGGAGGTGTAGAGAGGCTTAATTAATGTTTGAGAACTACAGTAATGGAAGGCATCTCCAAAGGCCAGACTCTGATCTATGTTACACCAGTGAAAACCCACAACAACTCCACTGATTTAATGCTGTGGAGTGACTCCAGTTTTACAGTGGAGTAACAGAGACCAGAATCTATTTCTAAGCATCTCTATCCAGACTCCAGAGAGAAATACCCTAGCTCCTATTGCAGGTTCTGCAACCAGACCAAGCCAACAGGCTAATTTTAGAAAGATTCAGTAAAATTTCCCTTTGTAGAATTCCCATTGTGCTCTCTGCTCTCGCCACCACCTGACGTCCTTTTGTCAGGCCACACAGTCTCACCGTCTCCTCCTGCCCGCTGCTGTATCTGTAGGCTTTCCAATTCTTCCCATCTCTGCTGGAGAAAACCTGGTAGGATTTCACGTAGAAGTTGTATTTATCTGAGGATCCCTTGGTGATAATTCCTGGAACACGTACAATGAAATCAGGAAATGGTAACCCCAGAACAGGATGTAGTAGTCATGTGAAGGCAGCCATTGGCGGTTGGGGTCTTGAAATAGTCTTGGGGTTGGTGTCTGATAGAGACATAGACTTATGGGGGCAGAGATCCCGCCCAGAGGGTGGGTCTGATCCAACTCCCATTGATGTCAATGGACAGACTCCCACTGCCCTAAGCAAGTGTTGGAATTTGGCCCTTGACACCAGGCAACGAAGAGCTCTCTCGTTTTAATGGCATAATCCCCCCTAGTCTTTGGTACTGCAGCTGTTATTATATAAAAAGAAAAGGAGTACTTGTGGCACCTTAGAGACTAACCAATTTATTTGAGCATAAGCTTTCATGAGCTACACCAAGCTTATGGTCAAATAAATTGGTTAATCTCTAAGGCGTCACAAGTACTCCTTTTCTTTTTGTGAATACAGACTAACACGGCTGCTACTCTGAAACCTGTTATTATATAGCGGTTGGAACAGGAAAAAACCAAGACTCCTGGGTTTCTTCCCCGATAGAAGCAAGAGTCTGGGCATCAGGAGTTATAGCCAGTGACTTACTGAGTGACAGCCCCCTCTGTGCCTCAGTTTCCCCATTTGCAAAATGGGGGTCATGATACTGCCTGAAGGATGTGGGGGGGAATTAATGGATCCTTTGAGAGCCCCTGAAAAAAACCTCAGAGAGGGGCCTAGTCATTATTAAGTTCTCTCTCTCTCTAGTCGTCGCCTGCTAGGAATTTCGTAAGAACCTGCCGTCACCCCATGTCACAGCTCCTTTTCCTTTCTTGTCTGAATCACTCCTTTCCGTTCCCCGCACCTGCCCTCCAGCATCTCCCACTGCAAACTGCTGAGATGCCGCCGGGTTTGAATGTCTAACCTCTGTGGAAGCTCGCTCCCCTTGCCTGAGATGAACAGATAACCCCCAACTGCACTCCCGGTCTGCATTCCACTCAGCCTCCAGCCGCTCGCCTCACAATGCCTCCATTTTCCTCCTTCCAATTAACACAGGCATTCTGGGTCCGCCACACAAAAGCCCCAATTTTGGTCAGGGCTTTCGAAACAAAGGGCATTTGCTGGCCACTGATGCACAAGCAAAACATTAACTTGTTCAGCCCCGAGGTGGCCAATCCTACTCCTGAGATAGTGGGGGGAGCGAGGCGGGGAGGGGGAGAAAAGAGCAAACGACAGAAAAAAGAAAGAGAGAAAGGAAGGAAAAATCAAGAGAGAGAAAAGGGAGACAGTGAAAAAGGAGAAAAGGCCAGAGTGAATGAGAGCGCTAGAGAGAGGAATCATATGATCTGTGACCCCATGCACACAAGGCCAAGAGCCCCATGGGGAGGAAAATGTGTGCGTGGGAGGGATCTAGAAAGGATGAAAGGGGAAGGATCTAATTCTGCTCCCAGTTAAACTGGAGCAAATCTGGAGTGGCTCCATTGACTTCAGTGATGTTTTTTCCAGATTTACACCAGGGTCACTTAATCCAGTATGAGTCCATTGGCTTCACCTGATTTACACCAGTATGAGATCAGAATCAAACCCAGTTTCTCCCACCCCAACTTTGTTTTTTATAATGCCGTCCATCTCTTCCTTTAAACAGGGAGTCCTTATGTGAAAAGCGCCTGCACCTCAGAAATGTGGTTACCCCCAGGCTGTGGGCTGCCACTTGGCCAGACAGCACCCCAGATCTATCCTCAATCATATCTCCCAGTGGGGAAGGGGGGGAGCTGGGCCAATGGAAGAAGGAGGATGAGTCAAGATTTCCCAAGAAGCCGCGCTCTGGGGCCTGGAGGGTGGGGTGAGTTACCGCATGGCTGCTGAGCCCTGCTGTGTGTGACAACCAAGGGAGCAGCCCGAGAGCCGTGGCTGGACAAGGAGCTGGGGCTGATTCTGCTCTCGCTGACACCAGCGTGAATCGGCAGGAACTCCACTAACATCAGCGGTGCAAACCCAGCGCAAGGAGAGATGCAGGCTCCCCGCCAAGAGGGGTTAGGTACAGCAGATCCTCTCCGCCCACTTTAACTGACCCCGGACCTGCCTTTGCCACTCCCATCCCAATCCAGATGGCTCATTTTGCACACACCCACTGAGCACCATTTACACCTGCTCACTTGGGGCTTGGTCCAATGCCCACTGACTCCCTTCCACTTCTACAGGCTTCAGCTCCACCTACACCTGATATGTGATGGTCACAGCTGCTGCACAGGACACAGTGTAGGAAGCAGGAGGGGTCTGAGGCTATAGGACTATTTGACAAGGCCTCAGGCCAGCAGCACAGATGGGCAAGGTCCTCAGCAGGTGTCCATCAGCTTAGCTTCATTGAAGTAAAGGAAGTGACAGCGATTTACGCCATTTGAGGCTCTAGCTCTGTATATTCCATCAAAGGCACGCAGAGCTTGATTCTCCTCTCACTTTGCTCCTCGCTTCCAGCAGTGCAACTGACCCTGTGTCAGTGGAGTTACTCCTGATTTACTCTGGTGCGAGTGAGCTCAGGATGAGGCCCATGATATGATTGTGAGGCAGATTCTGGAGGGACTTCGCTGGGACTCACGAGAAAGACTGAGGATCTAGCCTGTAAACTGCCATAGCTGCATGGAAGCAATGGGGCTACAGTGATTTACACCAGCTGAGGATCTAACCCCTACATTGGCATAGCTACGGTGACGTCAACGGAGCTATGCCAGTTGACACGGCTGAGGATCTGGCCCTTAAACAGGCGTAGCTACACTGGAGTGATTGGGGTTTACACAGCTGAGGAGCTGCTCCTACGTGCGATAGTCCAGTCCTGGGGGAAGAGAACAGCCTCTGATACTTACTGACCTGTGATGTTCTTCCTTCCGCCCAGATCTATCTCCAGCCATTCGGTCTCTGAGCTGGGATCGGCAGCCCACGAGTTCCCGTGGGCGCTGAACGCCGCCTGCTCCGCTGTCCAGGGCTTGTACTGCCCCATGGCGTTCACCTCGTGCCAGGAGGAGGAGGCGTTGAAGCTGGCTGCTTCGAGAGCATGGTCACAGGCTGGAAAAGGAGGTGTAAAACTGAAAGGCAAGCGGACGAATCGGCCGAGGCGGGAGGTCACGGGGTGGTGGGGGCTGGGCACAGGGGAGGCGGGGGCCTTTATGCCACAGTGGCTCAGCCACAGAGGGAATGTGCTAGGGGGAGTCTGATGGGTCTTAATGAAAAATTCCTCTGTCTGTGGCCCTGCCCTGTGTGCGGTGCAGCCCCAGCAAACAGCCGGCAGCTCCGTCTGACTCAGCATTAGCCCCTGATGGTAGCTGCCTTTCTTTTGCCATCTCCTCCTTTGATCCTCATCCCCAGTGACAAAGCCTGCCCTGCTTAGCAGAGGGGTAGCAGGGCTTCATTTCCATGCAGCAGGGCTGGGTTCAGCCCATTCATCTTCCCCAGCTGGGAGTCTCTCTGTCAAGCTGTTCACTCGTTGCCTGCAGCCAAAGCTCAGCGTGGCTGGCAGAACACAGCCCGCAGTGCAGGGTCATCACAAAACGTGCCTTACACTTGCACCTGCCTGATGGCCCGCCTCTCCGTACCCACCCCGCCCTTAACCTGATGTAGCTCTGCTGGGCCAGGTGCTCCGCTGGAGTAAATTGGTATAGGTCCCCCAACTGCAATGGAGCAGCTGTACGCCAGCTGAAGAGCTGCCTCATTGACTTCGCTGGAGTTAATTCTGATTTACTCCGGTGTAAGTGAGAGGAAAATCTGCCCCGGGGACTCTCCCCCTATTCCCACTGAAGCTGCCGGGAGCTTTGCTACCGATTTCACTGGCAGCCGGGTTGGGCTTATTCTAGGAGAAATGGAAAAGGACGTACCTTTGTGAAAAATGAGGCGCTTTTCAGATAAGGACCCCCTGTTTAAAGGAAAATGGGTGGAGAGCATTATAAACCCGGGGCACAGAGACGGCCTGATTCTGATCTCATGCTGACGTAGCTCAGGTGTAACTCCGCTGAGGTCAATGCCATGGTAAGTTACACCAGCGTGAATCTGGAATAAGTTCCCCAAAGTCAGTAAAGTTAGCCCAAATTTGCCCGAGTGTAATTCAGAGCAAAATTCAGGCTCCACTCTCCTTCCTGACTGTTAAATTCGCTGATTTCAGTGGAGTCACTCCTGAGCCACACCGGTGCGAGGCCACATGCAAGAAGGAACAACCATCCCAGAGCAGCACATTTCCCCTGCTGTGACACCTCGAGCTGATGGAAACTAAACCATGTTTGACACCCTGGGCAAAAATCAGAGTGGGTGTAAATGGGTGCTGCTCCCCAGTTCAACGGCGTTACATCTACTCTCTGATTATGGCCCCCACCCCGATGTCAAACTCTCCCAACCCCTATGCCACCCCACAACCTCAGCCATTGCTGATTACAGTTTGGCTGCTGCTGCGGACAGCCCCAGATCTAACTCCCTAGAAAGCACGACCGGTTCCTCGTTCCACCAGGGCTGACCACACGCTCTGCAACAGACATGGGGCAGTTTGGCCCTGTACACGCCAGCTGCCAGACTGTGCAGGTGGGGCTGCTGGCGAGATGAGATTGACATAACGCTGCTGACGCAAGTCACTGTCTTGGTAAAGAAGCAGCTAGATTGTATTGTTGGAATTAAGTCAGAATTGGCTTCTATTCCCTGATTACTAATGATCTGCATTTCTATGGCCCTTTTCATCTAAGGAGCTCAAAGGGCTTTACAAACATTCATGAACATATTGAGCCTTACCCACCCCATGAATTGGACAAGTCTCATTACAGCTCGGGAAACAGCTGTGCAGAGAGATTAGGACACAGGTTTTTAAAGATCTTTAAGCGTTGCTGCACGCCGTGGTGCTCTGCCTGAGTCAGGTGCAGGGACGTGCACGAGGGGGGGCAAACAGGGGCACCCCCCCAAAACTCCTCTGGGGCTTGGGCAGGGAGAGTGAGTTCCTCCAGCCGGGCAGCCCTGGGGCTGCAGCAGGGAGATATCCGTTGCCAGAGGGGCGGGAAGTGGGTGAGCCAGCTCCACCACCCCTGGGCAGTGGGGGAAGGGAGGAGAGACAGCTCCTCCAGCTGCGGGGCACAGAAAGCGCCCCTCCAAAAATGGACATATTTTTATTCCTGTGCACACCCCTGGTTAGGTGCCTAAACCGCACTGGGAGATGGGCTCCTAAATCACTCAGATGTTGCAACACTGAGCACAGTAACTCCTAAAGACCTTTAAAAATCTGGGCCTAAGCGACTTGCAGGTCAGTATCAGAGCTGGAAACAGAACCCAGGTCTCCCAGAGCCCCTCTGATGCCCCAGTCATCAGCTCTTGAAAAGAAAATATGGGTCAAATTCGGCAGCCGTCACTCAGGTAAAACGTCAATGGACTTTTGCTTGAGAAAACACTGCAAGATTTGGTCCTCTCTGATTTTGAGCTACACATTGTCCCTCTAAAAACAGCGAGCCAGGTCTCGGGCTGGTACAAATCAACCTAATTCCATTGCAGTCTGAGGATGAGGGCCAATCGTCCTTTGGAGGGGCATGGGCCCCACAGGATGTCGGCCCAGCCGTATCTACTAGCTCAGCAATCAAGTTGGCTGCTCACCTTTTTGAGTGGAGTCCATTGGCGAAGGCTGATTCATAGAGCGTGATCCCCTTCTCCCGAGACAGAGTCAGCTGCCCTCCCAGCTCATCCAAGATCACTCCAGCGTGGATGGCTGCCTTGCAGAGAACCGAGGTCTGGAGGGGGCATGGAGGTGGCGAATGAAAGGGAGATAGAGAGAAAACCCCAATAAGAGAGCCCAGCCTGGGCTCCAGTTGGGAATGGGGCAATTCCATGGGTCAGAGAGTGTCTGGCCTCACTCACAGTGGTGTAAACCTGAAGTGACACTATTGATTTTGGTGGAGCTTTTCCAGATTTACACCGGTGTAACCAAGACCAGAGTCTGGCTCACAAAGACTGTGATCTCTGCTTTATAAAGACTTTGGCCCAATTCTGATCTCACACCAGTGCCATCGGGCGTAGCCACACTGGAGCGACACCAGGATCAGGCCCTTTATTTTTTGAAGTGAATTTCGCTCTGGCACAAAGTGTGGTGGAAACAGCAGCCCTGGACTTTCCAGAGCTCCGTTTCCCCATGGATTAGACCCAGCAGGTGCATGCTATCCCACATTGCCCCTGCCAATGGGCTTGACCTGGAGGGAATTCACCCTTCAGGAGCCCGTTCAACTCTTGGCCTCCCTGCTGAGAC
This sequence comes from Chelonia mydas, assembly GCF_015237465.2. NCBI lineage: Eukaryota > Metazoa > Chordata > Testudines > Cheloniidae > Chelonia > Chelonia mydas. The sequence goes on along the minus strand of NC_051259.2, from coordinate 12,053,058 downwards.
TGCCAACAAGATATGGATTAGGGCAGCTGTGCCTGTGACTCGCTTTCCCTACAGCCGCCACTCAGGGCCGGTCTCTTTGCAAGGAGCGCTGAGGTTGGTACTCACGTCTCGGTAGCCCTGCTTCGCGTTTCCCCATATGTCACCCGCGACACCCTTGCAGCCCGCTGGGCAGAAAACACTGAAACACAGGACAAAGGAGAACCCTGGATGAAGTTCTGACCTCTCAGCTCTTCTCCAGGCACCTGGGCTTCCCTTCATCCCCGATGACCCTGGGGCTTGGAGATTTATTCCTTCCCCGTTATTTTCATTTAGCAAAGTTGGATCTGATGGAAGGTGCACAGCCCTCTATGCTCAGAACAGACAGAGCAGTGCAAGCTTGTCCAACCAGCATCTGGGATATTCGGTGCCCTTAGCCCAGGCATTCTTGCCCTCTCCTCTGAGGCTACCAGGAAGGGGGAGCATGGTGGTAGATTGTGTGATGTACATGGGGAAGTCAAGTCAGACCCATCAGGTTCATCCCATGAGCGGCATCCCCTGGTCCTGGAAAGATCTGGGCCAAACCTGCAAACCATTTCCCATCAAATGTTTGTGCCAACTGGGGCTCACTCCCCGCAAATATCCTAATGATCAAGTTCCCCGGCAGAAACAAGGACCACCCGAGTGAATGTCAATGGACTGTTCCTAGAAAGCGAATGGTGAAGTTGTAATTGTGTGTATTTGCACCAGAAACCTGACTCTGTTACTTTCCTCCTGTTGGGTCACTACAGGATTACTACAAATTATTACTACAAATTATTCACCTATGCAATGAATCCATTGGTGAGTGGCTAATAACCATGAATAATCTGCACTAATGGCACCTTTCATTGGATGATCTCATAGTGCTTTATAACTAGTGATTACAAAGCCTGACAATCCCCCGGGGAGGCAGATACTACCCCAATTTAGGGGGGAAACTGAGGCACACACAGGGGAAGTGAATTGCTCAAGGCCATTCAGTGAGTCAGTGGCAGAGAACCCCGGAATCTGGCTTCCTAAGGCCTAACTATATTATGGAAATTTGCATCAGTGTAAGTGCATCAGTGCAGTTACATCAGTGCCGATTGTCACATTCTCCAGATTTCCCCTGCCTGATGTCAGTGGAGTTACTCTGTGGATGGGTTTGGTTTATTCTCAGATAATAGACTCCCCATTGGAAACCGCTTACCTGATTTGTTCCTGGTGGTAATGGGTCCCCTTATCCAAACAGGAAATCAGATCTAAAAGACAGATAGACAGAGAATTCCAGTGGCCTCCCCCATCTCCCATACCCAGAGGCAGACTGCTTTGCTGTTTGTTTCTCGGAGACACCGGCTTGACACTGATGCAATCCAGGGAGTGCAATGAGTCACTCCTGATTTACACCCGTCTGAGCAACAGCAGATTCACACCCATCAATAAAGCCCTTGTTTGTATTGTAAACCCCTCTTGCTCAGCATGGTCTCACAGTGGCCTATGCTGCATCCTGCCCATGTTATACCCACACGGTAATGCCATGTTATACCACCATTATCACCCCAACAGTCATTCACAAAGGGCCATGTTCTGACTTCCCATTGACTTCAAAATGGTCTCAGCTTCAGTCACCTTAGGCTGGAGTTTATCTCCCTACTTAGATTGTCGGCTCTCTGGGGCAGCAGTTTGGTTCTGTGTTTGTACAGCACCCAGAGACTGGCTGGGTCCACGACAGGGGCTCTGTGTGTGGCGTTCAGTGATCGCTCAGGCCCAGATCCTCAAAGGTTCTTACGCGCCTCACTCCCATCAAAAGTGTTTCCTTGAATGAAAAATGAATCAAGCCTCATAACCCCTCCGGCGAGTATCATTATTCCCATATTATAGATGGGGAAACTGAGGCACTGATCTGTGACTGGCCAAAATTTACACCGCTAATCTGTGGCAGAGCCGGAGATAGGAGGGAGGAGTCCTGACCCACAGGCCCTGCTCTAACCATCAACGGACACTGCCTTCCACAGATATAGGCAATGTTTAGCAGCCAAATGGGAATGGGACCATGCTGAATAATGCAAGGAACTGTGGCATATTCCCTAGGGAAGCCACAGGGATACCCAAACTGTTATTCTTTGGCTCTTCTAAAGGACATTACACACCGCAATCCAATGTCTGTGGATTCCCAGCAGCCCAGCCCAACCCACCCACACTCACCATTCCTCCAGAAACCACAGAGGACGGTGGAAAACAGAAGGTGACTCATGGATCTTTGTGGCATACACCCAGCGACTGATGTGCAAGCCCCTCAGGGTCAGACGCCAGCTGCAGATGCTGATCGGTGCCTAAGTCAGAATGTAGGGCCCCGAATCTCCTTTGCACTAAGGCCCCGTCGCATCTCTCAGGGCAGCATGAGGGGTCGTTAAGTGAGAGCATAGGTGCCCGGTGCCCACTTTACGGCCCCTTTATACCGCCAGCATGGAGCTAAGGGGCTTTAGTGTACATACGAATCAGACACTGTGTGAATGTGTGTATACACCATACGCACATACCTACACACTCACATGCATCAAATCCACAGAGTGTGGCAGGATAGAAAGGATTAGCCAGCATTGACTTTGGGATGGCTGCATTATTCACAAGTGACAAAGGCACGAATCACGCCCAGCCTCCCAAATGATGGCTGGTAAAAGCTTGTCACAACACCCCGCCGGCTGGATTCTGCACATGCCCCTAGGCTACAGGAAAGGTTCTAGCAGGGGGGTTCCATAGGCCACTGGCGGACCGTGGGGCATTTCCTGATGTGTTGTCTGGTTACATGGCACTGCCTTCCTCACTTCCGGCTACTAAACGGCATGGAGAGATGGAGCCGTTCAGTATTTTCCTAAACCAACTTTGCCACAGAAGCAGCCGGCGAGTCTGAGATCCCCGACGGGAGGGGAAGCGACCTGCGTGCGTGTGAATGGAAGGGGAGGTGGGTGTCCCGATCGGAAACATCCAGGAGACAATCTCTGCAGTCTGTGCAAAATCTGGAGAATTCCTGGGGCACAGAAAATCCACATTAGCATTTGAGACTCAAAAATTGTTTTTACTGCTCTCTAGTGGGTGATCCTTGCCCTGTCTGGGGCAGTCATGATGTTTTTGAGGCAAATTCCATATCTTTGGAAGGGAAGGAGATTTTTCTGTGACTCTGGGGTTTTTTTATGGCAGCTGTTTGAGGCTGTTAAGGTTTGGGATGGTAGAATAGAAGTCCCAGGGAGACGGACCAGTGGGCAGAGTGCAGGGGAGGTGGTCAAAAGTGAATGATCACCTGGATAGCACCACCACATATGTGGTTGTGATAGGGTGAGCCCCCCTTGCTGTCCCTCCACTGGCAGCCAAACGGTTAATGGGAGGGTGAAGGCTCAATTAGGCCACAGGATGGCACCTGGAGAGTGGGGGAACCAATTCCTTATCAGGCCCAGCTGAGTTTCTGTAAAGGGAGGAGTTCTGTACAGAGAGTGAGGGTAGGGAGTAAGTTCAGCTGCCCAGCCCAGGGGAAGAGCTGCTCTTGGGATCTGCTCCTGAGATGGAAACACTGACCCCAAGCCAGGAGAGATCTGGTGAAACCAGAGGCAAGGAGTGAACCCCGGCAGGGAGCCTAGTTAAAAGGGCAGGACTTGGATTTCCAGGGGGAAAGCCCTGGGAGGAACTGCTTGCTACCTGAGCTGGACAGGATTTTGCGGAGCCTGGAAAGGGGCTGAGGAAAAGGGCCTGAAGGCAGGCCCAGGTCAGAAGAAGCCTGGGAAGCAGCAAGGGAGCAGCAGGAGCATACCTTGACTGCTCACGCTGGAGCCCCGCCAGAGGAAGCTACAAGGGATAAGGACTATTGGAAGCCCTGAGACACAAGGCCCAGCATCAGGGGCTGCTGACACAAGTTTATTGAACTATTTATTAGTGGGACTTTATATCCCCCTGGAAGCGGGGTGGGGTGGGAAAGGTGACCTGGCTGGAGGATTGAGTCACAAGAAGCAGACCACCGCAGGGCTGGGTGGCTGTCTGCTGGGGCACCAGGAGTGGGGAGCCAGCTACAGCAGGAGGGGGCATGCTAGTGGTGGGTCCCCTCTTCCACAGTGGTATTTTGTATGGTGTTATCTATGTGATAAAGTGCATTTAGCACACACCACTGCTCACTTGGCCTGCTTTCTGACCAGCTCCCCGGGCTGTATTTTAACATGCCAAACCACCTAGCAGTTAACAGATCCCAACTGGAGTTTTAAATCCACATACTGCAGACATGTTTCCTCCTCTCCTAAATGTGGAATCCCTCCCCTTTCTCCACCACCGCCCCCTCCAAATTACACCGGCTCAAGGCCCAGGCTGGGTGAGATTCAGTCCTGAGCCAGGTTTAAGGTCTGTCACAGCCCTGCAGTTCTGGGACTGGGAGATTTGTACCTGTGACATTCCATTCCGTATTCCTTATGAAAATATGCTTATGATATGGTTATGACATAACATGGCTCATGTAAGATGTCATTGGAAAGGTTATGATTTACTGAATGTGATTATCCAATTTGTATGCATGTATCATTTCTGTATCTAAAGTTAGAAATATGGACTATGTAACAATTACATCTGAGTGCGTATTGGGAAGACGCCCACCAGAGGAAAGGCCATCCTATTCCGATTCGATGGGCCATTAGGAGGAACAACAAGACTGTGAAGATACTAATCTCTTTCCCTCCTGGGAGGTGTCCTGGGACAGAGCTGTGACACTACTAGGTCAGGTGGTCTTGTCACCTCAGACTGAACATTATCTGGGATGTCTTGTAACTTTCCACTGAAAGAGAAGATGGGTCAAGTTTGGGAAACAAAGGATTCCCGCCTTGTGTAAATCGTATTTAAGGGTGGGGAGGAAGACAAACTAGACTCTCCTCTTCTGCCTCAGGGCTTCCAAGAAGAAAGACTGTTGAAAGTACCTGAAGGGACAAAGAAACCAACCTGAAGGGAAAGGCAGGGGTGAGTCCAGACTGAGACAGGGTCCAGTCTGTAAGAAAAATAACTGGAACTCAGAGCTACAGAAACTCGCATCCTGCCTAAATTCAAGATTTAGGGAGAGAAATTACTATTTGTAACCAATTTCTTTAGTGAAACAAGCTTAGTTTGTGTGTTTGGTTTAATTTGCTTAGTAATCTGCTTTGTTCTGTCTGTTATCTCTTGTATTCACTTAAAATCTACCTTTTGTAGTTAATAAACGTATTTCTTGTTTATAATATAACCCAGTTTTTGCAATTCATAATGGGGAGTGGACCGGGGGGGAGGAAGAGGCTGTGCGTACCTTCTTCCACATTGAGAGAGGAGGTGGATTTCATAACATACCTTTTGGGTCTGCGCTCCAAGGGAGGTGGACACCTGAGTGCTGGGGCAAATCCCTTGAGCTGAGTCTTCCCAGAGCTGATCTCAGTGTCTGTGTCTTTCTGCAGCTGGGTGTGGCCCTGCCTGTGTCTGTGCTGGAGGAGGCTTAAGAGCCTGGCTCAGCAAGACAGGTGAAAAGGGTGCCCAGGCTGGCAGAACAGGCAGGCTCAGCGGTGTCCCAGCCCATCAGGTAGCATCTTATGGGGGACAACCTCTCACGATACCATCAGAAAGGATTCAAAAGGGGAGATTCCCATGTTTCTCATGGGGCCCCAGCACTCAGTTCTAGCCCTGGGAGGCCCTGAAGTACCATATTTTTAAATTGTCACATTATTGTGTCTAGAAAAGTGAATGCATATCCTTTTTTAAAAAGATGTCTGTTTATTGTAATTGTTCTCTCCTTCTGAACCCTGCACTGGTTAATGGATGGTAACGAAGACACCTGGCTTTGAGGGTGGAAATTGATGTGTAGTCCAACATAATTTTACAAAGCTCTTTAAGTGAGATCCCGGCAATATTTTTTCTGTAATGTGTGTCGTGGATACAGAACTCATGATGGTGGGGGGGGGGCGTGGTATAAAGGGTTAATTGGCATGAGCCCGGAACAACTTGCACAGCTTGATCACAGGGTCAGCATGTATGTGTCCAGGGGAAGCTGTGTGAATAAGGGAATTTTTGATTTGCTGGCAATTCTGAAAAATGGGGGGGGGGGAGGGGGGGTAATAGTTTCAGGTCCAAATCCTGCTGTCAGCCCAAACGTGGTTATAACAGCAACATGAAAGCCCTGGGGATAGGGAGACGGCGTCATTTGGGGACCTCTGAGCCCTTTGTCCCTAATTATCCCACTCAGGAGAAGGACTAGAGCATAGATGTTGTGAGGGATCCTCTTGGCCTACCCACCCCTGCTTTGCCAGGAGCATCCACACAGAGCTGGGCTTGGTGGTGTGCTGGTGGGGGAAGGATCCGCCAGCACGGACTCCTGGCTGGGGGCCCTTCTGTCCCCATGGAGATGGGGCTGGATCTGTGTGGTGCCACTTGTGTCCTGTCCCTTCCCCCGCTCCCCAGGACCAGCAGTCCCCTGCTTTTCACTCCATGCTGTGGCTGGACAGTGCCTTGTACCTGGGTGCTGGCTGGTCGCGTAGGAGAGCAGGAAGCCGCGCCCTGAGCGGTGAGTGGTGCTGTTGAACTGGACGGTCACTGAGCTGGAGTTCATCACCAGAGGTGTGGGGTTTGAATTCCCGCAGTACGGACCTGTGGAGGGAGAAGAGGTCCCTGAGTGACATACACAGAAACATGGGGGAATTTTCCTCCTCCGCTGGTGCCAATACCGGGAGAGATGGGCAGAGACCTTTGTCTCCTCGGGCAAAGGGCTCTGCCGCCCCTGTTCTGAACCACAGTCATCGGGCTCTTTACCAGCTTTTGCACACTGACCATGGCCATGATCCGTCACGTGTCTGCTTTGCCTCCCCATCACCAACGTCCACGAGCCAAAATCTGAATCACCAGCTTGCACCCACCACTGCGACCTTTTGGGGGAGGGCGGATAGAACGGGGCCCAGATCAGACCTAGCCACGGCTATGAAAGAGGAGAGGAAGATGCTCCAAGCACGCAAGGAGAAGGCAACAGAGTGGGCGAGGGAAACTGGGCTAGAGGTGGGCCTGGGCAAAGCTAGTGAGAAGAGATTAGAAGAGAGATGCAAACAGGAAAGGGAGCTGTGCAGGTGATGTGGGAGGAGGAGGAGGGATCAGACCATGACGTGGTCCAGGTGGCAGAAACAGGAGATTATTCTGGCAGCAGGACTGGAGGGGAGCAAGGTGTGGGTATGTGTCACCAGCAGATAAAGAACAGAAGAGGGAGGGATTTAAACATGTTCCAAAGCAACCTCAGCTTTTCTCCTGGCATTTCAGCTCAGGGCTGCAGTAATTGGGATGAGGAGAGCAGTTCTGTTATTACTACTGCTCCGAAAACCCATAGCGCCTCCCCAAAGATCCCTGCCAAGCCGGTCCCTATTCCTCGTACTTCAAACCCAATTCTGCTGCCCCCAAAGACCATCGCAAATCTCCCCTTGACTTGAGCGGGAGCCGGGATGAGCCCTTAACAAAAAGACCGAAGGGCTGATTTCAGCCAAGACACATTCTAGAAGAATGTCTCCCCTGTAGGATGCTGGCCACGTTCAGTGGGGAAATGCTGGCTCGCTCGCCGCGTGGGAGGCCGGCTGCAGTGTCACTGCTGAGCAATACGGGCTGGCCCAGATGGCCAGACGCTTTCTGCAGCGCTGAGTCTGCTTCCGAAGGGGCGGCCAAGCACAGCAGCAAAGTGAGCAGACACCCAGCAGAGTCCTCTCTGCTACGGATTATTGTAGGGTGCCCTATGCATTCCTAATGGGGCCACCCCATTCCCCTTCCCTACATCTACTTTTCACCCCACTCCATCCTCAAGGCCCCTTTCGCTGAGAGACTGAACAGGTCTTATACCTTCCTCCGCAGCAGCTGGAGCTCGGCTACTGTCAGACCCTGGATCCGGGACAAAACGGAACTGCCAGAAGCGATCAGACCCGATGTCTCATTTTCGAGCCCTTCAGCATCATAGACCACAGGGGTGCTGTGAGTCATGCACAATGCTGCTTCTCCCTGCCCCATTCAGGGACACTCTGCTGCAGCCACACACGTCGGCTGGAGGTGAAGGCTCCTTCCTGCCAGTGCGCAGCTATAACGGTATCATTAGCAACAGGACCTTTCCTCCTGTAGGATCCCAGAGGGCTTCCTGTGGTGCTTATGTCCAGGAATCACTTTGCCCACCACTGAAATGCAGCCACCTCTGAGATGAAAGATGGCAGCTCTTTAACACTGCACAGTAGTGCTAAGCAGTTTAGGATGGGAACTGATAGATACTGGGGTTGGTGCTGCTCCTGGCAGCTTAGGGCCTGTAAATGTACTGCAAGGGGTCAGGGGAGAATCCCCCCAGAGCAGGAGCACAGTAGGGAGGATATCAATGGCCCTACACTGCCCATTTCTCATGTGACACTGGGGTGGGGCCTGGGGCAGGATGGGACTACACATCCTACGGAGAAGCACAATGCAGACTATGGAAATTCTAGGCTGTGGCCTGTGTTGTTTGAAAATTAGGCCTTTAAAGGACCTCGTGCCCTACTGAGAGGAAAGGGGAGTTTACACCTCTCACCAAACTCTTGTTTCAGGCCAAGGATACATTTACGCCAGGGATAGTTGTACTGCTGGTAAGCACAGCTGCTTCCGCTTTAATCCAGTGAGTGCGGGTAACACTAGCAGAGAAGACTTGAGTGGCTAGCACACGTTGCTACCTCGGACAAGCCCACCAGTGACTGGGTGGGTACTTGGGTGCTGGCCAAGGCTTAGTCTGTGCAATTGCATCTACACTGCTAATTGTTATGTGCGCTAGCTAGATTAAAGCCAGTGTGGCTATGCTTAACAAACCCCTGCTATACATACACCTTCATTTGGGGTGTAGATGGTCCCTTAGACCAGTGGCTCTCAACCTTTCCAGACTACTGTACCCCTTTCAAGAGTCTGATTTGTCTTGCATACCCCAAGTTTCACCTCACTTAAACAACTTGCTTACAAAATAAGACATAAAAATACAGAAGTGTCACAGTGCACTATTACTGACAAATTGCTGACTTTCTCATTTTGACCATTCAGACACTCCCTGGGTTATGCAAGACCTGATTTACGCAAATCCGCGCTTACGGAAAAAGTTCGTTTTTTTGGCGTAATAGTCGGGTATACGTTTCCGACTTATGCAAAATTCGAGTTACGCAAGGCATTCCGGAACGATTGCGTAAGTCGGGGAGCGTCTGTATAATTATAAAATAAATCAATTGGAATATAAATATTGTACTTACATTGCAGCGTATAGTATACAGAGCAGTATAAACAAATCGTCGTCTGTATGAAATTTTACTTTGTACTGATTTTGCTAGTGCCTTTTTATGTAGCCTGTTGGAAAACAAGGCAAATCTCTAGATGAGTTGATGTCCCCCCTGGAAGACCTCTGCATACCCCCGGGGTACACGTACCCCTGGTTAAGAAGCACTGCCTTAGACAATGCTTTCTCTGGAAAAGTTTCCTTCACAACCATAAGGGCTAGAAATTTACAGCCAGACCCTGAGCTAGTGTGAATCAGTGTAGCGGCTTTGACATCAGTGGAACTAGACTGGTTGACACTCGCTGAAGATCTGGCCTTCACTTTTTTTTTAACTGAAGCCTTAAACGGGGCATAATTTGAATTGGGAGGGGGTGGGCGAGGGTGGGATCAGCAGAGCAGGAGTTTGTCTCGTCTGTCCTGAACTAAACAGAAGACCTCAAACTCACTTTGTTTCTGACCTGGCTGGAACCTCCCCATCTCTGAGATGAATGGCTGGTGCCACCGAGTTCTGTATCAGTGGGGAAAATGCCATTGCACTGGCAATCACTTCAAAGTGTGCGCTGAATCAGGCCAGCAACCCAGCCCATCTAACCAGGACAGGAGAATGGCAGGTTCCAGATCTCTCTCCAAGCAGCTTGGTGCCTGCTCGCTCCCAGAGCCAGAAAAATATCTGCACTCCTTTGGGCTTCTGGTATGCAAGGCAGCGGCAAGGCAAGACTCCCACAGGGTTCCCTGAATAATTTCTAATGAGGGCCTCTTCTGAATTACGTCATGTCTGGGGATCAGGAGACAGGCAATCCTAACGCTCAGCGCTTATCAGGCAGCTGTAATCGCTTGCTCCACGTACTGGATGGACACATGCACTGGCTGGGCTGCCCCAGTGTAAACTACTCTTCTTCACTGGAAGAAAAGTCCACCTCACAAATGCAAGCAGAACCAGTGGCTATTAATTTGGCTGATGGCCCTTAAGGATCAGGACAAGACTAAGGGGGCATCTGTTTAGGCTCCCTGTCCCTCACCTTCCTCTTTGCACAAACCAGACCCAGCAAATAAACCCTTTAGGCCTCAAACCATTTACTCCCAATGAATTTGCCTGCGCCGTCTCCCTGATTAAAACTTCAGCGTAAGCAGCTGATGGTGCCGGTCAGATGTCCTATGGCAGGGGTGGCCAACCTGAGCCTGAGAAGGAGCCAGAATTTACCACTGTACATTGCCAAAGAGCCACAGTAATTGTCAAGAGCCCCACATCAGCTCCCCCACCCCACTCCCAGCACCTCCCGCCCACTGGCAGCCCCGCCAATCAGCGCCTCCCCCTCCCTCCCCGCACCTCCCGATCAGCTGTTCTGTGGTGTGCAGGAGGATCTGGGGGAAAGGGGGAGGAGCGAGGGCATGGCAGGCTCAGGGGAGGGGGCGGGAAAGGGTGGAGTGGGGGCAAGGCCTGTGGCAGAGCCAGGGGTGGAGCAGTGAGCACCCCCCGGCACACTGGAAAGTTGGTGCCTGTAGCTCCAGCCCCGGAGTCGGTGCCTACACAAGGAGCTGCATATTAACTTCAGAAGAGCCGCATGGGGCTCCGGAGCCACAGGTTGGCCACCCCTGGCCTATGGGAAGAACCTGTCCTGTCCCTCTGGTTCCTAGTGGGGCACGTTCCCACATCCTCAAACCACCGTCACTGTTCTTCCCTTGACCGCTTTTGCAAACAGTCTCGGTAGAGAGGCCAGGGGCTGGATGGGCCATTCTGCTCTACTCTGTCTATTGTACCACCCGTCACCGTGGTATCTGGGCACTGTCCAGAAATGCCTGGAGCCTCAGGACTAGCAGCGTGCCATGGTCCATGAACTCCCTCCACCCTCTGGGGTGGTCTCCCAAGGGCAGGGTGGAGGAGGCCCCGTGGCAGGGTGTCTGTCCTGCCCCTGGTCTGCGGGTGGAGGACGTCACTCCCCCAACTTGCCCCAGCCCTGTGTTCAGTGAAGAGTACACCACAGGGCCCAGTTCTCCTCTCCCGGACGCCAGGCGGGAGCATGAACCAGGAGTAGCTCTGCGGAAATCCCTGGGCCTGACTCTGACCTCACGCAGCCTTTACACCAGAGTAACTCTGTTTATTTCGGTGAATGGCTCCTGATTTGCTGCATTGCAAGAGCAGAGCAGAATTGGGCCCATTATAGGACAGTTTGTTCAAATATTGCCTTTCCGCCAAGGTCCAGCCCACGCAGGACTCTCTTGCCAGATTTTGTGCTGCCCTCCCGTTCTGCCTTCTGGGCTTGCTTCCCGCAAGAGCCTCCAATGTGCTGACAACGCACAAAACCTTTTAAAGTGACAGTGCCCCGATAAAAATCTTAGGGCCAGATCTCGAGACTGGCCCGAGCACCCTGGCTCATTGCTGTGAGTGAGGGGTAAAAGCACAGGTGGGCTTTCTGCCACTTTCCCACCTCTCTCCTGATCCTTGTGGCTGCTGGGGGCCAAACCTCACTCAGTGCAAGTTGGAGCAGCCTCATGGCTGCTCTAACTCTCACTGGTGGGTAAGTGTTTTGGTGGCCAGGATTCATGGAGAACATCATACTCTGGCCCCACCCCTAGCATATCCCCTCCCTGACCCCAGCCCAACCAGTAACACCTCCAACACCAGGAAACCAAAGCAATCTCTGCACCAGCTGCAGATTCCTACACCGATCAGGGGTTGCTTTAAATCTCCTTTGTGCTGCTGGTCTGGTGCAAAAGAGGGTCAAAGATCCGTCCCTAGCATTTTAAATCCCTGGCCTCTCCTCTATTGCTGATCATAGAGCCAGTTTAAATAGTGAGGGTCAGAGCCACAGTGGGTGTAAGTTGGCCCAGCTCCACTAACTTCACTTACACTAGCTGAGGATCTGGGCCTAAGTCTGGAGGAAAGGCCTGGCAGGTGGGTGGAGAATGCGGCGACTGTGAGGCAATCTGAGAGAGTTTGCAGATGATGAAAGGGAACCACAGAGCTGGCAGACCCTTCCCACGCGGGGGAGGGGTCCAAAAATGAGACGTCATGCTCTAAAAAGGAGGTTAGTGGGACTCGGACTTGATGGTAAATAAAGAGCCAGGAAAGGTGATCTAGGCTTAAAGGTAGAGGTGAGTCCAAGCTGCTCAGATCAGGGTCTGTTCTGGTTCAAACCCATTACAGTGGACAGTGACCTTGTGTAAGTCACTTTACTGCTCTGTGCCTCGGTTTCCCCATCTATAAAAGAGGGAGATTAATATTGATCAGTGGTGGACACGGCTTAGTTCACGTTTAGAAAGTGGTTGGAGATCCTAGTGGAATGCCAAGGGTGGTTCTCTTCACAGCCTGTGTAACTGTGGCTAGATAATTTTTAACTACATTCACAGATCTCCTGGGCTGATGAGAGGCTGAAGCCCAGGGGAAGCATGACAAGTTTAGACCTAAGCACCTGACCCATTCTCTGTAGCTTGATTGGTCACTTCCTGCTGTATCTTCCCCCTCTCCCTTTCTTGCTGTGTTTAAAAAGAGCTCTGTGTAAGGGCAGAAGCTCGTCTCTCTCACCAACAGAGATTGGTCCAATAAAAGATATTCCCTCACCCACCTTGTCTCTCCAATATCCTGGGACCAAAACAGCTACAACAACACGGTGTATGCTACTCAAGAGACACTTGTGAACTGCTGGAGGAATTCTCTGCAACATGTGGCCCTGGCACTGGAACAAACCCTGGCAGTGCTCACATGGACAGAGGGTCCTTCAGCAAGGAACGTCACACCTCTCAAATACCATGGTGCTCATTCCAGGCGTTGGCCCTTGTAGCACTGAGGACAACAGGAAGGACAAAAGAGGACTCATGGACAGTGCAAGGGATTCAGTCAGGACTCCCGGGTTCTATTCCAGGCTCTGATACTGATTCACTGTGGAAGCTTGGGCAAGTCACATCCCCTTTCTGTGCCTCAGTTTCCCTGTCTGTACAATGAGGACAGAATTTATTTTCCCACCCCTTCCAAGATTGACACTTTTCTCCACAAGGTCTACAAGCCTTCATCCTTACCTCAAAGAAGCTATTCATAATTGCTCATTTAAAGGCAACCTGAGAGGGATTTTTTTTAAATGGGCTTGTGTCAAGTCTGGTTGTGCTGGATGTCTCAAGGATGTTTACAGTGAGAATGTGCATCTTAAATGAAATGGTGTCAGTCTTTAACAAAGGATTCCTTACTCCATAGAGTTCATTAGGCATTTGAGTTAAATAAGTAAGAACCAAAACAAACCATGGGACCTGTCCTGAGAGAATGAGAATGTGGGTGGCACCACTGAAGTCAGAGTTCTATTAAATTTACATCAGGTGAGGATCTGGCCCTAAGTTTTAAGCCATCTGGCTAAAAATCCCTTCCCCTCCAAATTGCTCAGCTTCCTCTATCCTGGCTCTTGTGATGTTGTCATTTTATGAGTTCTGCGGCCACCACAGAGTCTCAAAGGGCAGATATATTAAATTCCAATTTTAACAAGCAAAGGGAATGGTGGCGGGGCGGGGGTAACATGCTGTTCAGGACACCCAGAACTTTGAGCCACTGTGTTCTGTCTCTGCCTCAGCAAGAGAGAGCTTTGCTGGAGATTTGACTGTGTCAGCTCCCTGCCATGCCAGCCTGTCTTCCTCATCGGCAAACTCCTCGAGACTCTACCAGTCTTCACCTTGCCTTGCAGGGGCGCTCAAGTTCCCCAGAGACATCTCTCTGCAGCCATCTCCTGCAACACGCCCGTAAGTTATTAAATTTATTGCTCCTTTCAAGAGACAACGCACTGCAACTTGCTAATAAAATGGAGGGTTTGGCAAACACTCTTCTTTCAATTACAGCACTGGGTTGGTTGCTATTCAAAGTAAAACAAGTTCATTAAACAAAAGCCAGGTAACGATGCCAAGGAGAAGGCATAACAATAGTATTGTGTCCGGCCTGATAAGCGTTCGTGACACAATGTAGTGAACCACCTGGGGGCCTGTGGCCCCGGGGGGGGGGAGGAAATCAAACCCTGAAAATCTTCCAGACCTGCTTTATGCATCGTAGAGAAGCAAAAAAAAAAGAGAACCCAACTCCAATGCTGATTTCTTCTCAAAGGAGACAGATGCTCTGAGTACCAAGATCACCAACAGCTTCTCATAACGTCTCTTCTACTCCAGCAGCCTCCAATGCTCCAATTCCAGAGCACAAGCCTCCCACTTACTCTCTTGCCCAACAGCCATCCCTTCCAAATAGATTTCAACACCCCCTCTGCCCGCCTGACTCTCTTCCCACAGGCTCCGCTTTCCTGCTGAAAGCTGCCAAGTGTCACATGTCTCAATGGCAACAGTGCTTGGATTTTGAAACCACCGCTGGGTGGGGGGAAGAAAAAAAGCCCTGTTATTGCTTCCGTCTCCCCAGCCACAGTGGTCAGGGATGCAAGAGGCTAAAGCACAGCTCCCCAGCGCTGTTAGCAAAACCAGCCACGCTGCAAATAATCTGTGTCTGCACCTTGGTTACCCACACTAGCAGAGAGAACCATGTATTGTAACCAGTGATGAGCTGCCAAAATCTTAACAACTGGTTCCCTCCTCACCCCATGAGGGGGTCGTTGCCCACCCCCGCCCCCCGGGACTCCTGCCCCATCCAATCCCTCGCGGTCCTTGACGCCCCTCCCCCCCCCCGGACTCCTGTCCCATCCACCCCTCTCCCCTGTCCCCTGACTGCCCCCAGAACCGGGCAGGAGGGTCTCATGGGCCACCGTAGTGGGTGCCCAGCCCCCCCAAGAGTCAGAGGCACCTGCCAGGGGCGAGGTGGGGAGACCCAGCAGTGCTTACCTGGGGCAGCTCCCAGGAAGCATCTGGCAGGTCCCTCTGGCTCCTAGGGGTGGGGGAACGTAGCTGGGGGGGAGCAAAGGGAGCGGCCGCTCCCCCCACTGATGACATCAAAAGTGGTGCTGAAGCACCCACGGGGAAAATTTGGTGGGTGCAGAGCACCCACCGGCAGCTCCCCACCACACACCCAGCCCCAGCTCGCCTCACCTTCGCTCCGCCTCCTCCCCTGAATGCGCCGCCCCGCTCTGCTTCTCTGCGCCCCCCCCCCCCCCCGGCTTCCCGCGAATCAGCTGTTCGGCAGGAAGCCTGGGAGGGCTGAGAAGCAGACGGCGGCTTCGCGCTCTGGCCCAGGGAGGTTGCGGTTCCCTCCTCGCGCCCCCCCCCCCACCCCCCCCCCGGCCACAGCTCCCCTCCGCCTCCCTGGGCCTGAGTGTGAAGCTGCTGCCTGCTTCTCAGCCCGCCCCGGCTTCCCGCGCGAACAGCTGATTCGCGGGAAGCTGGGGGGGGGAGCAGAGAAGCAGAGTGGGGCAGCGCGTTCAGGGGAGGAGGCGGAGCGGAGGTGAGCTGGGGCCGGGAGCGGGGCGGGCAGCTGCCGGTGGGTGCTCAGCACCCACCAAATTTTCCCCTTGGGTGCTCCAGGGCTGGAGCACCCATGGAGTCGGCACCTAAGGTGCCACTTTGGGCTGATTAAATTTAGAAGCCCTTTTAGAACCGGTTGTCCCTCGCGGTTGTCCCTCGCGGAACAACTGGTTCTAACAGGGCTTCTAAATTTAACAATCGGTTCTAGCGAACCGGTGCGAACTGGCTCCCGCTCACCACTGGTTGTAACCCATTGGTTCATTGTGTTACGTCTTGCTCTGCTAGTGGCTGGTGTCCACACAGGAAGATAAGACCCTACTACTGCTACCAGCTAATAGTTACTACTTTAGCTCAAGTGAGAGTCGCCTGTTCCAGGTTCAGTCCCAGTTGCTGCCCTGTAGAGTGTGTGTGGGGAGTCACTGTGTCAGCACAATTCCAGTAGTCTACACAGGACCTATGGTAGCTGTTTATAAGAATTTAGGGCAGGCCAAAGGGACTTCAGTGAGCAAGGGACACACCCACCGTTGGTCTGTTCAAGCTGTAATTCAGAAGTGCTGCTGGATTCCTCGCCAATGCTAAGTTCTCGCCTCGCAGTATCCCTGAGCAATGCTTTCCAGCATCTCTGGTTGGCTAGCAGACTCCGTCCCATCTTGCTGGATGATGACCTGGTTTCAATTATACAGGCCTTCGTCACCCCCGGGTAGACTACAGCAATGCAATTAGTTGGGCTTGTAGCCATCAGCCCCTGGAGAAACTCCAGATAGTACCGAACGCTGCAGCCTGTCTCCTCGGCAACACTGGCTCCTGCATGCACATCAGACCCGGCCTCTGCTCTCTGCACTGGTTCCCCGTCCAATACCAAAGCTGAAGGTCTCAGTCCTTGTCTTCATGGTGCCTGGGCCCAGCACGTCTAGAAGAGGCTGAAGCTCCAGGATGGGCATTGTGGTCTGACAGCTCTGCTTCTCAGGAACAATGGGACTTCCTACCAGAAAGCTCATCCGGGCAGAAGACAAAGCCCTCTGCGGCAGCCGTCTGAGGCTGTGGAATGAACACTCAGCGGGACAAAGGGCCATCACAAACCTCCCGCTCCAGGTGCACTTCTGCAGCCTGCCTTTGCTAACACACACAGCAGCATGTAGATATAAATGTCCCTCCAAATCCCTACCTGAACAAAAGGCTCCACTGCAGACACGATTCCTCCCCTGGGGACCAGAGGCGGATTATGGTTTTGTGGGGCCCTAGGCCAGGGCAAGTGGGGGGCCCCTCCCCACCCCTTCCACCTGTGGTTCCCCCCGTCCCCCCAGCACTCCTGCCGGGGAGCAGGGTTGGGCACAGGGGGGCCCCAATTGGCCGGGGCCCCTGGGGATGGGCTCTGTTGGCCCAGTGAGAGAACGAACCACACACACAATAGATGTTAGTCCTGTCACTTAATGCAGGACTGGAAGATGCTCAGATACTACAGGGGTGAGGCTGGGAAAAGGACCCGACAAGAAGGAAAACCCAGGCTGTCTATCAAGCAAAGTGTCCTACGGGTGCGAGTGGCTAGATTGTGGGACAGCCTGTCATTGGGTAGCAGGTGCAAGCGCCATTGCTTGAGTCACTTAAACCTCAGGGCGACGCATTGGCCAATGCACTGCGGGGAACAACCCTGCCTGGTCTAGGCGGACGGACATGACGTGATGCTGGCCTGGGGGTGGGAGGCGAACATGAGGGATGCCTGACATGGAGACCTAATGAGCCAGTGTAAGTGCGATCAGAGTCTCTGGCCTTTTCGAGGCCCCTCCCCACTGATGTCAGCGGAGCTCAGCGCTTCGCAGGCTGGCTCTTGCCCTGTGTTAGCGGTGGATGGTGCCAGGGCAGAAGCCCGATCGGCAGAAGTACTGAGCACCGAGAACCACACCTGAAATCAATGGGAGCTGCAGGTGCTCAGCACCTCTGAAAATCAGGCCTGTACTGAGGAAGAGGACAAAATAATCATATTCGGGAGACCCCTGAGACAAGTCAATCTGACTCAATGGATCTGCACCTGGGATGGATTTGGCCCCTCCTGTTTTGGGCTGCATGAACCCCAGCAGTGGCTAAGTTTACTGGGGGAAGAGATCAATGCTCAGCACCCCCAGGGACACATGAGGAATTCTGATTAAAAGCCCGTGGGTGGGATAGAAACGAACCGTGTAACCTTCCCCTCCCCCCAAGCCCTCCCACGCTACAGATGAGTCACCCCAAATTTAGACTGTGCATCATTAAGACCTTGTGTCCCTAGGCGAGAGAAGAGCCTCCAGCTGTGTTTTGAAAACCCTGGCTCTGGCTCTCTAGGGATGGAAGGGTGGGGGGGGGGTCCTGTCTGGGGAAGATTCCCCTCCCCTCCACCATTCGGCCAGCCCTGTATTACAGCCAGATGGCGGCATATGACACATGCTGTACCAGATGTTCCGGCGTTACTGACGTGTTTGGCATGTGCCGATTCAGGCTAGAAAATCCGAGCTGCCCCAATACACAGGGCTGCTTCCTCCAGGCTGTCAATGCAGCCGAGTCAGCTAAACACCCCGCTCTCTCCTGCGTTACATCCGTTCTGCTGCGACAAGCAACCAGCAAGGTCATGACCACGGGGTCAGTAAATCAGACCCAGGAAGTTTAACCCTGCACAAAGCTAGCACCCAGCACTTTGTGTGTTGAGCTGGGGCAAGGAGGGCACCAGTAGCTAGATCAGGGTTTGTGACACAGCTCTGTTACTATTCTTCTATCAGTGACCTGTCTATCTTATGGTTTTCTCTCTCTATCAGCCGGTCGCTGTAGTAACTAGTGACTTTCCACAACCCTCCTGGGACTCAGGTGAATATTATCTTCCCAGTTATGCAGCTGGAGAAACTGAGGCACAGAGCGGAGCAGTGACTTGCCCTAAATGAGTCAGTGGAAGAGCTGGGAATAGACCCCAGGAACAACTGCTATAATCACTAAACATCAGAGGCCCCAATCCTCCAACCAGCTTCGGTTGTACGCTACATACGTCCACTTTTGACCAACCACCCCCAGCTCCAAATGCCCTTCCTTCAAGCTTTGGGGGAGTTTCGATCTGGGTCCAAACTTTGTGGCTCAGACTCCACTCACAAGGCAACAAGAGGCTGCAATATCCAGTCTAGCCAAGCTGCACTGAGCACAAGACCAGAGATGGGATGGGGGACAGAGGGGCTTTCAGTCATCTTTGCAGCCCCCAGATCCGGGAGCCAAACTATGAGGACTCAGACCACGAGTGTAAATCAGAGCAGCCTTAAGGCTGCTCTAATTTAGTCAGGGTGCTCATGGCCCCTGGGTCTCTCCCAGCAGCAGGGGATTGCCAGCTACAGGGATCCTCTAGCCTTGCCCACTTCTCCTGGATATGTTGCCTGCACTGCTACGGTGCAGCAGTTGGAGTTGGGCTGCAGGGCTGGCTCGCTATGTATGTATTGCTGTGATTCATCTGAAGTGGGGCCGATCACTAGCCAGAAACGACATCTGAGTCAGAGTGAGTGAATCCCACATCCTCATCCTGCTCAAACAGCACTTCCGAGAGGCCTCTGTTTTCCCAAGGACAGTGCCAGTGAGGAGAGCAGCGGGAGGGACTGGAAGCCCCTCTTTCAACCACAACACTGAGCTCGTCCTGTCCTCGGCCCCTCTCCCACTTTAAACCAACTTTTCCACAGGACTTCCCACCCTGCTGAGCCCCAAGGGGCCTTCCCAGCTGTGCCGGCAGAGGAAGGGAGCAGACCGGCAGAGGAAGGGAGCAGACCGTTGAGTTTAACCCTCTACAGTTCACAGTGAGCGATAATAACAGGGATGCCTGGGCCTGCTCCAGCATGTTGGGATGAATGGTGGGATCAAAATGCATGAATCAGGGCCCAAATCCTGCCAGGTGCTGAGCACCCCCAGCTCCTGCACAAGTCAATGGGAGTTCATTGGTATTAATGTGGCATCCTGGCTCCGTGTGTTGTGTCCCCCTCTAGTGGCTGGTATACATGTAGGAGAAGAGTCTACTACTGCTAGTAATTAGGCAGAAGCTAATCCCTCAGTTCAAATGGTAGCAGCTCAGGCTTTGGGTGAGGAGTTCCAGGGTCTATCCCTGTCGCTGACTTTTGTAAGAGTTTTGGCTGCTCAGCCACTTTGAAAATCAGGCCCTGCGCTTGTCAGTTGTCCAACTTCCTTTCATGCAGCATGGCCAGGTGCTAGATCTAAAGCTTTAGATGCCACTCTCGGGTCCTTCCGAGCCCTGCCCGTCTTTATCTGGTTTGTCAAAAGTGCCTATCGCCTTGCAATGTAAGCGCCAACTCTTGGGACCAAATTATTCCGGTCTCAGTGACGCCGTTCCCTTCCCTGGGGCTGCAGTGGCATAACGGCAGACTTTGGCCCTTGCTCTGTATGTCTCTATCCGCACCATGCGTTTGTATTAATTGTACCTAACTCTGAGCCTTCTGGGGGAGCATGCACATGAGTGAGAGTGTGTGTGTGTGAGCGAGTGGGGGGTATTTGTCTGAGTGTGCGTATATGTACGGGAGGCAGGTGGGGAGATGCACGTCTCTCGCACACTGCAGGATGAAGGCTGGTGCAGCAAGAGTGGACCAATTCTAAATAAACTGTTTCCAGTGCTTAGTCGCCTGGCAGACAAACTGCTAATCCTCCCTCCGCACAGAAACTTCGCTTAGGAGTCAAGCAAGGGTTGTCAACCCCCCCGGCTTCCTCACCCCCATCCCTTCCTCTAGCCAAGGCGAATGGGGTTGGCTGTTATTCTTATGAAGAGACAGTCACGTGGCAGCCCTCTTACTGGAATCTACAGCCACACACACAGTGTCTGGGAACCCGCCTGAGATGTAGCGTTAGCTGCCTCCTATGGGGAGCCCCTTGGATCACCTTGTGTGGTAGCACCAGAGTGACGGCTGGGCTGAGAACAGAAAAGGAGTCTGCGTGGGGTTTTAGGAATGGCAGCAATTGTGGCTGTGGCTACTAGAGCTGTAACCCGCACACCTCCTGGGTGTGGTGCTCTGTCCCCTCTAGTGGCACCAAGACCACGTAGAGATGAATGAGTCTGCTCTACAGCCTTAGCTGGGGCCACGTGGCTTTTAGCTCATGCAGTAGAGGCTCATGCATTTCGCTCCAGAGGACCCAGGTTCGATCCCGCCCACCGATGACTGGGGTCTGTCGGTGTTACACAGCTCTAAGGGCTGGAGTGCTCTGGCTGGCAGGCTGGTCAGCCGGAGGCAGGATCATTGGAGGGGCTCTCTGGTCTGTTCTTCATCGTGTGGGGCCAGATGTCCAAAGGAACCCAGGACACGAGAGCTCCCATCTCTCCCAGGAGTGATTACACTCTTCAGATCGGCTAGATGGTTCCCAATGGGGGCTGCCGGATGCTGAGCTCTACCGAAAACCCTGGCCCTCATGGCAGTGGTTATCTGCGGCTGGTGGGTAAGATCTACTGATGGACCACTCCCTCCCATTCTCTCAAACCTGCCCCCCACAGCGAACTGTGGCATTCTCTCTCCAGCTTGACGCTCTACCAGAAAGGTGACATGCTGATGCTCCATGGAGATCATCTGGTTTAGGAGCTCGGCGTGGAGGAGAGTTGGGATTATTAAGGTGGGAGCCCAATGAATTTCAAAGCGAGTTCACCAAGGAATGTTCCTCTGTGGCCAGCGATCACGTGGTCGCCAAGAGCTTTGTTGGTGGGATAATATGGCCAATGACGGACATAAACTGAATATCCAACCAGACCATCTTAAGGACCTAGCCAGAGATGGATTCGGGTTACTCTCCATCTGCAAAAGAGGCTACCTCCCTTTGCGATTTGCCATGATGGAGGGACAGTTCAGCACTGGCGGTGGGGAAGGCTGACTCAGCTAGATCTTCTCCTGCCCGTGGGACGACCCAGGTTGGATCCTAGCTTGCCCTGCTGTTGGCATCACAGCTCTTGCAAAGATAGGCTGCTCCCCAAGGCCGGAGCACGGTGGCGTGAAATCTCTCATTCCACACTGCTTGCCTCAGCTGTGTGGAGTTTGCCAGCTGTGTAATTTCCCACAGCAAACAAAACCAAACAATGCTGAGGAGACTGGAGCGAGAAGCTGCTCTCCTGTCCCAGCAGCAGGCATCCTGCCGCTCCGAGGCCCAGCTCCAGCAGAGCTTCCACAATTGGAAACCTCGGCAACCCGCTGAAGACGACACGCAGCCAGGAAAGCTTTGCTCCAGGCTAAAACTTGGTACAAAAGTCCCAGCCTGGGAGCAAGGCTCTGTTCATAGTGTTTGTGCCAGTCGGGAACAAGAGCCAGTGGGGTGAGCTATGTGGGCAAAAAAATCCAAGCAAAACTTACGCTTTTGTAACCAAAAAATGGCTTCAGTGCAAAGGCTACACTGGACACAAGCTGACCTACTGGGCCAAATTTTTTCTTGGTGTAAATTAGTGCCTCTCCAGCTCTATTAAGAGGAAACCAGTGATTGTAGCCCAGCGTTCCTGAGCAATCCTACAATAACAAACGGCAGTGTGGTGCAGCCTCGGCCTTCACGAGCAACCCTACAATAACAAACCGCAGCGTGGTGCAGCCTCAGCCTTCATGAGCAACCCTACAATAACAAACCGCAGTGTGGTGCAGCCTCAGCCTTCATGAGCAACCCTACAATAACAAACCGCAGCGTGGTGCAGCCTCTGCCTTCATGAGCAACCCTACTATAACAAACCAGTGTGCACGTGCATGAAAGAAAGGGAATTTTTAAAACTATCAGAAAGGAAACCAAATTCTATTTCAAGATATTACCAACAGATGGAAACAACCCATGTGAAATCGGGCACCCCCCACTCCAGAGAGAGGCCCTTGGGGAGCAATCGCTGCCCTTTGGCCCAATCCCTTTTGTTGGGTAGCTAGGTCAGGTCTTGCAAGACACATTAAAAATATACTGCCCACAACCCACATGCAGCAAATGGCTCCCTGATTTGTTACCATATATAGGCAGCGGGGAGTGGGTGATGACACCGGAGGCCAGGGAGGCTCCGTCCCAGGGGTGCCGCATACAGCCTGCGAAATGTCAGGAAAATGGCAAGCTCATTCCAATGGTTTAAAAAAACTAAATCTCTGTCTTCCTCCTGCTGCGAGTGTGTGAATCCACAGCCAGAGCCACCCTCGGCTACATGCAGTCTGCTGCCCTTGTAGCGGGGGGACAGCACGTGCGACTTTCTGCCACCTCTTTGCTCTCCCAATCAGTGGGGGGCCCCCAGCTGCTTTAACTCGTGGCCGCCTGCAGTGGCCCCCAAGGCCCATTGCAAAGGCTGGGGATTGCTGGAGCACCCTGCTCTCCTCCTGGCATGTCCCTGTGCTGGTGGCAGTGGGGTATGTGGCTTACAGCTGGTTTTCCTGGCTCCGTGCCACCAGGGAGATCCCCCCTTCATCAGAGGAATGCCCACTGCTGGGGCTCAAAGCAGCCTGGCCCAGGGCCAAGAATCTAGCCCACTGACTTTAAAGAGAAGCTTATGCCTCCCTCCCATGCGGGAATTTGGTGCTCTAGAAAGGGAGACCAGGCCCCTGTTGGGCTGACTATCCCCTTGCATTGCACCATATGTGGTCATTTACACCTGGGCAATCTGAGGTCATTTACACCTGCACCGGTCAGATTTATACTCACTTAGGATAGGTGGAAAAAACCCATAATGGACAGTTAAGAAATAACCTACCCAAAGCAGAAAACACTGCCCAACCTCTGGCCACTAATGACTGGCTTTGCCCTGAAGCAGCAGGGTTTATACCCGGTACACACTGTTTTTCTTTCCAATGCAGCTGTGGATTTCACAATTCTGCTCACCATTCTTGGCCGCAGTGAGATCTTGTGGCAGGGAGTTCCACTGGCCAATCATACGTAGCATGAAAAATGTATTTGTATGAAATGTGTTTGGTATTTTCATTATCACCATGTCCTCTATAAAAATGTGGGGCTGGGAAAGTGATGACCCCCACCTCCCCAGATACATCTCGGGCCATATTTACAGCATGTCGGGTCCTGAGCTCCACTTAAACTCTGGCTTTAAGTGGCACAGTGGGAGCTGAGCACTTGAAAATCTGGCCCTTATTTTGGTGCCTAATGGGACACTAAGCTCTAAGTCTGTCTATGGTACTTACGTGATTCCGTCACCACTGTAGCTGTGCACCTCACAATCTTCAATGTATTTACCCTCCTACCACCCCTAGTAGGCAGGACAGTATTACTTGCCCCACTGCACAGATGGCAAACCTAGGCCCAGAGACACTTGCCCCAGGTCTCACAAGAAGCCCATGGAAGAGGAAAGAGTTGAACCCAGGTCTCCAAGTCATAGTCTAGTCCCCTAACCACTGAACCATCCTTCCTATCCTCACACCCTGTTACTGTTGCCCTTTCAACTAGGAGAGCAGGCTGCCCCTGACGGTCGGGTCATGAATCTGGGACTTGGGAGACCTGGGTTCAGTCCCCACTCTGCTACAGATTCCGTGTGACCTTGGGTTAGTTACTTAGCCTCTCTGTGCCCCATCTGTGCAATGGGGATGATAGCATTGCCCTAGGCGCAGCGGTGAGGAGAAGTCCATTCAGGACTGGAAGGTGTTCAGATACTAGGTATGGGAGTTCACAGAAGTACCCGGGGGGGGGGGGAGAACTTGTGCTGGGGGAGGAGACAGAACACAAGGGATTTTTAAAAGAGCCAGAGCCAGGAGATGTAAAGCTTTAACTCCCATGTGGGTTGTGCCCATTAACGCTGGGAGCTCTGCAGCACCCCGGGACACCCAGGAGCGGCTTTAAGCACAGTCCGTGGTATTTCAGAGTAGGAAAGAACCCAGGCGGGATGAACTTTTTTGGCAGCAACAGGGCCCTTGGCAACCACATATGGTTCTAGCTCCTAAACATTTACTCGGCAGTTCACATGGAGTGAAGTGCATGATGCCAAGATAAACGGAGCCACAGAGGTGACCTGCAAAGGGAGAGAAGTTGAGTTTGTGCCCTGCTTTGCTCCTCTGGGCTGGAGAAAGGGCTGAAAGGGGGTCACCCCCCCGGCCCCTGCTTGTTCTTTACCTTGGAAATACTAATGGCTTTGAGGGATTTCATGTGCAGGCCCTGGGAATAACCTGTCCCTGCCTGGCTAGCTTCATCCCATGGCAGGAGCTGCTATATTAATGGCACTTCCCAGCTAGGAGCTCCAGCCCAGCGAGCGTCTGAGTCGCACAAAATGCAGCTCAACATTAATGACCCCTGCAAAATTGGGTAGCTGCCAGTACAAACAGGCAGCTACACTCTCTCTCCAGGCAGAGGAGCAGTATGTGTCCCCCGCACAAGGCGGTGGAGGAGATGGGTGTGTGAGGTGAGGACAATGGACGTGGGGTGCATCCCCTGTGGTGTTGCATGGGCCAGGGGAGAGACGGGGCAAGGCCCAAATATCTACTGCTGCAGGGCTCCTCCTATCCAACCCCCCGGCACGGTGACAGAGGCGATGGAAGACCCCTGGAGTTTACCCAACAATTGAGCTGCAGCAGCCTGTGCAGTGTGGCTCCAACGCTGGGCTGCTAAACTCGGGGCCGGATCCCCCACCTCCAACTTCAGAGCTGCCATCGAGGTTGCTGGGAGCTTGCACGAAGGGTGGTGTGACCTGGGGCAGCAAATCCAATGGGTCGCAGTCTCTCCTGGGGTAAACTGGAGCAGTTCCATGGAGGCCGATGAAGCTGCCCTGATTTACCCCAGTGGAGGACTGGGCCCCAACCCCTAACACAGGAGCCTGAACTACTTGCTACCAAATATTGAATAAAATACCATCCCGGGGATTTGTCCTTCCTCTGAACTCTCCCCGACAGGGCTAAATACACGGTGGGGGTGGGTGCGGAGAAGAAAGCCCTGGAGAATAGACTGTAGGAACAGTCCCGGCCCTGGGGATGGACTCAAGGATTTAAAAGGCATTTTCCGTCTCTGATTTCTATGGTTATTCAGAGACACATTTGATTTCCCTGCAGCGACCCTCTCCTGTGTCCCTTTGACGGAGCACAATGGGGCCCTCTCTTCGCTGTGCACTGAGCTTCCTGGCTGCTTGTCACTCAGCGCCTCTCTGTCGGGCAATTGCCTTCCGGCTTCAGGCTGTGCCACTCTGCGGTTAGCCCTCTTTCCTCTTGGCTCAGGGCTGGTCGGCTCCCCCTCCTATTGCCCAGGCAGCTTGTTGCGTGAGTGATCAGATATCAGACATCCCCCTGGCAGAGATTTCCAAAGGTTGTGCGGGGAGGGGGAAACAAAGATTTCTCTGCAGGCAGGAGCCACTGCTCTGCCTGGCCTGTCAAATCCCTCTTACGTCCATTAAATCTCCCCCCGAAAATCCTGGAAATATTTGGGCAATTTCTCAGCAGACAAAGTTAATTAATTTGTGGACACATCTGTTCCCGTTCCTGCACCCTTTCCCCTCTGTCATGACCCCCCAGTCCCATATGTCTCCTCTGTAAAAAAAATTAAAAAGCCAGATTTTCTTGATCTTCTCCTTATCTAGGATTTTGTGTAACCCTGGTCACAATCCTTCAATCGGATCTGAGCCCCACTGGGCTGGGGAGGGATCTGTTCCCAATTGCAGGCTTGAGACCTGGTAGCTCAGGCCTCTCGATTACTGGATCGTGGCCGGAGGCTGCAGGGCCGTGCGCTTTAGCTTGGAAGCTGGAGATGCCTCAGTCCCACTGGGGGCACCTGGATCCCAGAGGCAGCAGAACTGGCAGAACGGCCCTGGCCGGTGGAGCTCAGAGGGTCAAGCCCCAGCCAGTGGGTCCACACTCCCTGTGTCACTGAGCGCTGCTCCATGGGTGCCTGTCCCAGGCCAGCACCCGTTGGGAGTTCTGGGCAGGGTCAGTGGGTGACTAGGCAGCTCTGTCAAGGGAGAAGGGGCACCAGAGGGTGACACTATTTCACTCCATGGGCGCCACCCCGATCCTGGGTGATTCCTCTGGACGAAGCTGGTGGGTCAGTGGGGGGATTCTCTGGGCTGGGCCGTTGAGAGCAGGACTTGCCGTGCCCTATCGGAGCATCATGCGCTGAGACCTCTGGAGTTTGATGTCTGCTCAGGCAGAACCACCTTGAAATGGACAGGTGGCATTGGGAGCGGGTGGGGCAGGGACTGGGTCTCCCTCCCTGTTTGCCCAGCACTGAGCACCCTGATGGCTCTCAGTACATTATAATAATGGATCAAGAGCCTGGAGAGCAGGCTGCAGACCAAGCAGCCCAGCGTAGCACTGTGATTCTCCCCCGTGGGGGTTAGCTCACCCTTAAGCACTTCCAGTACTCCTGCCGCCGTGCTGCATGCAGCCAAGGGGTCTGCACAGCACAAGATCCCCGGCTCACCCCCACACTCCTGTCCCAGGCCAGCCTTGCTCCGTGCCCAAACGCTCCCTGCACGGATCCCTGCTGATGCTGTGCTCTGGGCATGCAAGGGGATGCATGGCCTACCCATGCCGCACCCTCCCTGGTTCCACTTCGCCTGCAGAGCTCTACGCTCACTGAAGGAGGCAAGGAAAAATCGCCCCTGCATGCCCTGCAACGTCGTGCATTGGTGGCTGCCTCTGCCCGTGTGACAAAGGCTGTGCCAGGGAAGTCCTTACCAAGGCTGGTGCCATCAGAAGGGGATGAGAGCAGCAAGAAGCTAGAAGCGCAGTGTTGGGAGGATTCGATGTCCATGTCCCCGAAGGCCAGGAGAAGAGAGCTCCCTTCGGCTGCCTGGATCCTCCACTCGCAGGCTGTGTGATTGGGATACGTGCCAGGGTAGTTCTTGGAGGTCAGCGTCCCACTGTGAGGTGTCAGCACGGTGTGGCCACATCCGTCCCCTGGAACACAAGGAGGCAGGGTGAGAGACGGCCGGACGCATTTCAGACACTGGCGACGCACATGCCTCTCTCAGCTGATACATCGGCCGTGATGCAGCTCAACCAGAAATGGCCCCTGTAGTCCAGGCACTAACTGACCCCTCAGAATCAAGGAGCACCCAGAGTGGGGCTCTGGGAGCTGATTCTTAGGCTGCAGCCCTGACTCTGTTGCTGACTCACTGAGCAATGCTGGGCAAGTCTCTGATCCCGCCGCCTCCAGCTGCGGGTGTCCTCTGACTTCCAGAGAAGCTGAATATCTGCCATGCAGCCACACCGGCTGAAATCAGCACGAGCTGTGCATCTCAGCACCTGGGAAATTCAGGTCCCAGGTGTCTCAAGATAGGCCCCCAAAAGTAGGGGGAAGTGCTGATCTTAATTTCTCCATGTCTCAGTTTCCCAACCTGTAAAATGGGGATAGTAACATCCCCCAACCTTGCAGGACTGTTGGCAGCATCAATTCAGCTGTGTCTGTAATGTGCTCTGGTAGCCTTGGTGGAAGGTGCTATAGAAGATCAAAATCTGTATGATTTATTAGACTTATTAATAACCACTAACCTCTAAGGACTTCTCTACATGGGGAAATAGCCCAGAGTACTCATATGCAGAGTTAAAAGAAAAGGAGGACTTGTGGCACCTTAGAGACTAACAAATTTATTTGAGCATAAGCTTTCGTGAGCTACAGCTCACTTCACTGGATGCATCCGAAAGCTTATGCTCAAATAAATTTGTTAGTCTCTAAGGTGCCACAAGTCCGCCTTTTCTTTTTGCGGATACAGACTAACACGGCTGCTGCTCTGAAATATGCAGAGTTGTTGCAGCTGTGTTGGTCCCAGGATATTAGAGACACAAGGTAGGGGAGGAAATATCTTTTAATGGACCAACTTCCGTTGGTGAGGGAGACCAGTTTCCAAGCTACACACAGATCTTCTTCAGGCCTGGGAAAGGTCCTTAGGCAACATCTACACTGGCGAGCTTACCCGGCACAGCTGTACCAATGCAAGCGCATCGCTGGAAGATCACTCACGAAGCTGCTCTGTGCTGACGGGCGAGAGCTCCCCAGTGACCCAGCGTTGGGCACGTACCACTTATGCCAGTGAAACTTATGTCGCTCCAGGGGGTGTTTTTTTCACACTCCTGAGCGACATAAGTTTTGCTGGCATAAGTGGCAGTGTAGACATGGCCTACAGGGGCTCTAAGGAATACAAGCAAAAGTGTCATCTACCTTTCTCGTCTTCAAATGCATTCAGCTAATGATTTCAGGGCTTTTAAAATCAGCTTTATAAAAAAAGTCATTGGGAATGAATGCATGTGGATGAGAAAACAATCCAGTAACCTCACTCCTGCCATATCTATTTGGATGCGTGTCTCTAATCCGCAGTATGTGTATTGCTTCATTTCTCACCATACGTGTGAGACCATTTCATCTGCTGTTTTCCTAATAGGTTTTAATGTAGAATCATAGAATCGTAGAACTGGAAGGGACCTCGAGAAGTCCTCTAGTCCAGTCCCCCGCACTCGTGGCAGGACTACGTATTATCGAGACCATCCCTGACAGGTGTTTGTCTAACCTCCTCTTAAAAATCCCCAGTGATGGAGATTCCACAACCTCCCGAGGCAATTTATTCCAGTGCTTAACCACCCTGACAGTTAGGAAGTTTTTCCTAATGTCCAACCTAAACCTCCCTTGCTGCAATTTAAGCCCATTGCTTCTTGTCCTATCTCAGAGGTTAAGAAGAACAATTTTTCTCCCTTCTCTTTGTAACAACCTATTATGTACTTGAAAACTGTTATCATGTCTCCCCTCAGTCTCTGCCCCAAAGCGTTTACATGCTAGACAAAGGATAGGAGGGGAAACTGAGGCACAGAGAAGCAACGTAATTTGCCTGACAGAGGCAGGAATAGAACCAGAATATCCTGACTCCCAGGCCACTAAACTGCACTGCTCCTTCTCCCATACCGTTCACCCCAAAGTATGCTACAAGCTTCAGGTGCTATGGAAATGCAGCCTTCTTTGGGGTGGGACCATACTTGCCTAACCTCAAGCACTTGGCCTGAGACTCAGCCTCTGATTCCCCTCTCTCAGTGTAAATGTAAATTTACACTCAACTGACTTCAGCAGAGCTATTCCTGATTTCCACCGGTGAAAGGAGAATGAGACCCTTGGGCCTTTGCAGGTGAGCCCCCAAGATCTCAGCACTTTCAGCTCTGCAGCTGCACGGGTGTCATTTGGACTGATTCACCGCCACATTACTCCAGTATTACACACCAGCCTAACTGCCCTGACACCAATGGACATCCCCTCCCTTTGTCTGTCTCGGCCATTGAATTTAATGGAGTTACACGGGCACAAAAGACGAGTAACAGAGTGAAGAATCAGTCTCACTGCGTAAAACAGAGAAGGACTAGAGAGAGGGGTCTGGGTTAGACCAGCTGGAAAGCGAACGCACATTGAACTCCCAACTCCCACCATTCTCTGGAGTCACTTAAAATATTTTCTTCATTAAACATCTTTTTCTGGGTAATATTTCGGGCCATAGGGCCAAGAAAAATCTTGGGAACTGGAGTGTGGGGAGCAGCCAGGCTGAAAATCCCAGCTTTTTCAATTCCCCACTGTGGCCAGCCATGGATGAGATAAGAGGTTGGATGATTTTATGGCTAAGGGACTGGGGCTGGGATGGGACTCGAGGGCCGCAAACTCCATCCCAGAGTCCCTGTGCGACTTTGGGTAAGTCACTTAAGGCCAGATTTTTAGAGCTATTCACCTCTCTCTGCCTGTTTCCCCACCCACCCTTTGTCTGCCTTGTCTGTTGAGAGTGTGAACTCTTAGGGGCAGGGACTGCCCCTCACTCTTTGTACAGTATCCAGCACAATGGGGTCCCAGTATTGGTTGGGGCCTCTAGGTCCTATTGGAATGCAAATAATACATAGTGAAAAGAAGTCACTTAGGCTTGGCATGTGAGCTAGAGGGTAGGGCACACACTGGGACTCAGGACACTGGGGTCAGTTCCTGGTTGTGTCACTGAGCTGCTGGCCACATAGGCGCCGACTCCGTGGGTGCTCCGGGGCTGGAGCACCCACAGGGAAAAATTAATGGGTGCTCTGCACCCACCGGCAGCCAAGCTCCCCTCACCCCCGCCCCACCTCACCTCCTCCTCCTCCCATCCTGAGCGCGCCACATCCCCGCTCCTCTGCCTACCTCCCAGCGCTTCCTGCCTGGCCGCCGCCAAACAGCTGTTTGGCAGCGTTCGCACGTTCTGGGAGGGAGGGGAAGGAGCAGGAACGCGGCGTGCTCAGGGGAGGAGGTAGGGCCGGGGTGGGGATTTGGGGAAGAAGTTGGAATATTGGCAGGGAGGGGGTGGAGTTGGGGTGAGGACTTGGGGAAGGGGTTGGAATGGGGGCGGGGGCAGGGGGTTGAGCACCCACGGGAAAGTGGGGAAGTTGGCGCCTATGGCTGGCCAGCCACTTCACTGCTCTGTGCCTCCGTTTCTCCTTCCACCCTTTGTCTGTAAATTCTCCAGGGCAGGGCCTGGCTCTCGCTCTGGGTACATACATCACCAAGCACAGTGGGGCTCTGATTTTGATTGGCGCCTGTCGCTGCTACTGTGATACAATGATAAAGCTGATTTGAAGAGCTCTGGAAACGGTGACCTGGCAGCTGTTTGTTTTGCCACAGCGTGAAAAAGTAAAACCACACTGCCCTTCCTCCTTCCAGTTTTCTCTCTGGCAGCACTGACATGTGGTTAACCAAAATCAGGAATTCTATCCCTTCATACATTACAGCTCTGCCACCAGCCGCTGATCACAGAAG
The DNA here is from genome assembly GCF_015237465.2 of Chelonia mydas. Classification (NCBI taxonomy): domain Eukaryota; kingdom Metazoa; phylum Chordata; order Testudines; family Cheloniidae; genus Chelonia; species Chelonia mydas. The sequence goes on along the minus strand of NC_051259.2, from coordinate 12,021,743 downwards.
AGCTTTTCTGTGCTCAGGGTAGGTGGAGATCCGATGGGCACAGGAGAACATTAACAACACTATCAGAGAAAGCTAGTTGGCTCCCTCTTGATCTTTGCAAATTGAGGTCAGCCCAGTGAAAGATTGGTCACTTTCACTTCCCATTCCTGGTCAGTTTCACTTTCCAGTTCTCCTGGGCTAGCAAGCTTTTGTGCTGGCCTGGTTTCCCATCCAGGTAGGGTGAAAAAACCTGATTTGGTTTAAATAAAAACAATGTCGAAAAGCCCACAGCAGGAAAAAACACTCTTCAGATTCGCTTTCACAGCCTGATCCAAAGTCACTGGAAGTTTTTCCATTGATTTCAGGGGGCTTTGGCTCAGGCCCTTGGCTCTTTAAAAAGAGGAAATAACCAATTAAATAAACAATTTTGGGCTTACACTAAATTGACGGTGCCCCTTAAAAGCGAAACTTAAAGAAGAAGGAGGGAGGTGACCAGGGTTCTGCCAAGATGTTCTATCGGGGGGCGGGGAGGGGGGTCTTTTCTTCAGCCACAGACTGGTCCTGGCCAATGGAGGCTGAGTGTGGTCTATGGAGCCCATTCCTCGGGTGGGTACAAATCAAGTGCCTCTGATCAGGAGGAGAAAAGACTCCGTTATCCTAGTGCAAACGGGTTCGTTGTTTATGTCCAATAACTCTGAGGCTGCTGGGAACTCATGAGCCAGGCTTCTGTCCCCGCCAGCACACCTGCTTTTCAGCCCCATAAAGCCCCCATTTTTGCCAGCCACCCCCTCGGCAGCCCATGGTCCGGAGTTGCTATAGCACATGCTGGCTGGGGGAAAGCCTTTAACAGAGGAGCCACTGTGTGGCCAAATATCAATTAGGTCCCTTCTCTTGCTTGTCAGCTATTGTGCAGCCTGCATTTCAAATGAAAGCGGCTGTGTCCAAAACCAGCCCTCCCCATCTATTGGCAGCAGGACAAAACGGAGACGGTGAAGGCGTCTCTTTGCTTGCTTGCTTTGCTTTTCTCGGCCTCTCGCAGGGAGATGAGATCGCAGCGCACACAGCTTGAGAAAAACCTTCCCGCAAGAGCCGCTTGTGGGAGGCTAAACTATTATTCTTCACACATCAGCACGCACTTGGCTCTTGAATGCCAAAGCAGGAAGCTCCCGTGGTCTGGAGTGACCTCCGGCAGCCCTCGCCACACCATCCTGCTGCGAAGGAGGCTGGCCAGAGGAAGAGGAGCGGACAGCTGTGTTTTGGACAGGGCCATGGCCCGCGCTGCATTCACAAGCAGATGTAGGGCTTGATTCTAGTGTCATGGAGATAGGGTGACACACCTGTCCCTCATTTCATTGATCCATCTGAGGGTGACCACCTGTCCCTTATTTTAAATGGTGTCCCCTGACCATTTTAAACACTAAGCTGGAGCTTATGATAATTGCATTGTATACTAGAGGACAGTGGAAACGTACAGAAATGAGAGGAAAATCTGTGCTATGCTAAAGGAAATGGCGTTTTCCTAAAATGTCCCTTAAAATCGAGTGTTGTCCCTTATTTTTCATGTGGTTTTCCCTTATTTCCATCCAACACAGGTGGTCACCCTACGTGGCATAAATCAGGAGTCACGCTGCTGAAGTCAGTGGAGTTACCCTGGTGTAAACCCAGCATGAGCCAGCTCAGAAAGGCTCCCGAACTGCTAATTACTAGGGAAGGGCAGTGGTCGTTCCCACACGCATCACCCCACACCCTCCCCAGGTCTCAGCGCACACCTAGCAGGCCAACTCTGGAGTCTCACTGCCAGTTCTAATCTAGTTTCCCTCCATTCAGGCCCCAGCAATGGGCCCTGTCCTGCTTCCATTGAAACCCAGCGACCTTTTGCCATCAAGTTCAATCACAGCAGGATCAAGCCCGAATTTAGGCACAGCCATGAACCACTGCTCCCATGCACTCTGCCAGTGACATCACACCCACCACCGACCCCCTCTGGAGCCTGGAGGCTGCCCATGGGGTCAGGCGTGTCTCTCTTTTTGAAAACCACAGACGAGCCTGATTCCTGTGGGCAGGCCCCAGTGGGGATCTGGAGTGGGTGCAGAGTCACCAGCACGGCGTAGGCTGGGATGACGCGCAAGGCAAGAGACAGGATCTGTGGCGGGGTGAGCTGGAGAGACACATTTAATTTCCCCATGTGTCAAATCCCCTCCCTGCAACCTCCACTTAATGAAAGCCCAGGTGCCACCTGTGTAGCCTCAACCTGGACATGAGCTCTGAGATGCTACCCGATCTCTCCAAACCCCATCAGTGCGGCACTTCCCTGGTATAGTAGGCCAGGAGGCTAGCATCAGTTCTCGGGGAGTCAAGGACGGAGCTCCAAGCTCAGATGCCTGGGGTGGATTCCCACAGCTGCCGGAAGCAGGCTGCACCTGCCCGTCCCAGGGAGAGAGGAGTAGAGGGGTGTGTTTTCCCTTAGGGGAAATAGCGTGCAGAGGTTTACAGTGAATTTGGAGCTGGTGCAAAGGGCCCGAGCGAAGTCCCTGATTTCCCCCCAGAAGAGGGAAAGTCTGGATTGTTACAAGAGGCCAAGCTCTCCCCCTGCCTTGCTGATGAGGCCCCTGCCTCCCCTGGTCACTAGGCCTGGCAACTGCTAGGCAATGTTCAGCCTCCTCCATGATTCATTGTGTCCCTCTCTGTGAGAGAGCGGCCAGTGACACTGGTTTGTGTGAGATGGACTCCTGCCCACGAGGCGCTGAGCTCAAACCACCATCTCCTTTCACAGAAGCCTGAAACGAGCGGCTGCCAGATGGGAACCACTGCTGGCCACGTCCAATCCCGCAAGGCACTGCCAGCAGTTTAACAAGGGGCTCCCACAAAATGCCCATCTCCCCCCTTAGCCTGTGAAATGCCCCGGATGGATGCCAGGGGGTTGCGTAATGCAGAGAAAGGGGGGTGAGGAACTGGGGAATCCAGTTAAAAATGCTCTCTCCCCACCCACGGGTGAAGGCAGCATCCCCAGGCAGACTCCTCCAGGAGCTTGCGCTTTGCCGGCCATATTTATATAGTGTCTCTAAAATTCTGGGCCAGATCCTTGACAGGTGTTAGCCAGCACAACTCCACTGACTTCTGCAGGGCTGCCCTGATTTACCCTGCCCGAGGATCTGGCTCAAACGACATTGCTGATCATGTCAGCTTGCCTGTTTTGCAGTGAAGGGGCACTATGGGGGAATCCTACTGAGACAGATCTGGCAATTTCCTGCACTATCTTTGGGAGATCTCACTGTATTAAGATGATGTATCATTGGGCTAGGGATTATCTGTAATTCCATGGGGGAGGAAGTACCGTGTGGGTAATTTAGATAATTTCACTCAGGTTCTAACACCGCTAGGGAGGCACCCTCACCTGGAGAGACCTGCATATATTGGTTCAGACTGAATTCTCCAGAGACCAACGGACAAAGAAAGGACTTTTGGATGAACAGCCTAAGTTTAAACTGATGCCAGGCCTTCTTTCTGATGCAACAAAGGGACAGATCCTTCTGTCCAAGAGGGGCCCCCATCCTTAGGGAAGGATTGGAAGGACTGACACCTGCCAGAGCTTGAGGCTGGAGTTGAGGGTGATCTCTGGTAAGCTTATTAGCATGCGTGTAGTTTCTTTGATTGTTTTTATATGTTTTCTGTGTCATGCTTTTACCTTAAGAATAAATGTGCTTGCTTAGAAAGAGCTGTGGGGTAACTTAGAGCTGTGGGAAATTACCTGGTCATTGCTTTTGGAGAGAAAGCAGAATGCAGATGCAGGCCTTTTAGGCAGTCTGGCTTGCTGGGGATATCACAGTGCAGGCAGAGAGCTGTGCAGCCAGGAAAAATCCCAGTCCGGAGGGAGAGATGTGGGTCTCCGCCCAAAAGGGGTGAAAGCTGTGGTGCCAGAAGCCTAGAGTGGGTGTCTTTGTTGGACCACAGAGGGGGAATATAGGTGCAGTGGCCCTGAACTTTGACGCTTCCCCAGGAGAAACATTGGTTGAGCTTTTCAAAGCCGATGGTGGGATGTCCCCACATGACCCCCATTTGCCAGCAAGTGCAATCGCTGAATCCCCTCACGGGCTTTGCAAATCTCAATCACTGGGCCTGATTCCCCTCTGCATTGCATACCGCGTTACCAGCGACTGCTGTCCTGAGAGGGGGTAAGTGATGATTGCATTCTGATTGAGCAGCGTTCTACACCCATGCTGATCAAACATCAATGATTAGCACATGATCCAAGGTGGCGGCCAGCCAGGCTCTTCTTGTCTGCCATTTGTACACTCTTGGCCAATTTGGTGGCACAGAATTTGCTCTTCAGCAGTAGGCGAATTTGTGGTGCTCAAAGATAGATTTCTGGATAAGGGGAAAAAGCAGGAGGTGCGGGAACATTCCCACCATCCACCTGGTATTTGTATGGGAAAGTCCTCTCTAGCAAGGAGGGCTTAACAGAAGCCAGAGATTTGGGGAGGGAATGGGGTTAACAATTCCACCAGAGCAAGGGCGGTGACCTGCATCATCCCTTCATTTAGGGGGTGGAGATGTTACCAGGGAGTTACAGTTATAAGTTTATAAGTTTAGTTATAACTGTAACTAAGCTGAATCAGACCCAGTGCCCTAGAGGGGAAAGTTTCCCTGGTCCGTTCCCAACCTCAGCTGTCAGGTCACCCCATCAATTTCTTTTTGAGTTAACTAGAAAAAAAATCCAATGTAATTTTCTCCTGACGGGGAGAATGGTACTTACAGGAATTGCTGACCTGCTGCACAGATTGAAGATGCAGATGAATGGGATTAATGTCATAGGGTTAGAGTTTAATCAAGACTCAGGGAGCGGGAGAGGATAATCTGCTTGGCCAGCGTGATGCCAAAGTACATCCAAAGCGCGCTGTAGATTCTGGCCATGCGCCGCTGTGACTGTGTTATCTGCTGCCTTCCAACTCCCACGGCAGGAAGCATTTTTGTTCCAGAGCAAAATGCCTGGAAGGTATTTATAATCCAATAAAGAGAATGGAGTGGGGGGAGGGACAGCAAAGGAATGGTGGCAAGAGATGTCCAGTTTGCGGTGGCTGCCCAGCCACTGGCTTTGAGAAGTCAGAACAGGCTAATGGGGATTCACCGGTGTTGGAGAGGACCTGGCTGTCAGGGGCTGAACTTCAGCAGAAGACCAGAGACAGGCCAAGGGGAAGCAACTTCACACTTCCTTTTTCATCCCTTTAAAACCAGGCCCTCCGCAGATACCAGGGACACCCTACGTACTGCAGCTCTGAGGCCTGCAGCTCCGTGTCCTAGAGCAAGTCAGTGGTGGAGTTAGAAATAGAACCCCGGCGTCCTAGCTCCTGCACCCGGCCTGAAGCAAGGGATCCAGCTTCCCCTTTGCTGCCCGTGTTCAGGCAGCAGAGTAGGCAGCTCCTAGTCCGGGGGGAGTTTCTCCCTTGGCTGCAGAGGCGTGGGGTTGCTTTTGGAAGAGCAGTGGTGGGACGGGAGATAGAGGTAATGGTTAGAAGAGCTGGCATCACCCCTCCCTCCCCACGCCCCCGAAGATCCTACTGCTGCAGCTCAGAGGAAGATGGGGAGAGAGAGCCAAGAGGAGATTGGCCTGGGAAATGAAGCCCTCTGTAAAAACATCCAAACCCTCTCTAACGCACATGCCAAGCACACATGCCAGAGATAAGCCGAGCACCACACTTGCGGCCAGGGATTTAATTTCAGGACTCTGCTGCTTATGAAGATGCTATCGGGTGTCTGATAATTGAAAAGTGAAAACTAATAAGGCATTTAACACTTGGTGCCTGGGGAACCCTGCTGATTAATTACACTTCACTCTCCTGGAGGCTCCGGGCCTGTTGTAACTGGAGCAGGGAGACTGCTGCTGAACAGCGATCGTGAATAGTCCTTCCCCTTCTGAACAGCTGGTTAGTTCCACTGCGTTCCTGCCCCTTCCCTTTCAATAGTGCAGTCTAGTGAGTAGAACCCTAAAGTGGGAGGTGGGAGACCAGCTTTCTGTTCCTGGTTCTACTGCCGACCTGCTCAGTGACCTTGGGCAAGTCCCTTCATCTTCCTATCCCTCTGTTTCTTGTCACGCTCTTTGTCTCTCTTGTCTGTTTAGACCGTGAGCTCTCTGACACAGGGGCTGCGTCTCTCCATGTGTATGTACAGCTCCTAGCACAACGGGTAGAGCCCTGCATATCCGCGGACCATTTTTGCGGATAGTGGGTCAGATCCAGATACAACCGTGAAGGGCTATACTCACCAGTGGCGCCTGGCCTGTGGTGTCCAGATTGGGCAGCCCGGGGGGCACAGCGCACTCAGGGCCAGTGGCTGGGGCTGGCAGCAGGTCAGAGTTAAGGCTGTTCAGCACCCGTTCGCCGTGCTGCTTCCTGTCCAGGGGCTCGGGCCCCTTGAGCAGCGCCAGCATCCCCGCCATGGCCCAGGCTCCGTGGTATCTGAATTCCCGGGGACTAGATGGCCCAGGAGACAGGCTCATAAGCCGTTACTGTTCCCCTAGAAGACACCAGTTCAGATGCAGCCACTGTTAGCCAGGAGTGAAAGCTTTCACAAGAGCTCATCTCTGACACGAGTTTGGTGGGTCTCAACCCAATTCTCAGAGAGTGAGTGTCCGCATCACACAAACTCACGGCCACTGACTCGACCACGTTGTGGAGCAGAGAGATCAGAGTCCAAATGGGCCCTGGAGACTGAACTCTCCTCTTATGTCTACAAGTTAGGGATAAATGGATATTGGCGGGGTAGGTTCAGCCTCGGCGGGGGAGTATATCTCAGTGCTTTATTGTGCAGGTACCTCGGCTCCTTGTTTCCTGCTGTAACTGGCCCACTAGAAATGACACACAAACATTCTTCTCCCCACAAAGAGGGGATTTGCGGGAAAGGTTCTTTGTATTGCTGGTGACCAGAGCTTAATCATTTCCTGCTTCTCTCACCTGCCCTAGTCACCCATTTACCTGCTGCCTCTGGAATGCAAATGTCCTTGATCAGCTTGGTGGGGTTTGCAAGGGAGCAGGCCAGTGGAAAGAGTCCATTGGCTGTTATCCAACAAATGAAAGGAGCAATTGTCTTTCAAAGCATCCCGTCACCTTCATCCTTTCCCCCTTCCATAGGGGCTTCCACCCAAGGATTCAGACAAGGGATCCAACCTTCCAAGCTCCTCTCAAACCTTCCTGCAAGCCCGCCTTTTCATAAGGAACACGTGCACCCCCGACTTCCCACCTGCTGGACCCACCTGCAACACCCGTGATGATCCCGTCTCCCACCTTCCCAAATTGCAAACGCTGTGGAGCTATGGAGGAAGCCGGCGGAATTCCCTGTTTCTGCAGGTTTCAGAGTAGCAGCCGTGTTAGTCTGTATCGGCAAAAAGAAAAGGCGCACCTGTGGCACCTTAGAGACTAATTAGCCTCTAAGGTGCCACAAGTCCTCCTTTTCTTTTTGCCAGTTTCTGCAGAATCCCGATTCCCACGGTTTGGGGGTTATTTTTTCCTGATCTGTAAAAAACTCTAACTGAACTTTTTGCTTTCCCGGCACACTTGCATCTTCCTGGGCACATTCAGCAGGAAACCACTTTCATCGTGTTCAGCAGATTCCTGCCAGGATATTTGCTACAGGATGCAGGAAAGACAAAACACAGCACTGCATCTCCCTTCCCCTTGGTTCCAAGCTACAGCATTAAACCCAGGCAGCACTTGCATTCTGTGAGGCCAATGCTAGATGTCTATTGCCTCTGTGTGTGTGTGTACGTGTACAACAGGGGTTAGTGTCTAATTTATTTACTTCCAAAGGTTTCCTTTCTAGGAACCACTTAGTGCCACAAATATTTAACCCTGAAATCAGCTTACAGCTTTAAAAAAGAAAACCAAATGCAATTTACATGGAAATCTACAAGAGAAAATGCCCATTCCCTTAATCTGATCCTATTCAGAGGACTATAGGAGTACTCTTAACTAGAGCTGGGCAAACTGTTTTTGGCCAGAAACAACAACAAAAAAAGCAGATTTGGAGACCCTGAACAATTTTGCAACTTTATGTCAAATTCACCAAATTGTTCTTTTGGGGGGACGGGGGGGAATACCCCCAGAATTGAAATTTCATTTTAACATTTTCTAAACTTTTCCATTTTTTGTTTTGAAATGAGTTTTTGTTTAAAAATGTCCTTTAATTTTATTTTTAAAACCCTCAAAACTGTTTTAAAATGCTCCGCATCTAAATCAAATGTGTCATTTGACCCCAAATGAGTTTTTGTTTTTGACTTTTCAGTTGAACAGAAGTTTTGAAAAATTTTGGTTTGACTCAAAACTAATTTCCTGCCCCCCCTCAATTTTTCTGAATTGATGGTGAACCGAAAAATCTATTATTCGCCCATCTCTACCCTTAATCCATGCACAAAGCTACCACGGGCAACCGGAATCTCCTGCTTGGCTCATGTGTTTCATATAAAATTTCAACCAGGCTAAATGAAATTTGCAAACATTTTTATGATCATGGGAGACCAAGCTGTGGTCTTGTGAACTGATCACAGCACAAAGAGTGAGGAGACCTGGGTTCTAGTCCCAGCTCTGCCACTGATTCTCTGTGCAACCTTGGGTAAGTCACCATCCTTCTCTAACTTCCCCCCTCTGCAAAATGAGATGATGATATCCATTTATGTGAAGGGCTTTAATATCTATGAATGAGAAATACTATAAAGTGTAAAGCGTTATCAGTATGGTTGTAAAATTCACTCGCTTCACACAGTTACCATATGAATTTCACTGTAAGTATTTTTGGGCTCATTCAACTCCCAAACTCAACATGAATCGCGGTTAGTAAAGCCTATGTGAACTGATGCAAACAGGAGGAAAAGGATTTGTACGAATCGCCGCGAACAGAAACCTCTAAGATTTGTCCAGCTGTTAACCATAAGCTGTATATATCCTCTTAGCGCTGAATTCAGAATCGGGCCTCATGAGACTACCGATCCACAGTCATGGCTCCATAGCAAAGTCTGCAAGATCCACATCTTGCTTCCCCGAGGCCCTGGGGTCAGAGCTGATACCATTTTACTACAAGGTATTAATGTGCAACATGATCACTGTAACGTGGGATGCCCAGTCTAAAAGAGCAGATAACATCACTGAGCAGCCACAGTGCGTGTAGGATATGTGGGGAGGGGATGTCACTGCTTGTTATTGACGAGGTTTCACGGTAGGGACTTGGAAGGGTAAGAGATTGGGGTGGGGGAAAGAGGTCATTGCATCTGTCAGTTGGAGGGGGCAGAAAAAACACATTTCTAGCTAATTCATTCATTTCTCCCTTACACATTTCCTTCACACTTGTGTTTTCCCACCATTCCATCCAGCTTGTTTCCCAGTTTCCCCACTGGCTTCTTATAGTAACATCATGACAGCTCCTGACTTTAGATTTGGACAGGTATAATTTACAGTTGTTGTGGTTCAATTATCTGAGTATATAAATGCTAAGTCTCATGAATTTTCTTATTATTCAGCTAAGCTAAATCAGTTCCCTTCCCGCAGAAAAAAAGAAGCCACATAGCTTTTATGCAGCTCCTTTCTATGTAACCATGGGACCCCTTCCTGTTTCCATTGAAGTCAAAGGGAATGTAGGGCCTGATCCATGCCAATGGAAAGCCTCCCACTTACTTCTATGAGCTTTGGATCAGGCTCTTAGCCACTGACTGGAGCAGATGAGTACCCATGCCTATCAGTGCCAGGCCAGATCCTGAAAACCCTTACCCACGACAGTGGTCCTTATTCACATGAGGATCGATCCTGAAAGATGCTCAGCACTCCCCAAAGACTTAGTGTGAGTTGGGAAGCACTCACACATCACAGGATCAGGCCCACAAGCAAGGAACAGCTGCTCACAAGATCAGTCCGTGGGTGCTAAGGGAAACAGAAAGGGGCTTATGCAACAGCCGCCACGTTGGCCAACACACTGGGGATTGAACCGGAGAGCAGTGAACACACACACTGAGCTAAAGAGGCCGTAACAGACTCGTCTCCTCAGTGGGTCGGCACAGAGGGGCTCTACAATCCACTCACCAGTGGGTTACACTTGTTCACCTTTCAGGGAAGGGTCACCTGGCGGACTTACAGATGGCATTTACGCTCTAGTCCTCCTACTTGCAGCTCTCAAAACACTTTACAGGCACTTCTTGTGTTGAATGAAGCTTTGACAATGTGCTCCGGCCGTACAAGGCACAAAGCGGAGATGGTCCCTGCCCCAAGGAATGTGCTATCCAAGAGACAACCCCCGAGGAGACAGGACATGCTGGGAGATCCAGGGAGGGTATTCACTTTGAGGTTTTCTCCCCTTGTGTGTGCTGATGTCTTTTGGGCAGTCTCAGAAGAAGTGAGGTTTTAGGAGGTGGCTGAATGAGAAGAGGGTGATGCCTGGTACCTGGGCTTTGAAGGTTGATCCCACCCGAAGGGGCGGTACGACACTTAAGCTATGTCTACACTGCAGAGCTGTGCCGGGATACGCCCCAGTGTAGACAAAAGCATGCACTGACAGAAGGAATTTTTCTTTTGATATAGGAACACTGCCACCCTGAACAACAATCGCTATGCCAAATCGGCATACCTGTGTCTGCACTGGGCACTTTGTCAGCATAGCTATGGTGGCTGGGGGGGTAGTTTTTTCACACCCCTGACTGATAGAGCTAGGCTGGTATGTTTCAAGTGTGGACCAAGCCTGAATCTGGCCAGCTTCTGCTGTACAATTCAATCACTATGGGCTATACATATTGGTCATGTTTCATTCTTATGTGCCCGTCTATAGCTTTTCATTCAGACAACATACTGAGGAACCTCTGGAGATATCCACATCTTAAAAACCAATCAATGGAGACTGAGGAAGAAGCATTAATATGCACCCAGTCAGTCAAGTCCTACATGTGCATGAAAATGGGCAGCAAGACACACACTATAGACTTCAGCCTGAGCTGCCAAAACTCCCGTTGAAGTAGGGTGACCAGATGTCCCGATTTTATAGGGACAGTCCCGATTTTTGGGTCTTTTTCTTATATAGGCTCCTATTACCCCCCACCCCTTGACCCGATTTTTCACATTTGCTGTCTGGTCACCCTGCGTTGAAGCCAACGGGAGAGTTTTGGAGGAACAATCATGCAAAAGCCAGGGATGGGTATTCTGATCTCCTACTGCATATACCCCAATTACGATCCACTGAATTTCACAGGCTTCCAGTTGTTGTTAGCCATTCCATTTCCAAACAGTGCAGTTACAAGGAGACCTGCCACGCCAAAGACTGTGGCGATTCTCCTGAAAAAAGCACACCCTGTGTCCGAGATGCCAACACCGTGGGTGCTCCGAGAAAACAGGAAACGGGGGGAAACAGGGGGTGCTCAGCACCCACGGGGACGATCAGCTGTCGGCAGCCGCCAGTCAGCCTACCTGCCTTGGACAGTACAGTGTGGACCGGTGTAGACTGGCCACACACTGGATTCCTACAGGCGCTTTAAAAGAGGCAATAGCATGCACATTATCCTTCCGTTATGCCACCCGGAGCCCGGTGTGCAGAGACAGCTCGGTGGAAGCAGCTGGAGGGATATTCAGTGCAGCAGCCCCAGTGCATTTCCCGCAGCGATGGGTCCGATCCGGGGAGCTGGGCTCTCCCCCTACGATCCGCGCCCCTCCCCACCGACCTGGCTGTGCAGAGCCCGGACCCAGCTGCCCCGGGCTGGGGTCGCTTCCTCCGGCCCCTCGCCCCACCCCGCAAACTTTCCCTCGGCAGCCGGGAAGTTCCCCCCGCGCGTGGCGGGGCCTTACCGCTCTGGGCGCTGGCCGGCGAGACGTGCAGCGGCCGCAGCAGCTGGAACAGCTGGAGCAGCAGAGGCGCCCGCAGCCGGGAGCGCATCGCAGCGGCAGCCGCAGCAGCCCGGCCCGCAGCGACTCCGGCCCCGCAGCGCGGCAGCCCCCCGGCCGCTGCATCCCGGCGCGGGAGTCTCCCCGCCCCTCCCCGGCTATTGGCTGCAGACGCCGGCCCGGCCCGGGCCACTGGCCTCTCCCAGCTGCCACTCAGCGGGCGGGCAGAGAGCGGGTCCCAAAGCTGGGCCCGGCCGGCTGCCCTATTATGGAAGCGGGGCGAAGGCGCGGGCAGGGGCAGGGGCAGGTGCGGGAGCTCGGCTCTGCCCGCGGCGGGACGCGGGGGATGGGAGGTGGGAGCGAATCCGGAGCGGTGGGCGAGGGATCTGTAAGGCTGAGTTATAATGCGAAGCAGAACCCTCAGCCACCCGCACCCTATAGCGGTGGGTCTCAGCCAGGGACTCCCAGATGTCTCTTGTCTCCGAGGTCGGTGCTTCTCACCCCGGGGGCTGCAGGACAGGTTTAGGGGTGGACTCAGGCTTCCGAGTCCGGAAAGGGGGATGGTAGCCGGGAAAGGCTGAGAACCCCCGCACCAGAGCAGCCCAGCAGGGCCGGCGTTTGAAATGACAGGAGCCCCTTCCCCAAGCCGATCTCTCCCCCCAGCTTTGGGAGAGGATCAGAATCCAGAGCAGGATCCGGACCCAAACTTCACAACTGAAACCACCATCTCTGTAAGAGTGGGACACCCCCTTCCATCTAGAAGTCCCCAAACATGAAGGGAACAGAAATCCAGGGTGGGACGGGGGCGCTTCTATTACAATATTTACACGTGGGCATTATGTGTTCTCAAATGCGGCCACTGTGGCCTCATTCAGCCATCAAGGGCTTTTCTTGGCTACAGCTGCCTGGACAGTGATTGGGGTCAGGGGCAAAGTAAAGGCCCCAGCCTCTCTCCCTTCCTGTTGCTCCTGGATGCAACCCCCAGCAGGGGTTGGGCCCTATTCCCCTCTGGAGACACCTGGGGCACAATGCTGAAGGAGTAGGCAGCTGGTAAGTTCCCCACCTTCCCAGGGGTGGTGGGGCTCAGGCTTTGGGCTTCAGCCCTGGGGTGGGGTGGGGTGCGGGGCTTTGGGCTCTGACCACCCCTGGCCTCCCCTGGCCCCCTATCCAGGGTTTAATTTGCTCCCAGGCTTGCCAGGGCTGAGTAAATCTGCAGTGAAAAGTGATACTTGTATGTTTGTTAATATCACTTTTCACACAGACTTACTTACTAGCTAGCAATAAATAAATTACAATGATTTGAACATGTCTATCTGCCTATTTATTTGTTTTTCCGAAAGGTAAGTAAGTATTTTAGGGGAACATGTGAGAGCAGTCACCAGCAATTGTTGGTGGCCGCACTCTGACACCGCCAAAAATTTTGCCCTGAGAACCCCTAGAGTCACCATGGCCTGGAGGAAGGAGCAGATTCCAAGCCCAGAAGGGACCAGTGTGATCCTCTAGTCTGACCTCCTGTATAACGCAGGCTAGGGAACCTCCCCAAAGTAATTCCTCTAGCAGATCTTTTAGAAAAATATCCCATCTTGATTTTAAAATGGTCAGCAATGGAGAACCCACCTCGACCCTTGGAAAATTGTTCTAATTATTAGTACTCTCACTGTTAGAAATGGATGAGTTTCATCCAGTCTGAATTTGCCTAACTTCAACTTTCAGCCATTGGATGTGTTATACCTTTGTCTGCTAGACTGAAGACCTCATTATAAAATATTTGTTCCCTATGTAGATGCTTATAGACTGTGATCAAGCCATCCCTTAACCGTCTCTTTGTTAAGTTAAATAGACTGAGTTCTTTGAGTCTATCGCTAGAAGGCAGGTTTTCCCATTCTCTAATCATTCTTGTGGCTCTTCTCTGTCGAGCCCTGCGCAGATACAAAAATGGGTATCAGGCTTAACGATCTGCAAAAATTGTCTGTGGATATCTGTGGATCTGGATATCTGCAGATAGCTGCGGATTTGCAGGGCTTTACTTACTGTGGCCGGGCTGAGCCTGTCGGAGCCTGGTCAGGGAGAGTGCGTGGGCAGCTTTGGAAAGCCTGTGCAGATTCACAGACCCTCCAACTGCCCTCGGCCGAGCGGGGAGCCTGGGGGGCAGGGACACAGCTGGGGGCAGCTCTCAGCGTCCCCACCCCTGCACCGCAGGCAGGTGGAGGGTCCGCCGCGGCTCCCCATGGCTCCCCGGCTGGGCTCCATGGTAGCCTGGCTGGGGATGGAGAGGGGTTGACGTGTGGAGCTGCTCAGGGACTGCTCGGGCCCCTCACCCAGGGCAGGAAGAGGGACCCAGACTCCCCACAGCTGCCAGCATGGCATTCCCCAACCCGGCTCTGTCTGGCGGGCGGGGGGCGGCTCGGAGCCACAGCCCGGCCACGGTAAGAGCCAGGTGGGGAGCCGTGGCAGACCCTTCACCTGCCCTGGGCAGGGGGCCTGAGCAGCCCCTGGCCTGTGTTTCTAACCCCCAGACTCCCCAACCAGTGTCCCTGCCCCCCAGTCCCCCCCAGCCAGGGCGGGTGGAGGGATACAGGCTCCCCACAGCACGGCTCTCCCAACCTGGCTCCAGCCTGGGAGGGGCAGCTTGGAACTGCATCCCGGCCATGGTGAGAGCCAGGTGGGCAGCTGTGGGGAGCTGCGGTGGACCCTCCACCTGCCCTGGGCAAGGGGCCCAAGCAGCCCCTGGCCCGTGTCCCTGCCCCCCAGGTCCCCCGCCCAGGGCAGGTGGAGGGTCTGCGCCACGGTTCCTCACAGCTGCCTGCCCGGCTCTTACCATCAGAGCCCTGCGCGGATACAAAATTTGTATCCTCATCTGCACTGCTATCCGCAGAAATGGTCCACTGATATAAAGTGGATACCTGTGGATTTGCAGGGCTCTACTTCTCTGAACCCTCTCCAATTTATCAATGTCCTTCTTGAATTGTGGGCATCAGAACTGGACACTATTCTTGCTACAGTCACACCAGTGCCAAATATGGAGGTAAAATAACCTCTCTACTCCTACTTGAGATTCCCCTGTTTATGGACCCCTGTTTTGGCCACAGTGTCGCTCTATGAGCTCTTGTTCAGCTTATTATCCAGCATGACCCCCAAATCTTTTTCAGAGTCACTGCTCCCAGGAGAGAATTCCTCACCCTGTTCGTATGACCTGCATTCTTTGTTCCTAGACCTATACATTTACATTTAGCCATATTAAAGCACATGTTGTTTGCCTGAGACAAGTTCACCAAAGGATCCAGATCACCCTGAATCAGTGGCCTGTCCTCTTCATTATTTACCACTCCTCCAGTTTGCGTGTCATCTGCAAACTTTATCAGTGATGGTTGTTTTCTTCCAGGTCATTGATAAAAATGTTACATCGGATAGGGGCCAAGAACCGATCCTTGTGGGCCACCACTAGAAATGCACCCGCTCGCAGATGATTTCCTGGTTACAATTACCATTTACCTGCTGATTTTAAAATGTCTAATTGTAGTCATTTCTGTTTAACATCCTCCTAGTGGATATTGGTGGAATGGAAAGAGGGTTCTCACCACCATCAGATGAGAGATTTCAGAGTAACAGCCGTGTTAGTCTGTATTCGCAAAAAGAAAAGGAGGACTTGTGGCACCTTAGAGACTAACCAATTTATTTGAGCATAAGCTTTCGTGAGCTACAGCTCACTTCATCGGATGCATACTGATGAGACTATGTCAGGACTGGGAGTCAGGCAGCTCTGAATTTGGATCCTGGCTCTACCATTTGCTACGTGGCCTTGAACAAGGCACTATGGGAAAAAGTTTCCAGTAAGTCTGGATAGTTCTGGTTTTGGGAGCTGAGTTTGAGACCCCTTGAACCTGGTTTTCAGAGGTGCTGAGCCCCCACACTTATTTTAAGGTAACTAGGAACAGTGGGTGCTCAACGTCTATGAAAACCAGGCCTAAAGAGTCTCAGATTGGGCACCCAAAATCAATGGCCAAGTGACTTGCCTGAGTCTGTGGCACAGCTAGGGTAATAGAACCCAGCTTTGTGTCAGTGGGAACTCCACCTGGAGGGGTCAGTGGTATAATATGGCCCTAGGTCAGTCCTACAGCCGTGATTATTTCTTGCAGATTACTTGGACAAACGAATGAGTTCACTACTGACTTGCGTCCCCTTCAGTCAGTGCTTATCCCAGTAACCAACCAGCAGATTCCAGTTATTTGCTGCTTCAGGGACTCTTGCGTTCTGTTTCTAGATTTGCCCTGATGCATTATGGGTAAAATGCACATCACCCTCATAAACCCAAGTCATTTCTGCAGCTGAAGAGTGTGTGTGTACTGTAACAATAAACTGAAACTCATCACCCGCAACACAGCTCTGTCCCCGTCCCGCGGCTCCACTTCTGTGCCAGAAGCCAGGGGGGTGTCTCTCAATCTATGTAAACATGGATTGGGTGGCCCCTCCCTTGACCAGCCATCTCCTTTGTCTCTGTCCCTGCACAACTGATCTACCTACAGCCCTTCCCTAGTACAGCCCCAGTGTAGGGCAAAGTGAGGCACCAGTCCTCTGTACTGGGGTGAATTTCTTCTTCTGTGTCTCATTTTAACCTGCCTCTGCCTCAGTTTGCTGATCCACCCATGCGGCCATGATAGCACAAAGGAGCAGACAGTAAAATATAAATTAGAATAAATGCCTATATATCGGGGTGGGCAAACTTTTTGGCCTGAGGGCCACATCAGGGTTCTGAAATTGTATAGAGGGCCGAGTAGGGAAGGCTGTACCTCCCCAAACAGCCTGGCCCCGCCCCCTATCCGCACCTTCCCAAATCCCTCCCCCGGACTTCCCCCCTCAGAACCCCCGACCCATCCAACCCCTCCCTGCTCCTTGTCCCCTAACAGCCCCCTCCCGGGACCCCCCGCCCCTAACCACCCCCCCGGGACCCACCCCCCTCCTAGCCCCCGTCCCCTGACTGCCCCAACCCCTATCCACACCCCTGCCCCCCCCCCAGGACTCCCACACCTATCCAACCCCCCCTGTTCCCCATCCCCTGACTGCCCCCCGCAACTTCAGCCCCATCCAACCGCCCCCTGCTCCCTGTCTCCTGACTGCTCCCGGGACCCCCTGCCCCTTATCCAACCCCCCCGCTCCCCGCCCCCTTACCATGCCGCTCAGAGCAGCAGGACTGGCAGCTGCGCCACCCAGCCGGAGCCAGCCACGTTGCCACGCTGCCCGGCAGGAGCTCGCAGCCCCACCGCCCAAAGCGCTGGTGGCGTGGCGAGCTGAGGCTGCAGGGGAGGGGGAACAGCAGGGGAGGGGCCGGGGACTAGCCTCCCAGGCCAGGAGCCGGGCATGACAGTCCCGCGAGCTGGATGTGGCCCAGGGGCCGTAGTTTTTCCACCTCTGCTATATATCCAGCACTTTAAAATAATAATAATAATCAGGAGTGGGGTAGTCAGGTTCCAGGGAAACTCTTTCTGATTTAACGTCTAGTGCCTGATGCCTACTGAAACAGCAGCTCTTGTTAATTAGCTATTCGCTGAGGCTTCTTTCTGTCTTTCCGCAGATGCTTGGCATCAGCATGACATGCATTGGCACGGATGCCCCTTGGCGCCATCGTGTGGTCATGATAAGTTATACACTGACACAGGTAAGTTGGTACAAATTTACTGGCTTCCAGAGCCTGTCTTGGCCCAAGAGTGTGGCACTGGCCTTTACCATGTGTGATGCCTACACCGAAAGGAGGCGACACAACGCAAAATCAAAGAGAATGTTGCACTCAAGTCTTAGAGTTTGTCAAACCATAAACCCACTTAGCAAAGGTTTCCCTTGATATTTGTAAATGCATGTACGATCCAGTTGAAACAACGGGTTTAAAACAAATAAACCTTCCCCTGCAGTGTTTGCAACCCAGAGGTGGCAGCACGGACCCACTGCCTGAACTTGAAAACAAATGTGAGCAAAGTGAAACTAAGTTCATGGGTTTTCTTTGACCAAGCCTGGGGGGGGAAGGAATGCCAGGTGTATAAATGCTGAAAGTGTGGAGGATGTTGGTATTATTGTGTTTTCTCTTCTCTGCTGAGTGAGAGGGGCTGTGGGGGGATTAAAAGACAAGAGGGCTTGATTCTCATTCTGGCTGACTAGATCCTCTTTAAATTAACTTTGCACCTGCTAGTGTTCTGGGCCAGGCCAGACCCTGCCTGTTTCAAGGGGTAAATTAGAGCAGTCTCAGGAACCCAGAGTCCTCTATGCCAGTGGTTCTCAAAGCCGGTCCGCCGCTTGTTCAGGGAAAGCCCGTGGTGGGCCAGACCGGTTTGTTTACCTGCCGCGTCCGCAGGTTCGGCCGATCGCGGCTCCCACTGGCTGCGGTTTGCCGGTCCAGGCCAATGGGGGCTGCAGGAAGCGGCGCAGGCCAAGGGACGTACTGGCCGCCCTTCCCACAGCCCCCATTGTCCTGGAGCGGCGAATCGCAGCCAGTGGGAGCCGCGATCAGCCGAACCTGTGGACGCAGCAGGAAAACAAACCGGTCTGGCCTGCCAGGGGCTTTTCCTGAACAAGGGCGGACTGGCTTTGAGAACCACTGCTCTATGCCACAGTCAGCTGAGACTAGTTAGAGCCCAAGGCACTCCAGTCACCCCTCCTCCCCTGACACGCCAACACCCACACTAGGGGCTGCAAGAGGGCCAGCACAGAGCCATTTGGTCCACTTTATGCTGGCTGGGAAACCCAGTCTCCTCAGGGCAGGACTGAAGGATATTGGTGCAATGAGCGGAAGCTAGCACAGCTATTGTCTTCAGTTCTGGGCCGGATTTTCAAAAGTGCTCAACCACCCACCTGCAGAGTGCTCCTTTGGAAACATGGCCACTTATTTTGGTGCCTAAAGGAGCTGTTTTGAAAACCTGGCTCTAAAACACTCCTGATTTACACTGGCCTGAAAGGAGAACCAGGTCCGCTGTGTGCTATGAAATCCACGTCAGGCCTTGCATACTTCTGAGCCTCTTTTCCATACATTGGACATTTTTAAAAACAGCCCCTCCAACCTCACGTTTCCTTGTCATTCCTTACTGAACCCAGTCTTGCCCAAAATATCAGAATATTTGGTAGGAGGGGGTGTGCAGGCCCCTGATCTACATCTCTCCCTCTGGAATTGGAAGACTCCTGTTTTGAAACCCTCACACTCCTGGGCAACGCTGGGCAGGTTGACTCAGCCCTTTATCCTTGCCCACATCAGGCTCTGTGCCATTTGCTGCAGGTGGCTCTTTCAGATGAGACCTCCCAACCCAAGGTCTTTCCTGCTCTCTGTGCAGGCAATAAAGAATTGATGATGGCGCTCCTCAGAAGAGCAAGAGGCTCTCTCACTGTCATGCAAGGTGCTGTGGGGCAGGTGGCTACTGCTCTCCACCCCAAAGGTAGCTGCATTTCAGTTGTGCTGTACATGGCTTATGAGGCGCTTTGGGAGAAAAGGTATCATAGAAATGTGAAGTGTTATTAGACTCCTGTTTCTAGTCAAGCCTGTGCTCAGCTGTCTGCCAAACATGAAACAGGCATATTCTTCTGGGAGGGGTCATTAATGCCTTAACATATAAGGAGATGGTATCTGGCCCAAACGTTACCTAACTGGAAGTCTGCAGTGGCAACCAGCCATTAGGCCAATATCTATGACCCGTTTGCATCAAATAGAGCAGCCCGAAGAGCCTGCGGGGCCCAGCATGCAATGTTCCCCATCTTGATTTGAGAGGCTTAAGTACACCCCACAAAGGCTACGGGTCCTAGCATGCAACCCTCCAGCTCATGCAGAAGTCCTGTATATGTTAGGAACTCGAGCCAGGGCTGGAAACTGTGCTCAGCAGTGGGTCTCCTTAAACAGAAACCAGTGAACTGCTAATATTGACTGGGCAGAACCATTTTCAGCACTGTTACTGAACGTATGATTGAGACTCAACAGCAAAGGGGCAATTTCCTAGTGTAGACATGACTTCCGTGGCCGAGGCCCAGGCCACAAATCCCAAAGTCCTAGTGTGCAATTCTCCTCCTTGATCCAAGGAGCACGGGTGAGGCTCACAGGGACTTCAGGTTTATCTTGATCTGTGTGGATGGCACCTGGATCAAGATGAAGTATTTGGGGCTGGAACATGGAGCCAACCCAAGGCTATCTAGATGGAGCATTGCATGCTGGCGCCTTTAACATTCATGGGCTGCACCCAGGGCTGGCCTTCATGGCAGGGTTAGGATACCAAATCAACAACTAGGGAGGGGGGCACATGGTGCAGCTGACCAGCCGGTTGGTTTATTTGATCCGTCACTCTGGCAATTTTTTTTTTTTTGCTCAGCTGCTCAAGGCAGCAAACCATGTAGGGGTGGCCCTGACCGCAACTATATAAAGGCTGAAAGGAAGTATGCCTGGACTGCATGAAACTGCAGTCCGTGTGGCCTCCCAGAAGAGGGCTCTTAAGGGTGCCAGCCCTGCACTTCTGCACGGGCCCTGTCAGGGGTCATGACCCCTTCCCATCTTCCTCCACATTCATCTGAGCCTCTTGTCCTCATCTAAAGCCCCTGTTTTTAGGCAGAATAGCCAGGATCCCTTCTTATAGTCTTATCTGGGGGAGGGGGAGACACACCAGACAGCAGACGTGGCAGAGTGAGCGGCAGAGCTGCCCACGTTGGATAACTGCCTCTCAGCTGAGCAGTCTCCCACCCCAGTTTGTTTTTTCGGGGGTGGGGATGTGAATAAAGAACAGATTATGCATATTAATTATTTTTAAACCAGGAAAACAATTCACTCCCAGCTCGAGGCGAATCCAGCCCAGGGCTGCTTCTCCGAGGCCTATGGAACCTCTGCCCTCATCCTCCATTCAGTGCCACTCTCAGGTGGTTGCAATGATGGGAACACTGAGCTTTTGTGTGTCAGCCCTGAGGAATCCCCGGGAAGCCCAAGTCTCAAGCCAAAAGCCTTAGAGGAACAGGTTGGCAATGAGGACACCCCCATGGACAACATCTGCCTTGGTGTCTGAACCCCCTGCAAGCTGGCTGAGCACATGGGCACCAGACCAGTGTCATGCTAACACCTGCCTCCTCCTCACCTTCTCCCGGAGAGTCCTGGAACCAGCTATCCAGGCGTGCAGAGTCACCTGACGGGGACAGGGAAGGGGAGATGCTCCGTGGAGGAGAACGGGGGGGTAGCACCTTTGCTCACAGCCTCCTTGTTGCCTCCCAAGGGCAGGGGTCCTAGGCCATCCCCCTGGGGCAAAAAAGGTCTCAGGTGCGGGTGGCCCCAGGAAGATGGGGATGCCCCCCTGAGGGGATGGGATGGATCCCCCAGGCAGGGGTCGCACGTGATCACCCTAGGGGCAAGGTGCGGGGTGAGGATGTTCCCCCCAAGGCATGGGTCGCACATGATCACCCAAGGGCAAGGTGTGGGGTGAGGGTTGCCCACCCAGGCAGGGTTCCCACGTGATCACCCAAGGGGCAAGGTGCGGATGCTCCCCCCAGGCAAGGGTCGCACGTGATCAGCCTAGGGACAAGGTGTGGGGTGAGGGTGGCCCCCCAGGCAGGGATCGCACGTGATCACCCAAGGGGCAAGGTGCGGGGTGAGGATGCTCCCCCCAAGGCAGGAGTCCCACGTGATCACCCTAGGAGCAAGGTGTGGGGTGAGGATGCTCCCTCCAGGCAGGGGTCCCACGTGATCACCCTAGGAGCAAGGTGTGGGGTGAGGATGCTCCCCCCAGGCAGAGGTCCCACGTGATCACCCTAGGAGCAAGGTGTGGGGTGAGGGTGCCCCCCCCGGCAGGGGTCCCACGTGATCACCCTAGGAGCAAGGTGTGGGGTGAGGATGCTCCCCCCAGGCAGGGGTCCCACGTGATCACCCTAGGGGCAAGGTCTGGGGTGAGGATGCTCCCCCCAGGCAGGGGTCCCACGTGATCACCCTAGGAGCAAGGTGTGGGGTGAGGGTGGCCCCCCCAGGCAGGGGTCCCACGTGATCACCCTAGGAGCAAGGTGTGGGGTGAGGATGCTCCCCCCAGGCAGGGGTCCCACGTGATCACCCTAGGAGCAAGGTGTGGGGTGAGGGTGGCCCCCCCAGGCAGGGGTCCCAGCTGATCGCCCTGGGGGCCGGCCGGGCTGCTCCCCGCACTGTGCACAGGGCCCGGTCTGGAGAGGGCGGCACCCCAGGGAGGCGGGGGGGGGGCACCCCAGGCCCCAGAGCGCAGCGCAGCCGGCTTAGGCAGTAGACAGGAGTAAATGGTCCGCGGCCCCTTTAAGGCAGGCGGCGGCCGGAAGTACTGGCGACTGAGGGCTGTCGCGAGCGCGCCTGCTGCGCATGCTCATTCCTCCCCTCCCCCCAGCCCCTGACTCGGCCGTTCGGAGACGGTAAGGGACGGAGGGCGCCGCGCTACGGGAGCCGGGAGGGGCCAGGCCCGGACGCGGAGTGCGGGGGGGGGGGTCCGGCCGCAGTGGGAGGGGGAGCCCCAGAGCGCGCCGCCGCCGTACGTGCCGCCGCCGGGAGAGGGACGTCGCGCCGCCGCGGGGGGGGAAAGGGGGGCTGAGTGGCTGCGTCCGCTCGGCGCCCGCCCGCCTGCCTGGAGCGAGGGGCGGGAGGAGGGGAGGCCACACCCCTTCCCCAGGGGAGCCCCGCCCCTGGCCCCGCGGCGGGGGCGCAGGGGGCGCTGGGGCCCCGACCATCCCTGGGGGGAGGCTTTGGGCCCCCCGAGCCCCCCCCGGGGGTATCCTAGGTAAAGGGGGCTGGTGACCTCTGACCCTTTCTGACCTTTCGGGGGGCTGCTGACCTTTGACCCTTTCTGACCTTTCGGGGCGGGGAGTGGAGCTGGTGGCCTCTGGCACGTGCCCTCCCCACTCGGTTGTCCAAGGCCACAGGTGGCATCTGGGGGAGTTTGTGCTGCCTGAGCCCTGCCCTGCGAGCCGGGGGGAGGGGGTGGGGGGCAACCTGAAAAAGCTCCTGCCCCCTTCTCCTCTTTCACTACACAAGGTGAAGAGGGAGTCTGGGCTGGCCCTCCAATACCTTCTGCTCCTTCCCAGCCAGCGCGCCATAGGCTGACCCCTTCCCCCACCTGCGCGCACGCTGACTAGGGTCAGCGCAGTTCGGGCCCGTTGGGCATCTGACTCTGAGGGTGGCACCTCACTTTCTCCAGTCCCTGTGAGATGATGGGGACACAGGGCTGAAGGGAGGGTCTCGTGCTCTCTGAGTTCCTGACGGCCGGTGGGTAAGGGGCTGTTAGGGTGGAGGCTCGCCCCATCTGATCTCAGTGTGAAGGTTTTTGGGGACAGCCACGTGCCTGTTGTCTACTGGCCATGCAGGTGTGAAGGGGGCTGGGCATCCTCGGACCATCTGTGTGTTAGATTATTGAGGCCTTGCGGGAGGTGGGAGGCTGGGTCTTTTGAATCCCTAGTGGTTACACCAGACTGGAGAGTGAAAGGTATGTGTCTAGTGGGTGCATGTAGCGCTCTGTTCATCCCAGACATGGGTGTTACCCTTATGACCCTGACTACAGATGGATGAGTGGTGTTTGGCTGGGTGGGTTGAGTCCTGTGTTGTCCTGATGCTGAAAAGGTGACTGGTCTCGTGGTCTGGGACTCTGACTGGGGATAAAAAGTATGAATATGTCCTCCCTACCCAGGACAGGTGAAGGATCTAGCACCATGTTATCTTAACAGCCAAAGAATGAAAATAATGTGGGGTCTCACCCTCCAAAGCCTGACTACCAAAAGGTGAATATTTTAGGGTTTGTGCACCTCCATATGGAGGGGTGAAGGATGAGACATTTCTAATCCTGTGACCTTGGCTGCAGTGGGATGTGTGAACACTTAATGAGGGAATGTTATGCTGAGTTTCATAAATCCAACCCTAGACACCAGTAAACATTGGACCCAAGAATATACAGCCTCTGATGTGTAGTAAGTGAACTATAGAGAATTATATTGTTCCCATGGGACCAAATCTGCCTGTATGTCAGGCACACAAGTTGCGGGAGAATAAATATCAGGTATAGGACTCTGCCATTCCTAGGGCATTTACAGTGCTGAATGGGGACTGCAGTTGCAGTTCAATTGTATGTATGCCAGGTCCAGAAGCAACTGAACTCAGCCCTTTGAGGAGACTTCACTGCAGATTTGTCTTGCCTGAGCCCAAGTGACTCATCTTCCTGGTAACATCTGACACTAGGTGCTTTGATATGCTATGAAGCTCCCAGAGTGCCCCCTACAGAGATTGTAGATCAGATTCCCCCTAGACACAGACAAGACCCACCTAAGCCAAAGAAATCTTGAAAACAAAGGAGAACTGATTTGATAGCTGGATCCTGCCATATTCTCCTTGATCAATTCTCAGTTGTGCATCCCATCCAGCCACAACCTTACTGGGCCACTTGTCCATTGGCCACATCATGTTTCTATTCCTTGCTTCCTTCCGGGTCGCTTCTCTGCCATGTTTATAGCCATGTTCTGATTGGTCCCAAAACACACTGCAAATCTGAAACAGGATAACTAGTCTTTCTTTCTGAAGCAGGGATGTGTGCTTTTTTTTTTTTTTTATGTTGGCGCATAAGCAAATGCTTTCTTGGTAAGTTGTGCCTTACATTTGGACCTAAACAGAGTCAGGCTTAGATTCAGCCTGATCTCATCTGGCAAGGAATGCCACAGCTGGAGGTCTCCCAATGAGAGAACCCTGCCTCCAGCAACTCAATAATGTAAACTTGGGTCCCTCTCTGTGAAGAGGGACAATTAATATGTACACATACATGGAGGCTATTCCATATGGCAGGAGGTGCAGAGGAGAAGGCTCTCACATCAAGGATGGTGAGACTGGGGAAGAGCAGAGAGGAGGCCAGCTAGACAAGATGAGGTAGAGAAATAGACATGGTTTCTGAAACAGACTGGTGCAAATCTGTTGCGGATTTTAAATCCAAGGAGAACAATCTTGAACTGGAGCCTGAATTACTTTAAACAAATTACATAATGTGTTATCCTCTCTCCATGCTTTTTAGGCAAGGATAATAATAATAAAAAAAAGCAATTAACTCCTCCAGTAATAAAATTGCATGTATATTTTTCCATGTGAGCTCTAGAGAGTATTCCAGCAAAGCACAACAAATACTCAAGGTGCTTTCAGTAAAACACTCTGAAGATCTTTTAGAGTAACAGCCGTGTTAGTCTGATTATCATACAGGAGAGTGGGTTTGTGGGGAGGGTGGGGAGAAAACCTGGATTTGTGCTAGAAATGGCCCAAGTTGATTATCATACACATTGTAAGGAGAGTGATCACTTTAGATAAGCTATTACCAGCAGGAGAGTGGGGTGGGGGGAGAGAAAACCTTTTGTAGTGGTAAACACCCATTTTTTCATGGTTTGTATGTATAAGAACATCTTCTGTATTTTCCACAGTATGCATCCGATGAAGTGAGCTGTAGCTTACGAAAGCTTATGCTCAAATAAATTGGTTAGTCTCTAAGGTGCCACAAGTACTCCTTTTCTTTCTGAAGATCTTTACTCCCATCCCTCCTCAACTCATCTTTGACACTAGAATCACAATCTTACATTTATGCTTGCATGCAGTGGGGAAGGATCTCGCCTGTGCATTTTTCTGGTAATAAAAGATTATGGTATCAGGTTGCCTGCTAGGAATCTTGCAACTAAGGAAAGGAGGAAATTAGCCCCATCTTAGAAACCTGTCTCCCAGCGCGCTCATGTCTGCTGCCAAGACCAAGCGTGTGGGTTAGTGCTGACCTGGCTGGCACTGATTTTGCAATGTTTGGTTCTTAAACTACACTGTACAGGTAATTCTAGTCTGCATTCTGTCTGCTGTTAAAATGTTTGTGAATATGGTACTGTGGGGTTCCGTGTTTTTTGTGTCTCATTGATACCAGATCTAAATGGTCTCAACTGCCTGCTTTGCAAGCTGAGAGGTACGCTCTCTGGCTTATACATGCCCATCATCCGAAGCCCAATATACCCTTCTCTTTCACGGCAGCTGTTGCACTTCAGTTTGCTTCTGCAGCATGGAGTTTTATCAAGAACTAGTGCTCTCCTTCACCTGCTCGGAGATTGAGAATCATTCTTCTGTAAGCGTCTCAGCTCCCACCAGTCCAATATCATTTTGTTAACTGTGGCAGGACTGCTGGCGACAGTTGCTCTTCCATTTTGACACCATAGAGCATTCTTGTTCTTCCCATGAGACCAGGGTAAATAGCTGCCTCTGCTTGTCCGCTACAGCACACTTGCCACCCAGCCCTTTGACTGCATGTGAGAGATGGCAAATGCCGAAGTGAGTGTCCCTGTGGGGGATGTGGTGGTTGTACCAAGCGAAGGAAATGAAGGGGAGAACCCGGAAGATACCAAAACCCAAGTGATATTACAGCTACAGCCAGTGCAGCAAGGGTGAGTGATCCATGTCACTTTGCATATTCTAGAATATTGACACGCATGTGAGTGCACAGGTGTGGGAAGTGGGTATGTTTGCAGTGTGGCTAATCTCATGTATGTGATCCAAGGCATGTCCATTTTCAGCATGCTCTTTAAGGGGTACTTCTGAAAGGGTTATACTTTGATTCTGTTCTGCAAGCCTTAGAGGAAAAGAGAAATTATAACTGATTAAAATGTTAACTTCTAACAATGACCTAAAGTAGTTCACATACATAAGAAGGTAGTGACTTTAAGATTCAACATCTTGGGAATTCCCAAGCTAGAAGCAAGCCCTGGGTATCTCAGAGGGAAGCTGAGAATCCCTCCCCTTTGCAATGATTAGGAACATAGGAATTGCCACACTAGATCAGATTTATGGTCAGATCTAGTCCAGTATCCTGTGTGACACTGGTAGTACCAAGTATTTCAGCAGAAGGTGCAAGAAATCTCCATAATGAACAATTACTGAATAACCTGTCCATAGGGGAAGCCTTTTCCTAAACCCAAGCAGAGATTGGTTTATGCCATAAATCTATATCCCTTATTTTGTAATCCTATGCTGTGTAACTGGATTTTCTAATTATCCATAACTAGATGTCTGATCCTTTTTTGAATCCTGCTAAGATCTCAGATTGAATGTCTTGTAGCCATAAATTCCACAGATTAATTATATGTTGTGTTTTAAAATAAAAAGTTATAATACTTCTGCTTCTAGCCCTATTGGGTCATGAGATGTTAGATCTTAAACTTGTCATTGTTTGAGGACTAAATACTGCTCCCTCTATCTTAGTTTGTTCTATTTGGGGTCACATACTGGGCCCGCCACTATGGTATCTGAGCTTTGGGCCAGTGTAATTATAGGACAGGGGAATTCCTAGTAATTTGTTGGTTTTTTTTAATGGCTGCTCAGGGGTATGAATGTTAAAACAACGCTTGGGGAGATAGATTAATGAGCCGCATGCAGGTGAGCCAGGCAACGGGGCATGATAAATGCAGGATCAAATGGAAACTACCACCTATGTGATGATGTAATTATATCGACATACACAAACATCTGTGCCTGCTTTGGCATCCCCTACTGTGAAATATAATAAAGCCAAGGTGCTAAATGTTGGCAGCTACAATAGATGGCAGTGTATTATGGTACCCTGCATTGGCAGTCTCTTCCTAGGGACAGATGACTTCCACCAGTTACGTGCCTTTTAATCAATAAATATATTGCAAAAAACACTTGTACAACATGAACTGGGATTTTACATGCATAAAAATCATAACATTAAAAGTACAGATTTATACAACAAGTAACTCTGTCCCTTTGCCTGTAGGCATGACAACTGAATCTTTCAGTCTGTGATCACGAGGAGGATATACAGTGATGCAAAATGCCACGTGTATATCTGAGGTTGTAGGCAAATGTGCAGTATAAACGTAAAGCAGAGAATTAACAGTCTTACTGGTGGAGCAGTGCAGGGGTGGGGAGCGTAGCATTGGTAACAGCTATGCATGTTTCAATCCCTGGTGACTATTACTCATTTTTTATACCTGAACCCCCCCACCCCAAAAAAGTTTGTAAAACAAGATTTTGTCCCTAAGGGACAAGTAAGCAAAAAATGAAATGAGGTTTTTAACCCTGTGCTATGAATCTTAATTTTTCCGTGATTTATATAGTTTGTTTATCGATGGACACTTTTACAACAGGATTTACGAAGAGGGCTCTGAGACCAGTGCCGCTGTGGTGGCTGTAGAAACACATACCATACACAAACTAGAAGAAGGGATTGGTAAGTTTCTCTTTGGTGTGGGCATAAACATGTCTCCTGCAGAATTACTTGCAGTTTGGTTTGCACCTTTAATACACTAGGGTTCTCTCACCACTGGAATCAGCAGTTGGGGATGTTGTTTTCCCCAGGATGTGGAGTGCATTGTCTTGGGGTGTTCCCACCTGGATCACCAGTGCTATAGTTGCCATTAGGACTCTTGATACTGAGGGTGAAATCCTGGCTCCAGTGAAGTCAATGGCAAAACTTGCATTAGTTTCAGTGGAGCCAGGAATTTACTTTGAAGGCCTTCTTGGTACACAGAAGCTAGCTGTACAATGTTTGTGTGAATAGTGAATCCCAACAGGAACTGTGTGAGCATCTATGCCAGTCCCTGTCAAACAGCTGGCTTCTTGCTTTGTATGGATTGATATAGGTTAAGGGTTTGGGTTAAATATAATGAGCTGAGCATGCTGGCTCTGCATTGCTGCCTGCCAGCCCAAGGAGAAAGAGCCTAGGGGGAAAGTTCTCTCAGAACACACAGTGGATCTTGACTCTAGCATTCTGCCCCTTCGATGTGTGTGGATCTCCCATTGATGTCAGTAGAAGATCAGCACCTGCACGGAACAGGTTTTTGGAGCAGAGACCCACTGCTTAGATACTAGAGCAGAACATTGTCCTATGTCTTAAATTTAAACTGAGATTTCCCATGTGACAGGATGTGGTTCTACTTACAGACCCTTGGTGACCTTTCTTTGTGCTTGCATTGGGTGCATTTTGCTAGCGTTGGTGATCACTTCAGACAGATTCTGCTAATATCTACGTTTTTCTTTGGGTGGTTGCCATTTAGAAGGAGGTTACCTGCTGCAGGAGAATGGACCCTTTACCTGCATTGGCTTTATGAGGCGGGGAAGGATAAGAGGCGTATTGCTGAATTAGGAAGTGTCCTACTCATGAAACTGGACTCTCACACCTCTCCCTTTGGGGTTTGAGCTCCCAATAATGAAAATCTCATGTTATCCATGCTTCTGCCTGCAGACCCCAGCACCATTGAAACCAACGATGAAATTGAGATTGCCTACCCCATCACCTGTGGGGAGAGCAAAGCCATCCTTCTCTGGAAGAAGTTTGTCTGTCCAGGAATTAACGTCAAGTGCGTCAAGGTAACTTGTTTGCCATAGAATAGCCCGATTTCCTTGGCCAGATCCCCTCTCTGAAGCTGGGACTGTGGCAGGTCGTTTTCTTTCTTCCAGTGTATTTTCTCTCTCTCCCTCTCTCTCTCTCTCTCTCAATTTCATCTGTCTCTCTACACTGGAGTTTGTTAAATTTGCGTTGGCAGCATGCAGGGCCCCAAACATGGGAGTTGGTTTTGTCTCTGTAAGAGGCAAGGCTACGAGCAGATTCTCAGGGAGAATCTCAGGGTGGAGGGTTCTCAGCCCCCTTGTCTTTCTGGGTTGCTGTTGATCCCTGTTTAAAGTCCTGCTTTTTCTTTCTTTTCTTCCATCACACTCCCTTGGAGCCATGTTGTGATGGTTTCTAGGGGTGCCCAGGACTGTGTGTGTGAGAGAGACTTGCTGGTGCTTAACTGGGCATCTGCTCCCAGGAGTCTGTTAGCCGCCCAAACAATCTCCTCAGGCCTCTGCCAGCCCTCACTTTGCCTTGCAGGTTAACAATAGGTGTATCTGAGCCGCTCTGAAACCAAGCCCTGTAGTATCCAGCTCTTGTCTGTGGATACTCACAGAAAATACCAGGTAAGCTGTCCCCAAAGGAAGAGGGCTCACACCAGTTTGATTCAGCTGCGGGTCAGCTCCAATATAACATCACAGCACTGAGATATACTTATAGAGAAAATAGTCAATGTGTTTTCAAAGGCTGAGATTTAAGAGACAGTGAGTAAGGATAATGGAAACAGAAATAATTACATATAAAACAAAATAATAAAACACAGTCTGGGTCTACGCTTGTTAATGTAGACCTTTCCTATATAATCAAGTAGATTAAACCCCAAAGGGTCAGTCTTTTGCAGAGTTAGCTAGCCTAAGACAAACCAGGATCCAAATATTCAAGAAGCCCTCTCTGCCAGGGGTTTTCCTTAGTGAATGGATAACAAAAAGTCTTTTTGCCTCTCCTTATATTTCCCAAAATTCATTGTTTTTGCCCCAGAATCAGGTTCCTTTCCTCGTGTGCTGGCTCCAAGTTGCCTTCACATCCTTATATTGACTCCATATGCAAAAACATGCTTCCATTGTCTTGTCTTATGACGCTTAATCTACATATGGACCTAGGCAGACAGGCGAATATACACCCTTTTGTCTGGCAAAACCTGTTTGTCAACACTGCCTGGGACAAAGGCTCTAAAACATATTTTAGGTACATATACACAACTTCTATATATGATCAGTACATATATCTCACAGTGCTGATGAGGATCAGTATGTCATAAGCTTTTATTAGAGACCTCACATGATCCTTCTGGGATAAATACTCTGAAATTGTGTGTGTTAGGTATAGTAAGGTGGTCAGGTCTGATAGGCGTTGCTGTTACAGAACAGTGGACCCTTTGCCACTTTGCATTGAAGGGTTCTTAGGGTCATTGGGGAATATTCCTGAAGTAGTGCAGGCCCCCTTCAAGCATTCCATTCCTGACATGCTGGCTGGGGAAAGGGAATCCTGCTGTTGTGTCCCCCAGCTGGCAATGTGATAAGCTGTTGAGGTTAATGCCAGTGTGCGCTTCCGTATGTTCAAACAAATCATGCAGGCCAGAAACACTGAGTGCAGAGCTCTGGGGTTCCTGCAGCTGATGTGCACTTTGTGGTTTCAGTGTTTTACAGCTTGGCTTTTAGGAGGGCATATCTCAATTATTGGTGGGAGGTAAAGTTGAGGGTATTTCCCAAGCAAAATGCTCATGCCACACGGATGGTGTAGTGTCATTTGACACACAGAGCTCATTCAGCCTAGTATAAATAAGATGTATACATCACTTTAAACTGCCATGTATTTAATTAAGGGAGTTAAAGGATTAGAAGTATGATTTAAGCGTGGCTAAAAGGGTAATTTTTTTAAAAGTTCCTTTTAAAGCACTCGTCACTTTATAACTAGGAGGATGACGGAATTAATGGAAGCAGATGAGAAGATGGGTTAAAAGCCAAACAAACGATTAAATCAGGTTTTATTTACACTGACCATT
Organism: Chelonia mydas; assembly: GCF_015237465.2. Classification (NCBI taxonomy): domain Eukaryota; kingdom Metazoa; phylum Chordata; order Testudines; family Cheloniidae; genus Chelonia; species Chelonia mydas. Next base: position 11,990,568 of record NC_051259.2, on the reverse strand, counting down.
TTAGTGTTTCAATTTGCATGTTGAATAGATACCTTAATTTTAAAGAGAGGCCAGTCCCCTGATTCCAAACTCTGAATCCAGATCCAAGTTGGTTTGGATCTTTATTACAGGTAGATCCAAATCTAAATGTTCTTGAACTTGGGGTGTAAACTTTTCCAAAGTTCCAGGTGTTTAGGTTTGCTGTTCTGATACAGGCCACTACAGAGAGAGACTTCTGCTACAAACTCAGATCTAAACCTATATCTGCATCTGAAGTTTGTTTATAGAGCTTTGGTTGTGGCTCATCTCTCAAATATATTATTAGTTATTAACCCAACACTGCGTCATTGAATTAAATGGTATTACTTTCAGTGACTTCAGTGGGAGTAAGGACAGGCCGTATTACAATACAGCATCTGCCAAACCAAATGCTTTGTTGCATGCAACCCAGAAAAGACAATGAGTTAGCCCCAGGTGTATGTCAGGGCACAATATGACCGACATCTGAGTTCTCTGATTTTGGTATGAAGGGTTATGTTGTTCAATCTAGCAGAGAAAGGTTTAACATGATCCAATGGCTGGAAGTTGAAGCTAGACAAATTCATAGTGGAAATAAGGTGTAAATGTTCAACAGGGAGGGTAATTAGCCATTGGAACAATTTACCAAAGGTTATGGTGGATTCTTCATCACTGTCAATTTTTTAAAATCAAGATTGGATGTTTTTCTAAAAGCTCTGCTCTAGGAATTATTTTGGGGAAGTTGTATGGCCTGCATTAGACAGGAATTCAGACTAGATGATCACATTCATCCATTCTGGCCATGGAATCTGTGAACCTGTGAGTAAACGGGAGCAACTACCACTGACTTCAGAGGTAATTGCACCTGTTTATGGTAGGAATTTTGTTCTTGGACTGTAAAACTACCTTTAAGGCAGCACTGAAAAGTGCTAGGGAAAGTGCTTTCGGCTTGATCTGCTTGGGCCACCTGCTGAAAAGTCATAGAACATCCCTGTAAATGTGCTGGATTGTGTTTTACATGTTTGTATCAAATCACATGCATCAGGGTGTAAAATGATCTCCTGGAAGGGGTTCAGGAAGGAACTGCTCTCAATAACCATCCACTGTTACCTTACTGGTTAAGTATGTTTTTGGGAGGTTGCGGTCTCCTTCAACTGAAGCTACTGCTAGAACATAAGAACGGCCATACTGGGTCAGACCAAAGGTCCATCCAGCCCAGTATCCTGTCTACTGACAGTGGCCAATGCCAGGTGCCCCAGAGGGAGTGAACTTAACAGGTAATGATCTAGTGATCTCTCTTCTGCCATCCATCTCCACCCTCTGACAAACAGAGGCTAGGGACACCATTCCTTACCCATCCTGGCTAATAGCCATTAATGGACTTAACCTCCATGAATTTATCCAGTTCTCTTTTAAACCCTGTTATAGTCCTAGCCTTCACAACCTCCTCAGGCAAGGAGTTCCACAGGTTGACTGTGTGCTGAGTGAAGAAGAACTTCCTTTTATTTGTTTTAAACCTGCTGCCCATTAATTTCATTTGGTGGCCACTAGTTCTTATATTATGGGAACAAATAAATAACTTTTCCTTATTCACTTTCTCCACACCACTCATGATTTTATAGATCTCTATCATATCCCCCCTTAGTCTCCTCTTTTCCAAGCTGAAAAGTCCTAGCCTCTTTAATTACTCATCATAAGGGACCCGTTCCAAACCCCTAATCATTTTAATTGCCCTTTTCCGAACCTTTTCTAATGCCAGTATATCTTTTTTGAGATGAGGGGACCACATCTGTATGCAGTATTCAAGATGTGGGCATACCATGGATTTATACAATGGCAATAAGATATTCTCCGTCTTATTCTCTATCCCTTTTTTAATGATTCCTAACATCCCGTTTGCTTTTTTGACTGCCGCTGCACACTGTGTGGATGTCTTCAGAGAACTATCCATGATGACTCCAAGATCTTTCTCCTGATTAGTTGTAGCTAAATTAGCCCCTGTCATATTGTGTGTATAATTGGGGTTATTTTTTCCAATGTGCATTACTTTCCATTTATCCACATTAAATTTAATTTGCCATTTTTTGCCCAATCACTTAGTTTTGTGAGATCTTCTTGAAGTTCTTCACAGTCTGCTCTGGACTTAAATATCTTGAGCAGTTTAATATCGTCTGCAAACTTTGCCACCTCACTGTTTACCCCTTTCTCCAGATCATATATGAATAAGTTGAATAGGATTGGTCCTAGGACTGACCCTTGGGGAACACCACTAGTTACCCCTCTCCATTCTGAAAATTTACCATTTATTCCTACCCTTTGTTCCCTGTCTTTTAACCAGTTCTCAATCCATGAAAGGGTCTTCCTCTTATCCGATGACAACTTAATTTATGTAAGAGCCTTTGGTGAGGGACCTTGTCAAAGCCTTTCTGGAAATCAAAGTACGCTATGTCCACTGGATCCCCCTTGTCCACATGTTTGTTGACCCCCTCAAAGAACTCTTAATAGATTAGTAAGACATGATCTCCCTTTACAGAAACCATGTTGACTTTTGAGCAACAATTCATGCTCTTCTATGTGTCTGACAATTTTATTCTTCACTATTGTTTCAACTAATTTGCCCGGTACTGATGTTAGACTTACCAGTCTGTAATTGCCAGGATCACCTCTAGAGCCCTTCTTAAATATTGGTGTTACATTAGCTATCTTCCAGTCATTGGGTACAGTAACTGATTTAAAGGACAGGTTACAAACCATAGTTAATAGTTCTGCAATTTCACATTTGAGTTCTTTCAGAGCTCTTGGGTGAATGCCATCTGGTCCCGGTGACTTGTTACTGTTAAGTTTCTCAATTAATTCCAAAACCTCCTCTACTGATACTTCAATCTGTGACGATTCCTCAGATTTGTCACCTACAAAAGACGGCTCAGGTTTGGAAATCTCCCTAATGTCCTCAGCCATGAAGACTGAAGCAAAGAATTCATTTAGTTTCTCTGTGATTACTTTATCGTCTTTAAGTGCTCCTCTTGTATCTCGATCGTCAAGGGCCCCACTGGTTATTTAGCAGGCTTCCTGCATCTGATGTGCTTAAGAAACATTTTGTTACTACTTTTTGAGTTTTTGGCAAGCTGTTCTTCAAACTCCTTTTTGGCTTTTCTTATTACATCTTTACATTTAATTTGGCAGTGTTTATGCTCCTTTCTATTTACCTCACTAGGATTTGACTTCCACTTTTAAAAGATGCTAGAGACAAGATATTGGGCTAGAAGAACAACAGCCGTGTTAGTCTGTATTCGCAAAAAGAAAAGGAGGACTTGTGGCACCTTAGAGACTAACCAATTTATTTGAGCATAAGCTTTCGTGAGCTACAGCTCACGTGTAGCTCAGCTGTAGCTCATGAAAGCTTATGCTCAAATAAATTGGTTAGTCTCTAAGGTGCCACAAGTACTCCTTTTCTTTTTGGGCTAGAAGAACTGACTAATGGTTTCTGATTGTGGAGTGTCCTAATGTAAAGTAATGTTCCCTCCTGGTTTTGTTGATCTGTCCTTCTGCCTGCCTGAATTCTTTGTTGTTGTTTTTTTTTTTTTTAGTTTAATGACCAGTTGATCAGCCCTAAGCACTTTGTTCACTTGGCTGGCAAGTCTACCCTGAAGGACTGGAAGAGAGCCATTCGCCTTGGAGGAATCATGTTGAGGTAGGACTGTCCACCATTGTAGCCAGCTTCAGTACTTCCTCAGTGCAGCAATAGAATCTTTTGCAGACATTTCATCTGCCTCTGTGTCTTCAATACATGCCAGTTAAATCTCTTACCGAGAAAAAGTGGATGGAACAGCAGATCACTTTTAATATGGATGGCCAGCAGCCTGCAGGACCTTTATGGTGAAATCCTAGCCCCACTGAAGTCAATTGGAGTTTTGTCATTACTTCACTGGCACCAGGATTTCACTTTACATCCCAGAGCTAATGTGGCGAACATATACAGTTAGGGTTGCATGGTATTTAATGGGGCATAAGGGTACTGTCACAGGGCCAGAACCATGTATACAAAGTTGGGGAATGGAGACATGAGGGCCACTGTTTTTCAGTTAAGATCTTCTGGGGGACTCGTGGAAGGGAGATGGGTTTCTTGTTCTTCTTCCTCCCCATGCGATCATAGCTGTCCCTCTGACCTGCTGGTTTCTTCAGGCTGAGATCCAAGCTGAGTTCATTGCATAGTTCTCTCCCCATTCTGTGCACAGGAAGATGATGGACTCTGGGCAAATCGACTTCTACCAGCATGACAAGGTTTGCACCAACACCTGTCGAAGCACCAAATTTGATCTCCTGATCAGCAGTGCCAGAGCACCGGTGCCGGGGCAACAAACAAGTGTGGTGCAGACTCCCACATCAGCTGATGGTAGGGGACAGAAAGACAGCTAGAAATGCCATGTGTTACCCTGTAGCACTTCCCTCCTCCCTCCTGCCTCTTGCTCACTGAGACTGTCCAGTTATCTCTGTTTGCTTTCTGTGTGCAATGTCCTAATGCAGTGCACCACCGCCTCTCTCCTGGTGCAGTCCCACATCTCAGATTACTTTTTACTTGCACCCAAGTTGCTTCAAAAGATTCCTGGGAGGGGTGAAGCTTCCTGTTGAGTCTGCTGGGAGTGGGGATCATTGGGATCTAGCAACGAACTGTACACTGTAAGGTTCAGGGTCGGGAGCAGCCGGCAGTGCACTGGTGGTGGATGTAGACAGCTGTGGGACCCAGCGGAAAACTGCTGGTAACCGACCTCTTGGCAATCTCTGTCCTAAAGTACTTGGGTGTGGAACACAAAACAGCACATGAAAAAACAGTTGAAAGAGACCCGCTTGCAGTGGTTTTCCTGATGCATGTCCTATTTGCAGGCCTATTAGAGGGTCATGTGAAAAGGAGTATACTGGATTTCTGGTGGCTCAGACATGTATTGGATGGGCCTTTTTACTCTGAAAAATAAACAAATGGAACATTTAAAACCCCAGCCAGCCGGGATCTGGCTCCCACTTCTACCTCTGGCAGCATATGTCCACCTGTAGTCTTACTGGTTTGTCCTGTTTTCCACATGCTGTAGTTGGTAACCCTACACCTTGACTTTTGGTATCATTTACCGACATGATGCATGGCTTCTGCATTGGTGCTGCCATTTCAGGCTGGTACTCAGAATAAAAATGAAAAACAAGAGTCCTTCCAAGTTTAATGTTATTTAAAAAGTCAATGAATCAATTACTCTGAGTGCAGACTTTGAATGACGAATAGCATTTTAACTATGAATGCTGAAATAAGGCTGATCAAATCTCATACTTCGGGGCATAAGCCAATCTTTTGCAGAGGTGAGGAAGGAGATTTCCTCCCCATTGTACATTATCATACAATTGGTTAGGTTACTTTCCTCTAAATCTGAAGTGACAGCCAGTGTATGAGGTATGATGCCAGTCGTGATAGACCAGTGCTCTGATCAGATATGGAGAGTCCTATGTTCCCAATGTGACAAGGCAGGGAAATGACTGACCAATTTGCTCCTTAAGTTCCCTCCTTTATTCTGATCCCTTCTGCTACTTTTACACCAGGATGGGTCTCTGGTTAACTCTTTGGACAGGGAGCGGCTTTCCATCCACAAACCCTAGTGCATTTCATAGATATGGTTCCACTGACAACAAACAACATCGGCTTTTAGCTAGTTTGGTTTATAGATACAAATAGCCTGACAGAGAGTGAAAAACACTGGGGGAGTGGAAAGTAAAGCTGCTGATTGGAGCATGAAATTCCTGGTGCTGCCGAGAGAGCTGAAGCTTCCTCTTCTGGATCCTTTTGCAGGGAGCATCACCCAAATTGCATTGTCCGAGGAGAGCATGGAGGAGGGGATTGAATGGAACTCTGCTCTGACGGCTGCTGTCACCATGGCCACTGAGGAGGGCATCAAGAAGGACACAGAGGAGATTTCGGGTAAGTTCATACTGTCTGTTGGCTCTTCACCACCTGTCCAAATTTTCGGAGTGAATTTAAGGCTGATGAAAGGTTCTAGATTTACAGCCTGGAGACTAACGTCCTCAGAACAGGTCTGACCTAGGCAGCAGTAGTGCAAGTTTCCCCTCTCCCCTGCAAACACACACGGTGCCCACTATTGTGAGTAAGGGGTGAGTTCAGTCTCTAAAGCCCATTCAGTCCTTGGCCTCTCTGCTGAGATAACCAAGCAGGTCAGTTAGTGCCTGTTATGATATGGTAACTCTTTATGAAATAGACACTGGCCTATCAGGAACTGGGCAGAGACCACCCACACATTTTCCAAAGGCCAGTGAACAACTTCAGAGTAAAAAGAAAAGGAGTACTTGTGGCACCTTAGAGACTAACCAATTTATTCGAGCATAAGCTTTCGTGAGCTAGCTTATCGTGATGCATCCGATGAAGTGAGCTGTAGCTCACGAAAGCTTATGCTCGAATAAATTGGTTAGTCTCTAAGGTGCCACAAGTACTCCTTTTCTTTTTGCGAATACAGACTAACACGGCTGCTACTCTGAAACTTCAGAGTAGTGCCACATTCAGTCCCTATTTGGCTATGGCTGGATTCAAACTACTGACCTAGAGGCAAAGCCCTCCATAGCATATTACCAGTTCTCTGAGCCATCCACTTTCTCCCTGCACTATTGTTACAGGTGCTTCACTGGCCCTCCTGATACCTGTCCAGAAGCTTAGGCAGAGTTCCCCAAGCCAGCAGGTGAAGACCATAGACACTGTATCTTGTGCAGACAGGCAGAGGTAGTGAAGTACTGCTCTAAAAGTCGTAAGCTGTATGAAAGTCCTCACTAGTGATGTTTACTTCCCAGATCCATTTTTTTTTGTTTGTTTGTTGTTTTTTGCATGTCATGTCCACCCTGATGGCCAGATTAGAAGCCGGCTTCCAAAGTTACTGCTGCATGACAGCGCGCTGCTCTTGGAACGGTTTTAATGTAGCCTTGCGGGAAAATGCCAAATGCTTGTACGTGTCGAATTCTTCTCCCTCCTGTCTCTTCCTGTGCCAGAGGACACGCTGATGTTCTGGAAAGGAATAGCCGACGTGGGGCTGATGGAAGAGGTCGTCTGCAACATCCAGAAAGAGATAGAAGAGGTGCTGAAAGGTGTCCAGCAGAGGCTCGGCCAATCTCCCTTCCAGATCACAGGTGGGTGGGAGGCCAGCCGCCTCTGTGTTGATATTAAAGGATTACTGAAAAAGTGGTTATGGTCAGAGACGGGAAGGGAAAATTGGCCCTTTCCTACTCACAAAATCCTCTCCTGGGGTCAAATTCTCTTTTTAGTTACACCCATGATTTTTTATTTATTGTTTTTAATTCATCTTTGGACAGATAGATGACAGTTTCAGAAAGTTGTATGTAATGGAAAAACTTATGCAACCTTCACTATTGCTGGAGAGCTAATGACACTGCCAGCATTATGGGCAGAAAAACTGTAGGGGGTGGTCTAACATATACAGATGATACTTTAATGTGAAGCGATTCAGAGCTGCTTGAGTGACAGGTCTTTCTTTTGATATGAACAGAGTTGTGCCATCATTGGATGTCCCCGGGGTTGGGAATGCCCTCCTCAGCCAGCACTCCTGGAATTGCACTCTGGAAAAATGAAGAACTTTTAATAGAAAGCACTATAGGATTTTAGGCATAATAAATAAATCTCACCTGCCTGGCTCCTTGACTGGAAGTTTAGGCTGTCTAAGGAATTTTAGGCACTCACCCATGTGGGGTTTTCTTGCAGATGCTGCAGTCCTGAATAATGTGGCCCACACTTTTGGCCTGATGGACACAGTCAAGAAAGTTCTGGACAACAGGAAAAGCCAAACAGAGCAGGGAGAAGAGCAGTTTCTTTATACTTTAGCAGGTATGGTCAATGCCTGGGAAATATTTGTTAATGAAACCTGGTGTCCCATCACAACTCTCTAGAGCTGATGTGACTCATGCACTTTCCTATGTGACTTTGAGTGCAAAGCAATATGTTGCTCCCTTTATTTAAAACCTAAATTTGCCTTTTTTTTCCATACACCAGCATGCAACTGGTGTGTTATCCTGTGTCACTGCAAATTATTGACATACTACATCATGAAACACGTGCACTTGAATCTCCATCCATTCTAGGGATCAAGTAGGAATCCCCCAAAGTCCCCTGTGTAGCAGTGAGCCGTTGGCCAGGGGTATTAGGGAGCGTGTAATATTAGGTATGCCCGCTGCTGAGGGAAGGATACTGGCCTTGCTGGACTTCTGGTCTGCTCCACAATGGCTGATGCTGCTTCTTATTTTCAGTTATATCCCCCAAAGATCCTTATCTGAGCTATGTTTGTGCTGGAGACCCCATCTTCAGGAGTGGCCTTGGGACTCCCAGTCCCTGCAACAGCTCGTGAATGCCATCCATCCTGAGATGGCACCCAGCCAAGCTCAGGAGATAGCTCTCTCTGCCACGCTTTCTCCTAGCTGGAACAGGCATGTGCAGCAATGGCATCCATCTTCTCGGCTGTGAAAACAAGGTTGTGAGCAGATAAGTAGAGGTAGAAAACCACTCCAGAATTAGGAGACAAGGGGAATCCCAAGGACCTTGGTCCTTAATTCTCCATTGCATTGCTCCTTGTGCAGCCATTTACACAAATGCAACGTGGGTGTAAAAAGCTACCTGATCAGAAAGGCAGTGTTCTGCCTCCACTCTGCACGGGTGTGAATGGTTGCTGAAGCTGCAGGGCCATAGTCAGTCTGGCCCCTGGTCTTGAACAAAGTTTTGTCTGAAGCGGATTGAGGAGAAACACATTATTGGACATCTGAGATGCCCCGCTGCAAAATAAATAATATGTGGGACCAGATGTTGCTGATTTTATGGAGCTCCTTTAAGTATCTCCCTCTGTTTTCAGTGACTCAAGCTTTATCTGAATATGCTGTATTGTCATTCTTCTTGCAGACCTGGAACGCCAGCTGGAGGAGCAGAAGAAGCTCGCCAGGGATCAGAAGATGAAGTCTCAGACGATCCAGAACGTGGTGCTGATGCCAGTCAGTGCTCCGAAACCCCCTAAGAGACCTCGTCTGCAGCGCCCGGCCTCAGCCACAGTCTTGAGTCCCTCCACCCCTGTCCAGCAGCCTCAGTTCACAGTCATCTCACCCATTGCCATCGCACCTATGGGACAGCAATTCTCAGTGGGCAACATTCCGGTGGCAACCATCAGCCAGGGATCCAGCCCAGTGACTCTCCACACCTTGCCATCCTCACAGCTCTTCCGATATGCCACCGTGGTGTCTTCCTCCAAGTCCAGTTCATCTGACACTGTGACCCTTCATCCGTCCTCCAGCTTGGCCCTGCTGAGCTCAGCCGCTATGCAGGACAGCAGTGGCCTGGCTAATGTGGCCGCAGTGGTGAACCCTGTGGAACTGGTGGCCATGGAGTCTGGCCTGACGTCTACCATCCAAGCTGTTGAGGGCACCTCAGAAGACGGACAGACCATCATAGAGATAGACCCAGCACCAGATCCTGAAGCAGAGGCTGAGGAATCGGAGGGCAAAGCTGTGATTCTGGAAACTGAGCTGAGGACAGAGGAGAAAATGGTGGCAGATGTTGAGGACCATCAGCATCAGGTGCACAATGTAGAGATCGTTGTCTTGGAGGATTAGCAAGGAAGGCAAATCTCATTGGTGGGATGGGTTGTTGGGTTTTTTTTTTGGTTAAACTTTTTCATTTTGACAGTCATCCTGTTCGTTGCCATGGATCTTTTTCATTTTTACAGTCCAAAATGGAAGAAGTTGGAGAAACACGGAGAGGCCCAAGAAAAGGCTCCATCTCATGGAGTGATGGACAAAATCAACCGTTTCTGCAGGGAGGAAGGAGAAGTGATTCTGCAGACCAGAAGGGGAGAGCCCCTTTCCTTCCTGAGAGTGCTCAGTGATACAGCCCATATTCTCGTTTTTGCCCAGGCCTGGTCATTGCTAGGACTGTTTTAGTTGAGAGAGACTCTCTGGCCAGTAACTGGAGCATTGATCTTACTGCTGGAAGGGGTTGATGGTTGCTTTGGGGGAAACAGGTACCTCATTTTTATTTTTTCCCAGGAAAGGGAATTCTGTCCAACTCCTCATTATCAACTATGCTGGTATTTTGCTTTTGGCAAGGAAGCAGCAACCCTGACTGTAGTGTTCATTGTCCCCTTTCCCACACCCTGTGGTTTTTTTGTTTCTTTTGTTTTTTTGCTTTGCTCTCCCTTTCCCTTTCCAGATCTGCTGGCTGCTAAAGTGCTTAAGCTGCTTTTGGGTTCTGTCACCCAAATCCTGCTTCTTTCCTTCCTGGCCTTCTCCCTCCCAGGCCTTGTAAGTTTCTTTGCCACAGGACACTGTTACAAGACACTGATCGCTTAAGCCTGGTGCAGAAAGGAGAAGAATCAACCCATTGGTAAAAACACAGCCCTCCCTTTAGCATAGCGCTGACCTCCTGGATGTATAAAGCGTGTGTTGTGCTGTTGCTTCCTGGGAGAGCTGGACTCCATGGGGCAGGAGCCCCATCTGTTTATGCCGCACGCTGGAAACTGTACTTGCTAGTTGCTACATGTTGGTGTGTGAGTTTTTTTTTCCCTTAATCTATTTGCAGGATTAGAACTGGCATATTATTTTAGCATTGTGACTGCCTCAGCATCCCCCTTCCCCCCACCACTTCGGGGGGGGCTCTTTTTGTTTCTTTGTGGAGCGAGGAAGGGAAGGAGGGAATCTATTTTTAATTCAGCTGTTGAATTGTGGGGAATTGGGAGGGCTGGGGGAAATCTGCTTGGTTGAAATATATTAAGCAAAACAGTAACAACAGAAATAGACCCGGAGGGGGAGGGAAAAGAGGAGGTGTGTGGTTATTTTATTTTATTTTTTAATTTTTTTTTTTTTGCATTAAAAGGAAAAATCTAAATGCATTTAGATTATTAATGGAAAGGACTACAGTGAATTTGTTGTTTGTATTTTAATAGCACCTCAATCCAGATTGGGGCCCTGTTTTGCAAGGCACTGCACCAGCACATAGGAAATAGTCCATGACGTGTAGCACTTACACTGTAAACAAAGGATGAGAGAAAGGAAATATTATTTATTAGAGACAGACATTAAAGGCCTGATTTTTCCACTCGACTGTAGCTTGTCACTGGGTAAAGGGGGTGTATCATGCTAGGTTGGTAGCATTTTACAACCACCCTGCACGGCTATAAATAACATAAGGTGCAAGGCAGGAGACTTGGGTCCTTTGACTTGCTCCTGTTTGCACAGGTGGTCTTAGGCAGAGCTGGTAATTGAACCCAGATCTCTTGAGTCCCAGACCACAGCTTGAACCACCAGATCATCTTGTCACAGTTTCAGGGTTAACCCCGCACCTCCCCCCCAGGTCTTCCTCGAGGGCACCTTCTTACAGGTTTCTGGCTTCCCAGCTATTACCTCTCTCAGACAAAGACCCAGTCTCTCTTCCTCCATATCTGGGGGTTTAGGCTTGCAGTCTGTCTGCACTTCACTGTGTTTTCCCCAGCAGGGCTGACCAGGGGCCAGCACCTGTGATTAAGCAGGGGCTTGGACTAGATGACCTCCTGAGGTCCCTTCCAACCCTGATATTCTATATTCTATGAATCTTTCCCCCGGGGCTACAACAGTGTATACCAGTTAATAGCCAGCCGTCACAAAGCAAAATACATTTATTCTGAGGGAGAAAGCATTGCGGAGAAAACACACAAAAAAACCCAAAAGTTCCTAACTGCATGCTAAAATCTCACCAGAGGTCACCGATCCATTTTATTGGGCCCTAGCAAGCCAAAGTCCTTCCAATCCTTCTGCAAGATGTGCTGCCCCCTCCCGGCCCGCAGACAAAAGCTCCTGTCCATTTTCTGAATCAAAAAGAAGGTCCTGTTGTGCCAGTTTAAACTCAACCTTTTTATACCAAAAGCTCTTCCTTTGTTGGCTGCTGGAAAACCCACTTTTAACCAGTCCATACCAACTACCCCAGAGCATGGTTGCTCTCTGCAATTTTTTACAGTTGCAGCTACTAGCCTTAATCAGCCTCCCACCCCCACTGTTTTTAGTTCCTGGAGGAACTATAGGACCCCCTCACTCCCATCCATACAATTCCTGGCCCACAGTGATACATCAAAGGCCCACAGGTAAGCATATAACAGACAACCCGAAGAGAGGGCTAGATGTTGCGGGTAACCTGGAAAATTACAATAGGATCCTAGGAGCAATAAGAGGGAAATCAGGGGTGGAATCTGCTCAATATCTTAGCTGTCTATGCAAAAATGCAAGAAGTATGGGGAATAAACAGGAAGAACTGGAAGTTTTAGTACATATGCTAAATTGTGACTTATCCCACCAAGTTCTATGGTGCCAATTAAGTCTCATGACTGGAAGATTGGTATAGAGCGATAGAGCTTGTTCAGGAAGCACAGGCAATGTAAAAGGAAGAATATATGCATTTGTTCTGAGGTGGGAAGCAGACCAATTTAAAGTCTCTAGGTAAAGATAAAAGAGATGAAAAATATAGGGATGATGACATGGTAGGGGTCTACTACAGACTATCAAATCAGGAAGACAGGGAAGTGGATGTGGAATTTCTAGAACAAATAACAGAAATATCCAAAACACAAGACCTGGTGGTAATGGGGGACTTTAACTACCTAGACATCCGTTGGAAAAAAATAATACCACAACACACACAATTTCCAATAAGTTATTGGAATGTATTCGGGACAACTTTTTGTTTCCGAAAATGGAGGAAGTCACCAGGGAGACAGCCATTTTAGACTCAATTCTGACCAAAAAGGAAGGAATTGGTAGTGAATCTGAAGGTGGAAGGTAATTTGGGTGAAAGTGATCATGAAATGACAGATTTCATGATTCTAAGGAAAGGAAGGAGTGAGAGCTACGGAATAAGGGCCATAAACTTAAAAAAAACCCCAGACGTTAACAAACTAAGAGAACTGGTATGTAAGGTCCCAGAGGAAGAAAATCTAAGGGAAAAAGGAGTTCAGGAGAGTTGGCAGTTTCTCAAGGAGACAATATTAAAGGCACAACTGCAAATTATTCTGATGTGAAGAAAATATAGGAAGAATAGTAAGAGGCCTGAAAATCAAAAAGGAATCCTAGAACAAGGGGAAACACGGATGAATTGCTAAGGAGGTGTACAAAAGAACAGTACAAGCATGTAGGGACAAAATCAGAAAGGCTAAGGCATAAAGTGAGTTAACTTGGAAGGGACATAAAAAGAGGTTCTTTAAATACATTACGAACAAGAGAAAGACAAGGTCCCATACTTAGTGAGGAAGGAGAGCTAATAACTTATGACATCGAGAAGGCTGGACATCAAGAAGGCTGAGGCGTTTAATGTCTATTTTGCTTCAGTCTTGTCTGAAAAGGTTAATGGTGACCAGATACTCAACACAATATTAACAACAAGAGGGAAGGAATGCAAGCCAACATAGGGAAAGAACAGGTTAAAAATATTTAGAAAAGTTAAATGTATTCAAGTAAGCAGGTCCTGATGAAATTAATTCTAGGGTGCTTCAGCTAGTTCCTGAAGTACATCTTGGAACCATTAGCAGTTATCTTTGAGAACTCATGGAGGACAGATGAGGTCCCAGAGGACTGGAGAAGGACAAACATAGAACCTATCATTAAAAAAGGGAAACTAAGAGGACCTGGGGAATTGTAGACCAATCAGCCTAAGTTCAATATGTGGACAGATACTGGAACAAACTATTAATCAATTTGTAAGAACCTAGGGGATAATAGAGTTATAAGGAATAGCCAGCATGGATTTGTCAAGAATAAATCATTCCAAACCAACCTAATTTCCCTCTTTGACAGGGTTACTGGCCTTTTGGATAGAGGAGAAACAGTAGATGTGACATATCATGATTTCCCATTCTCATCAGCAAACTAGGAAAATGTGGTCTAGAAGAAATTACTATAGCATGGGTGCAAAAGTGGTTGAAAGATGATAAAGTTATCAACAGTTTTCTGTCAAAATGGGAGGGCGTATCTAGTGTGGGACCTGCAGGGGTCAGTCCTGGGTCTAGTGCTGTTCAATATTTCATTAATGATTTGGGTAATGGAATGGAGAGCATGCTTATAAAATTTGCAGATGACTCCAAGCTGGGAGGGGCTGAAAGCATTTTGGAGGCCATGATTAGAATTCAAAGTGACCTTGGCAAATTGAAGAGTTGGTCTGAATTCAACAACATGAAATTCAATAAAGACAAGTGCGAAGTACTACACTTAAAAAGGAAAAATCAAATGCACCACTACAAAATGGGGACTAACTGGCTAGGTGATCGTACTGCTGAAAAAGACACGGGGTTATAATGGATCACAAATTGAATGTGAGTCAACAACATGATGCAGCTGCAAGAAAAGGCTAATATTCTGGGGTGTATTAACAGGAGTGTTGTATGTAAGGCCTGGGAGATAACAGTCTAGCTTTACTCACCACTGGTGAGGCTTCAGCTGGAGAACTGTGTTCTGTTCTGAGCATCACACTTTAGGAAGGTTGTGGGCAAATTGGACAGAGTCCAGAGGAGAGCAACAGAAAGTGATAAAAGGTTTAGAAATCCTGCCCTATGAGGAAATGTTTTAAAAAAACAACATGTTTAGTCTGGAGAAAAGAAGAATGAGGGGGGACCTGATAGTCTTCAGCTATGTTAAGGGCTGCTATAAAGAGGACGGTGATCAGTTGTTCACTGTGTTTACTGAAGGCAGGACAAGAAGCAATGGGCTTAATCTGTAGCAAGGGAGGTTTAGGATAGATATTAGAAAAACTTTCTAACTGTAATGGTAGTTAAGCTCTGGAACAGGCTTCCAGGGGCGTTTGTGGAATCTCCTTCACTGAAGGTTTTTAAGAACATATTGGACAAACACCTGTCAGGGATGGTCTAGAGAGAAGGTGGGTGAGGTAATAGCTTCGATTGGACCAACTTTTGTTGGTGAGAAAAACAAAATTTTGATCTTACACAGAGCTCTCCTTCAGGGATGGCTTTGCTTTATTTGGTCCTGCCTCAGTGCAGAGGCTGGATTGACTTCTGGAGGTCCCTTCCACACCTACATTTCTATGATTCTATAAACCATTCCTAAATTTAATACAATATAGGCCCCAAATATACTGTTGCACTATCTTGTCACATTTCCTTTCTCTTACATGCTGCTTTTTTCCTCTTCTATAGACCCTTTCATATCCAGGAGTCTTACCTGGATTTCCCCTTCTCCTCTGGGAATGTGCAGGCAGGCCACCATCGGCCTTGAGAGGTGGACTTAGGTCCTTTTCCCAGAATTCTCTGCCTCCATGGGAGAACAGCTGAATGCAGATCGCTGCTCACACCAGGGACCTTTCTGACTTTCAGATCGTTCAAAAAAGACTTTTTTTAAAAACACATTTACACATTGGATCTTAAACTTGCAGACACTTCGCTTCCCCCCACCCAGGGCTTGGGGATGGAAAAATGGTAACTAAGGTGACATCCAGGCTTTTGGAAGGTGGTCAATGAGGAGAGGCCAGGCTGGGCCATGCTGTGCTCCACTCCTGAAGCCCTACCCGGGAAGACCAGCATCTGCTCTGCTAGGTTAAGGAGCAGGGCCCAGGCAAGCTTTGCTCCCTTCTCAACAAAGTTTGAAGCCTCCTCAAGATCCATTGAAATGGGGGCCACTATGTCAGTTCTTGGGATAGTGCGGTACTGGATCAGCATGACAGGCAGACTGCAGGTTTGTTATAAAAGTCTGAGTCTGACCTGCCCTATGCACTTGGGATACTCACTTAAGAGCTATTCTGAATCTAGGGTCTCTGGATTTGTTTCTCTACAGGGAATTAACTGCTCTTCCTCAACTCTGCATCACACAAGGGAAAACCACAGAACAATGCTCCCCTGAGACCTTTCTGGCTACTCTCAATTTCTCTTCTGTAAACCAGGCCTATCAGTTTACCAGCCTAAAGCCTCGTCTTTACCGGTTCTACCTGCAGTGGAGTATAGGGCCAGCTGCACTACCACTGCACTCGATGACAAAAGCTTCCATTGACTTTGGTGGGAGCTAGAACAAGTGAGTGGTAAGCAGAGTGAGTTGAGGCATGAGAGAGGGATTTGGAGCCACCCAGCACCATTGTGGGCTAGAATGCCCCCCATTCGAATGGGAAGTAGGAAGGGCAGTAGGGCAGCTGGACCCAGATCTGATCATTCATATAGAAAAGTGGGTCGGACTAGAGACTGGCAGGCAGTGGGGTGGAGGGGCAGCCAGTGATCACTAGCAAAAGCCTGAAGTAGCAGGGCTGGTACAGGTACTGCCACGAAACACCGAAACTGGACAAACTCAGCCTGACCACGAGGTGGGTTTAACACTGCAGCCTGGGTCAGGGTCCTGCTGTGGTGGAGATCCAGCCTGTTCATGTCCCTGTGTTCACCTTTAATACTGAAAAGTCTGCATGCTGGTGAAGTTAGCGCATGGCCTCATGTTTGATTATTGCAACTGTGCAGTGCCCCCTCCACCTTTCCCTTTCCGTGATTGTTTAACATAGGGAACTCTGGAAGGTTGGAGTGATGGTTCCGAATGGAATGCTACTGTAGTGGAATAGCTGGCAAATCTTCAGCTCCTTCCAGCACCATCACAGGTTATAGTGCAGACTGCTGCAGATGGGGAAGAGTAGGTGGCAACTGGCGATGCCAAGTCCTTGGGCTAGTAAAGTTGGATGGCTTCCCCAACAGGTTTGGCAGCTGCTGCTGGAGTGCATCTCTGCCTGTTTTTCATTCTCTGTAGAGGCACTTCACCCACCACAAGGCCTGTGCTCTCTTGTGGGAAGTAAATGCAAGCAACCACGCTAAGTGCATGTAGCACAGTGCTGCTGGAATTGGCATCCCAGCTACCGGGGGGCACCAATACATGCTCCTCTAGGATCTTGGTTGAGTTTTGGTTTGCAGGTAAGCGGCAGGAGAAACTCCTCAGATCACCAGCAGGCTACAGCCCATCCCTGGGTGGAGAAACCTTCAAAGCATAGATCAAGAACCCCAAACTCCAAGGCATAGACGTTTTTGAAGGTTAATGGGAACTTGACAGATCAATGAGAGATGAGCACAGACTACAAAGCCTGAGATTCATTGAGAGAATTATAAGATATTTAGTAGTGAAGTTTGGTAACACCTGCTACTAGTTGAATAAATGGAAAACTTCCAACTCCACACAGATGCTTCCTGGCTCTATCCCCTGCAATCCATACTCCCTGCACCTCCAAACTGCTAGGGCTCTTCCAGGGGGTGAGGAATCTGGCTGACTCATCATGTTTAGGGTTTGAGGTGGGAGGAATACAATCTGGACCTTTAGGAAGCCCTTATTTACCATCTTCCTCCAACCCACTCCTCCCCACACACCATATGCTGGCCTCATGTCAGCGCAATTATGTTCTGCAGAAGAGGCTCAACTGAAGATCCCTTCAGCTTTATTACAACCTGATTGCAAGAGGTGCCAGATACCTACAACTCCCATCAAAATCAACATTGCAATGCTGTGACATTGCAAACAGCCATGTTTTCTCCCTTGGGAAATGCTGTAGTCTCCACAGTGGAGGCTCATTTGTAATACTCAATTTTATTAACAATACCTATACATTAAACATTAAGGGCCAGATCTTGCAAACACATAAGCCTCCATCCAGCAGACCCCGGAGTGGACCTCTGCAGGTGTGCAGAGCCCCATTGCCTTCAGGGTTGCAGGATTATTCCCATCTGCATGGGTTGGACGGCAGGATTGGGGCTTACATTATTTCATTTAAAAGTGACAATAGTTTTGCATTAAACAGTATTGTTTTTATTAAAATTGTAATTCCACTAAAATGTCATGATTTTACTTTTATTGGACCAGCATCTCTGATACTCTGAGTACATTTCCCAGACCTGAAGAAGAGCTCTGTAGGGCTCAAAAGCTCATCTCTCTCACCAACAGAAGTTGATCCAATAAAGGATATTACCACACCCACCTTGTCTCTCTACTATCCTGGGACTGACATGGCTACACGAAAGCTGCATACAATTATTTTCCTTAAAAGTTTAAATTAATTTTCATTTAAAGATACTCTGTCCCTTTAACAGATCCCAGCCACAGACTACTCCTAAGTGAATTCCCCCTTTCACCTGCACTACCTAAATATTCCGGCAGGTGGCGCTGTCAACGCCCCTCGGTCCTCCAGCGGCCCGCCATGCACCGCGCTTCCTCTCTCGCCATTGTGCCTCGGAGTGGAGCGCGCGCTGCCCCTCGTGACGCCCGGACGGTGTCAGCTCGAGGCAGGCGGCCCCGGCCATAGACGCTGGCGGAAGGGGCGAGGAGCTGGCTAGAGCGTCGCTCGAGCAGGCAGCCGCAGCAGCCGCGGGCGGGCGAGTCAGAGTCCGCCAGGAAGCCGAGCCGCGCGGTGCCTGCGCCCCGCTCCCCGGACAAAGCCGCCGCCGAGACCCGCCCGCCGCCGCCCCCGCCCGCCCGCGAGAGCCCGGACCCCGCCCCCGCCGCGAGGAGCCCGATCGGAGCCATGTCGGCCAGCAGCCTCCTGGAGCAGGTACCGGCCGCCGCGCGCCGGCCTCCCCGGCCGCGCTCGCGGGAGGGAGCTGGGAAAGGCCCCGGTTTCGGGCCTAGCTCCGGCGGGGCGGCGTTGGCTTCCCCCAGCCCTGCGGCGGTTCAGGGCCGCGCCGGCTCCTGGGCGAGGGCGGGGAGGCTGCGGCCAGGCCGCGCTGGGGTCGGGTCCGGCTGGGCCTCCCCTGCCCGCCAGGCTCCAGGCCTGGCTTCGCCGCCCGGACACGGGGCGCCGCCGCTCGGGCCCGGCCAACCCCCGCGTCCCGCCCGGTTCCGTCCCGCCCGGTCCCCCCCCACCTTGGAGCTTCCTCAGCTCCCGCCCGCCGGGGTCTGCGGCGCCCGGTGCTTCTTCCCCGGGCTCACCGCTCTTCTCTCCTCTCTCTTCCATGTCTCGTCGCGCCGCCGCCTGCCGCCGCTCCAGAGACCTAAGGGCCAAGGCAACAAAGGTGAGAGGCAGCCGGGCCCCTGGGGACGTGAGTGGGCGTGGATTTTATTTCTGTAGGAGCTGGGGAATAGCGGATCCCTGGGTGGGGGGGAGAGTAAAGCGGGGGGACTGGAGGCAGCGTGTGGGACTGTCCGGGGCTCCCATGGCGGCCTAGCTGCAGGAGGACAGGATTTTGCTGGGCGGAGGTGTGAGGAATATAGGGGATTCCCTGGAGCACGGAAAATGGGGATTTTAAAGGGAAATAGGCGTGGGAAGTGAAGTTCTTTTGGGAGCTCAGCATTAGGATACAAGGATTTCTCTAGGAATCTTCCCTCCTCTGTGTTGCCTCCTGGTGAGTTTATGTATTGGAGCTGTCTGCAGGCCATGTCTGGGAAGCTATACAGCCGAAAGAAAAGGAGTACTTGTGGCACCTTAGAGACTAACCAATTTATTTGGGCATAAGCTTTCGTGAGCTACAGCTCACTTCATTGGTATGCATCCGATGAAGTGAGCTGTAGCTCACGAAAGCTTATGCTCAAATAAATTGGTTAGTCTCTAAGGTGCCACAAGTCCTCCTTTTCTTTTTGCAAATACAGACTAACACGGCTGTTACTCTGAAACCTGTCGTCATACAGCCAAAGTAATTGTCAGTGAATCAGGAAAATTAGATTAGCTTCCATTGTGGGTCAGAGGAAATTTCCTTTGGAGGACCATGCTGGTGTGTGTGAGACCTTGCCCTTAATAATGTGGCTCAGCTGGCAACATTTGGAACCAGAGAGACATTTTTGTATTCTAACATAAGTTGTTTTGTCACTAAATACTTGTTTGAATTGTGGAGTTCTTTGTAAGGGTATGAATTTTGTTCTTAGTGCAAAATGGATCTGTGCATCAGAAGGATGGGTTAAATGATGATGACTTTGAACCCTACTTGAGTCCTCAGGCCAGGCCGGTGAGTACTACAAAGCTTCTCTCTTTAGTTAAGGGGTAGGGTGTGCCAAGCAATTACATAATTTTCTGCCAGTGACTGATTAAAATGAATTTTTCTTTGGCTTTTCTTTGTTGTTTTTAAGTCCTCTCCTCTACCCCATATTGTTTTTTGACATTTGCTAGCTTTTTATGGCTATTAAAATAATACTCTATTTTGTCAGTAAATAGGTAGTACTGTGATTAGAAAACACTGGTAATTAGTTCTCATTAATTGATTAAATATTTGTATTTAGGTGTAGGGCTGCTACAATGAATATTGTTTGTTTGTTTTTTAACAGCAATAATTAAAAAAAATACCTTGGGGTTGGGGAACAAACATAAGGGTAAGAAGCTCCTTAACACTTTTGCGACTTATTTGGGTTGCACTGATGTAGCTGTGGGCAGAATTTGACCCCAAAAATATTTATCCTGAACATAAAATATTGTGTTTCTGATGAAGCTAGAAGTAGTAACAGGAATTCATAAATCTTGTGATCATTTCTGATCTTTCAGTTTTACTCTTAAGACATGTCACTTCCTTACTCATTTCTGGTTGATTATACAATATGAGTGAGTGTATTATATGGCAATGTGAAATATCTCGGTAAACTGTGGTAATGTTCTAGAGGCTTGTTTCAGAGAGGATATTATCAGTGTTATCTCTTTACCAAGCAAACTGGAAAATCCATGAAGTTTTGCTCTATTTTTTACAAAAACCGGAATAGGTGGTTTGATAAATGAAAAGGCACTAGCAAACGAAATCTTGGCTTTAATTAGAAACTGAGCTGTAAAGGCTGCGGTCAAATCTGAAATTGTCACTACCAGAGACTTCACCACTCTTTTTGTATTTTTGATACTAGCTTCTTCTTAAAGACAATTTATACTGTTAATCCTGTTAAATGAGTATTGTGTGACATACGTAAAAGATGAAGGAATATGGCAGACTTAAGGCAGTATAAGTTCAGTTATGGTAGGTATACATATTGTTAAGACGTATCGGTGACCTTTTCAGTTGATCCCAGTTCATCTTTTCTCTCATAGTTCAGGTAAAAATAGCCAATAAGTTGTTTCATTTCTCAATTCATTTAGTTTTGTCAGCCGTGTTTTTATAGTTGGAGTTTTTTCATACTGTGATACCCATTTCATTGGCGCCTGTTGTGAGAATTCTAAATAGGCTTCTTATTTTTGTTTAATTTGCAACAAGTATGACACTTTCTAACAGCTCCTTGTTTTTTTTATTATTTAATCAGTCCCTGTCCTCCCTTGCCTCTAATGAACTTAATTGCTATTGTTAGCAGCCTACCTGGTTGGTAAGGTCACTTAGGAGTCTAGTTCTCTGGAAAAGTGCAAACCTAGTTCAGAATCTGTGTAGACCATGTCTAGGTTCTTTCGCAGAGTCCTAGATAAAGATAGCTGTGTCCGTGCCTACTTCATTTGGCACCTTTTGTTGTCATAGAAATTGATACCACCAATTCTGAGAGGTTTTTGAACATTTAAAGAGACTTTCACTTTACAAATTGCACTTCAATGTGAAATTATTACCTACTAACTAAACAGCTAAGTTTACTATATCTGACAATTTAGAAGAAAAATGGTATTTTTTTAAAGTTTATTAGGAACATTTAATAAGCACTTTGTGAATAGTCACTCACTTCCCTCTTTGTGAAGGTATTTCACAAGAAATAGGGAAAACTGTTTTTTAAAATACGAAAATGTTTGGTTGTAGAACTACAGAAATTGGTAGGGGAATTCACTGGCTGGCATAATACTGGAAAGTCTGAAACGGACTGAATTTCAAACTGATGGTGGTCCTTGAAATATTCAGCAAGAAAAATAAAAGATGAGACAAAATTGGTTAGCTCCAAATAAAATTGTCCCCCTAGAATGATTTCCTTTCATTTCTCACTATGTTGTATAGTTTGTCACCTGCTCTCGTATTTTCAGTTCATATAAGATGAGTGAAATCGACACACAGAGTTGACTGTGGCGCCCGTGAACAAATGGAACAGGCTGGTAGGAAAACAGTGTCAAGGTTCATTATCGGAAAATGGAGCAGAATTATATAAAACACTCAGAAATTAAATTGTTTGCTAACATAGTCAACTGCTTATGAGTAGGACTCCTAGAGGCTATGGTAATACAAATAATGAGGGGTGGCTGCATTTTGAAACTACATTCCAGCTAATATGTATAAAACATTAAGTAACTAGATGACAAGGTGCATACTTTTTAATTCAGGAGCAAGTGGGAGCTGCCATTTTAGGAGCCACTATTAACTAATTTGGCAACGTACTGAATCTCCTTAAATTTGACTAAGTTGCTTTGTATTCCGAAGCTCAAATGTACAGTTAGTGAGACTTAAACATTAAAAAAGGCTTTAGAACTCTAATCCCTGGGGAGAGGGATGCAGAGGAAGAGTGAGTCTGAGGGGGGGAATTTTCAAAAAGCATTAGTCATCCAGGGGAATTGTATGCTGGTTGAGTTCTGTTTGCATATTAATCAGTAACATTCTATCGCTCAAGTTTGTGAGATATAGAAGCACTGGACTTCATGTTCAGTAACGTATGCACATTGCTAGGATTTCGTCACTGAGCAGACAGACCTCTCTTCTTTGAATTTGCTGTTTTAACCCTTATTTTAATTTGTATGCTCATAGGTTTATTGTACAAATATAACTCTTCTGTATGACAGATTTAGACCGTATATCAGTCTATTCTGTAATCAGCCCTCCCCTGAAAATTATTTGAGACAAAACATAAGCGAATGGGTGAAAAGAGAATATGTTGACTTGATTAGGGACCACATTTGATCTGACAGTGTCACTTTTTTTGTGCACTGTATGGTAGAAATCAGTCAAGCCAAAGATCTCATCACCAGGATAGAATGGTTCCAAGCTTTAAATGTAGTCTTCGTTATATATTTGTAAGGCCAACTTCCTTCTGAGTATTTTAAATTACCTGTGAAACTGGGGAGAGAGGCCTCTATCCTTTAAAGGGACATTGTATGATTTTTAGCGAACATCTTAAAAAATCCTTATTTTACACATTACACTGTAGGCCCCAGTCCTGCAACATCTCATTCACATAAATAGTCCTGTCAACTTAAGTAAAGACTGTTCACTGAGTTAGGTTTAAATGATTAGAACTGTTCATCCGAACACACTAACTGATAGACTCAAGGAACTCAATCTATTTAGCTTACCAAAGAAGAAAGTTTAGAGGTGAGTTAGTTAGTCTGTAATTATGTACGTAGGGAACAAATATTTAATAAGTGGCTCTTCAGTTTAGCTGAGACGGGTGTAACGATCCAATGGCTTCAAGTTGAAGCTAGACAAATTCAGACTTGAAATAAGCCATACATTTTTAACAGTGAGGGTAATTAACCATTGAAGCAACTTTCCAAGAGTCCTGGTGGATTCTCCATTACTGACCATTTTGAAATCACGATTGGGTCTTTTTTTAAAAAATCTGCTCTAGGATTTATTTTTGGGAAGTTCTGTGGCCTGTGTTATCCAGAAGGCCAGACTAGATGATGATGATGGTTCCTTCTGGTCTTGGAATCTATGAATTCCCTTTTATTGTACTGCTACTTTCTTTTTTTTCTTCTCAGCTGGGAAAATGAAAATAGACTAGTCAGATTACTGTTTTCAAGCAGTAGCACGGTGATATGATTGTTTGGTTGACAAGAACTTCAGAAGAATTTTTTTAAACAAAACCTGTCGCCATTGGAATCTTTACAAATAATTTTCTACTAATTTTAGATAAATTTCAGGCCAAATATAACCTGTGGTTTTAATTTTGAGTCTAGGCAGGTTACTTTCACTTAATTCAAAAAGAGACATGGAGACAGAACCGCTCTTCCTTTAGTGTGCCAGAGCTATCTTGAGCCTACATAGGTTTTGATGCATTTATGGCATGAAGTCCTTCAGGAACTGCACTTGGCGCCCACAGGCATGATTCAGTGAAAAATGGAGCGGAGCCTAATGTAAGACAAGTTTTTAAACAGGAACGGAACCTGGCTTTCATCTAATCTGCATTGGATTGTCATGTAAATTGTCATGTAGCACTAAGACCTGTGTGCTTACAGGTTCAAATTACTGGATGATAAAACCCATTAGTGTTACTGCAAGAACTCCCTGGTGGTATGGTTTAAACATGAAATGACAGATCTTCATGCAAGCAAGTCTTAGTGATGTCGATTCCTAATTGTAAAATTAGACATCCATGGTAGAATATAGGGGCTGTTTGGATGTAAACATCTAGAGTAGAAAACTCAGCAAGTTTTTCTTCCGAACCTGAAGTCGGTCTCTGTAGCTGTGCTGGAAAGGCCCCTCTGGAAAAGCTGTAGGTTATCTCATGTTGTTTTAGTATGTCACTAATGTGGCTGTAGCTCCAGAATAGTTTGAGTTTTGAGGATGATACAGTAATTTCCATGTTTGTTCTAAAGTTCTTGAGAGATTTTTGGGCACTTAATATTAACCTTTGGAGACATTTTTATGGATAATCAATTTGAGATAATTTCAATAGAAATAAATCTGGCCTTTAATAAAACTATTTAAGGAGTTCTTCATATTTTTAATAGTGCTTTTTATTGGTCCCTTTTTTCCTGTATCCCTTTCTTCTCCCCCCCCCTCCCCCCCCCCTCCCCCCCACAAAGAAAACAAACCCCACCAACCATGCAGATTATAAAATGCCCACCCTCCAAAAAGAAAAACCTTAAAACCCACTGCGTCAGGCAGGTATTAAATGAAGGTATTCTTTGTACTCTAGATAAAATGTTGAACAGCTCCAAAGCATTTTGCTCATGTTGTAAAAGCCGTGCCCAGTTCCACATGGTGCATCTGTAAATTTAATACTTCTACATTTTGGGATGAATAGTGTCTTAAATCTTTATATTTAATCTTTCTGGCAATGAAACTGTTTTAATACACCTTTGACAGAGGATACATTTGAAAGCCATGAATCCTATTTACTGAAAGCTTTGAATATGTTTGAACAGCTGAGGTAGAAGGGTGGGGCATGAGAAGAGAATAAAAGGGTTTTTATTCCAGGCCCCTTGATGGTTCTGCTTATTCTAACTATTCAGTGCTTATTTTTGTTTTGCAGAATAATGCATACACTGCAATGTCTGACTCCTACTTGCCAAGCTACTACAGTCCATCCATTGGATTCTCCTAC
The DNA here is from genome assembly GCF_015237465.2 of Chelonia mydas. Lineage (NCBI taxonomy): Eukaryota > Metazoa > Chordata > Testudines > Cheloniidae > Chelonia > Chelonia mydas. The sequence goes on along the minus strand of NC_051259.2, from coordinate 11,965,431 downwards.
TCGTTAGGCGAAGCTGCCTGGTCTACAGGAGGTGACCCGCCCATGCCCTACTTAACATCCTATGGACAGCTAAGCAATGGGGAGCCTCACTTTCTCCCAGATGCAATGTTTGGGCAGCCAGGGGCCCTTGGCAGCACTCCATTTCTTGGGCAGCATGGCTTTAACTTCTTTCCAAGTGGAATTGACTTTTCAGCTTGGGGGAATAACAGTTCTCAGGGACAGTCCACTCAAAGCTCTGGATATAGTAGCAATTATGCTTATGCACCAAGCTCACTGGGTGGAGCCATGATTGATGGACAGTCTGCTTTTGCCAATGAGACTCTGAATAAGGCTCCTGGCATGAATACCATAGACCAAGGCATGGCAGCACTGAAGCTGGGCAGCACAGATGTTGCAAGCAATGTCCCAAAAGTTGTTGGCTCTGCTGTTGGTAGCGGGTCCATTACCAGTAATATCGTGGCATCTAACAGTTTGCCTCCTGCTACCATTGCTCCTCCGAAACCGACATCATGGGCTGATATTGCTAGCAAACCTGCAAAACAGCAGCCCAAGCTGAAGACCAAGAATGGCATTGCAGGGTCAAGTCTTCCACCGCCTCCAATAAAACATAACATGGATATTGGAACTTGGGATAACAAAGGGCCGGTAGCAAAAGCGCCTTCCCAGGCTTTAGTTCAGAATATTGGTCAGCAGCCAACCCAGGTGTCCCCTCAGCCAGTGGGCCAACAGATCAATAACAGCCCACCAGTGGCACAGGCTTCCCCAGGGCAACAGCCGCAGCCACTGCCCCCACCACCACCACAGCCAGCCCAGCTACCGGTGCAGCAACAGGCAGCTCAGCCAACCCGCTGGGTTGCACCTCGTAACCGTGGCAATGGGTTTGGTCAAAACGGAGTGGATGGTAATGGAGTGGGACAGTCTCAAGCCAGTTCTGGTTCTGTTCCTTTGGAACCGCACCCAGTGTTGGAGAAGTTGAGGTCCATCAACAACTACAACCCCAAGGATTTTGACTGGAACCCAAAACATGGCCGGGTTTTCATCATTAAGAGTTACTCTGAGGACGATATCCACCGTTCCATTAAATATAACATCTGGTGCAGTACAGAGCACGGCAACAAGAGACTGGATGCTGCTTATCGCTCCATGAACGGGAAAGGCCCCGTTTACTTACTGTTCAGTGTCAACGGCAGTGGTCACTTCTGCGGAGTGGCAGAAATGAAATCTGCTGTGGACTACAACACATGTGCAGGTGTGTGGTCCCAGGACAAATGGAAGGGACGTTTTGATGTCAGGTGGATTTTTGTGAAGGACGTTCCCAACAGCCAGCTGCGGCACATCCGCCTAGAGAATAACGAGAATAAACCAGTGACCAACTCCAGGGACACTCAGGAAGTGCCTCTGGAAAAGGCTAAGCAGGTGTTGAAAATCATTGCCACCTACAAGCACACCACCTCCATTTTTGATGACTTCTCACACTATGAGAAACGCCAGGAGGAGGAGGAAAATGTTAAAAAGGTAACCTGCCTACCTGTCTTCAGGAATTTTGTGGGATGGGGAAGCATAGAGAAGCTAGGTGGTACAATGGACTGATGAAGTAACCTGGAGACTTGCGCTCATAAGTGAGTTTGGGGTCTCACTTTAGTTCCTAGCTAATCACTTCCCCACATCATGAACCCACTATCTAGTATGGCAGCTCCTGCTCTGGATGGGACCAAGAGTAGGAGGGAGTTGTACAGAACAGCGCTGATGTTCTGGTGGAGCTGTGTGGGGAAACATGTGTGGCACCTGCCTGCGCTAACCTAGATGCTAGTCAGTGCTTCAAGTCAAACTTTTTTCTGAGTATCAAATTCACCTGATTAAAAAAATAAAATTGATCAGTGTTGTCAAGACTCCTCTTTGACAAGTATATGCTCTACAATAAGAGTGGCAATCGGGTAATATATGATGATGTAACACATCAATGAGGAATCTTAGTTGTCAAAACATTCTTACCAGTGGAGTTAAAAGTACCATCCATACTGGAATTAGATGGAAATTTAGTGGCCTTGATTTTTAGTTTGATACAAATCAGGGTGTTGAATTTTGCCTGTGGATGACTCCCTCCCCTTAGGGATATAACTCTTATTTGATCCAAAACACTAATTAGAAATTAGCAGCAGCTCCTAGTTTGTTGCCAAGTTTTGTAAGGCTCTCTTTAGTTCCAGCAACAGGAATCCTCCACCTGGTATTTGAAGAGATAAAAACATAAGCTGCAAACAATTCAGTGTGACAATCATGGAACAAAAAATTAAACAGTGCACATCTTTTCAAGTACAACATTTTAATGTTTAGTATCAGGGGATAGCCATGTTAGCCTGTATCCACAAAAACAACAAGGAGTTCGGTGGCACCTTAAAGACTAACAGATTTATTTGAGCATAAGCTTTCGTGGGTAAAAACCTGACTTCTTCAGATGCATCTGAAGAAGTGGGGTTTTTACCCACGAAAGCTTATGCTCAAATAAATCCGTTAGTCTTTAAGGTGCCACCGGACTCCTTGTTGTTTTTAATGTTTGTTACTAGTATACAGAGATGGGATACCAAACGTGACTAGCATTTAGCAGAAAACCCGTAAGTCTGTGTGGGAACGCATTGGAATAGTTATATTGACATTATGTGAACTTGGCCAGACTTGATGGCAGCTTGGAGGTTCTGAGTGGTTTCAGGTCCTAAAAGCTGCAATGTCATTTGAGGCCCAGAATGCAGCAACCAGACTAAGTTTTAACTTGCAGCAGAGGGAGAAGTTAAGTAATTTGATCACTGAAGTGCGGGATGGAGATCTTCAGGAACTGGGATTCCTAGTACGTTTCACACTTGATGTGTGCAGAGCAGCAGAATTTGCAGTGCAAGGAAAGGTCACATCTTGGGGAAGGGAGGCAGCTGAAGAGTGTGAAGGGCTGCGATGAACCCAGCGGTGAACTGAGAACAAATGCAAAGGTGCAGAAAGTTCCCCGCAAACAGATTTGAAAACTTGTTAGATTTTTAAAGTTTAGAATCTTTTTTTAAGATAGTAAAAATGTTAAATTGTAGCTTACTAATGGTCCATACAAGAAGCATCTTAAGAAATTAAATTGGTTTAAACCTCAACTTCAGTTTTTTAAAAATGTATTTGCAGTTTCTTTCCCCTACTTCCTTCAAAAACAGTTCCCATGAGAGTTACCAGTGACACAGAATGCTAAGAGCAGAAATGGCAGCTGAAAAAGATGTTTAGAGCATTGGAGATTGCTTTTGGCATTACATTTGAGTTAGCTTAGTGTACCAGTCCAGTAGAGAAGTGGTTAAGGAAATTATTTCCTCTCTCCTTGTGTGAGAACTTAAATATGTATTTCTGAAATTCATAGGCAAGGAATGAACTCCGTTAGGTTTAGAAGTCAGTATGTTTGCTTTTTATTACTGGCTCATTTTCTTTTGGTATATGCTCTGGGTCCCAGCCCTATAATGTCTGGTATGGAGGAAGTGACTTAGCCTGTCATTTTCAGTATGGTATCTCAGGGGCAGCTTGACCTTTCGGATCACTTTCTGATGTGGCCTTGAAAATCTTTAGGTTTTCCTGCAGTTACTGTTTCATCACTTCAGTGAGAACCAGCAGACTTTGGTTCCTGGCTTCCAGTTTTGTTGGGCATTAATAAAATGGGTACTTGTGTTTCTGCCATGTGACTATTGTTGGCAAAAGCAAATCTTGTGTGTGCAGCATTCTGTGAGCACCTCAGCTGGCCACCTGAAAAGGATTCACATACCAATTTAAAACACTGCCCCAACAGCAGTTAATGATGCAGACTGCCTGTCCATGGTCTGTTAGACTTCTTTTGTACTGGAGAAACCCCATTGCTAAAGGCTCTTTGTCTCTGCAGTCACAGTCAGTGGAAGATGGTGGTATGTACATGTTCTGCATTCTTGTTCCTTGAAGCTTAAACATCTCCAAGTTTGGCTGATGCCTAGCTTTTAACAAGCTTAAAACTGTTTCATTTGGTTTCAAACTTAGCCAAGGCTGTTCTATTACAGTCGTTTCTGCAGAGCAGCTTGTACAGAGTGACTGATGAATGTACTCTCTCCTAACCCTCTCAAAATTCTGGGGTCTCCCTGTGTTTTCTTTCCTGTTTCTCAGGTTATCCCTTTAAGAATGCCTGCATTCAAGATATATGGGAGTGACAGATTTCTTTAGAGCACTGTGTAGCATATCTAAACAGGCATGTAAGTGGTACTTTACTTTGGTGTTCGTGCTATGTCCTTTCACTTATAAAGGGAGGTTAAAAGGCTGAGTTTGTCTAAATCTATTACAAACGGACCACTGGGCCTTTTCTGCTGCATGTACATTCTTATGCTGGTCTCCACTTCTTCTCTGTCCTTAGTTAGATTTTGTTCTGTGTTTTCCAATCCAGAATTAGATTTTCCTTCAAACCGTTCGATGTTCTCCTATCCAAGACTGCTGAAGCTGATAGCCAAGATAGTCCTTCTCAAGCTGGCTTCAGGCTTCTCAAGACCCTTGACAATTGCTCCCAAAGTAGATTCTGTCACTGACTGCTGCAATGTGTGGACTGCTTTATTTTATATTTTAAAACTAGTAGTAACCCTTTGTTTCTAGAAGGTGTTGCATTGACTTCAGTGAAGTGGTCCTGCATATTTAGTAAGGAAATCTTATGAGATTCTGCAAAAATAAAGGAGGACTTGTGGCACCTTAGCGACTAACAAACTTGAGCATAAGCTTTTGTGAGATTCTGCTTACATTGGAATGGCAGCACCTTGTGTAATCCAGACTCAAAAGCAGTGGAGGTAAAATCATGAGTGCTCTCTAAAGAATTGCAGTGGCTCTCGGCTTTATAACTCTGTTCTGTTGCCTTGGCATTATGAATTCCATGTGAACAGTGCACACATTCTGTGGACTTTAGAAAGGAGTTTGCATAAAGATTTGCATTCTCCAGTTCCAGTGGCAATGCGTGTTGTAATGTACTTCTTTCAATATTGATAAAGGTACTTTTCAGAAGGTAAGAATCAAGCTTGTATTGAGTCCAAAAGAACTGAAGAATTGATTTGGGTGTCAGGGTGTATGTATCAGAATCTCAAAACAGGAACATAGGATTTTCCAAATGGATCATTATTTCCTGAAGTGTATTATCTTTTCTCATTGGTTGACACCTGATGCTTTGGAGGAATATTAAACCTCCTTTAAAATACTAAGTGGTAAATGTCACTGCCAGTTTGAGGGATGCAACTTATGGAGAAACAACTAAATGTTGAATCTGCATTTACTAACCTGGGTTTTTTTATGGTCACTTTTAAAGCACTGGTCTCTTTGTTTAACATAGTTTGTATTTCTTTGGTTTTGTAGTTGGCTGGGGAAGGGGGAGGGAAAGTATTTTCCAAAGATTGGTGGAGAGCCTCATGATTCTGTTACTATTCTCTTGCCTAATGCCTGTTGTTGTGTTCAAACCATTCTGAGTAAACAAAGAGCTAGAACTTCCTTCTTTGTTTGCTTGAGTATTGCAGTTCATGATGTAAAGTAACTTTGCTTGCACTGACATGGCTCCTTTCATCCAGAGGTCATAAGATTACCTACTGCACTTGTACTAAAACCCCTGAAAAACCTGGCAACTATGAGGTCAATTGATTGGTGTGCCAGTGCTGAATATCCTTGCTATGACCCTTTAAAGTTCTGAAATGCACATCACAGTTTCAACCTTCTCTAAATAGTGTGCTAGTTAATATATTTGCAATGATACAATGATAGAGGAAATGGATAAACTACTCTGCTTGTCTCAGTACCTACCTGCTGATGTGTAATATTTTGCATTTATTATGCCTTTTATCCAACCTAGAGGCACTTCGTTGAAACTGATAAGTGAGCCCCATTCTGTATTCTGTGGGGTTTTTTAAGAGGGAAATCTTATGGCTCTTTATTGTATGCCCTAATCCATAAACATGCTTCCTCCTGTAGAAGAAGGGAGTCTTTCCTCTGCTGTACAATAAGAATAACCAGAAGTGATCTTAGTACAAACAAAATGGAAGTTAGATTGGGAAAAGTAATCCAGTTCTCATTTCTACAATGACGTAGAGGCCTGGTCTACACCTAAAACTTAGGTTGACCAAGCTACATTGCTCAGGGCTGTGGAAAAAATTTGCATCCTGCATGACATAGCTAGGTTGACATAACCCCCAGTGTAGATGCAGCTGGGTTGATGGAAGACTTCTTCCAAGGGGATGGATATACTACAGTGATGGAAAAACATCTTCTGTCGTTGTAGCAAACGTCCATGCCACAACGATGTAGTTGCAGTGGTGCAGCTGGGCACTGTAGTGTTTATAGCATAGATGAGCTCTGAGTTTTAGCAAGTTAATAAATCTCATTAAGCTACAAGATTTAATGGCTGTTAAAGTCAACTGGTAGCTTGTGAAGCTGATCCCTAGAAGTTGTCAAGATGAGAAGTTTAAAATTTTCTTTAGGATTGGTAATCGGATTAAGAGCCTTTCACCTCTAGGTCACCAGGTCAAATGCAGTACATGTGAGTAACCAAAAGGTATTACCCTCTATCAGGGAATGGCCTACATGAAATGAGTTAGTCTCAGGCCATTTTCCAGTGAGCTGATTGCTTAATCACAACTGGTACCCTCACTGGCAGCCTCAGTGAAGAGAACAAGGAAATTGACCGTTGTTCTGCTGGAGGTGATCTCTCCAGAACAGTGCAGGGGTACACTGGCAAGGGACAGTTTGCAGAAGACTTTCTTTTCTAACTCAGTGTTGTCTTTGTCCTTATTGATCAAAGTAAACTTAAGGGAATTGAAACATATCAATAGATCAAATGGTCTTATTTGGCATTTGTTTTTTTAACAAACATTAAGCTGCATGCTTCAGCTGTTAATACCACAGTGAACTAAAATGAAAGCCTTTTTAATGTAGTGTGTCAGATTTTTTTCCCCTCTCCCAATAATTTAAGTTAAAGGTGCTGCTGTCTAGGGTTTGTGTAGCTGTTCTTTGAATGTTTTTGGGATGCTTTAGGAAGAGGATTCCCCAGAAACTTCATGAGATTTTGATACATGGCGGGAAAATGCAGAAAATGTTGGTAACTTACCAACACTGTGGTTGATAGCCCACTGGTGGAGGGCAGTGTTACAGAACTCTAGGTAATTTAGCTGTAATAATCTGAGAAGCAGCAATTTCTCAAGGAAAGTTATGTTTTTCTGAAGCTAAATGTCAGTTGTCTATTTTGTTTTCTGAAAGCTCAATGCAGCTCAGCAGATATAGTATTCTCTTGCCTGCTTTTTCTACCCAGTGAAGACTTGTAATTGGTCAGGTGACACTACTTAAGCTGATTAGTATCTAGGAAGAACTAGGAAAGTATTAGTGTGTGAACACATGAACCTCCTGTATTCAGAGTTTTAGTAGGTTTAGCTTTACATGAGCTATTTGCCTCAGTGCAAGGGGATGAACTAGATGAATGACCTCTTTAGGTCCCTTCCAGCCCTACATTTCTATTTGTTCTTAGAATGTATTCCCGCAACCTTTTTCTGTCTGACAGGTCACTTTTTTTGCTTTGTCTCTTTTTATGTAAGGTGTCCGGTGACAAGTATTAATTTAAGAGGATTCTTTTGGTACTTTTATTTTGTCATTGTATGAGCATATTCGCTTCAGTTATTGAACCCTGCCTTATTTTCTAAAATGTACTGTTGTGCTTAGTAGTAATAGTAAGTCTTACAGCATTACAAGTTAAGTCAATTCCTCGGTGGCACAAAATTGGACAATTGTCTTGTAAAATAGTGCAACTGCACTTTTACTGCAGTAAAGTTGTCCAAGGAAGTCTTGGTTAACAAGAATTGTGGTTATGCAAGCTGATGACTAGACTAGGGAGTTGGTCATTGCTCTTTCCAATGGGTAGCTGCCCAGCATGCTGCTTTTTAATTGAAGGATAAGTCACGTAATAATGCATTTGATCAGTTTAATAACAGCATTTGGGGGTTTTGTGAGCCATTCTATAGAGAGAACTCAAAATGTAGACAGCAATTCTAGTTTCATACTGTTAGAATTTCTTTATTAAAAGGGCAGTACTGAGCAGTTTTTTGAGTTAGCTGCTTTTCTATTGTTTGTAATAGAACAGCAAGATAGGAACTTGGGGGGGGGGGGGGAATAAACTATAATTCCCTTCTCATCTGTCCCGTATGTCTAATTGAGCTTGAAATTAAAAGGCATTTGTTTCCTTTTCTGTGTGCGCATCGGTGTTATTGATTGCTGTGCTCCTTGGCCTGTCTCTTCATTATAAGAAGGACAAAAGCATAGGCCCTATATAAAGTGACTACCTTTAAGAATTTCTTGGCATCATAGTAGATCTTTAAGAGATTTAAAGCCCCGAGGATCATTCTTTCTAGAGTCTCATGTAACAGGTCAAATTTTGGCCCCAAACAGGTTGATACTGGGTATTAATATGTTTATAAGACAACGCTGTGAAACTGTAAAGAACTAAGCAGGAATTCATATGTCTCAGCTACTGTTGCAGGGACATAAAATTCCCCTTTAAATACCTAGGAAATAGAGATATTTGTAAATGGTAATAAGGAGTGTTGCCCTCCTTACTGGAGCTCATTAACTGAATTTTGGTATCAACTGGTTAATGGAAGTGGGAGAAAGCATGACCTGTTGTCTGTGACCTTATCTTAAAATGAATATTAAGCTCCTCTGGTTTACAGAATGAAGTACTTGTTGTCCAGGCTCCATGGGGGTGGATGTAGAGTTGTCCAGGCTTCAGTATTATTCAAACCTAGCTGTCACATTTGTATTGTGTGACGATGAGTACAACAAATGCTTTATTAGCTTTGCATTAATTGAGATTCTGAATCCTTGAAGTGGGTGAACTTCCCTCTCCAGAACATCTTGTGGTTCAAATTTTGTGGTGCTAACTTACTTTGTCTATGTAGTCAGCCGAAGTCATCAGACCCATTTCATGTGACTGAGTGAGATTTAATCCCAAGTCTGCACCAAGGATGCATTACTTCACTGTAACCATTGCAGATTAAAACTTAAGGATATACTATAATGTTGTATTCATTTAGATGGAATAAATGGTCCAAAGGTGTTAACATAAACCAGTTACTGTCTAACATTAAACAGTGTTAAGAAAGGTCAGGGGTTTTATATACAAAGACTTTGTTGTGGTACTAAGTAAGCTCAATACACTATTTCTAAAAATCATTTAAACCTTTTATTAAAGTTAAAGAAGGAAAAACAGTCAAAGCATTTGAAACGTAAAGTCTTAAGATTTATATTTTAACATCCTGTGTCCCTTTCCCTTTAGCTGGAGAAAACGTATAGAAGGAAAAAACCCCTTGCTCAGTAGTCTCGTAGATAATATTAAAGACAGCAATAACTGTCCTTTTGGGGAAAAGAGAGGAAGTTAGTTGAGGTGGCTGGAGCTGTTGCTGTTGAAGGCTAATGCTCTTTCATCTGGGTCCCTCTGTCTGGCCTAGTCCGGTCAGAACATGTCTCAGAATCAGGGTGACAAAGGCCCTGGGTCCTTGGAGATGTTGGGGGTACCAGCCATCATGGTGAAGCTTTGTCCAGTAGCCAGTTTTTCTCCCCAAAATATTTAAGAACCCCAGAAGGGAACGATGGGTGGAATAGCCCATCCCCTCTTAATTTTGTTTACCAATTAAACCTAGTTTCCGACACACCAATTTTGGTTCATTCATTTTTTGGTTCTACGATTTTTCTTGTTTACCAGGCATGATCTTAGTACAGTCCTTGAGTTAGACCAAGTCTTTTTGTTTGGACTGACACAGTTTTTCTATCTTCCATTTGCACCTTTTCACATTAACCCTTGTTTTACGTTATGGTGAATTTTTATGAACTTTCACATACTCTTTACTGTTAAGCCCTCAATTAAAGTAAATTTGTAATTGCAGTCATTACAACAATGTTCAAAGGAAGGTTCTTGGTAAATGACATTGACTTTATGAAAGCTGGGATGGGAGTCTTTAATGTGTAAGTCAATGCAGAAAGTGTCTAATCCATACTCCTTGAAAGACCCAAGTAGGCAAACAGTCAAACTGCCCAGTAACCAAGTGAGGCTCAATGCAGAGGGCCAGCAAACTGAAAAAATAGTCCTTATTTCCTCATGTATGTAATGACATAAGAGCCAATATATACACAAGAATAACTGATGAAGTAAGACTGGGGGCAAGGGAAGAAGACTGGACTTGCCAGTAGAAATTTTTTTCTGGGCCTCCCCAATAGCCACAGTTTGAAACTTACAGGAGTATAGTTAGTTTCACTGCTGTTGCCCATAGTTTTCTGAGCAGTAATAAAGCTAAAGAGTTTCTTGTAAGTTTTATGCTTGGCTGTTCAGGAAAGCTGTAGCCCATAGTTACCAAATGGTTGGGGGAGAAGGAGGGTGTTGGGAATGTTCTTGTTAACAGCTGGGTGTGGGAATAGGGAATCCTGTTTCCTTCACAGTATCTTGGAATGGAAGCTACAAATGTATTTTGCCTATACACTAAAGCCAGGAGGGGATTCGGGTCCAAATTCCATGCCCAGGTAGGAAGCCTAGTGGCACTTAATAGATGTGTCTGGAATCCCACTTAGAAGGCTCCCATAAGTTGTATTAACTTCCGATGGATAAGGTGTGCTGGTAAATTTTTCAAAGCTTAACTACCTGTGGTTTTTGTAGGGGATCTGAATGCTCATATTCACTGAAAAGGACAAACCAGCTCATTGTGATATGGCTTTGGGTAGTTGGTGTCCAGTAGCATGTTTGCTTTAGGACCACATACCATTCTGTTTCCTGGGCAAGTTACACTCTTCAGGGCAGCTGCTTCCTGCAGGACAGTTCTTCTGTTTGCAGAAAGTGGACTTCTTGTTGCTTCAGAATGCATTTTTGATGCGGAGTGTGAAGACCAGTAGAGTTCATCCTTTGCACTAGATTGCATCAGTTTTGGTGCTCCCTTGAAAGCTGGTCTTGGGGGATGGGATCTGAGCATGTCTGCCAGCCAGCTGACAACCAGGAACAACTGACTGTGTAAATGCCGCTGCAGAAATAGAGGCCATCTTTCTAAGACTTCCATGAAGTGCCTCCCGACACCCTAGCTCCCAAACTGGATGTTTGACATAGAAATGCAAGCTGTGGTTTAAAATCCACAGATCCTGTGGTGGTTGGTGCTCTGTAAGGTTAGTCATGTTTTGGTTACAACCACTCTTGAAAGAGGACATCTTGCTGTTCCCTATTTACTCTTATGCCTTGATAACGGTTTGTTGTTTAGATACCAGAGCGATAGGCATCTTAGACAAAAATTAGGTGGTATGCTCAGTTTTTATGCTGAAGCAAGACCTTTCTAACTGCCAGGATGTGCAAACTCAGCCTGACATTGTGATTCGGCTTTTCAGTCTGTGATGTGGACCTGTTTGAGAGAGTCTCTCTTCTCCTATATCCTGCCGATGGATGCAGTTGAGGTTGCTGGAACACTTGTGTTGTCTGTGCCTGTAATTCAGATTTCCAGGGCTGATTACATAGCCTCGTTTGGCATATGATCCCACAGATGGGTCTCATTTTGCTTGCCCTCTGGTCAAGTTGTAAGGCTTTCTTGTTTAATCCAGATTTTGATTAAATTTTAATTTATCAGAGCAGGAGGAGTTCTAGCATGGGGTTATCAATGTGTCTAGTATATTTACTTTTTTGAATTTTAAGGAGCTCCTTTACAAGAGTGGTAAGTGCAGTGCAAAGTGATAAATAACTGAAAGTCAGCAATAGTCACAAACCAAGAAAAATCTGAAGACTGAATGGAGCTAGCATTTCTATTGGTGTAGGTTAGGATAGGATGCAGCTCTTTCCTCTGCAGTTGTATTGGCTTTCCAGTACCAACAGTAGTAAAATGTTTTGTATATAAACTGAGCATTTTAAGGCTCAGAAGCCGCACAGGGAACGGATAAGCATAATAACAAGGTGCTATTTTAGTAAGTTGTTTGTGCTGACCATAACCACATTTTAAGCTGATCTTGTTGGAAAAGCTGGCAGTATACAGATAGAGGGAAAATATAATTGGTAGAAACATCACTCTTATTTCTAATTTATGCCACAAGTCAAATTGACTTCTGACTTGACTTTTTTTTGGCTGCCCTGAAACTGTATTAGTTTGGTTGGTTAGGATTGCATATGATCTGACATGAGAGGTCTCAAATGGTTTATTTCCAAGTGAACAAAATGATTCTAGATTTTAAAAAATCCCTGTCGTTCCAGCAAACGTTATTGAAGATGGGGCTGAATTCTGCTGTTGGGCAAGGTGCACATTTCCCATTGATCTCTGCTGCAGTTGCATGCACATATCTAGAGGACCTAACTTAGTCATCCGTGCATATGATCTTAGAGGAAGGAGAGTGGCCTAATGTAAAGGTTTACCAATTTCCATAATGCGGCCCAGAGCCTAAAAGTTTCAAGTCTCACCACTTCTTCCACTCAGGCATACAAAACACCCTTGTGCTCATTACAGCAGTTGGTTATATGGAAAAACATTGGGAAAGTAATGTGTGTTGAAATCAGACCAACCCACCACCAAGTGCGCCAGACACACTTGGCAATCACTGGCTTGGTGGGAAGGGCATGAAATTAGTAGTTGAGTTCAGGGTTCTGCTGCGGGTTCTATCCCTATTTGTAACCTTAGATCTTTCTCCAGCTGTCAAGTGGGAATAATACTGGCCTACCTCACAGGAGTGTTGAGGGCAAGTGCTGCTTGTAAATCAATGTGAGAACCTCTGAGAGGTGCTATACAAGAGCATAGTATTTGCATCTATGTATCATAGTCCTTTCTAATGTGCCATTCATCATAATATGTAGGTGCTAGTTATAAGCTTTCAGGTAAGTGTTTTACTCTTCTGTCAGGATTGGCTCCCAAGCTGTGTGACTGGAAACTGCATCCTTTTATCAGATTACTGCACTACCCTCATTCATTCAGTAATGTCACAAGCCAGCTTGTGACATCACGGCTTCCACCCTGTAACTGTGGTGACCTGGCTAAAATTAATTATGCAGAATAATCACAAAGGGCTTCTAATTACACATTCTAGCCTTGTCTGGAATGGAGAATTTTGATGCAACTCTCTTGGATACCTGTAAACCTAGCATGTCCACGCACGTGCTTGCAGAAGTGCATAGGTGTCTATTCCACTTGCTCAGAGCAAGGATAAATTTCTTGTTATCCACCATGTTGCTCAGTACTGTGTACAGTTAGTCCTCCCATTGTAGTCCCACAGTGCTCTTACCCATCCTTCACTGACACTTCATAGCTCTGGCTTTTCCTGGTCTGTCCTCAATCCCGTCTTCCATTTTTCTTTATGCTTGAGCCAACCTTCGTTGATCAAGGGAAACTTTAATAAAACACAGTGTGGATTTTTTTTGTCATCCAGGGATTCATATGTCAAAGGGTAGAATCATGGTTAGTATCTGCAGACACACATGCCCTAGGCCCTTTTCCTGGGATTTTGCATGGCTGTGTGGGTGTTATCTTAGCAGTATCCCCCACACTCCTGAGAGCTCAGGGAAAACAAGAATAGAGATGTTGTGGGTACACAGCACTTAACCCTCACCTCTGACCCCAGAAAATCTACCTTCCTCTCTCTTGTGGTCTAGCACTCACTTGTAACTCCTGGAGAGCAAGATATCTCTCCGGGGAGGCGGATCGGGCCGGGTGGGGGTGTCCCACTGCATTGGATGAGGGCGTGGACAATGTTGGACTGTATAGAGGGGACATCATCTCTAGGCCAAGGCCTCTTTCCTAGAAGGAAATGCAAGAGAAACTGCTCGTTCAGCTACAAACAAAAGCACAGGGAGAAAAACCTGCCATGAACGAAGAGAATGAAATCGTGCCCTGTATCTCCTTCAGCACTGAGAGCAGTGCTCATATTAACACACCCTGGGCTTTCAGACCACAAGTGGTTGCACTGGAGTAAAAGGAAACTGCTCGCTTTCCCTCCATGACATATGCATGGATGAGAGCATAAACCCAGATCCTTGTGCTATGCAGGGAAGAGTCACTTGCAGCAGGCAACAGAACGAGCCAAAAATCTGAACAGGGACAAATAGACTCCCTACACCATTCCTTTAGGAGGAACTCTTCTTCCCCCTCACCCCCAAATATTCTGTGAAGCTGCAATAGTGGAGAAAGTACTGGGGTTATTCCGCGCCAGAGTGCGGCACTAGTTGTTCAAGCCTCTTCAGGTTATGATGCTGAATATTCAGTTGAGAGAAACTTGCAGTATGGTCCCCCGTCCTGAAACTAAACAGTTTGTTTCTAGTCTCCTTCCTCCAGTCTCTGGCCTTTTTCCAGTTTGTATGGAGGATCCATTTCTGAGTATCTTCTTGGGTTGGGTTATCCTTTGTTCCTGCATTCTGCAACTTTTTGCTCCATCTCCTCTGTGCCATTCAAAAAAGAACTAGATAAGTTCATGGAGGGTAGGTCCATCAATGACTATTAGCCAGGATGGGCACAGATGGTGTCCCTAGCCTCTGTTTGCCAGAAGCTGGGAATGGGTGACAGGGGTTGGATCACTTGATCACCTGTTCTGTTCATTCCCTCTGGGGCACCTGGCATTGGCCACTGTTGGAAGACAGGATACTGGGCCAGATGGACAGTTGGTCTGACACAGTATGGCTGTGCTTATGTTCTTCTTCCTCTTAGACCCCTAGTCTTCCTTTCCTTGTGCCATGCTTTGGCCTTTGGAGCAGCTTTACTTTCACAGAAGGGGAAGGAGAAAGCAACTAATTAAACCCATGGTTCGGGATCTGTCTGGTCAGCTAATCAGTTGAAGTGGTCAGCAGGGACTGCAGCCACCATCTGCAGGACAAGATAGGGCTATCACTTGAAGCTAGAATGGGGGAGGAAGAGGGCAGTTCTAAGGCTGTGTATTCCTGCAGCTAGCTTAAAACCCATCTGTGCCTGAGAAGGTGGAGTTTAGTTCATGCAGTTGTGGCCTCTTCCTGAGTGGGTGTGGCATAGTGCCATCTGTCCTTGGTTACTGAACCGTGCTGGATACAGAACCAGGAGGCAGGGAAGGAATAAGACCTGGCAACTTCTTTTTGATTTGCAGCTTTCCCCAGGCATATGGCTTTATTATTTATTTGTACTGTGGTGCCAAGGGATCAAAACTGCTTTGGATATCCGTTGTGGTACTTGATTTCTGCTGTTTTCAGTTCTGTTCAGTTTGTATGGCAGATATTCATGAACAGAATTTGCTCCACCTTAGCCTAATTTTCATCTAAAAGGCAATGTGTAAGTATCCAGGGCTATCTCTCAAATGTCCTGTGGAGAAAGGGAAGTGTGGGTTGACTAGGCCTATTGTGAGGAAGAAGCTTTAAAACTGAAGCAGCGTTCCACTTACTGTATCCTTGGCTGGTGGGGGTAGGAAATGTATTGTTTCCAATTGGCGCTTAGTCCACACCTGCACAGGAAACTTCCACTAGTTATCCAGGCAGAACTCGCTGTGTAGATGCTCTTATTCCAGCGTAAGGGTGGTTTGGTTAGATTTAGATTAAACCTTTTTCCAAGCGACATAAACTAAATCAGAAAAGGCCCCCTTGTACCAGAATGTGGCTGTGTCTGCACTGTGGAGGTTATGCCAGCATAGCCTCCTAGTGTCGAGACAGACTACGGCAGAAGGAGTTTTCCTGTCAGTGCAGAACACCACCTCCCCAGATGACGTGAGCTACGTCGATGGAAGGACTCTTCTGTCAACACAGCTGTGTTTTGTTGGCATAACTGGGTGGGTCAGGGGTGTGGTTTTTCACATGCCTAACCAACGTAGCTATGCCAATAAAACTTTTTTCAGTGTAGACCGAGCCTAAGCTTCTCCACACAGGGAGTTATACTGGGGTACAAAGGCCTGAGGCCCACGAGACACCCATAGCTGCCATTTTCCAGTTGTTGCTGGTCAATGGCAATGGTTAATTTTTCCCAGTGCTGAGGGTAGAAACTGGATCCAAAAATGGTTTCAGCGAGGGCCAACCTTTTCAATGAACTTCAAGCAAGAGATCACCGAGAATGACTAGGTGGAGAAAAGGGGCAGTCAGTAACTGAATGTGGGCATCATTGTTCATGCAGAGCTCATCTGACACATTTTTGGTCTTTTTATTGACATTGCATGTTAAATTGTCAGGGACGTTTAATCAAGGCTTTGAGTCGATTTAAGGTAGCATCTCTCTCCAGCTTGCTTTTTTAACCCTTTGTGGCAAGCTGGACTCAAGTGCTGTGGCAAAGCCTCTTGATTATGAAGTAACATGGGGAAATTTTGCAGCCGCTGCATTTAACGTTTAAAAAGTTAATGAATCCAACATGAAAACAAACTATATCAATGCAGTAGCTGCTGAGGTTTCTTTGATATGAAATTCAATGTAATTTACTCTCTTCCACTCTTTTGTTTTTCAATATGCTGTCAATTTTTATCCTGACAGTGCATAATTGTAGTGTAGTAGTTGTCAAGGGGAAGTTGGGGGTTTTGGCAGCTGGGTAGGGGACCGTTAAGGCATTGGCACCTGGAGAACCATAGGAGGTAGTTTGGGATTTTGGAATAACTACCTGCTTCTGTTAAAATGATCAGCAGTGAAATAGTTGACATTTCTACTGTCCCAGTAGAGGTCAATAGAAGGAGATTTTGGAACAAATTGATAAATTAAACAGTAATAAGTCACCAAGACCAGATGGTAGTCACTCAAGGGACTGGGCGGTGATCAAATATGAAATTTCAGAACTACTAACTGTGATGTGTAACCTATCGTTTTAAATCAGTCTCTGTACCAGAAGATTGGAGGGTAGCTAATGTGACACCAATTTTAAAAAAATACTCCAGAGGTGATCCTGGCAATTACAGGCCAGTAAGCCTAACTTCAGTACCAGACAAATGGTCTGAAACTAGAGTAAAGAGCAAAGTTATCAAACACATAGATGAATGCAATATGTTGGGGAACAGTCAACACTGCATTTATAAAGGAAAATCATGCCTTATCAATGTATTAGAATTTTTTGAGAGGGTCAACAAACGTGGACAAGGGTGATGCAATCCATATGGTATACTTGAACTTTCAGAAAGCCTTTGACAGCGTCCTTTGCCAAAAGCTCTTAAGCAAAGTGAGCAGTCATGGGATAAGAGGGAAGTCTCTGTCAAGGATCAGTAACTGATCAAAATAGAAAACAAAGGGTAGGAATAAATGGTCAGTGCTCACAAGGGAGAGAGAAATAGTGGGATCTCCCAAGGATCTGTATGGAGACCTGTGCTCCTCAACGTATTCACAAATCTGGAAAAAGGGGCGAACAATGAGGTGGCAAAACTTTTAGACATTACAGAATTACTCAGGATAGTTAAGTCCAAAGCTGACTAATGCCTTACAAAGGGATCTTGCTAAGCTGGGAGACTGGACGATAAAACAGCAGATGAAATTCATTGTTGGTTGCAAAATAATGCACATTGGAAAACATAATCCCAGCTATACATACAAAATGATGGGGTCTAAATTAGCTGCTCTCACGTAAGAAAGAGATTTGGGAAGTCATTGTGGGTAATTCTCTGAGTCAAAAAAGCAAACAATTTTGGGACCATTAGGAAAGGGATAGATCACAATGCTATTATATTAAATCCATGATCTGTCCACACCTTGAATACTGTCTGCAGTTCTGGTCACCTCATCTCAAAAAAGATATGTAAGAATTGGAAAAGGTGCAGAGAAGGGCAACAAATGACTAGACATATTGAACAGCTTCCCTAGGAGGAGACATTAAAAAAGACCGGGACTGGTCAGCTTAGAAAAGAGATGACTAAGCAGGGATATGACCGAGGTCTATCAAATCATAAATTCATGGAGGACAGGTCCATCAATGGCTATTAGCCAAGATGGTCAGGGACACAAACCCATGCTGTGGGTGTAAACCCCCAACTGCCAGAAGCTGGGACTGGATGACGGGATGGATCACTCAGAATTGCCTTGTTCTGTTCATTCCTTCTGAAGCATCTGGCGCTGGACGCTGTCAGAAAAAGGGTACTGAGCTAGATGGAACATTGGTCTGACACAGCACGGCTGTTCTTATGTGTTGCCATCTTTAGGTTTCAGTGCTTACCAGTCCATTCAGTGCATGGAGCCATTCGCACTTCTTTTGTACTGTCTGCCTTGAAAAAGTGAAGTGTGAACCAATAGGGTGTCAGCCTGAGTCTGCTGTTTTTTGCTGTCATGTTGGCTAGAAGCATTGGTGTTTAAAATGAAGGCTTGTACCCTGGATCACCAGTCTTCGTGAAGCATGAATTCTGTGGTGGTAGAACTCACATGGGCTTGGTTTTATAGCCCTGAGCAAGCAACTTCTCAGTGCCGAGTTCACTGAGGGACTGAACACAGTTTTCAGTTTCTCTTCTCCTGTTCTCACTAGACATAAATGACTACCTGATCTCTTTCAGCAAATGGACCCCTGCTACCAATTCACTCTTGAAAGCACCTGAATCCCTCCTTTACCAGGGCAGGTTCACTCCTCCTCCCCACTGTTACCTACTCAGTCTCTCTAGACTGGTTTCTAGCCTGATAGGATTGAGAACTGGAGGCAGGTCTCTTGGGAACTGCTTTCCGAAGATCTGTTTACAGGAATGGGGAAGAGAGCCCTGCTTCACCCCACCAGTGAGGCACTGGAAACCCTCACTGGTAACTAGCACAGTGGCTGCCTCTACCTGGCCCCCCAGACTGTGTCCAACCAGTTAATTGACATAACATTAGCAGTGAATAGTTTGTTTATTTCACTAGCTCTTCACTGGCTGCCCTTTTTTTCCCTCCTCTCCTTGTTTGTGTCCCACTTCCCTCATTATACTTGGCAGGCTGTACAAAACTGGGGGAATCTGAGCAGGTGGTATCTGTTAGAGCTGTTTTTTAATGAATTAGACTGGTAGGACCTCTGCTCTTGCTATCTGCAAAAGATGTTGCTGGGGCTAGGGAGAGGAAAGGAGCAGGGTGTGGTGGGAGGGGTTGTGGTGGCAACTGCTATTATAAAGGGGAAATGCCAAGAGCTGGGAGGCATCACACGATACAATGTAAGTACATTGTCATACTAGCCATGTGCAGCTGCCCTCTTAAAATGAGCTCCTACTCCTTGAACAGAAACTGTTTCTCAGATTCAACTTAATTATAAGGGACCTCTCCTGTCGTAAACCAGACTGTCCACATTAATATTTAGTGGTCTAACGCCCCTCAGGGAAGGTTTTAGGAATACCTAATCTCGCTTCAGTGTGGGGAGGTGAACTGGGTGATGTTTTGACATCCGTTCCAGCCCTATGTTTTGATGATCTGTGTATGAGATGATAGTGAACAAAATCCTCTTGACCATGGAAGTTTTGCAAGAGTTGCCCTAAACTAACCACCTTCTCTTTCCTCCTGCAGGAACGCCAAGGCCGTGTCAAGTAAAACGCTACCCTTCCCATAGAGACTTCAGCAGAGGTTGCATCCGGGATATCTTTCAAAAAGAGAGAGAGATGAGAAAAAAGAACACCCCAGAGAGAATTAGGACTTCTTTTCTTAATTTCATTGACTTTAAAACAAAAACTTACAAACTTGCAGTTTAAAAAAAAAAAAAGTATTGGAATGTCACAAGAGACATAGGACTAAAAAAAAAACAAAACAAAAAAAAAATCCCTTCTAGGTAGAGTATAGGTAAAAACTGTCCCCTTTCTTTTGGCTTTGGTTGTGATTTCAGAGCATATGCTTTGTTTTTTGTCTTTTTACTATGTTTTCCGGATTTGAAAGTCCATAAGTGGCATATGCCTTTTTTCTCTAATTTTTAAACCCTGCTGCATCCCTTTCTTCCACTTCCCTCGCGCCTCCTTTCCCCCGGTTTTGACATTTGCACTTGGAACACCGAGTTGTGACTTTTTTTGGACATCTGCCGCAGAAAGTGGAAGAACTGTTTTTTCCTTGGAGTGGAAGAGGAGGAATTTTATGAAAAATTTGGGTTTATTTGCCTGGAAGAATCGAATGGAAATTATTGCCAAGGTTGCATCTAAGGGTGGTTTGTTTTCCTCTGACCCTTTGTTACTCAAAAGTCAAGTACTAGGAGTCCTAAGAAATGTTCTGTTCTTGTGCATTATATGGATTACAGATTAAGTCTGGATTAATTTGATTTAAAGGCTGAGAACAGTGGTAAAAACTTGTTTTGTTTACAGGAACATGAATTTTGAACGAAAAATATTGTAAAATGTGTAGTGAATGTTTCTTCAGTTTCTTGTTAAGCCAATGAGGAATGGGCATTGCCTTTCTTTTCACCATTAATCACTTCTCAATAATAAACGTGAGATCCTGTTGAGCATCACTTCTGTGTTCCAGTTAGTTTTCAGTGTGGTAGGTGCTGCCCTGGCTGTGACTGAGGAGGCTGTACATGGGAGAATAAAATTGCAAATGAGGTAGCAGGCTAATACTTCAGTTCCTAACTTCTGGTTCATTGACTATTGTGTGATCCCTACAGGGTTTTGAGCCAATGCTTTAGGCTTCCCCTGTTCGTTTTAAACATCTTTGTTGGGACCCAGCACACTACTGCTACTTTCCTTTTTATTTGTGTGCACGCTAATCATCCGTGGGAGCTTGGTCTCATCCAAACCCTCCTCTGGCTGTTTTGAGACTGGCTTTGAAGCAGGTCAGTTTGGCCCATGTATAACAGAACCGGTTACAGCATGATACTGGCCTGATCCTGCAGTGATTTTTTTCATGTATGTGAACAAGATCAAACTGAACTAATCTATTGCTGACTCCCTTTACAGCACTGGGATGCCTGTTAAAATAGAATTAGGGTATGGTCTGTGATAAACAGGTTCAGGAACATAGGAGTTCTGCTAGTGTAGACAGGCCCTAAATATGAACCATGGTCACTGGGGACTGACTGGTACAGCTGAGGTTTGCCTGATACATTAGTACAACTGCTTTGGTTAACATGCCAGCTTTTTGCATTTGGAGGCTTGACTTCCAAGGTGCCAAGCAAAGTAAGTTTGATCTCTGATGGACATTTTCCTACATTACAAATGATATTTATCTCCAAAATACAGGACTTGTCAGCATGTCCCTGTTTAGGAAGGTCAGAATGGGAAGAACAAGGGTGCTCCGGATCGGTATTGAAGTGCATTGATGCAGCTGTGTAGGGAGCCCAGGCCTGGAATAGTAGGAGATGCCGCAGGTCAGGACTGAGGTGCGGTGTTAGATCCGTGAAGGCCATAGCTCTCCAATAGTTGCATGCACTATACCTGGTTCTAGCCCACGCTACAACATTCCCTCTTTTTCCCAAGTACAAAAAGTGTCAGTGTCAAATAATGGGGTGTATTAGATACTAAATTCTATTCAGTGAGTAGGTTAGAAGACCCTACCAAAGCCCTTCAAACACATAAGGGTGGACTTGGGTCCAAGATCTCCTTTTCCTGTGAAATGGTTTGAGATCAAGAATCCAAAAATCCAAGTCTCCTGCTTGCCTTTTTTTCTTTCTGCTGAGCAGGCCGCAAACAAAATTAGCATCTGAGCTCTGGAACAGTACTTCATTCTTGTTAGTGAAATGGGATATTGTTGAGAGGGGAAAATGTCAGTAAAAATATCTTGTGGTTATTAAATGGGTGTTGATTATCAAGTGGCTTTCACTATTGCTAGCTGTCTACTGTGCATTTCCTTCACCTGGAGCAGAGAAACTGGGCTAGTCTGTTTCACTTCCTGATTCTCCTGCATTAGCACTAGCTGTTGCAGTGGTGGTTATCTCACAGAAGGGGAGATGGAGGACTTGTGGCACCTTAGAGACTAACCAATTTATTTGAGCATAAGTTTTCGTGAGCTACAGCTCACTTCATCGGATGCATTCAGTGAAAAATACAGTGGGGAGATTTATATACACACAACACGGAAAAAATGGGTGGTGTTATACACACTGTAAGGAGAGTGATCACTTAAGATGAGCTATTACCAGCAGGAGAGTGGATGGGGAGGGGAACCTTTTGTAGTGATAAGGTGGGCCATTTCCAGCAGTTGACAAGAACGTCTGAGGAACAGTGGAGGGGGGAGGGGGGAATAAACATGGAGAAATAGTTTTACTTTGTGTAATAACCCATCCACTGCCAGTCTCTATTCAAGCCTAAGTTAATTGTATCCAGTTTGCAAATTAACTCCAATTCAGCAGTCTCTCGTTGGAGTCTGTTTTTGAAGTCTTTTTGTTGTAATTTTGTGACTTTTAGGTCTGTAATCAAGTGACCAGAGAGATTGAAGTGTTCTCCGACTGGTTTATGAATGTTATAATTCTTGACGTCTGATTTGTGTCCAGTTATTCTTTTACATAGAGACTGTCCAGTTTGACCAATGTACATGGCAGAGGGGCATTGCTGGCACATGGTGGCATATATCACATTGATAGATGTGCAGGTGAACGAGCCTCTGATAGTGTGGCTGATGTGATCAGGCCCTATGATGGTGTCCCCTGAATAGATATGTGGACACAGTTGGCAATGGGCTTTGTTGCAAGGATAGGTTCCTGGGTTAGTGGTTCTGTTGTGTGGTTGCTGGTGAGTATTTGCTTCAGGTTGGGGGGCTGTCTGTAAGCGAGGACTGGCCTGTCTCCCAAGGTCTGTGAGAGTGAAGGGTCGTCTTTCAGGATAGGTTGTAGATCCTTGATGCGTTGGAGAGGTTTTAGTTGGGGGCTGAAGGCGATGGCTAGTGGCGTTCTGTTATTTTCTTTGTTGGGCCTGTCCTGGAGTAGGTGACTTCTGGGTACTCTTCTGGCTCTGTCAATCTGTTTCTTCACTTCAGCAGGTGGGTATTGTAGTTGTAAGAACGCTTGATAGAGATCTTGTAGGTGTTTGTCTCTGTCTGAGGGGTTGGAGCAAATGCGGTTGTATCGTAGAGCTTGGCTGTGGACGATGGATCGTGTGGTGTGGTCTGGATGAAAGCTGGAGGCATGTAGGTAGGAATAGAGGTCAGTAGGTTTCCGGTATAGGGTGGTGTTTATGTGACCATCGCTTATTAGCACCATAGTGTCCAGGAAGTGGATCTCTTGTGTGGACTGGTCCAGGCTGAGGTTGATGGTGGGGTGGAAGTTGTTGAAATCATGGTGGAATTCTGCAAGGGCTTCATTTCTATGGGTCCAGATGATGAAGATGTCAATCAGTATAGTGCAAGTAGAGTAGGGGCATTAGGGGACGAGAGCTGAGGAAGCGTTGTTCTAAGTCAGCCATAAAAATGTTGGCGTTCTGTGGGGCCATGCGGGTACCCATAGCAGTGCCGCTGATTTGAAGGTATACATTGTTCCCAAATGTGAAATAGTTATGGGTGAGGACAAAGTCACAAAGTTCAGCCACCAGGTTTGCCCTGACATTATCGGGGATACTGTTCCTGACGGCTTGTAGTCCATCTTTGTGTGGAATGTTGGTGTAGAGGGCTTCTACATCCATAGTGGCCAGGATGGTGTTTTCAGGAAGATCACCAATGGATTGTTTCCTCAGGAAGTCAGTGGTGTCTCGAAGATAGCTGGGAGTGCTGGTAGCATAGGGCCTGAGGAGGGAGTCTACATAGCCAGACAATCCTGCTGTCAGGGTGCCAGTGCCTGAGATGATGGGGCGTCCAAGATTTCCAGGTTTATGGATCTTGGGTAGCAGATAGAATACCCCAGGTCGGTGTTCCAGGGGTGTGTCTGTGCGGATTTGTTCTTGTGCTTTTTCAGGGAGTTTCTTGAGCAAATGGTGTAGTTTCTTTTGGTAATCCTCAGTGGGATCAGAGGATGATGGCCTGCAGAATGTGGAGTTAGAGAGCTGCCTATCAGCCTCTTGTTCATATTCCAACTTATTCATGATGACGACAGAACCTCCTTTGTCAGCCTTTTTGATTATGTCAGAGTTGTTCCTGAGGCTGTTGATGGCATTGTGTTCTGCACAGCTGAGGTTATGGGGCAAGTGATGCTGCTTTTCCACAATTTCAGCCCGTGCACGTCGGCAGAAGCACTCTATGTAGAAGTCCAGTCTGTTGTTTCGACCTTCAGGAGGAGTCCACCTAGAATCCTTCTTTTTGTAGTGTTGGTAGGAAGGTCTCTGTGGATTAGTATGTTTTTCAGAGGTGTGTTGGAAATATTCCTTGAGTCGGAGACGTCGAAAATAGGATTCTAGGTCACCACAGAACTGTATCATGTTCGTGGGGGTGGAGGGGCAGAAGGAGAGGCCCCGAGATAGGACAGATTCTTCTGCTGGGCTAAGAGTATAGATGGATAGGTTAACAATATTGCTGAGTGGGTTGACGGAACGATTGCTGTGGCCTCTTGTGGCATGTAGTAGTTTAGATAGTTTAGTGTCCTTTTTCTTTTGTAGAGAAGCAAAGTGTGTGTTGTAAATGGCTTGTCTAGTTTTTGTAAAGTCCAGCCATGAGGAAGTTTGTGTGGAAAGCTGGTTTTTTATGAGAGTATCCAGTTTTGAGAGCTCATTCTTTATCTTTCCCTGTTTGCTGTAGAGGATGTTGATCAGGTGGTTTCTTTGAGAGTGTGTGGCACAAGCTGTCAGCATAGTCTGTGTGGTATGTAGATTGTAATGGTAGATTACCTTCAGTCCTTTTGGTACGATGTCCATCTGTCTGCATTTGGAAAGGAAGATGTCTGTCTGTATCTGTACGAGTTTTTTCATGAAGGGGAGATGTTTAACTCCACAAAACCTAACCCTGTTAATTGAAAAGCTTCGTGGGGGACAAAAAACTTAATTTTCGGACTGGAGAATGAAACCCTTCCCCACACTTTTTGTGTGTCTAAACTAACTTGACAGTGTTTGTCTCAAGGTCACAGGTCTAAAGATATTCTGTTAACTGCCTGATCGCCTGCTTACTGAACAGTGCAGTTGCACAGACTATATGCCACCGTGGGCTCTGAGGTTAGGATTTTCAAAGGAGTTGAGGGGAGCTTGATGCTCAGCTCTCATTGGATTTAATAGGATTTGGGCACCTCATTCCCTTACTTTCCTTTGAAAATTCCAGCCTGGATTTAATCCCTTGATTTTTTCATCCATCCTACTGACTGCTCCCTCTGTTTGCCCCAGCTCAGCAGTATAAATGCAAATTGATCTGAGGTTCCCTTCTACAGACGGGTGTTCCATTGGGAAAAACTTTGATCATAGAAAGGCTGCATAGTTTTTAAAGCTTTATGACAAGAGCAAAATGGCTGGAAGGAGCATATATATTGTACTTTATTGAAGAGGCCCAATTTAAGCATACTTTTTCTCTGAAGAGGTCTTACCTGCTGCTGTCAGTAACACCCTAGTTCCACAAGTCCAAAAAGAGGTTTTTCTGCATGGTCAGTCCATGCAATTCACAATACTTTGTATAGTCAGTTTAATTGTTCCCTTCTGTATAGTTAGATCCCATTTTAGGGTGGATCTTCACACCATAACAAGGGAAAGACCTGTTAAAGGAACAGAAAAATGTGATTTGAAAATCCCCCAAAACTTGACCTGGATTTAGACTCCGATGTAACATATGAAACGACTTCTGCCTCTTTTTTTAAAATTATCTTTAAGTGAATGGTCACTTTAAACAGTCTGGGGCTGCACCCAGCTGATTTGCCTCATTTAATCTGAGATGGCATTTGTTCCCTTGTGTTAGCTGCATGAGAGTTAAAATCATCTTTTCTGAACCGAAGCTGACTTAGTTGCCTGGACTTGGTACTTTAACATGTCTTCCTTGTCACTGCTTGTCACAGGGGTCAGCCCACCTGTAGTTCAGAGGGATTAGGACCCAGGTTTGTAAACCAGCTCTGAGATTTACCCACAAGGAGAAGAAATGAAGCAGTCGTATTTCAGTAAGGAAGGGATGGTCTTGAGCTTAAGACACAGGGGTGGGGATCAGGAGCTGCAGCTTTTTTTCCTGGATCTCACAGATTTCTCCACTTAACCCCTCTGCAGTAAAACTGGCTTCATAAGCGCAGGCCAGGTATACTTTAGTCTGATTGCTGCATGTAAGGCACTTTGGGATTCTCTGAGGGAAGGTCTTATGGGGTGCAAAACGCCACCATTGGAGAAAATATAATTTTTAAACCACTGATGTGTTACAGGAAATATCAAAGGAAGACAAAACAGGTGGTGCTGAGAGTAAAAAGGTCGGGGGTGGGGGGGGGGGGGAGAGAAATGGGGATTTCTGATGGGGCTAAACAAGCTTTAACCCCTTCCAGATGCTGATGTGATTTGCAACCTTTTGGGTGAAGCTATTGTAAAATGTGTCATAAAATCATAGAATATCAGGGTTGGAAGGGACCTCAGGAGGTCATCTAGTCCAACCCCCTGCTCAAAGTAGGACCAATCCCAAATGTCAGCTACTTTTGAGGGATGTTTCCAGTTTTATAACGCACACTTGCTACCCAAATCTGCTCTTCAGGGATGTGTTCCCTGCGGAAGTCAGCACAAACCCAATGGTGCTGACTTCCACATGGTGTCTCAGGGCTTTTCTATATAAAGACTTAGTGCGTGGCAAGCAGAGATGTAAATCTGCAGTTCCCCAAGTTGCTGTGTGGATCTTGCTGCTCTGCACTAAAAGTTCTGTAGTCTGCTTTGAGCTAATGCTATTGGGGGAAGCGAAGGGACAAATGGAAAAATCTATGGCGCAGCAGAGTTAAGGACTTTAAGTGTATTAAGTACCAAAAGAATCTTACCAATGGTATTGGTCCATTACTAGAGGAAACGGTAGAATTATCAATTCAGAAAAGGCAGAAGTGTTCAATGTGTATTTCGGGAAAAACCATGATGTAATCAGGCAAAAGATGATGCTCTTTCCATTCCAATAGTAATTCCATGCTATGTTAATCAGCTGCTACTGAAGTTAGACGTCTTTAAATCCGCAGGTCCACATAACTTGCATCTGAGGAGCTTGCTGGACCATTAATGTTGAGTTTCAATAACTTAACACTGGTGAGTTCCAGAAGACTGGCAGAAAGTTTTTGTTCCAATATTTAAAAAAAGGTAAATGGGATGAACCAGGTAATTATAGGCCTGTCAATCTGATATCACTCCTAGGCAAGATAACGGAGTGTCTGATCCGGGTCTCCATTACTCAAGAATTAAAGGAGGGTATTGTAGTTCATGCCAATCAACATGGGTTTATAGTTTGACAGGATCTATTTTCTAATTTGATATCATCTTTTGATTAGATGAATTTGGTAGAGAACGGTAACGGTGTTGATCTGATATATTTAGACTTCTCTTGGTACCTCATGGCATTTTGATTCTAAAAACAATGAGACTGATACAAAACGAACATTGCACACATTAAATAGATTAAAAACTGGCCAACCGATAGGTCTCAGAATGTAACTGTAAATGGGGAATCGTCATCGAGTGGGTGTGTTTCTGGCATTGGATATAAAGGATTCCTATACTGTGATATCGAAGTTGTACGGTAGGTCAGATCCAGGGATCTTATTACAGATCTAAGGAAGCTTTACTTCCTAATGAGCTGTGGCCGTGCTTTGTGTTGTGACCTGCAGGACTGGTTGCAGGATATGGACAAAAGAACTTTCCCTACCTTTGAATAATCTTGGTTTTGTCCCTAGGCTATGGTGGCACGACATATAATGATCTCCTTGCAGGTAATGTACAGGTAAGTGTGAAAATGTTGATTTGCTGGAATATTTTTACTTTTCAAGGACCATAGTTATAGAATTCAGTAATTTCTCAATGGATTTCCATTGAATATTCTTTCTCCCTGAGCTAAGTGGGTGATCATTACCTAGTTCTGAGATTCTATTGTCTGTTGATAGCACTCTTCCACCTCATTGGTAGCGTATGCCGCAAATTGTTCACTGAACAAGTGGCTCTGCTGAGCTGGAGAACAGGCCACTCTTGATGCAAAATAGGTCTTCTCTGCCAGGCTCACTTGAGTTCAGCTTAGTAAAATCAACCCATAAGCAGTCACAAGCAGCCCATTTTAAATAGGCCTCTCTGGTTTCTTATTTCTTACAGCCACCAGAGGGAGAGTGTCACACAGTTCCTCCCTGCTGAAGCAAATGAAGGTGCCATTTCAGAGGAGAAAGGGGGCTCTCATGACTCTTGGTTGCCTGGATTGTTCCATTCTGAGATTGGTCAGCAATGAGGCCAAAACAGGTGACAAAAAGTGACTTAGCTCATTGCCTTTCCAGGGGACTTGGGCTCCTAAGCACCAAGTGAATTTGAAAATCAATCCGCACATCTAGAACAGCCAGGCTGTGGATCTGACTTCTCCTCATGTTTGAATTCCATTTCAAGCTCCTCCTGACAGTGCAGCGTGGCAGTTTCAGCATTTCTTGGCTGGCAAAAGTCATTGGCCTTTGTTGTTGTGCCTGCTAACGCAACCCAAGACAGGTTATTGTTTTCCCCTGCTGTGTCTTTCTCCCACTCCTCTCTCCTGTAAAATGAAACTCTTCTGATCTTAGAATATATTGCTTGAGAATTCTCAGGGAGCTATGTGTTCTGCAAACGCATGTGCTTATAGTCTCAGAGTTTAAGGCCAGAAGGGACCTCCTGTATATCACAGGCCAGGAACCCCTCTCAGCACCCGCACACTAAACCCAACAGTCAAAATTTTTCTGAAGTATTACAGCCCACTAGAGTACTCTCTGCATTAGACAGAGAATAGGAGGGACTGAGGTGCACCAGTGCCCAAGGCCAGAAATTATGTGCCTGAAGTTAAGCATATCCTTAAATGATTGCAGGATCAGGGCCTTGAATTGATCTGTTGTAATATTCCATTCCTAAATCTTCTTAACTTCCTCTTTGCAGCATCAGTGATTCATAGAATATCAGAGTTGGAAGGGACCTCTAGAGGCCATCTAGTCCAACCCCCTGCCCAGAGCAGGACCATTTTTATTGCCCTTCGCTGGACTCTCTCCAATTTATCCACATCCTTCTTGTAGTGTGGGGCCCAAAACTGGACACAGTACTCCAGATGAGGCCTCACCAATGTCGAATAGAGGGGAACGATCACGTCCCTCGATCTGCTGGTAATGCCCCTATATATACATCCCAAAATGCCATTGGCCTTCTTGACAACAAGGGCACACTGTTGACTCATATCCAGCTTCCTGTCCACTGTCACCCCTAGGTCCTTCTCTGCAGAACTGCTGCCTAGCCATTCGGTCCCTAGTCTGTAGCGGTGCATTGGATTCTTCCGTCCTAAGTGCAGGACTCTGTACTTGTCCTTGTTGAACCTCATCAGATTTCTTTTGGCCCAATCCTCCAATTTGTCGAGGGCCCTCTGTATCCTATTCCTACCCTCCAGGGTATCTACCACTCCTCCCAGTTTAGTGTCATCCGCAAACTTGCTGAGGGTGCAATCCACACCATCCTCCAGATCATTAATGAAGATATTGAACAAAACCGGCCCCAGGACTGACCCTTGGGGCACTCCGCTAGATACCGGCTGCCAACTAGACATGGAGCCATTGATCACTACCCGTTGAGCCCGACAATCTAGCCAACTTTCTACCCACCTTGTAGCGCATCCATCCAGCCCATACTTCTTTAACTTGCTGACAAGAATACTGTGGGAGACCGTGTCAAAAGCTTTGCTAAAGTCGAGGAATAACACGTCCACTGCTTTCCCTTCATCCACAGAACCAGTAATCTCATCGTAGAAGGCGATTAGATTAGTCAGGCATGACTTTCCCTTGGTGAATCCATGCTGACTGTTCCTGATCACTTTCCTCTCCTCTAAGTGCTTCAGGATTGATTCCTTGAGGACCTGCTCCATGATTTTTCCGGGGACTGAGGTGAGGCTGACCGGCCTGTAGTTCCCAGGATCCTCCTCCTTCCCTTTTCCATCAGCTGCATCTTGCTTGGGTTGACTGAATGATTCTGGCCTCAATTTCTGGGGGGGCAGGTGTTTGCTTTTTGTCTGAGCATCCCAAGAACACACCCACATGGTCCAAGAAAGATGCTCATCAAGAGCTAGAGCACAGTGAGTGATCACCTACGTATCCTTTCGGCTTGCTGTTAGGGGATTTTTAAGCTTTCCGGTGATGTGAATTAGATACGTCCCGATGTCTGTGTACATCAGAAGATCTCTCCACCTGTGAGCATCTTGATATTCAGATTGGCCTCTTGGTAGAGTGAGAGGGTGAAAAGAGGGGGAATTGGTGTCAAGAATGCTTGAAACGTCAACTGTTGTGTGTTGCTTATAAGGCCCTGTCTAAATACAAATGTGCACTGCTTTAACTATACTGGTGTATCTACTGGTGTACGTCCCCGCCCAGTGTGGATGTAATTATTCTGATACAAATGTACTGACACTGGTATAGCTTATTCCCATATGGGAAGGGGTATAGCTATGCTGGTATAAAGCACCTTTTTGCCAGTATAATTGTCAACGCTCAGGGTTGTGTCCATGGTACTGTAAAACACACAAACACCCTCAGCTGAAATAATTATACTGGGTGTAGACCAGGCTTAATTTTTGCATGGAAGGGGCTATAACTGTATAACAGTACCTTTCACTGGGGGCCTCAAAGCTGTATACAAACCATTAAGCCTCACAACAGGAAGTTAAGCATTATCCAGATGTATGAGAAGAAATGACCGAATAGAAGAGGCAGGTAGTTTGAGGCCCAGAGCACAGGTTCTGTCGCAGTGTTGCCAACTGTGTTCTACTGAGTCTTGTGGGGTTTGGTGGTTTCTCTTCAAGCCCCACCCCCTGGACTATTGTGATTATGTGAGAATCCGTGACAGATATGACAGTATCCTGCAAGTCTCCTGAACAAATCTTATGGAGTTGTTAATTTTGGGGTCCATTGTATTAAAAATTCAATTGTTTGTGTTGTGGAATTGTATATAACTTCACTAGGAGACCCGAGGAATGCAATCTCTAGGAGCATTTAGGAACTTGAAAGGACTTTTGGGGACAACATGTGCGAAGTGAATTTCCTAGGCAATACTTGGGGTGAAGGGAATGCAAATGACCCATCTCCGAGTCCATCCTTTTGTAGCTGAGCCTGGAGCAGAAATCCATTGTCTGGCTGATTAACAATTCACAGTCGCCCCAAAGGCCCATATGGGATGAATGAGTGTCTCCCAAACTCACGAGGATTCTTGTTCTGAGCAAAGGGTGTTATGAACTTTGACCCCCTGCAGAGGGGTTTTCCTGTGGTTTCAAAGACTGCAGGAGCCAGGATGATCTCTGGTAAGCTCATTAGCATGCGTGTAGGTTCTTTTATTGTTTTTAATGTGTTTTCTCTGTAATGCTTTTACCTTAGGAATAAAATATGCTTGCTGTGTGGTAACTTATACCTGTGGTATTTACACTGTATACCGTCTCCGAAGAGAAGTGAAAAGAAGCCTGCTTAGGCAGCCTGCTTCTTGCTGGGTATTTCACAGTGTAGTCAGGGGACTGTGCAGCCTGGAAATACCCCAGTCAGAAGGAAGACGTGTGTGTCCACCCAAGACAGCCCACAACTGAGAGACCAGAAGCCTAGAGTTGGGTGCCCTTGCTGCACCATCAAGGGGGAATACAGGTGCAGTTGCCCTGAACTAACACTTGGTTTTCTTTCTTTTTTTAAAGTTTCTAGCTTTGAGAAGCTGGGAAACATGAATCCTAAGGCTCAAAACCCAGAAGATAAATAAAAAGAATCCAACATTTGTCATTTTTAAAAACAGTCTCATGGTTTCTGAAGGCTTGGGGTTGGTCATGCCGTGTGCAGCGGTGAACGCTTTCCTCTTTACGGAATCTATTGTGTTTTAACTCCATAAGATTTCAGTGTTGGTTTCCACTTAAGAAATTTCCCTGGGGTATTCACAAAACAAAGGCTGCTGCCTTGTCCTAGCTCCAAGGCTAGAAAGTGAAACTGATTAATCTGTTCTCCTGGTCCAAGTTGAATGGTTTGGGGTTTTTTGTTTTTTTAAGACTATATAAACATGATAAAGGGTGAAAAGTGCATTAAGATCAAAAATTTTAAGCGTGGGGGAGGGCTGAATATCAGGCACCTAGATCCACATTGAGGTACCTAAATAAAATGGCCTGAATCACAGACTTACTGAGCCACCAGTTTTACCTAAATGTGGAGGTTAGGCACCCACCTTTGAAACTGCTGCCCTCTGTGTGATTGCATAGCTACCACCTTACACTGGGTAAGGAATGCTTCCAGCACAAGGTTAACTAGACAATGCCACCTTAGTAGTAGGCACCAGTGGAATATTTTCCCACCTCTAGCATCTGCTGTGTGAATAGTTGTTTCACTCTCGTGAATGAATCGGGCTTCCCAGTGTGCCCTGTATGGTAAGTACGAGTTATCCCGGGTTTTTCACAAATAAAAACTGAGGAGTGACATGGCACAGCCAAAATCCCAAAGCCAACGGTGAATCATAGACTATCAGGGTTGGAAGGGACCTCAGGAGGTCATCTAATCCAACCTCCTGCTCAAAGCAGGACCAACCCCAACTAAATCATCCCAGCCAGGGCTTTGTCAAGCCTGACCTTAAAAACCTCGAAGGAAAGAGATTCCACCACCTCCCTAGGTAACACATTCCAGGGCTTCACCATCCTCTAGTGAAAAAGTTTTTCCTAATATCCAACCTAAACCTCCCCCACTGCAACTTGAGACCATTACTCCTTGTTCTGTCATCTGGTACCACTGAGAACAGTCTAGATCCATCCTCTTTGGAACCCCCTTTCAGGTAGTTGAAAGCAGCTATCAAATCCCCCCTCATTCTTCTCTTCCGCAGACTAAACAATCCCAGTTCCCTCAGCCTCTCCTCATAAGTCATGTGCTCCAGCCCCCTAATCATTTTTATTGCCCTCCGCTGGATGCTTTCCAATTTTTCCACATCCTTCTTGTAGTGTGGGGCCCAAAACTGCACACAATATTCCACATGAGACCTCATCACTGCAGAATAGAGGGGAACGATCACATCCCTTGATCTGTTGGCAATGCCCCTACTTCTACATCCCAAAATGCCGTTAGCCTTCTTGGCAACAAGGGCATGCTTGACTCATATCCAGCTTCTCGTCCACTGTAACCCCTAGGTCCTTTTCTGCAGAACTGCTGCCTACCCACTCGGTCCCTAGTCTGTAGCAGTGCATGGGATTCTTCCATCCTAAGTGCAGGACTCTGCACTTGTCCTTGTTGACCCTCATCAGATTTCTTTTGGCCCAATCCTCTAATTTGTCTAGGTCCCTCTGTATCCTATCCCTACCCTCCAGCATATTTACCACACCTCCCAGTTTAGTGTCATCTGCGAACTTGAAGGTCAAATCATAGAAATGGTGGGTGGGAAGGGACCTCGAGAGGTCTAGTCCAGCCCCCTGCACTCATGACAGGGCCAAGTAAACCTACACCCACCCTGACAGGTGTTGGTCCAACCTGTTCCAGAACTGAACTACCCTTAAAGTTTTTCCTAATATCTAACCTAAATCTCCCTGGCTGCAGATTAAGCCCATTACTACTTGTCCTGCCTTCAGTGGCCATGGAGAACAATTGATCACTGTCTTTATTAACAACCCTTAACATATTAGAATATAGATCCCTGACCTCCTAATCTCTCCCATGCTTCAACCACATGCTTCCTCCATTTCCCCCTCCTTGAAAGACCCTTGTCCGATGCTAGTTACCTGGAGAAACAGAGCGGAAGATAAAAGGTGTGGGCCAGGAATGTTAACGCCCAACTGAGATTTGAAAGGAGTTGGGCAATGGGGTAGACACACAGGGTGGCTAGGTCAGAGGCTTTCTCTTGGGGTGTGGTCAGTAGAATGAAAAAGCTGGAGGACATCTCTGAGGTGCCTGGTATCCTGGCTTTTATCTGGCATTGCTGCTTTAAATTCTATTGTGATGTTTAAATGGATCTTCCTATTTTTAGCTCTGATAGCTTTAGGAGGTGACAGCGTGCGCAGAGTTGGCCAGTGGACGAATCTGGTTGATCAGTGAAGATCTGAAGGTCTTCCGCTTTCTCACATCTCACTCATTCCCACCTTCCCTTCTAGATTTGCTCTCTCCTGGCATTGTGGTTAATTTGCAGCTTTTAACACTTTTCAGCCAAATGGGGAAATCAAAATAAAGCCCAGTCTGCTCAAAAGAGAGTGTTAAAATGGGAGCGCAAGCAGGAGCCGTTGCACTCTAGGAAAGGTGAAGTCACGAACCCGTTCCAGATGCACCAACATGTAGGCCTTCTGTGATTCTGGCGCTAACCACAAGAGGGAGCCCTTGCACCATTTAGCCTTGCTGCAGAGACCCATTCATTCTCTGTGTGGAAACTTCCCTTCACAGCAGACACCATGTGGGCTTGCAGAGGGGTTTAGAAAGCAGGAAAGGCTCAGTTTAGCTGCTGAGCACCCTCAAGTGCCTCTGAAGTCCACAGAAATTAAGGGTGCTCAGCACCAGGCTGCAGGATCAGAGTCTGAACTGGGACCGTGGGCGTTCAGCCGGCGCCCAGCTCTGCAGAGTGGAGCCCTGCCCTCGATGGCCGTTTTAGATCTGGAAGCTCTGTGGGGCAGGGGCTGTCTCCTACTGTGTATTCAGCACCTCGTGCTGTGGAAGCGTTTAGGCGCTACTGTAATACAAAGGCATATTGCCTGGCAGCGAGAGGTAGATCTGATGGGAAGCGCCCGTCGCAGCAGAGGAGGCTCCCCCGAGTGCAGTCCTAGGGCGAACAAGGCCTTGTTTGTCACTCTGTTCGGTGCCTCCGTCGTCCATTATGCCCCTCTGACTGCAGGCAGCCAGCTCTGAAATTTGAGTCTGCAAAGGAGCGGCTAGTGTAGTGTCCTGGCCAGAGCGAGAGAGGCTGGGAGAGCTGGTTCTTCTGACTGTGAATATGCTTCAGATTTCTCTATGCCTGTGCCTCAGTTTCCCTATTGGGTAACTCGCATCTTGCAAAGCACTCTGTGAACCTCCAGTCGAGAGCATGCTGGCCAGCACCTCTGTTCCTGAACACACTTCGTGAGCTTCTGTCCTTCCTCAAGGGAGAGCCAGGGGCCAGTTCTTGGGCTATATAAGCCCTGTGAGCAGCTCCTGGGGCCTATGGAGGGCTTGACGATAACTCACTGTCCCTTTAATCGATAATTCTCTCTGGAGGGGAGCATCGTCCTATTTGCCCTTGCTGGAATGAGGGTGACTGTGAGGGCAGGACTTGGGAAGGGGCTGGCTTTTGGGAGAAGCAGACCCCTACAGCATCACATCTAAACAGGCGCGGGGATATTGCTCCAGGCTCGCTCACCTCCAGGTACGGGGGCTGCCTGGAAGTTGCCGGGTGAGCATGGCCCAGTAAGTCGTGCACCAGCGTGTCTCCAGCCTGCCCTGTGCGTGTGACCCACGGCTCCGGTCCAAACGAAGCAACGTTGGGAGCCTTTGAAATGCCCCCTGAACCACTTCTGCAGTCTTTCAGTGACTCAATGGGAGGGAAGTCACCATTGCTCCTGGGAGAGTCTCCACCAAGGTGCTGGCTCAGCTATTCACTGTATCCACCCACATCCCAGGCAGGGACTCGAATGTTGCCCTGAGCTGTGGATAGAACTCCTGGGGGAGCAGGTCCCGGCTCACTTCCGCAGGGGAGACGCTGTGCTCAAGGATGCTTTGAATAGGGCCCCTCCTGCTGACTGGTCACTGTGCCATAGTCGTCCTGCAGCAGGGGTAATAGAGGAGTAGAGAGGGTGGGTCATTCCATCCACATCATGCTGCCGGGAGGGGAACAGAACCCCGAACCCTGGGCTGCCCAGTCTCCTGCTGTAACCACTAGTCAGCCCCCCTCCCTGGCTGTGCTGAGCATGGAAAGGCAGCAAAGGCTTCATATTCTGGGTGAAGATCCATGGGGAAAGCAGCGAGTGGTGGGTCATGGGAAGAGCATCACCCATAGCTGGAAGCTGCACGCTGCTCTCTCTGTTTGGGGATCCCGGCTCCCTGCCTTCCAGTGCAGCTGTATGATCCCATCCCTATTGTTTGCCCCTTCGGGGAGACCAGCCTCCAAATGGCCCATGGAAAGGGGGGCTCCGGAGAGGCTCCAGCACTGAAAGTGTTAAGGACCTAATGGTATTCGTGGCGCGGGTTGGGGGGGGCGGGAAGCGGTGCAGTTGGTGCGCTTGAACCACTGCTCCCTTGAGACACCTCTCTGAGCCCGTGGCTGCTTGGCGATATACATTTATGTATGAGATCCATTTATTTATAGGCTCCTGGCCTCCCCCCTGTAATGACTAGCCCCCAGCCTGGCTTGTCCTTCCCCTGCTGCCAAGGCCTCTGGAGTCTGATCCCACCTCTGCCTGGGACACGTTCTGATCCCAGTCACGCCCCCTGGGCTCATTGCTCTGGTGTCCCTCAGATCAGAACTTTGGCAGCTGGTCTCGTTGAATTCCCAGGCCATAGGGCTGGCACCAAAAGCTGCATGAGTCCTTCATGTTACCCGCTTGGTCACGGCTAGTGCTCGGGGCTGAGGCAGCCAGCTAAATCCCCTCCAGTTGGGCTGTGTCCCACTCAGCAGCGAGAGCGTGAGCTCTGAAGGCGTCACAGAGACCGGTTTCGATCCCATCTCAGGCGAGGGCCCCTGAAAAAGCTCATTCATGCCTTGCTGCACTGGATCAGGGATCCATCCAGCTCACTGGACCTCTGACGTAACCAGAGTCAGCTGCCTCAGAGGCAGGAGAAAGGGAGCCCACAGTGATCAGAGCAGAGCATGGTCTGTCTGGGTGATCAGACCTGGGGGAAGCTTTCTTCCTAACCCCAGGCAGTTAGAGGTTGGCACGTAACCGGCGATGAAATGCACAGCATTTGGATTATCATCCGAAGTATATTTTAAGCGCAAAGATCTTGCTCGTAGCAGCGTTTTTATAAATCCCCTCCATGCTGCTCTGACATCCCAGCCTGTCCTAAGGTCCCACTAATAAAGGAGGCCATTGCAGTTCTGGAAGCAGATGGTTCAAGCCCTGCTGATAAATGAGCCAAGGGGGCATTTGGGGATGATGCAGGGTCATCCCCCCCCCCCTTCCCTTTGTTGGAATAATTAGAGTAGAAGGAAAGAGCAGCTGTTTGGCTCAGCCCAGCTGTGTGATGAGTCTGAAAGTTAGGAAGCAAAAGGTGACCTGCTGGGTGAGGGGATGGACTTGCGACCTCATTGTTTTGCTGCTCTATGGTATGTGAGGCAGGCCTTAACGGACCAGTTTTCCTGGAGGTATCAAGAGGTGCAAGTCTTGGCTTTGCCTTAGACAGCTGGAGCCCTTTGTTATGTACATTTTGGAGGTCCAGCTGAGATCATGGCCCTGCTGTGCTTGGAGCTGTACAGTAAGAGACAGCCCGGCCCCAGGAGCTTACAGACTGAATAGACAAGGTGCTAGTGTTTCCGTTGTACAGCGTGAGGAGCTGAGGGCCAAAGAGACTAATCAGGTTGCCCAAGATCACTGGAACTGAACCCAGCTCTCCTGAGCCCCAGGCCAGGGCATTTACCACAGAACCCTTATCCTTCATAATAGGAATGAGGCTGGTCTTGTTAAGAGAGATTTTTCTCCTAACTGTTCCTCGGGCATTTGAGTTAAAATGGTGTTGACAAAAATAAAGGGCCGGATTCCCCACTTCATATAAATCTGCTCTGCTCCTCTGCAGTGATGCTACATCAGCTTATAGTAGCTGGGGATCCAGTCCAGTTTGTGTTTATACAATCTGTATAAAAGTGTCTCCTCAGTCCAGTATCATTTCCTAGGTGTGGTTGTGATAAAGTCCCGTTAGCTCTCCAGCCATCTGTAACGTCTACAAGGAAAAATCAGAGTAGAAAAGACCTGAATTCTCTAATGTATAAAAACCAGCGGAAAGTGTGCTTGGGAATGAAATCTCTCTGCCGTTCCTTTAATCATTGTACAAGAGTAATTGTTTCTTCCTTCTGCAGAGCTTCATGGAGCTATTCCTCCTGTGGATGGAGGGACTTGAAAATAGTCGCCAGTGAGACCTGTTTTGGAGCCTTCTGCTTACGAATAGGGATGATATCCTTGGAGAAAGAAGAGAGCTAATTAAATCTTCCGGTGAGAGTTGAGCAGGGATGATGGGCATAGCAGTTAAAGTCTCTTAAATCAATTTAACCAGCTCAAATCAACACACGGTAACACCAAGACAAGGCGGTTTATAGTTTTCACCTGATATAGGAAGTTCCATTCAAGGGCTTGTCTGCATGGGGAAATTGACCAGCATAGTTTTATAGTAGAAGCCAGCTTAACCTATGCTAGTCAATTTCCCCGTGCAGACAAGCCCAACCACTAGGCCACCCCACTGTCTTTACCTGGCCTGTTAACTCCTGGAGCTGCAGCTTTTGCTTTTTGCCCTGTTAGGATCATGCCTTCATTTTCACATCCCAGATATTTCCCTCCCCATGGAGGTGTTGCTCAGTGAGTGGGGCAGCAAGTGGCAAAGGCTTTCAAAGGTTACCCATCAGCTGTGAGGGCCTTTCTGTTAACGCTCAGGGCCAAGAACTAAACCTACAGCCAAGTGCAACAATCCCACTTTAAAAGAGTTTCTTGTACAAGGTGCAGCTGAGACCCTGTGGCCTGCAGCCGCCTGCTGGCATCATCTTAACACAGCTGGACCCGGCTTGGCCCTTCATCTCCTCTGTAGAACAGCTGCTGCCCCAGTGTGTCCTCTCGGCCACGTGTGCGGTGACTTCGGTTACCAGCTGGAGCATGCTGGCCTTTGGTAATCTGCTCTAGTGTCTGGTCATGGAGAGGATGCAGGAGTCACTAGGTGTGGGGGAAGGGTGACACACAGTTGTCCCTGGCTAGTGGCTCCTGTCAAACTTCAGACATTGGCTCAGACTAGCCTCACCTTCCCCTGCTGTGGACACGTGAGACGGGTTCACTTCACCCTGGCCTCCCACTTGCCTGCTTACAGGGCGAATCCTTCTGTCTGGACAAGGGGTGGAGCTGGGGCACCTTGTTTGTCCTATTGATCCCACACTTCCTTCTTAGCCACTCCATCCTTCTGGGAATGGGGATTATCAGGGGACCCTTTCATGTACCCCAATGCAGAGACCGGCAACCATATGTCTGATGGTGGTGCTGCCCATCCCTCTCCTGAGCAAACAGCTGCTCTCTGATTCTCTGCTGTGTCTGGCTGCTTGTCCATCTGTCAGTCCATCCTGACCAACTCCAAAGTGGCTTAGGGTCTTCAGGACACTTGCAGATGCCTTTCTCTTCCCTCCCCCATGCCCTGTTTTCACCGTTGCCAGCATTAATATCTATGCACAGGGTCTTTCGTTCCCAAAAGCTGTGCAATCTACATGCAAGGGGAACCGCTCCACCTCTCATGGTAACACAGCCACCTCTGAGTGGATCGTGGCAGCTGCTATAAAGCTTGTCATTTTGCCCTTTCCTCCTCCCCTTACTTTACATTTTCTGACTTTCCTTGTTGATTTATATTTTCAAAGGCACCTGAGGGATGTGAATGCTGTAGGCTTTGGAAACCCAGCCTTGATCTGTATCATTTCCATCTAGAAATCCCTGGGCAGGGGTGGTCTCAACCCTTTCCCCCTCCCTTTTATTTTTTAATCTGGTAAAAGATCCTGGGTTTAACTGCGGAGGCCAAGGAAGGTTGGCCCAGGAGTTTAGGGTACTAGCTTGAGACTTGGGAGACATGGGTTCCAACAAGTTGCTTAATTTCTCTCTGCCTCAATTCCTCATCTGTACAATGGGGATACTAGCAGCATCCTACCTTGCAGGGCTGTTATGACGATAAATACATTACAGTCCTCAGGGACTACACTGAAGGGGCTCTATAAGTACCTCAGATAGGTACCCAACTCCTTGACTTACATAGGTTCCCCACCAGCTGTCGGGTTGTGGTAAGGCTGCTGGGCCGGCACGTGGGAGGCCAGCTTTCTATTCCTGGCTTTACTAGGTGACCGTGTACATATCACTTCCCTTCACTGTGTCTCTGTTTTCCCGCCCAGGCTCTGTCTGGTCTATAAGGCTCTTCTGGGCAGGGGCCGTCTCTCATTGGTTCTATGTACGGCACCTGGCACAATGAGGCCATGATCTTGGTAGGGGTCTCTAACTCAAACCCACCCGCAGGCAGCTGGTGCAGCCGCTAGGGGATTCAGCTTGTATTTTTAAATGTGTATTTAATATGAACTGTTTGTGTCACCATGGGTGGTTATAGCACTTTACAGAGCGCTAAGGATTTTACAATCTGGATTAAAAAAAAAAATGGAGCCAGGTCATGAGGAGTCTGGTTTTAATGGATTCACCCTCAGAAGACTCTAAATCCTCTTCCAAACCCCTGTTCCTTAGCCCTTGTCTAGGCCAACTTGCACTGATTTAAATAAACTGGGTGTGACTCCCTAGATGGACACTCTTATTTCAGTCTGAGTGGCTTAGTTTCCATTAACCTGCTCCTAATGGCGCTAAGCCTGGTTTGAACTGAATTAAGTGTGTCCACACAGCCCTTTGCATCAGTTTAACTAAACCAGTTTTACATCACACTTTTATTTAAAGCTTCTAAATGTGGCTAGTCCCTTACAGACACTGACATCAAGCACAAGGTTCTCTGACGTTCCAAAGCTGCACAGAATGCTGTTTGCTTTAATGGAGCAGCTGGCTGACTATTTCCAATCTGGCCTTGTTTACAAGACGGGAGCGTTCTGCTACAGAACTGAAGGGGCAGTGCAGCATTGGGCCGGGGCTCCCAAGAACCAAACTGGGGCTGAGACAGAGCCGCATGGGGCTCACTCTGGATTGTGCGATGTATGCTTG
Organism: Chelonia mydas; assembly: GCF_015237465.2. NCBI lineage: Eukaryota > Metazoa > Chordata > Testudines > Cheloniidae > Chelonia > Chelonia mydas. The sequence continues at coordinate 11,924,756 of NC_051259.2, read as the reverse complement.
TGGCCCTGCAGCGGGTGCAGCTGGGACCCACTGTTCAGCATGTGTTCTCTGCTTGTGCCTGGTCCACAAAGGCTGCGAGTCTGTTCCAATCCCAGTGTAATCCCTGATTCCCGTACCGAGTGCCTTACCCTGCGCCAAAGTCGGGGGCTGATGGCCCAGTCCCTTGGTGGGTCAGGACGTGAGCATGGGTGTCAATGTCGGAGGAATAAATAATGAAGTTGCGGCACAAGGGGGCAGGTACCAGCTGTTGTAAAGTGGGATTCCAGCAGCGTTGACCTCAGTGATTTGCCCCAGCTGAGGATCTAGCCCAAGGGTGGTTTTTATGTTCGCTCTTACTTTAAAGGCCGTATTCGGACTTCAGAGTAAATCTGGAGTTACACCATTGACTTAGACTTTAAGGCCGGACGGGATCGTGCTCATCTCGTCTGACCTCCTGCACAGTGCAGGCCGCGGATCCTCGCTCACCCACTGGAACGAGGCCATTCCAGCCTGGCGTCACTGTGAATTAGCAGTGCCCCGCCAGCTCAGCGCTGGAGTGATGCAGCTCTGCAAAGCCCGTCTCTCCTGGGCACCGGTTCTGATCTTGCTTCTGCCGGTTCTACAACACGGAGCACCAATGCTAATGGAGTTACACCTGATTGAGCCCACTCATGAGAGCAGAAGCAGGCCCAGGGTCTCTTGTTTGTTTTGACTGAGAATGTCGGCTAGGAGGATGCTTGTGTTTAAACTATAAAGGATTTTTTGAGCTAAGATAGGAAAGAAATCTGTGAACGTATTGTTACTATTTCTGTTGCTGCAGTACCGAGGCATCGGAGGGTTTCTCATTTTGTGCCTTGCCTGTAAAGCTTCACCAGATTTTTAGGACCGAATGATGCTCTACGGCTAACGAAAATGGTTTTGCTTCTAACAGCAGCAGCTTGGAAGGGCAGCAGCCCAATCGCTCCATAACCTTCGGCTTCACCAAATCCGCTCGGTGCTGCAACCGCGAGATTCCCCTGCTGTTGTCTATGTGGTGACGGATCTGCCCTGGCTGTGTCTGAACAGAGCACTGGGGCAGAGGTGATGGGCTCGGTCCTCAAAAGAACATGGCGTGTTGTGAAAACGTGACCATGCGCGTCCCGGTGGGAGCTGCTGGGCTCTGATCATGTGTGCAGATCTGGTCCTTACTCTGCTGCCTAAATGGGAGCTGAACTCTGTGGGAAATCCGGCCCTGAGCAGTTGTCGCGGGGCTGGGATGTGATAGCCAGAGAGAGGGGAGATGGGTGGGTGCATGGTCACAACTGGCAGGAGTCCACAGGACAATCTCACTCTGAAGATGTGGGCCACATGAGGAGAAAGGTGGGACCTCTGCTCCTAAATTTCTGTGCAGCCTCTTGACTGTATTTGGAAGTCACGGTAATGTGCCCCTGCCCCAAGTGGCCCTGGAGACACTTTGCCTTAAGGCAGCGTTTCTTGACCTGTGGCCCAGCTGTGTGCTAAAGGCCACCAGGACGCACGGCGGGGTCCAGGTTCCTGGCCGTCTGGCATGGCGGGGGTCCAGGACAGCCACCGCTTGCTGGCCCCACTGCCGGCAGGGGTCTAGGATCGCCACCTGGCCCCACTGTCTGGCGGGGGTCCAGAGTTGGGGCTGCCGGCCAGCTGCCTTGCTGCCTGGCCTTGCGCAGCCAGATCCAGGGTCAGGGCTGACTCCCGGCCCCACACAGCCCCCTGCCCAGGGCTCTGCTCTTGGCCCCACTCTGTGGAGGGGTCTCTGAGCCAGAGGTACTGCGCATAGGGGTCTTTGGAGGGACCCACAATGATAAATAGGTGGAGAACCACTGCCTTAAGGGAAGAGAATTCATCTCCATTCCAGAATGGACACAGAGCTGTCAGAGAGTGGGACTCTGGTAGCAGCCAGGGCTGGGGTGTTACGATCTGACACTCCCCTGGCGCACCCCCAATCTCCTGTAATGCACCTACTGTACAGCACTGGGGGGTCAGGCCTGTAGTGCCAGGGGGCTTAGTGGGAGTTCCATGCCAGTACGCACTGCATGATGATCTGGGCCAGTATCACCGCGGAGGTGAGGGGGAGGGGAGAGATGTCTTCCTACCCCCAGCTGGTGATCAGTGTGTGCATCAAAGCATGAGGATTGATGGCCCTGCTCGCTTTATCTGAGTGGGTGTAATTGCAGCTGTTCCTTATTCATGGCGGCGTTTTCATTCCCTCTCCCAGAATTCCCATCCTTGGTTGCTTCTTAAAGCAGCCCCCTGACTGTGAGTTCACCATCAGTCCTCTTGGTCATTCCCTTCCCTTTCTGTCCTTTGTTGGGTGGCACAGCTCCTGCGGGCAAGAGGTGCAGTGGGGTGGGGGCTTCTGTCTGCTTCCATGTGAAATGCATCAGAGCAGGTGTGTGTGGGCAAAGCATAGAGACACATGCCGTCTGCCCAGGCGGGGAAGCTGTCTGTCTTCATTTTGCAAATGTAAGTAACTCAACCAGGCTTTTGCCCCGGCCAAGTGGAAAAAACAACCAAGCAGGAACAAGGACAGCGAGTCCCTAGCAAACTTTGATTTCCAAGGTTGTCTCATCCTGGAGAAGGGTAAGTGTGTGAGTGAAAATGGAAATGGACAGATCTGTCTCTCACGCTAACGGCATATGTAAATGCCAGGTGTTTTAAAGGGAGGGCCAAGATAATAGCACTCACTGCTGCCGGAGGGGTTTCTGTCCATCCATCTCACAGCTCTTCACTATGGTGTGTCAGTGTTATCTCCATTCTACAGATGGGGAAACTGAGGAATGGAGTGGGGCCGATGTGTCCAAGTTGGTGACCAAACTGGGGCTGTAGCATGTGGGGCTGAGTGAGCAGCGGTGCATCACACAGCCTAGAGCCAAAGGCATGTGTCCTGTGCCGTTTGTTTCAGCAGCATGCACACACCGTCCTGCAAATCCTTCTGGTGCCAGCAAACCGGACCTGCTTGGGTGAGCAGCTCAGGAGCAATTGTGGACCTGATCTTTGATGTTTCCACTCTGGAAAACATAATCTGTGCTAATGCACCCACCCCACCAGCTCAAGGTTTAGGGGGCTATTGAAAGCCAGGCAGTGCCTGAGCTGTGTTAGCCCTTCAGTTTAACTGCATTAGCTTGAGAGGTAGCATGATATAACTGACTGGACCCAGGACCAACCCGGCCCTGCTGGGGCTCTATGCCTGGCTCTCCCATTGACCCACAGTGTGACCCTTGGCTATGTCTTGAGGATCAATTAGCACCTTATAGGAGCTGTGGGTGCTCTGCCCTTCAAGCCCTGACCGCCCCATAGAAGTCAATATGAGTTTTGCTATTGCTTTCAGTGGGCAGGAGACTGGGTCCTTAGTTTGCCTTGTGCTTTGCAAATGTAAAGTGTGAGGTGTTGTTTCCTGGTAAGTCATGAGTGCTCAGACCACAGGCCAGGTGCCAGTAACTGTCTGGAGGAAACATACCCCATGTTTGACCCATTTCCCAGGTTGAGCATCTTCCCTTTGCTTCCTCCAGACCTGCAGGCTCATGCTGAGAGGAACAGATGCTCCTATGGTGTCCCCCAAGATGGAATGCTGAAGTGGGGAAACGATGCCTTGCTTAGTAAGTACTGTGTTTATAACCTATGCTAGGAGAATGAGAATCTCTGTTGCCCTCTAGTGACTGATTCACATTAAAAAGTAATTGAGAGCTAATTTCTCTGCCTAGGAGTCTTAAGGACGAATTTTCAAATATATTTGCAGGTGGGCACCTAATGGTGTTTTCTAGAGCAGGGTTTCTCAGCCTTTTGGATACCAGGGACTGGCTTGCTGTCTTCCTAAACTGTGTCAGGGAGATCTCCTGGGACTCCTGCCGGTCCTCGGACTGGTCATTGAGAAACCCTGAAACTACCTTGGTGCTGATCTGCATCTTTAGACACCTAAATACCTTTCAAATCTGGCCCTTTGTCCTTTTAACTCAAGCAGTATAGGCTGAGGCTTTGATCACTGAAGGTTCAGGGTTTGGGTCCCATCATTGATCCATGTTAGCTAGTTTGTTTAGCCAATGTCGAGGGAGCATCAGGGGAGTATGGAAAAGGTAAAAATATTCATCTGCCTGAACAAAAGGCCAACCCTTGAACTTCTCAGAGCATCTGTACTTTGGGCATGTGGCTTCGTGGGCTTTGGTTTGTCCCAAAGTTATCACACATGAAATCTCATGGTACAGAGTGGGATAGAAAGAGCCAGGGAGGAGAAACCTGACACGTGACACTCAATTTCTGCACCTCTGACACATTATGGCCCCATCCTCCTGCCAGCCAGCTCAAGGGGAGTTTTGCCACCGAATTCTAGGGGGATGTTTATGCCGGCTCAGGCTCACCCGTCCTGTGCTCCTGCACTGAAAACAGCTGTGTAAATGCTGCACCTCAGGCCTCACTTGGGGCTCTGAAACCTGGGGTGAGTGTGGGGGTGGCCTTCAGCACTTAGTGAGGTAGCATGAGCCCACGTCTGTGGATCGGAGGCTTGTTGCCACAGGCTACCATTGGCCACAGAAGTAACCAATGGAAGCAGCAGTTAATTCAGTAACAAAGGGCCTACAGTCATCAGGAGTCCTTCTGAGGACTGCCATGGGCTTTGGATCAGCCCAGGAGCTGGGTTTGGTTTGTATTTAACATAATATGAAGAATAAAGCTCAAAGTCTATGATGGATGTTGGCCTCATTGTATGGGACTGTTGGCAAGGGGTCAAACAGGCTCTCTCCGGCACTTGGGGCCTGCTCCATTGGTCAGCAGGTGTTTTGCCACAGACTGCAAGGGGGGCAGCAAGTGACACTTAACAAGGATTTTGGAGGCACATGGATTTTTCTCCTTTCCTTGATTTTGTAGGCTTAGCCTCTGCTCAGCAGCCTCCTTGATATTGCAATGTATTGAATTTGGCTGCTACCAACCAGCCTTGATCAGCCACTTTCATTGCACTTGGGGCCTGAGTGAGGTGTGTGCGGAGATCTTGGTGAAAGGTCCTTTAACCTTCCTTGTCAATTTCCCATTTCCATCCTCCAGCTTGGAAGAAACACTTCTATTTTTTTTTTTCTTCCTTCATCAATTAAGTACTTGTAGGAAAACTCCATGCTGGAGCCTGGTAGAAGAGAGGAAAGGAGCGAAACACCCTAAGGAAAGATGAGAAAGCTGAGCACCAGAGGAATGAAGCAGGAATGGAAGACTCCCTTTGACCTGAGTGGGCTTTGGAGAAGGCCCCTTAAGCCATTGTATGGTTTGTGTGTCTGCCTGTTTATCAGCCCACAGTGAAGGTCTCTCTAAACAGAAAATCTCTTCTTTGGAAAGATTTGAACTTGTCGCTGTTTGTTACTTAACACTGACAAGTAACCCGCCTTCCCCATCCTCTCAGCCCATGGCTGAGCAGCGCTGTCCTATTTCTGTTAAGAGCTGATCACCACTGTCCAATTGGTTTTTTTCGCATGTGTGGAAAAATGCAGGGTCTTCTCCATAACAGAACTGCAGCCTGATTTGGGATACGGGGCAGGAGAGGTGAAGTTCCAATTTAAAAAAAAAAAAAAAAAAAAATTCTATTTCAAAAAAATAAACTCTTATTAAAGCCTTCAGGGGTCTAGTGTTTGGGGCCTGATCCAATGGCGATGGACATCATATGCAGACTCCCACTGACTTCAATGGATCAGTCTCCTGAGGATGCTCTCCCTGCTTCAGCCTAGCGCTGAATAGCTCAAGGGGAAGAGTTCCCTGGTGTTGCCTTGTGCCGTCAGTTTAGCTATGAAAAAAATGGACAGCCTGATCAATCACATTATGATCCTTCTACAGCTTGAGCAGGACTGGCTGGCAGCAGACCTTTGGCCCCCTCTCCTGGAGCTCAAGAATGAGTGACCTTACCCAGGGGTACTTTCCTAATGGCCTACCATCAAATTAGCCCTATATCAGAAAAATGCCCATTAAGGCTTATAATGAGCTGCCACTCCATCTCTGAGGCTGGAGCTAGCCTGACACCTGCCTGGCTGCTTTATTATAATGAATTTCCTTAGCAGTGGGGTAAAAATATTTCTGTGGGGTCTCTTAGCAATTTAAATTGGCTGGGGCCTACACACCCACAAGTGAGGTCCGTTAGATTTTAACTCTACTTCAAAGGCAATATAGGAGCTTGGGTGGCTGGAAATACTGAACGACAGGAAAGAAACGCAGTTCTCAAGAAACCAGCAGCAGGATTAAAGATGAGATGCCTGTGAAATGCAGGGAGAAAGGTAGCACTCAGCTCTGCCTTGCCTAGGATCTGAAGATGGTCACCTGCTAAACTGGGGGGTGTGGGAAGAGGCATTTATTTTTCCAGGGGAAAATCAAAATCACAACCTTAAAAACCTGCACTTTGCATTCGAAAGGGGCACCCGCGAAGTCATTTACAGAATTGCCGCATTCCTTAATGACTCTCATCAAGGCCTGATCCAAACCTCATTCCTGGGAGCCTTTGCAGGGGCTTTTGGGTCAGGAACATCACTAAGTAAATAAAGCCCCAGTGGGGCGGTGAGTCACCATTGGCCTGCCCCTGGCACAGTCACTGACACTGGCTCAATGTATGTACCCAATGCCAGCAGATCAGACTGGGGCTTGGTGTTTTTGCACTCTGGGCTGTACCAGTGTTTGGTGAATCAGGCCCCCTCTGCGCTCCATCATTTGGTCAGCAGGCTCTACCATGCCATGAACTACGTCTAATGGCAGTGGGCGTTTGGCTCATTTTCACCCACTGCTGGGTAAACTCCTGGCTCCACTGAAGGCAATGGAAATTTTACTTCTAGGGGGGCCAGGATTTCACCCCTTATGTTTAACTCCAATGCTGTTTTTCTGTCTTTTAGCTTCTTCTTTCCCTTTCCTGGAAGAGTCCTATAAATAAAAGTCACAGGGTAAGAGAGACGGATGCAAACAGACAAAAGAACAGGGTTTTTTGTTAAAAACTTTCCACTGAAACATGCTCAAACCGCTTGTTAGTTAAAGGCGGGGGGGGGGGCAGGGACCCACCAGTCATTTTCTGTAGGGCGGGTCAAGGTGACAGGTACATGCATGGCTGTGTTTGCAGGTGTGAGTGTGTATGGATGAGGGGCTGGGAATCTGTGTGTGTGCGTGTGTTTGAGTGTGAATTTGCATGTGCATTTCAGAGGGTGGGCGGCTGTGAATACGTATGTGTGGCTGCAGCGATGAGTGTATTTATGGATGGCTTGTCTACGTGGGGGCCATCTAATCCGAATTCACTAAAGGTGTGAAGTTGAGGGCGTTTAGTGAAACCACCTTAAATCCCTGTGAGGAAGCTGTTATGCAGAATTAAAGTGGCCTTAACTGGGTTTCGTTTAATCCACTTCACATGGGCCTTAATTTGGATTAATTTTCCCAGATGGCCCCGTGAAGACGAGCCCAGAGAAAGAGAGAGTTTCTTTGCCTGTTTCAGAGTAGCAGCTGTGTTAGTCTGTATCTGCAAAAAGAAAAGGAGGACTTGTGGCACCTTAGAGACTAACCAATTTATTTGAGCATAAGCTTTCGGGAGCTACAGCTCACGTCATCGAATGCATTCAGTGGAAAATACAGTGAGGAGATTTATATACACGCAGAACATGAAAAAATGGGTGTTATCATACACACTGGAAGGAGAGTGATCACTTAAGATGAGCTATTACCAGCACCCATTGTTTCATGTTCTGTGTGTATATAAATCTCCCCACTGTATTTTCCACTGAATGCATCCGATGAAGTGAGCTGTAGCTCAGGAAAGCTTATGCTCAAATAAATTGGTTAGTCTCTAAGGTGCCACAAGTCCTCCTTTTCTCTTTGCCTGTTGGTGCCCCTGAGTGTAGGGGAGAGGTGTGTGGGTTAGGGGAGGGGGGGCGCTGCTGGGATACCAGCCCTTTAAATCCGGTCCATGGCTGAACCCAGCCCGGTGCAGCTGTGTGATTCTGGCCTTGACTCACCCCAACCAGGGAGATTTCCCCCCGCCCCCGTCATTCTGTCCTTGAGAAGGTGAAAGGTCTGGGGAACATGGAGCCAGGGCACCCCGGCTGACAGGCTCCTTTCCGAGAGCTGCCTCTCCTAAACCTCGCAGAGCAGGAGCAGCTTTCTGGGACTATCTCCCCCCCCCCCCAAATTGAGAGGTGCGTCTCGCTGCTCGTGGTAAGGATTTCTGAGAGAAGGGGTGCGGGGGGAACCCCAGCCCCCAGGAAGCTGCAGTTAACACCATTTGCCTCAATGGGTTTAAAATAACCTGCCCAGGCTGCTGGAAAGCAGAGAGGGAACCTCAGCCAGGGCGGCTGGCGTTTCCCTTAAGGGAGGGACAAAGATCGTGTTGGTCTTAAATCCCAGGAATTAAATAGCCCCCTTCCCGCTCCCGCTGACTGCAATTGACAAGACACACACCCGGCAGCTTTAGGACACAGGTCGGTTCTTGTCGGTCTCACCCCCGGGAGGCTTCCCCATCTTCTGGCGCTTTAAATCCAGGGAAATCCTGTTTTAAAAAATCCCACTTAACCTCTCCCCTTGTTCTCCCCACCCCAGCCGGCGAAAGGGGGACCCCGGGACCCCCAGCAGAGCCGCCCGCCGGCAGGCAGCAGCAAACCCCTCACACGGCAGCCCCGCCACGGACAAAGCAACATTTCCCCCCTTTTTGTGTGCACAGGACAATGCCGCAAGCGGGGGATCGGCTGCCTGGAAGGGAGCAGCCCCTTTCCCCGTGTGTTCACATGGGCTCACGCCTCCTCCGCCGGCCATCCTCTGCACCTCGCTCCGACTGTCCCCCGGGTTGGCGAGCCCCTGGCTGGCCAGTGGGTCGCTCCGCACGGGCTATCCCTGTCCGTCACCGGAGCCCAGCACACAGCAAGCGCAAGAGGTGCCCAGGGCAGAGCGGCCAAATCGAGCAAAAACAACCAACCTGGGAACTGTAACCGCACAGACAGTATTTATTGCGCAAACCCGGCTCCCGAGCGAGGAGATCTTCGCTCTCTGCCTTACCCTCCTTTCCTTGGCGTGTCCCGGGGGTTAGGATCCATCTCCTCCCCGAGGAGCGATGCCAGGGGAGAGGCGTCTGAGTCCGGCTTCTCTCTTGGCATTCACCGCGTGCCTTAATTGTATGAAATTAAATCAAGGTCCGCTGTGAACACGAAAAGCGGAAGCCGAGCGGAGAAGGAACCGGAGTCACCCCGGATTAGCGAGAAAAGCTCCTTTGGATGGTTCGCGCGCCGCGGCTCCTCCTGCAGAAGACGGGGACCGGGGCTGCTGCTGCTGGGTGCGGATAACTCCTGGCTCTGCCTCCACGCTTCACTTTAGGGTCTTCCGCTCCCAGGTCCCTTCGTCTCCCGTGTGATCGCGGTCGGCTTCTCGGCTCCAGCGCGGCTGGTTCGTTTGGTTTTTTTTCCCTCCCCTCCAGTGCTGGGATCGAGATTCTCCACCCCCACCCCCTTCCCCGACCCGGAGATCCCTCTTCTCTGCCGCCGCTGGAGATCGGTTTTCCTTTTCGCAGGGGACACAAACAAGGATCATGCGAAAATAAATAAATAAATAAAATTCAGGGCAGGCATTGGAGAGCCTTTGAGGGGGCAGGGGAGAAATCAGGGCTAGCTGGCCCCCCTCCGAGCACGACAATGGGAAAGTCTTGTCCTGCCCGGCTCCCGCCTGCACCGCACCCGCGCCCGGGTCACGCAGTTCTTGCTTTGCTCGGCCCTAGCCCAGAACTGGCCTCACACCGGCCCCGCCAAGCGTCTCCTCCGGGCACCTGGGGCAGCGGCAGGACCCCCGCGTCTCGGCGCAGCGGCGAGGTGATCTCTGAAGGGTACAAAAAAACCAGCCAGCCCCCTCCGCGCCCGGCAGGACCCCTTTCCAGGGCAATCGGAACGAAACCAGAAATCCGTCTCGGCTCTGTCGGGAGCAGCCTGGCTAATCCCGATCCACCCCAAAGCGCAGCCCCGGACTGGGCGAGCGATGCCTTGTGCGGTACAATTTACTCTCTGCCTCTCTCCTCCCATCCCGCCCCCTCCCCCCCCCCATCAACCCAGATGATTCCGAGAGCCGGATTAGTGAGAGCGGCTCCGCCGTTTCAGATTACAGGGGCTCTGGGGACCGGCAGGCCGGGCAGGGGGGAGCACAGGGTGGGGAAAGGGGGAGGGATTTTTGGTGTGGGGGGTTGTAATATTTCATTGAGGGAGGAAGGGGGGCAACAGAGTGGTTTATTTAGCGGCCTGAGAGCAATGGGAAGGGCAGATGATCTGGGGCACAGGCGAGGGGTAGACAATAGGGTTATATGGCAGATGATTCCCCCCCTCCCCCAGCTAGAGGCGGGAGGGGGAAACCCTGCCTCTGTTTCCTCTTCCTATAACCCCTCGCTCCAGAGGGCAGCCGGGGGTGATCTTCAGGCCGGCTGTGGGCAGCTGCTCGGAGGCGGGACGGGTTCATGGGAGTTGGTTGGTTTGAACCCTGAAGGCTCAAAAGGCAAATAACGCCCCTGGGCTGGTTTGCTGGTTCCCTTTGGACCAGGCCGGTGCAGCTATTTGGGGATGAAATGAGGCTGCTGCTGCTGATCATCCTCATCAAATTCCCCCGCAAGCTTGTCCCTGCATCCCCGAGCGTCCCTGTCAACCCACTGCAGAGAGCCATGGAAACCAGTGAAGGGGGTGGGGAGGAAAACCGCATTGGGGGAGGCTTGGCTGCATAACGGCTTAAACTCAGCGCATGTCCCGCCCGCGGTTCCATCCGCAGAGGTAGGGGCCACTTCTGGCAGCCTTGTTTGTTGCAAAATTGTTGGTGGATCCAAGACACCTGCCCTGGATCCAAGACACAAATACAATCGGGGACCATTCCAGACCCCACAGCTCTCCCTCCATCCCTGCGCCCCCTTTTAAAACATGGATGGTAACGGGGGTCAAAGCCCCCGCCCCGGAGGACGGAGGTGATGCCCCAAACTGCGCGGAGCTCCTCGCTGACACGTAACTTTCAAACAGATGGAGAGCGCCGGGGGAGATGTGTCACCCGGGCTTACTTCTGGCAAAGGAATTTTGCTAAAGCAAGGAATCGGGGAAAGCAGTTAGCCGGATAGACCAGACCCACACAGAGATCGGAGGGGGAAACTGGACATTGGGGGGGAATTATTGTGCGGCCTTTGGAAGAAAAAATACTTCCCACCCTATTTATATTTTGAATTAAATCCCTGAAGGGTCCTTAGGACATAGGTGGACCATCTCGGATCTCTTTCTGTTTTGTTTCAGTCTCTCTAGCACGTGATGGCTTGTGGTCGGTTTGTTTTGCCTTAGGTGGAAGGATCCTCGTTTTTAATGCGATTTTTAAATGAGGACAAAACCGAAACAGCATTTCCATTTTCGGAACAAAGCAAAACAAACCAACCCAGATTTCTGCAGTTTTCAAGTTGCTCGCTAATGGCTCTCTTCAGCCTAGATGTTATCCCGGAGGCTGAAATTGACATTTTCTTGTCTATTTCACGAAGGCTATTTCTGTGCTTCAATCCCTCCTATCCTTCACCCTACTAGCCACCCATCGGTGTGTCCCCTGCATCCTTTTATGCACCTGGGAGATTAGAACAATCCTTGAGGTCTGTTAACTTGCTAGGAAACAGGGCCAGGCATCCCCGCAGCTGAGGGCAGCCTCGCAATGTCGATTTATTTTTTTACGGGGGTGTGTGTGAGGGCGAGGGGGGAAAAATCTGTATGTTTCACAGCGGCAAGGGAAGCAAATCCTATCACCCATTTAATCTCCTTCCTGATGACTAACACTTGATGGATGATTAAAACACACACACCCGAAAAATGTATTCCCATTTACTAAAAATCCTCAACGATTCTGTCCTCAAAAACTGGACAACAGATAAACAAACTCACGTGTAAACCAAACCAAGCCCCTCTCCCTTGTGTGGCCTCACGCAGGGATGTTTAGCTGCACACCCAGAGCCTTGGCCTCTGTGCATGAATATGAACGGGGCCTGCCGTGTCACCCTGTGGAAGGACTGATCCCTTTCCGGATAGACTCCGCTACGAATTCACCCGGGTTTCCCTTCACGCCCTCAGGGGTTGTGTCTCGCTGCCTTTGTGGCGTCTGGGTTTCTTGTGTCGGCGACATTTCCCCGGGCTTGGAGTGAGGCACACAGCGCACTGTAAAGGGTCAGGGCCATGCAAGCGGCAGCAAGCTCGATAAACAACCGGCGACAGGACCGAATAACAACAACAGCTGATTCCCCGGCTCGGAGCGGCCGCAGTGTCCGAGTCTCCGATGCAGCCGCTGGCGCCTGCCCAAAAGGTGCGGCCGCGGGGCCCCGCAAAGGAAAGTCGCACCGAGGGGCTGGCCGCGGGACCTTCCCGAGGATCGGTCCAGCACGGAAACTGAGAGTCCCGATTTCTGTACTTTCTGGCCGGCTTCATTGCCTTTGTCACCCTGCTCTTATAAAAAACAAACCAAAAACAAACTCAAGACTTTTATTTGAATCAGACCCTATTAAAAAGGAAGGCTACCAGGATGCGTTAATTATTCATTAGTATCCCTATTACTACAAAGAGATTTCAAAGTTCAGAATCTTCTTCCACTTGCGAGGATTAGGTGGGATTAATATATATATAAAATCTACGGGTTCCCTGCTGGGAGTCAGCCCGCCTGTCTCCGGCTTCCCCGGGGGGTGGGGGGTCTCCGCTCTGGCTGCGTTTGTTGCCGTTTTTTTAGTTCTGAGCCCGGGATCCGGCTCGGTGAAAAGCGACGTTTCAGGGAAGCGCTTAAGGGAAAAGAAAGTCTCGTCTGGAAATTCGTTTATGGGACGGGATCGGTCTTGGGAAATTATTTAATTTTGTTTGTTACTCATTTGAATAGAGAGAACCGCCTGCAGTGCGCAGAGAAATATTCACATTCGTCGGGGGATAGTTTAATCAGGGGGAAAGACGTTTCTTTCCCGTCTCCTGCTCTCCGTTTTCCAGAGTCCCAGCAAAGGAGACCCGCAGGCCCATTGCTTGGGTCCACATTTTGCTTTGATCAATAAATCCCGTTCTAGACTCGGTCGGAGATTGTTTGGTGGGGTGGCTTTTTTTCAATCACCAGTAAATATCCTTCAATCTTCCGCGATCTGCCACGGAAATCAGAAACCCAGAAGCACCAAGAAGAGCGGCTCTTTCACGGGAATTTTTTTTTTCTAAATAAAACGTTCCCCTGCAATTGCGCAAAACCCGATTCTCGTTTCTAAACTCCCATGAGCCGCGTCCCCAGAGCTGCTTCTTGCAGCCAGATTCGTAACGATGCCCCCGGTTTTCAGTGGATGCCCTGCCTCTGAACCCGGTTTGGGTTTTTCCCCCTGAATCTTGAAGATTAGCTCACGGGAGATGTTAATTTCAGGTCCAAAGGGAGCCCCAAAAGTCCCAGCGATCACTGAACGGACAAAGAGAAGCAAAGCAAGCCCAGGCTGAAGCTAAAAGAGCCGCACGCAGTGACCCGCAGGTGGGGATCCACTCGGCCTGGGATTTAACCTGTTTCAGCGAGTGGGCGCGTGGGGAAGGTGCCTCCCGCTTGCAGCTGGGTTTGGTCAGGTGCCCTGCACCTTCACTGGATTGACTTTAGCAAACCAAACCGAACTCCCCTCTGCAGAGCACTCCACGGTGGGTGCCTAAGCCCAGCGGCGGGGGTCACCCTTGCAGACTGTGCCTAGACCTAGAGCCCAGAGCAGCCTCCTGCCCCTCATCACCAAAAAATGAAACAAACCAGAGAACTAGCTCAAGGATGCAGGCTGCGGGCCTCGCACTTTGTCCTCACCCATCACAAGGACCCGGCTGGGAGTCAGCTGCGCATCAGGGGGAGATTAACAGCGGAGGGTGAGTTTATGGGCCAGATTTGCTGGTGTGGTGTTTATTTGGTCAGCTCTTAAATCACACGGATGGAATTTCTGTCACTCCGCACAGGCCTTGGGTGCAGGTAAAATGGATCCGAGCTATTCCGAAGCAGGAGGGTCCATGTGGTGGGGAGCAGGGGGCCTGATCCAAAGCCCATTGAAGTAACTAGAAAGACGCTGGTTGACTCCATTTGGCTGTGGATCAGGCCCTGGGTTAGACAGAAAACAGAGATGAAGCTGCTGACCATGTAAAGCCCCATGTCACTGCAACATTTATTCACTCAGCTCTAACCATCCAGGGCCTTTGTCTGTTCTGCGGGTGGGGGGAAGGGTGGCCCCAGTCCCTCTTGGGTATTAGAAACAACTTCTGTTGTAGGGATGGGCTGCAGGCCCCTCTGCAGAGATCATGGGCCTGGAGTTAGAGGGTAAATCTCTGGCAAATGAAGATATGGCCTAGTGATTATTCCTCAAAAGGCAAAAGAATCAAGCTAGCCCCACAGCCTCTCTTCAGGTGGGTTTAATGCAGCTTGAATGGGGTGGGAAATAGGGAAAGGTGCTGGGAACACGCTGGTTTCTGAGCCATAGCCCTATAGTTGTAACGGGTAAGGGGGTCACTGCACCTGCTGGTTTACGGGTTTTGTTTTCAGAGCTAACAGGGTGATGCCATGAGGGCGTGAGGCTGGTGCTCAGAACTCCTGGGTGATGTCAGTGGCTGTGTCACTGACTTGCTGTTTGACCTTGGGCAAGTCCCATCAGTCCTCTGTGCTTTAGGTGGGGGTCATGAAAGGTGCCTTTGGAAAACGGAAAGTGCTGTATTATTATCAGATGCAAATAACCGAACGTTGTTTGCTATCCAACCCAAAACTTGCCCAGGGTGTCCAGATGCTACAGGCATGAGCATCTCCTAGAGTCTTGTCCTAGTAATTGCCTAGTACTCTGCTATTTAAAATGGATGGTTTCAGTGTTGCTAAGGCCAAGGCTTCAAAAATCATGAATCAGCCCCACTCCGCCTCCAAAATCATGAGATTTACAAAAATAATTTTTAGTTTATTTTTATTTGCCTTTTGAGCCTTCAGGATTCATGGGGATTTGTTTGTTTGTTTTCCCCACACTCATGAGGGCTAGCAATATTGTTGTTTTTTTAAAATGGAAGCTGAGATTCTCATATAATCACCTGATTCCAGGAGCTGGGGCTTTAAGAAAACCACCAAATATCATGAAAGTGGGGATAAAATGGTGAGAATTGGCCACACAATAGTTAGGCCGAATAATTTGGTTTTGAGCAGGATTTTGAACAGCACTTGGCTTCTGCAGAAGCAGAGTTGCTTAGTGCTTTAGAAAATGCTACTCTTTGTTAAAAATAGATGATTCTATTAATAGTAATATTTTCATAATTTGCTTTAAATTGAAACAATGGCTTGTTTGTATACCTACACCCCCAATTCTCAGTACAGGATCAGAGCTGAAATAATTCCCCTGCAGTCTGGGCAAACCCCTGAACACTGCAGCTCCGCCTGAGAACCAAGAAGTGAAATCGACCCCACATCAACTGGGCTATTTTCATTGTCTTATCTAGGTGGAATTAAAAATAAATAAAACAAAAGCAGACAAAATAAAAGGGAAAGTAGATTTTCAAAATTCTTTCTGCACTAGCAATCTAAGGGTGCTCTTGGTAGCATAGGAATTTTAAAATATATATATTTTAAATATATAATTTCTTTCCTGACTCTGACCCTGTAACCCAATACTAGATTCCTAGCCTATAAAAAACTGCACCCCCATTTGTGTAGTAATGCTAAACAGATCACTGATTTGTTTAATAAATAAAATTCTTTCACTTTCATATGGATAAATAATTTCAGGTATTTTAAAAGGAGATGTATGCATACACTCGGCTAGTACTAGCATGCTGCTGCCTAGATAAACAAGACTTGTGCTTATAACGAGCGGTATGTGCATCCTCTGAAGCCTGCTAGACCTAAACTCGATGTAAAACGCCCTGGTTTCTGCAGTGCGCTACAGCAAATCTTTTGAACTCGGCGGTGGTGTTAACTGATTGCAAAACCCGTTCTAGGACGCATGGTTTCAATTAAATATATCTTTAAAATGCTCCATCTGATCAACAACATTAACGCTTTAAATCACGTTCCTGAATGACCCTAACTCACCCTGCAACATTTTCTGAGTACAGCATTTTCTACAGCAAAGGAATCCCTCCCCAACCTGTACAAATTGTGTGGTACCATTATGGGCATAGCTGGGTAGGTGCATAGGTGTGTTTGCTGACTCCCTGGATAGCAGGAGACAGTGGTGGCCTTTTGCTGAGCTAAGGTGGGTGAGAGAAATGGGTGCAGGAGAAGGTGACATGTGACTGTATCTGATGGGATAATTTATTATTAGCCCTGCTGCAAAAGGAGGCCAGATGCTTCACACAAAATAAAGACATGGGATGAAATCGGAAGTCAATGGGACCAGTATTTCACTTACGGTCCCTGCCTCAGAGCTTACAGTCCAAATAAAGCCCTATTTCTTCTCACCACAGCCCCTAGTCTAGTGGATGAGATATGACATGGGGGCTCTGACTGACCCTGGGCCTACTGTATTACACACAATAACTATAACCCCTGGTGAATGGAGACAGAAACACAAATCACAGGAGGCAGCTGCAGAGGAGAGAGGAGCTCCTTAAAAAGCAGGAGACAAGGAGAGTGTTTTCTTATCGACTAGGTGACCGAACAAGCTGAAAACAACTCGTTTTTCCCAGCCCGGCGCTTTGTGACTCTGCGCTGCCCTCCTGTGAGGATACAGCGGGCCAGAGCCTCAGCTACTGTAAACAGGTATCAGCTGCCTTGGCGTCAAAAGGGCGAAGCCGATTTACTCCAGCTGAGGATCTGGTCCGTGATGTTCTTTTGCAAATGATTTTAACAAAGAAGCAATACAATCCACCTAAATTAAAGACTCTGCAAACTGCAATGCTCCTGGAGGAGAAAACCTAGGGAGTAGCCGATGAACATCTGTTATGCTAGAAGCTAGATGCCCCAACTGAGATCAGAGACCTGCTGTGCTAGGGGCTGCACGTACACATAGTGAGAGACAAAGAGCTGAGGGTTGAAGTAGACAAGGCAGCTACAGGATGGGAGAGGAAAGAGCTGCACAGAGAGGGGAGTGAGTAGAGGATTCCAGCTTGGTAACATTTGACACTCCGTTTACACCGGGGTAGTTGACCAGATGAGGCACCAGGCAGGGGCAAATGAGACCCGGGGCCAGATCCTCTGTTGTGTCATCCTTTATCCCAGTGCAAACTCGGCCTGCTCCTCTTCTGAATTGGCAGCATTGCACGCCCACTTGGCACTGGTGAAAGGGACTGGCCCAGGGGGCAAGGCAATGGGGAATCGGGGCCCTGCGTCTTACTCAGGTTGGTGTGAATCCCTTTGAACGTGTACCCCTGGGCTAGTGGGGGGAGGTAGTCAGGCGGTTTTCTGGGCAGGAGAGAGACCGCGTGTGAGATGGCAGCTGTGACTGTCACGCCCGCCCGGGGGAAAAGGAGGGGGGCGTCTGTGGCAGCTGGGATCAGCCAGACGTTCCGTGGCCACTTCTGTGGCTGCGGCGGAGCTGGGTGCACGGGGTGCCCGTCGCTGGGGCTGACGTTGCAGGGCAGTGCTTGGAAGGTGCTGCCCTTCAGAGGAGACCTTAAAGCCAAGGGCCCTTCCCCTTGCTTCTGCCACCAGGCCCTTAGATGAGCTCACAAAGCGTCAAGGATATTGCCTGGCATGCAGCGCTATGGGGTCCAACAGTGTCATTGTCCTGCCAAGGTTCAACATCCCCTTGCTCAGCAAAAGCGATTCTAATGACCAAAGCTGCAGGGCCAGCTATTGGCCACTGCCTTGGCTTTCCCAGTAACTCCCTCCCAGCCTCTGGCCCCTCCTGGCCTTCACATGGGGGAGGTTAGGCTCTCTCAAGCGCTTACAGAGCCCAGGATCTTCCTCAGTCAATGGGGCGGGGAGTCTGAGCATGATGCGGTGAGATCGGTTTGCTGCCAGTGTCAGGGAGCCTCATTAAAATGGAAGGGGCTATAAATAAGAGATTAGTCATATTCGCTAGATTGCATCATTTAAAGGTACAGCACCGGTTCTGACTCCACCATCCTGGCATTACACTCCACAGGCCTGATCCTGCCTGTGTAAATCAGGAATAACGCCGTGGGGCTCCAGCCAGATTGGAACCGGGGCCCTGAGTCTCTCCCCCAGTTCATTTTTTTCTCTCTCTCTCTCTCTCTCCTTGCCCCATCCCCCCATCAGTGATTACCATTGTGTCTTTCTGCCCTTCAGCGATCTATTTCCAATCCCAGGAGGGGGCCGGGAAAGGGAAGGGATGCGGCTGTTTGTGTTGTGCCGATATTGTCTAATGTGTATTTTTAGCTGGAAGTGATGAGAGGCTGCAGGAGGTCAGCAAAGGCTACATCGCCACCCCCACCCCGCCTGACAGAGCCTCCCCTTCCAGTCAATTCGCCTGTCCGTGGGCCCAGGCTCAGCAGGGCCCATGGCTATCGACGGGGAATCGCAGCGCCCTGACCTTGATTGATTGGGATCCAAATCCGCTTGGCAGCAATTCATTTTTTGAATTAACTGTCCCCCTCCTCCTGGTTCCCTCCCCCCCCCCATGCCCGCCACCCCCCTCCCAGCCTCTCCCCCACCCGGGTCTGGCCCAGACGGATGAGAATCTAATCAATATTTGTAATTCATTTCTTTTGGATGAGCCTTCTGAGAGCAGGCTGCATCACCAGCTCAGGACCCTGCCCTCCTCAAGCCTTGGGTCCACTGCATGCGAGCTGATGGGCTGGACCAGGGTGAATCCAGGTGTGTTTTTAGTGCTGGGTGGAGGTGGGACTTGGAACCAGAACCCAGCCGGCTGTGAAGAGCCCCAGGACATAACAGTAGGGATGGAGGATAGGATAGGCTGGATGTAGGAGTGGGGTGGGGGTGAAATTCTATGGCCTGTCACTATTAAACAGCAGATCAGACAAGATGATCCGCATCCCATCTGTCCATAAAGCCTACGAATCTCTATCTTGTACTGTACTGCAGGTTCTTGGGTTTGATACAGGGGGGAACAGGGTGAAACTTCCTGGCCTATGTTATACAGGAGGTCAGACTAGAGTCAGTGGTCAGAATGGTCCCTTCTGGCCCTAAAATCCATGGATCTAGGCTGTCCTCACTTACAGGCAAGGGAGCTGACAAATTAGCTCTGCAGGCCTGCCGTGATCCAGAAAGCCTGCAAGCAGGCCCAGCCTTGCCAGCGGATTTTTCCGCACGAGTCAATAGAGGGCATCCAGGCTTCTGCAGGGATGAGGATGAGTGGATGGTTGACCTCCTCTTTGTAGCTCGGGTAAATACATTTGGCGTTCCCCGCTGGGTCTTTTACTCCTAGAAGTTGAATCCTGGCTACTTCTGCTTAAATATAGTTAAAGGGAAGGCAGTGCGTTTAAGTCGTGGTTACAGCAAGAGAGGCGTGGGAGTCAGGACGCCTGGGTTTTCTTCCCAGGCCTGGGAGGGAAGGTAATGAGCAATTTTTAGCAGGGGGCAGGGAGTCTGGATTTCTGTTCCCAGATTTGAGGGGGAAGGGGGATGGTTCTGGGACTGGGAATCGGGTCTCTTCATTTTATTCCTGTTTGTGGGTAGGAAGAATATCGAATGGCTGGAGAACTATTCTTGAAGTCTTCCTTTGGCTCTGCCACTGACTTATTGGATGACCTTGAGCAAGTCACTTCCCCTCTCTGTCTGTCTGAGTTTCCCCAGCTGTAAAAGGGTCACGAGTCAGCGTTATTATCTATACCAGGCCAATTGGGAGGCTTACTGGGTGTTTTTTAAGCTCTTTGCAGTCCTTGGAGAAAAGGGTGCCAGAGATGAGCGACGTGCTGGGATTAAAACGATCATTTAAATGATATTGATGATAGTACCAGCAAGGAGAAAATGAGACCCAGTGAGAGGGACCGAACAGGGATATTAGCATCCTCCGCTAATGCTGCTCCATGCTGCGAGGGCCACTCATCTTTGGTTATCTCTGATCATTCGAAGCAACCCATATATTGCTTAGACCCTGGTGTGCAAAGAAATCTGTCGGGTTTGGCTCTGCTATGGAGCTCTCCTGGCTTGGGAACATCGTTCCGCTGGGCTCTGACACAGCCACCAGCCAGTGTATCTGCAACAGACCCGGCCGAATTTGGAGAGCCAGGACGGTGAGATGGGGAAGGAGCAGGAGTCACTTCATGCCACGCCACTGAGTTCAGTCGAGTGACAAAGAGGCAGAGCTGTCAGGGTGATTTGGAGGCTGATCCAAAACCCATTGACATCAATAGGAGCTCTGCCACTTGCAGGTCCCTTAGCAGACCCTGGAAGGGTAGTTTTCTGAGCCACCATTGAGGTAACAGCAGTGACCATCAGTGCCAAGGTCTTGGATAGGATTTTTCTGCCTTCCTTAGTGTTAGGATTCCTCCTGATGCTGTGGGATGAGTAGGGGGGCAAGCAGGGGACTCCCTTTTTTATTTTCACAGTTTTGGGGGTCATCCCATGACCCACAGGGAGGCTGGAGACCCAGATACCAATGTGATATGCTTAGTCATGCCTAATGAATAGAAATGAAAGCATGTTATCGGACTGCCTGCTGTCATGTGGCCCATTTGCACCCGACACCCCTCTTTTTTTGGGCCTTGTCTTTGGTCTGATTTTGGTAGGGTCTGCGTATGAGTCTTACTCATACAATAAAGAGTCATTATTAGCTAGGTTCATTTCCCCTGAGTGGAATACAGAGTTGGTGCTGGACCGGGCCAGGGTGCTCAGCACCTGGCAGGATTGAACTCATCAGTTACAACCCTTGAAGACCTGTGAATACACACAGATGGTTTCATATGGCCCTGCACGTGGGGGGCCAGATTCTGATCTCCATTACACCACAGTAAATTCTGAGCAGCTCCAGTTCCACTGACTTCAATGGGGTTGCTACGGATTGACGTCTGCGTAGCCGAGAGTAGATTTGTAGAAGCACACGCCCCGTGGGCTTGATGCTGCAGCCATTAAACCAGCTAGCAATCCCGTCGACTCCAGTGCGTCTGCATTGTGAGTACTGGAAGACTGGGTCTCTAGCCAGAGCCAGGAATGAGATGGGAATAATTTCTCTGTGAAATTCTCCTTCCTGTGAATCTCCGTCTTTTTATAGCAAGCGGGGGGAGTCACCATGCATGCACAGAAATCTCCAAACCAGCGGATTCCTCCTGTGAACTGGCCATCAGCATATTCACATTCTAGCTGCAATAAAACCTCAGGAGATTTTTCTTTTTCATCAGTCATACGCTAAACCCCTCCAAAATATTTGGCCTGGCTGCCTTCCAAACAATCACATGATGCTTTCATTAATATCTCTAACCAGGCTGGTTTCCATTCTATTCTGATTTATCAGTTGTTACTGATGCTCTCTATTTTATCCCATCAGATCTACATTATATGCGGCCCAGATCTCATGATGATGACCACTTTCGAAATACCTAGCAGAGCTAGATAATTATTTTGATTTTAGTTCAGATGAAGGGACCTGCAGCGTAAACAATTTTGGGCAGTGACACGTGCCTAGCAAAAACGGGCCCTGTTTTGATTAGCAGCTTGAAGCTAATGCGACCTAGATGTTGAATAATAATATGGGTGGTATTCAATTATTCGTAAAGATCCTTGTTCTGCAAAGCTCGACCTGTCTGAGCAGTGCTAACCTGCCGCAAATTACTCAGCTGAGGCCTGATTCAAAACCTATTTAAAGGCAATTGAAAGGCTCTGATTGACTTTGGTGCGTTTTGGATCAGGCCCTTCCCTTAAGGGTTTTCAGAACTGGGGCCTTTGATTGCTTGCTCTTTGAGGCTGGGACTGTGAGCTCATGTGTTTGGGAAACGCTTAGCACATTTTGGGTTTGGTAATTTAAATATAATAATGTCGATATGCATATGATATTAATGACAATCCCCCCCAGCAATTTGACTTTTATAACTACCTAAGATAGGGCCCAATCCTGCAAACATTGCTCTACAGAAGTGTCTGCAGGGCTGCGCTCACAGATGGGTAGTTTTGTTAAATGGCCATATGTATTTGCTGCAGGGATGCTTTGGTCTGCTGCTCTGTACTGACTTTTACTGGAGAGAGCAGTCCCACTGGATTGTGTGGTGGTTGTGAAATTCAGTTACGCTGGGGAACTCCAGAGCTCGGGATGGGCATCTTTTGTGAATAATAATTAATAATACACCCCTGTTTTGCCATCGAAGGCTTGGAGGGTGCTGCAGAGACAAATCAAATGCCAGAATAATTGAAACATAAACTCCTAACATAGAAAACCCAAATAAGGGCAATTCTGGTGCCTCCCCGCTACCACAATATCAATATTTAATTTATTTAGTAATAATATAGCAAGGAAGGTCTCCCCCCCCCCCGTTTTTTTTTTTTTTGAGTGACTGCTAAATCTACAGTCCCCTTTCATTTCTTTTGTGCTAATAGCCCAAAAGAAGCTCACTTCTCTCCCAAACCCTGACATGGTGGCAGTTTTGAAAACCAGCATTTTCCCCAGAGATCTGACCCAGGCAATAAACCCGTGTCAGTACAAACAAGTCTCCATGGAAGAGAATGTTGCTTTGCTTCATTTTTCATAAGGGACGTTGAGTTTGGAGGTGTAAGAAATGAGCTTGCTCTAGGCAGACTGGGGGTTGTGCTGTGCATGAATAAAAGGGGTTCTTCTATCTAATAACCCTGGGAAGGCGATGGAGGGATCTCTTCTGTTGGGAGTGTCTCTGCTTTCTGGGGGATGTCCTTTTGCACTGGTGAGCTCTGTCGATGCTTCAGCATGACAGGAGAAAACGAGGCGAGATTTTCAGAGCAGGCAAACGGAAATAAGCGAGCTGTGGCCCTTCTAAACAAAGGCTTCATGCAGGCCCAGTCTCTGTCACGGCTGCCTTGCTCGTTTCCCATCAATCTGCCTTCCCCGAGAGTTCGCAGCATTGCGGCGGGGCTACGGGTTATCGAGTATGGCACAAAACAAGCGTGAAGCTGAGCTGGCTTGGCAGGAGGGATGGGCTCCTTCTTCCGGTGCCTCATGCAAGAGATGGCATTAGATGGAAGCTGCCCTTCTGCAGGGCTAGAGCAGAAGGTGCTTCAATACCTAATAATGACCCCATCTGCATTGCACCATTTCCGAGAGCTCAACCTCCAGGCAGACGGAGACAGGGCTACCGGCCTGATCCTGCCAGGTGATGAGCATCCTCCAGTCCTGTGGGATTTGTAGGTGCTCAGCCCCTGTGAGGATCCAGGCCCTAATATTTTCTGATGGAAAGGAAAATCCCCCCTCTCTGACTGAGATGTTGATCAATGATGAGTCTGAAATCTAATGAGTGCTGGCACTGAGTTTACACCCTTGCCTTTCGCCACAGGGGACCCAGAGTCCAAATCCCAGCTAATGGAACCGGCCAAATTAGTGCCTGGTGCAACTCCACTGACTTCAAGGGAGGATCCAGTGGTTTCATCCTAAGCTGTAGCAAAGGGTTACCCGTTACGTGACACCACTACACCAGAGGGGCTGGAATCTGTTCTTAGTTGTGCTGGTGTGAAGCTGGAGTAACTCCACTGAAGTTGGAAATGACACTGATGTAACTGAGCTCAGAATCTGGCCCTTTGCCTCTGGTGGGGTGTGGGACTGGAACAAGAGGGGAATGGTATGGTAGGACTGGGCTGCCTTGGCTAAGCTGTGTGGGGAGCCCAGAACTGGAGGAGCACAGGGGTGACTGAGGTGCTGGAGCTGTGTGGGGCACAGGACCGGTCTGTTGGCAGAGCTATGTAGGGGCCCAGAGCAGGACTATGAGTGGATGCTGAAGGTCAGGAGCGAGGGGCATTGGCAGAGCTGGAATAGCCGGGGGGCTGCAGGTCATCAGTGTGGGGTGTTGGCAGAGGAAGAGGGGGCTGCAAGTCAGGGGAGAGGGGCCGTATTGTAATAACTGGCACGCTGGAGGCCAGGTTTGAGGTGCTTTGGCAGAGAATGTCGCCCGCCTTTCGTGAGCACTAAACACATCCACAATATTTCTTTTTAACGCCCTCAAAAGCAGGGTCAGGCTGGCTCTGTTTGTCCACCAGCTGCACTCAACACTCTGAACTGCAATTGTGAAAACCTTAGTGGGCCTTGCCTTAAAAATAATAACCCTGTTAACGGAAGGACTTGATTACAGTTTCAGTGATGTGCATTCACTCGGTGGCCCTCCAGTTCAGTGATTCATCTCAAAAGCTGGGGAAAGGGGCTGGAATTTATATTTTATCCCCATGATTCAGTCTATTTTTTAAATTATTCCTTTTAAAGAAAAGGGAAGGTAAAAGGGGCTGGTTTAGGGATCTGAGCAGCATGGAACCTATTTGCTTTGGGGAATGAAACATGTTTTTTCTTAAGTGGAGAAAATGTCCCTTTTGGCTTAATAAACGCTATCTCCAGTAAAACCACTTAGGAGCCTTCTAAGCACAAGCCGTAGCGATTCTGCTCCTCTGAAGCAGGATGTTCTAAAGGATGTGGGGGTGCTGGCCTGGGGCTCAGGAGGTCTGGATTCTATTCCTGGCTTTGCTACCGGCCTGCCGGCTGACCTTGGGTGAGTCGCTGCCCCGCTCTCTGCCTCAGTTTCCCTTCTCACCATTGGCCTGTGTTGTGTATTTAGTGTGTTAGCTCTTTGGGGCGGGGGAGGCATACAACAGAGGGCCAGCGCATCACAGAACCTGCTTCAGCCCCAGGATTTCTGTCTCTCTTCTTCAGGGACTGAGTTTTATTTCTCCAAAATAAGACAGTTCAAGGTAGGGCCAGGCTGTAGACGGTGCCTTTCCCCTGCCTTTCTCCTGCAGGAGCCTATCCATGCGCTGCTGGTCTCACGCTTCAGGCCCTCTGCCTGGGAACCCAGGGCATCCTCACTGCTCCCTTCTCCTTCCTAGCCCGCTCCTTGTAGGATCACACTCCATCTAGCCATGACTCACATACAAACTGGGTTCTTACTCTGGCACCTCTACTCACCCTCCTCCCTGCAGGTCTCTCCCTGAAGGGAGCTGCTTGTTGGCTTTAATCACCCCAATCTAGGAGGCAGCTGATTAGACCTGGCTCCCTTAAAGGGACCCCCCCCCCCGGGACAGATTCTTCCTCTGGGAAAGTACAGCACCTAGCACTGTGGGGTCCTGATCTCAACTGGGGCCTCTGGATGCTGCAGTGATGCAGATTCTTCATCGTCATCCTCCTCCTACATTGGCTGACTGTACATGGCTGTGACGCCAGGGACGTGGGCAGTGCTATTCCTGATTTACACCAGTGTAAGTGAGAGAAGAGGCAGGCCTGGGAGCTGTAAATTGCCTTTTCTGACTCAACGAGAAAACTGATGATAAAGGGGTGTGGGAAGGAACCGGTGCTGAGCTGGTATAAACAAGCATGCCCAGAGGAGACTGTAGGACAGCTTGAGTGGAGGATTTCAAAGTTATTGTGACTAATCTCATGACGGCTCAATTGTTGTTGTTGTCTGTGGGCCCAATCCTCTCTCTGACATCGATAGGAAGAGGTGCTGGGGCTCAAGCCATTATTTTACTTCCATAACTGACTTGGCCAGGCCTAGCGGGGCCGGGGCTACAAACTGCCAGGCCTAGCGGGGCCGGGGCTCAGCCTCAACATGGATTAAGCCCTGTTGGGCCTTGTGTTCCAAAGAATCATATAAATTAGAGGTGGAAAAAGACTTGATGGGTCACCCGTCCCTTCCCCGGGGTCTAGGTGAAGGATTGTTCCTTAGTCTGCTCTCCAGGGCTTTGCTAATGAGCCAGATACACTAGAGTAAGAGGAGAAAAGCCTTGATCCAAAGCTCACTGAAGTCAATGGGAGTCCATCCATGGCCTTTAGGCTGGGTGGGCCCTGACTCAGGAGTAACTGCAATGAAGCCCAGGGAGTTACTCCGGTGGGAGGGGAGAACCAGGCCCCTTTTATCTGATGGTCCCCCACGTCTTCCCTTGGAGAAAATCTTGTGATCAGCAGGGTGAAGGCTTGGGTAACAGGTCACCGTATCAATGGTCAGGATCATGCAATGGATCGGGATGATTCAAAATGCTAAAACCCAAAACACAAGGCACCATGACCAGGCTGCTGTCACATTCACGTGGATCTAATGTAGATCAAAGGCTGAGGACCCAGTGATTAATGTAAATTCTGTGGGCAGGTAACCAGGGACCCAAGACTTTTCTGCTGAGCCGGCCGCAATTAAATTCTGCTGTCTGTGTGGTAGGTGCAGCTTGCTCTCTGCACCAGGCTGAGAGAGGTGGGCATGGCCCTCTGGTTGCGAGGAAACAGGGAAGAGACAGGGAGGGCCTGCACGGAGCAGCTGGCTAGATCTCATACAGTGTGTGTAGACTAGATCTGGGGCAGGGTGGGGATGCAGGGAACAAATCATCCTCTCTCGGGTGCTCCAGCAAAACCCAGGAGTCAATGGGAGTCTTACTTTGCTCTCAAAGCCCCTTACAAAGGCAGATGAGTCTTGTTCTCCCCAAGGCAGAGCTGGGGGAATTGAGGCACAGAGTATTGGCTTCTCGAGATCACCCAGGGAATCGGTGGCAAAGCCAGAAACAGAAACTAGGTCCCTCAACTCCTGTTCTCTCCACGGAGCCCTGCTCCCTCCCCAGAGTTCAGGATTAAAGCGAACATAACTGAACGGGCCAGCTGAGACATTTATGGTGACATGAATGAATTTGGGGCAGGGAGTGCTGTCCCCTGGGCTGCAGCAGCCAGGCAGCCCCGGTTATTTGTCTGCATGAGGGAGGATGGGTTTTGCAGAGACAGCGATGGGAAAAGGAGACATTCTGCACAGGGCAAATAAATAAATAATATGCCCTTTTATTTTTTTTTAAAGGACGCTGTCTCCTTAAGCCCACCCCTGCTGCTCCCAGATTTAGGTCAGGTTCACAGATCTGATGGTGAGAGCAAATCCTACATAAACCCTGTTCAATTAAAAACCCAGCTGAGCGGGGATAATTGTTTGCTGCCCCATCCCCTTGCATAGACCCCATCCATGTCGCTCTCTTTCCCCTGTCACCCCTCATCTGGGTCCAAGAGATGCTTCCCTGAGTACAAAGGAAGGGGATAAAGTAACTGAAGGGCTCTTGAAAACCCTTCTCAGAAAACCCTTGTCATACATCAGCCTTTGGGATGATGTCTATCTCATCTTCTCTGTCCACCCAGCTCCCATCCAGCTCTGCTGGCAAGCTATTGATTTCAGTGGAGTTTACATTAGGAGATTAACTTGGCCCAGCCCCCACTAAAATTTTTGGGCTAAATATGCTTGGGTGACTTTTATTCTGAAACAGCTTTTGGGACTCTGGGATGGAATGGAGCTTCCTGATTGGCTACTGGTGATGTCATAGCCCTGCCCATGCTCTCTAGGATGGGATGGCTTTTATTTTTTGTGTGTGCCCTTCATTTCCACATCTGTCTAATTCTCTCCTCAGGACAGTTCCTGGCATCGAAGCACTGGGCGATCTCTCCCCCTCTTGCGGGGCTGTCACGGCCACGGTGCCTTCGGCCGCGTTCCTTCTTCCTGCAATGACCCGTCTGCAACGCACCCTAGTCCTTGCCCAGCAGGGGGTGCTGTCAGCTGTCCCCTCCCGCTGCTCTGCCAAGGCGCTCGCTGGTCATGCTTCCTCGCCCGTGTTGCTGTGAAGATCCTCTGCTGGTGGTGGAGCTCTGTTGACTTCGGTGGAGCTATGCCCATTGCACCAGCGGAGAGTCTGGCCCAACGAATTTGCCCCAGGTGGCACAAGCAGTGCCCAGACTGGCCGTCAGGTGCAGAGAGGGGTGATGCTCTCCTTTTCCTTTCTTAGTACAAAACCTGGGGGGATGGCGTGCCAGCCCACACCGGCTGATACCCACACAGTCATATAGGGTGGGGGGCAGTTGGGCTAGTTTTCTATTCAACTCCTAGCTAAGCGCATAGCTCTCCTCTTCCACCTCCATCAGGGGATCTTGCAGGAATTAATAGTCTCACAATCCCCACCCCCAACAAACACCCTGACCTTTATTTTACAGAGGGGGAAACTGAGGCACAGAGTGGAGAAATGGACCCTCCCAAGGTCCTACCATGACAGCTGGGACAATCCTTGCTTATGTACAAGCAAAATCTCCAGCGTGAGCTAAACGTGATCCTGCCTTTCTATGCATGCAGGCTCTGCTGCTCTGAGGGCCGGCCTGCCTGTCTGATCTGTCTGCACTTCTAACGCCTGTCCCTGTGAGCTCTAGGGGACTGATGGTTCCCTCAGCAGAGTGCTTGGGAGGCAGGGCAGTTTGGTGGTTGAGAGATCAGACTAAGGCTTATGCAGTCTGGGTTATTATTTATTTGTATGGACCAGGATCCCACTGTGTCAGGAGCTGTCCAAACCCAGAACAAAAAGGCAGTCCCACAGTCTAAGGGTTCAGATCCTGGTTCTCCCACTGCCCCCCGGCATGATCTCAGCAGGCCACTCGATCTCTGTGGCTCGGTTCCCAGTCCATGAAAGGGGATCATGAGAGCTGCTTTCTGTCCCACTGGGGCTGCCTTGTCTCTTTGTGGGAGGGGCTGTCTCTTGCTCTGTCTGTGCCGTGCCTGGTGCAATGGGGCTTGGGTGGGGTCTCTAGGCTCTACTGGAAAATAACAATAATAAAGGGTCAGGCCCAAAGCAGGGGACACAGGCAAAGAGCAGCTGGTCTCTGCTGGTTTTTCTCAACCAGGGATGGCTAAGCCAATTTGGATCAAGAAAGGAGAATCCCCTGACGCCCAACCTCCTCCATTGCGCCAAACTCAGTCCCACCCTGGACCACACCTTCCCCCAGGGCTGAGAAGGTTTCCT
This sequence comes from Chelonia mydas, assembly GCF_015237465.2. NCBI lineage: Eukaryota > Metazoa > Chordata > Testudines > Cheloniidae > Chelonia > Chelonia mydas. Next base: position 11,896,025 of record NC_051259.2, on the reverse strand, counting down.
ATTAGTGTCCATTTCTGGAGCTGGTCCTGGCTGGGGGCAGGCTGGGCCAGGCAGTTCTAGCAGGGCGCAGGGCTGAGCAGGAGGTTGGGAAAACCTCCCAGGACTCCATCCTGTGCGGTGCCCTCTGTTCCTATGGACTCCACTGCGCGCTGGGCTTTGCATTTGCTTGGCACTCGGTTTTAACCCTCGAGCCAGGCCTGCCATTGAAGGGTTGCCAGGTGACCTGTCACCCCAGCCTAGCCCCTGTGCCCCTCTGAACTGGAGTCAGGCTTTTCCCTCTGCGTCAGTTCAGGCTTTCGTTCCTCCCCTGCTCCAAAGGCGTGAGGGAGGGCTGAAGGAGGAGGGTAGTCCCAGAGGCAGGGTGCATTATGGGGGTGGAGGGCAGTTCTGCTTGCTTGGATCTTGCTGGCTTGGTGAGACCAGACCCGTTGGCTAAGGGCTTGTTTATGTGGGAGATTTTTTCCAGCTGGTCTCCCATATCACTGTCCACGTGGACACTCTCATTCTACTAGAAGAGTGGCTTTTTCTTCAGTTTAGTTGAAACCACTTCCAAAGCAACATACACTAAACCAGAGCATGGCCCTTTTGTTCCAGAAGGCGTGTCCACATGGGGAGTCATGCTGGTATAACAATTGCGATGTAAATTCAGATCCTGCTTTCCTGTGTAGACAAACTCTTAGGGGCATGTGGCTTAGTGTTTGTTCGCATGGGCGTCTCTGCTCTCTGGATCATTCGCTAAACAGCAATAATGGCTCTGCAAAGACTAATCTGGCTCTCTCCAAGCCAGTACCGCCCAGCCTCATCTCTCTCAGCCATGCTGGCTTTAATTACACCTCACAGAAGGAGTAGGCTCACACATCCCCCATGGCACGTCAATGTGCGGCAGTGGAATGGAAGCTGTGTCACAGGGAATGTTAGGGGGATGGATTCACCTACCAAGCAGTGAGGCTGCCCTTCCTCCTCCTGTCCTCTTCCCCTGATCCTCTCCCTCAGACTCACCTACTCCCCTTTTTCTCCCAGCACCGAATTCCCTATCCCCTGCCACACCATCTCCGGTTACCCTGTTTCCTTCTCTCTGGCTTTAGGGTTTTAGACATTGGAATTTCTGCAGCAAACAACTGGCCAAGTTAATTGCATTTCACAGAGAAGTCAAAGCTGGGGCAAGAAATGGTAGAAAATCAGGGTGCAAGATTTTTTTCTGGGAAAAATAATTATTCCCCACATCAGCAAAACTCTAGGAACAAATATATTTTTCTAAATTTGCCAATTCTTTTTTCATCGTTGGCCATCTAATTTGCCAGCCCTGTTTTCAGTGGGTTTTCAGTTAGTTGTGTGGTGGTGTTGGGTTGTTTGTTTGTTTGTTTAACTGTTCCCTGAGGACAGTGAATGTGACATGTGCTGACTGTGTGCAAATCAAACCCTCTTGGGTTGGAGAAGCCTCTAGGTGAATTTCAAGGTCAGAGCTAAGAATAGACTAAAATAAATGAAAATCCTCTTTGCTGTGAACAGAGGAAGGAATAAGGCTGAGGGCTGGCAGAGGCGGCTTTTCATCCATGGATCTCAAAGCTGGGGAGATGGCATTATTGCTGTTGTACAGAGGGGGACACAAAGAGTGGGGAAAAACTTGCTAATGGTCATGCAGAGCCAGGAATAGAACCCAGCTGTTCTCAGTCCCAGTTCGTGACCTGAGCTACTGGACCATGAAAGGAGCTTGGGAAAGGGGAGGTAGAGATGCTGGATCTGGGTTCGCTGTTGCTTGCACCAAATATGATGTGAGTTTGGTGGTCTCAGCCTAGTTCTTAGTGGGAGTTTGTCCACGTCCCTGAAACACCCCTGTAGAACTTGGGACAAGTTGGGGTGCGCAGCAGTCTCTGTTCTAGAGGGACCCAGGGTGGGAGCAGCAGGATTGCTGCAGGTCAGGACCGAGGGACATCAGTGAAGTGGATGTGAGACGCCCAAGGGCTGGAGATCAGGAATGTTGATAGAGAAAGGGGTCTGGGGGCAGGGCTTTCACAAGGCCTCTGTCTACCTTGCCTGCCTCTACCCAGTGCTACAAGCAGGGAGCCTGCGGGGGAGGAGGTGGGGGTGGAGGGAGAGGGGCTGGAGAAAGGGTTGTTCCCAGGGTTCTGACTGCACAACAATAAATTGCTGCTTAAATTTAATCTCGGCGGTACCTGCCAGGCCAGGAGCTCTCCATGGTGCTGGCCTGGCTGGGCCCTTCCTGAAGCAGATGCGGTCACTAAGGAGCCAGCAGTGGTGATGAACGCTGGGCTCAGCAGATCAGGGTCCATAACCTCCATCTTTCTCTGATGGAGAGAGGTGAGGCTATGGGGCAGCCGGGAGACCAGTGGAAAGGGGGAGAAAGGAGAGGGGGTGGGGGGCAGAGCCATAGGGTGCAGGAAAGTGCACAGGGCCGGTTAATAGGCAGGCAGCAAAGGGGGAAGCAGGAGGTTCCTGGCCGATTCTACTGGCATTTTGTTTTGTCCCTTTCAGTCTCATGGGCCCATTTTGCTGCATGGGGATCCAGGCCCTCCTCCGCCTCCTGCTCCCTGCAGCGAGGGAAGCTTCCCTTCTAGGCCCTGCTGCTCCCAGGGCCCGATGAAAGAATTTTGGGGCACTATGGAAATGGAGGCCCCCACCTTCCCTGGTCCCAGGGGGGTTGGGAGGCCCAAGGATGGGGTTGGGTGTGACATACAGCACCTAGCATAGTGGGGCCCCAATCTCAGCTGTGGCCTCTAGGTGCTGCTGGATTATTATTAATAATAATAATCAGACCTAACCTAGGCACTCATTCCTCGGTCGCAGAGTACCCTTCTGTTCTAGATTTGGTGCATTCTTTGCACAGCTTTTCCTCTTCATTCACAGATCTGTTTCTTTATGTTGACCTAGCACTGCCTGAACAAAATATACCTAATGACATGGCAGAGGAGAGGAATTGATTCTCATCTGCAAAGCCAGATCTTCATGACTCGTTCCCTGCCACGGCCCCTTTCATGCATGTCTGAAGCAGGATAAAATCCCACTGACACAAATTCACAACCAGCTTCACCTTAGAGGGAGCTTACAAGGCAGGGGCATTTTCTTAAGGGGGTCTTTGTCTCTCCTTCAAATTGCTGAAGAAGAAACCCTGAGAACTGGAGTATTTCCCCTGAGTTCCCAGCCCCTCCATGCCACTCCCAATGTCACTGAAAGAATAGGATACAGTGGTGCTGGATGTACAAGTGTGGGTACACAGAACAAGAGCATTTCTAGTAATACCAGTGTATAGGCAGAATGGGACGTGTAGGATGCATCCAGAGAATTAGCGGTGTAGTATGAATATGGAAAGAGGGATGGGTATTGTTCAGCTGAACAATAGGATCAGCAAGCCATTGCAGGGGGGATGGTTTCAATAGGTTTCTTCCTTCTCCTACGTGCAAGATCCTGTATAGATAGAAGGCTGGGGGCAGAGCATGCAGGTAGATTAGGCTGCACCGCATGGATAGGTCTCTGGAAGGGCTGTATAGCGGCAAGGCAGAGAAGAACAATGGAGGGGTAGGAGAAGAGGGGCAGAATGTCTAAGGGTGCAAAGAGGTTGTGGAGGCATCAGGGCAGAATGAACAAGGAGACAGAAAGTGAATATATAGAAATAGGCTGTGAATAGCAGGGATATGGACAAGGCACCCATAAATTACAGAGCACAAGGTGGTATAACATCCAACGACAATAAGACGCACATATGGAGAGAACTGGTTCCCTTTGGATACCAAACCCATTCCTGAAGGGTCCGTGAGTACAGGTGGCTATAGGTATGTCTATAGGTATGCAGCTGCCCCTACCCGTATGAAGAGCTCCATAACCACCAGGTACCCATTTGCCACTTGAAGCCAGATCAGAGCCCCTCCTGCATCAGCCCCTTCCCAGAAAAATCCCATTAGATTTCCCCCTCCCTTCCCACCCTGCTTTCCAAATTTTCCATCTAGTCATTGAAACAATAGGGCATTGCAGGACAGTGTATAGCCATTTCCCAACCCCCCCCCCCGCAACCTCCCCACCCACTCCCCCTCCCCAACGCCCACTGCATCATAATTACCTTAATGTTTGAACGGCAGAACTCGCCAAGCTGCTGCTTTCCGGCAGAGAGAGAGGGGGAGAGAGGGAGAGCAGGAGAGAGGGAGGAGGAGGCTGGCATGCAGACAAATGAAGCCCAAGTGAGACAGCGAGCTTAGCGGTGAGCTGATGGGTGACATACGGGGGTGTCAATGTTGCCTTTCTAGTCAGAATGAGGCCACCGCCGTTGCTGGGTCCCACCCCACCACACACCCGCTTGATGTGTGTGTAAATTTAACCGGTTCGTGACAAGCAGCTGCCGGCAGTGTCTTTTCTCTCACACCAAGCAAGACCAAGGCTGCAGTATTTGGGTCCTGAAGGGGAGGGGAAAAAGCAAAGAGGCTGCTGAAAGCTCTCTTGGCTCACATGCTACATGAGTTTCCCAGGTCTCAGTTCAAACACCATGGGATAGTGTATTCTCTCTGTCTGGATAGGCCTTTGGGGTATATCCCCGTTTATCAGGGGACTAAGTTTTTAATGAGCTTGCCCCTGTGAGAAATGGTGATGTTATTATCATCACCTACAGGCCACAGATCTGGGCCCCATTGCGCTAGGTGCTGTACAAACATGGAGTGAGACAGTCCTTGCCTTGAAGAACGTACAGTCTAGATAGCCAAAGGGTGGGAGGGGAAACAGATGCAGAGCAGTGCAGTGACTCACCGAAGGTCACACTGGCGGTCAGGGGCACAGCAAGGACTAGAACATGGGTCTCCTGGTGCTCAGTGGTGTGCTCTGGATCATGTCAACCCTCAAAACGATGGGGGCTGGGGAGAGAGATCTCTGTCCTATCCAGTAGGGAACAATACCACACCGGCAGGGAGGTGGACTGGGCTGGTGTAAATCAGAGACACAGCAGATCCTCTCAACTCCATCCCACCAGGCAGTCCCGTATGCTTGGAAATTACCCAAGAGCCCCTACTCCTTGTGACCATGCTGGATGCAATAAGATCGGTGTCCCAGAATGCATTGCTGTGGCCCCTGAGTTCTGGACGTGCCCAGGTGGCTCCATCCATTGTCTCAAGCTAAACCAACACCAAGGACCTGTCGTGCTGTCCCTGCTTAGGCACTGACCCAGAGCCCACTGAAATCAACCAGAGTCTTTCCATGGACCTTAATGGGATCAGTCCCTTAGCACAGCTCCAGTCTCAAAGGCTCAGCCCTGGGATAGCCCAGGGCGAGCTCCCTGTCTGCTGTTCGGGCCCCAGAGCTCTGAATGGAGGAGGAAGCCAGTTCTGCACCCACTTCCATGGCTTCCCAGTCCAGAGACTTGGAGAGGGGCTCTTATCACAAGGTTCAGTGGTTTGCTTGGGGGTGAATGCCTCGGAGTTGGGAGGCCTGTGTGAATTTTTGAGAATGCTCCTGCAGCTGGAGATGTGACCTCTGCACCTAGCTAGGCCAGGAATACAGGCTCACACCCCTCTCCTGATTGCTTCTTCTTCTGGCCTCAGCGGGAAGCAAACGAGCCAGCAGAAAAATTTTGATTTGATGGATCCCGAGCAGGGTTTGGTTCAGGTTTCCCAGGGAAGTTCCTGATCTGTTCTTAGCTTTAGCGAAAGAGGGAGCTGAATCAAACTCCCCTCCTGTTTAGTTGTATCTGCAACCTGATCCCAGCTTGGGCACTGCACTCTCAAGAAGGCCGAAGGAAAGCCCTAGATCACAAAATCCTGCTTCTGGGGGAAATGTAGAACCAGATTGAAATGCATCCCACCTCAATTGGGATTTGCTCCTTCTCCTCACCCCCGACCCTCTGGAGACACTGGGAGTGGCTGGGTCTCAGGAGAAGGCAGAAGGGGAATGGAAAGGAAGAAAGAAAGGAGAGTGAAAAGGGAAGAAGGGAGAAGGAATGGAAGAGAGTCAGAGGTGCAAGATGGCAGCTTGATAAAGGCCCTAAATTGCTGTACAGTGCCCAGCCCAGGAATATATACGGTCCTCTGAGCCCAACACGCGTTTGCTCCTTCTGTGTTACTTTCTGAGCACATTGTTTGTGACCTAAATTGCTTGCACTGGGATTTTAATTCATTCTCAGCTGCAATAATCACTTGAATTTAAGATTCTTCCCCCCCCCCCCGCCACCTAACACACACTTTTACCCTGCAATTTAATCCACAATGCAATTTCCCATTGATGGCTCCTTTAATGACACAGTTTCTCCCGCTACGCAGCTTTCCCCCAGACCCCCCCCGCCGAGCGGCCTTTATGCTTTTCATGTCATTTCAATATTATTGGAGAATCTAATGAACTTGGAGCTGTCTGGCTTAGTTTCCATTGTGTGGGGCACTCCTCTGTTTCCTTCATCCCCTTCCCCCTCAACCGCTTTGTCTTTCCTTCCTTTTATTTTAAATTGATTTCTCGGTACCTCTCTCCGCACCCCGATTTTATTTATCTGCTTCTTTTCCTCATTTCTTTCTTTGTCCTTGGTTATAACAACGTTGTGGGTGGGGTGGGAGTGAAGGAAGGAGGAAGCATTTGCAAAGGAAGATAGGAATCTCAGATTCCTCTGAGATCAATCCTGCACCCAAAGTTTCTGCTGCAATGGGGGTTGAGCCGGGTTCTGCTCTCAGCCCTGGTCGAAATCCAGAGTAAACTCAATGCAGACGCTCTGGATTTACATCAGGATCAGCCTCCTCCGCTCTGCAACCACGTGTTTCTAATAAGAAAGGACTAGATCACCGTGGACTCCTGCGCTGATTCCCACGATAGTGTATAGCGATGGCTCGTGCTGCTTCTGTTTTGCACCCTGGGTTTTGAGGTCCAGCCATAGTGTGGGCTAAAGCCCAGATGCTGGTATAAATAGCCCAGCCCTTTCAGCTGTCCAGCGAGATTCTCCTCCCTTCTCCTGCTCTTCTCCCCTGGGCATTGCAACCAAACCCTGCAGTCAGCAAATACATTTTTAATGCCCTCTGCATCCTCTTACACCCGGGCTGACGCTCCGCTAATGGCAGGCACGCTCCCTCTGGGGGCTGATCCAAAGCCTACTGGAGTCAGTGAAAACTCAGTGGCTTTGGGTCAGGCCCTAAGTCTAAAGCTGGCCCATTGGGTGTGCAGAGGGGAGGGTGTCCATCTTTGTAGCTGGGTTGGTGTGTGTAGCATTGCATGTGTGTATGTCTTGGGGGGGAGGGAATGGCTGGGGCTGGCTGTGTGGAGCTGTAGGGTGTGTGTGTGTGTGTGTGTGTGTGTTTCTCTGACCGGGTTGGAGGGTTTGTATGTGTCTGCGTGTGACTGGGAGCATGCACAGCACGAGAGTGTCTCTGTCTCCAAGGGTGTGCATCGGTGTGTGTTAATAGCGAGTGTCCCAATTTCATTCCCTCGCCAGCCTCCAGCTCTCCGTGGGGCCGGCTGGGGTGTGGTGAGTGGAGATCCCAGCTCTCGGGGGGCTGGCTGGGGTGTGGGGGTGGGGGCGTGCCCAGAGTCCAGAGAGATGGCTGGAGGGGAGCGCTGATGTCAGTTCTCCCCATTCTATGTTCTGCCACTGAATTGCTGAGCAGGAATGTTGGGCCGTCGCCCTGCAGCACCACCTGGGTAGCTCGTGGCAACCTAAGCGATTGCTCCCACTTACGCCAGGGCTGTGTTTGGCCCACTCTCCCCATGCACCAGCTGGGACTTGTCTTTTCAAGGCTTTGGGCTTCTTCTCCAAGATTTCATTTAATTTCTAAAAAAAGAATTAAATGGAAACAAAGGCGTTACACGTGCAATTAATAGAGCACATGGGGAAGAAAGAGAGAAGCTGCGCCGGGGTCTCTCTCTCCATCAGCAGAGTGTTATTAAGCACTCACAAAGAACCCTTATTAATCGCCTTTCGACATCAAGTAGGAAATTATAGGACACGGTTACAGTCATTCATTCAGGTGACAACCCAGCCTGGGCCACCAAGCGCAATTGTTGCGGGGAAATTCAACAAAGAGGAGAGAAAAAAAGAGGGCAGGTTTATACAACAGCCTGGGTTCAATGGCTGTTGTCTGAGCAACACTGTGCCCTGGAGTTGAAACACGGGAGGGGAAAGTGAGGCAGGGATGGCATGAGCACAGTCATGCTGGGAGGAAGCTCCCCCATCAGGGCACTGCTGGGAGGAAGTTCCCCACCGTAGGGTACTGCTGTGGCAAAGCTTGCATTGCTTAGGTCAGTCACTGGCATGGCACTGCTGGGAGGAAGTGTGCCACACGAGGGCACCGCTGGGAGGAAGCTCACGCTGCTGGAGCGCTAGCTGGCATTGTCAGGATACGGTTGTGGGGGAGCTGGTATTAGATTAAAATTGTTCTTGGTACTAGTGATGGCTAGTAGAAAATAAGTCGTGCGTGGTTGTGGGGGCAGAGGGGGAGCTCTGTAGGGCTTGAATGGTAAGATAAGGAAGCCAACAGCAAAGCCTGACTGGGGAGGCGACAGGACAGGAGGCCAAGAGGGAGGGACAAGGATTAGAGGCTGAGAGGGAGTTTGAACCGGACTGGGAATTAATGGGTTACGAAATCCGGAGAAGGAAACAAAACCGCTGACACTAAAGTCCAAGGGTAACCTCTGTCTGGCTGAGCTGCTGGGTAAGAGCATTGGGGAGCTCAGCCCTACCCCTTCAGATCACGGCCTCGTTGATGATTGAAAAGTGCCCGGGGATGGTTATTGAGTCTCCAGGGCTCTATGTTTTTGCTCGCTGGAGAGTGAAGCGGAACAGCTGCTGGTGCCCTCCTGATAGTGATCACTGGTGGGAGGCCTAGGTGGGAATCAAACCTTCCCCCTGTGGGATAAAGCACTAAATCCTCCCCAGAATACCCCTGCCTCCCCCCAGAATCCTGCTCCTGACTGGTCCCGGGGTCGGTGAGATGCTGCTGCTTCCTCACAATGGGTCCTGGACAGAGCATTTCCAAGCTCAGCCCCCAGGGGGCAGCCAGTCCCTGGCACGAGGTCCTGAAGCAGCCACCAAGGGATGCCAGTTAGGACTTGATCACACAAGGTGCTGAGATCCCGTAGGCATGAAAGCGGCACTTCGGGCCAGGCCTGGTTCTCAGGTCAAAGCAGGCCCCACTGGGGACTAAAGATGCGCAGCATCCTACAGGATCAAGCCCTTAGAACCATTGTCACTTTGTGGTGTGGACATCTGGCTAGCAAAAACTCAACTGAGACCCACCCAACTTGTTTCACATCAGTCACCAACCAGGCATCAGATGGGTGTGATTTTTGCTCACTAGTTTTCTGGGCTAGATTGGTGCATCTGAGCCAGCCAGACCCACTGGGAATGAGTTGCCAGTGTTTGAGAGGGTATTGTTTTTTAGGGAAATTACACATTTAAATCATTTGATGTAGGGGGGGGATTTGAGCTGCAAAATTTACATTAAAAAAACCTCAGTGGCACCAAATGTATTTTTATTTTTATTTTATTTTATTTATCTGTTTCTAAAGAATCAAGGATCTAGGAATAATCCTGGTAGGTTTGCATTAGAGCAAACAGATGCTTTCAGTCTTAATGGCTTTTACTTAGATTAAAAGAACAACAGCACAAGAAAGAACAAATGTAAAGTCTCCATGAATGAGAAAGCACAGTGTGGGCTTCCCTTCTGTAACTGCTCTGAAATGAATGCAACACTGCTGTCGGACTCTGCAGCCAGCAGAGAGAGTTCTTAGTGGTTTAAAGGTAAGGACACAGAAACAGAATCCTAACCATTACTTGGCTAAATACAGCATCATTAGAGTAAATTATTTTGGGATAATCCTGGTGCACTGAAATTCTGCCAGGATCCACCAATTGTTGGTTTTTTGTATCTCCAGAAGTCCCTGGTACCTCGCCTGTTGGGAATGGGTGTTAAAACAGAGCAGTTTCTTTTCCACCAAAACACGAACAAATCTCTGTTTATTTTGACTGGACCTCATCTGGTATTTGATACATGGGCTAGGAATTAAATTAAGGCCACGTTTAGTCTGACATGCCAGAGGCTGATTTTAAAGAGAAGCTGATGCCTAATGAGGGGAAATTATTAATTTTAAGTGCCTTCCATGCAGAGGACCCAAAGTACTTCACAAACATGAATTAAACTCACACTACCCGGGGAGGTAGGTAGCTGATCTAATCCCTTGCAAAGAATCTAGATTAGTTCTAATCTACCCATGGATCACTGGACGTGGGTATGTTGTCCCCATTTTACGTGGGAGGAGCTGAGGCCCAGAGAAAAGTGACTTGCCCAATGCCAAGCAGAAAGACAGAGGAAGAGGAGGGGGACAGAACACAGGAGTCCGGGCTCCTTGCTCTAACCATTAGGTAACACCGCTTCTCTGTTCAGTTGCTAGAGCAGGTTTCATTAGTTAGACCAGCTCGCTAGTAAACTGCTTTCGAAAGTGCTAAGCACTGTGTCTATCTTCGGCACCTTCCCCTCCCTGCACCTTCCCAGCAGGGATATGGGCATGTCAAGTGGGCTCTTTGTTCCTTCAGAGTCTATCTGCAGCTCCTTCTGCTGCTTCTTCCTCCACCTCACATCATAATCCTCTGCTGGTGACATCACTGTTGGTTGCCATAGAGATGATTATGTCACCAACACAGGCTTATGATTACTTCAGTAAGCCGCCGGAGCAGACAGGCTCATTTAAAAGTGGACATTTGAGCCATAAGCCCTTCTCCTGGGTTAGGACCAGCGTGTGGATTTATACCAATCAACCATTCTCCGAGCATGCACACAAATAACAGGAAGCAGGTTTATTTCATGCCTTCCTATACAATTTAACATTACTACATCCCGCCCCCAAGAAAGTGCTAAACTGCATGCAGAATATATGAGTAAATACCCTGATACGGTGCTATAGCATACAGATGTCAGGAAGAGGCACAGATTTTTGGTCAAGAGGCAAAAATGCTGGCTGAGTTCCCATCCTGGCTTGGACACTGACTAGCTGTGGGAGCTCGGGCAGATCACCTTCTTTCTCTGTGCCTCAGTTGCACCATCTGTGAAATGGGAATGGTGATCCTGCCTGTCTGCACTGTGAGGAATAATTACGTAATGCTCATTACCTTCCCACGAACACATGACGCTCTGCGTAGGCACTATTGTAACTCTCTGGTGAGTGTGTGATATGAGACCCCCTCTGGGCCCATCCTCAGAGGATATGAGATTTTTTTCAGTCCCTAGCTACACAGCTTTGGCTCTTTAGTTCATGCTTTTAGCTTTGGAGGTCTCCAGTGAGTTGGCCAACAGGGCAGCCATCATCACACTATCATTCTTAGATGCTACTAATAATCCTCCAGCAATGTGCCTGAAATTGAAAAGCATAGCTCTGTGACGCATGGCTAGAAAGGGTTAAACATCCTGCAAAATAAACAATCCTCAAAAGACATGTGGGGAGAGAATGTTTGTGTTTTTGTGTATTTACATGTGTATGAGTAGGGTCGACAATGTAATCAACAGTCCCTGTCTATGCTGTATTCTGATAATTCAGAGGTCAAAAGAACATCCTATCATTTAAATGAATTGTAAACGCATGATATCTCAGGATTCGTCTCTCTTTGAAATGTATAGCAAATAATCTGTGAATGGTGGAGGAACAAGCAAATTGCCTTATGTTAATTCTATAGCTAAGTACCGGTCATGGACCTCCTTCAAAGTCATGCTAATAACCTTTTGAACTCCAACTTGTCAAAAGACATGAAATTGTATAAAAGATCCTTGGGTCCTGATTCTGTCATCTCAGATCTGCTTAGGCTTCATCAGGGGAAGTTTGAGTCACAAGACCGAGGTCCCAGTTATGCTGGTACGCCCTGAATATGATATTTGGACATTGGACTATAACCTATCAACTATTTCTGAAAGAACTCTTTGCAACTACAAAGCTCACCATCTCTGCTATGAATCTGAACTTCAATGAATTAAACTCATGTCTGTATGTGTATTGATTTTGTAATCATATTCTCTTTTGTTTTTTAATAAATGTTAGTGTAGTTAATAAGAATTGTCTGTAGCATGTATTTGGGTAAGGTCTGGAATATTCAATAACCTGGGAGGTAATGTGTCTGATCCTTTGGGATTTCTTTTCTATGATGAAATAAGATTTTCAGAAATCATCAAATTTGACTCAGGTATCTGGATGGAGGCCTGAGGCTGGATCACTTTAAGGGAACTGTGTCGTTTGGACTTCTGAGTAACCGGTAAGGTAATAAAGAAGCTGTTTGATGCTGTCTGGGTAAATCTAAGTATTGGAATATCCACCAGCTTTTGGGGGATTGTCTACCCCATTCTTTGCAGTTCACCCTAATTGAGTGACCACAGCTGGCTCCCCACCCCAGTCACAAGCTCAATGAAAAACAGAATATATTCGAATCTAAGGCTCTTCAGACTGAGATGCTCATAAGTGACCCATGATGGGGGGAGGGGCAACTTGAGACTCTTGAAAGGGATTGTCAAACAACACTGGACATCCACCTCTGAAAATCAGACCCCCCTAAGGTGTCTCAAGTTAGCCATCCAAACCATGAGGCTGCAAATATTACTAGTCATTTTTGAAAATCTCATCTGAGCCCATAGCCTCATGGGCCTGGAAATTCCTCACCCTTCTGAAGGAGGGAGTGTGACCAGAGCTGATCAGGTTTTTTCATCTGAAAATGCCGATGCATCGAAACCAAAACTGTTTGCAGGAAAGAGTGGGGTTCGGTGAAGGGTTTTTTTCTTGGCATTTTGGGGGGGAAATAAAAAAAGTTTTGACATTGCCGAAAGGTTTTGTTTCTAAATGAAAAAACGCCTACTTGTCCAGCTTGAAGTGACTTTTCAGTTCAAAATTGAAGTGAATTACAGTAAAAAAATTTTAAAAATTGGTCAACATCGAAACATTTCAAAAGGATCAAAACAAAACATTTTGATTGACCCAAACCAATGTATTTCTTCAGATTTTCCGTTGGTGAAGATTTCCCAGGATTTTTACTTTTTGTCTCAATTCAGGAGCATTTTTCTATATCATGAAAGTCTCTGCTTCTGACCCAGTTCTAGGGATGACTCAACAAATCGCCCCAAGTCAGGGTGATACTCTGCACCCCTAGACTCTGATCCTGCCATCAGATCCATGCCCAACCCCAAGGATCCACCCACCTGGATCCAGGGCCAGGATCGGGGCCCTATGCTGCATGGGCCCCCTAGGATCTTTGTATGGACTTCATGAGCTTCCCTTCCTCCCCCACTCCACCCCCCCCTAATTTCTGCAAATCTTAAGCAGCAGAGATCCTCGGTTGCATTGCATCTCCCCCAGTGACACACCTTACGGGGAGAAAACACAGTGCATCAGCTAGATTCATTGTGAAAATCCACGCTCCCTCCTCAGAGTTTTCCATGGGGCCCCCTAACCCCGCCCCCTGTGCTAGCTCCTCCCCCTGGCCACGCCCACCGCGTTAGGAAGTTGCTGGCTAGTTAGTTGCACGCGGAGGCTGGACAAGGGGCAGCCCGGTCACCTGCGCGCAGCTTTGCCTGGCTGCAGCCATGCCGGGTAAAACCGCGCTCCCCAGCCGGGAGGAAGCGCTTCCAGGCAGAGCGCAGAGACTCACCGTGTCAGGTACCTTCCACGTGGGCTGCTGTGCGGGGAGGGGTGTCAGTATTGGGGGCCAGTTGCATATGGGAGCAGGGAGAGGGAAAGGAAATTCTCCTCCTCCTGTCTTGCAAGGCTGGCTCCTCCAGGGAGTAATAAGGAGGTGGAAGCTGTGACCTGGGGGCCCAGGGGCGGATGTGGGCTCAGGGAGGCAGGCTGGGGGGTGCAAGGGGAGTGTAAAGTCCAAGGCATGGCTGGTGGGTGTGGCTATGTGTTAAGGGCCTTGTTGTCTCAAGTTCCAGCTCTGTGGCTGGGAAGTGGATCTTGGGGAGCAGGGGCTTCCTTCCATGCCCCCCTCCCTCCAGACTGATTCACTCAGCCCAGTCCTGTGTGGAAGGAGGGGTGTGTGTGTGTGTGGGGGGGGTGCTTGTGATGTTCTTTTAAAGATACACTGCCCTTCCCCAACAAGTGCCCCCCCAACACACACACACACACACAGTGCCCCTTCCATTGATTGCAGGGTTGTGGTGCTTGAGTGCACACATTTATACTTACAGGAAGCTCCAGACTTCCCTTTGTCTTTGAGGAGTGGGCTCCAGGAGGGGAGGGGGTTAGGTATGACTTTGTGCAACTCGTTTCATCTTTGTAAGCAAATGGGTGCACCAAGTTGCAGGGCCTCAGCTGATAGGCCAGGTAATGTTTGTTGCGGTTGGGGGGAGACATCCTTGCTCTCCTGCTAAGAGGTGGGGTTTCAGAGCCCTCTCCGCTTCCAAAGATATGGGCCAGACAGTGTCTTAGCACTGTGTCTCCTATTCTTTGGTCTGGTTTAAAGGTGACTTGAAAATAGCTAGGGCCCTATTGTATTGGACCCCTGAACTCAGGCAGAGCCCACTGGCTTTGCAGTCTCTGCCCGCACAGACCAGATTCCAGGCCTAGCCTTGCGCTAGATCCCTTCACTGTTTAGGGGTAGCCTTAAACAGTGAAACCCAAGGCAAACCTACGGGAGCCTCAGAGCCCAGCTCAACTGACTCAGGCTCCTGCAGCCGGGCCAAAAATAGTAGGGTTGGCATTTGGGCTCACGCTGGAGCCTGGCCTCACAAACCCAGTGACGGGAGAGGGTCGTGGAGCCCAGGTGCTACGCTGCAGCTTTTAGCTCTGGGTCAGTTGATTCCGGCTTGGAGATTCACTGCCATGGTTTGGGGTTGGTTTGGGTTTTTTGCTGTGTAGACGCACTCTAGGTGTCCCTCCCTTTTTTTATGATGATGGTTTATTATTGATATTCCTGTAATGTAGGGGTGGCCCAACTGTGGCTCCCGCTGTGGGAGGGAGCTTGGGACCTCTGCCTTGCAGCAGGGTGGTGGGGTAGGGGCTTCTGCACAGTAGGGATGTGGGAGTCTCAGGGCTTCAGCCCCACAAGACGTGCCTGTCAGGGCTTCAGCAGGAGCAGGACTGAAACCCCGAGCCCCAGCAGGCATATCCTGAGGGGCTGAAGGCCCGACTCCCGGCCGGTGCGCCCCGGCTCTCAAACTTCTGAAGGTTGTCATATGCGACTCGGTGGGTCAGTAAGTTTGGCCACCCCGCTGTGTACATATGTAGATGTTGGGAAGTTGTTGACTGCATGTCATGTGCTCGTCCCACAATTCTGTTCATCCACGTCAGGTATCCCACTACACTTTGCAAAGCTGAAGTCAGCTTTGGCATTAGAAATAGGAAACGTGTCAAAAGACAAGAGGCATGAATGGTGTGTCCTTGCCCTGGCTGGCAAGTACCTCTGCACCCAGCTGCTTTGGAGTGTGGTAAACAAGAGAGAAGGAATTGGTAGGAACCGGTGGGTTGGATCTTGGGGGCAGTATAAAGTGCTTTTAGCTTGTAAGCAACCCGATTATAAAGGGTGGATCTTCGAAGCAAACCTACTGTGTGAGGTGAACATGCTGCAAGGTTAGAATTGCTTCCGGAACATGCTGCATGTCCCCTTTTCTGTATCGTGCTGGTTTGTCGGTGGGCAGTAAATTGGCTATGCTGGTTATTTGGTCTCCTGAACATTTTAATTATTGAACCGTGAGTGCAGTCAGCCAGTCAGCTACATCAGTAGCGTTGTACGAACAGAAGAAAAAGACGATCCCTGCCCCCAAGGAGCCTGCAATCCAGCATGTAACCCTGCATGGGGGAGTCTCTACTGCAGGAGGGTTGTACAGTAATCATCAATGTTCCTGTTGTGACCTAACTCTGGATCAGCTGTGTGCCAGCTCAGACAGTCCGGCCACGCACACCCCTGCTCCCCACCGCTCTTCTCCTGATGCTGTACAAAGAAGGCCTGCAGAGGAGGTTTTATTTTGTTTTTTGTGGGTGGTTTTTTTTAAACACTAAAAATTCAGGTCTTATCTACTCCTGGAAGACTCTGTGGATGACTGGACATCTGGTGTGTCATGCAAGAGAAGGGATGTGAGGCTTTTCTTTTGATTCTTGTAAAAATATTTTGTTTAACTCCAATGCCTTAGAAAAAGTGTGAGAAATTCATCATCCCTATCTTTTCAGAGAGAGCTCACCAATTCTAGCTCTATGCCATTAAATGAGTCCTCCAGAGAAGACCAGATTTGCCATTCCTGATATTTCTAGGGTAGAAAGCAAGCAGGAAAGAAAAAAAAAAAACCCAGTTGTTTTTTAAAAGAACAATTCGGACTGCTTCCAACATAAAGAAGCAAAACAGGTGCACAAGACGATGTAACTTTCTCTGCAGGGCCCCTTTAAGAAATGCCCCAAGGGACTGGGCTTTGTGAGCTGCTGGCCCATAAGATTGCCATGCAAAGAATTGTCGGGGGGAAGGGGTTCCCAGTTACCTTCCAGTGGCGGATTAGCCACTGGGCCAACAGGGCCCATGTCCAGGGGCCCTGGCCAATTGTGGGGCTCCTGGAAAAATGGGTGGCTCCGCACACCGACCTGCTCGGCGCTCCTGCCGGGGAGTAGGGTCAGGGTTTGGGGGCTTGCCCCACTCTGCCCACCTGGCGCTCCTGCCAGGGACGGGGGCGCACCAGGTGGGGTAGGGCAAGCCCCGGCAGGAACCCGGGGGACGACGACATGACTGCAGGCAGAAGGAGTGGGGCAGGGGCCCCCAATTGCTCTGGCTCAGGGCCTCACAACCCCTAATGCTCCTCTGATTCCTTCATTCACTCCGGCGCCCCATGACCCAGCTGCTAGCCATTTTTCTCCTGATCCACACTGGGAACTCAAACAGATCCTAGGGCTGAAAGGATCAAGCAGTGGGGCTCTGATTTAGCGGCTGGGGCAGGGAGAGACGTCAAGATTTGAAACGTGCCCGGCTTACGTAAAATGAGGCGGTTGCATTTGGCGTGGACTCGATAGAGTCATCTCACTGACGCCTCCCCCACAGAAGCCTTGGGGTGGCCCTGTGATCCTGGCAGGATCAGTTCAGTGTGTGCCAGTAGCAGCTAGAGGTCCCAGCTGAGGAGGGCCCCGTTGCGCTAGGAACTGTACATACAGATTGAGAGAGCGTCTCTGCCCCGCAAAGAGACGACGGTTGAAATAGACAAGGCAGACAAAGGGTGGGAGGAAGAAAGGGGGAATTGACCCAGCACGATTCAGTGACTTGCTCACAGTCACGCAATGAGACTGGCAGAGCTGGGAGTTAAACCCAGATCTCCTGACTGCCAGTCCAGTGCCCACCTTCCATATACATCGCCGGGGAGACTCGTGAGCGCTTACTGTCAGTGGGCTGGCTCGGCATCCTGGCTCCCAAAGTGCCCTCCTGTCGTCGTGTGGCTTGGCTGCGCCATTCTTCACTTCCCGTCCTAAACTGCTGTGTGCAGTCAGACTGCTGCCACCACGGTGATGGGGGCGGGAGGGGATGCCTGGGGCTGTTTCTATTACCAGAGCCGCAGGGGAAAGACGCAGTGTGAGCTCCTCATCCCTGGGCTGGAGTGGGCGAGCCACAGGGCCCTGCTGAGGCTTTTGACAACAACGGGAGAGCGATGAGTCTTGTTCATATCGTGTGCCTGGTAGGATGAACGCTGCCCCCGCTCTCCTTTTATTGCCCTTTCCCGGCTCTCTCGTAGGCTAGGCAAGAAAGCTGGTAGGCAGGCCAGGAGTCCAGGCCTTGCTGAGTCACTCGGCTCTGGCTTCGTCCCAGAGCAAAGAGCTCCCTTTTCTAGCATTAGGATCTGCTTGGAAAACCGATGCTTCTGGCACTCGGGTGCCCCCCAGAACAGCCCTCCTCTCCAGGGCAGGGCCGTAGCTAGGAGTCTGCCCTTGCACCCATTCCGTTGCCTGCAGCCTTCCCTGCATCAGACCTGCCAGGGCCCAGGGCAGCCAGGAATCTAACAATGAAAGGCCTGATTGGAGAGGAAAAGCCCCAGCGCTGGCTACCGCCCCCAGGAAATTACAGATCAGCCTTTGCTAGTGTAATTAGCAAAGGCTGATCTGGGTGACATGGGCCAGGGTCCCATGTGGCCAGTGCCAGTGTTCATTTCTGTGCCGCTGGGCCCCCGGCCGGAGCTGGAGATGAGAGAGCCGCGCTGAATCTGGTTGTTTCCCTGGTGCCTTCCCGGGGGTGCCCCATCAGGGAAGAGGGTTCTGCGTGGTGAGCGGTTGGCTGCTGGGCCCTGGCTGAGACCCACCAAAACTCATTTCACGTATCAGCCCCAATGGCTGGTAACCGCCCTGGGCTGCTAATGAGCTGGGGATTGGGAGCCGGGTGTGGTGTGGGCGAGCCCAGCGGGAGGGGAGGGCAAAGGTGGCTGTGTGCCCAGCTGCTGCCTGTGCAGGGGGGCACTGGTGGGACCCTGGTGGGAGTGAGAGCATCCCGGGGCCTCCTTTGACTTCCAGTAGCTTCCCTGGGGACAGCTCTGAAGCCTGAAGTGCTACAGATATGCCCTGCTCCCCTCTCCCCCCACAAGTGCAGGCCCTCTTACGGCAGCCTTACATTCCACCTGTGCCAGGAACTTCTCTGCCTTGGACTCTGTCCACAGCTGGTGATCTGTCTGGGGCCAGCACCACAATCCATCTGACCAGCTCCCTATCCTGTTAGCAGCCCCACCGGGCCATCCACTGCCCCCCTCCCTCGCTGTGAGGGAAGGATCCTGAATTCCCACCCACAAGTGGCCTGTGGCTTATCCATGGGGGAGACCTGTGGGGGGCAAGCACTGGCTGCGTGGGGGCGGGAGCAGAGCCAGTCAGCCCCATGGGGAGGCACGGCTGGGGCAGAGCGGGGCGGGGGACGGAGAAAGCAAGGCCATGGCCAGAAGTGGTTCTTTGGCCCTATATGCAATCCCCTCCCTAGTAGGTTAGGGAGAGGGGGCTCTCCCCCATGTTTGTACCCTCCCAAAGGCTCTGGGGGTCTGGGAACCCAGTGACCGGCTCCGCAGTGGATTGTCAAGACAGCATGTCTGGGGGGAAGGAACCGGCAGGATGCCCCCGGCTGCGCTGATCCCTGGGGTGTGTGTCCCACTGAAGCCCCCCTGCGCAGCGGGGCCTGTCCGACGTGCCTCGTACTGTTAGCTCACCCTGAGCATCCATGCAAGAGAGGCTGCTTCCTGTGTCCTCCCCCCGCCCCCACCCCTTCGCGCTCAGTCACCCCCTGTTTGTATTCTGGGCTTGTGCCGGGGGCTGTGCTGCGGAATGAGGCCCCGCCGCCAACAGGGCTCCCATCACGCTGATGGGGGGAGAGGAGGGTGGGCTGTGCTCGCCATGGCAACAGATGGTGTTGCTAGGATACAGCAGAGGAATGAAAGAATGAGAGGGATGCCCAGAAGCCTTCCTCCCTGCCCCCTCCGCCATCTCCTCCCCAGTGCTCCCCAAGTGTCTGTGGAACAAGACCATTCAGGAGACTTGGCAAGCCCAGCCGATGGGCTGCCCCCTGCCAGGCTGAGGGATGGTGGGAGCACAAGGGGGGGGAGGGTGTACGAGAGAGCCATCAGGGGGTGCTGCCCACCGGTGCCCGTGGAGCCCTATTGTTGTGGTTTTCTGGGGGAACGGGCCCCTGTGCTGATGTGGCATCTGGCTCCGTGCAGTGCATGAAATGGGTGCTACACGTGGGGGACAATAGGACACTGGAGCTTGGCCGTGCCCCCGAGGGGCAGGGTGGGGGGTTGCAGGTTAACGATTCCCAGAGGCCATTCCTAAAGCGTCAGGGGGCGGTTCTAAAACTGTGCCCCTCCCCCAAGTGTCCGGGCACGTCTCCCAGGCCCCGGGTGATCTCTGTCCCCTTGCAAGCGAGGCGGCTTTGATTTCTTCACTTGAGATGTTGGCAGCGTGCCTTGGGACCGTGTCTCCGTCCCAGGTGTGAGTGTGCTTGGCCTCCTACCCCAATAGACTATTCAGATTATTACTATCCGTTTGTATTGCAGTAGCGCTAGAAAGGCCAGTCGTGGACCCGGGCCTCAGTGTGCTGGGCGCTGCATGCTGTTTATTAGATGTCTCACCCATGTGCCTCGCAGCTCCAATCCTGGACCAGGAACCTGTTGTACTAGGGCCGCACAAATGCAGAACCAAAAGAACTTACGATATACGCGTGAGATGAGATGGCAGGTGCAGACAGGCAGGGGGCACAAGGAAAGAAACCCGTAGAAACTGGTGTCAGGGTCTGGCACGACTAGGGCACAAAGGGGCATTGGCCCGTGCTGGCAAACAGGGAACCAGCATCAACGCTGATTTGTGCAGAGCTGGTCAAGGTGAAGCTTCACATCGGGGCTGCTACGCTAGTCATTAAGATGCAGGGTACTCGCTAACATGTCCCGTTGACACCCTCCCTCCAATCCTGGTCAAGACAGACTGTTTTGCTGGGAGGCTTTGGCTATGTTGCCCTGTTGCTTTCTGTGCCCGAGGAGTTTGCCCATCTGCAAATGCTGACTGTGAACTTCCTCCCCCCCATCCCCCCACATCCCAGGAAGTAGGCAAGGCTTAACCTGGCTTGTGTATAATGTGATCTTAGGTCGCTGATGAGCTTATTAATAATACATACGTTATAATTAGAGGGGCAGTGTGGCCTGGTGAAAGGAGCACTGGATTGGGTCTCAGGAGACGTGGGTTCTGATCCCGGCTCTGCCACTGGCCTGCTGGATGACCTTGGGCAAGTCACATCCCCGCCTTGGTGCCTCAGTTTCCCCACCAGTAAAATGCAGATAATGACTTAACTATGCTGAAGATCCCCAGCCAGGAGCCCCAGCCTGGCATGCGTCAAAGCCCGTCCCACCCAGCTGTGTGTAGACGCAAAAGGCCCCACCTGGGCATGCCCGGACTGGGCAGGGTCAGGCAGGTATGTCATGAAGCTAAGCAGCAGGTTTTGAGTGGACCTCTTCCTGTGTGGTCTCTAGTGGGGTATTAAGAGGGTTTACTTCTCCAAGCTGGCAGCAGGGGCTAACATGGGGCAGACAGACGTGCGGGTGGTATAGTACCAGAGATGGCAGCTGGTAGATCCTCACCCAAGCTTTGCCCTCGGTCTCTGGCAGTGGCTGGGGGAACATTGTGGCATCTGCAGCCCTGCTCCCTGGAGTGGGAGGAACTCTACCCAGCTGGAGCCACTGGTTCTGGGGTGGGGTCCTTACCCAGTCCCCTCCCCTCTCCCTAGCAAATGAGGAGAGGGCAGCAGGGTAGGGGCTGGGCTAGCACCAGCCTGGCTCCCTCTTCGAGGGAGCCATCAGCAGTTTCTCCAATCCCCGTATAAACTGGTCCCCGCAGCGAGTCCCCCACCATCACCCTCTTCCCCGTGATGCTCTTTCTACTCTCCCCCTCTTTTGTTAAATCAGAAGAAAGGGGAGCAGACTGATCCCCCTGTGCCTGCCATCAGAGTAGGGCGCCCCACGGGGAGTCAGATTAACTCTAGTGTGTATGGCCAGCACCTAACATAAGGGAACCTTGGTTTCTCTTGCTGGGGCTACTGTAATAGGATAATAGATACCGTTGGGATTTGGGAAGGGCTCAACTTAGGTAGGAGAGTAAATGATCTGTACCTCCCAGCGCAGAGGGCCTGCTAGGCTCTGGAGCCTCCTAGTTGATGCTTCTGGCTGGGAACTGATGATGCGAGTGGGGAATGGGGGTGAGGAAGGGATGGCCTCTCAGCAGAGAGCTGTGGGCCAGGTGTCTGGGCGGAGGGAGGGGATTTGAGCCGACCCAACCCTCCAGTCAGATGAGTTATGGCTGCTGCCGTGGGCTGGAAGTGAATGGAGGGTGAGGGCAGGATAAGGTGAACCCTAAGGAAGTGTCTCCACCCCGCTGCTCCCTTCCATGAGTGATGAGACCCGAGAGCGGCCCGGAGTCCTTTGCAGCGGGTTCCCTGTTCAGTGTGGGATGGTCCTTGTGGCCTGCTGCCCCAGTGGCTAATCACGTCCCAGTGGTGGGCTGGCAGGCCCATTCAGTGCCTCGCGGCTGGGGACTGACCCAGAGCAGCTGGCTCGCCCCTCGATCACACTCGCGTGAATGGAGCTGGGGGTGTGGAGGGAGGGGCGGGCTGGGCGCTGGCCTTCCATCCCTGGAGACCTCTGTTCGCATTTCCCCTTGTGATCCCAAGGGGAAATGCGGTTGGTGGCCCCCCACCCGCCCCCGGGGGCTGGCTCCTGCTCTGACGCTGATGCAAGACTGGAGGGGCTTCGCATGGGACTCACGTTGGAACAGAGCCCCTCTGCCTCGCCCATGTTGGAGAACCACCAGGCCAAGGCCACTCCCCTATTCCTGCTGCCTGGTGTGCCAGGGAATCTCCTCAGCCAGGGAGAAGGTAGATGAGGGTGGGCATGGCGGTGCCTGGCTGAGGGGCCTCCAGGGCTGCGGGCGCCCTTCAGGCTGGTGCCCTAACCCCGCCATTGCTGGCCAGAAGGGGCAGTGACGGTGTTACGCTTCTGGCTGTGTCTCTCCGAGGCTGAATCTGCCGTGGTCTGTATCTGCCTCTTGTCTTGTGTGGGCTCTGGACTGGTTGCCAGGAATGTTCCAGTGATGCTCTGTGCCCTGATTACTGTATCCCTGGCAATGGGGGGTTGCTTTTCCCCCTTCCCCCAACTCAGGCTGTTTGTTGCTGTTGCTCTGTCCTGCAACTCCGTGCGTTTCCAGGAACATAGGAATGGCCAGGCTGGGTCAAAACTGAGGTCTGCCTAGGCCAGGGTCCTGTCTGCAATGGTGGCCAGCACCAGATGCCTCGGAAGAAGGTATAAGCACCCCACAACAGGCAGGTATGGGACAATCTACCCCCTACATTAGGTCTCATCCTAATCCCTAGTAATTGGAGAGCAGCTTGAGCCCTGAGATTTAATATCCCTTCCCCAAATTTTATCCTCATAAAAATATCCAGAGCGATCATTATTCGTAATCCACGTAAATGTCCATTTCTGCCCCTTTTTCGTCAGTTGGCTTTTCAAGTCTTCACTCCCGCCCTCTGCCAACTCCATCTTGCACACAGTTGCAGCATTACCAGCTCAAAGCATTGAAGAACGATGCACCAGACCCCTCCAGAATCATGAGCTAGGCTTTAAAAATCGTCGATATTAAAAACCTAATAAATGGAGGAGGTCTCTTTATTTGCATTCCGGCACTGGAGTGTGGGAGTGGGGGCGGTTTGTGTCATAGTTTTAATCTTTTCTCCACACCTATGAGGGCTAGAAACCGCTTTTTTAGCGAGAGCAGAGAGTCTCACATCATCCGAGGACTGCAGGAGCTGTGGGTTTAAGAAGAAACACCAAATGTGTTGCAAAGACTCGTGATAAAATCATGAGAGTTGTCAACACTGCAACCAAAAGCTGGTGAGAGATGGGAAGGTAAAAGGGGCTGGATAATGTGGCCAACAGGTGAGAATACAGGAAGGCTGGGGATGAAAGGACTCTGCCAAGTTCTGCAAGTCCAAAGTATTAGCCCTGAACTCGCAGCCCCGCAATGAATGCAAAAGCTTTCATGGCTTTTCACTTTTGGGGGAAAATGGGCTTCTAGAACTGCCTTGTGCTGGGGCAAGTGAAACTAAGTAGCCACCAGGGTAAAACTGACCAGGCTAGTTCTAAACTCCCTGAAATACAAGCAGATGGCAGAGCTGGAAAAGCAGGCCCTGTTTGTTTGGGTTTTTGGCTACAATCCTTTTTTATTTAATAACAGACAATGCTGTTAATAAGGCCAGCAGGATAGTAACTAGATAGCAGTACAGATGCTTTCACAAACAGTGTCCCTCCTAAGATGAATCGCAGGTGAGTTAGACTGGCTGCTGTTTTCCTCTTCCAAAAAGTTTGTACCTTCCCCTCAAGGTGTGTGTGTGTCAAATGGGGCCTTTTGTTCCTGCCTGTGGAGCGGGCTACAGTCGTTCAGAGGTGCGTGGCTTGATGCTCTGCAGGGAGAGCGAAGGGCTCGGTGTCTGGGACCTATGGCTTCCATCTCTGCAGTCGTCTTCATGGGAGACCGCGGAATCTGTCAGCACCAGTTCCAAATTGGGAGGCGAGTGGGGCTGCGGCAGGACGAGGCTGCTGGGAAGTGAGCTCTGGTGTCCTGTGGCGAGCACGGGCTCCTGCCTTGGTCTCCTTTCACCCAGGAAGGGCTGGCAACACCTTGGCTTCTCCTCTCTTTAAATCCCATGGGTGAGTCTGAGCCCTGTTCTCAAAGTCACCAAGTGGCCTTCCTCAGAGGTGAAACTTGCATGTCATTTTTCATTCCTTCTCTGTCTCTCTCTCTCGCTTTCCCTCTCCCCCCACCCCCTCTTTTTTTCCCCCTCTCCCTGTCCCATGATGCTCTGCACCTCAGCAGGCTGGTGCCATATAAAAGAGTGGCTGCTTTTGCTGCCCGCGGATGTTCTCACGATGGCAGGAGGGGGGAAGAGCCTGGCACCGTTCAGATGCGAGATCTCCAGCTCCTGTCAGCCTCCTCCTTGCCTGGTCTTCTGTCGCCTTCTTTCTTCCTGCCCCACCCCCTCTCTTTGCCCCCTTCCCGACATTCGGAAGCTCCCGGAGGCGGTGGGCACAAGGCGGGCATCTCGGAGGGGTCAGACTGGCACCGGCCCGCGCGGTAGGGGGGAGGCCCGCGCTGAGAGGTTGGTAAACTGCTGCTTTTCTTTCTCTCTCTCTCTTTTTTTTTTTTTTTTTTTTTAAAGTAAACTAGTTGCTGTGAATTTTTGATTCTTCCTACTTTGTTGGCTCACTCCCTGGATCTGCAAAGCAGGGGAAACAGACGGGGGAGGGGGGAAGGGGGGGTTGTGGGACAGAGAGACACTAGGAGTTGGGATGGAGGTTGGCAAGGAAGGCGTGAGACAGAGGGAGAGAGAATAAAGCTGGCACAGGCTGGAGGGCTGCCAAGGCTGCTTGGCAGCAATGCCAGGGAAGGCTGGGGTGGCTCGGGGCTGATGGTGCGGTGTGCGGGGAGTGGGGGAATACAACGGGAAGAGAGGTCGAGGGTAGGACGTGGGGGGATGTGGGGTGGGGGGGGCTCAAAGCCTTTGCTTTTTTTTTCTTTCTTTTTTTTTTTTTTTTGGAAGATGATACAAACAAATCTCGCCTTCCCACATATTGTTGGTAGCCGTCAATGGCTGTGTGTGATTTTTTTTTTTTTTCCGCGGAGCCGGGAGTGGTGTTTGGGGAGTGCAGCCCGCTCCTGCGCTGATTGAATTGAATCCGGGCCAAGGAAATTATGTAGCCTGCCTGTCCTCCTCGGAAGAGGGGAGAGAGCCAGGGAAGGAATCGTCTGCGAGCTGCCAAGCTGCCCGGCTGCGCTGCCAGCGAAACGTCTTGCAGACCCGAGCCCAACTCTGGGCTTTTGTGTCTATTCCCCTCCCCGGCCCCCAACTCTCTCCAGTCTATTCACATTTGGCTACTAAACCTTTGGAGTCCTTAGCAGGTAGCCAAGGGCAGCTAGGAAAATCAGGACAAGACATCCCCACCTCCGTTGCAGCTATGTGTTTTGGAAGCAGAATAAAATGGCTCCAGTCCGGGTATGTGATTGGGGGAGCTGGGGCTCGGGGTGGGGAACGGGGCTTGGGCCTCCTTGTAAGGGGCTGGGTTGCGTGAAGTCAGGATCTTCCTTACATTTGGAGGGTGCTCCCTCGTGCAATGGGTGGTGATCACTCGGCCTGATCTTAAGGCCCCTGGAGTTGCCGGCGTGGCCCTTGCCCTGGGATCAACTGGGCTCCGAGGTCTAGGAGCCGCCCTGGCTGTGTCCTGGCAGTGTTGCTGTGGTGGGGGGGCATGGCGTGGGAGGCCGGGGCTAGAGCTGGGAAGCATTATGTCTGCTAAGGTTGGGGTGAGGACCATGGAGAGTCATTGTTCCACCTGACTGGACAGCTGGGGGAATATGCAGACACTGGGCTCATCAGATTAGCCTTGCGGGGTGCAGGAGGGCAGGAGGAGGCTCCATGATTAGCAGGGACAGGATGGAAGAATCTGATAAACCCATCTTGGAGCGGTCGGCATAGGGGATCTTTCAGGTCAATTGAGAGCTCAGCCTCTGAGCCTGCCGGCCTTCTGTAAGGCCCCCTCCATGTAGAGATGGCCCTGTATGGCCCACCGAGCCGTTCCTCTCTCGCTGCTGCACCCGGCTGGCCGTTTGGGGTCGCTCTTGAGGACTGCAGAGCGAGCTGGTGAGCATGGCCCCGGGAGGGCAGTGGCGGTGGAGGGATGGGGCTGTGATTGGGTTATTCCCTTGGGGTGGGACTGTATGCCGGTGCTGGCTCTTATGACCCTGCAGCGCCACCGCACAGAAGCGGGGAGCTGATGGGAGGCGGGTGGGCAGCAGGCCTCCCTTAGTGATGATTCCCTAGTGGGGAGGGTCCCTAGACCGCCCCACTCGGCTCCCAGGTTCTGGCAGAAGGTCTGTTAGGAGAGCGTGTGAGGCTGAGGCGGATACAGTATAAGCCGGGATCTGGTGCTAAGTGAATGCTGGCAGCAGTCTCCCTGCCGTGCAGAATTGCTTGCGTAGCTGCTAGGTTGCTTGGAGCTCTGCGTGTGGGTGTGTAAATGCGAGAACGATGAGCTCTGGCGAGGAGGAGACATTTAAGGCAAAGGTCTTTTCTTCCAGCCCTTTACTGGATGGAAGGAAGGAAGGCCGGTCCTGAGGGGAACGCGCTGCATCGGGAGGCAGGGATCTCCGGGTTGTGCTCCCAGCTCTGACACTGACTCGCTGTCTGACCGGGGGCAAGTCGCTTAAGCCACTTTCTATCCAAAAGGGTCTCATAATTTTGGGTGCCCAACATGAGAACCCTTGGGCCTGATTTCTGTGCACATGCTGCTTCCATCAGCTGTAACAGCTGTTCAGCACATGATGAAAAATCCGGCCCATTTATCTTATGGCAGGCACCCAAAACTAGTGGGACACCTTTGAAAGTGTTGGTCTGAAACACTCTGTACCTCAGTTTGCCCATCTAATTTGTCCCTACCATGGGCCCATGTAGCATTCACACAGCATGTAGTTTGTCCTACATGAGCAACCTGCGTCTTACATATTATCCCTCTGTGAAATCAAACGTGGACTCGCATAGTAAAAGGGGCCCCTTTCATATAGAGAGGTCCGGACACATCATCTCCAGAAATATGGCCCTCCTGTGCCATGCTAACATGCATGCCCTTTTCACTGGTGTGGCAGGATCCATTCGTCCATCTTCACCTGCCTGCAGTTGACGGATCGCTGATTGCTTGGCTGTGTATTGAACATCTCTTCACCTGTTAGTTTTCACGGTCTGCCCTCTTGTGCACACCAGCTCTCTGTAGGACTTGGGGGGCAGATCCTCAGCTGGCATAAAGCTAGCAGCCCCCAGGCTCCAATCTTTCCCTACGTATTGTGGCAGGCACTTTGCAGATCAATAAGACTGTCTGTCTGCTTCCTAGAGCTTATCCACCGCCGAGACAAAGCAGGGACGGTGGGGCGGGATGAGGAAAGCCCGTGTCATTGAGTGGGGAGGTCAAAATGCCTCTTGTGTTGCCCTGACCTAGGCATGGTGTTAAGCCCTGATGGGGTGGGAGAAGTCTGTTGCCTTGGAGCAGAAGGTGGAGGCGTATTGGAGTGGGGTCAGGGAGGGGGTTGTAAGCAGAGTGGGATCGGGGAGACAAGGACTGGGCAAGTTGCTCTGGACTGAGTGGGATTGGGGCGGGGCTGGTATTGACTGCAGTGACCAAACCAAGGCAGGCACCAGGCCAGGCTCCCTGTTCCCGGTGGAGATCCCTTTCTTCCATTCCTTGAAAGAGTCCCACCTCAGCTGGTCCCCACGCAGCTCTAACCTCAGGTGGGCTGGCAGGGACCGTGCCTGTACCATGCATGCTGCTGCCTGGAGATCTGGCTCCAAGAGGCACACGTCTCTGGCGGGAGACGGGCCGTCCCTTAATGAAGGCGCGATGCCTTCCGTGGGTTTGGATGTGGAGCAGGCAATTGCTTGTGGCCCCCTGTGAGCGACACTGCCAGAGAAAAAGAAAACCTAGGTCTAGGAGAAGGGTGCTCTGCCTTGTGACCGCAGCAGCTCAGTGGCTGATCCTTTGCCTGGGGTGGGGGGAAGGAGACTCCACCCAGCAAGCCCTGTTGGGCTTCATGCTCGCCAGTCGTTAGCCTCTGCAGACCTGGCTTCTGATCACTAGGACACAAGTGAAACCGCTTTGACGGTGCTCAGTGTTTTGCCGCGTCACCCACTCAGGGGCATCCATGCTGCGAGAATGGCAGTGTGCTATTCATAGCTTCCAGGGCCAGAAGAGACCACTGTGATCATCTCATCTGACCTCCCCGTGTAACACAGGCCAGAGAACTGCCCCCAGATCGTTCCTATGGAATTAGAGCAGCTCTGAAAACCCTCTGTGGAGAAAGAAAAGGAGGACTTGTGGCACCTTAGAGACTAACCAATTTATTTGAGCATAAGCTTTTGTGAGCTACAGATGAAGTGAGCTGTAGCTCACGAAAGCTTATGCTCAAATAAATTGGTTAGTCTCTAAGGTGCCACAAGTCCTCCTTTTCGTTTTGCGAATACAGACTAACATGGCTGCTACTCTGAAACCTCTGTGGAGACGCGCTGCTGGGAAAGTGGGAAGGCCTGGGGGAAAGAGATGGCTGCAGAGCTGCCTGTGTGAGGAGCCTGGGCCTGGACTAGAATGGTGATGGGGGGCTGTGGGTTGGGCTTGAGGGGCGGGGGGACAGGACTGGAATAACCAGGTGCTGCAGGCTGGGAACAGGGGCACTGGCAGAACTCTGTATGTGGGGAGGGTGGGTCAGGGGGCCAGGACTGGTATAGCAGAGTGGGCTGCGGGTCGGGATCGAGGCGCATCACAGATTTGTGTGTGGGAAGGCAGTATGGTGTCTGCCCACACGGGCACCATCTAGTGCCAGGCAGCTGTATCCTCTGCCTTGTACAGGCACCTCCATAAATCATCTGAGCATCCTTCAGTCGGCTCCCGAGAAGCGACCTGCCCCAGCAGCCGGGGGAGAGAAGCCGGTTCTGCCTCCCCGGGCAGCCCCATAGACAGACGCCCTTCTCCCCGCTACCCCGTGGAACACCTGCCGCTCTCCTGCCTCTGGGAGCAGCCCCTCTGTTAAAACCGAAGCAGCAGGCTTGAGGCCATTAAGCATGGTGGTCTCCTGCGTGCTAGGAGGAGCTTTTGGCTTATGTGCCATCCTCATCCCATTTACAGTGCATGAGCTGAGCTGCGTTCATCTGCCAGGGCTGTCCGGGCTCCTCCCTCACCCCGGGCTGTGATGCTCAGCTGATCTCTCCCAGGCTGTCGGGGAACATAGATTCTCCCATCTGTTGGGGGCGGGGGAGTGCTCTCTGCACAAGCTGTCCCAGCTTCTCGCTTCTCGAGTGAACACGAGGCCCTGGGAAGATACAAAGGCTTAAAATAGAGACCTGGGGAAGAGACAAAGGAGCAGATCGGGGCCATGCAGGCCTAATTCCCAGCTTGCATTGGATAACCCCATTACACGTCAGCTCCTGGACTGGGGATTAGCAAGCAGTTGGGGCTGATGCGCTGTGCGGCAGCATCCGGGCAAGCAACCTAACTAGTTTTAAGATAGATGGAGCTTGATTTGTGGATGGGGTGACCTGCCACACCAGGGCACTGGAGTCTATGACCCAGGAGGTCCCTTTTGGTCCTGTGGTTCCAACGATCTTCTCCGACCGCCGGTGCCCGTGAACTCGGACCCTTTTGCGGCAGATCATGTTTCTGATGGGGATGCCTCTGTAGCCAGGGCTCTGCTGTAATGAATGGAAAGAGGATTCCTTTTGGAAGCTGCTGGACCCAGACAGACCCTGTGATTCTCTCTGGCTCTTGGCTAACACAGCCTGTGCTATCCCCACGCAGGCTCTCCGGAAGTTTTGGCCAGGGATCCAGCAGTTGTGGAATGGATGGCGGGCTGCACTATACCCTCTCCAAACACTCTGTTCAATGGGGCATCTAGATAGAAGGGACTAAAGGCTCGGACCCCTGAGTCCTTGATGGAATTAACTAGCGTTAGGAGCCTCCAACCTCTGATTCCCCTTCCCATGGTTCTGCCTGCTTTTTAGGCCCTGGGATTCGGGGCTTTAGATGACTCTGAAGGGCTCCATTTTTTCTGTGCTCTCTTGGGATCGTTCCAGGGCACTGACCTTCTAGGAATGGCTGAGTTATGAAGGTGAAATTGGCTGAGTTATGAAGGTGAAATTCACCCCTGTGCAGCAAAGGGCCAGCATGGGGGGTGCCCAGATCTTGAGTCCCACTTACGCCTTCCCCATGGGGCTTGAGGGGTGAGTTTCACGCCGCCTGAGGGCTGATCATGTGTGCAATGGAGCCTGGGTGACAGGCAAAGAGAGGCTGCTGCAGGGCCCCGTGCTGCATTTCCTGGGTTTCCATTGTGTACCTACGGCCCGGGGTGTGTGGTCCAGTCGCTGTCACAAAGGCGGCTCCTGGGCTCTCAGGCCAGCTGAGCTGCTGCTGCTCTGCCTGTGACCCCTGGAGGAGGGAGAGTTCCTTGACCTTGTGGAGACTGGGGAAAGTGGGGAGGAGGCAGGGAAGGGGGGGCCCTCCCTGAACACCAGGTGCAAGAAATGAGCTGAGATTTCCTGGTGGAGCAAATCTGAGTGCGGACAGTGTACTGCTCAGATCCACCCCACCAGCAAGCGGGGCAGGGGCAGACGATAGAGCCGTGGCCTCTGCCCCGAAGAGCTGGCAGCCACCCCAGACATGCCCAGCACAAGGGCACCAGAAGCTGTATGGAAACAGCTAAGGAATGGGGCTGTTTAGTCGGTGGGCTCATCACGATGGGCCAGGCCCCAAACATCTCTTTGACCTGGCTGAGCATGTGCTTTGTGCCTAATAACTAAGAGCTCTGTGGGGGGCGGATCAAGGTGCAGGGAGTCCACAAGGCCGTCTCTGGGAGAAGCTGGAGAACCCCTGATGCAGGACAATGGCGCTGACGTGTCTGGGATCAGCCACTGCTGGTCTCGGCGTCCCAGATTGACATGACTCTTGGGTCTATCTGGGGATGGGGATTCCAGGTGCCCCTCTCTGGCAGGCAGCTAAAGCTTGGTGGCAAGCTTTCAGTAATTTGATGTGGCTAGGGCACTGGACTAGGACTTGGGGAAACCTGGGTTCTATTCCTGGCTCTGACCCTGGCCTGCAGATTGACTTTGGGCAAGTCACTCCACCTCCCTGTGCCTCAGTTTCCCCATCCTTAAAATGTGGACAAAGGTACTGACCTCCTTTGGTAAAGCGCTTTGAGATCTTCTGATGGAGCGCACTGTATAAGGACTAGGGATTATGGCTATTAAAGACTTGGCAAAGGGGCTTATCCATGTCTGTCTCTCCTCCTGCAGCCAAACATGCCGTCAGCGGGAACGCGATGCTCCCGCCGTTCCCAGAGGGAATGCAGATGGCCATTTTCGGTATGTGGATTGTTCCCTCTTCCTTCTCGAACTTGGCGGTGGGGCATTGGTTGGGTGAGAGTGCGGGCTGCCCCTCCTCCTTCCCTTTAGAACTTGGACCAGAATGGGCCGTGGGGAGGGGGAGAGGGAGAGCTATCGGGCCCCCATAATCAATACCCTGCTCAGAATCTGGCTGTCCCCTGGCTGCCCCCTCTGTCCTGGGGATGCTGTTCCACAGCCTAGATCTCACTGCTGATAAGCTGTTGCTGGCAACTGTCCTTTGCTCAGTTTCATTCATCACCTCTGGTCAGCCCCTCCACCCACTGTCAACAGCCCCTTACCCGTGGGCTCCACCGTTCACAGTCCTGAAGGCTATTAAGGGCCAAGTGGGTCCCCCATCTTCAGATCAGTGGGAGAATTTGATCTGATCAGAGACTCTATAGCACCCTGCTGGTCGCACGCAGCATCCACTCACTTCCTCTCCAGACCCCGTAGGTGTCTGCGGTGTTAAAAGCCACATGCTGACCTAGGGACCAATCCCGGCCCTGAGCCTTGGGCATGGAGTGCTCATTGAAGTCAATGGCAGTTGTGCATGAGTGAGCTGGAGAGCAGGAAAGGGACCTGCCACAAAGCAGGTTGTGTCCTGGCAGGGTTGGGCTGAGGGCGAACTGATGCTCCCTGGGTTCAGATTAAGCTCTTTGCATTAAATTCACCTTCTCAATCTCCTGTTCTTTCCAGGCATGGGGTGCTTTTGGGGAGCCGAGAGGATGTTCTGGAAGTTGCCGGGCGTCTTCTCCACCCAGGTGGGCTATGCAGGAGGCTTCACCCCAAACCCCACCTACAAAGAAATCTGTACAGGTAACACCTCGCTTCTCTTCTACTTGGGGAACTGTAGCTTCACTTTGCCATGAGAGTTCCTATTGCCCGGACTCTAATTGCCTGGAGATTCGTAGCTTAGAAGGGACCTCTGTGACCATCTAGTCTGGCTTCCTCCATAACATGGGCCGAAGGACTTCCCTGTTCAACGAGAGCAGATCTTTTACAAAAACATCCCATCTTGATTTTAAAATGGCTAGTAATGGAGAATCCCCCATGACCCTTGGGAAATTGTTCCAGCAGTTAATTACTCTCACCATTAAAAATTTACACCTTATTTCCAGTCTGAATTTGTCTAGCTTCAACCTCCAGCCACTGGATCGTGTTAGACCTTTCTCTGCTAGATTGAGAAGCCCATTAGCAAATATTTGTTCCCCATGTAGGTTCTTATAGACTGTGATCAAATCACCCCTTTAACTTCTCTTTGTTACCTAAATAGATTGAGCTCCGTGAGTCTATCGCTATATGGCATATTTTCTAATCCTCTAATCCTTCTCGTGGCTCTTCTCTGACCCCTCTCCAATTTATCAACATTCTTCTTGAATTGTGGGCACCAGAACAGGACACAGGATTTCTGCAGCAGTCACACCAGTGCCAAATACAAGTGTAAAATAACCCCTCTACTCTTTATGCATCCACAGATTGCATTAGCCCTTTGGACCAC
This sequence comes from Chelonia mydas, assembly GCF_015237465.2. Lineage (NCBI taxonomy): Eukaryota > Metazoa > Chordata > Testudines > Cheloniidae > Chelonia > Chelonia mydas. Next base: position 11,863,146 of record NC_051259.2, on the reverse strand, counting down.
AGCATCGCACTGGTAGCTCATGTTCAGCTGATTATCTACCCCCTTCCCCAAATCTTTTTCAGCGTCACTGCTTTCCAGGATAGAGTCCTCCATCATGTTAGACGGTCTACAATCTGTGTTCCTCGATGTATGTCTACATTTAGACTTATTCAAATACATATTGTTCGCTTGCGCCCAACTTACCAAGCGATCCGTATCGCTCTGTATTAGTGACCTGTCCTCTTTGTTATTTATCACTCCCCAATTTTTGTGTCATCTGCAAACTTTATCAGTGAGGATTTTATGTTTTCTTCCAGGTCATTGGTAAAAATGTTAAGTAGCATAGGGCCAAGAACCGATCCCTGCGGGACCCCAGTAGAAATACACCCACTTGATGGTGATTAACCATTTACAGGTACATTTTGAGATCTATCAGTTAGCCAGCTTTTAATCCATTTAATGTGTGCCAGGTTAATTTTATACCATTCTAATTTTTTAATCAAATCGTTGTGTGGTACCAAGTCACACGCCTTACAGAGGTCTGAAGTATATTACATCAACGCTATTACTTGCATCAACCAAATTTGTAATCCCAATAAAAAGATATCAAGTTAGTTTGACAGGACCTATTTTCCATAATTAATGCCAATCAACGTCAGTTTATTTTAATTTAATTTTAGTTCTGTGTTAATCGAGTCCCATATCAGCTGCTCCATCATGTGGCCCGGGATCAACGTCTGACTGACCGGCCTGTAATTCCTGGGTCATCCCATTTAACTTTTTAAAATATTGGCACCACATTAACTTTCTTGCAGTCTTCTGGAACTTCCCTCGTGTTCCAAGACTTACTGATGATCCTACGCGTGTCTATGCAATGCCATCTGTCTCAGTGCTTTACCAATTGTTCAGTAACTGCTTCAGCTATGGCTGAACTGCAGCTGTTTCTGGGGTAGAACATGGCTGCTGTTAACGGTGTGCAGCAACGGGATGGCTCAGGATAGGCAGTGTAAAGTGCTGTATTCAGTTGAAATTGCCATGAGAACTTAAGAGAGTTAGAATGGAATTCACCCATTCGGTTTGGTTGGAACATAGGGGTTTATACCCTGTTGTAGGATTTTGAATGATCATTGCGTGAGTAGTGGAAGGTGCATGTCGGGATTTCTGCCTTAAAGATGGCAGCGCAGTGCCACCTAGAGTGAGGGCATAGACTCGGAAGGGGAAGTGCCATCTAATGAATTGCCAGCCCTGCTTCCTGCAGCATCTGGCTTTCCCTTGGAGATCTGTTGTCCATGTTCAGATCGGCTCCAAGCTGGCTGAGCATATGAGAACTGATGGGGGAAGGAGGCTCCGGAGTGGTAGAAATACAAGGGTAGCGTTTTAAGTGGTGACGCCAGGCTGTCAGAGCCCATGCTGCAGGGATGGCGTGTAGGTGGCAGGAGAAGCAGCCATCCCTTCTGGGCTCCCAGTGCGTGAGTCTCCTCTGAGCCGGTGGGATACCGTCTCGCTGACTGTCCAAACGCCCATTTCCCCAAGTGTGACTTCGGTTCAGTGAAGTCCAACGGGGCCAGTTTGTGGCTTTTTGCTCCCTTCCTCAGCAGCTTATCCAACTCTAATGCGAAATGCAGCCTCTCAGGGCCCAGCTATCTCATCACTTTGGGACAATGCTGGCCTTCATGTGCTGTGCAGAGGGATAATAGCCTTGCTCGCCCTTAGTGTCCCGTCTTTTTAAGAGGCGGAAGGATACCTCTTGCGAGAGATGTATCATTTTAGGAAGCCATGAAATGTTTATCAGGGGCAGCCGGGAGAGCAGGCCGTTGTCCTGTCCTCTGGAAACAGGAGCTGGGATGTGGTAAAGCAATACACAAACACGAAGCCAGGCTGGGCCCGATGCCCAGCTAAGCCAGCCATGCAGACCAGCCAGGTGAGGGGGGGAGTGTGTGTGTTTGTGTCCAAGATGATCTGATGGAGTGACCCAAAATAGAAAGGCCTGGGACACAGGAGGTACTTGGGTCTGGAGCTGCTGGGGCTTGCTCCGAAGTTTGGGGGTTGGGTCAGAGGATGCTTCCCACTGGGACAGAGGCACAGCCTGAGCTGGCTTCTCCTGGGGAGAGGCAGCCACTCAAGCACCCCCAGCTTGTGTTAATAAGGGCTTGATTATCCAGTTGATGAGACCATCAGCTGAGGGCTAATGTTAACCCACTCTAACCACGGAGCCAGGCTCTCCCTGGGCCCAGTCCAGATGGGGCTGAGCCATAGGGGTGGGTCCAGATATGACGTTTCCTAAATTCCCCAGGGTGATCGGATCCAGGGCGTGGCTCGAAGGAGCTGCACAATAGACATCCCTACCCCCACGCCGAATCCCGTGTTGCCTGCCAGATTCTGAGCCACGGGCCCCGTTCCCAGACAGCACCCTCTGAAGCTCATCAAGCAGTCAGCGTCCATGGGCCGGACCGTGCGATTGGGAAGCCGAGTGTAGGACCTATGCCCCAGACTCTGGGCTGCTCCCTTTGGGATTAGCATGTCCCCTTGGTGACTGTGTGCCCCAGTGTTTAAGTGAGTTGGAGGCTCGGGAAATGCCGTAGCGCTCTTGTTCTGAAGTCCAGAGATCGCTGTGTATAATACCCTGGAAGTAGGTACCCAACACTGGGCTTTGGAATCAGGCTGACTGGATGGAATCTAAACTCCTTGCACAGGGGGAGAGAGGGTGGAGGTGTCTTTCTGGTGGTCTCCTTTGCAAAATGACTGGAATCTGACCATTCAACTCACTGACTTCTCTCCTCTTCCCTCCCCTGAGCATCACCCACTCAGCAGCAGGGCTAAGAAGTTAACGAAACCCGGGTGCTACTCCTGGCTCTGCCATGACTCTCCGTGTGACCTTTCTCCATGCCTCAGTTTCCGCATATGTAAAGTGGGAATGATATTGACCCAGTCTCTGATTTGCTTATGGCTTTCCCCACCCATAGGTTGCCTAGCCCCGCGTTACCCAGAACCTCCACTAGATTCTAGAGCCACTGTCCAGAGCAGCTGTTAGCATGACATTGAGGGGGATTTTGTTAATGAACAGCAAGAAGTACTGCAGTGTGGCCTGGCACGGCTTCCATCAGTGTGCTAATGTATTTATTAGGAAGGCTAATCCGCCCCCTCCCCCCCCCCCTCCCCCCCCCCCCCCCCCCCCACACACACACACACACACTTCCCCTTCTCTCTCCAGCTCCGCCCCCCCCAACTCATCAGAAATCTGAACAGACTGTTTCATGTCTTATCTGCAAAACCATTCCGCACACTGGTGCGGAGGATTACTTGTCTGCAAGAAATATTATCCGCGTCTGTTGTCTCGGTTCTGGGTATTAACATAATGCAGTGGGGGGGAGAGCGTCTTATCCCCCCCGCACGTAAGGAGCGACCGAAACGACTGCACAGAGTGGAGGCAGCCTCCCCAGGTGCATGTGACTGCACAGGGGCGCTGGCGGGAGTTTGGTGGGGCTGGTGTGAGTGAATGTGCAGGCTACTGCTGCCAATCCAGGCCAGGTTGGTGATGGTCAGCAAATCTTTGTTGCCCGGTGCACTTTGGTAGCATGTGTGAAATGAGTTTGCTGGATCTCAGTCCAGTTCCTAGCTGGGTGAATGCTGAGATTGCAAAACCCACCACTGCAATGGGTGCCATTGGCTCCCTGAACACCTTGTTGGCAGGTTGAAGGTTCGATAGGTCGAATGATCCAGGCCAGCATTAAAGCGTGGTGGCAGGGCAGGCTGGTTTGGTGGCAGTGCTGGAGCTTGGGGGACAGCGGGGTGGGGTGGGGTGCTGCAAGGGAAGCTGGAACAACCCCCTGTCCCTGCTCTGTCTGCTTTGTGGGGGAAGAGAACCTCTGTCTGCAAGGCTGTCAATCCAGCACCTTTTCCCAGCCCTGCAACTCACCCGCTTGTTAATTTCAGCTGAGGGAATATTCCCTTCGGGAAAAGTCCCCCATCGAAGTGAATAGAACGTTAGAATTCTACAGGATGGATTAAAAAAAGAAACAGCCTGTGGGAAAGATCTCATCTTCCATTAAACTCTGTAGGTTTAGAGTAATTTCTGCAGCATCCTAATGACTTCACCCCTGTTAAATCCATTAGGACTTTCCCCATAAGGGTTTATGTAAGCCAGTGTCTCCGATCTTGTAAAATCTGGTGGGGGCATTCATGCTCTGCCATCTCTACCCTAGCCCCTGTCTACGATGAGCTGGCCACAAGGAAATGGACTGTAGTTTCCAGGCAGCTTCCAAGCTCAGGCTTTGTCTGTACTGGTAGCTGTGGAAGGGGAAGACAAATCCCCTAATTTGTTCCCCTTCTCTAACACTTTCTAGCCAAAGATCTCCAGGCCTCCCAGCTGCTAAAGGCAGTGAACTTGTGCAACTGGTCCTGGCCAGATGCATTGTTTACCTGCTAACTGCGCTGCTGGATGTTGGGACTCCCATCCAGAAAACCCCAGCCCTGCTGGGCCCACTTAGCCTGAGGGCCAGTTGTGCTGTCACAGTCGGCAGAGAGAGCTGACGCTCCTGCGAGCGCATTGTGACCCTCTGGTAGGCGGTGGAGTGATGTGCAGCGCTCCTGCCCATGGGGCATTTGCCTTGTGCTGTGTCCCCCCACTTCTGCCGCTCTCCGGCAGCACGTCTCTGTGACCCTGTAAGAGCAGCAGGAGGCTCATAGGGACTTGCCTGTGGGACAACCACTAGAGTCATTCGGGGTCATCTTGATGCTCTCCTTAGCTGCAGCTGTGTGATTCGATTGCCCTCTTCCCCCCCCCCCCCCACACCATCCTTGGAGCAGGGAGCGGAATCCGAATGTTGCCAAAGAACGGGAACGTGGCTGGCTCTGCTGCTGGCTTGGAGGAGCAGAGCAGTGCAACAGACCGTCTCTCCTGCCCAGTGGGTGGGGATGCTGGGCCCTGGCCCAGGGAGGGAGGAAGTAGGGGAGAGATGAGGGAAGATTATTTTGGTGGGGGGAGTGGGATAGAGTGGGCAGGAGTCCAGCCCACAGGGTCATCAGATAGCTAGGTGGGGTGGGTTAGAATGGTCTTCTTGGGTGGAGAGGCATCCGCCCTGCCCCTGTAGGGAGAGCCAGTGGCTGATCCCGAAGCAGTGGTTTGGAGATTTCCTGAGGAAGGTACGGTCAGATGCAAGGCTTAGAATGACCTTTGCGGAGCAGAACAGCCCTTGCTGGCCCGGCAGGAGGAGGGGAGGGAAATACTGATGTTCCTCCCCCCCGGCCCAAACACTTCCCTGGCTTTGCAACACTTGGAAACCTCTGCTGCTCAGTGGCCTTCGGCGGGTCCCTAGCTCACCGGCATGGCTCTGCTGTGCATCTCTCCCTGGAGATGCTTTTCCTCTCTCCAGCTGGTTGGCTGAGGCTACCAGACGGCGCTGGCCTCCCTCTGTACATCTCTTTGCTGGGCAAAAATGGCATTTCAGCATAGCCCGACTCCCGGGCTTCCCCCTTTCTTCCAGTGCTGCTTGAGCTGGGTCGGGGGCTCAGCCTTGTGAAGTGAGGCTGGGTGGAATGTATCTGCCAGGCAGCCTAGGGGCTGCATTGGTTTTAAAAGCCATTTGCAGGGGTGGGGGTCATTGCCTGGCTTCTGCAGCTGGCACTAAGGACACGGCTGTGGCTCACCAGGCTTCAAGAGCTCCATGGAGTGCTAGCATCACTGTCCACTGCACCACGGACCGGGCAAGTCATGCAGCTGGGAGCTATGGAACAAAAAAGCCGTAGTGAAATGCAGGGCACCTTGGAGTCAGGAGGCCTGGCTTCTGCTTCTGACTCTGCCACTGCGGTATTGGCCGAGTCGCTTTAGCGAAGTCACGCCACCTTTCTGTGCCTCAGTTTCCCCATTTGCAGTGCGGGAGTACAAGTTAGTCAGCTTCATGATGCCTACTCAGATCCTGGGATTCAAAGAGCTGTAAACACTGCCTGTTGTTTATTACTGAAGGTGGACTCTTCTGGCTGGCGGGGGAAAGCGAGCGCTAGTGGGAATGGGGAGATCCTGTTAATAGACAACTTGAGAGACAGATGAGCGCTCCTTGCGGCTTTAACTGCCAAAGCTAGCGCCAGCCCGGCTGTGTCAGAAACACCGGAAAAGGCCATCGCGTGCTGGCCGCAACATCTCGACTGCTGCCTTAGCCTGGGTTTTCCCCCTCTGGTGTAGCAAAACGGGAGAGTTATTGCCTGGAGAGCAAAGCTATCCACTTCAGCCACTTCGGTAATTGTCGGTAGATCACAGAACGGGTTGACTGCAGCCATTAACACCATCCGGCATAATCATGTCCGTACCTGGGGCTGTGCAGGGGCCGGAAGTTCCATTTCACAGAGATTTTGAGACGTTGGCTTAGTTCTGAATTAGAGCAAAAACTAGAAAAGTTGAAGAAAAAAGTGTTTGGACAAAATCAAAGCATTTTGTTTCCATTTTAAGGGGTTTAGTTTTGTATTGTGTATATTATACAACAAAATATGAGACCCTCTGGCTTGTATTGTACTAGCCTCATTGTGCAAGGTGCTGTACAATCTAAATAGGCAAGACAGACAAAGGGCAGAAGGGGAATCAGTGGTACACACAGAGGTGATTTGCCAGTGATCACACAGTGGGTCAGTGGTGGAGAACCCAGGGCTTCTGAGACCCAATTCAGTGCCCCACCCTGTAGACCAGCAGTTCTCAACTGGGGGCCTGGGGGCCATGAGTAGTTTCAGGGGGACCACCAAAATAAATCAGAGAGCAGGGGTAGCATTAGACTCACTGGGCCCCAGGGCAGAAAGCTGAAGCCCGAGCCCTGCCACCGGGGGCTGAAGCCAAAGCCCAAGAATTGTGGGGCCCCCTGTGGCATGGGGTTTGGGGCAACTGCCCTGCTTGCTACCCCCTAATGCCAGCCCTGGCTTTTATATGCAGAAAAACAGCTGCTGTGGCCCAGGCAGACTGTGGAGTTTTTCTAGCATGTTGGGGAGGCCTCAGAAAGACAAAGGTTGAGAACCCCTGCTGTAGCCCCACACTGCCTGCCCTTTGGATCTGGACCCTATGAGTTGATCTAAAGCAGACTCTCCGTCTTGTGGAGCCTATGACACACACCTGGACAGCGCTGCCTCCATGCCACCTGGGGCAGACTCGCTAGCCGCAAGAGAAGAGAAAAAGGGAAGCCCTTTTTCTGCGCGCAGCAGACGGTCGGTCTCTCTGCTGCAGGAGGGTGGGGTTTGCACAGCCCGGGCTGTGGCCCTTGGTGGCGGCTTGCACCGGATAACAGGTTATGGCAGCCAGCGGGAGCTCTGCCTCTGGCCGCTGCCTCTTTGCCCGGCCCTGCAGCAGCTGCCAAAGCAGGGACGTCCAGGAGAGCTGCAATCTGCTGATGCTGCCACTGCGCATGCAGACCCCATCCCGGGCAAGCACTTGTGCCCTTCCCATGGAGCTGCTGCAAAACCAGCCCTTGGCCGTGGCTGCTGCCCGTCCCCGCACGGCTCACTGGGCTGTCTGTGTAGCAGTCATTGCCTCACTGGGCTCCCCGTGCACCCATTCCTTCCCCAATTGCTATGCTGCCCCCCCACCCCCACCCCCCAGGTGGCTGATACTAAAGAGACCAATGTCCTCTCCCAGCCCCTCAGGGATCGGGAAGCATATGCAGCATTAGCAATCTTTAACTATTACCACCCTTAACTGCTGAGTGTCCCGAGCACAGTTCACACAAAGGAGAGGGTGCGGTCTAGTGGTTGAAGGAGGAGAGACCAAGATTCAGGCCTCTTGGTAGTTCTGCGAAGGGAGCATGGCCCAGTGATTGGAGGAGAGGAAGCTTCTATTCTTATCTGGGGGGGGGGAGGGGGGCGTTCTTTCTGGTAGAGCAGGGGGATTGGGAGTCAGGACTCCTGGGTTCCGTCATTGCTCAGGAGGACAGTGTGGTTTAGTGGTTAGAGGAGGAGACTGGGTGTTGGGATGCTGTGATCTGCAACGATTCTGGCTCCGCCACTGACTTGGGGTGCGACCTTGGGTGAGTCACTCCCCTGCTCGGGGCCTCAGTTTCTCCGTCTGTGAAATGGGACAAATGCCTCCCTGCCTCAGGTGCTGGGAGGCAGGTCCTGTGCCTGGGAGGAAAGGTGCTATAGCAGGGTGACATGGAATCACTGGATGGCGGCAGCATGGGTGCTAGCGTAGGAGGGCTGCTGTGATCTAGTCGGTGATGGTGCTGTTAACGGGGGGGAGGGCGGGGGTTCCTCTCATGTGCTGTTGTCTGCAGACTTGAGGGTGTGTCCCCTCCCTCACACCGTACCGCCATCCTAACATCTCCTCTGGCCCTGTGCTCTCCTCCCTTTAGCCCTGTCTTGCGATTGCTGGGCGCCAGGGCCTGACAGGCCTGCGAGGTGCAGTCTCCCACCCACACAGCTCCCTCTGCCCCCCCACCATTCTAGGCCACCTTCTGCTCCAGCATTAGCCCCCTCCTGAGTGGTGAGCATGGATGACGCCATGTTGTGTGATGGGCTGTAGGCCTAAAATGGCCGGACTCCTTGTCACCTGAGCCAGAGTTGGCGTGGGGTGTGAAAGGCACACCTTACCGCCGCCGAGCAGCGTCCCCTTTTGAGCGGGGGGCGGGGGGAGGCTTCAGCGCTGGGTTGGAGCTGAAGCCAGATGGACACAGACCTGAAAGAAGGTGCCCGTGTCCAGCCGTGACAGCAATCAACCACTGGTTTCGCAAGGGTTGTGGTGGATTTGGATTCCCCGTCACCGGCAATTTTAGACTCAAGATGGGATGTTTGTCTAAAAGATCTGTTCTGGGGGTTATTTTAGGGGCGTTCTCTGGCGTGCGTTGTACAGCAGCTCCGACTAGCTGATCCCAGTGGTCCCCCGTTGGCCATGGAGCCTATGAATCGCAGTTCAAATTGAACCTAGGTTACTCTGAAACCCAAAGCTTGGGGACCACAGAACAGGCTGTTGCTCAGCATCTCGGGCTAATTGATCAGGGGCGAGCATCCTCCTGCAGACGGATTCCTGTGGAAGGGGGCAGAGCTGCTGCTGAGCAGAGAGGGCTGTTTAACCTCCCTCGTCTCCCCCCAGGTCTGACCGGACACGCGGAAGTGGTCAGGGTTGTGTACGACCCACAGAAGACCAGCTATGAGGCCCTTCTCAAAGCCTTCTGGGAGAACGATGACCCCACCCAAGGTAAGGTTGGGGACGTTGTGTCCATAGGGTCAGCGAGTGGTGCCAGATGCAGCCGCTGTAACCACCTGTGTAGACTCAGGTTTTTGGCTGCAGCTCCCTGGCCTCCCCCGTTGTCAGCAGAGACGGAAAGTGAGCCATCTTCATCCCCCAAACCACCGGCCTGGATCTCTGCCGTGGTCTTGGGGCTTCGATCCTGCCCCAGAGGGCGACGGGAGCTCAAAGCTGTGAATGAAGGGCTGTGGTGCCCGTCCGCACCAAATGATGTAGCTCACTGCCCCTGTGACTCTTGTCCACACTGGGGACAAGAGCGACTCTCTCTGCTCATGGTGGGTGTCACCTGCTTCCATGGGCAGGGAAGACAGAGGCATGTGTAATCACAATCAGGGCAGCCCTACACCAGGCCTGGCCGGTGATGTGCTGCCTGGAGAAATAGCCCCGTTGTGCCCAGTGCTGCGCACGTGCCTAGTGAGATAGTATCTTTATCTCCGTTTTTCAGATAGGGGAAACTGAGGCACAGAAGGATTCAATGCCTTGCCCAAGCTCTCATATGGGGAGTCTGGGACAGTGCTGGGAACTGAACCCAGATCTCCTGAGTCCTAGTCCAGTATTTTACCCACAAGCCCTGACTGGTGCGAGCTGGCTCTCCGTCCATGGGCTTTGTCGGAAGTGAAGGATCCTCTGAGACCCACAGCCATTGCTTGGGGCTGGGTGGGTCTGTCTGTGGGTCCCCAGGCAATGCTGGGTGGTCCCCTCCCCCTTTGAGATCCAGAGCTACTCATTAATATTAAGGCCAGAAGGGATCATCACAACTGTCTAATCTGACCGCTAGACATCACCGTGTCTTGTGGGGCCGGGGGCAGACAGAGGAGGGATGCTGCATGGACCAGGTGCCGCTATCCAGCTCCCCACTGCCCCCCCCCCACCCCCCCAAAGGGTTCTCTGTCTCTTTAAATGCCTCCAGCCCCAGGATAGCTCTGCGGCACTGATGGGGATGCTACAGCTGACGGGGGGCCTCAGGAAGCTGGCGGGGGAGGGGCTCAGCTGCGCAGAGGTGGGGGTATTAAATAAAGAGGGGGCAGGGAGGAACGCCTGTTTGAAACCTGCATCACGTCGGCGGCGGGGAGGGAGAGAGGCCGGGCTGGGGCCCTGTTGTACCGAAGCATAATTTTAATGAGGAGATTAGCAGTCTCTGCGCGTCGCTGGCCGGCTTCTAATTGCGTGTTTGTGTTTTAACAGGCAATGTGTGCCCGCACCGCGGATGGGCAGTAGTGGGGAGGGGACACGGCCGGTGCCACCTACAGGCCCTGCAGCACTGGAGGGACCCTCCCTGCTCCCCCCCGCCCCTCCCGGCGCCAAAAAAACAGGGTTTACACTGGGCGAGGTGGCTGCAGTCTCCTGGAGGGAGGCTGGTTGGGTGTGTTCTGAGAGGGCCTGGTCCAGAGCATGCAGTCGACAGGGTGGGAGGCGAAATGGAGGCCTGGGGGTACGGGACTTGCCCGCAGGGTCGCAGCAGGTCAGTGGCAGAGCTGGAAATAGATCCCAGGGCTCCGGAGTCCCAGTCCGCTGCCCTACGCTCTGGACCAAGCTGTCTCCCTGGAGGTCCCTGATCTGTGTCCATGGGCGGGGGGGGGGGGGGTTGTGCCTTTTACCCCTTGCCTCCCCCCACAAGACCCTCTAACGCCTCATGTAAATGGCCCAGTCTTGGCTGGCTCCTGACCATAGGGCCCTCGGCCCACCGAGCTCTTATCAGGCCTGTCCCAGAGGGCAGTCCCATGCCCTCTCGTGCCTTTCCCCCACAGTCTGGGTGCCTCCAGGAGCTGAGGCCGTGGGGGGGAGGTCGCTTTCCCCTTGTTGAGCCAGCTGTGGGCTGAGCCATCCCCCCTGGGCGCCCAAGTTACCCAAACAGGGCCCCGTGTTCCCCCAGAGTTGGGAGGCGCCGAACAGTTGTTCCCATGGGGTCCCCAGGGCCTCTGGCCCCGAACAGCTGCCTTGGCCTCTGCACTGCCTTGGCCTGGCTCCTTGGTTAGCTCAGGGTGTTTCCCATATGGTTTTGTATGAGCACCCCTCCCTGCTGGCTGCAGGCCCAGTGCCCTCTGGCTGGACTGCTGCCCCTGGGACAGCACCTCGCAGCTCAGCGCTTGGCCCCTGGACCAGCTCCCGTATTCAGCCACTGACTCTGTGGGGTCGGGCCCTGAAACCGTTGGGGTGGAGGGGGAGAGGAGACTGGTTAACCCTCTGAAGGAACACTTGGGCCCCGGGCTGGATTTACAAGCCCTTGGACAAGGTGCAGTTGGCCTCAAAGGGCTGCAGGGGAAGGGGTGTGTGGGGTGACACGTCTAGCCTGACACAGCCCGTCCTAGCCGGTGTCCCCACTTGCTATAGCACCGCTCATCCGTGGCGCTAAGTGCACATGCCTCAGTTTCATAGATGGGGAAACTGAGGCATAGAGGGGTGCAGTTCCGTGCCCAAGGACATGCATGGTAGAGCTGGGAATTGTACCATCCCAAGGATTGGACCTGTGGTGCTTCTAGACTTGCCCAGCAACACCTGGGTCTGAGGTGCTCCCTGTGCCATGACCCCCAGCTCTTGCCTCCGCTGCCCCCTGCCTGCAGCCTCTGCGGGGAGCACCCACCGTGGGACCAAAGGAAGCTGAGACCTCCCAGAAGGAGAGAGGTGAAGATGGATGGGCAGCCCTGGGCAGGCGCCTCCTAAACACCCCCCTTTCCGTGTCCTTTGGGGACCAATTGGATACACACAGACACAGACACACACACCTCTGCAGAGCAGGGAAGGTTCCCCCTTCCCCTAGATGAACTGGCCTTTCCTTGTTTAACCAGATCATCCCCAGCCACGCCATGGAGACGGGATATTGACACGCCAGCACTGGGAGAGTTTAATGCCCACACGTGGCTCAGAACATCCCTCTCTTAGCGTGTGATGCCAGGAGCCTTCCAGCTACCACCAGCCTGACTGTCGGCCCCTCCTGCTCACCCCCCGCTCTGATTCCCTTCCCCATGCAACTCGGGGGCTCTGGTCTCTCTCTGGGGCAGCTGGACTAGCAGGGGCAGTGAACAGCTCCACTATCGCATCTCCCTCCACCCCATGCTGCCTGGTGCTGCCTTCCCTAGGCCCCTCCTGGCAGCTTGAGGGCCCCTACAGCCAGTCCGACCCCTCCTCTCTGGCGCATCTGGCTGAGAGGATGCCCATGGGGCCTCCAATCCCTCCTCTGCCCCAATAACTCCCAGCCCCCCTCCAGGGCGTCCCATTACTGCACTGAGCACCATCCCCAGTGAGTGGCAAACCTGAGCACCGTAATTTATGCAGATTAATAACCGGCAGCAGCCACTGGGCTGACAAGGAGCTCAGAGGGTGCCTTAGATTTGTGTACAGCTGTGATTAACAGCCCATCCCGTGACAGGAATAGTAATCGGAATGGCTGTGCTGGGGGCGTGGGCAGCCAGGCCACTGAATTGACTTCCTGGCCTGGCCTGAGCTCTCCCTTTGGGAGTTCCTGGTCACTGGAAGGATTGGGTGGGGGCCGCCTTGAGCCCAGGGGAGCTCTGCCGGTTCCCGCTGGCTGGGTGTCTGTCTGGACCGACTCTGGTGGGGCTCTGCCGGTTCCCGCCGGCTGGGCGTCTGGCCCCACCGACTCCGGTGGAGCTCTGCCCCAGGATAACGCTATTTCCCCTCCCCTGAAGTGGGTTATGGCAGGATCCTTCAAGCACCTGGGGCCCCTCCCAGTACTGGAGGTTGGGGGCAGCGGAGCTGATGGCTGATACTCTGCTGGGACCTGGGAGGAAGAAGAGGGTGAGGACGGCTGAGATGGAGAATCCATCTAGGGGAGAGAGGGGCTGGGTTGGGAGGAAAAGCTCCTGGTGGCCCTGGGTCCTGTTTAGCCTGACTCCATTCCCCTTTCGCTAGCATTGTGAGGGGTGCAGCCCATTTGGGGTGGGGGGTGAGGGAAAGGGAGGTTCAGAGCATGGCAAGACTGGCTTGGGTGTCCCCTCCCCCTGCAGAGAGAAAGGCCGTAGTGGGACTGTGCACTGGGAACTCCCTGCTTCCAATCCTGCCTCATCTATTGACACCTTCAGGGAAGCCGCTTCCCCTCCCTGTGCCTCAGTCTCCCCCATCTCACGAGGACCATGCTGACCTACCCAGTGGTCAGTTAAGCACTCGAGCGGTGCCCTGCCCACCTCTCCATTCTGTCTCCTGACTGGCTCTTCAGTTGATGAGATGGGACAGGCTATGAGGGTAGACCAATGGCTGGTCTATTTGGCCAGGCCCTCCAAGTTAAGGATGCGGGGGTAGGGAGGCTCATGGGGGCTCTGCCCATGTCCCTTTTCTGTGGATAGGAGGCAGCTGGCAGGGGTGCCAGCCTAGCACCACTCAACAGTGCTCTAGTCACGCTAACCTCTGCTGCTGTATCTCTGGAGCAGCGTTCATGCAAGGCGCAGTGGTTAAGGTTCTAGACTGGGACTCAGGGGATCTGGGTTTAATTCCCAGTTTTGCCACAGACTTCCCGTGGGCAAGTCAAATCTCTCTGGACCTCAGTTGCCCATCTGTAAAACGGGGATAATGATCCTTCTTTTGTCTTGTCTAGTTGCAAGCTCTTTGGGGCAGGGACTGTCTCGTTATGTATCTGTACAGCGCCTAGCGCAGCTGGGTCCCTGATCTCGGTGCTGCCATAATAATGGAAGCTCCCACCGGCTGCTGAGACAGGGTCATGCGTTGTTTGAATGGTGGAGCAGAAGGCGGCCATTGAAAATCAGCAGCCTGCCCTGAGCCAAATGAATCCGACAGGCTGTGCCAGCAGGGATGAGGTTAGCCCTTGAGTTCAGTGTGAATGCTCTTTTGGGGGGTGAAGGTTATGCTCGGGCGCCTCTCTTTGGCGATCCCGGTGTGCCTGGACACGGGGCACCCTCTGTCCCCTAACGTGCGGCTTGTTGTCTTTCAGGCATGCGGCAAGAGGAGGATGTCGGCACACAGTATCGCTCAGTCATCCACACGTTCGGAGCCCAGCAGAGGGATGCTGCCCTGAAGTCGAAGGCAATATATCAACAGGCAGGTTTGGAGCAGAGCCTGTTCCTGTGGGGTGAACCAGGCTGCGTAGCATCTCTTATGCGTTATCTTGTCCCTCAGTGAGCAATGGCTGGTAGCTGTTCCCTGCATTCCACTCACCTGCAGGTGTAAGGGGATGCTCTTCTCACAGACTTACTGTCCCCAAAGATCTACAGCTCACAGTAAGGCAGGGGGCCGGCGTGGGAAATCAGTGTGGGGGGGTGTTTCATCCAAACTCTGACCTTGATCCCAAACTCTGCTCAACATCCCAGAGTATCCAGATGTTTCTGCTAAAATGGGCGGTGAAATAGTGAACCATGTTGCCATGTGTATCGTTATCAGTAGGCTCCAGAGTTAACACCCCGTGTCTAGGGAGCTGTTTGTACTTCTCAGAGCGGCTGCTTCAGGCTGCCTGCCAAAGGGCTGGAAAAGCTTTGTTTGCAGCTGTCGGGCCTAGAAATGTCATTGGTTAAAGCCCTGGGAGCTCCCATTCTGCAGAACCCAGCTGGAGCGGCATTGCCGGCTGTATTGACCACCTGCCCTGGGTCTGCCCTGGGTCTGGGGCCGTTGCTGTAGTGCCGAAGGAGGCTTCTTTCGCCAGGGCTGCCTTGGACCTGGCTCTGTGAGTGCACCAAATGCTGGGGAGTCTCCCCTGGTGGAGGGGGTGGGGAGCTGTTACCCTGGCTTCTGCTGTGTCGGCACATTCCCAGCTGCTCCCCCTCCCTGCTGCGGCTAGGCTCTGCCCTCTGAGCTGTGTCCTGTGGTGGGGAGGGAGGGGAGACAAAAGGGAGGCAAGGCCTAGTTAGTTAATTACCCCGGTAAGGCCCTTCATGCCTTTCTGATGAGGAAGGGGACTGGGGGATATACCAGTTTCCTTGGCAACCTGCCGCCACGGCAACTGGCAGCTGGGGCTGGGGGTGGGATGTGGGGGGTGAAGGCCATTGACTGAGACAGGTGCAGCATCCCCCGAAAATGATTCACGGCCTTAAGCGGTTTGCCCCCAGCCGCCGTTGCTGGGACAATGAAAGGCGACCTGTTTAAATCCTGCACGTGCCGGGCAGATGCGGCGCGTGTGTGTGTCTGGGTGGGGTGCGGGGGATCATGATGGGTTGCAGGCAAGGCCGGTGGAGCGAGTCTCTGGTGGGCTGCACAGCCTTGGGCTAGTCCGTTGCAAGATCAAGGGGCTGTGTTTGCAACAGCGGCCCCTGCGATCGCTGCTGAGCGCAGAGCTGTGCCGCAGACTCTTGTGGGTTGAGAAAATCCTGCGGCGGCAGGGCACCGGGCTGGGAGCCAGGGGAGCCAAGTTCTAGACCTGGAGGTGCCATGGACCTCCTGGGGGACCATGGGTCAGGCCTTGTCTGAACCAGTATTTTAGCCACTGGCACAAAGTTACAGGCACGATTGCCATGGCTGCAGCTCACCTTGGACTGATGCTGGGGAAAGCCACACTGGTATAGATAGTGCTGTACCTATGTGAATCCTGTCCACACTAGGGGCCTGCACTGGTGCAGCTACACGAGGGCCTAAAACCTAAGCATAGACAAGGCCGAAGTCACTGCTTCTCTGTGCCTCAGTTTCCCCATCTCTAAAATGGGTCAGGATCCACTGATGGAAAGAGCAAGGCGAGGGATTTTACCCCCTCCCCAGACAGAGTGAGCCTTAGCACTGCTCTAACACATGACATCTCCCTGGGGCGGGGAGGTGAGGGGGGGCTCATCCTTCCAAGCAAAGGGTGTTTCCCATTCGCACGCAGCAGTACAGGTGCTTCCAAACGTGGGTGCCAATCTCCCTACACCTCGGGGAGCGAGTGTACTCCGCATGTGCTGCCCCCGTCAGCTGTCTGACTGCGTCATCCAGCCCAGGACTTGGGCTGACTCCAGCTGGTGTTAGTCAGGGAATCGCAGGTTGTACCAGCCCCCCCCGCCACGAAAGAATCCCCTGTTCTATTGTACAGCCTAGTCCTGGCTCTTCTCTATAGCAGGGACACACCGGGGAATCTCCTTGGAGAATTGTCCATCGGTCCCTTAATGGCTAAGCCACATAGACACTTGCCATAAAATAGATCCATGTAGGACCTGATTCTCAGAGGTGCGGAGCGCCAGGAACTCAGGGTGGCTGCTCGGCGTAGCATCAGTGCTCATGAAAATCCAACCCATACGGTTACGAGTGGGTTGGATTTTCATTTCCTGAGTGGTGATGGGCTGAATCCTGCCGTTTCCACGGTGACAGTGGGCCCAGCTCTGAGCTGCCGCGCTGGCACGGATCCAGAGTCACTCCATCTCCAGGGGGTTACGGTGGATTTCCAGAAGCGTGACGGAGATCAGAATCCATCCATGTCTCGGGAATCCCCGGTGACATGTAACGAGGCTCAGTGCCAACAGCTCGGCTTCCCGCAGCCTATTAGCCATGCAAAGATATTCCCGGGCAGGGGGGAAAATATTCCATCGCCCCATTCCCGAGGCTCAGCCTGGGCCTGGACTCAGTGACAGCAACAACTTTGCATTTATTAATGGGACTGAGGGAGCCGAGCAGCGTGGTTGGCAAGTGCCTCCTGGGATCCTGTCTCCATAGCTCTCTCTCCTCTCCCCACCCAGATTCCACCTCCACTGGAATGAGAATAGCACCCAGCGCAGTGCTGTCCGTCTCTCCCGGGACAGCCGTGTGGCATCTTCCTCAGCTGCCGTGGGGACAGGTGTGCTGCCGACGGCCTTCCCCAGTCCTGGGTTCTGTTCCTGGCTCTCTGACCTGGGGCAAGTCACGGCCCTGCTCTGTGCCTCAGTTTCCTCATCTGTAAAATGGGGATAATGCCCCTGACCACCTCTGTCATTCTCCTCTGAGCTTTGTGGATGAAAAGTGCTAGATAAGAGCTTACCTGGCCCCTTAGCCAGCCACTAAACTCAGCCCTCTTCCCTGACCTGCATTTCCTCTGCAAGAATCCCCAAAGCCCCCACCTAGGCAGAGAGGCGCTGGCCTCTGCCCTTGGGCAGGGGGAAGCTTAACCAGTCAGGGAGGAGCAGGGGTCTGACATGATCTGGGCAGGAAAGGGACACTGATCCCATGGCCATGTGCTGCTCTAGACGGCAGGGCTGAGGCATGGGGGTGAGGTACCCTGCTCTTGGGGTAAAGTCTGTGGCTCTCCAGGGCCCCCATCTCATCTCTGCGTGGGCTGTCACCAGCAGGGGGTTCGAATCCCCCTCCCTTCATTTGCAGTGGCCTGTAGCTTGGGGCTGCTGCTCGCTCGGTTGCCACCACGGCTCCTCCCCCAACTTCAGGCCCTGCTGGGTTCCAGTTAATTAACTGGGCCTCCTTATCGGCTCCCGCACCCGGCGTCTTCCCCCCCCCCAACATGTGAATTAACTCTGCCCGCCGATAAGCTGCATTGTTCTGGGCCCCGGAGAAACGCAAGTCTCCCCCCTCCATCTCCTCCATCCGCTGGAAAGTCTCCAGAGCCACCGACTCCTTTAATGCAATTAACGATGCGCCCCACATCAAAGAGCTGGCTGACAGCTGATGGGAGCCACAAGGGGTTTTTCCCCAACTGGAGACAAACCCCACTTGCCTCTAAATCAGCCCCTCCCCTTCCCCAGTATCCTCCTCCTAGTAGATACCTGCGCCCTGACATAAAACCCCCTTCTCAGCACCTCCGCCCATCACGGCTTGGCTCAGTGAGTGACTGAGAGCGGCCCTGACAAGTGGCATTTCTCCTTTTCTTGGAACAGCCAGTTCAGCCCTTTCAGAGGTAGCTGTGTCCAGGGGCTAGAACACAGGGCTCCAGGGCGGCTGGAGATCTGGGTTCTATTCTGTCTCTGCCATAAACTGACTCTGGGGCATCTCTGCCTCAGTTTCCCCTCATCTGCCAAATGGGGATAATGGTACCAGGGAGCCTTCGCAAATAGCCAATAGGACTGGGTGCCCTGTTGTACCAGGTCCGGTATGGACATAGTTCGGTACGGACCTTGCCCCAAAGGGCTTGCAATCTGAGGCTGTGTCTACATGCGCAGTAAGCCCGGGCTTGTAAACTCGGTGTTTCCAGGCCCACACTAGAGTGTCCACACTGCATTGGAAACCTGGGTTTACAATGGGCGACCTCAGTGCTCTGTCATGCTAACACGTCCGCACTGCGCTGTGCAGACCTTGTGACTTGGGTCTGTGGCTTGCCGTGTGTCCACACTGCAAAATGACAGGGCTGAGGCCTGAGTCAAGAGTGGGATTTGGGCTCTTCTCCGCCCCCTAGCAGGGTCCTACGACCTGGGTCCCGAGTGCTTGCTGAGCCAAGTCAGACACATGTGTGTGTGGATGGAAGTGGGGCTTGGGCTCAAAGTGGGTGAGAACCCAGGCTTCGTGTGCAGTGTAGACATATCCTATGGAGACAAGCAACAGGAAAGTTCAGAGGGAGCAGAGCTGCCCCTGGATGTATCCACGCTCTATAAGAGGATTTGGTAAAAATTAACAGAGGTCGCCAGGTTAGACTCCTGGCCCCTCTTGCCTCCTTAATGATGCTGCTTTGATTTGTCTAATTCTCTTCTGTTTTTGTACGTTGTATGTTTTTGCTGCAGTAGAACAGACTCCCCAGCACTCTGGCAGGAAGGCACTGTGATCTAGTGGTTACAGCAGCAGACTACAAAGCTAAGACCTCTGAGCGCTAGCGAGGGAGTTTGACCAGAGCGTAGGTGCTGAGGATTGGGACTCCTGGGTCCTATTCCTGACTCTGTCGCTGCCTGACCTTGGGCAAGTCAGTTTCCCTCTCTGTAAAATGAAACTAACAATCCTTAGCTCCCACCCAGGGATGGCTCAGATGCTGCCCTGATGTGGCCTAGAGAGAGAGACAGAATGCTTGGAAGACCTTTTAGTAAAGGCCTTTGAAGTCCTTGGATGAAAGGGGTGCTCAAAGAGCAAATCGTTCATGATGAAGAGCTGCACAGCCAGGACAGTGGCCCTTGCAGGGTTACTGGTTCCATGGAAGCCAGCTGGAATACTGGGGATCTAATGTGGAAACACTCCCCTATGGATCTAGGACACGCTTCTCGCTTAAGGGAAGAATAGTGGTTCTCGTGATCTTTTTTTTTCCCCTCCATCCCTTTCCCCACATAAGCCTTTGTTGGAGAACTGAGCTCTTCCCAGTGAGTGTGGGGAGCACTCAGGTTCTTAGAGCAGGGCTTGAACCAAAGGCCTCTGGATTTAAAAACATGAGTCGTTCTTGCCTTCGCTAAAGGCTAGGCCCCTTGTGTCAGAAGGGCAGCTGCAATCGTAGACTCATAAACATCTGATGTGGGCCAGCCACTAGAGGGAGACAGAGCCCAACATTAGTGTACGGTGGATTACTAGAGGCTGGTGGTATTGCATGTAAACTGTGAAATCCCCAGTCACCCACCATCACGCATGGAAAGCGGAGGAGCAGAAATTGTTAAGCATAGCAAGGGTCCAGTCACAGCCTTGGGAGCCCCTGCCCATGGTCACTGAAGGGCAGGCTCTGGAGGAGAAGCCGGGTCCCCAGGCAGTGACGTGGAGGGACAGTTCTGACGTGCTCATTCACCCCTGCAATCGCGGTAAGGGACCTGCCTCCATGAGTGTATCTAACTCTGAGGCTATACCCCTCTCCTGGCTCTCACACAGAGCCGAATGTACAGAGTCGCACCTACGGCTTACCCAGCGGACCGTGCTGAGTGCTAGGATTTCCGGGGGCGTATCCCAGGGGCCTTAGCGCCTCGGCACCGGGAGCCACGGTAAGAATTAGTTTGTGGTGTGCGAGAACTAGTCCTTCCCCGAGCAGGTGCAGATTCATTTTTAACCTCCCCCTTTTCAGCAGCGGCATTTCCGCCCTGGCGCGCTCCTCGCTTCTGTCCATTCCAAGCCACGCGTCTGCTGGCTGAGCCACTCCTGCTGGCAGGGGCCTGGCTCGTGTAGCGGAGCAGGCGTTCGGCGAGGCGCTGTCTGAGACGCAGAGGGGTTAGTTCCCGGCAGGCTGGAAGGGGTGCCCCACTGATCCCCTCTCTCGCCGTGTCTAGGTGGCTTTCTCTGCTCAGCACACCTTGTGTTTTGCAGAGCGTGCATGGAGGGGCCTGGCTTGGTCTGAGCTCAGACCCTGCAGAGGGGGTTGGTGGTGGGGGTGAACTGCTCCCTTCTCACCCCACAGCCTGCCCTACCTTTCCCCCTCTCTTTCCTTCCCTGCTGGGATCCCATGAGCCCAGTCCTCTCACACACACACTGGAGCCACGGATCTGCACCAGGGGCTTTGCTCACATAATGCCTCTGTTTGGGGGTGTTAGCCGGGTAGCCGCCAAGCCAGGCTTGGAACCCGTTAGGGAAATGGGTATCTTACAGCCCCCTTGTGGCCAGTCTGGTGTACTGCAACCCCTGCACAGTTCCTATTGGTATCCAGGGTGGTCCTAGCAGGGGCTGGAGGATCCCCTCGAAAACCCGGTTCTTGTCTGTTAGCTCGGCGATGACAGTGGCTGTCTAAGGAAAGAGGGTGCGGGGTGCAGCCCTAGTCCCAAGTTTGTTCTCTGGCAGCCTGGATCGTGCTCATCCGCTCTGGTTCTATTGTTCTGACACATGTTCAGGGTGGGCCCATCGTTGCGGTGTCCGGGCTGGGCCGGCGCTGGGAAGGGTCTGTGTGAGCTCTAGATAGGTATGTTGTGTTGGCTAAAGAGCTAGTTTGACACAAACACCTCTGGTCTCCCAGTGAGACTAGCAGTTGCTGGCAGGTCTCTTCCTCACCAACTCCTTCAAGTTCCTGCTCCTATTTTTAAGGTGGTTTCCTTTAGGGGAACTTGCCTAGCAGTCAGAGCAGGGGACTGGGAGTCAGGACTCCTGGATTCTATTCCCAGCCCTTCAACTGACTTGTCCAAGGCCATATACCAATGTAAACCAGGGTTCACACCTGCTGCCTGCCTCCCAGGGGTGCTGCAGGGTTTAACTGCTGCCCGGGGCTGGAGCTCTTGGGACTTGTTGGCCAAGAGTGTCCCTGAATGGAAGTGAATAGAAAATGCTTACCGCCCCTCCCCCCAAATCAGATTCCCGGCCTACTGCTGTGTATGCCCAGCACCAGTCCCCACGCCCCCTGCCCCTGGTCTGGGAAGCGGTCCTGGTGAGCTGCTTTAATTTCTCTCTCCCGCTAGCTGCCGCTGGGTTTTTGGCGGTGGTGTCCCTGCTGTGGTTCCTCTCCCCAGATCACATCACAGCCTCTGCCCCGAGGTCCCATACTAGACCAGTGGGGAAGCGTGTAAGCTTCCCCCCCAACGCCTGTCAACCTGGAGGCTTGGCTCCAGCTGGTGATGCCGCTTGCTCCCTTTCCAGGTGTACTAAGCTTGACATCCTTTCCTTCTGTCTCCTCTCCTTAGGAGCTGGCTAAACGGCAGCTGGGGCCCATCACCACTGAAATCCAGGCGGCCGGGGAGTTCTATCACGCAGAGGATTACCACCAGCAGTACCTGCACAAGACCCCCAAGGGATACTGCGGCCAAAAGGGGACCGGCGTGGCCTGTCCCATCTGCCCCGCAGCTGAACAAGAGTCATGAAGGGAGTATGTCTGGCAGCCATGGCGATCAACACCCGCTAGCAGTTGCCATGGGAACGGAAGCAGCCTCACACCTCATTTTACGTGACCATTGGGAGTGCAGGTGGCTTTTCTTTTCCCGGCCACCTCTGGACCCAGCTGGACAGCCTGATTCACAGACGTGACGGGTTCTGCACTGGGCCAACTGCCCCTTGATTCCCTTCCTGCCCTGCGTTAATGGGCGGTTGCCATAGCGCTGGGGATGTCCAAGGGTTTGCTCTGGGTCTGATCCCCGGCAAGGCACCAGGGTTCAGAGATCACCCCTCGGTCCTGGTCACTTTGCCGTTGCCTCCAGGCTGGGGGGGGGCTTAGCCCTGGTCTCGTTGGCCCTGATTGAAGAGGAAGCCTCCCGGAGCTGATCCCGCACAATCACCAGCTACTGCTGGCTCCTCGTCCTGATCTGCTCGCACCTATGCCCCCCTTCCCTCCAGAGCATCCTCTGGGGTCGCCTCGATTCACTGGGAGGCTGGAGCATAGGAGAGGGGGTAACTTGCTTGCTAACCGCCTGGAGAATTTCCTCACTCCGTTGCCACGGCCACCGCAGCATCTGTCAGACATGGGCCAGCGGGACTGGCCAGGGGATGGGGCAACCTCTGTTCCACAACGCAAGGCAAGGCCAAGCGTTTTCAGCCTCCTTTGCTGCTGGATTTGGGAGGGTCTGGACAGAGGTGCCCAGCAAACGCGCTGCTCTCTCCACCTGGCTTTGGTAGACAACCCTGGGAAGGCTGCAGCCCTCCCCTGCTGCCAGCTGGAGCCTTACCCCTCACGTCTGGGGAGGAGACACCTCTCATAGGCTGCTGTTTGCTTGGCTGCAGAGGGCACCCTGTCCTTTACTCTCTGCTCTCCCACTGCCTGGTGAGGGCAGGGGCCCTGAGGAGTCACTTGCTCCAAGCCCCCGCTGGCCAAAGGGGAGTGATGCTAGCCCAGGGCTGTTCCCGCACTCCCTGCCGGGGCTGCACTAACTCATATGGTCCTGGGGGGTCCCACCCCTGCTTTGGGATTCCCAGCCAATGGCAGCACCCCACAGGCACTTATTTCACCGACGGTTCCCCAGGAGCCTGCCGTTCCCCCACCCGTGTACATGTCTATTGCTTCCTCAGGGCCTGCTGGTGCCCTCTGAAGAGTTTACTCCTGCCCCTCACTGCAGTGATCTCCAGCACGGCCTTGCCCTCTCGCTGAGCAGGAGATCATCTTCTTCCCTATTTCTACCTGGCCCTGTGTCCTCCCTGGTCTTTCTAACCCAGCCAGTCCCTCTGACAGGCTCCCCTGAGCTCCCATCACATGCTGCCCTGCCCACTGCATGTGCCCAAACCCACCACCCGAAAGGCAGATAACTAGGCACAGGTGGGGCTGAGCCCAGCTCCCCTTAAAGGGCCAGCCCCCCAACCCACCCCCCGTGACAGCAGCAGCCGCCATCCAGTCTGGTCAGTTCTTGGGCACAGAGTCTGGCACTGCACCAGCAGGGAGACCCTGTGCTCAGTGCCAGCGTCGCCTACTGGTGGTGGGTGAGCGGGCGTTTAACTCCACGGGGCAGAGAGGTGGCATTTAAAATGATGCTCACACGGGTGGGGCTGGCCTTGTTCTTAATTGGCCCGTGCCATTTTGATCCTCTGAAATGATTCAGCGTCTCCTGGGCTGCGCTGAATAAATGAAAGGATTGATTTATTGACGGCAGGGGCTCGTGTTGTGTCTGGGCTGATGAATGTGGTCGTGTCTCTGTGCTGATGCAGCTCCTAGCCTGTGTCGGGGCATGATGTGGGGAGGGGGGACGTGATGTAAGAGGGGCTCAAGGTAAAAGGGGTAGTGCATAGCAACCTCCAGAAGCCAAAGGCACTGGCTTGCTCACAGCTCCTGTACCTGGTGTTGCAGTTACAAGCCGTTGCCCGTTCAGCACATGAGTGTAAAGTGCCCATGGCTTTCGTGCTTGGGTAGAGAAATGGGGAGTTAACTGGGCTTCAGATGTAACAAATCCTTGATAGCTCTTGATATCTGCACCCCTTAGCCCCTAGCAATTTCCCAGTAGGGTTCCTCCTGCCCTGAGAGCACAGACTCCTGCCACTAGAGTCAGAGGTAATCCCCATTAGCAGTATAGTGGTGAGCTGGAGCTGGTTCGCACGAACCGGTGATTAAATTTTGAAGCAGTTTTAGAACCGGTTGTTAACCCGCTTCCCTGCAGGGGGCGCTGAGGCTTTGCTGGGCTCTGGCCGGGAAGTGATGTAATTCCTCCTCCGGCCACCGGGGGCGCTGAGCTGCGGGAGCCACGTGGGCTACTGCCTGGCCCTGGGCACGAGCCCTGGTGCTGCTGCTGCTCCCCGGCCCTGGGGCTCCCGCTGCTGCCGGGTGGGTGCCCGGCTGCTCTGCTGGGCCTGGGCTGCGTCCTGCTGCTCGGGCTGTTCCCCGTGAGCACCCACCCCCCTGCCTGCAGCCACCCCCTGCACCCCCTGCCTGCAGCCAGCCTCTGCCTCCAGCCACCCCCTGCACCCGCAGCCAGCCCCTGCCGCACCCCCTGCCCTGCCTCCAGCCACCCCCGCACCCCCTGCCTGCAGCCACCTCCTGCACCCCCTGCCTCTAGCCACCTCCTGCACCCCCTGCCTGCAGCCACCTCCTGCACCCCCTGCCTCCAGCCACCCCTGCACCCCCTGCCCGCAGCCAGCCCCTGCCCGCAGCCACCCCTGAACCCGCAGCCAGCCCCTGCTGCACCCCCTGCCTGCAGCCAGCCCCTGCCTCCAGCCACCCCTGAACCCGCAGCCAGCCCCTGCCGCACCCCCTGCCTGCAGCCAGCCCCTGCCTCCAGCCACCCCTGCACCCGCAGCCAGCCCCTGCCGCACCCCCTGCCTGCAGCCAGCCTCTGTCTCCAGCCACCCCCGCACCCTCTGCCCGCAGCCAGCCCCTGCCTCCAGCCACCCCTGAACCCCCTGCCTCCAGCCACCCCTGCACCCTCTGCCTGCAGCCAGCCCCTGCCTCCAGCCACCCCCTGCACCTGCAGCCAGCCCCTGCCGCACCCCCTGCCTGCAGCCAGCCCCTGCCTCCAGCCACCCCTGAACCCGCAGCCAGCCCCGCCGCACCCCCTGCCTGCAGCCAGCCCCTGCCTCCAGCCAGCCCCTGCCGCACCCCCTGCCTGCAGCCAGCCCCTGCCTCCAGCCACCCCTGCACCCGCAGCCAGCCCCTGCCGCACCCCCTGCCTGCAGCCAGCCCCTGTCTCCAGCCACCCCCGCACCCTCTGCCCGCAGCCAGCCCCTGCCTCCAGCCACCCCTGAACCCCCTGCCTGCAGCCAGCCCCTGCCTCCAGCCACCCCTGCACCCGCAGCCAGCCCCTGCCGCACCCTCTGCATGCAGCCAGCCCCTGTCTCCAGCCACCCCTGCACCCTCTGCCTGCAGCCAGTCCCTGCCTCCAGCCACTCCCGCACCCCCTGCCCGCAGCCAGCCCCTGCCGCACCCCCTGCCTCCAGCCAGCCCCTGCCTCCAGCCACCCCCTGCACCCCCTGCCCGCAGCCACTCCCGCACCCTCTGCCCTGTCTCCAGCCACCCCCGCACCCCCTGCCTGCAGCCAGCCACCCCCTGCCCTGCCCGCAGCCAGCCCCTGCCTCCAGCCACCCCCTACACCCCCTGCCCGCAGCCAGCCACCCCCGCAGCCACCCCCTGCCCTGCCTCCAGCCACCCCCGCAGCCACCCCCTGCCCTGCCCGCAGCCAGCCCCTGCCGCACCCTCTGCCTGCAGCCAGCCCCTATCTCCAGCCACCCCCTACCTCCAACCACCCCCGCACCTCCTGCCCTGCCTCCAGCCACCTCTGCACACCCTGCCTGCAGCCAGCCCCCGTCTCCAGCCATCCCGTGCCCTGGCCTGCCTCCAGCCACCCCTGCACCCCCTGCCTGCAGCCAGCCCCTGCCTGCAGCCAGCCCCTGCCGCACCCTGTGCCTGCAGCCAGCCCCTGTCTCCAGCCCCTGCCGCACCTCCTGTTCTGCCCGCAGCCAGCCCCTGCCGCACGCACCCCCTGCCCTGTCCACAGCCAACCCCTGTCTCCAGCCAGTCCTGCACCCTCCTACCCTGCCTGCAGCCAGCCCCTACCTCCAGTCAGCCCCTGTCCTGTCTCCAGCCAGCCCCACACCCCCTTGCCTCCAGCCAACCCTGCACCCTCCTGTCTCCAGCCAGCTCCACACCCCCTGCCCTGCCCACAGCCAGCCCTGCATCCCCTGCCTCCAGCTAGCCCTGCCCCATGCCCCTGTCTGCAGCTGGCCCCACGTCCACTGGTGCCCTGCAGTTCCCAGGGCAGTAACCCTGCACACCTGCTTCAATGAGGGGGGCAGGGAGCAGCTGGGACCCACACATGTGCACACCCTAGGGTGACCAGACAGCAAGTGTGAAAAATTGGGACGGGGGTGGGGGGTAAGAAAAAGACCCCAAAACCGGGACTGTCCCTATAAAATCGGGACATCTGGTCCCCCTAGCACACCCCCGGGGAGTGGCGGGGCCCTACACATGTGAAACGGAGCTCGTTTCTAGCTCAGGCCCATCTTTTTAAAAAAGAACTTTAGGCAGGGTTAACACACACCTGTATTTTCCCGGACAGGTCAGGCTTTTTGATTCTTAAATTGCCGTCCGGGAGAAATTTTTAAATTTTAAAAATTCCTCCTGGGAAAATACGGACGTATGGTAACCCTGTTGGTACAAAAATTCATACTGGGGCACATCTCTTACATCAGAGCTTTTTATAGGGAACCGGTTGTTAAGATTTTGGCAGCTCATCACTGGCAGTATAGAATCTATGATGCCCCGTGGGAAGTTCTGATTCTGTCCAGCAGAGGGCACTACTCCCCAGTACAGTCCCTGCACAGTAACCGTGCCTGTGTGGCTCTTCCTTTCAGCAGCCAGGAGCTGTGATTCTTGGCCGGCCGAACTGGTGTGTGGGAGGAGGAAAAGAGCCATAAACCTGACCACCCACCAAAGCTCCCTCGAAAGTCTGGCAGAGCCTGTCTGCCCTGAGTCTCCGTGGAAGTTACCTTGGCTGGGGCCCAGCAAAGGGGACTCACCCTGGCTTATGTTTCATCCCCGGAGGACACTTAGTAAATTACAGCCGTCCAGCCCCACTGCAGTGCAGCTGTCACTAGACTTCGAGCCCCCGTCTCCAGGAGAATGGGGGACTTACAGGCCAACCCCCTCCCCCAAAACTATGCCAGAGGCCAGCCTCTTTCCTCAGCACCTCAGCGTTGATCTCATCCTCTTTGCCTGCCCCTGTATCTTCCCCTCTGCTTGAGGCCAGCTTTCCAGGCCCCGTCTGTGACCGTGCAGCAGAAATCCCAAGGTCGTGTCCGCACAGGAGTGTCATACGGCTCCAGTCTCATGTGCAAAGGTTGCTAATGGGGATAGCGGACGGGGAGAGAAGTAGGGGTGAAGATGGATTATTTGGAGAGGGAGGAATGTGGCCACGGCAGGTTTTAAAATAAAGCCTGTCCCTCTTGAATCGGGGCAACTGATAGAACCGTTCATTGCCCTGGAATTCGCCTTGTTCATTTGGGCTCCAGCGTTGGGTCCCCCGTGGCGGTGATGTCGGCACACTGCCAGCAGGTGGTGCCGTCACACTAGCCACTGGGCTCAATGCAGCAATGGCTAGCAAGTCACGCAACTCCCCGCTTAGAATAATCCGACCCTCCTAAGCATTTGTAGGCGATGGGATTTACTGAAGGGCTTTCAAAATAAAACATGGGTGTTTTCAGAGATCTCGCCCTGCCCATGAATCAGGCTGTGGAGGTGGCAAAATGGCTAAGAGCCAGGGGCTTTTAATAGAGGCCTCTTAGCTGAATTCTGATAAGCATGGGAGTGGGTTTTGCTTTGATTTGGGGCGGGGGTGGGAGATAGGCCCAGAAGCCGCTGGCTCAGAACTCATCTGCATGAAAGCTTGCCGTGTGCCTGGCTTCGACCGGGAAGGTGCCCCTGGAATCCTTGAGCAGCGGGCCCAAGAATCCAGGCCTCGGTTTTATGTCTGCCATAAAAATGATAACTACTCACATTGTTCGGCCGTGTGTCTGGAGGGAGGGGTTTCCCTCTTCCATCTACAACTGGCTTTAATGCGGGGCACAATCGCAGCCAGATTTCTGTGCCCATCTCAACTACTCTCTGTTTCTAAAAGCTCTGCTAGTCCCCCCGGCCCCCAAGAGCTCTTAATGCTTCTATTTTGTAGGCTGGGAGGACAGGTATCTCCGGCCCTGTAGCCTCCAAAGGGTTAATCAGGTTATTTATCTTTCAGCAGGTGCAGCAGTCCCCGTGGAGTAGACGCTCAGGCTGTGTGGGCTGGTTTGCATCAGTGCTGGTGCATGTCACAGCTGTGGCCGTGAGTCACAGGGTGGGTCGCCTGTGCAGGGAGTTGGGTGGGTTTCAGCCTGGCTTCCCACCACCAGTGGTCCTCCTCTCGAGAGCCTCCTGCACAATGGAGTGTTTCTGCTCCCCAAGGGCTCTGGGCACCAAGGGCAGGGTTGGAGCAGGGCAGCAGGGCGGTGTGTTGGCTCTGCCGGAGGACGGAGGCTTGCACAGCACTCGCCTGGGTGCTTTCCCTAGCTCTAGCAGCTGCTGCGCTACAGGACAATACCTAGCTCATCTAGAGCGGCTCTCAAAGTACTTTGCAGATGGAGAAACTGAGGCACAGGGAGGGAAGTGACTTGCCTAAGCTTAGCCCGCAGCAGAGCTAGGAGCAGAACCCAGGTCTCCTGAGTGCCAGTCCAGCGCTTTATCCACTAGCCAGGGGTTCACAAGCTTTTTGTTTCTGACACACATATCCCTGCTATACAGACCCCACAGCCCACCTGTGCCACAATAGCTGGTTTTCTGCATATCAAAGCCAGAGCTGGCGTTAGTGGGTAGCAAGCCAGACCAGTGTCTGGGCCCTGCAAAGCTAAATTGCTCAGGCTTCAGCTTCAGCCCCAGCTGGCGGGGCTTGGGGCGCCGGGCTACAGCCCCATGCGGCGGGGCTTCAGCCTTCTACCCTGGGCCCCAGCAAGTCTAACCCTGGCCCTGCTTGGCAGCCCCCCTGAAACCTGCTCGCGGCCCCCCCCCAGGGGGTGCCAGACCCCTGGTTGAGAACCATTGCACTAGGCCACGCAGCCTCCTGTAGCTCCTATGGCATCTTTGCTTTCCCTCTGGGGCACAGTCAGAGTCTACAGACCCTATTATGCTAAGTGTCATCCGGGTTACTTACCTTCATGTTCTCTTTGGCTCTGTCACCGCCAATCAGGGACTAGGGCAAGGGCTGAGGATCCCATGCAGGCAGGACCGGCTCTAGACACCAGCAACCCAAGCTTGGGGCTGCACAATTCCAGGGGCGGCGTTCTGGGTGGTTGGTTTTTTTCGTTTGTGTTTTTTTTTTTTGCACTTGCCTTCTGTTGGTCTGTGTGCACTAGTCCCCGTGGACATCACTAGGTTGGCCATCCTCTGCATCTCAGTTCCCCATCTGTAAAATGGGCCTAATAATTCCCCCTCCCACCTTCGTTGTCTGCCTTGGTGGTTTAGACGCTATCTCTTTGGGGCGGGGACTGTCTCTATGTGTCTGTGCACCACCTAGCACAGCGGGACCCTGACCTCAGCTCAGTCTCTCACTGCTACCGTAATACACATAATTACAGGGGGAGGGATAGCTCAGTGGTTTGAGCATTGGCCTGCTAAACCCAGGGTTGTGAGTTCAATCCTTGAAAGGGCCATTTAGGGACCTGGGGAAAAAATTGGGGATTAGTCCTGCTTTGAGCAGGGGGTTAGACTAGATGACCTCCTGAGGTCCCTTCTAACCCTGTGATATTCTATCATAATAATAGGTATAGTAAAAACTGCCACAGCTAATCTTGGCTGGTGATTTTACTTTCTCCTTCCACACGCCCTGCCCCATCCCCACCCGCCACCCTACCTGCGTGACTATCTGAGCTTAAGTATTTCCAGGGTGTCCATCCAAAGCAGACTGTGTGTGGGAAAAGATATATGTGAACCAATACTGCTGAACCCCATATCTGAGGGGGTATAGCTCCCCATAGTAACACATTGCATTGGGAGCTGTCCATTTCTGATTGGTTTCCATCATTATTCCCATTTTACAGGGTGGGGAACTGAGGCACGGAGAGAGAATGTGACTTGCCTGGGGTCACGCAGCAATGTGGTGGCGACTAGAACCCAGGCGTCCTGACTCCCAGCTCGATGCTCAATTTAGGACGGGGACCAAGTAGCACTGAAGAGAAGACATTTAGAAAGGGGACATTGGGGCTGAATGTCCAGCCTGAGTGGGACCAAAGGTGCAGTCTCTCAGCAGCCATGCTGTGGCTTGGGATGCTGAACAATGGATTGGCCAAAGCACTGGAGAATACGCCATCTTGACCTAACTATGCCGGCATAGACCATCATATTTTCCATCATATGATTGGAGTGTGGCTTAGGAGGAGCTTCATGTCCCTCTCTAATGGCTAGTCACCTAAGAGGATAAGAGCCTACTACAGTGAGCAGCTAGTAGAATTTCTCCCTCAGCTCCAGCACCAGAGGCTTAAGCTGTCAGAGATAAAGATCCCAGACTCTGTTCCTGCCTGAGGAGCCATGGGGCGGAGGGGGGGAGGGTATTGCCCTTAGAGATGGGAAAGCCCCTGGGAGGGTGTTTCCCAGGACTTTAATTGTCTGATGAGGACCATTGTCGCATTTAACCAGTGAACCAAACACCACCTCCACTGAAGTCGGCGAACTTACAGCAGGGGTGAACTTGGCATGTGGGCTTCTCCTACGTGTCCACAGCAGCGTGGGCTTCTCTGTCCGTGCCCAGCTGACCCCTGCTCCCTGCTTTCATGTCCTTGGGGCTGGCCCACCCCCCACCCAGCTGTCTGGCACATGCGAACATGGTGCCATTTGAGCCTGTGTTATGACTCCCGGCCAGCTCCCTGGGGGCCACTGCCTGCCTCTTGGAACAGGTGGGAGCGCTGGCTGCCCCAAGGATGGCTGCTGCCTGACCCACCCCTCCAGTCCTCGAGGGAGCAGGGAATGGGTGGCCATCGGCTCATCTGACATCCAACCGCCTGCCCCATGTGCCACAGTGTCCCTGAGCCCGGGAGGCGGGACATGGTGCTCACGCTGCCGGGGGGCTGGGGCCTTTCCCTGCACTTGCTGGAGTTCAGCTCTTTCTGCCCTAGCCCCCTTGCCACTCCCCTCCCTGCCCCGGCCTGACTGTCACCCTTGGGTGCTGAAGGGCCCGAGGGGCTCTGCCGTCAGTGCACTCAAAGGCAGCTCTCGATTTCCTCCCTCGTCCCCACCTGCAGTTGCTCAATTCCTGGTGTGAAGCTTGTTAGCTGGGCGGTGAGGCCCCGGCCTCGATCGCAGCGTCACTTCATTTCCCTGCTCTGGGCCAGGCCTTGTAAATAAGGTTGGCCTCCCCAGCCCCCCCAGCCCCCCCACACACACACTGGCCTAGCCCCCCTGCTGATGGCCCCTTATGGCTGGATCTCAAAGCACTTACAAAGGAAGTGAAGGACTGGCTCATCCCCACTTGCCAGGAAACCGAAGCCCGCAGCCCGGAGGGGGCTGGCCCGGGGGTCGCACCAGGAGTTGGTGGCAGAGCAGACCCCAGGGCTCCTGTGCTCTGGCCACTGACCGACGCTTCTCTGGCACCGATGTCAGCGAGCGGGACCCTGGGTAGCCCCCGGTCCTGAACCCTTGGGGGAAATGGAGTTTGGGCGCGTAGGGGAGCAGGGCGGGGTGGGTGTCTGGTAGGAGGCCAGTGACGGACGCAGATTAAGCACTAGTGCAGGGGTTCTCAAACTAGGGGTCGTGACTCCTCAGGGGGTCACGAGGTTATTACACCCCAAACCCTGCTTCATTCCAGCATTTATAATAGTGTTAAATATATAAAAAAAAGTACATTTAATTTATAAGCAGGGTTGCACGCAGAGGCTTGCTGTGTGAAAGAGGTCACTAGTATAGAAGTTTGAGACCCACTGATCACAAAACCCCCTTTTCCCTGGCCTCCCATCTCCCCGATACCCCAAATCGTACCAAACCCTCCAGCCCCATTTTACAGGCCATCCGAACACCCGGCTGGGGGAGCGCACCTGGCCCCTGTTACCCTACGCAGCTGAGCATCTCCAAGCCTTTACTGTCTTCCTCACCCCAGCCTCCCCTCTGTAAGCTGGCTCCTAACTTCTAGTAAAAGCCACACGCAGGGAGGCTGTGGCCGAGCAGAGAATTGAACCCAGGCCTCCTGCGTTGTGCCCTCACCACTGGGCCACCCTTGCTTTATGGCTCACGGGCGCAGCTGCCCATCCCCAATCTGCCCTGTCAGTGCGGCGGGTGTCTGGCACCAGGCGAGTCCCCTCAGAATCTGGAAAGGGTCATTTAAAAAAGACTCCATGGTTGTTTTGGCTTCCAAATTTGTCCATTTTCCCCACTGGGATCTCTCTCCTCTTGTGTCTCTGCACCTGCCACCAGTTCAGAACAATTGCTGACGGGCGTCCTTTCAATTAAAGACGAACAGAGCACTTGCCCGCCCCAGGAAAACAGCCTCTCAATTGAGGTTAGAAGCTAAAACGCCCCACGATGGTTGGAAACTCCAGGTGATTCACAACAGGAAGTGTGTGTGTGAGAGAGACAGGTGCACGAGAGATGGGAGGAGGGTGAGTCAGAGCCTGCGGCGAGGAGGAGCAATGGGAAGATCGGCTGGCATGTCCCTCTCTCAAGGGGTGGGTAGAGCCCCTGGGCTGTTTCACTGTGTGTAGGGAGGGGCCGCGCTGCTCTGGCTCCAAACTTCCCCCTGAGGACAGCTGAGGCGCTAACAGTGGGTGGCTGCCTAGAGAGACAGTGTAGCCTAGTGGAAGGGGTGCAGGCCGGAGAGCCAGGAGGCCTGGGTTCTGTTCTCTGACCTTGGGAAACGTCACCTCCTCCCTCTGTCTGGTCCATAGATTCAAAGACTAGAAGGGACCAGCCAGCCTTACACAGGCCAGAGAATGACCCCAAAATCATTTCTAGCACAGCTAAACCTCCAGTCTTGATTGTAAAAGGAGAATTCACCACGACCCGCAGTCAGTTGTTCCAGTGGTGACTGACCCTGCGCTGTTAAAATTTACACCTTATTTCACCCTCTGCCTGTCTTCTTGGTGGCGTGAGCTCTTTGGGGCAGGGAGCATGTGTCTGTACTGCGCCTAGCACAATGGGTTGGAAGCTCTGGGTGTTGCCAGATTAATGAGGGAGGGTCCAATGAGGCCGGCATTGGAACTGAGTCTGGAGGGGCCCCTCACCCACTTCGATTCAGGGTGTGGTTGTGTCTCTCCCAGGAAAGCCTCAGGAAGCTGATGGACCCGGCCCTCCCAGCCCAGCCGCTGAGATGCCAGGGCAACGGGGATTTTGGCTGCATGGGAGGTGGAGACGGAGCTAGTTTCTGAACCTGGCTTACAAGGAAGCTCCTTAGAAAACTGCCAGTCCGTCCTCCCGCCATAGCTGTAGTGTTTGATTGTAGCCTTCTAGGATGGCAAGGCAGCTGTGGCTGGCTCATTGACCTGGCCTCTCTTCCCACACCTGGCCGCCCCCAAAGGCCAGCTGACCCAGGTGCTGTGTTTCTGGAGGAATGGCCCCCACCACGTCAGCCCTGGCTGTGCTGTGGGGGGGGGGGAAACTCTTTGACACGGTGACCATATTCCAGCCATCGAAGGCACCTCTGGAGCTGCCTCGGGCTGGGCAAGTTGAGGCAGGTGTTGGGTCTGCAGGGAGACCCGAGCTCCTGCTCGTGCTGCAGCCAGAATTTCACGGTTTAAACTCTGGCTTTAATCTGAGTCTGCAGCGGGCACTCCAATCCCTTTGGGGGGTTGTGGGGGTGTGGGGGGGGCAGTTATGTTTAAAGCCCTGGAGGAAGATGATAGACCCATAGCAGTGGCCAGGCGTGGCAGGTGCGGCTCGATCTTTACCAATGTGGCTCGGTCCTTCTGAGTCGCAGGCCTCCCAGTGCAGCTTGACCAGCATGCAGCAGGCACTTCTGGGCCAGTCCCAGGCGTACCCCTTGGGCTGAGCACCCTAGACCCCCTGCTTCCTAGTGCCAGGCTCTCGGAGTCCTCCGCCAATGCCCCTTGGCCCCGCTCGGGGAAGTGGGCACCAAGGCCAGGCCTTTCTCAGCACACGCCGTCCCTGGGCTGTGTGTCTGTCGCTCATGTCTCTCTCGCTGCAGCTGGCGTTGCACATTGGGGCTGGGGGGGGGCGGGGGGGGGCGGGGGGAGGGTGTTAATGAGGGAACAACAGGAAGCTTCAGTCTTTTATTAGCTGCTGCGCTTTGCAGCTGGAGGTGAGTAATCTGATCTCTGCGGCGTCCTGTTTGCTCCTCTGAGCCCCGTTCCTCCACTCCCACTCACCTGCCGCTGGACCAGCCGCGACCCACACCCTCCCCTCCCGCCCACGCACGCCCTTCCCCTCCCCGGCGCGCCACGGCCCCCCACGTGCCCTCTCACAGCTGCCGCAGTTACCAGGAAAGCAGCTGCCGGGGCTCCGGCGAGCGCTGGGCTAGCGGTAGCGCCTCGCTGACGCCCACTCACGTCCTGTGTGGAGCCGGCACAGCGGCCCCCCCCCCACCCCCCCGCCCCTTCCTGACGTGCTTCTCGTTTCCGTGCGACCTGCCCTCGAGCCGGTGCCATTCCGACGCGAACGCAGAGGCCCACCTTGGCGCGCTCGTGGTCTGAGCAAAGCGGCCAGGGCCTTCCTCCCACGCGGGGCTTGGCCAGTCGACGCCCAGGCCCAAGACCGTGTGCGACGCTGCCCCTTTCAGTTGGCATGCAGGGCAGGGCAGACCCAAAGGGGATTCCTAGCCGGAGCACGGAGTCTGTTCTCCTCGAGGTTCAACGCCAGCCCTGTCAGGGCTTTTCCCCGGCTTGGGACCGACTGGGGACCCGGCGGGGAGGAGGCTGGGGGTGGCTCAAATCCATTGCTGGAGGACGGGCGTTCACGTCGCAGATTCCACCGCCGATGGGTGCTCATCGGCGCCCTGCCATTAGCATAGAGGTCAAGGAACCAGTGTGGGCAATGGGGGACTGCACGCCCCGCTGCCCCCCACTTTGGGCAGCACAGCCGCCGATTGCTGGATTCTCGGAGCAGCGGCCAGGGTTCTGCTCAGTGTCCCCCCCTCGTGCCCTCGTTGTTCTCCTCTCACCTCCCCTCCCCACAGGTGCTGGAACTAGGGGTGCGGCACCCCCTGGCTTGAAGTGGTTTCCATCATATCCAGGGTTTACACGTTGGCTCAATGGCTCTCAGCACCCCCACTGTACAAATGGTTCCAGCAGCCCTGTCGCGGCCTGTTTTTTGCATTCTTTGCCCCAGTAATTCTCTGATCTCAGTTCTTTTGCAGCATTCCCCCTCCTTACGTTTTTGTGGCGGGGTGACTATGTGGGGTCCTTCTGCGCAGCGTCCCTTTGCGGGGCCACAGACTGGCCTCTCCCCTCCTGGTCACCCGGGGAGGCACAGTGATAGGGTCCAGGTGAGGGAAGCTTCTCCCCAGGGCCACACCTGTTATGGGGGGAGTGACCCTCACTCTCCAGTGTCAGCTCTGCCCCTTTGCACCAGCACAGGGTTAATTAGGGTACATTTTAAAAAGAAAAAGCTCAGCTGTGTGGCGGGGGGAGTTTGATCACTAGTGGCAGAGCAAAATGCTCTACAGAAGAGGCTTTGTGGGCCTCCCCTCCTGTGCTTCACTGGCACTAACACAGTCATCCTCCCCGCACCCACCTGGGGCAGATAACTGTCACCTCCAGATGGGGAAACTGAGGCACAGAGTGGTGACAAGACTCCCCCAGGATTGCAAGGTGAGTCACGCACAGGACACAAATCTCTTGACTGGCAGCCCTCCGGTTTGACCAGTAGGCCATGCTTCCATGGGAAAACGTACCCACCTGCGAGAGGAGAGATGGGCAAGGCACCTGCCTACAGCATGGAGCAAAGGGAGAACTGTGCTGCCATGCTCCACGCCCCACGCACTTCCTGCCTGAATTTCCCTTTGTCTCCCCTTCCCAGGCAGAGGGGGGCTGCCCATGGAGAGGTGGCTGGGTTCTCCTCCAATGCAAACTCTGCTGCTGCAGGCTGCCTGGCACCAGTGCTCAGTGGGGCAAGGAACAGCGGGAGCTGCAGCCGTGCCCTGGTGTCGAGGGTCTCCCAGGTCAGCCTTGTTCCCAGCTACCCCCTGTCGGGAGAGGTTAGAAGATGAGGCCGGGGCCAGTTCACTGTGCATAGGTCACCACATAAGGCAACCTGTGCCCTATGACTCTCTGGGACCGAGAGGGCATGTGTGGCTGTTGCAGCTGGAACAAGGCATTGGTGAGGAGCAGGGCCGTATTCTCCCCTGCTGTGACGCCATCGGCTTACCCCTGGTGATTTCAGCTGCTCTCAGCCCCTTCCTAGCCCTCCTCCAGCGTTGCAGCGTATTGCATCACCACCAACCCCCCAGCTCTGTGCGTGGGGAAACCTGAGGAGACAGACAGCGCTCGCTCACAGGCGCTCTGCTCCCCAGCTGTGTGGGGATCCAATCTGATAAAGGAACCCAGAAGCTGCCGGGCGGGTGCCGAGAAGATGCTGCTGGGGCCTGTCTCCAAAAAGGAGCTGCCACGTTGCAGTAAGCGTGGGCAATGCCAGGGCAAGCTGCTTCCGGGCTGCCCTGGCAAGTGCCTCAAAAGGATCATTGTTACAGGAGCTCTGTCACACTGGGGCCCATTTGCTCCCTGGCTCTCTGTATTATTATTTCTATTCCAGTGGTGCCGAGAGATCAGGGCCCCAGTGCCCAAGGTGCTGCCCAGACATGCAGTGAGAGCCAGCCCCTGCCCCAAAGAGCTTCCGTGGGACAGGAAATGAGTTGCCCAAAGCCCCTGGCAGAGCTGGGAATAAAACCTTGGTCTCCTGGTGCGCCCACTGCCCCCTCCACTAGATCACCCTGCATGCTAAAGTAACTAACCAGGGGGCCCATTAATGCCACATGTTTTTTTCTTTTTTTAAATGTTCACACCTGTCTACTCGGAAGACGCTGTCTGGAGTCCGCCCAGTTCATTGAATCCTGAGGCCACCAAGCTGCCAGCAGAGAGTTGTTCCCCCAGTGTGAGCTGGGTGTGGATAGGTGGCTCCATATTCCACTAGCAACCGCCGAGGAGCCTGATTCCCTAGGATTCCCCCCTCCCCTCCGGTCACTGTGGGCCAAATCCTGACCTTGGTGCTGTGGCAGGCTGGTGCCTGGCTGGCGCTGCCCTTGCCTGGCAGGAGTGTGAACCCCAGGCATGGCCATGCCAGTGATCCTCTGGCCACCCAGGTCCTCCCGGCTCCCCAGGCACAGAGCCCATCCCTCCCGCTAGCTGGGCTCTGGGAGGTGACATCTGCCCCTCAGGCCTGGGGAGGGGCTCTGGCTCCCTCCCAGCTGCCAGTCCTAGGGGAACCTTAATGGGGCACATGCCCAAACAGCACAATCCTGACTGACAGCTCCAGACTGGAGTCAAAGAACCAACCCTCTCCAGGAAAAGCGGGCGGAGCCCTCCCCCACAAATGACTCACTGAAAACATCACACGCCCGCATGCCTGCAGTGCAAACCAGCCTTGCAGCTGGCTCAGCCCATCGGGTGGAGATTGCTGTTGGCTTCAGGGCAGTCAGCCATACACCCGTGTGACTCAGAGCAGAATCTGGCCCTGTGCATTGGAAATGAAGGGTTAAAGGACTCAAGCCTAGTTATGTGACTCTGGGGGTTCACAAAGCCACCAAGGATCCAGATAACCCTGTCTACACTGGGAGGTGACCCACAGCAGACAATAGGCATCGATTCCTGTTTGGCCACCATGGTTGACAGAGGCTACGTTTCAGTTTTAAAAGTGATCCTGGAGTGCGCTGGTGCAGCCAGAACCCTCGTGTCTTAGGGTCTGTCTACACTGCAGTCCGGGGTGTGATTGTTGCAGGCGCAGACAAACCCGAACTAGTTTGAACCTAGCTGACGCGGGTACCAATAGCAGTGACGCGGATACCAAGCTGCAGCGTGGACTAGCATCCCAGTAAGTGCCCCGGCTCTCGGGTGGGCTTGCACGCAGGTAGCCAGCTCCCTCGCTGCCTTTTGCAATAGTAAGGCTGTTAACCCCAGTGCTAATTTCCCCTTTGAGTAACATATCTTCCACCCACCCAAAATTCCTGCTAAAACTTCAGTTGGCAGCAGTCTTCTTTGCCTCCTGCCCCAAGTGGTTGGGTAAATCCAGGACTGCTGGCCCCAAGCATTCAAAAGTAATGAGTCAGGCTGCAAAAGAAAAAGAAAAAAGAGCTTGGCTTAGAAATCATGCCAGTGTAATAGACTAATAAATGTCATAATTTATTGGCCTTGTGGGGGTTTCGTGTTGGTAGAGAAAAGCTTGAAAACACAAAGCTAGAAGCCTCTGGTTTTTGACTGGAAGCTGGGAGTCTCACATAATCATGTGACTCCAAGAGCTGGGTCTTGAAGAGAAACTCCAAGTAGCATGAGACTTGCAATACAATTGCAAGAGCTGGATGATGGGGTGGCCCCCCACACACACACACATGGCCTGAGCAGGTTAAAAAGGGCCAATTAACCTGGTAGGCTGCCCCTGGGGGAGAGCCAGGGTCTGATTAAGTCTAACTGATGATGAAGCAGCTGGGCAAGGGCAGGCTGGGGTTTGTATCAAGACAGGAAGTTGAGAGGAGAAGGAGGAGGGTAGAGGGAGGGGCTCTCCCGACACTCCCTAGAGACACAGGGAGTTGGCTAGGGACAAGGTGGAGTTCTAGGGGAAGTAAGTCCTAGGATCTGGCCCTGGACTAGAGACTAGTGAGAAGCTGAGATGGGTGAAGTAGCCCCTGGGAGCAGAGGAAGCTTAGGCTGGTAAATCCAGAGATGAGCCATGAGAGGGAGAAGTGAGGTAGGAAGGTGCCCAGGAAAACAGCTGCCAGACTGAGAGAGAGCGAATCCCAAGACCCAGCTGCAAGGAGGCGCCTCAGTGGCTAGGGCACACAGTTACAAGCTGGCCACGCTGTGACGTGTCTCTGTGCACCATGGGCTGCTGTCACCTTCCTCAGCACCGTGCCATCTAGCATCCGGCTGGGGCATTGTCCTCTTCTGACTTTCAACTTCTGAATCGCTGATGCCACTTCTGGCATCAGCACGTGCTTTGCTCAGAGGTCTCCTGCCCAAATGCCATGTAACCAGATGGGGCGTAGGGTGCTCCAGGCACCGAAACCTGCATGTGGGCTCATCTTTGGAAGGCATCATGCAAAGCTATGAGTCTCCACGCTCCAACCTGGCTGGATCGCTGCACTTTTAAATACCCATGAATGGAAAGGACATGGGGAGATGAAGATGGGACGAATGGCCACAGCAAAACTACCATCACGCTGCACGTCATCAGAGATGCCTCTTCAATCTTTCAGCTCAGGATGGGTTAAGGGGCTTACAGGAAGGGGGCTGGATGGACGGCAGCCCTGGCTGCATGCCCCTCCATTTCTACATGGCAGCTTTGATTCCAGATGGGTTGTTTGGTGAGTAGAGACAGACATGCCATTTAGCTCGGGTCAGGGACTTGGCCAGAAATGTCTGGCTGCTTCTCTGGATGCCTTGGGTCTGTCTGTCTGGGTTTGGAGAGGTTTGGTTTGATACCACTTTCCTCCAAAGCAGCTCACACTTGTGCCACCAAATCAGTGAATCCCAGCTGTATTTTGCATACCCCTGACCGACAGAGCTGTGCCAACAACACTCTCAGTGTAGACACAGCTGTGACAGACGGGCAATTTCCTGCAATATCTTTGGGAGATCTCACTGTATTCAGCTGATCTATCACTGGGGGTCAGGGATCGTATATAATTCCATGGCGGGAGGGTTACCACAGCCCCCCATGAACTAAGAAGGAGGGGGATTAGGCAAATTCACTCAAGTTGGAACCGCTCCAGAGAGGTACCACCACCTGGACAGGCTGCATGTACTGATTCAAACTGGATTCTACAGATACCAATACACAAAGAAGGGACTTCTGGATAAATGCCTTCTTTCTGATCCAGCAACCAGACAGGACCTTCTGTCCAAGGGGGGCCCAAATCCTCCCTGGGAAGGGTTGGAAGGACTTGGGCCTAATGGGGTCCCATAAGACTGGCAGGTGACATCTGGTGCGCGTGTAGGAACTTCTCTTGGTTTTAATATGTTTTCTTGGTCATGCTTTTACCTTAAGAACAAATGTGCTTGCTTAGGAAGGGCTGTGTGGGAACTTGTGACTGCTGGCAACTAGAGCTGTGCGTGGCCTTCGGAGAGAACGCAAAGTGCGGGTGCTGGCTTGTCTTGGCGTCCGTCTCGCTGGGGATATCACAGTGTAAGCAGGGGACAGTGCAGCCTGGAAAAAACCCGGCCAGGAGGGAGAGAGACATGGGTCTCCACCCAAGAGAGGTGACGGCTGAGGAGCTGAGGGCCTAGAGGGGGTGCCCTTGAAGGGGGACCACGGACGGGGAATACGGGTGCAGTCACAATGAACAGCACACTGTTGCATCTATCTATGCCGCTGCAAGCTCTGTAGTGTAGACGTAGTTTCTGCTACCTTCCAAGTCAGGCTAAGGCACACGAGTGGGGGACACTTGCCCTGTTGCTGTTTGTGTGCTGTCCCTATGCTCAAGGAACCTCAGATGCCAAGTTTGACAATCCTGCCTTCCCCCCCCCCCACCCCCCATCAAATTCCCTGAACACGTCACATCAGCAGCGAGCGCCTGTGAAGGTAGGAAATGCATCTTCGCTGCACAGCGCGGGCCCTGGGAGGCCCACTGTCAAACATAAAAACAAGCAATCAGGAAGAAAAAGAAGCACCCAAAACAGCCCCTTATCACGCCACCAGCAGACGGGGAGAACTTGGCGCCGCTCGCCTTTCAGGCCGCGCAGCCCTGATAAGGTCTTGGGTAATTATAATCAGAAGAGAAAAGTGCCGAGGTAGAAATAACGAGATAATGCCGAAGGCTGCAGGAGGCCCCTGCGCTTCGCAGGGCGACGCATGTGTAATCCCCACAGCCAGAGGGAAAGACGGAGCAGACGGATGCTGCGTGGAGGATGGGGCAGTTTTTACATTTTTCTCTCCAGAAATCTTGTCTTAGAACCAGCCACGCACACCTCTGCTCGGTCCCTGCCCCGTTGAGTCAGGGGGGTGAAAAATCCACACCCGAGGGCCCTAGCGAGGCCGAGCTAACCCGGGGTGTAGATGCAGCTAGGTCAATGGAAGAATGCGTCTGGTGACCTAGTTACCATCACGCGAGGAGGAGGAGTTCCTCCAGCGACGGGAAAACCCCTTCTGGCAGCGGAGGTTGCATCTACACTACTGCGTTACACCAGCAGAGCCATGGTGCTGGAGTTGTACCGCGGTAGGCCCCGTAGTGTAGACAAGCCCAGAGAAGGATGCAAAATCTAGAGGCCCTGATTCTCCATTCTTCTGTCTCGTGTGGTCATTGACACTAGTGCAAAGAGGGTCAGTCACAACCCAAAGCGGCTATGATTTGCACCCGCTTCACACTCACGCTGTGCTGGGATTGCACGGGGGCAGGGCAACGGGCGATCTGGGGTAACTATTTGTACCTTTCCCTAGAAGGCAGGTGGGGCTAGCTAATCAAATCATGCTCTTCAGGGCAGGTGCCATCTTTTTTGTCCTGTGTCTGCACAGCACCTTGCACATGAGGTGCGGGGCCATCGCTGGGCTCCTAGGTGCTGTGCGAATACACATAATAAATAAGATCAGTGATGATAAGGTGCTTTGAGATCCTCAGGTGCAGGATGCTGTCAGAGGCCAGAGCACTCACCTTTGGTCCATCCAGAATGGCTTGTGCATCTTTCTCTTACCCATTTCCCTCAGTCCCAACTCCGAGGCATCAGAAGTTCTGGGGGAAGCTAATGCAACAGAAAGAGTTGATGGAGCACGTCCCAGGCCGCAGCCCCCCGGAAAACTGGAGTCAGCATGTGTATTGTGGGCATCGCGTGTTTTCTTTGGACTTGACAAAAGGCAGGTCTCCACCTGGGCGCGTGTGGCTGGTGTCCCATACCTGCCATCGGGCATATTCACTGCGATCCCTAGGGGGCAGCACCCCTGCTCCTCTGCTGGGCTCGGAGTTAACAGGGGCAGGCCCTGGAGGATCCTGGGTCAGGACACCAGGTCCGGTTTCCCCTCCCTCCTTCTAATCCCTTGACCCTGCTGCATTAGCCTTCCAGCACCTTCGTTCTTTTTGCTCAGGGCCCCAGTTAACGAAGGGGACGCTGATTTGAGGCCCTCGCTGGCGCAAACACTGGCTCGACCTCTAAAAAAGCAGGTGGGGTGCACGAGAAGTCAAGTGACGAGGGGGATGAAATCTGCCGCCGCTCTCCTCACAAGATTTGCCTTCAAAAGGCTAAGAGTCCTGCTCCCTTGAGCAGAAGCCCCCCACCCTCCTCCGGCCAGCACCATGTGTGTGCGTGCAGGCACGCTTGTGTGTGTCTGTGTGTCTCGTGCCATTACTTGCAGCAGCCGTGGCTTGGAAGAGGGGGCAGCAGAGGTCTGATTAAAGCGGAATGGGCAGGTTTCCAAGCGGCTTTGCAGTTAAGATTCCACTGAACACTCCGGTTACTGTAAGAGAATTCAATAAGCCTGGAGCACGGGGTGGCTGGTTTTTCGGGATCGGTGACGGTTGAGGCGGCGCTGCATGTTTCTGACCAGGGTTATACGAGGAAAGGTCATAAACAGCCAGCCGGGGGGGAAATTCACCCCAGGGCTGAGGGCCAGCTCAAGGACTAGGCATTCCTTAGGCCGTCAGTGGGCCTCAATCCGTGTTGTGGATCCCAGCCCAGAGGGGTGAATGTGGCTGGAGAACGAGCTCCCCGAAGGGTGGTGGACGCTTATATGGCTGTTCTCTCGCCATACCTGTCCTGGGAGTAAATTCAGGACATTGCTCCTTAGGGTTGCTGATCCAGCACCTTACACTAATGCTAAATTCCCTGCCTGTGGAAGGGAAGTTGGCTGGTCCGGTGGTGAGAGCATTGGCTTGGGCTGGGGGAGACCTGCCTTCTATTCCTGCTCTGCTTCAAACATCATGTGTGACCCTGGGCACATCCCTTAGCCTCTTCAGGCCTCAGTTTCCCCTCTAACATGGGGATAGTAGTACATCCTGCCTTCATGGAGATAAAGATGTTAGAGTGGGAGGGGCTCCACTATTACCTGCCGGGGGCCATATAAGTGCTGTAGATCGATGATGATTGAGCCTCTCTTTGAGAGAAAGGTGGTGTTATTGTAGCGTGCTTAGCCCCGCGCAGGAAAAGCCCCTGGCTCCTCCCACCATCACTCAACCCTTGGCTTGAATGTAAGGGCTGATGAGGGTAACAGAGGGAAGACTGGTTTTAGGGTTGAAGCATATGGTGGGAAGCGGGACTCCGGGGTTCTTCTCGAAACTCCGCCACTGACTTGTTGCCTGACTTGGGCAAGTCACTTCCCCGCTCTGTGTTCAAGTCTCCCCTCGGAGTGGTGCTCTGGGACTTACTGCATACACGCTTGTCAAGCGCTTTGAGATCTTCAGAGGAAAGGGACTGTGAAGGCACCAAGCAGTGTTATCACAAGGAAAATCATAACAGGTTTCCAAGGTGAGAGATGGGCTGGTCTCATGGGTCGGGCATTGGATGGGCACTCAG
This sequence comes from Chelonia mydas, assembly GCF_015237465.2. Classification (NCBI taxonomy): domain Eukaryota; kingdom Metazoa; phylum Chordata; order Testudines; family Cheloniidae; genus Chelonia; species Chelonia mydas. The sequence goes on along the minus strand of NC_051259.2, from coordinate 11,819,774 downwards.
ACATGGGTCCTGTTTGTTACCCTGTCCCAGACTCCCTGTGGGTGAGTCTCTGTCTCAACAAAAAAAAAAAAATCTCTGTGTGCCTCAGTTTCCCCCTATGTAAAATGAGGTAGTAATCTTCCCTTCCCTCACAGGGGAGCTGTGAAGATAAATTCAGTGATGTTTGGGAGGTGCTCACATCCTGCTGAGAGCTATAGAAATATAATAGCAAAAGGGGCTTCATGTCACAGAGAGGGTGAGTTTGCTCCATTGCGGGTTGTGTCTGTGTCACACACTGCATAGGGCCCGATCCTGCAGTCCTCACTCCTGCTGATCCCAGGCTCTCTGGGGATGCTGGGCCCGCTTCTCCTCTCGCACAGGAGTGGCTCAACCCCAGCCCCGCTAGTGTTGAACCAGGGTGAGCAAGAGGGGCCCGGGGTGCAAGGGGCTTCATGCACAAGGTCCCATTGTGCCAGCCTCAGGCCCAGCAGGTGCCAGCCTCCAGTTTCAGTGTGCGACCTTTCAGCAGCTGCTCCAGCGCTGACCCCAGGCCGACCCACTGGCTAGCTAAAGGTAGCAGGCTCCTGGCAGGCGATGCGCTCTCACACCTGCAAAGAGCAGTGGGCGGGTTGCATATTTCTCTCTCTGCCTCTCTCTCCAAAACCTGATGGAGGAGCCGCATCTGGGCATCCAGCTAGAAATAGAAAGCACCTGTGTGCCAGGCGCCGGCCTCACAGCCCCGCTAACTGGAAGAGACCGGTACGAAATGGCCCTTTCAAACCAGCCTGACCTCGGATCCTCTCCCAGGATTTACTTCTCCATTTATTTATTTTTTTTACCTCCTTGCATCTGAGCCACCTGGTGGGTGCAGTTCCCTCCATCGCCTTTTGGGGTCACTGGCGAGCAATGTGAGGGGAGTTACTACCTTCCCTTTGCACCCGGGTGGGGGGTGAGTCCCCCTTTCTCTCCCCAGCGCCCAGGCAGGTGGGTGTGGGATAGGGTGACCAAATGGCAAATGTGAAAAATCAGGACAGTGGGTGGGGGGTAATAGGAGCCTATATGAGAAAAAGCCCCAGATATCGGGACTGTCCCTATAAAATTGGGACATCTGCTCATCCTAGTGTGGGAGCCCAGTGCAGAGCCCTCCTCATGTTGGTCAGCTGGGGAAGCTCTGCCCAGCCCTGCCCCCCCGCCACACCCCCCATACCTCCCTTTGCTTGCAGTGTCCTGGCAGCTCACCCTGAGGGAATGTCTACCCTGAAATCGCTACAGGGGCACAGCTGTAGTGTAGATGCTCACGACAGCCACGGGAGGGGTAGTTAATTCACCTCCCCGAGAGGGAGTAGCTTAAGATTCTTTCCTCAGCCTAGCGCTGTCTACACCAGGGCTCAAGTCGGCATAACTGTGTCTCCTCGGGGTGTGGATTTTTCACCCCCCTGAAAGACGCAGCTGGGCCGATGTCAGTTTTCTGTGTAGTCCTGCCCCGAGCCCAGGCTAGTCCTGCCCCGAGCCCAGGCTGAAGGACCATTTTTGCGTGATAGGCCTTTGGAACATGAGGCTCAAGAACCCTCCCTGCCCCCGAAACACCTGTTTGTGGTGCAGCGAGCCCCTCCCGTCAGCCCTGCTTATCAGCCTGGCTCCACCCCACCTCTGTGGCTATTTATACAGATTTCCTAATATAGTTCACAATCTCGCTATTGTCATTTCAAACACTTTAAAAGTTCACCACTTCCCTTCGCTCCCCTCTGCGCCAGCACCCTCGCTCGCTCTCCGTCATTCACCAGCTCTCTCCTCTTATTATCTTCCTCATTCATCAGTTCTCTCGCTCTCCATCACCATCTCTCTCTCTCTACCCCTGTGATGAAGTCAATGCGCAGGAGATGGTGGTGGGTTTCTAGGGCTGAGCAAATGCAGCCGGAGTTCATTCAGCATTTCTTTATTATTCTTTCTTTCTATTCCAGGAAGCCCTTGGAGCATTGGGGCCTCACTGTACATACACATAATAAGAGACAGTCCTTGCTGCAGAAAGCAGAGTCCCCACAGCTGCTTGCTTTGGTTAGAGCATCTGACTCCAGAGCAAAGCCTTGAGTCAAAGCCTGACATCAGGGCGCAGGGGGGCTGGAAGCAAAGTGGGTGCAGCGAGATAGGGTGCAATGGGGAATGGCAGTCGTGGTGCCAGATGGTTGTGCGGGTAAGGCTCCAGAGTGGGGCTCAGGTTTAAATCCTGGCCCCCTGCGTGACCTTGGACACATCAGAGTGGGTCAGATGTTCGGTTCCTGCTGGTTGGCCTAAGGAAGGGCCTGCTTTTGCGACGGGCTGACCACGCTGCGTGTTGGCCTCCTTTGCAAACCTGGCGGTAAGTGTCACCGCTGGCAGCTGGGCCCTTTCTGGAAGTCTGGCCCTGAGCTCTTTGGAATATTTGCCCCTCAATCTCTCCGGGCCTCAGTTCCGCTGTGGAAAATGGGGATCAGCCTGACCCCGCCGCAGGGGTTCTGCGCTGCTTGTGAGGTGCCCAGATACCATGGTGAGGGGAGCCTAGGTATGCAGCAGTGGGTGACGGAAGAAAGTTCCCCCGAGTGATCCCTGGAGCTGTGGCCAGACCTGTGAGATGGCTGGCAGGTTAGCATCCCGGCTAATGGCAGATGTGTGGGCAGTGATGATGCTTCTCTATTAGGAAATAGTGGGAGACGGGGGGACTCCCCCTGGTGCTTTAAACACTGCCACAGGTTTTCAGCCAGGTCTGGGCCAGAACTTCACTGCAAAAGGAAATGAAAATCAAGAAAAAGAGAAAGCAGGGGGGAGGGACTGAAAGCGGGAAAGTAGCTTTTAGATCATGAGATGGGCGGTGCCAGCTGGGCCTGGGGAGGGACTGAGAGGCAGGGAGGGGGGCTCCCCCTGCATTCTTGCAGCTGGTGGCATGGATGAGGAGATGTCCGTCCCCCCCCGGCTCCCCCAACTTGCTTTGTCCTGATGGCCTCCCTTTGGCTCCGGTATGTTTCAGGGTGAGCTCTTGGTCCCTTGCGGGAGTGAAGGAGCAGGGATCCTGACTCTGGAAAGATGGGTCCATGGCTAGGACGGAGACCCGGCTCAGTCCTCTGCTCCGACACTGACTTCCTGCGTGACCGCAAGCCACGCCTGTGGGCCTGATCTGTGAAGGTCGCGAGGTGTCTAATTCCCACTGAAATCAACGGGTTCCAAAAGACCTTTTAAAAATCAGCCCTTGGCTTCTCAGTGCCTTAGTTCCCCATCTGTAAACTGGGAGGGATCTCAGAGCCGGGGCTCCCCCCGCAGCGGGAACGTTGACATAGCTATTTTCAGCCCCGCAGCGTGAGCCCCATTAACCCAAGTCAGTTGCCCAGGGCTCTGAGACTCGCTGCCATGATTTGGCGATTTTGCAGTGTAGACGTACTCTCTGTTCCCACATCCCAGATCCTTCGCCGCCAACCCTTTCTGTTTCCCATGCACCAGGCTGTGCCAGTCTCAGGGCAGCAGCCTGGCCTCTGATGTGGCTCAGCTTGGGACCTGCTCACCTCCAGCTGGCAGAGGGATCTAGGGATCAGCTGACTCTCAGAGTCCCCGAGAGAGACTAGGGCATTTCGGACACACTGGGCTGGCGGCCTGTCCTGAGCTACAGCCGCGTTCGCAGGGCCCCCCTTCTGCACCAGCATGCGCAGCTGCATGCATCCACAGAGGTGCGAATACAGTCACAGGGAGAGCCACAACCCGCAGGGCAAGCTCACGCACCCAGCACAGGGGCATTCCAAGCAAAGGTCTGTTCCCAGGCTTGCTGGGAGGCCTACGTGCATGTGTTCCCAGGAGTCTGGGCAGTTACAGGCGCATTCGGGGCCGGTGCATGCACTCCCCGATTTGCCTGCAGAGGCAGGACTAGGGACAGATGCATGGGCAGGCAGGCCCGTAGGGCCACGCATGACGCTCGACGATCCCAGGCTGAGGCCCTGCATTCTTCAGCTCACGTCTCTTTGAGGGTGCAGGCTGATGGGCCTTTTCAGCAATGACCCCCGCCCCCATCCCCAAGGCTGCGTTGGGGACTTCTCTGAGAGGTGTGAGGGGGGTGGAGGATGGGGGAGGACCTTCCACTGCCTTTCCTTCCCCCGCACCCTGCCCAAAAAAACCCCTTCCCTGATCTTGCACCTCAAACTGCGGCCAGCACCTCTTTTAGAAAGTGAAGCTGCCTTCTCAAATAAAAAGATGAGAGCGAGAAAACTGGCAACCCCATTTCCTGCCCCATGCTCTCTCTCTCCAAACACCTGGGGCTGCAGCTGCATGAAATTCACGGCTTGTTTTTAGAGGTAGAGTCAAAAACACCAGAGAGCAAAAAAGGTGGGAGGGGGAGGTTTGACAATCAGACGCTTCAGAAAATTATTTGAATCTCGTGCAGTTGCTGGGTGGAGATTTGGGGGGTGGGACGGTGGGGGGGACTGATTTCAATAGCACCAGCTCCAAGTGTTCAGGCCCTCAAAAATCAGGAGATTGTCTTACAAACCAGGAGATTTCTTTTTTAAATATTCTTGGGGGTTCTTTTTGTTCACGCCTGAGGGTGCCCTGGGGTCCATGTTTTCAAGCTTTTCTCTGCAGCCACAAGGGCTGGGGGAAAAAACATTTTTTTATTTTAAATAAATGAAAGCCAAGCTTGTCCCCTACTCACGTGACTCCCAGCCTGGCTATAAGAAACAAACCAAAACCAAATGTCACAAGACTTGTGATAAAATCTTGAGAGCTGTTGACACACTGCCCCACCCAGATTAAATTCACACCCCCCTCCCCCCCCACGCAACCCCCAGAAGTCTCATTTAAGCCAGGCCCCAGCTCAGCCCTTGAATCCAAAGATCTCCAAGTGCTTTCATCTCAGAACCCTGTGAGGTAGGTCAAAGGATATGAAGGGAGCTCCTCACCAACCACAGAAATGCAGCCACCTCTGAGGAGGAAAGCAGCCATTCTTTATCAGCGCATAGTAATGCTGTGCAACAGTTTAGGACAGGAAGTGAAGCAGAATCCAAGTGCCATTGCGGGGAGAAATTTTGGGAGGTGGAATGCAATTACCCAGAGTGGAATGAGGCCTACCTGCTTTGGGTAACAGTCTTGCAGTGTTGCCAACCTGCATTAGTTTTACCATGAGTCGCAATTTTTGGTGTATTTTTGAAAGCCCCAGCTCCTGGACTCCAGAGAGAGTCTGAGAATCTCAGCTTTCGTGGACAAGAAAAGGCAAGTTTCTAGCCCTCCTGGTTGCAGAGAAAAGCTTGAAACAAGTGCAACCCAAAGGTTCAAAACTAGGAGAAAATTAAAAAGAACTCCAAATATGACTTTTTTCAAAAAATATGATTTTTAAGCCAGCCTTGTGACACTTTGGGGGCCTGACTCATGAGTTTTGAAGGTGTGAAGCTAGCAACACTGGCTCTTGCTCCTGTGAAAAGTGCACTGGGACCACTCACAAGCGATCAGGATAGTTCAGGTTTCCCTCTCCTACTTTCCAGCAGCACCCCCCCCCCCAAGTACCATCATTTTACCACAGATCTCATGGTATCTGGGGCTTTTTCTTAAATCCTCAGCTCCCAGAGTCACATGAAACCCTGATAGGTTTCAGAGTAGCAGCCGTGTTAGTCTGTATTTGCAAAAAGAAAAGGAGGACTTGTGGCACCTTAGAGACTAACCAATTTATCTGAGCATAAGCTTTCGTGAGCTACAGCTCACTTCATCGGATGCATCCACTGAAGTGAGCTGTAGCTCACGAAAGCTTATGCTCAGATAAATTGGTTAGTCTCTAAGGTGCCACGAGTCCTCCTTTTCTTTTTATGAAACCCTGAGAATCTCTGCTGTCATTGTCAAACAAGCTAAGCTTCTAGTCTTTGCGGTAATAGAGAAAAGCTTGAAACTGTGACCTCTAATGGCTCCAGTGCCAGGAGGCAAAGAAACAGAACTTGCCGTGTAAAATCTCCTGACTTCTGAGGGCCTGGCACTGGTTGTGCCTCGTTGGCCCAGGGCTGACTGAGATTGAAGCGTGTTATGTACTGAATGTCCAGCCCCACTTCCCGCAGCACGTGGGGGGCTGTCCAGGCCCAGAACTGCCCACCCGACCCCTGTTGACCTGTAAGCTCCAAAAGCATCCCCACACAAGGTGATGGTAGTACCCATCCCTACAGGTGTGTTCTCCAGGGGCCCAACCTGCGTTCCAGGGGTCTTTCCACTGACTCCAGTGGAAGCTGGATCAAGCTCTGAGCCTGGGATGGCTGCCAGCCAGAGTGAGCGAGTCGGCCGGTGGAAGCTGCCGTCCTGGTCTCTCCGTCTTGGTGCCCAGGTGAAAGGTCTGTGTGGTTGGGCGTAACACAAGCCACCGTTGGTATAGTGACCCAGGGAGGGCCAGGATGAATTCAGCCCAGGGCCCCAGTGCTCTCAGTCTGTGTCCCTCTCTGCCACTCCCTTTGTTGGCCTCCTTCCCAACCCATCGCTCCCAGGGCCTCACTCCTGACGGCTCCGGCTGCATAACCCAAAGGGGGAACTAACACACACAAAACGCACGGTCAACCTGTGGAACTCCTTGCCAGCAGGTGTTGTGAAGGTCAAGACTATAAGAAGGTTCAAAAAAGAACGAGATAAGTTCATGGAGGATAGGTCCATCAATAGGTATTAGCAGAGCTGGTGTCCCTTTTTGCCAGAAGCTGGGAATGGGCGACGGGATGGATCACTTGATGATTCCCTGTTCTGTTCATTCCCTCTGGGGCACCTGGCACTGGCCACTGTCAGAAGGCAGGATACAGGGCTAGATGGACCTTTGGTCTGGCCGTTCTTATGTTAAAAATCAAGAACTAAAACAAGCAAACTGGCATCTCGGCGTCCCTCCAGGAGAGGAGCAGCTGCAGGGCTGGCCCATGTTCCACTTCTCCATTCCTTTCCTGCTCCGATGCTTTCCCTGTCAATAATCTCTGCTCAGCTAGCACCTGGTGAATGACACACCTTTTAGCTGCTTGCCCAGGTGCACGGAAATAGGCCACTCTGATGATGCCTAGAGGGCAGGGAAAGAAAAATACTGTTGTAGTCCTGAGATACCCAACCCAGATCATGAGCTGCAAAGTCACATAATGAGAGATGGTCCCTGCCTCAGAAGAGTCTCAATAGACAGGAGGTATTACTTTAGCGTGAAAGTTCTTTCAGACAGGGAATGTCTTTTTGTTGTGTCTGTACAGCGCCTAGCACAATGGGGTCCTGGGCCATGACTAGGGCTCCTAGGGGCTACCACAATTCAAACAAATCACAATTATTCTCCCCCTTTTACAGATGGGGAACCTTGGCACAGAGACTTGCCCAGAATCCCAAAGGAAATTTTTGAATCGGCGTCTCCTGGGTCCCAGCCCAGTGCGTCACCACAAGACCAGCCTCCCTTCTCCAGGAAAACACCCTCCCGGTGTAAGTAGCATAGAGCTTTGTGAAGACATCCCAGCTAACGATGTCCATGCTGGAGTCCTTTTCTGTCCGTAGAGCCTTACAATTTATTTGTCCCTCACAATGATTCGCCAAGCACTTTTGGAAAATAATTAGGAACAATGGGATCATTTGACACTGAGTCAGGACAGTAGCCCCAGACTGAATCCAGTCTCCTGACTCAGACAGTGGCCAGGACCAGCCACTTCAAAGCAAGGAGCAAGAACCCCAGCGTGGACAGTAATGGACTATGTGCGAGGTGCTGTACACACAACAATGGGGTCCCGATCCATGCCTGGATGTGATGGTAATACAAATAACAATAATATAATAACTCGTCCCTGGGGAACTTTTCCTGATGTCCGTCACTGAGTGGTTGTTTCGTGCCCTGAAGCAATGAGCCTTTATATCCCATATACATTTCCATCCAATCAAAACTCAATTGGATTTTCCCATTTGTCCATAGAAATGCCTGATCCTTTCGTGAATCCTGCTAAATTCTTGGCTTCAATGAGACGTTGTGGCAGTGAGTTCCACAGGCTACATATGCACTGTGTACAAAATAAACCATTTTCCTGGCTCATTTTTAAATGTGCTGCCTTTCAGTTTCATCCTGTGGCCTCTCGTCCTTGAAATTAGGAGAAAGTGTAATGGCAATTCCCAGTCTGGAGTGCATTCGCAATCACTCAGTATTCCCGTTGTGTTGTTTAGACATGCAGGCCTCACTGTATCATTTCTGTCCTGGGAGTGGATGAGCATAATTCTTAGGATTGGGTTTCCACTGCAAATGCTCTCATGGACGAGATGGCCCCTTGAGGTCCCTTGCTGCCCTACATTTCTGTGATTTCTGTGATTTACGAGGTTAAAAAAAAAAAATCCACGCTCCGCAGATGTTCTCTACTAGTTGCTTCAAACTTGCTGCTTCTGTGAAAATTCCTGCCTCATTTGCTAGAATATTGACCTGTAGCGAACAGTAAAATGGAGGGGCATGCAGGCGAGGGGAACGCAGTTATCTGCTCCAGGGAATATCAGTGGGCAAAGAGCTGATACAGCCCCAGCACACGGCTGATACAAACACTACAGACAGTTGCTGTTCTGTGTATTCTCATGGCCTAGCAGATAGAGCACTAGATTGTGACTCAGGAGACCTGGCTTCTGTTCTCAGTTACCTGCCGGGTGACCTAGGGCAAGTCACTGACCTGCTCTGTGCCTCAGTTTCCCCATCAGTAAAAAAGGGCTAATGATAGTGACTTCCTTTTAAAGTGCTTTGAGATTGACACTGCTCTGCTCAGGAAATAAAACCTGAGTTAACCACGTGTCCCCATCTCTGCACCAACCCCACATGCTCGTTTATTCAACAGAGATTTTTGTAGGTGATGGAGCCATGCATGGGGGCAGCTGCTCTGGGGCCCAGACTGTGGTGGGGGTTCCCAGAAGCATCAGGGCTGGCAGCATGGTGGCCCCTCCACACACAATCCTCCTGGGGGGCCTTGGCATGAGTGCAAAGGCCTCCCCATATTCCCAGCTCCAAGGAGCTCTTCCAACCCGAGTGAGGCTGCAGCTCTGGGCCGGTTCGGCTGTGGGGGCGAAAGGGGGAAGCCGCTCTGATGAGGCGGGGAGGGGCTATTGTGGCAGGGTCAGGGTGGGGGTGGGAGACGGTTTGCAAGCGGAGCCTGGCACAGACCCTCTCGGAGGGCGACATTCCGGCGGGAGCCTCTGCTGTCTTTGATACGTGTTCCAGATGGCAGGGCAGACTTGCTGGAGTCAGACGGATGCCGGAATGTCAGGGCCAGCTGGGTTCTTCATTTCCAGGTGGAAGTTCTCAACTCCTCTCTCCTGTCGGCAAAGCCTTTCCCAGCCGGCTCAGCGCAATCCCAGCCCATTCGTTCCCATCGCTGACAAACACAAAGCTGGGGCTTGATTCCCACCAGCCCCCCACCCCACCCCATTCAGTTGATTATTGGCGGAGGGTTCACGCGGGAGTGACATCACGTGGCAAGGTGAGCGCTTCACAATATCCCTCGGCACCGTGGAGCCGCAGGGCTGGGTGGGGGGGGGGCTTTTCCGCTCCAGAACCAGGGGTTTCAGATTCTGACCCAAGAACTTGTTGGCTCTCAGTCTGAACGTTCCCCTTTTGCCCCATCCAACCCCCCTGCAGAATTTGGTGTGAGTAGTGCTCTTATTTTTCAGCGAGAGCCAGGAGGAGCAGAGGGGGCTGCAGGCCAGGAATGTGGTACCTCAGCAAGGGATCAGGACTGGAGTAATGGGCTCGGGGGGCTGTGTGGGTGTCAGGCAAGAGTCTGGCAAAGGGTAGTTTGCCTTAAGAGCACAAATACAGAGGACCATGTATTCTGTATTCACACCCCACCCCGCGAGCCACACCAGTGGAAAAACGGACAGTAACATAGACACACACACGCACATCCCCGTCCAAACAGTAATACGGGCACCCACCCCTTCCCAGTGTAATACAGATGGACAACAAAATACACACATCTCCAAACAGACACACCCACACCCAGCCCTATACAAACACGCCGTCCTACAAATAGTAACACACACACGCCTATACAGACAGTAGTACCGTACGCACACCTCTCTACAGAGACATGTACACATCCCCACTTGTACACTCAGTATCACAGTCACACACACACAGACACTGAGTCAAACACACTCACAGACCCTGGTGGGGAATATGGAGTCAGAGTGAGATCGGTCATGGAACCAGAACTCCACATTTTCCCCCTTTTCAAGCATTTTTTTTAAACTATAGCGTCCTAATTGGGGCCTTATGAATTAAGTCTGTCTGTCTGTCTATCTGTCTAATTCCCACTAACACTAATGCCTCCTTAGCCTGCCAGACCAGCGTAAAGTACCTTGAAAATCAGGCCCATATTTTTGGGGGTAAGGAATCTATCTTTCTGCCTATTGATCTATGATGTTTTATTGATATTGCAGCAGCGCTAAAGGGCCCCCATCAGGGATCAGGGCCCCAGTGTGCAAGGTGCTGTACAAACACAGAACCAAAAGACCCCCAAAGAACTTCCCAACTAAGGATAGGATGAGAGATGACCGGTGGACACGGACCGACGGGAGAAGACCAAGAAACCAGTGAGTTACTTACGAAGAGCATGAGACGCAGCTGTCCCAGCACAACTCCTGGCTGTCCAGGGTTTTAAAGGCATCCCAGGTGAGGAGAGGGCCCAGGAGGGATGTGAAGGAAGATGAGATGATGGCTATCTATCTATTAAGCTATCTAGCTACATTCTTTCTGCCATTCTCTCTTTCCCAGGCTTGTTAACAGGAACAGTTTCCTTATTATTTTAAAAAAACGAGGAGGACTTGTGGCACCTTAGAGACTAACAAATTTATTTGAGCATAAGCTTTCGTGAGCTACAGCTCACTTCATCGGTCCTCCTTTTCTTTTTGCGAATACAGACTAACACGGCTGCTACTCTGAAACCTTAGGGACTACGTTCTTTTTGCTGATACAGACTAACATGGCTACCACTCTGAAACTTATTATTTTAGGCAGGCACAGGCCTGTACCTCTATTCCCCCCCCGCTTTGTCTATTTAGATTGTAAGATCTACCGGGCAGGAGCTACCTCTCGCTATGTGGATGTACGGCACAAGGAGGCTCTGGTCTCAGCTGGGATCTCCAGCGGCTGCTATCATATAAATAATAGTGTCCTAGGTACTTACACATGAAAAAGAAAGCTGAGAGCAGGGGGGTCTCAGTTTTGGAGACAAAGGCAGAACACGATCCAACGGCGGGACGTTGAAGTTAGCTGAATTCAGCCTCGAAATGAAGATGCAGTTTCCTAGCACGGAGGGTAATGAAACGTTGGAACGGCTCACCAGGGGAGGTGGGGGACGGACGCGCCCCTACGTGGAGTCTTTAAAACGAGCTTAGATCTCTTTCTACAAGGCAAGCTCTCTAGTCCGGCTTCTGGGGGAAATTCTCTGGCCTGTGCCAGACAGGAGGTCAGGCTAGATGATCACAATGGGCTCTTCTGGCTTTAGTGTCCATGAATCTATGAAATCTTACACCAGCTCCTGGCTCGGGTCCCGTGTGACTCCGGGCAAGTGGCTCCATCTCGCTGTGACTCAGTTCCCCATCTATACAAGAGGAGGAGGATACTCCTTTGCTCTGTCTCGTCTGAGGCTGTATCTGTGCAGCGCCTAGCGCAGCCGGGCCCTGATCTTCGGCTGACGCCTCTTGCCCCTGTTGGAAGAGAAGTGACACGAGAACACTCTGGGCCTGAGGCTGCTCTCGCCCATGTCAGGCAGGGGTGATGCCATTTGAAATCGCTGGCGTGACGCTAGCGAGAGGCGCTTCAGAGCCTTTGGCCTCTTTATTTCCAGGCTTCTTCCACGCCTGCAAGAGCCGGGTGCCTCTGGCCAGTTGTGCTCACATCTGCATCCCCAGCCCCTCCTTAGACTTGTCCTGCCGGGCAAATCTCCCCTGCCGAGCACGGCAGGGTGAATAGCAATGAACCGCTGGAAAGCGATGGCCTATTGTGCTTAACCCGGTGCATTAAACAATCCCTGGGCAAGCAGGGCTCCTCAGACAGTGGGGTTTCTCACCAGCCTGATTGTCCATTGACGAGTCATCTGTGTTTGCTCCTTACCAGCTCATTAAAAGCCCATTTCGCCTGGGGATTATCCCCACTGTGTGGTGCCTGTGTACGCTGGGGGTTGATTATTTGGCTGATAATGGACCCCCCCCGCCATGCTCCCCTCCTTTGCAGTCTGGCTGAGGTCTCACACACATCACCCCCTCCCTCTAGCCCCACTTGCCCTAACCCAAAGAAAATCACAGGCCAGGCCTTGTGAGGCACCTTCAGACTCCAGCTCTGGACAGGCAAAGAGGCATCTGTGCATGACTCAAAGGGCCTGCAGAATCTCACCCCCCCACACACACCTTGGCTCTCCTCCCTCTGTGGCCCCTGTCCCCATGCCCAGCGTCACGCCTGCACTCCGGGCTGCCCCCCACCCACCTTGTGCCTAAGATTACTTTCCCGCTTCCAGAGCCTGGTGTGCATCAGCAGCCGCCTGTGGGAGTCAGCGGGATGGCACCGCTGTGGGTGAGAGGAGAACCGGGCCCCTGATGCAGCAGGAGCCCAAAGCTCCCCACAAAATCTATGTCTCGCTAAGATCAAACCATTGAGCACCTGGGTGGGGCACGTCTGGGTTATCTTTATTATAGCCCATGATGATGTGCGGCTGCATACTTCTTCCCACCTGCACCTCTGTGCTCCGTGATGGGCTTTCTTCCCCTGCTGGCTCTGAAAGGCTGCCCTGGGCTTTGCCTCGTCTGGGGCAGGCTGCAGAGCCATCGGGGCAGGGTGCTTGCCCTAGCCTAGCTCTTGTTAGGGGCTTGTTTCCCTTAGAATTGCTCCTGTTAAATCACCTCCCATCCCCGTCCAAACCCTAAACCGCCTCCCTGTTAGCATTGCTAAAGTCAGGGGTGCAGATTGGCGCCAGGACACAACGTGCTGGTCCTCCGGCATCATCATCACGGCGAATCCCAAAGGGCTGCAGCCTCCTGGCAGGTCAGCCGCCACCTGGCTCAGACTCAAGCGAGGTCCTGAGGGTGGTCTGCCTGGCTATTCAGTTTATGTCCATCAGTGGCCCTCCAGTGCTTCCCATGATCCCCCAGTGGTTTATCTTGCCATTTGCCCGTTTGTTGTTCCCTGCCTGGACGTCACCTACCGCTGCCTGCAGGAGCCCTCGCCATCCCGGTCGCATGCACCTTCCCGGGCCAGTCCTGCTGCTCATCTCCGGTACGACGCTCCAACTTGCAGGCGCAGGCCCCAAGGAGCCATCCTGCCGGTGTGCCGAGGCCGACACGGGGGCCTTGCCGGAGCTTTGGCGTGAGGCTCCCATTTTCCACCTGCAGATCTCCCAGCACTCTGCAAGGGTGGGTGGGGACCATTCCTCTGTCGCACAGAGGAGTAGAGACGTGGCCAAGGTCATGCAGCAGGCCGTGGCAGAGCCAGAAATAGACTCCAGGTGGCCTGATTCCCGGTCCAGTGCCCTCCTTCCTGCCACTGCAGATTGTGAGGCTACTTCTGCCCTTTCTCTTCATCCTCTTCCTCAGCGACGGGGCAGCCCTGATGTGCACAGTGCCGCGCAGACAAGGGCACTGGTGGGTGAGGAGGCTTACGACAGCAGATACACTTGCGCGGCCAGATCCTCAGCGGGTGTTAGCTGAAATCCATGGAGCTGAGGACCTGGCCTTGAGCGGTTACAAACACAGCATGTTTCATAGGCTGCTCCCCAGGGGCGGACAGGGCGTGCCTCAGGGAGACTGGCTCTGGGGCGAGGAAGGCCGCGTCCACCGGGGTAGGGAGAGGCGCAATTGAAATGGGCAAATCTGGCAGGGTGCTGATGGAAAGAGGCGGGCACGCGTGATTCTGGCCCTCGCCCGACTCCCCTCGGGGCGGCAGCCGGGCCTGAGTCACGGTGCCAGGTGGAGCAGGGGCGGTGGGTCACTTGGGAGCCAGCACTGCCACGGAACGGGGCATTCGGGGACTGAGTGTGCCAGAGGGGAAGGGCATGGTGTGGGGCGGGAGGGCCGGGCTCCCAAGCACTGCGCACTCAGCAACGAGGGAGACTGTACTGGGGTGGTGGGGGATGATGGGTTTGGGGTGAGGAGACTGTACTGGGGTCAGGACACTATGGATGCAGGAATTGATTTGCCCAGGGGAGGAGGAGTATCTGTAATGGCCCAATATCCCAGTCTGTCCCCCCCACACCACACACAAACACAATCTCCTCCTCCCTCCCCCCCCATCCCCCCGTGCAAGCTGGGAGTTCTCATGGGCATGGCCCTGCAGAGAGACAGCTTGACCGGAACGACACCCCACCCGCCGCCGTGCCGTACGATTGCCTTCACCTGTCACCTGCTCTTGGTGAATGGAAACTTTGTGTCAGAGAGGAAGCTGAGCGGCGGGTTGGCAGCTTGCTGCAGAGGCTGCTGGCTGGGCAGCTGTGCATGGGGTGGAGGGATTGGGGATGGGGGGGCGGTGCCAGGCTGCATGGGCATTGCAGCCACACGATCTAGGTGGTTGGTTCAGCTCCAGACCAGGCTCTTGTGTGAATCCCGTCGGCACCGCTGGGTAGAGGCTGGTGTGACACTTGTTTGCTGGTCCCTGATGGACTGGAAATCTCACCTCCTCAGCAGGGCCGCTCAGAACTGAATGGGCCATGCACCCTGCCTGAAGTGTCCTTTCAGCCCCAGAGGTGCCCCTGCCCCGGGTCAGTGCTAAGGGGCATTGTCAGGGCTGTGTGTGTTTGTGTGTGTGTGTGATGAATGTCTCTGTCTGAGCTGAACCTGGATGAGGAGAGGGCTGCAGGGACAAGCTGGTGCCTTTCACTAGCACGAATGACACTTCTAACAGGAGACACTGTGGACAAAGCACAGGGCTGGGCGCCAGGAGGGGCCAGTCCCGACTGAGTCACTTTAATCACTCAGTGCCTCAGTGCCTCAGCTGTGGAATGGACCTGCGAGGCAGCCATAGCTTTGCAAAGTGGCCAGAAACATACGGCTACAAGCACATGTATGGTTTAAAAAAAACACAGTGCCACGGGGCCCTGACCCGGAGCCCTGGTTTCCAAACCCATCAAAGAGCATCCTCACTTTGTGTCTAGGTCCTAGTCAAAGGCCTCGATGCCTTTCACTTCGTTTCTAGGCACCTCCCTGCCTTCAAATCCGAAACACTCATTTCCCAGCTGGCAGCTCCATTGTCTGATGCGTTCTGAGAAAGAGGGGTTGCCTTTGAAGGCCTTCTGCTTTTTTTCGGGGCCCGGCAAAGTGACTGAGCTCGCTCGCTGTCTCTCTCTGTGTTCTTATTTATAGCGATCTCTGTATTTTAAGGGCTTTTTGACGAGTGAAATAACAATTCAGGTTAGTTTGAAAAAGCGCCTTAACCACCACAGGAAACCAAATTGTACAAATGCAGATGTGAATGGAAAATACTCTCGAGATGGCAGATTATTGGCTTTCACCTTATCTAAAAATAAAGTAGGTTATTAGAGGCTGATAAACGCTGAGATAAAGCGGCTGGCTTTCCACCGACAGAGGAGAAGAGGCTGCTACTCCTGGGCAGTAATAGCTCACGCAGGATTTGGGCGGGGGAGGAGCTCTGGCGAACGTATCGGAAAACCGTGTCTTGCAATCCCGCTGCAAAGAGGTTGTTCCCGCCATTCGCCATGTTATATTTTCAGGCGCCGGGTTTGTTCTTGTGTATTTTTTGCAAAGGGCCAGAAAAATTTGTGATGGAGGGGCCTCGCGTGCGCGCCGTACCGCCCTCTACTGGACAGCGCATGGGTTCCTTCCATTGCACAACTGCGCCTGTCGCTGGGTTCCTGAGTCTTGGGAGCTCTCGGGTGGCTGGCTGTAGGTGACGGTCCCATCAGGCCAAGTTCCTCCCGGCTGGAATGCCACTGACTTCATCTCTGGCCCAGTCAGGTCAACGATTGGCTCTGGGTCAAGATCAAGACCCACCAAGCTGTCTCATGTTGCAGATTTGGGCCAGGGCTGCGCTAGAAACATTGCCTGCTAAAGAGTGTCGGTCGGTTTCACAATGTTTCTCGGCTGGCAAAGGAGTCGCAGTTGTAAGACAGCGTTTGAAGATGCCGCTTGGTACATTTATGAAGGGACTCATTGCCCCTTCCAGGCCTAGGTAGTACCAGCAAAAAAGGGCTTATGCTGGGAAGGCCGGCTACTGGTGTGGCTATGCCTGCCAACCCGCACTAGTGTGGAATGGGCCTTCCGGTGGGTGTAGGAAACCTGAGCTGTGACTGTTGCGCTGAGTCTGGCACATTGTAGCTGGAAGCTCCTGATTCTCACTCTGGCTCCTTTGATGACCTTGAGGGGATCATGTCACTGCCCCGTGCCTCAGTTTCCCCATTTGTAAAGTAGGATTATAACCTACCTGCCCACCCCAGATGGCTCTTGAAAGCTACCGAATCTCTCTTCTGTGTTTTCAGTGCACCACATTGTGTGTAGAGCCCTGCATGGATAGCAAATTTGTATCCGCATCACAGCCGACCCACGACCCGCAAAAATGATCCCTGGATTTAAAGCGGATTTGCAGGCCACTCGCTCTGTGATACTTTGCTCTCGTCTCGTGCTGTCCACATGGGGATCTCAGAGCACACTGCGGATGTTAATGAAAGCACCGGACAAGCGCTGCTGTGTCTCATGTAGCCGCCCGCTGGCGGTGCACCCGAGGCAGAACCTGGCCCGGGCTGCGTGGGACCACGCAGAGCGCAGCTCGCTCTGCCCATGCGGCAGCAGTGAGAGCTTGTCTTTGTCAGCACATCACCCGTGGGTCTCACCCACATGCATCATGCTCTCATTTGCCCCCACCCTGCTCTGTAAGGGGGCTGCTGCCCCCTTGAGTGACTGGCCACGTGCGCTGGCCCCTGACAGGATATTGTAGGAGGGAGAACATGCTTCAGTTGCAGAGGTGTGTGCTGCCAGAGCCATCAACCCGGCGGCTTCTTTCCTCTGAGTCACCAGTAGCCCAGCACCTGTGTGTGACCTGGGGTGAGGAGCTGGAAATAGGCTCGCTGAGGCAAAGAGACACACACCTGCGGGGCGCACTTGTATGTTCTCATTCTCCTCACAACGAAACCCATGTCAGAAATAAATAAGCACAGAAAGGCCTGATTAACAGTAGATTGAAGCATCTCCCCTCCTTCATTCACTCACACAGACGCACACACTTAGACAAACGCACACAGAAACATGCACAAACACACACAAGCCACACCTGTGCATTCGTGCCCATCAGTATGCGCACACGTGTGTGTGAATGCACACAGACACATACACACAGATCCATGTGCACTAACACAGAGAGACAGGCCTACACGAACACATGGACATATTTACAAGTAATGCGTGTGCCTACACACAAACACACCCACACACGATCACAACCCTTCCTGTAGGCCTGCAGAAGCAGATGAAGAATACCACTTGCTTAGACAGGCACAAATATCCTTGCATGCACATGCAGACATACAAACACGCTCATCATGCACCAACAGTTACACATGCAAACACACATTTATAGTCCCATGCATTCTCCCCCCCACTCCCCCGCCCCCCATCGGTGCCTGCACGTCGACATCCCTGGAAACACAAACAAACTCATGTCCGTAAACACATGAACCCACATGGATGCACTCACATGCCCACATCGATGCATGCACCCACCCAAGCTCACAACTGCAAATGCACACTCAGACGCTTCCCGTAAATACCCAGGCACACCCACTGCACCCACACACAAGCACAGTTGCACACACGTGCACAAGCACAATCATCTGCATGCAAACCCACGCGTGTGCTCCCAAGTCCACGGGCCCCGGGGCACAGGCATTAGGCAAATCACTTGCCCATGCAGACGGTCTGGTGCTGAGTGTTTGGAGGCTGCTTCCCTATTGCCCTTCGTCTGTTTTCCTCCTCCTCGCTGACTTACTTTCCCAGATCTCACCTGGCCTGGCCTTTCTGTGCTCACACACTTGTGTGGCTGCACTCGCGTGCTAGTTGCCAGGAGCTAGCACCAGGACAGGGTGCAGGCGGGCTGGCCTAGTGACGACGCAGCACATTGCCGCGTGGAGATCTGAGCGCCGAGAGCAGCAGGAACTGTCTGACTTCTGCCCCGGAGCAGCATTGTCTGCACAGAACATTGATCATGGGACCATGTCAACGGGTTGGCTGGCCCTTTAAGGAAAACCAGCCTCTTCTGCCACAGATCAGCTACCCTCCTTGCTGATCCTGACCAGCTGGCGGTTAGATGGTGTGGGGCAATTATTAGACTCAGCTGGAGAGCAGATGGGCGATGGCCCCAAAAGGCTGGGAGAGCTCAGTTAGGGGGAAAGCAGCTGGAGGGAGTGGTTGGCTAGCCGGCCCACCCGCCTGCCCTGTGGGGGAAAGGGTAGCCTCAGAGGCAGGCCCTTGGAAAGGCCTAGGCAGCCCTGGCCCCAGGGAGATGAGGCTAAGGATTTGGTCTGGAAGGAGGCAGCCAAGGGGGAGGATTGTAGGGAAGAATTCTGGAGGGCCAGTGGCCCTTGAATGGCCAGAGAGGAAGCCCTGGGAGGTTAGGATGACCAGACAGCGAGTGTGAAAAATCGGGACAGGGAGTGGGGGGTAATAGGAGCCTATATAAGAAAAAGACCCCAAAATCAGGACTGTCCCTATAAAATCAGGACGTCTGGTCACCCTATGGCAGGTGCTGTTGTGTAGAGGGAGTGAAGAGGACTCTGCAGGGGACTGGGCCCAGGAAGGCGGGGTGGAGTTTGTCCTGTGGTTTGACTTGGCCTTTGGGAGAGTCAAACTGCAGAAGAGCCCAGGTGGGGAAGAAGATCTCCTGTTTGTTGGACATTATTGGTTTGGGACACTGGGCACCATAGATGGGGGCAGAACTGGAGAGCGACCTGGCTGGAGACAGCCTGCCGAGGCCCGAAGATGGAATTGGGTGCAGTCGCTTGCAATGCTGGGCCTTGCCAGGAGGGACGGTGAGTCTTCTTCCAAGCCACTTTGTTCATGCCATGCCTTCCTCCATGTAAGCATTCAGGGAGCGTTTCCATAGCTTCCTCTCCCCTCCGATCCCTATGCCTGGGTGACAAAGCACAGCCCCAGAGATAGGTGTGGGCAGCAGAACACAAAATTTCTTCAAGGTTGCATCTAGGATTCTGTTTGGCCTTCCCTTAGATAACCTCACCTCCAATTTCTGCCCTTTCCATGACGGGGGGGATCTCCGAGCACTCTGTATACACTAGTGCATTTGCCTCCCACTGCAGCCCCTCTCCCGTTTGGTATTATCCCCATTGCATAATGGGGGAAACTGAGCAAGCCCCTTCATCACTCTGTGCCTCAGTGTCCTAGTGATAGAATCCGGGTCTCCTGGCTCTCTGATCTGTGGTTCCAATCTGGCTCTCCGATTGGGGGATTTGAGCATTGGCCTGCTAAACCCAGGGTTGTGAGCTCAATCCTTGAGGGGGCCATTTAGGGATCTGGGGCAAAAATTGGGGATTGGTCCCCCTTTGAGCAGGGGGTTAGAGTAGGTGACCTCCTGAGGTCCCTTCCAACCCTGATATTCTAAGATTCCTTCTGTAGTGCACTGCAGCTTCCATACCCTGAAAGGGGAGTGAGGGCCCCGGGCTCCTGTTAAGTCAATGGAGGGCAATGGAAGTGGAAAGCCCTCTGTGCCAGGCTCTAGGTCAGCATGACATCTCTTGGTACTCAGGTTGCCTTTGCTGGGCTGGGTGATGAAGGGCACAAGCTCATGTGGCTTGTGACTGCAGCTGCTTTTGTCCCCCCAGGGCAGCAAGGGTCCCATCCCCAAGCCACTGCTTAGTTGTTGGCCTCTTAGCCTGGAGGATGGCCCTCAGACTGGCTGTTTTCCCGCCCCCCCCCCCCCCCCGGGCAGGCTGCTCGACTGTTCCCATCCCAAGCTTCCATTGCCTGTAGCAATGGTGTCCAATCTCTGAGAGCAGGTCGGCAACTGGCATCAAACCGGGGGCAACTCGTCTTTGCTCGTCTCGCCGGCTCCTTTCTCTTGGCCTTGCGCGGAACGGATTTTGCTGAGGCCTGAGTTACCGAAGATGGGACAGTCCGAGCTCCATCCGTTGTAAGATACCAAAACCTGTGTGAACCAGTAAGGGTTAACAGGCAACCCTACAATAATAAGCCAGGGTGTGCTCAGCTCTGCAGAGCAAACCAATTTGCTGCACGCTACCGTAACGAACCGGTGTGCACGTAGCCCTACGATACTGCGCTCAGCCGCTCATCAACCACCCCGACACTAACAAACCAGGGCGTGCAACTGAGTGCCTGTGAGCAACCCTACAATAACAAACAAGATGTGTGCATCATGTGACAGTAGAGGAAATTGGTAAGGAAATGCCCCGCATTAGGCTCCCAAAGGGATGGATATTAATCAGCCAGGGGGCGAATATATGAAAAGGTACCTCGCCTGTGTTCTAACGGGAGCCTGTGGTTGTCGTGTGATAAACAGCAGCCCCGGTCCTGGGAGGTCAAGGCTAAATACGGCCGTTTTCTCTTCGGGCGGCCGCTCAGGAAGATGACAAAAGGAGGATCTCAGGAAGGAGCTGGGAGTCCCTGGTTGTCTCTTTTTAGGCCGCTTCGATGTGGTGGGCCCAAGCAGTCCAGCTGTCCGTCAGGCAGGTCGTGAGAAAGGAGGCGCAGGCCAGCGTCCCGGTGCAGGAAACAGAGCGTTTAGAAGGCAGAGACTCTGGGCTGCTGGTACCACATCCTCCAAGATGAGCGCGTGAGATAGCCGGCTGCAGGAAGCAGCTGTCAGGGAGTCCCAACAACGGACTCTGGGAAAATTGGCCACCAGCTGCTAACATTTGCTTATCGCTTTCACTCTGTCTCCCCCCACACACGCCCCCCCCTCGGCCCCACCCTCTGATCTTCTGCAAAGCCTGGCTAGAGAGAGGAAAGGTTTGTAGAGAGAACCTTCTCCACGCACATGGATATGATCCCTGGTGCCTCCCGCTGCACGTTGGTAAGGGCGGCTTTTCATTGGGTTTGCATTCGGACCTGAAGATCCCAGCGAGCACATTGAGGCCTTGAGATGCAGGCTCCTCGGAGGACGCTGTGAATCACTCCCCTGGCGCCAGCCATCCCAAAGTCGATGCCCTTTCACATCCTGCTCTCTCCTCTCCTTGGCCTTTTGGTTTTGGTTTTCAGGATGCCCAGGTTTTGTTATAAAACCTTTACTTCCTTTTCAGCTGTGGTAACAACCCTCCCCACTCCAACTCCCCCTGAATGTAGGAATCGAGCTAATGAAATAACTGTCCTATGGTGTAGCACCTGGAGGCTTCAGCGGAGAGCAGACCCCAGGTACTGTGTACACAAACTCTGAGACAGCCTGCCCCAAAGAGCTTACAATCTAAGTCGGCCAGGCAGACCAAGGGAGGAAGGGGAAACTGAGGCACAGAGAAGGGCAGTGACTTGCAAAGCTTTAGCTCCTAGTCCAGTGCCCTCCCCACTGGATAACACTGCCACATTCCGCACTCTTCATCCAGAGACCTCCAAGCACTTTAGAGAGGAGAACAAGAACCAACACCCCCAGTTTTCCCCCCTTTGGAGCAGGGACTGTCTTTTATTGTATATGTGTGCCGTTCCTAGTGCAACAGGGCCCTGATCCTGGTTGGGGGCCCCCTACTGTTACAATATAATGTGTCCTTTCATTGTGAGCAGGGAGCATCCTTCTTAGTGTCTGGCAAGCAGTGCACACGTTGTACGTACATCCCTAAAGAAAGAAATAATAGATGGGGTAAACTGAGGCACAGAGCAAGCTAGCAAGCACAGCCAATAACCTGGGGGTCCTGATTCTGTCTGGTGCCTACTCTGCCCCTGTCGCTGCTTAAGTCATGGAGACCCAAGAACAGCTCCTTAGTGCAGGTTGGAAAGAGAGGCCAATCGTACGCCTTTTATTTAGCTTCCTCTCTCAAATTCCTATGATTGTATATTACATCATAGGCTATATTGATAGAAGTTCTAGTAAAACAGGGAGAGGGTGCTGAGTCCCTGGAACTGAGGGGAAGGCAATGGGAACTGCAGGGACTCAAGACCCATCAGGATCAGACCCTGAGTTACTGTGGGCCTAAGCCACAAGAATTTATGAAAATTAGCAGCAGGTCAGGGAAGCGTGGCGCATACGTTCTCCGCTGGCTCTCACCCGCTTGGTAATCTTCCCCCCCCGCCCCCCGGGCTTTGCCATGGGCAAGGGACACCTGCGTCGTTTGACAGGCCGGTGCCAGCACTGAGACTTGTTGCTGTTCTAATCACATTTGAAAAACCAAACAATTAACATACACGATGTGGCTACTGCCTAAAGAAATGGGTGAGGCCCTCCCTGGTTCCGAGCACCCCTGATCTTTAGGAGAGTTCAGAATCTAGATTCCTATTTTAAAAAACAACAGACAAACCATGGCCCCACCAGAATTGCACCCCAACAGTGGGATCAGAACTCCCCTCTTCCCATGCTCCTAAAGCAAAGACCCTGCCACTGGACCTAAATCCCTGTTAGTAGCTGTGAGGCTATGACACACAGCTGAGTGGCTCCAATTCCATCCAGTAGAGGGCAGCATGCATACACATTTGCATCCTCACTGCAGAGGATAACTGGAGTGTTTGGGTTGGTACAGCCCCACCTCCATTTCTTCTCTCCCAAATTAGATTTTCTCTCTGCTGCCATTTTTCCCCTTCCTTGTCCTTGATCTATCACTGCAAGGGGTGAGAGGCCAGGTTAATACTTGGCCTCGTGCCAGCAAGAGGGTCCGTTGCGATGGAGCTGGTCAAAAAAGGGACAAATCTGTGCCCTAGAAAGGAGACTGAGACTAGTTTCACGGAGCAGCCAGCAGAAGGTCACAAACAGTGAAAAGCTGCTGCCCTGTGCCAAACCCCACCTACGCAGCATGCCGAGGCAAGGTGCCGCCCACAGCAGATTGCGCAGCTCTTTGCAGTATGATTATCCCACACTTTTTGACAAAATAGCATTAAGTGGTCGTCATTAGCGTTCAGAGTGAACGCGGCTAAACTGGGGCGGTTCACACCACAGACCCAAGCAGACATCACTGCCTCTTTGCACCGGATTCATGGGGTGGCGACTTTCTTTGCAACCATAACGGCTAGAGACTTGTTGTTAACGAAAGCTGAAATGCTAGAGCATCCCCTACGGTGCCTGAAGCAAAAAGTGGTGACTCGCCAAGCTCATGCAAGTCAGCCCAATCCAACCCCTGGCCAGAGTATTTTTTCCTCCCTGTGTGTACAGGGTCAAAGGTGAGAAATCACTTGCCACTACAAGCCCTCCATGCAGGGAATTTCCAGTAGGAGCATGGAGGGCAGCCCAGGACTGCAGATTCAATACCCAGCCGTGAAGGGGATTATCCCACATTCTCTCTGTCTCTCATTCAACCACTCAGGCCTTGATCCTGCAAGGCCTTGCACAGCAGGGAGATGGAACTGCTGGGCTCCCATGAATGGGGCTCGCACCCAGGCACTAGTAAGGTCTCCCACCCGGAGTGGGAGGAGCTCTCTACCCAGCAGTCATCCTTGTGCTGCTGAAACCTATCCCATTCCCCTCTAGGGCTGCTTTTCTCAGGAGTCGGTTGGTAGCACTCTGGTTAAAGCAGAACTGGGGTTCCCTGTGCTCCCCTTATTCCGCTGTAATAATACAGTGCTTTGCACTGACGCAGCCCCGTTCACACCCAAAGATCCCGAAGCACCAGGGTCCATCTGCTGGCTCATCCCATGCACACCACCAGTGCATCCTGGTGCACCATTGCCAACCCCAAATGCTCAAGATCATGAGTCAGGCTCGCCAAAAATCACGAGATTGGCTTTAAAATCATGAGATTATGTAAGAATAATAGATGTGGTGCTCTTTTTATTTGCCTTCTGCTTTTTGAGCCTTTAAGACGTACCGGGGTCACATGTCGGAGCTTTCTCCCCAGCCACAAGGGCTAGAAACTTCACTTCTCTTTAAGAATGAAGGCTGAAATCCTCCCATATTCACTTGACTCCAGGAGCTGGGGCTTTATGAAACCAATAATTATCATGAGACTCATGACAAAATCACAAGAGTTGGTGGCAACGCTGCAGTGGTGTAGCCCTTTCAAAGGAAGGGGCAGTCCTGGTCTCAGATATACCCCCAGCCTTTGTTTGCGATGGAGGGGCTGCAGCAGCCCCCGAATCTCCACAGAGGGCTCCCCAGCAGCGGATTCTCTGTGGCCGAGGGGTGACGGGTGGGGGAGAGCGGAGGTTCCCGCGCTGGGCCCTGCCTCAGGAAAGGTCGGCGCACCCGGTGCTGTTCTATTTCGGGCCTTGCTAACGGATTTCCCTTCCGCGTGCCTGCGCCTCGGGTCACCCTCTGCAGGCACCAACCCATCCCGGGACTGGGATCCTCCATGACCCGCACGCATCCCCTCTGCAAATCGGGGTGCCCCGTCTGCTCCCCCAGTGTTGCCCTATGCATCAAGCGGAGCAGCCCGGCTTCTCCCCCCAGCCTCGCCCCATGCATGGCTCCGGCAGCATGGTTACGAACTGCATTCCTTCCTCTTTCCCACACACAGGCAGTCAAAGGCTCCAAAGCCACTCGTGATTTTCCCTGTGTGTCCCCCTCTCACACACACTCCCTACCCAATGACTGGAGACGCTATTTTTCACTCTGGTCTTTAATCTGTTGTTACAAAATAAAGCCTCTTTTGTTGGGGGGGCGAGAGAGCAAAGCCGCTGTGAAAGGAGCCGAGGGTCCTGATTGCTAATTATGCATGGTGAATGTTGATAGCTTGATTGTGTGTCCTGCAGCTGCACAGACAGCAGAGAGCAAGGGAGGGAGGGCGAGAGGAGAGAGGCAGACAAGCTGACGCCAGGCCTCCAACTCTCCCACCCATTTGCAAGTGCTTCTGGTATTGTTTTCAATGGCCTGGCCCCAGCACCTGGGTTCAGCTTGCAAGCACAGCAGGGACGATGTCGGAATCTGGGGGGGACAGCATTTCTGTGCAGAGAAGGAGGGGAAGGGGGAGTGTGGGGGGGGAAGGAAAAAACCCTGTTGGATTAGAGCTGTTAACCCCTTGCTTTGGAAACGGCAAGAGGATCCTGTGGCAGAGGAGGAAATGCAGAAACACCCCACATGTAGGAACCCAGACGGCATGGGCACAGCGTGGTCTCGCAGTAGCAGCAGGGAGCCTCGGTTGAGATCAGGACCCCCGCTGCGCTAGGCGCTGTACGTACATACAGCGAGGGACTGTGCCTGCCCTAAAGCGCTGACAACCTAAATAGGCAAAGGGTGGCAAACAGGAAGGATTCTTGTTCCCACTTGTAAAAAGAGGATCTGAAGCCTGGGGAAGGGAAGGGACTTTGCCCAAGGTCACGCAGCAGAGCTGGGAACAGAAGCCAAGTCTCTTGATTCTTAGCTGTAAGGGCTAGCTGCTGGGCCGTGGTGTTTTTATGCTGAGCTCACTCCTCAGAGAGTGTGGGCCTCTGTCCCCACATGCTGGCTAGTAATTGGTTCACACAAAAAGATAAGAGTCTACTACAGCTATCAGCTTGAGGAGCTGCTCCCTTTGTTCAAACAGCCTAGATTCTTGTTTTCAGCAGTGTGGGTCTGTTTCAAACCCCAATGCCAGCCGTCACAGAGTCAGTTATAAGTGCACATGCCTGTGAATACAGAGGGGATGCAGGCACAAAAATATACACACACATTCCTCCACAAATGCACACACAACAAAGACACGTATGCACACACAGCAGGGCATGTAGACTGAGAGCTAGTTAATGAACACGTGTGACCTGCACAGAGGTTCATACACAAATACACATACATCCATGCAGCCCTGTTCGTACTCACGCCCATGCAAATGCGTGTGGTCAAGAACACAGCTGCACACGGAACAAGTGCCGCTTGCGTAGAGCGGTGCGCCTGTGTGAACACACACACACACACACACACACACATGCATGCCAACACGTCCCTACACGAATGCATTTCCAGACACAGGGCTGCACACACCAATGGGGTGGCATGCACCCAGAGCAACTGCTAGCTGACAATGAGACAATCAGCTGGTGAGGAAGGATGGTTGAGTGCTTAGGGGACTAGCCCAACACTTGGGAGACTAGGTCACGTTCACTGCTCCACCAGACTTCCCGTGTGACCATGGGCAAGTCGCTTAGCCTCTCTGTCTCTCTGCTTCCCATTGGTACAATGAGGATAGCAGCCTGGCTCTACTCACAGGGGTGACAATAAACATGCTGAAGACTGTGATGTGCTCAGATACTAAGGATCCTGTTATTTGTACATATCTATCCAAGAGCCTTCTGGGATAGCGTATATGCATTTTTATAGACAGACCAGCCTTTGATGTGATCTGTTCTACTTTTCCCCTAACTCTTGCTCTTGAATCTTGAATCCCTCCTAGATAGAGAGGCAGAGGGGGAGGGCGCAAAAAGGAGGTCATTATGAGTTGTCCTGAGCGAGAGTCGTCCTAAAAAATATAGCTGTCAAGAAACAGAAAGTAAGGACGTATTTGTTTACTTCTCAGCCAGCTTGTATGGCATCTATTGATAGGTGTCATGGTAGTCAGCGAACGGACACGTGGAATCTCTGACAGCTCGTTATGATGTGGGAAGTAGATTTGAGAAAAGTGCATATGGTACCAATCTTCTGAAGAGGGAAGAAGAGTGCTCCTGGCAATTATTATTTCCTGTAAATGCAGCTTTTGTCATTAGGAAAACAATGGAACAAATATTAGGACAAGTAAAAGAACACTATGCATCTAGGTAGGGTGACCAGATAGCAACTGTGAAAGAACGGGACAGGGAGTGGGGGGTAATGGGCGTCTACAAAGAAAAAATCCCCCAAAACGGGACATCTGGTCACCCTACACTAGGCCAAGATTTTCAAAAGGGGCTAATGCTTTTGGGAGTCTCATCTTCTTTTGTGAGGGGAGGACAACTTGAGACATGCTGAAAAATGAGGCCCCCTTTAAAGGCTTCTTATGTTGAGCACCTAAAAATTAAGGATTCCCAAATCACGAATCATCTGGCCCTCCTGGATAGTAGAACCACCAGCCCGACTTTATTATAATATTACTTGGCTCTTATGAAGTGGTTTTTTAAAAATCAGTAGATCTCAAAGTGCTTTAGAAAGGAGCTCCATATAGTTAGCCTCATTTTACAGAAGGGGAAACTGAGGCACAGAGTGGTTAAAGTGACGTTAACCGGCCAACGGCAGAGCATATTTTGAACAAAATTTGCCAGACAAAGCTGATTGCCTTTCTTGGACAGATCTGCTAAACTAGTAGATGAGGAGGATGCAGCAGATGGGACACATCTGGATTTTACTCTGTCCTTTGTTCCTGTCTCCCACCAAATCTTACTCTTACAATGAATTCAGATGCGCTCGGATGGGAACACCGTTGCCAAGACTGAAACCTGGCTGAATGACCATAAGCAAAGGACAATGATAAATGGCAAGGTGTCAAACTGTAGAGAGGTATCTAGGAGATAGCACAGGAATTGGCGTGGGGTCCTGTCGTGTTTATCGTCTTCAGTCAGGATTTGGAAGAGAGGTTAAACAACACCTTGATGCAGTGTTTCCCAAAGCATGCCTATATCCTCTGGGGAGGAAGGTGCAAAGGAGTTGCTGGGAAGTGGGTTGTGGCTAGACATCTCAATTGTTCACCAGCCTCCACTTTATTCTTATTTTTTTTTGAGGAAGTCTGTAGCTCTCGTGGCTGTGAAGAAAGCCTTGAAAATGTGAAGCATGTGTTATCCATGCAAGCTATTTCTGCCTGTGTTTGCAGAGAGCCTGAAACCTATGGTGTGAATTGCCCCCTTCACTTCCATGGGTGCTAAGTCAGCTGCCTTCAACGATACTTTAAATGTCAACATTGTTAATTACTTTAAGCATGTAAGCAAGGAGAAGGGAGTGTTGTATGACGAAGACCTGTGCATTCTGCTGTGAGTGACTACTCATTATTAGGGAGACCTTTAACACCAGGTAGCAGGGCTGAAAGGGGGTGTAATTGCTTTCATTTTCCTGAAGCAACTCTTGGATTTCCAAAGCCTGGGAAACGTGGCTTTATTGAAAGCTACAGATGATGCCAAATGGCGAGGAGTTACAAACGCAAGTGCTTGACAGGGCCCTGGAGAGATGAGAAATGCAGGTACAAAGTAACAAAATGAGATTCAGTTCTTCTTTTTACTACGGATTATGTCTGTTGCGGTAGCATCTAGGGCCCGTAGTTAGGGATCACTGTGTTCGGTGCTGTACAGCCAGGTTATTGCTATTATTTTATTTCTGTTTCACAGCACCGAGGAGCTCCAGTCATGGACTAGGACCCAAATGTGGTAGGTGCTGTACATTAATATTGCTAGGTGTATTCTAGGAGCCCCAGTCATGGACCAGGGTCCAAGTGTACTAAGCACTGTGTATCATTGTTGGTATTTATTAGGTGTATTATGGTAGAACCTCAGAGCCCCAGTCACGCACCAGGATCCCACTGTGCTAGGTGCAGTACAAACACAGAACAAAAAGACTATCCCTGCCCCAGAGAATTTACATTAGACAAAATGTGACAGGCGAATAAACAGACAAAGGGGATAGAAAGATGTTAGCCAACGCAACTCACAGTTTTATCATGAGTCCTGTGCTGTTTGGTGTTTTTCTTAAAGCCCCAGCTTCTGGGGTCATGTGAGACTCTCCCTTTCCAGTTAAAAGAAAAGTCAGATTTTAGCCCTTATAACTGTGGAGAGAAGCCTGAGAACGTGACCCCCTACAGTCTGAAATACCAGAAAGTAAATTTAAAAAAAAAACAATTTTTTTATTGTTTTTTTAAAAAAAACCTCATGATGTTTTAGCCAATCTCATGATTGTCTGAGGCCTGATTCATGGTTTGTGAACCCCTGAGCTGACCTTGCTGCCTAGGGGTGACTGCAGGCAGCAATGGAAAACAGGAGGTTGCAAGGCGATTGTGGTACAGGGTGGGCTGCCAAGACATAACGGAACTGAGCAGGTCTGCCCTGTTTTTGCTGGAGGACTGGCCAGCTGGAGTGGGAGCTTTCCCAGCCCTCTGCTGAGGGGGGTGTGTGTGTGGAAACTTTCCCATAGAGTGCCTTTCTCCCTAGTGTTTACCTGGTGTTTGCCAGGCAGGTGTTCAAACAAAAACATCTTTTGAAACAATGGGACTAAAACTCCCCTCGACTGTCCAGTCTCTATCCTGTTTGCAGTAGCGCATTCCCATTCATTCTCCAGCCCATCGGCAAGAAGAGAAGAGTCCAGATTTGCCTCTCTACTGCAAACCAGCAGGACTTTCTTTGAACCCTTACGGCCTCTATAAAGAAGCAAAACCGGGCACAGACCCTTTTTCCCCTTTGTGCTTTGCAAATCACCTTTTACTAACTGGTGGTAGCACAGCGACAGATTTTGGCCAATCCCAATAGTCCTCCCCTTGCATGCCACCACCTCTGGACTGCTCCAGAATGGGTATGGAGCAGGCAGGGCTCTTACTCCGGCACCCCTCTGCATTGGCCAGCACGGTGCTGCCTCCGGCACTCTCCCCAGGAGCAGTGCTCCCGAGGATGGCCCTGATTCCAAGGAGAGTCATGTATGCCTGTCCGATCTGGCCCACAGACGCTGGAGGTGGAGAAAGGCCTGGGCGGTAAGCCATTCCATGGGGAGCATGCTTGTCCTTGCTTGCCCAGGCGGGAGCTGGCTGCGAGGTGGGACAGGATCCTGCCGCGTGAAAGGCACCAAACTGCCTTTCACTGTGCGTCGCTACTTGATCTGTCAGCATTTCCGCAGCATCTAAGCTGGGGGTAAGGTGCACGTGAGCTGGCAGCATGAGAAAAGGCGACTGGATTTCATTAATGGAGAGGAAAACCTCTAACACAAGGAGCCCGTGTGGTCTAGTGAACTGGGGCCTACTGGGAGTCAGGAGATCGGCATTCGAGTCCCAGATCTGAAAGTGACCTTGGGCAAGTCACATGACTGCTCTGTGCCTCAGTTTCCTCTTCCACCCTCTCGAGGTTCTATAGACTGGGTGCTCTTTGGAGCAGAGACTGTCTCACTATGTGACAGCACCTAGTGCTGGACTGAGATCTTGGCCGGAACTGCTAGAGGCTCCTGTAACACACCTAGTAACTGGGAGCTTTGCCACTGAACCCATAGGAGCAGACCTGGCTCCGGGATGAAGTGCACAGTCCTCGTTTTTCTCTAGCTATGGACCTGTTCTGTCCTCCTGGTTTCATTGT
Source organism: Chelonia mydas (assembly GCF_015237465.2). NCBI lineage: Eukaryota > Metazoa > Chordata > Testudines > Cheloniidae > Chelonia > Chelonia mydas. The sequence continues at coordinate 11,789,546 of NC_051259.2, read as the reverse complement.
CCCTAGCGCTGGGTCCCAATGCCGCCCCTCTTCCACTGCTTCCCTGGGATTCTCCCCGAGGATTTTACTGGGGGCGACGATTCATGGAATTTAACAGAGGAAAGAAGCAGAGTCCGGGCTGGGTTTTCATGGCTGCAGACAGAGAGTGGCTGGTCTGGCAGAACAAGTGCCCATTCACCTGCTGGGGACAAGGTCCCCTGGCATTATCGGCCCCATGAGAGAGGTGGCCTCTTGAATTATTCAGGCCCTTGTCTCTGCTGTTCCCGGATTCCTGGCCACCGGGGGAAACAGGGTGTCTCAGATGGCGCATAACAGACATCCAGGTTAAAAATCCGCAGTCATTTGACGCTAGACCAGGCAAAGGTCTGGAGAAGACCGTGAGGAGTGATCCTGCGCAGGTCCCAGGTTTGGGCAGCATGAGAATGCACAGGGCTTTCCCCCCCACTATCTCCTAGGAACCGCCAATGATAAAATAACAATCCAGAGTCAAGAGGCTGGGGCCAGCAGACTGATTAGATCCTGCCTGTCACTTGTTCCTGGGATCAAGACTTTTGTTTGTTCTTTGTACTGCAGTAGCACCTAGTAGCTGCTGCCCTGGGCCAGGACCCCATGGTGCTAGGAGCTGCACAAGCAGAGAACAAGGAGATGGTCCTTGCCCCATAGAACCTACAAGCTAAGCTGGTAGCTGGAAGGAACCTTCTTAGGCCACCCAGTGCAGCCTTCTGCATTTTCGTTATTCTGTTCCATACTGAGCTCCTAGAACTGAGAAATAGGAGACTGCAGTGACTTTGATCCCCCCGCCCCCTACTATCACTGGGTCCCCTTCTCAGCTTCACCCCACCAGAAGGTGTTTGAGGGAAAGGGGGGAGGGGAGATGAGAGGATTTCCATGCACCTGCTGCATTTCGTCCCCCTCTGGAGACCATCCCTGGCTGATGAAGACACTTCTAAAGAGCAAAGGGACAAAGCCTGTGACACTTACTCCCAGAAGGACTCCCCTTACTCATGCAAACACTCCCTGTGAGGTTAGTGTGGCCAGTGAGTAGGGGTCTGGCCTGGAGGATTGGGCCCATGTTATTTGCCTTTGGAATGCACCAGCGTGCACCAAAGGACAGGGGTTCTCCAAAAACCCTGCCATGAGGAGGTTACCCTTTGTCCCCCCGCTTTCCTGCAAAACACTTAGGCCCAGATCTACAAAGGTATAGAATCGTAGGACTGGAAGGGACCTCGAGAGGTCATCTAGTCCGGTCCCCTGCATTCAAGGCAGGACTAAATATTATCTAGACCATCCCTGACACGTGTTTGTCTAACCTGCTCTTAAAAATCTCCAATGACAAAGATTCCACAACTTCCCTAGGCAATTTATTTCAGTGCTTAACCACCCTGACAGGAAGTTTTTCCTAATGTCCAACCTAAACCTCCCTTGCTGCAATTTAAGTCCATTGCTTCTTGTCCTATCCTCGGAGGTTAACAAGAACAAATTTTCTCCCTCTTCCTTGTAACAGCTTTTTATGTACTCGAAAACTGTGACCATGTCCCCTCTCAATCTTCTCTTCTCCAGACTAAACAAGCCCAACTTTTTCAATCTTCCCTCACAGTCATGTTTTCTAGACCTTTAATCATTTGTGTTGCTCTTCTCTGGACTTTCGCCAATTTGTCCACATCTTTCCTGAAATGTGGCGCCCAGAATTGGACACAATACTCCAGTTGAGGCCTAATCAGCGCAGAGTTGAGCGGGAGAATTACTTCTCGTGTCTTGCTGATACATCCCTGAATGATGTTTGTTTGTCTTGCAACAGTGTTACACTATTGGGCTCCTGACTTCCAGTGAAGTGACTTGCCCAAGCTCAGCCAGCAAAAGAACAGCAGAGCAACAAATTGAACCCAGGCCTCCTGAGTCCCAGTCCAGTATCCTTTCCACTAGGCCAGGCTGCCTCTTTTCTAAAGGAAGCCTCAAGCCAGGGCCAGGCTCCCATTCTGCTAGGGCTGTACAGACAAGGGAGACGGGTCCAGATCATCTACAATCATTTGTAGAAAGGATGAAGGGAGGTGGCTGGCTTCCTTTGGAAATGGGATGGGATGAGCTCTTCTGGCTGTTTTGTACAGCATCCCTGAGCCAGGTCCTGCTGTCAGCTACACAGTGTGGAGTTACTCCAGATTTACACTAAGGCAGCTGAGAGAGGAATCCATTCCTCTGTGTCCTGTATCCGCAAGACTGGTCAGCACTCACCAAATGGAGCCTGATCTGGGTGGACTTGGTGCAAACCATTAGCCAGCAGCGAGCTAAGAATACGCACTCCCCAAGTGCTGTTCCGGGCTTACTCCTTCACCCGTAAACAACTGCATTCTCCAAACAAAGGCGGCAAGATGCAACCCTCTCTAAAAAGGAGCTAATTGAAATTAATGGAAGTTAGGAGCCTGCATACCTACATCAGGTCCTGAGTCCACACACACATACAGTGTCTGAGTCTTGTATTGCTCACCCTGGGTAATGGAGGAGTCACTCCATTTTAGCCAATGGACCTGAATCTGCTCTTGCTCACCCTGGTGTAAATAAGAAGAGACGCGGGCCCCGTGGCCCTGGATCATCTGCACCTCCCAGTTCTGCTCAGGGTGCAGCATTCCTGTAGGTTGGGGGTGCTTGGGGTGGTCTCTGCTGGGGGTTAATCCTCTCTCCAAACAATCTGCTTGCTAGGGAGCACCTTTGCATTGCCGCAGGCTGGTCTGGCTGTCCCAGTGAGGGGGTGACACAGACCCTGGGGGCAGGGTGGCGGGTTGATGTGTATGGGAATAGGTGAGCCCAGATGCAGAGGAGGCTCTTCAGTGTCCTTTGTAAAGCCAAGAGACCGAAGCTGTCCATTTATTCACAACAGCAACTGAAGCTGCCGCTGTTCCCCAAATGGACCACCCCTAAGGCATCGGAGGTAGCTCTGGATGGATGCCCATTCAGTCCTCTGGCCACAACCACGGGCCAGATCTGCTGGTGTGGCACACAGCCTGATCTGCTGGCAACTAGATCTCCCCCTCCACCCCAACCCATTCCACACAGGCCACCTGACCCCAGTTTCCATCACTGCTAACCTGAGCCAGATTCCGAGGGGTGACCTCAAGGTGAAAGGCTGACCCTGTTACCAGCCACCTGAGCCTGCCTGGTGCCAGAGAGTGTTTACACTGCAGCAGGTTGCAGGGGGGACACCGGCTACTAACAGGCATCAGCACTCTTTATCCAAACCGGGTTATCTTTTATCTCATCTGTTTGTTGGCTTCTTGCAAGGTCCACATGCTGTCTGATGACAAAGAAGCTGAGTGGGGCAAAGCATCGGGGCTGCTGACAGAGGTGATGACAGCAAAGCAGGAAGGGTTTAAGGTAGGATCGTAAATCACCAAGAGGGAGAGACAGGGCCTCACTCACACAGGGGCAAGCCGGGAGGGACTCCACTGAGGCCAGGAGGGATACGCCAGTGTAAACATGCAGCGAATCGGGCCCAACATTTCCCGATTGTTCAAAAAAGGAGCTGTGGGGGGTGGGGGCGCTTGCCAAACCAAGCCAAGGGCAGGCTGCCATCAGGCAAGGGCAACCTTTGCTGTTTCATTCCAATGTATCTCTAGGGAGGAAGCAGGAAGTGAAAGAAGCATTATGTGGCTTCTTTGGTGTATGCGTCTCCTATGAGAGGCAACTGTGGTTGAATGGATAGGACACCAGTCTGGCTCTCAGGAGCCCTGGGGTTTGCTCCCAACTGGTCCACTGGCCTGCAGTGTGATCTTGGATAAACCCATTTGGCTGTCTTGTCTATTTAGATTGTAAGCTCTTTGGGGTAGGGACTGTCTCTCACAGCACCTAGCAGAATGGGGCCACAATCTTGGTTGGAATCTCTAGGTAATGTTGGGGTTTGTCATTTAAAGGACATTTGTTGGGGTCACAACACTTTGCTTGCCTAGAGCATTTTCCATGCACACTAATATTAGAACATGGGAATGGCCATACTCGGTCAGACCAAAGGTCCATCTAGCCCAGTATCCTGTCTTCCGACAGTGGCCAATGCCAGGTGTTTCAGAAGGAACGAACAGAACAGATAATCATCAAATGATCTATCCCATATCGCTCATTCCCACCTTCTGACACAGAGACTAGGGACACTGTCCTTGCCCATCCTGGCTAATAGTCACTGATGGACCTATCCTCCATGAATTTATCTAGTTCCTTTTTGAACCCTGTTATAGCCTTGGCCTTCACAATATCCTCTGGCAAGGAGTTCCACAGGTTGACTGTGAATCTTTGTGAATTAAGACTCTCAGCATCCCTGGGAGTTAGGCCATTGTTGTTATCCCTGGGGGGAAACTGAGGCACATGAATGTGTAGTGACACAGCCAGGGTCATGCAGCAAGTCAGTGATAGAAACAGAACTATTCTCAACTTGGCATCCTGTGCTTTAACCACTAGGCAAAGCTGCTTTGGGGACGACAAACAGGTTTAGAAACATAAGAAGTCTCCTTCTCCCTGCAATCTCTGGTTCATCTCTTGAACAGAACCTGAACCAAACCTTGCTGTAGGCTCTGAAATGTATGTCGGACTTTCCATTCCAGCCCTCACAAGTGTCTCCCATTGTTATGACTGTCTCTGTACCTTGGGCTACTAGCCACAGGAGTGGACCTAGGAACATAAGAATTCCCAGTGGATCAATAGCCCATCCAAATCAATATCCTATCACTGACAGTGACTGGTACCAGATGCTTTAGAGGAAGGTGAGAAATCCACATAGACAATTTTGCAACCTTCATCCCATAGGGGTAATTCCTTCATAATGCCGGTTAGGGTTGGCTTATGCCCTAACAACTGAGCATTTATACCCCTTATACATATTTATCCTAGTGTGGGTGATGTTCTTCTTGCCTATAGAAATGCTGAATGATTTCAGGAATATTTTCCAGCTTTTTCCTTGGTGATATAATGGAGTCTCAGTGAGTTCCACAGGTTAGTCAGACATTGTATTTGAAAAGCTTCATTTCCTTTAGTTAATTGTGAAGATATTTTACAAACCTCCTGATGACGGCTGCTCCCATCGGATTTCTAGTTTAATGTAGCTTTTAAATGGTTCGTATCATTAACTTAAACATCCAGACTGATGGGTGCTAATCCAGACTCAAAACCCTTTGATGGTCACCTGCCACTTGTTCCTGGGAGTGGAACCATCACTATTGTTGTTATTTGTGCTGCAGCAGAGCCTCGGAGCCTGCACCCTGGACCAGGGCCCCAGTGCGCTAGGTGCTGTACAAACACAGACCAAAAAGATGGTCCCTGCCCGAAACAGCTTACAATCTAACCTGGTAGCTGCCTATGCTATCCTAGCAATGCAGGGCTGGAAGGGACCTCGAGAGGTCATCTAGTCCAGCTCCCTCCATCTTTAATAAAGTCTGCTGTGACTTTGCTCCATCTCCCTCCCATGATTTAATCATTTAAAATAATGGGTAGAGAAGATGAAGGGAGGTGTCTGGCTTACTCTGGAAACACTACTGAGCTATATCTATAAAGCTGCCTAATGCTGCGCCAGCTGCATTGTACACCGTCCTGCTATTAGTTACACAGTGTGGAGTTACTCCAGATTTACACCCAGGCAGCTGAGAGAGAGACCATTCTTTTGAGCCCTGTATCCACAAGACTGGTTATTGAGCAGCAATCACACCACATGGAGCCTGGTCTGGGTGGACTTGGAGATATCCCATACAAATCATTAGCCAGCGAGTGAGAATAATCACTCCCCAAGCGCTGCTCCAGGCTTACTCCTTCAATCTGGTTCTCCAAACAAAGGCCGCAAGAAGCAACCGGGTCTAAATCTGAACTAAGTCCCTCTTGGCAAAAAAAGCAAAAGAGATGCTTCTCTTAAGGCTTGATCCAACAATGGGAAAAGTTCCCACAGACTGATCTGCCAGTAAGATGAGCATTGTGGGGGAAGCACCCATGCAGCATCAGCCTGCTGGAGTTGGTCATGTTTTTGGAGAAACTGGTTGAGAAGCCTGGAATTTAAGCTCCTTCAGTTGGGCTGAAAGATTCTAAAGAATCTGAGAACAATTTTGGTTAAAAAACACAGTAGTTGAAGATAGTCAACAGGCCTAACGGAGACTTTTTAATTGATAGTTTCTTCATGTTGCCCTATAGTTAGAGGAAGGAGTAGGCTGTCCTGCCAGATATCCTAAGTGATGTCAAACAACTTATTTACAGGGGTAGCATTGTCTGGTAACAGCACAGGGCTGGGTGTCAGACCACCTGGGCTCCATGCCCTGCTCAGCTACTAGTTTGCTCTCTGACCATGGGCATTTAGGCATGTGCTTCAATCCTATTGATTTCAACAGGCCATGTGCTTATGTGCTATGCTGAATAGGGACGGGCTTAAGCACGTGCATAAATGCTTTGCTGAATCGGGACCTTAACATGTGGGCATAATTACCAAATGTTGCTTGTGAAGATGCAGCCAAACCTACCAGTGTGGCATGTGAGCCTAGCTCCACATGTTGTTCCTCCTTTCTTCCCCACCCGCCCAACATATTGCATGCCAGTTGTTTTGCCTAGGGTCAGATGGGAAGGGGGTCCCATTGACAAGAGAATTCCACAATATATTTAAGAAACCACTGCTTATTTCTTAACCAGCTGCTCTAATTTTTCCTCTGGCTTTAAAATTATCCATTGATTTTAATAAATTTGTCCCAGACCCACAAGCACAGACAATTAGAAACAAAAAGTAAATTGGACATAAGCACAAACATGAAGTTAAGCATGTGCTTAAATGCCTTCCTGAATCAGAGCTCAAGTGAGTTTGCCTGGCCAGCTGTTTTTTTTTCCTAGCTCTTGTTTTGATTGTGAATAAGGGGACAGAAGTGAAGGTCCCAAAAGATTTGGGACAAGATTTGATCCAGCCGTTGTCCAGAAAGTGAATCCAGATGACCACTGTGGAAGAACTGTCTTCTTTGTAATTTCCTGGGGCATATATTCTGTTCCTCCTCCTCTCTTCTGTTCTCAATCACTTTCATGGATGCAGCGTTGCCAGGAATCCTGAAGATGCCGGAGCCCTGAGAAAATCCCCCAAAGCCTGAGTCCCTGTCCAACAGCTTGAGGTTAGGTTGGTATGATAAACTAAATGCAACTCCCATCCCTGTCTTCCAATCATCAGTCCTATCCTCACTTCCATTCTCCCACCCCAAAATACCACATTCTGGGAGCCAGAAGTCTTACTCTATTTTGTATCCTGCCACCTCTGTTTTTTTGTTCTGTTTTTAAAGGTTTGATCTTAACAGAACTTCTCAGGGGCACATTCGGTGGCAATTGATTTAAGAAATTCCTAGAGAGAAGCCTTGGAAAAATCCTCAGCATTGCAGAACTGATGCAAATTACAATAGATGTAGCAACAAATAACCGGTAAAAGGGACTTCAGGGAAGGGTTGAGGATGGGGTACATTGCCTGGCTGAGAAGTTAGTGAACATTTCGAGCTGGAGAAGAGAGAGTCTGGGAGGGGATGATGGCTGTTTGCTGACTTTCCCCCTTTACAAATGAATCCAGGTGAATCAAAGAGCCTAGGAGGCGAACACCAGTCCGTGTTGTGAGCTTTATGGGACTTGTTCTGAAAAGTTCGCTCTCAGGGCCCAGCGCAGTTCTAAAACAACCAATTTTTGTTAATAAAACACACACAGTGTGGGCCATTCTCAACATGAAATCACTGCACTCCAGAGCTTTTGGGGGTGGCGGGCGGGGTGAATACTGCTCTGAGCCAAAAAAACGGACTTTATGACTCCCCCACTGGCCTAAACTGTAAGTGATAATAATATTCTGATTCTTGGCTTGCAATGGGAATCAGTTCCCAGAAAAAGGCCAGAAATGATCCAGCCCCACCAAATTGTAGTTTTAAAAAAAAAAAAGGGGGGGGGGGGAAGCAACAGCCTCATGCAGAAATGTTTGCACGTTCCCAGAATCTAAGCTAATTTTGCACTCAAGGTTCTATTCCCCCAGCGAGGCCACGCCCCTTCGAGCGTTAAAGCACCTCCCCGGCCTCTCATTGGCTGGGCTGCGAGGTTCCAGTTCGGTGGCTATGGCGGCGGAAAGGTTGCCTTGGCCACGCATCCCTGTGTGAATGCATGACGTTCGCAAGGCTGGCGCCAGGCTGTCTGGAGCGGACAGTTAGATCAACACAGCTGGAGGGAGAGGGACACAGCTGGGCAAAGGGAGCAGATTCCTCAACAAAAAATAGGATTGTGAGAAAAGTTCTTAAACAAAAACAGTTCAAACAAAAGCCTTAATGACATCCTTTCATAAAAATAAAAAATGCAAGGAGGACGGGGGGCGGGGGGGGGGGGGGATTGGAGGGAGGGTAGGGAGCAAGAGTGGGAACAGAAAGTTCAGGGATGCTCCGGGGCTGCCTGTCCAAACAGCCAAACATGTTGCACACAGAGAATCTTTGCCACCAAAAAAAAAAGTTATTTGAAAAATCAGCCTTGGGGATATTCCAGTGCAATCGCTCAGTTCCTGGAACGAGGCAAAAATGGGGTTAAAGATGGAATGTTTTTTTTGGGGGGGCGGGTGTGAATGAAAAAAAAAAAAAGCTCAGGGCTGGGGCGCAGGGCTGGGAAACATACTCTGGGAGGCCCTAGGGCTGATGGTGACTTGTATGAGTGCTAAGAAAATTTCAAAACTTAACATAAAAAAAAAAATTGGAAAAAAAAAAGTCTTTGGACAGTCCAGGCCAATACCCCAGATTCTGAAAAACGGGTTAAAGATTTATTATTTTTCTTTAAAAACAAACAAAACCCCCCTGCCCCATCAAGTTCAGGTTTATTCTCCAGCTGCCACCATTTGAATGAAGGAGGTTTCCCAACACACTTGGAGCGAGGGTTGAAAATATCTCATTGCAATTTATTTCCTCAGGGAGAGAGGGGTTTTTTTTAAAGGCCTTAAAATGAATCCAAAATTAGGGAGTCTTCTTAAAAAGGAGTGAGGATTGGCAGGGTCAGAGGACTACAGGAGGGTGAGGGAGGAGGAGAAAATAGTGGGGTTACCAAAAAATAACTACTTTTTATAAAGATTTAGTAATGTGCAATCTAAGGTCTTGAAGGAATGAATAATTTAACTAGCTTGTCCATTACACTAAACAACCCCCGCCCCCAAATAAATATATATTTAAAAAAACCCATTGTGACATGCAGACTGCTTAAAAACATGGAAATTGACCATGGTTAGAGTTGTATACCCAAGGGGGTTGGGGAAGTGATTTTTTCCAAACTTAGCTAAATGTGAAAGCAGAAGAGAGAAAAGCCAAAAAAAAAAAAAAAAAAAATACAGTATGTTTTGTTTTGTTGGAAAAACACACACACACAACCTAGGGTTTAGGCAGATCTGGAGTAAATTGTACTTGTGGGCAGGCATAATTTACTCCAGGTGCCCTGGCCTCCCCCACAGCCCCTGAAATAATACAGTTTAAGAAATTGTATTAACAGAAATAGCAAGCAAGGGATTTGGAAAACCAGTAATGGGCTAGGGGGAAAATTAAATGGCATACCCCATTGTCATGGGCCATAAAGTAGTATTTCCATAGCAGTTGCCCACTCACAAATAATCAAAACACATTCCAAAATAAAAAGCTGGCCCTTGGAAAAATCTCCAGGCTTGGGATCAATAAATTATATCACACAGCCCATTTGAGATTGATTTTTAAAATCAAGTTAAAATATAAAGAGAACTTTTTATACCCTCTCCTCAGCCTCTGCCCCACCTTCCACCAAAACTGTTTTTTAGGGCCTCATTCGACTCTCACAGTTACTCTGGATTTACACCCAAATGTGAGTGGGATAAGGCCCCAAGCGAACTGGGTCTTGTCTGCACCCCAAAAGTTGGACCCACCCATAAAGTTTTGTCCTTTTAGTTAAACCGATACAACCATGTCACTTGAGTTTTTTACCCTGTTCCTGTTGTTTCAAAATAAAATAAACCCCTACTTATATACATTCCCCCCCAACACAATGTTTCTGCAGTCAAAGAGTTGCTGACCCAAATCTGGTTTCTCCACGGTAACCTCAGCTTTACCGCAAAGCTTTTTTATTTTTCTGGTCACAAGATCATTCCTGACGGCAGAAAGTCTGGAGGTCATATGAGCAGCAAAGTGAGGAACAAGGCGCCACTAATTCCTTACTAGAGCCCCCTGGGAAAAAAACAAACCACCCCCGGGGAAAAAAGTCCCTGCCGCGAGGGGCTTCACGGCTTCGGTGGGTGCTGGAGTTTGAGGGGCTGCACCCTGGGGCTGGGCTTTGCAAAGGCGCGCTTTGAAAGCCGGGTTTGTCTTTTCCAGCCAGGGCTGCTTTTTTTTTTTTTAAAGGGGCCGGGAGAGACAAACGCGGCAGGGGAGAAGAGCTCGACTTGGAATTTTGAGTTTTAAAAAGCAAAGGGGGTTGTGTGTGTGTGGGGGGGGGGGGGGGGGGGGTTGATAGCTAGGCCCGCCCGTTTGCAATCAGAGCTTCCTCATTCCTTTCATGCCCTGGGCTCTTTGGTGTCAGGCGAAGCCCGTGGAAGCCGGCTTCGCCATGCAACCAGCTTGTAAGCGCTCCATGCAACATTTCCCCCGGCTGCCACCAGAGAGGCAGCAGCGGGGGGGCGGGGACAGCGGCGCGGCTCGTTTGCATAGAAAGGGGCGGAGCCGGAGCGGAGCGCCCGGCGTATAAAAGGCCGGAGGGGGGCGAGGCGCCGGCAGCCCGCTGCACGGAGGAGTCGGGGTTTGCGCGCCGGGATTGCACCGCGGGAGAGACGTGCAAGCAGCCCGCCGGGGGTGGAGGGGAGGATCTGCCTTCCCGAGACACCAGCCCAGCGCTGCCAGGCGTCCGCCCGCCCAGCCCAGCCCGGTGACCATGAAAGCCATCAGCCCGGTGCGGTCCGTCAGGAGCTGCTACGAAGCCGTGTGCTGCCTGTCGGACCAGAGCCTGGCCATCGCCCGGGGCAGCCCCAGCAAGAGCCCGGCGCTGGAGGAGCCCATGAGCCTGCTCTACGACATGAACGATTGCTACTCCAAGCTGCGCGAGCTGGTGCCGGGCATCCCCCAGGGCACCAAGCTGAGCCAGGTGGAGATCCTGCAGCACGTCATCGACTACATCCTCGACCTGCAGATCGTGCTGGAGGAGCAGGCGAAGGGCCAGGGCCAGGACCCGTCCGCCGAGACCTCCCTCCTCTCCCTGAAGGTAAGGACGGGGCCCCGGCTGGTGACTCTTCATGGTAACATTGGCGCTACATCAGGGGCACCTTCCCCCCAGCCGGGTAGTGCCCTGTGCAGGCAGGAATCAGCCTGCGGGGCTGCTGCCCTTTTTCCCCAGGGAAGAAAAATCCCCCCCCACACACACACACCAGGTCCCCCCCTTGCTTACTTCCCTTCTCCTCTCTGCAGGCCTCTGAACTCGCCTCTGAACTGTGCTCGAAAGACGAGAGACGCTTGTGCCATTAATGTCTCTTCCCCCCCCCACCAGGTAAGACTTGGACCACGCGCTTCCTTGTCAGTTTCCATCCCCAGCCCGCTTCTCCGTCCCCGGGAATTCGCGTGAGTGGCTTGACACTAACCAGGGAGGGATGATTTTAAATCGCCCCCCTTCGTGCAAGCCACGCTGCTTGGCGCTGGGCATCTCTCGCGTCTCTTCCTTGCGGTTGATTGAGGTTGTGGTTTTTTTTTTTTTAAGCAGCAACTGTAGTGGAATGAGATCTGTAGCCATTGTCCCTTCTGGTGCCCGCCGTTCAGCCTCTTTCCAGCTCCTGCAAATGGGGTCATTCTTGTTACAATGTCCTTCCTTTTATAGCGAACTCTGCAGCTGCTTCAACGGCCCTGTTGAAATGGGTAGAATCAAGAGGCTTTTTTTTTTAAGGAGGGGGGTTGTTTTCAGGCAGGGAGGCACCGCCAAGCATGTGTCCCTCCCTTCTAATCTGTGTAATTTTAGATCCATCTGTAGAGAGTTAGGAACAGAAGGGCTTGTCTCTTTTTTCCTTTTGGTGCCAATTAGCAAACCTCCAGTGTGAGTGTTGGTTCCTGATTCCTTATCAGCTGGAGGTAAATAGAAGTTTCCTCTCTCTGGCGCCAGGATGTCTAGTGCAGACCTGCCTGTGATCTGCTCTGAATAACTGACATGTCTTTCTCTCTCATCCCCCGCCCCCCTCCCCTCTACCCCTATTCAGACTGCAGGTGTGGGATCACAACACTTGGCTCTCTCCAAGGGAGGTGAAGAGAGACCTTGACTTGGAAAGGATCAGACTTCAACCTCGTGAATCCAATAATGGAGGGACCTCAGCCTTTATCTTCCAGATATTGTGTCTGTGGAGCATGTGGCACAAGGCATTGGATGCTTGGCTGGTTTTTTAGTACTGTTTCTGCTTCCCACTCTGCTTCTTGCCTGAAAATAAATCTCAACAGGCCAGGAAAGACTTTTGATTCTGCTCCCTCCATCCCCCATTCAGAAATGGATCTGAACTCTTGAATATTTGAATTTAACCGCCTCATTGCACAAGGGCAAGAAAAGCTGGGAAGTCCTGACTCCTTGAGCATCATCTGCACTGTAAGATCAGTGTTTTGTGTTCGCAAAATCCCAAGTGTGCTAGACTGGCTCCCCAGTCATTATATAGATATCTTTAAAACATGGCTGGCTATAAATGAGTCCACAACATGCTTTAAAAAGACTTGCAGAGATGCAGTTGTATGTATATTTTGGATTATAGTGTGATTTAAAAAAAAAAAAAAAATCTTACAGGGGGCTGGGTAGGGGGTAATACCAACAAGAATTTCAAAAATGAGTTGTTCTGGGGCTGTGGCCCCATGTTTATTGTTGAACTCTATAATAGAGTATAATGTTTGTACCTTTTTTGCAGGAAGGTGAATTTCTGCGATCATGCATTGTACTTGCTTTATAAACTTTTTATAAAAGTTAAAAGTTTTTACATAATAAAATTAAGTTTGTTTTTTGACTAGTCCTTCTCTTCCCCTAAAATTCTGAAAGTCACATCAGTCTTCCTTCCTTGGAATGTGAAACCGCTTTGGGGAGCGAAATAACTTTATAAAAAGCAATTGCAATAAGATTGATCCATCCGTATTGAGTTCTGCCCACTTCACGTTGTCCATGAGAGGAATGACACAAAATGAGCTATATTTGAATCAAGTTGAATTTGCAGTTCAGTAATTTTCTGCTAATAGTACTATTATGGGTTAAAATGTCAAATCATGTATCCTAGTAAGGATCAACCTTGTGACTTAGTAAAACTTTAACCTCTCTTTTGCAGAACAGGACTTAGTGGGTCAGGCCCATCTTAACTATCCGTGTGAGAGCCATGTCAAATTTTGAGTTGATGGTGATTTGGGGCATAAGGTGACCATGGACAAGAGTATTTCCTACTACCTTTATTCTGTGGGTGTACTGTGTGGTGTTTGGGGTCCCCCACCCCTTTCTGGTCTCAGTAGCATAATGGTTGATGGTATCAGCAGTGTCACAGAGAAGGCCTTGAAATGGCTTATGGACCCATAATTGCTTTGCAGACAGTCCTGCCTGGGTGTGCAAAAGAAGCATAACTGGGCAGGCTTTTTTAAAAGAATTTTTCTTTGCCCTAATGTGCCAGTCCTGTTTGTCTAAATATAGAACTCTGAGTGCTATATTGCACAGCATGCAGGTAAATGAGGGCTGGGTAAAACTACAATTAAAGGCTTGGAGATGATGGATTGGTTTCTAGTAGAAACCCTACTTTTTTTTTTTTTTCCCCCCGCCCCCCCTTAAAGTTGTTTGGCCTTTACCTCCTTCAGCTTGCCCTGTTCCAGCTAGCTTCCTCCACCATCCTCCAGGTTTTCTGCCTCCTTTTCTCTGCAACAGTTGTGATCCCACAAAGGCCAGGCTAAGCAATCTGAAAAATCATAACAGGAAGAACAGGGCTCGACTGCTGTCACAAGCTATAAGTTATGGGAAGCTAGTTCCATTAATGGAACGCTCAAGAGGGATAGTAGATTTGTTACAGCCCTGGTTGATGAGCACTAGACAGATCGGCTGCTGGTGTTGTGCTGTGATCTCCCAGCTGCCATCAGACAAAATGAACCAAGTTCCCTAGTGCTGAAACTGGGGTGAATACACTCCAATAGGTGTGTACAGTTCCAGCTCCCTTGAATAGAGTGCGTAACAAGAAGGCCTAATTACCATGTCACAAGGACTATCTGCTGCTAAATAAACTTCTCTGCTGTGGGTTGTTTTTGCTTGTGCCCTGGCGGGGGTGGGGAGCATGTGAACCATCCCAAGGCGGAGGGAAGTTCTAGTGCTTTGAAGTATAGAGGTGCTGTCTTGACCCCTTCGGTCTCACCCTTCTCTAGGCAGGCCAGCGTTCCTCCATGGGAGTTTTTAATACCTCATCCTGTGTAGAAATGAGTGGTGGCCACTAGGGCTCTGCAACTGTCTAATCGGGTTAACCAGTTTGCAGGGTTGCTGCAGGTTGCATGGGCGCTCCAAATCTTATTCTTGAAGATACAGCAGGCTGGTAGAATACCCTAGCCTTTTCAAGTCTGTGAGATACAAGCTTAATTATGGGTTGCAATGCTGGAAATCTCAATAATTCCTGGACCGTCATAGGCTGCTTCCAACCAAAATGGAGGTGACAGTTGTTTGAATTAATAAGGTACCTAATGATACTGCAGTCACTTTTCTCTCAAGATCTTACCTCTGGGGCAAGGCCAGTAATAGTGTGCATAAGTCTACGGAGATGTTAAGTCACTTACCCAAGGTCATGGAGCAAGGGACAGAACTGGCTAGAGAACCCAGGAGTTCTTAACCACTTAATAGACTCTTCCGTAGATGTGAATAGAACCCAGGAATCCTGGTTTCAAATCTCACCTGCTCTCAACCCTAGATCCCCTTCCATAGCTATGAATAGAAGAACCCAGCAGTCTGGTCTTGCATATGCTGCTCTAATCCATGGACAACATGTCCTTTTTACAAAATTACCCAAAACCTCAGAATTGTCCTCCTGTGATCTACACTTTTCCATTGGCCTTGAGCAGAAATAACCTGGAGCCCACCTTGTAAATCAGCTCAGGTATGGACCCTGTCAACAGCTGCCAAGTCATTTGAATGCATAAACAGCTGTGCTGTAGCCTTGTGTCTCATTGCTCAAAGGTAGGTGACTGGCCTATCTAAAAGGGCATGAACCTAGATGCTTCATTGGAGTTGGGTTAGCCAGAAGCCTGTGTGGTTGCATAGGTCCCCACCACCCATGTCCCTGATCCACTAGCCAAAGAGCTGTCTCCTCTACCTGTATTCCTATCTCTCTGGTGCCAGTAGCCCATGGTAGAAGGAATGCTGTAGTTTCCCTCTGCTTCCTGATTGGAGAGTTCTGTTTTGGTGCCATTTCTGGCTTCCTAAGGTAAGTCCAGGGGGATTAGCTGTGGCTATGGAGACCTTACGGGGTGGGGTGGAGGTTTTGAGTTGAGGATGCAGTTAGAAAGTGGCACAGGTCTGAGGAGAGGGCAATATGGCTCGGGGGTGGATGTAGGCTGTACAGTCTTTCACCTTTAAATCAGTGGTTGAAACCCAGCCTTGACTGGTAATGAGCAAAGGCCACTACACTTGTTCCGTGGGGTATGTGAAATGAATTCCTGATCCTTCTCCAGTTCCCAAAAGCTTGGGGGGAAAGTTAGACTTTTACAGAGTGCCCTATAGGTTGCAAACTGGCAGCATAGTCTAGTGGTTTAAGGCCCTGCAACCAGGGGACTTGGTATCTGCCTGATGGTGGGCAGGTCCCTGCACCTCTCTGTGCCTGCTGCCGCCCTTTATCTGCCTTGTGTATTCAGACTAAGCTCTCGGGGACAGGGACTGCCTCAAGCCGTGTGTACAGCACCTAGCACCATGAGGCCCTGCTCCTGGCTGGAGTCTCTGGTGGTTGCTGTAATATAAATAATGGTTGTGTTGGCTCAATGGGGAAGCCAATTCCAGAGTTGATGGTCCCTTACTGAGAATGCCCTGATGTCAGTCACCCCTCTCGCCCCCAATTAACCCAGGTCAAGGGTTACCAGCTTGCCTGCCTTAGCAGCTGTGGAATCAATCATAGCAGGAGACGGTTGGTCTCTCAGATAAGACCAAACCATTTAGGGCCGTGTAACTGGAGATGTTGCTTTTCCTTACCTGACCATAGCCATGTGCATGTATGGACTTAGTGTGACTCCCTCATCCCCCATGTAACTCCACTGAAGTCAGGGTGATGCAGTGGATAGGGGATTTGGACTTGGGAGCTAGCCTTCGCTTTGCCACTAGTCATCTGGCCAGGTGCCTTTCTGTCTCAGTTTGCCCCTCTATAAAATGGGTAGAATGACACTGCCCTCTGGAAAGCACATTGCAATCCTCTGAGGAAAAGAGTGTTATGGCATCAAGGATGAGTTTGGCCTCACGATTGGTAACGCAAGCTCTGTTTTCCGGGAGAGGCCGTTTAAATTGACACGTACCATCGCCTCACATTCTAGGGAAGAGAGTGAGCTTGCTACCAGGAACATCCAGTGAAGGAAAGCGTGAGTGGAAGGGGGGTGTGGGTGTGGGTGTGTAAAACTACTGGCTGGCAGGAACCTGGAGAAAGCATAAATACAAGCCCTAATGAATAGTGGTGACGGGCTCGTTTGTGAGTGATTTATTATCACTTTAGGTTCTAGTGGGCAGCATGGATTTCCTGCAGTCAGACCAGGGACAGAGTAAGGCTTGGTCCACAGTTAAAAATTAGATCTAGCTATGTCGCTCAGGGCTGTGAAAAATGTAACCCCCCTGTGTGTTGTAGTTAGGTTGACCTAATCCCAAGTGTAGATGCAGCTAGGTGGACAGAAGAATTCCTCCATTGATCTACCTGCTGCCCCTCGGAGAGGTGGATTAACTTCGGTAGCAAAATCCCTTCTGTCGAGGCAGGAACATGGCTGCAGCGACATGCTCTAAAACTGCGGCGGGCCTGGATCAGTCAATGAAGCCGGCGCTCTACATCTGCTTGTGTGTTTCCTTTCTGCTCGAACCCAGAGTCTCCAGTCCTGATGTCCCCTTGCAGGCCTGGTTTATGCTACAAAGTTAGTCTGGCTTAACTGCCTTGCTGAGAAAAACTGCATGTCCCGTGCGATGTAAGTAAGCCCCCTGAAGCCCCAGAATTCTTCCCTCGACCTAGCTCCTGCCTCTCAGGTGGATTTACTACAGTGACAACGTGATACGTGTCTACACTGCAGCGGTGCTGCTGTAGCATTTCTAGTGTAGATGTACAGGGTGGCCCCTGTTACCAGTTCAATAAATTATTCTTATGAGCCACTCTACACATGTACAGCATGTGCTCTGCATGGGCCAGGCTGTGAACCCCTTCCCCATGTCTCTGAGTCCCTGGACTGCTCATGTGAGTAACTCCTCACAAGTGCGATTAAGAAGTTCACGCTCTGTTCCTCCATCTTTAAAACACACACTCGCGGTGCCTGGCCAAAGGGAACATCCTAATGTTCAAAATGCACTTAAGGATCACTTCATCCATCACTAAGATGCAGCCACCTCAGGGTGGAACGCAGCAGCTGCGGCAACCTCTAAGCAGCAACAGGAAGTGAAGAAACATCCAATAGAAACTGCCAGGGCAGAATTTTAGTGGGGCCTAATGTAACTCACGCGATGTTTGAATGTGGCCAGAGCACAAAAGTCTCCGGAGAACTTTAGTAAACAGGGGCCCAATCTAAAGCATCTGAGCAGTGAGCTCATTTGTTGTCTGTAACAGGGCTCCTCTATACCATGGTACTTCCCACAACCCTAGCTCTGGGCTGGGGGAATAGCTCAGTACTTCTCAGAGGGAAGAATGCCACCTACTGAATGGCCATGAGCCTTTTTTAGGAGGCGTGAGTGACTATCCTGGTGGGTTTTGCACAAATCCTGCAGCCGGTGCAAGGTCATCCCTGGGGGTGTATCACCCAGTATTCCCAGGATTTCCCTGCCATGAGCAACGTGGGAGAACATGTGTTCTTGCATCACCGTGCTCTGACACACATCTCGCCCTGCACCTCCACTTCTCTGCATCTTTCCCTCCCACGCCTTGGTTGCTATTGGCCTGAGTCACATGGGGAAGGCTGGGGGGTGGGGCTGGAAGATGCACTGTTCCCTGGGCTGTGCCGTGATGTCAAAGTCACAAGGGATGTATTTCAGAAGAGAGCTGCTCTCAGCTAACGCTAGGTTATTCTGTTGGTGGGTTATAGCAGGATTCCTGGGTTCTAGTCCCAGTTCTGCCCTGAACTTGTAGTGTGACCTTGGGCAAATTGTGTAGGTCAGATTTGGTGGTTAAATTAGGCCACTAAAGGAAGCTGCCAGGTCTCTGGAAGGGCTGAAGACCTGCAGCTCCCATTGGGGTTCTCATCTCATATTGGGGCTGAATCTGGATTCAGGCGTCTGACTTCAGGCTGAAAATTTTCTGCCATTACCTCTCTATGCAGCAGGTTTCCCCCCATCTGTAAACCAGGGACCTTCATGCTGACTGTGCCGCACAGAGGGCTGGGAGGGGGTTAATGTCATGGTTGTAAAGCCCATGGAAGGCACTAGAGACATGGAAAGTGGTGTTTACACACAAAACACCCTTGTCTTCATTCTGATCAAAGCTACTGGCTCAGACTGCTCCGGCTCCTTTAGAATGAGGTTATGGTCATGTACGTAGCATGTCTGCCTCGTGTGTCTTGGGGTGCTGGCCGAGGTCCTAGCAATATCTCAGTAGAATCAGACTCGTATCTGCTGATCTTCCATGATGTCGGTAAATGGTTGCTCTGTGATCCCTGCAGAGCTAATACAGCTATAGGAGAGCGAGGTGGGGGTCTAATCTACTGCACCAGCACAGCCATCTCCTGAGTACTGCCCGGAAGAGTCTTCATCCCCAGTGACCAAATGAGAGACAGGAAGAACCCAGATGGATTTCAGCTCCTAGCCTTGAGTTTGTGGCACCAACAGGTGGAAAATCTTTTGACCTATAAAGTTAGCAGGGCTGCCATGGAATTATTGCATGAGAAGCAATACGGAGACCCGGGTTGTCCTTTTATAGAGAGTTACTGAATACCACTGTAACTGCTTCTTTAAAAGCACTGGAGAGGGCGTGGGATGGGGTTAGGAAGGGAATGGAGGATGGGGCAGGGGAAGACGTTGGCATTTCAGTTTCTCTGGCAACTTTTTCTTTCATTTGGAGAACCGCGGGAGCCAGTCAGAATGGAGGAGTCGGAGCCACATGGTGCTAGGGCCCAACCACACTGGCGGACAAAGGTGCCTACAAGCGAATTCATGGTCATGGCCACCATAGGTTTGGCATGTGCAAGGTGGGAGCTGCTGCTGCTAACCCCCCTGTATGCCTCTCTAGGCTGCTGTATATCTGGCCTGAATGCCAAGGATCTCCTCCACTTTATTCCCTGGGTATCTTGGTTCAAGTCTATCCCCAGCATCACCCCATTGCCTTCAGAGGAGTTCCAGAAGGGTTCAATCTTGCTCTTTGGAGGGGCGCACAAGGACGTGAGTCCGAACTGCGCCCCATGTTGTTATTAATATATTTGTTATGCTAGTTGCCTAAGAGCCAACCAAGACCGGGGCCCCGTTGTGCTTGGTGATGTACAAACACAGAGTTGGAGACAGGCCCTCTCCCCAAGAGCTGACCGTCTGAACAGCCAGTCCAGACAGATGCAAACTGCTATTTACTGTTGTAACTAAACGGGCGGTGCACAGACCAGAGAAAGCAGCCGTCTCCTCAGGACAGGCTAGTGACTTCAAGGTGCCTTGAGTTTTGTGCGTCAGACACGAGACACCTTCAAGGGGGCCCGATTTTTCCCGCCCTCTGAAAATCAGGCACCTTGGAGGTGTTTCAGAGCCCCCCGCGTCCCCCTCCCCCAAGCACTGGTCACTTTTGAACATCCCCGTGACAGGAAGCAAACCCTTCAAAGAACAGCAACAAGCTCAGCAGAGCTGGGCCTGCAGATTCCAGGTCTGAATCTGCCCCCTGCAACCGACAGCGCAGTGAGCTCCTTGGTGTCTTGGGGGTCTGCTGTATTCAGCAGCGACCGTGGCCCCAGGTTTCCAAGAGCTGAGCAGTGGGGCAAATTGTGGTAGGAAAAAACCTGCATTCTGAGCATCCCCTGCCACCAGTCCCCAATATCTTGACTACAGCTAATCCCTGCTTGGGTGATTAATGTGAGCAACAAACCCTAGGTGGAGAAGAGCCTGCAAGGAACGGCAGGACGCAGGCCCTGGCACACCGGTCAGGAGGGGGTCCCTGTCGTGCAGGTAGCTCTGTGGGGTGGGCGTTCCCCTCTTCCCAGCTAATGTCAGCTCTTCTCCCTGAAAGCACCAGGGAAACCAATGCTGGGTCTAGCAGCTAAGTTGAGGGTGTGTGTGTTGGGGAGCGTACCAAGCAGAGCAGCTGAGTGGCGATGGGGTGGGAGGGCCCATCTCAAGCTTGGACGCTCAGGTGTTGCAGGAATTCACAGAACAGACTTGGCCCCAGGACCTTCCTTCATTTTCTCCCGGCTTGTTTTGCAGCTTCTTGTCTCACAGGTGGCGAGTACTTTGGGCCTGCAGAGGGAGTGACGGAAAGTGGGGTTAATTTCCAAGCTGCCTGGGCAGCAGCCTCCCTCTACAGCTAGGGGAACAGCAGCCTTGTGGGTAAGGGCTCAGCTCTCCGCTCTGACCCAGACGCTCCCTGGGTTCTGGGGCCTGGCGCTGAGCGTCTCTAGGTCTCCAGCCGCAAACCTGGGAATCCATCTCTTCTCTCTTGCCTGTTTAGGCTGTGAGGTCTTCCGGGCAGGGGCTGGATCTCACTGTGTGCTTGTACCGTGCCCAGCACAAGGGGGCCTGATCCCTGTCAGGACTTCTAGGGGGCACCGTAATGCAATTAACAATAATGTCCGGAACACAACGATCACTGTCAAATCGGTTTCTCCCCCTTGTTCTCAGGCCCGTCTGACACTGCTTGGGCCAGATCCAAGGAACCAAGTACCTGGTATTGGATTGAACTGGTGTTGCTGGCCCATGGTGGTGTTCTTAGCAGCTTGGCATGGAAAGGCTCAGAATGATAGGTGTGAATAGAGGAGGGGAGGGAATTATTGCAATAGAAAAGACCGAGTTGAAGCAAACTGAAGTTCCTATTAAATCCAGAGAAGTCTAGTAATGCAAGGTCAGGTCTGCATTCCCTGTGCACCCGTATCTCGTATTAAAGCCAGTGGGAGTTTTGGGGGTGGAAGGGATATGGAATCTGGCTGTGTCTCCATTGATAACACTAGCTACTGGATGGCCACCGAATTCTAGTAGCTTCCTCTGAGCAGTGCCTGGACAGAGACAGGAAAGCTACGAAGGAATGCATGTTACGATTCCTCAATGCTTCCCTTCTCCCTCTCGACTCCTGTTCCCATGGGCTTGGCTTCCATGTTGCTCCTGCCATAAATACAAGGAATCCAGCTTCTCCTGGACACCCCCCAAGCTCTAAGCGCTGATCTGTGTGTGTAAACTGACTGGCACAGCAGTTGCGGCGTAACCTATTCCACAACAGCTACTCTGGAATAGCTACGCATGTGGACACTCTGTTCTGGAATAATTCCTCCACTTTGGAAAGCCGAATTTAGGCCCCCCCTTTATTCCAAATGCGAGTTTCCACACGGGGCTAAATCCGGTTTAATGAATTTGGTTTAAATTCACACTTTTACTTAGTCTAGATTGCGTTACCCATGCAGACAAGCCCTAAACAAACACGGGGGAGGAATGTATCCAGGTATCTCCACCGAAGGGGAGGCTGGCCCAGGGTGGGAGCAATGAACAGGCCTGAGAGGAAGAAGCCAGAGTGCCATGTTGGAGGAAATATGAGCAACAATCTTTTCGGGGCAATAACTGATCCTGCACCTCCGTGTAAACAGTGTGTGGAGTGGCAGTGGGTTAAGCGGGTGATAGATGGCAGCCAGTGGGAATGCTCCCTTCCAACCAGCTGCCAGGTGCCGGTCTAGCCAGTTTGCCAACCCGAGCAGAAAACATTTTCAGTGCTGCCTCTCAGTGGCCGAGCAAAGGCCAACAAAAAAACCAGCCAATCAGTGATGCAAAACACCCCAAACAAACAAAAACGCAGAGGCCCGGCAGTACGGCGCTCCTGGAGGCGCAGGGGCCTGGCAGTACGGCACTCCTGGAGGCTGGTGCCCAGGGTGACCTCCCTGCATGCCGGCCACCTGGCTGGAAAGGCAAATTCCAGGGGCATCCAGGAAAAGGGGCGCAAGGTGTGAATTACCCTGGAGGGGCAGACAGAAATGGCAGGTCATGGTGGTTCTCTCTAGCCCTGATGAGCAGAGGAGGGGAAGGGAAGCCAACAAGAGAGACCTCACCATGATATTGTCCAGGCCTGCTGCTCCTTTCGCTGATGTGAACTGCCCTGACATCTATGGTGCGAGAGTGGATGCTGGCTAGGCCCTCATCACCGGGCTTGCTCCTCACTGCGCCCCTCGGAGGGCGAGGTATGCTGTTACCCCAGACTGGGGACCTGAGGCACAGGGTGGTTTAAATATCTGGCCCAATGTCAGTCAGGGAGCCAGAGCCAGACACTGACCCCAGGTCTCCTGAGTCCCCATCTCGTGCAGGATCCACCCAGGCCCACTTTATCCCATTCCTCGCCCTGCCCCAGTATGGCCACAGCTCAGCCCTAGCTCTTAGCTGATCAAGCTGCTTCTCCCCCGTCCTGCCAAGCCTCCAGGTGCTGGGGTTACCCTTCCTCCCCACACAATTCAAGGCTGGGGCAGTGTGACACCCGATGGATCCGCAGCAGGCCGGCGTGCTGGATTTTCCCTGCTAGCCTGCAGCCCCCCCAGGTCAGCCTCCTCTGGCATTATCTCAGCAGGGCGAGGCAGGACGTGACCCAGCTGCCTCCCAAACAGAGAGGAGAGGAGATTCCAGCCAGGGACAGTGGCTGAGAAGAAGCAGATCCCAGAGGCGTGAGCACAAAGAACAAAAGAAGCAGAACTTCCACTGTTTAATCCCTGCGTTTCCTCCACTGCAATCGCTCCTCCTGGGCCACATCACCCCACCCCGGGACAGAAAGTTGGGGCAGCCAGTGCTTCCAGACCAGGAACCTGGCGTTAGGGGCTGAGCCCTCCAGGCCAGGTTAGCGGAGAGCAGGCACCAGTTGGGACAGTTGCTGAATGCCTGAGGCATGAATCAGGCTGGCAGAAATGTACCAGAGAGAGCTTGGGAGGGGAGGAGAGGTCGGGGCTTTTAGGGCTAATGGGGAGTGGGGCGGGTGTTTAGCAGGATATCGGAACGCAGCTGGAAATCATTAAGCAAGGACTGGCAGAGAGGAACCAGACAGGACTGCACCGGGCTCTCCCACTGTGGAGCACAGAGTACTGTGGGGTTGGCACGCAGGGCTGTGCTGGCAGCTAGGCAGGGTCCCAGTTGCTGAGGGGCAAAGGCTGCAGCGGGCCTTGGACGTAGGTAGCAGACTCTGTGTGTTTCTGCAGCAGGAGGCAGGATTGGTAGGGCTGGGGCCCGCTCCCCCTGCGCCCCATGGGACACTGCTCCACGGGGACTCTCCCTGTGCACTGAAGAAGGGAGGGACGGGGCTAGTGGGTCCACCACAGCCTCCCACAGAGCAGGTGGTGCCAGGTCTGTGGGAGCTCACGTGACCACAGGGCTCCCTGGTCTGGAGTGAGCGGGGAGGAGTCCATCACTACCACCCCCCCAGGGCACTTCTCGGGGCTGAATACCTAAGCCTCCGTTCTGCCCCTGCCTTGGCACCCACAGATTTCTGCTGAGCCAGTGGCAGTCGGGCTACGGGCTAGCTAGAAACCAGGGCAATCTCCGCCCCATTGTTAGCTGCTGGCAAACATTCCCAGGTAAATAACCTGTTGTCCCAGGCTGGCAGAGCCTCGTCACTGGCCACACGAGGCTGTTTGGGAAAGGGGCATCGGCGATCATGCCATGGGGGCATGCTCCCTGGCTGATTCCCAAAGCACTTGGCTAACTAGGGACGTTGCTGTCAAGCGGAGGTGCCTGCCTGTGGGCACCCAAACGAGAGGCCTGAGTAGGGTGAGCAGGCAGCAAACGTGAAAAATCGGGACAAGGGGTGGGGGGTAATAGGAGTCTGTATAAGAAAAAGACCCCAAAATCGGGACTGTCCCTATAAAATCGGGACATCTGGTCACCCTAGGCCTGAGTTTGAGGACCCGAGCACCTGCTGTTCCTGAGTGACTTTGATGGCACTTGGGGGCACTCAATGCCTCTGAAGATCAGGCTACTGCTTAGGTGGCCAAAATGTGGATTTAGCTTCCTACCGTTAGGCCCCCAGGCATTGAGGAACATTGCTGTCACCTGCGAAGGAATCTGTTCCTCTACCAGTGAAGTGCAGCTGCGTCAGGGGTGGAACACGTTCTCTGTTTGGAACAGGAAGGATGCCATAACCAGTGGGAAGGGCGAGGGATTATTGATCCGCTTGTCAATGCAGGTGAGGCATTCCTAATGGACCTGGCACCACGTCTACACTGGCTTAGCTACGGTGCTCAGGGGTGTGGATTTTTCACTGCCCCGCAGGTCAACTTATTGTTAAGTGTAGTGTAGGCTGTCCAGGCCCAAGTATCTAGACACTAGATCGACTGAGCACAAAAGAGCATTTATCACCTTCCACCCCAGCCCCCAGAGGGAACCCAGCCCTCCTCTGGTGCCCTTGGAGATTCTGTTCTCGTTGGTTTTTCCATCGGTGTATGAACACTGTTTCCCCGAGTGACAGTAGCTCGGGCCACAGAAGTTGTGTCTATGCGAGGGGTTAGGTCACTGTAGCTCCATTACTCAGGATCAGATGCTTTGTCGCACCCTGGGTGATGCAGCTCGGTCGCCCTAAATTTTAAGTGTCGACTAGGCCTGGCTTACTGGGTGACCTTAGGCAAGTCACTCCATCCCCCTTGTTTGTGCCTCAGTTTCCCCATCTATAAAAAATAGTCACATACCTCACAGGCGCATTGTGAGAATTATGATTTGTAACGCACTTTGAGAGCCTCATTTGAAAGGCCCAATGCAAGAGCAGGCTGCAGAAGTGCAAAGTAGGGTTATTATTTTACATGTGAGTTTCCTGGCTTCTGCTGGTTTACAGCACTTTCCATGTCTGTAGCACCGTGAAAGATCCCAAAGTATTTTGTAAATGATATACATGCACCACTGAAATGCAGCCACCTCTGGGGTGGAGAACATTAGCCCACCAACAGTGCACAGGATGCCACACAAAGCTGGGGGTTGGGGAAGGCAAGTCCTTGTTTATGCCATGCAGAGCAGCCAGGATCTGAAATATTCAGGACGCCCAAGAATAAAAATTGGACTGCTTTTGGAACAATTTGTATAGTGGGGGTGCTGAGAGCCAATGAACCAAATTGTAAACACTTCTGTGATAGAAACCACTTGGAGCCAGGGGGTGCAGCAGCCCCCCCAGTTCTAGCACCTATGGCTTTTGGAGGGGGATATTCTGTGTCCCTGCTGCGGCCCCAGGGCTGAACGAGTTTACTCTCACCCCACAGTCCTGGGGCCGGAGGAGGTCATTCTCCCTGCCCAGGCCCTGGAGCTGGAGGAGTTCAGTGCCCCTGCCGATTTCTGGGGGAGCCCGTGCTCCTGCTTGGCCCCCTTGTGCACACCCCTCAGGAATCCTTAAAGTGTCCCCTCCCCCCACAGAGCAAATTGCATTGGGATTAAGTGCAGTCACCTCTGGGGTGGCACACGGCAGCTGCTTAACAGCGCTACACAATAATTTAGGACAGGAAACTGAAGAGGGATATTCACTTGATAGGGGATATTCCATTGAAAATACTGTGGGGATGTTATTAACCAACCTGGAATTGGGGCTCACATGGGAAGGATAGCCCAGCTAAGAGGGAACATATGTGATCGTTCAAAAATCCCCTTCGAATTGAGAAATAAACCCTAAGAGACACTTCTGGGTCTGAGCCATAAAATCAGAATCCAGATAGGGCGACCAGGCAGCAAGTGTGAAAAATTGGGACAGGGGGTGGGGGGTAATAGGAGCCTATATAAGAAAAAGCTCCAAATATCGGAACTGTCCCTATAAAACCGGGACATCTGCTCTCCCTAAATCCAGAGTGCAAATATTTGGGGGAGCCCACATCTTGGGGCAGTGGATTAAAAGACTCCCGTGTGGGAATCACGCTCTCTTTTTAAGGCCAGGCAAACTTTCCGCACACCCCGTCTCCTGACCCACACACAGGGGAAAAGTCAGACCCCCGGAAAGAGGGCGCCCCCCCAGACTTGTTCCTTTCGGGGCGGTGGGTGTGTGTCCTGAGGGGATCAAAGAGAATTCTCCAGCTAGTGAATGTTTGAAAGCTCTTTTGAACCGAGCAACACAGAGATGATCCCCCCCCCCCCCCAAAAAAAATCCCTTTGTCCCCCTCCCCTTAAAAACAGGAATTTGCCCCGGATTGCATTTCAAGCGTAATTGATGGGGCTTGGAGCAGGGCTGGAAAGTGTTACTGGGGCCGCCTTTGCTCCCGGTCCCTGGGCTTGTTTGCCGACGTGTGAATGGGAGAGGGAGGCGCTGAGCGGACTTGGAATTGGAGGCGAGCCAGAGAGCAGGAGGGGGCGGGGTGGAGGGGAAGGAGCAGGGCCGGGAGCTCAGACAGCCCGGCGCCAGCAAACACCTGCAAACAGCTAACAGGAACACAATGGCAAACACAGGTGGGGGAGTGCTGTCATCCCCAGCCGCTCCCCTCTGTTAATCACAGCTGATTGCATCAGTTTCCAGGCCCTGCCAAGACCCACCAGCAGCAGCAGGAGCCGCCGCCGCTGTAGCCAGGCCGGGGTTATTCTCTGTGTCAGGAGTTTGCTAATTTAAAGCAACTTTGCGTTACTTTTCCCCCCCTTGCAACACAAAGGGGAGTTAAAAACAGGTGGGGGGAGGCTAGAGCCAAGCCTCGCTTCAGAGTAAAAGCCAGCCCAGATTGGCCTGGTGCTTGGGGTTTGCCCAGCCCCGGCGCCTAGGAAAATGCAGCGGGAGGCAAAATGCCAGGCCAGATAAAGTCCAGGGCCTGATTCTGGTCCCATAAATCCGGAGTAGCTGTACTATTGTCAAGTCGGGCCTAGTGTAAGGGAGCGTAGAATCATGGCTCAGCATTTCTGCCGTACCAGGGTCCAGGATGCATTTTTCTGTTTTTAAACACGGGGTCCCCTGGTGTGTGCTAAGCCCCCGTCTCCCGAGGGACATGTGGGGCGGAGAAGAGCCAGGAGGGACTGGGGAGCGGAGCCACTTGTTTTCCCATCACCCAGTCTGAGGAGGAGACAGCAGACGCAAATCAAAGCTGCACATGGCTGGAAAGATTTTTCCGTTTGTTCCGGGAAACTTTCTGGAGTCCCGATGACACAGAGGAAGAAGAGAGACGGGCTTCTGCCCTGGGACGCTTAAGAGTACTTTGCACAGGATGCAGCAGGCTCCGTTCCAAAGGTTTGCTCTTCTGACCGAAGTACTGAGCCGTAGGGATCCAGCACCCCTGGCTGGGTTCAGCTAGGAGCCAAAAAGGGGTGATGTCCCTGACGCAGATTGGAGTTCATTCTACCCCAGCAGTGGGGTGGTATCACGGACCTGCTTGCTGAGCGAATGCCGTATTGGGAACTGTCGCTTTTGCCATATAGGCTCGGTTTCATCACCTAACAATCCTGCATTCATATAAGGGATGATCTTATATATGGCGGAGAGGCCCTTTCACCTACCACTGAAATGCAGCCAGCTCTGGAGTGGAGCGTGGTAGCTGTTTTAACAGCAAGACATAACAGTTCAGGACAGGAAGTGAACAGGTATGCTGTATCCACCTGAAAAAACAGCAGGAGGGAACATTGTTCTTAACCAAACTGGAATGTGGCCCCATTCTGGGGATATCACCATAACTCTTGCAAAAGGAGGCTTGTGGTTTTGGAAAGCCCCTCTGTGGTCAGGCCCTTGGTTTGATGTCTCACTGTATCCCCTGTGACCACGCTGGGGCCCTTGGTCCGATCATTTTTCAGAGGGAAGAGTAACCTCTTCTCAGCCACTGTCTGCTGCTCGATTGGTTTTTATTTCGGCACTGAGCCTGACTCAGCCCACCAATATTGCTTAAGCTTATGAGATCTGACAAGATCACAGCTGGGGGCGGTACCTGTATGGGAGCCAATAACTGTCATTATGCCCCATTTTATAACAAAGGAAAGAAGTGTCACAGACAGCCTTTCCCACCCCCCCAGTTTATACACAGGGAGTGGCTAGGGGTGTTTATAAAGCATACAATTACTCTGTTATTTATCTTGGTGCAGTCCTTCTGATTAGACACCTGGGCCCAAGGCTACATGGCTCTCCTCAATTCTAAGCAGCTCAGTCTCAGCAAGCCTGGATTTCCAAGCTCAATAATAATTCTGGCTCCTTTAATGCCTTTCACGGAGGATCTCAAAGCACTTTTAAAGTACTAATGAGTATCCCAACCACCATGTTGCGATAGATGGCGTTGCCCACTTTTAACACATGGGGAAACTGAGGCACAGAAGTGGCATGGCATGCCTGGAGACACCTATTTAGAATGGATTTTTGCGCGAGCTAGAGAAATTACCCATTGTTGAGCGGTGGTCAGCACGCCCCCTTCACCTGGTGTTCGAAGAGGTTGGGTTGCTACTGCAGACAGGCCCCAGTTGTTTTCAGTGCGATCAGAGGTCCCTTTCCTTGTGCCCTCAATGTCGAAAACGCAGCTCAGACTGCGTCGCTGCTGAGCTCCGACAATGTGTCGGTGCCCCAAGAGAGGCACACAATTATTGGATAGCGGCTCACAGGAGCTCCCAAAAGTGTCACTCAGGATCAGGTCCCCATTGGGCTGGGCACCCACATAGGAACAGCACCCTCAGTCTCTGCCCCGGAGGGCTTACAATATAACGTGCGCTCATGCTCTGTTGTGTTATGGTGACTTTTGCCCTCCTGATTCTTTTTGGTTACAGATCTACCTGCACGGCGCTTGCACACGAACGTCCCTCCCTAGGACTGTCCTTGAATCAAAGGTTGTTCCTGGGCGGACGTGCCAGCCACTCAGGATAATTAAACTGGATTCTTTAATCAGGCAAACTTAAACGCTGCCATAATGTCCGTCTCCTCCCTTCCAGCTTTCAGGGGCCATATAGCGTTGGCAGGCATGTACTGCACCCAATCACCCTCTATTCCATTATTATTATTATTTGATCCAAACCCCAAAGCTTTGACATTTTAAGGCTTGGAAAGATATTTTTGTCACCTTGCGGCAGCTTTTGCCCTCCTGCATTCTGGCCAGAACAGGCACAAGGCTGACATGTAATAATTACCTCTGATCAGCCCCCTTGCTCAAAGCAATTTACATAGGGAGGCTAGTATCTTTACAATATTCTGATTTTTGCGGATGGGGAAACTGAGGCAGTTAGGGGCAGAGAGAGCGACTTGCCCAAGGCAAGTGGCAGAGGTGGGAATGGAACCCAGGTCTCTCAACTCACAGGCCTGTGCCCCACCCACTAGACCACACTGCCTTTCAATACAGCCAGGTATGGAGGAAAAAGGCGGTCTTTTCCTGGCCCTGGCCCTCTGTGGGTTACTGTAATTCACCCTTCTGATCCTGTCACTGTGGCCGACCCCTACAGTTGCTAGACCCCACCTTAATGAGGAGCATCCCTGACTCAGCAGCTGTCAAGCCCCCTTGCTACGCATGCGTCCATGTGCCATGCAGGCTACAGATGTCCTCCCCTGGTCTCCTACATGTTGTAGTGCACAGGGTGTGTGGCCCTGGCCACCCCGTAATGCCCTTTGCATCACGTGCGGCCCGTATGCGGCCGGGCCCTGTTGTCAGCTCTGGCCCAGCGCCACACAACAACGTGCGCAGTCACTGGCCTCCTGGGTATTTCCTCTGTAACTCTAGATGAGAGCGAGTCTGAGCCCCTCATGAATTCTTCTGGGGGGCAGGGAGCAGCCTCGCTCTGCCTGGGGTTCCGGGCTAGTGAGCTGGTCCCGTCTCGCCCCCAGATCCAGTTTCCTAGCTCAGCAATGCAGGAAATGCCAAGCTGGGCTTGGGCCATTGTCAGCCGGCGGCCTTGAGGGAATCCTGGGAGACGGCCGACTCTCCCTTCTGTGCACATCCACCAACTCTGACCGGGGCTGGGGTGAGGGGGGTGATGGTTTCCATCCACTTGGCACAGACACTTAGTCAGAGCTGGCCCCCTAGACAGCATCCAGGGCAGCCCACCCGCCTGTTCTATTCGTTCGGTAGGATTACAAATCCTTTGCACCAGCCCCTTCCACCTGAAGATCACAGTGCACCCAGCAGGCGATTTGGGTGGCGTTGCCAGGTGCCCGCCACTCCCATGAACATCAGCTGGAGATGTGGGGGCTCAGCACCTTTGAAAATTAGGGTTGTCATCTGCGTAAGCGCCTTGTGGGGGTGGGGAGGGGAGTGAGAATGGGGAAACTGAGGCACAGAAAGGCAAAGTAACTTGACCAAGGTCTCACGCAACAGGACGGGGCAGAGAAGTGCCTAGAACCCAGGGAGTTCTGGCTCCCCAGTTCCCCACGCTCCACTCTGGTCCCCTAGCCTGTCCCTTTGACCCCAGTATACACCCACCTGCCACTCACTGTTAGCATCGCTGTCGGATGGAGTCATTTGTTTGCCTGCTCGTGGCTCCCTCGAGCCCTGCTCTTGGCTCCCTCGCAGGCAGAGCGGGGTGACAGGAGCCATGGGCAAAAGCACGGAGCAGATTGATCCACGCTCAGCGAATCTCGTCCCTTCCCTCTCCCCATCGCCTGAGTCCAGGCTGGGAGAACTGTCCCCGTAGAGCCAGCACTTCTGGGGCAGCCACAGCCCCTCTGTAGGCTCCTCTGCAGGGCTTGACGTTCACCTCCAGCATGCTGGGGAGGATCCTGCAGCTATACTGGCCAGCCCTGGTGGGGAGGGAGCAGGACTGGGGAGAGCTTGGCTGTGCCCAGGTGGACTGATCCCGTCTCATGGCTCTGCTGTGAGGAGACACCACTCTATGCCTCATTGCTGCTCCCCTGACTTCACCCACCACTGAGTGCCTGCTTCCCGCTGGCCTCCCTGGGCCCACCTGCTCTGCCCCCTGCAAAACCTCTCTGACTCTGTCAAGTAAGGACCAAACCCCAGCCCTGCCTCCACCCATCCAGATTTACTTACAAGCTGTCACTAAATTGCTGCTCAGCCTTGGGTACGTCCCTGCCCTTCCACGTGCCTCAGTTTCCCCCCTCAAGCAGGGAGGATGGTACTTCCCTGCCTGCCATGAGGGGCTGCCACGCTCCGCTCCTTACTGTGCATAAAGTGCTTTGAGATCCAAAGTACCAGGAGCTTGGAGGTGGAGTCTCTCTTTGGGCCCAGCTCTGATACGGATCAAGGGTAAAAAGCTGCTGAGTCTGCAGGTCACATCTCCGCTGCCCGTGGGACACTTGCCCTGTGCACAGGTCCCTGCTGATGCAGGTGGGGAATATCTGCAGGGCTCCCCAGTGGGGTAAAGGCTCTGCTACGGGCGCTCTCCCCGCTGTCCTGCACTCCCCTCACTGGCTTGATGTATCCACCTAGAGCGTAAGATCTTCGGGGCAGGGACCCTCTTTCTGCCACGTGTCTGTACAACTTCCCAGCACCATGGGCCCTGATCCTGTCAGCGTTGCCAGCTCTTGTGAGTTTTTTCCCCGCGAGACTCTCGATAGTTGCTGTTTTGGTTAAAACCCTGGTTCCCGGATGCAAAGTTACAACACCACCAGAACTGCCCCTTGTGCCGTCCTCCTCTAGCTGCCACAGATCTACTGCCATCGATATCCGCCACCTGTATCAATCTTGTAACCACGGTTACGTGGGCAAGACAATTAGTTGCCCCTTCAGTATGCAGCTGCAGGTCTTGTTAACGCAGCCGCGGCAGGGGAGGAATTAGATATAATTATATGCCTGGGTGGCATCCCAGCTGCGGTGGAGGGGCACTGCCGGAGCTAGCAGACTGTCGGCATTTCCCGGCTTGCGGGGATCAAACATTGTCTGTGAAACGTCTTTACCCTGGGCTGAAACTGGGCAAGTGTGGCTCAGTGGGGAGACTGGCTTCCTGGGGGAGCTGCAGCCGCAGCCAGGGGAGGCACAAGCCGGGCCACGGGGCACAGCAGTGAGAGGAAAGAATATTGGCTAGGTTTGGCAGACCCAAGGTCGACCAGAGCCTGATCCAAAGCGCTGGGGAGTCAATAAGGATCATTCCATTGACCTCCATGGATCAGGCCCAGAAGGATGAGTTAAGACTTGGGGATGGAGGGTGGGGGGTTCCTTTGTTGTTTGAGTAGTTTTAGGGCAGGTGAAAGGAGCTGGTTTGAAAACCCTTTGTGATTCCACAGCTCAGGTTAGACAAGGGCAATGCTGGCTTCCCGCAGAGCTCGTGTGACTCAGCCCTGCCCTCTAGAGGGGAGAGGAAGGAGTTTGATCTCCAAACCCGTTCAGTCCGTCTGCCGGGACTGCCAATAGGCCTGCAAAATAGATGCTAACAATGTGGATGTCAGGTTTACTGGGATCCTGACTGAGATCCACCAAACTCATTTCACACAGGCTGCCAATCCATCAGCAAAGAGCGAAGTCTTTCCCTGGGTTGGCTTTGACTCAGCAATCAGGCAAGGAAAGACCTTTGTCGCTAATTTCCCGAGCCATCCTCCAATCGCTATGCCTCCAAGAGGCAATTCCTGGCCAGGTGAGACTAAAGGGAAAATGACCCCAGCATCAAAAGACATTGATGGCCTTTCTCCATCCAAAGGCTTAAAATGTGTCATGGTATCTTCGTTATTGACCAGTCATACTTTAGCAGGGGAAGGACCCTGATCCCTAAAGACCTGTTATTTGTACCAGCGTAAATGTGACTCCTTCGCCCGATACAGATTGTTATGTAAAAATCTATGCGTGTGTCGAATGAAGCCAGTTCTCTCACCCCAGGGAGAACTGGCTTGTATTGGGTACAGTGAGTTCAGTCCACAGCACAAGACAAAAACCATCTGCAGCGCCTTCAGGCCGCTATATGCTCTCATTTACTGCCCCCTAGTGGAATTCTGGCATGATACGGAATGTATTTTTTAAACAAATATATACTTGATAAAGGACCATCTTTCCTAACTGAAGTGGCTGGAAATAATTGTGGACAGGGAAATATTAGGAAGGGGTTTATCAAGCCAGGACAGATTTGCCTTTTCTCTTCTCACCTCTTCCCGGTGGTGGTGTTGGGAGGTCAGAATCTCAATAAGGGAAAATAAATGATGACAGCAGGACCCAACAGAGAACAGCGTCCCAGTGTGCCAGGCGCTGTACACGTGCATAGTAAGAGACAAGACAGATAAAGGAAGGCTCTTTATCTCCATTTTACAGACTGGGAACTGTGGCATATAGAGATAAGCAACTTGTCTCAGGTCATGCATAGTCTGCGGCAGAGCCAGGAAATGAACCCAGGTCCCTGGCTAGTTGTCTAACCATGAGACCTTCCCTCCCATTTGGGAAAAATATGGCTTTGGGCTGTTGCGATGGGAAAAGATGCTTTCAAACTTGGTTATATGAGGAATAACAAGGCTCACTATGCTGCTGAAGGACTCATTGGAAGAGTCAGAGATGTGTGTTGGCGGTTCTTGCTGCCTGTAATTGCAGGGACGGGGATTATTCTTTAACAAAAGCCTGATCCTTCCAACTCTTTGACCGGCGTTGAAGTGAACTGGATGCTGAGCAAAACGCTCTGATTTCATCCAGGCAAGCCCTTCCCCCTCTCGGCTAATCAGGGTTCACATCCTGGGTCCCCGTGATGTCACAAGCCTATTAGTTGTCCAGTGCTGCATGGAGTGTTCCTGGAAGAAGAAAGGGGTAGTGTGAGAGGGCATCAGGGAGCTGGGTGTGGGAGTGTGTGTCAGAAAAGGGTGCCCACTCCTCCCTATGCTCAGCCTCACCTCTCCCCTTCCCTGGCCTCTGGGGGTTTGATGATTTGACTCTCCATGCAGGGGGTGGCTGGTTCTAGGACTCAAACAGAGTGGGCTCACTGGAGCCTAAGAATGGCCATACTGGGTCAGACCAATGGTCCGTCTATCCCGTCTCCTGACACTGGCCAGTGCTAGATGCTTGAGAGGAAATGAAGAGAGCAGGGCAATTATTGGAGGATCCATCTCCTGTTGTCCAGTTCCAGCTTTTGACTGTTAGCAGTTTAGGGACACCCAGAGCATGGGGTTTGTGTCCCTGACCATCTTGGCTAATAGCCATGGAGGGATCTATCCTCCATGAACTTCTCTAATTCTTTTTTAAACCCAGTTGTCCTTCACAACATCCTCTGGCAATGAATTCCACAGGTTGACTGTGTGTTGTGTGAAAAGGTACTTCCTTATGTTTGTTTTAAAGCTGCTGCCTGTTAATTTCATTGGGTGACCCCTGGTTCTTGTGTTATGGGAAGGGGTAAATAACACTTCCCTAGGCACTTTCTCCACACCATCTGGAGTGAGGAGGGCAGGAGCCACGCACCCCCATGTAGTGATGTAACTGAATCTAGGACCTTTGCTTCTAAAAGGTTGAGCTTCTACAACGTGAGCTCCAGCACCCATCTCGTTAGCTAGGCTGTAGCAGGCTCATCCACCTCTGTCTCTGGCCTCCTGACCACTAGAGGGGGAGAGAGCGCCACACTGAGTGGGTGTGGCTTACACCAGCCTATGACTGGCTGGGGGCGGGTGGTCTCCGAGATACATATGGGATCAGCCAGTGTCACCAGCTTAGCTGAAAGGGGGCTGCTGGCGATGGCCAGCGTGGCAGGCACTGGATGGGGACATGGGACAGGCCTTTCGCGTAGGGACGAGGTCGCTCCAAGCATTTTGTGACCCTTGGGCAAAGGATGCTACAAAACGCATCTCATTGTGTTGACTTGGTCACTAAGCATTTTATTGCACAGCCTGGGAGCCCAGGCATGGACCAGCCAGCACCCCATCGTGCTAGATCACAAATTCCCTGGGACAGAGGCTGCCTCTTGCTCTGTGTCTGTAGCTCCCAGGACAATGGGGCTGGGTTCCTGAGCCGGGCCTCCAGGTAATAATCAATAGTCTCCAAATGAGAAAACCATCAGAGAGCAGGCTTGCTGTGGCACCGAGGAATGGTCAGCTGGCCACTAGAGGGCAGCCTCACTTGCTCACTTATTCACACCAAACCAGTATGTTACCGCGAGCGAGGGAAATGGAGCAGAAATGGGTGTGGAAGCATGGCCAGGATCCATCTGGGCTTGGCGGGCCACCCCCGAAGCTGCTGCTAGGGGCCTCGCGCCCATTGATATTGTAGATTGTGAAAGGGGGGGAGGGCGGGGGGGATGAGGGCTGCCGGGCTGAGGTGACTGAGCAAATACATTGGGCGGAGTATTTAGTTAGCAGCAGAGAGTAGCTGCGTCCCCACTGCATCACGAGCTGGAGTATCAGCAGCACTTGAGCTTTAACCCCCAACAGGCCGGTTAGCTCGGGTCTAATACACCACCTGACTCGAGCTAGAGATTTGTAGGTGTGGACAGGAGTGGGGTTAAGGGCAGCACTCAAGTTCTACCTCATGCTAACACTGCAGCGAAGACCAGCCCAGCGAGAGGCCTTGTCTGAACATGCCCAGGCATTGGAAGCTGACCATGGACCGAAGCCAGGTCACCAGATACCAACCCATCTGAACGTGCAGGGCATAAAAAATCCAGGTTTGAATGTTCCAGCTGGAACTGATCTCTGATCACAAGGCTCTGAATCTGCAGGGAGCAAAGGAAATGCAGCCTATGATATGATCCAAACCCTGAGAAGGCCTCTGTTCAGTAGGGAAAGTATCCCATCTCCATTCTCCCCCACAACCAGTCACATCAATTCAGATCTTTCTTGAGAGGAGGGGGCAAATTCCAGTCTCTACCCCCTGGCGGGGACCCCATGCCAGTCCCCATTTGTCCCCCCTCCTCCCATGCAGGGTCCCCCGATTTCCTTTGGCTGGGGAGTCTCCACTCTCTCTTACCCACACAGCACATGAGCCAGTGCCACCAGGGGTCGAGTTCTTGGCAGACTCCCCCACGCTTTGCCATCCAGGACCCGACTCTTCGTCCACCAGGTCGGAGCGCCATTTGGCCCGGCTGCAACTCTGTCTGGATGGAGGGTGGCTGGGCTAAATCTGAGTGGCATTGTCAGCCCATGCACCAGGTCGCAAGACCCCTCATTGCAGTGTGGCCTGGACCCCCTCCAGCTGTATGGAGGGGTGGACGGGTGACATTTCAGTGGCATTGGGACCATGCACACAGGGCAATGCTCTGGATTACTCTGGCAGCAGCTGTACTGAGATACTACGGGACCATGGCTGAAAAGTGGTTGGACCAGGGCCTCCCCCGGCTCCATGGCCAATGGAATTTTGAGCAAGTATAAAAACCTGGGGGGGGGGGACGGGGAAGGAGGGGGATTTGCTCCCCCTAATTGGCACAACTACCTCCCACCTTCCCCTCCCTCTGCTGTTCCAGGGTCTTCCATGGTGAACACACTGGAACAGAACTAGAGAAGGTCCCCTCTTTCCATCAGGGCTGGGATGAGAACCAGCCGTGACCTGTTCCTCAGCCTTCCACTGGCCTCTGGTGGGACAAAAGCGCAACTGCAGGCCCAGCAAAAACGGGCGTGATGACAGGCAGAAAAATGAAAACAGAGGAAAATGACCTACTGAAGAGGTTCGACCACCCCAAGGAGACTGGGTCCTGGCAGGGGTGTTGGAACAATTTTTATAGTGGGGGTGCTGACTGAGAGCCATTGAACCAAACTGTAAACCCTGCATATGATGGAAACCACTTCAAGCCAGGGGGTGTGGTAGCACCCCTAGTTCCAGCACCCATGGGTCCTGGGAGCTGAGGTCTAGTCGGGCATGGGGTGAGGCGTGGATGCTGGTAGATGGGGGGCAGGTTGGAGGGGGCTGATATTGATACAAGACTTTGTTGTTAGGACAGGACACTGGCAGAAGGCAGTATCTCCAGCTGGAATTTGGCCATGGCGCCAGGGATATCCCCCTTTGTCTTGTGAAAAATGTCATGGGATCGTTAATGACAAGCAGACAAGCCCTCATCTGAAAGGGGGCTACTGGAGGGACCATCTACGCCTCACGCTGAGGCTTTGGCTCAGTACTGGGTCATCCCAATATTCCTTCCCTGTCATCCGTTACCCCCTTTTCAGTTCATTTTCAGACCCTGTCCTATGTGTCCTCCACTGAGTCTCCACCAGCCTCAGTCCCCCAAGCCTCTGTCCCCCGTTCACTCCCTCCCACCCTCAGACCCCCCCATTCTGTCTCCCCATCAGCCTCCATCCCTTTCATTCACCAGAAGGCAAATCAGAAGAACCCCAATTATTATTTCTAAAAACCTCCTGATTTTTAAGCCAATCTCATTTTTTGGGGGGAGGCCCTGACTCATGGTTTTTGAATGCTTGGTGTCAGTGTTCATAAAACCAGGTAGAAGGAACAAAATCCTCCTTAATCACCTTGTACAATCCCATCCTAGAGCCGGCGCCTTCTAGACCCTTGTAAATATCTTAGGACGTGAGATGTTGCATGAAACAGTAGCCAGAAAAGTTACTCATGGCAGGAGAAGGATGGCCCAGTGGTCTAGGACTTGGAGACCTGAGTTCAAGTCCCTGTTGTACCACAGACTTCTTGTGTGACCTTGGGCAAGTCACTTAGCTGCACTGTGCCTCAGTTTCCCCATCTGTACAATGGGGATAATGACACCGCTCTACCTTCCGGGGCGCTGTGAGAATAAATACATTTCAGATTGTGAGGCCATCAGATACTAGGGTAAGGGCAGCAGTACCTGGCAAGTTTCCCTTGTTTTAGGGACACAAATAAAAACCGGGATTGACAGCGATTCAGGCGTGGGCCTCGTTCTATCCAGTGTTAATAGCCAAAGCAGCAGCACTTCTTAAGGCCGTGTCCACACACACAAGTTGTACCGCTTGAATGAGGTCATTCTAGTGGTACAACGTCCCCTAGTGTGGACGCGGTCACGCTGGCATAAATGTGCTTCTACTAGAATCGCTATTCCTGGGTGGGAAGGGGGCTAAGCTGTACTGTCCTAAGGCATCTTTATACCAGTGGAAAGTCCGCACTAGGCCCTGCTAGTTCCTGCTCTAACTAGATCAGTAAAAGTCCCATCCCCTAACCGACAAAGTTATACCGGTCCATCCGTGTGATGTGCAGGCCTAAAATGCAGAGAGCAGGCTAGAGTCTGCGGCCTCCAAGTAGGGTGACCAGATGGCAACTGTGGAAAAAACGGGACAGGGGGTGGGGGGTAATAGGCGCCTATAGAAGGAAAAGTCCCCAAAAACGGGACTGTCCCTTTAAAAACGGGATGGACGGTCACCCTACCTCCAAAGACCCTAATTCTTCTCTCCCTTACTGTGGGGTCAATCAGGAGTGACTCCGCTGGGTCACTGAAGTTACTTCGGTTTAAAAGGGGGGGATGAGACCAGATTCCGGCTCCCCCTGCCCAGCTCCCCCCTTCTCCAGACCTGCTCCTGGTTTCTGGCTCTTTCTTTCGGTTCTTCCTTCCTCCTCTCTTTCTCTCTCCAACCCCAGCAGCCAGCTCCAGCGTTTTGCTCATCCCTCCCCTGCCGTGACGGGAGGGAGCGGTGATGGCAGAGAGAGCGGGCCGCTGATGACATGCTTGGCAGGAGGCATCCATTGGGTTAGAACCGTGATGTCATAATGCCGGTGGCTGACATCAGGCAAGGAGGTGCAGCTCCGAGGCGCCATGCTGGAGCTGAGATGGCTGCTTATCTGGGGTCCCGCCTGGTGAGAGAAAGGGGCTGGTGCCCTCAGCCTGGGGGACAGGGGGGTTTGCAGCCCGTCCCCTTGGGGACCAGCACTCTGCCCACACCCCCCATGCCATCCCTCTTGTGCCTGGAACCACAGAGACCCTGCTCCTCCAGATGTGTCTTCTTCCTGCACATTACAGATGTGCACAGCTGGAAGCCCACGCTGGACCCTGCCTCGCTGTCCCCCTCTGGCCTGTCCCCCAGTGCATGGGAAGCTCATGATGGGGTGGATGTGTAACCCCTGGGGGAGGGCAAGCTAGGATGGGCTTGTGGGTGTGAAGGATGACTGGGGCCCAAAGATGGGCTGGGGGTGAGCTGGGGGTGAGGGAAGGGTGTGTGTGACCGCATGTCTCCTACCAGTGGAGGCATCATACCATGCACCAGGAGAAGGAAGCCAAGGAAGTAGAGCTGAAGATCAACTGCAGAGACATCATATGCGTCCAGGTATGCGCTGCCCCCGTCCCCTGCGGGACTGTACCTCCGGCTGCCAGGCGGTTCTCTCGGGGCTGGATCCAAAGCCCACTGCACTGGATTGGGCCCACAGGCATGCAGGAGAGCAGGACTGGGAGATGTCCTACTCTCGCTGCTCCCCATGTTAAATGGCTCTGACAGCTCATGTTGATGATGAACCATCTGTGCTTCTAGCCCCTTTTGCCTGCAGAGCTCCATCCCCCAATAGAGGTGGGACACCCCCATTTTACAGATGGGGAAACTGAGGTCCAGAGGGGGGAAAGTGACTTGGCCGAGGTCACTTGGCATATCGGTTGCAGAGATGGGAATGGAACCCAGGATTCCCAGCCTCCGGGCCCTGCTCTAACCACTACACCAAACTGCCTCCCATTTCAGTGCTTTATGTTGGTGGCAAGTTGAGCATGTTCATAGTTTACAGGAGCTGGGATGTGCCAAGGAGCCTGTTTGCAGTGGAAGACACTGTCCGTGGGTATATCCGGGTCTTTATCCAGATCCTTTTCTCTTTAGCTGAGCATCCTGTATTGGTACTGGCAAAGGGGGCTCACTCACCATGCGGGGCTACATCTTCATGTGCCCACAGCTGGAGCCGGGTTTTCAAAGGAGCTCAGCTCCCAACATACTGAGCTCTTTGGGGAACCGGGCCATTGCCTTCCTGCTGTGACATGAGGCCCCAGGATGAGACACTGTCTGCGGGGATTGAACCCACAACCTCTGGCTCGCAGCCCCTAGTGCCTGAGCAAACAGAGGCAGCTCCGTTGAATGACACTCTTTAGCAGCCTCACAAACCTGTATGTGGTCCAGCGACTTGAGGGCAGAGAAGAGCCACAGTGTGTTAGCCCGGGGTGATACTGCAGTGGGCTGACTGCTTGAGCTGGTGGGAGAAACTTAGCAAACCATATTCCATCGGCACATGCAGGTCTGTCCACGCTGGGGCGGTTTCGCTGGAGTTTC
Organism: Chelonia mydas; assembly: GCF_015237465.2. NCBI lineage: Eukaryota > Metazoa > Chordata > Testudines > Cheloniidae > Chelonia > Chelonia mydas. The sequence continues at coordinate 11,749,297 of NC_051259.2, read as the reverse complement.
AGACTGGGGAAGAAAACTGGGGGAGGTAGGGCGGGGCAGAGGAGGTTCTGACCTTTTCTGAACAAAGTGTTTCAATTTGTTGTTTGGAAACGAATTTTTGTTTAGAATATTTTGGTTTTTGTATCGTATTCATATAACGTGGTGAGGAGTCGTCCCTGAACTAGCGGCCTCATTGAGCCACATGTGGTGATGAGTCACTCCTGTGCGAGGCTCCAGCCAATCCGCAAGCCAGGAGCTGGTCAGGTGACTCTCAGGGGAGGTATATAAGCCCCACAGGAGAACGAGCCGCCCAGTCTGGCCAATGTCACTGCGTGGCAAGGAACCGTCTCCTGCCTGACAGTGGTGACGGACTCCACAGACCTCAGCCTGCTCTGGCACCAGCTCCAGCCTCGTTCCCAGTCCTGCCCTTGTGCCAATCCATCTCCTGGCCTTACACTTGCCTTGTTCTGACCCCACTCTTGACTCCTGGCTCTGGTTCTGACCTCTGGCTCTGGTTCCCAGACTGACCGCCAACGCACCAACTAGTAGGCCCGTCTCCCACTGCTCCAACCATAGGCCTTGCCCATCCATGTCTTGGTTTCTGACAAGGAGAGTTCTGCAAGACAACATTTTTAAAAAGGTTGAAATTGAAACGACTGGGTCACAACAATGTTTTGATCGACCCAAAAGGATTTTTCTTTTCATGTGGATTTTTCCTTTTTGGAGAATTTTGAAGTTTTCAGGTTCCGTTGCTCTTTGAAACCCTTCGTGAAATGGAATTTCCCTCCTCCACACACCCCTTTGCTCCCCTCCTGCAACACAACAGGAAAGAAGAGGAGCCCACAACTGGGGCTGAAATTTCTTCCTGCAGACGGCTGGCTCGGCCCACTTCCACCCCGGTGGTGACGCAGCTCTCTGCTTCCCCCCTAGGATAACTGGGATGTGGAGGAGTTTGTCTCAAAGGTGTGCATGGGCAGGTTTCTCAATCATCCCGCCTTTAAAATCATGCTCGCTGCACTCATCATCAGCAACGCGCTCATCATCGCTAGCCGGACGGAGCCGGAGGTCGAAGAGGTACGTTTGCGATGTCTGAATCAGTCCAGCACGCAGCAAACTCTGAGCAAAGGGAAAGCACAAGCTCAGACTCGGCCTCCTCAGGACTGAGACCGGGACCCCGTTACGCTAGGCGCTGTCCGTACGCATTGTGAGAGCTGCTGCCCGAAAGAGCTATTTTCATTTCCATGCTTCCTCTCCCCTTTTCCTTTTCTCCTATTCTTCTTCCCATGCTGGTTATATTTAGCGCTTTGCTAAAGACCTTAGGGCCATGCTAATCAGAGAGAGAAAAGACACAGTGGGCTAATCCTTGCTCAGAAAGGGGCGAGAGGGCAAAAGCAGATCAAAGGTCCCTTAATCCTGGGATAGCTGGGTGCAAAGTCAGTGTCTCAGCTTCAGGCTACTTAAGATGAAGTCAGCAGTTAACAACCCAATACAGCGGCTGGGGACCACTGGGGAAAGGAAGGCCTGGCTCTGTCCTCTTTCCCCTGGCAGCCTGGAGCGGGTGAGTGTAGAAGCTGCCACGCTGGCTCTATTCTACAAGCGGATCTCCCTACAGTGGTGTGATTTACCCATGCCAGCTGGGTGGCACTGGAGGATCTGGGCCCCATGAGTTCATTCCCCAGCTAGTGCAGGATTATTTCCTCCTAGTCATTTTCTCACGCATTGTGCTTGTTGCTTTCCAAATTCCTGACCAATACGGCTCCCATTCGTTCATTAGTCTGGAAGCACTGGTCGCTGTCCCCGAGTTAAGGCTGAGAGGGTTTTGCACGTCAAGCAAGGCCTCTGCGATGGAGGGAGAAGGCTGCGTGTTCTCCCCACTCTCTCTTTGAGGACTAGATGAATTTTCTGAGCATCTGCATGTAGATCGTTTAATTCGTTTATGAAAATGTATTTGTATTGAGGCAACACCGAGGAACCCCCAGTCCAGGGTCAGGGCCCCTTTGTGCGAGATGCTGTACAGACAAAGAAGGAAAGATGGTCTCTGCCCCAGGCTGTTTATAATCCCCCAGCAGTTGATTCCACCTCTGAGTAGATTTCACTGTCAACGTTTTTCCGCCCCCTAATATTCAAAAATACACAGTTTTGTCGTTCTAAAGTTTGTTCCACATCACCCTCTCCTATCTAATTAGCTAGAAGATCTCCGAGTCATTGTGGACATAGGCGCTGACTCTGTGGGTGCTCCAGGGCTGGAGCACCCACGGGGAAAAATTAGTGGGTGCTCTGCACCCACCGGCAGCTAAGCTCCCCGCCCCCCTGCCCCACCTCACCTCCTCCTCCGCCTCCTCCCCTGAGCGCGCCACGTCCCCGCTCCTCCCCCTCCCTCCCAGCGCTTGCTGCCGCCAAACAGCTGTAGCAAGCTTGGGGAGGGAGGGGGGAGGAGAGGGAACTTGGCACACTCAGAGGAGGAGGTGGGGAAGAGGCGGGGCTGGGATGGGGATTTGGGGAAGGAGTCAAATAGGGGCAGGGAGGGGGCAGAGTTGGGGTGGGGACTTTGGGGAAGGGGTTGGAATGGGGGCGGGGCACGGGTGGAGTTGGGGCAGGGGCAGGGAGGGTCGAGCACCCACCGGTGCCATTAGAAGTTGGTGCCTATGATTGTGGATAGTTCTCTGAAAACATCCACTCAATGTGCAGTGACAGTCAAAAAAGCAAACAGAATATTGGGAATCATTAAGAAAGGGATAGATAATAAGACAGAAAATATCATATTGCCTCTATATAAATCCATGGTACGCTCACATCTTGAATACTGCGTGCAGATGTGGTCGCCCCATCTCAAAAAAGGTATATTGGAATTGGAAAACGTTCAGAAAAGTGCAACAAAAATTATAAGGGGTATGGAATGGCTTCTGTATGAGGAGAGATTAATAAGACTGGGACTTTTCAGCTTGGAAAAGAGATGACTAAGGGGGGATATGATAGAGGTCTATAAAACCATGACTGGTGTGGAGAAAGTAAATACGGAAGTGTTAAGTATTCCTTCTCATTACACAAGAACTAGGGGTCACCAAATGAAATTAATAGGCAGCAGGTTTAAAACAAACAAAAGGAAGTATTTCTTCACACAACGCACAGTCAACCCGTGGAACTCCTTGCCAGAGGATATTGTGAAGGCCAAGACTATAACAGGGTTAAAAAAAGAACTAGATAAATTCATGGAGGATAGGTCCATCAATGGCCATTAGCCAGGCTGGGCAGGGATGGTGTCCCTAGCCTCTGTTTGCCAGAAGCTGGGAATGGGTGACAGGGGATGGATCACTTGATGATTCCCTGTTCTGTTCATTCCCTCTGGGGCACCTGGCATTGGTCACTGCCAGAAGACAGGATACTGGGCTAGATGGACCTTTGATCTGACCCAATATGGCCATTCTTATGTTCTTATCACCTGCTATTTATTCTTTTCTTCCTATCTTCCTCTTTCAATTCCCAGATGCCAGTCACGTCGCTGACTGCCCTGCTGGAAGGCACTCACAGCGAGGGGCAGCTTAGAAACCCGCAGAGAACAGGACAGAATTAGAGCTAGTTGAAAATTTCCACTGCAAATGTTTTTCACCGGAAAATAGGGTTTTTGACTAATCAATTATTTTGCAAAAAGTGTCTATTTTCTGCCAAAAAATTCATTTTTTTCTCAAAAAAACTGAACACCTGAAAACCATTTTGGGGATGAAAATTGAATTCAGTTTGGAAATACTGCAGCAGTGCCTAATGAGAGTTGTAGTTCATAGAATCATAGGACTGGAAGGGACCACGAGAGGTCATCTAGTCCAGTCCCCTGCATTCAAGGCAGGATTAAGTATTATCTAGATCATCCTGACAAGTGTTTGTCTAACCTGCTCTTAAAAATCTCCAATGATGGAGATTCCACAACCTCCCTAGGCAATTTCTTCCAATGTTTAACCACCCTGACAGTTAGGAAGTTTTTCCTAATGCCCAACCTAACCCTCAGCCTTCTCTTTTCCAGATTAAACAAACACAATTTTTTCAATCTTCCCTCAGAGGTCATGTTTTCTAGACCTTTAATAATTTTTGTTGCTCTTCTCTGGACTTTCTCCAGTTTGTCCACATCTTTCCTGAAATGTGGCACCCAGAACTGGACACAACATTCCAAGCTGAAGTCTTATCAGCACAGAGTAGAGCGAAAGAATTACTTCTTGCGTCTTGCTTACAACACTCCTGCTAATACATCCCAGATTGTTTCTTCCTAAATGGAGTACTTTGCATTTCTCCTTATTTAATTTCATCCTATTTACTTCAGACCATTTCTCCAGTTTGTCCAGATCATTTTGAATTTTAATCCTATCCTCCAAAGTGCTTGCAACCCCTCCGAGCTTGGTATCGTTCACAAACTTTATAAGTTTACTCTCTATGCCATTATCTAAATCATTGATGAAGATATTGAACAGAACCGGACCCAGCTTCCAGCTTGACTGTGAAATGCTGATAACTACTCTGTGGGAACAGTTTTCCAACCAGTTATACACCCACCTTATAGTAGTTCCATTTAGGTTGTGTTTCCCTAGTTTGTTTATGAGAAGGTCATCCGAGATAGTATCAAAAGCTTTACTAAAGTCAAGATATACGACATCTACCTCTTCCCTCCTATCCACAAGGCTTGTTACCTGTCAAAGAAAGCTATTAGGTTGGTTTGTCATGATTTGTTCTAGACAAATCCATGCTGATTGTTACTTGTCACCTTATTATCTTCTAGGTGTCTGCAAATTGATTGCTTAATTATTTGCTCCATTATCTTTCTGGTTACTGAAATTGAGCTGACTGGTCTGTAATTCCCCAGGTTGTCCTTATTTCCCTTTTTATAGATGGGCACTATCTTTGCCCTTTTCCAGTCCTCTGGAATCTCACCCGACTGCCATGAATTGCTAATGGTTCAGATATCTCCTCAGTCCGCTCCTTGAGTATTCAGTTGCCTCATATCCACATTCTCCTCTATAGGCCAAGCTCTCTCTGGCTGGACTACATCTCTCATGATGGATCATGGCCAGGCACTCCCATGATGCACTGCTTCCTCTCCCCAAGAGAGGAGACTGAGGTGCATCATGGGAGTTGTAGTCTGACCAGGGAACGTGTCTCCTGGAGGAGAAATGGGAGCATGAGACACGGAAATTACAACTCCCATGAGGCAACACAGCAGTATTTCCAGACACAAATATTTTAGTTTTCAGCCAAAATATTTCGGCATTTGAATTTCTGCCAAAAAAAATCAGTTTTTCACAGAAAAAAAAAATTGTTTTGACCCTCTTACTCGTTCTGTGATTTCTTTTCTTTTTAAAAATTGTCTTTTCTATCCCCAAAGGTTTTTCCTTACCCATATTTTTTCTTGCCCTCCTTTTACTATTACCTTTTCTTCAGTCTTTGCAGCACTTTTCTTTGTCTGTCCATTATACATTTTCTCCTTCTGTCCATCATCCCCAGCCCTCTGTCCACGTCCCTCCTCCTAGCCCTGAGTCAGCCAGCCACTTAAGCACCTAAGTAATCTCCTCCCTATTCAACAAAGCACTTACGTGTGTGCCGACCTTTAAGTATTCCCTAAGCACTTTGCTGAACTGAAACTGTCCCCTCACTCTGAGCTAGGACTGATTTTGGTTTTGACCACAGTTGAACAGTGACACAGTGTGAACAAGACACAAGCAGAGTCCCCTGGGGACATGGTTGAGTTTGTTTTTTCTTCTGTTTTCTATTGTAGAAATACTATGGGTTGTTCTCTGCTATAGATAACATTGTCCTGACTGTCCTTACCTGTGAAGTGCTTCTCAACTGGTACTATGGATTCCAGATGTACTGGAAGGTGAGTGCTGAGCACAGCTGTTTAGATCCAATATTTCCTGGGCCATTAGCCACATTCCTGTTATTCTATCGCCCTATTCCCATTATCAGGGTCCCATTGCAACTCTTCCTTGCCCCTCTCCAAAGCCTACAATGTTGTGCCTCGAACTGTATCACTTATCCTACCTGCCCTGCCAGGTTTTGCACAGGTCTTACCGTTCTGCAACATGATCATTGTTAGAGGCCAAAAATAATCATTGCCCTATATTTGATTGGATCAGGTCTATCAATCAAAGTATCGAAAGCAGGGGACATGCTGTCCAGAGGTTAAAGCAGCCAATTGGGAATGAGGACTCCTGGATTCAACTCTTGGTTATCAAATCACTCGGACCTTGGACAAGTTACTTTGCCTCTCTGTGACTCAGTTGCCCTGTCTGGGTCTAATAATCCTTACCTACAACAAAGGGGCTTAATTATGCTTTGGGATGAAAGGAACAATATAAGCACTAAGTATATGCAAGATTATTACTTGCTTATAATAGAGAGCATAGGTTTTAGACGCTTTACAGTAAAACTAATACAGATTAAGGGCCTGCTCCTTCTCTTAAAGTCAGTGGGAATGTTACCATTGATTTTTCAGTGAAATGACTAAAAGCACACTTGACAGGCTATTCATATCTGTGTGGAACTCTGAATAACATCTATGGGCCGTGCCAAGGGCCTTCTGGAATAGAATTGTCTTTAAAAGAAACAAAAACAGTCCAAAAACAATGAGGAGTCCTTGTGGCACCTTAGAGACTAACAAATTTATTTGGGCATAAGCTTTCGTGGGCTATAACCCACTTCATCAGATGCATGGGGTGAAAAAAGTAGTCAGGTATAAATACACAGCACATGAAAAGATGGGAGTTGCCTTACCAAGTGGCAGGTTTCAAAACCAGTCCAGGTTTCAGAGCTAGACACTTACTTACCTAGGGCCCAATTATCCATTGTCCAGCACCTTGTGTAGTCGTTTGTTTAGTGCAAAGTGGGTGTGGCAGCACTACCATTCGGAGTCAGTGGTGTCGCACGTCCGCTTTGCACTGATGTTAAGGACTCCATCAGGTGTAGGACAGCAGAGAAGCAGGCTCTGCATATTTTTCATCCATCAGACCTCAGAACACTGAAAGGTGGGTAAGTAGCACTAACCTCATTTAACAACTGGGGAAACTGAGGCCCAGCGAGAGTGTCTTGTCCAGCATCACGTAGTAAGACCACGACTGAGCTGGGAATAGAATGTAAAATCCTTCACATTCTTGATCTGGCGGTGAGTGAGATTTCAGAGATTTCAGATTTCAGAGATGTTTTTATGGGTCAGATCCTCATCTGGTATAAGACAGAATTGTCCCATTGATTTCAACAGAGTGATGCGGATTCACACCCGCTGAGGATCTGGCCCTTCTTATTGGCAGGTTTCAAGCCGAGATGCACCCCCTCCCTCTGTTCTTTCATTATTACCATGTATTATATGTATTATGGTAGCTCCTAGAGGCCCCAATCTGGGATCAGGGCCCCGTTTTGCGAAGTGCTGTGCAAAAATACAGTCCCTGCCCCAGAAGCTTACAGTGTCATTGCTCCTAGGGCCTGTGCTGACCAGCCCTGCTGTGAAAGCTTGTCCTCTGCTTCTCAGGGTGGGGTTTTCTCTTCCCGCAGGATGGCTGGAACGTCATCAATTTTTTTATCGTGGCGTATCTCTGTGTGGGGCCTTTCATCTCTGTGCTGAACAACCAAAAGATTTTCTGGGTCCTCAGGTAGGGAAAGGGCTACTTTGTCTTAAAGCTTGTCAGGCTGTTATTATTTGTTTGTTGGCAAGATCTTGGTAAAACACAGATCAGGCCCCATTCTGCGAAGTCCACATATTCCTAGGGTGTGTCTACCCTGCAGTTAGCGGTATAGCTGCAGCATGTGTGGACGTACCTATTGGCTCAAAGGTGGACCCAATTGTTTGACTACAGACGTGTTTTGTTCTTAAAAATTTTCAAGAGTCCAAATAACCAAACATAGCCAAATTTATTGTCCCAAGAAAAACAGTACAATATGGAAAGGAGACACAGATGCCCTCCTTCCGGAAAGCAAATTCTTGCAGCATGTCCACCTTACACAGCCGGCGTGCTTCCAAGATTTGCATTTCAGCTAATAGTATTTAAAGGATGATTTTCCAAGTTACAAAACTTTTCACACATCACTCAAATCCAACCCACCCTGTTCCTTAACTTGCTGTTCTGAACTTTCTTTCTCTTCGTTTTGGATACCGGCATTCCAGGTACTGCTCCGTGAAAGTACCTCCCCAGCTCGAACCAGGCAGAACACTCATGTATTTTGCCTTTGACAGGTTCCCTATTTTCTAATGCCAAAGCACACTTTAGCTTTGCAAAGTGCTGTGAGATACCTGACGTCGGTGAACAGAATTGTGGGAAGAGCAGAATACTTAACATAACTTCCCAACACTTATATTCATTCCGTGCACATAATATTTATAAGCCTGGTGTATACTACGCCTAACATACATACATTGGCTAACATGCCCCAGCTAGCTTTGATCTGGCTACCTCCAATAAAAACAGCAGCGATGCTGCAGCAACATGGGTTGTACGATGCCACTCAGGACCCTGAAGATGTAGTCGAATGACTAGCCCATGCTATCACCTATGCTGTTGCCAATCCACTGATATTGTTACTGAAGCTAGCTAAATCAAAGCTAGCTCAGGTATATCTACTATGCTGCAGTCACACCTCTGACTGCAGTGAAGACATACTCTAGTAAGAGACAGTCCCTGCCCCAAAGAGCTTACAGTCTCGATAAGTCAGACAAAAGGTGGGAGGGGAAACTGTGGCATGCAGTGAGGCAGTGACTTGCCCAGAGTTGCACCGCCAGTCAGTGGCAGAACTGAGAGCTCCTGAGGGTATTGCTGGTTGGGACTTGTTCGACAAATTGTTTTTGAAAAATTGAAAAAATGCCAATTTGTCAAGACAGAAACTGTTTGCAAAGCAGGGTTGGGTCTGGCGAATCTCCCGACTCGATAAAAATGTTCAGGAAATGTTTTAGAACCATCAAAATGTTTCGTTTCAACGCTTTCGGAAAGAAAACACCCAGTTTTCTGGTTCAGAACAGCATTTCATTTCAGAATTTAAGCTAATGAGACCGAAAAAAAGTTTCAAAAGAGAGGAGGTGAAAAAAAGGTTGGAATCAAAACCAAAATATTTCAGAATGATTGGGAAAAAACGGTTTCAGTTGACCCACTGTGGGGAAAAAAAGGTTTCGATTGACCCAACGTGGGGAAAAAATATTGCTTCATTTAGCAAATGTTGGTGAATTTTCAAGGTTTCATCCCGATCTGAGATGGGACAAAGTTTGGGACTTTTGAGAGGGAACAACGTTTCCTGCCCAGCTCTGGCTGAGTCCCAGTGTTGGAGCCTGTGCTCCCTCCAGACCGAAGTGGGTCTCTAAGAAAGAAAATGATCCCGGGCAGAGCAACCCCAGCACTGCACTGCGAGTCCCGGTGTCTGCAGCAAACTTGGAGTCCACTCGTGGGAATGTCGGCCTCATTGACGTGTCCCCGCTCCCACAGTAAATTTGGGTGAGGTTACGCTTGAAATGCTGCAACGGCACAGCTGCGATGCTTCAGCACAGCCACTCGTTACCGCGACCAGAGGATTAATTACTGTCACTGTAATTAATCCCCCTGCCTGAGGCAGTCACTAGGTCAAGGGAAGAATTCTTCCATCGACCTAGCGCTGTCGACACCAGGGGTTAGGTCGGCTTAACTGCATTGCTCGGGGGTGTGGATTTTTCACACCCCTGAGTGCCGTAGCAGGTTGACTTAACTTTTGCGTGTTGACTGGGCCACAGTGGCAGAGCTGGGTGTGGAACCCAGAAAATCCTGGCTAGCAGATTTCTGCTCTCGTTCCTGTGTTGAGCTATGCTGTCCTTGCTGGCCTGAGCCGTGGGAGGAGCTGCTTGGAGTCTGGAAGCCCCGAAAGATTCTTCCAATGGTTTTTCTTCTAAGTCACGTGGACCTGGCATCATCTTCCTCCCGGCACACGCTGCTCACGACTCCTCTGTCTCCTCTCAGGGTGATGAGGCTGATGCATGTCTGCACGCTGGTCAAGGGGCTGGCCAGGATCATCCGGGTGATCCTACAGTCCATCCCAGACATGACCAACATCATGGTCCTGCTCTTTGCCATCATGCTGGTGAGCTAGTCAAGCCCTTTGGGTGGGGCCCAGTATAAAACTGGAGTTCTCCCTCCTTCCTTCCCTTTCCACTTCCCTTCTTCTCCTCTATGTCTTTCCTCTTCTCCTTTCGTTCCACTTCCTCCTGTTCCCCTTCCCCTCCACCGTGGGCCTTCTGGTTGGAAGGCAGCGCCCGTGGAGGCTCCACACAGTGCTGTGCCGGGGGTCCGCAAACAGCGGTGGGAGCTGGCCTGTTTGTGAATGGCATCAAAGAGCCTTCATCTTAACCTGGTGGAGTAAACGGGAGATCCACAGGCGCCGCCTTCCTCCTTGCCCCAGGGGTGCTCAACCCCGGCCCTGCCCCCAGGCCCCACCCCTGCTCCACCCCTTCCCCCAAGCCCCCCACCCTGCCTCTTCCCCCTCACTTCCGTCCCGTTCCTGCTCCCACCCTTGCCTCCCAGCACCTCCTGCATGCCCCAGAACAGCTGATCGCGGCAGGCGGGAGGTGCCAGGAGGGAGGGGGAGGAGTTGATTGGTGGGTGGCGGGCGGGAGGCACTGGAGGGGAGTGGGGAAGGGGGAGCTGGCTGCCGGTGGGTGCTAAGCACCCACTAATTTTTTTCCATGGGTGCTCCAGCCTTGGAGCTCCCCCAGAGTCGGCGCCTATGAGGAGATCTGGTTAGGGATCTCTGAGCTGCCTGTGGACTCTACCAGGGGTAGATTAAGGTAGCAGCTGGATGGTGAAAGGGTGTGGATCAGCCTAGAACAAGCACAGAGTTCAAGGAGAGAGAGAGAGAAACCTAGTTCCGGAAACGCCCACCTGCCTCCGAGCTCTAGTCTGTGAGGGGTTTGTTTTATGGTAGATTTGTGGGAGGTGGCTGCTCATTTTAGCTGTCTGAGGCTGACCATGGGTCTCGGGCTGGAGCTGGCCAGAGCTTCCGGCCAGCGCTGTCTCTCTGCAGGTCTTCTCAGTGTTTGGAGTGACTCTCTTTGGAAATCTGGTCCCGATGCACTTTGGAAATCTAGGGGCGGCTTTGTATTCGCTCTTCACCTGCCTCACGCAGGACGGATGGATGAACATATACGAGACCTTTGTGTGAGTGAACACGTTAGGTTTCAGATGCACCCCCACATCCACCATAGGGAAACAAGCCCCCCCCCCCACAGCATACTCTTGCAAGAGGAGTGCACCCCCACTGACACACACACGCACAAGCAAACAGCACAATGCTCTCCTCCTCTCTGCAATGCACAGACACACCCAGAGATAGCTAATGCGTGCACACGGACACACCCACAAGCAGGTAATGTAATCCATACTAGGAGAGTGAGTGTGGGTCTTTGGGCTCCTTCCATCTCGGAGGATAAGAGCCTACTACAAGTACCACCTAACAACTTCCCTCCTTTAGCTCAGGTGGTAGAAACTGATGCCACTGGTGCTAAAGATTTGGGGTTCAAGCTCTGCTGGTGACCCATGGCGGTGGATTGTTACGTAGATACAAGCAAGCCTCTGCGGTCAAACCCTTTCCTTTGTCCTAATTATTTCAAGCCAATTTGAGAGGGTCTTTAATTGTGATCTGAGCAGGGGGCAAAGCCTGGGGTGTTTGGGCAGAAGTTAGGGTGACCTGATAGCAAGTGTAAAAAATGGGGACGGCGGTGGGTGGTAATAGGTGCCTATATAAAAAAAGCCCCCAAAATTGGGACTGTCCCTATAAAATCAGGACATCTGGTCACGCTAGCAGAAGTGGGAAGTCTGACCCCCATGTGGGACCTTGGATGGCCTGCTTTTCCTTTCACATGGGGGGCGAGAGGGAAATGCGGGAGGTTCCCCCTAGTTGGGGCTTAGAGGAAGATTGGCAGGACTGTTTCCCTTCTCCTGATTTGGGAAACAGAGGGGGGATGGGTGGGGCTCCCCTCTGCATAAGTCTCTGAAGGCTTTACAGGAAGGTTTTGCAGAGTATCCCTGCTGCTCACCCCCACAGAAATTCCTTCTGTCCCCATCAGGGAAGAGGGGATCGCCCTGAAAATAGGGGGTGCCCTTTACTTTTTCATCTTCATCACGGGCGGGGCCTTTATCTGCACCAACCTGCTGGTGGCCGTGGTGACGTCAAATCTTGAGCAGACAATGCTCGCCTACGCCGAGGAGAAGAAGAAAAGAGACCAGCTCCTCTACCCCGACAAGTATGTGGACCAGGAGGTGAGTGCCGGGCGCAGCCAGTGTGATGGTTGAATCCTGAGGCTTTTGCTCACGTTTTGCTCCCACTAGGAGTTATACCTGAGTAAGGACTGCGTGAACATTGATGAAGGAAGAACCTCAAGATCTGGCCCTAGAGTATTAAAGCAAAGCACTGTAGCTTGAAAAAATTCAAAGATCCTGTATTTTAGGGTGAGCTACAGACCAAAACACAAATGCCCCCAAATCAAAATTTGGAAATGCTGCCGTGGTGCCTCATGGGAGTTGTAGTTCAGTTGCTGTATGTTCCCATTCACTTCTATGGGTTGGGCTCCCCAGCCAGACTACATCTCCCATGATGCACTGCCTTGTCTCTCCAAAAGGGGAGCCTGTGGTGCATCGTGAGAGGTGTAGTCTGACCAGGGAGCCCCTTTTTTGACCAGCTGTACTACAGTCTCCTATTGGGGATCGCATTCCTGTGCTGAGAGCCAGCACAAGGTCTGGGCACTCCACTGAAAATCAGTGTTGGAGGCTTGAGGGTACGTCTACACTACAAGAAAAAGCAACCGGCAGCAGCGAGTCTCAGAGCCCGGGTCACCTGGCTCAGGCTCCCGGAGCTTGTGCCATGGGGCTAAACATAGCAGTGTAGGTGACTGGGTTTGGGTTTGAAACCCTCCCACTGCACTGGGTTTCAGAGCCTGAGGTCCAGCCCGGGTGGGAAAAGCCGCACTGCTGGTTTTAGCCCTGCAGCGCAAGCTCGAGTCAGTTGACCCAGGCTCTGAGACTTGCTCCCCCGAGTCTTCTTGTTGCAGCGTGGACATACCCTCCAGCACATTCCTATGGTGCCTGGAACCTGCACACGGGTTAACTTCACCAGGGAAGAGCCATTATGCCTGCACAGCATGGCAGTGGTTGAGCGCGACCCAGCCCCTTCTCTGAGCTCGTCAAGAAAGGTACCAACCGGAGCTGAGCAAAGTTCCAGAATTTCTGTCCCAGGGGAAATCCCAATACGCCAACATTTGCTTGAGTCCCAAATTGTGAGGACATGTCAAAACCCTGACGCTTTGCTCAGGGTGAAATATTCTGAAACATTTCAGTTTGACATTTTCAAACAAAATTAAACACTTCAGCTGTCTGAAAGAGAAATGTCTCATTTTGGTTCTTTGAACTAACTCAAAACCCTTTATTTCGAGCCAGTTTGACATTAAACTGCTGTGTGCCCTATTGTGACGCATTGCTTTGTGATATTTATATTTCGGAAGCCTGATACACCCATTCTTCACGACTGGCCAGATCCCTGGTTGAACTAAATGTCTTACGATGCACTATGTGATTCCTGGGAAGCACCACACAGCTGGTTTAGAGGGGAGTTCATAATATCGTCCCTCAAAGAGCCCAGTCCGTTGGAGAGAATACGCCACAATAGGGAGGTGCAGTTTAGTGTTGCAACTGGCTCGAAAAGAAAAATTTGGGGTCAGTTCCATAAAATGAAATACTCTGATTGGGGTTGAACCAACTTGGATCGTTCCTGACAAAATCAAAAAAATGTCAGCAAAATTGACATTTTCCTGTGGAAAATTTTGATGTTTGTGGAAACTGCATTTTCTATTGGAAAATTCCATGGGCGACAGGGGATGGATCACTTGGTGATTCCCTGTTCTGTTCATTCCCTCTGGGGCACCTGGCATTGGCCGCTGTTGGAAGACAGGATACTGGGCTGGATGGACCTTTGGTATGACCCAGTATGGCCATTCTTATATTCCTTCAGTCCAATGTTGGGGATGACGACTCATCTCCGGAGCTGAACCTGGTGCATTTGAAAGCAGTGATGCAGGATACCGCCATGACACATCGCCAGATGCCACTTATCTACGGCAACCTGGGCAACCTGACTGAAGCTACCTGTGATGATTTCTGTCTCATCTTGGAAGGGATCCAAGAGAACCTGAAACGATACAAAGAGATCCGGGATGAGCTTAGCACGTAGGTCCTTCCGCGCACGCCCCTCTCCTGTGCCGGGTTTGGGATCTCCCTGGTGGGCAGGGTCAGAGTCAACTTAGTTATATTTCACTTCATCAAAGCAACACAGGGCAGATGCAGCCACCCAGACTCCAGAGAGGGAGACCTATGTGCCGTGAGGGGAGAGCTAAGTCCATGATCGTGTGAGTGGCTGGGTGGGGATTATGGCTCTCAGTTGACAGATCTTCCGGTATTAACATTACATCTTTGAAAGTGCCATGTCTTGGGTTCTGTGGCAGGAGAGTACTGTTGGAAGAGCATGACTTTGAAACCCAGGGAGGAGAGTTGGTGGGTAAAGGGCAAAGCTCAGAGCCTTGGCCCTAGGACCATTAGAGAATTGGAGGATGATGTACTCAGTGGTGGCAGAAGATCGTGGTTCCGCTGTCTGTGTAAGAACGGGCTATCAGCATTGGGGTACGGGCTATCGTAACCTCGGGGCAAGACTATAGTAACAGAGCAGGCACAGCTTCCTCAAGCTGCCCCCCATCATCATGCCTCAGCCTTACCTTGGGGATCACCTCTAGGGCATTCAGCCTCCACGGTCCATCAAGTCCTAGGCTCCTTCACTGAAACCGCCAACAGGGCCCATAGCATGCTCATCGCTGTTCGTTTTGGACACTTCTCTACTAACCCTGTGTTGAGACCACCAAGGTCATGTCCTACAGGCATCCCTGTCACTCCTCATCTAGGACGGATGCAGACCTGCAAGGTAGAGGCGGTGAGCCCCACTGCTATCTCCTGAGCTATCTAGTCCTCTGGCTGACTAGTACTTGATGAGGGGAGCTTCTAGGCTTGGGGCCTCTGGAGCAGAACTTCTTGGGTGACAATTCTTGATCTCAATAGCATGGAGGGGACAGTATGTCAGCGTCTAGCCTGGGAGATGAAGTTTGGAAGGAGATGGCCTGCCCCAAAGCCCAGTGGAAAGACGCCCAGCAGTGTCAGTGGGCTGTGATGCAGGACCATACTGCTTTAATGGTTGAACCTTACTGTCATGGGGTCCAGGAAAGAGAGCTTGGGGCATGTGGTGGTGAAGTTTCCTGGGGAAGGAGAATCTGAAGTGGTGATCTGAAGATCTCATTCCCTACTGCCTTGAGGATGGGAGAGTGGAAGACTAGGCCATTTGGGGAGTGGAAGCCCTGCAGTGGAGACTTGGAGATGAGTGTGTTTGGTGGTGGAAGTGGATTTTCTCAGAGCTGCAGAAGAACTGGGGGTGAATGTACTTGCTGGCAGAAGCTCACTGCTTACTTACCCGGCTTGGTCCCCACAGAATAGTCAAGGAGGTAAGGTCCATTGCATTCAATAAAGAACAGGAGGAGGAGAGGGTGCTGAGAAACATCCAGAACACCAACATCTCTGATGGCCTGCTTTGCAACGAGGTGGCTGCTGGGAGGTCTGGAGATATCCTGTCCACGCTGATGACTCTGGAGAAGGTACAGTATAGAGCCAGATCTTCAGATGGTGTCAGTGGAGGTCAGTGGTGCCTACGCCTCGTGCTCTATCTCTCTGCCCCGGGGTGAATTTCACTCCCTGTGCAGGGCTATGCGCCCTCCGCGCTGACTGATTTCAGCTGCAGTTGAAAGTACCGTGACCCCTTTGCATGAAATGTGCAGCTAGCATAAGATCCCAAACCTCTTGGAGGAGGGCAAGGGACTGCAGGGGTAAAGGCAGCAGTCTGGTTTCTGCGCTGGGGTAGAACTGGCCTTTGCTTATCAGCCTTGTTCTTTTTCCCTTCGGTAGGCGAACATGATTGACGCAGAGGATGTCACGGCATCAGGGTACCACAGGGGGGCAGTGAAGATGGCCTTCCTGAAAGCTCGGCGCCATTCTCTTCTCAGCCAGTCAGTCCCTCCTTAGCCGTGCTGGAGTGGGACCACAGAGCTGGGAGTGGGAATCGCCCCCCGGACCGTGCAACCGAGGAGCTGTTAGTGGAGCTGCGGCGTAAATGCTTCCTTTGTAACAAGGGGGGATTTATTTGCTTTGCTGAGGAGACGCTTCTGTCTTTGGGATGCCGAGGAGCGAGTGTGGACAAGGGGTCAGCGCTCCAAGGAGCATGCATCATGAAATACCAGCTTCTAGGTGGGCAAAGCCAGACCTGGAGGAGTGGCAGGAGATTGGATTAATGCCAGGTCTGTCAGGTTTGCTGAGTCCATTTGGATGACTTTGATCTGGCCTGGAGTGTCTCTTGGATGGAGACCATGTCCAGAGTATTCATGGTCTGGTGCCTCCAAAGCACAAAGCAAAGAACATCAGGGAGAGAAAAGTTGCTGCAGAGCCCGTGCCTGTGGTCAGAGCATCGGCTCCCACCCTCTTTCCCAGAGCACCTGGGCATGTGTCTGTGTAAGTCTCTGGGGAATTCACCTTTGGGTACCTTTGTATAGGTGAGAACAGAGCCCTCCAGGTGGTAAGAGCAGGGATGCAGGATGAAGCATTGGGTGTTCATGCTTGTGCCTGTAAAAGGGGGCTTCTCTTGCAGCATCAGGAGCGGACGCAATGTCTAAATCTGGGAAATGTGTGGTGGAGCAGAAGATGTATCCATCCCGTTGTCCTGGCTGATGTCTCCTTGAGACTCTACCGACAGGCAGCTACAGGGAAGTCCAGGGCTAGTTTGCGCAGGCCCTGCCCTGTGCAGTGAGTGGAAAAGGGCTGATGAAATTATTTTCCACTTTTAATACCCACTATCAAGTTCTGGACCATGTTCCCTGCCTTGGCTGCTCATGATGGTGAATGACACAACCCAGTGAGGTGCTGACATGTCTCCTGGATGGGATTGTTTGACTTTCCAAAGCCAGGAGGTGCTCCGTCTCACATCTGCATTTCCCACCCAGTGCTCTGCAAACTCCAGGCGCAGAAGGAGATTGCTCTGCTTCAGCTGTGTCTGCCCCTATGTTCGCTGGACTGGATGCACTCTAGCACTCATGTAGCCATGCATTAAAATGAGCAGTGTCTGGGGAAAGTAGCTGGTGCCAGCATATTTGAGACTAATACTTGTCAAGAAATGCATGGCTCGTGTCGATCAGCTGTGATGCTTGTGCTGGTCTTGGATGAATGATCATAATAAAGAGCATTGAGCTGTGTTTCTGTGGCCGTTATGTTCCCGTTTCACCTTGTTCAGTGTTTTGAGTCTAAAGGAGTCTACCCTGTGACTGCAGTGTATGTGTGACATTCTGTACCTTGGGGGAGCATCCTGTAACCCCCATATTCCTCATTTTTATATAATTGTGATCTTCGTATAAAGCAGGCCACGTGAGGTATCAGCGTAAAGGCTTTGATCTGCTGAAAATAATTTCTCTATCCATATATGTGTATCATTAATGCATATGAAGTTATGAGAATTGTGTTGGATGGTTTTCACTAAAACATGCTGTAAGTTGGGTAAGCAGCCAGATATTAGCTCCCCAGAGGCAACAGCAAGGGAAGTAACCAACACCCGGGCAGGGTGACAAACAACCCATCGACAACCATTGTCCACCAAGGGAGCTACAATTCAATGACCCACCTACATGAGGCCACACCAGGGGAACTGCTCAGCCTTGCCTGGAGACTCAGCAATGCTCCCCAAGCACATGGGACTGAGGCTATAAAACAGAACACAGTGGCCACATGCTGGGCCTTTCTCCTTCACCCACCTATGCTGCAAGCAACAAGGACACTGAACAAGACTTGGGACTACAACAGAGGAGACTGGCCCAGATTTGAGGGACAAATCTGTATAGTAAGGACTGCAGTATCCAGTGGGGTGAGAAAAACTGCTTAATCTACATGTTGCCCAGTCTAATAGGGTTCAGAGTTTAGGCTGCATGCTTATATTTTCTTTTCTTTTGGTAACTAACTCTGACTTTTTTCCTAACAGTTATAGTCACTTAAAATCTATCTTTTGTAGTCAATAAATTTGTTTAACTGTTTATCTTTACCAGTCAGTTTATATGAAGTGTGGGGCAAATCTTCTCAGGTTTTGCAAAGACTGGTGTATATCCACTTTCCATTGATGAAGTGGTGAACCAATTAATAGATCTGCATTGCTCACCTTGAGTAGTGCAAGGTGGTATATTACTAGGGTACAGTGCTGGGACCTGGGGGGATTTGGCTCTGGTGCCTTTTCCTGTGTGATTCATGAGTGGCTCTGAGAGCATTCATGTAATCCAGCTGGGTGTTGGGCTCCACATGCTGTTGTGCTGAGTGATCACAGCGCCTGGAGGGGTTTGCTGCTTTCACTAGCAAAGCATTGTGAGAGACAACCCAGGCTGGAAAGAGTTTAGGGGGCACAGCGATCCTACAGTCCCAGGCTGCACCCTAGGGATCCCATCACAGTGGCACAGCGAGCAGGGTGAAATACACAGCTTGTTGTACTGAGCAAAATTTGCACTTCATACACTGGTGTAAAGATTTTAAGTAGGGCTTTCAGTATGGTGGCTAAGGACAGTCAGGAGGAGGCCACCGGTTTGTTATTTTCTGTTTGCTTGTTTCAGGAAAGGGAAGTAGGGACAGAAAAGCAGGAAAATGACTGAAAGCAGTGAACGGTTTCAGAGTAGCAGCCGTGTTAGTCTGTAGTCGCAAAAAGAAAAGGAGTACTTGTGGCACCTTAGAGACAAACCAATTTATTTGAGCATAAGCTTTTGTGAGCTACAGCTCACTTCATCGGATGCATAAAAGTGGAAAATGCAGTGAGGATGTTTTTGTACACACAGACCATGAAAAAATGGGTGTTTATCACTTCAAAAGGTTTTCTCCCCCCACCCCACTCTCCTGCTGGTAATAGCTCATCCAAAGTGATCACTCTCCTTACAATGTGCATGATAATCAAGGTGGGCCATTTCCAGCACAAATCCAGGTTTTCTCTCCCCCGACCCCACTCTCCTGCTGGTAATAGCTTATCTAAAGTGATCACTCTCCTTACAATGTGTATGATAATCAAGGTGGGCCATTTCCAGCACAAATCCAGGGTTTAACAAGAACGTCTGAGGAATGAGTGGGGGGGGGGCTAGGGGGTAGGAAAAAACAAGGGGAAATAGGTTACCTTGCATAATGACTTAGCCACTCCCAGTCACTATTCAAGCCTAAGTTAATTGTATCCAATTTGCAAATGAATTCCAATTCAGCAGTCTCTCGCTGGAGTCTGGTTTTGAAGTTTTTCTGTTGTAATATCGCAACTTTCATGTCTGTAATCGCATGACCAGAGAGATTCAAGTGTTCTCCGACTGGTTTATGAATGTTATAATTCTTGACATCTGATTTGTGTCCATTTATTCTTTTACGTAGAGACTGTCCAGTTTGACCAATGTACATGGCAGAGGGGCATTGCTGGCACATGATGGCATATATCACATTGGTGGATGTGCAGGTGAACGAGCCTCTGATAGTGTGGCTGATGTTATTAGGCCCTGTGACGGTGTCCCCTGAATAGATATGTGGGCACAGTTGGCAACGGGCTTTGTTACAAGGATAGGTTCCTGGGTTAGTGGTTCTGTTGCGTGGTATGTGGTTGCTGGTGAGTATTTGCTTCAGGCTGGGGGGCTGTCTGTAGGCAAGGACTGGCCTGTCTCCCAAGATCTGTGAGAGTGATGGGTCGTCCTTCAGGATAGGTTGTAGATCCTTGGTGATGTGTTGGAGGGGTTTTAGTTGGGGGCTGAAGGTGATGGCTAGTGGCGTTCTGTTATTTTCTTTGTTAGGCCTGTCCTGTAGTAGGTGACTTCTGGGAACTCTTCTGGCTCTGTCAATCTGTTTCTTCACTTCAGCAGGTGGGTATTGTCTGTTTTGACCTGCTTCTTGGTAATGATTTTTTCTGTGTAGCTCGGGTCACAGTATGACCGCAGCTTGTGTAGGCATATCTAAGACAGCTGTACTCTAGCTAGCTTGGGTTCTGGAGGAGCAGAACCGTGGCAACACAGGCTTCCATGTGGGCTAGCCCCGTGAGTAATTATCCAGGGCTTCGGGTGGGTTTCGGACACGGCGTCACAGCTACTGGGGCTCATGCTAGCTAGATTAAAGCTAGTTTCTGTATGTCTAAATGAGCTGCAATCAAGCACAGTAGCCAGGCCCTTAAGTGAAACAGAGTTGTTCCAGGTGGGAGATTAGAGACATTGATCACTCCAGCCCCAGACCCTGAAAAGTTGAGAGGGCTCTGAACCTTGCAGGCCTCTGTGTGAGGCAGCCATCGACAGACGGCCGATCTGCTAGCCTGCTTTGCACAGGTGTGGTGTGAGGAAGTCAGTGCTGACGTTACACTGAAATACCCCGAGATCCACAACGAATGGCAGCGCACATGAATGTCTAACAAAGCGCTTAACCCCTAGGCCACCCGTCTTTCAAGGTCTATTGCATGGGATGGAAATCTTCTCCTCATTTGTCCTGTAGCACTGCAGTGGGGAAAACAATGAACAGAATCATAACAAGCCTATGCACATGCATTCTAGCACACCCCAGACCTGGATGCCGATCGGAGGCTAATGGTCCCAAATGTGTAAGCTTTCCCGCCACATCAAACCATTCTCTACTTGCTTGGAGATGGACTGCCAGAGTGGGAGGGGTTAGTGAAGGATGAGAGAAGAGCTATCACATCTCGATGTAAAACCAGATGGACATTTGTCAGATTGACATGTGGGTATTAGAATTTTTACTTACATTTAATTAGTGTTATTCTGTAAGATGCCAATGGAGGAGGGAGGTCTCCAGCCCAAAGACAATCACAGACCTCACGGAAGCCAGTGGGGGTACCCTTTCTTTCAGGCTCCACAGAAGAAGCAATCAAACCCCTTTGTGTAGTAAAAATAGCTAGGAGCTAAGGGGCTACTGCCAAGGCAATAGGCCACATGTTGGCAGGTCAGAGCTAAGCCATGTGGGCTGAAGGGTTTCCCTGGCTAGGGTATTGGTTGCAGGCTTGCATGTGTATTGGCAGGGAAAGCCAGGAGAAGGAGATGAGAGCATGATAATGAGAAGAAACTGAGCAGGGATGGAAAATCTTGGGCACAGAACTCGCTGGAGCGGTAGACCTGGGGATTTCTGAGCAAGGAAACTGCCTGCAGTTCTTGGATTCAGGGGAACAAGGCTCTGGTTACAGTTTGTTGTAAACAGACAAGATCACACCAAGAATAGACCTGATGCTTGTCAGCCATTTCTCATCCTATTGGGAATGACCCTGCAAGGCCCCGAACTTTTGACTCACCGCGTGGGCCAAAGGGGCAACGTTATTATCCCGAGTCTCGGCCCAGACTTGCAGTCTCAGGTGACTGGTGGCAGGGGCATTTTAACGTAGTTTAAAGTGGGGACAAAATTAAGGTTGAGATTTTCAAACAAACGTGGGGGAGTTAGACACTCAAATCCCCTGTTCCTTTGAAAATCTTGGCCTAAACACATAAGAGCAGTTCAGAATCAGAGAGACAAGGTGGGGGAAGGAATCTCTTTTATTGGACGGACATCTGTTGGTGAGAGAGACAAGCTTTTGAGCTAACACCCAGTTCTTCTTCTGTCCTGGGAAATGTACTCAGAAATACAAGGTGTTTCCCACCGATCTTGTCTCTCTGATATCCTGGGACCAACCCGGTTACAACAACACTGCAAAGAGTTCAGAATCAGACCCACTGAAAACTAGAGAGTCAAAATGAGACACCCTGGCACAAAGCAATCAAGCAGGCTACAGATAATACCTTTAGACAATCACAGCAGCAACACGATTATTATTTCTGTTACACTAGTATCTAGTGACAGTGTTTTGTCCCCTATAAGGGATCGTGGGGATCTTCTGAAACCTAGGAAATGGCAAAAGCAGATGCTGGGAGAGAGAAAGTGGTCCCAGGATAGTAGTGTCTGGGGGAAAATCCAAGTTACTATTTCTTTAAGGGCCTGGGACCAGTAGACTTGTGCTGTAGGCTGGGACAAAGCTCCACTCTCTCTCAACCAACAGGACAAGTTCTGGGAAAGAGAACAGATATAATCTGCCTCTTCCTTCATAGCGAGAGAGTTGTTAGCAGGAGAAGGACTTCTTACCTCTGCCAGCCCAGGGGGAAAAGGCCTGAGCTGGTTTGACTTTGGTCTCCAAGTGGTGAGGATGGTTGGAAGACATCAGGGTGGAAAGGACTTGGTTATGAAGAAACAGACCCGCTCCGAAGGGGACTGTTGCTCTAACTACTCTGGACTGTGCAAAAGTTGGTGGGACACCCAGGAGGGAATTGAGGGTTAGGGGCCATAAGAGGGTATGCTCTGAAGATGGCGTCCTGCCACAGGCCTCATTGCACTGGGTGCTCTACACACACAAAGGGCTTGTCTACACTTCAAACACTACAAGGGGCACAGCTGGGCCACTGTAGTGCTTCATTTTAGACATGACCTCTGGTGATGGGAGGGGTTCTGCCGTTGGTGTACGGAATCCATCTCCCCGAGAGCCAGGAGCTAGGATGATGGATAAATTTTTCCAATGACTCAGTACTGTCTGTATGAAGACTTCGGTTTTTCATAGTTATGAGTAACACAGTTATGCTGACCTAATTTTCTTGTGTAGACCAGGCCAAAGAGACAGGCTGTGCCACAAAGAGCTTACAATCCAGGCAGGAGCAAAGAAGACCGCAGTCTGAAACGTGGGACAATCATGTCACCTCGTAAGATAGCCACATTTGAAATCTAGCTGCCTGTGGAAAAGTGGTCCATTCCCCCTACCTGACTGGGAATGAGAGTAATGGCATTTGGCTTGATCACAGACAGAGGGGAGAGAGGATGTTCCATTCACTGGCCTGGCTCGGGGAGGGGACACAAGTCTTTTCTCTTCGAACTAACCAAGACTCTCCATTTGCTACACTAGTTTATGGCCAAATTTGTCAAATCTAGCTGTCTCATAATGGGCACCTAAACAGAAGCTTTGATGGTGATTTCCTGACCTCACTGGGGGGCTGGGACCTGTACAAATCAGTCTTCTGTTTAGGATTTAGGAGACCGGTTTTAGGCACCTGTGTTTGAAATGTTTGCCTTCTGGCCCAGCCAGTGCAGGGTGAAATGACTTCAAACGGCAGATTTTTGCGTTTCAGCCAGTAGAGGGCAGTGGTGAGACATTGCTCCATACCTCAGTCACAACTGATCCAGCTGCCCAGGTGAAACATGGCCCAACAGCCGGATGTTGAGGAATTGGTGTCTCTAGAGGCTAGGGCACGGGCTTAGGCAGCAAGAGACTTGGGATCTATTCCACCATCTGCTGCTGACCTCAGGAAAGTCCTTTCTCCTTCTGTTTATGCTCCAAACACTTTAAGGCAGGGACTTTTTTTTTTAGCACGTCTGTAGAGCTCCCAGTACACTAGGGCGCAGATGTCAGTTTGGGTCTCTAGATGTTACTGCAATAGAAATAATATTTATTACATATTTACTGAAATGATACATAATACAGGCTTTGTAGACACACACTTTGCCAAACCTTTGTGTTCCCTTGAAGCTAAAACAACCCTAACAATCCTTCCTGAAAGTTTTAAATAACAAAGACTCCCCGAAGAAACAATCAATCAGACAGAAAACAGTGAATAGGAAAGATACAAACCAAAATATCACTTACGTCACTCATGACCAGGGACAATTCCTAGCCTGCTCACTTGGGCACCCACAAGTAATTAGGAATCATCTCCTGTGGGGGGATAGAATATTTTATTCCTATGTTGTTTCCAGTAAAAATTAAAAGATCCATATGACTTGTGTTTGCATGGGGAAGTGTATTAGCCAGACAGCCTAGGAGACCTAGTACCTAGTACCCCATTGTACTAGGAGTTGTACAAGCACAGAACAAAGAGGCTAAAAGGGAGAGGATTGTGTATGCGTGGGTGTCCCTGGGCAGAAAAGGGGAGCACAGTGCAGGGGTGCTGGAACAATTTGTATAGTGCGGGTGTGGAGAGCCAATGAACCAAACTGTAACCCCTGTATATCATGGAAACCACTTCAAGCCAGGGGATGTGGTAGCACCTCCAGCACCCCGAGTTCCAGCTAGGGTGACCAGAGAGCAAGGGTGAAAAATTGGGACAGGATGTGGCGGGTAATTGGCACCTATATAAGACAATGCTCCAAATATCGGGACTGTCCTTATAAAATTGGGACATCTGATCACCCTAGTTCCAGCACTTATGGCCCAGTATGGATATGATGGGTTGGATCACAGAAACCCCCTTGGAGGCTGCCACCTGATGTGCCAAGACTACTTCTGCTCCTGCTTTCCTGCCCTGGCAGTTTAGGACTCCAGCCCAACTCCCAATGGGGTCCAAACCCGAAATAAATCCATTTTACCCTGTATAAAGCTTATACAGGGTAAACTCATAAATTGTTGGCCCTCTATAACACTGATAGAGAGACATGCACAGCTGTTTGCCCTCCCAAGTATTAATACATACTCTGGGTTAATTAATAAGTAAAAAGTGATTTTATTAAATACAGAAAGTAGGATTTAAGTGGTTCCAAGTAGTCACAGACAGAACAAAGTGAATTACCAAGCAAAATAAAATAAAACCTGCAAGTCTACGTCTAATAAAACTGAATACAGACAAAACCTCACCAGTTCCAGTAAGCTTCCTTTTACAGACTAATCTCCTTCTAGTCCGGGTCCAGCAATCACTCACACCCCCTGTAGTTACTGTCTTTCAGGTATCCTTGGGGGTGGAGAGGCTATCTCCTTAGCCAGCTGAAGACCAAATGGAGGGGTCTCCCACAGGCTTAAATAGACTCTCTCTTGTGGGTGGAGACCCCCCTCCTCTCTCCTATGCACAGTCCAGCTCCAAGGTGGAGTTCTGGAGTCACCTGGGCAAGTCACATGTCCATGCAGGACTCTGTTTTTACAGTCAGAAGCCACTGCCCACATGGTAACCTGAATGTCTCCAGGAAGACTTCTTATGTGGATTGGACCCTTCCAAGATGCACTGTTCCTTAAGTGCTTCTTAATTGGGCACTTAACTTCGCGAATTCCTTTTTCCAGGAACTGACCAAATGCTCTACTAGGGTTATTTAGAAATCAAGCCAGTACACAGCCAATATTCATAACTTCAAATACAAAAATGATACATGCATACAAATAGGATTAATAGATTCAGTAGATCATAACCTTTACATAGATATGTTACATGGCATACGTAGCTGTGACGAAGTGGGTCTGTTCTTAATGTTTTCTCAGAATACTGTAGGGGTGCCTCAGTTTCCCCTATGCATTTCTTAAGTCTCTAAGTAGTGGGATAAGGGGGTGTAATTGTTGCAGAGCAAAGGGCCAGTGTACATAAATGGCCGACACTCTGTCTCTTGGCAACTGATGGCCTGGGCCCTTCCCCCCTGCAAGGTGATAGCTAACGGGGTTGGAGAACAAAGGAATCAGGTGACCTCCTGGCCCGGGAAAGGGACAAAGCCCATAGGAGGAGGGGCTGGAGGATGAGTCAGTTTGGGGCTGTTTGGGGCTGTGGAGTGAAGTGCAGACGTCGTTGTCTGGCTCACTGCTCCCCAAAATGGACCCGGCTGAGGGGTCCTGTTCTCTGTACCTACAAGCTCTGTTTTAGAAAGTGTTCCTGTCATCTAATAAACCTGTTTTACTGGCTGTCTAAGAGTCATGTCTGACTGCGGAGTTGGGGGGCAGGACCCTCTGGCTTCCCCAGGACCCCGCCTGGGCGGACTCGCTGTGGGAAGCACACGGAGGGGCAGAGGATGCTGAACGCTCCAAGGTCAGACCCAGGAAGGTGGAATTGAGCTTTTGAGCTTTTTGCCCTGAAGACAGTCTGCTCACAGAGAGGAGACTTCACCAGAGTCCTGACTGGCTTCGTAGGGAGCAGTTCCAGAGCATCGCCCGGGGACTCCGTGAAAGTAGCAAAGAACATATTCCAGTTATGTCATAAATATTCATGAACATATTTCCATAAAGCCTTATGGGGGGCACCGTCACAATGGAAAAGATTGAGAACCACTAATTTAAACTAGCCCACAACCAGGGCAATCCCTCGGGGAGTGCAAGGCCCGGGGTGGAAGTGACGGATTCGTCTCTTCTGGAGCCGACCGCGCTGGCCAATCGCACTGGCCTACGGGGGGCCCCCAAAGCGTGGGGCCTGGAGCACTTGCCCCGATTCGCCCTACCCCTGGGATGGCTCTGCCCGCAACCCCTCCCCACATATACGACTGCAAAGGGTAGGGCTGGGCAGCATATTCATCCCAGAATAACAATGAATAGGTGTTCGGGTCAAACCCAGTTGCCTTCCTTACCACATAAGGCCACATTAATCTGCTCTCTAGGGTTTCTGCTTTATGTTCTTGAGACGTATGAGCTCACCGTGGCATGCAACTGATTATTAGTTCCTATTTGCAGAGGCTACTCAACACACTCTGCTGCTCTAGGCAACTTTTCAGTGGGCTGTCCCCGACTCACTCAGCTTTGGCCCGGCTGCCCCTCCGTCACAAAGGGGTGGCCGGGCCAAATTTTGAGCCAGCAGCATTGTGACCTGGTGCAGGGGGTTGCACTGCCGCTCAAAATTTGGTCTGGGTACCCTAGACAGCCGCCCAGAAATTGGCCAACCTAGGCAGCTATATAGCATGCCTATCACTAGAGCAGCCTCTGTCGATTTGCATTGCAGTAGTTTCCTGAGATCAGGAACAGGGTGCCATCGTGCTAGGTGCTGTACAAGCAAGACAATCCCTACCCCAAAGAGTCTTGAAAGGGCACATTTTCCCATAGGGGCTGGAACTAAGGGTGCTGCACCCCCCTGGCACGATGTGGTTTCCATCCTACCCAGGGTGTACAGTTTGGTTCAATGGCTCTCAGCACCCCCATCCCATACATTGTTCCAGCACTCCGGCATTTGCCAGTGGGATCCCAGTCCTGTTGGCCCTGCAGCCGGCCATTATGAAACCCAGCTATCGGTTGCTTTCTCCGGCTGACTGCCTCAGGGCTTTGTTTGCAACAACAGCAAGTCCCAGCGGGGTGCATGGGCGGAGCAACCTTTGCATAAGAGCCCCCCCCGCTAGGCTCCCCCCAGCCACAGCTCTGACAGCTGGTCCAGCCCAGGTCACTTTAACTCTTGGGGGGGGGTCTGCAGACGGCCCCTAGCTCTGTTTGCATGGACACGCCCCTTCCCGCCACTGCCACGCCCACTCGGCGCGTGGGGAGGGGGAGAGCCCGGGGCGGAGCCAGCCCCCGGGAGGAGGGCGCGCGCTGAGCGCTGCCCCTTTAAGAGCGGCCGCCTCCCGCCCCGCATAAAGTATCGAATCCGGTGGGCGGGGCCCCGGCCGGGTTGCAGCGACCAATCAGGGCGCGGCCTTTGCCGCGGGAGATCCGAATTTCGCGGCACGTCGTTTGGCGCTTAAAAAAAAAAAAAAAAAAAAAAGAAAAGAAAAGAAAGAAACCAGCGAGCGGCGCCGAGAGCCGCGGGAGACGGGGCGAGAACCGGGGCCGCTCCGCAGCCATCGCCCCCGCTGCAATCCGGCCCCATCCCGGCCCCGGCCCGCTGCAGCCCCGCCGGGAGGGAGCCGAGCCGCGGCCGCCAGCTTTGCAAGGGGGAGCCGCTCCATGAGAGACAGTGGCGGGGCCTCGGCCGGATCCAGGGCCCGGGCTGGGGGCGCAGCTCCCCCTGGCTTGATGCTGCTCAGCCCCCCCGCGCTGGGGGCCTCGGGCGAAGGGGCCGCCAAAGCAGAGATTTAGGGGGGTGATTTTATGATTATTATTATTATTATTATTTTTAAATGCAACACGCTCGGGTGGGGGTCGATCCGCTCTCTGGGAGCGGAAAGTCACCAGCCCCTGCAATAACCTGCACGTTACCCGGCTCCTGCAAGCTGAGGCTCGGGTCAGTGACCTGGCATCTGAGCCCTGCAAAGCCCCGGTCCCCTTAGGACAGACAGTAACTTTTAATTGTCTGTGTTTTTATAAAACAGCCGGCTGCAAATTCTGGCCGGCCGGGTAAAGGATCTTCCACGAAGAAAGGAGGGGGTTCGAGCTTTCTGTCTGAATGAGGAGAGAGAAAGGAAACAGTCATTTTTATTCTGGGGCTGGTTTAGTGATTTTCCCCTCCCTTCCCCCCAAATGCATTTTAGCAAAAATTCCAGCTTGATTTTTTTTTTTTTTGAGACAGCCTCAGACTGGAAAGTGGGGGCCATTCACTGATCCTGCATGCTATGCCCTGTGTTAAATGGCTGGGCAATGCTAGGATCAGCCTCCGACCCCTCCGTCTACCCTCCATGTCTCAACTGCAGCTTGGTTTTTAAGCACCCCCCTTAAAGCTGTGCAAGTGCAACATTTCTGCCCTCCCTTCCCTGCCAGCTGGGCTTCTCGGAAAGGACTTTGCAATGCTGAGAGTCAAGGGAGTGTCTTCAGCCCCAGAAAGGGGGGGCTGTTCCCTTGCCTCTCTCCCCCAGCAGCAGCAGCAGCAAAAGAAAGTCATGCCTGTGATGAGCTCTGCAGACTTGGTGACTTCCAGCCTCAGCAGCCCTCAGATGCACTCCATCCCGGCCAGCTACTTCACGCAGCTGTACCCTCAGAGTGTGGCTACTGCCCCTGCACCCAGGGGCAGTTGTCTCTACGCTACCCCTCATGGACCTGAAATCAGAACCATCCGATCTGCCTCTGCAGGAAGGCTGCCGGTAAAGTGTCTGACCCCTGTGCACCCTTGTGCTTTCCCCCTGTCTGTCTGCCCTTTTCAAACCCTCTGTGTGTTGGGTCTGCTGTCACTTGTATGTAGCAGAGTATGAACCCAGGCGAAATGTGTGATCCAATAATCTCTTCCTGGCGAGGTGCTCTGATGCTACTGTGATGGGTGACATTATTAAAACCAAACACTAGCTAGTGTATTGAGGGATTGGGATTTCTTTAATATGCAAAATGTTAATGGCTTGGTACTAGACCATAAGTCCCAGCACAGTGGCTCATGTATTTCTCAACTTCCCTTCAACTCCAGTTTACCCCACAAAAAGCTGCTGTCCTCTTCCTCTTTTCGGTTCTTGCAAGTAGCTATTACGGCCCATCAGAAACTCCAGCCCTGACATCCAAGGCCGTAGAAAATCTCTTGCATTAAGGAAATGAATCGTACCTCACACAGTTTCCTGCAGAGTGCCTTTTGCCATCTGTTCCCTAGGCTCTGACCCCAAATCAGCCCTGGCACAAGTGAGTGTCTTTCCATTGACTTCAGTGGAAGTTAGCTCGCTCAGGGTAGGGCCCTCGCTCTGTGGCTGGCGGGTGGAGCCCTGTACAGAACGCTGCTGAGTTGAACAGGGCTCTGTGGTGATAAGATCCGAGCCTAGGGTTGTAGTGGGGTGAAGTCCATAGCGGGGTGTAACTTTCT
Source organism: Chelonia mydas (assembly GCF_015237465.2). Taxonomy (NCBI): domain Eukaryota; kingdom Metazoa; phylum Chordata; order Testudines; family Cheloniidae; genus Chelonia; species Chelonia mydas. The sequence continues at coordinate 11,719,824 of NC_051259.2, read as the reverse complement.
TTTGTGTGTGTGTGTGTGTGTGCGCGTGTGTGGGGAGACTGAATTTGAATAGGATTCCATATGAATAGCAGGGACGCCCTGAAATATTACAGCTTAGGAAATCTGTACGAGAGGGACTGCAAGGATTTGGACATTAGTGGACAAGAAAGACCCGTGGAGGGAGGAACGGCTGAGTTTGCTGGTGCCCTGCTGCCGCACTGCTGTGCCAGGGTCAAAATCCGTCTAAAGGGCAAATCCAACCTTAGTAACTAGTGTTTGTCATCTATAGATCTTAAAGCGCGTCGTAAGAGTGTGTGTAGAAATATTATTATTCCTATTTCACAGAGGGAGAAACTGAGGCACAGATAGGTGATGTGACTTGTTTGAAGTTGCACAGTCAGCAAAGCTAGGAATAAAACCCAGGCATCCTGATTCCAGTCCTTACTTGATCACGTTGCCTCCAGGAGTCACATGGGGTTGTATAAATAAGGCCTAGAGAATAGAGTTTCCTCTCCATCATGGGGGAGGAAAGGGGTTACGGTTTACTTTTTTGAAGCATGTGACGCTGGCCTCTGTCAGTCAGGATATTGGACTATGGACCACTGGTCTAATGCGGTATGGCCTGTAGGAATTTAAAGTGCTCGTGCCCCCGATGATGAGTGGAGCTATATATGACAGCCCTGCCATCACAGGGATGTGTGGCTTGCACTGTAAACCAGAAGTAGGGAAAGCTCCAGAGGAAGAGCAGTCATTGCTCAGGGCCAGATCCTAGAGGCGCTGAGTGTCTTTGGCCCTGGCTAACCTGGGATGAGTCAAGGGCGTTGAGTGGCTGTGGGATCCAGGCCCTCTGGCCCTGCTGGCTTATCATTCGCTTCCTCTGGGAGCTGTGCTCCCCAGGCTCTGGCTCTGTGAAAGTGGAGCTCAGACGCTGGGTCGGGCAGGCAGTTTTAACCAGCTTTACCTCCCCTTCTGTAGGCCCCTGCCGAGTGTCTGTTGAAGGCCTCTGCCAGCCCTGCTAATTGGCAGAGAGGGCTGGCGTGTAACTGCTGCTCCTGAGGCAGGCCTGGGAGCGATTCCCTCTCTCCCTGCCTGTCTGTGTTCTCCCCCAGAGCTGGTGATGCCTCCCGACAGGCGTGGGCTCTGCCACGCTCCTCTCTGAGGGCAGCCTGCGAGCGTGTCTCTTGGTTTCCCTTCCTCCGCTTGATCCATAACGTTCCTGCTCTGCTGGGGCAGTGGGTGCCGATCTGGCTCAGGGTCCACTCTCTGCACAGCCCCCATGCCTGCAGGCTGCAGCGGGCTCTGGTGGCACCTGTCTCGTCGTCTTCGCTGCGTGTGTCTGGCTGCGTTTATATTCTAAACGCAGAGCTTAACGTGAAATGTATCCTCCCCAATGCCTGGTGTAGCTTCGAGGGCTGTTGTGTGCCGCGAGAGAGACCCATGCTGCTAAAACCCTTCCCCAGGCTGAAGGCAGACCGTAGCCTTCGCAGAGGTGGTTTTACAGCCACCCGCTAAGGGCCTGATCCTGCAACCTATGTGTGGGTCAACTGGGATCCATGCAGGTGCAGGGTCTACCCACCCCAAAGTGCATGCATGGCAGTGGCCTAAAGAACAAATTTTCCTTTCAGAAACACCCCTCTTTCCCCGCCCCCGGTCACCTGAGGATTTTAAAGCTCTTTACCAACTCCTAGTGATGAAGACACACAATAGTCATGTAAGCCCTGGGCTGTTGTCCCCCTGTGACAGATGGGCAGGAGCCAGGGTACAGAGAGGGTAAGTGACTTGGCCTAGGTCATGTTGTGAATCGGTGGCAGAAGTGGGAAGCGACCCCTTAAGGCTGACTGGCTGCTCTGACCACTGGACTACACTGCCCCTTGTTAATCAAAGCATGCTTGGAGCTCATCGAAACATCACTTGATGCCCCTGGCTAATGAGCGATATAGCTGCCTTGCAGTGAAGTCACAGTGTTGTAAAAGAGAGAGATTGGGCCCTGGAGTGGTCTAAGTAAGACTGTTCGTGCTAAAGCCCTAAATCAGCTGACATGCCCTCTCCCCACCCCCTGCCCTGCACACCTTGGTGCTGTAGATGGACTCCTTAGGAGGCTGTCTATTGTTTGGCATGGTGGAAGGTGCTGGCTTTCTAATGGCTAATACCTCTGTTTTAGGGGAGAAACATCAGGCAATGAACTGGTGGGTGGACAATCCGTGTGGAAATCTAAGGAGATCAGGAGGGTTTGATGCTCTGCATCCCTTGTGCATTTATCCCTCCCCTTGGTGGGGCCCCACTGTTCCCAAAAGTCGTCTTGCTTTCCCCATCTGACGTTTTTTCCATGCTTTAACTCCCCCCTTCCTTGGGGTCACGGCCTTGCTGTGCAGCCACTCAGGCAAAGACTAGGACAGGGCTGCCGGCAAGGTGGCTTCTTGGACTGGGTAGGTCCATCTGCAGTCCCATCCCTCAACTCCGACCCGGCCTGGGGAAGGGGGTGTCTCCTGGCTGTAGAAGCAGGAGGAGGAGGAGAAAAGGCCTTCATGGGCTTTCTCTCTCACACTGACCCATGAGTGTCTCCAAAAGGGGCATTGGCCTCCGGGGCATCAGGCTGCCTAGCCAGTCCGCGCAGAATCCCCTCGCCTGCCTTCTCGTTCCTTACGGCCGTGTCAGTTCCATGGGCCCCATCCTTGTGCGTGTGATGCCTGCACCCTCCATCCTGCTGTCACATGGGGTGCTGCTGCCGGGGTCCTGGCTAAAATGCCCCCTTTCGCAAGACCAGGTTTTAGTCCCCTCTACCTTGCTCCAGTCCCTGGGGAAATCCTGAATGCGTCTCCCACATCCTGTTTCCGGCCACCCCGAGGGTGCCATGCAGGGCAGCCAGCCCTTGGATTTTGTCTCCTGGTGGCAGCTCCGCAGCAAGAGGAGGAGGGCTGCTCCGGTGGCTGTGGTGCTAGCCTGCACCTTTGGAGGCTTTGGTTCAATCTCCTACTCTGCCCCGGTGTCACTCTGGGCATATCACTCAAGGTATGGCTACATGTCAAGCTGGGGGTGCTGTTCCCAGCTCCAGGAGACCTGCTCATGCTAACCCTGATGGAGCCTGTGTGCTGCGAACAGTGTGCGAGCAGCTAGCTGCCCAGGGTGTGATCCTGTCGAAGGTGCTAGGCCCATACTCCACGCCGCTAGCCCTTCCGGCTGCTACGCTACATTTCTAGCACACTAGCTTGATCAGAGTCAGCCCAGGTATTTCTCCTTGGGCTGGGAATCACACCCCCAGCTTGAAGTGTAGACATTCCTCTAGTCTCGCTCCGCCTCTGTCACCCATGTGTAGCACCCGCCGTCCTTACAGGAGTTTGATGAGAGCATGTGGTGTCTGACTCCTCTTGCAACAATCTGCCTTTGAACTCCAAGATGAAGGCAGGCAAGCAGATTCAGAGATTTTTGGGATCAGTTGCATGGAATGGCCAAACTGGCTGGGTGGTGCTCTCTAGAACCTTTGAGCTCGATTCCTCTTCAGCACAAAGACTCTTAAGAAGATCAGGATATATCCTTTAAACAAATGCATCCGAGCCTCTCTGCATGTTTGTTTCACTGCTTTTTTTTTTTTTTTTTTTTTAACACCATAATCCTTGTTTCACGTGTCCTTCCAGACCTGTGCATGATCATAATGGGATTCTTGTAGGTTTGGATGCATTGAACACTCTTTGTAAGTGACCTCAAAGGAATTACAGCGTAGCTTCCCTTCTGCCTATTAAAATTCTTATCTTGACTCTTCTCTGTGGCTCCCCGAATCTAGCGGCTTGTCCCAGGCTGCTCTTGAGACGGCTGATTCAGAAGACTGGGAGTGCAGAGTCCATGGGAGAAGCTGTTTGGATTTGAACGTGAAATGCTGACCAACCTTTTCCTTTGTACAAAGGGCAATTGGTATGGTGAGTGTGCAGGGTGATGGGTAGGAGCACAGCCCTCTGGATTTCCTCCTATAAGGTTGATTGCGCTTTCTCCAATTGGCCAAGGGATTGGAACATGACCTGTTAAGTGCCACACCTGTAAATACCTATGAGGCAGGTAGTCTGGGCAGAGGGATTCAGTTACCTATCTGAAGTGTTGGTCTGGTTGCTTCCTGGGTCTTGTTACAGAGTGGGCTACTAAGGGGCAATGTGGAAGGCTTGCAAATTAATCAAAGGTGGTCTAGGGATTCCTGGTACTATTCCTGGCTTTGTGACCTAGGGCAAATCTTTTTTTATCTAGTCCTTGGTCTTCCCATCTTTAAAATGCTTAATTCTGTAGTGTTCATAACGTGCTTGGAGATCCTCCAGGAGCTGGAGATGGGCTGTTGTGTGGGAGATGGAGAGCCTCTTGTGTGTGCTCTAGTCACATCTCCAGCTTTGCCGAGCTCGGTGCATTGCAAAGAGCTGCTTCTGTTTGCCCGGCTGCTGGGTATGGCCAGCGTGTGTCTTGCTTGACCAGTGTGTGATATCGTGGCCGTGACTCCATACGCTGAATTCAGGAGGTTCTCTCCCCACTGGCTTTACTTCTATGGATGAACCCATTAGGGTCCCATCAGGGACTCTGGGTGGGTTGGTACCACCCATTCTGCAGGGCTGTATCAGGCCAGTGTGTCTCAAACTTGCATGTCACCTGAGATACAAGGCGATACTACACGCTGCATGTGGCCGACCTGTGGAGCTCACTGCTTCAGGAGGAGGTTTTGAAATCGAGTATTGCAGCAGGCTTTAGGGTGGTTGGTATGTCCAATCGGCAGGAATCCTACAGCTGCGCAGGCCCCAAGAGAAGGATAATGCAGTCTCATGCTTCTGGGTGTAAGCTGATGGCTGGAGGGCTCAGGAGGGTACACCTCCTCCTCGCTCAATATCCAGCAAGAGACAAACAGGCGGAGGGGCAGTCCTGTCCTGCTCTGCGGGATCGGTTACTGGTGGGCTCGGGAGACCAGACCAGAAGAGCAGCGGTCTGATCTAACTTTGCAGAACCTCTCTTTGCAAAGTGAAGATCAAAGGTCAGGAGGGAAAGCGCCGGCTTTGCCTAAACTAAGCTTATATAAAGGGAAAAGCCAGCACAGAGGTCTATTCCTTCTCTTCCAGCCTCCCTGGGCTAAGGGGCATCTGCACAGCTGCTGTGGCTAAAGACCTCTCTGCCTTGGCCTCCTTTAATCTTGTTAATTTGATTGGGCAGGGGACCCCCTTCTTGCCTGGCCCCTGGAGCCAGGCTCTGTGGCGTGGCACAGAACTGGGTTTCTGACTGTGCAATGGGGCTGGGGGTGTCCTTGGGGGCAGGGGTTTGAATGTTCAGCTGGGAATTTTTTTCCCCTTGTTGCATGGAGGGAGAATTTTAAGCCCTGGCCACTGGGGCTCCATCCCTTGGGCTTGAGCCAAGCTTTGCCCCTTGATGGGGTGGAGAGCGTAAAGCTGATTTTGCTTTGAGGACTTTAAATATGGCTGGGGTGAGTGGTGCCAGGCTCCCGGGCACTGCTCCAGGAAAGGCTCTGGCTTCTCTTCCAGGATGTGTCTGTGACTCACGGGTGGGGCCAGAAGAGTGTGTGCGATTGCTGGAGAGTTGTGGTGAATGAGCATGGGGTGTGGGTGAACGTCTCTGGGAATGGGAAATCCCTACCATGCTATGCTAACCCAGATTTCTCAGCTGATCCTCTCTACCTGGGGCTGCTACAGATGCAGTCCTGGGCTACAATTCTGGGCAAGCTTAAACTGCACCCTAAACCCCCTTCCCCACCCTGCTGGAGCCGAGAGATGAAGGCAGGATCCTTGGCAGCTGGAGCCAGGACAGAGCAGCGAGTTCGAGTCACTTGTGCATGCAGCTGACTGCTAGTCCGTTGCTGCCCCAGGAGTGGCGTCTGGGAGGAAACTCTTCTGGGGGCCAGAGGCACTAGTTATGGATCTGGTCCCAGCGTGGAGGGAGGTTCATGGTACCTGTCAGGCCGGCATCCAAGCTGATCTACACCCAGAGCATCAGCTGTGCCCCACCCACAATGGGCAGAGCCTGCCTTGTCCGTGCAGAGCCCTGCTGTGCCCAGCCTCTGGGAGCAGCACCCGGCAGGGAGGGGGGCAACAAACTGCATAGCCCAGGCCAAACCAGAGACCAGGCAGCGAACCCCAGACCCTCGTGAGCTTGTGAAGACAGACAGGTGCAGCTAGCAACAGATGGGACCTCGTCCAACTGGGGCCTTTCGCCAGCACTCAGTTGTTGTCATTTACTGTCAGTTATTGCTGCCACCACGATCCTTCCTCTTGGGTCACGGCTGGATGCCCCGACTTTCCCTGCGAGCCTGGCAGCGCTGCTCCTGTCTGTCCTGCTCTAGCGGTTCTGATGGCCCCTCCCCAGTGGGCTGCCTCCCTCCCTTCTAGCCCTTGCTCCCTGGGGAGGGAGGATCTGAACTCGCATCTTACCTCTGGTGCAGGTGGATTTGTCTTGTCTTTCATTTCTTTGCAACTAACTCTCTCCCCTCCACCATGAGCCCAGCTGCTGCTTTGCCCCTGGAGGAGAAATGCTGAACGAGGCCACTGAAGATGGCTTTTCTGCTGACCCCCCCGGGACTGGTGGGGGCGAGGCGGGGGGGGAGGGGGTGGAAGGCTGCAGCACACAGGGGGTTCCAGGAAGTGGCGGGGGAGGATTGGAGGAGGCGAGCTGGTCTTCCCCTTCATGCACAGACTCGCTGCCAGCTCTCCCTCCCTGGTGTGTGCGTGGAGGGTGTGTGCTCTGGTGCTGTGGGACTCTGTGATAACCCAGTGGCAGTGTTCCCACGCCCTGCGGTGCAAGGGTGTGGGGGGGTGAGGGCAGGCCTCGGAGCTGCCCAGACGGGCCTGGCGAGCCCAGCCCAGTGCAGTTGAGACGAAGCACCCCCAGAAATAAAGGGCAAAGGCGCCGGGGCTGCAGTGGGTGGGCCTAGGTGCGGCAGGCTCCCATACACCTGTGTCCCATCCTTGCAGCAGCCTTCTAGCCGCTGCCTCCCAGGCTGTGACGTTCCCCTCCCTCAGCTGCGTGGGGCTCTGTGACCTGTAGTGATCCCCCCGCTGCTTAGCCACAGGCAGGTGGGGGTGCAGGGGAAGCTGGCAAGGAGCAGCCAGGCTGAGAGGAGTTGGAGGATGCAGGCTTCCTATGCTGGTTTCTCTTCAGAGCAGTGTGGCCTAGAGCACTGGACTGGGGTTCATGGGACCTGGCTTCTCTCCCCAGCTCTGCCACTGGCCTGCTGGGTGACCTTGGGCAAGTCATGTCATCAACCGGTGCCTCAGTTTCACCATCTGTAAAATCGGGGAGAGCGACGCTGCCCTCCTTTTGTAAAGTGCTTGGAGATCTAGAGAAGAGCCGGGTATTATAATTATTAAATGCCCTCAGCAGAAATACAGGGGTGGGTTGAGGAAGTTTCCCCAGGCATCCTCTCCATCCCCCTTCTCCTCCCAAATTCCCGTGGCCTGGAAGCCAGGCTGCTGAGCAAAAGCAGTGTCCTGGGGCAGACAGGGGCTGGAGTCCTACAGGGCACAATGGGGCCCTTGGGCTTTTGTCTGCCCCGGAGCCCCAGCCTCGCTGCTCCCCACCCCGTGTGCCGTGGCTATGTAGGAGTATGAGCTCTACCCTGCAGCTGGGTTGGCCAGCTGTTGTGTGGCTAATCCAGCCCCTGCTGGGGCGGGGAAACTGTGCCAGCTCTGGGCCAGGCCAACAGCTGGCAAATCATCTGCCTTGGGCTTCCCTTTGTCCTTTCCCGCCATCTCCACAACCCTGGGGCCCCTCAAGCATCCCTCAGTTACCACACACTTGGCCTGGGGATGGCAGGGGATGACTGTCGCCCTCCGACCCCAACACAAGAGTTGACAGGGAGGGTGTGACCCTGCCCCACATGCCGAATGGGAGGCACTGTAAACCCCACCCTGCTCCGACCGCCTGCTCCCAGCAGGGACTGCAAATCCGCCTCCTCTCTGTCCCATTCCCTGCTGTTCGGAAAGAAGCTATGTTCCCCGCATGCTCGCTCTCAGCATGGCAGGGTGGGGTGCACACGTGACCCAGAGATCTGGGAACTTGCTCACTAGCAGAGAAAGCATCTGCTCCTGTTCTTCCCGGACTGGAGCGCCTGCCTTTCGAAGCCTTTCAGGAGCTGGGCAACAGCTCCCAGCCCAGCTCTTATCTCCCAGTTCAGTTGCATCCTCGGACCTGGCGGACCCCAAATGCTCTATGCATTGCAGTGTCTACTGGGGCGGGCTTCCCCCAGTGCTGAAATGCAGCCACTTCTGGAGTGGAATGTGACTGCTGTGTAACAGGGCTGGTCAGGCAGCAGAATGCAGGGAGGGGGGCTAAGGAGGAGAAACATTGTTCCTGGAGTGTGGATTTGGGCAGGGCCCCCTGGCCAAAGGATCTTTGCTGGTACCAAGTGCCTCAGCCAGAGGGTGGGCCCCCTTCCATCAATACAGCACCCCCAATGGCGTTAGTTAGGCACAGTACTGCCATGGGAACAACTCCCCCCCCCCCCCGCCCCCGCCCCTCTGATACCACTTCGGCAGCAGCGAGATTGCCCTGGGCGTCTCCTTTCCACGTCTTAACCAGTCCCCATCCCTGCAAGATCTTTCTAGAGGCCAGGGTGCAGCACTGGTATATCGCTAGAGGGATTTGTTTGTCCACGTGCCCTAGATGGGGCACGTTTGTGTGAGGGGAGCAACCAATCTCCTCCGTTCTCAGGAGCTCTCTTCATCTGCTGTAGCGCGGAGTCTCATCTGCCTTCAGCAGTTGCTTCACAGTGGCTCTTGTTTGAGGAGGATGCAGGTACACAGCCAGGAATGGGCCTGGCCCAAGACAAAGGGGTGCTAGGGACAGTGCCTTGGGGAGCAGAAGTGGATTCTGAGCTCCTTCTCCCATCACATCTCATCTGGGAGCCTCTTTGCAGTGTGGCCGAGTGGCTAGAACCCTGGACTGGGATTTGAGAGTCCTTGGGTCTATTTCCAGCTCTGCCACTGGCCTGCTGGGTGACCTTGGGCAAGTCACATTTCCTGACCCGTGCCTCAGTTTCCCCATCTGTAAAATGGTGCTAGTGATACTGCCCTCCTTTGTAAAGTGCTTTGAGATCTGTTGATGAGCCATGCAAGATACGAGCGAGGAGTTACCATCTGAATGTACCCTGTGCTCTCCCCTTCCCAGTCATCCAGGCTGGCCACAGAACCACCTTTGCTCTCCCTTTCTTGGGCATAGGGGCGAGGCAGCATCCCAGCCAGTCTTCTTAGCGCAAGGGGAGTATCTCTAGACAGGGAGGTAGGGAATTTAGCCCTTAAACATCTTGACCTTGAGACCATCTTGACCTCCCTGGCGTGGGCCCCTCCCCATATAACTTGGAAACCAGCTGCGCGGCAGCATCCTAAACTCCCAAGCCTCGTCTGTGCTGGGCAGCCGAGCGTCCAGGGGAGGGCGTGGGGACCGTGATGCCATCAGTGCATTGGTAGCCTGCAGTGGTGACGGCCTTTAAGGGGGCAACTTTGGGTACGCTGCTGTTAGTGAAGAGTAAGCACTGGCCAGCTCCCAAAATCCTCCTTCCCTACACCTGGGGCACGGGGGGCTGGCCCTGCTGGCTGCTGAGCCCCTCCCTGTCTGGCCGCTCCAGCCATGCACTGTCACAGCCACCTGGTGCTGGCCCTCGCGAACTCATTTGTTGCCAACAGATGCCCTGTGGGGAGGGGGAGAAACCAAGAAGACCCTCCCCCACTGCTGTCTCTGGTTTCTGGGCCTAAATGCAGGGCAGCCTGGCGCAGCAGATGTGCTTGTGGTATTACTACTTTGGCAGGTGTTTCCCATGTGCTTGAGTTTAACCATTCGGCTGCCAGGGGCTTCTGTGGGTAGAGCTTGACTGGGGGGGAGAGGTTAGGGTGAGACTGTGGAAGCAACGCCCACAGGAATGAAGGAGCGTCCCGGACCACCCCGCCTTCCACACCCAGGGCTGGACCCATTTCTTTGACTTGCCTTCTCTGTTCTAATGGCAGAGCAGCGTGGGCGTAGAACTGCTCCACCCGCCCCCCACAAAAAAGACAGCCCTGCAAGACCCCTCCACGTGCAGTTCTCCCCAGGGAGAGGGTGAACCACCCGGGACGGATGTTACGTGCTTAATGCATGACTAGGAGGCGCTCAGATACTAGAGGCGTGACAGGGACATAGATAGAATAGACTGGCCTGAGAGCAGCCAGTGCAGAAAAGAGGGGATGGGCATTCACAGGGTGAGGATTGCTGCCAGCTTGCTCTGATTCTGGGGGACCCCTCCTCCCATGGCTTTCTGATCGGCTGCTCCAACGCTCTTGTGGTAGGGTTCTGTTAACCACTCAGTTGCTCTGTCTGGGGATGGGGACCTTCCCCCAGTGTGGGATTGATCCAGCTGACTTCATGTGCCCGTGACTCCCTCTACTCACCTCAATTTCCGCTCCTTGTCTCGCGCCAGCCTCCTTCATGAGCCCGTCGCACCATCTTGCCCCTGCTGGTTCAAAAGCCGTCTCCTCCGCAGCTCCTGCCCTCTGGAGCAGCCTCCCCAGACCTCTCCTGTCACTCTCAGATCTTGTCTCTCCGGCACGGCTTCACTTCCCTCTCCCTCGGCATCTATCTGAGCTGGGCTGAACCTTCAGTGTTTCCGGCCGGGCTTGGCTACCAATTCCCTGATCCGAACTTGCCACTGGATGTTTTCGTTACCGAGCCAAAACTTGAACGGAGCCTTGTGTGCCAGCTCAGATGAGGCGGGGACGTTTCGCTGACAGCTGATGTCAGCATGGTCCAACCCTAGCCCAGCTTCAACACCCTCCCCTGAGCCTAAGGCTAGACACAATCCAGATCCAAGGACTCCTCGCTTGGTCCATCTCTAGTTGTTTCCTCTCTGTAGAGTTTTGGGGAGGGGAAAAGATCAACCATGTATGGAAGATGCTGCTCTGGAGGCAATAGCTCCTAGAGAACAAAGAGCCCAGCAGAGCTTTGCTCAAAGCCCGAAGCTGGGATTTCACCTATTGCAGGTGTGCGTGATCGCTAAGAGATGGAGAGGGGAGAGGAGTGTGTGTTTTGGGGGGTGATGGGCGGAGGATGGGGTAGGGTGTTGTCTGTCTCTGGCTTCTTACATTCCCCTGTGGCCGTTCCTGGTGGGAGCAGAGCTGGTGTGTGATTCCAGATATGACTGAGCAGAGTTGGGGTGATCTCAGGCAAGGCATTTCACAGCATGGTGCTGGAAGTGGCCCTCCCCCAAGAGACACAGTTGGACTCTCCCGGTTGGGTTGCCCCTGGCTAGCCTGTGGGCTTGGAGGCTCACGGATGGTGAGGCTGTCTCTGAGAGCCGGGTCCCAAGGACCAGGGCTCCTGGCGATGAATGGGGAGCTGGTGGAGTCGCTGGAGGGCTAGTGTGACGTGCTCCTGTCAACCTCTCTAGCTTCAGGTTTCAGAGTAGCAGCCGTGTTAGTCTGTATCCGCAAAAAGAACAGGAGGACTTGTGGCACCTTAGAGACTAACAAATTTATTTGAGCATAAGCGTTCGATGAAGTGAGCTGTAGCTCATGAAAGCTTATGCTCAAATAAATTTGTTAGTCTCTAAGCTGCCACAAGTCCTCCTTTTCTCTAGCTTTAGCGTGCTGGGTGCGTTGTAGCATCGTCGCAGGGACCAGCCGGGAGGGGATGAAGGTGTGGATGGCGGATCACAGCGTCTGGTCCCCTTGCCAGCTGGCCGCGCAGGAGCCCTGCCCACCAACACTATCTGCTGCCTTGATTGGTGTCAGTAGCCTGGTGTCAGTAGCCTGGCAAGTGCTAGCCCGGCCCTGGCCTTGCATGGGTTCAGACTGTGCCAGCTGCTCTCTGGGCATCAGGGGGAGGGAGCCCTCCTCATCTTCCTCCTTTCTGGCTTGGTGCGATGCCTGGTAATACAGCTCCAAGGGTCTGCAACCCGGCCTGGAGGAGCCGGTGCCAAAAGGGAAGCACTTGTGGGAATGGCAGGCAGTGCCTGGGCCAGCCTCCAGTGCCGCTCAGGAAGTGGGCAGGAAGCGACCTGGCAGCTGCTGGGAGCTGGCCGCCCGGCCTTGCCGCGTGCTGCTTCCCCTTCCCAACCCGCCGGGGGTCGCTCGCCCCTTCTGTTGTGCAATGGAAAGGGCTCAGGGCCAGCCTTTTTCCAGGGCTGCCCCCAAGCTCCTCATGGGACGGGGCAACGCCCCCTGCCGAGCCCCTCTGCCCTCACCCAGGGCTGAGCTGCAGCTGGTTCCCAGAATCTGCTGTTGTAACCGGACACGTCTCACGCAAGTGCTTTCCTGTGGCTGGGGGCTCTGATGGCGCGCTTGGCGCCAGGGAAAGGCCTCCGGGCACAGAGCAGCGGCAGGGCTCAGATCTGTGCACTGTGGCCCTGGGGGTTGAGCGCTAGGGACTGGGCTCCGTCGGTTCTCTGCTGCCCTGCGTCTGCCAGCAGTGGGGCCCAGTCGTGATGGAGGTTCGGTGACACGGACGCCTGGGCGTCAGCGTGTGGGACTGTGACCCAGCAGCGAATGCCCCATAGGCCGCGGAGCAGCCGTCCCTGGTAACTTCCTGCGGCTGCTCCCAGAGGGCCACCTGTGCTGGGTTTGTACCAGGGCCCCAAACAGCGCCAGGCTTTGCCCAGCTCTGAGCCTGGTGGTGAGCTCCTGGTTCATGGGGTGGGGGGTTGTGGCTGGCTCAGCACAGCTCCCCCTACTGGTGCCATCACCGCAGGGCTGGAGGCTGCTCACTGCGCGTGTTGGGTTAAGCAGGGGGTCCAGGGCAGGGGCTGGGCTGGCGTTGCCAGAAGAGCATTAATATACAATCTGGACTCCTGTTCCTGGGGCTGGATCCTGTTGTGTTGAAAGGGTCTGTTCTAATCAGCCCCCTCTCTGGGGGTGGGGGTGAAGCAAGGCTGGGCTGTCTTCCGAGGTACATGTGCCCCTCCAGGCTTCTGCACTGGCAGCCGGCTTAATGTCCCTACCGATTTGGCCTCAAAGACAGCTCCAGCTCCCCGTTTCCCTGCCGCCGGTGCCAAGGACCTGGCAGGATCAGGCCCCTGTTGCTCATCTTGCCCTCTGCAGAGCAGCTGGGCCATGATGGAGTTCCTGGTGGGAGGGGGAAGGGAACTGCAGGGATCTGACCTGGTGGGGTAAACGCTTCCTGGGGATTTGAGGCCCCCCCTGTGCGCGCCCCCCCCCCGCCCCCCCACCTCCCGGTGCTGCTGTGCTGATGCAATCCCCTGCTGTAGACTGGGCCCAAGCTCTGGTTACGATTTCGTTTATTTGCCTTACAGTAGCGCCAGCCAAGATCAGGGCCCCATTGGGCTAGGAGCTGTACAAAGGCTCCCTGCCCCAGAGAGCTTATGGTCCTAGATGCCGAGGCCAGAAGGGTCTAGTGTGATCAAAGGGCGGTTGATGAGACGGTTGTGGGTGCTGCGTGGGCCTCCAGCGGGCAAACTGGGGTCGTGGGTGCTGTTGGTGGTGGTCAGTCTCTTGAAGTAACTGCACAATTCTCTCTCCTGCCCATCAGGCCAAAAGGAAGCTGGATCTGGAAGGGACCGGCCAGCCGGGCATCCCAGAATTCCGGACGCCCAAGGGGAAGAGCAGGACAGTCGCTCGAATCCCCAGCCCCAAGAGTAAGTGGTGCTGAGCTGGCAGAATGTGAGGGAGGGGAGATGTATGCCTGGGTGGGGGGGCTCCCAGGCAAAGGACCTGCATTGCCCCACGGCTCTTCTGTCCGGAGCAGCTGGGTCCTGGGGACGTTTGTCACCATGAAAGTGACGCTGGGATATTCCATACAGGGGTGGGGGAAGCCAGCCCTGTCGGGGTGGGGCTGCCATGTGGCCTTCAGGCAGCAGTTCCAACACCTGTTGTAGTTAGGAGCAGCCTGTGACATCCTCCTGTGGGGAAGGACAGGCCTGGAGCGAACAGGCATCCATGAGCATCTGCTTCCAGTATACCCCCACCCGGCTGAGTGCTGCCATAAATATAGGAGCACCTGTAACTGACCCTGCTTGGGCCTGCTGTGGGGTTTGAACCCAGGTCCCTCAACACAGAAAGCACGAGTCTCTGCTGCTTGAGCTAAAGGGGAGGGACCCAGCCTCCCTCTGCGCTAGGCTGTTGAAACCCATTGCAGGCTGCGCTCACGGCACCCCCCATGGGTGGGGCCCTGCGTGCTTCTAGCCAGCAGCTGTTGAATCAGCCTGGCCCATTCTCTGGGCGGCATCGTGACTTTTCTCAGCTCCTCTCCCCGGCTCAGCCAACCTGACCCATCTCCTCTCTCCCCGCCCACGACAGCCCCCAAGTCGCCTGGGGAGAAGACACGGTACGACACCTCCCTGGGGCTGCTGACCAAGAAGTTCATCCACCTGCTGAGCGAGTCGGAGGATGGGGTGCTGGACCTGAACCGGGCAGCCGAGGTGCTGGAGGTGCAGAAGCGCCGGATCTACGACATCACCAACGTGCTGGAAGGGATTCAGCTCATCCGGAAGAAATCCAAGAACAACATCCAGTGGATGTAAGGGGCTCTGTGCGGAGGAGACAGTGCGGGCAGAGATCCGGGCTCCCAGCAGGGCTCCAGGGCTGGTATCAGTTATGCTGGGACCGTCCGCTCTAAAGGGCCTTGTTTGTTCAAGTGCAGAGTCTTGTCTTGGGGGGGGGAGTGACCTTCCCTGTGTCTATTCTGGGGGGTTGCACAGATCTGGGTCTTTGTCCCCAAGCCAGCACAAGAAGGAGCACAAGTTAGGATCCAGGGTCAAACATGATGCCAACTAGGCTGGTTTCTAATGTGGTTTGGCCCGTGATTCTGGATGGGAAGGGCCCCCAGGAGAACAGAATTTAAACCCAGCACCGTAGGTGAGGCCAGAACGTAGCTCTTCCAGTGATGTGGCATTTAAGCTGTCTGGCTGAACAGTCCTGAAATAGCTTGTCAGCCCTGCTCCCACCCCAGCCTGGATCAGGCAGCAGGACAGAGCAGAGTTTGGACTCTTATCACACATTAAGCACAATGGTCTTGTTCTCTCCCCACACACACTACCACAAGGGAGAATACAGTGAATACTTTTACATGGTCCACAAGATCACACTGAGGTCAACAGCTCAGCAGGATCCAATGCCCCCGGCTGTTACAAACCCTGATGCTTCACGGCATAAGCAAAGCACTGACCGCCTGGGGTTAGGAGACACTTCTTCTATGGCAGGCCGCTCTGTAATTGTCCACCGTCGGAGTCTTGCACCGTGCTCTGCTGCGTCAGCTGCTAGCTGTTGTCAGAGACGTGTGGTGAGCGGGCAGGAGAACGGGATCTGATCCAATGGAGAGTCCTGTGTTCCCAGCCTCGCTGGCAGAGAGGGGGGGTACATGTGCCAGGTTATTTTACGATGGAATGAACACACTTGGAGGCAGCTGTCACCGAATCCAGTTTGCAGAGAGCGGCCCAAGCCCCCCCGAGCATGGCTCTGTCTTTGAACGGTTTTAAAATCCTGGCTCTGGGGGCTCTGCTTTCCGGCCGATCTCGGGCTCTGCTTGTTTCCTTTCACAGAGCCGTTTATCTGCAAGTGTTTACGACGCTGCTTCGCAGAGCGCTCGGAGCTGCGCGTCTTGTGAAAGCGACATGCTCCCTCACAGGAGACCTTGCGCTGTCCCTGCTGAGGCAGATGACGCTCCCCTCCCTCCTCCGCAGTGCGCTGCTTTCCACTGATCCTCAGTGACCGGCTCTGCTTGTCTTCCCAGGGGCACAGGAATTTTCGAGGACACCTCTGTGACGGTGAAGCATCAGTCCCTGTGCCAAGAGCTGGCGGAGCTGGCCAAGACCGAGAGAACTTTAGACGAGCGCATCCAGGACTGCACCCTCCAGCTGAAGCACCTGACAGAGGACGAGACTAACCAGAGATATCCTTCATGGGGAGGCAAAGGGTTATGGAGAAAGGGGGTTGGGGTGGAGGGGGGAGTCTCTGAATCACGAGCAAACCCAGTCTGAAAATGACCTTCAGAGGGATATTGGGTCTGAGGGAGTATCTAGGGTGAGGGCTGAGTAGCCCGGAGGGAGGAGCCTGGGAGCAGCCCAACCTGGGGAAGAGACTTGGGCTGAACTCCTAGCTCTTTGTTGATAAAACCGCCGCTGAGTTTTGACTGGTCAACATGTGGGCTCTGTTTGAGCCGTCTGGGGAAAGCGCCTGCTCCCGGTGGGCCTTGCCTTCCTGTCTGAGCACAGTTTGGCTTGGATTCCGTCTCCTCTCCTCGGCCAGCGAGCCCCACGGCTTGGGTTCTGCAGCCAAGAAAGCTTTACCTCCAGCAGCTGTCTTATCCAGGGCCTTTCCCAGCTGTGCTGCCCATGGGGGGAGGGACGGGGGATGGAGCAGACGCGGAGATGGCCGCATGCCAATCCTCACAGGCCCAGGGCTCTGGGGTCGGTTCAGTAACAAACAGGGAGCCAGCGGCATTCTTGGAGCCATGGGATGATGGCCTGGCACCAGCCTGTGGACTCGGGCAGGGGCGTTCAGCTCCGTATACCACAGTGCCTTGCTGCCTGCCCTGGGGGGAGTGGAAGTGGTAAGTGTGGTGGCCAAGGCCTTGTGGTGGGGAGAGGCAGGTCCCTGTGTCCCTCTCAGGACAGAAGAAGAGGTTTTTAATCTGTGCCTGGCAGGGAGGATACCTTCGTGGGCTGGGGTGGGAACCCGGCTGGTTTTGGGGGAAGATAGGAGCTGGGGAGGGTCCGGCACATGAGATCTGCAGAGAACCAACTCTGTTGTCATTTGTGGGCTGAGAAGATTCAGTCTGTGGCTGGTATTTCCTTAATTCCACCCCCCCACATTAGCATATGTCACCTACCAGGACATCCGCTCCATCAGCAACTTCCAGGAGCAGACGGTGATAGCGGTCAAGGCCCCCCCGGAAACCAAGCTGGAGGTGCCGGACTTCAATGAGGTGAGTGCGCCAGAGGAGGGCTCTGCGTGCAGGGAAAACCCATCCTCCTGGGACACAGCGGAGACCCCAGTTGAGCTCCAGATCCCATTGTGTGAGCCTAGATAGACAGGAAGGGCAACTATCCCCATTTTACAGATGGGCAAACTGAGGCCTAGAGAGATGCAGTGACTTCCCCGAGATCACACAGGAAATCAGTGGCTGGGTGTTGACCCCAGGTCTCCTGAGTCTCACCCTGGTGCCTTAGCTCCAGGACCATTGAATTCTAAGCATGTCCCGTGGGGCTAGGGACACCACCTGAGGAGCCAACCTTGGCTCAGCTGCCCCTTAGCATAGGTGCCCAGACGGGCTAGAAGTGGCTGCTTGGCAGGGAGAACATCAGAACGGCCACACTGGGTCAGACCAACGGTTCATCTAGCCCAGTGTCCTGTCTTCCGACAGTGGCCAGTGCCAGGTGCCCCAGAGGGAATGAACAGGTAATCATCAAATGATCCATTCTTTGTTGCCCATTCCCAGCTTCTGGCAAACAGAGGTTGGGGACACCATCCCTGCCCATCAATAGCCATTGATGGACCTATCCTCCATGAATTTATCTAGTTCTTTTTTGAACCCTGTTATAGTCTTGGCCTTCACAACCTCCTCTGGCAAGGAGTTCCACAGATTGACTTTGTGTTGTGTGAAGAAATACTTCCTTTTGTTTGTTTTAAACCTGCTGCCTATTAATTTCATTTGGTGACCCTTAGTTCTTGTGTAATGACAAGGAATAATTAACACTTCCTTATTTACTTTCTCCATACCAGTCATGGTTTTATAGACCTCTATCATATCCCCCCTTAGTTGTCTCTTTTCCAAGCTGAAAAGTCCCAGTCTTATTAATCTCTCCTCATATGGCAGCTGTTCCATACCCCTAATAGTTTTTGTTACCCTTTTCTGAATGTTTTCCAAGTCCAATATATCTTTTTTGAGATGGGGCAACCACATCTGCATGCAGTATTCCAGATGTGGGCGTACCATGGATTTGTATAGAGGCAATATGATATTTTCTGTCCTATTATCTCTCCCTTTCTTAATGATTCCCAACATTCTGTTTGCTTTTTTGACTGTTGCTGTCCATTGAGTGGATATTTACAAAGAACTATCCACAATGACTCCAAGATCTCCTTCTTGAGTGGTGACAGTTAATTCAGACCCCATCATTTTACATGTATAGTTGGGATTCTGTTTTCCAAAGTGCATTACTTTGCATTATCAACACTGAATTTCATTTGCCATTTTGTTGCCCAGTCACCCAATTTTGTGAGATCCTTTTGTAGCTCTTCCCAGTCTGCCTGGGACTTAACTATCTTGAGTAGTTTTGTATCGTGCAAATTTTGCCACCTCACTGTTTACCCCTTTTTCCAGATCATTTATGAATATATTGAATAGGACTGGGCCCAGTATAGACCCCTGGGGGACACCACAATTTACCTCTCTCTGTTCTGAAAACTGGCCATTTATTCCTACCCTTCGTTTCCTATCTTTTAACCAGTTACCAATCCATGAGAGGACTTTCCCTCTTATCCCATGACAGCTTTCTTTGCTTAAGAGCCTTTGGTGAGGGACCTCGTTAAAGGCTTTCTGAAAATCTAAGTACACTGTATCCACTGGATCCCCCTTGTCCACATGTTTGTTGACTCCCTCAAAGAATTCTAGTAGATTGGCGAGGCATGATTTCCCTTTACAAAAACCATGTTGACTCTTCCCCAACAAATTTTGTTCATCTATATGTTTGACAATTTTGTTCTTTACTATAGTTTCAATCAGTTTGCCTGGTACTGAAGTCAGGCTTACTGGCCTGTAATTGCCGGGGGTCTCCTCTGGAGCCCTTTTTAAAAATTGGCATCACATTAGCTATCCTCCAGTCATTTGGTACAGAAGCTGATTTAAATGGTAGGTTACAGACTACAGAGCTCTGCAGTTTCACATTTGAGTTCCTTCAGAACTCTTGGGTGAATTCCATCTGTTCCTGGTGACTTATTACTGTTGAGTTTATCAGTTTGTTCCCAAACCTCCTCTAACGACACCACAATTTGGGACAGTTCCTCAGATTTGTCACCTAAAAAGAATAGCTCAGGTTTGGGAATCTCCCTCACATCCTCAACCGTGAAGACCAATGCAAGGAATTCATTTAGTTTCTCTGCAATGGCCTTATCGTCCTTGAGTGCTCCTTTAGCATCTCGATCGTCCAGTGGCCCCACTGGTTGTTTAGCAGGCTTCCTGCCTCTGATGCACTTAAACATTTTTTTGCTCTTACTTTTTGAGTCTTTGGCTAGCTGTTCTTCAAATTCTTTTTTGGCCTTCCTAATTATATTTTTACCCTTCATTTGCCAGAGTTTATGCTCCTTTCTATTTTCCTCACTAGATTTAACTTCCACTTTTTAAAGGATCCCTTTTTGCCTCTCACTGCTTCTTTTACTTTGTTGTTCAGCCACGGTGGCTCTTTTTTGGTTCTCTTACTATGTTTTTTTAATTTGGGGTATACATTTAACTTGAGCCTCTATTATGGTGTCTTTAAAAAGTTTCCATGCAGCTTGCAGGGATTTCATTTTGTGTGTGTGTGTGTGTGTGTTTGTGTGTGGGGGGGCGGAGGGTGAGAAAACCTGGATTTGTGCTGGAAATGGCCCAACTTGATTATCATACACATTGTAAGGAGAGTGATCACTTTAGATAAGCTATTACCAGCAGGAGAGTGGGGTGGGAGGAGGTATTGTTCCACGGTCTCTGTGTATATAATGTCTTCTGCAGTTTCCACAGTATGCATCCGATGAAGTGAGCTGTAGCTCACGAAAGCTCATGCTCAAATAAATTGGTTAGTCTCTAAGGTGCCACAAGTACTCCTTTTCTTTTTGCAAATACAGACTAACACGGCTGTTACTCTGAAACCTGTCATTTTTTGTGCTGTACCTTTTAATTTCTGTTTAACTAACCTCTTCATTTTTGTGTAGTCTCCCTTTCTGAAATTAAATGCTACAGTGTTGGGCTACTGTGATGTTTTCCCCGCCACAGGGATGTTAAATTTAATTATATTATGGTCACTATTACCAAGCGGTCCAGCTATATACACCTCTTGGACCTGATCCTGGGCTCCATTTAGGACTAAATCAAGAATGGCCTCTCCTCTTGTGGGTTCCAGGACTAGCTGCTCCAAGAAGCAGTCATTTAAGGCATCAAGAAACTTTATCTCTTCATCCCGTCCTGAGGTGACTTTAGGGCTCACGGGATGGGGCTGGGCCCCCGGCTGGGAGCTCTGTTTCCTGTGCACTTGTCTTTGCTTCTCCTCCACCCATCTTGAGGGCAAGGCCCTGCTGCGAGAGGCTTCCCCACGGAGTCATCCCTGCTGCAGGGGGGCTGGTAAGCCCCCTC
The DNA here is from genome assembly GCF_015237465.2 of Chelonia mydas. Lineage (NCBI taxonomy): Eukaryota > Metazoa > Chordata > Testudines > Cheloniidae > Chelonia > Chelonia mydas. Next base: position 11,699,574 of record NC_051259.2, on the reverse strand, counting down.
TGCTGGCCAAGCTGCTGCTCTGTGCAGGGAGGGATGGGAGAGGGGATCCCCTGTGTGATGGATCCTGCTGGACTAGTCCCCGCTGACTCCTCCCCTCTCCGGGCAGGAGAACGTGCAGCTCCACCTGAAGAGCACCAACGGCCCCATCGAGGTGTACCTGTGCCCCGAGGAGATCCTGGAGGACAGCCCTGCCAAGGAGAGCAGCTTCCCCACCCCCTCCCTTCAGGACAGCAGCGACGGCACCGACCCCTCCCCAGGGAAAGGTAACGCCCAGCTGGGGCTGCAGGGATCTCCTCCCCCCAGTCTGACGCTGTCGTGTTTAACTTTCTCTTTCGTGGCAGCCACTGAGCTCTCGCCAGGTGGCTGCCATACCTGCCTCTGGCTCTGTGCCAAGATCCAGCCCTCAAAGCCTCCAGGTCTGCTAATTGCCAAGTGGCCTTTGGTAAGGCCCGGCTTCCCTTATGGCGTCCTGGAACCCCGGCCCGCTCTCTCCCAGTTGCACAGACTGGGAGTGAGGGGCATTAGCAAAGCAGGGCGGGGTCTGAGGGCTGGAATTGCAGGGGGGCTGAGGGTTGGGATGGAGGGGCACAGGCAGAGCTATGGGTGGGAATCCCAGGGCTAGAATAGCAGGGGGGCTGCGGGTTGGGGTGGAGGGGCATTGGCAGAGCTGTGGGAAGGGTGAGGATCCCCGGGCTGGAACAGCGGGAGATAATAATGAGCTAGAGGCTGGGTTTCAGGGGCATCGATAGGGCCGGGTGGTAGAATCCTACCCACTGTCTGCTCTCACCAGGCTCCTCCCATGCCGTGGGGAATGGGGGGGCTTGTGGGGCACCTGGCCCATGGTGCAAGGAGGTGCCGGGGGCTCTGCTGGCCCGGGGCAGGCTGCACTCTCCAAGCTCGTTCCAAGCTCTCCCTTCCGTCTTTCTGATTTCCCCAGCTGAGCCCCTGATGGAGGTGGAGGATGGACTCCTGGACATGCCCCATCACCTGCTGCAGCAGACGGAGGACCAGCTGCCCTATGGTGACCCCGCCCCCTTTGTCAGCTTCTCCCCACCCCTCGACCAGGACGACTACCTGTGGGGGCTGGAGGGGGGCGAGGGAGTGAGCGACCTCTTTGAGGCCTATGACCTTGGTGACCTACTGAAGAACTGAGCCGGCAAGGGGGCCCCTCTCCCTCCTTGCTATGGTGCTAACGGCCTTGCTGGAGTCCGGGGCTCTGACTTGAAGCGTGGACTCCGAGCCCCTGCCCTCCTGGCCACCAGAGCAGGGGCATGGAGACCTCCTGTGGGGCAGGGCTTCCTCCCGCTCTTCCCTACCCATGCGTGATCTCCACAGCTCCTCCTCCACTCTTCCTTGCTGCTGGGGCCAGCACAGACTGGGCGTAGCAGTCAGTGCAATGCAAGACCCTAGAGGGCAACCTGGGGAAGAGTCTCCCACCACGTGCCCTAAGAACCTACTGCAGGAATGGAGCGCCTTTGCCCATTTATCTTTTTCCCTGCCCCACGCACACGCCGGTAACACGTTCCTGGCCTGTCCAGGAATGCTGGGGCTGGGCAAGGAGCCCCTGGGAGACTGGGTCTCTGTCATGGAGAGCGAATCTTCTCATCCTGCCCCCGAAGCGACCCATCTGCAGAACACACAGGGCGGCTATGTCTGGGGGGCGGAGGGGGAGTGGAATGCTCTGTGGTCTGCCAGGGGATTTGCGTGACGGGGCAAGAGATCCCGTTCCCTGAAATCTGGGCAGGGTGGGGGATGCGTGCGCTTGTGTGAATGAAGAAATCCTTCAGCTCCTGCAGCTGCTTGGGGGCCCCGAAGGGATCTGTGACGGCAGCGCAGCTGCGGGACACTTGTCTGTTTCGCTCTGCCAGGCCCGGGCAGCCCCTTTGGATCTGACCCAGATGGGTCTTGCTTCCCCCTCCCTGAATGTTTTGCTTGGAGCGTACGGGGTCCGAGCCAACCCAGAAACCCCGAGTGAAACCTGGTTTGTAATTGCAGCCATCAGGTGGCTTTTGATGTGAACAGTCAGCGGAGAATGCCTCCTTAGGGCCATGGCCTCTAGGGGGACTTACCAGGGACCTGCTCTGACATCTTCTAATGAAACTTGAAACAAAGCGAGTCCGGGGTGGAGGGCGTGGTGAGACAGGGACTCGCCTGCCCACTCACCTGTGATGGGAGGGATTCCAACTGCATCTCCTCCTTCCCCTTCGACTGACCCTAGGCCCCACCCTCTCCCCTCCGTCCTCTCACTGAAATGCCTGGCTGCCTTCGCTCTCCGTGGGTCACTTGGATCTGCTCCATCTAGACTGGTGCCAAGCGACCTGCTCCGTTGCAGGCTGCTGTGAGGGTCACATGTATCCAGTAAATGGGCTGTTGTTCCCATGTGAGCCCCTGAGTCCTTCCCGATTGGATCAGCCCTTCTCTAAATTCTTTGTTGGCTTAGCGTGGGATCCGTTTCATAGAGTGGGAGGAACCCCAAGTGCCACAAGCTGGGCTGGGTCCCCTAGGAGACCAACTGCCCCGACCCCTTCTCCTTCCATGGTAGATTCTGGGAACAGGGTGGATTAAATTTGGGATTGCCGGGGTAGCGTAAGAGAGGTCTGAATGACCCGTGCACATGCGCTGTGCCTTGTAAAAACCAGGCCGTTAACCTTCACTGTGCGTCCTGTGAGGCGGGACTAATACCCACGTCCATGTCGTGCTTTGGGATCCTCAGGGACAGGGTCTCAGCGGCGAGATCTGGACCATTATCCAAGCCCCCTGAAACAGAATGGCGTTTGGCTTGCAGACCACTCTGGTTCACCAAGGTCCTGGTGCTGGTTGCTTATTGACTTGCTGCTTTCTGATTGGCTTGGTGCATGTCATGCTTCGGCCAATCAGAGACCAATCATCTGCACACCATGAAACGCACACCTGATCAGCTGCAATTTAAACTTAAATCTGCTAGTGGGGCATTTAGTGTGAAAATGGTCAAATATGGGGGCCGAGCGCTATGCGCCTACATGAATATTTATGCAGCTCATTGTGGCTTGATTTTTTTTATTTGAGGTGCTGAGCGAGCACCGCTCCCTCTTTAAAATCAAGCCACTCAGAGGTGCCTAACAATGTGGATTTGGGTGGCGAACCTGAGCTACCGGAGTTCAGAAATTTTGATCTAATCTTACTTTATTTTCACTCATTGCCAGATTTTGAGAATCTCACTAGGTGCTTCTCTGCATTTTTAGGGACCTAAATTCCTCTGAAAATTTGGCCTGTAATGACGAGTGGCTCCACCATGTCGCAACCTTGTTAGCCGCAGATTCCATTGTCAGTAGTTTTTTGCAAAATTCCAGAGGGGAAGGGGAAGGTAGCTTTTTATTTCACTCTGTCCAAAATTCATCCCTCCAGAAAGGCTGGTTTGGATTTCCAGGTTTTCAATATTTGCACAATAGCTATTGGTTCACGGGTGGGGAATTTTGTCATGTGACATCCCATTAAATTCTGTCTTAAAAATGGAAACAAGCACATTTTCTTAACCCCTTCTTGAATGCAGCTTCTCCCTGCCTGGGGAGAATGCCAGACAGAGCCTGCAATGGATGCTGGGTGGGTCGCATCCCATTCATATCTGCCCAGTGGCTCTCCCTGCAGGACTGGGGCCTGAGGTATTGTAGCCAAAATGTCCACTGAAGCTAACATTAAACACTTGGTTGGCTTTTAATCTAGCAAAGGGGTTTAATGCTGCCCGGATACTATGGTGATGGGTGGCACCTTCCACATAAAATCAATAGCTAAGTCCTCATGGAGTCTCTGACACGTCTCCCTGTTTGGGGGTGAAACCTCTGCTTGGGGGAAGGGTTTTGATTTTGTTAATTTGCCCCCCTTTGTGTGTGTGTTTGGGCATTGGGATGGAAGGGGGATGTCAGTGCAGAGTCATTCTCATGGTCAGATGCTGGATTCAGCTGATCTCTGTTCTTACCGACCCCGCCTTGGAGCTCCCCCATCTAGTGTCCCCGTCTAGAGAATGGGAACTCCCCAAAATGGGGTGTGAAGAGCTGTGGGTGGCTGTGCTTGAGATGGAGAAAGGGAGGGCTGGCTCATTCAAGCCTCTTCTGGACAGGCATCTGATCGAACCAAAGGATGTTTTCTGGCATCTCAAGACACAACTGTCCCGGGGAGCTAGGTCTCCATCTGGAGGTGGCTGTCGTGTACCTAAACGAAAGGCCACTGTTGCTCTGGCAGGGGCTCTGTAGCTCTTGGTTTTTCAGGGAGAATCTGCAGAGACGAGACTCTGAGCAGCATTAGTGTGTCCTCGAGAACTGGAGATGGGGAAAACAGTTAGTTTTCCTAATGCAACCATGTGCTATGGGGATCTCTCCTCCCCCCCTCCCCCCCCCCCCGAATAATCACTGCTGTAAAAGTGACAGTCAAACCAGCACTGGAAGTGGCATGGCTGTGTCTCGAATGTGCTCCATGGACGAGTAAAGATATGGCTCTTTGAACTGCAACTCCCCCTGGCATTGGAGAGTCCAACTGGGTTCTCTCCTTGCACGTCCTCCCCAGTAAGAAAGGTTCTGCTGGCCAGGCAAGGGCCACACCACCCCGTTATCCCGTGGGTTTGTACGGGTGTCACTGAAGGGCTGAGCTGCCTTGTTTGCAGTGGGGGGTTTGCCCCAATTCCAGCCACCTGTGGCTACCAATTGGTGTAGCAGCACCAGGCACTTGCCCTTGCTGGAGGCTGGGGTGGGGTGTACTAGTGCCAATGGAAGCTGGTAGCAGTTGGCCTGTCTACAAGAGGAATTTGCAGGCAGTGCAGATGAACTGGGGGCAAATCTAGTGTGCACAGGTCCTTCGTTAACTGCTCTGATGCACAAGGGAGACTAGAATCCAGCTTCCCCCCCCTCCCCCCCCCCCCCGGCAGCACTGGTGGTCAGATCCAACCTGGGTCACAAGGTGTTGTGTGGGTTGAATTGACAGAGGTGAGGTAAATTGGATCAAGCCAGCGACCAGCTGCCAATACTCTAGACAAGGCCAGCTGTATATTAGTGTGTGCTAAGTGGGCAGAGTTAAGGGTAGATTGAGCTAGTTAACACCATCTAAAAACCAGATTGCTAAATCCTCATCTAGACAAAGCCAAAATGGAAGAAGCAAGACTCCGGTCAGGTCTATGCTAAGTACTTCTGCTGGCTTAGCTTTGCCACGAGAAACCTCAAGCGTTGAAGCAGTGATAATAACAAAGTAGTCGCTTTCACCGGTATAGTATGTTTCACTCAGGGTGATGTGTTGGTTGGGGTGGTTTCACAATACCAGCTTTACCAGTGTAGCTGTATCCACTTTAGGAGCCCTTTGCTCATATGGTAATGCTAGTTTGCTGTAAAGCACGCTTAGCGTAGACATGTGCCCAAGGAGCAAATTGGCTGGCTAAAAGGCATCACTGGAAAATAGTTCATTTTCAGGGCAGAGCTGCCCACTGAAATCGACCTGAGGGGGGTGTGTCTGTACCCATTGAGAATAAGCTTTTTTGGAAATAGTCAGGGGTATTTTGTTCTTGTTTTGTCTTAAAGTCTGATCCTGAACTTGCTTTGTACATAAACCTGAAGTGTCTGTGGGCTGAGACTGGTATATGGCTCCTTGTTAATACCTGCTTTCTATAGAGTTAAACATTAACTTAATCATTTGGGTTTGGAATCCTGTCTGTTGTAGAACAATTCTCATGCCAGTTGCTGGCTTGACCTGGCTTTCCAGGTGAGGCTTTTAACTGGAGATGGGTCTAGGCCAAAAATCTCAGATCTGTACTTTGCAGCTCAGTCTTGTTGTGAGTCTTAACAGGGCATGTCTACGTGGGGAAGCTATTCTGGAGTAAGCTAGGATCTGAATTTAATGCACTCAAGCTGTTGTGGGATAGCTACTCTGGTCAGTTTCCCCACATAGACAAGCCCTAAGAGAAGTGCCTGGGAGGCCGTCTTCAAATCTCTTTTGTGAATGGCATATGAAATCCTTCAAAGATCCTGGCTCGGGGTGTGCCGCTGGCTTTTGTCTGAACCTTGTAAAATTGTACAGAATTATTGCACTGTATTTATAATGGGAGCCACCTTTTTACACTTTTTTTTTTTAAGTGAGTGTATTTAAATCATTCCTGGGGTGGTTCTCCTGAAGTCCAGCGTGGCAGTGTTGTGGGTGTGAATGTGTTTCTTTTGTAAACTTACGGCACTTGAAGGTTTGTGAGCAAAAAGAAATGAATAAAAATGCTTTTTTGAGCCTCTGTTCTCTGTAAAGGAACCAAGACAGTTGCAATAGGGTTTGGGTTTTTTTCTCCTACCGTTCTTGATGTGAAACTCCTCTGTTTCCAGTCCCCCAGGCTGGCAGAGAGAGAGGATGCTGCGGATTCAGTGTGGTCTTCAGGTGAGGGTGGAGAGAGAAGGTAGGGCTACTGGTGGCTTTCGAAGGATGCTGCTAAGAAGTGGAGTTGAGTTCAAAGGCCCACCTGTTTCAACCCAGCCAGAGAGAAGGCCTGACAATGAATAGATGGTGGTGGGAGAGGGGAATAGAAATGGGCAGAGTTGGGGGTGACTATGTCCCTTCTCTTCCTAGATTCAGTCGTTCACGATTCCAGGGTGATCTGTGCTTGTTGGTAGCCATGCACTTCATACAAAGCACCATATAAGCTCCTTCATTGACAGGAGAGATCTGGCTCATGGAGAGTGAGCTTTTCCCACTTCTGACAGTCTGGGCGGGGAGGGCACCCCATTGTTTCCCTGGGCTAGGACTCCACTGCAGTGTGGTGATTCTGGCTCCCCCTGGGTTGAAGCAATGGCCAGAGCTGAGGTGGAGAAGGAATCGTCTCCTTCCAGTTCCTTGCCTGGGCTGGTGGCAGGGTTCGCAACCACCTTCCGCCTGGAGGATTGTGGGGTGGAGAATAACCAACGCTCTTCATCACCAGAGATTGCAGAGAAACATTGGCCTTAAAGACAGGTTTCAGAGTAGCAGCCGTGTTAATCTGTATCCCCAAAAAGAAAAGGAGGACTTGTGGCACCTTAGAGACTAACAAATTTATTTGAGCATAAGTTTTCGTGAGCTACAGCTCACTTCATCAGATGCCTTAAAGCCATCCGTCCTTCCTCCCTGACTCTGTTCATGCCTTGCTCGTGGTGGGACCTGGTATCCTGAGTTGCTAGGCTTAGGGACATAGGAATGGTTTAGATCTCGCTCTAGCAGTGGCTGATATCAGTTGCTCCAGAGGACGGTGCCATAGCACTTCTGGTAGCAGTTATGGGATAACCTCCCCCCAGGGAAGCTTTTTCCTGATCCCAAAAGTTAGAGCTTGCCTCTCCCAGAAGGCTGAAAGGAAAAGATCCCTTCCAGAAGTCTTTTGTGATACCTCTGGATGTTCTTGTTTATCCATCTAAATTCCTTTTTTGAACCGCAGCGGTTTTCATCGGTTGATCGCCAAGTGCTTTTTAAAGGCGGTTAGTAGCATTACCCTGGTTTTAAAGATGGGGAAACTGAGGCACGGAGGTGCCGTGACTTGCAGAAGGCCACCCAGCTGGCCAGTGGTGGAGCTGGGTGTAGAGCCCAGGCAGTCAGATGGGCCATGGCAGCTTCTAACCACATGGTGTGGATTCTGTGACAAACTGCCCCACGTGTCTCTGCAGTAAGCTGCGTGTAGAGGGCTGTGATAGTTGGACTATGAATTGGTGGTGGGGGTGCAGCAGCTCTAAGGAACCTGGCTCTGTACCAGTCTCGGGGCTGGGGCGAGGGTGGGACGGCTGAGCCCTTGGACTGCCGTAGGACCTGCCCCTAGCTCGGGGAGCCCTGCGCCTAGGAACCCTGGCCGTAGGGCGGGTAGGCTACCAATAGGAACCCATTCCTATGGGTATGGCTCCCCGCCCCAGGGCTAGGGTTCCTATGAGTAGGGTGCTTGGAGGTTGCTCAGTACCTCCAGAAATCCGGCTACTGCTCTAGGGGCTAAGGGCTTAACTTTAGGCTCCAATAAAGTTTGTATCAGGGCTTTTTTTTTTTGCTTTGGTGGTTTAGCCCGTAGCGCCACCTAGTGCCCAGCTGCTGAAATTGCCAGGTGCGTGTGCGTGCAGAGCAACAAACTAGATTGAGCCCTAGCAGGCTGTTGGCGTTTGGAGCTGAGTTTCTCCAACTCTTCAAACAACCCCCCCCCCCCCCCCCCCCCCCCCCCAGACAGGGAGAGAAACACGTGCCCCTGGCAGCTCAGCATCTAGCACCTGCTCATGCCTGCTCCTTTCTGGCGGAAAGGCCTGGAAGCTACCTTTTTAAGGCCCTAGTCTTTACGCTTTCAGCAGAGACCTGGCGTCGGAGCTGGGCCAGCCTGGGCAACCGCTGGGCAACCTTCCTCCGCCCTGCCTGGCTGCCAGGCAGCCTGACCTCTCTGCTCAAGTGCCCCCCCACTGACCTGAGAGGGGTGCTGGATCTCCATGCCCCATCCGTCTGCCGAGAGCCCCGGTAGAGGGCATCCAGTGGCAGGAAGGGTAGGGCTTAATTTGTGCCAGGGCTAAGCCCTGGCACCTCTGGGCTTCCTGCATCCGTTATGAATGGAAAATAATTGCTTGAGCCTTGGCATCTTTTTCATTACAAATTAAGCCCTGAGTAAGGGTCTCTCTTCCCATAGAGCACCCCACACCCACCCGCCCCAACGGAGAGTTAAGACGGGTGAGTGACTTAGAGGGGAAAGGCAAAATGCTGCATTCTCAGTCCATTTCCCAGCACAGTTAACCCCATGAAGCCTGCAATGTTCTCTAACTGGACACCCTGATGTCTTATTGCTGGGCGGAGGAGCCTAGGGCCCATTTATTCAATGTCAGGGGCCAAACTCCCTTCCAGGCAACTTAAACATGCAAAGGTAATGAGGTGGTCAAACCACTACCTCTGTTGTGCATGGGATTGCAGCTCTGAAAACTCGGGGGGGGGGAATTGTACTTCTTTCCTCCCTCCGCCCAACCGCTCCTGGTGAATGGGCTGGGCCTGTTTGGGGGGGGTCCTGGCTTTTTGCCCGAGATCCCTCGTAGGATATGTTTGCCTGAGACCATCTTGAGAGAGCCCTGCCTGTTGTAAAGGACATGCACTGGGAGGGCAGCTCCAGCTGAATTGCTGTAGCCGCAGCAGGGGTAGGTCCTAGCAGGAACTGCTACAAACTCTGATTTGTACCGGTGGAGCCAGCCATAGTTTTAAGGAAGGTTCCTTTGCTCTGGGGTGCAAATCACAGCTGTATCTGTGCCGGGAGTTTGCATCCATGCAGATGGCTGGATGCTCTAGTGTGGCTGCGGCATCTGGGGTCCTTATGCTGTGGATGGGACTACTAGAAAGAATCCAACAGTAGAGGAAATGGCTCATTAACATAGTACTTAGATAACCCTTCCCATGAGGCTATCTCCATTTTACAGATGGGAAAACTGAGACCCAAGATGAAATGAGTCAGCCCGCGTGTCTCAGAGAGTCAGCAGCAGTGCTGGGAATAGAGTCCTGACTCCCAGTCCAGTGCTCTCTCCACTAGACTCTCATTGCTCCAATTTATTTTGAATCTTGCCATTCTATGGCAAGCATTGGATCCCAGAGCAAGTCAGTAACAGAATCCAGGGCTCCAATGCCTCGCCTAAAGCTCCACTGTGGAGGCGATACCTTGCTCTTATCAATAGTTCGCAAAGCCCTTTACAAAGAGGGTCGGTGTCATGATCCTTGTTTTACAGATGGGGAAACTGAGGCACGGAGAAGGGAAATGGCTCGCCCAGGGTCACCTGCAGGCCAATGGCAGAGCTGGGACTAGAACCCATGTCTTCTGAGTCCCAGGCCAGTCCACTATCCATTAGGCAATACTGCCTCCCCAATTGGCTCCTGTCTTACTAATGATGGCACCTGGGGGTGGAGATCCCTGTGCTTTAGTAGAGCAAGAGGCATTTGGTGCATGTGGGGGAGGGTGGACATGAAACACTCCCCCCTCCCTGCCCCTGCCATTCCTGCACTGATTGCCTCTGCCTGGTGGAGGGCTGCTGGGCAGCATGCAACATTCCCCGGGGGACAGTGCTCAGCATTTGGGTACCTCCCCTCCAGGCTGTTTTGAGGTAATTTTATGCATGAATACATGAGAGCCCTTGACCACTTCTAACCTTCCCCCCCACCCCTCAGTTTCAAATACTACCTGGAAGGGCCCTGCCATAGGGGGTGGGAGGGCAGCGTTGCCTAGAGGTTAGGCACCTCTGATCTGCTGCTCCCTGTGTCTCATTTACCCATCAGCAAATTGGTGCGATGACAGAGCGTGTAAGCAGGGGAAGGGGGCGTGTGCTGCGAGGTGTAATACATGCCTGTGAAGTGCTCATGGTCCAGGTGCGATTTGGGTTCCACCGCTGCCGGCCCTGGCACTGGCTGGAGAGCTCAGTCCCCTGCCTGTGGGCGCAGGCCATGGCAGAGCGAGAAGCTGTGTGCTGGTGTCCAGAGACCAAGGACAAAGTCTGGTAAGAGCCAATGCTGGGAAAGCCTGGGGCATTGGGCGGGGAGGCCGGGGCTGGAATAACCAGGGGGTGGAGGGGCTGCAGGGCCGCCATGAGGGGCATTGGCAGACTTTGATTGCAGGCTCTGGGTCCGGAAGAACAGGGAATGCAAATACGGCTTAGCAGAGCTTTGTTGTGCGAGGAGCCTGGGGATGGGAGTGGGAATTGCGGGACATCAGCAGATCCGTGCGCGCTTGGGGATGTGGTGGGGCAGAACAGGAATATCAGGAGAGGCTACTGGCTGGGGTGGACAGAGCCCTGGGTGGGCCCCAAGTCTGGAAGAGCAGGGAGCGCTACAGATTGGGATTGAGGGGCGTGCTGGAAAACCCCTCAAACTCTTCAACTCTGCTGGTCCTGGTTCCAGAATCGAAGGCTGGCGCTCAAACAGCCCCCAACCCTCACTGCTCTTTCCCCTGCGTGCTCCGTTGCAGGAAACCTGCCAGGGGAGCTGGGTGGGAACCGGTTTTCTCCTCCTGTGAAAACTGAGACTTTGAACAATTATCCCATCTTGCATCCGGCCGGGAAGTGGAAAGACTCCGGCTAATTTCAGATCATTCCATTAAGCTGGCCAGTTTCAGGGGGGAAAAAATTCAAAAATTGTCGAGTCAAGAAATCTGTGGAATCTCTCCCGGGGATAGGTTTGGTTTTGACAAATCAGCTTTTTTTTTTTTTTTTTTGGATGGAAACACCTTTAGTGGACAAGCTCCCAACCAGCTCTACGCTGGGCCTTCTTCGGGCCTGGCCTGGGGTGGAGACCACCGGTGAGCCTTGCTCCTGGGTGATGCAAGGGGAGTGGCCTACTGCTCCCTGTGTGTTATTGCGATCCCTCTGGCAATTGACAGCTCTGAGCGACTCCCACCCTGTCGCCTCCCTGTCCTGCCCCAGAGAGCTTGTAGGGGAAAAATCGAGTCCCCTAATTGCCTGTGCTGGGCCTTGCTGAGTAATGGCAACTGCAGGAGGAAATACCTTGTCAGATGGCCCTTGCAGGGGGTAAAAGGGAAGCAGGAGGGCAGCCATGACCCTTAAATAGCTGTAACACCAACCCACCCGAGGGAGAAGCCTGCCTGCACCCAACCACAAGCTGGCTCCACCAAGCCAGATGTGCTCTCAGCACCAGCTGTTCCCCCATTCCATTAAGATCGGGGATCTTTTTCTAATGGGGCAGCATTAGCTGCCCCATCATCAAAGTTATAGAGTTCAGCTTTAACTCTTTCTTCTGTATAAATGACAGGTTTCAGAGTAACAGCCGTGTTAGTCTGTATTCGCAAAAAGAAAAGGAGTACTTGGGGCACCTTAGAGACTAACCAATTTATTTGAGCATAAGCTTTTGTGAGCTACAGCATCCGATGAAGTGAGCTGTAGCTCATGAAAGCTTATGCTCAAGTAAATTGGTTAGTCTCTAAGGTGCCACAAGTACTCCTTTTCTTTCTGTATAAATCTCACTGAAACGGCAAAACCCAAGGCACAGACCATAAACTCTGAGGATAGTTTGAAGTGCTTACGGCACGGGGGTTCGATGGGACACAGGCTGATGGTCGCCAGCACTTTGGAGGACAGGGTTAGACATTGAAATGACCTTGACATGCTGGAGAATTGGTCTGAATTCCACAAGATGCAGTTCAGTAAAGGCAAGTGCCAAGTAAAATGCCAATGCACAGTTACACAATGGGGACTAACTGGCTGCGGGTGCTACTGCTGAAAGGGATCTGGCATATGAGTCAACAATGGGACGCAGTTGCAAAAAAGGCTAATATCGTTCCGGGGTGTATTAACAGCAGCGTCCTGCATAAGACGTGGGAGGTATTTGTCCCGCTCCACTCGGCACTCAGCCCTGGGGTACTGTGTCCAAGTCTGAGTGCCACGCTTTGGGAAGGATGTGGACAAGTCAGAGAGAGGCCAGAGGAGAGCAACACACATGACACATGGTTTAGAAAACCTGAGCTATGAAGAAAGGTTAAAATAACTGGGCATATTTAGTCTGCAAAAAAAAAAGACCGAGGACCTGATCAGTCTTCACATGGGATAAGGGCTGTTATAAAGAGAACAGGGATCAATTGTTCTCCATGTGCCCTGAAGGCAGGACAGGAAGTAATGCGCTTAATCTGCAGCAAGGGAGATTTAGGTTAGATATTAGGGAAAACTTTCTAACCATAAGGGGAGTTAAGCTGTGGAACATGCTTCCAAAGGAGGTTAGAGAATTCCTGTCACTGGAGGTTTTCAAGAGTCGGTTGGACAAACACCTGCCAGGGCTGGTCTAGGTTTACTTGGTCCTGCCTCAGTGCAGGGGGCTGGACTAGATGACCACTCAAGGTCCCTTCCAGCCCAGCATTTCCCTAATTTTGTGATGCATAGGGTGACCGTGCATCCCATTTTGGCCAGAACACTCCCTTTTTTAAGCCCTGTCCTGGCCATCCCACCCTTTTTGGCAAAGTGGGCATTTGTCCCATTTGCCTGACTTGATCAGGTTTTTTTCCCTGAGGAAAGTGCAGATTTGGCAACAGTGAAACGTTTTGAAAATTCGTGTCCATGTCGCTGAATTGTTTCTGTCAAAAAAACAAACTTAAAAAAAAAAATAGTTCCCACCCCCCCATCAATGGTTTGTTTAGACATTTTTGAAATGAAACCTTTTGATTGTTTTGGTTTGAAGGGACTCCTTGTTTCAAAACCCCCTTTCATGGTCTTTGTTTTTAAAGTTTTAAAATGGTCACAGTGGAAATGAAATGTTTCAGTTTGGTCCAAATGTTTCAATTTTTAAAATTTTCTTTGAATTGCAGAAAACTCGAAATGTGTTATTCACCCAGCTCTAACCATGAGTTCAAATCTAACCTCTTCAAAGCACTGTTTCAATTCCCGCGTCATTCGCAGTTCCTATGAACTAAGACCATGAACCCCACCTCGAAGTCTGTTAGGGAACAGCTGCTGACCAATCCCCTCCTTCCGTTTTTTAAATAAGCTAGCAGAAGGTTTATGCAAGGTCATGGCAGGCCCACAACCAAATGCTCTAAGAGGAGACCCCCAATCTTATCTGCTGCACCATGCTGTCTTTCAGAGTGTTGGTTGCCCTATCTCTACCCACACGTCTCCCCCTAAGCCAAGAATAGAACCAGGATTCCTGAGCACCAGAAGTCAACTGCTGCCTACGAAATGATGGTGTAACCCGTGAGTAATATGTGGGTTAAATAAATCCTCCTCCAGCGGCTGGTCTGGAAAGGGGCTAGCTGCTACTTCTATAGCTCAAGTGGTAAGGGTCAAAGCCAGGGAGCTGTCGGGCAAGGGGGTTAAATCCTGCTGCAGCTGCTGATCGGCAGGCCGGGGGACGATGGCTGTATCTGACACAGCTTAAAAACAGACTTTACACTGAAAAATTGCGATCTGTAAATTACGGGGCGCACCACTCTCAGACACACGTTTCAGTTCATTTTTCCCACATTTTCCTTGTGTGATCCACTGGGTTGGTGGGTAGGTGTGGGTCGGATGATTATCTGCAGAGGATGTGAGTCTAGGACACCTCTCGGCTTGAGAGCCTGGCTCTTTTGTACAAGTGGTGCAGACTCGTGCTGTTCGCTCAGGAGGTCACTGGTTTGTTCCCTGCTGCTGGTCAAGAAGGCAGCTGCCTGTGTCCTACTGGGACGTGGCTGAAGGTGCAGGGAGCTGGCTTGCACGGGTAGGGAAGGAGGAGAATTATAGGGTTAGCTGCTGCTGTATTACACAGGCATATGCATCTGCTCCTGCCTGGCTCCAATTTCCTGAAGTCCAGGTGAGGCCGTGGCGTATTTTGGAAGGTGAGTGCTGACACGGGCTCCTTCAGGATGTTTCCTCCAGCAGATGTTCTCCCTGCTAGCCGTGAAGGGCTGGTCTTCCTTCCAGTCATTTTTAAATGGGGCTCACACGTTAGAGATGCACAGATCAGTCACGAGCAGCTGCAACAGGGCTGTTTCACCCGCTAATTCCCAGGCCGGTGCAGCTCCCCGTTCTCCTGGCCTCACGGGAGCCGTGCACAGAGGGACACCAAAGCAGGATAAAAAAATTGGACATTCACTGACGATGACTGTGTTTAGTGATGATGCCGCTGGCAGGGACACGCCCTACTTGCCCCCTTACCTTTAAAGAACGGAAATAAGAAGTTAAAGTCTCATGTACTTCCCCCCGCCCCCCTTCCTCCTGGCTCCAGTGCTGGTGCCAGTCAGCTCCAACCCTCCATCTCCAACAGCCATCCAAAATATACCCCCCCAGCTTTGCAATCTTGCATTCTTAATGCAAAGCCCTAATGCCTTGGGTAAGGCGGACTAGCCACCCAACTGCATGGAGTGTGGGAGGAGCAGCTGTGCTGAGCTGGCAATGTAATTGACGGACAAGCCTATGCGGAAAGACGCCTACCTAGCAGTTTGCCTCCTGCTAAGGTGATTACTCAGTTCCCTAGCCAGCAGGTGGCAGTTAGAAATCAGGAGTTAGAAATCAGGAGTTCCTGGGTCCCAGTCCTCTGCTCAGTCCACTAGACTTTGCTGCATTTTTAGCCCGCAGAGTGATCAGTTGAACAGGATCCACCTGGTTAGTTGTTCTGAAGGTGCTGGGGTGGTGGGGTCCTATAGTGGGTGCTTCCTCTCCACCTCCACCCATGCTCCTTCCACCTTGGTCTCAATCCACTTCCGCTAATGGACCCTGGCAGAACAGGCCAGACTGGCAGTGCGGGTACCTATCCAGCCCAGGGCTGGGGCTGCCGGGCTGGATTCCATGTGGCGACGACTTATAGCAATTACAGCGCAAAGCTGGTCTGAAAACCCTCGATTCATCACATTCTTCTGGTAGCAGCGAAGGGGCTGGAAACCCCAGTGTGGCGGGAGAAGAATCCCTTCCCCAAACGCATTCCTGCCAGAGAGGGAGCCCGTTAACCCCGTGGCTGCCAGGCTGCACTGCAGGGCTGGGTGGAAGGCAGGGGCTGGGGGAGGGGGGTTCATCAGAAGTGCCAGTGGGCCAGTGCCATCCCAGTGTTTCCAGGTGCCTGTAGGTGGCATGTGGCGGAGGCCCTGGGGATTCATTATGAACTCCTGGACCATCTCCATTAGGCAGCACCCAAAGGGTTAACTCGAGGGTCCTGACATCCCTAAACTGTAATAGGGAGACTTCCCTCTCCAGCAAATTAGAAGGAAAATGTGGTTTGATTTTTCCAGCTGCTGGGCTAACCCCCTAGCCTAATCGCTAGCAGGCCCAGGGACCCTGCCTTGACTTCCTCCTCTCTGTGCAGCAGTGAGTGTTTGGGGAGGGGTTTGTTCAGACTCAGGGCCCTGATCCGAAGTCACTAGGTGTCCGTCCGTTGACTCTGGAGGGCTTTGGCTAGAGCCCCGCACACGGGCTTGGAAGTTGCAAGGGTTAGAAAGCTGGTGGGGCACGGCAGGAGAAAGCAGACGCAAGGGCAGCTGTATTTCACACTCCGAGAACTAAACACAGGAATTAACGCTGCCGATTAAAAGCCACAACTGTGGGTCCTATAAACAGGATAGAGTTAGTCATCTCCACGCACGAGAAAGAGAGCAGATGGGACAGGGGCTGGGGACCAGAGTGGGAGGAGATGGTGCTCTGCTGGGGGATTCGTTCTGCTTTTAAAGTGGAAACAATTTGGCTGTTTGAGGCTGAAAGAGCTAAGACTTAGGCCAAATCTCTGAAACCTAAAAGCCAGCAGTTTGGCTAAGGCTCAAATTTTCAAAAGCACCTAAGTCCCACTTACTTTCAATGGGAAGTGGGCTGCTGGGGCCAAATTTTGGTAGGTATTTAGATGCCTAAAGATGCAACTCACCACCTTGCGGGCAGGGGATTCACAAAGGTATTTAGGTGCCCAACTCCCACTGAGTTCAGAGTTAGGCAGCCAGCCACTTCTGAAAATCCCATTAGGTTCATAGCTGCATCTTCAGGTCCCTAAATACCTTGGAAAAATCTGGCCCTAGGCTACCAATTCACTTAGGGTAATTTTTTCAAAAGTTCCTAAGTGCAGGGTTTGGCAGCCAAATCGGCACCTTGATTTTCCGAGATGTTGGCCCCACCACTCCCAGGGCTTTGCTTTGAAAATCAAGTTGTTATTTAGGTGCCTAAATATGAATTATGGGGCTTAATTTAAGACAGAGACCTTGCTGTGCTGCGTGTAAGAGACAGTCCTGGCCACAGAGCACTCCCTGGCTAACTAGATGAGACGAAAAAGGGTTGGAGAAAGGAAGTTTAACCATCCCCATTTTACAGATTGGGAAACTGAGGCAAAAAGTGACCGGCCCGACGGAATTTGTGACCAAAGCAAAACTTGACCCCATCTATCCTTAGTGCTAGGCGAATACCTGAATCACACAACTGTCTTTCTGTTTTAGGTGCCCAGCTTTGAAAATCTGCAGCTGTCGGTGAGGAGACCTACCTGTGCCAGGCCATGGCGTAACATCCTTCCAGCACGAGGCAACTGATACTCTGGGGTGGCAGTTGTTTTGTTTTAACCGATCCCGTGACTTTAAGAATGGCCCAGTCAAAATCAGGGCATTGGCAGCTTTGCCAACTCTTCCAATTCGTTTTTGGGCTTGCCGAAAAGAAAACATGGCTGGAATCCATGTTCTGGTCTGGTGCCGCTGCCATTTAAGCCTATATTAAAACCGGTGCATGAATGTAACCTGACAAGCTCACCCGGCACTCGTGGGGGAAGAACCCCCATGCCGCCGGGGTAATAGACAAGCTTCGCCAGGGTGTGAGAGGATCCAGGAAAAGCACCTGCTCCCACTTGTGCGACTGAGCCTAACTCAGGGGCCTGGCCCGCGGTTGTGACGATCCCGGCTGGGTCTGATGCGTGCCCTTTGGCTGCTGTGGTTTATCAGGCTTACGACTCTGTGTTGAAGGAAGAGACTCAAAGTGTCTAGCGAGTGACTCAACTCAGAGGAGGGCTAGGAGCACGGAAAACGGGCAGGAGGAAAACTTTGCTGGGGGTGTGGGCTGGGCTCGCTGCTTTGACTGATGTTTCTCCAGGGATCCTATGGGAGGTAGGCGGGGGCCTGATTCTAACAGAGGTGGCCTCTGATTTGCAAATGAAGCATGCAGGGCATCTGCCCCAGGCGGAGGCAATGGGGGCCAGGTTTGTACTGCGGCACGTGGCTTCAGTCTGGTTGAAATTCATTGCACCGGGCCGACAGCTGGGCGGTTGGGCTCTATGCAGGTGACGCAGGGAGCTCTTCCTTCTCTGCTCCAAAGGTGCATGCTACCCTCAGTCCCCATGGGGCTGCAGACAGCTGCCTTGTAAGTGTCAGTCGCTGGGCCCCCAACATGACAGAGGAAGGCTTCCATTGGCTGACGGGAGCAGTCAGGATCCGCATTGGCCCTAATGCCCCATGGGCAAGGCTATATTTACGTAGAGCTTCCCCCACCCTGGAGCTCTGCATGGGCAGGGTGTGGCTGTGGATACCCCCAGGGGGCTTTGTCTCAGCGACTCCCTTGAGCTCCCAGAAGCTGTCTGGCCACAGCCGGGCGCCCCCCTTCTCCTTAGCATGCAGCACGGGTCCCTTGGCATGGTCCTGCTCCTTTGGTCCCTTGGGGCAGGTTGCTGCGCACACTGCAGGATTTTCTACAGCTAGGCGATGGGATGCAGACGTTGCTGAGCAGCCCCATGGATCTGAGCAGCCAGGAATCCGGGCAGGGGAGAACAACAGCCAGGGACTCAGCAGGGCTGGAAGGAAGAGGCAGTGCTGGGTGGGGAAGAGAAGAGCTGTGATTTTGATTTTGTTGTGGAAGGCTTGGAAGATCTGGGCCCTGCTTGGTCTAAATGGGCCCTGCCCATCCTCCGGTGCAAATGACCAGGCAGTGCTGGGTGAATGATGTCGGCCCACCTCTCTAATGATCCTCAGGGCGGCCGGGCAGAAAATACCAACGGGCGTGACCATGTGACTTCAGAATCCTTGGACACTTCTGCTGCCTGCAAGGGCCATGTCAGTCACACCAAACCTGGATGTTCACTTCCTTGGTGGGCAAGGATGGAAAGAGGAACCTACTGGAGAACCTAGAGCGAGGGCTGGGGGCACTTTCTCTGCATGGTCTTAGCTCCATGGTCCAATGGCCGGCCATGTCGTCTCTTGAGTTACGCTGGTGGAACACCGTGAATTGTACTGGTGTAGCTGAGATCAGATTCTGGCCCGAAGGGAGGAGACCTGCTGCTTTGCATTTTCTAAGCATCCTACAGCAAAGGACACTGGCTGGACCCCCAAGTCAAGGAGAAGATGGGTGGAGCTTAGTGATTATGTGCTGCATGCCAGACATCAGACTAGCTCTCAGCCTGCAAGTGTCCTGTGGATACTGCATGGAACTGAGACCTGGGTTCTAATTATGTGTCTGCTACTGACTTGCTTGTGACCTGGGGCCAGTCACTTCCCCACTCTGAGCCTCAGTTTCCCCACCCTCGTGCATTTATCTTATTACACTGTGTGCTTTTCAGGGTGTATGCCCTGCGGCCTGAAACCCTAGCGTATAGGGAGCTCGGTGTTGCCACCTGTTGGTAGGGTGACCAGACAGCAAGTGTAAAAAATCGGGACAGGGGGTGGGGGGTAATAGGTGCCTATATGAGAAAAAGCCCCCAAAATCGGGACTGTCCCTATAAAATCGGGACATCCGGTCTCCCTAGCTGTTGGTGAACAGGCAGAAGAGCGGCTCAGAGCTGCTTGAGAGCTCCAGGTGGACAGAGGCGCCAGTGGGGAGGGTGCTCTCTGCTGCCATCTGTTGGTGAGCAAGGGGAAATGTAACTGGGCGAGGCTTCATTTGCATTTGTTATGTGGCAGAATGGGGCATTTTGGTCAAAATCCCGTTAAGTGTTGAGTTTGGGGCCACACGATGTTATTGTCCGTGTTTGGGAATGACAGGACGAACAAATGGCACTGAATGTGCCTGGTGTGAGAGGTCACCCCGAGAGAGAGCGTGGTTTAACACAAATGGATAGCCGCGCCTAGCCAAAGCACGAGTAGGTAGAGAGAGAACGGGGCCGTATCTCTTCCTGGGAGTGCCTCTGCCTCCCTAGGGACAAGGACTCTGTTAAGCATTCTGCAAGCCACTGAGTTCTCTCCAAAGACTTTGCAGCGGTAGCTCTAAGGCAGCGTGTGGCGTGGAAGCTGGAGGCAGAGCTCAGGCAGGTGATGGGGCTCAGGAAGCCGGAGAGAGCAGCAGGAGCTTAGCTGAAGGACACTGGCGTGGGCCTCCCAACCCCGCTAGCACAGCTGCAACCATGTCCCTGGTGCAAGGTGGGAGAGCTCTCAAAGCAGCCAGAGTTCTTGGGCCTGGCCGACCAAACCCTGAGTGTGGGATCTGGTGAGGAGGGAAGTGGCTGAAAGGCCGTAGCCACTCCAAACTGCCAGAGGAGGACTCGGATTGAGGCTATTGCAAAGATACCCAGGGGTAGGGGTGCGTGCATGTGCATGCGCGGGGGGAGTCTTACCTAATAGGTGTTGCTCATTTATTAATCGCTGCCTTTCCCAAATTTATCCTGGGTCCTTCCTCTTCCCTCCTCCCCAGTAAAGTTCTTTGTTTTTAAACCCCTTGCGAGTGGGGAGGTATTGCCGGGCAAGCTCCCAGTGTGGAATAGATAGCTTCCCAGGTTTCTGGGTGTTTAAGTTTTCAGTAGAAACACCTAGGAAATTCAACCCGGCCCTTTTTGCTGCCGGCAGCACCTGGGGGAGGAAGGGTTCCAGGGGCAGGGACTATCTCTTGGAAACGTGCAGGGACTGGTCCAAAGGGACCCTGTTCTCAGTTGGGGTTTCTAGGCGTTGCCATAATACAAATAGTTACTGAAGCAGGATGAGAAAGCAAGGAGAGAAGGGGCAAGAGAGCACTGGAAGCCCACGGGCAAGTGGAGAAAAGCAGAAGAGGGAGCAAAACCCCTTCTTCAAACACGAACATGCTCAGGGAAAGCAGAGAAACCACAGGGAAAGCAATCCAGCCCTCGTCAGTTTCTTGCTGTATAAACATTCTCTCCTTCCAAGTTTGCTTCTCTCAGAGTAGCCTGCCCTGCTTGCCCGGACAGGGAGCCGAGTGAGGCCTGGTCATTTGAAACGGGAGGGATAAACACCTGGGCTTGGGACAGATTGGGCTGATTACCGTCAGGCACCCGCCTCCCCCATTTCACAACCCTTCCCGTCCTATGATCCCTTCCCAGAAAGCTGGTGAGTCAGGGCGAGAAGGCTGCAGGCAGTTGCCAGTTCAGCTAGAAAGTGATTCAGCAGGATCTGCCGTGGACAGTGTCTTCCCCCCACCCTCCCGTGCAGTATGGAGCTCGCTGGCAGGGAGCCCAGTTCTCCTGTGGGCTGCAGCAGGGACATTTGGTTCATTAACAAACAAATGTCAGAGCTCTGACTCCTTCCTCCTTGGCTCCGCTGGGCGGGAGGAACGCACGCTACACAGCTCCCTCATGGCCTCTGATCCTGCCAAACGACTCCCCGACGCCGGGTCCCTCCACCCCCTTTGGATAGCGTCAGGGGGCATCAGGCTCCTCGAAACGGGGCAGGCAGGTGGGAAGCCACTGCTCATTAATAACGCCACCCGGGCTGGATCCACAGCAGGTGGGGCCCAAGATGAAGGACAGAAGCAGGACCTTCCACCTGGCTCTATCTTGCAGTTGTTTTTATTAAGGGGTGGGGCTCCTTTGTTCCAAACTGGGGGTCCTCTTTGGGTGCACAGGGCCCCATTAATTCATGCATTCGGTCTCGCCACATACATCTCTGGGATTAACCTGACAACCATCCAATGAAGTGGGCTTTAGGCCACGAAAGCTTATGCCCAAATAAATGTGTTCGTCTCCAAGGTGCCACAAGGACTCCTCGTTCTTTTTGCTGACTTTAGAAGCTTTGTAGAGGGGAATGGGGCAAATTCAGCCTCGGTGCAACTCCATTGGTTTCAAGGGGAGCTACCCCAGAGGTGAATTTGGTCATCTGCCCTCCCCTCCCCTCCCCTCCCTCCGGCCCACCAACATTCCTGTGCTGCTGATCAGGATCAACAACCTGTTTGCTTTCTGATGACAGCATTGCAGCCCCGTCTCCACGGCTGGGGTCCAGAGAGGTCACCGTGAAAAGAACAAAAAGTCACAGCAAAGGGCAGAGAGAACCCATTTAACCATCAGCTATTGCTCAACACGACACGGGCTACCCAGACCACTCGGCACTTCCAGGCAGCAGTGGGGTAAGAACTCCCGTCCTCCTGCTCTAAAACCAGAGTGTGTTTCTACTTGAGCTAAAGGCGAATCCTCACTCGCCAGCTCGGGTCTTTGATGCACCCGTAAGCAGCCCTGATTCTCCCCAGTAGAGGGCAGTGGTGTATCTACAGCCTAACCAGCTCATCATCCTGTTATTGTTATTGTCATTGCCATGTTGCAGGTGAGGGAATGCAGGCAGACGGGAGAAATGACTTCCAGAGGGAGCTGGAATCCGCCTTAGAATTCGCACTTAGGACTTCCTGGCTCCTTGCCCTGGGCTCAGACCATGTGGCCTTTCTCATATACACCAGGACATCACTGCTCACTCTCCGAAGGCTGGGCACAGATGGGAACTACCCTGAGAACAGAGGTCAGCAGGGTCCCATGGCTTTTGGGTCCCACACTACAAGAAGGATGTGGAAAAATTGGAAAGCGTCCAGCGGAGGGCAACAAAAATGATTAGGGGACTGGAACACATGACTTATGAGGAGAGGCTGAGGGAACTGAGATTGTTTAGTCTGCGGAAGAGAAGAATGAGGGGGGATTTGATAGCTGCTTTCAACTACCTGAAAGGGGGTTCCAAAGAGGATGGATCTAGACTGTTCTCAGTGGTAGCAGATGACAGAACGAGGAGTAATGGTCTCAAGTTGCAGTGGGGGAGGTTTAGGATGTTAGGAAAAACATTTTCACTAGGAGGGTGGTGAAACACTGGAATGCGTTACCTAGGGAGGTGGTGGAATCTCCTTCCTTAGATATTTTTAAGGTCAGGCTTGACAAAGCTCTGGCTGGGATGATTTAGTTGGGGATTGGTCCTGCTTTGAGCAGGGGGTTGGACGAGATGACCTCCTGAGGTCCCTTCCAACCCTGATATTCTATGATTCTTTACTGTCCCCTACCACATAGCTTGGCAGCATGATCTAGCAAAGGGCTTGCTGCTCCCCTGCTAATGGTCACGATCCATGTCGGGTTCAAGTCTTTGGAAATGTTTTCTATTGATTTTAAACTTCCTGAACAGCGCACGTCTCCCCACACCCCTGGTTTTCTGACTGTACGGAGTTGGGGGGAGAGATGTGGTATCGGAATGACTTTTTGATCAGTACTAACAACTCTGACTCCCATTATAAAACAAAGGTTCTGTCCATTCACGGCCACTGAAGCACTTTTCCAAGGAGCAAAGGTGTTAACCCTGGTGTCTCACCCGATACCAACCTGCGTAATTACATCTCGATGCCCTGATTGCTCTATGCAGTTTCTTCTGGAGATGGGCTCCTCCTTCATTTCCTGACCCAAAATGCTGTGTAGCCCTGGAGCAGGCTGTTAAACGGCTGCCGTGCTCCACTCCAGAGATGGCTGCATTTTTGCAAAGTTCCGTATTTCTAAAGCATTTATGTGGGGCCATATCCCTCCCCCTGCCCCCAGCAGGGTATTGTGAGGCTTGATTAGTTAACCGCTGCCCACGCTGGGGCAGTGCAAAGTATTATCGGGGCTGTCAAAGTGCTAGGGCCTTCAAGGCCCATTTCTGCGGTCAAGGGGACCTGTGAGACCCAAGGCTGAAGAGTCTGAAGCAGCCCGTCCTTCTGGAACCACAGCTGCTGCCACCACTGTGTGATTCCACAACTTGGTTTGATTTCCACAGCGGGAGTCCATGTTGTGACATTGTGGCTTGTAACGAGCTCTGGCTATAAGGTGGCTCCTATTCGCCTCGGCCCTGATCCATAAAGGGAGTTAGGCTCAGTGGAAGTTAGGAGCCTAAATAGCTTTGGATCTGGGCCCTCCTGCCGTTTCTTTCCCAACTCTGCTGAAGTCCTTTATAAACTTCTTCTTTATATGATGGCAGGTTACGTAGCGATGGTTTAGAAGGGCAGCATGACCGGGGCACGGCACTGGGACTCCTCAGACTTGGGGTCTAGTGCTGGCTCTGCCACTGACTTACTGTGTCATCTTGGGGGGGGTGGGGATGCTCTCTGCCTCAGTTTCCCCCTCTGTACATTGGGGATAATGATATTGACCTTCCTTTATAAGAGCTTAGCTACACAAGGAAGTTACTCTGAAATAAGGTAGGAAGTGAATTTAAAGTGCTAGAGTTATTTCAGAATAAGTGTCCATAGAGGGTGCTTCTCTGGTCAATTTCCCTGTGTAGCTAAGCCCTTCAAAAGAAGGGTTATTACTCCTCTCCCCCTGCTGTTGTCTTCATGCCTGTCTCATGCTGTCCCTTGTGGTCGGGGCTCCCTTCCCCTTTTTATACCCCAAGCAACCCCTGCTTTCGTCATTCAAATCCCTCCTTGAATCTCACTTCTCCTGTGGCTCTTTTCAAAGTTAAACCGCCAAGTATAGCATTAAAAGACACAACACAGCCATAAAGAGCTGCTTTCGCTTTGGGCCTTCAGCATGTGTATCCTATAAAGCAGATCGCTGCCATCTGTATTTGATTTAGACTCTGAACTCCAGGGGCAGAGAGTGCCTGAGTACAGAGCCGAGCATAAAGTCATTGCTTATCATATCCCAAGGAGAGGAAGGACCAGCTGGTGGTTAAGGCTCAGGGCTGCGGGTTCAACTCCTTGTTTTTCCACTTCCACAGACTCCCTGTGTGACTTGAGGAAGTCACTTGATCGAAGTGAGCTGTAGCTCACGAAAGCTCATGCTCAGATAAATTGGTGAGTCTCTAAGGTGCCACAAGTCCTCCTTTTCTTTTTGCGAATACAGACTAACAGGGCTGTTACTCTGAAACCTGATCTGTCTGTGCCTCACTTCCCTCGCTGTGAAATGGGGCAATAGTCCTCCCTTCCTCACATTCCCCTGTCTTCTCTAGAAAGCTTGCAAACTCTTTGGGGGCAGGGACTCCCTCACCAGGACCCCCCGCGTGCAAAGGGTCACTTTTTCTCACAGCGAGTACAGTATGAACACCTCAGGAAGGACGGTTGTCTGAACAAAACACGGGGGTTGTTCTTTCAAAAGCTGACGACTGAAAGTTGACAGCACAGCTTTGAAAGGTTACTGTGCAGAAGAAAAATGCTGCTCTTAACCATCTTGATTTAAAGGAAGCAAGCACAGAAACAGGTTCGTTGCCTTGTCAAATCTTTTTTTTTTTTTTAAACTGTCCCTCTATGTTTTTAGTATTTTATGTTTAACACAGTACTGTGCTGTATGGTATTTGCATTTTTGGGGTCTCTGCTGCTGCCTGATTGTGTACTTCATAGAATCATAGAATACCAGTGTTGGAAGGGACCTCAGGAGGTCATCTAGTCCAACCCCCTGCTCAAAGCAGGACCAATCTCCAATTTTTGCCCCAGATCCCTAAATGGCCCCCTCAAGGATTGAACTCACAACCCTGGGTTTAGCAGGCCAATGCTCAAACCACTGAGCTATCCCTCCCCCCAAAGGTTCCAAAGGAGGTGTGTGGTTGACCGGTCAGTTCGTACCTCTGGTGTTTGTACCTCTGAGGTTCTACTGTATTGTTGACTTCTATGGGGCTACTCGCAGTGTATGACAGAGGTGGGCAAACTACGGCCCGCGGAATCGTCCTGCCCAGCCCTTGAGGTCCCGGCTGGGGAGGCTAGCCCCCAGCCCCTCCTCTGCTGTCCCCTGCTCCCCCCACAGCCAAGCCGCCATGCCGGAGGGAGGGTTGGGTAAGGGACAGGGGGTTCCAGGGGGCAGTCAGGGGACAGGGAGCAGGGGATGGTTGGTTGGGGTGGAGGTTCTGGGGGTGGTGGTCAGGGGATGGGGAACAGGGGGGATTGGATAGGCATGGGAGTCCCAGGGGGCCTGTCAGGGGGCGGGGGTGTGGATAGGGGTCAGGGCACTCAGGGAGCAGGATGGGTTGGATAGGGAGGGGGCAGTCAGGGGGGATTGGATGGGTCAGAGGTTCTGAGGGGGGCAGTCAGGGGGCGGGAAGTGGGAAGGGGCAGCTAGGGGGTGGGGGCACAGCCTTCTGTACCCGGCCAGGCCCGGCCCTCCATACAGTTTCAGAATCCCGCTGTGGCCCTTGCCCATCCCCGGTTTATGAAGTTAAGCATGTGTGTAACTAAGCCTTTGCAGGCTTCAGGCCTATGTGTATGGATGGGACCCTGATTGCAGCTGGAGCAACGGGGGCACTACCCCAAGATAAACAAACAATCATAAAAATGTGGAAAAGAGCCTTAGAGAAAGAGTCATACTATGGTGTTACAGCACTGCAGATTACTCCAGGACCTGGCCAGCAATCTCTCGGATCAGTGACTAAGCCCTGTCATATGCAACATAATGTGAGAAGTCCATGACAGCCTCCCTAGTGCCTGACCTGGGCTGTTTCTTTTCCCACACTCAGAAGAGTGTAGCACGCTTTGTCTTTGAAGGGAGGAGTCAAAAGGGTTTTCTCTCTGGAGTCTGGCTTCTTTCATCTGGTCCTGGGTTACTGCTCTACCCTCCTGGCCCCTCACCCAACTTTATCTGCTTAACATCAGTGGAGATCAAAAGCTTTAAGGCAACGTTTTGCGGGGCGGAAGGGAGACATTTGACTGGGGGAGAGAAAGGGTTCTAGCTTCTTCCTCCAGGAAGGGCAGGCGATAATGGGGATTCTGCTGCACATAAGGATCCTAATGACGGATCATTAGCAGACGCTTAGAGAGGCAAGCAGCATCTTTCACTGGGCAGGGAGTGCGTGACACCTGTACAAGACAGGAAAAGCAAAGATAACAGCCACCGCTCCAGGCCCCTCATGAGAACAGCAGCCTCAGTTTGCACTGAGGCCGGGGGGGGGGGTGGACCCAGGCGGGGAATTGGATGCACTTTGCCTTTAACAGGCTCTTGGCCAAAACTCCGAGCTTGCAGGCGTATATGCATTGGCTGTGTAACAATATCCCCACGTGATTGCACTGAAAGCCTCTGCAGGGAGGGAGGGAGCAGGAGAGAGAAACTTACGAGAGCGCTCCTGGGCGTCCCTAGTCAATTGCGCCGAGAGCGCAGCAGCTGCGATGTGAAATTGACCAAAGTGGTGCAAAACTCTCTCGCTCTGCCCGTCCCTCCCCCCTGCCCTGCCCCCGGGTCGCCCTCTCCCGTTCCCTTCGCCATTGGGTGAGTTTCCAGTCGCCCCCCGTCGCAGGGCAACATCCCCAACATGCCTGAGCAGATCAGCGTCTCGGAGTTCCTGGCGGTGACTTCGGAAGACCTGAGCTCCCCGGCGGCTTCTACCTTCTCCTCCAAAATGCAGAAGTGCCGGGGGGCGGTGGCGGTGCTGGAAGAGGTGAGTGAGGGGCAGCGGAAGAGGAGGGGAGGGGAGGGGGGGGGGGAGCGGTGTCCTGCCGGGGTTCTCTGCCTTGAAACTGGGAATTAGGTGCTTCTCCCACCTTTCGCTGGGAGGGGGCGTCTCCCTTTTGTTTTGTGGTAGGTCTTGTTACTGCAGGAGGCAGCTTGGATCTGTTCCTCGTTCCCCCCCCCCACCCCCCAGGCCCTTTTCTTGCCATCTTTCCTGAAATCAGACGTGATTTCTCTTCAAGAGAAGGCGCTCTGCACCTCTCCTGCAAAGGGCGGAAGAGTCTGTTAGGATCTTGCTAAGCTGTTGAACGACCTGGCCATCTGAGTCAGTTTCATGCCTCTCAGCGCGTCGCCGACCCCGGCTGTTCGTTGCCTTACTCTGGGTGCGGAAACTCTTCCCTTAGCTGGGAGCCCAGCCGGCTTGGGAAAGATGCTCTTGGTTGAAAAACAAAACTCCGCACTTACAGTGATCGCCTTTCCTTAGCTTGGCCACCACCAACGCCTTCGACTATTGGAAGGTAACTAACTAACTAACTGTCTATTTCTGTTTTCACTGTTTATGACGCGGGGCGTGGGGGGGGGGGTTTGTACCTCCAATTTGGACAATGGAAAATGAACCCTCTGGATAACAGCAGCACATAGAGACTCCAACCGCCCTCTTTTCGTGGGCATACTGTACATAAGTCTAAAAAGACACTGTGCCCTCTCTGAAGAGCGTGTACAAGGCCCCGATCCTGCAAATCCCGATCCCGATCTTGTGCACGTGCTGAACTGTAGGCTTGCGAGTAGTCCCACTGATTTTCAGCGGAGCTGTTTATACGTTCAAAGTGGGTTGACACAGTTCAGGCCGAAATAGGCAAAATCAGGGAAGTATCTTCTGTTTATAGTCAGTTTCACTTTCGGGTTCCTCCTGCCATAAAGTGTGGGGGTTGTGGTGTCTGCCTGTTTTGAAAGTATCATTTGCCTGGGAATTTTAAGAAAGAAAGGTTTCAGAGTAACAGCCGTGTTAGTCTGTATTCGCAAAAAGAAAAGGAGGACTTGTGGCACCTTAGAGACTAACCAATTTATTTGAGCATGAGCTTTCCTGAGCCACAGCTCAGTGAGCTGTGGCTCAGGAAAGCTCATGCTCAAATAAATTGGTTAGTCTCTAAGGTGCCACAAGTCCTCCTTTTCTTTTTAAGAAAGAAAATCACAGAAATGTTTCAGATCCTGCTTGGTTTTTTGTAAAAGCTTTTTTCTACCAAATCACAGTTCTGGGGCGGAATTTGAATTGATACAGTGTGTTTCGGGTTATTAAGAACCAAACAGTATTCTGCTACAATAACGATTCCAACTGCTGGAAGCTGCGGTGTTTTGCACCATCTCCGTGAATACTGGAGTGTCTATATTTTGAATAAGGGCAGTCTGCAGCTGGTCCTGTGTATTTTGCTGAGTCCTCATGGCAGAAGGAATGGACTTGAGGAACTGGGGCTGGATCCTGCAACTAGATCAGTGTAGGGGTTGCTCCAGTTGCAGATGCTGGATCCTATCCCTCCTTCTCCTAAACAGACCCTCTTCCTCCCTCCATATGATGAGGTCCGACCTATTGCATCTATGAAACTCGGATGGTGATCTTATGGCAGATGGATCAGTGGGGTCTCTCACATCAGCAATGTAGGGTGTTGGCTCCATGACTATCTGCTGTCCAGGGAGGGTCACGGGAAAGGTGGGAGCAAGGTCCCACTTTAGGGCTTCGGTGAAGCTTTTGAGCATGTCTGTGCTGCCGCTGGGAAAGTGCCCCCAAGCTCGGGTAGACAGGCCTCCTAGGCTAGCTCCAGCTAGGGTGCTAAAAATAGCAGTGTGGCGGGGGGCAGCATGGGCGGAGGCTCAGGCTGGCAACCCAAGTGCATTCCCAGAGGGTATGGGTGAGTGTGTGTTCAGGTGGGTGGCCCGAGCTAGTGTCCATGCTACCCCAGCTATGCTGCTATCACGGAAGCTTGCGCAGACCTCCCGCGTGTCTGCCTAGCCTAGCCAGGGAGCACGCTCCCAGCTGCCGTGTAGACATACCCTTTGTGGGCACTGGCGCAGCCTGGCTTCTCTAACAGCTGCTTCCAAAGGACCCCCCAGCTCTTCCTTTGAGGCCTGAGCTGACTCCCATTAAAGTCAATGGAAAGACTGTCACTGACTTCAACAGGACTTGGATCAAGCCCTGCGGTGAGAAGGGGACCCCGTTTCCCTGCCAGGTCTTGGTGGTATAAGTGACACCGGGGAGGCTGAGATGGATGCTGCCACGTGGCTTGGTCTGGCAAGGGGGCATTGAATGGCCGTTTTCCTTCATCTTGCTTCTTCAAGTCCTGTTACTTTCAGGGACGACATCTTACGGTATATGGTGCCTTTTGCCCACAAGTGCTTTAACAATCTTTATGGGGCTGGGGCTGTGTGTAGAGTCATTGAATTCGTGGATTGTAAACTCTCTGGGGTGGGGACCATCTGTTTGGTGTTTGTGCGGTACCTAGCCCAGTGATGACCAGGGTTCCTAGGCGCTGCTGCGCTACCAATCAACACGGTGCTGGTGAGTGAAGGAGCCATGGACTGTCCATGAATTCATACTTCTAAAAAAAATATTTATACCGAATGTATGGCTCATTCCTCTGCCAGTGGAATGCGGCAGGACTGTTCCATACCGATCCTTAGGAAGAGGGAAGTGAAGAATGCTTTTTTCCCAGTTGGAATAGCTGGGAGGAAATTTAAAGAGTCAGAATAAAATGATGCAAATCTGGCCAGGATGCTAGAGTTCTTCCCCCCCCACCCCCCCGCCCCATCTTACAAGCAAAAAACCAACTCCATTAACTTGTGATAAAATTTAAAATCACTCACTGGAAAAATAAAGTCAACAGTCACTGATCTGTGCTAGTGAAGAATGGGAGCAGCTGTCAATGTTGAGTAACAGTCACACAGATGCCCCCCGTGCCAGATCCCCTATGGCTCCTTGTGAGAATCCCAACCTCTGTTCTAGCACGTGTGTGGCTGCAGACACAGGGTCTGGCATTGAGAGCTGTGATCAATAGCTCGATGTCCTATGTACAGTCTGTCCAATTCCTCACACATCCCCTGCCCCAAGCCTGTTCTGAGACTTTATTTAGGGGGTGATGCCCCCCTGTACTGTGACTAGCTCGTCACACACTGGGCCAGGAGAAAGCTCTCTAACTAATAGTGCAATACATTCTAGGTCAGTAAATCTGCTTCTCATCTCTTCTCCCTCCCGCAGCTGGCCAGAGGCTGCCTTGGGGCAGTGATATGCTGCCAATATTTTAACAAGGGAATCCCACAAGATGATTCTCCCCCACCCCCTGCCATTAGCTGGTGATAAACCCCATGTCCCAGGGGCGCGTGTGCTGCGGAGAAGGGAGGGTAAAGAAACTGGGATTCCAGTTAGACAAAAATGCTTTCGTTCCCCATAAGCAAGTAGGAAGACAGCCCCAATGGGCTTTGATGCTGCAATCGCTTGAATGTGTGACTGAGTTCAGTGGGACACGTTGCACGTTACTTGCCTGCAGAGCGGTTTGCAGGATTGTACGCCCTCATCCTGCGAGTGATGCCTTGTGTGTGATGCCTTCACCCCATCCCGAGCCCCGCACTGATGCCAGCTGGTCCAAGGTCTGCCTGCGTGGAGTTGCTTGCAAGGTTAGTTAGGGCCACAGTGAGTGCGTGAGCGGTGGTTGCTGCGGCTTTGTCTCTGAATACTCAGCTGACAGTATCAAGGGCTCAGCTTGTGTTGCCTGCGGTGGGGAGTGGAGCTCTTGAAGGGGGATTTTGGGGAGAGAGATTGTCTGTCCCTGGGGAAGGGTGTTTTGGAGAGCAGAGGGAGGGGAATCCTCGCTGGACCATAGTTGGCAGAAAGCAAGTATTTCCAAACGACCCTGATCCATCAGCATCCAGACGGTGCTGTGTGCTGTCGACTCCGCCTGCCCTTCAGTTTGGGGAAAGAATTGTAGGAAGACTCTCTCCCCCCCTCCCCCACAGCACAATTCCCGCTTCGCGGTTGTGCAGCGTGGGCACCAGCCTGGCAGGCAATGGAGAGGGGCAGGGGTCTGGGGAAGAGAGAAGGGAAGCGTCTTTCAAATCATCCCTCTGGCGCCGTGACTTGCAAGTCAAGCGTGTGTGGTCGCCTCTCTCTGAGCTGTCTGGAACGGCTTTTTCATTTGATCCGGCCCCCAACGTACAAATCAGCGGCCCTGGAGCCAGCCGCGCTCAGAATACCATACTGATGTACGTACCGAGTGCTTGTTGGTTAACTCCCCAAAGCTCTAAGCTGGGGTCTCTAAACTGCCTTGCTCGCTACAGACGTGCAGCCACCTCTAGGGTGGATGGCGGCAGCTGTTCTAATGGCTTGCGGAAATACTAGGCAAACTCCTTAGGACAGGAAGTGAAGAATTATTTTGTCCTCTTGATGCTGCAGGGAGGCCAAGTGTGACTGAGGTTCTATGTCCCATCCAAAGGAACCTTTCAGCAGAGCAGCACCTTCCGTCCCCACACTGGTGCAATGGCTCTTCCATTTGGAGTCTGTACTGAGAGGGTCTGTTGAACGGTTTACATGGCTTCTTGCAGGACCCTGGCTTTGCCTTGGTCTCTCATTCAAGTACCAGCCAGGCCTGACCCGCCTTAGCCACGAGATCTATCGAGCTCCCAGCCTGCTGCAGGAGGGTTGGAGAAAGTGCCGTTGTATAGGAGAACGTGGTCAGAATCCAGGTGTAGAAGTTACCGGCACAGGAGAAGCTAATGGCGTCTTCAGGCTTCACATGGTAGAGCTGTGACTCCAGAGGAGAAGGTCCAGGCCACTGTGTTGGGGGAGCTGGATGTCGGCATAGATTGTGTGGGGCTGTGATTGATCACTAGGGATCTACCAAAGTCACGGTCCATTTTGGTCAATTTCACGGTCAAAGGATTATAAATAATCCATGAATTTCATGATTTCAGGTATTTACATCTGAAATGTCACAGGGTTGTAACTGTAGAAGTCCTGACCCAACTCTGAAGGCAGGAGCGCAGAAGTAAAGGTGGAGTGGTCTGGTGTTGCCTCGTTTACTTCTGCCCTACTGCTGGCTGGGCGCTGGCCACTCTCTGGCCACCCAGCTCTGAAGGGAGTGCAGAAGTAAGGGTGGCAATACCGCAATCTCACCATAAAAACCTTGCGACCCCTCCTCCCCTCACAACCCTTTATTGGTCAGGACCCCCAATTTGAGGAATGCTGGTATCTCCCATGAAATCTGGTCTTTTCTGTACTTTTATCCTATACTATACAGATTTCACAGGGGAGACCAGATTTCACGGTCTGTGACGCGTTTTTCACAGCCGTGAATTTGGTAGGGCCCTATGGATCACACTGGGCTGTGAGAAGAGGGGACCAAGGACGATGAACAGAAAATCCCAGCAGAGTCTTAGCCCAGAAATCCAAGCACAAGAGCTCTGGGGCTTGTCTTGGAAAGGGGATCTTCCCATGACCCCATCTGAGCATTCCTAGTGCAACGGCACCTCGTAAAGAGCAGAGAGGACTCAAAACCCAGTAAAGACTAGAAAGGCTCTAGGAAATGGTTGTATCAATGGACTAGAGGTGTTGCTGGCTGGGAACCCAGCATACCTTGTGACCTCTCTTTGAAATGGACTCTAACATATAATTAAAGCTGGTTGAAAAATGGAATTCCCCTGTCATGGAAAATCCAAGATTTTGGAATTGTATCCCCAGTGAGGCCGAAAAGCAGATATCCCAGTATCGTCCATGACATGAAATGGCCCAAACCCGACAGTTCGGAATCTTGTGAATGTTTTGTTTTGCAAAGGTCAAAACACTCCAACTTTCTATTAAATCAAAGTATTTTGACTGTTGAATTCTAGTATAAAGACAATATAAAAGTCAAGGTGACATGTGCAGATAATTCCCTGTCTAAAGCTTTGATTAAATTGTTACGATCCCTGAAAGGTTTTGATTTAGTGGAATCAGTATTTTAACGGTCAGCCAGCTCCAACAATGATATATTGATAAGCAGAAAAGATTGAGAGGAACTGTTGTGTGGGGGGAGGGAGACAGCGTGTGTGTGGTTCGGTTCCCTGCTCTCCCATTCATTCGCTATGTGACTTTGGGCAAGTCACTTAAATGGCTTTGTGCCTCAGTTTCCTCACCTGGAAAAAAGGGATGTTAATATCTGCCACGGCGGTGGGGGTCTTGTGTGGCTTAATTGGGGAAGATCATTAGGGTCCAGGGTTTTAGCCACTGCGGTTAGAGAGGTTCAACAGCAGTGAAAAGGTTAAAGTGAGTCAAATTTAGAGCCTTGAACGCTGCTGGGGGAGCGTTCCTTTAAGTGAATGATATTGGTAGGGGAGGAGCAGGCTACAATCCCCCTAAGCACCCCACCCTCTGAGTGTGATCTGTCTCTAGCCTGCTGCCTGCTAGCTTTGTCCTAGTCACTGGATCCTGCTTGTTGTCTCTCGGAATAGCAGAACCAGAAATGTTAATAACCCGAAAGACACAGTATCACTTCAAATTCCGCCCCAGCAGAAATGTTTCAGATCCTGCTTGGTTTTTTGTAAAAGCTTTT
The DNA here is from genome assembly GCF_015237465.2 of Chelonia mydas. NCBI lineage: Eukaryota > Metazoa > Chordata > Testudines > Cheloniidae > Chelonia > Chelonia mydas. The sequence continues at coordinate 11,666,104 of NC_051259.2, read as the reverse complement.
TTGTACCAAATCACAGTCCTGGGGCGGAATAGCAGGAATATTTATCGTTAACACCAATGATGTGCTTGGCTCTTTGTGAGCTGTACAATACAGATGGTCCCTGTCTGGAAGAGTTCATGGATTTATTAGTATTTGTGCTACAGTAGCATCTAGAGGCTCCACTTGAGAGCAGGGCGCCATCGTGTTAGGTGCTATGCAGACACATTGAGAGGCAGCCCATGCCAGCGAGTTAACAATCTACATACGGCACAGGGTGGGAGAAAAATACCGTTATCCCCATTTTACAGATGGGGAAACTGAGGCACACAGACGTATAGCCCAAAGACACATTGCGGGGTGGCGGGTCTGGGGCAGAGCTGGGATTTGAGTTCCAGTCCGGTGTCTTCACTATAAGATCATCCTTCTTCTCTAGTAAACTTCTATCCTGGAAATCTGTTGCCCTCAGTACAGAGCTGGAAGCGTAGGGGCCTTCTCCCAGATTGTCATTAGCTGAATTTCCAGGGCAGTTAACTTCATAAAACTCTCCAGCTCCTTCTTGCATCCAGCTGCAGAACTAGCTGACTTGGTGACCTCCTGTGGCTGTAAATTCTCGCTAGTTTTCCTCCATGTCCATCCTAAAATTTCCCTGCATTTGGCTGGGTCCCACCATCCTCCACCCTTGCTCTCGTCCCTCGCCCCCTAATCGTTCAATTTCGTTTGTATTATGTTATGAATAGAGAATTGAACTGGAAGGGAAACCCAAATAAACACAACCTTGGATCTGATGTGGCACGTTCCTGCCATCAGTGCTCAGAGACGTTGTCTTCAAGCCCTAGATCCAGGCGACTGGCTGATTCATGCGGTGGGTTGGGTAGGGGAATGAGACATGGGGGTCTTTCACTCTGCTGATCTGAGTCTGGCCCCAAGACAGGGGGACTTGCTGGCTGGCTCAGGGGAGCTCAGCAAATAGGATATAGGGTCCTGCTCAGCGAGGGTGCAGGTTCAGATCCCGCCCTGGGTCGGGGGATTAGCTGGCTCAGTGGACGATTTGGGGGTGGGTGGTTTCAGTGAATGGGATTCGGGGCAGCAGGTCCAGTCCAGCCCCCAGGTAAACAGTAACCTGGTCGTTCCAACCCAACATCTGTGTGGGGGATTCAGAGCCCTAGGCAGGAGAAAGTGGGGGAGGGATAGCTCAGTGGTTTGAGCATTGGCCTGCTAAATCCAGGGTTGTGAGCTCAATCCTTGAAAGGGCCATTTAGGGACCTGGGGAAAAAATTGGGAATTAGTCCTGCTTTGAGCAGGGGGTTGGACTAGATGACCTCCTGAGGCCCCTTCCAACCCTGATACTCTGTGATTCGAAGGTGTCCCCATCAGCGAAGCTGCTAATGGTGGTGGCCCAACCTGGCTTTTAGGCGGCTTCCCTTCCCTTCTCCCTTTTTCTTTTGTTTGTCAGACCACAAGCTCTGTGGGGCAGGGAGTCGCTATGTTTCTGCACAGCACCCAATGCCCTGGGGCCCCCAATTTCAGTTGTGGCCTCTAGGTGCGACCGTAATATACCTTTGCTTCATATACCATGCCCATGCGGTGGTCGGTGGCACCTTCCTGGTGGTCAGGAGAATGCAACAGCTTCAGAGACAAGGATTTGGAGTGAGCAGGAAAGAGGCAGGCTGGTGGGGGGGGGATCCTTTGAGTGACCGGTGGAATGGAGGACTCCAGCTGGACGACATCGCCTGTCTCCTAATTGTGGGACAGGGTCAAGCACTGGTCAACATTCACTTTACTCTTCATAATTGCATTGGGGTTGCATCTAGAGACCACGTTGTGTTAGGTGCTGTATGTAGTGAGAGAGAGCCCCTGCCCCAAAGTCTAAATAGACAAGACTATTCTGCCCATCTTTAACTTAAGAACGGAGACCCAAGGGGGGGTCAAGTAACTTGCCTTAAACACAAACCCACCTTTACCTGTTGTCTTTCCCTTTCCAGGCTAAATAATCATTTTGTGCCGTCTTCTCCTTCTCTGCCACGTCCTTTATTCTCTGGGCCAGACTCTGACCTTGGTGGAGTTACTCCAGGTTGCTAGCAGCCTAGTCCCTGAGATCAGAGTCTGGCCCTGCATCCTGTAGTCTCAGACTTTCCCCTGACTGCCGTGCAGCGCCCTATGCCCGGAGGCCCTTCTCGCTCAGTGTTTGCTTTGCTGCTGCTAATTGAAATTTCACCACTGTCGCTCTCCGCTCTGGCACTCCTGCCAGTTGGCCGCGTCTGTGGTACCAACCGTCTCCTCCTTCGTTGAACGATGGGGGGTGAAGAATGGCTCCCATTGATTGCTCACAATAAAGAGGGAAGCTCAGAGGAGAAGCACCGGAGACCGTTGGTGGAGATGCTGCGTGGCCCTCTCCTCCCTCCTGATCAGCCGGGGTGTGGCTGGGAAGTGATTCAAGGTCTTCCGGCTTAGAGCTGAAATGCCCAGCGGGGATGGGACCTCCTTGGAAGGTTGCCTGGTAGCAATGAAGCAGTTTGGGATCAAATGCATCTCTGGGAGGTCGTTGTTCTCACTGCAGGTGCAGATCTGTCTCCCCCCTGTCCCCGAACACACGCTTTCCTCTTTCCAGGGAAAAGCTCATTTCCTCCTTTATGGGAATCTCTGCTGCTGAGCTGATCTTCATGCGGGCACCAGGGAAGGGGAAGCCAATCTCTTCCAGGCGAGAAGCTGAAACAGCTAATGGTGCCTGGTGGAGGAAGAGGGCTCGCACACCTGCTCCCCTGCGGAGAGGCCCAGCAGGGAATCCGCTGAGCAGGAGCACAACTGGCTGCATCTCTCCTGCCTGTGGCTTCTCGTCCTGGAGCCAAGGGGTGTCCCTCCTTCCTTCCCTGCGTCTGGACCAGCAAGTTCAGACCTGGCAAGTTGGCTGATGTACCTTCCCCTGCCTCTCCAGCCAGGTGAGGCCTGTGCGCGCAGGGCAAGTGCAGTCTGCACAGACGCACTACGTACCGTATCTTGTAACATCTGCTGTTGATACAGTCAGAGGCTGAACCGAGCAATTACAAGCATCTGTGCTCCTTTGTTAGAGTCTGTCTGATTGGCTCCGTGGCCTTGTCACTCAGGCAGAGCCAGCTGCTGCCTGTCCTGCCTCAAATTATTTCTTCTCTGTTGACTGATCTCCCTGTGATGTGGTTGTGCAACTTTCTGCTGTGAAAACTCTGAGGCCTCTGGGTCTGTGGCCAGCAGGGACCATTGTCATGTATCTCATGTATCTCACCCCCTGTATAGCACAGGCCAGAGAACTTCCCCAAAATAATTCCTTTTAGTATATCTTCTAGGAGAACTTCCGATCTTGATTTAGAAATTGTCTGTGATGGAGACTCCACCACAACCCTTGGTAAATTGGCCAATGGTTTAAGACTTTCACTGTTAAAAATTTACACCTTATTTCCAGTCTGGATTTGTCTAGCTTCAATTTCCAGCCATTGGATCGTACTCAACCTCTCTCTGCTAGCTAGAAGAACCCATTATTAAATATTTATTCCCCATGTAGGTACTTACAGACTGTAATGAAGTCACCGCTTAACCTTCTCTTTCAGCTAATTAGATTGAGCTCTTTGAGTCTGACTATAAGGCAGGTTTTCTAAGCCTTTAAATCATTCTTGTGGCTCTTCTCTGAACCCTCTCCAAAGGATCAACACCCTTCTTGAACTGTGGGCACCAGAACTGGACACACTATTCCAGCAGTGGTCACACCAGTGCCAAATACAGAAGTAAAATAACCTGTCTACTCCTACTCAAGATGGCCCTGTTTCTGCATCCCAGTGGAGTCACTCTGGATTGACACTGCTGTAAATGAGTTTGGGCCTGACACCCCCACTCTGTGTGTGTGTGTGTGTGTGTGTGTGTGTGTATGGGGGGGGATTGACCCATTGAGGATCGTCTCTATCCATAGGAGTGGGGTGGGTGATCTGGCCCACAGTGAAAACTTCAGGATCTGGCCCTATAACGTTGGCCCTAGCCAGTGTTTACTCTGCTGGGCGAGCCAGCAGTAACCCGTTTCATCAGCAATAAGTGAGGCAGAGATGTAGAAAAGATCTTTCCTAAGTGTGCCAAGCGGCCAGCGGTACATGCTGGAGACCTAGAGTCTGCCAGTGAGCCGTCTGGACTTGGCTGTTGGCTTGCATGTGAACTGAACCGAAGCCTTGTTTGGGGGAAAGCCCAGGGCGAGAGTAGCCGCTCCTCATCTTTGCTGGATGTGCCAGTATCCCCAGAGCTTCCAGGAGCGACCTGGGGTCCTTCGGGCATGGCGGCGTGGTGGGAGTTGTGTTGCACCTGGGGCTGGTTTGTCTGAGCTAGGAGTCAGCTGCATTTTCAACGTGTGCAGAGGGTAACGCTGTGCTCTCGGCGGCGTCTAACACCCGGAGGCCTTTCCATAAAGGGAAAACCACACGAGCGGGAAAGTAAAATCTCCACGAGCGTGCGAGTCCTCTGTGGAGCAGGCCGCTGAGCTGTGGGTATGTCTTCCCAGCCCGCGGCAGCGAGCCTCCCAGCCTGGGTCGCCAGCCTCGGCTCGCGCGAACGCTGAAAATGCCTGGCGCTTTGAAGTTGCAGCTCGGGCTCTGAAGGGGGCTGGCCCCCGAGCCTAAATCCTGCCATGAGCGCTCGTCTGCACGGCTGTTGACCCAGGCTGGGAGGCGGGTTGTGCAGACGTACCCGCCGAGAGCAGAACTGCTGCTGAAGTTGGCAGAATTCTGGGGCGCTTTAAAGGGACAGGAGAGATGAAGCGAAGGCCTCACGGTCGCAGTGATGCCATGTGGACGTCACGAGATAGTGGTGCCTTTATCCGGGAGGGTAAATTTTGACGGGGGGGGACCACAGATAGGGAGGGAAGGAAGCTGGGGGCCAGCCGGGCAGTCTGCCTTAGTCTCCCTCATAGAAGTCCAAGACGGACAGGACCCATTTGCCTATCCCGTCTGTAGCCAGCACATGAGCATTTTGTACAGGGCTTGTTGTCCAGCCCAGCAGCTGGGGCTTCCATCATTGTCTTGGGGGGGAAAAAGGATTCCTTGTCAGGAAGTCGGTCTGATGATCAGCCTAAAATCTTCTCTGCCTTCATGTCATTACCGCCAGTTCTGCTGCTGGTTCTGCCCCAAAGGATCCCTCTCTCTCCTTGACGTTCACGCCCTTCAAATATTTGTAGACTGTTATCATGCCTGCCCTTGGCTGACACCCAGCCAAGCTACAGTTAACTCTTTCCCTCCCGGGGATCAATCTCTCTGATCAGTCCTGTTGCGCTGCTTTGGGCCCTCTCCGGTTTGTCAATATCTGGTTGGTAGCGAGGGGCCCAGGGCCGAATGCAGGAGGCCAGGGAGTGGTCACACCTGCGCCATACAGGGAGGGACTGTCATCGGTGGCGGATTAGCTATGGGGCCTGTGTCCTGGGGCCCCCAGGCAGGTGAGATGAGAAAAGCCCCATGCCCTGATTCCACTCCCTGGCAGAGGACGCCTCCAGTGCCCCCCGACCTTCTCTCCGGCAAGCCCTAGGGAAGCACCGGGGAAGCCCTAGCACCCAGACCCCTGCTGCGGTCCCAGGACTGGAGGAGCTGTCGCTACCTGCCATGGCCCTGGGGCCGAGGGAGCTCTCGCTCCCCGCTGTGGCCTGGGGCCGTGGCTCAGGGACAGAGCTTCTCCAGTCTTAAGGCTGCATTGGGGGGAGGGGAGGCAGAAAGTAGCAAATGGGCTGTTGGGCCACGGGGGGGGGGGGACGGAATGGGGGGGACCCTGGGTGGAACAGGGGCGAGGTCCCGGGGAAGGAGCAGCAAGGGGTGGGGCCATGGGCAGAGCTGCAGGCAGAGGTGGAAGTGGTGGGGTGGGGTGGGGCCCCCACTTGCTCTGGCCCAGGGCCCCAGGACACCTTCATCTGCCTCTCTGTGATGGCTCTGACTGGCAGGAGTTGGCTGTGATCTGTCCCTGAAGGTTTCTGCCAGCTGCAATAACAGAATTGTTCCTGGGTAGATTGCAGTGCCCCCTCCGCAGACTGGTAGAGGGAAGCACCCAGGGCTCTGGGTGTAATTCCCTGAGGAGGGGAATGAGCTGATCACTAGCTGAACCAATCCCCTAGGTCCCCGTGCTCCTCTAACTGGCAGATTCTCCTTTAGCTCCAGGGAGTTGAGTCCTCGGCTCATTACTGCCGAGTCCAGAAGGGCCCCGTGGAGCAGGATAGGAGCACAGGAGAGTCCTGTGTCTCCAACATTTAATTTCCTCTTTGTTGTTCAGACAGCAGAAGTGGGCTGGACGTGTGTGGTTTTTTGGGGGTGGGCATGAACGCCACTGCCCCTTCCTGACTGTTACAATGTCCGGTTGTCTCAAATCTCTGTTACTGCTCTCTAGCGCCCATGTGCTGGGGGGCACGGGGCTGTGTGTAGGAGTAGGTCCCGGGCACAACCGAGTGTGGGGGCGGGGAACAGTCTCGAGTATTCGTTCGACTTCTCTTTGGCTGCGACCGGGAGGTTTGAGTGTCGGCTTTCCATGGCTGTTCGCCCTTTGCTAGTGCAGGCCTCCGAGGGGAGCGGACTCCTAGCGCTGGTGCTCGAGGGCCTGCTGGAGCAGGATTTCAAGCTGTATGTTTGTCAAATTCAGAGCTCTGGGCTGTGTTCGTTAGTTACCTATGCCACCCAGGCAGGGGCCAGGAGTGATACCATGGGACTTGGGGAACTGACAAGGGCCAGGTTGGAGACAAGAATCGTTCACTGATTTCCTCATTGGACATCCTTGACCTCCTTACCCTTTTTTTTTTTTTTTTTTTTTTTTGAACCATGAATGAATCTGGTGACATCCCGGCCACTAAACGGGGGTGAGGATGGGAGGCAAAACTTGTCAGACAAATAACTGGTGTGACCGATTTACCTGGGGAAAGGGAAATCATGCAAATGTTGTGCCATGGGGATATTGAGGTGACGCACATGCCTTGCCAACCTAGGTACGTAGATTCTGAGAGTATGTAAGTTCCTGCTGAGGGGGAAATGAGGGGCCAAGAGAGAATCTGGAGAAGGCTGAACTGGTGGCTAAGGGACTCTGGATATTGGGGTGCAATTTCTCTCTCTGCTGCAGATGCTAGACGACCTTGGTCAAGTCACTTGCTCTCTCCCTGCCTCTGCTCCTCATCTGTACAGTGGGGATAATGAGACTTTCCACCCTCTGATATTACAGTGACAGGGCCCATGCAATTAGAGACAGAGCATCTGGCTGTGCTTCATCTCCCTTTATCCCACAAAGCATGCAATGGACCAGCCTGAGACAGGCCCTCTGGCTCTAACGTTATCTCGGGCTTGCTGGGGGCAGCCAGTTTCAGTGTACTTGTCTGGCCATGGGAGGGTCACGGCTCCTGTGTTTATAAAAAAAAAAAAAAAAAAAAAAAAAAAAAGTGGGGGGGGGGGGGGAGGGGGTGGATCTGGCAGAGGCTCTGCTGAACTCTGATGCCAGTTGGTCTAGCCAGAGCCCGTGGCTTGGGAGTCCTCCAGCTCCTCTCCAAGCCCGGGGTGTGTTGGCAACTACCCTGCACATCTGCATGACGAAACGTCGGGTGCTTCAAAGGGACTTTGTGCAGCGGTTGGTGGAGAGAGGAAGGCGGGGGGGATCTCGGCGTTGCCTGGCGAGTCTGACAGTCTTTTGTGTTTGCCTTGCAGAGCCTGGACGGTGACCAAGCAATTCTCCAGAGGATACGGAAATATGTGAAAGCCATTCATGTCTCCGGGCTCAGTAAGTTATGCTCCATAGGCAGTGGCATGCACTGGCGGGCGAGGGGAGGCGGTGGGTCGTGGCTGCCCCGAAGGGGGAGGCTTCTGCCAAGCAGGTGCTTGCAGCACAGCCTGCAATCTGAGGCCGTGCAGTCATCCTCTGTGAGGAGTTAGGAGAACATCTCCCCACAGGCAGCTCGCTCCGGCGTTGACACGGGGCTGCCCCTGGTTTGCTCATCATGGCATTTTTGAGAGCTCAGCTGATGCCAAGCGCTTCCCCAGCGTACAGGCTGCGGGTTAGGATGTGCAATTGTTGTACTGCGGCTGCTGTGAGGGGCCCCAGTCATGGCCCTTTGTGCTCGGCTCTGTACAATCACAAATGCAATTGGGCCATCCATTCTTCGAGGCGGATATCCGGCCTTTGGCAAGGACCTGAACCCGGTGCTGCAAAGGAATGCATGCATCTTCTAACTAGACAGGTGCTTCTATGGTTCTCATCACCAGTGTCCGAGTACCTAACTGCCGGATGAGAGGTGCAGGGCTCCTTCACCTGCAGATCATCACCTGATGCAAGATCTGATCTCCCCCTTTCAGTCTTAACAATAATTACAGAGCAGAGAACTACTCGAATCCAGCTGCAATGCAGTACTCTGTGACTCCTGAGGGCAGGGGGCTGCACTACCAGCTGAGTGGAGTAGTGTTTCCATTTAATTTGCTCTAAATACAGGGAGCCCAGTCTAGTGGTTAAAACATGAGAATTGTAATCTGGATATCTGTGTTCTGCTTCCAAGCCCTGATGTTTTGTCTGAGACGCCCTGGGCAACACGCGGCTGGCTACTCTGTGCCTCAGTTCGCCCATGTGTTAAATTGGGGAAAATATCCACCTTGCACAGGGGCATTAAATGGTTGCATAAGGCAGAGAGGAAATGAATAGCAAACTTGGATTTATTGTTTGTTCTGGTAGTGCCTAGGGAGTATCCATGGTTAGGGCCCCATTGTGCTAGGAATGGTACAAACCTAGGCTGTAGAACCCAGGTGTCCTGAGGGAAGTCCCATAGCTAATCACCGGTAACAGTTACCATCCCGTGGCACTGGGAGGTGTAATTCTTGGCCAGGCACTGGGCCTGTGAATGGAAGGGGCTCCTGTTAGGCCAACTGGTAGAACTGAGTTGACGAGCCGTTACTTTAACGGAACACGCGCTGGTTCCCACGTTACAGGAGGGGGTAGAATGGAGACCTCGATCGGTGATCCTGCGTCCCTTCGCATCTGAATCCCTTTCAAGATTAAAGAATGCCAGCGTTTGCCATCTCTTGTCATGGTGTCTTGAAATCAGAGAGGGCCCTGTGCCCAGCTGGCAGGAACTGATTCACACCAGCTACAGATCTGGGCCAAAGTCCTTCATCCATGCCCAGGCTGTACACCAGCCATTCCCATTTGGCTTTGATACTCTCTTAACAGGCAGGGGAGGAAATGTTCCGCTGACTCTCAAGCGTCTTTAAATATTAAAGCCGTGAGTTCAGCTTTTGAATGCTAAGTCGGCTGGAGAGTGCTTTGCAGTGTCTGGTGCTGGGCTCCTGGGCTGGCAGTGTCTGTCGAGCTCGCCCCTGGGCAGCACAGCCACAAACAGTGGGAGGCTGGGAAATCAGATTTGAATTAAACAGCTTTTGCTTTCAAATAAGTCCCCTGGTTTCCTGGCAGCGAGCAGTAAACTTTGGAGAATCTCGCTGAGCCAAATCCTCCCTCTTCCCCAGAGTCAGTCCCTTCCACAGAGCCCTCTGCTCACTGATGGGACTGCGGGGGAGAACCTCTAGGTCAGGGATTAAAGGGAGAGTGGGATGGGTGGGTCATACGGCAGCTTCAACAGGAGAGATTGAGGGAACACCAGTGTGACAAGTTAGGTCACAGAGATCCCTTTGGGACTGTCACCTGATGTGCTGAAATTACCTCTGAGCCCATTTTCCCTGCTAGCTTGGGACTTCCAGAACCCTGTCTTGGTGAGCCAGACATCTAGCCTGCTGCAGCACAGACCCAGGGTCTGGACCACCCCCCAAAGCTGCAGATTGAACTAAAAACAGCTCAGCAGGTTACCCGTCTCCAGCACCCAGACACCCAGCTCCCAGTGGCATCCAAACCCCAAACAAATCCATTTTACTCTGTATAAAGCTTATACAGGGTAAATTTGTAAATTGTTCATCCTCTATATCATTGATAGAGAGAGATGCACAGCTGTTTGCTCCCCCAGATAGTAATCACTTACTCTGGGTTTATTAATAAATAAAAGTGACTTTATTAAGTATATAAAGTAGGATTTAAGTGGTTTCAAATAATAACACAGAACAAAGTAAGTCAGAAAGCAAAATAAAAGAAAACACGCAAGTCTAAGTCTAATACATTAAGAAACTGATTACAGATAATATCTCGCCATCAAAGATGTTCCAATAAGCTTCTTTCACAGACTAGACTCCTTCCTAGTCTGGGCCCAATCCTTTCCCCTGGTACAGTCTGTTAGTTCCAGCAGAAATCTCAGGTGGTAAGCAGGGGTTTTCTCATGATTGGCAGCCCCTTTTGTCCTGCTCCACCCCCTTTTATATCTTTGGCACAAGGTGGGAATCTTTTGTTTGTGCTTGTCCCCACCCCCGCCTCATCAATGGAAAAGTACAATGATTAAGATGGATTTCAGTATCCTGTGACATGGTCACACGTCACTGTAAGACCCTGGCCTAGTCTCCACTCTTCCTGGGTTGGCCCACACGTACACAGGAAGGTTTGCAGGTAAATAAACCATTTCCAACCAATTGTCCTAGTCAATGGGAGCCATCAAGATTCTAAACCACCATTAATGGCCCACACTTTGCATAATTACAATAGGGCCTCAGAGTTATACTTCATATTTCTAGCTTCAGGTACAAGAATGATACATGCATACAAGTAGGAGGAATATATTCAGTAGTTTATAACCTTTGTTATGATACCTTACAGGAGACCCTTTGTATAAAGCAGTTACATCATATTCACACTCATAAGCGTATTTCCATAAAACATATGGAGTGCAACGTCACACCCAGGTCAGACTATCCCATGGTTATGACATTCTCCTGAGAGGTGCCAGATCCCACTTCAAATCCCTCCTCCCAGTGGGTGGAGGGGAGGACTTCAACTAGGGGTCTCCCCAGTAGAGTACCCTAACCACTGGGCTACAAGAGAGGTCCTCTCCCAGCCTTGGCTTCTTGCTGAAACCCCAAGAGAACTTGCCGCAGAGAATCCCAGCGGAGGGAGGGACCGGTTTCTAAGAGTGGGAGGGGCTTAGCACATGCCTCTCACCTTAGGCCCTCCCACTGGCCATTTTTGGGGAGGAGCCAGCGAGCATGCTGGCTTCTACCAATCCCCTTCTGAGATGCCATCTCTCCCCGGTCATTGTACTGGGAGCCCGGCTGCCAAACCTAGCCTTTGTGAATGCAGTGTCCCCACGCCAAAGTTTCTGTGTGAATCTAGCCCTTCATCTCTAGGTGACCCTGGGCACGTTACTTAAATCGAGATTTTAAAACAAACGGCTCGTGTCTTTGGACCCCCAACCGGAGAGGTCATAAAAGGGCCTGATGTTCAGTAGGGGTAAGCACCTGCCTCTGAAAACCAGGTGCCTCCAGGTGGGTAACCAAAATCGCCCTTCGCCCTCCTCCCTCCCTGCTTCAGTTTGCCCCAGGGGGGTGACAGTGGTGATGTCCCTCCTGGGAGTGGGGTGAGGGTGGAAAGAGGTTAATGATTGTAAATCACAGCTGGGGATTTATTCTGAATTTAAAATAATGTCCTTTAATGTGTAACCTTGAGTACAACATAGGTGCAAATCCTACTGAAACCCCCCCCCCCCTTCCCCACACCTATTATTACAACCCCTAAGTCTAATCAACAGGACAGTTTTGGGGTGGAGGCGGGCAGCAGGGAAGCCTGTACAGCTGTCCTGGGGCTCTAGTACTTATCTGTATCACACGAGTTTCCTGCTTCTCTGATTACCTACCTACCCACCCACCTAGATCTCTTCTGTACTTGCAATCCCTGGTGCACCTGTGAGGTACTTGCATCTTCTCCAGTGTGTCCATCCTCACGCCACACCTGGGAAGACGGGGAAGTGCTGTGACCCCCAATTTGATATATGGGGAACTCAGGCACAGTCTAGGGAGGCAAGATTATCAGAAACACTCCTCAATCCCCAGCTAGTGGGAGCAGCTGCCGAAGTAGCCAGAGCAGGGACCTCCTGATGTCATTGTTCAGTGACCTCAGACCCTTTGTGATGGCCTTGACTGGACTTTCTCTGCCCTGTGACTGGCTGGTTTGCTCCAGCACCTCTCCCCGGCCCCTGCATATCTTTACCTCACCTGCCTCTCTCACCCTCCTCTTTTCCCCTGCCCCTCCTCCGTCTTCCCTTCCCTTCCCAAGCAGCTGACCCCTCTCCTGACGAAATCAATCACCCATTTAAAAAACACTGGTGGCACTGACATGCCATTCGCTCCCATCACATGGTTCACTCTGCTCATGTGTTCTACCCTGCCCCCCACCCGTGCCTGTCTGGCCTCCTTAAGGCAAGGGCTGTCTACTACTCTGTTCGTACCGCGCCTAGCGCAATGGGACCTCGTGCTTGGGTGGTCCTAGTAATAACCGCCATTATTTATAATAATCCAGGACTTAGGCTCCTAAGTCACTTAGGGCATGTCTACACGGCACAGCAGCGAGTCTCAGAGCCCAGGGCAACTGACTTGGGTGCGAGCTGTGGGGCCAAAAATAGCCGTGTAGATGTTCGGGGCTGGTGTCTGGGCTCTGAAACGCAGTGATGGGAGAGAACCCTGACTGACACTGCAACATCGAGCCCTGCAGATAGCCCGGGACAGTTGATGTGGGCTGCCACTTTGGGGTTTTTTAGTTGTTGTTGCTGTGTAGACACACCCGTAGGCACCTCAGTCCCTTCTGAAAATGGGAGTTTGGCTTCTTGCATTAATTTAGATGGAATAACTGGGCCCAAAGAATCAAAGATGTTCAACATAAAACAGAGTTAAACAAGGTTCAGGGGCTGGGTATACGGAGACCTTCTCCTGCTTCGTCCCACAGCAAACCCCCCATGTAACCCTCCTTTCATTAAAGGAGAGAGTGTCAAAATGCACGGCATTATGGCTTTCATTTGAACAACGTCCCTTGCTCCCTGGCGCTGGAGAGAGGCTTTCTGAATGAAAATCCCCTTGTTTGACAGTCTCTTCAGTGGCCATAACCGTCCCTGTGGGGAAAAGAGGAGATGTTAATTGACGAGGGGGGGTCGCATTGTTAATGTCTGAACCTGTTTCCCAGAAGACCAAACAAGACAGACAGACAGACAGAGACACACACACACACACAGAGAAAAGAACAGCAGAGAGAGAAGATGGAGCTTGTGCCTCTGGGGTTGACTTGCAACCTCACTTGCTGGAAAGGCACAGACGAGGGTGATCAGGTGTCTGGTTTTCGACCAGAACGCCCAGTCGAAAAGGGACCCCGGGGGCTCTGATCAGCACCGCCGACCGAGCCATTAAAAGTCCCGAAGGCTGTGCTGTGGTGCTAAGGCAGGCTAGTTCTTACCTGTCCTGGCACCGCGCTGCGCCCTGGAAGCGGCCATCAGGTCTGGTTCCTAGGCGGTGGGGCCATGGGGCTCCGCGCGCTGCTCCTGCCCTGAGCACTGGCTCCGCACTCCCATTGGCTGGTTCCCGGCCAATGGGAGCTGGCGGGGGCTGTGCCTGAAGGTGAGAGCGGCATGTGGAGCCTCCTGGTCCCCCGCCTGGGACCCGGACATGGTGGCCGCTTCTGGGGCACACGCAGCTGCAGTGTGGTGCCAGGACAGGGAGGCAGCCTGCCTTAGCCCCGCAGCGCTGCTGGCCGAGGTAAGCCCTGAGCCCCCCCACAAACCCGGAGCCCCCTCCTGCACCCCAAACCCCGCATCCCTGGCCCCACCTCAGAGGCTGCACCCCCTCCTACACCCCAACCTCCTACTTCAACCCTCGGCCCCAGCCAATGTTCCCTCTAATATTTGACAGGCCGTGTGTGCAAAAAATTTCTTCTGTGCAAATTGTTGTGCTTCTGTGCACATTTTTTGTGTGTGTGGTGTTTTGCTGTGTGCGCAGGATTTAGGATCTGTGTGCACGCGCACAGCTTAGAGGGAACAGTGGCCCCAACCCTCAGCCTGGAGCCCCTGCATCCCAAACCCCTCATCCCCCACCCTAGAACCACCACCCCCAGCCCAGAGCCCTCACCCCCTCCCACACCTCAACCTCCTGCCTCAACCCGCAGCCCCCTCCCACACTCCGAATCCCTTGGCCGCAGCCTGGAGCCTCCTCCCGCACCCCAACCCCACTCCAGAGCCTGCACCCGTAGCCGGAGCCCTCACCCCAACTCCCTGCCCCACCCTGGAGCCTGCACCCCAGTTAGAGCCCTCACACTCTCCCGCACCACAACCCCCTGCCCCAGTCCAGTGAAAGTGAGTGAGGGTGGGGGGAGAGCGAGCCACAGAGGAAGGGGGGATGGAGTGAGTGGGGGGCGGGGCTGCGGGGCTGGGGTGTTTGGTTTTGTGCGACTAGAAAGTTGGCAACCCTAGCACAGACCCAGCACGCGGTCTGATCAGCCACTCTGAGACCTGGCAAACTTGTACCAGTATCGGGGGGTGAGGTAAGGTGTTGCTTTTAGTCACCTCTTTTGGGGCACAGTCTCACAGCAGTGTTGTAAAATCTACAGTCTTGGCAGGCTGGACAGAAGGCCAAAGGCGGGGCAGCAGCCGGGGGTGGGGGGGCGGAGAAAGAGAAGAAATAAGGTGAGGGCTAGGAAAAGGACACACTGGGTGTGTGTTTGACAAAGTCTCATCCCAGGTGGTGGTTGGGAGTCAGCTGGAGGTGACAATGTCATCTGGGTGTGTCTCTCTGGCTCGCTGTAGTCAGGACACCTCTGAGGATTAGGCTGATGAAGGCCTGGGATCCCAGGAGATGGAGGGGTGGCTGATGAAGGCCTAGGGTCCCAGGAGATGGAGGGGTGGTGGCCATGATGGTGACGCTTGCTCCAGTAGCCAGTTTTTCTCCCCAAAGTCTTTCTTTAAAGACCTCAAAGGGAGTGTGGGTGGACTAGCCCCTCCCCATCAATTAGGCCTAATAACCAACAAACCAATTTTGGTTCGTTTAACTTCCGGTCTCATGTTTTGTCATTTGCCAGGTGTGATCTGAACACAGGCGTTGAGTTCTAGCAGGAGGCCTTTTTGTTTGGACTAATTCAGTTTTTCTGTCTTGCTTTTGCATCTTTTCCCATCAACACCTGTGGCTGGGTCATTGGGATGTCTCATGAACTTTCACTCATTCTTCACAGTGGAGCTCATAATCCCGAGCTCCTCCCACCTTTCCCAGTAGGAGGTGCTGTAGAGAATGGCGCATGAGCACGAGCTGCAGGGGTGCTTGTGTAACCCACACACCTCCTGGGTGTGGTGCTCTGTCCCGTCTATTGGCACCGAGACCACTTGGAGAGAGAGACAAAATGAGTCTGCTCTACAGCCTTAGCTAAGAGCCAGTTGGCTTTTAGCTCACGCGGTAGAGGCTCATGCACTAAGCTCCAGAGGTCCCCGGTTTGATCCCGCCCGCCGACAACCGGGGTCTGTCGGCATTACACTTGCATCTACTTCAGCAGGGGGTGCTAGAGAGAAAGGCGCATTGGCTGGATCTGGCTGTTCACAGCCTCTCCCAGCAGGAGGCGCTGTAGACAACCGCACAGTACTGCTGTCTGGGGGGAAACATCACAGCTGCTCGTTGCCAGCATGTGGAGTCTCCGTAGACCTTTGTCCTGGGTTTCACTGGTGTTGTCTCTTCCCCGCAGCGCATGTCGAGAACGAGGAGCAGTACAGTGAATCTCTGGAGAACTTCGGCAACAACCACCTGTCTCAGAACAATCACGAGCTTTCCACCGGCTTCCTGAACCTGGCGGTCTTCACCAGAGAAGTGACCGCGCTCTTCAAGAACCTGGTAAGGAGCTGCTGCTCTCAACTCCTTCACCCCCTGTGTTTCACTGACACCACACCCCCCACACCCTCCCCCGTCTTGGTGACTGGGGAGGAGACAGTGTGAACAGAGTGATCTGCGTGGGCACTTCTGGCTAAGGGACCAGGAAGCAGAGGGAGGGGTGTGATACCAGAGAGAGCGTGCAGTGATTGTGGGGAGGCTGTTAGACCTGTGTCTTGGGGCAGCTCTTCTTTTGGGGACCCAGGGTAGGATGGTGGCCCTTCTGAAGTCTCCCCACCTCCATCATGACACTGGGGTGTCTATCCTGCCACACTCCGTGGCCACATCGTGATGAAACAT
Organism: Chelonia mydas; assembly: GCF_015237465.2. Classification (NCBI taxonomy): domain Eukaryota; kingdom Metazoa; phylum Chordata; order Testudines; family Cheloniidae; genus Chelonia; species Chelonia mydas. Next base: position 11,650,061 of record NC_051259.2, on the reverse strand, counting down.
CTCCATGCGATAGCCCGAGGGATATGCTGGGTGGCTTTCTGCCACCTGTGATGTCAGGGCACAGTGGCCTGGTCCCACTTGGGACCCTCATGGATCGTACTGAAACAGGAGACGAGACCCAAGCAGGGCACCGGATCCCAATTCCCAACAGGGCTTGGGGGCAGTTCCAATCCAGAAGCTGAGTCAGATCCTCTGCTGGTGTAAACTGGAGTAGCTCTGTTGAAGTCAGCGTAGCTCTGTTGATTTGCACCAGCTCGGAGTCTGACCCTGTCTTTTCAGTGACCCTGAACTGGGGCCCTGAATCCAAATGCTTCACCAAGGCCAGTGAAAGCTGAGAATCTTTCCATTGACTTCAATGGGCTTTGGGTTAATCCCGTAAAGCGTAAATGTTGGGGGTAAGAGGATGGCGTGAACGTTCCTGAGTTCTAGGGTGTAGAGATCTCTGGGTCTCACTCTTCGGCTCAGACCCAGGCTGCTCTAAAATCATTTTAAAAATTGGCCAGTTTTGTGTGTCTCCCGCATAGAGTCTGGATGTGCTCCAACATCACTAAACCTGAGGGGAAACTCTCTTGTTTCTCAGCTGGTGGCAAAACCTTCTTCCTCTTGGAACCGACGGATCTCGCTGCAGGGAGTCCTGCATTCACCTGTGCCAGGTCATGCATATGACATTTAACATGAACATGCACATACATACAGGGGTAGGGAGACCTCAGACGTGCATGCGCTTCCCTTTGGGGTCTGTGTGTGCACATCCCGTTGATACGGGTACTTGCCTGGGGCGCGAGTGTACCTTTGATGCGTACACACTGGCTCATCCTGCTGCGTGTCCAGGGGTACCAGCAGGAATGTTGAGTTCATGCAATGACGTGGAGGCAGGTCTATATGCCCAGGGCAAAAGGCAGGTGCACACGCTGCATGGACAGTACAGGAGCAGATCTCGGGCTAGCCTGCAACACGACCTTTCCAGTCTCCGAGCATTCAGGACAATAGGGCATTGTTTGGCAGTGCAAATCTCCTAATGATTTTAGCTTAAGTTGGGCCCAACACGGTACTGCTTAACCAGGGAAAGGTAATTAACCAAGTGCTTTTCTTGGCTGTTACTGTCGTTTATAAGCTTTAAAGCCTTTGTGGTCCAATTCCCTGTCAGTCTCGCATGCATCCTCTTGTGGCCTAGCTGGAGGAAAATCTCCATAACACTCCCAGCCAATTCCGGGTTCAGGAAAGATCAAGGACATTGATGCTGTTGCCTCGTTGCTTGCTAAATCGAGCAGTGTAGAATTTGTTGAATATCCTCTATCAGAGACTTATCTCCTACCCTGGCTGGGACAAGGACTCGGGGTGGGAGAAGGCCGATATCTGTTTCACATCAAAAGCATCTATGATCCTGTTTGCCAAGAAGGGAATCAAAACACAGCAAGGCCTGTCAGAAGGAAGGAGCCCAAGCGAGTGGGGACAATGGATAGAATATCAACCTAATTAAAGAAGTAGGGGGTGGGTGTCTTAATGCCAAACTGCTTGAGGCCAAATTAACCTGAAATCTGTTTCCTTCAAGACCTTTCAGTCCCTGCATGGTGGAATCTGTGCTGAGAAGAGGTCGGATCCCATGATGCTTTGGACTAACAAGCCCACACCCCGAGGAAGTTGGGTCAGTGAGAAATGCTGTCAGTGGGAAGAGCCTGGCCTCTTGCCCAGGCACCCTGGTGGAAGTCAATGAGGTTGCATTGGCATCACAGTTCAGACAGCGTTTCCCCCAGATCTGTTAAAGGGAAGCCTGAAGCAAACACATTCAGTAGCACTGATAGAAAGGCGGGGGGGGGGGGGGGGAATTGGTGGAGGAAAAGAAAGCTTCATGAAATTTTCCTCGGTTTTGGGTCAACATTTCATTTGGTTGGAAATTCTCCACCCACTCCTTGTCCTCAGCAGAGCTTAACTAAGCAGAGCTCTTGGAGGAGCTGTCCTGGGAAAGGCGTAGAACTGGTTGCTCTGGTTAACGGGCCAGGGCGGGGGCTCTGCTGTAGAGCGAGTCTCTCCACTTATACACACGCACTTGCATGACCTGCACTCCTCGCTGTTCCTGTGCATGCACACCCTTCAGCTGTGTGAAATAGACACTCAGTGGGACCTTCTTAATTGCTCCCTTCCCTCTCCGAGTGCTTTTCCAGGCAGGTGAATCCCTGCAGGCCAGAGAAGTGTGTGTGTGTGAGAGAGAGAGAGAGACAAGCGAGCACCCAGATAGCAGGGTATGAAGGTTACGTGCTGGCACCTGGATTCCCTTCAAGAGGGGAGGATGCTGCTTGCTCCTGTCGCTCCCTGGGCAATCCAAACTCAGTTGCTCACCAGGCTTCCCTGGGCCTTCCCCAGCTACATTCCCCTGTTGTGGCCCCGTGGTTGTGTCCTGCTGCTGACCCTGTTCCTCCTCTGCGCCGGGTGTGGTATAAATGCTTAGAAGTGGAGAACGTTGCCTCTAGCCCCTGCGGGAGGGGTAAGCCCCTCCCTGGCCCCCTACTGCATAACACTCGGCAGGAAGGCATGACCCCTCCGTGGTACCCTGTGCTGTCAGCCGGTGCCAGGAGGGCATTGCTCGCTCCGGCTGGCTTGAGCCAGTGCACTGAGGTGGTCCAGGCCTTCTTGGCACGTGGGTCCCCTGGGGTAGACTGACTGGGCAGGTGTCAGTGCCCTGATGCCAGGAGTCCCGGTCTAATGATTTAAAATGGTTCTAATCCCATTGTGCCCAGTCACTTCACTCCCCACCCCACCCCAGAGACCTCCCCTGTGGGGAAGAACAAAGCAGGGCTGATCACGGCCCCCTCCCCCAACAGCTGGGGCCGGCTTTGGGCAAGTGCCAGGTGTTTCTGCCTGTGGGGGAGGGGATGCTCTTTAAAAGTTCATCCGTTCATTCACGGGAGGGGAGAGTGTAGCGGGTGCGTGGAGGCTTGGGCAAGATCCTGCTTCTGCTGGAGCCTGTCGCAAAACTCCTCTGACAGCCGCGGAGCCGGACTGGCCCCTCGGAAAGCTGGTCGCTTGGTGAAAGCCAGGTTACGAAATTGGGATGAGAGCTTTAGAGCCCCAGAGTGGGTGGATGGGGCCATAGACGCCCCCCCTGCTCTTTGCAACACAGCCCTGCCAGTGGCCCTCAATCCTGACCCCGAGCCCTGGGCTTCCCCCCTCCGACCCACACAGCTCTGGCCATGCCCCTCACTCCCGACCCACAGCCCCCCTGCTATTCTAGCCCCTGGGCTTCCTCCCCCAACCCACATAAGTCTGGCCATGCCCCTCATTCCTGACCCGCAGCCCCCCTACTATTCTAGCCCCTGGGCTTCCCTCCTCACCCCGACCCACACAGCTCTGGCCATACCCCTCGCTCTTGACTCTCAGCCCCCCATTCCAGGCCAGAGTCAAGTGTTCGGGGAGGGGTGAGTTGAGCCAGTGGAGCAGATTAAAGAGAAAAGTGCTGAAATAGGGTCATGGGGACCTTCCAGGAAAGCTGGACTATTCCTGGGCTCCAATCCAGGCCTGAGCCTGGGTGAGTGGGGTGGCAACCTACAGCCATCCCAGCAGCTGTGTTCAGAGTTGCCCCCTGCCTCTGCGTGCTGCAGTCAGCCCCCCGGAGCCCAATGCTTTCAGGCTGCGCTCTGTGTGTGGGTCGCGGCTCTGGTCCCCGGCTGCATTCCTTTGGCCTAGCTGGGCGTGTGCAGGCTTGTAACTTTCAGCAGTAAATCGTGTTTTCTCAGTGCAATGTATCCCGCTCCTTTCTAGATTCCTGGCAGTGTTTATGCCACCTCCACCCCTGGTCTCCCTGTAGTATTTCCTCTTCCCCACTTTGCCTTGGAAAGCGACACAGATTCCACGGACTCAGTGAGCCAAGGCCTCTGGGTTTGCTTTAACTTTCTTTTTCTGCCAGTGTTTCTGCTTTCCCTCTCCCCCCATCCAAACCTTGGCCAATAGTTCCCCTCTCCCCCAAGATTCCCCGCCCCGAATACCACTTCATAATGAGGCGTGGTGGTTTAGTGGTTAGAGTAGGCAGGAACTGGGTGTCAGGACACCTGGGTTCCATTCCCATCTCTGGGAGGGAGAGTGACTGACGTCATAGTTACAGTGTGGGATGGCTACTCGAGGGACCATTTCCCAGCCCCACTGTTGGCTCTCTACAAACGTTCTCAAGTCGTGTTGGCTTTCTGTGCCTCAGTTCCACCCCCCCCCCCCCAACAAACAAACATTTGTCTGGTTTCAGAGTACTAGCCATGTTAGTCTGTATCCGCAAAAAGAAAAGGAGGACTTGTGGCACCTTAGAGACTAGCAAATTTATTTGAGCGTAAGCTTTCCTGAGCTACAGCTCACTTCATTGGATGCAACATTTGTCTGTCTCCCCGGGGGTTGTGAGGGTTAATTAGCATTTGTAAAGTGCTAAATGTCAAAGGGGGGGAGATCAGTGGTGGCTATCTGAGAGGCGGGGGGAAATCAGTGGTGCTATCCTAATAGGCCGGCATCACGTGTGACTCTTCGGTGAGAGTGCGAAAGGCACAGGCATTGGCATTAGGGCTGTGGGTAAGAACCCCTTCAGTCGTGGATCAGGCTCCGTTGTGCTAGGTGCTGTACAAACAGACGGTTCTGGTCCCAAAGAGCTTAAAATCCCGGTTGTGTGAGCATCTCATAAACACTCAAGAGTTTATCCTCCCCTGAGGAAGTAGGGCAGGATTCCGATCCCTGTTTTACAGATGGGGAACTGAGGCACAGAGCGTTCCAATGGCTTGGCCAAGATCACACACAGTCTGGGGACCAAGGAATTCATCCCAGATCTCCTGAGTCCAGGGCTCTAACCACTAGGCCACCCTCCCTCTGCAGCTGAGCCTCCTGGCTTGCAGTCAAAACGCAACATCAAGTGCGGAATGGTTGATGGCCTTTTCGCCTGCCCCCCATCTCTGAGCTGCTGGAGGTTGCTGTCCTAACCCTCCCATTTCCCCACCCGCACCCCTGGAAAACACCGCATGTGGGATCAGAGCTGTGGTTTCACGTTCCAACATGGATGTCCCCCCAGTCACGTGAGAGATGCCAGTGAAGGATACACAGGAACCCCAGTGATGGTTTGAAACTGCCCCTATTCCCCCTCCTGTCCCCCGAAACTCTTCTGGCTGCAGGGAGCTGGTGTCCCATTGGAAGCCTGCTCGGAGGGACATTCCCGGTTCCTTCCGATGCTGGGAAGAGGCTTGTGTAGCAGTGCTGGCAGCTTCTCGCGCTCTCTGCTGCAGCGTTTAATTTTGTGCCGCTCTCCTCCGCTGGAGAACTGCTTTGATCGTTGCCTTCGGGGTGGCATGGGGGTGGGAGGGGTGCTTGGACTAACCTCCCACTGATGTGGTTTGTGGTAACAGCCCCACATCAGACATCTTGCAGCCATGCCCAGCTAACCAGCTACATCTGGCACAAAGTGGGCCCTTCCCCCTCATCTTAACGGTTAAATCCATGCCAGCTCTCCCAGGTGGCCAGAGCCTGCCTGGCTCTTAATACTTAGCAGGGATGGGACTTGCCTGACCTCTTTGATCCCAAAGCTGCAGGGTGCAGTGTACCCTGCCTGTGTCCAGTCCTGGGAGGAGGAGAAGAGGGCTGTTACGCTGTGGTCTGGTAGGGATGGAACTGGTTTCAGATTTGGGAGGCCTGGCTCTGCCACTGACCTGCTGTGTGCTCTCGGGCAAGCCCCTTTGTTGCTCTGTGCCTCAGTTTCCCCACCTGCTCTTTTGTCTGACCGTTTAGATTGTGAGCAATTTGGGAAGGGCCTGTCTGTTTCTCACTAAGTGTCTGTGCAGTACCCAGAATAACAATGCCCTGAGCTTCATAATGCCGAGAGGCCCCGATTGTAATACAAAGATTTCCTTTAAACCCACCGCTGCGGTGATGCCTCCAAAACACTGGTCTAAGGTCAGGCCGCTGGTGTGCTGTGAGGTAATCTGATGGTAATCCTCTTGCTGGTAGCCAGTGTTACTTCCTTGTCTGGCTGCCGTACTCCTCTGTTGTCTCTCCTGTTAAACCTGGCTGGTAAGCTCTTCAGGGCGGAGACCTTCTTTTCAATATATGTGTTTGGCATTGCTCTAATCTCTCATTGTGGCCTTCAGTCACTGCTATGATACAAAGAATGAATAGCCCAGAGCGATATTTTCTATTATTAGTTGCAGTGTTAAGATGGCCTATGGAACAACCTGCCACAGGAAAGTCGTGCAGCCAAAGCCTCGTGGCTATGCTTTTTAAATACAGCCCACATACTGTCTCAACAAGAGGATGTCATTCCCCAGATTGAGATGAAGGGAGCATCGTGCAGTGGGTCCACTAGTCTCCAGCTCCAGATTCGCCAAGGGACATTTGCACTCCAGGACCCATCAGCAGGGGCGGTTCCTCTGTAGTCAGTTGCACACACCAACAGGCCCCTACCTAGCTTGAGTACCAGTTTTGTCTACCTTGTTTACCAGGGGTCGCACCCTGCCTGGAACATACTCCAGCACCTGGGGGCACCTAGTGGCTAAATAAGGTACAGCTGGTAAACCAATTGTCCTATGGGTGCAGTGGCTGGGCAGCCGGTGCCGTTAGGGGCTGAGGGGCCTGCACCAGCTGCTTTGTAACCAGTCCTTGTTTTGCTGGATTTTCCAGGTGCAGAATCTGAACAACATCGTCTCCTTCCCCATGGAGAGCCTGCTGAAGGGGCAGCTGAAAGATGGCCGGCTGGTAAGATCCCACTCAGGTGGTGGGCACTTGATGTGGGAGGTGCAAGATGGCAGGGGGGAGCCCAGGAAGGAAGGCTGCCATTTAATGTTGCTGTGTCCTTGTCTGGGGTTGGCTCTTGTGTGTCCAACCCCTTGCCAGGAGTGGGTCCTTCCACCTATGGTGGATGGCTCCCCTATGTTTCCTCCTTGATTGATTGCAGCACCTCTGTGAGGCTCTGCAATGGCTCATGCTCATACCCACTGCGTTCGGGCAGCCTCCTGAGACCCGTGGGAGATGGGCTCCCCTCCTGAGGATCTCGGAAGGTGCCCTGCTACAGATCTCGGGAGTCAGGAAGGGAAAGCCCTGACCTTCCTTAGCTCCCTGTTCCCGTTACAACACACTGTGTAGACATCTGCTGGGGTGGGGACATGGACAGTTCAGAGTTGCTCCCTGGGGGTGTCGATCACCCCAGGATCTGAGGTTGGGAGATGCCTTGGCTATTGTTGCTTATTCATTGCCAAAGGCTTTTATGGACTGCTCAGAGCAGCCCCCCACACTGGAGCGCCTTCTGCCTTCCCCCTACCAAAGGAGCAGGGTTCCCATCACAGCCAAAGCACTTTCCTTCCGCACCTCGATCACAGCAAGGAGACAGAGCTGCCTAGCAAGTCACATGGCCCTCCGGCCACAGCCAGCCCTGCAGCAGGGCCCGCAGTGACCAGACCAAAGAGCATCTCCCGGGCGTTGCGTTAGTAATATTCTTGTGTGGCTTATAAGTGCCCGGAGGTCCCAGCTGAGAGCTGGGACCGTTGTGCTGGGAGCTGCACAGACACGGGGTGAGAGACCGGCTCTGCCTCAGAGCGCCGATGGGGTAACTAGAGCAGCCTGGTCTCTGTTTTGGTCTGGGAAGCTGAAGCACGGAGCAATCAAAAGGTGGCCAAGGTCATACAGGGAGCCTGTGGCAGAGGCAGGGATTGGACCCAAGTCCAGGGCCTCTCCCAAGAGATGATCCTTCCCCCCAAAGCAACCTCTTAACTCTGCTTTGGGCCAGACTCGGCCAGCAGCAGAGTTTGTCTCTTCTCCTGTAAGGGCCTCTCCCCAGCTGGCAGGTGATACGGGGCTAAAGCCTGTGAGGGGCTGTTACTCTCTCCAGTTCCAGCTCCTAGCAGGCCCCAGTCTGCTAATACCTAGGGAACACGAGACGTGTCTTCCTGTGCCCTGGGAACCTGTCACCCTGTGCCTGTCATGAGGGGATCCTGGAGGCCAGGCCTGCACCGGCGTTCTCTGGAGGGCAGCTCAGAGCTGTGGCTGAAGCAGCTGCAGCCCTCGGGCAAGTTGTGAATGTCCCCCGGGGTCGGGCAGATCTGGGTGCTGCCGACATGTCTAGTGTCTTGCACACCTGGCTCAAGCGGGGTGGCCTGGGTGTGCACAGCCTTCTCCCTGGGGGTGCAGGGTTAGGGGGTTCAGGGAGGGGCCTAGGGGAAGAAATAAGGCTGGCAAAATGGTAACCGCAACTCCCTCCCCCATCCCTGGCTCTCTGGTCTCATCTCCTTGGCGCCTCCCGAGCTGCGCCCTGAGAGAGCCGGCCAAATGGGTCCCTCTGGACTGGGGACTCTGGCTCTTGGGTCTCCTGTAGCGTGAAAAGCTGGTTGTCCCTCAACAAACCACTTCTCCCCCGACCCACCACGTTTTCCCATCCATCCCTGCCTTTGCCTTCCGCTGCTGTCTAGAACTGACCCTAAGAGCTGAGACTCACATGGGGCTTTCTGCAGGTTCCGCCTCTGCCTTGTGATCTGATTAAAGCGTCTCCCTTCACATGGCAGGGCTTGTGACGTGGCACCGGGAAGCAGATGTGCCGCTTCGGGGTGACCCGGTCTGTACCTGGTGGTGGGGCGGGGCTGAGGACCCAACAATCTTCTTACTCCCCATCCCTTGGGGAAGGGGACTAAGAATACCAGGCAGTCTCTTCTGCCACCTGATCGGTGGGGGTGTTGAGCCGGGGGGGCTGTCCCTAGCTCTGTCCCCCCTGACCTGACTCCGGTGGGGGTGGAGTGGCCTCGGGGCTGCAGCGCTGCTGGGTCATGCTTCCACATCTGTGCTCTGCTAGAGTCAGAAGTGTGTGGGGAGCCCAGGATCATAGTGGTGGTGGGGACAGCAGGCTGGGACGGAGGTGAATGGATGGGGCTGTGTGTGATGTTGCACTCCATATGCTTTATAAAAATATGTGTTTAAGTGTGAATATGATGTAACTGGAATATGCTTTATGTGAAAGGTCTCTCAGTAGTCTCAGAGACCCCCTTGGGACTGTCACCTGACATGCTGAATTTACCTCTGAACCCTGCCAGGTTGGGACTCCAGAATCCTGCCTTGTTGAGCCAGACACTCTAGCCTGCTGCAACACCCACCCAGGTCTGGTCCACACGCCCCAAAGCTTCAGAGTTTAACCAAAAACTGCTCATCAGGTCACCTATCTCCAGCACCCGGACACCCAGCTCCCAATGGGGTCCAAACCCCAAATAAATCCGTTTCACTCTGTATAGAGTGTATACAGGGTAAACTCATAAATTGTCTGCCCTCTATAACACTGATAGAGAGAGATGCACAGCTATTTGTGCCCCCAGGTATTAGTCACTTACTCTGGGTTTATTAATAAACAAAAGTGATATTTTATTAAGTATAAAAGTAGGATTTAAATGGTTTCAAGTAATAACAGACGGAACAAAGTAAGTTACCATGTAAAATAAAACAAAACATGCAAGTTTAAGTCTAATACATTAAGAAACCGATTACAGGTAAATCTCACCCTCAGAGCTGTTCCAATAAGTTTATTTCACAGACTAGACTCCTTCCTAGTCTGGGCCCAATCCTTTCCCTTGGTACAGTTCTTGTTAGTTCCAGCAGGCATCTTAGGTGAAAAGCAGGGGCTTTCTCATGACTGGGACCCCTTTTGTTCTGTTCCACCCCCTTTTATATCTTTGGCACAAGGCGGGAATCTTTTGTCTCTCTGGGTTTCCACCCCTCCTTCTAAATGGAAAAGCATCAGGTTTAAAATGGATTCCAGTATCCTGTGACATGGTCACATGTCCTGTGATACCCCCTCCATTCTTCCAGGGCTGGCCCGCAGGTACACAGGAAGGCCTGCAGATAAATAAACCATTTCGAATCAATTGCTCTAGTCAATGGGAGCCATCAAGATTCTAAACCAACATTAATGGCCCACACTTTGCATAATTACAGTAGGACCTCAGAGTTATGCTACATATTCCTAGTTTCAGGTACAAGAATGATACATTCATACAAATAGGATGACCACACTCAGTAGATTATAAGCTTTGTAATGATACCTTACAACAGACCTTTTGCATAAAGCATATTCCAGTTATATCATAGTCATGCTTATAAACATATTTTTATAAAGCATCTGGAGTGCAACGTCACACTGTGTACAGAGCCTAACGCAAGAATAGCAAAGGATGCGCAGTGCTGTCCAGCCCTGCTCTGCATTGGGAGGAGGGGGAGATAGGCCTGCTCTGTGCCCGCCTGCCCTTTTCCTTGCCAAGTAGGATTGGTCCCTGACTTTCCTGCGGCGCTGCCCTGGCTAATTGCTGCTCCCTCTGTGTCGCAGGATTACAAGAAGCAGATTGAGAAGGCCTGGAAGGATTATGAGACCAAAGTGTAAGTAGTCGCGTTGCCTCTGGCAGGAACAGGCTGATCCTCCTCCTCTAAACAAAGGGGTTTTGTGTGGGGGCCGCAGCTTGGGAGGTGGCCGGATCCTGGCAGCAAACGAGGTCACCGGCTGTAAACTGCAGGCTCCCGACTGGCCAGGCTCCAGCATAAGTCGCTGGTTAATGCCATCTGGGTGTTGAGCACTAAAAGGAGATTGGGGCAGGAGAGCTGGCTTGGGGGAATCTCCTGGCTCCTCCAGCCCCTCCTAGCAGGAGGCGCTGTAGAGAATGATCCTGCATCTTGGCGGGGGTTAGACTAGATGACCCTTGCTGTCCCTTCTAACCCCGTGGTTCTATGATGGGGCTGTATGGACCAGTGCAGGAGAGTTGGCTGAGGGGGAAGCTCAGAGTTTTGCCTCTCCCAGTGGGTGCCTCTCCCAAATGGGTCTTGCCAACAAGAACTTGGGAGTAATCCAAGAGCACAGGAGGTTGGATCAGTCTTGACTCTTGCCTCTGGCTGTCCTGTCTCCGCAGAGCAAAGATCGAAAAGGAGAAGGAGCGAGCCCGGATAGCGGGCGTCATCCAGGCGGAGCCGTCGCCAGCGGAAATCGCTGAGGAGACACAGAAGGAGCGCCGGATGTTCCAGCTTCAGATGTGCGAGGTGATGGGCCTTTCCGTGCTGGAGAATGGAGCTGGGGAGGGCAATAGGGCCTGGAGCAGCCGTGGGTGCTTTTATCTGGTGAAGCTGGGGGTTCTGAGGCTCTCTACACTCCTGTGGTCCCCATGGTATCTGATCTCTTCACGCACAGTACGTCACTGCCTTGTCAGGAAGGGAAGGATCAGTTAGGATGGGGAGTTGAGGTGCGCAGAGACTTGCCCGCAGTCTCACTCAGGGAGTCTGTGGCAGGGCCAGGAATTGAACCCAGCCCTCCTAATCCCAGTCCAGTGCCTTAACCACTGGGCCATCCTTCCTTAGCTCTAGCCAGGGCACTTTCTGGTGGAAGAACCCAGTGATCTGTAGAAAAAAATCAAAGCGGACGAAGGAGTAAATCGGCCGTCGGTTACACTACCAAGCAGCCATCGTTGCTTGGATACTTCAGGGATGGGTGCTGGAGAAATATGCCAAGGGATCAACTCTTGCATGTCGGGGTGTGTGGGGCAAGGAGGGCTTAGGCCCATGTCTCTCTTAGAACTGGGATACGCTCCTTGTCTGCATTCCTCTGCAACAGCCACTCCACCCCTCTGTGCGCTGCTAGCCCTCACCTCTCAACCTGCCTCCTGTCTGCCAGCCTTGCTAGGCCTTGTGCCCGCCCTGCCTTGCCTGTATCCAGACCACTGGCTAAAATTCGTGTCCCTCCCCTGGTTCCCAGCCATGGGGACCTGGTAGCAGGGAGCGCTAGGAAAACAGGCCAAGGGCGTGAATGGGCAGGTTCCCATCTCTTCCCTCCTCCCAACCATCATCCCTGCTGCTGGGGGCTCCTTCTCCCCCACCTCCACCCCCTTGGCCTAAGTGCTGGAGCGCCCCATCCTGGCCACGGGTTAGGGAGCCTCACGGCTTCCTGTCTGAGTATGGAGCCCCTTGAGCCCAGTCCCCTGGGCCCTGGCCTGCCCTTCACAGTGCAAGGTGAGTACAGCCCAGCTGTGGGCAATATCCCAATCTCTCTGACACTCAAAACTCTCTCCTGCTGCTTCGGGCGCCCCCCCAGCCCCAGTGGTCTCCAGCCAGTGCTAGGAATCTGCCTTGACCTGACTCTCTTTAACACCTTTAGATCTGGCGTGTGTCTCGAGGGTTCGTGCCAGCCCCATCTCGCTCTGGGTGCGGAGGGCCACCTCTGCTTGAGTCGCTACCATTGTCTTTCCCTTGCAAAGCCCATGGCAAGCTGAGTTGCTTCCCGTTCGCTTTGTCCCACAGCAGGGACTGTTTGCAAGAAAGAAAAAAAATCTCTCATTGGGGCCAGACCCTCCCCAGAACTCAGGGCCAGGTGTTTGACTGGGGATCTTTGCGCTTCTCTCTGGGAAGATGTCCCGCGCACCAATAGCCACCCGGCTGTGTCCCAGCTGTTCCTATGACTGCGCACGGTATCTGCAAAGCTGGAGTTAGTGCTGCTAACGACGAGCTCGGCATCTTAGGAGCTGCTTGCACGGCCCGGGGCCAAGTTTGTGCTCACGCTTGTGAAGCCCGCACAAATGCAATTGTGTGCTATTTTGGGGGGGCATGTGTGGATCTGTCGTTTTGCATGTCCTGGCCAGTCTGTGAGGAAAAGCCAGAAATCAGGTGAGAGCGAGAGATTCCTGCTCCAGCGGGGGTGGAAGAGCCAGGGGAAATCCCAGGAGTGATTTACCAAGAGGGGAGGATTTCAGCCTTGTGCGATAACACTTTGCATGTCTGCATTGCCTTTCATCGGTGTTGGAAGCAAATGTTAGTGAGTCAAGCCTCAAACTAGCCCTGCCAGCTTGGCGATCATGATTATCCCAGTCTAACAGCTGAGCAAACCAGGTTACGCAGCCGGTAAGCGGTGGAACCCAGGATTCCTGCTGCCTACTCCCCTGCTTTAACTACTAGTCAGTATTGCCCTCCTGGAAACAAGAAAGGAACCCAGGAGTCCTGACTTCCTAATCCCTGCTCCAACCACTAGAGCCACACCCCTCCTAGATCTGGGAACAGCACACAGGAGTCCCTATCCACGAGACAACATCCCCGTCCCTATCCACGAGACAACATCCTCACAGAGGACAGGTCTGAAGAAAAGTGCACCTTAGGGAATGGTCCATGGTTAGTGTTTGCACCTGGAGCGGGTCCCCAACGAGCTTCAGCTGCCATATCCAGAACTGAGTGTCAGGCTATGGCTGCGGAGTGGGCCGCCCATGTGGCCAGATCCTGGCAGGGCTGGCGAGTGGAGGGGGAGGATCTTGCGAGCTGCTGATGGGGCTGAGGGGAAAGTGAAAGAGCCATGGAGCGGTGGCAGCTTGCATTCCTTGTTGTGGTTTTGGGCTACGTGGAGGGCTGGAGCTCTGGGGGGTGAGCCAGGGACTGAGTCATCCCTTTGAATAGCTTCACTGTTAAATAAATAACAGCACATGGAAACACTCAGTGTTCGCAGTGCAGCCGCAGGGAGGGGCTTTGTTCCAGGGGCTGCAGTGGAAAAAGAGAGAAGATGCATGCACGGGATCTCACAGCCGACCCCCGCCCGGTGCGGTGCTCCCCCGTGTACCTGCTGTGCTACATTAGGGCTATTTGATTTCACCCTCGGCTCAGTTTTATCCCTGGGCGGGTTTAGGACCTGTTCCCCTCAGCCCTGTAGTTCAGTCTATCTCATACCCTTGGGAGTACCAAAACCAAGGAACCTCCGCTCCTGGTTAGCTGTACAGGGTCTGACACATAGCCGGGCAGTCCCCATTCCAGTCTGAACCTGTATGTGGCTTTTCTGGCCGGTATTTTATAAGTCCTCGTGGCCAAATGTTCCGGTGTTGGCACCCAGTTTGCGTGGGGGATGGATTGAGAGCGCGGGGCCAGGATCCATGGAACCTGCGCCTCCCCACCCCCGCCCCAGCAGCATGCATTGCAAGTGCTGGCAGTTCCGAGTCATGCGCCTCCAGCCACGGCCTGTTCGTCCTTTGGGAGGTGTCACGGTCTGGGGACAAGGAGGGGAAAATGTCACGTGCCCATGGCTGCATTTCCCACCCCCCCCTCCCGTCTTTGGGGTCTGTCTGGTGAGTGATCAGCTCCAGACCACCTGGTGATCGCTGACCCGCTGTTTGTGACCAGGGCATGCTCTGACAGCAGCTGCTGCATCCCCAGGCTCCTGCTTTCATCAAAGAATTCATTTAACCTCACAAGGCAGGGAAGTATAATTTCTGCTTTGTGGAGGGGGAAACTGAGGCACAGAGCGGTGAAGTGATTTGCCCAAGGTCTCCCAGGGAGTCGGTGGCAGAGCCAAGAATAGACACTCCCCCTCCCCCCAGGAGTCCTGCCTCCTCGTGCTCTAATCACTAGACACATCACTCCCTTCTCAGAGCCAGAAAGAGAATCCAGGAGTCCCAATCTTCTCCTCTGAGCACTCGACAGCAGTACCGCCCATTAAAGCTATATTCCCTCTTTATCTCTCGCTCACCCCCCCCATCTCGAACAAAGGCTCTCTATAGCTCTGCTCTGGCCCATTACACCAATCCTCCATGCCCCCTTTTCTGGGCTCACGACATATTTCTCCAGCTGTGCTCCTGGCAAGGACGGAGAAATAAAAATCTCCCCGCCCTTGCCCGACTGTAACGCTCTACTCTGCCGCCATCTTGGAGACGGTATAAAAAGAGAATCCAGCTCGTCACACAACCCTTTCCCCCTGGCCTCCTCATGCTCCTTGCCTCCAAAATACACGGGCACAGGAGCTTCCTAATGAGAGCCACCTTAACCCCTTCACTGCTACCTCGTCTTCCAGGGGCATGAACCGAACCAAGCCCAGCGCCGGCTTTGCCGTTGCAACGCTGTGCTACTTAGAAAAAGGCCAGTGAACCCAAGAGCTCTGCTGGATTGTAAAAAGGATTGAACATTTATATGGACAATGAGACCACCCAGAGTGTGATGAGGATTTAAATCCTCATGCTTCAGGGCATAGGCCAACTTCTAACTATAACCTTGGGGGGCAGGTTATTCATGATCTACAGGGTTTCTTGCTCCTCCTTCTGATGCTGCTGGTCACTGCTGGAGACAGGATATTGGGTTAAATGGACCCCAGTTTGATCCACTGTGGCCATTTCTATGAGAAAATAAAATTGGAGTGGAAGAAATTCATCATCAGCCTAATGCTGAGAGCCACTGACAGCTGCGTTAGCT
The DNA here is from genome assembly GCF_015237465.2 of Chelonia mydas. Lineage (NCBI taxonomy): Eukaryota > Metazoa > Chordata > Testudines > Cheloniidae > Chelonia > Chelonia mydas. The sequence continues at coordinate 11,634,884 of NC_051259.2, read as the reverse complement.
GAAAATGGGATTGTGCCCTTTTTACATGAAGAAGACCTAAAAGTTCTTGTTTTTTTTTCCTCTCTCTCTGGATGACTGAAGAACTATTAGGTTAATGCCACTGTAGCTACTATACAAGTAAAACCTGATTAATTGAAAGGAGGAATAATGTTTTTATGTGGGCTGTTTGTTTTAAAATTATATTGTTTTTGGTTAACATAGTATTGAACTCAAAACTTAACAAACACTTGCGAGAAAAACGCTCTTTGTTAAAATCCCACAGATCCAATCCTTGACCTTTGGGTGCTGAGAGCGCTCCCAGTCCGCATCTTTGGGTTTTCCAAGGGAAGGAAAGCACAACAGCCTTCAGAGACCTAGGTTATCGCTTGACCTGCTAAAATTGAGTTACATGTGTCAGTGTTGCACTAGGAAAAGTCATGGTGTTTAGGCTGGGCTTCTCGAGCCCGTGTTCGTGAAACACAACTGCTTTTTGTAGCTGAGACCAAGCTTTAGCGGCAGCTCTGGTGGATCTTGAACTGATGTGCAAAATGACGGGGATTGCTTTCACTGTGCGTGACACCACTCATCTGGCTGGGCAAAGCCTAGTTTAACTGGCCGCTTTTTCACTTGGCTCTCAGAGGGTTTCCGCTGGAGATGGGACCCAGTGGCGTAGCTGGGGGGAGCGGGGCAGCGGCCGCTCCCCCACTGAGCACAAGTGGCGCCTTGTGAATGTCTTGGCCCCTTTTAAATTTTCCCCTGTTGAGGGAACAAGGGGAGCGATCCCCAAAAAAGGCGCCACCCGCTGCGGCACTTCTACTCCCCCGCTGGCGGCACCTTCAGTGCGGCTGCAGACACCCGGCGCGAGTGAGGCCGGCCCCCGGCGCGCCGCCGGGGGAGTAAAAGTGCCGCAGCGGGTGGCCCCTCTTCTTTGGATCGCTCCCCCTGTTCCCTCCACCTGGCTACGCAGCGGATGGGACCTGAACCAAAACGCTCTGGACTCGGGGGTAAGTTCACACCCAGCTCTGGATCTGAACTTTGCCGTTCAGGCTCATCTAGAGGTGTCACCGTTTCCAGACCTGAATCGGACCACGAAAGAACTGGCCGTATGGCAAAAAGAAGACTCGGACTTCTGAAAAATCTGGCGTCTTCCAGTTCTCCCCTCTGAGCTAGTCCAGCGTTTGAGGAGTCCCTCATCGACATCCTAACTCGGTATCTCTTCTCCCTCTCTAGTACCTGCTGAAAGCTAACGAGAGCCAGACGAAGCAAGGTCCAGACTTCCTGCAGAGCCTGATCAAGTTTTTCCATGCGCAACATAAGTAGGTACCACCCCACTCGGCACGGCCTGTGAGATGGCGATGTCGCTTCCTGGAGCAGAACTCTAGACTTGCCAGTTTGCCCTCATTTGCTGTAACTCCCAGTAGCTAGAGAGAAACGAATCCCCATGGAGTTTAATTTAAGCACATGCTTTTGCTGAATATGGGAGACATTAAGCATGTGCTCAAGGGCCACAGAAAAGGGTATTTTACTGGTGCTGTGTCCAGTGACCGGCTATTTTGTTTAGTGTCACTAGTCCATTACTAAAGCAATCCCTCTCTGCAGAGCGAAATTACCCTAATAGCACTTAGTTGCATTAATGTGTAATATTTTAGTATTAATTGCATTAATTCCAAACTCATTTTTGTATTGCATTAATGATACTTTGAAGAGCACTTTTCATCTGAGGATCTCAGTGTGATCCTCCATTTTACAGATAGGGAAACCGAGGCACAGTGAGGGGACATGCCCAAGGCCACACAGTAGTTCAGTGGCAGAGCTGGGAGTACAATCCATGGCAGCTGACCTCTCGACCCTGTCCCTGTCTCTAGTGGAGGCTGCTTCAGAACAATATAGGAGATGAGGCTGTCATATAAAACTTTCATCCAGTCCTGGATTTCCAACATCCCCAAATGTGGAGGTGTTCAGATCTGGGACTCTGGTTTTAGAACAAATCTGTGCCATATTCTTGAGTCACTCCGGAACGAGGCTAGAAGAACTGAGTGGAGTTTGAGCTTATATGTCTTGCAGTGGCATGAAGCCCTGAATGATGAGAGGTGAGAGGCTCGGCCTCAGCCCACCATCCTGGCTGATTGTAATGAGAAGGGAGTGATCTGGTGATCCATTTCAGGGATGGGAAGGAGTCTTACCTGCCCTCTCTGCCCCTGCGAAGCACATTGGGTGCATCACAAGCTTATACTCGAGCTGCTGTAAGCTGAATGTCTATAGGCACAATGTGAATGGGACCATTGGGTTTGGAGGTGGTCTGTAGATTCTGAACCCCCTCTCCTTCAGGCCATCAGGCAGAGTGACTATGGCTCACTGGGAGCCTTAGCATGACCTTGATTGACGGTGTTCTTGGTGAGCGCTGGCTGAGAGGGCCAGCGTGGTAGGAACTCCCGAGTGCTGACAGCAGGTTTCTCGTAGCTGGCTGTGAAGGACCTGGCCATGGCTGATGAATGGTGTTGCGATGCCGTTGGCTGACATTTTTCTCTCGCTCAGTTTCTTCCAAGATGGCTGGAAGGCTGCTCAGAATCTCTACCCTTTCATTGAGAAGCTCGCCGCCTCTTTACATGCAGTAAGTATTCTCAGCCACGGGTTGCAGATGCTCCGCACATCTTTGGATCGGGCCCTTTACTTTGTTCCCTACAATGGACTTCAAAGGATCTATGAACTTGCAAGAGAAAACACACTGGAGTCCAGCTACAGTTCCAAAAGGTGCTGCGGGTGGTCCTATGAATCAGAGCAGCGAGCCTTGCTAAAGTACTAGGAAAACTGGATGAAGTGGTAACGAGAACACATTGCTCATAGGGGCCCTAGGGGGCTAGTGCTGTATGTGCACAGTGCTTGCCGGAGCAATGTAGGGGGAATTTTAAATCATCCAAATGGATATACCACCATAGCATAAACCAGCATAACTTCTTGTAACAGAAAATCAGACCTCTCCAATCTACTATACATTCTGTGAGCGTGTCTGTGAACGAGTGGATACATGAGAACCAACTCTGCCACTGTCCCCATTTAGGAGATCCGATACCGGGCCCTGTTCTGATCCAGCCTGGCAGTTCCTATGTTCTTGCCCTACTTCAGAGAGATGACCACCCGCCTCCCTGCACTCTGCTCCCCATGTTGTTGAGGATGGAGAGGCTCAGGATGGCAGTAACATGGATGATCATATTAAAGTCTTCTGCTGCTTTTTCTTTTCAGCTGCACCAGGCCCAGGAGGAGGAGGTGAAGGAGCTCACTCAGATCCGTGACTCCCTCCGAGGCATCCTGCAGCTGGAGAACAAAGAGGTGAGGCTCTTGGCCTATTCCCCCACTCTGCTAGGCAACGAAGGGGCCTAGCACAGTGAGGGAATAGCCAACAGAGTCGGATCTAGGCCTCCTGATGAGTGTCCTACCTTGGATTTTCTACAGAGAGACACAGCCCTGTTACCCATTGACTTTCCCCAGGGTAGCCAGGAGCAGCCAGAGTGGAGGCAGGTGGGTAGGCAGAATGGGAACCAATCCAAAGCCGACTGAAATCAATGGAAGGGCTCCTCCGGCCTTCAGTGGGCCTTCCTGGGCATCAGAGACCGAGCTGAGAGCTCAGCCTTGAGAGCGTGATGATGCCATGTGGGAGGAGAGGATCCATGATTGGGAGCGGGTATGCGTCGCTAGCCACCTGGGTGGTGTCACAGTGGTGGTAGGAAAGGGTCAGGAACTGACCTGCAAGCAGTCAGAGGCTGGGTGAGGCTGGCCAGAAGGGCAAGACAAGTGTCCCAGAGGTTCCGAAGGGAAGAAAGTTGATGGGAAAGGAGAAGTTCGCTATCAAGGAGAAGGCCCCGGGAAGTCAGGATGGTGGAGCTCTAAATGATTCTCCAAGTGGCCATAATAAAGTTGGAGGGCGTTTGGAGGTGCTGCGGACAACATTAAGAGGAAGGTCTGGGGCGTTCCGTGCTGGCCCAATCCTGCAGGATCAGGCCCTAGCAGGGCAAGAGGGCTGTGATGCAGCAAAGAAACAGACCCTGAGGCCTATGCTCCGAATATCTATATTTATATTTTTGTTCTGTCCTTGGTGAGTTCAGGAAAACCTTCTCAGGAAGAACTCTGGCAGCGGCTACAGCATCCACCAGCACCAAGGGAACAAGCAGTACGGGACAGAGAAGTCGGGCTTTCTGTGCAAGAAAAGCGATGGGTGCGTACGAACTGGCGCCTGCTGGCTCCCGTTTCAGATAGACTCTTCACGTGCTCATTAAGAGCTGATGTTCTCTGGGAAGGCCGGTGGCCGTAGGACGAGGCTGTTGAAGGATCAAGTGATGCAGGAATTACTTGGGGAGATTCTTTGGTGTGGGCCATGCAGGTGTTCAGACCAGATGATCCTAATGGTCCCTTCTGGCCTTAAAACTGTGAATCCTCGAAAGCCCTTGTGTCTCTGCCCAGTCCACGTGCTTGCACGCAGGGGATGTCCACACAGCAGCTGGGAGGTGGACTTCCCAGCTCAGGTCGACGTAAATGCACTAGCTCCTCTCGAGAAGCGTGGCTGCGTGGCCTGGGCTAGCTACCCAAGCACCGTCCCGCCCGACCCCGTGGGTATGGAGTCAGGCAGCTAGCACAAGCTGCCGGTCGTCACAGCCACGCTGCTATTGTTAGTCACTTGCTGGAGCAGAGCTAGTGAGTACGCACCCGTTAGAAATTACGCTTGCCAGCTGCTGTGTGGACGTACCTGCATCTGGGATCCTTTGGGGTGGAAAGGAAAAAAATGGAACGGGGGGCTGGATGGTTGGTGGGTTGATAAGATATGGAGCCTGGGACAGGACTCTGGTTTGGAAGTAGCCCAGCTCAGGAGTGACCCTCCTCCGTAGCTGATGTCTATTAGGAGTCAGGTTTGAAATGATTTGGTGGCGTCAGTCCATTTCCTAGTGGACAGGTGTCCACATCCCACGCAAGTCCTGTCCAAGCCTGGCACTAATTGCTACCCACATTGGGAACCTCAGCAGAGAGGCCAGCGCCTGATGGAGATGAACTGTCCCAAGATGTGGTCCTTTCGGCACAGGACTGGTAAGGAAGCCTATGCTGCAAGCATCTCTCCTGGACTTCAGTCTCCAGGGTTACCAGCCTGTCACCAAATTCCCTTTGAAAAGGAAGAAGGTCCATGCTACGGGCATAGCAAGCCGCTGCCTAATGGGAGCAGCAGTCTGCCAAGGAGAAGGAAGAGTTTCACCTGTGTACAATGGGCCAACCGTTGGGGTAGGAAATGCCTCAGGCACTGAGGGAAGAAGGCTCTTAGAGGCGTGCGTCGGGTTTAAGGGAAGGGATGAGGCACTTGGTGTGAACAGAGAAGGCGGACTGAGAAGACTGGGCAGTCAGAGGGTTTGAGCAGGGCTCCGAGGAGTATTTCTCCATCGGGTGAGTTAAAGGAAGTGCTACGTTAACCCAGGAAGCGATACTCCCCACTAAAGCCCATCAGCGAGATGAGGGGCCGTGGGGGTCACCAGGGCTGTTGGAGAAGCTGGGTATCAGGGGTACAAAATGGACCCTCACTCCCTTCTCTCTGCCTGTCCTAGAATCCGGAAAGTGTGGCAGAAGAGGAAGTGTGGCGTGAAGTATGGCTGCCTCACCATCTCGCACAGCACGGTAAGGCCCAGCGCCGGGCGCTGGCGGATGGGTGGGGCTTGGGTTCAGCCTACCATGGAGCTGTCCTAACAAGGGATTGTTTATGGCTATGGAGACTGTAGATTAAATCCATTCAAGCCTGTGTGGTGAACTGCACCTCCTATGAATGGGTACGCGAACAGGCATCCAAATCGCAGCCCGAGAGCATGTGCCTACTGATGGTAACCTTTTAGCTTACACTTAAAGGATCAGTCTGTACCTCTTCATCCCCTGCTCCTTATGTGTGTCTCAGTGGGAAGGGGAGCTGCCAGTTTATCTCAAAATGGCATACAGAGCTGTGCAAAGGTTGGCTGGTTTGTTTCCTAGGGGTCCATCTGGCCCCTGAATCTATGCCTCCTCCACATGCAAGTCCATAACTCTGCCAAGGTTTGCTTAGAGCTCTGGTGCATTAAACTTCTGGTAAACTCCACTCAGCCTTGGGATTTGTAAAGCAACCCCAAACTGGGTGCATTATAACAACTTCATCTGACATAAACAAATGAGACAGACAGAGAGAGAGAGAACATGCTGGAGAAGGTTTTCTATCACCTTTTCAGGTAGGGAGCATAAGTGATGCCTTGAGGTTCCAGACTAGACAATCGGTAGAAACTTCAGGTAGAAAGAATGGCTGCCCTCTAGAGGTAGAGGGAGTAAAATGCAACTTAAAAACTGCCCTGGCTCAGATTCTTCTGCAAAAGAAGATTCAGCAAGATTCCAAGGGGGCCTGGGCATTTCGGTAGATAACAAGAATATCCAGAGTTAGCATAGTTAATGCTGGCCCAAACGCTGGAAAACCTCGAGGTCTTTTGTAATGCCTTTTCATCAGTAGATGAGCTTATTATCCCTGTTCTACATGTGGGGGAAACTGAGGAACAGAGAGGGGGCAGTGACTTCTCCAATATCAGCCAGCAGGTGAGCGGCAGAGCTGGGAATAGAAGCTGGGTGTCCTGAGTCCCAGTGCAGTGTGATACCACTAGGCTGTACTGCCCCTCCAGTCTTGGACTATTAGAGGTTAGGGAGAAGATGATCCCACATCTCTCTAATGTCAGGTTCTTGCATCTGGTGCCGGTCGCTGCTGGAGACTAGATGAAGCCCGGGTCTGATCCTGTCTGACAATGGCTGTGTTCCTAAACAGCGACTGGCACCCCAGTCCTTCTGGCTCTCTTCACTTTCCATTTCACCTGCCCGCTCTCCTCCTCTCCCAGATCAACCGGCCTCCCGTGAAGCTGAACCTGCTGACCTGCCAAGTGAGACCTCACCCGGAGGAGAAGAAGTGCTTTGACCTTGTGACGCGTGAGTAGGGAAAAATGAGATACCCCCGGGCCCAGATTTGGAAAGGTATTTAGTAGGGCTGTCAAGTGATTAAAAAGATTAATCGCGCCATTAAACAATAATAGAATACCATTTATTTAAATATTTTTGGATGTTTTTCTTCATTTTCAAATATATTGATTTCAGTTACAACACAAAATACAAAGTGTGCAGTGCTCACTTTATATTTCTGATTACAAATATTTGCACTGTAAAAAAAAATAGTATTTTTCAATTCACTTACTTACAAGTACTGTAGTGCAATCTCTTTGTCATGAAAGTTGAACTTACAAATGTAGAATTATGTACAAAAAATAACTGCATTCAAAAACAAAACAATGTAAAACGTTAGAGCCTACAAGTCCATTCATCCTACTTCTTGTACAGCCAATCACTCAGACAAACAAGTTTGTTTACATTTGCAGGAGATAATGCTGCCCGTTTCTTGTTCACAATGTCACCTGAAAGTGAAAACAATTGTAGCGGGTATCGCAAGATATTTACATGCCAGATGAGCTAAAGCTTGATATGTCCTTTCATGCTTCAACCACCATTCCAGGGGACATGCGTCCATGCTGATGACAGTTTCTGCTCAATAACAATCCAAAGCAGTGTGGACCCACGCATGTTCATTTTCATTCTCTCGGTCAGATGCCACCAGCAGAAGGTTGATTTTCTTTTTTTGGTGGTTCGGGTTCTGTAGTTTCTGCATCAGAGCGTTGCTCTTTTAAGACTTCTGAAAGCATGCTTCACACCTCGTCCCTCTCAGATTTTGGAAGGCACTTCAGATTCTCAAACCTTGGGTCGAGTGCTGTAACTATCTTTAGAAATCTCACATTGGTACCACCTTTGCGTTTTGTGAAAGTGTTCTTAAAATGAACAACATGGGCTGAGTCGTCATCCGAAACTGCTAGAACATGAAATATATGGCAGAATGTGGGTAAAACAGAGTTGGAGACATACAATTCTCCACTGAGGAGTTCAGTCACAAATTTAATTAACGCATTATTTTTTTAATGAGTGTCCTCAGCATGGAAGCATGTCCTCTGGAATGGTGGCCGAAGTATGAAGGGGCATACGATTGTTTAGCATACCTGGCACATAAATACCTTGCAATGCCGGCTACAAAAGTCCCATGCAAATGCCTGTTCTCACTTTCTGGTGACATTGTAGATAAGAAGTGGGCAGCATTATCTCCCATAAAAGTAAACAAACTTGTTTGTCTTCGCGATTGGCTGATCAAGAAGTAGGACTGGGTGGACTTGTAGGCTCTAAAGTTTTGCATTGTTTTGTTTTTTGTGCAGTTATGTAACAAAAAGAAATCTACATCTGTAAGTTGCACTTTCAGGATTAAGAGAGTGCACTACAGTACTTGTGTGAGGTGAATGGAAATACTATTTTTTATCATTTTTACAGTGCAAATATTTGTAATAAAACCCAATATGAAGTGAGCAGTGTACACTTTGCGTTCCGTGTTGTAATAGAAATCAATATATTTGAAAATGTAGAAAAACATCCAAAATATTTAATATATTTCAATTGGTATTCTATTATTTAACAGTGCAATTAAAACTGTGATTGACTTTTTTTGAGTTAACTGCAATTAATTGACATCTCTAGGCATTGCTGGGCTCAAAATCCTAAATGATTTAGGAGCCTAAACTCCTTTTCAAAAGGGATTTAGGCACCAAAATCCCAAGTGCCTAACCCCCTTTTGAAAATGCACTTAGGCTCCTAAGTCAGTTAGGCCCCGTGGTGCTGAGCGCAGCAATGCCTAGGGATGTCAATTAATCACAGTTAATTCAAAAAGTTAATCACAGTTTTAATCGCGCTGTTAAACAATAGAATACCAATTGAAATTTTACAAATGTGGGCCCCAGTATCTCATGCTCTCGAGGTCCAGGATAAGACATTGCATCTGCTCTACAATTCTGAGCTCTCCCCATTTGTGGCTCTTGTAAATCCATTTTAAGGCATCTCTCTGGCTAGGAATAAACCTCTCTTCCTCTCCGCCCCCGCCCAGAGCAGCACCTGGGCAGCCCCTCAGAGTTATCCTTTAAAGAGAGCAGGGAAGCTGTATTTTTAACTGGGGTGCAAACTGAGAGATGGCCATCGTGGGCTAGAGGCAGGACTAGCATAACTGAGCTCTGTGCAAAGTTCTCCCAGCTCTGAAATGGCCTTCGTTCCTCACCTACATCCTAGCTATCCTGATTCTACCCCTCCACAGCTCTACCAATGCATCTCCGCTCTCCTGCGCTACAGACACCCTTCTCCCCACCCCCCGCCCCTTTTTTCCAATTCCAGGCCTCCCCCAGGTGGAAGGTGCCAATTATATGATCCTTACGTGATGAGGGTAAATGTCCCCTGTGGAGTGAGGTGAGATCTACCAAACTCATGACACTTGTGGCCCAAGGTTGGACTTGAACCAGGTCTCCAGAAGTACAAGTCAAGAGCTTTATTTCACTATGCTGCATAGATCATCCTGCTAAAATTATCCAGCCTCTTGAAGCAGCTGGCTTTGTGCTTCTGACTTGGCCGGGGATCATGGGCTTTCCCAGATACTAAAAGCATCCCTTTCACCTGTCCCCTCTCCCTTTCCCTCTCCCTGCAGATAACAGGACATACCACTTCCAGGCTGAGGATGAACAGGAGTGTGTTGTGTAAGTGACAGCAACTGTCCTCTCTGCCCATCCTCCCCTTTCCCTGCATGGGAATGGCTACTGGTCTTGCAGAAGAGAACAGGATAGCTACCGCCTCTGCATATGCAAATGTGGAGGCACAGGCCCCTCCCCTTTGAGATCCAGCGGGCTCTGCATTGCCTGCCATCAGGATTGGGACTATGAGACCTAAATGAGCAGTCGGGCTTCTGTCCGCGGAGCAGGGGGGCACAGATGTGCGAGCCACAGGGCTGGCTCCAGGCACCAGCTTTCCAAGCAGGTGCTTGGGGCGGTGCTGAGAACGGGGCGGCAGTCCGTGTCCCGCGACGGCAATTCTGCAGCAGCTCCGCCGCTCTTCCGGGCGCGGTGGCAATTTGGCAGTGACTGCTTGGGGCGGCAATACTGGTAGAGCCGCCCCTGGTGAGCCAGAACGTTGCACTGAGTCCGGGGGCCCCTTTCACCACTGCAGAATACAGGGCACTCGGTTCCCGTGGCAGGATGATCTGCTTTGTAGGTTTGCATCCTGTGCCTGCTGTCTAGCTCCTGGGACCCACAGAGGTTGTGAGCACCACATGTGAGGACGCTGTGCTTGGCCCCTGCAGGGTGGGAGCACCTTGCATCATCATGCTGCAGTATGGAGGCAGCGGGGTCTAGTGGGTAGAGCACTGGACTGGGAGTCAGGAGACCTGGGTTCTGTTCCTGGCCCTACCACTGACTTGCTGGGTGACCTTGGGCAAGTTACTTCCCTGCTCTGGGCTTCATTTTCCCCCCCCTTTATGAAAGGCAGATAATGATACTGTCCTGCTTCACAAGGTGCTTTGAGATCTGCTGAGGAACTGTGCTATATACGAGCTCAGGATGGTCGTTTATTATTACGGTGCCCTCTGTGGTCAAGATAGGAGCAGCAGCGAAGGCTGCAAACGGTGTCTCGTCCAGCCATCCCCGGCCATGACCTGGGCTTTGCGCAGAGGCAGGACCCTGTTACCCACAGCACTGTTTCTCTAGCCTAGAAAATGTTTTTGTTTCTCTTCCTCTCATGATCCCTCCCTCGGTTTCCATTCCACTGGTCCCTCGCTGCCTGGGTCCCTGTCTGAAGTCTCCCCTCTCCCCCTCCCTGTCCAGCTGGGTGTCCGTGCTCCAGAACAGCAAGGATGAAGCCCTCAGCAACGCCTTCAAGGGTGACCCAAGCGGCTGTGCAGCCTCGGCCGGGGGGGTGACGGACGCCGGCCTGCAGGAGCTCACCAAGCTGGTCATTGGCGAGGTGAAGGGCATGCCAGGCAACAAGCAGTGCTGTGACTGCGGGGCCCCAGGTAGGTCAGTGATGGGGGACTCCGATGCTGCGAAGCGCTGTTGCAAGGGGCGGTCTCAGCGCGTGCACGGGCCTGGCGCCCTTCGCCTGGCACTGGTCACGTCACCAGCATTGTTAGCTTTGCTTTGCCTTGTGGCTTTAGCCTGTCGCTGGCTTAGACCAGGATGTGCATGCTGTCTCTGCGATCTAGCTGGACATGGCGTGAGCCTCTGAGCATCCACACCTGGCTGTTGTTGGAAGCTGGATGCCAGCCGGGAGGGGTGGCGATCCCGGGACAAGGGCAGAGATGAGGGACTTCTCCAGCGAGCTCTCCCCTGACACCATGCGGAGATCTGGGTAAAAAGGACTAAGCGACCGACCTGCCACGGGCCAGGAGGTGCCAGAGTGCAGGGGTCAGGTGGGGATGTGGGGAAGGATGTGCCACCGCGGGGCTGTCACAGCTCGCTCACTGGTGCTGTACCGCTTCCGTGCAGATCCCACGTGGCTTTCCATCAACCTGGGCATCCTGACGTGTATTGAGTGCTCGGGCATTCACCGGGAGCTGGGGGTGCACTACTCCCGCATACAGTCCCTCACCCTCGACGTTCTCAGCACCTCTGAACTGCTGGTAAGTGGCTCCCGTGCGTAGGGGTCTCCGTCTCCTTGCTCCCCTTTTCTGCTTCCCCTTAGCACTCCACCCACTTCCATCAGAGCTCCAGATTCACAGGTGTGGCCATGAAAGCTAAGCCTAGTGCAGCCCAGATCGAGAGCCGGCCTGTTTTGTGACACTAGATTTCAAAGGTTCCCATCGTTCCAGACGGCAGAGATCTTGCAAGGTCCACTCACAATTTCTCTGTGCTCCTGAATCCAGCCCTGAAATGCAGCTTGGCCTCAGCCCATCTCTAGGGAAGGATGGATGTCTCCGCTATAGTTTTTCTTTAGCTTCTTTCTCTTGGCATTTCTTCTGTCTCCGGGGTGTGAAGCAAACCAACTAGCTGGCAGACAAGTCAAGCCGGGGGTTCCCAGGCACAGAAGCACCTGTGCTTATGGGGCTGGTGTTCCCCCTCTCGTTCGTAGCTGGCGGTCAGTATTGGAAATGCCCGGTTTAACGAAATCATGGAGGCCACACTGCCGGCACAGGGGAATCTGAAGCCTTCGTCAAGCAGTGATATGTGAGTAAGACACGGGGGAGCGAGCTCGTGAGGGGGTGTGTATCAGGCCCAGACCTGCTCGCTCTCATGGGCTCACTTGGGAGGAGGGTGGAGGTGGTACCTTCCTCTAGTTGGGGCCATCAGCAAATAGCTTCCTCCAAACCCGACCAGCTGTCTCATCCCTGTCTGGAGGTATATTTTCTACTCTTGCTTTGCCCCTGTCCTGGCTTGAATCCAAAGCTCATCAGCCCCCTTGTCCAAAATCCACCAGCCCGAGGAGTCAGTCGAGAGGTGAGGGTCTCTCTCTCTCTCGCTGCAGGGCCAGCCACGCCTTTCCTTTCTGGTCGGGGGAGAGAGGGCTGTTTGGTCCGGCGTGCCTGAGTGAGTCTCAGCTCAGGAAGCTGCAGCAAGGCTGGGTTGGTGTGACCTCGCTGACCTAGCTCCCTCCCTCCCGCCCGCAGGAGCGCCAGGAAAGAATATATCATGGCCAAATACATGGAGCGCAAGTATGTCCAGAAAACCGGCAGGGATGAGCCACACCGGCTCTGGGAAGCCATTCGGAACCGGGATCTCTTTGCCTTGTTACAAGCTTTTGCAGAGGGGCATGATCTAGCAAAACCCCTGGCTAGCCCTGACAGCCAGGTGAGCATTGCTTGCGTGTCTGTATCCATCTCTTGTCTTCTACTTGGATTATAAGCTGTCTGGGGCACAAGCCATCGGTGACCATGTTTGTTCTGCGTTTGCCCAGCGCCTGGCACGTTGGGGGCCTGGTCCATGCCTTGGGCTCCTAGTGCTACGGTAATACAAACCATAAATGCTGGCCATCCTGCAAGGTGTCACTCGCACTGCGCTGGGTGAGTCCTACAGTCAGTGTGATTCATGCTTGACGCCAGCTGTGACCCCATCTCCATGCTGCGGTGCGGCTCATAGACCTTCCCAGCGAAACCCTGTTGCTGCAGCTCTGGCTTAGATGAGTTTCATAGCGTCTAAGGCTGAAAGGGACCATCTGATCGTCTAGTCTGACCTCCTGTATATTGCAGGCCATTAAATATCTCCCAGACGCCCGTGTTAAGCCAAAGGCATTTCAGTGCACAGGAAACTAAACTGGTGCATGCCACAGGCAGAGAACAGGAGAGTCCAAGGTGTCACCAGTACCCGAGGCCCCTGCAATGACAGGGAACTGGTCAGGTTAAGATGTGCCCAGGTGATCTCTGCTGCATGCTGCAGTCTTTCCTGACAGCCTTTCCCCTTCCAAACGCTCGAGACAGTAAGGCCCTTGAGGTGAAGCTTTGGAGCATGTGGGGAGTATTTGGGCCGCGTCATTCTGCAGCTTCAGGGAAGATGTGTCAAAAGTGGATTCAAAGCTCGTTCCTTCTCCTGCTCTGTTGAAATTCGCCTCTCTGGAAGAGCGTGGAGCCCTGCATCTCGCATGCCAGTGACATGTGGCCACTCTTGTTTGTACAGGGGCATTGAAAGGTGAAACAAGTTCTTCTAACTTCTGCCCAAGGATCCTCAAGTACTTCTTCTGCCATGTATTAGCCATTTCTGTTGGGGCCTGCTGTGTGCTTGGGGCTTTCCAAACACATGCAGAGGGACAGGCTCTGCCCTGAGGGGGTCAGAGGCTGAGAATGGACAGACAGAAAGACAGGTTGGGGACAGGAAACCACAGTTCTATTGTTGACTCTTATACAAGTCAATTAGGTTCACTATAAGCAACACCGCAGAAGTGGAACTGAAATGTGGACGGGATAGGGGCCTTGCAGATGAGCTGGGGATAGAGAGTCACGCCACAAACAGGGCTGCTGGGAGTGAGAGTTTCTGCCTACGTAGCATCGTGAAGAAGTGACATGCTAATGCTGATGTTCTTGGTTTGATCGGAGCGTTTGAGCCAGTTGGAAAATGGGCTTTGGAAAAATTTTGAGTAAATGGGGGGGGAGAGATCATGTTTCCAAAATTTCCACTGAAAAGTTCAATTGTTTGGTGGAAAAAAAAAAATTGAAAATTGAAATTTTGATTCAGAAATGCTGCCATAGTGCCTCCTGCTCCCATTCTCCTCCATGGGCTGGGCTCCCTGCTCGGACTACGTTCTCCCATGATGCATCATGGCCCTGTCTCACAGCGAGTGGAGGCAGTTGCACCATGGCCGGGGACTCTGATGATGCATCATGGGATATATAGTTCAGCTGGGGAACCTGGCTGATAGAGGAGAATGATGACATAAAGACAGGTTTCAGAGCAGCAGCCGGGTTCGTCTGTATTCGCAAAAAGAAAAGGAGGACTTGTGGCACCTTTGAGACGAACAAATTTATTTGAGCATAAGCTTTCGTGAGCTACAGCTCCACTTCATTCAGTGGAAAATACAGTGGGGAGATTTATATGCATAGAGAACATGAAACAGTGGGTGTTACCATACATACTGTAAGGAAAGTGATCACTTAAGGTGAGCTATTACCAGCAGGAGAGCGGCGGGGGGGGGAAGGGGAACCTTTTATAGTGATAATCAAGGTGGGCCATTTCCAGCAGTTGACAAGAACCTCTGAGGAGCGGTGGGGGGGTGGAATAAACATGAGGAAATAGTTTTACTTTTTATAATGACCCATCCACTCCCAGTCTCTATTCAAGCCTAAGTTAATTGTATCCAGTTTGCAAATTAATTCCAATTCAGCAGTCTCTCGTTGGAGTCTGTTTTTGAAGTTTTTTTGTTGAAGAATTGCCACTTTTAGGTCGGTAATCGAGTGACCAAAGAGATTGAAGTGTTCTCCAACTGGTTTTTGAATGTAATAATTCTTGACATCTGATTTGTTTCCATTTATTCTTTTACGTAGAGACTGTCCAGTTTGACCAATGTACATGGCAGAGGGGCATTGCTGGCACATGATGGCATATATCACATTGGTAGATGTGCAGGTGAACGAGCCTCTGATAGTGTGGCTGATGTGATTAGGCCCTATGATGGTGTCCCCTGAATAGATATGTGGGCACAGTTGGCAACGGGCTTTGTTGCAAGGATAGGTTCCTGGGTTAGTGGTTCTGGTGTGTGGTTGCTGGTGAGTATTTGCTTCAGGTTGGGGGGCTGTCTGTAAGCAAGGACTGGCCTGTCTCCCAAGATCTGTGAGAGTGATGGGTCGTCCTTCAGGATAGGTTGTAGATCCTTGATGATGCGTTGGAGAGGTTTTAGTTGGGGGCTGACGGTGATGGCTAGTGGCTTTCTGTTATTTTCTTTGTTGGGCCAGTCCTGTAGTAGGTGACTTCTGGGTACTCTTCTGGCTCTGTCAATCTGTTTCTTCACTTCAGCAGGTGGGTATTGTAGTTGTAAGAATGCTTGATAGAGATCTTGTAGGTGTTTGTCTCTGTCTGAGGGGTTGGAGCAAATGCGGTTGTATCATAGAGCTTGGCTGTAGACAATGGATCGTGTGGTGTGGTCTGGATGAAAGCTGGAGGCATGTAGGTAGCAATAGCGGTCATTAGGTTTCTGATATAGGGTACTGGATACAATTAACTTAGGCTTGAATAGAGACTGGGAGTGGATGGGTCATTACGCAAAGTAAAACTATTTCCCCATGTTTATCCCCCCCCCCCCCCACACACACACACACACTGTTCCTCAGACATTCTTGTCAACTGCTGGAAATGGCCCACCTTGATTATCGCTACAAAAAGTTCCTCCCCCCCCCCCCCCCCCCCCCCCCCCGCTCTCCTGCTGGTATTCACCTTAAGTGATCGCTCTGGTTACAGTGTGTATGGTAACACCCATTGTTTCATGTTCTCTATGTATATAAATCTCCCCACTGTATTTTCCACTGAATGCATCTGATGAAGTGAGCTGTAGCTCACGAAAGCTTATGCTCAAATAAATTGGTTAGTCTCTAAGGTGCCACAAGTACTCCTTTTCTTTTGACATAAAGAAATTAGACTAAAATTCCCAAGAGGCATCATGGCAGGCTATCTGAACTGAAATATTCACTTTTTCAAGCATTTGGCTTGTTTGATGAAATATTGAAAATTTCTCTTGAAAACCCATGTTTTTCATGGAAAATTTTCATTTTGTCAATATCCAATTTTTCATCGATAAATGGTTTCAATGGAAAATTTTCCACCGGCCCTTCTGAGCAGCTCACAGCTGAGAAGGCCCAGACCAGATTTCCCTTGGATCCTGCTGTCCCTTGCCTCGGCAATTGATGCTAAGCGACACCAGATATTCCCCCTCATCTCTGGGGTTGAGGACACGTCTTCTGCAGGCCTCTCAGGAGATGAGTGGCCATCAAACCTACAGCCCCTGCTGGGACGCTGCCATGATCAGGGCTCAAAGAAGAATTAGATAAGTTCATGGAGGACAGAGCCATTGGTGGGCCTATCCTCCGCTGGCTAAGATGTTCAGGGATGCAACCCCATGCTCTGGGTGTCCCTAGCCTCTGACTGCCTGAAGCTGGAGGTGGATGATGGGATGGATCACGCAATGATTACCTGTTCTGTTCATTCCTTCTGGGGCACCTGGCACTGGCCGCTGTCTGAAGACAGGATACTGGGCTAGATGGACCCAGTATGGCCGTTCTTATGTTCTCTTGTGAATTGAATGTGCCAAGCCAAGCTGTGCTGTAGTGGAGGGAGGGTTAATGTTGCTGCTTCTCCCCCCTGTGACAGGACCAGGGTGAGTTGGCTCTGCACCTGGCTGTGCGTTACGCAGACAAGTCCTCCCTCCCACTGGTGGACTTCATCATTCAGAATGGGTAAGCTTCACCCAGGGAGGATGGCAGGTGGGTGGCTGGTAGCCATAGCGTCTTGGGCTGGGAACATGTTGGGTCTCATAAGCTAAACAGGTGCCGGCCTGGTCAATGCTGGGAGGGGAGGCTCCACGAAAAATCCATGTAACTTAGAGCTCTCCTGCCTGGGAGACCCACTGTGCTGCTGGAGGTGAGTTCTCCACTTGGATCTGGCCTTCATCGCCTGCATTAGAAGGTTAATGAGAAAGCTGGTGGGATTTGCAGCTGACCCTAAAATGGGAGGAATTGCAAGGACAGAGGATTAATCCAAAGGTAACAAGGGAGGTTGGAAATTGGGGCAGAAAATAACCGATTTGATTCAGAACAAATTGTGGGGAGGGACTAATCCAAAAGGCAGATGATAATGCAGGGAAGGGGAGATGCCTGGAAACTGGGAGTGGTGGAAGAGAGACCTAGACTGGCTGTCTATCCAATAAGCTGTCCACTGGCCCCTGTGATTATGGGCTGGCTCCACGGCTGTAATATACAATGGAGCACAGAGATAATTGCTCTCCATGCGACTCTAGTGAGCCCCTGGCTAGAATACTGCATTCTGTGCCCCTCGTTCCCAGCATGAGAAAGATGAAGCTGGACTAGAAGGAATTTGGAGAACAACGATGTCAGGAACTGGGGAGGGAGAAGGACTCTCTTGACATAGTTCCCCTGTGTGGGAATAAAAATCTCTCTGCTGTTGACTGGCAGTGTGCCTTTCATACAAGGATCGGAGTGTCACTGATTCTCCCATCCCCCACAAGAGGCAGGTCAGGAGCCTTCTTCCCATTTTAGAGGTGGGGAAACTGAGGCACAGAGTTGGGAAGTGACGTACCCAAGTTCAAGTGGGTCAGTGGCAGGGCTGGGAATAAAACCCACGTCTCCTGACTCCCAGACCCCAACTAGGCCACGCTGTCTCTCTGGTGGGAGATGTTTGACCCACGCCTGCATCTTCAACTGCCTTTGCCTCGCTGTGCAGGGGCAACCTGGACAAGGCGACTCAGGACGGGAACACGGCTCTGCACTACAGCGCTCAGTACAACCAGCCCAACTGCCTCAAGCTGCTGCTGAAAGGGAAAGCGGCCACAAACACAGGTAGGGAGCGCGGCCAGAGGGAGGTTGGAGGGAAAGCCGTACGATGCTCCTGCCCTATGGAATTGTGGTGGGAGGAGGGAAATCAGAACAGATTTTAAAATGGGGCTATCTGGATTTCTCCCAAAATTTTTATGGAAGAACAAAGGGGCCAGCCAGTGTCTGTCTCTCTCTGTCCTAGGTCCTTATCTGACTCCCATTACTGTTGTAGCTGGGTGTGTCACAATCTGTAATGTATTTGTCCTCATAACAACTCTGTGAGGTAGGGGAAGTCCTGGTATTCGAATTTACAAGTGGGGAAACTGAGGCACAGAGCAGGGAAATGACTTGCCCAAGGTCTGTAGCAGAGCAGGGAATAGAACCCAGGTTTCCCAAGTCCCAGGCTAGTGTCCTAACCACTAGATCATCCATCCTCTGTCTCTTGTCTTCGTACACACTCCACACTGCAGGGAGACTGAGAAATTTACAAAATTTGAGCAGGGGGTTGGACTAGATGATCTCCTGAGGTCCCTTCCAACCCTGATATTCTATGAAACAAAGGTTATCTTGTGCTTAACACAGCATCTTCCATCAGAAGGTCTTCATTCACCTTATTAACTAAGGCATACAGTGCGCAGGGAGGAGATAAATAGCATTATCTCTGATACAAATGGGGAAACTGAGGCACAGAGCAGGTCAGTAGCAGAATAGAACTTGGGTCTCTTGACTCCTTGTCCAGTGCCCTATCCACTACAATGATTCCCCATTTTTATTCTAACAGGTTATGCATAATCCTTCTCTACACATTAGAACCAAGTCAAACTGGTTTTGCGTGCGTGTAATAGAGACGCTAACCCATATTTGCCACATATGTGGATTTCATCACACCTAGTCGTAACCAGTTTTGGAACGTTTGTTAGTTTTTAAACTCTTAATTGACTTAAATCACTGTAAAACCTTTGAAGGCTTTTGTGCAGTGATCGGTCTTGTATTGTAGTGTTCTGAATTTAATATGGCTCCTTTCAATCAATTCCTCATTTAATTACAGCACTGGTCTAATGTCATTATTCCCGATTCAGTCACTTAGCATTTAATTAATGCCACTCTTACAATACCTTGCACTTTATTCAATATTGTTGACTTAGGAAAATTCTTTAAATGTTTCTGTTCCCCTTCAGCGTCAATTTTTTATTTTGGTTTCTTTTTTCAATCATTGATTAGACTAGAGGTTAATGACAAAGCGGATTGCTTTGTAGAGTGTGTGTATTTGGTGAGCTGTAATATATGGCTGTGTCTTCACTTCACAGTTAGCTGGGGCTTTTCCTTGGGTGTTATCCCAGACACCCCCCCCCCCCACACACACAACACCCTCCAACCTGAGTATGCTTTAAATCCAGGCTTGCTGGCCCACCTAGGGATGGGTTAGCCCAGGTACTGCTTTCCCTCAGGCTGGAAGGGTAACCTTCCCACTTCACAGTATGGATGCAGGCTAAACCCCTGGAGTGCTAATAGTCCTCCAATGCCTTCCCACACTTGCCCCCATGTGCCTAGAAGGACAGACGAGTTCTCCCACAGTTCCCAGGGAAAGAAGGGTAGAGCGGCTCATCTTACTGCAGTATAAAGAACCATGGGATGTGCTCCCGGAAGTCCTAGGTTGCGTCTACACTGCAAAGAATACCCTCGCGCCAACCAGTCTGAGACTGGCTCAGCTGACTTGGGGCTCACGGAGCTCATGCCACGGGGCTAAAAATTGAAGTGTAGATGTTCCCACTTGGGCTGGAGCCCAGGCTCGGAGACCCTCCCCCCTTGCTGGGTTCTCTTGTTCACACTGATTTTATTGACCGGGCCAGCCACAGCCAGGCCATGGGCCAGCGAAGATGTACCCCGGAACTTAAGGCAGGACTTTGCAGTGAGGCTGCTCACATCCCAGGCTAGGCTAGCCCAGCTGCTGATCACCTGAGTTAACTCTGCAGTGAAGACTCTGGGTGTGAGTGAGGGAGGCATGCACTAAAATTGGTCAACCCGCACCCGTTGTACTGGTTTAATACTGTAGGGACCTAATTAGACCAGCACGACCCCAAGAATGGTGATACTGGTATAAAGCTGCCTTATGCCGGTACAGTTTATCCCCCTTCCCCTAGAGGAATAGCTAGCCCAGTACGAGCACATCTGTACGGGGATAAGCGCATCCAGGCTATGAGGCTTGTCCTGCTTTAACTATACTGGGATAGCTAAAACTGTGTCACTTTGGTATATCGACAGATCCCAAAGTCGCCCCCCCCACCCCCCCTCACGCCGGATCCAGGATGTTTCTAAGTCCTGGCCTGGATTAGGCAGTTGTGGAAAGGAGTGCTGACCACACAAACATCCCTTCCCCATTTAAATTGATGTTAATAGTAAAGGATTTAAACAATATGACAGTATCATGGCAGTTTGTATGAACGTGTGAAAATAGGGGGAAATGTTTACATGGGAGGTGGGTCTGAGCTGTGAAGTTCAGATCCAGAGACAAAGTTTGAGGGCCGGGGTCGCTGGAACAGGGAGAGCCAAGGGGGCCATGGTCCCATCACTTGTTACCGGCTGCAAGCGTTGGGGAGGGAGGGGGCGGAGAGGAGTGAGCAGGGGGGAAGGCCTTGGGAGGTGGGGGGAGAGGTGGGGCAGAGCCTCGGGGGGAGGGAAGAGGCAATGTGGGGGCTTGGGGAAAGAGGCGGGGCCACAGTTCGGGTACCCCCACTTTTAGGGAGCTTCCTCCACTCCTGTTGAGGGTGGGAAGGTTGCTCAGAGCAGGGGATCCAATTCTGGTCCATTCTAGAGCATCGTAGAGTTTAGGGCCAGAAGGGACCCCCGGATCATCTAGAGAGATTGGGGGTATTTATAGAGCTGGGCAGGAATTTTTCAGCAAAACCCCTTTTCATTGGAAAATGACAATTTGTCAGAACCAAAACGGTGTGTGGGAAGGGGACGGTTTCGATGAAGTTCTTGTTTCAAAAAAAGTTTTGAAAGTTGAAACATCGCAAATTTCTTATATATATATTTTTGTAAACCAAATTCTGGTTTTTGGGTCCGGCCGCCTATTTTGTTTAGAAATTTGTTAATTTATTGCATTAAATTTTTGTTATTGCATTATAAAATTTATAAAAAGCTCGAAATAGAATCAAAACATTTCTCTTGATCCAATCGGAAGTATTTTTTTTTGGATTTTCAGTCTGTGAAAATCTGAGATTAACTTTTTTTCTCTTGATTCGGGATGGGGAATTTTTTTAACAAAATCTCGAATTCTCCTGGGACGGGAAACGCGTTTCCTGCCTGGCTTTAGTTATTGACCCCCAAGACTGAGTGGAATGGAGCAGGAGCAAGCTCCTGCAGTTACCCACTCACTGGAGGGTGCTATGGGGGTGCAGAAGAGCTGGGTTCAATGCAGCCTGGTTTAATCCTGCCCACCATCTCCTGCTGGCAATCGAAGTGGATTAGGCACTGCTGTGAAACCCATTTAAATACATTTTGCTTAGGTGCATGAATGTAACCGAAAGTTTATGCTTGCTATACACACATGATTCAGAGACAGGTTAAAACATAGGCCCTGAGCCTGGCGGTCAGATCTGGGGCCCTCTCTGGTTCAGGGAGCGGTGGTTCAATGGGGCTTTGCTGCTCACTGATCCGCCTCGGGTGTCCCTTTGCTCTGGGGGGATCTCTGAGGGGGAGGGAGCAAGGGGTGCTCTCGGCGGGGCCTGGTAACTCAAACCTGGCCTCCTCTCCTTCCCCACGCAGTGAATGCAGCAAGCGAGACGGCCCTGGACGTGGCAAGGAGGCACAAACATGTTGAGTGTGAAGAGCTGGTAAGTCGAGCACTTTGTATTCACGGTAACGTAGGCTGGTTGCTGCGGGGGGCGGGCGGATGGGATCTGCTGTCGGCGGGGGGGGAACAGGTGCCTGGTACGGGGCAAGGAGGGAGGTGGGCATACTGTGGGGTGAGCTCCTTTCCCAGGATGGAGATGGGAGGAAGCAGGGTCCTACTGTAGAGCCTGGATGACTCCTGCCACGGGCAGACAAGGGAAGCAAGTTGGGGGTGCTGTGCCGTGGGGTAGGGGTGGGTTGGGGGCATGCAGGATCGGAGAAGATCAGGGCTCTGCCGAGGAGCTGAATCTTCTCGCACCCCAAATTTCTGGCAGCTTGAGCAGGCACAGGCCGGGAAGCTAAACCTGCAGGTGCACTTGGAGTACGACTGGGAGGCCTCTCAGGAATACACCTACGACAGCGAGGAGGAGCTGGAGGAGAAGGTACTGCTCTCCTGAGCAGCATGTGTGCGCCTCCCTGGTCTCTGCCAGGCCAGGGTTCTGGGATGGGCAGAGCCCTTCCTGCCAGGGGCAAGCGGGACCCCTACCTTCATGACGGTTCTCGGGGTACCCAGCAGTGTGAGTCCCCTTGTTACTCCCCTGCCTCTAGCATGAGGGAATCTTCCTTGTGGTAACTGGATGGCAGGTCTCGAATGCCACCAGCCTCTCGAGCGCTCCCCTCCAGGCACCCGAGTCCCCTTAGAAGCGTTCGACTGTGACGTCCAGCTCCTGACGCTGGCTACTCACAGGAATCCCAGACGCTCTGCCCCCAGAGAGCAGGGTGCCCTAATTTTATCTTAAACTTCCGTCCCTGTATCACACGCACAATGTGTAATGGAACAAAAACAGGTTGATTTGAGAGAGAACGGAGATTTCCCCCCTGGAAACCAGAGAGCGTGATTGAAACAAATGGTTCCCTCGCAAAACAAAATCGGCAAATGCGAACTAGGGCTTCCACTTTTTAAAAGTTCCCTTTCCTAGCGAATAGAGTAGATGTCCCCTCACCCCACCCCAAAGTGGAGTCTGTTGCAGAGCTGGCTGGCTTCACGGGAACCAGGATCCAAACTTTCCCGAAAACCAGTCTGGATCTCTGGCTTGCCCACTAGGCCTGCACATTGCTATGTCAAGCCAAGAACATCAGAGGAACCCAGCACCTGGATGACAGGGCAAAGGGCAGCAGGAGTCAGGTTCCAGGAACATAGTGGGGAGGTGATTATGCTGAGTTCCTACCTGGTGGGCACCAAGCTACTGAGAGGGGGTGGCTTTGCTGAGGGTCTCTGGGCAGCAGCAAGGAAGCAATGGTTGTCCCCCCCCCAAATCCAGCTCAGCCCGCTGCAGCGATCCTTCAAGTCCACGTCGTCCCCAACCACGGGCCAGCCCGCCCTCTTCCCCCAGAACCGGTGGAGCTGCACTGGCATGGACATCAGCAACAAGACCTACGAGACCATCCTGGTCCCCTCGCGGCCCATCCAGCGGCGGTCACACAGCGAGGAGATCCCCCCGCCGCTGCCCATCAAAAACCCGACCAGAGGGGGCTCCAGAACCAAACCGGGGCAGAGCCCAGCAGGTGAGCTTGTCCCCCTCAGCCAGGACAAGGGAGGTCGGAAGTGCTGGTGAGAGCAACGCTCTGAGGATTCAGCCCTTAGGACTGGCTGCTTCTTCAAGCCTCTTGATCCCAGCCCAGATCTGCTGTCCCTATTGAGTACAGGGTTTATCCTCCAGCCAAACTTCCTGCGTTGCCTCAGGCCCATGGGACTCTGGGACCAGCTGGCCCAGGAAGGGTGGAGGCATCCCGGACACTGGAGAATAACCAGGGATGTTCAGTTCTCTTGGATCTCAAATACAGCTGAGGTTTAGGGGGAGGTTCAGGGCTAGGGAGAAGGTCCCAGCTGGTTCTTACTCTGAACTGGCTTGGCCATTCCTGGAAAGGGCTCTGCAGGTCATGAGTGCCCCGACTCTACTCCCCAGTGGGAAATCAAAGACCGTGGGGCACTCAAAGGCCAAGCAATGTCCCAGTGTGGTTGGTAAATGCATGGGGAGGTCTCTGCTGGGGCACATCACTTCCTGGTCTCCTGTACCCTCTGTTCCAGATCGCCCAGAGCTCCCACGTCAGGCCTCTGAGCCCCAGTCCTCTGCATCGTCAGAGGCACCTGCCTGCCGACACCTGTCCACATCCAGCGCTCCCAGCACCTTGGACGGCTGTGCTTCCCGGCCGCTGTCCACCTCCCGAAGCCCCCCGGAAGCCAGACGCACGGTCTACTGGGAAACCCGCTCGGAGACGGAGAGCAGCAGCCAGCGGAGGACGTCGGAGACCAGTCAGACAACAGCGCAGCAGCCTGCTGCTGGGACGTCGCCGGAACAGGGGCAAATAACCCCAGTCAAGTTCAGGTAGGGAGTGGACCTCGGAGCTTGTGGCTGAGAGGAGAACCCCCTGGGGGTACGAGCGCCCCCCAGTGGCGGGAGAGGCGTCGGATTACGTTGGCAGGGTTTTGTACCATTGACTGGGGCTTTGCAAAACCTGCTAGATGTGATGGCGCTGATCAGCTCAGGAGGAGCCCAAATTGCACCCCAAGGGCCAAACGATCCAGGGTTTGGCCCTTGGGTGCCTTTCCGCCACATGGGGAATTCTTCATGGAAAAGGGGGGAAACAGGCGAAACCCTCTGAGTCTGTGCAACTTCCATATCGTTGCAAATATTCAGCCCTATCGCTACCGTGGCTGTGCAGTCCTGCAGCTGGCGCTGTTTAGTGGGGAGCTGGGGTTCAAGGAGGGGAGAAAAAGCCATTGTGGGGGCGGGGGGCTCTGTGGAAGAAACCATTGGCTAGAATAAATCCGTGCTTTGGAGGGGGAGCCCACTGGGGTTTCGTGGTGGGGGAGAGGGTTGGGAGACCACCCCATCTTTCTGATGGTTTGAAGCAACCCCTCTGCCCTCAGCTCAGAAAGCACCCGGTCTTACCGGCGGATCAGCGGCGGCTCGGTGGGGAAATCCTCCGGCTTGGCCATCTCCCCGCAAAGCTCTGGCTGCCCCGAGGACCCGCCTTCCAGCAAGGCTCCGAGTTTAGTGCAGAACGCTCCCCCGGTACCCGTGCCGCGGAGGTTTGCTCCGGTAAGTGTCACGGGAAGGGGGCTGGTCCCTGTCTCTTTGTGGCTCCACTGCCCATCTCTGTGGCTTCGATTTCCACCCCCCCCAAGCTACTCTCACATTCCCTTGCCAGCTGTGAAATTCCCTGTGATCACTCCCTCCCGCTCCAACGTATGTGCTCACCCCCTGCTCGGCCCGTCCGATTTTGGGCTCCCTGGTGGAGTGAGGGGTGCAGCTGTAACCCACTGATCAGTGTATGTTACGTGTCCCTGATCTACAGAGGATATGGATCCGTCTCTCTTTAGCTCAAGTGGCAGAGACTCAGGCTTGGTTTACACAACAGACTGACTTCGGTAGAACTGCGTCACTCGGGTGTGAAAAATCCACCTCCCTGAGCAACGTAGTGAAACTGACCTAACCCTCTGTGTGTACGGTGCTGTATCGGCAGGAGAGCGTCTCCCACCGATACAGCTACCGCCTCTCGCGGAGGTGGAGTTTTTCAGCCAACAGGAGAGCTCTCTCCTGCCCAGCTGCACCGATGTCCATTTGTAGTGTAGACCTGCCCTCCCACGTTTAGATCCCGAGGTCCCCGGTTCAGTTCTCCTATGTGTCAGTTAAGATGGTGGCCGTCACAGTGATTCCAGATTGGGGCGGGGAGAGTTGGGGCTGGTCCTCACTGCTGCAGATGGCTTGTTAACGAGGGGCGGGTGGCTGGCTGGCTCCGTGCCTCCTGGGAGGAAAGAAACTGGCCCTGCTTGGGCTACCTTGGAGGATGAGGCTGGGGCACTTACCACCTCAAAGGGAGTAAAATCCCCAGGTGCCGTGGGGCTCATGGAGCAGTTGCTTCACCCATTACTTTGGGGCTCTGGAAATTCTGGCTGCAAGGGCCACAGGCTGAGCTGGGCATCTTCTGGGCATGGTTGTTACCGTGGCTACAAACCGCTTGGGAAAGGCTGGGTCAGGGAGGGGTGGGCAAAGGTGAAAGAAGTGATGGGTGAGTGGGGGGAAGAGGCTTGGGCTGGGGAAGTGGGGGGCAGGCAGGGGCAGGGTTCTTTAACCCAATGTGCCCCCACACCACGGAGCCCCCTCTGTGATGCCTTGGAGCAAAGCAGGGGCGGGGGCTCAGCAGCAGGCGTCTCCCTGCCCCGTTTCCTGAGCCAGGACTCTGGAGGCATGTGCCGTTTGCTTGCGCAGGCCAAGGTGAGGCAGAAGAGGGTGATGGCTCTGGTGGACTGCAAGGGGGAGAGAGCCCGGGAGCTGACCTTCTCCAAGGGCGAGGTGATCGTGGTGACCCGGGAGGAGGATGAGCAGAGCTGGGTGAGTGCTGCTGCTCTGGGGGCTCCTGGGACTACTGGGATAGGCCCCGGCTGGGGAGCCCCGGCCCCGGGTTCTAGCCTTGGGGCCCGAGGCTCTTGTTCCTCTGGGATCGGCTCTCGTACTGTCCCAGTCCCTTAGGAGGGTGGTGGATCAGGGCCCAGGGGCTGGAGGGGGATTAGATTAATGTTTAGGGGATGCTTCTGCTCCCATCTCCACTGACCCCTCTGGTCTAGGGTGACCAGGTGTCTGGTTTTCGACTGGAAGGCCTGGTCGAAAAGGGACCCTGGCGACTCCAGTCAGCACCGCCAACCAGGCCATTAAAAGTCCGGTCGGCGGTGCTGCGGTGCTAAAGCAGGCTAGTCCCTGCCTGGCCTGGCTGGCACCACGCTGTGCCCCGGAAGCGGCCAGCAGGTCCGGCTCCTAGGCAGGGGGCCATGGGGCTGCACGTGCTGCGCCCTGAGCACTGGCTCCACACTCCCATTGGCCAGGAACCAGCCAATAGGAGGTGGGGGGAGGACGATGCCTGCAGGCGAGAGCTGCGCGTGGAGCCTCCTGGCTGCCCCGCCGCCTAGGCCTGGACCTGCTGGCTGCTTCTGGGGTGTGTGCAGCGTGGGTGCCAGGGCAGGCAGCCTGTCTTAGCTCCCGCACTGCGCCGCTGACCGGGAGCCGCTCGAGGGAAGCCCACGCCCCTGCCCCAGCCCTGAGCCCCCCTGCAACCCAGAGCACCCTCCTGCACCCCAAACCCCCAGCCCAGAGCTTGTACCTCCTCCCAACCCCCTACTTCAACCCGCAGCCCCCTCCCGCAATCCAAATCCCTTGGCCCTAGCCTGGAGCCCCCTCCTGCACCCAAAACCCCACATCCCAACTCCCAGCCCAGAACCCCCTGCCACACCCTGAACCCCTCATTTCTGGCTCCACCCTGGAGCCCACACCCCAAGCTCCTGCCCCAGCCCAGTGAAAGTGAGGGAAGGAGGGAAAATATAGTGAGTGGGGGGCAGGGGCAGGGCTAGGGTGTTCAGTTTTGTGCGACTAGAAAGTTGACAGCCCTACTCTGGTCCCTGGGGGTGCAGAGCTGATGCACTCTCAGGCCCCTCCTCACAGCCCCCAGATAGGAATTGTACTGGGGGCAGAGATGTGTGGTCTCAGGATCCCACCTGGGGTGCAAAGGCCACCCTCATCCTCTGCCTTGAATATCTGTGAACCTTCACACTTCTCCACCCCCCACCAGCGACCCCCACTCCTTCCTGAACCTTTGAGCTGGGACCCCCCATCGGCACCTCTCGGTTCTCATCTGCTGCCTTTTGCCCCCTCTCTCAGGTTGGCTTCATTGAAGGAGATGGCTCCAGGACGGGCGTCTTCCCTGCCAGCTCCGTCTACCTCTTGCAAGAGTGACTGGCTGGTTTTTCCTTTCCCCTCGGAGCCGGTACGAGCTCTCGGGGAGCGTGTGGGGGGCAGGGCTGAGCGCTCACTCCCCCCCCCCCCCCACCAAGGTGTCAGGACTTTGTGCTCAAGCAACTCCACAAGGGCATCACAGGAGCACAGGCCTGTTTTCTTGCTTCCCTTCCCACCCCTGAGTCTGGACCTTGAGGGTAATGGACGCTAGGGCACGTACTGTATTGAGGGTTTGAGGCAGGGGCTTGGGTGGAATCAAGATTCCCCCCCCCCCCCACCCCAAGTACTCCCCTCCCACCATGTGCTGGTCTATTTAGCCTCTTTACCCAAATTAGTTCCTTTTCCTGGACGGAGAGGCGGCTGGGCATCCCACCCACCCATCGCACCAGGACCAGTGTCTGTCTCTACACCCCCGGCCAGGCCAGCTCACCCTAGCCTTGCAGCTCGCTGGATGAACTGGACAATGGGATCCATCATCTTCGCTGCCTCAGTCAGGGGGAAGCTGATCAACGGGGAAGACTTGAGGATCTGGTGGAACTTGCAACCTCCTCTGCGGAGTCGGGGACGGGCTGAGGAGCTGATAGGGACGGCGGCTCACTAGGAAATGGACAGAGAACGGACAACCTTGCTGCACCTGCTCTGCAGGCCCCGGCTTCAGCCATTTGTCTGCTCCGTAGCTTTTGTGGGCTTTGAGGGGTCGTCTCCCCCTCGGGGCAGGGGTGGGGTTATGGCTGGGCCGGGAAAGGGAGTTCAGTTCAGAGCCTGGATGCCTCTCATCACATTCCTGTGGGATAAAACTGGGAGCTGGGAGCTCTAGCATTCCAATACCGGGTAGGGGGCAGGGGCGGGGGGAAGTTCCACTGGGCTCAAATGTCTGTATTGAAGGAAAGAAAGGGGTGGCAGATCCCAAACTTTGTGTTCTTCCCACCCCCGTGAGTCAGGACGGGAGAAGGCTGCCAACCCCTTGTGGGTGACTAGCGACAGTCTCCACGTGGCCATGCAAGGTGCACTGCTCTCCCTGTTATTTCCTAGGGATACCAGACTCTGCGGAGCATGGAATGGCAGGACATGGCCCATCAACTCCTGATGTCCGGCCCCGTGCCTTAAAAAGGGGTTAGAAACGGTTCCCTTTTGCAAATCAAGTGAAGGGGATCGGTAGTGCAGAGGGCTCATTCTGGATCAGACCTGACCCACAGACCAATTTACACCAAGGGTTAAATTTCTGTAGCCCAAAGGTTTACACCCCCCCCCCCCCAAAAAAAAACAACAAAAAAACAACAAAACCCAAAACACCCTGTGACTTGACTGTCACCCCCTTCAGCTTTTGTCTGTTTCCTGTTTTAGGAAATGAGGCTTTGCTGGAGTCTCAGTGAATCTTCTGTCCTGTGGGTTTAATCACCCCCCTGCTCCTGCTTCACAGAGACCCTCCTCCTCTTGGGAGGCCGCTCTGTTTCTGTGGCTCCAATCTGGCTTTCCATCCCTTTTCCCTTACAGGAAAATACTTGAAGGAAATAAAGGGAGCCAGATGGATGCCTTGTCCCTAATAGGAGTCCAGTCCCTGGGTCTCTCCTTGGTCCCTCGCCTTTGTCTATAGCATGGTAGGAGGAGACAATCTCCAGGCAGGAATCCTGCAGCAGGAGACCGTGATGTTCTGAGGGTACGGAGAAGGAAAAGCTAGTTTGTCTTATGGCTTTCCCACCACCCTTTCTTCCTAACCCTGAAACTGTGAAATATATATATTTTTTATAAATAGGAAAGAGGTCTGTATTGGCCCGTCCGTGCAGTGCCAGGCTCAAATTGGAGGTAGGCCGGCTAGATTTGGGACCAGATTTCAATCATCCATAACGCCAGGGAGTCTTCAGCTCTGGTTTGGCCTAACCTAGAGAGAGACCGTTGAGTGCAATGACTAGAAAGAAGGCTCTTGATTGAGGTGGCTGGACAAGAGATGGCTCCCTGTGGTTCTCCCGGGTTTCTTAATAATTTAGGTGCAGGTTTAGATCTGATGAGGACCCCACCGCCAAAAGTTGTGGTGGGGAAGGGAGATGAGGTTAATTTTGGGGCTCAGGCCTAGGCCCATCTCCGCTATGAATGTACAGGTTTTTGGTTTTTTGCCTCTGACTCCTTTCCCATGGGTCTAATGTTTATACAGAGACTCATTCTAGCCTCTGTCAGGAATACGTTTTAAAGGGGGTGGGGAGCTTGTTTGTTTGGCTTCTGCAATGGTTTACTGGGACCAATGCTTCTGACCTGTATGAGCCTCCCTTGTGATTTTTTTTTTTTTTTTTTTTTTGTCCCCTGTGATCAAGTTGCATTTTTTTATAATTGTCAGTGGGTTTGTAGTGGAATATTTAATCTCAAGATGGTCTCTTTTTTTATTCCTCCCCCTTCCCCCCCATTTCTAATAAAATTGATTTTTTTTTTTTGTAAGTGGAAGTGGTTCTGTGTGTGATGTGACTGCAACAGTCCCATGAGTGTGGTTTTCCATAGGTATTAATAGACAGTCCAGGGATGAGTGAGGTATGAGTAGTTATATACATTTAATAATATAATTAATACAAGGGCTCATCCCAAAGCGCTGAACAAACTAGGTATAGAAATCACTTCACCCATAACTGAAATGCAGCCACTTCTGGAGTGGAGTCTGGCAGCTGTTTAACAGTGCACAGCACTTTAAGCCAGGAAAGGGAAGCATATTGTCTTCTCTTGAACTGTGGGGGGGGGGGGAACAGAGGGAAGCGGAATGGAATGGGCTGGGGTTGGAAGCTGGAATTGGGCTGGGATACTCTTGGGGGATTTCTGATGGCCCTGGGTGGTTTTATATCCCCTCCACTGTGACAGCACCTCATAGGGTGTTAGTTCAGTATTGCCTCTGAGGTCAGAGTGCCCCGAATGTACCATCAACGCCATTTCCTACAGCAGCTGAGTCCTTGGTGGACTCTCTCATCTAGCTATAAAGATGTGGCAACTCTTCCACCAGGGACCTTGCTTCTAGGTCACGATGTCCCCGAAGCACAGGTTGTGGGTGGCAGCATCTGAGCACAAAGGTGTGTGAGCAAAGGGCTGAAGAGACCGCCTTACTCCTCTTTCCTCCGATGGTGCATTTGCAACTGGACCCAAGTAAAGGGTTTATTTTAGTCAATATGCAGGTTAGATTCATGCTGATGTGAGTTTATTTTTCCTGGAAGTGGCGGAATCCTTCCCCTTGGCCTCCTAGATCAGGGGTCGGCAACCTGCGGTATGTGCACCAAAGGCGGCATGCGAGTCGATTTTTACTGGCACGCTGCTGCCAGCTGGGGTCCTGGCCGCTGGCGCCACTCAGCCCGCTGCCGGCCTGGGTGAACGGAACCCCCGGCTGGCAGTGGGCTGAGTGGGGCCGGCGGCCGGGACCCTGGCTGGCAGGAGCCGGTGGACGGAACCCCAGACCGGCAGTGGGCTGAGCCGCTCAGCCCGCTGCCGGTCTGGGGTTCCGGCCCCCGGCCCCTTGCCAGCCAGGGTCCTGGCAATCGGCCCCACTTAGCCTGCTGCTGGCCTGGGATACCTGCTGCCGGCCCCGCTCACCTTGCTGCTTGTCTGGGGTTCCAGCCACCCGGCCCCCTGCCAGCCGGGGTCCTGGCCGCTGGCCCTGCTGTAAATGTAAAATTTATTACTGGCATGTGAAACCTTAAATTAATGAAGACTTGGCACGCCACTTCTCAAAGGTTGCCGACCCCTGTCCTAGATGAAAATACGTGAAGGAATTCTTGAGTCGTCTTTCTATATAATTCTTGGTGTCAAATTGCATAAGGGATCCTGTCCAGGCAGCAACTCTGTGTGTGTTCCTACCTGCCTTTTTAGATTTGGATCAGCCATTTTATACCCAGCTCTCCTGACAACCCGGAAAGGGACTGCTTGGCTGCACTTTGCATTTACCCTCGGGAGTAAAACTAAAGATTTACAGATGGGGCAGGTATAACTTTACTTAAAGGGATACTCCTCATATTTAAAACAACAAATCCTCTTTCCAGTAGCCCCGTGGGATGTTACACCTAGAAAAACTTTTGAACATCTAGACTGAGATTTAAAAAATAAAATCCCCAACATTCAGCTCCTAAATTTTCAAAAGCAATTTTGCATGCCTCTTGTTGTTATCTGACTTGAGACAGCTGAATAGGGGCAGAATTTAAAAAAAAAAAAAAAAAAAATGCTAAGCACCCACCCTCTGAAAATCGGGGACCGTTTTGAGGTCTGTGAGAGTGGACACCCAAAATCACTAGTTACCCTTCAACATTTGGACCCCAAGGCCCCAATTCAACAAAGCACTTAAGCATATTTTGAGTCCCCTTCAATGAGATTTAAGAGTGCGCTCAAGTGCTTTGGAGAATCCGAGCCAACATCTTCATTAAGGGTACATCTGCAGTTCTAGCTCGGGGTGTCATTCCCAGCTCGAAGTGCAGACGTAGCCTCAGATGCCTGACTTTCAAAAACGCTGAGCTGCCCACTGACTTCAGCGGGGGCTGGCGGGCCCTCAGCACTTTTGAAAATTAGGTTTCAGAGTAACAGCCGTGTTAGTCTGTATTCGCAAAAAGAAAATGTGTGCATGCGATGAAGTGAGCTGTAGCTCACGAAAGCTTATGCTCAAATAAATTGGTTAGTCTCTAAGGTGCCACAAGTACTCCTTTTCTTTTTTTGAAAATTAGGCCACTTCTCTAGGTGGACTTAGGAGAGCTTGTGTTTTTGAAAACTTTGATCTGACTTTAATTCTCACCCTTGATGCTGTTTTCTTTCTGCAGTTCCCTGGGCTGGAATGCTATACATCAAACAGATCTGTTTCTGTTCCTAATCAGTTTCATTTTTACCCTCTCTAGTCAGTTTCATTTTCTGGTTCTCTTGCTGCAGCCCAGTGTTGTTTTTCAACACTGCAGCAACCTATTAACTCCTCCCCCCGAAGGGCTACATGAAAATGTTTCTAGTCCCATATGTCTGCCCTCCCCTGCCCCCATCCCTTCCTCCCCCTTTTGATAAAAGAAACCTTACATTTTGAGCCCTGATGCTACCTCCCTGTGCCTCTTTAAGCACTAAGGCATGGCATGGGTTTTATCTCATACATTCACACCCCCTCCCCTGGGCTGGTGTTAAGAAGCTGGCAGACTCCAATGGCTTAAGCCAGGGGTTCTCAAACTGGGGATCGGAACCCCTTGGGGGTCATGAGGTTATTACGTGGGGGGTCGCGAGCTGTCAGCCTCCATCCCAAACCCTGCTTTGCATCCAGCATTTATAATGGTGTTAAATATATAAAAACATGTTTTTAATTTATAAGGGCTCGCACTCAGAGTCTTGCTATGTGAAAGGGGTCACCGGTACAAAAGTTTGAGAACCACTGGCTTAAGCTGTACTCTTATTACCTAAAAATGCTCAGCTTGGAGGGTCATTATGAACTTGAATTTGAAAAACAAACATTAGGGAAAAAGTCAAACCAGTGAATTAGTGGCACTGTCTAAAACCCCTGGCTAGTCAGTCTCTCTCTCGCTCTCTGTTTTGAACACGTGCATACATATACAATCTCTCCCCCTTCGTTTTGCAAAGCTCCCTTAGGCTGAGCTTTATCAGTAATATCAGCCACCAGCTGCTCTAGGTTCTTCAGCCGGGATGCTGTTTTAAAGTTGTTTAGAAATATAGGACAAAAGCCCTCCTAAATCAGACCACCATGTCCAGTGTCTAGTATCCTGTCTCCCTGGCGAGCTTATGCTTCAGAGCTAGGAGAAATCCAAAGCTGGCCTGTGGTGGAACACTGGCTGTGGAGTTCAGGACAATTCCTTCCTGACCCCTCATAGCTGATCAGTTGGTGCCTTGAAGTATGGGATTTAATTACCAGAGCTAGTCAAAAATTTTCCTCCAAAACTCTTTTTGATGGAAAACTGGGTTTTTGGCTAAATGATTTTTTTTCACAAAAGATGTCTGCTTTCTGTGGAAATTTTTGATTTTTTTCTTCAAAAAGCCAAATACCCAACATTTGAACCATTTCAATTTTGCTACGCTGCCATCGTGCCTCATGTGAGTTGTAGTTTGTGGTATGTGCCGTACAGACACATAGTAATGGTCAGTTCCTGTCCCAAAGACCTTAAACAACCTAGTTATTTACATACATAACTGCAAATGTCATTATTAGCCTTACAATTATCCAGTATGTTAAAAAGCTATAACCCCCTGAGCTGTTAAACTAAATATTATAAACCTCTGGAACTTATTGCTGCAGAGGATTGGTTTAATACGCTCTTTGAAAGGATTACCTGCTACTATGAATAAGAACAGCATGCCACTTGAGCTACAATAAAATGACATGCATCACCAAACCCTCATGTTTCAGGACATATGTTGGTCACCAGCTGTGGTCAGGAAGAAATTTCCCTTCTCTCTCAATGGGAGAGGGTTGCACCGGGGCCTTTCTCTGAAGCACCGGGCCTTGGCCTCTGTCTGATGCAGGATCCTGGACTAGAAGATCCATTGCAGTGTGGCAAGCCGGTTCCGGGGGAAATTTCCAGACTGGGTTTGTGGACCCAAGAGGCAAACGGTAGACAGAGCGTGCCAACAGGTGGGGGCTTGGTACAATGCAGACTTTCAGCAGCCCAGTGAGGGCCATGCCCTGCCCTGGCTGTGCCTAGCCTCCAGCTCTGTTCCTAAAGTTCCCATGGCCCGGGGGCATCTCCTGCTCCCCTCCCCTCCTCGCCAAGTGTTTTATCCATGTGGCTGCTGTAGCCTGGTGGGGGGCTGTGATGATCCTCGGGCCCTGGGCAGGCGCAAGGCAGCTGGCACCGCTCCTGATCTAGACGGTCACACACCAGGGCACCTCCTGCGTCCACACGCGCAGCGCTGCCCCTCCCGCCCCGCCGCCGCTCGCAGCCTCCGCCCGGCCCGGCTCGGCTCGGACCTTGGCTCCTATATTTAGCCCGTCCCCCTTGTGCTATTTTGGCTGCATGTGGCGGCCCCGTGACCACGCCCCCTTCTTTGCTTTCGCTCTTTCGCTCCCGTTTCTTCTTTTTCGGTCCCCCCCTAAGCTGTCAGCGGCCCCCGCAACCAAAACTTGGAGCAAAAGTTCGACCAACTCCCCCCCCCGCAACACACACACTCCTCCCCCCCACCCCCCGCCCAGGCCCCGATGAAAACAGATCCGAGTTGTCCCGGGGGCGAGCTCCTGGCTGCTTTTGTGGTTTAACGCCCCCCCCCCCCCCCCTTCTTGCTCCTGGACGCCAAAACTTCGGAGCCGCGATCATGGGGCGAGCCGAGGAGCTGGTGAGGATTGCAAAGAAGCTGGATAAGATGGTGACCAGGAAGAACACAGTAAGTAAATCCAACAGTGTGTGTGTGTGTGTGTGTGTGTGTGTGCCCGCGCGCGCGCCAAACGGGGGGGGGGGGGGGGGGGAGATCCAAAAGTGTGTTTGTGTGTGTGCCAAACTGGGGGGGGGGGAGTAAATCCAATAGTGTGTGTCTCTGTGTGTGTGCGCCATACTGTGTGCGTAAGAAAACACACACACACACACACACACACACACACAGTGTGTAAGGGCAGGGTAAGAAAAACCAAAACAGTGTGTGTGTTTAAACTTTCCAGCGCTTGGATCGTGTGTGTGTGTGTGTGTTTCTAAACTTTCCAGCTTGGATCTGTGTGTCTGTGAAGAAGGAAAACCAAAACGGGGTGTGTGTGTGTCTGTTTAAATTTTGCAACTTGGCTCTGTGCAGAAGAGAACCTCCTGGATAAATCCTGCTGATAGAAGGAGGAAGGGCTATTTGGCGGGTCTCTTCCAGCTGATTTGGCCTAGGGAACTGCTGACCGCACTTGCTAAACAGCCTGATTCTGATTTGCTCGGGGTTCAGAGGCTGTTGTCCCCACCTCCCTTGAGGGAAGGGTGCTCGGCACCTCTGAAAATCAGGCCCTCAAAGCTTTGCTCCCCCAAAATGTCAACTTTGGTGGCGACATGTGAAAACGACCAAGTTTCTTGTGGCCTGATCCTTTGGGTTTCAGCCATCCAGTCTAACCCAATATCTCTTGATTCCTCTGTGCATTTGAGCTGTTGCTTTCATTGGTCTCCTGACTGTATTTTCATTTTGCCAGGGTTTGGTTGCATGGTGTTTTTCAACCCCACCCATCTGTGGGGCTTTCTGATTGTCCTTCGTGGCCCTCCCCCGCCCCGCCACCCTGGCTCAGGGGCCGGGTTTGGAGAGGTGTAAAGAGTGGGTGAAAGCGACAGGAATCTGAACCGTGCAAACCCAATCTCAGACTGGGGCATGTCCAAGGAGACTGGGCTGGGGAAAAGCAAAAAAATCCAGGGGTGGAGGGGAAGGAACTAGGTGTCTAAACCTTTTTCACAAGAGAATGAAAAAGTGGAACGTGGGGGGAGGGGAGGGATGAGTTTAAATGAAAGCTCCTGCACCAGATTTAAGAACAAACAGGACAGGTGTCCCCGCCCGCCCTGAACTGTTCTAGTACCTTAGATAAAGTAAACAGTTTAGTGTAGATACAACCGGCCTGATCCTTCCTGTGCATCCGTCTTGTCCTGGGGAAGGTCTGCTGGCTTCCCCTGATTTGCTCTGCGGGCCCAGCTCCTTAGCTGGTGTAGCTCGCAGGTGCAGGGAGGCCACCCCCATCACGCTGGCAGGGGATCTGTGCCCTGATTGGCACTGGCGCAGTGCAATCAGGATCTGATGCAATGTGCAGTGGAGGAGGAGCTGGTGCCTGAGGTTAATATTTTACTTTCCTTGCGACCTTTGTCTCAGTGGAGTGTAATTAATCCCCTCTGATCCCCCCCACTCCTTCCAGCATGATACCTGGTGCTTGTGGCCCTGCCTGCAAATGGGGGGGAGGGGGGGAGCGAGCATCTATAAAAGGGGAAGTATGTTAACATATGTTAACCCGTGATATGGGTTGCACCACAGAATCTGTTAAAAGAGCTGCTAATTGCTGCAGAGTCCTTGGAAAGTTTGTCTCTAATTGCCAGTGCATGGCGGGTGTGTTGCTTTCTCCTGTGCACTGCAGGGCCTGATCCTCCGTTGCCCCGCTCCTGGTGGTGGCATTGACACCAGGGCAAAGTGGGTGTAAAGGGCCACTCCGAATGGCAGTGCGTTGCCTTTGTTTTGCACACAGGCAAATGGCTGCAGAAGGCGCTGGGCAATAGAGAATTGGGCCTGCAGACTGGGCCTCCAAATGGCACCTTCTCCAGGTCTCCCACGGCTGCGGTGGAAGCCCCAGAGTAGCCAGCCTTTTTACCCCCAAGTTGTCTGGAGGGGACCACGAGCCATTGTCCCAGGCATCTTTCACACTTGGAGGCTGCTCAGCTCCCGCATGGAGTGTGCCTGGTCCAGGCTGTGGGCATATGTTCCTGGGAGGCCTGTGGGGTCTGTATCATTTCTAGCTGGTGGCAGACCGTGAGCCACTTGTACTGTTCAGGAACAGCGAAGCCAAGGTGCCATGTAGCTGCCAGAGGTGTCTCATGTGTCTAACCCGAGAGAAACCTATTGCTGAGTGCAGGGGCGGCAGGCAGGTTTGTAGAAATTTTGGTGGTGCCCAGAGGGGGCCCCCCCCTTCAAACTCCACTCCCCGCCTGCCTAAGGCTCTGGGAGGGAGTTTGGGTTGGCGGAGGAGGTCTGGGGTGCAGGCCCAGGGCTGAGGCAGGTGATTGGGGTGCAGGAGTGGTGCGGGGTGCAGGCTCTGGGAGGGAGTTTGGGTGCAGGCTCTGGGAGGGAGTTTGGGGATGGGAGGGGGTGCAGACGGAGTGGGTGCAGGCTCTGGGAGGGAGTTTGGGGGAAGGAGGGGGCATGGGAAAGGGGTGAGGGTGCAGGCTCTGGGAGGGAGTTTGGGGGTGGGAGGAGGGGTGGAAAAGGGGTGGGGGTGCAGGCTCTGGGAGGGAGTTTGGGGGCATGGGAAAGGGGTGGGGGTGCAAGCTCTGGAAGAGAGTTTGGGGGTGGGAGGAGGGGTGGGAAAGGAGTGGGGGTGCAGGCTCTGGGAGGGAGTTTGGGGGTGGGAGGAGGGGTGGGAAAGGGGTGGGAGTGCAGGCTCTGGGAGGGAGTTTGGGGGTGGGAGGAGGGGTGGGAAAGGGGTGGGGGCGCAGGCTCTCGGAGGGGGTGGGGGGGTGCGGTGCTTACCTGGGGCTCCTAGGCAGGGTGGGCCAGGGAGCCTCTGAGTGCTGCGACCCCCAGGCACTGCCCCCGCAGCTTCCTATTGGCTGCAGGGGCGCTTGGGGTGGGACACAGACCCACCCCGCCCAGGGGCTGCAGCGAGGGGCCGGCAGCCACGTGGAGCCAGCAGGTAGGACGCTGCTGAGCTATGCTGCACTGCCCGTGGGTGGGGGCCCCGGGCCGTTTTAAATTGCCCGGGGGGCATGTGGGGGCTGGGGAAGGGGAGCACCCAGGGGCGGAAGGCGGGGCCGAGGGAGAGACCTGGCCTCAAACAGTGCTGGAGCTGGGCCCTGGGTCACGAATATTCCCGGTGCCCCCGCACCACGGGCCTGTTGAACTCGCTGCCCATGGCTGAGTGGCAACTTGTGCCTTATCGTGGAGCTCCATCGATCCCCACAGATTGTTCAGAGGCTTTGAGTGGCATCCTACCTGGAGGAGACTGATCGAGGGGCTCAGTACAGAAGAAATAGGGAGTAGACTGATTCCAAGCCCAGCTGAATTGCCATGGGACCCTGGTAGCGGTGGTAGCTGTGTTATGTACATCACAGCCCTAGAGAAAGAAGAGGACCCTGCGGGGAAGAGTCCTAACCCCACTGAGCAGGACTCTACACCTTTGGGGTCAAACCGTCCGTAAGGCCAGGAGACGAGCAGATCTGCCTGAGTGGCTAAGCCAGCGACTCTTCTGAATCTGTCGTGTTCAAGTTCAACTCTTCTTAAAGATTGTTTAGCTAGATACCAGCAGGGGATGTGAGCATGTGTGTGCTGTTTCTTTGCACCTAGAAGAGGAAGACAGGCCGGAGGGGGGAGATTTTCCCACCCAAAAATGAGCTTCCATCAAAAATATTTTTTCTCCCTGGGAAAATCTCACTTTTAATTGCGTTCTTTGGTAGGGGAAATGTCCGTTCCACATGAAATAAAAAATGTTAATTTTGTTCCACTTTGAAATGTCCCATGTAAATTCATAATTCTTTCATTAGAAATATTTTCCAGGAAAGGATGTGGTTGGTTCTAGGTTGATGGTTCTAGATAGATGCTGGATGGTAGAGAGGAAGACAGAGCAGCTTTAGGGATAACGCTGTATTAATGCTAATAAAAGTTCCTCGTTCAGTGTTCGGAGAAGGTTTCTTCTTTACCACTAAGAAACAAGGTGAGGGAGGTAATATCTGTTCTTGGACCAGCTTCTGTTGGTGAGAGAAACAACTCTTGAAGCTTAAAAGGAATTTTTCTTCAGTGCTGTGTAAGCTTGAAAGCTTGTCTCTCACCAATAGAAGCTGGTCCAATAAAAGAGATTACCTCACCCCCCTCGTCGCTAATATCCTGGGACCAACACTGCTACAAGGACACTCTTTACCACTAACACAGGACGAAGACCTAACTTAGCTCAGCACGACTGCCATCCTAACTTGTCAGCAGCGCTTTGAACAGCCGGCTCGTTTGCAATTCACTGAGACACAAAGGGCCTGATTCTCCATAACTTTGCACCTTGGGTTGTCATACGGCACCAATCAGGGCACAAAACTCTGCCCAAGCAGCCATTCCCATTCATTGACCCTGGTAGCGTTTTGCACCCAGTGTGTGCACTTGTTTTGCACAGCTGTGTCTGTTAGCGGGGGGCAAGGCAGTGGGGAATTCGGCCCCGGGGCACAAGACCGCACGAGCTAACCTGGAGAAGCAGCAGTGTAGTTGAAAAGGTGTAATAGCTAAACACAGGTTGCTTTTGTAGGGAAACTCATTACCTCTTGGGTGGCTTTTATGGGGGGCAAGCATGCTGGCGAAGGACATCACATCCTGGTCACCTTGTCAGTGTTCAGAACCTGGCATTCCTCTAGAGCAGGGGTGGGCAAACTTTTTGGCCTGAGGGCCACATCGGGGTTGCAAAACTGTATGGAGGCCGGGTAGGGAAGGCTGTGCCTCCCCAAAGAGCCTGGCCCCCGCCCCCTATCCACCCCCTCCCACTTCCCGCCCCCTGACTGCCTCCCTCAGAACTCCCGACCCATCCAACCCCCCTTGCTCCTTGTCCCCTGACCGCCCCCTCCCGGGACCCCACCCCCTATCCAACCCCCTCTGCTCCCTGTCCCCTGACTGCCCCAACCCCTATGCACACCTCCTCCCCTAACCCCCCCTGGGACCCCACCCCCATCCAGCCCCCCCGCTCCCCATCCTATTCAACCGCCCCCTGCTCCCTATCCCCTGACTGCGCCCTGGGACTTCCTACCCCTTATCCAACCCCCCTACCCCCTTACCATGCCGCTCAGATTTTACCCCAGGCTGAGTCTGCAGTAGGCTACCGAGGCATCTAGGGTGCCACAAATGTGATGGAGCAGAGTCATGCTCTGTGCCTTGTACTGCAGCCTCAGAGGTGCAGAAACCTGCTGGAGTAACCCAGTGAGGGACACTGCTAATGGACCTATTCAGGAGGAGGATCCACCGGCCCATCCCTTGCTCCTCCCCTGCCCCCAGACTCTGCAGCAGGGTCGAAGGAAGCCGCGGAGAGCTAGGCCCCGTGCCATGCCGGGTTTGTGGATTTCCTGTGCTGTTCCCGCGGGCCGCCCCCATTCACTGTGCTCTTCTCTACAGCAGCACCTGGGAGCTGTGTTTATATCCACATGCATGTAGACGGGGGGCTAAAAATAGCGGGGAATGAAATCCCACTGACCTGAGGTGAGGATTGGGACTTGCTATATTTAGCCCCGAGTTTAGTGCAACAACCACAGCTAGATGAGGCCTGGTGTCCTGGGCTATGACCCATAAGTGCCTCGCACTGTAGCACTGGGAACGTGGGCAGGGCTTGGGGTGGGGGCTGTCGGAGACCTGGCAGAATAGATCTTTCTAAATGGAGCCCCCGGGTTGCTGAGGGGTGTATGCAAGTGCTCTCTTACCAAAGCTGCTGCCCCCAGAGTATAATAGACCTCCCCCCACACATACTTTATTCAGATAACTGTAAGCACTGAACCTGAGATCCCTGCCTTTCCAGTCTCCGCGGGCCTTGTCAGACAGTTTAAAGATCTGGCATTCCCAAGGCCGCCTTGCTTCAGTGTCTTTATTTTTGGTTTGTTGGTTTTTTTTTCTCCCTCCATCTCAATTCCACACGGCCCTAGGTGACCATTTCTGGGGGGAGCATTTGAACTGGAAACCAGAGCTCTGTACCGGCTGAAAGTTGGGCCTCCCGGTTTGGAGACGGTGGTGGAAAGCATTCGGGCCAAATTCTGCTGCCCATTACACCATCCCCACCCCTTGGATGTGTTGGATTCAGATAGAATCGATGTCCCAAAGGTGCTGATATAGCCCAGTCACTACATTAAACAGACTTAAATAAGATTCCGGGCTTGGTTTGCCAAGACCTCCGCCTGCTTAGTGCCATGGCAAACGAGCCATTCAAAATCCTTGGAACTTTCTGGTAAAGTGCCCAAAAGAAGGAAAAACCGTTAAAGCGCTGGAAACATCCAGTGTTAAATAAGGGCTTCCATTTTCACAGCATCCCTTGTTCCCTTTCCCGTGAGCTGGAGAGAGTTTTTAGAAAGGAAAAATGCTTTGTCTGGCATTAAAGATGGCATTAACTGTCCCTTGGGAAAAGAGAAGATGTTTGTTGAGATGGGCTGGTACTGGCCTTGCTGCTGCTG
Organism: Chelonia mydas; assembly: GCF_015237465.2. Classification (NCBI taxonomy): domain Eukaryota; kingdom Metazoa; phylum Chordata; order Testudines; family Cheloniidae; genus Chelonia; species Chelonia mydas. The sequence continues at coordinate 11,593,620 of NC_051259.2, read as the reverse complement.
CTAAGGCCCGATCTCGTTTTCGAGGAGACCCCACAAGACAAACACATGCAAGACGAGAACAGCAAAGGTAGAAAATGCAGGGTCTGTCTGTGGGGTTGACTTTCTCTCGCTGGAGAAATGCAGGCACAGTGTATGAGACCTGGGAAATGGTACCAGCATCAGGCTGTTTAGGGCATTGCTTTTAGTTGCTTCTCCCTGGTCACAGGCTTACAGCAAACTACAGTCTTGGCTGCTAGCTAAGCCAGAGACTTATTAGACAGAATTAAAAAGGAGGGGGATGGGACAGAGAAGAAATAAAGTGGGGAAGGAAAAGGACACGTGATGGGGGGGGAGAGAGACAAAGTCTCAGATCCCAGGTGGTGTTTGGGTCCCTCTCTCTGGCCCGCTCTGGTCAGGACATCTCTCAGGATCAGGGTGATGGAAGTCCAGGGAGATGGTGAGGGTGGGAGCCAGGGTGGCCAATTTTTCTCCCAAAGTCTCAAATCTTTTTTTTTTTTTTTTTTTAAAGGATCCCTCAAGGGAGCTGTGGGCAGAATAGCTCATCCTCTTATTATTTCATCCACCCGTTCGGCTTGGTTTCCGACACACCAAGTTGGTTCACTGACTTCTGGTCCCACGCTTGGCTTGTTTACCAGGCACAATCTGAACACAGTCCTTGAGTTTTGTCATGAGGCCTTTTTGTTTGGACTAATTCAATCTTTCTGTCTCCCTCTGGTGCCTTTTCCCATTGACATTTGCTATTACAGGGGTTAGGGTGACATCTCACAAACTTCCATGTATTTTTTGACAGTTGAGCTCACAGTGCGGGTAAATCTGTAGCCCCAGTTATAACAACAGATGGCACCGGTGTAACTGACAGCAGGATTTGGCTTGCTGGGTCTCACTGAACACCCCCTATGGAGCCTGCCTAGCTGAATCCAAGTTTGTAACCAGATCGCAGCAGTTGCTGTATCAGCCTGGAGTTTGGTGTCAGCAGCTGCCTTGTACTCTCAGAAAGCTGGGGCGGGACCAAGATACACACCGAGATGCAATCTGGTGCCAGTCCGTTCCTCTCCTCTCGCTCTGCTGCCCGTGTCCGTACTCTTCTGCCTTTCCATGGGTGACGGTCCACGTGTAGAGAAGAGCCAGGACTCTGCTGTTGTGACTATCCGGGGGGTTCTCATATTGAGACTCCTGAACACAGACAAGCCCCGTCCGTCTGTCCTCTGACTCTCTGTGCTGCCTAGAGTCGCCCACCGGGGTCTCCCTTGATCCTGGCCAGGTCTCCGCAGTTAAGGTCGGGAGGGGCTGGGGCCTGTTGGAGATGCTTTACAGTACAAATCCAAAGCAGATGCGTTTCCGCATCTTTGGCCGGGCTGAGAGAGCGCGCAGAAACTGGAGAAGACCGAACCTCCTTTCCATCTGCCTCTGACCGTGACCTCCCCCTGTCAGGAAATAAAAAATGATAATGAAAAAAAGAGCTTTTTAAAAAATGTGGGTCAACGTTTTTGTTTTCTTTTGACTCATGGCGGCCGGATAATAGAGAGACACTTTAACCCGTCCCTCCCGCTTCTCTTGAGCGGGTAATTTCATAGGAATAGCTGCAAGATGCATGTATCGTGTGAGTACATATGGTCTACGGGGAAGAGCTGTCCTATCAGCCAAAATGAGTGATTGGTGGTTTTATACACCCTAGGCAAGATTCACAGTTGGTGTAAATCAGTGTTGCTCTGTTGACTTTAATGGAGCTGTGCCAATTGACACCAGCTGAGGATCTGACCTCTTACTTTAACCTTCATCTTCCATGTAAACTAGAACTAAAAAAATTTTACGTTGGTAACTCATGGCAAGAAAAAAGAACTTAAGAACTCTAGGTCAAGGGAAGAGAGAGGTTCTCAGCTGAGAATTGAAATGAGAGGGAAGGTCAATGGGGCAGTGAGATCATCGAGGTTCTCCAGGTGGCAGGAGATGTCGAGATGAAGGCTATCTCACCAAAATCAGTGAACGGGACACCAAAAGTGGTATCTGTCTGGCTACGGTACTTATCTGTCCCCGATTCCTGGAGCATCTGAGCGCTTCACCATCTTTAATGTAAAAAGAAAAGGAGTACTTGTGGCACCTTAGAGGCTAACAAATTTATTTGAGCATAAGCTTTCGTGAGCTACAGCTCACTTCATCGGATGCATTCAGTGGAAAATACAGTGGGGAGATTTATATACATAGAGAACATGAAACAGTGGATGTTACCATACACACTGTAACCAGAGCGATCACTTAAGGTGAGGTTTCAGAGTAACAGCCGTGTTAGTCTGTATTCGCAAAAAGAAAAGGAGTACTTGTGGCACCTTAGAGAGTAAACGATTTATTTGAGCATAAGCTTTCGTGAGCTACAGCTCACTTCATCTGTAGCTCACGAAAGCTCATGCTCAAATAAATTGTTTACTCTCTAAGGTGCCACAAGTACTCCTTTTCTTTTTTCACTTAAGGTGAGATATTACCAGCAGGAGAGTGGTGGTGGGCGGGGGGGGGGTGGGGGGCGACCTTTTGTAGTGATAATCAAGGTGGGCCATTTCCAGCAGTTGACAAGAACGTCTGAGGAACAGTGGGGGGGTGGAATAAACATGGGGAAATAGTTTTACTTTGTGTAATGACCCATCCACTCCCAGTCTCTATTCAAGTTTTTGTATCCAGTTTGAAAATTAATTCCAATTCAGCAGTCTCTCGTTGGAGTCTGTTTTTGAAGTTTTTTTGTTGAAGAATTGCAACTTTTAGGTCTGTAATCGAGTGACCAAAGAGATTGAAGTGTTCTCCAACTGGTTTTTGAATGTAATAATTCTTGACGTCTGATTTGTGTCCATTTATTCTTTTACGTAGAGACTGTCCAGTTTGACCAATGTACATGGCAGAGGGGCATTGCTGGCACATGATGGCATATATCCCATTGGTAGATGTGCAGGTGAACGAGCCTCTGATAGTGTGGCTGATGTGATTAGGCCCTATGATGGTGTCCCCTGAATAGATATGTGGACACAGTTGGCAACGGGCTTTGTTACAAGGATAGGTTCCTGGGTTAGTGGTTCTGTTGTGCGGTGTGTGGTTGCTGGTGAGTATTTGCTTCAGGTTGGGGGGCTGTCTGTAAGCAAGGACTGGCCTGTCTCCCAAGATCTGTGAGAGTGATGGGTCGTCCTTCAGGATAGGTTGTAGATCCTTGATGATGTGTTGGAGAGGTTTTAGTTGGGGGCTGAAGGTGATAGCTAGTGGCGTTCTGTTATTTTCTTGGTTGGGCTTGTCCTGTAGTAGGTGACTTCTGGGTACTCTTCGGTCTCTGTCAATCTGTTTCTTCACTTCAGCAGGTGGGTATTGTAGTTGTAAGAATGCTTGATAGAGATCTTGTAGGTGTGTGTCTCTGTCTGAGGGGTTGGGGCAAATGCGGTTGTATCGTAGATCTTGGCTGTAGACAATGGATCGTGTGGTGTGGTCTGGATGAAAGCTGGAGACATGTAGGTAGGAATAGCAGTCAGTAGGTTTACGGTATAGGGTGGTGTTTATGTGACCATCGCTTATTAGCACCGTAGTGTCCAGGAAGTGGATCTCTTGTGTGGACAGGTCCAGGCTGAGGTGGATGGTGGGATGGAAATTGTTGAAATCATGGTGGAATTCCTCAAGGGCTTCTTTTCCATGGGTCCAGATGATGAAGATGTCATCAATATAGCGCAGGTAGAGTAGGGGCATTAGGGGACGAGAGCTGAGGAAGCGTTGTTCTAAGTCAGCCATAAAGATGTTGGCATACTGTGGGGCCATGCGGGTACCCATAGCAGTGCTGCTGATTTGAAGGTATACATTGTCCCCAAATGTGTGAAATAGTTATGGGTGAGGACAAAGTCACAAAGTTCAGCCACCAGGTTTGCCGTGACATTATCGGAGATACTGTTCCTGACGGCTTGTAGTCCATCTTTGTGTGGAATGTTGGTGTAGAGGGCTTCTACATCCATAGTGGCCAGGATGGTGTTTTCAGGAAGATCACCAATGGATTGTAGTTTCCTCAGGAAGTCAGTGGTGTCTCGAAGATAGCTGGGAGAGCTGATAGCGTAGGGCCTGAGGAGGGAGTCTACATAGCCAGACAATCCTGCTGTCAGGGTGCCAATGCCTGAGATGATGGGGTGTCCAGGATTTCCAGGTTTATGGATCTTGGGTAGCAGATAGAATACCCCAGGTCGGGGTTCCAGGGGTGTGTCTGTGCGGATTTGTTCTTGTGCTTTTTCAGGGAGTTTCTTGAGCAAATGGTGTAGTTTCTTTTGGTAACCCTCAGTGGGATCAGAGGGTAATGACTTGTAGAAAGTGGTGTTGGAGAGCTGCCTAGCAGTTCTCCTCACCGCCCCAGCCTCCCGGGAGTCAGGGAAGTGCTCTTATCCCTGTTGTACAGGTGGGGAAACTGAGGCACAGAAACCAAGTGACTTGCCCAAGGTCACACAGGAAATCGGTGGCAAAGTAAGGAATTGAACAGGACCTCCCACCCCTAAGGTTAGTGTCCTCACCGCTGGGCGACCCTTCCTCTCCTGGGCTGAGGAGAATAGAGACAAGGGAGCAAATGTTGCTCTGTTATGCTAGCATAAACGCAAAGTCAGGCCGCTGGCTTCCAGAGTCGCTCTGGGCGTATGCTGGTGTAGCTAGCAAAAGAATTTGGCACAAGGCCGATGAGATAAGCTGGGGTCATTCTATGGCGGGTTTCAAAGACCTGGGCATTTTAAGGGAGGATGGCCTTGTGGTTAAGGCGCTTCATCTGGATTAAGTCCCATCTCGGTTGCAGTCTCCCTGGATGAGCTTGGGCCACTTGCTTCGTCTCTCTGGGCCTCGGTCCCAGGTCTCATGCACTGTGCCTGCATTTCTCCAGCAAGAGAAAGTCAACCCCACAGACAGACCCTGCATTTTCTACCTTTGCTGTTCTTGTCTTGCATGTGTTTGTCTTGCGGTGTCTCCTCGAAAACGAGATCGGGCCTTAGCAGCAGCAGCAAGGCCAGTTCCAGCCCATCTCAACGAACATCTTCTCTTTTCCCAAGGGACAGTTAATGCCATCTTTAATGCCAGACGAGGCATTTTTCCTTTCTAAAAACTCCCTCCAGCTCACGGGAAAGGGAACAAGGGATGCTGTGAAAATGGAAGCCCTTATTTAATACTGGCTGTTTCCAGCGCTTTAACGGTTTTTCCTTCTTTTGGGCACTTTACCAGAAAGTTCCAAGGATTTTGAATGGCTCGTTTGCCGTGGCACTAAGCAGGCGGAGGTCTTGGCAAACCAAGCCCGGAACCTTATTTAAGTCAGTTTAATGTAGTGACTGGGCTATATCAGCGCCTTTGGGACCTTTCTTTCTCCCACCCTTTTTTCTGGCTTCTCAGCGCTCTTTGGGATTGTCTCTCGCTCCATGTCTGTGCAGCGCCCAGCGCCACGGGGCTCCCGATCTCAGTCAGCACCTGTGGGTGCTCCAGTGATCAAGTAATGCACTCTTCTCTCCGTTGCACCAATTCCGCTCTCCGTGAAGCGGCAGGGGTGTCGCTGCGGGGCACAGTTTGGCCAAGGGAGGGCAGTTTAGAACAGGGTTTTGGACATGATGCCTCTGTTCCCATCACCCCTTTGGCACCCTGCGATGCAAAGGCTGTTTCCAGGGGGTGGTTGTCCATGCTGGTGTTTCAGTGCTCACTGCGGCTTCTGTTTGACCTAGGACGGAGCTCTTGATTTGCTGAAAGAACTGAACGGCTACACTATGACCATCGAGCTGCTGCAGGTGAGGGGGAGTGGGTGGAAGAGAGGGAGGCGCATAACTCCAGCATATAATGGGTTACTTGGATCTGAAGAAGGGGCAGTACACGGGGGAGGTAACGTGGAATTCAAAGTATGTTACAAGCACTTGCTGCGGTGCTTTGCCCCCCTCCTGTTGTGGCTAGGCCAGCTAGAGCTTGCCAAGCCTGCTACAGCCTGGGCTGAGGGAGCAGGGCCTTATTGAGAGGTCCCAGGTTTGATCCCCGTGGCTGACAACCCACCCAGAGATGAGATGTGCAAGCTGGGCTGCCCGATGTCTAATGGGAGAGACGTTCAATCCACTTGAGCTCCAGCCATTTCCTTTAAGAGGCTTTTTAAATAAAACGTTGGGTCAGACTGCGAGGGACCTGTCAGGTTATCAGACCAGCTCCTAAACGACCGCTCTTGCTAGCGGTAGGGAAGGTCCCACCACGTCACCTGTTCTCTCGAGATGATTTCAAAAGTGAGCTGTGATTGTCCCTTGCTGTAGTCCTGTCCCCTCTCTGGGTCCTTCCTCCACCTGGGAAAGCAGGGGGCTGTAAGAGCCTGCTGTCATGAACTCTCCTGATGTATTCCCTTGGCCCCACACCAGAGGAGCAGGGGGAAGAGGAGCCATACCAGTTTCTATCCATCCATAATTGTATTTATTAATATTTATTTATTATTTGTATTATTGTCACACCTAAGAACCCCAGTCATGGACCAGGGTCTCACTACGCTAGGTGCTGTACAAACACAAAACAAAAAGATAGTCCTTGCCCCATCCAGCCAAGGTACTGACATGGCCCCCATTGCTGTAATATTTGAGCACCTCGCCACCACCCCCTGGGAGGTAGGGCAGCTCTATTATGCCCATTGTACAGATGAGGAAACCGAGGCACAGAGCGGTTAAGTGATTTACCCAAGATCACACAGGGAGTCTGTTGCCAAGAAGGCCAATGGCATTTTGGGATGTATAAGTAGGGGCATAGCGAGCAGATCGAGGGACGTGATCGTTCCCCTCTATTCGACACTGGTGAGGCCTCATCTGGAGTACTGTGTCCAGTTTTGGGCCTCGCACTACAAGAAGGATGTGGATAAATTGGAGAGAGTCCAGCGAAGGGCAACAAAAATGATTAGGGGTCTAGAGCACATGACTTATGAGGAGAGGCTGAGGGAGCTGGGATTGTTTAGTCTGCAGAAGAGAAGAATGAGGGGGGATTTGATAGCTGCTTTCAACTACCTGAAAGGGGGTTCCAAAGAGGATGGCTCTAGACTGTTCTCAATGGTAGCAGATGACAGAACGAGGAGTAATGGTCTCAAGTTGCAGTGGGGGAGGGTTAGGTTGGATATTAGGAAAAACGTTTTCACTAAGAGGGTGGTGAAACACTGGAATGCGTTACCTAGGGAGGTGGTAGAATCTCCTTCCTTAGAGGTTTTTAAGGTCAGGCTTGACAAAGCCCTGGCTGGGATGATTTAACTGGGAATTGGTCCTGCTTCGAGCAGGGGGTTGGACTAGATGACCTTCTGGGGTCCCTTCCAACCCTGATATTCTATGATTCTATGATTCTGCAGCAGGTTAGTGTGTTAACCACCGGGCTACCTTTCCTCTCTGTTCTTCCTCCTTCTTTGATCTGCTTAATAATAAACAAACGTCCATGTGTGCTCCCAGTCCACGAGAATCGGCGTGGCCGTCAACACTGTCCGGAAGCAGTGCTCGGACGAAGAGGTGGTGGCCCTGGCGAAAATCCTCATCAAGAACTGGAAACGGCTGCTAGGTGAGAGATCCTGAGGCTGCTTCAGCCTCACAAGTAAAATGCTAACTGGCCCCGAAACCTCCGTGGGCCCTTTGATTCTACACAGTCCTTAGGGTCTCTTTACTCCCCGGGATACAAACAGCTAAAGGGCCTGGCTGTTGGTTTTAATTTGGCAGAAGGGTCATTGGTGGCTTATTGGTGAGAAGATCTGGACAGAGCCATGTGCAGAGTGGGCAGGTTGTATTTAAGTGACACTCCTGTACCTGGTCCTGACCTTCAGGGCAGCTCTGTCCGTGCACCCACTAATCACAGTAATGCCTATATCCTATATAACACTTTTCATCAGTAGATCCCAAAGCGCTGCCTATCTTTAATGAATTTGTCCTCACACTCCACCTGTGAGGCAGGCCGGTGCTATTAGAGAGGGGAAGCTGAGGCACAGAGAGGCTACATGAGTGCCCACGATCTCACAGGAAGTCCACGGCGGAGCAGGAAATTGACCCCCGGTCTCCCATGTTCGAAGACCACTAGCCCCTCCTGCTCACCGTGGAAACCCTCCATGCTGTTTCAAGTCGTGGGTCCACATGCAAGTTCTGACAGCGCATGCAACTCAACCCTGACCTGCATCTCTCTTTGCTGGTCCAGTTGCCTGGTTCCCCATGCCCTGCACCTCAAGCCTGAGCTGCTTGATATTCCAATCCCAGAACTCTACATAATCCCTGGCAGTGCAATCCTGACCAGAAACGAATGACCTCTTCTCTAGTCGGTGGCCTGGACCCAGCGGTCATTTGGACCCAAGTCTCAAAAGATAACAGGCTAATGCACTAATCTTCTGGGCCACCGAGTCTCCTGGTAGCAGAGGCTTGGATTCTGTGGGCTGCATATGGGTCCGGAGTCTGCTGTCATTGAGAATGATGTAAATCAGGAGTGATGCCACTAAAGTCAGTGGAGCAATAAAGGCGGAAAATTGATAGAAGGGAGATCTGAACCTGGCCCTTGATAACACTGCCCTGAATGCCCAAGTGGGCCACTGATTGAATTTCCCCAAGCCAAGTGCTCGTGGTGGTTGTTTTTTTCCGGCCAGTATGAAATTATTACCAGCTTGGTGAATAACAGTGCCCCTCCCGCCCCCTCACATTTTAGTTTCAGTCAATGTCTGAGTGACAGCCTGATCTGTTCTCCTTAGAGTCCTCGGGAACCCCGAAGAGAGAGAAGGCCCTGGAAGGGCAAAAGAATAAAAAAGAAAAAAGTCTCGACTTTCCCAGCTGGCAGCCCGAAGGGGCGAATTCCCATCCAGTGAAACGCTGCAAAAGCCCCGCTGAGAAGCACAAGGAAAAGCACAAAGAAAGGTATGAGCTGGCCCCTGAGGTTCTTAGACTGTCAGGTTTTGGTAAGCAGTAGCCGTGCCCTGGTGATAGGAAACAACGATAATAATAAATCAGTCACTTAGCCAAGGCACGGGAGTAGTCACTGGTCAGGCTGTTGAGGCAGAGAGAGGCAAAGGGTCGGATCCTCAAAGGTATTTAGGCACCTAACTCCCATTGATCCTCTCTGGGCCTCGGTCCCCACTTGTAAAACAGAGGAACCCGCACTGACCTGCCTCCCAGGGAAGGTGTGAAGGAAAATACATTAAGGACTGTGAGATGCTCCAGTACGACAGTGATGGGGGCCATATAAATGGCCAAGATAGATAGTAGTCATGTGTCAGACTACATCTTCCATGATGCACCAGTCTCCTCTTTTGGAGAGGGCAGGTGATGCATCATGGGAGTCCACTCAGCCGCCTAAGGCCCAGATCCTCAAGGGTATTGCGACACTTAACTCCCATTGATTTCAGGGGAGTTCCTGGCTGTGGTGCATTATGGGACATACAGTCTGGCCAGGGAGCCCAGCCCATGTCAATAGGAGTTAGGTTCCTCAATACCTTTGGGGAATTAGGGCATAAGTGACTGGCCCCAAGGTCACACAGGAAGTTTATGATAGTGTAAGGCATTGAACCCAGGTCTCCCAAGTCATGGGCTAGTACGCTAACCACTGGACCATCCTGCCTCTCTGCTCACCATGTGGCATCTACAAATCCATCCCTTTTTTCCAGCTAGGTGTAGCCTTCCTGCAAGTCATCCCTTTGGACCCACTGAAGTCAGCGACAGAACTGAATGGAATTAGGATTTGGCCTCTAGCTTCTTAATGGCTCATCCCTTTATCCTTTAGGAGTTAGTAATTTGCTGCATTTTTTCCCCTTCTTTTAAAGGGACTTTCCCAATCATAAGGCAGTGGGCCCTCTTCCTGGCTCGAAGAAACATTCATCGGATCAGAAACAGGACAGGTAAACTCCCCAGCATCCTCCTTATTGCTTGGATCCGGGCGAGGGGAAGACATGGTGGCGTGCAATTTTTTTTCAGCTTGATGGGTGTGGACACCTATGGCACTACCCGCCGTTGTATATTTCAGCTAGAGCCGCCCAATTCCAATTCAGGCCGCTGCAGCCGTTTCTACCCCCGAACGTAGCCGTGGTGTAAAAATCCTCGTGAAAACTTGCGCCTTCCCCCAGCAAATCACGGTGGCACAAGCGGGAGAAGTGTGTGTTTAAAAAAAATAACATAAAAAAAGGAAATAAACCCAGGTTAAAATGAGAGTGAGAGAGCGGTCTCCAAATTACTGAAGGTTTCTGTTGAGGGAGGGGATCATGTGCATGAAATCCGAGCTGGGAGCTAGATTTGGAGTTCATTGATTTGGCTGAACCAAAACCACCCACCTGAACAGCCCAGGACTTGGATGCGTTTGAAATCGAGGACCTTGACTCAGCTTTTCAAACGAGAGTAGATCAGGGTGCACCAGGGAGCATTTAGTGCACGGTGGCCAGCTAGTGTTGTAGATTCACACCCCAGCCTGCCACACAGTGAGTTTCCGTGTAGACGTAGCCCTTAGTTGAAAGATAGGGAAGCTTACAGGGGAAGGAAAGTGGAGAAGACAGCGAAATGAAGGGGGTAGCTCGCTTTCCTTTTCATTTCTTGTCTAGTGCTTGGGGACGGTTTCTAAGACAAAAATAAGGGGGAGGGGGCGGAAATCTGATGTACTAAATATAGAACTGTGCTGAAGAGCAGAAACCCCTCTCCCTGAACCCCCTCTCTCCCCAGGAAATCCAGCAAGTCCGGCTCTCACACGGCAACCCCAAAGAGTCATTCTGCAGACTCCAAGCCAGACAGGTACTTGCTTATGTGCCCGCAGATCCTTTATTTGTGGAGCAGCAGTTACAGGACAGGGGCAAGGCGAATAAAGTCACACAGGGCTTGCGGTGGACGGAAAAGACTCCACTTGACTTCCAAGGTCTTAGATCAACCGACAGTGAGTCAGTGACAGAGTTGGGAGTAGAACCCCGGAGTCCTCCAGCGTCAGAGCTGATAACACGGTCTGCAGACACCAAGCCTTTATACCTGTGTGAATGCATAACAGAACCTGGCTCTTTTATCTAGCACCTTTCCTCAGTAGCGCTCCAAGTGCTTTGCAAAGGAGGTCAGTATCACCATCACCATTTTAAAGATGGGGAAACTGAGGCATCGAGCACTCTGATTTGCCCGAGATTACCCAGCTGGCCAGTGGCAGAGCCAGGAGTAGAACCCAGGCCCTCTGAGTCCCAGTTCAGTGCTCTGGCCACTAGGCAGCAGTGCCTAGAAGGCAGGCTGCATCACTATACTGTTCTCAGTGCTGTTACTGAGACCCATTCATCAAGTGTGAGTGATACAATTCAGCAGTTACCCGAGGGTTTATAATCGGTGTTTGGCCCGTAGCAGGGCTGTTGAGACTGCTCCGAGCTGTGCCTTCGGTAAAGCACTGTGGGGACAGATAATTGCGCGGCCCATGCCATGTCCAGTGGCAATATCTCGGACGTGGCCTGGCCGCTCGCCTCCCGAACCGCCGTGAGTTTAGGGCAGGATTACAACAGGCGAAAGGCCTCAGCAGCAGCAACTGGCGCTGTCAGGTATTTCTAGACCCACAAAGATTCGGAGCCAGATTCTTGACGGACGCAAAACTCTGAAGGGCTTCCAGAACGGGGCCCCGGGTTTGGCTGGTTATAGAAACACAAGCTAGTTGGGAAGCTCGGAGCTGGATCCCGTTTCAGAATTCTGCCGAAGTCAGGGTCGGATCTGGGGTTTGGGCTGGGTTCTGTACAGAGAGAGCAGCCAGCTGCTACGATCAGATCCCTGCTCCGGGGGGGGCTTCTCATTCTGTGCAACTGACTGTGGTGCTTTTGTTGCTTGAAGGGTCTTCTAAGCTTAGGAGGGAAGAGGGCCGGGATTTGGCTTGTTAATTACGCAGGAAAAGGTGGATTTTTCCATCCCCTGCAGTCCCAAGGTCGAGACTGGATGTCTTTCTAAAAGATCTGCTGTAGCTTGTGCGGAAATGACAGGGTGAGGTTCTCTGGCCTAGGTAACGCAGGAGGTCCGACAAGGTCCCTTCTGGCCTTCATATCTATGAATTTGGATGTTTTGAGTTATTCTTATGCTTTACATGTCTCATTACAATAATTATATCTTCAGAAACACAGGCGTTCAGTCTGCCAGGCCCCCGCTCAAACCATTACACCGTACTCCCCCTCAGAGCTGGGAGCAGAACCCAGGAGTCCTGACTTACAGGCCTTTTGCTCTAACCGCTAGGTGACACTAATGACTGGGGGTCTGGCATAAGGGTTCCCTTTATGCTTGAATTCTCCAGTTGCAAGAGGGGTGACTAGGGGGTGTGATGAACCCGCTGTGTTTGCAGAAGGCTGACTGGGTCGGGGGAGGAGGGTGAACAGTTCCACTGGGGAAGACATGCCACTGACAGCTGGTCATGCCAACACAGCTGTCAGCAGAGAGGGCTTGGGGGCTCGGTGCCAGCATTTCAGCTGAGCTAATCTCTCTCCTCTCTGTGTTTTTTCCCTACGAAGGGAGACCAGCGACTGCAGAGCCCTTCCCGCCACCTCTAAAAAGTCGCACTTGGACGGCAAGAAAGAGAGGTAGGTGTTTAGTGGCTGGATTGTGGCACATTTTGCTTCTCTGTCTTTGGAAGAGTGGCATGCCCAGCTCAAAAAAAGGCATCTTCCATCTGCCACCACCTCCTCCACACGGCAGTGACCCGCCTTCTCTTCATGCCCTCTTGCAAGCCCTGGACAGGATGCCCCGTTCACCAGTAAATGCCCTCTTTAAGGATTACAGGCCCTGTGTGCCCCCTGGTTCTGTGGGTGTTTCCCTCCTGAACCCCTGTTCTCTGCGCTTTAGGACATGGCCCTTCCTCCCCCACTTCTCTTTCAGGAGAGACTCTACAGACTCAAGATCTTCCACCATCACCGCTTCCTCCTCCTCTTCCTCCCCTCAGAAGAGACCATCGGTGGAAAGGTAAGGGGGAGGCTCATTCCTCCAGCCACCCCTCTGACGGCTGGGATCTCACCCTGTTCCCTCCTAGAACCCTAGAATCAGACAAAGGCAGGGCTGGAAGGGATCTCGAGAGGTCATCAAGTCCAGCCCCCTGCGCAGAAGCAGGGCCAAGTAAACCTAGACCAGCCCTGACAGGGGTTTGTCTAACCTCTTCTTGAATACTTCCAATGATGGGGATTCCACAACCTGGCCGGGAAGCCGGTTACAGAGCTTAACTCCCCTTGCCGTTAGAAAGTTCTTCCTAGAGTCCAAACTAAATCTCCCTTGCTGCAGATTACGCCCCTTACTTCTTATCCTACCTCCAAAACTTCTTGTCCTCCCAGAGGGTCTATTGCAGGAAAAGGAAGGTGGGATTCTGAGGTTCAATGCAGGGGATGCCTGTCCCCAGTGCGTGATGGAGCTCTGTGCGCCGGCTGGTCACACTGCCCTAGCCGGGACAGGTCGTGGCTCCAGAACTGGAGTGGGTAGGGTGAGTTAGAGGACATCTGGATGGAGGTTCCTTGTTTGAAGGTTCTTGGATACCATGTCGCTGGGCACCAGGCAGAAGCCTAGAAAGAAGTGGAGGAGGCAGGGAAGCCGTGATGAAAGTCATGACGTGCTGATTCCCCAGGGGGCTCCGTCTGTCATGGCAGAGCGAGGCTCTCAGCCAGCAGGAGGCAGTAAACATCACACTGGCTTTGCAGAGTTGGGGCGTCCATGACCTGTACCCCTCTCTTTCAGCATTGTCTGAAATGGCCCTGGGCATCATCCCCCAGGGGTATGTCTACACTGTGTCAATGTAAATACCTGCGGCTCACCCATGTCAGCTGGCTGGGGCTGTGGGGCTGTTAGATTGCGGTGCAGAAGTTTGGACTCTGGCTGGAGCCCGGGTGTTGGGACCCCCTGGGGGGAGTGTCCCAGAGCCTGGGCTCCAAGCCAAGCCCAGATGTCTACACTGCAATTTTATAGCCCTGCAGCCGAGCCTTGTAAGTCCAAGTCAGCTGACACGGGCCAGCTGCGGGTGTTTATTTACAGTGCAGACATGCCCCAAGAGACCAAACGCCCTTCACCGAGGGCTTGGAAGGCGTCACGTGCTGGCCGTAGAAGGCTGTCACCTCAGATCCCACAATGCACGTGGGCGTTTGCACACTGAGGGCTTGAGCCAACGCCAATGCAAGTCAATGGAAAGACACCCGCTGCGTTCGGAGGAGGTTGGAGCAGGCCGTTAGCTCTGAGCGTTTGATATCCCACCAGCCGATCTCATCCCTGACCATCTCTGTCCTTGGTGCTTAGACCATGCCCATCACCGTGGTGTCCAAGCACGTTACAGATCTATTGCTGGGATCCCCAGAAGAACCTCAGCCCTTGCTCCTGCGCTCTCTCTGCTGGCATCACATGCACTGTTGCCTCTCCCTGTTTTGATTCCAGGAGGCCCTCTACAGGCTCCAACCCAGCAGCCTCTCCCCCTGGCTCTCGGAAGAACTCCAGTGATGGCAAAGAAGAAAGGTAGGGAAGGGTGGGAAAGCCTCGTGGAGATGACGCTGGAGGCCAGCCACTACCAGTGGCCCAATGCTTAGAGCAGTAGCTTGGGATTCAGGATAGCTAGGTTCAAGTCCTTGTCTGCCACAGATTGCCCGTGTGACCTTGGGCAAGTCACTTAGGCCTAGATCCGAGAAAGGTGTAGGGAGGACAGATACATTCCAGATGGTGAGGTGCTCAGTTTGTAAGGGAGTGGGGGTAAATACCCACGATGGATGGATCTTTCCAAGGCCCATGAGCAGAAGAGCGGGAGAACAGTCAGGAGATATCCCCAGGCCAGTGTGGGCTGGATGGAGTTTGCAGGGGGGTTAGTGCTGTGGAGACAGCCCCATCACAGCATGGAATGGAGGGGCCGTGGGGCTTGGAGGTCTGAAGACGCTCCCTCTGCCCGCATGGAGGGGAGCAGTACATGGGGGCTACAGGTAGCCAGTGTGGGGTAGAGAGGCTCCTGGGAAGTGAGGTAAGTGTCACACAGGGGGATCCCTTGCAGGTGAAGATGCTTCGGGTTGTGCCGGGAGCCCCTCCTCTGGTTAGGGCTAGCAAGGAAGGTGCCTTGTCTTGTGGCTTCCTGGGGTGACAGCCTGTCTGTTCTCTCCAGACCCAACAGTGCCAAATCCAAACCCGAGACCCCCAAGACTCCCAGCAGCCCCTCCAGCCCCACGTTCGCACCGACCATCTGCTTCCTGGCGTCCTGCTACCTCACGGGAGACTCGGTCCGGGACAAGTGCGTCGAGATGATCTCGGCTGCCCTGAAAATGGATGGTGAGAGGGGCTGGGATTGGGAAGGGGCCGTCACCTGGGGCAGCTCACAGGGCGGACTGATTTTGAGGCGTCCCTTTCGCTGGGTGGAGGCAGAGCAGGAACAAGGGCTGGGACTGTGACCCGAATAGGAGCCCGTCACTGCTGGGCGCTTTGGCGGTTTTGATGATTGGTTTAGTTGCTCATTGCAAAAAACCCACACGGCCAAATTTCTCCTGGGTGTAACTCAATTGGCTTCCACCAGGTCATGCCTTTCGATGTGCCATGGGTTTGAAGGGACACCCCTCACTGCTGGTAGGACCGAAATTTAACCTACTGGCTCCTTTCTTGCATCTCTGCAAACTGCAAACGCTGTGTTGTTTGCTGTGTGTGTTTAAAACAAGCCAACTCTTTCACAGCCAGCGGGTCAGCACTTCTCAGAGCAACCCTGCAATAACAAACCAGTGAGCGTGGCCTGGAGTGCATAAGCAACCCTCCAATAACGAACCTGCACGGTACTTGTGAATAAGCCTATGATAATCATTTATCGTTGGCTGCTCACAAGCGACCCTGCACTAACAAACAGATGGGTATGGCCCAGTGGCGCGCAGGCATCCCTGCAGTAATCAACAGAGGGGATACAAATCAATCTGAAGGAATTCGGTTTCGGTGTCAAACTTGTTATGCCGATAATTAGTGGTTTCTTTGAATTCTGCTTTGATGAAGCCTGTTGTACCTTTCGGCACGTTCTCTGGGTTCTGAAGTGTGTTCACCCCCCTCTCTCTCGCTCTCCCCTGCTTTAGATGATTACAAACAGTTTGGAGTCAACTGTGACAAGATGGCCTCTGAAATCGAAGACCATATCCTTTGGCTGGCTGGGCGGTGGTTCGGTTTGCCTGCCTTGCTACTGGGGACCGAGCCTGAATCCAAGGGTAGCCCTGCCCCTCTTGGCCTGTTGGTGGGGCTGGAACTTAGGATCTCCCCCACTGCATTTAGCTAGATGTAAATTAACAACAGCCGATGCCTGTCCCGGGCTCCGGAGGTCCGAATGCACCGCTAACAAAACGATAAACCCCAGCATCATTTCGACAGAGACGCAGCCGGCCAGACACCTCCGCAGGCTCCTTCCCTCCCCTTCTTCGCTTACCCTCAGCCCTCTCCAGCAGGGGAATCTTGCTGTGTGCCCAAAGGCAGGCTGTTTCAGAGCAAGATCCAGAGCCTTGGAGCCCCCGCAGAGAACGCCCTGCCACCCTGCCAGCTGGCCCCTCTCTTTTATAACGAGGGGAGCCAGCTCGGGTGCCCCCGCTGCGTGGCGCTCTAAGCAGGCACCCGGTAGGTCTCCACTGCATCTGGGAGGTGGCTGCAGCACCTGTAGACTCACCCAAGCTAGCTTCACTCGAGTAACACCAGGAGGGAAGCCGTGGCAGCATGGATGGTGGCAGGAGCTACCCCTGCCCACCCTGTCCCCTGGGTACATACCCAGGCCACTACCCAGGCTGCTGGGGCTTCGCTCCTGTTGTTACTCAACTAGCTTTGATCAAGGCTGGCTCGGGTCTGGCTACACATGCTGCACTCACACCTCTGATGGCAGCGTAGCCAGACCCATAAACCTACAGGGGGGCATGTCACACACAAGTGGGTTACTCCTGTGCCCCCAGAACTCTCACTGTAGTCAGTGGGAGTCGTGGGTACTCAGCTGCTCCTAGAAGCTGCTCCCGCGCTCTCGGGCTGTGGATGCAACCGTTCGGCTGTGCTGGCAGCTTATAATGTAAAGGCCCTTTGCAAGCCAGCATGGAGGTAATCCCAAGAGCTCCTTCTGTCATGTACGAAGTATAGCTAGTCACTGGCCGCGTTGGTGAGTTCCCAGCGTGTGCTGTCCCAGCTCTGGGCAGAGAGCCGCCACAGCAGACCTCGATCAGACTGCCCACGAAGATCACAAGACTGGATCTGCAAAACGAAAAGGAGTACTTGTGGCACCTTAGAGTACAAGTCCTCCTTTTCTTTTTGCGAATACAGACTAACACGGCTGTCACTCTGAAAGACTGGATTTGTAAGCGAAGGCGCCCAGCCAGGTTTATTCTCAATGAAGCCCAGTCCTAGCTCCCCAGATCAATGTCTACAGTGACGCTAGCACATGTATGCCCAATGCAATGACCTCAGTGAATGGGGGGACTTTCCATTCCCCTCTCGGCTGGCCAAAGACACACCCTCTGTGACCCTACTTTTATACACCGGAACAAACGAGTTACGGAGTGCCCCTCTGCCGTGGTTAGTTACCACCCTTTACCTTGCACACCTTGGTTCGATCAAAACATCTCTATCCATCACACCGTCATCCTAACCTTATCGTTAAGAGGGGGTCAGTGTGACCCTGTATCATCTTTGCGGAGTGTGTTGACACCATAACCCTGTATCGGGGTGGTCTGGTACCACCCTTCTGGAATGTGTTTGTGTGTGTGTCCTGTGCCTCGCACTTCCCAGGAGTGTGTGCGGTTTTGTAGGGCCAGCCCTGTTCGGGCCAGGTTCTGTGAGCTGGCAAGCAGCGTGTTTTGTAACAGGGCCTGACTCCTGCTCACACTTGACTGGGGGAGGGATAGCTCTGTGGTTGGGGGAGGGATAGTTCAGTGGTTTGAGCATTGGCCTGCTAAACCCAGGGTTGTGAGTTCAGTCCTTGAGGGGGCCATTTAGGGATCTGGGGCAAAAACTGGGGATTAGTCCTGCTTTGAGCAGGGGGTTGGACTAGGTGACCTCCTGAGGTCCCTTCCAACCCTGATATTCTATGACTTTTATTTCTAGATTTGCTTTGTATCAGCAAGGCTTGACCACGACTTTAGTTCAGGCCTCGTGTTTCAGGCTCTCTCTCTCTACTACACAAAGCCGGTCAGGCTTCTGTACCCTCATGAGCTTCCTTCACAGGGAGATCCCCCACGTTCCCGGTGACGTCCTTTAATGCAGGGGTTTGCAACCTTCTTCTTTCTGAGGCCCACCTAATGTGCTATAAAAACTCCACGGCCCATCTGTGCCACAGTAACTGGTTTTCTGCAAAGAAAAGCCAGGGCCAGTGTTAGGGAGTAGCAAGCAGGGCAATTGCCTGGGGTCCCGTGCTTCAGGGGCCCCCACAAAGGTACATTGCTCAGGTTTCAGCTTCAGCCCCATGTGGCACGGCTCAGGGCCCCGGACTTCAGCCCCATGCAGTGAGACTTCGGCTTTCTGCCCTGGGCCCCAGCTAGTCTAACACTGGCCATGCTTGGCAGACCCCCGGAAACCTGCTTGTGGCCCTCCAGGGGGCCCCGGACCCATGGTTGAGAACCACTGCATTAATGCACTGGCAGGCTGGAGCTCAGATGAGGTATGTTCTGCACATCGCCACCTCGTGGCTGAACCGTGCAATGCAGTTTAGCATTCCATTTCAGCTTCAGCAAGGTGAAGGGGAGGTTAAGTGGCCTGCCCTGTCCTGTACCTTACAGGGAAGCTACCGTGTAATAGACAAGAGATTAGTGAGAAGAGGGAGGACTGGATCCTGCTGGCAAAACATTCATGATTTCAACAGGAGCAGGGCCAGCCCCAAAATCACTGGTCTCCACTACAAACTCAAGTCTCGGGCCAGGTTTAATGAAGGCAACTCTGGGTCTGTTTCCTAGGGAGCCTGGGATCCAGCCAGGGCTTGGCATCAAAGCTACAGGAAGCTGAAGAGCTTTGACTGAGTTCTAGGGTTTGTCTGAATCCAAATGTTGAAAGCAAAACCTAGGGAGGTAGAAACTTTGGAAGATGTTCCCACGAAACCCCAGAGTGTGGCCTGGTTCTCTGGGTGTCCCAAAGCCCAGATGGGCCCCTCTAAGGGTATCCACTGATACCTGTACATTCATAACCCACCGCTGCGGTGTCCTGTCATCCTTGGGCTCTTATTCCTTGACGGTGCCACATATCTTCCAGGAGCTGAAGAGCACCGACATGAAGTACCGCAACCGCGTGAGAAGCAGGATCAGTAACCTGAAGGACCCCAAGAACCCCAACCTGCGGAGGAATGTGCTGAATGGAGCCATCTCCCCCAGCCTCATTGCTAGGATGACAGCAGAGGTGAGTAACAGGGTGGGAGGTGTGAAGGGAGGGGGATGCCCGGTGACTGACTCGGAGAAGAATTGGGTCCCTGAGAGATCATTTCCGTCTGCACGATCGCTGGTGGGACTCGGGCAGAGCTTAGCAGTAGGGCAAGAAGCTGCTGACATGGGAGGCTGCAGGCCCAGGGGCACTGGAGGTGCTGTAGGCTTGTCGTAAGAGCAGGGAGGCCAGGGCAGCACGTCACATGCAGCATCGCTGAGTCTGGCGGAGGCAGCCTGCCAGAAGCGGTGAGTGAGTTTCCCACGTTGCTCAGCGGCATCCCCCGTGCAGATTGAGGACAGTTGCAGCGGGGGGATGAGGTGGCCAAAGAATTTGTGCAGCACCCCCCTGGAGCTCGGGCTGGAAATCCCACGTTCGGTGGAAACAAGGCCCATTGTCATAGCCTAGTCCCCATTGTACATGCTGCAAAATCCAAGTGTAGTTTGCTTTCTCTGCCCAGGAGTGTCACAAATAGCGGGGCTTGGGGGCTGCAAGGTAGGGTTCAGGGGCATTGGCAGAGCTGTGGGGCAAGCCCAGGGCTGGAATAGCAGGGGGGCTTCAGGTCAGAGTTGTGGGGCATCAGCAGAGCTCAGGGCTGGAATAGCAAGGACGCCGGAGGACAGGATTGAGGAGCATCAGCCAAGCCGTGCGTGAGGAGCCCAAGGCTGGAATAGCAGCACGTGGCTGCACCTTGGGTTGGAGGTACGTGGGCAGAGCTGTGGGGAAGCTTGCAGGACTGGGACAGCAGCAGGGGTGCATTGGGAAGGGGACGTGGGGACCCAGGACTGGGATAGCAGGGAACGTCACGTGTCAGGAGTGAGAGGTCTCGGCCCAGCCAACTCCCTTGGTCTCACACTTGCACAGGCCCTCAGTGAGGTCGTGCTGCTGGTGGATTGTAAGAAGATTCCCATCTGATTTCAGATGCAGAGATGGCAGGTGGACCTGTGTGCGTGTGCTTGTCTGTGTGTGCGTGCACTGGAGAGAAGTTCCTCCAGGGACTCTGGGAACCTGGGAGTAAGAAAATGATGCGAGTAGAAATACCTGTTGGCCTCTGTAGCTCTGACCTGGGTACTGTGACCCATTGCAGGAAATGGCGAGTGATGAACTGAAGGAGCTGAGGAACGCCATGACCCTAGAAGCCATCCGGGAGCATCAGATGGCGAAGACCGGGGGCACCACCACGGACCTTTTCCAGTGCGGCAAGTGCAAGAAGAAGAATTGCACTTACAACCAGGTGGGCACCGTGGGCAGGGGGCCTTGAGCCCAGAGCAATGGCTTTGGTGCCACTCCCACCTGCAGGGAACGTTCCACCCACTCCAGGGTCAGTGCGGAGAACTTGGCTAGCCCACTCTGACTTGCAGCAGGTTCAGCAAATGCCAAGGGCCATCAAACCATAGCCATAGCTAAGGGCTCTTAGCCACCTGGAAATACAGTGGGGTCCTGCTTACCTGAATCCCCATTGCCAGACCTCCCTCTCTAATGGTCTCCAAGCTGGTCTCCTTCCCCATCGACTTTCTTGCCTTCGAGTCTTGCTTGTCTGATAGTCCAGAGAAATTTGGGACCTTCCTACAAGGATTCTACTTTACTGTGACGAGTTATGTCCCTGCAACCTTAGGAGGATTAGCCCAGAGATCCGCGGAAGACCAGAGGCTTCCAGTCAGGCCCATTGCCCCTCATGCCACTCAACCCCTGGACTGCATCTGTTTCCTTGTGGGGGAGGTGGCTCCTGGAGGTTCAGCCGTACCACCCCAAAGCACAAGACCTTATCCAGGCCTCTTGCGCCTGCAAGGCTGGGCTGGAATTTAGGGGAGGATCGTACTTTCCTGTGGGATTTCCACTACTTCGTGCTTCTGCCTGGGGCTGAGACGCAGGGAGGAGCAGAGGCAGCCTGGGAAGCACGATCCGAAATAACAGGGAAGGAGGAGAAGATAAAAGGAACTTTTCAGATAGGGGAACTGGTTTGTGGTTTGGTGGGGGACTGAGTTTTGGAGAAGGTCCGGTGCGGTTCTCATTCCATCTGCAAGGATTCCCTTCCTCCTCCATCCCCAATGTCCATTCCCTCAGAGCCTGGAAGTTAGATGGAATCAAAGCAGACACTTCCATCCTCCCTGTTGAGTCTGCGTGACTGGTTTTCTCCGTAGGTCCAGACGCGTAGCGCCGATGAACCCATGACAACGTTCGTGCTGTGTAACGAGTGCGGGAACCGCTGGAAGGTCTGTACTCATTGCTCTCCTTCGAGGGGGAGACAGAGCAATTGCTCGGGAGTGTAGTGTCCATTTCACCCACACCCAGCATGGCGTTCTAGAATGCAGTGTCCACATCTCAGCCCCATGCATTAGGTGTTCTAGAACACAGCCACGCTCTAGAGTGTTATATCCACGTCTCCTTCCCCTGCATCATGTGCTCTAGAACAGTGGTTCTCAAACAGGGGTCCGGGGCCCACTGTGGGGGCCGCGAACAGGTTTCGGGGGGGGGAGGGACCGCCAAACCAGGCCACCGTTAGACTCGCTGGGGCCCAGGACAGAAAGCCGAAGCCTCGCCATGCGAGGCTGAAGCTCGGGGCCCTGAGCCCTGCCACCTGGGGCTGAAGTTGAAGCCTGAGCAACTTTGCTTTGCGGGGGGCCCCTGTGGTGTGGGGCCCTAGGCAATAGCCTTGCCTACTGCTCCCTACCGCCAGCCCTGGCTTTTATATGCAGAAAAAAGTTGCTGTGGCCCAGGTGGGCCGTGGAGCTTTTATAACATGGCCGGGGGAGGGCGGCTGTTAAAAGTCCTGTCGGCAGTGCTGCCCAGCTAAGGCGGGATAGTCCTGTTTTGACACCGCGCTGCACCCCGGAAGCGGCCAGCAGCAGGTCCGGCTCCTAGGCGGGGGAGCCACGGGGCTCTGCGCGCTGCCCCTGCCCCGAGCACCAGCTGGGTGGTGCCTGCAGGCGAGAGCTGCGTGGAGCCACTTGCGGGCCTCCGCCTAGGAGACGGACCTGCCGCTGGCTGCTTCTGGGGCACAGCGCAGTCCATGGTGCCAGGACAGGCAGGAAGCCTGCCTTAGCACCCCCGCTGTGCCGCTGACTGGGAGCCACCCGAGGTAAACTCGTGCCTCAACCTTGCGCCCCAATCCCCTGCCCCAGTCCTGAGTCCCCCCAAACTCGGAGCTCCTTCCTGCACCCCAAACCCCTCATCCCTGGCCCCAGCCCACAGCCTGCACCCCCAGCCCAGAGCCCTGATCTCCTCCTGCACCCTAACCCCCTGCCCCAGCCCAGAGCCCCCTCATTCCCGGCCCCACCCCGTAGCCCTCACCCCCGCACCCCAATCCTCTACCCCAACCCTGAGTCCCTCCCACACCCTAAACCCCTCCTCCCCAGCTCCATTGGGTCGCCGGCATCAACAATTTTCTTAAACTGGGTCGCCAGAAAAAAAGTTTGAAAACCACTGGTCTGGAACTCAGTGCCCGTTTTTCATCCCCCTCCAACCTAAAATACACCAGCAAGTGTCCTTCTGGATTCCTGAATCTCTCTCTCTGCACCCTCCAGCAACGGGAGCCCACTCCTGAACCGACCCTGGTCTCTTTAGTGGCGTTTTTGCTAGAAGCTTAGTTAGCCCCAGCAGGAGAGGAGTCACTCACTTGTTCCCTCCTGTGTTGTCTTCCAGTTCTGCTGAGGCCGCTCCTGTTTGCACCCGGGCCACCCGCGGAGACGATGCAGCCGGACGGCAAAGGAGAATCTCTGACCATCCAAATTTGAAACTGGGGGTGGGGGTGGGGGGAGGGGAAGGGAAGAGAACTAACCTGTTGAGAGAGGCGCTGAAAGTCCCTCCCTGTTGGCTCCCGAGAATGTAATGAGGAGTCACTCACTGGCTAGAGGGAGGGATTGTTTGGCGTTAGGGGTACCTGAGCCTCAAGCCCAGAAGGTGCGATGCCAGGGTGCCAGCCCCTAGGAGACTCCTCTTTTTTGATGTCTATATTTTGACTGGAGTGATCATTGGAACCCTAGCCTGGAAGGACCTGCTGGGTCATTCTAGTCCATCACCCTGGAGGAAGCAGTGGGTGCATGGAGCATGACAGAGCCCAGGGGAAATCTGCCCTGCCAGAGGTTTTGGGGTGCTGTTCTTCGAGCTCACAGGAAGTAGCCTAGCAGCAGCCGAGGTGCCCAGCCCCCTCGCCCGTGCTCGTCCCTTTCATTGGGCAGGTTAAGCTGACCCCTGTTTGTTTTTATGAGCCGGGTGATCCCTGAATCTCGGCGGCCTGCCTCTAGCGAATCTCCCTGTTATGCACGGGAGCAGGGCTTTCCAAATCCCAGGCAGCATTTGCTTTCGGAGGCAGAGGCTTCCTACCGTCCCCTGCCCAGGGCAATCCACAGGCCCGTGTGTCTCAAATTGTCATTCCTGGAGTGAAGACTCCCGTCTACCCCCCTGTGTCCGCTCCGATCTGGAAGGCAGCTCTCCGGGGCTGTGTCGGCATCAGTCCTCGCACAAGCCACCAGGGGGCACCGAAAGCCCCTTGCACTCTGCCCTTGACAGCACCCTGGGGATGCTCCCGCTCCAGGGACGGAGCAGGTGGAGTCCTGCTGGCTGACACCCAGTCCCTGGGCTGCGATGACGTGCTGCCAGGGGTGTGCTTGGCTTCTGGCATGCGTTTTGCATGGACATATGTGTAACCGGCTGCTGGGAGGGCTGATCTCCTAACGGATGGCGTTTCGGCTCCAGGATGGGGGAAGTACCATGAGAAGAGACCAGTTCTCCCCTTATTTCAGCCCCATTATAAAGGGCTGTTGGGCTGCCCCAGACCCATAGGCACAGCCTTATAGGCTGCTCTCTGGCTCCCCTGGGCAGTTCTCCATATAGGATCCACTAGGTGTGTACACCCTGTAGAGGTAGCACTCAGCTCCCCTTGTCTCCACCGGGCTCTCGGGCTGCTTTGTGGTGTGTGGATGAGAGGGACTGTAATGGGGTTGAAGGTCGCTGGGAATCAGGGTGCAGAAGAGGAACCAGTAGAAGAGCGGGAGCCTTCTCACCCAAATCAGGGCAGACACTTCTCTTTACATGTGGGTATTTTCCCTGAGTGTGGTCACAACACACTCTGCTCTGATGCACCAAACTCCCCCTGCAAAAACAGCTAACAGAGGGAGATGGACTGCCTTTAATTCCTCCTCTGCTGGCATTTCGGTGGTGCAGTCCTGGAGTATTAATCCTCCATCCAGCCAGTGAGGGATTTCCTGCCCTTCAGTGGGAAGTCCACTGAATGACAGCGAGCTCCTGTTTTAAAACCAGTGACCCTCCTTTCCTTCCCGAGAAGGTGAGAGCTGAAGATGCACAGGGCTTTAGCTGCACCTGTTCGTGGGTCTCTCCTTCCCATTGGTGACTTGTTTTCTGCAAACTGGATATTACACAAAGACTTGATCCTAATTCCCTGCTACACTTGATCCTGGAACCTGATTTTAAGCCCCACACCCTCAAGTGCAGTTACTCTTCGTTGTAAATAATTGTGCCCTTTCTTGGCGGCTGCCTCTGTGTATCCTGATTCCAGGTGGGATTGGCCATGGAAAATTCCAGGCGAGGGAGGCTGTTCTTAACGGTACGCCTGACCCGACAGGAGCAGGAGTCACATGGGGGGAAGCTGTTATTCAGCGCCACCTCCTACCTTCAGCACCAAACTTTTGGGGGGTTAACCACTCTGAACTGGGGAGACTGTTGAACTTCACCGAGCGAGACTGGAAATCACTGGGCCCCATGCTGACAGGCTGAAGGAGGTAGAGGAGTGGCAGGATGGAGAAGAGAAAGCACGGGGGTGGGATGGGACAGAGGGTCAGAGCTCCTGCCACCTCAATCCTGCTCTTATGACCCACTTCAGGCTCGGCGCAGACAGGGCTGGGTGCCTGCCTGCTTTCATCCCTTTATCTCCTGCAGTCAGGGGACCGTGGCGCTAGTCCCCTGCCATACACAGCGTATGGATCAGCCAGCTTTGTTTTCTCTCTAAGATAGAATGTGTCCCTGCTCCCCCCCAAAAAGTGGGGGTGAAAGGGAGAGAAAATCTCCAGCTAGAGCAATAAAGGTGTAAAGAGTGTTGGCTGGGTATTCTTGCTTTCGAACCCCAGCATGCTGGGGACTTAGCCATTCTTACTGTAATGGTATACCTCTAGTGCCTTTCTGCCCAAATCCCATCACCAACGCTATATGGACAGTGCTGCTGACATGCAGCCAGCTCTGGGGTGGAGGGTAGCAGCCAAGTGGCACACAGCATTGGGAGTAGGGGTCATTTAGGCCAAGGTCTCCAGAGCAAAGTCTACTCCACCGCAAAGTGCCCTGGGATCTTTAATGTTCACACAGAACAAACAGGCCCTAGGTTTGCGTTTTCGTAAGTGACTGGGGGTGCCTCACTTTATGGTGTCTGCTAATGGGCACCTGGTTTTGAGAGGTGGGGGCTGAGTGCTTTCTGAAGGGTTCTCACGCTGAGCACCCCAAAAATGGAGGCATCTGAAACCACAAGCCATTTGTGCCTTCATCTCTGTCAAGGAGGCTGCAATGCCTAGTAGATAGAGCATTGGACTGGGGCTAATGGGTCCTGCATGCTATTCCTGGCTCTGCCATTGGCCTGCTGGGTGACCTTGGGAAGGCATGTCCCTGCTCCGTGCCTCGGTTTCCTTGCTGGCAAAATAGGGCTAATGCTACTGACCTATATTTGTAAATCTGCTGGGAAGAGCTGGGTATTACTCATGTTGAGGTCTCCTCTGGCAGAGACATCACGTAGCCAAGTGCACTGTATCCACTGGAATTATGCTGATATATGCGTGAAAGGGGAATGGTGGAACAAAGGTGCCAGTGAGTGGAGGCAGCATCGTCCCATGGCTCGGGCACCAGAGAAGGAGTTGGGAAACCTGGGTTCTAGTCCTGGCTTTGCTGTGCAACCCTGAGCAAGTCACTTCCCTGCTCTGTGCCTAAGTCCCCCCCATCTTCCAAAGCAAGGATGATGGTTCTGCTCTTCTCTTGTTAAGCATGTGGAGATCTATGGATGAAAGTGTTACATCATTATTAATGGCACCTGTGGTGCGGGATTTTGTGATGGGAATGCCTCTCGTGAGGGAAAAAAAGATAGATTCACCGATTCATTTCGTACATAAGCTCCCAAGTGTGCGCGGGTGCACCCCCCTCCCCCCCGTTCCCTGGGCATTTAGAAGTTGCAGCCTCTTAGAATGAGCGAGATAGGACTGGCCACAAATCATAAAACATGAATGATATCTTGTAGCGCCAATGAGAGGAGCTGTTAAAATAGCCAATTTTCAGGCAGGATTTTTTGGGGCACCTAACGCAAGATGCCTCTGAGACGCTTTTCTGGGTACATGTAATTCCCATGAGATATATGGGGGCTCACTGCCTCTGAAAATCATGCCCATGGTGGCTAAAGGTGGACAACCAAAACAAGTAGCCACCTTTGCACATATGGTCTAAAGACTCTAGCGAGTGGCTAGTAATGTCTGGTATGTACCAGCCAAGTCATTTTTTTAAATTAATCCCCTGTGGATTTTTTTATTTTTATTTTTTTTTTGCATTCACGGGACAGAATTCATTTTTGCAGCCCCAACTGATAAATAAAATAATGTTAGTGTCTTCTCTAGTGACCATCTAGAGCTGGGCCTGTGAGCTGCTTGGCCGGATTTTAAATGTGCTGGCCCGCTGGGACCTGCTCCAGTACTAAGAGAGTAGCTAAGCCCTGTTGACTTGGCTCAGAGAGGTGGGGAAAAAGCCCACTTAAGAGATTTATGAAACTCTTAGAAATTCTGAAACACAATTAAATGTTGGTGGGGAATTTCTCGTGCCCCTAAAACAAAAACACGGTGCTTCAAGTTCTCAAAGCTTCACGATCCTAAACACCCCACAGCTTGAGAAGGCCCCACATTCTAGAACCTATCACAGATCAGATATAACCTTTGTTCCACAGACCCAGACTCACGTACAAGTCATGTAGTAGAACCCCTAGATCACACACAAGCCACACTCTAGATCCCACTCCAGCTTGTGACCATCCATGTTCTAGAACCATGGTCCAAGCCACACATATCGTCCATGCTCTAGAACCACGCCAGCACAGATACCATCCTAATTCTAGGACAAACAATGCTCTGAAAGGCTCCCAATTCTAGGACCCCAGGCTCGTCCCATCTCTACAGGCCCTAGTGAAATTCTCCCAAAGCCCAGCATGAGTTACATCTTGTTTGGTTCAGTCAGATGAGAGTAAGTTCTAGATCAACATTGCTACCAAAACACCAGTGGCTTCACCCACGGGGAGAGAGGGAGCACTGAGGCTCTGTCTCTAGGGTTGTCCCGTCTTCCCCCGGTGCCTTGAGGAGCTGGCAGGAATCTGAAGGAGTGGCAGTATCCTGACACGCGTGTGCGTGCCCGGGGCTTGGCTAGGTGTCACAAGCCAGCGCAGCCAGTCTCTGCTCCAGTGACTTGTACAGTGGTGAGTTCAGGAACCGGGGGTAGGAGTCTCGGTGCATGAGAGTGTAGATTTGCCCCTGGGCCTCGTTGCACATCTGCGCGCTGGGCCTTGCCAGGGACCTGTTGATTGACTCGCGCACGCTCGCATCGATGCTGACCTGCGGAGGGAGACGGGCAACACTCTTGAACCCAGGGACCAGGACTCCTCACGCAGCGGCTGTGCTGGGATGCCCTGGCTGTCCAGGGCCCCGCCAAGAGCTCTTTGGAGAGACCCCAGCCTTTCTCAGGCACTGGCATAGATGGTTCCAAAGTGCCGTGAGCTGCTGTGACCTGGCAGCTAACTGTGAGACCGGGACAGCTAACTCAAGGACCTACCCATTCCAAATAAAGTAGGGGTCAACTCTACAGCCAGGAGCCACTGCTCCAGGGAAGCTCAGGTGGCTGATGTCAGAGGACCACTTGCTTTGGGGACGGTCCCATTGCTGGGGCGTCAGGTGCAAGGAGACACTCTATGCTGTCCTCCCCCAATATTCAAGGCAGTGCCTGGCGTTTAGGGCCTTGTTTACCTGGCTGTTGCATTACGTTGTAAGGCGACAACAATGGGAGGGCATAAGCTGGGAGTGATGTCCCCTGAGCTGCCTCCCAGCAGGGCGGTGGCAGACCTACCTCCCTTGGGGACAGGATAGAAATGTAATCCAGGTAGATCTTCTTGGCTTTCTCGCAGACCTGCTCCTGGCTCTGCTCCCTCTTGAGCTCCTCGCAGGCCAGCCAGAAGGCCATGTTCTCGTCGCTGTGCTCCGTCCGCAGGAACTCCATGAAGACGCTCCGGCCAGCCGGGCTCGCCAGCACGCAATCAAACGAGCACTTCCAGGAGGCCGCTTCTTCCACGGTGAGCCTAGGAGACGAGGAGAGAGTGAGCGAGAGAGACATGACCTCTAGACAGAGTCCTGGCAATTGCATGACATGTTCCCTTTTCAGTACCCCACCCCTCCATCCCCCGGCTGCCATCCATCCCTGACTCAACTCAGTCTGTGCAGGACCTGCCCCAACTCCCTGCCCAAGCCACCTGCTCAGTGGCACGCAGAGTGCCTATCCCAACTCCTGGGCTGATGGGGCTGACCGTGTGGTACTCCCTGGCCCTGCTGCCCCGGATCATCCCCAACTCTTTGCCGTGGCAGAGCCAAAACTAAGGAGATGCACGGGACAGTGCTCCTGGGAGACAAACCTGACCTCAACGTTTGGACCCGATCTGAATGTTCCCCACATCTCATGTGTTCCGACCCAGGGGATCAGCTCAGACCCAACCTTGGTGACTTTAATTTTTAAAAAGAGCCACTTATTGTTCTTCCTTGTGTTCCAGCTTCTGGTCGCTATCTGAGGCCCGTCCTCCTGCATGGTGCATGCTGGGTGGCGTCAGACATACCTTTCCTCGAGGGGCGGGGGGATCTCCAGCTGGGAGACACTGGACGTCTTGTGCCCGAACCTGTCTCTTTGTCTCCTTCTCACCGTCCGACTCCTGAAACGGACGGACATGGAATTTGTGGTGGAGAGTGGCGGGGACATTTTATCTGTGTGAACAAGGAGGATCCAAGCCCTAAACATGGTTCCCAAGTGGACCGGTAACCATGCAGATTTCTCTGGGTTGGAGTAACAAACCTGTGAGTCTCATTAGAGTTGGTATGGCAGGACCCATTTTTTCATTTTCTCAGTTGTGACAAAGTTCCTTCTCTGCCTCGGTGGGTCCTGCGCTTATTGGCGGATTTGCTCGCCTCAGAGATTCACGGCAGCCCTCAGTTTGGTCACTCTTGCTAGTGGCTCAAACCTGCCGTCCACTCAGCTAACCTCATCACTGGCCAGCGTGGGGGAAACGGAGAGCAAACCCCGCAGTCTCTGTGTTCCACCTAGTGGGTCAGGGACAGGGCAGATCCCTTTCCAATTTAGATCTTCCCTTCTGGTGTTTCTCACAGACCAGGTCAACTCCTCCTGTGTCTGATCAGGGGCCCACCCTCTACACCAGGTTCTAGCCCAGGGCTCTGTGGATAGCAGCTGTCCACAATGTTCCCTGTATCAGCTGCATGACAGCTACAACTCCCTGGGCTACTTCCCCATAGCCTTCCCCCCAGCACCTTCTTTATCCTCACTGCAGGATCTTCCTCCTGAAGCCTGATCACACTTGAACTCTTTGCTCTTCCAGCAACACGCCTTCTCACTCCCTGCTCCTGGCACACTCCCCTACTATCTGATGGGTCCTTTTTAAACCAGGTGTCCTGATTAGCCTGCCTGCCATAATTGAATCTAGAAAGTTCTTAATTGGCTCCAGGTGTCCTGATTAGCTTGCCTGTCTTAATTGGTTCTGGCAGGCTCCTGATTGCTCTAGGGCCTGCTCTGGTCACTCAGGGAATAGGAAACTGTTCAGCCAGTGGCCAATATAGAATATCAGGGTTAGAAGGGACCTCAGGAGGTCATCTAGTCCAACCCCCTGCTCAAAGCAGGACCAATCCCCAATTTTTGCCCCAGATCCCTCAATGGCCCCCTCAAGGATCGAACTCACAACGCTGGGTTTAACAGACCAATGCTCAAACGACTGAGCTATCCCTCCCTTTGGCTTTGACCAGACTCCTGCACCCCACTGGTCTGCGTCTGTCACACTGTATATATGTATCTTCCTACTGTATTTTCCACTGAATGCATCCGATGAACTGAGCTGTAGCTCACAAAAGCTTATGCCCTAATAAATTTGTTAGTCTCTAAGGTGCCACAAGTACTCCTCGTTCTTTTTGCTGACACAGACTAACACGGCTGCTACTCTGAAACCTGTGAGAATCATTCTGTTGATAAGGGAAGTGGTGTGGCTTGCAGGTGGAGTACTAGACAGGGTGGGTTGCAGGAAACCGGGGTTCTGCTCTTATCTTTGCTAGGTCACCTTGGGCATGTCACTTCCCTTCTCTGTGCCTCAGTTTCCCTATCTGTTAAATAGGGTAATGATATTGATGCTCTTGGTAAAGCACTTGCAGATCTACTGATGAAAAGCACTATATAAGAGAGAGGTATTATTCTCAATGTGGGGGCTCCATCTATTTTCTGTATCTCTCCTTTCCCTGCTGTGTCTGCTCAGCCACACTGAGGAAAAGCCCCATTGTTTGTTTGATAACTAACAATAATTACTTAGATTTCAAGCTCTTTGGGACAGGATCTGTCTTTTCATTCTGTGTGTATATGGTGCCCAGCACAATGGGGCCCCAATCCCTGACTGGGACTTCTAGACCTCTGACCTCTCTATTCCTACTCGAGATTCTCCTGGTGATCACATTCGCTCTTTTGGCCACAGCGTCACACTGGGAGCTGATGTTCAGTTGATTATCCACCACCTTCCCCAAGTCTTTTTCAGAGTCACTGCTTCCCAGGATAGAGTCCCTGTTTTTCCTACATTTACATTTGGCCATATTAAAACGCATATTGTTTGCTTGCGCCCAGCTTACCAAGCGATCCAGATCACCCTGAATCAGTGACCTGTCCTTTTCACTATTTACCACTCCCCCAATTTTTGTGTAATCTGCAAATTTTATCAGTGATGACTTTATGTTTTCTTCCAGGCCATTGATAAAGATGTTAAATAGCATAGGGCCAAGAACCAAACCGGGAGCCCACCGGAAACAGACCTGCTCAGTGACCATTCCCGTTACAGTTACTTTTGAGACCCTTCAGTTATCCAGTTTTTAATCCATTTAACGTGTGCCATGTTCATTTTATATTCTAGTTTTTTAATCAAAATGTCGTGCTGTAGCAAGACAAATGCGTTACAGAAGTCTATTATGACAACACTATTATCTTTATCAACCAAACTTGTAATCTCATTAAAAAACAATGATAGGTTAGCCTGACAGTACCTATTTTCCATAAACCCACATTGATTTGCATTAATTACATTACCCTTCTTTAGGTCTTTATTAATCATGTCCTGTACCAGCTGCTCCATTATCTTGCCTGGGATCGATGTCAAGCTAACAGGCCTATAATTACGTGGGCCATCCTGTTTATCCTTTTTAAAAATTGGCACAACATCAGTATTCTTACAGTCTTCTGGAACTTTCCCAGGGCTCCAAGACTTATTAAAAAGCAACATTAACACTCCAGCAAGCTCCTCAGCCAGCTCTTTTAAAACTCTTGCCTGCAAGGTATCTGGACCTGCTGATTTAAAAATGTCTAACTTTAGTGGCTTGTGTCTAACATCCTCCAGAAATATGAGTGAAAAGTTTGCTACCATCCCTAGATGATGAGACTGCATCATATGTTTCCCCCCCCAAATACTTATTGAACACTTCTGCCTTTTCTGCATTACTACTGATAATTCTACCATTTCCATCTGGTAACGGACCAGTACCATTGTCAGGATTCTTTTTGTTC
Source organism: Chelonia mydas (assembly GCF_015237465.2). NCBI lineage: Eukaryota > Metazoa > Chordata > Testudines > Cheloniidae > Chelonia > Chelonia mydas. Next base: position 11,561,518 of record NC_051259.2, on the reverse strand, counting down.
CTAATATATTTATAAAAACTTCTTTTGTCCTTAACTCTGCTGGCCATAGATGTCGTCTTGCGTCCCTTGGCTTCCCTTATCAATTTTCTACAATTCCTAACTTCTGATTTATATTCATTGCTATCAACTTTCCCTTTCTTCCATGTGTTTATAGCTGCCTTCACTTCCCCTCTAAACTGAGTAGTTTTTTTTAAGCAGCATGGCCCCTGAATCATGGGATTGTGGCTTTTTGTGTATCTAGTAAGGTGTTCTTAAATGAGTCCCAATTATCATTCATATTTTTCTAACTAAATTCTTCCTCACAGCTGATTTGGCTCAGAGTTGTTTGCAGCTTTGTGAAATTGGTCCTATTAAAGCACTAAGTAAATATATTAGTGGTCTGGACTTTATTTTCATTGCACATTATACATGTAATCAAGTCATGATCACTTGAACTTAAGCTACTGTTATCTTTTAGTTGTGAGATCAGTTCTTCTTTATCTGTTAGGACCAGGTTTAACATAAAATTCCCCCATGTTGGCTGCAACACTTTTTGAGCTAGGAAATTGTCATCTCTAAGCTTTAGAAATTCCAAGGATATTTTAGTCCTGCCAGCGTGAGCCCTCCAGCATGTGTCACTCAGACTGAAGGCCCCCATGATCCGCAGCCTTTTCCCCCTACACCTTGTAGATAGGTGCGTAAGGAAGTGGTCATCCTCTTCCTTAGTGCAGTTTAAAGGGGCTGTGGCTGACACCAACTAATACCCCATTTTATGCTTTATCGGTTAGGACATAAGCATTCAGGATCATCTGCTTTGGAGTTATCAGTGACTTGGAAACCCTTTTTGACATAGAGAGCTACTCTCCTTTTGCCCACTCGATCCTTCCTAAATCAGTTCTAACCATTGATTTGAACATTCCAACGTGAATAGCTCTCCATCCGACAGCACCACCGGAGCACCGAAATGCAGACACCTCTAGGGTCGTGGAGGACACCCACCCACCAGACATCGTGCTACACATGAATGGGGCCACAGCCAGGACGCCAAATCTTTACTCTTACCAGTAAAGACTGTGGGATCTTTAGTGTTCAGTAAATCAGACAGGGCCTTGGTTTTAAAGGCCTCGTAGGCGTGGGAACTAGGGGTGTGGGGGATGCTGCAGCACCCCTCAGTTTTTGCACGGGGTCTCGGCCGCCAGCTCCACGCCTAGGGCTCCGCTCCCGGACCCGCATGCGGGGTTCCAGCTGCCGCCGGACCCGAGCTTGGGGCTCCGTTGCCAGCCCCAGCTGTGGTCCCAGCCTCGGCCCCTTTACCTCTGTCCGCGTCCCCTCCCCATCCCGGAGCCACGGCCCAGTCCTGGCCCCGGCTCTGGGGAGAGGGGACACAGACAGGGGTAAGGTGAGGTGCAAAGTAAAAAGTTTGGGGACCACTGGCTTTCAGCACCCCCACTGTAAAAATTGTTCCAGCGCCACTGAAAGGTCTCATCTGAAAGAGCCCCACAGAGGTAAAATGCATGCCCCTCAAGCCTCTAATGCACGCCCTCTCCGAGCAGTCACCTTAAGCAGCTGCTGCAGCAGCACCAGCAGAAGCAGCAGAGTTTGGGGCCACAGCAGCAGCACCGCGGGTGCCAGGTCTCGGTGAGCCGCCTGCCTTTTTCCGATGGGCTGGACTCCATTCCCTGGAGAGCGGGGGAGAAAGCAAGGCCAGGAGGATCGCCCACACACAGCTCTCCCACGTTCTCCTAATGGATGCACACCGTGGCCCTGACGAAAGAGCAATAGTGCAGAAGGCTAACGAGCCTGGAAGAAGGATCTAGAATGACAATCTAGGATGGTGACGAGACCAAGGGTTTAGAACAAGAAGTGCAAAGAAAGCAGAGACTAGGGGACCACCCCAGGCCATTTGGAAGGGAGGGAGCCATCACTGCCCCCAGAGCATCCTCTACACAGCAGAACACACTCACCCACTGGTCCCCTCTAGGCTGCATCCCACCCCAGGGCACAGGTGACCCTATTTAGATTTGTGGATCCCATTCTGCAGGGACTCTCCAACCAGCCCCCTCCCGCCACACCCCTCTCAAAAGGTCCTTCCCTAGCCCGGAGGGGACGGGCGCAGAATACCACTGGCTCTGCTGGGTAGATTCCCTCGGGATTGGGGGAGCAGAGGGGATGCTTGCACCCTAAGTCCCACGCCTCAGGGGGGCGCTGTAGTCTCTCGGCCGCAAGCGCGCTAGGGGGACGCCGCAGTGCCTTCGCTTTCCAGCAGGGGGCGCTGCCGTGTCCCGACGCGGCAGCAGGGGGCGCTGTGCCGAGCGCTGGGTCTCCGGCCCCCGCCGCGGCCCCAGCTGGGCTGCCCGAGCGCTGCAGGGGGGAGCGGGCGCCCCGGCCCCCCCCTTCTTCCCCTGGCAGCGGCGGGGAGCGGCTCGGGGCAGCCGGCCGAGCCCCTCCGCCGCTGGGCAGCGCCTCCCTGGTTGCAAAGCCCCGGGGCAGCGCCTGGCCCAGGAGCCTGCCCGCCCCGTTCTCCAGCCCCCCCGCGGGCCCGCGGGCGACGGGGCGAGCCCCTGGGGCGGGCGGCACCTACCTGAGCCCTTGCAGCGAAGGAGCCTGTTTGCTGGGGCTGCCTGCGGAGAGCTCGTGGGGCCGGAGCGCGGCGGGGGCCCGGGGCTCCTCCCCGCTCGGGTCGGCAGGGGGCGGCCGAACCCCGCTCACGGAGGCGGCGAGCTCGGGGCAGCCCGCAGAGCCCGCTGGCCAGTGGCTTCCCGGGCCGGACTGGGGAGGGGGGCAGGGGCCTCTGCGCCCGCCTGCAGCCCCCAGCACAACCCCCTGCGGCCGCACAGGGAGCAGGGGCTGCAGCGCTTGATGTGATTGGCTGGGTTGCTTTCCGCTAGCAGCCTGGCGGTCTCTCTGCGGTGGTGCCCATGTACCTAGACCGCTAGCCAGATGCTGCTGTGGTCCCCATGTACCTAGCCAGATGCTGTGCTAGCTAGCTGTCCCTTCCCGGGTAGGCACAGCTAGGTAGCTATCCTCAGGCACACCCACCCCTCCCTAGCCACACAGTATCTATCGATCTGTCTATTCTCTGACACGCCACCTATCTATCCTCTTTGTCAGGGTTCCCGCCGCACTCTGAACTCTGAGGTACAGATGTGGGGACCCCCATGAAAGACCCCCCTAAGCTTATTTCTACCAGCTTAGGTTAAAAACTTCCCCAAGGCACAAATCCTTCCTTGTCCTTGGATGAGTACTGCTGCCACCACCAAGTGCGTTCGACAAAGATTCAGGAAAAGGACCACTTCCTGTTTCCCTAAAATATCCCCCCAAGCCCGTTCACCCCCTTTCCTGGGGAGGCTTGAGAATAATCTACCAACCAAATAGGTAAACCAGGTGAGCACAGACCAACTTCTTGGGTTTTTAGGACACTAAAAAGCAATCAGATTCTTAAAAAACAGAACTTTATAAAAAGGGGAAAAAAGTAAAAGAAACACCTCTGTAAAATCAGGATGGAAGGTAATTTTACAGGGTAATAAGATTTAAAACATAGAGGATTCCCCTCTAGGCAAAACTTCAACGTTACAAAAAACGGATAAACCTCCCTCTTAGCACAGGGAAAATTCACAAGCTAAAACAAAAGATATTCTAACACATTTCCTTGCTATTACTTACTATTTCTGTAAGTTTAGATGTATCATTCGCAGGAGCTAGATTACTTGCTTGATCTCCCTCTTTGTCTCCGGAGAGAACACCCAAACCCAAAACAAAAACCTTCCCCCACAGATTTCAAAGTATCTTCTCCCCTTATTGGTCCTTTTGGTCAGGTGCTAACCAGGTTATCTGAGCTTCTTAACCCTTTACAGGTAAAGGAGGGATTTTATGCTACCTTAGCTGTAGGTTTCTGACATCTTACCCATTATCTATCTATCTATGCTCTTTCACACCCATTATCTATGTAATCTATCTATCCCAGGCATACACACCGAGCTGTCTATCTATATATCTATCTCCATGCACACCCACCTAGCTAGCCCCATCCACTAGCTATCCCCATGCACACATGGCTAGCTGTCCTTGTGCACACCCATCTAGCTAGCTAGCTGTTCCCAGGCACACCCATCTATCTGTCCCCACCTACACCCCTTATCTAATCTATAGATCTGTGCATTTCCATCTGTCTCTCTTTCATCTGCATTATTATTATTCCAGTAGAATCCCTATCTTACAACCCAGTTGGGGACTGAGGAGTTCAGAAAAGCAAAACGTTCATAAAATGGAACATCTTGAAACGTACAGTAGGTCCAATGCAGTATTGCAGGACGGGGCACCGTCTTCGCTTTCTTCTTGCCCTTCGAACCACTGCAAAGCAATTTCCAGTGCACTGAAGGTTTTGGAATGGGGAGGGATGTCGACTTTTTCTTCACCAGCATCGCTTTGGTCAGGTGATTTTTTTTCCCTATCAGGGAAATAGGTTTGTGTGACTGGTTGTTCGTAAGATTGGGGTTCAGGCAATCGAGGTTCTACTGTATTTATTATGTGTATTGCATGGAAGCCCCAGGACCCCACTGTGCTAGGCCCTGTACAGACACAACTACTTCTTCCTGGCACTTATTTCGGCATCTATGGGGCCAGCCCCAAACATTACAAAATCATGAGTTAGACACCGGCCAAATTCATGAGATTGGCTTGACGATGATGTGACACTTAAAATAATAATTGCTGGGGGTTTTTTTTTTCGCTTTGCCTTCCGCTTTCAGATGGGTGTATTCAGGTCTTGTTCTCCAGCTAGTCTCTGCAACCATAATGGCTAGAAACTTGCTTTTTAAAATACAAAAATTGAGAAATCACAGGGCTCCAGGAGCTGGCACTTTAAGACTAACATCTCATATTGCAAGACTTGGCAGTAGTTGACAAGGGGTTAACTGGGTAACTCAGTATTATGGGTTGGAGACATCCTCCCCCTCTCCCTTTCTTTCTGTTTAGTTAGTGGGTGTCTTCTCACACTCTGTTAAGGGGTCCATAAGGCAGTCCATTCCCAGCCTGCAGTACGGTAAGTAGTGTGCTTCTTGTGCACTGCTTGGTTCCTTTACAAAAGCGCCTATCTTCCTAGCTGCATTCCTGCCCTCTTTAGCGGTGGCTCCACCTTAGGTATTTATCCACCCCCCCCCCCCACTGTAGTATCTGAGAGCCTCACAATCTTTAATGTCTTCACCCACACTAGCCCCATGTTATCCCCATTGCATAGATGGGGAAACCGAGGCACACGGAGTCTGGATGACTTGCCCAAAGTCACACAAGAATTGATGGAGCAGGAAGTGGAACCCAGTCCTAAGGTAGAGCCCCAACCACTGGACCATCCTTCCTTTCTCTGGACAGTCCTATGTGATAGCAGTTTAAGTACATAAAAGGCTGTTACAAGGAGGAGGGAGAAAAAAAGAACATTCTTCTTAACCTCGGAGGCTAGGACAAGCAGCAATGGGCTTAAATTGCAGCAGGGGAAGTTTAGGCTGGACATTAGGAAAAAACTTCCTGTCAGGGTGGTTAAGCACAGCAATAAATTGCCTAGGGAGGCTGTGGAATCTCCATCATTGGAGATTTTTAAGAGCAGGTTGGACAAACACCTGTCCAGGATGGTTTAGATAATACTAAATCCTGCCATGAATGCAGAGGGCTGGCCTAGATGACCTCTTGAGGTCCCTTCCAGTCCTATGATTCTATGATCACGGTTCTACGTGAGCCCTCCTGGGTTACGGACGATAACAGTGGTCCCCGTCAGAATCAAAACTCTCCTGCAAAAGTGAGCCCATCCTCCTAAGCCCCCCAGTGCTGAATAATGAGAACCCCCCCCCCTTGTCACCCCACCTCCTGTATTTGGTAAAGCACCATGCGCTGCTTGGCCCTCAGGTACATGACAACAATTAGTAATAACCCTTCCCCAGTGTGGTCTGTTATGATTCATTGATGAATCTGTCTCCAGGAGCTCCTTTGATGGATGTATCTGTCAGCCTTTAGCCACCTCGCGAAGCAAGCAATCAATGAGCTCAAGGTGCAAAACTCGAGTCGAGGTGAACCCTGAGACAGGGCACGCGCCGTCTGTAACGTGCCCTGGATAACAACCCACTGTTGACCCATTGCAGAGCTGGTGGTTACACAGCTGGGCTGGTTGTATCGAGCCCCCTCTGGGCTCAGCCGAGCGTCCCCATTCCCCGTACAGAGCTCAGGCCGCCTGTAAAGAGGTTAGCCGGGGCTTGTCCCTCTCCGGGGCGGCAGGGAGCCACACCGCCTCACTACGCACCGTTGATGTCTTGGGGGAATTAGTCCGGCCGCGGGAGTCTCCCTCGGCGGCCCTTGCGGCAACTGCAAGAAAGCACAGTAAGCCCGGGCCCTCGGTCAGGGCAGGGCAACAGCGAGTCAGGCCCTCAGTCAGGGCTGAGCCGTAATAGTACAAATAGTATCAATAAGCCCAGGCCCGGGGCCAGGGCGGGGCAACAAGGAGTCGGGCATGCAGGCCCTTGGGCGGGGGCTGAGCAGTAGCAATGAGCCCAGACCCTCGCACAGGGGCTGAGCCGTAGCAGTACCAATAGTAAGCCCAAGCCTCCAAAGGGCCTGGGAGAGGGGGAGGATGGCCCGGGACCCGCTGCGGTGTCCGTGGGGGTCCTGGTCGCAACACACTGACGGGGCTCTGGCAGTGCTGCAGCCAGACGAGGGTCGGCTGCCCCCGGGCTGCTTCCACGCTCCCGCTCTGGAGGTATCTGGGTCACGGCGGTGTCCTCCGGGGGGGGTCCAGCACCATGGTTCCTCAGGGTAGTTGGCGAGAGGCAGGCCCGGCCCCTCCTCCGGACAGCGGGCGAGAGGCAGGCCGGGGGCGTCTGGCCTCTCCGGCGGCTGTCTTTCCAGTGAGCTCCGAGGTCGAGCCTTTATACTTCCGCGGCGCCGCCTGACTCTGAGGGGCGGGGTCAGAGCTCCCTAGCTCCGCCCACTCTGGTGCCCGGAAGGGCTCGTCCCTCTACAGGGTGGCAGGGAGCCACACCGCCTCACTACACCGCCCTTTAGCTGAAAAACCAGCTTTTTCAAAACCTCACTCACCCTTGCTGGGGGGGGAAGTCATGGAGTCAGGAGTTGCTCCTTGGTGTAACGGCACTGGGGGGTGGGGGGTGTGTTGCAACTGTTACCCTGAACTGGGGCTCCTAGCTCTATGCTGGGACCTGGGCCCACGGGGTGCAGAAAAGGCATGATAGAGACCCCAGCTTGACTCCCCATGCTGCTGCTCACTCCTCTCTGACTCGGCCCCTGTCTCTCCTGCCCCTTCTCCTCCCATCTCCCTATCCTGCTCCTTCTCTTCCTTTAAGCTTCCCTTCTCCCTTTCCCTCTTTTTCATCCCGCTCTTGTCATCGCTCGGTTCCTGATGTTATTCCCCACGGCTCACACCCCATCTCCTGGTCCTGGACCCTGTTCCCCCTGCCCTGGCAGGATACAGCGAACCTTCATTGAGTTCGGTGCAACATGCTCATATCCATTAGGATGGGGGTGGGGGGAGGAGAACAAGGCCCCCTGGTTGCATTTAATCTGTTTGTGGAGAACTCCTCTGGGGCTGAGCCATCCGACCCCTCCTGAGCACCCTCTCCAGACGGCTTTGAAGCTCTACCAAGTGGGAGCCCTGGCTCGGGATCTGAGCACACCAGCACTCGCTGCTCGGCTGTGATTGTTTTCTGCAGCGTCCCGGGGTGGAATCCTGGCTCCGCTGAAGCCCTGGGCAAAAGTCCCATTCGCTTCAATAGACGCAGGTGCCTGGGGCTCGTGCTAGGGATCAGCTGAGAGGCTGCAGGAAGACAGGGTGAACAGGCTTCGTCCAGCCTCAGGGGCCCCACACTGGGAAGTGGCCCAAGGTGCCTGTGACTCCTGCTCTGCTGGTGATCTGGATAGGGTGAGGCGGATGGGGCGAGGCCAAAGTGATCATCTCCTGCCAGGCCTCCTCTGTGTGTGGGGCTGCTATGAAGCCTCCTACAGCAATGTAAAGCTGCCCTCCCCAAAGCAGTGCAAAGTCACCCTGCCTGGACTGCTGCTTAGGGATGGGATGGGGTGCTAAATCCCTCCAAACTCTGCGGTGTTTAGATGGTGGGATGTTATAAGGAGAGGGTCATTTCTCATCCAGTTAGGGGTCCGCTCTGGGAGGGGATGGAATTTTGTTCAGATTTATCTCTAGCTCTGCTGGGACCCAGAAAGGGGAAGATTAACAGAGCTGTCCCACAGTGAGGGCTAAGCAGCTTCCCAGGCTTCCTATCCCTGGCCACTCCTTTCAGGTATAGGATATTGGCTATAGGGCAAGGAGACCTTAGGCAGAATTGGACAAGGTGGCTGCCTCAGGTGCAGAGCTGGGGCCCCGTCCCCATGGGGGTTTTTGTGGGGCATCCGAATAGGCCTAGGACTGCAGCTGGCAACAAGACCAGGCCTGCTGTGGTTACTTTCCAGGAGGATAGTTCCTCTCCACCTGGCAACTGCAGGCTTTGCCAGCTAGCACAGTGCACAGGAGAAAGCCAGGGACTTGCCTTTTGGTGCCCACAGCATAGCAACTTTGACTGCCTGTAACCAGGCGCAGACTCACCGGCGGCGCCTCCTGCTGGTCGTCTCAGGGAATTAGCATTCCAGCCTCCAGAGCGCCCTCTGTCCACCGGTGTCTCGCCTTGCTGCTGGCTCCCATGTCCCTCCCAGGACCCCAGTGCCTCTTTAACTGGGTGCTGCCCCCTGGCAGTACCCCACAGCTCTGGGTCTCCCCCTCTCAGGGGAACCCCCACCCACTATCCCCACCTCACCTCAGTCCTAGGCTACTGCCAGTCACCAACTAGCCCCAGCTCCCTGGGGCAGACTGCAGTATAAGCCACTCATCACAGGCAAGAAGGTTTGGACCTGCTGCCTGTCTACCCGTGGCTGCCCCTGCACCTAATAGGCCTTCCCAGGCCTGGAGCCTGGGGCTTTCCTAGGCCGGAGCTCCCCAGCTACCTTGGCCTTTCCCCAGCCCTGCTCCAAACTAGGTCCTCTATTCAGGTCTCTGCAGCCAGGTCCCTCCTTCTCAGGGCTAGAGAGAGAGTTTCTCTGCTCCTGGCTTCCCTGGCTTTTATAAGGCCCGTTGGGTCTGTTTGGGGTGTGGTCCCCAGCTTCAGCTGCTCTGCCCATCAGCCCAGCTTTTCCCCTGCCCTAGCCCTCTCCCTGGGCTGTTTTAGGCCCTTTCAGGCAGGAGTGGGTGGCCACCCCCCGCTACACTGCCCGAGTGGGCTGGGGGATACAGGGTGATGTGGACGCAGGCTGCAAGGTAACTATAGACTCTAAGGGCTGAAGGCACCATCATGATCATCTAGTCTGACCTCCTGCACATCGCAGGCCACAGAACCTCACCCACCCCTGTAACAGACCCCCAGCCTCTGGCTGAGTCACTGAAGTTCTCAGATCATGATTAAAGACTTCGAGTTGCGGAGAATCTGCCATTTACACATGGTAACACGGTGGAACAGCTCTTGGCTAGCTCCCACAAGCCTGGGAGATCTAGTGCCGAGCTCTGTTCCATACACTGCACTCAGGAGAAGCTGGGGATCCTGGAAATGAATGGTCATGGGTGGCCTCTGTCCAGTGTCTACAGCTGGAGTAAATTGGCTTAGCTCCACTGAAGACAGCCAAATTTACGCCGGCTGAGGATCCAGCCCTCTGGTTATGCAACCTACCCCGCTTGGTAACAGACAAATGAACAACAATCCTCGTTAACTCTGGGCCTCAGCTTCACTAGGAGAGCAGATGGAGGAAGGTCAAGTTAGCAGGAGGTGTGCCAGCCAGTCTGCTCTCTGGAGCCTTACTGCCTTGGTGTGCGATGTCTCCTCTGATTTGACGAGCTAAGCAGGGCTGGGGCTGGGCTGCAGTTGGGCAGGAAAAGCCAGGTTGAGAAGTGATGTTGCTAGGACTCTCACATCTGAGTCACCACTCGCCCAGTGCTGCAGAGGAGGCCAGGCCACTGGAAGTGCCCTAGTTCACCGTCGAGTTTGATGACTTGTGACTATTAATCATTGCATGGCACGCTGTGCAAGGGCAGAGGTGCCACCAAATTAACCAGGGCACCAGGGCTAAGCGCACCCTGAAGCTGCAGTTTGCGATGGTGTTTTCTTCATTTCCTCAACTGCTGTAGGGTTGCTCAAACAGAGGCTGTGTTGCACCCAGGGGTGGGTGGCACATGAAGTGATTTGTGCATCTAGTGCACGGTACTGGTATATACGGGTGCTAGGAGCGTTCAGTAGCCTGACATATCCCAGTGCTAGCTACGGGAACTACCTACACATTTCTGGCCTCTCATCATCTTTGTTTGCAATTCTTAAAGCAGCCACCTCCGGCTGGCTCTAAGGCCTAGTGCAAGAGTCAATCATTGCTTTTTGCAGATGCCAGACACGGCTCTATATTTAATTGCAGCCTGAAAAGCATCCGTCACATGCACTGAGATAAAATACTTTTAATTAAAATTGGAAGGACTCCAAGGCTGGCTCTGCATTATGAAGCCCATATTTCAGGGCAGGCTGTCGGCATAAGTCCCGTTCAGATGGCACGGCCTGGCAATATATCCCGGAGAAAGTCCTTTTTACTCTCCCCCTTGGGCCCCACCTGACTGGCTTGGCTTGGGTTTATAAATCCCTCTTTTATCTCTCCTTCCACTTCAAATGTCCCTTCTTCCCCTCTGGATTTTGCAGAAGAGCCGAAGGCAATTGCTCTGTGAGTCCTGCTCAGGGAGTCAGAGATTGCTTAGTGGCTGCTCTGATGTTTCCTCACGCCCTCCTTCTCCCATGGCTGCTTGATCATTAATTGATGAAGCCGGAGGAGCACGTGCTGAGGGCTTGCTTGTTTTGAGGGCTGCAATTTATTGCTCATGAGATCAGGAGAGTCGGACAGCACCAGCAGATTTCAGGCGGGCCACATGCAAGTCCCTGCCCCCCCATGCCACTAAGCTCATAGAATCATAGACTTTAAGGTCAGGAGGGACCATTATGATCATCTAGTCCGACCTCCTGCACAACGCAGGCCACAGAATCTCACCCACCCACTCCTGCAACAAACCCCTGATTTATGGCTGAGCTATTGAAGTCCTCAAATTGTGGTTTAAAGACTTCATGGTGCAGAGAATCCTCCAGCAAGTGACCCGTGCCCCATGCTGCAGAGGAAGGCGAAAAACCTCCAGGACCTCTGCCAATCTGCCCTGGGGGGAAATTCCTTCCTGACCCCAAATATGGCGATCAGCTAAATCCTGAGCATGTGGGCAAGACTCACCAGCCAGACACCCAGGAAAGAATTCTCTGTAGTAACTCAGATCCCATCCCATCTAACATCCCATCACAGACCATAGGGCATATCTACTGCTAGTAGTCAAAGATCAAGTAATTCCCTAAATTAGGCTATCCCATCATATCATCTCCTCCATAAACTTATCAAGCTTTGTCTTGAAGCCAGATATGTCTTTTGCCCCCACTGCTTCCCTTGGAAGGCCGTTCCAGAACTTCACTCCTCTGATGGTTAGAAACCTTTGTCTAATTTCAAGTCTAAGCTTCCTGATGCCCAGTTTATATCCATTTGTTCTTGTGTCCACATTGGTACTGAGCTTAAATCATTCCTCTCCCTCCAAGGTATTTATCCCTCTGATATATTTATAGAGAGCAATCATATCTCCCCTCAGCCTTCTTTTAGTTAGGCTAAACAAGCCAAGCTCCTTGAGTCTCCTTCCATAAAACAAGTTTTCCATTCCTCGGATCATCCTAGTAGCCCTTCTCTGTACCTCTTGCAGTTTGAATTCATCCTCTTTGAAGCCTGACCTGGATCATTGCCCCCAGCTCTGCCAATGCCCCTCAGTCCTCCCCTACAGCTCCCCTGCTCTTCCAGCCCCGTTGTCCCTGAAGCAGTCCTGACTATTGCAGGGCTAGCCTGCCCCACGGGCATCTCAGTTCTGACTTGCAGCAACCACTGCTATTACTCTCCCGTAGACCTCCCCTTCAGCACCTCTAATGTCCCTCAGCTTTGACGCTATAGTGACTCCTGCTGTTCTAACCCCCTGCCACTGCTAGTTGTGTTAAAAATTGTGCTGGGATTTTGTGACATCCTGAAAAGACTCCGCTGAGCACGCCAAATTCATTCCACACATGAGCTCTGCTAGCTTGGATCCTGGCTCACGAGTGTGTTTTTTCACTTCATTGTCCCAACGCTCCCCTCTTTGAGAGCAGGCTTCCAGACAGGATGTCCCCGACGTCGCCAATAGACATGGGAGCCGAGAATCGGGGATTTTTAAAAAAATCATTGCTATTAATAACTAATCAGATTTGACACGCAGACTGCACCTTGCCTTGTGATGAGCCCGCCGAGCAGGCTGCATTCCCACTCTGCTTCAGATAACTTCTACGTGCTCTGTATAAAGTCAGACTTAACACCTTCCTGGCTTCATTGCTCATGCTAATAATAATTAACGAATGGAAACCTCAGCCTAAACTCTGGCTACTTCCCTGCAGATCCTCCCTGGCTCTGACCCCAATCCGCCCTAGCGAAAGGGTCATGCCCCCCTCTCTCAGATCAAGCCACACCTGCTACAGTACACTGAGTCAGCAGAATCTACTCAGCAGCCACCTCTGGGGTTGGATGTGGCAGCTGTTTATAGGTGACCTATAATGTCAGAAGGCCTGAAAAAGATTTTAAAACCCCAGATTTTTTCCCGACATAATGAATTCAGGGCTTGTCTACCCTTTGTTTTTGAGAAGATTCTAGAGCAGATTAATCAAGAGAGGAAAGACTGTCTAAAACTCTTGGCATTTGGTTTGTTTTTGTTAACTCAACCTCCCGAGAAACAGTTGGGTGAAAAACTCTTTTTGTTCAAGATTAAACCCCCTCACTCTTTTTGTGAAAGGCAGAGAGAGATTCCAGCCCATGTCTCTGGGCCCTCCAAGGCAGCAGGATAGACAGCAGGGTTTTTATCTGGGGAGGAGGTAGAATAAAAAACAATAAAATAATAGCTGGTGACGATCACTTTAATGAGGTGTTTTGCACCAGAACTAAATTCTTCCATCTTTAATAAAGTGAAATAAACGAGCTTCCATTCAAGACCCTGTTTCCCTTATTAGTTAATGCAATCTCTCAATTTTTGGAGGGGGGGGCTTAAACCCTCTCCCCCACCCCCTCCCCAACCCTCAGTTGTCTACATCCATGCAATGAAAGCTCCAGAGAAAACAGGGAAGACAGAATCTTAATAGCTGAAAAAGAAACAACCTTTCCAGGCTCCCTTAACCAGACAATGATTTAGGCGAGGCCTGGAGTAGAGAGTGCCCCAGCTAACTGCAGTAGCCTTTGCGAACTAAGGGCCTGCTCTCAAATCTGCTGAAGTCAATAGGAGTCTTTCCACTTCCTTCAGTGGACTCTGGACCAGAGCTGGAGTCTTCAGGGTGCGAGAGAGAGAGAGACCTGGGAGAATTAGGGCTCGGCGTGTATTTCAGGCCATCCAGAACGCACCCAAACCTCCTTATGCTGCCCGAACTCAGCATGCTCCCAGTGCCCTCAGTGACAACTAGCTGAGAGCAACACAGAAGCTCTTCGGGTTACGGCAGATCAAAGCTATCACATGGCTAGTCAAGCAAGACAGGGGAAGAAGCACCTCGTGCAACAACGGGGCTGAGACAGTTGCCACCTGGGAGGTGTAAATAGCTTCAGTGATGGAGAAAGAGGGTGAGAGGGAGGGTGTTAAAAACAACCCAACATTAATTCAGCGGGCCGGTGGAGAAGAGGTTGGATCTTTGTGGAACGCAGGGGCTGGTCCTCGGCCGCTGTACGTCAGAGAGCTATGACCATCGACACCCGCTGGGGATCTGCTCACTAGCCTGTGCCAGGGCTTGCAGCAGAACCACTAAACCGGCTCCCTAGCCCAGCCAGCCTGTGGGAGGCTGCCTGATTGGCTATGTCGCTGGCTCGTTTGGAAGAGTCGGCAGACCAGCTCTTAAGCCTAGCAGCAGCAGCAGCAGTTCAGGGGCAGCTCACGGCCTTTGCCCACAGCTGCAAAAGCCTCTGTGCCCAGCCCTGCTCCCGGCTTGCCTCACTGCTGGCAACCCATCTCTGACTCCGCACTTTGGCTCTGAGCCTCGGCTCTGGCATCCGGCCTCTGACTCTGGTTCTGACCCTCGGCTCCAATTTCTAACCTCCGATTCCTAGTGAGCAGGCTCAGACCCTGGCCTCCTGCTACTGTCTCCTGCTCTAACCACTGGGTCTGACTCCTGCTCCAACCGTTGGCACCCCCACCCCCATCCTGGTCTTTGACACAGCCAGGTTCCATCTCTGCTCCTCTCTCCTCTTCCAGCCTTTTGGGCATCTTACTGGGGCTCATTGGGAAAGGAATTGAACTGCCATGGTTTCTGTTTCTCACCTTACCCCTTGTCTGTGCTAGGAGAAGTATCTGTTGCTAACAACAGGTGCAGTTCAACAAAGGTTGGGCATCTTTTAACACCAGACGTACCCAAGGATAAAACAATACCCAGCGCCTCTTCAGAAGCAGCAGCTCGTGCCAGCTCTGACAATGCTTTGTCCTTGTCTACCTTGGAATTAGAGGTTGTCAACAATTTTAGCCTGAAGTGCTTTTTCTGATGAAAACTGTTTTCGCCGTCAAAACAGACACTTCCCAAGGAAATGCCCCTATTCTGACAAAGTTTGGGGTGCGGGATTGCCCCCCAAAAAACCAAATCCCCCAGCTGATTGGGGTTTCATTGGTTGTGTGTCTTTTTGGCAACTGAAAACTTTTGGCCAAAACCCGCTCATCTGAATTGAGCATTGGAGCCGGACGTGAACAAGAATAAGTGTCTAAGCTAAGAGGTGAGCCATGATCCCTGGCTGCCAAAACATGAGGTCCTGAGACATTGGGGCTAACTCTGCTGTCCTGAAGGGGAAGCTCCCAAAGGGCAAGTTGACCCTAGAAGGTCGCTGTGACTACTAGGAATGGCTGTGACGGCATTTCCACTCGCTCAGCTCATTCAGCAAAGCCAAGCCAGGGCTACAAGCCAAAGCATGAGCCATGCCAGAGAAAAGAACGATGCGCTTATTGAAAACACAAAATAACAGGCAGCTGCCTGTCGGGATCAGCACGTGGGTCACTTTGAAGAGGTGAAGAACCAACGGGCTTACAACATTACTGGACGAATGGCGCGGGTGAGCTCTGGAGAACATGCCTTACACTGCAAGCTCATTAAAGGAGCTCAAAGGATGTAGCTTATTCAAGAGGTAGCTTGATTGCAGTCTAGAAATATGTACCCAGCAAGGAGATATCTGCTACTACAGGGCTCTTGAAGCCAGCGGGCAAAGATATAGCCAGACTCAGTGGCTGGGAGTTGAAGTTGGAGAGATTCCAACTGGAAATAAGACCTATGTTTTTAAGGGCAAGGGTAATTAACCGCCAGAACAGCTTACCGGGGGATGTGGTGGATTCTCCATCAGCTGACATCTTTAAATCAAAGCAGGATGTCCTGCTGTCTTTCTCTAAATGATATGCTGTAGTTCAACCAGATGTTATTGGGCTTGATGGAAGAATCACTGTGTAAGATTCTTTCACCAGTGTTATATACAAGAGCAGACAAGAAGAGCATCGTGGTCCCTTCTGGCCTTAATAGAGATGAATCTAGGATCGACCAGTGGTTTGGGCATTAGCTGGCCAGGGTTCAAGTCCTTGCTTCACCACAGACTCCCTGTGTGACGTGGGGCATATCACATAGCCTCTTTGTGCCTCAGTTCCCCATCTGTACAATGGGGACAGTAGCACTGCCCTGCCTTGCATTGGTGTCATGAGGATAGATAACCCTAACGAATGGGAGCTGCTCAGATACCATGGTGATGTTGGCGTTATAAGTCTTTTGCCTAGGTAGGCTACAGCACAGGCTTAAGCTTAGGGGCTGCCACTGAATGAGCCAGGAGTATTCTCAGTACCTAGCTGATCTCCTAGAGGTCCGGATGGTGCTCGCTGGGTGGAGGGCCCCATCTACTGCACAGAGCCGTGTCCCTCTGGCTTGGATTACGAAGGCCAGTGGGACGGTGTAGGCATGGTCAGTGTCTGTTTGCAGCAGGTAAAATCCTGCCTGGGTGTAATAAGTAGGGTACAGGGAAAGATCAGGACCGAAGGGGTCACTTCATGTGCTCAGTTAAAATATCAGAGAGACAAGGTGGGTGAGGTCACAGCTTTTATTGGACCAACTTCTGTTGGTGAGAGAGATGAACTTTCGTGCTTCTTCAGTGCTCCATGTAAGCGCGGAAGCTCGTCTCTCTCACCAACAGACGCTGGTCCAGTAAAAGACATTCCCTCCCCCACCTTGTCTCGCTGATATCCTGGGACCAACACGGCTCCAACAACACTGCAAACAGTAAAAATATTTCTCTTGAAGATCATTTCCCAGCAGCCTGGTGTGATGAGATATTTGCATTGATAGAGCTTGTCTGTTGTGGTTTTACTGGTCTAATGAGGATAAATGGCCTTGGATTTGTACAGGCTGGCCTCTAATTACTGCATGGCTGTGGAGCCATTTGCCTCTAATGAGCCCTGACCCCAGCCTGCTATTATCGCTAAGTGGTACGACACCTGTTTTTCAGCATCTCCAAACCCCATTTCAAATCCCCAGCTGAAGTTCCTTCGACCTCAGGGCCGGGTCTCCAGCTGACGTGAGCTGACTTCTGTGGAAGATCCCTGGTTTACACCGGCTGAGGCTGTGACCCTGGTGTCAGGCGGCATTGCAGGCTGAGGGGAAACGTGGGTGGTGGAGATGAGGAAACAGTCTCTGTTCCTGAAGGGAGCAGAGAAAAGCAGCAGTTCTGCTTCCACGTAGCCCATGCGTCTGAGCTCCATGACCCTTCCAACGCTGGCTCAGCATAGCCCTGGAATGCATGTTCCTCCTTGCAGAGGGTTGAAGGTGCTTGGGCTCATTCGTTGTGAACCACAATGCACTCAGGTCTCCAGGAATCCCGGTAGCAACGAATGCCCTGACTCTTTAAGAGCTTGATCCCCCTCCCATTGCAGTCAAGGGCAAAAGTCTCGCTGACTCACACGATCAAGGCCCAGGAACTCAGTTCAGATGCCTTCAGTACAGAGCGAGTGGCTGCGATGCAGGTCCTGGATTTGCAGACCACCTCCCCCAGCTGCTCCAGGCCTTCTTGAAATCAATTGAAAGACTCCCCTTGAATTGGGTGGGCTTTGGTTGAGGCGCAAAGGGCCCAATCCTTCCAGGTGCTGAGCCCCCCTGGATTCCCAATGAAATCAGTGGGAGCTGAGGTTGTGCGGCACCTCACAGGATTGGGCCCAAATCCCCAAAATCAAGCCACTGATGAAGCTGGCCAGGTATTTATATCTTGAGTCCAATCCTGCGACAGTCGCTATGGGATGGCAAAACTCACAGCAAAAGTGGGATTGGGCCTCTTCTTGTTATCGCCGCAGAATGCAATGCTTCCTGCTGACATGATCCAGCCTCCCTTTTCCTGCCAGAGCAGAGGGCCGCCAGCTGGACTCCGTTAGACCCTCCCAGGCAACAACACACAGAACAAAGGGAAGAACGAGTTACGTTACGTGTTTGTTGCTTAACCATCTTCTGTACCCACTGAACTTCCTGCAGTGGCTTTACTTAAAAAGCTGTGAGATGTGAGAGCCCGTGAGAACAACAG
This sequence comes from Chelonia mydas, assembly GCF_015237465.2. Classification (NCBI taxonomy): domain Eukaryota; kingdom Metazoa; phylum Chordata; order Testudines; family Cheloniidae; genus Chelonia; species Chelonia mydas. The sequence goes on along the minus strand of NC_051259.2, from coordinate 11,543,866 downwards.
AGGCACGGTCACTGTGCCCCTGACGTTGCAGAGTACAGCTGGGTTCTTCTCTTCCGGTGCTGAGCGGGGTGGCTTTTGGGGCAAGAGTAAACGGCAACACAACGCCATTGCATCCGCCACCCGCGTTCACACCCCTGTGTCTCCAGCATGACTGCACCCGGGCGAGAGAGCTCCTAACTGCATGCAGGGATGGGCCTGGAGCGAGGAGATGGCAGGTTTATTAACGAGCCTCTTAATGGATCGGTTGGGCCCGTCACACCAGAGAGTCAGATGAAAGGGATTGATAAACACAGGTGAAAATGTGAGTTGTTTTGCTAAGAGAATGATTGGACCTTCTTTGGCAGTGGAAAAAAGTAATCACTGGCTCTTCAGATCTCCCGGCATTAAATGAACGAAACATAGAAATAAAGTTGCATTGTGAGGAATTTAAGCCTGATCTTAATTTTGCAAAATCGCTGATGTGCTTTCCACAAGGTACTACTATAATCTGTCTGTGTCAGGCTGGAAGTAGCTGCAGGGGAAGAAACAGTGAAAACATCTCTTTAAATATTCTCTTGAAGGTGCAGGGCTAGCAAGCCCAAGACAGCAAGGTTGGGTGAGTGCCTGAGAACTGGGACATGAAACTGACTATACATAGAAAGTGAAACAGACCAGGCTAACTTCACTGTCCATTGGGATGGAAGTGCAAAAAATAAACAGTTTAACTGATAAAAAATAGTAGGATTTTAAAATCCTGGCGTGTTGTTTAAACTGTGAGACTGGCAGCAATACAGGTTGCATTTAAAAACTGATTGGGCTTGATCGGCCTCTCGGTTAGAGGAAGGCTGTTTTGCTGTGACCGTGGAAGGATGGTCTTGCTCTTAAGACCCTGAACTGGGAATCAGGAGATCTGGATTCAGTTCCTGACTCTGTTACAGATTTCCTGGGTGATCTTGGTTAAATCACTGAATCTCTTCATTTCTCCTCTGTAAAATGGGACTAATAATCTCTCTTGTTTGTTTGGACTGCAAATTCTTTGGGATAGGGAGCGTCTTTGACTAGGTGTCTGTGCAGCATTTGGCACAATAGGTCCCCGATCTCGGTCACTGTGTGTCAGTGAAGCACCCAGTTATAGGGAATAGTGCAAAGGCTGTGAGGAGTCAAGTGTCACAGTCAATGTGGATTTTTTTAAAGGGCAAATAGAGCTGTGTCTTTCTGGCTTGCAGCTTTCTTTCTTGGCTTTGTTAAGGATGCTGCTTCGTCAGCTTTTGGTGCCAGAGGACTAGAATTCAAATCTACCACTCACACTCATCCCAGAAATGGAAAATAAACGTGGGGAGTGGGGGCTGGGGAAAGATAGTCCCCTCTAAAAAAAAAGGAGGGTTCTCTGTGAGTTTTGGGATGTGGATGCATGTTGGGTTCATATCTGAGGGATTAGCTGTCCCTAAAACAATCTCCTTTGCTGTTAGCAAACACTCTGGGTGCACAGCAAGTGGAGCTGGTCTCAAGAGGCAACCCCAGACCTGGTCCTGGTTTGAACACCTCAAAATTCAGGAGTTTTGGGTCCAAAGTTTTGGTCTGATCAGTAACAAAGCATGATCTATCTAAGGTCATTTAATGTAATCGACATGCCTTTTGTCTTTCCCTTTAGTCTGTCACACTGTTTCTCTTTCTCTAATCTTTCATTCTCTCTCATCTTTCTCAGCTATTTGTCTTGCTTTCACTTTCTGTTTTTTTCTAATCTGTCTACCACTTTCTGGATCTATCATTCTCTTTCTATCGCTAATCTGTCATTTCCTCTCTCTGGCACCATGTGCTATTTAGGTACCAAAGAGGTGGACTTTTTTTATTTTTCTTTTTCAAAATTCAGATCTGGATCTGGGTTCACATTTCGATGTTGCACAAAGTTCAGGGCTGTGGGGACCCTGGCTTTTAGTTCTGACCCATCTCAGTCAGGGAGAAAGCTCCCTTCTGCCTCAAGTCGCCTCCCTTCTTCCCTGGTGAAGTGCGCCTTGGGTTTTGTGCTCATTAGCATGCTGCTGTCATTAATAAGCCTCTGAGGCAATTATTTATGTTTGTAAAATGTGTGTGGCTTGATAATCTGCAATTAAGGAATACAGTGGATTGTTGCAAATGAATAAAACATTGAAAAGACTTTGTATAGAGAACAATACGGGAAGAGTTTAATTACACGTAACTCAGTTCCAGCAGAGTATTCCACTTGAACGTGAATTTCTGCTGAGAGTGATAGCAAAGGGCAGGATCAGATTTCAAAGGGGGGGGGGGGGGTCCTCATAGCTCAGTTCATTTCCCATCCACTCCTTCCCTTTGAGCTATGGCTTCACTCCTGGGTAGAGAAATCTCAGAAGAGTCTGTAGTTGAGATAAACATCCAGGTATTTGCGTGGTTCTTATTACAATAGTGTAATAAGTGTGGTGTCCATTGCACCAGGTATTGTACATGCACATAGTGAGAGACAGTCCCAGACCGCTCACTGTCTAAACAGATGAGAAAACATAAGGCCCACCGGGGCTCAAACCTGGCCCTATAGAGGGACCAGATAGCAAACAACTCCACACTCCTATCCAGCTGTAGCTATAACTAACTTGTATGACACTACCCATGACCTGCTGTGGACACAGCCCATAGGAAGTCCCACCTCAAGGGGTTTGACATGCAGCAGCCTCATGGCACCTGATTGGCTCTCTGCCCTATATAAACCTAAGGGGCACTCTAGGAAGTGTCTAGCCAACATCATGGATTTCCTGTTGCTGTCATCACCATGCCTGTCCTTCAGCTTTGCTTCTTGACCTGGACCCTGAAACCTGACTTGGATTCTGACCATTGGCATGGACCTTGGCCTGGAACCTGGCCTGGAACCTGACTACCAACTCCTCTGCAAAGTCCAAAGCCATTCAATACTCCTACTGCCCCATCCTTGTTTGCTGCATGTTTCTCCCGGCTCCCTTTACAGGCTGCTCCTGCGGTTGCCACACTGGATCAGTCAGACATGACGCTGTCCTGACCTGCTGTGCCCTTGCAGCTTTCTTGTGAGCAGGGATCCTCAGTACAGGCAAGAACAAGCTGGAGGTGTTTTGTGAGCTCCCCACAGAGCTGCACCTCAGTGGGAGCTGCTGCAGTGCCCCTTATATCAGGGGTGGGTCTCTGCTGAGCAAGATCACCCAGCGATGAGCCACAACAGCTGCACTCCAGCAGATTCCTTGTTGCTTGTGACTCAAGGTGGGATTTGGGACCATGTCCCGAGTTGCCAGGTAACCACACTAAGTCATGGCACCGCTACAGCCTACATATGCAGGGCTTCTGTTTTCCCACCTCTTGCCCTGGGATTGTAGATGGGCCTGAACCGAAGCCTGGGATCTGAAAAGCTCCAGCCCAGAACTTCGGAGGTGCTTGGAAACCTCAAACTGGGTCTGGGACCCAGTTGTGCAAATGGCCCTTCTTTCTAGCTTGAGCAGGAATGTTCGAAAGCTTGCATCCATCTCTCCCTGTTGGGACCGATGCATCACGATTGGTCCGCTTCTTCCTTCAAGTGCAAATGCTGCTCCCTCTGGAGGCACCGGGCCTAGAACCTGGGTCTGAGAGCAGAACTGAGCCTGAGGGTGCATCTCTAAGTGGAGATGGGTCTTTTGAACCCTTAAGAAGCCTTTACCTAGCTAAGTCTCAATGAAAGATTTATTGCAAAGGCGTCACTCCAAATTCGAGCTGGGGGAGGGATTATCATAAACAAGGCCATAACTAAGGAATGCAACAGCTGCTCAGCCCTAGAGAGGCGACATACTTTGCAAACAAAGGAGCTGACAGCTGAGGGAATATAAGGAACAGCTGTGGAGATAAAGCAATAAGCAGAGAGTGGCGAGTGTGAAAACACAGGGAGGGATTGCTTGGAATGGCAGGTTATCAATACACTCCAGTGAGCAGGCAAAGTATGCTCTTTGATGCCATGAGACTGCAGAATCCTGGGACAAGTTAGCATTGTGTGTGTGTGTGTGTGTGGTTTTTTTTAAATATCTCTCTTCATATGGGTCTATTCAGTCCCCATCAGGGAGAAGAGAAAGACCCTGATGAGGGGTGATAAATGATGTAACACTGATCCAAGGGCTGGACTATAGGAGGGGGTGTCGGGGAGACAAGACAGTCCCCCAGCAAATCAGTGGGAATGAAATGCTATGCTGATCAACCCGCAGGGTAGAATGACTATGGGAGCTGCCTGTCTGAGGAATGGGTGTGGTTGCAGCCACTCCTGTTAGAGGCGTGAGTTGCTACTCTGCTGAGGGCCAAACTTGCCATGACTGACACCACCCGTGTCTCTGGCTTCCAGGGCGCAGAGGGGGGAGGACATGGACAGAATTTATCATTGAGATGGCCTGCTCCAGGGGTAGGGATCTGCTCTGCTAAGCAGCAAAGGGCTAGGTTCTTTAGAAATAGAAGAGGTTGACAGGTATGCATGGGGATAGCCAGCATCTGGCCGAGAGTGCTGTCTCCCCCTCCAATGGCCTGGGAATTCCTCTTGTATAAGGGGTATTTCCCCAGCAGGCATAGGGCTGGGGCCAAATTCTCCCCCGTTTTCTACCCTATGCGACCTCACGGACCGTGGCAAGTCCCTGAGTTCAGTAGCTCTGTATCCCCTTCCTCCTGTGGCTGGGGGAAGGGGGCACGGCCGGGGTGCATCTGCTCTCTGGCTAGTCTTAGCTGTTGGGAACTGCCCCTTGGGCGTCTCTCACCAAGCCTTTTGTGCATGGACCCGTAAGCAATAATGATTGGGTTAGAGTTCTGCCTGGAGTAGATCAAGTTTGAATGTACCTGAAATGCCAAGTGACATTCAAGGGAAGAGTGGGAGTGGATGTGCGTGCTATTGCAACGGACACAGAAACAAGTAGAAACCCAAGATGGGAACCATGAATCTGTGCTCCCTCAGGACTTGGGTTCAGATTCACCCCTGGCAGAACCTTGTGTGGTGGCCTCATCTCGCCCAATTTCGACCCCAGGCGATCCCAGCTGTTCCAGCCTGACTGGGTCCATCTTGGGCTGCATCTCGACAAGAAAATAGGTCCCTTCTGGTCTGAGATCTGACCTGGAACTAAAAAAAAATCAGAGCTGGATTCTGCCCTAAGAATTTGAAATCTGGGAAATCTCCTCGATGAGGTTCCAATTTTGTGGGGAGGGGGATGGGTTGAGAGATTACAGCAAGAAGAATTGTGGGAGGATATGTGCAGCTTTTTGTGAGCAGTAATATTAACTAAATTTCAGGGAGCTTGAGTAATAGTCTGAAAAGATTTCAGAGTAGCAGCTGTGTTAGTCTGTATTCGCAAAAAGAAAAGGAGGACTTGTGGCCCCTTAGAGACTAACACATTTATTTGAGCATAAGCTTTCGTGAGCTAGAGCTCACTTCATTGGATGCATTCACGAAAGCTTATGCTCAAATAAATGTGTTAGTCTCTAAGGTGCCACAAGTCCTCCTAGTCTGAAAAGAGACTCAAAACTTGAAAGATCCACCCCCCCCCCCATTAAAATTGCTATAGACTCAGACTTTAAGGTCAGAAGGGACTGTCATGATCATCTAGTCTGACCTCACATCGCAGGCCACAGCACCTCCCCCACCCACTCCTGTAATAGACCCCCAACCTCTGGCTGAGTTACTGACGCCCTCAAATCATGGTTTAAAGACTTCACGTTACAAAGGGTGTGATAAATCTCCCTTTGGCTTTCCCCTTCCTCCTGTGCAGGCACCTTCTAAAATATTAACAGGAGCTGAGATCTGTCAGGGTGAAATATGTTAATTCAGTCCTAATGGAAGATGCCTAAACTGCATTGGCTACTGGGATTCTTGGAAACACAAACACAGCATAACTGAAAGCAGGGGTATGTGAATTATCCTCATGTCTATTTACTGATTTATGGAGCACCTTTCACCCGTTCTGAGAGCCTGCCAGAATTGCAAGCTGCTGTACTGAAGACAGTTATCTATTTCATTGCGTTGGCTGCCATTTGACGCAGCCACCTCTGGGGCGGGGAGTACCAGGTATTATACCAATGCCAGCAATATGACAATACCTAGCAGTTTGGGATAGGAAGTGAACAGGATGAGCCCTCCTGAATCAGCACAGAAAAAGTAGGGAGGTAGAGTGGATGGTAAGTACTTATTAAGATTTATCATTTATATTCTGGCAGTCTAGAGATCCCAACCGAGGTAGCCTCATTGTGCTAGGGATAAACACCTAGTAGAAGACCATCCCTGCTTGCTGAGTAAACCCTGGGTGGGAGGGGAAACAGAGGCACAGAGAGAAGTGAGTTGACCAAGCCTCGCTGTGGGTCAGGAGCAGAGTCAGGATTCAGCATGAAAACCGATGTTGAAATAGCAGATCAGCGCCACTTGACCAACTGTGAAGTGTGGCAGCGATGGCCTTTTTATATCTCCTCGAGAGGCTCCTCATTTGCACGTACAGTGTGTGATGCAGTAATCTTTGGAGGAACAGATTGGATGATTTAGTTGGTGTTGGTCCTGCTTTGAGCAGAGGGTTGGACTAGAACTAGATGACCTCCTGAGGTCCCTTCCAACCCTGATATTCTATGATTATATTAATTCCTGGTCCACAAGGATACATAAACCATTAATAAACTTAGCTGCAACTCAGCGGGGGCAGGGTGTCCCAGATCCACAGGATCGGAGCCAGGGGAGCTTCCGGCAGCAGCCCTGATGTGTGGCAAGGTGGCCAGGTGGGTAAGGCACATCTGGCTCTGCCTCTCCTTGGGAACGGGCACTAAGAGTGGTGCAGATCTATCCCCATCCCCAGCACTGCAGAGCCAAGCTTGCCAGGCGCTCAGGAAAGCGTCCGGTTTTCAGTTTAGGGAAATAGGGTGACCATGTATTTGGGGCCCTACAGGGAGGGCTCCAAATCTCTCACTGTCTCCATGCTGCAAAGATCTATCCAACCAGGCAGAACCATTCAGATGAGTCCTTCGCTTCCGTTGGCGCCTCGTCCCAACATGTGCAGATGTTGTTCTTCTTGATCATCCACCTTCAAACCTTCGGTTTCCTCAGCATCTGGTTTCCCCCTCCTCTTGGCTTGTGCGTGACATCAACCCCGGAGGCACTGCTCCTTTTGTCTACACTGCAGCCGGGAGGTGTGATTCCCAGCCCAGGTAGACAGACTTCTGCTAGGAATAGCAGTGTGGGCGCTGTTGTGTAGGCATCAGCTTGGACTCCCCACCTGCGCTTAGACATAGCGGGTCAGGTAGGCCTGGATGCAGGTGGTTAGCTGGAGCTGCACAATGGCCCCTCCTGTCAATTTTTTGCACGCTAGCCCCAGCTGAGCAGCTGCTGATACAAGAGAGCTCTTGGCTTCAAAGGTGACGTTCGGCTCTTCCCATGTTTGCAGACTCCAGTCTGAGAGCGGAGGCTCTTCCCTAGCCGGCTGCGGGCTTGATTAAGCCAGAGAGGGGAAACGTTGCACTTGTCCTTTAGTCCCACTAATCAGCACGCGAGCGCTCTCTTGAACTTTGAGGGAAGCGAGCACTTGAGTTATAATTTTTCATCTGTGCTCCAGGAGTGCAGCCCTCAGCTAAAACCACTCTCGCTAATGCTGCCCCTTTCTGTGCTTAATTAGCTCGAATGAACCATCTCCATGGAGTGTCAAACAGACCCGAGGAGCCCGTACGCTCTGCACGAGCTCCACCTAAAATCTTTGGCAGCAAGTCCTGCTGTCTTCAGAGGTGATGCTCCAAATCAGCTTGGAGAGGTCGTGTTTCACTGGGAACACACCTGTCTGCCCTTGTCATAGCTGTATTCTGGCAGCAGCTAGAGGCACCAACCAAGATCAGGCCCCGCATTGTGCTAGGTGCAGTACAAACACGTAGTAAAAGACTGTTCCTGCCCCAAAGAGCTCAGCCTAGCTACCGGGAAGGTTATTATGACTCACAATTGGATAAGGTGATTTACCCAGGGAAGCTCCACCCACTAACCTCTCTGGCAGGTAGAATGACACAACACTCGACCAATGACATGTTAAGTTGGAAGCCTTATATTATCTGTCCTCAGACATAAACCAGAGTTTATGCAGGAGTCCCTGGCTGTATCCAATGACCACCCCCAGGTTATCAGTTGATAGGGCACATCTCTGCCTCTGGAACATCAACCTGTATGTTTTTCTATTCCTGGACTGATGTAGGGTGCCCCAGTTTATGGGTGCCCAACTTGAGACCCCTGAAAAGGATTTGCTTTTCAGGAAGCGCCGTCTGAAACCCAGGCCCCTTCAAGATGTCTCCACTCAGGCCCCCAAAAGGGAGGCAGCCAAAGTCACTGGTCCCGCTTGAAAATTTGGTCCAAGATTATTCAATTTTAACCTCAATGCTGCCATGGGCTCCTGGTGCCCTTAGGCAAGTTGCTGAATTTCCCTGCCTCAGTTTCCTCATCTGTAAAATAGGAATAGTAACTAGCGGTCTGCTTGGGCCTAACTTTTAAGCCTGACCCAGACCCAAGTCTGAGACCCTCCCCCACCCTGAGTCAGCGCCACCAACCCCCCCTGCCTATTGGATTGGTGTGGCGGCTGCGTGCCCTACTCCTGCTGGCTGCTGTCCCCACTGCAGTGTGGGTGCTGCAGAGTGAGGGGCTGGGCACATTCGCTCCGCAGCATGCGCAGCGGCTGGCATGAGCGGACCACGCGGCTGCTCCCACGGACCACGCTGCTCCCAGGCAGGAGGAGGCGAGCTGACCCAAACCCAAGAGGGTCCGGTTGTTTTCCGCCAAGACCCAAACCCAACCCTAGCGGCTGGGTGGTGGGGCTCGAATAGCAACACCTCTTCAGGGAGCTGGGAGGCTTAGTTCTCGTTTGTACAATACTTTGAGAGGCTGCGAGGAAAGATGCTTATGGCCTCTACCAGGATGGCAAACTCCCAGCCAGGGGGCTGTAATGACTTTCGCAGAAGGAGGCAGCCAATGGAGGGGTGTGAGTTGCCATGGAACAAGGGCCCAGTGGCATTGTAGGATGCCTGCTCTGTACATCAGAGAGATGCGGAGAAATAATCCAGTGCCCCCTGCAGGATCGTAAATGCAAAGCGGTGGGCAGGAGAGGCAAGCAACCCTCTGATGGGACAGCCCATCCCTCGCCCAGGGCCCCACATGTCACAGCTCAGTCACGCAATCCATTCTGGGATGAAAAATGAGCAGGCATGTGTGACCTGAACCAGACACTGGGTAGCAGGAAGAAAAGCCTCACGCTTCATTTACACTTCAATATGCCTCATTTGCTCCTGACGGGGGTTGGCTGTGCCATCTACAGCCCGGGGAGCTGAGCTGGGTCGCTGCTGATTGTGTGTGTGTCCTTCCACGTCAGAGTATTCTCCGACTCTCTGCTGTTTATCTCCTGTATGTCATAAGGCTCCTTTGGTCTGGCTTTCCTCCCTGGTGCCTAAAGCGATGCAATGCTAAGCTGCATTCTCTACCGTTCTTCTGCCTCTCCTCTCTGCCTGGAGGCCATTACCCTCCAGCAGGGTTAACACTGACCACCTGGGGTTAGTGGCCAACTGGCATGGTAATTATGATTGTTTGTATTGCCATAGCACCAGGAGCTTCAGCCATGGACCAGGACCTGCTTGTGCCAGGTGCTGTATTGGTCTGGGAGGTCCCCTCCTCCGGGGATGGGCCGTTGTCCCCTGTTGGCCGTGTTAGAGGACCAGGCATGGGGAGGCAGGAGACCTGGGGTCTATTCCCAGCTCTGCCACTTGTGTTGTCTGAGCTCGGGAAGGTCACTGGTCTATTTGGACTGTGAGCACTTTGGGGCAGGAACTGTCCTTTCCTAGGCATATGTACAGCGCCTAGCACAATGGGTTCCTGATCTCAGCCATGGCCTCGAGGTGCTCCTGTGATGCAAATAATCAGGGGTCTCAGTCAGACCCAGCTTCCTAGTCGGACAGGTGTGCAAAGCACAAAATCCACCTTTGCAATTGGCAACTTCAGCCGACTGGCCAGGGATTTAATGGGCTGTGGAGACCGAACTTTCCCCTCACCGGAGTCTCTAGGGCACGTTGGCACAGTATTGCTGGGGGAGCTGACACAGGCGCTGCTCAGGCTGTGCCTAGCTGGCTAGTGGATGAATAAAGGGCCTCAGTCCTTCACAAGAGCTAAATTGACTTTCAAGTTTTGGGTCAAATTCTATGGTGCTGGACTCCTCTCCAGGTCCAGGTAGGACCCGATCCAGTGCCCCTTAGACCGCCATTGATTTTCTATTTGGATGTTGCATTAAAGGACAGTTAAAAAGCCCTTCTTTCTTGACACCACACAGGCCTCCACTACAAACCGACTTCAGCTAAACTAGTTTAAGACCCTCTTAAACCAATATGAGTGTCCCCACACAAGCTAGCACCGGGGTAGGGAAATCAGTTTAAAATCACACCTTTGGCTAGAGGGTGCAGCTTTGTGCATAGCCCAGGCTTGACTCTGGCATCGAATCAGTGGATGGAACTGTTAAATGAAAGCCTTTTACTGAAATCTCCCGGCTTCCTCCAACACTACTCTCCTCACACCTGCTTTCCCCCTTCTGGCACGCAGAGGGAGGCATCCTTTACCCTGATCAGCTAGCCGGATGTTGGCCAGGAGATCTAACTCATTACACTCCCTGCATCTAAACCGTGTGGCAGGAGACATCCTTTAACCGTGCAGCCTCAGCAAGGGATGGTTGGATTTCTCCGCTGTTCTTCAGCTGGAAGTCTCCAGGCAGTGTGGCGATGCTGTAACATCAGAGGCAATGCTGAAACACAGCTCGGCCTGCAGGGGAAGCAGCTGCCGTATGCACAAGATGACACCGCATGGTTGGTGGGACTCGATTTTTACATTTGGGTACCCCTTTCAGAAGGCAAACAGGGGAGAAAATCCATGGTGGTTTAATTCAATCCAGTCTATGATCCCTGGATTGTCTGTTTTATCCCTTTCCCTTCACAATTGTCATTTAATTATCATTCTAACCCTTGCCTCTTTCCTACTCTTAATTTAACCATTTTCTTTTCTATTAGAAGGAGGACTGAGGAGAGAAGACCTGGAATGTCACACTTCAGTTATTTGTTTGCATTGTGGCACTGCCTTGGAGAGCCAGTCCTGGACCAGGACCCCTGTGCTCTGGGTCAGTGGCTTTCAACCTTTTTTTCATTTGTGGGCCCCTAAAAAAATTTCAAATGGAGGCGCGGACCCCTGTGGAAATCTCCGACATCATGTGCAGACCCCCAGGTTGAAAAGCACTGCTCTAGATGCCATACAGACGCACAACAAAGGGACGGTCCCTTCCCCCGTGAACTTCCAATTCAAGTAGAAGGAGATATGTGAAAAATTTACTTTCAGTGGAAGGCTTGCACCTAACCTCCCCCCACACCCACTTATTGTCAGGCAGCATTGTATCTGCACCACCGTTCAGACGGCATTACAAACAGATACTGTACTTCCTGGGTGTCTCCTGGGTTTGCCTGTCCAGTTGCAGATGGGGCCTGAGAAGTGGCTGGACTGTGTGTTTTATGTGTGAGACCTTCCCACAGCTGAACCGATCCTGCTTTTCCCCCCCTGAGATTGGTGTTTGTGGCTTGTGAACCTCCCTATTCTGGAAGGGGATAGGCTGGGCAATTGTAATGCCGTGCGGGATTGAACCTGGGACCTCTGGAGCTTAGTGCATGAGCCTCTACTGCATGAGCTAAAAGCCAACTTAAGGCTGTAGAGCAGACTCATTTAATCTCTCTAAGTGGCCTCAGTGTCACTAGATGGGACAGAACACCACACCCAGAAGGTGTGAGTTACACAATGACCTTAACTTCACCTTCAAGATTTTGGGGAGAGAATACAAAGGTTGTCTTTGAACTAGGTGGAAGTTGTTCTGCCTAAGTAAGGGCTGTAGGCCCTGGCCTTGGAAATACCACATAGATGACAATATGATACCGCTAAGGACCAGTGGGGATAAGGTACCTCTCACTGGGGTTGCTGGTTCTAATCCTCCCTAGGCCTGTAGTGCTGGGAAGCCTTTGCCTTCTGGAACAAAAGCTCCATCGTAACTGTCATTAGCTGCTTCTCTTCTTGGAGACGTCTCAGCAGAGAAACCCTGGTTTGACTGGTTCTGGAGAGAGCCCATTCAAGGGGATCAGTGTTGAGGCAGGACCGTGTGGGGAAAGCTTGTCCCCTGCTGGCTCCTGGCCTGTGGATAATTAGAGGCATTGGGTATTCGGGGCTTTCAGCCTGGCATCTCCTAGCGGCTCTGCATTTTAAAATAAGAAGCGTTATCTCATTGGCAGAAGGTGAGAGGGCACAAAGCCAGGCTGAGCAGTGTTGACCCTGACACCTCTCATGAGACAAGTCTCTTCAAACTGTTACCACTTGTGCTCTATCTCTGTGCCTGGGGGAAGCTGGTATAATTAGAGAATGAACCTTCATGAATGCACTGAATTCTTTTTGGCAGGGAGGAGGAGATACGCTTTAATTTCACCATGCATTTCAGCAAAAGCATGGCTCCTTTTCAACCTGCTGAGGCACGAATTAGGAAGGGGAGGTTGTGATATCCACCCCCTATTCTTCAGAGATCTGCTTATGATGTGAATATGACATAACTAGATGTTTTATGCAAGATTGGTCATGTGAGATCATTGGATAGGTTGTGATTTACTGAATATGATTCTCTTCTTTGTATGCATGTATCATTTTTGTATCTAAAGTTTGGAATATGGATTATACATCTGTACTACAAAAGTGTTTGCACCCGGGGAACGCCCACCAGACCAAATGCAATCAGTTTGGCTGGCTAGCTGGGAACAAATCAATTGACCATTAGTGAAAAACAACAGGTCTTTCAAGCTGCTAATCTCCCACCTTCCTGGGATGCGACAAACAGCTTTTAACTCACAGCTGCTTTGACACTGCAGGGTATGTGATCATGTCACTTGGTACAGGACTCCATGATAGAATACCAGTTTTTTTCCATTGGGGGGGGAACCACACTGGAAAACAAAGGGTTCCTGCCTTGTGTAAAACATATTTAAGGCAGGGAAGTGTGGTAATCAAGGTTCTTTCTTCACTGAATCCCTGCCCGGGATGGCTGCTGTGAACATCTAAGAAACAGAGATGGGGGATGGGGGTGGGAGAAGGATTGAATCCAAGCTGGAAACGGTGCCTGGCCTGTGAAAGAAATACCTGGTGTTTTAAGCTGCAAGCAAGAGCAGCTTGCCTTCATGAACCTTGCAATTTGCTTAAAACAACATGTAGGGTGAGAAATTACCCAGCAAATAAAACAAAAACGCAATATAAGCTTAGATACAAAAGAAACTGGTTACAAGCAGTAATCTGCTTTGATCTGTTTGTTATCCCTTACAGTCACTTAAGATCTTATATTTTGTAGCTAATAAACCTGTTTTTGTTTTCTCTAAAACCAGTTTGTGGAAGTCGTAACTGGGGGGCAAAACGCTGTGCATTTCTTCCTCCGCAGTGAGGGAGGGAGTGAATTTCAGGAGTGTAGCTGTGCAGCGCAAGACAGTACAATTTGGGGTTTACATCCAGAGGGGGTGAGCACTTGCATGCTGGGCAATTCCTTAGCTGAAGCCTTCCTGCAGCTGGGTGTGGCCCTAGCTGTGTTTGCTGGAGCCAGCTTGAGGGCCTGGTTCAGCAGGGCAGTGGAAGGGAGCCCTAGTACATCAGGTGAGATGCACATAGAAAGGCAAGATGCTTACAACAGTATAGTGTTTTCACCACGTATAACGAAAGCTGCGTCCGCCAGAGGAAGGGTGGCCAGCTGGCTGAGGCTGCGGACTAAAACTCAAGAGATCAGGATTTGATTCTCAGCATCTGCAAAACAGGGCATAATGCAACTTATTCTCCTTGTCTTGCCTTTCCCGGGCTGTCTAGATGAACGGGTGATGCGTGACAAGCCAAGTTGTAAATCTCCAGTGCACGAAGTGTCCGTGTGGGCTGTGCTCCTAAGTTCCTAGTGTGCATGGAGCTACTCCCATTTCAAATGGAATCTGTGCCTGAGGGAGCTTTCAGTGTTCAGCAGCAGGGTCCATGCAGCCAGTTAGTGCGTGGCAGGCTAGTGCGAGGTAGATTTACACCCTGGCTTGCCATGCATCCACTGTTTGCCTAGACATGCCGGCCGCCTTTAAGCTCTTCAAGACAGGGACAGTCTCTTATCATGTTTACGTACAGCGCCTAGCACAATGAGCTCCGTCAGAGCCCCTAGTTCTGACTCGGGGTAATGCACTTTGTGAATCCAGCTGGGTTCTCCCCTGCAGTTCCACAGTCCCTGACTCACCAGTCAATCCCAGCAGGACTTTGCGGTACCGAGATGACGTTGGCTCAAGGCCAGATAAGAGTGGAGGCTGCATTTCAGCAGCTCGCTGGCTCTAGCAATCAGACAGGGGTCTGTCAGCAAGAACATCCCAAGAGTCACGCTGGATTTGCTTCAGTGGGTCTACTTGGTTAGGACCCCTGGGGAGCTGCAAGACCCCAGCGTGGTAGGTGCTGCTGTTGATTCAATACATGACATTATTTCCTATAAGTGTGTAAGCTAATGCCCCATCCTTACACAACTCGATCTAGCAGTTTAATGGCTGCTGAGTGGTACAAAGAGGCGACAATCGGGACATGGTCTGGCCTTTTGGACTCTGATTTGTGCTGGTCACATCAGCCAGAGTGGGAAGTGTGGTTCCTATCCTGGTACATGGCCCATTCTCACACTGACTTTCTTTGGAGGGGGAAATATTAGATTTTTGTGCACACGGCACAGTTAGCCTGGGGAACTCCTTGCCAAAAGATACTGTCAAGGAACCAAAAACCATGGATGAGGAGACTATGCAGAGTTGTTGGGGCAAGGATTAAAAAGACCCCAAGAGTTTATTGGAAGGGATCGAAACCCTCCTGCTTCGAGGCAGAAGTTGAATTCCAACTCTCATCACTAGGAGGGATCTTTCTCGGTGGGTAGGTGGTTATCCCATAGCTGCTACTTATTGTGCACCTTTCTCAGAAGCAGCTGAGGCTGGCCACCATTGGAGATGGGCTACTGCACTAGATAGCTAGAACTAGGGTGCAGACTGGGACTTAGGAGGGTTGGGTTCCATTCATGGCTTTGCCACTGAGCTGCCGTGTGACTTCATCTGTGTCCCCTCGCTCCCTTTGTCAGCCTCTTCTTTGCTGACAGTAAGCTCTTCGGGCAGCTCTTGCCATATGCTGGTTCAGCATCTAGCTTAAAGAGGCTCAGATCTTTGATGGTACCTCTGTTACCAGAACACATGTAATACTTGCCCTAGTCATCTCTGATGGCTTAGAGGAATATTCCCACCTTTAGATGTTGGCAGTCAGAGGTTCAAAGCCAGCAGCAGTTTTAGGAGCCAAAGTATGGGATCTTTAATTGCTGTGTTCTCCATCACTGGCAGTCTGTAAATTAATGATTGAACGAGAGCAGATTTTAGGAAAACAAACAGGAATTAATTCCGGGCAGTCCTGTGGCCTGTATTGTACAGGAAGTCAGACCAGATGTTCAGAATGGTCCTTTCTGGTCCTGCGATCTATGAATCCCCTGCTCAAATCCACTCTGGCGACTTCTAGATTGATATATAGCTATGTAAATAATGAGATCACATAAACAAAAAATGTATGCTGAATGGCTGGATCGCTGTTGAAAGCAACAAGCATTGCCGAATCAGTAAATAAAAATGCACCAGCACAAAAAACCTTCCTAGACAATCTTTGATCACAGCTACCATAAAAAATCCTCCTGGAGCGCTGGGATTCCTCCCAGTTAAAAGTTGATCATTGGCTCCACTCCATCCTTTTGACATTTAAATCTGAACGGGTACACGCTTTGGAGGCTGATTGCTTGGAAACCTTTATGTGGAGTCCCATTTTGGAGCCGAAATGGATGTGAATATGTATTTCATCATGACAAGTATGCGTGCTTAAATCTAAGTCTGGGACGTTCAGTCTTTTCGAAATATGTCTGTTAGGTGCATCTTTCTTTTTCTTTCTTCTCACACCAGAAAAATATGGCCAGACTGTATAGCCAGACCTCCGTACTGAGGCATGGGAGGATGGCTATGTTGTGGCAGGTGCCATCTTTTGGATAGGATATGAAGGTTTGGTCTCAGGGCTATTCCTACAAGTGTCAGCCCTGAGGTGCTGCTGATCTTCTCGGCCAGTTGAACTCAGTGGGAGCTGTGGGTAATATCAGCACTTCTGAAAATCTGGGCCCCAGAGTCTAAGCCAAAGCCTAGGGATATTCTGCCTGCTCTAAATATTCTCCGTATCCTGCCTTAAACTCTTGTGTGGGGTTGCTGCATGTTGTTAAAAAGCCATCCCACTCTGCCCCAGATGTGGCTGCATTTCAGTGGCAGATGGGTGAAGCAATTCCAGTGAAAAGTTAAACAGTCTATAAAATGCTTTGGGATCCTTCTGGATGAGAGGAATGTAGGATAGCGCTATTCAGCCTGCTTCCATATCTTCTCTATGGAGAACACAGCGCTGGAGCCTGAACGTTAAGGGGGACAGGTGCGATTTCGGGAAGTGGTGGGGGTGATTCTCAGTTGTACCACGGTGTTTTTTATGTTATTTTGGGAGCATTAAAGTGCCTTAGAAGGGGTAGAAATGACCCTCTGAGGTTACCTCCTGCTGGCTGTACACTGGATCTGCTCCCGTTCCCCAGCATGGAAGGTATTGCTGGAGTGTGCACTGTATGTTGGCTGTTCTCTGCTTCCAGCAGGGCCCTGGGAAGCAAAACATAAGTTAGAGCAGCCCTGTTGCTGCTCTAACTTACACTAAAGGTCAGGAAGGCTCGTGCGTGGTCCCATAATACAGGATGTGCCAAAAAGGCTTAGAACCACCTTAATCCCTTTCTTCTATTCCCGCCTGAAGCATGGGAACAGAGGACATGGGAGTCGGTCCCTTGAATTAATGCACCAGTTCACTCAGCTCTTAGGTGAGTCTCTGAATTCTTCAGCTCTAAGCTGCAGAAGGGAAGGAGGCCAGATCTTAAAAGCGAAACATCCAAAACGCACAAAAGCAAAAGGTCGCAGAGATACAAAACTCCCCTTAGGAAGAAGACGGGAGGTGCAGGATCGATTTGCCACGAGTAATTAACCAGCCCCAAATGGTCTCCTTGCTGTAATTAGGTGTGAATGTTACGGAAAGTCCTACAAACTCAGCGGAGCTGCTCACTGAATTCCCAGTACAGGTACATAGAGATGGGCTCAGAGCACCACATTCCCAGCCTCCTTCCCCCAAACTTTAGCTAAGCTGAGAGTGAAACCCAACACCCCTCCCCCTGCAGTGCTGTGTAGCTCCATTAGAAGATCCACAACCGCCCCGGCTTTTTGCCCTTCTCCAGCTCTATGGCTGGCTCTGGGTCCTCGCTGGGTGAAAAGCACAGAGACTGGTAAGGGGTGATTTCGCAGCTCCTTTGGGGGGTCTCTCTTGCAGGGGCACTTTCAGATCCCCTCTTTCTCCCCAGCTCTGCTTCACTAAGGGTAACGTGCTTGTGATGTGTGTAACGCATCCCCCTTTGCAGCTGGTCCACAGAGAAGAGCCACCTGGTACTGCTAAGAGGGCGTATGCCCAGCTCCTCAACGCTCTTAAGGTGCCTAACTCCCACCACTTACAATGGGAGTTAGGTGCCTAAATACCTTTGGAGGACCTGGGCCTTAGTCCTGCAGCAGGAAAGGTCTGTGATTTGGGGATGAAGGGCGAGTTCAAGGATTGTTAGCGAACACCAGGTAGCTCAGTGTAGGTGTGCATGATCATCCAGGTATCCATCGTTCCTTGGCCAGCATCTCTCAACGTGCTTCAAAGTGCTCCCAGCCTCTCTGCTTCGACACCGGGCTGTCCTTCTCCCCCGCGTTCCCAGCAAAATGACTCTCCGGCTTCAGCAGTTTCCATGGCAACTCAATTCCCCTTGCCCACTTGGTTGCTGCCTCTTTCCCCCACCCCACTTGTCCTTTCCGACGGTCCTGGGGAAGGAATCATAGAATATCAGGGTTGGAAGGGACCTCAGGAGGTCATCTAGTCCAACCCCCTGCTCAAGCAGGACCAATCCCCAACTAAACCATCCCAGCCAGGGCTTTGTCAAGCCTGACCTTAAAAACTTTTAAGGAAGGAGATTCCACCACCTCCCTAGGTAATTCCAGTGCTTCACCACCCTCCTAGTGAAAAAGTTTTTCCTAATATCCAACCTAAACCTCCCCCACTGCAACTTGAGACCATTACTCCTTGTTCTGTCATCCTCTAATTGCCTTCTATGATGAGATAACTAGTTCTGTGGATGAAGGGAAAGCAGTGGATGTGTTATTCCTCGACTTTAGCAAAGCTTTTTACACGGTCTCCCACAGTATTCTTGTCAGCAAGTTAAAGAAGTATGGGCTGGATGAATGGACGATAAGGTGGATAGAAAGCTGGCTAGATTGTCGGGCTCAACGGGTAGTGATCAATGGCTCCATGTCTAGTTTGCAGCCAGTGTCTAGCGTAGTGCCCCAAGGGTCGGTCCTGGGGCCGGTTTTGTTCAATATCTTCATTAATGATCTGGAGGACGGTGCGGATTGCACCCTCAGCAAGTTTGCGGATGACACTAAATGGGGAGGAGTGGTAGATACGCTGGAGGGTAGGGATAGGATACAGAGGGCCCTAGACAAATTAGAGGTTTGGGCCAAAAGAAATCTGATGAGGTTCAACAAGGACAAGTGCAGAGTCCTGCACTTAGGACGGAAGAATCCCATGCACCGCTACAGACTAGGGACCGAATGGCTAGGCAGCAGTTCTGCAGAGAAGGACCTAGGGGTGACAGTGGACGAGAAGCTGGATATGAGTCAACAGTGTAACCTTGTTGCCAAGAAGGCCAATGGCATTTTGGGATGTATAAGTAGGGGCACTGCCAGCAGATGGAGGGACGTGATCGTTCCCCTCTATTCGACATTGGTGAGGCCTCATCTGGAGTACTGTGCCCAGTTTTGGGCTCCACACTACAAGAAGGATGTGGAGAAATTGGAGAGAGTCCATCAAAGGGCAACAAAAATGATTAGGGGTCTGGAACACATGACTTATGAGGAGAGGCTGAGGGAACTGGGATTGTTTAGTCTACGGAAGAGAAGAATGAGGGGGGATTTGATAGCTGCTTTTAACTACCTGAAAGGTGGATCCAAAGTGGATGGATCTAGACTATTCTCAGTGGTAGCAGATGACAGAACAAGGAGTAATGGTCTCAAGTTGCAGTGGGGGAGGTTTAGGTTGGATATTAGGAAAAACTTTTTCACTAGGAGGGTGGTGAAGCACTGGAATGCGTTACCTAGGGAGGTGGTGGAATCCCCTTCCTTAGAAGTTTTTAAGGTCAGGCTTGACAAAGCCCTGGCTGGGATGATTTAGTTGGGATTGGTCCTGCTCTGAGCAGGGGGTTGGACTAGATGACCTCCAGAGGTCCCTTCCAACTCTGATATTCTATGATTCTACCACTGAGAACAGTCTAGATCCATCCTCTTTGGAACCCCCTTTCAGGTAGTTGAAAGCAGCTGTCAAATCCCCCCTCATTCTTCTCTTCCGCAGACTAAACAATCCCAGTTCCCTCAGCCTCTCCTCATAAGTCATGTGTTCCAGTCCCCTAATCATTTTTGTTGCCGTCCACCGTGCGTTTTCCATTTCTTTCACATCCTTCTTGTAGTGTGGGACCCAAAACTGGACACAGTACTCCAGATGAGGCCTCACCAATGTCGAATAGAGGGGAACGATCACGTCCCTCCATCTGCTGGCAATGCCCCTACTTATACATCCCAAAATGCCATTGGCCTTCTTGGCAACAAGGGCACACTGTTGACTCATATCCAGCTTCTTGTCCACTGTCACCCCTAGGTCCTTCTCTGCAGAACTGCTGCCTAGCCATTCGGTCCCTAGTCTGTAGTGGTGCATGGGATTCTTCCGTCCTAAGTGCAGGACTCTGCACTTGTCCTTGTTGAACATCATCAGATTTCTTTTGGCCCAATCCTCTAATTTGTCTAGGACCCTCTGTAACCTATCCTTACCCTCCAGCGTATCTACCTCTCCTCCCAGTTTAGTGTCATCTGCAAACTTGATGAGGGTGCAGTCCATGCCATCCTCCAGATCATTAATGAAGATATTGAACAAAACTGGCCCCAGGACCGACCCTTGGGGCACTCCACTTGATACCAGCTGCCAACTAGACGTGGAGCCATTGATCACTACCCGTTGAGCCCGACAATCTAGCCAGCTTTCTATCCACTGTGACAGGGTCGGGCCAGATGGCTACAGGAGAGTAATTTTTTTTTATTTGCATAACACACTTACAAAACAATACAACAGCATATGCAATGTGTAACACAGCAACCAATCACAATTGTTTTCTCATTAGCTTCAGGGGAGGGAAGTGTTCAAGCTTGCCTGGGCCCAGAGCGGGGGGCTTCCTCGACTCTCATGGTCTTCCACCCTTCCGAGTTACCTGGTGGTCCAGAGCAAAGGGGCTTCATCGACTCTCAAGGTCTGCCACCCCCTCGAGTTACCTGGCGCCACGCCCAAGTGTCACCAACAATTCCCTCCTCTGAAAGCACCCAACAAAAGGGGCAGGCTGTGGCGTGGACAACCTGGGGGGGGCACGTGCACCCATGTGTGAAAGGACCCCTCTAAGGTGGTGGTGTCCGCTGCAGCAATGGCTGGGGCTGGGGTCCCTTACTCTCTCCCCCAATCAAAGGGTCAAAACAAAGGGAGCCAGGTGGGAACACCGAGCAGACAGCCTCGGACAGCACCCACTGCTCCTCAAAAGCATCAAGGGAGTCGGTGGACGCCGCCCAGAGGAACTCTGCCCGGATACGTGAATGGACCGAGGATCGGAAAACGGCCCCACAGTCACAGGAAACTCCATCGGCCAACCTCCTCTCTCTGGTTTTATAGATGGCCGTTTTAGCCAGGGCCAGGAGGAGGTTAACTAGGAAATCCCGCGACTTTGTGAGGCCACAGATGGGGAGTGCATAAATAAAAAGATGAGGGGAAAAATGCAAGCAAAAACATAATAAAAGATTTGTGAGGAGCCAGAACAGGGGCTGCAGCCTGGCGCACTCCAAATATACGTGCGCCAGGGTTTCCCTCACACCGCAAAAGGGACAAGTATCTGGGATGGGGTTGAACCGCACCAAGTACGTGCCCATGCTCACAGCTCTGTGAAGGAGCCGCCAACTGATGTCCCTGATGGGCCTCAGAACCAAGGTGGAATATAGGCTGGCCCACCGGGGCTGCTCACCCTCCAAAGGTGGCAGAAGGTCTTGCCACTTTTTGTCGGGGCGGGACACTAGGGTGAGGGCATGAAGGGTGTGGAGCACAAGTGTGTATAGATGTTTCCTTGGCACAGTTTGGAAGCATACCGGCTGCAGTTCATGCAGCTGGCTTGCCGTAAAGGGGTGAAGGGGTCGATTGAGTCTACGGGGCAGGGGTCCAATTAAAAGGTCCGGCGGGCCTGGGGTAGAGGGTGGGCGGGGCGTGCCCTCAAGCAGGACCCGATCGAGGTAAGCTCTAGCAGCGGGCGGCAAAGCGGCCTTCACCTCCTGAAGTACGCGCCGGGGGATACAAGGTCTGGAGAGCCCCATGCGCCGAGCGAGCATCAGGGGATCCAGCCAGTCTCCCCGGTCGTAGTCCAGGAGGTCTCCGACTCTCGTGACTTCTGCCAGGATCAAGCTCTGGCACACCGAGCGGGACTCCGCCACCTGCACACGGAGCTGGGAATTGTGTAGCAGAGGCTCCGCAAGGAGATCTGCCCCCTCGGCGGCCGCCCCGGACCTGGTCGTTAAAAACCGTTTCCAAGTCCGGAGGAGGTCCTAGTAGAAGACCGGCAGCCTGGAGAGGTCTCGCGGAAGACCTCCCGGACAGAGATAAAAGAGCTGCCGGTCATATCGGAGCCCTCGGATGCGACGCAAGATGGCATGCGCCAGTATGCGCCACGTCGAACTATCTGCACCATAGAGGAGCCTGGAGGCGGAAGACGCGGACCTGAGTGTGCAGACACTTCAGGCCCTGTCCTCCTTCCTTCAGGGGTAGATGAAGAACCCCTACAGGGGCCCCGTGCATTCCTGACCAAAAGAACCCCAGAATCGATGTCCGGAGGTTGGTCAGGAAACCCGGGGCCGGGACCAGGGTGTTGAGCCAGTACCAGAGCTTGGACAGGACTAGTTGATTAAGCACCAGCGCTCTCCCATGAAGGGAGAGACATCGGAGTAGTCCTGTCCATTTCCGGATCTGCTCTATCACCCCGCCCTCTAAATTTTCCCAGTTCTCCGGCAGGGAAGGGTGCGTGGCAGAAAGGTAAACGCCGAGGTAGAGCAGCGGACCCGTGCTCCACCGGATGGTCTGAAGCGCGCGTGGGAGGGAGCTTGCCTGCTGCCAGTCTCCTACCGCCAAGCCAGAGCTCTTGACCCAGTTGACCCGGGCAGAAGAGGCTGCCGAATAGATGGCCTGGCAAGCCTCCACCCGCGCCAAGTTGGCCGAGTCCTGGACCACGAGGAGCATGTCATCAGCATACGCCGACAGGACCAGCCGCAGCTCCGGCTCCCGCAGCACCAACCCTGTCAACCTCCTGCGGAGGAGACAGAGGAAGGGCTCGATCACCAGAGCGTACAGCTGGCCCGAGAGGGGGCACCCCTGCCGCACTCCTCCCCCGAAGCTGACCGGTTCAGTCAAGGTCCAGTTGAGATTAACCAGACACTCCGCGGAGGCATACAGCACCCGGAGAAAACCCACAAACTGGGGTCCGAAGCCAAGCGCTTGCAGAGTGCTCAGGAGGTACCCGTGGTCCACCCTATCGAACGCCTTCTCCTGATCTAGGGACAGGAGGGCGAACGACAGACCGTCTCTACACCCGAGTTCCAAAAGGTCCCGAACCAGAAATAGGTTATCAAAGATACTGCGGTCCGGGACGGTGTAGGTCTGGTCTGGGTGGATCACGTCTGCCAGCACAGACCCTAGCCACAGCGAGATTGCTTTCACTACGATTTTGTAGTCCGTGCTGAGGAGCGAGACGGGACGCCAATTTCGTAAACTGCGGAGGTCCCCCTTCTTCGGCAATAAGGCGAGCATAGCTCGCCTGCACAAAAGAGGGAGGACCCCACTCTGCAGAGACTCGGCCCAGACGGTGACTAGATCTGGGCCGAGGACGTCCCAAAACACGTGGTAGAACTCCACGGTCAGCCCGTCCATGCCTGGAGACTTATTAGTGGGCATACGAAGGAGAGCTTCCGAGAACTCGGCCAGAGTGAGAGGCAACTCTAGCTAGTCTCGGTCACTCACACTGACCGTAGGGAGCTCCTCCCAAAGCACTCTGCAAGCGCTAGGGTTGGTCGGAGAGAAAAGACTTGCATAGAAGGCTCGGGCCCTCCTGCACATCTCCGCTGGTTCCGTGAGGGGGGTGCTGTCTTCTGCCAGGAGGCAGGTGACGTGTTTCTTGGCCCCCCTCATTTTCTCCAGGGCATAGAAGAAGCGGGAGCCGCGATCCATTTCCCAAAGGAGGCGGATGCAAGATCGAACATAGGCGCCCTGGGCCCAATGGTCCTGGAGGGCCCGGAGGTCCTCCCGGCACGATCCGCAGAGGAGCGGGTCTTCGGGGCTGGCAGCCAGATGCCTCTCCAGCTCTAAGGCCTCCCGTTCCAACTGCTCTATCTCCACATTTCTCCGTCGGCTGGTGCCCCGGGTGTAGTCGCGGCAGAAAAGCCAGGCGCGCACCTTCCCCAGGTCCCACCATCGCCGCACCGAGGGAAAGGCACCCCACTGCTCTCGCCAGGCCAGCCAAAACTCCTGGAAGGATGTCACGAAGCTCTCGTCCTCCAACAGGCTGTTGTTAAAGTGCCAAGAGGCCGGGCCCGGTCTCTCTGCACGGAGGGAGACCGTTACGGTGACTAAATGATGGTCGGAGAAAGGGGCCGGCCGAATGGTGGAGGAGTGAGCCTGTGAAAGATGGAAACGGGATAAGTAAATATGGTCCAACCGAGAGTGGTGTGACCGATGGGCCTCCACCCGGACAAAAGTGAACGTGGAGGTGTCATCTGGGTGATGGTCACGCCAGACGTCCACTAGGGAGTGATATTCGACTATTCCCCGGAGGATGTTCGCGGCGGCTGGGCTCGGCTCGGCCCCTGAGCGGTCCTGTTCCTCGAGGGTGGTGTTAAAGTCCCCTCCCAGGACCAGGCACTCGTGCGAATCTAGGGTGCCGAGAAAGTCGGACACCCGCTGGTAGAATTGTGGCCGCTTTGGGCTCGTTTGCGGGGCATAGATATTAACAAGATTGACCACGAGCCCCTCCATACGGACTCGAAGGTGCAGCAGGTGGCCCGGCACGACCTCAGTGACCCCTAGCACCTCGGGCCGTAGGGTGGGGGAGAACAGGGTCGCCACTCCAGCTTGCCAAGTCGTGAAGTGGCTAAAGTATACCCCGTCCCCCCACTCCAGCCGCCACCTGTCCTCGACGGTCGGGTCCATATGGGTCTCCTGCAGGAAAGCTACAGAGTACCCCCCTTCCTGAAGGTAAGAGAGTACCTGGGACCTGAGGAGAGCCATCCTATAGCCCCTGGTGTTCAAGGTTGCAATAATAAGAGGCGTCATGAGGAGGGCTGGGGGGGTGGGGGTTTCTCGTTGGTGGGGGTGTTCGTGGCCCCCGGCGGGTTGCGTAGCAACCCGTGTCCCATCCCGTGGATGAGTAGATCTTTCCGGAAGCCGCGGGCCCGCTCGTAGGCCGCAGCACCGCGCTTTCCTTGCCCTCTGCCCTCCTTTATAAGGGCCCTTGTGGCCTGAAAAATTTGCTCAAAGTCCCCCCATAGCTGGAGAGCCAGCTGTACCCTATTGCGGGCCCCACGGGTGTGTTCTAAGAACTTCCGTAGTGCATGCCGCAGCTCATGGGGGGGTGGGATTACGATTTCCGGGCTATTCCCTGGTGGGGCTCTTAATACAGCCTCGTGGTCCGCTAAGGCGGGTAGGCAGGGTGCGCACCACCGACGGGGCGTCTGACAGGCTGGGGTTATTAAATCCATTTCACGCCTTGGGGTGGAAGGGGATGGCGGGGGAAAAATTGCAACTCCTAATGGGTCGTGACTAGAAAGTGCAAAGACTGCTCCCTGGGGGGAATCTGCAAAAGGCGGAAAAAAAACAACCCCAGGGGCGGCAATAGCATTGCAGGAGGAGGTAAACTGGGCGGGGACAGGGGTGGGGGCAGCGGCAGAGGTAAGGCTCTGGGGTTCAGGAGGAGAGCAGCTAAGGGAGGGTGCCTCCTGAGCAGAGTCAAGGGTTAAGGGGTAAGGGAGGGGGCTCCCAGTAATGCTAGGCGCTGGCTCCGTGGTGGTCTTGGCGGCCATGGCATCAGGTGGTGGACCACCTTCTGCAGGGTGCTCGCCCGGGAAGGCGGTTACGGGGAGGGAGCATGGGGAAAGGGGGGCTGGGGTGAGGTTGCCCAGATCGAGGCCAGCTGGGAGTAGATCATCCTCTCCCTGGGTGACCGGGGTCAAATCTAGGGCCTCAATCTCCGCATACACGGAGGAGAGGCCAACTCCTGCTACCCCGGGGGCCTCTCCTCTAGGGCCCGCCTCAACGGTCACCTCGGGGTTCGCGGGGGGTTCGGGTGGTATCCGGGCAGAAGGGGCGTCCTCAGGGGTCTCGGAGGGGAGGGTCTCCCGTGGAGGGGGGATTCTGCCCTCCAATGCCATTCTGTCTTCCCCTCCTGACACCAGCGGATGGATCTCACTCGTGGTCGTAGCGGAGGGCTCGATATCAGTGCCTCCCTTCCTGGTCTTCCGGGGGGCTTCCGCGTCGGATGGATGCAGCGGAGCTCGAGCCTTCCGCTTGCCCCGCTTCCCCTGGACTAGGGTCCAGCCCTCCATAGCATCGTCTGGGGGCTGGTTAGCAGGGGTCGTGTCGGGGGGCGGAGGCGATGGTTCAGGGGTTTGGGGGGGTAGTGGTGAGGCAGCATGAGGAGGGGGGGGTTCTCCTTGGGGCAGGCCCTCTCCTATACCCGGTAATATCTTTGCCGCACCTTCCTCCGTAGGCTCTGCCGGATTGGTAATAGCAAGGGTGGGACTCCCTTGCTCGCCCGGGTGTTGTAGGGAAGGAGTCTCCTGGGCCTGGGCGGGAGCAGCGATGGAGTGAGTAGGAGGAGGGTTGGTTTCAGGTGCCAGGCAGCCAGGGGCGTCGGCAACGATGGGGCCGATGTCCTGCCGGGTCTCGGAGGTCTCGGGTGCCCCTCCCCCCCGGGCCAAAGGGCAGTCTCTGCGGACATGCCCCGCTGAACGGCAGAGGTAGCACCGGGCCTCTCCGGTGGAGTAAAAGACCCGATAGCAGGCTCCCTGGTAGGGGACTAGGAAGGACCCTTCAAGCGCCTCCCCGTCACGCGCCCCTGCCGGCGGTAGAAGCTGCACTTGCCAGCGGAACGAAAGGACGTGACGGAGGGTGGGGTCCTTGCAGCCCAACGGGAGAGGGCTGATGACAGAGGTAAGTTTCCCCAGGGTGGAGAGAGCGGGTAACAGGGCAGCATTGGGTAAAAAGGGAGGAACGGAGGTGAGGACGAGGCGAACGCCCAGGTCTTCTAGCGGCTCTAGGGGGACAAACACCCCCCCCACCGCCAGGCCCTTCTCCACTGCCTCCTGGGCGGCAGCCTCCGAAGCTAAGAAAAAAACGACCTTCCCATACATTTTGGAGGCCGCCACAATAGCCGTGGGTCCTACCACCTTCACCAACGTGGGGTGAGGCGGGCACCAGGAGGCCTTGGGGGACAGTAGGGGGTATTTATTTATTTGCCTGCCTCTCTCAGTTCCTCCTGTAAGGCACAGAGGATGAGCCAGCCCTGAGGCTTGGTTCCTGGGCCTGTTGAAACACTCCAGTATCTATTGCAAAGCAACTGAATTCCTGGGAAACCATGACTGGCTGCATTGTTTGTTCATGTGCACTGGCTGACTTGCACCCTGAACTTTCTGTACCTTTCCATCGTGTCCCCTACCCCGCCAGAAACGGAGCAAATTGAATTCTGGTGAAAGGTACCGAACTAGCAGCGCTGGAGAATCTACCAACGACCAAACTGTACCTCCCTGGACCACACCAACCAACATACCTGAGCCCTGAGCCAGAAAAAGAGCTCCTAAAGGTGATATCTACACTTAAACTGGTGCAGCTGCCCTGCTGGAGTGCTTCAGAGGAGAGCAGCGGTTCTCAGACTGGGCTTGGGACTCCATTTTAATGGGGTCGCCAGGACTGGTTTAGAATTGCTGGGGCCCAGGGGTGAAGCCTGACCCCACAGCCGAACCTGAAGCATGAGGGCTTCAGCACTGGGCATCAGGGCTTAGGTTGCAGGCCCCCTGGCTGGGGCTCAAGCCCTCGGGCGCAGTGGGGCTCGGGCGGGCTCAGGCTTGGGGGCCCCCCTCCTGGGCCCATGTTGTAACTTTTGTTGTCAGAAGGGTGTCGCAGTGCAATAAAGTTTGAGATCCCCTGGTGTAGAGGCTGACTGCCGTGGCGAGAGGTGTCCAGATCTGCAGCATTCCCAGCTGTTCCAATCCTGGTTGTGTTTAAAGCAAAGATCAGTGGACAGATTGGGCCGGGGGGGGCGGGGGGGGAGGGGAGGGGGAATGACAGAAAATATCAGCCACATTGGACTTTCCAGGCATGTATTTTTTTCTGTTAGATTTTAAACAAAAGCAAAAAAGTTTTTTGCAGCAAATAAATGCTCAAGCTGGATGCTTTATTGTTACATTAGTTTAACCCCTTTATGCTTACAAAACACCCATGGCCTACATGTGAGGATTCTCACACATGCACTGAGGAGCCATTTCAAATTCAATGCATTTTCTGTTACTGCAACAGCACTAAAAGCTGCAGCTGGTGTTAAAACCTGAATCTGCACCTCTGAGTATTGTTTCCTTGTGTGAAATTCTCTGCAGCTGTTTCTGAGCCCCTCCTTGCACCTAGTGCAGAGAATAATAGACACAGTTTGCATTAAATACACATTAACTGTGCTACTGGATGGATGATGTGGAGAAATCAAGGACATCGCCTACATGGTGCTGGTTTTCCAAGCATAAAGAAGAGGCCAGGAGCAGGGATATACAGTTCTTTGTTATCATACTGTACCTTACTCACCAAGCTGCAGTCATTCTGAATTTACCTGGAGCCTCGCCATGTGGATGAAATACTCAGGTATAAATTTCATGATCTGGTATTCATAGCCTCATAATTATTAAAAAAAAAAATCCTCCCTAAATTAACCATTAAACTTTATCATGGTCCTTAACTCAGACGCTGAAATAACACATTCATGGAAATGATTATCCTCCATGGGAGAGTTGTTTTAGGGACATGTCAGGTATGGGCGGTAAATTTCAATTCAGCGTGTTTCAGGATTTGGGCCTCAAGTTTCATCCCGTAGATTTGCTTTCCATTATCTATTCTATTATCTTGCCATACCCAAGCTGGGATTTATTTAATAGAGACCGGAAGCTTCAGCCACTGCTCTGGAAAATATGGTGCTCAGATATCATGGTGATGGGTGCTTTAGAGGAACCTATGTGTTATTTATATTGCAGGAGTGCTTAGAGGCCCCTGAGACAAAGTGGGAATGTTCTTAATGTTTTGTCTGAATAGTGTGTGTGCCTCAGTTTCCCCATGTGTTTACTCAAGTATCTAGGTGGTGGGACAATGATGTGAGATCGTTGCAGAGACCCCCTAGAGCAGG
Organism: Chelonia mydas; assembly: GCF_015237465.2. Classification (NCBI taxonomy): domain Eukaryota; kingdom Metazoa; phylum Chordata; order Testudines; family Cheloniidae; genus Chelonia; species Chelonia mydas. Next base: position 11,515,184 of record NC_051259.2, on the reverse strand, counting down.
GGTCCCCAACGCTGTGCCCGCGGGTGCAGTGGTGCCCACCAGGGCAGTTGTGTGCGCCTGCAGGACACCACGTTGCCGTTTCTCGGCGGCATTTCGGCAGCGGGGTGTCTGGCGCCCGCCACAGTCTTCTGGGAATAGGAATATGCTATTACCACAGAAAGGTTGGGGACCACTGCCCTAGAGGGCAGGTGTGACTGTCGTCTGGCTGCCTGGGCACAGACAATGGCTGACACTCTGTATCCTGGCAATTGTTGTCGGGAATCCATTCTCTGCACCTCTCCAAGAGGTGTTGGAGAACAAAGGCAGAGCTGGAGGCCAAGTGATTTCTTTGCCTGGGAAAGAGACAAAGGACGTATGAGGGGCAACTGGGCGTGACTGAGGGTGGGCAGCACAGAAAGCAAGTCAGTCTCCTGTTTTGGGACTCGGGGAGAGCTCTGGGCTCTGGATCCCCCCAAGATGGACTTTGCTGAGTTTCCCTACTTTCTGTGCTAGCAAGATCTATTGTACACTGTGTTGCAGACGATTACTAAACCCTTCTGTTCTACGTTGCTGGCCGAGAGTCACTGCTGACTGCGAAGTTGGGGTGCAGGGCCCTTTGAGGACAGCATAGGTGCTGGAATTAGAGGTGCAGGGGGTGCTGCAGAACTCCCTGCATTGAAGTGGTCTCCATGGTATACAGGGTTTGCAGTTTGCTTCAATAGCTTTCAGCCCCCCCACTATAAAAATTGTTCCAGCGCTCCTGCCTCAGGTGTCCCATTCAGGCGGACTCACTGTGGGGCACTCATGGTGTAAACAGGGGTGCCGAACGCTCAAGGTCAGACCCAAGGAGGCTTCCCTAGGGAGAATGTGCCCTGGGGGGGGGTTGTCACACTGCACGAGGGTCCTGTCTGAACTCCATTCGGAGTGGTTCCAGTAGGGCACCGAGCCTGTGCGCTCCGTGACAGCTGCAACCAGGATCAGGGCCCTGCTGAGGCAGGAGACGGCCAGCTGTTGCAAGTTGCAGTGTAGACGCACCCAAGCTAGCTTTAGTTTAGCTAGCTCGAGTACCGACAGCAGTGAAGCCCCAGGAGCACGGACTTCAGTATGGGTTTAGCCACCCAAGTAAGTACCGGGCAGGCTCGTCCCGCCTGCCCTGCTGAGCTGTCCATGCCTGGGTTAGCTAGATTAAAGCAGGCGTACCTGGGCTAGCTCGTGCTGCAATCACACACCCAGCACAACTGCAGTGTCGACACGCCCACGGTGGAAGACCGTTCCTGCTCTGAAGCGCTGACAGTTTAAATAGAGAAGACGGGTAGGAGGTTAAACAGAGGCTCAGAGGGAGAAAGTGACATACCCAAGGCTGCATAGCAGGTGAGTGGCAGAGCCAGGACTAGAACACAATTAGTCCAGTCCAGTGCATTAGGTGCTAGACTGATTCTAGAATGGAGATATTAGTGCTTGAAGTGGGCACGAGGGGCTCCATCCCATGCTGATGGAAGTCAACAGGAGTCTCTGCTGACTTCAGTGAGCCTTGGATCAGGCACTAAATATTGTGTGCGTGCGCACAGGAGAACTGCCTGCGTGGGCTGGTTATAGCGTGGTGAGTGAAAGGCAGGGGCAGCCCGAGAGATGGGAACAGACATCTGCGGGGGGAAGAGGGTGGTCAGTAGGATCAGGTGGCCTTGGAGATGAGAACATCCCTTGGATGAGTCTCAGGAGGGTGAAGGTGCCCACCAGCCCAAAGGCAAAAGGCTGACCCTGTCCCCCAAATCTGAGTGGATGATGGACACTGGAAACAGGTGGGTTCAAAATGCCAAAGAAAGCTGGGATCTATTTTTGGGAGGAAAGGTGCCAGATAAATGCAAGGCAGTGTTAACTGTAGGCCAGATACAGCAATTGGAACTCCGGCCAACCACTTCTCAAGAGGGAGATCCTCTCCAGGTCTGGACACCCCCACCCTCCAACTTCCCTCCCCACGGTTTGGTTTTCCGAGTATTTCATTCAGTGCCGCACCCTGAAGGACTCAGTAGGTTAGAGCTTGAGAACCTCTACTCGCTAAATGGACATTGTAAGCTCTTTGGGGCAGGGGCCAACTTTTTGCTCTGTGCTGCCTGCACAGCACAGTGGGCTCCTGGTCCATGACTGTGGTTCCTAGGCTCTGCTAGTAATAATGATTGTTTGTCCTAATTATTAGGAGTCTTTTTCATCCCCTGAGGGAGCCGACCCTTTTCTGTGACTGCCGGAGAAACATTCAGCGCATTAAAGAGAGGCTAATAAATTCAACAGAGGAGTGTTGAGTTCAAACAAAGGTCTGTATCCACAAGGGGACTTGGGTTCCTAATGCCCATTGATTTCAGTGGAAGTTAGGAGCTTAAATATCTTTGATCTGTGTCAGCGTGTGTTTCCCAGATCTTATATAGGTGACAGAGGGCCAGCAAAAGACCACTGGACCATTTAGGGCAACTCTCAAAAATAACCCTGGAGTGAGATTTAAGTGATGCATAGAAGGTGATGGGTTGGGGTAAAAGCACAGAGTAAATTTCACCTACTCTGTATATATTCAACTATGGATGAATTTAATGGGTCAGTTTCTTCTCTATTACTTCAAATGCATTGGTGTAACTCCCCTGAAGTCAGAGGAGTCACTCTGGATTTAAATCCACCTCATTTGGAGCAGAAGTTTGTCCCATGCGTTGTATGAAAACAAAAGTGTCATGATTACCAAGGCTGATGTATATTTTGCTGTATCCTGGGCACCTATTTAAATGAATGTCTGGTATGTGATGCTAGAGCATGTAAACACAGCCCACCTGATCCTGACATGCTGTAAGTCAGCAAAGTACCATTGACTCCAAGTTTCAGAGTAACAGCCGTGTTAGTCTGTATTCGCAAAAAGAAAAGGAGTACTTGTGGCACCTTAGAGACTAACCAATTTATTTGAGCATAAGCTTTCGTGAGCTACAGCTCACTTCATCGGATGCTCCAAGGGAGATGTTCTGATTTACACCAGCTGAAGATCTGGTTTATAAGATAGTTGTCACCCTTGGTGGTGGCTTGTTTAAAGTTCGCCCTTCGCTCCACTTTGACAGTGAAACTAGACCAGTCAGTTTCGCCTTTTCAACCTGATTCCCTGTTCACTGACACCAGTGTCAATCCGAAATAATCCCATTGAAGTCAATGGGCCTGATTCTAATGTCGCACTTTATTTGACACCAGGGTAACGCCACTGACTTCAGTTACTCCGGACTTACACTTCTGTAAGAGCCTAATCCTGATCCCATATCAGGTAATAACAAAACTCCCATGGTGCAGCCCCAAGAGAGGAAAAATCAGACCATGATGGCGTTAAAATGAGTTTAAAGTAAGAGGAGAATGGGGCTCACTGGGCCAGATCCTCAGCTGATATAAACCAGTGTAGCTGCATGGGTTTCAGTGGAGCTATGCTAACTTACACCAGCCGAGGATCTGGCCCAACAAGAATTTGCTTGGTCCGGTTGGTCTCTGTGAATTTGGTCCTCGTAGGCAGTAATGATAAGTGCTTTTGCTAGCTTGGCTCAGCATCACTTCGGTAGCTGTTGGCTCACCTCTCGCTGCTGAGTTTTGCAAGGCTGGCAAGTCAGCCAGACCTCCAGGGGTTCGGTGCCGTGGGCATCCCTGAAGCTCTGGTGCATTCAGTTGGACAGTTTGCACATAGTACAAACTATTGGCTGTAATGAGATGGAGACTTTCCAGAGAGAGGAGGGGTAAGGTTAATGAGAGCATCCACAGTTACCTTAGGGAGGCTCAGGTATATAGGACCCTCTCTAATGTACATGCCCTGCTGCTGTCAGGGTACCAGCTCAGTTTCTCTGGCCAGTGTGGATAGGGACCCCTGATATTTATCTAGATAATATAATCAGTTGCTGTAAATCGGTGTAGCTGCCTTGGCTTCAATGGAGCTGTGTCCATCTACACCAGCTGAGGATTTGGCTTTAAAAAAAATGATTGTGTCCTGAAGCAGCCACTGGGAGCTATGCGGGGGGGGGGGGGGGTGCCTGCGGACAGTCAACGTAAACAAAATGTCTTTCAGCCCTCCAGCGGATTACCCTGGTGGGCCGCATGCCAAGGGTAGCCAACCACTGCTCTAGTGGCTGGGCGTGAGCGAAGATAGGCGCCGACTATTGCTACTCGCTAATGGAGTTACTCCTTTAGCACAAATTAGAGAGGGCTGTGTTGTGGGGCCGAAGTTCCCGGGGTTCAATCCCTGCTGACACCCCGTAGCGGTTGTTGTTACACTACCAAACACCATGTTTAAGCCCATGAGTGTGCAAGGATGCTGATGTCAGGTAGGCACACTCATCTGGGCCAGGATCCTACAGGAGGGGCCCAGCCTCCCTCCAAGCTCAGACTGGTACCACCTCAGCTCGGAGGGCTGACGGAGTGCTTGCTGGAGCCATTCAACAGAGATCTGTGCCTTTGTACCTCCCACTCTTTCAGCAACTCTGTTCCCTCGAAGGAGCGCTAATAAGTATGCAAAGGCCTTTTCCACTCTGTGAATAACTAATATGTTTCCCTTGAAGTACTCATTAAAGTGCAGGTGAATGTACAGAGAAGTCAGGAGAGGTCCCTGGCACCCACTCTGGTGACTAACAGACAGATTAGCTAAATGCAGTGCATGGAACTTGCATTGGTTATGTCTTCTGTGCTCCATCTTTCAATGTAGACATAGGTGCAGACTCCGTGAGGGATCAGGGGGTGCTCAGTACCCCTGGGGCTGGCTGGGGCGGCTGCTGTGGCAGCACTGGGGCTGGCTATCAATCAGCTGTTTAACAGCTGGCCCTGCGCGAACTGATCAGCTATTGAGCAGGGCTAGCCCCGCCACTCACTCCCCTCTGCCCCCTCCCCTGCTCCCTTAGGGCAGGAGGGGGAAGAAAGGCGCGAGCAACAGCGAGCGGGAGGTGCTCAGGGAAGGGAGCGGTCTCGAGAGAGGGGGCGGAGCTGAGTCAGGGAGAGGTGGAGTGGGAGGTGGGGCCTCGGGCAGGGCCTCAGGGGAGGGGGTGGAGCCGTAGTGGGGCACCCACCCTCAAAACCAAAGGTCAGCACCTGTGGACGTAGAGAAGTGTCCCCTCCTTGCTGCATGGACAGGTGCCGTTTTGTGGCTGCAGCCTGATGCAAACAAAGACACCCGCCCACCATGTGCGCGCTGTCTTTATTTCGGCTTGCTCTCATTCTCGGACCATCAGATAGATCTCCTGCAGACCTTGATCTCTGCATAAGCATGACAGACACTCGGTCAAAGCCAGCGTTGAGCTGAAGGCTGGAAATTCAGATACCGTGTAGTCCTGCGAAGAAACCATAAGCCGTAATTGTGTGTGTGTACAGGGTGTATAGACTCTTTATTGGTGTTTGTGGTGTACTATATCTTGCAATGTCTATGGCTAGGGTGTGTGTGGGGAGCACAAGTGTGGGTCTAGACTGCATGCATGTGTGTACAGCTAGCCAGGAGTACACACCTGGTTGTCATGCTCATGGTGAATTGAGGCATTCCATCCTGGCTATTTCTGGGTCTCTTTATGATGTAGCTGAAAGAAGCCCAGGTCGCAGGCAGGTGCGGGTGTCTCTTTGGTACTTGGTTCTGCAGATAGGTGTCACCCTAGCACACCGCATCTCTAGCACCGAAGCAGAAGGTTACATTTGAGTTAGTAAGGGATGGGGGGGCGGAAAGAAGATTGAGCTCTCTGTTCGTTAACTCGATAACTGTGTCTATGAGTCTGCTGGTGCTTCACACTAGCAGGTTTAAGAGGAAATCCTGACCCTACTGAAGCTAAAGGGAGTTTTGGCTTCAATGGAGCCAGGCTTTTACACTTAGTTTTTTTTAACTCTGGCAGTAGAGGCCTGGGCTTTTTAGATGTAAGGGTTCTGGGTTCAAATCCTGCTTATGACCTAGCCCCCAGGGGTCTCCACAATAGGCATAAAAGTTACACAAAAGTAGAAGCCAGCAAAAGAATTTCACAAAGTCTACTGAACAAACCAGGTTTCAGAGTAGCAACTGTGTTAGTCTGTATCCTCAAAAAGAACAGGAGTATTTGTGGCACCTTAGACTAACAAATTTAGTTGAGCATAAGCCTTCGTGGGCTACAGCCCACTTCATCGGATGCATAGAATGAAACATATAGTAAGAAGATATATATACATTCTGTATGTGCAGATATATCTTCTTACTATATGTTCCATTCTATGCATTCCATTCTATGCATCTGATGAAGTGGCCTGTAGCCCACGAAAGCTTAACAAATTTAATTGAGCATAGTCTCTAAGGTGCCACAAGTACTCCTGTTCTTTCTTGGAACAAACCAGTGTCCTCTTTTCTAAATCTTGGACGTCTCCAAGCCAGCCCCGACTGATCTCCTGAGCCCTGATGTTAGCACATAACAGCCAGTGCTTGTTTCTCCTGCAGTGGGTAGGTGACAGCTCCTCTTGACAAACAAGAACACGAGGAAGGACGTGGCCAGTCCCCTTAGGATCAACTCCACTGGGAGACGGGCTGGTTTCAATGGAGATCTGCAGGAAGCAGGTGGTGTTTAGACTCCAAGAACCTTACGCTGATGTAAATCCGACCATTTCCCTAGAACCTAAGGAGAGTCATGCAAGTGTAAAGCTGACATGAAAGAGGCATCACCTTTTAGGCTGTCTCCTTCCCCTTTTGCGTCTCCAAAGATTTCACTGACTGATGTTGCAGGGGCCATGCATGGCTCTAAGAAAATCTAAGGCAAAGTATAGTTCAGGCAAGGTGGCAGTTTCTCAAGAAGACAATATTAAAGGCACAACTGCAGACTCTCCCGGTGCGAAGAAAAGAGAGAGGCAGATTGGCCTCTTACTATTCTTCCAAGCAGGAGCTCTTTAATGTCCTGAAAATCAGAAAGGAACCCTACAGAAAGTGGAAACATGGACAAATTGCTTGGGAGAAGTACAAAAGAACAGCACAAGTGTGTAGGGACAAAATCCGAAAGGCTACAACACAAACTGAGTTACACAGAGTAAGGGACATAAGAGGAGGCTCTTTAATTACTTTAGGAACAAGAGAAAGATGAAGGAAAGATGCGTTGTGTTGGGTCCGGAGTTGGGAGGTTTGGGGGGAACCCGGGTCCGCCCTCTACTCTGGGTTCCGGCCCAGGGCCCTGTGGAATGCAGCTGTCTAGAGTGCCTCCTGGAACAGCTGCACGACAGCTACAATTCCCTGGGCTACTTCCCCATGGCCTCCTCCCAACACCTTCTTTGTCCTCACCACAGGACCTTCCTCCTGGTGTCTGTTAACGCTTGTACTCCTCAGTCCTCCAGCAGCACGTCCTCTAACTCCCAGCTCCTTACGTGCACCTCACTAACTGGAGTGACAGCCTTTTTAAACCAGGTGTCCTGATTAGCCTTAATTAATTCTAGCAGCTTCCCAATTGGCTACAGGTGTCCTAATTAGCCTGCCTGCCTTAATTAGTGCTAGAAAGTTCCTGAGTGTTCTGGAATAGTCCCTGTTATCTTACCCAGGGAAAAGGGACCTGCTTAATCTGGAGCTAATGTATCTACGTTCGACCACTGTCCTGTAGCCATCTGGCCTGACCCTGTCACTCACTACAAAAGGGTTTTTTTTTCTCCTGCCAATAATAGCTCACCTTAACTGATCACTCTCGTTATAGTGGGTACGGCAACACCCATCTTTTCATGTTTTCTGTGTGTATATATATATCTTCCTACTGTATTTTCCACTGCACGCATCCGATGAAGTGGGTTTTAGCCCACGAAAGCTTATGCTCAAATAAATTTGTTAGTCTCTAAGGTGCCACAAGGAATCCTCGTTCTCTCTGCAGAGAGTCCGTCACATGTCTCTTGTATCCAGCCTAGGTAACCATCTACCTGTTCTGTCAGCAGGGTTAATGCCTGCCAACCAGGTTGTGAGTTTCAGGCAGACACTGCCAGCCTGTTACAATCACAGATTATGTCCCCCCCAATCCAGTCCATGGATAAATGCACACATGATCATCGGCCCAGTGTAATCTGGAGGTGACAAGCTCAGAGTTACATCCCCTGCCTGCTGAAATGCACCTTCCTTCGTGTACTGATTCCCTGCTTCTTTGGGCCATCCTGCCAGCAAACACCAAGGGATGCACCGTCCAAGTGACCCCAATACGCATTTAGATGTAGGCAGCCATTAGACGGCAATGCAATGCCATGCCCATTGCTCCATCATTCTGCAGCTAGGGGCAGGCCAGGCTCCATTTCAGCAGTAAAGGTGGCTCTGCCAGTCAGTGGCGCTCAAGGGAAGGGGCTGGATGGGGCGGGGGGGGGGGGGGGGGGGGGGAGGAATGATGGGTGACATCTTCTGTGTTGTGCAGAGAGCTGCTCCACAGAGGCATTCCTGCATAGCAGCATTTTGGGGGTAAAGGGGGGGGGTCTTCTTCCCCCTGAGCAATAGAGCCATATCATTGGGGTACATGGTTACAATCCTGGAGTGATTTCCTGTCTTTCAGGGTGAATGCCATTGAATCACATTGAGTCCCTGTAAACAGACTCCTTTCCTGGAAGACTGTCAAGGCTCCAGTTCAGGACTGCAGTTATGGGGCTGGCGCTTCCATGGAGCGGCTCCCCATGTGCTCTGTGGGGTTGGGGCAGGATGCATCCCTGTTCCCAGCCTCTGCCCAGCACCTAAGGAGAACTGAGCACCTGCAGCTCCCATTCATTGCCATGGCAGTGGGAGGTGCTCAGCACCTCTTAGGACCAGTCTCTTAAACATATAACAGGTATAATGTGACACTGCTGTTAACCCTTTGACTGCTGCTGTATCTTCTTGGAGACTCTTCCCCAGAGAGACTCTTGCATTGACTCCCTAACGACAAAGTGGCAGGAAGAGGATGCCAGAGTCACAGGGGAGACCTTACCGCAGGGTATAAAACCAACAGCAAGGTCTCGAATGCATGTGTCCCTGTCCCTTTACTTCAAGGCAAAGCAGCTGGGCAGAAACTCCTGCAAAGTACTTTCATCCAACGCAAATTTGAATTGCCTCAAAAGAGCAATGGTAAGATTGAAGCTGGCAAATTCCCATGCTCTGCAAGCCTGCTGTCTGATCCAGTCACTGGGACTTCCGTTCCAAGTGAAAACCAGCTAAGCAGGATCTCCTTTGTGACAGGCAGCTGGGTGTTACTGAGATGTTCCTCACATCTTGCGGATTACTCAGCTTGCACTACACCGAGTCACAGCTTGTGGGGGAGGTGAGAGGCAGCAGCTCCCTTAGCTTGGGCTAAAGCTGCACAGATTGCTTGGTTAGGTGATTAATCTCGAGGTTGATTTTTTGGGTGCACGCCCCAAATAAGCCCTCTCAGTTGGAATCACGTGCAGACACAGACTCGCTCCCACTGAGCCATCTCTCTTTTATTCTGCAGTGTAATAATAAGTCTGCCGGGCCAGAATTTTCAAAAGAGCCCCAGAGAGCTCAGCTCCCAGTGGGACACCGAAACAAGTGCTCACCTTTAAAGCAGTCGGCACGTTAGGCGCTTACCTCTTGAAAACCTGGCCTCAGTTGTGGGTGCTGAGCAGTTGGAAATGTGGCCCTGATCTCTCTCAAATCCAGCCTCGCATCCCATGCACCACTGATGGGGCTAGCCCAGTGAAACCTGAAGCTAGAGTTTCCTCAAAGTTCATAAATATTCTTTTTTAAGGCCAGAAGAGGCCATTTGATCATCCTAGCACAGGCTAATGAGTATGACCCCGTTTTGTAAGAACGTAACATAAAAGTGGCCATATTGGATCAGACCAAAGGTCCATCTAGCCCGGTATCCTGCCTTCCGACAGTGGCCAATGCCAGGCGCTTCAGAGAACAGAACAGGGAATCATCAGGTGATCCATCCCCATTCGCAGCTGCACTAAGTCAGAAGTTGAACAGATGTATCTGGGTGTTGGCTTCCTCTGGGGTTTATTTTTTTTTACTATGGTAGAAAAGCTTTTTTCTTCAAAAGTTGGGAAACGACCTGCCAAAAAATAATTGACACTGAGTAGGAAGAGGTTTGGGCTTTAGACATTTCATTAGGAGCCTGTGATATAAGCACAAGCATCGGCATGGGATGCAGAGAGAAAGCCAGAGCCTTTTATGCTTGGCAGCTTGGAGCCTGCCTTTCATCGGGGATTTTGCTCGGGATCTGAGCAGAGGGCACAACTTGTCATGAGGGGGAGCGAGGCACAATGCTTTTGGTTTTCCTCCCGAAAATGCGATGCTTCCCTAAGCAAAGCTGGGGCTCCTTTCAGACCTGGATTTACATGCATTAAAGGTTGTTTGCAGGAGAGGAATGGATCGCAATCTAAGCTTAAAAATCCCCACACCACCACCTTTTCCACCTCATTTGGACCCAGTTCTGGTCTCGCTTCCGCTGGTGAAAATCAGGAGTAATTCCAGTGAAATCAGTGGAGTCACACGGGTGTAAAAGCAGTGTGAGATCAGAATCGGGCCCTTTTGCCCCAAATGGATCACTGATTCCCCCCTCTCCCCCCCCCCCCCCGCCATGAACTCTGTGCTGCAGCTTCTATTTTAATTCACTCCTGGGGGCATTCTGCACCAAAAAATAAAAAATTCTGCACACAGTGTTTTAAAATTCTGCAGATTTTATTTGTCAATTTATCACTACATAATCACGCCAGTTTCAATGATTTCAGTAATTTATTTCAAAATGCCTGTCAGCAAGTATATCTGTAACAATACAGACACACATACAAAAATTCCCCCAGGAGTAGAGAGTTAAAGAAACCCCTATGACAACCCAGCTCCTGTTTCTCTGCCCCCTCCTACTCCCCAAGACCAGCCAGGGGGCCAGACACTTACAACCCCTCCCCCCAGAGCCCAGCCACGGGGGCCCCCCAGGCACAGACACCCACACCCGCTCCCTGCCCAGAGACCAGGGATCCAGAGGGAGAAACAGCCTGATGCTCGGTCCCAGGCTTGCACGGAGTTTCCTGCACACCGCCCTCTCCTTCCCTCAGGGCATGCTGGGACCTGCAGCTGCCGGGAACCCTCTAGCTTTCCCTTCCCCCTCCCCGCAGCAGTGTTTTCTGTGTGCGAGCGGGGCTCTGCCAGGTCCAGTGATCCCTAGTGGCGGCTAGCAGCACTGCAGCCCATTTCTCTGGGGGAAAGGAAATTCTGCGCACACAACGTTCATTTCTGCAAAATTCTGCGTTGCGCAGTGGCGCAGAATTCCCCCCGGGGAGTATTTAATTGCAAGGGTCCTGTATGACAGGACTTGGCGGTCTCCGTCCAATCTAGGACATGGTAAAACCCACTGGCATCTCAGCTGGCACTAACTGCTGCTCTCTCAGCAGAGAGCCCAAGGGCTGAATGCTCCCCGGAGACTGACCTTGCCTCTAGAAGTGGTGTCTGCAGGGCGTGTCTGAGGCACACCATTGGTGGGCATTATAGATGGAACGCTTGGTCTGCTGCTGGTGCTACTCCACCTCTGTGGCGAGCGAGGCTGTGTTCAGTCGTCTTCAGCCATTCTAAATTCCTTGGGTCACATCCTCCGTCAGTGTAAGTTGTCATAGCTCCATTGAAGTCATGGAGCTACGCTGAGTTACATCAGCTGAGACTCTGGCCTGTAAACTATTGTTGTGTGTGAATTTTCCAGCCAAAAATCAATAGGTAATTGGACAGTCTGTCAAAAAACTCCCGTGACTCTCAGTCAGACCTTAAATCAATAGCGAACATTGACTTGCCAGACCCGTTCTCCTTCCTGAGCAGCCTTGTCTTTCTGAGGACTGCTGCATTCAGTGGGCCGGACTCTGCTCTCTGTTGCACCTGTGTAACGCCACTGACATTAATGGAGTTACTGTGGATTTGCCCTGGTGTACGGTAAGGGAGATCCTCCATGCAGCAGTGAATGAAACCTCGGTAGTTGCTAGGTCAGCTAGTGATAGCTGCTCTGATGACCACGTGTTTCTCTGGCTGGATATAATGTGACTCAATGTCCTGGAGAGGGGTGTGATTGGAGTTCTGGGGGAAAAAGAGTGTGAATTGATCACGCTGCTGAGACAGCATCCCTGCTCATCTAATTGAATGGAGTGTCTTCATAAAGCAGTTGGCCTTTTTCTAATTCACCTCCAGATTAAATTAAAGGCCTGATTCCCTGCACCCCTTTCCCAGAAGGGGCTGAGTGCTTCCCACTCCACTTGAAGGCAGGGACTCAACACCTCTGAAATTCAGGCCCTCAATCTCATTCCAGACACTACACGCTACCTGCTAGAGGCAGGATGGTCTCGTGGTTATGGCAACGCGCCACTTTTGCGAGATCTGGATTCAGATCTCAGCTATGCCATAGGCTTCCGCTGTGAGTGTGACAAGTCACTGAATCTACCATCTTCCATCTCTCCTTATGGGGAGAATACTGCTTCCTAATCTGTCTCGTCCATTCAGATTATAAATGCCGTGGAGCAGTCCATATACAGTCACTGCCCCTACCACAATGGGGGCCTCTTAGCATGACAGTGCTATAAAGGGAGATGGCACAGTGACGTCATTATCTGTGGTCTGTGAGCCCATGTTCTGTATCCAGAAGAGTGGATTAGTATGATGCCACAAGCAAGAGACTCTGGCAGTCTTCAGCTGACGGAGCAGAAGGCTGGTTCCCGAGGAGCGGGGCTAATTTTGCACTCGTTCCTTCGCAGGCAGCAGTGAAAATGCAGAAAAACATTTCTGACAGGTTTGAATTTCAAATGTATATTTTTCAGAAATGACTAATGCTCGTGAAAGACACCTGCCTGACAGCTCTGGAGACTGGAGACCTCTATCTAGCCACAGAACAAGCACAACACCCACTGAAGCTTCCCCTTGCTCTGCCCTGCTCATATGCCTCAAGCCTGACACCAAGGAGCTGCCTCTGGGACAAAGTTCCATTTTCATGCTGACGCGAGCCCTGGCATCTCTGTAGAGGCTTCCAGTCATATGAAGGTTACAAGACAGGAACGGTGTAGTGTGGTCTACAGTCCTTTCCCCAAGGACAGGACAGGACTTAAGGAGACCCTTTGTGGTGACACCAGGCTGGGACAGTATGGGAGATAGAAAGAACGATAAGATCTCTCTGTGACCATCAGTCTCGATACAGAACCCCCTGTATATTCATTACAGCTCAGCCCTGTCTCTTCTCTTTTTCAAGGGACACAACAGACACCTTTTAGGTCTTTTTCCATCTATGACTTCTGATCCTATAAGGTCACCCAGTCCATCTCCTGATCAAAGCAAGGTTGTTCCTTACGGTGTTTGAGTCCCGAACAATGGGGCTTCCACCATTTGCTTTGGAACTGAACTTTGATCTCATTACTTGTGTTACAGGAACACCAAGAGGCCTTCAAACGTGATGCAGGATTGTGCTAGATGCTGTCCAGGCACAGACTAAGCTCCAAAGAATGACAGTCTCATTGGACAATAGTTGGAGGAATGGAAGTGGTGTTATCACCATTTTGCAGACTGGGAACTATGGCGCAGAGTAAAGATAAAATGTCCAAAAGCACCTAAGTCCCATTTTCAGAAGCGGCCCAGGTACTTAGGCACCTAAATCACTTAGGGGAAAAATTTTCAAAAGTGACTTAACTCTCAGTGAAAGTTGACAGGACTTAAGTCACTTTTGAACATGGGACTCAAGCTGCTAAATCACTTAAGTAACATGTTCAAGGTGGGAATTGAAGCCAGCTCTCCTGTATCGGAGGCAAGTGCCTTAACCACGTGCCCGTCCTCTTTAAATAGCAGCTGCCTGACCCACTCTTTGACTGCAAGAAGACAACAGCATCCAAAGTCAAATCTTTCTCCGCAGTGGAGGCTTATGGCAGAAATAACTGAACATTGTAGTAGCAAAATCAAAAAGCGATCTCCCCGTTTCCAAAGTATAGGGAGGGAAAAATGCTGATTTATGCAGAGGTCAGAGAACGTAAAGGGTGGATGACAAAATCTGAATGGGACTGATCAGTATCTCTGAAACAGCAAGCAGACCTGGCTCCAATCTAGAATGTTCTTTGAATACTTTAAAGGAAAATGTAATGCTTTTGGTGGGGGAGGGAGGGAAGAAATTGCATGCAAGGTTCTGAAAACTTGAGATTGTGGCTGATAACACTCGCCAAAATTGCACTTGAGAAAGAGGGACGGATAAAACTGTTTATATAAACATATTCGTGAAGGCAGGAAATGATTTCAGTGTAATCGCTTCTGGTAAATCTCTCCATCTGATCGTTCCAGACGAGAGAGGGAGAAAACTGCTTCTCTCCTTTTAAATAACAATGTGTCCTCGGGCAGAGAGAAATTTGATAAAACATGAAAGCATCTAATAGCGATGGATCTGGCTGGAAGTTTTAATCAGGTCTCGGAGGAAAATGATTGTGTCACACTTCACAGGATGAATTGGGTCTGATTTCCCTCTTCAAGATGAGTGATAAGTTTGATGTTACACTTCACGTCAGTTCCTTGCTAAACAATTTCCCTGCTAAATAGGGTCCCTAATTGCAAAAATAAATACCCCCCCAACCCTTAATTGGGTGCAAGCTGCAGAAAACAACCCTATCTCTTGGCTTTTTATGACCAATTCTGTGCTGTCCAGCACAACAAATGGTTTGGTTAGGCATTCTGGTTGTTCGTGAGCTCTCTGCTTTGAGCTTCAGATCCAAAAAAGCATTTCAATCCAATCAATTGCTACCTTATTCTTTAATTAAAAACAAAAGCTTCCTTATCCTAGAGTCATGGTCATTGCACTGGGTGAGGCTGTAGTTCGAATGGCACTGTCACTTAAATAAGGGATGCTGAATGTGTCCAAACTGTGGAGTTCCTCATGTAGAGAAAAAGGATGGTCTAAGGGTTACGGCACTAGCTTTGGATCTGGGTGACATGGCTTCACTTCCTTGCTCTGCCTCAGACTCCTTGTGTGGCCTTGGTCAAGTCACTTAGTCTTTCTTCTGTGCCTCTGTTCTCCATCTGTACAATGGGGATAACAGCAGTGCCCTGCCTCGCAGGGGCTTGTGGGAGTGCTCTATAAGGAAGAGGTGGTTGTGAATGTGGTTAACCCGCATCCTACGGAGAGCGGATGGTTCTTGTACCAGTGTAAGACGCGGGGGAGGCCAGTTCGCTTCCCTGCTATGCTGCAAATTGCTACTCTGGCGATGGGGGCGGGGGAATCTCAGTACCTTCATAGGTTGTAAGCTTGGTGAGCTGGTCTTTTCGCTCACTAACAGCAGTTTAACTCCATCGACTTCCAGGGATTTACTCTCTCTCTATGGCGTGAGCAAGCTCAGCATGAGGCCCCAGCCCCCAGGCCTCCAGTCTCTCTATAAAGCACCACATATCCCCACTGGGCTGTATACAAATAGCGACTAACGATCAGCCGGAGACATAGGCGCCGATGGGGGGAAAATGGTGGGTGCTGAGCACTCACTGGCAGCCCCCCTGTCAGCTCCCCCCCCACCTCCCCAGTGTTTCCCACCTGCCGGCAGGCCCCACAAATCAGCAGCTCCCCGCGCCTCCCACCCGCCACAATCCGCTGTTTTGCGGTGTGCAGGAGGCTGGGAGGGAGGGGGGAGGAGCGAGGACGCGGCGCACTCGGGGGAGGGGGCGGAACTGGGCGGGAAGAGGCGGGGCGGGGGTGGAGCCTTGGGGGAAGGGGTGGAGTAGGGGCGGGGCCTGGGCTACAGCCGGGGGACAGTCGGCATCTTGGAAAGTCGGCATCTGTGGTCAGAGAGGAAGGTTGGTCCTGTGGTTAAGGCACTGGGCAGGGCTAGGGTCGGACGCTCCATTCCCCTGTAGCCTGTGCAGTAATTGACACCAGTGTAACATGTCACCGTTCTGATTTGAAGGAAACGGCTGCATCAGGTGCAGGGCAATGGCCCTAGGACTCTGAGCCGCTTCCTCGTCTCTTGGCCTGACCTTGGTCACTGCAGTGTTGTTGGTGCCAGGATATTGAACTTCGGTGGTAGCTCTGCGCACGGAGGCTCTGCCCTTGGCCCCGGGGGTGTGTGCGCAAGCTACGCAAGCAAAACCCGTTTTAAAACAGCATTGGTGAAATCTTGGTCCATTGTAGGAGCTCCTGGGCAATGGGGTGGGGCCGTCACCTCCTTCCCGGAAGGGTACAAAACGATCAGGTTGTGGAAGAGCCCGTCCTGTGAGGCATGGGCCTTTAAAGTCAGACGAGCGACGGGCGCATGCGGAGAGAAGCGTCTTAGACCACAGCACGCCCCGGGGAAGGGTCTGAAGCAACGGCTGGTGGTTTGCGAGTTAGCCCCGCGCACGCTGTTGTCTCTTGGCATCAACCTAACGAGGTCTGCTCCAAATGAACAGGTGGATCCCGGTCCTGCAAATGGAGCCCAGAGCAGAGCGGCAGCTTCCTTCGGCTTTGGGATCATTGCAGGGAGAGAGCCGACAATCCTCATCAGACCTCCAATCGAGCTCTCGCTGAAGTCGACGGCCAGACTCCCAGTGGGGTGGGACCAGGCCCTGGCAAGCTGTCTGCCTGTATCGGTGCTTATATGGCCCAAGGCTCCTTAGCTGGGGCTGTAACAGACTCTCACCCTCTGCAGATTGCTACAGGTCCCTCTCTTTGCCCACACACTCACCAGTGGGATGCATAAGCACCTCGCAGTCGTTCACGGACTGGAGCCTCACAACCCCGCTGGGGGGCAGGGAAAGGCCATTCCCCATTTTACAGATGGGGAAACTGAGGCACAGCATAGAGTGTGACTTGCCCAGGGTGATAGCTGATCTGCAAATTGAACCTGTATCTCCTGAGATCTAGTCCAATACCCCACCCGTCGGATGCACTCTTTCCCTTTCTGGTAGCTGGAAATGTAATGAGCAACTGGATTGATGCTGGCCACTCGCTATACAGCTTTTGAGTCGGTCTTTGGCCAAACCTTTCTTCTTTCAGTGGAGTGATCCCAACACTCCCTTGTCTGCTGTTCCTTGCCTGTCTTCTGTTACAATGACTCGGTCCTTCTCAGACCACACATTTTCCCTCCTGACGACATGGTATTGATTTATGCACGCTGATGGTAACTGTTTTTCCTTTAGCATTGCTCTAGAACTGGATGTGATGCCTCTTCTGGTGTGGCCGGCTGGCTGCTCTCCCAGGTGCACAGAGCCAGCCTTGGAGTTGCAGCTCCCCAAGGAAAATGACGGGATATTTGTCAACCGTCTCCTTTGGGTTTTTTCCAATCAACTACAGAGAAGGGTCTGTCCAGCAGCGCAGAGGGGAGGTGCTGGTGTTTGATGGATCGCTCACTAGCCTGGGATTCAGGAGGCCTGGGTTTTCTTCCCAGCACTGGCTGGCTGGGTGACTTGAGCAAATCTCAGCATCTCTTTGCGTGTCAGTTTCCCCCACATACAATGGACATGACGGCTCGAGCTTTGAGATCAATCAAGCGAGGTATCGCTAGGGAGCGTGGCGCTGCACCACAAAAAGTGTGATGCCTGGTGTTGTGTCTGCCCTTCTTGGCACAACACAAATAATAGGAAGAAACTACAGGGGCACAGTTGGGTCCAAATAGCCCTGGGTCCTAACTCAACGCAAACGAGCTCGGGCTAGCTGCTTGCATGCTGCTGCTCGGGCTGGTTTCTGGTTTTGACGCTTTTTTCAAAATGCAACGTTACAACTTCTGGGTTCGAAACGACGCTTCGCTTAGAAATGCAGCAAGATTTATTCAGAAAAAAACAAAGGGAAACGCCGAACCCCAAACCACGTGTTTCTGGTTGGATGTCACATTTTGGTCACTGAATGGACAAGTCAGCCACTTGCTCAGGTCTACTCCCCCCCCCCCCTCCAAGTCTGAACATTTTTGACCTGCGCTTTTGGAAAACACTGGATTTTCTGCCTTGGTCTTTTGGGATTGTACTGGGGTGGCTGCCCCACTCCATGAGAAAAAGGGCTGGAACGGCCCAGAGAGGCTGTACAGACTGGCAGCCAATCAGCAAGGGCCTGTGGGGAGCCAATTGGGGCCAAGAAAGAGGCAGCCAATCAGGGCCAGGCTAAGCCCTGTATAAAGGCTGCAGCAGAGCAGAGAGGGCAGTCTCCTCCTGGCCAGCAAGGGAGGAGGACTGGCTCCTGGTAGAAGGAGTGGCACCCAGAGCAATGCTGGGCAGGGTAGAGGGCTGTGGGAGCTCTGGCTGACTTGGCCATACTGCAGGCATTGAAACAAGGCCTGAGTGGGTGCTAGTGGCCCAGGGAAGGCAGGCAGTGACGGGGAGCGTAGGAAGGCAGCAAGCAGCAGCTGCTGCTCAAGGGTCCCTGGGCTGGGGTCCAGAGTAGTGGGCGGGCCTGGGTCTCCCTCTCCCCCCTTGCACTGCACCTTGCCATGAGGGAGTATGGCCCATGGACTGCACTTTGTCCCTGAGGTAAGGGACTAGACTTTAGGGTGGCAGGTGGCCACGAAGACAGGTGTGGACTAGAACTGCTGATGTACCCCTGGAAGAAGGGAGAATGGAGTAGTGGGCACTGCCGCAGGGCAGTGTCCTGAAGAGAACACTGGTCCAGAGAGCGATGTGTGTCCCGGTGGTGGAAACAACACAGCAGAGCAGACAATGGGCGAGACACCAGCCAGCAGGAGGAGCTCCATGCCTGGACTGAGCTCATTCCTGGAGCAACCAGCAGGAGGCACCAGTGGTGGTGAGTCTGAGCCCCATTACAGGGATTTTCTTTCACTTTTTCATCGGGGTGGTGATTTATAGACAGGCAACTAGATTTTTAGATCCCACAGGACGCTCCCCTCCGGCTCATAGGGCAGATCGTCCGCTGGAGTCAATCGCTGTAGCTCCATTATGTCAATCGGCATAAGTTCCATCCAGCCCAGCTGAGGATCTCCCCTAAGGACTTTAAAGCAAGATTAATTTAAGGCTTGCACGATCCCTTTAATAAGTGAGGGGGAGATCAGTGGGACAGAGAGTGAAACCTACCTGCAATCAAGGATGGAGGCTGTTTTTTTAAAATTTTAAAATAGTGAAGCGAGTGCTGGTGCAAGGAGACAGTAGCAGATATGGAGTATGAAGCCCTCTCGCCATAGGGCAGGTCCTGCAGGATAGCAGTAGGGCAGACACCCCCTCCCCCACTGCTCTGCCATTGTCCTCAGCTCTGCCTCCCATGCCTGCAGGGGGAGGAGAGTCCTTCAGGCTCGTGCTCTGGGTTGCTGCATGGCCTCGTGGCTAGGCTGCTAGATGAGGACTCAGGAGAGCTGGCTTTTAACTGGGGCTTTTCCCCAGTGCACGGAGACCTGCCAACGCTTTTCACGGGGGTCGTCCCATAGCGCCCACTTCTAGTGCCTAAGATCCTGCGCTGGATTCAAAGCAGCGACTGACAGATGACAGGCACCCCAAGACTGCACGGTGGATTACAAGAGAGGGACCCTTGCCTCAGGCTACTGGACTAACACAAGTGAAATGCTGGTTTTACGAGGCAGCGCCTGAATTTGCTGATGTGACCCAAAGAATGAGGAGGGCTCAGAGGCGAGGGGGAAGCACAGCGCTCAGTTAGCGGGGTGACTGATGGGCTCAGCAGCGAGGTTATGCCTGTGGAGTGGGGGATTAGACTCCTAACAGCAGCTGAATTAGCAGCCATGAGCCTTTGGGAATGAATTCTTCTCCACGACTGACCTGCTAATGTGCAGAAGGCCAGAAAGAAATGGCAAGGCTGCCAGTGATGGGGAAAGGTCGCACAGTCCAGATGAAACGATCCTCCTTCCTAGGGTGGGGCTCACTTTGCTTTAATGGGATAAAATTGTTGTTCCTCCACGCATGCACGGTGCCAACAGATCTGCTTGAAACACAGACTTTCCATCTGCTGGGAAATCCAGACATTCTCAACGGCGGTTTTGTTCCGCATAGGAATGGAAGGGAAAAATGTCAGTCCCGTGAAACATTGTCAAAAAAACCTGCATTTTTTTTATAACAGCCGCACTAGCTCTTTCACCCCTCTAGGTGATCTGTGGCCTCATTCCAAACTGACTGTACCACATAGGGTGAAGCTGCTGGCCGTGTCCCAGTTACACTAAGCAATAATTAACTTATGTGTGAGCAGGGACCACAAATCCTACATCTGCGATCGGACCCACCGCCTCGGGGGACCAGGTTATGCTGAGCACTTCATCAACGCAAATGCAGCGTGGTCTACTGGTTCAACACGCACTGGGGCTCGGGAGATGGGGCTTGATAGCCTCGCCCTGTTGAATTCAGTGGTGGCGTTTTCAATGGGGCCTGGATTTCACTTCCGGGTTCTAGCCTTGGCTCTGCCATTGACCTGCAATATGAGCTAGGACAGACCCCTTCCCTCCCACCTTTTCTCTCTCTCTCTCTCTCATCTATTTAATTGGTAAACTCTTTGGTGGCAAGGACTCTCTTGCTAGATGTCTGTAAAAGTGAAGACATGCTGGTGTGTATTATGGGTCCCACTCTGGACAGGATACAAGCTATAGAGTCCTGGCTCTGTAACTCGGGCTATGGCAGATTTTGCTTTTAGCTCTGAAGATGCCTGGTTCAACCTCCCTAATGCTAGCCCAATGAGACCTCAATTTTGGGGGAAGTCTATGGGTGCTAAAGTGATGCAAATAAATAATAATAATCACAAAGTTTGGTCTTGTAGCAGAGCCAGGACCAGAAGCCCAGTTGGCATCCATGGGTTGAAGTGAACTCTGTGAAAGTCAGTAAAGCTGATTGTGCCAGCTGGCGATCTGTCCTAGTGTTGGATGGGATCCTGGACCATGCTGCAGCTTTGGGTTTATGCAAGATTTGGTCCTATCTACACCTCAAGAACAAAACGTGTGTTAACCACATTGCCGGTCCGTCTTCACTGTGGAGTTAACCCAGGCTCTTACGAAGGTGTTGCCTCTAACCTCTCTCCCGTCCACACCCATAATTCTCTTACCCAAGTTTGGCAGTGCTTACAACCCAGGCTAGCTGGCCCGGCTGCAGGTGGGTTAGAGCCTGGGGGCTGCTTTCACTTTGCAGTGCGGACACAGGCTAAATCACTTGAGAGCTGATAGTCCTCCAGTGCCTTCCCACAATATCCCCCCATGTGTTAGAAGGACAGACAAGGTCTCCCACATGTCACTAGAAGTGACACAAAGAGCATCTTAGCATTCTGCAGCACAATGTACCATGGGCTACACAGCCGCTGGCTTCTTCCTTTCCCCGATGGTGCTCAACCCCCACTCCACCCATTTCTGCCCCCTCCCATGAGCATGCCCTGTCCCCTCTCCTCTCCCTCCCCCCAGCGCCTCCTGCACACCGCAGAACAGCTGATGCATGGTGGGCGGGAGGGGGAGGAGTTGATCGGTGGGGCTGCCAGCGGGCAGGAGGAGCTGGGAGAGAGGGGGCAGTTGCTGGCTGCCAGTGGGTGCCAAGTACCCACTAACTTTTTTTCCATGGGTGTGCCACTCTCTGTGCCTCAGTTTCCCCATTTGTCAAATGAGGATAATGATTCTGACCTCCATTGTAAAGCACTTCGAGATCTACTGATGAAAAGTGCTATAGATGAGCCAGGCACTATTGTACTGCCTGGAGTCCAATCCACTTCTGTGCTGACTCCGATCCATCCAATGCGCTTCTCCCAAGAAACAACCCCGCCTCACTGTCAGGAACACAACTCATGTCAATGAGTTCAGGATCACCCTCTGCTTGGGGGCAGGCAGTCTAGTGGGTAGAACATGACATACGATCTCAAGACCCCTGTATTCTATTCCTGGCTCTGCTGAGAGACTGTGGCCAGGCGTTCCCTCTCCCCATTGTCCGCTCTGAATGCGAGCCCTTTAAGGCAGGGGCATTCTCACTAGATTTGTACAGCGCCTTGTACAATGGGGCTCCAGTCTTAGCTGGGAGCTCTAGGCACTCCTATGGTAATGATCTTCAAGTCAGTGTTTGCCTAGTCTAGCAGAGAACACTGAATTGTTATTATGACAATAGCCCAAACGAAGATCAAGGCCCCACAGTTGGGCGCTGTACGGAAACATATTGAGAAGGGCTCAGATCCTCAGCAGTATTGAGGTGCTTAACTCCCATTGATGTTGACAATCTGGGCTAGAGTCCCTGTCCTGAAGAGTTCACAATCACTACATTGTGTAAAATGCTCCCCAAGGTTACAGCGGCCTGCACGAAAGGCTAGAGTGTTAAGATGCAGCCCACAGACCCGTTAAACCATTTTAAACTGAAGGCCCAATTACTTAGATTGTAAGCTCTTTGAGGTAGGGGCCATCTCTTGTTTTTTGTTGGTACAGCGCCTAGCACAACCTGTGACTGAGACTCCGAGATGTTACCCCAATGCACATAATCACTTGTAATATTAAAACTCTGCAAATGGCACAGGGCTGCCTCTGGTCCCAGCTTCGTTACAGATATGACATGTTCACCAGATGTTCCTTTGTTCCATCATCCTGGGTGTCCCCCTCTCTTGCTTTTCCTTTGTCTCCCGCACAGCTGGGAACTAAAACAAAAAGAGACGACAATCTAAAAGACAGAAACAGACAGGGTAAACGGTGAGGAGCAGGGGAGAGAAACAGCCACGGAAGAAGCATGAATTAGGGAGCAAGGGCTGTGCAGCTGGATTTCTGGATGCGGGGGGGATTCATTGCTGACTCTGCGAGGGCAATTTCACGGCAGCGCCCCTGGGCCTGTTTCAGAGTGCGAGATAAATTAAATGAAGGTGAATTCATTACGGATAAAATAAATAGAGTCCAGGAGTTGAGCTCAGCTTGCAGGAAACACACAGCCTCCTAGGGGAGCCAGACTGGGCATTGTTCAGTATCTTATAATTGAGCCTACAGGTCCAAACCAAGATCAGGGCATACGTCTTGTAACAGAGAGTCCCTGCTTCAACGAGCTTACAGTCTAACTAGAGCAGATGTAAGAACGGCCAGACTGGGTCAGAGCAAAGGTCCGTCTAGCCCAGTATCCTGTCTTCTGACAGTGGCCAATGCCAGGTGCCCCAGAGGGAATGAACACAACAGGGAATCATCAAGTGATCCATCCCCTGTCACCCATTCCCAGCTTCTGGCAAACAGAGGCTCGGGACGCCATCCTTGGCTAACAGCCATTGATGGATCTACCCTCCATGAATTTATCTAGTTCTTTGTTGAAACCTGTGAAGGCCAAGACTATAACAACATCCTCTGGCAAGGAGTTCCACAGGTTGACTGTGCGTTGTGTGAAGAAAAACTTCCTTTTGTTTGTTTTACATCTGCTGCCTATTCATTTCATTTGGTGACCCCTAGTTCTTGTGTTATGAGAAGGAGTAAATAACACTTCATTATTTACTTTCTCCACCCCAGTCATGATTTTATAGACCTCAATCATATTCCCCCTTGGTCGTCTCTTTTCCAAGCCGAAAAGTCTCAGTCTTATTAATCTCTCCTCCTACGGAAGCTGTTCCATACCCCAAATCATTTTTGTTGCCCTTTTCTGTACCTTTTCCAATTCCAATATATCTTTTTGAGATGGGGCAACCAGATGGGTACACAGTATTCCAGATGTGAGCGTACCATGGATTTATATAGAGGCAATATGATATTTTCTATCTTTTCATTGATCCCTTAATGATTCCCAACATTCTGTTCACTTTTTTGACAGCTGCTGCACAATGAGTGGATGTTTTCAGAGAACTATCCACCATGACTCCAAGATCTCTCTCGAGTAGTAACAGCTAATTTAGACCCCATCATTTTACATGTATAGTTGGGATTCTGTTTTCCAGTGTGCATTACTTTACATTTATCAACATTGAATTTCATCTGCCATTTTGTTGCCCAGTCACCCAGTTTTGTGAGATCCCTTTGTAATGCTTCGCAGTCTACTTTGGATTTAACTATCTTGAGAAGTTTTGTATCATCTCCATGTAACCCTTCTGCCCGTCAGAGTTGGCAGCAACAAGGGCCGGGTTCAATATCTAGGGGATCCATTCCAATAACACAATGCAAACCGGCTCGAGCCCCCACCCAGTGACCTGGGTCAAATATATACCACCCCCGCTGGGTGCCTCCAAGAGGCAATACTTCCCCTCTCGCAAGCACATAGTCTGAGTGTAGCAAAAAGCCTTTTAATAACAGAGAGGAACAATGTGGCATTATGTTGGGGAAACACCACCAACAGGATTCATAACACAACCCATGAGCAAAAAACCCACCCCAAGCAAATTGGGGCATGTCCTTTCCCTTTGGTTCTTGAGTCCAGCAACCCCAAATCACCCAAAGTCCCAAAAGTCCAATGACCCAAAAGTCTCTGTCCCTGGTCAGGGCAGCCCCAGAGTTCGAAAGTTTATCTGCAGAGCTTTACCTCCCAACCTAGGTGGAGATGAGGGGGGGGGAGGAAGAGAGAGAGAGGTAAGGGGCACCTTACATGATCTGAAGCTGACCACCCCACAGCCCTTCGCTCCGCTCCACCAGCCGCCCCACAAACTGCTTCGCTCGGCTCCACTCTGCGGCCCACAAGCAGCTCCCGCCGTCCCACGAACTGCTCCACCAGCCTGTCCACAAGGCACTCCAGCCGTCCCGCAAACTGCTCCACAATATATCCTCAGGCTCCCCCACTACTTAACACAACGCTCAGTGATTTCAGCTCTTAGTCAGGTCAGCTCTTTAGTGAATTCAGCTTGTAGTAGGGGAGCCTCAGTGCTGGTGCACCATTAGCCCAAAGTGAGTTCAGCAGCCTGTAACTAGACTCCTAATGGAATCAAAATTAGCTCTGATATTCCACAGTGGAGAGAGAAGGCAGTGCAATTAGCATGTAAGGCCCTCACCAAGGGACCTATACCACCAAGTATTAATACTTGTCCCCAGCCTCTCTCAATTCATAGGTTTCAGAGTAACAGCCGTGTTAGTCTGTATTCGTAAAAAAACTTCCTGAAAAAGCACAAGATCAAATCCGCACAGACACACCCCTGGAACCCCGACCTGGGATATTCTATCTACTACCCAAGATCCATAAACCTGGAAATCCTGGGCGCCCCATCATCTCAGGCATTGGCACCCTGACAGCAGGATTGTCCGGCTATGTAGACTCACTCCTCAGGCCCTACGCTACCAGCACTCCCAGCTACCTTCGAGACACCACTGACTTCCTGAGGAAACTACAATCCATTGGTGATCTTCCTGATAACACCATCCTGGCCACTATGGATGTAGAAGCCCTCTACAGCAACATTCCACACAAAGATGGACTACAAGCCATCAAGAACACTATCCCCGATAATGTCACGGCTAACCTGGTGGCTGAACTTTGTGACTTTGTCCTTACCCATAACTATTTTACATTTGGGGACAATGTATACCTTCAGATCAGCGGCACTGCTATGGGTACCGCATGGCCCCACAGTATGCCAACATTTTTATGGCTGATTTAGAACAACGCTTCCTCAGCTCTCGTCCCCTAACGCCCCTACTTTACTTGCGCTATATTGATGACATCTTCATCATCTGGACCCATGGAAAAGAAGCCCTTGAGGAATTCCACCATGATTTCAACAATTTCCATCCCACCATCAACCTCAGCCTGGTCCAGTCCACACAAGAGATCCACTTCCTGGACACTACAGTGCTAATAAACGATGGTCACATCAACACCACCCTATACCGGAAACCTACTGACCGCTATTCCTACCTACATGCCTCCAGCTTTCACCCTGACCACACCACACGATCCATCGTCTACAGCCAAGCTCTGCGATACAACCGCATTTGCTCCAACCCCTCAGACAGAGACAAACACCTACAAGATCTCTATCAAGCATTCTTACAACTACAATACCCACCTGCGGAAGTGAAGAAACAGATTGATAGAGCCAGAAGAGTTCCCAGAAGTCACCTACTACAGGACAGGCCTAACAAAGAAAATAACAGAACGCCACTAGCCGTCACCTTCAGCCCCCAACTAAAACCCCTCCAATGCATTATTAAGGATCTACAACCTATCCTGAAGGATGACCCAACACTCTCACAAATCTTGGGAGAAAGGCCAGTCCTTGCCTACAGACAGCCCCCCAACCTGAAGCGAATACTCACCAACAACCACATACCACACAACAGAACCACTAGCCCAGGAACCTATCCTTGCAACAAAGCCCGTTGCCAACTGTGCCCACATATCTATTCAGGGGACACCATCACAGGGCCTAACAACATCAGCCACACTATCAGAGGCTCGTTCACCTGCACATCCACCAATGTGATATATGCCATCATGTGCCAGCAATGCCCCTCTGCCATGTACATTGGTCAAACTGGACAGTCTCTACGTAAAAGAATAAATGGACACAAATCAGATGTCAAGAATTATAACATTCATAAACCAGTCGGAGAACACTTCAATCTCTCTGGTCACGCAATCACAGACATAAGGGTCGCTATCTTAAAGCAAAAAAACTTCAAATCCAGACTCCAGCGAGAAACTGCTGAATTGGAATTCATTTGCAAATTGGATACTATTAATTTGGGCTTGAATAGAGACTGGGAGTGGCTAAGTCATTATGCAAGGTAGCCTGTCTCCCCTTGTTTTTTTCCTGCAAACCCCCCCCCCAAGACGTTCTGGTTAAACTTGGATTATTGCTGTGCACATTGTAAGATGAGCTGTTGCCAGCAGGAGAATGAGTTTGTGTGTGTGGTTTTTGGAAAAAAAGGGGTGGGTGGGTGGGGGGGGTGAGAAAACCTGGATTAGTGCTGGAGGTGACCCACCTTGATTATCATGCGCATTATAAAAGAGGGGTTTCAAAGGGGGATGGGCTGTTGCCAGCAGGAGAGTGAGTTTGTATGTGTGTGGGGGGGGGGGGGGGGAAGGGTGAGAAAACCTGGATTTGTGCTGGAAATGGCTCTACTTGAGGATCACTTTAGATAAGCTGTTGCCAGCGGGGGAGTGAGGTGGGAGGAAGTTTTGTTTCATGGTCTCTGTGTGTATATAATGTCTTCTGCAGTTTCCACGATATGCTATGCGTCCGATGAAGTGAGCTGTAGCTCACGAAAGCTCATGCTCAAATAAACTGGTTAGTCTCTAAGGTGCCACAAGTACTCCTTTTCTTTTCTCAATCCATAGAGTTTTGGAACCCATGACCCTTGCCTAGCGAGTGCTACTTAGTTGATGGTGAGTCCCTCCATCATAACAAAAGGCCAAGTACAGTTCCAAGCACAGTTCCCATAATCAGGGTAATAACAATTTATTCTTCCTGCCCCAATAACAGAGACACTGGGGATCCCACAGCAGCCAAAGTGATCATTTGGGCAGCTATGGCCTCATTCTAGGCAGGGTGGGTGTGCCTATGCAAATGAGATCAGCCCCTAAAGTTCTTTTCCACAACTTGCCACACCTCACCACCAGATGTCAGGGTGGAGCTCATCCTGACACTGCTTACATGCAAATTTTGCCACCTCACTGTTTACCCCTTTTTGCAGATCGTTTATGAGTATGTTGAATAGTACTGGACACAGTTTAGGAGGAGAAACCAAGGTGAAATGACTTGCACAAGCTCAGTAGCCAACCCAGGAATAAAACCCAGGTCCCCTGACTCCCAGTCTCTACTCACTAGACAACACTGCCTCTCAGAGGTTAGGTTTTTTAAAGACCTCCTCACCCAGTGGCTGCCACCGTTCTCTGTGTGGGCAGAGATTTTCCATTGTCCTCAATCACAGCTGCCGGATGCTAAGCCTGTCTGAAAATACTGGCCCAAGGGCCTAACGTTACCAGTTATACAGCGATGACCTGGTAAGATAAATGTGTGCCAGCGAAGGGGAAGTGTAGCTGTCCTGCATGGAGAGGATGACCATGGGACTTGTCTAGATCAGAAAACACTGCACTAATTTACCAAATTAAGCTTAATCGAGCAATGAAGCAGTTAAGTGTGTTGGTGTCAGGTGTTTGCAGCAGCATAACGAGATAGATTTTTGTACCCCAGCTCACCGAGATCCTTTTGAAAATCACACCCTTTGTCCCTGTGTTGGCCCTGCAAAGTCAGGTAATTTATCTTAGTCCTGAGACTCTTCCCAGAGCTGTGCTGACCTCACTGATGACGCTGGTGAGGAAAATACATCAATAAATCAATGGTTAATTTCAGATACCATCGGAAACAGGGCTGAATCTTGCACTGGTGCAAACTGGGGTAGCTTCATTTACACCAGCAGAGCTGTGTTGATTTGGAGCAGCTGAGGATCTGAACTACAGGGGGCAGAAGACTCAATTGTTTGCCGAGTGCAAATCTGGAAGGGGAAGAAAATGCTGTTTTCAGCATTGCAAGTGGGCATTACAAACAATGCAGAGTAAAGACGAAAATGAAAACGCTGAGCTGCCCAGACTTCCATAAAACTCAGGGGTTTAGCTGCAATCTGAGCAATTTTCTTGATCTGTTATTGTTTGGGGAAATGATGTTAGTGGATCAGCTGCTTTGCAGCATCCCCCAAAACAATATAATGATCACCAAAGCCTGCCCCCTTACCAGGAGTCTGAATGTCTCTGCATGCTTTGCTGATTAGTGCCAATGCACTGTCACAGCTTTAACAACCCAATTCTGCAGTGACTATCCAAGAAAAATTCCCAGTGACATCAAAACTCCTACAGACCTTATACACCATAACATAAGAACAGCCACACTGGGTCTGACCAAAGGTCCATCTAGCCCAGTATCCTGTCTTCCGACAGTGGCCAATGCCAGGTGCCCCAGAGGGAATGAGCAGAACAGGTTATCATCAAGTGATCCAACCCCTGTTGCCCGTTCCCAGCTTCTGGCAAACAGAGGCTAGGGACACCATCCCTGCCCATCCTGGCTAATAGCCATTGATGGACCTAGCCTCCATGAACTTATCTAGTTCTTTTTTGAACCCTGTTATAGTTTTGGCCTTCACAACATCTACTGGCAAGGAGTTCCACAGGTTGACTGTGCATTGTGTGAACTTAAATTTTAGGCAGCCATGAAAACCAGGGAAATTCCTAAACAAAAAAAGTTGTAAACAAAGAATCCAAGTGAAAATGTGTTGAAAGTGTGTTTCAGGGGAGTCCACCTCATTTCTGTACTCCTCCTACCCTAAAAAGCATTTTCTTTTGGTACCGAGGCTGATTTAAGCGATAGGTTAGTGTGATGGAGCCAAGAAACCTCACACTAGCAGAAAAAGCGTTACAGAGAGAGAGCCTATGGGCCCAGCTAGCCCCGGACTGGCATACCTGTAGCCAGTGCCAGGCCTGGAAGGGGAAGAACAGGAGAGCGCATGGCTCAGTTGAGGGCTGACTGGCGAAGAGGCAGGAGGTAGCTCTGCCTCTCCAAGTGAGGGGAGCATCACTACAAGCTGGGACAGCCACCGGGGGAGCAGCGCTATGTCCCTGGGTGAGAGAGACTGTTGAGGAGACTGAGGAGCACCCAGAAGTGAGTGAACTTTGCTATTAGACTGTAAGGACATTGTGGGGCTAGGCCCTCTCCACCCTTACATCCACCCCGAGGGACCTGAGGTTGCAGCAGGAGGCTGCAAAAGTTCCACAAGGGGGTGCTACTCCAGGCAAGCCCCTGTGGGCTGTTTGGACTAAGGCCACATCCCAAACTGGAGGGACACAGGTGAGAAGTAGCCCAGGGCAGCGGACTTAGACTCTCTGCAGGGGGGGACCCTGCCAGTGTTGCTTCCCACAGGGCCCAGTGGAGGGGGAAAGCCTGGGTCCCCCTACCACATCCCCTTAAGGGCTGAGTCCCAGATGCAAGTGGAGGGCAGCAAGTTCCCAGCCTAAGGTTAGGAAGCAGGCACCTCTGCCAGGCAAGCAAGGGGCTGGAAATCAGGTGCCCTAACCACTGGGCTGCCCGGCCCTCCTTGCACCCTATCGCAGTTACATGACCTCAGTTAGTAGTTCTGCAATTTCATATTGGAGTTCCATCAGAACTCTTGGGTGAATCCCATCTGGTCCCGGCGACTTATTACTGTTTAATTTACCAGTTTGCTCCAAACCTCCTCTATCGACACCTCAATCTGGGACCGTTCCTCAGCTTTATCCCCTAAAAAAACTGGCTCAGATGGAGAAATGTCCCTCACGTCCTCTGCATCGAAGGCTTAAGCAAAGAATTCATTTAGCTTCTCCACAAGGGCCTTGTCTTCCTGGAGTGCTCCTTTAGCACCTTGCTCATCCAGTAACCTCACCGATTGTTTGGCAGGCCTCCTGCATCTGATGTACGTGAAAAACTTTGCTGAGCGAGAGAGAGATTGCGTGTGTGTGTGTGTGTACACTATTTCTAGTTTTAGATAGTTTCTGTGTACTATCACTAACATATGCCGTAACACTACTCACCACAGTGGCTACACAAATATGGTTAATACAGTTAAAAATCAAACTTACACCTTCTCCACCCTGACACGTCTCGTTCCAATTCTATTCATAAAAATACTTTTCTGCACAAGCAACACCTCCTGCAAAGGGAAAATGTACAACCCACTGGCGTGGTTTAATGTGCCCCGGAATTATATTTCTTTTGAAATATTTATTACTTAATAAACAACACGTGAAATCTGTTGATCTAAGGTACTGCTGTAGCCCTCATTCCATAGCACGCAAGTGCCTCGCAGCCTTTAACGTCATTATTTTGTATATGGGGAATTGAGAGACAAAGAGGCCAAGGGCCAGATTTTCAAAGGTATTTCAGTTCCTAAAGATGCAGA
Source organism: Chelonia mydas (assembly GCF_015237465.2). Taxonomy (NCBI): domain Eukaryota; kingdom Metazoa; phylum Chordata; order Testudines; family Cheloniidae; genus Chelonia; species Chelonia mydas. Next base: position 11,484,590 of record NC_051259.2, on the reverse strand, counting down.
TAGACACCTAACTCCCACTGAAATCACCAAGCCCTATGGAAACGAATGGGAGTTAAGTTCCTAGGCACTTTTGAAAATTCCATGGGGGTAGGATTCACAAAGGCATTTAGGTGCCTAATTCCCTAGACCACCCTTCCTCTCGATAGTATTCAGTGGAGTTTAGGCACCTAAATAGCTTTGTCAGTCGCACCCTACGTGTCTATCTGCATCTTTAGACACCTAAATACTTCTACAAGTCTGGCCTTAAGCCACAGAATAGTTGGTGACAAAGCAGTGATTGGATCCCAGGTCTCCCACGGCCACCCTTCCTCTCGATAGTGTAGATTCAATAGCCTACTTCTTGCACAGAACAAAACAAGGGGCAGAGTTAAGATTGGGTGAGTGATATAAGCCAGACGTGATAGTGAGTGATGAGGATTTATGGGCCTATGAGGAACTGGCTGGATTATGCCTGAACTGTTCAGGGGCAGTGCTGGGAAAAATGACAGGTGGCCCCAAGTGCTTTAACTACTGTGTCCTCTCAACCTGCTCAGAGAAGATCCACATGACAAGATGGTAAGAACACCACTGCCTTGTCTACACTAGAGCTCCCCCACTTGCTAGGTGTAACCCACCCCCTGGTCAGCGCAGCACGTTGCCCTCCACTGCTTGGCGGCTGGGCCACGTAATGGTATGTCCACTCTGCAATCGGAGGGGTGACTGCAGCATGTGTAGACATTCCTGAGCTAGCTTTCATCTAAATACCAGTGAAACTGCAGCAGCTCTCAGGCTTCTGCAGGGGCTATCCAACCTGCCCGGGACCCGGGGTACTTACTCAGGCTGCCTGCCCCAGCCTTCGCTACAAGGCCCAGATCTGTTAACCAAGGCTGTAACAAGCTCCCCTGTCTCTCGATGTGGTCCAGCCATTGCAACAGCAGGACAGAGTATCACACTGAGTGGGGTTGGGTGACATTATCGCTCGTGGAACTGCTCAGATGTTCGTGTCCATGGGAAATGGTTCTGAACAGATGCTGCCCTCTCTTCCCACTTCCAGCTGAAGGTGCCCCAACAGCAGATGCTTGTTTCACATAAAACAGGCCAAACAATCACTGACTAATCAGCTTCTTGGAACAGCAGCAACCAACGGAAACTTGGCCTTTCTCCTTCTCCACCCGGCTGGTGCTAGCAGTGTCCATGCCTCCAAACCCACAATTGCCTGAATTAAACCTCAGGGGGCAACCCATTGTGATGGGATATGTAGACCCCACACTCACCGGTGGGCTTGGTCAGCAGGTCCTGTTGCACCTGTGAGAGGTGTCAAGCCTGGACGGAGGGAGTGAAAAGGGGAAAAACCCAGGGGAAGGAGTGAACCTCTTGTGTTTATCCTTGGAAAGAAGCCATGGCCCTACCCAGAGACTGCCGAAGTCACGGTCCATGTGGGCCCAGGATCTTCCTTGATGCTGTTAGGTGCCAGTGCCTCCAGGGGGAATTTCACATCTGCTTGTTCTCTGTGACTAATCTGTTTCCCTCTTTGGCTCTGTGGATCCCTGGAAGGGGCTATCAGAAGCGCCTGGAGACAGGCTGAGGTGGGAGGTAGCCCAGGGAAGAAGCAGGGGGTCTGAGCAGACAGACCTTAGCTGCTTGCTGCAGGAGCTGGACCCCAGAGTAGAGGGAGGGCCTGGGTTCTGCGACAGGCCCACTGTGGTGCGAAGACCCCTGAGACAAGGGGTGAAAAATCTCTTGAGTCTGAAATGGGGCTGAAGACCCAGCATGAGGCTACTGGATAATTGCTGTGTTGGACTCTGTTACCCTAGAGGGAGACCTGGCCAGAAGGCCTAGTCACAAGAAGCAGATGATCATTGTCGGCCTGGAGTGACTGTCGGCAAGGGGCATCAGAGAAGACCCGGCTACCCCATACCCAGCTATGGGGGCGGGGGAGGGGGGATGCCTTAACCGGCGAGTCTCATTTCTAGAGCCTCTTTTCCCAAACTTCCCTGGAAACAAGGGCATTGCTTCAATCCTGTACAGCATGCGCCCTTCCCTCTCCGGGCTGTAATTAACGCGGTGGCTTTGATGGAGGTTGCTGCTCCGTGGGATTGGTTCTGTATTAATATTCCATCAAGGTTGCCTGTTTGTCCTTCAGCATCCAAGCTAATTGCCCCGCTCTGTCTGCCAGATACATGGAGCTCACGCTAATGAGCATTTATTCAAGGACACGGATGCCGCCAGTGTTCTGTTCTGGGAGCTCCTTCCCCACACGATGCATCCACCATAGCAATAACTAGGAACCCACACCTGGCCCATCACCTAATGCACCATCTGGACCAGCTTGTTTAGGAGAGAGCTGTCTTTCCGCAGCTGACTGTCTTCCAGCGTGTTGCCCAGGTTGTATAAACAGCATGATCCAGCTGACGGATGCGAGGGATTTAAAAAAGAAACATATATAGATTTTTAACAAAAAGAAATTTCAAAATGGGTAATGCGACTGCAGTAAACACACAGGCTGAAGTCCTGGCCCCACTGAAGCTGATGGCAAAACTCCTGCTGATTTCTATGGGGTCAGTATTTCACTCAGAGCTTCAGTCTGCTACCCCAGTGGCCTGTTGGATCAGACTCCCAGCAGCACTATGGCAGGAGGGAAATAGACTCCCTTCCTTCTCAGACTCTGGAAAGGCTGTGGGAGCCCTGCAGAGATGCCTCATAAGCAGCCTCTATAAGCTTGGGCTTCCCCACTCCCAGAGACTGTACAAATGACACTGTCCCAGCTGGGGACAGTGCAGCAAGCCCCTAGCTGTAATTACAGGACTTCCTGCTCTCTTGTGGCTTCCCAGTGCAGCCCTGGCTGGAACTTGGCAGTTGTTGAGGTCCTCAGTGAAACTGATTCAGCCAGTTACCACCACCCATTGGGAGGAAACAAGGATCTTTACAAAAACCCATCTCCCTGCTGGATTCCATGACTCCCATGATGGTAATGCAACCTTAATAGCATATCATAATATATACCTGCCTCTTACATAGCCCTGCTTGTCTGTAAATCTCCAAGCACTCTACAGTTATGGGTGGCATTGTCGTCCTCATTGGTAAAGTGAGGTTACTTACCGCATGCACAGCTATTCACATGTGAGAATCTTTGCCGGACCAGACCTTTAGGCTGTAAGCTCTTTGCGATAGGGTCTACCATTTGCTATAGGTTTCTACAGCACCTAGCGCATAAGGGGACCCAACTTAGTTGGCCTCTAAGACACTACTACAATATGAGTGTTTAATAATCAATAATCAATAATTTGCCCGCATAGCTGAGAGACTAGGAGGGGAGTACCTGGGGGCGGGGAGAATGGGGAGGGTCTTGCAGCTGGTTGAGCGGTGCATTGTTTGTGGGGGAGCTAAGGGGGGTTGCATATTTGAGGAGGGTATTGCTGCTGAACAGTATTGGGTGGGGGTTCCAGCCCAGGGAGTGGTGGGTATACAGTTGGAGGTGGGGGCTAGGAGTGGGTGCATTGTCGCCAGTTGGAGCAGATGGCTGGGAGAGGATCCAGAGTTGGTAGGAGATGGGGCCCTTTGGCTGCAAAGTCCCTGGTGTCCGTGTGGATCGCGCCCCAGATTCACACGCATCCATTCTAACTAGCTCTCCTCTGCATTACTAATCCAGCACTCGGGGATGGCTCAGGGCAGGCAGCCGGAGGTATCCATTCGCGGGAAGGAAGAGGCATGTGCTGATCGGGCAGCATTTCAGAGCCTGGCACCTCGCGGGTTACTGATCACTGGCAGCATTTCGTCCCCCCGCAAGGCAGAGCCCCCTTTAACGCAGACCCAGCTTGAGGAGAGGACATTGTTCAGAGAAATGCTGATTCCTTTGAGACCGGCCTTTCCCCTCACCCATCTGGTGAGTTCACAGCTGCACCAGTGAGCGACGTCTGCAAAGAGCAAGAGGAGGCCTTGTTCTTTGCTGGGTTAGAGATTTCCTCGGAAGGAAGAATCTAAGGCTTCTCTAGAGCTTAATTTGCAACTAGAAAACTTCTCCTCTCCTGCTCGTCCTGCCCCAATGGCAGCCTGGTTGTTTCAGACCCCCTGATCTCAGCTTGCTACCTCCAGGTCCCCCAGCATTTGAATCCACAGGGCTTGGCTTGAAGCCTTCAAACAAACACAAACCAGCATTCGCTCATTCTTCGGCAGGAAGACTGCCTCTCCCCCAGGCCACGTGGGGGCAGGACGACTGGGTCAGCAGTGACTGCTGCGGGCCCGGATTGAGAGTGACTGAGCAGAAGTGACTGAGAGGCCTGAAACAGCAGGTGGGGGCCGCTGATTGATTTCAGGTGTGCTGGGGGGAACCAGGCTCTGGAATAGCTGGGAGGTGGGGCTGCCGGTCAAGAGTCAGGTGCAATGACTGGAGTGTGGACCCCCTAATTCATAAGCTATTCATTTGAACCACTAGGGCGCTTGCATCACTGGTCTCCGAGAGTGACTCAAACTCACAGAGGGCATAACGCAGATTACCGGCTAGATTCTGTTCTCACCCGTGTAAATTCAGACTAAGTCCGTGGGAGTCCATCAGGCCTCAGTCCAGGGAGATTTTCTAAGGCGTCGGTGGCAGCAAAGCACCCAACCCTCATTGGCTTTCAATGGGAGTGGGACACCTCACTATCCTCTTGCTGGGCCTTTGAACGCTCCCCACCCCCACTAGAGTCCATCCCTACTTAGGCCAGCTCCCCATTGCAGCCCTATAACAATGTCGCTGAAGGGTGTGAAAAATCCAGAGTTATAGCAACCTAACCCCCCGTGTAGACAGAACGATGTCAACGGGAGAGCATCTCCTTGGGCTACCGCCTCTTGGGGAGGTGGATTAACTACACTGAAGGGAGAAGCTCTCCCATTGGCATAGGAACGTCTTCACTTAAGTGCTACAGCAGCCGACACAGCATTTTAGGTGTAGACCTGTCTTTATAGCAGCACAAAACACAGATTTTGTACTGGTGCAATTATTGGAGTTAGGATGTAATTTGTTTAAAAACTGGAATAGTTATACCTGTACAACCCTCGTGTGGGCACAGGTATACCAGATGCATCTTATTCTCCTTCCCACAGCTATACCACTATAACTGCATCTACTCTAGGAGTGGCTATACCACTCTACCTATATGACCTAGTGGCTAGAGCACTTGACCAGGACTCAGGAGACCTGGATTCCATTCATGGTTCTGCTACTGGCTTGGTGGGTGACCTTGGGCAAGTCACTTCTGTGCCTCAGTTTCCCCATTTATAAAATGGGGGTAATGATACCGATTCCTTTTTAAAGTGCTTTGAAATCTACTGGTGAAAAGAGTGAAGTAGAATTTTATTAAGCACGTGCTCAAGTCCCATTGACCAACTTTGCTGACTAACTTTAAAAACATATCTACGTCCCTTCCTAAACGCATGCTTAAAGACTTTGCTGAATCAGGCCTTCAGTCCCAAGTGCTTCATTCCTCACCTTGTTTTCCCTGGGCATCTTCCTCAGCATCACTCCTGATTTGCCAAAGTGTGAAGAGAACAATCTGTCTCTTTTCCGGTCTTCAGTGCTTATTTTGTTCACTGTTAAATGGTCTTAATCTTTTGAAGTGTGAAAAGAATGGATTGCTGCACAGGGGTAGAGGCAGAGCTATGTGACTTCCAGGGCTGCAGTTGTAAATCAGGACTGAGGGGCATTAACAGAGCTGGGTGTGGGGAGCCCAGGACTGGAATCGTGAGCAAGGCAGCAATGCTGAGTGTCCTTCAAATTGCAATGTTTCTCTCCTTGCACAGGTAAATGTGTCTTCCATCCATATAGAAATAAACACATTCCTAAGTTGGACATATCTAGACCTAAGCAATTAGTTTAGTAGGTGTGTTTTGCCTCTTTCTGCTTGTGGAATATCCATGAGCCGGTCACGATTTCTCTGCATTTATTTTATTAATCAAAAGAACTCACCACATCTTGTTTTGTGCAATTTATTTTAACCCCATGGGCTGCCTGTAAATGTGGTTCCTATTAGAACAGCAGGGGTTAGTTGCGACCGCGTTATATGCGAATTCATGCTATATAGACGGTGTATATGGCAGAATGCTGGTAATACAGAGAAGGCGACATACAATTCTCCCACAAGGAGTTCATTCACAAATTTCATTAATGCATGATTTTTTTCAACGAGCATCATCAGCATGGAAGCATGTCCTCTGGAATGGTGGTTGAAGCGTGAAGGGGCATACAAATGTTTAGCATATCTGGCATGTAAATACCTTGCAAGGCCGGCTACAAAAGTGGAATCGGGAATAGGAGTAGAGAGGCTATTTCATCCCTCTGTTTGGCACTGCTGTTGGATATCCTGTGTCCAGTTCTGGTGCCCACAATTAAAGGATGTTGAACCAGTGGAGAGGGGTCAGAGAAGAGCCACGAGAATGATTAAAAGATTGGAAAACTTGCCTTATGGTGATGACTCAAGGAGCGAAATTCGCTTAACAAAGAGAAGGTTAAGGGGCGACTTGGTTACCATCTATAGGAAGCTACATGAGGAACAAATATTTAATAATGGGCCCCTTAATCTAACAGAGAAAGGTCCAACACAATCCGATGGCTGGAAATTGAAGCTAGACACATTCAAATGAGAAATAAGGCATACATTTTTAATGGTGAGAGTAATTAACCATTGAAACTTATCGCGGGTCATGGTGGATTTTCCATCACTGACAATTTTTAAATCAAGACTGAACACTTTGTTTTTAAAGCTCTGCTCTAGGAATTATTGTGGGGAAGTTCTGTGGCCTGTGTTATCCAGAGTGTCAGACTAGAGGATCACAATGGGCCTTCTGGCCTTGGAATTTGAGTCAGATACGTCACGTGGTATTGTCTTCATTCTCTGACTGGATGAGCAGGCAAATACTTATCGAAAAAATATTCACCTCGTCAAAACAAACCATCAGTTTCTAGTGAGTGAAGAATTAAAATTCACTGTCCTCAAATGTTCAGACCTGAAAGCCTGTACTCTGGCTGACGGGTTCTGCTCGACAACGATCCAAAGCAGTGCGGACCAACGCATGTTCATTTTCATCATCTGAGTCAGATGCCACCAGCAGAAGGTTGATTTATTTATTTATTGGTGGTTCGGGTTCTGTAGTTTCTGCATTGGAGTGTTGCTCTTTTAAGACTTCTGAAAGCATGATCCACACCTCTTCCCTCTCAGATTTTGGACGGCACTTCAGATTCTTAAACCTTGGGTCAAGTGCCGTAGCTATCTTTAGAAATCTCACATTGGTACCTTCTTTGCGTTTTGTCAAATCTGCAATGAAAGAGGAGATGTTCTTGAAACGAACATATGCTGGGTCATCATCTGAGACTGCCATAACATGAAATACACCGGACCCTCGCTCGAACGTGGAATTTGGGATCCATGCGCGGTACTGTGTTCACGCAGGGACCACGTTAAAATGAATTCCAGTTAAAGTAATTAAATTTGGAAGTCATGGTCGCGACCGCGTTATATGCGAATTCATGCTATATAGACGGTGTATATGGCAGAATGCTGGTAATACAGAGAAGGCGACATACAATTCTCCCACAAGGAGTTCATTCACAAATTTCATTAATGCATGATTTTTTTCAACGAGCATCATCAGCATGGAAGCATGTCCTCTGGAATGGTGGTTGAAGCGTGAAGGGGCATACAAATGTTTAGCATATCTGGCATGTAAATACCTTGCAAGGCCGGCTACAAAAGTGCCATGCGAACACCTGTTCTCACTTTCAGGTGACACTGTAAATAAGAAGCAGGCCGCAGTATCTCCCTGTAGCGGGGCGGTTACCCCGCTCCTGGGAGAGAAGGAGTGAGAGCAGCTGAGGGAGGTTGGCTGGGGAGCTGGCCACAGCTGGCCCTGATAAGAGGACTGTGAGTAAGGAGCTGCGAAAGTCTCGCTCCAGCCCTGGAGTGGGAAGGACCGAGCTGTCTGGGAGAAACAGGGCACCTTCGGCAGAGCGGTGCTGGGGAAGGGCAGGCAGAGCTGGGGAGCTCAGGCCTGGCGTGTCCCCCGGCTGAGTCCTGGCAGAAAGGCCTGAGGAGGTACTGGGGCTGCAGGGAGACAGCTGGGCTAGAAAGGCAGCAGGTCCAACCCCCTTGCCAATGATGAGGGGCCATTACAGACTGCAGTTTACCCCAGAGAAAGGGGGCTAGATGACGACTGGCAGTAGCCACTGGGGCAAGGTGGGCGTAGGGGGAGGGGGTTCCCTGGGAGGGGAGACCCAGAGTGTGGTTACGTCTACTGGAGTTGCCCGAAACACGTCAATCTAGACACACCGGAATAGAGAAAACAATAAAACTAGTTTATGAAGTACAAAGAGAGAGATTTGACGGGAGGACGTGTCATGAGGCATGAATGCCAGAAATAGTGACCAGAAAAATAAAGATAAAAGCACAAGTTAATGCCTAACCTAACAAACTATGTTAAATTCAAACCAAGGCTTTCTCCCCATGTTTCTTCAGTCAGGATCCCTCCCCCAGTTCAACCTGCTTTCTTTGTCCTTTGGGTGCTGGGAAAGCCCTGGGCAGAGAGATGGAAGGGGGGAGGGATCTCCCCCCTTTTTATAGTCCTGTCCCGCCTTTGAGAAACATTTCCAGCATGGGCTCAGGAGACACAAAGTCTAATGAGAAAGGATGTTTGCTGCTGTTTCCTTTGTTCCCCTTCTGGCTGATGGCTCCGTTTACATGTCAATTAAGCAGAGCACATTCTGTTGTTTGAGCCAGACCCTGTTTGTCAACTTCTGTGTGGTCAGGGGACTCTGGTTTGGAACTTGTGTTAACAGCACCAGACAGTGGAATCCTATAACTCTATGAAACCCCACGTTTCCACCCTGGGTTACTTGGGAGCAGGCAACACTCACCTGTGTGCCTGGGCCCCTGATGTTGTTGACAGTAAAGCTGAGTATCCCAGTGGTGATGTTGGATGGGGGGAATCCTCGATCCACCCCTCTGCTGCAGTCCTTTTACTTGTAAAGGAAATTAAAACCGGGGTGCCTCTGCCTGGCTGGGCCCTGCACTCACTGTGGTCCCTTGGGAGCCTCCAGCAATAAACCTGAACTAATCTGTGCAATGAAACTAAGTCAGAATCAATACACACCCAATATACACTCAGAGTGGAGCTAACACACCTTGCCAATTTAAGAAAACATGACATAACAGACTGTGATTAAAAGTCAGTCAGTCACCAGTAATTTAAACCAGTAGGGGGCAGTTCAATAAATCAATTAACAAATCCAGTGCACGGTAGTAAATGAAGCTTATCTAACTTGCATTGACACTGCGTCCAGTTACCCCATCCCTGAGCGTGCACTGCTCTGGATTTCAGAGTTACAAACGCTTGCATGGGAGCGCTTGAAGCTGGGGCCAGTGCGCTGTTGGTCCAGCGAATCAGTCCAGGGCAACCAGGGGCCGAACAATTCTAATTTGGGATCATCCCAAACTGCACCATCCCTCTAAAGAGTGGAGTTGTTTTAACCAGATGCCAGCAACCCTGGGTCCTGGTTCAAGGACAAGAGCACTCCACCTCTTCTCAGACTCAGACAACTTTGCTCCCCCCGTCCCCCTCCTTGCAGGCACTTTCCCAAACAAGGGTGGGGGTTACTCACCCTTCCTTCACTGCAGGCCCACCTCAGTCAGCTCTGGGCACAGCAACAGCCTCTACCCTGGTGCCAGTGAAGCCACCAACAACCCCCAAGGCTCCCTGCACCATCAAAGCCCCAGCAGGCTCCCAGCAGCAGCTCCTGGCATGGACAGAGCTCCAACAACCTCCACTCCTCTCCAAAATGGACCCCAGCACATGCTCTCCCTGCATTCCTGGGAGTGAAAGTCTCTCTCGCTTCCCCCGCAGGCATCCTGGGAGGTGTAGTCTCCACGGGTGGATTGCAGCCCTCAGCATCTTCCCCACTGGAGCACTCCCAGGTAAGTTCAGAGGCCCCTCCAGTAAAGGGGGCCTACATTTATATACAATGTTGCCACATATATTTTATCTGGACAATATTGACCAGCAAATTATGAGTTTTCATATGATACCTCTGTGATGTTCTGTACCTTGTGGGAACACCCTAGTCCCCCATGTTAATCCTTATAATATGATGGTGTTGCCGGCACAGAGTGCCCGAGGCAAGCAACAGTTGGGTTCGTTGCCCGGTGTGCGTCGCGCCAATGACCACAACGGGGTGGAGAAGCAGAGAGATTTATTTGAAGCTTTAGATAGGGCGCAGGGAGACTGAACTGTCTTAAATCCTGCAGCCCCGCATGCAGATTTCAGTATACATTTTATACCTTTGCCTACTTTATTATGTAAGCTTATGCAACTAATTACCTGTTGCCCCGTACAATACTGTGGCCAATTAGCTAAAGCAGCCAGTTGTGTCTTTTTTTAGTAGCATTGCCCGAGCCTTACCTTATTTGGGTATATTTGTTGTTGGTTTTTGCTAAACATTTTTACCTTATTTATATGTTTTTTAGGCCGAAGCTGGCCTTGGCTAGTGAGCCGTGTGCAAACCTGCCTGTTTGTGTACTAGCTTCCTCATAGTTGTGCAGGGTTACAGAAAGTTCAAGGAGCGGAGGGGCCTCAGTTTATCTGGGCCTAGAGCAAGAGGGCTTCATCGACACTCGTGGTCTTCCACCCTCCCGAGTTACCTAGAGTAGTGCCCAATGTCACCAACAATGGTGTGGTATCTAATGCAAAGTTTGTCATGTTGGGTGTCTTCAGAAGGCTCATGATGCACTGAGCATTGTTGTCATAGTGTTGTTATAGTAATTGTTGTTACAGTAATGTTATAGTAAAGTTATAGGTTATAATTTCATGTATATAGTTATGAGGCTGAAAATGTGTCTTCATGGCTTAAAATAAACCCAGGCAAAAACTCTCCAAGAGCAGAGGGGCAGGTCACACCTCATCAGGGCATGTATGGGACACACCCAGCCCAGCTTCACAGGAACAAAGGACGCTGCCCTAGGCAGCAACAAAAGGATCTGTTGGACTCTCTAGTGAGTCACCCGCCCTTCCTTTGGTCAGTCTGGGACTGTGATGAGGTAATGCTCACCTGACTCTGAAGGGTGAGGCAAAACCAAGAGGGAAGAAAGAACACGATAAAAGGGAGAGACGTTTGCCATGCTCTCTCTCGTCCACCTACATCTACATACACCACACCAAGCGACTGAAGCGCTGATCAACGGGGAGAGCCTGGCTGAAGGGCAACCAGGCTGTGGTGAGAAGTATCTAGGTTTGTAAGGGCACTGAAAGTGTTAAGATCAGCTTAGAATGCGTTTTGCTTTTATTTCATTTGACCAAATCTGACTTGTTATGTTTTGACTTATAATCACTTAAAATCTATCTTTGTGGTTAATAACTCTGTCTGTTTATTCTACCTGAAGCCGTGCGTTTGGTTTGAAGCGTCTCAGAGACTCCCCTTGGGATAACAAGCCTGGTACATATCAATTTCTTTGTTAAATTGACGAACTCATATAAGCTTGCAGTGTCCAGCGGGCATAACTGGACACTGCAAGATGGAAGTTCCTAGGGTTTTGTCTGGGACCAGAGATATTGGCTAGTATCATTCGGTTGTAAAATCCAAGGAGCAGCTTACATGCCAGAGGCTGTGCGTGAACAGCCCAGGAGTGGGGGTTCTCACAGCAGAACAGGGTAAGGCTGGCTCCCAGAGACGAGGATTGGAGTGACCTAGCAGATCCCTGGTCCAGATAACACCAGAGAGGAATTTCACAATCTCACAAAGCATATTTTGTACAAAGATTATTATAACAGTGTGCAAGGGGGGAATGCCGGGGTACAGTCTATCACAAGCAGTGACTGCCTTGAGATGGACAAAAGGTAGTGATGGACAAAAGGCAAACTGCAAGATGAACACCCTAACTTCTTGGCAAGCACAGAGACATCCTTGCTTTCTCCCTGTTTTCTCAAGGAAGGTTAGTTCCAGCAAATGTATATCTCTACATTAGCCAGCATGGAAGCCACACAAAGGGTCTGCGTGCGCAGCAAAAGTTGTGCAAACAGACCCACAGTGATTACGGGTCACTCTGCCTCAGGCATGGCACTCAGAACCTCGAATGAATCAAAGAAAACTCCACAGGCGATCATCATTGCCTGGACCGGACGTGAGCTGCTATCCATGTCGGCTCAAATATCCATCAGAGAAGGTGATGGAGTTCTCAGGGATGAAAAGTGGCATACGCTTCACGCTGGCCACATCCAGGGCTGTCCATCATGGCTCATCGACAGTGGTAGATGCATCATGTTAGAAAATGTATTCACTGGCTGGTTGAGATAAACCCAGGGGTTTACAGGAATAAACTATGCCAATAAAAGCACCTTTACACCAGCAGAACTTAGGTGTTCATTGGTTTAACTATATCTGTTTTTAAACTGATGCAAAGTGGTGCAAAAAACCGGTGCACAGACCAGCTATAGAGCAGATCTACACTCCACACACACCCCCCATGCGCGCACACATTTTACTGCATGAATTTGACATCTAATTTTGAGATTAAGGGTCCAGGTGTATACCTCCTGTCTAATATCTAACATACGACTATTTAATTGGTCACCTGTTGACACACGGTTGTAGCAAGCGGTGAAAGGTTGGTTGTGTGATTAAAGCATAGCCAGGATTTGGGGGTTTCCTCTTCCCATCTCTATCCCTGACCTCTTGTGTGATGTTGGGCAAATCACAGCCCAGCTATGTATTTCGGGCGTGACTATTTTCAGATGCTCAGCTTGACCGGTGCGGCCTAATTTTCATCATGCAGCTCCCAACTGATGTGGAGGCCTTTTGAACATCAGACCATGTGTATTCCACACTGAACATCCAAAAACTGAGGCACTCTGAATCACTGGCCCCTTTTGAAAACATTGGCCTTCCCCGCTCTCTGCCTCAGTTTCCCTGTCTGTAAAATAGGGATAGTCATACTTTCTATCTTGCAGAAAAGGTTGTGAAGTGTAACTCAGTGAAGGGCTGTGAGACCTGGGCTATAGAAATGCAAAGTATTATTGTTTCATTAACAGTGATTTGCTATACACAATTTTACCTGAATTGCATTTCTTCTTGCTTTAAGATGCACTGGAGGAATACTAATAAATAAACAACCGAAGCCAAATATTTGCCCCTTTCTTTTTTTATTATACCTAGCAAGCCAAAATCCGTGACATTCTACATAGATTTTTAAGTTCAGACAAGACCATTAGATCGTCTGACTTCCACAGGCCAGAGAATTTCAGCCAGTTATTCCTCTAATGAGCCGAAGAATAACTTCTGTTTGACTAAAACATACCATCCAGAAAGGCATCTAATGATTGGAAGACTTCAAAAGATGGACAATCTGTCACTTCCCTTGGGAGTTGGCTGCAGTGGCTAATCACCTTGTTAACATGTTTTTGGCCTCATTTCTCATTTGAATTTTTCTGGCTTTAACTTCCAGCCATGGGTTCTTGTTCTGCCTTTTCCCGCTAAATTAGAGAGCTCTTTAGTACCCAATATTTTCGGAAGCTATGTAGATACTGTAATCAAGTCACCCCTTGATCTTCTTTTTGATCCGCTAGCCAAAAGGGGAAGAAGGAAGGGCTGGAGGAGATGGCACTGAACTGGGATCTATTCTAGAGAACATGGGTTTGACGCACGTCTCTGTCGTAAATTTCATGTGTCAGTTTTGGGCAAGTCGCTGAATTGGTGTGCCTCGGTTTTACAAATGAGGATAATATTTCCCAGCTCAACTTGGTTGATGTGAGTAGAAAATCCATTATGGACCGACAGGCACTCAGATACTACAGTGATGAAGGGCATATGAGTACATAGATAGAAATTCTCTGCTTCAGAGTTAGAGAGCATAGCTACAGCCAGAAAAACATCCCATCTGCATCCACCCACACCAGCCTCAGCACTGCCAGCCTCAGTGCCTGATGTGCGTGCTTTGGCTGAACTGGCACCATGGAGGGAAAATTATTAATTTAGCAGTGCTTGCCGTTTACAGGTGGAACACACAGAGACGCTCGCTTAGCAGAGAAATGGGACGCTTTATCCCAGGAACATTTCAGGCCATTACAAAGTAATGCAGTTATATTTTTTCCCTCCTGCAATAACAAAAGCTTATTTGTTTTATGAGGCCACAAATTATTCTCGTCCCAACAGGTAAATTGGATACATGAAAAATATTAGTCAGCCAATTACTTTGTCCCAGAAAACTGCATAAAGGTTAATTAAGATCTATGCATTTACAGGACCTCCATTACCACAGCATCTGAGCAACTTGCAGCCATTGGCTGGATTTGTAACAGCCCAAAGGGGTATGGCAGGATTCTTATCCACATCTGGAAAAGAGGGAGATAAGGCACAGAGAGATCTTATGCCTTTCCCAGGTGCACCGTTCTTTAGAAGGCCGTCTGACGGCTAGCTTCTGTCGTGCCTGCTTGCGGGAGGGGAAAATACTCTCCATCCAGAAACAGGGCTTATAGGACTTCATTATACTGCTGCGCTCCTTTTACTTGGGACAAAGGGGCCAGATGGGGGTGGAAGATCTCACCAAGAGCATCCATCGCACAGGCAGGAGCGGAACCCAGCTTTGCTACCTCCACCTTAAACACAAGAGCTTTTTTGCTTGCATCGGACTTACGTGGGGAATATTTTTTTGGCTGATAAAAGTCCATGTTTCGAGCTGCTTGAAAAACTGTGACCATTTTTTTCATGGAAAGTGCAAAAATTTCCGGTGTAAAAAAAATCCGGCGGCATGTCAAACAGCTGTCAGCCTGCCCTAGTGACTGCATGCATTGGGATCACTACGCCTTTGCCAGGACAGTGTTGTGCTGTGGGGTTTTCCCCTAGGGTTACTTTGAAAGTCACGCTGCAAATGTAAGCGGATCGTATTACTACGATTATTAGTCATTCATTTCTTTGTCATAACATTGGCATTTCCAGGCCTGTCAGTCAAACTGCAGGCTGCGGGTGACAGCTGTTGGTATCTGTAGCTCTATCGCCCGAAACATTAGCGTCTTGGCAATTTTTTTCCAGCTCTACACGTGCAATGCAGTAAAAATCCCGCTTGCTCCGACAACCTTACGCTGACCCTGAAGGAACTGTAAAGGTTGCTGTTATCAGACTCTCAGATCCCTGCTGTTAAATTAAAGATGAGCTCACAGATGGAGGAGAGCGGGCACCTTACCAGCCCTGTACTGTCCGTTCTCTTTCTGATACATGTTTGTTTAAATGACACTGATAACCTGCCCCATCTCAATACGATGGTTCTATTGATCTGTAGTCAGGAAGTTCTCCGTTTCCTTGGGTGAGATTTTCAAGAGCATTCAGCTCCTATTTAGGCTCCAAAAAAAGGCCACAGACCAGATCCTCAAAGGGGTTTAGGCCCGTAACTCCATTGAAATCAGTCCTGCATACTCATGCATGTGCATAATGCCGTACATACCCATGTGCTTCAAGTTACTCATGCGAGTAAGTGTTTGCCGGTTGAGGGCCTACAGGTGAGGGCCTACAGGCCCACAGGATTTTCCACAGGTCAGCCCGTTGGGTGCTCAGGTCCTTGGAAAACCTGGCCCTAAATTAGGTTCATAAATAAAAGCTAATCTCTTTAGTGAACATGGTCCTGACTGTGCGTGCTGAGCCTTTCTGGGCATCTTGATCTTCCGTCTTTTGTGTGCACCTGAGAACTTTTCTTATTCATTACTTTTAACTGTTACATTTCAGCCTCTTTTTTATTTTTGGCTTGGCTGTGTTACGAGCCCAGACTTTGAACCTCTCCCTCCCTCCAACCACAACCAGCAACCCACCAGGAGAGTATTTCTACCAGGGCAATATCCCCAACTCACTCTGCCCTCCATCCCACCCCCAATCTCTCTCTCCTACCCCCAGCAGGTCACCTATGCCACCCCATTGTGGGGACTCACTTGGGCCAGCCCTGCTGTAGATGCTCACGCTGGAGAACAGGAGAATCCAGTCCCCGATAGAGTCTCTGGGCTATCAATCAGTTTCAGGCTCTTTGCTTATTTCTCCAGCCTGGCAGCTGCCTAAGGGTGAGGAGGAGAAAACAACCCAAGAAGCGTAGAGTAAACAATCTGTGGAGAGTGGTGAGGCGTCAGGCCAAGGAGCTCGGGGATTTAATGCTGGGTAGGTCGCTACACAACATGCAGTGAAAAAGGAAAACCCATGTAGCTTGCAACTCTAAGATCCAGTGTCTCCGGAGCTTCCCGCTCCCTGCCGTTCACTCCGCTGATCATGCAGCCCGCCGGTTCCCTCCGACTGGGTTTAGCTTGAGGATGGAATTCAGAGTTGAGAAAAAAGGAGAGAGGAAATGGATCTAGCGAAAGCCAGCTGCAGTGCTTGGTTCCCTCACACCAGCTCTGACTGCCAATGTACCTCAGGCCTGACTGGCCCGCCTAAAAACAGTTCTAGGCCTGCTTGACTCCCTCCCAATTAAGCCAATTAGCCCTCAAGCCTGAGCAGCGTCACCCCCTGCTGGGACACCCCCCCCCCCAGCAGCTCTGCCAATGCACCTCAGTTCTAACCCACAACAGCCTCTAATATTCCATGTCTGAGACCCTAACCCAGTGGTCCCCAACACAAGCAGAGCCCCGGCTGGGGGCCATGGCTGGCGGCGGGGCTGGAGCAGACCTGGGGGCAGGGCGGGGCTGGGTGGCACTCCCGCCCTACCCCCCATGAGGGCTGGCCTGGGCCGTGCCACCCCCTCCCCCCCACGGAACATTCCTCCACGCCCCCCTCGGGGGGGCACACCCCACAGTTTGGGGACCTCTGCCCTAACCCCACAGGCCATTCGGCCTGTGGACCTCAGTCCTGACCTGCAGCACCACTGGAGGGCGGTACACACACACAATGCTGAGGCTTGCTTTCATCTCTCCCCTCACCTGCAAGCCTCCCTGCCGAATTCAGTACCCAATCCCTACCAACTTCTGAATGCTGCAGTAGCACCGGTGTTGTCAATTTCAGGTATCATCATCAGGCATGGACGTTTGAATCTGTTTTCTGGCTGCTTTTAGGATTTAGCTGAATTGCACCAAGTGCATTTCCTTCTCTGACTGTTGTTAATTTCGCCCTGTTGCGGCACCGTGCCCATCATCTACCAGGATAGAGCCCCCTGTAAAAGCCCTAGTCTCACATCTCTTCTATAGCACAGTGACACCCCAATTCCCATTTCACAACCGGAAATGGAGTTTCCAAATCCCTGCACCCACGTGACCCCTAAAACACCAGGTACCACATCAGTTCACCCTGTCTCTGACATGAGTTCTGTCAATATGGCAAGGAAGGTTAGGGAACCAACAGCCCACCAGCAGCAGAGAACTGAGGCTAGGACTTTAAGATCTGGCTCTGAACTTTCCCCCAGTTCAGGAATCTAGGGTGTTGTTGAGACCACCCCGATCGCCATCACAAGTACAGGAGAAACTACAAAGGGCATTATTTCCTCCTGCAATGTCAGGTGACGTTAGCGTCGGTGAGGATAACCTTCCAGACGTACACTTCCCCTCCCCAGATACACTCCAGCTCCTCCGTTGGCATAAACTGCCATATCTCCATTGAAGCCAACAGCTACACTGATTACCCCAAGGATCTAGCCCCCAGGCAGTAAAATCACCCTTTCGTTCCAAATTCATTAAGCGCTCAGCTGCTGCCCGTTTGCTCATTCTAGACATGACACTCCATTCCAGGTGGCAGCTACATCTCTGAGACAGCCAGCAGCAGCAGCTTATGGGGCCATGTCTTTCAGGAGAGAGGGCTATGGATCCATGGAGCTTGGAATAATCAGTGGCCTTTCAGGTTTGGAGTGTGTACAGGATACACTCGCTGTTTGTGTCAGCACAACACTCTTGGAGCAACACAATGGAGATGGGGAGAAACACAACCCTTTTAAAGAAGAATGCCGCTGGGCTTGGGGGAGAGAGGAAAAGCAGAGGAAATAGTAAATCAACAATGTTTTAGCAAAAACATGCCTCCCTCTGCCCACTGGGGCATCATTTGCAATTTTTATAAAGTGCTGGAAACTCCAGAAAATGAAAATAAGGGTCTGTTTTGCAATGTAACCATACTCCCACTCTCCTTGCTCTGTGCTCAGCAGAAGAGCTGGGAGGGAACTGGTTTTCCTGTCCTAGGGAAATATTGCAGATTTCAAACATTTTGGGGGGGAAAAAATCAAAATCTCAACCATTTTCATGAACTGACAAAACACAAATGATCTCGGTGCAGGTGAAACAATTTACTTCAGTAATTTTGAACATTTTTGCTTTTTGCTTTTTGACCATGTTTGGAGTCGAGACATGCGCCGAACCCCACCCTTTCCCACAACCAGTTTTGGTTTTCACAAATCAACATTTTTTTCAGTGGGAAAACTGTTGTCACAGTTGTTGGCTGTGTGTTTGTTCTCTCTGTATGCTGTCCCAGCTCTGGCCAGGTAGACCTTGAAAGAATTACCCAGAAAAACCGCGGACTCAGGTCAGTGGCGAAGGCGCTTGGCCAGGTTTAGTGCCAACAAAGGACTCTACAGGACACTAAAACATGTATGCCCATGAAAATGGGCCAGCTCAGTCAGTGGGGGACTTTCCACTGCCCCCTAGGCCAGACAAAGACGTCCCTTCTGTGACCCCCCTCTTTAATACATGGATACAAGCACGTTACATATTACCCGTCTGATGTGGTTAGCTACTACCCGACATCCTGTACATTTCCATCCATTACCCTGTCATCCTGACCTTACCGTGGAAGGGGTCAATGTGTCCCTGTACATTGTTTATACCAGTGGCCCCCAAACTGTGGGGGCCACAGAGGAACATTCAGGGGGCACACAGTGGGGCCCGGGCCAGCCCCACGGGGGGAGTGCCACCCAGCCCCGCTCTGCAGCCCAGCTCCAGCCCCAGCTCAGCTCTTCCCTCCCTTCATTCCCTCTCTGCCCCCAGGCCAGCTCCTCCTCCAGCCCCAGTTGTACCCCAGCCCTGCCGTCAGCCCAAGCTCCTCTGCTGAGCCAACAATGTAGCAATGGAGAGGGGGCACGGACAGATCCCATGACTGACAATGGGGGAGGGGGGTGCAACAGGAAAAGTTTGGCCAGCACTGGTTTATTTGGGGTGTTGTGGTACTACACCTCTGGAATGTGTTTACGTGAATACCTAGAGCCGCATTCTTAGGAGCGCCTGTGTTTTAGCAACGCCAGCCGTATTTCTGCCATATTTACAGTGACCTGGTAAGCAGGCATTTGCTTTGTCGCGGGGCCTGACTCTTGCAGATTTTTGTTCAGGCCGCATGTCTCATACCAGGCCCCGTGTTTCAGGCTCTCTCTTTCTATTACAACTGTTTGCCAAAAAATTCCCAACCCTCTCTACCCACCAGTCCCTGCCATAACTGCCGAATCCAGGCCAGGATTTAGGAGACCCTGGAGGTACACCAGGCAACACACGCTGTGATAGATGAAAGCCCAAGAGAACCACAGGGTCCTTTGGTGTCCAGAAACGTCAATAAAGAACCCCCTCTATAGTCATTGCAGCCGGTCCTGGCTACCCTTGGCCAGAAAGGACCCTGCAGTCTCTATCTTCATTTTATTATATTACTGTATTCATACAAAGAGTGATAGTTCGGATTGTGCCCTCTGGATTTAAAAGAGCACCAGGCGGCGGGGAAATGCTCTGTAAGGGGCGATTGCTGTGCTCCCCGCTGGGGTATGTTGGATATTTGCAAATTGCCTCCAGCCCCCTCTCTTAAAACATGTGATCCTGCATCCCCTGTGCACACCCCTCTTCCAAAGGGGAAGCTATCTGATGGCTCTTCTGGGCCTGGTTCCCTGTTGTGCAGCATCTTATATGGTCGTTTAGCGGCGTGCGAAGCTCTCCCGCCTTGCACTGGCGTAAACCGCTCCAGCAGGTGCAGGGCAGCGGTGGATCAACCCGGGGCATGCAATGGGAGCATTGCGTGGCTTGCCCGGTGTTCGTGTGTGTGGGCAGTAGAAAAAAATGTGGGTGTGGTCTTCCAAACCAGAGGCGTGGCCAGTGCCGAGGCCCGTATTCAAGACGCTGCACGGCAGGACCAGGGCAAAAATCAGAGCCACTTCAAGCAGCTTTAAGTGGAACCTCTTCCACTCAGCAGCAATGACTGTTGCCAGCATGAGTCATTGCTCCTCAGGGACAATATGACTTGTGACAAGCTGAGAATATGACATGTTAGTGACGTTCCCGTAATATGCATCATGTTGGTATCCTGGCAATAGTTATCCATTGCATGCATTGGGATGTGGTGTTCAAGTGCACATACTTTAAAGCTCCAATTCCAGGCAGGGGCTGTGGGGAGAAGGACAGCACGAGCCAGCTCTGCAACAGACTCCCTGTATGACCTTTGTCCACTCATTTAATCTCTCTGCTGCTCAGTTCCCCGTCTGTGAAATGGGCTAAGAGTACTTCCTTTCTGTCTACTTAGATTGTAATTCTTCAGGGCAGGGTCTCTCTCTCTCACACCATGTGTCAGTACAGCACCTGGCACAATGGGGTCCTGATGAAGATTGGGTTCTCTAGATGCTGTTGGAATAAGAATTTGGGAAGCCCCACAAACCAGGTATTAAAAAAAGGGGAGTGGATGTCTCAGGAGACTGATTATTATTTGTTTTTGGCAGTCTCCACGCAAGGTGCCGGGCACTTTGCAAACACAACATAAGGCAGGACCCCTGCCCAAGATTGTTTAGAAGATAACTCGGCAATGAAAAGGGAAGGCATACAATAGAGGAGTAAAGTAGTCAAGGTGGTAACTGGCCAGGGCAATGGAAATCTTGACTATTACTGTGAGGAAATTTACAAATCCCAGTTTGAGATGATGAGCTTGCCATGTGCATCCGTCTCAAATACCATTTTGATGGTAAGGCTGGCCTGCTTTTGCTCACCTAATGGTACCTCTATCTTGCAAGGAAATTCCAAGGGATGGCGGCTCAGGGCTAGCTATGGAGGGTTGTTACACTTTGATGGTCCTCTATTCCAATGGACGCCCCCTTGAACAAAGTGGCCAAACCAAGAAAACCAGTCTACTCAGAAAGGCTGGTAACTAAATAACAGGCAATGCTTAATTTGTGCTGGGGCTGAGCCCTGGCACCTCTGGGCCTGGCAGTTCATAGGCTTGCCACGTCAGTTATGAAAGTAAAAAAATCACTTTAGTCGGGATTGCTTTAGCCCCAGCACCTCTTTCATTACAAATGAAGCACTGGTCACCTGGTGGGGGACTTTAAACACCTCACAAAGCTGATCTGGAGGTCACTGACCAAGTGGAACGCCAGCTTTCTAGGACAACCTCTCTGAGCAGCTATTTGCGAGAGGGAGAAGCGACCAGAAGCAGAAAGCAAGGCTGTGCAGAAGGAGAATGCTAGACACGCTGGGGGATTCTGACTAAGTCCCAAAGACTGCTCAAAAGTGGTGAGGAAACTGAAGCAGGGAACTGCGTACAGGTGTTTGTTGTTTTGTCTAGATCTTTATGTTCTTTGTGCTGTTTAAAGTAAAGAGTGATTGTTTTAGAATCCCTTTTGCAAAGCCTGTCTGGTTTGTGCTTTAACTATCACATGCCCACGAAGAGGCAAGCTGTAAACCAGAGTGCCATGAGGCTGGAGCCCTGGGAATGGTGTGCTTGGGCTATGGGAGGTGTCTTGGGCAGGTCAGCACAAGTTCTGGGGGCCCTAGGCCAGCTGGATCATGAGGTCCCACGTCTGTGAAGGGGTATCAAACAGAGAGTCAGTGCTCAGGAAATGCACCAGAGAAGCCAAAGAAAGAGACAGTGCTGGAGAATACCCTGACCAAGGGAAGATTAAAAGCACATGGGTTCAGTGGCCCATGGTGAACGTCCAGCAGGGGGAGCTAGACCAGGGCTGTGACAAGTGCAATGAATTCTTTTCTTCTTGTCAGATAGGTTACCCCCAAATCCCTACAATCCAGCTGGATTCAGCTGGCTCCATGTAGACATCATGGCAGGAGTGGATCTTTAAGGAGGGTTTTGAGAGGCTTAGTGGCATTACCAACCAGGGCCTGAGCGCATAGGGGTCAATGGAGTCCCAGGATCTACCTCCGGGAGTGCGTTCCAGGCACAGGAGCAGCATAGAAGAGGCGTGGAGAGGCTGGAGGGAGGAGCAGATACAGAAGTACTAGCAGAGAGGAGGTCATGGGGAAGGTAGGAGGTGAAAAGAGGCAAGGGACGGGGTGGGGGTTCTACTTCACCCTCAGCTCAAAGCCAGTCCACACTCACAGCGGCAGATTTTCCAAAGAGCTCAGCCCATTGGAGGCATGCTGGGTGCAGAGTTCCTCTGAATATCTGCCTATAGGTGTGTGACATTACCCAGGGCTCAAGCTGCACCAATGAACAGCTGCATCCCCTCAGTTCTCCAGCCTGGGGTGCCTTTTACACTGCTCCGTTGTGAGAGCTCCTGGTCTGCTCTCCCGCAGCCCCCAGCATGCATGTTACTCCCAGTTATATTATATGAATGCTGCAGCCAGCCACTCTTGAATTATACTGCAGAACAACCACAGCAAATTCCCAGTCCATAACGTTCCTCAGAAATGTCTGTCTTTTACTGCCCAGCTCTCTCCTGAACAATACAGACTCATATAAAGTCCATCATTTTATTGATAGAAAATGATATGCACAAATCCTGTTATGCCAAATGGAGTTTCCCAAACACTTCGATCCAAACACAGTGGTTTAGATAAAACAATAGAACACGTTTATTAACTATGGAAGGATAGATTTTAAGTGACTACAAGTAATGAGGCATAAAAGTTAGAATTAGTTACAAGGAAATAAAAGTAAAACACAACTAATGCCTCACTTAACAAGCTAAGTGAATTCAAATCAAAGTCTCTCTCTTGCCACATGTTCTTGCAGTCTTACTGGTGAATTTCTTTCAGTCAGGATCCCTCCCCCACTACAATGCTCCCCAGACTTGCAACACATCTCAGTAATACCATTCAGAGGAATCTTATAACTTTACGTACAATAGCGTCACACATATTTTACCAGGACAATAATGATCAGCAAATTATGAGTTTTCAAATGATACCTCCCAAGGCATACTTTGTACAAAATTTACCATAGTCCTGTGAAAGGGGTGAATATAGGGGTACAGACTGTCACAGGGTGTCATGCTGGGCACTGAGCTCTTTCTGGCGCTTTCATAGATTTTGAAGGCCAGTCGGAACTATTAGACCATCTAGTCTGACCGCCCACGGAACACAGGCAGAGCATTTCATCCACGCTTTCCTGAGCATGACGAGAAGAGACATCCTGGCCCTGACACGTGTTGAACATTCACAGGGTACGTCTACAGCACAACCGGAGGAGGGGACTGGAGCAAGCGAGCACCAGTAAAAATAGCAGTGAAGCCATGGCAACATGGGTCATTGCGGGACCCTGGGGATGTACTCGAGTGGTTAGCCCATGCCGCGGCAGCTTCACTGCTGTTGTTATTGGGAGTAGCTAGACGAAAGCTAGCTTGGGTAAGTCTGCGTGCACTGCAGTCACGCCGATGATTGCAGTATGGATCTACCCTACCCATAGGTCCAAATCGGGGTGGGGTTTTGAAAGGCACTCGGCCTCTTGCTGCTTCCGTTGGACTCAATGGTGAAGCTCCTGCTGCCTGCAAGGGGTGCAGAGACTGGCCAATGCTGAACGCTGCTGAATAGTCCACCCGTACACCCCTGTAACGGCTTCAAATCCTCTCAGCACAGGCGGCCAAGGGACCTCCAGCAGCTGCCTTCTGGGGCCGACGGCACACAGCTTCCAAACCAGCCCCGGCGGAGAAAAATAAAGTGTCGCCTTTTGGCACGTGGCCGTGGTTCAGCATTTCTGTTTGCCATCTCTGCCCTCTTCCCGCTTGCTGGCCATTTCACCTGCTTTCTTCCCTGAAGGGCGTTGCACGTGCCACGCCCGGAGCCTTTGCGGAGCACAAAGTGGGAGGGTGCTTGCAGTGGAAATGAAAGGCTGGAGTTTAAACTCGGGGGGGGGGGGTGTCAGAGAGCAAGAAAGTGAAGGGGGGGATGCGTGTGAGTTAGTGGTGGGTGTGTCTGTGAGTGTCGCTGGCTTTCAGTCTCTATTTCTGTGTGTGTTTCCGTGTAACTCTCAGGGTGAATGTAGATGTGTGTGTGAAGGTATAATGTGATGTGCGTGTGTATATGCAGGAGTGTGTGTGTGCTGTTGACTGTGTGTATATGCATGCGTGTGTGCACGCACATACCTCCGTGTGTGTTGTTGGGTGACTGCACTGCATGCATTTGTGGGCATACCTGTGTGTGCCTTTGTGCAGGTGTGTGACTTTTGCGTGTCTCTCAGCACGGAGCGGCGTGTCTGTGTTCCTCAGGAGCGTTGCGCTGTGCGGCTGTTGCCGTGTGCTTTGTGTCTGTTCAATGGAGCAGATTGGGCTAAAATACATCATCACCATAAACAACGGTAATGATACAAACTAGCAAGTCAGCACTTGGCAACTGCAGAGCACTTCACATGAACGCATGAATTAATCCTGTATGTCACATCCAAGGCTCTTTCCTTGCCTTTCTGTTCTTCAGTGTCATACTGAGAAACGAGACTCTTCCACTCCCCCGCCACTTCTGTCTTAAAACCCGACACATTCACTGGGCTGCCCACCAAGCTGGCCGGTGGGTGAGTTCATTGCAGCTATTTAAGTGCAGGGCTGTGATTATGCCCCATTCAGCCTCCTCCCCCTCCGCCCCCCCAAAGAACATCCATAAACAGGCTACCGAGCCAGAGAAAACACAAGGCCTGTCAAGGAGCCCCTAAAGAAAGTGAGCTGGGGAAAAGGAACAAAGCAGGTTGCGTCCAGGAGGAATAGCACTGAGATTGCTGCCTCTCCCACGCAGTCCGACTTCCCTCTCCAGCCTCTGTAGTCAGGTACCTTCTCGTTGCTAGGCTACGAGTGATGGGGGATGAGGGTTCTTGTCTCAGACTCCATCTTGGAGCCCTGGCAGACCTTGCCGGGGCGGGGGGGAGACTGAGCATCCCATAGGTGGGTATTCCAGCTGAGAGGAGCGCGGACGAGAAACAGAGGAGAGGGGTAGAACAGAGACAATTCAGAGGTAGGGGCAAAGTTGTGTCAGCCCCTAGAACATTGGGGGAGGGCAGGTAAAGAGCGTAAGACATAATGGAGCATATTGACTGATGCAAAGTCTGTTCCCCCCCTTGCTCCTTTGCAAATGACACTCTTGGTTGGAGTGTGCCGTGTTCTTCAGACCGGGGCTCCTCGCTGGGTGCAGAACTGGGTTAATGGTGACCTGGGATGAGCATAAGGCTGTGTTTCGCCCACATCCTGTGGGGCAGGGGAGCTAGATTTGTCCAAGAGGGGGAAGTGGACAGAACTGGCCACCGCTGCTGCTTTTAGCCACTTCTCCCGCCATCGGCGCTACCCACCTCGCTGCCTGCCCAGGAAGGGGGCGTGCTGCAGAGAGAAGCTGGGTGTCACCCCCAGGAGGGGGACGAGAGGCAGTGCAAAGAGGACAGCCAGCCATACAGCATAGCAGATGCCCCTGCAAAGGGGAGAGCTGGCGTAAGGGGAAAGAAGGTCACGGGGACAAGGGAGAGGAGGATTGAGGAAAGAATGGACAGGAAAAAAGGAGCCCTGGCCTTAAGGGACTCTGGACTGAGGACACAAGGGAAATGGGCATACAGGATCAGAGCAGGGATTTCTCATTTTTCCGCACATGTTCCAGGAATCTGCCCTTCTCAGAAAGTGACTCACACAGTGGAGGTCTGAGCCACATTCGCCACCAGCGTGAACTGGTGCAATCAACGCACCAGATTATTCCAGCTGGGAAGCAGGGCCAGTATTGCCTGGTGCAGTCTCGCCCCCCTTCCCCCCCAGCAAAGCAGAGGCCCTCATGGGGGGCTCGTTCCACCCTGCCTGGCAGAACAGTCCTGCCCTGTGTGCAAAGGGTTACATGCTGGAAACTGGCCTTGTCTTCTCTCCTCTCCAGTCTCTGTTAGTCACTCTCTCTCTCTCTTCCCAGCTGCCTGGTCGCTCTCAGCTGTACCCGCCAGTCTCACAGGTCTTTGCTAGTGCGAAGATGAAAAACCCTCGGTATCTGACACAGATGAAAGCAGCTGCCAGGTGGTAAAGAAGGGAGGGGGACTGTCTGCTGGATTCCTTGGGTCCTGGGGCAGCAAATACTGGCACTGCCAGGGCCCAGGTTCCAAGAGTGCCCGTGCTGGGGGCTACTCCTATCCTAAGGAGAGTCCTGATTGTGTTTCCAGGGCAACTTTGTGTGTACATCATTTCTGCAGGGGAGTTGCACTCAGATGCAGCCCTCAGCTCCAGGGAGGTGGCTGGCATTGCTCCATGCACCAGCTGGGTTGACTGAGGTGTAACCCACTGGTGAGCGTGTGTGGCAGGTGCCCCTCCGTGCCTGATCCACCAAGGGCATGAGGCTTTTGCACCCGCAGCTAGGGAACCTTTGCGTTTTAGTTCTGCAGGGCTCCGATTCAATCCCTGGTGTCACAGCCTAGAAGGCAGCCGCCATACATGCACTAGAAGTGACGCTGCTTAGGGGCACGCAGGGAAATCAAGGGACTTTGCAAGGTTCCACCGGGCTGGGAATGGCTTTGCCGAGGTCACATAAGGAGTCAGTCGCATGGCCAGGGCTAGAAGCCAGGCTCTTCAGTCCTTAACTCTGACCCACTGGACTACCAAGCTCCCGCCCACTGATGATTAAGGGGTGTCTAGACTGCAGTCGCCGGGCGTGACTGCAGCTCGGGCTGATGCACCTGAATGAGTTTTACTCTAGCTTTCTGGGGTGTGGGTTTGGATTTCAGACACTCAGCTCTCACAGTGGCAGAAATCAGACATCACTGTGACATTTCCCCCCCAAAACTTGTTATGCTTATAAGAAGCACACAGGATCTTTTTCAGGGGAAAAGGCAATAGGCTGCGTTTATTGAAGATAGAACAGTTAGCATTCAATCACACCACACACACACTGTCCCGCCAGTTGATGTTATAGTTACCAGTTTAGAGTCCGGATCAACCTAGTGGCCAGCTAGGTTGATCACAGGTAGGGAGGAGCCGGGTCCCATCAGTTGTGACACGATGCTCGGGGGAAGTTTTGGTAGGACGAACCCAAAGTTTCATGGCAAGGCCCCATGTTTATATAGTGATTTTCCTTACTTGGGACCAATGAGTTTTGCACCGTTATGCTGTTATTAATTGTTGTTTGACAAGTGCTTGTTTTCTTAAATTGTCCTTCTCATCCTTTATCTTGTTTTTTCATCAAGTCTCTCAGGGAGTTATCCCAAGCTGGTTTTGATCACAGCTATCTTGTTGCCATTGATAGGTGCCTGTCTCATCTTTAGAGTCGTCAGTCTGCCCTCCTCTGACATTTCAATAGGGGCGTGATGCAGCCTCCTGGTGCCCTTGCATCTGTTTCTGGTTCCTCCCTCGTACATCTGGTTCACCGATGACCTTCACACTTACCTCTTTACACCCACATTCCTCATTTACACACAAAACAGAATTAATTTACACAGAACATTTTGTACAGGAACATCAAGTTGCAATGTACAAGAAAACAATCATGGCGTTCTTTTACTTATTTTAAAATGCTAAACCTACAACAAAATAGTGACCTTAAAATGTCTATTACTGCCTTGAACTCAGCCCAGACACAGAATCCAGCTGATGCATCTTTACCAAATGGCCCATTAGGCCATTTCTTTCTGCTATTCAAAAAGGGTGGCTGGCAGGATACGATGAAATCATACACCAATACATTTAATATATGCTACATTATTATTTTATTATTTTTCACTTTTTATTTTAAATGACATAAAATGCAAACATAAAATCCTACTATTACAAACTGGCCCCTGGCCCTTTCTGGCTTTCGTCCCAACCTGGAATCAGGGGCATGTTAGTCTCTGAACCGAGCTCCCCCAGAAATCCCAGAGGGGTGGGGGATTTCTTTAGAGCCATCTCTACAAGGAACTGAACTAGGCTCCTGGAACAACTACTAACCTGGAAGAGAAAATAGCGCTCTAGTGCATTCCCAAGCCAGCCATTCTCCCCCTGCTGGGATCTACTGCACTATCTGATGATCAGTTGAGCCTATTCCTAAAATGTGTCCCATAAGCTTTTCTTCCCTTCCTATCCAGGCATCATTAAAAGCTACACTAGAGGCAGATCAGAGGTAGTGGGGGGAAAAGAAAAGAAACACAAGCCTCTCTGGATTTAGCAGAAGGCCGAATACATAACTCCCTGTGTTTAATCTCCCCTTTCAATTCCCTTTTATTTTCTCGATGACAGAGAGACACACTTATTAAAGATTTTTAACAGCTAGCCAGAGGCTCCGGCTGCTCACACATAATTTCTACCCATTGAATGCGAGTGAGTTTATTTTTATGTCTTTCAGAGAAGAAAGGAAGGAAAAGAGGGGGAGGGGGAGAAGCCATCACCTTCTCAAATTGACTTGCTTAGACTTTCTGGAGCGATGATAAAAAAGAAGAACGGGGGAGAGAAGGGCAGCCCTTTGAAGAGCCGAAATATGGTAATAAGGAGATGGGCAAATACGAGACAATCATTAGCTGTTATTGTCTCACAGCACAGCATGCTGCAAACATCTTTCCCCTCCCCACCGGCCAGTGGGGCCAGTGCCTACACTGGTGGAAATCAGCATCACGCCATTAACTTTGATGGCGCTACGCGGATTGACACCAACTGAGGAGCTGGCTGTGTGCGTGTGTGTGTTTGTTTGTGTTACTAAAGCCCCAGCGAGACCATTTGGGATTGAATGGCGCTGCCCTTTTTTCATGCAGGGAGCATGGCCTAGTGGTTAGAGCAGCAGCCTAGACACCAAGACTCCAGGGTGCTCATCCCCACGCTGCTCTAGTGACTCACAGGGTGACCGTGGACAAGTCATTTGCCTCTTTGTGCTCCAGTTTCCTCATCTTTTTTAATCCCGGGCTAGTAAAATTGGTCTTCCTCATCCTGAGAGTCTGAACTGAGATTTCCCAAGACTCTTGGCCTAAAAGGGCTAGGCCAAGGCAATGAGCTATTGCCTGGAGCGGGTCAAAACAGGGGTGGCTCATCCTTGCAAGCTCAGGTTTGCAAGCCTTTTCCCCTGTGTCCTAAGCCCCTGGGAGTATGGGGGCGTTAGGGCTGAGCCAGCTGATGGCAGGTGGAGGGGCTGTTAAAAATTTGCATCTTCTTTCTAGCCTGAATTTGTCCAGCTTCCCCTTAGATCTTGTTGTACCTCTGTCTGCTGGATTGGAGGGCCTGCGATTATCTAATTCCCGTTCCCCGCATAGGTACTTATAGACTGGGCTCAAGTCAGATCTTATCCTTCTCTCTGTTAAGCTCAACAGATTGGGCTCTTTGAGTCTCTCACGGTCAGGCCCGTTTTCCAAGCCTTTAAACCTTCTCCTGGCCCTAGAAGCTCAGTGTATTTTCTTTCTCTTTCTTCCCTTCGCTGCTTCTGTTTCCATCTGGGTGGGAGGAGGTCCCCTCTGCATCTACCAGGGCAGTACAGCGATATCCAGTCTTCACTCTTATTTTAAAGCCCAAATGCCCCCGATCTCTTAGCCTCTCTGGGTTGTTTCTGGAGCTGACGCCCTGTTCTCTACTTACCCAGAGCTGAATCACGCCGAGGCATCGGCTTGGCACGACCCACGCCAAACCAAGGGCCCCTTTCCAAAGCCAGCAGCTACCCAAGGCAAGTCTCCCTTGCCCAATGTGCTGAGTGGGCTTTAACCAAAGCACCTTGGGGGTCCGATTCCCCAGCCCCCTCCCCTGGCAGAAATCCAAGGGACTCTCAGCGGGGCAAGCTCAGAGGCGGCAGGTGAGCGTGGCACTGGGCAGATCACACAGGGCGCCACCATCCCCTGATCGCACCTGTGACTCAGTTTGGCCTGGCCTGCTGCCCAAGGTCTTGCACGTTCTGGGGCTGGGAGCACGTGAGCTTTCGGAAGAGAGAGAGAGAGCTTCGTTTTCCAGGAGGCTTGTTATTTTTAATGACTGTTTAAACCTTAGGATTCTTTCGCCACTCGCTCATGCGGCAACACCAGCTACAGCATGAGAGGCAGCAGCCAGAGCTGCCACCAAGCCCCTTGGCAGCTCCCTTCACATGCTTCACCGTGATCACCACAGGCCGCTGCGTAACATGGCCCATATTTCCCTGCCCCCATCCAGCAGGCTCCTCGCTAATGTTACCAAGGCAGGGATGGGATAGGATGGGGGAGAGGGAGGGGCATGCCATGTCTGAGCTGCGATTTCATCAATAAAGCCTGGTTCTCTCTCTCAAGAACACTACACAGGGATTGCTCAGAGGCGGGGGGAAAATATCATGAGTACCTCTGATTAGACTGAGAAAGAAACCCATCGGGGGGGGTGGAGGCTCAGCTGGTGCGATGCATGAGCTGAGCAGTCCAGGGATCAGACTTGGCCAAATGAAAGCGAGTTCGGGGCTTGCGCATCTTCGTCCCGAGTGGGCATTTGCCTGCATAACAAGTGCCTCAGCCAACGTGAGTGGCTGGGTTGCTATGACTGGGTCTCTCTCAGCAGGAGGTGTCTGGAGTGCTTTAGCAGAGCTGTGGGGGGTGCCAAGGGCTGGAGTCGCAGCGGGTGCTGCAGGACAGGACCGAGGTGCATTGGCAGACCTGGGGTTGGAGGATCCCAAGGCTGGAATAGCAGCGGGTGCTGCAGGATGGGACCGAGGTGCCCTGGCAGAGCTGGGGTTGGAGGATCCCAAGGCTGGAACAGCAGCGGGTGCTGCAGGATGGGACCGAGGTGCCCTGGCAGAGCTAGCTGAGTGAGGCAGGACTGGAACAACAGAGATCACTAATATGAACCAACTGCAATAGTCTGGAAAGCAATGATTCATGACTGAAACTGGCGGGTGCAGCCAAAGCCCGGAGACGTTGATCCCAGGGGCCAGTGACAACTGGAGGAGTAGGTGCTTAAACTTCCGCCAAAATGTACCTCTGATACTCCCCTGGTGGAAAAAAATGGCATTATCCCTTCAATATTAAACCCTTCCCTATTCTAACTACTTCATTTCTAGCTTCCTAATCATTTTCTTCACCCTTTCCCCCAAACAGCTTCTCAGATAACACCACTCTGCGATCCTTACTGGTTGTACCTACGCCAGAATCTGGAAACAGCACTGGACTGGGACTCAGGAGACCTGGGTGAATTCACAGCTCTGCCCCTGCCTGCTGGGTGACCTTAGGTAAGTCATTTCCCCGCCTTGTGCCTCAATTCCCCCCATCTGTAAAATGGGGATAATGATACTAACCTGTTCTATAAAGTGCTTTCAAATCTACTGACAAAAGTACTAGATAAGAGCAAGCTATTACATTCTTTGACGGGGTTACTGGCCTAGAGGATGTGGGAAGCAGTAGATATGGTCTATCTTGATTTTAGTAAGGCTTTTGACACAGACTCACGTGACCTCATAAACAAACTAGGGAAATGCGGTCTCGATGAAATTACTATAAGGTGGGTGCACAGCTGGTTGAAAGAACATACTCAAAGAGTAATCACCCATAGTTCGCTGTCAAACTGGGAGGGTGGATCTAGTGGGCCCCCACAAGGATCAGTCCTGGGGCCGGTACTGTTCAATATTTCCTGTAGTGACTTGGCTAATAGAATGGACAGTGTGCTTATGAAATTTGTGGATAACACCAAGATGGGAGGGGTGGGTTGCCAGCACTTTGGAGGACAAGGATTAGAATTCAAAACGACCTTGACAAATGGGAGACTTGGTCTGAACTCGACAAGATGAAATTCAATAAAGACAAGTGCAAAGTACTACACCGAGGAAGGAAAAAATGAAATGCTACAAAATGGCTAGGAAAATCCTGCTGGAAAGGATCTGGGGGTTCTAGTGGATCACAAATCGACTTTGGGTCAACAATGTGATGACAGTTGTGAAAAAGGTTAATACTCTGGGGTATATTAACAGAAGTGTCCTATGGAAGACATGTCCCAGTCTATTCAGCTCTGGTGAGGTCTCAAATGAAGTACTGTGTCCAATTCTGGGTGCCACACCTAGATGTTGATAAATTAGAGAGAGTCCAGATTAGACAAACACCTGCCAGGGACGGTTTAGGTTTACTTGGTCCTGCCTAAGTGCAGGGGGTTGGACTTGATGACCTCTCGAGGTCCCTTCCAGCCCTGCATTTGTCTGATTCTATTATTATTATTTGAACTGTGGTAATGCCTAGAGACCACCAAGCCGGGATCAGGACCCCATTGTGCATCATAACAAAACGATGCTCCTTGCCCCAAAGAGTTTACAATCTAAGCACGAGATCAGGAGACAACTTTGATTAATGGAATAAGCAGAGCTCACAGCGCTCCAGCTGGTGAACCCCTTGTCTGTGTTTTGTGATCATCGTGACAAGGGTGTGTTTTAAGGAGAGATTTAAAGGACTCAATCCTAATTGGTGCTGTCCTCATCACCATGGGATCTCAGCCCAATGAGCGTTGCACACACCTGTGTGAGAACAGAATTTACCCTTGACTAGCAACATTGGCAATTGTTTAGTAACTAACTGCTCCTGTTTAGCCAGCAGGGGGCAGACAAGAAAATAAAACATTCCCTGGGGAATATTGTATAAAAACAAGGGGAACTGTGTTTTCAAATTTCCCAGGGATCTTTTATTTCCGCTGCCCGGTCAGAATATTTGAAGGTAGCTCAAATATTTGTATTCAAACTAAATCAGCAGCGTCCTATTAAACCTCCCTCTCTGGACAGCTTTTCCTTGATAGACAGGAGACTACATCTTAATTGTTAAAAGAAAAGGAGTACTAGTGGCACCTTAGAGACTAACCAATTTATTTGAGCATAAGCTTTTGTGAGCTACAGCTCACTTCATCGGGTGCATACTATGGAAAATACAGAAGATATTTTTATACACACAAACCATGAAAAAATGGGTGTTTATCACTACAAAAGGTTTTCTCTCCCCCCACCCTACTCTCCTGCTGGTAATAGCTTATCTAAAGTGATCCCTCTCCTTACAATGTGTATGATAATCAAGGTGGGCCCCCCCCCCCCCCACTGTTCCTCAGACGTTCTTGTTAAACCCTGGATTTGTGCTGGAAATGGCCCACCTTGATTATCATACACATTGTAAGGAGAGTGATCACTTTAGATACCAGCAGGAGATTAGGGTGGGGGGAGAGAAAACCTTTTGTAGTGATAAACACCCATTTTTTCATGGTTTGTGTGTATAAAAACATCATCTGTATTTTCCACAGTATGCACCCGATGAAGTGAGCTGTAGCTCACGAAAGCTTATGCTCAAATAAATTGATTAGTCTCTAAGGTGCCACTAGTACTCCTTTTCTTTTTGCGAATACAGACTAATACGGCTGTTACTCTGAAACCTGTCATCTTAATTGTTGTAACTTGCTCCGGCTGCCCTCACTCGTCTCTGCTTTCCAGTCGACAGATGGGCTTTTAGTGCAGATGGAAAGTTGTTCGTCTCACCATCGAACAAGAAGTCCTGTGTGTGTGCGCGAGTGAAACACCCTCCTCAGTTTATCCAGACTCACTGCTGAAGTCTCTCTCTTTCCATTAGGCATCATTTCCCAGAGAGGCTGGAACAGGATGAGTTTCACCACATGTGGAAACAGAAATCTGGTGACACAGACAAGGGCTCGGGCTAGTGAGAACAGGGGCTAGGCATGTGCTCACTCTCGACTCAGCTCAGCTGATGCGTCACATGCTGACCTACAGCATCCCCAGCTGTTCCATTCCTGAGACACCACCCAGCTCTGCCAATGCACGATCCCATTCCCGAACTTCAGCCCTCTCTCCGCTCTACCCATCCTGGACATGCTCATGCGTCTCTGCAGAGCCGGCAATTCCAGTGCTCTGCAATAAAGATTCCTATGGTGCAGTCAGAACAAAATGGTACTTTATATCCTGAGGCCCAATCTAGGATAACCAGGCTTGTGCCATTCGTAGCTGGAGCAGATCTGGGCCCGTATCTCAAGAAAAAAAAGCACCAGTAACTTACAAACTTTTTGGGGCAGGGGTTATTTTCTATGTGTACAGCCCCTGGCACAAAGCGGCCCCGATCCTGAGTTGGGCCTCTGGGTGTCACTGCAATATAAATAATGACAATTATACGAAATACCCCCTGTTGTTGTTATATATTATCAGCATCACCATTGCAGCTAGAGGTCGCAACTGAGATCAAAGATGCATTGTACTAGGGGCTGTAAAAACACAGTGAGAGACAGTCCCTGCTTCAAGGCGTTTACAGTCTAAACAGACAAAGGGTGGGAGACAGGGGGGGTCGTTATCTCTATTTTACAAAGGGAAACTGTGGCAAGGAGGTTCAGGGTCTGATTCCCAATGAGCTCAGCTCCCACTGATTTAGGCACCAAATGTGATGGTCAGATTGTCAGAGTTTAACGTGGCGGGTGCTGAGCGCTTATGCAATTTTGACCCTAACTGCAGCTGATGAGGCCTTTGGAAAACTGTAGCCCCTCGTGAGTTGCCCCAGGTCAAACAGGAAGTCCGTTGGGTCGGGGATTGGAACTCAGTCACGTGTATGGTTAGAGGCGTGAGGTATTGACCCACTGACGGCGCCAGCCACCTAATCACACGTGCAGGGCCGTCCTTAGCCATAGGCGGAATAGGCAGCCGCGTAGGGCACCACTCTGCCTAGGGCAGGGCTGCTGGGTCCTAGAGAGAGCCGAACGCAGCACAGTCTGAGGGAGGAGCTTGGCGGCTGGGCTCTCTGGGAAGGGGAGGGGTTGGGGTGGGGGAAGGAGGCACTCACCTGTGAGTGTGACGCTCTCCCCCGGCGTGAGGTGAGGCAGGCTCGGCGGCTGCAGTGTCCTTTGTTGCCCGCCCCCCATAACGTCCATTCTTCTCCCCCCCACTCCCCTCCGGCTGGGCTGGGTTGCATGAGGGGAAGCAGGGGGGCTGACTGGCTGCGTGCTGAGGAATGAAAGTGAAAGTGACTCGCTTCCTCGGCGGCCCCCAGGATTGGAATGGTCACACGCAGCTGGCTGGGCCTGATAGCGTGTGTGAACAATCAGGATGGGGGTTGGGCTAGGGTGACCAGATGTCCCACTTTTATAGGGACAGTCCCAATTTTGGGGTCTTTTTCTTATATAGGCTCCATTACCCTCCACCCCGTGTCCTGATTTCTCACACTTGCTGTCTGGTCACCCTAGGTGGGGGTAATTGGTGCCTATATAAGACAAAGCCCCAAATATCGGGACTGGCCCTATAAAATCAGGGCATCTGGTCACCCTAGCAGGGCAGCGCATCTCTCCCCCGGATTGGCAGCGATCCATCTCATCCAGGGGGAGCTGCGCAGGGCAGGATGAGCTGCTGTGGCTCTGTGGGTGCCCTGTCCCTGAGATCAGATGCTGTGCTAACTTCATCATGGCCCATGGGGCTGGCGGTGGTGCCCAGTGGCGTGTGATCGGACCTGAGGGTTTGCTGCTGCTGTTGCCATGCTGCACCCCAAGAGGTGGATTTGGGGGTCCTGCAGTTTTCCACCTATCTCCTCCTCTATTGCAGCTGTTGGACCAGCAGTCTGGGGGGTGAGTGAGCCAAGCATGAAAGCAGGACTGTGTTGCCATTTAGATTGTCATTTAAAAACTTTGTTTGCCAAAAATCCTTGCTAACAATCCTGAATCCAATTTCAATCTTTTTTTTTAAAAAAATCAATATCTTAGCCAAAAGCAGAAAATTAAGTTGTTGACAATTATTTGTGACAAGTTTGGTTCGGGGCAGGGAGTGGGCCAGTTTTCATCAGAGAAACAAACAGGGCTATTGGACTGGCTTTCCAATAGCCCTGTTACTGCTAAATAGAGCCCTCCAACAACTGGAATATGCCCATCTCCTGACTCGTGTATAGAGTGATCGTATGTTGTACGAAGATTCTCTTGCTTTTTTTTCCAGTGAGTCACTTTAGCTTTTGCCAGCCCAGAGGTTGGGCAGCCAATGTCTTACATTTTCACAGTGTTTTGTCCAACTTTCATAAAGTAAATACACGGTTAATAGGAGTTAAAAAGGCCAGGGACATGTCCTTGTGAAGAATCTGTGCAGCAGATCATGCTAGAGCTGTGAAAATGTCCGGTTTTGATGAACTTTAGAGGCAGTGATTTATCGTGTATTTCTGGCCGGGCCCCAAATGGGCTGCTATTGTTAATGTCTTGCCAAACAAAAACAAGGCACAACAGGACTTCTGTAGCATTTCTGTGCTGCCTTAACCTAGGTGAGAGGATTCTGTGCTGACTTCATTTTGGTCACTTTGTGCTTTACCTAGGAGTAAAACTAATGTTCTATTTTGCCACTATTTAGAAACCCAGCTTATTAAACTGGGTAATGCCATTGCTCTAGTTACAGTGTAAGGTGGATAGAGAGTTGTAACTAACATTAAGACTGATGCCCACTCTACATTTAAAACTAAAAAGTGGCTTTGTAAAAATGACATGGGTTTCCAACTCTGCTGTGTCTCAGTCAGGGCGGAGCGCCTTGTGGGGGGTCTTCATTCTAGCTCAAGGTCACAGACTCACGACCATCCTATATTCGTTATTTTAAATAATATTTCTGATAATCTGATCATTTAAACAGTTATTTCTTTAAAAAAACACCCTTATAAGTTATGTCGTATCGAAAACAATTTTCCGGGTCACAAAAAAGAAAATGGAAAGATGAAATAGGATTAGCTGTACAAGCACAGAAGGGTTCTATACTTAAGTTTGTTTGTCATGAAAACAACGAAGTTGATCAAGATCATCAAGTAACTGCCGAAGAAAATTTTTATGCAGACGAAGCTCAAGAAATGCAACAACACACAGAACAATCATCTGAAACAGATGCAGACACAAAACAATAAATTACAACGGTTGAAACCGTACTAGCACGGGATACAGATGACATTGGCACATGGCTGCAATCTTTAAACGACGAATTCCGTGCCATTATACTTGAGAAAGGCCCTGGGAGAATAAAAGATCTTGAATATCCTAAAGACATTAGAGTTAGGAAATTCACAGAAAACAATTACTACAAAAGACTTTCTTATGGTGAAATTGTCAACAAATGGTGGCTTGTGTACTCTAAATGCAAGGGTGCTATACTTTGTTTCCCATGCAAGCTTTTCAGTAGTTGCAATTTCAAGATAGCAACCATGGGTATTAATGATTGGAAAAATCTCAGTCACATATTATCGCAACATGAAAAGGCACAGCACCACATTGAAAGTTTGCACAAATGGTGTGAGCTGAGTGTAAGGTTAAAAAATCAGACAACTCTTGATGTCCAAAATCAAAGATTGCTGGAGTCAGAGAAGCAGCATTGGCGTTGTGTTCTTGAACGTCTATTATCTATTGTTGAATATCTATCAACAATCTTGCTTTTAGAGGAAGCGTTGAGAAATTATTCCAGCCCAAAAAATGGCAAATTTTTGGGCCTTGTACAACTGCTGGGAAAATTTGACACAGTGATGAGTGAACATCTCCGAAGAGTAACTGAAAATGAAATACATGACCACTATTTGGGACCAAGAATTCAAAATGAACTGATCATGCTAAGGAGTGATAAAGTGAGAGACAAAATTGATTCATTGGTTACTTTGGCAAAATATTTTGCCGTAATTCTAGATTGCACTACGGACATAAAGAACAGATGGCGTTAGTAGTGAGATTTGTCGACATTAGTGATTCAGCACAAATTACAGTTAAGGAATCATTTATCACATTTTTAGAAATAGAGGACACTACAGGTTTTGGACTTCTTCAAGCTGTCCTTGATGAACTAAAACAAATGGGATTGTCCGTAATGAACATTAGAGGACAAGGCTATGATAATGGTGCCAGTATGAGAGGATGCATTTCTGGCGTGCAAGCTAGATTGCTGGCAGAAAATCCACGAGCCTTTTTTGTTCCGTGTGCATGCCACAGCTTTAATCTGATTTTGTGTGATATGGCCAAGTGTTCTGTAGAAGCCATTTCTTTTTTTGGTTTGCTGCAACGTATTTACATGCTCTTTTCAGCTTCCACTCAATGATGGCAAATATTCAAAGCACATGTCAATGGTATTACCGTTAAGCCTCTATCTGAGACACTCTGGGAAAGCAGAGCAGAAAGTGCAAAAACTTTGAGATATCAATCTGAGGAAGTTTATGAAGCATAGTTTGCTATTTTGGAAGAAGCCAGAGATCCAAAAGCTAAAAGTGAAGCACAGACATTGGCTTCTGAAATATCCAGCTTCAAGTTTTTAACATCTGTCGTAATCTGGTATGACATTCTTGTTAAAATCTCAAGTGTAAGCAAAATACTGCAGAGTCCAGCGATGCAGCTTGATTCAACATTTACCTTACTAAACGACACACAAGACTTTTTAGTGAAATACAGAGAAAATGGATTCAAAGCAGCACAGGTTACAGCAAGAGAGCTTGCACAGGCAGTCGGCGTAGAACCAAAATTTCCATGTCCAAACGTGAAACAAGTTTCAAGGGAAAAATGGTGAGCATTGAGTGTTGGATCATATTGAAGAAGTTCTGTATTAAAATCACAAATGAGTTTGATTCCCCATAGTTTAAATTCCAGGGTATTACTAATTAAGAGGTCTCTTGGTTTTTGGTACTGTTTCTCTCCCTCTATGTGTGAAACTTGCAAGCTGCTAATTGTGTTAGTACATTCTAAGACAGAGTCTGTTCTCAAAGCAATTCACAGAGAGAGAGAGACTCAAAGCAATACTCTAACAACAGAAACAGCACCCAGAAACTCCCTGCCCTTTTGTTGTATTAACAATTGTGATTAAAATAGAGATAGAGGATGTATGTGGATGGATGCTTGGTGTGGATAATAACTAAATGATCAGGGAGGTGCCAGCCTAAGAATCCAGTGTCCATCGGCTGAAGAAGGCGTGAAGTGGAAATAACCAGAGGACCCCCGGAGGGCAGACTGGAATCCACCCAACAGCCTCAAGAATGGGAGAACCAAAGAACAAGATAACATCTTGGAGCCGTCAGGAATGTGCTTTGTGTGTGTGTGATTGATTCAGCAACAGCATGATGAAGCAATTCCCATAGACTGGCATAGGAAGAAATTCCTATAAAAATAGACTCTAAAAAGTGAGAACTTTGGGGTCTGATTCTGCAAACCAAGTTCCAGGAGCATCAGATGAGCATCTGACAAGGCCCTGCTCCCTCCTCATGTCCAGGCCACCTGGCCAGTGGCTTGGCATGAGCAACTCTAAGGCTGGTTTTTATTTTATTGGTACAACATGAGCCCATAGACGATCCAGAAAAGAAATGTGAGGTAGAATTTTTTAATGTTGTGATGGATAAAGCAATATCTGCCATTGGTGAAAGGTTTAATACCTTACAAGTATACCATGAACAGTTTGGATTTTTGTATGACATAACTAAATTCAACAAAATAGGAAAACAAGAGCAGCAAATGACGAAGTGCAAGAACCTAGAGAGCCTCCTGAAGACAGTGATAGTGTTGATTTAAATGGACTTGAACTGGACGAAGAATTGAGTACATTGTCATCAATGTTGCCACATGCAAAACCGGTGACAGACATTGTATAGTTATTCATATTAGCAAACTTGTTGACGTATATCCTACTGTGTACATTGCCGCTCGTATTCTACTGACAATTCCTGTAACAGTAGCATCAGGAGAACGGAGTTTCTCAAAACTAAAGCTCATTAAAAACTATCTCCGTTCTACAATGAGTCAGGAACGATTGACTGGTCTTGCTGTTCTTGCAGTCGAAAAAGACATCACTTTGTCTTTGTCATACGATGACATTATTGCTGATTTTGCAGCCAAAAAAGCCAGAAAGATCGCTTTTAATTAAAAACAAATCCTTGTTTCAATACTTCTTCGGAGAAATTTCCAATAAAATGTTGACAAATTTAAAAAAATATATTATTTGCATCATTCTGTCAATAAATCAGAATTTTTTCTATAGCGCTACTTCTTTAGTGCTAGTCCATCAGCATTACAGTGTGCTTAATTGAGTTAAACTGTTTTTAATAAAGTGCATATGGCAAGTTTTCCAGTACTGTAAGCTTATGTTTGTGTTGCTAAGAGCAAGTCAGGGATGGGGGCACAAGTTTAATAATCCCGCCTAGGGCACCATAAATCCTAAGGACGGACCTGCACACGTGCCTGGCTGAAGTCGGAGGGTGAGGGGACTTCATGAGGCTTAGAAGAGAAACCTTCTCAGCTCACCATTAAACAGAAGCACCAAATCCAAATTTACTTCCCCTGAGCAGACAGGAGAGAAATCCTTTTTGAGCCTTACGACATCTCTTGCTTTTTATTATTTTTCCAAGCAACCCAATTTCCTCCGGCTGCTTTCGTGGTTGGATAATGGCGACTCAGTTCACTTGTGTCGGGAGGAGGCTTTTATTAAATCCCTCAGTTTATTCACTCCTGCTCTGTATTGTCTAATAAAGTGCAATCTATGCCACATTGCAAGCACTTTATTACGGGGCAGATGGAGCTGCACGCAGTAGAGACACGCCAGGAGGGTCCTTGTACTAAGGCGTCTGCAGCATGGGTGATTTGAAGTGGGCTGGGTTTGACGCTGACCCAATGTCCCATGTGCAGAGGCTTGGTTGTAGATGCTGCTGGGAAGGGAGCATTTGCGGTGAGTTGTTTTCACACTGGGCCAAATGCTGTGTAAATCCAAAACACCAGTGAAGTCAATAGGCTGGTTCATCAGCTAGTGTAAACTGGTGCAGTTTCATTGACTTGAATGGTGCTGCCCCCGTTTACACGGGCTGAGGATCTGGCACCTACAGATCTAGAATAACACACATGAAATCAGAACCTGGCCCATTGACTCTGAACAGAAGAGAGGAAGGAGATGTGTAAACACAACGGGCTTGATTCTCCTCTCACTCATAGCAAGGTAAATCTGGAGTAGCTCCATTGAACTCAGTCCGTGTAACACTAGTATAGGTGAGAGAAGAATTAGACTCAGTGACAGTATCTGTGGCTGGCTTTCAAGAAGAGCTTTTATACTGGGGGGAAGCCATCATTGGGGGAAATCTAAATCTGGAGTGACTCCATTGTCACTCGAGATTCACACCCATTTTAATTCATTTGCCTTTCACTTACTTGCTGCATGTTCAATGCTCCAGAAAGGGATGGTCCTAGAGCAGAATCTCAGCCTGTGAGATGCTGGAATCAGTGGGCATTTGGGATCATCTGCACCTCTCAGGATGAGGTCAATGAAGCACTGTTCATTCACAGGTCCCCCCCACTGTAATGGGAGCTGCATAAGAATCACAGAATATCAGGGTTGGAAGGGACCTCAGGAGGTCATCTAGTCCAACCCCCTGCTCAAAGCAGGACCAATCCCCAATTTTTGCCCAGATCCCTAAATGTCCCCCTCAACGATTGAACTCAAAACCCTGGGTTAACAGGCCAATGCTCAAACCACTGAGCTATCCCTCCCCCCACAACTACATGGGGGGAAGCTGTACTTACCCATATCTTTATAGGTTTAGCAGCATAAGAAATTAAAAACCTAATACAAAGGACGTGGGCTGGATTCTGCTGTCAGTCAGCACAAATCCCAAGTAAACACATTGGCTTTACTCTGGATTCCCACAGTTGTAAATGAGACCTGGCCTCACGCCTGCATTTCTGTTTGTTCTGGATCTTGCATGATGGGATTCTGAGACTAATGAAAATAAAAAACGATGGCTTTGCTCCCAGAGAGCCCAATCAATCTTCCTTGAACAGATGCCCTGGGGCAAAGCCTCTCTCCTGATGGTGAGGGAGGAAGGAATCCCAGCCATGGATGCTCTTGATCGGCTTCTTACAGGCCTGGTCTGCACCGGGGAAATTGACCCCAAACTTCTAGCCCACTTTAAAAGGTGTTGGAGCTGTCGCAGATCCAGGCTGAACCGGATCCAAAATCACCTGCCGACGCCGTGACTCCAAACTGCTTAGAGTTAGAGGCGAAATTTTCCCACTGCAGATGCGGCAGTGAGGCCCAGTGGGTAGGGCAGTGAACTGGGATTCAAGAACCTTGAGGTCTACTCCTGGCTTTACCACTGACCTGTTGTGTGACCTTGGGCACATCCCTCCACCTCTCGGTGCCTGTTTTCCCCCCTATCCCTTTGTCTGCCTTTGATTATAAACTCTTTGAGCCTCACACATGCTAACCAGACACTAATCTTTGGCATTCAGGTGAGCAGCATCAAGACTGTGATGGGCTGGCTCACAGAAACCTCCTTGGAAGCTGCCACCTGATGTGCCAAGACTACTTCTGCCCCTGCTTTCCCTGCCGGCCTGGGACTCCAGCACCCTGTCTGGCCGAGCCAGACACACCCGTCTGCTCCAACACAGACCCAGGGTCTGAGCCGCGTGCCCCAAAGCTGCAGACTTAGCTGAAAGCAACTTAAGAAGCATTCCTGTCTTTGACACTCAGATGCCCAACTCCCAATGGGGTCCAAACCCCGAATAAATCCGTTTTACCCTGTATAAAGCTTATACAGGGTAAACTCATAAATTGTTTGCCCTCTATAACACTGATAGAGAGATATGCACAGCTGTTTGCCCCCTCCCCTGGTATTAATACATACTCTGGGTTAATTAATAAGTAAAAAATGATTTTATTAACTACAGAAAGTAGGATTTAAGTGGTTCCAGGTAGTAACAGACAGAACAAAGTGAATTACCAAGCAAAATATAATAAAACACACAAGTCTAAGTCTAGTACAGTTATAAAACTGAATACAGATAAAATCTCACCCTCAGAGATGTTTCAATAAGTTTCTTTCACAGACTGGACGCCTTCCTAGTCTGGGCCCAATCCTTTGCCCTGGTATAGCTCTTGTTCCAGCTCAGGTGGTAGCTTGGGGATTTCTCATGATGCTTGCCTCCTTTTTTCTGTTCCACCCACTTATATATCTTTTGCATAAGGCGGGAATCCTTTGTCTCTCTGGGTTCCCACCCCTCCTCAATGGAAAAGCACCAGATGGATGGATTCCCATTCAGGTGACATGATATCACTGTAAGACTCCCAAGCCTTCATTCCTTCCAGCTTGACTCACAGGAAGGCCTGCAAGGAAACAGCCATCCACAGTCAATTGTCCTGGCTCATGGGAGCCATCAAGATTCCAAACCACCATTAATGGCCCACACTTTGCATAATTACAATAGGCCCTCAGAGTTATATTTCATATTTCTAGTTTCAGATACAAGAGTGATATATTTATACAACTAGGATGACCACACTAGGTAGATTATAATCTTTGTAATGATACCTTACAAGAGTCCTTTTGCATGAAGCATATTCCAGTTATATTATATTCACTCATTAGCATATTTTTATAAAATCATATAGAGTGCAACATCACAAAGGGGAAACACCTGTAGAAACCGGTGGGTTTTGCTCTCTGTGGCCTTTGGGAGAGATAGGACAATTTCCTGCCATATCCTTGGGAGACCACATTGAGTTAGGTTTAAGTAGCTTTGGAGTCCATTGTATTACATGAAAGGTTTATGTATTATGGTGGGCCGGGCTTGCATGTCACCCCTCAAATGCAAATTCCCCACCTGCGGTTATGCAAAACCCAGCCTTTGGAAGCTACACCCCAAGGAGAGGAGCACTGTCTGCTGATGACCTGTTCCCAGCATCTCAAGAACAAAGGCTCAAGCTGTATAAAGGAAAGTGACTCATTCGGGGGTGCTAGTTCTCAGCTAAGGCTGTAAGGAACTCATCACTGCATAGGGTGACCAGATGTCCCGATTTTATAGGGACAGTCCTGATATTCGGGGCTTTTTATTATTTGGGCGCCTATTACCCCCCACACTCTGTCCCGATTTTTCATACTTGCTGTCTGGTCACCCTATCGCTGCAGAAAAATCCCGTGTAGGGCTGACTCCTACTGGGGCCCCTGTTGGAGTTGGGGGTGATCTCTGCTAAGCTTATTAGCATGCATGTAGCTTTTTGTATTGTTTTGATACGTTTTCTCTGTTATGCTTTGACCTTAAGAATAAATGTGCTTGCTTAGAAAGCTTCAGAGGGGTAGCCGTGTTAGTCTGGATCTGTGCCACAGGACTCTTTGCCGCTCTTGCTTAGAAAGGGCTGTATGGTAACTTGTGACTGCTGGCAACTACAGCTGGTTAAACCCTCTAAATAGAACGCAAAATGCAGACGCTGACCTGTCTAGACAGTCTGGCTTGCTGGGGACATTACAGTGAAGGCCGGGAACTGCAGCCTGGAAAACCCCCCATAAGGGAGGGAGGCAGGTGTGTGACTCTGCCCAAGGGAGATGATGGCCGGAGAACGCCCTGTCCAGAGGAATATACAGACTGGATCACAGCCAAGCTCTATCTAGCCCAGTATACTACCTCCATCAGCGGCCAGCACCAGATGTCTCAGAGGAAAGCACCAGACCCACACACAGGCTGATGTGGGGTAATCTGTCCC
Organism: Chelonia mydas; assembly: GCF_015237465.2. Lineage (NCBI taxonomy): Eukaryota > Metazoa > Chordata > Testudines > Cheloniidae > Chelonia > Chelonia mydas. The sequence continues at coordinate 11,440,157 of NC_051259.2, read as the reverse complement.
CATGAAGGTCTCATGCTAATAGCCAGAGACTGGCATGAGGATTCTGTGCCTTCCGGACTTTATGATTCCAACCTGTCCCAACCTTTAGGAGTTGAAACCTGAGCCCCATCTGCCCCAATGTCCTGCTGAGCAGGGCATGGAGATATGTGGTCTCTGAGCTCGCTGACCCCTATCCCCTTTAGGCTTTAAAGATAACTTTGCAATGGACCCGGAATATAATTAGGTGGGTCCTTCTGTGGCTGCATTCCCAGGGTCTGATTCAGTGCCCAGTGCTGTCAATGAGAGACTTCCAACCCTAATCTTCTATGAAAGAGACCTCAGGTGGTCATCTAGTCCAACCCCCTGCTCAAAGCAGGACCAACCCCAACTAAATCATCCCAGCCAGGGCTTTGTCAAGCTGGGCCTTAAAAACCTCTAAGGATGGAGATTCCACCACCTCCCTAGGGAACCCATTCCAGTGCTTCACCACCCTCCTAGTGAAAGAGTTTTTCCTAATATCCAACCTAGACCTCCCCTCACTGCAACTTGAGACCATTGCTCCCTGTTCTGTCATCTGCCACCACTGAGAACAGCCGAGCTCCATCCCCTTTGGAACCTTTCAAGGGATGTTGGATCAGGTTGCTAGCTAGGAGTTGCCCAGACTGGGGTAGAGCTCTAAGGGTTGTTATTCCCCCACGGGGAGCTGTCCTGAGCTAGTGGAGTGAAGACACAAACAGGGAAATGCCAGGAGAACGTTCTTTACGGCTGCTCACAATACTGCAAATTAATTCCCGTCGCTGGGCTGGGCATGTCTCATCCTGCACTGGAAGCCAAACGCCTCTGGTCATGAATAGACCTCAGGGTCCACTGCGTGGTCTAGGACAAGCACCTTCCCCACAGGGGCCCAGGACTGCGGAGATTGAGAGCTGATCCTTTGCAACCCCAGAGGCAACAATGGTGGGAGAGGGACCACTGCGGGCCACGCAGATTGAAGCTTGCTGGGATTGTTAAAATGAAAAACACGGGGCCCCGTTAAACACCTTGGAAGCCTTACAGGACACAGATGGAGAAGGGAGCGAGTAGGAGCTCCAGCACGGAAAGCCTCAAAAGCAGCCAGCATTCAAACACAAGCCACCCCCGCAAACAATGGCGCAGCAGGGCTCCTCATTAAGATCTTACCAATCCTCTGATGAGCTGTTAAGGATCTGGGCAGCAGACACCAGCCCTTGGGGGGGGGGGGTGGCTAGCTGAACAGTGTCCCCTTACACCACACACTGGCCCTGATCCTGCACTGCATCCATGTGGGTGGACCCCTGCACCCACAGATCTGCGTGTGTGCCATTGCAGGGTCAGGGGCTGCGGAGCTGATGTCCCGTGGGTAGGCGGGTGGTCTGCAGCAGCAGCATGGGCTAGCGGGTGGGACATTGGGCTGGACGTAAGTAGAGCTGAGTTCGGCTCCTGTTTCTACCACGGAGTTGCTGGATGTGTCATGTCCTCTCTCTGTGCCTCTGTTTCCCCTCCTACCTTTTATCTGGGTAGACTGTCAGCTCTTTGGCACCGGGCCTATGTTTGGACAGCTCCTAGCACAATGGTGCCTGATCATGACAGTTCAAAACCTCTATTCCGGCCCAGTGCGGAAAGAGTTAAACCCTGTTCAATCCCTCTAGTTAATCTGGACACATAGCTACAGCACTGGGGGATGTGGTTCTTTCACACCCCTGACTGACACTGCTATGGCAATATAATTATCTAGTGTAGTCCAGGCCTCAGACCCTACAGATCATTCTCAAGGTGAAACAGCAAGTCAGTGGCAGAGCTAGAAATTTAGTGCACGAGCCTTGACTTCTGCCCACTCCCTCCCTGCCTCGCACAGTCCACTGCTGTAGCCACTAGGTCACCTTCCCCTCCCAGAGCTGCATACAGAACCCACGAGTCCTGACTCCGGATTACACCCCCCCTACAGCATATATTGCTTCTCCCCAGGGGAGCCTGCAGGATGCTGCACTGAGCTAAACGTTACTTTATTGCTGAGGCCGGCAGTTGTGTGTGTTCTCTGGACTCTTTTGAAGCCCAAATGAAAGACTGTCCCTGCCCCAGCAAAGCCACCACTGCCCCACTCGCAGCCAGTCGCCCTGCAGGATGAGCAGAGAGGGAAGACAGGCGGTGATCCCGAGAAGGTGGCACCATCTGGGCGTCTTTAGGAGGGCAGCGCCCCCGAGGTGACCCTATTTGCCGACAATATGGCAGGAGGTTGCTGCGCTTCCGTCAGCGACCGGCCAGGGTTAGGGGCTGGTTCAGCCACTAGTGGAAACACCTGCGCTTTGGGCAAGGCTTAACTTAAGCCCCAGTGCTGAGCACAAGGGGTGAGGGCTGCGTGAAAAAGGGGCAGCCCAAGCGCTGGGGGTCTCTCTCCTGCCCAGCTGCTGCTCCTAGCAGGTATTTACCCAAGAAACCAGAGCCCAGCAGGAGCGGTAGAAGGGCCAGCCCTGAGGCCCAGCCCACCAGCCAGGATCGCCTCTTGCTGAATGGGGTGCAAGGAGAGCGGGCAGGATTCTGTGGTACTGAATACAAAGGGGATTCATTCTTGAGGCTGCGGGACACAGACGGAGGCTGGGGTTCTCTCTGGCTCTCCATCACCGCCCATGCTGCCTAGAGGGAGACAGAAGACAGGACTTCACTTCTCTGTGCTACGTGAACAAGAAGGGAAGCTGCTGTCCCGCTCCTGAATCCCAAAGAGGAGATGGGAGAGGGCGGAGGGGGGGCATATTGAGCCCCAGCTCCGTGGCATCAAGGTCTGTGGCCAGCCGTACCTACTCACAGAGGTATCTGGCCATTCCCTGGAGCGCTGCAGAATCCGGCACTGATTCTGGCTCTCAAAGCCGCCAAGTGGCTCTGAGGGCCCCGGGAGCGAGGGGTGGGGGTGCCCACAAGGAAGAGCCGTAGCAGGACCATTCCAGTTGCTATGTCACCGTGGCGATGGGGAGTTGTCCTGGATCTGCCATCAGCCTGGCTTGCCCTACTCAGGGCTCGAGTCCCCAGCGCGTGGGGAAGTAACCAGAGCTGCAGCAGCAGCAGGGTTGATGTCCAAGCAAGAGGCAAGATGCTTGCTGGGGAAACCAGCCCCCAAGCTTTATCCATGTATGATGGGACACCCACCTGGCACAGGCATCAGATCGCATGAGGCTAGGCCGTGTGGAGGGACAGAGCGTGACACCAGCAGCAGGGCAGGGCTGTCGCACAGGCTTCTAGGAGCCAGCATGCTCGGTGCCGACAGCTGCTCTCCACGAGGGGACTCACTGGGGCTTCACGTTCCCATCTCTGGATATGGAAACACAAGGCTGCTGCTCAGGCCGCTGCTGGCGGCAGGTCGGCGGGTCAGAAACCTGGGCAAACGAAATATCTTCCCTGGCTGCCCTTACTAGGCAATACTTCCCCACTTACTAGTGTCTGAAAGAAGGGATGGAGGGAAAAGGGGACACAGCATCCACGCGAGAAAACACAGCAACAACAAATCGACACTAGATCAATAAGCAGTAACATGCCCACCCGCGTGGTATCCTTGGAAGCGGTGCTTTTCCGCAGCTCCCCAGATGTCCGTGTGAACATCCAACCAGTGTCGGTGAAAATCAGGCCCAGTGCGACTGGAAAGTAGGCCCGGGGTGCGGTGGGGAGGCGGTTAGGTTTGCATTTATTCCCCTTTTAAAGAAAAGATCATTTCACTGAAAAACTTACACTTTTAGGGTAAATCCTGACTGGTTTTGCACACCAAAAACAAACAAAGAAAAAAACCAGGAGGATAAATGAGGCTGGAGAAAAGGAGCGATGCGATTGGCTGGGGAGGCTCTCCAGGCCTGGAGTCTCCAATAGTTCATGGTGCGGCGTTTCAGCTCCTCACGTGAGGATACCGGCTCCTAACGGCTTTGACTCACCCCAGAGAGTGGAGGATGGGGCATTAATCCCGGCCTGCCTGGAGCCACAGACTTTTGCTCAGAGCAGGAATCAGGTCTCTGGCATTCAAGGCTTCGTGCTAATTGTATAAATTGCTGGGCCTCTTGCTAGAGCCACTTTACCCTTTTAATGCTGGGCTAGGTCTCTTTTGAATATGGTTCAAAACGGAGCTTCAGTCCCCCTTCCAGAATCTGCTTCATGCATGAACGGCCCTCGGCGTACAGAGGCTTCTCTGGAAGGCTGGGTAAATGCACCCCTTCTGGGGAGGAGCACTGCCTGTGAGGGTTGTGGACACAGCGATCAGGAGGAGTGAATGCAGCAGGCGGTGTAGGTCGTGGCTAGCCTATGCCACCGCCTGTATTCTAAATCAAAGCTAACTCAGCTCTGCCCATGTGTGCTGCGATCAGACCTCCTGACTGCTGGTAGAAATACCCCCTGAGACATGCTCCTCCCCAGCAGGGATGAATTTCATACCCCAGAGGGTATGGCCATGCTGCAGATTGAGGTGTGATTGAGGCACAGATAGGCATGCAAACTTAAGCTTCAAAGCCCAAGCTCCAGTGCGAGCCACAAATTCAAAGCCTGTCTCTACAGCTACTGCTCGCGTGAGCCTGCTACCCCGAGCGCGTAGACCTGGGCTGGGAGGCTCACTCCGGCGGGCTCCACAATGCCCTGTAGACATACCCTTGGTGTCTCACGTAGTAAGAAAGAGAGGGGAGTCTGCTGTAATGACATAAAGGGAATTCTTTATTGAGGCTGTTGGATGCAGGCGGACCCCAGAGTGCCGCGTGACCGGCTGCCGAAGACCCAGAGCGCCAATACATGAAAACGGCACCACTTGTGCTCTGTGGGGGAGCGGCCGCTGCCCTGCTCCCCCCCTAGCTACTCTACTGGACCCCGTCTTCTCTCGAGGGCTCTACCATAGCCTGTGCTGCCTAGTGCCCACCCGGGGGACGATTCTCGGGCAGCATAAAGCAATGCCCCTGAAAATACCCCAGGCAGGGCTAGCTGTAGATCAGTCCCTCTCCCAGCCCTGAGGTCTGGGGCAAGGAGGAGACGTGGCCAGAGTTATGGGACATAGAACCGAGCAGCCACTCCAGCTGTCTCTGAATACGGCCAGTGACTTAAAGCGTCCTTTGCCGGCCTCACCCCAGCTCTGTTCCTGCCCCAAACACAGGGACAGGGGAATTGAGTATCCGGACCACAGTGCCCCAGTCAGGAGAGGGACTGCTGACCCCGCCACAGAGACAAGGAGGGTGAGGTCATATCTGTTCCTGCACCAACTTCTGCTGGCGAGATAGAGAAGCTCGTTCCCCTCTATTCGACATTGGTGAGGCCTCATCTGGAGTACTGTGTCCAGTTTTGGGCCCCACACTACAAGAAGGATGTGGAAAAATTGGAAAATGTCCAGCGGAGGGCAACAAAAATGATTAGGGGACTGGAACACATGACTTATGAGGAGAGGCTGAGGGAACTGGGATTGTTTAGTCTGAGGAAGAGACGAATGAGGGGGGATTTGATAGCTGCTTTCAACTACCTGAAAGGGGGTTCCAAAGAGGATGGATCTAGACTGTTCTCAGTGGTAGCAGATGACAGAACAAGGAGTAATGGTCTCAAGTTGCAGTGGGGGAGGTTTAGGTTGGATATTAGGAAAAACTTTTTCGCTGGGAGGGTGGTGAAACACTGGAATGCGTTACCTAGGGAGGTGGTGGAATCTCCTTCCTTAGATGTTTTTAAGGTCAGGCTTGACAAAGCCCTGGCTGGGATGATTTAGTTGGGGATTGGTCCTGCTTTGAGCAGGGGGTTGGACTAGATGACCTCCTGAGGTCCCTTCCAACCCTGATATTCTATGATTCTAAGCTTTCGAGCTACGCAGAGCTCTTCGTCAGGACCTCCTCCACTTTGTCTTCTAATATCCTGGGACCAACACGGCTACACCACCACTGAAGCCCCTCTCTTCCCCCTGCCAGGTCATTTGCATGGCTTTAAGCCCTGTGAGATGGCTACCCGGGGGCCCTGACCTCCGGGGGAGATTTGCAGGCCTGGATGCAAAGGGAGCCAGGCCTTGAGGATGGTTCTGAGCAGCTTGTTAACCCCGCCGCCCGCACTGCAAGGATGGGAGGTGGCTTCTGCAAGGCTGCCACATGGATAAGTGGATATTTATGCACCAGATGTTCTCTACACAGCCCTCCCCGGGCAGAAGGGGACCAGAGACTGTCACACAGAAGGTGGGGGAGCAAAGGCAATGGACCAAAGAACAAGAGGAGAAAAAGAGGGATGAACTGTTTCTCCCCTTTGTTGGGAGCTATAATGAGCGTCAGTCAGACAAATGAGATCAGCGTGGATTCCCTGCTTTCTCACAGCACCCATAGTGTGATCCTCAGGAAAACTATGTGTTTTGGCAGGGAGTGGTTAGATGATATTCAGATGGGCAGCATGTACTGATGGCTGCTTCCCCGCAAAAGCCCCCTGGCTTAATGGCAGGAAAATAGACAGATTCCCCCTCACACAACCACTGCAGCCCCTGGACACAACCCCAGCACTGCAAAAGGGTGAAGTGGTCCCTACAGTGTTCCCAGGTGCAGGGACGTTCATGACACTACGTTGCCCCCTGCGGATATGGGAACATTCGGGGTGGGCGGGGGGAAGGATGAGGGAATAATTGGAATCCTCTGCCATTCTGAGTTGCAGAGCAGCTCATAGGCAGCTGTGGGGAGGCTGCCATAAGTTAGAGCAGCCCCTAGGTGGCTCAAAGGCATGGGTGGGCAAACTTTTTGACCCGAGGGCCACAGCGTGGTTGCGAAACTTTATGGAGGGCCGGAAAGGCTGTGCCTCCCCAAACAGCCTGGACCCTGCCCCCTAGCCGCCCCCTCCCACTTCCCGCCCCTGATTCCCCCCCCTCAGAACTCCCAACCCATCCTACCACCCCTGCTCCTTGTCCCCTGATCACTCCCTCCCAGGACCCCTGCCCCGGGACCCCACCCCCCCGCTCCCTGTCCCCTGACTGCCCCGACCCCTATCCACACTCCTGCCCCATCCACACTCCTGCCCCTATCCCAAACCCCCTGCTCCCCGTCCCAACCACCCCCCCTCCCAGGACCCTCAGCCCCATTCCTGCTCCCTGTCCCCTGACTGCCCCCCAAGACCTCCTGCCCCTTATCCAACTCCCCCCACCTCCATCCCCTTACCATGCTGCTCAGAGCAGCAGGAGCTCGCAGCCCTGCTGCATGGCCAGAGCAGCGAGTTGAGGCTGCGGGGGAGAGGCTGGGGGCAAGCCTGCCCGGCCAGGGGCTCACGGGCTGGGCAGGACGGTCCTGGGGGCTGGATGTGGCCGGCAAGCCATAGTTTGCCCACCTCTGCTCTAAGGATATGTCTACGCTGCCGAGTTAGCCCAGGCGGTTGGCACCCAGGTTAGCCTGGGCTGAATGAGAGCAGCCACACTGCACAGCCCTGTCTGAGTTACTGGGCCCGCACTGGTGCTGCGCCCCTGTTTGTGGGGCGCCTCCCATAGTGCTCAGGGCTGCACTGAGCTGAGCCAATTTATGGTTCTTCTCCAGTGAATTGTAAGAACTTGTCTGTCCTTCTGGGTGCACGGGGGGAATTGTGGGAAGGCACTGGAGGACACTCAGCTCTCTAGTGATTTAGCCTGTGTCCTCACAGTGAAAGCAACACCCAGGCTCCAATAACCCACCCCAGCCGGGCCAGCTAGCCTGGGTTCAAAGCTCCACCACACTCGGGTGAGAGGGCTTTGGGTGTGGACAGCAGGCAGGTTACACGCTTCTTGGGGCAACACCCACGTATGACCTCAGGTTAACTCTGCAGTGAAGACATACCCTGACTTACACCAGGAGTCACACTGGCCCCCCAGAGCAGCCCAGAATCAGGAGGCAGAAAGGTGGCAGTCTCTCTCTGCTCCTGAGAGGCACCTTATGTACTCTGGCTGCTGGTTTGGGGGAGCAAGGGTGGATCTGGGTACATTCACAGGTAAGGAACCCACATTGCTCTGAACAGAGTGCATACTCTCTACAGTCCAAACTTACCCTCTTGGTCACTCTGATAACGGCGCAACAGAAACTTCAGCCTAAACTTCCTCCCAATTTAGCTCTTCCTAAAGTTTTCTCATGCATGGTCCAGATCATAATTCCCTCTGGTCTTGAGAGACACCCTGACTGCTTAATAGCCTGGCTGGAGTGAACAGAATCCACCAGCTGCTATGACTCAGTGCTGATACTTCAAGCATCTGATAACAGGATGACTCAGCAGCAAATCCATTTTTGTACAGAAGCACCTGGTGCAAATACTGCTGGAAATGGGGCCTCATATATCCTTAAAAATGCGTGGGTGAGCCTTGTCCTCAGTGAAGTGAGTGACTAAGAGAATTAACCATAGTGTGTTAGTCCTTCCGCTTAGGGTGGTTTCTGTGACAAAGAAAAATCTATGATCTTAGCTCTAAATATGTGTCTTAGCTTTGCTATGGCTCCCATCACTACAGTCGCTGACAAGTGTTACATTAATGTATGACAATACCCCAGTGAGGCAGGGATGTCTTCTTAGCCCCACTTTGCAGGCAGGAGTCTAGGGCAGAGAGGAATACAATTTCCAAGTCACGCAGGCCTAGACCGTCAAGTGGCCAGCACCTTCCCCTGAAATCTGATTTTTCAAAAGAGCTCAACTCCGGAGCTGGTTGGGAAATCAGATCTGTTCCCATGAAAATTTTCAGCAAGCCCAGGACAGTTTTCCTCCAAAGTTTCAGGGTGTTAATAAAATTGTTTTTCAGCTGCCAAAAGCGTTGCTTTGGGGGTAGGTGGGTGGAGCAGATTACACACTCACTGCCACAGCGCCTCCTGCTGGTCATCTGGGAATTAGCTCCATTCCAGCTCATAGAGCACCCCCTGTTGGGCAGTGTCTCTTCTGCATCAGGTCCACCATGTCCCTCCCAAACACCAGTACCCTTCACCTTGGGCTTCTGCCCACAGCAGTACCCCCACTCTCTGAGTCTCCCCTACCAGGGGAACCTCCAACCCACTATGTCCCCCTTGCCCCAATGGCTACTGCCAGTCATCATCTAGCCCCCTTTTACTGGGGCAGACTGTGGTCTGTAATGGCCACTCATCACTGGCAAGGGGGCTGGCCCGGCCCAACCCAACCCAACTCCCTGCAACCCCAGTACCTCCTTTGGCCTTCAGCAAAGCCTTAGCCTGGGGACACACCTGGCCAGAGCTCCCCAGCTCTGCCTGAGGTACCCTGTGCTCCCAGGCAGCTCAGTCCTTCCCATGCCAAGTCTAGAGTGAGACTGCCTGTTTCCTAGCTCACAGCCCCTCTTATCAGGGCCAGCTGTGCCCTGACTGAGCCGGCCACACCTGTGGCCAGCTACGCAGCCAGCCTCCCTCAGCTGCTCTTAATTGGGTCCCAGCCACAGCCTTCTCCAAGGGCTGCTTTTAACCCCTGCTCTCCTGGAGTGGGGCAGTCACCCCACTACAGTGGGGTTTTTTTTGTTTGTTTGTTTTGTTTTTTTCAACCAAAACTTGGCGGGGGGGGGGGGGGAAGAAGAGGAAATGTCTGTCTTTGGGAAAAACATTTTGAATGAAAACAATTTCACCAGCTTTGTTCACCTTTTCTGTGCAGGCACCTAACTAAGGGCAGGCTTCTCTGAAGAGCTCAAGATCCCAGCGTTGCTCAGCTCTCATAAAAGTCTGGCTAAAGATTTGCCCAAGGTCACACAAGAATTTATGGCAGCTCTGCGAATTGAACCTAGAGCTCCTGTGTCCCACCCTTCGCCACAGGGCTTGAACAAGGAAGCATACGATGGCTGAATTTCACCCACGAATCCCATAGCATCTTAAAGAGTCAGGAATTGACTTACAACCTGTTTTTAATGGTGTAAAGAGGCGGAACAAAGCTTTTCAACATTCCCCATCCCTTCCTCCTGCATCTTCCAATTCAACGGTGGAGGAAGAGCTCTTAGCCCTGGTCTACACTAGGAGTTGAGGTTGACTTTAACAGCATTAAATTGATTTAACCCTGCACCCGTCCACATGACGAAGCCCTTTTTTTTCAACTTAAAGGGCTCTTAAAATCGATTTCTTTACTCCACCCCCGACAAGGGGATTAGAGCTGAAATCGGCCTTGCCGGGTCAAATTTGGGGTACTGTGGACACAATTAGACAGTATTGGCCTCCGGGAGCTATCCCAGAGCACTCCATTGTGACTGCTCTGGACAGCACTCTCAACTCAGATGCACTGGCCAGGTAGACAGGAAAAGGCCCGCGAACTTTTGAATTTCATTTCCTGTTTGGCCAGCGTGGCAAGCTGCAGGTGAGTGCAGAGCTCATCAGCAGAGGTGACCATGATGGAGTCCCAGAATCGCAAAAGAGCTCCAGCATGGACCTAACGGGAGGTATGGGATCTGATCGCTGTATGGGGAGAGGAATCCGTGCTATCAGAACTCCGTTCCAATTTTCGAAATGCCAAAACCTTTGTCAAAATCTCCCAGGGCATGAAGGACAGAGGCCATAACAGGGACTCGAAGCAGTGCCACGTGAAACTTAAGGAGCTGAGGCAAGCCTCCCAGAAAACCAGAGAGGCAAACGGCCACTTTGAGTCAGAGCCCCAAACATGCCGCTCCTATGATGAGCTGCATGCCATTTTAGGGGGTTCAGCCACCACTACCCCAGCCAAGTGCTTTGACTCCTTCAATGGAGAGGGAGGCAACATGGAAGCAGGTGTGGGGAAAGAGGAAGATGATGATGATGAGGTTGTAGATAGCTCACAGCAAGCAAGTGGAGAAACCAGTTTTCCCGACAGCCAGGAACTGTTTCTCACCCAGGACCTGGAGCCAGTACCCCCTGAACCCACCCAAGGCTGTCTCCCGGACCTGCCAGGTGGAGAAGGGACCTCTGGTGAGTGTACCTTTTTAAATAGTATACATGGTTTAAAAGCAAGCGTGTTTAATGATTAATTTGCCCTGGCATTCATGGCCAGTACAGCTACTGGAAAAGTCTTTTAACATGTCTGGGGATGGAACGGAAATCCTCCAGGGACATCTTCATAAAGCTCTCCTGGATGTACTCCCAAAGCCTTTGCAAAAGGTTTCTGGGGAGGGCTGCCTTATTCCGTCCGCCATGGTAGGACATTTTACCACGCCAGGCCAGTAGCACGTACTCGGGAATCATTGTAGAACAAAGCATTGCAGTGTATGTTTGCTGGCGTTCAAACAACATCTGTTCTTTCTCTCTCTGTGTAATCCTCAGGAGAGTGATATCATTCAGGGTCACCTGGTTGAAATAGGGTGCTTTTCTTAAGGGGACATTCAGAGGTGCCCGTTCCTGCTGGGCTGTTTGCCTGTGGCTGAACAGAAATGTTCCCCACTGTTAGCCACGGGGAGGAGGGAGGGGCTAGCCACGTGGTGGGGGGAAGCAAAATGCGACCTTGTAACGAAAGCACATGTGCTATGTATGTAATGTTAACAGCAAGGTTTACCGTGAAAGAGTGTGCCCATTGTTCTATAAAATGTGTCTTTTTAAATACCACTGTCCCTTTTTTTCTCCACCAGCTGCAAGTGTTTCAAGGATCACAGGATCTTCTCCTTCCCAGAGGCTAGCGAAGATTAGAAGGTGAAAAAAACGCACTCGTGATGAAATGTTCTCTGAGCTCATGCTGTCCTCCCACACTGACAGAGCACAGATGAATGCATGGAGGCAGACAATGTCAGAGTGCAGGAAAGCACAAAATGACCGGGAGGACAGGTGGTGGGCTGAAGATGATAGGTGGCAGCAGCATGATGAGAGGAGGCAGGATTCAATGATGAGGCTGCTGGAGGATCAAACTAATATGCTCCAGCGTATGGTTGAGCTGCAGGAAAGGCAGGAGCACAGACTGCCACTACAGCCCCTGTGTAACCAACCGCCCTCCTCCCCAAGTTCCATAGCCTCCTCACCCAGACACCCAAGAACGCGGTGGGGGCACCTCCAGCCACCCAGCCACTCCACCCCAGAGGATTGCCCAGGCAACAGAAGGCTGGCATTCAATAAGTTTTAAAGTTTTAAACTTTTAAAGTGCTGTGTGGCCTTGTCCTTCCCTCCTCCACCACCCCTCCCGGGCTACCTTGGCAGTTATCCCCCTATTTGTGTGATGAACTAATAAAGAATGCATGAATGTGAAGCAACAATGACTTTATTGCCTCTGCAAGCAATGATCGAAGGGGGGAGGGGAGGGTGGTTAGCTTACAGGGAAGTAGAGTGAACCAAGGGGCGGGGGGTTACCATCAAGGAGAAACAAACAGAACTTTCACACCGTAGCCTGGCCAGTCATGAAACTGGTCTTCAAAGCTTCTCTGATGCACACCACGCACTCCTGTGCTCTTCTAACCGCCCTGGTGTCTGGCTGCGCGTAACCAGTGGCCAGGCAATTTGCCTCAACCTCCCACCCCGCCATAAACGTCTCCCTCTCACTCTCACAGATATTGTGGAGCGCACAGCAAGCAGTAATAACAATAGGAATATTGGTTTCACTGAAGTCTAACTGAGTCAGTAAACTGCGCCAGTGCGCTTTTAAATGTCCAAATACACATTCTACTACCATTCTGCACTTGCTCAGCCTGTAGTTGAACAGCTCCTGACTACTGTCGAGGCTGCCTGTGTATGGCTTCAGGAGCCATGGCATTAAGGGGTAGGCTGGGTCCCCAAGGATAACTATAGGCATTTCAATATCCCCAACGGTTATTTTCTGGTCTGGGAATAAAGTCCCTTCCTGCAGCTTTTGAAACAGACCAGAGTTCCTGAAGATGCGAGTGTCATGTACCTTTCCCGGCCATCCCACTTTGATGTTGGTGAAATGTCCCTTGTGATCCACCAGTGCTTGAAGCAATATTGAAAAGTACCCCTTGCGGTTTATGTACTCGCCAGCTTGGTGCTCCGATGCCAAGATAGGGATATGGGTTCCGTCTATGGCCCCACCACAGTTAGGGAATCCCATTGCAGCAAAGCCATCCACTATGACCTGCACATTTCCCAGGGTCGCTACCCTTGATATCAGCAGCTCTTTGATTGCGTTGGCTTCTTGCATCACAGCAGCCCCCACAGTAGATTTGCCCACTCCAAATTGATTCCTGACTGACCAGTAGCTGTCTGGTGTTGCAAGCTTCCAGAGGGCTATTGCCACTTGCTTCTCAACTGTGAAAGCTGCTCTCATCTTGGTATTCTTGCACCTCAGGGCAGGGGAAAGCAAGTCACAAAGTTCCATGAAAGTGCCCTTAAGCATGCGAAAGTTTTGCAGCCACTGGGAATCATCCCAGACCTGCAACACTATGCGGTCCCACCAGTCTGTGCTTGTTTCCCGGGCCCAGAATCGACATTCCACCGCATGAACCTGCCCCATTAGCACTATGATGCCCATATTGCCAGGGCCCATGCTTTGAGAGAAGTCCATGTCCATGTCCATGTCCTCATCACTCACGTCACCGCGCTGACGTCACCTACTCGTCCAGTTTCTCTTTGCCAGGTTCCGGTGCTGCATATACTGCTGGATAATGTGCGTGGTGATTAATGTGCTCCTAATTGCCAAAGTGATCTGAGCGGGCTCCATGCTTGCCGTGGTGTGGCGTCTGCACAGAAAAAAGACGCGGAACGATTGTCTGCCATTGCTCTGACGGAGGGAGGGGCGACTGACAACATGGCTTACAGGGAATTAAAATCAACAAAGGGGGTGGCTTTACATCAAGGAGAAACAAAAACAATTGTCACACAGAATGGCCCCCTCAAGGATTGAACTCAAATCCCTGGGTTTAGCAGGCCAATGCTCAACCCACTGAGCTATCCCTCCCCCAGTATTTCAGGCAGGACTGAATCGCCATTAAACTTTTCAAGGTGCCCTGACATACTTCACCGAAATGATTGTCAGCCATTGATTTCATGGAGGGAGGGAGGGGGGAGCAAATGAGTACAAAACAAATCTGGTGTATTTCTTGTTTTGATCCTCTCCATCTATCTTTTACATCTTTGGCTGGCAGCAGATGGTGCAGTAGGACTGCAAGCCATCCTCATCTCCTGGCTGCTCGGCAGAAGACGGTGCAATAGGACTGCCGGCAGGACTAAAGAGAATGACCTGGTCGAGTCACTCCTATTTCAGTCCCTGCGCCCATGTCTGTCCAGGCGCTCCTGACTGACCTTACCGAGGCGGCCAGGAGCACCTCTGACATGATGACGATGGTTATCAGGCCTATTGCACCGTCTGCTGCCACAAGGCAAGGGGTTGATGCTGCTGTGTAGCAATGCAGTACCACGTCTGCCAGCACCCAGGAGACGTACGGTGACAGTGAGCTGAGCGGGCTCCATGCTTGCCGTGGTATGGCGTCTGCACAGGTAACTCAGGAAAAAAGGCGCGAAACAATTGTCTGCCGTTGCTTTCATGGAGGGAGGAAGGGAGGGAGGGCCTGATGACATGTACCCAGAACCACCCGCGACAATGTTTTAGCCCCATCAGGCATTGGGAACTCAACTCAGAATTCCAATGGGCAGCGGAGACTGCGGGAACTGTGGGATAGCTCCCCTCAGTGCAATGCTCTGGAAGTCGACTCTAGCCTCGGTACAGTGGAAGCACTCCGCCGAGTTAATGCACTTAATGCACTTAGAGCATTTTGTGTGGGGACACACACAATTGACTATATAAAAAGGATTTCTAAAAAACCGACTTCTATAAATTCGACCTAATTTCGTAGTGTAGACATACCCTTAGATTTGTGCCAGTACAAATAGTCCATATTAACGGGGTGTGGTGAAAATGATGGAATGACATCTTAAATCAGTCTCTCTCTCTTGTTAGAAGGAACACAGGGTTTGCTGCCAATGTAACCCCACACCCACTCCATGCGCTGCTGTGAGCCACATTTAGAGGCTGCTGAAGCAGCTACAGGCTTAGATCTTTCAGCTCAAGTAGCAAAGGCTCATGCAGAGGTCCCAGGTTTAATCCCAGTTAAGGATGACCCAGCAAGGGGCACAGTTATGCTGAGCTGCAGCTGGTGTTTCCTTTTATTTATCCCAGAGTCTCTTTCAGTTCCAGCATCACAGAATGGCCCACGGTACGCAAACCTTGCTGAATCTGGGGGCTTCTCCCAGGACACAAATCCAGGCGAGTTTTGCCTAGTTTGGGCATTTGTGACCAAGCTTTCCACAGGGAATAGACTCAAGAAGACGGAACAAGAGATCTGTTAATGGGCTGAGGCGTTTATTATTATTTGAATTATCCTAGTGCCCAGAGGCCCCGGCTGAGATCGCAGCCCCTCTGTGATAAGGGCTGACCAAACACATCATAAATGAAGAGTCCCTGTCCCGAAGCGTTTCCAGTCTAACCAAACAAGAGGAAGGCTCAGCTGCTCAAATGTAGGCGCCGAATTGCTGTTGAGAGCCTGGGTCAGAGAGGTTAAGCGAGGTGCTGACGATCGCACGGCAGGTCAGTGCCAGAGCAGGAAATAAAAGCCAGGTCCCCTCCGTTCCAATCCAATCTCGATCCCCCTGGCTCTCTCCTGTCTGATGGCCAGGGTGTGGATCCGGACGACATATAGGCAGAGGAAGGAAGACTGGTGAGCTCACAGGCCAGCGCTCCATGTTTCAGTGCACGTATGCAGCTGAAACGCGAACTGCTCTTCCTGGCGGAGCTTAAGTTATGGTGGCATTTAAAAATAAAATGAATAACAAATGGCACTACGGGCATCTCCGAGCTGCTGTTTGGCTGGCGAAACACGGCGCTATGTAAGCAGGGCAATAAATCAGGCAGTCCAGCAACCTGAGGACTTGGCATTTTCTCAAAGAAGTGCCTGGTGCCGCCTGATAAACAGCATCAGCTTAATCAAAACCAGGACTGGCCTGAGGCATCGAGGAAAGCAAGCGGACTCAGGGGCTGCTCCCTTCTCCACCAGCCCGGTCTGCGTCCAACCAGGCTCCGCCAGTCTGCAGCTGGTCCTATGGCCTGCTCTGGGCTCCAGGGCTTCCACCCTTTCGGTCCAGGTGAAAAGGATCCCAAGTACAGTCAAATGAGCCTGGGCCTTGCTCAGTTAGACCCCGATGCAGCAAAGCCCATGATCCAAAGCCCCCTGAAGAAATTGTAGGGCCCAGTGCCAGCCATGGGAAGCAAGAGCGAGATGATCAGCATACTGAAGTCGCATTTCCAGCAGTACTTGTGGCACCTTAGAGACTAACCAATTTATTTTGGTTAGTCTCTAAGGTGCCACAAGTCCTCCTTTTCTTTTTGCGAATACAGACTAACACGGCTGCTACTCTGAAACCTGTCATTTCCAGCAGTGCAACTCAAAGCACTTTACAGACTCAGCGAGGCAAAGTGACTTGCTCAAGGTCAGATTGGGAGGCACTGGCAGAGCTGGTCCCCTGACGCCCATTCCTTCTTCCGGTCCATTGCACCGCACTGCCTCTACTGAAGCCAGTGCATTACACCCGGGGTCAATTTGGCCCACTGACCACACTGGGGTCACCCCCTTGTACCAGGGCAGAATCTATCCACCTTTCGTACAGGGTATGCTGCACTGATCCATTACCAACCGGCCCGGCTCTTTGCGGGAATAAATATATACAGTATTTTGTTGATTTCTTTTTTTCAGCTGTTTTGTTGACGAGCTGACTCATGGGCTGTTAATGCTCATGATGTGCTCTGACTTCCACCTCAGCTGCAGAGCAGAAATGTGGCTTCCGAAAGGGATGCAAAGAGGTTGTGGGGGTTGCGTGTGGTGGGGGCGGGGAGGGGTGATATATGAGCCTTCCTTTGTCCAAATCCACCTTCCAGGTGCAGCCGATCACCCCTTTCCTCTCTGCCCCCAGGTCTGGAGGAGCTCTGCCAAGGTCCAATCAATGTCTCATTGTGAGGGAAAGAGAAGAAAGAGCAGAAAATCAACCCAGGGTGTCTTAAATAAATAAGCGAGCATAAAAGGATTCAGTTTCACATCTAGTTCCCAGCGCTCGGCCCATGTCGCGATGACATTTTTTCTCACTGTAGGTCAGGCATGGGGGGGGGGGGGCGGTGTTGAATTATGCACCATCCTTTCTTCTCCTGCAGCTAAAGCTGCCCTCGGTCCTGATGCCTGATGGGCTTACGTCAGCTGTGCAGCTCACATCACAGGACCGGCACGTAATGGGCAGCCCCTGCTTGAGAATGGCCAAGAGAGAGGATAGCAGGGAGGTGCTAAGATTGAGATACTTTGTGGGCGCCTCTCCCAGAACAGCAGCGGGTGCCGTGTGCTGGGACTGAGGGCCACCCGCCTGGGGTGTAGAATAGTACGTCAGGCTTCAGGGGCGTTAGCAGTGCAGGGGGAGGACCAGAGGAGCAAGGGGCAGTTAAGGATGGAGCTGCATTGTCGGAGCGGCGTGGGAGGGTTGTTGCGGGTCAGGACCAAGGTGCAGAGCTGGAGCCGTGCTTGGGAGCCACCTCCCCACATTCAGCCTGGGGCTCGAGTTAACGCTGTCAGGCCCACGTTGTCATGAGCACCAGGCTCAACGACAATGGAAAAGGGGAAAAAGAAAAAAAGAAAAAAAACCCAGACCACCCACATCTTTTCCTTACAAAGGAATGTTCCTGCCTGTTGCATCTCCTTGGCCTCCAACTACACCAGTGGTTCTCAAACTTTTGTACTGGTGACCCCTTTCACATAGCAAGCCTCGGAGTGTGACCCCCCTTATCAATTAAAAACACTTTTTTATATATTTAACACCATTATAAATGCTGGATGCAAAGCGGGGTTTGGGGTGGAGGCTGACAGCTTGTGACCCCCCCATGTAATAACCTCACGACTCCCTGAGGGGTCCTGACCCCCAGTTTGAGAACCCTGAACTACACTGTAAGAAACCTGATGGTCAAAACCACTCCCGGGAAATCAGCCTAGGACAGGGGTCCCAAATTGTGTCGTGTGGAACACATCTTTATAGAGAGTTTCTTGTGGACAACTCCCCTGCCATTGGTGATCACCCAGCCCCCCCCTCTTCTCCCACTGGTGATCACCCAGACCCCCCACCCCTTTGCCCATTGGTGATCACCGATCTCCTACCTCTTTTCCCACTGGTGATCACCCAGCCCCCCCTCTTCTCCCACTGGTGATCATCCACCCCCCACCTCTTCTCCCACTGGTGATCACCCAGACCCCCCACCCCTTTGCCCATTTGTGATCACCGATCTCCTACCTCTTCTCCCACTGGTGCTCACCCTGCTCCCCCCTTCTCCCACTGGTGATCATCCAGCCCCCACCTCTTCTCCCACTGATGATCACCCAGCCCCGCCCCCCTTCGCCAATTGGTGATCACCGATCTCCTACCTCTTCTCCCACTGGTGATCACCCAGACCCCCCACCCCTTTGCCCATTGGTGATCACCGATCTCCTACCTCTTTTCCCACTGGTGATCACCCAGCTCCCCCCTTCTCCCACTGGTGATCACCCAGTTCCCAACTCTTCCCCCTGCCACTGGTGACCACATAGACCTCTCCCGCCCAATCAGAGATAAGGAGGACACCCCGCCCCTCCCACTGGTGTTTGTGTGGCTCCCCCCTTGGTGATAATGCAGCCCCACCTTGGTTCCCACTGGTGATCGAGTAACTTCCCTGTGGCAGGCCCAGAACTTCCTTATAGAGAACATTTATATTAGGAATGTATTTGACAGCCTGCTCCTGTTCCCTTGGGAGCTGATGGCAGATTCCTACTGATGTTCATGGGAGCAGAGTCAGAGCCTATGAAAGACTGAGGTGCCAGTGGAGAGCTAATCTTCTAAACTGTCTTTCTGTTGGGCTTTTCAAGTGAAATGACAAGATTTTGGTGCCCAAACCCCATTGACATTCTGGGTACCTAACTCCCCTGGGCTCCTTTCACAATCCCAGCCAATGGTATCACATACTTCCTTCCACATCACCTTTGTCATAGGTGAGAGTCGGGCCAGATTTTTAAAGGTATTTGGGTACCTAACTCTCATGGATTTCAATGGGAGTTCGGCATGTAAAGTGCCTTTAAAAAACTACCCCTTAGATTGTATCTGTCATTCACTTATTGTGAGGCCTTGGCCTAGTCACTTCCCCTCCCTGGGGCCTCAGTTTCCCCATCTGTACAATGAGGAATGTTACTGTATCCCCTTGTAAAGCACTGGAGCCCTACGGATGAAAAGGGCTAATTATTATTTACTTTCTGAGTTATATCGTAAGCCAGTCAGATCACATATCTCATCCACCACTATGCAAATGTCTCGTAAAACTCCACTCGGAGATAGCGTTCTAGCACATAACAAAGGGGAAATAAAGCTGAAAAACTCCCTCCATTCAGCCAAGTGTAATGGTGACGGATAGACGAATCTATTTTCAGGGTAACGCCGGTGCGGGAAACGTATTGTTCGTGATGTGGCTGCAGCACGAGGGACGAGAACTCTAACATTCATCTGACGCGTGAAAACAAAATAAAAAATAAGCCTATTTTCATCCTCAAGGCTGATTTACTGGCCAGGCATTGTTGGCAATAAGAGAAAGGAATCAAAGCAAGGAACCACTTAAAATTTGCTGAGGAGAATGGTGGAAATAGCGAGGTGGAAGGCATCGCACGAGTCAACCGCATTATTCATTTGAAAGTCACTGGGCCCGCCCCACAGCTGGTGCACGCTGGCGGAGCTGCGCTGACATCGACGAAGCTGATTTACCCCGGCTGAGCATTGAGCCCTTTCTGTACTGATTTACCGCCAGGCCCCCAAGCGCCCTCTAGAGGTGCAAAACGTGGGGGACAAATTCCGCTCGGAGTTCTACCAGTGCAATTTCAGCCGGCCCCGATTCTGAACTGAGGCTGGCATAAATCGGGAGTAACTCAAATCAAGGGACGTTGCACAGGTCTAACACCAGGCCAAGGGAAATGAGAATCCGGCCCATGGACTTCCATGGTGTTGCCCTCTAAGCACAATAGGGATCTTTTCACCCACCTCTGGGGTGGGCTGTGTCAGGCCACGCAACAGTGCACAGCAGACACTACGCAATGATCGGGAAAGACGTGACGAATGCCCTTGCCAGGTACGGCAATGGGGAGATGGAACGTAATGAATCATATGGGAATGCAGCGAGGACACTGACACTCCTATTCTTGCGAATGGCCTGAGGGGATCTTTAATGACCACAGGTGAGTTTTGCATCTGAAAAAGCGCCTCCTTCCGCCACACTGGTCACTGGGGCAGTTCTGACTCACGAGAGAACGTGCTGCCTTCTGAACCACCAACCGCAGCCGGATTTCCCTGCCAAATCGCTTCCGAGATCTAACAGCGATGGCAGCCAAAGCCTTCGCTTTCCCGGTGAAACACAAAACGACGTGTAAGGAACTGGGCAGTAAGTGATGCAGTTCCCATCCTGCCTGAACCCAGGTCTCACAACGAGAAGCAAGGCCGGAGAGAGTTAAAGCATCGTGAGAGGTACCAATGCACAGACGTTAATGGCCTATTGCCTTTAAAATGGTTCTGAGCAGAAAGCCGACCGTATGAAAAATCAGCCGTGACTTCCTGCTCAAGTTTGTCCCAAGCTTTTTAGCTGCATGCTCAGCATGATGACAAGCTCCATACGATTGATGGGTAGATGGATGTCCTTTCGGATTCATATACCATCACCATCAGTAAAGATTCTGGAGCCACAGCTGAGGGCTCATGGTGCATGGGACAGACTAAAATTCTGCTCCCTCTTCTGCAGCTGCCATAAATCAGGTGTGAGGGGTTGGCCGTAAGGGGGAAAAAAGCCCCAAGCCCTTCCGGCCTGGTTGTGAAGGTGCCGAGCACACAGATGGCAGTAGGAAGTCTGGGCGCTTAGCAGCTCGACTAAGCAGGGCCTTTGGGGCTCTGGAAGTAAACTAGACAGCTGTGACTCAGAAAACATATGGCATGAAATTTTCTGCTGGAGTCAGGGGTGAAGCTCCATTAACTTCTGTGGAGTTTTGCTGATTTGCACCAGCGGGGAGTTTTCCCCATGGGGAGTGAATATGTGCTACAGAAAGGAGCATTTTAACAGTCAGGACCATACTCCAGGGCTCGGCTATTCCCTATAAGAAGATGCAAGCTCGACAAGTTCCCAGGTGGGTCTGAGAAGCCAGAGAAGTCCAAGGTGCCACAGAACTTTTTGGGACAATATTTCAAAGCAGAAAGCCCCAGATGCAGGGCCCAGACCCCGCCTTTCAATGGCTGAGTTAGTCACACAATGCTGTGTGAGAGGCAAATGTAATCTCTACTGCCTCGGTCCCCTCTCTGCTTCCCTGGTGTGGAATTTGAAACATGCAGAGGGCTAAACCATGACTTGGGCTATAGATGGGCCTATGTAGGGGAATAAAAACCCCTTCTACTTCCATTCAGCTTTCCCTGCATCTTGGGTCCAGCCAGCTAGATATAAAAGGGACAACACCCATCTAAGGTACTTATCTGGCCCCCTTTATCATTGGATTTGAGGACCTCACAATCTGCCATGTATGTACCCTCACCGCCCCCCTGGGAGGGAGGGCTGGGCTATTATCCCCAGTGCACAAAAGAGGAACCGAGGCACAGAAAGTCTAAATGATATGCCCAAGATCATGCAAAGAGTCAGTGGCAGGGCAGGGAAATGAACCCAGATCTCAGCTACAGCCCTTACCATTGGACAAGCCTTCCCCTCTTATCTGCCTACACCCTCCCAGGAGGTGGGTGGGGAATGGGTAGCGTCTCGGCTCCACCTCTCTACTTACTGAGTCCCTGCATGGGGGAGGTGGGAATTTGCTGCCATAGCAAGTCTGAGGTCGCTCCCTGAAACTGTAGCTCCGAGATGTGTGAACTACCATATTCATCTCGGTGGACTGTTAATGCTGAAACCTGCTGGCTGCCCCCCAGCTGACACCAGCCCAGCAGAGGATTCTGTTTGCAGGGGCCCCATGCTGCTACCGCTCTAGTTTGGCTGCGCTGGGGTGATGTCAGCACAGACCCCCCCCCCCCCCCCCAACACATATTGAGTCCTCTGTTTGGTGGACATAAGAGTCCTCCCTTCTCTGAGAGGAACCCCAGTCTGCTTGAGGAAAGGCCATGGTAGCATGGGGAATTGAGGGAGGGGTCCCCAACAGCCTAGCAGACAGTTCTTGCGTGGGTGACTCCCGCCACTAACACCCCCAGGCGAGGCACAGTCACAGCACAGGGGCAGGGCCATGGGTCTGTGCCCAGGGTCTTGGTTTGCCTGAATCTGGCTTGGGTATAAAGTAGGAGAAATCTGGCCGGATGGTATTTTCTTCCCGTCGTGACTAGAAGAGTTTGCTACGGTCCCGGCAAGTATCTGAGCAGGTGCTGAATTTGCTGTCAAGCTGAGCACCAGCCCGGGCTGCTCGATAGCCTGCAGTCAACGTGCAGATTTATAGCACTGCCATGAGAAGGGCTAGATGCTAAACCGTGCTCCCAGGAATTTCATTAATCATAGGGAATTAATATGGCATTAACAAGGGCTAGGGATTATATGGAAATTCAGCTGCAATTCAGCATTAGTTCTCGTGTCATCATTTTAACCTGCTGTCACCCTCTGTTTAGTTAGAGGTGTCAGGCAGGCAATAGCGGTGGTCTCGGTCTAGTGGCTAGGACATTTGTCTGGTTCTTTTCCCGACCTAATGTGTCACTTGAGCAAGTTGCTTTGCTTCCCACTCTTTGTCTGGTTGAGCATTCTGGAGTAGGGACCATCTCTCACTATGCATCTGTCCGTACAGCGCCTGGCGCAATGGGGGTCTGATCCCAGATGGGGCCTCTGGGTGCTCCCATAGCTGCCTGGTGCTTTCCATGTGAACCTGTTGGTAACAGAACGGTCATGGGCCAAACCCATCCCCGCTGTAACACTAGTGAAGTCAGTGATGTTACAGAGGCGCGTTTGGCTCTGTGTCTGCAGGCGGAAGAGGATTTAGGAGCAGATCTCAAGGGCCCCAGCTTTCCCTCTGGCACCCGCAAATAATTCTGAGGGCCAATTTCAATCTGCAATGATTTGTGGGGGCATTCTGAAGCCATGCCGGTGTTTAAAAACACCTCCCTGCACCCAGGTCCTTAGATCTCTGTGTGGCCTACATTAGCAGTGGTTTGTACCTGCAAACCTGTTGGTGCAAAAAGGACTGAGCTGAAAATCAGAGCCTTAGTGAGGATGAGTTAACTCTTCATTTATTTTGACTTTTATTACAGTCGTGCCTAGAGGCCTCAGCTAAGATTGAGGCCCTGTTACGTTAGGAGCTCCAAGTACACCCAGTGGGAGACAGGCAACCCCTGCCCTAGAGAGTTAGCAATCTAACTAGACCATGCACTCCCCTAAAAGGATGGAAGGGGGAACAAAGGCAAAGTGACTTGCCCAAGGGCACAGAACAGGTCAGTGGCAGAGCTGAGACTAAGACGCAGGTCTCCTAACCTCCAGGTCAGGGCTGTACCCATTGGACCATGCTATCCCACGAACTGCTGTTGTCAGAGGGAAGATCAAATGTGTGTCATTTAGCACCTTAAGCTGAACTCAGAATTGAGTCTTGGACAGAATGGGCAAGTGTGTAATTCACTTAGCTACACCCTTCCCTTTGAAGTTACAACAGACATGCTGGTGACGGGTTATAATAGCAGTGAATTTCATTTCTATTGCACCTTGTAATGTAGAGGCTTCCTAAAGCACTTTGTGAAACTATACATAGACAAAGATCACTTCCACACACTGCTGGAATGCAGTCACCTCTGGGGTGAAGCATCGCAGCCCTTGAACGGTACACAGCAACACTGCTCGACAGACAGTAAGCAGAAATACTCGTGTCAATCAGGGATAACTCCAGTGACATCAGTGCATCACTCCCGTGCACTGCTGGCTTAAGAGCAGAATCAGTCTTGAGGTAACCAAAGGAAACTGCAGGGAGGAAGATGGGAATTACCCACACTGGGTAATTATTAATTAGTACAGTAGTACCTAGAGATTCCAACTGAGCTCAGGGCCGTGTTGTGCTAGGCTCTGTACAGACACATAGGACGAGACTGTCACTGTCCTGTGCGCTCACAATAAGAAAAAAGGGTGAGAGGGGGAAACAGAGACACAAGCAGGTGAAGGGACTTGCCCATGGTCTCCCAGCAGAGCAGGGGCAGAGCCATGAAGAGAACCCAGCTCTCCTGACTCATCCGCTAGGCCCCAGGAACACCCCTTGTTTTACAAGAACTGCCCCTGGATCTTTAGCAAGTCAGGACTTCAGCTTGAGCCCCTATCAGGAAGGAAGCATGTCCCACAGCGAGGAGCCCCCAGGCACCGACCTGCATGGAGCGTGCAACGTACTGAGTCCCCACCCCACTTCCTGTAGCACCTGGGCTCTTTTGTGCCCCATCCGAGCACTGACAAGGTCACAGCCTGCAGTGCCATGGCCACCAGCTACCGTGAGCTCTAGCTAGCGGGTACAAGCATAACAGCCTCTGTGGGAACAGGCCAGGTGTTCATTCTGATCATGTCCAGCTTGCAGACACTGGCACGATAGTAATGGCTTGCCTGCACTTCTGCCCGGAGGAGGATTTTGTACGGGAGTCATTGTCCTCCCCGAGAGAGAGGCGATAGCAAGCACGGGATGTAAGCACGTCAGGAGGTTTTTACTTGAGGTGGGCAGGCTGGGAAACAAACCTCACCCGCTACAATTTCACCCCCTGGGGAAGACTGGAAACATAGAAACAAAGTTCCCAGCTGGCTCAGCTCCTCCCCTGGTGTAAATCAGCCCTGGACCAGGCAAAGCGCCTGGTGGAATCCCGCTGCTAGAGCAAGGACTGCGGGACTGAGCCCACGGACTTTAAGGCACGTCGCACAGGATGCTGCATCAGCACACGCAGAGTCTATCCTTTGCTTTCTGATGCACCCTGTGCAACGGGGCCTCTTGGGTGAGACATGAAGAAGGTCCCGGGTCCAAGGGAAGAGGTGATGTTTATGGCAATGCAATTAAGGAAAAGAAAGGGAGAAAGGGCGGGAAGAGACGTTCCCTGGAGGGGAGGAGGGACAGGTTATCCCACCGCCTTGCATCTTCCACTGTGGCATGTGATGCTGGCCCCTCTTGGAGACAGGATCCTGGACTAGATGGGCCATTGGTCTGATCCAGTCTGGAAATCTCCACATTCTCCTACGGCCGATCCTGGGAGTGATGCTTTCAAACATCCCAGAACATCACTGGAGTTTTTCTAGCCTGTTCCTTTGTGCATAGGTTGCTTTCTGCCTTAATTACCCAGTCTATCTTCTCATTTGACCAATCTCTGCTCCTGTCTCTTCCACTGTCATGTTTGCTTATTATGCTTACTTCTATTTATAGCCTTTCCTTACAGAACCTAATGATAGGTTGAAGGACCCATCAGGAGAGATGGATTCCTATGACCTGAAGGGGAAAGAACTGGTGGGTTTGACATACAGCTTTCTTGTGGGTGCCACATTTGACTCCTTCCTCACAAGAGAAGATGCGTTTGCTGGAGGAAGGAAATGCACTCAAATAAAGCTCCTCTCTCTGCAGGGGGAGGATTAAAGATTCAGCAGGCTTCCCAAGTGGCTTGTTATTTTTTACATTCACTTACTGCCACAATGAGGTTATCCCCCCACTCCCCCTTCCCCATTCTCCCAATGCAACCAGGCGGCTGCACTCCGCTGTGTCCAACGAGGGCATCGTTACAAAACACAACACGGTCCATTCGCAGGCAAATGGGATTGCCTGTGAAGAGCCTGAGACAAAGGCTGTAGCAAGATGTGTTTCACATCCTTGCTGATGTCCTAATGAATACACATTACCGAAAGGCACATGATTTGATTAAGAGGTTACACAAGACAAAGAGATCGGACCCACATTTGCTGCTTGGGCCTCCAGAGATCTGTCTAAAGATGGCAGGACTGGGACCATGGGAGGGATGTCACCCCTCCTCAAGGAGATGGGGCTGGCAGGTGGGTTGGAAAAGCCTGAAGAAGCATGGAATCAGGTTCACATTCAGGGTATGAGAGTCTGATTTGGGCACATGGCCAAGCACTTCCTCATTTGAGTTGTCCCACCGAAGGGACCAGGTCATCAGCTGGTGAAAAGGCCATCGAAGCCAATGGAGCTACACAAGTTTACACCAGCTGAGGATCCAGCCCTGTGAGACTGCTTGTGGGAGTAAAGGGCTCACTGGTGTGACTGAGAGCTTGCACGTCCTGCCCCACCGTCTGGCAAACCGGGACCTGTTCTGCAACCCAGTGTGCTCGTGGGTAGGTCACGCAATGTCATCGTGATACAACCCAATGTCATGTCAGAGGCCCCAAAGAGGCCATGTCCCTGGGGTCGGTTGATAAGTTGTATCATCAGTTGCTTGACCACGCTTTGGTTCATTATGAAATATAGTCAAGAGACCAAAGAACCAGCATCAGTCAGACTTATTGCTAAAAGCCAATATGAATATAGTACAAGGAAAAGTTTCAGTATGATACCAGTCTCTGGGAAGCTGCCTCATGCTAAGTGTGGTCACATGCACCTGACAAAGAAGGTGTGCTCCCAAAGCTACGCTCCTCAAGCTATCGTTTTATACCCGACCTATTTACAATTAAGAGGCACAGTGTACGTCATCTGAAACTTGATTTAACCAATCAGCTTTCCACCTTTTTTTCCTGTTATCAAGGACTACCTCTTATCTTTCTGTTCTGAGCACATGCATTCCGGATACCCAGCGGTGTGAAAGCTGTACTAGGGTAGAACAATCATATGTCTTGTCATCTTCCTTTGGGGCATTCCAGTGCTGGCCTGTGAGAATAACTCCCTCTCTGTTGCTATGGAAAAGCACTCATCTGTCCTGATCTTGACAGTTCCCTATTTGTTCAAGCCAAAACATGCTTCTGTGAATGCAAGAGGTTATGGGATATTTAGCATAAATGAGCAGGATTATATGGAAAGCATAGGCCAATTTAGGCTATATAACGGCTATTTTATGCTTAATACGTACTGATATATGTGTGGTGCAGATAATACTTACTGGGAATGTGCCATACAGATATGCTGGCCCAGCATATATTAGTCAACAGGCTCGTCAAGGGGGAAAAGCTGACATTATGGTCAGGTGAGCAGGGCTCATGGTTTTACAGCCCCAAGCATTGTACAAATATTACTGACTGTACAGACCATAGGTCAGATTCCAATCTTCATTACATGGGTATAAATCCAGATTAACTCCACTGACTTCACTGTGTAACTGACCCCCTGGGTAGAGGAATAACACAGTCCACTACCAAAATGCAGTCACCTCTGAGCCACAATGCAGCAGCTGTTTATCAGAGCATGGAAATGCTACACACTAGTCAGAGTCATAGAGTTTAAGGCCAGAAGGGACCATGAACCCTAGTCTGACCTCCTGTGTATTGCAGGCCACTAAACACCACCCAGCCACCCCTACACCAAGCCAGCCACCAGAATTAGACCAAGCTATTGCAGCCCTCAGGAGACTAGACTGTTACATGTTACAGCAGAGAACAGAAGGGACGGAGGTGCACCAATGCCTGAGGCCCTGCAATGGCAGGGCATTGATTTGGTGGGATATACCTAGATGAGCCTGGCAAGTGACCTGCACCCCATGAGGAAGGCAAAAAAACCCCAAGGTCCCTGCCAATCTGAACTGGGGGAAATTCCTTCTCAGCCCCGAACATGGTGATCACGAAGACCCTGAGCAAGACTTACCAGTCAAGCACCTTAGAAAGAGAATGATCAGCGCCCCCCTAGAGCACCGGCCCACCCTGACCAGTGTCCCATCTCCAGCCACGGCTATCTCTGATGCTTCAGAAGAAGGAGCAAAAAAAGCACAATACACAGAGGAAAGAAATTCCCTTCCTGACTTTTACAGGTGACTGACTGAAGCTTAGTACTAGCTTAGCACAGGGAGCAAAACAGAAAACTGTGCGATGCAGGGCAGGATCTACATAGGCAGAAGGTCGAACAAGATGCATTCTGACCAGGGCTAACATCCCTACTCTTGCAGAGAGCTCTCTGGGACCTGGAATAATGGTGTAGCCCTCCCCGATGCATGGCTCAAACTTCCTCCCCAGTGCCTGATAATCAAAGTGGCTTCTCTGTGCTCCTTACATGGGATGGGTCCTTTCTTTTGGTGCCTGGTGCCTCCATGCAAGGTGACTCCTCCTCTCTGTGCTGGGAGCACAAGAGGTGCTGTCCCTTGGGAAAATGACTAATGCAGCTACTCTGGTCACCAGGAATATAACCCACTACCCCAACACCATAATACATTAATACAAACCCCAACCAACGAAATGCCATCCTCAGAAAGAGCAGTATAACACCAGGGACATTACTGGGGACAGGAAACAAAGGCTCTATTGGAAGGAAAGGGTTAAGATCAACAGAAACACTAAAACACAATTCTATAACAAATCCCCCCCGCCCCCGACCTTCCTGCTTTCACCACTACACACAAGCCCCAGCTCACTCCCTAACACCATTCCAGGTGGAAGTGATGCTGAGGATAAGTCCTGTGATGAGAGCTGCAGCGCTGTGAATGCTGGCTGGCTTACACACAGAAAAAGGGGGATCCCATACAGTGTCTTCACCCCTGAGTGGGGCAGGGTCCGCTCCTGGCTCCCTGCTGTATAGTCCTGAGGAGGTCTTGGCTGACTCGAGGTAACCAGCACTGCGTGGGTTCTCTGCCTTGCTGATCGCAGGTCTCCGCAGGGCTGGCCCCGATCCCACACTCAACCGCCCCCCCCCCATCATTCGAAGTCCCCCTTGGAGTGGGAGAGTTGATTACAGACTCCCCAACCTGTGCTGCTGCTCTCCCCGCTCCGAACTGGCTCCTCGTTGGCCTAGCAACCTGTCTATGTAAGTCGCTCCATCCAGCTCCCCACCAGCTTGTGGAGGCATTGCCAGACCCAAACCCTAAACAGGCTGGGAAATGGTGTCCAGAGGCTCTGGAGCCATAGTCCAAAGAGTAGGACCCCGAGAAGCTCCGTTCAGCATTCCAGGAGCTAGCAAACTCCATAGCGGTAAGAGACCAGGAGCTCAGTTTTATGGAAAGAAGTGGAGCCTGAATCTCACACCTATGCAAAGCGGGTGTCAAGTACTGCCACATCAAATGGGCATGTTTTACACCCACCTTGTACAGGTATAAATCACTCCACAAGGTGCAGGGCAAAAGGAGAATCAGGCCCAGTTCCTCCGGCATCGGAGCACCCCCTGACTCCCTGCTGGGGCCCTGGTTCAGTACGGACCAGCACCACTTTCTGCAGCAGCAGCCGCCGGTCCGGGATCTCCTGTCCACCTGCTCTTCCCCAGAGGTTTCCATCTATCAAGCTGGCCCATCTCTTGCTTTGCTTGTTTTGCTTTGTGCTCAGTGCGACCCTGTGTTTTTCAGCAGCGCGTGGATTCTGTCTTTCAAGTCTCTCTGGCTTTGATCTCTTATGCTGCGCTTCGTGTCTGAGTGGCATTTGCTTTAGAAACCAACCACCAGGCAGACAAAATGTGTTTGCCTACCGTAAAGGGAGCATGTGATGATAGCACTTGTGTCTCTCTTTACCCAGACAACTTCCAGTTATTTTAAAAGCCGCTCTATCCAACTGGCTTTGGGTCGCTCTTAAAAAAGCTACGTCCAGTCACAGAGGTATTTCTCAGTAAAAATCCAAAGCGCACCACAGACCAGTGGAAGAAACGGCAGCTCCCCCTGTATATATTACTGTAGGATATTGTTACAGCTGGGTCAAAAGCAGGCTGCCTCCCTGGCAAGTAACCTCGCCAGCCCTACTTCCCATCACTACCTTGATTAAGAGTCCCAGTAGGTGTTGATTCACTGATGCAATGTGAAGCTATGGTCTGGTCAGTGCCAGGTTGATACACCGGACAATCTGCAGCTTGAGTTATTTACAGCACATTCTGCATCTAGCAGCACAGAAAAGATGCAGCCGTTGCAGCCCTTGGGCAGGTTTCAGACATTGCGGAACCGAAATTAAAGAATAAACCGTCTGACGGAAACGGCAGCTCCCTAGCCCGCAACATACTTCCAGCCCCTCCTGACAAATGCCCAGGGTAGCACCCGGGCTCTGCATTGAAGCTCAGTAAACTGGAGTATGGTAGGACCGTGTGTGTGTGTGTGTGTGTGTGAATATGTGTGAATTGCTTAGTCCAGGCCAGTGGTTCTCAACCCATTTACCATCGTGGGCCGCATATGCAGCTCTCTATGTGTTACGTGGGCCGCAGCCACACAGCATATAGGCTACCTGTATGGCCCTGAGGATTTCACATGGGCCACAGCTGTATGCTGATTGGGCCGCAAGCTGCCCGGGGGTTGAGAACCACTGGTCCAGGGCAACTCCTTTGAGACTGCCTGGTACCTGCCTCCCTCAGGTCCTGCCAAGGAGACTCCTAGTTCCGGGTGCCGATTTCTAGCCATCATCCAGAAAGAGGAGCAGTCCTAGAGAGCCCAAAGAGCCCATCTCGCAGCAGTGTTCCAAACGTTTCCCTAGGGAGCTGTGTAGGGGCTGAGCAATGGGCACCTGTGGGTCAGGATTGGGTTTGTTTTAGCCACGGCCCGGGGCCTGCTCCTGCACTACGGACATCAGTGAGGGCTTTGCCATTGGCCCTGATTTGCGAATGGGGCTGAACTGTCCTCAGAGCAGGATCCGAAGGCGTGAGGAATAAAGGTGACTGCACCCAGCTCTGGTTTTTGGGCTAGCCAGGGATTGGTTTGGTCCCCTGCCACCCAATGTAAATTACAGCAACCCTGAGCTCCACCCCACTGACTAGAGCCCCCAGGGGGTGGCTGGGAAGCCAGCAAAAGCAGGAGCTCAAAGATGTGCTGGCCATGTCCCTTTCCCACTGACTATTCCCTCTATGCCACCTCTACATCACCCCAGGGATTCTCCTTACGATGAAGGAAATTCCCAGGTAGCCAGTTATGCTGGCATATGGCCATTTTGCTCCATACTGATGCAGTGACAAGGGGATGCAGCAGATCTGAGAACTGGCCCATTGATTTCAATGGGTGCAAGATCGGGACCTTAGTTACTGACTTATTGGGTGACCTTGGGAGAGTCATTTAAATCCTTGGTGCCTCAGTTTCCCCATATAGTAAATGAGCTTACATAGCTATTTCCTAGCGCTGATGTGAGGCTTAATTCATCAGTAATATACTTAGATAATAGGTGCTTTATAAGTACAGAGTATTATTACTGTTATTAAGATAAATTATTAAGGGCAGAGGAAATCTTTGGAGAGAAATCAACTCTCATTATGTTTCCCTCCTTATGAACATTTAGAGGTTGCTCCTGGAACTTGACTGAAATCCCTGAGTGGTGTATTAATTATTGTTATATCTTAGTTTCTGAGCATTTTAATTAAAGCCAATAAATTCCGGGGGGGGGGGGGAGAAGAGGATCTTCCCAGGGTGAAATATTCTGTCTTTGTCAAACATGCAACCTCTGATTAAATCAAAGTGCCACTTTTAACAACCGTGGCCATAAATTGTTTCTGGCGTAACAGCCTGGGCTGACCCATCACTGCTCTCCCAAGCACTGATCAATATGATTTTTTTCCCAGCGGCTCCAAGATGGGCTCAGAAAACATCGTTTAAGTCCATGTGGATTTCACCCAACTCAGTGGCTTCCCTACACCTTCCTCACACCCTGCGTTGGTTTCACGTGCGATGACGTGAGTGGAAGATCTAACAGAAGCCCCTAACTGAGATCAGGGCCCCACTGTGCTCAGTGCCGGACACACTTAGACAATCCATGTCCTGAAGATCTTACAATCCAATAGACAAGGGGCGCTTTATTACCCCCATATTACAGAAGGGGGATCTGAGGCAGAAGGCGATAAACTGACTTACTCCAGGCTGCACAGGGAGTCTGTGGCAGAACAAGGAACTGAACCTAGATCACAGGAGGGAGTGTGGCCACACTTGGCATCCTGCCATGCTCTATAGGGCACCAGATGCCTGGGCTATGGGGTTGCCTTTGCCCCCACATCTCTTAAATCGGGGAGAGGCATACAGCTCCCTTTCCATCCCCACTGGTGGATCTGCCCCTTTTAGGGTGTCAGTCCACATAATGGGGAGAGAAGCATTCATACCAAGGAAAGGGAACACTGGATTGTCAGAATGAGTATTAATCTCAGTGCCCCCTCCCTGCAGACCCACCACCCATGTTGCTGAAGAGAAGGTGATGGGGTGCTGGCTGAGGGGCAGGGAGCTCAGGAGTTTGCCTGCTAGAAGGAAAAGGCAGCATGGGGCATGGGTGAGGACTGCTGGCTGGTTGGAGGCCCACAGAGGGCTCCCTGTTAGTGGCGAAGAGGCCAGGGGTGGCAGAATGGCTCGGATGGTGAATTTCAGAACCGCTGCAGCTTGACAGCTTCACCTCCAATGCTGAGCTCTCCCAGGCTGGGGTGGGGGGACTCTGACCCCATCACGACTAGATGATCACAATGGTCCCGTCCGGCTTTGGAATGTGTGACTGAAGGGTCATGGGAAGAGCTGGGAATTAGCCCCAAGGGGTGGGGTCGGAGGAAAAGGCAGCGACGTTTGTTCTGGGATCTAGAAAATGCAGCTGCGTCTCTCAGGTTCCTGCCAGGGTGCATATAATTTTATCCCATTGGCGTGTAATTTACTGCACAGACGACAGCAAGTTAAACAAACCAATGTAAATAATTTCCATTAAAAAAAAAAATCTTCAAGGGGGAAAAATGGGCTAGGAATCAGCAGGCTCCACTTCTGGTGGGTCAGAAGTTCAACCCCTCGGGGCTAGCTGGCACCGGGGGAGTTCCAGTCATTTCAATCCTGCCCTTGATATTGCAGATCCAAAACGTAACACCTCCCACTTCTCCATCCCCATTGCTCTGAGAGGGCTTCTCCAAGGTGGGGAGGCAGCTCACAAGAGAGGTAAGGGAGATGCAGAGAGGTTAAGGCCCAGGTGATCATATGGGGCCACTGGTTTAGGGTGCCTGCCTGCCTCAGAAGACTTTGGCCTGATTTTCACACGGTCTGAGCACCTGTGACTCCAGAGAAAGTCAATGGGAGCTGGGGAGTGCTCACAGGCTATGGTTAAGGAGGGCCTATAAATAACATGATGGATTTATCAATGGATAGACAGTTAATGGGTGTGTAAGAGGATAGATAGATAGATAGATAGATAGATAGATAGATAGATAGATAGATAGATAGATAGATAGATAGATAGATAGATAAGGCCCTGGGTGTTTCCAGCTGGACACCCGAAAACTAAGGCTCTCAGATGCTTGTGAAAAAATAGACTCCAGGTTACACAGCAAGCCAATGGCCGAGTCTGGCAGCCTCCTGACTCCCAGTTCTATGCTCAGTCCATTCGACCACCGCAGGCGTTAAGCCATAAATCATGTTGTCATGGTCGCTGGGCTTGTGCAAGCTTTCGATGGCTTCTCTGTTCTGTTTTCTCTTCCTGGCTCCTACTGTGGGCTTCCCTCTCTCTGAACAGGCCCTGGCTCCGTAAATCGCCGTTCCTTCACAGACAGTCTGACCCCCGAGCTCAGCCACAGCACACTGGAAACGGACCAGAATCAAAAGTCCAGATCCAACCCCCCCACCATGCTTTGGAATTGTTTGGGTCCAGAGGCAAGCCTCCCAGCTGGCCCCCATGTCTCTAATGGGCCAATGAAATGCCCACAGTCTCAATTTAGAGCCAAACTTTGTGACTCAGGCCCATAAACCCAGCAGTGCATGAAACCCATGCACTGAACTATTAGACAACAAACCTGATTCACCCTTGATTTATGCCAGCTCCCATTTAGACAACAGCATGGGGCCCCCGGTGGCAGATCATCTGAAGCTGGTCACAACCTCTGCCACAGAAGGCAGACAGCCCAAGAAATGGATGGGTCTGGCTGTAAAGTGGGCACAGCCATGCCAGCCTGGGATGCATTGGTTCCTACGGGAAGGCTGTTGCATTAACACCTCCTACCTTCTCCTGGGATTGCTGCCAAGCCAGCGTGGGGAGATTCACCCTGGCCCTAGGAAGAGAAGTATCAACAGCTCACATCCATCTCTCACGGATGCTGCTCTTGAGACAGTTTTTTCAGCCTACCCAGCACCTTAGTAGCCGCACGACTCATTTACTCCGGGTCTGACGTGTCAAAATCGGCAGGGTGCACAAGTCTTATGCCCAGTGACTGCCCTTTTCATTTCCCGAGGTGCCCCAGCACGCCCACCCCTATGCTGCTTCCTTGGCTCAAATGCAACTCCCTTTCAAAGGAACCCAGCACAGACAGCAGGAGCAGCCTTCAGAAATGAATGGGCTTATCTGAGTGGGGAAAGAGAAGCTGCCTCATACTGCTCTCCGGAGCAGAAATGAGAAAATAAAAGCTCGTGAGAAGCCGAGCTGAGCTGCTGGAAAGGATTTCCCCCCAGACTTTGCATTTCATTATAAATAAAATACGGGGAGAGTTTGACAATAATGGAGGCAAACGCAATGACTTATCATTGCTGGCTGACGATGGGTTTTCATATGGCTGTCCTTTAAATGAGTGGCTCTCCCTCAAAGGAGCGGACCGCACAGATGCATCCCGGTGGCATCCCCTCCTGTGTGAAAAGCCCTCAATCCAAGCCTTTTGCAGCAGCTGAGCCGGTGTTCTACACAACGAGGCAGTAACTTTACCGCCTGCTCCATTATCCTCCCTGGCACGACTCCACTGCGTGAATGGAAATCGCTCACCCGGGCTGAATGAAAGAGCAGGGGTTTGATGTCTCGCCTTCCTTTTTTGCAAAGAAGGCTCCATTAAAATGCCAAGGCCAGACCCTTGGCAGGTATAAATCAGTACAGATCCAGTGAAGCCAACAACCATCTCTGCCAGCGGAGGATCTGGCCCCACTGCTTTAAAAGCCTGACCCTGAGGCCCTGAGCACCCTGGATTCTCACTGAAGTCATTGGAGAGGTGCTCAGCATCTTGCAGGATCAGACCCAAATGGAGTCAGTGATTC
Source organism: Chelonia mydas (assembly GCF_015237465.2). Lineage (NCBI taxonomy): Eukaryota > Metazoa > Chordata > Testudines > Cheloniidae > Chelonia > Chelonia mydas. The sequence continues at coordinate 11,405,304 of NC_051259.2, read as the reverse complement.
AAAGGCAAGGAGAAGCAGGGTGGTGCAGTGGCTGGGAAACAGCCCCACGAGGTACAAGACCTGTGGTCCATCCCTGGCTCTGCTTCCGAGCTGCTGTGTGAATTTGGGCATTTGGCCATCTCTATGCTGCTGCAAAGTGGAGATAAATGGCACATGTGCTCCTGCAGACAGTACTTTGAAATCTCCAGATGGGAAAGGGCTGAGTATTACACTCTGCAAATCACCGGTCTGCTATACAGATAAATTGCCATCAGCAGAAGCAGACGAAACAACAACCTGGTATTTAAGGCACAGGACCGGCAGATCGGAGGCTTTTGTGTTCTTAGCCAAGCCCCTTCATCTCTCTATGCTGCCATTTCCTCCCTAATGAAAAGGGGATGGTGATACTTACCCACCTGCTGATGGGGTGTTGCAAGGCCAAATTCACGCTTGCGTTCCATGTGCTCTGAGGTCCTTGAAGGGGCTATCCCCAGGGGGCAGTGTTGTCTAGTGGATAAGGCAGTGGGCCAGGAGTCAGGAGAGCTTGCTTCTATTTCTGGCTTTGCCTGCTGGTGGACCATTGGCAAGTCCCCTCCCCTCTTGGCTGGTTAGATCACAAGGTCTCTGTCTCCAGCTATGCACATGCACAGTTCCTAGAATAATGGAGCCTCAGGCTTGGTTGGGACCTCTAAGGGTATGTCTACACTGCAAAAAAAAAACCAAAAAAAAACCAAACCCGAGCAGCGGGTCTCAGAGCCCGGGGCTCCAGATTCAGATCCGTGGGGCTCACACTACAGTGCTAAAAATAGCCATGTCGGCGTTCCCGTTCGGGGAGAGCTCAGGTTTTGGAGCGCTGGACTTCAGAGCCCGAGCAGGAACATCTACACGGCTATTTTAAGCACTGTCGTGCGAGCCCCAGGCTGTAGACCTGAGCTCTGAGATTCGCTGTTGCAGGTTGGTTGGTTGGTTTTTGCAGCGTAGATGTACCATAACGCTACTGCAAAACAAATAATAATAATAATTAATAATAGAAGTGCTTAATCGTGTTACTATGCCATGAAAACGTGTCCTTTGGGCTTATTTTTTAACGATCAAGCTCCAGTAAAAGGTCAAGGAGAGCTGAGAATAAGTCCCTGCAGGAAACAGCAGGCATTATGATTACTCTTATAACTAATCATCTTTTATTCAGGAGTGCCCAGAGGCGCCAGTCAAGAGTGGGTTGTGGTCAGAGCTGTGTGAACAAATAGGAAGAGATGGTCCCTTTCTCAAAGAGCTTGAGATGCAGTTTAAGCATAAGAACATCAGAACGGCCATACTGGGTCAGACCAAAGGTCCATCTAGCCCAGTATCCTGGCTTCTGACAGTGGCCAATGCCAGGTGCCCCAGAGGGAATGAACAGAGTAGATAATCATTAAGCGATCCATCCCCTGTCACCCATTCCCAACTTCTGGCCAAACGAACAGAAACCAACATTGTTTATCTTCCACAGAGGGTCAGATCCTTACCTGGGGAGAATCCGAGATGTGCCAATTGACACCAGCTGCAGATTTTACCCAGTGTCCATTTTCACCCTATTAAGGGGAGATGACTTTCCACATTGCTTGTCTGGGCTAGCTGTGCTCTGACCCCACTCCGGTCTCTGAGTGCACCCCCTTGGGTGTTAGGCTCATGCCTTTCCTGGGCTGGAATCCCCTGATCCTCCCATGCTTAGATTGGGCCCTGGGCTAAAATATCTTGTGTCTCCGCTGTGCTTACCCCGCAGGTCTGATTGGGTTCGGCACTTCCGGTTCTTCCCTTTGGGAGGTTGTGAGCAGTGACCACAATTGCCTTATTAAACTGAAGCATTGTTAACTCTTCACAATAGGAACGAAGTGTAACAGAAGAGAAAAGGGATTTTCAAACAACAACAGGTCTCCCTGCGTGTCTATCTCACCTGGGCTCTAACCATCCTCCTTGGGGACCCCAGTAGGGGCGACTTCCCAGACACCCCCAACCTCTGGAATCTGGGTTCTCAGTCTCAACAACCCCCCTCTCTCTCTTCTCTGTAAAACCTCCTGGATCTTTGTTCCTCCCCACTGGGACTGAGTCACTTGGGGCAAATGGGTCAGGCAGGCCCAGCAGGAGACTGAGCCAGGGCAACCTGAAGAGCTCTTGCATTAGCTCTCAAGTGTTTGCTTGAGAAGTGTCTATCGGAATCCACCTCCCCCTTCCTGGGTACATTTCCCAACACCCCTGCGACTGAATTCACTCAATATATGCACAAAGTAGACATCACAATAACCAGGTCAGCATACAGGATTCATAAACTATTCCAGGCAGTTTCAAGTGCATAACAGTGGGGTTCAGAATGCCTGCATGATGAATGCATGCTGGGATTTCAGAGGAGCCTAAGATTTGGGCACCTAACTCCCTCAGACACCTTGGAAAATCACATCCTAAAATATTCTTCTGCTAGGAGAACATGGCATTCTCCAGACCATTGACTGCTGTGCTCTCTGTGGTGCTGAAGTGAAAGGCTTAATAGCGGCAAAGCTCGGACTCAGCTCTTCATTAGAACATTATGCTCTGGAGCGGGAAGGCAGGTTTTTTCTCATCAGATGGTTTTGTTTACTTGAGGTACGGAGGTTCCCAACCTGAGCTGCTTGACTGTGTGTTTTGCCTTGGGCAAAGCGCTTCACCTCTCTGTGCTGCAATTTCCTCGGCTGTAAAATTGCAGGCAATCTCGTTTATTTGCCCATTTCTGTAAAGCACTTGGAGATCTGCAGCTGGAAAGTGCAATCTGTATGCAAAGGGTATAAATTATAATTGTAGTGCACACCACCCCCAAAAAAGCTACGTTATCCTGTTGCAAATTCAAGCACTCGAAAGTTGGGAAACACCAGAAGGCAACATGTACAACCTTAATTCAGCCCCCTTGCATGTATGCATGGTGATACAGTCTTTAATCACCTAGTATTATTTCAACAGGACTACCGCCTCATTCAGTGAATGGGTAGTTGTTCAATATTTCTTATTCCTCCTTTTCAGTGTGTGGTCCCAGGCCTTATTTACCACACACCATCCAAACCCTGCACTGAATACAAAATGGTTAATTTCCTTCTGGGTATTTCTAGGATAGTCTCACCATAGTATCTGAGTGCTTCGCCACCATTATTGAATTTAGACACACAACACCCCTGATTGAGAAGCATTCTTATCCCCGTTTTACTGAGGGGAACTGAGGCACAGAGCGATTCAAGCCAAAATTGCTGAAAGTGTCCATTGATTTTGGGTGCCCAACTTGAGACATGTAGGGCCTAATTTTTCAGAGGGATGGAGCCTCTTGAATGCATATCATATGTTCAAAGCTCAGATACAAATGACTTCAGTTGCACTTCTGAATGCTTAGCACTACTACAAACCTGGCTCCATATGTCTCAAGTTGGGTGCCCAGAAAATGAGGAACACACAATCAGTGACCAACTGTAAACCTTTTGGTTCAAGTGACTTGCCCAGCATCAAATAGAAATGCTGTGGCAGAGGCAGGGGTAGAATCCATTTATCCAGGGAAGCATTCAGCTGCCTAAGCCACAAGCTCATCCTTTCTCTTCCTGAAATCCTCTGCTTTATGTACCACACAACTTCCAACTTCTGCAACAAATGAAGCCATGGTCCTTAAGACAACAGGCTTATTTGCTACACAACCCTGATGCATCCTCAGAGCAGGTGCATCTTGTGGCAGGGTCCTATGGAAAAAACAGTATGTAATCATGTAAGTCAAGACTGTATCATAAGGCAAATGCATTAGGGGCCAAACTAATATTGCACCGGCAAGATTTTCAGAAGTAACTAGAAGATGCTTCCACTTTTGGCTGCCCAGTGTGACATGACATGGAGTTGGACATGCAAACACTGAGGTGCACAAAATCACTAGTCCCTTTTGAAAATCTTGGCCCACGTGACTGCACTCTTGTCTTTGTTGCAAAAGGCTTCTGTGTTTATACCCTGCCAAGGTTCCTTCCCCACTCTGAACTCTAGGGTATAGATGTGGGGACCTGCATGAAAGACCCCCTAAGCTTATTCGTACCAGCTTAGGTTAAAAACTTCCCCAAGGTACAAACTTTGCCTTGTCCTTGACCCATATGCTGCTACCACCAAGCGTTTTAAACAAAGAACAGGGAAAGAGCCCACTTGGAGACGTCTTCTTGCAAAATATCCCCCCAAGCCCTACACCCCCTCTCCTGGGGAAGGCTTGATAAGAATCCTCAACAATTTGTACAGGTGAGCACAGACCCAAATCCTTGGATCTTAAGAACAATGACAAATCAATCAGGTTCTTAAAAGAAGAATTTTAATTAAAGAAAAGGTAAAAGAATCACCTCTGTAAAATCAGGATGGTAAATACCTTACAGGGTAATCAGATTCAAAACATAGAGAATCCCTCTAGGCAAAACCTTAAGTTCCAAAAAGACACAAAAACAGGAATATACATTCCATCCAGCACAGCTTATTTTACCAGCCATTAAACAAAAGGAAATCTAACGCATTTCTAGCTAGATTACTTACTAACTTAACAGGAGTTGTAAGGCTGCATTCCTGATCTGTTCCCAGCAAAAGCATCACACAAACAGACAAACCCTTTTTTTCCCCCCCTACTCCAGATTTGAAAGTATCTTGTCCCCTCATTGGTCATTTTGGGTCAGGTGCCAGCGAGGTTATCTTAGCTTCTTAACCCTTTACAGGTGAAAGGGTTTTGCCTCTGGCCAGGAGGATTTTATAGCACTGTATACAGAAAGGTGGTTACCCTTCCCTTTATATTTATGACATACCCTTTATTGGCTTCTGGTTTATAGACGATCTCTGCTGTCATTAGACCACACTTGACAAAGAAAACCATTCATGGCAAGCTTGCAATGCAATCCTCCATGAAAAGAAACCACAGATCTAAAAATACCATACTTGACAGGGACCACATCCCAAAAGAAATCTTTCCTGAACCCCCTTTTTTGGCCTTCAAACCACCCCCCAACCTTGCCAAACTCATCATCAGAAGCAAGCCCCCCACAGACCAGGACACACCAACGCAAAGCAGCACCAGACACTGCCACAAACTACAGATGTATCTCCTCTGCTACAATGATCAACACCCCCCACAACACACCTTGCGAGATCCATGGCTCCCATACATGCCTATCACAACATGTGGGGTACCTCATCCGGTGCACTAAATGCCCCAATCACAACTACGTGGGTGAAACCGGACAAACACTGCACTCTCGAGTGAACACACAGAGAAAAATTATAAAAGCCAAAGCCCCGTCTCACCTATGACAGAAGAGGTGTTAACTGCCCACTTCACCCTGAATGGTCTCTTTCAATGTGTGCCAACTCCTTATGTTTAACCATCTGTTCCTCCTTGTATTTAGCTGTGGCACTCTGGTTACCTTTCCCAGACCTGAAGACGAGCTCTGTGTAAACTCAAAAGTTTGTCTCTTCCACCAACAGAAGTTCGTCCACTAAAATATGTCACCTCACTCACCTTGTCTCTCTCAAAAATGTCAACGTATCCGATAAGTTAGAAAGAACAGGAGTACTTGTGGCACCTTAGAGACTAACAAATTTATTAGAGCATAAGCTTTCATGAGCTACAGCCCACTTCATCGGATGCATAGAATGGAACATATAGTAAGAAGATATAGACACACAGAAGGTGGAAGTTGCCATACAAACTGTAAGAGGTTAATTAGTAAAGATGAGTTAGGACTTCTCCGCCAACAATGTAAAAACAATTCTCTCCTAGCCTGTCTACTAATGAAAGTTCTGCCAAGCAGAGTGTGGGGAATCATCCCTTTATTATGTTTCCCAGTTCCCTAGGGACTTTAAAGAGATCTAATTTAGAACATGCTGTTTCATCTTGACTTCCCTGATCTATAGGCCTCGAACATTCTGGAGCCCCTTGTGGCAAGGTAGAGAGTAATCACATCTCTTTTCATGAGGCTTAACCAAACAAAGCTTACCCCTAGCTTAGCTAGATGGAAAGATAGGGAGGGGTGCCTTTGTGTGTGTCGGAAAGCAAAAGAAAGAGAAAGGTGCCAGGTCTATAGGAAAACTGATGTCTATCAAGGGATCTAGGCAGAGAAAAAGCTTTACAATCCTACCAAGATACAGTTGAGAAAGCCCTGTTTTGCCTGACTGTGAGGTATAAGCAACCACACAGTGAGGTGGGCAGAAATGAGCATCCATCTTTCTGTCTCTAAGAACATTTCTGTGGGTGTGTAAGTAAATATCCCACTGAGCAGCCACATCTGCTTCCCTTGGAGTGGGGTGGGTGGGGCGGGGAGAATGCTGCAAAAGGAAAAAATAAAAATCCAACCCCTTATTCCCCCTCCCCTTAAGACAAGAAGGCCTAACATCTGTTCTGTCCTGTGTCCTACTGCAGGGGTCTCTTGTTTAATGAGCACAGGTCTTTGCACATTCTCAGCTTATGAATATTTATGGCCATTACATAACCAGCTGGGGATGGGAAAATATCCTGCCCTCTTCTAGGAGCTGAGCTCTGCCTTTGGTGAAAACTGTCTTTGTTACCACCACTGGCCTCTCTGCTTGGAGCAATGAGGTGGATAACTGGGGGGGGGGGGGGGGGGGGCAGGATCCCAATGTCTATGAAGGGAGGTGGCTGAGGAGTAGAAAAAAGGGAGAAAAATGAAATAAAAGGCGCAAATGTAAATGGAGCTGAACTGGGGGGGAAATTTTGATTGGTGAAATGAGGATAGCCTAGAAAGGGATGTAATATAGAATCAGACAAGTCTCAGCAGGGCTGTGGTGGCTGACTGGTCACTGGGATGTGGGTGGAGGTGGTGTGTTTAACTTCCCCTTTACAGAGGTAATTTATTTCCCCAATGATGTTAAACTCACACACATCCCTTTACACCCCCACCCCCACAGGTGGCATTCGGAGGGCACTTGCTGGGGCCCCTTGCATGGCTCCAGCCCCACCGATTCTCAAGCGACCGCCTCAGCCGCCGGCACAGAAGCCTCCCTCGACCGGCCAGGACTAACGGCGTCCAGCCCCCCTTTCCCCTCCACCCGCGGCTAATGTGCCACTGAATTCCCCCTCTCCCCACCGATCGCCCAGCTGGGCTGCAACCCTGGCTCCTATCCTGCCTGGAGCTCCTTGGCTAAGCTCCAGGGACCCCCTCCAAGGCTGGGGGGGGGGGCACTTGTTGGCAAAGGGGAACATTTCACCGCCCATGCTCCCCCCCACCCCCCCGCCCATGGGTTTTGATTGACAGGCACGCCTTTTTGATTCCCTGCCACCACGTGGCTGCCGACGTCCAGGGGAGTTGTCAGCTTTGACACGAAATCGCTCTGGCCCCGGCGGCGGCAGGTTCCCCGCTCTCCGCCCGCGATCCGCGCCGGAGGAGGAGCAGGCGAGCGGGGATCGGCGTCGGAAGCGGCTCCCCCGCGGCCGGAGCCCGAGCCAGGCTCCCGGTCGGTTGCAGCCACCCCTGCGGGTCTAGGGAGGAGCCCGGGAGTCGGATGCACTTTAGGGGGCGGCGGCGGGGCCAGCTAGCAAACACGAACCCCCGCCCCGTGCCCCTTTCCAGGGCTGCCCCCCCCGCCCCTTTTCAGGGCTCCCCCCCCCCCCGCGCCCCTTTCCAGGGCTGCCCCCCCTCCCCTTTTCAGGGCTCCCCCCAGCGCGCCCCTTTCCAGGGCTACCCCCTCCGCCCCTTTTCAGGGCTCCCCCCCCCGCGCCCCTTTCCAGGGCTGCCCCCCCTCCCCTTTCCAGGGCTCCCCCCCCGCGCCCCTTTCCAGGGCTCCCCCCCCGCGCCCCTTTCTAGGGCTCCCCCCCGCGCCCCTTTCCAGGGCTCCCCCCTCCCCTTTTCAGGGCTCCCCCCCCCCCACCCCTTTCCAGGGCTGCAAGGGGGTGGCGGCTGCTTGGAAAGTCTCGCCCCGCTTGGCCCCGCCATGGAGCTGTCCACACTGCCCGGGGCTGAAGCCGACGCCGAATTCTTCTCCAACGGCAGCCGCCTGCGCGCCTCGCCCTGGGGTCCCTGCCCCAACCAGAGCTTCAACCACACGGGGCTGCCCGCGGCCAAGGACCCCACCTCCATCGCCATCGCCATCGCCATCACCGCCCTCTACTCCGTGGTGTGCGTGGTGGGGCTGCTGGGGAACATCCTGGTCATGTACGGCATCGTCAGGTACGGGCAGGGCTCCCACCTGGGCCAGGTGTGTGTGGGGGTCACCTGCACGGCTCCGGGGGGGTGGGGGGCACTAGGTGACAAGCCGGGGCAGGCTGTCCAGAAGCCAGCGTAGGTGTAATGGAACGGGATATTATGTGTGTGTGTGGGGGGGGGGGGGTTGTGTGCAGAATGGGGGGCGTGAGCATGTGTGTGATCAGAATGGGGGTGTGTGTAGAGAATGCGTGAGCATGTGTGCGAGCAGAATGGGGGTGTGTGTAGAGAATGCGTGAGCATGTTTGTGTGCAGAATGGGGGGTGTGAGCATGTGTGCGAGCAGAATGGGGTGTGTGTAGAGAATGCGTGAGCATGTGTGTGAGCAGAATGGGGGTGTGTGTAGAGAATGTTGTGTTGGTGTGTACAGAATGTTGTGAGCGTGTGTGAGCAGAATGTTCTGTGTGTTCAGAATGCTGTGTGAGCATTTGTGTGGGTACAGAATGTTGTGCGTGCATTTGTGTGGGAACAGAATGGGGTGGGGGTGTGTGTGTGTGTACAGAATCTTGTGTAAGAATTTGTGGGTGGATGTATAAAACCTACATATTAGAGTATGGGGGGATGTATGTGAAAACTAGTATTGCATATGAGAGTGAAGCCACAATTTGTGTGTGTGTGTGTGTGTAACAGAGCACTGTGTTCACAGTAGCAGCCGTGTTAGTCTGTGTCCGCAAAAAGAAAAGGAGGACTTGTGGCCCCTGAGAGACTAAGCTGTAGCTCACGAAAGCTTAGGCTCAAATAAATTGGTTAGTCTCTAAGGTGCCACAAGTCCTCCTTTTCTTTTTTTGGAGCACTGTGTGTATGTCTGTAAAGCAACAGAGTATTGTGTGCGAATGAAAAAAACACTTGTGTGTGTGACAGTGTGTGTGTGTGTGTGTGTGTGTGTACAGCATGCCCTGGAGGGGAAGGAAGGTAAGGGGAGAATACAGAACCACTAATGTAACTGGTTCCAAATGCTGCAAGTCCCTTTAGTTCCTAGCTGTGATTCATACAGTGTTAGTGCTGAAAGCTGTCCACAACCCCAGGTCTAAAGCTGACCGTGCTGTATTTCGGAAAAGGCGATGGTTGGAGGTTAGCCGACTGTCAGTGGAATCCTAATGTCCTGCTGTAAAAACCAACCCTCCCAAATCAGTGCCATCAGATGTCAAGGTGATCAAATCAGTTGCTCTCAAATCTTAAAGTAGCAGAAGGAGCTCTGCATAAGAACCGTGTCCGGTGTATCTGCGTGTTGAAAGCTTCGCTGGTGGTTAAGAAGAGAGGGCAGAGGGCTCAAATCCTCAGCTGGTGTAAACTAGTGTCGCTCCATTGAAGTTAATGGAACTACGCTGAGGGTCTGGACCAGTGGGCATATTTATTTCCCACCCATGAAAAGCTGACACAGCCCGAGCTCATAAACGCATTCTTAGCCTAGAGGCTATGAGTCACCGCTCACGTGTGTCTATGCACAACCTGGAAATAAGCAAGGTGCCCATGTGTTTTTCCTTGTTATTTTTGACACACATGAAATATCCAGTGCCTAGCTTTGTTAGCAGGGAATTCATGCAGTGAATTTCAGAATCCTCCTCAAGTGACTGAGTCTCACAGCTAGGCTGAGTGCCCTGGATGTAGATTGCAGTTAGCGACTAAAACACCCTCCAGATAACTGAATGGAGATTTTCCTTATCAGTGGACAGTCCCTCTGATCACCGCAGATCTCAGCCTAATGATTCTGGCCTCGGGTACCGTCTAATATTACCGGAATAGAGAGGTGCTGTTGCTTGCTATAACAGGTGAATAGCTGTGTTTTCCCATGTAGGAGCCTGATCCAAAGCCCATCAATGGCAATGGGAGCCTTTTCATTGCTTTCAGTGAGCTCTGGATCAGGCCCTTAGCCTGGCTCACTAGAATTCAGAGCAAATTGGGCCCTGGAAATGTAGGGCCAGATCCTCAGCTGCTGTTGGTGTATCTGCAGTGGCTTTCAGTGGAATCACACCTGTTTACACCACCTGAGGATCTGGCCCTGAGCCTGTAGAATCTCTTTTGAGATCATGTTCTTCACGGTTCTCATTCATCTTCCCATCAGTCTCATAGCACACCCTCACTCCTGATCTGTCACAAGGATCAGGAGTTCTGGGGACTCCTGGATGTCCACACCGTAATGCTGGCTCCCTGTCTATTCTCTTACAACAGTCTGTGTTGGCTCAAGGGCACAAGGGGCTGTAACCACAAAATGAATGCCTTCACTCTAGGTTTCTAACTCCTGTTGGAAGGGCAAGGACAATAATCCCGCTGCCTTGGCACAGGGAGCTTAGAAGTTCCTTTACTCAAGACAGCAATTCTGTCATCAGCTGTTTGTTCTGTAGGATGGTAGACAGTGTGCTTAAAACAAAAGCCATGTTCTTTCTGTACCCCCCACTGCTCACCATAACCCTCGCTGCACCGGATCACTGGGGCTGTCACTCATTGGTACCGAATTTACTTGTCTCCCACATAAACCTACCAGCACTTCCTGGGTGATGCCTGTAAATTATTCATACTGGGCATGCAGAATCATCAAACTTGGGGCCAGATGCTGATGCCCTTACTCCATTGGTCTCACTGAAAATATCTCACTCTTCAGGGCTCGGGTAGCAGCATCTGGCCCTGAGGTTATAGAAAACTCAGTATATTTTAGCAGATAAATCCTGCACCATCTCCAGCTTCTCCCTTGGCTATTATTGATTAATTATATTAGCTGTAGTAATATTACTGTAGCATCTCGGAGCCCTGGTCATGGACAAGGAGCTTTTGTGCAAGGTGATGTACACATGTTTGCTTGTGTCTTTTCCTCATTTGGGGGTCTTTATCTCACCTTTTAACAGTCAGTTTCACACATTTAGAACCTGGGGGGTCGTGAGTTGTGTACTTTGCTCTTATATAGGGTTTTTCATCTGTGGATCTCAAAGCACTTTACCAAAGTAAGTATTATCCCCATTTTACAGGTAGGGAAACTGAAGTATGGAGAGGTGAAATTATTTGCCCGTGGTCACACAGTGATTCAGTGGCAGAAATGGGACTAGAACCCACATCTTCAGACCCTGAGGCAACATTGCCTGAGATTTAAGAGGCAGCCATCTGCTTGAAACTTTCACTGTGCATTTTTCAGTTGCAATATGAAAGACCTACAAGCCTGTCATCATTGCTCAGTCGCCAACTCCACTATAACCAGGCCTTTGATTGGGACTGGGACTCAGTCTTGGATAACCTCGACAAGTAACTTGGAGCATAATTTTCAAAAGTGCCTAAGGGACTTCGAAGCCTATATTGGGACTTAGGTCCCTACGACACTGAGGGCCAGATTTTCAAAGGTATTTAGGTGCACAAAGATACAGAGAGGTGCCCGGGAGGAGTTAAATATCTGAAAAGCTGGTCCTTGAAAGGGTTGCCCTTCAACTCTAAGGGCCTGGTTTTCTGGTGCTGAGCCCCCCTGCAGCTGAATATTCTCAGGCACCTCTGAAAATCAGGTCCAGGATGCCCCAGTTTGTTATCCATTTGCAAAATGGGGCAATGGTGCCAACTTCACAGAACACTGTGCGGCTCCAGTCAATGTCTGTGACATGCTTTGAGAGTCTCAAGGAAAAAAATGGTCTAAGTGTTGTTATCAACATCATAACACGCACATAAGAGGCTAATGATGGGTAGCAATCAGAGGTAGGAACTAAATAAGCTGTTTATTATGTGGGCTGTTGTAAAATGGCAACTTTATTCTGCATTGCTTTGATTTACAATTTCCACTGCAGCTGCAGAAATTAGCAGAGACTTGTCTGGAGCGTGGGCTGGAAAAAGAAACCCTCTTGCTCCCCTTTTATCCCACCACTCCGTTTGTCTGAAGGGCTCATCCTGCTGATGAATGGCAATGAATGAAAGCTGCCAAGTTCCAGGAGGTTAATGATTCCCTGTGTTGTGGCCTAAGTGGCTATTGTGAAATCTCTGGTTTTCAGCCCCAGACACAAAATATACCAATTCCCCAATCTGGCCATTGGCAGGGCAGCAGAACCACACTCTCGCGTGCGGCGCCAAAAGGCAAGTTCACAGGAATTTAGCGCAACAGGGCAAGATTGAATAAACCCCGTCAAAATCCCAACTTTTCGCTATTTTCAATTTTCCTCTGCCAGCACATTCGGTACATAGCAACCAGCACACCAGGTTGTTCCAGCCCGGCTTTGGTTGTGCAGGAAATAAATGGTGTGACTCACATGAGGTAAGTTACCTCACAAAACACAGACTGCATCAGGGCTGGAAGAAACTGAATGATCTGTGCATGATCCATCCTGCCCAACTCTGCCCCCATTCAACTCAGTGGGAATCGCAATCCAAACAGGCCCCTTTATAGGGAGGTTTTCATTCTGTAGTGAAATCAAATAGGTCAGTGCAGGATTCCCCGCTCTCTACCCTGTCTCAGATATAGACCTGAAAAGGATTTTGATTCTGCATCATTGACACAGCTCACATTGACTTCAATGGGAGCAGGCTGGGTCTAGGCTGGGCCTGATCCAAAGCTCCTTGCAATCAATTGAAACACTCCCCTTTGGCTTTGACAGTAGCCTTTACAAGATTGGACCTTTACTGATTAGTTTCAGGGGGCTGGAGTAGGGGAATATACAGCACTCTGAAGCCTCGACTCTTGAAAGAAAGGTAAAGTACAGTATGGTTAAACTGCTCAAACATTAGCTATCATGGTATGTTCTCTGCAGCATCCTAGCAAGTCAAATAACACAAAGGTGTGCATCAGTGCCTGTATAATCTTTAGCCTGCCTCCGTCATGTATTTTTAACTTTTGCAACCCCCACGAGCTGGCTGGGTGCGTGGAGGGCAGACTGTGTGACTAGCAGATCAAACCGGGCCTGATCCAAAGTCTGGGGGGGATTTTCCATTGACTCCAGCAGGCTTTGCATCAGGCCCATACTGAAGAGGAAATTAAAACATCAAAACTATGCAGTGTCATTGTGAAGGATGCACGTTACTGGCTCTTTAGATACCTGAAGCTGGTTCAGGAAATTGTCCAGAAGGGCTCTTTAAAAATCCATTCGGATTTAACCCATTAAGTAACCTAATTGTTACCCGCGACCTCTAAAGATCTGTCTAGGGTCATATCTGGAGCCTATTGCTGTGGGCTAATGACCAGTGGTCCGAGACCCTAATCGATTTAATCCATATGAAATAACCAATTGCCCATTCTACGGCACCTTCAGTCCGAGGCTCTGAAAGTGCTTTGCACAGAGGAGCGACACAATGCGCTTGTCGAATTTCACACACGTTTGTTCTCAGGAGCAGCTTCCTTTTCTCTCCCAGTCCCAGCCCATGTGCTGAAACCAGCTGCAAATGCAAAGACCCCCGTGGGCCAGGAATCTGTAAAAAGTAAAAAGCATGGACCCAACCCTGCACCACCCTGGACTATATTCTGCTTTCAGTTGCACAAGTGAAGTGGCTCCATGTACAGGAGCAGACTCGCCCCTACAGCGCCTCCTGCTGGTCATTGGGGCATTAGCTCTTTCCAGCGCAGAGCGCCCTCTGCAGGCCGGTTATCCGCACAGCTCTGGCCCCTGTGTCCCTCACAGACCCCAGTGCCCCTTTCTCTGGGTTCTGCCCCCTGGCAGCACCCCCACACTCTGCCTCTGGGTCTCCCCTTCCTGGGGGACCCCCAGCCCCCTATCCTCACCTTGCCTCAGTCTGGGCTACTGCCAGTCATCACCAAGCCCCTGCTCCCTGGGGCAAACTGCAGTGTAAAGACCACTCATCATAGGCAAGGGGGTTCGGACCTGTTGCCTTCCTTTGCCTCCCAGTACCTCTATGGGCCTTGGACCAGGCCTTACAGCCTAGGGAGTTGCCAGCCTGGAGCACCCCGCTCAGCCTGCTCCTTCCCCAGCACTGCACCACCCTCAGTACCCTGTCAGGCAGGCCCTGCTCTCACCCAGCCTGGAGAGAAACTCCTGGGGCCCCTGGCTCACAGCCTTTTTATACAGGCCAGCTGGGGGCCTGATTGGGGCATGGCCCAGCTGCGGCTGCTTCCCCAGTGAGCCATCCCCAGCCACAGCCCTCTCCAGGGCTGCTTTTAACCCCTTCTATTTTAGGAGCAGGGTAGCCACCCCGCTACATTCCACTTAAATCAATGGCGTCACCAGGGCCGGATTAAGACCTTTAGAGGCCCTAAGCACTGAAAAGATTATGGTCCTCCCCCCCATATGTAATTCAAAATAAAAACAATACTATACCGTAAAATAAAATTTTATTTTTCGAAATGACACAAAACTTACATGTATGCTGAAATTAAAATAGCTTCTTTCTAGATTTTCTGATTGCAAAATTCTGGATACGTTCATTGAAGCTGACTCGACGAAGCATGTCTGCTTCTATACACACTAGGGAAAGTGAATCAAGCCTGTCCTGGCACATTGTTGTTCTCTGAGGGTTTTTTATTCTTTTCAGCTGAGAAAAAGAACGTTCTGCGGAGCAGTTAGTCATCATCAATGTTAGACAAATCCGGCGTGCGGTCTCCACATTTGGAAATACACGTTGTATTCCCTCTTTCAATATTGTGTCATGAAGATCAATGTGACTAGATTTTATTTTTCCTGATTCATTAAACTTTGCGCGCATATAACAGTGGAACTGCCGTACTTCATGTTCAAGTCAACAGGGGATGAGTCATCTAGCTTTTGGGAACCCTGTGAATGTTGTTCGTCAGATAAGTCCATATCATTTAGAAAAGAACATCTACTTGATTCTTCTTTGTACACTTCACCTCTTCTCTTCATATGAGCTTCAAGTGTATCAATTATAGCACAGTGAGTAGATACAAGAAAATTTGTCTCTAGGATTCAATGCTGTTTCTGTTGCACGGCTATCATTCGCTTGTTTTTTCCTGATTCGCTTGCGGGACTGGGCTTCTTTGTAGTTAGTATCAGGGAAGATATCTTTTGATAGGTCTTCAAATCTTTCAAAATCATTCCTCAAAGTGTGTAAGTGGTCTGCTAATGATTGACAGGGGTCTGCACATGTTATCGAATCCAATTCTTTTTCTTGGAGAGCTTGACTTGTGTGGTAAAAGTGTTGTAAAATTTCATTCTACATGGTCAACATGAATACAAACTCTAGTTCTTCCATCTTGCTGGCAACGTTTTCTGCCTCTCGTATAGTTTCTCCCTTTTGTGATTGGTCTTCAGCTGGACTTTCTAATGCAGCCACAATCTTCGAGTAGGACTCCAGAATTGCACTTCTTGCCACTGCACGTGCCTCCCAGCGAGTATTAGAGAGTTCAACACATGATCATTGCCCAAATATGTTTCAAGAACTGCCCATTGGTGTGTTGAGGCAGAGAAAAATGTATAAAGTAACTGGACTGTTGAGAAACAAAGAACTTACTGCCACCGGACAACAATCAACAGCACTGCGGCCAACAAGACTGAGAGAGTATGCCGCACATGGTGTGAATATGGCATATTTGTTTGGTTCTAAAAGCTTCTTCTGCATTCCTTGATAACGCCCTGACATGTTGGCAGCGTTGTCATAAGATTGACCTCTGCACTTTGAGAAATCTATTTTGCAAACTTGGCACAGGTAATGCAGTACTTGATTTGCCATTTCTTCACCCGTGTGGCTTTTCAAATTGAGGAATATTATAAATGACAGGATCTGATTTCCTCGCATTATTTCGATCTGCGTTAGTAGGACGCCCCCCATGGTTTAGGTGGGGATAAGTAATAAAAAGAGAACAGAAAAACGGGGGAAGAGTGTGGAGTGGAGTGTAAGGAAGTCTAACAAAGTTCTGATTTTTCCCATGATGACTACTTCAATGCTTTTTTTGAAATATCAAATATCAAAGTTTTTCCAAAAAAAAAAAAAATCTCATTTTTTTGGTGCCCCCTGCTTTGCTGGTGCCCTAAGAACGTGCTTAGTCTGCTACTGGGTAATCCAGCCTTGGGCATCACTCCAGATTTACAGTGTGGGAGCTGAGGGCAGGATAGAGCCCACGCTGTTCCTGGGACTCGCCTGTTGATTTCAAAGGGAATGCCACGCATCCATGCAGGATAGGGCGCTAAAACTGCGCCCAGCATGCCATTCACATTCAAAGCTCACTTCAAAGCTGACTAAGGGGGGCTGGGGGACGATCCTGCAGGCCTGTGCAGACGAGTGGGGGGGGGCGGGGGGCAGGAAGAAGGGCAGCAGGAAGGTGAAAAGAGCCCCTCCTGCCTTTTTCACAGATGCACGAAGCTCAGGAAGCAGGGAGGGCAGGACCTAGGCCCAGGCTGGCCAGCAGAGATAAGCCAATGGCAGGAGGGAGGCCAGGGCACACGCTGGACCATGTGAGAGAATGTAGCAAGAGTCACTAAGGCTTGTGCCTTGGTTGCTCTCCCAGAACCCCTGTCCCTGTCTCAGCCCAGGTGAGGCCGCTGCGGGAGGGGCCTGGCACCCACCTCCTCCTCACCCCCACCCTCTTCCTCCCAGTCCTTAAATCCAGGGGGCAGGACTGTGCTGGGATCCTAGGCCTGGCTGCCCCAGCAGGGGGGACAGAGTACAAGGGCTCTCCTCGTTTACGTACCCTCGGAGGGGATGGAGCACCTTAGTCCTGGCATCTCCGGAGCACAACGACAACTCCTGTCTCATGCCACTGGGGGCGGTAGAGTCCCAGGCTGGGGATTTGTAGGGCGGTCAGCAGGTCCATGGCAGATCCCTCCCACCCTGGGCTAGTGAGCAGAGCTGCAAGGGTGGGGAGGCAGCCATGCAGCCTGAGGGGTCCAAAAGGCACTGGGTCAACCTGGGGTACAAAGCTCCCACTGAGCTGTTGCCCTCTGCCCCTAGAACTGACCCAGGGATCTTGCCCAAAGTGGATCGCACAGAGGAAAGGAACGTCTCTGCCAAGTGCAGAATCCAGGGGCCCTCATGCGAAAGTGGAGCCCAAAAGGTCCTTTGATGAGTGATTCTTGCCCAAGATCAGAGAAATGCACAGGGGGAAGCTGGAGCTGTGTGACACGTGCCCATGGGCTTCTAGCCAAATCAGTCAATTCTAACGGGAGCACCCTTGGCCTTTTTCGTTCTGCGTTTTTGCCATGACCATTGTCCTGACGTCAGATCTTTAAAATACCCCTTGAAAGAACCCGGCGGCAGCATAACTGCCCCTGCGAATGCCCAGCACGTAATGGCACTGTCTAATATAATTGCAGAAAATTAATCTTGGCGACTTCCACTCCTGCAGGAGCCATGTGTTTCCTCTACGAGTGCCTGATGCCCAATTTGCTAAGAGAACGTGTGTGTTGTAGATGTGGAATTCTCAGATCCGCAGTGAAGTTCCTGGCAGTGTTTCTCTTTTAACCCCATCCGGGCGTTCGAGGGTTTGTAACGCCTCCAACTAACTGTTTAGAAAAGGTTTCGGGAGCGGAGCTTGGGCAGAACAAGGTGGAGCGGGGGGTAGAACTGGGGCTGGAGGCAGAGCTAGGCTGGGGTCAGAGCGGAGATGCAGCTAGGGGCGGATCTGGCCTGGAGGCGGAGCTGAGCCTGGAGGCGGAGCAGGCTTGGGGGGTGAATGGGGTTGGGGGCGGAGCTGGGCTGGAAGCATGGCGCTCACTCCACGCCCCCTGTGGGGGCTGGCCCAGGCCCCACCACATGCCCCCCTGAACCTTCCTTTGGGGCGTGTCCCAGAGTTTGGGGGCCACTGCTGTAGTGAGTGTCTACCCTGAAGCCCTACAGCTGCTCTAGTGGTTTAAGTGTAGACGTAGCCTCAGAGATGTGTTGGTGGAGGGCAGCCTCACCTCCAGAACTTCTGTTCAGAGAAACCTCCCTTCAGCAGGGAGTCCAGGGACAAACCTCCGACAGGAGAATGAACTAAACTGGAGATTAGAGAGACAAGGTGCAGGAGGGAATATCTTTTGTTGGACCAACTTCTGTTGGTGAAAGAGACGAGCTTCTGAGCTCCACAGAGCTTGTGTCTCTCTAATATCTTGGGATCAACACGGCTACAGCCACACTGAACTGGAGATGACCGTAGAACGGACGCAGAGTAGGAGAAGGACGCAGTTAGTCCCACCCCATCCACAGCCAAACGAAAAACCCACCCTCTTCACCCAGATGGGTGCCCTCAGGCCATAACCAAACAAACCCTGAGCCTGCTTCTTGGTGTCAAATAAGGGGGAGAAAGAGAACATAGCCATTGGAGGGGCTCAGATACCATAGAGATGAGGGTCGTGTAGACAGGACTCAGCTCCCTATTGGTACAACAGGGATAAGGGGCCCGATTGGTACCAGAGAACAATAAATCCAGGTTCAGTTCCTGACTGTGCCGCAAACTCCATCCCTGGACAGGTCACTTCACGTGTGGTGATGCGTCGTCCTTGCCACCCCGTGGTGCTGAATCAGTCCTGTGCTAGGCTCCAGCCAATCCACAAGCCAGGAGCTGGTCTGGTGATCAATGGCTCCATGTCTAGTGATCAATGGCTCCATGTCTAGTTGGCAGCCGGTGTCAAGTGGAGTGCCCCAGGGGTCGGTCCTGGGGCTGGTTTTGTTCAATATCTTCATAAATGATCTGGAGGATGGTGTGGATTGCACCCTCAGCAAATTTGCGGATGATACTAAACTAGGAGGAGTGGTAGATACGCTGGAGGGCAGGGATAGGATACAGAGGGACCTAGACAAATTGGAGGATTGGGCCAAAAGAAATCTGATGAGGTTCAATAAGGATAAGTGCAGGGTCCTGCACTTAGGACGGAAGAACCCAATGCACCGCTACAGACTAGGGACCGAATGGCTAGGCAGCAGTTCTGCGGAAAAGGACCTAGGGGTGACAGTGGACGAGAAGCTGGATATGAGTCAGCAGTGTGCCCTTGTTGCCAAGAAGGCCAATGGCATTTTGGGATGTATAAGTAGGGGCATAGCGAGCAGATCGAGGGACGTGATCGTTCCCCTCTATTCGACATTGGTGAGGCCTCATCTGGAGTAGTGTGTCCAGTTTTGGGCCCCACACTACAAGAAGGATGTGGATAAATTGGAGAGAGTCCAGCGAAGGGCAACAAAAATGATTAGGGGTCTGGAACACATGACTTATGAGGAGAGGCTGAGGGAACTGTGATTGTTTAGTCTGCAGAAGAGAAGAATGAGGGGGGATTTGATAGCTACTTTCAGCTACCTGAGAGGTGGTTCCAGAGAGGATGGTTCTAGACTATTCTCAGTGGTAGCAGATGACAGAACAAGGAGTAATGGTCTCAAGTTGCAGTGGGGGAGGTTTAGGTTGGATATTAGGAAAAACTTTTTCACCAAGAGGGTGGTGAAACACTGGAATGTGTTACCTAGGGAGGTGGTAGAATCTCCTTCCTTAGAAGTTTTTAAGGTCAGGCTTGACAAAGTCCTGGCTGGGATGATTTAATTGGGGATTGGTCCTGCTTTGAGCAGGGGGTTGGACTGGATGACCTCCTGGGGTCCCTTCCAACCCTGATATTCTGTGAGTCTGTGATTCTGTGGTGACTCTCAGGGCAGGTATATAAGCCTCACAGGAGAAAAGAGCAGCTCAGTCTGCCACATGTCACTTCATGGCTTGGAACTCTCCTCTGCCTGGTAGTGGGGACAGAATCCACAGGTTTCAGCCTGCTCTTGACTCCTGTTTCCAGCTCTGAGTCTTAGCTCTGACCCCTAGGACCGACTGCCATTGTTCCAATCACTAGGCCTGACCTGCCGCACCTCGTTTTCTGATACGTCACCTCCTTGTGCCTCAGTTTCCCATCTGTAAAATGGGTATAAGAATACTTCCCCTCTCCTATCCTTTGTCTGCCAGGTCTATTTGGACTGCAAGCTCTTTGAGGCCAGGACGCTGTCTCTTACGACACGTACAGACTGTGCCCAGCACAAATGAGCAGAGATTTTCATCGGGGCCTGTAGAAGCTACCGTAATTCTCCTAGTAATAATTTCACAGGATGTTGCAGGGCTGTGTCAGGTATAAGATCAAATCTGAAACTCATGCTCTGGTGGGACCTTAGCTGGAGAGCTAGAGATACCAGCTGTGCTGGGGTTCCCTTCCAACCTGGCTCTTCCAACGCGTGGAACCCCCTCTCCTCGTTAGGCAATTGTGTGGGAAGGAGAGTGTCTCCTCCTTGCCCTTCAGCGTCCAGCTCTCCATCCCAGCGCGGGTGCGCCTGGGAAATAATCGCGTCAGTATCGCTTCATTACGATAAACGGTTGAAGAGCGGTGCCAAAGTCCATTAAACCTCTTAGCAGCCGAAATCATTAAGCAAGGGGAAGGGATCCTCAGTGCCTGGAAACCAGGATCAGTCCAATCTTATTTTCTCTTATGGACTAGAGAACTGACATTTATAAGCTAATTAGGGAAAGGGACAAAATCATAAAGCTGGATTTTATGGAGCTGCAGAAAAACAAAAGAGTAATGGGCTAGAAGCCCAGCGTGATCCTGGCTGGGACAGATCCCCAGCCAGTGTAAACCAGGGCTGATCTATTGACTTCAACAGACATATGCTGATTTACAGCAGCTGAGAATCTGGCCCCTTGATTATTAAGTCCATTGTATCCCACGGCTAAGGAAGCAGCTCTGTTTCTAGAACCATGTGGTGCAGACACGCTGTCCCTGGTAGAACTCTTGTGAGCCACTGGGGCTAGCACTGGGGAGCAAATTCTGCACCCCAACACTACAGAGGGAGGCTGGTGCAAGGCAACTCACCCATCCATCAGCATTCCCCCTGTGCAATGGGGACACGGACGCAGAAGGGACATCTGACTCCACTGCTCCTCCGCAGCCTTTGGGGGAGAATTCATTCTGCCCCCTCACTCCTCCCCCCCAAAGACATCCCTAGGGCTCCATCCAGCTCCCAGCAGAAGCAAAGTTCTGATTGCCTCTAATTGGAGCGGGAGCAGGCTCAGAAGGGAACAGCCCGGTTGCTCGGCCCAGAGTTTGCCTTTACCTGAACACTTGCCTGTGAATTCAAAGACCGTGTGTGTCTGCGGAGCCTGGGCTTACAAGAAGCCCCGAGCGTGTTTATTTGTAATGTGTAAAGCCTCCAAACCACTTCTGCCTTTCACTCCTAGTTTGGCAGTGACCTCTGTGCTAGGACTAACAGGGCCACCGCTGGGCTGTGCATCCTGGAAGTGCTGACTAACCCAGACCTGCTGAAAACCCTGGAACACCACGTCCACACTGCAGCCAAACTGTGTGCAAACCCACGTTCAAATCCTGCCTCCCCTTAAGCAGGGCGCTCTGACAAGAGGCTTTAAATACTGGTGAGGACACTAATGGCCCAGTTTGCAAAGATACTCGGCAAGCCATGGAAGTGAATGGGAGCTGCAGGTGCTCGGCTCCTTTGAAAGTCAGGCCATATCTGTATTAGCTACCCACGCTCCTTCCCCTACCACGATTCCCAGGTTGCAGGGTGCACAGAGTCTCGGGTTTAGCATATTCTGGGGATGAGAATCAGCATCCTTGTGAATCTGACTGTGATTTTAAGAGAACGCAGTGGGTCAGCCTGAAATTATTTCCCTAAAACCTCCTTGTTCACCCCATTCTTGTATCACCCCGGCAATAATCAAGGCTTCACATCCTCCTCCACGTCGTGAAAACTGCTCCTTGTGGGTGGTCCCACGGCCTTCGCTGCAGACCGTCTCCTGTCATTGGGTGGGGGCTTTGAGTCTGACGAGCGACTAAGCCAGTTCACCAGCTAAGCCAGTTCACCAGCTTTAAATCCCCGGTGGCAAAGAGAACGTCGAGAGAACGTGCTTGTCGTCTTGCGAGGGGGGCTGCTGCTCTGAGGGAGTCAGCTAAGCCGTTTAAGTCTCCCACCCAGTGATTGTGCTGTAGGACTGGCCAAAGGGCTCCTTGAACACAGCCTCAGCAGGCTAATGGTCCCCAAAGTCACGGGGGAGTCAGACAGGCCAGTTAGTGCAGGTACGGGAGATGCCACTGGGCATGCCTGGTAGAAAAGCATTGACCCCAAAGGAAGCAGCAATCATGAAGGAGGCAAATCCACTCCCCTGCACCTGGCCCATATGGACGGCCTGGACCCTGGGGAGACGCACAGAATCCTGCGCTTTCCAGAGACCACAGAGCTGTACAGCCATGAAGGCGCTGCTATGACCCAAACCCAGCCCTTCTGCAGGGGGAGGGTGGGAGAATCCATAGAACAGCCGCTCCTCCAGCCTGGCCCAGGCCTCACCTCCACTTGATCCCTCCCCATGTGCTGGTGTGAAACTCGGCACCACACAGAGGGTGTGAACCCCCCAAAATCTTGGCGCCCCCTGACTTGAATGGAACCACTGTGTGGCTGTCTGGATAGAGCCGGGCAGGCCATGGCAGGATTTGCTCCTAGATAATGTATGAAAATCCATGTACCTAGCTGTGCATATTCATAAGGCCAGTTTTGCCACCGTCCTGGCATTTAAGTTCAACAACCCATGAAAGTTTTGGAGCGGGGTGTTGCAGTCAGACATGACCACAGCTCCCACCTGCACATGCAGAAGGCACGAGTGCCTATCTATGCTCCCTTCCCACGGGGACAGTTTTGCTGCTGGTATAATTGGGCGGGGCTCTGTTGCACCGGCTTACACCACAGCTGAGTTTGGCCTAGATGGCCAAAGTGCTTGCAATTTGCAGAGCTACACTGATCGCCAGGTAATGAGCTAAATAACGCTGAACAGGAAACAATAATTAACACATAGATAGAGGAAACTAGGACAGGTGTTTATAGGCATCTCCAAACACCTTGGGAATGTGTAAACAGCAGCTTTCAACTTATCTGGATTCATGTGGTACCTAGAAACAGATAGAAGTTTGCCCTGGTGTCCTAGATCAAAAATTTTCCTGACCGCCCACTGTTGGCATGGCTAGAGAGACAGGATAGTTTTGTTGATTCTAGCTTCAGTTTCCATCTCTCCCTCAGACTATCTGTGTGACCCTGGGGGAGGTCACATGGGGCCAGATTCTCAAGGGCTGGGCACTCACAGCTGGAGCCCGATTTTCAAAATAACCAGCCTACCTGGCTCTTATCTAGCACTTTTCCCACTGACACAGCCACGCCTCCTGAGTCCCACCCCAGCGCTCTATCCACCAGCCCTCCCTGCCTCCAGAATAAACAGCGCCCCAACGGTGTTGCCTAGGAGTTGAACCCGCATCAGCTACTGGGAAAGAAGCGCTGTACCCTCCACACGGTGCAAAGAGAGGAAACAAAGCAAAGCCAAACCTCTGCCCTCATTTGCACTAGCGTTGTAAAGAGCTTGCTTAGATCAACAAAGACAAATGCTTTACTCGCCAGACAACAGGTCTGGGAACTTGCTGCTTTAGTCCACTGCAGCCCAGCAGAGCCTGGGGGAGAAGGGAGTACTCCCACTCACACATCAGCAAGCAAGGGAAGGGTGGAGCATGGTGCCATCCCATAATGCTCTTGGTAACCCTAGCCTGACCAGTGCAGAGCCAGTGGCTTCCTTGGACTTACCCCTGATTGACATTGGCGTGCGAGAGAGCAGAGCTGAGTGAAGCGGGACATATCCTCAGCTGGATCTCTTTCTTTCACACTCAGGGTGCTAGCATTTTACCCCAACGTTGCACAGGGGTAAACGGCTGCTCAGGGCAGAGGTGGCCAGAACCAGGCCCTGCTAGTTTTTAAGTCACTGCATTTTAAACCAAAGGTAACTTTTAGAACTGCCATTCCGGGCTTGGCTCACCTGAAGCCCTTTCGTTATTTACCTGTAAGAACAGGCACAAGCCATGCAAGAATCCTTCCTCCCACTTTGCCACTAACCTTTCACTCTAACCAGGAGGGACCACTTCTGGGGGGATGCTTAGCTTTTTCCCTGTCTCTGGGCAAGCCTGAGGCTTTAATGGTGACAAAACATCCACTGGTTTGCTTTCCTCCTTCCCGTGGGATTCTGCAGCCTTTCTGTTCCTTTTTCCCATGCCTAAAATCTGTTCCATTCTCACACTTCAATCCACTGCCGATTCACTGCCTCGTTAGCCCGGCTGGTTTAGCAGCTGGAGCAGTGTATGTGTGCCCCTCTCATAAATGCAGACTGGTTGTGCTTTCCACCTGGGGGATCAGAGGAGAACCCCTGACTGGATTATCCAGCCCTCTGGGGTAGGAATATGGCCCATGCCCCTACTTTGAGTCTTTTCTGTGCTTTGACTATCCTATTGATCATGGCGGTTTCTCCCTTTGGTCTGATTTGCGGCTCACCCCTACACTTTAATTGGGTGGATGTGCGGCCGTGTCCTTGTTTTAAATGCTTTGCATATTTTTTTAACCAAAGGGTTAGTTGTCTCCACACCTAGTACATGCGGGTTAATGAGAACACTTGGGGCCAAATTCATTGCTGGGGTAAGTCTGGGTGAAATCGGGGAAGGTACATGTGGGATTGAATGTCACAGTCCCAGGCATCTCTCAGTCTGGGGGCAAGGACGGGTTTGTACATGAGACGACAGAAGTGATATTAAACTTCGTAGCTTGCACTTGTGTTTAATTAGCGAGGCCAGCTTTGTGTCAGCCCAGCACAGCGGGGAGGCGTGCTGAAGAGTTGTGCTTTGCACTGGCTTGAAAGTGACTCCTGGCTGGAA
The DNA here is from genome assembly GCF_015237465.2 of Chelonia mydas. NCBI lineage: Eukaryota > Metazoa > Chordata > Testudines > Cheloniidae > Chelonia > Chelonia mydas. The sequence continues at coordinate 11,380,560 of NC_051259.2, read as the reverse complement.
GATGGTTTAGGCTCCTGTTTTATCTCTCCCTTAACTGTTTGTCATCATGGGTTTGAATAGACATGAAGGCTACTTTGTGATTCTTCCCTACACAGCAACTCCTCGGTAGGCTTAGGAAGAGCCATGTTTCTTCTGTCCCACCTAACAAAGTCACATTCATTTTCCCCCTCTTGAAAACAATGGGGCACCCAACCTTTAGTCCTTGTACTTTACCAATGTCAGAGGAAAGGAGTACTTGTGCCACCTTAGAGACTAACAAATTTTGTCAGAGGGAGTCTGCTGCTTCCAGGTACCCCGCCAGGCCATTATCTTTTAAAGATATGAAATGACTTGCATGGCCTGGGTCATGCACAGATCAAGAGGAGGTGGGACACATGGTAGCTCAGGGCATATACCGGACACAGAGAGGGTTAAAAGTGAAGTGAATGGAAGTAATCTGCCTGCCACTCCACTGGGGGATCTAATCTCCTTTCCCTAAGCACAGGTACTTCCCCAACCATACTAGGGGAGTGGTGGGCCTGGTGGGAAGGTGACACGGGTGTTTCGTGTTCTTGCACCCTCCACCCCCACTCTGTTTCAAGGGTTGGCTAGCGTGGCAGTGTGGTCTAGTTGTCCAATTAGCAGGCTGTGCTCTTGGTCTGCCTGAGATCTGATCCTGGCTCTTCTGCTGCCCTGCCGGTGTGGACGGTGAGCAAGTCATATGGCTCCTATGTGTAACTTCAGCAGTTCGGCCCACCTGCAAGGGGGAGCACTGGCTGCTCGAGAAGAGGAAAGAGCACCTCCAGGTTGTGTCTTGGGATCTGCTCCTGGCTCTGCCAGACTTCCCATGTGACCTTGGGCAAGTTGCCTAATCTTCCCAGGCCTGAGTTCTCCAGCCGGGAAGCAGAGGTGATGCGAACACCAATGACACTTCCTCTGGGATGTGCCTCTTTAGATCAGAAGCCCTTTGGACTCTCTCATTAAGTGTACGCACAAGGGCGAGCACAATAGGGCCCTCATCTTGGCTATGGCTTCTAGGCACGACAGTAATATTCAGGGCCGTCCCTAGGCATATGCAGAATACGCACCTGTGGCCCAAATTGCCCCAAATTTCATGGTGCCCTAGGCAGCTGCGTGCTGCATACATGGCAGCACGAGCTCCGGTGGCCAGCCCTATCCCCCGGCCACCCCCCACGGGCTGCACCCACTGCAAGGGGCTGGGCCATTCCTAGGGAGGTGCGGGGACAACTCCCTCTGCCCCCCCTCTTAGTCTTCGCCCCTGGCCCGTCCCCATTCCACCTCTTTCCCCCAAGCCTCTTCCCCCAGTGATGGACGCAGCCCGGAGGATTAGCAGGGGGCCTGCGCCGGCAGCAGGGGTCGGGCCCGACCCCGCATTCACAGGCAGCGGTGGGAAGCGAAGCAACCCGGCCCCAACCCGCTCCACTCTGCCAGCTCCCAACCGCGTCCCTCCGCTTCCCGCTGCCGATGAGTGCGGGGGGGGGCAGTCCTTTCCCCAACACCCCCAACCCGAGCAACACGGCTGGGATGAGGGGAGCGGAGCAGGCTGGGGCTGGGTCATTCTGCTGCCGGCGCCGGGCCCCCGCTAATCCCCTGGGCCGCTCTGGGCCTGTGGTGCCCCCCGAAGCGGCCCCCCACAGATCCTGCCTCCCCGGCCCTGCAGGCCTTGAGTGCAGCCCAGACCCTCCGTGGGGGGGTGCAGCTGGTGCTCGGGCTGTGAAGCGCACCATAATTGGTAGGGACAGCCCTGGTAATATTAGTTATTAATCACCATCATCATCCCTGCCCAGCAGGGGCGTTGTGGAGATTAACCGGTGAACATGGGTTCTGGGCTTTGAACGTGGGTGAGGAGCGCTCAGGATTCAGGGACGACTTTCCGAGGGGAGACCACTTTAGGGGCTCCCCCCCCCGCCACAGCACGCAAGCGGATCTTTTTCTGTTTGGAGAAAGGAGGCTCAATAATGTACCTACAGCCCTCCGCAGAAAGAGACTGACGAAAGGGGAGCGAGGTGAGAGACTGCACAGCCCATTTCCCCCCCCGTTACAATTTAGTGTGAGAACAGTGTGTTTCCATTACAAAGGAACCATCATCTTGGAATAATAATTTCTCCATGACCAGATGCCCGTGGCTGGCATTTAGCCAAGGAAAGGTTTCTTTCGCTCTGCCCGCATGCTCAGCCAACCATAGATCAAAACCTAAATGACACTTAATCTCCTCAGGAAGAGCGTCTGCAGGGATCTCTGGTGGTTAGCAGTCGCAGGCAGCGCCATAAACTCCTGCTAAGCGCCGAAGCTGCGCCCGGGGATTGTGAGAGGATTTCCAAGCCATGAATCTTGGAGGGAACGCAGCCTCTTCTCTTTCAGCATGCAGCTAACGCAATGCTGCAGTCAGCAACGTGCTCGCTGAGCAATAGATTTTACACTAACTAAATCCACAGAGCTCCCGATAAAGTGCCCAGTTAGGGACAGATCGTGGCTGCCAGTGACCGGTCATGTCAGACTGGAAAAGCAGAGGGTGCTGCAGGGCAGGGCTGAGCTCTATGTGCAGGAAGCCCAGGTCTGGGATAGCTGGGTGGGGGTTGTAGGTCAAGACTGGAGGGCATGCTTGGAATTGCATGGGGAGCGGGGGAGCTCCAGGGGTTCTGCAGATGAGGGCTGGGCTACGTGTTGGTGGGAAGGGGATGGGGCACAGTGTGGTGGGCGTTCCCAGCTGACTCACCCAGAATTCCTCTGGAGGCTGTAGGGGAGCAAAGGCTAGAGCATGAGCTCTGCCACTCATTTAAGGGGTTGCTGATGCCCTCCATGTGTAACACACTGGCACAGTGGGTGTCATGTCCGTCTCTAGGGTTGGTCCATATAACAACCTACTACTGCAACCAGCTGACGGAGTTACTTCTGTAGCTCACAAAGCAGAGGGGCCATGCTTTTATTGTGAATGGTACTGGATTCAAATCCTGCTCCCACCCAGGGGGTGATCACACTTGCATTTAGGGATAGTAAGGGCTAAGATTGTGGCTGGCTCCATTGAAAGGGGGTCAGGATTACTGGGCCTACTCTCGCACTCCAGGCTTGGGCCAGCTGCAACGTCAAATTCACTAGGGAAGAGTGTGTAGGGAGTTACTTCCTTCTGGTGTGTCTTTGCAGCAGGAGGGTATCCAGATACCAGACCTGCACCACATGACGGGGCCTGGCCACCAGTCAGTTAGTCTCCAGGCTGTGGTGCACATCACTAATCAGAAAAGGCAGGAAACCCATTGTTATTTTGAAACAGGAAGGGCAAGATGCTACCACGTATTGTCCCTTTCATTCCACTCCTACTACCCTGGACCACCTGGTTCTCAGGTGCCAGGACAAATCATGCAGCATAACATACACAGCAGACCCTGCCTAAGCCTCTGGTGCCTACCTGTCCATAAAACTCAATTTTCATGGTCCAGCTCATGACTGACCACAACACCTCCCAAGGCTGTGATGACCCCCTTCCTGGGCAGTCATCAGAACCGAACACCGATCACACCTCTTCTCCACTTCAAGCAGGTCTGGTTTGCAGCATGCCCCTGTGGTGGACAGACTCCGCAGCTCTCCAACCAACTGGGGAAGCGAATTCCAAAGTCAAGAACACTTGGCCAAGACCAGACTGGGGCTATGCCCGTAGATCTTTATGAATGCTGGGAGCTTCATAGATTCCACAGTTCAGAACCTTGAAGACCTTGGAACCCTTTAGAATATTCAGGGTTCTAGATTTTGACTCATGCAGGAATGCGGCCTTTTAGACCTTCTGAGGGTGGGATCCCATCATTTACAGGGCAAAAGGAAAAAAATTAATTTAATTCATGTTCTGAACATTCTCAATGTTTCGTGAGGGACCCAGAACCTCATCCCTAGTGCCGTTATGAAAATAGCTAATTGCATTTGTTTCTACATGTTTAATATGCATTGAAACATTCTGCAAACAGGAAGGAGCGTCTTAGTGGTTAGTGCAGAATACGATGAGAAGGCAAAACTCTTGAGCTCTATTCCAGGACCTGCTAGCCATTGGCTGTATTGATTTTGTATAAACTGCTTAATCTCTTGGGCCAGATTTTCAGAAGAGCTCAGCTCCCATTTAGGCATCTAAATAAATACCCAGATTTTAGACATCCTGAACAGTGCTTTGAAATAAGCAGCTAAATTATTCTGGCATCTCAATAAGCGGACAGATAGTCAAAAGACATCAGCATGTCAGGTGCACATTGAGCGCTGAGCACTTCTGAAAAGCTAGCTGTAAGTGTCACAGTAGGAGCTGCTCTACACAGGGAAAACCTGGCCCAGAGCTCTTCTGGAAATGTGTCCCTGAATGCCTCCATGTACCTGCTCTAAAATGGTTCTAATAATCATGTTGTTCTGGGCTCCATTATATAAAGTTTGTAAAGTCTTTGGGGAAGCTGAGGTGAAAAAAGCTACAATTCAAAGAAATATTATTAATCATGATATTTCAGCACGCTAGTTCCCTTAGGTAGCTGAATGGATTTCTGCAAGCAATCTGGTAGAAAACAAAACTGAGTGGAAAGAAAGAAAGAAAGAAAGAAAGAAAGAAAGAAAGAAAAGCAGCCAGCCATATGAAGAAGGTTGCCTAACTGCTTCTCTTGCTGCAGAGATAGATTAAATTGGTTTAATTTGAAACGAGGCCTTGTCTGAAAGACTTTTCATGCATTATTACCTCATCTTCCTTTGAATTCTCAAAGCAATAGGTTTTCTCTCCAATCTAGCTACAGAAATGATTACTACCTCCTTGTTCAGCTACTGGGATTAGAACCTCGGCAGGGTCTGAACTTTATTCTCCTCTTTCCTAATTAGAGCCCCAATTCAGCCAAGTCCCTAAGCATGGGTGTAATTTTAAGGAAACCACTTAAGCACGTGTTTAAGGCTATGGACTCGTCTACACTGGCAACGTTAAAGTGCTGCCGTGGCAGTGCTTTAATGTGGCTTGTGTAGTCGCTGGGAGAGAGCTCTTCCAGCGCTCTAAAAAAAACCACCTCCACGAGCAGCTCCCAGCGCTGGTGCACTGTCTACACGGGCGCTTTACAGCGCTGAAACCTGCTGCACTCAGGGGGGTGTTTTTTCACAGTCTACATTACAAAGATAAATCGACCTATGTTACCTCTTGTCTACACTGGCCATTCACAGCGCTGCAACTTTCTCGCATTAATTACTGAGGTGGCTCATGTCCACACTACCGTCCGTCTGTCAGTGGTACGCATCCTCACCAGGAGTGGTTCCACCGACTGAAGTGTGGAGGACTGAGAGCCAGGGATCTCAGCTCCACGCAGATCCCCAGGCCTGCTGGGGTTTCTTGCCTCCGGCTGGGAGATCCACACCCGGAGTTCAGTCGGCTGCCCTGCTCCTGGCAGGGGGCAGTAGGGTTCGCAGCAGCCTGGGTGGCAGCCTGGCTTGAAGTGAAGGCCAGACAGCAGCCTGGCTTGTGAGCCAGCTTTCTTGTCAATTTCACGGCTCCAGCTGAGCCATGAAATTGACAAGAATGACGGCCAACAGGGGATGTAAGGAATGGAGTGTGGATACAGACACTGCATCGGCCTAACTACACCAACATAAGCCCTACGCCTCTCGTTGAGGTGGTTTTATTAAGCCGACATAGCAGGGGAGTTACATCGGCGGGAGGAGCATTTCAGTGCATACACCTCCACTGTTTTGTCAACAAAAGCTGACTTTTGTCAACAAAACTCTGTAGTGTAGACAAGGCCTTGAACTGATCTTAGATGTACCAGTGTTGATGAACTATGGACCCAATCCTGTAAGGTGCTGAGCACCCTCTGGGGCTGGTCTTCACTAACGCTGTAAGTCGATCTAAGTTACGCTGCGACGTAACTGAAGTCGACGTAACTTAGATCAACTGACAGCGCTGTCTACACCGCACTATGTCGACGGGAGACGCTCTGCCGTCGACTTCGCATGTCTTCACCAGACCCGCTAAATCGACACCGCTGCATCAATCCTAGCAGAGTGGATTTAGCTGGTAGTGTAGACGTGGCCCTAGTCCTGTTGAAGCCAGGGTGCTCAGCCCATGACAGGATCTTGCTCTAACGCCCCAATTTAAGGTCAATGGGATTTAATCATGTGTTTAAAGTTAAGCAAGTGCTTAAGTGCTTTGATGAATCACATCCTGAACTGGGACAGATGCTTCATTTCTGCACATATCCCTTCAGCAAGTAAGCCAGGAAAGATGGATTCATACCCAGTATGCACCTAGGTTCTGATCCAGCACCCACTCAAGTCCTGAGAAAGGCTCCCATTGGCTTCAGTGAGTTTTGGATCAAGCCCTTAACCTGTACTGTCGTGGATTTTTAAGTGGATATTTGCCCAGTGATGTTTTGCATCAGTCCCATGGAAAGTTCTGTTTTGATAAAATGGGGGGTGGGGGGCGGGGAATAGGGGGCAGTTGCATGGAAAATTCTCAACCCATTTCTAACGGTCACCTTACAGATGAGGGACTGGAGCCCAGACCCTCAACGACATAGATGTCAACTCCATGGGTGCTCAGCACCCACCAGCCACCCACCAATTAGCGGCTTGGTGGGCCCCAACCATCAGCTGCTCAGCAACCCCGCTGATCAGCTGTTCGGTGGTGGGTGGGAGGCACGGGGGGGGGGAGAAGGCGGAGCAGGAGCGGTAAGAGGCGGAGCGAGGGTGGGGCATGCTCAGGGGAGGGGGCGGAGTGGGGGCAGGAAGAGGCGGAGCAAGGGTGGGGCCTTGAGGCAAGGGGCGGAGTGAAGGCAGGACGTTGGAGCAGAGTGGGGGGTGGAGCAGCCATCTGGAAAGAAGAAAGTTGGTACCTGTGCTCAATGGTATTTAGGGGTCTTAATCCCCTTGGTTTCAATACCTAAATACCTTTGAGGGTCTGGGCCTTAGTTAGTCTCCACCCAGCAGCCATCTCCCCTTGACACTGAATAAAACTCTGATGCACTTTAACATTTGTCCTTCACGTTGTGCCCTCAGATACACCAAGATGAAAACGGCCACCAACATTTACATCTTCAACCTGGCCCTTGCAGACGCCCTGGCGACGAGCACGCTGCCCTTCCAGAGTGCCAAATACCTGATGGAGACCTGGCCCTTCGGGGAGCTGCTCTGCAAGGTGGTCCTCTCCATCGACTACTACAACATGTTCACCAGCATCTTCACGCTGACCATGATGAGCGTGGATCGCTACATTGCCGTGTGCCACCCGGTCAAGGCTCTGGACTTCCGCACCCCAGCCAAAGCCAAGATCATCAACGTCTGCATCTGGGTCCTCTCCTCTGTGATTGGCGTGCCCATCATGATCTTGGCTGTGACCAAGTCAAAAGGCAAGTGAACGTGGCCCTTTCTGGCCCCCCTGCTGCGATCCATTGACTGGAGCGGGGCTTGGAGGGCGCTTTAAAGAGCCCGGGGCAGCTGGTAGCTCTGGGGGTGATTTAAAGGCCCCGGGGCTCCCAGCCGCAGCCAGAGCCCTGGGACCTTTAAATCTTGATTTAAATCTTAAATCTTAAATTTAAATCTTGATTTAAAGGACCTGGCCACACCTCTTCTGGTTGAGGCCACGCCCCCCTGCTCAGGACTCCTGAGTACCGGTAAGCCCTTTAAGTTACTTTCACCCCTGACTGACTCTCAGGCCTCATCTACACTTGTGGTGGCTCCGCACCCCGGTGAGAAAGAGGCTGCGGGGTGTAGCTATAACGCAGCAGTAGAAGGCTTTGGCCGGGGAGAGGCAGTGGCGAAAGACTCCAGCAACCCGGAGCTCCCAGAGCCTTTTCCCTGTGGTGGGGAAAGACGCCGGCTGCAGGGAGGCAATCGGACACTATACTCCATAAGTAAAACTATTTCCCCTTGTTTATTTCCCCTCCTACTGTTCTTGTCAACTGCTGGAAATGGCCCACCTTGATTATCACTGATAAAAGACCCCGCCACCCCGCTCTTCTCCTGGTAATAGCTCACCTTTCCTGATCACTCTGGTTACAGTGTGTATGGTAACACCCATTGTTTCATGTTCTCTGCGTATATAAAATCTCCCCACTGAATGCATTTTCCACTGAATGCATTCGATGAAGTGAGCTGTAGCTCACGAAAGTTTATGCTCTAATAAATTTGTTAGTCTCGAAGGTGCCACAAGTCCTCCTTTTCTTTTTAGTGCTAAAAAGAGCAGTGTAGCTGGAGGAGGTGCTGCATGGGCGTGTAGCGAGCCATTCGGGGTACATACCCTAGGGCTCTGGCATGTCTGTACTCTACTCACCTAACCAGTGTCTCCCCGTTCACACTGCTGTCTATACCGTGTTAGCTGGGGATAAGTGTAAGACATGTGGGTAGATGCAGCTTCAGAGAGCTGTAGGCTAGAGGGGAGGGATGGTGCAGTTAAGGCTTTGGGCTAGGACAAAAAAGTGCTGGCTTTCATTCTTGGCTTTGCCCCAGACTCCCCCCCCGTGCAGATCACTGAATGCCTCAGTTCCCCCCAAAACCATCCCACCTCCCTTACATGGCTGCTTTAATGCCCTCGATCTCCCAGTGGTTCCTCTCCTGCCCTGTCTCTTAGCAAAGGTGATTAGTTCTGATCTAGAGCAGGCTGGTTGGTAGTGGGATGTCGCCATCAGTGTCCATTTGGCAGCTTCCCTGCAATGAGTCCTTGGCCCCATTTTCAGAACACAGGCATCTGCATCACAGGGATCCGTGTTACAACTGGCAGCCTCAGAAACCTCCGCAACTGAATGGGGCCTGGAGGCCTTTCAGAGTAGCTGACTCTAAGAACGGATTTGTGATCAGAGGAAGGGCTTTATCATTACACATCCGTAGAGGCTTCTGTTTAAGAATCTCAAGGCATTTATCATTTGAACAGCAGCAAGGCCCAGAAGCCCTAACTCAGAATAAAGGTCCCACTGTGCAAGGTGCTGTACACACATCAAATGAAAAGGTGACCCCTCCCCCAAGAGCCCGCAATCTATGTATGCTTTACAAACATTAATTAGCCCTTACAGTGTAGCATGAGACAGGTAAATAGTGTTAGACTGATTTTACGGATGAGGAAACTGAGGCACCGATAGGTGAAATGTAGCACTCCAAAACTCAGACCAGACCCACCCTGAAGTTTGGAGCAGGGGTTTGGATCTGGGTCTTTGGTTCTGCACCCAGATCTCATTAAAAAACTTGCCCACGGCCATTAAATGTGTCAGTGGCAGAGTTTTGGAAAGCCCCAGTTGTAATTGCAAACAACGATCCTTTGTTAGTTTTCATGAAGGTTACAGATCAAGTAAAAGAAAAGGAGTACTTGTGGCACCTTAGAGACTAACAAATTTAGTACAGATCAAGTACATTCTCATCTTAACACTAACACTCTTTTGATCTAGGTAATTTCAAGGATATACATAAAGTAATCCACAGGTTATAGATAAGTGAAGACAATACTATTAACAGTTCCTTTGAACTAAACTAACACACAAGTGAACTGGCCTGATTACATTACAATACCTTTTGAAACTCCTTGGATTTCTATTAGCATATGAGTGAGTTAGCCTGCAGCCCTGTCCTGAGCTGACACCTGGGTAGACAGCATCACACCAAGTCACCAGCACTAACCACTAGGCAACTCTCCATCTCATCCAGTCGGAGAACACTTCAATCTCTTTGGTCACTTGATTACAGACCTAAAAGTGGCAATTCTTCAACAAAAAAACTTCAAAAACAGACTCCAACAAGAGACTGCTGAATGCATCTGGTGAAGTGAGCTGTAGCTCACGAAAGCTTATGCTCAAATAAATTTGTTAGTCTCTAAGGTGCCACAAGTCTTCTTTTTCTTTTTGCGAATACAGACTAACATGGCTGCTACTCTGAAACCTACTGAATTGGAATTAATTTGCAAACTGGATACAATTAACTTAGGCTTGAATAAAGACTGAGTGGATGTGTCATTACACAAAGTAAAACTATTTCCCCATGTTTATTTCTTCCCCCCCCACACACACATACACTGTTCCTCACACGTTCTTGTCAACTGCTGGAAATGGCCCACCTTGATTATCACTACAAAAGATTATCCCCCCCCCCCCTTTCTCCTGCTGGTAATAGCTCACCTTACCTGATCACTCTCGTTACAGTGTATATGATAACACCCATTGTTTCATGTTCTCTGCGTATATAAATCTCCCCACTGTATTTTCCACTGCATGCATCCGATGAAGTGAGCTGTAGCTCACGAAAACTTATGTTCAAATAAATTTGTTAGTCTCTAAGGTGCCACAAGTCCTCCTTTTCTCCATCTCTGAAGCACTCTGTTTAGCCAGCATTAAATCAAACCAAGAGCAAATGTTAGGAATTTAGCTGGATCTGTTTGGAAACTGACAGCTGCACGCACACAGACAGAGCTGTCTGCTGAAAAAGGGTGCCCGGTGGGCTGCATGGAGGATTGTGGGGGTGGCAACTCTGAGACAGTCTAATCATTTGAATACAATGGGAGACAGCATGCAAATAAGGCCTATTGTATGCAAAAGTAGGCTCCTACTCTGGTGCAAATTAGGCCTGTTGAATTCAACTGCAGTTCCAATTATCCTGCAGATGTGATCCCCCTTGGTGTAAAACTGTTAGGAGTATTTAATTATGTTGATGTAGAAATACAGGAATACATTAGGAGTTCCTTGCCTATGCCGTTTTAATAAGCAGAGGGGGCTGTAAATGCACACCTGGGGCAGCTGATTACGGGGGTATTCCTCTGGCTCTGGCTCTCTCTCCCACCTATCCACTACTCTCCCTTACCCTCTCTCCCCTGCAGATGGGATCGTGCTCTGCATGCTCCAATTCCCTGATCCCGCCGTGTACTGGGACACGGTGACCAAGATCTGCGTGTTCATCTTCGCCTTCATGGTGCCCATCCTGGTCATCACCATCTGCTACGGGCTCATGATCCTACGCCTCAAGAGCGTCCGCCTCCTCTCGGGCTCCAAGGAGAAGGACCGCAATCTGCGTCGCATTACCCGCATGGTGCTGGTCGTGGTAGCGGCCTTCATCATCTGCTGGACGCCCATCCACATCTTCGTCATCGTCTGGACGCTGGTGGACATAGATAAGAAGAACCCCTACGTGGTGGCCAGCTTGCACTTCTGCATTGCCCTGGGGTACACCAACAGCAGCCTCAACCCTGTCCTCTACGCCTTCCTGGACGAGAACTTCAAGAGGTGCTTCCGGGAGTTCTGCCTGCCCTTTCGGTCCCGGATCGAGCAAAACAGCTTCTCCCGAGCGAGAAACACCACCCGGGAGCGCGTCTCCACCTGCACCCCTTCCGAAGCCCTCAATAAGCCAGCATGACTAGACATGGATAGCCACCAGCGGGGCTTCCGTGGCCGCAGAAGGGAGGAACTGTTCTCGGAGGTGACTCAGGTCACCACCACAGAATTCTAGTGGAGGTGGCTGGAGGCGAGTGGGCGGAAGTGGAGGGGCTCATCAAGGACTCTTTAAAAAAAAAAATTTGCAAATGCTTGATTTTCCATGAAGACACCAGGGTGATGGGGAATTGGGCAGGGAGCGGGAGGATCACAAAGCAACAGATTCCTGGCTGAACATTTCTAAGAACTGTAGAAAAACAGACCATGGCATCGGATGGGCAATGAGGAGGATCCACAGGCTGCAAACACGTCATCAGACGAGCACCAAACCTGCACCACAAGGCAGCCTGGAGATGGACAGGCCCCGCCATCAGGATGGGGGAACCTGCCGCTGCTTTCGTGGGGGTGGGGCCGCTTCTTTAACTCTCAGCGGATGTAAAAGCCCAGGCGCCCTTCAAACCCCGGTTGCAAAGCTGCAACCCTGTGAAGTCATGTGCCATTCAAGCGTCGGGTTTTGTTCCCCCGATGCCAGCAGGTGGCGCCGGTGGCGAGAAACCTCAGCTCGCGGGGGGCAAGCTGCTGTGCCAAAGCGCACCATGCTCTGGGACCCGTGCAAGGTAGAACTGGGGTTCGCCAACAGCCCAAGGACTCTGGGGAGGAGCCCTGCGCCTTCGTTGTTCCCGTTCTGACCTTGCACACGGCAGGCCCCGGCGCATCCTGCTGACCCTTTGCAGCTGCACTCTGGGACGGCTGCTCAGGACCCCCCCCGTAGGAGAGCAGAGCACTCACTGACTGCCATGTCTTGTACATATGTACATTCCAACTGCCCACCTGTCCAGGGCGGCCTGAGACGTTCCTGACGGAGGCGTGTGGCTACTTGTCTCGTGTGCCTGCTTCGTTCCTTTCGCCGCATCGTTATTGCTCTGTACAGCCTTATGCGGTGCAAAGCGGGATCTGTAGGAGTCAGCCAATTCCCCTGCTTACCCCGGGCCGCGGAGCTCGGAGCGTCACGGACACTCGTGGAAGGAGTGCCAGGATCTGCCCGGCGAGAATGCACTCCCGCCGCCCCTCGCAGAGAGGCACCGCGTCGTGCGTTCAGTGTCACAGTAGGAACTGGGATTGTTGCTGTACGGCAGCAGCAGGAGGGTGACTGCGCTGGGAGAGGGGACTCCCTCTGCCTGTCTCTGGGGGAGGCTAAACACTGAAGTTAAAGATCCTTTCAAGACTTTTCTAAAAAGAGATCTGGGATCCCTGCCATACCTCCCTCTCTCTCACTTAGGGCCTCTGCCAAACCCCAGTCAAGTCAATGCGAGTCTTTCCCAGGACTTCAGTGGGGTTTGGATCAGCCCTTAAAGTGGGCTGGAGGGGCCCACACTGTGGGAGAGTCATTGCTAGGCACGCAGTGGCTCTCGCATTTGCCCGCCGCAGCCAGTCTCAGGGCCCAACTCTCCAACCCAGGCCCAGAAGCTAGGGCTCCCACTTGCACAGTGCTCAAGTGGGCATTCATGGGCCCTGGTACCATCCCAGGCAACAATATGCTGATCGGCGCATCCACATGCAGAACTAGGGGTCTCATAGTAGTTTGCAAATCGGGTTTCTGATATCTTTGCAAAGCACATTGAGATACTCTGAGCATGACAGGCACCAGCTTAAACCCAGCTCCTTTCTATGCTCTCTGTGTGCATATGCACGTTGGAATACCAGACACGGGCTCTGTTGTTATTTTTTTTATTTCAGTGGTATCTAAATGCCTTTTCTTGGTCATGGACTCCATGTGTTTGGTGCTGTACGTTGTGCTCAAGCCACAGAATTAGAACCCAGGGCCAAATCTCAAACATGCGGGCAATCGGACACGGGATTTTCGTTCTCCCTGTTCTAAGATTATCTGCATGATTCCAGGTGGGAGCCATGTTTGGAGTTCATACAGCTGGACAGCGTGTTGGGATGTGAACTTCTGGGCCAGGCTCAGGTCTGGTTAACAGATAAACCTGCAGAACTGGTCAGCCTGGTGGGGAATGGGCTGTGATGATTTGATGGGGAGGAAAAGTGCAGGCACGTAGCAATGAGCAGAGCTGATCCAGGCCAGAGGCAGGCCACGGGCTGCACCAACACCGCGGGCTGGATTCGGCTTGCGGCTACACTGGTATAAATCCAACAAAGTCAACAGAGTTGTACCGGACTCACACTGGAGTGAGACAGTCCTGGGGATCTGTGTCCTCTGTCCATAAAACAGGTCACACTGCAAGCTCCCTGCCTGCCAATGTGCCTTGACTCTCATCGGGGGGGCACTCTCCTTTCGGGGGTGAAAGGAGCTCTCCCTCCTTAGCCCATTCAATGCCAAGGCATTGCTGCTGGGAGGGCTCCCAAGGAGACCCGTCAGTGCCAGTAGAAGCGGTGGGTTTTGTGATGTGTCCACCTGCCTGCTGGGAGCTGGGCGGACCTGATCCCACTCATTTCACACCAGCCTGGGGACACTTATTAGAGAGAAGCTACTTGTGGTCATTAGCTGTTTGGGCTGGATTGCAACCTACAGGTGAAAGGCTCTTCATCATAAAAACAGACACACATACGTGTGCGTGTGTCTGTGTGTGCGTGTGAGAGAGAGAGACTTACGTATACATGTGTGTTGCTTAGTAGACGTTGGCCTTTTACTACAAATCAAGAATAGTTCTAGCAACCTAGGGCTGATGCACAACACGGAGGGCTGTCCACTGCAGCTGGTCCTATTACTCTTATGACCACAGCACCTACCTGCCCCGGCTGAGCTCAGGGCTCCATTGTGCGAGGTGCTGCATGCACCCCCAGGAAGAGATCGGCCAACTCCAAAGACCTCACAGTCTAAATAAACAAGACTGACGAACAAGGCGCTATTTTCCCGGTTTCACTAATGACATGCAGGGAGTCCGCAGTAAGAAATGAGCCCCGATCAGCTGAGCCTTACTGTCCATCCTCCGTAGCGCTGGCCCCACTTTCTCTCTCACTGTCCATTCGAGAAGGCTGCACGACGCCTGCAATGAACCATTCCATCCAGTGGGAAGGTGGCAATTCAGCAATGCATCTGGAGCTGAGCTTTGCGGTTCAGGCCAGTCTCCAATATGTCTGTAAAATCTGAGTGGCATGTCCAATACATTATGCACCACAGGCTTATTCTCCCCCAAGGGACAAGAGCTACACATTCTTTGTATAGATCAGCATGTAAAGGTTAATGAAGCAGCCCAAGACAACTTTCCTAAGCTGCATAATTCTTAATTTAGTTTCATAATAAGAGAGACTTGACAGTAATAATACTCTGTGCTTCTAGATAAGAACCTTGGCAGTATTTGCAAACAGGAATGAATTACCCCTGCTGGGAGAGAGGCGCATGATCCCTTTTCAACTGTTTGGGGAAACTGAGACACAAAGAGGCAGAATGATTTGCTTACGGTCATGCAGGAAGTCTGTGACACAGCTGGGAGTCCAACCCAGGCCTCATGATGCCTTGGCATGTGCTTTAACCACCGAACCCTCCTATCTCTCTTCCCAGACTTATAAAATAGAAATGAAATGTATTCCTGCACACACACAAGTATACATGTATATAAACAACTCAGATTCCCTACTGCTAGGAAACATTTAGCTTACAGACCAAGGCAACTATGCAAAGATTAAATCCTTCCATCTTTGCTCTTTATCTTTGCACAGATCGACCCCATGCATGGGCTCAGACCCAATAACTAGACAAGCACTCGGGATCCCACCTGAGCGCCCTATTATTATGTGTGATGACAAGATGGCAAGCCGCAAGCCCTGACTGAGTAACGTGATCCATCTCCTTCCACAATCCAGTCCGATCCAGCCACCCGGCTGGAGCCTTGAAACTCAATTGGTTAAAGGTCAGACACGGGATGCCAAGAGTGAAAAGTACCAGCTCAGCCCAGAGCAGATGGAGCCAAGACAGAAGAGATGCAGCAGTGGAAGTATCCTCCTGAGGCCTGAGTCTCCACTGCCATGCATCCCAGGCCAGTATTTATGCTCGGGCAAATGGAGAGTAAAATGCTACCAGCAGCCTCTTACACCCATGTGGCCAGGTGCAGGTCAATGGAGAATCAGTCCTCTAGTTAACTGCAGCGCGATCTCATTACAGAAACAATTAATGGGGCCTTCACGTTTCCCTGTTAGAGTTAAACCAGTTGGTATGGATTAGCACTGCCACAATGCTCTGCAGTCTCTCACCAAGCAGCTGAATCCGGTTGCCTTAGTCAGTCCCAAAAGGAATGGAGAGGATTTATAAAACGGTAATTAACAAATGAGAGAATCTGGCTGATGCGTGAAAATGACAAGCCCTGGAGACAAGAGGAAGAATGGCCGCTGGCCAGTTTGTTTCCATTGCTCCCCGCTGCCCCCGCGACTCAAAGAATCTGTGTAGTGCATAGGAATTGGGTTGTATCCCTTTAAATACTTTGTGAGCCTTCTAGTGGTGCTCACTAAGTTTCAGAAGGCAGCTGAGCCCTGCCAGAGCAGCAGTGCGTATATGTAGCTGGGCCTTGCTGCATGTTGTATATAGTTAGTGAACATGGGTATTCAGACCCCACCAGGCCTGTGTGGTTCCTTCACATTACACGTTGGAATCAGCTGAGCCAGGGAGCGCCTAGACTGAGCCATTTTGGAAAGAGGACCCAAAAATATTCAGGAATTTTTGGACAATGTGAAGGGCAGGTGACAGTTCAAAAACCACCATGTATTCAAAATACCATTTTTTGAACTGTACCAAACTTCCCAGAAAAACTCTACCCCATGGTGAGATGGGACATGCAACATTTCAGGATAATTGGTTTTCTTGTTGGCCACTGGGATAACAACCTGCTATTGCTGCCAGCTTATGTAGCTGCTCCTTTAGCTCAAGTGCTAGAGGTCTGTGTTTTGGTGCTGAAAGACAAGTCTTGATGGCTATTGTTACTCCACACGTAGTGGAGGCCAGAGAATATCTGGGCAAAACCAGCCCAGTAAGGCCCTAGGTCGGTAAAGCACTTAAGTTTGAGCTTAACTTTGAACTCTACTGAAGCCAAAGTTAACGGCATTGCTGACTCAGGGCCTAAATCAGGCTGAGCATCTGTGTACAACAGCAACCACTAGGTAACAACCCTACTGGATGTCTTTCTAAAACACGGGATAGAGCTCAAACAGAAGTAATGGGCCTGATGTAGGAATTAGTGATTGAGGGTCTGTGGCCTGTGTTATACAGGAAGTCAAACTTAATGATTGTGGGTGGTCTCTTCTGATCTCAAAAGCTAGGAATACTGTATTGACTCAAACCATGCGAGGTAAACCCTGTATCCTAAGCAGCCTCCACTGCAGAAGGCCTTTATGGCCGTATTGGTAAAGACAGGCTCTTTTGTTGAAATGAGCATCTGACAAGACTGTAAAAACATTATTTTCCTCCCAAGGACAAAGTGAGAAAAATTGGTGTTTGGATCTCAGACACACGGTGTGAACAACCTGTCTTCTCTCCCCAGTACTTGTCTCACTGGAACAAAACCTGCTCTTGCCTATGTCAGTTTCCTTCCTTAGATATTTTTAAGGTCAGGCTTGACAAAGCCCTGGCTGGGATGATTTAGTTGGGGATTGGTCCTGCTCTGAGCAGGGGGTTGGACTAGATGACCTCCTGAGGTCCCTTCCAACCCTGATATTCTATGATTCTACGATTCTATGATTAGGTGATTATTAGAGAAGATGGAATGGCTCATTTCTTCCTCATTGTGATGGCTTGCATATACAGAGAACTTACTGAGATTTGTATCTCACTCTGACACCCAAATCTCTTCCCACCTAACAGAAATCCTAGCTGGAGAGCAGCTATTTCACCAGACTGGTTGATGGTGGGGGGGCAGTAAAGCAGACCCCTCAAAACCCAGGAAAGGCCAAGCAAGAGACTGGAAAGGGAACAGGGATTAGTATGGGTAACACACCGGCCTTCCACCTCTGCAGACCTGGGTTCAAATTTTTCTTGGCAAACGGAAGCAAAACCACGAGCCTGGTGTTCATCTCTTCCTCTCTCTGAGGCTTATTCTCCAAAAGGGAAACCACAGCGCAGTTTGCCACAGGTGTTACTCTCTCTTCCCAGGAGATGTCCAGCATTGAGATGCCACGGGGTGCCGTAGGTCAGGACTAAGATTCACAATGCAAGAGCTATGGATGGGGAGAACCTTTCATACATCTGCCCAGGTTATGTCTCACTCTGGGCACTGCTATCAGTCCCTTGCTGTTTATAAACACCAAAAAGGCAACCTTCTTTATTGTTTGGTTTGGTTGTTTGTTTTTTTTCCAATCAGTCTTTATCACTAAGGGAGGCTGTATTGGTTTTGGCCCGAATCCAATCACTGGCAAATATAAGACTCTTGTAATGAACTAATTTCATTTGATGCTGGTGAAACGCCATCTTGCCCAGGGTAGAGAAACGTAAACATCTGTCAGCCATTCACTTTGAACATGGACATGAATAATGTGTTTTCTGAACATTCAGGGGCCTGATCCAAAGCCAATGGAAAACAGGGGGAAGTCTTTCAATTGACTTCAAAAGGCGTCTGATCAGGCCCCATCGGCATTGGCCTATGGAAGTTTTAATTATTACTTTTTACCCCTAATCATTGAAGCAAATGGTCACATGCATAACATCCCTGCTTTAATTGAAAGGGGCATTGCCAATTTTCACAACACACCTAGAAACGTTTTCACTGTTTCTTGAAAATGGATTAAGCGGCTGGTTTTTTTAGTCACATATTCCCATATAGTGCTGAAAGCCCAAAACACAACAACAGTGGGTTAGTGCAAGAGAAAGAGAAACTGACTATAAACAGAAAGCAAAACTGACCTACCTGAATTCAGAGTGATCAAATAATATTGACAATAACATTAGGATTTGGGGGGTTGTTTATATATATTTCAGTTTTAATTATGTGATGCATCGTTGCCAACTCTTGCAATTTTATTGAGAGTCTCACAATATGTGGTGTTTTTCTTAAAGCCCCAGCTTCTGGAATCCTGTGATTACATGAGAATCTCAGCTTTTGTTAACAAAACAAACAAACAAACAAAAACCCCCTAAGTTTCTACCCTTCGTAGTTGTGGGGAAAAGCTTGAGAACATGACCCTAACAACTCAAAAACAGAGGGCAAAGTTAAAATAACCCCTCCCCCCCAAAATGAATTTTTAATCCCAGGATTTTTAAGCAAAGCTCATGATTTTGGGGGACCCAAATCATGATTTTTGACCATTTGGGGGGGCAGCTCTCTATGCTGATTGACACCAGGTAAGGACCTTGGTAGTAAGCAAGCCAATGGAGTTGTACTAATTAGCATCAGTACCAATAGGACCTGTGATTTTTATTTTGACAGGGTCTCTTGTAAGAAGTAAGCCCTAAGGTCTGATTCTGATTTCATTTACCCTGGGAAAAACCAGCAGGAAGCACTAAAGACAATGGGGCTGAACCAGTGTGAGAGCAGATGTCGGTCCCACGTCTGTCTGGCCAGCTGCGAACACACATGTAACTATATCAAAGCCAGGCTGAAGGTGGTGGAGAGGGAACAATAGGGTTTTATATCAGCAGAGGCTGTTTGCTATCAGCACCACTTGCTTCATGTGGATTTGCACAGCAGAAATAAACAGTACTTATGACTGTACAAAAATGTACATATCTCTGTCTCTCTTTATGGACGTCAGCTGAAATTAACCCAGCCCTGTCCGAGCTCTGCTGCCAGCCTGTTCTTGTGTGCAGGAGTCAGGGAGCCCAAGTGAATTTTCAAGCCTGGGACAGGTGTTGAATCAGTAAGGGTGTAATGAGCGACCTTCGTCCTCTTTCAAGCGCTTGAGCCAGTAGCTCTTGCCCTGGCCTCTGGGAGGGCGGCGTTTTGGTGACGTTTCTGTAAGGGACACACGTTTTCCTTTCTATCTTTTTTTGTTTGTTTGAATAAAGTGAGTGCAATTCCAAATCCTCCCTTGACTCCTGGGCTGATTGTCCCCTTTCAGCGCTCATTTAAAAAAAGAAGACGGGATATTGGCTGCCATGCAAGAGGAAGGAGAGGAGAATGAGCAGACGGTGGGCTCAATACTCAGCACATTTGAAGGGGGCGCAGCAATGCTAATCCACTTTTAGACCCAGCCCGTGCGTTAGCCGCTGTGCTCCCAGGCTGCCCTCACTTACGGCAGCTCACTCGGTCCCCATTCCACCAGCTGAGCATGAGCTGAGTGCGTCTTCCTCTTGCGCACCCCCCTCTCCTGTCTCTACACTAGGACATACCTCCCCGCCCCCAGCCAGCTCTGACCCTCTCGCAGCACCACAGGGGGTAGGGAGGCTGATATAAATCTTTACGCCAGACCAGGATTCCCCTGTAAACTACAGGAATCCTCAGCCACCCCTTTCAGGCAGGTCTGTGGTCATGTAGTGAAACCCAGCAGGGTCCAGAATCCGACCCAAAGATTCAACTGGCTTTGAATAGCCAATGCCCGAGCCCCTTGCCATCCAGCTGCATCACCCTCACCAAGTCACGTGGAGAGCTTGAGTCCCCGCGAAGCAGACCAGACTCCAGTGCCAAACTGGGGGATAGCCCTAGTGGTGCAGAGCTCCCCACACTGGGTGGATCTGGCCAGTGGAGGTTTCCCCTTGCTTAAGGGAATCCCCTAGTGGGGTAAGCCCACTAATGCCACCCCTCCACCCCCAGTGGCCAGTGGAAACAGGGCAGGCCTGGGGTGGTCCCAGGCCCCGGCAGCCAGAGTGACCCTCTGGGGCAGTGAGAGGCTGGTGTAGCACACAATCCTTGTTTGCAAGTACACCCATAATCTCCCAAGATGAATGTCCCGCCACACATAGTGAGATCAGCTGATGGTGGCCCTGCTATCTTTCCACCGGGTGGATCTTTTAACTGATCCGTGCCTTTCAATCTCCAGGTTACCAGCCTCTGTCACCAGGACTGGGGTCTCCTCTTCACAGCGATTAACCAGATGATTGTGTTTGAGTGTTTGTTGGGATGCTCCTTATCCAGGCCATTATGGGGCCTTTCTTGCTTAGTATCCTTAATTGATCCTTTTTGCTCTAACTCCACAGCAAGCCACCCGGCTGTCACATTCTGGGGTGCGATCCAGACCTGTGAGGGCTTGTGTCACCACCTGCCCTGTAATCCTGAGTGCCTTAAATGTTCCAGTGCTGTGCGTCATGGCCTGGACACCAGCAGACAAGCATGTGCTCTGATTCTGCATGTTACACCCCAGCCACACTCTGATATCCACCAGCCTTGGTTACTACTAGCCAATTGACCCCAACACACTCCCAGCCCCCAATTTTCCCAGAACCATGTGCTTTGCAATGTCCAGCCCTCTCCCGGACCATTCGGAAGAATAATAAGATGTGTTTGTGCCTTTAAAGCAGCCTGCCACATTCATTGAAGTTAACAATCCCTTCAATTCAAACACAGCGCTCGGTTGCTTTAGATTAAAAGTAAAACAAGTTTACTAACAAAAGCAGATCAGATTTTAAAGTATAAGGGATAAAGTTAGTGGTTACAAGCAAACAGAAGTGAAAAAATGCTTACTAGTGACTAAGTCATAACAAAACTATAGCCCTGGTTCAAAGTCAAATTTCTACCACACGTCTTCCCATCAAGATGGCTGACCACCCGCATGGTCAGGATCTCCCACAAAGCTCAATTCCTTTGTCTCATTAGGTGAAAGATAACGCGGGGTTCCTTGGCACTTTCTTTTATAGTCCAGTGAACCTTTGAAATGGATTCCTCTGAAGGTTACTCTGCAAATAGAGATAATTCAAGCTGTGAGGAAGGAACCATGGAGTCTGGTGGTGAAGGAAGTTCCATGCTGGTTTCTTCCCCCACTGGCATTTGCCATAACACAAATTGATTTGTTCTTGCCCCCTCTGATGAAAACGAACCATGTGATTGCAATTCAGCTCTGCTGATACCTGGCTGAAGGCGTCTGCTTCTCTTTTGTCTGAGAGAAACCTGTTTACCCACTTCCCAGACTTGTCTGGGAAACACATTTTAGTTCCATGTTTCCGTCACATTTGTACAGCCCCTTGGGCATTTACCAAACACACACCACACAAGAATATTAATGATCAGTGTGTTATATATTTCCCAGTGATACCTTACATGACACACAACAGATACCGGTTACAACATTAGTGAGACGGGGTACACTGACCTGGTCAGGCCAGCTGAAGCTCACTACCAGATACCACTGAGCCACTTGCACTCTTGTGGCCGTAAGGGTCACACCATCCTAAACACAGAGGCGGGCACAATAGTCATAAGAAATAATACAGCTATTTCCCAGTTCTCCACGCTGAGCACCCATCTAGGAAAGGGACCACTCAGAGCAACACGAATCAGTCTACTCACAGGATTGCGGGCTGGGAAGTTGCTGCTTTATTTAACTGCATCCCAACGGGGGTGGGATGGAGGAAGAAAAGTTCCTACAGATTGCACTAGAACTAAAGGAGGAGGTGGACCATGGTTCCAATCCATAATACTTTGAATAATCCACTTAACCCTACCATGACCACTTCACTGCAACTGAGCACTCCAGCTGAAACAGATGTGAGCTGCAGGAGCCCAGCACCTCTGCAAACCAACCCCTAAATGAAACATCCCAGTGTGATCTGGGCTGGGAACGCCCTCTGGCACAGCGCTGGGGTCCCAGCTCAGCCCATTACCAAGGGAAGGGTCAACTGGGAAATTCAGATCCAGACCCAAGCTTGGATTTCAACAGGATTCTGGGTTCTAGGTGACATAACCCCAAGCTCACCAACCCTCCATCCATGTGGAACTCCCCCGGATGTTTGTGGTTAGCTGGGGGCAGGGTTTGTGCAGAAGGCTAGTTAATGTCCGCTCAGCGCTCTGCAGATGTCAATGCCACATCAGTGCTCAGCATCCCACCCTGGGTCCCTGCTGCCAGGACACTCCTCCTCTGACCCAGCTGGGCTTTGATCTTTTCCCATCAATGAGCTGAGACGCTTCACCCCCTTCTCTGTGGGGATTAAAGATGAGCCCTCAATTGCATAATTAAAAAGGCTTCCTTGAGAGGCTCCAAACCGAGCATTAAACAATTAAATATGATCTAATTATAGCATTACAAAGTAAATGGAGTCTCATTAGCACCTTTTTGGATGGCAATACTTATTTCCAGCCATGCAGAGAGAACAGATTCCTGACTCAATTCTCCGCTTTCCCACCTGTTTTAATTTGAAAAAATGTTTCGGATTTTAGTTGCCAGAAATCAAAACAATTTCAGTTTCTATTTTTTTCAATGAAAACCCCAACATTTTCAGCAATAATGGAAATTTTTTCACAAAAATTGCTGTTTTGACCAAAAAAGGAGCAACGTTCCCCCTGCAGGCTGGGAAGTATTATAATCCCTATGTTACAAATGGAAAACTGAGGCACAGAGACATGCCTATCATCAAACAGGAAATCTGTGACAAAGGTAGATTTTCAACCCAAGCTCTTCTGACGGTGCTTTAACTGCAAGATCATCCTTCCACCTCTTGGCAGCTTCATGTGGTATTTTCTGTAACCTCTGCTTGTCACGGCATTTATGGTCCAATTCAGTTACAACCATGATAGGGAGAAAATGTTTGTATTGGGGAGGGACATAAAAACTGGAGATGGGACTGGACTACACTGTTCACATCTGGATTTCCCCAAATATCCAGGGTGTTCAGATCTGAGAGCTTTGGTTTGGCCCATGATAGAGCTCAGAGCCAATTCCCAGCTTTGCCAGGGACTCCATGTGTGAACTTGGGGAAGTCACTTCATCCCTCCGTACCTCCATTCCCCGCCTGTAAAATGGGGACAATACAATTTCCTCTCTCACACCCTAGAGAGGCTGCAGGTGTGCTGAGACCACTGGCCAATACTGTCTCCTTGTGCTCCCCCATCCATCTGTCTCCATCTGTTGTCTCTTTTCTTAGACTGTAAGCAGTGGCAGATTAGACACTGGACCAATGGGACCCATGCTGGGGCTCCCCAGAAAATGGGCACCCTTGTACCCCGAGCCACTCCGCCTGCCCGGCACTCCTGCCAGGGAAATGTGCTGGGTCAGGGAGCAGGAGAAGCCCCTGCGCCCAGACCCCATTCCCCAGCCGGAGCACCAGAGGGGATGACTGCAGGCGGATGGGGTGGGGAGGGGCCCCCACTTGCTCTGGCCCAGGGCCCCACAAACCCCTTATTCTCCTCTGGCTGTAAGCTGCATGGGGCAGGGACCATCTTTTTGTTGTGTTTGTACAGCGCCTTGCACAACAGTCCTGGTCCATGACTAGGACTCCTAGCACTACGGTAATACAAATAATCAATCATTATAAATGTCTATTTAGATTGCCAGGTCTTCTGTCTTTCACGCTGGGTCTGTACCAAACTTTGCACAATGGAGTTCTGATCTTAACTGGGGTCTCTGAGTGCTACCATCAGATTAACACCACTACCAGTAATAATAAACAAACTCAAAGTCTGGATTTCACACCAGATCCAGCTCCGTCTCCCCCAGCTCTTTGGCAGTCCAGCTTTGGAGGGCATTCTGAGCCCATCTCTAATTAAAACCCATCTGGCTGGGGATCCCCATCCCACCTACCTCCTCCCTTTGGAGAGGAACAAATGTTCCAGCCAACCCAATTAATATAAACTATGCTTGCAGTTTCAATTCTCCAGAAGTTCTTTATTAACAAACTCGTTACAATGCGAGAGCGGAGGAGGGCGAGAGGGAGAAGCTGGTGGTTTTAATAAACACACAAGCTCCAGGCTCGTCAATTAAATCAGAGCATAAATGAGAGATAACACCACTTCAATATTGATGCACACTGGTTAAATACAAACCCTTCTGGCTGAGAGGATGCTGATATGTCACCTCCGACAGACACGCAGCTTGTAATTTATATGCAGGGACAGTCACATACACTGCTGGGTTTGTAAACTCATTAATAAGATGCAGAAGATGTTGCAGGCTGGTGGGAACAAGCGTGGGCTAACGGGGCACTGCACCGCTCATTAAAAGTTCAAAGGAAAACATGGCTTAAAGCTCTGGCTCCTGATTAAATAATCATCCCAGATAATAATCACCAGTGTTCCTAATTGGTCTCCAATAGGAACACGCTGCCCAATTCATGGAGAACCAATGGCTGTTAGTCAAAATGGTCAGGGACGAAACCCTGATGGATAGAACAAAGATTCAGCTTTTCCTTTGGACACTGACCTTTCTGAGGCTGCTGGAGACAGACAAACCCTGTGGCTCCCTCTGGCTCTCCAGCTCCCAGAAGGATGGTCCCAGCCAAAGCTGCCTGGTGGCCGTTTAAATCCTGGCCTGGATTATGGACGAGACTGCAGTCTGCACTAATGAGTGAAATATACCCAGCTTTTCCAACCTTTCTCAAAACCTGTGATGGGAAACGCCCATCATCCCTCCCTGGGGATCTGCCAGGTAGCCAAAAAGCCCACCTGATTTTGGGGTTGAGGGAATAAGGAGAGTAGCCACTAGAGTCACTCTTGGAGCTGGGGGTAAAGAGCCCTTTGACCTCTGTGTACCCAGCCGAATCCAGCTGGGAAAGGGAGACAGAGGGCAGGAACCTCTCAGAGAACCGGACACCACATCTGAGCTGAACTTTCTTGTAGAAAATGAAATTACCTTTAAAACGTCTGCAACTCTTGGCCCAGGGTAGCAGCCTATTGGCATTTCCACACAAGAGGGCTCCATGCAATCATAGAACATTAGTCTTTCCACCAGGTTTACACCATTCCTTTGTCCTCCTCATGGCTTCTCCAGATATAGCTGTGCAAAGCAAAGAGCCCCAGTAAGCAGGAGCATTACCAAGGCCTGGGGCTGTTTGGTCTGTGAGTCATACAGGGACGAAAATTTTCTTTCCACAGCCTCTCAGCCAACTCAAACTGCCATGCTAAATACCTGGGCTCAGGATCAGCCAGGGGGGCTCACAACTTCAAGGGTAGGTAGGCTCCTAACTTCCTTTGATTTCAAAGGGAGTTAGGCACTTAAATACCTTTGAGGATCTGAGCCAGGGCTCCCAGGCTGAGAGCAGGTGAAGGCAAGGCTGAAATTAGGCTGCCCCTAAGGCCTGATCCTGAGTGATGATGACCGAGGGCTTTTCTATTTGTCGACCAGCCAGGCTGAGGGGCCAAGCAAGGAAAGGGGGCGGTTCTCTCTAAATCAAGCATGTGGGTAGTGGGGCAGACGCAGGATTGTTTGACCTCAAGGTTAAGGATTAAGGCTCAGGACCTAAACAAGACATAGTGAATCACTCAGTGAACAGCCAGTTCTCACCCCAGGGTGCTGGGGACAGCGTCTTGGCCAGACCTCTCTTTTTACAGAGTAGCTACCCTGCCACCAGGCCCACCTGACCAGAGAGTCTCCCCCAATAGCAGACCAGGCCTCCCTTAGGAACTGGCTCTTTCTACCTTCTCTGGGTATAGGGTTACCATACGTCAGGGTTTTCCCGAACATGACCTCTTTTTTGGTCCTCTGATCTCCATCTGGGCTGATTTTTTGAAATATGAACAAATGTCCGTGATTTTTTCCTTGCTTGTCCTTTTTCCAACATCGATTCTGGCAGAACTGCAATTCCCAGCATGCCCTAATAGCGGGGTGTGTGTGTGTGTGTGTATGCGGGTGTGTGTGTGTGTGTGCTGCCTTGCCACCCTTACTTCTGGGCTGCTGCTGACGTCAGCACTGCCTTCAGAGCTGGGCAGCCAGAGAGCGGCAGCTGCTGGCCGGGAGTCCAGCTCTGAAGCAGCGTCAACCGCCAGCAGCCGCGCAGAAGTAAGGGCGGCCTGGTATTGACTGTTGAGTCACTCGAAGGGATCGTACGACTTCACGCACACGTCTGGCAAAGACTTTCATGGCTACCTGATGAGCAATCGACCACTGCTGAGAAAGATACGCTCTACAGAGAAACCTGCCTGGTCACAACAGGAAGAAGCACAGTAGGAAAGGGCTGACTGTATGTAAAAACGCACATTTAAATTTGAGTCACATTTGTTTCTGAGGCCATTAGACTTGTTATTTATAAATGTTAGATATTCAAAGCAGCAAGAAACTGGACAGCCGGAACTGAAACACACACATTCTCAGCAGTATCTCTGTTTGGGAACTATGGTCACCCTATCTAGGTAGGACAATGGCCCCTTTTCTCCATTGCCATCTGCCCCCTGGCGAATCCCTGCAGGGCAATTTACAGTGGTCTCAAACACAGGGGACATGTTGGGGGCAGGTACGGAGAGGGTTTGGCTAGAGCTGGGGTCGGCAACCTTTCAGAAGTGGTGTGCCGAGTCTTCATTTATTCACTCTAATTTAAGGTTTCGCGTGCCAGTCATACATTTTAATGTTTTTAGAAGGTCACTTTCTATAAGTCTATAATATATAACCAAACTATTGTTGTATGTAAAGTAAACAAGGTTTTTAAAATGTTTAAGAAGCTTCATTTAAAATTAAATTAAAATGTAGAGCCCCCCAGGCCGGTGGCCAGAACCCGGGCAGTGTGCGTGCCACTGAAAATCAACGTGCATGCTGCCTTCAGCACGCGTGCCATAGGTTGCCTATCCCTGGGCTAGAGAGCTGCTGCACTGCAACTGTTTTTTGCTCCCCCGGGAGCACAGGGGCCATGGGCAGCATAGAAATAAGGTAGAGCAGCCCTAAGGCTGCTCTAATTCACACCAGTGGCCAGGCAACCAGTGGCCAGGCAGGCCATAGAAGAATGCCACAATGCTTAAACCCACCTTTGCTCCCTGCCCAATATCAGTTTCTGCACCAAGCACAGAGACCAATGAACAGACAATGGGGCGAATTGTCTCCAATCTCAACCTCTGAGAGCTACATCAGCATGCACTGCTGGGCTGAGGGAGTGCTGGTCCTTTTCCTCATCTCTTTATGCCCCCAGCAGAACCTGTTCCCAGCCTTAGAAGCTCCCTGCGCACACAGCTCCCAGCTCCTGGGCTTGATCCTTTCCCTCTCCCTGTGGCAGGCAGCATGCAGGTTCCCCCCCCCCGAGCACAGAAGGGCTCTTCTTCTGCTCTGCTTCTCCACCTCCTTCAGAGACCTCATTCGGGGAGAGGAGAAGAACACGCACCGCCTTTAATTTCAGGCAGCTGGTCTGCCAAGAAAGTGCTTTAGAGGAGATGAAGCAATCCACCCAGAGGAGAGGCGGGGCTGGGTTTGTTGTTGCCCCGATCACTGCGCATTTGTTTCATCAGCAGATTAAAGAAGAAGCAGGCCTGGCTCTCAATCTAGTTACAGCTGTCCCTTTGACAGAACTCCTCCCCGGCCCTGCACCCACTCACCCCACAGGGGCGACGCCGATGGAGATGCGGGGGCCTGGAACCTGGTAAGACTCCCACAGCAAAGGCAGAGTCAGTGCAGCTGAGTAAAGCTCAGTGGCGCTGGAGGGTTCATCCCAACTGATTTTATGTTCCTCCTTGCATGGGTTCACCCCTGCCGATTGCGCATGGGGACCAAAACCCAACCATTAAGTTCCGTATATCTGCTTCCACACTAGGAGCTGTGCTGGTATCACTGTATCCGTAAGCCATGCCCATGCCAATATAGTTTAACAGGTGTAAAATCAGTGTGTACAGCAGGCAAAGTGCCTTGCCAAGGTTACCCAGATATTCCATGGCAGAGCCAGGAATAGAATCCAAGTCCTAATACACTGTCATACCCCCAAGAGCAGCTCATTGATTCCAGTGAGAGTGGAGAGGACTGAGGCCCCCTTCTGGATTTGGCCCACTGAGTTATTTGACTCCGAAGGGCCTATCAAGAGGCATTTATAGCCACTGGTGAAACTGATGCTTCCCCCCCCACACACCCCCGTGTCCCCCCACACCTCTATATGTGGGTCTGGTTCACATCTCTTCTTCCAGCCCTACTCAATATTTATTTTTGCCCAAGTCATCTCTTTCCACAAAGCAGCTGAAATCAGATCCCCACCACCACCACCGAAACGAGAAATATTCTCCTCTCCTTGCTCAAATATCTGCTCTGTTAATCCTCTTCCGTTCCTGCCCCTTCTGCAGCCACTATTCAGGTCCCCATCGGCACCACAGATTTAAGCTCACAGTCATTTTAATTTTGCTGGGCAATTGTTCTCAACAATGGGAATGTAATAAAAATGAAAGCTTTATGCTGCCCGGCCTCTTTGTTCGCGTAGCACACGCCTGCTGGGTTTTTTTTTCCTTTCGCCTATAAAAATGGCTTTTGTCTCAAGAATCTGCAATTGTGCTGATACTAAAGCTATTTCCTGCAATGTGACATACACATTCTCCATACACATGCTGCGGTGGGCGAGTGTGCAAGGGGCACGTGTGTGGGGGATGAGCTGATGGTGTGTTTTGTGCATGGCCCCTCTTCTCTAGTCTGCAGCTGGGACTTTATTCACACCAGGCTCTTTTTTCTCTTGCACCTGGGAGGGGAGTCGAGTGTAATCTGTAAATTACACAGATGAGAATGGAACACTGCTGGGGCTCGGTCTCAAAATTACTGTATCTCCACAGGGTCTGTACAGGGATGAGGGGCTCCCATGGGGACCCTGACATTTCCCCATGCATGGGGGAGTGGGGGACTATATATAACCAGAACGTTTGGAAAAGCCTATTGATCTCACAAGTGTGGTGGGGAGGGGGATATTTAAAGGAGCCATTGGGAATCAGATAGCTTGAATGTAGATGGGATTCTTCATTGAAAATTTCAGCCTCAAGAATAATTTTCAGTCCCTCAAACACGCCTCCACAGTTGATCATCCCTGCACAAGAGAGGTTAAGGGCTGGAGCAGCAGGATAATTGTGGGTCTAGAATGAGTCACGCTGGCAGGTCTGAGCGGGGTTGAAAGAGCAGGACTTGCAGCAGGTCGGGGTTGAGGCACGTCGGAAAAGCTCTGAAGGGAAATTTGCACTAATCTCTGGCTTTAATCAGGACTATTAACCCTCCCGTTCATGAGCAACAAGTTGAAGATGGCTTTATGTCCCATGGGCCTGATTCTCCTCTCGCTGACACTTGAGAAATGCAAGTGACTTCCGTGGAGCCAGGCCTGATTTACATCGGTGTAAAGAAAACTCAGGACGGACTTTCAGCAGCCACAGTCGGAAGCAGATTTTTCAAGAGCTCAGCATGTTGAGTGCTCACTCTGAGCTCTTTGGCCCATCTGGCTCCAAGTAGCCCAATGGGAGCTGAGGAGTTTTGAAAAATCTGTCCCCAGTTATGGGTGCTGAGCACTTGAAATCATGGCTATGGACTCTAATGAAAAGTCCCAGAGTACACACAGAGAATTTAATAAAAACATAATAAATACTCTTGCTGGAAGGCTGCGGAGTAACACTACTTATTTCTTAGAATTCAGAATGACAACACACAAGAACCCAAGAACCGAGAGAAAGAAAACAGGCTGCTCCCTAAGGCAGCAAGGCATGACTCACCCCCCACCTTGCTCCAGGCTGGCTCTTTTTCCAAACTGACTCTAATCACACACTTTCCTAGAGCGTTTTTTAGCCCACAAGCATGATCAGGAACCACGCCCACCCGCACCCTTAAAATGATAGCTTGCAATTCCAACACGATTGTCAATATACCCCAAAAAGCTGTCCCCTCAACTACAGCAGCCACATTCTTTACTGCAGGTCCATGCCTCCTCTATTCAGATGCCTTCCCTCTGAGCCTTTTACTTTGAAAGTGTATGTGATCATTAATGTTTGCCACTGAATCGACTATACGTAGACTCCCTTTGCAAACACAATGTGCTATACCCAGACCTTTTGATATGGTTTTAATAGCCCGGTTCAACTCTGGTAAAATTTAATTTGTAATTTAAATGCAAATGAGGATTTACTGAAAATGCAATAGAATAGTTCATATCAGCCTGCTCCTTTCACTCTCTGGTTAATAAGTCTTTGGGAGTTAAGTATTTATTACTTCTACCATTTCCAAGTATAAGTGTTTTTCTTCTTCTCAGAAATAATGGAAAGAGTGCCAAGGTGATGGGATTAGAGAGAGGTAGGGTTTAGATCTACAGACACTTCTGTCATGAATGAACGATCGTCTTATTCACAGAGTGAACTGATAAAATTATATCCCGAAACATCACCAGTGAAAGGCTGAGAGCAGCAAAAGGCTAAGGGAAGAACGGGCTCTGGAGCTGGGCTAGTGCTGAGCTTGGCAGGCTTCTGATGGACATTTGGCTGGCAATTCTGTTTGGTACGGGCAAGGTTCCGTCCTGCAGGCGCTACAAGGAAAATAGAACGGAGTCTGCCAGAAGTCGGGGATGCTCTGGCTGAAATGGTAGCCCCACCCCTTTGAGACAGGCACCACTCACAGAGGCAAAAGCAGAAAGCACAATCCTTGGGAATCTGGCAGGCTGCAGAAGCGTGTGTATCAGGGCAGGCTTCTTGAGCCACATCGCTCCCTGGCACCCCCAGAGATGGATAAGCCAGAACCTTGTGCTAACTAGGGCCCCAATCTAGCAAACCATTTAAGCACGTGCTTAACTTTAAGCAGGTGAGTCAGTCGCAGGGGGCCACTCATGCTTGAAGCTATGCACAGGCCAACATGCTTTGAAGGATCCGGGGCCTCGGGGAATGGAGATATGGATTAGGGCAACGGATGGCTCAGGGATTTGGTAATAGGATCTAGATGGTTTGAATCTGGCTTCAGTCAGAAGCACCTGGAATTTGGGTCTCAGTCATAGAATCATAGAACATCAGGGTTGGAAGGGACCTCAGGAGGTCATCTAGTCTAACCCCCTGCTCAAAGCAGGACCAATCCCCAATTTCTGCCCCAGATCCCTAAATTGCCCCCTCAAGGATTGAACTCACAACCCTGGGTTTAGCAGGCCAATGCTCAAACCACTGAGCTATCCCTCCCCACCCTTATCAGAAGAGATCAGAAAGCAGGACAGAATCAAACTGATCTCCACTGAAATATGTTCATTACCATCCAGCGTTTCCCACCCAGACTCTCACTCACTTAATCAAACCCTTAGTGAAATTCAGTAGGCGGCAAACAAAGCTGTGAGTTTAGAAACTCTGGTTAAAACAAACAAACAAAAATCAATTTCTCACCGGTGAGGTAAGCTAGAGCAGTCCCATGGCTGCTCTAACTGCACGGGGGCCAGCACAGAATCAAGGAGCCACAATTGGCTCCCTGACAACTCCCCTCCTCACCTTCACCAAGCAGAACTCAGATGCAGAGGTTAAGCACTGTGCTCGGTTAAAGCAGTGTCAATCTAGAGTTTCTTTATTAATTCTCAGGGGAGTTACTCTGCATTTACACTCATGTAACAGCAGAATTTGGTGCTACATGAAGCTGAGCAGGGGAGTTTGCCTGGAGCCATTTTCCTTAGGGCTTTCAAGAAGGTATGGGGGAGGATGGGTGAGTGGGGAGGTGGCTGGGGCAGGGTTTGCTTCCTCTTGTATGTGGAAAAGAATGGCACCCCTCTGCAAAGCCCGAAGTCCGGCTTCCTGGGACATGAGGGGAGAAAGTGTCAGGAGCCGTGCTGAACTGCAGGCTTCAGTTCGACATCTGGCTGAACGATGTTTGTTGGTGCATAGGACTACAACACAGGGAGCTTCCTGGGAGCTGGATGTCTACTGCTTCCTTTCATGTCACACGTTAAATTCCAGCGCACACCGGTTCCCAGCCCCGGAAGTGGTAATTCCCGGAGGCAAAGCCCGTTCTAGCCTGTTGCTCTGCATCTCTCCACTAGGATCTAACAGCCTCGCTGAAAATGGAACAGAATGAAATGGAGTGACTGGTGAGAGGAGGAATGGGATGCACATGTGCCCTCATGCAGCAGAGCCCCCAGCCAGTACTTGGGTACGGGTCACCAGCTCTTTGACTGCTGGGTCTCAGGGGGGCTGTATTTTCATGCCACAGCCTCCAACGTGCCAAAAATGTTTTGCTCTTTCTCCGTCAGCTGGTGTCCTCCTATCAGACTGAAATATTGCTCTCCGGGCAATTGTCAGCCTTCTGAAAGAGACACCTCCATTACAAAAGGCTAATGAAATGCTCTGGCTAATCCCTGTAAGACCCAGGGTCAGAGGGGCTAGGAAAATAAATAACAGAATTCCCACCCCACAGCAGACTCCTTCTTCAAACCACTGAGGAGTCAGGCCACGTTTACACTGCAGAGCCTGCCAGCACAGCTATGCCATTCATGGAGGGAGGATAGGTTCATCAATGTCTGTTAGCCAAGGTGGTCAGGGACCACCCCACCCTATGCTCTAGGTGACCCTAAATCTCTGACAGCTAGAAGCTCAGACTGGATGACAGGAGATGAATCACTTGATAAATTGCCCTGTTCTGTTCACTCCCTCTGAAGCACCTGGCACTGGCCACAGCCAGAAGATAGGATACTGCACTAGATGGACCCTTGGTCTGACCCAGCATGGCCTTTCTTAGGTTCAAATTATTAGGTGAGAAAAAATTAAATATGAAGCAGTTATGCCAACCGAACCAAAGTCAGGCCAATAAGAGTTGCTGGGAAAGTCCCTGAATGAGATAAATAGAATGAAGGAATATTTGTTTAAGATGCAGGGAGTAAGAAAAAAGGGGAGGCCTGCATTCCTGCCTTTTTGTACCAAATGTTCTGGGAAGAGTTTGTTGAGATAGGAGGCACTGTTTTCCACTCCTTGTTTTTGTGTTATGTCTGTTCTTAACTCCTCGTCTCCTGGTTGACACCCATACCGATAAGAAAGTTAATGAAGCATTGCAATTTGCTAAAAGTTATCTACAATAAGGAGGTAGAAGTGCATGCATAATAGAGAAAGAGGATTTTAACTAACATAGGGCAGGGGTGGGCTGCTTTATGAATAAATCTGTGACGCGACAGGACTGTCTATAAAAACCTACGAGTTTTACTTCAAGGCTGGCTGGTTCTCCTTGGAGACGGGCTGCTCTCTATTGTTGTGTGCACTCTTCAATAAAGAGCTTGTGTCTGGACCTTGCTGGTGTTGCCTGCCTCTCTGCGGTCAGACAACGAACCATGCCATCTGGGGTTCAAGTCCTCGACAAAATTAAGCAGCAACATCTGCCATTGCCTTCAACGCCGGGGCAGACTGGATTCCCGGAGTTTGTGACACTTCATTCCACTTGGTTTAATGAAGAACAAGTATCATTTTTGGTCCATTCAGATCACAAGCTATTCACCACATTAGCTTTCACGTGTTGTGTGCACCTGTCTCAAAACGACCAGTGCTTAAACATACGGATGCATTCGTCCAGCACGCCTCATTCCGACATTCGAAGAACACGAGGGGGAAACAAACGCTTTCCCTAAACCCCTTTTTGCTTTATGGCTTTCCGAAGGACAAAGCCGCGTTGGATCAGATCCTTGTGCGTACAACGGCTTTCTACCTCACGCCTGGGAGGTGTTCCGTAAACATCCACCAAAACTTGCGGGTGCCATGGGGCCCACAAAAAGCTTGGGAACCGTTTGGTTGCTGGTGTGCAGAGATCACTGCCACAGTGGGGACCAACAGCCTCGCATTGTTCCTCTGTCCACCCCCATTGGCCTGTCTGCTGTCTCGGGTCTTATACTTCGATTGTAAGCATTTTGGGGCAGGGACTGGCTTTTGGGTCTGTGCTTGTGCAGTGCCTGGCACAACGGGGTCCTGGTCCACAACTGGTGCTCCCAGGAACTACTGTAATACACCTAAGAGCAGTGGCGAATTACTGCATGGGCCAATGGGGCCTGGGCCAATGGGGCCTGGGCCAAGTTGCCCCGGCCCATTCGGGTGCCCCAGAAAAAATCTTCCTCCACCGTGTCCCCAGGGCTGGAGAAGCTCTCACTCTCCGCCACAGCCCTGGCAAAGACCCTCTCTGGTCTCGGGGCAACAGTGGGGTGGCGGGAGAGGAGCAAGCGGTGGGTGGGGCAACAGGGAAAGGGTGGAATGGGGCAGGGTCGTGGGTGGAATGGGGGCAGGGCCACGGGGAAAGGGGCAGATGGGGTGGGGCTGTGGACAGGGCCACAGGCGGAAGGAGCGGAACCGCAGGTAGAAGGGGTGGGGCCACAGTTCCGGCACTGGGGCCCCCCGCTTGCTCTGGCCCAGGGCCGCAGGAGACCTTAATCCACCTCTGCCTAAGAGCAATAAAAATATACGGCACCGAGTATAATGGAAGCCTGGCCCAGGACTGGTGTGCCAGGGAACTACCATAATACTGTAAATTTACCGCGCCTAGCACAATGGGAGCCTGGCCCAGGACTGGTGCACTGGGGAACTACCATAATGTTGGATCATATTAAAGAAGTTCTGTATTAAAATCACAAATTAGTTTGATTCCCCATAGTTTAAATTCCAGGGTATTACTAATTAAGAGGTCTCTTGGTTTTTGGTACTGTTTCTCTCCCTCTCTGTGTGAAACTTGCAAGCTGCTAATTGTGTTAGTACATTCTAAGACAGAGTCTGTTCTCAAAGCAATTCTTTGTAACAACAACTACTCACACAGAGAGAGACTCAAAGCAATACTCTGTAACAACAGAAACAGCACCCAGAGACTCCCCACCCTTTTGTTGTATTCATCTCACTTTGTTAACAATTGTGATTAAAATAGAGATAGAGGATGTATGTGGATGGATGCTTGGTGTGGATAATAACTGAATGATCAGGGAGGTGCCAGCCTAAGAATCCAGTGTCCATCGGCTGAAGAAGGCGTCAAGTGGAAATAACCAGAGGATCCCCGGAGGGCAGACTGGAATCCACCCAACAGCCTCAAGAATGGGAGAACCAAAGAAGATAACATCTGGCAGCACAGAGCCATCAGGAATGTGACATCTGCTGATTGATTCAGCAACAGCATGATGAAGCAATTCCCACAGACTGGCATAGGAAGAAATTCCTATAAAAATGGACTCTAGAAATGAGAACTTTGGGGTCTGATTCTGCAAACCAACTTCCAAGAGCATCAGATGTGCATCTGACAAGGCCCTGCTCCCGCCTCATGTCCAGGCCACCTGGCCAGTGGCTTGGCACGAGCAACTCTAAGGCTGATAACTATGATAACAACCTTGCAGAATCTCTGTGTGTGTGTGTGTGTGTGTGAGAATAAATATGAAATTGAATGGAATGTTATAGCTATAACTAACTGCTTAACTCAAAAAGAAAAGGAGTACTTGTGGCACCTTAGAGACTAACAAATTTATTTGAGCATAAGCTTTCGTGAGCTACAGCTCACTTCATCGGATGCAGTTGTTAGTCTCTAAGATGCCACAAGTACTCCTTTTCTTTTTGTGTAGACAGACTAACATGGCTGCTACTCTGATAACTGCTTACTATGATTCTTTGTGTATTCACAATAAATGTGGCATTTTGCCTTTTTCCTTTTAATAAGATCCTGCTGGTTTTTACTTTATTGGTATAATAATACTGTAAATATACCACGCCGAACACAAGGGGGGCCTGGCCCACAACTGGTGCGCCAGGGAACTACCATAATACTGTATATATACTGCGCCTAGCACAATGGGGGCCTGGCCCAGGATTGGTGTGCCAGGGAACTACCATAATACTGTATATATATTGCTCCTAACACAGTGGGGGCCTGGCCCAGGACTGGTGCGCCAGGGAACTACCATAATACTGTACCTATACCGCGCCTAACACAGTGGGGGCCTGGCCCAGGACTGGGGCTCCCAGGTATGATGGTAATACCACTAATAATAATAAAAGCCTGCATTATATTCCTAAGCCCCAAGCATCCAGAAGGGATATTTGCGTATCTTCCTAAAGCGCTCCCTGGGCTCGCAGCATCCAGGCCATCCTGCTGGGCATTTGAGAGGATTCCAAAGTCACATCTCCTTAATGGTCCAATTGCAACCACGTATTGACTGCAAGCAGGGGGCTACCTAGGCTAGCATTTCTAATGACAGGCCTGCGTCCCATGTTTTGGCAGGAGAATGCCTACTGGCCTTTAGAAAAGAAGGCAGCTTGTAATTACAGCTGAGCAACAAGCAGAATGTCTGCCTTGTGTCTGACTCGGGGAAAAGGAAATGTCTCTGCCCCTTGTTAATCAATAGGGCTCTCGGTCACCCCAGTAAACATAGCTGTATAGGTGACCTTAGGGGCTGGTGACTGGGGAAAAGCCGAGCTTTGCCTTCAATATTTGCTTCCAAATGGCAGCCAATCTGCTGCTGCCAGAGGGCAAATTTAAGCACCGAATTAAAAGGCCTCATTTTAAAAATCCGCACCCGCTGATATAACCCTTCAGTCTCAGTTGAGCACATTTGCTGATTGAATCAGGGGAGGGGGGGCAGGCAGGGGTGGGGAAATGATTTGCCATTGTGCCGGAAGGGAGAAAAAGCGATAGAAAAGCTATTCTGCATAACAAACCGGGCTACTTTAACACTGCCTTAAAACAGGAGAAAATGGATATGAGCGCACATGGCAAGAGCCGAATTCAGGCAGCTACTTTAGACCAAACCCAGGATGGCATCTATTGATCTGTCCTCCTGTTATTATAGTCTCTGGGCCTGTTGCGACTTTACCCTCACAACACCCCTGGGAGGTAGGGAACGATGACTATCTTCATTTTGCAAAGGGGGGAAACTGAGGCACAGAGAGATTAAGATCAGCAAATTTAAAACTGATTTGAGGAAATCTTTTCACTCAGTTAGCCAGCAGCAGTCATGGCCACAAGTTAGAGCTGAGGCCAAGAACTTATCAGGATTCGGAATGAATGGGACACAGCTATGGATAACATGGACAAATTGCAATAATAAGGATTAGAAACAATCCTGTGAAAATTATTCTAGGGTTTTGGAAGAGAGACTGTAGGGAGCCAGGGTGGCTTCTCTGCGAACCAGAGGGTAAAGAGCCACCCTTTCAGCCTGAGTTGGCGAGGCCAGAACAAGCTTACGCCAATCCCCGGAAGGGGAGGGGTGGGACAGGAAGTACAAAGGGGGGGCCCTTTGCCCAGTGCAGGCAGCACCAGGGAGGGAGACAGACAGAGGCGGCTGGCTGCTCCCTTGCGATCCTGGTACCGACCCAGGGGAGGCCCGGGGCCAGGAGGAACCTGACCGGGAGGAAGGCCTGCAGCGACCAGGACTGCCAGCCGCTGAGTACCCGGAGGACCTGGAGGCCCGGCGGTAGCCGAGCCAGCGTGAGTCCGACACAGAGCGGGAGCTGGAGCTGCCAGCAGCAGAATACCCGGACGAGCCGGAGGGACCGGAGAGACCCGCTGGAGAGACCGGCTAGGAAGTAGCCCAGGGGAAGAACTGCACCGTGGGTGGGTGTATTTGGTCAGCGGGGCGCGGATGGCCCCCCCGCTGACCGAGCGGTGGGACCTTCGCCTCCCGCCACTGTCAGGACCCTGGGCTGGAACGCAGTGGAGTTGGGTGGGCCTGAGTTCCCCTACCCCGGCCAACCTGCCTTGGGTAGCAAAACTGTGCGCTACAAACCCGGGCCGGCCCTCCCCCCCCACGCCCGAGGGGCGCGCCCCGGACCCGGGCCGGCCCTCCCCTCCCGCCCGAGGGTCGCGCCCCAGACCCGCCCTCCCTCCCGCCCGAGGGGCACGCCGCAGACCCGGCCCGGCCCTCCCCTCCCCCCGCCCGAGGGGCGCGCCCCAGGCCCAGCGCGGCCCTCCCCTCCGCCCGCCCGAGGGGCGCGCCCCAGGCCCGGCCCGGCGCTCCCCTCCCCCCGCCCGAGGGGCGCGCCCCAGGCCCGGCCCGGCGCTCCCCCCCCCCGCCCGAGGGGCGCGCCCCAGGCCCGGCCCGGCCCTCCCCTCCCCCCGCCCGAGGGGTGCGCCCCAGGCCCGGCCCGGCGCGGCCCCCCCCCCCCGCCCGAGGGGTGCGCCCCAGACCCGGCCTGGCCCTCCCCCTGCCCGAGGGGCGCGCCCCAGACCCGGCGCGGCCCTCCCCTCCCCTCCCCCCCGCCCGAGGGGCGCGCCCCAGACCCGGCCCAGCCCTCCCCTCCCCCTGCCCGAGGGGCGCGCCCCAGACCCGGGCCAGCCCTCCCCTCCCCCTGCCCGAGGGGCGCGCCCCAGACCCGGGCCAGCCCCCTCCCCGCCCGAGGGGCGCGCCCCAGACCCGGGCCAGCACACCTTTCCCGCTAATTCCCCAGCGCCTGGAAGGTGTGACTAAAGGCCTGCCAGTGGGACCATAGCTCTCCATCGCCCCCTGTCACAGAGGCAAATTTCCTTATGTTTCAGGGCAGACATCAACCTCCAAATTATAGGGGACAGGAAGAAACTTTCCCAGGGGCAGGTTGTCCCCTAACTGTCCCCCGCCGGGTGTCTTGCACCCTCCTCTGAAGCAGCTGGTGCCGGCCGTTGTTGGAGACAGGACGCTGGTCTAGCTGGACCCCTTGGGCTCATGTATGGTAATTCCTACGTTTCTGTGGACTAGAGATTCATCCCATTGCTGCTACACTCATTAAGCTCAGAGAGATTAGAGAACCATTCACCATAGCCTATAGGATCAGGTCTGCCGCTGTTGTGAATCAGCCCATTTCCACTGGAGATAATGTTGATCATCACCAGCTAGGGATCTGGCCTACGGTAGTTTTGCAGACCTGGGACATTATTTGCAGAAGTGCTGTCTGCAGCAATTCCAAATGAACTCCATGGGAGCTCCAGGGGCTCAGTACTGCGACTTCTAACGTCTATAATGCCCCTTCCAGATCAAGGATCTCAAAGCACTTTGCAAACACTAATGAGCCCTCCCAACCCCATCCCCGAGACACACTCAAGTATCAAGAAAAGGAGTACTTGTGGCACCTCAGAGACTAACAAATTTATTGAGCATAAGCTTTCGTGAGCTACAGCTCACTTCATCGGATGGGGTGCCACAAGTACCCCTTTTCTTTTTGCGAATACAGACTAACACGGCTACTACTCTGACTCAAGTATCAATGATCCCATTTTGCAGATGGGGAAATCAGGGCAAATGTGGATGTGCACATGCAAGTGGGCCCAGCTGAGGTTGCATAGGCAAGATGGACTCTGGCATTTCCTAACTTTTGAGTGCTGGACTTTGCAACCTCAGTAATGCTCTTTTGACATAGATTGTGTGTGCGCAAAGTAGCTGGTGTTGACAAAAAGTCACTTTTGGCTCTCTACCAACTCAGGACTAATATCGGACAATCAATATATTATATACATTTAACAGCATTTGTTAGCTCGTTTGTTTAGCCATTTTTAAAGACTAATTTTTTTCTTTAAGGGGCTAATTACACCCAAAAGTATTGCTTGCAAAAGGTGAGTATGCACAGGTGCTTTATATATGTAAAACGCATGCACAAGCCTACCAGACAGCAATTATCCCTGGTTTTCATTTGCAAACCCAAAGTTCAACCTCTTTGCATACACACACACACACACACACAAATTCAGTTTAGAAAATCAGGTACCCATCTTTAACAGTGAGGGTGATTAACTACCAAGGGAAGAGGTAGATTCTCCATCTCTGGCACTTTTCATCTCCAGATTGGATGCCTTTCTGAAAGATATGCTTTAGGCAACCAAGTTACTGGACTCAATGCAAGGGTAACTGAGTGACATTCTATGGCTTGTGTTACACAGGAGATCAGATTAAATGATTTAATGATCCCTTCCGACCTTCCTTTGACTTCAGTGCAGTTACACCCACTCAGAATTTGGCTGAATAGTGCAAATTGTGTGCCTTTAGATGCAATTTTAATAGAGAAAGGCTATATTTATACACAGTTCTAGGTATATTTTTGTATAGAATATTCATATTGTAGCTCAATTACTTTTGCAGGCAATTTCTGAATTATTTTTTAATTAAGCCACCAGCTAATTAACCCTAATGTAATATTCTTTATTCTTAAACATGCAGTTAATTATACCGCCTGTTCCTTTGTCTGAATCTCAAGTCTAGGCTGACTTCATAATTACATTTATATGCATATGTAAATGGTTAGCTCTGGCTTCCCTGGCGATGGCTCAGGAAATACTCTGTCTCTCCCTCCCCCCTGAGGAGCTTGAGATGTATGCAGGCTCTCAGAAAACCTGGAGAGGGGGATCTTGACTCAAGATGCATCATTTAAAAAAGCACAGATGATCATTACTGTGGCTTTGTTCATAGAGGGTGTTTTGCATGACTTGATATTTCTGTAACCTGAAGCTAATCCTGAAGCTTGCGGAGCATGAAATGATTCCATTAAGCTAGGATGACCACACACCCACACCTGTTGGGTCACTAATGCCATCACACGACAACATGCAGGTAAGACAGCTGGATCCCCTACTGCAGAGTTAGATGCCACAGGATATTGTACTCAGGAGGGATTTTAAGTACTTACTGCTTGTCTACATTGGGAAATTGACCACCAGAACTATAGCAGCAGAATTATAGCTATAACTATGCGGATATAACTCCCCATGCAGACATTGTGCTTCACGTGCTTCTCCTCCGTAGGGCGAGGATAGCATGTAACATGGGACAGATGTGCAGTCACATTGCTGAGTACACTACTGGAAGAAGTTCAGATACTATGGTGACGAGCGTGGTAACAGAACCTACAGAGAAAAGAGAATAAAAGTGACTTGATTACAGCATAAAATGATACAGTACGATATAATTATATTATAAAACTCGGCTTTGGCATAGAATTATACCGCTTCTAGTTCCACTGGTCAGTTCCCCCTAAGGTGCCCTTTGTGCAACAGATACAGCTAAATATAGCTAAGCATGATTCAGAGAGATTCCTGACTTACACTTCACAATCCAGGAGGGATCTACTTACCAATAGCAAGGAGCTATTGTGGGTAATAAGGAAGGGTGGGGTTTCGTTGCCACAAGAAATTCAAATTCAATCCGGTGAAGAACCGGTTAATGGAATGTACAGTGGCATTAGATTTCAAGAGGGGAATTAAGACGTCTGAGGCGTGAGGTACAACGGCAGGAAGTTCTAAGTTCCCAAGTCTGAGAGAAGGTTGGAGCATCTTTAAAAGAGGCCAGAGAACTAATGCAAAGGCGTGGAAGGCCGGATTCTCCATTGCCCTCCATCTTACACAAGCATTTACACCAGTGCAAAGTGAGAGAAAAACCACTATGGAAAGGAAGTTCCTTAATTATCTAGGAATGGTCAGCCCACACTTAGAGCACTGAGTTCAGTTCTGGGAACCACCATCCCAGAAATGTGGAGTAATTGTAGGTGTCATGACCCATAGGCCTCGAACCCATGTCCACAGGAGCAGTCGCACGTCAACCCTCCACTTGGCAGCCTGCTGACAACTGCTGACCCAGGATCTATGGAACCCAGTCCCAGTTTGAGGCTCTGCTTCTGAGGTCCTATTGGCAGAGTCCCAGAGCAGCCAATTGGCCCACTGGTCCTACTTAAGCCAGCAACGGGAAGCTGTCTGAACAACTGGGATCCACTCTGCTCTGGATTGTGTACCTTGGGCCTCCTGCTCCCTG
The DNA here is from genome assembly GCF_015237465.2 of Chelonia mydas. Taxonomy (NCBI): domain Eukaryota; kingdom Metazoa; phylum Chordata; order Testudines; family Cheloniidae; genus Chelonia; species Chelonia mydas. The sequence continues at coordinate 11,338,827 of NC_051259.2, read as the reverse complement.
GCTTGACTTCCCAGTATCCTGACCTGGGCTGGCCCTTGACCTTTGACTTGTGGTTCTGATCTCTGATTTATCTCCTGCTTCTGCTCTTGCAGGGTCCCGACCCAGGTGACTCAACTCCTGTCTCATGACTGTGGACTCTGGCTCTGACCTCTAGGTCTGGCTGCCCACAACCCAGCCGGGACCGATGGGAACTCAGAAGACCAACAAAAGTTCCTAAGCCACTGAAGGCAACAATGTACGAAGAAAGATTACAGAAGCCATGGGTGAGCATTTTCATTTACCATGACCCATCATCCTGGGTAAAGTCACTCGACAGACTCAGGAGATTTGGGTTCCATACCAGGCTCTGACTCAAACACCCGGTGTCTGTGCCAAGTCAAGCATCCCTCTTCATGCCTCTGTTCTCTCATCTGTAAAGTGGGGATAAGGATACTTCCCTACCTCACAAGGGTGCAAGGATCAATCATTAACACTGGGGGCTATAAAAGTCCATTCATATAATTGTCTATGCATGCTGGAAGAGTGTAAACAACAAGGAGGGAGACGAGTTGGTAAGAGTGGTGCATGGGATAGGGGACAATTATGGGATATAATTAAGTAGAGGAAGATTTAGGCTGAATATCAACAGTCTCCTAACAGTGATGATGACAACAACAGTGGAGAATAATCCCCCAAGGGAAGAAGCAGAAGCCCTATTAAGTCAGGCTTGGACAAATCACTCAGAATAATGGTCCAGATCCTCATGTGTCCCCCTAAACTTCCAACTGCCAGACGCTGGGACAGGACGATGGGATGGATCTCTCAAAATTGCCCTGTTCTGTTCATTCCCTCTGATAGACAGGCTACTGGGCTAGGTGGACCATTGGTCTGACCCAGTGTGGCCGTTTTTAATGTTCTTATCTAGTGTATATCAATAGAGCGACACTGATTTACACTAGCTGAGGATCCGGCCCATTTTCTGGAACAGCGCTGCATAGGGACAGATAAAATGATCCAGGGTCTCTTCCATCTCGAATCATATATTTCATTTGGGAAAATAAAAGAAAGCCACACCCATTTGGGATATGCTTATAAACTTGAGTCACATTATATTACCGCTTGTTCCTCTATTTTTGCAAAAGAAAAAAGAAAGCTGCACCTTGCGTCCTAGCAGACAAAGAGCTTAAACACTAGAGTGGTTTGGAGCGGCTTGAAATCCTGTGATGACGTTAGGGGACAGATCGCTCTTTATGGGTCCGCGCTGTGCCAGTGGCACTCATCTTTATCGGGCAAACGTCATCCTTAAATCTAGGGTTAACAAAAATGTAACAACAATAGTTTCCGCGATCGGCACAGCCTCATGTCAGATGGCCTGACTGCTGGAGCTGGAGAGGGAAGAGGTCGGAAGAGCGATGATGTGAAAATAATTCACAGCTCACTTCTAGGAAACACTTCATTGTCTGGCTCTCTCCACTCGTTCTCCACAGTCAAGGTGAACTGCACGCTTTCCCCTTAACTATTGCACTGGCGCAGCTTCAACGAGTCTCTATGAACAAGGAGCCAGCGGTGCACATGTTGGTGCTTTTCTTTCTGTAACTTAAGCCAGTTGCATGGGACTTGGCCAAAGCATTTCCCAGGTGGAGGGCTTTGCTCCAAAAACCCGGCCTGCATTTCCCTGCCAAGTTCTTGGTGGTGAAATATGCAGCCATGTAGAGAAAATACCAGGAACAGCCATGGAGGAAGCTTTAAAATGTACCACCCCAATTCTTTTCTCCAACCCAATTCTTTTGTTTTGCACTCAGGGGCTGCAAGAGACCTAGGTGCTGTATATACACATAGCTAGGACTAGGGACTGCCTCTTACTAATAATCTAAATAGGCAAGACAGACAAAGGCTCAGAGAAGTGGTGATATTGCCATTTTACAGAACTGGGCCCTGAATGATGAAGTGACTTACTCAAGATGACATAGGAAGGCTTGGTTAAAGGCAGGACTGGAACCCCCATCTCCTGAGCCTCCATTTAGTCTTTACACATCTAAACCATCTTTTCCCAAACCATGCTCCAGCCACAGTATGTTGTGAAGGATGCTTGGGAAAACTGGCCAAATGATTAACCAGCCAGTTTTTATTCTGAGGGTTTAACTGATGCAGAGGCCTCATGCTGGAATTTGAATTTCATCCCATTAGAGTAGCCTGTGAACTGATGTTTCTCTCCTCAGTATTGGGTAGGAAATTTATACCACGACTCTGCAACTAGCCACACTTCAGGACATTGAATGAAATCATTGATTTCCAAAGTCTGGAGATTTTCCTCAAAGCAGGACAACTGAGCTGCACAAAGCTGCCAGAAGGAAATTGTGAAAAATTTACAGGTGCTTTCAGTTCACTGCAGGGAAGCAGGAATAAAATACCTGGCCAATCCCCCCAAATCATGCTTATTTCCTGGGGTGGGGGGGGGGGGGGGGGAGTGATGTGATTTTCCTGCAGATCCCTCAGGAAAACACATGTCAAGTTCCTCTCTATCCCAAAATCTCTCATTCAAACACACAAAATGCTTTTATTCTACAGACAAAAGAGACTCCCAACACGATCGTTCAAGCCTCCCTCAGATGCTAGAAGCCAAAATCACATGTTCCAAGCATCTTTTGTCTGAAAGCAAAAACCCTATTATGTTATTTGAATAGTAGTGGATGGGGCTTTGGAGTGCAGGGACTTAATGAAGATTTTAACTGCAGATGAAGTCAGATGGGCACCGGGATAGCAACTCATAAGGGAAGAAACTGAATGGAAAGACTGTGTGCGTGTGAAATCTAATTGGCATTTTGTAGCAGAATATTTATCCAGATGACCGACAGCATGTTGCAGGCCCCTGTTCACTCCAAAAACACTGAAAGCAGCATGTGGGCCTGATTCAGGAAGTGCGATACACGGAGATATGAACAATGCCTCTCCTCTCCCCCGTCCACTAAATACAATCATAGCTTGAAATGGATGGATGGATTTCCCTGCAGCCTCCTAGCAACAAAGTACTGATACAGGAAAGAAACAGAATAGAATCATAGAATATCAGGGTTGGAAGGGACCTCAGGAGGTCATCTCGTCCAACCTCCTGCTCAAAGCAGGACCAATCCCCAACTAGCCATAGCCTTGCTATGAGCAGGGTGAATGAAACCTAGTTAGGGGTTGAGTTAAAACCTTGCTGAGATTGATGGGTGTGAACGCAGGCTTCAATTAACATAACTGAAAGGATAAGTTAACCACAAGCTCCCACCTAAGCCTATGGCAACACTTACAAGCTTACAGCGGTACAGCCGTATCGGTACGACTGTGCCACGGTCAGAGCGCTCCTGTAGCCACGTTGTGCCGACGGGAGAGAGCTCTCCTGTTGACATCACAAAACCAGCTCAACGACACACGAGCGCGTATGCTGACAAAACTTACGTTGCTCGGGGGAGGGGAGGTGTTTTTTTTCACACCCTTGAGTGACATAATTGCTAGTGTAGACACAGCCTAAGTCAGAAGGGGTTGTGAACTCACCCAGGAGTTCTGGGCGGAGCAGGGTTGCTAAGGCCAGCTCTACACGGAAAACGTACATTGGCATAACGAGGTCTCTCACAAAGATGCACACCCCTGAGAGATGTAGTTGTGCTAAACTAAACCCCAGCATAGAGAGAAGACAGAATTCTTCGGTCAACCTAGCTACTGCCTCTCGAGGTGGTGGATTAACTACAGCGATGGGAAAACCCCTGCCATCCTGTAGGGAGTGAAGCATTGTGATGGCCCAGTCTGAGCGTTGTTTGTTTGTGTGCGTGTGGGATTGGGAAGGCAGAACACACAGAAACGGCGTGAGAACACGTGCAGCGGAGAGAGAGAGGCAGAGGCACAAAGTAAGAAAGCCAGGCAGTAGCCTACGGGTGTGGCCTTCGGCCCTGGAAAAGCGAGGGAGTGTGCTTTTGGGTTTGGCTGTTGGCTAAAGAGGCTTGGGGCTCTAAGTTAAGAAACCACTCCCTTTGTTTCTGGTTCCTCCCTGCATTCGGGGAAGCAGGACTTTGTACATCTCTTGTAAACCAACAAGATGGCATCAAAGAAAATACCAGCCTCCATCAATTTCTAGCTTCCAGCTAGAACGTCATCAGGGCCCAGAACTTTGACTATAGCTGCTTGGGTCAACACCTACATCATCCTTTTCCACAGACTGCTCCCCCCTTCTGACCTAGAGCTTGGCACACCAGCAACGAGCACTCTGGCCCCAATCCAGCAAAGCACTTAGGCACCTGCTGAGCTTGAAGCATGTGAGTAGCCCCATTGACTTCAGTGGGGCAGCACCAGTTCATCCCGTCTGCCCTATTGAGCTTCAGTGACATGCTGGATCGGGTCGCGAGGGCCATGGTTGTACAGCAGAACCCACGGATGGTCTCAGTCCAGTTCCCAGCGATCCGACAGCTACATTACAACAGCACACATCCAAAACAGCAGCCTCTCTCTGCTCCCAAGAGACAGTCCTTCCAGGTCAGGGTTAAAGTACATTGCACACAGCAACCGCTTATACTATGCTTTAGATTCTTGGAAGCTGATTTACCGAGAGCGGGGACTATCTGGCCAGGAATACTCGTCTCTGACTCTGTAGCCTCAGCTCATCAACAGAGTCGGACAGTCGCCCGAGACAGAATAACCTCAGCACGGGTAAAGTGGAACGTGGAGCTATGGCACTTTATCCCAGCAGGGCATCTGGCCAATTTCGTTTAACATCTCAGCCAAGAGACGACAGATCTGGCGGTGATGTGCAAGCCAGCTGCAAGCTTCCTACGCTGTCAGACACGGCTCAGGGCATGAATGTGGCTCTGCCATCCCTGTTTATCATGCTGTTTGCTGGAATGCCCACCTTGCTGTGTTTCTCTAGCTTACGACAGGAGTTGGCCTATTGTTCTACTCCCAAGCTGGAAGGCCACTGTACTGCTTGTGTCTACCCTACCCTCTGAATTGATAGAGCCAGAGGAGTTAAACTCCCGCTGGCATTGGCACACACAAGCCTTCCCACTGCGTCAAAGTGCAGTCCCCAAGGAAGGGGTGTCTGCAAACAATGCCTGCCCTTTGGAGAGAACTGAACCCATGAGCACCCGAGTCCCTAAACAAAAGAGCTGCCACAATGAACGCTGACCTCACCTTAAGCTGCATTACATCAGAGGGAAAAATCATCATTTAGCTGGACTCTTTCAGTCACAGTGTGACCTCATGTCAGAGAAATGGAGAATATACTAGGCCGACAGTGCTCTGTGCAATTATTTAGAATCAAGTCTGGCTTGTCTCTCTCTCTCTGATTGAAAAATGAACTTTTGTTCTCTCTGAAAACAGCCATTAACTCTGCCTAGAGAAGCAGCCACATGTACAAAGGTCATAACTGTGAGGACTCAGAGGCAATGCGGTGGGGACAAAGCAACAGGCAAGAAAAAGGGCAAAAATATACATATGAGCCGTGATCCGCCCCCCACATCAATTAGGAAGAGTTGGGTGGTGGACTGTTTGCTGCATAGAGCCATAGGGCCTGATAAAGAGAAATGGCCAGAACAATTTTGGCTAAATCATTTTCCAACGGAAATGCCATTTCAACAAAACTCAAAATTTATTTTTTTGCAAAACTAATCGATTTCAACATTCCTGGCGGCAAAAAAAAAAAAATGTCAAAAGCAGGAAAAGGTTTGTCATTTTGGAAAGTTTCATTTCAGAGACCTTTCAAAATTGCATTTTAAGATGCAGTGTCATTTTCCATTCCCCCCCTCCCCCCCGTTTATTCTATTTTTAGACTATTTTAGGACAGGTCATAAGAACGTAAGACGGGGTCAGACCAACGGTCCATCTAGCCCAGTATCCTGTGGCTGGTGCCAGATGCTTCAGAGGGAACGAACAGAACGGGGCAATTATCGAGTGCTATTAATAGTGCATAATACGCCATAACGTGGGATATCAGATGGCATATCATGCACTCCTACTACTACTGAGATATCATGAAATAATGGAAAACTAAACGCAATGTAAAAATTGGGTGGGGGGAGGGGAAACACACACACACAGCGCGCCACTGGAAACAGCCTCAACCCAAAAATGAAAATAATCTAATTGTGTGCATAATCATAATTGTTTCATGTCATCCTAGAGGGAGTATAATAGAGAGGGTAATTACCATGCTTAATGATTTGCTGCTTATGTCATTGCCTGCTGCAGCTAATAAACCTAATTTATTCCCCCCTCCCCCATTCCTCAATGGATGGCTTTTGCTGGGAATATTTGATCACTCGATCGTGTAATGTGTTCCCCAGAAAACTCCTGCCAGCCAAAGTTTAACAACTCTGCTGCCTTGCAGGGGGTTTGAAATGGTTGCGTGGGTGGATGAGCTCTAGGGACTCCCATGAAGAGCTAAGAAGCATTTGAATCAGGGGGGGTTGGTTCCCTCTATTAGAGGGGGGGCCAGGTGAAAAATTAAAATTTGGGCTGGGATGTCCACCCACTCCGAGGCTTGGGAAGGTTGGAACCTGGCCCCCATCCACCGTGACAATGCAAAGTTAGAAACTGACCATCCTAGAGTCACTCGAAATCAGCCGGAGATTCTTCAGATGGGGAGGGACTGATTGGATGATGGCATTTGCAGTAAAGAAATTGAATCTCCTGAGGGGTTGAGGGATGCATTTGGAGAGGGGGAGGGTATGGGGGTGTGATTTTGCTTGTGGGGGAGTGAGTGCAATTTCCACCCATTAATTCTCTGGCCATTTCTTCCGTGGTGTGAAATTTACCCCTGTGCAGAGCCTAGCTGTCACTCAACTCCCACAAGGTCTAGCTCTCCCTTAAGGCCTTGGCGACACTTAAGTGGTGCCCAGGGCTTGTACTATTGCCTTTGCATCAGGGTGAATTTCATCCTTTTTGCTGTTTATCATCTTCTTTCCCCTCCCTCCAAAATACCATCATCTGCCCCCCAGCCCTTGAATTGATGGCACAGACCCACAGCAAACAGAACATTTCCCTTTCCGCAATTAAAACAGGTTTGACTTCACCCCCCCACGCCCCTCCCGCACTCATCCTTTTCACTGCACCCAGCGACTTCCCACAGAAGTGTCACTCCAGCTCCCGAAACAATGAAGTCTGATTCACCAGCCACATTCATTTTAAACAGCATTGTTTGTCCCTTTGTTCTTCCCAGTCTTGTTCCCACTCCTTCCTTAAAGAGCTTCCCCCCCCCTCGCCCTTTCCTTCCAACGTCAACCCAGTCTTTATTCCTCCAGGCTGCTCGCTTCCTTTTTTTTTTTAATGTAGGTGTTTGATGCTTGTGACAAGAACACATTTAAACCATTCTCCATCCCCTGCAGTTTAAGATGTGAAGGCCAAAAGGGATGATTTGATCTTCTAGTCTGTCCTCCTGTCTAATGCAAGACAGAGAATTTCACCCAGTTACCTCTGTAGTGAGCCCAGTAACCTGCGTCCCTTCCCGAAAGCCATCCACACTTGAGAAGACATCAAGAAACAGAGAATCCACCACTTCCCTTGGGTAGCTTGATTCCAGTTCTGCCCGTGCACCCTGACTCTGGCTGGCATTTTCTTCTGTTCTGCCTGTCCTAGGCTCCTGCAATAGCTCTAATGAGGTGAGTTTTAGCCCATGAAAACTTATGCCCAAACAAATTTGTTAAGTCTCTAAAATGCCACAAGGACTCCTCGTTGTTTTAGCTCTAATTAACTCACTTTCATCCTGACCTGCAGCACCATCACCACTAGCTTATTTCCCCCCTCCCTTGGCCTGTGCCTCGCCTCCCAGCACTGAAATAGTGGCTAGGTGTGGATTTGCATTGAGTTCACACTCCTAGCAGAGCAAAGGCACAAGTAGTTTTTACATCAGTGTAGCTTGGGGAGGTCAACCCTCTCCCAACCAGCTAGGGTTCACCTCTGGACTTTGCAGCTTATTCTGTCTGCCTGGCTTCTGGCTTGCTTCAAGCATAAACTCTCTGGCTCAGGGACTGTCTCCGCCTCTCACACAAGGCTGAGCACACGATCAGAGCTTCGTGATCATTCCCATCTCATGGGCTGAAACTGGGGTAAAACCAGTCAGTCAATGAAAGGGAAGGATCCCAAGTGGTTAACGGAGACTGGACCTGCAGCTGGCTCAGCCTGTGTGGGGAGCTAGACCCCTTTGGGAATTCGCTGGGAGAACATGCGGCAGGGCACAGGATTATGGTGGCTGAGAACCGGGGCCGCACCCAGAGACTGCTGCTTTCCTTGCCCCACGCTGTGCAGTGCAGCTGTGAGAGGGGTCAGCTGTAGGGTGACCAGACAGCAAATGTGAAAAATCGGGACAGTGGGTGGGCGGGTAATAGGAGCCTCTATAAGAAAAAGACCCAAAAATTGGGACTGTCCCTATAAAATCGGGACATCTGGTCACCCTAGTCAGCTGTCAACTGCTCTCTCTGCATTGCCACACCAATGCTTCTGTGACCCCTTGAGAGTGGAGCAGCTAGCCAAATGTCGGGGGTTTGTAGACTGCTCCACCTGGCAGGAGAAATTGATCATCAAGTCTGGTACCTCTGATGCAGTCAAAGAATGTATATTTGAAACCGTTTGGACCACGTGGTTCCGTTTTTTCACATGCCTGTGCTTTGCATGCTGCTGCTTCAGCCACTTCTTTACAATTATCTTGACTACAGAGGGGTCAGTTACACCCAAAAAACTTAATTCAACCCTAACATCACAGTGAAACGGGGGGCTTGGCGCTCTTAAGTCTCAGGTATGAAATACAGCAGCACTACTCAGGCCTGCAGCCTTCTGAGGTAGGTAGCATCATGTAACAGAGTATCCCAGTCCTTCTTAAACCAGGAAGCACTTATTAAATACTACAGGTTTACACGCAGCTCAAATCCCTGCATTGTCTCCCTGGCTCACCAGGGAGTAAACCCTGCCTGGTATTCTACACTGCACATGAGGACACCTACTGGCCGAACAATATATCTAGGTTCAGTGGAATTTGATATTTTTTTAAAATAAATTTGACCGATAATATCAATATTTATTTAAGCATTTTTTTCCTATTTTTAGCCATTTAAACTTTCATGGTTTGGGGGAAGTTTGGGGGCATCCGGCAATAATTTAATGACGGTAGATGTTGAGATTCCAAAAGTTAAAGCTTTGTAACCATTCACACCCCAAACTGTCCAAACACACAAAGTCAACATGCTTAAATCAAAAATTTTGCTACATTCTCAAGCAGCCTTTTTCTCCCTTTGCCCCTCTGTGAATTTTGATCAGTATAGACGGAAATATTTTTTGCACTGGTTTGTGGGTGTACGATGAAATGGGAACAAATATCAACATTTCTCGATAAAAATCGATTCCTTCCAACCCTAAATCTATTGCAGCATAACATTATTCCATGTAGACAGTGGTTACTGGGAGCAGGGGCGAGATCTTTAACACCCCAAGGTCTTTCCTACACAGTGGGGATGCGAAAGAGCCGATGTGACACAAGCGACGCTCCAGCTGGCTGCCGTACCACATCCCAGAGGTGGGTGACGTGTGCTCTGACGGCAGCGAAGGAGTGACAGGATATTCTGTTAGCTCCTGCCCACGCTGCAGCCAGACTGGAGGTGCGGGCAACCTCATGGCCTCATGCAGCTGCTGGTCGCTTGGCTTTAATGCCATATGAACCCATTGTACAGAGATGGCACAGGGTCAGGTCAGCCCCAGCTGCGGCTTAGCTGCTGCTGAATTTTTCAGGACAGACAAGTTATGGCTTATTTTGAAAAGAATCCCCAGTGGGAACCATCCACTCTTGTTCCTTCCCCCCCTTCCCCGCCACCAGCTCCCATCCACTGCCTTGCCTTCTCCTCCAGTCATTCACTCCTTCCTTCCCTCCCATAAATACCTCAAAGCAGCCAGGCACCAGGGCAGACTTTGAGCCCTCAAGGAAGATTTGTGTCCGGAAGGTGAGGGACAAGCTCCCAGAGCCAGAGGGAACAGTCCAGAGCCCTGTCAGCAAACAAAGATCTCCATGTCACCTCGGCTGCGACCTTCTGGGGGGGGGGGGGGCAAATTCTGTTCCAGGAGCCCCACTCTCTTTCCCAACCCCACTCTTGAAGCCACGCCCCTGCCAGTCAGGCTAATGCTTTTAACCAAGGTGTCCTGAATGAGACAGTTACTCCATTGACCCATTCCAGGCCATCATTGTCTACACACCTGTACAGGGTCCCCCTAGCATATTCTAGGCACTGGCTGCGGACAACAGGACATGCAGGGCTGCAGGACTCACGGCCTGTCTATGCTACCTGGTGTAGGATGCAGTGTCATGAGCCCCCAGAGTAGGCTCTGTTTGAGCCCGGCAGCCCCGGAGCTAGGGGCAGCTGCTACCTCCCACAGGCTTATCCTGTAATTTTTTCAAGCTGGTCCAGTGTGAATTCAGGCCAGCTTGACAGCCCTGGAGCACAGAGTCATGTTTATTCTCTTACAGCGTAGGCAGCAGAATGAGCTTCCCCTGCTCATGTGTCTCAGCCCTCAAGGAGGTTTCACTCGCCAGGGCCTACTCAGTCGTTTCTTCCGAGACCTGGACGGAGATCTCCCCCCCCCCCACCTCCAACTCATCTCACCTTGTGTGAGCCATCAGCAGAAGCATAGTCAGGCCATGCAACATGTCTGGAAATAGCATCTGAACCCTGGAAAAGGGCTCAGGAACACCATGTGGGCCCCTCACCTAAATATAAATGTTTATTATTAATACGCTCATTTAAATCTAGAGCAGCTCCAGCAAAGTCCAGGGAGCTACTCCAGATTCACATCAGTGCAAGTGAGATCAGAATCTGGTACCCAGACCTTGGCAGGGGCAGACCTGGGTCCTCAATGAGCAGGAGGAACTCAAAGAGCAAGTGTTAATTTCCAAGGGGTGGGGTCCGTTGGTCAGAGAGAGGGATCAGAGTTCTTAAACTACAGGGCAGTGTGTGCTGCAAGGTCACCTCTCTGAGCCACAGGGGAGTGCAATTGTCTGACACTAATTAAAGCGCAGGAGAGGCTGGCAACAGGAAATAAAGCAGCTGATTAAGGGACAATTTGCTAGATGAGAATCCCACCGGATTCCATGACACAGGTATGCAGAGGGAGGAGCTTGGCGCTTTCTAGGGAAACAGGGAACTCTGTAACCCTGGGACAATGGCTGTTAGGACAACCAGGAGGTGAGTGATGCTCTCCTATAATTCATTAGCACCTTTATCAGCAAGTGCCTCACTCACTGTATCCCAGGCCTCACTGCACCCACTGTTGGTAGGCAGCCACCTCTGGGGTGGAAGGCAGCAGCTGTTCCTAGCCTAAACTGGAGTGCGGTGGTGAAGTGAAGATTCCGTCCGCTCTTTCGAGCAGGGATGGTTGATTGTTCTGTTTGTACAGCACCTGGCACAATGGGGTATGGTAATACAGATAAATAATCACTGAACTCCTAGAAAGGCAGGGCTAGAAGGGACCTTGAGAGATCAAATAATTAGTAATAATTCCTGTTCCAGGGTGAACTGCAGTCAGAAATTTAGAGAAGCAGAATATAAAATTACCAAGCTTGGGATGTGTTTGAAAAGAGAACTGCCGGGTCACTTACGCAAAGGTCAGTCCCTTGAGTGAAATCTCCTCTGAAAGACGGCGCACCTGGCAATGCATTGGTGTGGGCACCATTGTAGGTCCAGCGCAGCGTGGGAAGACCACCCCTTCCCGAATTACCGGTGCTACTTCCTGGAGCACCTCACCTTTCCTCAGAGTTTCCCCGCCCCAGGCCCAACCCGTCTTATCTCAGGTGATGGCGGCAAAAAGCAAACACACCCTGGCCCACAGGATGCATTATTTCAAGTCCATTTTGAAGAGGAGCCATCATCAGGGGATAAAGTTGTTAGCGCAGCGAGTGGGGAAGAATGCTGAAGTCGTGGTCCATACAGGTAGAGGAAGGAGAAGACGTTTCAGGTTGTCCATATGAGAGCAAAGAATTAGAAACGCCCTGAGAAAAACACTGCCCAGCTACGCGGCTATTTATCCTCACGCTAGCGCAGCGAGAGCTCGTGTGAGTCTGGGAATGTGAGCAGGGGGCTCGCCACCCTCGCTCGTAGACACAGCAGCGGAGGGAGGGCTCCACAGAACTGGGCGAGAGAGCTGGTTGCATGGGAATGTCCCGTGACGCTGTTCCAGCAGGAGGCGCTCCGATAGCCTCAAAGCACTGGCTTTGGGGTCAACCTTACAGCTTGGCTGCACCCATGGTACAGCCAGAGTCAGTGGTAGGATGTGGCAACAAGCCACTGAGCCTGGGCCAACAGCCTCGGGCTCACGCTACGGTGCTACAGATAGCTATGTAGACAGTGCTTTTAACTGGCAGCTCGGAGTCTGATGACCACCTCCCTTCCTAACTTTCAAAGCCCAAGCCACAATGTCTACGCCAGATGCGAGGCATAAGCAGACTAAGCAATTGCTTAGGGCCCCGAGCAGCTCAAGGGAACCCCCTGTTAATTATTAGTATGTGTTGTGTGGTGGGCCCCTCAAAATATTCCTGCTTATGGCCCCCCGAGCTAGCACCGGCACCGATCTACACAGCTATCTTTAGTGTGAGCCCAAGTCTGTCAGCCCGGGCTTGGAGGCTCGCTGTGACAGGCTGCGTAGACATAAACCCAGTCTCCCCATGCAGGAGTCAGAGTGTAGAGACCAGGGCAGGAGAGCTCACAGCAAGCAGGGAACAGCATAGGGGGCTCACGTCCATCCTGCTCCCAGCATCCCTGCCGCAAGCTGCTCTCCATGCATCAGTGGCAAGAATTCCTGACCTCAAAGCTAGCAAGTAAACCCACAAATGAATAAACCAGCTTAAAAAAAAAACAAGTCAGAAGGAAACATTGATCCCATCAGGGAGCCACACAGACAGAGCCAGGCAGGCATTGTACGTTAGTGTAACCTCATGTCAGCTCTCGGATTCACAGCTCTCTGCAGTTGTCACAGTTTGCTAAGAGGAGAGAAAACCCACCTGTTGACAAGAAACAAGGGAACGGATTCTGTGCGTCTTCTCACCCACTTTTCAAAAGGAGGCTGGGTAGCAATCTATCTTGGATGGGTCAGACCAGCATTTCCCAAACTCTTCTGGCCACGGAACACCTGGTATATATTTACGGAACACTCTAATATTATTTTGTAGTCATTTGGTTTTAAAATTAAAAAAAAATGCGTTATTTATGCTCAAATATATATTTTATAAAACAAACCAAAAATACAAATCTAAAATAACTTGAACTAACAATTTCTAATTGGAAAGTGCATATAAAGTAGTACAAAAATCAAGTGCAAGGCCCTTTTTTTTTTTTAAATTACGATTCTTTCACGGAACACCTAGTCGCATCGTGCGGAACACCAGTATTCCGCGGAACACAGTTTGGGAAACGCTGGGTTAGACAACAAATCCTGAGTCTTGGCAGGGGGTTGGACTGTCTACAGGCTGGGGTACACTTACCCTTAGGGGTACGCAAGTGCTCTGCAAGGGGTACGCAAGAAAAATCATGGAGTGGTGGACAAGGCACTTTATCCAGTAAGACTTGGCAATGTAATGACAGCTACGTTATGACCCTATTTCAGATGGAGGGACGCAGCAGACGACCTTTGGAAAGGGGTACGCAGCCTAAATATAGTTTGAAAGCCACTGGACTAAGTGACCCTTGCAGTCCCTTCTAACCCTATGGTTCCACAATTTTAGGATACTGACGGTATTTTACCAAGAGAGGCCACAGCTCCTCAGTGGTGGAGCCGACACCTGATTAATGAGCAAGAGGCACGTTAAGGGACGCCAGCAGCAAGAGCGGGAAAAGCCCTCCACTCCACAGCGGAGGATTAGGACTATCCGGCTTCCCCTCTCGGGAGTGCTCAGCAGCAGCACTGTCATCACAGAATCCTGGAGGATCTGCAGGACAGGCCGAAAGGCCACGTCCATTTGCCAGCCAGCACAGTCAGGAGTTTAATGTGCTACAAAACGGCCGCTTTCCAACACAATCATATCCATTCCCCCCATCGTTCCTGCGCGGTTGTGTTAAGTAGCTGTTCCACTGGTGAAGGGGAAAAAAAAAAAATCACATCAGTACAAGGTACATTTCGGGGGTGGGGGGTGAAATGTCCCAGAACTGCAGCCGGTTGCTTTGCTTCAGGCTTATCAAGTCACAGGACTTTAAGCCCAGAAGGGACCTTTATGATCATCTAACTCTAATCTGACCTCCTGCCTAGAACAGGCCAGAAAATTTACCCCAGTAATTCCTGCATCAAGCCCATAACTTCTGCTTGAGCTAGAGCAGAGCATTTAGAAAGCAAGCCAGTCTTCATTTAAAGACTTCAAGTGACAGAGAATTCACCATATCCCTAGGTAAGTCCTCTGTGGAGAAAGAAGTGGTTCGGGACTATTTAGAAAAGCTGGAAGTGCACAAGTCCATGGGGCCGGATGTGTTGCATCCAAGAGTGCTAAAGGAGTTGGTGGATGTGATTGCAGAGCCATTGGCCATTATCTTTGAAAACTCATGGCGATCGGGGGAAGTCCTGGACGACTGGTAAAAGGCTAATGTAGTGCCCATCTTTAAAAAAGGGAAGGAGGAGGATCCTGGGAACTACAGGCCAGTCAGCCTCACCTCAGTCCCTGGAAAAATCATGGAGCAGGTCCTCAAGGAATCAATTCTGAAGCACTTAGAGGAGAGGAAAGTGATCAGGAACAGTCAGCATGGATTCACCAAGGGCAAGTCATGCCTGACTAATCTAATTGCCTTCTATGACGAGATAAATGGTTCTGTGGATGAAGGGAAAGCAGTGGATGTGTTGTTCCTTGACTTTAGCAAAGCTTTTGACACTGTCTCCCACAGTATTCTTGCCAGCAAGTTAAAGAAGTATGGGCTGGATGAATGGACTATAAGGTGGATAGAAAGCTGGCTAGATTGTCGGGCTCAATGGGTAGTGATCAATGGCTCCATGTCTAGTTGGCAGCTGATATCAAGCGGAGTGCCCCAAGGGTCGGTCCTGGGGCCGGTTTTGTTCAATATCTTCATAAATGATCTGGAGGATGGTGTGGATTGCACCCTCAGCAAGTTTGCAGATGACACTAAACTGGGAGGAGAGGTAGGTACGCTGGAGGGTAGGGATAGGATACAGAGGGACCTAGACAAATTGGAGGATTGGGCCAAAAGAAATCTGATGAGGTTCAACAAGGACAAGTGCAGAGTCCTGCACTTAGGACGGAAGAATCCAATGCACCGCTACAGACTAGGGACCAAATGGCTCGGCAGCAGTTCTGCAGAAAAGGACCTAGGGGTTACAGTGGACAAGAAGCTGGATATGAGTCAACAGTGTGCCCTTGTTGCCAAGAAGACCAATGGCATTTTGGGATGTATAAGTAGGGGCATTGCCAGCAGATTGAGGGACGTGATCGTTCCCCTGTATTCGACACTGGTGAGGCCTCATCTGGAGTACTGTGTCCAGTTTTGGGCCCCCCACTACAAGAAGGATGTGGAAAAATTGGAAAGAGTCCAGCAGAGGGCAACAAAAATGATTAGGGGACTGAAACACATGACTTATGAGGAGAGGCTGAGGGAACTGGGGATGTTTAGTCTACGGAAGAGAAGAATGAGGGGGGGATTTGATAGCTGCTTTCAACTACCTGAAAGGGGGTTCCAAAGAGGATGGCTCTAGACTGTTCTCAGTGGTAGCAGATGACAGAACGAGGAGTAATGGTCTCAAGTTGCAGTGGGGGAGATTTAGGTTGGATATTAGGAAAAACTTTTTCACTAGGAGGGTGGTGAAACACTGGAATGCGTTACCTAGGGAGGTGGTGGAATCTCCTTCCTTAGAAGTTTTTAAGGTCAGGCTTGACAAAGCCCTGGCTGGGATGATTTAATTGGGGATCGGTCCTGCTTTGAGCAAGGGGTTGGACTAGATGACCTCCTGAGGTCCCTTCCAACCCTGATATTCTATGATTCTATAAGTTGTTCCAGAGTTTAATTACCTCTCCACTATGCACCGTATTTCTAGTCTGAATTTGTCTAGCTTTAGCTTCCAGCCATTGGGGCTTGTTGTGTCTTTTTCCGCTAGATCCAAAAAAAAAAAAAAAAAACCATCTACCAGCAGAAGTCTCTTCCCAGCATAGGTACTTACTGACTGACCAAGTCACCCCTTAACCTACTGTTAGTTAAACAAACTAAACGGAGTCTCTTTAGTCTCACACTAAAGGCTTGTTTTCCAGCCCATGAATAATTCCCATGGCTCTTTCCTGAACCCTCTCCACTTGGTTGGCATGCTCAGATTTCATTCTCTTTGGGCTTATGGGGGGGTTGAAATTTTCTCTGGATTTCAGGGGTGAACAAACGCAAGTCCCCAAAGCAAAAAGCCCACCCTCAAACCTGACTTATTCCAGCTAGTTTCCCATAAGAACCATTCATTTGACAAAGGTTTGAATAGAGACGGGTTCCATCTGAAAAACCGAGCTCCAAGTTTTGGACTTTTCCAAAGCTTGTGTGTGTTCTCTTTAGATTTGTAAATTCCTTGGGGCAGGGACTCTCTCACGAGGTGCAGGGTGCTGGAACCAGGAGTGCTGCCGCATCCTTTGGCATGAAGTGGTTTCCATCACATACAGGGTTTACAGTTTGGTTCAATGGTTCTCAGCACCCCCCACTGTACAAATTGTTCCTATGCCCCTGACTAGGTGTATGTACAGCACCTGACACCATGGGGCCCTAATCTTTGTTGGGACCACTAGACGCTGCTGTGAAATTAATAAGCATGTGGATCTAGGGTTTTTGTTCAGTTTATGATATAAGGGCCACATGGAAAAAAATAAAATCCAGACAGGAGTTTGAATCTTCCCCTTCCAGGGTTTGGGAATGTTGGAATCTGGTCCCATCATCAGAAAGCTAGAAATGAACCCACTTACAGTAGGACTGAGGTTCCTCTGATGGGTTTGCAAAGCTCAGAAATCCTTCCCACCAACTTGGACCGAGTTTCTTGGGTAGGAAGAAATTTAAGTCCGTACAAAAGTTGTCTGCTTTAGGTTCCATTGCATGCACAGTCAGAGTCTAAACTAGCCTTTTAGCCCCAATCATTCCAACGGTCATGAACACCATGTGGTAACAGCTCTGGTACGGCTCAGGTGCTGGTGGCCCCTGGCATTTTAAACCCCGTCACCTAGCTTCCAGCAGCTAGTCATGATACTACATACCATGCAAGTCTGGTGATGGGACACCATTCAAATTCTGTAGGACCCGGTCCCTCAGCATAAAGGATCAACGTCACCCACCTACGAATAAGGAGACACCAAAATTAACAGTTCCTGCACAACCGACAGGTGGACAATTGTTTGTCCAAAGTGGGCAGCCTCAGCATGGCCTGGGAGTCAGGAAGCCTGAATTCTGCTCACAGCTCTGTCACTGCCCTGCTGGCTAACCTTAGGCACATCACTTCCCCCTCTCTGAGTCTGCTTCCTCTCCCAGCCTTTGTCTTGTCAATAGAGCCTTTGGTCTCTGCAGGGCAGGGGATCTCTTCTTATGTGTCTGGCCAGAACAATTGGGCCGTGCATTTCCTTGAGGCTTCCAGGCTGCACTGTAATCACAATACTAAACAACAACAACAGCGAGGATGGTCATCTTGGGCCAAAGTCTCTACTGGTGTCAATGGTTGTCGCTCCATCAACCGCAGTGGAGTTTCCCTCATCCATAACCTGCCTAGCGTCTGATTCATTATTTGTAGGACACGCTCTGTCTACTTGGTGTGGTGCTCTGTTCCCCCTCTAGTGGTGGCTAGGCCAACTATAAATTGATGAGCCTGCTACAAACGTGGCTAGGAGAGCTAGATCTTTTAGCTCAAGTAGTAAGAAAGATCCTGAGGTCCCAGGTTCAATCCCCACCGCTGACAACCCACCCAGGGGCATCAGCATTACAGCTTCAAGTAAGTGAGCAGGTGAATTCTGCCCTACAGTCTGTTCCCAAGTTTTTGGCAAGCTGTGTCTGAGTTTCTGCAAATGTCTTCATTAGTTCTAGAGGCTGAATGTCTGGACAGGCTGAATGTCTGGAGAGGAGACTTCTAGCACAATAGTTGATAGCATGGATTCACAATCGGGGGCGGGGGGGAGAGCAGGTGCCTGGAGAGCCCTTCTCATATTGGTAAATGGGTGCGTGGGGGGTCCCAGCTAGGTGTTATGGACAGGGTCCTAGTATGGAGGAGGTTGAAAACTACTGTCTTATAGACATGCGACTTGCATGGTTGTCCACACTAGGTCAGATCTCCATATGGACCCACCCCCTGCAATGATCTCACCACCACAGGATGAGAAGTTCTGGGCCATGGGGGGCAGATTTGTTTGAAGCGGCAGAGAATGGAGAGGCTGCTAATCAGCTGTGGGGGTTGGACTGGCACAGGGGACCACATGAAAAAGATACGGAGGGCAAGTGTTATGGTGTGTGCACTAAAGCAGAGCGAAAGGGGAGAGAAGAGCAGAGAGAGGAGTAAAAGCTACATTGTGCCAGATCTTCAGTGTCATGCAAAAGAGAAAGGGGAAGCCCAAGAAGTGACAGACCTGGGCAAGGTGTGGTTTTGAGGGCAGCCTTCAGGCTAGATGGAAAAGGAAGAGGAGAGGCAAGAGTTTGGGATGCTGCAGAAGGAGGTGAGGGGAGTAATTTGATTCCAGCGCTTCTGTTCCTAAGCGAACCCAGAAAATTCAGAACGTGCTTGAAGAAATGAGCAATAATTGAGAGGAGTTAAATACTTTTAATCTCAAAAGGCGTTTGGCTGGAGACTGGGTCCATTCTTCTTTAACCCAAGCTGGGTCTCCCACCAGTCACCCTTCCTTGGCTAGACTGGAGGCAAATGCTACAAGCACGCCCATGCCGTCCCCTCCTGACAACAGATCTGTGCTTCACCATTGATTCCTGGGAACACGAATCACAGTGGGTTGAGGAAGACACAGAGAGTCACAGTGGGTTTTTAAATTGACTGTCCCAAAAAGTTGTTGACAAGGAAAGGAAGAAAACTACACACACACACCACCTTGGAAATTAACATGAAACAACAAGCCACCTGGTCTCAGCCTGGGATCTGTTGCCTATTGACTGGCTCCTGGGAGCTCAGGGACTCTAACAGAGGATGTCAAACAAAAAATACCTCTCTGGCACTGGGTGAAGGAGGAAGGGCAAATCTGGCCTCCAGTCCCCAGGGAGGGGAGGTAGACATGAGGCTGAAGCTCAGGGGTCAGAGAACACTTGCAGTTTCAGGCTCACCCCTCCCACTCTCCCCTACCTGTAAAGTACCTCAGGAGAGGAGTCTAGGGTGGGACAATGGCTGAATAGAACTGGAGATGGAAGCTAATCTAGTATTTCACCCCTGGCAGTTTCCTCACAGAAAGTGAAGGGTAGCAACTCAGATGTGTGTTAAACAGCAGCTGCCTTTCACCCTAGAGGTGGCTCTTCCCCATGGGAACAGGCTGCATAGTGTCCCGTGGTGCCCATGGGACCACTGTACAAATAAAACTTGAAATAGGCAAACAAATTCCTGGTGGGATCCACAAAGATAGAGAGAGGCCTAATTCCCCCAGACATCAATGGCAGTAAGCTACTTGGGCCAGAGTTGCTCACTTGATTTCCACCTGATCTGGGGGTTAGGGAACGGAGAGAGGAAGAGAACTCCCATCCAACTCATGCCTACCCTTCTGCACAGACCCTGTTAGCATGGGAACCACTCGTAGGACAAGACCCTTCTCCATCCCACACCTCTCCATCCATATAGCCCATTATTATAGTACCTGAAAATGGCAGTGCTGTGGGATGCTCATCCTCCCACCTCCCCCATTTTACACATAGAGAAACTGAGGCACAGAGTGATAACGTGACTTGCCCAAGGTCAAACAGCCTATGGCAGAGCCAGAAATGGAACCCACAGCTCCAGAATCCTCGTCCAATTACTTAACCCCTGGCCAATCCTTCCTCCTGTGCGCCTGCGTCATATTATTCTAGTCATCTTGAACTTGGAATCAGATAAGTTTTGGGAAAGTGACCAAAATTGGAGAAGGAACAAGGAAGCAGCATTTTGGCTTTGTCAAAAAAAAAAAAAAAAAAAAAACCACACCACTCAGCTGGGTTCCTTCTGCCCAACCAAAACTCAAGGTCAGTCCAGATCAGGTTCCATTTAACTAGAACCACCACAATTCAGTGGCTCGCTGCAGGCAGAGGGGCTGAGTTTGTCCTGTTTCTAATTGGCAGTGCATTATACCCAAAACTCTTCTCCTGTGACCCTGGGCATGTCACTGAATCTGTCTGGGCCTCCTGGCTGGCCATCTGTAAAATAGGGATAATATTTCCCATCTCCCACCCTTTGTCAGTATTGTACACACAGTCTGAAGCATCAGGACAGGGGCCGAATCACACTACGTATCTGCACAGCGCCTAGCGCAACGTGGCTCTGATCTTGCTTGGCGTCTCTAGGCACTACTGCGATATGAAACAAATGCGGCAGTTCCTCTTTGCTTACCAGCCTCGCTGCATCACTTCAGTCCAGGAGGGTTCAAGTGTCTCCCCATTATTAAGCTTCCCTGCTCTTATCTCCTTAAAACAAACACAGATGTTAGAAGAGAAGCATGAGAACGCACACACTGAACATCCCTGCTACCAGCCCCTGTCTGACCAGCACTTTGTAGGGCCCTCTGTGGCACTGTTCTGCAGGGGTACTAATGAGTTCCAGGTTTGCCTTTGAAAAAGAGTTGAGAGCACTACAAAGCAAGGCTGGCTTTTCTGGAAAGGGAGTAAAAATAACCAAGTGGCTCTCGGAAACAAGACTGCATGCCAAGTCCCTGAGAAATGGACAATTTTCCTACAAGGTATACAAATTTGAATGGTGGGGAGGGGGCATGTCCACCAGGAGTGGGGGTATCAAATAGATGGCCACAGTCCAGGTGGAAACAATTCTCTGCAACTTTTGTGACTAGCTTCACTTCCAGCCAGCACGACTAAAAGGTTTATTCCAGCCAACCTCAACAGGGAAACCATGACTTACTTCTGAGGAAAAAACCAAACAATTCAGTCACTTCAAACAGCCAGCAGAGTCTTGCCCTTTCTGGAAAAAAGTCCCAGGGGATTGGCTAGAATACAGTACCCTTTCTCTAGTGTTTTCGAACCACCCTGTAGAAGGCAGTAGAAAATTCTGTCCCTGCTCTGGAACTAGATGGTGCTAATTAAAAAAATCTTAGCGCAAGAGTAAGGTGTTTTTTGAAAGTGGCTAGGGATTTTGGGTGCCCAACTTGACTCCTTAAAGGGATTTTTCAGAAGAGGTTGAGTGCTCACCCTCCGAAAATCAGGCCCTTTAAGATGTCTCATGTTCTAAGATCACTAGATACTACTTTAAAAAAAAAAATCTCTAGGTCTCATTCCCCAGAGGTTTTTAATAGTAATTTCTATAGAACTCTTCTGGGGTCCTACCCATTTCACATTCTACAGCACTTCTCCATAAAGGGACAGGACCGAGGGGAAAACCCAGGGGGCTGCATCCACTCAAGTGACAGTGGGGAGGTGCCACCTAGACCAGAGCTGTGAATTCAACTCAAGGAAGGGCAGGCAGCGTTGATGCAGAAGCCAGCAGTCTTTGGGCTTGAGGTGACCTTGCTGTTCTTTGATTTGAGTTTTCACCACATTTGTATGGAGGATAAATATCACCTAAGCGGAAAAGCTCCAGGATCCTCTCCACAGCGTATCAGGACACTACAGGAGGGTTTTGACGTCCCTTTGCAAAGAGATCAATTCTCTGCTTGCAGCTGCCACACCACCTGCCTTGCCCACAGACGCAGAGCAATAATGTATTTGCCCATCAGGAGGTGCCAGTTTTAAGTCAGAGTATTTGCAGAAGCAGGAAGAGTCTAGAGCTCTTGAGGATATAGGATCATTTTATTAGGCATGACCTGGCTGCTCTTAGAGTGTAAAAGCAGTTGTTGGGAAGATAAGAGTCAGACACGTGCCAAAGCCACTGAAATGGAACAGCTAGAACAGGGAGGTAGGAAGCGCTGCAGTTGATTAGACTGGGAGTTGCAGTGCTGCTTGGGGACTAGTGGGAGAATTCAATTTGGCCTCACATTTTGGCATAGGCTATTAGGATGCCAGAGGTCCTAGGCAGGAGTACAGTTACTCCCAGGCTGGAATCCTCCATGCTTCTCATTGCAAAGCAACGCCAGATAGTATCATGCTAGGGGAGGAAACACAGTGGAAACAGAGCCCCACACTGAATACATAAGAGGAAAGCCAAAAAATAACACAGCTGGCAAACCGTGTGGTCCCATATTGTCAAGGAGAAGAGGGCTTCCTGACCTTAGCAGGTCAGCCAGTTTGTGCCCTGAAGCATGGGGATTGGGAATCACTAATCTTTATCCTTGCTCAGTGTCACTGCAGTTACTATTGTAAATACATAAACCAGCTGAGTGCTACCAGCTGATGGAGTTACTCCTTTGCCTCAAGCGCTACTTCTGGAGCTTGAAGGCACCAGGTTCTATTCCAGCAGAGAAGCCATGTCAGGGGCATGAGGCTTCCATGGGCTCTGGACTTTAGATGCTCAGTATGAGCTTCTCCTGACACGGCGATGCGTGATGCCCTGGCTAAGTATGTCAGATCTACTCTTCCTGTACCTGGCCCACAGAAGATAATACCTATTTGCTGCTGCTAGGTTAAGAAGCCATTCCTTTCGTTCAGCCCCAAAAGCACAGGCCTCTACCACTTGAAGGTTCAGCTTCAAATCCCGCTGACAACTTATGGTGAGCAGTGGGGGCACTTGTTACACCAACCCCCTTTTGGGACCTTTCCAAACAACAGTATTTTGTTCCGTAATCCTGCATGAGTGAGTTCCACATGTTAACTGTGCTGCATTTTCAAGCACTCATTTTCTTTGTTCTGTCCTAAATCTGCTCTGAGCGCCCTCTTCATTTTGCATCATTGAGGCAGGGTCAAGACCGGCACCCACACGACTTTCACACACACAGCTTGTCATAATACTTCTCAACCCACTGCCGGATGACGTAACCCTGTCCATTTTAGTCTCCTTACTAGGGGAAGCCACCGTGATCACTAAAATTGGAGATGGGGTCCAGGTCAAGGATGTGGCACGTTGGCTCGGACAGAACATGCAGGGGAAGCTTGAGGAACACTGTGTGCCCCCTCTAGTAGCTGATCCACGTGAAGGAGAGCAGCCTACTGCTGCAACCAGCTAATGGAGTGATTCCTTTACCTTAAAAGGGAGGATGTCTGTTCTGTGGGGCTGGAGAGCCAAGGTTCAAACCCCGCTAACAAGCCAGGCTTGGGGGTCATTATACTTGCACAGCCACCCCTGCCCTGTGGATTAGCAGAGACTGTCAGCCCCTAAGACAATCGACAGCCCTGAGGGGCTACAACTCAGACAGAAGTTACGGGCTTGATGCAGGAATCACTGGATGAGGGTCTCTGGTTGCATTCTACAGGTGGTCAAACTAGATGATCAGAACAGCCCCCTTCCAACCTTAAACATTTAAGGATCTGGCTCCTTCCACTGCCGTTAAAATCTGCCCCTAAATG
The DNA here is from genome assembly GCF_015237465.2 of Chelonia mydas. Classification (NCBI taxonomy): domain Eukaryota; kingdom Metazoa; phylum Chordata; order Testudines; family Cheloniidae; genus Chelonia; species Chelonia mydas. Next base: position 11,315,281 of record NC_051259.2, on the reverse strand, counting down.
TGTTAAATTTTCTATTTTCTTTCACAAAAAAAATCAGCCTTTTCCTTCCCCTTTCTTCCCTTGCCACATTACGGAGTCCGCTCCCCCCAGTAATTACGGCCAAACAGAAATGAAAGACGTCACACAGGCACGACAGGTTTCTAACGCACCGGAATGAATTTGCTCCCTCTAATGCCTGGTTTCCTGTACACCGGGGTGAATAAATGGCTCTGGTTCAGCTCCATTTCCATTACCAAATGCTCTGCGACGGCTCCCAGAGGGCACGGGGGCAAAACACTTGTTTGGTGAGGCGTCACTTTGGCCAACTCCTTCCAACACAAAATATTTGCACCTTGGGTGGTGTGACAAAGTTCCTCCTCTACCTTGGTGGGTCTTGCACTTATTGGCGGATTTGCTCGCCTTGGAGCTTCAAAACAGCCCTCAGTTTGGCCGTTTTCATGAACCCACAGTCCGGGTTGACTCCTCCTGTGTCTGACCAGGAGTTGGGAGGTTTGGGGGGAACCCGGGCCCGCCCTCTACTCCGGGTTCCAGCCCAGGGCCCTGTGGAATGCAGCTGTCTAGAGTGCCTCCTGGAACAGCTGAGCGACAGCTACAACTCCCTGGGCTACTTCCCCATGGCCTCCTCCCAACACCTTCTTTATCCTCACCATAGGACCTTCTTCCTGGTGTCTGATAATGCTTGTACACCTCAGTCCTCCAACAGTACGCGTTCTCACTCTCAGCTCCTAGCGCCTCTTGCTCCCAGCTCCTTACACATGCACCACAAACTGAAGTGAGCTCCTTTTTAAACCCAGGTGCCCTGATTAGCCTGCCTTAATTGATTCTAGCAGCTTCTTGATTGGCTGCAGGTGTTCAAATCAGCCTGTCTGTCTTAATTGCCTCCAGAAGGTTCCTGATTGTTCTGGAACCTTCCCTGTTACCTTACCGAGGGAAAAGGGACCTACTTAACCTGGGGCTAATATATCTGCCTTCTATTACTCTCCTGTAGCCATCTGGTCTGACCCTGTCATAGTGGGGAGAACTTCCCTTCCTGGGGCTAGGGCACTCTTCTGATGAAGGGGAGGGAGACAGCACATTGCACTTCCTGAGAGCATGTATCATATTTTTCCCTTTGATATTAACAAGGGTTTGGAAGCCTTGGCCCAGCCCTGCTCTCCCACTAAATTGCAACATCTACAAAGGGGCCAAGCAAATTACCCACTATTCAGGATATCCCTGTACTGCAGTGTTGGCCTTGGCCCCGTTCTAATTAATCCTCGGAGACACGATACAGCCTTTCTTCCTCCCTCCCCCTCCTCCCCAGCTTGGGCTCAAGGGAGCAGAGGAGATGGTGCAGGGCCTACGGCTGAACCTTCTGTCTGCGCAGCCCACAAAGAGCCAAGAGGGGACCTGGCCCCTCTCTGCCTGCCTGCAATCCCTGGCCTGCTGGCACTTTCCTAAGGCAGCGTCTACACACCTTGGAAGAGCCCGACGCAGCCGGTGCTGTAGTGACCCACCCACTGCTGATCCCCAAAGTGTGTAGCTGCACTAGAAAAGAGGGGGTGGAGACTGGCCTCCTTTGGAAAGCACTTTGAGATCTACAGCTGAAATGTGCTCTGTAAGAGTTGGGTATTTACACTAGTTGTCCACACTAGGCTTCTACCACCTGTTCTTAGGGTACATCCACACTGGAGCTGGAGGTGTAGACAGACCTATGCAATCCCTCAAATCAAGCTAGCATGCTAGAAATAACGTAGCGGTGGCAGAGTGAGGGGCAAGCTGCCCACATAGTTACCTAGGCTCCTGGGCAGGATCGTACTTGGGACAACTCACCCCTCCGGCCACCCAGGTGGCCATGGCTAGACTTCTATTTTTAGCGCACTAGCTTGATCAAAGCTAGCCTGGGCATGTCTAAAGGAGCTGGCAATTACACAATCAGCTCAAGCATAGGACACCCTATGTGAATACCAGGGCATACAAGGGTGGGAACTGATAGGTCACTTCAGGTTAGCTCAACTGGGCTGAGTTGGGGCTGTTCCTGAGCGTGCCCCACTCTAACCCCATCAATACATGGATCCCAGCATTCATATTCTAACAGCTTTGGTTGCAGAGCAGACCACCATGGTCATCAGTTTGAGATTCATGCTGCAGCCAAGGTCATGAGCGTGTCAGATTGCCAACAAAATACAAGCACCTCGCATGTGAGGTAAGAGACAGTGATGCAGTAGCTGTACGGGGATTCTTTAGTGAGGCTCATGGACACAGGCAGAGCCCGTGCTTCTCTGTCTAACACGGCCCACGTTGCTTAGCATCCCCACACATGGTCACCCTGTTACCCGGGGTTATCTGAACCCAAAGCTCTGGTAAAATTGAGTTATTTCCTGACACTGCCTGGAAAACAGCAGTGGGGGACACAGCACCTCTGTCTGCTGAACGATTGCTACACATGAGTGCTTCTGCTCAAAAAATCCTTGTTTTTAATGGATTACAAAGCACACATCAAAACTAGCAATAGCCTAGAAGCACCCCAAAAACAGTTACCCAAAGTCTGAGGTGGTATTGAGCGGCAGCGACAGGGTTCTGGCGGCCAGCCTTGCTCCCAGCCACTGGGGAATGTGGTACCACTCTCCTTGCTTGTACAAAATCCAAACTTCACCAAAGCACATACTCTGACAAAACTTTTATAGCACCTCAAAACAAAGCACTCATAGTAACTTCTAATAGGCTGGGGTTTCCCTAGCAACAGCAAGAAGCTCAGTTTCTACTTATCAGCAAATCAGTTTCTAACAACTTACAAACAAAGGCACACAGACTCAAGGCAATTTTCCACTTCCCCTCCCCACCAAGGATCTTTCCTTGTTAGTAACACACTGCAGCTGTTTTTGCCTGCCTAAATGAGGCCAGATTTTCCTGATGCTTGTGGCATCCTCGCTTCCAGCTTATGGGGGCTAAGTGCACAAGATGGCCACGAATTGTATCAAATCCAGTTCTCTCATAACAGCCCCAAGTCCTGATCTGGGCTACCCGGAAGGGAGTGGTAATGGAGCTAGAGGCTTCTTTCACCTTCGGGATGCCAGCTTCTAAGCCAGCCCAGCAGTCCCATGCACTGGCAGGATTGGGCCCACATGAAGCGAGTTTTGAGGGGGGAGTCTCAGCCCAGCTCCCCAGTGGCTAACAAAGGCTATTATGGAGTTAAACTGAGGAACAGAATCCATTAGCAGGGGAACATGGAGATGAAGCCACTTATAAGCGTGCTGAGGGACAGCATAAAGACATCATGATTGCAGCCTCCGCTGAACCCCCAGCCGATTCCACAAGCCAAGCATGCCTCCTCAGCCCACTGATTACACTGCCAAAGGACCCAGCATGGCCACATTCTGATTACTAGTGGTAAATGGTAGAGCTCAGCCAGCCCTGAGACCAAAAGCATGACGAGGAGAGATGGCGGGAGACGCTCTCCCATCGACGTAGTGCATCTTCACTAGACACACTGCATTGGTGCAGCTGCACGGATATTGTGCGGGAGTGAAGATAAGCCCAAAACGTCCCTCTCTGCACAGTGGGGATAATAGCAATGCTGTGCCTCACTGCAGGCTGGGAATACAAGAGGAGAATTAAAGATTGTGAAGTGCTGAGATGGTGCCATCTAAATACCCCAAGTAGATAGGAGCTGCAACAAACTGAACAGTCCAACTGACTCTATATCCCTCAGCACCAGGACACTGGTTGGGCGCAACCGAAGCAGTCAATGAGCGGAAGAAATTTCAACCCTTTAGCTCTTTGACGAGCTAGAGAAAATGAGGAGACACTAGAGTGGAAAGAAAGAGCTGAACAATTAAAAACGTCTTTCTGATGATAATTTAAAAATGCAAGGCAGAGCTGGAACCCTTCCCACCCACCCTTAGGTTTTAAACGGACTACAAACTGTTCAGGAAAGAGACTTGGTTTTCCAAGACAACTGCTCAAGGAACACATCTTTGCAACACGCAGCAGAGGTCAGAAAAGCAAGTAAAATATTAGGGAGCGTGTTGGCTGCTGGATACTGATGCTTGCCATTATATTCATGAAGATAACGAGAGAAAGGGTTTTTAAATTATATAAAACACCCTTCCCCTTCAAAGCCTGGGTCAGCCACTAACAGATGAGGCTCCCTTTTTGGGCAGTGTATTCCAACCATAATTGTCCCTCTCGCAGCTCTGGGAGCCACTGGGGACTTGAGTCCGTGTGAGATGGAGGGAAGACTTCAGGGTTCGGGATCGGGAAACAAACCTAAATTAGAAACCGATCCCACCGTGGATTGAGCTCTCTCGCCCCTCAATGATTTGGCATCTCTAGCCAGCCCAGCTTGCAGCAGGATGTTTCACTGCGTGTCATCCCCAGTGTTGCATGAGGGCCATGAAGATCAGAGCCAAATACCCAATCAGCTGTGTTGTAACGGAGCGTCTCTCTCACACACACGTGTCCTCGGTCACGGATGACATCAGCAGCCTAACGAACAGGCATGAGTCTGGTCATCAGTGACATAGGGCACAAGACGACCCTGAAGCGAGATGGGGACAAGAGCAGGAAGGTCCCTTCACCCATTCCAGATTGGTCTAAATATCACCATCAGCAGAGAAATTCATCCCCATTCTAACTTTGCTCTCTTGATGATCCAGGGAACAGTTAGTAGCAAGAAGCCCTGCTGAGGAGTTCATGAAGTGAAAAGACCGGATGGTCCTTTATCTATCACTGCCTGAAGTGTCTTACTCTGGGACTTCATGCAGGACAAGGTCAGAGAAAAAATCCCCTGATGCCGGTTTCCTTGTTTTAGCTGCTTAGCCATCCTGCCTCTCATAGCCACCCTCATTTAGGGCTATGCATTAACAATTTATTTGGTGCCATCCTGTTTATTGACAAAGAATGTTCAAAGCCCTGTTTCCCTAAATGCAGCAAGGGACAATGTCTTTGCTCACACGTCCAAGCCCCGTTTCAGCCAGCACTTGGCCCTGAAGCTCCCTCTAGGCTTCCCCCAGGGCCGTGCTCCTCTCCAGTGCTTGTTCCGGCTGCATCCTTGGCTTTCTGCTGATTCTCTCTGCTGTGTTCCCTGCTATTTTCATAGATACAGATACACCCCCTCCAAGCAATCCCCCAAATCCCTGCCGCTACATGCCTGTGTTTTCAGTGGAGACTACTATTGTTCCGCTACCTGGTTCCATGCAGGAGCTTATTTATTAATGAGGAGCAGCTGTTACACTTGTTTCAGTGAGGTTCAGTTGAAACCATAACATGATTACAATTTCTCAGCGTCTTGACAGATCCCCAGATAGGCACTCAGCATGCATGCTTAGCCATCACTACTCATCCAGAGAACAAGGCACGGCCATCTCATTAGCCTCATGGGTCACGATGGAGGCACTAGTGCAAAGTCACCAGGAGGCTGTGGGGGCAGATATGTAGACTGCACTTGGCATTATGCCACTTATGACCACCTACGCTCACATGGGCATTACAGGGCACAGCATGCACTGTCAGCACATAAACGATATGGGTTAGATCCTGACAGCTCCACGGACTTCAGCGCCGACTTTCACCAGCTGAGGATCTGGCACTGTGCGTTCTGCAGGAGCCCTCCCAGGAGCCCTGCAGACAGACACAGTCCAAATAGCAGATCAATCACTCTAGACTAGAGATTAGACCTGAGGGGTCAAATCCTGCCTGGAAGTTTTGCAGCTGACGTTAATGGAGACCAGGATCTGGCCAACAGAGGGGAGTCAGTTCCGCAAGTGAGTGATCCACTGGTTGCTCCTTCTGTGTGTTCATGCATTTGATTTTTCAGAGTCCACATGGACTTCCCTTACAACGAACCCGGTGGTCCCCTCACTGCACAAAGACTGCAGCAGTCTCAAGACCACGAAGTAACAGTCCCCTCCCTACCCCCCACCACACCCCGACCTCCCTATAGTCCTGATCCAAAGCCCACTCAAGTCAAAGACTTGCAACCGATCTCAACTCGCCGTATACGGCTGCAAAGCCAGAGCCGAGATCCATGAAATCAACGGGAACCTCTGCAATTGGAGTTGGTGGAAACAGCTACGCCATGCATCACGTTCCCCATTCATTTCGAGTTACTGGTGCACGCTCCCACTTCCGTTCCCCTCCAATCACTTCCACAGCTCCTACCAGCCTGATAACTAGGAGCCAGGCCATGCCAGCTCTCACAGAAGCTGCAGTCTCCCTTCTGGCAGGCAGGGTCACATCATGCAAAGGTAGGTACCAGCTCAGGCAAAAAGTTTCGTTTTGCAGCTGTCAGAAAGCGTCAGCGACCAGCCAGGAATTGCTGCACGTTTGGAAAGGGCTGTGCTTTGAAAAGGCCACGGCAGATCTAAATAGCATCGGTGTGTTTCCCCACTAACTGACTCTGGGACAGTTACAGAATGAAAGCAGGGAAGAGGGGATTCATGCCAGCAGTTAATAGAGCCCAGTGATAATTGCTTTCCCCAGAAACGGCACCCAGGCCCAGATGCGCAAAGGTATTTAGGTGCCTAACTGCTAAAGCTCATTGAAACCAATGAGAGTTTAGTTCCTAAACCCCTCTGAGGACAGGCCCAACTCCCGGAGCTCTCCGAGATGCCACAAGTTTCACATACTCCAGACACCATAACCCACAGTCCCAGCCCTTTAAGATTTCCTCCTCTCGTGCAGAAAGTCCCTTTGTGGACAGGAACGTGACGATATTCAATGGATTTCACTCAGCAGAGCTGTGCGCCGTTTTTAAGGGGCCGGGAGCATATCAAGTTCAAATTCTCTCCCAAATGAGCATTCGTGCAAGGGGAAATTTTGAGTTACATGTTTACTAGTGACATTACAGTAGTGACTTGGGGCCTTCTATTTCAGCGGAGAGCTCCTTGTGCTGGGCAGATATGGACACACAGTAAGAGACAGTTCCTGCCCAAAAGAGTCTAAACACACAAGACAAACAAAGAGTGGGAGGGGAAACTGAGGCACAGAGCACAGCAGTGACTTGCCCACAGTCACACAGCCAGTCAGTGGCAGAGCTGGGAATAGAAGCTAGGTCTCCTGACTTCTACTAGAGTGCCCTACCCATTAGCCATGCTGCCTGTATTTAGCAATACTAGTGTCTTGGTCTCTCTCGCGGAGAAGTGAAGCTCCCTTCCAAGGAGTGACGTGGCATGGTCAGAGAAAGGCACTGGGACCTTGCCACCCTATTCCCCATCTGTACAATGGGGCTATGACTCTTCCCATCATAAATACATTGGGGCAGGAACTGTTTCTGGTTATTTGTATGTACAGGCACCTAGCACAACGGGGCCCTGATCTCCGTCGGGGCCTCTCAGAGTAACTGTAAGAACAAGCAGAAAGTATTCCTAGGACATGCTTCAGGGGTGTCCGTTTCAAATGGAAACACTGCCTGGTGTGGGTGAATTCCCCATGTGTTGATCCCCGTTGTTCAGATGCTTTGATCCGTGTTTATTTTCCATCAGCCTTGAACAAGCAAGGCCAGAAGAGCTCCGGAGGCAAGGAAGTATTACAACCAGGGGCCTATTAGGCGGAGACAGCAGAACATGAAAGAAATTACAGGCTGCAGAGCAATAACTGATCCACTGCGGAAATACAGGAGCAAGGAGCGCGAAGGGAAGCAGGCCTGCTGGTGACCATTTTTGAGAGCGGACGAGGACAGTGCGACCACGTTTAAGGAGACTCCTGGGATCTGCAGTTCAGATCAAAGCTATGGGTGGCGCTCTGTCCTGTGGCAGCAGTTTTGATAGTGGGGCCGTTTCACTGAAGAGCCAAGTTCAGCCCTGATGTCACACATTGGGCTGCTGAGTGAGTTTACACTAGGAATGGATTTAGCCCCCGGTTTGCACTACTCTAGTGCCTATGAATATGCCAGGCAAGGGGCCTCCTCAGAGGCCAGTCACAGCTGGGACAGGGCTAGGAGCTCCATCGTCCCTTCACATTCAGCTGGAGCGGCCTTTAGGGAGCCTCGTGCGTTGCCCCTGCCGACCCACCCATACCCACTGAAGTCAGGGGGGAGTCAAGCCAGGGACTTGGATCTGGCCTGAGGTCAGCAACTCATAAGAACGGCCATCCTGGTCCATCTAACCTGGTGTCCCGTCTCGGACACTGGCTGGTGCCAGATGCTTCAGAAGGAGGGAAGAGAACAGAGCGATTTATCGAGTGAGCCATCCCCTGTCGTTCAGTCCCAGCAGCTCACGTGGCAGCCTGCAGCTCTCCCGCCGCTTTCCAGCAGCAAGGCTGGAGTGGTGGAAGTGAATTCCCTCCCCCATCCTCTTCATCAGCACAAGGAAGTTGGCTGTGTGGCCCTGATCTCCCTGCTGACGGGAGGGGGAGAGAGGAGGTGGAAGCAATTTGCAGTTGCCCACCAGCATCCCGACTTCTCCCGCAGCAGACCCAAGTTCAGGCTGGTCACAGGTTTGGTTAGCCCGACTGACCAAAAAACCCCATTATCATCAGACCAGCTAGTGGAGGAGTCAGACTCCTAAGGCAAAATCCTGGCTCCACTGATGCCAGAGGTAAGACTCCATCGGTTGCAATAGGCCAGGATTTCTCCTAAAGATATTAAGGCCAGACGGGACCACTAGCAACCATCTACTCTGACCTTTCTGGACAGCAAGGTCAGGAAAATCAACACAGCTAGAGAAGCATCAGCTTTCTCCATTGCCATTAACCCCTTGAAGCAATTAGGCTCCTCAGCAAAATAATAGAGGAATATAATAAACCTAGCTCTTTTGTGAGGAGCTTTGAGATCTACTGATAAGAAGCTGTGGCAGATCGAGCACTCACTGCCCCGGCGCCTCCTGCTGGTCGTCTGGGAATTAGCTCTTTCCAGCCTTGGAGCACCTCCTGCTGGCCAGTGTCTCGCCTGCCTCAGGCTCCTGTGTCCCTCCCAGACTCCAGTGCCCCTTACCGTGGGGTACTGCCCCACATCAGTGCCCCACACTCTGGGTCTCCCTTCCCAAGGGAACCCCCTCCCCCTATACCCACCTTGCCCCAGTGGCTACTGGGGCAGACTGGAGTCTGTAATGGCCACTCATCACTGGCAAGGAGGTTGGACCTGCTGCCTTTCTAGGCCCAGCTGTCTCCCTGCAGCCCCAGTACCTCCTTTGGCCTTCAGTCAGGCCTCAGCCTGGGGACTCGCTAGGCCAGAGCCCCGAGCTCCACCTGCCTTTCCCCAGCACAGCTCTGCTTCAGGTGTCCTGTGCTCCCAGGCAGCCAGGTCCTTCCCACACCAAGGCTGGAGTGAGACTGACCCAGCTGCTCCCTGAGCCCTTATATCAGGGCCAGCTGTGGCCCGATTGGGTGCGGCCCCAGCTGTGGCTGCTCTTAACCCCTTTTCTAATTGGGTCCCCATTGTATCACTGTCCCCATTGTACATATGGGGAAACTGAGGCAGAAAGGTGCAGTGACTTGCCCAAGGTCACCCAGCAAGCCAGTGGCAGAGCCAGGAATAAAACCCAGGTCTCCAGAGTCCCAATCCAGTGCTCTTTCCCCTAGGCCCTGTTGCATCCCCATAGAAAAGCTACCAAGCCAAATCCTTTATAGCAAATTAAAATTATCTAAAATCACAGGCAAGAATGACAGGCTATTTTAGATGAACGAGCAGCTTCAGATTCCTTCCCATCCCTTCCTGCCTCTGTTCTGGCTTAATTAGTGGCAGATAGGCACACAAAAAAAACCCTATTTCTTAAATTATCAAAATGAATGAGGCAGGATCTAATTGGGGAGATAAAGATGCCTAGAACTTTGTAGCATTTCCTTTGTGCTTAAACAAAATGATTAATCTTAGGGTGGGGGGAGGCGGGTGGGGAGGAGGTGGCTTTTAATAGTCAGATTTTAGCAAATCCTCATCACAGACAGCCAAGCTTTGGTTGATTTGTTCCACTCAATGCCAGCAACTACAAAAAATCAGGGAGAACGAAAAGCGATTTCGCTATCTCTTCTCCTCCTGAATCTGCTCTGTAGATAAAAGGAAGAATTCAACCTATTAATTTCTCTCTTCTTGGGCGAATTTGTCCTTGCCACTGGGCAGAGTGAGTTGAAAAGGTCACCAAGTTCTCCAGTGGATACACCTCTAACCCGCACCGGTCCCTGAGATCTCCCTGATTCCGTTTAGGGCAGCAGCAAGCCAGTCCCTGGTATCAAAGAGGTTGAGAAGCTGCCCTGTAATATTTATTCACTCACACCCACCCACACACACATCAGGTTAGGCCAGGCTGTGGGAATTCTTAGTGCAATTAAAATATTAGCGGCTGTTATTTTTCTTCAATTACCGTGTTAATGCAGGGGGCTGCCCACAGGGAAATCTAGTGTCAGGATGCTATATATAAAAATATATTTTCACTCTGCACAGAAGATCTGGCATATGCTGCCTGAAAGAAAGGTTGGCTTCCAGCTGCGACTGCACAGACAGTCTCTGCGGGAGGCAAAGCTACCTTGAGATGTAATTCTGCTCCTGTGCTTCCCTGCAGGAGGACAGCACTTGCCTGAGCGCCTGGCCTCAAGTTAAGTTCTGGATTTTCCTCCAAATTGCTCTGGGTGGTGATGGGAGTGAAGGGGAAGTGGGACAGGAGCAGCCCAGGGGGAGACCGAACCATTCAAGCCCTGCAGAACGGGGTTTGGAAGAGACTTTGATCAGGCACGGACATTGCATTAAACCTTGAGTAGTCGATCCTCATGGAATGCAATGGCAGAGTGTGTCACGTCCCTGCTCTAGCAGCTGGTTTCCTAGAGGATAACTACAACCAGTCAATGAAGTGACTCAATTGAAAGAGATCTGTACTGCTGATGGTCCCTGGTTCAAGCCCATAAGACGACTGATGGAGGGGTGGGGTCATGTCACTTACAACTACCCCATGAGATCTACTGGATAGAGCACTGGACTGGGATTCAGGTGACCTGGGCTCTAGTCCCAGACTGGTCGCTGACCTACAGGGTGACCTTAGGCAAGTCACTTCCCTTATCCATAAAATAGGGATGACAACATGCTTGACAGAGGGGTTATCAAGCCTGGGGTCAGCAGATCCAGGCCCACTTGTCCTCCAGCCAGCTGTGTGCTCTTCTCATGGCACAGCGATGGGTCTCGGCTGCCGGGTCCTCTCCCATCTCAGCAGCCGAGCCCCTGCAACCACCCCTCAACACAGCAGGAATCCTTTCCCTTGTGGGCCCCGCCACGCTCCCTGTGGTGGAGCACACGCTGGCTTGCCATATGTTATTCTTTATTTGGAAACACGAGGCCTTGCGTGCGCACGACGAGTGGGCTGGCAGAAACGGAGTGAGGGGCTGGGGGCAGCAGAAGGAGAAGCCATGCGGAAGCTTCCCTCACAGTCTATCTACAGCCAACATTAACAATGGGGCGTGAAAGCAGGGGACCGGCCTGCTATTGTTTCTATGTTAGAATCGCTGGGTTTCTCAACCCCCCTCCCCATTCTTGTCCATGCTGCAGTCATCACTGCAGCCAACCAGCCCCTGGGGTCTTCTCTGATCCCAGAAGCCACGCATGGATCTGGACCCCAGGCCTTCAAACGGGGCAGCACAAGCATCAGGATGGATGGATACGATGCAGGAGTCACAGAGAACCCAGCTTGACTCTCTGAGCATCTGGCAGCTCAGCGGGGCTGGCAGCTGGGAGGGGAAAAGTTTTTCTTCTTCCTCTTCACTTTTCAGCGGAGTAGATTTGCTCTGGATTAATAAAGATGGAAGCCCAGGAGGCCTTGTTTTCTTCCCCCCCAGAGTCACTTTTCAGAGCAGAGTCGCACTTCAGTGAAAGTTTATGCAGCCCTTTGATACCGTTCGTCTATTTCAGCTCGAGAAGCACACACTGGGCCTCTGTCGGCAGCGGATCTCGGAGGCTCCTTTTGTCTGTGCCACCCCCAAATTCTGTATATTCCTTTTGAAATTCCCCTGCCCTTACAAGGACACAGGCCTGCTCAAAGGAGCCATTCCCTGCAAGAGGGTTCTGGGTCTCAAGACTGCTCCGATCTGTTCTCTCATAGCACAAGGGAAGTTCCACAAGGCTTCGGTGCCTTGGAGTGACGAGCCATTTCCAGCGGGAGGGAGGGGAAGATGACACCGATGTGGAGAACCGAAATTTCCCAGTTGCCAAGTGATATCCCTCGATTGCGGCATCAGGCTCAAAATAGTACCCCACAGCCTGTGGTGTGAGCCCATGTCCCAGAGAGTTTACAGCCTAGATCAGGGGTCTCAAACACGCGGCCCGCGGGACTATTTCCTGCAGCCCACCAGCTCCCCATGGCACCCCTGCCTCCTCAGCATTTACCTAAAGTGGCTCCGGCCTGGTGTGCACGGGGAGCAGGGCAGGCTCCCTCCCTGCCTGCCCTGCCCCCATGCCACTCCGGGAAGCGGAGGGGACCTGGGGGAGAGGGGGCACAGGGGTCTGTGTGTTGCCCTGGCCGCGCCTCCAGGTACCTCCCCCAAAGCTCCCATTGACTTCCCATTGGCAGAGGACAATGTTGCTTCCTCCAGCATGTGGTTAAGCTGTGGAACTCATTGCTGCAGGAGGTCCAGAAGTCAAATTCTGTAGCTGAGGTTTTAAAAAGAGGGCTGGACAATTTCAATATCACTAATGGCCAGATCTTCAGTTCTTTACTCAGGTAGAACTCCCACGGACTTCAGTGGGAGTCAGGGCTGGCTAAAGATGACACGATTTGGTCCAGTATTGGTAGCTAAGCACCTGATCCAAATCCCATTCAGGTGAATGGAAAGACTTGGATCAGGCCGTAGGTAAGTTAGAATAAGAATATACTGTAGTGATAGGAAGACAGCGGCTGGCTGTGTCATTTGATTTTCAAGCTGCACTTTCATCCAGCCCATTTCAAGGCTGGGTCTGCACTAGAGATTGGAGGTAGCAGGATCACACTGATCTGGCTGCACATCCACACCAACCATAATGCTTTCCTTCCCCTCTGGGTACTTCCTTCCCCTCAGGGTACCCCTCAGGGTACCCTGCCCTCTGGGTACCTACCCCACCCTCTGGGTACCTACCCCAGAGTTCCTGGCACTATTCCCTGAAGAAGTGGCTTTTGGGAGATTTCAGAGGGCCACCTTCCAAGAGCCTTGCTGCTAAGAGGGGCGTTATTGCAGGATAACCACGATGCTGAAGACAGCTTCGGTCACTGATGTTGTTACCCACGGTTGTCAGAACCCACAACGTAACTTTCACTCCAGGCAGTGTAAGGAATAAATCAAGAGGAACTCAGCGATTGTCTGATCAAGGAGTAATACAAGTCAGCATGCTCTTGGCTAACACTGCAGTTGATTAGATTTAAGCACACACGGACACAAGCAACTGGTTTAGAACATCCCAGATATTGAGTATTCAACGACAAGTTAGCGCTGGCCAAACGCCTCCCTGCCGGGGAGTAAAGATGTCAAGAAAACATCTCTCCCAGGATACACTATTATCTAAACTTTTTAACACTAACTTCTACAAAACACATAGGCCATAATGACCCTACGAAGTCATCACTTTTCTTAACTTCCAAGAAATTTTTATTCTCAGAGGCGTCTAGATTCAAGGCTGTTCAGCCACATATCTTCTTCCAGTCTCAGTTGTTTACTTTTTCCTCCCCTCTTCCCATACTTATGGCAGTTTTGCTAATTGTTATGACCTTGCTTCTGAAAGCCTGTCTCCAAATTAACCCTTAACTATGCGGTGTTCTATTTCCTTCATTCACAGTGGCTGAATGCACATAAGATGGCTGCAAATAGCTTGATCACATTCTGGGGTATATACACCCCACAAATCTAGAGCAACAATGTCATAGTTCCAGGGCACACTGTGCTATAGACCCCCTCAAGTGCACCCCTTTGGGGATAGACCTCGCTACCATCACCCCTTTCTGAGAGCCGTGCAGTTCTACCACCCTGGGACTGGGTCCCTCCCAAACACTCCCCGCATTTCTCAACCAGTGAGCACAACAGCCCCGACCAGGTTTGGCTTCACTCCGGGGATCTGTGACCAGCGAGCTGATCAGAGCAACTCAGAAACAAAGCACTCGTTCTTCATTCATCCAAAGGTCCAAGGCAAGCAGAGAAAGGAGGTAAAACCATTTAAGGGCTATACGCAAATTCCCCCATAATCTTTCCTTGCAAGCTTCAGTACATTTCATCCAGCTCATGGGCAGTGAGTATCGAAGGCCAAGGAGGGCTGAGCCTCCCCAAACAGCCGTGTGTGGTCCTGCCCACGCTGGGGCTAATGGGGGCCGGCCTGAGCTCCAGGCTGGGGATGCTCGGGCAGCCCGTGGGGGAAGGGGTGGAAGCTGCGCGCGGGGGCACTCTGGGCTCCAGCGGGAAAGGCAGAGCCTCAGGAAGAAGGGGCGGACCAGGCCAGGGGCTAGCCTCCCCGAGCCCGGGATTCACCGGCTGCCCATGATCCAGCCCAGTTACCTCCATCTCCGAGTTGACCCAAGCAGAGTGCCCCCCTGCAGTGTCTGTCTGTCTGTCTCTCTCAGCTTTCACTGCCGACCCTCTCCCCTTTTCTAGGCCCGAGATTCTGCAATGCTTTCGTATCCTTGGCAAGAGCAAACTCTTCTCGCCTGGATGGAGTCAGGTAAGTACCCGCTTCGCCCAGCCGTCATTGTGACCTTAACCCCTTTGGAGCCTTTTATCCCAGGTGTTTTATCTTTGTGTTGTCTCATGTCCTCGGGGTAGTCTATTTTTTTTGTCAAGCTCCAAATTTCTCCGTCAAGGTCCAAACACGCCAGAGAAATTTTTAAAAAAATAATAAGTAACTAAAAAGATGTTGGGTCTGTTCAAAAGCACCTCGCGGTCCGGATTTGGCCCGCAGCCCACCTGTTGCCTACCCCTGCCGCTGGGTGTCCCCCCCGCCTTTGATTTGACTCAATGCATTCAGGCAGGACAATATTTATAAAAAACCAACACCCAACTCCTTTGCTGTCCACAACTGGCAAAAGGGCAGGCAGTGAGCTCTATGGGGCAGGCAGCACAGTTTGACCAGGCCAGTGGCTTCTGGCAGCCCTGACTCTAGGCCCGCAGAACACAGAAAACAGACCAGGCAGGCAAGCTGAGGAGTGCTCTGAGGGACAGGAGTAGAGGATATTTGTGCCATTGGGGTTATTGTACCAGTGCTTGGCATCCGCACTGGCCATGTACCTATGGAGAGTGGTACCGTGGAAGGACCACACAGTGGTTACCCATGCGGGAAGTCAGTTAGCTCCAAAGAGTGGTCACAGCGCACTGGTCACGGGGCAGCCGGCGCATGTGGGCATGAGGTACATCGCATGCATGCCACGCGGTTGGCACAGTAAGCTCCCTCCAATATAAGCCAGGCCCGGAGGGCGCAGGGACCTACTATACCACCGCATTTACTCCAGAGTCACGCCACTGAAGTCAGCGTGGTGACACCAGCATAGAACAGAAGAGAAACAGCGGTGAATCCAGCCCAGTGACTCCTTCCCTCGTACATACCCTGTCTCTTGCAGCTTATTACAGCCCTTTACCCCTGCAGGGAGCATCCTCATGTGGAGTATAACCCAGCCATTTCCTAGCACTGAGCTCACCGTCTGCTCCTCAGCCAGAAGCAGCAGGATTTCATTCCCTACCAGACGCGTTCCTTTCTCTTGCGCATCAAAAGGCGAGTAAGTGCATCGGCAGAAGATGGCCTGATGCTTTATGCTTTTTGCAACAGCTTGCAGAGAGCCAGAGCTCTTGAGTCGTCCCTTCCCCCACTCTCCACGGCCTCTCAGAGGTCTGAAGCAATCTTTTAATCTGGCATCTAGCTTCATGCTGTAGCTCTGCCGGGGCCTTTTAACAAAGGCGGGGAGCCCTGGGGAAGGGCTGAACCGAGGCTCTGTTCCGAGAGGCAGCCAAGAACGGAGCTGCAGCTGTTTCAGAGATAATCCAACCCCTCCAAGAATTATTGTTTTCCTTAAAGCCCCAGCTCCTGGAGTCACGTGAATCTAGGAGGATTTCAGCCTTCATTCTTAAAGAAAAAGTAAGCTGCTAGCCCTTGTGGCTGTGGAGAAAGCTTCAAAAATGTGAGCCCAGTGTGCCCTGAAGGCTCAAAAAGCAAAAGGTAAATAAAAAGAACCTCAAATCTATAATTTTTACATAATCTCGTGATTTAAAGCCAATCTCATGATTTCTGGTGAGCCTGACTCATGATTTTGGAACATTTGGGGCTGGCAACACTGCCCTTGGCTCCGCTGAATCAGGCTGGGCCCCACCAGGGACAGTTCAGGCCCCAGGGCTCTTAACTCGCACTTTTCATCAGTAGATCTCGACGTCCTTCAGTCTTCAAAGGTCTCTCTCCTCAACAGCCCTGGGAGGCAGGGCAGGGCTGGGCTGGTAGGCCCATTGTACAGATGGGGAACTGAGGCAGAGAGGGATGAAGTCACTTGTCCAAGATCACAGGGAGCCTGTGGCAGAACTTGGAGTGAAACCAGGGTTCCCCAATCCTAGTCAAGTGCCCTAGAGCAGTGATTTTCAGAGTACAGGTCGCAACCCAGCGCTGGGTCACGGAACGTCAAGCACAGGGTCGCCTTGCTGATTCAAATTGTAATGATCATTGCCATGCAGCAGGGACCTGGAGAAGAAAGAGGTAGGCGGGAACTGAGGAGGGGAGCAAGTTGGGGCTTGCAGGGCTGCTGTGGGCCTCTCCCCTGGCCCTAGAGCATGCTGCTGCCGGCAGGGAGAGAGGGACCCTTCCCCCAGAGCTCTGTGATGCCTGCTGGTGGGGGGAGAAAGGGGCCCCCTCCCGCAGAGCTAGCTGGGAAAGAGAGGGCTGGGGGGAGTCCTCTGGCCCCAGCCCTGGGGCAGCCTGCCTGCACCCCAAATGCCTCACCCGTGCCCCACCCCAGAGCCCACACCCCCAACCAGAGCCCTCACCCCACCCCGCATCCCAACCCTCTACCCAAGCCTTGAGCCCCCTCCTGCACCCTGAACCCCTCATCCCCAGCCCCACCCTAGAGCCCTCACTCCTGCTCCCCACCCTTGGCCACCTCCCCCACTCCTTACCATAGGCTTACTAAGGCTAGTGTTAGTGATGTAAAGTGGGTTATGCTGGAATGGACTGCAATATTATGATTTTATGAAAACTCTAGTCAAAAGATATAATTATGCTGGCTCACTGACATCACCAATTTTCTTCAACTGGGTCACGAGTTAAAACGTTTGAAAACCACTGCCTTACGGTACATCTACATTGCATTGGCAACCCAGGACTGTGGGGCAGGTTTGTGGACTCAGTGTTTCCAAGCCCACGCTTGAGCATCCACTCTGCCTTGTAAGCCTGGGTTTACAATTGCTGGGCCTGGGTCTCACAGCTGCACGAACGTGGCTATGCTGCACCGTCTGCAGCTTGAACTGCATCCCCACCGCAAAGTGACAGGGCTTGGGCCCGAGCCTAAGTGGGACCTGGACTCAAACACCCCTCCCTCTCCTGGTGGGTCCTAAGACCCAGGTCCCGAGTGCTTCCTTACCTGAGCCAGACGGGTGTGGGTGTGAACGATAGTGGGGAGGGGTTGGGCTCAAACAGGAGTCTGAGCCCAGGTTTACAATGCAGGGCAGACACCTTTACCCACAAAGCCAGCCTTCCTGAAAGGCCTTGGCTATTTCCTGTTTCAGTGAACTATGCCTGCCAGTAAATTTGCTCAGCAGAATACTAGTGTGAGTTGGCCACGGAAGGCCAAAGCAAGTTACTTAAATCACGTGAGCAAGTATTTATGGAAACCTAGTTAATTATTAGTAAGATTGAGTGGCTCCTAGAAGCCCCTGTCGTGGATTGAGAACCCCCTCGGCTACGCCCTGTGCAAAATTCAGGACATTGCAAGAGCACAGCCTGCAGTATTCCGCCTGAGCACAAGTTGGGTTCAAGTTTCAGAGAAAGCGTCACACAAAGGAGAGCAACAGAAGCGTCAAGCGGTTTTTCAAACCGCTGTGCTGTGCTGTTTGAGCCAGCGCACGTTGGATCGGACTTTCAGCGACTCTACAGCGCGAGCCTGCGGAGCGTCCCCCGTGCCAGCACGGTCCCGCAAATGCTCTAGAGACACTGGTTTTAAAAAAGGAACCGAACACACAAAGAGGGAGAGACAGACCAGTGAAAAGGCAGGCCCCCCCCAAAGAGGAGAGCGCTGGATTCAGTTCCTGTTGGAAAGGAGATGGAGAGCCCATGAGGCAGAGAGAGACAGAGGAAGATCATTCCAGGCAGCAGGGACTGCAGAGGAGAAGGCTCTCGCACCGAAGCGCTGTGGTGAAACTGCAAGGAGGGAGGGTGGTGTGGTCAGAGGGAGCGCACAGCAGAGACTCACCCAGCTTAGCTTTGGGCCTGTCCACGGCCACACTGTTCACCCTGTTGGGCTCCCCAATAACTTCACATGTCACAGAATACCCCTTTGGGGGTCTGGCTTATTAACAGAAGAACTCTTCCCAGCTCTCCTCCTCTGGTCTCTGCAGGTCCTTAGACACACTGGTCACCATGTCTCTGAGCACCAGCCACACAACTGATGTCTGCTGGCTCACACCCTTGGGGCGGCGTTCTTAGCCCTGGCCCGACTGTGGCTTCCCTCCCCCAGGCTGGCTTCTCTCCCTGCAGGCCTCCCCCACACATCTCCCTGTTCAGAGCAGCTCACCCAGCCCTTCTGCTCCTGGGAGTCTCCCCCTGAGCCCCGGGTTCCCTTTCTATCTCCCAGCAGGCCTGGCTCTGAGTCACATGCTGCCCTCGCCCCCCAGGGCTCATTCCCTTCACCTGGGGAAGCAGGCTACACCTGAGGCTGAGCCCCCAACCCTCTTAAAGGGCCAGCTCCCCCTGTCACAGAGAGAAACCCATAAAGCATCTCACTTAGATGCTTGCTGAGGAAGCCCAGTGTAAAGGGAGCAGCAATCAGGACCAGTGTGGCAAATCCTGGTTAATCCACCCAGGCCAGGGTAAGTGCTTCCTTTGACCTAGGGAAAGCAGAACTGAACTGCTTTGACCCAGCACATCCGGCTGCCGCCCGCCCTCTCTCAGTGGAGCTGAGTTCCCCAGGCTCCAGGATACAGCTCTGCAATCCTAAACAGGAAACCCACCTGCCCTGCTGTGCCAAAGCAAGAATCAAAGGAGCCCAGCTACCGGCCTGTGTGTCTGGAGTGCAGCAGGTAGGGGGGTGTCCCGAACTCAGAAAGAGCCTAGGGAGACAGACATCAAGGGCCAGAGGCATCCCCGGTGTGAACCCCAGTGAAGTGAGGTGGGGTTTTTTTGGCCCAGAAAGTAAATTAAAATATTTGTACACCCGGTACAATGTTACAAAACGAGAGGCAGACGCTTTCGTTAACATGTCGAGCCAGCCGCACTTGCCAATTCCCAGGTGCTGAGTGGGAACGCTGCCTAACGTAGACAAGATTTCACACTCCCACGGCAGGCGGGGGCTGCGAGCCCAGAACGGCGGGGGGCAGCGGGAGATGGAAGTATTGCTCATGTGGTATAGCCGGGGGGAGAGGGGGCTAAGCACTGAAAGGGGCGGCCCAGTCGCATCCCCTCGAGAATCGGGGCCGGAATCCATTCCAACCCACACCCGGCTTTGTGCGTTAGCAGCCCCAGTTAGCAGGCCTCAGTCTGTTATTCCCGGGCCAAGGGACCCCTTTCCCCATCTGACGCTAACGCAGCCTCTTCCCACCCCACACCAGCGCCCGTTCCACTATTCGTAGTCGTCTTCTTCCACCTGCCCCCTTTCCATTCCCTCCTCCCCTTTAACGACACACCCAGGGCTGCTGGGAGCCCTTCTCCGCCTGCAGGGACGGCATGCGGCACCACCCCACACATCTCAGCCATGCTCCCCACAGGAGGGCGGGACTCCTGCAGCCGGCTCCCTCCCCTTCCCGGAATCCTCACGGTGTGCACCGGGGCAGGACCAGGGGAGCTACCTCACTGCCCGCCGGCTCTGGCTACGGGCTGGATGAGCTCCTCGCAGGCCCTCTTGAACAGCTCGGGGGGGCTGAGCATTGGCCAGGGTTGTGAGTTCGATCCCTGAGGGGGCCATTTAGGGATCTGGGGCAAAAATTGGGGATTGGTCCTGCTTTGAGCAGGGGGTTGGACTAGATACCTCCTGAGGTCCCTTCCAACCCTGATGTTCTATGATTCTATGATCTCCTGCTGGTAGACTCAAGAACAGAGGGCCTCGCGGGTGAAAGCCCTCACTGCTTGATGGGCATCTGCCACAAAGGCACATCAGACAGGGGCAAGTGTAACTCTGGGCAAACTAGGCAGCTACCCAGGCTAGCAGATTTCTGGGCAGCCGCCTAGGGCTCCCCTTCATCATGACGGAGGGGCAGCTGAGCCAAATTGGAGCATGTGGTAAACTTGAGGGACCTGGTGTGCTAGCTCACAACGCCACTCAAGTTTGGCCCCCTGCACCGGAGTCATATTTGGCAGACAGCCCCCCTTCCCCACCCCCACATCCCAGCCCCAGACCCCCCTCAAACTCTGGGGCACATCCCCCATCTGGATCATAGACTTGCAGCTGGAGCCTGTCACTACGCTCCCTTCTGCCCAGCGAAAGGAGAGGAGAAAAGAGTCATTCTGCCTCTTCCTTAGCAGGGGCCTCAGGCAACACCCAGGAGCAAGTGGGGAGGACAAGTCTGAAATCAGGGTCACACCAGGATATTACAGGATCTAGGGCTTCCCTGCCACCGAAACACCAGACACTCTAGTCAATGGCGACCATGCCCTGTCCCCTCCCAGAATGAGACATAGCTGCGGCTGCCAGCCATCGCAGTCAGGAGGGGAAAGGGTCCAGTCCACCACAGGAAACCTCCTTGCTTCAGCTTGTCAAGAAGCATCCTTGCTGCTAGCTTCTCACCTTGTCCCTGAAACACTCCCCAGGCTCTCTACCTTCTGCTAGGCAATTAGCAAGTTAACAAGGGCCTAATTGTTTAACCCCTGCTTATTTGTACGACAGCGGCACCTAAAGGCCCCCGCTGAGATCAGGGCCCATTGTGCTAGGCACTCTAGGGACACAGAGCGAGAGACAGTCCCTGCCCAAAACAGACAAGACAGACACAGGACAGGAAACTGAGGCTTGGAGAGGGGCTGTGACTTGGCCAAGCTCAGTGGCTAAGCCCAAACCCAGGTCTCCTGAGTCCCTGTCCAGTCCCCTGTCCAATAGCCCACGATGGCTCTTTTTATGCAACGCTGCCCATTTATTCTCCCTTGCTACCGCTGGTGAGTTCCTTCCAAGTACATTCGTTAAATGTCTGTGGGCCACATTGTGTGTCTCACTTGGCTGAGCCCGGACCACGCTCATCACCGTAGGATCTGAAGGCCAGTTTCTGCCCAGTTACCACGCTGAGTAACACCTTCTCGGCCGGCGGCCCTGTTGACAGTAAGGGGCTGTTCGGCGTGCACCCAGGCACATGTGCGCTCCTCTGGGGCGCGGGGACCATCCCCCGGCGCGAGTGGGAACAGTAACCGGGGCTGAGCTCCCTCCAGCTCTGGGTGCCCGGAACCAGGGCTGAGACGCCCACGGGCCACGAGGCGGGTGTGACACTGTATGGAACGTGGGAGACACTTTATGTTACGGTTTGCCAGGTCTGATAATCTTGTATATATGTTTGTATCCCCTTTGTATTGTGAGTTATAGATATGTAGGGTTTATCTGTATTTCCAAACTTGTGCCATGTTCTGGGTGACACCCCCAGACAGACTGGCATCGGCACTGTCTAGCCTGTTCGATGACCTATCACGGGTCATCAGCAGTACGATGAACCCATGGAAAGGAACCAGGGAATAATACCTTATGAGTCAGCAAGACATGTAGGGGCAGGCCTTGGCACAGAACTCTAAGGCTTTTCCATGTTTGTGTTTGGGACACAGGAAGTACCAGCCACATGGCCAGAAGAATATGAAAGGCAGCTGCGTCATGTCCGTTTTGTCTTCATTCCTGCTTCTTGCCCATGGGTGGCGGGTACAATAGGCCAGGAAAGCTAAGCCTTCCCTGGCGCAGCCATCACCGACCTGCCAACGGACACCTGGGCCGCAGTGGCCCTGCCCCTTCCCCGAGGCCCCCGCATCCCTCCTCCTCGGGGGCAGGGGATTGAGGAGGGAACACGGCAAGCCAGGGGTAGGCAGGAGGGTCTGGCAGGGGAGTGAGGCGGCTCGCTCGGCCATGTGCTCAGCCCGGTGGCTCGATGGGGTGGCCTGACGTGGCTGGGGTGAGCAGGCCGTGGGGCTCCCCCAGTCGCAGTGGGGCCCTCAGGGCTCCTCCTGTTACGGGGGGTTCAGGGCTCTGCCGTGCATGGGGGCAGGGCCTCGGGTGGAAGAGGCGCAGCCAGTGGGCTAGACTCCCCAAAGCGGGGATTCACCCGCCACCCATGTTCTTACCTCTGGAGTAACTTTTCTAGAAACAAAGCTCTGAACAAAGGAGTGAATGACCCATCTAAGCTGTGGACACGTTCCAGAAGGACTTTCAAGCCAGCAAACTCACCAACACCGCTAAGAACCTGATATACGGACTTTGAAATCTTATGTATCTGTCTGATTGCTTTACTATTTAACAAGTCTCTTCTGGTGCTTTCTTTTTTTTCTTTATAATAAACCTTTAGTTTTAGATGCTAAAGGATTGGCTGGCAGTGTGGGATTTTGGGTAAGATCCAAATTAATATTGACCTGGTAACATGCTGACCGGCTTAGGTACTGATTGGGAGCCAGAGAACTGGAATATAATAAAGAGGGCTGTGTGATTTCTTTTCTTCTTCTTTTTTGCTTCTTGCTAACTAGCGTGGGGGATCAGGAGCACAGTTTGTGGCTGGTTGGTAAGTTTAACTTCAGTGTTAACCACCAATCTTTGGGAGAATCTGCAGATGGTTCTCCTTTTCGCAGCCTGCCCTGACCTTGGCATTTTCAGTGAGGGCTGCCCCAGGCACCCCGGGCCACAGCGGGGGCTCACCCTGCACCAATCCATGTCGCTTCGTGAAGTGTCTGGTGATGCCCTATTTGTTTTTTAAATCACAGCAAGACAAAAAAAATCCATGAACAAGCCATTCATAAAGCAGCAGCCGCAACGTGGGGGGAGGAAGGGTGGTACCCTTCAAGGACAGTAGCATCTGGGGTGAATCCATGCCCCAACATTGGGCTAAACTCTCGCGGGAACAAGCCAAGCCAGACTCAGCATCCTGGGAGTAGAGCCTAAGAATCCGTAGCCAGCTCCTGCCACCCCTGAACACATGGCTCTGCACGGCCTCCATTGGTATCATAGGAGCGCTAGGGGAGTCCCTGCTCCTAAATCCAAGGCCGTGCAGAATTGTCAACCCATGCCAGTGTCACCCATAGGAGTAATTCCTCGCAGCTCTGGCCTTTGCCTCCAGGAACCCAGCTGCGTCCCAGACCGGCGTCTGCCTGAGCCTCTCTCCAAACCTTGACGGAATCCATCAGTCAGCGACGGGGTGAGCACGCGGCTGACAACAGCCAAACACACCAGCTCTGAGCGAGCAGTTCCTGTAATGCCCTGGGTGCTGCGCTCTGTTCCTTTCAGTGACGTATGACCAGGACTGCTGAACGTCAGAGCGCAGGGGACAGAGACAGGGGGGAGCAGACAATGCAAGCAGCAGGTAGCCCCCTGGGCCGTGCCCCCTCACCATGAACCATCTCCCAAACCCACAGGCAAGCCTCAGGGAATCTTGCCCTTGTTCTCGACAGAGACATCTTGAGTGCATGGCTAACAGGGGCCAGGGGAGGGTTTGCTGACCATGACCCGAGCAGCTAGGGGAAGGCCCAGCTACCCGCCACGCCTCCTTTCAAACGGGTCCCCAGCAGGGGGAGCCCCAGAGCTAATTCCTGCCCTGCTGGAATGAGGAAAAGAGGCGACAGCTGCTGGGGGGGACCCTGGCTGTCCCAGCGGCATGTGCACCGGTGGCAGGATCGGGGAGCCATGAAATCTGGGCTCTAGGCCTGGCTCTGTTCCCCCCCTTTGTAAAACCCTGTGGGCACCCGGGATGAGCAAATTCCATCCAAAGGCCCAGGCTGCTCATTGGGCAGCCCTGAAGAGCTCCTGCCGGCCAGGACTTTGTCAGCCTTGGCCGTTTTCTAAGCTGAAAGCCTCTCCCGCTGCAGGAGCTCAGCCCTGGGGCGCAAAGCGCAGCAATGACCTCCTCACAGCCCCCTGCGGCCGCTTTGCGCCTGCGCCTCTTGCGCGATTAATTCCCTCCAGCTCGTTAGACGGGCCGCTGAAAATAGCAAATTGCGATGGATTTCAGGCGCTGGAGCCGGGACTCTCCACTCCTGTCTCGTTGCTGCCACCGTGTGGCCACATCCCAGAACTGCGGGTGAAAAAAGTGTCGTGCCCCCCGGGGAACTGCAGCGTTTTTGACCACACAAATGTGACTCTGGTAAGGTTGGAGAGTTTGAGGTGGCAGCCCGAGCTGCGGCTGAGCGGGAAGAGGGTTGATTCAGACCTGTAAAAGCCCAGACAGACTTAACAGCTTCTGCGGGCGTGAAAATTCAGATTCGGGCTGGTCTCCGCAGGAAAGAAAACGCTGGGGCCGGCCCCTCCGCTGGGGCAAACCAGTGCAGCTCCATTGACTTCAAAGGAGCCACACTGATGTAGGCTGGCTGCAAATCTAGCCCCATAACTTCCAAGATTAAGGACCTGCCGCCTCTCATCGCTATCTCCAACTTTATACTCCTTGCTCCAGCCACTGCTAAGCAAAGCAAGACTGGACCCTAGCAGCCCTGGGACAGGAGGCCCAGAGAACCCAGCCTGCTCCTGACAGGTTTGCTGGCAATTCAGTAGCTTGGATGCCTCCCTGGGAGTCAGTTCTAAAGCAGTTCACCCAGGGCAGAAGCCCTTCAGATAAGCTGCAAGCCCATGCTCTCTGCCTTTACAGAGGGGCCAATGGCAGGCCCTGACCCCCGTGGCTGGGGTTCTCCGCCACGGTCTTGCCTGTGGCAAGATTGTTCCATCAAACCCAATCACTCTAAGAGCGTGTTCCCCCTTGTGCAACATGAGAAGTGGGGCTCTGCCACTCCTTCAGTGCTTTGAGATCCACTGATGACAGCACTTAGAATTGCAGCTGGGCTCCCCAGCCACCTGTGTTTTGCAGGGCAAACCAGCCTCACACCCTTCAGACCCATGTAAACGGCTTCCCCAGCACCTGGCCCCTAGCCACCCCTCTGCCAGCACCGCGCAAGCTGAAGCAAATCACATCAGCCGCACAGCTTGGCCTTCAGCCACGGGGAGATTAGCCCCACAGCTCCCTCAGCCTGGGGACCCGCCCTCCTTGGAAAGCGCCCAGCCCAGCATGAAGAGACAAGTCCAGCCTCGCCAGGCTGCCACGGGAGAGACGCCATTTTCATTAAAAAACTAGAACAATACATTAACGTGGCAGGCATTAACTGGTTTAAAACTGGCTAAATGATAGGCCTCAAAATGGAACCGGGGAATTATCTTCCAGCGGGTTTGTTTCCTGTGGGGTCCCGCCGGGATCAGGTCTTGGCCCTACGGCTATTGACCATCTTTATCAATGACCTGGAAGAGAAATTAAAATCATCACTGATACAGTCTGCAGCTGACAGGCCAGTGGGGGGAGCGGTGAATGATGAAGAGGGCAGGTAACTGCTGATCACCGTGGTCCCTTCTGGCCTTGGACTCCACGAAGCGAACAGAGGAGCCCTGGAGCAGGGGCTCAGACTAGCTTAAGGGCGTGAAAGTGCCTCACACATTCACTGATCAAGAGGGAACCGCAGTTCCCAGTAACCCCGGGGCCAGAGTGGCTTGATCCTTCACCACTAACTCCATCCAGGCAGAGCGAAGCCTTTGGTGAACCTTCTAACCTCCAGCCGCCCCTGGGAGGTCAGCGCTAGCCCCACTTACGCACAGGTTAAACAGACAAGCCAAAGCCACAGAACCTGGGCCAGGAATAGGATCCGGGAGGCTCACCCCCCTCAACCTTTTGGTCAAAGCTCTAGGCTTTCCTGCCATGCTTTTCAAAGCTACCACTATTTTGGAAGCAGAGATGAAGGCTGGAGAATGGAAAGGAGCTAATAGGGCCTCGGCCTTAGCAACCAGTCAGATCCTCAGCTTAACGCAGACAAGGCCCCGTGTAATCCACAATTCCTCAGCTTGGGAATGCACCCCCTGTCCCATTGATCTGTGCTCCAGTGGAATTAAGCTTCTAACGCTGATGGTTTGAAACACAAAGGCGAGCCTGGCCACAGCAGACAGCTGTACAGAGACAGCAAGGGCTGGAGGCAGAGGAAGGCTATCACAGATGGCAGAGCTGCAGAGGGGAAGGCTCTTGTGTGGCGGTTCAATGATGAGACAGAACACAGATTTATTCAAGCAAGCAAGCTGGTCAGCTGAAATGGGCTGCTGCCTGTCAGCTTTCCACCTTCTCTTTTATTATATTTCTCCCCCCTGCACATTACCTACTTTCACCGCAAAGGAATGCATGACATTGATTAATATTCTTGTTTTTCAGCCTCTATCTACTACAATCCTAATTCTCAGGCCTTAAGGCCAAGCCAAGGAAGCTTCCCACGATTACTGTCCTTTAATCAAGTTCCCAGGGTTCATATCTGGTCCTCGTCCTTGGACGGAGCAATGTGTTGCTCCTCACAACGGTCAGGGTGTGCCCTGACTGTTTGCAGGTGGATGGACCAAACATGGGCCCTTCATCTCCCCCTTTTTGTTTAATTATACTCGGCCCTCTCATGGGAGCCGTCAATTTGCTTTTGCGAGCAATTTAACTCCCAAACAGACAAGGACATAACTCGGGGAGCTTGCCAGGGCGTATCTCTACAAAGCCTTAGCAAAGAGGGAATACATTGTACACAGCAGCAGCAAAAAATAAGCCCAATGATTATAAACACAGCATAACTAAAAAATTGTCGCAGCCAGCCTAGAGATGGCTTGTACTAGTGCAGTTAACCACACGCGCACAGGTGACATCGTTGGCCCCGGCCGGGTACGGTGTGTGGAGGGATATAGCCGTGTGAGGCAAGGTATAGTAGGCCGGGCCCCAATTAGCCATGCCAGAGTACTGGGAAGAGAGATTCGCGTAAGCAGCGAGCATCGTCTCATTCCCTATCTCCTCAGGGTGATGACATACTGGAATAAGGCATGTACCTAACAATTCTCCGGCTTCTACAGAATTAGACAAGCAAAAGTGGGTAACATTTGCTATTGAAGCCAACCTTTCCCATATGTTATACGTCATTCGGGCCCGTAACGGGGGAAGCGCTTCCGAGCCAACCCCCACAGGAAACAGCAGGCACAAAAAGCATACAATCAGTACAGAATTAGCAGTGATTTGGGCGAGAATCGCCACAAACAAAGTCTCAGGAGTCTCTGGCTGTTGGTTTGCTGCCAGTCTTCGTTGAGCCGCTGCGACCAATGCTTTTACTGCTCCCCATGTCACGGGCTGGCTTGGGACGCTACGCCTCCTCCGTTTCCGTCCCGCCGTTGTCGACCCGGGAGGCACCGCGTTCTCCTCCAAGGTCAGCTGAAACTCCGGTATGGGGTTCGGCAGCCCCTGGCGCCATGCCATGCTGTTTCAGTGCCGGTCGCACACACCGGGCTGGAACCCACAACGGTCCTGCAGGGAGAGACACCGCAGCATATCCCCGACCCCAAGTGATTAGAGGTACTGGGCCCAGCCACTGCGGATCAGGCAGCTGACGGTAAAAGACACACGGTCTTTCCAGTACCTCAGATTTGTGAAAATGCCGATCCGCAGGGGTCTGCTGATCTGCGTTCAGCGTTAAATTGTTTAAAGTAAACAAAAGGATATGCATTTGTTGTTGAATATCTCCTAAGGTTCGGAGACGCAGCTCCCCTTGTTTTAATTGTTTATCAAGCAAGGTTTTGAGCGTGCGATTGGCACGTTCAACAATGGCTTGGCCCGTGGAATTATAAGGGATCCCGTGTTTAAGACGGACGTCCCATCGGGCACAAAAGGTGGAGAGGGCTGTGGAGCAGTAGGCTGGGGCGTTATCTGTTTTAATCTGGCTTGGGCGACCCATAACAGAAAAACAGGCTAGCAAATGGTGAATCACTTTGGCAGTGGCTTCCCCACGCTGTGGGGTTGCCCAGAGAAATCCTGAATAAGTGTCAACAGAAACATGTAAAAAGGAATAGGGGCGGAATTGTGGCACGTGAGTGACATCCATTTGCCACAGCTGATTCGCTGCGGTACCTCTGGGGTTAACGGCATGAGAAAAGGTAGGGGCAGCAGCGGCACAGTGGGGGCAGGAACGAACAATGGAACGTGCATGATCAGTAGGAATGTGAAACTGCCGGGCCAAAACTGAGGCAGACTGATGAAAAAAGGCATGGCTTTCAATGGGGTCAGAAAAAAGAGAATTTACCTGACCACGTAGCGCGCGATCGGCGCGCGCATTGCCCTCAGTGAGTGACCCAGGCAAAGGGGTATGACTGCGAATGTGAGCAACAAAATAAGGAAAATTACGAGTGGAGATAAGATATTGCAAAGACAAAAATAGGCGAAGGAGGTCCGCATCGACCTGAGGGGTAATGAGGGCAAGGGGTAAATGATCAATCACTTGATAAACATAATGGGTATCCACAATTAAATTAAAGGGACAATCAGCAAAAAGTTGAAAGGCCAAAATGACAGCAGCCAGTTCCGAGCGCTGCGCGGAACGCTGAGGCAGTGTAAAACGAGAATGCCAGCGAGGGGGGTCACCGGATTGATAGGTGACAACACCTCGATGTGAAGAGCCATCAGTAAAAAGAGTAACAGCAGAAACAATGGGTTGAGAGTGGCTAAGACGATGAACAATTAGAGGCACCTTTTGGGTAATTACCAACCGAGGATCTTTTGGGGGGTTATAAGAAATTTCTCCCACATAATCACAAAGAGCAACCTGCCAAGCCAAAGAGGTGTGGCACAAGGAATCAAATTCACTACGGGACAAGGGGAACACAATATCAACTAAATCAGTGCCAGTGAGTTGCACTGCACGGTGGCGGGCTTTACGAACAAGATCAGACAGGGCATCTAGATAGGGGTAAATATTCCGAGGAGGAGTGGAGGAGAGGTACAGCCACTCTATGATAGAGACGGCTGTATTCGTACGGGGTACAAACAGAGCCGCAGTGGGCGTATGAGGGGTGGCAAGAAGAATCAACCGTAGGGGACGGACCTCAGGGGGTCTGTCCACAAACTGCTGACTCAATGCTGCATTAATTTGTCGAATGCAGGCAATGTGCTCTTCAGTGATGGCAATAACTGCACCCGGTGCTCGGGCTCCACGTAGGAGGTCGAACAACGGCTGCAGCATTGAGGTGGGGAGACGAAAATAGGGCCGAATCCAATTTAAATGACCCAAAATCTGTTGTAATTTAACAAGGGTTAGGGGTTGAGGTAGAGTTAGTGCCGGACGAACCGGAGCAGCATAGGTTTGTAAAACCTTATGGCCGAGGTAGTGGTAGGGATAAGAGCGTTGGATTTTTTCTGGTGCCACCAACAGGCCATTTTGGCCGAGAATTTGAGACAAAGATTCAATCTGTTGTTCCGTGACCTGGGGACCACTAAGCAAAATGTCATCCATATAATGGTAGACCTTTAGCGTAGGGTACCGGGCACGAAAAGGGGTGAGGGCCCGATCCACAAAAAGCTGACACAAGGTTGGACTATTTTGCATTCCCTGGGGTAAGACCTTCCACTGATACCTTTGAGAGGGTTGCTGATTATTATATTGTGGCACCGTAAACGCGAATTTTTCGCGATCTTGCGGGCAAAGGGGGATGGTGAAAAAACAATCTTTTAAATCTAACACACAAAGCTGATCGGTTTGAGAAATTAAATTTGGATTTGGTAAGCCAAACTGCAAGGGGCCCATAGGTTGGATGCGTTTATTTATTTCCCTTAAATCATGTAACAGCCGCCAAGCACCAGATTTTTTCTTAATAACGAACACCGGGGTGTTCCAGGGACTAGTAGAGCACTCCAAGCGCTGTGCCTGCAAATGCTGCTGCACAAGCGAATGAAGCGCTTTCAGTTTTTCTAGAGGGAGGGGCCACTGGTCAATCCAGACGGGCTCTAAGGATTGCCATACCAAGGGTAATGCGGAGGGCAATGTGGGTGAGGGAGGGTTTTGAGCCATCAGATATTAATATCGAGGGTGGTGTCCAGCTTTGTAAGTAAATCACGGCCCCAAATATTGAGGTGGACAGGGAGCACAAAAGGGCGGATAGTAGCAAGGGCACGGCCTCCCGGTTTAGAGACCGTGACCCAAGACAAACTCTGTCGCCCGGGTTTACTACCCCCGATCCCCCACAACTCTTTAGAAGGAACCGTAGGCCAACTAACCGGCCACTCCGGATCACGAATCACCGTAACGTCAGCTCCAGTGTCCACCAGCCCTGTGAAGGGAACATCATTTAAGAGAAGTGTTAACTGAGGTTTCGAGGGGCGGACTGACATTGTCAGAGCAACAAGTGGAGAGGACGTGCTGTGAGACGGCGAGTGAGACAACGTTGATCCAAAGCCGCCTCCGCCCCGAGTTCGATCCTCGGCAGCTGGCACCTGATAGGGGACTAAAATCAATTGTGCAATTGACCGTCCACGCGGGAGCGACTGTGGAAGATGAGTCCACACCTGAACCTTAATAATGCCGGTGTAATCGGCATCAATGACTCCGGGGATGACAAAAAAGCCCTGTGTCCCAGCATGAGAGCGAGGGAGAACGAGACCGACAAAGCCGGCAGGGAGAGGTCCCGTCACCTGGGTAGGTATGGCGCAGACCTCCCCTGGCAGTCGAAAATCAGTGTCCTCCTGCATAATCAGATCAAGCCCTGCACTTCCAGCAGTCGCCGCCCTCATAGAGTCTATGGATTTTAAGGCAGAGGAACGGTTGTCTGAGTGGGAAACACCCCCGTTTGGCCCTGGGTTCGGGGGGTACCCGCTGCGCGGTTTCCCGACCCGCTACGACACTGATTAGCCCAGTGATAGCCCTTCCCACACTTGGGGCACTTCTTTGAGGGCCGAGCGGGTGCCTTTGATGAGCGGCACTCCCGCTGAAAGTGACCCTCCTTACCACAGCGGTAACAACGCTTCCCTGCCCTCCCGGTTTGTCTCAGGGCGGCAGCCAGAACTCCAGCCTTATGGGCTTGTGTGCCGATGTTCTGGCACGCCCGTAGCATGTCTGAGAGCTCTAAAACGCCAGAGACTTGCGCCGTCTGGAGAGCACGGCGGCAATCCTCATTCGCATTCTCAACCGCCAATTTTAACAGAATCTCCTGAGCGGCCACAGCATTATCCACCTGTCGGAGGATAGCCTCCTGCAATCTGTTGGTAAAATCCAGAAAGGACTCTGATGCACCCTGACGGATACTGACAAAGCTTTTTGTAGGTTTGCCTGAATCCGGGACCCTCCGGAAAGCATGCTGGGCGCAGGTGGAAATGATAGGGAAGAAGACCTGAGGGAGTTGGGTCTGCTGCTCAACGGTAGCAAACTGTCCCTCCCCTGCCAATTGCTCATAAATAACATTAACACCTGCTGCTCTATGAATCTGGGCCTGACGGTCCGCCTCCTGCCGATACTCACTGACCCAAATAACATACTGACTGGGTGACAACATCATGCGCAACAGCGCCTTCCAATCTTCAGGGATCAAGGAGTACCCACTACCTAGCCCTTCAATGAGACCACGCACAAACGTGCTAGTCAGACCGAACTCGCGAATCGCCTTCTTTACCTCTCTAACCACCGAGTAAGGCAATG
Organism: Chelonia mydas; assembly: GCF_015237465.2. Classification (NCBI taxonomy): domain Eukaryota; kingdom Metazoa; phylum Chordata; order Testudines; family Cheloniidae; genus Chelonia; species Chelonia mydas. The sequence continues at coordinate 11,283,582 of NC_051259.2, read as the reverse complement.
TAACCCAGGTTCCCACCGGGTTGCCCTGGTCGTCATTCTGCCAGGTCACCGGACAAACTGAGACCAGCTCAGCCAGCTCCTCTGCTGTAAGATCTGAGCGAGTCTTCGCTGCGTGAACCATTTGTTGCACCAGCGAAAGCCTCTGAGCAGATGCAGACGACCCCGTGGGGGGCCCCGAAGCATGGGGTCCTAGGGGGGGAGGGTAATCACACACCGGCTCCGGCGGGGAAGGTAAGGGAGGCGGTGGTAAAAAAGGCACTGGGGGCGAAGCAGGGAGAGGGATGGCTGCAGGAGCCGACGGCGGTGGCGGAATTGGCAGCCCCTCTATTGGCGCGAGAGAAGGTTCTTCCGAGGCGACACACTGTGTTGCATCGGTAGGAGGGGGGGTGACTGCAGGAGCCGACGGGCGTGGCGAGATCACCAGCCTCGCGACGAAGGGCCTGTCCGAGGCGACACGCTGTATCGCATCGCGGCAGAGGTGCCAGGCATGTAAAGCCTGCACGGGCGCCCGAGGCTCTTCATGCAATGTCTGGCCCAACCGCTCCCAGTCCGCTAGCTTAAGGGTTCCGGCTTCAGGGTACCACGGGCACTGGGCACTCACCTCCTGTAACAGGAGAGTGAGTTCTCGAGTGGGGCAGACATGCTGTGCCTTACGCAGCAAATACTGTAGCTCAGTGCGATGTTGCACTTGCAAAGCAGAGAGGGAACTTCCCATACTTACCACAATGAAAAATACTCACCGGGATCCACGAAGTGGATGAGTGACGCGTCTGAAACCCTTGCCGGGCGAGGTGAGTGCTGAGGGCCCCACGTTTGGGCGCCAGTTGTGGCGGTTCAATGATGAGACAGAACACAGATTTATTCAAGCAAGCAAGCTGGTCAGCTGAAATGGGCTGCTGCCTGTCAGCTTTCCACCTTCTCTTTTATTATATTTCTCCCCCCTGCACATTACCTACTTTCACCGCAAAGGAATGCATGACATTGATTAATATTCTTGTTTTTCAGCCTCTATCTACTACAATCCTAATTCTCAGGCCTTAAGGCCAAGCCAAGGAAGCTTCCCACGATTACTGTCCTTTAATCAAGTTCCCAGGGTTCATATCTGGTCCTCGTCCTTGGACGGAGCAATGTGTTGCTCCTCACAACGGTCAGGGTGTGCCCTGACTGTTTGCAGGTGGATGGACCAAACATGGGCCCTTCACTCTTGCACCAGGGAAGAGTATAAAAATATTGCTCGGGCATGCAGGAGTGAAATCAGGAAGGCCAAATCACACCTGGACTTGCAGCTAGCATGAGATGTTAAGAAGGGTTTCTTCAGGTATGTTAGCAACAAGAAGAAAGTCAAGGAAAGCGTGGGCCCCTTACTGAATGAGGGAGGCAACCTAGTGACAGAGGATGTGGAAAAAGCTAATGTACTCAATGCTTTTTTTGCCTCTGTCTTCACGAACAAGGTCAGCTCCCAGACTACTGCACTGGGCAGCACAGCATGGGGAGGAGGTGACCAGCCCTCTGTGGAGAAAGAAGTGGTTCGGGACTATTTAGAAAAGCTGGACGAGCACAAGTCCATGGGGTCAGATGCGCTGCTTTCGAGAGTGCTAAAGGAGTTGGCGGATGTGATTGCAGAGCCATTGGCCATTATCTTTGAAAACTCATGGCGATTGGGGGAGGTCCCGGACAACTGGAAAAAGGCTAATGTAGTGCCCATCTTTAAAAAAGGGAAGGAGGAGGATCCTGGGAACTACAGGCCAGTCAGCCTCACCTCAGTCCCTGGAAAGATCATGGAGCAGGTCCTCAAGGAATCAATTCTGAAGCACTTAGAGGAGAGGAAAGTGATCGGGAACAGTCAGCATGGATTCACCAAGGGCAAGTCATGCCTGACTAATCTAATTGCCTTCTATGACGAGATAACTGGCTCTGTGGATGAAGGGAAAGCAGTGGACGTGTTGTTCCTTGACTTTAGCAAAGCTTTTGACATGGTCTCCCACAGTATTCTTGTCAGCAAGTTAAAGAAGTATGGGCTGGACGAATGGACGATAAGGTGGACAGAAAGCTGGCTAGACTGTCGGGCTCAACGGGTAGTGATCAATGGCTCCCTGTCTAGTTGGCAGCCGATATCAAGCGAAGTGCCCCAAGGTTCAGTCCTGGGGCCGGTTTTGTTCAATATCTTCATTAATGATCTGGAGGATGGTGTGGATTGCACCCTCTGCAAGTTTGCAAATGACACTAAACTGGGAGGAGAGGTAGATACGCTGGAGGGTAGGGATAGGATACAGAGGGACCTAGACAAATTGGAGGATTGGGCCAAAAGAAATCTGATGGGGTTCAAAAAGGACAAGTGCAGAGTCCTGCACTTAGGACGGAAGAATCCCATGCACCATTACAGACTAGGGACCGAATGGCTCGGCAGCAGTTCTGCAGAAAAGGACCTAGGGGTTACAGTGGATGAGAAGCTGGATATGAGTCAACAGTGTGCCCTTGTTGCCAAGAAGACCAATGGCATTTTGGGATGTATAAATAGGGGCATTGCCAGCAGATCAAGGGATGTGATTGTTCCCCTCTATTCGACATTGGTGAGGCCTCATCTGGAGTACTGTGTCCAGTTTTGGGCCCCATACTACAAGGATGTGGAAAAATTGGAAAACGTCCAGCGGAGAGCAACAAAAATGATTAGGGGAGTGGAACACATGACTTATGAGGAGAGGCTGAGGGAAATGAGATTGTTTAGTCTGCGGAAGAGAAGAATGAGGGGGGATTTGATAGCTGCTTTCAACTACCTGAAAGGGGGTTCCAAAGAGGATGGCTCTAGACTGTTCTCAGTGGTACCAGATGACAGAACAAGGAGTAATGGTCTCAAGTTGCAGTGGGGGAGGGTTAGGTTGGATATTAGGAAAAACTTTTTCACTAGGAGGGTGGTGAAGCACTGGAATGGGTTACCTAGGGAGGTGGTGGAATCTCCTTCCTTAAAAGTTTTTAAGGTCAGGCTTGACAAAGCCCTGGTTGGGATGATTTAGTTGGGGATTGGTCCTGCTTTGAGCAGGGGGTTGGAGTAGATGACCTCCTGAGGTCCCTTCCAACCCTGATATTCTATGATTCTATGATCTGGCAGAGAAAGGAGGCTCACGCTTGGTGATCAGAGAGGGACGTGGCCAAGCGGATGGGCTGGTGCAAGTTTCAGGAGGTTTTTAAAAACAAGGGGGATGAAGTGGATCTGGAGGGGCCAGGGGGAGCTAGCCAAGAAGTTTGGGGTGGGGGTGACTGAAGGAGGCAGACTGGAGCTTACAGAACAGTAATTCAGGGACATAATGGCAGCTTGGGCTGGATTTGCTTTTTTAGTGACCGGGGCTTGCTGGGAAGATTCGTGCTGTAGCCAACAGCTCCCAGCTTTGCCTGCCCCAGTGCTGCCGATACCCCCGCTGCACCGGACGGGGAGCGGAGATCACTGACACCCCAGCCCAGCAGCCACACGCCTGGCTGGCAGCTCATCCTGGGGGCCGCGGCGGAGCTGGCTTGCGACACCAGGCACTCTAGTCTCTCTGGTTCATGAGGAGCTCGTTGCTTTCCCCACGCTGCACTGGGCAGACTCTCCCTTGAAGCAGCCAGTTCAGAGCTGGGGTTGAGCAACTGGGAGGGCGGGGGGGGGGGGGGGGGAAATAAAAATATGTTTTTCCTTCCACCAGCAACGAGTTCAACCTTTCCGAGAAGCAGCACCAGAAATGTGTACAGAGACCAGGCACCCCGGGGGCTTTAGGAAGCATCATTAATCCATCACTTGAAAGCAGAAAGACACTACGGCCAAGGGGGAAGAAGGGCAGGGTTCACCCCTATAAGTGGCTAGGTATTTTTCTGACACCTGTTTAAAAATAAATGACTCCCCAGCTTCCCACCTGCCCTGCAGCGAGAAGTGCATTTCTTAAGCCCATTGATGGGCGGGGGCACCAGCGTTAGAAGCAGCCGTAGGTCAGACTGAAAGCGAAGCACCTGTCAAGGCGGGATTGGGTGCCTTCTCTCACGAGCACACGGGCACTGGACAAGCTCGTGGGTTGGGGAGGAAGTGGCATCTATTGGGTTAAAGCGCAGGGCAGCAAGCATTATCCAATTAGGTGCTAACACCGTCAGACCCAGACTGCAAACTCTGAGGGAGGGACCATCTTTGTTCTGGGTCTGTACAGCGCCGAGCGCAATGAAGTCCCGATCCATCACTGAGGCTCCTAGGCATTCCTGCAATACACAACCAACCTCAAAACACACAGGGCCCACACCTGCCTTTCTGCCATGCCAGGAGTCCTGACTCCCAAGCCCTGCCCTCACCTCTAGGGCACACTACTGCTCAACCCAGGGGCAAGTTTGGATAGGAATATTTCGTTCAGACCAGCTAGGAAAGGTGCTGCAGAAGGCTCGGTTTGTGGCAGAAGGAACTGGAACCGGGCCTGGTTCTCAGCTGCACGAACACAGATTGCACGGGAGAGTTAGAGGAGCCCTGGTACCCAGACAGCGCCATGATGGGCACCCTAAAGATACCCAAAGAAGAGAAAATATTGTTAGATGTATTATTCTGTGCTACAATTTAAAAATTCGTATTTGAAAAGCAGCTGCCCAGGGTAGTAAAACAAAGCCAACTGCTCTGGGTTAGTCTCCCAGCATTTCACAGGGCCCGAGAGACGCAGAAAAACATTCCAAATTAAACCAAGACATCTCTCCTCTTCAGCAATGAGCCACACTAGGGGTTATCAAAACTCGATTTATTCCAAATGTTAAAACTTTACAGTTTCCTGCCTCTCTTCCCCACTCACCCTGCAAAATATTTTTAAATTCTTTTTTTCTTAAAAAAAAAACAAAACAAAAAAAAACCAAAATTATTATATGAGCCATTGTACAATTTCCCTGTTCCCTCCTTGATATTGCTATAACTTAACATATAAAACAGTTCTTTGCAGAACCGCGGTTCTTATTCAAGGTGTTTGGAATGCAGCTGCAGAAGACAGAGTGGGAGAGGGGTAGATGGCCTAGCTAATTAGACACACACACAATCATCCAAAGTACTAAATCAGGCTGGTTACTTTGAGTGATCTAATGCATAGTTGGAATTGGTTTCTCTTCCTCCTCTTCAAGGCCTATGTAGCAAATTAAAACCCTAACTCGGGGGAGGGGAGGGCACAAAAGAGTACAAACAAAAAGCCAACAACAAAACCGTTCTCTTGCTGAAAGTCTCCAAAGCCGATGGATACAGGGAGTGAAGACCGGCCATTGCAATTCTAAAAGCAGGTGGACACAAGAGGGAGTTCAGCGATGTGAAACCATGCCTCTTCCTAGCTTTTGTCTGCATCCGCTAGGGAAATGGAACGATTTGACTAGACAAATGATTTGCTCAAAACTTCACGCACCTGCAGGGTTTAGTCTAAGACAATGTATTCAAATGCAAGCGTCCGGGGTTGCTCTTCGAAAGTGGTCTGATTTGCAAAGGTCTTGAACGCTCCCAACTTCCAAGGGAACTCCAGATCGCTCAGCATTTTGCAGCTAAAACCGAGGCCAGCTACTTAAGAACTTAAACAAGGATTTCAGAGACTGACTTCAGAGACTCCCGGCTGAGGAGTTGGGCCTGAGTCACAGTTCAGGTGACATTAGAAAACCTCCCAGGAGAGACCAGAACACTTCCTCCCACCCATCTGCCCTACACCCCTCCCCAGGTTAGATCCTCTGCCTCCGGACCTTACGCTGCTCTGAGAGGCACGTCCGCTGTGATCACACCGGCTAGCAAATCATGCAAGCAGAGGGAAGGAGCTGGGGGACGGATGGCCGGCCTCGGATATCTACAGTAAAAAGAGACTCGGCCAACAGATACATAAAAGTGACTCAAATCACACGAGGCCCGCGGGAGAGCGCTAAGGAAATGGGAGGAGGGGAAGACAGGGACTGGGGAATTTGGCTTTCGGGTGCTGTGGCCTTAAAAAGTTTGAGACACCCAAGTCCTGTTGCGTATAAAGGGGAATGCCAGCGTGGCTGGGCCCGGAATTGTTTAAAACGGTGGGGAACCCACTTTGCCATCACGCTGGTAAATCAGCTTCGGGGGTGACCAAGCGGGGAGGAGGAGGAAAAGGAGGAGGAGGAAGTGAGCCCTGAATACACCAGCAAAGCCGCACGCTTCCAGAGGGGAAAGGTGTCTCTGAAAAGCCACACTCCAGCCATGCAGACTCTGCCCCTGGGATTAGAGTAAGAGGCAGCTGGTGTCAGTTGGGGGGCTTCCCCCCACAACTCTGTAGACAAATCAGAAGGTCTCAGGAAACTACCAGAGGCCAGTCTCCCAAACCCCACCCCTGAGCCACTCGGAGGTGGGGGGGCGTCCCCAGCATTACTGCTGCACAATGCTTCGTCATCAACTCTGCTCCTTTTCTCTGACCAGCAAGACGGTGTGCTGCCCCCCACTGGACACAGACAGGACGACACGATTCTCCAGCTGCTTGCCAGTCATCTCCACGGGGCTCCAGACGTCCTCCTCTTCCCCTGTGCCCAGCTGGTAGTTGGTGCCCATGCCCCAAGCAAACGCTCGCCCTGAAGACAGACAAGGACAGGCGCTGATTGCCCACCCAACGCTGGAGGCCGTGCTGCGTGCCCGTAGCACGGACAGATCCGAGCGGGTTCCTGGGGCGAGGAGGGGAAGTGGCTTTCGAACCCAGCACTTGGGCGCGGGCAGAGCGTTAGCTTCCTGTGAGCACTCGTGTTGCCAGGACTCGGCCCCGCGGATGCTGCAGGGAACGGCGAGGCCGAGACTCCAGATTAATACTGGCTTTTCTTCACACGAAGGCTCCATTCAGAAAGGGTAACTAAATGAACCAGAGGTGGTTTCATATGTGGTTAATCAATTGCTGGGGGGATCCAACAGGCGGCTTGGAGCCACTTCTAACACCCAGTGCGCATGTCCAGTTTCCCCACTGACCCTTTATAAACAGCGCCTTCACAGAAAGATATTTTTGCAGCCTTTGCCCAGCTCGAACTGCGTGCAAACGGCATGCAGCGCCAGGGTGCCCGCCACCCACCACCAGGGGCTGTTCTGCAGGGGAACTGGGTTAGTAACAGGATATGGAGTCTTTCCCCTCTAGGTCGGTGGTTCTAATCCAGGCCAGGCAGGGACAGGGTTGTTATTAACCTTGTTGGCTGACGGCTGGGGAGCCGGGGGTACGTAGCAATTCGACTGTCTCAGTCTCGGCTCCCCGCATACTGGTGTCTATCCTGCAAAGATCTGCCTCGTCCACCCTCAGCACGATGGGTCAGGATTGCGTGGGTCTCCCCCCCCCCCCACTTCTCCCGGGGGTCTGTGGATCAAGGCTCGGGCTCAGCGGGCGGGTGGGAAAGCCCATAGCTTCCCTGGCTTGAGGATTTTAGCCTGGGGGGCTGTCACAGCCCATCGCTGCTTGCCAGCCAGGTAGGGACAGGTATTAGCTGCATTCCTGGCATCCGAACGGAGGCGCTAACTGACTAGGCTCCATAGTCGCGTGTTACTCACAGAGCCACCCCCACCCCCTCCACTTACCTTCCTGGGTAACAGCATAGCCAACAGACGCCCCGCAGGCGATGGAGGAGACGCTTGGCAGCTCCGGGATGGGGGTGGGCATGCTCTTCTCTTCTGCCCCTTCTCCAAGCCCTAACCGGCCGTACTCTGCCCTGCCCAGGCTGTAGGCTTTCCCTGGCACAGGCGGGACAGGCAAAAGACACATTACTCCTCGGGAGCCAAGACCACCCCGGATGCATAGAATTTACATCACTTGGGTACCTACCTCGGTCACCCCACATACGTCTGGCCCCCTGCCAGTCAGATCTGGCTAATCTCAGCCATTATTCCTTCCCCGAATTGCCCCGTGTGGAACCCCGCAGCCTGCAGACCGCTCCAGGCCAGCAGCGTGCAAACTGAGCCATGGTGAGAGGACACAAGATGGAGACCGACACCCGCTTAGATGCCAGGGTCCAAAGCCAAGAAGTTGCTCCTGATTCCCGTATTTGCTCAGCCCTGTCCCACCCCCACTGCCTGCTACAGAGAGATGAGCTGCGTTCTCGGGACATGTGCAACCGGAGTTAGGAGGAGGACTTCAGTCTTTGCTTGCGCTGAACCTGGTCTTTTGGGGAAGGCCAAGGGCATGAAGCACTTGGGGGGGAGGGGGGGTGGGAGAAGGGTCTGTGTGTCTGTATGGGCCTCACAAGCCCCCCATCAAGCTTCTTGCTCTCTGACACACAGATCCAGCCAAGCCAAGGCCCTCCTGCACTAGGAGCAGTTACTTATTTCTGGTTATTAGCAGCATCCATGAGCCTTTTGTGATTCTGTACGTAATGCAATCAACGTTGGGACTGCAGCATGGTGTCCTCTCATTTACCAGAGAGGTAGCGCGGTCTAGTGGATAGTGCACTGAACTGGCACTCTGGAGACCCGGGCTCTATTCCTGGTGACCTGGGCAAGTCCCCCCCACCCCCTCCATCCCTCAGTTTACCCACCTGTAAAATTGGGATAAGGACACTGACCTCCTTTGTAAAGCACTTGAGAGCTACGGGTGAAAAGTGTGACAGAAAAGCCAGGTGTGATTCCCACAACCTTGCTAGGCAAGAGACCGAAAAGTCCCCTTCACCATGGACTATGCTGAACATCCCAGCGGCAGCCACAACCCACGTACCCGCTCAGCACAGAGCTGCCCACGACCTCATGAATGCCAAGGATCTTAGGCTCAACCGTCACCCCAATCCCAGTGCCCTGGCGCTGGGAGACAGCGGCCCAAAACCAAAGAACTGCGGACCCCTGCCCCCCTTTGGTCCACAAGCAGCTGCCCCACTCACCTTCCGAGTCCATGCACACCGTGTGGTGCTGGCCGCCCGAAAACCCCACCCAGGACTTGGTGGAGTTCTTGAAGGATGTCAGATTCTGGGGAGCAAAGCAGGGCTCGGTGTCCTGCGTCCCTGCAAGGGGGGACAACGAAAGCCAAGGAAGTCAGAGACAGGTGAGCAGACGCCCCGCCCGCAGCCGGCAGGTCACCCCCAAGCCCGCTGCAGGAGAACGGACGCACTACACCACGAGACTTAATCCACGGTGCTTAGCCTGGACGGGGACCATCAGGAGACAATCCAAGAATGTCCCACCTGTTCTGTATCCTGCAGCTGTTATTAAATGCACAGGCCCTGTGCCATGCAAAACCTCTGCTAAAACCAGTGGGCTTTTAGGGTACACCTGGGAGGAAGGGGGTGCTTGACAAGAGCCTGGTACAGTAAGAAATCCCCAGAGAGAGTCACCTGCATTGCTTCCAAATACGTGCTCCTGGAGGTCCGAGGAGCTGAGAGCATCGGTGCCCAGATATGGGAACAGGCCCCATGTGGAGTTAGCAGCGCCGGAAGGAGCCTTCTCATCTACCCCAACTGTGCCATGAAGCCCGGCTTCCTACCATGTCAGGGAGCAGGATGCAAGCAGGCCCCTTGCTTTAATGGCACCTTTCTTCTGCCACCAGGACCGACCACGCACGGACGGGACAGAGCATTTAGCAGGGCACAGGACCTACCAATGCTGCGGGAGGGCCCGGCCTTGAACATCTTCTCGCAGTGAATTCAATGGTTGCCGTGGGACAGCCCGAAAATTCAGCACTTTCTCAATGGACAGGTCCCTCTGAGGCGAGAAAGACCACCCAGCCCCTCTGCGGTCAGGGGCAGGGACACAGCCCACAGGGGAGCTATTAAAGATCCCAGCAGCCTGGCCACACCCGGACACTTTGGAAAGCGTTACACAAAGCCAGAGCAGTGGGCGCGCCCGGCTTGCTGGGGCCCAGCTAGATAGTTTGGCGTTTTCCTTCATTAGCCAATTACGCTCGACTCAATGCTTGAACAGCGGGGGCAGAGAGGAAGGCTGGTCCGTGGTCAAGGCGCTGGATGGGGCTCAGGAGGCCTGGATTCTTTCCCCAGCTCTGCTACACACTCCCATGCGTGACCTTGGGCAAGTCACTTTGTCTCTCTGCACCCCACTTCCCCCTCGGTGAGACATCACTCCCTTTCTCCCCTCCGCCCCAGGCGTCTACCTGGAGATTCTCTCACTGTGCACACGTACAGCGCCTAGCGCGGAACACAGACAACACCTCACCCAGCTGGTGGTAGTTCGAGAGGCCGAAGCCGTAAACATGGCCCTCCTGGGTGACAGCAAAGGTGAAGTACGCCCCGCAGAAGGCGTCCTGGAAGCGCACCCGGCCCTTGCCACTTCTCCCCTTGAGAGGAACACGCTGAGGCACGAGCAGTCGTTCTACATGGGAGACGAGAGAGCAGACTGCAGCAAGGAGAGCCAGGGACAGGTGCCCTCCCCACAGACACATCTGGGGGCGGGGGGGGGGGACGACAAGCCTGGCTGGCCTTTCAAGTGCTTCAGTCAGTCAAGCACAGTGTCACTCCAAGCTGGACAGTGCCCCCTCTTGGGGCCTTAGTCTCCTGGTGCTCTGTGGGGTGGAAGTCCCCCCACAGGCTCATCCGTCAGCACCCAGCCCTCCTTTGCCCCACACCAGGGATCTGGAGACTGAACAACTCAAGCCGCTTGTCTAAAAAGAAACTTGGTAGCCCTCGCGGAGCCAGCAGGGGCTGCCCAATACCCTCTCCTCGCCGACAGAGGAGTCAGCTGGTATAAGAGAGACTTGCCCACGTGTACTGCCCTCCGGCAGCGCTGCAAACCCACCCCCCTGCCTCTGATCTATCCTGTTTCATTGCCACCAAAGAGTCACTCAGCCAGCCCCCAGCAGGACAGGGCTGCCATCGAACCAGCTCATCTCCCCAGCTCGGGGCCGAGCGTTTCCACCTGTTACGGGGGGGGTGTAGCTCCCAGGGCAGGAGGAATCATCACCAACAGCATGTGCCAGGGAGCTTAGCTCCGGCAAAAGCAGCCAGCTTGGCACCCTGGAGACTGCAGTCCAGCCAGCTTCTGCGCCTCCCTACTCAGCGAGCCCATGTCCCAGCCTGGCTCGGGGAGGACATCAGTGTCTATAACCCCCCTAGCCCGTAGTGTCCTAGCAGGCACTGGCTCAAGGGGCCCCACCAGCACGTATCCCCCTCGCGGCATCAAGAGCAACTCACGTAAGCCTTTCCTTCCTCCCCGGTTGGCAAAGAGCTCCGGCACCCTTCCCAGCTGGCCCTGCTCGCCACAGCCACATGTGTACAGGTCCCCGTCCACGGTCAGCAGGACTAAGTGATCGTTCCCTGCGGGGACGGAGAGAGGGCTAGCACCAGCCTTGGGACACCGATCCCCGTGCTGCGTGCCCGCCCCTGGTACCCCTCCCCGGGGCCAGCAGCACGGCTGGGTAACACTGGGAGATTGCCGGAGAACAAGCCTCGCACGTCAAGTCCCACGCTAAAGCCTTGAGCGTTGAAGTCCCACGTTAAAGCGTACCAAGTATGAACTTGGTAAGAGCCCCAGGAGTTTTACGCCCTGCACTAACCCTGGACCAGCAAGAGGACAGTTTCTATTGGCATCTAATGCTAATTCCCTGCGTTATTTGCTCCCTTACCAACCCCAAGCACCAAGCCACCTCCCCCATCTGACCCCAACCCACACATGGACATCAGCTGAGTCCTAACCACCCCCAAAACGGTGGCACAGGAAACAGTACGACTAGAGTCACTGATGACTCCCCATCTACACCGTGGAAAAGTCCCTTACCTGCCCTACCTCAGTTTCCCCACCCACGAGAGGGACAATACTCCTACTCCGCAAGGATTCGTTAGTTCACATTTGCAAAGTGCTTGCAGAGAGACTGCACCGAGAACCTATTATTATTAACGGCCAGTCCGGGGTAGGACAGGCGGCGCGCACTGGGCTGGCGGAGGGGAGGGAACAGCCTTCTGCAGCTGGTAGAAAAAGATCAACTAACCCGGTTTATTCTGGGCCTGATTTTGTCACGGCTGCTGGAGCAGGGTTAGCGGCTTGTCCATCAGCCTGAGTCACCTGCGCACCGAGCCCTCGCTCACCTGAGACTATTTTAAGGACAGGCACATCTAGCTGCAGTGGTACGGGAAGGGCACTCTTCTTCATGGGCTCCAGCAAACCGATGACTCCATTGTTATCCTGGACGGAGAGAGAGACGTTTAGTGGCAAAGCCCGGGAAGATGCAGCAGAGCTCCCCGAGCCGGCACAGCTCGCATACCCGGAAAGAGCCCCAGAGGAAGACCCTGCCGTCCTCCGTCAGCGCTGCTGTGTGACTATCGCCGGCAGACACCTGCACCACCTTCTCCTGCAGCTCCACCAGCCCCGGGGTGGTCTCTGAGCCCTCCTCGGAGGTGTCGCGTCCCAGGGCACCTTCGTCGTTGCAGCCAAAGGAGTAGATCTGGAAATGGAAACATCTCACGGTGGGAAAGGGGCCCAGAGCAAGGAGGACAAAGCCAGTGCAGGAGAACCCACCTGGCTCTAATGACCACACGCGTAGGGCAGCTGGCAGGGAGCTCAGCCGCCAGCTCCCAGCCGAGGGGGATGCGTTAGTCTCAGAAGCCGCAGTTGGAGGGTGAGGGAGGTCGCCCCTTTCATCTCAAAGCACTTTAAAAGTTAGAGGCTTACAAGGTCAAGGAAACAGTCACTGCTGGCGGGAGGAAGTCGACACGCCGCAGCGTACTGGTGAGGAAGGGGGAACTCTGGGCAAGGACTCGGGGCAAGCGCCCCCTCTCCTGGAAGGTATTAGGAGACCTTTAATGTCCCTGCTGGGCAGAAAGACCATGTGGTTTCCAAGATCTCACACAAGAGGATCTGCCTGGGGAGCAGAGACAACTCTCTCTTGATGCTCTCTGAACCCGAGGACTAGATGACCTCCTGAGGTCCCTTCCAACCCTGATATTCTATGATCACAGAGCTGTCCCATGGCGCTGCTTACCACCAGGCCAGATACAGCACAATGTTAACAGCTGGAGTCGTACAGCGGCAGGTTCCCCCTGCACGGTTCATTTCAAACCCAGGAATTTTACCAACTACAGCTCCCTCGCTGCACGCCACAATCTGCTGCTCAGAGCGAGGGACCCCAGGACAGCCCCCTCCCGACACTCTAAGCGTCCAGGTTCTGACCAGAAGCTATGGAAGGTCAGAAGGCTGCAGAGTGAGATCACGGTAACGTGCTGGCCCTTTAATCAGAGAGACTCTGGAGCAAGGAACCTGTTTGGGGGGGAGGTTCCAAAGGGTTTTGACCCATTGCACAAGAACAGTAATTAAGACTGCGCTTTCAGTCCAACATCTCAGTCAATCTGCTCAACGAGTCACCCAAATGAGCGCCCCCTCCCCCCATTCGATTTCATGTCCTCACTCCTTTCCCGCGATCAGACTCGGATAAAGGTGCCGCAGACTCACTTTGCCCGTCTCGCTAAGGCAGACGGTGTGCATCCCCCCTGCTTCTGCCTGGACGATCTTCTCGGGCAGCTGCACCAGGGCTGGCCTCTTCCGTTCCATCACATCCTCTCCCAGGCCCAGCTGCCCGACGTCCCCCTGTCCCAGTGTCAGCACCAGTCCAGGCTCTGTCCGGTGTGATGAATGGCAGACTGGAGCACAGGAGACAGAGGGGGAAAACACTTGATAAGCGAGAGGCCAGATTCACGCTCATGCAATATCACGGCAGTCAAGACGTCCTTCCCAAAGCTCCCAGAACAAGGGGCTGGCTCAGCAACAGACAGCTATCGTGCTGGCCTTCCCATTGCAACCTGCGCTGAGCTCATGAGACCGACAGTCCCTCGCACGAACCCCACGGGAGGGTTCATATTTAAGCAGCAGCATGTCTGGACTCCTGGGGTTCTCCTGCATCTGACTCACCGAAAGACCTTGGGCAAGTCAGCCCACGCCCTGCCTTGCTTCAGAGTCACCATCCATACAATGGGAATACAATTCCCCCTCCTCAAAGAAGGGTGGAAGGATTCAGAGCAAGCTGCTTGCAGATCCTTGGGGGGCAGGGGCTCTAGAAGTGCTTGGCGTCTTTGTTATTTAGTCCAGAGTTTCTCAACCTCTTCGGGCTGGCCACAGCTTATCCTACATCAACATTTTGACACAACTCTCCCCCCCTGCTTACATCTACTATTAAAGCAAGAGTCAAAAGAAAGCCCTAGCAATGTGAAGCCTGTATCGTTTCTTGGCGTGTGAAGGAGGTGTCGACAGAGAAGACTTGACTTTGAAGAGAAAGGCTGCGTGGGGAGTGAAATTATCTTTGCGCTGGATTGTAATTTAGTCTATCGCATGCCTGAATGCAATAAAAAAATAAAAGCCGTTCACATGTGGTTGGAGTGAGGAGTAAAGAAACCTGTCGCTTTGGGGCAGCATCACCCAGCGTTCTCGGAGGTCCTCAGTGTCCTCCACACAAACTGAACTAACCCACTCAAAAGCAACATAACCTCTAATCGCAGCCTCCCAAGGCACAGCCAGAAGACCCTTCTCGTCCACAGAAACCTCCCAAGCATGAATTGAAAATGGGACCTTTTAAAAAAAAAAAAAAAAATTAAAGTCTCCCGGCGTAAAGCAGAATTGCAAAGCACGAACTGCACCCTCGCCATCTTCCCCTGTTGTTAACCGCACGCACAGTACAAACCAGAAGACAACCCAAGGTGTGCAGGGAGTCAAGCTCCGGGAAAAGGGCAATTTGCAGTACTGCACGCTTCTGGAAGATGCCATTTCTGATGCTGACCGGCAGCGAACACCCATTGAATGATAGGAAGCAATCAGAACCAGAAAAACTGCAGAACCGGGAGAGGAAAAGTCACTTTGGCCTTGTTCCCGATGGGATTTGCTCTAGTTGCAGCCATTGGTGTCCAGCAAAATGACACAGCTGCATCTGTTCAAACTCTAGTGTAGACAGACAAAGCCACGATCTACATCCATGGAGCAGTGATCCGGGTTCCACACGGGGATAAACTGTACTGGCGCATATTGTGGCTTGAAAATGTCTACACTAGAGGTCGAACCAGTGCGGACACAGCGATGGCTGAAATTCTGGGCAAATCCTCACTGTAGACAAGGCCAAGAATTGTCAGACTGGATCAGACCTGTGGTCCATCTAGTCCAGCACCCTGTCTCTCACACCAGCCAGCCTCAATGTTTCAGAGGAAGGTGCAAAACCCTGAAAAGAGCCACTTTACCTTTAATCTTCTTCCTCTCGGGAGACCCTTCTTCTGGTGTCGGGCTCTTCTTTGCAGCACGCTTTCCCGGCATATTGCTATAGAGCTAAACAATTGAAAACACTCCACATTAAGACATGCACTAACCCAGAGTCTGGGAGAAAAGCAGGAAAATTGCACAGCACAAGCTTTTGAAGGGACACTGTCAAGTTCTCCCCAGTCCTCTCTTTGCTAAATCACTGACACTGGAGTTTTGCAAGAGGCCTCTGGGAGATGAAAGTGAAGTGGGAGCTGGGTGTCTAATTACCTTAGCCCACTGTGAAAATCCCACTGTTACACTAAAACCACCTGGAATTTTTAGAATCTAATTTACTTTTCTCCATTCTACCCACTAATCCATCTCGGATGCAATTGTGAATTCCCAGAAAGTCAAAGCCCCCAACTGTTTCATGGCTCTATTTCCCAGAAACACTGCTTTCCGGTCCCTTGCTACAGGAGAGGTCAGAGACAATTAGTCCTTAGTCCTAAAAATACCCATTAGCCCATTACAACAGTCCGTGACTTGTGAAATATCGACATCTGAAAGCGTAAGAGGAGGAAGACGATGTTAAAGAAACAAACAGCCCGCTACTTCAAGAGTCTACTTCTGCTTTCTAGAATCATATTTTTTGTTATAATTTTATGGCCTGATCCTACAACCCTATCTAAAATGAGTGCAATCAGTGGTTCTCAACCAGAGGTCCGGGGCCCCCTGGGGGGCCAAGAGAAGGTTTCTGGGGGTCCGCCAAAATGAATCAGAGAGCAGGGCCAGCATTAGATTCACTGGGGCCCAGGGCAGGAAGCCAAAGCCTAAACAACTTAGCTTTGGTGGGGCCCCCTGTACCGTGGGGCTCTAGGCAACTGCCGTGCTTGATAAGCCCTAACACCAGTCCTGGTTTTTAATCTACTGGATATGCAGAAAAACTCTTGTGGCACAGGTGGGCTGTGGCGTTTTTGTAGCATGTTGGGGGGGGCCTCGGCCCAAAAAAGGTTGACAACCCCTGAGTGCGATAAGACACACACAAGCAAGGGCTGTAAGAGGGAATCACTGGACTTTAACACCTTAACAAAAGCTTAAAGTGACACTTCAGGATTTTAGGCCCAACATTTAGGGTGCATTTGATGAGTTTTCCAAAACTGTATTTTTACAAATTTTCACAAAAATATTTGCTTAAAGAGGCCCAGGCAGAGCTGACACCTCAAACATTAGTTCAATCCTTGAGGGGGCCATTTGGGGCAAAAATTGGGGATTGGTCCTGCTTTGAGCAGGGGGTTGGACTAGATGATCTCCTGAGGTCCCTTCCAACCCTGATATTCTATGATTCTATGATTGCAGTATTGTGCTAGCAGTAAGAAACTGACTAGAAATTCAAGTGAAAGTGGTTAGTCAGTTTTCATTGCCCAAGTTAAGCAAAAGGTAGAATGTAAACAATGAATAAAGGGGGAAAAGGAGATTCCGTTTTTCCAGTATTCTCGGTTTTAACAAAGTAAGATGTTATTAGAAATACAGGTGAAAAATAGAAGGTTTCAGTAATATAATCATTTTATGCTGCATCCCCTTTCATGTTTGTAAAGCGTTTTGAGACCCCCAAGTACAAGGTTATATGTGCAAAGCGATATCCTCCAAGACACCGGCATCGCAATACAATACAGCACAATTTTAGCTCACTTGGTGTCCTCCATGTAAAATTTGTTCTCAATTTTACTAACCTGGCTATACGAGTTCCACGCACCACAAAAATCATGCCACCCACTGCTGAAATGCAGCTATACCTGGGGTGGAGCGTGGCCATAATGCTTTCTCCACAGTGACCAACATTTGAAAAAAATTGCACAAAAGGAAAGAGGTTCAGATGAGATAGGGAGAAATGCCGGAGTAATCCAAGCTTCAAAGGTGCAACCAGAAAGCGCAATGCAATGTGCAAACCCCTCCGAGCTTTGCCCACATGCAGCGTCATTGCTGGGTGACACCCTTAGGAGCAGGCGGGCGAGGCAGTGTCTTTTCCTGCACCTCACACACCTTGTCTGGCCAATATCCTGGGATCGACAAGGCCACAACAACCACCCCGCATCCAGCCCTGACAGCGCCACCCAGAGAATTACACGCCCCCCCCCCCCCGTCCCAACCTGCAAACCCCCCCCAGGAATTAAGGGCCTGATGGCCCCTCCCCCCCCCGCACGCTCCCCTCTGCAGGGAGCCAGGACAGGTCGGCGCCCACTAGTCCCCCGCGCGCGGCCCCGCACGCTGGCAAGGCGCGCGAGCTGCCCCCCCGCTGCCCCGGGGTTTGAAATTCCCGCGCTGGCCCGGGCCCTGCCTGTCGCACGCTGCCGCAGCGCCGCGCCGGAGGACGGGGGGAGGGGGCTGCGCGAGCGGCTCCCGGGGAACGTTCGGCGCGCGGCCGGGGGTGGGGGGCGCGCGCGCGGGCTGACACTCGGCGTTCCACGCGTGGAACCTTCGCACACAGCCGCGCGGCGGCCACGTGGGGCCGGCCCAGGCCTCGGCCCCCCACCGGGGAGGGGGAGCCTGAGACCCAGGGGGCGGGGATCGGTGCATCCCCCAGCCCGGAGCCTCGCTTCCACCCTGGCTACCCCGGGGCGGGGGGGGGAGCGGGAAGCGGCACCGGGGCTCTCACCTCCCTGCTGCTCCGCCACCCCGGCTGGCCCGCTCGGTCCTCTGCGCGCCCCCCCACCCCCCTGCAGCCGGAGCATGCGCGAGGAGAGCCCCAGCGCCTGCCGGCCTCCTGGGCGAGCGACAGAAATTGGTGCTAGCGACCCCTGCTGGCCACTGCGCGGGAAAGCCGCGGGGAGGGAGCTAGAAACCCCAGGAGGGGGGGAGAAGTCGCGGTGAATTGGGGCCAGGGCAGGGGGGCCGTGCGTGGTGCAAGGCGCGCGCTAACGGGCCCGGTCCTGCGCGCGCTCACCCCCGGCTGCAGCGTTGGGGGCCGGAGGCAATGTCAGTGGGACTCCTCGGCGTAGGCAGCTTTGCAGGGTCTGGCGGTGTGTGCCCCCAATTCTGCAACTGGACCGGCAGACGGACCTCGCTGGAGACCCGCAGACAGACCCGAAGATCCGCCCCAGCGGCGGGAGCTGCCTTGTGCAGATGCAATTGCAGCAGCGCGCAAATTCTGCGCACACGCTTAACTTTAGGCTCCAGCCCCTGAACTCCACGGGACTCATCGCACACATGGCATGAAGGACGTGCCCAAGTGCTTACAGGGTGCACTGGGCACGTAACCAGTAACCACACCTCTACTGCAAAGAACGGACATTATTCAAAGGCCTATACTTTAAGAATTCAATTTTTGCGCCCTTGTTTTGCTTGTCAGATGTTTACCATTCTGTAACTTCTAATCAATGCCGTTTGCCCAAGCCCAACGCCGCAGTCCCCAGGGCCCAAACACTGAAAAGGGACATCTCTTTTTCCTTTTTTTAAATTGGAAGCATTTACATTATTTTTATCATTCACAGAAATATGTAGAAATATGAACTAGTCCGCAAAACTGCCTTCTCTTGGCCCCAGTTTACTAAGAGGAGATTGGGCTATGGCGAGGTTAGGTGGTGTCCCAACTCCGCTGTTAATGGCAGATCCATGAGGCAACTCCTGTTTCCTAACTCAGTGTTTTGTTCACTAGACCCGACTGCTTCCTTTGAGGCAAGAATGGAGTGTCTTACTATACTAATGCATTGTTTACACACTACAGGTTTGCAATGCCTGTGACTATCTATGCTTTAGGTTGGCTACAAGCAGCAATTATGATCGGCAGGCTTTAGGGTTGACTCAGTTGCTTCTTTTAGGACAAGTTCCTGTTCATTTGTTGCTTACAGATGACACAAGGGGAACAGCATGTTTCCTTCCCTCTCCACACCATATGCAGAGCACACACTTATCCTTCGTAGCTCAGGAAGGCACACATGTAACTTTCCTTGCATAATGGGTGCCCTGTGTAACATCTTGCTGTGACAGTCACTCACATTAAAAAGTCATCTCCTTTACTATCCTGGTGCAAGACAAACTATAACCCCTCCCCTGCACTGAGATCTTACAGCATAAAAATGGCATCTTTGAGGAAATCACAGCAATTTGGCTTATCATAGCCCATTTCTTTCCTAATCCTGTATAACAGTATTTTTCTGTCCGGATGGGGAAGAGGAAAGATGTGAAACAATTAGTGTAAGCATTTATTTCACAAGTGTTTGCGGTAAACTGTTCCCCAGTTTTTGTGGCACAGCCTTACACTCCCCACAGCAAGCATTGCAATTGCCGGGCGAGTTCCCTTAAGGCTGTAAAATGTAGACCTGCACTGACGGCTTTTGTATGGAGTGGACTGATGCCTAGTGCTCAGAGTTGAAAACCACTCGGTCTAAACTGGTCATAAATAAATTTAGGCTGGAAATTAAGATGTCCAACCATCGGAGGAGTGAGGTTCTGCAGCAGCCTTCTAATAGAAGTGGAGCAAACAGCCTAACTAGTTTTAAGATAGATCTTGATAAAGTTATTAAAGGGATTATGACAGGACAAGGACTGAACTCAGTGACCCAGGAGATTCCTTCCAATCCCATGTTCCTGAGTCAAAATTCCTACCCCCTGTTGATTACTGTGACATTGGCCAGTCATTTCTATGTCTCACTTCCCCCTAGTTCCGAAAATACGGGAACTACACACCAGTCTCACAGGAGTGTTGTGAGGATTAACTAACTCTGGTAAAATGCCTTGAGGCCTTTGGTAAGCAATAGAACAGCCCAAAGTCATATTAGTCATAATTCAATAGAAACGCAATATGTTCTAAAACTCAGCACAGAGGCTGTAGCAAGGATTGTCCAAACAGGTGTTCAGGCAACATGGCTCCATAACCTATTACACACATTTCACTGCAGAGCTGAGTCATGCTTCACTTTAGGGCCATGTTCGCAGGTCTGTTGCAAAATGCCTTGCCTATTTAAAGGGAAGCCATTTTAATGCTCTGGCTGCACTGCAAATATTTAAGCATGATGCCACAATCTTCACATCTTTTAAGCAAATAAGAGCAGCATGTCAAATGTGTTAAGGAAGCACAATCTAGGACTAGGGCTTGGGCCTGGTTATGACATGATCAGACGCCTGCCTGCTTAAACACAGATTTTGTAATGTGGATGAATTGTCAGCACGGTTGAAAACCACTTTGCCCTATGTGATCTAAAGACAGCTACATGGCAGTGTGGAGAAAATATCGTGAGAAATGTTTCCTAGACTAGGCAGAGAAAACCAGCATAAATTGTGAGCCTTTTGGGGCAGAAATCATCTTTTTGGCCTGTTTTTGTACAGCACCTAGCGCCATGGGGGCTTGGTCCATAACTAGGGCATCTAGGCAGTATGGCGCTACAAATAGAAAATCATATGCATGAAAGGAAACAGATTTTAGAGAGCAATTTAAACATGAACACAATGAACCATGTAAAGCCTGCTGCATGGAAGTGGTCTTCAACTCTTTTCAGGTTTCTCCTGACAGTTCAGGTCCCCATGTAGTCAGGGCCTTTCAGCCATGGGTCCATCAGCTCCAAATCGGAGACAATCATAGTAGAGAACTTCCCCCCACTCTGCAGCTAACTTTTGAGAGCCTGACTCCATGGAACTGCTGTGCCCTGAAGGTTTAAAATACACATTGGTTGAGCTTTGTATTACTGCATTTGGATGCCGTCTCAAGCCTCATCCGCATTACACATTAGCTTGGTAGTGGGTACATTTGAGACATCCAAAGGAACTAAAAGAACGCTCAGACCTACATTACCCTTGGTTCAAGCCAATGCTTTTAGGTTCCCTTCACCTTATAAAAGTCATTCCACAAACATTAGATTTAATAAATTCAGGTATGCACAGCCCCGGTGATCAAATGACAACAAATACTAGGTCAATTTTCTGGTATATTTCACTTTGGACAATGTTACTTAGGTATCCCTACAAAATAGCCAGTTTATATTTCTGCCTCTCCTAGTAGCTTGCTAATATCTCGGAACTTATCTTTAGCCTTGAGTACAGCATGGATGTCTTACCAGAATGTAGTTTGAACTACGCTAAGCTTTTGTTCACTTCAGCTCTCCAGTGTATTCTGCGTTCCTTAACATTTGGACTGTTTTCTAAGGAATGTTTTCCTCCTTTAAAGAGTCACTATCATGACAAAAACCCTATTTTTTTCTTACCCATCACTAAAATCTCAAGCTATTGAAACTTACTTTAAAGATTTAGTTTGCCCAAGTTTCATGTCATAACTACTCCTGTCGCTTATGAAGAGGATGGAAATTAGTTTCCATTGCTCATATAATGCATCAACAATTTGGTTACTCATACAGCAGGGGGATGGTCAAACCCTCACCAGAAACTATTTCATTCGAGTCATATAATGCCATAGGTATTCATGAGAGACAAGGTGGGTGAAGTCATATGTTTTCTTGGACCAATTTCTGTTGGTGAGAGAGACAAGTGTTTGATCAACACAGAGTTCTTCTTCAGGCATTCATGGCATTTTACAGAGAAATAAAAATGTAGGTCTCTGTCACTTACAGTATTAGCAGAAATATTTTCATTAAGTATTACTAATGCTATGTTTTGTAACAAAAAGTTGGTAAACCCTACACTTTGGGTCTGATAATGACCTCTTAAAAGCACACCCTGGGCAATCTGGTGGCTAGGAGCCCTATTAAGAAAGTTGCCAAGCAAGGTTGCTTCATAAATCCATCAATCACATCCGCTGGAATTTTCATCAGCCAGTTTGGCATCAAGGAAGCCTCAGATTGGTCCATTTAGTCCTGACGAGTTGATACCACTGGAGATGAAAGAGTTAATCCCCAGACAGCCAAGGACACAGGGAGAGCCCAAGTGCATACAGCTATTTGTATGAAACACGAGAAGTCATCAGGTGTTCCTGGAGTTTCACTCTGAGTGAATGGAACATTTAACCAGTCACATCACTGAACGATAGATCAAGATCCAAGCACCACTGTTTAAAACCAGTTCCTTTATTGGTCATACCACTGAACCCCTCAGTCAGTGTCCGTAAGATTCGTTATGAAGAAATACTGCAGACTCCCCTTAATACAGTACACATGGGACCTTACCTCCCAACCTCCCACCCTCTCCTAGTACCTAAAATGCACTCTGACCTGGATTGGGGAGCCCACTGGAACATTTCTATTTCTTTCCAGTTAACATCTCTGACTTTTTTCCTGTTTTACTAAAGCTTTGTCTAGACTAGGAGTATGGGTATGCTGTTAGAACACATCAGCTAGTGATCTACAAGTCCAGTGTAGACACGGGCGAGCGGCAGACACCACTGATCTGGTCGATTTAATGTACCATCTCGACATACACACACACACCATAAATCATTTGAAAGCTTATGTCTATTTTAAGATGAGGTATGACGAGGTGCTGCCAAGCAGTGCCACTACTACAGAAATAACACATTAAAATGATCACTTTGAAATATTTGCAAGTTTCTGTCAGTTTAATGACTCTATGCATTATTTCAAGACATAAAATTGGATTTGTGACCTTAAAGCATCACAACCACCATTTAAAGGGTGAAATAAACTCTAATAATAAATTTGTACAGGTATCATGGACATTTAGTAGCGCTGGTGACATTTCTAGTCGACATCACTATCTTGTTCACCATTATGATCTCTGTGGAGAGTGCATGGGTTACTGTTAAATACTATGCACTCTGCAATTGAGCGGCACCTTCTTTGAATGTCTTCTGAAGGATGATACTCACTGCTGACTGAATTATGTGCCTCTTTATCTATCAGCCGAAGGACAAATTCCTGCACCAACTGGGGCACAAAAGTAGCTGGTCTCTGAAAATTACAATTACCTGTCTTTGGATAATATTCTGAGGCTTTCACTTTGGCTATTTCAGACCGAAGGATTGAAGCAGCATTATACAAAACCACTTGTTCGTTTGAAAGCCGATGATCAGGTTCACTCGCCGGAAGCCCATCCAAAAAACACTTGGATGATTTAAGGGCCTGCTTCAGATTACTAGAAGCTTGGATAGCATCAGCTAATGTTACTGTGCTGCATAGAACAACGGTAGACTTGCCTTGTCCGTGCTGTGAATGGAATGAAATTGCAGACCCATAGTGTTTTCCTAATCTTGCCTGTAATTTGCTACTGGAATAGCTTGCGGTTTCTATCTCTGACGGAAGTAGGGCTTTGTATCTTTGAAGCAGCTTGGATAGGAGAAGAGCTTTCTTGTTGTCCATAAGATCATTGTCTATCTCTTCAATCAGCTGATAAAATGCAACGTCATAAGGTGACTGTATTGTTGAAGTGCAACTTGATTGTTTTGCTTTAAGATTGGTTTTACTCAAGTAGGAAGAAATGCATCTTGAGTGATAAACGGCCTCCTTAGCAATCAAGTCTTCCACCGATACTCTGCGCATCATGTCAGCATCTCCTCTTTGAAGCGCCGCCTCCCTCAGATTGGCTGCTCTCTCAAATGTTCCTATTCTATGAAGTTTCTTGTCTTTCTTATGTGTTTTTCTTAGGCAAACAACGCAACAGGACCAATCGCTGGAGGATGTGCTTAAACCAGTGGCTACAGACTCGGATGAGCATGCTGCTCTCTGATCAGATTCAGAGTTGGTTTTCCTCCCTGGGTTCAGCATAACTCTGACATGTGCCAAATTCGACTTGCTTGTGTATTTCTGAAAGCAACCCCTGTGGTAGAGTATTGGTGGCACAGCGTCTAAACTAAAAAACTCACCCAGTAGCCGCCAGTACAATTCATCTCTCCTGGCTTCTGCTGCCAGCATCACAGAGTTCTGGCCAGCACTGGTGGCTTTTGACAGTTTTGCATTCTTTTGATTTTCTTGACAAACAACACATTTTTCAAAGTTTGTGGACAATCTTTTTTTCTTTGATCTAAGCTTTAAGGGGCTTGTATCCTCCATGTCTTCACATACCGTAACTGCCCTGTAGAGGTAAAATTCCCAAAGTATATTGTTAGCATTACTCACCACTACCACCGTTTTTCATTTTCTACAAGTATATAGACTTGTGCTAACTTGGATCTACGTTAATAGAAAAATTGCCAGTTTTGCTTAGTGAGCACTTGGACTGAAGCTCCACCGAAGCTGTGGATTGTCATCTCTAAGCCTAATACTGACCTGTGCATAAGTGTCACTGAATAAAAAAAACTAATTTCTAGAATATTTCAAAGACTAGTACTGCACACATATGCAATTACAGAGTAAAACCTTCTGCCAGGCAGACTAGATGCTACATTGTATGTACACAAGCTTACTAATGAAGAAGCATTAAATTATGAATTCATACACATTTATATAAGATCGTCCATACTGGGTCGGACCAATGGTCCATCTATGCCAGTATCCTGTCTCTGGCAGCAGCCAGTGCCAGATGCTTCAGAGGGAATGAACAGAACAGGGCAATTTCGAGTGATCCATCATCCCCTGTCCTCCAGTCCCAGCTTCCGGCAGTTTGGGGTTTAGGGACATCTGAAGCCTGAGGTTGTGTCCCTGACCATCTTGGATAATAGCCATTGATGGGTCTAGACCCCCCCTGAACTTATCTAATTCTTTTTTGAACTGTTATACTTTTGGCCTTTACAACATCCCATGGCAATGAGTTCCATAGGTTAACTGTACGTGTGTGGAATTTAAGCGGGTGACTCCTAGCTCTTGTGTTATGTGAAGGGGTAAATAACACTTTCCTATTCACTCTCTCCACCCCGTTTACAATTTTATAGACCTCGATCATATCCCCCCCTTAGTCATCTCTTTCCCAAGCTGAACAGACTTTTTTTTTAATCTCTCCTCATATGGAAACTGTTCCACCCCCATCATTTTTGTTGTCCTCACCAATTCTAATGTAGCTTTTTAGAGATGGTGTGATCAAAACTACGTGGGAGTACCGATGGAATGATATAGTGGCATGATGGTATTTTCTGTTTTATTATCTCTCCCTTTCATAGACTACCACCTTTCATAGACTATCAGGGTTTGAAGGGACTAGTCCAACCCCCTGCTCAAAGCAGGACCAATCCCCAGTTTTTGCCCCCGATCCC
The DNA here is from genome assembly GCF_015237465.2 of Chelonia mydas. Classification (NCBI taxonomy): domain Eukaryota; kingdom Metazoa; phylum Chordata; order Testudines; family Cheloniidae; genus Chelonia; species Chelonia mydas. The sequence continues at coordinate 11,258,407 of NC_051259.2, read as the reverse complement.
TAAATGGCCCCCTCAAGGATTGAACTCACAACCCTGGGTTTAGCAGGCCAATGCTCAAACCATTGAGCTATCCCTCCCCCCTAGATTCCCAACATTCTGTTCGCTTTTTTGGCTGTCACTGCACATTGAGCAGATTTTCAAGATCTCTTTCTTGAGTAGTAACAGCTAATATAGACCCTACCATTTTATATGTATAGTTGGGATTATTTTTTCCAATGTGCATTACTTTGCATTTATCAACACTGTATTGCATCTGCCATTTTGTCACTCCTTTTGAAATTCTGTGCAGTCTGCTTTGGACTTACCTATGTTGAGTAATTTTGTGTCATCTACAACTTTTGCCACCTACCTGTTCCAAATCATTTACCAATATGCTGAACAGCACAGGTCCCAGTACAGATCCCTGTGGAAACCCACTATTTATGTCTCACCACTGAACACTCATCATTTATTCCTACCCTTTGTTTTCTTTTAATCAGTTAAACGGAGAGGAGTCCAGTGGCACCTTAAAAACTAACAGATTTATTTGGGCTTAAGCTTTCATGGGTAAAAAACCCCACTTATTCAGATATATCCACAAAAGCTTATGCCCAGATAAATGTTTGTCTTTAAGGTGCCACCGGACTCCTGATTGTTTTTGTGGATACAGACTAACACAGCTACCCCTCTGATACTTTTAATCAGTTACTGACCCATGAGAGGTACTTCTCACTTATCCTATAGAACTGTAGAAGTGTAAGACTGGAAGTGGCCTCAAAAGTTCATCTAGTCCAGTCCCCTGCACTCAAGGGAGAATTACGTAATAGCTACACCATTCCTGACAGATGTTTGTCTGACCTGTTCTTAAAAACCTCCAACGATGGAGACTCCGCAACCTCCCTAGGCATTCTGTTCCAGTGCTTAAACACCCTGACAGGACTGTTCCAACCTATACCCACCCTTACTGCAATTTAAGCCCATTGCTTCTTGTCCTAGCCTCAGAGATTGAAAACAATTTCTCATCCTTCCTCCTTGTAACCTTTTACATACTTGAAAACTGTTCTGTCCCCCCCGAGTCTTCTCCTCTTCAGACTGAACAAACCCAATTTTGTCTGTCTTTCCTCACAGGTTGTTTCCTAGACCTTTAATCAGTGTTGCTGCTCTGGACTTTCTCCAATTTGTTTACATCTTTCCCGAACGGTGGTGCAGAGTTTGACACAATACTCCAGTTGAGGCCTTATCAGTATGGGGCAGAGCAGAAAACACGCCTGCTGATATATCCCAAAATGATGTTTATTTCTGCAACAGTGTTACATTGTTGGCTCATGTTTAGCCTGTGGTCCCCTGTAACACCCCCATTACCCCTTCCCAGGCAGTCATTTCACATGTGTGCAATTGATCGTTCCCTCCTAAGTGGAGTACTTTGCATTTTTCCTTATTGAATTTCATCTTCTATTTCAGACCATTTCTCCAAATCATTTTCAACCAAAGCACTTGCAACCCTTCCTAGTTTGGTATCATCTGCAAACAAAGATATTGAATAGAACCGGCTCCAGGAGCAATCCCCGTGGGACTCCACTCAATGTGGCCTTCCAGCTTGACTGAACTACTCCTCTCTGGGAACAGTTTTCCAACCACCATATGCACCCACCTCACAGGGGCGCTATCTACACTATATATGCTTAAGAGCCTTTGGTAAGGGACCTTGCCAAAGGCTTTCTGAAAGTCCAAGTACACTATATCTATTGGATCATCTTTCTCCTTCAAAGAATTGTAATAGAGTGGTGTGGCATGATTTCCCTTTAGTAAAGTCCTGTTGACTCTTTCCCCCATAACGTGTATGTGACACAAATTTGTCCTTACCATAGTTTCAACCAACCTGCCTGGTACTTAAGTTAGGCTTGCTGACCTGTAATTGCCAGCATCACCTCTGGAGACTTTAAAAAAAAAAAAAGTTTTACTATCCTCCAGTCATATGGTACAAAAGCAGATTTTAGTGATCTTTCCCTACTGACTCTTCAATCTGGGACAATTCTTCAGATCTGTTACCTAAAGAGGAATGGCTGGGGTGCACGGATCTCCCCTAAATCATCTGCAGTCAAAACCAACAAAATTCATTTAGCTTCTCTGCAATGGTCTGGTCTTCCTGGAGTACTCCTTTAGCACTTCAGGCTTCCCACTTCTGTACTTAAAAGAATCTATCTACTACTACTGGTACACAATCTTCACTGGGGGACTGGCCTGGTCAGCCAATTTCATTGGAAAAATCAGAGATATTCACCATTTTCACTTGATGTTAAGCAGCTTCATCATTCCTGATGAAATGATTTACCTATGCAAACCCAATAAAAGTCTTAATACATTAGGTAGGTTAGATCCATAAATACCACACTAAGATGTTGCAATGAACAGTAAAAACCAGGGTCAGGCCTGTTGAAGTGTTTCTGGAACTGTGCAAAATCTGACAATGTTGTAACTGTGTTAGTCCCAGGATACTGAAACAAGGTAGATGAGGTAATTTTTCTTGGACCAGCTTGTTAGTGAAAGAGCAGCTTTTGAGCTACACAAGCCTCATTTCAAGACTGTGTAGCTCAAAAGCTTGTCTGTTTCACCAAGCAGAAGCTGGACCAAGAAAAGGTTCTCTCACCTACCTCGTCTCAAAAATGAGACTTGTTTAGGTACCATTGTTTCACTCACCTACAGGCTAACAGCAATGCTTGACAACTCTACATCTAAATATAAGCTTTCAAATGATCTATGCTGTGGGTGAGTACATTAAACTCACTTTGGAGAATTGCCACACACTTAACGAGGCATGTACTAAGCTGAATTAAAGCCTAGGCTGTATTTAGTGCAGTTTAACATATTTAGGCAATAGTCAATGGCATTTTTAGAATGTGTTATCCCAGGGGTTCTCAACCTCTCTTTTGGAGGCCTCCACAAAATGATATAAAAAGTCCATGGTCCAGCTGTGCCACAATTGGTTTTCTGCACAAAAAAGCCAGGGCAAGCATTAAGGGGGAGCAAGTAGGGCAATTGCTTAGGGCCCCCACAAAGCTGTTGCTCAGGCTTTGGCTTCAGCCCCACGTAGCATGGCTTCAGCTTTCTGCCTCGGGCCCCACCCAAGCAAGTAACTCTGACCCTGCATGGTGGCCCCTCTGAAACCTGCTCACAGCCCCCCCAGGAGGTATGGACCCCTGGTTGAGAACCACTGTGTTATCCAACATGGTGTAACACAACACCCATAATAATCCTTGTCTAGGTAAACCTGAGTTGTCTACACTGACAAAAATAAGACATGCGACTCACCACGAGTAGTAGCAATTGTGGAAAATGTAGTGAGAGCAGGTTACAGAACACGGTGAGCTGAAATGTTACACACACTTGAGTCCTCTCTATATGAATTTCCACCACTAATGCCACCAGCGGGATCTACACCTAGGGTATCTGTGGCAGGGTGAACTGATTTAAATCAAGGCAATTTAAAGCATGATTTAAATCACCGATTTTAACCAATCTTTCCATTTGTATTTCAGTTATTTTCTAAAGACAGTGGATATAACCATTAAAACATGTTGATTTAAAACTAAATAGAAAAGCCTTTATGCCAGATTTGGTCCATCATTTTCGCTAACTAGAACAGTACACGTAAACATGTATTTAAGCAATTATATAGCTTAAAATTCAGATTTTTAGTAATTTATAGTCCAATTTTAGTATGGCAAATGGTGGGTGATAATAAATTGCTTATTTACTAATTAAGTTTATTCATTTGTGTCAAACTGCTTTAAAATGGCAACTGAAATTATTTTAACAAACACACAAAATAGCATACAAAATTTTTATTAAACAAACAAGCCCTTATTACAGTACATGACCTATTGTGCCATATCTATAAAGCTTGACCTCAGAAGCAAGATTTTCCCGTTTCTTTCTTTACATTGGAAATCAGCCAGTAAGTTTTTTGATACACTTATGGATTCAGTAAATTTTTTATTAAAATGTTTTTAGACTATTATAAACGTACGCCTTAACATTTTATATTAAACTCAGATCTCATTTAACAGAGTGAGACATAATTTAAATTAAAAAAATCCAATTTAAATTAAAAAATCATTTTTATCGACCCTGTGAATTATGAAACCAATTTTGCCAAAGTAAATGCAGCCCTACTCCATTTGTCAGGCTACCTGGAGACTACACAAAGCACTAAAGGAGTAGAACTAAAACCAGAACTCTCCTATCCGTGCAAAACGTAACATATGACCACATCTACATTCTTCCTTTACAGAACCTTGTTAAACCTCTTTTCACTAACTCCTCTTGTTTTCTTTAATTTAACCATGAGATCAGAAGTTAGCATACCAGGTCATTAGAATAACTAATCATCCATAAAATAAGGGAATAAAATATAGTACTAAAATACTATCCAGTCAAAAGAATAGGAGACCAGGACATGAATGTGAAGAACTACTGCAGGAATCCTGCTGGAAAATGGATCCAAAAGAGAACTCAAATATGGAACCTGAAAGAGCGAACCCTGTAATCCAGCTGCTTCTTCATTTTACCTGGAGAAAGAATAAAGCTAGAGGTCAGTGGTTTTGTTTTATGGGATTTTCCTAGGTATTTTAAACAAAGTTATCAGTGTTAGTGTGAGACAGGAGAATGTCGTGGTTAAAGCCTATGACTAGTCAAGAGACCTGGATTCTATTCCCAGTTTTGACTTACTTCCTTTCTTACTTTCTTATTTCACACACACCCTCCCTTCCCATACGTAGTAGGCTAATGTTGATACTTCACAGGGAATGTAGCAAGGTTTAATTCAAGAATAACTGCAAATCTTGATAAAAATGCATATATGGAGTGCAAATGATTTCCAAAAAGGTAAGGCCATATTGTAGGGATTTCACTCCCTCTTGCCTTGCCATAATATGCAGATTAAATCATGGCCCTCAACCCCACAGCTATGGGAGACTTTCATAGGCTTCAAGATTCCTGTCTTCCACTGCTCTGTTGCAATACCCAAACTAGGCAGCCCCGTTGTCTTCTCTACTGGAAGTTATGGGAGATTAGGTCACCTTAATCCAGCCTCAACAAATTTAAACACCATGGGAGCCAACTGAGCATACATATTGCAGGGTGTAATCAAAATAATTTAGCCCCACAGTAGTGATCTATGCAGATTCTCATGCTTTTCAGTAAGGCAGGTTTTTTGTAGTTTCAATTTCCTCATAGCAGGTTATAATCTACATTTGAGGACCACACCATGGTCACACAAGTTCAGGTCCCATCTGTCCCTTAGAAGCTACAAGGCTTGAAGGCTAACCTTGTGTTGGTCCAACACAGAGTAATTCCTCTGGATAGCTACAATGAAGTGAAACTTCTATGATAAATTTCAGAGTAGCAGCCACGTTAGTCTGTATTCACAAAAAGAAAAGGAGGACTTGTGGCACCTTAGAGACTAACCAATTTATTTGAGCATAAGCTTTCGTGAGCTGTAGTTTATGCTCAAATAAATTGGTTAGTCTCTAAGGTGCCACAAGTACTCCTTTTCTTTCTATGATAAACTAAGGTACTTTACAACTGATTCCATACAGCTTTTATATACTAATCAACAAAGCTAAAGAGCTTTTGCTAATAAACATCAGCTATGAATGGCAAAAAATCTACATGTCTATGAAGAAGTAATGGATAGTACATTACTCACCTTTTCAACTGATGCAACATAGCACCTGAAGCTAGAACAAAAAAAAAGTTTTCAGATGAGTTGATAATTCATCCCTCTTATATCAGATTTCCTTACAGTTCACTGAAGTGTGTTTTTAACACTCACATGCACAACCCTGGCAATAAAGAAGCTATCTGACTGATGCAATGTCTCCTGCATGGTTTATCTCCTCAGTCACAGTCCGAGGACTCAGAGAAGCAGTAGGAATATGCAGGCTGCAGACCAGAGGCCCAAGCTTATTCTCCAACGTCGTGGAATGGGACTATACGTCATGGAGCCCGAAGGCCTACGCTCCCGTACGCCACACGGGTAGAGCCAAGAGAGAGCAACTTCTCCGGATGCCCACGTTGGATTGAAATAATGTACTCTAGCACTGTTTTACACTAGTCCATACACCACTGAACTACCCACCCAGTTAGCTTCCCAGATGCTAAACTTTACTGAATTCCGACCCCATCCATGCAGTGGCCCAAAATCCACAATGCAAAGCATGGGTATACATCATGCATCAGTTACGCAAATGTACTAGATAGACCTTTGACCAAATGGGCGACACAAAGGCTGTTTTATAAACACTGAAATGGGCTGATGTAGGTGAACTAGAATTCATATCTGATCTATATCAAAACGGAAATTTTTATGGACAAGAACAAAGATCTATAGTCAGTCACCGAAAAGGCAAAAGGACTACAACATAGCTTCTAGATTTCAATTATACAAAACCATATATGCATTGGGAACACTGCTGTAGACACAAGATTTCAAATATACCACTCCACGCTCCCCCAAAAGCCTGATCCTGCAGCCAGACAACAGAGTGCTCCTCTATTGTGAGAAAGCAGGATCACCACCTATGCTTTCTAACAGGGGTGGTTCAGGTTTAGTTAAACTTTGCTATCCTTGATGAGCCTTCTCCATCTCCAGGATTCGATGTTACTTGGGGTAAACTGGGCTACCATGCAGACCCAGCCCAAGTGTGCAAGAAAACAATACTAGGGAGTGGAAGGTATTTATGTACACATAGAAAATTATAAGTCCTCACCTTGTGGACAGGCATCTGCTGCTTGCAAAGCTGCTGAAATAGAACAAGCAAACACATGTTAGAACAACTGAATGAATCCCTGCTCAATCTGCCAATGGAGTTTGATAGGGTTGCAGAACATGGCTTCTCAGAGCGAAGAAGCAATCTGAGTAATGCAATGTCTCCTGCATGGTTTATCTCCTCAGTCACAGTCCGAGGACTCAGAGAAGCAGTAGGAATATGCAGGCTGCAGACCAGAGGCCCAAGCTTATTCTCCAACGTCGTGGAATGGGACTATACGTCATGGAGCCCGAAGGCCTACGCTCCCGTACGCCACACGGGCAGAGCCAAGAGAGAGCAACTTCTCCGGATGCCCACGTTGGATTGAAATAATGTACTCCAGTCCATACGCAATTGAACCACTCACCCAGTTAGCCTCCCACATGCTAAACTTTAATGAATTCTGACCTCATAATGCAGTGCCCGAAAACCCTCAATGCAAAGCATGGGTGTACACCATGCACCAGTTACACAAATGTGTTAGACATACCATGGGTAATGCTCGGAAAACTGAACTCTGACCAAATGGACCTCAGAAGTCTGTTTTATAAACACTGAAGTGGGGTGATGTACGTGAACTAGAATTCAAATTTGATCAAAATGGAAATTTGTATGGACCAAAACAAAGATCTAGAGTCAGTCAATGAAAAGGCAAAGGGACTACAACATAGCTTCTAAATTTCAATTATTACACAAAATCATATATGCACCGAATCATAGGTTATTAGCGTTGTTAGAGGCCTCAGGAAGTCATCTAGTCCAATCCCCTGCTCAAAGTAGGGCCAATACCAACTAAATTGAGAACACTTGTTGACACAAGATTTCAAATGTATCACTCCACACTCCCCCAAAAGCCTGATCCTGCAGCCAGACAACAGAGTGCTCCTCTATTGTGAGAAAATAGGATCACCACCTATGCTTTCTAACAGGGGTGGTTCAGGTTTAGTTAAACTTTGCTATCCTTGGTGAGCCTTCTCCTTCTCCAGGATTCAATGTTATTTGGGGTAAACTGGGCTACCATGCAAAGCCAGCCCAAGTGTGCAAGAAAACAATACCAGCAAGTGGAAAGGTACCTTTATGTACAGAGAAAATTGTAAGTCCTCACCTTGTGGACAGGCATGCGCTGCTTGCAAAGCTGCTGAAACAGAACAAGCAAATAACCTGTTAGAACAGCTGGGCCCATGGGGTTTGACAGGGCTGCAGAACGTGCCTTCCCAGCGGGAAGAAGCCGTCTGAGGGATACACGGTCTCCTGCAGGGCTGATGCCCCCAGACGCAGTCCGAGGGCTCAGAGCAGCAGCAGGAACCGGCAGGCTGCAGACCAGAGGCCCGGCTTGTTCTCCAACGCGGGGCAAGGGGCCTGCGCTCCAGTGCGCCGCACCGGCAGAGCCGAGCGCGCAACCTCTCTCCGGGGCCTCGCTGGACGCCGGACCCAGGGGAGCCCCCCGGGGGCAGCACGCGGCGCCGCCCCTCCCCCCGCGAGAGGCGCCGGGGGATGGGCCGAGCTTGAGGCCCAGGCTCCAGTCAGGGGAGGGCCCAGGCTGCGGCCCTACCGCCCCTGCAGGGCCCGGGGCTCCTGCCCGGCGTGTGGGGGGTCCCCCCACCCACCAATCAGCGAAGCGGGCCCGCGAGCAATCATGATGCCCGCCGGCCGCCGTTCGAACCCCCTGGCCCCAAGCCCGGCCTCCCCTGGGCCGTGGGTGGGAGAGGAATCATGACCCCCCCCCGGGCCGCCATCCCCTTCTCCCCCCGCAAGCACCCATCTCTGTTGCTTACGCACGCGCCCCGCCAGCCCCGCCAAGCCAGGCCCGGCCCCACTCCTGCCACACACCTCGCTCCGAGGAAAAAGAGGGACAGAAGTGGGGCAACGAGAATTTATAGCACCCAGGGCACGACGGGAAGAGCTGGTCCAGAGCGCATGCGCTGCAGCGGTGAGCCGGAAACGGCGGGGCGGGGCTTGCGTTGCGTTGCGTCGCGTCGCGTCGCTCGGGGCGGGCCCAGACGCCAACGGCTCCGTGGGTCAGCGACAGGGTGGGGCGCGCGCGCGCGCTGCGCCATAGCTCTCTGGCCGGGGGCGGAGGCTCCCTGAAGCGCATGCGTACTATCGATCTCGGGCGGGGAAAGGCTCGGCCTTCGTGCGGCCGCTTCTCCCCTCCCAGGGCGGTGGCTGCGGGGAGCCCAGACAGCGCCCCCTGCAGGGCCGCCCTAGACCAGCAGCGGGTGGGGGGGTGGGGCAGGGGCAGGCAGGCCCAGACAGAGAGGGGGAGGGGTCACCCTTTGCCTCAGCCAGGGGATCTGCCAACAAACGTTTTGGGGGCCGCGGGGTGTGGCCGCCGACTCTTGCTGACAAACAGATACGGTGCAGTTACTGTGGGTGGGGGTGGGGGGGCTGGATAATAAAACGGATGCTGGGAAAGGTGAAATCTGCATGTTTGTTAATATCACCGAGCCTGGCGCCAGGCTTGGGGGGCTGCTTCTGTTGTTAAGGACAAAAGGGGAAACAGAGCGAAGTCAAATATTTCAGGTATTCCAGCTGCGGATTCATTTTTCACCGACCGAGAACGTTCCGGACCTTTGCAGAATCTCACGGAACCTTCCAGACGTGGAGGACGGAGAACGACACTTTCCTTGAACCGCCGAGAGGGCAGGCCGCCGTGCCCCCCACGCGTAGAGAAGGGGCTAAACAGGGTTCACATGCTACGGCGGTCAGCTCCTGCTAGGCTGTCTCATGGTGGTCCGCCTAATGGTGATGCACTTCTTGATGTTGGTACATTTCAGTTATCCGTAAAATTAAAGTTTCTGGATCCGTAGAGCAGCGGTTCTCAACGCGGGGCCCGCGGCCCCAGCAGCACAGAGCTGCGGCGGACGTGACATCCTCAGGGCCATACAGGTACTATTGGATGCGGATGCGCCCCACCCTGGTAAACAGGTTGAGAACCACTGTCTTGGAGCAGTGGTCTCCAAACTTTTTTTGACCACGCACCCCTATCTGTAAAAAATTTTTGAGCGTGCACCCCCACTGTATGTATATTTATTTATGTATAAATTATATACATGTATTACTGTACTAATATATTGTATAAATTATAAAACAAAAAATAGAAATTAAAAAACGATAAGAAAAAAATATTTTAAAATAGTTTTAGTTATTAACGGTACAAAAACCTTTTTGCTCTCACTAAAAAAAATTAATGTTTTTAGTGAGAGCAATGTGATTGAATATGCTTTATTTTTGAAAATCTTGTTTTAACACTGATACAGCGGGCGCTCAGGGTGGGGTGCGAGGTCTGGGAAGGAGTTAGGGGGTGGGAGGGCGCTCAGGGTAGGGGTGCGGGAGGAGGCTCAGGGCTGGGGCAGGCAGGGGGTGCGGAGAACTTACCTGGGGCAGCTCCTGTTTGGTGCAGGGGGTGTGCAGGTGGCTCTGCGCAGCGCAGCACCACCCCCATGGCCACGATTCTGAGAGCCGCAATTCTGTGAGCTGCCCCCCCTGGCAGGCAGGGCCACCCGGACCGCAGGGGCTTTAGGGGCTTCAGGGCCCTGGCCTGCAGCTCTAAAGCCCCTTTCGGAATGCAGCCCTGAGAGCACGGGCCGGAGGACTCAGGAAGAGCAGGGGCAGCCCCACAGCCAGAGAGAAGCGGCGCTTTCCCCTTCAAAGCGCCGCTTCTCTCCGGCCGACTTTCAAGGGGAAAGTGCCGCTTCTCTCCAGCTGCTGACTGCGCGGCTGTCCCTGCTCCTCCACAGACTGGAGGACTGAGGGCTCCCCCCGGCCCCGACGGCACTCCTGCTGCGCCCCGCAATCGATAGACTTACACATCCCCCTTTGGAGACAACTGTCTTAGAGGAAACTAGTTTTAGTTGCTTACATATGGCATGAATAAATACAGGTTTACAGATCCTAGTGTGCAAATTTATCATCTTATATGACAGGACTAAAATCATGCCTGCAAATCGTGCATTGAAGTCATGAAATGGGCAACAAATGCAATAAAAAATAATTTATTCAGAAGTTTAACAAATGGGTGGGGGGAGGGGTGCCGAAGACTATCCTCGCCTGGGGCACCATTTGGTCTAGGGCCAGCTGCGTAAAACAGGGTAGCGTAGACCAGGCCTAAAGGTTTGAGACAAAGTCAGCAGTGGAGACCAAAGAGCAAGACGTCAGCAGGCCTCAGTAAGGGCGCACTGGCAGAAATCAGTCTCTACTTCATCCCATAGAATTTCAAACAGGTCCCTAAATCCCGTGAGCAGATGGACCTCACTAACCTAATGGTTCTCCCCAGGCCCATTCATATACAAATGCACAGAAGCAAGTGTACTCCAGCTCACAAGCTACCGTAATATCTATGAAAACAGTATTTCATCTTTAAGATTCAAAAGGCCTTAACCTACTATATAGCAACATGGCAGAAATGCTATTGCTCTTGAGGGTGGAGGCCAGCAGCCAGCTAGTACACAGTCTGCTGTACAATGCAGGTGAGAGGACTAGGACAACAACATTCCCTATCCTTACAAACAACATCCTGAGGATCTTCAGTCTAAGGTGGACAGGAGCTTAGTCATGGTCTCATCTGACAGACCTGCAAAGAATAAAACCGCACAGAACTTAATTGCTCCTTCTCAAGAGGGATTTGCAGTGGTCCCCATTATTTCTCACCTTCCTGTTAGTGGCACAAAATGAAAGACAAGTTGTTTTGTTTACAAAAAAAGTCCTAAAATACTTTTATTTAATAATTAAAATTTGTCAACGGGAAGACAGATATACAATGCAATCATTTAGTCTAGAGAGATTTTGTACATCAGGGAAGCAATCTGGAAGTGCAATGCACCAGGTTCCATATTGTTTTCTATAAAGGGAACTTCAATCTTTGCCTCTTGCTTGTGAATCATTGTTTTTGGGGACTATGAGGGAACCCTGAAGAAACAAGAAATTATCCCCAGTGACTCCTTGCTCTAAGAGTATGACGACTGAGGTGAAACAAGGATTAACTGGATCTCCTGGGGTGTGAAGGCAGCAGATGAGGGTGCCACATTACACCCCGTAGGACTGACCCAGCAGATACTTGGCACATCATGGAAGAAGGGCAGTACCAAGAACATGAAAAGGCCTCCACACTAGGCAGGCAGACATACATAGGATTCATGAGCACAGACCTCAAGCACACTAATGCCGACTGCTAGTCGGCACAAGCTGTGAGTGACCTCCAGCAAAGAGAGTGAACAAGCAACAAACAAAACACGCCAGTGATCCAACAATACAGAACCCTCCACCCCCCAGTAAAATCCCAAATCCCCCATATTCTTGAGTAACATCTCCCCCGCCCCATTCCAAGTGTCGCTTCACCCCCAAGGGACAAATGCCATGCACATCGCTACAGCTGTAGCTTATGTCAGCCTTAAAGACATTCAGTAAGAACTGATAAGAGAACATTCTCAGAAGACTGACTGGTTTTAAGGTCACTTTTTAAAACCTCTTCCCCTCCACAGTGTAATTCTCAAAATTTCCAGGAGGTTTCGCTATGAGAATAGGAAAAGGCAAGTTTCACCCTGATCCGGGAGAGTGTAAAAAAAATAGAGGAAGCCACAATCAAAGAAAACTTATTACATACCACAACTTCCTGAAATTAAAAACAAAACTTTAAAAGGCAACCGTTGTTTCCTGTGTCTGTAGCTCCCATTAAACAAGACTTAATTGTCTCACGACAAGGCCTGTTAGCACAGGAGCAGGTTCGTGGGTTTGGTTTTTGTAAAATAAAAAATTCAGTTTACAAGATGCAGCATATGTTGTTAAGATCTATACAATTTCCCTTCCAGGGCAACATATCATTGGTCAGTAGTGATTCAGAATATTAAGTACATTAAAAAGAAGCAAGCAAAACCAAAAATAGTCACATGTCAGTTTCCTGCCAGGTCAGCATTTTTTAAAAAGGTTTCCTTTGTACACAGCAAATATACACACATGCTTCCCAGCTCTCTGGAACATCAGAGCTTAGATTATTTTTTCCCCCTTCCCAAAAAGGGAAAAACAAAGTTCCAACCAGTTTGTAAGGACTATTTACAGTGGAGAACAGGGCTCATCGGGAGCAATAAAGGGAGCTGGGGGAGGAGTGGAAGAGCTCAGTTCCAATGCCGGTGTGGTCCTCAGGAAGGTGAGCCGGGATGCCTGGATGCCCTGGGGGAGTATTGCTGTATCATGCGAGGTATAGTGTTCAGTTCCAGCCTGATGGCACTCGAGATGCGTTTGTTCCAGTGAAATGCTACATTCAGATAGGATCCCCCTGCGCCCCAGCTCAGAGCCCTTTTCTAGGTATGTTTTCAAGGCAAAGCTTGGATGAGCCCCAAGGTTCTCCTCCACTATATTGCCCAGGAGATGGAAATAGCACGCGCTTTCAATCCTCTCTCCTCTGGTCTCTCTCATTCCCTCTTCTGGAGGATCATGGCCGGTGGAACCTAAAATAGAAGAGTAAAACCAGTGTCACACCTGGAATTTGGGTAAACTGTAAGGAAATGTTATGGATGTTAAAATATCAGGAGGTCTTTAATAAACTGGTAGTGTCCCCGCACTGATGGTATGTAATCACTGGGCTCTCAGTGAGAATTTTAGAGGCACTTCAGGTCCCTGTATAACAATCCACCCCAGTGGGGACTGAGAGAAAGAACTTCTCCTGCACTGCCAAGCCAACACACTCCCAATTCTAGCCTGTGGGGAGCAGCTTTTCATTCTCCATTCACTTCTGTGTAGAGACTGCGGAGCAAGTGGGAGGGAATTGTAATGGTGTTTTCTGTAACATGGGCACCTGGCTACTCGTTTCACATACTAGTTAACAGCTGGTTAGTGGTGCATCAGCTTTTGCTCACTATTGAGTTACCGGGATTTGAACTCACAATGTACAGGTGAAAGGCTCTATAACCCATTACCCAGTCTCCAGGCCCACCATTTACAGGCAGGTGCACCCAAGAAGCTCCCCTACAATGGAGAAAGTGAAGATAAATATCTGTGAAAGCTGCATCTGGTTATTTCTCCCAGATGGGATTAAAGCCCATTACTCAATATGAAAGCTCAGACTTGCTCTTGGCTTAAGAGGCTCAGAGCACAGCTTTATGAGCAAGATGAGAAGCAGCTATGGCCTGTACGAAGACAAAGCACATGGGCTCCTGGAGTCTTGTGTCACTCACCGTGTGAAGTGTTTGCTGTCTTCATGGACTTGCATTTCAGAGCTTTTAAACTCATTCAGTTCCTTTCGGATGGCAGCCTGCACAGAGGGGGAAAGAAATCCTTTCAGCTCACCCATACTGTGTATTCCCCCCACCACCACCGATTTACACAGACCCAGGACGTGCTGCATGTACAGATCTGCTTGTGGCTGGTCCGCACCATCTCAATTACTTTTAAGGAATAAAATGAAGGGCACATGTAGTTTTGAAATGGACAGGACTACCCACAGCCTCCATTTCCTCACCGTTGAAGAGGGAGCTTGCGGACAGCTATAACCCAAGTGAGGTACTGGAGATCAAACTCAGCAGCTCCCCCATTTTTTCTTCAGCAACCCCTCTCAAGACTCAGGTTAACCCTAAAATACTGGCTAATCCCCAGATGCTTGATACCCTGAGGTATGCCCAGTTCCTAAGGGATGATGGTGCATGGAACTGGACTGAGACTTTCCTGCAGTGATCCTGATCAGGCCAGCCTCAGCCTGCCAAGAACTTCCCCCACTCTTCCCTGGGTCTTCCCAGCATCTGTACCCTGCTTCCTCCTGCTATAGGCTCCTGTCCACTCCTTCAGATCAAAGGCCAGAGCAAAAAGAGGGAGGTTGGGCTGGGAATTGGGAGAAAGCAGCATGGAGCCCAAACAGGCCTTGTGTGTAGAGAACAGGAAACTCCTGGTGTGCTGGTAGCGGGTGGGTGCTCAACAGGATGGGGCTAGGGAGATGGGATGAGTCTTTCAGGAGACGGGAGGGAGACCAGGGTCCCACCACATGGAAGAGTTGAAGCAAAAGGAAGAAGAGCAAGTTTACTTTGCTCACATCCCTGAGCATGGGGTATCCAATGTGGAGGTCCAAGGGTTGGGAAGAGTGTTCTCCCCATTACCTTGTCAGCGGGTGTGAGTTTTGTCCACGGCTTATCTGCTCTCCGGTCATAGTCCTGAGCATCTGTCACTTCCACATATTCATGAAACCTCAGGATCTTCCTAGCTTGCAGTTCAGCCACTGTAGGCCTTTGACTAAGCTGAAAGCAACAGAAGACAAGTCAGCTTCGACGGTACTTGTCACCAGCGTGCATTCTGGCCAAAGACCCCACCATTCAATCTTTTTCGTGCATATAAGAGAGATCACTAGACACTGATGTGGGATGCAACAAAGCATCCCAGTATGGTCCTTAATGAAGAGTTAATAATTGCCTCATCAGTGAAGTGAGTCTATGGCAGTGTTTATAGTGTAAAAAGCACACAGGGCCAGGATGGCATTTCAAATGAGAGCTACAGGAACAGATGGAAGGGGGGACCTCGATACAGCAATTGCAGGAAACTGACTGTGTGGGATACACTCCTAACCTGATTCTAACAAATGATTCCTCCCTACTGCCCCAGGGAATGGCAACATGTACTTAAGTTCCGTATTAATATGCTCTGTAAAAATTCCTTCCCAGCCACAAGTGTGGGACGAGTTTAACCCTGTCCCCGTGGGCTAGACCCATCTGGGATCAACAGCTAATCCCGTTGGTATATGGGAGACGGCAGCGTTAGAATCTGGGATAGTCTGTCTATTTCACACCCCATTCTGGAAATAGTGTCCACAATTCTCGAACCTGGCTGCCTAAAGTTAGGTTCCTAAATCCACATCTAAGCACCTAAATAGAAGTGGCCTGTTTTTCCCGAGCTGCTGGACACAAATCCCACTGAAGACAATGGCTGCAAGCAGTTGCGGCTCCCATCAGTTTCTCCCAGGCATTTATTTAGGAACTTGATTTCAGGCCACCCAGTTTGAAAACCGTGGCCGCTGCTGTTTTAATATGGAACTCCGACACTCCAGCAATAGGTGCAGTAGGAATATCTCGACTGACCAGACCGATTCCCAACTTGTTATAGTCAGAGGGCGCTCAGGATAACCACAGAGCAGCCTCATGACTCCCCCACCCCTCTATGTTCTCTTAGGTGCTTACTACCGCCACCATCCACAACAGAGCAGACGGAAAACACCAAACGGAGCACTGCAGTACCTTTCTGGTGAGGCGGCGTTTAATCTCCCGCTTCTCAGCCTGCCGGTCGGCCTCATTTTTTTCTGGCAAAGGGGGAAAAAAATGTTTCATTTAAAGCAGTGCCACCACCTCTCGTTGAAAACCACTGTCAAGAGCTGAACACGGAAAACCAGCTTTTCATATCCGTGGAATATCTGCATCTCCTACCATCTGTCTGCAGTAACTCCAGGCATGCTGAGAGCACTAGGGTCTGAATCAGACATCCTTACTCAAACAGTCCATAGACTAAGGATAGCAGAATGGGCCTTACCTCAGGATGGTTCAGTAGCTAACCAGAGCCCTCTCCAGGCTAGCAGAGAACTCGGGGTAAAATTTTCTAAGGCACTGAGTGACTTTGGCTCCTATGGGCCTAAGTTACATTTTATAATGGGTGTTATATTTGGGGGCGAGGGGGAAGGAATTTTCAGTTATGCTAATGATTAAAGAGCAATACAGAGAAGGAAATTTCTGTTGAAAATCACCTCCAAGCTGACATTTTGTTTTCTAGAGTTGATTTTTTAAGTCTTGTCTCTTGTCACCATTTACACTGTCAACTCTAATTGCATTCATCATGGGCAACCAAGCTAGACAGACCATAGTCACCTGCTGTGTTTTATGCCGTAGCAGGATGTAGTGATCTGTGGGCTGCACATATTGCAGTCGAACGTTTACACCCAAGTAAAACAGCTTTTCTTTAAAAATATCATGGGAAGAAATTGTGTGTGTTTCACAATCTTTCGGGTGTAAATTAGTGAACAGGGGCCTTTGAACTGTGCTTGAGTGTTCATACTATTGTCCAAGAAGCTTCAGACAGGTCAGCGTTTGCTGGTACCCCACAGAAGGGATACAGAACAGTGTATTAACACTAGCTCAGTAAACAGGGGCCTAGAACTCTGCTCTAAAACTGCAGAAGGCATACATTCTGCCCCTGCACCCCTCTGATGCTACAACTGAGAAACAGGTAAAAAACCAGCAATACTTCTGTGTTTGGGAGCTGTAGAGCAGTCGTTACTCACGTTGAAGTATGTTCCTTTGCTCCAGCTCTTCTGCTGTTGGTCTCTGACTTAGTCGCCTAAACAAGAAGAGATAAAAACCATTACACTTGCCCAGCCACATTCCTGTAGGACACACAGATGCCAACGCTCATTTGGAGGCAGCAGGGAATACAGTTAATACGATACTCACTTTAATCGTCTTGCTCCCTTTTTTCATCACTGCTCAAACCAGACAACTCTTCCCTCCACCTGCTAACACAGCTTTTCACCCAGACAGCAGAATCCACTAGACTGAACTTGGCCTAAGTGGGTGCTGCTCCCGTGGAGCTGCCTGGGCCAGGCAGCAGTGGTGTAAGGAACACAGGAGGGACAAGCTGGTCAGAAGTTGGGTGTAAATGGTCTCACAGTATAACTTCTAATGCACCTTTATTTGTTGGGCGCTTCAAACATGTTAACTTGCACATGTGGGAGGGCTGGTGCGTAGCAGGAAGACAGCCCACGTGAGGATGTCAGATAAAGCAGGGCACAGCTGCCATGTGTGTCACATGGAAACAGGTCACTGTTTTTTCCTTCTCCACCCCAAGGAGTGGGGGCACAATTGGGTGGTACAAGCTGACCCCACACTTAGCGCACCTGTAACCAGGGGCCTATCTCCCCTGCCCCCTCGTGCTGCCTGGGCACAGCAGAACGCCCACACTGGCCAGGCTGGTAGTGACTGCACAACTGCAGTCTGGAGCGGAGGAAGGCGAGAAGCTGCTGAGGTGGGCCAGTGGTGAGGCAGCAAGGTTGTTCAAGCATCTGGCTGCCTCCTTTCTCTCCGCAGGGGCTGAGGTGAGGAGGAGGAACAGGGAGCAGTGAGTGGAAGCAAAGAAGCCTCTGAAACATTTGGTATTGGCTATTGTCAAACAGGTACTGTGACATCGTATGCAATTCCTGTTCTTAGAACTGCCAGCACAGCAAGGGCCGAAGCAGCCCAGAATCATCATTGCAGGGGAATCCCAACTGGACGCGAGGGAATCCAACTCAGCTGTGGACAAGACACTTTGCAGCCCTGCTTCAGTTTACACCCACAGAACTCCCACTCCTCCCCAGGCCAGAGTCAGCCCTTGGGTAAGGGAGCTGCACCCTCTAACTTCAGGAAGTGCAGTACCAGCGTCACCCAGGGTCCCACAGAATGCCTACTCACAGCGAGCTAGACGATCTTGCCACTTGCACCTGTTTTCCAAATTACATCTGTCAAGCTGCTCACATCACTGCTCAATGTGGCTCCTCGAACTTTAACAGCACACTTCAACCCAGGAAATGAGAAGTCTGACAGGCTATGGGGGTAGGAAGAGTTGGCTCTTCCAGCTCAAATGGCTTCCCTCCCGAACAGTGGAAACTGTCCTGCATGAAATGTAAGCTTCTTGTCTTTACATTACTTCAGAGGGAAATGACACACAAGCCTAGCACCCCAGCCCCAACGCAGCAGAGAAAAAGCCTCCTTGTTGCTACATTTCAGGCAAGCAGATTTCTTGGCTCACCCTTAGTTATGCCGAAGACTGAGGATTTTTCTTTTCCTCTGCATTTTGTACCTGATCAGTGCTGTCCCAATCTGTTGCCGAATTTCATTCCACTCCTCCTTGCTCTTCCGAGGGAAAGCATTCTTTTCCTCCAGCTCCTGCTGCGTGGCCATGTTGCCCAGTTTCATGGCCAATGTATCTTTCCTCTTCACCTTGTTAGCTAGAGCGCCTGTGGGAAAGGGAAGAAGGGATCCTTGCATGAGTAAAGACAGCAGTGCTCCCACGCTGTAAAAAAGCAGCTGGATCCACAGGCCAGCCTGGCATCACACACACAATGGTCAAGTACCACAGCTCCTCTGTTGGCAGGAGCTGAATGTCACTAAGGTCATGCAGCTACAGTACAGCCTGCAGCATGGTAAAAGGAGTAACACCATCCTGTCTAGAGAGAGGGAGCTGGAAGGATGTGTGGTTACTATTCTGGTGGCATCCCCTGCTGGAATTTTCCCCATCAGGCAGGGATGTACATGGGCTAGTTGGCAGTTGGGGTATTTGAGGGAGTGTAGGCAGGTGGGAACATAACACAAGAACGGCCATACTGGGTCAGACCAATGGTCCATCTAGCCCAATATCCTGTGTTCTGACAGTGGCTGGTGCCAGATGCTTCAGAGGGAATGAACAGAACAGGGCAATTATCAAGTGATACATCCTCTGTTGTCCAGTCCCAGCTTCTGGCAGTCAGAGGCTTAGGGACACCCAGAGCATGGTGTTGCATCTCTGACCATCTTGGTTAATAGCCATTGATGGACTGATCTTCCATGAACATATCTAACTTTTTTTTTTTTAACCCAGTTATACTTTTGGCCTTCAGAATATCCACTGGCAACAAGTTCCACAGGTTGACTGTGTGTTGTGTGAAGAGGTACTTCTTTATGTTTGTTTTATACCTGCTGCCTATTCATTTCATTGGGTGACCCCTGGTTCTTGTGTTAAGTGAAGGGCTAAACAACACTTCCCTATTCACTTTATCCACACCATTCGTGATTTTATAGACCCCTATCATATTTCCCCCTCCCCCCACTTAGTTGTCTCTTTTCTAAAGTGGCCTGCACGAATCTTTTTAATCTCTTGTCATATAGAAGCTGTTCCATTCCCTTAATCATTTTTGTTGCCTTTCTCTGTACCTTTTCCAATTCCAAATTGTATCTTTTTTGAGAAGGGGCGACCAGAACTGCACACAGTACTCAAGGTGTGGGCATACCATAAATTAGTGGGATTATGGTATTTTCTGTCTCGTTATCTAGCCCTTTCTTAATGGTTCCTGACATTGTTAGCTTTTTTGACTGCTGCTGCACATTGAGTGGATGTTTTCAGAAAAGTCACGATGACTTCAAGAACTCTTTCTTGAGTGGTAACAGTCCTCATCATTTTGTATGGACAGTTGGGATTATGTTTTCCAGGGTGCATTACTTCCCACATTGTGGATAAGTAGCCTGTGAGGAAGCCAAGAGGCTAACACTTTGGGACACTGTACGGACCAGACTTTTGGTGTGGCTCTTGACGTGGTTAAGTGCAGTTGTGTGTGTAGGAGTAAAGCTGGCCTCCCAACGGTGAAACCTTACTGTTATGGCTTTCATCATCCTCTTCATCTTCCTCATCCTTATACAGGATGGGTCCCTCCGAGTCCGAATCACTCGTCCCCTCCTCTTCCTCCTGCAGGGGCTGTGGCATTAGCCTAGGAATGATCGTGACAGATGGTGCATCTCCAATGTAAACATGAGGACCTGAACTCCGTTCGCCCTCCTGGTCTGCTTCCTCCTCCTCTTCATCATCATCTGGACTAACAAAACGCGCACAATTATTATTGATTTTAACAATGACAATGATTCACTTTGAGGTCAGGGATTTGTTCCACCCCAGCCCCAGCGCCAGCGCCAATTTAAACTGAAGCCTCTCTATGGAAGGCAGGTCACAAGCGCTGTAACCCTTTCCTAGCCAGTGGCTGTCTGCCTGGGGCTGCTGCCCCCCTTTTATCCCCACACTCTTTCATGGAAGCCCTGCTGAACTACGAGCAAGAGTACTTAGATTTCCTTACCCTCCTGTGGCACCTTCCCTCCAGGGATGTCAACATGCTTTAAACATTCATGAATTGCAGCAACTGAGACAGAGATTGCGGGTGGGATTTTCAAATGAATTTACGGGAGTTAGGGGGTTAAGGAGCCCAAGTCAAGAAGCTTCCTTGGGTGCTTTGTGGCGAGTCCAAAACAGTGGCAGGTTGAAGGAGCTCTGCTCAAAGGCCCGTGCTGCAATCCCTGCCTCATCCCTCCTTCCTGAAGAGTCGGAAGGACTCCAGGCTCAGCAAGCACCAATTCAAGGAGATGCAAGGTCTGAGGCACTTGGGGCTAACCCCGTCACCCCCTATCACCAGGGAACCCCATTTGGGGTTTCAGGGTTCAAACCTGCTGCCAAACCCAAGCATAGTGTGGGGGGTGGGGGGGGAGATTGGAATGACCACATCAAAGCCCAAGCAGTCTCTCTAGGCCAGGGGTGGGCAAACTTTTTGGCCCGAGGGCCACATCTGGGTGTGGAAATTGCATGTAGGGCCATGAATGTAGGGCTGGGGCAGGGGGTTGGGGTGCAGGAGGGCACTCAGGGCAGGAGGTTGGGGTGTAAGGTGCAGGAGGGATTCGGGCTGCGGGTTCCAGCCCGGCACTGCTTACCTGGTGTGGCTCCGGGGTGGCAGCGGCGTGCAGTGGGGCTGAGACAGGCTCCCTGCCTGCCCTGGCCCTGCGCCGCTCCTGGAAGCGGCCAGCATCATGTCTCTGCTGCCCCTAGGAGAGGGGCAGAGGGCTCCGCGCACTGCCTTCACCTATGGGTTCCACACCCGAAGCTCCCATCGGCCGGGAACAGGGAACCGTGGCCAATGGGAGCTTCGGGTGTGGAACCCAAAGGTGAAGGAAGCACAGGGAGCCTTCTGCCCCCACCCCTATCCCGGGCCGCAGGGACATGGTGCCGGCCACGCCATGGGGGTGGCAATCCCATGGGCCGGATCCAAAGCCCTGAGGGGCCAGATCCAGCCCGTGGGCCGTAGTTTGCCCACCCCTGCTCTAGGTCATCAGAAGCAGGTCATGGCTGAATGAAGAAACTAAGGATCTCACTTTGTCTAGTCAGTGCAATTAAATACCTAGATTCCTCTGAACTGTTTTTGCTTTTCCTGCTTAGCGTACCAAGGTGATCATCATTTCTCCAAACACTCAATTCCCGAGGCACTTTCCACAATCACAGGTCTTGCTCTAGGACGTGGAGCGCAGCGTTCCCACACCACAGTGCAGGCTGCTGTGTGCCCGGCTGTCCCCCTACCCGTCAGTGCTCCTGCATGCACAGTCTGCACTCACACTTTCAGCATCTCGATGGTGACTGGCAGCGACCTGGCCCGGCCCAGGGTGCTGTTGTCCTCGTAGGGGCTGTCACTTTCGAAGAGCAGCGAGTGAGCCCTGTGCGACCCCTCTGCAGGTGGGGTAACTGGCAGGGGGCTCGTCAGCGCCTGCTGGATCCGGATGTGCAGTGGGATTTGGAGCAGCCGCGTTGGCACGTGAGGTTCTCCGAACCCCTGCTCTGCCGCCCACTTGGGCACTTCCAGTGACCTGAGATCTCCCTGTGGAGGGGTCTCCTTGGGCAGTTCCAGGGAGAGCTGGGGTTCCGTCACAGGGCTGGAGGCAGGCAGGGGCATGCGCGGGGGCTCGGGAGGTATGTGGCTGGGCAATGGCGGAGAAGGTGACGGTGGCGGGTGAGATACGGTGATATGCACTGGTATCGATGTGGGACGAGTAGCTGTCACTACCCTATCACTTGGTGGTTTCGAGGCAGCAGTTGACTCCAGCGAGGGTGCCATGTTAGATGGAATGCCTCTCTTGGGTGGTAGGGGCGGGGAAGGCTTTGATAAGCCCATACCACTGTTCACTGCTTGAGACAGTTCAGCTGGAAGAGAAGAGAGATCCCACATTTTATTAGGGCTTTGCCATAGCCCTGGACCCTCACTCATCCACTGGCTGAGCACAGAAAGCACTCAGGAGGCTACAGGATCCAGTGGTTAGAAGCAGGCAGATTCTGACCCACTGAGACCTTGATCAGTTCATATGACCTCCTGCAGTCTCAGCTGCTTGCTCCCTAAAGCCAGATGCCAGAGGTAACTGGGCAGGGTGGATAAAAATCAATGATTTTTTTAAAAAAAAATTTTAAATCAGATTTTTTTGTTTAAATTTTTTTTTGATAAAATGCTTTTTCAGGAAAAAACCTATCTAAAGATAGTTTTAATTAAGATACATTATAGCTCAAAGATATTTCATCATGGAATAGGGATTATAAATTCTAATTCCATAGTATGAGACAATACATTCATGTAAAGTTTAAGAAAAGTTTTGTAAATGTGTTCCAATAGTTCATGGATTAGGGACCCAATCTTATGGGGTTCCAGGGGCTTCTGTAGAGATTATTTAGGTTAATCTTTCTACCTACCCAATGGGACTCAGTACTCAGTCTAGAAGATACCATCAGAGATGCTTAGTTTTGCAGTTCTCAAACTGTGGATTTGTGTCTCCAAAGGTAACATGCTTGTTAACAGCAAAAAGGTTTTTTTAAATAAATAATATATAGAGGTGAGAAATAACAGACCTCAACTCTATTGTCCCTCTGCAAATTTGTGTACAGAGTCAATTTCTTACCTCTCTAAAAGTGCAAAGTTTTAAAAAGTTCAACGAATAGAAGATTGTTGGGGGCGGAATAGATCTGGACAAGAAGTCTGGAGATAAATGCGAGAAGCGAGGGACATACGCTTTTTTGTTAAACTATTATATGTTTGCTGTTGAAGAAAATAATCCAGAATACTTAACATTGTTGTTTTAGTTAAATAAAACAATTTAAATGTCTGTCTAGTGATGTTCTCCTCCTAATACAGTATGGCAAGAAAATCCTCCAAATAGTAATGATTAATCTGTTGAATTGGAGATAGTTCACCTCCCAATGACTTAATAAATATCTGTTTCAATTACCTCTGGTAAATGAAATAACCAAACAATAATTCATTTTCTGATACAGATGTAAAACTAATCTGAAAAGTTTTCAAAATAAATCACTTTAAAAATGTATAGTGTGTACCTTCTAAAAATGAAACCTACATCTATCTCTGAGTTGTGAAGAATATGTATTAAGGTTATAACAACCAACAAGCATGCACTTTTATGGAGAAAACCATGATTAAATCGAGTCTTCCTGACTAGTGATTTAAATCAAATCCACCCTGTAACTGGGTGGCAAAGCTTCTCACTTGCTCTTCTAGCTACTAAGGTAAGAAGTCAGGACAGCAGCCAAGAGTGAGCAGGCTGGAAGAGCTCCTGCTTGTCTTGCTGCTTTGCATGGAAGGTTGGCTTGGCGAGAGTGCAACAGTAGGGCCAGCTCCAGGAACGGCAGCATTCCTTGGGCAGGTGCAGGACATGCGGATCAGTATGCTGCTCAGTTAGCAAAGGAATGAATGCAACCAGGGTACTTTGTGCCTACATTTACAGCCATCACCCAACAATGGAATTTGATATAACATCTCCAACAAAACCCTTGACTTAAAGCTTTTCCTTTCATACAACACTTTTAGAGTATTGCTATTTGAAGACAAAAGTCGGTGGGACTGAAACGCTAACATGCTCTCACTCAGTTTAGCTGTCAGAGCTAGCCACAGAGAACATTACTGCTAGCCACTCCTCTCCAGCATGAAAGTGCTTTCCCTATTCCACATGGACTCAATGCTGGGTCACCATAAATCCTGTTACCAGCTTACCCCTCATCTATGGTTCTACTGTGGTCACTAGTATCTAAGGCAGAGCTGACATCATAAATCATCATGTGTCCAGAGGGGTTTATAGGACCCATAAAATCTACAGCTGGGAAAGTCCCTTCCTGATCTGTGGGGCAGGCCTCAATTTAACACAGGGGTCTGTGCTGTTTGATGCTGATCAAGGAGAGAATGACGAGAACAATGTGACTAGGGGAAGAGGGCTGGGGCCCAAATGTAATGTACCCCATCCAGAAAATATAGTCTTCAGTAGTGGCTCCCAAAATTGGAGACCTCACACTTGGTATATCACTTCCGTCCTACAGGAGAACACCCAGTGTTTAAAAAGGACATTGGACTCTTGCTGCAGTGCAGAGCCCTGCAGTGGGACTGGGATCCCGTGGGTCCCTTGGGACCCACTGCCATAATAGTGGGAGTATCTGGGAGTCGGATTAAAAAAGTCATGCACTGGGCTCGTTGGCAGTGGCTTTTTGGCCTTTAATATTTATGCAGTAGCAGCTTCTAAGGGTTGAAAGGTCAATTTCCCTACTACCAAACTGCTTGGAAAACGTCAGTTTTCTTCCATGTCTGCTTGTTTTCACCACCACAATCACATCTGTATCAACACATTCCGCAGATCTGAAACAAGAGCTCCTAGTCCAGTGGTGCTGCAGAACCACAAATGGCAGCAAGAGAAGAGGAGATTGTGCTTTCTGGGAAGACTGCAGTAATACAGAGGTGGATGCATTTTTCAGATGTTTCGAATACACAGACTTTTCCCTTACAGATTAAGGCCAGGATCCTGTCTAGTGCTGAGTGTCCTCAGCTCCCACTGGCTTCTGCATTCAGTGCTACTCAGGACCTAAGAGCCTGATTCTGAGAGGAGCCAAGTAGCCAGCACCTCCCATAAACGGGCGTTAGAAAAGCAGAGCACCCACAGGACTAGGCCCTACTGCAAGTGTCCTGTGAATCCAATCTGTCTCCGGTCATGAGTAAGGCAAAGGGGTCTTTCTCACTGGGCTAAAAATTAGTTTCACTGCACCCAGGACAGTACAAACTCCTCTGACCCAACACAGAAGCCAACATATTACTCTAGTAAAGGCTAAATTAGCCACTTTGCTGTGAACAACAGCTGCCCCTGTACCTGGCATGGCCTTGACAGAATCCATGCATACACTGTGAACTACTGTTGCGTACAAGTTAAGTTATGTGAAAGTTAGCATTTCCTGAGCCTATCCTGCCACGAAGTGTCATTTAAGAGGCCAGCAGCATAGGAGCCTAACGTACGGAATGAGGAAGCAGAGGTGAAAGAGACGGGTTATGTTAGCCATGGCCACTTTTTTCCAGTGCGGGGCTGTTCCCTTCCATTTTGTGCTCTGTTACCTAATTTTTATTCTGTCAGTCAATGGGGCTTTCACCAGTTCCTTTGGGAGCCTATTCCCCAATCTCACCATTGGGTAACACTTCTAGACATTCAGGCTGTATATTCCTTTGCCTAATTCAAATCCATTGTTCCTAGTTATACCTTTACTATCTGTTAAATATTTTCTTCCCCTCCTTGGTGTTTACACCATCCAAATACACGTCCCTTCAATTTCACTCGTTAGTGAAACTATGCGGGTTTGATACTGCAAAAGGACCAACTCCAATCTTGCTTTCAATACTTTTGTATCAGAAACAACAGCATTGTGTTGAGTATTTAAATGTAGGTCTGTACAGAGCACAATTGTGAAATCGGTCCCTGTTTGAATGGGGATTCTCAACAGGCAAAGCAAGCAAAACAGGTGCAGAGCTCTTCAGCTCTACTTACCTGTAACTCCTCACTCCCTCCACACCCTCTGCCATAGGTGTCTAAGGCCCTACCCTGGGGATAGCAGCAGTGTGACACTTTGCTGTCTTTCATTATATTTTTTTCTCAGCACTACCTGCAATTAATGCTGATGCATTTCAAATACCACCCATGTTGTGCGCAAGCAGCTTAAGCAAGCAAAGAAGGTATTTCCTTGCGTGCACAACAGGAACGGTCAGACTAGTTTTATCATCTGGCGAACAGCAGTTTAATACCATGCAAAGTTCAACTGTAAAACCTGCTAGAGCAGAGCGCATCCCAGAGCAGAAAAACTAAATTATTTGGTTCGTATTTATTTTTTAGTCTGGAGAAGTAGCATTATTTGCTTGTGGAAACAAAAACACTGACCTAAGCCTACTGCAAGTAGGTCCTGCGCCGGCTTTCTCGACACAGCTCTGCCAATGCCTCCCAAACAAGACCTGCACAAGCCCAGCCACCACTATGGATGGATTCATTTCACAGCTCTGCCCATACATCTCAGTCCTGATCTGTGGCACTCCCTGCTACTCCTGTCCAAAGACTAGCTGTGCAGTGCGTTGTCCTTTAACGGCTTCATTCAGTCCACTTAACACATTTCACTTGTGACTTACTCAAGATTTAACCAAGGCATCTAAGAGACGAATACTTAATATTGGGCTAACTGCATGACAAGAAACTCCCCCCAACATGTTCTGTTAAAACAGGTTTGGAAATAGATGCATTTAATTCTTTACTTAACCAGCACTGGGAAGAATCAGCTCTTAATTTACGTTTTAGTGCTATACGATTTGCCAGATGGGCAGCCCTGCAGCCTGAATTTCTCAGTTTATCCATAGCAGCAAGGGGGGGATGCTTCCCCAACATCCCTGCCTTGCCAATGCACTTTGAGGAAGCACCTCAAGAAGCAAGGGGGCAGTTCAGACTCCATGGTCCACTCCGAGTCCTTTGCCTTGCTGCTGCAACTGGCAGCAAGGGCACTGACCCATGCCAAATACCACAGTGGTTTGTCATGTGGATATTTCCCACTGGGACTTACCAGTTCATTAGGACACCAAACAGCTGTAACCATCAACTTCCACTGACCATATAAACTGGTGATTTAGAGGTGAAAGCCTTCTAACACCCACTAATGACAGGTTTCAGAGTAACAGCCGTGTTAGTCTGTATTCGCAAAAAGAAAAGGAGTACTTGTGGCACCTTAGAGACTAACCAATTTATTTGAGCATAAGCTTTCGTGAGCTACAGCTCACTTCATCGGATGCATACTGTGGAAAGCATAGAAGATCTTTTTATACACACAAAGCATGAAAACATACCTCCCCCCACCTCACTCTCCTGCTGGTAATAGCTTATCTAAAGTGATCACTCTCCTTACAATGTGTATGATAATCAAGGTGGGCCATTTCCAGCACAAATCCAGGGTTTAACAAGAACGTGGGGGGGGGGGGGGGGGCGGTAGTAGTTAGGCCTAACAAAGAAAATACAGGACAGGCCTAACAAAGAAAATAACAGAACGCCACTAGCCGTCACCTTCAGCCCCCAACTAAAACCCCTCCAACGCATTATTAAGGATCTACAACCTATCCTGAAGGATGACGCAACTCTCTCACAAATCTTGGGAGACAGGCCAGTCCTTGCCTACAGACAGCCCCCCAACCTGAAGCAAATACTCACCAGCAACCACATACCACACAACAGAACCACTAACCCAGGAACCTATCCTTGCAACAAAGCCCGTTGCCAACTGTGTCCACATATCTATTCAGGGGACACCATCACAGGGCCTAATAACATCAGCCACACTATCAGAGGCTCGTTCACCTGCACATCCACCAATGTGATATATGCCATCATGTGCCAGCAATGCCCCTCTGCCATGTACATTGGTCAAACTGGACAGTCTCTACGTAAAAGAATAAATGGACACAAATCAGATGTCAAGAATTATAACATTCATAAACCAGTCGGAGAACACTTCAATCTCTCTGGTCACGCGATTACAGACATGAAAGTTGCGATATTACAAAAAAAACTTCAAATCCAGACTCCAGCGAGAGACTGTTGAATTGGAATTCATTTGCAAATTGGATACAATTAACTTAGGCTTGAATAGAGACTGGGAGTGGCTATTCCAACCCCCACCCCACCCCCAGATGTGTATGATAATCATGTGTATGACAATGTGTATGATAATCAAGTTGGGCCATTTCCAGCACAAATCCAGGTTTTCTCCCCCCCTCCCAGATGTTCTTGTTAAACCCTGGATTTGTGCTGGAAATGGCCCACCTTGATTATCATACACATTGTAAGGAGAGTGATCACTTTAGATAAGCTATTACCAGCAGGAGAGTGAGGTGGGGGGAGGTATGTTTTCATGCTTTGTGTGTATAAAAAGATCTTCTACGCTTTCCACAGTATGCATCCGATGAAGTGAGCTGTAGCTCACAAAAGCTTATGCTCAAAAAAAATTGGTTAGTCTCTAAGGTGCCACAAGTCCTCCTTTTCTTTTTGCGAACACCCACTAACAATCCCAAGCCTTCCAATCCAGCACAGCTGATAAATTCCCGCACTGGTGGAAGATTAAAGACACTTTATAACAATAGTGATTTTTAATCTCAATCACTACCCTTAACAGAAAAACTAGAGACTGCCTCCCTTGCTCAGCTGCTGGATACATCTGTGCTAGGCAGATCGTTCAGTTTGTAGCGCCTCTTGAAAGTAATTAACGTTTGCCCTGTGCCGATGGAACCAGCATCAACAGAGCTCACCCAGTTTCCACGCCTGTCCGGTGGTCAAGCTTTGAAGATCCTTGATTAGCTCACAGACATTCAAGACATGATACTGTATGAACACAGCAACACAGATCTTCCCTTCCAAACAGAGTTTGCAATCTCAAAGAACAAAAGAGCATCCTAGGTTTGACTGACAGCCAGTTGCAAAGAAGACGACACTTACCTATTAAAGGGTTGCTATTTCTGTTCACAGGCTTCGGGGGCGGGATGGGGGGCTGTTTGGCGGGCACCACGCTGGTTGTACTTGTGGTAGCAGTAGTGTTAGTGCTGGCAAGAGCAGGGGGCACAGTCCTGGGGGCTGGGCAAGGGGCGACTGTAGAATTGACCGTCTTTGATATGCTGGTGGCGGCAGTAACAGAAGAGGAGGATGCAGTCCTTGTAGTGCGGCTGGCAGGGACAGGATCCCTCACCTGCACATCACTTGCCTCCTGAGAAGAGGACAAGGGTCTTTTCGGAGGAAGCAAAGGCTGTTTGGGTGCTTGCGGCTCATGAGGAGGCTCCATTTCTGAACTGGGATTGCTACTGGATGAGCCTGCAAAGTGAAACACAAAACAAGTGCTTATAGAGATTGGTGAATGAGGGGACCCAAGAGAAGAGACTTCAAAACGGATATTTCTTTGTGAGAAACTGAAGCAAGCCTGATTTCCTACCTAGTCTTTTATTTGGTTCCTCAACTGGAACAGACTTTCTAAGACTTGACTTCTTCTCAACCTCTTCCTCCAAGTTTGACATCCCAGAACCACCAATGGGGACTGTATGCCCATTCTTCAATGCAGTATGGCTGAGTTTGTCTGGTTCCTCTCCATCTGTGAGGGGGTGGGGAATGAACAGAAAACCATCAGAAAAGGCAAAGGATACTGAATACTTAGTCCTGCCATGAGAGCGGGGGACTGGACTAGATGACCTCTCAAGATCCCTTCCAGTCCTACGATTCTATGATCTGAAGTCTGAGAAGGTACACACCTATCAATAGGCAGTGAACTGGCAATAGATTGCCAATGACTGTATTTAAAAATCTGCAAATATCCACAACACTCCTTTTACTTCTGGAATATCTGGTCCTAGAATTACTTTCTGCATAAAATAGCACATGGTAACATCAGCACCAAGTTAGTTTGGAGCTCTTGATTTCAACAACGTGCTAAAAGACAGTATAGGGCCTAATCTCCTGTAACTCGTGTGTAGTACCATTTATTCCAACAATCTGTTTATTCCACCATCAGTCTCCTACACAATGGACTCATTTACAAAGGAACATATTTACAAGATTCAAAGATAGGATGGCCTTCAAGGCCAGCACTATCCCATGATCAGCAGTCCAGGACTAGTTGCAATCAAGCTCTGGGCAGCCTTCTATGTCAGCTTACTTTAAGGGCTTTCTAATAAACCCCTGTACTCTGCTACATTACAGAACTCAAAATGCTGGCCAGG
Source organism: Chelonia mydas (assembly GCF_015237465.2). Classification (NCBI taxonomy): domain Eukaryota; kingdom Metazoa; phylum Chordata; order Testudines; family Cheloniidae; genus Chelonia; species Chelonia mydas. The sequence continues at coordinate 11,228,026 of NC_051259.2, read as the reverse complement.
TTTCCACTGTATGTACAATAGATTTGTTCTGACGACAAGATTCAGTCAGTGTTCCCAGGGAACTGATACCTTCCATATTGGTTTGTACATGGCGTTCCTGCAGCATTTGCCCTGGAGAATGATGAGCAGCCCGAAACACTTGAACAATGGGGAAGAAGAGTTTCCTTAAACAAAGTCCCATCTCGCCTACCTTCCTTTTTGATTGAGGTCCAGCACGTGTTTCCAAACCTTTCGTCAACCTTAAAACTTACTACTTCTTACCATGTCTCCTAAAGCAGTGTTCTCTAAACTCTGAAAGTTGAGCATTTCTTCAGGAAAACAAAGCCAGCCACACACCCCTTCAGCCCTGCCATATAGTATTACAGAAGCTCTCCCCACTGACATAGCGCTGTGCACACAAGCGCTTGTGTCGGTGGAATTGATGTCACTCCAGGGGGTGATTTATTCACACTTGAGTGACATAAATTTTGCTGACATAAGTTGTAGTGTAGACATAGCCTTAGTTGTCACCTTGATGTGACACATTTTTTCCACTCTCAGCTATTGTTTCAAGCACTCTGAGAACTCAGGCAGATGTTGCTGTGTTCGTTAAATTTGCTTAAGCTTGGTCTACACTTAAAAGTTAGGTTTCAGAGTAACAGCCGTGTTAGTCTGTATTCGCAAAAAGAAAAGGAGGAGGGTTAGGTTGTCTTAACTACAGTGCTCAGGGGTGTGAAGAACCGTAGCTATGTCAACCTAACTTTTAAGTAAAAAGAAAAGGAGTACTTGTGGCACCTTAGAGACTCACCAATTTATCTGAGCACGAGGTTTCGTGAGCTACAGCTCACTTCATCGGATGCATACTGTGGAAACTGCAGAAGACATTATATACACAGAGACCATGAAACGATACCTCCTCCCACCCCACTCTCCTGCTGGTAATAGCTTATCTAAAGTGATCATCAAGTTGGGCCATTTCCAGCACAAATCCAGGTTTTCTCACCCTCCGCCGCCCCCCCCCCCCCCCCCCACAAACTCACTCTCCTGCTGGTAATAGCTTATCCAAAGTGACCACTCTCCTTACAATGTGTATGATAATCAAGGTGGGCCATTTCCAGCACAAATCCAGGTTCTCTCACCCCCCACCCCCCACCCCCACACACACAAACTCACTCTCCTGCTGGTAATAGGATGATGAGCTATTACCAGCAGGAGAGTGAGTTTGTGTGTGTGTGTGGGGGGGGGGGGGGGTGAGAAAACCTGGATTTGTGCTGGAAATGGCCCACCTTGATCATCATACACATTGTAAGGAGAGTGGTCACTTTGGATAAGCTATTACCAGCAGGAGAGTGAGTGTGTGTGTGGGGGGGGGGGGGGGGGGGGGGGGGGGGCGGAGGGTGAGAAAACCTGGATTTGTGCTGGAAATGGCCCAACTTGATGATCACTTTAGATAAGCTATTACCAGCAGGAGAGTGGGGTGGGAGGAGGTATCGTTTCATGGTCTCTGTGTATATAATGTCTTCTGCAGTTTCCACAGTATGCATCCGATGAAGTGAGCTGTAGCTCACGAAAGCTCATGCTCAAATAAATTGGTTAGTCTCTAAGGTGCCACAAGTACTCCTTTTCTTTTTACTTAAAAGTTAGGTTGACATAGCTACGGTTCTTCACACCCCTGAGCACTGTAGTTAAGACAACCTAACCCCCAGCGTAGGCATGGCTAAATCAATGGAAGAATTCTTCCGTCAACCTAGCCACCGCTGCTCAGAGGTGGATTACCTATGCTGATGGAGAAACCTTTTCCGTCTTTGTAGGAATGGTCTGCAGTATGGCACTACAGCAGCATAGCTGTGCCACTGTTGCGCCAGTAGTGTAGACGTGGCCTTAGTGTTTTTATTGTTTTCTTTGCAAACATGAGACTTTAATTTTAAAACTGAAGCGAGGACTCTGGAGGACAATCCAGAGGGCCATCTGACTAGTCCTTCACTCCCTCCATACGAGTTCCCTCACACAGGGAAACACTGCCCTAAAATCTGTCAATCTGCCTATCATCCCCCTCAGACAGTTCCCTAGATATTACACCCCCCTGCCCCTCCTCAGCTATTCCAACTCTCTCCTAATGCCTTCCCACATTCTCCAGGCTCCGGCATTTACAGAATGCTGCTGCTGGCTTTCTCATTCCCTCACCCCCAGCAATTTCAATTCCAGAGGCTTTCCACAACCTAGTTCAAAACAGTCGTCTTTGCTTTTAAAGCCCTCCATGAGCTTGGGCCAGCCTGCCTCAAGGACGTTGTTTGCTGCCCTTGCTCATCTGGTACTCACTCCCTATGTCCCCACTGTGGATAAACCACTTTCTCTACACCTCTTCCCCACACAGCCCTCCTGTATCTGCCACAACTCCACCTATCTTCACATCCCATCTGAACACATCCTCGCTACCCTGGCCAGCTGCTCTCCTTTATTTATGTTACAATTTAGAGTTTTGCCTGCTCTGTTTGCAATTTGTAAGGTGAATACTAGACACAAGGCAGCTGCGTAGAACTGAATAAAGGACAGCAAAGAAGTTTATTAAAATGAGCCACTAAGACCTGACTGTCAGAACCCAGGAGCCAGCAGAGTGCATGCAAGTGGATAAAAACTCTCTCTCTTCTCTCCAGAACACTTATCTTTCAGAAAATACACTGATTTTCTGAGAGCAGGATTTAAAAGTGGGACCAACTGTAGAAACCTTCCACTGACTTGCAACAAAAATATTAAAGAGTCCATCTCTAATTTCTGTAATTTAAAAATCTATCCACCTGACAGTGCTCGCCTGGTCCCACACTTTATTTCTGGCACTTTGTTTAATCTTATTGTAACTGTCTCCTCCACTTCCTAACCCAGGTCCTGTGACTGCTGCCAAAACACAAAATTCTATATCTTACCAACACTCCTGCATGCCACCCCCTTGTTACACCTCAGAACACTCCCCGTCTGCCATCTCTCTCTCAGGAAATTTATATCAAGCCTATGTTTTCGCTTCTTCAGTTTCATCCCATGACCTCTCATTACACACCTTTGAACACACAAAATTCCTCCCTTAACTTGGTGTTTACAAGGTTCAAATACTCATGGACTACTTCAGTCATATTTCACCCTATTTCGCTAACGTTTTAATCATTTTTGCTGCTTTTCCTACAGTTTGGCTACAATTTTCTGATAAGGAGGAGCCCAGAAATGAATGCACACATTACAGGCCTGTCTCAGAGGCATGTAAAAGACACCTATCACCTCCTTGATGGAATGCCTCTACACAAGCAGCTCAAAAGCCGTACTGAATTTTTGTTTCCTTTCATTTGGCCTTGCAGCCCTAGAAACAAATCAAATTCAACATTATAAATAGGCTATTTTTCACTGGGGCTAGAATATAAACTGAAACATGATCAGAACAACCTGGAGATTACAGTGAGCATGAATGTGAAGGAGAGCAGCATAGAGGGATGGTACCAAAGGCCGGGCAGAGATACAAATATGACAAACACGACAGGAAATGACACAGAATTTCCTTGCCAGCAGCAGACAGGAAGATGCATAAGAACACGGAATGCTTATCTCAGGAATTTCTTCCTCCTTACACTGCTTTCCTAGCTAGGTGCAGGAGCCAGACAGGGAGCGTGTGCAAAGGACAGACAAGGGATGGGAGGTCATGTTTAGCAAACAGCCTTTAACTTATTTTATTTTTTAAAGGTACAGTAACAAGGATGGGATTATGTCAGCAGCAGACCAGCTACACAGAACACAGATAGGCGGATGACAGGTTCATTTCCAAACTCACCCTGCTCAGGGTCTTCCAACAGAACCCCTCTTTTAACCAGCTCCTCTCTTGGCTTTCGCATAGAAATCTTTCGTTCTAAAACTGATATTAAATTGAGAAAAAGCACTCAGAAAACAGGGCAAGGGGAGGGTTTCAAAAGAATTGTTTTTAAATGTATTGGCTCTGTGGAAGAAACAAAAATGGTTCAAGTTGCTGCATTTTGCATGAAGGAAGAAGAGGGAGGGGGTTAAAAAGTAACCTATCTGGGGCCTGTATTCACACACCAGAATATAGTGCTAGAGCAGTGAACAGTCATTCCTCCAGCCTAAGCCTCGTTGGAGAAGTTCCTTTCAACAAAGGAATCTTGCATCTTTAACACTCTTCAGAATATTGTTTTCTACAGTTAAAAGATCTTTAAGCGGTGGTTTTAAGGAGCCAAGTAGCTGAGGCCTCTGATCAGTGAATTTGTTGTTCCATTACTGGCAAAGAATTAAGCTTTGATCCCAGTCATACCAGCACTGGGACACAAGGCTTCAACCAGCCTCTGCAGCTCACCCATAGCTGCTACTGCTCTGATGGCTAATAGCAAAGGATGAAACAACTTGGCATGCGCTTCCCCAGTGGGAAAAAGTGTTTAAACCAAAGTTCAAGACCAGCACCAAGCCCGATGCTTTACCTTCTGAAGTCTCCTTGAATTTGTCACTGCTTTTCTTTTTCCTCCACTTCCAAGGTTTGAAGATCTTGCCAAAGCCTGAGAACTTGCTTTTCCTCTTGGTGGGGGGCGTGGTGTCTCCAGATTCCAGAACATCAGCCCCCATCCCCATGTCAGATGGCGGATGATCCACTTCCTCAGCTACACAGAAAGAAAAGCAAAGTCACGGGTCTGTTCCAGTGAGGTCCCTCCTTTCCCACCCAGTCAGTCCCTGCCAACCCACCTGTGGATAATCGGGAAAGTGCTAAGCAGTGAGTGATGCAAATTCATGCAGAGGAGATAGCAAGACTCCATGCCTTCACATAACCAGTCAGTATCGAACAGGAGTAGGGAAGTTTTCAGTGAAGCCAAGTGAAGTTTTCAGTGCTAACAGGCTAAAGACATACTGTGATGTGTTAAAAATCGCTCAAGTGTAACTGTGACTTAGTTAATATTTGTACAGTGCTATAATTTAGCCCTAGGAGCACAAACAAAAAGCTTTTCTGCAGTCTCTTGATCTCAGCTGGAAGCAACTGCTCCGGACACAAGTAGTTACATGAATAAAATACCTTCTGTACTATAAACTTCCATGACTGTATTTAGACACAACCTACTGAAGTTCTCAGCCCAGCTCAATGGTTGTATACCATAGAACTAAGCCAGTCTGATTTCCACTCCCCACCCCCATAACAAGCTAACAGTACCAGGCCAAGAGTAACAAAAACTCAGGAAAGCAACACAATGCAACCTTGCACTCCACCTAGTTTACTAGAATTCCCAGGAGAACGCAGCAGGAGAGGATATACTTACGAAACATAGTTCTGTATCAAAAAAGCCTCCTTATGAGGCACGTTGTGAAGAGCGATTTGAACACAAAACATCAAGATATGCCAGTCGCTTTTTTTGCTTGCTTGGAGTTTGCAATTTTGCTGGAACTTACTAGGAAGGGGGAATTCACAATCCACAAAAGCCAGCAGGGACCTATAGCAGCCTTGCTTCGTATTGAAGATTGTTAGTGACCCACTTCATGGTCATAATTTATAGGCTGAGAATCCCTGGCCTCTAGCTATATGTGACTTGGGAGCACCCAAGTAGCTCTACAGGACACCAGGATGGTATCCAGTATTGGGAATAGAGAGCCTTACTAAGGGCTTGTCTACACTTAATACACTGGTTTCAGAGTAACAGCCGTGTTAGTCTGTATTCGCAAAAAGAAAAGGAGTACTTGTGGCACCTTAGAGACTAACCAATTTATTTGGGCATAAGCTTTTGTGAGCTACAGCTCACTTCATCGGATGCATCCGATGAAGTGAGCTGTAGCTCACGAAAGCTTATGCTGAAATAAATTGGTTAGTCTCTAAGGTGCCACAAGTACTCCTTTTCTTTTTACTTAATACACTGTAGCGTAGACCTACCTATGCTGACAGGAGGAGTTCTCCCATCAGCCTACAGAATCCACCTCCCCAAGAGGCAGTAGCTAGGTCGAGGGAAGATTTCTTCTGTCAACATGGCACTGTCTCCATGGGGATTTAGATCGGCTTACCTACACTGCTCAGTGCTGTGGATTTTTCACCCCTCTGTGCAACGTAGTTATGCAGACCTAATGTACTAGTGTAGACCAGGAAGGCTTTTTGTAATACTAGAATAAACCACATACCCTAATACACTGGGGACTCTACTGTGTATGCACTGGGCTATAAATCACATTTGTGGGCCTTATTTTTCTGAGCAATTGTAAATAAAAACACTTTTTGGAGTTTGATGCAAACTTTTTTGACTCATGAAGTCCTTGAGCTATACAGTCTCAAACTAGGCTACATGATAGGTCTCCAGAAAAGGCAGCACCACTGACCCACGATGACAACTCACTCATTTGCTATTCACATACAGGAAACTCAAACCAAGAATCCCATAACCCAGGTTATAGGGTTTTGGAGAGAGCCAACTTCTAAGTCCAGCACACCCCAAATAGAGTATCATACATTTAATCATAACATTTATGTAACCAGTCAGAAGACGTAATACCAGATGTCAGAACTTGCTATGTTTTAACAACATGTGGGAGATCAAATCTGCAGAAAAAGAGAAAAAAACAGGAAAGGCCTACGTGTTGTATTTCACTAGGGTTTCATTCACAGACACTTGGATCTTCATACCATGACACTGTTCATCAGGTATGTCTGCACTGCCGCTGCGGTGTGTGATTTACAGTTCAGGTACACAGACCTGTGCTAGCTTTAATGTAGCTAGCTCACTAAATAGCAGTGATGACATGGCAGCAAGGACTGCATAAGCTTACATGACCCCCTGGGTCCACACTTTCTTGTGTGACCTGTGGCACTGCATGCCCACTGCTATTTTTAGTGAGCTAATTAGATTAAAGCTAGCACAGGTATGTGTACATGCACTGCAAATCACTCCCACCTCCACGCATCCACCTGCAGTGTAGACATACATACTCGTAGAAAAAGATTAGGTATGCAGGAGCAACAGTCCGAATCGTTTGCTCCCCAGGCAGCTACAGGCAAAGAATGCTGTGTATGCCACTCAGTAATTACTATGTGATGCAATATTGCTCATAAAGAGCAGCACTGATGGGCCCCTGGTAACTACTTCTTGGGTGAAGAAGTGACAACATGCAAAACCAGGCCTCCCCAATGGGAGAAGGGAACAACAGAAGGCGTTTTAATAACCTAGAGGGAACCGGAATAGTATTCCAGTGAGTCCAACAGGGACATGCAGGATTCTATGTAAAGACAGGATGCTCTTTAATGGCTGCTAATAGTGGGGTCATGGGATAAATGATCAGAAACCAAACGGACAAAAAGAGTCTGATGTGAAATGACAGAACAGGAGGAGTTTTGCATAGAAGTCAATTTCATGCAGTGGCAGCGATAGGAAAGGGAGGAAAGGGAATCAACCAACATAAAGGCATTTTCCAACATTTCATTGCCTGAACTAGTTGGAACATATTTTAGAACCTGACATCCTAGGCCCAAACTTGGGTCAATTTGATTTTACCTATAAGGCATGTTTCTTCCGGCTCTATAAAGATTTCTTTCTCCTGACTCACTGGAGGCCAGCTTCGATGCAGTAAGGATCTACCTTCTCAGTTAGAAAAGTTTGATTCACTCAGCCTCAGTGAAGAGCTGAGGCCATAGCCACAGCTAGGAACCATTTCAGAAAGGAAGGCAAGTTCAAAACTTGATTCAGTTACAAACAAAACTGATGAATTACTACAAGTATGTAAACAGACTAGGGTAGTCCCACACCTGTGTGAAAAGCAAGCACAAAAGATATTTTAGTTTAATTCATGTTCACCTGGATTAGTCACAGGAAAAATCAGACTGGACTTTTAAACTTAACACCAAAGATAGATTTCCTAGATGTTTCAAGGCAGTTTCTTCAGAGAATGAAGCATTAGTCCTGGAGTTATGAGTGTAGTTTTAAAGAGCTGCATTCACTTTGCTCAGCAGAGCATTTTGAAAGTTCACAGGGCAAGCAGAAATTCTTGCCAGGAACAAACTGTGAATTGAATTTGGAACTGAAGTGCCATGAAGGCATTTGAGCCTAGGGTTGGTGACCATCACTATACTGAAGGTGCAACACCAACAATACGGATGACCCATGTCAAACTCATTTCAAATACATCTCCAGTCAGGACCGGTATAAGAAATGTAAGCTTGAGCGCTTTCTGCCACCTGAGGTTTCAGAGTGCTGCACTAAGCAAAATGGGCTCAGTTTTCTTTTAATAAGCTAACTGTCAGGTTCACAGATTAATGAACTGAGACCACAGCTCAACAAGCTGCAATTTCTCCACTTCCAATTAGGAGGAGGACCATATCTGCTCTCCTTCTACAGCCACCTCTGGGGGGGGATCAGAGGGAGGGTATAACGAAGCAAGCAGATATCCAAACAGGTTTAAGCACGGAGGTAGAATTTATCCACTATTTAATTCTCTCACGTCATTCAGTTCTAGCTATCACAAATACCTTAAGTCAAACTCTACACTATTTCGCCCATCAGTATCAGCTCATTGCATTGTACTGAGCAATCTCTCACTGAGAATTCCTGTCTGTCAGGAGATTATTTGTGTCATGAGAGCAGCTCCCTTCCTCCTTTGTCTGAAACATGACTCATCGTACAGGCTCAAAGTTAGATTGCAAGCATCACAGGGAAATGATCACTTACACTTGGGTTTGTAAAGTGCCATGCTCCCCAATAGTGCTAATTATTGACTGTGAAAGGAAGAGCATGTGCGCACAGCAGGAGAGTGAGTTTGTGTGTGTGTTTTTTGGGAAGGGGGAGGGGGGTGAGAAAACCTGTATTTGTGCTGGAAATGGCCCACCTTGATTTTCATGCACCTTGTAAGGAGAGTGGTCACTTTGGGTAGGCTATTACCAGCAGGAGAGTGAGTTTGTGTGTGTGGTTTTTGGAGGGGGGTGAGAGAACCTGGATTTGTGCTGGAAATGGCCCACCTTGATTATCATACACATTGTGAAGAGAGTGGTCATTTTGGGATGGGCTATTACCAGCAGGAGAGTGAGTTTGTGGGGGGGGGGGGGGGGGGGGGGGCGGAGGGTGAGAAAACCTGGATTTGTGCTGGAAATGGCCCAACTTGATGATCACTTTAGATAAGCTATTACCAGCAGGAGAGTGGGGTGGGAGGAGGTATTGTTTCATGGTCTCTGTGTATATAATGTCTTCTGCAGTTTCCACAGTACGCATCCGATGAAGTGAGCTGTAGCTCACGAAAGCTCATGCTCAAATAAATTGGTTAGTCTCTAAGGTGCCACAAGTCCTCCTTTTCTTTTTGCGAATACAGACTAACACAGCTGTTACTCTGAAAACAGCCATTTAAAACAGCCATCTTATGATGCCATTATAAGCTATATTCACTTTGCACTCTTAATTACAGGGTGGATCAGCTGCTACAGACATGCTTTAGAGTGACATGTATTTCAAGTAGCCTCATTACTCAGCGACTGTTCTGATCAGTGGGTAATCCCCTGGAAGACCAAGGAAAGACACTGGACTCATGTGAGCATTCAGTTTCAGCACATTTCCATCGGGACCAGTCAACAAATTTCTGAAAATGGCACACAAGGGGAGTAGATGTTGGCACCCACTGAGTCTTCCACCACAGGTGTCTAGAAAAGGTGGTTTCTCTCACTGCCTCTCCTTATTCCGCTGCATAATGAAGTGTAGGAGGTCTGTAGGCTGTTTTATAATGATGAGATCAAGAGAACACACCCCTCCTTATTTGAGTAATTCAGCTGGGAAACTGTGCTAAAGAACTGCAATTTAGTGCTTTGGGAAAGAGACTGGGGAAAACAGGAAAGGGAAATTAGGGGTGTGAGCTTCTAGCAGCTCCTCCAAGGTTCTCCCCAGACCACAGTTCTCACCCACCTGTGTGGCAAGCTCAAGTCATCCATATGGGGGTAGGTGCGAGACTCGGATGCGGATATCCATGGACCATTTTTGCAGATTGCGGTTCAGACGTGGATACAAATGATGTATCCATGCAGGGCTCTAAGTATCGTCACTAGCCAGTCAAATAAGAATCTCTGACACATGTACACTCATCCACACCCTTCGGAAGAACCTTGTTTAACCAATTTTAATGAAAAGAATAACCGTAGAGATCTAGTCTAAAAGGGTTGCAGCACTTTCTATCAAATGCTTCACGACAGGTTAATATGCTTCTGGGTGAGACTGCCTCGTGATGGCAAAGCTGTTCTTTCACGCCACAACTCTGAAGAAAGCTACAACTTCAAACCAGCTTGTTCTCCCACCCAAGCGTTAGTGCTTCATCTCCATTAAAAAACTAGTGTCCCATTTCAGTCACACATTTTAGGCAGCTAGCCCTTCAAGTCCACATTCACCATTGTCTAATGCACACCTGTAAAGGTGCTTAGGAGGATCATATTTTAGCCTAACAGCAATCCCAATGCCCCTGTTAAAACGTGGGCCAGTCTTGCCTGATGGGCACAAAGTATATTTTAACCACTTGATAGAATTCTGTTAAGGTCAAAAGCTCTAACATGTTTAACACACACTTTGGTCCCATCATGTTTTATGCAACCACACCCCTCCCGGTGCACTTAAAACTGCACTTGCAAAAGCATCCTAAGCCTTCCTCCCTGCAACACACAAACATTTCCTGCTGAAATTTAGGACATTCCAATCTGAAGCACATTTAAAGAAAAGTAAAGGCACATGAATGAGATTCTCCAAAGTTAAAAGCAATTTTGTCGAGGGCACTTGTGATGCACAGAAGATATCACACTTCTGTTTGCACTAAAGTCCTACAGTTCTCTTTTATTCTTGACATGTTAAAATTGATCAAACCTTGTTTTCTCCTCCTGCATTAAAGACGAAAATGCCCTTAAGCTGCCTACAGTACTTTTCATCCAACAGAAACCATGTCATCGACAGGAGCCAGCTTCTTATACATTCTCCAAGGCCTAGATTTCCTGACACACTCCAAGCTGATTGCCTCCAGCACAGTCAACTAGTGGCTTAATATTTTCCTGTAGACGTGTCATTGATTCCCAAAAAGTTTGCAGGGCTTGGTGATGGAATTTCTGGGAAAGGTTTTTGCCTCAAGTTACCGTGGCGAGTCAGATATCCTGATGGATGAAATCCTGCAAAAGAGCAAGGATCTCTGGGTTTCATTAAAAATAGGCATCATCCCTCAAATGGTGTAATCTGGTCACGTCCATTGCAACACACTTTTGTATTGCACTATGTACCCAACTTTCAAAAAGGAATAGGAGAGTCTTCAGGTAAAAACCTCAATAATAGAATCCTTTATTTTGTTAGCTGACATTCATAGATCCCTCCCATCCCTCTTTAAAATGGCAATGGGTACCCGGATAATCTTTTAGAACACCGGGGCCTCTGATATACAGGATGAAGAGACACCAAAAAATCACAAAGCCAAGCTGAGTTAGAAAAGAGCTCTAAGCTAGGTAGAGACCTTAGGCTGGCATGGTTTTCAGTGATTTTTTTTTTTTTTAAAGCCGGTTTAATTTAGTCCCCACGCAGTCCAAATCCAGTATAGCTACTACAAATAAGTTTAAATCATGTTTTTAACTTGGTTCATCAGTACAGATTGAGTCTATGCCCACATCGACCTTAGAGCTCATTGCCAGTGTACAAGGTTGAAGAACATAAGGAAATCTTCTCAAGGAATTTCATCCCAGATGTGTAGGAGTCACACTATACTATTACATGTTCAGGAGGTTTGATGAAGCTGAGGGAGGTTACAGGTATTTCCAGATTCTACTCCTGTGCTCCTGAAGAAAAATAGAAACTCTTCACAGAAATTCAGAGTCAGAACAGATTGTATACTGTTTTTATATATTTTTATACTATATTTACCTATATATACCTACTATATTTTAGATCAGTGGTTCTCAAACTTTTGTACTGGTGACCCCTTTCACACAGCAAGCCTCTGAATGCGACACCCCCCCCTTATCAATTAAAACCACCTTTTAATATATTTAACACTTATAAATGCTGGAGGCAAAGCGGGATTTGGGGTGGAGGCTGACAGCTAGTGACCCCCCATGTAATAACCTTGTGACCCCTGACCCCCCGTTTGAGAACCCCTGTTTTAGATTAAATATAGACGACATGTTCCTTCCCCCACCCATTCTGCAGAGTAGTGCGTGAAAGAGGAACAATGTAGGTGTCTCAGACACCTCCTGACTGAGGGAGGCTCTACCAGCTCATCTTTCCTCCTGCTGAAATGTTCATGCTATGCGTATTTTCTTACGACACTAGTGTTAGAGGGGAACTTGGTGAGCACACACACTCAAGATGATCACAGAGTGACAGCGTGGATGATGCACCAGCGATGGGAGTCATAAGAACCACTGGGGTAGATGGAATGTGTTAGAATCTTGCTTTTGTTAAGAAATAACAGTTCTTCTCCCACCTCAAACCCAAGATTTTATTTCGCAACACTGATGGTTTGTTGTGAGCTGGCGTTGCATTAGCCTTTCATGAATTTGTTGTTGGCCTGTACCACTTCATCCTAAAGGATTACCATTCACATAAAAGTGGTTCAATTTCTTTTTATTTATGGGAGTTATTGCAAGCAATCTACCAATCACCAGATAAGTTTCTGCTCTTAGAGAACTCCCCCAGTCAATTCTATAGATTAGTCCTTTATTTGTGAGTCTCAGAGCTTGTCTACATGCAGAGATGCAGAAATTCAATTTAAGGTGGTATTTTAAACCTACTCAAAAGGCTGTGTGGATACGTAGGTGGCAAATGAGTTTTTTGTCTGGGGAGGCCACTCCCAGGAGTGCCGGAAACTCCCTAGAATTGTGGGGCCACCAGTGACCAGATGGTGGCCCCTCCCCTGCCCCACCCCAAGGCCCTGCCCCCTCTCAGGCTCACTCCGCCTCCTTCTGCTCCGCCTCTTCCCAAGGCCCTGCTGCTCACTCCTCTCCACCCATCGCTCGCCCTTATGGCAGGAAAAAAAATGATGTAGCCATGGCCAGGGGTGCCGGAACAGGGGAGGCCAGGGGGCCTTGGCCCCATCACTTTTAAAAGTGGGAGGGCATAGCCTTTATTCCTGCCTTAAGGGTGAGCAACAGGGGAAGGGGCGGAGAGAAGAAGCAGAGGGGTGGGCCTCGGGTGGAAGAGGCAGAGCAGGGGCAGGGCCTCGCTGCAGAACAGGGGCTGGACCACAGGAGGAGGGTGGCGTGCGGGCAGGGCCTCGGAAGGGAGGGGAGGGCTAGGGGCTCAGTCCAGGTGCTGGTGCCCCTCCCCCCACACTTCTAGGGAGCTTCCGGCACTCCTGCTCCCAGGGTACAAAGGCGTCAGGCCGGCACACCTCCAAAGAGAGGCGACCTGCATCCAGCATTTGCTCCCTGCACGGCCAGCCTTCTTTATTTTGGGGAGTCTTAGCCTCCCCAAGCCTCTTATATGTGTTGCCCATATATGGATACTTATTTCAGGTTAAACCAGGTATATTTCAGTTTATATTAAGTAGAACATATTAATCTAAAAATCAAAATAAGTGTCTATATGAAGATTTGCACTGCTTTAACTAAACCAGTGCAAGTTTATATGTAAAGAAGGCCTAATTTTATGGCATTTTGATCTTGTTCATGTCACATTCCTTTAAAGAAACCAATGCACCTTGCCCTTAATTATCCCGGATGTGGCTCCAGCACTATGGTCAGAGCCCTTAACCTCATAGGCTCTAATTTGTTTATATGGGACTAGAAAGACTTTTTAAAAAAAGCCTTAAATTTGAGGGACATATGTATTCATGCTGTAAGCTAAGACCTTTGTCTGTCATCTTAATGAAAGTGTTTGAAAACTGGCTACAGCACTTATGCAGTAATTTCATTACAACCATCAAAGATACGCATAGTTCTACTGGAAAATTGAATAGCCCCACATATTGACAGAATATTAAGTACATTTGTTCCAGGAGTGGGAAGCTTTTTGAGCCTATCAAGAGGTCTTCTGCACCTTTGAAATCTGCAAGGAAAGTCAAGGTGATGGAGGTAACATCTGGAACATTGGACCAACTTCTGTTAGTGAGAGAGCAGCTTTTGAGCTCTTTTTCAGATCATACAAGGAAAGTCAGTCAGTCGCACCACCCTCTTGGTTAACATCACCCCCAACACACCTGAGCAAGTCAGACTGATGGGATAACCTTCCAGAGATGAACTCCCATGTGACCATAAAGCACAGCCACCAGATTGGTCTGAAGTTGCACACTTTAGGACCGGTTATAAACATTTCCATTATGCAGGAAAAAGAAATGACAAAGGAAAAAATACATTCTGATAGCATTTTAGCCCATTCCCTGTATCCACACTCCAGAAAGTCAGGCCACAAAACATCCCCGCCTTTTACGGGGGGGGGGGGGGGGAGAAAAACCTTAGAAGACAGGTCCCCTATTGATCATCCCTCAATGACTCCAGAGTGCGGCCAGGTATACACTTGGAAGGCTATAGTGGCTTACTACACTGGCAGAGCACTCCTAGTGTGAATGCCTTTTACACAGGCAAAACTGCTTCTCTGGTATCCACCCCCTCACTCCCCAAGAAAAATAAGCTATGCCGGCAAAACTGCTGGTATAACTCCATCTCCTCTAGGGGCTTTTGCTGGTACAGTGGTGTCAGTCAGGGTCAGGATTACACTTCTTCATGCCCCAGACCAACACAGCTATTCCAGCAAAAGTTCACCATGTAGAACAGACCAAAGACCACTTAGCTTATAAGTAAAAATATGCCAGCCTTGCAAAGTCACCCTGGAATCTAGGATTCCTGTCTAGCATAGCGCCATCACTTAGTGATTTTGCAGCTAGGTCTTGAGTTAACAGTTCTGTTAACTCTTAACTGTTAATATCAGCCACTGATGTACAAGCCAGAGTAAAATCTATCTCCCTCTGCCCTATGTGCGGTGTCTCTGAAAGTAGCAAAACTAAGTCTTTCAGAAAAGTAAGCAGATATGACTCAAAAAAAATTAGAAGCCATCTGTTTGGTGTTTCTACCTTCCTATTAACTTAAAACTATATAAAAATTTGAGGGGGGGGGGGCGAGAGAGCGCAAGAGCGAGAAGGGGAGAGGGGATGTGTTTCTCTATATTTATAGCTATAGATATATCTGAGATGGAGGGAGATGTCTTGACCTTAAAAGCAACAACAGACTCCGGTCACAACACATACTGAACTTCCCCAACCTCTTCCACCATAACGGGGCAAAGTAAGGACAGTGTGAGCCTTTAACTTCCCTGGCTTTTGTATATCTCTGTCCAATATCATCTTAACAGGATTTTTATTTGAAAGAACATCTTGTCTGTGTCAATACAAGAGAGCCCGCGAAAGCTGTCCCTTAAAATCTCAGGATCTATTCAATGGGTTGGTACCTTTACTCAAGTTGTGCAATAAGAGGAATCTATAGATGGCACATAATCAGGTGGATAAGACACATTCTGAGGGCAGGGGATGACAGCGTCATCCTCCCTTCTCACTAAAAAGTACAGAAATCTCTGGCATCCGGTTGAGGGGGCAGCCCAGGCAAGACCAAATAGATCTGCCTTCCAACACCTCATAAATCCAAGGGGAAGGCACTATTAATCTCCACTGACAGCAGAGAAGACTGAAGTTTTACTGCCCCCCCACACCACTTATTTTTAGCAGCTCTTGAGCAAGTCCAGTAAGAAGGAAAAAATCACTATCTTAACCTAAAGCTAATTATTCCCCTAAAAAGCACCAGAAAAGTTCAAAGTTATAAGGCTGAGAAATTGATTTAATGGAAAGGGAATGAATAATTTACACTTATATAAATGCTTTCCACCTCCAAATATCAAAGTGCTTTTTGTGAAATGTGGAAAATGCATTCGCCCTGTCTCACACTCAGGAAAATAAAGGCACAGAGAGCTGAAATGACTTGTTTTAGGTCACATAGCACTCTCCCAGAGCCAGGAATCGAACCCAAAACAGACTCCCAATGCCATGCTAAATTCATTAGTCTACAGCAAAGTAATCAAATTCTGCTTTCAAAATCTAAAGTACTGGGCTGGCACTTGTGATTAATTGCTAGATATCCATAGTACATCAGGACTCTTCCACTCCATGTAGTCGGAGCATCAGTACCCCAGAATTCAAGACCACAGACGTCCCTCTGTAGAAAGCAGGGAAGAAATGGCAGAGATAGAATCAAGTAGAAGGAAAACTGCCAAGCCCATTTTTCAAAATATTAAAGGTGCCCCCAAAAGCTCAGTGATGCCATGCAAAACTGTCAACTTGTGTATCAGTTCCATACTGCGGCTGTATAAAATGTTTAATCGCAATCAAATGTGGGGAATTTTACTGGGCTCTGTAAACCAGCGTCCCTGCACCTGACAGGCAGCAGCAAGCAAGATCAGAGAAAGTTCCTTAACTAATGCAGCATAGAACCTGGTTACAGTTATCAGCAAGGATAACATGTTGCATAGTAAATAAGTTTAAGCACAGCAAAGAAAGAAAGGAGAGACACAAAGTAATTCCCCTCTAGTTACTCTTCTCAGAGTCAGACATTTCCCCAAGTCTAATGTGATCTATGCAGGTTACACAATCCTAGCATTCCATTTCTATGTACTTCCCAGCTTCACCTGCAATCCCTGCCTCGGCCCCAGCCAGAGATTGTTAGACTTCTCCTGCCCTCCATTACTCACCGAATGCAGCTGGATGTACTGGTCTCGAGAACAGTGTCTGACCCATGCTTAGATTCTTTTAAAAGTAGCTCTCTGAAGGCGGCACAGGGGTCGGGGGGACCACACACCACTACCTGGGAGAGTCCGTTAGCCTTTTTTGAAAGGGAGAAATCCACACTGGAGGGTGGAGGAAAATCCAGAGTCTTGCGACCGGGAGACTGCCAGAACTCAGGAAATGGCCCAGGTGTCAGCCAAGCCACCGCAGCTCCTGTTCTTCCTGTATCCCAGGCCCCGGCACTTGTGATTCTCATAAATAAGCGTCCATGCCAGCTCCCTTCAAGCAGGAATGCCTGTCATTCCAGAGTGCACACTAGTCAGGGCTGAAGCTCAGGCAGGGGAGGAGACTACCAACCACACACTAGCCGCTTAGCTGGTAGTCCAAACAATCAACACCCTTTGCTCCTTACATCAAGTTTAGCAGGAACGCACCAAGAGGCTGAGAAACAGGAAGGAGGAGAGAGGGAGATTTTACCCGAGAACAGTTTGCAAACTGTATTTTCAGCCATTTCACTTCCCAATCAAAATCAACTAGATACTACAGTATACCTGGGCCTAAAAAAAATGAACTAAAATAAGCTGTTTGGCTCCATTAAGTCCCTTTTGCTAAAACAATACAGACAGAACTGATATTTGTACAAAAGCCTGGGATGTGATAAAATTAAAGGAGCATCAGAAGGTTAAGACCTTTTTTTTTTTTAAAAAAAAAAAACCTATACATTTGTGTAACAAACATCCAGAACTAATGAATTGTAAAAAGCTGAGTTTTCTTTTCATTACTTATGCTGTTCGGTTACTTTTTGTAACTTCTGTTTGGGCGGAAAAACAAAATGACTCTCTATTCTGGTTCTCATGCACTAGAATGATGCTGTGATGATGTTGCAAACACTGCAAGGGGATATTTGCATTGCAAGAAAACAATCTTTCATTTGGAGCTTAAATACATGTATATTGTAATAAATATAATTGGGTTTTTTGTTTTGTTTTTTAAACCAAAACCTAAATGTGGGGCCTGCCTGATGTGACAGGGCCCCTTGAAAGGAATCTGCTATCACCCATAATAGGAGAGTTAGAAGAATCTCCACATTTAGATTTTCTTTGCAGAAAAAGCTATGATTAATAGAAATGGAAACAATTTTTGTAAAACCCACAAAAATTCCCACATTGCAGCATCACAATAGTGAGTGGAAAGCAAAAAATTAAAACGACCTGCAATGCTCTGCGGTCAAAGGGAGCAAAATCCTGAAGCCAAGCAGTAGAGAATGCTATAAAAAATTCTGTTTTAATAATCCAAAATGACATCTGTAACATAGGTAAGGGAGCGTTTTAAACACTTAATCAGACAGTGTCTCTAACATAAAATCTGCTGCAGCATCGTCTTGCAATGTAGCAATCTGCTCCAAACCCAGCTCTCTAGTCTTGCTCTAACCACCACTAAAGTCCACTATGGACAGCCCACGGCATCACAGCTCTTCTATTTCACGGAACAGAAGTCACCCTCCATAGTGCTCTGCTTGACAAAATTATCACAATTCCCAATACACTAACTGGTCACAGGCAGCCAATTCGGGTGGCCAAAGGACATAGCCATTTTCCAAATGAGGTCTCAGTCCGTCAAACTAGTAGCTAGGTATGTAATGGATATTACAGATCAAATTAGTGCATTAGATAAGAGCAGCAGGTGTTTGCTCTGCTACCCTTGAGGGTATATTGAGCCAGTGTACTGTACAATGACTGGCTGGCATATATATATCTTGGGACATGCTTTATAATAAAAACTCACCAAGTTAGTTATATTAATGCATGTGGGAAAAGGTGGTAGCATCTCTGGTGCCTAGTCTGACAAGTTACCTGTGAAATCATATGACCTGCAGATTCACTCTTCCGCCTTTAAGCACAGCCGTAAAACATGCACAAAGCAAAGTGCTCACCCTCTGCTCTACCTGTAGATGTAACGTGCTTTGCATTAAACTGTCCCTTCTGAACAAATGGATCTTGTTTCCATGGACAGTTTCAAGGCAGCAACAAGATCAAATGGAGTAATGGATTTGCAGACTAACGTCTAATGTCCCCCCACACAGAACTGCGTCACAATCTTGAAAGCACTGTTCTTATCTTCACCCCCCACAATGCATCTTCATACTCCAATTAAATGTATCATGATTATTCTCGCTGCTGAGTCAGACAGGATCAGAAGTACTGTGTCTTTACAGAACTTTGAATCCATATTATGAGCAATTAAAGTCCTCTGAATTACAAAAATGCTCCACTTCACGAAAGAGCTGTTTACTTTGAAACAGGCAGAAAGCCTTTTAAATACACAGCTATGTGAAGGAGACAAAGTCCAGAGGTAACAGGGCTGCATATTCTCTCTGAATCAGCAGATGAAAGTTGTCTGGCTCGGAGAAAGGCCTGGGAGGAATATCCCCGCAGCGATTGATTCCTGTTGCAGTTTTTCCAACACTGATCTAGTCTTACATTAGCAAGCTGCGGGCTAGGGTTAAAGAACCACTGCTCCCTTCCCATTTGAAGTAAAATAAGAAAAGCCTGTACACCGAACACAAAGGACAGGCCATATTCAGGGCATAGCTTCAGGCTTGATCTACAACACAAAGTTAGAACAATGTAGGCCACCTTGCACTGACCTAATTGTGCATGTGCCTACACTTAAGTGTGTCTCCCACCTATGTAAGCGCCCCATTACACCACCTCCCCAAGTGGCACTGACCCATGGTTGATGTATTGAGGTTCATGCAGTGTGAGTGTTGATGCCACTTTACTTATGTTGACCCTAACAGTCCTCCAGCAGCTGTCCACAATGCCTGACACTGACCACCCTGGTCACAACTGTGAACTCCACTGCCTGGGGTCATGGAGACTGGAAGCCCCTTTAAAGATCCATGAACTTTTGAAATGCTTTTTCCCCTGATTGCCCAGCTCAGCGAGCACATCTAGATGCTCTCTCTATTGTTGTGTGCAGCTGCCCAGCTGACCAAGCCAGCTACACACTCAGGATGTGCTCAGGCTTGGAATAGACAAGACATATGAGATCTCCTGGGCCTGTGGAGAGAAGAGGCCACGCACATGCAGCTCTGTACCAGCCGTAGAAACGTAGACCTCTATGAGCAGATTACATGGGGGATGCAAGAGAAGGTGGACAACCCGGATCAGCAACAGTGCTGCGTGAAAGCAAGGGAAGTGTGGCAGGTGTATCAGAAGGCCAGGGAAGCCAAGAGTCAGTCCAGTGCTGAGCCATACTTGGTGGAAACCCCACCACCACCCTGCACACCACCGTGGATACTTCTGAGGAGCCCAAGTCACAGGCCCCCAGCATTAACAGTGAGGACAAGTGGGGGAAGAAGGCGGACATGTGACCGGGGAGGGTGGGGGAAGAGGTGTCCAGATATGCCACAAGCCAGGACCCGTTTGAGACTCCACCACAGAACGGTCAGTTCTGGAAGTCAAGCACAAGCAAGCCTGAGGCAGGGGAAGGAACCTTGGGTAAGCGTGTACATGTATTTTCCATTACAGTGATGTACTGTACTGCCATTGCCCTATGCTCAGTTTCATGCAATCGAGCAATTCTCTCATTTCCCTTGCCCATGGCGAGCCATACACACCATGGCTGGAGCTGTGAGTAGAGCCGTACACAAGCACTCCAAAGCAGAAGTGTCAATAAGCAGATCTTGTATCAATCTTTAGGGGAGCAAGGGAAGGGAGTTCTGAATCTTAGCTTTTGCTTTCTGTTGTGACTATATTGACAATGGTACCTCTGTGTTTTATCTGTAGCTGCTGCCATGGCACTTTTGAGGGGTTCTCCCTCCACACTCGTGGAATTGCTTGAACCAGATAAGGAGGAGAAAGAAGAGGACACAGGAGGAAACGTTCAGCGAGATCATGCAAGCCAGTGCTGCATCAGACCATGAACAGAGGGCCTAGAGGGTGATATTGCAGACTGCATGAAGAAGGACACAGCAGACAGAAGAAAGGTGCAGGACATAATGGGGTTTCTCCAGCAGCAAACACAGATGCTGCAGACTCTTACGGACCTACTGGTTCAACAGTCACAGGCTCACCTCCCTTTGCAAGCCATGGAGAACTCCATTACAGCAGCTCCCCACACCCCCGCCTAACATTCCATGAGGCATAGGACCACGTCCCTACCCCGACCACTCCACACTGAGGGACATTAAGGACAATCACAGCTTCACATACCCTGACCTGTGAAAGCCACGGTTGCTGCATGTGTGTCTGAAACGGACATGAATGTTCTTTTCCCTTGTTAAGTTCTGTTCCATTAATTTCCCACAGTGAATTTTCCAACTCCAAAATGATTTCCCACTGACTGGTAGCAATCCGGCATTGCACGTTTCCACAGTGTGATCACCCCTCGCTTCTCTACCGTCAGCACAGCTCGCATTCCAGCATTCCCGCGCTGGAGGGATGGAGCAAGCTCAACACAGAGATCCAGGAACGTGGGCTTGTGCATCAGCCACTGCTCAGTATCCCAAGCCTGCATTATGATGCAATCCCACTAGTCAATGCTAATCTCTCAGGCCCAGATGCGACACTCCACCATTTGCAGCTGCTCCACGAACGCCACAAAACAATCTTTAATTTGTTCTCGCTATGTCCCACAGCAATCTGCCCGCCACAAAATCTACCTTTGCGCATCCTGTGCTTGCAACACTTACGACAATAGCAGAGACCTGTGCAGGCTCCATGCTTCTGTAAGAGATGGAGGACAGCTAGGAGGGCTGAATGGGTTAGTGGGATTTTAAAAAACAAAAATTATGGGATATAGATGACATTATGGGATGGAGACCATGGCATGCTGGGAAGCTGATCCTTTGCTCCCAGTCGGCCCGAGAGACTTATTTCTGCCCCACCATGTATTGCCAAAACTCCCCAAAAGATAGTGTGCTGGACAGTGGCGGGTTGCACACCGGGATAACTACACTGTGCATCGACACAAGCACTCCTGGTGAGTATACGCACCATCAACACAAGGAGCCAAGTAAGCCTGTCGTTCATATGCGTGCGAACTGTGACGGCTTCACGCTGATGTCGCTTCCATCAGCAAAAGTTTGCAATTTAGACATGGCCT
This sequence comes from Chelonia mydas, assembly GCF_015237465.2. Classification (NCBI taxonomy): domain Eukaryota; kingdom Metazoa; phylum Chordata; order Testudines; family Cheloniidae; genus Chelonia; species Chelonia mydas. The sequence continues at coordinate 11,206,228 of NC_051259.2, read as the reverse complement.
AAGTTATAATTACTCCTGGTGACTGAGTGGGAGTTGCAGGGCTGAATTTAGTCCAATAAAGTGTCAGTGACAGAACAGCAAAAGTAGCTATGGAGCAGCAACATTCAACCGTCAAGCCCTTTTATAAACAAAACTGAGTAATGAAACTTCCAGCAAAAGTCAACTATACAACACTGGGGGCGGAGGGGGCTGCAAACTGTGGCTAGGTGTGGACTGTAGAGAGGTACTAGGGACATCCTCCACAGAAAGCCTTCTATTTGGCGCTATATACAGGAAACCACCTTGACTTGAGAACTTGGTTGTTATGTACCTCTACTTTGAGACAGGTCACAGAGTTACTTTTATAGCCTGAAACCCATCATGATCACAAGCACTAGCTACTCTATGCGGACACAGACGTTCACACTCCTGTTTCACATTACAGTCAGAAACTAAACAGTGACTCTGACATTTCTGCTCCATAGAAGGGAGGATTGCATTACTCACTCCACACAAGCTTGAGTAGTCCATTCAAAACAAATGAACGATACTGGGTGTTTTCCTTCAGAGCCTGTCAGCAACACAGTGACAGCATACCTTACAGGGAGATTAGGTAAAAAACAGGACTCTTACCCCAAGGTAAATGTACTAATTTTTAAAAAGATAAGGCAACCGTACTGGATTTATAAACATCCTTTTAGGGGAAAGAGAGGGGGAAGTGATAACACATTGAACATATTTTAACAAAGTTTCTCTGTGTTTAATTCTCTCTCTCACACACATGCACGCTCCCCCAATCATTGTTCACGTCAATTGAAGGACAAAGTTTTCACTGCATGCTAGACAGTCTGCAGGATTTCGTATATAGCTAGGAGAATCCAAAGAAATGAATTAACTAAAAGATTCACAGAGTGCTGAGTATCTGTAAAAGTTCATCAAATGTGCTATGAAAGCCATTTGACTTGATTTCCCATTACACTTTGCACAAACATTTGGAAAAGGTATTCGTTATGACTGACCAACCAATGTAAAGTGAGTAAGTGGTTGGAAAGGTGGGTAGTAAATCTAAAAGGTCACAACAGTTAATGCAGCATGTGACCTCCTACTCTTCACCCAGATCATAAGAAAGCTTATTCACAAGTCAACTGGCATCCCATTTAGATTTTGGATACTTTGATCATACTTTTCTGTGCTGGAGGCACACTAGGTCAGTGCGGTAAGCCAGTTACTAGTCACCCGCTTTCCTTGTGAACTTCCTATTAAGTTTCCAGTTGGGAAACTCCTATTTCCTCAAGCAGTTTGCTGGCCTTGTATCCAGTGATTACTCAATAACTCCAGCTTCTTCCTGATCTCAAAGTGAAAGGGAGGAGTTGTGATCCAACAAGTTGAGGATAGCCACAGTGCTGCTGCTCCCTACTTAACACATACTGGATACCAGTGCTAGGTAGGCCATGCATCTGAGAATTATACTGATCAGGTGGCGAGAGCACCAAGGATGCTTGTAAACCTCTGTCACAATCCCAGCTAAGGTACTTACAAGACACTTCTGTGCATAGATGCCTGGGTGCCAAGTTGGCGGTTCTATGGCCATAAGCCTGATTCTACTTAGAGAATGAGGCTAAAGCTCAGAAATGCAATTCAAAATAAGAGCAGATTTTATGTGGAGTGATTTTCATGTCTTCTTCCATTCTTCTCCATCCATCATAGTTAAAATGTACACTAAATATTTTTGATTGACAGTAGAGCACTCCTTCGCATTCTGGAACCTATAAACAAAATTTGAGATCCAGGCACATCTTGGCTAAGTCATGATAATTTCAGGAATTCATGACTATACTGTCTCTAGGCTATGGACTCTCCTAGGCAGATTCCAACTGCTCCTCAGAGTATTCTGAAATAGTATTAAAGTAAATACTGGTCAAAGCTGACAAAAGTACAGCAGCAGGATACATTCCAACAAAGCACCAAACAAGCAGTGAAGTGATAGCATGTTCTACTGATACGCAAGCAATCAGGTATAGGGGGCCCACCTGTCACACTCAAGTTGCATTACTGGAGGGCACAACAAACTGGAATATGGAAACATGTTACCTTTAAGTTTTCCATTACACACAACTTTAACCCTCTCCCCCCCCCCCCCCGTTTTACTCATTTAAAACCACCATCTACTCTCTCAAAGAGCAAGAGCGGTCAGAAGCAGGATATGCAGAGTGAAACGTGGGGGGAGGGATAGCTCAGTGGTTTGAGCATGGGCCTGCTAAACCCAGGGTTGAGAGTTCAATTCTTGAGGGGGCCATTTAGGGGGCAAAAATCAGGGGCAAAAATTGGGGATTGGCCCTGCTTTGAGCAGGGAGGGTTGGACTAGATGACCTCCTGAGGTCCCTTCCAACCCTGAGATTCTATGATTCTATGAAACCAGGAGGTCATCTAGTTCCTCCTAATGCAAACCACTGGATGAAGGGGAATAGTATGAGAAACAGTTGTAGCATGTATCTAAAATACATTCTCTTTCCTTTTAAGACCAAAATATATTCATATACCAACACTCAGCTGGCAAAATACAGGAATAACTGCTGCAAAATATTGTGAACATGGTAACCAGATAGGGTTGGATCACCAATTTATGGTAGGCACTTTACTGAGCACAAAGTATGTGAGTCCTGTCCTGAGAGCTTAAGAGTCAAATGCCGAAAAAATAGCAAAACTAAAAAAGGACTCCTTTAGCAAAGCTGCATGACCTTCCTTGCAACCTTTTGGATAGTAAAGGGACTAGTGTGGCCAGGCACTAGATATGCAGAAGTTATAAAAGCTAATTATTACTAGTAATGTTTATGGCTACAATCCTTTGTAAACTTCTAAACATAGTAAAGACGTAGCTTTAACCCTAGAAGTTAGTCAGCATAAATACAGCTTGTGGCCCAACAGCTAACAAGCCTGCCCTTGCACATCATTCTGAAGTACTTAAGACACCATCCAAACTAACTTTAGACTGGCGCATCAAGGTGGCAAACTATCAGCTTGAGTTGAATGCATCCCCACACTGCCTGTGGTAACAGAGAGAAGAGTGGTGGGAAGAGCTTTCTACACAAGCTAAAATTTTATTTCCTTTTTAAAGTTCCCACAAAGTCTCAGCAACTAAGTTCCCCTTTTGTTGCCGCGCCCTAGAAAGGGTCACTCCATGAAACATTACAGCATTTACTCTAACATTAAGTGCCTTTGTTATATGTATACCTCAGAAAAGGAAGCTCCACTATCCCTCATTTCTAAAGTTGCCCAGAATTTGATATACTGAAATTACACTCTTTGTAAGTTAATAAAATATGGAGAAATAGAACCAGACAATGCAAGGGAATCTTACCATCCTTCACATACTTGGCTCTGACTATGGAAATGGATAAAAGTGCTTTAGTTTAACCTTTTGGGGTACAACCAACTTCCACATGGCATCTGTTCAATTTTAATTGACTAGACTAGGAACCCCTTGTTAAAATGCAAGACAAGTTAGGCACAAACAGTGTCTGCTTCTGATCATTTGGGGCACACACATTTGGAAGAGAAACCAACATTCCCCACCACTGTTTCACTCTTAAAAGGAACTGCAAATAGACTTGGCTAAACTCCACCACTTGTAAGAGTCAGAAATTCAGGGAGGAAGATACTTTTTCACCTAGGTAACTCAAAACGCCTCTAAACATTGAAATTTTGCAACTACTGCATAGTATTTTAGATCCACACACAAACAATGTTTAAAAGCTTCCTTCTGTAAGTGATTTCTGTTTTACTAGGAATCTCCATCAGCATGAAGCTAGCACATAATTACAGGTTTGATCTCCCTGTCTATTGCACAAATATGCCTTCAGAAACAATTCATGAATAAATATTTGACTAACAGAGACACGGCTCCAAAAGGAACCATTCCAGTTTATCAACTTCATGTGGTTCAAGTTAATACAGGTCCCACTCTATATTTACCTGAGGAACTAGATAACACTTGAGGAGATGATCTAGCCACTCAAATTAATACAGTTTATAAAACTATTAAGGACTAACTTGGATGGTGAGTGTCCAGAGCACCACACATGCAAACGTTAGAGTGATTAGTAAGAGAGCATGAGGGACCCTCACGGAGAACACTGCTGCACAGCCACCAAGTCACTCCCGCCTAGTAGCAGTGAGGGATAAGCATGCCCAAATGCCTCACTAACTTGATTAAAGTGCTGCTTAATCTCACATCTTCTGATATCCCCACTTTCTATATCCCCTTGGGTCGGAATTTCCAAACAGACCTAAAAGAGTGAAAGGCATATGCAAGTTGGGTGCCTCTATCCACAATAGACTTCTCTTACAATTTCCTACTGCTGGCAGGAACAGTGGGAGCCTTAGGCCAGGTCTACACTAGTGTCCTATATCAGTATAACTACATCGCTGAAAAATCCACCCCCCTGAGCAACGCAGCTATCCCAGCCTAACCCCGCATGTAGACAGTGCTATGTCAATGGGTTTCAGAGTGGGCTGAATTCTGATAAATGGCGACAACTGTCAAGGATAACGAATACTACTATTGCAATAATTTCCTGGCTTGGGTTCAGAACTTCCCCATGTATTTTAAATTGACAGAGGCAGTGTTTAGTGGCCCGCACACAGCAGTGGAAGTCAGGAGCTGCTGAGTCCAACACCATCTGACACCAAATCTTCTATATCCTTTGACAAGCCACTTAGCCTAAGGTTACCCCCTAGAGAAAATGGAGCTACTGCATACCTATCTCACAGAGTGAGGAGGATCAATGTTTGTCAAGCACCTTCGAGATGGAAGAATGCAACAAATGCCAAATATGATGCAGGCCTGGCTTCCACATCCAGAACTGCTTATCCACTGTGTTTGACTCATATAGCTTCTGAGACAATGCAATGGCAATTGTTTACACTGTCAAGGCCATTCTACATAATTCAAGGAAACAGTCAAGAGATGAGATAACACTGACTGAGATCAAAGGAGATCTGATTGATTATATCATTGCGAAATTAACAGTTGGCTACAAAGTTGCCCGTTCTCCAGATGTCACCATATAGGTTTTCCCAGTAAGGTCCAGTATCCTCCCCTTCATTCCACATAAGCCTTTCCTTGCCCCCTCACAGTGGAATCTAGTACCATCCACCACAATATTGGGTGCCAATGGCATCAGACCAAAATATTAGCCAAAAAGCATTCATGAGAATAGTGCAATCCTTTCAGTCACAATCAAGAGTCTCTCCTGAAGAGAATGCACTTAGCAGACCTTGCATGTGAGGCTGAGGACAATTTCAGGGCTGCTCACAGATCCTGCTAGCCAATGGAAGAAAAGATTTGAAGCACAGAAACTGCAGTGCTAGTCCTGCTGCTGTGAACATATTCTAAGACACTGGACTGGTCAGAGCACTAGTGTTGGAATACCCTTGCCTCTGCCCAATGCACCCTTTGTAGATTTTACACTTTGCCGTTACATGTCTGTGTGATACAGCAACTCACACAGAGATCACTTGCATTTGCATGTAGAGATTAATCTCCTGGGGAGCTCTGCATGGCACTTTCATACGAAATACATTCTACTGTCCTGCAGATAGGTTCCCCATGTGCAGATAGGTCCACAATGGACTTGCTTGGCGACGGGGGACAGGAAGAGGTCAAGATGTTCCATGCTAATATATATTGTACAAAGCAACACTATGCTCCTAGCTCTGCCACCCCCCAAGGAATTTCTGTATTGGAGATCCACGTTACACTGATAGAGGAATACAACTTTGGCACAGTCAAAGTAACAGGCTTACTCTTAAGGTAATTTGTTTGCTATGGTAATGTAGCCGTACTTTAAACAAAAAATCGTTTTCATTGAAATGTTTATAAAATCTCTATTGTAAAATCAAAACTTGGCACTAAAAGCAAGCAGCCCTTTATAGGGACTTTCCTGCATTTGGGGATATTTTTGGCTGCTATACGAAACATCTGCTCACTTACTGGGTACTCATGTAAAGTGCCTGTGATGCTGGCAGACCAGGTGCCAGCTCATGCCAGAGCCCCAGGCCAATTCATCTGTGTATTAGTATAGATCAAAGTCACTGTTAAGTGTATAAGAGTGTATTTGGTGTTTACCCTTCATGAAAACTAGCAGGATGTTATTTGCATTGTTTTCACTTACCTGCATTATAATGTAGTAGCAAACATTTATATTGTGTATACCCCTGTAACTAAATAACCCATCAAACAATAAAGACGACTTGTGGAAAGCAAATAAAGAACTGTAACAGAAAAGAGCTAATTTCAAAGCAAATGGTCACTGCATGTGATGATCAGAGATCAAAGACTCAAAATGCATTCCTCACTCCCTCTCATCAAAGGAAAAGCCCATGTGGGTCGTGACACTGTCAGCTTGTTTTCTGTGAGAAGAAGCTAGAAAGATGGATTCAGGAAAAGATCCTGCATCTCTGAACTGTTTGGACTCTTACAGGGAAGTGTCCCAGATGCAAAGGGGAGATCCCCATCGAATCTGGGAACCCTGAAAAGACTTTTGGGAAACCGGTAGCTAACTACATCACTGCCATCATTTGGAATTACAAACGGTGACTCACCTGTACATATATTTTACCTATTTTAACCTCTCAATAACTCATTTCCTTTTCTTAGCTAATGAACCTTTAGTTAGTTTAATATAGAAGTGACTACAGCATCTTTGATGTAAGATCTAGAGTATTAATTGATCTGAGGCAAGTGACTGGTCTCTTGGAACTGGAAACATAAATGTGATGTGATTTTGGTATAAATGACCTTTTATCACAAAGTCTAATTTGTCTGGGTAGCAAGACAGTCTGGAGGGTCTAGGGGGAACAGTCTGTGACTCCATGGTAAGACTGGTATAGTGATCCAGGAGTTCACATTTGTCACTGGCTTGGTGAAATCTAATTATAGAACACACCACCAGTTTGGGGTGTCTGCCCTGAAGGAGGTCCTCACAGTCATCAGCCACTGCAGACAGTGTGACAGTGCCATTCTACTGTAACGTCACTAAAAAACAGCCATGCACAAGGGGGCTCCATTTTATTGCATCACAAGAGAACCAGCTCAGTTTAGAAGAGCAAAAATGACTTTGGAAGTGAGAAAAAACAATCTAGGGTCTGGTTCGTTCTGGATCCTGCTTCTTCATTGCCTGTAAGATATTTTGCTGACCAAGTTCCGTCTACAGTTACATCTTTGTAACTAAGAACAGAACCAGAAGTCAGTTGGGGTTGTCCTAATGGAGGGCATAACTTGGCCATGAATCTAGAACTCCATTAAGTAATTATAAGTTATGTATTTATGTAACCAGTGCCCAAAGAAATAAGTGAAAACACACAGGGAGGATGCTGAATAAGAAGGGGGCATTTTTAGTCATTCATTAGAGTAGAACTGCAATTTCCGTTTGTGGAATATTGTAAAGCTGTGTTAAAATTTCGAGCTCTCACTTTAAGGGTAAGGAATTTCATGGTGCTGCTTTCAGGTTAGGTGGCTCTGTAAGGAAGCCTATGGTCTGAGTCTTCAGTCCTCCAGTCTGCAAGAGCCAGCCTAGAGCAAGGTGGGGTGAGTTATGCCTCTCTACCTTAGGGAGTCTGTTTTCGGTTCTGGTATGTTAGGGCTCTGGATTTTAAGAAATAAAGTCATGTTACATTACAATCTTCCAGAAAGAGTATTTATCTAATTTTGGTTTGCATGTTGTGAACATAACATAGCTCCTTGGGTCTTCCATGTTCCTGACAGCAGCATGTCCATTCCCAACAGATACATTTTCTCAACTCAAAAATTAGTGAAGAACTATGCTATACAACCCATTGGGAGAATAAGCCTCTGTGAGGATTAGTCAAACTTGATTCCAGGCCAGGGGTGGGGATGCTAGAGATAAGAAAATACAAATGGAGAGACAGGGCACACACCAGACTCAGTGGAACAATCCTATTACAGAGGGCACAAGCAGTTTGCTCAATATTTCAGAGAGATAATGGGATTAACTTCATGTTCAGCATCATTTGATCCAGCTAATTGCAGAATTTCACTCCCAAAGCCCTCATGTCATTGATTCAGTGGGGGATTCCCCCCACCCAACATGAAGCTTGTGTAATTCATTAGTGTCAGCATTTTCAACTTAATTAAATTCAGAGAGATATTTTTCCTTTCCTCCCCAAATCAAAATATTACCAGGTCCCTGCAATGCACTGGTACTTCAGCCCAGTACAGTGTCTGCGTGCCCTGCACCAAGGGACTGAGTATCTACTTGCTTAATTAGCACTAATGGGAGTCTAAATTCCCCCCATACTTTAGCATTCCCTCAGTAAGAAGGGAAGAACAATCACTTCCCATGCTGTGATTTTTCCACCCAGCACCTCGCACAGCCATTTAGATAAGTGCAGAGAGTATAACATGCATTCTGCACTGGTGTAAGGGCCTGCACAGGTGCAGGGCAATGGAGGATTAGGTCCATATAATTTTAAAAAATCCTAAATAGATCATTAAAAGTGGTGGAAAGTAGAGCCCTTTATGGGTAAGATTTTAGTGAGTTTCTTCATTTTGTATTTGGTACCATGGTATGGACAGAAGGAGGAGAGAGAAAACTGGCAAAAATTATGTCTTCAAATTGATTTTTACACAGTTTCCAGAGGAATGCAGTTATGGGGTTCACTGAATGTCAATAATTGTGGCTTCAGTGGGTCTTTATGGATTCACGCCAGAAGGGGGAAAAGGCTTGCCACAAGCAAAGTTAGCCGATAACCTCCCACAGCTATACAGTTTCTGAAGGATTAAAAGGACAAACTTTGCAAATCTGAAGAAGCCCCCTGGAATTCAAATTTATTCTCAGAACCTGAAAATCAAGAAAAGCTTCCTGACATCCCTGAAGCAGACTCTCAAGGGGAGTTGAACCCACCCCATACTTGGAATTTAAAAGCTAAATTGGACAACCCACTAAATGTTCCGTAAGGAACAATCCCACATTTGCAGGCAGTAGCTGATCTAACTGGGCCTTATCCATCTGTAACTTCCAGGATTCCACCAGCCTTGTTTTGTGTATTAATTAATGCATCTGGAAAGAAAAACAGTGAATGCCAGGAAGCATGCTGCCCTAGCACAAAGAAAATGGAACAGCGCACACAGGACTCATTTCCATGCTTCTAATGCCCACAAAGTAAGGTTTATCTTCTTGCACTTTCAAATTCTTAGAAACGCACGGTGGAATGAGCCCTTGTTATTGACATGTCTGAAGATCAGACACTGCACTGGCTGAGGTTTCCATTAGACTGCCCTGTCAACATAATCCACCTCGGTGAGAGGGTACCTAACTATGCAGATGGGAGGAACTTTCCTGTCGGTGAAGTAGCATCTTCCCTAAAGTGCGACAGCATCGCAGCTGCACCGATGCAGCATTGGACAGCAGACAAGCTCTCAGTTCTGATCCCACTGTCTTGTTCAACAAGCAGTCAAAAAAAAAGGACAGCACAGACTGTATTTACTCTTCCTTTAAGCCACTCCTAAGGCAGACGGCATGGAGGAAGTCTTTCACTTTTATATGAACACCTTGAAATAAATAGGCAAGGTAATGTTTATTGCTGCTATTAAAACATTTATCAAATTAGAGGATGTCAGAGAAAATAATAAACACATTCCAAACTTCCGCCATAGAAGGTAACCTGCCCTTTGTGAAGCAGATTACCAGAAACTCATCTAATGGGGATCACTCCCTAACCTTCCAAACCCATTCTCCTTGCCAGTTGATGACTCACTGGAAGGTGAGCCTTGTAAATTAATCCCTTATTGCAGCCACGCCATAGGAGGAGAGGGAAAAACAAACAAACAAAGCAAACAGTGCATTGGGCTGTTTCCTAGTCAGAGGGGGATAAACACAGTGGAAATATAAAGGACTGAGCCTTGTTTTTTTCTGTAAGATTCCTATTCAGAATGTGCAGAAATTATTAAATTCCACATTTCAAAGTGCAGGGGGAGAAGGCTTTTGTTGTGGAGCACAACATGGATTATGCCTCTCGTACTCTTTCGTCCCTATCCTCAAGCAATTATAACCCACTTTCAAGCCAGACTCAAGATTTAAAACTGGCTTGCAGCCAGTAAAATTCAGCATCCATTGCCACCATTATTTGGCTACAACTTGACTGCAGGTTTTGTTGTTTTGGATTTATTTTTTAAAATCATGCTCCAGTTTTAGCTAAACTACTTGTTCATGGAAGATGCAAACAGGCAGAGCTACAAGTGAGGGCCCTGATCTTGTAGTCTGATCCATTCAGGGAAACCTTTGCACCAATGCTTCATCCCAGTGAAATCAGTGGATGCTATGTAGGGTCAGGGTCTGCCTGCATGGATCAAATTCCAGGACTGGGGCCAAAGTTACCAGCTTTTCTATACTAAATCCCTGGTTTTGCAGGAATTGCTAGAGTCTTTTGGTAAACAGATTCTGAATGGAGACTGTCCGTGACTTTACTTCTCATGAAAAGGAACAAAATCAGAAAAGCAGATTTAGGAAGCAGATATTAGGCAAACCTTCACCTCATTCAGCAGCTATTTTACAAAGCAAAGAGTCTGACTCACTGACAAGCCACTAAGGGTAAAAGTAAAACCTTTCATTACAACTGGAAAGCTCATAAGAAAAGAATCAGACAAGAAACCAGTGTTTGCCCCCCAATTAAATATACCCATTCCATTTCTACAGCCTACAAACTGCAAACTAAGTAATGTCTGCCCTCTAGTGGTCCAACTGCACAGCTACCAGGCTATAAAATGCACTCAAGTACACAACAGAACATTTCTGTACACACAGCAAGTTAGCCTTGAGCATATTTGCAGAGACAACCACTGAATGGATGTTGCAGGCTTTACTCTAACTGCACAGATATCATTACACACACACCAGAGCCAAGTCATGAACGAACACTACATTACAAGAATGAAAGGAAAGCAAACGGGCAGCACAAGATGCTCAAGTAAATTAGATCATATTTTGTCACACTTAATAGTTCTGCGCTGTAAGTATTAAGGGGATGGCCAGGTGACCAGTAACAAGGATTCTTAAATTCTGTCATAGTGTAGATTACATCCTGAGTCCAGTTAGCCACTTCCTCTCCCATTCACGACCACCACGTGGCAGTTACAGCAATCGCTGAGGTAGAAAAGAGTATTTGTGAATGAGGTAAGTGTTTAACTCAGCAGTTCCCAGACCATGGGCCGTGACCCCAAGCGTGACCACGGCATCAACAGATGGGGTCGTGAACGTGACTGAAGATACAAACCAACTACAAACATGTCAGGACCTGCTCTATAACATGGCATCCTCTGTACGTGCAACCTGGCACACAATGCACGCAAGGTCATGACACACGGAGCGTGCTGTTTTGTCGGGCACGTATTCCTGTTCGGGCTCGCACAGCACCACCTGCAGCTCAGCCTCCAGCAGCGAGTCTAGTGATAGAATAAGGGGGTTGAGGGGGATCAGTAAGTCTGAAAATGGGGTCACGCAGGCAAAGTTTGGGAACAGCTATTTCAGAAAGGACTGATCAGTCTCCTCTTGCTCTTCAGTTCATTTCTGCCTCCTCCTTGTACTTCACCCTTCCCCGGAGACGATGGGGGAGGTCTTGGGATTAAGGCACTGGCCTAGGACTCAGGACATCTGAATTCTGTTCTTAGCTCTGCCAGACTCCCCTGGGCAAGTCACTTAAGCTCCGTGCCTCAGTTTATCCTCTACAAGGTGAGGATAGCAGTAATGATTTACCTCCCAGGGTACTGCAAGAATCCATTCAGTAATGCTTCAGATGTTTTGCTATTATTGTGAGGAATGCCATGGAAAAGCAGATATGTCAAATAATGCCTGTTGCTGGTCCCTTTTTTCTTTCCCCCCAACTTGTCCTCTTTCCTGCACATGCAGCCCAGCTGCTGGGTTCCCTTCTCCCCTGGGACATGCTGTCCAGGTTCCTATTTGTCCTCCCACTACCCCTTTGCACTTGCTATCTGGTGTCCTGCTCCTCTGGGACATTGTTTACTATTCAGCTAGCATTATGAATGTGCATTAATGCTTTACAGTTCAGCTAGAGACCTAGCAGTCTAAAGGTAACAATCCAGAACAAACAAGAGGCAGCAACAAAGAGAAGGGCAGGAAGAGGAAGGATGTGGCTGTGCTGATCACAGAGTAGCTCCAGTTTTCTTCCAGACACAGTAGCGTCTCCTCAGAGAGGCAGCTAGGCTGTCTGAAGCATCAAAGCCAGCCCCATGGGACTGGCTCACTTTGCATGGACCAACCACCAGCAAGTGCTCCCAAGAAAGTTTCACAATCCCAAACTTACCGAACAGTGCTCTTCATTGTGACACAGGGCTTGTCTCTACTGCAGAGCTAAAACTCAGGCTCTTACTTGGGTGTTGCCCCTATCCCAGCTCTCATTCACACTTAAAACCCTCTCACCCAAACACAGTGGTACTTTCAATCCTGACCAGCTGGGGGTATAGATTACAGCCAACCTGCTGCTTACAGCCCACTTTGCAGTGAGGATATAGGCTATACCACTTGAGTGCTGATAGTCCTCCAATGCCTTCCCACAATCTCCCACGTACCTAAAAGGACATAAGTTCTCCCACAATTCACTGGGAAAGAATCAGAGGGATTCAGCTTACCTGCATCACTAAGAACCATGAGATATGACCCAAGAAGTTCTAGCAACACACTGGAAAGTGCAGCACCAGTGAGGACACAGTGACTGGAGTCTTGTTTTCCAGTGTCCGCTTACAAGCGAGCGAGGCTAACCATGGTGTTGATCACCTAGGGTCCTCTCTACAGTGAGGACATACCCACACAAGACAGAGGACAACTTCCAGGGTAAATGTGAAATTCTGCTAAGATAGTGCATTCAGATTCAGGGAGAGGGGAGAAATGAACAAACCCAATCAACTAAAGAGCAGCACTGACAGCCTCTAAGGGGAGCCCTGTGCAGTCCTCAACTAAAACAGACAAATCACAGCGCTTCAAGTTGAGATGAGAAGAATGTAAAAACCTCAGTAATCATTAACCTACCCTATACCTCAGCTCCCTTTCTGCAATTTTCACTATCTAGGAGTGTTGCAAGGATGAAATCTATTCATGACAAAGGCACTCTGATACTATGGAGGACGGTCAGATAAATACCTAGATAGGAGTCGACAAAGGATCCAGGACCCTCTTTTGTAACAGACTTTGAAGCCCAATGTCTGAAGCTTCAGTCTTGAGACAGGCCAAAAGGTCATTTAATAAAGCTGAATTTAATCACTCAAAAGAGTATATAATTGCTTTTTAGAGAGAGAGATTAATAAGAAACCCTTCATTATAGTCCAGCAACAAAAGTGTGTCACTTCCCATTTTCAAGGTACTTTACAGAAGACATGCTTTCTGAAGCAAGGCAGAAGCAGCCTGAACTAGACAAAAGTCACAGAAGTATTCCCTACCCTGAGCGGCGATCAAAAAAAAAATCTGTCAGTGTCATGAACATTGATTATTCTTCTTTAGGCGCATACAGACCAGTAAAGTATCAGAGGAGTAGCCGTGTTAGTCTGGATCTGTAAAAGCGGCCAAGAGTCCTGTGGCACCTTATAGATTAACAGACATATTGGAGCATCAGCTTTTGTGGGTGAATACGTATAAGGTGCCACAGGACTCTTTGCCGCTTTTACAGACCAGTAAAGAGTTTTACAGCTCCAAGGAGAGTGCCAGGTGCCTTCTGCAGGTTTCTTGTTATACTGAAAAGCATTTAGGGGGCTAAAACCAGCTTCAGAAGTCAGGACCAGGGTTCTTTTTCAACTGCTCTCAAGAATCGGTGATAAGGAGATGACAACAGGGAGATAACCAAGAACAGTTAGAAACCAAGCAGAGTTCCTCGCTGTCGATCAGCACTAACTCCACAGCATGCTGGCACCCATAATGCAGCTTTGTTCAGCCAATGCTCTTCACAAAGCACCAGGGCGGTAACACTAAGGAGAGACAAAGTTCAGTTTACTTAAAGAGAAAACAACGAGGTCTACATGAGTTTAGCCTCAGCCACTGTTGTGGGCCATTTAAGCACAGTATTGTCCAAAACAGGGGGGAAAAGCCTTCAGGAAATCAGGGAAGATTTTTTTTTTTAAAACGTGGTACAAGACAATTCCACTAATCCAAAGCTCCCACTTACCCTGCATCCAAACGGAGCTTACTCCCCCCCCGGCACACAACTCGCCTAAGCTAGTTAACTTCCCCCATCTAAACCCTCCAGACAGGGAGGCAGTGGAAACCACCCAAGGAAAAAGGCAGACCTCAAAATAGAATCCAGATCTTCTGACGCCCACAATGACCTTCGCTACCGTATACCTTGTTCAAGCAAAACTGAAGGTCAGTGCCAGTACGTGCACCGCTTAGGCACTAAACCATGCAAGTTTAAATTGCACTTTCTCTAACACAGAACCTTCTGTACAAACTGCTATTTGCAGACTTGGCTACGTGCTATAACAGCTTTATCAGTCACTGGCCATGGGGTATTGCAAAGTTACAAAGTCTCTAGAGACTCAGCACATAACTTTGTAATTCCCACTTACAAACCTGGAAAGAAAAGAAGCCAGAGTCCATACATCAACTTGGGATTCCTTCTATTGCCAGATCAACTGATCTGACATATTTGCAAATGTGGCAAGTAGTGATGCCTTTACTGTTTCTCATCTAGCTGCCCTGAGCACACAGCCAACACTCGATAAACAATGTCACTAAGAACTGGAATACCCACTGCAAATTTAAGAACACAAACAAAAAGCCACCAGCTTAATACATCCCATGGTACTTTGTTAATTGGACAAGTGTAGTCAACTTAATTTATTTATGATAACTCTTCCAAGTGTTCTGTACTGTATTTTGTTAAAAGGCTGTGAGGTATTATGAAATCACTTCCATTTCTTAGTAAGTTTTACTAATGATGAAATCCTGCCTTTTTCTGTGTGCCTGTAAATTAGCAAACTTCCACTGAAATTAAAATACGCTTAATCTCAGGCACTTAACTATCTCTTGAATCATATACACAGTTTACATTACTCACAATTTACAAAGCACCATAACGCCATGATAGAATCACAGGTGGTATGATGGGGGGGGGGGGGGGAGAGGGAGGGAAGAGAACCCATCCTTTGCATTGTGGAATAGATTACAATGATATTCTTCTCATTGGCTGCTTGCTATTCTTAAGGAGATTGGTGGGGAAAGTGGGTAACAGCTGTAAGCCTTACCACTGAAGTATTCTAACATTCTGATGGTTTGTCAGTTAATTTGCTTTACAGCTCAAAACAGGAGACCATTCACAACAGTGGCAGGACTTCTCCAGAGCTTTAGTCTAAAACTCAGAAGTGCATCTTCAGCTCTTTTGCACAGAAGCACGTAAAAGCTTTCAGACAGGTTTTCTCTAGAGACGTCTGTGCACGATTAGTAAAGGTCTATTCTTACATCAACCTATAGGCAGCTGACTTCTAGTTAGACTTTTAATCATCAGAAGGGGATTCCCCACTTGGATGCTGTCTAATACAGTACTAACACTAAAGCAAGTTCAAGAAACCTCTGGTTTCCAAATCAGAGGCAGTCTCCCGGCAAACGGAGAGGGTGGAGATCAATACACAGTGCTTCCCCCTCCCCACCATTTCTTTCCATTTTAAAGTGTAACATGTTCATGTGGAAATAAGTGTGGATGGTGAAAAGAGCCAGATAGCCCTGGAGATGGGGGATCCTCAATTTTTCTGGAGATCAGGTGACAACAAGCAACAGAAGGACAAGTATATCCCTAGCACAATGTCCTGCTCAAAGTGCTTTAACCCTGAACCTGCAGTGACCATCACTAGAGCAAAATCGGGGAACACCGTCTACAAGCCCAATTAAATCCTTAGACCTTCTGCCCAAGAAGGTGCCAGTTAGTGCTACTTATCTCTGTGGTTCTTGTGGACTCCTCTCCCCACCAAATACTGGATTGACATGTCCACCTCATTTCATATAAGACCTCAGTCACCAGGTAGTAATCTGTAGTCACTACTGACCTGGGCTGGATTCACACTGGCAAACTATCAGTCAAGTGTTATATTCTATAAACCACTCCCTCATATTATTTTATTTATTTATTTTTTAAACAGCTGCTACCACAAATGGCTTCATAAACACATCTGAATTTTCCTTTGTTATGTGAAGGTATATACACAAAGGAACAGCAAGAAAAACATTGGCAGCTCCATTTAAAGTGGGGGCAGAAAACATTTCTATTTGCTATGTTAACCGGTTTTGTTTTGTTCATAACAGACTTTACCTGTCCAGAGTGTTCTGTTCTATCCTACCAACCACCTGCCTTACCTGGAGACATCAAGCCTGGCAGGTTATGTTTAAAACAAGAAGCAGTGAGAAATCCCATGGGAAGCTAAAAGCCACACACCTACACCCCACCTCGCGACTGGTAACTATAGAGTATTGAAGTAAATGTTATTTTTAGCTATCTGCGGCAGAGGCCGCTGGAACACGACTAAAGCATCTGATAGAACAGGAGTCATATCATTCTGGCCACCATAGTGTCTTTGTTACAGCACCCACCCTGTCTTTCAGCTCAATAATCTCTGGAAAAAAACCCAGTAATTAAGAACAGTCCTCCTGACAATCTAGTACTGAAAAACCTCATCATACTCCTTTAATCTTGGCTTCCCTGCACATAGGACGGTTATTAAACAGCAGGGACCAGAGTTTGTGTATTTAGAGGAGTATAGCTTCTCCAAACACACCTTAAACAGAGGATTTAAAAATACCATCATCCATACATATGGAAGAATTGTATACCCCACTTACTTCCTGCTTTTCATGTGAGGCTCTCAAGGCACCTCAAGAATTATCCCCATTTGTGCAGGTGAAGACAGAGGAATTAAGTAACTTGCCCAACGCCACACAGGGAACCAGTGGCAGAACTAGGAACTAGATGTGGGTATCCTGACTACTAGCCTCCTCCTCTCACCAGATTATAGTGCCTCCCAGAGAGTTTAAACTCTGAAAAGCAATAGGCGATATTTACTGTACTAGCTTCCTAACTTGTGGCCATTTAGCCCAGCAGCTACAATGGAGTCTCAAACAAATTACCCATTAGCTTGCACAGAGGAGGAGAGGGAGAGACACTGAATATTATGGCTGCTCCAAGCACATCTTAAAAGATGGGAGCAATTGGAAAGAGTGGCACGGCAGGAACTGAAGAGGGAGAGGAATCAACTGAAGGGGGAATCAATCCTGAATAATGAAATAGGACAGAACAGAAGTTTCCTCAGCAATATCTTCAGGGCCATCTCTGAGAAAGCAAGAAGACTTCTTGGAAGAAGCCTGTGGGTATAGAAGAGTCTGCACTACCCCAGCATGCATTTCTGCTTGACTAACAGCACAACATGACAGCTTCCTAGCATGCCTCACCGATCCTGAACACAAGATTATAGCCTGGACGGCTGGTAGCGATAAAATCCTTAATCAAGTTCTAGTAAAACTTCCAAGCACAGCAATTCCATCAGCATCCTCTGCTCTCAAGACAGGAGAGCTACAAAAAGGTCCTCCCAATAATTGCCAAATAAATTCCTAGTCTCAGAAGGAAGCAAAAATTCCTACATCAGAAAACCAAATGTTTTCACAGGCAGCTGAAAGGACATAATGATGCTGCCCACAAACACTTCCCCATGAAAAAAAGACAGCAAACAAACTCTGTGCGAGTGTTCAAAAATGGTTAGTTCAACTGCTATTGAAAGCGAACTAGCAGTTTGTTTCCACATTATTTCATCCCAAGACCCCAGCAGAGTTTCCAAATAGCCATGGGCTTAAGATGAGATTTCCACTGCCAAAAAGAGAAAATAAGATGCTTAAACTATTTGCTTCTTAAGAACACATCATGGAACTACTGCAGATAAAATGCTAGATCTCAATACTAGAAAAGACTTCTACATTTAAAAAAAAAAAAACAAAAAACACACCACACAGGATCCCAGACCAACTAATTTGAGAGCATCCAAGAAACGATGTTATTTTTTGAGTGGGAGGGACTGGATGCTGATGTAGCGTGGGTTGGGAATGGAACAGCAGAAATATACTCTAAAAATAGAATATGGCCGCTAGCAAAACTTCACCCCCAACGTGTTGACAGGAAGGACCTGAGAAGGGAAAAACTAAATGAGCTGAGTATTCCAACAATATTTTCCTTGACAGATCCCTTGCGTAGGTGGGATCTCTTCAAGGCCTTGCAAAGAAGCAGTAGGACTTGGCCCACCGTTTCCTGTGCATATTTAGGCTGTTGTGTATCACTTATTAGCACCCATTCTCCTGCCTCACTCATGGAGTTAAACCTGGAAACTAGCAAGCTTCCCCCAACCCTGACACATGGAAAATGAATGCATGTATGTGCCCTGACTAGGATTTAACACCAAACTAGTCACCTTGGTGCCTCAGCACCTACCCAAAACCATGTTATTACCATCCCTGCAGATTTTTCTTCCTCTTTGGTGGGTTTCACATCACCAGTTAGTAAGAGTACCAGGAGGCCTGTATATTCCTTTCCCTCTAGACCTCAGTGGAAGAGCTGAGCTCAATGCTATACTAAAACTCCACTATAATTGTCTACAGGGGATGCTCGGAGTAGCCTTCACTGATGATCATGAATTAAAATCTGAAGGCAGCAGCAAATCTGTCATTTTTGATTAACCACGGCAGCCAGCCAAAAGGAGCTTCCATCCCTACCCACGCGCGGGTAGTGAAGCCGGGTGACTGAAAGGAATTATGATTAATCGTACAGTCCAAGTGGCCACTTGGGTGCATTGCAATACTATTCAGAGCACACTCTGAACATGTGCCCATACAGTCAAAACAAAAGCCAGCCATGCAGTATCGTGAAGGCGGTTAATACACAACTGGTTAAGGACAGGAATCTATCAAGTCACTAGGCTTTGAAAAAACAAAGGGAGCCAGCCTCAGCTCAGCTAGTCACACAGCGCCTTCAGTTAAAAGCTCAGCCTTACCTCATCTCCAGTCAGTGCCGGGAATAGAACCCAGGAATCCTGAATTTAGTAGCACTTGGAGAATGAACCTCCTTAAAAGCAAAGTAATTTAAAAAAACAATAATAATCAAAGACCCATCTGTTTATTCGACCTCGTATTGTTTCCGGCAATGTTAACTATATAAACCAGTAGGTTTACAGAGTCACAACAGGCTGAAACAAAATACAGCCACTGACCTTTTGAGTAGAAGTGCAAAATATAACCATTCTCGCACTTGTACTGCTGAGCGTTCAAATGGGGGGGGGGGGGGGGGGGAGGTGGGTGATTCTACATGGCTCAGGAAAACGGGTAATGAGATTTAGAGCTTTCCACCTCCAGGTCACTAGGGCAGTCAAGGTCAAGAGTGAGCTAGATGTGTTGTAATCTGATGGCTGCTTGCTGGCCTCTGTAAAATGAGCTTGAGGTCAAAGTCCAGTTGCCAGTGGACAGATGATGGCTTTTGTGACATGGACACAAACTGGTTGCTGGTAGTCTCAGCAGAGAGGCTCAGGATGAATTAAATAACCCAATCTGCATTGCAGCCACCCCCAGAAGAGTCCCTTCAGTGCCAGCTGAGGCATACTGGAGTGGTGACAGAAACTTGCACTGCTGCGGGCTGTGCTGTGGATAAAAACGGAAAGATTCCATCCCCATGGCCATCCCTCCAGCATCTATTACCAGCACTGAAGTCATTTACTTTAAAAGTTGTCAGTTGCAAGTTAGTTTAACATGGCCCAAAGCAACTTTTTTGGAGGAAAAGGGGAATAGCATGAAAAAAGCATTCACGTTACAGGCTATCACAGTGCACAGCAGTAACTTGTTACCAGGAATTTGACCACAGTTTCTATGCGTATTCACTTTGGCACAGAGAAAAGGCTGTAACAGCCCCAGCTGAGCCATTCGGGTCCAGCAGATCAGTTTTCCACAAAGTCCTAACTTGGCCTTCACACGAAGGGCTGCTGCCATTGTTGCACTAAGACAATGCCACTGTTGAACACCACTCAATTCCCTAGTTAAGGGTGATATAATTTGTCTCTGTGAGGATAGCCCACAGGCAAGATTTGTGGTCACGCAACTTTATTACTTCGCTTATGTCACAGCTCAATACAAACCACAAGTGAGCCAATAAATGGCTGGCATTTAAATGTAATTTAATTAGAGAGACTTTTTAAAAAGGGACCATTGTATATCCAGTGCCAAGCCAAGGATAATCTTTGCTATGACTTCATCTTCAGTGATTCGTCATTTAAGATGTTAGCTGGCAGCCATGGAATGAAGTAACACCATACTTCAGTGGGATGCAAGGTGAAATGCACACAAATTTGTATTGGTGGGTGGGTGAAAGAGATTGACTCCTTCTGATGAAGGGAAGATGAAATGTTTGCCAAAAAAAAGTAGTTTCTAGCCAGGTGGCTGCCTTTTTCTATTGCCTATTGACAATATTTTTAGCCATTCAGAAAAAGGCCATTAAAGCCCTTATTCTATGCAGGTCTCTACCACTTGAACTGAGGCCAAATCCAGTTTGCATCACAGATTAGGTTTAACTAAGGTGTTGATCAGTTTGCCTCAGGGCAAGTCATGCAGTGCCTAAGGCAATTACTCTAAAATCACCTTTTTTAAATTAAAGAACCCTACATCCTTCACATGGCAGCACAGTCTAGGGGAATAAATATGGAACTAGGAGCCACTGTATTCTAAGCCTGGTCTTTCCACAGAATTGCCGTGTGGCTTTGGACAAGCTTCAATTTCACCATTTGTAAAACAGTAATGGCTACTTGCCTGTAAAGTGCCTTGAGGATTGCAGAATCAATTCTGATCCCTTTCACCTGTGAGATCCAGACTCTGATAAAGTTAGTCCAGATTTACAACATTTTAACTGATCAGAATCTGGTCTTTGAAGTGCGCAAAGGTGCTAAACAGCATTAGTTCTTATCTTTCTGGTTGTCTTTTATCCCACCATTTGGACATTTATGGTTCAAGACCCAGAAATTAAGGAAGTACCATTTTGTTATGAAAATGCAAGAGAACCAAGGCTGAAGGGAAAAAGACCAACAAACTGCGGTATGGGAACTCAGGAGAGTACTTACCAGCGTTTTCTTCCATTCCTGTGGTATGCTAGTTTTCTGAAAAATTCCTGCAGAGAGAAAAAACAAAATGTAAGTGCAAGTTGATAGCAGAAAAATCCTGAGTTTTACCAAAGCCTTTGTCTACTTTAGCTTCCCTATCAATAGTGGCTAACCAAGACTTTAACCAACAGGCAGGTAACTGAGCCCCAGGTTAGGGAACCCTATCCGGCAATTTTGGAACAAGACAGAAAGACACTGACATCCACCCCATTAGCGCAAAAGTGTGACAAGTCCTATCATGGTGAACTAATTTCAGGGAGCTTCAGATTTCAGAATGCTTTGGGTTTGAACAGTTCTCTTTTGTTGCTGTTCCATTCAAACAGGCCCCACAGGCACAGCACAGAATGCACATGCATCATCTCGGCTCTCCACCTCAAATATTACAAGTCAAAAGAGGAGACAGCAATACTAGCAGGTTCTAAATCTGCCCGAGGAGAGCGCAAGTCTGGGAAACCTCCCCCTTTCAGCACTAATGCCGGAGCATTAGCCATCCCATACACAAGAATATATTTGCAAGACAAAAATGAAAGTTATTAACACCACTTTAACCTCCAAGTGCCATGCATGCAGTGTGTGTTCTGCATATGGAGACTACTATGCCGTGGACAAGTTAAAATATAAAACTACAACTTTATTAACAAATAAAGCATCAAACACTTCTTCCATGGATAAATCGTGGTTGTATTCCCAGGGCAGTGTACCTTAACCTATAAACAGGATGGATAAAAATTGATTATGTAAAACATTAAAATTGGATCTATTTAAACTGCCTTTTTAAACAAATCTATAAAATTAAATGTGAAATTGACAATTTATGTTAAGGCCTAAAATTATAGTCTATTAAAATAATTTAAATTAAATACAAAAAAATATTAAGCAGTATGTGTTTGCTGCCAAGTTTTGAAGAAAGTCAACCACTGAACTGGTGGAAGCCACTGGCTAAACTGGAGTGCTAGACAGGATTTTGACAGAAGTAGTTTCTTCTGCAGGGGGAGAGAGAATATTTTCTTCATTTCAGTTTATTCAACTAGTTCAGTTCAATGACTAGTTCATTCGAAGTTAAGGAAGAAATACGGAATTGAAAAAGCAGGAAAGCTTGTTTTCCTCTTCCAATCGAGGAATAAAAACTAAGTGTGAGACTATGAGATCGACAATTTCTAAAACCTTGAATGATATGGTGACCAGAAACAATCACTTCAATTCATGACCTACAGAGAATGCTTCCTTCAATAAATCAGTCAATTTCGAATGCAAAACAAGGGATTATCTTGGTTAATTTTTTCTTATGTATCCAGCACAATTAAGGGAGTTGTATTTAAATTTGAAAAAGAACCCTATTTTTCTGCATTTTTAATTGTATTTGAATTTCCACCCAAATAGTGCTGGACACAAATCACAAGTAAGAAGTTAATCTAGTAAAGAAGAAATCCATCATTTACCATCTTCTAACATAATAAAAATGGAAAAATTAAGAACCTAAATAAATGTAACTTAAGCTATATAATTGTTTAAATGACTGTGTAAAAATACAGCGTATCTTCCTGGTTATCAGAAAGAAGCACCAAATTTAGTGTAAGGGCAATTTTTAGTTGCAAATCAACATATTTTAATGGTTACCAACCAATCAGAATCAACCTTTCTTTAGGAAAAGAACTAAAAAGTACTAGTGCAAAATACGATTAAAACTGATTTAAATCCAGATTTTCTGCTTGCTGATTTAAGTCATGATTAAAATTAATTTAAATCACTGATTTAAATCAATCCACCCTTCCTATAAAAATGAGAACGTTTCAATGCTTACCTAGAGAGAATGGAAAAGGCCATGTTCATAGGAAACTTTTAGAAACCACATGATGGTGTACTTGGCTGAGACACTCTGAGTATGTTTCCTAGACCTGAAGAAGAGGAGCTCTGTGTAAGCTCAAAAGTTTTTGTCTCTCACCAAGAGAAGTTGCTCCAATAAAAGATATCACCTCATCTACCTTGTCTCTCAAGTCTGAATTTATGGTAAAATGGCTTAAAAATGAAAAGAAAACAGCTTTCTTACAGAGATTCTCTAAGTTCTGAACTGAGCTGAAGTATACTTATTTATACGGAATCATAAATGTGCTTGAATGCAGTTTTGTTGTAGCCATGTTGGTACAATACAAAATATTACCTCACCCACCTTCTCTCTCGGTGTTTTCAAACAATGCTGAGTTCCCGTGGAGAAGAGCTTGCAGTTGCCAACCACAACAGAAGCTGATGAAAACAGGGAGGGGTTGAGGAAGGATGCTTAGTGATATATGCCTTAAGGGTTACCTGGTGAGTTCAAGGTCTCCACTTACACAAGTGACTTCCTAAAGGGAGAGTTTTTTAACCTTGCAAGCTGCATCACCACTTCACACACTCCCTTCATCAATTCAATCTATGCCTTAGCACCTAGCAGCCTGAAACAGCTCTTTCAGCTCACCTTTGTCTCTTGGTCGCATCTGAAGAAGTGGTTTTTTTACCCACAAAAGCTTATGCTCTAATAAATCTGTTAGTCTTTAAGGTGCCACCGGACTCCCCGTTGTTTTTGTGGATACAGACTAACACGGCTACCCCTCTGATACTTGGTACCTTTGTCTCTGGCAGCTGGAAAGTGCTAATAGAATGTTGGCCAGGTCAGGAATGTGATGAGTTTCCCCACCTTGACAAATTCCTCCATTTTAGAATGTGTATTCAGTTTGTGCTACTATCCCAAGGTAGGGGAGACTATAATCTTACCCGCACCAGAATTGGAACTGTGTTTGATCAAGCAGTTGCTAGCAGAGCTTTAAACACGGTGGCCCTGAACTATATAGACAGGGTTCAGAGTAGCAGCCATGTTAGCCTGTATCTGCAAAAAGAAAATGAGGACTTGTGGCACCTTAGAGACTAACCAATTTATCTGCGCATAAGCTTTCGTGAACTACAGCTCACTTCATCGGAAGCATGTTATTCATGTTAGTCTCTAAGGTGCCACAAGTCCTCCTTTTCTTTTTTATATAGACAGGAACTCCTTTGGGTCAGAGAATCATGCCCTAGGCTACCAATACTTAAAGCATTCCATTCCAGCACTGTTTAGACAGGGGGAGGAGGGGAAATTGTCCACAATGACCAGGGAAACCGTGCTAGAACTTTGTACAACCATGTTTAAACTGTTCTCATCATAGTGTGAATAGTGTCTGTTCCAAGCCCACCAGTCAACACGCACAGACCTGGGTGCAGCAGGCCATATTAAACTTCTTGTTTAAAACCTCTTGGCACTTCCAGCCAACAGAGTCCATTAGCATTAAAATTTATAACAAACTCCTAGCTTCATGTCATACGGCTGTCCTGGAACTTCTGAAGACAGCTTCATGATAATACCATCCACATGGATTAGAATGAATGCCACATACTTCTACCTATCAGAGGTAATTTTAGCTGCTTTATAAACTCCTTAACCAAAAAAAATAGATCCAGCACTTCCTTCTCAGAGTGCAAATCTTCAGCTAGCAAGGGCTGAACGGTGGAGGGCATTTGTAGATCAAGTCACCATACCTGCTGTCTCAGTAAGCCTCATAGAAAAGGGAAGGCAGGAACGGAATGGAAACAGACACTTCAATGCTACTTTCACCACAGCAGTCAGATTATAGCAACCCTCCAGCCACCCAGGGATTTCAATTTCATTTCCTTTTCAAGGATGTTCGCCACAGGCTGCGCTCACTGAGCTTTGCTTACTCCAAGGTGCATATTTGTGCTTGGAATATTAATCCTTTCAATCCCCTGCCCCCGCTGGAATCGCCAAGAACATCTGTCTCAAAGCCTGAGAGCACTGGGCACTAGGATTCTCCCTAGTGTAGCTCTAAAGCCAAATTCTTCTAGTTATTACAGAACAGGTACAATAAAACCAGTCGTGTTAGGAAAGTGAAATGTGACCTAATAGAGCAAGCAGCACTGGAGTCAGGATTCCTAGATTCTACTCCTGGCACTGTCACTCAACTGCATGAGCTGGAAGAGGTCACTTAACATCTATGCTTCCATTTAGGAACACAAATTGCCACAAGGGATCAGAACAGTGGTCCAGCTAGTTCCGTGTCCTGTTTCCAACAGTGTCCAAAACTAGCTACTTCAGACAAAGAACTTCTGCAGTAAGCAAACACAGGATAATCTGCCTCTCGTGAAAGTTTCCTCCTACCCCCAGTAGTTAAAGGTTGGCTTATGATCTGGCGCCACAGGATTTGTAGCCCTCAGAAAACTGTGTTTTTATAAGAATATGTACTATAAGGACTCTGGATGTTCTTGTTATCCAGATAAACGTTAAATTCCTTTTCAGAATCCTGTTTTGGGCCTCTGATATTATATTGCAATGGATTCCACAAGGTGAACTGTGTTTAACGAGTTTCCTTTATATCAGTTCTGAATACACCATCTTCCAATTTTATTGGAAGTGCCTTGTTGTGTTATGAGACAGGGGAAACAGACGTGGTGTCTTCCTTATCTATATCGTTCATTATTTTGTATACTTCTAGCAAGGAATACGGGGAATAAAAAAGAAGAATTGAAAGTATTAGTACACAAGCTAAATAATGATTTAACTGGCATCACAGACACTTTGTGAGATAAGTCTCATGACTGGAATATTGGTATAGAGAGGTATAGCTTGAAAGGCCGTTACACTACATATGTTAACCCACTAATTTCCATACAGATTTAACATTCTGATAATTGGCTCCCCATGCAAATGGTATAATAAACATCACTTTACACCAGCAGCATAGCTACCGTGGGTGTGGCATGGAAGAGTAAAGTAATGACGACAGATTATAAAGTGGAAGGGGTTTACCATCTAAATTGTTGCTACGGTTTGGATTTTGTTAGCCTTAGTCTGTGTCTACACTACACACCTTTTAGCAACACAGCTGTGCCATTACAGCCATGCTGCACAGGTGTGCAGTGTAGCCGCTCTTTGTCAGCAGGAGAGAGCTCTCCCACCAACAAAAAAAATCCACCCCCAACAAGAGGCGGTAGCTTTGCTGGAGGGAGAGCTCTCCCGCCGACAAAGTGTGGTTTACTCCGGTGCTTTTTGTCGGTAAAACTCTTGTCATTCCGGGATGGGGTGGTTCACACCCCTGAACGACAGAAGTGAGGTGCAGACAAAGCCTTATTTTCACTATACAGCCAAGACAGACCTTAGAGAAACTAGGGGCTTGTCTACACTACCGCACAGGGTCGATCCAGATACGCAACTTCAGCTATGTGAATAGTGTAGCTGAAGTCAACATACTTAGATCTACTTGCCATGGTGTCTTTACTGTGGTAGGTCGACAGCTGACTCTCTCCCGTCGACTCTGCCTGCGCTTCTCATTCTGGTGGCGTACCGGAGTCGATGGGAGAGCACTCAGCGGTCGATTCATCGCATCTATATTAGATGCGATAAATCGACCCCCGCTGGATCGATTGCTGCCCGCCGATCCGACAGGTAGTATAGACAACCCCTAGTTAACAGCCTTTCACTAGAAGATAAGTTGTGCAGGACTGTTTCTCAACATACTGTAGCTCAGCAGTGTTGAATGGTATATTAACTGAATAAGCCGCAGCATGCACAGTCTCACATACAATTCCATTTGAAACAAAATCAGATTCCTGTCCTTCCTGCCAAAAATATGACCTTTTGGATTTGCGTGTGGTGTTTTTTTGTAAGAAACATTTGCAGTATGCAGTAGTTTGAAAGTCCAGGTGTTCCAGTTTACTGAACAAGCTATATTTACAAAGCCTCAACATAAAAAGCAGTCAGCACAGTCAAAAGGAAAGTATGGCACAGAATTAAACCTTAAGCTTCTCAGCACCAAACTAAGTAATCTTAACGCTAGACTATTTTATTCAGCTCTCAGTGTTGCAGGATTTATGGGCAGTTTTGTGTCTCTGAGCTAGTTTTGCATCTCTGAGCTAGTTTTGCTGTCGGGGTTTTTGTTTGTTAGTTTTTAAGTACTTTTTGAAGTGTGTTTAAGAATTTGGTGCTGTGAACTGTGACAGACTAACCACCCTGGAAGTGGAAGTCCTGCATTTACCACAAAACAGATGCAGCATCAACAATAGTGCAAGTTTCCCCACACACTGCAATTTAAATCTCTTCTAGGAGTGACCATCTCCAGGAGCAAGAGGTACTTTCAGTCTCCAAACTCATTTAACCCTTTGTCTCTCTGCTTATAAGTCTCCAATTGCTGTGGTAATTGTACAATGCAGACCCCTGCACAAGAGAAATGACTTGATACCCCACTTCATGTCTCAGAGACTTCTAAAGAGCTGCCAGTGACAAGTGATCCATTTGGACAGCATCACAGATCTGCATATATAGCGTTTGAAAGATAGACATCAACCTGGATTGCATTTGAACTAGTGATGTAGACATGAAAGGCTTTATAAATCCTGGACAATCCAGAACCAACAAATCCTTTCCAACCAATATGTTTGAAACTGTTTTTTAATCTGCAGTAAAAGGACCATTTAAGTCCAACTGACAAAAGTGATTTCTGGTGTCCTTCTCTGCAGAGATAGTCTACAAGAAACTTCAAGACAACCACACAAACAAATTTTCAAGTCACCTGAACTGCTACTGCTTTCCCTAAAAGACTGCTGTAGAAGTACTTGCAGTTAGCAGGTTATTACATGTCCAAGAATAAAGATGGCATTAAGAACACATTCTTAAAGTTCTTCTTTAAGTGGTGGTAAGACAAACGGTCAGTAAGCAGAAATTTTTAGGAAGAAAAAATATTTCACAATGGACTAGATTTTACCTTCCTCAGCAGAGAGGTCAAAACTATACGAACAATGAAAACATGTAAGCCACAATACTCAAACAAAATCCCTTACACCACAAAATTATGTTTTGCAAATGGTAATTCCATATATTAGAGGAACATAAAACAACTGGAATGAACAAATTGGTAGCCCGACAGCAAGGGTCAGCGAATAGAATCCAAACTGGGTCACAGCCTCAAGCAGCAGAAGAAAACCTGGTTAATTGATATATTAAGGTTTATTTAAGATGTAGTCTACTATTTGATGAGTTCTGTCTGTAACCATAAACCTGCTACACAATAAACTAATCTGTTAGGCCTTGTAGAACATGTGAACAACTACTACCCCAATATATTGTGATATTTCTAGTATTCTGAAGCAAGGTATTTCATTAGTTTCATCTACATCCTGAAAGCTTATGGTATGCCAAAGGAAAGAGAAAGAGAAAGAAGCTGTATAGTTTTTACATAACGATTCCATGCAGAAGCCCAGTTATCCTACTGTCATCCTCTCTGTTCTGTGCTGTGGCACGTAGTAAAATGAACCAGTGACTGCCTGGCTGTACTCTAACACCAGGAAATAAATATTTCAGGGAAGCTTATTTTCCTGAAATCTAAGTTGTGCCTTCCATGCCACCCCTCTTCCAAAGAGCACAAATTCACACAGCCATCTCAAGAGGTCAAGGGAGACTGAAATCAGAAATCACATCATTGTTGCTTAGGAGATGCCTCTGGGAAATGGAGTGTTAAGTTAGCAAGTCTCAGGAGTGCAGTTATGAACAGATATTTTTCTTAACATGGGCTCCACCTCTGAAAGGCAAGAACCCAGCTCTGCACCAGACAATGGTTTGTATATATTAATGCAGGAATAGTAAGCATGAAGGACCATTGCATACAAGCAGTAAATACCTAGAACTCAATTCACGTTCATAAATCAGTGGAAGGGAAAAGTTACTAACTGTACCCATTCTTCTGTTCTATGAAAATTCAAACCACCAAGTAGTGTCTGGAAAGTTGTTGTTTGTGGGTTTGTAAAGAAAATTTACGAAGGTGAACCACAACATGAAGATAACATTTCAGATTCAAACCTGAACATCACTATCCAGTCAGCTATCATATTGTTTTTGTATGTCATTTTCCCATTAATAATAATTATAATATTCCAACTTTCATGCACAAACAATGCAGATTTCAGTCAAACAGCACAACAAGATTTGTAAGAATTTTCTTGGAAGTTAAAATTCCATATTTTAAATATTCAGTTGCATATATAATGATTTGTCCTTATGCCACACCTTTTGGAGAATTTTAAAGTGGTTTACAAACCCATCACACCACAATCTGCTGCTATCTCTAAGGTGAGTGGAATAAATAGCCCTGTAAAAGCACAAAACAGCACAACAGGTAGTGAACAGGAAATGCCATCTCTAGTTCAGACTTCAGGGGGATTTTAAGGAAGCAAAATTTAGTCAGGATACTGGATCTTCAGCGACAAGTGGTCAGGCCTGTGAGTTTGTATCTCCTCTGAAAGACAGCAACTGCAGCTGCACAGTCCCCCAGCATCACTGGTGCACCAATTCAAAAGGAAGATCACCACCTGGTAAGATACCATATTACTTCCTGTAGCACCTACCTGTTTCTGTTAGGTCCCCCACCAAAACACTGACCTAAACTGACCCCGTTTAGTGTATAGTTTGGCCTACTCATATCACAGCACCAAGTACCATGGGTGCATTTTATATACAATACGCATACCAAGACCAACTTCAGAACATGGGTTGATGTGTAATTCCTGGGCGTGACATCACATTTGCGAGTTCTGAGACTGAAACAGACAATGCTGCCAAAGACTTTTTCTAGGCCTTGTCTACACGAGCAAGTTGTTCAGGAGTAAGGTCGGGTGTGAATTTAAAGTGCTAGAGCTATTGCAGAACAGGAGTATCCACACACAGGGTGCTATTCCAGAATAGCTATGCTGGTAAATTTCCCCTTGTCGACAAGCCCCTAGATTGGGAGTTAAAGATGAGATATTAGATCATGTTTGCTAGCTTGTTCTAATTAAAACCTTCCAAAATGCTAGTCAAGCCAAGGCAAGCTGTACTTCAGTGTGCGCTAAACTGGTCAAGTTAAAGCCGACAGGGGCCTAGGCTTTAACTTGACCAGTTTAACACACACTAATGTACAATTTGCCTTCACTTGACTAGCATTTTTGAATATGTTAGATGGAGCTACCTAACAAACAATACAACTTTAAATCCTTGTTCAGAGAAAGCCAAAATTACCAAGACCAACTGAAGGAGGAAACATTGAACAGACGGCATGACAGACCTCAGCACATATGCCCAATTACACACACTTTTTTCTACAAAAGCCATGAGGTAATTGTAACACTGCACCCCATATTCTTCTGATATGGTTATAGCATAATAATGATGCATTTTATGCAAGCCGGGTCACGTGAGGGGTCATTGGAAATGTTATGATTTGCTGAATATGATTTGTATGCATGTATCATTTTTGTACCTGAAGTTATGAATATTTACTATGTATCTGTACTTCAAATGTAGTTACACCTGGGTAACACCCACTAGACAAGATGTTTTCAGCCTAGACAGTGGCTAGGGAAGAGCCTATTCAGGGCAAAGGGCCATTAGGAAAAACAATAGGCCTTAGGAGAAGCTTATCCCCAACCTGGTGAGCCTTCCTGAGAACACTACAGACAGCCTGTAAGTAATGGCTGTTATGACTCTACAATGACATGTGACCAGACCACATGTCTCTGGACTCCATCTTGGGATGTCAGTGTTCTTCCACAAACTGGTCAGGGAGCTTGGAAACAAAGGGATCCCACCATATGCTAAAGCTATATAATGCAGGAAGTGACATCATCTGGAGTTCTTCACTCCCCACACAAGAAGACTCCTGGAAACACCTGAGGAACAAAGACTGAACTGGGGGAAGTGCTGGACCCAGGCTAAAGGGATTTCTAGCCTGTGTATGAAACACCTGGGGATTCCAAGCTGCAAAGCAAGTGTAGCTTGTGCCTTAAGAATCTACAAGTCTGCCTGTATCATTAGTTAAGGTGAGAATCTGCTATTCATATCCAGTCTATACCTGTATTATTTTGTTTTCAGACAGACTAAGTGAAACAGAGAGGAGCCGTCAGAGAATCAACCTTTTCATTAGCTTTCATCTACTTTTGAATATAGCACGGAGCTTTGAAACAGCAAAGGCCACTTTCACAACTCCCCAGGAGACCAAAGGCTGCATCTCATTAGCAAAATATCAGTTTTTAATGGACACACACTTTTGAAATGGTAGAAGCGGCCACAATATTGACTTGCCCATGTATCTGCCTTGGTAAATGAGAAGAGATGGCTTGTTTGGATTCACCAGAAAGGAAAACCTCCAGCTTACCACTGAACTCAGCCTTCAATTACATGGAGCAGCCACAGGAAGCGTTTTGGATTGAGAGTTGCATGCATCCTTTGGGCTATGTACCGTTCACTAGAACATTCACTCAAAGCGTACATAATAACAGGGCTGCAAATTTACTAACCACTCTAGCCTCAGTTCTGTGGTTTCCATTTTTGTCAAACTCTCCGTGAAAACAGAGGGGTTAAGTGTATGTTCTGTGCTGTGGTAGTGCCACTATCGTTATGAGTGGAAAGGAAATTTCATTTGAAACCATTGTTTCCAAACTGAAACTGTTCCATTCTTATTTTCAAGCAACGTGACGGTGGATTGTTTTGCCTTTTCGTTTTTTGTTTTTTTTTTAAAATGTGTTCAGCCATTTGAGTCACCAGAGCATTAAGAGTAAGTTGTCTCTCTCCTCCACCCGCTCAGTGCATCTCAGATCATGCAGAACGGAAAGCCTGCAGATCTGGTAAGGAGGGCAGAGAAGCCTGCTGCTCCTTTAAGACCCTAGCCGTGCGATTGATTTTTGTTGAGCATTAACAGTTGACTCCACGGAGTTCATGTCCAGATACACTGTGGATAATAAATGAGTGGTACTGCACCGAAGAATATCCTGACGCGTACTGCACCATGTGAAATGAACCCACAATTCTCTGCGTCTGGCACCAGCAGCTCAGGCAAAATGGGATGCTACCAAGCTAGCCATAGCTGTACAGCATGAGAAGCCAACATGGCCATGCCAAGAAAAGAGCTACTGTGTGGAAAAACTGAGCCCCATGTAACCACATCAGAAAAGCACAGAAGACCCTGGTTACACTTAACAGGGTTCTATTCCTAGTGTATTCCTGTCGGTCTTGGCTACCTCTCTTCTTGAGCGACAAAGTATTGAGACCAGAAGAGAATCCAGAGATGGCTGCCATGCTGAGGAGAATACCAAGCTCATGGGAAAGCTTGCAGCACACCAAATCTGTGGCTCACCTGAACCCCAAGGCACTCCAGAAGAGTTAAGAGCTCCTTAAATTGGGGGGCTGGACCAGTTACTGTTGGGTGTGCACTTGAAACTGAACCTGCAAGGCAGCCACTTGTGCTGGAGTATTAAGAGGCTTACCCATTCATTCCATTATTGTGTGCATGACTTCACTCTGGGATGTATAAATCCCAGAGCACACAATCTGATAAGACCCCATGATCTAATGGCTACCCACTCAAGTACGTACAATGGCACCTTTAACTGAATTTCATGTTGAAAACAACAAAGGGCCCTCATTTTCTGAAGAGAAGAAAATTCAGACACAAACAAATTGATCAATGCAGTTACAGTTGTGAATTTGAAACGTACAAAGTCAAAATTCCTCAA
Organism: Chelonia mydas; assembly: GCF_015237465.2. Taxonomy (NCBI): domain Eukaryota; kingdom Metazoa; phylum Chordata; order Testudines; family Cheloniidae; genus Chelonia; species Chelonia mydas. The sequence goes on along the minus strand of NC_051259.2, from coordinate 11,173,503 downwards.
GTGAGCTCAGCTATTCCACATAAATCCATGGCTTAGCAGTAGCCACCCAGGAACCAACTATTGGGGCCTGTGGGAACATTCATTTTTAATAATTAACTTTGGTGCTTGGAAATTGCCGATAGTTTCGTTACATTAACACAGAATCCTATGCAAAAACAAACCCTGGGTGCAAGCCAGAGCATGTTAGGCAGGGCCGTCCCTAGACATTTTGGTGCCCTACGCAGCCCCCATCCCACAGGGGGAGGGAGAGGCTGGCCCCAGGCCTCCGTGGGGGGCAGGAAGGAAACCGCCCCCCAGCACGAACCAGTGGAGCAGATTGGGGCCTGGTCGCTCCACTTCCTGCTGCCCGGTGATTGCAGGGCGGGCCCAACCCTGCACTCATGGGCCAGCAGGAAGTGGAGCGACCCAGCCCCAGCCCGCTCCACTCTACTCCCCTGACTCCCAGCCTTGGGGGGCAGGGGGGAACTGGGGGAACTTGGGGGACAGGGGGCAGCACTCACCGGCGGCACAGCTGGGAGCCAGCGGAGCGGAGTAGGCTGGGGCCGGGTCGCTCCACTGCCCACCACCCCGTGGGTGCGGGGCACGCTCAACCCCTGCTGCAGTCCCCCAGGGGAAGGTGGAGTTCGGCATGGCTGGGGCGAAACAGGGGTGGGAAGAGGCAGTGCGGGGGCAGAGCAGGGGCGGGAGCTTTGGGGAAGAGGTGGAGCAGGGGCAGCTTTCCTGGCCCCAGGGGATCGGGCTGGCCGCTGGAGCAGCATGCAGCTGCGTAGGGCACCAGAAAATTTGGGGCAATTTGGTGCCCCAAATTTCCTGGTGCCCTACGCAGCTGTGTAGTTTGCGTATGTGTAAGGATGGCCCTGATGTTAGGGTTTAAACCTCACTAGTAAAGCAGAGCTCCAGAACCAAGCTTGGTCAGTCAGTTGCCGTTCTAGCATTCTCCTCACATTACATCACAATAACTTACAGACAAGAGCGATTAGAGTCAAGTGCTTTAACAATGTCAAAATAGTGCCACACACACTTAGGACTTGTCTACACTTGAAACACTACAGTGGCACAGCTGCTGCCGTGTCGCTGTAGCACATCAGCGTACACACGACCCACACTGATGGGAGAACACCTCCCGTTGGCGTAGGTAATCCACCCCCACAAAGACAGTAGCTTGGTCATTGGAACAACTCTTCCATCGACAGTGCTGTCTACACAGGGACTTAGGTCCACTTAACTACCTCGCTCATTGGTGTGAAAAATCTATACCCCTGAGCGAAAACACTTTAGCTGGGTAGAGCTAATTTTCTAGTGTAGACCAGCCCTCAGTTGTACTTGTGTGCTTCAACCCTTGTGCTAAATAGTATCATCTGCATAAACTGGGATGAGTAGAGAAAGAGTATGGATGGAGATCAACACCCTCAGAGTTTAACAAGATTTCGGGTCTGACTACACTCCATTCCAGGGGTTTGACTGCTGCACCAGCAGACACATCCAAGCCAGCTTTGATCTAACTAGATCAAAGTGAGCTCAAGTAACAACAGCAGTGAAGTCGTGGCAGCATGGACATCAGCCCAGGCTCAGTGTTCCACCTTGATCATCATACACATGGTAAGGAGAGTGATCACTTTAGATAAGCTATTACCAGCAGGAGAGTGGGTTGGGGGGAGAGAAAACCTTTTGTAGTGGTAAACACCCATTTTTTCATGCTTTGTGTGTATAAAAAGATCTTCTATACTTTCCACAGTATGCATCCGATGAAGTGAGCTGTAGCGCACGAAAGCTTATGCTCAAATAAATTGGTTAGTCTCTAAGGTGCCACAAGTCCTCCTTTTCTTTTTGCGAATACAGACTAACATGGCTGTTACTCAACAGTTAGATAACTTTCAGAGTAAGTAAATTCATTTTGAATAAGTGAAAGCAGGTAGCAGTCCTGCAGAAATTAAGCCCTGTTTTTCACCACCTCCTTGTTTACTTTCTAGAAGAGGAGGCAACAGATGGTAAAAGAGAAGGGGAGCGAATATTCCCTGGAGTGCTGCATGAGCCAGTTTTTAAAGAAAGATTTACTGTTTGCTGCAGTGACACATTTTATATGACTCATACTCACTTTCTATTTTGGTGCTCTACATTATTAGATGCTTTAGTGATGTCCACAAAAAGCTACACAATTGACTCTGGGTGACAATTCTAGACACTCCATCCCCCATGCCCTGAACATCATGTTCTACGAGGGGACAGAGCTGTGACTACCTGATTTTGATGGCAGGCACAGCTGCAGGCACTACTTGCAGTGTGACTTGACAACAAGCAGACAAGGGCTCAGACTCTCCAAGCAATTTGAATAAACTCTGCTAGTCAAGCAGACAGCTAATCTGTCATCTCCATCTCATTTGCTCCCACACCATTTAGCCACCAAGTGCACTGCAATTTCTCACTCCCACACACCAACTCAGATTGCCCTCCCCCAAAGAGTACAGATGTCAGGATAAAATGTCCTGACTTTCACAGCACACATGAGCCCCTGATGGCTTTCTATGGAGAACTCAGAGCATGGATTAGCACACAATATTTAGATGTAGTATCTCTTATAATGAGGGATGGAAGCTGGATCGAGTCTGGACCTTGAAGGAGTTATTTTCTTCATGAATCCCCTGTACAAATTCTCTAATCTCACAGCAACCTTTTAAATTAGGTATTTATTTCCCCATTTTACAAATGGTGAAATTGAGGTACAACAGATCTTAAGTAACTTGCTCAAGGTCACAGGAGTCCAATGACAGACAGCATTAGGGTTTGTCTACACATAGAACTATTCCCAAATACCTTTGTATGTGAACGCTCTATTCTGGCATAAGCATGCCTGTTTCTTGTTTAGTTTAACCCACCGAGGCAACTGGCCTCAACACTATACCCCACACACGTGGTTGAGCTCTCCTAGCTACACTAAAAACTACAGTGCCTATATCCATGAGTAATTTACAGTCAGTTAGCTAACACACATTCACTGTTGATGTAAAAACACACTTTAGCCCCAGTCTGTGCTAGTCTTAAAAAAAACAGGCTACAAACATAAATTAACATGCCCCCCAACAAGAGACAGTTTTGCCTCATAGCAAACACCCGGTTTGCCTGTTCCATGCCTGCATCACAGATATTCCTTCAGCATAAAACCAACTGTGAACAAGTTTACTACTTAAAACAAAACTGAGGGAAGGGACTGTAGGACAGAACCAAAATACAAAGTGGCCTGGAGGAATTATAGCAGCAGGAAGCAGGTTCAGTGCCAACAGACAGATGAGGGCAAGCCAGATAAGTACAGACTAGGGAAGCCCTACTTCATTTATTGGGTAAATGCATTCAAAAAGTCATTTAAAACAGAGCTGTAACTTACACTTCCTTGAGGATGATTTACCTCTAGTTGTCCCAGAGAAGGTATGGGCTTGGTGTGGAGATGGGTGCCCAGGTGAGGATTTCTATCTTAAAGGGGCACCCTATGAAAAACTGTAAACACCCATGAAAGCTTATGCTCCAATACGTCTGCTAGTCTATAAGGTGCCACAAGACTCTTTGCCACTGTAAACACCACAGATATTAATCCCGTATCAGCAGATCCTGCCAGCTTCCTCATTCACTCCTTTCTTGTAGCCAGCGAATTCAATAGTTCATTGTAATGCCATGTTTTTTAGATCCTCTTTGTCTTACAATGAGGCAGTTTTGATCCAGTGGATAAGGCACCAGAATAAGAGTCAGGATCAGGACTCTGGTAAAATGGAGACAGTGCTTACCCACCTTTGTAAGGAGTTTTGAGATCTTTGAATGGAAAGTGCAATAAAAGTACTGTTAAATATATGCAAGAATGCAAATACTTGAAAGTAATCTGGAAGAAACACTTTCTAAGGACTTGTCTGCAATTACAGCAGTGCAGCTCACCACCGTAGCACTTAGTGAAGGTGCTACCTACAGTGACTAGAGCACTTCTCCCATCGACGAAGCACTGTCTACAACAGGGGTTAGGTCGGTATAACTATATTGCTCAGGGATGTGGATTTTCCATTCATACCAACATAAACTGGTAGTCTAGACCAAGCCTCAGAAATTCCTACCACACCCTATCTTTTTCATTTCTTCCCGATAGGATCTGGTGATTCCTCTGGGTGCCTCAAGGCCTAATGAGAGAGAGGAATTCTAATTCCACCAGTCCTACCATCTCCCCTGTGATTCATTCCAATTTGATGAGATTGCCAGTGTCAAGAATCCATCTATGACCTGGACTGAACTAATTAAGCACAATATACTGAAATATGTGCAATAAAAAGCCACTGAAGTGAAGAGCCAGGCTTAATTAGACAGCATCTCCAAATCCCAGTTCTACAGCCAAAGCTGACAGGTGGACGAGATGGACGCCCACTGCACAGACACCCTGTTTCACTTCCAGCAAAGCATTTCTACATCAGGGCATGGAGATAGAAAGCATACCTGCCCGATCCTGTCTACACTAGCAAAACTGCTTTGTTAAGGAATCATTTTACAACACAGTAGTTCTCCAACCATACCACCACATCTTAGACTTGCATGTAGGCAGATCAAACAATATTATAATTTTACTAATCGTCCAATCTTTATCATGGTTATAATGCAGCCCTGAACGGTAACTTGGGCCCATGTACTCTGCCAAGACCGTACTGTTATAACTAGACGGAGGGGAACGTGGTGCTATAATATGATCCGAACCCCCACCACTGCACAGCAACTCTTACTCAGGCTCTGGCTAGATTCCATTGGTGCAGACACTCTAAGCCGACGGGAGCAAGCTCTCCCGTTGATTTAATTACTCCAGCCCCTGCGGATGGTAGCTATGTCAGCAGGAGAAGCTCTCCCACCGACAGTGCTGCGTTTAGGTCTGTGTAATTTATGTCACTCAGGGGGTGGCTTATTCACACCCCTGAGAGATATAACTTATACCAACATAAGCTGCAGTGTGTACACAGCCTCAGCAACCATCCATGAATATGCAGCAGGCTACTCACCTACAGCAGCTCTCCTACAATACTGCCTGTGCTTAAATAGCACTTTTTGTCAGACGTTCTAAAGAATCATTCTGCTTCAGTTTCCCCATTTGTAAAATAGGGATAGATAGTTTAATTGACTTGCCTAAGGTCAGAGAACAGGGGTAGTCAATAGGCTGACCACGAGCCAAAACCGGACCACCAGACGCTTTTGAATGGACCCCCAAATCTTTTTATTTAATTATCATTATTGTTATTCTTTGTTATTGTTTTCTCTGGGGTCTGGACCTTGCCTATACTTTGACCAAGAAATTTGGACCTTGACAAAAATAATGGACTACCCCAGTCACAGAACAAGTTAACAGCAGAACTAGGAACAGAATCCAAGACTCCTGTCTCTATTAATACGCCCTATCTGAAAGGCCAATCCGCCTCCTACAGAACTTGACTATATCTACTGCAGAGAACAATTCAATGGGCAGAGAAAGGATTACAGCTTGACTCCCCCTGCCCATCGGATTCTAGGAAAAGACAACTTTTCCCCCTTGTATATGTGGTCCTCCTCTAACCTGCCATAGTCTCAGCATCCCCTCAGCGAATAGTGGTCAGTTTGAACATTACTGATACATGAGCACAGGGAGCTGATCACAAAATTATTCCCCCCTCTAAAGGGCTATTTATTTTATTCTGGGTGGTCAACTGGATTCTAGTAGGAAGACTTAAGCCTTCCTATAAACACGAGGCTTTTGGCTGCCTGCTTGGAAATAACTGGCAATTTTCAGTTAAACAGCCTATAATGTTTGACACTTTAAAAAAAAAAAAAAGGCTTTTTATTCTGCAATTGCAACGCTGGGGACATTTCTCTACAGCTCACTGTTTTACATCTTCTCCGTGGCAGCTCTAAAGTGAAGCAAGTGTATTCGTTTAGGAGTGACTGCTGGATGTCAGCACTTCTCCTTAGTACGCTGACAGAAACTGGGGTGTGTCTGCACTGGGTATTTTACATTCTCCCACCACTGCACTTCCACCAGTGGTAGCACTAGTGTAGACCAGCTGCGAGCATTTATACATCAGCTCCCCCTTGACTTGCTCTGAGCAAGATTAGATGGTGGTAAGGCCTGCCTACACTAGCAGTACACCAGGTCTACACGAGAGGTAGCTGGATAGTAGTAGAACTTAAAAAGGCTAACCCTGGGGAAAATCCTGGACAGTTATCTCCCAAGGGAACTACACGGTATAAGTCACTTTCATGCTCCTCTTCTCCTCCCCATCAGCAGTTACCACAGAGCATCCTCCTCCTCAGTGGAGGGCATCAGATCTGCAATACTTCTTCCCCAGCAGCCAGGTAAATAACTTTCCCAAAAGCTAAGGTGGATCAGGCAATATCTTTTATTGGACCAACTTCTGTTGGTGAGAGAAAAGCTGGAATGGTCTTTAATCTTGTACCCTAACTTGGAGTCTATTTTCCTCCTAGAGTCTCCTTCTGCAGCATAATCTTAAGGAAGAAGTGTAGGTCCAGATACTGTATAGCAGAAGGCTGCAAGATTTGAATACACAAAGGGAACACTTAGCCACCAGATGCATTTTTGATTATTCAAACTGAGAAACTTGCTGCTGCGTCTGCCAAGACAAGGAAACCATTTCAATAGGTAATCAAAATGTCATGCTTCATAATATAACCTGATCACCACAGCCACCAGGAAGAATAAATTCTCCTTCTTCACTCCTGCCTGGGGTCCCTATTTCCACAACTGCAAATCTGACCCCAGGCATCAGAGTACTGGCTATTGCCAGAGGTAGATCCTGGACTTACGCATCAAATTAACTGCTGTGAAGAGCTAGAGCTGAAATTGGGGAAAGCAGGAAATCCAACAGTCCTCTGTAAAGGTTACAGAAGCATATTAGCCACAGTTGGGAGTAGCTCATGTCCAGCTACAGGTTCTACATATCTAAGTACTTACGTGCTCCCATCAATTTACTCCGAGAATAGTCAAGGGGGAAACGTGCAAGTGTAAGATTTTGCAGCTCATGTTTTCCCAACAGCAGGCGCTTTCAATCCAGCCAAACGTATCACGAATTTTGAACAATCTACACAGAGCAGCTTCCTACCATCACCAATCAAAAGAGTTTCCATTAATTTCCTTACTTTAAGCTCTCTATGCTTCTCCATTTGCAAAGTAGTTTATGTCCCTTGTAAGATCAAGAAAAATTTGCCAGCCCAAGCACAAAAGACTTTTACCATGCCAATTCATAATGATATTTTACTCGCCCGTCAAAATATCATCACTCACCTTGGGTGAGTGGGCGAGTAAAAGTTTGCAAAGCAATCTTATCACTTTCAGCACGAAACCTGAAATCTAACCACGTTGCTAAGACACCATCTGTGCTGAATTCACACAATGTTTGAACAACACTCTGCTGGAAAGGTGCAAACATGATTTCCCTGGCCGGTATAAATAGGGTCAAATGGTGAGTTACAATATGGCTCACTGCAGTTCAGCCCTATTGATACTAGCCAACAAAAGCGTTCGCCTCTTTCTATCATGAAATATTTTTCCAAACAGATCTGGCGAGCACACTTGGAATTGAGCATAGACGGGGCCCACTAAATATCATTCCTTTTTAAATGAAGTTTTCAGGGTCTGCAAATAAAAATGCAGACAGTCTGGTCTAAATTATTATGGTCTGAAAACAAGGACAATGCTCTATTTGTCACTCAGAGTAACAACAGGAAATTGAAGTAATCCAGGGCCTATGTATTACCTTCAAAAATTCGTTAGATTCACCCTACCAAAAAGCAAAGGACCGACTGGAAGTGGGAGGGCAGTGGGAATACACATGGGGCGAGCGTATGGGGGGAAAAACCAGTCTGTGTACCATTGTAAGAGACAACAACCAATGTACCTTTTTAAAACACGTTCAGGAGCCCTCACGCCAATTGCTAAAAGAAAGCGTGATAAACCAGTTATACAGTTAGTAGCCAGAGACAGTAGCTTTGTTTCCAAGAGAATATGACTGCAGCTCAGAGACAAAGGATGTAAGGGATGAATGGAAAGAGGACCTCAGGGTAAGTCTACACTGCAATAAAAGCCCTGCAACAATGAATCTAAGAGCCTGAGCCATTGACTTGGGTTCGTGAGAATCAGGCTACAGGGCTAAAAATAGCAATACAAGCGTTGGGGGTCAGGCTGGAACCGGCTTAGCTGGTGCTTCTCTTTGGGCTTGTCGACACTTACAGAGGTGCAGCAGTACAGCTGCACTGCTGGAGCACATTCTAATCCGATGGGAGAGAGCTCTCCCATCGGCTTAATAACTCCACCCCTGCGAGAGGCAGCAGCTATGTCACTGAGAGAAGCTCTCCCACCAACATCGCGCTGTCTAAATGGGGAGTTAAGGTTGGTATAACTACATTGCTCAGGGGTGTGGATTCTTCACACCCCTGAGCAACGTAGTTATATTGAAGAACGTACGTAGTGTAGACCAAGCCTAAGCCTCTGAAATGGCAGAGGATTACAATGTGAACCAGACACCAGCTTTACTCTCTTTTTTTTAAATACACACGTGCGTGAACTATTGCTCATTAAATATGAGAAACTATTAGAATTGGATATAGCCAGGCAGAATGCTGCATACAGACTTCTTACAGACAAGCCCCTGCCCATACTACCACAGGCTCTCTTGAGCAGAGTCAGTCAAAAGCATTGCATTATGTATTGCTTTTGGGATATGTGCTGTCAGTGAATCCACCCACTCAAATGATGCATCCAATGAAGTGAGCTGTAGCTCACGAAAGCTTATGCTCAAATAAATTGGTTAGTCTCTAAGGTGCCACAAGTCCTCCTTTTCTTTTTGCGAATGTTGTAAGTGTAAGTTCGGTAATATTTAGCAAGTGCCGCTCCATCAAAGCTCTTGGGGAGACATGCAGACATTTAAAAACCACAACTCTAGTGATTAGGTGTGTTGAAGATGAATCATGGTGAAGAGCTCAAGACTGAATCCTCCTTGCAGTGTCTCATGCAAACATCCAATCCACAGATTTATATTTAACTAGCCCACATTACCAGGGGCAAACCACATGCACAGAATATCAGAGTCTGGATTTTTCTTATTCCCCCAAAAACCTGCACTTAGGTTTGTTCTTTTAAAAGCTTTCTATCCATTCAGGTTCAGAAGGGACTTCAGAATATACCTAGACTGGTGATCTGATGTCTGTAGACAGGCAGACAGAAACAAAGGTCATGCTCTCCTCCACCACAACCTCTCACTTCACAGAGGTGTTGTTGCTGAAGTAAAATTTAATCTAGCATTCAACTGCTAACGTTGTTAACCATTTCAGAATAGGTCCCTGATCAAAAACATTCAGCCCCCTTCTCCCCAAAATGACTGGAAGCCCTGGGATACCACAGTAATGGACATGGCATAATAATATCAGGAATGCACCATGATTTTGATAGGGCATTGCTCAGAAATAAGGCTGCAGGTTTTGAATCTGCTAACAGAATGTTCCAGTCAACTGATTATCTTGATTACTCTGATACACTCGTTACTGTAATTAAAAATTAGGGTTAGAGTGGTCATCTAAGAAATACTTGACTTCAGAATGTAGTTTGCGGTCCCTGACACTTGATCCAGCAACAGATGGTTTTTAAGCATCCCTTGAGATTTACAATGATAAAATATAAATAAGAGGCCAACTAAATTAGACAAAAGCTGGGAAAAATTGTGATTCATGGAAAATCTCTCAGGATTAGCCAAAAGCCTCCTGATATATTTCTACTATGTTTGCCAATCTTACACTGGTATAAGGAACACTACTCTATATTCTCTAGAGCAGTGCTTCTCAAGCTATCGGATGTGGGGGACCAGCAATTTCTTTTCCCCCCAATGTGCGTGCAGACTGGCAGCCGATGGCTCATCCGCAGACCACCACTTTGAATAGCCCTGCTCTAGAGCAGTGATGAGCAACCTGCAGCCCGTCAGGGTAATGCGCTGACAGGCCACGAGACAGTTTGTTTACGTTAACCGTCCGCAGGCACGGCCGCCTGCGGCTCCCAGTGGCCACGGTTCACCATTCCCGGCCAATGGGAGCTGCGGGAAGCGGGGGCCCGCAGGCGGCCCACCACTGCTCTCGAGTTTACTCGACTATAAAGTGCCATGCACACTAATAGCACTACATACATTTTCCAAGGAACTAGCTCATGCTAATTAGTGGGAAAGTTAGAAATTTCTTGCAGCACTAGGAGGTGGGGCCTTGACGGAAGGGGTGGAGTATCCCCTGGCAGATTAGAAACTCAGCACCTATGTCCCAGGCCCCGCACTGCCCCCCCCCCCCCCCGAAGGACAGCCCTGCTCAGAAGTGTGAAAAATCCATGCCCCTGAGCAATGTAGTTATACTGACCTAACCCCTGGGGTAGACAGCACTATATCGATGGGAAAGCTTCTCCAGCAACATCGCTACCATCTCTCGGGGAGGAAAGCAGTGCAACTGCACCACTGCAGCTCTTTAAGCTTTCTTTTTTCTGCCCTTCGATATTTACATCATGAATGCGGGAAAGTTTTTGAAACCTACCCTTTACAAATGTGACTCTGATCAACACCACACACTAAGCATCTATAAATAGGCCATAAAATACTCAAAATACACTGCAATGAACTGGCAGGGAACTCCACCCTCTTGTTAAAGGTTTTGCTGCTACAGAAACTGTGATTAAACATGCAATGCCATGCATCAGCTACCTGAAACAGAGGTGCGCCTCCGTGAACAAGGAAGGGCCTGAGAGTGACTGAACAATATTTCATGAGTATCAGATCTTAACTCAAATGTTCCCCCATACAAGCTCTGCCAAGAAACTAGTCTTGCTCTCGTACAGCAGAGTTGTAGGGGAACTCTCTTGCAGAAAAGCAATGGAGTTTAGCACCTTAATTAGTTTTTAAGATCTAACAAACAACCCAGGAACAGGTGCGCCCGAAGTCACATGCACCCACTACAATAATGCAGGAAGAGTAAACAGGAGTAAATTTCTGTTTGCAAGCACAGCCAACTGGATTGCTAGAATCTATATGGCACTCTCTCAAACCACCCGTTCTGCCTCCTAGCCGCAGCCAGCACACAGACACCGTTATATTGATGGCAAACAAGGAGATCTAGATTGTTACAGAAACACCACTACTAGCACCAAGTGTCAACAGATCACAATTTCTCTTCCCTACTTAATTCAGGCCATGTCTACACTAGAAAGTTTTGCTGTCAGAATCTTTGCTGACACTTAGCTGCCAACATTACTATGTTGGTACAGCACACGCACACTTGGCTGCTTTTTCCAGTGCCACGCATCCTCACCATGAAAAGCTGTGTCAGCAAAAGACACTGCTCTCTGTCGGTAGGCATTCCAGCATACCCCACACCACTGTGTGAAAAACTGCCTTGAGGGACACCACCACTCTACTATAGGCAAGTCTTGTAATGATATCTTGACCGACATTTCAATCAAGTTGCCTTCAGAGAGCACAACACATTTACAAAAAAGGTTATTTTTGTTTCTGTGGCCTGGGAAATTAGGTTGGTATAACTGTCTCTCAAGATTGTGAAATGCCTACACCTCTGAAAGCCACAGTTAAACCAACATAACCCCTGGTACAGACAGCAATAGGTTGACAGGAGAATTCTCCTGTAGACTGAACTACCACCTCTCGGAGAAGTGGAGTACGTATGCCAATGGGAGAACCCCTCCCCATCAGCGTAGGCAGTGTCTTCCCAAAAGTGGTGCAGCTGCATCACTGCTGCGTTTTAAGTGTTGACAAGCCCTCAAGTCACATTAAAAAAAAGAGCAGTCACTTAATAACTTACAAGAGGCTGCTGCAATAGAGTCAAGTCTGACTTTAGTGACCATCTGCAATCAAATGTGTCTGCTAGTTAATAATTTGCACAACTGCAAACTTTAGAAACAGAAATTATAAATTAAACGGACTGATTTCCAATACCTGGTACTAATTATGCTTTCCTTTCATACACTGGAAGCCTTTCTGCAGCTATAGTTCAGCCTTGCAGGGAGATTAAATTATCAAACAGAAAAATAAAATCATACTATCTAAACATTTAAGGGTCCTTTACTGCCATGAATCACTCTATAAGAGCTTTGAGCAAAGACCCTTTTCCACTCTTTTAACTGCCAACACAGAACTGCAAACTGCCAACTTTCCAACTCCATTTTGCCATGCCACTGGCAAAAAGATCCACAGACAAGAGCACAATACACTTTGGTCCAGCTGATGCTCAGCATGGACCAATCAAGCAAGGCAAGGGGTGGGGAGGCACTCACCAAAACTTGCCAGAACAGCAAAGTGGGTTTTAAAAAAGGTTTAATTTTTCCAGAGACCGATGCTCTCAAATCAGAATAAATCCTTCAACTGAGATCATCCACAATTCATTTACTAGTTAGAAATTTTAACATATCCAGTTTTTATGCTAGAATCTTTGTTCTCTCTACCTATGTTCCTCTTAAATGTTTCAATTTGAGGGGCAGTGAAAGAGGAAATTTCTCTGCAGTTTCTTTTTCTTTTCACACGGAGATGTTAAGATTGTTCAATAAAAGTCTCACTTTGCAAGAATGTCACTAAGTAATGAAAACCTAATGGTAAACATGTTCCCATCACAGTATGTCTCAAACAGAAAGCCTCCCCACAGCAGAGACTGAAACTATTAAATGAAGAAATGTATCAGGACACAGAAAGGATGACCCAAGTGAAGCAGAAAAACCAAGAATGAAACCTGACCAAATATTCAAACTGGAGAATATTAAGAAATATTTTAGAACTAAATCCACGGTTATTTCACGTTTCACAGGGATTAAGACTTAGAATATTAATCACTGACATTATAAAAGCCCATGATACATGAGAGGCAGCTACTCTCTTATTAAGACAGACAGGACAAGAGAGGAAACAAAGGCCTGGAGTAAAGTGACTTGCCTCACGTCACAGGGTATGTCGGCATCAGAACTATTAACAGAACGCAGGCCTAATGGATCCTACAGCATTCTTTTACTTTACTTTCCAAATCTGTGATGTGTTTGCAAAGATTATTTCCTTCCTTATGACAAGTGATAAGTAACACTCAGCATAGATTTGTCAAAAACAAATTGTGTCAAACCAACCTGATAGCTTTCTTTGACAGGGTAACAAGGCGGCCGGGGGGGGGGAGGGGAAGAGAAGCGGTAGACATGGTATATCTTGACTTTAGTAAAGCTTTTGATACCGTCTTGCATGACCTTCTCACAAACAAACTAGGGAAATGCAACCTAGATGGAGCTACTATAAGGTGGGAGCAAAACTGGCTGGAAAAGCGTTCCCAGAGAGTAGTTATCAACGGTTCACGGTCATGCTGAAAGGACATAACGAGCGGGGTCCCGCAGGGATCAGTTCTGGGTCCGGTTCTGTTCAATATTTTCATCAATGATTTAGATAATGACATACAGAGTACACTTATAAAATCTGCAGACGATACCAAGCTGGGAAGGGTTGCAAATGCTTTGGAGGATAGGATTAAAATTCAAAATAATCTGGACAAACTGGTGAAATGGTCTGAAGTAAATAGGATGAAATTCAATAAGGACAAATGCAAAGTACTCCATTTAGGAAGGAACAATCAGCTGCACACATACAAAATGGGAAATGACTGCCTAGGAAGGAGTACTGCGGAAAGGGATCTGTGGGTCATAGCGGACCAAGAGCTAAATATGAGTCAACAGTGTAACGCTGTTGCAAAAAAAGCAAAAAAGCAAAAAAAGCGAACATCATTCTGGGATGTATTAGCAGGAGTGTTGTAAGCAAGACACGACAAGTAATTCTTCTGCTCTACTCTGCGCTGATTAGGCCTCAACTGGAGTATTGTGTCCAGTTCTGGGCGCCACATTTCAGGAAGGATGTGGACAAATTGGAGAGAGTCCAGAGAAGAGCGACAAAAATGATTCTAGAAAAAAAGGTCTAGAAAACATGACCTATGAGGCAAGACTGAAAAACCTGGGTTTGTTCAGTCTGGAAAAGAGAAGACTGAGAGGGGACATGACAACAGTTTTCAAGTATGTAAAAGGTTGTTCCCAAGGAGGAGGAAGAAAAATGGTTTTTCTTAGCCTCTGAGATAGGACAAGAAGCAATGGGCTTAAATTGCAGCAAGGGAGGTTTAGGTTGGACATTAGGAAAAACTTCCTAGCTGTCAGGGTGATTAAGCACTGGAATAAATTGCCTAGAGGTGCTATGGAATCTCCATCATTGGAGATTTTTAAGAGCAGGTTAGACAAACACCTGGTCTAGATAATACTTAGTGCTGCCACAAGTACAGAGGACTGGACTAAATGACCTCTTGAGGTCCCTTCCAGTTGTATGATTAATTTTCTATAACCAATGACTGGATTGTGCTCATAGGGTCTTTTTAAAAAGCCAACTAAATACATCACAGTGATGAAATTCACTGCTTTGTCTGTATTAGTAATTATTGAAGTCCACCAGATATGTTCTGTATAAGCCCCATATTCTCCACAGGGAAGCTGGATACTTCAGTATTCCAGAATAGCTGTCAGTATTCACTGAATGCAGTACAAAAAGAGTCAGTCAGGACTGAGATATCAGACATGTACTACCAATGAATGAGCTAAATTTTCCACTTCCTCCTAATACTAGTTATCATGCATATTCAGCAAAAATAAGTAAGTACATATCAGACAGAAGTAAGAGAACTGCACTTCTAAAGTTAATGATAAATTTACTGCAGGCCATAAAGAGCAATCAAACTGAGTTAGCAAGTATGAACTTTCCCCAAAGTAAGTCTGCGAGCATTATGTGTTCTGGCCTTTGCTGCCACTCCAGCACAAAGTGCAAAAACTTAATAAAAAAGCCAGTGGCCTGAATCCACAGCTAATTTCAAAACTCTACTGTAAAACACAGCTGCCAAGGAAAACATTACATACATTGCTCATTGGGTAATTCCACATAGAAAGCCTGATATTACATGTCCAAGGCCTCAATGAACCCAGAAGAGAGTTCTGGAATCATGATTAAGCATGCCAGCTACACTGGCTTCCTCACCATTTCGCTGGCCAATATGCCTGGGACCACACTATGCCAGAACCATGTTTGAAACATGTTTCAGCATCTTTTTAAAATATACTTCTAATATGACTGTGATGGTCTGTATCCCTATGTTCACCCTTTTTACAAAACTATAATGGATTTTGTACAAAGTATGCCTTGTGAGGTATCATTTGAAAGCTCATAATATGCTGATCATTATTGTCCTGATAAAATATGTGGGTCAACATTGCATGTAAAGTTATAAAACTCTACTGTATGACTTTGCTGAGACATGCTCCAAATTTAGAAAAGGCGGCACAAACCAGTTCCTCAGAGACAAAAGGCAAACTGGCCAAACATTTCAGCCAAGTGTCAACAAAATCAAATGGACTATCACCTGGTTAAGCGGCCATTCTTTGGAGGAAAAAGGGTGAGAGAGAAATTTACATGTTGGCAAAGAAACAGCTGGAAGTTTCCTGTCCCACAGACGTTCCGTCACCTGAACCCCAGATCGAAATGATTCTCAAAGAAAAGAATTGCTATAAGAAAGGGGCGCAAACTCCCTAGATTATTCGTCCCTTCACCTGTACACATGGCATAGACAACACTTGAAAGACAAAGGAAGCATCACCAAACTGGGGAGACATTCTGGCTGAAAGAGTTAGCCAGTAAAACTGCTAGAACATGTGGTGAAAGACCCCCTTTTGCTTTAAATTCACTTAGCTTGTTAAGTTTGGTATTATTTTGCATTTTACCTTTCATTTCTTTGTAACCAATTCTGACATTTATGCCTCATTACTTGTAATCACTTAAAATCTATCTTCCTGTAGTTAATAAACTTGTTTTATTGTTTTATCTAATCCACTGTTTGAATTGAAGTGTTTGGGAAATTTCATTTGGAACAACAAGATTTGTGAATATCATTTTCTATTATATAAATGATGGACTTTATATGAGCCTGTATTGCCAGGAGGGGCTGGGTACTACAAGATGCACATTGCTAGGGGAAAGTCTGAGACTGGGAGCTTGCTATTGTTGCCCTGCTGGTGTAATTCATGGGTGGCTGGCCACAGCACTTGTACAGTATAACTGGGAGTGATTTACAGGCTGAAGGCTGTGTGGGCAGACCAGAAGTGGTAGCTCTCACAGCGAAGCAGTGTAAAAGGCAACACAGCTGTTCCAGATTGTATCCTGGGTAATATCACAATGATGTGATCCTGTCAACATCACCAAACAATGGGCCTGATTTTACCACCACTGTCACTGATGGGACATGTTAGAGGATATAAACACTAATTTGGCCCACAGCCCAGGGTACATGAAGCTTAGGACACCCAGAAGAATGTGGACCCTCTCATGTATAGACAGTGAAAACTTTTCAAGTAGGAAAAAAAGCTGTGTTCCTATTTCATTCAAATATTTCTTTTGGCTCTGTGCAAGAATCCCTCACGAGGAAGTGAGCCCAAAGTGACTAACAATCTCTTTCACTTCTGAATCTTTCTGTGGAACACTTAATTAAATACAGTTTCCACAGTATGCATCCGATGAAGTGAGCTGTAGCTCACGAAAGCTCATGCTCAAATAAATTGGTTAGTCTCTAAGGTGCCACAAGTACTCCTTTTCTTTTTGCGAATACCGACTAACACGGCTGTTACTCTGAAACCTGTTAATTAAATACTGTTTACAGGAGATGAAACGTGCTAACATCTATGACAGTGAGAGACCAACCTTGTTTGCATAAGCCAGTTGGCCCCATTAAGCATATTCCAGCAATCATCATCCTGTTATAGGTCCCAGCTGGAAATGACCGATACATCTAAAATGCAAGGCCATTCGTAGTTTTGAATCCCTATACTGAAACGGTGAATAGTAATCAAGATTCTATGGCCACATCCATACTTTTGGCATAGCCATGTTAGCAGAACAGCTTTAAAAAACAAGTTAATAGTTCAGGCAGAAAATGGTTTAATACTCTACCCAGCCAGCAAAGTAGTTCACGAAAGCTCATGCTCAAATAAATTTGTTAGTCTCTAAGGTGCCACAAGTCCTCCTTTTCTTTTTGCAAATACAGACTAACACGGCTGTTACTCTGAAACCAGTTCTAGCCTGGAAGAATAATTTTTCTCCAACCAGTTTTTTTACTGGTGTAACTCCACTGAAGCCATGTCTACACTAGAAAAAATTTTCCGGTATAACTATACCAGCCAACCCTTAGTGTAACACAGCTTACACCAGCAAAACACTAACTGTACCTTTGCCAGGATAGCTTATATCGGTTTGGAGAGTAAGATCAGCTCCCAGCAAAAGCACTTTGATGTCAGTGTAACTGAGTCTACACTAGGGCTTTTGCCGATACAGTTCTTTGTTTTTTGTTTTCAATGATCACGCTTCTAACATATTGCTGTACTGTACTAGCAAAGCTTTCTAGTGCAGACCTGCCTGGACTTTAATGGAATTTTTCCTGATTTATAGCAGCAGAAAATATATAAAAGGAGAGGAGAATCAGACACTAGAGGTAAAATCTGCAAATAAGCCTAAATGGATTAGGAGCCTGGGTCCCATTTCAAAAGTGACTTAGGCACTTAAGAGCCTAAGGCTTGGTCTACCCTACCAATTTATGTCAGTATAACTACATTGCTCAGGGGTGTGGAAAAGAGTGATGTGCTATAACCCCCAGCATAGGCAGTGCTGTCAACGGGAGGGCCTCTCCTGTCAACATGGCTACCACCTCTCGGGGAGGTGGAGTACCTATGTTGATGGCAGCAGCTCTCCTCTCAGCACGGGCAGTGTCTTCACGAAGCTCTACAGCAGTGCAGCTGCACCACCACAGCGCTCTTCGGGCTTGTCTACACTGGCACATTACAGCGCTGCAACTTGCTTGCTCAAGGGAGTGAAAAAACACCCCCCCGAGCGCAGCAAGTTTAAGCGCTGTAACATGCCAGTGTAGACAGTGCACCAGCCCTTGTGGAGGTGGGTTTTTTAGAGCACTGGGAGAGCTCTCCCCCAGCACTCTGCTAGGACTACAGCAGCGCTTTAACATTGCCAGTGTAAACAAGCCCTAAGCATACACAAGCACTTTGTCTCATTGAAAGCCAATGAAGCTGTTAGGTAAGCAGTTCTTAACCGTGTTTTATAATCAGCATATCAAAGGCACAAATACAAAAGAATGAAGTTAGGGCTGGGTAAATAGTTTGCTTTCTCCTCCACATTATGGTAGAAAGCCAAGTGGTTTTCCAAAAAACAGCAATACATTAGGTTCCTGCTTGCAAGGAAGGACTTGTTTTCCCTACTGTCATCCTCTTCGCATCTTTGCCACTGATGTTTTCTATCGTTTCACATAAATATACCATTCAGTTAAGAGATGAATCATGTTCCTTAAACTGATAACATCAGGGAACAATTAGTTTCTCTAATGTGGTTTGGAAAGGGCTTGAAGTCCTATGTAAATAGATTCAAATAAGCATTATTGTGCCAACGAAGATTTCACTGGATACAAAAAGTGCCTATCATCTTGGTATCCTAGCCCCAATCAGGTCAAATTAAAGTCAACAGAAAGTCTGTGCGCAAAACAGCATCTTTCGATTTAAAAATATCTTGAAAAAATAATCAGAAGTGTAGGGCTGGAAAAGACCTCAAGAGGTCATCTAGTCCATCCCCACTCACAAAGGCAGGATTAAAGTATACCTAAACCATCCCTGACAGGTGTTTGTCTAACCTGTTCTTTAGAACCACCAATGACCAGGATTCTACAACCTCTCCAGGTAACTTGTTCCAGTGCTTACCTGTCCTTATAGTTTGAAAGATTTTCCTAATATCTAACTTAAACCTCCCTTGCTCAGACGTAGCTGATTACTTCTTTGCTGGTTTCTTTAAAGCTGGGTAAGTATCCATGACATAGACCCAGTAGAATATCAGTTCCTGATGTGGATGGGGCTGAAGTAACTATAGGTCATACCAGCCATATCACTTGGCTTGCAAGCTTGCTTTCCCATCCCCAGCATTCCTTTGAATATTTACTCAGTCACTTGTAAATTAATCCTCAGATACCAGGAGCACATCATGAACCAAAAAGTCAGACAAGATAGCACAGTGGCTTAATGCACAGGGCTGAGAGTCAGAAGATCTGCTTTCTCTCTTGCCCAGTTCCCCAACAGCTTGCCATGTGACCATCAGTTATTCACTTCTAACCTCTACCTCAGCTTCTTATGGGAATATTTCCATGCCTCATAGGCATGGAGCAATTTATGCATGTTTTTAGAGCACTTTGAGATCATCCAACTGAAGGCATTATGGAAATCCCAAGTGCTTGTATATCTACATATTTTTTTTTATATGCTGAAGCCTGAGAAGCCTCTTGAGAGGGCAGCAAGAAGGATTCATAGAGCAAGTTTGTGAGCAGCTGATTTAAAGGGTACTATCTGGAAAGAGTTAAGAAACAC
The DNA here is from genome assembly GCF_015237465.2 of Chelonia mydas. Lineage (NCBI taxonomy): Eukaryota > Metazoa > Chordata > Testudines > Cheloniidae > Chelonia > Chelonia mydas. The sequence continues at coordinate 11,154,005 of NC_051259.2, read as the reverse complement.
CTGCACTGGACCAATCACAAAGGTGCAACTGCTGGTCTGCCTATTCACTGATTGACAAATGTGTGATTCCCCCAGTGTGCAGAAAAGAACTAGTTTCAACTAGTTCTCATCACAGAGCACTGACAAATCAGCAAGAACTACTAATTAACTGACAAAAATAGACATCTGAAAATGCTTTTTTCTTTACACAAAGCCAAGCACTGAGCTACTCCAGCCATATACTGTTCCGTTTTCCAAGTGTTCTAAAACCCACCCACAAAAGAACATTCTCAAAGCCACAAAAAACACATGAGATACAGAATGTCAGAACCTCTCTCACCACAAAGAGAAATTAGGACCCCGATCCTATCACATGCTGAGCACCTCTAACTAAGCACCCTCTAAACCACAGGCTTCAGTGGGATTAGCAAGCAATCAGCACCCGCACAGGATAAATCCTATTCAGTTTCCTAATTAATTCATAGGACCTTCCTCTCATTGCGAACCAGTCCCTACCTATTGTTTTGCTTGAAATAAATGGTTGAATGCATTATCCATGTGCCCACAGGGGTGGGCAACAGCTTGCTTATTGACATAAATGCTGCCATGTGCTAACTATGGACTGTAATATCTGAACAACAACTTTCATCACCACATGGGTTTTCCTTGAGCACTTTTTTGCTTATTGAATGAGTTTTTATAGCTAGTGAATAGTAATCACTGACTAAAATGCCTGAAGCAACTTCAATATTTCCTTATATTTAAAAAATTTTAAATATAATGCCTAACTGTGTCTAAAGCAATCAAGTTTGATCAAAACACAGGTGGCTTGTTTCAATACAAATGATTTGGCTCCTGAGATCATCATCAAATTAAACTGAAGATCAAATTAACCAGAGATTGAATGAAGTGGAAGGCTGTGTAATCACAGATTACTGATCCAGCAGCAGAGAAACAAGGATGCAATCACATTTTACCCATCGCGTCAGTCCCTCCACAGGGATCTACATTCCCACTAATGTTACCCTCCCTTCCCCCACCCTCCCAAGAGAGACTCAAGTCTGCTCCAGGGCTCACAGCAAATAAACCGGGTATGTCCTGATGGGGAAAATGTGCATTCTTTTAATCATATTAGCTCACCATGATAGCTTGTATTTTAACAGGGCTTTTCTAACAAGTCCAAAACTGTGTTAGACAGCCACATTTCAGCCTAAGAGGGGGCAGCTTAAACAGCATTGAATATGTTAGGAAAGCCTTGTTAAAAGGTCTTCTCTACACAAGAAAGTTTTTTGGTATAACCCAAGGTGTGCATTGCAACCAGTATAGTGATATTAGTATAACTCTGGCATGCAGACACACTTATTCTGGTCTAAGAGTGCTTTTTGTCATTTTTAACTCATGCTTTGGAAGGAGATTGAGATAAACCAAAAAAATAACATCTCTTATACTAGAATATAGTATATTGAGGGGAGGAGGTGTTATATCAATTTAACCATAACAGCGTATATAACCAGCAAAACTTTCCCATGTAGACAAGCCCCAAAATGCAGGCTATCACCTGCCACATTGAGCTAACTAAACTCGGTTAATAAGACTGCTCATCAAGACAGGATCCCAGGAAGCTTTGCCCTTCACCACCCACGCCAAACAAACTAGAGAATATAAAGATCTACCAGTGATAAGTCTCTGTTTATATTTTTAAAAAGTGAATTCAACATTTAAAATGCATGAGCTGTCTATTTTAGGAGGTTTCTGTTCACTTTCTAGAAGAGGATTGAGACTCACTTCCTAGTCTATATTTTGTTGGAGAGATTTTTTTTCAAATGGCTATACCTCCACATTTCTGTAAATATTTGCACAGCTGCTTTCATACAATTGAAAATAAACATTTAAACTAAAAAGACAAAAAGTTTAAGAAAGGGAATATTAAGACCTTCAGTGTAGGGACTGTGATCATGAGTGCCCCGTCCCCTTCTGGGCACTACTAAAATACTTTATACCAATACCAAATACCAATAGGTAAGCTCATCAATACTTTTTCAACTAACGTGGCAAGTCTACATATAGGCACTTCAAGACCTCACCCTCCTCCACTTGGACAAATACAATACAAGGCACTAGTGTTAAATAATTCAGTTACATAGATAAACGATAAAGGGAAAGGGAAATTTAGTTGGAAGTGAGGAAACTGTGTTTCAGATGAGATCTGAAACAGAGAGCCGATCAAGCAAAAAAGATACCAAGAAATCCGTTCCAACTAGCAGAAGTTGCAGACACAGTCTGGCAGAGAAGGCTCCTGCACTGGACTAGATGACCTCTTGCAGTCTCTTCCAGTCCTACAATTCTATGATGACACTATAAACAGTGGGGTCATACCAGGGTAGATAAAACTGTACACCTTGTGTGTGTAGTCAAGGCCTAAGTGTTTCAAAAGAACAGGGAAGCATAGCAATAAAAGCCTTGGCCAAGATTTTTTTTTTTTTTAAACGGGGGGCCTAATGTTGGGGGCTCTTAAGCCTATATTCACAGGCACTTAGGTGGCCTGATTTTCAAGCACTACTCAGCAGCTCCCAACTGAAGCTAGGTGCTGCTGGATGTGCAGCATGCTTGAAAATCGGGCTATTTATTTAAGTGCTGAAATACTGATTTAGAGTTTAGGCACCCATGTCTGAATTTTTCCATACTGACTTTAAACAAACAGATGAGGTTCTCTCCCTTCCTGGGACTGAGAGACTTGGAAAGCAAGGCATCACTGCCCTAAACTTTGGCACCACCACAAATTCTCTCCCTTCACCCCCTTGTTACATTGTTTCAGAGTAACAGCCCTGTTAGTCTGTATTCACAAAAAGAAAAGGAGTACTTGTGGCACCTTAGAAAGCTTATGCTCAAATAAATTGGTTAGTCTCTAAGGTGCCACAAGTACTCCTTTTCTTTTTGTTACATTGTGTTATCATGTTAGAAAGGGAAGGCTGAAGCTCACTGCTTTAAAGAAGCAGCATATGCCATCCCTCAACAGCCTCAAACATCCAACTTGCCACAACAGCCAGGGGATAACCCATCTCCACAAGCAGTGCAGTGAAAAGCAGTGGGTTACAGCAACATGCGAGCGGCTTTGGACCCCACACCCCTTTTGTCTTTGGATTTTGTCTTAGTATGGAGCTAGATATTATGCATGAAGTAAAGGAAGTCCTGGAGATAAAAGGCAGCTAGGGAAAAGAAGGGCAGGGGGGTGAAGTGGGGAAGACAGAAAATGTGTCTGCATGTGAAACAGGCAACAAGCAAGGAGGGAGAATCACAGCAGAGAGTGGGGGAGCAGTTGGGACGCTTGGGGTGGGGAAGAGAGACAAAAGGAGGCAGAGGGGAGCCAGCCCCAAACAAAAGAGGGTAAAGGGAGGTCAAATGGGGGCAGCCACAGGCAAAAAGAGGCTGGGGACAGGGGCTGGCCATAGAATGGGGAAGGGTGGGGGGGGAGGGACAGCAGTCTGAGGGGACGACCCATAGGATGGGGAAGGGGCCCAGGGGGCTGAGGGAATGGGAGCCAGCACCAGGCTGTGGGTTGGGGAAGGGTCCGGGAGGGGTGGGGGCAGAGGGTGTGCAGGACCTAGCTCCAGGTGGTGGGATGGGGAAGGGTGGGGGGGGCGGCACGGGGAGAGCGGAGGCCAGCCCCAGGCAGTGGGATGAGGAAGGGTCCCGGGGGGCAGCGGGAATGGGGGGAGGGGGAGAGAGCCCCAGGCAGTGGGACAGGAAAGGATCTGGGGGGGGGGGAGACAGAGGAAGTGGGGTACGGGGAAGGGCAGAGGGGCCGGGCCATAAGATGGGGAAGTGTCCTGGGGGGCAGAGGGAGGGGGATATGGGGAAGGGTCCCAGGGCAGGGCAGAGAGGGGCCAGGCCATAGGATGGGGAAGGATCCCGGGGAGCAGAGGGAGAGGGAAGGGGGATATGGGGCAGGGTCCCGGGGGAAGGGGAGATATGGGGCAGGGGCCAGGCCGTAGGATGGGGAAGGGTCCCGGGGGGTAGGGGGGATATGGGGCAGGGTCCCAGGGGGGAGGGGCCAGGCCGTAGGATGAGGCAGGGTCCCGGGGGGGTACGGGGGATATGGGGCAGGGGGGATACGGGGCAGGGTCCCGGGGGGCAGAGGGAGGGGGGATACGGGGCAGGGTCCCGGGGGGCGGGGAGAGGGGGGATATCGGGCAGGGTCCCGGGGGGATATGGGGCACCCGGCCACCCCAGCCAGGAGGGGCGCGGGGCGGCATCGCCTCACCTGGCTGGGTCCTGCCCCGGCTCCGCTCTGCCCCGCGGCGGCCCCCAGCTCCGAGTGCGCTCGGCGCGTGCCCGGAAGCCCGGCAGGCTGCGGGCGGGGGGGCGGGACGCGCGCGGGGCATGCCGGGACTCGTAGGCTGTGGGGCGGGGGATACTATGGGGATATTAACCAGGGGGGAGCTGTAGTGGGAGTAGGCGCGGTTTGGGGAGAGGTGGGGAGTGGGGAGCGGAGCGTGGGACAATTTGGGGAGCGGAGGGGGGCGGTTTGGGGAGAGGTGAGGGGTGGGGAGCGGAGCGTGGGGCGGTTTGGGGAGCGCGGGGTGGGGAGCAGAGCATGGGGCGGTTTGGGGAGCGCGGGGTGGGGAGCGGAGCGTGGGGCGGTTTGGGGAGCGCGGGGTGGGGAGCAGAGCATGGGGCGGTTTGGGGAGCGGAGGGGGGGCGGTTTGGGGAGAGGTGGGGGTTGGGGAGCGGAGCGTGGGGCAGTTGGCAGAGCAGAGGGTGGGGAGCAGAGCGTGGGGCGGTTTGGGGAGAGGTGGGGGGTGGGGAGCGGAGGGTGGGGCGGTTTGGGGAGAGGTGGGGAGCGGAGGGGGGGCGGTTTGGGGAGAGGTGGGGGGTGGGGAGCAGAGCGTGGGGCGGTTTGGGGAGAGGTAGGGGGTGGGGAGCGGAGGGTGGGCGGTTTGGGGAGAGGTAGGGGGTGGGGAGCGGAGGGTGGGCGGTTTGGGGAGAGGTAGGGGGTGGGGAGCGGAGCGTGGGGCGGTTTGGGGAGAGGTGGGGGGTGGGGAGCGGAGGGTGGGGCGGTTTGCAGAGCAGAGGATGGGGAGCGGAGGGTGGGGTAGTCTGGGGAAGGGTGGGGAGTGGAGGGTGGGCGGTTTGGGGAGAGGTGGGGAGCGGAGCGTGGGGCAGTTGGCGGAGCAGAGGGTGGGGAGCAGAGCTTGGGGCGGTTTGGGGAGCAGAGCCTGGGATAGTTTGGGGAGAGGTGGGAGTTGGGGAGCAGAGGGTGGGGCAGTTTGGGGTTGGAACTGGGGTAATTTGGAAGCTGTATGTGCTGGAGGAAGTCAGAGGTAGGAGACTAATAAGTGTCCTTGGCGGTAGTGAGTTGGGGATACTTTAGGGATACTGTGTGGGTAATTTGGGAAGGTTAGAGGTAGTATGGGGGTGAGTTTGTGGAGGGCACTTGGAGGGAGTTGAGGGTAATTTGGGGAGATTATCTGCGTGGAATAATTTGGGGGTGATGTGAAGGGGAATAATTTAGGGAGTCCAGGGACGGGGGGAGAGCTGCACAGGGAAAGACGAGGAGTGGTACATGTAATGGGTGGCTCAGGAAATTGCATGAGGGATAACGTAGGGGGAAATGTGGGTATCTCATGCATGTGTGAGCAGGGGCTGTGTCATGTCTGGCTCCTTTTAACTAAAACTGCCCATTGACCATAACAAGTTTTTGAGAATTTTTCTAGAGGGGCATTTCAGATAGTTTATACTGCCACCAAACCTTTAAATTAGTCTGTATAATTACTCAGGACAAAGAGTTGTCTTCCTCACCCTTCTGAATTAGTTTTATTAGAGTAGGTTTTGACAGAGGCTGAATCACTATTAGGCCATACCTCCCAGTTATATTCTCCTATGTAATATAATCAGACACAAGGAGCAAAGGAACAGGAGATAACTCTCACTTTTGAGTAGCAATAAACCTAACTAAACACAATCATTATAATAGAAATAATAAATAAGAATCATAGCACCTAGGAGCTCTAGTCATAGATCAGGACCACACTGTACTAGGGGCTGTACAAAGATGTACACAGACTAGGAGGAGGAATACTTATTGTTCAAAACATGGAATTTTTTTTCACAGGAAATTTTGCATTCCAACATTACTTTCCATTCCAAATATGAGCAAAATGGCAAAATATCAAAACTGTTCATGAAATAGAAAATTCTGAAAAGTTTCACATCTGAAGCATTGAAATGGAAAAGTTCAACACTTTTGATTGAAACAAAATGATTCACCATTTCAAAATGACATTCTTCACTGCAGTTCTCCTGATTAATAAAAAAAATTCTGACAAAAATCACATTTGTTTGATTGGAGGAATTTTTTTCTGTGAAAAATTTCAAACAGATTGATTACAGTAGGAAATACTTGTTATATGCAGGAAAAATCATGAAAAGTAACTCATAACTAACCATTTACCTGTCTAAAAACAAACTACACACAATAGCATAAATGAAGACCCTCAATCCATACGGACGTCCTCTGGTGTGGCTAAACACAGATGAACCAATTTCCCTTAAGGCAGGTTTATTTGCTTGGCTTGTACCTTGGTAATACATTTCCTTCTGGTTGTATCGCAAGAGGAGCTATGCAACTCCACTCCTTTCCTAGAGGGCTGCCAACCCTTCCAAGTCCTTCCCACACAAAATCCTTCCACCACCTCTACTGTAAATTGGAGCATGTCTTCACCTGAGGGCAGCCTCCAAATAAACTCTGTCATCATGCTAATGCTTAGACAGACAAGGTGGGTGAGGGAATACCTTTTATTGGACCAACTTCTATTGGTGAGAGAGACATGCTTTTGAGCCACACAGAGCTCTACGGTGATGGGGAAACCCCTTTCCAGTGCTGTATTAAGTGTCTACGCTACAGTGGAGTAGCCTCAGTGCTGCAGCTAAATACCTTTGAGGATCTGGCCTGTGTGCCTCAGTTCCCCATGTGTAAAACTTGCCTACCTTACAGCAGTCTTGTGAGGATAAATACATTCAAGGTGGTGAAGTCTTCAGATACTGTGGTAATGGGAGCCAGACAAGTACTATGGATACATATCAGTGAGAACATCTAGGACTAAGTTCAACCGGATAAACAGAAGTATAATGGTTATAAACCCTGCAGCCAGTTCTGCCATAGACTTTCGGTGTCATTTCATTTCTCTGGGCCTCTCTAAAATGGGGAAAATACTACGTCCCTTCTTTCTCTTCCTACCCCTGCACAAGTCCAGTATTTGAACTGCAAGCTCTTTGGGGCAGGGACTCTTACAGTGTGTGTATGCAATACGCAGCACAATGGGCCCCGATCATCACTGGGAACTCCAGGGGCTCCTGTAATACATATAATATCAATAAAAACAGTTTCTAAAATCAGAGTTCTTTTATGGCCTCAGCACTGTAGTATTTCAGCCTCATAAACAGTGAATTTACCCTCACAGGGCCACTGTGTGGCCTGGCAGAGCTATTATCCCGTTATCTAGAGGGGGAACTGAGGCACAGAAAAGTTACATTATTTTCCCCAGGTCACCCAGGAAGACTATGGAATTGAACCTAGGTCTTCAGCACCTTGAGCACAAGGCCATCTTGCCTTCTTTATGAGACTTAGGTACGAAGGATGCCTTTGAAGCCACAAAGGGGCCTTTCACACTATTGATGGCTCTGCAGATTTTCATTTGATGCAGGAACGGAGGCTGTGCATGTACCAATTTTTTAGTCAAGCCTGTGCTCTGTGGACATTCCCTGTCCCACGCAGTAAACGACCTGAGGCGTAGGCTATATCTAGGTTTCGGCATGTAGTTTACCTACACTGCAGGCCCCACCCCACCCCCTTTGCCAGCACAGGTATAAATAGCAGAGCAGATGATGAGGCACTGCGTAGGTGAATAAAGACACGCCTGAACCTAGGGTGGCTCTGTACGTGCCCAAGCAGTGCCTACCCTGGCTACACTGCTAATTTTAGCCTGCTGCTCGAGCCACAGGGAAAGGCTCTGGTGGGGGGAGGAGGGGAGGCAGATGGGAAAAGGCTTGATCCCACTACAGGGAGCTGCTGGAACCTTTCCCCACAAGAGTGAAAGACATCAGCAGCGGGAAAGGCTCTGGCAGTTTCCCACTGCCAGAGCCTTTGTCTGCTGACTCCCCCCTGCCAGAGCCTTCCCCTGTCACCTGTAGCTACACACCGCAGCTTGGACGCAGCATGCTTTTCAGGGCAGCTTGTAACTACCCACCCTGCGCCCCGCTGCCAGAGTAGACAAGGCCTTATGAAGACCTGCTCTTCCTTGTTCTAGCTGCTTTATGGACACAAATGGTTTGAAGCTGGAAGTCCTCCGCTATGGTGGGATTTCGTCAGAGATACATTTTTGCAAGTCAAATGTGGTTTGTTCCTTGCGGATGCATAAACAAATTGTTAGTGTAAAATGGGTGTGTGCATTGCTTCTAGATGTACATGCTTTACGCTGTGCTATTTACGGCGAGTTCCTGCTACATTAGTAAATGCGCTGGTTGTCTAGTGCTCTCTGTTTCCATCCGCTATGACTCCTTTACACGGAGACTCCATTGCCCTTCTTCCCCCAACTTGCAACCTCCCCATTTACTGGGCCCTACGCCCACCAGGCACTATGGAGCACTTAAAATCCTAGAGCCCCATGCTTCTTGCCTCTGGAAATCTCTCTCAGAAAGCATCTCAGTAGTGGGGGGGTGAGCGGTAGGGTTATCTCTTGATTAGGAAAGTCATTCATCAACAACCTGGTGCTGTAGCTTACACCCCCTCTCAAGCCTTATCTGTATGCCTAGCAGCTACAGGAATGCAGACAAAGGTGATCTATGGGGCAGTAATCATCTTGCCTGAAGATTCGAGACAGCTTTCTCTCCAGGGTAAGTCAATGAGTAACTTGCTGCTGTTAGCAGAATTAGAGGAGCTGGGCAAACAATTTGACCTTGTTCATGCCAGAGTGAGCATTGTGGCCTCCAAGGACGTTAGCTTGCAGGAAGAGTGAACAAGCTGGAAGCTAAAGTAGGTGCCTCTGGGCAGGAAAGATGGGAAGCAGGTCATAGAATGCAGTCATGAAAATAGAGGAGCGCATGTCATTCGCTATTGCACAAGCTTTGTGAAAGAAATGGCCAAGCCCTTTTGTTTTGCCTGGAGTCTAGTGCCAGTTACATCGATACTTTGGCTACAAGGTCTCCCCCTTGGCTCTGAGGGAGATCTCTTTGCAGGCTTTCTAAAAGCCTGGGCTCTGGAGATCTTGCATCTTAACTATGGGTCAGTCTATGTGGTAAGTGGTGTTACCAACTCTTGTGATTTGATTGCAACTCTTGTACTATTTGTTGTTTTTTTCTAAAGCTCCAGCACCCGGAGTCATGAGACTCAGCTTTCATTTAAAAAAAAAAGTGTAAGGTTCCATTCCTCAAAGTTGCAGAGAAAAGCTTGAAAACATGACTCAAGTGGACCCTAAAGGTTCAGAAACACGAAGGCAAATAAAAAGCCCCCCTCCCAATGTTATTTTTAAAAATCTCATGGTTTTTAAAGGTTTCAGAGTAACAGCCGTGTTAGTCTGTATTCGCAAAAAGAAAGGAAGACTTGTGGCACCTTAGAGACTAACCAATTTATTTGAGCATGAGCTTTCGTGAGCTACAGCTCACTTCATCGGATGCATACTGTGGAAATTACCACTATACATACAGACACCATAAACAATAGCTCCTCCCACCCCACTCTCCTGCTGGTAATAGTTTATCTAAAGTGATCATCAAGATGGGCCATTTCCAGCACAAATCCAGGTTTTCTCACTCTCTGCCCCCCCTCAGACAAACTTACTCTCTTGCTGGTAATAGCCCATCCAAAGTGACCACTCGCATCACAATGTGTATTATAATCAAGGTGGGCCATTTCCTGCAGTTCATGATGCTTCACGACCTGATGATTTTTGAACACTTGGGGTCAGTGATATTGGGTGGGGGGGCCTTTCCACATTCATCCCAGGAGAAAGAAACAACCAACCAACGCAACCCTGAGCAGCTCAGTCCATCATCTGTGGAATACCTGGTTTGTGGGATGAGGACAGGCTCTTAACTGAAGCCAAGAAAGCCAAAGAGATGATGTACCATCATGGCCAGGTTAGGAATGTTCCTGATTTATATCATACAGCTCCAGCCAAAAGGAGAGTCCTTGCACCTAATGAAAAGGCATTTGCTGAAATGACAAGGAAAGCAATAATAAACGCAATGCAGCCAGGCAACACCTTCCATCAGAGGATCTCAAGGTGCTTAATGATTTAATCCGCATGCTGGTAAGGTACACATGGGGAAAATGGGGCATAGAGTGAAATCCTGGCTTGATTTAAGTCAATGGCAGAACTCCCATTGACTTCAGCGGAGCCAGGATTCTACCCAGTGAGGTTAAGTGACTTTCCCAGAGTCCCAAAGGAAAAGTCAAATGTGCAACCCAGATTTCCACACCATCCTTCCTCTCTAGCCTGTGAGTCACCATAAATGGCAAAATCCACATATTTAGGGATGCTAGGTCTGCTCTATTTTAAGTACTGAAATGACCCCCATTTCCAGAGTATTGCATACCACACACTAATTAGTGCATTTACCCTCACACACTCCCAAGAGGCAGGGCAGTGCTATCATCACCATTTATAGATGGAGAAACTGAGGCACGGGGAGGCTATGTGACTTGCCCAAGGTCACACAGAGATTATGGCAGAGCAGGGAATTGAACCTGGGTTTCTTGAGACCCAGGCTACCATCCTGACTATCCAACCTTATGCCATGAACCTTCTGGGGAAAAACGTCCATCAAGAAGCAGGAGAGAACATTGATCTAGGCTATCAACTGACTTCCTTTTCATCTAATGGAGCTTCTTCTGTATATTTAGTGCCTTTCAGTCTCTTTTGTTTCCTCTCATGTTTTGTAGAATCTTTTTAGAGCTACAATGGACCTTTGAATGCAGTATAATAGAGGATATCCTTTTAGAGTGACCTATGTTCTTTTTGAACTGAATACCAATTAGCTGGATAGAGGCATTCAGCATTCACAGGAATATTTCAAAGCCCCTTTTCTAGTAACTTTATTATCTATAAGTCACACAAGCTTTCTGGTGATACTTGGGCCAGCATGGGAATATAATGACAATATGAGCTTCCTAACACCAGCACGTAAGGGCAACAGTAAGGCCCATTGGGAGTTAGGTGTCCAGGGAATACTTTGCAGGGATGTAAAGCCATATCGGTTTGGGGAAAATCCGCATAGCTAAGCAGTCTGTACATCCCATAGGTTAATGGAGGGATTGGCAACCTTTGGCACACAGCCCACCAGGGTAAGCCCCCTGGCGAGCCGGGCCGGTTTGTTTACCTGCCGCGGTCGCAGGTTCGGTCGATCGCAGCTCCTACTGGCCGCGGTTCTCCGCTCCAGGCCAATGGGTGCTGCAGGAAGCGGCATGGGCCGAGGGATGTGCTGGCTAACGCATCCCGCAGCCCCCATTGACCTGGAGCGGTGAACCGAACCGATCCCTTGGTTAATGCAATACACACTCTTGGGGATGTTATGTATTGCAGATAATATGCTAAGTTTATTTCAGGTAGTTATACAGTAACTTTTTTAATAGTTGTGTTTGTTTAGTGTTGTCCGGCGTGACGGAGCAAGGCCAGATGGCTATGGAAAAATAGTGGGAGCTAGATATATAAGCTCCAGGCTGAACAAATCCCTGGTACCAGGATAAGTGAAATGGCAGCTGCTCCAGGTCAGTTAAGACACCTGGGGCCAATGAAGAACTTTCCAGAAGGCAGGGAGAAGGCTAGGTTGATTGGGACACCTGAAGCCAATCAGGGGCTGGCTGAAACTAGTTAAAAGCTTCCCAATTAGTCAGGTGGGTGTGCGTGTCAGGAGCTGTGGGAGGAAGTTGCACAGTTGGAGAGGCTGATTAGTACACACCATATCAGGCACAAGGAAGGAGGCTCTGAGGTAAGGGTAAAGTGGAGCTTGAGGAACTGAGGGCTGCTGTGGGGGAAGTAGCCCAGGGAATTGTACATGTTATGTTTCTAAAAGGTCAGCTACCATAGCTGATACTATTAGGGTCCCTGGGCTGGAGCCCGGAGTAGAGGGTGGGCCTGGGCTCCCCCCCACACCTTTGCCCCCTGATTAATCACTGAGACTGGGACACAACAGAGACTGTGCGAGGAAGGATAACTTCTCCTCACCTCCCTCGCTGGCTTATGATGAAAATGACTCAGTAGACTGTGACCCTTGTCTCTAGAGAGAGAAGGGTTATGTGGAGGGTCACAGTGAGCCTCTGAGGCTAGCGAAATCCACCAGGAAATGCGGGACCCACAGAGGCAAGGACAGAGCTTTGTCACACCGGCAACAAGTGTTAGACTGTGCAGGAGTTTGTGAATGGTTTAGAACCAGCAAAAATCATTCACTGTGATCATCTAAAATACTGGTCACCGACTCCTCTTGAAGGCACTCAGCTAGTACAGCAGTGGGGGTCATATAAATACATATGTGGAGAATAATATCCATCTAAATATCAAGAGATGAGGACAACAGCAGATACCCCACAAAGATATGCTTATTAATTTCTTGTGTGATGGTAGCACATAGAAGCTCCAATAAGGATCTCATTGTGCTAGGTTCTGCCCACACACCGTATAAAAGTCTCTTCTCCAAAGATCTTACAATCTAATTAAATTAACCAGATTTTGGGAGGAGGAACTTCTGCCAACATTTCCTGCAGTTTTCCATTGTCCTTGATAATTGTCCTAGTGTGTGTGGTCCTAAGGGCCCCAGCACAGTCAGAACACTAGCTAGGCAGCTACCAGCTACCTGTGTAAACTACTTCATCGCCTCTGTGCCTCTGTTTCCCCATCTATAAAATGCAGATAATATTAATTCTCTAAATCCATTCATATCTGTGGGCTATCTATACTCAGATAACAGGGTAATGAGAATTACAGAAGTCTTGTGGCTAAATAAAATTCTCTCTTTCTTAGTTTCCATTGTATAGCCCTAAGGGGACAAATTCAGTCCAGATGTAAGTTGGCTCAAATCCTTTGACATCCCTAAAATTTTACCTGGTCACACAACAGCTGAGTATCATTCAACATCCCGAAGGCCATGGATGTGGAGATGGGTCAGCAAAGCTGAGCTAGATTAGTGGTTCTCAAAGGGGACCTCTGCCAAGGGGTCTGCAGAGCTGCCTGCATCACTCTGGGGAAGTCAGTGATGTTGTTTCCTGAGAGCAACAGCACAATCTAAGGGTTTAAATACACCGAGAAATTGATCAGAATAGCGAAAGCAGAAGACACCATTCCACAATTGCTGTTCCAGAATAGCTCCTCCTGTGCACACGCTATTAAATTGCACTAATTATTCTGGAATAAAGTAACTTTTATTCTGGAATAGTGTGTCTGCCCGGAGAGATATTCCACAATAGCTATTGCAAAATAGTGTATTTCACAACAGCTATTCTGCTCAAATTCCTGTGGCGACAAACCCTAAGACCCTCCGAAGAATCCCTGAGAGGGATTTAGTTTTGAGGCCAATTAAAGTAAATATGGAGCCCCTGTGTGCTCGCTCCCTGCACCGATGCTTAGTATTAGCCGGTCTTTACTGGTTGGTCCAGATTCAACCATGAATGATCAAACTTATGGGTGCCACTAAAACTAAAGGAGGAACAGACACCCAGGATGCCAGGAGCAAACAATGAAGGGGCAGGATGGAGAGATTAGAGCACTGGGGGCTGAAGGCAACAAAGGCGATACAGTTCTAAAAACATGAAAATAAACAACACTGATCCAAAGTGAAAGGAGGGGAGGGGAGGGAAGCAATGTAGCCCGACAGTTGAGCCTGTCACATTCAAGCAAGTGCTTGTTTCTGTGGTGCTGTCCTCAGATGACTTCTTTGTGTAAGCAAGTTGCTGCAGGGATGTTCTGGCGTCAGGACTAGGAGATAAAGCTTTCACTAGAGGATGGGTCTGCCTTGAAAAGCGGGGCACAGCACAAAAAATGTCTGAGAACCACTGAGTCAGCTAAATCACAGATGCATTCTTCGGTAACACTAAGGACTAGTTTGACTTGAACAGATCAATAACACCCATCTTTTAATGAGTCGTGCAGGGCCCCGTGCTCTTAGCGTACCCGGTGGGTGCTTAAACTGCCGAACATTATAACATAACAAGGTCAGGGGACATGACAGCTCTGACAGCTCCTGAATACCAACCAGTGTGTACGCACACACACACACACACACACACACACATTTATGGTAGGTTTGCCCCTCCTCCTGTTTAAGAAATGCAAGGACAGCTGCATTGACACTGTCTGTACCGCAGCCGCAGAAGAAGTGCCCCACCGTTTTAGCTTCTCAAATCATAAGCACTAGGATGCAACACAGAGGATTTCCAAAAATGTAGCAGTTAAAGGAACCCCACTGAGCTGTCAGTGACATAAATGACAGCAAGAGGGTTAAAACCAAACATGGAGGAAGGCAGACCCTTTCCCTCCTCATCTGTGGAAATGTAGCAGTTGGTAAGACAAAGTGATTACCCTGGGTGAGGAGCAGTAGAGGAGAGACACCTCCAGCATCCAGCAGGTGGCTACACTGAATCAGAAAACCATAAACCTTTGCTGGCTGGAGTTGACACTGACAGAAGCTAAATGGAAGAAAGGGAGTCAGCTGGTAATGATTTTTAACCACAGCTAACCTGGGGATGGAGTCCAATCAAAATCCCCTTAAAGTGAATGGAAAGTTCCCCAGTGGCTTCAGTGGGAATTGAATCGTGGGATTTTCAAAGTGCCTAAACTGATTGGGTGCCTAAATCCCATTGAAATCAATGGGAGTTAGGCACTTCTGAAAAATCCCACTTACAAGTCTAGACTTAGGGCCATCATCAGCTCCAGGATCAGAGCCCTCCTCTCAGTCCCCTGTTTGGGTCTGATATTCATGCTCGGTGTCTGGTTTCTTTCAGGAATCCCACAGCTGCCTAAGTGTCGGATTCATTTGTGATAGGGAGTAGCACACAAACACTTATGTCGGTTTCCCGCTACCTTCTGATTGTCCTGTATACAGGGTTTTGGATTAAAAGACGCGGTAGTGAGGTGAAGGCAGTGCAGAAGTAAGAGTGGCAATGCCACAACACCCTTGCCCCCCCCCTACACAAAGAAGGGGGGGGGTGTGGTCAAATAAGTTTGAGAACCACTGATAAGAGATGACCCCTCCTGACTAGGTGCACAGGTTCAGAGCAAACATTTTTTTACAGTCTTAAAGCAAAAACTTTGTAGTCCTGTGGTTCGAGCCCCCACCTCCCAAGTGGGTGATGCTGGCTCCAGTCCCCTCCCCCGGCTCCAAACACTTCATTAGTTACCCACAGTGGAGCAGCTTCAACAGGAGAGATGGAAGGAGCCGAATATCCCATAGCTCTGTATTGGGAGCACCCTTCTTGAGAAGTGGGGGAGTCCCCATTCAAATCCTTTTGTCCCCCGCAGCAGAGAGGGGGGAATTGACCCTTGGTCTCCCACAGCCCAGGTGAGTGCTCTCAGCACTAAGTTCTAAGGTGGGCTTCTCCTCTGGATGGGGAATGGGACCCAATCCGCTAGCTTCTGAGCACACCTGCCAGGTTAGACCCCGCAGCAGAACGCCTGCCTTCCCCCACTTTGTGACGTGCTGTGGGGCATAGGCAGGAGACAAGCAGCTGGATGCCTGGAGCAAGGCATCGGTGCACGTGCCCAGGGACAGAAACCCAAGTGTCCAGGGAACTTTCACCCTGAAAACCTAGGCACCAAGAGAGTTGAGGCACCTCCGGGGTTCGGCGGGAGTTCTGCAGATCACAGTGGAGCCAAAGCAGGGGTTTAGGTGCCTACATCCAGGGACTAGCCACCTAAGTACCCTTGTACACCCCAGTTGGCCATTTTGCAAACCATACCAGGCACTGCTCCCTACCTAGGGGTGTGGCCACCCTGTCCCCGCACGCCCCCCCACACCACAGCACAGGACAGCAGTAGCTCCTCTTCTGTTTGCCTCCTGGGCTTCCATTGCTCTGCTCCGCTTCCGACACCTTCCAGGATGAGGGGCTTAGTCCTCCGGCCAGGTGACACAAGAGGGGACATGAAATTCTTCCCTTCCCTTCTGGGAGGCCCCGACAAGCAGCAGCTTTCCTTGGTTCCTGGCCCTAGCCAGTCTTCCTGACCCCACCGCGAGCTCAACCCCTACTCTCCAGCACAGCCATCCTGGGCTCTCCTTTAGCTCTGGCCTTGGTGCCAGACACCAACTTCAGGTGTCATGGGGCAGGGCTGGTTGGGCACCCAGCAACTGATTAACCCTTTCCTGGCTCATATGGGGTTTGTACACCCCATCACCAGGAGTTCTAAGCAATGTTTTCCTGATGTCTCCTATGGACTTCCTTGATGCATATAGACAGAACACCTCTGGGACTGGCAGCGTATACATTTTTGTCCTCAGTTATGCCAACTCCACTAATTATGCGTAGCGGAACCCCCCATTATAGCCATCCTCAGATCTAAGGCAGCTGTATTATTACCAATTTCTGCCTGTCTAAGGCCCCTATCCCGCAAAGACTTAAACGCATGCCTAACTATATGCTCTGTGAGTAAACCCATCGACTCCAATCGGACAGTCGCAGCGAGGGAAGTTAAGCCCCTGCCTATGTCTGTGCAGGATCTGATCCCAAAGTATTTCCAGGGTCTGTTGGCGTTGGCTGGGATTTTAAAAGAAGCCCAATTTCATAGCCCAGATGCAGTATCTCCACATGAAGCACCTGGCGACTTTTCAGAGGCGTTTTTAATGTCGTAACATCATTAAGGTGCGTAGTGTAGTAAACCGCAATGGCAAGCGTGTGTTTACTGTGCTGGCACACACAATAGAAACTATTCAGTGACACAGCTGTGGTGCTGACTCACAGATCCAGCTCTCAAAGGATGAGGATCATGCTGATTACCTAAGAAAACAGGCATATTTCTTGTATGAGGTGCAAAGGATGCTGAAAGTATATTCCGGGGCCCAACAGAACAATACATTCCATTCCTATGAAATAATTAAGCAATAACACACAAGATGTGCTCCTATTTTTGGTACATGCCTCCAGGTGTGTTGGGAAATACACTTTGGAATGTTTGCAAACTATTGGTATATACCCAGTATAAGAGCCCTTCCTAGTCAGTTCCTCTGGCGAGCAGCAGATGAAATCTTCATCTGTCATTCAGAGATCATACAACCAGAAGGCATCATTGTGATCATTTAGTCTGACCTTCTGCATAACACAGGCCCTAGGACAAGGGTTCTAAAACTGGGGGTTGGGACCCCTCAGGGGGTTGTGAGGTTATTATGTGGGGGGTCATGAGCTGTCAGCCTCCACCCCAAACCCCGCTTTGTCGCCAACATTTATAATGGTGTTAAATATATTAAAAAGTGTTTTTAATTTATAAGGGGGGGTCACACTCAGAAGCTTGCTATGTGAAAGGGGTCACCAGTACAAAAGTTTGAGAATCACTGCCCTAGGACATCTCTGAATTGATTCCTGTTTGAACTAGAAAAAACATCCCATCTTGATTTAAACATTTCCAGAGCTGGAGAATGCACCACAACCCTTGGTAAGTCGTTCCAATCACTCTCACCGTTAAAAAATTGCCCCTTATTTTTAGTGTGACTTTGTCTCGCTTCTAGCCATTGGTTGCAGTCAAATGCCTGCTTAATGACACTGGCGCAAAACAAGCATCAGTGTGGCACCTAGGGATGTTCCACTCACCTTTGTAATGCCGCACAATCAACAACAGGAATAATTTACCCCGGCTCAACTCCAATGTAGGGAACTCCACTGTCTACTTAAAATTCCTTCTGCGGTTTCATCTTGATGCCACATGCTTCAGCGGAACTAGTCCTAAATTCTTGCGTAGTGTTGTTGTGTACTGTTAAAACAACCACAGAGGCTCCACAACAGAGGTGGATGCATCTCAGTAATGGATGAAACACTTTCTCCGTGATGGTTTGTAATATACACATTTGTAAAGGCCTTTGGGATCTTTCAGAGTTAAAGCATCTATTTACAAATTTAATCTGTTTGTACCATTCCTACTGGCATTACGGACACTCCTAGACACACTAGAATTTTTTAACACCATTAACATTTAAAAAAATAGGAAGGAAAGACAAGTGTAACGCTTTGTTTAAATCATAAAACGAACAGCCCCAGGGTAGGGAGAGTATTAGATTTCATAGTGGTGTGAGAGAGACAATGAAAACTGTTAAGAAATTATACACATTTATACAAATTGCAGATCTTGGGATGAGGCGTTTATTAATGTATAATTATGGACGTTTGAAGAAAGAGATGAACAAAGCTAACAAAATGATCCAAGCAGTCAGTTAAAAGACTGCTGCGGCACCCGCTCAGTTACAACTTGTTTGATGCTCCAAAGCTACCCAGCCCAAACCTGGAAGACAAAGGGAAGCAAGGCATGCTGGAGAACTCCCAGCAGCCATCTGTTGTATTTCACTAGATCATTTACCACCAGCAGAAGACACATGAGCCAACGGAGTATGATATAGTCAGGCAACATCAAGGTGCTTAACTTTTATCAATTTATTTATTTTAAATCTGCAGTAGGAAACATTGGGAGGTGAATTGAGGGTGAAAATCTAGGTATTTCTCAGGCTGAGATTTTGCAAAGTTTGAGATCAATAGAAATGCTTCTGTGGTTTGCTTTGTTAAATGCCACCAAAAACATTTTTTTTTTAAATGTCATCTGCAGCCTGAATGCTATTGCATTAATCTAGTCTGCAGGAGCCTGAAAGTCTAGACTATTTGTATGGTCCAAGTTCAGTGAAAGGCAGGAAGTAAGCAGCCAGCAATGACGGTAAAAAATAAAATGACATCTTCAAAGCTCTGTCTGATTTAAAGAAAATCTCAGGTTCCATTAGTAACAGAACAGAAGAAATCTGCTTTCATCATCTGATTTCTTTAAAGAGATGCTTGGAAAAATAACCCTTTATTTCCCCCTGACAAATTGTACCTGAAATGGTTACAAATAAAACGGAAGATCACTGCAATTGAAGACAGAGACAAAAGAGAGAGTTCTCTCTCTTTTCCAGCACCCTGTGGTCAGTCAATTCCATTGCTTTGTTGGTGCCCATAGGAATGCCGATTTGTCTCATGCATTTGATTAGCATGAGGGCACCACTCTCAGGCATTGCGGGGGGAAGTTCACATACACACTTTCCCCCAGGCTTTGCAAGAGGGAGCTTACCAGTAAGAGCAGCAGCAAAGATGCAACTGGCAGGCGGGGCAAAGAGAACGGGGACGGGTCCTGGGTCCAAGCGTGGCTTTGATCTTGGGACCACCCACTCTCCGCGGCTGGAAAGACCTTTGTAAATATCAGCAGGGGAGCAGAATAAACCGACAATATATATTTCCATACATGCTACTTAAAGGGGGCTCAATCAGAAACCTGAAGGGTTATACGTTGGTCCCCATCAACCATTTCAAGCTGATAATGGCCCTTTCAGCTGACCAGGTCCCCTTTATTCAGTTCCGGACAAATGATCCAACTGTGAATTACTGCAGTCACAAGACAAGACACAAAAAGGACACTGGGAGTTTTCATCTCCATCCGAGATGCCTCCTGCAGGACCAGAGTTCAGCTATTTGAAATCAGCCTCTGAAACACAGAAAAGTTCTAGCAGCAGATGAAGGGCCCTTTTAATTCTCATTAGCCTGTTGGTGGTGTTTTTCTCCAAGGGAACTAAAGGGTTCAGCTGCTCAGTGAATCCTGTCACTGGATTCATTATTTAATTTCATTCAACTTTTCAGGGGCCAAACCCAATTCCTCAGCAGCAGCATTGCAGCAAGATGTGCCATCAAACCATTATTCAGGCCCACAGCGAGGTGGTAGATAAGCAGGCAAACAAAACAAAATAGAAAAGTGCTGAATTGTTATGTTCATGGTATATGTACAGACAAGTTAGATAAAAAGACAAATACTCTTGCTGAAGGGTTGCAATGTAACACTACTTTATTTCTTAGCATTCTGAACAATAACACACAAGAACCCCAAATCAGAGAGAGACAAACAAGGCTGCTCCCCAAAAACAGAGAGACGCAACTCGTCCCACTTTACTCGAGGCTGGCTATCTGAAGAATTGACTCTGATCACATGCTTCCCTATAGAGTCCCGCTACCCTGTAAGCAGGATCAGTAAAAAACCCTTAGGCTTTAAAGTGACAGCTTGCAATTTTTTAAGTTTTCAATACACCACAAGAATGAAGTTTTCTATCCACAATGCAAGCTCCCCCCCCATGCCAGGAACCTCAGACTTCACCTGGAGAGACACCTTCTATGCACGAGAGAGGCCCTTTCAGCCCATGGCCTGTTGGCTTTGTCAAGAAGGGACATAAATAGTATAAATGATGATGGATTTAGGGTTTTTTTGTTTTGTTTTGTTTTTTTAATTTATAAAGTGTCACAGTTACTGGGCAAACTGTGCCTTGGGCCCCTTTCAGTCCCTCCCGAGTGCACCCCTTACATGAGAGGCCTGGTTTCCTCCCTCACTTTGGGAAGAACTACTGTCAGCCTGGATCTCTGGGCTGCTGATCTCTGGCTCCCAATTGTATTAATGACAAAGAGTCAGTCTAGTTTGGGCACCACTAGAAGTTTCCCTTCGAGAGCCTGGGACGGCTTCCATTTGCAGTGACCCAGAGCCGGTGTCTTCAAAACAGCCCGTCGTTTGTTCATTTCTCAAAGGGACAATGCATGAGAGCAGAGCGCCAACCAAGGCAATAACCTTTGCAAATTCCCCTCAGCTCAGCTGAGTCCATCTCTGGCCTGGCCTGTTTACAGTCTCTATGTCTCCCTGTTCCTGGTCAGCTTTTCTCTGACACACCTGGTAGCTTCTCCTCCCTCCCCTCTCCTCCCTCCCTATCACACTCCACCTCTCTCTTTTTCAGAGCCTTTAGGTCTCCTTTGATCCCAGGCATGGCCTTGGGAGGAGTAACTCAGGGGAGCCTGTATGGAGGTAGTTTGTTCCCCCCTTGATGGCCCAGCCATTGTTATGTTAGCTGCTTTCAAGGTGTGTACCTAAAGCTGTCTTATCTTTGCCATTGCTCCTGGCCTGGAGGTTTCCTCATTTCCAGCCTCCTTTGCTTTAATTCCATCCTGCCTGGCCAAATACACAGAGGCCTGCACACATTCTTTAAACAACAACAGGGCTATTTCCCAGTTGGTCACATCGGGCAGCTACTCTGAACATCTTTGAATGCCAGATTTGTTACTGTGGCCAGATTGGACACCAGCTCACTACACCGAGACTGAGAATGCCGGCCTCAGTTCACGTAGTCTACAGAACCCCAGAGTGGACATTTTCAATTCACGTGTTTGAAACCACACGAGCGGAGCAGAGAAAAACTGTAGATCCTACCACAGGTGATGTGTGGGAGGGACATAAAGGGGGGCACCAGGTAAAGGGGGGGGCACGTGACCTGCTCCTGATCTTCTGAGTCATCGAGGCCTGCCTGTCTGACATCTAGTTTCCATGCTGACTGAATGAGATTACCGTGCACTGTAACAAACTATGCAAACTAGTTAATCGCTGTAATCCTGCAGGAGAACAAAGGTGTTGAAAGACGACCTGACTCAAAGAGGATGTTATTTACTCATTTGTTTTGCTCCCCAGGGCCTCTGAAGATCCATCTTGTGTACAAGGTGGGAGAGTCCCCCATAGCACTTGGACACAATAGCTAACATATTACACGCGCACGGTGGAGGATTAAAGATTAGCCTACTATACATTTGCCAAACTGTCACAGGGCGTCAGCTGTTGTGGGTTCTTTGCTTTCCAGCCTGGCAGTGTGTCCTCTCTATTGTCCACGGGGTGGCAGCGGCTCCCAGGCTTCACTGGGTGTTGTGGTCTGTTAGCAAAGGTTTGTTTTTGTAAAGCTCTGGTCTATTTGCCACCAGTGGAAACCAGGAAAGGGCCAAGACTGACTTGAACCAGTGCTAGAGAGGGCAGGGGCCGAAAGCAATACTAAAACCCTGGACGCCTCTGTGGGGCCTGGGGAACTGGTTCAATGATTGTGTTTCTTACTGAGGTGGCTAGGAACCAGCCAGCCTTAGAGCCCTGGTGAACTGACACAGGCTAGTAGCAGACCCTGCTCCATATATTTCATAGAATATCAGGGATGGAAGGGACCTCAGGAGGTCATCTACTCCAACCCCCTGCTCAAAGCAGGACCAATCCCCAATTTTTGCCCCAGGTCCCTAAAGGGCCCCCTCAAGGACTGAACTCACAACCCTGGGTTTAGCACAATGCGCAAACCACTGAGCTATCCCTCCAAAGAGTTAATAGTCTAAAGACAGACGGAGCCTAGGGGACAGTGACAGACCACACAGCTGATCAGTGTGATAGTGGCAAACTCTGCTTGTTGGGGTGGATTTAGTTAGGAGGGGATGACGTCACAAGCGATAAGAGACCAACAGATTATGGGCAGCAGGTTTAAAACAAGTAAAAGGAAGTTCTTCTTCACTCAGTGCACAGTCAACTTGTGGAACTCCTTGCCTGAGGAGGTTGTGAAGGCTAGGACTATAACAAGGTTCAAAAGAGAACTGGATAAATTCATGGAGGTTAAGTCCATTAATGGCTATTAGCCAGGATGGGTAAGGAATGGTGTCCCTAGCCTCTGTTTGTCAGAGGGTGGAGATGGATGGCAGGAGAGAGATCACTTGATCATTACCTGTTAGGTTCACTCCCTCTGGGGCACCTGGCGTTGGTCACTGGTGGTAGACAGGATACTGGGCTGGATGGACCTTTGGTCTGACCCAGCCTGGCCGTTCTTATGTTCTTAACAGCTGAGAAGGGAAGGAAATCATAGTCAGCTGGTTTCCAGCCCTTTGGCCAAGACTTTCAAAAGCGCCAGTGATTCTGGGGCACAACCTCAGCGCCTTTTATTCAGAGGGCAGGTGCTCAGCCCCTTCTGACAACCGCTTTAAGGTGTCTCACGTTGGGTCTCCCAAAGTGGAAGCACCCCCAGTCTCACGTAGTCACTTTTGAAAATCTCGGTACCCCTTTTTGTTGGTGCCGGTTTCACTCTGATGCCTAGTGAAGCCTTAGGCCACAGACCATCTTTGTTAAAGACTCAAAATTCCCACCCCCTTTAACTGAGGTGGGAGAGGTTACAATACATTTCTCCAAGGCAGACCAAAAAGCCCTCCCATGAATCCGGGGGAGATGAAGTCTGACAATATTAATATTTCTAAGGTAATTAACAAGCAAGAGGAAAAAAACCCCTTTAGGTTCCAGAACTGTACCCCAATAACGTACAGGGGATTGTGGGGAGAGGGATGGGGAATTTTTATACATCATAAAGAAGCAAAACAGACTTGGACAAATAATTTCCTGTCTCCATGCCTCAGTTTCTCCATTTGTAAAACGGGGGGATGCCATTTACCCTCTTGATGAGGTCCTTGCAGTTTACAGATGCAAAGTGCTAGGTAAGAATGAAGTATTAGAGAGATGACCGTTATTTAATTATTAATCAAATCAGGCACAAACCCAGTGCTTTGTAGGTCACAGCTCATCAGAGTGATGAAGAAAGAGAGACTATGGCCAGTCTAAAGCATCCCTTATCACACCCATGGCACAATAAGCTTCACCTAATGCATTAAAACTCAGAACACCTTAAACAACCTTCCCTGACAGCTCCCATTTATATTTGAATCTGCACAGGTGTCGAGGTACCGTGTCCTGTTGTCTGCTCGCTGGCTCAGCGCTATCAAGTACAATCGGAGCAATGAAGTGATTTGTCGCTGGGTGTTTTCTCTCCCTGCTAGGGCATAAACAAAGGTCTCTGTCTATCCCTCGTGATACAATCAGCTATTAAGGTATGTTTGGCTGAGCCCAAGTTAGAAAACCAAGTTGGGAAATACTTGGGGGCTGTGAGTCAACCCTGGACAGTCTCTACGTAAAAGAATAAATGGACACAAATCAGATGTCAAGAATTATAACATTCATAAACCAGTCGGAGAACACTTCAATCTCTCTGGTCACGCGATTACAGACATGAAAGTTGCAATATTACAATAACAAAACTTCAAATCCAGACTCCAGCGAGAGACTGTTGAATTGGAATTCATTTGCAAATTGGATACAATTAACTTAGGCTTGAATAGAGACACTAAGTCATTATGCAAGGTAACCTGTTTCCCCTTGTTTTTTCCTACCCCCCACCCCTAGACGTTCTTGTTAAACCCTGGATTTGTGCTGGAAATGGCCCACCTTGATTATCATACACATTGTAAGGAGACTGGTCACTTTAGATAAGCTATTACCAACAGGAGAGTGGGTTTGTGTGGAGGGAGGGGAGGGGAGAAAACCTGAATTTGTGCTGGAAATGGCCCAACTTGATTATCATACACATTGTAAGGAGAGTGATCACTTTACATAAGCTATTACCAGCAGGAGAGTGGGGTGGGAGGAGGTATTTTTTCATGCTTTGTGTGTATAAAAAGATCTTCTACACTTTCCACAGTATGCATCCGATGAAGTGAGCTGTAGCTCACGAAAGCTTATGCTCAAATAAATTGGTTAGTCTCTAAGGTGCCACAAGTACTCCTTTTCTTTTTGCGAATACAGACTAACACGGCTATTACTCTGAAACTAAGAGCTCTGTGCGGGTACAGAGTGGGGAGAGCACACTGGAGCCCTCTGCACACTTGGACAGAGGACAGCGAGAACCCTGATGCTTCCTCTATCCGTGGGACATTCTGGCACCACGAGCCCCTCCACCGTGGGTGTGGCAAAGGCCCTGCCCCATTCTGCATCGGCTGGCAGTGCAGGGATGGTGCCAGGGTGCACCTCCAAAGCGACGCTCAGCCCCAGATCATGCCCTCAGCCGGCAGCAGCTTTTGCATCGTGAAGGTTCCCAGTGCACGTGGCAGGCTATATCCGGGAATCCTTTCACCCAGCTCAGAAATGCAGCCACTTTTGGGGTGGGACGTCATAGCCACACAGCAACACCACACGCCTCTCTTTTTCACCGCGTCCTCTTGGGGAACTCCTCGTTGTGGTGTAATGAACAAGGGGGGCTTAGCACAGCAGCCTGGAGGCAAGGCAGAGCTGACTGCTAGGAGACCATGTACTACAAGCAGGGTGATAGGGGAGAAGAACGCGATTATGCTTGTTCAGTCACTGTGGGAATGTAAAGACCAAGGCCTAGATCCTCAAAGGCACCTAAATACCATTGAGGGGCTGGGCCCACCAGCCTAATTCCACTTGTGGGGGACACACGTGTATGTTAAGAAGCTGCAGCTGCTTACACTGGGGCTAAATGTGACCCCCGGGCTCTGACCAGCCTCTCCCTAGCTCCTTGTCCCCCTGTGTCCCTCCCCGGCATTCTGCACATGGGGTAAGTAATGCCAGAGGGTTCGGGGCAGGGAGGAATCTGTCCTCTCACCACCTTCCACTTAGAGATAGCCTTGGGGCGGAAAGTTAGTATCAGCAGCGTCGCCAACACCAAGCGTTCAAACGGCGTCCATCAGAAATGACCCAACTGGCTTAAAAAGTCACGCGTGTGGCTTCAAGACGTCGGAGGAGAGAGTTACCAGTCGGCCCGCCGACCCGTCAGACCCCTCGTCCCGCAGTACCTGGTGACAAAGAGGAAAAGAAACCCTTTTGATTTATGCTCAGCCACCTGTTATCTAAGGCTCTCAGAGCACTCACAAGACCGTGGTCTTCAGCCCATCATGGCCTGGTCCTGTCCCGTAAATAAATAATTATTTCCTGCTGAGGTCAGGTGATCCCACGCGGTGCCCTGTCCTCAGTCCACCCAGGGCTGCGTCTCTCCCAGCTGCTGAGGTGTCGTCTGAGCAGAGGCAGGCAAAGGCCACCGGCTGTGAAGGACAGAAGAAGCAGTAAATTCTTACGCTGGTGCATCAGACCAGGGTTTCTCTACCTTTCCCATGTTGCCACCCCCTGGGATCCACCCCACCGGCCAGCTGGGACCCCAGCTCCTATTTAGTAACATGACAAGGACAGGGCAGTATTAACCCCCAAAACCCTTGTAGGGGTCACGACCCCAGGGTGTGGCTCCACCAGGGCTGCGGACCAGGGAGGGGGCACGCGTGGCCAGTTCCACCCCTGCAGGTGGAAACGACGGCTCCGGCTCCCCTCGGAGCAGAGTGAGCCGGTAACTGGAGTGTGACCTTCAGCTCCGCCCGCCCCCAGGCCTTTGCCTCTGAGGATGGCCATGGACCTCCCTCCTTTCCAGCACAAGACAAACCCAGCAGCTCTGAGTCCCCGCTCGAAAGGCGGCGACGGTGGCATTTTTAACACCCAGGAGCCGAACGGCAGGTGCTCGCGCCAGGCAGGGCCTTCCTCAGCGGAGGTGTAATCGCCGCGCTCTAGACTTTGGCCTTGGCAAGAGCCGCCGGCACCTCTCCCCGGCTTCAGCACAGAGGGAGGGCAATCGCCAGCGGCACCTTGGATTCTCCAGTTAGCCGAGCCATGCAATTTCTTATCTGCTGCGGAAAGTCCCAAAGGCCCTGCCAGGTGCAGAAACCGCCTGCAAAGCTTCCTGCAGTGGAAACAAGCACAAAAACCAGCCTCCGGCTGTGTCTAGCCCGGGGGCGGGCGGGCGGGCGGGGGGGGGGGTTGTGCTGCAGCTCCTCCCATGCCAGGCAGGGTCCCTGCTCTAGCCAGGTGCAATCAGAGCTAATACTTCAAGTCTGGCCAGATTCTCTCCAGGTGAGGAAACACCTGCGGGCAGCACTGGCCTTCCGGATGCAAGATAGCAGGGCCCCCACCCAGCCCCAGGCTTCGTTGGTGGCTGGTAACGCTGCATGGCGTGAGTGGTCTCAAAAGTCTAGTATGTCGCCCAGATGCTGTGGTGATGGGCACCAAACAGATACTCGGAGTAATAAATACAGGTATTTAATCTGCACTGAGAGTGGCTGGGCTTTAACTGCAGCAGGTGACAATCAGGTGGTAGCTAGGTTTCTCTCTGTCTGTGGTAGCCTGACCCCCGGTACTGTAGTCTCTGAGCACGTCTCAATCCCAGAAGGTAGGGCACTGCTGCTAGCCCCATCTTGCAGATCGGGAATGGAGGCCCAGGGAGCTTAAGGCTCAGATCTGCAAAAGGATTTAGGGTCCTGACTCCCGTGGATTTCAACAGAACTTAGGAACCTAAATGTCTTGGTGTATCTGGGCTGCAGTGAGTCACTCCAAGTCACACAGGGAGCCTTTGGCAGAGCAGGGACGTGAATCCGTGTCTCCAGTGGCCCATGCTATCATCCTACCCCCCCTAGCCAGCCGTACTCACGTTCCCCAGTGCAGCCCGAGAAGCGTCTGCCCACAGCCTGGTTTTATAACAACCTTCCTGTTCCCAGTGGTCAGGAAGGCTCAGATGGGCCTGAATCCAAGCTCCAGCCCCAAACAGCTAGGCTCTGGATCAGAACAGAGTAGCTTGTGCCCGTTTTCCGGTTAGAACCCTATTAGGTTTTGGCCAGAAAGGTTTTTCCCCTCCGCACCTCCCAAGGGCGTCTGCTTGGAAGTAAGGAACAGGATGTTAAGTATCCAGTGTAGATAGGGGCATGTTGTGTTTAATGTTATACCAGCTGGTCATGGGTAAACCCTTCGGGAATCACAGGGTAACCCCTAACCAGCTGGCATGATGTTTAACCTGACTTGTCCCTGTCTTCCCTGTCTATGCTGTTAACATGACTCCTCGTGGTCATGTTCTGATGTGATCTCACTGTCTAGTGAGGGGAAGTCGCTGGGGTGCCCAGGGCCTTGCAAACGGTGTCCTTGACAGCTACGCGGCTGGCTCAAAGGTTTAGATTAGAGCCTTGGCCCTGGCCCTGGCCCTGGCCAGCATCTCAGCCCCTTGCTGGGAAGCAGCACCTCCTGAGCTGCTCCCAGGTGGCACCGATTTCCTGGAGTGCCAATGGGGCTTTAGCCTACCAGCAACTGTGGCTTTTGCCTTCCTGGCTGGGCAGCGTTTTCAGTGGAGACACAAGCAGTTGTGCTGATGAGCAGAGTTCAGAGGCTCCAGCGAAAACATGGGGAGACAGACCCCTGGCATCAAGGATTGGCCTGCCCAGTTCTGCCAGAACACGGACCTGCAGCTGCTCCAGCTCAATCATGAGCACAGAAGGCAACCTACAAATTGGCTTCACATGACCAGAGACTGTTTTCACTTTAGGGTTAAGCAGGGATTGGACTTCCCCTGCCAACTCAATCCTTGGCCCCGCTGCTGCCCCAGCCCAAAAGGGGAACGAGCTAACTGCAACCGAGGTGCTGGTTTCTGCGGTGTGGAAATGGGCCGTGGGGAATTGTAGCAGGCCAACGTGGCCTGGCTGACCCCAGCCTTGCTCTCTGACCATTCTTCCGGCCCTTCCGAGACCCCAGCAGTGTGGCTCTCCATCCCCCATTAAGGGCTGACCATGCCCCCCGCCCACGTCCCCTGCTGATCTAGGGAGCGAAGGCACTTTCAGGATTCGAACCCAGCTCTCCTGCAGTGCAGCGAAGAGCTTGAGCCATCAGGCTACGGGACCTGCATGGCAGCTCTATGGCTTGACGCTCAGCTCTGGGTACCCCCTGGGGAGGAGAATAAGCCTGGAGGGGTGAGAATCACCCTAGAGCACCCCCGCTCTGTCCCAGCAGCACTCAGATTCCAAGGCCATAAGGGAACTTCAATCTAGTCTGACCTAATCTAGTCGCACCTCCTGTGTAACGCTGGCCAAGGATGCAGGGAGGCGGAGGGAGGCCCCTGTTTCACCTGCCTTTCACAGACAGGGCCTTTCCTTGCCCCCTCCCCTGGACTGGGTAGGGCCAAGCTGATCACTGAGTACAGGATCTTCAGATCAATTTCTTTAATTGGTGCCAGGCGAGGCTTTGAAATGTGCTAACCATGGTGGAGTCCGGCTGTCAGCCAGGAGGGGAGAGCCCCAAAAAGCCCTTCGAACAGATTACCACCGCCTCAGTGCTCTTCAGTCCCAGGCAAGCCCACGGCAGCAGGACCGTTCATGTTACTCACACTTCTCCTGGGCTCTCTCTTCCACTTACGATCGTCTTTCCCGCACGGGGCCTGGCCTTGCAGTGCAGGGCACGAGCAGCCGGGCCCTGGGGCTGCTCCTTTGGTGCACCGTTCCTAAGCAGAGAATCAGTGAATCCAGTGCTGTGAGCATCCAGCCGAGTTGACCTTGGGGCTGCCCGGCTGCACAGTTCCTAAGCAGAGATAGTAAATCCAAGACTCTGCCCCCCCCACTCCGCTGCGGAGCGGGGAGTTGGTTTAGCCCGCAGCCCCCAGAGCGATTACACTTATCACCGCAGATAAGGGGGCAGTGATGCTTTTGCCTCGGCCTTCGAGGCGTCAGGCCTGCAAAGAAGGCAGCTACTTCAGCACGGGAATAACTGCGATCTCACCTGGCCAGATGTCACAGGGATGGGCACGGTCGGAGAATGTGGATGGAGAGAGGTCAGCAGCTTGCCTGGTGTAGTTGTTGCCACGTGATTCACCTGCAAAAGGCTCCTTCCTTTTTTTTTTTTTTTTTTTGCCAACCCCTGTAGAGACCCCAGGACCGACCGGGACCCTGACTTCTGGCCCGTTTGCCTGAATCCATCCCCGGCCAGACCCCACTGAAGTTGGTGCCGCGGCACCAGGGTGGAGTCTGGCCTTGCACTGAGCAGCCAGGTGCAGGTTCACGAGCTGAAGCCAAGGAACTGCTGCCGTCTCGGACCGAGGAGCAAGGCCAGCACGGTGCTCCATGCTGGTTTCTATCCCCGGGCAGCACACAGGGACGATGCAGGCCTCCTGCTCCGCCCCTGGCTGAGGGCGCTCTGGGTGGAGTGGGGCTCAGGCTTGCGAAGCCGGCCGGCCGGGGCCCACACGCTGCCCTCCTGTAGAGCAGCACCCGGGCCTCAGAGCCCCGACACTCGCCCACAAGCTTGGTTACAGCCTGGGGAGGGAGGCCAATAGACTGAGCCCACCTCAGGAGGGCACGTGGGCAGCCGCAGGCGTGGAAGAGGAGCCTCGAGTTTGGGGTGCCCAGCCTGAGATACCTTGCCCCGCCCCTCCGAACACCAGCCCCCAAAGAGCCTCCAGTTTGCAACCTATTTACCATTAGGGGCCGCCAAGGCAGCTCTCTGTGGGACACAACCACACCATATACACCCTACCTGTGCAGCCCTGAGGATAGCACATCGGCCATCCTGACGGGGATGCAAATGGCCCATGGGGCACAGGCAGAGATCACAGGCTCTAGTTGGACAGACAGACAGATGGAGGCAGCCACCATCAGAGGGCACTTGGGAGCCAAGTCTCCGATTCCCCAGAGGCTCCCAGGCACCTCACTCCTATTGAAACCAGTAGGATTTAGATGCTGCAATGCCTCTGCGGATCTGGGGCCAGAAGTCAAACTCCCCCACCCCCACCCAGGCCACGCTTCCGCCCCACAGGTGGGCTCAGGATCAGGCCATTGTGGCTAGTGCCCGTGCTGCATTGCAGACCACAGGTTGATTTGTCGGGGCGCAGGGGGGATTGGGATTCCCTCACACGTGCCGAGCCGCCATCCTGGGGGCGGGAGGGGGGCTGAGGGAGGGAGAGAGACACCCTCCTGTGCCCCACCTCCACTTTAAGCAAACCTTGGCTCTCACCTTGAGGGAAAAGCTGTTAAACCAAAGGGCCAGATGGGAGCCGTTCCGGTTAGCGAGGCTCAGCTCACGCCCGGCAGCGCCCCAGCCAGGGACTCCATGCAAAGACTGAGGAGAAGCCACTGTAGATAACGCTGTGCAAACTGTCCTTCACCGCGAGCGATTATCATGCCAGGAGGGGGAGAGGCAGAGAGAAAAGGCAGCCAAGGTGGCCTTGAGCTCTCGCCTGGAAAAAACAAGCAGTCCCATCCCCACCCAGCTGGCCGGCCGGCTAGGGGAACTGGCTCAGAGCCCTGTCACAGCCCCAGGACCGCTTCAGCTAGCGCAGCGTGGCCCCACCCATGTGTCCGGCTCAGTGGAGCCTACGCGGAGGAGACAGCCCCATGGTTAGCCCCACCACGCTGCTGCCCCGTTTGTCCCCATCGACCCTCACGCCTGAGCTGAGCAGCGGGACCGTTCTGGTCCCTCGCCCTGACAGGGCTGGGGTCTCAGAGGAGACAATGCAGGGGGAGGGGGAGCCCCAGCAAGTTGGAGGAGATGCCGTCCCAAAGTCCTGAGTCTCAGAGCTCAGGAGTGGGGCAGGAACCAGCTTTCCTGTTCCCACCCTCCCCATTCCGATTTCAGAATTGCCCCATTCTCCATGAGGAGGAAACCGAGACCCAGAGCAGCCAGGAGCCCAGTGGTTAGGGTACATCGCTGGCCTATTGGAGACCCACATTCATACCCCAGCTCCAACGCAGCCAGAAAAGGAACTTGAAACTGAACCTTGTTCCAGGTGAGCGCCCCCAGCTCTCAGGTGAGTAGCTGCTCTGGGGTCCCACTCTCTCCCCTCTACCAGAAACTCCATCCTGGACCTGAGAAACCTTCCCAACAAGTTTTGTCCAGACAAACCATTTCCCACGAAAAGTTTTGGTCTCAACTTGTCACAAATTCCTGACCAAAAACCCAGTCCCACTCAGTTCCCGTGGCTAGAAGCTGAGGGCGACCCTTGTCCCTAGGAGCTGGGTTTTACCTGGTTGCAATTAAGTCAGGTCATCAGGCTGAAATAGTTAACAGAGGCAGCGTGATCTAGAGGGCAGAGAACTACCCTGGGACTCTGGAGATCTGGATTTGTTCCCAGCTCTGCCAGCAACGGGCTATATGACAACAGGCAAGTCACTTCACCTGCCTCTGTTTCCCCAGCCACCCTTTGGCTGTTTAGATTGTGATCACGTTGGGGCAGCCGCTGCGTATTCTGTGTGCGTCCAGCACCAGGCACCATGGGGTCCCGCTCGCATCAGGGGCCTCTAACTGTTACTGGGAGGCCCATGATATTTATTAATAAACCCCCATGGCGACAGGCACCGTCCTAAGCTCTGGGGCCCTGACCGTGCATTTAAAAACCACAGCACCAGCATGGATCCCAGCCACAAAACCATCTGAGACCCCAGCACTGCCAGACTGCCTCCCCCACGCAGCTGATCCTGTCACATAACCACAGCCTCGGCCCTACCCCCGGCAGCTCAGACCGACAGGCTTTGCAGCATACCTGGAAGGTCAAAAGACTCCAAGCTTGGGTGGGGGAGTATCTGCACCTGGGAGAGGCTCCAGCAAGCCCCCTCCCCTTTTGATTCAACAGGTCGCTTATGACACAGCGAGAAAGGCAGCACCCAAGACAGTTGCGGCTGCCTATTCCACCTCCCTAGCTTCCTGTTGCAGTTCCAAATTAGCTTCTTCACGTCCCGTCCCGCCCTGCTGCCTGGCGACACCATGCCCGTTCATTAGCGGCCACGTTTCGGCCCTGCCTGTGTGGAAGGGAAGAGGGTGCTGCACAGGGCCTGAAGGTCCCCACCCTCGGAGGGGCTGGAGCCACAACAGGGGGCGATGGGATCAAGGCCCAGCACCGAGGCTGCATTCAGCGCTGCTCTTATCAGCGGCTGGCAGCTGAGCCCTTGCGCACTGCCAATAAAAGCTGTTACCCTAAAGATGCTGACAAAGTCCCGGTCAGCAAACGGCCCCTCAGCCCAGGAGCTGCAGGAATCCCAGCCGCTGAGGGAGGCGCTGGAAGTCTTAGCAGCTTGGCTCTTTAAGCCCGCTCCCTAGTGCCAAGCCTTTGCCACCCTCCACAGATACCCGCTTCCTTACGCCGTGGGTTGAAGGGGGTAGGCACAGATCTCGCCCTTGCCAGGAGGGAAGCTCCGAGAAGGGGATGCTACTCTAGCCTGAGCCCCTCCCTCTCAGTGCTGGGAGCACAGCCTGACCTGTTACCAGGCCAGTTGGCTTTTTTGGGGCTTGTGAATTTTACGACCACAACAAGAAGTCCCGTTTTCTGCCCCATCACTGTACTTCCTTGATGAACGTCGCCAGCTTACCCTGCACAAAGACCACATGCTTAACAGAGCTAGTCTCTTTCGCGCCGCGGGGCCTTGGCCAGCTCCCACTCGACTCCGACGGCTTGAGGGCTCATCTGCTTTTGATCAGATGTAAGGCATTTCCTCCCGGTCCCTCCCGCCCTAGATAAGCACACAGGCACACGCAAAGTTCAAATTTGGCTCCTGCAAGTGGGTTGTGCCCAGGCCTTCGAAAAGCTGCCATGTCTGACCACTTAGGAATTCAAAAGGCAGTAGGAACCTGACTGAAGTAAACTCCCTTAAAATTCACATGAACGCTCCCGTCTTGTGAGGCTCTTTATGGCAGGGACTGTACCTCAGTACAATAGGCCTCGATCCTGCTTTTAGCTGCCCCAGCGCCACTAATCATGGAAGGGCTTTTGCTTTGCTCACCCAAAGTTTGGGATGGCTGACAGCCCCCTGCAGAGGGCTGGCACGCGGCTGACGCATATCTGGGGCCAGAGCTCCAAGAGCGCTTGTCCCCTGCGCTTGGGATGTGACCGACCCGAGAGCTCAGCTCCCGTTTTAGGGACCTACACAAGCGGCCAGATTTTCCAACGTGCTCAGCACCCAGTGTGCACTGAACATGGGTCACCTGGAGCCGAGGCCTAGTGCTGGCGCTCTGACCTGGGGTGAGTTTCGCACTCCCTGAAGGCAGAGCAGACCCCCCGCACCCATTGCTCTAGTTTCAGACGCAAGAGTGTGATTCGAAGCAGAGAGCCCAGGGAAGGAAATCAACAGAGGCATTTGGAAAAAAAGTCAACTTTATTTCTCATCAACACAGATTTGGCAACAAAGTCACAACAATCAGCATTTTCACATCCACTTGGGAAGATACACATCCAAAAAACCAATAACTTACACAGAATTACGGTTCAGCGACCAGTCCTTCACTGCGGCGACAGGCGGGGCTGTCAGTTCCACAAACTAGTCACTCCAGGGAAAGCAAGAGTGGGAAGGAGGGAACGGCTGTCAACCGGCAAAGCGCTGACAGTGGGCATTTCACAGTGACCTGCACGAGTGTGAAATGCTGTGGCACATCTGGATAAAGCTACAGACATTTGCTTCCCCCTTCCCCCCACCCCCCAAAGTCACACACAGAACAGTTTCACGTCCCTCCCTACTGGCATACGGGACCGGCCAACTTCACAAACACAAACGGAGACTGCTGTCCAGACCTTACCCTGTGCAAACCTGCCAGCAGGGCAAGAGCATTTCACCTCGCACGCCAGCGTGGGAAAGAGAAGCTGGCTTGAAGGAGCAGGGGCAGCCCACCTCATAAACAGTGCCAACCATCTTTTGAGTTCACAGTGCATCAGCTGCCAGACCGTGCAATGCTGCCGTGGGGAGAGTGTTAGCTACAAGGCCCCACGTTTGTGAAAAGAGATTGGCTCTAGACAGAAGAAAGGAGACATGCACAACACTGCATTGCAAGAGCAAGGAGCGTGTGTGTGTGTGTGTGTGTGTGTGTGTGTGTGTGTAAAAAAATACACATTAGCCCAGCCCGTCTGTACACAAACCTTGCTTTACAATGGAGTGTATCTATTATACACATGCACTGTACCCCGAGTGCGTGTACATAGTCCTTGCCTTACAATGCAGCATGTAACACACACGCTATATCCTGTACCGTGTAATGCTTTCCAAAAAAAAAAAAAAGAAAGGTGACCAGAGAAGATCTGCCCCCAGGTCAAAAGTTTCAATTCCTCTATGCCTGGTTCTAAGTGGATATCACCCCAGAAGCATTTGCCCTCTTTACAGTCTCTCTTACAGCGGCCATCAAGTCAGGCTAATTTGGTTTGTGTTTCTAGCTAATCAAAATATTGACAGCAATTAAGAGAGACCCTGAAAATCCCCACCCAGTTTGACTCCTGCAATGAATGGCTGGTGCTGGTGTGGAGTCCAGAGTGGAGCGGAGTCCATCCAGGATGGCTGCATGCAAGAGGCAAATGGTCCCTCTGTCTTTGGCAAGAGGAGGGAAATTCACCTATGTGCAGGGTTTCTAGTATTAGGCTGACGTACCACTTATGTTCCGCTTCAGAACAAAGGGTGGTAAGTGGGACATAGGCCCCACTGGGGCCTAAGCAGTGCTATGGGGTGAATTTACCCTCAGGCCCTCTCGACTTACCAAGAACAGACACGGGACACTGAGTGCAAAGCAGACCCAAAACGATGGGCACAAAGAAAAAGGCCTTGTTCAGAAAGCGTCACACGGTGTATGCTCCCCACCTGCAGCACAGACACCGCCTGCTTCCTAGACCTCAGAGCAAGGGCTATTTCAGCGGGACAGAGGAGGGGGTGCCCGACGTGGGAGGGACGTAGGTAATGCGGGGGCTGAATCGTGGGACACTCAGGAGAGGGGATGGAGGCGGGTGGGACGAGAGGATGAGGCTGGTTTCAGGACGAAGCCAGGTACAAGTAGCAAGAGGTGGAGAGAGCAGCCTCCAAGTTTCCTTCAGTTTTGAACCTCTGCGCGTTGCTAGGGCGGCCTGGTGCTAGGAGCAGGAGAGACGCACATTCCGTGGGGGGGGGGGGGTGTCACCCTGTTTAGCTCTCTGCACACACAGCACAGACCCCATGTCCCCCCCACCGAGCAGAGGAAGGGGAGCCAGAGCTGCACATGCCATGGACCATGAGGGCACAGGATATGTGCCAGACAAACTCGCCCAGGGGGCATCCAGGTTGCTGCAGCCTGTCCCCCTCTGCCCTGGGCAAGGCCTGGTTCTACTGGGCACTTCCAAGCCCTGAACTGGAGACACCTGTGGGTGCTCCTGTGGCCTCTTCCTCAGGGGGGCTCAGCAATGCAGGGGATCACAGCCACAGGGGCTCTCCCGCAGGCCCTGACAGCAGGAGCTTCTGGCCCAAACTCTCCTGCCAGGGCGGAGAGGCTCACACCCCACCGCATGGCCTGACCGGGGCGTCTGCAGGGCTGAGCACTGTGTACGAGGGTGTGGGCTTCAGTTACCCTACCAGGACAAGTGCCTGCCGGCCCTTTGAGGCAGGCACTGTGCAGAACAGCCACACAGACAGGGGCATCCCACCCGTGCCCCGATCTCCCTCCATCCACAGCCCAGAGGCGTTCCATGGAGCAAAGCTCTGGAGAGCAAGAACAGTGGACACTTGGCCAAGAAGACACGTAGTGTGGTGGCCGTGGCAGCAGCATGAGGCTGGCTGAATTTGTGCCCTTGGCTCTCCGCACTGGCCCCCGTGTGAGATGGCCAGTGCCCAGCAGGACTGCTCCCAGTCTTATGGCAACACACGCGGAGAGGCCACGCTGGGCCATGGGGGCAGGGAGAAGAGAGAGACACGCACGTTCCTGGTAGCCAGGTAAGCCTGCCGGCAGAGATCTCTTTGGTACGAGGCAAGGCCCTTCCCCTCAGCAGCGCCCTGGTCCCAGGCACGGCAGCTCAGTTCTCTGCTGCCCACTGCACTGGTCACCGGCCTCAGGACGGTCATGCCAGGCACAGAGGGGGCAGCAACCGCCAGCGAGGGAGGGAGCTCAGTCTGATTTCGTGACACGCTAAACACTATAAAGGCACGTCTGCTTCAAGGCAGCAGCAAGAGTCCTGGTGTGGAGCCCGGCTGACAGGCCCCACAGGGAGGGCGCAGGATGGCTCCTGCCGGGCAGTGTCCGTGGGAACACTGGGCATGGCGGAGATGGTTCTTCATTACACAGGGAAGGGGCTGAGTAGTTTGGTGTTTACTGGCCCCGGGGAGAGAGGGGGGAGGAGCCCCCCGGCCCTTCGCTCCAGGGGCCCAGAGTATTTCCCGACGGATCCCAAACCCCCGTCGGTGAAGTCAGGCTCCCCCGTCCCCTGCAGCGAGGCGCGGCCCTGGCAGGGTGTGGGGAGCGCAGCCCTGTCAGGTCATGTAGCGGGTGATGGCTCTCAGAGCATACAGCAGGGCCGCCTGCATCCGCGCCTCCAGCAGGAGGAGGTTCACGTGCACCTGGAACGGAAGGAGAGGGTGCTCAAGAGGCGAGGCGCAGCGACAATGCGGCCTGCCGCCTCCACTTCCTGCCAGGAGGCGGGAGCACGAGGGCTCCGTCAGGGCTGGGGAGAGCCTGGGACAGCAAACGGATGGCTGCAGAGAAGGAGGATCCCCTCTCCCCACAGTGCGCGGCCGCACAACGGTCCTGGTGCATTCTGGGTTCTCCCCGCACAGCTTCCCGCAAAGCCACAGGCTGAGCGCTGGACTGGGCAGAGGGATCACTGCTAGGATCTGGGGAGATCTTCCAGCAGGGACCCCCCACCCCACCAGTGCCACAACAGGGAGGGCAGGATGAGCACAGGGGCCTGGATCAGCAGGAATAGTTTCCAAGCAGGAATAGTTTCAGGGCCGCCCCCCCGACATTAATTATTAACAGCCCCCCGCCAAGCTGCTCGGGGCCCTAAGCAATTGCCTAGCGCTGGCCCTGGCTGGGACCAGCGTGGCTGTGACAAGCTGCTCGGCTTTGCCTCAGTCACTCCCCTCGTTATACCAGGAGACCACCTCAGTGCCTAGCCCTGCTCCTGGCGCCAGGGCTGCCCCCACGCCGGGGAGGGGAGGGGAGGGGACGCACCTTCTCGGAGTGCTTGAAGTGTCTCCAGAAGTGGGTGTACATCCGCTTGGTGGCTTTCTCTGGGTAGCAGGCCACGGTTTTGATGTAGACTTTCAAGCTGCGCTCC
The DNA here is from genome assembly GCF_015237465.2 of Chelonia mydas. Taxonomy (NCBI): domain Eukaryota; kingdom Metazoa; phylum Chordata; order Testudines; family Cheloniidae; genus Chelonia; species Chelonia mydas. The sequence continues at coordinate 11,116,319 of NC_051259.2, read as the reverse complement.
AGGAGCTGGTTCACCTCCCCGTAGTCATAGTCGTCGTATCTAGGAGGGGAGGGGAGAATCCCCTTTACCCTCAGGGGAGACCAGGGCCATAGGGCCTCAGCCCAGCTCCTCCTGCCTTCCTTCCCTCCCCCTCCGACAGCCCTGGCACCTCTGCTCCCCTCCCCGCTGCCCTCCCAATCACAATGGGTCTCCATCCCAAACTGCAGGGACAGGGCCTGTGAGCGAGGTGATCCCAGGCAGGCCGTCCACACACAGCTGTGCCCAGAGTAACTAGACAAAGACCACCAGCTTACTGCAGATGGGCAGGGCTTTGGCCACAGCTGCCCATTGGCTGGATTCGAACCAGGCCCCAGAGCCCGTTCCCAGGGACCCTCCAATAATAGCTGAGCTGGAGACTCTAGACTCCCGGCCTGGGGCAACCAAGGAAAGAGGGAGAGGGGAGAAGTGGGTGTGTCTGAGGGCCAGGGCACTGTGGGCTCAGCGGGTCCCCAGTTACCTACCTGATGCCGAAGACACAGTGAATGTAATTCCAGATGGCCCTGCGGAGCATGGTGGTGTCCACCCCCCTGTGCATGGCAATGGTGTTGTAGGTCAGGTTATAGACAACCTGGAACTTCTCGTCCAGCAGCTGCCCCATGTCGGGGTACAGGCGGTTAATCAGCGAGTAGCCATGGTCTTCCCAGGTGTAATCCTGCAAGGAGAAGGATGCTGGGACAGAGGCTCCAAAACCCCTGAGGGGAGCCAAGGGCCTGGCCCAGTACCCCATCCACGGGAGTGGGAGCCTCTCCGTGGACTTGGGGTCAGGCCTCCTGAGAAAACAGGAGCCTGAAGCATAGGACACAGCTCCCCGGAAAGGGATCGGCTGGTGATGGCAACACAGAGCCAGGCCCACAGACGGTTGCCAGCCCCATGTATGGCCCCACAGCCCTCAACAGGATCAGATAGTCCTGCTGCTCCTGTCCCCTGCGGACGTTGCACACCACACGTCTGGCTGTCGGGGAGAGAGCTCGGCAGCCCTGCAGACCCAGGAGGCAGGAGAATCAGAGCATGCCCCGGTCGGCTGCGTCACTGCTTTACTCTGCCCCAGCCCCGAGCACTGGGCACCCAACGCAAGCCACTTTCCTTTTGCTGCCTGCTCAGTGCTCCAGCTCCGTCACCCTTGGGAACACCTCTGCTCTGCACCCACTGTGCCTCACCTGCAGGGAGGAGCCGCAGCAGCAGAGGTGGCCAGGCCCCTGGTTCAGCCACAGGAGGGAGACAGAGGGGCTGGAATGGCCAAGAGCAAGACAAGTGCGTGCAGTCACCCCGATACACTCGCTCCGCCCCACTCCCCTTCCCGTGGCTGCCGGGCGGCCGTATCGGGGAGCCCCAGCAAGCAGTCCACAGAAGGTACCTGAGCTCGGAAGGTGGGTGGGGCCTGCTCTCCTTTCCTAGTGAAATCCTTGTATCCAAACTCGGGATCCTCCACGAAGCACAGGACGCTGGGAGGCAGAGCGTGCTCAGCAATGTCGACTGGATGGAAAACAAAAGCCCACAGAGACGTTAGCGCCTATCGAGGCCCCGGGGCAAAGAAGACCCAGAGCCACCTCCCATGTTACTCCTGAGCTTTGAGTCATTGGCACAGTCCTCTGCAGAGCAAATCCGCTGCCATGATCTGCCCTAATGGGAGGTGCAATTAGCTTAGACCGCACTGTTCAGCAATTACCCATGAGATAATTACATCCGACAGCAGGAATCCGTGACAGGGCTACTGCTGTGCCCAGAACAGGGAGCAGAGCCAGTGTGGAGGGAGCTGCTGGCAGCCCCGCCAGGGAGGATTCCTTGCCTCCCCCGACAGCATTTGAGCATCACGCAGCAGCACCGTGGCAGAGAGGCCTTGTCCTTCCTACCCCACCAAGCTAAGCCAGTGACAGACTATGGCCAATGCAGAAGAGCCACCGAAAGCCTTTGGACCTGGCTGGGACATGTGCCTCTGCCCCTTGCCCGGCGCGTCCTCCCTCCTCACCCGAGGGGGCCACAAGCAAACTCTCCGTCTTCTCCAGCTCGAAGCGGGTTTCCATCTCCTCCTGCGTGACCCCCTCCTCCTCCAGCTGGCACTCCTGAAGCAGCTTCATCCTCTCCATCAGCACCTCCACCTCCTGCATGGCATCTTTGCCCTGGACACGGAAAGAGAGAGAGCGGGCAGGGTCAGTACCAACGGCGGTTGGGAGAGGGATGCACCCAACTTCATTCCAAGGACAAAACACCCCCTTTATGTAGGTGCAGAGAGGAGCCCTTGGAGGGACCACATGCCTGTTATCCAGCGCAATCGGCTGCTGGCAATGGGACGTTTGCTGGGGCTACGTTCATCCTTACGGTGTTATGCCAAGCTGGCACTGTGCCCAACACTACTCAGGTGCGACCCAGGGCCCTGTGCCTCTACCTATTGTGGGCTAGATTCTGTGCTACAACCCTAAGGAGGGACTGCAGAGAAGGCACAGCCCAAGGGAAGGGGCAAGTCACCTTCACACCTCCAGTGTCACTTAGAGCAGTCCCAGGGCTGCTCTAATTTATGGTTTGCCTCCCCATGCTGCTTATGGGTTGCTGAACCACTCCGAATAGCTGCAGTGAAAAAGGTTCCAGCCACGTCTCCATCTCCTCACTAAGCCCCACTCCCAATCCACCCTTACACTGTGAGGAGGACACGGTGGATGGCAGCCCTCGGATGCTCCTCTCTGGGGCTGTAAGAGAGGCCACAAAGAAGCCACATCAGCAGGGCAGGCACTGCAGCTGGGTTAGAGCCAGCTTGGGCTTTAGCCTGCTGCAATCTCAGCAGGAATTGGGGTGCCCCTTCTCTCCTGGGGTTTGGTTGGGGAAGGATTTGCAGGGCTGCAGATGTAACCCCCTCCCTGGTAGTCGTTCGCACCAGGCTCTGGAACTAACTGCCGTGACCAGCACATGGAATGACTGGTAGCTGACTGGCCGAGCTCCTAACCCATCCACCCCATGACGGGACCACCACGCGGCAGCAGGAAACCCCTTCCCTAACCCCTAGTGTTCTGCAACCCCCATCCCAGCTCTGCCGCGGCTGGGGGGACGGCTCTACCAGACACCAGCTCTGCACGGACAGGAGGGACGCTCGAGGGCCCCCGACTTACACTGGAGCCGCTTGCGCCGTCCTCAGAGGCAGGGCTGCTGTCGCAGCTGCGTGGCGAAGGCGGCTGGAAGGCGTGCCCCCCATCCTGGTCCGTCTCCAGGTTGATGCCACAGCCAAATACGAAGGAGGCGAGCGAGTGGTAGTGTGTGAGGAGCACCAGGGCCTGGATGAGCTCTGCCAGGGACCAGCTGTTCTCACCCGTCTTCAGGAGGGCCTGAAACACGCACGCACATTCCCCGGTCAGCTCTTCCCCAGAGGGGACGCATGCGGCGAGTATATCCCCTGACAGACCCAGTGCAGGGCTGATAGAGGGGAGCAGGGCACAGACCACTGCAGACCCTCAGCCCCCCTTGTGTCCTCGCTCCCCATGCCTGTGTCAGCACCTCTCCGCCGGCTGGTCGCAGAATCACCAGGGGGAGGAGGAAGGAGAGCAACAGGAAGGGCCTTCAGAAGGGTGGTGCGCCCTCCCCATTCCTGCCCTCCCTCCCTACGAGCGGGGAAATGCAGCAGCTCGCTCAGCTGAAGGAGAGCCCAGAGCCATAGGCCCCTCTCCCCCAGCACTCTGCATCCTTCATTTCAGAACAGCGCATCCCAGGTACGAGCGCGACACCAAGCTGCCCTTTCCCCTCTTCCCCCTTTTCTGTGGCCCAGCAGTGAAAAGCAGCCCTCCCCCAGGTTGCTTATTGCTGGGCACACACCAGAGCTCCCCTCCCCGGGCACTCACCTCTATGTGCTCCTTGGTGATAAGCCAGGGCCGGTGAGCTAGGATCTTGTTGATTTCGTTGAGGTTCCTCAGTTTCTGGGGGGCACAGTGCAGGCCTTGCAGCCAGTCTGGGGTCCCGCCCACCTTCAGGAACTCTGCCACGTGGAAGCCAACCAGGTAGGAACACTGGTGCCTGGCCGCTGCCTAGGGGTGAGGGCAGAGGAGACAGTGACTATGGTAAGGACATTTGAGATGGGAGAGAGCACATCATCCAGCCAGTTCTCCCCCGACCCAGGTCAGCCCAGGGCATTTCCCTTCTGCAGAGTCTCCAGGGCCGCATGTCCCCAAGCCTGGGATGTGGGATGGACTGGGGGGAGACACAGACAGACCTCAGTTGTTCTCCAGCTTCTCAGTAATCTTTTTAATGAGAGGAAAAGTTGGTCTCTAGCTGCTCTGGTTATAAAGAAAACCTTCCATATGGGATCCAAGTGTAACTGACGTGGGGGCATCTGCCGAGAGCTGACAGGACAGGGCAGCGATATGAGCTGCCCCGTTCTTTTCATTGGGTGCCAACTCGGATGCCCACAATACTTTGCACACCAACACCGTTAACGATATGAATGCTCACGGCAGGACAGAAAGGGGCAGGCAGATCAGATTAGGAAGATCTCCAACAGCGTTGTCCTGAGCGGGGGCTGTTCCAGGTAGGTGTATCTGTTACTATGGAGAGGCCTTTAGCAATGTGACGGGGCTGCAGGGAGAATGGAATCTGTTTTCCTGAGGGCAGGCTCAGCTTTCAGGGATTTGGGAACGGCGCGCGAGTGCTTTGGCCAGTGGAATCTTTAAATGGACTCAAGCCAGGGCAGTTCTGATGCTTCCTCTGGTCTCTTTCCCCACCCCAAGGAGACCCTAGCCAGGGCCCAATCCGTCTCCTGCTTAGCAAGTTGCTCCAGATATGCATCCCCAGATTTACCTCTGCTCAGTTCTACCCCCTGCTCCCAATTCCACCCCCTAAAGCACCATGAACTGTTCTCCTACAGGCATTCAGATACTCACCCGTTCCCATCCCTCCCCGCAGCGCCCTGGCCCACAGGACCCTAGTGCCTGCCTCCCGCCAGGCACTTACCATGATGGCTATGTAGTGGCGCTTGTGGTAAGGCAGGGGCCCATCCAGGTGCAGCAGCAGGTACTGGGTCTTCCAGAAGCTGGCCAGGTACTCCGGGTGCAGCCCCATCACCATGGTGATGTTATCCACCCTGCCCGTGGAGACGAACGCCTCAATGAAGAGCTGCTGCTGGGCCCTCTCCATGCCCTCCTGCAGGATCTGCGGGGAGAAAGACGCTGAGAATCCAGCTGCCCCAGGAGGATCCCAGCCCCATTTATCGTGGGACACGATGCGGGTCAGACAGGCAACTGTCCCGACCCAAGTGCTAACAGCACAAGCTTCCCAGCTAACTGTCCAGGCCTGTCCCCAGAGGGCACTGCTTGCATCAGGGTCATTTCAACTGATTGCCCCCTACCCTCCAGCTGCCCCACAGCCGGCGGGGGCAGGAGTTCAGGAGGTCTGGGCTTCAGGGAACAATGGCTTTGTTTTGGGGCTTTTCAGTAACAAGCATGGAGAACAATGCTCGGCACACAGTAACATCACTTAGTTCTTACAGACTGCTAGGGATTGCATTGGCAGCTCCTTTTATCTACAGGCCTAGAGGCACGTTACAACCGTCAGGCCACAAACCCCCCAGGAGGTCAGGACCAGTCACCCCATATTAGACAAGATGGTAAGCTACGTGCCTCGAGTCCTGCCAAGTCAGCCGTGGCAGTGCTGGGAAGAGACCCTATAAAGCCGGGAGGAACTAATACCCTTTTATTGCAAGCTCCCTCGGGCACAGACTCTCTTGGGGTGTTTGTACCGCACCTAGCGTAACGGAGGCCTGGTCCAGGGCTGAGGTTCCTAGGTGCAATACAAACATGGACTAATAACAGCCAAAGGCAGGCAGAGTCCGAGGGCAGAGCCAGGCCCCAGGAAGTGCCAAGCTCAGCCACCCACGCTGTGTGCCCTGGAGCAAGCCTGTCGCCCAGCTCTCCTCTCTGCCGTCCGCGGCACTTACAGGCAACAAGCAGCGAACCCGTCTCATCTTCCTAGGGCCCTCAGCACTGGCTGCGTTAACAGCGGGACTGCCCCACCTCTCAGGGCTCCCCAGGGCTTTGGGGAGGAACCAATAGAAACCCAGCTCGAGAAGGGCTCGATCTGTTTCTTGCAGCAGGCCTGGCGCTCTGCCAGCTGATGCAACACATCTGTTTGTTCAACCCACCTTCCGCATGCCGGCTCCTCCCCCGCCACACCCCCCCAGCACACGGCAGGCCGGGTTACAATGGGTTACAACAACAAGAGAGCCCTGATAAGGAGTAGCGGGTGCCCAGCTCTGCACCCTGACGTCAGTGGTAGGAGAAACTGTCCGTGCAGCCAGCCCGAGAACATAGCGATACGCCAGCCAGGGCTTGACAGGCCTGCTGGAAGCTGCAGTGGGGCCAGTGTTGAATCAGGAGGAGGTGGCTCCCTGCCCAGAGGGCAACAGAACCAGAGCAGTTCTGGGTCTCATAACAGGGAGATCAGGAGTTGTTTAATCACCCTCCTTCGGCCCCCACCTTGGGCTAGAAAGGCGGATGATGCAATTGGAGGGGCATGAACAAGCTGGGCTGCAATTAGCTCATTGTTTGTGAGCAGCATGGTGAAGGTCGCTGGACAAATGAAGCAACGATGCAGCGGGGTGATCTGGAAAGCCCCTCTCTTGCTGCACGGAGCCACGGGAAGCAAGCGCTCAGCTCTGCCGAAGGGCCTGCGAGCACACCTAGGGAACGCTCTTTGCCTAGAGCAGTAGTTCTCAACCAGGGGTCTGGGGCCCCCGAGGGGTCTCGAGCAGGTTTCAGGGGGGCCTCCAAGCAGGGCCAGTGTTAGACTCGCTGGGGCCTAGGGCAGAAAGCCGAAGCCCCACCACGTGGGGCTGAAGCCTGGGGCCCTGAGCCTCACCACGTGGGGCTGAAGCCTGAGCAATGTCGCTTTGTGGGGGCCGCTGTGGCATGGGGCCCCCTAACACCAGCCTGGCTTTGTTGTGGCACAGGTGGGCTGTGGAGTTTTTAAACACATATTCGGGGGAGCCTCCGAAAGAAAAAGGTTGAAAACCCCTGGCCTAGAGGATATCGATAAGCCCCCCACTCCCCAAGTGGGAAGAGAGTGACCTGACTGGAGTGACACCTAGCTGTGCCTGCCATCTGGGGATCAAGGGGGACAGTCCTGTTTCTACACAAGGCACAGTGGAGCAGCGAATGCAGGGGGAGGCGGAGAGAGAAATCCGGGTCATAACTCAGACCCCTGCCCAGCCACTAGATGGTCTGAAACATCCAGTGGAAGCAGCACAAAGATCCCCCCTCCTGTGCCTCCCCACATGGGGGGTGGGGGTGGGGGGACTGGAGAAGAAATCTTTCTTCCCTGGCACAGGAGCCTAGGCAGGTCTCCGTCTTTTTGGAGAAGCCCCGGGAAGCCTGCTGAGAGCCAGAGGTCACAGGGGCCCACACTCTTCTGCTCTCAGCACACAGCCAGACCTTTAGCCCCATGCAGGTGGCAAGCAAGAACCTCTCCCTCCCGGCGGGCCCGGGGTTTGCTGTCACAGGGGGCCCTCTCGTGCCACGCACCAGGGCTGAGCTTTGCTGCTTCCCCACCACCCCTCCCTGACTCTCACCATCCCACGTGCTGGAGAGCGACTGGCCATGGTGGGAGGGGTGGTCAGAAAGCGAATTAAGGGGAATCTTATACCACCTCCCCCCCAACGGCTCCCATTCCAATCTATTGTACAGCCAGGTATCCCCACCGGCACTGATCCACAAGGACAGACTCCTTCCCAACCCTCTTCCACGCTGCTCAGCTGGTTGGGGGGCCCAGGTGGATCAAACAGATACCCCACCACCCCCACGCACTAAGCAGTCAAACAGATCACTTCCTCCAGAGCTCTCACACCCTGGCAAGCAGGGGCTGGAAATCAGACCTCCAGTCTCCCCTGTGGCCCCAGCCCAGAAGAGTGGGGAAACACATTTGCCCCCAGGAGCCTCAGAGAGAAATCAATTTGCTTTAAGCCCCCATATCCTACCTCTTCCACGGGGATGAAGGAACTTGGGCCTCTTCCCAGCTGCCGGGGGATTTTTATTCTTCTGTCCTAGGAAAGAAAAAAAAGGAATCGACTTTAAGACCTTGCCCAGCGTGGCGCTGAAAGAAACCGGGGACGTCCCAATCCTGCCAGGGTGAGAGCTGCCTGCCTTCCCTCCAGAGGGGGGACAAATCAGAGCTGGCACCTCCCTCCTAGGTGAAGGCAGTGGGATGGGAAAGGGTGACTCATGCAGTTACCTGGCTACTTTGGGGACTTGTCTGATGAGGTATCCAGAGCTGCTCTTTCTGTGCACCCTCCTCCAGACAAGCCTGCAGCAATCCCCCAAGTGGGTTTGCATCAGGCACACCTCCACATGAGCCAGCCGCCCCAGCAGGGGTGCTGCAATTTACCAGCCACACGCCCACATGATGCCTCTGGCCAGGAGGTGGAAGATTGACAGAAACACTTCAGGAGATATCCCCTAGCAGGGCTGGTGTAACGGCCACTTGTGCTGCCTGATGAAATAACCTGACTCTGTTACACAGAAAGCTTTGCTTCACGGAGCTAGCCTGACATCAGGACAGCTTCGATTGCATTTCACCTTTCAGTGAACTAGAGGGCTTTTTTCCCCACTCCCCCGATTTTCAGGATACAGAGAAGGGAATCTAAAAGGTGGAAGATTATACTGTAGCAGCCAGTTCAGTGCTGAGTTATTGAACCCATGAGTACACAAATGAAAAGAGCAGAATGGCATTACAAGATGCACTTTGCTCACTTGAATCGTCCAGTGATTTTAATTATTTATGCCGTGTTGGGTCTTAGGTTACCTGGAGCACCCTGCAGGGGGGGAGGGGAGGGAAATCAAGGCACTGAGACGTGATAGCATAGATGGCTTTAACGTGGGTTCAAACGCACCCACAGAACTGCTCGTGTCTGGGCTGGCAGTGGATGGCACTGCAACCCGGCACGAGGGGTCAGAACACCACTCAGGTTTGGCATTTGCCACTGATGGTGAAACTTGTCAGGCCCAGATCCCACCATCAATCTTTGCCGACGAGCGGGGAGAAAACATGTACGTTGCTTCTGAATTACATGGGCCAGGGGCTGAGGGAAGCGGGTCTCGCTCAGTGAAAGCGAGGGTGGTTTAAGTCGTCTGGAGGATCAGGTTAGAAGCAGCTTGCAGGAGGGGGAGCTATTTGTGAAGGGGATCCAGAGGTAACGGGGTTTAGCTTGCAGTCGTTAGGGGTTTGGGTGTGAGCTCCGAATGCACATGAATAGAGTCCTCATCCAAATGTGCTAGGAGCCCTCGACCAACAGAACAAGGAACACACCAGAAAATTAATCCCCCCAAACGTAAGTGCAGAGCAGTTAGAGTGAAACAGCCAATGACTACAAGCCAGGCAATGCAGAAGCCCAAGTTTCCCTCCCTAATGCCCTGAAAGTCACCCTAGGGCCATTTTGGACGAAGAGGAAGCAAACTCCAAAGCCACAGGGCCCTCACAGACAACCCCAGGCAGCAGCTAGCTTTGAATGGTTACAGGCATCAGCTGCTGTAGCTGGGGATGCTTTAGGTAAATTAAGGTATTTAGCACCACAGGGTGCTAATGCTTTTGCAGGGGGAGGGGGGGATGCATAGCTGCACTGAGGACACCAGTGTATTCCAAACAAATGCTTCTCAGTCCCTAAAGCTGCTTTTCAGTAGCGGATTCCTCCAGCTGTACACATGGTTAATGCTCCGGTGACTGCTGCCGTTGCCCTCCAGGGGTACGTGTGGGAGGGGTAGGTGTTTGTGAGCAGGATCAGGACGGGCCGTTCAGTGCCTAGTGGCTGCATCCCACTGCTTTAGTGGCATTACTGGAGTCACTCCACAAGGAGTGACTCACACTACACAGACACCATCCCTAAAATGCAGCCCCTTCTGGGGTGGAGGACAGTATGCCACACAGAGCACAGGGAAGAAAGGGAGAGCAAACAAGCCTCAAGCAAAAAGAAAAGGAGTACTTGTGGCACCTTAGAGACTAACCAATTTATTTGAGCATAAGCTTTTGTGAGCTACAGCTCACTTCAGCTTATGCTCAAATAAATTGGTTAGTCTCTAAGGTGCCATAAGTACTCCTTTTCTTTTTGCGAATACAGACTAACACGGCTGTTACTCTGAAGCCTCAAGCAAGAACTCTTGGGCAAAGCCCTTTAACTTTTGCAAAGATCTTTAAGCACTGATTTCAAACAGACAGAAACTCCGGTTCAGCCTCTTCCCACACGCAGTAAACTGCACTGAATCCAATTGTTTCTTTTTTCCTTGGGAGGGCAAAGACCCTGAGATCTGAAACTGTGGTTCAAGGATCTCTAACAAGGGGAACACATCCCATCTACATCTCGGGCAGACAGGGTGACTGTCCCCACCTTGCTGCATAGAGCCATTCCAAAGGCTTGGTGTAGTCGCTCCAGAATTAAGCCACGAACTTCTCCATTTGGTGTAAAGCTCCACCTTGTTGCAGCCACTTGTGCCACTGGGTTGAACCCACCATGACAGTGGGCCAGCTGCAGTTGGGAGGGGATTTAAAATTTAAAAGGCAATTTCCCGGAAGCTGGAGGAGAGTGAGGGCATTGGGAAAGGGTGAGGGAGAAGCAAAGAACTAGAGATGTCAAGGAGGAGGGCTCATTTAAAGCTGCCTCACTCGTACACACGCTGACTCACTCTCTGCTCTATGGTACTTTTGTCCCCATGTTTCTCTCTTTTGTAGTTTTACGGGCAGAACGGAGTGAAATAGACTTGCTCTTTTCTCTTTCACACAAACAGCATCTTATTCGTGTACCAATTTTCAAAGCCTAGGGGGAAATGCGTGGCTTGGATCACAACAGCGCCTAGAGGTACCAGCTGAAACCAGAGCTCCATTTTGCTATGAGCTACAGACCAGGCGAGAGGCAGCCCCTACCCCGAAGTGCTCACAATCTAACAGAGGATGGAGGAAAGGGAGCATTATCATCTGCATGAGATGGGGAGTATTTCACAGATGGGGAACTGATCAGTGAAGAGACTGTCCACAAACTCCTCATTCCCCGAGCCTTAACCAACAGAGCGAAGCATTTTTCTTTAAACCCAAACTTTGACTGTAAGTTCCCTGAGGAAGGAACCATCTTGTACCAGAAGTCTGCATATCACCTAGCATGGAACTGATCCGCTCCATGGTAAAGTCACCCCCATCTGCCTTCCTACAGCCCCCTGAGGAGATGGGACATGTTGCCTTTGGGGGAGACAGAATGAAAGGGTTCATCAGCTTCCACCTCCAGACACAGGCGGACTGCGAGCGGACACTGCACAGGATGGGCCCAAGCCAAGCCCTTGCCGAGAGGCACATGCATGGTGCTTTTGCAGGCTAAGCTTTGCCTTCCCTCACCCCTCGCAGACGCACAAGTAACAGCTCAGAGGGACTCAGGGCAGGCTCATAGCAAAGTCCAATGACAACAGCAGGCATAGAGCATCTAGAGGAGGAAGCAGATAGGCCAGTCCAAGAGAGAACTAGCCCACATTGTGACACCTAATTGAATCAGGTTGCTGGTTGTCACCAGACATTCAAGTCAGCCAATCACACCAGGCTGTCATCCCAGCCTACCCGGGTTACTAAAGTTCACAGTGACGTTACCTGCTGCGGGCAGCAATCTTGCCTAGCAGATTCTAGGATTAAAAAGAAGGGTATGGACTGGAGGGGCAAAGGGCCACATCACACAGGGACTTGGGATAGCTAGAGAGAGCTTTAAAAGAGACCTGCAGACATGTAGGGGACGGTGGAAGGGAGGGAAACTGGACTTACCCGCCCCCCCCCCCCCTTCCCTTTATAATGGACACGCTGGAAGAGAAAAAATCCTGCTCATTTTTTGCACATTGGAAATTCACCTCTCGTCTACCCTCGAGGTTCTACGGGGACCAGAGAACTCATGGAGTTCCCCAGCTTTCAGTCCCTTGTGACATGGGAGCAGAGGAAAAGATTTTATTCAAAATGATTAAACTGTGAGGAGAGGGCGTAGGTAAGTGGGAAGCCCCACAACTGGGTAACTCCAGTGCCCAACAAACATTTGGGAAAAAGGCTGCCTGTTAAAGATTCAACATCCCTGCCCCTTCTCTCAAGGGGATAGTTCACAAAACTCCTCTCCTAACAAACACACATGCACCCACCAGCCCTGCAGCAACCAGTCAACCCTGATATTTCTAAGGAAAACTGCACGCAGAAAAAACCATTAGCCACACACCACCCGAGTCAGGCACCTTTAGACAAAGCGAGCAGAACGAAGCAAGGGTGCAAACACACTCTGGGCAATAAACCCTATCACTGCAAATGCCAAATCAGCAAGAGTCTCTCCTGACCTCCAAAGAGCAAAGGGTTGCTCCCAAGCACACCTTGGCCAGCGTTGTGTTTATTTCTAGAGGAAACACAGGTTCTCATGAAGGGCTTGAACCTGTCTGGGAGGCAGACTGAGTGGCCCAAGAGGGCTCTGCCACAGTCCCACTGGGCGCCCTTGGGCAAGTCACTTCATGGTTCTGTGCCTCAGTTTCCCCATCTGTAAAATGGGGATAATGACACTGACCTTTGTAAAGCATTTCAAGAACTACTGATGAAAAGCACTACTGAAGAGCAAAGTATGATTATTTTCCATCCCTTCATGTTTATCATTCAACTGTGTATTTCCGTCAATTTAAATGTCTTTCCATGTACTAACCCAATTTCTGCTGAAGTTCATTACACTCAGTTCCTCCAGCTCACCTGCAAGCTCATTTACCATTCTTCATACCTTTCAGAACTTCTTTAGACTTTTCCTACACCATTTCCTCCAAGGGATGGTCTGATACAGCTTACACCGCTGCAAAAATCCCCAGTAACAGCATAAGCCACCCCAGTATAAGTCACACGAGTCTAGTGCAACCTGGCCAGTTACACCGGTGCAAAAGTCTCAGTGCAAACAAGTCCTTAAGTTATCCCTTATTTCCCTTTGCCCAAATTCAGCAAAGTACGTAATCCCATGCAGAACTTTACACAGGTTAATAGACCAGTTGATTTCCATGGACTGCTCGGGGACTTAAAGTTAAGTGCACGCTCAAGTGCTTCACTGAAACTGAGGCCTTAGTTCTGATCTGCCCCACATCCTCAAACAGATCAGCCAGCCATGGTTTATTTTAACAACGTATACGCGTGAAGTACTCTACCGATAACTCCTCTCCAATCATCTGATTGCAGGAGGAACCTATTGTATCCATTTCTCTACTATCTACAAACCCCTCAATACCTCTTCTGATCTTTTGTTGATCAACAGCTACATACCCCAGTGATAGGTGCGTTAGATACTTCTCATGGACAGATGTCCTCTGCAGACTAGTTCTTTAAAAAAAAAAAAAAAAACCCTGTCCGCTTTGGTCATGGAAACAAATCCTGGTAGCAACAAGCAGGTGCAAGGTGGTTGCAGTTAGCATAGTTCTGATCCAACGTGGCCTGTGTATGACTGAATAGTTTTGGGAAATTAGAACATAAGAATGGCCATACTGGGTGAGACCAAAGGTCCATCTAGCCCAGTATCCGGTCTACTGACAGTGGCCAGTGCCAGGTGCCCCAGGGGGAATGAACAGAACAGGTAATCATCGCGTGATCCATCTCCTGTCACCTATTCCCAGCTTCTGGCAAACAGAGGCTAGGGACACCATCCCTGCCCAGCCTGGCTAATAGGCTTATTCTGGCCGATGATCCTGGGACTTTTTTTTTTTAATTATTATTATTCTTTTAACTGATGCAATGTGCCCACAGGGAAACAGATGCCACTTAGTGATCTCTGCCAATCCTGGTTCTTCAAGAATCCAAGGAGGCCAGGTTTACACCTGTACATTCCAGGGTATGGGTTGCCAAATGCCCAAAGAGGAGTCTGGCAGGAGCTCATGTTTGCAGCAAAGCAATCGTGCCAATCAAATTACAGCACTTCCTTGAGACACAGGAAGTTACACGGTCAGGCTGGCATGTCTCACTCATTGCTGGCACCTTTCTGAATGCCTGGAGCACCACCAGTTGCATAGCAGCTGCCGGAGACAGACAAGTTAAGAAGGGCAATGGGGGAAGAGGCGGTGATCAGCATCTGTATGGTCCACAGGACAACAACTGGGCTAGTCAGAGGCAACCAAGGGAGTTAGGCCTCCAAATCCCACTGAATTCCAGTGGGACTTGGGCACCTGATCCCCAAGGTTCCCATGGAAAATCCCAGCAAAAAACCAGAAACACACAGCAAGCCCCTGCGCTTCCCAGCATGATCCCCAAAACCAACTCGCTCAGGCAAAAAGGGAAGGGGAAGGAAAAAGAGACACCCTGAGGAAGGATTAATCCCCTCTGTAATCACCCAAGGGCCCACCAGAGACACTCTGTGCACCCCCTTTTCCCCTGCCAAGGGCCCCAGGAGCAATCTGCTCTGGATGTACTCCTCAGCCGTAGGTCAAAAGCTTTTATATACAGGGAGATCGGCTCCAGTGACCCCACCTCCAAGAAGCATCCCACTAAATACACTTTGGCTCACTCATTGATAACCAACCTGTCCTAGGCAGTTAAGCAGCAAAGGAAAAACTAAGACCCCATCTTCCAAAATCACCTTTATCATATTCCCACCTATCTCCTACGGCCCAGCCAGCCAGACTACCCAATTCACCCTCTCCTCCACCAGACCCCTCTTCGCAGACCCCTAGTTCAGTCCTGATCTCCCCTTCAGCAGCAGTTCCCCTCTGGACTACCTGTCCCTTCTTCCTTCCCTATTTACAAAGCTGCCTCTGCATCTGGCTGCTTGGTGTTACAAACAAGCAGGTTTCCTGTGATGCAATTGACCCTGCATGTTTCACCCCAGGAGGTGTTAACACCCAGTCAGAGGTGCCAGATGGCTCTTCAAAAGGAGAACATTCTGATGGCATGAAACAAAATACCTTGAAGGACCAATAGATCATCAGCTGTACTTATTTTAAACTGGTTTCACAGTAACAGCCGTGTTAGTCTGTATTCGTAAAAAGAAAAGGAGTACTTGTGGCACCTTAGAGACTAACCAGTTTATTTGAGCATGAGCTTTCGTGAGCCACAGCTCACTTCATCGGATGATAGCTATGCATCCGATGAAGTGAGCTGTGGCTCACGAAAGCTCATGCTCAAATAAACTGGTTAGTCTCTAAGGTGCCACAAGTACTCCTTTTATTGTAAACTAACTGAACCTTTGTTCAGACACGCTGAACATGGCGATTTGTTAGTTTCATGTGTTTATGAATAATTTGGTGCATTATGGTTCCCTTTGGCCAGTTAATCCTCACACCACCCTCTACTGCATTACCCCTGTTCGACAAAAGGGGAAGCTGAGACATGGAGCCACCATCCTGATTTGCCTGAGGCCACAAGAACAGCTTATGCCAGGCCTCTTGATTTCCAGAGAGCCCTGTGCTTTAACTACCTGGGAGCACAGAGGAGTCCCTTCCTCAACTGAAAGATCTGGCATTGGTGCTCCTGGAGACAGAACACCCAGCAACAAGAGCTAATGGTCTGACGGGGGGTGGGAAGTCTGGTGCCAAGCGATGAACTGTAGTGTATCTGCACTGCCAAAGCTTAGAGAGGGATTGGCAAAGAGCATGCCTGAGAAGGACACCAAAAGATTAAGCAAACAGAATTACTGCCAGGGCCAGGAAACCAGTTTATTATCTATGGCTCTGTTTATACAAAAAAAAAAAGGGATCCCGATGGGAATCCGGAGAGATGGGAGCAGTGATAGGAAAGTCAGGGCTAATCTACATCCGCGCAGCTGCACCACCCCTGGTGAAGACACTCTATGCTGACAGGAGGGAGCTCTCCCGTTGGCATAATAAATCCACCTCTGTGAGAGATGGTACCGGTGTTGGCGGGTGAGCTCTCCCATCCAAATCAGTGCTTAGGTGGGTGTACCTTACGTCGCTCGGGGGGCACTTATTCACACCCCTGAGCGATGTAAGTTATACCGAAGTCAGTGGTCGACCTAGCCTCAGACATAGTGATGAATCGGATGGAACATTAGACAATCTCTTGACACTTCCTCACCCCTTCACAAAAAGTGTCCTTGCTGTATCCCTGCTCTGGTCATTGCACTCCGCCTCCCTAAAAATTCCCCACCTGCCATTTCAGCTGGTTACAGTATTCTTCTGTTGTAGGCCTGAACCGCTACCTAAGGTCAGCGTGCACACGGCTGTGTTCCAACCCAGAGGTGACTGCATCTCCAGGGTGGGTGAAGGGAAACCCTACAGAACCTGTGCCCACTATGCCAGCACATTGGGGCAGCCTAGTTCCTGTCCATGAATTCTCAGAATGAAAGGTGCTTTAAAAGTGCAGATCATGAAATTCTACACTATTGCATATTAGTCCCAATACAAGGATGGCTTCACTGTATTTGAGGAAGCACAGAACTCAGCCCCTCCTACCCTTAACAGTTGAGATGAAAGGGCATCTCTTTTGGGTGTAGCAGTACATGGCCTGAGACAGACAGCTAAGCAGTTCTGATCCTAACCTGCAGAGATCAGCGTTACACTAACAGATTCATTGTTATATATTCATTATTTAAACATTCTTATACAGCTTTTCCTATCTTGCACCCTAACTATGTGGGATAAATTTTTTGATGTAGGTTCTTCACTGCTGTACAGTGGTTTCCAACTGCATTCCCTTTCTAGGGCTCTACATTATTACTTAAAAGCTACAGTGTATTAATTTGGGGACAAAACTCCACAGCTTCTGAGTGGGAGCCCCAATCCCCCTATGTCTGGAGTAGAGTTGATTGATGTGGGGGCAGGGGAAGAGGAGGGGAAATAGCAAAAATGTCCAGGAGAAAGTGTCCCTATTTTTTTGTAAAATAGGTTTTTTCCCCCCCCCTCCATTTAAATTGTCAACATTCTGAAATTCAAAAGATTTCAGCCCGCAATGTATTTGGTTGAAAGACAGAAAACTTGGCAAGGTTTTTGCTGAAGCTTTGAAATTCCCACAGTTTTGAACAGCTCTGATGCTGGTGCACTGGCCTTAAGGCAAGGAAGATGCTAACCTCTAGAGGAGAAGGGATGTGATGGGCCACCCATGGGACTGGCAGATTCAGAGTTGCATTAGTATTGTTAAGATGAAGCATCCTCTAGTAATTAAACCACATGCCTGAACATACAGAATCCTGGGTTCCATTCCCACCTGTCACCAGCTTGCTTTGCAGTCTTGCTGGAAATCAGGATAGCCACAGTGCCTCTGATTCCCCCCCCCCCGTATCTGTAGAAAAGGGTAATACCTTGCAGGGATGTCTGTGAGAAGAATCAGTGGTTCTCAAACCTTTGTACTGGTGACCCCTTTCACACAGCAAGCCTATGAGTGCGACCCCCCCGTATAAATATAAAAAAAGTGTTTTTTAATTTAACACTATTATAAATGGTGGAGTGGCATTTGGGGTTGGAGGCTGTCCCCCATGTAATACCCTCACGACCCCTTGAGGGGTCATGACCCCCAGTTTGAGAACCCCTCTGTAGTGTAGTTGTGGCCTTGTGGGTTCCAGGATATTACAGAGACCAGCTGGGTGAGATAATATCTTTTATAGGACCAACTTCTGTTGGTGAGAGCTTTCAAGCCATTCAGCTCTTCTTCAGGTCTGGGAAAGCTATTCCAAGTGTCACAGCTAAATGCAAGACAGAACAGATTGTTTAGTGTAAGTAGTTAGCACATATTCTAAGGAACCATTCATGGTAAACACAGGATTTATGGCTTATTACAACAATCTGTAACCCACTCTGTTCTCCTATGACTGCAGAGGTGTTAATGGACCACTCTAAATTGAATGGTCCCTTACAATATGTGCAAACTACTTGTGCTAAACAATCTGTTCCATCTTGCATCTAGCTGTGACACTGGGAGTACCTTTCCCAGACCTGAAGGAGAGCGCTGTAGGAGCTTGAAAGCTTGTCTCTCTCACCAACAGAAGTTGGTCCAGTGAAAGATATTACCTCACCCACCTTGTCTCTCTGGTGTTCCTAAAGCACTTTGCAACCCCTGACCCCATCCCCTTTTCCATTAGTGTCCCCTCCCTATTCACTTTTCTTTCCACTTAGCTCATCCCATCCTACCTAACCTACCTTAAAAACAAAAACCATGGAATTAACACACAATTTGCTGCCATGACATTGTTCACTCCTCTTGGCTGTTCTACCTCTTTCCCCACCCTGGGTCTGTCTCGTATATTTACATTAACCAATTATAGTTAGTTAATTGGTTAGTCTCTAAGGTGCCACAAGTCCTCCTTTTCTTTTTGCAAATACAGACTAACACGGCTGTTACTCTGAAACCTATATTTACATTGTAAATGCTTCAGGACAAGGACCGTCTGCTACTTTGTACTGCGCCTAGCACAATGGGCACTGCACAATTAACATGATTAATAATAAAGCCTTAGAAGCACCAAATACTAGTATTCACAGCACTTCAGGATCTGACACAGTGATTGCTTCTCTATACCACTCCCAAGTCCCAAACCATTTGTGGATTAGCGTGAAATTCCAAGCTCCTCCATAAATGAAAATCTATTTTGAATACTCCCTAGCAGAGGTCAGGGAAGAGAAAGCTTATATTCTTGCCCACCCCCATCCAGGTCTACATGAGACACAAACGTTTTCTGCACAATGAAGTTCTGTTCACAAGAGGATTCAATTCTGCCATCTTCAGAAACAAGCACAGTGCCTGGAAATAACCAAGGTCTCTCTATGTAACTACTAGACCTTACTAGCGAGACAAGAATGATAAAAGCCGTGTGCCAAGAATCACTGGACTGGCACTTGGGAAACGTGGGTATTGTGTCATCTATTCCCTGCTCTGGCACCAACCTGCTGTGCAGCTTTGGTTAAACCTCTACCCCTTTCTATGCCTCGGTTTCCCCTCCCAGCTTCTGTCATTTTTGTAGGCTATCGGTTACTGCACGCAGAGTTTGCCTCAAACTAACTACCAAGTCCCCGAGGTGCCCAGACGGGGCCAAACAGTTAAGAGTGCACGAAAACCAAGTAGAGAAACTGCACAGGGCCCAATAACCCTGTTCTATTCTATTTGCCCTTCTTATCTGCACCTGCCTCTTCCCCACGTTTATTTCCCCTGAAACAAAAGATTATTTTAATTCACTTCTCTCCTCAGACAACTGAGAGAGGGTGGCCTTTAATCCACGGAAGTTTCTCAGGGCCCTCAAACGCAACCCCGCCCCCTCCTCAAGAAAGCTTTTAGTTACTGTTTTGTCCTCAGCACCCTGCAAGGGACAAGCCACATTTTAACTTCTTGGGAGCACCTCTTTGCACAATTCCAAACAGGTGGTCCCACCGCGTTAGCAAAAGAGACCTAAGTGCATTCGGAGGGCTCTGCATGCACTTGGGCCCCACTGAATATGGGCACTGAAGATGGCAGCTGTGCCTTAAGGTAATACAATTCCCTGCCCAAGAGCCAAGTGGGTAAATATTATGAAAGGGCCATTTTGAACCCAAAGGAGCTTGAGAATGACGATTTAGAATTTAGCAGTTTAGAGTCAAAGGAGGTTTCTGTAACCCAGGGGAGCAGACTCATCTCCTTCACATCTCTGAAGGAGGGGAAAATATGGAGGAAGGGGGGATCCTTTTCTTAAACTGGAGTGAAGGCTGGAAGCTAAAGAAAATCTTAATGAGCCCTGCCAGGCTTTTCAAAGTGACCCAGATGTATTCAAGCCAGGAAATTCAAAACAATAAAAATAAAATAATAAAAGATGGAACTGGGGTTGGGAAAACTCCTTTGGGAAGGGAAGGTATAGTTAGTTAGTTACTTCTACTTATCTGTCAACTTTAGAAGGGGCTGTTCTCCTAGAAGTCAGAAAGAGTGATTCTTAAAAAGTGGTCTCAGCCCCCTGATCTGCTGCCACATTAGCTAGCCACCCACCCCCACACCCTCCTAACCTGAGACTTCTTGGTTAACCCCTTCGAGGGATGACTGGCCCACCGTTTGGGACATGTCTGTACTTGTGCCCTCTTCGCCAAACAACAAGTCAAACGGAAACTTTGATTTGCCTCCAAAGAGGCAGAGAGAGAGACAGACAGACAGACCTCAGCTCACTACACATGGAAACACTGCAAAGCTGTTTGCCCATCGGATCTGGGATTCATCACCCCAGGTAGCGCGCCCATATTCGTCACTGGTATGCCATCCTCACGCCCCTGTTGCGCCCCCAGTCCACCGCCTGATGCAACTGGGGTAAAACGTACTATGCCATGTCAAAAATGTTACAGAATCCCTTACGCAACCAGGCTGGATCTGGAGCGCACCCCTCCCCAAATCATTAAGATTGGAAAAGTAAACAGCTCCTAAATTACAGACCGGGACAGCAGAGGAGAGGAGGAGACTGGAAAATGAGCAAAGACCCTTCCCGGAAAAAACAACCGGGGTATTCCCTCTTCCATTACCTGTTTAGCCCTCAAATCACCACACTGCTCGCAGGGTAAATAGCCCTTGATGCCCGTGCAGCCGCAGCCATCGGAGCCGGCAACAATCATGGTGCTGTTTGGGGTGGCGGCACCCGGGGGCACGGGGGAGCCGTGCTGCGACGTCCGCGCCAGCGCTCGGTCCCGGGGTCGCGTTATCTGTCCGGAGGCTGAAGGTGCATAGCGGATCGGGCAGCCCCTGGAGGCGTCAGCGTCACAGCAGCTGGTCGCGGCCCCGGGGTTCTAGGGCCGAACGTTCGAACGCCGCAGGGCTCTGGAACGCCCGGGCGCATCCGCGTTCTAGAGCGCCCCAGGGCTCAGCAACCCAGCCAGCCGCGCAGAGCCCGCGCGCCCGCACGGAGCCCTGCCCCGCGCCTCGGCCGCGGCCCCCGCCAGCTGCTCTCTCATACAGCTCCAGGCGGGCGGAACGGCAGCCAGCGGCGGCCCACGGACCCAATCACCTCACAGGAGGAGGAGCCTCCTCCAGAGCCATGACTCAGCCCCCTAAACTTCTCCTCCAATAGGAAAGGACAGAGCCGCTTGGGATTTTGGGAATGCGAGTTTCAATCGCTGTTTACTACTTTGGTGCGGAGCCGATCTCCTTGGAAGAGAAGTGGGTGCAAATTTTGCAGGCTCTTAGCGAGGGCTGAACACGGCAATTTGAATGCAGCAAAGACACGCATCGGATTAGTGCCGCCCTCACCACGGGATTTCTTAATTTTCTTTGGAGGAATATCCTGAGATAAAACTGGATCCTCCTTGGGGGGAGGGTTGGAGTGGATGAGAGAAGGTTAGAGGGGAACAGGGAAGGAAAAAAGCCCTTACCATTGAAAGTATTTGTAAAAGGTCCCTCTCGCAAGGTGCATCCATGTTCCTGAGATCAAAATCTAGCCACCTGCCTATGTACGGAGTTTAAAGTGGTTTGAAAAAAGTGAGGGGGGGGGTCATAATCTGGTCATAACTGCTTGACCCGCATCCCTCAGTGACCTGAATAAATTTTTAAACATATGTTTTGGCCTGATCTATGACCCCTTGTAACCGTCCCTGCACTTTGAGCATCCAGCCCCCACCCCCAAGATTGATTGATCTATCCAAAGATAAGAGCGGCCAGACTTGGGTCAGACCAAAGGTTTATCTAACCCAGTAGCCCGTCTTCCCACAGTGGCCAATGACAGGTGCCCATGGGCGGAGCGTGAACTGCTGGCTGGGGGAGGCTAGCCCTCAGCCCCACCCTTTCCAGTCAAGGCCCCGCCCCTTCCGCCCCTCCCTGGAACCCAGAGCCACCCCATGGCAGCCACTGGCACCTGCCCCAGGCTGGCTAGTGCTCGCAGCACCCCCCAGCCCTGGAGTGCCAGAAGGGAGAGCATGCAGCGCCGCTGCAGCCCCCCTAGCCCCGGGAAGGCGGGCGGTGTGGCCCCAGCCCCTGGAGTCCAGTGGAACCAGCAAAGCGGTGCCCTGGGGGGCGAAGTGTTGGCAGGGCCATGCCTGGCTGTTTGGGGAGGCACAGCCTCCCTTACCCGCCGCCCATGCAGGTGCCCCAGAGGGAACGAACAGAACAGAGGACCCTCAAGTGATCCAGCCCCTGTCGCCTGTTCCCAGCCTCTGGCAAAACACAACCTGAGTCCACATTTTAAAGGCTAATAAAAGAAACCTGAGCCGTAGCCAAATAAACCTGCCAAACACAGAGACGAAAATCAAAACAAACTCTAAATAAATAAAGGAAATAACTTTAAGCAAACATGAAGGGCCCGACTCCTCTCTCCAATGCACGGGTGTAATTCAGCCCCATTCAGGGTCAGTGAATTTGTGGAAGCACAAACAAGCCAGGTTCCTAGTCTGAAGGCCCGACTGGCCCTTAGGTGGGGACAGAAAATAGCTTGATCAACAAATTTTTTTCACTGGTACATTTTTCTTGAATGGTGCAAAACCACCAATCAGGAGAAAAACAACACAGGGATAAAGAGAGGTGATGACGGGGGTTCAAAGATTAGCTCTCTTTAAAGAACATTTGTTCCCTGTGGATTCAGAGGGCTGATCCCGGATCACAAACTCCTCCGGCCTAAGGGATTTCTGAATGTGCAGAGAAGAAATCGCCGCATAGGTGTCCTGCGCCCATTCGCCATTGCCCTTGTGCTGCTGTTTACACAAGTGCAAAGTGGATGTAAAATGCTTCAAAATTAGAACTGTAGCGTTTCCGCTCACTTTTGCACGCGTTTATATGGCAGCTCCAGGTGTAGGGCAATGGAGAATCAGGAAAAGGAACTCAAGGCCCACAAGGACATTAACATTCACGCATACTGAGCCTGATTCTCCTCTCACATCAGTTTACACCAGCCCAGCGTGGACTCAGGCCTCATCTATGCTTAACACTTCTAGGGCACAGCTTTGTCAGTCAGGGGTGTGCAAAAAACCACACCTCCTAACGACACACTTGTGCTGACAAAACGCCCCGTGTAGGTGCAGCTGCACTGACAGAACAGTGCTGCTTGGTCAGCACAATTGATGCTGTTCACCGAGGTAATGGCACAGTGTGGGGGAGGACAACAAAGAAGGATTATGGGGTAGTAGCAGAGAGAAGGAGGGGAAGCCAGGACTGGAATAAAAGGGGGAGCTGCAAGTCAGAGTCCTGGGTTCCCCTCCTCCCATAGCCCTTCCTTATAGCTTCCCCTGCTATCCTGTGTTCCATTCATATTGAGTTGTATGTTTTTCTGATGTATCCACTAGAGACTGGGAAAAAGAAAAGGAGGACTTGTGGCACCTTAGAGACTAACCAATTTATTTGAGCATAAGCTTTCGTGAGCTACAGCTCACTTCATTGGAGACTGGGAGTAGATCACCCCATCCCTGTTCCTTTATATGTCTTAGACATGGCTTATCATCCCTACATTAGGGTACAGATTTTGATAAGCAACACACAAGGCCAAACAACTGGCAGCATTATTAATGGAGCTACGCCGGAGATGAACTCGGTCCGTCATTTCATCGAACAATCAAACAGAAAGCGCAGTGCCAAATTCTGCTCTCAGCTACCCTGGTGCAGCCCCTATTGATTTCCACCCCCGTTGATTTGAATAACAAACACCAAATTTCTACAAAAGAAAGAGCCCCAGACAATAGTGCCAAGAAAGAGCCACACATGGCAAAGTCCAGAAAACAGAAGGAGCTGCGCAAACAGGTCTGTATTTGCCTGGCAACAGCCTCCTCCTGCTCCAATCCAAAACGCCTGCCAGTTAGGTGAAAATATGTCTTTGCACCTTGGCTAATGGTACTTCCAAGGACAGCCAATGGATAGGCAGCTCAAGAAGGAACAGCAGAGCGTGGTTGGCTGAGACTGCAGGCCGCTCAGCCAGTGCCTGCAAGGAGCACAACAAAGGGAAAAGAGGAAGCTTGCAGTTGCAGCTTATACAGTCAAACTGATTTTTTCCCTCTGGCTGATAAAGCCCCCCACACAACTAGTGTTATTTTTAGCAGCGTTTTGCAATTGCAGCTTTACTGCAAAACTCTGGCTTGACAATGTTCTGTGCTCTCTAACCACCTTTCTGTGCAAAGAGACCCCAGTTTGCCTTCCATTCCCTTCAGACCTGTGCACACTGCAGCTCAGATCATGGTAGCAAGGTTTAGCATCCTTAGCCATTTGAGCAGTGCAGTCAGGGAGGCCAGATACTTCTCTCTCTTGTAAATCCATCAGGTCCAACTCCTCCCATGTTACTCTAGGGTTTAAAATTCTGGAGAGGCCAAACAGTGGGGCCAGAGCCTTTTTAACTTGCCTTTTTCAATTGCACGTGACTTGAGATGAAGCCAAGTCCAAGCCCCAGACCCAAATCCTCCTGGACTCTGGGGAAGGCTGGGCCTCTCCTTATAATGGTTCCATACCAGAACCAGAGCTTCAGATCTCTCAGTTTGGACTCATCTCTCAGTCCCAAATCAGAACCAAAAAATCTGAACAGCCCAAGCCTTGGCAAAATTTGATTCGAGCCTGAAATTCAAAGGCAAACTCCACAATGCAGCCCCCATTTCTCCAGGCAGCAATGCACCCAGCAGAGGCAAAGCATCGATCCATGAGCAAATTGCACATTCAGAAACTGCTTCTCCCCTCCTTCATATCCTGTCTCGTCATTTACACCTGGACAGAGAGGGTGTAAAGTTCATCACTTATTCACACCAATGGTGCTGTTGCACACTCACTTTTCACAGGCTGAATGGCGACGTGAGCTGGCAAGGCAGGAAATCGGCTTCCCTCATACCAGGGTAGGTCAGGAGTCAGCAGGGCGACGTTGGCGCAAGGGAGATCAGAACCATCTCAACACACTGTGCTCTACAGATCCTGTACCCCTGCAGCTCTCCTGGACTGTTTCCTAGCCAGCCCTTGCTAAGCCTGGACAGCATTGGTGCGTGAGAGGAGGGGGCACCACCGGCTCCAAAACAGTTCTTTCCCCTTGGAGCCTTACCACCAGCTCACAGCAATTCACCCCCTCCACCACGCTACAAGGCTGTATGCATGTGCAGCAAAAGCAAAGGGATGGAGCAGCTTCTCCCAGGTTCATTAACCCCAGCGCAGGGTCAGAGGAGGAGGCTTGCATGGCTTGTGTGACCAGTTCGGCTGTTTGTCAGGAGCCCAGGAGTGACAGATGCCTTGAGCAGCAGCTGGGCTTTGGGGGGACGCTGAGGCAATTAGCATTGGGACCAAGCACTAGGGACTCTTGTGTACCCGGTGACTTGGACAAAGCCCCAAGCAGCAGCAGGTTGGGATGCAGCCTGCTCCCTGAGCTGCTTCTTCTTTTAGCCTGGTTAATGAGAGCATGCATCTCCATTATTATCCCAGCACAGCCTCCTGGGCCCCAGGAGCTGTTACCAAGGGGGGAAAAGGGCAGGTCTCCCCTTTGATTGGCTCCTAAAGCCCTCTCTCTCCCCCAAGCAGCCTACTAACATGCTTGTCTGGGACTGTGCCCCTGTGTCACATTGTCTCCCCTAGCAAGCAGAGCAGACCCCCTAACCCTCTCTTCCCAATATGCCCACCCTCAGTAACTTCCCAGCCCAGCTACCAACAAGCCCAAGAGGGAGGATGTGTGGTCTAGTAGCTAGAGGACAGGACTCTTGGGTTCCATTCCTGACTCTGCTACTGACTTGCTGTGTGGCCTTGTGCAAGTCACTTGCCTGTCTGTGACTCAGCTTCCTCATCTGTGAAATGGGAGTGGTAACCCTTTGCCACACAGAGCAGGGTGGCCTGTGAAGCCTCATTCATGAATGCTTGCAAAGCAGAGAGCCTCTGGTGGAAGGTGCTATAGGAGGGCAGCATGTTGCCATGATGTGCTACTTCCTTGGGCAGGGTCCCAAAGCACACAAGCCCCGCTAGCTAACAGCAGCATGAGGGGATGTTCTGGCACCTGGTAAAACCCCCTCCTTCTATGGAAAGAGCCCCAGGATCATTAACATCCTCATAGAGCAGACAAGACAAGACATTGCATTTTAACAATTTACTGCAAACACCCCCATCACCACACACTCACACACACAAAAGAAGCCACCTGCCACACAAGCATGATCAGGCTGATTTGACCCAGTTGAGATTTGAACCTCTGGTTCCAGGGAGTCTGGGTATTTCAAGCCTGAGGCCCCTAGAAGCACACTATGTGCAGAGGTGGGAGGAGATAGGCCAATTGCTGCTGGCTTTCACCTGTACCTGGAAACGCACAGACCTGCATAGCACCTGAAGATCAAGAAGAGATACATTGCCATGCCCACCTGCAAACACAAAGGCTGCTGTTATCCAAGGCCACAAACCATGGATTTGCTCTAATTTTACCTGTCGGCCTTGAGCCTAACTCTGCTCTCACTTACACTGGTGTAAATCAGGAGTAACTCCACTGAAAGCACAGTGTAAACAGAATGGAAGATCAGAATCAGGCTCTTGGTCTCACTGTACTCTGTGCTCCCTCTGAGGGCCTGAAGCCTGCCTGCTCTCTGCCCAATCCTTCCCACACCACACCTCCAACGTTTCATACGCTGATCATCTTGGTTCGAGAGCCTTCTCCTCTGCAACTGCAGCTGCCTAGAACACTGCATCCCGTTTGAAAAGGTTTCTTTCCTCCCAATCGCTCAGGCATCTCTTTGGCCCCTATAAGATTGATCTCTGGCTCCTTGTCTATTCCTGCCCCCTTCTTTATCCATCCCTTATTGGCTTTAGGACCAAGTGCACAGGCAAGTCCCAGAAGCTGCTTCTAACTTGCATGTGCACTTTCAGCTGCAGCCCTCCAGCTGATCATAATCCTATCACTGTTACCTTCTACCATCCTTGCTCATTTATTGCAGCCACCTGTTAGGCTGTAAGCAGTTTGGGGGCAGGGACCATTTTTGTTATGTGTGCATACAAATTATAATTCAGAATCATCATCCTGCATGGGCTCCTCCCAACCACTGGGCAGGTGCCATGCTATCAAGCTCCTTCTTTTGTCCAACTCCCTGCCCCCACGCCAGTAGCAAATTTAGCAGGAGAAGCAGGGCAGATCCTGCAGGTTCATTCCATCCCCAAGCCTCCACCTGATACAGGGCTCCATGCTTGGGTGAGGAATTGCCCAGTGTGTTCAGGAGAGCAGGCGTTGGTTTGTGGGAGGCCAGACGAGATTGCCTGCAAATGCTTTCCAGGTGATAATGACACAGGTTCTTGTTTCGTTCCCCCACCAGGGCTTCTGTTGGGACAGGCACAAAAATCCAGCCAGGAGGCAACAGAGGCAGCCTGAGATCCCTACAAGGGGCTTCTCAACCTCCCTGCTTTGGTTGATTGACCTCTCAGGCTGCTGGGGCAGACAGCCGCCTTGCCTCCCATCAGTGGGTCAAGGAGTGGTAGTGCCTCGCACTCAGAACCTGACTCAGCAATGCTCTGTGTCCTGCTCTCCTTGCCAGACAGCATGGGACCGACCTCTGCACCTGCCTTCCAGAGCACCCCTGTGCAGTTCTGTCCCACGTCTCACTACATAGCGCTAGGCAGTCTGCTCAGCATTGACCATCACTTTGTGTCCGACAGAGAGAGAGAGAGGTTTGTATGTATACACTGAAGGATCCAACAGGCTCTTGCCAGTTCTGTCATTGGCTCTCCTGTGCTCCCAGTTGCCAAGGCAGTCCAGGCACAGAGTGTAGATATGTGGGAAGTGTAATACAATAGGAGTAATAATTAACGACCGTTCGCTAAGCCACCCTTTCAGGGGAAGAGAATTTTTGATGTGTGGTACGTTTTCCACTGCTTTACAGAGCCAAGGGTCATTAGCTAACAGGCCAGTGGGGTGGCTATTCCCTGAGCATCAGGTATGAGCCATCTAGACTCGCTGGAACCACGGGTTCAAACGATGCCGCCGAGGGTTCGACTCAGCCTTTCATCTGGCAAAGGCTGATAAGTGGAGTCATGTGGAGTTCACTGCGTGCGTGTGATTTTCCAGGTGCTTTCTTCAAATCCAAGTCCCATCCCACCCCATCCGGACAATAGAGATCCTGGGAGGTTTCTGATCAGAGCAGGGAGGTTTCCCCTGGGGTTTTTAGCCAGAATTTTACCCTGCCCATTTTCCTGTGCTCTGGCTGCAGCTTTTCACCCCAGAGCTGGTTGCACTTCCGTGGTGGGTGAAGGGATTTTTGGCTGCAGAGGGACAGAGCGGGCCCAGCTCTCTCATCAAGGGGGCGAGGGGAGGGCATAAATGTTCTCACTGTGGGTGCAGTGCCCAGGGAGGCAAATGTCATGGGGAGGATGGTCTGTGCTGCAACTCCAAGGTTCCTGGGGACACAGGGGCCTTGTGGTTGACTTCAGGGGATTGGCTCAGCTGCCAGCTCAGGCTGTGCCTTACTGGGTCACAGAATGACAGTGCGAAATAATTAGGGCTGTCAAGCGACTAAAAAAATTAATCGCTGTTAATCCCACTGTTGAACAACAATAGAATCCCATTTATTTTAAATATTTTTGGATGTTTTTCTACATTTTCAAATCTATTACAATACAGAACACGAAGTGTACAGTGCTCACTTTGTATTTTTGATTACAAATATTTGCACTGTAAAAAACAAAAAAAATTATTTTTCAATTCACCTCATACAAGTACTGTAGTGCAATCTCTTTATCATGAAAGTTGAACTTACAAATGTAGAATTATGTACAAAAAACTGCATTCAAAAATAAAACAAATGTAAAACTTTAGAGCCTACAAGTCCACTCAGTCCTACTTCTTGGTCAGCCAATCGCTCAGACAAACAAGGTTGGTTACAATTTGCAGGAGATAATGCTGCCTGCTTCTTGTTTACAATGTCACTTGAAAGTGAGAAGAGGTGTTCGCATGGCACTGTTGTAGCCGGTGTTGCAAGATATTTACGTGCCAGATGCGCTAAAGATTCATATGTCCCTTCATGCTTCAACCACCATTCCAGAGGACATGCTTCCATGCTGATGATGGGTTCTGCCCGACAACGATCCAAAGCAGTGCGGACTGACGCATGTTCGTTTTTATCATCTGAGTCAGATGCTACCAGCAGAAGGTTGATTTTCTTTTTTGGTGGTTTGGATTCTGTAGTTTCCGCATCAGAGTGTTGCTCTTTTCAAACTTCTAAAAGCATGCTCCACGCCTCATCTCTCTCAGATTCTTAAACCTTGGGTCGAGTGCTGTAGCTATTTTTAGAAATCTCACATCGGTACCTTCTTTGCATTTTGTCAAATCTGCTGTGAAAAAGTGTTCTTAAAACAAACATGGGCTGGGTCATCATCCGAGACTGATATAACATGAAATATATGCAGAATGCGGGTAAAACAGAGCAGGAGACATACAATTATCCCCCCCAACAAGTACAGTCACAAATTTAATTGACACATTATTTTTTTAACGAGCATAATCATCATGGAAGCATGTCCTCTGGAATGGTGGCTGAAGCATGAAGGGGCACACAAACGTTTAGCATATCTGGCATGTAAATACCTTGCAACGCTGGCTACAAAAGTGCCATGCAAACGCCTGTTTTCACTTCCAGGTGACATTGTAAATAAGAAGCAGGGAGCACTATCTCCCATCAATGTAAACAAATTTGTTTGTCTTAGTGATTGGCAGAATAAGAAGTGGGACTGAGTGGACTTGTAGGCTCTAAAGTTTTACACTGTTTTGTTTTCGAGTGCAGTTATGTAACCAAAAAAAATCTGCATTTGTAAGTTACACTTTCAGGATAAAGAGATTGCACTTCAGTACCTGTGTGAGATTAACTGAAAAATACAATTTCTTTTGTTTATCATTTTTACAGTGCAAATATTTGTAATCAAAAATAATAATATAAAGTGAGCACTGTGCACTTTGTATTCTGTGTTGTAATTGAGATCAATATTGAAAATGCAGAAAAACATCCAAAATTATTTAATAATTTTCAACTGGTATTCTATTGTTATAAGTGCGATTAATCGCAATTAATTGACAGCCCTAGAAATAATATGCACTGACAAGTGGCAGGACACGGGCCATTTCCACGCGCCCTGAAATCCAGGAAAGGCTTCCCCATTCCAGAGTGAAACTGATTTGTTTGCCTGATACATAAGCATTTACAAAACTCAACCCCACAGAAGTGAAACTGTCATTCATTGTTAGCAATAGTGCAAGCAGCCCTCTTCCAAGACCTGACCTCCACTGTGCTATGTGCTATACTGAGTCTCTCCCCTGAAGAGCTTACAATCTAATTAGACAAGATAGGCAAAGGATGGGAAGGGAAACTGAGGCACAGAGAGGGGGAAGTGACTTGCCCACAAAGACAGAATAGGTCAATGGTCAGCCCAGGAAAAGAACCCAGGTATCTTTGCCTGATTCACTGGTTCAATGGATCCATCACTTAATAACATATCCCATTCACAAAGCATCTTTTATCCTAATGAATACTGAAACACGTTCTTGATTTCCAGAATTCACTTCACCTAGCAGTGAATGCAACCGCCTCTGGGGCAGAACGCACCAGCTGTTGAACAACGTACAAAAAGATTATGCAACTGTTTGGGACAGGAAACAAAGGTCAACACTGGTGATTTAATTCAGCAGAGACACTTGCAGACAACACAAAATATTTGAGAAAAAAATATCTAATCAGAAAGCGTTGAGGCAAACGCCACGAGAGACCTAGCCTTGCTTGAGACAGTTGCTCAGAGCCTACAACAGTCCTGAAAAGACAGGCTGCATGCATGCAATTGCCTACAGAGAAGAGCTTATTACACAAGAGTCAAAACACAAACCACCCCCCTCCCGATTAGCAGAGAGGCAGGACAGATTGAGCAAGGCCGGTCTGTAGCACATGTGAGCAATAAACTCAGCAATAAGGAGTGGCACCAGACACCCCCACCGCTCCTTAGCCTCTGGTGATCCATCCACAGCCAATTAGAGGCATAAAATCGGTCACCTGCAACCTCAGCACTTTTCCTGGGCTGTTTGTGTTGCTTCCTCCCATTTACCAGCTGCTCTGGGCTGTCAGCAGCTTTGCCTGACTCACTCGGTTTGCTCTTTGCTTTACAGCAATGCTGACAAGCTTGGCAAAGGCCCGATCGAACCTCCCTTGCTACCCAGTAACAGAGACCAGCAGCCTCTAACATGCAGGCTGCACATTTTGGTGCTCAGGATGGTGACCGGCAGGGCAGCACTACTGGGCCTCTTCTATCACTAAAGCATTGACTCATTCATCCCCACACGACCCCTTGTCTACGGCATCATTACCCCATGCTACAGAGGGAGACACTAAGGCAAAGGGCTGCAAGTCACTGCTAGAGTTGGGATTAAGATGCAAGACCTCATGAGTCCCAGTCCTGTATTCAGGCTACTAGGTCACAATCTTTAGCTGCTACTGCCCTGAGCCCTTTACATGCATGCTGTGTGCCATTCACCTGGCTGTCCGTCAGCTTTGCCCTCTGGTGTACAGCACCAGGTGGGCACTCACAAAAAGGGAAAAACAATGACAACAAGGGCAAGCTCAAGACCCTGGCTTCCTCTGGATGAGGGGTGGCAGGGTGGTTTATTCTCCATGTCGACACAGTCGCTGGCCTCCTTGCTGAGGCTGACAGGACAGGGCCAACCATGGGGATGGGTTTGGGGGTGGGATATGGACAAGTCTACTAGGAATGGGAATCTTTGTTCATGGGCCGCTTAGCCCTGGTGCCCTTTGTGAGTGGTGTGTATGACACTGACTCAGCTGCCTGTTTGGCATTCTTCCCCATGGCCTAGAAGGTGGTATCCAATCCAGTACTGCAGCTCCACTGGACCCTGCCTGCCTACCTGGACCCTTACTTGGGCAGTCTGCAGCATCTGGGAGCCTTTCTCTGTGACCTCGCTAAATCGGCAACTCCTAGAGAGCCCGAGGAGCAGCACCAACACCTGGTGGAGACCCGATTGTGCTTCTGGCTCCTCCTTCACTGGCCCATTCTGGAGAGGGCAGGCACTTTGAATGCAGTTCAGCAGCGCCTGCCCCAGGGCATCCTCTGCTACTCGTCTGGTCCCCTCTCCTCTGCTGTACAGCCCCACCCATCTTCCAGTATCCAAATCCTTCCATGCCACCACTTCCTGCTTTCCTCAGGGTGGGGCATTGGGCTCGGCGACCACTCCTTCCACAGCATCTCTAGCAGGCTGCACATCAGCATCTGCCATGCTGGCACACGACCACGGGGAAGCAAACGGGATCTTAAAGAGACCATGGCTCAGGGAAGATACAAAGTAGCTCCTCTGTCACTTGGGTGCTTGATGCCCCTAGAGTCAGCCCATGCTAGTTCTCCCGTCCTGCCTGGGGCCTTTCCCCCACCCCCGCAAGGAGTTTCCAAATCTGCAGCTCTCAGTCCCACTTCCTTATAACAGACCAAGCCTGTCCAGCCACCCTTTGCTCAGACCATCAGCCAGCTGGTTAGGATGCCGCAGCCAAGGAGACACAGTCCTTCCTCAGCTCTGCCAGACGTGCGTTGTGTGCTCTGCAAAGCAGACAGACAGACCCGAGCAGGCTGGGCCTGAGCAGGCTGTGAAAGCATCTCTGGCTGATGCAACCTTATCGCTCCCCCGTCCATCTGGACTGGTAAGCTGATCGGCGCCAAAGCCGGGGTTGCACAGGTAAAAGGAGTCCCTGGAGAAAGTACAGGTGCCTTCTGGGACTTGTAGCCCTCTTTGTGTAGAGCATTCATAGCGCGGGGAAGCAGACGTTCCAGCATCCTCAACATCAGCTGATGCCGTGGGGAGACACTCGCTCTCCGGGTAACATCTCCCCTCTTCCTCAGCAATCTTATGCCTCAAAGCAAAAAGGGCTAATGCAATCCTGGGCTGTATAAACAGGGGACGAGGGAGTCAGCGCAGCACTTGGATTTTACCCTGTATATGGCACTGGTGAGACTCATACTAATACTGCATAGAGTTCTGGTGACCACAGTTTAAAACGGATTGACACAGGTGCAGTGAAGAGCCAGCAAAATGATCTGAGGGTTGGAGAACATGTGGAGCGTTAGTGGAGCCATTAAAAGAGGCAATGAAAAGTTCCAGCTTTAGAGAAGCACAAACCGTACCCGAGGCTGCACAACGTGCTTCGGCATGAGCGAATACCAGTTACCCTGGTTTTCAGACGTGCCGGGCACTTACATTTCTAACTGGAGTCCAGTGGCACTGCCAATGCTCAGCACATTTGAAAATCAGACCCCCAGGCTTAGCTATACGGATTTTACACGTGTGTAATGTCACTAATACAGCTGCACCAGCAGGAACCCCTAGTGTAGACAGTCGACAGATGTCAGAGGGGGTTTGCACTGATGAAAAATCGCTAACGTAGATAAGGCTTGTGTTGGAGCGTTAAGCGGCAGCTAGAGGAAGGCTGACTGACTGTGTACTCTTGAAGTGTAACTGCTGGTCCTTACGTTGGTAAGCACAATGGAAGGTATTCCTGATGCTGCAGACTGCGCACTTTTTGCATGGACCTTCTGAAATAAGAGATTTCTTTTGAGAAAAGGAGTCTTGGCTAAGAAATAGCTGGGGTTCAACAAGGAAGGGTCCCTCATGCCTCTCGAAGGGTAAGGCACCAGCACAGGAGCAGTAGGCCTCATTATTGACTGATGGCATACTACGAGAAAGTGACTTACAGATCAAAAGGCAGGAATGGACATCAAGACATCTGGTGAGTAGATGGGCCTGGGAACCAGGACTCTATGGTTTCATTCCAACGTCTCATTCTGTGGGCCTTGGGCAAATCTCTTCACCTCTCTTGTCCTTCGCTTTCCCAGCCTGTAAAATGAAGATAATGCTTACCTACCTCCTGGATGAGTTATAAAGCGTAATTAACTGAAGCTTGTAAAATGTTCTGAGATCATAGGTTAAAAAGGCAAAGTAGCCCAAATCTGTTAACCTTTAGGGCCAGTTGCAAAATCCATCTGTTTGCTTGGGCTTTTAGGCAGTGCTCCAAGAATGGGAGGGGTTTTGTTTTCTGCTTGAAATTACCAGCTGATGGAGCTAATTTACTTTTACTGTGAGCAAAGGCTGTCATGCTACTACGTGGTTATTCACATGTGCAGGCTGCGGTTCCACCTCATTGCCAGGGTGCCAGGAGCTATGGCTAGGATATTTTATATTTAAATGTAAATAATTATGAATAAATAACAATCTAGCACCGTTCATCAGATGATCTCAAAGTGCTATACAAAAGAGGAGGATATCATTATCCCTGTTTTACAGATGGGAAAACTGAGACACTTGTGGGGGGGCAGGTAGGCGAAGTTACTTGCCTAAGATCACACAACAGGGCAGTGGCAGAACCAGGAATAGAACCAGCATCCAAGGCTAGTGCTCTATCCACTAAGCTACACTGCCTCCCTTATACATCTATATGCAATTGCAATGGGACTTTTGATTGAAGCTGGAGTTCATTCAGGCATCACATATAAAGCAATGCAATACACCTGTTAGGCGATAGCCGTGCCCTCTCTCTTGCTCAGTTATTACAGACGGATTCCGCTCTCTTTCTTTCTTTCTTTCTTTATTTGTTTCTGGAGAGGGTAACTCTGGTTGTGGGTTTTTTAATTTTGTTTTTAAGGGAGGAGGGGACAATTGTTTGCAAATGATTGTAATTTTCTACCAAAAAAAAAAAATTAGAGAATCTTTCCAGAAAGCTTTGAAATAAAACCAACTCATGCTATAAGGTGCAATTACGAACCCTAAATCTGTTTGACTGGTGATTACATAGTTTTGGAGAAGGAAGTATGGGCTAGTAGCCAGGAGCTATTAAATTCTTATTTGATCTGTGGGTGGAAATTTCAGAAGCACCAAAGACTTTGGAGGATAAGCCCCATGAAATTCTCACTCTGTAGGATGGTCGACACCAAAATCACTACAGTGGAGCAGCGTCCCAGATGCTGCTGCAGCGCTGATAGTGCGGATGCTCTGTGCCGGGGTGGCCCACATGCAGCTCTTCAGAAGTTAATATGCAGCTCCTTGTAGAGGCACCGACTCCGGGGCTGGAGCTACAGGTGCCAACTTTCCAACGTGCCGGGGGGTGCTCACTGCTCAACCCCTGGCTCTGCCACAGGTCCTGCCTCCGCTCCATCCCTTCTCGCCCCCTCCCCTGAGTTTGCCGTGCCCTCACTCTCCCCGCCCCCCAGCCTCCTGCATGCCAGGAAACAGCTGATTGGGAGGGAGCGGGAAGCGCTGATCGGCATGGCTGCTGGTGGCTGGAAGGCGCTGGGAGCAGGGAGTGAAACTGATGCGGGGCTGCTGACCTATTACTGTGGCTCTTTGGCAACGTACATTGGTAAATTCTGGCTCCTTCTCAGGTTGAGGTTGGCCACCCCTGCTCTATGCCAACTGCAGAGAGCTCTCATGTCAGCATACTAAATCCACCTCTGCGAGTGGCGGTAGCTATGTTGGCGGCAGAAGCTCTCCCACCAACACAGTGCTGTACACACCGGGGCTTAGGTGTGTGTGACTTACGTCGCTCAGAGGGGTGGCTTTTTCACACCCCCGATCAACATAAGTTATACCAGCGTAAGTGCTAGTGTGTACAAGCCCTATATCTTTATAGGCTGAAAGGCAGGATGGCGATTTTGAAAGGGAGTGCTTGTCTAGGAATCAGAGCAATGGATCAGAACTCAGGAGTCCTGCATTTTATTCCCAACTCTGCCACTGACTTTCCATGTAGCTTTGAGCAAACGAATTCACCAACCCATTTTCCTAGCTGCTGTAAAGTGGGGATAACTTGGGTGCAGGCAGGGATAAAATAACATTTACACAGAACTTAAAAAGCACCATATAAATGGTAAGTGTTATTGCTGTATTGTGGTTTTCTTTTGCTTGTGTCATCCTTAATAGGGAACCATCCAACAATTGGTCCCTGGACATAAACTACCTTCTCTCTCCAGAATTAAAGGGCCCTTCAGCCAGCTTAGAGCACTGGAGCTCCAGCAAAACCAGATACAACAATTTTGAAATTTTTCAGTTGAAAAACATACTGTACGTTTAAAAAAGAAACCCAACCCCTTCAGGACTTCTATAAACATATAAGAGGGGAAAACTGAGCATGTGTCCAGTTTCTCCCCCTCCCCCACCAGCAAGTCACACTGTTTGAAAAGGGCTTTGAGACCTGACAGCTGCCATAAAGAAAACACACACATTTTCCTTTCACTAAGGTAGGTGGACCATGGCCAAGTGCTTTAGGATGTAATCAATGTTGCCCACTATGGGGTTCAAAAGCTGTGATGGCAACTGCTTCTGAACAATAACATGAGACCAGACTGTGGTGCTTTGGGCCAAGCTACCTCCAATTTATTTTTAAATATATTTCAGTTCATATGGTCAATATCTCTTTTTTCATCACACTCTTTTGCACTTACCCCCTAAAAGCCAGGGCTGGTCAGTTTTCATTAAAACTGTTTTGACAGAAAAATGGATTTTAGCTACAGTGAAACCTTGCACTTACAATGCCTGCTTTCTGAAGAGAGAGAGAGAGAGAGAGAAAAAAAAAAAAAAAGGATTTTTCTTTGAAAAACAAAACACAAACCCGAAAACATGGAAATGTTGTGGGGATGGCTCAATGCAAGCAGTAATTTGATTGCCTCATGTCCCTGTTCTCCACAGGCTGCCACACTACACCTCCCATGTGCACCGCCTTCCCCCTCTAAGAGCCCATCATGGATGTCCAGTCTATAGAGGAGAATACACACAGGGGACACCCACACAGCTCCTCCCACGGTGCACTGTGACAGCGTTTCCAAATTGAAAATGTTCAGTTGTCAGATTAAATTTTGTGGAATTGGAATTTCTCCTGACCAAAAACGTGTTTTTTCGACCAGCCCTACCAACAGATGATCTAGGAGGAGAGGCACAAATGGTCATTAAGCATCTGCTATTGTACCTTGAAAAATCTACCCTTTAGTCTTTTTTCCTGTCAAGTGCTGTTCCCTGTTTAGTTTTGGTTCATGAAGCAATTCTGGTTGGAGAAGCAAAATGAATGAGGATCTTCTTGACTGGCACACCTGGGATAAATTTGAAGTGTGTGGATGTAACTAGTTAAGTGACACTGATTCTTGACTGTGAGAATTTAAAAGATAGAAGCCAAAATACAAGAAAGCCGAATTAAAGAAAATGCTGTTCAATTCTCCACACACACCCCACACCCATGAGTAGCACCACTTCACCATTGTGCTTCAGGTGCACAGCCAGGATCAGCAGACAAATCATTCCGAGGTGAGAGCTAAGGATGCCTTTTAGGGATTCAGCCCAAAAAAGGCAAACATAAAATATCACACAGATCAAGAGGATTTTGTTTAAAACACTTTTAACGTTTGTCAGAGTTTTGTACAAATCAAAGCATCCCTTTAAAATCTCCATTATTACAAACATACAAAGAAACAACGTTATTACTACAAACCATCAGCTACTCAGTTGCATGATCAATGTGTCACAATTAAAAAAACAACAACATTGTATATACAAGGCCCTTCTCCCTCTATTATTTCTGTGTCCTGAGGGAAGCTAAGAAGCAAAGCCCCCATTTTTAAAAAAAATCCTATTGATACATTTCAGACTTTTTCTAAAAATATGTGAAGTATAAAATTAGGTGGTTTTTTTTTTTTTTCCGGCTGTCACACTCTGGCAGAGTGCAAAGATTTCTCAGCATCCTAAAGTCTTTTTAAAAACAAAAACAAAAACCACACGACAGTATCTGATGCTTCAGTGTGCTCTTCCACGCTCAAAGCTAACATCTGAAAAGTGCCATTGAATAAATTCATCTTAAAAAAAAAAATTGCAACTCTCTACTTAAAAGATTAATAAAAACCCAGTTAGAGCAGCTAGCCCTGTCTCAAAGGGTCAGTGTCTCATCTCTTTCCATTTGGTGCCTGTCTACATTAAGGTTGTTTCCTTCCCCTACTCCCCCCGAGGTAGGGTCTCTAACCCCTGAGCTCTCTCTTCACCTTGTGTGAATAGGGCTGGCCAGTGGGATTCCATGGAGTAACCTGGCCTGGAACCTGCTGACTTGAGAGCCCATCTGCGCATTTCCCCCTAATGGCAGAGTGCTTTTTTCCCCCTCTAAGAGATGCCCTGAGGGCAGGGCTCAGACAGCTGCAGAGCTCAG
Organism: Chelonia mydas; assembly: GCF_015237465.2. Classification (NCBI taxonomy): domain Eukaryota; kingdom Metazoa; phylum Chordata; order Testudines; family Cheloniidae; genus Chelonia; species Chelonia mydas. The sequence goes on along the minus strand of NC_051259.2, from coordinate 11,078,289 downwards.
CTCTCCTCTAATGAGGGTGGGTTGGAAATACACATTCCAGCTGACCTTACTGGAGCTGTTTATGGCCTCTTTGCCTCTGAAGTCAGATTGTTTCAGAAAAGCAGAGAACCTTCTCAGCTCTTTTATCCTGCTGGCTTTTGTTGGGAATGGAGGTTGGGGGCTTCTCTGCCCAGCACCCAAGAAGCACTTCCTACTTTGTGTCACTATTGACCTGACTGAACTCACTTCTTGTAACATCTGATGTTAGTGAAGTGGGGTGGAGAGGAGAAGATATAAAAGGATCAACTTGATCCGGGACTTGGGAGGGGAGAGCGCGTCTAATAGAGCCTCAAGCTCTCCTTCTGCCTTTACTGCAGAAGGCCGTGCCAGAGAAGTTAGATTAGCCCAAGCCACTAACCAGAGCCCCACAGGGCCACCATATGGTTATGCACAATTATTCTGTAAGACTCTCAAACCAAAAGTTATCAAAACAGGCAGTTAGGTTTGCCAAGCCAATATTTTAAAAACCCAAGAGAAATCTATAGCCTGGATTCTGGAACAGGTTTTGAAAGGTAGCGTAACCGCTCCAGGCAGATCGGCGTGCAGCCTCCTGCTCCCTTTGGGGAAGGCGATTTAAGAGCTTCCATTGAAAGAAGGAACAAAACACTTGAAAATAAAGCTCTCACTGTGCCCCCAAAGCTCTTGGTAAGCCTGAAAACCAGCCAACAACTGATTGTGCCTCAGACCAGCAGATTTTAAACTGCAGAGACGGGTCTCCAGTATCACAGGATCCCTGGTTTCTAATGTAGGAAGTGGCAGTGGTAATACCTGTTTTCCAAACAGGGTCTCTTCTGGAGACCATTCGTTCCAGGGCACGGGGGACAGCAAGATGTGTGGGGGCACCGCTCCCTGTGGATCACTATACTATATAACAGTATTCAACAGATATTGAAACCAGACACACTCAACCATGCTGTCGAAAGGCAACACACACCAGGCGTTCCATCGAGTCCATAGCGATAGGATAGTAACAAGACTGAGGTTGGATTCCAGCCGAACAGACAGGCCTCCTGGGTTAATGCTGGGGAAGCTCCCAGTTTGTTTTTGTTTTAAGGGGAGGTTATTGCTCCTGACTTCTCAGGCTTTTTGCCCTTGGATAGGGCAGCTGCTTGCTTCAGGAGTTCTCTGTTCTTGGCCTGGAAACACAGTGAAAATGGGTATTTTAATAGCGTGGATCATTGTTACTCAAGAACTACCTGGACAGGCACAGCTGGCTTCCTGCATACAGACCAAAAGGGATGTAGAAGTTGCTGTACTGGCTCACACCAGCAAGGCCAGTATTCCATTTCCACCAGCTGGCAACACCTGACGCTGCAGAGACAGGCAAATGCCAATGTACCTGACCAACCTAAATGGGAGAAGGGGGGAATTCCTTCCCAAGTGCTGCAGGCAATCAGCTTCCATCACGAAGCACAACAGATTAAGTGATTTTTCATTAGACAAGATAGGAGGGCACTTTCATTTCCACTGGGAGTTGCCTGAGAAACTTCCCTTTCCTTCCCCTTTCATTTTTTATTTGTGAGAAATGCTGAATTAACGGCTCTGGAGACCAAAGTCCACAGAACAAGGTGCAGGATGGGTAGTGGCAGTGCAAGCTCCCCCCCGCACACACTGAATCCCCAAATCCTCTTCAACTCTGACCAACTCTAGGGGTGAGTGGCTCTATCAATATTCCTGGCCTGTTTCACTCCCAGCCTCTTTACTGAGGCTGCCAATGTCACCAGGAAGCATTACTGCACTGGTGATTTCTGTGACATGAATCCAGGTCTCAGTGAACAAGAGATGAGACAGATGATTTCTTATCAATCACCAAACAGCCAGCGGGTAACAACTTTCAGTCACTACTAACTTAGACTGGCTTCAAACCAGGCAACTAGAAGTGAAAGGCTCCACTGTATTACTACGAAGCCTCTGAATCACCTCTCTCCAAATTCTCTGGCCTTCTGCTTATCTTGTTGGTACAGCACAAGCTAATGATAGGGGTGTGCATGCAAAGCCAGACATGGCTCTTCTGGTTCAGTTTGCAAACTGCATTGAGTGGGCATGCAGGGTGCTAGAATGACCCTTGCCTACAGCTGAGAACTTGTGTGAGTCAAGTCTCCAGCTGCCCTGGGCAGATGGATTACAAACAAGAGAATGGATGCTACACGTATGCAGCGCTAGAGCAGAAAGGAATTTCTTCTGCCTCCTTCAAGCTTTTAAGAACAGAGGCACTCACACAAACCTGAGCTTCCCCAGAAAAAACAGGACATTTAAGATTTTTTTTTAAGTGAATCTTATGAACATTTCCAGGTACCCGCTATCACTGCTACCATTTGAACTTTTATTTTGGAATCATTGGAGAAAAACAGTTTCCAAAACCTCTGCCAATGTTAGCTGAAGTTTTACACTCAGACACTGGAAAGACCAAGTTCTGGGCTGTCTCATTTAGTGCTAAGTATAAAACACACACACCTCTCCATCCAGGAATAGCAGGTATGCGAGGGCCAGCCAGTTCAGTTATTTGATTCTTCTTTTATTTTAAAATGGAGCAAGTTTGGTGCTATTGAAAGGTGTTGGATTGACAGCTTTCCCCACATTGTGCTCGACAGATGTGCTTCTGCCCTGATCTGGAGGGACTGTCTCAAGAGATAAAAGGAAGCTCAGTCCCCCTTGGCTTCTCTGTTGAAACTGCCAACAAAGGCAACCAGTTTGTGGCAACATGTAACGTGAACATTTGCCTACTAGGAACTGGAATGAGAATGTCAACTCATTCTACACAAGTCACCTAAGAGCCTGCAAGGGGAACAATTGTGGGTCACTTGGAAAGATTCAAGCAGACAACATAAGAGATTATGGGCTCTGACTTCCATTACCAGCCCCACAAGCCATCCAGCCTCCAAATTTTTCAGTTCTAAAAGAAGGTGACTCAACCCCATCCATAACATGACTGTTTGAAGCCTGGGATAACTTAAGAAACAACTTAAGAAATTGCACAGTGGACAGGAACTCACAAGCACTGATAGATTTCTGACAGCAACTGTAATCTACAAAAACCTGTCCTACCCTAATAATTAACTTGGGCATGTGGTGATGGGGAAAGAACATTTTCTGCTGTGTCTTATCCGCACCTTTGTTTTTTGTTTTTTTCCCCTCATAGTTAGAGCTTTAGCTGATTGTAAATGCCAGACAGAGTAATTAAGGAGATGAACTTTGCACCCATATACGATTTCTTTTAACCAATTCTCTTTTGACCTACTGCAGACCAGAATCTACCTCTGCCGATATACACTGTTTTCATGGCCTGACCAAAGAAAAGGACATTTCCTACAAGCTCACAGACTTCTTTACAATTATATCTATTTAGTCTAACAAAAAGCACTACCCTTTGTTTGTTAGGCTTTGTTCTCCTTGGCTACTGAGCTAATAAATCAAATCAGGAGCTCGGTGGTGCAATGGGTGGATAAATAGGCCTTACAGTCTTGACACCTGGGTTCAAGCTTGACTTTGGTAATAAGTAAAATGTGTTTCATGGTTCCCATCCAGTTTGCAGAGGATACAATAAAACTGAGCCCAGGAAGAGAATAGAGAGTGGGGGGCTAGAAGGATGCAGGTGCCCTGGCAGAGCACTGTGGGGGCCAAGTCCTATTCGAATAGGCAGTACTTCAGGTCAGGATTGAAAGGCATTAGCAGAGCTGGGTGGGTGGAAGCCTGAGAAGTGTTCTGATCTAGGCAGTGTTCTCAGTCACTCCTGCGAAGATCACAACCCAGCACATTAGAATAGAAATGCCATCACCTGTAACTGCTCCATGACTTCCTTGTGTGTCTTCTCCATTTGGTTCATTTTTGCCCTCATCTGGGATTCCTGGTACTGCAGGTCGGCCTTTAGCTCTGTGATCTAAGGAAAAACAAGCAAGCAGCTTTTGGATGAGTGAGGAGAAAAGGGATGTGTCCAGATTCCTTCACCCCGAACAGATGTCCTGCCCTGGAAAATGTCTCTGTAGAAGCCACCTTGGAGAAAGGAACACATTCAGAGAGGCACCATGTGGGTTAACACTGCGATCCTGTAGGCCAAGGAGGGTTCAGAACATTTACTGCCCAACTGCAGGCCAGAGGACATGCACCAAGAGCTGAGGCTAATACCAAAGGTGGGACCCAGACAGGGCCCCAGCATGGGTGCATCTTTAGTAACCCCAGTGCATTCTGTGACTCTGGGAAATTAATCTGCGGCCTGATTTTCAGAGGGGCTGAGCTCTGATAGCTCTTATTCATTTCTGCCCTGCTGAGCACCAATAGGCCACTAACCATTCCGTGCCTCAGTTTCTCTCTCTGTCAAATGGAGATAATGATACTTACCCACCTGATAACGGGGTTTGTGGAAGTGGATTAATTAACATTTGTAGCGTGCTAAGTAGGGTGTGACTATTATGAGGAATACTTTGAGTAAGAAAGAGGATTCTCACACCATGCTGTGAAAGCAGCCAGAGCTGAGGTGCGTCAGCAGAGCTGCCTGGGACTCAGAAGTGCCAAAGCAGGGGGTGCCACAGGTTGGGACTGAGACTTGTCTGAGCATTGCCTGCTCTACCTATGCACACAGAGCAGCTATGGGCTTTCTTGGACTCAACCCCACATGCAACCTACCTGCCTACTGCCATTTCTTGGACTCCAGCAGTCATCAAGAACTGGCAGCACATAAGGCTGGGCATACTGGGAGTACAAGGCAAAGGAAAAAGGGGAAATCTTCATTGTGTGGCAGTGGATGGTCAGAATTTGATCCTCTCTGCAATCCTGGCCCACCCACCTCCAAACAGCCAGAAAGCCACCTTCTTTCCTGCCACAGTGCCTGGCTCTTTAACCCTGGAAATTAACCAGCTTGCAGACAACACCCACCTGAGAGTTAGCTGGTTTCCACAAGGCTAACAGACAGGCACTGTACAAATGTGCAAGGTAAAGACTTTAAGTAAGTGGCTCATAATTCATTCTGCAGTTTTTGTGTGGAAGCGGTCCAGGGCTGTACCTTCTTCTCTTTCTCCAAGATCATCTGATCCTTCTGGTGCAGCATCTTTTTCAGAGTGGCCACTTCTTCCTTCAGCTGGGCAATAATAACGAAGTGGTCCGTGCCAGGGGAGTCCAGGGCAAGGTCTGGAGAAAAGCTGCAAGAGAGAGAAGAGAAAGAATCTCATCACACACTCTTCTACTCACCAGTACATGGAAGCCCTTTCACAGATGACATCGCAGATAGCGACATCTGAATAACCTCATCCATTCAAAGGCTACATAAGTTACCTACGACCCTGTAACCAGACACCATGGGAATTCAGAGATAGTCACATGGCAGGATCGCTGATGTCCTGATATGCAATACAATTTGAATCTTGGCAAGTTTAATATTAAGCGTTCAGCAAGAAAGGATGGGGGACTGTTAGGGATGTTTTCAACCATTAGTGTCTGAGACTATCTTTACTTGCATGGAAACTATCCATTTTCAAACCAAGAGGTATGGAAAAGCAATTAATGAGTTAATGAAACTTTATGCAATCACCTAGGAACCCTCTTTAGGTCACAGGGAGTCCATGGCAGTGGGGGGGAAAACCTTTCACTAAATGCAAATCAGGGCCCTGATAAACAATGGAACAGGAAAAAGTAACAAATGAACCCCCTAACTTAAACAAACAATAGAAAGAGCATGTGGAGGTTACAGCCAAAGTTATCTCAGGGGAAAACAGGAAGAGATGCATTGGGCTTTTTGTATTTTGATTCCAGCCATGGCACAATGATTTGGAAAAAAGCTTCATTACCACATCAAAGACTATTCAGGAAGAGAAAAAGAGTGAAGGGAAGATATACACTTCCTCAGACACACCCTCAGACACTATGAATCTAGCTGGCTGGCTGACAGCTTGTTTGGGCAAGACGCACACAGTCCCCGTCTCTGGTAAAGCATATTGTGTGTATTGCAAGAATGCCCAGGATCCCCAGTCATGGACCCCCGTTGTGCTAGGCACTGTACAAACACAGAACAAAGAGATGGTCCCTGCCACAAGTTATCTACCTATACACCACCTTCTGTACTGTTTAGTCTGTCTTTACAATATGTCTAACAGTTACCCCTTGGTGCTAAGGAATAGTTTCCCAATATTACATGCTATTGCTGCTGTATAAATTATTTGAAAATTAATAATAAATAATGCAAGTATCTCACCTGGACTATATATTTGGAAAAAGAAAAGGAGTACTTGTGGCACCTTAGAGACTAACCAATTTATTTGAGCATAAGCTTTCATGAGCTACAGCTTATGCTCAAATAAATTGGTAGTCTCTAAGGTGCCACAAGTACTTCTTTTCTTTTTGCGAATACAGACTAACACGGCTGCTACTCTGAAACCTGTCATATATTTGGACTGTGCATTCGGCCCTAGTATTGGTAGAGTCTAAGGCAAATGCAGTGTGGCCTAGTGCACTGACAGCCAACGATCACCTGATTATTAATGTAACTGTTACTGACTCAGTCTGTGGCCTGAGACAAGTCAAGTCACCCATGCCTCAGTTTACCCATCTGTAAAATGGGAATAAGAATATCTGCTGCCTTCCTCCCAAGGGAGTTTCTTCAGTACTTTGAAAAGACAGAATCTAATTGGACATAGTTTGAATGATGGGACAGGGTCTCTGGGATGTGATGGAGAAAGGTTTTTCTCCCTTACGTGGTGTGTGTGGGGTAGAAGTGTCCCTGTTGGGAATCCAAAAGGAGAAATTCAATGAATGGAGTTGTGCAGGTCATAAAAGTAACAGGACATGCTGGGATGGGAAAGAAGTCCTGGCCAGGGAGGAAAGGGATGCTTAATACTGCAGATCTGTGGGGGTTTATCTGCATTAGAGAGTCTTATTGTCACAGAACACGTTAACTAACATGATGTTGAATGCTTGGTATTGACAAGAAGATGTATTTAACTGCATGTCAGCTGGCTGGGGTTAACACCCATAATGTTCTACATGGCCAGTCTTTGTCTATACGGAGCATTTAACGAGAGCCTGCATCCCAGAACGTTGTAATGTGCTACTTCTCTGCAATACGACACACAGGTACCAGATTCGAGTGAGGGAAGCAAAGCAGCCTCCAGCACCTTTATACATATGCACAATGCAGTAATGTCACTCTTAGCATCTCCACTCTCTCAACAAGAGCTTCAGGCTTCCACACACCACACAGACATGCTGAGGGAGAGAGGGAGCAGAGGAGAGCAAAAACTAAGATACTCTCTGTGGGGGGAAAGCAAAGTTTCTTCACTGAATTGCCTGTTTACAAGTAAGCCCTTCCCTATCCTACTCCATTCCTTGGCCACGAGGGGCACACAGAATCATAGAAAAGCAGGGCTGGAAGGGACCTTGAGAGGTCATCAAGGGCAGCCCTCTGTTCTGAGGCAGGACCAAGGAAACATGAACCATCCCTGAAAGGTCCAGCCTGGTCTTTAAAACTTCCAACAATGGGGATTCCACAACCTCCTTTAGAAGTCTATTCCAGTGCTCAACTATCCTTATAATTACAAAGTTTTCCCTAATATCTCACCTAAATCTCTGTTCCTTTCTGTGGATTAAGCCCATTACTTCTTGACCTGCCTTCAGTGGACCTGGAGACCTATTGTTATAACAGCCCTTAACATAGTTGGAGACTGTTATCTGGTCCCCCCTCAGTCTGCTTTTCTCAAGACTAAACATGCCCCATTTTTTTTAAACCTTTCCTCACATGTCAGGTTTTCTAACCCTCTTATTATTTTTGTTGCTCTCCTCTGGACTCTCTCCAGTTTGTCCACATCTTTCCTAAACTGTGGGACCTAGAAAAGGACACAGTCCCCCAGCTGAGGTCTCACCAGTGCTGAGTAGAGTGGGACAATTACCTCCCACGTCTTACATACAACACTCTTGTTAATATACCCCAGAATGATATTAGCACTTTTTACAGCCACATCACACTGTTGACTCGTATTCATTTTGTGATACACTATAATTGCTGAATCCTTTTCAGCAGTACTACCACTGAGCCAGTCATTCCCCATTTTGTAATTGAGGAAAAAAAGATTAAATGCACAAAGTAGTACTTTACACTTGTCTTTATGGAATTTCATCTTGTTGATTTCAGACCAATTCTCCAACTTGTCAAAGTCATTTTGAATTCTAATCCTGTCCTCCAAAGCGCTTACAACCTCTCCCAGCTTGGTGTCATCTGCAAATTTTATAAGTATAATATCCACTCCATTATCCAAGTCATTAATAAAAATATTGACTAGTACCAGACCCTTGCAGGACCCCATAAAATACATCCTCCCAGTTTGATAGTGAACCACCGATACCTACTCTTGAGTACAGCCTTTCAAGCAACTGTGTAACCACCTTACAGTAACTACATTTCCCTAGTTTGTGTGTGATAATGTCATATGGGACTGTCAAAAGCCTCACTAAAATCAAGATATATCACATCTACTGCTTCCCTCCATCCACTAGGCCAGTAACTCTGTCAAAGAAGGAAATATGGTTGACATGGCATGATTTGTTCTTGACAAATCCACGTTGGCTGCTCCTTATCGACCTGTTATCCTCTAGGTGCTTGCAAATTGATTGTTTAATAATTTGTTGCAGTATCTTTTCAGATATTGAAGTTAGGCTGACCAGTCTATAATTCCCTGGTCTTTGTTCCCCTTTTTAAAGATAGGTTCTATGTTTGCCCTTCTCCAGTCCTCTGGGACCTCACCTGTCCTCCAAGAGTTCTTGAAGATAATCACTAATGGTTCCAAGTTTGCTTCATGAATCCTCCGCTGTATCCCAAGGTAATAAACATTGCCAGAAGATTCAGACTTCCCATGGCCACCCACTCATGAAATTCTGCACTCCCTGGTTTGCTCCTGGCCAAGAAAACTTATTAAGGCAGAAGAGGAGACTGGAAGAAAGACCCATCTGTTCCCCTCAGCAGAGAACTAAAGGGAGAGATTTTGAGACGGTTTTAAAGAGAGGTTCTCATCCTATTGCATCATTAACAAATATTGGCAAGTCACAAGTAAAGACAGACGCCCCAAACTGAAAAAGACTCAACTCACCCTTGAGTTTGGTGCCTAGAAACAGACAGTGGGGGGTAATTATGCAGGTGCAAACTGTGTGTATATTTCAGAGTGGCCAGGCATCTGCCTATCTCATCTGAGTGCATAATCAGGTGCTCTGGTTTCAGAGTAACACCCGTGTTAGTCTGTATTCGCAAAAAGAAAAGGAGTACTTGTGGCACCTTAGAGACTAACCAATTTATTTGAGCATAAGCTTTTGTGGCTCACTTCATCGGATGCATACAGTTGGTACTCAGAGATCCAACTGCTGTAACATGCCTCTGCAATTACTTCAAGGTGGAAAAAAAAAAACCGAGAGGGTACTTTTTTAAAGTCATGTCAATAGGAGAAGGGTTTCTTTTCCCTGTCTTGAGTGAATCTCAAACCCTAACTTCAAGTTAGGAATGGAAGCTACAAAGTTAGCTACAAAATTAGAAATAAAACTGAAAAACAAACAATAAAACACTTTTTTTTGGTAAAAAAGAGCCTCTTAAGAAGTCCAACCAAAATATACCCCTGACATATACAAACTGTGGTACAATGATCCTGCACACTTTAGGGAGGGCCCAATTCAGGGGGTGACACTCCTTTCCTACAACCAATGCCTTTCTCAGGGATGATGTCTCAGTTGTTTGGAGACATTGCTACTAAAGTCAGGCTGGTTGTCAAGGGACATTGTCAAGGTCAACGTTCAAATTACACTAAAAATAACTTAGAAATTTCCTCCCAACTACGAAAAATCTGCCTAAACAAATATTTTCTAAACGGAAGTAGTAGCTTGGCCTAAGGTTGAATTAACTACATCAAAGAAGAAGCAGTTCACCCCAAACCACCCTCTCCATGCCTGCAAACTGAGTACTTTAAGTATAATCACAGAAATTTTGTGCATGTGGGAAGATTTTTATTTAATAGCATTTACTGCTCAGTATTCCCTCAGGACAATATGGGTGAACAAATTTGTGTCTTAGGGCTCACCAACAAGGATCAGATAGAGGTTTTTATGATCTTTCTGTGCTAAAGAGATGGCTCAGAGGTATAGTGAGTCAGCTCTTCATGTCTTGGAACTGGACTCCTTCAGTGGTCACAAGTGAAAGGAGTGCGGGTGTTTTAATCTAATCCACTGTGAACATTTGTCTATATCGTAAGACCACATTGAGACAAATATGGCAATTTCATGCAATATCCTTGAAAAACCTTATTGAATTAAGTTTAAATAACTTGGGAGTCCATTGTATTAAATGCAAAGATTATGTATTATCGTGGGCTGGGACTGCATGTAACCTCTCTTGGGGAAAGAGATTATGTGAACCCTGGGAATGTTATGCACTTCGAAGGACTGTACTGAACAATGTACTTGACAAGAATTTTTGGGACAAAGTGGTTTGCCAGGGGAATCTCTAGTGGGAGATGAATGCAAATTCCCTACCACCACAATGCAAAACCCCAGCCTTTTAAAGCTATGCCCCAGGAGAGGACTACTGTCTGCTGATCACCTTTTCCCAGAGCCTCAAGATCAAAGGCCCAAGGAAAGGACAGACGAAACTATTCACGAGCGTGCTAGTTCTGAGCTAAGGCTGTTATCAACTTGTAACCATGGGGAAAACTCCCACCAGAGACTCTGCTAGAATTGGGGAGTGATCTATGGTAAGCTTATTAGCATGCATGTAGGTTCTTTTATTGTTCTTAATGTGTTTTCTCTGTAATGTTTTCACCTTCGAGCAAAATGCAGATGCTGACCTGGTTAGACAGCCTGGCTTGCTGGGGATATCACAGTGAAGGCAGGGAACTGTGCAGCCTGGCAAAACCCAGTCAGGAAGGAGAAAGACATGGGTCTCTGCCCAAGAGAGGTGACAGCTGTGGAGTTGGAAGCCTAGAGTCAGTGCTCTTAAGGAATCATGGAGGGGGAATACAGGTTCAATTGACCTGAACTGTGACACACATTTGGTAGCCTCTATTCAGGAAGAAGCTATGGGCTGGGTGCAGTGGGCCAGGATTGAGGTGCTCTGGCACACCTGTTTGAGGTGGCTCAGAATTGGACTAGCAACAGGTGCTCAAGTCAAGGTGGGAAACACACCATTAGAGCTGTTTGGGACCCACGAGTGGAAGAGCAGTGAACTGAGTGAGGTCCAACGTCAGAGTTGTGGGACTCGGTAAGGTAGAATTTGTTGCAGGACAGTGCTGAGTAGCCCTGACAGAGCTGGGTGGTGATGATACCTAACTTCAGCCTATGCTATGCCCAGCTCTTGCCAGTGCAGTCAGCCACTCCGCTCCCTGCGCTGTAGAATTCACCCTCCAAATTAACCATAAAAACTCCAGAATGAGACTTTTTAAAATAAATAACTCAAATGTCACTCAACAATCCCCAAAACACATGTGACAGAACATGATAATCATCGACTCAGAGACACTAAACACGAACCTATGAAGCCCAGAGGAGTACCCATCTGCATCCACCAGGATGGAAAGCCAACAAAGGTGAAGAGTAGAGATAAGCTGGACCACGAAGGGGTTGCTACCAAGTCACTGAGCCCAAGAACACACAAATTTTGCCTAGGCTGCATTGGCAATTTGCCTGGAGCGCAAGGCCAGCACCTACTCTGCATAAAGATGCAGCTGCCCTCAGCTGTAACACAGAGGGGTCGCCCATGTAGAAGCAGTCTTTGTGGGCCACACCTCTAAGTTAAAGATGGGGCAGCTGCATCATAGAGTTTAACTATTGTTTTGAACATCTACAAGGAAATACAGCCCCAGGATTAAACTTCACTAGCCACTAAGGGTGACTGTTGCCCCACAGCAACAGAGTCACATAGATTTAAAATGGCAGCAACTTATGTCTTGGACAACACACAGCTCATTGCTGGAACTTAGGAGCAGTAGCTATAATTATGTATAACTTATTAATGGGATTTCCCTAAGACTAGAGTAAGTTTGTGGTGAGGATCACAGCCTACCAGGGCTTTCAAGTGAGAACAAGATATGGTACAAGAGTAAACGAAAATGAAGTAATCTGATTTATTTATCATTTACGAAGTTTTTTTTTTGAATGGATGACTTGGAATTCGTATTAGGGCATGGAGCCTTTTTGCTTCCAGATAACGTGTGAGCAAGGTTTGTTACCGGATAATGGCTGCTCGGTAGTTTATGTGAAATGAATTAAAGGAGCTCACTCCAGTTCCTAGCGAGCAGATATTTAAAAAGTTCTACCATCACAAGTGGCACTGCCCTACAACACGGCTGGCAGCCTCAGCAGAGGGGCCAAAGATGAAATAGCGCACCCTAAAGGTCAAGGTTGAGGTGCACTGGTAGAGGGCAGCTTGCAGCACTACTGCTTGTGCTGTACCTGCTCTGGCCAGGGGGAGGCGGTGTTCAGTCTCCTGTCAATCAGCATTCAATTCAGTTTAAAGAATTGTGCAACCGCTACACCCTAAAGAATTCTTTAAACTCAGTTTCACGCTTTGGCATTTCTTACATCAATAGCCAAAGACAATGGGCTAACAGGTGTCCTTAGGACAGAGGTGATTTGGAGTTAAATGATGAACAATTGAGATGGACGGTGAGCACTTTACCAGTGACTTCAACAGACTTAATAAGACTCTCTGGCACTAGTGAGCCTATGCTGTGCTCTATATTCCCAATTCAATGCAGTTTGGAAGAAGAGCCATCGATGGGGACAGTTTCCATATGTGAGACAATTCCCAGGGCAGGAGGGCAACCGGGGGTGGGAGAAAACGATAGGTGATCTCACTTCAGGACGTCAGTGCCTTGAGAAACAGGATAATGATGGGCACCGGGACTCTGTTGGGAAGCAGCCCACTGCACCAACACGGACGGGGCACTCTGGGTAGGGGGGCAAAGCATCTCGGGAGAGGAAGGAACGCTGAGAATCAGAGAGGAAAGGGAGGAATGAAAATATGCATGTACAAGAGTGTAAAAAAAAAAAAAATATCCATCTCACTCTCTCCTTATATAGCTAGTGAGGTCCGTTCTGCTGCATGCAAGCTCTGATGTCAATGGGAACTGCATGCATATAGCAGTGGCAGAATCGGGTCCACTGTGTTCAGAGGAAGCTGTTTATCACTTTCCCTCCCACAGGATGGGGGGAGATAAGACTTCTCTCTATATTCTCTCATCTAATGATTGTCTCCCTGCATTCTATTCTTTATTCTGACTGCAGCCTAGCTTTTAGTCTAACAGATAACGTTGTAGCCCAAACTGCAGACCAGAGCCCATCACGCAGCCTGTGGCCACCCTTCCCCTGTCATTGCAGGGTGAGGATAAAGCTGATCCAGGCTGCAGGTTGTAACTGCTGGTGAACTCAACCAACAAGCAGTTTCTAGTAGGTACAAACACTGGGCATCTTTTGATTTTCAAGTGTACATTTAGGTGCTAGGTAGGGTTGGCCTGTGGGGTCCCAGAAAGCTGCTAATGCAGCCCTTGCAGTACCAATGTTTGAGAGCCCCATTCTGTCATATAAGCATCCTGCTAATTGCACTGAATTCTCTCTTACACAAACTTAAATGAGACCACCCACTGGCATCTTTCCCAACCAACTGGCTCACCTGTCACCATTGGCTGATATGGCCTCAAACTTGGGTTTCTTCTTTGGAATTTCATTCTGAATAGAGGAGGTGGATAAGGTTTTCTGGCTACGAAGAAAAACAATGAAGATACATGTCAGAACCTAAAAGGCATGTGAATCAGAGACTGTCCGGAAACAAGAAAGAGGCACAGATAAATACCATCTCCCACTAAAGCACACTCACAACAAACTTAGAGAGAAGAGAGCTCCAAGCATAGTGATGGCCAAATAAAAGATAATTCCTTAAAGAGAAACTAGAGTTTATTTTATACAATGTGCCAAACAAACTTCTGGGCACATGAACATTCTATGTCCAAAACCATATATTTAAAGATAAATCTAAGTTGACCCAATGTCAACAAGAACTGTAATACACTCCACAATGCACAGAAAAGGATCAGCTCATCCTAAGTCCCCACTGAGAATACCTGAGCAGCAGCCCCGAGATGTTCAAACTAGGGATCATCACCAAGAGTCTCCTAGGTGATCTCAGCTGCAGTGTTTGATCTGAGTCAGTCAATTTTGAATGCTGGGGAAACATGTCTAGTGGTTGAGTCAGGAGTCCTAGCTCTGCCAACTGACTTGCTGTGTTAACTGGGACAAGTCATTTCACTTTTTTATATCCCAGTTTCAGCCACCTGGAAGAGCAAGGCTACTGAATGAATTAATGCACTTCTGTCATTAATTTGACAAATGCAGCTTTAGTTATTTGAGAAAACAGCGTGTCAATAAGCATTCTGTAAAACAGATCTCACTGAGTAGTGTTGTGACACTATTAGGAGTTGAGGTTAGAACTACTGGGTTTGCATATTCATTAAGTCAGAATTATCCAGGCTTTATGCAAAAAGATGCATAACGATGTTAAAAGTCACCCCAGTTACGCAGTAGTGAGGTCCAAGACTCCTCTCCCGCTTTTGTTGGAAGTGGGTCTGATGAGTTTGAAGCAGTCAGCCCTCCTGCAGGAGGAAAGTGCTAGAACGGAGCATATCTGCAGCATTTACATGCAAGTTACCTGTTGTAGTGGCTGCCACTGCTGAGCCTGCTGAACTGCTCCTTCTCTTGCAGGCTCGTCCGTGAAGAGCTGCTTAGATGTTTGCGTTGCTCTTTGGTCTTCTGTAGGACCCGTTTGTAGGACAACGTACACAGCCAGCACAGCAGCTTCCCATCCACCTGAAAGGCAAGTTGGGAGTCAGAGGATTTTCTCTCGCTTCCTCCCCACATCCCAAGCACAGAGAAGACAAGTAGCCTGATGGCAACTTCAGGTCAACCATGCTCAGGATTTACAGACACAAGGTATGCAGTCACAAACAACACACATGCAGTGACTCGAGGGGTCCCTGATGTGGTTAGAAAAGGTGTTGACTGCATTCAACACTGCCAGTGCGATGCAGCCAGCAAGTCACAGTGATAAAAACTTGGCACAGCTACCATCTGTTCTGAGCTGACACTTCTTGGATTGTTTATATCACATGTTCCCCATGACATTTTAAAGCAAGAAATCACATCCTGTGCAATTTGGATTTTTATAAACACAAAGGTCAACACCTGGACTCCAAGGCACATGCTTTAGGAACCTGAACACTAATACTCTGTTTCAATGGTTTTCAACCTTTTTTCATTTGTGGACCCCTAAACATTTTTGAATGGAGGTGCGGATCCCTTTGGAAATCTTAGGCATAGTCTGCGGACCCCGACAGGTTAAGAACCACTGTCCTATCGTAACAACAACCTCAACAACCTTAAGGATTAGACATAGACCGGCCGACATCAACAGGTCCATGGACCACAGATTGAAAACTACTGCTCTAAGGGGCTCTGTCCAGATGGTGGGAACTACTTATACACCATCCAAAACTGTAGGCCTGGGGCCCATGTTAAAAGACTTATGCATATGCTTACCTTTGGGACAATTCACAGTATGTGAAGTTCCCTTTATCTCTACCACTCATTTTGGAGTGGGGTCCCTTCTCACTTGTGTGTGTACCTACACTAAGTCCAGTTCAGAAAAAGACCGGATCAAGGAACTATGATGCTGAAAATATAAAGTAATCCAATGAACTTAGTGTTTTAACATCTCTCATTGCAAATGTAAATTCTTGAGCTGGCCAGAAAATACTTTATAGCCGACACGTTACTGTTGCTGAAATCCTGTGACTCTGTGCAGAAGATGAATAGGCTATTACTGTGGTTAGTTCTTTCACCTTTCCAGCCCCATTTTACATAGAAACTCACCTTCTTTCTATCATCCTTCCTGTCGAATGCACACTGTTGCTTGCACTGTTCACAGGAGAGAGGTGGCCCATACTTCTTCTCTGAGTTCGTACAGCGCTGGCACTTGTTGCCAATAAATGCCGCTATTATGTTGCAGTACTGGCATGGTTTTGGCTTTAAAAAGGACAGATACAGTACAGGTTAGCAATGCTTTGTAAATATATGGCACATGTGCATTTTTCTATCACTCAAACAGTCCCATCTTCATAGTGACTCAAGAATTGTGCATATATCTAGATCAGTGGTCTCCAAAGTGGGGGGTGCGCGGCAGGAGGAGCGCTCCTGGACCTTTGATTCTTTGGCAGCATGCCGGCGGCAGCTCGGCTCTCCCTGCTCCGTCTTCGGCAGCACGCCGGCGGCAGCTCTTCTTTTTTGCATCCCTAGAGCTGGCCCTGGGGGTGCGCGATCCAAAAAGTTTGGAGACCACCGATCTAGATAAACCAGGGATCAGGCATCCAAACTACTAATTGCAGTATATGTGATTGGCCAGGATACCTGAACTTATAGTGACTTCTGCATAAGGTGCCATGGGATCTTTAATGACAAGTGGTCAGGACCTAAGCTTCAAACCTCATCCTAAAGGGAAGAAATGTTTATTCCAGTTTCGTGGTCAAATTTCAGTTTAGGTTATCACATTCTGATTTCCCTAAATCCCCCATTTAATTTCAACTGGATAAGAAATCGGTCACTTGCTGTCCTAAACTCATGTGAAGTATTGCCATTCACCATAAAAAAGCGTCTTATGTTTCACTCAAAAGGGCACTGCATTTCAGTAGTGCATGAGGTAACCCCTACACAGACAGGCTGTTACACATTTTCAGGCGAAAGACAATGGAAATAGCATTATAATTATGAGGGTGGACGGGAGAGTCCCCAGCACTTACCGTTCCATAGAGTTTCACGTTCTGAGCACATTTCTTGCATATTGTGTTGGTTTTGCTATTAAAACAAAAGATTAAGAAAAAGCAAGAATGAAGTATAACTGTGTCAGCAATATCTGGATACAGATTAAGCCCTCTGTGCTTGAGCGCTAAATTTCCCCTAACCCTACAACTCTCCTGGCAGGATTTTTGTATTCATGTTCACTAGTGGCTTTTATATAAAATGTATTTGCTACCCCTGCCTGGTGATGATAAATCTACCACAGTGAGGTATTATTGAAAGACGGCATTTTCATAAGGCAGCCCCTTTAATTTAATTAAGACCTCAGACTTTAATTTATGCACGTATTTGCTCAATTGGGATTATGGTCACCAACAAAATGAGTTAGTTGGTCACCAGCTAATCTGCAGCAGACATTTAACCAGCATCAAACTACATGACTTGGCACAAGTGATAATCTCAGTACCGGAGAGGGCAAGCACTAGAATAGCAGGGTTGATGCAGATCAGGACTGAGGTTCATTGACCCCAATCCGCAGGATGGAAAACAGGGAACCACCTTGCACACTGCCTGCATGAAATATGCTCAGTGGCTGCTGGGATCATTGGTCCCTCTTCTTCGTATATTCACAAAAATGAAATTAAAACCAAGCAGAAAACCATGTTTACTACTGCAAATGCAGAAGGACAAGACAGGTATTTACGCTACAGCATAGAGAATAAGAATCATTTTTGCATGCCAAAACACAGAAGGGGAACAGCTTCCAGGAGCACCCAAGCACTTCACTGAAAGATACAGCTGAGCACCGCCCAGGAAGAAACGCCACACACCATGCTGCAAAATCAAGAGCACAGAATGCGTCTGCCTGACAGAGATTGGGGCTATGATTAGAGCCTCATCAAGGGGCACAACACTGGCCCCCCTACAAGCACTCAGACGACATATGACAGAGTGCTCGATCATTGAAGGCGCAACATAAGGGGCATGACGAGGGTTTCAAGGAATGGGCTGCTGTAACCAGATGCCATATGGGTTATGGACACAAAGAATCACCGGTGGAAGGAGAGGACAGGAGTTTAGTGTCAGGAACATTTTGCAACAGAAAACAGGAGCGGAGAAAAAGGATGTCTCAGGGCTTTGGTAACAGGATATGAAGCCTTTCACCTTTAGGTTGCCAGTTCATAAACAGCATGGCCCACTAGTTACCCAAAGCTATCACCAACAGATGGTTGCTCATTGGCTTATGTGAAATTAGTTTGGTAGCTCTCAGTCTTGTTCCCAAATTACAAACCCTGCCCCAACTGGCACTAACATACCAGGTTCGCTTTTCTCAGCAGAACTCCCAAAGCCACCAAACTGTCTCCTTAGTCTTTACGGGGGATACCTAAAGATCAGGTTAAGATACTTTAGTGGGCCAGTGTGTGTGAAGCTTGTACCGGTACTACTTCTGCTGTACATAGTCTATGGAAAATTTCAGTTTCCAGGGCTGTCAATAAATGCTAAATTCACACATAGAAAAAGGAACCATGCTGAGAGAATCAAGAGGCTGAAGTGGGACTATTTTGGATGTGTATTAAAGAAGCAGATGCCAACTACTTTTTATTGTCCAGTGTCTAAGCTTAGCAGAAATTTACCTTTCCTGTTGGAACTCGGTCCTGCAGTACGTGCACTTGACAATGGGATGCGCAATTCGACACTCCTGCAGCAAAAAGAAGAGTTAGTGCTTCTACCACACACGTTCCCCAAAGACTCAACAGTCCCCCCCCAAACACAACAACAGAACATCTTGGACAAAGCAGAAGTATTCTTCATGACAATCACTCCTTCCAGAGCCCCCATCCTCGCCCCCCACTCCTCCCAGGGGGCACCATCCCTTCCAGGGCCACATCCCCTCCTTCACTCCTCCCATCCCTTCCCAGGGCTCCCCCAATCCCTTATCCCCTCCCCCCAGGGGCTCCCATCCTTTCCCCCACTCCTCTCAGGGCCTCATCCCCTCCCTGTGACCCCATCCCCTCCCCCACTCCTCCCCCTGCCCCCATCCCTTCCCAGGGCTCCCCCAATCCTCCCCCATCCCTTCCCGGGGCTCCCTCTGCCCCCATCCCTTCCCAGGGCTCCCCCTATCCCCCATTCCCCCCCCACTCCTCCCCCTGCCCCCATCCCCTCCTCACGCCCCCATCCCTTCCCAGGGCTCCCCCTGTCCCCCATTCCTCCCGTGGACCCCCCAAGTCCCCCATCCCCCCGGACCTTGCACAGCTGCTGCCCCTGGCTCAGCGCCTCGAAGGAGAAGCGCTGGTGGCACTTGGTACAAGCGTAAAGCGCCGCCATCCCGCCGCCCCCACTGACAGGCGCAGCCTAACCTGGGACGGGCGGTCAGGCAGCCGCGAGGCGGGGCTGCCACACCCGTCACCGCCATTGGCTCTCGCTAACGTCGCTCCTCGGGCACGGCGCTCCGCCCGAAGCCGTCTCACGGCGCCCATTGGTTTCCCGGAGTGCCACTCCTGTGTGAGAGGGCGGGGCACGTCGAGGTCCTTCGGGTTGGGGAGAGCGGGAGCGTTTACGTCACCGGGGAGTTCTCCCATCCGGGGTGTGGACGGCGCGGTGACGTCACCCCTGGCGCGTCCCGGGGGCTCCCTCCAGCATCCGGCCGCTCACGCGAGGGGAGGAGGCGTCGCAGGGGCGGAAGTGTCCCAGAAGCCCCCGCGCGCGCCGGAAGGACCCGGAACGGAAGTGGGGGAGATCAGTTAGAATCAATGAAGGCAGCCTGGCTGGGTCTGCAGGCTTCCGGAGGGGGAGGGGCCAGATGTGGGGAGAGGGTAGATGTAGGGGGAGGAGGAGAAGGGGAGGGCAGATGGGTCAGGGAGAAGGGAGCAGATGGGAGAAGGAGAGGGTAGATGTGGGGGGAGGAGGAGAGGGGGAGGCCAGATGTGGGGAGGAGGTCAGAGAAGGAGAAGGGGGGAGGCCAGATGTGGGGAGGAGGTCAGATGGGGGGAGGAGGGGGAGAAGGAGGGGGGGGAGGTCAGATGGGGGGAGGAGGGGGAGAAGGAGGAGGGGGGGAGGTCAGATGGGGAGGAGGAGGGGGAGAAGGAGGAGGGGGGAGGTCAGATGGAGAGGAGGAGGGGGAGAAGGAGGAGGGGGGAGGTCAGATGGAGAGGAGGAGGGGAGAAGGAGGAGGGGGGAGGTCAGATGGGGAGGAGGAGGGGGAGAAGGAGGAGGGGGGGAGGTCAGATGGGGAGGAGGAGGGGGAGAAGGAGGAGGGGGAGAAGGAGGAGGGGGAGGAGGTCAGATGGGGAGGAGGAGGGGGAGAAGGAGGAGGGGGAGGAGGTCAGATGGGGAGGAGGAGGGGGAGAAGGAGGAGGGGGGGAGGTCAGATGGGGAGGAGGAGGGGGAGAAGGAGGAGGGGGGGAGGTCAGATGGGGAGGAGGAGGTCAGATGGGGGGGGAGGAGGAGGGGGGAGGGCAGATGGATGAGGAAGAGGGGAGCAGATGGGGGAAGGGGGAGGGGGAGTTGGGGGTAAATGCGGGGGAGGAGACGCACAAGGTGGGGTTTGAAGTGCTACCATAATGCAGGCAGTACCACTAGAGGTGGGGGGGAGCAGACGCAATGGGGAGAGCTGTGTGAGAGGCAGTGTGGATGGGGACCTGGGGGCAGAGGAGAGGAAGTTGATGTGTGTAGATACATCAAAGGCAGAAGGAAAGTGGGTCTGAGAAAAAGAGAAGGGAGAAAGGGAGGCAGGATTCTGCATGTGAAAACCCTTGAGACTTGGGCTTTCTTTGTGATGGGAATTCCAGCAATTGATGGCTAGCTGCCAAAGTAGCTGCACACTTGCCAGCCTGAAACAAAGCAAACTGCAGTTTGCCACTAGTGTGAAGTCTGGGTAAGAAGGCCCAGCGTTGCAAATTGCAACTTTCTTTGTCTGCACTAAAAGTTTGCACAGGGTGTAGCTTCAACAATTGCTGGGGAATCAGGACATATGAACTGGAACCATAAACTCACTGAACATTACATCTCACCAAATGAGGGTAAATCCATCCTCATCATCGTATCCACTCATACTCCACACCTGAACATAGCCATTATATGAACAACATACCCTCATATTTCAATGTCTGTACTTTGACCCCCAATCGGGAATATTGCAGATTATGTATTCCTTACACCACCTGATCCTAAACCGAACTTCACACCCCTTGATAATCTGTATGTTATTCCCTGGTAATCAGAAACTTCTACGCTTAAACACTGTACCATTTTTTTTAATTTTATCATCTTAATAAAATTATTAAATCTGGCCTTAGAAATTCTAATTACTAAAGCAATACAAGGACAAATCATTACAATGTGTAAATGCTTTTAATTTAATAATAAAAATTAACCAGCAAGAATATGCCATCTTGATGGATGTAGATCAGGTGTTGTGAATTTAAATTTGGCCCAAAATATATTTTTTTCAAAAGAAAGCTTTTATAAAACTGAAAGACCCAGTAGAAATTTTTCTAATTTTAAGACTTCAAAGAAAGCAGTTTTTAAATGAATAAACATTCCACTGTAGTGTTTGAAACCTAAAATTTTGCACCACTTAATAATCTGAAAGTGAAACTGATTTATTTGAGTATCATTGTCCTCCCTGACAGAAATGTAAAAACCAAAGTGCCGTGTAGGTTGGGTTTTAAAAATTCTTTCTGAGGATCTAAAGTATTATGAATAACAGCTGTAAAGAAAATAACTTAGGGTATGTCTACACTACGGAATAAGGACGAATTTATAGAAGTCGGTTTTTTAGAAATCGGTTTTATATATTCGAGTGTGTGTGTCCCCACAGAAAATGCTCTAAGTGCATTAACTCGGAGGAGTGCTTCCACAGTACCGAGGCTAGAGTCGACTTCCGGAGCGTTGCACTGTGAATAGCTATCCCACAGTTCCCGCAGTCTCCGCTGCCCATTGGAATTCTGGGTTGAGATCCCAATGCCTGATGGGGCTAAAACATTGTCGCGGGTGGTTCTGGGTACATATCGTCAGTCCCCCCTTCCCTCCCTCCCTCCGTGAAAGCAAGGGCAGACAATCGTTTCGCGCCTTTTTTCCTGAGTTACCTGTGCAGATGCCATACCACGGCAAGCATGGAGCCCGCTCAGGTAACTGTCACCGTATGTCTCCTGGGTGCTGGCAGACGCGGTACGGCATTGCTACACAGTAGCAGCAACCCATTGCCTTCTGGCAGCAGACGGTACAGTATGATTGGTAGCCGTCCTCGTCATGTCCAAGGTGCTCCTGGCCACGTCGGCTGGGAGCGCCTGGGCAGACATGGGCACAGGGACTAAATTTTGAGTGACTTGACCAGGTCATTCTCTTTAGTCCTGCAGTCAGTCCTATTGAACTGTCTTATGGTGAGCAGGCAGGAGATAGCGATTGCTAGCAGTCATATTGCATCATCTTCTGCCGGGCAGGCAAGAGATGAGGATGGCTAGCAGTCCTACTGCACCGTCTTCTGCCGAGCAGCCATGAGATGTGGATGGCATGCAGTCCTTCTGCACCATCTGCTGCCAGCCAAAGATGTAAAAGATAGATGGAGTGGATCAAAACAAGAAATAGACCAGATTTGTTTTGTACTCATTTGCCTCCTCCCCCGTCTAGGGGACTCATTCCTCTAGGTCACACTGCAGTCACTCACAGAGAAGGTGCAGCGAGGTAAATCTAGCCATGTATCAATCAGAGGCCAGGCTAACCTCCTTGTTCCAATAAGAACAATAACTTAGGTGCACCATTTCTTATTGGAACCCTCTGTGAAGTCCTGCCTGAAATACTCCTTGATGTAAAGCCACCCCCTTTGTTGATTTAACTCCCTGAAGCCAACCCTGTAAGCCATGTCGTCAGTTGCCCCTCCCTCCGTCAGAGCAACGGCAGACAATCGTTCCGTGCCTTTTTTCTGTGCGGACGCCATCCCAAGGCAAGCATGGAGGCCGCTCAACTCACTTTGGCAATTAGGAGCACATTAAACACCACACGCATTATCCAGCAGTATATGCAGCACCAGAACCTGGCAAAGCGATACCGGGCGAGGAGGCGACGTCAGCGCGGTCACGTGAGTGATCAGGACATGGACACAGACTTCTCTCAAAGCATGGGCCCTGCCAATGCATGCATCATTGTGCTAATGGGGCAGGTTCATGCTGTGGAACACCGATTCTGGGCTCGGGAAACAAGCACAGACTGGTGGGACCGCATAGTGTTGCAGATCTGGGACGATTCCCAGTGGCTGCGAAACTTTCGCATGCGTAAGGGCACTTTCATGGCACTTTGTGACTTGCTTTCCCCTGCCCTGAAGCGCATGAATACCAAGATGAGAGCAGCCCTCATAGTTGAGAAGCGAGTGGCGATAGCCCTGTGGAAGCTTGCAACGCCAGACAGCTACCGGTCAGTTGGGAATCAATTTGGAGTGGGCAAATCTACTGTTGGGGCTGCTGTGATGCAAGTAGCCCACGCAATCAAAGATCTGCTGATATCACGGGTAGTGACCCTGGGAAATGTGCAGATCATAGTGGATGGCTTTGCTGCAATGGGATTCCCTAACTGTGGTGGGGCCATAGACGGAACTCATATCCCTATCTTGGCACCGGAGCACTAAGCCGCCGAGTACATAAACCGCAAGGGGTACTTTTCAATAGTGCTGCAAGCTCTGGTGGATCACAAGGGATGTTTCACCAACATCAACGTGGGATGGCCGGGAAAGGTACATGACGCTAGCATCTTCAGGAACTCTGGTCTGTTTCAAAAGCTGCAGGAAGGGACTTTATTCCCAGACCAGAAAATAACTGTTGGGGATGTTGAAATGCCTATATGTATCCTTGGGGACCCAGCCTACCCCTTAACGCCATGGCTCATGAAGCCGTACACAGGCAGCCTGGACAGTAGTCAGGAGCTGTTCAACTACAGGCTGAGCAAGTGCGGAATGGTGGTAGAATGTGCATTTGGACGTTTAAAGGCGTGCTGGCGCAGTTTACTGACTCGCTTAGACCTCAGCGAAACCAATATTCTCACTGTTATTACTGCTTGCTGTGTGCTCCACAATATCTGTGAGAGTAAGGGGGAGACGTTTATGGCAGGGTGGGAGGTTGAGGCAAATCGCCTGGCTGCTGGTTACGCGCAGCCAGACACCAGGGCGGTTAGAAGAGCACAGGAGGGCACGGTACGCATCAGAGAAGCTTTGAAAACCAGTTTCATGACTGGCCAGGCTACGGTGTGAAAGTTCTGTTTGTTTCTCCTTGATGAAACCCCCCGCCCCTTGGTTCACTCTACTTCCCTGTAAGCTAACCACCCTCCCCTCCTCCCTTCGATCACCGCTTGCAGAGGCAATAAAGTCATTGTTGCTTCACATTCATGCATTCTTTATTCATTCATCACACAAATAGGGGGATGACTACCAAGGTAGCCCAGGAGGGGTGGTGGAGGAGGGAAGGAAAATGCCACACAGCACTTTAAAAGTTTACAACTTTAAAATTTATTGAATGCCAGCCTTCTTTTTTTTGGGCAATCCTCTGTGGCGGAGTGGCTGGTTGGCCGGTGGCCCCCCCACCACGTTCTTGGGCGTCTGGGTGTGGAGGCTATGGAACTTGGGGAGGAGGGCGGTTGGTTACACAGGGGCTGTAGTGGCAGTCTGTGCTCCAGCTGCCTTTGCTGCAGCTCAACCATACACTGGAGCATACTGGTTTGGTCCTCCAGCAGCCTCAGCATTGAATCCTGCCTCCTCTCATCACGCTGCCGCCACATTCGAGCTTCAGCCCTCTCTTCAGCCCGCCACTTACTCTCTTCAGCCCACCTCTCCTCCCGGTCATTTTGTGCTTTCCTGCACTCTGACATTATTTGCCTCCACGCATTCATCTGTGCTCTGTCAGTGTGGGAGGACAGCATGAGGTCAGAGAACATTTCACCTCGAGTGCGTTTTTTTTTCTTTCTAATCTTCAGTAGCCTCTGGGAAGGAGAAGATCCTGTGATCATTGAAACACATGCAGCTGGTGGAGAAAAAAAAAGGGACAGCGGTATTTAAAAAGACACATTTTATAAAACACTGGCTACACTCTTTCAGGGTAAACCTTGCTGTTAACATTACATACATAGCACATGTGCTTTCGTTACAAGGTCGCATTTTGCCTCCCCCCACCGCGTGGCTACCCCCTCAACCCTCTCCCTGCCCCATGGCTAACAGCGGGGAACATTTCTGTTTAGCCACAGGCAAACAGCCCAGCAGGAATGGGCTCCTCTGAGTGTCCCCTGAAGAAAAGCACCCTATTTCAACCAGGTGACCATGGATTATATCTCACTCTCCTGAGGATAACACAGAGAGATAAAGAATGGATGTTGTTTGAACGCCAGCAAACATACACTGCAGTGCTTTGTTGTACAATGATTCCCGAGTACGTGTTACTGGCCTGGAGGGGTAAAGTGTCCTACCATGAAGGACGCAATAAGTCTGCCCTCCCCAGAAACCTTTTGCAAAGGCTTTGGGAGTATATCCAGGAAAGCCGCGAATGCCAGGACAAAGTAATCCTTTCACATGCTTGCTTTTAAACCATGTATAGTATTTTAAAAGGTACACTCACCGGAGGTCCCTTCTCCGCCTGCTGGGTCCAGGAGGCAGCCTTGGGTGGGTTCGGGGGGTACTGGCTCCAGGTCCAGGGTGAGAAACATTTCCTGGCTGTCGGGAAAACCGGTTTCTCCGCTTGCTTGCTGTGAGCTATCTACAACCTCATCATCATCATCATCTTCTTCGTCCCCAAAACCTGCTTCCGTATTGCCTCCATCTCCATTGAAGGAGTCAAACAACACGGCTGGGGTAGTGGTGGCTGAACCCCCTAAAATGGCATGCAGCTCATCATAGAAGCGGCATGTTTGGGGCTCTGACCTGGAGTGGCCGTTCGCCTCTCTGGTTTTCTGGTAGGCTTGCCTCAGCTCCTTCAGTTTCACGCGGCACTGCTTCGGGTCCCTGTTATGGCCTCTGTCCTTCGTGCCCTGGGAGATTTTGACAAAGGTTTTGGCATTTCGAAAACTGGAACGGAGTTCTGATAGCACGGATTCCTCTCCCCATACAGCGATCAGATCCCGTACCTCCCATTCGGTCCATGCTGGAGCTCTTTTGCGATTCTGGGACTCCATCATGGTCACCTCTGCTGATGAGCTCTGCATGGTCACCTGCAGCTTGCCACGCTGGCCAAACAGGAAATGAGATTCAAAAGTTCGCGGTTCTTTTCCTGTCTACCTGGCCAGTGCATCTGAGTTGAGAGTGCTGTCCAGAGCAGTCAAAATGGAGCACTCTGGGATAGCTCCCGGAGGCCAATACCGTCGAATTGTGTCCACAGTACCCCAAATTCGAGCCGGCAAGGCCAATTTAAGCGCTAATCCACTTGTCAGGAGTGGAGTAAGGAAATCGATTTTAAGAGCCCTTTAAATTGAAATAAAGGGCTTCATCGTGTGGACGGGTGCAGGTTTACATCGATTTAATGCTGCTAAATTCGACCTAAAGTCCTAGTGTAGACCAGGGCTTATGATCATCTTGACAAAGAATGCACAATACTTTTGTCTGATTCTTGGGTTCCATATTTCAAGTTTGCACATAGTTGCATAATTTCCTACTGCTCTCCACTCCAGTGAGGGATACCTGAAACTTTTGGAGAATTGAGGTTTCACTACACTTTATAAAATACTAGTAAATGTTCTTTAGCATATTTTATGGACGTAGTGAAAATGAAATTTGAGGGCCTCACTGCAATGCTCTGGTCTTGAATCTTTCCTATGAAGGGGTGGGGAGAAACCGTTGTGATTTAGGCTGTGTCTACACTTTGTCACTTTCAGCGCTAAAACTTTTGTCGTTCAGGTAAAGCTACCACCGCTTGTTCGGGCTGGGTTTTTTTAATCGCCGGGAGAGCTCTAAGGTGGGTAGTGTAGACATACCCTCTGTGGGAAGTAGGTGTGCAGATTAGGGAGGTCCTGCTGTATTTAGCTATCTCAATGACTAGTTTAACTACCAGATAATTACACAGTGTGGAGGAGCAATAATGAAACTTGTCGCTTTACAGAGAATGATAAAGCTTGACTGGAGATTCTTGACTGGGAAAAGTTACTATCATGGCTAAAACAAGAGGCAGAGCAGAGATCTCTTAAAAGACTGGCAGAGGAAGCCGGAGACAATGATATTTTTCCAACTCCTCACTGATAAACACAGTGACTCTCCATAGGGAGCAGGGGCTCATGTAAATGTAGGGGAACATGACTTTCCAGCTTGCTGGAACACGGCACGACTTGCAAAAATGTAAAGACTAAAACTGGCTTGATGCAAGGAATAAAGGACTTGACTAGAAAAGCTGCATGGCAGTACAGAATGAAGTCTGCCAAACCTCATGACCTGGCTGAGGAAACGGGTGTCCTGTTCTTTGCCGTGCTCTTTGTCACAGCTGCTATAATCACTAAAGAAAAATGTTTGATCAGCTGAATGGCAGTGTTCACAAAGGTGCCATGCTGCTGCTGCTGCAGGAAATTCAATAAGAAGCATTCAAAAGTGCCTTCGCTTCACGGGTCTCCCAGTGCAACTCCACAAGTAGAATATTCAGGCTTGTTTATTATCTTGCAAAACCTGGTAGGCTTCTTTCAGATCTCCCCAGGGTGGCCAGCATGCAGCAGTGGATGGCTTGGCTGTTGGATGAAAGAACTGTTTGGTCCTTATCGGAGCCAAAATTGCTGAGTGGATGGCTCAAATGACGTATGAAAAATGTTGTTATAGTGGAGCTCCCCCCAAGCTCACCTGAAACTGGATTGGAACCAATATCAACCTAAAAGTGAAAGGCTCTGTAATTCATTTCCCTCAACCGCCCACAAGCCAGCCAGCCTTCCTAAACTGGGGCCAGATTGGAACTGGTGCTGTAATAACCCTCTGTCCCATTCCATAGAGTCTGTTTTTGGAAGTTTATGACCAACAGCTTGAAGAGTAAATTGTTTGGAGGTTTGGGGAGTACAAGAAGCTGCCAAAGAAAGCTTGAGTCAGCTTCTGTTCCCTTTCACATTGTAGGTTTTTCAATAGCCCGTCAGTTGCTTCTGTAAGTTTTATGAACAGATATTTCCAGTTTCTGACTCTCCTTGTGTCCAGTGCTTTGTGAATAAATAACTTGCTTTTTGCAAGTCATAAAAAATGTTTCCCAGAGATCATCATTCAGTGCTGAAATGCAGCCACCTCTGGGCTGAAGTGTGGTAGCTGTTAATCACACAGCAAAGCTGCACAAAGATCACTCACCCAGCAAAAGCGCAGCTGCCTTTGGGGTGGGGCATGGCATGGTGTGCAACCGTTTAGTGCAAGGAGAAAACCCAATCCAGTTGAAATCTAGGGAGAAAGAATGGAGTTAGCTGGCTTCGGCTAGACATGTTAGCAAACTCCATCATCCTAATACTCTGACCTCCAGACTGGAATGTGTCTGGCTGAAAAGATCCCATGGCATTTCCCCCAAGAGTATGAGTATTAAAACCCTAGATCACGTCTTTCAAAAGTGACTAGTGAGGTGCACAACTTGAGGAACCTTAAAGGGGCCTGGTTTTCAGAAAGTGCTGAGCCACTTGCTTATGATGCTTTGATCTACACGTTCCAATCTGGGGGCTAGTCTGGATTTATTTCTGGAAAGCTGGTCTTGTTAAGGAATTGAGTTAGGGTTTAGGGACTTGAGCAACCCACTTTCCCACCTCATCATGATCATATGCCAACCCCCGTGATGGGACGGTTGTTAAGATAATCAAGAGAACACTCCATGGTAAGTAAAGTGGACATAGTTTCTGCTGTTATTGGCTGAAGGCCTTCAACTGTATTGTGACATGTCTGTTGTGAGGTCATCAAGGCGTATGCAGGGGCTGCAGACTGCATTGATCAAGAGAGGCAGCAGGAGGAAGAGCTGCCACTCCCAGCACAGCTGAGTGGGAGGGGACCCAGGGAATGGGGTACCACCAGCCCTGCTGAGGAGAACCTGATGCACTCGCCCTGAGGTTACTCGCCCTGTTGAGGGAAACCTGAATCAAAGAAGGGCTTACCACCAGCTCTGCTGAGGGGAATTTTATGAGAGGTTACCAGCCTATGAAGAGAATCCCTCTTGGGCAGAGTGTAACGTCATGGAGAAGAATTCACCCAAGCCTGCACTGAAACACCCAGCAATTGGTATTGACTTGGGCACCACTAAATCCTGCGTAGGCCTCTTCCGAGACGGCAAGGTGGAAATAATTGGCAACAACCAGGGCGTCCGCACCACGCCCAGCTGTGTTGCCTTCACTGAGACAGGGAGGTTGATAGGGGATGAGGCAAAGAACCAGGCAGCCCTCAACTCTCCTAACATCATATTCAGTGCCAAGCGCTTGATTGGCCGAACATCTGAGGACCCTGTTGTGCAGGCAGATGCGGAGTTCTGGCCCTTCCAGATAGTGAAAGCTGAAGGGAAGCCCCAGGTGCAGGTGTCATACAAGGGAAAGGAGAAGGTTTTCTACCCAGAGGAGATTTCTGCTATGGTGCTGGGTAACTTGAAGGAGATGGCTGAGGACTACCTGGGCCATCCCATCACCCATGCCATTGTTACTGTACCAGCCCACTTCAATGACTCCCAGCGCCAGGCCACCAAAGATGCTGGGGCGATCGCTGGCCTCAATGTGCTGAGGATCCTCAGTGAGACTACAGCCGCCGCCCTCGCCTACAGCCTAGACAACCCTAGCAATGGAGAACACAACGTGCTTATCTTTGATCTGGGTGGAGGAACCTTCAATGTCTCCGTCCTCACCATTGACGGGGGCATCCTCGAGGTGAAGGCCACCTCTGGGGACACCCATCTGGGAGGGGATGATTTTGACAACTGCCTGGTGAGCTTCTTCATAGACGAATTCCTAAAGAAACATCAGGAGAACATCAGCAAGGACAAAAAGGCCGTGTGGAGGCTCAGGAGGGCCTGTGAGGCAGCCAAGCGCACCCTGTCCTCCAACATCAAAGCCAGTATCGACTTGTACTGCCTGTACAAAGGGATCGATTTCCACGCAGACATCACCCGGGCCCAGTTCGAGGAGCTGTGTGCCGACCTCTTCCGAGGGACCCTGAAGCCCGTGGAGAGGGCGCTGCAGGATGCAAAGCTGAGCCAGGCCCAGATCCATGATGTAGTTCTGGTGGGCGCCTCCACCCGCATCCCCAAGATCCAGGAGCTGCTGCAGGATTTCTTTGGCGGCCGGCAGCTGAACAAAAGCCTGAACCCGGATGAAGCTGTTGCCTATGGGGCCGCTGTTCAAGCCGCCATCCTGATCGGAGAGAGGTCAGAGGTCACAAGGGGCCTGCTTGCCCTGGATGTGGTGTCCATGTCTCTGGGAATTGAGACAGACGCAGGGAAGATGCACACCCTGATCAGACGCAACACTGCCATCCCCACGGTGGTAACTCGGACCTTCACCACCTTCGATGACCATCAGCCTGACCTGCTCATCCGTGCCTATGAAGGGGAGAGAGCTACTGCCAAGGAGAACCACCTGCTTGGCCATTTCCTTTTGAATGGCATTTCCCCCGCTCCCCGTGGCATGGTCTTGGTGGAGGCGACCTTCTATATTAACGCAGATGGTATCCTGACTGTGTTTGCCCTGGACAAAGTCGCCGGCAATGCCAACCCCATTGCTGTGAATGCCAACAAGGGGCGACTGAGCAGAGAGGAGATACAGAAGTTAGCGGCGGAGGCTGAGAAATACCAAGCTGAGGACAGGGCACAGAAATGGAAATTGGCCACCAAGAACTACCTTCAGTCCTGCGCTTTCAGTGTGAAGCGGACCTCGGAAGATATCCTTAACTACTTCACCTTGCAGGCGAAGAAGAAGGTGATGGAGAAATGTCAGCTGGCCTTCTCCTGGCTGAGTCCAACTGGATGGTTGAAGAGGAGGAGGTCAGGCCCTATGAAAATGGTCTCGGGGAACTCCCTCCCAGGACTTAAACGCCTAAGTAACAGCACCACGGGCATCAACAGAACAAAACCAAGCAAGTTCGTGGTCACCACTTGCAGCTGGACTTTCCAGTTTACCCAAACTACCACCGTGATCTACCCATAGGAAGTCCTAGCAGGGACCAAGGAAGCTAGGCTTGCTGGTTGCTGTTGATTTACCTGGATTTACCATCTGATATAGCCAATTCATAAATGGGACCCTTTCATGAATTACAACCATCGGCCTCAATAAATTCTGCCTCTCATACATGTCTATACAGGTGCATTTACTAATTATTGGGCAAATAGCATGCTCCACGGACTGTATGCCACAGATGTATTTGGGCTGCGATGTTTAAAGGAACCTAAGAGAGTTAGGTGCCAAATCCCATTGAACTTCACTGGGAGTTGGGCACTTAACTTCCTTAAACTCCTTCCAAAATACTAGCCTTGGCGTCACAGTCTGTCAATTGTACAGGGACTTTTGAACAGGTTTGTGTGTTTAATGTAGAACCTATAGAAAATGTCTCATTTCCAAAGGATAACCTAGACATTTCCAAATTTTAGGGAGAGATTCTAGTCTGTTATGCTAGGGTAAATCTGAAGTGACTCCATTGAAGCTACCTGAGTAAGGAACAGATTCTGATCTCAGTTACACTGGGGTAAATCTGAAGTAACTCCAGTTAAGTCAAAATAGTTAGGTACAGATTCTGATCTGCTACCCAGATGTAAATCTGTATTGACTCTGGAGATACATGTCTTTTCAGATATATCCCCTTTTAGTTGTCTCCTCTGTAATCTAAACAGCCTATATCTCTTATAAACCGATTGAGTCTGTCATAGAATCATAGAATATCAGGGTTGGAAGGGACCTCAGGAGGTCATCTAGTCCAACCCCCTGCTCAAAGCAGGACCAATCCCCAATCAAATCATCCCAGCCAGGGCTTTGTCAAACCTGACCTTAAAAACTTCCGAGGAAGGAGATTCTACCACCTCCCTAGGTAACGCATTCCAGTGTTTCACCACCCTCCTAGTGAAAAAGTTTTTCCTAATATCCAACCTAAACCTCCCCCACTGCAACTTGAGACCATTACTCCTTGTTCTGTCCTCTTCTACCACTGAGAATAGTCTAGAACCATCCTCTCTGGAACCACCTCTCAGGTAGTTGAAAGCAGCTATCAAATCCCCCTCATTCTTCTCTTCTGCAGACTAAACAATCCCAGTTCCCTCAGCCTCTCCTCATAAGTCATGTGTTCCAGACCCCTAATCATTTTTGTTGCCCTTCGCTGGACTCTCTCCAATTTATCCACATCCTTCTTGTAGTGTGGGGCCCAAAACTGGACACACTACTCCAGATGAGGCCTCACCAATGTCGAATAGAGGGGAACGATCACGTCCCTCGATCTGCTCGCTATGCCCCTACTTATACATCCCAAAATACCATTGGCCTTCTTGGCAACAAGGGCACACTGCTGACTCATATCCAGCTTCTCGTCCACTGTAACCCCTAGGTCCTTTTCCGCAGAACTGCTGCCTAGCCATTCGGTCCCTAGTCTGTAGCTGTGCATTGGGTTCTTCCGTCCTAAGTGCAGGACCCTGCACTTATCCTTATTGAAGCTCATCAGGTTTCTTTCCAATCCTCCAATTTGTCTAGGTCCCTCTGTATCCTATCCCTGCCCTCCAGCGTATCTACCACTCCTCCCAGTTTAGTATCATCCGCAAATTTGCGGAGAGTGCAATCCACACCATCCTCCAGATCATTTATGAAGATATTGAACAAAACCGGCCCCAGGACCGACCCCTGGGGCACTCCACTTGACACCGGCTGCCAACTAGACATGGAGCCATTGATCACTACCCGTTGAGCCCGACAATCTAGCCAACTTTCTACCCACCTTATAGTGCATTCATCCAGCCCATACTTCTTTAACTTGCTGACAAGAATACTGTGGGAGACCGTGTAAAAAGCTTTGGTAAAGTCAAGAAACAATACATCCACTGCTTTCCCTTCATCCACAGAATCAGTAATCTCATCATAGAAGGCGATTAGATTAGTCAGGCATGACCTACCCTTGGTGAATCCATGCTGACTGTTCCTGATCACTTTCCTCCCATGTAAGTGCTTCAGGATTGATTCCTTGAGGACTTGCTCCATGATTTTTCCGGGGACTGAGGTGAGGCTGACTGGCCTGTAGTTCCCAGGATCCTCCTTCTTCCCTTTTTTAAAGATTGGCACTACATTAGCCTTTTTCCAGTCATCTGGGACTTCCCCCGTTCGCCACGAGTTTTCAAAGATAATGGCCAATGGCTCTGCAATCACATCCGCCAATTCCTTTAGCACTCTCGGATGCAACTCGTCCGGCCCCATGGACTTGTGCACGTCCAGCTTTTCTAAATAGTCCCTAACCACCTCTTTCTCCACAGAGGGCTGGCCATCTACTCCCCATGCTGCGATGCCCAGCGCAGCAGTCTGGGAGCTGTCCTTGTTAGTGAAGACAGAGGCAAAAAAAGCATTGAGCACATTAGCTTTTTCCACATCCTCTGTCACTGGGTTGCCTCCCTCATTCAGTAAGGGGCCCACACTTTCCTTGGCTTTCTTCTTGTTGCCAACATACCTGAAGAAACCCTTCTTGTTACTCTTGACATCTCTTGCTAGCTGCAGCTCCAGGTGCGATTTGGCCCTCCTGATTTCATTCCTACATGCCCGAGCAATATTTTTATACTCTTCCCTGGTCATATGTCCAACCTTCCACTTCTTGTAAGCTTCTTTTTTATGTTTAAGATCCGCTAGGATTTCACCGTTAAGCCAAGCTGGTCGCCTGCCATATTTACTATTCTTTCGACTCATCGGTATGGTTTGTCCCTGTAACCTCAACAGGGATTCCTTGAAATACAGCCAGCTCTCCTGGACTCCTTTCCCCTTCATGTTAGTCCCCCAGGGGATCGTACCCATCCGCTCCCTGAGGGAGTCAAAGTCTGCTTTCCTGAAGTCCAGAGTCCGTATCCTGCTGCTTACCTTTCTTCCCTGTGTCAGGATCCTGAACTCAACCAACTCATGGTCACTGCCTCCCAGATTCCCGTCTACTTTTGCTTCCCCCACTAATTCTTCCCTGTTTGTGAGCAGCAGGTCAAGAAAAGCTCCCCCCCAGTTGGCTCGTCTAGCACTTGCACCAGGAAATTGTCCCCTGCGCTTTCCAAAAACTTCCTGGATTGTCTATGCACCGCTGTATTGCTCTCCCAGCAAATATCAGGAAAATTAAAGTCACCCATGAGAACCAGGGCGTGCGATCTAGTAGCTTCTGTGAGTTGCCGGAAGAAAGCCTCGTCCACCTCATCCCCCTGGTCCGGTGGTCTATAGCAGACTCCCACCACTACATCACTCTTGTTGCTCACACTTCTAAACTTAATCCAGAGACACTCAGGTTTTTCTGCAGTTTCGTACCGGAGCTCTGAGCAGTCATACTGCTCCCTTACATACAGTGCTACTCCCCCACCTTTTCTGCCCTGCCTGTCCTTCCTGAACAGTTTATAACCATCCATGACTATACTCCAGTCATGTGAGTTATCCCACCAAGTCTCTGTTATTCCAATCACATCATAATTCCTTGACATCACCAGGACCTCCAGTTCTCCCTGCTTGTTTCCAAGGCTTTGTGCATTCGTATATAAGCACTTGATATAACCTGCTGATCGCCCCTCATTCTCAGTATGAGGCAGGAGCCCTCCCCTCACAGACGTTGCTGCCTGTGCTTCCTCCTGGTATCCCGTTTTCCCACTTACCTCAGGGCTTTGGTCTCCTTCCCCCTGTGAACCTAGTTTAAAGCCCTCCTCACTAGGTTAGCCAGCCTGCTCGCAAAGATGCTCTTCCCTCTCTTCGTAAGATGGAGCCCATCTCTGCCCAGCACTCCTCCTTCATGGAACACCATCCCATGGTCAAAGAATCCAAAGCCTTCTCTCCGACACCACCTGCGTAGCCATTCGTTGACTTCCACGATTCGACGGTCCCTGCCCTGGCCTTTTCCTTCCACGGGGAGGATGGACGAGAACACCACTTGCACCTCAAACTCCTTTATCCTTCTTCCCAGAGCCACGCAGGCCTCCAAAACAATTGCTTAGCTACTTACCTTTGGATCCCTTCAGTTTCTACCATAATATGCCCAAATTACTAGGTCTGGGGAAAATGTTTGTTATGAAAAAGGAAAAACCCCACAAAACTTGTGAACTCACCCGTATGTTCTGTGACAAATACAAAACTCATACCTTCAAAGAAAGGCTGAGATTCATGATCCTCTAAAAGCCAAAATAGTTTTTTAGTGACGGCAGCCAAGGGAATAAAAGACCTGGAAATCTGGGTTCCCAAGATACTTTGCAAATACAGCCTGCACTCTGCATTATTCCTGCAGAGCCATCATTGCTCTCTGTAGAACATGAATTCAAGCTAGCATCCTGCTGTGAATGAGGAAAGAGCTCATTTCAGAATCATCACAGCAAATGGTAAAATAACGTAAAGCGGTCTAACAGAGCATGAAACAAGGCAAGGAAATACTATGCTGCCCTCTGCTGGGTGGAATCCTAATCCCGAAAGATGATCCATCTCTCAAGTGGTGAAGGCCTGTTCTTTAAAGGAGGAAGATGGGCTGAGGCATGACTCTCATGCTTTCCAGCGCGGGGACTAGGACCCTGGTGTCGTCAGCTCTAAATGACAGCCCTCTACTGCTTGAGCTACACGAAAATTCTTACAGCTGGTGAAGAGAGAAGGTCACATAGGCCTTGTCAATGTACAAGGTGTACTATACCAGGACAGTTAAAATGATACAATCCCTGCTCACCTCCAGTGTGGATGCAGTTATACCAGCATAAAGGTGTCTTATACTAGTAGAGCTTATTCGTGCTTGGAAAGAGGAATACTGTTCTGGTAGAAATACACTTATACCCGCTTCTACACTAGAGGTTGTACTGATAGAACGATCAGTTAAAAAGCATACCTCAAACCAGCCAAGTACAAAAACTGTTTTAGACCTAGTCTCTCTTGGGGCCATTTGGTCTGGTGTCCAGGAGGACACAGGACAGGTTATGGACTAACCCACAGATGAGAGCTAGTTCAGGTTCTTGATGGAGGGGCTGGGATACCTCCATCCAGAGATTAATGCTAGAAGAAAGTTAAGTCTTTCTCCATGAAGAAGAGAAAAGGACTCAGCTGTCACAGTCCCCAAGATAACTGCACCTGTGACTGGAACAGAGCAAATAACTGAGTTGTTTTAGTTTGGGGTTTGAAACAAAAAATCCAGGTGGAAAAAATATTTTTGGTTTGCTTTGAACCTTTTTCATTTAGGGTGTTTTTCACCCTTTTAAAAAATTTCTTTAATTCAGCCCCTGCAGTCCCGTTCTCTCAGAGGCAGTGACAAGGTCAGCCAGAGACCAGCCAGTTCTAGAACAAAGTACTGTTTATTCAGAAGCATTTCAGAGAAAGGAGATGATGATTTCAGAGAAAACATACCAGGAAAGCAAGCATTTATTTGCAGGTCTAGCTTACCAGGCAGTGGCACACCTTCCCCATGGAGATTAAAATACTTCAGACCCTTTCTGCTGGGTCTGTCTCTCTTGATCACAGTTTCATGTTGGTCCTTAGCTCAGATCTGAGAGTGCCCCCTCTGTCTGCGTCAGGGTGATTGTTTTATACCATTTTCAGTTCTTTGTTTGCTAGGCCGCATGAGCGAGGTCAAAACAGTCTATGCAACTTCCCCAGGACCAAACTTCTCCAGACTTGTAACCTGCTTTAGGGGCTGGCATTATTCTTCCCCGGCCCCCCAGGGAAACCTTGTAACTCCCCCATTGAATCAGGAATCTAATCACTAGCTGTCATAAATATAAAGGGAAGGGTAATCACCTTTCTATATACAGTAGCTATAAAATCCGTCCTGGCCAGAGACAAAATCCTCTTACCTGTAAAGGGTTAAGAATCTCAAGTAACCAGGCTGGCACCTGTCCAAAATGACCAATAAGGGGGAGTGGGGGGAGAAAGGCTTTGTCTGTCTGTGTGATGCCTCTCCCGGGGACAGATCAAGAAAGCAAGCAATCCAACTGCTATAGAGTTAGTAAGTAATCTAGCTAGAAAATGCGTTAGATTTTCTTTTGTTTTTGGCTTATGAAATTCGCTCTGCTGGAGGGAATGTGTATCTCTGTTTTTGTGTCCTTTTGTAACTTAAGGTTTTGCCTAGAGGGATTCTCTATGTTTTGAATCTGACTGCCTGTGAGATTATCTCCCCTTCTAATCTTACAGAGTTGTTTTTATCTTTTTTTGTTCTTTTAATAAAGTTCTGTTTTTTAAGAATCTGATTGGGTTTTTAGGGTCCTAAAAACCCAAGGCTGGTCTGTGCTCATCTTGTTTATTCTCAAGCCTCCCCAGGAAAGGGGGTGTAAGGCTTAGGGGGATATTTTGGGGGAAGACGTCTCCAAGTGGTCTCTTCCCTGATTCTTTGTTAAATCGCTTGGTGGTGGCAGCATACTGAATCCCAGATACGAGGAATTTTGTGTCTTGGGGAAGTTTTAACCTAAACTGGTAGAAATAAGCTTAGGGAGTCTTTCATGCAGGTCCCCACATCTGTACCCCAGAGTTCAGAGTGGGCAAGGAACCTTGACACTAGGCAATAAATATACCTGTAACATCAAGTTGATGCAATAGATTTTGATGGTTCCATGTGTCCATTGTATCTGTCACATCAGGTCATGAGTGCTCACAAGCACGACATGTCCTTCCCAGACCAGCTGAATCTGGACCAGTCTGTCTGTCTGGTTTGGAGTTATCTTGGGATGGTTGTGTGGAGCCCACCATGTGCCTCCATGTCTCCTGCTCTTACAGTCCACAGATGCAATGAAGCCAGGTGGAAAAGAGCTGGGATCCAGGGGCAGGAGAGAATCAGAGACGTGTAGGACTGGAAGGGACATCAATAGGTCATCGAATCCAGTCTCCTGCACTCAAGGAAGCACTACGTAATAACTAGACCATCCCTGACAGGTGTTTGTCTAACCTGTTCTTAAAAACCTCCAATGATGGAGATTCCGCAATCTCCCTAAGCAATTTGTTTCAGGGCTTAACCACCCTGAGAGAGTTTACTGCACAGTACAGCTCTGTCCAGTCTCCAGTCATCGGACAAAAAAGAGGGGTTAGTAGGTTACCGATTGTTGTAATAAACCATAAATCCAGTGACTTTAAATCCATGATTTTTAATGACTAGAGAAGTTATGAGTGGGGGCTTAAATTCATAATGTTGTCCTATGACTGTAGAGGGGTTAACTGGCCACTTCACCTTGAATGGTCCCTTGAAATAGGAGTTAGCTACTTATGCTAAACCATCTGTTCTGCCTTTTATGGAGCTGACACGCCCTGAGTACCTTTCCCAGAGTTCTGAATAAGCTCAAAAGCTGGTCTCTCTCATCAACAGACAGCCAGGTCCAATAAAAGATTCCCCCCCGCCACCCGCCACCCACCTTGTCTTTCTTCTCCAGCTCAGCAGTGGACAAAAGGCACCTGGGTCAATACTGTCATCTGATGCCCGAGGAAAAGAAAAGCCATTAGTTAAAGTGACCCTGCAGACAATGTTCCCTCTAATTTTTCCCATCCGTGTGTGGAATGAATGCTGTTATGTGCACCAACATGGAGGTGATTTGTGGTGGGGGTGGGGCCGAGGAGTTTGGGCTGGGGTGCAGAGGGCGAGGGCTCCGGCTGGGGGTGCGGGCTCTGGGGTGGGGCCAGGGATAAGGGGTTTGGGGTGCAGGCTGCTCGGGGCTGCGGCGGGGAGAGAGGACTCCCCCCAGCTCTCTCCCTAGCTGCAGCAGCCCCAGGGCTGGGGGAGTTCTCTCTCCCCCCCCCCAGCCACAGCCCCAGGGTTGGGGAGCTGGAGGCATCTGGCCCTGCTGTAGTCTCAGGGTTGTGTGGGGAGAGACACCTGGCCCCCTGCAGCCCTGGGGTTTGTGGGGGGACAGACTTCTGGGCCCGCCGCAGCCCCGGGGCTGGAGCCTGGGGAGAGACATCGGGCCCCGCTGCAGCCCCGGGGCCGGGGGACAGACATCTGGCCCCGCTGCATCCCCAGGGCTTGTGGGGGGGAGAGACATCGGGCCCCGCTGCAGCCCCAGGGCTGGGGCCGGGGGGGAGACATCGGGCCCCCCTGTAGCCCCGGGGCCGGGGGAGAGACATCTGGCCCTGCTGCAGCCCCATGGCTGGGGCTGGGGGAGAGACATCGGGCCCCACTGCAGCCCCGGGGCCGGGGGAGAGACATCTGGCCCCGCTGCAGCCCCAGGGCTGGGGCCGGGGGAGAGACATCTGGCCCCGCTGCAGCCCCGGGGCTTGTGGGGGACAGACATCAAGCCTCGCTGCAGCCCCGGGGCAGGGGTCGGGGCCGGGGCCGGGGCCGAGGCGTCTCTCCCCTCCGCGCCACTGCCCTGGGTCTGGAGGAGCCGCCGGCGCTCGGCACGCCCCGAGCTCCTCCCTTCACCCCGGGCCCTGAGCGCAGCGGGCAGGGCTGGGCAGGCGCACGCCGTAGAGGGACCGTAGCCTGCAGAGACACCGCGACAGGCTGACTGTGCATCATCCCAGCGACGCCATATCACGCGGATGCTGGTTTAGGGTGACCAGATGTCCCGATTTTATAGGGACAGTCCCGATTTTTGGGTCTTTTTCTTATATAGGCTCCTATTACCCCCCACCCCGTCCCGATTTTGTCTGGTCACCCTACGCTGTTTACAAGTATTACAATGATTCCCCCCCCCCCCCAACTGCAGGTCCCCCCAGAAGTTTGTCTGCAGAGACAGCCAAATGCTGCTGCTGGTTTGGAGAAGGGACGCTCCCAGCTGCCAGCACTGGGGCTGGAGGGGCAGCTCCCACTGCTGAGTTGGGAGGCAGCTTTTGCAGCCGTTCGAGTAGCTGTGGCTGGAGCCTCCACCCCAACTGTTGCTAGGGTGTCCAGTTCTGGGGGACGGACGGACTGTCATGCACTGATGTGCGAGGGTAAAAGTTTGCAGGATCAGGTGCGAAAGGGGGAAGTGGAAGCTGCCAGGTCCAAAGAGAACAAACTGGAAGTAAAGGGGGTAGGGGGGAGATGTTCTCGCCCGGT
The DNA here is from genome assembly GCF_015237465.2 of Chelonia mydas. Classification (NCBI taxonomy): domain Eukaryota; kingdom Metazoa; phylum Chordata; order Testudines; family Cheloniidae; genus Chelonia; species Chelonia mydas. Next base: position 11,038,385 of record NC_051259.2, on the reverse strand, counting down.
GCTAGTCACCGTGGCTTGTACCATAGGAGGTGAAATGTTTGTAAGTAGACGTGTGCTTTTTAAATGCGTGAGGTCCCTTTAAGCTTAAGTTTCAGTTTCCTAGACTCATTTCTGTGTTTCTAGCAGAGCCTGTCGATGAGAGAAATGAAACTAGGAGAAATGAGACAGCCCCAGGGGAAGAGCAGGTGAATTGCACAGGGGACCATCCCAGCTTGGGTGGAGCAAAGGAATAGGGATAAAAAGGGGCAGCTGGCTGGCTTGTGTCCTGTAGCAGCTCTGCCTCCTGATCTGCAGGGAGGTGGTGGCTTGTCCTCGGCTCTACTGGGTACAGCTGTGCAAGGTAAGAAGGAGGCGCAAGCTCTCTGCTCAGTAACGGGGTAAATGCAAGGTAATCGCATTGAGCTGGAGAGAGAGACTGTGGACTGAGCAGAGAATTTAGGATTTTAAACTCGTAGAAGTGACATTTGGGGTTGGGAAGGAATTTTCCCCTGGGGCAGGTTGGCAGAGACCTGGGGTTTTGTTTTTGTTTATTGTTTTGCCTTCCTCTGCAGCATGGGGCATGGGTCACTTGCCGGTTCAAACTTGAATAAATGGTGGATTCTCTGAAACTTGAAGTTTTTAAATCATGATTTGAGAAATTCCATAGCACAGCCAGAGGTTGGGGGATATGGTCCATTAAAGGGGTGGGTGGGTGAGGTTCTGTCATCTGCAATGTGCTGGAGGTCAGACTAGATCAGTGGTTCTCAGCCGGGGCATGGGTGCCCCTGGGGTACTCAAGAGGTATTCCAGGGGGCACTCAATCATCTCGATCAATGTTTCTCAACTGGGGGAGATGCAGCCCCCAAGGGGGGTCACGGGACAGGTTTAGGGGAGTTGCAAGTGCAGGGCTGGCATTAGGGGGTGACAAGCAGGGCAGTTGCCCCTCATTCCATGCCACAGGGGACCCCGTGAAGCTAAGTTACATGCTTCAGCCCTGCTGCCTGGGGCTCAGGCTTCAGACAAGACTCACGTGTGACAAACAGCATCACACTGAAATCTACATACAATATTTGTATTCCGATCGATTTATTTTATAATTATATGGTAAAAATGAAAGTCAGCAATTTGTCAGTAACAGAGTGGCTGTGACTCTTCTGTATTTTTATGTCTGATTTTATAAGCAAGTAGTTTTTAAGTGAGGTGAAACCTGGGGTACGCAAGACAAATCAGCCTCCTGAAAGGGGTACAGGAGTCTGGAAAGGTTGAGACCCACTGGACTAGCTGATCATGATGGTCCCTTCTGACCTTAAAGACTATGAGACATGAGCCTGGCTCATAACGCCCAGCCCCAAATCCTGGGGAATGGACAGCTTGTTCTTCCAGTGTGTTTGTGGTATCTTCTGTGGAATACCCTTCTGAGAGGTGAGGGGCTGGGGACCCTTTGGGGAAGGTTAGAGTTTACCTGTCATCTCCAGCAGAGGGCAATGGTGCGCGCACACTCCTCCCTCTCCCAATTGACCTGCAGGCAGTGGAATGGTAGCAGGGCAGAGGGATGGTGTCACTTTTATACCTGCAGGTGCCTACCAGGAAGAAAACCCCACTCGGGTGCCATGTGGCGGCAATCCCAGCTTCTCTTCCTGGTGTGTCTGATTCTGTCCAGTGGCTCTGCTGACAAGTTTATAGGTATATTTATTTTTGCTTATTTCCATTGCCCCCCCAAATCAAAATCCGCTTTGCCCCCGATTTCCATTGCCCCCCCCAAATCAAAATCCGTGCTGGGGCCAGGCACTACGTCGACAGACAGCGGTGGTGACTGCACGCATCTGCTTTCTCCTTGCCATGGGCGGCAGAGGAAGTTTGCAATTTGTTGCAATCTGCCATTCCCTACCCTAGAAGTGAGTCCCCATGGCCTGGGCAGGCCTTGCTGTCTTCCCTGCAGACCTCTAAACTCCCATGTGTGCACGATGGATGCTTGTGTGCTAGCCGCTATCATCGCTATAGCTTCATAGGCTTGCATGATGTCTTATACGTGGCCTAGTAGCACTAAGGTTTCTAGTTAAGGCTTCTCTTCTCAGGAGCTCCCAGCTTCCTCAGACTTTCCAGTTCTGGCCTCTGCCCAAACATTTGGTTGGTTGGTTTTTTAAATGGTTTTTCTTTGGTGACGAATCACAGCTCAACTCCTTCTGAGCCCAAGAAGAGGGGTGGAGAAAATACTCTTGTGACCTTTCTGTAGAGCAGTGCCATACGTGAAACCCAGGGCATAAAATGCTGAACTCTGGGACCTGATCCTGCCAGTGGATTCCTGCACCCACACGGATCTGAGCGCTGGGTCGGGCCCTGGGGGTGGAACTAGCCCTCGCTTAGATGCACCTTTGGGAGTTCCAGAGAAACCTGGCTTTGATTGGACCAGTGTGGCAAGTACAGAAACCTCAGCAGAGGGAATTGGCGCAAAGATAAGATTGGGAGGGGGCGGGGGGGAGTCGTACGCTACTGTGTTATTTGTGGTATTAAAGGCTGTGTTGTGATAAATACACACAAGAGTTACAGGATCTGAGCCCACCTTTAACTGTAGCCTTTTCTGGCTGGAAGGCCCGATGGGTCAGCACTCAGACCACTGCTTCATCCAGGAAAACACAGAGACAAGGCCCCTGCCTCTTATAGTTTATAATCTAAGGCACTACCCTCTGCTCCCAGAGAAGTCACTGGGGGCTCTGCTTGAATGTCCGCGTTCCCGTGTATGGATCCAACTGGAGGACTGTGGCCTAAACAAGCCCCTCTCCCCCTGCCAGAATCCCTTCTTATTTTGGATGTGCAAAAATAAGCAAACATTAAAACACAAACGCCCCCCCTCACATGTCCTCTCTAACCCAGAAGTCCCAGTAATGCTCAAACTGTTTCTCTGCCCATCTCTTTAGATGATGAAGAGGAGGATGGCTGCACATTAATAGATGCTCTCCCATACATGGTCGTGGGCGGAGGTGAGTTATTAATGCCCCTCCCCAATGGAGGCCAGGGGCGTGGGAGGGAGGGGGCAGAGGAAAAGGTGCATGACTCTGGAGCAGTCCCATCCATACAGCCCAGGGTAGTAGTAGATGGTTTTGTAGCAGAGTGAGCATGTGTATGTGCTGAGTTTATTAGTTCTCACAGCACAAGGCACGGATGGGAGGGGAGAGCAGCTGAAGTCTAATGCTGCAGACAGTTCTTAACGTGCTCTATGACCCCGTGTAAACCAAACAGGGCCTTCCTCCTCTGTGGTGAACGCCTCACTCGGGCAGGGCGGTTTGGGCTTTGAAAGGGGGCTGAAACAGAAATACCTCTGATCTAATCTGTGTCTCTCTGCTCCAGTTGCTCTGATGTACGGAGGACCAGCCCTGGTGGGTGCATTGGGGTTCCAGGCCACCGGCATAGCAGCCAAGTCCGTGGGTTCCTGGTTGATGAGCTGGTCTGCCATAAGTTCAGGAGGCGGCGTGCCTGCAGGGGGAGTCGTGGCCACGCTCCAGAGCCTCGGTAGGTGGGACGTGCCCTGTCAAGGTTGCTTCCCCACTCTGAACTCTAGGGTACAGATGTGGGGACCTGCATGAAAAACCCCCTAAGCTTATTTTTACCACCTTAGGTTAAAACTTCCCCAAGGTACAAACTATTTTACCTTTTGCCCTTGGACTTTATTGCTGCCACCACCAAGTGTCTAACAAATATAGAACAGGGAAAGAGCCTGCTTGGAAACGTCTTTCCCCCCAAAATCCTCCCAAACCCTACACCCCCTTTCCTGGGGAAGGCTTGATAAAAATCCTCACCAATTTGCATAGGTGAACACAGACCCAAACCCTTGGGTCTTAAGAACAAGGAAAAAGCAATCAGGTTCTTAAAAGAAGACTTTTAATTGAAGAAAAAGTTAAAGAATCACCTCTGTAAAATCAGGATGGTAAATACCTTACAGGGTAATCAGATTCAAAACATAGAGAATTCCTCTAGGTAAAACCTTAAGTTACCAAAAGACACAAAAACAGGAATATCCATTCCATTCAGCACAACTTATTTTATCAGCCATTTAAACAAAACAGAATCTAACGCATATCTAACTAGATTGCTTATTAGCCCTTTACAGGAGTTCTGACCTGCATTCCTACTCTGGTCCCGGCAAAAAGCAATGCACAGACAGAGAGAGCCTTTGTTTCTCCCCCCTCCAGCTTTGAAAGTATCTTGTCTCCTCATCGGTCATTTTGGTCAGGTGCCAGCGAGGTTATCCTAGGTTCTTACCCTTTACAGGTGAAAGGGTTTTTCCTCTGGCCAGGAGGGATTTAAAGGTGGTTAGCCTTCCCTTTATATTTATGACATGCCCTGTGCAAGGAACACTTCAAACCCAGTGTGAGCTTTTAAAGAGCTTATTCCCCTTTCGTTTGCCTCTTTCCCTCTGGATCGCTAGGATGGGGGGTGGTTTGTAAGAAGAGCAGGGGGCTGGGAGTCGTGGCACTTGGGGCGGGGGCTTTTACTACTAGAGGTCCCAACTGAGACCAAACGCCCCTCTTGCTACGTGTGGCACCGGTATAGTGAGAGAACCCCTGCCCCAGGGAGTTACTGTTCTAAATAACCAAGGCAGAGGGTGGGAGGGGAAGCAGAGACAGAGTGGCAGTCACTTGCCCCAGGTCACGTACAGTGGAGCCAGGAACAGAAGCCAGGAGTTGTGACACCCGCTCGTGAAACAGGTGAGGTCAGATTGGGACCCTGTGACTCTCCCTAATATATCGACAGTCCAGGCTGGCTTCTCTCCTGGACAGTGCAGGCATTGGATCTGTTCCCAGTCCACCGCTGGATTGACTGGGGTCTGCGCTGGCTATTCCCTAGCCTTTGTTCTTTCCAGGGGCTAAAGCAGGCAGCATGGCCTGGGGATCGATTGGCTCCAAGATGGGCTACGCTGCCCACCAGAACTTCATCTGTGGCAAGAAACGGAAGTCCAAGAAGCAGTAATCCCCTTTCCCCTCTCGCCGGCTGTCGGGAAAGCTACCGCTGGGCTCTTGATACCGAGCCTGGGCATAGGTGTAGTTTGACTTCTGTATGAAGGTGTTTGATGTAATTCCTTCTGAAATAAATAGGCATGTTTGGCCAGGTCTACACTACCCATTTACTGCGGTATAGCTACTTCGCTCAGGGGTGTGAAAAATCCACACACCTGAGCAACAGAGCTATACCTACCCCAGCCCCTGGGCAATCCGGGTGTGGGCTGCTCGGTGGGGTGCCCAGAGGAGGGGAGATCTGGATGCATAGGGGCTTGTTGGGGGATTCCGGGTGCAGGGGGAATGGGAATAGGAATGGGAATGGGGGGGAGGGATAGCTCAGTGGTTTGAGCATTGCCCTGCTAAACCCAGGGTTGTGAGTTCAATCCTTGAGGGGGCCATTTAGGGATCTGGGGCAAATTTGGGGTTTGGTCCTGCTTTGAGCAGGGGATTGGACTAGATGACCTCCTGAGGTCCCTTCCAACCCTGATATTCTATGACTCTGTGGGGAGGGGGGTTCAGATGAAGGTGGTTGGGGCACAGCAGGGTGAGTCTGGGTGCTGGGGGGGGCATCTGAATGCATGGGGGTTGGGTGGACTGGGGGAGGGCAGCTCCCTGCACAATGACCCTTCCCCACCCTCCCCCATGGAGTGATGGGGGCAGGTAGTGTGGGGTGGGGAAGCAGCTTTGGAGAGTCCCTGAAGAAAGTGCCTGAACAGAGTGTGGCTATGGGGTTTAATCCGTTCTGGGCTGGGGAGTGAGGGACAGGCAGAGGAAAAAATTTAGAAAAACCTTTGCAGACAGGAATCTGGATAGTCATGTTGAACACATGATGTATGTCCATCATTCACCATGCCAGCAGCAGCATGAGTTACAGAGGACGTGCCCATGGCTTCCTGAATTACATGGTTCCTATAGTGCTCTAAACAGTGCATGGAGCTGCTGCCTGGCAATAATAAGGTGTGCTCCAGGCTTCTTCCCCTGGAGTACAGCCAACTTCAGAGCTCCCCCCAGCCCAGCAGCAACCCCCTCTCCCCAGCCCCCTCCCAGCTGGGACTTGCAGCTGAGCACTCGCCTGGTTTGGGAAGCTGCAGCTGCCTGGCTCTAGTCTGCTCACTGAAAAGGACTGGTCACCGCTGTTCTCCCCTTCAGCACAGCCCTGCCCATGTAGGGAAACTGACCAGCACAGGTAAGTGCCCTGTGTAACCCGCTCACGCCCTCCCCCAAGTTCCTCTGTGCCCCACCAAGAGGGTTGGGGGGGAGCAACTCCTCCCCAGGTGCCTTGTGCCCGCGGATCAGTGTCCCTTTCATCACAGGGGCTGGGTATCTAGCTCCTGGCGTCACCTCTCCCTCCCACTGGGAGGAAGTAGGAGGTGAATGCCTCTGCCTCGTGTAGTTTAGGGGGGCAATGCCCCCCATTTACCCCTCTGCACTCTCCACTGATGAGCCTGGGCCCTTACTGAGGGCACCTATGCAGCCCTTAAGGTGATTCAGTTTTTTGTTTGTAGCTACTCCAGGGCAGGATCATTTCCCTGCCTGTCTGTTGCTAGCAGTGGAGTGGCTAATATTCCTTGTTCTCTACACAGCGGTGCCTGTAGTCCCTAGCCACGCACAGGGTCTTACATGAGTCTCAGTGCAAGACCACGTGGACCAACTCCTCATAACTGGAGTGGTGGCCCTTCCGGCCTATGTGAGTGCCTGTTCTCTGGCCTGGCCACTGAACTGTTCATGTCCTGACCCTTCAGCATCCAAAGGGCATGGCTGATCAGGAGCCCAATCCTGCAGACCTCATAGAGCCACACTCCTTCACCCGAGGCATTTCACTGTTGCCAATGAATGCGACAGCAGCCCCCCCCGCCCGCCTTCGCTCTGATGGGAGCACCCACCAGATAAACCCTGCTGATGACTCGCCTTCAGAAACCAGAGTGCAATTTAGATAGAGAAATGAATCATTCACCTGGCAAGTTTTCCAACAACCCCAGCATCTTGAAAGTTCTCCGGGGTCTTCTCTGTCCGTAATGAGACTGTATCTCTTATGTTCTGAGAAGTGCCCCACCTGCTTTCGTGCACACTCCAAACACTAGGAGCTCTGGCAGCTGGGGAAGGCTGGAGTTTACGGTATGACTCCCTGCAAGGTATTCAGTTCTAGTGATTGCCCAAGGCCCTGTATGAGACAGGGCAGAGTTGCCACAGGAGTGAATGCTCCAAGGGTCCTTAATACTCGTTTGGTTTCCATAGAAAACAGATAGTGATTCCCCTGAGGACTGGGAAGCTCAATCTCCGCCCCCCAGAGGATTGTGACCAATGTAGCGTAGCTTGTTTAAATAGATGAGCTATTAAGAGACGCTAAACATCACTGCTGCATTAGCTGCCATTTTTTTGTTGCAGCTCACCCTTCCTCTATCCCTCTCCTTTCAAATGATAAACTCCCAAGCCTAGGGATCGTGGGCAAGACTGCTGTCGTTTACGCCGTTGTAACTCTGGTGTTAAACCATTCTAGCAGATGAGAATCTGGTCCCTTGTTTGTACCTGTTGTCAGGAAAGTAGCAAGCATACAGTACGTGAACGCTACCCAATGGACCCACCAAAGTCTCTGCAATCTTAATGAGAGCTGTTGCCTCGTTGTTTACTTACACCTCCCCTCCCCTCTGCTGTCTCTTGTCTTAAACTTTGATTGTAAACCCCTCGGGACAGGGACTGTCTTTTTGCTGTTTGTACAGCGTCTGGCCCAACGGGGTCGTGGGGCATGGCTTGGGCTCCTAAACGCTACAATAAATGATGTGACGCCTGCGGGTTGCAATCAAACATTTTCTCTCGCAAAATGATCTGAGATGCGGTTGGGGTTTAAGACAGAGCCCGTTCAATGGACTTCACCCTTTCGTTCTTATTCTGGGGGTGCATTGAGGGTTGTCAAGGTTCCTTCCCCACTCTGAACTCTAGGGTACAGAGGTGGGGACCTGCATGAAAACCTCCTAAGCTTACTTTTACCAGCTTAGGTTAAAACTTCCCCAAGGTACAAACTATTTTACCCTTTGCCCTTGGACTTCCACTGCCACCACCAAACGTTTATCTGGGTTTATTTTTATTAGGAAAGCGTTGTTTGGAAACGTCTTTGCCCCCCAAAATCCTCCCAACTCTTGCACCCCACTTCCTGGGGAAGGTTTGGTAAAAATCCTCACCAATTTGCATAGGTGGCCACAGACCCAAACCCTTGGATCTTAAGAACAATGAAAAAGCATTCAGGTTCTGAAAAGAAGGATTTTAATAGAAGTAAAAAGAATCTCCTCTGTAAAATCAAGATGGTAAATACCTTACAGGGTAATTAGATTCAAAACATAGAGAATCCCTCTAGGTAAAACCTTAAGTTACAAAAAGGCACACAGACAGGAATATCCATTTTATTCAGCACAACTTAATTTCTCAGCCATTTAAAGAAATCATAATCTAACACATATCTAGCTAGATTACTTACTAAGTTCTAAGACTCCATTCCTGTTCTGTCCCCAGCAAAAGCATCACCCAGACAGAGAGAGACCCTTTGTTTTTCTCCCTCCTCCCAGCTTTTGAAAGTATCTTGTCTCCTTATTGGTCATTTTGGTCAGGTGCCAGCGAGGTTATCCTAGCTTCTTAACCCTTTACAGGTGAAAGGGTTTTTCCTCTGGCTAGGAGAGATTTTAAAGGTGTTTACCCTTCCCTTTATATTTATGACAAGGGTGCTTACAGCGAGAGCTTCTCTAGGGAGATTCCTCGCCCATTCTGCGTTCGGGACCCTAGAAACCAGCGAGACTGGGAAAGGCTTTCATCGCTCTCCTTTTTTCTCCTGGCCTGAGCAGTGCCGCCTAGAGACAACGTGCAGCCTTCCGTAATGTAAACCATGTTGAGTCTCAATCCCAAAAACTTGTGCTGAGGGGCTGAATAAAGCTTTGGGTGAAAACATCGTAGGCACTTTATTTTTCCAAAGAATAAGGAAAGAGAAATACAAAGCTACCCGCAAATCACCGTGGGGTGCAGGCTGACTGGGTAAATTCTCAAGCTCTGAGCACCCTCCATAGGGGCCAGACCCTTGAGATGTCAGCCGCTCCCTCTGCAATTCGTAGGGCCAGACTTTGCACAGAGGTCTCTTGAAAATCTGACCCCCATTGTGGAGGCCAAGCCCTGCTGAAAACTGGCTAATTGAGACGGTAAAATACCAGTGTGGGCTCATCAAAAGGGCCTTTGCTGCAGTAGCTTGGCATTCAGCCCGAGTACAGCTCAACTCGCAGGCAATTTCTCTGCTGCTTGGCCAGCGTTCAATAAAGTAACACTTTGCATTTCTGTAGCAACCCCCACTCTAGGATCTCGGAGCCCTTTGCAAATTATATTGAGCTGTGAGATGGGCCAGTATTCTCACCTACATTTTACAGCCGGGGGAAACTGAGGCAGGGAGGGGCAGCAACTTGTCCCAGGGTCAGACAGCAGGTCAGTGGGAAAAGTGTCCAGAAGTCCTGACTCCTAGCTCATCTTTCCTATAGCAGGACAAGCAGGGGTTTAAGTAGGTAGAGCTCTCACTGGGCCAGCCAAAGAAAAGAAGGAGCTGGGGGGGTGCTCCTGCTTTAGCCCCTGGGGGGACACCACCTGCAGGGCTAACACCCGGGGAGGAGACTGAATTGCAGTCTGCAGTACCGCAGCTAATGGCAAGTTCCCAGTTTACTAGCCCTGCAAAAGGGGTCTTCAGCCGTCAGTAGGTCCCTGGGGAAGGTTCCCTGTAGCATCAGCCCAGTCCCCAGAGAGAGAGGCTGCCTACTGGGGCCTTATTTTCATGTCCACGTATTTGTAAGAGTAGTGGTGCCCCTTCCCGGTGGACCAGTTGATCCCGTTGGCGTAGGAGCTGTGTTCACCTTTGAGGTACAGCCCGTTGAGGTTCGAGGAGTGGCACTGCCCATACCACCAGCCGCCTTTGTAGACGGTGGCACAGCTGCCCCCAAAGGTGTCATGGTCTTTGTCCCGTGTGGAGAAGCCCAGCTTGTTGTGTCCCGAGAGAGAATCTCCTGCAAGGGGAAGAAGGCAAATATACACAGGGCTTGGCCTGCGGCTTCTTCATTCCATGCCAAACTCACGGCCTTCGCATGAGGGCAAAGGCTTTCCCTAGCTGGAGTCGTAACAAAGAGTCTTGCCTCTAGGTCACTGGTTCAAATCCAGCCCATGTCTCTTTACCTATTAGTCATTAGTAGGAAGTATCACATATGGGGCCCTGATTCCCACCTTGCACAGTCATTTACACTTGTGCAAAGGCTCACACTGGTCTGATCTTGCAGTGTTTTGGTGTAAGTGCAGACCCAAGGTGCAGGGACCATGGAGAATAAGGCCCTAGTCCTTCTCCTGGCTGTCTGGTGTGAAATGAGTTCGGTGGGTCACAGGAGACAGGCGGTGCCCATACACCACTGGAGCCCCCAGCCCCACTCACACCCTTGCTGGAACTAGCACTGGCTCAATACATTTACTAGATGAATTTTGCTACGTTTTCCAGATAAAGTCGCCAAGAAATTCCCCTTTCTCCACCAGTTCTAGTCGGAAACTCGCAGCAGAGAAGCCAAGGCCTGACCGGCCCATGGACACTGGGCTGCCTTTCCACTCCTAGAGCTGGTCCCTCCAGGCCAGGGCTGAAGCACTGTGGACGTGCAGGTGGGAGGGGGGATGCTCCTGCAGACACCGCCCCGGCTGGACCTGGTGTGTGGACGTGCAGGGGCTCTGGTGGGGGCAGGCTGGGGCCCTTCATCAGTGCTGACACAAAGTCACAATGGAGGGCTGAGGAATCCTAGCCCTGCCCCCCAGCCTCGCACAGCTGGTATTTTGTCCACCCCTTGGGAACCACCGGTGGCGGCTTTCCTATGTGATAACCCCAGCAGCCTATCCCCACTCGAGGCGTCTCCCCCAGCCAGTTATCCTTGTGACCGAGAAATCCAGTCAGTAGCTTACAAACTCTTAGAGGACGTCTGCACAGCAGCTGCGCACCGGGATTCCCGGCGCAGGGAAGGGCACACTAGCTTTGCTCGAGATAGTACAGTAGAAGTAGTCGCGTGGCTAGCCGCCCGAGTACGTACCCAGGACCCCCGGCGGGGCAGTATCGGGAGGCCAGCCCCACCCACATGTGCAGGCGGACCCTCCATAACCATGAGAAACCGACGCTGCTTCCTCGACTTTGTAAAGTTTGTAAAGTTTCGCAAACGGTCATGGAGGCGAGGGGCAGCGAGGGCACTGACAGGATCCAGAGACAGTGGTTCCCCCACCCAGCTTTGCTAATGGGATCCTGACCTGCACATACCCTCCTCCTCTTCTCCAGGGCTGGGCTCCCCCATCCAGCCCTGCAAATGCACCTCCGTCCTGTAACAGCCCCTTCTGCCTGCCAGCTCTCATGGCTCCTCTCACACGGTCCGGTGGGGCGGCTGCTTTGATTTTTCTGTGACTTGCTCTGTTACCCTTGTCCTTAATGCTCTGACAGAGGGTCCTGGGGAGACTGCAGGCTCGGGGACAGATCCGCAGCTGCCCTCCCTCCAGGGAAAGGCTGCCCCTTGGTGACGAGCTAGCCTCATGGAACTAAGCCTTCCCCATCTGAAGATCTGGGCTCAGGCACTGGAGAGGCCACTGGTCTGAGGGCCTCCACCCTGCAATAGAGGGCAAAGCCACGAGAGCGAGCTGAAACACTGCAGCACAGCTGCCAGTCTCTGCTCAGGAGGGGCCGAAGAATGTAATAGCAAAGGGGGTGCCCGCTAGCTGGCCCCCGATCACCCTGCAGCAGCAGGCAGGCCTGAGTGGAAGTCACTCGGCAACTCACCCATGGTGCCATCCAAGTAGGAGCCCAAGGCAAGCGTGTAGTTTTCCTTTTCGCTCAGCATCTTGAAGCTGGTGTACTTGGCAAACGTGCTGGACTCATTGAAGTCCCTGGCATCAATCCGCAGCTGGTAGGTCCCTGAGGCCAAAAGGACAGCAAGGCATCAAGGTCCCGGCATTGCTGGAGAGAGCGGCCATGGCCCGAGACCAGCACCTTTTCCTCCCACAACGTGGGAGCGGGAGCTATGCTCACGGCGGGAAGATGCAGTCCCCCTGGGGGTTAGGGGCAGCCTGGGGACACAAGAATGGGAAACCCCGGAGGAAATGGAGGTGGGAATCTCCCCTGGGCTGGTGCCTTAGGGCGCTGTACAGGAGGGGCTAGGGGCTGTGATGCCAAGGTGGGGAACTAAGCCCAGGAAGCACCCAATGTCTGAAAGGGGTCTGGACTTTCATGATGACACCATGATCACACCAGCTCTGAGCCGTCTCCTTTTGGAGCTCACTAGGTAACACCGAGCTCTGATTGGGGTTTACCCTTTTCTAGGAACCCACCCCAGCATGCTCTGCGGCTAGCTGGCCCTTTAGACTGTGGGGCAGACAAGCTGCTCCAGCCCTACAAATGGCCGTTTGGCCTCTGGCTGCTGCAGGCTGGACTTCTCTTCTTTCCAGAGGGTGATTTGTTAGCGGCCTGTCCCAGGAGGAGGGGCGCGCTCAGAAGAGTACGTGCTGTGTTTACTCTTAGAGCCAAACTGAACTGGCTGCGTGGGCAGCAGCGATGGGTTGGTTTAAAGCTGATAAGGAAAAGTCTTTCCTCCGTGTTAACTCCCGGGGCCAGATTCTGATCCCTGCTATGCGTGGGTAGATCTGGGGTAGCTCTATTAAAGTCAGTGATTTTACGCCTCAGTCCAGCCTTCCCCTGCTCTCTCCCTGTGACTGCTCCCTTCTCAGCTGGGTGGTGAGAAGTCTCCTTACCGGAGCGGGTGAGAAGGTGGATGTTGTCGTTGCCCAGCCAGAACTCCGATGCTTGGTTTCCAAACCCTCTCTTGTAGGCCTCCCAGCCCTGATAGAAATCCACCGACCCGTCCTGTCGCCGCTGGAACGCCTGGAAGGCAAGAGGCAAGTCACGCCCAAACTCAGCGAGCCCTGCATGCAATGCAGGCATGACACGGGGAGCTGGGCAGGACCCAATCCTGCCGCTGACGCTGTGTGTGTTGGGGGGTGTCTCCCAGCGGGTCCAATATCCATCCTTCAGCTGATTTCAGTGAACACCAAACAGCTGTCTCCCCACTGAAGGATCTTATGTGGTGCCTACTGCCAAGGGGCACCAGCAGGGATCGACCCCTAGACCTGCCTCACGACAGGCACAGGGCTAGAGGCAAAGGACTAGCACCCCACTGCTCCTGTAGCATCGCTGACAGCCAGAGTTTCAAAGCCCTGGGTAGCTGGGACGGGGGCCAGGGAGCACACCCTTGCTCTGGGGGAGAGGAGACTAATGAGCTCTCCTGGGCTTGTTCAGCCCTTAAGGAGGCACATCTGTAAGGGTTGCTCTGCCTGGAGGGGGCGGGTGGGAGCTTAGAAAGGGAAAACAGGGCCCTGGAAGGGGCGGTGAACAGGGCGAACACTGCTATGCCCCTGAGAGTGCTGACCACGCAGACAGATCAGCCAAGCGGGAGACAGTCTCTGGCCTCACTGCCCCTGCGGTGACCGGCTGTCAAACAGGGTGCCCCAGGCTGGAGTGAGACCCTAACTAAAGACAGCCCCAAAAGGCTGGTTGCAGAAAGACTGCTGAAGAGACGGCCCTTATTTCTGCTTTCTGATTCCCCTCCCTGTCAAGGGAAAGAGAGAGAAAAGGGCCTCCCTTGTCTGTTCTGTCTGGAGAGCCCCTTGTGCGCTACAAACAGCGGGAGGACGTTATAAAGAACGTGGCCTGGGCTCTGGTGGGGACTCCGGGGAGTCTCAGCCCCCCACAACAGCCAAGGTGCTGAGCTCTTTGGAAAGACTGGCTACCTGGTGCTTACGTGCGAGACGAGCGCGTCTGAAAGTCTGGCCTGAACTCCCCTAACCGGGACCTGCAGCAGAGTCTTCAGCCTGGCACGTGGACTGGTCACTAGAGGGGCCACAGACCCACTCTGTGCAATGGTGTATTTCCTCTAGCGTCCTCTCCTCCCTGGCCTGCTTGCCCCCGTCAGTAGAAGGACTCACCAGCCAGCCCCCGCCATCCGTTTCCATGTCACAGAAGACGGTCAGCGTCCTCCCCGGTTGGGGGTGGACGGGGTACCAGCCGCTCAGCCCCTGTCCCTGCTCCAGCAGCTCCTTGCAGTTCCTGGCACCTGCCCCTCGGGGGAAACACCAGCTGGGTGAGTTCGTTATGGACAAGGCAGTTAGGAATGTTCAATCTGCCACAGGGGTTGGGATGGGGGTCCCAGAGCACCAGCCACTCTGTCTTGGATGACACGGGGAGCTGGGCAGGGCCCAAACTGGCTGCTGAAGCTGCGGGGGGGTGTCTCCCAGTGACTCTCCTTCAGATGATCTCCGTGAACATCAAACAGCTGTCTCCCCACTGAAGGATCTTATGTGGTGCCTACTGCCTACCCAGAGCAGTGGGAAGAATGAATGACGTTGGCCTTCACAGCCATCTGCAGGCTGACCGATAAACACACACCGGTTAGGGAAGTGCCGGGCAAATATTTTCTCTGTTCACTGGCTGAAAATGAAAAATTTCTGGAGCTTTTTGGCAAATTGAAAAGTCAAAGAAGTTTTCGGATTGGGTGGAACAGAAGGTTGGTTTGGATTTGCTGCCACGTTGTTGAGGCCGCAGTTGGTCCGTGTTTAGAGGTTGACCCTTTTTAAATGTTTGGCTGTCCTGAATAAAAGGAAAGGAAATCTGGAGACACAGAAGTCAGTGTGAACCGAAAAATCCAGGCGTTCATTTAGAAAGGGTCAAAATGACATGTTTTGTCGGGGGGTGTTTTGTTTTCATTTTTGACTGAAGCAAAAATTCTGGAAACCCTTTGGTGTCCCCGAAGCAGCTCTTTTCACAGAAAAGGCAGGTGCCCAGCGAAAACTCGGAGCTGGCCCCTGGCGGTGATTCAGCTGGGGGGGGTTCTCTCCAGCTGGACTGAATAAACACCAGAGCGTGAAATCAGAACTGCAGGTGGTGAGGGTGGGGTGAGGAATGAACTAGCTGCTGCCTGGCTGTTTCATGCTGGAGCTGATGGTAAATGCATTTGAGGGGCCTTAATTGGGGTTTAACGATGCTCTGGGTCTCTGGAGGAGTAAACTGATGCAAGAGAAAAGGAAGGAAAATAGCCTTAGCCAGGGCAGCTGTGTTTGGTGGGGATGTTGTTTGGGGGAGGCTGGACTCTCACTTGGTGGCTTCACTATATGCTATTAAATTGCAGCTGATGGAGTTACTCCTGTAGCTGGGGTGGTAGCAGTCTGTGCTTTTGGTGTGGGAGGTCCCGGGTTTGATCCCCATGGACGGCCTGTGGCATCTGTGTGTTCGCAGCCGTGTTGGTGCGCGAGGGCAGGGTTTGAGGCTGAGGAAGGCATGTACCTTGCTGCTGAGAGCTGGCAGAACTGCTGGTTTCTCCTGAGGGAAGAGAGAGACAGCCATTGGTAAGAGGGGTGCGTGTGGCAGCTGGGCAGTAATGAGAGGGCAGAGGTTGCCACATGCTCTGGAGAAGGGTGGCTCTCAAATGTCACCTCGGGGTGGTGAAAGGGCCTTGCAGGGGGTGCTGGCAGCAATGTGGACCTCTGTGAGGCCAGGCTTTCATTCCCAGCCATTGAGTCCTTCTTCCCAGGGGGGTAGTGGCAATGTCTCTTCTCCAGAGCAGAGGAGGGGAAGGTGATAAGCCCAGGGAATGCAGCACTCAGACCAGTTTGCAGGCAGGAGTCCAGATATGTCAAGAGAGTTAGCAGGGTGCAGCCAGGGGATAGAGCTGTGAGGTTTCCCAGGGGGCCCAATCCTGCATCCCATCCTCCCCCAAAGAGTCCCATTGAAGTTACCTTTGTCTCCTTTGGGTCCAGCCTTCCCCATTGCCCCAGGGGAGCCCTTCTCGCCTGAGGAAACAGAGCAGAGGCATGGACCTGGTTCCCTTTATTGTGCCTTTAGAGCTACCTGACAACAGCCTTTTAAAGCCAGGCAATGCGGCTGGGGAGCTGTGGGAGGGGAGCAGACTGGATGGGGATTTCTAAGGGGACACGGAGCCTTTTGCCTCTAGGTCATGGATTCAAATTCAGCCCCAGTGGGTACCATTTATTGGCTCGGGTGAAATGAGCGAGCAGCTCAGTCCAGTTCCCAGTGGACAGGGGTGTCCGTGCTAGAAAAAATACCAGAGGCCAAGGATTGGGTAGGCCAAGGTGCCACATCTCTCACCCCCAGCTAGTCTCTGCATACATGGTTCACTCGCTCATGGAAGGGATATTGTGTCAGCGTTTCAGTAGCAGAGACAACCAGCCAAGATCTGTTGGGCACAGGCTCCTTGCCAGCTCTTTGACATTTCTCCTGCGCATTATTCTGTCCCCACTGCCTCTCTGGTCCATTCACAGTGTAAGCTCTTGAGAGCAGGGACTGTCTGGACAGCCCCCAGCCCCCTCCCGCTCTGACCTATGGTAATACACATGATCAATGTTAATAGTAACACAAGCCTGAGAGCTCAGACTGCACTGCAGAACTCAAACCTGGATTGTGCAATCCTGTCTGAAACTTTCCCTGCAAATGCTGAAATATAACCCAAATCTAAAAGCTGCTTTCCCTCGCAAGGCCTGATAGGCTCCTCAGTCCAGCCGCTCCGACTCCCCAGTGTGTGTCCCTGAGGAGCACGGCGCAGAGTTCTAGGGCTGTGAGCTTCCTCAAAGCAGTGTCCTGCTTGCCTCCCGTGAGCTGATTTCCTGCTCTCCATTCTCCTCCTCTGAAATGCAGGTTGGCAACGTGCTCCCCAGACTCTCTGAGCCCGTGCCCTGCCTGTCAGCTGAGTTAGGGCCCGAGCATTCACAAGGAGCCTGCCAGTCTCTTTGTCTTGTCTGGATACATATGTCTGTCACTAGGGCCGGGAAGAGCAAGAACAACCTCTGTGGTTGCTGAGTCCTGACAGCATCCTCTCATCTGGGGGCCCTTGAGGGCCTGGATCTCCTTTAGCCCCAGGTAGGCCATTTGTCCCTGGCATGCCCGGCATTCCTGGGATCCCTGGCTGGCCCTGGAAAAAGATCTTCTTGTCCGCTCCACACTGGGATAATCCCTTCAGCTCTGAAAGAGGCAGAGAAGCAGGCTGGAGTGAGGGGAGCAAGCGCGCAGTGTGATGGTGGAATCCTGAAGTTAGCGGTAACAGTGACCCCGGGAAAGGCTCATGCACCTGGGGGGACGCTGAAACTGCATGATCACATTTAGCTACTTGGTGTAACTGGGCTGGTACCAGGCAGACCGGGGTGCGTATTCAAGTATCTTACAGGGAACACATCTCTTGTCTCCCTCCGTGATGGAAGCGCTGTAGCCTGTCCATATCTGGTACCGCAGCCTGACTTGCTGGTAGGAGCCCTGCAATTTCCCATGTACGAGGAGTATGTGACACTGGGATTTGGCAGGTAGCGTGAAAAGCCAAACTGAACAGGCAGGGCTGGGAAGTCTGCCCAGATCTCTGCCCTCGTTGGCTTAGGGGTGTAGTTGGCCATGGTGACTGGAAGGAAGCAGCTTGGTCAGGAGTGAGTCCAAGGGTGAGATTTCCACCCCCCCACCCCCAGGCCCATAAGACTAGAATTAAACATCCCCCCCCCACCAGAAGGTGACAATGCACTTGGCAAATGTGGGTAAATTAAACCTGAACCCCCAGTCAGCAGACCGAGGGAAACCCAGACACACGGAGGCTAAGTGCCTGGCACCAGATGACACAGCAAACGGGTGGTGGAGCCAGGAATAGACCCTACTTATCCTGACTCCAGCCTGTGCTTTCACCCCTAGATATCACCCTGCTCATCTGATATGGACAGTAATATAGAGAAGCCGGGGAGGGGTCGGGCCCTGTGTCAGATTTCAGCTGGGGATCGATCCCTGCCTGTGCGCATCGACCAAGCTCCCAACTCGGGAGACAATCTGCCCATTTTAAATGTTAGAAAGTTTAAAGTAATAACTACAAACTCTATTGGGGGAGGGAAGAGAGTTGGATCTCGCTGGAAAGTGGAAATGGGTTCATCACAACACCTCTGGCTATTTTCTGAGCCCCCAAAGATGTTCTAGGCACCTCTCCAACCAAGTAACGAGACTTTCCCTGCCCCAGTGGGCTCCCAAGCAATATTTAACAGCATAGAGCAGGTGAGGGTCCTACCCAGACTAAGAGGGGGCGTGGGGGGGGAAGGGAGAGGCAGGACAAACATGGCTGGGGTGCTGTCACCTGGTCACACGATCAATGTAGCGGTGCTCCTTGTGGTGGTGTGGATGGGCAAATGTTGAGGAGGAGGGAGAAAGGCCAAGGAGGATGAGGCTAGTGTCTGACTTCAGGGAGAGAAGTATCATTAGCCACATTTGGCAGATGGGGAAACTGAGGTACAGAATGAGTCAGTGACTTGTCCAGGGCCACACAGAGATTCTGAGGCTAGAGCTGGAATGGTCCTGATGCCCTGCTTCATCCTCTGCCTGTTAGATCACAGTGACCACAGCAGATACTCTCTAGACAGGACACTTGCTATCAAGGGCAAAATGTCCCGCACGCATTGCTCCAAGGAGTTACTTCCTGGGCAGTGTCTATGTGCTCCCCAGACAGAGCCTATCCTTCCGGGTCTCCTAGCGTCTCAGCACCAGCAATAGGGAACCCAGCCCATGGGGATTAATTGCCGGCTGGGAGAGGCTGACAGCCTGACACAGAGGCGAGCACTGCTAAACCCAGCCATGCGTGAACCTCTGCTCCAGCTAGGGTTGGGATTGCTTAAACAAACCCCTTCAGTCAGCTTCCCCCCACCCCACCCCTGGGGCTGTGGGTGTCTCCCCACCTCCTTACCATTATTCTGATCCAAACCCCTCTCAGGTCAGGTCCTTTCCATGGACTCCAGGGGCTTTGCCTCGCCTTTCAGGGCGGGGGAGCATCCTGCCTGTCCGACGGGGAGCTCCTCAGAAATGCAGCTGCCCCCCAGCAATGTCCCGCTGCGGCTCCTCTTCAGAGCCTGCTCCCTGCTGGAGCCCATGAGCATTGGACTGAGTTTGGCCCCCAGTTTGGAGAACAAAACCCCACAAAGGGATCCCCAAAGGTGCTGAGTACCCCCAGCCCCCGCTGACTTCAATGGGAGCCACGGGCTCTCAGCTCGGCCCTGGACTCAGCTCCCCAGCTACTCACGTGCACAGCAGCTGGACTCGGTCTCCTGGGCAAAGCCCGCTCTGGGGGCAGCAGCAGCCATCAGGAACGCCAGGGTGCGGAGAAGGGCCCTGCAAGACTTCATCTTGTCCTGCTGCCCCCACACCGTTACCCCTCGGGGTGCCTCTTGGAGCCGGGACTGCTCTGCCGCTTATATACCCCGCTGACTTTCCCGGCTAGGAGTCCCGACGACAGGCAAACACCTGTATTGCGTAACACCTGTTCTGCCCGGGGGCCAGCCTTTCCCAATGAGCATGTGGCGCAAGAGCTGGGCTCAGAGGTTCCCGAAAGCCAGGCACAGGCTTACTTCCTGGAGCCAAACAAATGGCCATGGGCGGCGTGCGATATCGCGCTATCAGCGAGCCTCTGTTTGCGCTTCGGCCTAACGAAATCCCCTCTGCTCTTTCAAAAGCAGCTGGAGGGTTCTTCTGAACTTCCTGTCCTGAGCTGTTATGGGGCGTTGATCATGCTGTTGAACAGCTGCTGCGCTCCACCCCAGAGCTGGCTGCATTCTGGTGGTTGGTAAGTTCATTCCTGTTTGAAAGGCAGCCTGGCTCGCAGGAATGAGGTCAGGACTGGGTGCCCCAGAGCACCTGAATTCTAATTTTGGCTCTGTCATTGACTCACTGAGAAGCCTTGGGTGTCTCTCTTTCCCCATCTGCGAAATGGGTAACACATGCTTTCCTGCCTCCCTCCCAAAGCTGCTGTGAAAAGAACGGTTTGCTAGGAGGTGTTAGTATTACATTTCTCTGGTGCCTTTCATTCCCAAGGACACCATCTGTCTATCTAACATCTGGAACTTGTAAAGAACCTTTCACTACAGCCTTGGCCTTGGCAAACCACGTAGACAGGCGTCCCTTCACGCAGCCCATGCAGCCACCTCTGGGGTGGAACATGGTGGCTGTTTGACAGCGGAGTTTAGGACAGGAAGTGAAGGAAATCTCATGTCCAAGGAAATATTTTAGGGGAGCAAACTGGAAATGGGTCAGGACACCAGACTTAACACCCCTACCCCTGCTGAAAGTGCCATGGGATCTGGAATGACCACACAGATCCAGGACCCCCGGGGACTGGCTCAGCACTGAGGCAACGGGAAGAGCAGCAACCGCAACACCACTAGCCCCCCACTGCTTGCAGCAACTGGATTTCCTTGAAGTCTGGTCAAGCACTTACCCAGCCGGCCCCTGCTTGGCTTTGGAGAGGTTACGTGTTTATTAAGGTAGCGCCTAAGGACCCACCGGGAATGTGCTAGGAGCTGTATAAACACTCAGCCGAGCTCCCAGCCTGAAGGGCCGTGGCTTTGGGTTCACACCTCTCCAGTGATGACGGCGGGAGCGCAAGGAGCCCTTCAGTGTATGGGATAATTCCCCTCCCTCTGGAGTTCTGCTGTGCTGGGGGTTTCGGGGTGTTATTGATGCTGGACCAGGACTGAGCTTCCAGAACAGAGGGAGGGGGGAGGAGGAGCCGCCGGGGAGGAAATGGTACCAGCCAGTTGGGGGAATTGGGGGGATTGCCTTTAGCTGCCCTCTGGCACAACCGAGGCAGCCCCTTCTGGGGCCAGAGGGGAGCAGGCTTTGATCTTGCTCTTGGCGTAAAGCTCTTGGCTCCCTGCAGCGTAAATCATGAGCCCCTCCATTAGAGTCACTCGAATGACACCAGTGCAAAGCCCATGCAAGGGGGATCAGAATCAGGCCCACGTTGGCAGCCTCCTTCCAGGGTTATGGTGCAGTCCTTCCTGGAGGTGTCAGAGAAGGTAGGAGAAGCTTGTCTAGTAGCCATGGGTAGCACTGCCCTTCTCTCCAGAGCTCACCTGCTGCAGAGGCAAACGTTGCAGGGAGCCGAGCGGGGGAGGAAGATGCAGGACAGCGGATGTGTGTGTGTCCCTGGAGCTGCAATGTCAGACCCCTTGCTGCAGGGGAAAGAGCCTGAACTGGATTACTATGCTCCCCTGGGGTCAGCCCCATGGAGCTGCCTTCTAACATCCACCCCCCTTCCCCTGTCCTGTGTTAAAGACGATGCCAGCCTAGCAGATGAAACCCTCCATCCCCTTTCTTGGGGTGTGTTTGCTGGGCCTGGCATGTTCTCCAGCACGGGGCATCCGTGGGTGTTTTTCAGAGTGGGCTGCGTGGAACACAGAGCCGGCTGCTTATCGCTCACAACGGTCAGCTCTGCCTGTTCGCTTGCGTTCAAGGGAAAGCGACAGTGACTCACAAGCAGCCTCTCCGAAGAAAATGAAAGCGCATCTCAAAGCGGCTTCTGGTCTGGGAAGAGCATCACCGCCCACGTGAATCAAACTCCCCCTGCTGCCCCTTCACGCCCTGCCGGAGGGTCTGAAACAAAACCAGAGTAGGCAGCTGGCTCTCACTGCAGCTACTTCTCCTCCAAGCCAGCACAATATCTACTGCTCCAGCCAGAGATCCCCACTGGGAACGTTAACCAAGCCTGAGAAATCTCATCAGCTGTAAGCTCCAATTTACAGATGGGTAAACTGAGGACTGGGGTGCTGATGTGATTTACGCAGAGTCCGGGCATGAGTCAGTGGCAGAGCTGGGGGTAGAACCCAGGAGTCCTGATGCACAAACTTCTGCTTGATCCTGTCCCATTACCAATACACAACAGCCGTCGCTGGTGCTAAGCTGTGACCTGCCCACTAATGTATTGGAAAAAATCCCGTGCACACCCCACTTCTTCCTTCTCGGTGCCTCTTGTTGTTTTGTTCTCATTTTACTCCATTGATTGCAACACACCTGTACAGCTGGGCTGGGGGAGGATCCCTGACTGTCTGTTTCCACTGAACAAACATGGAATTTCTGTTTTGCCAAGAGCAGCAGCAACTGGCCCACAGCCTGGCTGCCTTTTGTTTTGCTCACCTGTGCACGCACCAGCCTGAAGGTCGGTCTGGGCATTTTGGGGACGAGGGGGGCTGACTCCTCACTGCAGCTTGCCGGTTTTCTCGCTTCCCTGTCGCTGCAGCCTGTGCTCACACTGTTCCTTTGTTACTGGAAATATGTCAGCAACGCTGCCAGGCAAAGTAGGGCTGGGGCAAAGTTCAGGTGCTGGGAGCAAAGAGAAATCTACTGTCCTGAGCCAGGCCAGGCTGGGGGAGGCTGGAAGGGGAATTGGTTTTTCTTCCCTTTTTGGGGAGGTTGGCCCCAGTGCTTGTTATGGGAGCTGTATGCAAAGTTCTGGTCAGTCCCAGATCAGGTATAAGCCAGCCACTGGTGGGCTGAGGTTTGGGTGATATTCATCACACCAGTGGCACCACGCACCAGACCCCGTGGCAGGTAGAGCTGGGGCGGGAGTAGTTTTGGTAGAACCGGAATGTTCTTGGGATGTTTATTCTGTCGCTCCTTGAATTGATAACGGGTGGGCTTTCCTTAAGGTGAACCCAGCCTGTACCTGCTCTGCTGGTGTGTTCCTGGGAGCATTGCTCTTTGCTTGCCCTATTGTTGAGGACACCTGATCCACCCAGCCCTCTACTTCAGCCCCAGCCCAGGAAGTCCTCTTAACTCTGGAAAGTTTCCTTGAACCCAGACTCACAGGCTGTGTCTGTTCAGTTTCAGAGGAGCTACATGCCCCGCCTTGCGACTGCCCCCAGCAGGAGGGGTGCCCTGCTCCGGTCCCTGGGGCAGTGTCGGGCAGCATAGAGGCAAGGCACAGCTAAACCCTGCTTCCCCCAGCTCCCACCTCGTTAAACACACAGACACAGCAAACTTCTTCCCTAGAGTTTATTGTCCTGGCGCTCTCCATGCATTCAGCAGCCTTCTGCTGCGCAGTGTAGCAGAGATCCTAGCAGTGCTGGCTTCTCTACCCAACACTCATCAGTGGCCATGCCTAGCTCTCCCTCTGCCCCCAGCGTCTGTCGCTTGCCATCCCCCCCACTCTCTGCTTGACACGTTATTAGCACTGTGACGGTGGCAGGTTTGCCTGATGCATAGACACACATCAGCATGGCCCCCGCCTTGCGGAGCTTCTGTGCCGAGGTGGTGCGAGGCGCAGGGGGCCCCTCAGCTTGTAGGCCACCCAGCATCTCACAGGGCCTTGAGGGAACCAGCCCCGTTGTGGTGCTGAAGATATGTGGGTATTAAAGCAACACTCCGGGAGCGACCTACCCCAGTCAGAGAGTTGCTGCCAGGCCTCCAGCCAGTTCACATAGCTGGAGTCTAGTGGGAACTCAGCCAAAGGCAGCTGTGTAGGTCTCTCTCCCCAGGGCTAGCTGGTCTCTCGAGCAAGGCTGGGGGAACAGGCCCTGCACACAGCATCAGCGCTCAGGCCAGGATGGGGTACGTTGCAGCCGTCGTCACCCCGCAGTTGTTGTCCCGCATGGACATGAGGATGTAGCCGTCGTTACCCCAGTAGGTGGACCAGGAGTTTTTGATGAGCCAATAGCTCTCCCCTTGCAGGACCCCGTAGCCCACGGCCAGCACTGCGTGGTCCAGCTCTGTGCTCTTGTTTCCTAGGAGAAAGGAGAGGAGATTTAGTCTCCCTCTGCTGGGAGGTGAGAGACTGGGCTGTGGGTTCCTGCATGCAGAGGAGGCCAGCAGGCCATGCCCTGCGCAGAGGAACCACCCTACATGTCTTCCGATGTTCATCGTGTAACTGCCTCATAGGAGTTCGTGTAAAGGAGAATGAATAAGAGGGGGCTATAAAAAGGGGTGCAAGATAATGAGTGGCAGGGAAGGTCAATGCCACCCAGGAACAAGGGGATGCCCAATGAATTAAAAAAGGTAACATTTTAATACATACCTTTTAATCCAATGCATAATTAGCCTGTGGAACTCACTGCCACATGATATCATGGAGGCCATGAGTTTAGCAAAAGTTAGAGGACTGGACATTGAGAAGGAACATCCACAGTTAGGTTAGGTAGAGTAAAAGATAAGAGTTATGAATCTTCCTGCTTTAGGACATTAGGCAGTCACTCTCTGTATGGGGTTAGGGTAAAAGCTTCCCTGTATGTGTAGGTTGTTCTATTGGGAGTTTCTGGCACCTTCCTCTGATGCAGCTGGGCGGATGGGACCGTAGCCTTTATTTTTATTTAAAGTTAAGTTTAGTGACGTTATATTGCATCCTCGAGGACCTGGCCCTGGTGGCTAGTCTCATGTTCAGCAGTTATCTCTGTTAGATCTGGAGCTCTTAAGAACACACAGAGGCCAAGGGAAATAACACAACCATGAGAACAAAGCTGTGTGATGTTATGATTAATTAACAGGATCCCGGATGAGATGGACCATGGGTCTGATCTAGCAGGGGCAGGAGTCAATGTAGCTGCCCCGGCTTCTGCCCGCAGGGAACCTGGCTTTGTCCAATTTGAGAGAAGCAAAGTCCTCCCCCAGCAGAGCCCCTCGCGCTCCCCCAGACTCACCACAGGCAGGTTCGTAGTAGACGCCATTGGCATAGAACGCAAAGGACTTGGGGGAGGCGTCTATGTTCACAGCCACCGGGCCGTGCTTGTAGAGCGCTGCTTTCAGGGCGGTGACGTTCCCGGGGTCTACGTTGATGTAGCCAGCGACCTTGGCTATGAGCTCAGACTGGTTGTAGTGACAGTACCCGTTCTGGAGGGGAAAGACAGGTGCAAGAACTGGGTGACAAGGCTACTGCAGTCAAATCCAGAGCCCAGCCCCTCAGCCAGATCTCTCCTTCCCGCCCTAGGCCCAGACTCCTTCATGGCACCATCTGGAGACCATGGCAGAGCAGACCGGGCAGGCGCTGGCCCAGTGGCAGCCAGTCAATGCTGGGCTGTCCAGTCTGTTAACACTCCCCCTGGCTAAGGAGGGAGTTTCACTGGTCCTATTGGAGAAACACTAAACCCAGTGTGACGTTGCACTCTATGTGATTTTATAAAAATATGCTAATGAGCATGAATCTAATGTAACTGGAATATGCTTCATGCAAAAGGTCTCTTGTAAGGTGTCATTACAAAGCTTTCAGAGTAGCAGCCGTGTTAGTCTGTATTCGCAAAAAGAAAAGGAGGACTTGTGGCACCTTAGAGACTAACCAATTTATTTGAGCATACGAGTGTGGTCATCCTATTTGTATAAATGTATCACTTTTGTATCTGAAACTGGAAATATGAAACTCTGAGATCCTATTGTAATTATGCAAAGTGTGGGCCATTAGTGATGGTTTGGAATCTTAATGGCTCCCATTAACCAAGACAATTACCTGTAGATGGCTCTGTTTTACTTAATAACAGGTTTCAGAGTAACAGCCATGTTAGTCTGTATTCGCAAAAAGAAAAGGAGTACTTGTGGGGTGGGGGGAGAGAAAACCTTTTGTAGTAATAAACACCCATTTTTTCATGGTCTGTGTGTATAAAAACATCTTCTGTATTTTCCACAGTATGCATCCAATTAAGTGAGCTGTAGCTCACGAAAGCTTATGCTCAAATAAATTAGTTAGTCTCTAAGGTGCCACAAGTCCTCCTTTTCTTTCTGTTTTACTTGTAAGTCTTCCTGCATACCTGTGGGCTGGCAAGTGGGTAATGAATCTTACAGTGACATGTGATCATGTCATCTGAACTGGAATCCATCTTTAACCTGGTGCTTTTCCATTGAGAAGGAGGGCTGGGATCCCAGAGGGACAAAGGATTCCCGCCTTATGCAAAAGATACATAAGTGGGGGGAACAGCACAAAGGGGGCGGCCATCATGAGAAATCCCCTAGCTATCACCTGAGCTGGAACAAGGGCTGTACCAGGGGAAAAGGATGCATCCGATGAAGTGAGCTGTAGCTCACAAAAGCTTATGCTCAGATAAATTTGTTAGTCTCTGAGGTGCCACAAGTACTCCTGTTCTTTTTGCAGACTAGGAAGGTGTCCAGTCTGTGAAAGAAACTTACTGAAACATCTCTGAGGGTGAGATTTTATCTGTATTCAGTTTCTTACTGTATTAGACATAGACTTGTGTGTGCTATTTTATTTTGCTTGGTAATTCACTTTGATCTGTCTGCTATTACTTGGAACCACTTAAATCCTACTTCCTGTATGTAATAAAATCTCTTTTTACTTAATACATACCTGGGTTAATTAATAATACCTGGGGTGGGGGGAGGGGCAAACAGCTGTGCATATCTCTCTATCAGTGTTATAGAGGGCAAACAATTTATGAGTTTACCCTGTATAAGCTTTATTTATTTGGGGTTTGGACCCCATTTATTTGGGGTTTGGACCCCATCGGGAGTTGAGCATCTGAGTGTTAAAGATAGGAACACTTTTTAAGTCTGCAGCTTTGGGGCATGTGGTTCAGACCCTGGGTCTGTGTTGGAGCAGACGGGCGTGTCTGGCTTGGCAAGACAGGGTGCTGGCAGGGAAAGCAGGGGCAGAAGTAGTCTTGGCACACCAGTTGGCAGTTCCCAAAGGGGTTTCTGTGATCCAACCCGTCACACCCAGATCTCCCCCACCCTGCGCCAGCCGAACAGTCTCAGGGTTTGGATCTACACAGGCCGCTCCAGCCACCGCCAGGGTTATGACGAGTTAGTGACAGCTGTCGCGCAGGCCCTGACCATCACAGCCACCATCTCCTTGAGTTCCATGGAGCGGCTCACAGGTGAGAAGTCCCTCTCCTGCACGAGGGGCTGTAGGGTGGGAGTGCCTGCCTCGCCACTCTCCTGTCTGGGTACTGACGCAGCCCCCGTCACTGTAACATCTTAGCCAGCCTGGGACGCAGGGCAGGGTTGAATCCGTTTTACAGCTGCAGAGCTGAGGCACGGAAGGAGGGCGGCAGTTCTGCTTTCTGGAGGTGCTCAGCACCCCATCGGCAGTGGGCGCTGCAGCTGCTCAGCACCAGGGCCAGATTTGCACCTTACGCACCCCTAGGCACAGCATCTTCAGCGCCCCCTGCTGCCTACAGCTGCCCTTTGTGTTGCCCACAGTTTTGGAGAGGTAGGGTGCCCCTAGGCATGGACCTACTGTGCCTAAGTGGAAATCCAGCCCTGCTCAGTCTGGCCGGGGGCGATCTGCCTGTGATCACAGAGGGAGCCTGGTGGAGCTGGGGATTGAACCCAGGTTGCCGTCCACTGCTTTAACCACAAGGCCGTCTTGCCTCTGACAGGCCTGGCAGTGGCTGAAGTGGCCTGTGCATGCCCCAGATAGGGTACGAAGCACCCTCAACCCCCATGGAGACAGCAGACACGAGGGTGCCCAGTGTCCCAAAGGCCCTCCCAGAATCTCCCACCGGCGTGAAGAAATTCATCAGCTCCCCCAAGCCAAACGGCTCCGTGCTCTCCTCGGCCGCCGGCCCAGTGCTCACCTGGCCCATGTACGGCCCGTAGGACTCGGTGCTGGCGATGCCACCGTGCTTCTTCATCCACTCGTATGCCTGCCACTCCTCGCCGCCGTCGCAGGCGTGGTTCCCGAAGCCCCAAGAGCAGTCGATCAGGATTTGCTGGGACAGCGGGGTCAGCACTCCGGTCTTGGGGGGCAGCCGGGAGAAAGTCAGGGTTCCAGCCGAGAGCTCCGGAGTCCCGGGTAATGCACAAAGCCCAGAGGAGAGGGGGGATCGGGCTTCCCCCCGGCTCAAGGAGGGGTCAGTTGTCTCCCTCCTCCAGCCAAAAGCACCTGGGCACTGCCTCCATCCAGGGCCTGAGCAGAGGGGGGTCACTGGAGCATGCCCAGCTGCCCCCTGTCCCATTCAAGGATGATTTTCCCCACCCCCCGCATTGCTTCCTCTCCCCAGTGAGGGGTGGCCTCCACTTCCCAGGCATGTTGTGTCTAGCAGCCACACCATGCTCCACATCTCCGAGCTGCTCTTTATCAGGCGCCAGAGGTCACGCGTGGCATGGAGCAAGGCCATGTTCCCCTTCAGTGCTCCCACCTTAACTCCCAGCCCTGTGCAGCTCAGCTGGAGCGGTGGATTCTCCACCCCAGCAGCCCAGAGGATCCGGACTAGTGGCAGGAGCCTGACAAGTGGGTGTGGGCTCAGATGGCCCAGCCTCCCTCGGAGACTCTGAACTCCTCCCTCCCTAGACACACAAGGCAGCTGGGCTCTCACCTTGAGGAACAGGGCACCCTCCATTGCCCCGGTGGTAGCAAAGCTCCAGCAGGAGCCACACACGGCCTGGTCCTTCACTGGGGTCACAGCGCCTGGGGAGGGAGGGGGTTACAGGACGGTTTGCAGTGAGGTAGTTTGGGGTTTTTAAAGTCTCCCACATTCTTCCATGGGAAAGTGGCCATTTTGCAGAAAAGTTCCTTTTCGCAGAGAGTAACGGACCCCACTTCGGCCCTTTGTGGGGCTTGAACCTGGGACCCTCAGAGCTAAAAACAGCCACCGCTACTGCCTGAGCTAAAAGACCTGCTCCATTAGGTGGAGGCTGCGCGAGACTCAAATCTCTTCTACGGCCCGGCCACTAGAGAGGCATGTAGGCCTGTACCCTTAGTCTGGGTTACGCGATCTCTGGTCAGGAGAAGGTAGGGATGGGGTGTGCCCGGGGTTTGCAGTGCATCAACGCTAGTTTTCTCTGGGATCTGTTTCCCTTCTCAGGGGGAAACATATGCAGCGGCTCCAGACCAGAGCCCCCTGGGCAGGGCTTGGACTCCCTGCTGCACCATTGGGAGGTTAGAATGGGCGGCAGAGCACGGCATGTGTCACTCACCGTACAGCCTCCAGTCCAGGCTCTCCGGTAGGACGAGGCTCTTGTACCCCTCGGCCGGGAACGGCTGCCCGTTGTTGGGGGCCCCGCCCTTTAGCCGCCCCCGCAGCACGGCCATCTCCGCCGGGGTGCGGTCGGCCAGGTGGTTCAGCACCAGCTTGTAGGGCAGGTTGGCTCGATTCTTGGAGTGGACGTACCTGGGAGGGGATGGATGCCGTGAAGAGGGAGCTGGACAGCAGGCAGCACTGCCTTGTGGCCACCCAGTAACCCCAAAAAAACAAACAATCATAACCGGCATGGGTGGCTCCTAGCCATGCCAGGGCGCATGGGAGAAGCAATCCCAGAAGAAGCTACCTCCTCCTCCCACCTGCTGAGGTTAGCTGATTGGAGGCCCCTAGTCCGGAGCCCGGAGAAGCTCAGGCCTGTAAGAAGAGGGAAGGGCCTGGGACAGTATCTGGGTCAGGTTCCACGGGCCGTGATGCAGAGCAGTCATCCCTTAGCACTTACCCTCTAAGCTGCTCTTGCGGGGGAATGTCATGCAAGAGACTCAGCCTGCATCACTTCTAGCTGTCTGGGGAGTTCCCTCATCTTGGGGCTGCCCCACATGTGGTGGGAGAGGCCAGGGGTTTGCAGCCAAACTTTCCAGCCCCAACCCCTGGATTTTTTGGGTGCCCAGCTGGAGACGCTCGGGGCGGATTTTCAGCACGGGCCGAGTGTCCCGAACTCTCGAGCTGGACGCCCAAAATACAGCAACCAAAATCACACTCAAACTGTGTCCTGGGTTCATTCCAGGCTTACGACGCAGCCAACCCATACGTGAGGGCACGTTTACCAGGCATCCTCCCTTCTCAAGAGAGTACCCCAGCGCAGTCCCACACAGGCCAGGCAGGAGTCTCTTCCATTGTTATTAGAAGACGCTTCTATCAAGCAACCAGTATTTTGCTGGTCCCTTGGATCATTCCTTGAGATGCTTAAACAAACCCTCTTGTTCTTCCTTTCCTTTCCTTTCCTTTCCTTTCCTTTCCTTTCCAAGATAGCTCCATACCTCATGTTGTGGATGAAGGTTCGTTTCCTGTGTTCCATCTCCTTCTCGGTGCTATACGTCTTCCTGAACTTCTCCTTGTAGTGGTGGAACAGCCGGTGATGGACTCTGTCTATTTCTCTATTTCTCCCGACAAATTCCTGCATTGGATTGGCCAGGATCTGGTGCTCCGGCCCTGCACCAGGCCAGTGCTCGCATTTTAGACCTAGAAAGGACAGAGGCAGAAGCAACTGTCATGGACAAGTTTGTGGCAGGCACAGAGTATCCCTGGAGCAGACTGGCAGGGCAAAGGTTATCAAGAGCAGGATTGACTTTATCTGATCAATCATAAATCAAGCTGCATCTTCACCAGTTCACTTCTTGCTGCAGTATAAAGTTGTGGTTGGCCTATAGATAGGGATTAGGCCAGATTTTGCTGGTACACGGCTGATAATCTGAAGTAATTCCCTTAGAGTTGGGGGACAGGAGGGTTACATCAGTGTAAATCCAGGGTCAGAGCAGAATCTGGCTCTGCACCAGTTGTTCACTGTGTTAGGCACTTACAGAGGGCCCTCCCCATGTCCTTGGGTCAGAAGTAAGGGATGGAGAGCTCTTTTCTAGGACTTTTGTCCAGTTAAGTTTTCAAACCCTAGGGTCGAGCATGGGGAGGTTTGGTTAGGGGGAGCATCGTTATCATCTCGGAAATTCCCAGAGCTTGTTTTTTTCTCAAACCCCACCTCCCCACGCAAGCCTGTGTTAACAGCACCTGACCCACACCATGGCGTGACTCCAGGGCGCAGGCTGGGCCAGGGCAGTTCATCAGAAGGGCGTCAGAAAAGCTGAGGCACCTGGAGCCTGGCATCAGTTAGCGGGTTAGCCAGCCTGGCTCTGGAGGGCCACATGGCTGTCACAGGTGTAAACAGACCTCAGCAGAACTATGCTGCTTCACACCAGCTGAGGGGCCGTATGGAAAGTTGACACTTCTCTGCCCAGTGCAAGGTTTGCCAGCGCCAGTACGTTCACATCTAGCGTTTGCCAACCAGGGTCTGCATGGCACGGGCTCTCCTTTCAGTCTGTACGGCTTCACCAACAGACTGTGCTCCGTGAGGACACCAGTGCCATCCACACAGGCACCGATCCGGTTTCAAGTCCCTTGATTCACCAACCCCTTTGCCTGGTGTTTACCTGGCGTGGCCAGGTATTGCTGTAGCCAGAAGCGCTTGCATGGTAAGGAGGGGATGGGCGGTGTCTCACCTGGATCTACAGGCCTGTGATGGGTGTGATGGCGGAAGCCCTGTAGACCAGGGCAGCAGTACGCTTACCGTGTGGGAGGCTGAAGACCCCGGCTGGGTAGCTGTGGGCAAAGCTGCTGTAGTCAATCTCGTACTTGTCGTAGTGGGAGCCCAGCAGGCTGTTGAAGCCCCGCATCTCGTAGTGGACGGGCACGGGGCCGTCGGCGGAGCTGGCCACCCACAAGGTGTAGACGTTCTTCTTCCGGCCCCAGTAGGACACGTTCTGCAGCACGGTGCAGAGCTGCCCTTTGTAGGACTCCTCCCGCACGGGCTGGGGAGGCAGCGGGCGTGAGGGGCAGTGTTTCCGAATGAGATGGGGCAGTTAACTGCCGGAGCGAGAGAGATCCTACGTGGTGCAAACACGAGGCGCTACCCATGGCCTTCTGGCCAGCAGCTGTGCGCGCTCTGAGCCGCAGGACGGAGGCTCGCTGTGCAGCAGTCAGGCCAAGCTCGCGCCTCGTGGCTGGAAGTCTAGACGCGGGTCAGTCCTCCCCTCTTGGGGGACATTCTCCCCGGGGGTGCACAAAGGGAGAAGTCCCCATCCCCCTTCAGCTGATTATCCCTGGCCCTTGCTCAGGGTGTACAAGGGGGATGGGGTAGGCTTCCCCAGACCCCTTTCCACTTGTGCACCCCTGGGAGGGACGGTTTGACCCCAGCCAGCCCTGGCACAAGCTCCACCAACTTGAGTGGCGAGGCACCTTTCTTAGGGCAGGGCTGGATCTGGCCCTGTGCTTGTAACATTGCTGCCAGGGGAAGGGGTGTGCTGGCTCCATCATGCACTAGTTTGCCGCAGAGCCCCATGGCGCGTGTGCTTTGTAAGGCCAGTGGCCCTGTGGTACGGTGCGGGGTGAGGTAACTACAGGGTCTCCCGGGGGGGAAGGAGAGCCCATTCGCTGAGCAGGATGCCTGGCATCTGGGGCCCTTCTTCGGCTGGTCCCGCGAGACATGGGCTCACCTTGAAGCCGTCCAGGCGGGGAAAGACGCTCTGCGGGCTGATGAGATCCCCAGCCGTGCCGTTGACCCGGAAGCACTTCCGAACGTTTGCCTCGGTTTCTGTGGTTTCTGGGGTCACCTTGAAACTGGCGCCGAATGGCTCCAGAGAGCCAAGCTGGTACGTGATCACTTGGCCTGCAGGGACGCACCCAGGGCAAACAGTTACCATAGACGGCGATAACGGTGCTGCAGGCGTTCCCGCCCTCCCTGAGGGCAAGGGGAAGCGTAACAGAGGCGACCTTTGCTCTGTGCTGAGTGACGGGGGTTTGGGAGACGCGGGCCATGCCAGGGGCTAGAGGCAGCCTCCCATGGCCCGGCACTCACGGCAGTGGGACTAGTGGGACTCCCCCAGGTAGCTAAGTAGGAGTAAATGGGGTGCTCACTGCTGCAGGATCAAGTCCCTGGTGCTCCCCTCCTGCTCCCCACTTGGTGTGCCGCTGTCAGGAGTGGAGAGGAGAACAGGCTTGCTGGACAGGGGAGGGTGGCCAGTTTAGTTGCAGCAGCTGTGACCTGAAGCCGTTAACCGCGCTCTAGCAAAGAATCACGGCATAAACCAGAGCCTTGTGCACTGTGGGCCTCAGCCCGAGCGTCCTGGCTTGGATTTCCCTCTCTGACGCCCCCAGCCTTCACTGTGGGGGCTGCCTGCGTCAGGACCTCAGCTTGGTAACATGCTGGGGCCAGATCCTATGCTCTTGGGGGGTGCAGATAGTCGCTAACGCTAGAATCATAGAATCATTGACTATCAGGGTTGGAAGGGACCTCAGGAGGTCATCTAGTCCAACCCCCTGCTCAAAGCAGGACCAATCCCCAATTTTTGCCCTAGATCCCTAAATGGCCCCCTCAAGGATTGAACTCACAACCCTGGGTTTAGCAGGCCAATGCTCAAACCACTGAGCTATCCCTCCCCCCCAAAGCCCAGTTTATCTGGATACCAGTCTAATAGGTCATACTGGCTGTAGAATGACCTTGCCTAATCGGGTACAGAATGTGAGCGAGGCCAAACAGCAAAAATTAAGATGTTTGTACACCAATGCGAGGAGCCGAGGTAACAAAATGGAGGAACTAGAGTTACTGGTGCAGGAAGTGAAACCAGGTATTATAGGGATAGCAGAAACAGGGTGGAATAGTAGTCATGACTGGACTACCGGTATTGAAGGGTATGTGCTGTTTAGGAAAGACCGAAATAAAGGTAAAGGTGGTGGAGTAGCATTGTATATCAATGATGAGGTAGAATGTAAAGAAATAAGAAGCGATGGAATGGATAAGACAGAGTCCGTCTGGGCAAAAATTACGTTGGGGAAGAAAACTATTAGAGCCTCCCCTGGGATAGTGCTTGGGGTGTGCTATAGACCGCCGGGATCTAATTTGGATATGGATAGAGCCCTTTTTAATGTTTTTAATGAAGTGAATACTAATGGAAATTGCCTGATCATGGGAGACTCTAACTTCCCAGATATAGACAGGAGGACAAGTGCTAGTAATAACAATAGGGCTCAGATTTTCCTGGATGCGATAGCTGATGGATTCCTTCATCAAGTAGTTGCTGAACCGACAAGGGGATGCCATTTTAGATTTGGTTTTGGTGAGTAGTGAGGACCTCATAGAAGAAATGGTTGTAGGGGACAACCTTGGTTCGAGTGATCATGAGCTAATTCAGTTCAAACTGAACGGAAGGAGTAACAAAAATAAATTTGCAACTAGGGTTTTTGATTTCAAAAGGGCTGACTTTCAAAAGTTAAGGAAATTGGTTAGGGAAGTGGATTGAACTGAAGGACTTGTGGATCTAAAGGCGGAGGAGGCCTGAGACTACTTCAAGTCACAGCTGCAGAAGCTGTCGGAAACCTGCATCCCAAGAAAGGCGAAAAATTCTACGGCAGGAGTTGTAGACCCAGCTGGATGAGCAAGCATCTCCGAGAGGTGATTAAGAAAAAGCAGAAAGCCTACAGGGAGTGGAAGATGGGAGGGATCAGCAAGGAAAGCTACCTTATTGAGGCCAGAACATGTAGGGATATGGTGAGAAAAGCTAAAAGTCCAGTAGAGTTGGACCTTGCAAAGGGAATTAAAACCAATAGTAAAAGGTTCTATAGCCACATAAATAAGAAGGAAACAAAGAAAGAAGAAGTGGGAACGCTTAATACTGAGGATGGAGTGGAGGTCAAGGATAATCTAGGCATGGCCCAATATCTAAACAAATACTTTGCCTCAGTCTTTAATAAGGCTAAAGAGGATCTTCGGGATAATGGTAGCATGACAAATGGGAATGAGGATATGGAGGTGGATGTTAGGATATAGATATTCAGGCCTGTCTGTAAAGGCCTATACTCGAAGAATTTAGGTGTATTCTTATCACTTAGCTAGTTATAGAGGGATAAAAGAAAGAATCAAAATCACCGTCTGCTGGTGTAAGGGCCTTCTCTTACTGTGACAGTCTGAGGCCCTGTGCTTAGGCTAAGGCCTTTGGCTAAGCAGCAGAGGCAGCCATAAGCTGGGAAGCAACCGGCCACATGCTCACATCCCAAACTAGTCACATTGAAAGAAGGTGCTATTGGGCTGTTAGGAATACAATCCTGTCCTGATAATGCCCATCGCCTCCAGAGAACGGGAAGTACCTAGAAAATGTAAAAGGAAACTTAGTTTGATAGCATCCTGTCTGGCAAGAACTCACTTATCAATAGCTGGGATGTGAAATCCTCATTTCTGTGTTTGTTCTATCACTGTAGTCCCCATTTCCCCGTTGTTTGTCTGTATAATCTCTGTCTGGTTCTGTGATTGTTTCTGTCTGCTGTATAATTAATTTTGCTGGGTGTAAACTAATTAAGGTGGTGGGATATAATTGGTTAAATAATCATGTTACAATATGTTAAGATTGGTTAGTTAGATTTCAGGAAAATGATTGGTTAAGGTATAGCTAAGCAGAACTCAAGTTTTACTATATAGTCTGCAGTCAATCAGGAAGTGTGTGTGTGTGGGGAAAAT
The DNA here is from genome assembly GCF_015237465.2 of Chelonia mydas. Classification (NCBI taxonomy): domain Eukaryota; kingdom Metazoa; phylum Chordata; order Testudines; family Cheloniidae; genus Chelonia; species Chelonia mydas. The sequence goes on along the minus strand of NC_051259.2, from coordinate 11,003,399 downwards.
GGGAACAGGGAATGGGGGTGGGGAAATTGGAATCATGTTTTGCTAAAGGGGGAAATGGGAACAGGGACACAGGTGTAAGGCTCTGTGGTGTCAGAGCTGGGAAGCGGGGACACTAAGGAAGGAAACTGGAATCATGCTTGCTGGAAGTTCACCCCAATAAGCATTGAATTGTTTGCACCTTTGGACTTCGGGTATTGTTGCTCTCTGTTCATGCGAGAAGGACCAGGGAAGTAAGTGGGTGAAGGAATAAGCCCCCTAACAGTAGATATTACCATATCTGAAGTAGAAGTGAACCTCGAACAGCTTAATGGGACTAAATCGGGGGGCCCAGATAATCTTCATCCAAGAATATTAAAGGAATTGGCACACAAAATTGCAAGCCCATTAGCAAGAATTTTTAATGAATCTGTAAACTCAGGGGTTGTACCGTATGACTGGAGAAGTGCTAACATAGTTCCTATTTTTAAGAAAGGAAAAAAAAGTGATCCGGGTAACTAAAGTCTCTAAGGTGCCACAAGTACTCCTTTTCTTTTTGCGAATACAGACTAACACGGCTGTTACTCTGAAACCTGTCTTATGAAAGGAGACTCAAGGAGCTTGGCTTATTTAGCCTAACCAAAAGAAGGCAGAGGGGAATATGATTGCTTTCTATAAATATATCAGAGGGATAAATACCAGAGAGGGAGAGGAATTATTTAAGCTCAATACCAATATGGACACAAGAACAAATGGATATAAGCTGGCCATTGGGAAGTTTAGACTTGAAATTAGATGAAGGTTTCTAGCCATCGGAGGAGTGAAGTTCTGGAACAGCCTTCCAAGGGAAGCAGTGGGGGCAAAAGACATATCTGGCTTCAAGATTAAACTCAATACGTTTATGGAGGAGATGGTATGATGGGATAACATGATTTTGGCAATTAATTGATCTTTAATTATTCATGGTAAATAGGCCCAATGGCCTGTGATGGGATGTTAGATGGGATAGGATCTGAATTACTACAGAGAATTCTTTCCTGGGTATCTGGCTGGTGAATCTTGCCCACATGCTCACGGTTCAGCTGATCACCATATCTGGGGTCGAGAAGGAATTTTCCTCCAGGGCAGATTGGAAGAGGCCCTGGGGGTTTTTTGCCATCCTCTGTAGCATGGGGCACGGGTCACTTGCTGGAGGATTCTCTGCACCTTGAAGTCTTTAGACCATGATTGGAGGTCTTCAATAGCTCAGACATAGGTGAGAGGTTTACTGCAGGAGTGGGTGGGTGAGATTCTGTGGCCTGCATTGTGCGGGAGGTCAGACTAGATGATCATAATGGTCCCTTCTGACCTTAATATCTATGAATCTGCACCCCAGAGCATAAACCGATCTAGGCTTAGCCTCTGGGGTCTTGGTCCAGGTGCTGCCTCTCCAGGCGTGCTATGACAGAGACATATCCACAGCGCTAGATGCATTCAGAGGAGAGAGCCCTGCCGTGCAGCCAGACGTGGGCAATCCATTCAATGGGGGTAAGGGGAGAAGGACACTGCCTCCCTGGACCGCTACCCCAACAGTACCCCGGTGACTTACCATGGTAATACTGGATACGGCTCTGGCCTCCGGTCAGGTTGTACCAGGCTTCGAAGGGCTCCTTGATTTCAGCATAGGGCAGGCTGATAACCCCTGCAGGACACAAGGTGACAGAAGCCAGATTAGCCTGTCCCATAAGAGACGAGGGACAAGATCTTATTTACAGTTAATCACTTTAGAGACAGTGTGCCCCGCCCATCCGGTCAGAGAGGGCTGGCCAGCTGCAGGGCAAATGCAGGGGAAGTTAAGAGCAACCGACCAGTTGATTTTAAACACAGGAGCCTAATCCTGAGCCACGGCTCACCCTGCACTCAGGCAAACTCCCCCTGAAGCCAGTGGGAGGGTATAAAAGCCAAGTAGGGGGTTGCCCCAGTGTTCTCTAACCTGGTTTCATGGTTCAGCACTTGCAGTGCAAACCATTGTTAAGGGCTGCGAATTCACGACAGAGTGGGGTTGGGGGGATGGGGCAGCACGGAGGTAAATTTCAGTGGCCAGAGACATCCCTTCTAGTGAGAGCTCATTGGGAGGAGGCCCAGGGCACTTGCCCAGCTAGGAGGAGGTTGCAAGTTCATCTCAATAGGGGTCCTAGCCAAACCACTTCAGAGGGGAAAAAAGCTCATTTGCCAGGCTCCAAAAGGGGCGAGAGGTGGGGACGGGGGAGATCTAAGGTTGTTTCAAGATGTCGTTGAACAAGATTATATGCACCTCCTTCCTAGGGCACTGAGAAATGGGAGCTGAAGGCTCTCTTCTGCAGTGCATAATGTGAGCAGTCCTGGAAACCAAGCTGATGAGAACAGTGGGGAGGGAACACACCAGCCCCCTCCTGCCTTTGTGGCACTTAAGCCTGCAGCTCTGATTGTGGAGGGTGATATCATGGCTTCTGCAGAATTACTTTCCTCCCTACTCTTTGGACTCTTACACGGGAGCGTGGCATTCAAACACAGACCTCGGCCGGTCCCCTGTAAATAGAGGAGATGCAACTGTCTTTCAGACTATACCGATGGAACAAACCTGGACAACAGTATTCTAACAGGTAGGGATCAGGGCCTTAAATCTGCGCTCCTTTGCATTTCGTGGCTGGGGAGGAGGTGGTCTGATTTGAATCTGAGACCCAGCTATGCAGCTTTGGCGGCTGGAACACATCCCAAACCTGGAGGGGACTGATTTCTCAAGCCAGATATGTCTGACATCTCAAGAGAAGAGCTAACCCCCTCCCCACCCAACCCTTGAACCCAGACCCCAGGCTAAACTTGACTTGGAGCTGAGCACCACTTCTGCCCTGCCAAAGTACTTCAGGCCGCATTTTCAAAGATATTTAGGTGCCTACAGCTGCAGATAAGCACCTAACCAACTCCCATTGATTTCCAGTGGGAGTTAGGTACCCAACCTACATGAGCGTTTTCGGAAATCCCACTAGGCCCCTATCTGCATTAAATACCTGTGAAAATCTGTCCCTGTGTGATTCTACAGCACCTTCCAGCCAACGATCTCCAAGCACTTTGCAAATGCTAATTAAGCCTCAGAATTCCCATCCTTAAGACATTTCCCCACCACCACCCCTTGACAGCCCCCAGCCCCCAATACACGCAGGGCCAAGCCACCTCCTGGAGCATTACCTGTAACGTGATAGACATCTCCAAACTTGGGGAGTGGTTGCAGGTTGCCCTCGGCTCCTGGAAGAGAAGGGTCATCTTATTCCCCGACTAGCAGCCACTTCACTCCCCACCAAGACCAGCTGAGGGAAGATGAAAGGACCCGAAGCCTTCACAGCTTTGCAGGGGCTGTGCACAGTGTCTATCCCAGCCAGGTGCAAAGAGCAGTCCCTCTGGCAGTGAGTTAGACAGCTGAGTGGGAAGGAAACTCTGCTGGCTTATCACGTGGGGTGACCTGTTAACAAGCTCTTGACCCCCTGAGCATCCCGAGCTGGGGATATGACCTCCCGAAACTATTCCCAGATCCCTGGGGCTCACATGCAAACAGTGGGGCTGGAACAATTTTTATAGGGGGGGGTGCTGAAGGCAGAAGCCAGGGATTTGGGTTGTTATTACTACTTCAAGCTAGGGGGTGCAGGAGCACCCCTAGTTCCAGCACCTATGCATGCAGACAAGGGAAGAGAAGATGAGCATGGCCTGGACAGGGTGCTAGAGTTCTGGAAGGGCACTCCCTCCCCCCAAACTCCCTCCCCCCAAAGCAGCGCAGGGGCTATACCCCAGAATTAACTACTTTACACCCCATGTCTAATTCACATGCCTGCTGTGTCCCACTCCCCCAGACCAAGTCCAAGGGCACAATGGGACCAGTCCTGCTGATCTCACGCACCCGCAACTCCCAGAGAGGCCAGCGAGCGTCTGGGGTGTGGGCTAAATCCTTGGCTACCATCAGTGGATAGAGGCTGCTTCATGTCAGCACTCTCTGTCCCAGCAAGCAATTGTACCTAGTGTGGACAGCAATATTTCTGCCCAGGCCAGAACGAGGGAGGCCCCAGAGAATTCCTGGCTTTTCAGTTCCTACCCCCTGCTCCCTGCTGATTTCCCGCCCCCCTTTCTGCTGGGGAAAACTCCCACCACACCCCGAGTCCCACTGGCCTCAGGGCAGGCCACGGCCCTCAGGGCAGAGAAGAGACAGAACTTGGTGGGCATGGCTACGAAGGGAGATTCTTTACAGAGGCTGCTGGAGGCAGACAGCCCCCGTGGGACTCGCAGCTGCTCGCTCCCAGACTGACAGTCGGACGCAGCCCCCACGCTGCCTCGCCTCTGGAGTCACGGAAGGGACTGCAAGCACCGCGAACAAGGGAGCATTCGCTGTCTCCCCGGGTTCTTGGACCAAGCACCCTGGCGTTAGGCTAGATGGCCCAACACCACACTCACGGCAGGGCAGCAAAGGTGCCTTTCCAGTAGCCTACAATACACAGGGTGCGGCGGGATTAGCAGGGAAATAAACTCACCTGAGCAACAGCTCCACAACAGAAGAATCAGCATCCACCTGAGGATCGCCATGGGTGCAGGACGTGCAGCCAGGCAATCCCTCACTCCCTCTTTGCAAGTCGAACCTCCCAGAAGCCCCCTAAAAAAGCGGCTGGATGTAAATCATCGGGACTCTGTCAACCAATGGGAAAAGTCGGCCCTGCCCCGTGGGTGGGTTCAAGAAATGCAACTGAAGTCAAGGGCCTGGTCATTTCTTTGCACCCAGGCTGTTGGCTGCTGCAGGTCCAGGGTTTGAAGCAGTGGCTCAGCATGTTCCCACTGAAAGACAATCATTGTAGGACAGATCAAGGCCAAAAGACGCCGTCCCTGGGATGGGGAGTGGTGTGTGTGGGGACTGTCGACTCGAAGGCCTTGGATCTGTCCATTGGCGGGGATGAACAGGCTCTAGAAGTTGGCAGTGCTGCATCGTTTTTGCTTTCATCTCTGCACGCTGCGACGCCCGTTCTGGATCTCACCGTGCAGATCTCACTTGCCCGGTGTTTCAGTACTACGGTGATGGGTGTCGGAGACAACTAGATTGTGGTGTCACCCAAGGGTATTGCTCCTTCAAGACCCCCACCTCATTTCTCTCCTCCACACAATTTGTTTGCATCTGCTGTTAGAACCAGCAGTCGAGGAGAACGCGATTTGTCCTTCTGCAGCCTGGCCTTACCCAGTTCTCTAGGCATTAAGAGCAGACATTTTGGGGATATCAGTTGGGGTGAGGGGGGCAACTTGAGACACCATAGGTTTTCTGAGGTGCTTGGGCACCCAAAATCGATGGCCCCCTGTGGCAATGTGTCTTGGTGCTATATGTGGGGTCCAATATAGGATGCTAAGAATCTCTGTAGAAGCATCCAGGTTGATCCCCACGCCCCATGAACCCCGATCTTGGAGAAATGCTGAACACTTTGTGTCTGACTCATCCCTCAGCTTTCAGTCAGTGGCAACAGCTGGTCAGGCCATTTATGTGGGTTTTTTTGGTTTAAAAACAGAATAAACAAGCACTGATAAAGAATGCAGAAAAGGGAAAACGCTTAGTAACTAATTCTCAGGTAGCCTTCGCTCTCTCCACTTGCTACAGCTGGTTTCCATCCCAAGGTCACCAGCAAACACTTTCACTGCCAGCTGAGTCAGTATGTTCCTTGGAACCCCAAACAAAGGAGATAAGAACTCTGCTCTTTCAACCAGATCCTCCCAGCTCATGCTTATGCTCATAAGAAATTCAGGCCAAATTCTGCTCTGGTTCCCAAGGGTAAAGCTGGTGTGATTCCGCTGAGGTCCATGGAGTTACTTGGGCTTTACAGCAGTGCAGGTGAAAGTGAAAATTTGAGCTGTTGATTTTAAGAGCATCCTCAGGAATTAATACTAACCTATTTGTATTGTGGGAGCATCTGGCCATCAGCCAAGGACCCAGACCCGTTGTGTTAGGCACTATACACACCTATAAAGACAGTTCATTTCCCAAAGAGCTTACGATCTAAGAATAAGGCAAGAGACAACAAGCCGAGAGGGGGAATAGACGCTCAGGTTCAGTGTATATAATAAGAGCTTCATGTTTTTTGTGTGTATATAATAAGATCTTCTACAGTTTCCACAGCATGCATCCGATGAAGTGGGCTGTAGCTCACGAAAGCTCATGCTCAAATAAATTGGTTAGTCTCTAAGGTGCCACGAGTCCTCCTTTTCTTTTTGCGAATACAGACTAACACGGCTGTTACTCTGAAATCAGGTTCTCCAGTAACTGATCTGACGCCATGAAGCCTCTCACACCAGCCACAGGCTGGACACGGGATCTGAGTCCAGATCACTTTGTCCCTGGCAGCCAGGAAGCTGCAGGGACTCATTGCATTAGCAGACGCAGGCCATTGCCCCTGACGGTGTTTGTCAGGGTTGCTCAGGAGGACGGGCGCTGATGGAGGAGGCAGAGTCAGGCTCTTCCATTCATTAATCGGAAGGGCTAAAATGTCTGCTGAGCCTCATAGCGATAAACCCTCAGAGCATTTCTGGTGACGTCCTACGCTAGCGGTGTATCACCAGGGCTGTGCGAAGTCAAGTGCAAGAGGAAGAGAAGGAGCTGCCCCCGGCCGTGGTGCTTGGAGATCACAAGGCAAGAGGCTGACGCAAGGGAGAATGGGGCTGAAGGTGACGCTGGCATCGCTGAAAGGCAGCCCCTATCTGTGCAACTGTCGCGGGTTGCTTCTGCAGCGGCTAGCAGTGGATTCTGTAGCCACAACACCATTGCCAGAGTCCAGTGTCAGATGGTCAAGAGAAACAATGGGAATATAGACCAGAGGTGGGATTCTTCTTCCACATGGTGTGTTGATGAGCCTCAGCAAAATTCATTCGGGATTGTTTTTTTTCCACTCACAGCTCCAGCTCCTAGAAGACAGAGAAAGAAAAGACCTTTTAGGTCCCCAGGCAAGCCTCTGGCCTGGGTCTCTTCCTTAAAGTTTATTTTCTAGCACGTTATTCAGTCTAATTTGAAAAGTTTTGCTGCCCAAAGATTTCCCAGAAGTCCCCATTGCAGAGGTATCCATTTCATGCTGGAACATGACACTCTGGCTCCTAATTCCCCTGGGTGCAATTCTCTGGGCACTGGTCTGCCCCTCCCTGGTGACTCCTGGCAGCAATTTGCTCAGCGGCCCAGCCCGTGGGCGATTCCACCAGACAGGGCTGGGTGGCATATAATCCAGAATGATTTGCTTCCCTTACAGGTGTCTACTGTCAGGACTGGGCAGAGACATTCCCAGTGGGCCCCTTTTCTGGATGGACCAGCTCCTTTCCAGCATGGTCGGTTCAATGCAGGACACTTGAATCACCTTAGAGAAGGCCCCCCCCGCCCCCAGATTGCAGGGCTCATCCTCTACAGCAGGGGGCATTACAGCCCCCCCCTTTCTGCCCCATTCTCTAAGAGGGTATTGGGGTCCGGTGGTTAGAGCAGGCGAGCATTCATGGGTCAGAACTTCTAGGTGTTTTTGTCAGGTTCCTGGCTACTGGCAGTCTGTTGAACCCTTTGCCTCTGCTGAAGAAGTGCTGGGAGCAAAGCATCTGACCCTTCCAAGTCATATTGTAAAGAAGCAGGCAAGAGGGTATAGAATCATAGAATACCAGGGTTGGAAGGGACCTCAGGAGGTCATCTAGTCCAACCCCCTGCTCAAAGCAGGACCAATCCCCAATTTTTGCCCCAGATCCCAAATGGGCCCCTCAAGGATTGAACTCACAACCCTGGGTTTAGCAGGCCCATGCTCAAACCACTGAGCTATCCTTCCCCACCAATCAGATTGATGGGACTCTAAGCATCTAAACCCCACTCCAATGTTTCCCCCAGCCCCACATGTGGCTGCTGAGTCCCTCTGGGCATTCCCAGCTTTTCCCCAGGGTCTCTAAATAACATTAGCTGCTCCCCTTAGTTTCCCATGAGACCTCATTCCCCATGCCAGGCAAACACACAGGCTGGGTGGGAGGCACTCAGCATCCTGGGGCCTGCTCCAGCCTTGGCAGCCCGGCTTCGGGTTTCTGAGATTGCTGCTCCTCTGGGGCCCTGGCAGAGTTAAATGACTCCTGATTCCTCCTGACTTCACAGCCCATCCACGTGGGAATCCCCTCATTGGACAGGAACCAGGACCTCTCTTCACCAGCTCTGTAGGGCCCAGGTGCCCACATCCCACCTCCTAGTATGACTGAAATGGCACATGGAACCCAGAGCAAACCTCGGACCAGGCTGGGGACACCGAACTGCGAATATCCCTGTCCTGGCAGGACCATGGCGCGGCGCTGAGATGCTGGCTGGATAGATGCAGGGATGGGTGCGGCTCTGACCAATCCCAGCTTTCGGTGAGGTGAGCTTGGTGAGTTCTGCGTCTAGACATAGCTCGTCTGGTGGTTGGAACAGGGGGGATGGCAGCTAGCATCTGTGGGTTTTCTTTATGGCTCTGGGATGGGCATAGGGTGTAGAGGTTAGAGCAGGGGGGCCTGGGAGTCAGGACTCCTGGGTTCTTTTTGCTTGAAAAATTGTCAGCTGGCTCTAGGAAATATTATTATCCCAGTGGATGGGCAGAGAGGGATCTACCCTTTTGTTCTGTCCTGGGACGGGGTTCCCTTGGTGAATGCTAACCCAGCTCTCACCATCTGTTACCCTGAAAGTGCCAAGTGTCAAGGCCGGGAAGAGACCGATAAGTGAAGGCAGTCCCAGTACTCTGCACTGCGAGGCTGCCGGCCTGCGGCCTATGGCCAGGGGGTACATCTCCATCTGGTATAAGGGCTGGGGACCTGGTCAGGGAGACTTGCTGAGGAGGGGAAGCGGGTTGTGGCTGTGTCTTTGTACCATAGGAACAGCCTGGGAAGAGTTGTCTTGGGGGTCGTGCTGGATAATCAGCTGACCATGAGCTCCCGGTGTGATACTGTGGCCAAAAGGGCTACTGGGGTCAGGGGATAGATATATAGGGGAAGCTCGAGGAGTCGAGAGGTTATTTTACCTCTGTATTTGGCATTGCTGCGACTGCTTCTGTAATCCTGTGTCTGGTTCTGGTGCCCACAATTCAAGGAGGATGTCGATCAGTTGGAGGGGGTCATAGAAGAGCCATGAGAATGATTAAAGGATTGGAAAACCTGCCTTACAGTGCTAGATTCAAGGGGCTCAATCTGTTTATCTTAACAAAGAGAAGGTTAAGGAAGGACTTGATCCCAGTGTAGAAGGACCCAAATGGGGAACAAATATTTGATAATGGGCTCTACAGGCGGTGAATTGAAATATTTTGGTTTTCAATATTTTGCCAAAAAGTCAAATTTACACACACACCCTGGCCTATTTTCTGACTGGTTCTAATGCTGTGTCTTTTGCCTTTTAAATAACACTCATCCGATGAAGAGACCACACAGGCTGGTGGGGTGCAAATAACCATGTTTACTAACTATGCACTACGCATGACAGGCCGACCGACACCCACACAGATGCTCTGGTTGCTTTCTGAACCACTGAACATGGTGAGCGCCCCTAGAGGGCTCACTGACTATTTAAAGTGACACTACCCCACTCCCATACACAGCCACAGAATAGAATATGGTACGAACCCAATTTTTCTCTTCCTCTTTATGGATTGTTTCTCTGTTTCCAGATGCCCCTAAAGGAGTTAGCATCATGACCATGCTAGGGTCCAACACGTGAAAAGGCGGATCTGTGAATCTGACTTGCCATTCAACCCACAGCATCCTTCCTAACGCCACCTGTGTCTGGTACAAGGATGATGCTAGTCTGGGGCTGTTCCAGTGGGAGCAGGTGTTTGAGAGCATCACAGCAAAGCATGCTGGGGAATATCACTGTGAGGTTCAGGGCACAGCTGGGACATCCTGCCCCTCCTCTGTCACCATCTCTGTCCTGGGTAAGTGCTCAGGGCTGAGGGGCCTTGGCATCCCTGAGAGGATGGCTGGGCACCCCCAGACATCAGGATGGCAACCTCTCAGGCCACAGGTGCTGATCCCGTCAGGCTCCATGCCATCTTTGTCTGGAGGCAGGCTGAGTCCCACACACTGTGCTGGAGGCCACTGGCATGACACTGGTGATGCCAGCCCCATCTGCTCCTCATGATACCCCCCATGTCCCTTCCCATTTGGGCAGATATCACATAGAGCCTCTGTTTGGGCCTACAGGAACTCTACAGCCACTTGGAGAATCACTGAGCCAGTTCCCACTGAGATCTCCTGAGATCCCAGCCATCTGGGGTCCCCACTGCGCTGCCAGTACCCTAAACGCAAAGAGGACCCATCGCTCAGTCTGCCAGATGCCCACCTGGTGTGAATCGGCTGTAGCTCTACTGGAGTGAATGGGGCCAGATCCCCTGCTGGTGTGAATTGGCCATAGCTCCAGGGGAGTGATGGGGCCAGATCCCCAGCTGCTGTGAATCGGCCATAGCTCCAGGGGAGTGAATGGGGTCAGATCCCCAGCTGATGTGAATCGGTCATAGCTCCATGGGAGTGAATGGGGCCAGATCCCCAGCTGGTGTGAATCGGCCATAGCTCCGTTGGAGTGAATGGGGCCAGATCTCCAGCTGCTGTGAATCGGCCATAGCTCCATTGGAGTGAATGGGGCCAGATCCCCAGCTGCTGTGAATCGGCCATAGCTCCATGGGAGTGAATGGGGCCAGATCCCCAGCTGGTGTGAATCAGCCATAGTTCTAGGGGAGTGAATGGGGCCAGATCCCCAGCTGGTGTGAATCGGCCGTAGCTCTAGCGGAATCAATGGAACCCGATCCCCAGTTGGATCTGGTATAAATTAGATTCGGTGGATTAAATAAATGAGGCTGCATCGATTTACACCAGCTGAGGATTTTGCCCAGAATATGGGAGATTCTGGCTGCGTGACTTATATTGTCAAGTGTTAGACTTTCAGATGCTTGGGCTTGATTGCATTTCACCTTAGCTGTGATTTTCTAGCCTATTTGATGTTTGGGTTTTTAAAGCTCTGTTTCTCTTTGTCTTGAAGAGACTGATCATTTCTCATCCCAAACTCCTGCTGAGGAAAGTTTTTTGTCTGAGAATTTCCTCATCGTTTACTCAGTAACCAAGTTCTGTTAAAAATACCAGGAGTGTGTGTAGCAAAGCAGGGGCTGCAGGCAGGGGGCTGTGTGTATAGAGCACCAGGAATCCAGGGTCTCCCAGGCCCTCTGGGGCTCATGCAGGCCTTAGCCAGCCTAGACGGCCCCACCCAGTTCAGTCCTGGCCCTTGCAGGATTCCTCAACCCCACAGGAGGGAGACGAGGGACCCACGTTGCCAGGGAACGGTTGCAATGAAATTCAGGTGCTGTAAAGAACCGGCACCGTCAGTGCAGAACCCCACATGCAGGCAGAGCTGGAGTAAGAGCAGTGGTTCTACAGCACGAATTCTCCAGCCCTCTAAGCTACAGGAGATGTGGGGGGCTGCTATGAACAGGTCCCAAATTCCCCGACGGGGTGGCACCATCAATCAGTCTCTCGCCATTACATTACAGCCTGGCCTGTGGGAGCTGAGCAGAGAGCCCCCACACCTCAGCCACTGGCTGGTGAATTGCTCCCCACGCTGAGAGTCAGGACGCCTGGGTTCTCTCCGTGGCTCTGGGGTGCAAATGGGTTCAAAGCAGTGAGATGCAGGGCTGCCATGTTCTCTTCCTGGCTTTGCCCACAGTTCTCCCTGGGGGGTGTTTTGCTTTGCTCTCTGGCCTCAGCCAAAAGCCTTCCACTTCCCCTGGAAGCTGAGAATGCCGGGCCCTCAGGGTGATTATTATGATGTGTGTGTGGGGGGGGGGGGGGCTGTTCCCATTAACCCTTTCATTCCCAGGAACCGCCTTGCCACAGGCCAAATGGGCCTTCTGGAGGGGAGCTAAGAGGACTCTCACAGCTAGTGGCTCTGAGAGACCCTGGGGAAGGGATGAGGCTTTTTCCTGTTTTAGCACCATCCAGCTGGGCTATCAAAGCATCTGAGCTTCTCAACCTCCCCAGGGGAGAGGAGGGTTCCTGTCCCCCAGCGCGGATGTAGAAAAGTGGCAAAACAAAAGAGAATGGGGGAGTCGTAACTCCTAGCTACCCCCTCCCCCGCAAACACATGCACTCCACCCCACTCCATTCTCTGAGCTGCGGATAGAACCCAGGAGTCCCAGCACGCCCCTCTCTAACCCACTAGACCCCACCTCCCGGCAGTGGGCATGAAACCGAGGAATCCTGACTCCCAGTCATTCTAACCATTGAACCTTATTGCCATCTAAACAGCAAGTAAGTTGCCGTTAAGAGCCCGGAAGTTTCTATTCTGGTTCCCTTTCCTCTCCTGAGCCACCAGCCACTCACAGTGCAGAGGCTATTGCCACAGATATAGATGAATATGATTACCTGTTATCCACCTTAACCACTCTGTCCCGCTGGTTAGTGTCAGCGGTGCGATCAGACCACATTCCCAGCTGCTAACCCAGACCCAGGACCCAGGTAAGAGCCACTCATCTTTATTTGGGGGCAAAAACCATGTCTGGGGACTATGATTCTTCGATTCCCTAAATCACCAAAAGTAGGCGAAATGGTGACAAGTTATTGTGCATGTAGCTCCGACTGAGATCAGGGCCCCATTGGGCCAGTCCCTGCCCCACCTGAGACCAGGGCCCTGTTTTGCCAGGCTCTGCACGGACACAGTGAGAGACGGTCCCTACCCTAAAGAGTTAAAATCGAAGTAGACATAAGATGGAAGGGGAAACTGAGGCACAGACAGGGGACACAACGTGCCCACTCTCTTACAGCCGGTCTAGGGCAGCTCCAGGAGCCATGAGTCCCAGTGCAGTGTTTTAGCCACTGGACCACGCTGTCTCATAGTAACTTGTGCTAGCAGTCGATAATACACTGGGGGCTTCCCAAACACAGCATGAGAGACAGCCTCTGCCCAGAAGAGTCCGAGTGTAAACGATGGGTATGGGGACTGAAAACTGCAGGGTAACATCGCTCTGAGCAGTTAAACAGCGGGCGTGCCCCACCCCTGAGATGGCTGCAGTTCTCTACTGATTGAAACGATCAACCAATAGGAGGTTGTCAAGTGATATGAGGTCCTAAAGGGTGGATTCAGAACATGTCTGATTAAATGACTGTTCATAGAGGGAGCATGGTGTTTTGCTTAGAGCAGAGGGATCTGGGAGTCAGGACTCTGGGCTCTATTCCTAGTTCTAGGAGAGAGGTGGGGGTCTAGTTGGTTACAGTGGCAGGGGGCTAGGAGTCAGGACTCTTGGGGTCTAGCCTTGTCTGTTGGAGCAGGGAATCAGGACTCCTGGGTTCTATTCATGGCTTTGCGAGGGGAAATTTATTTTCAGACATACCCTGATCATCAGAGCCTTGCTGGCTAGTTCCCCATTGCCCTGAAATTGTGTGCTCAGAATGGTATGATTACATCAGGTATTGGCTCACTGGCTGTAATCAGGGTGTGGACGGAAATGGAGGCAGAGAAGAGACCCAGATAAAGGGTCTTAGGCCTGGTCTACATTACAGACATCCGCAAGAAGGCTGAAGATGGTTCCTTATTCCCAGTTCCTTATTCGTGGTACCAGCTCTTTTTTCATGGTACCAGCTCCTTATTCCTGGTTCCCAGTTCCTTAGTCAAAGGCCCAAATGATTTACAGATACAGCTGCATAAGATAACATTTCATCAAGCCATGTGATTGAATGAGAGAAACATTTAAATGACGAATTACTTATTTATTTACGAATTACATACTCAAGTAAAGCGCTGGGCTTTTATGGCTTGTACGCAGGGCCACCCGCGGGGGAGGGGGGGCAAGTGGGGCTATTTGCCCCCATGAGAATATAGTATTGGATAGTATTGCAACTTTTGTTTTATGGAAGGGCCAGTGTCGTAGCTAGGTGGAGCGAACAGGGGGAGCGATCACAGAAAAGGCACCACCCGCTGCGGCCCTTCTACTCACTTCTCCTGATGGGGCAGCGCTCCGGGTCTTCGGCGGCACCTCGGCAGTGGGTCCTTCAGTGCCACCGAACACACCTGGAGCGGGTGAAGGACCCGCCACCGAAGACCCGGAGCGCTGCTGGGTGAGTAAAAATTAAAAAGGTTCTTAATTAATTAAAGGGCCTCCAAAATTGCTTTGCCCCGGGCCCCCTGAATCCTCTGGGTGCCCTGCTTGTAGGTGACAAAATAAAGCATGAGTCACCCTAATTGACACCTCCCCGCAGCCATCAGGCTCTTCCAAAGGAGCTGGGAATTGCCACTCCCTGCCCTGAAGCTTCGTTCTTGAGTAACATGCTGCAAAATGTCACACACGCACACACCCCTCAATTCCATTTTGTGTTGAGAGTTTGAATAAGGAACTGGGTTTTGACTGGCTGGTATGTGACGAAACAAGTCTCGGTGATATGTCCCCGCAGCTGTGAAGCTGTTCTGATGTTTCTGAGACATGGACCTCCCTGGCTTGCAACATTTTCTTTGTGGAAAACCTGTGGCCCATGTCACCAGCCCTTCCCTTCAGCAGGGTCCCAGGAGCAGCAAATCTGGACGTTTCAGGGGGTTAAGTCTGCAGAGTGTGGGGACTTGGCGAGTGTTGTGTTTGTCCCATGAGTTGGCTGGTTGTTCTCCGTGGGGGGTTCTGGGAATGGGCTGCAGGCCCCCTGAACTAGCCTGATGCAAAGGTCTGTTTGTGTTTCAATGAGGCTCTTGTCCCTGGGACCTCTGGCTTGGAGCCATGTTGGGAGTCTGAGGAGTTATTCGCTCCTGTTGGCGAGGGAGGGAGCTGAGCCCTGAGGTTTAGTATATAAGTCAGTTGACGTGAACGGGAGTGGCAAACAGTCTGAGTTTTGAAGGGAGTGTGATTCCTGTTTTAAGTATAGCTCTCCACCAGGCAGCAGATATGGATGAGGAGAGAACAAGTGCTGGGACCTACCTTGGACGTGCCATGTTTTCCTTTCTGCCAGAAGACAGAATAGATACCAGGTATATGAAGTGCAAGCTGGTGGCCGTACTGGAGGAGAAGACACATGGTCTGGAAGCATAAGTTGCAAAACAACGAAGACTTCTTAGACAACCAGAGTTGGAAATCATTTTCACAGATGCTACAAGGGGAAGGATCAGTGATAAAAGAATTGGATATAGTAGGAACCAAAGAGGTAGACAGGCTGTTTGTGACCAAGAGGGGAAAGAGCCAGGAGGCATTCAACCCGACTAGAAGTATCAAAACATCTTCAGATATTCAACAAGTCAACTGCGGAAGAACGTGTCTCTGGAGGAATGGAATAGAAAGCTACAGGGGACATACCTGAAGGGTGTCACTGCAGTTTGAAATAAACAGCAACCAAGCCAGGTTCTTCTACCATCCTAAGAATGTAAACAATTGGTGACTCTGTATTAAGAAGAGCGGATGGAGAATTCAGCCATGGAGACAAGGACAATAGGGCAGTGTGCTATTTCCCCGCAGTGAAGATACGAGATGTAACCATAACATTGGGTGGGATTATGAAGTTGTCTCCACTGATGATGATATGGCATCACACAGAACTACACATATTATAGAAGACCTCAGGCACTTGGAAGGGAGCAGAAGGAAAGGAAAGGCCAGATGATCTTCTCTGAGATCCTACTGGTCCAATGAGCGAGAGAAGGCAGAAAATGCTGGAGGTGAGCTGTTGGCTGCATGACCAGTGTGAGGCTGAAGGTTTTGGTTTTGTGGAACACTGGGCCACATTCCAGTGGGAAAGAGGGCTGTAGAAACAGGATGGTCTGCATCTCACAACTAGGGGGACTAATCTTCTCTGTTGGAGACTAGCTGGAGCTGCTCTGAGGGCATTAAACCACCAGTGCAAAGGGGAGGGTGCTCATAAGGCTAATGCTGTACAAAACTCAAACTCAAGATGTCCTGACCAACTTGAACTGATGTGGCAAAAACGTGAAAAGAGATTTTTCAATTGCTTCTATACCAATGCTAGGAGTCTGTGTAATAAGTAGGAGGAATTAGACATTCTCATTGATGAGGAAAAAATTTATATACTTGGCATTACTGAAACCTGGTGGGAGAACCCACCTGATTGGTTATAACCTGTTGAGGAAGAAGAAAGTGGGTAAAATAGGTGGGTTGGTGCAGTTGGCACTCTCCATTAAAGCCACCATAACCTGTGTTCGTTTTATTGCTAACTCCGAACCACAGGATCTTGCATGCATGTGGATCCACATGCTGACAAACAAAACCAGGGATGGGGTCTGTTACAGGTTACCGAATCAAACCAGAGAGCAGGATGAGTTACCCCTTACAGATGGGTGTTTAATATGTTGGCTGAAGTGTTGTTGTAATGGGGCAGTTCTATTTGGGAGACATATGCTGGAGCTCTCATGCAGCTGGTGATAAAACCTCATTCCAGGTATTAAAAATGGTAGATTTATATTGATTGCAGGACGTATTGCACCCAACATGAGGTAACTATGTTGGTCCTCATTATGACAGATCAAGATTAATCAGTCATGGAACTGAGTGATGGTAGTTGCCTAGGGACCAGTGATCGTGACCTGATTATTTCACTATGGACACACAGAGGGCAGGCCCAACCCGTAATATATGCACTTGGTGCTTCAAGAGGGCTGATCTCTCAAAGATGAGGAACACTTTGAGTGAAATTGATTGGGAGAAAAAATTAGAAAGAAAAATGTGAATGAAAATTGGGACTTCTTTATGAAGATTTTATTAGATGGACAAAAAAGCCATGCTACCAAATCAAGAAAGAGGACAACTTTGGTCAAAAGTCCATTCCGGTTCCGTGCTGAAGTGGAGGCAGCATTTAGAAATTAAAAAAAAAACAACATATGATATACGGAAGAAAGGGGACATAGCAATCAATGTAAATTAGAAGTTATGATGTGTAGAAAATTGATAAGGGAAGCTAAAGACATCACAGAAAATCCATGTCTGGCAGGGATAAGGAAAATAAGGAGTTTTAAAAGAATATTCTGAACTAAAAAATCCCAACAATGGTATAGAGTATAGGCATATTACTAGATGGAGATAGTAAAATTGTTAATAATAATGCAGGAAGGGTTCAGTAAATATTTCTGTTTTGTATTTGGAAAGAAGCAGGATGATGTATTCATATCATGAGGACTGACGAACTACCTTGTTCCAGCTCATCAGCAGGCCCTAATAACTTGGACCCAGGAATCCTAAAAGAGTTGGCTAAGGAGATCTTTGTTCCTGGGAAATTCCAGAAGACTGGAAGAGTACTAATGTTGTGCCAATATCAGAAAAGACAAGCTGTATGACCTGAGTGACTCTAGACCATTTAGCCTGATATCAGTCCTAAAGCAGAGAGGCACAACTCACCCCACTTTGCTCTAGGCTGACCCTTTGCAGACTGATTCCTCAAGCCCCAGATCGCACACTTCTCTACAGAGACCCATAGCTTGCAAGCAGTCCCTGGAAACCTCTTACTGTTAAAGTGATAGCTTGTTGTGTTTGCACAGTTTCAATGCACACACTTGTTTCGCTTAGGGGGGCTGGAATAAGGTATACCAGTACAATGTGCAGTGCTGCAGGGAGTGGGGACGGGGGCTCGGTATGGGGTCCTCCCCTTGCAGGCAGAGTGGCCCCAATGCCCCAGCATGGCTCTAGGGGGCGCTGTGCTGAAAGGGCAGGGCGCTCAGTAGGGGGTGTTCTCCCCTTATGGGTGGTGCTTTGCTGTTTCTAGCTGAGACACTGAATGAGGACACTGCCCCCTTGTGGATGTCATACCCTGGTGGCTCTTTCCCAAGCGGTCAGGATGTCCCCAGAGCCCCAGTCACATCCCAATGTGGTTAATTCCCTTCCGCCTTCCTAAATCCCCTGGCAATGTCAGCTCCACACAGGATCTTTCCTCTGGTTCTGCCCTGAAACTGCCATCCATGTTGCTACAAGCTGTCAAGCAGCCGGCATGCCCTGCCCTGCCCCAGGGGTGGCTGCATTTCACCTGTGAGGGCAAAACCATGCAAAACTGGCCTGCAAAGCATGCTGGGATGGAAATGCAACCACTCCTTGCTCTGTCAGGCAAGTCCGCTGAGCTATGTTCCCTTCCTGGCTTAGAAAATGCTTTACAAGGCCCACAGGTGTAGAATACCTGGTCGTGATGCGGGCTAGAGAAGATGCAGCAGATCCTGTGGCCAGATGCTGATGGAAATGCAGGGACCAGATGAGCTTCCCCAGAGAGATGATTCATGTGATTAATTTCTGGCCCTTTTCCCTACTCCCAGACCTGATGGAAACTCTCTTCTGGAAGAAAATGGCCTCTCTTCTGTTGCCTGCATTTTGCCTTTTGAGCGGTGAGTATAATGTGTGCACACACACGCGTGCACACAGCCACTGCACACACCTGTGGTCCCCAGGAGGTTTTGTCCAGAGCACCTTAGAGCTGGTCTTTGCTGCAAAACAAAATCATAGAATCATAAAATATCAGGGTTGGAAGGGACCTCAGGAGGTCATCTAGTCCAACCCCCTGCTCAAAGCAGGACCAATCCCCAAATAAATCATCCCAGCCAGGGCTTTGTCAAGCCTGACCTTAAAAACTTCTAAGGAAGGAGATTCCACCACCTCCCTAGGTAACGCATTCCAGTGCTTCACCACCCTCCTAGTGAAAAAGTTTTCCTAATATCCAACCTAAACCTCCCCCACTGCAACTTGAGACCATTACTCCTTGTTCTGTCATCAGCTACCACTGAGAACAGTCTAGATCCAGGTGTGTACTTAACGGGGGTGCCCTAATTCGGGTTAAAACAGCAGCAAAGTCACAGCGGCCCGGGTTAGCAGCTCCAGTTAAAACCGACGGGTCAACCCGGACTTGAACTCGAGGTCAAACCCGAGCGGCGGTGTCCGCACTGCTCTTTTAGCCCCCGTTAAGATCGTACCTCTTGTTATTGCAGAGTTATCCTGGACTAGCCTCGCCCGCGCGGAGCATCCGCGCTGCAAAGCGCTACCCGGGCCAGATCTGTGTTGCTGTACCCACAACGGTGTGATGCTAGCCCAGGAGCTGGGATGGGTTTACGGGGGGTATCCCTAAGCCCCTCATTTTCGTGGTTTATTTGGTTTGAAATAGCCTGGGAGTTTTTCAGTGTTTATTCCTAAATGTAAATAACGGGTGAGACTTGGTGAAAAATTGAAAAGGAAGGGCAGGAGGTGGGAGTGCTTGGTCCTGACAGGGTTCTGGCTGGCTGGGGAAGCAGACAGGGCTCTAAGCCGTGGGGCTGCGCTGAAGGTACCAGCAGAAGACTGCGTGCATCTTCTCCTGACTCCAGCCACTTCCCGAGCAAAAAATTCCCTGGTTCCCAAAAAGCCAAAATTTGGGTGAAAATCGGTAGAACCCAAATTGTGGCTTTTTCAAAACTATGGGAGTTTTAGGAGGAAAATCAGCAAGATAACAAAGGGCTTTGAGTGTAACCAAACCCATCTTGGGTTGGCACAACTGATCTTCCCCATTCCCGGTAGGGCCCCGAGTCAGCAAGGCATTTAAGCACATGCCTGACATTAAGCACCCGAGTACCCCCAATGGGATTTCCGTGGGATCATGTGATTAAAGACCGGCTCTTCCTTAAGTGCCCTGCTGAACTCTAGGTAGGTAGGTAGCTGATTGCAGTGCACTCTAGTTTGGAAAGGTTCCCTGTCTCCTAGCCCCTTCGGCTGGGTTTGGGGAGGGAAATGTCCGATGCCGAGAAATCAGCTGATCATTGTTTTACAGGAGCCGGGTGGATATCTGGATGGGTGGTCCCTGATTTTGGCAACATCTACCACGTCTCAGGTGAGTGGGCCTGGTACTCTGTGGTCAGG
The DNA here is from genome assembly GCF_015237465.2 of Chelonia mydas. NCBI lineage: Eukaryota > Metazoa > Chordata > Testudines > Cheloniidae > Chelonia > Chelonia mydas. Next base: position 10,983,591 of record NC_051259.2, on the reverse strand, counting down.
CTCTGTATCGCAGCATGCTCTCCCTCCGGCAGATGGCTGGGGTGCGTGCACCTCCTGGTGACACCTCAACCACGGAAAGAGCTCTGCCCTGCCCTGTGTTAGGAAACACTCGGGATAATCCTGAGCCCTGTCCTGGCACCTCTGATCCGTGGATCGTAAGGTGTTGTACTTGCTGAATTAAACTGCTCAGCTGCTCTGGTTAGTGGAGAGCTAGGCTTGTCCCCACTAAGCAGATGGGGAAATTGAGCACGTGCAGGCCCCACAGCTTGGAGCCTCCTTGGGGCTCAACAGGCCTTAATGTTAACCAGAGAGATTAAAAACACCCCTTATAAAAACAGCTAGTGTCCTCCAGCAATCTCCCTTCCCCCCTAGGGTGACCAGATACCAAGTGTGAAAAATCAGGACAGAGGGTGGGGGGGTAATAGGAGCTGTCAAGGTCCCTCCCCAACGCTGAACTCTAGGGTACAGATGTGGGGACCTGCATGAAAGACCCCCTTGGCTTATTCTTACCAGCTTAGGTTAAAAACTTCCCCAAGGTACAAACTTTGCCTTGTCCTTGAACCCTACGCTGCCACCACCAGGCGTGTTAAACAAAGAACAGGGAAAGAGCCCACTTGGAGACGTCTTCCCCCCAAAATATCCCCCCAAGCCCTACACCCCCTTTCCTGGGGAAGGCTTGATAAAAATCCTCACCAATTTGTACAGGTGAGCACAGACCCAAACCCTTGGATCTTAAGAACAATGACAAATCAATCAGGTTCTTAAAAGAAGACTTTTAATTGAAGAAAAAGTAAAAGAATCACCTCTGTAAAATCAGGACAGTAAATACCTCACAGGGTAATCAGATTCAAAACATAGAGAATCCCTCTAGGCAAAACCTTAAGTTACAAAAAGACACAAAAACAGGAATATACATTCCATCCAGCACAGCTATTTTACCAGCCATTAAACAAAAGAAATCTAATGCATTTCTAGCTAGATTGCTTATTAGCCCTTTACAGGAGTTCTGAGCTGCATTCCTGATCTGTTCCCGGCAAAAGCATCACACAGACAGACAGACTGTTTGTTCCGCCCCCCCTCCAGCTTTGAAAGTATCTTGTCTCCTCATTGGTCATTTTGTTCAGGTGCCAGCGAGGTTATCTTCTTAACCCTTTACAGGTGAAAGGGTTTTGCCTCTGGCCAGGAGGGATTTTATAGCACTGTGGACAGAAAGGTGGTTACCCTTCCCTTTATAGTTATGACAGGAGCCTATATAAGAAAAAGCCCCAAATATCAGGACTGTGCCTATAAAATCGGGACATCTGGTCACCCTACTCCCCTCAGATACAGCAGGACTGCTATGGCAAAAGGGAATGTTCTGGGCCATCACTGTCGTACTTAACAGAGACCAGCCGGTCATCTCTTAGCACTTCAACTCTTCTTCGGCCACAGTGGGAGGATGGGTCTTGTGCTTAATGCACTGGGCTGGGACTCATGGGTTCAATTGTGGCTCTCCCTGTGTGACTTTGGGCAAGTCGCTGCATCGCTCTGTGCCTCGGTTTCCCCATCTGTGAAACGGGGATGATGGTACTTTCCAGGGGGGTTGTGGGGATGAATCCATTGCTGTTTTTAGTGGAGATTCTATGGGCTGGGGGCTGCATCAATATCTAGATACAATCAAATCCTTTCCCACCATTCTCAGCCACAGACAGCCAGACAGACACCATATGGGAAGGGAAAGGAAGCAGAAGAGCCTCATCCCTAGTAAGCATGTTAACAAAACAACCCTCTGCCTGCTCTGTCTCCCAGTGCATCTCAAGCCTGAGTCCCCGATGGAGACTGCGTGGTGTCATAAGCATTGTGTTTGCAACACAGCTCCTAGGCTTCAGGCATGCAGCTGGATCTGTACCGCTGGACCCATGCGCCCACACAGAGCCCCTTGGGTGCAAGGCTCTGGCCCCTGACTGAGTCCCCAACTCCCCCACCGCAGGGCAGGGACTGTCTTAATGAATCTGTCTGTCAAGCTGTCTCCCCCACACGGCCATCAGCCTAAGCGATAGATACAGGTGATGGCAGGACTAGCCTGTCCAGCTAGCTCCTCAGACTCACTGGTGTCCATTCTGCAGTTAATAATAATAATAATAATTAATTAATACCTAGCTCTTATCATCATCAGATCTCAAAGTGCTTTACAAAGGAGAATCAGGATCATTATCCCCATTTGACAGGTGGGGGAAACTGAGACCCAGAGGGGGCAGCATGATTTGCCCAAGGTCATCCATCAGGCCAGTGGCAGAACTGGGAATAGAAGCCAGGTCTCCTGAGTCCCACTCCCGTGCTCTAGCCATTAGCCCACGCTGCCTCCCCATTAGAGGGAGGCAATTACTGTATATTACAATTACTGGGAAGTCCTTTTGTTCATTTAAAACACTTCCCAGGAATGGGCACGTGTCCAGCGCTGTTCAGTACCCCGGCCTAGGCTCCTGGGTGTGACTGAAGCTCCAGGGGGTGTTGCCAAGGCTCTAGGCCACACACCCAGTGTCTCTTGTTAAGAGGAAAAATACAATCAGTGCAGAGAATGGGGAGGAACGGGGGGCGGGGGCGGAAGAGACAGAAAAGCAGCCCCGTAAGCCGCTGGAGCCGTCTAGGAGACCGGAGGGTGGTTCTGTTGTTTACACAATCCGAGGGACAGCTGGGACCTGTTTGCTGGCTCCTTGTTCCAAAACAGCCCCGGTCACGGCCAGCCAGAAAAGGGGCTTTATCTCGCCCTTAGCCCAGACTGCAGCAAACCAGCTCAGCTGATGTGGCTGCGGGAACGGCCTTTCCCAGAAGCCTCCCCTCCTGCATGCATTCCCCTTTCACCATCCCAGCCTATCCCCTGGGACCGAGTGCGCCGCGTCTAGGCACTTCACTCCCACTCAGCGCGGCTAAGGGCCAGGGGAGGTGGCCAGGGCGTCTCTAGGAGCAGCAGAAGGCGTAATTTCCGGCTCAGGCAGACATACACTTAGAATCATAGAATCATCAAAGATCAGGGTTGGAAGGGACCTCAGGAGGTCATCTTGTCCAACCCCCTGCTCAAAGCAGGACCAATCCTGAATTTTTGCCTCAGATCCCAAATGGCCCCCTCAAGGATTGAACTCACAACCCTGGGTTTAGTAGGCCAATGCTCAAACCACTGAGCTATCCCTCCCCCCCAAACCTGCTAGCTGTGGTCGAGGTAGCACCCTAAAAGTAGCAAAGTAGCCACAGCGGCATGGACAGTGGCCCAGGCGAGCTGCCTCACGTACCTAGGATGGTACTTGGGCAGCTAGCCCGTGCTGCCGCGGTGACCCGGCTTTTTTCAGTACACAAGCCTGATCGAAGCTGGTGTGTGTACATACTCTAAGCCTGGAAATTACACCTCCAGCCGCAGTGTAGACGTACTCTAAGCCAGCTGGGGGATGAATTGGCCCCCAGTGCAAGTTTGAGCAGCCCTGTGGCTGCTGTGACTTTCATCAGCTAGAACTGTCTCCCATCAACCAGAAATCAGCGAGGGCGTCATGCTCTACCCCCATTCTCTCCCTGCTCCCAACCAGCCCTGTGCCAGAATCGGGGGGTGGAGCCAGGAGGGGCTGCCAGTCCCGGGTTTCCCCTCACCCAGGGAATCCTCAGCTCCTCCCTGAGGGGCAACTTCCGGGTCACTTTGTACCACTCTGGCTCTGGATCGCTCATTAAATTAACATTGTAGCTCGCAGGAGTAAAACTTCCCCCTTGTCCGTTCTCTCTGATGAGGGCATCACTTGGCCAGTGTCCGAACAGTGAAACTGGCATAAACCGGCCTCTGGAGAGTGCAAGGAGGAAATCACCACCGAGCAGATTCATGGCGAGAGGTTCTGGGATGGGAGGGAGCGGCAGTGCCACGGAAAGTGAAGTGGCTTGGCCTAATTTCCTCTCCGTTAGGCCAGGCTGTTCGGTGGCTGCTTTCGCTGTGGGGTCACAGTGCATTTTCTGAGGGGGGCGCATGGAGCGGTCTGGGTCTCGTCGCGCTGCTCGTCTGTAGCTCAGGACACAGGGAGCAGCCAGGTGCACAAATCTGCATCTCTGGGAGCTCTCAGTGACGGAGGCCGGACTCCTCTGGGTGTGAAATGGGGCAGAAGGGGAATTCTGACCTGGGTTAACGTCCATTACAGGGAGCTGGCCCCAGTGCCCTTGGTGTGCCCATGTGGCTTGAATTGGGCATGTCTGAGCTCATCCCACATCTGTGCGGTGAATCCACACTAGAGACTAGGCCTCGGCCCTCTGTCTCAATGGCATAGACTTGGGCTAATCTGGCTCCTGTTCTGGTGGCCTGCAGGGGTTATCGACCTGCCGTTCGCTGAAATCCAGGAGCCCTTCGAAGCCTGGTACAACCTGACGGGAGAGAAGAGCCGGATCCAGTACTACCATGGTAGGCGTGCTGGGCACCTGGGCTCTCTCTGCTCCTCACCAGGGGGCAGGGCCAGTTCCCACCATTGGGGCCAAACTCGGAGGTGACGTATTGAATGCTGTAAATGAGCCCCAGGAAAACCCCACCCCCCAGCCTGACATGCCCCCACATCCCACTCCACGAACGGGGGTAGCCTGATTCGACTTGCTGCGACTTGGGGCCTGATCCAGAGCCCAGCGGGAGCCTGTCCATTTACCTCACTGCACTTTGGGTCAGGGGATCCTCTGAGCAGTGGGGGAAGGAATGAGCTAGCGGAGAGGGGCCCTACATTCCCCCAGCTGTTCGGTGTTCCCTTGGCTCCTCTTTCTCCTGGCCCCCTTGGGGTGTGAGCGGGAGTCCCCCCCCCATGCAGAGGGCCGAGTGCAAGGGGGGGGTGCATGTTCCACTTCTGCAAATGGGCGTGAGCTAGAGGGGGTGCAATGCACCCTAGGTGGTAGAGGGTGTAAGTTGCTCCAGGTGGGTCAGTCGCAGGGGTGCCAGAAGCAGGGGGGGAAGGGGGAGCACGGGGCCATGCCCCCCCTTTTTACTGGCCATAAGGGCGAGCAACAAGGGGGAGGGGGCAAAAAGGAATGAGTGGGGTGCAGGGTCTGGGGGGAGGGGGAAGAGGCGGTGCAGGAACAGGGCCTCGGGGGCCATGGGCAGTGTGGGGGGGGTCTTGGAGGGCAGCAGGGGACAAGGCCGTAGTTCAGGCACCTATGGCCCCCCCACCCACACTCTTTTAGAGCACTTCCGCTGCTCCTGGTCTGTCATCTCCCTGGCAGGGGAACACCCAGCTCCCCACGGTCTGGTGCTCAGCCCTCGCTAGGCCCTCGCTTTCCCTCTGCTGCTCAGCCTGGCATGGCTGGGCACAGAGGGGACAACGGGGCAGCCAGGCCCATCGTGGCTATGGACCGGCTGCAGGGAGTTCAGCATCACACCAGCTCCCAGGGCTGCTTCCCCATCTCCCCGGGGATCTGCCCCAGGTGGGTGTGAAAAGCTACAGACAGTCATCCGATGAAGTGGGCTGTAGCTCACGAAAGCTTATGCTAAAATAAATTGGTTAGTCTCTAAGGTGCCACAAGTACTCCTTTTCTTTTTACTTCTCAGCTTGAGAGTTAGACCCTTGGTACCGCTCCCCCTTCTCAGCCTGCCCAGGGAGAGGCTGAGACCCCGGCGGTTTCTCCCCTTCCCTTGCTGGGCCCATGAAATATCTTGCCCTTCCCGCATCTCTTCCCTGCCTCCTAGGGCAAGTGGTCACCTTCCAATACGGGGCAGAGATGCTGTTTGGTGCCCTCTACAAGATCACCCCAGAGACCACCGAGCTGGAGCTGAACGTCCGGAAGTGCTTCCGGATCAGCGGCAGCCCCAGGAAGCGCGTCTATCCACAGAGCGTCCTCCCCAGGCTGGACGGCTTCAAGGTGAGGCCTGGCAAAAGGCAGGAGGAAACGCCAGTCGGTCGGGCCTTTGGTTCACAGCGAATGGATTCCTTTGGCCTGGGTGGCTTGCTGGTTTAGCTGGGCAGCCCCCACCCCACCAAGGCTTCTTGTAGGAAATGGCATCTCCCCAAAGCTCGTTAGACCCGGCTAAGTCTGAACCAGGAGCCCAGCCACCCCTCATACGCGCTCCTCTCCTGTGTCCATTTCCTGGGGGCTCAGAAGAAGCTGAATGCAGGGGACAAGCCTGAGTCTAGTCCCTCCAGCGCTCCCAGTGTCCTTTGCCGCGGTCCTGCCTGGGGGGGAAGGTGCAGAGGGGCTGACGCCTGGCATTCCCCTAGTGCACCTGGGTGGAAAGCAGCTTCCCAGTTGCTGCTGCTGCTCCTTTAAGGAATGCATAGCCCCGAATTGGGGGGCGGGGGGGGAAGACTGAACCCCATTCCCTCCCCCAGGCACCGCAGCTGCTGGTGAAATAACATTCCACCCAGGCGAGCCACGCTCTGGAGGGTCGGTTCCGCCTGGCCGGGAAGCCGAGGGCACAGCTGGCAGTGCCCGTGGAACGCCCATCCCACAAGCGGGCGGGGCTGGCAGCTCCTCCGTGGGAGCCAGGGCTAGCACTGCTGCAGGACGGGCTGGAGGTGCATTGGCAGAGCCGTGCACCGTGCCCGGTTGCAGCCAGCGTTCTGTGCGTCAGGCGCCCACCGCTGAAGGCCCTGAAGCCTTTCCAAGAACAGAAAGCCAGAGTTTTCAGGAATAAATACGGGGACATTTAAGAAACACGTTTTCAGGGGTGGGGGGGAAATAGACAACAGGGTACAGCTTGGGGAGCGGGGAGCCTTTTCCAGTGATTGGGGCAATCGTCATAACATTGTCCAAGGATTGTGGCTTTATACAACTAAGTATCTGGACACGTACTGCAAGAGGTGCTGCTGTTTGGAAGCACACCGTTTTTTCAATGGCCACTCCAGGAAACTGAGGCAGGCCCTGAAATCATCCTGCACATTCAGTTTTCATTTTTGAAATATGAACAAATGTGCACTTTGGTTTTGCCACCCTTCCTTCTGCGCTCTCTTTGGAGCTGGGCGGCTGGAGAGCGGCGGCTGCTGTACCCACCCTCCCCCTCCAGCTCCCCCTCTCCCCACCCGTGTCCTCTAGTTGGGAACTTGAAATATGGGAACCCTAGCAAAGGGCCTAAAGGTGATCGCAGTATTTTTTGTGATCTCGCGATCCCCCTCCTCCCCCCGCCAATAGCCTTGTGACCCCCTTTTGGGTCAGGACCCCCAGTTTGAGAAACGCTGCCTTAAGACAACACGGTACTGACGGCAATGTCCCCTCCCCAGCCCGTGCGGGAGGAGTTCTACAAAGGGCAGCTCTGCACCGTGTGGGAGAACGTGTCCTACTGGGGCCGGAAGGAGAACGTCTACACCTTGTGGGTGGCCAGCTCCGCTGACGGCCCCGTGCCCGTCCACTACGAGATGCAGGGCTTCAACAGCCTGCTAGGCTCCCACTACGACAAGTGCAAGATAGACTACAGCGGCTTCACCCACAGCTACCCAGCCGGGGTCTTGGACCTCCCAAGCAGTGAGTGGCAGTTCCCCCTCCTCCCTCCATGCTGGGGAAATTCCCCAGCCAGAGCTCTCGAGCCTGAGCAGGGAGGTATGTGCCCTGAGTCCTGTGGGGACCCAGTGCCGGGATCTCTGAGCCAGGACGCTGCCAGAAGTAGCCCCAAATCATGGCCAGGAGCTGCAGTGGGAACGTGAGCCTGCTGGCTTCACTCCTACAGACCAGGGAAAACCATCACAGTGTAGAGAGTCAATCAGGAGTGGCCAAGTCTCCACGTGATCCTGTTGGCTGCTGCTAAATCTCTGTGGGTTTGCATTGATCAGAGACGTGGAAACATACGGCTGGTTAATCCTTTCACGGCATGTGCCCCAGCTAATGCTGGTACCACCAGATCCAGGCCTCCTGAGGAACCATTCAGTCCAACATTCCCACGCACCCACCTTCCCCATGCAACTATGCCCTGCCAACTGGGTGGAGCAGGGCAGGCCCCTGGTCTGGGGCTGTGTGCATTTACCCCAGAGATCAGATGAGTCCCACTAGAACGATGGTGTCACTCTGGATTTGTGCCAGTTTGCCCCTGTGTTAAGTGTGTGTTGGGGCAAGAGCGGATGGAGGTTTCCTGTTAAACAGACCCTGAAATGTGGCCCAGCCAGCTCTCAGATAAAGGCAGGGAGATCTGGATTCACACCAATGAGCAGCAATCTTCATGCTGGCACGTCCAGGGGCCCTGGTCCAGAGGCCCTGGTCCAGAGGGGAGCCTGTGGCTTGTTGACCCCCTGCAGACACATTGTCTGAACTGCTTTTCACTGACCGATGGGCTAAAGCTGGCATGCTGAGCTTCTCTGGTGGATTTCGCTCTGGGCAAGGAACAAAGGGTTTGTTTCAGGCTGACGTGCAGTGCTCCATGTGTTCTTGGCAGCTGGGTTGTGGGATCTGAGATATTGCAAGTAGGGGGTGGTACAGATACCGGGGGATTGCCGGTGGGTGTCTGTGAGCAATGGCTTTCCGGCGCGTGCCGTAACCTCCCCACTAACCTCCGGCTCGGTCCTAGACATGGAGTGCGAGTTTCCTCCGGGAGACGGAGTGGAGCATCATATCCTCGCCAACCCCATGGGGGATTTCGTGGGCAGGCAGGCGGATCGAGGCCATCAGCTGTTCCATCACTACCGGCGGGAGTACAGGAAGGAGTACGGCAGCGAGAAGGAGCTCGAGCGCAGGGCACAGACCTTCATTCACAACATGAGGTGCGGGAGCGCGGATATTGGGGCGAGGTAGCCGGGCTCCTGGGAGGGGGCAGGGAATGGTGGGGGGCAGGGAATGTGTCATCCCAGATTAGCCTTGTTCCTCTGACCCAGCCTGGACGTGCCGAAGAGTCAGGCCAGCCCAGAGCAACACGGGATTAATTTGATCCTGGCCCCTTCCCATAATGTCAGTGTCAGGCCGATGCCAGCGCAGGAAACCTCTTCTTGCTCCTTGCCCCGGATGGGTTAGAACCCGGCTCTCCAGAACTCCACCCCTCTGCCCTGCGTCGCTTCTTCTGAGAACTCACAGAGAACCGAGAAGGCCAGAGACAGCTGTGCCCCCCACCCTGCCCCGTGCTCCCCACTCCTAACTAGAATGAAGGCTCCCCGCCATTCACCCTTCTGGCAGTGTAAATGCGAATCACACCCTGAGTATCTAGCCATCCATCAGCTGCTGGCTTCATAGCGAGAGGGGAGGAGATGCATGTCTTGGAGAACAGAGCAGTCATCTCCCGACTGTCACTTGACCTAGCACCAAACTGCGGTTATTTAAGCACTCGTGAGGGGCTGCTGCAGGGATGTGCCTGGGGTACACCAGGGCTGCCCACCAGCCAGAGCTGCCCAACTCCCCCTCTCTTCATGGCATCCATCCCCTCCCAGGTACGTCCACTCCAAGAATCGAGCCCACCTGCCCTACAAGCTGGCACTGAACCACCTGGCCGACCGCACCCCGGAGGAGTTGGCCGTGTTGCGGGGGAGGCTGCAGGACCAAACTCCCAACAATGGGCAGCCGTTCCCACTGGCACAGTACGCTGGCATCATCCTGCCTGAGAACCTGGACTGGAGGCTGTACGGTGAGGAAGGCCACCTGTGTCAGCATTGGCCACACATCCCCAGGGCTGCTTCACACCCAGACTGGCTGCAAAGTCCTTGTTCTCCCGCAGTCCCCTGACAAGCGGGAAGCACCCTCTGCCTCCAGGCGATGCTGAAATGCAGCCCTTAGGCCTGCTAGAGCCTTGGGTGGCTCCCTGCTTTATACCCATGTGACGGAGTCAGGACTCACCACCGCAGCGCCTCCCGCTGGCACATCTGGGAATTAGTTCTGTCCTCTGTGGGGCACCCTCTGCCGGTGGTGTCCCGTCTGTCATCTGCTCCCCCGTTGGTATCTGGACCCGCAGTGCTCCCTGCTCGGCAACTTCCGCTTCTGGTCACCGCCCTCCAACAGTGCCCCTTAGTCCATCAGGGTGGGAGGGGGAGAGGGGGTTCCTGGTTAACTGCAACTTGGAGTCTAGCCCCTCATGTCTGGGGCACGTTGCAGTCCGACACTGCCACCAGGTGCGATGCAAGAGGAAAGGGGGGCCGGGACCCAGGCCCACCCACTACTCTGGTCCCAGCCCAGGAACCCTCTAGTGGCAGCCTCCCTGCCCTCCTTCTTGTCTCTCACTCATCTATCCTCCCTGGGCCAATTCCTCTCTGGCCCCTCACACCCTCTAGGCCCCTCAACTTGACAGGTATTGGGCTGGAGCTCTCAGCTCCCCCAAGCCTGCCCACCACTGCGCTGTCCAGGGTGCTGGTCTCCTTCCCTCAGGAGAGAGACCTTCTCCCTTGAAGGTCTAAGAGAGACTGCCCTGCTTTTCTGCTGCGCAGCCTTTATATATGGCTGAGCCTGGCCCTGATTGGCTGCCTCCTGCTCAGCCCTGATTGGCTCTCCCACAGGCCCTCCCTGATTGACTGCCAGTCCGTGCAGCCGCTCTGGCCTGCCCTAGCCATGTCTCACCCCACCACAACCCACCTTTCAGCTGCCATCCTGTTAGATGGGGCCTGGATGGAGCTTGGGAGAGGCTGACTGTCCCCTTTAAAGGGCTAAGGGTCAGTTGGCCCCTAATCCATGGCATGTCCCTCTAGGCTTCCTGGGACTCCTTGGGCGGATGAAGGCCTAGGGAAGGGCCGGGGCGGGTGCTGGAGGAGAGGAAGATGGTCCCAGGGGAATCGTCTGTCTCTTTAAGGACCCAGGACCCGGAGCCTTGGAGGGAAGCAGGGGCATGGGCAGGGCTCCCCTCTTGCAGCCAACCCGGATGAGCCCTGGGAAGGAAGGCAGGATATCTGCTGCTTCCTCTGTCTCACAGCGGGAGAGACACCAGCTTGGGGAAGCAGGGCTGCCTGCCTGCTGACCTCTCCCTGGCCAGGGAGGAAGAGGGCTAGGTGAAGAGAGGTCCAGCTAGGAGAAGCTGCTGTAGGCTACAGCTGGCCTGAACCAGCACAGCCCCTGAGAGGAGGGCTGGGGAGAGGAAGGGTGGGGCTCCCGAGGGTAGTATATCAGAGCCCATGAAAGGGGGAGCCAGGGCTTAGCTCTCCGCTCTGGGAGTCAGTTAATGCAGAGAACCCAGAGGGAGCTGAGGGCAGGGTGCCTGCAGGACCATCCCAGCTGGGGGTTGCTCTGGAGATGGCGACCCTGGTGTAGGGCTCCTCCTGGAACAAGTTGTTCTACCATAACTCGACAGAGGGGGGCAGCGACGAGCATTACTCCCAGTTCCCAACACTCAGGAATAGTAGGGCGAATTCCCAGGTCAGCGCTGGGGGGAGAAGAGACAGGGTGTGGGGCCCTTTCAGTCCTTTTAGTCTGATGGCTTCAGACTAACCAGCGCTGGCTGGGCTGGGGAGAGACGGCCTGAATTCAGAGAGGAATCCCCTGGGGCAGGTTACTTTAATTCAAACCCTCCTGCTAGCTGTCTTTCCTGCTGTCCCTGCCAGCCGCTTGGCATGTAGGTTACCCAGCATAGGCTGCTGGATGCCACAGCTCCTGGGTGAGTGTCTGGCCGGCAGCAAGTAGGTTGTCCAGGGGCGTGGCTGCCCACCAGCTGGGGGTGTAGACATAACCCGCGCTGGCAAGCTAAAGCTAGTAATGTAGCGGCAGACGTGGCTAGCCACCCCAGTCAGATCCCATCTGAGACCCTAGGTACGTACTTGGGTGGCTGGCACCTCCTGCCACTTGTCCTACCAGGCCGGCACTGCTGGTTTTAGCAGGTTAGCTGGATCAAAGCTAGCGCGGGTGTGTCTCCTGGAGTTGGAAATGACCCCTCCAGCTCCAGTGTCAATGTACCCCGAGTCGTCACTCCCGCATTGAGGGGGCCGGAAGGTGTAACTGGCACCATCTTAGACTCCTCTCTAACTCTGACTTTGGCCTCCCACTGGAATAACCACGAATCCAGCAGTACGAGGGATAGCTCGGTACCAGGAGTGTGATGGAAACTGGACTCCTCCTTCCTGCTCATGACCCACCGAGTCATGTGCGTGGGCCTCTGCTCTCCTGCAAGGTGGCCCAAAAGTTTGCCGCTCGCTCTTCCTGCTGCATTTCTTCAGGGTAGCGAGGCCCCTGGGGTGGGGGAGAAGGGCAACGAGTGGCAATTGCTAGGGGAAAGGGGAAGAGAAGAATGGCCCTCTCGTGGTACAGAGGCCACGTGGCATGGTAGCTCCAGGCATTCAGGAGCCGGGGAGATCAGAGAGCTGAAATGTGGAAGATCTGAGTTCTCTACCGCAACTGGCTCATTTCTCATTCTCTCCCCCAGGCGCGGTGACCCCAGTGAAGGACCAGGCTCTGTGCGGCTCCTGCTGGAGCTTTGCTGCTACAGGAGGATTAGAAGGTGCCCTGTTCCTCAAGGTAACAGCCCCGCTGCCTCGTCACACCCTCAGCTTGTACGGGCAGGGATCACACCACAGGGTGGAGCAGCCAAGATACCCCCCGTTGTGGGTCTTTCAACGCTCATATATATTGTGGTAACACCGAGATGCCGCAGCTGAGATCACGGCCCGTTGTGCTGGGAGCTGTACGCACACATAGTAAGAGACAACCCCTGCCCGGAACAGCTGACACACTGCAGAGACAAGGCAGAGGGTAGGAGAAGGGCAGTATCGCTATCCCCACGTAACTGGTGGGGAAGTGAAGTACAGAGAGAAGAAGTGACTTCCAGGGCCACACAACGAGCCAGGCGTCAAACCCAGACTCACTGTGGGCCCGGCCAATGCCTTAAGCACAAGCCGCGGCCTCCTTCCCCTTTGCCGAAAGCCTCCAGAGCAGATTAGTTTCCGTTACTGATGGGGGAGTCCCTGCTCCACGGCTGTAACTCCGCCTGGAGTCCTGCCCCAGGAGCTCCCCAGCGTGAGCAGCTCTGGCTGGCCGCACCGGCATCACTGACGGGATGATGCTCACCCGAGACACAGCTCCCCCGGGCCATGTATCCCAGCCCAGGGATGGAGGGAGAGCGGTCCCCAGAGCATGGAAGGGGAGCGCCGCCCCCATTGGGGGGATGTAGTATCTCCCTGGACGTGGTCTTGGTGAGCCTGTGTGTGATGTGTCAGCCTTGACGTAAAGGGGACGGTGAAGTTCAGGTTTGAGTTCTCTGTGCCCGACCCTGCCCTCCCTCTCTCCTCCCCAGACCGGAGGCCTGACCCCCCTTTCTCAGCAAGCCCTGATGGACTGCTCCTGGGGCTTCGGGAACTACGCCTGCGACGGCGGCCTCCCTTGGCAGGCCTTTAAATGGGTCAGGAAGCACGGCGGCATACCGAGCGCCAAGTCCTACGGGCCGTACAGGGGCCAGGTGAGTCGGGCTGCACTTCTAGGCACCTGCTAGGGGAGCCGCAGAGAGCATTTATTCTATCTCTCGAGCAGCGTGCCCTTGGGCCGAGTGGGGATGTGACGCGGAGAGCCCCGGAGAAATGCCCCCGGCTGCCAGACGCTGAACTGTGGGCTCCCTTGGCAAAGGGCTGGGGCTGCTGACGGGAGAGCTTGGTGCAGGGCCCAGCAAAGATGGAAGTGGCCTGGGATGGGATCCTGGGAGCAGCTGATTCCCCCTCCCCCCACTCCCACCCCACAGCATGTCTATTGTGCAGGTGGTGAGTCTCAGGCATGGTCCTGGGCTGGCTCCTCCCTGGCTGCCAGACAAAGGATATTGTGAGCCTCTGTTCACCAGCCTCCAGTGCTGTGACGGGGCTAGAGAAGTCGAAATCCATCCCTCCACTCACCGTGCAGGGCCCTGGCATGAGATGAGCCTCCAGCATGCCCTAGATGTTAGCGGGGTCAGGCAGAGGTTCATACCTGTGGGCGGATACCAGCGCCCAGAGCCCAGGCTAGGCACTGGGATAGCGGGCGATGAAGCCAATCAGCATCTAGCTAGAATGTGCTCCTGGTGGCTGAATTTCCTGGTGCTCGTTGTGGATCCTGCACCACTGAAGCCAAAGGGAGATTTATCATTGATTTCAATGAGGGCAGGATGTGGTCCAGAACTAGCGGTCTGAATTCTGAAGTTATCTGTGGAGTGGATGGGCCACCTAGCGCTCGGGCTGCAGGAGGAGAGGGGTGCTGCAGGGCCAGTCTTGCTAACGTTCCAGGGAGCCCAGTCCGTTGTGATACAACTTACTAGCTACGTTCTCCTACCTCCAATCCAGAGAGATGGGAGCGGGGGGAGCCTTTATTTCTTCCTTGACATTATAACCAGTTTTAGACAATGCGCAGGGGCTTTGATTTTACATGGAAGGTGTGATGGGCAGTGGTATAAAACCCTTGGAGGAAGTGATAGATAAACAATTGCTTCTGAAGATCCTGAAGTCTCCCCTCGCTGCAGAATTCTCGTCCCTGTTACAGAAATCTCAGATCCAAGCAAACCTACCTGCTCCACTCAGCTCTGAGTCCCGCGAGTGTTTCTTCTCCACGGCTCCCATTTAGTGCTGTAACCCTCGGTACAGCCCCTCTGCAGCGCCCGGCTCCCGAGGGCTTTTCGTTAAATGACGAGAGGGGACTTGTAAGGCTCCGGAAGACTAGAACCCAGGTCTGCAGAGTGCCAGGGGACGGGTGTGGCTCTCAGCAGCCCGGCAGAGTTGCAATGAATAAGCCCTGGGAGAACAAGCACCGCAGCACCCGCCATCACTTCTGATTGGTCCACGTGCGCTATTTAAGCATGGAGGGCGTTCCAGGAAGCTGTCTGTGCAGCTTGGCAGCATGTGGCTTATTGCCACCACAGGCCCTGCTCTGGTCCCTGATTTGGACCTTGGCTCTGTTCTTTGGCTCTGATTCCTGGCTTGGCTCCTGATCCTTAACTCCGCCTGCAATCCCTGCCTACACTCCTGACTCTGGTTCTGACCTTCGCCTTGACTCCTGCTTTCTGCCTCTGGCTCTGACCCCTGGCTTGAGCCCTGACTCCCACCAAGCCTTCTTCCTGGTCCTATCTGCTAGGCCTGACCACCCATGTCCCAGCTATGCCAGGGCTTAACAGATGCACTGAACTCTTCTCCTTGCCTTGTGGGGTGTCCCACTAATGAGCCAGCCCAGCTGCCAGAACTGCTGCTGGTTCTCCCTGGGCTGAGCAGGCAGGAGAGTGTCTGGCTGGCTGGGTTTGAGCTGGCGGCATATCACGGATCAGCTGGCATCCTCTGGCTCTTATCCAGGCTTGGCCGCAGTGAGGGGGTGGATGGAGGTTGCTCTGTGAGCATTCTGGCTGGACGGGGACACTCAAACCATACTGCTGTTAAACTCCCGTGTCCCGCCTGCCTCCCAGAACGGATACTGCCACCTCAAGTCGTCTGAGCTCCTCGCCAACATCACGGGCTACGTCAACGTCCCGGTCGGCGACGTCACCGCCCTGAGAGCCGCCATCTTCAAGAACGGCCCTGTGGCCGTCAGCATCGACGCCTCCGCCAAGTCGTTCATATTTTACTCCAACGGTGTCTACTATGAACCCCGGTGTGGTGAGTCCGGCCCTGCCAGGCGTGCGGCGCTCCCGGTGGGACGAGTTTGTGTGGCTAGGAGGAGAGGCTGTGTCATGGTAACCCTTTGCCAGAGGCTGCTGGATCCCAGATTGCTCAGGAGACAGGGTGGCTGCGCACCCCCATGGGGCAGGAGAGTCCCAGGCTGTTCTGTTCCATCCAGGGTTTTCTCTGCCGGCTCCAGCACCATGGGCCGGGTGGACCTTTAGTGCATCACACTGCTCTCTGCTACTCGGGCACCCCCTCCCTCTCCCAGTGCCTCTTGGGGGCCACACATGGCTGCCAGCCTGGGGGTGCTGGTGCCTACTGCAACTGTAAAGAGCCACCTCTGTGCATGGCAGGACATTCCCCCGGATGAAGAGCACCCAAACAGCACAGAGCCAGGCTGGCCCCCCGATCACTACCAGGCACTCCAAAGGCGTGGTGAAGGGAGGCAGCAGAGACCCTGGAAATCCAAGGGCTGGGCGTCCCATTCTGGGGTGCAATCCAGCCCCGTGAGGGCTTGCGTCACCACCTGCCCTGCAACCTTGGGCGCCTCACAATGCTTTGCTGTGGTAGCTCCCAGCCATGGCTGCTCACAAACAGCAGGCAGGTCACACCCTGAGTGTCTGTGTACGGCTGCAGCGCTGGTCCAGCTACTCTGAGCCCAGCAGCCTGTGAGCAACACTCCAGCCATGCTCTGGCTTCCACCAGCCTCAGTTACTACTCACAGGGTGACCCCAGCGCACTCCCAGTCCCAGGGTTTTCCCCAAAACGTGTGTTCTGTGTGGCCCAGCCCTTTCCTGGACTGTTCAGCTATTACTGGTCCCCCAAGGGGTCAGTATTCAACAATTTGCTACGTTAACTGGAGTTACCAAATAGTTTGGTTTAAACACAGCCCTGGATTAGTTTCGTTTAAAAATAAAATACATTTATTTAACTACAAAGAGGGAGGTTTTGAGGGAAAGTCAGACATGGGTAAGAGAGAAATAAAGCTAAACCACTGTCTGGTAGCTGAAACGTCGCAAGTGAGGCTTGGTTCAAGGTAAAATCGTCACGGCAGGTTCCCAGCGACAATGCTGACCAAATTCTGAAGTCCGGATCTCCCCCAAAGCCAAAGGGCTGGTTCCTTTGTCATCTCAGATGTGTGTAAGAGAGGAAGAGATCCCTGGGGTGTTTTTCCCCCTCACTTTTGCAATCCACTCACCCTCTGGAGTGGATTCTTTTGAGGTTTCCCCCTCAAAGCCATGTTTATTCACACAGTAAAGAAGGTGACCTGGGATCTGCAGGTGAAGGTGGCTCCTTCTCCCCTGTGCATGCTGAAATATAGACTTGCTATGTCTCCAGCCCCAGGACCCTGTTTACTACTTACATGTACACTGAGGTGAATCCACATTGCTTTGTTTAGCCTAGACCTGCTTAACAACGCTTGCCTAGGCAGGGCTGTGGGGGTTTGAACATGCGCTAACATTGTGCAGGGGGAATTCATAACCTTACATAGAATGTCGCTGCGTATCTTTCACCAGGATGTTATTGACCAGCAAGTTGTTAGTTTTCAAATGAGACCTGACAAGGCATATTTTATATAAAGATAATCACAACAGTGTGTCGGGGGGAACGGGGGGAATACAGCAGTGCTTTCGGTCACAGTGGGCCCCTGCTTCCATGGCCTGGCACCCCAGGATTCCTGCCTCCCTTCTGCAAGCTTTGCCCCCATCATGCCCCTCCCCAACCCCCCCATGACAGCACTTAGGAAGGTGTTGCATTCTCATGCTTGAAGAATCCCTGATAAGTGGAGCAATGCTCGGGGGTCTTCCAATGCAATGCGCCAGCCCCCTGCGCTAAGAGCTTGGCAAGAGCTTTGCACGGGCTCTGCCACCAGGTGGCAATCATAGTCCATCCTAGGTGCCCCAAATAACTTCCCTGGCAGAACTAGGCTAGCCGGGCGGTCGATACCGCCCCTCCCTCTTGGCACGGCCCCATGTAAAATAGACCTGACTGTACAACTCTCCAGGCTGCCTGCAGGGGGGCATTTGATTCACACTGTGGGGTGTGGAGGAAGCTACGTCTCGGGAGAGTCCCAACCCGCGGTATCTGATGCAGAAACGATTCAGTGGGGCGCTCTGGGCTGTGGTAGGCAGGAGGTCAGACTAGATGGGCGTAATGGTCTCTGCGGGCCTTAGTATCCATGGATCTGCCCCCATGGGGAGTCCTTGCTCGTGACCACTCCAGGGCTGCTGCGGCTGAGGCTGTTTCTCTACATGAGACTTGTCTTTTAGCCTCCTGGGAATGCAAGAGCCCGGATGCCAGGGAGGAGAGTAATCGCAGCAGGTTAATAGCAGCATGAGAAACCCCTTTGCTAATCTCCTTTCCTCTCGGCCGTAGGGAATGCCAGCAGCAGCTTGAACCACGCGGTGCTGGCCGTGGGCTACGGGGTCCTGCAAGGGGAGAGCTATTGGCTCATCAAAAACTCCTGGTCCACCTACTGGGGTAACGACGGCTACATCCTCATGTCCATGCGGGACAACAACTGCGGGGTGGCGATGGCTGCAACGTACCCCATCCTGGCCTGAGCGCCAGCCGCTCCTGGGTCAGAGGGAAGCGAGCTGGCTTCGGGATGCTGGTCCTTAGCAGCCTGCCGGGCCTGCGCTTTATCTGTGCTTGGCTTGTGCTCTGGACGGGACCAAGCTATGCGCTTTAGCGCCTGATCCTGCATGGCCTAGGCGCTTGCTCGTTCATGCTGAGTGCCCTGAAATCCCCGGGAAGCCAAATGGAAGCTCAGGGCAACAAGGGCCTCCTGAGGCTGCATCTGCAGGGTCAGCCCCTCTCGCTGGAGCGGATTTCAGCCCAGCCCAGGTAGGCAGACCCAGGCGGATTTTGATCTAGCTAGACGCAGTCTCCGCTAGCCTTGATCTAGCGAGATCAAAGCTGGCTTGAGTAACAAGGCCAGTGTAGCCACTTAGTGCCAGGGGCCAGTCTCCTGAGTACCGCCCCCCCCCCCCGCCCAGTCTTGACTCCAGCAGCTAGCCTGTGATGCCACCCACGCTGCTGCTGTTACTCAAGCTGGCTTTGATCTAGCTAGATCAAAGCCAGCTGGGCTCTGCCTACAGGTGTGGCATGCTCACCTCCTGATTGCAGCACCCACGTGCGAAGAGCCCTTTGTGGAACTTTGAGAAGCTTTAGGTGCGCAGCATCCCCGGCACCGGAGAAGTCAGACCAGCTGCTGTGGGCGGGGGGAGCCCTAGCTCCGGCTGGGCACTGAAAGGAGGGGTTCTCTGTGTGGTGCTCCAGCCCCTCTTCCCCTCTCTCCCTGTAGCTGGCTCGCAGTCTGGTGAGTTACAGTAACTAGGGCAACTCCCAGGCCTGCAGCTGGCAAAGAGAAGTAGCTGATGCGACTGATTCTGGTCCTGTCAATAAACTCGCTGGTAAAGGCACAAAGTATTCTGGTCTTCGGAGTGTTGTCTGCTTGCTGGGCTCCTCCAATAATGGGGTGGGGTGGGGAACCCAGCTAGGCAACTGTGGTCACAAGGGAAAGCATAACTGACCCCTCTTGTAAGCCAGGCCACCTGGATTCCCCCAGTTGCAGGCTCCCTTCTGTGCTTTGGGACTCTGCTCCTGAGCCTCTGCTCTTGCGTAAAAGAGAGAAGATCATGCCAGCCCCCGTGGTTGTGAAGAAAACCATAGATACAAACAGAGTGTAATGGCTGTGTCATCTTCCTGAGTCTGCAGAGAGCCTGAAATGAGAGTTCTGTTGTGTGAGCACTGTCCTGTTTTTCCCTCAGTTAGTTGTTAACTCTGAACCCTAGTGATGTCCCTTTAAAGATCAGCATTGTTATTTATCTCCCTGCTGATCATCCGAGCCGAAGAGTCCAGTTAATGTGCCTTACCCCTTGATCCCAAACTGTCCCCCGACATCTCCCCGGGGGCCAGAAATCTCCAACTGCTCCGGACCCAGATGCCAAAACCTGTGGCTTCCTCCGTGATGAGCTAGGGAGGCTGCCCAGAGGGGTCATGCTCTTTGTGTCTTAGGGAGGGTCAGCAGTGATGTGGGGCTGCTACCCGCTGTGTCCTGTCAGCGTACAGGGTGCACACGTTGTGCCAGGGGAGACAGTGTAGCCTCCAGAGATAGGAAGGCTCCCTCTTCCAGCGGTGCAGGGGCTGGATGTGGGGACCAGGGACTGGGAATCCCGGTGCAGTGGCCCTGAACTGTGTCATGCCATAGTGACTCGGAGAAGGGAGTGACCAGCACCCACCCCTGCAGGGGGCTGCGTGGACCTTGACTGTCTCCCAGCCAAGCACTGACTCAGCCAGCTGCTGCTGAGCATGCAGGATTCAATGGGGCCAGCCCAGCACACCGCTGCCCTTTCCCTGGGACCTGGGAGTTCGGCTGCTTTCCACATCCTCAGCTATGCAGCCTCTGAACCTCTCATTTTCTTCTGCGCTGGGGCCCTGCAGCCACCCCCTTCGCCCATGGGCCCTGGCTAGCTGCCCTTGTGCAGGCCAGCAAATTCCGTGGTCTCTCTCTGCGCGATTTCCCCTGGCAGCCAGAGCTGCGAGCCCAGCCTAGAGAAGGGTCACTCCACGCTTTGGGATCCCCCATCCTGCAGCAGCATCACGTCCTAGGTGAGGTCAGTTCTGGTTCTTCTAGGAATCCCACACTGGACACAGCTCCCTCGGCTATCGGGATGCAGGGGGCTAGGGGATGATGTTTTAGATACACATGGAGGCATGCACCTAGCTCGCAGTCCTTGGGGCGGCTAGCAGGAACACAGGGCGCTCAGCCTGGCACCTACACAGCAAGGACCACAAACCCAAGGGTGCAACCCAGGAGCATTGCCCAGCTCATGAGTTTCCCCACAGAGGTGGCCCTGGCCAGGGGGAAGCCACTTCCAGAAGTCCTGCCTTCCTGCTCACATCCTGCATCATACCAGCGCTCCCACTCGGGCTCCCACGCCGGGCGTGTTGTGCCAGTCGCTGGCACGGCAATGGCAAAGACCCTGAGCCCGCTGTGTGTGTTACTTAGGGCCATGGTAGTCGCCATGGTAGTATTGGAGCTGCTGGGCTCGGGGCTTTATTATTGGAGACAGCACACCGGCCTGGGCTGGTCTAACCCGGGCTTCTTGCTCTGATGGTCTCATGCGATCCTTGCAAGCCCCTGCCGCGGCTCCGGTAATGGGAACGCTGCAGCTGCCCCTTGCGACACCCCCCTCCGCAGCAACGCAGAACCGGGGTGCAGCGTCCCTGCCGTAAGGCGAGCAACGCACCAGGCCAACGCCAGCCCGTGACTGTGTGGCGCTCACGCCATTGCCCACGGCTGCAGCCCCACCACGCTCATCGCTGCTCTGGGAGAACCTGTTTTTCCCGCCTCTTTGAGAGAGGAAGCCCCGGTCCTACAGTTCTGAGCCTCCCACGGTGCCGGAGCCTTGGTTCTCGCACGGATGCAGGAGCAGAAATTCTCTCCTTGCGCTGGCCCCAGGCTTGAGGAAGGCGTGTCCCCTGCCTGCTTGGGCCCGTACAATGGGCTGGGAGCAGCCACCTCCTCCTGACTGTGTCCTGGTCCTTATGCAAACGTCCGCTGCAAACTCGGGGCAGTGCTAGCTCTTAGCATGCCCGAGCAGCAACCTAGCGGCTAGGTCTTCACCGTAGCGTGAACTCAGGCAATCCACGCTCACATGGACTCCTCCTGGGTCAGCCTAAGCCGGGGAGCGCGGCCACGCAGCGTGTGTGTGAGCCGCTGAGGAGTCGTGCTAACACGAGCTGTAGCTACACCCCCGGAGGGTGGGTTCTTGTGCGTGGACAGGACTCGAGTTAGGGGCGCCACCCACGTGCACTGCAGGGAAGACAAGCCCTGAGAGTCTGGTCGGCTTCTCTGGGGCTGTTTGCAGGCCTAGCGAGGCCTGGAGGACCCACCATGCTGGATCAGTCTCTAGGCCCTCCTAGGCCAGGATTCGGTCTCTGGGAGGGGCCAGCCCCTCAGAGGAAGGTGTAAGAACCAAGTAGCAGCAGCTGTTGGAGCACCTGCCCCCCGCGGTAGGTCTCTCCCTGTCCCCGATCACCTAGAAACTGGTTCCAGCCCTGAAACGCACGGTTTGGCTCCCCTTCCGCTGTCTGTGTTGGGGCCACTGCATTGTCCCACATCTGTCCTCCGCAGAGTGCCTGTTCTCCTGCCTCTCCCAGCTGCCTGGCCGCGGTCGCCCGTGCTCCTAGGACACCCTCCCTCGAAGCCTTGGAGGGATGAAGCCAGTTTGCCAGGCCAAAGGCCACAGCTGGGTCTGCTCCCCCAGCCCAGGCTGGGGAGGCCTCGTTGGAGCTGCCCTGGGATGGGAGCTCAGTTCCAGGGAAAGGGGCAGCTGCTCCCCACACGCACTGGGGCAACTTGGGTCTAAAGAGCCGCCCCTGCCTCCCGCTCTCTCCTCTCTCAGCAGGGGAGAGGCTCCGTTCAAACCCCGGCTGCCAGCCTAGAGCAGGGAAGCCCGCAGCAGGCTGGTGGGGCTGGGCCCTGTCTGAATGGGTGGCACTTGAAGACTTCCCACCCTGGCTTAGCAGCAGGTCCTCAGTGCTGGGACTCCCAGCCGTGAGCACCACCTGAGCCTGGCCAGGAGGGGCGTTAGCGCCGACTGGCTGGGCAGAAGGTCTGAGCTCGCTCGCTGGCTGGCCCCAGGGAGGAAATGAAGATCAGCTAACTGGAGTCAGCTGCCTCTGGCCTGGCCGTTCTCAGGGCAAGTGGGGTTTCCAGCACCAGTCCAAATAGACTGGCAGGAAGCCACCCCTGCAGCCGTGAGGACCCCTGCATGCCCCCGGGGCCATGCCAGCA
Source organism: Chelonia mydas (assembly GCF_015237465.2). NCBI lineage: Eukaryota > Metazoa > Chordata > Testudines > Cheloniidae > Chelonia > Chelonia mydas. The sequence continues at coordinate 10,961,382 of NC_051259.2, read as the reverse complement.
CCAGGAGAGCAGGGAGAGCCCAGCTGGCTGTGAAGAGCCACCGCAGCCAGGTACTGGGGGAGAAGGAGGTTTTCTTTGGGGGTGAAGAGGACTATGACCTACTGGCTTAGGGGAGGGGCCGGGGCAGCGTGCACAGGGTGTCCTGCCCCTGGTGGCAGCGGGCGGGAGCACACACAGAGCCGTGTGAAGTCAAACCGCCTGGGGAAGCAAGTGCCCCTTCATCCCCCCACCTGCTTTAAAAGAGAGGCAGCAATTTCCCTGGTACTTTATTGCCAGCAATGGCACGAGCAACATCAGCTGCGCCCCCGTGGGCTTCTTTGGGCTGCTCCGTAGCCAGGCTGCCATCCTAGGGGGACAGCACTCCCCCACCCCTCGGTACAGGCAGCCCCCCTTTTCACACCTCTCCCCTTCCCCAAATTACCACCCCGCCTTGACTGCTACGGTATGTTCCCACCATCCTCCCGCCTGCGTGGCTGCTTTACTTTTCACTCGGGGGCTTAGTGCTGCGAGGTTCCGAGGAGCTGATTTGCTACCGACGAGGGCCCAGGCAGGGGGAGGGTAGGAATTAGGCTCTCAAGTGGGTGTCTCTGCAGGGATGAAATCCACACTGGCCTGCAAACTAACAGCCCAGGCCTGGTAACCCTTGTGGGTGGGGCTAGGATGGCGTAGGTGACCCCAGCCTGTTTTGGCCCCAGGGTCACTCCAGGATGGGGTAGGTGGCATCCGTGGCTACCCCGCAGTTGTTGTCCTTCATGGACATGAGGATGTAGCCGTTGTTACCCCAGTAGGTGGACCAGGAGTTCTTCACCAGCCAGTACAGCTCTCCTTGGAGCACACCGTAGCCGACAGCCAAGACCGCGTGGTCCAGGTTACCTCTCCGGTTACCTAGAGGGGCAAAAAATAAATATAAATGACGGCACCGTACCACTAGCAGGCTCGTTAGTGACAGACCCAGGGCCTAGCTTCTCATCCACACGTCTCACAGCACTCTGCAGCCATGGATAAGTGTTGTTATCGCCCAGGTAACCTGAGGCATCGGGTTTACGTAACTAGCCCAAAATCACCTAGCAAATGAACAGCAGAGCTGGGACTAGAAACCAGGAGTCCAGGCTCCCCATCCAGTGTCCTGTTTTCTCCCCTGCCCTGCCTTCAGTGCTCCTTAGAGTTGGTGGCAGGTTCCTGAGCAGTGGCTCCAAGCTTCTCAGATGCCGTTCTGCAGCCTGGTAAGCAGGCAGCAAATCTGTTGGGTTTTATTCCAGCTGCTCCTTTTGGAGGCTGAACCTGTAACCCTCCCTGCCAGCTTGTGGCTCTGGTGAAGCCCTGCCACGTGGCAATATCATCCTCCTCTGAGCCAGGGGTTCCTCCGTTTTAGTTTCCTTTCATCAAAGCCATTGGGCCTCCCCCCACCACCCCAAGGGAAAACCCCACATCTTGCTGAACTGGCTTGTTTGTCTGGTCTGAATGTATGCAGCTGGGAAAGGAGACGCAGCTGCCCCCCAATGTCAGATCCCCTGCAACGCACTTGTCAAGCCAGAGGGGCTCCAGACTGCTGGTGGAGTCATGGTGTTTACCGCGTTCATTGGCAGCACCCCAGCATTGCTGGACTTGGCTGCCAGACGTCAACTGCCCAGGGCCTGGTTAGAGCCAGCCAAAGCCATCCCAGGAGCCGATCGGCCGGGAACGGCCGCACTCACCACACTTGGGTTCATAGTAGACGCCGTTGGAGTAGAAGGAGAAGGACCGCTGGGAGGCGTCGATGCTGACGGCCACGGGGCCGTTCTTGTAGATGGCGGCTTTCAGGGCCGTGATGTTACCCGAGGTGACGTTGACGTAGCCTTTCATTTTGCCCACCAGCTCGGACTTGTTGTAGTGGCACAAGCCGTTCTGCAACACGGACAAAGGAGATGACAGCCACTCTCCTCCACCCCTGCACGCGTGAGCCAGGCCGATGGCCCCACGGGCCGGGCGTCTCGGCTGGTCAGGCAAACATGCGGATGCCCCCTGGGCTCAAAGGAAGCCATAAGCGTCTCTGGCTGCTGGCATGTCCAGTCTATGCTTTAATGCGCCTATTTTCTTTCTATGACCCCAATCAGCTCTGTGCCCAAGTGCCTCCGCCCCAACACCCCCGATAGACAGGGGAGTCTGACCCCCATTGCACTGTCAGGGAAACTGAGGCACGGAGTAAGGGGAAGTGATTTGCCAGGCTAGCAGTTGAGCCCAGGTCTTCCAAGTCCCAGGCTAGTGCCTTAGCAGGGCCATGAAGCTGTAATTGGGGCCAGCAAGGGCATGTTATCAGCAGTCCCAGTGGCTGCTTCCCACGTGGATGCTGCACACTAGTCACTGACTCTATGTGGGGTCGCTGGAGCGGCCCCATGGGATAGAGCCCCAAAGCCCCTAGAGGTCTCGGCCCTGCTGGAGGCAGAGGCTCCCCCTTCATGGCAACCTGCTTTTGACTCACAGACTGGGACACACCAGGGAGGTTCAGCGGGATCAGAGCTCCCGTGCCAATGGAACCGCTCCCCGGGCACCTCCGGCAGCCGAGCCGGAGGGCGCCACGCTCACCTGGCCTTTGTACAGGCCATAGGAATCGGTGCTGGCGATGCCGCCGTGCTTCTTGATCCACTCGTACGCGCTCCACTCCTCACCGCCGTCGCAGCCGTAGTTCCCGAAGCCCCAGGAGCAGTCGATCAGGACTTGCTGGGACAGCGGGGTCACTACTCCGGTCTGGGGAGGGAGGAAACCCAGGTCCTCAGCTGCAAAGCCGCAGCCAGGCGGCTGGATCAGGCGCTATGAGCCTAGAGGGGGTGTTCCCAGCTCCGCCATCCCCACCTCCAGCCAGCCTTGAGCTACAGCTGTGCCACCAGGGGCCCACGCAGTGGGGAGTCACCCCAATATCCCTGGATCTCCCTAATTCAGCACAAAGACCATTCCCACCCCTCCAGCTGCTGGAGCGCCCCCAATCCCCTCCCCACCCTTGTTCCAGGGCTGCCCAGTGTTCTTGGGGCAGGGCTCTGGTTGCTGCAGGGTGGCTCCTGCACTCCCAAGCCGAGCCCTGGTGTGGACGTGCCGTCCCACTGGGGAGCCGGACGGGCTGCCTGTGACATGTAGGCACGCAGGTTGTGCCCTCAGCAGAGCACGCAGTCTCCTCGCTGGGAGGCGGGCGGGCTCTCACCTTGAGGAACAGGGCACCTTCCATCGCTCCGGTGACAGCAAAGCTCCAGCAGGAGCCGCACAAGGCCTGGTCCTTCACTGGGGTCACGGCGCCTGGGGAGGGAGGGAGGGAGCGAGCGAGGGGTCAGGGACTGAGACATATTGGCCAGGTGCCTCCAGGAATCTCCATCTGGGGAGCTCTAATCCACCCGGTTCCCTCTCCGCCTGACTCCCTCCCTTGCTACCCAAGAGCTACCAACTGTAATGCAGGGCGTAGAGTGCTGGAGCCTGGAGTTTTAGCTTCTTGGGCCTGGTGCTTCCCCGGCCTGGGTGCTGGCAGAGCCCCGCTCCCCCGACAGGGATCTCCACGCACTAACTAGCAGCCATGAATTAGGTCTCACACGGCCCTGTGTAGCAGGGAAGTATCACCAGCTGCACTTTACAGATGGGGAAACCGAGGCAGCGCCTCGATGACTTGCCCACGGTCACACGGGGAGTCTGTGATAGGAGCTGAAAAATGACCCCCAGTCTGTTCAGCTAATTGGGCTGCAGCTTCTGGATGGCAGCACTACTGTAGTAAGACCAGCTTTGGTATAATTCGTTCCCCGTTAATCCCTTCCTGAGGCATTTAGTCTGGTGCCAGCCCCGGGCCAGCCTGCTTGTCTGTCCCAGGGTTTGCACGAACAGCACTGCACGGATCTCTGGGTAACAATGGGATGCCAGCAGCTCCAGCCCGTAAGGCCGAAGCCTTCAGAAGCGCCCTGGGTTGTTTCTTTTCAGGGGCCTCTGATTTTTGGAGTCCCAACTAACAACACATCAGGCCAGGCTTCCAGACAGCGCTGTGCGATTCCAGCTTCCATTGACTTCCACAGCAGCAGGGGGCGCTCCGCATCCTGGACATATAGACCCTCGAGGTTCTACATTGGGCACCCAAAAACGAAAGTCCACAGCCCCTCGAGGGTTCGAGCCCTGTGAGCAGCAACGGGGTGGGGAAAGGGAGGCAGGAGGAAATGCTCCATCCGGACGGAGCTTTCTGCCCAGAAGCAGCCACATAACAACCCACTCACCGTACAGCCTCCAGTCCAGGCTCTCGGGCAGGATGAGGCCAGCGTACCCCTCGGACGGGAACGGCTGCCCGTTGTTGGGGGCCCCGCTCTTTAGCCGCCCCCGCAGCACGGCCATCTCCTCCGGGGTGCGGTCAGCCAGGTGGTTCAGCGCCAGCTTGTAGGACAGGTTGGCCCGATTCTTGGAGTGGATGAACCTGGGCAGGGATGGATGCCGTGAAGAGAGGGGGAGCCGGGCAGCGATGGCTTCTGGGCGCTGCTCTGCCCACCTGGCATAGGGAGCTCCTGCCACAGGGCAGGGTATGTGGCACACCTCTACAGCCCTGGCGAAGGAATCCCTACCCACCAGGCACACCCACAGCGTCCTCCCCTGTGCAGCAAGCAGATTAACCCTTAGAGGGCTGGTGCAGCCTCAAATGGCAGCCAGACGGCTTTGGGGGATTCCCAGTGCCCACTGGCTGCGACCCGGGAGGGTTCTGTGTGTTGGGGACAGGGGGAACCAAGGGATGCCAGCCTGAAAGGAAGTCAACAGACCAGCTCCCGCTTGCTGCGTAGACATACCCCGGGGAGATGAGATTGCAGCTCCTGGAGGCAGACCCAAGGGAGCGCTGATGGAGCTAGGAGATGTGCCCCCAGGCCCTGCGGGACTCCATTCTCCAGCCGCTAGCTAGAGTCCGTTGCTAGGCCAGGTGCTGCTGGCGTTGTGGACAGGCCGTTCTCCGCCACGTACAAGGCTAGCTCAGGAAGGTCCGTTCCACAAGCAGCCAAGGCCGAGCCCCCGCCCAGCTCCCTGGGGGAACCCTCCAGCCTCCCTGACCCAGCAGAGATGCCGTTTCCTTCAGCACACGATGCACCAGCTCCCTTCTCCTCCTCCTCCGTGACCCCAGAGCCCCCGCTGCCCCCAGGCAGCCCTGTACCGCATGTTGTGGGTGAAGGTGTGCGTCCTGTGCTCCATCTCCTGCTCGCTGCCATAGCTCTTCCCGAACACCTTCCGGTAGTGGTGGAACACCTGGTGGGACCGGTCCTCCTGCTGCCCCACAAAGTCCTGCATGGGGTTGGCCAGGATCCAGCGCTCTGCTCCCAACCCGGGGAGCTCCCCACAGGACTTCGTTCCTAGGGCACAAGCACAGGCAGCCGTCACCCCCAGACTCCCCCTGCTCCCCCGCCCGGTTAGGGGCAACCCATACAAGAGGCTTCAGTGAGTGCTCTGATGCCTGCAGGGGTGGGTGGACCAAAGCTCTCCCAGCTGCCCAACCTGCATGGGGCTTTGCCTCTCTGCAGGATGCTTTTCCCATGGACTGTTCCTCACTCCCTTCGAAAATGCAGGTCAGCAGGGCTGGGTCAAACGAGGCTGCCGGCCCCCACCAATGCTAGTGCCAAGTTCAATGCTCAGTGCCCGGGGGGAGCGGGCAACGCCCTGCTGCCACAGCTCTACAGTGATCATTAGATCCCTTCCCCGCCTCGCCCCAAGGAGCTGGGAGATCCCCTCCTCTCTCTATCCTGACTGTGGCAGCTTCCCACTCCTCTTTCCTAGCAGGTACAGGCTGGTTCGGCCTCTCATGGGCCTGCCCGACCTCTCCTTCTCCCCGGGCTGGCCTCAGGGTTGGAAGCAAAGAGAAGACATTGGCATGGACACTCGGCACGGGATCTTGGCCCTTCCAGATGCCAAGAGCCATGCTATACCAGCAGGGCTTCCACAGAACCAGGCTACCTCTCAGAGAGGCCCGGATCAGCCGCGAACCTTATCCCCCGAGCTGGCTTAGCGGCTGGGTCCGCAGCCAGCCACCAGTGGAAACATCTGAGAGCGGGCGGTGGCCCCCAGCCCATTTGTCTCCAACATTTCTACAGCCCACGGGGCTGAGCTGCCCTTGCTCAACGTCTGTTTGGAGCCAGAGATGGGTGCGGGGGCTAGTTTCCCTGCCCCGCCCCTGAGTGCCTCTGTCGAAATAGTTTCACGGCTGCTTCTGGGCACCTCCCACGGCAACAGGACGCAGGGCACCACCCACCCCTTCCGCTCTGCCCTGGGCTTCGTGAGGTCAATTCCTGACTCTGCCACAGAGGGCCTGGGGCGGACCACATCCTCCCGCTGTGCCTCGGTTCCTAATCCTCAGCTCGGATCCCTTCCTCCCGCCCTTTGTCTACGTCCCCGTCAGGGCCAGGCCGGTCTCTGCGCGCATCTTGGTGCGGCCCCTAGCGCGAAGGGACCCGGCTGAGTGCTATTGGAATGCAGAGAAGAGGGCGAGGCTTGTCTCGGGCAGGGATAAATGCTGGCCCAGGGATGGAGAGGGCCCGCCAGGCCCATCTTACCGTTGGTGGGGAGGTTGAAGGCAGAGGCCGGGTAGCTGTGGGTGAAGTCGCTGTAGTCGATCTCGTACTTGTCGTAGTGGGAGCCCAGCACGCTGTTGTAACCCCGCATCTCGTAGTGGACGGGCGACCAGCCGCAGCTGGTGTTGGTCACCCACAAGGTGTAGATGTTCTTCTTCTTGCCCCAGTTGGACATGTCCTGCCACACGCTGCAGTATTGCCCTTTAAAGTACTCCTCCCGCAGGAACTGGGGCGGCAACGGAGGGGAGCCGGAGTTAGGCCCCGTGGTTCTTCCAGCGCTCTGCTGGTGAGCCTGGCCCATGCTGCCCATGGCACCTCTTTCCCGCCCCGAGGCAGCTGGTGCTAATCCAGCCCCGAGCCTTGCCTTAGCAGACGCCGCCCGGCACACGGAGGTTGTGGGGCTAGGCACCAGCTGCAGACCCATCTCCTTGCCCCATCCCCAGAGAGGAAAGTTTAGTTAGGCTCTTGGGGGCAGGAATTGTCTCTTGTTTGGTGTCTGTCCGGCACCTAGCGCAGTTGGGCCCTGGTCCGTGACTGGAGCTCCTAGGTCAGCTGCTACCATCCTACATAATAAATAATTTCTCTAGGCCACCCAGAGCGCTTCCTGCGCCCGCATCCTTCATTCATGGAGCTAAAAACTCCTCAGCCACCATCAGAAAAGTCCTTCTGGCTTCGAAGATCCCCAGGATGACCCCTCCCCCGTCCTCCCTTCCAACCCAGTCCTCCCTTGTCTACCTCTGGCTATGCCCTCCGCAAGCTTTGGTTCATTCAACGTGGCCTCTGAATACATACAGTGAGCAGCTGTGTCATTTGCCCTTGTATTCCTGTAGCACCCAGTGGCTCCAGTCAAGCATCAGGGTGCCACCGTGCTAGGCATTGCATCACAAGGAGATGGGCCTCGCTCGGAAGAACTCCCAGTCTGAATACGAGCTTGAATCTTTCCACAGCCCCGCTCCCCAGGGAGCTGCGTTAAGCAAGTAGCAGTATATTGGTGAGTTTTCCCCATATGCCCAAGGCCTTTTAAACAGCCATTACCAAATTATCATCCGGGCGAAGCAGATTTCAGTTTTCATTCAGAGTCCGGGACACATGAAAGCAACTTTGCCCAACGCCTACAACGGAGATCTCTCGGTAGCGGGCAGCTGAGTCACCGCACGGGCGCGCCCAAGCTGCCACCTCGTTGTAGTAAGGACTAGTTGCAACAAATCTCCCAGGGTTGGGAAAGGAGAAGAGATTCTCGGCCAGCACTGGTGCCTCCTTCCCAGGTTCACCTCCTTCTGCAGGGTCTGGCTGGCCAGGCAAACCCCCTGCTCTGGTTGGGGCCGTCCATTTCTGACACCGCTAACAAAGCCAGACTGGACTCCTTGGCTTGCTGTTCTATTTTTGTGCTGCTTAGACACAGGGCTCCCCCAGAGGGCATGGAATTGGTTCTCCGGGTCTTACGCTTCCTGGCTCTCAGCAGGGGATGGAGAGGAGTGTAAAACGCCACGAATCTCTGCCTGGAATATCCCCAGGGATATTCAGCTAGGGCTAGAGCAGCCCCGAGGCTGCTCTAAACTGCTCCAAGTATTGGGAGAGAGAATTGGGGAGCTGTAACAGTGCATCTTCCCTGCTGCACCCCACAGCGGGGATCTGGACAGCTACACAAGGTGTATGCATGAACCTTCACCAGCCAGGAGAGGCCAGGAAGAACACTGAAAGACACAGGGACTCAAGCAAGGAGACAGAGACTTGGCATTTACCGATAAGCTATGGAACAACTGTCTGCGGCTTCCCACATACCTGTAAGGAGGAGGCATGCAGCGCGTGGCCAGGCCAACTGTCAGGCGCTGTCTACAATGCCACATGGACTGGAGATCAGAATGGGCCTAACGGTTCTCCCAGCTACAATGAACCCAATCTCTGCTCTGTCCCAGCCAAGCCGCTGTCAGTCTGGGCGGCTGCATGACGTCAGCAGAGCTACGCTGAGTCATGCCGGCTGAGGGTCTGGCCCAGTGCCTGGGGTCCTGCGCTCCTCCCCCGTCCTGCCCAGATCCCCGGTGGAAGGGGCTCACCTTGAAGCCATGTGTGCGGGGAAAGACGCTCTGCGGCTTGACAAGCTTCTCTTTCGTGCCGTTGATCCGGAAGCACTTCACGATGTTCATTTCCCTCTCAGTAGTTTCCGGCGTAATCTTGTAGCTGGTACCGTACGGCTTCACCGATCCCAACTGGTAAGTTATCACTTGTCCTGCAAGGTAGGAAGAGAAAATAGAGGCAGCCAGTTTCTACGCAGGGCTCTTAAGCGTTCTCCACCCTCCTCCCACAGAGCACCGACTGAGGGGGTGGGCTCCTGCTTCCCCCCGCCCCAGGATAGCAGATGCCATGCTTCCCTGAGCCACAGGCATGGTCGTTGGGTCTGGGAGAGCCAGGCACGGCATGCAGGTGACAATGGGAAATGTCACATGAGGACCCTGCACTTCCACCGCAACAGGGATTTTATTATCCTCGGTGCGTGACGTCCACATTGCTCCCCACTGTAGCGAATCCAAGCAGAGGCAACCCGTGCCTGACCGATAGCAGGACTGAGCTCTGCAGGGTGGCCTTCCAGGGAAGAGCCGTTCGTGGCCCTGCGGCCTACACGCACTAAGTAAATCAGGGTCTGGTCGTGCAAGTGGCTGAGTGTCTCCCAGTGCTGCCGAGCTCTCGGCTCCCAGCGGAAGTCCTGGGGAGCACAGCGCTCTCTGCACCTTTCAGAACGGGGCCCTCCGCGGATCACTCGCTGACGCCAGGAACCCCGCAGCAGTTCTCAGCCTCGGCTTCTTCGCCAGCGGCTGCAGCTCCTGAGCAAGCCCCTTGCAAGAGCAGGAGATGGTGTCACCCCAGACGTGGCACGTGAACCACCCAGAGGCACATCCTGCTCTACAGACCCCCAGGAGACTCTCTCTAGTCCGCCTCCCACAAGTACCCCGGCGGCTTACCATGGTAGTACTGGATCCGGCTCTTTCCTCCGGTCAGGTTGTACCAGGCTTCGAAGGGCTCCTCGATTTCGGCGTAAGGCAGGCTGATGACTCCTGCAGCATACGAGTGACAGATTAGTCAGTGTCTTTTGCTTGGAGTCGTGGGACAAGGGCCCATCTGTAGTTCGCGGAGATTCCCCGGGAGAACGCAGACTTCGAACCGGCCCGTTCAGCCGACCCGGGTGACAAGGGTGAGCCTGTCGCCCTGAGGTACAGCTCGAAAGCACCGGCGTGCGCAGCTCGCTTTGGTGCTCTCTGGATTAGGTGCTTGGAGGGAGCTTCGCGTAAAGTGCTGAGTTCTGGAAGGTGCGGGAGGCCAGCGCTCTTCTCACATGTGGTTGAGGATTGCCATAAATCAGTGCAAGCCTCCGACCAGCTGTCCCCACTGCCCTAAGCCAGTGGTCCCCAAACTGTGGGGTGCACCCGCCTAGGGGTGCGCGGAGAAATGTTCAGGGCATTTGTAGTGGGGCCTGGGCCAGCACCCCTGGGGGGCAGGGAGGGAGCACCACCCTGCCCCACTCTGCCCCCAGACCAGTTCCAACCCCAGCCCCAACTCCGTTCCTCCCCCAGCCCAGCTCTTCCCCTCATTCCCTCTCCACCTCTAGCCCCAGCTCCCCGCCCCGCCAGCTCTGCCCCCAACTCCACCTTCAACCCTGTGGCTCTGGTGAGGAAGCCTTGGCTGTGCAGTAATGGGGGTGGGGGGCGGACAGAGTTCATTACTGGTAAGAGAGGGTGCGACAGGAAAAGTTTGGGCCCCACTGCCCTAAGCTGTGGTGGGTGGATTTGCCAGCTCACCCAGAGGAAGCTCCTAGGCGCCAAACCCGTTGGGTATATGGCTACACTTTGAGCTGGCGGAGAAACCCGCAGGCTAGCTCTGACCTCATGCACTGAAACCAGAGCACAGCCGCAGCAGGGGCTAGCTACCCTGAGGGTGCAGCTCTGGGGAGGTGCACGCTTCCGTCAGGTTTATTTCTGTGAACATGGGAATGAGACTAGAGGGCTCTAGTGTGGGGCAGAGCATTTCCTGACAGCGCTGGAGCCGGCTCTCACTCCCTGGGGTTCAGAGACACCCCTGGGCTAACTGTCGATGGCGCCGAGCTCATGGATGGTTCCTAGGGGATCTGAAGGCCACTCAAGTTCCTCCAGGCCCAGCACAACACAGAATCCTGGGCATGGATTAAGCGAGGCCCGTGCCTCGAAGACAGGCTAAGCGAACATTAGAGAGGCCCCATCCAGTGCTGCCAACTCACACCCTTGGTTTCTTGGACTTGTAATTGCTGCACGAGTTTATCCAGAGCAAGCACTCTGTGGGAGGCTCTCACCGGGAGCGATCGGTGCGTGTGTCGAAAGGCCAGGCTCTGTCGTTGGAGGGATAATCATAGGAAGCTAGACATTAAAGTGCAGCTTTGTTGTTGTTGCTGAAGAGGGTTTGGGCAGGCAATGTGCAGCCGGCTTGTCAAAAGCCACGCCACTGTTTCATCCCGGGAAAAAGCCACAGACTCACCTCAGAGGCCCAGAGTCAAGACATTCTTCTGCATTGAGTCGAGAACAATCATTATCATTCTTTTGTTTGTCAGTTGCACACACACAGTGTACTGGGCTCTGGCCCCACACAGCCAGGAAAACACAGTCCCTGCCCCAGGAGCTTCCAGGCTGCGGAGACCAGCCAAACTGGAAGCCTGCAGGAGAGGGACGCGGGCCCAGATCCTCAGACGTATTTAGCTTCCTGCTGTCCATTGGAAGCTAGGAGCGTAAATACCTCTGAGGATGTGGCCCCTGGTGCTCCGGAGCCTGGCTGTGTGCCAAGCTCTTTTTACTAGTAGAGCTGGGAGTTGATGGAGTCACTGGGTTGAGCTCTCCTTCAGTTATTTTTTTTTCCCGGGAAGGGCAGATCAGATCCAAGGCCTCAATTAACCTCAGCAGCAATTTGCCCTAGGCAGCTTTGCACAATTGCACCGGGCGAACCCGTGGCTCTGTCGGGCTGGGCAGAGGACTCCCATCATAAGGCCTATCCCCAGCTTCTGGCTCGGGGCGGGGTATGCTTCAGTCTGGTTTGTTACACACACACACACACACACACACAGCAGGGTGAGGGTTTGATTTGCTGCCCATCCGGCCCTGAGTTGTACAGAGGGAATGTTACCTTTGACATGGTAGATATCTCCAAATTCAGGGATTGTGCTTAAACGTTTGCAGCCTTTTCCTGAAAGAAAAGGAAAACAGAGGTACAGAGCTGTCCCTAATCTGCCAGCACAGCCAACATGTTCCCCCTGTTGGAGGGCTCCAGTTACACCTGAGGGCCAGTTTCAGACTTGGGCCAAGTGGGTGCAATGTCATGGACTTCAGTGGACTTGCACCTGTTTACAACAGCTCTTAGCTCTAGAAATGGCTATGTGGGTTTGCATGGAGCAATCACTCTAGCGCGGGGATGGGGGGGGGGGCGGTGAGATAAATGGGGTTACCATACGTCCGTATTTTCCCGGACATGTCCGGCTTTTTGGTTCTTAAATTGCAGTCCAGGAGGCATTTTTAAATATCTAAAAACGTCCGGGATTTTGCCATTATTATTTTTCCCCAAAGAAGAGTGGATCTTCAAGAGAGAGAGTGAATGTTGATCATTCGAGAAAGAAAGTGAATGCCGATCACTCGAGAGAGTGCCCGCTTTCCCCCCTAGCTCCCAGCGCTTGCGCCGCGAAACAGCTGTTTCACGCTGCTGGGAGGGAGGGGGCAGGAGGGGGAACGTGGCACGCTCAGGGGAGGAGGCAGGGCCAGGGCGGGGATTTGGGGAAGGGGTCCAGTGGGGCAGGGAGGGGGCAGAGTTGGGGCAGGGACTTTGGGGAAGGGGTTGGAATGGGGGCAGGGAAGGAGTGGAGTTGGGGCAGGGCTGGGGGGGGGGGCAAGAGCAAATCCCGCCCCCCCCCCCCCCCGTGGAGTGTTCTCTTTTTTGAATGTTCAAATATGGTAACCCTAAAGATAAAGGTGGCAGACCAACAGGCATGGGCCATGTCCTGTAGTGGGAGGAGCAACCTAACTCACTGCAGCCGGGAAACGCTCGCGTCCACCGGCGGTGTGCGGATCGCATGTCCTTGTGGGAGGCCCCATCAGTCACACGAGGTGAGAAGGGACCGCCAGGGTCAGCTAGTCTCACCCCCTGTCAAGAGGCAGGGTTTGTGGTGTCTAAACCATCCAAGGCAGGTGGCTACCCAGCCTCCTTTGGAAAACCTCCACCGAAAGCACTTCCACAACCTCCCAGGGCGTTGGTTCCACTGTCCTTACAGGCCGGAAGTGTTTCCTGAGATTTTAATCTAAATCTGCTCTGCGATAGTTTGAACCCGTAGCCTCTTGTCCTGCCCCCTGTGGCAAGAGAGAACAACTTTCCTCCATCTCTTTTCATGGCAGCCTTTCAAATATTTGAAGACCACTCTCATGTCCCCCCTTTACTCTCCTCTTTTCCAAACTAAGCATGCCCTGTTCCTTCAGCCTTTGCTCAGCTGCCTTATTCCATCCCTTCCATCAGCTTCCTGGCTCACCTCTGGATCCTCGCCAGTTTCTCTCCATACTGCATGGCTGATAAAAGAAAGATTTGGCCAAGATTTCCACAGGGGTGTGCCTGTTGCCAAGCTCCTACATGCAGTCTTAGGCACCTACGTAAATGGGCTTGGGTCTCAAAAGTGACGAGTGCCCACAGTTCCCACTGGCCACACTGGGTGGCACCAGGTTGTGTTAGGGGGGGCTGGTAAGGTGTGGTCCCGTGGCCTACGCTGTTGGCCTGTGGGTTGCACTGGTCAGGATTTGACCCTCACAGTTTAAGACACATCACGTGCTTCTCCTCCTTTACCCTAGGGGACGTGGGTGTGCAGGCAGGATCTCTGCTCCCCAACAATTTGGCTGGGGCTTAGTCATCAGCCGCAGGATGAAGCTAACACACCCTGTGTTTTAAGGAGCTCGTCTTTTCCCTCATGTCAGCATCTTCCTTGGAGGAGGACAGGTTCTTAAACTGGAGGGGTAACCACAGCCTGTCTGGAAGCAAAACCATGCCGTGGTGCCCTCTGCTCCCTCCACCCTTTGGTCCCCCAAAGGAGGCTGGGGGGCCGAGAGGAAAGGCAGCTGGCACGTAGCCCACGGCCCTGTGCGCTTCTCTGGGTAAGAGCAGTGCCTAGGGGCTAGCACATCATGCAGGCCCCCAGCCTCTGCTAGAGGGTGCAAAGCCCGAAGAAGGAAGCTGCCTTTCCCCGGACGGCCCTCCCTGGTGGTGATGCCAAGCAGGGGGGGTAGCAGGTGGCTCTGTGCCACTTTTGCCCGTTTCAGGCCAGTTCTACACAAAGGACTGGGCCGGGGTCAGGGCCACTGCATGCCCCGAGAGAGGCCCAGGTCGGACAGCGAGGGAGCGTCGTAGGAATGCCAGGCTGCAGCCACAGCCTCCCGGCAAGCTGCTGCTGCACTGCAGAGCAGGTGCCTCCCGGAAAAGGGGCGCCAGCTCCCACCCAGAGAGAGCCCGGCCACACCGGTTTGCTTTTACGTTCATCTTGGATTCCCCCTGGAACGCCAGTGACGTTTCACAGCGGTCCCTGCTCCCATGCCTAACTCAGCCCCCTCTGCCCCTACACGGCTGCCCCCCGCCTGCTGTGTTCCCCCTACTCCAGCACTGCTGCACAGGGCATAAGGCTGAGGACCATCCAGTCTGTGGCTTGCAGGAGCCAGTGGTCCCAAGTGAGAACTAACCATCCAGTCCAGCTTGTCCGGCCACATTTCACTGGGCAGAGCCAAGCGTCCCAGCTATGCTGCCCCATCCAGCGGAGGCTCTCCAAGCGCTTCACTGACACTTGTGAGCATAGCCTCACACCCCCTTTCCCTGGCGTGAATGGTCAGTATGGTTCTCTCCTGGGGAAACTGAGGTCCAGAAAGGGGAAGTGACTTGCCCAAAGGTCACGGAGGAAGCCTCAATCTCAGTCCTGTGCCCTAAGTACATTCCCATCCTTCCTCCCAAGCAGGCGGAGGAGAGGCCCTCAGGTCGCCCTACCGGTTCCCCTGCTCCCATCACCTGTTGCCTTCCATCGGCTCTCACTTGGCCGGGAGCAAACGTTCGCTCTGTAACAGCATCCCTCGGAGATGCGGGAGCTCTACTCTCCCCGGCTCAGCGGGCTGGAGAGACAGACTCACCTGCGACCGAGCTCCACAGTGCGAAGAGCAGAACCCACGGGAGCGCCCCCATCCTCGCAGCTCCCTGCTCGACCTGCCCTGGGCTGCTGCCGTCTGAGCAGCAGCTCCAAGCACCACCTTTAAACGGTGCTGGCAAGACCAGGAACTCGGGGAGCCAATGCCACAGCCAGGCCCTGCCCAGAGGAGGGGAAGGAGCCTGAGCATGTCTTTGCAGACAGCTCGTTTGCTGGTGCCTCCAGTGCTGGGAAGGGTGGATCGGGCAAAAGAGGGAGGAGTGGGGAGGTGAAATGAAATGGCAAGAACAGATCCTATTCAGCCAGGGCGAAGAGTGGAGTGCAGCACCGTGGAGCCTTTCCTGCCTCCGAGCTGAGCCAGGCGTCTCTTACAGCGGGCTCATTTCGACACGTGGGCCGATCAGCTCCAGGGCCAGCCAGCCCAGCCCCTAGAGCCTTGGTCAGACCGACTCACACCTGGGCGCTTCAAGCTGCTTTTTCAGCCAGCCAAGACCTGTCCCTAAGGTCTTCTCCCCCTACCCCCCTGATCAGAATTTCACCTGCCACGTCAGGTGTTCAAACCCCTCTGTGGGGTCTGGGTGAAGATGACGTGACTCAAGCTGGCGGGTGACTTTAATGCAAACTAAAACTAGTTGAGACCCTAGATGATTAATATGGCCACTAAAGGCAATGGGACTGGCCCAGAACAAGGACCCCCGCAGCTGCTGTGCCAAGGCAAGACCAGGCAGGCTGGAGAAGGGTCCCAGGGGGCTGCACCGCGTGCCAAGGAAGACCGGGAGAGAGCAGAGCGCGCAGCAGAAACAGCAACTCCCCCTTAGGAGCCTGCAACAAAGCACTTGTCCTCCCCGCCGTGTGCATGGCCTAGGCTGCCTGCTATGGGAACACAGACCCCGGAAGACCAGCCGGTGGGAATCTTAGGTGCCAGGGAGAACCCGCGACTGAGGAATCAGGCAGGACTATCAAGTCTGCCTCTGTGCAGGAGAGACCAGGGATGGATGCTCCAGAGACTGGAAGAGGGGAAAGAGCGTGGAGCCTGTTTGCCTCTGCAGAGCTGGGCAGGACCCAGACCAGCAGGGGACTGGGGTGGGGAGAGGCATCACAGCCCCAAGATCAGGGTGATGGGTGTGTCCCGCGAAAGGGCCAGAAAGGACACGGCGAGCAGGGACGAAAAAGACTTAACGCTCCTTTGTGTTAATAAACCAAGAGGGCGCCTGGCATTGGAATGGCAGCCGTGTGGGGGTCTGCATGACGGTCATCAACTGGGCAAGGGCTCCTGGCTTCACAAATGAGCTTCTCCCTCCCCAAGGCTGGGGGCCAGGACTGAAGTCATTGCAGCTGGAAGTAAAGAGCTCACATTCTTGCGGCCAGCCAGAGGGAAACTGAGGCACAGTAGCACATCCAGACCCAAAGGGGACAACAATGGCCAGTTGCTCTCTTCTGATTGGGCGGACACGGCAATTCCTCCAGTGATGTCAGAATGTCAGCCAATCACTGCTGTCTCTGGGCGTGGGAGTGAGGGCTGTCCTCCCTTGGCCACGTCCCCCCTTGGCAGTGCCGAGTGGGTACCATCTCCCCAGTAGCTCATGGCCTCTGAATGTAGCCATGCCCCTTGGTGAACGTGCCAGCCTTCTGTCTGGGTCTGAGTCGGGACCCCTGCAGCACCCGCATCCCCAGCTCCACCTGGGAGCAGCCATATCCCTCTTTGCCCTCTGGAAAGGCCGAGTGAGCCCTCGCTGGGCGTGCCAGGCCAGCTGGGAGTGACCCCGCGAAGCTGAAAGCTGCTGGCCACCACGTGTCACGCCCAACGGGTCCCATGGCTCCCTGCTGAACTCCCAAAGACCTTTCAGTCCCTTAAGCCCAGCTGTCGCCCACCACAGATCACACAGCCCTGGTGCAAGAACTCTGCTGGGAGGCGGTTAGTGCAACCGGGCTCTTGCCCTTTGCCTCCTCCCTGACACGCTCCCCCCGAGCCAGGCTGCAACCCCTCAGCACTCCGGTGCTGTCACCACAGCCGAGGCTGAATGAGGAAGCTGGGCCAGCCTCGGCCCTGGGTCTCATGCAAGTGTCTGAGGTGGAAATGCACCCTCCTCTCCTCAGTCTTGTGCAGACACTGATAAGAAGCAGCAAGTGGTTAGTTGGGTTCCTGCTCTATGCACACTTCCCCATCCCCCAGCTAGGCAGTCCTCCAGGCAGTCCTCTGTGGCTCACTGACCAGTGCTGCCCCCAGTCACAGACGGCCGGCCAGGCAGGGTTTGTTCCCGGTGCCGAAGAGCCAGAATCCCTCCAGAGCTCAGCGGGAGCCTGGAGAGGCCGGCGCGAAGGGATCTGCTGGCTACAATGGCACCTCTTCATCTCAGACGCTTCCCACGCCCTTCACAAACCGGCTCCGGGCCTGCTGGGGGCGCCGGCCAGCGCTGACGGGCACAGGAGACTAGCACCTGCTCAGTCGCAAACACTGGGTGGCTCGTCCTTGGGGTGCTGCCTCGCGGCAGCTGCAGGTGCTGTATTGGAGTGAAGGCACATGGCTCTTCTTAGGACATGCTGCAGCCACAAAGCCTCGTCCCCTGGCTTGGGTTAAAGCTAATCCTGGCCTGGGCTGATCGAAAACACAGGGCCTCAGAGCTGCTCTGGGGAGGGGGTGATGCCACTGTGGACTAAATTAGCGTAGGGACTCATCTCTGACAAAGGGCTGGGATCAGCTGGGCCCTCTGATCCCACCGCCCCCACCAGCACGGGACCCCTTCCTGCAGCCAGCATTGCTCCATGCCACCCACAAGTGTGGGGCCTGATTCGCCGCTGTGGAGCCTCCGGTGCCCGTGTATAGGGGGAGTAAAGCACCACCCCGGGGGAGAGCGCGTGGTGAGCTCTGCCTATGGCACTTACAGTGGAAATGCCGGCACACAGGGCAGGGCGGTGAAGGCTCAGGGCCCTGGGCATTCCAGCACCAGCTGGCGTGCACCCAAACGCTTTCCATGGGGCATCCCAGCCCGGCGGGATCTCCCAGCTCCTGCAGCAGAGCTGCTCCCATAGTGCCCTGCGCTGTCGCCGGGAGGTTTGGGAGGCAGCCGTGGAGTATGCGATGCAGTTAGGAGAACTGGCTGACCCGGTGCACCTGCAAGGCCGGTGGCGTCTCATCCACACTGGGTATGGTGGACAGCATCAGTGTGACCCAGAGCCGAGCAAAACCCTGGCTCCCTGCTGTGGCAACCTACTTGTACGAGTCCTGGAGCAGTGGTGTGAGGTGCCAAGCCATTGCACAGCTGCAAGCTCAAGGCCTAACCTTCTGCAAGACTTGTTCACCTAACATGGCCAGCACCTGAGCGTGTAGACAACCATGCCCTTGTGGGGGGGGGGAAGGGGGCGAATGAACCCCACCTTCCCCGGCTTCCTCATGGCTTCCCTGCCACAGCAGATCGCAGGCTTCCTGCAAGTGGATGTTGCAATGCACCCCAGCTGTTAACTCGGTTGCAACACAAACTCCTTCCTGTGTGAATGAAGGTCCAGCCCCTTCCTATTGTGTGGCATGAAGTAGAAGGGATCTCTCCTATGACCTGCTGCCGAGCTCCAGGCCTGCTAAAACGACACCAGCCGCTGAATATGGGGGCTACATTGACGCTGGTCCTGCTTTGCTATCCATTCCACCCAGGCTCACGGGTCTGCTGCTGAGCAAAGAGATGCAGTGCGCTGCCGGGCATCGGCGGCACCTTGGTCTCTCCCAATAGAGGTATGTGGGTGGAATGAACTGGCCCGTGCTGCTATCCGAGAAGTCGTACCAGATGATCTCATGGTCTCTTCTAGCCACTCTAGTGTCCATCTTAGGTTTATTATCAGGCCTTCCAATCCCAACGCGCTTTCCAAACCTGGGCCAAGGTTTTCAACCCCAGAGGCCTCGTGGCAGACTCCTCGGTCCCTGTTGAGGCCCCTTGATAAGTGGTCTGATTTGCAAAGGTGCTGAGCATCTTGCAGTCCACTGGAGCTTAAGGGCATGCAGCACTTTGCTAAAGTGCCTAGGGGAATCAGGCACCTCCAAGATTTTCAACCTTGACTAACTTCAGGGGCCTCAGCTTCTGGGCTCCCAGCTGGAGACCCTTTCGAGGGGGCTGATTTTTCAGAGGGCTCTTTCTGGAAATCCAGGTCCCTTTACAGTGACTCAGGTTGGGACCCAAAAATTCAGGCACCTCCCAGATCACTAGTCACATCTGAAATTCTTGGCCTCAGGGTCCTTTGCAAATCCCAGCACCTTGGTATATACACAGCCGCAGCACCGCTGCAATGCAGCCACCTCGGGGGTGGAGAGTGGCAGCCATCTGCAACAAGGGACAGGACACAGAGGTAATGGGCCGGATACACAGGAAGTAGAACAGGGAGGCGAATGCAGAAGCTGATGCTCCAGAAATGCTGTATGAGGGGGGGACTCATCCTGAACCTTTAGCTGCCTTAGAGGTTTTTAAGGTCCGGCTTGACAAAGCCCTGGCTGGGATGATTTAGTTAGTGTTGGTCCTGCTTTGAGCAGGGGGTTGTACTAGATACCTCCTGAGGTCTCTTCCAACCCTGATCTTCTATGATTCTACCCCTGTAGGCAGGAGGGCTATGGGATGGGCTCAGAGTCCCTCCCTGTGAGCTCACGAGGTAGCAGCAGTCCTGAGGCTCTTTGCACCGGCATCACATTTGCCATACAGGTCTTTAAACCGCACCCCTAAAAATAACCACCAGGCGTGCAAAAAATAGCACCTGATAGTGCCGAAAATACCCCGGCGCCTCGTGTTCTAGTCCCAGGGGCTGGATCGTCTCTGCAGACAGGGAGACAGCAGCCAGAATTGGGCTGGGGGAGGGGATGTAGACAGCGCTGGTCACTGGGGTTATTTTGAAGCTGGAAATGTGGTAAGTGCACGCATCCTCATGCTGATCAGCAGCAGGTTCCTCTCCCCAGCTCGCCCAAAAACAGAATCAGGGACTTGGTTTGTTCACACTGCAGCCAACTTCTGTTTTGCAGTGCTTCCCCTCCCCGCACTCCCATTCCCTCCCAGCGGCCTCGGGGTGCTGGAAGGGGAGAACTGGGGTGAGCAGCCCCTGCTTGTGATCCCCTTCAAGTCACAAGGCCTAAGCCTTCTCCTGCACGGCTAAAGGCTCACAGCCTGGCCCAGCTGCCAATCGTCCTGGGTTTCCATGCCGACTCCATGGTTCCCAGGGCCCCCGGGTGTTTTTACAGGGAGTTTAGCACATCTGGAAGGGACCGGAGCTGGACGGAGCAGGGGATGCAGCTTTGCCTATGTTGTCCTGCCAGTGGGTCTCCGCTCTGCCCTGGAGGTGCCGTCTCTAGGGATAAACAGAGAGTTTAGTCCATGGCCTCTTGGCTCTGGCTGCAGGCTGGGAGGCTGATTCGAGCTCATGAAGCTCGTCTAGTAGAACTGTTCGGAGCTCGCTGACTTGCTCCGGAGGCCTGCTCCCTGCCTTAGCCCTGAGCCCACCCCGCCTGTCCCGACTTAGCGCTTTCTGAAGTACCCTTTTCCGAGGGCAGCTTTGCACACCTCTTCCTCCGAAGTCTCCGGGCTCCCGGCCCACTCGCAGGCTCCTTTTCGAAGCCCAGCTCTGTCCGCACGCCGGACCGTGCCCTGCTGGGTAACAGAGCTCTGGGCCGTGCACTGACACCCCCCCCCACCCCCCCCCCCGCTGCCCCTCTGCTCTGGCCCGAGACACGCGCTGACACTCTCGGGCTGAGCCCTGTTATTCTCCAGTTATTCCCCATGGACCGGAACCAGAACATCCCCTGCACCCAAGTCAGAAGGCCAGGCTGGTGTCAATCAGCATGGCTCCATGGCACCCAGCGCCCATTTACACCAGGTCTGGCTCAGAACATGGGGTGACAGCGGGAGCATGCTGCTGGCCAAACAATGCACCTCACTGACCCCATTGCTGGCAGAATGAGCGTTCGGACTGTTCTCCCAGTGCGTCCACAGCCGGTCAGTTCCGTTACCCATCCGCACATGGGTAGGAGGAGGTCTAAGGCAGTCTAACTCACGCATCACCCCATAATGTTCCCCGGGATGTCCCAATCATCCCCGCCCCTTTTGGGCTACAGGGGGTTGGGCATCGTCTTCCCGCTGCTACAGTCGGAGTTTAAAAAATCTCTCAAGGGCGAGGTGCTGTCTCACAGAGTGATGTGGGGTGATTCCTGAGTGCCTGGGTTGCAAAGGGCTTTGGGATCCTTTGTTATGAACACTGATTTAGGAGCTATTGTCATTAGTAATTATGTGTGGCCATCAAGAGGCTCCAGCTGAACTCAGGAGAAAGGATTCATAGATTCATAGATATTTAGGTCAGAAGGGACCATTATGATCATCTAGTCTGACCTCCTGCACAACGCAGGCCACAGAATTTCACCCACCACTCCTACAAAAAAAAACCTCACACCTATATCTGTGCTATTGAAGTCCTCAAATCGTAGTTTAAAGACTTCAAGGAGCACAGAATCCTCCAGCAAGTGACCCGAGCCCCATGCTACAGAGGAAGGCGAAAAACCTGCAGGGCCTCTTCCAATCTGCCCTGGAGGAAAATTCCTTCCCGACCCCAAATATGGCGATCAGCTAAACCCTGAGCATATGGGCAAGATTCATCAGCCAGATACTACAGAAAATTCTTTCCTGGGTAACTCGGATCTCATCCCATCTAATAGCCCATCACAGGCCATTGGGCCTATTTATGAATATTTAATTACCAAAACCATGTTATCCCATCATACCATCTCCTCCATAAACTTATCGAGTTTAATCTTAAAGCCAGATAGATCTTTTGCCCCCACTGCTTCCCTTGGAAGGCTATTCCAAAACTTCACTCCTCTGATGGTTAAAATCCTTCGTCTAATTTCTAGTCTAAATTTCCTAGTGGTCAGTTTATATCCATTTGTTCTTGTGTCCACATTGGTACAGAGCTTAAATAATTCCTCTCTCTCTCCGGTATTTATCCCTCTGATATATTTAGAGAGAGCAATCATATCTCCCCTCAACCTTCTTTTAGTTAGGCTAATCAAGCCAAGCTCCCTGAGTCTCCTTTCATAAGACAAGTTTTCCATTCCTCGGATCATCCTAGTAGCCCTTCTCTGTACCTGTTCCAGTTTGAATTCATCCTTCTTAAACATGGGAGACCAGAACTGCACACAGTATTCCAGGTGAGGTCTCACCAGTGCCTTGTATAACGGTACTAAAACCTCCTTATCCCTACTGGAAATACCTCTCCTGATGCATCCCAAGACTGCATTAGCTTTTTTCACAGCCATATCACATTGGCGGCTCATAGTCATTCTACTGAGAACATGTCTGAACCTTAAAGCCAATGTAATGTTAAATAAGCATATGAACTATTTCAAAATATGCCTTTGCATGGAGTTCAAATATTCCATTGTTCTCTGAAGTCGTTTAAACCCCTACTTTCGTAACAGAAGGTGTGTTCCATGTCATATACCTGGAGGAGTCTATATATAGGATCACCTTATTTAAATTAAATGAAGAGTTTGTTTCTAAAAACCAGAAACTACAACATAGTGCTTTCTAGGACCTCAGCAACTCAAAGAGAGACCTGCTTTTCCTATGGCTGAGGATCAAAGCTAATTTAAACATCTGATTTAACTGGGACATAGACGTTACTCCAAGGATGCCACATGGAATTTAAGGAAAGTGTATTTGGGGGCCAGAAGAGACTGACCATAGTCCTTTCAATTCATAGTGTGAAATCCTGGCCCCACCGAATCAATAGGAATTTTCCCACTTACTTCAATAGGACCAACTTTTCATCCATTGATTTCAATGCCAAAAAGAGACCATTATGCTCATCTATTCATGTCAACCTCTTCCATAACACAAGCCCTGTAACACACCCAGTGATTCTGACATCAAGCCCATATCTGGTGGTTGAGTTAGAGCACATTTTTCCCCCTCACAGCAGTAGTGAACAAAGGGGAACACCAGCGGTAGAGCACAAGATTTATCATGTCTTGGATTGTATATAATGGATTTTAATTCATTGCCATCATTTGATTAGCTACCACTTTCACTCGATAGTTGAAACTGGTGGAATAAAACAACTAGCAAAAGTGGAAGCTCTAAGGTGTCATCTCTGGTCACTTAACATTTATTTCTACCGTTCAGCACCTCTCTCCTTCCTTGCAACTTAGCTACCCAGACCCACCATGCATCCTCCTCTGTTTTCTGGGCTTTTCATTTTCTGGGCTGGCCCAGTGGTTCGTGTTCTCACCTGGGACTCTGGCAACCTGGGTTCAGTATCCAGCTTTGCTGCTGACCTTGGGCAAGTCACTTAGTTGCTCTGTGCCTCTGTTTCCCTAGCTGTGATATGAGCCTAATAGCACACCAGGGTGTAGTGAAGCTGAATATATTTAAGCGTTTGAGGTACCCCCATTACTGCAGTATTGGGGAGCAGATTAGGACCTAATATAGATCAGGGTGCTAGGCACTGTATGTGCCCATAGTAAGTGCCCCTGCTCCAAACTGCTGACAATCTAAATAGGCCAGACAGACAAAGAGCAGGAGGGGAAACTGAGGCACAGAGCGGGGAAGTGACTTGTCTAAGGTCACTCAGCTAGTCAGTGGCAGAGCAGGAAATAGGCCTCAGGTGTCCTGACACCCAGTGCAGTGGGGGTCACACTGCCTCTGATGGTTTTCTAATGGCCTGATTCTCTTCTCACTCAGACGGGTATAACTCAGGGGTATAACACAAGGCCAGCGGGATCAGACTTGTGTCTCCACTCTGTCTCCTCCGTTGATCCTATTAGTGAATGAAACAAACAGCCCCCATCTGGGACAGGGGAAGAGAGCCACGGCTCAGGCACTCTCCACAACTGCACCTGGCCTTTCAGGAGCTCCTGGTGCAGGCAGGCGAGGGCACCTGCTCAGAGTTCTCCCAGATGAGCAGTTCATCGGAGAGATCAAAGCCCCTCCAGCTGTCAGCAGAGCCTTATTTCCAAGAGGGAGCCTGGTGAGTCCGGCTGTGGAGTCATGCACCCGCCACCTCTTTCAGTTACCCACCCCAGATAAGCTATTCGAATCTCCTCCTGCTGGGAGCAGAGGAGCCCTGCAGGGCTGGGGGGGGGGGGAGCCCTTTCCCTTAACCCCCTTCTCCCCAAAAGAGCCCCTTCCAGAGTTCTCCCTGGACTGTCCCACAAGGCACCGTGAGTTTGGAGCAACCCCAGGGAAGGGGCAGCCCCTGGGTCTGGGTGGGACAGATGCCGCTTCCCCTGGCTCCGCAGTTCACAACGGAGCTGGGCTGCCTTCGAGTTAACACAGCTCCAAGTGGTGTGACCGCCTGCCTGGAATTTCACACGGGCCCAGGCCATGGGGCAATGCTGCGGAGAGGGGACCTCACCGGCGCACCCACAGCCCCCCTGCAGAAAAATGGGGGGTCGGGGGGGGAAGTGGAGCAAAAGGAAGGCGGGAGCTATGCACAGAGAGCCCCGCCATGCACAACCCTGGGGCGCTGTTTCCTACTGCGTCAACTGCTAGCCCCTGGGGGTAGGGCCCTTCTTTTTGTGCTGTGTTTTGTACAGCGCCTAGTGCAACGGGGTCTTGGTCCATGACTGAGGTGCCTAGGAATTACCGTAATACACCTAATAGCAATAAAAATGTACAGCGCCTGGCACAATGGGGGCTGGTCCGTCACTGGTGCTCCTAAGCATTACAGCAATAATGCGCCCATAGTAAGAGTCCCTTCCCCAAACAGCTGACAATCTAATAGACAGGACTGAGAAAGAGCAGGAAGGGAAACCGAGTCACAGAGGAGGGACGTGGCTTGCCCAAGGTCCCACAGCTAGTCAATGGCAGAGCAGGGAATAGGACACACCTGGCTCTGATGGTTTTCTAATGGCCTGATTCTCCTCGCCACTCAAGAGTGGCTCCCCTAAAGCCAGCAGGGTTTCCCCTCTGAGTGCGGCATTGGGCGTTTTGGAGCCTGGGGTCGCTAATGCTGGGGTCCTTGGATGGTGTCTATGTCGGGGTGTCGGCATGTCTAAGATTGGGGCTGCCTGGATGGGAGCTGTTTGCTGCAGTGCAGCTCAGGACTCCAGCCTGGGTGTTTTCACTGGTTTTCTCCAGCATCCGAGTGGTTACTGAACCGCAGCTCTGACCAGCTTCACACCTCTGCAGAAGTGCCTCTGGGGTTTTCACTGGTTTTCTCCAGCCTTGGTGTTGTCACTGGTTTTCTCCAGCATCCAGGCGTCAGCACGGTGGGCTGTGACTGTCCCAGCTCCCAGGCGCTGAGCAGAGCTGGGCCTGGTTAATGCCTGACTGGGAACCTGCCAGGTTGAACCTTGGTGCCGCAGGGAGCGCTGGTGGCAATTCAGCCGGTGGTGTCCTTCCTTCTGGGCAGGTTCTGAACCGTCCAGGGGCTGCTGTGTTGCCCGAGGCCTTTGGAGAGAGCTGTGCAAAAAGGCTCCTGGGGGCCTTGCACTCATCAGAACCCTAGAGGCACTTCCTGCAGAGGTGTGAAGCTGGTCAGGGCTGAGGTTGGGTAAACACCTACCTTCCCACTGCTGTCCTGGCGAAGGAAATCCTTTTGCACTTCCCCTCCAGAGATAACCACTGCCTGGCTGCTAACACAGAACGGCTGCATTCCACCCCAGAGGTGGCTGCAGCGCAGAGATGGGCCTACAAAGCGTGTTGAGATTCTTCTGGGGGAAAGATGCAATACCGATTTGTGATGGTGATAGTTGTATTGTGCAATGAAGGTCTTGTTTTCCATGCCCTCTCTGAGTGGTATCACCCCACCCCCACGGTGCTGAGAACCAGCCCAAGGATCTGCATCCTGTAAGTCCCCTTAAGCAGTGAGTCCCCTTTGTACAGCCTCTCTGCTGGGGGGGGGGGGCGGGATTTCATCCTGCATTCAGTTTTGAATCAGTTCCCTTCCCCCCCCACCTCCCATATTTCTTTGGGGGAAAGATACCCCATTTCCAGAGTGGGAGGGGAAGAATTGCATTAGTGCTTGGGAGTGATTTGTTCTGGTTTGTTATGGACTTTGGGTTGTGTCATAAATATAGGGGGAAGGGTAGCAACCTTTATGTATGTGGTAGCATAAAATCCCACCGCAGCCACCATGCCAGGGTTCCCCCACCCCACTCTGAACCAGTACAGCTGCCAAGGAGGGATTTTATGCTACTGCATACATAAAGGTTGCTACCCTTCCCCCTATATTTATGACAGGTTGGCTTTAATGAGTTTGGATCCAGATGCTCAAAGGTATTCAGGCTCCTAGCTTTCACTGAAATCTGGGCCTCAGTGCTCATGACAGAAGCTGGACTGAAATCCACTGCAGAAAATCCAAACGAAACGTTTCATTTCGGGTCCAACAAAGCCTGAGTTGACATTGTTTTTGGACTCCTCGATGTGCTGAAAGTCTCCAGTGCTCTTGGTTTTGGTTCAAATTGAAACCTTTCTTTTTTAATTTTTTTTTAAATCTTTTGGAATCACCAGTGAACCGAGAGACCCTGTTATTCACCCAGCTCTCTACAGGACGGGCACCACACCTGGGCAAGCTCCCGCCAGGTGCTGCCCCCCCACTCCTGTGCCTCAAACCTGTGCCAGTGGCATGTCCTCTAGCAACAAGTGGAGAGGGGAGTCCCCTTCGCTCGTTCAGCCCGTGCTCTCCCAAGGGGTCAAGCCAGGTGGGTTGGGCACTGGATTGGGAATCATGGGGGTCACTGACCTGCTCGGCAATCTTAGGGGAGTCATTTCACCTCTCAGCCACTAACTACCTGGCATTAGGAAGGACCCTGTGAGCGGGTTATTTCACAGTTACCCATTGTGGGGTTTCTTGCAGCGGGTGCTCGCTCCTAGAGTAGAGACAAGCAACTGGGCTACCGAGTCTGATCCTGCCTAGCTCCCATTGAAATCCGTGGGATTTTTGAATACATTTGAAATCAATGGGAGTTAGGGGTCTGGATCCCTTTGAGGAGCTGGGTCTAGGTGCTAGGGTGACCAGATGTCCCGATTTGATAGGGACAGTCCTGATATTTGGGGCTTTTTCTTACATAGGCTCCTATTCCTCCCCCATCCCCGTCCCGATTTTTCACACTTGCTGTCTGGTCACCCTACTCGGTGCCCAGAGGTCGCATTAACAGGTGGTACTAGGGTTCCCCCAGCCCCCCTCCTCTCTGTTCGTTTTTGATATAGCCACACCCTGGAATGGTTTGATTGGCAGGCACTCCCCCCGCCCCCCAGCTGCGGCCAATGCCCAGCGCTGGGTCGCTTGAATTCCCTTCGCCCTCAGAAGACACCGGCCGGGCCAGGTCGGCGGGACCCTAGAGCTGCAGCTCCCCAGTGACCCGCGGGTCAGGGGAGATGTGGGGCAGGGAGGGGTTAGGAGCTCTGCGATCTGCCCCTGTGGTGGGCAGCCGGAGGTGATTGGGGTGGTGTGCGCTCAGGAAGGACTTTCAACCCCCCCCCCCCCCCAGCCCCGAGAAGCTGCTGATTGACAGAACCCCCGGCAGCCGCAATCAATGACTGGGTGGGACCGAGCGGCGGGGGCTCGTCCACCAGCCGAGGAGGGTTTGCTGGGACGGGTGAAGCTCGCAGCCCGGAGCGCTCTGGCTCCCACTCGCCCAATTAAGCCTTGCTAAGCGGGGGGAGCAGCAGAAGGGGGCTGGCCGCGGGCTGCCCGCCGGTAAGAAGGACTGAAGAGACAGGGAAAGGGGCAGGCACCCTCCAGCGCGCTGTGCCCTGCCCGCCCCCTGGCCAAGGCGCAGATCAGCCCGGTGCCCGCGGGCGCCAAAGGTAAGGCGAGTCCCGGGGAGGGGCGCAGCCAGGGCCGAGGGCCAGGGAGGGAGGCGGCGGGGGCTGCGTGTGTTTGAAGCCAGCGAGCTGGGGGGTGAGGTCTCTCCGGTTCCCCGCAGGAAGCGGGCATGTGCGGGGGGGATCTGTCTGAATCCCCCTCGGATGGGCATCGCGCTCCGGGAGCTGCGGCGCGATGGGGGGTGGATGGAGGGGGGGAGCAGGATAAGAAACGCTGAGGGGGGGGCTGGTGTCTCCCCCCTTTTCCTGGGGGCTGCCGCCCCTCTGACCGAGGCTCCCCCCCCTTGTTGGTGGATGCGGGGGAGGAAGGAAGGCGACCTCCTTGCAACCCGCGGGGGCTGCCTGGGGCTCTCCCCGGGTGAAACAAACGAGGCTCGCTTAATTCCTGGCTCCGCCGCCCCGATCCCCCCTGACCCCCGTGTAAATCCGGCCTAGCCCCCCGCGCGGTTGGGCCAGAGGGGAGCGAAGCCCCCGCTCCGCTTTGCTAGGTCTTAATCGGCAGCATCAACAGAAGGATGTTGCACAAGCAAAGGGCTTGTTTTCCTGCCTGGTCTGGACCTGGGGGGCGGGGGGATGAAGCGGGTGTCACTTTCCTTCCAGCCATGATTCGGGTGGCAGCCCTGTTGTTATGGCTATGCCCGGGCAGGAGACACCCCTTTAGTCCTCGCAGTTCAGATGATTTTACCCTTTCGGGGGTGGGGGGCTGTATCTCCAACCCCCCCCCCCCCCCCAGCCAGGAAAATGCTTGCATGGTGACCCTCCCATCCCCAGCCACTGAGATGACTGGTCCTTGGAACCACCCCCACGCATCGCTGTCCCCTGGCTGTGTGTGTGTGTGGGGGGGGGATTAGCTCTGGGAGCGGGATCCCAAGGGCCCCCAGAAGGGATGCTGACTCTGTGTCTGGGAAAGGGGCCTTCAGCTCAGTCTCTGGTCCGGTTTTTTCTGAGTTTATTTCTCTGCACTAACTCCTGGTGGTGGCTCAGCTGGGAGCAGGAACTTGCAGCTTCCTGTCAAAGTCCGTTCCCCGCCCCCCCGCCTGTGGGGAAGGGGGTTCGCTTCCCCTCCCCGCGCTGGGCCCAGTTCTGGATTGTATGTGTGCGTCCCCCCTGCTCCCCTAGGCCGATTTCCTTCTCCTTCGCAGCCCCTCAGATCCGGGAATTGCTCTTCTTCCAGCGGAAATCCTGCTTTTCCCAGCCAGCAGGCGAGAGCAAGGGATGGGGGGGTGGCAAGAGGTTACCATGGCTACCCCTGTAATGTGCTTTTCCTTTAGGCCGTTACTAATAGTGCACTTCCTCTTTCTTGTGGGAAGGGTGTGCGCCTGTGGATTGTTCTGCGTGTCACGGGGCTGTGTTTAATGGGCCCGGATCAGACGCTCAGAGCCAAGGGCTGACGTTTGCAAGGGCTCAGATGCTGACCTTTGGCGACCCAGGCTGGTCCCTTTTGGGGATGCTCTGGTCTCACGCTGGTGCACGATCAGGATCTGTCCCCCGGGGGAGGGCCGTGGTCCTGGGGGTGAAAGGCTTGACGCCACCCTGCCCTTGTCCCCTTCTTATCATAGAATATCAGGGTTGGAAGGGACCTCAGGAGGTCATCTAGTGCAACCCCCTGCTCAAAGCAGGACCAATCCTGAATTTTTGCCCCAGATCCCTAAATGGCCCCCTTAAGGATTGAACTCACAGCCCTGGGTTTAGCAGGCCAATGCTCAAACCACCGAGCTCGCCTGCAGAAGGGGCGCTCCTTTGAGCCAGTGGGCTTGTGGCGACTTGGGGCTGCGACACAGGGAACAGTTGTTGGCAGCATCCGAGCAACAAAGGTGTCCGGGGGAAGGAGACCTCCGGCCCCTCGGGTACACTAGGGTAGCCCCATCGACTCCCCTGGAGTCACTCTGTTTACACTGTAGATGCTCCCTGCCTGTTTAGGGACATATGCAGCAGCAGGGTGAGTTTCTGGCTGCCTGACCTGAACAGAATGCCCTTCAGGAGCGCCAAGAGGGATGTCCCTGTGACCCGTTTGCTCCTTGGCTCCTCTGCTCAGGCTGCCAATAAGAGCTCCAGGTGATGCCAGGCCAAGGGCTGCTGCCACCTTATTTCCTACGGAGGTCACAGAACAGCTGTCAGGTGGTGACAGCCGGCTGGGATAGAAAGGTACGACTTGAGGCCAGGGCTGGGATGGCAAATACTGGCTGTGTGGAGCCCCTCTGCCTGTTACTAAAGCTCTAACTTATTTCCACACTGAGAACCACTCCTCTTTGGGCCAAGTTCTCCTTTCCCGGGTTTCACCCTCTTCCTCATTCGATTTGCTGCTGTTTTGAATGAACTTCCGCCTCGCTCAAAAATCCTTATCCCTGTTCCACCTGGTATTGTCCCCTTCCCCATGCCCACAACAGAGCCTCTAGAATAATAGCCGGGTGGCTAGTATTTCCCTGCTGGCTGGAACAGGCTGGCAGAGTCTGCTTGAAACCTCCCACGCTGGTAGCAGGTGTCCTTCTGGCTGATGAAGGGCAAAGTGGGTAGTGGAGATTCACAGGAGCAGATTCCTCATTAGTGCATGCAGAACTGAGGGGGATGGTAGCCCATGGTGGGGCTCCATCTGAGACTGAACCCCTTTTGTGCCAGATGCGCACAGACACTGTGAGAGACAGTCCCTGCCCCAAAGAGCTTGCAGCCTAAACAGGCAAAGAGTGGAAGAATGGTAATATCTTCCCATTTTACAGATCAATGTTGAGGCCCAGAGCGATTCCCTCACTTGGTCAGGGTCACACATGAAATCCTTGGTGGATCAGGGAACTGGCCCCAGATCTCCTGCATCCCAGTCCAGTGCCTTAACCACAAAGTCGTACTTCCTGTCCAAGGGGTTCTCTACAGAGATGATTCAGGGCGTGGGCTGAGCAGTCTGGAGGGAGGAACTCCAGGAACAGCCAAGTGGAGGGCGAAGGTTTAAGTGGAACTTTGTTACCTTGCTGATCATTTTTGTTGTTGTTTCTATTGCAGTAGGGTCTTAGGATGTGCTAGGCACTTGCAAACAAGTAAGAAAAAAGACAGTCCTGTCCCGGAGATCTAGGATTTAGTGAATATGCAACAGTGAATAAATAGAGGGTGGAAGGACAAGCTAACAACAAAGGCGGGTGCATGAGTCATGGTGGTCACGCAGGTTGAACCCCAGGGAAGGGGTCCTTGTGATACTCTGATATTATTAGCCTGGTGCGAGAATCTCGATAGAACAGAATCGCGCATTGACCTGGACCAGAGTGGGGAAAAGCACCTGCTGAGAGCAGGGAGCTCCAAGCGCTCTATGAACGTGGGGAAGGAGCCATGCAGGCCCCTCTGGGAGCTGGGCGTGCGGGGATTATTGAACCCATTTTGTGGTGGGTGGGGAACAAGTCTCTGAAGTTGAGTGATTTGCCTAAAGTCACCCAGTGAGCCACTGTTAGAGGTCAGAGCAGAACCCAGGAGTCCTGACTCCCTGTCTCCTGCCCTAACCACTAGGCCTGCCTCCCTCTCAAGGAAGGGATTGCTGCCTTCTACGTAAAGAAGAAGACTGTCCCGCACCTCATACTCAGCCACAGCCCCTCTGGACTTCGGGGGGAGTTTAGCCTGGGCTGGGTGCTCAAGACCAGGTGTGGCGTGAGATCCTGAGGGCAGTGAGGTGATGGGAAGCCCAGAAATTCTTCTGCCTTAAAGGAGCAGTGGGCTTTAGCAAGAACATGGCTTCCTTAGATGAGTCCCAAACATGGACACCCTAGATTTTGGGGTGGTCTGGATTCAAACTCTGCTGTCTCAGATCTGCTAAAACTAAGAATCCATTCCCACGCCGGGATGGTGCAAGACCTTTGGGTCAGTCGAGGCAGGAGGTGGGCTGGAGAGTTATGCAGCAGGAAAAGCATTTGTGGGCTCACCGAGGCTCTGCTAAGCTGCGGTCTGTCGCACGAGTGTGCTGTAGTTATGCGGGGGAGGGGGAGAACGGAAGTAGCTGTGTACACACACCTCGCTGAGCACAGCGCTGGGTCCCAGGCTTCTCCCATGCAGTTTAGCTGGGACGGAGGGGCAAGAAAGCCCAGGCTGGCCTATAAAACTCCCTGCGGGTCTTAATTGTGTGTTTCTCTGAGTTTATTTCTCAAGCCCTGATTTTTTTTATTTCCCCTCCCCCCCATTCCTCCTTGATGTTTTTGGGACAATTTCCCCCCTTCTTTTCCTCAGGGGTAAATGCTGAGTCCCACCCACCTGTAGATCCGAGCTCGGCCAGCCGCCCACTCCCAGCCCTGAGGCTCGTGCTGAGGGGGATCTTTAGGAATGAGGCTGTGACATTGTTCCTGCACACCCCACAGCAACTGTTGTATATGTGTGCCTGGCCTCCCGCAGCACGCCCCTAGGCATTTCCCTAATAGCCAGAACTCGGCAAGAAGCAGAGCAAGGCAGGCTCTGAAGGAGCGTTCGTTTCTGTGGAGCGACCCTACAGTTCCATCGCTGGCCGGGACTGAACCTGGGACGTCTGGCCCCAAAGCACGGGCCTCTTATTTGAGCTAAAGGGCCAACTCCGATAGCTGGGCGCAGTAGCAGGCCTCGATGCCATGTGGATCCCAGAGGTGGGGATCTGTACCGCACTTTGCCACTCTGCTACATTAATGCCTGCGCCTTATCTCAGGCCCTGCTGTTACTCAGCGGTGTGGTTACCGTAACGTGCAGCCATCCCTGGTGTGCCACGTTCATAGACCTCGCCAGGCTGTTTAGGAGCAAAGGGGAAGCAGAAGGCAAGGGAAGGGAGTGGGTCCAGCTTTTCTTCTCCCTGTTCCCAGCACGAAGAGAGGCAGTCGCCTCCCCCAGGGGCTGGAAGTTGCATTTCCACCTTGGGGAATGAAGAGCAGCCCATGAGAAGGAATCCCTGGTAAAACAATGCCTTGTCTCTAGATGTCTCCTCCGTAGCAGGCTGGGGAAATGGAAGATCAGTGCAGCTTTCGTGGCTAGCCAGCCCTTGAGTCTGTCTGTCTGTCTGGGGATTTTCAGCAAGAGGCCAAAGGGGACAATAGGGGCACATGCCCATGAGGGACCAGCTGGAGACCCAACAACCACAGTGTTTCACCAAGGGCCGTCCGATGGCAAAGGATGCTGTCACTATAGGCTGGGTTCAGACTAGGACACCTGGCAGCAGGAGGTCCCCACCCCCGAGCTGTGTAGGCCCTGCAGGAAAGGACCTGGTCTGGTCTCCAGCCTGCTGCTCCCTTCTCTAACTCCTTTGGTTACCAGATGGACATATCTGTCCTTGCAGCCTGAGCCATTGGCCAGATCTGTATGCTGGACTTGTCATGGACTGACCACACAGGGCGCTGCCCGTCCTTTTCTCTTGCTGACTCGTTACCGTAACACACGCTTTCCATGTGTCTGTGTCCACCCACCCAGGCAGCTGTCTAATGCGTCCTGAACGTGGCACTGGGTGCTGTGAAAGACTGGAGAAACGGGTCCTCAATGCCAGGAAGGAAACCCTAAAGGCTATTCCCAAAGCCCCATAATTTTCCCGGGCTGCCCTGGAAACGGGAGGGTAACAGGGTGATGGGTTTTGTTCCTGGCTCACCACGTGACCTCAGCCAAGTTGTCTATTTGCCATGCCTTGTTTTCCCCAGTGGCAAGAGAGGGCTAGCGATCCTACCTGCCTCTCGCGCCATTCAGCCCTTGAGGCCAGACGTCAAAAGGTAATTTACCTTTTTAAAAGTCTGGGCCGTGGAGATCCACGGCTGGGCCGGGGGGCAGTAGGGAGCCTGGTGGGCTCTGAGTTGAGCAGGGAAGCGGCTCCCGAACGCGTCAGCGTTCTCGGTTCCTCTTAGCCCAGACGTGACTCTGTGAGGCGAGGCTGGCGTGGGGGGTCTGTGTGGGGTGATAACGCTGCCATGGGGCTGGCTGTTGGGTGGCAGCGTGTGCTCTGGACACTGGGTAATATGTGTGCAGCATGTTGATTTCAGCCTGTGGGTTTTATTGCACGATCTCGCTCCCCCGCCCTGCGGTGGTGCTGACGTACCTGGGGGCACCAGCCGCCCATCCAGATCCAAAGGGTGTGGGCCGTGCGGGGAGCAGGCTGTGGGGGAGGGGCAGTCCTGCCAGCAGGCTCCCCACCCCCCAGTCCCCAAGCGTGGCACCATCCCTCCTGCTCTTGCGTTGATTTTGGGTGGGGTTGCTCTGGTGTAGCTGAGAGCAGCATTTGGCCCTATCCACCCTGGGAGCGTGAGACCTGGGCTGATGACAGCCAGAGTCCAGCCCCCGGATGGCCTGGGCCGCCAAACTGATGTGCTTTGGGTTCACTGAGTTCTCTGTGCATGGTTTCCCTGGCCTGGCCTTCGTAGGCTTTCTGGCCCAGGAGGGCTGGATCTCAACTTAGCCCTGCATCCATCCCTCCATCCGCAACCCAAGCTGTGATCTCCCCTACAGCACCTCTCCTCCCCACCCCGCTTCAGAGCTTGGCTCTCAAGGCAGCCCTGGGATTCCCCTCTTCGGGCGGCTCTGAAGCCTTCCCTCCCCCACCCCCTTACCGGTTCCCACCCAGCTTCCTCCGTGAGCTGAGCATGCTGGACCGGAATGGAGTGGCTTCCTCTCTGTCCCACAGTGCTGCAGCGACTGCGCCTGCCCCCCCACTGCGCCGTGGGCCCGCTTTCGCTTTGTGTGCCTCTTTCTCACTGGGAGGTGACTGGCCCCTTGCCTACGAACTTCCCCCCACTCCACCACTCCTGCAAGCATCTCCTCTTGAGCCAGCCGTGGAAACAGCTCAGCCCTGTCTACACTGGCCCTTGCGCCGTTTCTGGTTCACCCATCCTCATTGTGAAGTAGAGGGGAATGCACTCATATATCTGTGCCCCCCACCCTGCCCCAGAGCGGGGGGCTGTCTCCATACCCAGAGGCATACCTCACGGGACAAAACCTTCCCACCCCACATCTGCTCCGGCTCCCAGGCAGCTCTCCTGTTGCGGGGCAAGGAGCGCTGTTTGCACAGGCTCGCTGGGCTCTCCCCTTCTCCACTGCACCCTGCATCCTTTTCTGGGTAAGCCAGCAGGATCGCAGGAGCATAACCGAAGGCTAGCCCTGGCCTGCTGCAGTCTCGAGCAGCACAGTGTATTCTGGGGCCGTGGCGTACTGGGCAAGTTGGGCAGTGCGCTCTGGCCGAGGACGCCACCGGTGCCTCGTGGGGATATGATGGGGTGTTCCATAAGAGGCAAGAATGGTGCATTATAGCTGGAGGGGGAAGCCTGGTGTTTTTCAGTGCCCGTTCTAACTCTCTACTTGTACCCTTCCTGCACCCTGAGTAACCCCAGAGTGATCCCTGCCCTGAAGTCACGGGGCATTAGGGGAAGCATCTCCTTTACTGTCCGGCTACTTCCCCCAAAGAGAATGGAGCTTGGGGAGTATTTTGCACAGAGGAGACAAAAATCAGCCGGCAGCTTCTGGGAAGGCTCAGCACCCTCCTCCCCCAGCCCGCACCCTCCCTTTCTCACAGCTCTCGACTTCGCACTCAGATCACAGAGCCAGGGTGCAACTGTGGGAGGTGAGACCTGCTGGAGTTGTGACAGCTCCCCGCCTGGCCAGCTCTCTGCGGAGCAGGCTGCCTGCGTGCACAGATTGCAGCCCGAGCTGCCATCTCTGTTCAGGATGCTGGAACAGTTCCCGAGACCCGCTTGGTGCCGGGCTGCTGCCTCGCTGGCTGGCCGCACACCTGTCTGAGTGCTCAGCCAGCTCCTTCCTCCTGCCCTGGAATCGGAGCTGCAAGCCAACCAGCCCCCTTCACCCCACAGCAGGAAGCGGGCTGCTTCGCCCACCCTGCAACCACCACTGCCGCGCGTGGGTAAGTGTCATTGGTCAACATTCAAGCGCTGGAAGGCAAGTCTTGCAGGGAGCCTGCGGATTCGTGTCTGAGAAGGAGACAAAGATCTTAAATGCGTCTCATTTTAAAAAGGTCACGTGCCTGGGGTCGTGCACGGAAATGCCCAGCGTCTGCCTGCAAACACGCAGTTAGCTTCCTAACTGGAGTAAGCATTAAGTAATGCTCACAGCACTCCAAAGCATCATTAACCCAGCAGATGGGGAAACTGAGGCAAGAATTTGCAGTAACCTGTCCAGTGTCACCTAGTAAGTCAGTGTCAGAGCTAGGATTAGAACCCAGGAGTACCCAGTCCACTGGTGTCAATTTGGAGCCACTCCACTGACTTTTGGTGACGTCACGCTGTGCCTAGACCAACATCACTGAGAAAAGCATTTGTTTTATTGATTCCAGGGGTTCGAGCTGGGGGCTGGTAATCAGGACTCCTGAGTTCTTGTCCTAATTCTGCAACTGATTTGAGGAAGTCACTTATGCCAAGTTATTCTGACAGTGTCTGTGGGTGCCCTGATTGTGGGTTCCCAACTTTCGGTTGTAAGTTTTTGGAGTCAGCACTATGTCAAGGTCTAAAAGTCACTCTGCTAGATCTTCTCTTAAAGAGACGCTATGTCAGGAAGTTTAGGTTCATACATCTTTTAAGGCTTTTGGATTTTGTTTCTTGCTTGTATGTTACCTTTGATATGTTAGGAATGTCGTGTGTGACCAGCCCTGCTTTAATGGAGGGTCACCCTGGAGGTTTCAGAGGCAAGTTCTCATACCTTAATTGAAGGAAGGGGGAATGATGATTCTTTAACAAAGATGTGCTTTTTGCCAAGAGTGTGTTAGGCATCGGAGTTGGAGTTAAATGGATATTTTAGCCTTATCTGTAGTAATGAAAACCCAAGTCCAATGCATGAGAACTGGAAAAGGAAACTGACTGACTAGAAAGTTACTATAAAGAAACCTGAAAGTCACTAGGCTACTTTCATTGTTGGAGGTGTCATTACTGGTAATGTAGCAGATGAAATGTGAGGTTTTTTAACAGCTATATTCTGCTGTTAGCCTACCAGTGCCCCTTTTTAAATTACAGGGAGAAAATGTCCTTATTTCCCCCTCCAAACCATGTGGCTACACTGAAATGTTTAAAGATAGTGCTGTTCATCTC
This sequence comes from Chelonia mydas, assembly GCF_015237465.2. Lineage (NCBI taxonomy): Eukaryota > Metazoa > Chordata > Testudines > Cheloniidae > Chelonia > Chelonia mydas. Next base: position 10,924,889 of record NC_051259.2, on the reverse strand, counting down.
AGAACATGCTATGAACTAAGCAGAATATTCAGCGTCCATACCATGCAGCTATCTCTGGGGTGGAGCACAGCAGCTATATGTTGCATGGTAATAAGTGGAGGAGAAATCAAATTAAGGACACCAGGATTTTAAAATCCATGCAGGGCAGACAAGACCTCTATTTTTAAGATCTCATTCAAAAGACAGCCTCTTACAATGCGTGGTACTCAAGTTATCTACCATATAAGGCAGAATGGCTGAGTTTACCCTGCTGCAGTTTGGAGCTGTATTCCAAGAAGTGGCTCAAGGATGGAACACAATCGGGTGTGCTGTGGGCAGCCCACTGCATTGTGTGTGTGTGGAGGGAGGGAGGGAGCGGGGGGGCAGGGTCTCTTCCCCAGTGATCAGCGTTCTTCTTCTCTGACTGAACTGTAGCTTCTTAATTCCCCTGTGCTCTGCCTTTTCGCTGCGGGGCTCAGGCCAGCTTTTCCCAATTAATAAAATAATCAAAGCGAAGAGATCAGTGGGACTGGACCGGTGATGGACTACGCAGGGCTTTTCATGTCCGCCTGACTGGGTCAAGTCCAGCAGTGGCGCTAGGTGGCGGTGGTGATGTGGCAGGTGCGTCTCAGCGCAGATCCCTGGACGAATGGCCAATGTGCATGCTACAAAAGCTGCTGGTGCAGGTGGCAGGCTCGGCCCTGAGGCCCAGAGCTAGATGGGCTGGAAGGTGAACTCTCTACTCTCACCCCTCTAGGTCATGTTGCCAAAGGCTTGTGCCGGTTTTGCCCTCACAGGGGCTGCCTTCTGCTTGGTGGCTCACTAGGATGGCACATCTCACCGGGGGGCTCTGGCTTCCACTGGAAACTGGAGTGAGACCTGCCGACTTGTCTCTCACATGCCACTGAGCAGTTACCCAGCAGTGCCAGCTGATAGTGACGGCTGAACTGGGTTTCAATCAGTGGCCCGGAGCTGAAAGGCTCTGCCTCCCATCCCTTGAGCCGTCCCACTTGGTTGCCCTTGGGATGGGGAGGAAGGCAAAGCACCAGCCTTGTCTTCCTTGGCCTGGAAGCCCCTGGTATGCTGCACTTGCGGGGAGCTGGGTGCATGATGATTAGCCAAAGCCCCGGACTGCCTCTTTGTGGTTACTGCAGCCCTAGGCTGAGCAGCCCTTCCCCGGCCATTGTGCAGAGGCTGTGCCCATGACCTACCGTGGCTATGCAGCCCCTGCCGGGGCCAACAGGCCTGCCGGGATCTCTCAAAGGGGAGCATGTTGGAGGGTGTGTGGAAGTCAGACCCTCCTCCCGTCATGGCTGCAGCGCGAACAATAGGCTCCGGTGCTGGCTATTTTTAGCCTTCTGGTGCTTTCGATAGGATTCCAGTTACTATTTCCTTTAATTACTGGGCAAGCCCAGCCGCTGGCAGTGGGATTAGCAGTGCGTGGAGGGGCCGTGATGGCAGGATACGTTGTCAGCCACAGCACTCGGCAGAGGAGGAGTCCGAGGAATGATTTCTTCCTCCCTGCAAGATGTGTCTCTACGGGGTGTGCTCTTCTATGGCACGGCAGGACTGGAGCGCGGCATCCTCCGTGTATAGCCATCCCCGTCCGTCAGCATGATGCCACAGGGCAGCAGGGCCCTCCCTTCTCCTCTCCTCACAGTGACGGCTGGGGGAAGAGGATCTCATTTATTTTCCAGCCAGCATGTGTTGCTTTCAAAGTGGGAGGTGAGATTTCCCTGCCCAGCCCACAAATGTGTCTGAGAGCCAGGGGGCTGCTTAGCAAGAACTGGGCCCAACCGGTGAGCAAGAGCCCAACAGGGCTCGGCAGGAGTTTCTGAGCCTGGCAATTTGCAAAGTATCAGAACCTGAAATCATCCTGAGCCCAGGCAGAAAAAGAAGCCTTGATAGGCTATTTACCAACCACGCTGAGATGCTTTCACCAGCATCCTGCTCCAGATCCTCTGCCAAGCAAGATGCTTCTGGCCCAGAAAGGTGAGAGAGCAACTGGGCATAGCTTGCTCCGGGCCAATGTGCAGGAAACTCCCCGGTCCGTTCCCAGTCCTGGCACCCTGAGGCTAATGGCGTGATCTTTGCAATGCATGTGGCATAGGGGGATACCACTCTCCGTGTAAGGTGCAGTGTGGGTGGGGTGCCTGACCCGAGGCCCTAAGCAGTGGGGTAGGGTGCGCGAGCACAGATGGTAAGGGGGCAGTCGGAGGGATACGTGATTTAAAGGGGAAGATGTGAACGAGCGGGCTCGGCCACAGAGAAAGCCAGAAAAGGTGTGGGGATGGCTTCAAAGGGGGCACCATCTGTGTCGGCACACAGATGAACTATCCTGCTTGTTGCGGTTGCTCTTGGCAGCTCTCGAGCTACATGGCATTGGGCTGGTTATCCCTGGGCTGGGAGGTCTCCAAGTGGAAACTGAGATCATTGAGGAAGTGTTAGTCACTCAGCCCACAGCACGCCCCTTCCTCCGGTCTCTCCTGGACCAGTGCCCGAGTAGGATGCTCCTCTGCCCTTACAAGTCAGAGTCTTACCAATCAGATCTGGAACAAAGGTCCTATAAGAGAGCTCCTGGCCCCTTCCCCACTGAGGGGCGCTATTCCTGGCCCCGTATGGGCAGAGGTAACTACCTGAGGGCCCAAATGGGGAAATAATTCTACCCTTCCCACTATTGGGTGAGGTCACTAGAACAGGATGGTGGAGGCGGCTCACCTAGGAAGGGCTGCAGCTCACCCTTGGGGGAGCAAAGCCCTGTAAGGACTGGGACCCGCAGGGAACCCATCGCTTGTGTGACACAGAGCAGAGTCTGCCCTGCTGCCTGCAAAGCACTCTTGGATCCGTCTGGCTGCGTAACCGACCGGTCCCTCTTGTGTATGTTATTTCATCCCATCATTCTGCCCTGGAATAGGGCTGTCGCTTGGATCCTATGGTAGTGGGCACCTTAGAAACACCAGAGGTAGGTACTGGAGGCTCTACAGTGTTGAAGATAGTGTGTGGGTGCGGGGTTATGATACGTATGACAGTGACCACCTCATGCCCCAGCTGAGATCAGGGCCCCCTGTGCTGGGCACTGAACAGACACCCTGGGTACATCTGCAGTGGAGCTGGAGGTGGAATTTCCAGCTCAGGTACCTGTCCTAGCCCATGGCAACGTGAGGGACGGGACGGGCTAGCGGCCCAAGTAGGCCCCCAGGGTTTCAGACGAGGGCACTTTTTAGTGCACTAGCTCATTCAGAGCTAGCGTGGGCATGTCTGCTGGAGCTGGTGCGGCTGCCTCCGGCTCCCATGTGGACACATCGATGTCTGCACTGCAATGAAAGGCCCACGGCATTCAGACGACCCCCGCTGGCCAGGTGCGGGGGAGCAGACCAGTCCGGGGCTGGCATGACAGGCAGCCGTCTGCAGCGGGCACGGAGGCATGGGTGCAGATTTCGTTCCTGCCCAGTGACCGGAGCCTTGGCCTACCCCAGCTGCGTGAAGCCTCTGAGGAGAGGATGCTGATAGGGGGCCGCAGTGGGGAGGTCGAGCTCTGGCTGCCCTCGTATGGTGGAGGAGGGCCTGGGGGGGCTGTGGTGGGCGAGGGGAAGGGCCTGGGACTGTGGCGGGTGAGGGGAAGGGGCTGGGGGGGCTGTGGCAGGCGAGGCCGGGGCACTGGAGCTGCTGCTTGCAATGCCCCGTCCTAGCTCAGAGGGATGCTCCGTGCAAGGATTTCTTTCACCAGCTTTTTCATGGCCCAACCACAACCGGTTTCTTGTTCCTCTTCTCAGCCGTTCCGTCTCACTGTGTCCCTGACAGGTGGGGAGACCAGCTTCCCCTCCCCGGCTCAGCTGCCGGAACTGAACGCTGGGGGGGGGATCCAGCCGGCTTGCCCCAGAGGGGCCCTCCCCAACAATGGGTGCTCCTGTGCAGTGGGTCTGGCAGCGGGCCAGCCCCACGCTGGCTCAGCTGGGGGCGGGCACGTGAGGACAGATAGCATCTTCACGGCGCACTAGCTGGCTCAATAGCAGCCCTTGTGCGGCTCCTGGGACCGGCTCCCTCTGGCATATTCATGGTGGGCTGGGTGGGGGCACCGCCTTGGCAGCGGGGACTTTCACCGGCTGTGGGTAGGGGGCGCAGGGTGGCAGGGGGCCCAGGGCAGTGGCAGGGGCAGGATGGGCTGGGGGCGGGGTGGGTGGGGGGCACAGGCCTCTTCCCCCAGCACAGGATGGGCCTTTACTATAACAATTCCCTGCATCTTAGTCTAGACACTATGGACCAGGGTGGGGGCTGATGAGGGGGGCGCGCTCTTCCCCTCCCCCACCCCCCCAGCTTTCTGCCTCTGTAATTGCTGCCTCTGAGAACAGCTTGCTGGGGAGCTGCCTGGTCTCTCTTGCCTCCCCCCCAAAAAATCCCCCAAGCTGCTGCCATGGAGAAGTGGGGTAATATACAGAGGAGGGAATGAGCCCCCCATCTTATTGGGGAGCCGGCTGGAGAGCATGAGGCTAATGGGGCAGAGATGCTGAGGCTCATGTCCCCCTGTACCGAGACACCCTTTCTGCATGGGGTGCAGGAGCTAGGGGCTCCTCTTGTCCGTAACACAGGGTAGCTTCGAGCCTGGGATTACTCAGGTGGCAGGTTCAGAGGTAACTCACCCACCCTGCAAGGAGGAAGGCTGAACAGTGCTCGGCATGAGCCCTTTGGGGCCGTGCCCTCGGGAACCCAGGCCTTGTCTGCTAAAGACCCCAGCCCTTCTCATAGGGGCTTTGCATGGTACCCTTGCCCTGAACTCTCCCTCCCGGCAGTGCTGGACTGTGGGCAGGTGGCTGCCATCCTCCACCACAGAAGGGGCTGCATTTCAGTGGGTCTGTCGGTGTACTCTCTGCAAAGCCATTCTGGGTTCCTGGGGCAATACAGACATGTCCTGTCTCACTACTACTATTCACGGCCTAGTCCCAGTCCGATGCCTGATCCACTTGGGAAACCTGGGTTCTCTTCCCAGCTCTGACATGGCCCTGCTGTGTCAACTTGGACAAGTCACAACCCCTCTGTGTGCCTCAGTTTCCCCTCTCACCCCTTGTCTGTCTAGATCATAAGCTCTCGAGGGCAGGGATTGTCTCTTAATATGTGCACAGTGCAGCCCCAGCACAGTGGGCCCCTGATCTCAGTTGGTGTCTCTAGGCTCTCCTGTAATACAGCCAATAGTAACGCTCTGGAGGGCCAGGTGCCGGGATATTGGAGAGTCATGCCCCGTGTGTTGCTGTTCGCCCCCTTGTCTCTGGGCTCGCTTCCAGCACCCTCTTGGTGAGGCAGGGGCTCCTCCCAGCCAGTATCCAGCACAGGTGGTTTTGCACTGGACGAGACCCTGTACAAGGGAGGCTTTTGACCACTAAGATAATGGAGAGGGGGAGCGTGCACACCGAAGAGTGCTGTAGGGCTATCGGTGGAGTAAGTGCTTTGGGGGAGGGAAGCCTCATGTAGGCCGGGCCAGAAGAGTTCAGCCCAACCTGCGAGAGGGCCCTTTGCCAAAACGCAGCCCCAGCCCCTCTGTAGGCAGCAATGCAGGGAGCGTTCTGATGGGGAAGAAAGAAATTTCAGCACCTCCCTTCTTGCTTCCCCTGCCCGGGAACATCCCGGTGCGAGGAGCAGGCTCCCCATAACCCCCGCTGCAGGTTCAGCCTCTCGCCGTGTCCCGCCGGTTAGCCACGCCTCCCCTTCCCCTTCCATTCTGAGAACAAGCTGGGCAGCCAGCAGCCCTGGGCGTGCAGAAGTGGGAGCCGGAATAAACCGGCGGGTAGTTCTGGGGGCTTCCCAACGCTGCTGCACCACGGGGACAGGGAAGGCTCCTGCCTCAGCTGACAGAGTAGAAGCCGTGTTAGTCTGTATTTGCAAAAAGAAAAGGAGGACTCGTGGCACCTTAGAGACTAACCAATTTATTTGAGCATAAGCTTTCGTGAGCTACAGCTCACTTCATCGGATGCTCAGCTGAGCGACCCGAGCCAGGGGCTGAACCGAGCTGCAGAGAGAGGTGCTATCTGTGAGCACGACCACAGGGGTAAGTCCTGCCTGGTCAGCTGTGTTGGTTCAGCGCCCGCCTCCACCACAAGGGATGTTCTCTGTGCTTGGCGGGGGACCCCTTCATTTTCACCAGTGAATTTCCCCGAATCTCAAACTGGGGGTGTTTGATCAAATCCCAGGCTGGAACGGAGCCCTGGGGTCATGGAGTCTGACCTCTGCCGTAACACAAGCAGAGGACTGCCCTGAATGGATTCCTGCTCGAATGAGAGCAGATCTTTTAGACAGACGTCCCATCCTGGTTTAAAAATGGCTAGCGATGGCGAATCCACCCTTGGAAAGCCATGCCAGTGGTTAGATACCCGCACTGTTAAAACACGGGCGCCTTATTTCCCATCTCAGTCTGGCTGCCTTCAACTTCCAGCCGCTCTATCATGTCAGACAGGAGAGCCCCTTATCAAATCTTTGGTTCCCCACTCCTTAACCGGCTCTCTGTTAAGCCACATAGCTTGAACTCCTTAAGGCTATCGCTGTAACGGTTCCCATGGCTCTCCCTCCAATTGATCGTTTGGCTCCAGGTCATTTGATTCAGGCCCACTTCCAGATTGCAGCTGCACCATGGTCCCCCCCGCCACGCTGCTCTGCAGCTCCTGTCCTAGCCAAGGAGGGCCAGATTGGACCCCGTTAAGAGGTGGCTGTTGTATTTTGCCCCATGCCTTGTACGACAGGGGCTGCTGTTGAAATGTTCTAGACGTGGGCAATGGGTTGTCTCCAAATGTGGCAGCTGGCTGTGGCGGAGCCCTTAAGTGGGGGATGGTGCTTTACATCCCCTGAACGCAGGGATGAGTGACTGCGCGGGGCAAGGCAATGGAGACTCAGACCGCAAAGGCCACCGTCCTCTTGCCATGTCACGTCAGCTGAGGCCTGGCTGCACTGGGTTGGGGGCAGGTTCTCTGTTGGGAGCAGGAGCATGATCTTCAGAAGTTGGCCGCGCTAGGGAGAAGTCTGCTTCCCTGACTGTGGGCGGGAAGATGGTCTAGTGGTCAGAGGTGCAGCCTGGGGCTTGGGAGTGCCTAGGTTCAAATCCCTGATTCACCCCAGATTTCCTCCATGATCTTGGACAAGTCACTCAGTCTCGGTGCCATCGGTACGACTCCTCCCTCACAGGGGTGTTCTGAGGATAGATACGCCCAGGATTGTGAGGCGCCCAGAGCAGCATGGCAGAGCCTGGCCTAGGTACCTCTCCTCTGTTCCCAGCCTTTAGAGTTCATGGCCTGGAGTCGGGGGGCTGAGCTGTGCCCCTCACCACCTCTCTTGAGGGCAAGGCCTTTCCGCTTGTTCAGGGCTTCCCCCTCCCGGCTGGCACTACCGACAGATGCCAGTGTTGTCCCACCTCTGTGCCACGGTGAGGAGGCTGGGAGCAGCTTCGAGTGTGTGGATGAGTAACCCAGCGAACGAGCATCCCGCAGGGGCTTTGGTGGCTGGCACCCCTGCTCCCCCCCAGTGTTTTCCTTGCCTCCTGCTCTGAAGTGTCCCTGCCTGTAGGATCTCGTTCCCCAGCTGGCCCTGCATGGCCCTCTCTTTGTCTGGCATGGGAGGGGGGCAAGGGTGTAGCTAGGGGAGGAAGAAGACAGCGATGACTGCGGGGACATAACTGGGAAATTCTTCCTGGGTCACAGAAATACGCTGCAGTGGGGGAGGGGGGTCCAAAACAGGGGCCAGTTCCTCGGAGGCCGTGTCCGGGGCCTGCACCCCTTCCTTGTCCCTTTGCCAAGAATGTGCCCTCTGCTCACACCTGGCTGGTCCTCCCTGCCCCAGAGACTGTGCCCTGGGCCTGCCCCACTGTCTCCAAAACGCATGCCTAAGACTTACCGCAGCCTGCCCCGTGCCATCCCCTCCTGCTTCCTGGGCCTGCTCTGCCCCCGCATACATGTCCAATCTCCTTCCCTTCCCCAGAGCTCGTGCCCTGGGCCTGCTCTCCCTTGGCAGTCCCTCCCCGTGGCCAGACCTCCTGCACCGACCCTTCCCTTCCTCTCATGGGGCCACTTGTGCTCCATGATCATAGACTATCAGGGTTGGAAGGGACCTCAGGAGGTCATCTAGTCCAACCCCCTGCTCAAAGCAGGACCAACCCCAACTAAATCATCTGATGCTTGTGCTTCTCTTTCCTCTCCCTCCCGCCCCACAGTTCTGGCCTGGTCCCCCTCTCTCCCCACTGTAGGGCCAGAGGCAGATTACCGAGCGGGGTGGGTTCCCTGCCTCCTAGTTGTGCTAGGATGCGTCTGGGCCAATAGGTAAGCTGAGGGCAGTGCCAGGGAAGAGCAGGTGGGTTCAGAAAGCCCCTCGCCGTTATCTGCCTCCCTTTCTGCAGGAGGTGGTTGAGCTGTGGTCTTCAGAAGCTAGATGGTCCATCAGAGGGTCGTCAGGAACCAGCCCGAGATCTGCTGAGCTTTGGGAGCTCGCTGGCGGGGCTCAGCCGTGAGTCCCCAGGGTGAGGGTGGTTGGCACGGTGCTGCTGGGGAGCTGCTCCCTTTGGCACCCCCAGGGCTCCCCTGGCAGGATGCCTTCTCCCATGCAGGAAGAAAAGGCTCCAAGCCGCTCGCCTGGAGGCCTGACTCCACACGCACCTCTCCCCCACCCCCCCAACGCTGCCTTTGAGAGCAGAGGACCCGGGCCTCAGGGCTGTGGTAACCTCTGGCTGATCCCCCATCACCGGTGAGAGGACAGCTCTGAGCCTGCCCTGTGCCCCCCACCAGCAGGGTGGGATCCGCAGGCTGGCTGGTAACCCGGGCAGCCTGGATTTGTAGTGGGATGCCGGGGCAAGGCCAGAATCTATGGGCGGGGGGCAGGAGCACGTTATGGCACCCGTCAACCCAAAGCTCAGAGCCTGGAGAGGCCCCGCCAACCGAGCCCAAGGGCTGGTCTGCGCTGCAGAGTGGGGCTGACGCTAGGCAGCTTATGCTGACCTAACTCTGCAGGTGTCTACACTTACATTTCGCTCCCGCGGACATAACTGCCCCTCTCCGCTGCCTTAACTCCACCTCCACAAGCGGCAGAGCCAGCGTTGATGCCGTTAGGGCGATGCAGTGTCAGCGTAGGCTGAGCGGGTATTTCTCTTGCCGGCCGGCCCTAGGAATGAACCGTGCGGAGCCAGCGTGTTGGCATGGGCTGGGGAGGGGTCAGGGTTTAGAGGAGACGCCTTGTGTTCAGGGGCAGTGGAGAAGCTTGAATAAGAGTCTGGGCAGTGTCAGCTGCTCCTGCTTCCCCTCAGCTGCCGGCTTCAGTAAGCAGTGTGGGGGCCAAGGGGACCATGGGCCCCATCACTTTTGCCCTCCCACTTTTTTCCTGCCTTAGGGCAAGCACAGGGGCGGGAGTGGAGAGGAGTGAGTGGTGGGCGGGGCCTCGGGAAGAGGGCGGGGCCTTGGGAAGAAGCTTGGATGAGGGCGGGGCCTCAGGCAGAACAGGGGTGGGGCTTTGGTCCGGGCGCCTGTGGGCACCCCCACTTCTAGGGAGCTTCTGGTGCTCCTGTTTCCCGGGGTGGCACTTGTGAGTGGACCACGTTAAGGGCTGGGAGAGCAGTAATTTGAGGAAGGACTGGGGAGGGTTCCTGGCAGAGTGGGGAAGCAGCTCGCAGAGAGGCTTTCTGGTGGCATGGGGGTAGCTGGCGTGGGAGGGCGTGCCTGGGAATCGCAGCGGGATCATCCTGGAATAGGCTGCTGGCGTAGGTTGAGGTTGGGCAGAGTGCAAAGGGCTGGAACTGGGACCCAGCTGCAGCGGGTGGGGCGGCAGGAAGAGATTGCTTCGCTCATCATTGAAATGCAGCCAGCTCTAGGGTGGAGCATGGCAGTTGTTTAACCACATGCAGCAATGCTGCGCAACAGCTCAGGCCGGGAAACGAAAGTGAGGGTCAGACCCGGCAGCATGGAACGGCTTGGCTGGAGTTCTGCCAGGGCAGCCTCTGCCTTGTGAAAGGGGCCATGGGATCATTACACACCCTGGGCAGTGAGTGGGACCGGTGTGGTGACTCTGATTTTGTGTTGCTGACTTCCCTGGGGCACAGTCTGGGTCGCTCTCGGTTCCTTCCTGTAAGGCTGATTGGTGGTGACTTTTCTGTAGAGATCGGGAACACGCAAAGCGCGTGGGGAGGGGCTGGGGAATGGAGAAGTGCACTCACCAAGTAGGTGTGGGGAGAGCCACCCCCATAGTCACTGCCCCATCCTGTGTCACTTCACCGGCTATGGTGTGGTGACGCTAGGGATCCATCCGGCCCCGGGAGCGGATCCTCACCAGATGGCTGATGCGTGGTCCCAGGTGAGGAGCTGGGGAGCTGGATGGTTAATGCCGAAGAGTCCAAGATCTCAGCCTGGGGGTGCCTCTGCTGTTCTTAGTTGGCTGCTGCTCCCTGTGAGGGATTCAGAGACGTCGATTTCAGTGAAGAGGGCGGCTGGGTGGCTCTGGGGCTTGGAATAGGGTGTGGGGGACCCTCAGCCCTGGCATCGCCCAGCTGGGCTAGTTGGATCACCAAAGCTGAGGATGTTACACAGCGCGGTTCTTCCTGACGCTCCTCCTTGTGGGCAGCTCCAGTGCTGGGCCGAGGGTTGTTTGGGTCGCCGCTCTTGGGTGAGAACTGGTCAAGGCTGGAGCACGTTGGCAGAGCGGCCGGGGGAGAAGTTTGACCTGCTTGTGTGGCTGGTGACTACTCCGCTGGCCATCGTCCTGGGGAGTGAACTCAGGACCTGTGGTGTTAAAGGACGATGCCCATTTCAAGGGTATTTAACATTTGTAGCCCACAAGTGCCTAGCAGCCCCAAGCAAATCCCGGCCCCATTGTGCTAGGTGCTAGACAGACAGGGCGAGAAAGGCTCTCCACGGACAAGACACATGGGGGCAGGAGAAACAGAGGAAGTGATGTGCCAAGGCAGAGCCAGGAAGAGAACCAGGTCTCCTGAGCCCCATGCCCTGGCCGCACAACCCCGCTGCCTGGCATACACAAAGCCTGGTACCCTGTGTTTAACACCCCAGAATCTTTGAAACATTGTCCTTGTGCCTTGGCTCCCATGCGGTACGATCAGCACCACCCCACGGCCAGCGTGCCATCGCCAGGGCCCCCTTCATGCCTTAGGAACACGGGCTGCCTCACTGCATCAAAACCAGCCCAGTGTGGCTGGGCTTGGGTGGGGCCCTTGAACTGAGCGCTTGGAACATGTCAGATTCCAGTTGCTACTATAATGACTGTAGACGAATACTGCCTCCGATTAAGGTGTAGCTCTTGGGGCCCGGGGGGGGGAGGATTACTCTGTTTTGCACCCTCTGAGTTTGCAATGTGTGTGTGTTGGGGCTTTTGTGGAGTGGGACACGGGGTGTGGATCCTGTGTATTTCAGCCCCTAAAGGGACCCTGCTCCCACAGACTGCACCTGGGGAAACTCCATCTCTCTCTGCTTCTCTCTTGCGGCTCTTTCAATCCACCCAGCCCGCAGCACTGCGGTTCCTAAGGTGTCCCTGTGCCATCTGCTGGATGCTGCAGACACACAGGCCTCCTGCTAAAGAATCTGGTTGGCTGGCAGCCTGGGCAAGGCCAGCTTGTAAAGGGTTAAAGAGCCCTGGGGGGGCAGGGGGGCTCGGCTGGTCCCGACCCAAAGAAAGGCTTTCCATCCCCCACCTCCCATGCCTCCTGAAGCTGCCGTGAAAGGCATGGAGTGTCCTTGAGCTGGGGCATGTCCGGGGCCATTGTCTCTCACTCCTATTGTGCTCAGCCACCCTCCATGGAAAGTCATTTCACAGCCCAGTCGTCAGGAGATGAGGATGCGGGGAGACGGCCCTGTGGCTGGAATTCAGTCAAGACACCGAGGCAGATGGCAGCTAACATGCTGGCTCGGGAGGACTGTTCTGTCCCAGCTGCTGAGTCTGGGGGTGGACGGGACGCTAGCCATGTCCCTGCTCCTGGGGTGGGGGGCAATAGAATGAGGGCACTGGGCTTGGGTCACAAGGTCTCCTGTAAGGTATCATATACCAAGTGGTTACACACTGGTCCTGAAAGCACTGCGTGGTGTGTGTATGGATGTATGAAGAGTTATAAATATGATCTGGAAAACTGTGTTTGTGTTTGACAAGCAATGCATAACCCAGCCTGCCCTAGACAGAGGAATGTGTATTTGTTTGTCCTGACAGCCTGGTCGTCAGGCAGAGATCATGGAGGTACATTTACATGCAAGGTAAACCAAGTCCTCAGGAGAGCAAGCGGGCAAAAAGGGACCACATAACAATCTCCGGGGGGGGTGGAGGCTGGATCCCCAGGAAATCTTCCTGCCTTTTGAAGGAAGGTCACTGGCCTTAGGTAAGATAAGGTGAGAGGAAAAGCCATCCATTTCTTGAGTGATCAAAGAAACCAGCCTTTGGATGTTGTAAGGGTGGATCCTGGCTGGAAGAACCAGTCACACTGGAGAAGCTGCTGTAAGTAAGGAAACTATCTGGAACAAGAACTTGAGCTGATTAAGTTTTAGTCTTTAGAAGTGTATTGTTACTTTTGGTTGCTTGTAGCCCTTTCTGTCTTTGTTCCTTATACTTGGTATCACTTGATCCTGTGTCCTGCTGTTAAATAACTTGTTTTACTTTTACTATTCAGTGCCATGATGGAAAGGAAGGGCATGTTAACCCCAGCTAACAGGCCACAGTGTATTGTCTCTTTAAAGGAGCAACAAACGTAATAACTTCTGGGAGTGTGCAGGAGCGGGGCAGGGTGTCTCTAGGGAACATGGGAGTTGGGACTCGCCATTTGTTACCAGCAAGGCCAGGTTTGGATGGGCCGGGTCCTGGCGAGTTTGCAGGCAGGGCAGACAAGCCGGCGTGGCGGTGGGTTGTCACACAGCTTAGCAATAGCAAAACTCTCCTTTGTGACAGTAATTCACAATTCTGGGAACCCCAGCAGATCCTCACAAAGGGGTGCCGTGGTGTGTGTGTATCCCTGTGTGTGTGTGTGTGCATTTCTGTTGGCCTTTCCCCACTTCCTGCGAAGGTTTTTAACCCATTTTCCCCTTGGATACGCTTTATTCCACACTGTACCCTTATTAAACATAAACTACCCCAGTGCCACCAAGACACACCCCGGCTCTATACCACCCCCAAACACCACTCTAAGGTGAGCATTGCAATAGGGCTGAGGCTCCCAACTCTCACAGCCTAGGGGAGTTGGATGCGTCACAGCCGTTAGGTGCTTTTTGAAAATTCCACCCTCGGCCTCTAGCCAGCGCCTAGCCCATGACAGCAGGACCAGCCTTTGATGGGGTGTCCCGGGGAGGCGCTCCTGCCCAGGAATGGCTTGCGAGGGGATTGGGTGTCCATCAGAGCACCTAGCAGGGCTCGCTCAGCTCTCTGCAGCACCACTCAGCTGAGGAGCAGCATGTGCTTTATGGATGTGGCAAGGGAGGGTTCGTAACCCCATTTCAGGGGCACAGTGATTTACTCCCAGTCTGACACAAGGTTGGGAAAAGAACCCAGGAGTCCTGACCCTCGGGCTCATCCACAAGACCACGCTCCCCTCCCAGAGGTGGGACTAGAACCCAGGGGAGGCCTGAGTCCCCACCTCCTTGCAGCCATGTAAACCGAGCGGCAGGAGCGGGGGAGCGTAGTGGCTGGGGTAGGGGGCGTTACCGTCCGAGTGCTAGGAATGGACGACCCACGGCTGGGCTGGTGAAGGGTGCGGAGTTAGGCCCTGCTCTGAGGTGGCCTGCTGGGATGGCCGGTCATCAGCTGGATCATGCAGGTGGCTGTGGGCGGAGTTGTCCTAAGGGATCTCACCATCTCTCTCCATCTCTCTTGTGTCCTCCAGGTGTTGGTTCTCCTCGGGCAGGTAACATGGAGCAGCTGAACTGACCTGAGGAGCCATCCCAGTGAGTGTTAATGTGTGTTGGGGGAGGTGGGAGGGGGGGCAGTCACATTGGTGAGTCAATGGAAAGGTGTTTTGTGCCTTGGGAGTTGTTTTCCCCTTGTGCAGAGCTGGGCTGGCAGCCTGGGCTTCCCTACCCGACTAAGGGGCAGAGCAAATGCAGAGCCGCTGCGAGAGGGAGAGCGCAGTGTGTTGCTCCCTGCGACGTTCTGCATCTGCATGGAACCACCAAAGTCCAGACAGGCTCTAAAGGTACAGCCCCCGCGCACCCCTACAGCCTAGCGCACCGGACAGCCCCACGGCCTCCTCCGGCCCCTGCAGGAGGTATTTATCATCCCTCTCTCTGGCTGGGGAGTTAGCTGGAGCCTGCTGCAGAGCGTCCCAGCAAGCGGGTCAATGGCTGAGAGGGTGGGAGCTGGCCAGCGAGGGCTGCTGCCGGGGTCCTGAGTCTGTGTGGTGGGCAAGATTTCACAGTGGGTCTCTTCTTTCTCGCTGGCTTCAACGGGCTTGGTATTTCCTCCTCCTCCTGCTCTCCCCGCCCCCACGCTCTGCTGTCTCTCTCACCCAGGGCTGCCGGGGGCAGTTGTCTGGGATGGCTCTGTCGCTCTGCATTAAGAGACGCCAGCCTGCGTCCACCACTCAGGGCACCAGCCTCTGCTACCTGGCTCTGCCTCCAGAGCTCTCTGAGCGTGTGCGGCGCAGTAGCGCTCTCAGAGAAGAGACTGATTTGGGGGGGGGGGGCAGTCATGCTCCCTCTTTTCCCCCCCTCCCTTCGAAAGAAGGAAAAATAACAATCATGCCCAGAGCCAGAGGGAGCCCACCCTCCAGCCAGCAGCGCCCCCCCCCACTCCCGCCCCGCAAAAGGGATCCCTCCTGCCAGGTCCCGGTCAGCCATGCCATCAAGGCCCTCGGACTGGCCACCCCATCTCGGTCACATGGGCAGGAGCACTGCGCCTTTCTCCACCGGGCCCCACTACGCCTTTCTCCGGGAGACCTCAGCCGGTGGCTAGGCTGGGGAGGGAACAGCGGGTGCCAGGACGCCTGCTGCATGCTATCGGGTACAGCCAGCATGAGAGTCTGCTTCCCCTTCAGCGCCACCCCAGCCGGAGACCTCAGCTGGACACAGGAGAAGGGCCAGGTCCTGTTTCCTTTGAAGCTGAATGGCACGGCCCTTCCTGAGTTCCGCGGGGCAGGGCATCCCCAGGCAGGCAGCGTCTCTGGAGCTGACCCTGGGTCATGCCCCTGCCCGAGGCATGCATTGCTACCCGCGTGGCACAGGGTGTCGACTAGCCCAAGGAGCTCTCTGCCCAGCGCCTGCCTCTGAAGCTGCTTTCTGGCTGATCCAGCCAGCGGAGAACCCCACTGCAGAGTCCAGACCCCCCTCCGGGGGTGGAACAGGGCCTATCTGTGCTAAGAGCCCGGCCTGCATTCGCCAAGCAGGGGAGACTTTCCAGAAACGTCCCCGATGTAGACGAGGCCTTGGTGCTGATCTCAGCCCAGCCCGTGTGGTTAAAACCGAGCAGGCCCTTGGCCCAGCACCAGAGGAGCCCCTGACTCGACAGAGGCTGGGAGCCGCAGCCTGACCCCAGCTGCGCAGGGCTCTTCCTGTTTCCGGGGCTGCAGGGATGGGCTCTCAGCTGAGCCTGCAGATGCTGTAGAAACCAAGTCAGTATCTGTGTCGTTCTAGCAACGCGCCTCGCTTCTGGCCTGCATCCCCTTGACGCACTTCTCTGCCAGTCCCAGGCTCCCCATGCCCGACTCTGCCCATGGGTCTCAGTCCTGGCCTGGCACGGTTCTCCTAACGCACCCACCGCCTCTCCTTCCCCAGCCACGAGTCCGCCCCATGCCTGACCTGCTGCTCCAGCTCTGTCCACGCTCCTCGCTCCTGCCCTGTGTGGGAGGGAGCTGAGCCCCTCTAACGCCTCCGGCTGGGGACCTGGGCTGGATCCGCAGCTGGTGCAAACTGCCATCCGTGCTGATTTGCACCAGCCCTTCTCTGCCTTTCGCCTTCTCTTCGTAGGAGAAATGCTGCAGCTGGCTTCTGCTGTAGTCCGCGCAGAAGAGAGAGTGAATAGCAGGGGCCGGGACCCTGGGAGCTGCTCGCCTCGAGCAGCAGGGATCTCACCAGCCTTCCTGGGAAATCCACCAGGATCCCCCACCTTGCTTTGCCATGGCTCCATCAGGGCTGGCCGGGGGGTGGGGGGAGTGAATTTCTACCCACTCTGCCATGCCCGTCACTAGAGTACCTGGGCGCCAGCCTCTGCCCCAGCTGACCCCCAGCCCATTAGCTCCAGCTTCATAGATTAACGGCACCTGGTCTGGCCTCCCACAGCCCAGCTCCCTGCCCCTGCTGGCTGGACTCCTGTGCCCTCCCTAACCTCCTGGCAGCTGGGCACAGCTCTGTCCCCCTCCTCCTCCAGCCTGACCCACCGACCTTATTGCCAGGCAACCGGCATGTGGCAGATGGCAAGAGAAGGAAGTGGAGTTTGACAGCTGGGGAGGAGGGCGAAGTCAGTGAGCTCCCCATATCCCGCCCCCCCCCCGCCTCCGCCCATGGAGCCGTGTGGTCACACATGTGCCGTCACACGCAGCCAGACACTCGCACTCCCAGGTGGGAGAGGCACCAAGTTGCCCGCACGGGCAGCCATGTGCAAGGAAGAGGCGGGTGGGGCCCGGCTGCATGGACCGTCGCTCTCGTGCAGTGCGGCAGGAAGGTGGGGCTCTCTGGCTGGGTGCATCTGCAGGGGCAGGAAGGGTGCATTGGAAGGACCACAGTCCTGCTGTGGTGGGAGTGGGCTGCTATGGGGATGGACCCACCGGGCTGTGGCCAGCGCAGGGGGAGGGAGCAGTCAAGCTCCCGAGCTGGGAGGATCATTGTTCCGCTCCGTGCAATGGGTCCGTTCCGGTCCAGCAGCGCGCAGGAGTCATTGATGGGCAGCGGTGCACAGCCCATGGTGCAGGCTAGCAGAGTTCCTGGAGGAAGGGCAGGGTCTTTTTGCCCCAGCGTGACCTGAGCAGCCACCCTGTGTTTGACCCCCACGTTCTCTCCACCCTCTGCAGGCTTTGCCCAGAATGGGCTGTGTGTATTGCAAGGAGAAGGGGTCGAATAAAGGCCAGACGGAGAACATTGATGGCACGACCAGCTCGGCATCGAAATCCTGCTACGGCCCCGACCCGACCCAGCAGAATCTCAGCAGCAGCTTCACCCGCATCCCTGACTATAACAACTTCCACAGCACGCCCGTCAGCACCGCCGGCGCCCCTGCCTTCATGGGCCCCAGCCTCTACCCCGGCAACACCTTGCACGCGTGCGGAGGGGGGATCACAGGTGAGTCTCCTTGGTGCCCCTGCAGTGGGGCAGGGCCTTGGGGCTGTGGTGCTGGGGGAATACTTCCCCAGCAATTAACCACTGGGATGTGAGTCCTGCTCCACCCAGCAGGGGGCAGTGTGAATCCTGGCGCTACTGCACTAGGGTTTGGGTCGTGCTGGGCACTAAGGGACGGGCGCTGTGGCCCTTTGCCCGAGTATTCTCGGTTCCTTTATACAGCGAAACCTGTTTCCCATCCCCATTCTGCTGAGGCTCAGCGTTGGATTGTAATCCACCCTCTCCTGTCCCGCAGTGCACCCCTGGGCTTTCAAAATCTCCCACAATCCACGGCTGCTGGGAGCTAATCTGAGATCTGTGGGATAGGTGCCCAGAGGGCATCGCCGTAGGACAGTCTAGGACGGCACTCGTGTGGGCATGGGGCAGGGTTGCCAGGGTTCCAGGCACCACTCAGGGTGGCTGTGTGGAGGTGGATGAGCTTTTGGGCTGAGGGCCGTTCTGTCCTGCTGCTTCTGCTAGGAATAATTCAGGTCTCTGTGCGGGGTGGCGGGTCGCAGTCCAGTGCCAGGGGGTAACGACTAATCTGCCCTTCCGGTACTGCTCAACGGGAGCTGGGTCCTGGGGTAGGCCTGGTATGGAAGAGGCTGAGAGCCCCTCCTCATGTGAGAACCCTTCCCGACCGTGTCCAGACTCCTTCTCCCCAGAGGCATAAATGCCCAGCAGCACTGGTGAAAGGCCAATGCCCCTCAAAAGCTCTAGTGGACAGAGCACTGGGCTGGGAGTCAGGAGACCTGGGTTCTATTCCCTGGCCTGCTGGGTGACCTGGCCCAGTCACTTCCCTGCACTGTGCCTCAGTTTCCCCTCTCACTCTGCGTCTATCAGACTGTGAGCTCTTCAGGGCAGGGACAGTCTGTGCAGTGCCTGGCGCGACGTGACCTCAAGCATCGACTAATACACAGAGTGATGGTGGCAGCTCGCAGCAGCCTGCCCATGGCAGATTCCTCACTGCCTTGTCCCCGTGTCTCGCAGGTGGGGGGGTGACCCTATTCATTGCCTTGTACGATTACGAAGCCCGGACAGAGGATGACCTGACATTCCTGAAGGGGGAGAAATTCCACATTATCAACAATACGTGAGTGTCCCATTCAGGGCTGGGCCCCTCCCCTCCAGGAACGCTGACTCCACTCCCCGAAGTGCAAACGCACCCCGGGTCTGCTGCTGGCTGGAGCTCCCTGCCCCACGCGGCCCTGCTCCGAGAGCAGCTTGGCTGGGGGATTTCACAGCCTGTTGGCGTTTGCACCACAAGCCCATCCAACCAGCTACGCCGAGTTAAACCCACTGGGGACCGGGTGGGGGGCAGAGGTGACAAACCCCAGCCTGAGCCTTGCTCCCAGGTCTAAGCTGGCTGGCCCTGGTGGGGCAGGCTGGGAGCAGCTGAGGAGTGGCTCCTCCTCTGGTATTCATGCTGGATGCCCCACGATATGGGAGTGGGACAGAGGGGCTCAGCGAGGTCTCCAAGATGGGCTATGTGCCTGACTGCAGGGGTGGGGAGGGGGCTTTCTCACAGATTCTCACTCCTTCTCTTTGATTCCACAGCGAGGGCGACTGGTGGGAGGCGAGGTCCCTGAACACAGGGGCCACAGGCTACGTCCCCAGCAACTACGTGGCCCCAGTAGACTCCATCCAGGCAGAAGAGTGAGTACTGGGCTGACTGGAGAACGGAGCCCACTTGACTGCCAGAACCGGGTGTACTGGCTGGGGACAGAGGAGGGAGCCAGTGACAACGGGACGTCCAGGAGACACTCCATCCCCCACAGCACCCTTGGGGCAATACAGACCCCTAGCCGATTCCCCCCCCACACACACACGATCTGTACCAAGGCACCCCGGCTCTAGGAGTTGCCTCTCCGTATCAAACCAGCTGGGTCACACAGTGGTAACTTGCTTCCAGCAGTGTCTGATGCTTCAGGAGGTGGAATCTCCCATGATGCACCTCACCTGCAAGTGGGAGGGGTGTTTCCTTCCTGACCCCTGTAACATCAGCCCTGAAGCATGAGAGTGGATTACCCCTAGCTTAGCCTGGGTAAATATTCCTGTAGCACCTTCTGCTCCCAGATCCCCAAGCGCATTGCACCCATTAGTAAATTCACCCCTGCAGCCCTGCTGGAAGGTAGGTAAGGTTTATTATTCCCAGTTTGCAGAAGGGGGAAATTGGGACAGAGAGAGGCTAAAAGGCCGACGCTTCCATCCTGTGATCGGCCACCTGAACTCATATTTAATGGCAAGGACCAATGTTGAACAATGTGGCCTCAGCAACTTGCCTAAGGTCACTCCGAGGGGCAGAGCCAAGAACAGAACCCAGGAGTCCTGACTCCCAGATTTTTGTTCTAAGTCTCAAACATACTTCCCCACCCTGTACCTCCTGTGCATGTGTGTACATCATCTACCCAGCTACCATATTCTGATGTGCATTTCAATAGCACCTAGAGGCCCCTGCCAAGATTAAGGCTCCACTGTGCAGGGCGCTGTACGTACACGAAGTAAGAGAGCACCCTGCCCCAGAGAAGCTGCAGTCTAACTAGAGAGACAGAGGCTGGGAGAACAGACGTTGCGTTCTCCCCATTTTACAGATAGGAGACTGAGGCTCTGGGAGAGTCCATGACCTTCCCAAGGCTCTCAGGAAGCCAGGAGCCGACCCAGCTCTCTGAGTCTCAGGGCTGGGCGATAACCATCCTTCCCCTGGCCCTCTGTGTCTTTGTTAGAGAGTCCCAAATCCGTCCCTCCCCTTTCTGGGCAGGCGGGGCATAGGCGAGCCGTGGCTGCCAGGTGCCCCGACATGTTACTAACCCTCCCTCTCCTTGCCCTCTTCGCCAGGTGGTACTTTGGGAAAATGGGGCGAAAGGACGCCGAGAGGCAGCTGCTGTGTCACGGCAACCCCCGAGGGACCTTCCTCATCCGCGAGAGCGAGACCAGCAAAGGTAGCAGCCAAGCCTCTCAGCATCCCGGGTGTGTGGGTGGGGTACTCTGGGAGGGGCAGCGGGGGCCTAGATGTTTCCCCACATCTGCCTCCCCGCCGGCAGCCAGACAGCTCCAATAACGAGCGTGACAGCAGGCGGGGATGCGCTTCCAGCCCGCGTGCCTGGGGAATAGCGCCCCTCTGAACCCCCATATAGCCACACAGTGCCCCCTGCTGGTGTCCCACCACCCCCTCCAGGCACCCTGCCTGTGTCTGTCTCCAGCCCGACCCCTTTGCTGTCCCTCCCCAGGTGCCTACTCCCTGTCCATCCGGGACTGGGACGAGACGAAGGGCGACCACGTGAAGCACTATAAGATCCGGAAGCTGGATAACGGGGGTTATTACATCACCACGCGGTCCCAGTTCGAGACCATCCAGGAGCTGGTCCAGCATTACATAGGTAAGGGGGGACAAGCCAGGGCCGGGCAGGGATGGCACCAGAGGGAGCGTGGCATTGAGAGCATTACTCAGCCACAGTCCTGGCTCCATTCAGTCTTGGTGCCCCCCAGGCCCTAGGGGGGTTGAGGGCGGCAGTTGTGAAGCTGGCCTGTCCAGACCGAATTCGGAAAGTGGGGAGAGCTGGAGGGTGCCTGCTGCGTGTCTTGGAGATGCCGTTGGCCTTTCTGCACCCTGCCCAGCAGCTGCAATGAAATGCACTGGCCTGGCCTTCACGAGATGCCTTCACCCCAGCCCTTGAGAGAAGCCCCCAGATCTGAGGCCAGGGGAATTCCAGCCAGTGGCAGCTGGAGAAGCAGGGGCTTTGCCCCAGAGCAGGGGCTCCGGGAGATCTCTCCTTCCTGCGCGGGATGAGCCCTTGGGGAACCTGTGCCCAGGTTGACGGGCCTCTGCTAATTCCTTGTGCTGCAAATGAAACTTGCCCCGGCTGGCACACCGCAGCCCCTCTCCTCCCACCGTGCCTCCCTCCTCGTCTAGCAGCGCCCCGCCCCCCTCTCCCCCCAGCATCCCATGCTGGCCAAAGCACCAACACAGGGGAGGGAGGCTCCTTTGGTTGCTGCTCTTCCCCCCCCACCCCGACCCCAGCACCGATCAGACGCCAGCGTGTGGGAGCAATGCACGGACCGAGGGGGTAAGACCAGTGAGGGCTCCCTGAGCTCAGCGCCGCAGGTAGATCGGCAGTCGCCGTTCGGTGCTGACCAACGTGCCAGGTCCAGGACGGCTGGGAAACCCGCTGCTCGGGGCCGGGCCGCCCAGGGAGTCAGGCCGGGGTCAGAGTGGGGCAGGGCCAACTGGCGGGTAGAACGGGCCCATCCGGGGCAGCGCTCCGGAGGGCTCCTCCCCAAGACTCCCACCGAAGGAGCCGCGCGATCAAGGGCGGGGTCGGCAGCCTCCCGATTGCAAAGCCCAGGCTTGACTCCTCCGGGGATCGCCTACAGTGGGTCCCCCGCTCCTGCCCTCCACTTTGGCTAGCATTGCCACCTTCCGCTGCTTCTCCTGCAGCATGGTGACGCTGCCCCGTGAGCAGGGCCCCGGCGTGACCCCCGTGTGGGGCGGGTGAGAGGCGTGGCTGTGCTGCCCCCAGGGGCAGCGCAATGTGGTTTCTCTCTCCCTGCCCTCGAGGGCCTCATCTCTCTGTCTGTGCTCTCACCTCTCTCTCTCTTTCTTTCTTCTCGCTCCCTCCTCCCCCTCGGCTCTGTCCGCAAGAGCGAGCTGCGGGCCTGTGCTGCCGTCTGGCCGTGCCGTGCCACAAGGGGATGCCCAAGCTGGCAGACCTGTCTGTCAAAACCAAAGACGTGTGGGAGATCCCGCGAGAGTCGCTGCAGCTGATCAAGAAGCTGGGCAATGGGCAGTTTGGGGAAGTGTGGATGGGTAGGACTCTCCAGGCGAGCGGGGGGGCTGAGCCGGGAGAGGAGGGGAGAACCCCAGGCCCTGCGCCCTGCCGGGGCGAGGGGAGGCACACCAAAGACTGGATCCATCCAGGGCATCCCAGGGACACGGCAGGAAGAGACAGGGCTTGCTACTGGCGTGAGCCATCTGCAGGGTCTCCTGGTTCACAATCTCAGCAGGACTGACTGAGCCATGGGGCCTGAAGTCCCTTCTCACCCCTGGGCTGGGCTGGCCAGGCCGGGGGATTCGGGGGCACCATTTACTTGCTGTGGATGCGTGCGGGGGCTTCCCTCCCCAGACTCTTTCCAGCACGAACATCTCGCTCGCGCACATGGGAATTCGCTCAAGGAAAAATGCTGCTGAAAGCCATCAGGCCTGTTCCTGCTAAACAGCAGGGGAGTTGCCCTTGGATCCAGCCTAGTGCCCCCCCTCCCCTGGGGGTGGGGAGCTCCTGATCGCCTGCTCTGGGATGCTCTGTCAGAGTCTAACCGCTTTCTGCTGGCTCTAGGGCCCGGGACAGCGAATCTGTGGAGGGAGGGAACAAATCAATTAATCCAGCCTCAGCCTGGCCTCCAAGCCAGCCGCATGGCACTGCCATTTGCTCCTAGCTCTGCCCCACTAAGCAGCCAGACCTGGCAGCCAGTAAATCCTCTCTGTGCACCTGTCTGGAGGGCGGGCCGTCTGTCGGATCTGGGCAGCCATAAGTGACCCATCCTCTTTTTGGGGAGGTCGGGGCTGCAGGGCGGATCCATGCCGGACCCATGTACCTAAGGGGAGACCCTGCCTTAGGAGGACAAACAAACCTCTGCTATGACCCTACATGTTGCATCCTGGGACCACAGGTGAAGAGCTCCAGCTGGTGGACAAGTCAGCCTTCGCCACAGTGCCAAGGCAGGCGATCAATCCGAGCCTGGCTCCCCTCCTCCTCCTCTCAGCCCTTGTGCATGTGCATGCCGAATTCATCCCATTCTCCACTCCCCCCTTCCTCTCTCCCGCCTCCTCCCCGTCATCCCATCCCCTGCAGAGTTCAATGACGGTCTGTGCCATCTACTAACCCGGGTATGCCCCAATATGAAGCCCCAGACTATGAGCCTGTCTAAAGACGCCTGGGAAATAACGCGGGAGTCCGTAAGCTTGGACAAGAAGCTTGGCATGGGATGTTTCGGAGACGTGTGGATGGGTAAGGCGGGCACGTTGCAGCAGGAGGACGGGGACGGGGCCAGAGCCTGGATATTGCAGGGCTGGGAGAGGCCTGGGGGGCGGGGGAGGGTGGTTCCATCTGGTCCCCACAGGTTCTGATTATCCATGTAGGGGCAGGAGTGAGGGTCTCTGCCCATCAGATGTGGGGAGGGGGCCTCAGGGAAGCCTCTCTGAAGTTTTCCAGCCCATATGGGGATGCGGGAAGGGAATTTGTCCCATTCCATGTGGGGCTCCTACACTGAGCCATCCTGGGGGGAGGCTCTGGGGAGGGGGAACTTTCAGACCCCTGTCCCTGAAATGGGGGGAGATATGGGCACCCACTGCCTGTCCCGTGAGGGGGGAGGGGAGTGAGACACAGGCATCCCTGCCCATCCCACGGAGGGGGGCTGATCTGGGGATCTCATCAGGGAAGGGGTGAGAGTGACTCAGGGTCTGCTACCTGCCCTGGGAGTGACGAGGGCTTCTTTGCTGGGCTCTTCATCCTGGAGGCACTCCCCCACCGCCCTCCCTGGAGCTGGCAGTGACTGACCCGCCCCCACACCCTCCCTGCATTGCCACCGCCGGTGGGGGCGAGCGCACCGTGACGCTGTCCCCTGCCTTCCCGCTGGCTCCAGGCACGTGGAACGGCACCACCAAGGTGGCAGTGAAGACGCTGAAGCCGGGCACCATGTCCCCGGAGGCCTTCCTGGAGGAGGCCCAGATCATGAAGCGGCTCCGGCATGACAAGCTGGTGCAGCTCTACGCCGTGGTGTCCGAGGAGCCCATCTACATCGTCACCGAATTCATGAGCCAGGGTGAGAGCCGGGCGCAGCCCGGGGGGTGGGGGGAGGCGTTGGCCGGTTGCCTTCCTCGCCCCAGCTGTGTCCGCACCAGGGCAAGGGACTTGATGGAGAACACAGCGACTTCTAGCCGGGGGTGGGGGGCAGGGCTGGGGGAGGGGGGCAGAGCTGGAGGCTCATGTCCTGATGCTCCCTCTCCTCTCCCCCAGGGAGCTTGCTGGATTTCCTGAAGGATGGAGATGGCCGGTTCCTGAAGCTGCCCCAGCTGGTGGACATGTCGGCCCAGGTACCAGGAGATGGGTCCTGGTGGGGGGAGGAAGCGGAAATCACCAGCCCCTCCCAGGGCTGGAGATCCAACACTTGGCCGGGTCTTGTCTGCAGGGGGGCTCCTTGCAACTTGCCCAGCCCACGCCCCCGTCCTGAGTGGGGAGGGGCTGGGACTAACCCCAAGGAGATGAGGGAGGGTCTGCATCCCATCCCCCAGCCAGGCTGGGGGTGGGGGCTTACCCAGGGTGACCGCGTTCTCACCACACACTCCCCTCCCTGCAGATCGCGGCCGGCATGGCCTACATCGAGAGGATGAACTACATCCACCGGGACTTGCGCGCTGCCAACATCCTGGTGGCTGACAACCTGGTGTGTAAGATCGCGGACTTCGGCCTGGCCCGCCTCATCGAGGATAATGAGTACACCGCACGCCAAGGTGGGCCTGGCCGCAGAGGCCCGCAGGGGGTGCCAAGGTGGGTGGGAGTGGGCAGGGCTCTTGGCCTGTGCCCAGGGGTGGGAGTGGCAATAGACCCTTTGTGGCTGGGCTCCCCTCTGCCCCAGTTGGGCCATGGGGCAGAGTGACCTCCCGCAGCACCCACGGGCCAATGCTGGGGGAGGCGAAGAGGCCACGGATCCCCCGCTGGCATCGGGCCTGAGGAGCCCTGTGCCCTAGCTGGCAGCGGGCATGCCGCCCCAGGGGAGCCTGCCCCCTGTGGTGGTCTCTGCCCCTGCCCCCGTCCCATCTCATCTACCCCACCTCCCTGCAGGTGCCAAGTTCCCCATCAAGTGGACGGCCCCGGAGGCTGCTCTCTATGGGAAATTCACCATCAAGTCAGACGTGTGGTCCTTTGGCATCCTTCTGACAGAGCTCGTCACCAAGGGCCGCGTGCCCTACCCAGGTACGGCTGTCTGGCGCCAAGAGGCAGCTGCTGGCTCTGCCCCCTCCTGCTGGGGTTGTGTTCATTAGTAGGGGCTGTTGGGGCTTGTGCTGGTCCAGGGGAGGGAGCAGGGTCTAGTGGTTAGAGCAGTGGTCTAGGAGTTGGGTCTATTCCCGGCTCTGGGAGGGAAGTGGTGTTTAGCAGGTAGAGCGCTGGGGTCTATGCCTGGCTCTGCCGCTGGCCTGTGGGGTGACCCTTGGCAACTCACAGCCCCACTTTGCCTCAGTTTCCCCTTCTGTAAAATGGGGATAATGCTGCTGACTCCGTTGGGAAGTGCCCAGAGAGCTACTGATGAGAAGCGCTAGAGAGGAACCAGGCAGCGTTATTAGCGGTTAGAGCAGTGGAGCCTGCCGGTCAGGACTCCTGGGTTCTCTTCCCATCACTGACACTAATGGTGTGACCACTTCCCCCCTGCCTCAGCAGGGTGGGGCCACAGCACGTCCCTCCCTCCCTAGGAAATACCCATCATTAATGCCCACAAAGCACTTCTAGCCGCAGCCCCTCCCTCCCCCGACTCAGCCGCTGTCCTTGTTGCGCAGGCATGAATAACCGGGAGGTGCTGGAGCAGGTGGAGCGGGGGTACCGCATGCAGTGCCCGGGCAGCTGCCCCCCCTCCCTGCACGAGCTGATGGTGCAGTGCTGGAAGAAGGAGCCCGAGGAGCGCCCCACTTTCGAATACCTCCAGTCCTTCCTGGAAGACTATTTCACTGCCACAGAGCCTCAGTACCAGCCGGGGGACAACCAGTGAGCCCCCCCTCTCTGAGCCAGCCAGCCGTGCCCAGGGGCCCTTCCCTGCGGCGGCTGCACCAGGCCAGGACTTGCCCTGCTAGCCGGCCGCACCCAGGCGGCACCGGGCCAGACCTTCCCTCTTTGTACACTCTGGGCCAGACCCTTTTTTTACGGTCCCCTTTTGGGGGTTTTGTTACTTTCCTGCCATCCGGCACTCCCCTCGCTCTGCCCTTGGGAGGGAGGGGGTGCTTTGCACAAATGCCTCCTATTCTAATGAGGATCCCACCCCCCAGCCCAGGGCCGTTCTCGGGGAGGGGGAGAGCTGAGTGAGGCTGCCCTGTTGGTCCTGCATGGAGAAATCCCCCCGCACCCCTCTTTCCAGCTGCCTTCAACACCTAGCTCTTAACCGGAGAGAGGTATTTTGTTTTCCCTGGGGAGCAATGAGGCCGTGCTGCCCGCAGGGGCCAGGGGCCAGCCCGGCCTGCAGACAATGGGGCACCCTGAGCTTGGAGGGGCTCTCAATGTGGGTGCCCTGGGCTTCGGAGGTGGCATTGGCCGGGCCCGCTGCACCTCAGTGGCCTTGGATGGGGCTGGGCCAGGGCCATCGCCCGTCCGTCCGTGTGTCCCCCCCGTTCCCCCCCACACACACACACACTGGATTGCAGCAGCTTTGGAGCGTGTACGTCAGGCCGTTCTCTCCTGGGGCTGACGGCTGCCCCCCGTCTCCGGCCCCTCTGTTCTGGAGCGTCAGGCACGTGTGTCCCACCCCCCTGGCTGCTGGGGCCCCCCCTCCTGGAGTTAGCGCCACCATCTGCAACACAAGTGCCTGGGGTGGAGGAGGGGGTCTTTGACTCGGCATGGGGGGGCGGTGGGGTGCCCAGGCCATGGGAGGCAAAGACGTTGCAGAAGCTATCCACCCGCCATGCAAGGCCTGGACAGAGGCTGGGAGAGGGGATGTGTGGAACGTAACCAGTTTCTCCACACACACACACCCCTCGCAGCCTAGCCAGGTGCCCCCACCCCCCGGGCGGAGGGGAAAAAGAGGGCTCAGGGTGGTGGGGGCCTTTCCGTCTCTAGGAATCCACGTCTCACTCGGGGGCAAGGGGAGGCTGTTGCCCAGCCTGTGCCAGCCCCGCCAGCCCCTCGCTGCCCATCCTAATGTGCTGTGGAACCTGCAGGGGGGGCAGCCCGCTGCCGGCTACTCCCCCAGCCATGGAGGGATGGGGGGGGTCTGGTCCTCAAGGCTCCTTCAGTGGCATTACAAAGCCTGGGGGGTCAGGAAGTGTCTCCCAGGTGGAAGCAGCCCCCCCCCCCCAGTTTGTCTAATCATCTCCTGTGGCAGGGCATAGCATGCCCCCAGCCCCCAGCCATGGGAGTACCTGAGGCCAGGGTCACAGTCCGGGCTCTCGGGGCGGCTGGATGTAGGGCCAACAGGGTGCGACCTGCCCAGGGGGCCTGCACTAAGGTCCCGCGGGGCAGCTGGCTAGCACAGGTGAAGGACGGGGCGGAGGCTGCCGCTTTCTTCGCTGAGAAGCTTGGCCCTTTGCATGTGCCCCCGCCCCCTGGCAGTGCCCAGGTGACAGATGGAAGCCGAGCCCCCTGGGTTTTCTCTCCTAGCACAGAGCGGGAGGTGGGGGAAGCTAGATGCTCCCATCTCCATTCCCCACGCATGGCCCCCAGTTGCTTCCCTGAGGCACGCAGTGTGGTGCTGCCCTGGTGATTGCACCAGCAGGGGGCGCTCCCCTGCCGCCCGCGTGCCCCCGGGGACTTGCACACTTTTGTATGTGACTTTCCACCAAGCTGTTTGTTTATTTATAAGACTTTAACAAATCCTTCTGCCCTCCTCCCGGGGGGGTGCAGGGGTGGTCCCAGTTCATTGGCGCTCAGGGAGCCGGCTGGGAGACTGGTTTTCCTCTCCCTCCCCATTCGTAATTCTTGCTTTTGTTTCTTTTCCTTAGCCAGAGCCAAATTGTTCAAGCCATAAACTGCTGCTCGGGGGAGGGGAGCAGGCAGTGCCAAATGCTTCTTAAACGGGGGTGAACAACCCCAAGGCTGGGCTGGGGGCGGGGTCCCAGATTAGGCCGGTGTAGGGCAGGTGTGTGTCCTCCATGGGAATCCCAGGCCCTGTTCCCACTGGAAGGGACTCCAGGGTAGGGAGGTCGTCTTCCCCCGGCGAGCCCAGCCCCTGCATCTCATGCCCGGGGGTAGGAAGGCTCCCCTCTGGCCCAGCAAAACGTGAACGCGATTGGCGCGGGGGCAAGGGCCACCCACTCGGCCTGAGTCACAAGGAGGCCAAGGTCCAGCAGCTCCTCCTCGAGCCAGGGCTGCGTCCAGGGTGTGGAGCCCCTCTGAGCCAGGCGCCGTGGTACCGGAGCCCTCTTTATTCCAGGGTGTAATTTATAACCATTAACTTTCATTCTCCTTTGACGACATCCAGCTGTGGGATCTGACAGCCAGCCAAGGGGGGCTTGCTCCCGGCTGCTGCGGGCTCTGGGCCTTGCCCGCGGCCCTGTGTCCATCTCCCCGTCCAGCTCTCCGTCCGGCCAGCTACAGCACAAACGTTCGAGGCCGCGCCTGCCTGGGGGGGTCCCGCCGAGGCTCCCTGTCCATGCTGGGGGGGGGGGGGGGGGGTTGTGTTTTTTTTTTTAATTGATCCTGTAAATAAAGAGAAATAAACCTTTCTAACAAGCAGGGCGTGGCGTGGTTCCCTGGGGTACCTGTGGGCGTACGGCGCTGCTGGGGTTTGGAGGGGGGAGCTCCAAGCCTGCAGGGGTTAAAGGACCAGGCTGTCCGCTCTAGGGGCTCCGGGTTAAGTCAGAGATTAAAATACGTTGCCTTGCAGGAGGGGGATTCTGGCCTCTGGGCTGGAAGAGCGAGGAGGGCCGGGAGGTCCTGGTTGAGGGGCAGCGGCTGAGCTGGGGAGACAGAAGAGCCAAGCGGGTGCAGACCCAGCTGGAATCGCTGAGCCTGGGGGTCTGGCCGTGCGGGTCTGAACTCCCACTCTGCTGCAGCCCCTCCACGGGCTCCCCGTCCCCTTGCCCAAGGCCCGTTCCCCTCGGCGCAGGGAGCAGCTTGCAGGAGGCTGTGCGCCCAGAACGGCTCAATTCGCTGCACCGGTGAGAGGGCAGCTGGGAGTGAGGTCATCCCAGCACCCGGCCTTTCCCCCTCCTAGCTGCAGCTCCCCCCCCAATCTCCTCCACTCTGCTCTGGCACCGGCTGTGGTTGCCGCCTGGCAGCCGGTGCCTCAGAGGAGCAGGCCCTAAAGCTTCTCTCGCCTCCCCCAACTGCCAGGGTGTTAAAATCCTCTCTTAAAAACCATCTGCAGAGAGGCCATTTGGTGCAGAGCCGCTTCCCAGGGAGCCGTGGCTAACACCAGTCGTGGCTGGAGAGACAGCTGGGCTTTGCTGCTGGGGGGGCGGTTCTCAGGCTGGAATACAAATGGCTAGAGCCCCAGGTGACAGTGGCGGGGGCTGGTGAAGGGAAAAGCCAGCCCCGTGCAAACAGCTGGGCCACAGGGCTTCTAGCAGGCCCAAATATGGCAGAGCATGTTCAGTGCAGTCACTAACACGCACACGCAGCGACGGCCCCCCCCCACGCACTGTCAGGCAGGCCGGCGGGGCCTGTTAACCGCTCTACCAGGGCTCCCAGCCAGAACCCTCTGCCTGCCCAGCTGCACCTCCGAGCCGAGGGCTTTCCGTTCGCCGCAGGGGGAGATTTGGGGGAAATCGGTCTTGCACCAGCGGCGTTGCCAGCCCTTGCTGCAGGCTGCCTAGGACCCCAGCTCCTGCCGCCAGGGCCAGAGGCGAGACACTCAGCTGCTTGTTTTATTTATTTATTTTTTTTACATACGTTTCTAGCCCTCCAGCCTTTGGCAAAAAATCTTTCACTCTCGCCCCTGGAAGGGCTCAAACACCAGCAAGGAAATAAAAAGACCCCCATTTACTGTTAGCTCATGGCGCGATGGTTAAACCTAGGCCCTGCTTGGCTGTGCTGGGCCATCGACCTCCCCGCCGTGAACACCGATTTATGCCCGCTGGGCCAATGGAGGCCAAGACCCAGCGGCCTTCTTTCTGGCTGGAGTCAAGCCCGCAGCAGAGAGCGGCATCGGTGCAACGCACGCTCGTGTGCGTTTGTGCCCGTGCGGGGAGAGCTGTGGAAGGCTACAGCCCCCCACCTGTTTGGCAGGAGGCTCCCTCTAGTGGCCCTACTCCGATTTGCACCATAAAAGCTGGTTTTTTAGCTGCCTCCTGCCACAGAACAGCTGTTCAGTATCTTCACTATTGAAGTAAGGGAGGAAGTTCTAATCCTTGTAATGCCACAGCCATCTTGTCTGGGGAGCTGTGCAGGCCGAGGGCTGAGCAAACAAGGCACCCTATAAATAACCATCCTTGCTGCCGTGGGGCCTCAGGCAGGGTCTGGCATTCAAAAGCGCCGCTGGGTTGATCAGAGACAGGGCGAAGGGGCAGTGAGTTCGACCGCCTAGAGGTCACCCCCAGCCCAGGCAGCCTCCCGCTGACCTGAGCTGTCAGGCTAGGGTGTCTAAAAGACAGGAGGGAACTGAGCTCAGCTCTCCACAGCATGGATTGATCCATCCATTGCCTTCCTCTCCCTGGCTACCTGCTGTATGCCCTTCCCAGCAGGTCCTTTCCCTGTTACATCTCCGCCTACCGACTGTTTCCCTGTCGCTCGCATCCCCCGCAGCACCCCCCGGAGAAGGGTCATGGAGGAGGCTGTAGCAGAGGTAAAATGCAGCAGGAAGCTGCTGCATCTCCTCGCGGAGCGGGGTCGGGAGTGCCATGACGGTGACTTACAGGCAGGTGGTTTAGCTCCGTTAGGGAGCTGGCTGCAGCTTGCTGTCGCAGAGCAGGACCGAAGGGGGTTGCTCCCGGGTAGGAAGCTCTGACGAGCCAGAGAGTTTCAAAGGCAGGGTAAGGGAAGCGCTAACGAGTCCTGGTGCTTAGCACTTACACCAGCCTCAGGCCCTGATCCTGCCCCCCGGCCCAGGCCAGGGCTCTGCCCACGAGGAGCAAGGCCAGGCCCTGCCCCAGCCTGTACCCTCGCTCTGGAATCACGGGCTCTCTCTGGCCCTGCTTAGACGGGGATTCAAAGTGGAATGGTTGCTGGCACATGTAGACACAACCCCTGCCTTACCACGGGCTATGCTGGCTCCTCCAACAGC
Source organism: Chelonia mydas (assembly GCF_015237465.2). Taxonomy (NCBI): domain Eukaryota; kingdom Metazoa; phylum Chordata; order Testudines; family Cheloniidae; genus Chelonia; species Chelonia mydas. The sequence goes on along the minus strand of NC_051259.2, from coordinate 10,893,753 downwards.
TCCAAGGGGAACGCCTGGCATGAGTTAACACCGTCTACACTAGGCTTGGCAGCCCTGTTTACTGCCACATGCTGACGCCACATCTTAAGCCCCGCTCCGGACAAGGCCTGTGGGCTCAGTGCTGCTCCCCACAGGAGGCTTCCTCCCATGGTCTCGTTAGATTAATTCCTGACCTGCCTGTGAGGTCAGAAGCTGGGTGTGAGCAGCATGGGCTCCACCAGCACCACCCGGACACAGCTGCACACTGCCAGGGCATCCTGCAGGCCCGGCGCTGCTCCTCTCCGGGGGTGAGTCAGCCTACGGGTCTGGACAGGGCAGGGCACGGGGAGTATTTCTGGGTTTATTGGGCAGGGGGAGCAGGCCTGGGGCGTGTCCGTTGAGGAGGGGGGTCTGGTAACCAGGTCTGGGGCGCTGAGCAGAGCCTGGTGGGGAGGATTGGAAAGGCTGAGCCACGTCACCTTCCATGGGGTGGCAGCATTTGTTACGGGTCAGGGAAGGGGCCCTTGGTCCCCTGTCTGGAGGTTGGAGGGGAAAGGGTTAACCTGCCGTGCAGGGCCCAGCTGTGGCCGGTTAATTGGCACACGAGCAAAGAGTGCATCTGGCAGGATCAGCTGGCGGGGGGGGGCTCTGGAGGGAGCTTGGCTGGCTATGGGGGTCGCTGGCTGGAGAAAGTCTGAGTGGGACTTTGGCCTGGTTTTCAGAGCCTGTGCGGCTCTCAGCCTTCAGCAGACACCCCTAGAAACCCCAGGCCACTTGGGCCTGGCTCTTAAACGAGCAGGAATCAGGATCTTGTTCTGGTTTCTTTACTCTGAAACCCACTTCTTTGACCCCTTGGCAGCCCTGCTTGTGTAACCCACACACCTCCTGGGTGGGGTGTTCTGTCCCAGCTAGGGGCACCAAGACCACTTAGTTAAATGAGTCTGCTACAGCCCTAGCTAACAGCCAGGTGGCTTTTAGCTCATGCAGTAGAGGCTCATGCACTGAGATCCCAGGTTCGATCCCGCCCGCCGCTGACCGGGGTCTGTCAGTGTTATACTGGGTCAACCCAGCTCTGACCTGCCACCTCCTCCATGAGCACTGGACAGAAAGAGTTAGGAAAAGCCCGGAGCGCCATCCCGGTCATCATGGGTGGGGAGAATACAGGCACAGGGGAGACTCCCCCAGGCTGCAAGCACGGAGTAGCAATTCACCCAGACACCTCGGGTAACCCTGAAAAGTGTCCCAATGGGAGACCTCCTAGGAGTAACTGAGCAAAAGGGGCTCCTGTGCTCTTGTTGGGAGGGGACGCCTGCCCCCCGACATTCCTGCTGGGCCAGCTCCTCCTGCTGCCCCTTGGGCACATGGCTGCCTAATTCCTAGGGGCATCGCTGTGGGGCTGGGTGGGGAATCTCTGGCCTGGGAGATGCCGGGTGTGGCTAAGCACAGCTGCTCAGGCGATCTCGGCCTCTTACCGCTGCTGCCCCAACCCCTCCGGTGAGCAGGCGCCCCCAGAGCGGCGTGTCCCCCGGGCTGTGCTTGGCAAACAGACTTCCCCTGAGCCTGCCTGCGTCGAGCCTGCCTGCGTCATGCCCGCCTGCTTTCTGCCCGGGGGCAGCAGCGTAGCCGTGAGTTAGTGCACTTAGCCCCTGCAGTCAGGAGAGAGCGCCAAGCAGCCTGCTTTGCGCTGCGAAAGCCCAGGGGCAACAGGCCCCGGGAGAGGCCCAGGAGAGACACAAAATCCCTGCAGCTTCCCAGCCTCATCCCCGTGCTCGACAGCTCTGCCCCTGCCTCGCTACCTGCTTCCCGCCTAGCTCCCCAGGGCCAGCGCTGCCCAGAAAGGCTCCGAAAGCACCCCGGGGTAGAGCCTCGGTGATGGAACCAGGGCACTGCCCTGGGCTAGGAAACCGGCTTGTCTTGCAAGGACAACTAGAAGGACTGCCCCGGCTCATTGCAGCCATGTCCGGAGGGGTGCGGGAACAGGCTGGCAAAGCCCAGCATGCCAGCTCTGCTGTGGGGCTGCAGTGCTGCAAACACACACGAGCACAGATCCATGCAGACACAATCCTGTGTACATATATGCAGGCTCTCTCTCAGAAGGTGCGTAAGCACAAGTGTGCACGAAGACACACCCACCCACACACTGGGGTTCCGACGTGTGCGCCTCCCCACACTGCCGTACCTTCCTGTGCACACGACAGGCGAGCACACAGAGGCACTGTTGTTGTTCCTGGCTTGCTGAGGGCCAGTAGTGTACTCGGAGGGTTAGGATACACATGGGGGCACGTGGGCCCTGTGGTAAAGATCTTCTCATCCACATTCTGCATACAGATGTGTGCCTGCCTCCGAGTAACCAGCCACACGTGATTATGGATACATGCAAGCACACACATGCAGAATACAGGGGCAGTCACATATGACACGTGTGCACAGACACATTGCACAGGTGTAAAAAGAAAAGGAGTACTTGTGGCACCTTAGAGACTAACCAATTTATCTGAGCATAAGCTTTCGTGAGCTACAGCTCACTTCATTGGATGCATACTGTGGAAAGTGTAGAAGATCTTTTTATACACACAAAGCATGAAAAAATACCTCCCCCCAGCCCACTCTCCTGCTGGTAATAGCTATTGTATGTATAAAAAGATCTTCTACACTTTCCACAGTATGCATCCGATGAAGTGAGCTGTAGTTCACGAAAGCTCATGCTCAAATAAATTGGTTAGTCTCTAAGGTGCCACAAGTCCTCCTTTTCTTTTTGCGAATACAGACTAACACGGCTGTTACTCTGAAACATTGCACAGGTGTGTGCATGCAATCTCACAGTGTAGAGGCGAAGAGCCGCCTATACATACCCTGTGCATGAGTACCCAGAAAAGTGGGGCACAAGCACATATGGTGTACATGCAAACACATGCATGGGCACAGTACACATGCACGCACGCACACCGGGCATTAGAGCGTACACAGTTGTGCGTGCACACCTATGTTCACCATGCACACTTGCCCAGTGCCCCGGTGTGCGGACACACTCACACGCTCACACGTATATCTCTTGCACACATCCCCACCAGTCCACGCACTGCACCGGCTGGCACTGGCCTCCAGCCCCTGCTTGCTGACCCAGGGAATCGTCGTGTGCCCTCCCGGGAACCCAGTCAGACAGAGCGCCCCACGTCAGCAGCCCTTCCCGAGGGTAGAGGTCACCCATCCCAGGGGCATGCCAATCCAGGGCACTGCCAGTTCTCTCTGCCAGCTCTGCCTGCGCCCCCACCCCCTTCCTCAGCCCACACTGCAGCTGTCCACCCCCCTTCCCTGTTCAAAATTCTGCACAGCCAAGTCCTTTGCCTCTCATCACCTCCTGGAAGAACAAAGAGAACCTTTGGCCTCTCTGCTCCCCCCCATCACCCCCGGAGGGAGGGAGTGGGCATGCAGCCATGCTGGGCTCAGCCCTGCTGTTTGAAGTCTCAAACAGGCTTGGATGCTTAATTGCAGCTGGCGGTTTCCTGTTGCACGGAGGAATTTATAGAGCAGGGTTGGCTTCCAGGGTAGGGGGCAGAGGAAATTGATGTCGTTCCCATCTGTACCCCGGCCAGGCAGCCATTTAGGGCACCTGTAAAGAGGGCCATAAAGGGAGGCAGATGGGAAGGCGGGAGCAGGGCTCAGACAGCAGACGGATGATGAAGGGGAAGGCTCCTCCGGCTGCCTGCCAGGCCTGCGTGCTGTCTGCGCGTGCGCCCACCATGCCCTGCCATCACAGGCCCTGGCTGGGTTTGCCCGCCCAGCCCAGGCAGGACCCTGCTGCATGGTGCAGCCTGCAGGGCTCTCGTGAATTGTTCCCTGCTGTGGGGCGGCTGCTCCCTTGGGAGACTGTTTCCCAGCCCCATAGATCTCAGGAGCAGGGGAGCCAGCGGTGGCCACGTCGGAACTCCTCCAGAGCCCAGACGGGATGGGGGAGGTGGAGGCAGGGGCTCATGCCGGGCCCATCACCCGAGATTCAGCCTGCATTTCCATCGGTCAGTTTCAGCCCCTTCCTCCTAGTTCTGCCCCCGCTGCCCCCCACGTGAGAGATCGGGGAAGACAAAGCCTGGGAGGGGGCGTTGTAACAGCCCAGCCTCGTGGTGGGGTGGGAGTGGTTATATTGCCCTCGCCCTGTCCTTGCGGGCTCCTCCTGGGCCTCTCTGTCCCTGGCTGGCTGCCTGACCGTGTCCAGCAAAGCAGAGGGGCCTGTCCGAGCCAGGGATCCCAAGGGTGGGAGGGGCAGGCTGCAAGGAGACTGGGGGCCCAGGGCGTTGGGACTGTCCCCGTTCGGATCTCGCCCCTGTCAGCAGTGACAAAAACCACAGCCCAGCTGGTGGCTCGTCGGCAGCCCACGGGCAATCATAGAATTACAGCACCATAGGATTGGAAGGGCCATCTTGAGACAGAGCCTCCGCCCCCACCGTGAACTCAGCCCCCACGCGGAGCGAGGCAAGGGCAGCAGCTTGGGGTCCCCTGCTCACCGTCCGGGTGGCAGCAGAGTCGCTCCTTCCCCCTGGAGAGGCAGTGTCAGTCGGGCCCCCTGCCCCCCGGTACTTACCCAAGCAGCTGGGGTGGTGTTAGCATCTCTTCCCCGGAGCAGCGGGGTTTGGGGTTAATGCCCATTGAGATGGAGGAGGCGGTCCACACCTCTGACTCAGCCAGATGTGGCTGTGTCTATTACCCAGGGGTCAGGCCCTGGCCAGCTGGAGGGCTAGAAATCTTAGAGCTTGTCTACACAGGAGAAACGTACTGATGTTACTATACCAGTGTAGTTATACCAGATTAATTCAACTGGATTCAGACCCCGTGTGGACATTCTCATTTGGAATCACAGTGGCTTTAATTCGGTTCAGTGGAAGGGTGTGTCTACACTACAGACACTGTTGTAGTGCTGTAGTACAGGCCCTTACAGCCGTGACGGAAGGGGCTTTTCCTTTGCTGTAGGAAATCCACCTCTCTCAGAGGCAGGAGCTAGGTTCAGCAGAAGAATCCTTCCATCAGCCTGCGTCTACACTGGGGTTAGGTTCAAGTGTGGACCAGGCCTAACTCGCTTTGGAAGTAACTAAACCACTTAAGGCCGCTTTTATTCCAAATGAGCGGGTCCACAGAGAGATTTAATCTGGTTTAACTAATCCAGTTTAAATGCACACTTTTCATTGATCTGGATTAATTTTTCCTGGGCAGACAAACCCTTAATCCGGAGGCAGTCACGTGACTCTGGGAGCTGGGGCCCCATGATGTCTGTGCCTCCATCCGGCCCTGCAGCAGCGCTCTTTGGTTGCCTTGATGCCTTTCTTAGCACAGAGGCCGCAGCTGGCTGGGCCATACAGACCAAACGCTCCCCTGCCCCCTTGCAAGGTGCAGGGCAGTGGAGAATCAGGCCCAAATTCGGGGGGAGGGGTAATGAGCACCTTGCAGGCCGAGCCCGTAAGAGCACACTTCAGCACAAACTGCACAGCACAGAGAACACCTGGATTATTATGGCTCTGTATTGCCGTAGCGGCTAGAGGCCCCCAGCCCTGCTGTGCCAGGCGCTGTACAGACATAGCCCCCAGAGATGGCCCCTGCCCCAAAGAGCTTCCCCCCAAACTTTGAGAGGAGAGACTGCACGTCCCTCATCAGTTTGGGGGCTGAGCGCGCCCATCATGCAGGCTCCCATGTAGACATTTGCTCCAGGAAATTCAACCGGCATTTCTGGGGTCCCTGGAGAAATGGCAGGATGGGACATTGCAAGTAGCTGAAATCTCCCTGCAGCCCCTGGCATTTGTGATCACAGCCTGAGGCATAGTGGGATCTTCGGGGTGGTCCAAAAGGAGCTGAACCAGAAAGGCCAGTTACAGCTTATTTAGATTCCGGCAAGAGGGACGAGTCGGCACAGACGCCCGAGCTTAATTCAACTGCATTTCTGCTTTGCAATTCTACTTCCAGGGCTGGATCCTGCTCTCCCTCGCGGCAGGCTGGATTCACCATGACTCTGCTGGCGTCGGTGACGCACTGCAGAGTCATACCCTGCTGCGACAGGTCTCCAGGGGCTCTCAGTTCAGCACCTTTGCCCAGGTGAAATTCACTTAAACAGGAATAAAAATGGAAATCCATAAACTAGCCTAGCTGGGAGAAGGAATGCTAGCTAGCTTTGGGCTGTCTGCACACATCTGGGCCCCCACTTAGTTCAGCCCAGGTAAATCTCCGTGTGGACGCTCTGATTTCAGCTGGAGTAGTTTGTTTCCATTTAGCTTCACCCTGTTCCCATTGGCTGAAGCGAAACTCCATCAAGCCTGAAATCTGAGCCCCCGCTCAGGGGTTTGCACCGATTGAACGGAACTGGTTTAAAATCGCACCGCACCAGCGCCGGCAGAGAAGCCCTGGGTACACGCGCGTGAACTCTCCTCAGGAAGGGGGCTAAGTCTGGGACTCGGGTCCCTGGGTCTGCCGCAGACTCCCTTGGTCTGTCTTGTCTATTTAGACTATACAGCTCCTATCTGTACCGCACCTAGCACGAGGCCCCGAGCTCGGTTGTCACCCAGTAGGCGCTACTGTCCCACAGGCAGCAATGGGAGCGACATCAAGCACTAAAATAGGACCTGGCAGAGCACTTAACAGGCGTGGGAATACAGACACGCCTTGACCTTGCTCTGGGCAGCCCCCTGAGAACATGCAACTGCCCCGCGGTTCCCACGCACGCAGCCTGCCATCTCGCCCCGCCCACAGCAAACGGCCTGTGGCGGCAGGAGGGTCTGTGCTGTCTCCAGGACCCTCTGCCTGCCAGCCACAGCGTTAACGCCGACCTGCTGCCGGCATCCCTGGCACAAGGCCTGTGCCCGTTCCCTGTCCCTGAGAGAGGCGGGAGCGGATCACAGGGATTGGTTTAATCACGTGGAACTGGCCTGGCCTCCCCCTCACCCCTGGACCAGACTGCACACGAGCACTGGTGCTTGGGGGATTGATTTTCTGTTAATGACAAGCCCGCTGGCTGGGGCTGGAGGCTGGAGCTGTGAAATCGAACGCGGTTAGCTGCTTTCTGGAAGGACACTGCAGGGAACAGGCTGCTGTTTGCTTCCATTCCCCGCATCCCCAAGGGCAACCCTCGCGCCTGATCAGAAGCGTCGCGCGCTCTCCGCTTTCTCAGGCAGCATCTCTTGGGGGCACCCGGTCCAACCCTCTGCCTCAGGCAGGGGGGGCCCTGCACTCCGCTCCCCCTAAGCACCAATCGCCGCCACTCTGTCGGCTTTGCCATGGCTCCCGGGGAAGGGAGCGAGCTCTAGTGGTTAGAGCAGCAGGGCTGGGACTCAGGAGGGCCGGGTGCTATTCCTGGATTCGCCATGTGACTTGGGCAAGCCGCTTCCTCTGCAATCTGCAAAGCTGGGGAGGCAGGGAGGGAGGAAGGAGCCTTATCTGCCTAGCAGAGGGAGCTGTCAGAGTTCATCTGTCAATATTTACCGAGCTCTTTGAGATCCTGGTGCATCTGAGCCCCTGCGGGACAAGGGAAGCCCTCAGCCCCTTCCCTGGAGGGAGCTCCGCCCAACTCCGCCATGGGTCCTGTCTGCTCCATGTGCTCCATCCTCTCTGCCCCTGCCCCTGCCCCCCAGGAGCCTCTCCTTGACTCTGCTGACATCTGATCCTCTGCAATTCACCTCCTGAGCCTCCCCTCCTCGGCCTGTATCGTCCTGCATGCCTTTCTTTGACCCTTCCCCTCTCTCCTCGCACAGCGGCCCAGCGCTTGCTGGGTAGGAGCCAGGTTTTCAAATGTGCACGCCCAAGTAGCTTGCCTCGAAAAGCGCTGAGCCCCAGCAGGGCGGGGGAAGCCCGCCGGGGTCAGCACCTTTGAAATCATGGGGCCATCCCAGGGAGGGGTGCAGGGACGCTGAGGCAGGGCCGTCCTTTGGATTTATGGGGCCCTACACAGTATTATTACACTGCTGCCCCATGCCGGCGCATTCGGCCCTGTGAATACTGGTGCCCCATACTGGTGCCCCTATGCCGGAGCATTCGGCCCTGTGAATACGGCCCCTGGCTTCTGCCTAGTAAGGAGACTGCAGCGTGCATTGGGCGTGCGGGAGCTGACCCGCTCTTACCTGCTGTCCCAGTCATAGGTGCGGACTCTGGGGGTGGGTGCTCCGGGGCTGGAGCACCCACGGGGAAAATTTAGTGGGTGCAGAGCACCCACCGGTCCCAAGCTCCTGCCCTCTGCCCCCCTGCCTCTCGTGCACCTGCGGCGCTGCGCTTACCAACTCCACCCTCCTCCCTCCCAGCGCTTCCTGCATTCAAACTCCAGGAGGGAGGGAGAGAAGTGGGGACGGGAGGGGAGGAGGCGGATGGGGGTGGAGCAGGGGCGGGAAGAGGTGGGACGGGGCCTTGGGGGAAGGGTGGAGTGAGGGCGGGCCTGGAGCAGAGTGCGGGGGTCGAGCACCCCCAGCAAGATGAGAAGTCGGCGCCTATGGTCCCAGTGGTGCCCCAAATTTTCGGGTGCCCTACGCAGCCGCGTATGCTGCGTATGCCTAAGGACGGCCCTGCGCTGAGGACAAAGGCATCACAAGCTCTGTCGACTGGCCAGCGCCCTGCTCTGTGCGTTCCCTAGTAGAGACCCTCTCCCTCCCTCGCTGCAACGGCCTGGCTCCAGAAGAGCATCTTCCCACTGCTTCCCACCACTGCTCTCCACATGGCTGCTCTTCTAATTAATACTCCCCTCCCTTCGATCTGGCCAGTGGTGAGTTAGCCTTCCCCGGGGTGTGTGTCTTGCCCGTTACAGAAAGGCCCCATCTACATTAGGGAGGACAACTGCCTGCATTGGACTGGGGACTGTGCCTTTAAGGACTGAGCTTCCCAGACAGTGGGGCTGGGCGGGGCTGGGTTGCGGCGCTGCAGCACCCTCCATAAGCACTGAGGTTACGTCTAGACAGGAATAACAAGCCTACAGCTGGCCTGGGTCAGCTGGCTCAGACTCCAGGGCTGAAAAGCAGCTGTGTAGACATCCTGGCTCAGGCTGGAGCCTGAGCTCTGGGACCTTGCAACGGGGGAGGGTCCCAGAGCTGGGGCTCCAGCCCAATCCTCCCCCAGCCCATACCCTGCGATCCTGAGTCAGCTGACCCCAGGCCAGCTGTGGGTCTTTTATCCCTGAGTGAGGACTTAACACCGCCGTGAGCAGCCCCTGGCACAGCTGTGGCCGTGAAACCCCCTCCCCACAGGGTACTGCTGCCATTTGGCTTGGACATGCTTCCGGCAAAGCGAACCGGTGCTTCAGGCTGAGCCAGGGCTAGGGTGACCACCTCTGTTCATTGGAAATAAGGGGAAACCACGTGGGAAATAAGGGACGAGGCTTTATTTTAAGGGATGTTTTAGGGAAATCCCATTTCCCGTAGCGTACCCTGGATTTTTCTCTCAAGGGCACATTTCCACTGCCCTTCTCGTAAGCTTCAATTGAATGTTTACAATGGTGTTTATTGTCAGTTTTGAAACACGGGACGGGGTGGCCACCCCTGCCAGGTCAGTGCTAGCCCGGGCGGGAGGGCTTGCCATCACCAAGCAATGGCAAAGGGTCCTCCCACAATGCACCAGTCACTGCGGAGGCAGCCTGGCGAAATCTCCCGCAGTCCAGTGCTTCCAGGAGCTGTGGGGAAGGTAGCCAGGGAGCAGTGCGGCTGCCAAGGTGGAGTATGGGGCTAATGAGGTCAAGCTGCACCGCCTTGCCATGCAGTGTATAGACCCCATCCTACCATGGCCACTAAGGGGTTAACAGATGGGCTAGCTGTCTCCACAGCTGTGGCTAATTGCTGGCCCAGCCAGAGCCAGCGGGATCAGAAGGCCGCAGATCAGAGGGGGTCGCCTGAGGGATTCCTGAAGCAGCAGAGTGGTAAGAAGTGGTCTAGGAAGTTGGCCAGCTGAGAAAGTGAGTCTGGAAAATGGCTTATAAGAAAGGGGGTTGGGAAACAGGCAGGGAATGTGAGGAACCTGGTCCCAGCTGCTTAATGCAGGGCATGGGCTGGAACCCAGAGGACTGGCTGGGGTCCCCTGCCATTCCTAGCAAAGGTGGGGGGGTAAAACCCCTTGGAGCAAAGAAGGCAGGACTCTGTGGTGGACTGGGGCTGTTGACCCTTTGCTAGGGTCATTGGATTCCTGGTCCCTTCCTGGCCCTGGAAGGGGAGACCCCATAAATAACGTGGCTGGAGTCACAAGAGGAAAGCCACCTGGCATGAGGCCCAATGACTGTTGGTGGGAGAAACTGAGGCAGAGTCACTGGCACCATGCACAGCCATGAAAGGGCACTGGCTGGCAAAGGCAACCCTGGACACCCCTCTAATTAGCCATTAGCAGCTCCCTCCTGCTGGCGAGGCCTATGGGCTGGCTGCTGACCTCAGGCAGGGATGTGAACCTGAGTTACACAGATAAGCAACCCACAGAGGAAGCATGAGCCAGCCCCTACCCACAGCAGGCCAGGAAGTAACCTTCCCTGGGGACAGAGTGTCCCAGAACTGTAGGGAGAATTTTCTTGCACCGGTCTCTGAAGCAGCTGGCACCGACCACTGCTGGGGGCAGGCTGCTGGATGGATCATTGAGCTGACGTGGCCTGGAAATGCCTGTAGTCTGAAGGCTTTCCGGACACAGTGGGGTTGAAGCAAGTGTCCCCAAGGCGAGAGAGCTCCCCAGGAAGCCTGCCCAGCCCTGAGCCAATGCACTTTGAATCGCAGGACAGTGGACAAGGACAATCCAGCTGGTCTCAGTTGCCTTAGTGGGACAGAGGGTAAGAGTCCAGGAAACCATGCAGTCCTGGGGTCTGAAAGGTTTTCTAGCGGGGGCCTTTGGGGGTACGTGTGGACACAACCTCGGGAGCCACTGAGCGGCTACAGCCTCTCACAGGGACCTAATCCACCATTTCTCCAGGACACCCTGCTGTTTTTCTGTGCCGCCGGCCGTCAGACACTTTGAACCCACCTCGATGAGGCTCGGGGCAAGGCCCCTGCTCAAGACATCTTCCCTCTGCATCTCCAAGGGGAGGGGAAAACCCCTTTCCCTGCCAGCTGTTTTCCATGCAACAAGTGCCTGACCACCAAAGAATTCTCCACTCTGGGACCACTCTCTTAGAGGGACCTTTCCCAGCATGTGCTTCTGCCAGCTGGCCCTTTAAATCTGGGGTGGGGGCTGGGGCACAACCAGCTGCCGCCCTAGGGGTGTTCCTTTGCATCCGGCTGCTGCAGGCCCTGCCTCCCAGCCGGGGAGGATTCTTAGCACCTCCTCTCTTTTCGCTTCTCCCAGGGGCACGGCATGCTCCATTGCCAGCCCGTGCTCCCCACCCACCCATGCGGGAGGGGGCTGAGCTCGGCCCTCACTGGCACCTGGCGGGTCCCTAGGAATCAGGGCAGAGAGGGAGAGTTAATTCTGGGCCCCTGGTTACCAGGCAGATTGAGAGATGCGGGACAGACTTCCAAGTGCTCAGCCCCTGGATTTTCAAAAGAGTTCAGGGGACGCAGCACACGTGGCTTGGCCCTAAACGGGGAGGGATTCCAGCAGATCAGTGACACTGTGTGGGGGGAACCCGGGGGGGGGGGCAGATGAGAGGGAATAAATATTGCAGCACCCAGCAGAGTGCACTGCCACGGGTGGGACGGGAGCAGGGGTGTTGCAAACCAGGAGGGAGCGGAGCTGCTTAGGCTGCGCCAAGGGATGACATTAACAACGGGGACGGTGGGCTCTTGGGGCCTGTCGGGAAGATCAGCAACACCGGGGGACGGTCTCTGATGAAGGCACCTTCACGTGGGAAATGGGAAACCAGGGTGGCTAAAGTGCTAGAAAATATACCCAAGGGAGCGGCCCAGCGTTGGCCCCGGGGCAGCAGACTGGGGAGGTGGAGGAGGTCTCCACGTTCACTCTCACGTCTGTGAAAGGAGAATTTAGCTGCTGCTTGGCTGTGCCATGAAAGTGGGTGATTATAACAGTAGCACCTAGAGCCCCCCCCGAGCAGGACTCTCCTGGGCTAGGGTCTGTACAGCAGGTGGCTCGCTGAGCCTGCAAAGGGGGTGGAGGGGGGAGAAAAGGATTGTTATCCCAATGCACCGGTGGGGGGTTGAGGCCCAGAGTGACCCAGTGGCTTGCCCAGGGGCATGCAGGGAGGCTGGGACAGAGTCAAAAATTCAACCCCCGGCTCCTCCGTTTGTAGTTTGCTGCTTGAACCCCAAGGCCACCCTGCCTCTCTGCACAGGGTAATTGGCATGACACCACTCCCCCAATGCGCAAGATCTTTCACCCCTCGCTTGAATTCTTCTGCGGGTAGGGCCGGTGCAACTGAGAGAGTAATTTACCCCAGAACAGTAGCCCAGGCTAAAGAGGGCAGTATGTGCCTAGGTCCCTCCCCCGTCCTCCAGGCCTGGGCCCCCTCCCCTGATTGCCAAATCCTTTTGCCAGGAGGATCTCTCTGGGGTCCCTCCCAAGCGCACACACTCACACTCTCTCTCCACACCAGAGACGGAATCGGTGAGAGATTCCTCAAAGAGACCTTTTCATTGAAAGGCTCTTTCTTTGCTCATGGAGGAAGGCAGAAAGGGAGGAACTGAACAGGGGGGAGGGGAGAGAAAACGGGGAAACGGGGGAAGCCAGAAAGAGGGGCTGCTGGCGGAAAAGATGAATGGACTTGGCCAATCCAGTGCTTTGGTGCTGCCAGCGGATGGTGGGGGGGGGGGGGGAGCCGGGTTGTTTTTTTTCCCCCCTAGCGCAGGCTTAATTCAGCCCTCCTCCAGCTCTGCCTCTGAAGTGAGGGGGAGGGGACGGGAGGCTATTTTGGGCTTGGTCGGTGCTTTCTGGGATCTGTAGTCTGGTGCAGGTCTGAGCCAGGGGACGATGTCAGGGAGTTGGCCGCATGGCCGAATGCGCTGCTTGTTTCCTGAGCCCCTGTCGAGGGCGCCGTTGGCTGGCGGTTCCGGTTGTATTTCCATCTGCTTGTTCCAACACCAGAGCCCAGGCTGACTAGTGTGTGGGGTGCTCTCTGGCTGGTGGTGGGCTCGGCCAGCGGGCCAGGTTCCCGGGGGGATGCTGATACCTTGCTAATGCAGGGGCTGCACGCACTGGGAGGGTGCATCCGCCCCCCCTTGAGAAGTTGGGCCACGGAAGAGGCTGGAGTCCACTACTGCCGCTAGCTAGGGGGCTTGGTTTAGTAGCTCCCATGGTAGCAGCTTCTGCCTTTAGATCTGAAGAGTCCCAGGTTCAAACCCCGTGATGGGCCCCAGTGGGGTTAGTTTTGTCAGCGACAGCTCTGGGGAAGGCAGCGTCCCTAACCAGCCGCACTGACGCCACAGGAGATGGTGGCGTAAGCCGGTCACCCGGGTCGGGGCAAACGACTCGGAGGGAGGGAAGTGGCGATGCCGGGCCGAGACTGCAGTCCTTCCCCTTGACAGCCTGCTGCCCCGCTCCCAGGGAGCGGGCTGGTGTCTCTCGCTTCCTAAAAATGTTGGGGGGGCTGTCCCAGGCGCTGAGTGCTCCTTCCCCCACTCTGCCGACTGGGGTGCCCCCCGCTGGGGTGAGTGGCTGATGGCCCAGTCCTGACCTGTCCTGGGGGGCTAGGTGCGGAGATGCAAAGCCAAGAGACAAGGCTGGGCTGGAAGAAGCATCCCAGGGATGGTGGGCTGAGGCTGCCGGACACAGATGGACCCTGTGGTTCTCTCTGGCTCCCGGACATCTGGCTGCGCTGCCTGGGGTCCCCCGATGGGATCCTCCGAAGTGCTGGCGTGGACGCTGTGCTCAGGGGAGGGGCTGCCGAGCACCGCACCGGTGCTTGGAATGAAAGAGCCCTGGGAATCCTTGAGTGCAAGGACCCCCTGAAATCTGTCCCTGGCCCCCCTGCGTCTCTCATTAGAAGGACACATTGGAATCCCTGTTATAGAACGGCCCCATCTCCATCTTTCTGGTACCCTGCCCCCAGTCTCCATGGCTCTGATTTATGGTTCTCTTCCCAGTTCTTCCCCGGACTCACTGGGTGACCTGGGGCCAGCCACTTAGGGCCAGATTTTGAAAGGTATGGTGCCTAAATCCTATTGAAATCAATAGGAGTTAGGAGCCTAAGTCCTACTGAGATCAATGAGTTAGGTGCCTAAATCCCTTTGAGGAGCTGTGCCTTAGCAGTTCCTCTGGGCCTGGGTTCCCCATCTGTAAAAGGGGGTGATGTCCACCTCCCCGGGGGCTGGGAAGCTAGATGCAGTGAAATGTGCAAAGTGCTTTGGGATCCCGAGGGATGTTGCCACGGATGCCCAGGGTATCGCTGCTATCCTGGAGGAAATGGGGGACGGGCCCTGCTGGGTCTGTGCCAGGCAGGCGGTGCTGCGATTGGCTGCACTCTGTGCTATCGGAGGCCCATGCAGCTCGCATCACGTGAGACTTCTGCTAAGGCCTGAAAAATCTCTTGTCACAGTCACAGGCCCAGCCCCAGGACTCCATATTGATTAAAGAATCCATCAGCTCCTCTCTGCCCCCTAAGTTCCCCAGCACCAGCTGTTACTGCATGGCATAGAGACCGGGCATAGCCAAACTTGGCACCAGGAGCCAGGACATAATGAACAGGGGACACCAGGAAGCGCCAGGCAAGTCCCCCGGGGCTTGGCAAGGAGCAGTGGCTCACCAGATCGGCTCCCCATTTATGGATACAGCCCCACGTGCTGTAGCCTGAGCTCTCAGGGGGCACGGCCTTCCAGCGGGGATAGCAGCCAGTTGCAGAGTAGGGTGGCAGAGGGGTACCTGTGTGTGACGGCTCCATCTTTACTGTTTACAAGGTGGTGGACAAACCTGCCGCACCGAGCTTACAATGCAAAAACCAAAGAGGAAACTGAGGCATAGACCTGCCCAAGGTCACCCGGCCAAGGAGTGTCAGGTCTGAACCATGACTATGGAGCAGAGGGCCTGATTGGGGGGCGGGGGGGTGAGAGAGAGCAGCATGGAGTAGAACAACATGCTGCAAACCTCACACTTAGGCTCTTGATTTCCCTTCTGCGTTCATTAAAGTCTAATCTGCAGCGGAGCAGCCGGGCCGCGCTTGGGAAGGGAAGGGAGGCCCAGTAATGAGGCTCGGAAGCCGAGTCCCCAGGTCTGGCTCTGTGCGGGCGGCTCATCCTGTGTCTGCGAGGCTGTCACCACGTCACGCTGGGGATTAGTCACTCGGCGGTGCCGGAGGGGCTCGCCTGCCTCACTAACGCTAATAGGGAGTGAAACAAGGAGCCGCTGCGGACAAGGGCGGCTTCTGCTGGGCTCTGGGAGGGCGCGCGGCCCTGGTTGAAAACCCCACCCGCGTGGGTAACACGGCGACTGCGGCAGAGGGAGACTCCCCGGCGAGCTGTGTGACTGAGTGTTCCCGATCCCCTCTGCCGGGCTCTACCCCCCAGGCCTGTCCCAGCCACCCGAGGGGAGGCCCTGTGGCCGCTGGGAGCTTGGGTTTGGCCTGTCCTGGGCTGTGGGGGGTAGGCCGACCTGATGCAGCCAGGCCGGCTGCTGCTGGGGAGCTCCGTGGGCAGGGGCGAATCTGTGGGACAAAGGGTTCAGAGGTGGATGCAGAGGGAACTGTGGGGAAGGCCTGGGTAATTCTATGAGCAGGGAGGGAGCCACTCTCAGGCTTCAGGGCATCCAGCTCTTGCTCCCTGGGTCAGGAAGGAACGACGACTCCCCCAGGTACAGCATGGCGCACCTAGTCAGCTGCAGGAGGCTGTTTTGCCTTCCTTTCCCATCTCCTTGGCTGCAGCTAGGGGCAGGACTCTGGGCTAACTGGGGAGGCAGTGGCCTGATCACCAGCACTCTTGAGGTTAACCCCCTGCTCAGGTTGCCCACAGGTGGGGTGCTGAGGAGCGACAGCTGGAGAGGAAAAGGCCCTGTTCTACCATTTCTCAATGGGCATCAGTCTGAGCCGGGCTGGCAGGAAGGGAGAATTTTTCCCAGGGCCGAGCAGGTCATAGGTAGATCCGGCAGTCGCGATGCCTCCCCTTTGGGGGGTGGGTGGATGGATGGGGGCAAAGGGAGCAGGAATCCAACAAAAGCAGCCACTAGCACCAGTCTGTGCTGGCCCTAGGCGGGGAGCTCTGCGGACCCTAACCAAAGGAGTGCCAAGGCATTTTACCAGCACGAATGACCTTTCCTGCCACCCTTCCTTCTGCAGGGCCAGACTGCAAATCCACCCATCTGTGCGGGTACACGCTGCGCCCCTCTGGTAATGGGCTCCTACACCCCCACATGCTCGGAGACTTGCAGGCAAGCTGTCTGCAGAGGTCCACGCTAGGCTCCCCGGGACAGCTGGGAGTGAGCCGTGACGGGACGCACTCTGCTGTGACATATGCAGGCAACAATGCAACCTGGAAAAGCCGTCTGTGTCGGAGGGCAGAAATAACCTGCTCCCCCGGGAGCAGGCCGGGAGGGTCAGTTAATTGAGGAGTCTGCAGATTTTGATCCGGAGGGCTTGGCAGAAGCTCGCAGGCAGCCTGGTGCGTGTGGAACATACAGACTTGGGTCTCGGCCAGGAAGGCAGAGCCCCCCGATGGCAGGTTTAAAATGCATTACCTCTGCAGCTCTGTGTTCCGTGCTGCGTTTGATCAATTACCTGCTCTTCTGGGAAAGCGGCAGGTCTGGGGAGGTTGTGCTGCAGTGCGGGCGCTGGACACCTTCCCTCCCGTACAGCTAGACTCGCCTACGGATGAGCCTGCAAAAACAAGCCCGCGCTCCTTGTCTGTGTCACAGCCGAGCTGGGAGGCCCACGCCCCTGGCGTCAGGGGGCCGAGAGGGACGGTCCCTGCTCGCAATCTAAGGAGTTGGGAGAGGCACGAGGTGGGAGAAAGGAACTTTAACGAAGGAGAAACTGAGCCCGAGAGGGGCTGAGCCACAGCTGGGGTTTGAGCCCGGATCTCTTGAGTCATTTCCCTTGCACCAGCCTTAACCACTAGGCCGTCCTCTTTCTCATGGGCCCAAGTGCGCCCGCTGCTCCTTTTGGCGGCTGCTGCTCCCAGACACGCGCCCTGCGGCTCTCGGAGGAGGCGGGAGCCTTTTCTCTTGCACAGCAGGGTTTAGAGGCGAATCGGGCCCGTAGGCTCAGGGAAGGGATTTGCACGTTAAGGAGCTTGATGAATTATTGAAAAGCCTCCGTGATGCCTCGCTCCTCCAAACCCTATTAGTGTGTGTGGGCACAATGACACCGCACATGGGCTAGGGAGTGGGAGGGAGGAGCACAGGCTTCCTCCCCCCAGCGCCACCCCCCGAGGGAGGACTCCAGGCAGCGCTCTGGTGGAGCCGTGGAGCTGGACTTGGGGATGGGGGTTTGCCCTCCTGACATGGTTGACAGTCACACTGCCAACCCACCCCTTGGTATGTGATCACCTCTGTAGTGTCACCGTTTGGAACTCCCCCCCGGGAAGTGTCAGCTGGTACCAGCCTGTTGTTTCAAGGTGCCCTGTGTCTTTATACAATGCAGCATTAGAGAAAGCAGCCAGTGAAAGTGATTAGAGCTACAGGAAGGATCCCCAGTGAAAGAGCCAGGGCCATTCGGTTTCGAGAGGAGAAGAATGAGTAGGGATAACGAATCCTATGGAGGAGGTAACTCAGGAACTCCTATTTACCCGCTCAGACTGCAGGAACAAGGGGATGCCCAATGACACATTTGTTGCCTTTTCATCTGATAAAAGGAAACTGGTTTTTTTTACGTTATTAGCTTGTGGAACTCTCAGCCACATGATAACAGTGAGCACGGAATTTAGGTTTCAAGAAAGGATTAACCCATTTCTCTGGCTAAGAATAGCTGCAGTTACATTAGCTAGGGTAAAATATGTAAGGCACAAATCCTCATGCTTCAGGGCGTAAGCTGACCACCATCAGGAAGGAACTTCCTCCAGGAACAAGTTGTTCTATACTAATCGGGGATCCCTCTGAAGCAGCTGGGATCAGTCACTGGGGGGATGGCATACAGGCTTGATGAACCATTGGTCTCAGCTAGGCCAATTCCTGTGTTCCTATAATTTAACAAATATAACCTCATGTGGTCTTTTCTACCATTCCCCTCCTCCCCCTGAAACCACCAGAAAGGGCTGGTTATTAATGTCCTAACACCCTTTTATTCTGCTGACACCAGACAGAATTTCCCAATTTGACTCCTAGCCCAGGCACAAGTGCTGGCTAAGCCGCCACAGCTGACTTCTGGGGGCACCAGGAGAAGCTGTTTCCCTCTGCACTGATCCAGACAGCACTGGGAGGAAGGAGCAAAGCCGGGTCATGCAGAAAGGATAACACGCCAGCGGGCCTGATTCAGAGTTGACGCCGCTCTGTCGCGTTCAGTGGTGTTACTCCTGATTTACACCAGCGTGTGTGATGAGAATCAAGGCCCCGTGCCCCTGCCGGCTGCGCGTACGGTCTCACAGATGCACTCGGATTTCTCTCGCACTCACAGGCACATGCTGGGCAAACCCACGCCCCTCTGTGACACCCGGAGCCCAGCGATGCTGCCAGATGTCCTGCTCTGGACGGTGCAAGGATTGCGTTGCCATGGCCCTCCCGGGAATTGAATCAAACCGACCACAGCGATTTCCTGCTTTTCAGACTTGTAGGCTGCCACAAAGGTCTGCAATAGCTCAGTTAAAATCCGGCCTCCTCTGAGGGTGATTTTTTTTTTCTAAAACCCTTCCTGTGCCCCTGAACCCACCAGCCCCTGACCATAGAAACCGAGCTTCTACCCCCTGCTCTGACCCCGCTCGTGATTCGATGTAAGTAGGAACAAAATAGGTTTACAGACACATCGCTGCCAAGGAAGTGTGTGTCTCAGGAGGCCAGTCCAGCAAGCCTGCCTTTAAACATAAGATGAATACAGTGCGAATGGATTGCGTACGTTCACGCAGGTTCACCATGGGCATGGCGTAGCATCGCTACACGGCTAGGCCGTAGGACATCCCGCTGTTCCAGCCTGGTTTTCTGGTCTGTTTCCTTTCAGGTTTACAGATGGAAGGGTCCCTACAGTGCCAGTAAAGATGAAACCAAAAGCCTGGATCCTTTGCAGAAGTTCAGCGGGCGACAGACGTGCGCTCAAACCAGGCGCCGAGGAGGGCCGGCCAGCCAAGCCAGCCACACGGTGGCAGCGTAACCCCACGCTGAGGCAGCAGGAGCCTGGGCGAGAGAAGCAAGGCCCCCGGGCAAGTTGAGTTCCCGTTAGCCCCTGGTGCGTCTCCGGGAAGAGCAGCGGGAGGGGGCTGCAGGGAGTCGGGCCCCCCCCGTGAACCGTGACTGATGGGACGGGTGTGCCCCTCTTTGCAGGCTGTGGCGGTTTTGGCATGCACTCGTGCGCATTGTGTTGTCCCCTGCCGTCGACGGAAGCGCTCAAGGCCTCGTGTGTGAGAACGGACCCTGGTTCGTGAGCTCCGCCTGCCTGAGACCTGAGCGATTCGACACCCACAGGCCCCGGGGACTGCGCCTCGCTAGATTTCCCCCTTGCAGGGAAGGAACCCATCCAGGCGCTGCCCGCCAGGTCCGCCTAGACCTGTCTGAACTGGGGCCTGGCTCTGTCCGATGCTGGATCTTGCCCAGCTCACTCTTCTCTCTAGAGCAGAGCAAGTCAGGACCCCAACGGCCGCGCCCTGGAGACGTTTGGCTCTGCGTCCAAGACACGGGGCTGCGGCCTCTGTCTAATGGGAATGGAGGAGGCTATGGGGTGGGGCCGGGCTCAGGACCGCAGCCCCTGTGGGTGCCGTCGGGCGATGCAGTCACTGGGTGTAAGTGGGAGGGTTGGCTCAAAAGCCAATGTGGATTATCAGGACAGGCTCCCACTCAGGACTGAGGCTTGAGTCGGGATTTGGGCAGCTCAGATGCTTTTGATCGTCGTTTAACAGCAAGGAGCTGAAAGCAGTGATGGCATCCGCCGCCCCGTGGTGGTAGGAGAGAGGCTCTGTTCTTCTCTAGTACCTTTGACCCCATGCGCTCAGTGTCCTTCACACGTATTAATGAATTAACCTGGGTCTGGTGGCTCAATGTGATGATCCCCGTTTTGCACAGGGAACCTGGGCCACCAAGAGGTGACGTGACTTGCCTGAGGTCACGCAAGTCAGTGGCAGAGTAGGGAACAGAACCCAGGAGTCCAGACTCTGAGTCAGTGTGTGCTCTAAGTAGGGTCTCTTGCTTTAACCGGGTGTGTGTGTCTAGGTATAGGCTGATGCCTGGGCTGAAAGCCATTACATGGTGAAATTCAATCCAGGGGCTTGGGGATAGAATAAATTCAAGTGGTTTATATAGATTCTCAGGCCCCTCGGCTTGAGTTACAGCCTTAGGAATGGCTCAGGGCCCATGCATTGTTATTCACAATTGGTGAGGCGCACGTATAAATATTCACCAGTATAAATATTCAGCTAGGATTAATTGCTTCTGGAACAGAGACCTGTGCAGGTGGCATAGCAGAACAGGGCCTCCAGAGCTAGGACTCTCGGTTCGGGTATAAAGTGGTGACTGGGTCACGGTTTGTTAGCTGCCCCGAGCACCCTGTGTGACGTGTGTGTGTGCGGTCGTGAGCATCGCACAGGACATACACGCCAACGGAAAGCAGGGGAGGAAAGGTGACGTCCTGTCAAAGGCCATGGGAATTTTGTTACTAGTTTTAAACCGGAGCGAGGGGATGCGGCAGGTCCTACCCAGCTCCTTTTAATTCCCTGGGGCTTTGGGCCAGGTTGGGGTATATTTTTTTATGATAACTATAGACATGAACTTCAAACCCGACAAAGGACTTGGACAGTTTTAAGCAACTCTTTGATTAATACGTGACCTTTCAATGCTGTGGATTAAATTAATAAATCTTTTAAATTTAAACCTATGCCACTTGCAATGTAATGTTTTTTGTACAGTCTTCTGGGGGGGGGTGGGGGGAGATCTGCTCCTCTTCTCTGCCACAGATGTGTGTTATGCCCACAACTCCACTATAGTGCGTGTGCATATACAGCAAAAGAGGCAAGATTACTACCAGGTAAAATCCTATGAGATCCGAATATGTGCATCCTTCTGGATTTTGATCTGTTACTAAAAAATAGCAGAAAATTCAAGGCCGACCTCATGGGCTAAATGATAAAACCAGCCTCTCCATGTGCCCGCTCCAACAACACGGATTGTGTGCATGTGCAAATTCTATCAATGATCCAGGTGGAGGGCGCCCATCCTGGTGGCAGCTGCAACGTCTAATATCATGGCGCTCTCTGCATCATCTGCTTACCTACCAGTCCCCGGCAGACCCACTGACGTCCCTGAAATCAGTGGGGTGAGTGCAATGAACAGGACTTAGTCCTAGGTGTCTGTTGATACCCAAATATTAATTAGAATTGAATACACAATAAGCAACCTAGGAGTGTATGTGTGGGTGATACATTTTCTGTTTCATCTGCACCTATGTGTTACTTCATTGATGACTCACACATGATTAAAATTCTAGTGATATTCCCAAACCCCTGGAGTTAACCCTTCACGCATCACTCAAGAAAATAAAATGTCATAACAAACATCAGTCATAGTATGTATTTTAATTGTATTGTATCTATGAGCCTCTGTGAAATTAACAAGGAGCGAGTGCTTTGAGATCCTTGGAGAGAAGGCCCTATGGAAACACAAATTTGTATTGAGATGCAGCATGATTGAGGGGGCAGGACACTGGACTGAGGGGCAGGAGACCTGGATTCTACTCCCAACCCTGCTACTGACTTGCTGTGGGACCTAGGGCAAATCACTTCCCTGCTCTATGGGGAAAGGAAGTATTTTTTCACACAATGCGCAGTCAACCTGTGGAACTCCACAACACCCTCTGGCAAGAAGGCCAAGACCATAAGAGGGTTCAAAAAAGAACTAAATACGTTCCTGGAGGCTAGGTCCATCAATGGCTATTAGCCAGGATGGGCAGGGAGGGTGTCCCGAGCCTCTGTTTGCCAGAATCTGGGAATGGGTGACAGGGAATGGATCACTTGATGATTCCCTGTTCTGTTCATTCCCTCTGGGGCACCTGGCATTGGCCACTCTCGGAAGACAAGATACTGGGCTAGATGGACCTTTTTGCTGACCCAGTGTGGCCCTTCCTATGTTCTGTTTCCCCTCCTGTTTTGATTGTAATCTCTTAGAGGCAGGGGCTGTCTCTTACTAGGTGTTCGCACATCACCGAGCGGTACCAATCTTGGCCAAGACTTCTAAGCATTCCTGTGCTGATCATGCAGTTCCGAGGGCTGTCGATCCCTCACCACGTTTTACGTGAACCAAACAGAAAGTGAGAAATGGTCATGCTGTTTCCTAGTGCTTAAGGCACAGCTTTGGATTTTGCGCATGCAATTTTACCATGCAATTTTGCTTGTGCGCGCGTGTTTTGACTGGGCATATGAGGAATATCCACTTTGTCCACAACCCTGTACTGCCAACGCCAAACGTTCAAACATCACGAGTCAGGGCCTCAAGCACCATGCGATGGGCTTAAAAAGCAGGAGACTCTTTAAAGAGAATTCAGCTGGGGCGCTTTTCGTTTGCCTTCTGGTTTGTGATGCTTTAGGGGGGCCTTGGGGTTACATTTTCAATCTTTTGGCCACAACCAGGGTTAAAAACTTACTTGTTTTTAATGAAAGCTGAGCGTCTCTTGTACTCACGTGACTCCAGGGGCTGGGGCTTTAATAAATACATCCAATACCATGGCAACCCCAGCACAAGTGGAGTCCAAGCAGGAATTCACCCCCTGAGTAAGTCACATGGAGGTGGCTTGAATATTTAGGCTGATGTTTCCAAAGCCACTGTACACGATTTGGATGCTTCCTTCCCAATGGGAATGGGGTGTCTAGATCCTCTCGAATGGCTTTGAAAATGTCATCCAGAACATACACAGCCACCCCACCCAGAACTAGGGAACCCCCAGACCCTCCACCACCATTACCCCGACCCTAGCGCTGAGTCCTGCAAACTGGAGGCAGTGCAAGGCAGTCCCTGTCTATCCTTTGCCAGTACCTGTCCTGAGCCCTAGTCCACAGCCCAGACCCTGGTGCCAGCCCCTCCCAGTGCCATAGTCTGTACTGACTGAGTACCAAAGAGAAAATCACTGGGGTTTGGGCAATGCTGAAACAAAGTGGATTTTTCCCATCCTGTGTGCTTTAGGTAGCAAGATCATCAACCCCTAGCTCCCTGGGACTGTCTCTCTTTGTCTCTTCCCCCGAATATCCTGGCAACAGCAGGGAGGAGAGAACTCCAACCCTCCAACAGCCCCGCCCGGAGCGAAAGGCGAATCCCCACGAGCAGTAGAGAGCCTATGACACACACCCCACGGAGCAGTTCCGATTCCACCCAGCAGAGGGCAGCGGTGCAACATCCCGGGGGTGGGGAGGGACAAACCACCCCCCACCCCCCCACCCCCAAAAAAACCAGCCAACCAGCCCGTCCTGCGGTTCCCAGCAGGCTGCGTCCGGCGGGCCCCGGAGCCTGGCTGTGGGTGCAAAGTTCAGCCCCAAACTTGGCAGAAGTTGGACGGCCGGGCGCGGGGGGCGGCTCCGCGCCGGGCTCTGCCCCCCGCCCCAGCTCGGGCTCGGCGGGGACTACAATCCCCGGCATGCCCCGCCGGAGCGCTCCCTGGGGTTCCGGCTCGGCTCCGGCGGCTGACAGGCGAAGGTAAGCAGAAGTCGGAGGCAGGCGGCGGCGGCGGCAGCAGCCCCCAGCGCTCGGGAGCGGCAGGCGGCGGCGAGCCCGTCCCCAGCCCCGGCAGGCTCGGCGGAGCCCGGCAGGCAGCGCGCAGCAGAAGGCGAGAGAGGAGAGAGCAGGGGGGGAAGGAGGAGGAGGAGGAGGAGGAGGAGGAGGAAGAAGAAGAAGTGGGGGGGGGACGAGCAGCCTCCGCTGCAAAAGCCAGGGCTCTGCTCTGTGTCTTCATTTCCTTTTCCCACCCAGCCCCGAGAGCCGCGGCGGAGGGTGGAGAGCGCGGAGCCGGGGAGCGATTCCTCCCGGGCTTGCAAACCCCCCCTCTCCGCCCCCCCCCCAGCCCCGCAGCCCCCCTCTGCTCCTGGCTTTTCTTTTGTGTGTTTCCCAGGCGGAGAGAGCGAGAGGCGGGAGGGAGCGGGGCAGATCGGCGGGGAGGGGGGGGCAGGCAGGCGGGGGGGGGGGCAGGCAGGCAGGCAGGCAGGCAGGCAGGCGGGCGGGGAGGGGGGGGGCCGCGTCCAGCCGAGCTGCCGGAGGAGAATGTGAGCGGAGGCGATGAACATGCTGTCATTGAAGGTGGCCGGTGGTGCTGAGGGCTCCATGAATCTCTCTGGCAGCAAAGACTCAGCCCCCGTGGAAGAGACAAACCTGCCCCGGCGGGCGGCTTCGGAAGGGCTGGGTGCCCCGCAGCCGGCTGGTGAGTACCAACCTTTGCTTTTCCCTGCCGCCCCCCGCCCCTGGGACCCCCCCGCCCCCGCCGCTGCTCCGCTCGGCCGGCTCCTCGGGGCTGTTGGGTTTGCCAATCGATCCCCCCCCTCCTTTCCTCCCCCCCCGGTAATGAGCTAATCTAGCAACTTGCTGCAGAGTGCTTGGGCAGCAAACTCTGTGGGGAGGGGGTTAAAGGGCAGCCTGCAGTCCAGATGAAACAGCCTTTGTCTCCCCGTGTAGCAGCTTGGCAGCAGTTGAGGCCAAGTGGGTTGTATTTCTCTTATTTCCTGTCCGCCCTCCCCGAAGCCCACACCGCTCCGGTGACTGCCTTGCAATATGCTCTCCATCTCTCGGTGGCTGCCTTTCTGTGTGTGTGTGTGTGTGTGTGCGCCCCCCCCCCCCCCACCCCTTAAAAAAAAAAAATCCCTACCGCAAATCGCTTTAGGTGTAAACACTAATCTTGCCTTGCACATGCAGATGGGGGCGATGCAGGCAGGGGCTGTGCATTTGAGAAGCCCCAGAGTAAGAGGATATGTTTACTAAGTGGCGGGGGTGGGTGGGTGGGGAGCTGCTTTGAAAGGGAAGGGTGGGTGGCGAGGCGAGGGGAGGGGGGGGGGGTTGGAATGGAAGATCAAGCCAACAGTCCTTTATTATTTCAGCATGTGGGTTTGGTTCTAGGCAAAAGCGTGGGGGTGTCGGGGACAGACGCCTCCTGGCTCTGGCTCATTTCCCCCCCCCCCCCCCCCCCCCCCCCCGTTTGGCAGGGTGAAGTTGCATCCTCTGTGAGAGTTGTTCCCAAATTGCTGGAGTTTTAATTGCAGTTCAAGGAGCAAAAGCCGCAGAAATGTTTGGCAAGGGGGATATGAAGGCAGTGGGGGGGGCAGGGAGGTAAAGGCTGGGGTGGGGAGACGTTGTCTGGCAAGCAGAGTTGTGTGCGCGGGGGGGGGGGCGGGGGGAGTTACTGGAGCCAGCGTTACCTGTGGAACAAAGTCGCCTACTTCTTTAAATAAATAAATAAGCCTGGAATCTATGCGTTTCCTTTTGGAGGGATGTGATTTCACAGGGTTCCTCCGCCTGCCTCCCCCTGCATGTGGGATTGCTGAGTGACAGCTGTCAGGCTGGCTTCTGTCCACTAGAAGGCAGGCGGCAGTTATAATGAAGGATGTCAACAAAATTTGTGGTGATCTTTCTTTTCTCGTGTGTGCGCCTGTATCTCTGTGATATCAACCCAGCCCTTCCTGCTGTGCCTCCCCCCACCCCCGCCAGCTCCAAAGGGGTGGGGGCTGCTGGACAGCAGAGGGATAGACCTTTGGTTGGTGGGGGGGGTGCATGTGGGGAGGGGGGAGTTTTCTTTATGGTTCATGAAGGCCTTTAGTTGCAAGCATGGTGAAGGTGCTTGGCTGGGCTGTCCAGGGGGGAATGCTGCACAAAGTTGGATGCGTTGGAGACCCTGCTGCTACCTTAAATTCTAGAGAGCTAGTTCTTAGGGGCCAAATTTTTGTAAGAGTCTTTTCTTTTGGATATTTTTTTTTTTTTAGATCCCCTTGGTGCCAAGGTGCTGCACTCCCTGCTTGCAAATAACACACTGGAATTCTTAGCTCAGACCCAGACACAGGGTTGCTGGAGTAACTCCACTGAGCGGCACTAGTGGGAGACCAGAACTACCCCCCTGGGTGCTTAGTTGGAAAACACTGAGATTCTTATACATCCAGAAAATCAAACTACCCTAGCAGCCAGGCTGAGGAGACTGAATACTCTGCGAGCTCACTTGGCAGGGGCCAGTTTCTCCCCATGCAAGACCAGGTGGCCTGTGCATAGAGAACTTGGCATGTTGCTTTGGGAGTGGAGCTCAAAAGCCCTATTCTGAGCTCAGTTTCGCTGGTATAAACCCAGCGATTAGTGGAGTGACTCCAGATTGACACCACCGTGACAGAGAGCAGACGGGAGCCCTAAGAACTTAGGCACCGATTCAGCAAACACTTAAGCGGGCGCTGAAGACCCACTGAATTCAGTGCGACCTCTTCAGAGCTTTGCTGAATCGGGGCATGATGACTCACTAGGTGTCCCCTTGCAGTGACTGTCTTGTTGTCTGTGGGATCTAGAGGGGGAGGGGGAAATGCTGCTCTTTATGCCTATGCAACTGGAATAGGCCAAACCATGCCTGGTGCAACTCCACTGCAGTCCATTGCCTCCCGGGCCGTTACGTGGCGGGACGATTTTAGCCCCTTGGACCTAACTGTGCCCTCACTCATGCTGGCTTTGCACTGAGCAAGCACCCCACTCCCTTCCCCTAAAGCAAACGCAGAATAATCTGGCTGTGTTGCTTTCCATGGAGCTGCTCCCGGTTGGCACCAGTGTTGCTCAGAGCAGGATTGGCCCCGTTGCCTTGAACGGGGGGGTTGAAGGAGAAGTATTGGCACCATGGTGGGAACGGGGTGGGCAAGGACGTGATGCAGAGTTGGGAGCTGGAGGCTGGGGCAGGAGAGGCGATGGAAGGTTATAAGAGGCTTGAAGGGGCTGGCTGGACAGAGTGCCTGCCCTGGCCTCCTTAGAAGAGGCAGCAGGGACCCGGGGCAGTCTATTTCTGCTGAGATCCCGAGGAAAGCTCTGGGAGAATTGTAGGCTTCTATAAATAGCGTGTGTCAGCCAAGTGGAAACAGGGCCTTGAAATGCTCCTGCTATTCTCTCGAGTGCTGGAAACCAGCTCTCAGTAAATAGGCTTTGGTGGGGAGGGCCCTTTCCTACTTCTGGACTTGTAATGTGGGTGGATGGGGGGGATTTCTGCCTGGAAGTGGAGCCCAGCACCCCACGGAGAAGGGGCTTCGGACACCAGCCTGTGGCTCTGTCTGGCTGGATGTGCGATGGGTCTTTTGCATTGGAGATCTTCTCCCTTGCCCTCGGTGCTCCGTAATGGACAGTCTGGTATGTGCTGTCCTGTCGGGCTGAGCCTTACTAAAGTGACTAGTGATTTTGGGTGCCCAACCTGAGAACCCTTAAAGGGGCCTGGGTTTTCAGTAAGTGCTGAGCATCCTCCCTCTGAAACTCAGGCCCCTTTAAAGTGGGTCAGGTCAGGCCTCCAAAATCCCAAGTCGCTTCCGAAAATCCTGCCCCTCATTGAGTGTGTGTGATCAATATATCCATTGTCGACTCGCCAGACCCGTGAGGGCTCATTGTCGTCTCCTCTGGCATGCCACCATTGACTTGGAGTTATTCCTGATTCTACACCTGGTACGAGCGAGGAGCAACTCGGATCTGAGATGTTTAGCAAACCCATTGTGCGGTGCGTGTAGACCATGTTTTTGGCCAGATCCCTGGAAGGGTCAAGTGAAACGTACAGTGTATCCGTACATTTTATATCCATGTGGAATAAAAGCCAGCAGGAGATGCTGTTCCATTTCCAGCCCTGCTGATAACCTGGACATCTGTCGGGAATAAGCATACATTTTCAGCTGTTGGCTCTGCCTTTCCCCACCACCTCTATGTCAGGTGATGCACGAGGGGCGCTCGAAAGCCCTGACTCTTGGTGTGTTTGAAAGGTAAAGCTTTGCTTTGGAGCTTGTGTGTAGTCTTCCATGCTGGGGAGCATGAAAAGTGTGTTGCCCTCTGGCCTTCTGGGACACATCCCTTCCCACACTGGTACTCTCTGGTGCAATTCGTTGCCCCTCTGCTCTGCTATGAGGCATTGTCTGTTGCACAAGAGTGCGTTGCAGGGCTTGCTGTGACTCCGCCTCTGTCGCACACCCATTCTGGAGCATTGCACAGCTCCCCAGGACACTTTGGCTCTCTTCCATAAACGTGTGACTGCATTGCTCACTGGGGCATCTGTGCATGTCTGGGGCAATGCCCTGACCACCATGACACGTTCTCTGGCTGGTGCGTATGTGCGAATGCATTGCACTGTGCTCTGTGGCTCCTAGGCTTTGTGCACGTGCGTGTGTTACTCACTGTGAAATAACTGGTGTGTCCCCCTGTGCATTGCAGGGCCAGTCATAATGCCTCCTTGCACGTACTGGTGCATTGCACGGACCAGCAGGACACCTTTGCTTCTTTGCACACTGTCCTATGCAGAGCACTAGTGCACCGCTTCTCTCCTGCATGCTCAGACTGGTGCTTTGCAGTAACCGTTGCCATGTCTCTTTGGTCCCTCGTGGGCACATACACTGATGCATTGTATTGCCCCCCTTTCACCTTTGCTTGAGCACATGGGTAAGTATTTTGTTTCCACAGCAAAACGTAGCTTTAAGGCTGTAATTTTCTTCAGATGTGATCTCTGAGGTGCCCGCTGCGATTCTTAGTGGGGTATATTCTGGAGTCCGGGATGAAAAGGATGTGACACACTCGGGATAGTTTAGCGGTGTAAAGAGAAACAGCCTGGAGTTTACTGGGCTGCGTTCAGGGCCTAGGCTAGCTTGCTGTCGAGAGGGTAGCATGTGCTTGCAATGTGATAAGGTGTGTGAGGAAGGCGTCCCATTTCCAGCTTGGCAGTACTCGTCCATTTGGGCTGGGAGCTTGCTGAACTGGGCTTGGTCTCAGAAAAGCACAAAGATACATGGGGCAAGTGGGGGGATGAGTCCCTGTTCCTCTCCTGTGAGTTGACTGCTGGGGCTGCATATGGGGAAGATTGGCGCGACGGTCTTCTCTGCTGGGCTGGCATCAATCACCGGTTCCATTGGCCATCACAGAACCGGCTGTCCCCCTGCGTCCTGGCTGCAAGAAGCAAAAATCGGCATCAGAGAGTCCTGCCACAACTGGGAGAAGGGCGTCAACGGGAGTCAAAAGTTTGATGGCGAAACGCATCCCCCTCCTTCCTCCCTGCTCCCCGGCACTGCACCTTGCCCAGCACTGAGACAGGCTGATGTTTTCTTGGCATGGGGAAGGCTGCTAGCCCCCAACGCCCTTGGGGCGGGGAGGTTCCCGGAGCATGGAGAGACCACTCAGGGGATCTAATTAACTAACAGAGCCCCCTGGCCCAGGGGAAGCAGGGTGCTGGGGGGAAAGTTGGGTGGAGCAGGTTTCCAAACAATGGGTTGCCCGTTGGGGCTAGTTACTTGCCTGGGCAGGAGGGCTGCCCCAGGGGAGCATCTGTTAGAGCTTGCAGGATGCATGCAGAGCCGAGCTGGGGAGAGATACGCGTGTATGTGAAGTTTGGTGTGTCCCCCTCCATCCGGGAGCGAGCTGCTAGAGAGGAGAGTTGCCTCAATCCAAGGGAGGGGTGAGGCAATAGCAGCCTGAGAGACCCCAAGCCCTCCCCCCAAAAGCTCTGACAGCAGTGGGTCTGTTCCCAGCGCTGGGAGTGGGATCTAGTGGTTAAAGGAAGTGGCTGATAGTGGCCCGTGGTCTGCAACCTCCGCTTGGCTGGTCAGCGTTCCTGCCGTGGGAGAGGGGTAAGACCAGACCAGGTTTGGGGGACAAAAGTGAACCTGGCTCTGCGCTGCAAGGTGCTGGAGAGGGGGAGATGGCTGCCTGGTACCCAGGCCAGGGGAGTCTGTTAGGGCGGAGCTGTTCTGCCAGCCCAGGTGGGGAGCAGCAGCCGTGTGAGGTGGTCGTGTGACTTGCAAGCCAGGCGGAGGCTGGGTGCAAAGTGCAGAGATGCCAGTGAGAAGTGGCAGCAGCCGTTGGGCCCTCCAGAGGGGGCGAAAGGGATGCCGCAGGCCATGCTGGCTGGGGAGCAGGAGACTTGGTCATGTGCGTGGGAGACTCGGATTTTCCTATACATGGCAAGTTGGGGTAGGCGCAGAAGAGGCCACAATGTGGATTGTGGGGGGATGGCCCCATCAGAGGCAAGTGCTTAGAGATGTGGGGATGATGGGTTAGGAGAGGGGGAGGTGAGCTGAGACGTGGGTGGGGAGGGGCCGTGTGTGCAAAGGCAGGAATAAAGACACCTTTTAGGGACTGAGAGACTCCCCCAGGCACACCCCTGGGTGGAGAAGTGGGGCGAGACACATTGACATCTGGCAGACACGACCAGGGAGGGCAAGCGACCACTCAACATATGTGTGCGTGGAGACATGGGGACCGCCGATGCATCCTCAAATGGCAAGATATGGGGAGACTGGGGAAAATTGACCATGGTACCTGTCTTCCGAAAGGAGGACGCCGTGATCCTGGCGTTTGCTGGCCAGGAACTTCTATCCTCCCACATTAACTAAAGGGGCGTGCTTAAGAGAAAAATGTCAAAGGTCCCAACACTCTCAAGGCTTGTGCTGGCACTTAACGTCCATGGGTCTACCCAAGCGAAGCCTGGATGTTAGTCTGTGCAAGATCAGGGTCTAAATATCTAGAGGTTAATGGAAGCTTGGCGCGATAAAGATCAAATCTTGCAGTGCCGTAAATCCAGGTGGTATGCTGATTGACGCCAGCTGGCCCCCAGGAATTTACCCAGCATAAAATGTGATGGCTTTCCTTGGGATGGGATGATACAAGGGACGCTCTTAGGGGAGTGTGGTGGATGGGCTGTAATGCACCTGGATTTTAGTCAAGCCTTTGATAGGTTCTCTCAAAATCTTACGGGGAAAGTTAAATCGTCTTGGCCTGGAGTGAGCACCTGTGGGGAGTGAAAAGTGGCTGAAGGATTGTGGTCAGGCAGGGATGATAAAAGGCAGCCCCTGGCCTAGTGTTTGGTGCCTAGCAGAGGCTGCTTTAGAACCAGTCTTGATGGTCCAGAAGACACTAAACTGGGAGGAGCCGGGAACTCCAAGACAGAAGGAAAATAACCCCTCGGGCTCTGGAGAGACCAGAAAATAACGAACAAAGATTTGGGTTTTGTGGAGGACATTCAAGTTGGATGGGACTTTGCTGCCAGAATGTAAAGCTATATTTAGGGAAAGTTATCCTCTTCTGATTTTGTTCCTTGTTTTCCAGCGTGGCTAGTAGAAACCCGTGGGAAAACGAGCCGAACCAGATCTTGGATGAGAGGGGAGGAGAGGGGAGGAATGTGGGAAGGAGTAATGGCCAGGAGAAACCGAAATGTGACAGTGGGCAGCAGGTTGAACAGGGAGTGGTTTGCATACTTGCATGGCCGTTATGATAACAAAGAAAGCCAGGGCAGCCTTGGGCCTGTGTGCTCTGAGACCTGGAACAGGGGAAGCTAGTGTCCTCCTTCCTCCCAGCACCACTCACCCCCTGCTTTGTGTGATGAGGGGCTGGGCTGTATTGACCGTCGGGGCCTGTTGGAAGGACCAGCAAGGGAGGCTGACTGGGATCTGGGGGAGGGTTTTATTTGTGCTGTGATTTTGAGGGGTTTCCCTTGGGGAGCCCTTCTTTTACTTACCAACCCACCAGCCCATTGGCACCTTTGTAACACTTCCTGCAGCTCCTGGCGTTTTGGATGCTTTTTAGAAGTGGCAGTAAGTCTATAGGTAGTTGGATTGTCCCAGCACCAGTGCCCTGGGAATGCTGTGCTCGGCTCTGGGCATTTTGTAACCAAGGGAGACCCGGGCACATTTGGAGAGGGTCGAGAGAAGAGCAGCAAAACAGATCCAGGGCTGCAGAGGCCAGCTGACATGGGGCTAAATAAGTATAGGTTGGCAAAGGGCTGGAGCGAATGGGGCTGGGGGCATATGCCAAGGCTGCAGGGAGATTAGTTTGCATGGGACTGGGAGAGGAAGGGAGGCAGAGGGAAAACTTCGGTTGTTGTCAGGGGAGGAAGCTTCCTGGCAATGGGAGCTCTGGGAGCGTGGCCTAGCGTCTCGGTCAGCGTGTCGCAGGATCTGAGCCTGCTTTGGCCGGGGATGGGGAGCTGGGCACTGTTTTTAGGTACTTCTATGGCCCCTCTTACTATAATCCCTAAGTGCCTCCAGTCTTCCGTGTATTTGTCCTCACGTGCCCCGGGAGGTCAGGCAACGCTGTTACCCATTGTGCAGAAGGGGAACTGAGGCACGGATGATAAAGTGTCTGGGGTGGGGAAGGTCTATGGCAGAGCAGGGAATTAATGCAGGGCTCCCAAGTCCCAGGCCCGTGCCCTAATCCCTGGGTCTCCCTTCCTTGCACCAATAGGGGTTGCTACCCAGAGGTCTCTTCCATTTCTGATTGCTAGGGGTCCATACTTGTTGTGCGTACTGGGGTGGGAGGGGAGACCCCAGGGATTTCTCCATGGCAAGGGAGGCTCCTGGTTCTGCAGCTGATGGAGGGGCGTTGGGTACATACTGCAACATGACCCTGGCCTGCTCTGGCCCGGCATGGGCTTTCCTCAAAGCATCCTTGGTCAGTGTCTTGGACCATGTCCCACCATAACCAGGTCTTAGCTGGTTTCTCTGCAACGCCCCCACCCCCGGTGCCGGCTTCCCCAGCAGCCCTCACTCACATGGCATGTTCTCCCGGGTGTCCCCAACATGCGCACCAAGTCCGCTGGCTTCCGCCAACCACGGGGTGTTAACGGGATGTTGTGGTGTCTCTCCCCCCGACCCACCCCCCAGCACAGCCATCCCTGAAAAGCTGCATCCTGGGAGGGCAGGGGGTGAGCATGATGAGAACTCTGGGCCGGGGGGGGACACCTCATTCAGGATGGGGGGACCCCCCTATGTGGGAGACCCTGGGGTATGCAAACAAGGGAAGCAGTGAGGATGGGGGTGGGCCTGCCATGCCCAGGGGAGCTGGTGGGGAAGAGAAAGGCAGGATGGCAACAAGGAAGCACCCGTATCCCCCCCCACTTCCCCTGGGGGCTGGGGTGAACCCCCTTGGGGAGGGCTGGGGGGAAGAGGCCTGGGCTGACCTGTGACCGAAGGGGGATGCCGAGCGTCTAGGGTGAGGTGTGGTGCCAGGACCTCACGCGGCGGGCAGGGGTCTGCGGTGCAGGGCAGGGAGTGCCTCTGGAGCTGGCGTGGGTCTCGTGGGTGCTGTGCAGGAGGGGCGAAATGGAGGGGCCGAGCTCTGTGTGACAGGGTGGCGATGGCCGCCCCCCCACCCTCCAATGTGCTAGGGAAGGCCGAGGCCCAGTCCAGCTGCTCATGTTGGCTAATGATGCGTCCCAGCTGTCTGCTGGCCCCTGGGCGCAGCTGGGCAGCTCTGAGGTGCTGGGTAGCGGGTGTGGAGAGCAAGAAGAGGACCGGGCAAGGAAAGAGACTGGGGGGCGGGGGTCTGCTGTTTGGCTGCCAGGCGGGTGTGTGTGCGGGGTCCAGATGGGGCCAGCTCCCTGTGAGCCAAGCTGCCATCTCGCCCCTGGGCTCGGGGTGGGGGCAGAATGGAGGAGGGTATGGGGCACGGTGCCTGGGTTGGTTCCTTGCCTGGCGAAGGCCTGGCTAGCCCGGAGCTGTCGCCTGGCTGATCAAAGGTGAATTCCTGAGCCGAAGCCCCAGGAGCTGTAATCCTCAGGCTGCAGCCTCCTGCTTTCCTGTCTCCCTCCCCCACCCCTCCCCACAAGCCAAAGGAGCCCGGGTGAAGGTGCCTTCCTCCCTCCTTCCCCCCCTCCCCCCCCCCAATCCAGGGGGCTCCTCACCCCAGGCAGTGTCCATGTCAGCAGTTTGTAAGAAGATGAAAACAATCCACAAAACTTGTTTTTGGGCCTGGCATTCTCCCTCCTTCCCTCCACACCCCCTACACCCGCCCCGTTTTCTCCCTCCCCCTTCCCACCTCTGCTTCTCTCAGATGCTTCAAAGGCAGGGATGCCCTGAAGGCAGCAGAAGCACCTAGCAAGCACACACTAAATATTTGAACATGGATGGGCAGGCTGAAATTTTGCCTGTGTCCCTCCCTGACCGCTCCCCCCAGCTCCCCATGACCCCTTCTCCTCCCAGGACGATGGGGCAGGAGGGACAGACATAAGAACGGCCTTACTGGGTCAGACCAAAAGTCCATCTAGCCCAGTATGCTATCTTCCAACAGTGGCCAATGCCAGGTGCCACAGGGGGAATGAACAGAACAGGGAATTGTCAAGTGATCCATCCCCTGTCGCCCATTCCCAGCTCCTGGCAAACAGAGGCTAGGGACACCATCCCTGCCCATCCTGGCTAATAGCCACTAATGGACCTAGCCTCCATGAATTTATCTAGTTCTTTTTTGAACCCTGTTGTAGTCTTGGCCTTCACAACATCCTCTGGCAAGGAGTTCCACAGGTTGACTGTGTGTTGTGTGAAATTCTTTCCCCTCTCTACCCCCCTGGCCATCCCCATGTTCAGGAGAGGGGCTGTGGAGGTCTTTGCTCTCTGCCAGGCAGAAAAACACCAACTTGCACCCCCCTCCGGCAAGCGGCAGTCCTCTTTGCTAGCGGGGGATCTCAATTACCTATGGAGAGCCCAGAAAATCAGTGGGCATCTCTTTGACACAAAGCGCTCTAACTGCAGCCCCAGCACACAGACGCATGCGCTAGGAGCCGCAGTACCTGCCTACGAGCTAGCACCCCAGTGCACGCTAGTATCCCATCGCTGACACCAGGGTGCCCCCAGCACACACTCACCCAACACACATTTACACTCCCCCAAGCCAAGAGGCACTGTCCCCTATCACATATATGTACACCCCTGAAATGTTCTGATACACACACATCCCCCCCCCAGCACAGGCCTGCAGCTCCTCACCAGACACAGGCAAACATCTGCTTTCAGAGCCGTCTCCCGTCTCCCCCCCCCCCCCCCCCCCCGGCTTCCCCCTCCCCCAGGCTGAGAAGCACCCTCCAGCCCAGCCCCAAACCCTGCAGGGGCTCCTGACTCCCCTCCCCTCCCCAGCATTCCATGGGAGTGAAACACAAGTGCTGGCAGGGGCCGTCTCTCTCTCTGGCCTGCTCTCTGATTCCTGAACAAAGCCTCCCCTAGTTCTCCTGGGAGCCAGGGCTGAAACAGGAGAGGCGGCTTCTGCTGCCGCTGGCCTGGAATGGCTAATGATTGTTCCTCAGTCCCACCTCGGCTTTGCACTGGGAGAGCCAGAGCCCGGGGTGGCGGCTGGTGCTGGGGGCACTGGGGAGGAGAGGAAAGGGCTGCAGGGGTCTGTAGCTCGTCCAGGCTGGTCTGGGTAGTTCTAGATGGACCGTGCAGGGTTTACCAGCACACTCCCCTCCACACTCCCACCCTCCAGGCCTTCCCCAGGGGGCATGCGGTGCTGAAGGGTGTTCTTGCCTCTGCTCTGGGGGGTTCCCTGTGCTGTCATAGGGCTACGGTGACTGCCCAGCTGCGATCCTTCCCTGGGGACGTCTGGGAGAGGAAGTTGAGATGCAACAACTGGAGTGTAAATGCTGGGCCAGTTCTGCTCTCCCTGCCCTCAGGTGGATTGCGGATCAGCAAATCCGGATTCCTTCCAGTGTGGCCGAGAGCAGAACCTGATCACTGCTGTCCCTGCATCTCAGCAAAATGCCAGGCCCCCAGTGGTGCTCCCAGCATTACAGGAATCTCTTGGAGAAAACTTAGAAATCAGTCACCCTGGTGGATCTGGGGCGGAGGGGAAGCCACAGTCATGGATTGTGCTAAATTCTGGGGTCCCCAGCAGGTCCCCTTCACTTACCTAACACTGATCATCTGGGGAGCTCACTGCACTTTGCACAAGCCTCACAACTGCCGCATTGCGAGGTGGGTCAGTACCATTATCCCCGTTCTAGAGATGGGGAAACTGTGGCCCGGAGAGGGGCTGTGACTTGACCAAAGCCATGCTAGAAGGGGCTTTGTCAGAGCCAAGATTAGAATCCAGGAATACCCGGCTCCTAGTCCTGTGTGCAGACCATGCCATGCCTTGCTCAGTGCCATGATGGTGGTATTCAGGTGGGCACATGTGAGCCTGTTCACTTTCTAGGTATGTACAGGAGGCCAGATGCAGCCCTGGTATAAGGGGCTCTGGGTTATTGACTTCCGTGGAGTCACAGGTCTGAATTTGGCTGCAGGGTGCCGCTCAGAGGCAATTCTCCAACACCAGGCTTGCTTCCCCAAGTCCAACTCCTTGCAGCAGAACGAGGCTTCCCCTCCCCATCCGCCTCTGGTGAAGCAAGCCCCTGTCGGAGCGCAGTCCCCGACAGCGAAGGTTATTTTAATGGATGCATTACTTTAAACGAACCCTTTGCCATCTGTTCCACCCCCTAATTACGAATGCAAAAAAAGCCCATCTCACAGCCAGCGCAGGAGAAAGTAAAGATATAAGTGATTTAAATGCATGTAGCTGCAGCTCTGCAAGCAGCTGGGATGGGCTGACTTCCACTCCTTCCTTTCGTCTCCTAGGCAAGTGGGGCAAGTGGCAGGGGGCAGGCCCCCTCGTGCCCCACGCTGAGGGTATTTCATCTTGCAATGGGAGGGGTGGCTTTGCTCGAGAGCGGGCTCTGGCTCTCAGGAGGGGGCAGCAAGGGGGCACCTTGTTCCCCTCCCTCGCAGGTCAGCTTTGCCCCAGGGCTAAATTTCTCAGCTCCTAGGATTCTGAGCCTTCAAAGTGCAAGGAAACGTTTTCTGCCTTCTTTTGCTCCAGTGCATTGTGGGAATGCCAGCGGGGTGGGGGGAGTGTGCGAGAGAAGGAGAGAGACACACAGCTGCATGCCGTTTCAGACAAACCCTGGTTCTAATCAGCTCTAAGCCCTGCCACCATTGATACGTTCAAGGCAGCTATCCAGTCAGGATGTTGCTTATTAGACGTTTATGCCGCGGTCATGCCTCGAGGCCAGGCAGGTCGGGACCCAGGGCGCTAGGCACTGTACAAAGATCTGGTAAATGGTGGTGCCTGCCCCATAGAGCTCAGGGGGTGAGACTAGGTGACTTGCCCAAGGTCACAGAGGAAGTCGGTGGTGGAGCAGGGACTTGAATCCAGGTCTCCTGAGTCCTAGGTCAGTGTGCTAACCACTAGCCCATCCAGCCTACTAGTAGCCCCATGCTATTATGGCGTATATGGCACCACACGTGCACAATGGTGCCTCACAGGCCAACGGCAGAGACGAGACCCTCGGGCCAGGGAGCTTCCAATCTAAG
This sequence comes from Chelonia mydas, assembly GCF_015237465.2. Taxonomy (NCBI): domain Eukaryota; kingdom Metazoa; phylum Chordata; order Testudines; family Cheloniidae; genus Chelonia; species Chelonia mydas. The sequence goes on along the minus strand of NC_051259.2, from coordinate 10,856,569 downwards.
CTAGAGGAAAGGTTCAGTTAAACAACTGATCACCCCAGGAAGAGAAGCGAGGCTTGGCTAGGGGGCTAAGAGGGTTCAAGTCCACAAATAGCAATGTGAGAGGTGATGTCTCAGAGAGAGCGTCAGCTGTTCCCAGGGCAGCGGGTCATACGCTGTGGCCTGGTTTCGCATATTTCGTGTCCGTCAAGGTTTCTCACAGCCCGATCGTGCAAGATTGCCCGGCGCCCTCCGCTCCCACACTTGGCACCGTTGGCCCCAGGATTTTGTAACTTTAACAAGAAAGCTAATGTGAATGCCCATGTCTGATGGGTGGCTATTGAAAAGGTTGGCAGGGGGGCTTTGTCACCGTCACCTCCCTGTAAGAGCAGCTGCACGGCTCTTCAGTGCCTTGCTACAAGATTCGGAGGGGAGCTGCTGGAGTCACACGTGGGGTTATGGGACAGTGAGAATAGAGAGTGCCAAGAGACCCATTCTGCACCATGGGGGTAGGGGTATGTGTGTTAGACTGCGCTGGTGGGGCAGAGACCACACGGCTGCAGAGTCATTGCCAGGGTGTTCTTGGGGGACCAAATTCTGCACTCGTTCACACCAGTGTAAATTGGTTTTTTTCAGAGCAGTTACTCTGGATTTACACCGAGAGCAGAACCTGGCTGGTAGTTTCCAATGTCATCGTTGCAACTGGCTCTGTTGTATATTACGCATGTGGTGGGGAAAGACTATTAAAAACTGTAGGGCAAGATTTTCTAAAGTGCCTAGTGATTTTGGGGGTCCAACTTGGGCACCTTAAAGGTGCCTGATTCTCAGAGGCAGGGTTGCTCGGTGCTTTCTGAAAATCAGGCCTCTGTAAGGTGGCACCAGAATCACTTTGACAAGGGAGCTGAGCAAAACTCCTCGCGGTCCTCCTCCGTCTCGCAGAGCAGGAGAGCCTGAATCAAATGTAATGGGACCATTTCTGCAAGGGTAACTTTATTTTACCCTCCTGCGGGCTGCCTGTTAGAGCCACCCCTGCTCCATTTAACTCCATCGGTTTGACCAGCCAGGTCAGCCGATATGCCTGGAAATCCAATGCCACACAGAAGGTCGGGGTATGTTTCTCCTAAGTGGTGCTGCAGGTGTGTGTGCATTTGTGGATCTTGTGTGCTCAGAGAGGTTCTCTGGCCCTCAGCAGTGCCCAGCTCTTGTGACACTTTCTATTTTTTCTTAAAGCCCCAGCTCCCGGAGTCATGTGATTACAGGAAACTCTTGGCTTCCATTTTGAAGGAAAAAAAGTGTGTTTCTCTCTCCCTCCCCCCGTGTGGTTGCAGAGAAGCTGGAAAACACAATCCCTAAAGGGTTAAATACCAGAAAGCAAATAAAAGGCCCAAAATGTGTATTTTAAAAATCTCATTATTTTTAAGCCAATCTCATGCTTGTGGGGGTCCTGACTTGAAATTTTTGATCACTTGTGGGTGATGATTCTGTCTCCTGTGCGTGCGGAGGGCCATGTTTCTCTCTCTGGACACACACACGTGCTCTTGCTGACGAAACTGGCAGCTCCCTCACGCTGGTGTGGTGCCCTCGGGTCGCTATAGACCACCAAGGGATGAATTCTGCCAGCCCTGCTGCACTGTATTATCCCCCTCTTACAGACAGGGAGCTGAGGCAGAGAGGGGAGAAGTGACTTGCCTCGGCTCACTCAGAGAGACTGGGGCAGAGAAGGGCGTTGGACGCAGGTCACCAAACTCTTAGCCCGGTGCCTGACTCCAGCAGATCCAGCCTTCCTCCCTGGGAAAGGCCAGGGGAGCCTGGGGTGGGCTGACGATGAGGGCGTGGGTGCCATAGGGAGAATGTCACAGGGTCTGCAGCCAGCTCGCTTCTCCTGCCCTAGAGAGGGGAGGCAGGGGGGTGAGGGGCTGCTCCGACCCTTTTTGCTGTCCCCGGGGGGGGTCTGCCAGTGAGTTCAAGGGGTGGGGGGGGGTCTGCCAGTGAGTTCAGGCCCAGCCTGTTCTACCCCCGACCCCCAGTCTTGTCTGTCTTCCTGGGTGCTCCAGTCTGTCCGCGCTCAGCTGCAGCAGATGTGCCAGCACCTCAGAAAGAGGGAATTAAGTTGGGCTGGAGGAATTTTAAAGCTTGCTGCGGCCCTAAGGGTCTTAGACACCCCTGTGGAGACGGGCAGTCATGCAGAATTAATCCTAGTGGCAGCCCAGCTCTGCTTCAGCCCGTGCAGATCTTCGGGAGAACAAGAGGGGAGCGGTGCGGGGCGGGGGAGCTCTCGATGTGGCTGTGGAAATTAATAATAAAAAATCCAAGCTCTAACCCGGCCTTCCCCGGTCTCGAAGGTGGGGCTGGTGGGGAAAGGAGGAGGTGAGGAATTCTGCCAGGGCTTAAGGAAGCCTTGTCCGAGACCGCAAACGGACCCCCGCTGCTCCAGCAAACAGCAGGCGTGGGCTTCGGGGGGGTGGGGGGGTTCTGCTCTCATGGCCCTGGCTTTGCACGGGTGTGCCCGAGTGTGTGTGTGTGTGTGTGTGTCTCCACCAGGGAAAGCGCGCCCTGATGTCTTCCCCCACCTGTCCCCGGGGTGGGAAACCTCACAGCCCTGCCCTGGATGGCTTAGGGTGCCTGTGGGGGAGCTGGGAAAGCCTGGGCCCCCCCACATGCTGGAGCTCGGTGACCCCACGCCACGTGACCGGGAAGAGCCCCTCGATGAGGGATGATCTCATGGAGCGGCCGGCCCTGGATCATGTGGCTGGCGGAAGCCCCGGTCTGCAAAGGGGCTGCGGGCGGGGGAGAGGTGCCTGATCGTCCTTCCCCGCCCCCGAAGGTGGGGCCCCTCCTGAGCGGGCAGAGCGTGGGGAACGCCCCCCACCGGCCCAGCCGCCCATGCTCGCCCTGCCACGGGCTGTGGGGAGGAGAAGGGGCAAGACTTCAGCAGACCAATGGGAAAATTCCCCAACCCCCTCCCCCACGTGCAGCCCCCTGGAATTGGGGCCGTGCCCGGCGGGGTTGTGGCACTCTCGAGTGCTCTGCAGCTGTTGCCTAGCCCGCTGCTCCCGTGTTTTATAAATAATGCAGCACAGAGGCGTGTTGGCAGAGAGCGGTGCAGACAGTCGGATCGAAGGAGCCTTCAGCACAGAGCGAGCGAGAGAGGGAGGGAGGCTTGTGCAACTTGAACCTTGTGATCGCTGAAGGGAGCCGGGCTTCAGCTGGCTGGTGGATTCACCTGCCCTCTGCTCAGCCGCCCGGGAACGGCCGCAGGGGCCCCGCTGGGTAGGTCTGCGCCAGCTGCCCGGGGAGCTGTGGAAGGGAGCTAGGCCTCAGGGGAGCTGCTTCCCTGTGTTTTCGGAGGGGGTGCGCGGGCCTCACGGCCACGCTGGGGCGAGGGGAGGTCGCTGTTGTCCAGTAAAGCCGAGGGATGGGGACTTGGCCAAAGACGCTGAATGGCAGAGATGGGGGTAGGAGCCAGGCACACTGACTCCCGGTTGTGGGTTCTGACATCCAGAATCCAGGTGCCTTGACTCCCAGCTCCCAGTGCGACCCCCAGTCCTCTCCTAGAGCCGGGAAGAGAACCCAGGAGTCCGGACACCGAGCTCCCTGCTCTCGCCACTAGACCCCACTCCCTGCCCTAGGGGAAGGAGGTGTGCTTTTTCCGAGTGACTCCCAGGCGTGGGTCCTGACGTCCAGAATCCAGGTGTCTTGACTCCCAGCACGACCCCCAGTCCTCTCCTAGAGCCGGGAAGAGAACCCAGGAGTCCGGACACCAAGCTCCCCGCTCTCGCCACTAGACCCCACTCCCTGCCCTAGGGGAAGGAGGTGTGCTTTTTCCGAGTGACTCCCAGTTGTGGGTCCTGACATCCAGAATCCAGGTGCCTTGACTCCCAGCTCCCAGCACGACCCCCAGTCCTCTCCTAGAGCTGGGAAGAGAACCCAGGAGTCCAGACACCGAGCTCCCTGCTCTCGCCACTAGACCCCACTCCCTGCCTTAGGGGAAGGAGGTGTGCGTTTTCTGAGGGTAAAGATATTTGTGTGAGTGAGCGAGCGGCAAGGAGCCCGCCGATCAGACTGTTCTGGGTGCACCCCGCAGAGTCTCCAAGGTGACACCCACACATCACGGGGGCCATTGCGCCCGCCCTGCGTGGCTTAGTCGCCCCGATGGTGCAGCATGGCTTGCAAGGTTACCATAGCAACCTGCCGTTGCTAAACTAACCTGAGTAAACATTAACGAGGCAGCCGAGAGCCCCGCATGGGTCGGGGTTGGAGGTTGGGGATGCTTAGCAGGGGGTGGCAGAGGGAGCTGCTGGGGGAGGAGGCGGAGTGGGCCGTGGGTGGCACTCAGCCTTTGTGTAGGTCACTGCGGGGGCGGCTTGGTGCTTGGACCCTGCAGGGATTAGGGCAAGGGGGTCCCAAGCCTGCCCGATGTCCATAGTTCTGCTTGTCTTCCCCACGCTCATATCCCCTCCTCCGTCACCAGCAGCTTGTGGCGCAGCCAGCAGAAAAGCCAGGCTCCCGGGGAGGAGCTAGCGACTGACTAGAAAACAGGCTTGTGGAAGTATTTTTTTCCTCTTTAATTTAATTTCCGGCTGCGGTTGGAAAGATGTGTAGGGAGGAGCGTGGTCTATGGGCCAGAGCAAGGGGCTGGGAGTCAGGACTCCTGGGTTCTCGCCCAGGCTCTGCGTGGGAATGTGGGCCAATGGTTAGAGCAGGCGTCGCTGGGAGTCAGGATTCCTGGGATCTTTTCCAGACGCTGGGCGGGGGTGTGGTCGAAGTGCGGGAATAGGAGCTGTGGCTCCTGGCTGCTGTTCCCAGCTCTGGGGGGAGAATTTACAGCAAGGGACTCAGAGCCAGGACTCCTGGGTTCTGTTCAGGTTTTTCTGCTGCCTGGCCTGGTGACCCTGGGCATGTCACTTCCCCTCTCTGTGACTCGATTCCTTCTATAAAAGGGGGGTGAGGACACTTCGAAAACCTTCGTGGCTCAAAAATCTCTTTCTCCTCCATTAATCTAGCTGGCCTGTTTGCTGTATGTTGAATTAAAAGGCCTTAGCCCAATGGGCAAGTGGTTCCAGGGACAGGGCATGGGGTTCCTTGCTGTGGAAGGTTCCCTCCCAGCTAACAGAAAGCCATGGGGCTACCTGTGTGGAGCCAGTGAGCAGAAGATGGTGCGTCAGCAAGAAGGCCAGTGTCCCAGTCCAGCTCCCTCAGGAGCAGCCGAGGCGCTGGGAGTTCCCGGAGAGCCTTACGCAGCCAGGGCCTCCGGCGTTTACCTTGGGAAGGAACAGAAAGAACCAGGCTCTTGTCCTGGGGGTGGGGATCCTGCATGGAGCCAGGAAGTTGCATTGCAGAGGGCGGGGATTTTTTTTTTTTTTTCCAACTCCAGGCTGCCTGCAGGGGCTGTTGGTCTTGTTTGATGGGGGGAAGGCGGCTTTGGGGGTGACGGGCGGATGTATGGTGCTTCGAAGGGAGTGGGCTGCGGCGGGCAGGCTGGAGGGGAAGGCCCTCAAGCTGATGCATAGCGGTTGAGTCCTGCCCGGGTATTAACACTCCTGTCAAAGCGCTTCAAAGAACTGAGCCTCCCAGCCCCCTGGGCACGTAGCCACGTGTCTCTACTTTACAGATGGGGAAACTGAGGCATGGGGCATTGAACTGACTTGGCCAAGGTTACACAGGGAGTCGGTGGCACAGCAAGATTAGACCGCGGCTTCCCGGATGCTCGTTGTGGGCCTGGACCACAAAACTGGCCTGTGTCGCATAGGATGTAAGTCAGGACAGAGTCTGGTCTCCATGTGACATGGGTCTGGCCCCAAGCACTAGGAGCTGCAGTCAGCGTCTGAAGTCAGTGATGCAATTGACAGCAGTGGCATGACTGAAATCAGAGTCTGACTCTGGGCTCCCGGCCCCTCAGTTATCAGCGAGGCACTGCCCTGGGTGCAGGTGCATTTCTGCTGCAGGGACAAACCAGGATTCTTACCTTTCCTCCTCTATGGGTCAGGGGCCAGGTTCCCCGCCCTTCAGCCTGGGAGCTCCCCTGCAGCCTGGGCTCCAGCAAGTGAAGATGTTCCCTGTGGCCTCGAGCACACCTGTATTTTCTCGGGATGTGTGGATGGCTGCAGCCCCTGCCCTGCCCCCTCGGGCATAGCTGGGGGCGGGGGCGGGAGCTGGGAAAGGCGAGAGGAGGTGGGAATGCTGAGCTTGCAGGAGCTGCTTTGTGGGAGACCCCCCTGTGTGGCGGGGGAGTGAGGGCTGGAAGGATGGCTCTGTGCACAGGCTGCAGCCACTCCCCTACCCCGGTTAGGCTGGGCCCAGGTGCGCAGCTGCTGAGGTCACACGCCCCCCCACCCCCGCCATCTCATAGCAGGGCTCTTGCTCCCTGCTCCCCTGGGGTGTCCGCCCCATGTCCCCTACTGTGTCCCCCCCGTGTGGGAGGCTAAGCAGCACTTCATCCCTGTGCCCCACTGACTCGGAGACAGCTGGCGGCGGGCAGGGGCCACTGGCGGCTGTGGGTGGTGGCCTGGCTCATGGCACAGGGCCGAGGTGCAGGGAGCGTTCCGGGGGCGTGTGCATGCATTTGTGGTGAGGTTAGGGCGTTTCTCGGCAGCCGCTGCCTTGCCTCCCCCACCTCCCTGCAGTTGCCACGATGAGTCAACTGCCCGGGTCCCTCCCTTTCCTGGTGGCTTCTCTCTTGCTTTGTGGGGTACGGTGACCCCCATAGAGCCAAGCACCAGGATTTGCTTGTTTCTCTGTCTGTTTCTCTCCCCTGGCCATGCTGGCCGCTGCGCCGCCCGGTGAAATTGGCGATGATTGGCTCGTGGCAGTCCGGCATCAGTCACGGAGAAGGCCCCGTGCCCCCTCATTTGTGGCTCAGGGCTTCAGGACAGTGACGGAGCTCATTAAAGTCGGAGGTGCAGGTGCCCTAGGTACCTTGCTCATCCCAGAGGGCTGTTAATGAGCGGCCGTTAACGAGCAGCTCGGCACTGCACTGCTCACTCCTGAGTCTGAGTGAGGGAAGAGGCTTGATTTGAAAGCAGGACTCGCAGGGCTGTGTCTGAAATTGCAGAACTGCCTTTCGGTGGGAGGTGGGAGCAGCGCAGCTGTGGCTGGGTTGGACAGGAAGGGGTTAATGATGGGGCAGTGGTGGCTGGGGACAGACTTCTCCTCCCTTGCCCTGGGTCTCAAAGGTCCCCCTGGTATTTATTTCTTTGGTTTGGGCCTGACATTTATTTCTTCTTTTCAGTGTGGAGGCTTTCAGGTTCTTTTCTTTGCTACCTGCTACCCGCTGAGTATTTGTGCAACAAAGCTTTGCTTGTGATTGCACAGCTGCCTTTGTGCAAAAGTGCTTCCGCGGGGGATCCGGGTGTTGCACGGCTGCCATTGTGCCTCAATGCTGGAGGGGGCGTGTTGCACAGCTGCCCCTGGGCTATAGTGCTTCGGTGTCGCAGGCGAGTGGTCGCACGGCCTTTGTGTCGTGGCACCTCCACCCCCTTGTGCGCTGCTGTTCCTTTCTCTGCATCAGCCCCCTTGGCGTGGCTGCCCCTCGGCTGACTCTGTGGCAGTGCCCTCCCCCTTCCGCCGACGGCTGCGATTGCTGTCGTCCTGGGAGGTTGCTATGGTCCTAGTGGTTAAATGCTGATTGCACTTGCAGGCCTTCTGGCCCAGTTGTCTAACAGCCTGAAACCTGCAGGAAGATTGAGTGGAGACTCCCTGCCAGCAGCTCGCCTGCAGCCTGCTGATTTCCTCTCTCACACACACTCTGCACTCGCACCTGATTAGGCTCAGGAGCCTCTTTCCTTTTGCCTGCATCACTGCAAAATAAATCCGCCTCTCCTTTTCCCTCCCTCCCCTGGGCCAAACTGTCGGCCCTACAGGCGCCTCCCTCTGCAGCTACCGGCTGGGTCTGGCGTGCCCCGGCCAGGGAGGTGTGTGCAGCCTGGCACGGGGAAAGGATCTGAGTTCTAATGCCAGCTCTGCCACTGACTCCCCATGTGTCCTTGGGCAAGTGACGTCCCTTCCCAGTGCCTCGGTTTCCCCAAGTGCTCTTATCCCTGTTTTTACAGATGGGAAACTGAGGCACAGAGGGACCAAGTGATGTGCCCACAATCCCCCAGGGAGCCTGTGGCAGAGCTGGGCTTCAGCCTGATCCCGAGCATCTACACTGCAATTAGACAGGCCCGTAGTCCGAGTCAGCTGGCACGGGTCAGCCACAGGTGTCGATTCCAGGGTGGACACGCCCACAGCATACTCAGCACCCACAGCTCCAGCTGAAGCCGATGGGAGCTGCAGATGCTCAGTGCTTCTGCAGACCAGGCCCTGGGCATCTCAGGTTGAATATCTGAAAATGCAGGCTCACAAAATTAGGGGCTACTTCTGAAAAAGTTTGGCTGTAAACTCCGTGCCTCGGTTTCCCCATCTATGGAAGGGGAATGAATAACCCCTTCTGGGGTCAGGGGGGATAATGGCTTCATTAGTGTTCGGGGAAGGCAGCTGAATGCTATTGTGGTGCTTGCTGGCGGGGGGCGGGAACGCACGGTGAGGTGAGGATGGACACATGAAACAGGCTCACTGCCTGCCCCACTCGGCTCCCCACACCCAGCTCCATCTGTGCCCTGCATGTAAAACCTGGCCATAGCGCTCCGGTCCGTGTGAGCCCGACTGCCTGTCTACGGCCCACTGGGGCTGAGAAGAGAGGAGGGTTCGAGTTAAGGGGATAGTCGCTAATATCCCTTCCCCCGCCTGCACGCTTCCTTTCTCCGTCTCCCCCTCCAGCTGTCTCTCTCCCATCAGGTGCCGTCCAGTGTTGAAGCTCTGGCCTGAGCTGAAGGATATTTCACTCCCCCCCCTCCCCCTCCCCGCCGGCCACTTCAGCCGCCTCTTGCATGGTCTCTGTGGATGAGGCCCATGTTAGGACAGCCATGTGCCCTGGTCTAAGTAGAGACCCTGGAGCGGGTGAGTCTCCCTTGTGCTTTTGTCCTCTCTGCCCGGTCGGCTATTGGAAGCGGGCCACGTAGCCAGGCTCTCCTGTACCCCACCCCACTCTGGCAGTGGTGTAGCTCACCCTCGAGCCCATCATTCAGGTCCCACGTCATGTGCATGTGGCCCCGGCGCCGGCTTCTAGGGGCCTCCCCGAGGTCCGGCCCAGGTGAAATTGGCACATTGGCAGCCGAGCTAGCAGGTGCGGGAGACCGAAGGGCAGCGAGGTCAGCTGAGCTTGCGCAGCAGGGGAGTGGGGGCGAGAATTTGGTGCTCGTGGAAGTAAAGGACTCAAGCGGGGGACCAGGGGAAGGAGCAGTGCAAGCGTTCTCTGTGTTAGCCAGCCTCACCCCCTGCTATGCCAGTCCCGGGCCTCTTGCTGCCCACGCTGCCAGCTGCACTGGGCTTGTAATCTGAGCAAGAGCCTACTGGTTGGTAGCTGGAGACCTCCTGGCTCTCTTGCTTTGGAGCGGGGCAGTCTGTGCGCCTCATAGGGGGCAGCCAGGAACCCCCCACATCTTCCAGGTGGCATGAGGCACAGTCCAGCCCTTGTGTGGCGCTCTTCAGGGGCGGTTTGGTTGGCTGTCTGGGGCATGCATGGCTGGCATCTGTGAGAAGTTGGGGTGAGTTTAGCAGAGTGGGGCGGGGGTTGGGGGGCACTTAGCTGGCGAGAGCAGGCAGCGGGGCTGGAGGAGAGAAGGAGTCATAAGGGGGAATTCTGCTCTGGCCCCATCCTGCTCGGTCTGGATTTGGAGCTTATTCTAGCAGCCACTTCCTGGCGGGGTGGAAAGGGGTGTGGAGGGGCAGGGAGCTGAGGAAGGGGCGTGTTACCTGTGGCGGGGGTGGGGAGCTGGAAGAATGGGGCCGTGGCTCCGTTAATGAGCTTTGGGTTATGTATGCAGCTCGTGCTTTATTCCTGTCCCCGGATGGCCATATCCTCCCCTTCAATCCAGCCAGGGTTGTCTTCTGGCCGGGGCAGGTGGTGAGGTCGAGGTCGCAGCTGGGCTCTGGGGCTGGGGCCCATCTCTGGGTGGCGGAAACCACAGGGCACCTTCTGCTCTGTGTGCGTGCGTGCGTGCGCTGGGAGAGGGACCCTGGTGTCCGGGTGCCGGAGAAGGATCTATCAGCTGAGGCTGAGCGTGGAATGGCTGCCAGGTTGGCCCCCGCCATCACAGCACGTCTGGGGCCTACCTAGCCCTGGGGAAGCAGGTGTCCCTGCCGTTGGGTCCTCTGGCCTGTGTCCCCTACGGGGGAGTCTCTCGCACACCCTGCCCCAGGGGGGCCAGCCCTTCGCTGGAGGAGGGGGTGCCCATCAGCACCCCTCCCCGCCAGTGAGGAGACAGGCCGCTCAGCCCAGCCCAGCAGGCAGGCTGCCGCCAGCAGCAATCAGCTGGGCCTCTCCTCTTCCACCTGCTACTCTGCCTCTGACTCACTGCTTGCATCCGGTGTGTGGTCCTGGGGAAGGGGGTGGGATTCTGCCTCGGCTGGCACTGGCTGGCCCCATCGCTTCCTGGCCGAGGGGAGTTACTCGCCTCCAGGCGGTTCCAGTCCGAGGCAAGGGTGGATCCTGGGCAGGTGGGGCAGTTCTGGGCCCTTGCCAGCCACTGGATGCGAGTCCCTGGGCCTGCAGCGAGCTCGCAGCCTCGGTGCTGGGCGAGGGCTTGGTCTGTGGTTCGGCCGTCACCATCAGAGCCAGTAACAGGTCCTCTGTGTGCAGACAGACAGACAGACACGGAGGAGGCTGTCAGCGGGGAGCTCTGGCCTGCGGGGAGCCTCAGGCAGCCAAGTGGGTTGTGAGCGAGGGCTGCAGACTCTGGCCGGTGTGGGGCAAAGGGAACAACCGCAGCAGAACAAACCCCCTGCTCGGGGCCTCTCGTGGCCGTAGACGTTTGCTCTCGGGGGAGTCAGGACACCGGGGTTCGATCCCCAGCCCCGCCCCAGGTGTGTTCAGTGACGTGCCCAGTCACACGATACTCTCGGCCCCAGACATCAGCCTCCATCCTGTCCCGCTCGAGCCAATGGCCACTCCCGTCAGCTCAGGGGCAGCAGGGATGGGTATTCCAGTCCTCATGGCCCCCGTAAGGCAGGGGCTGGCGTCCCCACGTTGTGGCTGGGGAGGCAGCCGGAGAGGGGAGATAACATGTCTGCGGTGACGCAGTGAATTAGTGTCTGGGCTGGGATCAGAGCCGGCGCCTCATGGTGCTGAGGCAATTATGAAATACACAGTTAATGACATAGTTAGTGGCCATGATCCTGCAATGTGGGCTGCCAGTTCGGATGCCCGTGTCTTGGTGCAGTCCCAGTGACATCCGTGTACGTGCTAGCTCTGCTATGCTCTGTGCAGTCTTATCCTGCAGCCCCGGCCGTGACCGCCTGCCCTTTCCTTCTCCGGCAGAGCCCTGACCCCCAGTCTGTGAGGCATGGGGCTGTGACGTCGTTTAGCTCGCCCTCGGAGCTGCTGTAGTGAATGGAAGGCGGATGGATCCTGAGCTAACCGGGGTGGGCGTTTGGCAGAAGGGGGTCTCTCCTCCTGTGAGCGTCCTAGAGGAATGACGGGGATGGGCCGTGGGTCGCTCCCAGCCAGGCCCTGCTGGTGTATTGGGGCTCCAGGACTCCTCGCCTGCTCTCCCCACAGGTGTACCAGGGTGATTTCCCCCTGGCTGGGCCATGGGGCAGAGCTCCCTGCACATCATTAGTGAGTCAGGAGCACTGAGGGGAGAGGAACCCAGTGGAGCTGGACTTCCCCCCGGGAGGGCTGATGGGCGCGAGGGGGAGGAAGGGCTGCAGACCTGCAGCTGCAGGCGGCTCATGCTTGGCTGCAGATGGAATGGCCCCAGGTGTTGCAGGGAATGCGGGCAGCTCTCTGGGAAGCTGGAGGGGGCTGGGTGGGGGCTGGGCAGGAGGATTTAGCCTCATAAATCAGAGATTCATTCCCCCCCCACATTTCATCTCTTGCCAAACCTGCTTTTCCTGCAGGTCTTGTGCAGGGCCCGTGTCCCTGATCATCCCCAGAGTGCACAGACTGTAACAGTGCAGCCCCACTCCCCTGCAGCAGGCGGTGGGGTATCTTGGGGGGGGATCTCCAAAAAATTTATTGTCCTCTAGAATATTTCCCCCTCTGGCCCTTGCCTCCCCTGCTGCCTCACCCTTCTCTCTACCCCTCCCCCCTCCCATGCCCCCCACCTCTTCCCGCCCCATCACTTCCTCACTCCCCAGCCTGCCAGTGGGCTCTGAGCCGACCTGGATTCTGCAGCCCAGGGCACATGTGTGAGATCGGCCCTGCACAGCCCATAGACCTCAGCCTACCCAGGCCCGGTTGCACCAGGGGCATTAGACCGCGGACACCAGGTGGCGAGACTTCTTCTAAGTGGTGTTTTGATTCTCTGGTATCCCGGTTAAGGGGCCGGGGGCTTATAGTGTCTGTGCCCTTTGGAACAAGGACTGTGTTCCAGCGCCTACCACAGCGGGGGCCTGACCCAGGCCAGGGGCTCGTAGGCGCTATCACAGTGTGACTAATAACCAGGGGACAAGGGGGGGTTGTCCCCGAGGTCTCCTTTGGGTGAAAACAGGATGGCGGTTGCTTAGTAGCTCAGCTGCTCCTCCTGCAGAGTCCCCCAGCTGAAGTCCTAATCCACTGTGACACCGCGACCATCTCCGCGGCGGCTAATTGTGGTGTCCCCAGCCGAGGATTATGGTTTAAAGTGGGGAATAAGCAGCGGGTGCAGATGAGCTCCTAAGCAACAAAGCTCCTGTTTTCATGCAAGCGACTTTTATTATTAATATAATTAAAAGCCAACGGGAGGGAAAACGTGCCTCTGCTGAGCGTTCCCTGCAGGGTTGGCTGGGCAGGGACAGTGCCGCAAAGCTTTCCACCTGTCAGTGGGTGCGTAAGATCCAGCCTGCATTTTAGGGCACCCCACCAGCCGAGGAGCAGAACCCAGGAGTCCTGACTCCCTGTCCTCTGTTCTGACCATTCGACCGCGCTCCCTCCCCATCTGGGAATAGAACCCGGGAGTCCTATCTCTACACACTTGCCCTTTCCTTCCCAGCTCCATCTGACACATGCTTATCCAGCACCTTCCATTGGAGGGTCTCAAAATGCTTCACAAACATCATAGAATCATAGAAGATTAGTGTTGGAAGAGACCTCAGGAGGTCATCTAGTCCAACCCCCTGCTCAGAGCAGGACCAACACCAACTAAATCATCCCAGCCAGGGCTTTGTCAAGCCTGACCTTAAAAATATCTAAGGAAGGAGATTCCACCACCTCCCTAGGTAACCCATTCCAGTGCTTCACCACCCTCCTAGTGAAATAGTGTTTCCTAATAGCCAACCTAGACCTCCCCCTCTGCAACTTGAGACCATTGCTCCTTGTTCTGTCATTTGTCACCACTGAGAACAACCAAGCTCCATCCTCTTTGGAACCCTCCTTCAGGTACTTGAAGGCTGCTATCAAATCCCCCCTCACTCTTCTCTTATGAAGACTAAATAACCCCAGATCAATAAACATCCCTGGGTCAGGTCCCTCCCTGTCCTCTCTGAGGTGGGTTCTGTGGTGCTGTCCCCATTTCACAGGAGGGGGAGCTGAGACGTGAAGAGGGGAAAGTGACTTGCTCACGGTTACACAGTGAGTCTGTGGCAGGAGAAGCCAGGAGCCTTGACTCCCAGCCCCTCCCTGCTCTTACCACTTCTGCCTCCCAGCTTTCCTCCCAAGGCCAGGAAGAGAACCCAGGAGTCCTGGCTGCCAGCCCCCTGCTCTAACCACAAGACACACTTCCCCCCCAGTACTGTAATGCAGGCAGGTCTGTCTGTGGGGTAATCTATGTGCTGAGTGAATCTAAACTCAGCCCCTATGAAAGGGGCTTTGTATACTCAGGGTAGAAGCAGGCCTGGCTCCTCCCCGGACCGTCTCTTGGTCCTGTCCTGCTTCCCCAGGCTACGCCTTTGCATCAAGGCCACCATTTATTGCTTCCTGCTCGGGAAGGTGACACAGTCAGCAGCTGTGGTTTAGCTCAGATCTGTCTGGCCACGTTTCCACAGCTGAGTGATAAGCACAAGCTTCTTGCAAGAGCCTGAGCCGCGGGGCCCAGCGCAGGCCGGCCTCTGGAGATGATTGTCTTTCAGAGCCACGGCCCTCAGGTTTGCCCTGTTCTCTGCACTAGACAGGTGAAAATGGAGCTCGGAGCATCGAAACCGCGGCATGCCTGGCATGTTCTTTTTAAACAGCACTGAAGTGGGCTTAGGGCTGGGCGGAAGCGGCCCTGGAGGCTGGAATGATCCACAGAGCCTCAAAAGGGGAGCAATTTGCAATGCCTACCTGCCCATGCTGGATGTGAACCGGTCACCTAGAGGTGAAAGGCTCCATGTTTCATTGTCAATCCCCTAGAGCTGAGCCAACCACCCCCATCCTGCATGTGGCCCGCACTAGCTCAGGAGGCCTCCCAGGGTGACTATGAAGCTGTTATGGCTGGCCACCTGCGGGGCCCTCTGCCGCACTCAGGAACTGCCCTCCTGTAGCCCACGCAGCAGGTCTCCCCCACAAGCTGAACCGTGATTTGCCTGGCAAACCCCATGGCTGCAGTAAGATCAACCTCCTGTTTTTTTAAGCCCTCCAAAGCCCCTTCAGTCCAGTTCCGTGTATGGGCATTTCTGGCTCCACTGCCCAGAGGGGAGCAAAACCACAGTGGCTGTGCCAGAATACCCGGGCTATTTATGTCCCACCTTCGAGTTTGTCAAAGCGTCCTTCCGCCGAGCAGCAGTGCCGGCAAACGGCAGCTCCTTCTAAGCGGGTGCTTCTGCCGGTGCCCTGGTGCGTTTGGTTTCTCTGCATGGAATTTAGGGAGAATCGCCCTTCGGGGCGCATGCAGGATTCTTTGGGAACTGCATGAAGGCAGCCTCTTGGCCGGAGGAAGCCTGCTGCTGGCAGAGGGATGTGCTGATGTGCTGGGACACAGGAGACCTGCGTTCGACTCTCACCTTGGTGGTCTGCGGTGTCACCCGTGTGCCTCAGTTTCCCCTCCCACTCTGTCTGGTTAGATTGTGGAACTCCTTGCCTGAGGAGGTTGTGAAGGCTAGGACTATAACAGGGTTTAAAAGAGAACTAGATAAATTCATGGAGGTTAAGTCCATTAATGGCTATTAGCCAAGATGGGTAAGGAATGGTGTCCCTAGCCTCTGTTTGTCAGAGAGTGGAGATGGATGGCAGGAGAGAGATCACTTGATCATTACCTGTTAGGTTCACTCCCTCTGGGGCACCTGGCATTGGCCACTGTTGGCAGACAGGATACTGGGCTGGATGGTCCTTTGGTCTGACCCAGTATGGCCGTTCTTGTGTTCTTATTGTGAGCTCTTTGGGACCGGGGCCGTCCCTCGCTACTTGTCTGTGCAGTGCCTAGTGCAGTGGGGCCCCGATCCCAGCTGGGCACTGCTGTCCCGCACCTGCTAACTAAGGGTGATGCTGAGCCCCCGGGTCTGTGCTGATTGCCTGCCCCAGGTGCCCGCGCTGGCCTTGCTGAGGCTGCCCAGGAAAGAGAGAGAGAATTTAGTGTCTGGGGCTTGGCTCTTGGAGGAAAGTGGCTTTGGGGAAGGGCTGGGTGTGCATCGCACATTCCAAAGCAGGGGGGGCCCAGCCTGCTGCCCACCTCACCAGCCAGACAGGTAAGGGGCCAGAAAAACAGGAGAGAAGCCTCAAATCTCTGGAGCTCCCTTGTCTTCCCATGTGCACTACCTTCGTGCCTTCTTGTGTGCAGCCCCATGGCACGTCCCTGCGCTCAGCTGCAAGGCCCCGATCCCGGCCACGTTCAGGTCCCTCCTAAAGACCCGCTTTGGCCATTCTGCTTGGTGACAGGTATAGAAATTACCGGTGGTTCCCCTTCTCCTAACGCCTGTGGATTGGTCCTTAGACTTTACCGTCCACCCATCCCTTTGTGAGTGTTTGGAAAGTGCCTGGCAAGCAGCGGGCGCTGCCAGAAATAATGATACACAGTGGACTAAGCTCTTGCTCACCTTAAATATTCTCTTTCAAAGTTAATGTGGGGGAGGCGTGATCACGGGAGAAAGGCAAGCGGGCTTCAGTGCTCTGGGTCACTCGGTTCCCTGGGCTGGAGCCTCTTGCTGAGCCATGTGGTACCCGCACTTAATACGCCCACATTTTGAATAGTGCATGCAGATATGGTCGCCCCATCCCAAAAAAGATACACCTCTACCCCGCTATAACGCGACCTGATATAACATGAATTTGGATAGAACGCGGTAAAGCAGCACTCCGGGAGGGGCGGGGCTGGGTGCTCCGGTGGATCAAAGCAAGTTTGATATAATGCGGTTTCACCTATAACGCTGTAAGATTTTTTGGCTCCCGAGGACAGCATTATATCGGGGTAGAGGTGTATATTGGAATTGGAAAAGGTTCAGAAAAGGGCAACAAAAATGATTAGGGGTCTGGAACAGCTTCCATATGAGGAGAGATTAAGACTGGGACTTTTCAGCTTGGAAAAGAGACGACTAAGGGGGGGGATATGATAGAGGTCTATAAAATCATTACTGGTGTGGAGAAAGTAAATAAGGAAGTGTTATTCACTCCTTCTCATAACAAAGAACTAGGGGTCACCAAATTAAATGAATAGGCAGCAGGTTTAAAACAAACAGAAGGAAGTATTTCTTCACACAACGCACAGTCAACTTGTGGAACTCTTTGCCAGAGGATGTTGTGAAGGCCAAGACCATAAGAGGATTCAAAAAAGAACTAGATATGTTCCTAGAGGCTAGGTCCATCAATGGCTATTAGCCAGGATGGGCAGGGAGGGTGTCCCGAGCCTCTGTTTGCCAGAATCTGGGAATGGATGACAGGGAATGGATCACTTGATGATTCCTTGTTCTGTTCATTCCCTCTGGGGCACCTGGCACTGGCCATTGTCAGAAGACTGAATACTGGACTAGATGGACCTCTGGTCTGACCCAGTCTGGCTGTTCTTAGGTTCTTATGAATGCTGGGGGATCATAGGGTGGCCACTGCCAGCAGGTTCTCCTAGACCTGCCCACTGCAGGGTGTCTTGCACCTTCCTCTGAGTTCGCTTCTGTCAGCCACTGAGCAAAGTGTCTCTCCGCTCTGATGCTGTCTGGCAAGTCCTGGGATGCTAGGGGTGGACATGGGAGACACACCAGTCTGAAAGGTGAGTTTGTGTGCAGAGGTGAGGCTCCGCTTTATCCTGGCATCAACATGGGGTTGATGTCCCCCCTTAAAGCTGCCCTGCCCCTGAAATGGGAACCCAACCATTATTTCCCTGGCTTTTGCTGGGCTTTGAAGTCCTGCCAGTAGCACTCTGCAGATCTGCCTCATTAACAGGCAGCAAATTAACACAACCCCCTTGTTCAGTCCCCTCGCTCGCTTGCCCGCCCTCTTGTTCCCTGGCTCAGGACCGGTGAGAATGTGGAAGGAGGGTTTGGGGCAAGCCGCGGGACAAGCACCCCCTCCCACCCTCCGGTCCCTGTAAGCTCTGGCTCTCTGTATTGTCCTGTACCATCGTGCTAAGTCCCTGGCCTGATGGTTTATTCTCCTCAATTCTGGCGTGTGGTGCCGGGGCTGCTCTCTCTCTGGACAGGAAGACGAATGAATTCCATTACGGGATCGTGATTTTATTCCACGTGTCAGGGAGTCTGAGATTAACTTGCTCACCAGTCTGTGACAAACCCAGACACACACACACACACGCACAAACACAGAGGTGTTTGCACGTCTGCTGCAGGTGGGGCCAGAGCGGTGCACTGGATCCCTCCCCTCCCAGCAGGGCCTGCAGGCAGACGTCCTTCTGTTCTGCAGCCCCTCATGCAGCAGGAGCAAATGCCCCTGCCTTTGCATGGAGGCCTTGCAGCATGCGCCTTTCCTGGGCTGCCCCCCACTCCTTTCTAACCCATTGGGCAGCAGCCTGAGGGTGCTGGGGGGAACCTAGGGCGAGCTACAGGACGGGAACCTATGGACCGGACAGAGCTCCTCGGGGACTGGTTCGGGTTCATTTGCAGTGGGGGGGAATGGCGTACTGCTATTCTCGCTTTCTCGGCTTGGTCTCCAAAGCAGCTGTCGTCCGGGTGTCTCCGAGCGCGTCAGCCTGCCCGGGCGGGCGCTGAGCTCCCAGCAGGGGTGTGATGGTTAAAAAAGAAGCGAGGAAACGGCCCTGTGCTCAACTCCATATTCCCCAAGTGAGAAGTGTATGGCTGGCTCCCCGGGTGGGCACCACCCCACCCCGCCCCAGTGCAGAGGGGCTGCAGACCAGGCCTGTGTGCCTCAAAATAGGCCTTAAGCCGCTCGTAAGCGGTGCCTGGCCTTCCTGCAGGCCCCCTGCGCGTGGGTAGCGTCACCTCCAGTGGCTTTCAGGGTGGGGCCGTGAAGTGTCTTTGCCCTGGGGAGGGAAGGCCTGGTGGCCCGGGGTGCGTCATTAGAGCTGGCGGAGGGGGTGTCCCTGGCAGTGGGCCTCCGTCAGTCCTGTAGCCCTGGGTGTAATCGCTGGCTCCATGTCACTGTTGCTAGGAGAGTAGGTCCCAGGCTGCCCTGCGCAGAGTGGCCTGTCGGCCGCGTGTAGGGAAACAGGAAAGGCTCCTTGGCCCCCTCTCTGGGCCCTGGCCCCGGCAGGCTGCTCGCAGGCGGGGGGGGGGGCCCGCGGGGGACGGCAGGAGGGGCTGAGTTAGCACAGCTGCCTGGAGGGCTGGAGCGACAAGCCGTTCAAGGCTGGAATGGCGGAGTGTGACTCCCGAGTACCTGGCTAAATGGCAGCCAGTTGTCGGGGCCGGGGGGGCTGTGTGTGCCACATGGCTGCAGTGCCAGGGAGGGCTCAGCACGGCCCGGCACAGCACACACACACACGCGCGCGCGCGCACACAGGCTGGCTAGTTGCAGTTGACCTTCCCAATGCAGCTGGCGTCCTCCTTCCCTCGTCCGCCCCTCCCTGCGCTGATATGGGTGCAGGCAGCTGGCTATGTTTGCTGGAGGGTTTTGCATTCCAGTTCTTGGGTCACTCGCCTTCTAGACCTCTCCAGGGAGTGAGGCTGCTGGGAGCTGGAGCAAACAACTGGAGGGCTCGGTGGGGGACAGACCCCAGTGTGTGGGGGGGGGGGTGCTCCCAACTGCGTGGCCTCACTCCTCTTGCTGCCCCCCTCCCCCTGACTCCCCTTGGGGTGAAGGATTGTGAATGTTGCATGTGAATTCCTGTAAAAAATGGGATAAGTGTTCGCTTCCGTTGTCTGCATGGCCCTGAGTGTCCGCAAGGGGTGGGCAGGTATTTCAAGCACCAAGGCAAGTTGGCTCCCATCCCCCGGGGGGCGGGGCGCGGCTACGGTTCCCTTTGGAGCCCCCCACCGTATGGGCACATTTTTGTCTCTTGGAGCAATTCCTGGGGCGGGTGCCTGCGAGATCCCAGGGTCCAGGAAGCAGGGTACTCCAGTTATGTGCAGGGGAAGCCGGGGGCGCAGTATTGCCTGGGCATTGCCTATAGCATGGCAAGAGGCCCGCTAGGTATGTCATGGTAGCCTGGGAGGTACCCCCGCCTGGTGGCCGGTGGCGGAGCGAAGCCAAGGGGGGGTGAATGGGGGTTTCACAGGACACAGTGGCAGGTGGCCATCGGGGTGCGGGTGAGGCCTGTTCTGGAAAGGAGGAGGAAGTCGGCCCGGTCCCTGCTTGGTGGGTCCCCCAGTTCTGAGCAGGCTGAGCTGCCCGGCTCATCCGCCTTGTTCCTGGGCTTGCCCAGCAGCAGCCTGGTTAATGTGTAGTGGAATGCGCTGTGGAATTCTCCCTGGGAAGATTAAGGGTCTGTGTGGAGCCACAACAGTGCAACATGATTCAGTGCTGAAGGGAGCAGGGGAGGGGTAAGTGTGGGGCAGGGAGGAAGCAGAGGGTCAGTGGGGGGCTGAGCTCTCCCAGGGAGCCCGGCTGCATGGGGGAAGGTCAGGTCTGGCCAGATGCAGCCCCTCCGCCCTCCCTCCAGCACTTTGCACATTAATGCAAATGCACAGGCCTGAGTGGTTCATTAGCAGCGTGTGGAATGGAATAATGCATCCGCATCCCATTAGCCTAATGAAAAAAGGGAACGGGCACCTGGAACAAAGCTGCCGACTCTTGGCTTGTGTCCTGGAGCTGGCGGTGCTGGGGCCCCCGCTTGCATCAGCCGGGTAACTTCAGCGGGTGCATCCTTGGGGGCCTGGGGATCCCCAGCTCCCTGCGAGGGGAGGCCAATTGGGGAGCAGCGAGAGAGGTGCCTGATCTGGACAGGATGGGGACACGCATGGACAGCTTCCCTGGTGCCTCGGTGGGGGAGCTTCTCCTCAGTCTGTGCCAGGCACAGATGGCCCGGTGTGGGGTGGATCAGGCAAGGGTGGGCAGTTGAGCTCGTGAGCAGTCAGCTCCGCAGGGAACCTCCACCCTGCAGAACAGTACCCCTGGCCCCCGGCCTGCTTCTGTGGCTCTCCCACGGCTCTGACCCTCGGGGCGCCCGGGAATCCGTGCCACTTCCCGGTCACCCCCTGGTTCTAATGGCCCAGGCAGCTTGCTGGCTGTGTTGGTGTCTGGACTGGGGCCAAGGGAGCACTGGGGCCAGTGAGCGCGGCGGGTGTAACCCGGACCTTGGAGTGCCCATTGTCCCCCATGAACTGGCCACATCCTGATTAGGATTATGCCAGGATTTACTCTGACAAACTTGCTCCATTTGCTTTGCAGCTTCCCTGAGTGCTCAGCAGGGCGGAGGCTGCTTGGACTCCGCACAGGACCATGCAGGAGCAGAGGCTGGCCGGGGGGGGGAGGGAGGGAATTTGGCTCCGCTCCTCCCAGCAGGAGGGGCTGTCCAGACGTGGAGGAGTGTTAGCAGACAGCTCCTGCCCTCCTCCCTTCGCTCAGCCTCTCCCAGCAGGCGGCGCTGGAGGGAGCAACGGAGGAGTGTTAGGGGTGTGGGAGGGAGCAGGGGGGTCCCAGCAGGGGGCGCTGGAGGGGAGCGGGGCGGGAGCAGGGGGGTCTCAGTAGGGGGTGCTGGAGGGGAGCAGGAGCAGGGGGGTCCCAGCAGGGGGCGCTGGAGGGGAGCAGGAGCAGGGGGGTCCCAGCAGGGGGCGCTGGAGGGGAGCGGGGCGGGAGCTGGGGGGTCCCAGCAGGGGGCCTTGGAGGGGAGCAAGAGCAGGGGGATCCCAGCAGGGGGCGCTGGAGGGGAGCGGGGCCGGGGCTGCCCGTCGGCCCCAGTAAGTTGTGAAAACAGCAAAGCAAAGCCCAGCTCCCCCAGCCAGAGAGCCCGGTTCAGCTGGGCAGTCGTTCTGAGCCGGGCAGAGAAATGCCCTGGTCTCCGGGGCTGGGAGCAGGGAGGCTGAAGGATTAGGGGGAGCGTCGCCAACCAAACCAGGCTGTGCCGGAACCAATTAGCCTCTAGCAGGCAGCGTTTCAGATGCTGTTATTTCTGCCTCTGCTCTCCCTCCTTCTGTCTCTCTCTGCCGTTCTCTTTCTCTGGCTCCGCGTCCCTCCCCTTCCCCACACGCCCGCCCCCAGCAGCTCCTCTGTCTCCATTCCTCCCCGTGTTGGAGCTTGTTTTGGGCAGCACAGGGTTGGAGTGAGTCACGCCGCGCGGCACGGAGGGGATTCGAGGAGACGTCTGCTGTTGCTGGGCTTTGGGCCGCGCTGGCACCGTGGGTGGAGAGCGGCGTGTTTTGTGTGAAACCCCCCACCCCCTCACCCGCCCGCCCCTCACCTGCCAGCACGGCCAAAGGGGGGGTCTCTTGGCCGAGGCAGCCAGCGGCTGAGTCACGGATGAAACTTTAGAGCCGTTGAAACTTCCTCCACCGAGCCCTGTGCTGGGGGAAGTGGTTTATCGGGGCGACTGGGCCGGGCATGTGGTTACCCAGTTTCCAGACTGGGCCCGGTGCACCGGCATGAAACCAGGGGCTTTAGATAGAAGCCCGGCTCTGAGGCGAAGGAGGAGAGATGTCTCTCTCACCCGGGGCGGGGGGGGGGGAGCCTAATATTTCCTGCTGGCCCCCCTCCCCTTCTGGTCACAGTCATCTCCTCCCCTTGCCTTGAGCTGCACTGGTAAGATATTGCAGTGCCACTGGATCAGGAGGAGATTTAGGTCAAGTGCTCAAGTGAGTGGAAACAGCCATCTGTGTGGGGAGAGGAGGCCAGGCCATCCGGAGCCCAAGGAGCCGATGGCCAGCGTTGCAGAGCAGGCCTCGAGGTGGGGGAGGAAGAGAGCAAGGCAAGGGCGCTGGCTTAAAAAGGCACCGCAGACTCGACGGAGTGGGTGATCTTCCAGTGTGCGGGCTCACGGCCTCCCTTTGTCTCCTTCCTGCAAAATAAAAATGCCCCCCCTCCCCATGCACACGCATACTGGCAGGGCTGCTGTCAAAAATGGAGGGGAAAAGCTGCAGGAGCTGCCTTGGCCAGGATCCAACACCCTCCTGACATCTAACAGGAAGGTGTGTGTTTGGGGAGGGGGGAGGGGGAGGATAAAGCGATCCGAGTGCCAGGCAGAATTAGGCAAAATCCCAGCCCTCTCCTGGTGCAGGCTTGCAAATCTCACTGCTGGGAATGATCTAAACCAGGAGGAAGCATGGCCTAGTGCATGGAACAGGACTCCTGGGTTCAGGCAGGGAACGAGGGTGGAGCAGCGGGGGACCGAGAGTCCGGATTCCTGTTTGTTCTCCCAGCCGTGGGAGGGAGTGTGGTCGGAGGGTGCTGGGGAAGAAGGTATTTTCTTGCCGTGAGTTAGCTGATGCAAGGTAAATCCTAATGAAGACAAGGCAGTTTGTAGGTTTCACATGTGAGCAGATCGGGGCAAAGACTCTGGGGGCTCTAGGGTTTGCCCCAGCCTGCTAACACATGGGAAGACCAAGCAGGGGTAATTTTAAACTAGGCTTTTACCTTTTGTCAATTACACCTTAGCAAACTTGTGCTAAGGACACACCTTTGTCCTGGTGAAGACAAGGCCTGAAGGTTAGAACCAGGACCTGGGAATCAGGACTCCTGGGTTTTCTTTTTGACTCTCACTGACTCATTGGGCAAGTCACTTCATACCTCTGTGCCTCAGTTTCCCCATCTGTGAATACTATGAGCTTCAGTAAGCCTGTACCACTCTCTCCAGAAGGTGACATAGTGTGGGCGTATATTGCTGTAGTGTTTGAAGACCCCAATCAGGTACCCACCATTGTGCTAGTCAGAGGTTTACAATGTTCCTAATGTTCATAAAGGTCTTTGAGATCCTCAAGGGAAAAGCACCAGAAGAGGATAAAACAGTGTTGTGCATAAGCTCCCAGGCATCTGAGAACAGCAGGACGTTGGGGCCACAAGGGATCATCCTGTGGGTAGGAAACCAGGGTCTGGCGTTTTCTGTCCTTCACTTACCGTTCTTTACCTGTCCCTGCGTTTCCTGTGGAGTTCTTTAATTTTCTGATTTGCGTCCGTGCGTGTGACGGAAAAGAGGAAACCCTTAAAAACCCTGCTGTGGGCGGGCATATGCAAACCAGGCTCTTTCCTGCAGGTGGCACTGACGCGGGGTTGTAGGGCTGGCCCGGGCCTGCTGACTCAGCGCTCTGAAGGCAGCTGGGTCAGGGGAGATTTCCTGTCCCGCGGTTTTTGGGTGATCACATAATCTCCAAAGTTAGAGGTGTGTGTACGTGAGGGGTGGGGGGGGGGGGAGAAAAAGCCTTTCTGTGCCACCTTGTTCCTTCCTCCAGACCTGGAGCTGTATTAGTCACTTCAGCGCTTTGCCCAGTCTTGTTCTAAATGACCCCAGCCAAGGGGGCTCTCCCCTGCCCCTACTTGGGAGGCCGTTCCCCAGGCTAATGGATCCATCGCACTGCTAAGAAGCGTTGCCCTGATATTCAGCCTATTTACATGGTAATTTCATCCCCATTTGCTATGGAGGTGAAGCATTGGCTCGGCAAGCGCACAGTTGGTTCCTGGGCGGCTGAGGGTGAGGCTTGTCTTGGTAGAGTGGGGCTATTTTGGGGGGCAGGGGATGGTGATATCCCAGTGTACACTTCGGTCCTGGTCCTTCCCAGAAGCTGGGAATGGGCGACAGGGGATGGATCATTTGGTGATTCCCTGTTCTGTTCGTTCCCCCTGGGGCACCTGGCATTGGCCACTGTCGGAAGACAGGATACTGGGCTGGATGGACCTTTGCTCTGACCCAGTATGAACGTAAGAATGGCCCCACTGGCCATATAGGGCCATTCTTAGGTTCCTATGTCCTTCAAGCTGCTGCCAGCAGCTGGACCCCAGCACCCGCTCAGAGTCGCACCAATCTCAGGCCCTTAGTGCCCTGCTGGCCCTCCCCCCATTAACCCAGCAGGGAGAAAAGGGTTCTCGGTGCAACGTTCTGCTTTTAAATTGAGCCGGACCCTCGCCTTTAACACTG
Source organism: Chelonia mydas (assembly GCF_015237465.2). Classification (NCBI taxonomy): domain Eukaryota; kingdom Metazoa; phylum Chordata; order Testudines; family Cheloniidae; genus Chelonia; species Chelonia mydas. The sequence continues at coordinate 10,832,261 of NC_051259.2, read as the reverse complement.
GGCTCCCGGGGCTCCCAAGCCATCCCAGTCGCTGGGGGGGCTTTGTCCTTTCCGTTTCCTTTCGTTATTTCGGTGGCTCTGTGCAGCTTTGCTGAATCTCCACTAGGAGGGTGATTTGATTTGATTTTTCCCTCCAGGAGCCCTCTCTCCACTTGGCACTTGTTCTGCCGGCTCTGCGTGGCTCAGGGGGTGAGCAGCACCCCCAAGGAGGAGGCATGCGGGCAGCCGGTTCGGTGCTGGGGAGGGGTAGTTGGGGCAGGAGGAGATAGTGTTGCACGTGTGTCCAGAGGGATTGTGTGGGGCAAGAAGGGAGAAGGGGGTCTGGGATGGATGGAGAGGCATATGGGGCAGTGATGGGGGACTGGGTGAGAAGGAGGTCGTGTAAGGTGCTGGGGAGGGTACAGGGTGTAGTGCTGAGGGAAGGGTGGGGTCAGGGGCCTGGGGTGGTGGTTAGGGGAAGGGAGTTACTATGTTGATTTCCCCGAGGCAGGGGATCCTTGGGGACTGCAGTGGCTGGGGGCCGGCGGGTGGAAAGGGTCCGTGGATTCCAGGAGCTGCCAGTTCTTTACAGTCTCGGAGGGCTCCATTAATTCTTTAAATATCCAGCCTTTCCAGGTGGGTTTTGTTGAAAATTAATTTCCGGAGCTATTTTAATTTCGCTGTAGTTAATTTGCTGTTTATTTTAATTAATTAACGTCGGGTAAATCTCCTCCCAAGCATCCCGCAGCCGTCTGTGGCGGCCGAACCCTCGGTGGGAAGCGTGTGGGGAGGGAGGGAGCCAGGGATGCCAAGGGGATCGCGGGGGCCAGGGTGCAGGAGGAAATCTCAGTCCCCTGCCCCATTCTCCTGTCCTGCTCGATCTCTCACCCCTAGAATGGCCTTGAGGATTTGGCTCTCGACCGGAGAAACGCATTGGGAGAGATTAACTGGAGCGTCCCCTCTGTGTCCATCTGTTCCGTGGGTCTGGCGGCCCAGGCCACCGTGGCCCATCAGCAGCAGGAGGCAGCGATGCTCCAGGTCCCTGCTCCATCGCCCAGGGAGGAGCCCTTGGCTGGTTGAAGTAAAGCTGAGGGGCAGTGTGGTCCAGGGGGTAGAGCGCTGGCCTGGCCATCAGGGGATCTGGGTTCTGTTCCTGGCTCTGCCAGTGGCCTGCTGGGTGACCTGGAGCCAGACGCGTCATAATGCCGTCCCCGCCCCCATTGTCTAGTTGGACTGTAAGCTCATAAGGGCAAGGCCTGTCTGTGTGTGTGTTTGTGCAGTGCCTCGCACAGCTCCCTCCCTGTCCCGGAGCTCAGCTGGGGCCTCCAACCACGGCTGTCATGTCAATAATGGCAGTAGCATCAACCTTCCTGCCAGGGCCGGGGATCCACCTGCTCCCCAGCTTCTCGCAAGGGGATAAGGCCCCAGGGCGAGGGGGCTAGCAGGGAGAGGAGAGCAGGGAGCTGTTGCAGGCATAGGGTCTGCAGGAGCAGCGATGAGACTGGGGAGGGGCTGGGGGGCGGCGTGGCCAGGGACAGGGGAGTGTGCAATGGGGCTCTACCTCCTAACCCCTTTGTGACTCCTGGGGAGGAAATGGGGGCATCCCCCAGTAGCTCCCTGCGTCTCCAGTACTGGGTCCCCCTGCCCCAAAGGCGGCTGGGCCTGGCCTGTTTCGTGACCTCATGCAATGCACAGTCCCCCGGCCCCGGGCTGCTGCTCTCCCCTCCTGGGGAGCATCAGCTGGCCAGGCTGCTGTTGAGAAGGGCCTGCACGCCCCGCGTGCGTCTCCATCCTCCCCCCAGGGGGCTCCTGGGCTCCCCCCAGCGAGCGGGAAGAGGCAGCGGGCTCAGGCCAGCAGCACCACGGGTGGCTCACCTGGCCTGCTCAGGGTGCAACACAGCAGCTGACTCCAGCACGCAGGGCGCGTTTCCTCCGAGACAAAGGGGTTTAGGAGCCTTTGTCCTGTGGAGAGAGCCTGTCCCTCCTGCGGGCTGTGGGAGCCGCAGGTGTGGGGCTGGGCCTTGTGTGCACTGCAGTGGAGCCCAGAGGCCCCAGGCGGGAAGATGCAAGGGGAGGCGGGATGGTCTGAGGGCCTGGCCTGGTTGGTCCTGACCCGCAGACGTAGCTGCTGTGTGGGGAAGGGGTCCAGGACAAAGCCTAGGGGTCCAGGCTGGCAGGGCGAGCCCAGCCCCGGGCACCTCTGCGCTGGGCTATTGTACGGTAGCGCCTTCTCTGGCCATCCTGTGCCTGCCTCCTCCATGATGCAGGGACACTGCTTGGCCTGCTACGGAGGGTCCCGAGGCCCCACATCCCTGTGCCCCTCAGTGGCTCCTTCTCAGCCCCAGACCCACTTCCAGCCCCTGGCAGAGAACCAGCCCTTCCTGGGGCACTGGGTCCCCTTTATCCTGCCCTGCAAGAGCTCTCCTGGAGCTATGGGTCCCCCAACTTCCTCCCCTTCATTCTGGGGCTCCAGGCCCCTCTCTCCCTCCCCAAGGGAGGAGCTCCAGACCCCCACAGGAGCAGCTTCTCCCTGGACGCTGGGTCCCCCTTTTATAGCCCCGCTCCCTGAAGCAGATTCCTCCTCCCAGCCATGGGGAAAGGGGCTGCCATGGTGGCTGGGCGGTTGCGTGTCTCTAGGCCAGGGAGAGAGAAGGAATGAACAGGTGGGGATGACAAACGGAGGAGTGCGTGAGAGGGGGAAAGTGCAGGGTTAGGAGAGGGATAGAGTGACGGGCGAGGGGGCGTGAGATGAGGAACAAGCTGACATCAAAGAGAGGAATAGGAGAAAGACCTGAACGCCCTAGTAGGGCAGGGGATAAGTTGGGGCTCGGAGCAGAGCTACAGGCAATAATGGGGGTGGGGGGCACACAGGAAGAGCCTCTGGGGGCCCCAGCTCCTCTGGGATCCACAGGGTCTGGTCTATGTCGTGTAAGCAGGCCCTAGGGAGAGTGATCCCTTTAGTGGACCGGGCCCAGTGAGACCGAACCTGGGCTGTTGCTGAGTATGTTCGAAACCGTCTCCCCATCTCCTTCTGCATCGGACGCCCCCTGCCACTTCCACGCCTCCCTCGGAGCCCCGCCTCACTGGCTCGCCCTTCGGGTCCCGCTGTCTGGGCCTGACCTCAAGTATCCCTTGCATTCATTGCGGGTGAATGCCAGGAATGAACTCTAGTCATTGGGGGGCTATCGGGGCCCACAGCAGACAAACCAAACAGTGTGATGCTCCCAGATTCACCCCTGCCTGGATTGGTGGCATGGCTAATTCCAGAGAGCTCAGTGGGAACAGCAGGGGCTCCTCAGTCCTCTCGGGGCAGAGCCTCTGGCCCCGATCCTGGGCTGCGTTCAAACCCCTTTCCACCTCTCCTGTGCTGTAGAAGGGCTGGAAAGCAGATGGGTCCCCTTGCTGGGAATTCCCCCACAACCAAGAGGTGGGATAGGGTAGGTCAGGTAGAACAGACTGTTGCTGCCCCCCTCTGCTGGCGTGGGAGGGGGTGTGGCTGGAGCACTGTTTTCCTGCTCGCCCAGGGTGCTGGAGTGGCCCGAAGAGGCCATAACTTAAAGCAGCGTCTGGGGCTACCCTGCCTTACATGAGCAGCCAGGCAAACCCTCAGCCAAGCCCAGAATTCAAGTGGCACAAAGATGGCTGCTTCCCACAAATCGGGGTCCTGGGCTCTGGCCCATCTGGCAGTGCCCCGCACACTTTTGGCACTTGGGGTGATGACCGCTGTTCTCTCCAGCACCGGGGTCGTGTGGGGCTCTGCGCAGACAAATAAACAGGCCCATTTCTGGCCTCCAGGAGCTTGCAATCTGACTTAGACTCAAAGTAACCCTGAGCCCTGGGCCATAACGTGTTGCAACAGCTGTGCTCGATCCAGCCAAATTGCTGGGCTGACTTCAGTGATGTCCTGAGAAAGTGGAGGTGGAAGGGAGTGGTGAGGGTCTCCATGGGTTTGCGGAGAGCTAGTCCTGGTGCCCCAGGCACTGCTGACCCCATGGAGACCCTCACAACACCTTGCAGTTACTCAGGGGAAGCTGGGCTCTGGACCAGCGGGGGTCCCTGGAGCCTTTCCCTGCTTCACTGTGGAGCATTGGAGGGTGGGGTCCATCCAGAGATCTTTCCCTTGCAAAGCAGTCCAAAGAATGGAGGAGTTGAACTTGCTGATTGGGGTGTGGGGGGGGGGGAAGGGCGGGATAAAGAGGAAACTGAAATCTCTCTAGAGTGGAATCGACACAAGAGATGCCGGGCCAGGGCCCCATCTGCCAACGTGTGCGAACACGCGCGTGCTCCGTGCACGCCAGGGCTTTGACTTCCCTGATCCGGGGATCCACGTGTGGGAGGCTTTGAGGAGGCTGCTGCTAAGAGGTGGCAGGAATGTGCTGAGCCAGGAAGGGTTAATGGCACCAGGACTTTCAGAGAGTCCCCCTCCCTCCCCTGCCTGCCTTGTGCTCTTGGCAGGGAGGCTCCGCTAGATAAGGGGAAAACCAGAGAGAGCCCTGGTGCTGGCAAGGAAGCAGAGACCTTTATTCAAACTATGTGTCTGGAACCAGCCTCCGGGAGCAACAGAGAGAGACAACAGGGACCCAGGGGTGGGGTGGGGGAGGGAAACGCCTGCCTCCCTGTTACGTTTCACCCTCCGGCCCAACCGTCTGGTTAACGGCAAAGCAGGCTGGGCTGTGTCTGTGCCTAAAGTGAGTCCAGATCTGCTCAAACCGCAGGGCTTTGGAGGCACTGCCTGTCCCAAGTGCTGGGTGCACAGCCAGCCTCTGCAGAGAGCAAAACTCCTCGGCTGCAGTTGCCTGCCTGCCCCTGCCTCGGCTGGCCACTTCGTCCTGGAGTCCAGAATGGCCCAGCTTCCCCCCCGCCCCGCGCACGAGTGGGACTGCGTCTCCCCAGCGTGGAGAGGAGGAGCGCCGTATGGCTTAGCGAGGGAGGGAGCACGGTCTCGTGGTCAGAGCAGGGCTAGGAGGCAGGCGACCAGAGTGCTTTGCCGTTGACTTGCTTGGGGCTGTTGGACAAGTCACCTTGGAGGGACTGACTTGCAGAGGTGCTGAGCAGCCACAAGGGATTTTGCCTGGAGCTGGCTGTGCTCAGCACCTTTGAAAATCAGGCCCGTTAATCACTCTGCGCCTCGGTTTCCCCATCTGTAAAAGAGGGATAATACTGAGCTGCGCCCTGCTGTGGAGAGGGGCTGAGGAGTCATTCATTAATGTTTGAAAAGCGCTTAAATAATTCACCACATTCAGTGGCAAAAGAAACCCGGCTAGTGCATCAAGCCCCCTGCATCCGCCTCTCTCTGCGTCCCTGAGCGTCACTCGCAGCATAGCACGTAGAGACGGGAGATGAGCAATTCGGAACTAGGAACCTAAATGGGTCAGAGCCTAAGGGTGCTGCCGTGGGGGGGATCCTGCAGACTGGGCTATGGGCTGGAAAAGTTCTTACGGGTAGCCCGGGTTATGCCGGTGGTGTTTCCAGAGCATCCCCTTTGCATGTGTAAATCCTCTCCACTGGCCCATGAATGGCTGCCCTCACCCATGCAAATGCACCTACAAGCAGATGCATTTGCCGATCGGCTGCACTTGCAGATTACTGGGGGAAACTACTGCTGATTTATTACCAGTTCATTATTTGTATTCTGGTCGTGTCCAAAGGCCTTAAATTAGGATCAAGGCCCCATTTTACCAGGCCCTGGGCAAACACGGAGAGAGATGCCTTGTGGAAAACGTGGAAGATACTGAAACGATATGATGCTATAGTACTTTGCATGTGAATAGAACCGTTCATGGTTCCTATGTCCTTACTTAAGCAGAAGGTGTGGACAACTGGCTAGAGCACTAGACTGGGACTCAGGGTACCTGGGTTGTGTTCCCTGGTTCTGCCAGTTGCCTGCTGGGTCTAAAAGGGAGCTAATAATACTGACTCCTTTGTAAAGCGCTTTGAGATCTGTTGATGAAAAGTGCCAGAAACGAGCTAAGAATCATTATTATTAGGCTCGCAGAGATGAAGTGATTTGCCCAAGGTCACACAGTGAATCAGTGGTGGAGACAGAAACAAAATCCAGGAGTTCTGGCTCCCCATGGCCTGCTCTGTCCACTTGATCATCCGCCACAATCGATCTGTTTGGTACACCATGCTACATGCTTGTTGCAAGGCCCCACCGAAGTTGGTTGGGTTTAGTGATTCACATCAGAAGTTTGGCTGAGGACCGAGAACAGGGCTGATCGAATTATTTCCTTAGGGATAATTTTTTTGATGAAAAATGGCTTTTTGGGGGTCACAATAGAAATTTCTGTGGGAAAATGTTGATTTTGAGCAAATGGTGGGGGGGGGGGGGATAGCTTCGCTGAGAAACGACACGTTTTCTGTTCCTAGAAACTGAAAATTTTCATCCAAATCCCTGCAAAATTTTCAGCTTTGGCAGCCCAAAACTGAAGCCGCTTGCAGAAAAATGTTAGTGAAAATGAATTTCGTTTTCCATTGGTGGGGAGGGAGGGGGAGAGAAACACAAAAGCATCTGCAGCCGTGATCTACAAAAAAAACCCCTGTTGCGTGAGCCTGGGCTGTATCAAAAGCTCCTGAAACCTGGGGATTTCTTTTGGATTTTTGGAGCTTGAATTTCAGTTTCACTCGGAGAAATTCATAGTGAGTGTGAGAATGTATGCGAATTCCTATGACTCCAACTTGAGGAAAGGTTCCTACAATCCCCCAGTGAACTGAAGATTGTTCCCACCCTCCGTTCTGCCGGGCTCCAGGAGCCTGCAATGCATTACTCGTTGCCTTTTCTTTATCTGTACAGAACATTGCCATGAGAATGGGATCTTTGTTTCACAGGGTGCATCTACACTAGGCAAGGAAGCTGCTGCAAGGACGCCACTGGCGTGGAGTGGCTGGTTCCTGCTTGTCCTTGTATCGGGTCAGTGCGTCCAACCCCGCATCTGACGGAAATACTGTCTCGCACGCAGTGCACAGAGCCTGGCTGCACCGGTGCGTTGTGGGATGTCTGTGGCACCCAGCGCGGTTGCTGGGAGCAGAGGCTTTTGGGTAACTTCCAAATGTGGGGCCGCGTATTGTGGGACAGAGTTAGGAGGAGCAGCTGAACTGAGTGCTTGGGTTTTTGTTTGGGTGATTTTTTCCCCCTAGCCACACTGGGGAGAAATCCATTATACGAGGCATCCGCTCCGCCAGAGCCGAGAGAAAGGGCTAGTTCCCCAGCCTTGTGAAAGGCCTGGATGGCTGTGCCTGCGCACTGAGGTCATTGCAGGCAGTGGTGGAGATGGAGCCTAAATGCTCCAATTCATGTCCCCAGCTTCCAGTTCGGTTGCCTGCCCGTGCCGGGAAGCTACTGACAGGGATACTCGTGGGCAAATAAAAGGGCTTGTGCCTTGAACTCCATTGCAAGGCATGGGGGTGGGAGAGCATTTAGAAGGGAGGGGTGCTGCGTTATTTACAAAGCAGGGCCTGTCCCTGCTCAGGGGCAGCTGGCACCTCCACACCAATAGGATTCGGGTGTCAGGTGGGCAGCGAGCAGCAGGCTTGCAGGATACCTTAAAAAGCACAAAGCTCCTGTTTTCATGCAAATTCCTTTTGTTCAGAGTGAGCTGGGAAGGCAGGATAGTGCATGGGTGGGAGGAACGGGGGTGGGAGATGACCTCTGGGGAGACAGGGGTCATCATTCAGCTGGAATCAAGATTCAAACCTAGTGCTCTGTGCGGCTCTCCTCCGATTATAATCAGGGGCCAGGGCCGCCTGTGCTCGGAAGAGGTCTGTCGCTGGGACAGACGGGCTGACCCTATTCCAGACTGAGAGTCTTCGACATCCTAGGACCAAAGCATCAGGGATGCTGGAGCTCTGTGGTCAAAGAAACTGTGACCCTGGTCCTAGACCTAGCTGTAGGCAAAGCCAGGGTCTCTTGCTCAATTGCCGAAGGCCTCCCAGATATTAGAAGGTATTAATCAGGAGAGCGGCTCTCTGTCCTCTCCTAATCTCTGTCAGTTCCCTGGCAGATCACGTGTCCCGCCTTCACAGAGCAGGGAGTTGTGGGAGACAAGCTCAGGCCATGGAGATAGATGGGTGCCTCTGTTTTTGTGGGTCTAGCTTGAGACACCAGGCTCCTGATGTCTCAGGGGCTCCTGAAGACAGCAGCCAAGAACGCTAGCCTTTTGAGCACATCGCTGTTAATATAATGGAGGGGCTGCTAGGACGTTGGAGCCACACAATAGCCAGCGTGTCTGGATAGGGCTCTCCGGAAGCCATCCTTGGAGATACAGAAAGGAGCTAAACCCAGACAGAGGGCAGGGCAATCCCGGTATATAAAAACTAGGGTCTTGGTCCTGGAGTCCCACGGGGCTACTCCCAGGAGGAAGGGCTGCCTGTGAAATTTGGCAGACTCTTGGGGGCCGTGAGAGCGAAGCTCAAGGGGTTTGGGTTATGGTCAGAGGAGTGCAGATAGATGCATATATATGCTGCAGCCTTCATAGACATTGAGGGCAGGAGGGAGCCTTGCCATCCCCTGGTCTGCAGCAGTGCCCCCAGCGATTCCTGCATCACGCCCTATTTCCTGCACTGTGGTTTATACAGTGAATGGATCCCCGGGAGCCTTAACAAGGCACCCGTTCGGGTGGATGCACCCTCCCTCTGCACGGGGCTGGCCTCGGCGTGACGTTCGGCCCTGCGCAGGGCTGCTGTGGTACGTGGGAGATGTTCCAAGTCCCCTTCGCGCCGGTCACAGTTCAGGGCAGAGCGGGAGCGGCTCTTAGCGGGTTTTGCGGCAGGAACGCAGTCCATCAGGGTACGATTCACCTTTGGCAATTTCTTCCCAGTTCTCCAGTCAGCTACAAAATTATATTTCGTAGTATTGACATCAGGACCGTGAAATGTGACTTCCTTCCTAGCCGGCAGCGGAGTAGGGTTATACACAGGCACCGGTGATCTATTCAGAGTGTGACCTTTTCGGGGCAGAGGGTGTCTCTTGCTCCATCTGAGCAGCACCTCGCACGGTGGTGCCCTGATCCTGCCTGGGGCCTCGAGAACGTGACTGCAATCCAAACAATTAGAAATACACCTATTTTGTGCGTATGTCTGTCTAATTAATCCCATAGGAAACTAGGGTTTGCCAGACCAGCGGCCAATCTAGCATCCAACAGTGGCCTACAAGCATCGTCCCATAATGCACCTGATCGGTTGTGCATCTCTGTAGATGGTGAAGTAGGAGCAACTTCTTCCCGACCCCTGAGGTGCCCAGCTCCTACCCTGAAGCCTGGAACTGGCTCACCCTTAGCATGTGTATAAAGGAGAGGGGTGGTAAAAATGATCCAGCCCTTTTAAAATCCAGCCACGGCACATGACCCCGAAACCTCCAGTGGCAGCAGTTCCCATAGGAACAATGCCTAAAGAAGCATTGTCTTCACCTGACTCTGTCTTTGAGCGACCCCCTCATTCTCTAATGATGGTGCCACAAAGCAAAGGAGCGTCTGATCTGCCCTTCGCAGTCGCAGGTCTGGGCACCAAGCCTCCTCGTCTAAAATGTAAATATCCCTCTAATTTCTGAAGCTCTTGGGCCTTGGCCATTCCCATCCTTGACTTACCGACCTTTCTTCAGCTTCTCCTGCCCCTTTAAGTTGAGGCAGCTGAACCTGGGTGTTCAAGCTTCCCCCATTCTGCTCCAGTTTGTACCGGGGTAATTGCACGTGTGATTTTTGAGAATGGAATTCTGCCCATTGCTGGAAATGAGCAAGCCCTGGTTGACCTTAGCGGTTGTCTTCTGGCAGCACCTAGGAACCCGAACCAGGGAGCAGGATCCCATTACACCAGGGGCTGTACAAACACATAGAAAAGACCACCCCTGGCACGCCAAACCTACAGTATAAATAGTCAGGCCAGACGAACCGATGTAGACAAACAGCTTGTCAGCTGTACAGCCCTTGTATAAGCTACTATCCCTCCCCACTTTTCCCCTCCCCAAACAAGTTTCCCGACTATCAGGCTGCCACAGCCGACCTTCTGCCCAATCTAATCTGTCTTGCATTATTTCCTGTCTCTTTATTAATGCACCCAAGCCTCCTGTTTGCTTCTTTAACTGGAGTAACCACAAGAGGGAAGTTGGAGTGCTCGATGATCCTGTCAGAGCACGGAGAGATGTGTATAAACTCATTCATGGTTCTCCTGCCTTCTGGTCTGTGGAGTCAGAAGGCTTTCTCTGTGCAGCAGCTTGCACTGACCACTGTCAGAGCCAAGACACGGGGCCAGATGAACTGTGGGTTTGATTCATTCTAGCGAGCCCTGTGCCCCTATTGCAATGTATTTTTTAACAAGAAGATCATGGTTTTTATCAGAGCCCAGAATACTGTGCCCTTTGCCCTCCGGCAGGATGGCTCTACGGTTCTGAGAGACCATCACAGGAGGAAAGTTGCATCAGGATTTGTCTTCTAACTAGAGCTGGGCTTTTCAAAGCAGCCTAAGGGGTTTAGGCACCCAACTCGCACTGACTTTCACCTGGCTTAGGGCCCTTAGCTTGGATCGGTTTCACGCATGGCTGAAATGTGGCTTGTGAGGGGAGTTAAGCCCGGTCTGCACCGGGATGCAAAATGGTGCTGGCTGCAGCCATTCTGGAACGTTGTTCCGTGCCTGGGCTCCCTGCCGTTCGATAAGTCCGTGCTGCCGGCCTCTGGGAAGGAGGGGAGTTTTGCTACAGCATCCACGCCCAGCCACTCTGAGCTGGGTTTGGGCTGGGAGGGAGGGGATCCTGCAGCAAAGATGAAGTCAGAGTCTGGCTGGGGAACATTTTTCCCCAGCTCGAGTCGGGCGGAGCAGAGAGACCCCTGCTGGCGACCCCACCCCTGAAGAGAGCAATTGCTGCTCCCCAGCACCGCTCGTCCAGGAGACTCTGGCTGTGTAATTGCACGCGGGTGGTCGCCGTAGTGTAGACAGGGCACAGGCACTTTTAACCACTCTCATTTAACCCTGCTCCAAGCAGATCTACCCCTGCCTACACTAGTGCTCTCCTCCCGTGGCTGCCACTGGTGACGCCGCCTCCGTGGAGAACCCCGAAAGGCACTAGCATAGACGCAGCCTCGTGAGTGAAATCAGTCCATTCTGCGGTCCTGGTCCCCACCTCGCGTTGATGGCATCATTTTATCACACAGTTTGCTGACCCTTCCTGTGAATGAAACCCAGGTCCCTGCCGTGCTAGGACACAGCTGTGCTCAGACACAATCCCACGCTCCAGAGTGGAGGTGAAACTCAACCCGGTGTAAATTGCCATTGCTCCGTGGAGGTCGTGATTTCCACCCTCTGAGACTCCGTCCCGTTGACTTCACTTGGCTGGAATGCTCCAGCGGCGTGGGTTATCCGTGCAGGAACCCAAGCGGGCTTTGCGGTTAGGGCAGCACATATGGGCCTGTTGTGAGAGACGAAGCCAAATGCTGAGCGGCTGTAACCACTTGAGCCGTGGGGTAGTTGGGTCTAACCCTGCCCTTTGAAATCATTTCACTGCTGTAAAAGAGGTTTTGATGATGATAGATTTTTTTATTATTGCAAGTTTTAAATAAACTGGAGGGCTGGGACTCAGGAGACTGGGGGGTCTCTTCCCAGCTCTGCCCCTGCCCTGTTAGGTGACCTTGAGCAAATCATGTCCCCTCTCTGTGCCTCGGTTTCCCCATCTGTAAAATGGGGGTAATGCTACTGCTTCTCCTTTGAAAAGCACTGTATGAGAGCCAGGTGGTTGTTATTGTGGGGGAAATGGTATGTCCACAGCCCAACGCCGCTGACTAGTGCTGGCAGATCTGCTGGTGACTCTAGGAGCACAGTGGCTGGGGGTGTCAGAGCTTATGAAAAGGTTCTGGGCGGAGGGTTTTATTTTAGGATGCCTCAGCTGGACATGGGCCAGAAAGGACCCCGGAGGCCTAAAATAAAATATTTTCCCAGTGAGATGCCTCGGATTGGAGGAGCTGCTGCTGCCATCGTGCTGAGGGGGGTTTTGCAGCTGCTTGTCTCCGGGTGACAACCCTGCCTCTCTGTGTGCATGCGCAGTGAGAATAATTGGAACGTCTGGAGCACTTTTGCTTGTGAGGGTCTCCAAGTGCTTTTTAAAAAGCATCCATTTGTTAATCGTCACAGCTTGATGCAACCGCCTGACCCCTGCTTACCAAATGGGGAAACTGAGGCAGAGAGCAGCGCGGGGACTTTTCTAAGATGACACGGGGGCTCAGCGGAGGACCTGGGAATAGAACCAAGGAATCTTGACTCCCAGATGCCAGTGGCTTTCACTCTAACTGTGTCGGGTATCCTGGTTCTATGGAGGCAGGGACTGTCTTGCATTGTATGTTTGAAGAGTGCTCAGCACAATGGGGACCTGATCGTGACTGCCTTTAGGAACTTACAAAATAGTATTTTCACTTCTTGTGTCGTCGCTGTAGGATAGGAGATGTATGTCACACTCACGCAGGTTTTAAAGTGGTAGGAGCGTATGAATAGCAGTCAGAGCAGGGGAAATGAGAACTGGGACTCCTGGGTTCTATTCCTGGCAAAATAACTTGAGTGTGTGTCCAGTGATTAGAGCAGGGGACTAAGAATCAGGACTCCTGGGTTCTGTTCCTAGCTCTGCCATTGATTGGCTACGTAGCCTTGGTCTCTACCCCCTCTCGGTGCCTCCATCTGTAAAACGGGGGGTGCTAACCAACCCGCCGAGATACTGGCGGGGTTCTGGCTGCCAGTGTAAATTTCCAGATGGATGATCAGCTGCAGGGGGCTGGGGAGTCCCCAGGTGAGAGGCAGCTTCACAGTGCAAAGTGTTATCACCCTAACGTACACTGCGCTTCCCCCCCATCTGTAGCACTGAAGTTAGTATCCGGAGCCTGTCTTCCACCTCTCAGCAGGCAGCTGAAATCTACAAGGGAGATCGTGTCCTTGCTCTGGTGGATGTTCCCCACTGCCTCCCTCTGTGGAAAAGGGGAGGTCGGAGTGCTGAAAATCAGGAAAGAGGGAGTTAGAAGAGAGCCTCCCTTTGAAAACCCTAACCTTATTTTCCCAGGTCCAATGCCAGTTTCCATGGAAACAGCAGCCGGGAGCAGAAACGGGAACCAGAATCCAGAAATGCAAACCCTAGCGCTCCTATTAATTTCACTCGCTGGATTCCAGCTCCCGTTTCCCCAAGGAAACGGGCTTCAGAGGGAGGAGAATATAGGAAGGCTTTCTCTGTGGGACCACAATGGCTGCTCCCACCGAATGGGCCAGGGCCCGGAGCTTGCATTCCAGGCCAGAACGGGGCCTCATTTTTGTTGCTTCAAGCCCTGTTTCTGGAAACGCAGTCAGAAAAGCAGCCGGCAGCTGGGGCCAAGGCCTCGCCTTGGGAGAATTCAGCTGCTGGCTTCCTGCTGGGGGATGCAAGTGTTAGGTTCCAAAACCAGCTACGGATTTGGACCCATCTTGGGACAGGCAGTGGCTGGGCTGAGGGTTAATGAGCTAACACGTTCCAGCCTGCACTGTTTGCAGTTTCATTCGCACACATACCACGGGGCGGCTGGAGATCACCGCAGTCGGGATCTGTGTCAGCCAGTTGGGCTCCTCCTTTCAGGGCAGCCGTTCTTTCGTCGTCTTAGAAACAATGCCACTTTGGTTGGCTTTTTCGTCTTTTGGGCTCTTTTTCTGGTGTGGCTTATGATGATTTAATCATCCTCTTTGTTACTGTAATTGTCTGAACGGGGCCCTGAGCACCTTGGCCGAGGAGGTGAAGGGCATGGCTTCAAATGTGTACATATCTGTGGCTTAGTGTACGCTCTGTGTGTGTTTCTGTATCTGTGTTAGGGTGCCTAACATCTCAATCTGCACTCAAGACCCCGATGTGTTCGGTGTCGCACGGACCTGTCCCTGCTTCCCACTTGCCATATAACCAGACAGTTAGTTAACACAAATGAAAGAAAGACCAAATAAGTTGAATGACCGTGAGCAGCGTAAGAAGCAGTGAAGATATTTATTATATGTATTCTGCTCATGCCTAGGACCCCCCAGGCATGGCCAGGCCCCCATTGGGCCAAGCACTGTAAAACCCAGACCAAAAAGACGGTCCCTGCTCCAAAGGTTACAATCTAAGGGGGGGTGGGGGGAGGGAGAGAGATACATCCATAGAGGCACTGAATGCCATGCACTACCTGTGTATTGCGTCTCCTGGCTGGTCTTGGCAGAGTACCTGGGGAGCGAGGTCCAAGTTGCAGAGTTTCAGATCAGAACTTCCCAAAGTTCGGGTGTGTCCAGAACATGGGTTTGGCCGGCCAAGAAGTTTAGCTCCGGTTCCCAACTCCGCAAGCCCCAGGAGGATCCAGATCCAGTGTTTTGATTTGGGACCATGGGGGTGCTGGAGTTGGGGGGGGGCCGTGAAACCATGCGGGGAGGGCCAGAGCTAAGCAGCCTGTGTAGAGGCTCTGGGAATGGGGGAGGTGCCTTAGCCAGAGTCCTGTGCAGTGAGGGTGCTTTGTGTCTCAGCAGCGCTCGCTCTGGCCCCGAGCTCCCTGCTCGCGTTCTCGTGGCCGGATGAATGCTTTGCCGAGGGTTTCAGGCTATTCCTCGGGGTCTCTTTCCCGGTCTGCCGGCTTGGCTGGGGGAGGGGTGTTTGCAGCCTGACGGAAGAGAAGCAGAAACAGGAGGCAAGAGCAGAACATTCACATTCGGAGAGGGGTTGGGCTGCTGGGTGGTGCCTGGGTCCATCTGTCCTTGCTGTCCTGCCGTCCTAGGAGGGCGTACACACATCTGCTGAGACCCTATGCTGGCACCCAGTTGGGGGAAGGCTGAGAGAGGGGCAGTATTTTAATCAAATCTGCTGTATGTGCTATGTGCGCACCTGGGAGCCAGGACTCCTGGGTTCTAGTCTTGACTCTTCCCCCTACTGGCTTGGTGACCCTGGACAGATCCCAGCCCCTTCTGGGATGCACGTTTTCCCATCTGCAAAATGGGAATAAGGAGACTTGCCCTCCTGTGCTGGAGTGCTTTGGGGGGCTCTGGTGACAGGTGCTGGTCAGTTTCGAAGTTGCATTATTGGTCTGGGTGTCTTGCCGTTTTTGCACGTGTTACAAGGTGCCCAGAAGCAACTGAAATGGGAGCTGTAGAAATACTTAAACAGAGATGGGCCTGCTGTGTATTTGGTTCTGCAAAATCTCCTGGGCCAGCTGCATGTTCTGTAAAGCCGCGAAGGGCTTGGACCCGCGATCCCATGTTCTCGGCTAAGATGCTTGTGTACAGACAGGCCTGTGTTTTCCCAAGTGCGTGTGCCTGCAGGCTGGAGCTGAATGCGCTCATCGGGCTGTGCTGTGCAAATCCCCGCCTTGCACTAGCAAAAGTGCTTGTGTCGTAACACACATGGCGTGTAATGTACACATGCCCTACCGTCTCGAGGGTGCGCTATTGAAGATTTCCAGCGGCTCTGAGGGGATGGCATGGCTGCAGAATGGTCCAGGAACCCAGGAGCGTCTTGAAGGCAAATGCTCGAGCTGCCACCCATGCCCGGTGTAATATTGGCCAAGTTGCTGATGACCTAATTTTCCAGAGCACCCAAATGTCCGCTGAAGTTGAGTGGAGTTGCTGAGTGCTCGGCACCTCTGAAAACCAGCCCATTAGCCTTTTCCCAGCCTCTGCTTCCCCATCCATACAATGGGCACAGGGCTACTGCCCTCCCAGGCAGGTGTGTGTGAGCGGGGCTCAGGAGTGATTGTGTGGGCAGAGCTTTGGAGCAAAGTGTTGAGTGGTATTTCTCTCCCTCTCCCTGTGCTGTGTGTTGAGATTCTGGGATCTGTGCGTACTGACCGGTTAACACCGGCATTGTGTGCCCACACCGATATACATCATTTGCAGACGGACAGGTATTAAGATACATTATGGATAACTCACCGAGAGAGACGCTATTAATAATACAGACACATACAGAGGGAAGAAAGTGCACACTTGATTCTCATGCTGCTACCAGGAGTTCTGAAGCTGGCTCTGGCTGCTTCTTCCCACACGTGACTGCAACACAGTGGGTAGCTGACAGCCCAGAGAGACTGGCTTGGGGCCAGGAAAAAAGCAGAAAACACAATGTCTGTGCATATCCTCTCTCTTAAAATAACACTCCAACACCGTCTGAGACGAATTAAAATAAGATCAGGAGCGATCTTGCAGGGAGAGACGGAGGGAAAGGCAGGCAGGGAAATGTACATGGCTGGCTTTCGTCAGCCGCGGCCGCATGCATGCAGCCACCTCCCGCGCTCTCTCTGGGTAAAGGGCTTTTGGGTTTGGAACTTAAGTTTTAAAAAAAAAAAAAGAGCGAGAGAATCCAAATCCATGTCAGGAAGCGGGAAGGTGGCGGGGGGGAGAGAACCATGACGTCGTGTGTGCTCAATGCCCAACACATGTCGGTCCTTTAGGGGAGACTTGGCAAGGCGAGGGATTGTGAGCAGCGCTGCATGATGAAGATCATCAGGAATTTCCTGCAGCTGGAGAACACACCAAATACCAGAATGAGCGCGCGAGAGCGAGCACAGGGCGGCCGAAGTGGGGGAGAGGAGAGAACTTTCAATAATCATTAATGAAAGCACCGCCAATGACACCAAGCTGCTGCCGCCCCGGTGGCTGGCGGGGTTGTCAGGAACGAGCGGGAGCCGCGGGAGGAAGGTGCTGGATCGCAGCAGGGCTGGGCAGCGGGGACGCTGGATCGAAGAACCTTGGCTCTTGGGGGTTTTTTCCATCCGTTTGTTTGTTTGCTTTTTTTTTTTTTTTTTCAAGGCATGCCGTGGGCTGGGAGGCTGCCTTCGGCTCTCCCAGCGCGATCTACAGCAGAGACGCTGGGGTTTGCTTCCTTCTGTCCGACCCTGTCCCCTCCCTTTCTAATACATATAGGAGGCCTTTTTCCCCTGCCGCGTCCTGGCATGGAGCGTGGTGGGAGGTGTCTGTGATTTCTTGACACTGGGACGTGGCTGGAGACCAGGGGCTCGGGTGCGTGTTTCCCCGGTGGGACTGTGGCTTGGGAAAAGCTTGTAGGCTTCAGTGTTTGTTTTTGAAAAAAATCAGCCCCTAAAGTACCCAGCCTGGTTGCAAAACACTGGCTGGACTTGGTCCGGTCGACCTCCCCTCCGCTTCCTCCTCTGCTCCCTTGGCTCATCCACCATTTGCTTCCTGTCTGCCCCTTCGCACCAGGAGCCGTCTTCTGTGCAGCTCCTGCCATGTGGCTCCCTCCCCCGTAGCTCAACGCAAAGCTAGTCCCTGCACCAGAGGGGCTGGATAAGGGTTAAAAGCAATAGCACTGGGAGCCTGCTTCCCGTCAGGGCCTGTGTTGCAGGGAGACAAGTTAGTGCGGTGACGCCACGGGCCCCGAAAAGGGCAGAGATCTGCAGCGTCCGTGGGTGGCTCCGTCGCTCTCGGCAGCCTCGGATTAATGTCCTGGGACAGGCTTTGCACAAAACGAGCCTCTCCTAGAGTTTTGGAGCCGCTCATGCATCCAGGTGCAGGCTGCCCCCTTTTCCCTCCCCCTCCCTGGCCCGCTCAGCTAGCTCACTTCTCCCCCTTGGATTCAGTACTTTGCTGTGCAGATGCTCACTCTGGCTCCCTCGGGCATGGGGGTGGGGGGGAGAAGAGATCAGAAGGGGGCATCTTGCAATGCGGGAGCCAGGTAGCTGAAGGTCACAGGGAAAATCTGGAAGTGGAGTTTGGAGCTGGACTGGAGAGCCCTCCGCCTTTGATGGCGGGGAGATGGGAACAAAGCACGGCAAAGGAGTTAGGGGGAAAGGGAGCAGCATCTCTCTTCATGCATGCCCTCGTCTGCCAGGGGGCTGAGCACTTGGCGCCTCAGGAACGGGTTCCTTGGGACGTCCCAGACGTGGAGTGGGGGGTGGGATCTATGTCCTTGGGAAGGTTTGGTTTTTTTTTCTTTTTTCCCTGTGGAGCCTCTGTAATTAACACAGTGGAAGGGATGGAGGAGGGTCCCTGGGACCAGCTTGTGCATTATTGCCAGATCACAGGCAGCAAATGTCGAGAGCATGCCCTGGGTTTGCAGTCCCCGAGCTGGGCACCTCGGGAGCGCCAGCACCGAGGGAAAAGGCTGAATTTATTCCAGGCCACAGCATCTCCTTGACCCCAGTGCCCAGCAGGAAACGTGACCCTGCTCGTAGTCGCCCACCTGACATGGCTCCTGGGACCGTGCTAGGGAAAAGGGATGCTGGGGCAGAGGGAGTGGGAAGCCTGACTCCTGGCATTCTGTTGTGGGCTTGTAGCCGAGAGCCGTGGGCAGGTTGTCTTCCCCGCTCCCTGGTTTTGATGCAGAAGGAGCGGCGGCTTGTGCTGTTGGGGTATCAAGCTGGGCAGTAGCTTCCTGGGCCTCCAAGTTGTCTCCTTAGCCAGGCGCGTTCCTGGCCTTTCTCCCGTCCCGCCGGCAGGTTCCCGTTTCCACCTGGGGCGGCGGGAGCGTAAGGCGCTGCCAGTGCGGGACCTGACCTGCAGGAGGCGCTGTGCCAGTGACAGAGCATGCGCGCTGCCTAGGTTCCAGAGAAGATGGCCAGCCCCTGTCCGTGACTCACCCAGACAGATCCCAACCCTGCTGCATATTGTTTCGGCCCCTGGCACCTGAGGATCCTCAGCTGCTTTGCAAGCACTAATGGGTGACACACACGCACACCCCCGCAAGGCGGCGGAGCTCTGTTCACACCCAGTCTGGGACTTATCCAAGGTCACACGGCAAGTTAGCGGCAGAGTCCAGGACGGAATCTGGCAGCCTTGGTGTCCAGTCCGTTGCTCCGACTTCAGACTGTGCTCCCCTCCCCCAAAACAGAGCCCCCTCCCCCCACCCCCCAAGCTGGCTTTTGGCCTTGCCTCTGGGCTGGCTGCTTCCCAAACAAACCCAGGGGGTGGGCGGGGGGCGGGGGGGACGACACCCTGGCTGCGCCTGAGCTGCCGGAGCAATGCGGCTTGCTCGTCTCAGCAAATGGGTCGAACAGGGAGTTGACCCGGTTTGGTTTTTCCATTGTTTCCCTTTGCAAGAATCCAGAGGTGCCCACATGGAGCAGGGAGCTCGTGATGGCAAGGGGGCAGGGGAGGCCCGCCGGGAGGTGACCCAGGGCTGGCTGGGGGAGAGGCACTGGCAGGCTTGCTCCTTCATTTTTGCTCCTCCTCCCCCTCCCTATAGTTCTTAATACTGGATTGTAAGCTCTCGGGATCTGCATCTGTGCGGCACCTTGCGCAATAGGGCCCTGGACCTGGTCGAGGTCTCTGGGTGCTGCTAGACTACAAATAACACTGATAATGAATGAGCAAAGTAAAAGCGATTACTGCAGGGAACGGAACAGGGGTGGAGGATAGTCCAGGGAGCACAGAAAGGCAGCGGGCATACAAGGCATAGACTAATTCCTGCCCTAGCCAGCAGGGGACACTGCAGGGGACAGGCTGGGAAGGGATACGCTGGGCACCAGAGCGTTGCATATGCTCTGCTTGCAGGTGGGGCTGTGTGACCTTGGCTCCCATCCCATCGCTGGTGCTGAAGGGGGCACTGGGGCCATCTTCCTCTCTGCCGTGATAAGCAAGTTGTCTCCGGGATTTTTGCGGGACAGGAATCTCTCCTGCCCCGGCTCGCTGATCCGCGAGGCGTCCCTTTGATCTCAGCGCGAGATGCAGCAGCCACGTCATAGAGAGGGGCTTCATTTTTACGGTTAATTGCAGGCCCTCTCCTGCTCCTCCATGGGAGAGAGAGGAAAGGAAAGGAAGGAAGCAAAGGAAGAGAAGTGGAGGGGGTAGGGGGGGAGAAAGGAAAAGCAGAACAGGGTTTTTCGCTAACAAGCTTGAAACCCTGGGAAGGAAATTCGGGGTGGGGGGCTGGTCCTTGCACCACGGTGCTACGTGTCTCTGCGTGAGAAGAGGGTTAACCCCAAGGGAAGGGGAACTGGCATGTGCCACACCAGGCATTGCCAGTTAATTGTTAGTTTAAAATCCGGTGAATCGGGCACTTGGACAAGGGAGCGCTGTGGAGGGAGCAGGGGTGCAAAGCACCCCCTGCCCAGCTCTGTCGCTGCCCCTCAAACCTTCTGCTGCTGCATCCCCTGTTCCCCAGTCCTGGATCCTCCAGCTGTAATCCTGACCTGCAGCCCCTGCTCTTCCAGGCTGCTCTCCGGCCACTCAACAGCTCCACTAATGCACCTTCTTCGTCTGCTGCGCCCCCTGCTAGGCCAGTCTTGAGCTCCCTGCTGCTAATGCGCTTCGTTGCTGAGCCTATCCCAGGCCTGGGCCCCTGCCCAGCTCTGCCGAGGCCCCTCAGCCCTGAACGGCAGCCCCCGTGCTACAGCAAGGCTGGGTCTCTCCTGCACAGAGCCGTGTCTTCTCTGTGCCTCTTCTGGTCTTGGGTGCCCAGGCAGTGCGCTGATTCATCCCCATTTGGATCCACAACAGCCCCTGGCCCCGCCCGCCTTCCAGGGCCTGCAGCCCAGCTGCCAGTGCCTTGTCCGGGGAGAGGCTGTTCCAGTCCCCGCCCAGGCCCATCCTTTGGGTCACTGGGATGAATGCAGAGCATCTGCAGAGCTCCCGCTGCCTCCCTTCCCAGGGACTGAGCTACCCACTTGGGAATCCACCTGCGTTTTGGTGCTGTGGTGGGGAAATGCCCAGGGGGCTCCCCTCCTACGCATGCGCTAAAACCGGCTTGGGGCCAGCTCCCTAGAGCTGAGAGTCGGTTCCCCCATCCCCCGCCGCGAGGGAGCGATTCCCCCCAGCCCGCTGCACGCCTAGGTCTCTGTGCATTCACTTACTCCGGAGGCTGGACGATCCAAAGCTGACTGGTAGATCGGTCTGTCTGCTCGGAGTGGTGGGATCCGCTGGTCTACCTGAGGGAAGTGGGGGCTGTGAAACATGGGGGTGATGAGTTAAAACCGAACTAGCTGAGTTCCTCCTTTCCGGGGTTTTCCGGCACATCCGCTCCTGGTTCTCCTCCTCTTGCTCCAGGCCCGCCATTCTGCACCACCTGTTAGCTCGACAGGGGCCCTGTGGCCATTGTAGCCGGGGCAGCCCCATTGTGCTCTCTTGCTGCCGGGTGGGCAGGAGGAGCTGTGGCTCCAGGTGTATGTTATGCCGTGGGAAGGAAGGAAGCGGTGGAGGTCTGGGCTGGGATTTGAGCCTTCGCTCAACAAGAGCCCAGCTCAGTCAGCCTCTAGCACAGGTCAGGGGGTGCATGCACCCCAGGCATCAAACCCTGCCCTAAACTGGGGACACCCCAGCTGTATTCAGTCGACGGCAACACACCCTTTGGCTTCAGTGGGACCTGAGCTTGCCACTCCCAGTGTGGAGCAAGGGCAGGCCCTGGCCTCATCTGGGAGCAGGCTCTTCCCTGGCCAACCAAACCATTTGAACTGCTGCCCAGTTTAAACAGGACCCTAAAGCCAGTGTGGCGGGGGCCACTAGCTACTATCAGCCCCTTGCTAGCCGGGGTCAGAAGGAAGTGCCCCAGCCTGGATCTCTTCGGCTCTGTTTTCCTAAGCCTGTGGCTGAATGGCACTTGCAGGGGGCCGTAAATCATTGATCAGCTTTGCTAAGAGTCTCTCAGAGGGGAGGGTCAAGCTGGCTGCAGGGTGGCACTGGCAAATTCCTCTTGGCCCCTTCACCAGGGGGCCGATGCGAGGCATGGCTGGGGAACCCGCCCGCACCCTTGGGCTCAGCCCGCAGGGAGGTGACCGGGGATACTGGATTCAGCAAGTCTGAGCCTGGCGTCTGTCGAATGTCACCTTACCCAGACAGTCTGTGCTTCCCTCTGTCTCCATATCAACCGTTCTGCTCCAACCACCTGCACGGGGTGCGGTATTGAGTGGCTGGAACAGAAGAGCCATTAGCCAAGAAGTATTAGCTCTCCGCCTCGGGTCTGCAGCCAGTTCCCCACCTTCCGCCCATTGCCTCCTCCCCCGGATGCTGGGCTGAGACCCATAAATCACCGCTCTGGGGCCTAATCCCGGACGGCTGACTCAGACTCTCCTAGTCCCCTGGTGAAAGAAACAAGCCGAGAGATCCTCTTTCCCCACCTCCCCGCCCCAGGCCGCTCTGCACGGCTTCATTTACTTTAACCCTGGGAATCAAGGGTGACGCCTCGTACTTGCCAGGGCCAGCTCGGATGAGCTGGCAGCTGCCGGGGCCCCCTGGTCCCACCCTGACGAGGATGGTGGGATGGCCGCTGTGCGAGCTGCAGGACTGCACAGTGAGGAACACCAGCTGCTGGGAGCCAGGTGGGGACAATCCCTGGAGCATTTAAGCTGCCTCCCCCAGTAGGCAGGGACAACGCTCCAGTGCGGTAGGTGCTCACAAGACGTGGGTTCGGTTCTCTGCTCTGCTGCCGACCTGCTATGCAGCCTTGGGCAAGTGAAGTCAGCTCACACTGTGTGCCTCAGTTTCCCCAGCTCTGAAATGGGGAGGGGCTGCTACTGATCAGTGTGTGAAGTGATAGGAGACCTATGGGTGGGGAGTGTTAATTATAATGATCTCTCAGCTCTGCTCGGGATACAGCACAGGCCTCTGTACCGGGACAAATCCCCAGCCCAAGCAGGCCTCGCAGAGAGCAACTTTGGGGAAGGAGGACAGGGCCTTGCACTGTGTCCTGCACTTTGCAGACGGGGCAGGAGGGAGGCTCCCTTCAACAGACCAGATGTTCTCACCCCATTGAGGGGCAGGTTGGGGAGCGAGGGCCTTGTGTATGATTGGAGACAATGTGCACATGCCCCAGTTACATTTAGTCCCTGGAGAGCCTCTGAGGTCCAAGCGGCCCAGAGCGAAGAAGCCTGGAGGCTGAGAGCACCTCCTGGCTACAGTAATGCAGAGAGGACAGTAGGGGCCCTGGGCTTTGTTCTGAGTGACCCAGAGGCACGAGGTGCTGTGCGCTCCCCTTCCCCACGCCCAGCTCCAGCCCACTGCCAGGCTGAAACTAGGGAAAGGGGCTTTGTGGGGTGTACCGAACCCGAGGAAGCTCTCAGACAGACAGATGGACAGATCCCTGGGGCGCGGGGAACGAGGATGCCTGTCTGGATAGCTAGATCTCTCCTTTGGCAGGGCCCCCGTGTTGCTAGGGGAGCCCCGTGTTCAGTGGAGCTGAAAGGATGTTTGTGTGTTGGGGTCAGGGGATCCTCCTCTGATGTGAATCGAGGGAGCCCCATTGACGTCAGTAGATCTGGGCCAATTGGCAGCCGCCAGTGATCCGGCCCCACGAGCACATGGGCACGAGAGAGGCCGCGGGCCCGATTCTGAGCTAGCGTGGCAACCGTTGCCGTCGGCGGAGTGGCTCCCAATTCGAGCCAGTGCGTGAGCTCGCAAGCGCCTCCAGCATCCGGCCCCGTTCCCCAACGCGGTTTGAATCCACTGCAAAGGGAAGGTCTCAGCCCCGCCTCGCCGCACCTCGTCCCGCACCTCGGGAGGATGCGGGGGAGAGAGATGGGCGACAGATACCGAGATGTGTTTTCCTTCCAGCCCTTCCATTGCAAGTCCGCCTGCTAGTGTGTAATTTTACCACGGTGCCTAAATGAGGGACAGAAGTAAATTGACCTTTTAACCCTTTTTCCTACCAAGGGATTATAGCCTGTTTCCTGTTAAATCTCCTCAAGAACCAGTTTCATCCTGCTTTGGGGTGGGGGGGAGTCCAAGGGGGCTTTATTTTTTCCTTCTCTCCCTGGCCCTCTCTCTGCAGTTCCAGTTGGGATTTCCAAGGCCTGCTAATTACCCCAGGCCCTTGCTGGTGTTCCCGGTGAATGACCCGGGCTCCTCTCTAGCCCGGGAACGGGGAGGCGGCGTGGAAAATCGCGACCAGGAAGGAGCCGAAGGCCTGGAGTGATAAATATTGAAAGGGTGGGATTTGGATGTGGGCGCAGACAGCTGCGGTGGTTACAGTGTCACACTATCTCTCCACAGGTTTACTGACCCATTTCCATTCACACGGCTGCCAGTATCTTAGCAACTGCAACAGTCCCCCAAGAACAGGCATATTGCCTGCTATTAGTGACTGCTGCAACTGTGTCAAGGTTAGCCTGCTCCCTGAAAGCCCTGCCATGTGTGTGTGTGTCACAAGAAGCCAGCAGGGGCTGTTTTCTGACCCAGGCACGCATGCGCAGGTGGAAGAGACGGGGTGTGTGTATGTGGGGGTGGGGGGAGGAACAGCCCCTCTCTCCAGCCCAGCCCCCTTCTTCCCCGGATCGTCCGGCTGACCCCTACGTCCGCTCCCTGCCGCTTTCCCGGGGGTGCGGGAAGGGGCATGCGGTTGTGTGCGCCTAGCAGCGCCGCTGTGCAATGCAGCTGTGGGTATGGACGACCTTAGCCCTTGTCTGGGGTGGGGATTTACCCCCATGCCAGCAATCGGTGGCCGGCCACCCAGCGTAACCTTCCGGGGGGCTTGCAAAGGGGCAGTTACACCAGCAACCGGCCAAGCTCCCAACACAGATGGCGAGGGCCTTGGATTGGAAGCTCCTTGGGGAAAGAACTGCGGCTGTTTTCACTGGGAGTTAGGCATTTGGGCACCTCACTCCTTTAAGGTCCTTTGAAAATGCCGGCTCGTGTACACCCATGGGCCTCCTGGTTGCGGGTGAGCAGCACCCAGAGCTTCAGAATAAAGCCCTGCATGGGACTGTTTTTTTAATCCCATTCCCACCCACTCCTGCATTGTTTCTTGCGTTTTTATTCTGCTCCCATGTGCTAAAACCGTAGATCCCGCAAGCGAGACAGATTCCCCCATGCTACTAAAAAAAACAAACCCCAAACGCCGTCGGTTAATATATATATAAATGGCATTTAGAGACAATTTTCACCACTCAAAGAATAAAACAAATCTTGCTTAAACCATTTAGTGTTTTCCCACAAATTACTGCAGTCTGTTGTTTTGTTTTAGTTTTTTTGCCACCCAATCCTGCCTGCAACAAAGGCAGCGGGTCCAGTGGGACCCACAAGATTCCAGTCCCGGTGCAAGGCTCTGTTTCAGAGCCGTGGCATTTCTGCAGATCCAGGCGCTGTGGGCCAGACAGCTCAGCTCCCAGGTGTTCAGGCATCTAACTAACAGAGCAGATTATCACAAGAGCATATCACCCAGCAGTTCCCATTGGGACACATGTGGCCTTCTATCCCAACAGCCACTAGGCTGAGCTCTTGGGGATCTGGGTCTGATTGCAGGGCCGGAGCACTTTGGGAACTCGCCCTCCATGTTGGTATGCCTAACACAGACAGGGCGGGGCTACGGTCAGTAATAAAAATCATTCAGGACTGTTAACGCTTGTCCCTAAAACGACATTCGGATGTTTATCTCGTATTTTTACCATTCAAAACCGGGCTGTTGGGTTATTTTATTTTTTCCTCCCTAATGAAGTTTGGCAGGTGTTTAGTCCTGGATGTGTCTTACTGGTTTTTTCCTTTTTCTTTGGCATCTTTGTATTGAAGAGACGTAAATAAATCAGGCAGTGGGGAGAGAGAGGGAGAGATTTAACTTTGAAAAGAGGCTGCTTAGAAGAGAAGCATCCGTAACTCTTTTTTTCAAAGCTTCTTCTGGAGAGACTTGCACCCGTGCAGTCTCTCCACTCCTGTCCTTGTGCTCGTCAATGTTCTCTGATGCGAGCTGGCGAGTGTGCATGGTTGTGCACGTGTGCGTGTGTGCATGCCTGCTTGTGTACCACTGCCCTCTACTGGATAGAATCGGAACTGCGCAACTGTGTGCCATAGGCCCTGTATTCTCAGGTGGTCGGGGATCTCTGCGCTTTGGCGGACCTGAGTTTTGCTTCTGCTAGGACCAGTGTGCGTGGAGCAGTAAGTTCCCGGGCGCCCCAGGATTGATTACGATAAGCTTCTCCATAACAGAGCTGCTAAGTGATTAAAGCAGATGGATTGGGGGAGACACCCAGTTTCTCAAAGTCCTTAAATACAAGTGAATGTAGTGTAGTGCTGACTGTCTGTGGGGTAAGACCCCTGCCGTTCTGTGTGTGTCGGGCGGGGAGGGGTCTGAGCCTGATTTGCATAGAGATTTACAGAATGTTTTACAATCAAAACTAAGCCCATCTCCTCCCTGAGTGCAGGGAAGGAGCTGTTCATTGGCAGAACTCACCAGCAGGACAAACCTGCTGTCAGCTCTGGTTTGGCCTTGCCCCACATTTGCAGGGCGAGGCTGCGTTTGCCCCTCTAGAAGTCCCTGCCATGCGCCATCACAGTGCAGGCTGCGCAGAGCCACTGTGGCAGGGAGTTTGCCTTTGTACCCTTTTCCTGTTCAGCCATTACCACTAACACGCTGCATGCCTTCCAGGCACACTGCAGGCCTCTGCCATCCCTGCAAGATAGCGCAGTGTCATTAGGCTCATTTGCAGATGGGGAAACCGAGGCACAGAAAGGAGCAGGGACTTGCCCCCTGGCAGTATGCTGAGCCAAAGGCAGAGCTAAGAATAGAACCCAGGAGATCTGGGTTTTGGGCCAGAGTATTCACAAGAGCCCACCTCCTGTTTAGTCACCAAAATAAGGGCCCAGATTTTCAGAAGAGGTCAGGATGGTGGGTGCCGAGCAGGCGGAAAACCTGGCCTTCGGGTGTCCCACTCGGAGCTGTCAGGTGCTATTCCCCTCGAGCTTTTGGAAATCGAGCTCCAAACTCCCTTTAACTTCAGTGGGAGCGGGAGCGGGCCCGTGCTGTCTGCGCATCTTTGAGTTTAGACCCGATCCTGAGCATTGGTTCAGTGTAGCGTTGTGTCAGGGCCTCCCGCAGACCCTGCTTGTGTGCGTTGGTACAGCGATACCTCCAGGCCTCGTAGTGAGATAGTCCAAGCCACAAAGTGCTTGCGAGCTCGATGGACAACACGGACAACAGGCACCGAGAGGGAAAGGGACATGCCCAAGGTCACCCAGCATGCCAGTAGCAGAGCCAGGAATAGACTCCAGGTCTTCTGGCTCCCAGTCCAGTGATCTCTCCATTAATCATGCTGCTGCCCATATAAACAAAAGGTGTCCCTGGCCACCACAGCTAGGCCATGAATCATAGACTTGTAGGACTGGAAGGGACCTCGAGAGGTCATCTAGTCTAGTCCCTTGCACTCGTGAAGGGACTAAGTATTATCTAGACCATCCCTGACAGGTGTTTGTCCATCCTGCTCTTAAAATTCTCCAATGATGGAGATTCCACAACCTCCCTAGGCAATTTATTCCAGTCCTTAACCACCCGGACAGTTAGGAAGTTTTTCCTACTGTCCAACCTAAACCACCCTTGCTGCAATTTAAACCCATTGCTTCTTGTCCTATCTCAGAGGTTAAGAAGAACAATTTTTCTCCCTCCTTGTAACAGCCATTTATGTCCTTGAAAACTGTGACCATGTCCCCTCTGTCTTCTCTGCTCCAGATTAAACAAGCCCAGGTTTTTCAGTCTTCCCTCACAGGTCATGTTTTCTAGACCTTTAATCATTTTTGTTGCTCTTCTCTGGACTTTCTCCAATTTGTCCACATCTTTCCTGACATGTGGCCCCCAGAACTGGACACCACACTCCAGGTGAGGCCTGATCAGTGTGGAGTAGAGCAGAGTAATTACAGGGCTGCCTGTAGAGACCTAGGGTTGAGAATGGTCAGCAGGCTAGGTATGGATTTGCAGTTGGATCGGGCAATGTCCTGGAGGGGGTCCCATGCCCAGAGGTATCAGCCCAGCCCAGAGCAGGGAGATGAAGATTCCTCTCTGGGCAGCCCTGGTGAGCCCCCACAACCAGCAGGCTCCTGAGCATCTCAGTGATATGGACAAATTAGAAGGAAGCAACCAGAATGATTTAAGGAGTTGGAGGGATTGATTTATCCAGAACAATTAAAAGAGCTTAATCTGCTTAGCTCAGCCAAACGACAGCCAGGCAAGGTGGGGCTGGGGCTGGGGTGGGGGGAGGAGACCTGTCTACCGTGTCCAGAGCAGCCCAGGAGACGAACCATGCTGGTTAGGGTGGGTAAAGGGGACACTCCTGGGCATGATGGTGCGACGGGAAGGGCAAGCCCCGGCTGAGTAGCCAGGACACTGTGCCCGTGGTGGCATCCACAAGGCTGGGGAGCAGCATCCCTGGTGGTGGAAGTTCCACTGGATCCTTGAGTTATTGCAAACCAGCCTGCATGGCACGGGGCATGGTCCTGACTGGCTGGGGGAGGGACTTCACCATCGGCTGTTTTTTTTTTTGGGTGCCGTCCTGGCACATGGGGCCTGGGAAGGGACCTGTCCCCACCCTGCTGTTGGAACGGCTCACGGGCATCGCAGCGGTCCGGACTCAGAACTGAACTCCTGCTGGGAACAGAGAGAGCCCCGGAGCCGCGGCTCCTATAGGGAACGCAGGGGCAAGAGACTCAAAGAGCCGACAACCAAGCCCAGGCGGGGAGGGCTGCCGAGCTCTGCTCTGGATTGAGGTGGGGGCTAATCTCGTTGGCCTTGGTGGGAATTGCACTCAGTTACCCCAGGGCTGCCTTTGGCCCAGCATCTCAGGGTTTAGATGGAAGGGGTGGGGGGCGCAGCTTGATCCTGGAGCTGGGCTAGCTGCCATCCAGGCTGCAGAGAGCGAGCGAGATGGTGTCCCAGAGCGCCGGATGCCTCCTGGGCATAGCCTGAGATGGATGGCAGGGGAGGCTACAGCCTGGGTTTGTGCTGTTCCAGCTGTTCCCGTTGTTGAGTTGCATTTTGAATGAGACAAAGTTAGAAAAAAACCACCCTATTCTAAAACCATGTTCTGGTCTAAAGCCTGGTGGGTGGGTAGCTTTGCTAATCCCTGGGGTTATACATGGCCGGCTTCTCCCCGCGCCCCAGGAGCTACCCCTAGGGGGTGCACTGGCGCGAGAGTTGGTGGGGCGTGTTTCACTGTGCTCACCATGCTGCCCACGCGGACTGAGGACATGAGGTGTCTCATACCCAGGCGATCCCTCGGAGAATTTCTGAGGTAGGCAGGACATAATTACTTGCGGGGGGCTCTTGTGGAGCATGACAGGGGATTGTCAGGGAGCACCTGGGGCGGGGAAAGGGGGTCAGGAGAGCCTCTGTCTCTTCCAGGAGTCAGCACCTCTCTTAGCACCCCGTACCTGTGCGGTCACTGAGTCACTGCTGACTCAGAGGGAAGTGCGCCCCCTATGGAATCGCCAGTGCCGCTGCTTGAAGCCGGCTCTTTCTTTGAAGATCTCCTATCCCAGTTCTGCTCAGGCCATGCTTGGCTAGGTTGCTGGGTTCTGCTCCCAGCTCAGCCTGGAATGGACACAGACCTCATTTTATTTTTCCTTAATTTTCTTTCCTCTGCTCCCGCCTCTCCTCCACCCAAACATTTTGTGGGTCTTGCGGTCTGACCCTGAAGCAACTCAGTGCAGGAAGCTCTCCCCTGCGTTCAGCCCAGCTCTGCAGTTGGAAAGCAGAGAGCTGCCTCCTTTACTATGGGTGTTCGTAGCCATGTTCAGGAAACTGTAGCTTAAAACACTCAAGGTAATGAAACCAGAGGCCCTGGCAATTGTGGGTGGGGGTCTAGCCAGTACATCCGCCCGCCCTGCCGTGCCACAGGAGGAGAGGAATCCTTGTCTGGGTACTGGGAAGGGAACTAGGGGCGTTCAGTGAAAAGACAAGGTGGCAAATTCAAAACTGATGAAAGAAAATACTTTTTCACCCAAGGTGTAAGTAGACAGTGGAACTCATTGCCACAGGAAGTCATTGAGGCCACAAACTTGGCAAGATTCAAAGGGCTTGGACATTTCTCTGGATAACACCAGTCCAGAGTTGGAATAGTTCACACCAACATACGTTTTGGGAGAGAGAGGAATCCTCCATGCATGGGGGTTTGAGCCAATCTCCAACTACTAAGATGAAACCTAATATTGGGGCCCTTGCCTGACACTCCGTCCTCTGAAGCATTTGGGGCTGGTGCTGCTGGAGACAGGCCCCTGGACTAGATGGACCTTGGTCCTGATCCAGTCTGGCAACGAGAATGTCTCTGGGTGCTTCCAGGCACCGCTCAGCCCCCACCCCCAAGCAGCACCAGGCTCCTCTCTCTTACTGCTGCAGCTAGAGAAGGTGGAGGATGGGCAGGCTCACTAGAGGGTCTGGGCGCTGCACTCAGGGACTCTGAGCGTGTGTGCCCTAAACTCACCCATCATCTTCCCCCGCCAGCCCCCAACGCTGACTCTCGCAGGCAGGATTTGCAGCCAGGAAGCAAGGGAGGCATGTTCTATAGGCCACTGGACTGGTAGGATATTAAGAAAAACTGGATATTAGGAAAAAAATTTTGACTAGGAGGGTGGTGAAGCACTGGAATGGGGTCCCTAGGGAGGTGGTGGAATCTCCTTCCTTAGAGGTTTTTAAGGTCAGGCTTGACAAAGCCCTGGCTGGGATGATTTAGTTGGGGATTGGTCCTGCTTTGAGCAGGGGGTTGGACTAGATGACCTCCTGAGGTCCCTTCCAACCCTGATATTTTATGATTCTATGAACCCCCACCCCAGCCCTGGAAATGTCTTGGGGCACATTGGCCCCTTGGGTAAGCAGGGGCAGCCCCAGTGTAACCAATGGGGTGTTGGCCCCCCTGTTGTGCTCTGGGCAGTTCCTGGTGCCCTTCCCTTTGCCAGCACTGCCGGAGTGGTGAGGTCAGCCCCGCTTAGGCCAGCTGTGGCTGAGGAAACGCTCCAGCACCCTGGCCTGCCAGGGGCAGGGTTGCTGCCGGCAAAGGGGCCCCTGGAGAAGGGAGGCCCTGGAAGGCCCAGCTGGTTTCAGCTAGTACAGGTTGAAGCTTCCTGCAGCTCCAGCATAGCTCTTCCTGGGCCCGCAGCAGGGGGAGCCGTGGCGAATTCTCCAGCTGCTTCTGTCGGGAGACGTTAGCCTAATTAAAACAGCCTTCCACCTGGCAGATTGGTTATCAGCTCCCGGCCGCCAGAGAGCCACCAGGGCCGAAGGCTCTAGCCCAAAGCATATGGCTCCGGGAGCGTGTTTGAGAGCGAGGGCATGAGCACGGAGTCCAGCCGGGGCGGGTGCACAGAAAACAAGTTGCCTTTTCAAGGCAATTAGCTGGGCCAGGACCACTCGTTGCCCCTGGGCATTCCACTCGCTGCCCCCGCCCACCAGTTGGGCACTGGCACATCCAGCTCCGTGCCCCTCGGCGGTGAGATCTAGAGCCAGCCAGAGCTGGGCCGGAGCTGGGAGGCAGCGAGGAATGTGATGAATAGGAACAAAAGGTCTAATATGCCATCGGATGGGGTGAGTGGAGCCAAAAGGTTTTCTGCTGACCCCGCCGCCGCTCAGCCCCATCCTGGCTCCCTCCCTCCCACACACACAATCCCTTCTGTTGACATGTCAGCATTTCTTCTTGCTCGGGACACCAGGTATGGGGCCTGCTTGGGGTGCTGCCCGCAGCCAGGTCGGTGTGGAGGGTGTGAAGAGCTATTTGTTTCACAGAGGGCTGGGGGAGGAGGTTGTTAATGATGTGTGACTCCGGTATAGACAGGGCTCTGCAGCCGTAAAGCGCTTTACAAAGGAGTCAAGGGAAAACAAAAGAAAGGGAAACCGAGGCACAGGCAAGCAGTGACTCACCCAAGGTCAACTAGCTGGCCGCTGGCAGAGCTGGGAATAGAAGCCAGGTCTTCTGTGTCCCCGTCCAGCATCCTGTCCACTAGGCCACACAGCCTCCTGGTGTGATATTGCATCAGACCAGGTTCCCCCATAGAGATCTTTACTTCTGGGACTCCAGTTCCCTTCTGATGGGCCTTCCTGTTTGGTTTGTGGGGAGTGATGTAATATGTGGGTGTGGATCTAGTGCTGGTTTGATGCTCTTGAGGCTGGACTCCTTTTATTTGCCCAGGGAACGGGTCCGGTGCAAGCTTTTCTGGAGTCTGGTCAGGGCCGGTTCATGCTAGATAGGATAGATTTCGTTATCATTACTAGTATCTGTGCTCCGTTGCGCTAGGTTCTGCACTGGTACCCGGAGGGCATCTACAAAGCCGTTGGGAGGTGTGATGGCACGTGATACGTGTGAGCTGGCTTGGATCAATCTAGCTCGCTAAATATCACGATTACAGTGTAGACGGAGTGAGCATCAGTCCCCGCCCTGAAGAACTTAGTCTGACTAGACAAGGGAGCCTGGCCATCCCCGTGTTATAGGCGGGAACTGAGGCCCAGAGCGAGGAAGTGAACTGTCTGTGGTCATTTTGGGAGAGCTGGCTCTCATGAGGGCTTTTAACCACACGGCCATCCTTCTTCCCACGGAAGGAAGGTGTCTGTGATGCACCACCCTACTCACTGCACACAGCTCCCCCCAGTGCTATCAATGCTTTGACATTAGTGGAACAGGTAAGAAAACACCTTGCATTGACACTTTCCATCTCTTGTCACTGCCGACCTCGCCTGGATTAATACCAGCATCCTAGGAGGTGAAAGCTGCTCCCGTTACTAGTCACTAGCCAGTCAAGGAGTGGAAGTCAGCTAAGAAACACACAGTAAAAGAAAAGACTTCCAGAGCTCCAGCCTGCTCCTAATCACCCCTCTATAAAGCCAGAGTGACTCCACTGGATTTACACTGGGGTAGCTGAGATCAGAATCTGATGCACCGTGTTGGTCTCTTTATCTAACCTATATTGAGTTCATTAGCATGGTATCTTGGCCCTCTAAGAACTGGGCCTGTTTTCTAAATGGGGGCCTGATTCTGATCTCACTGGAGGAGGTTTTACACCCGTCCACTGACTTCCTGATTTACCTGGGGTTAAGCTTGTCAAGCAAACAGCACCATATACCCTTAGCCCCCTGAGCTGCACCGTTTCACCTCCTCTTTGCCCCGGCCCGACCAGATCAGCAGGCCCTGCCCGAGTGGTGCGTCGCAGGCTGGGGACGCTGTTGCTGCTGTCTGGACATTAACGGGCTGTAAAGTGCGGTAGGGTGTTCCTGTCCCCGAGCGCGCTGCACCAAAACAATACACTGCATTATAAACCAACGGGGCCCCGGCGAGCGAATCCCTGCTAGAATGAGGCCTGGCTCCCTAGCCACAGCCTCTCGGAGCCCTGCGCGCAGGAGGGCCAGAGCGCAGAGACTTACGCTGACCCATGGCAACTCCACGCCAGCAGTAAATCATACAGTGCTATGCTGGTGAAGCTATGAGCAGGGTCAGTTCTCTTCAGAGTGGCCCGGGGTGGGGGGACAGGGACCCCTTCCACTCCTTTGCAGAGGGGGGTGCACTCCCGTCTCACTTGGGTCCATGGCCCCCTGCTCCCCTTTCAGGCTCCGAGGGGCATCACCTGTTGCTGGCAGACCCAGCGACTCCGGGCACAGTGGGATGGGGAGGTCTGCAGGGGGAGGTAGGAGAGGGTTAGCTGGCCATGGGTGCAGGCAGGTGGCTCCTTTCCCCCAAAGGCTGAGACAAGGACAGCCACCCGAGATGGCCCTGCCTAAGACTGAGCTAGGAGGGCAGCTAGGAATTGGTGCCTGGAGTTGCTTAGGAGAACTGTTCCTCTCCCACCTCCCATCTCCTGTGGCCTGAATAGAACAGGCAGCCATGGGAAAAGTCACGTGCCTTTTAGCTGGCAAGAACCCGGCTGGCTCACCTTGTTGCATGGTGCATGACACGGTCCGAGTTCACCTGGGGTGTCCGACACTGCTCCCTGCTTTGGAGTCCCACCCCCAAAACCCTAGCCCCATTGATGCACCGAGCTTTGCCAGCGTTAGCCCCATTTTGCATGGGGGAAACTGAGGCACAGAGCAATGAGTGACATGCCCAGGTCGCCTGGTGGGTCAGTGGCAGAGCTGGCAGTAAAACGCAGGGGTGCCCCCCTCTAACCACTAGACAGGGCTGTCTGCCTTGGTGGGTGCTCTCCACCTCGCCCGTGGGCGGGTCCTCTGGCCGCGAGCCAGCTTGTGGCCCGGTTTCTGGGCTGGGGCAGGTGGCGGTGGCCTGGCGCAGCGACCCCGGCAGCGGCCTGGGAAGGGTTAATGGCGAGTTTGCTGCTCCTGCAGACAATTAGTGCCATCTCGCTGACAACGCCACAGTGAGCTTCCAGCCTCCTCCACCTCCCTCTTCCCGGCCATTTCAGCTGTTTATTCTGAGCCTTCACAATTGGGATTCTGACTGGAGGAGTTGGCTCCCCTCACTGCCCTCTGACCCGCTGTTGCTGTGGAAACTGGAGCCAATGTAGGACTCTGATGGCAGGATTACTGAGCCTGAATTCACAATCTCTAAACTCCCTTGAACATATAGAGAGCCGCCCCCCCACCCCCGGTTCCCATGGAATCCAGCTCCCGTCCCATTCGGAGTCGGGGCGCTGAGTCACGTGCCCCGTCCCCAGCAGCCCTCAGGCCAGACCCTGCCCTAAGGGGGTTACGCTCCCCATGCCAAGGGAGGGAGCATGGACCTGGCAGCCAGAACTCCTGGGTTCAGCTCCCAGCTCTGGGAAGGCCCAACACCTAGTGGTTAGAGCCAGGGACTGCGGCTCCGGACTCCCGGGTTCTCAGATCAATGTGGGGGTGTTTTTGTGGGGCTAGAACAAGAGACTGGAGGTCAGGACTCCTGGGTTCTATTCTCAGCTCTGCCCCTGGTCAAGTCTTTGCCCCTGCCTATGCCTCAGTTTCTCCAGCTGTAAAATGGGGCTAAGTGCCCTTTAACCATCTCACAGGAGCGGTGTGACCTTTCAGAGCTTGAGCTTCCCATGCGAGCCAATGACAAAACCTCCAGTGATGGCCAAGGGCTCAGCTCGCTGGTGTTCGCTAAAGGTCAGGGTGATCCTTGCGTGGGATCCTGTCTTGGGCCCGTCGCTGGAGGACCTGAGTGCCCAAGATGCCAGCCCACAGGCTGTACTGCAGGCTTTTTGGGGCTCGCTGGCTCTGGGGGAATCATAAAACCTCCTGCCCTGTAATAACAAGCATCTTCCTTTCCTCTGCAAACTCTCCAGGCCCTCTTCCTACTTCCCCTAGGCAGCCTGCCTCCCATGGAGCCCTTTTCCCATTTGTGTGGCTATATCAATCCCTAGGGGTAAATCCCTGGGTCTTGCAACTTTTCTCCTCGCCCCTGTGGCTTCAGTTCTTGCTCCCGGACTCGGGGCTCCTGACAGCTTCTTGCTGGCTGCCTTGCCCCTTCACTCCCAAATCTCATGCGGTAGGGAAGGCCACTGCTAAATAAAGCGAGAGTGAGCGGAGGGGAGAGCTCGGAATCTGGGCGAGGCTGTGAATTGGCTGGAGAGAGCCCGAGAGGTAGAACCGATAAATCCCCTAGCCCTTGGTTAGAGCCACACAGCTTCCCCCCTGCCTCCCTTTCCCCTTCCCCTGCCCTGGGCGTGCTCCCTCTGCCCAGCTCAGTAGCCCGACAGCCCTGCTCAAGCCCGTGGAGTTGCACCAGCTCCCCCCCGGCCAGACCCTTTCTGCCTTAACGCGCACGACCCCCTGGAAGCCGGTGGGGTTTGGATGGCAGGAGGGCTGCAGCATAAGGCCCTTGCGTACGCAGTGGGGAGACCCACTCCGGTGCCTAGGAGCAGAGCTCACTGTTTTTTCTTGTGCTGCCTGCTCGTTTCACCCGAGCAGCCAGCTGGGGGCGCAGCACTCGTGAGGACCCCAATGCTGCATCCCCCACCCATCTCACCCCCGCCTGTTTGGTCCCCACACTGCATTGCACACACAGCTGGGTGCATGGAGGACCCAGGAAGAGTGGCCAGCCCCGAGGGGCAGTAGAGGCCAGTCCACTGCCAGGTCCTGGCTCTGCCCTGGGAGCCATTGCTCTGTTCCCCCTCCCCCTCGCAGGGCTCCTGCCCTCTGGCCTTTCCTGAGCCGGCTGCTGCTGGAGAAACCAGACCCCTTTCCCACACTCTGCTCCCAGCCAACTGCCCCCAGCTGAAACCTGAGCCAAAAGCATCTGCAAGCCTCATGCCCCAGCTGACATTCCAGTTGTGAACAGAGCCCTCTCCCCCCTCGCCCACTCGCCCCCCTCCCCATCACTCCTCTCATCTGCTCCCTCCTTTCCTCTCTTGCACTTTGCTCACCCCCCCCCACCTGCTCTCCATGGATTTTCTTCAGGGCTGCGAGCCTGATTTGGCTTCTGATTTCTCCTTTCCCTCCTGCAGCTGCCTTAAGCCTATCTGGACCTCATCCACCCTTCTGCTCCCTGTTCTGTCCAGTGCAGCATCCCAGAGATTGAGCGGGAGGGGGGCACCTAAGCCCTTGAAGTCTTTTGAAAACAGGGAGCCCTGTCCCCCGTTTTAAAGGTCGTCCCCTCTTGCTTATCCGGGGTGGGGCGGGGGGGGAGGAGAGACCTGGTTTGGCTGCGCCACTGGCTGGGTTGGTGGCTGAGTGTCAGGCTTCACGCTCCGGGCCACGCAGGGAACCCGGAGCTGCGTTAGTCATGATCAATTAGTGCTGCTCGCTGCCCCGCAGTTCTCTGCATCCCCACGTTGTGCTGCTCTGGGCGGGCCCCTTTCGGTACCGATCGCACCCTGCAGGCGACTGTCCTGCCGGTGCATGGTGCCCCCCAAGCCCCCTCTGAGCCAGGGCACAAGTAGGGACGGGCAGGCTGCCATCCCTTGCAGCACCGTAGTGTGTTGGCATCCTCCAGCGTGGTTCCCCGGGCTGCAGCGGGCGCTGGGGACTCAGGAGAGCTGTTGGGAAAATTGGGGAAATGGCTGTTTTTGGTGCCTCGTTTCCCGACCAGCTCTAGTAAATGCGCTTTGTCTGTGCTAGATGCGGCGTGCCCCGGTGCAAACTCCCCGATCTGCATCCAGACCCTCATTCTGCAGGATACCACAGCAAAAGTCCCCAGATCTGCCCGCGAACACGCTGGTTCCCTGCAGCCGCCTGCTCCGGGCTGCCCTGCCAGCCAGTCTCTTGTGCATCGGGCTGCAACCAGCTCAATCTGCACGACAGCCAATTTTGCTGCATTATCCTGCAAGGGTAGGACGCTGGGCTGCAACCAGGCATCTCATTGCCAGACAAAGCCCCGGAGCCCGGTTCTCCTCTTCCCCTGGTGGAAATCCAGGGGACAGGTGCTGAAGTCAGCGGAGATCAGAATCAGGCCCCTGGGCTTTGGAAGGTGCTGTGAGCAGCACAAGGTGGAGGGAGGAGCCTGCCCACTGAACAGTGGGTCGAGTCAGGGTTTGCAGGAGCCTGCCCCTGCTGACATGCATGAAGATCTAAGCTCCTTGCCCCTCCCTGTCACATGCCACTCAGTGGGCTGGCTTCCCCTGGGCATAAGCAGGCACAGCTGAACCAGGGCTTGGGTGACCAGACAGCAAATGTGAAAAATCGGGACGGGGGTGGGGGGGTAATTGGAGCGTATATAAGAAAAAGACCCAAATATCGGGACTGTCCCTATAAAATCAGGACATCTGGTCACCCTAACCAGGGTGAACAAAGCTGGCTGCAGTGCCTTGTGCATGCTTACAGCAGGGCTGAATTTGGCCCTGGCTGTATTTCCTGGGTGGGGGGGGAGGTCTCCTCGAGACTCATCAAGGGACTTGCCCCAGGTGCAGTGACCTCCCACCTCAGCCCCCCAAAATACACAGCCCCCCCCATCCCTGCTGTGCCCTGGGGAAGCGTCGCTCTGGTTGCTGGGGCAGCGGGAGCTTTGTGAATGGTGCATCAGGCCCTAAAAGGGAGCTTGCATGCCACAGCCGTCAAATCCAGCAGAGCTGCACCTGCCCTCCCCAGGCCGGGCACTTAGCTACGCTGCCTGGTGCTGTGGGCATTTCCCTGGGGCCTGGAGCCTCAAGGGCTTCCACCACTTTGTATCAGAAAAAGCAGGAGCCCTCCCCAGGACGCCAGCCCCATCCTCTCCCTCCCCTCCCTTGCTCCGCCCTGCCCCAGGGGCGGGCGTACCTGGAGGGGCGGGCTGGCTGCACTCTGCTCTTCGGCAGACCCCTTGTTCCTCCACAGCTGTACCTGTTCCCAGATGTGTCTGCCCCTTCCCATTCTCTTTGGTCCCTTCCTCTCTTTGCATCGTCATGGTTCAAGGTCCTCCTTGTCCCCACCCCGGCCTGGGGGGTTTGGAGAGCAGTTTGCAGTTCCCACTTCTTGAAGACGCGGCGGCATTGCAGAAAGCAGAGACACGTTCAGTTGGCCAGCGCCGTACAGCCAGCCGGGTCCATCTCCGCCATCACGGCACCCAGCCAGGCAGGACTCCGGCACTTCGGTGTCCTTTGCACCATGGACTGGGGAGATCTGGACACGTCCTCTCCGGGGAGGGGGG
The DNA here is from genome assembly GCF_015237465.2 of Chelonia mydas. Classification (NCBI taxonomy): domain Eukaryota; kingdom Metazoa; phylum Chordata; order Testudines; family Cheloniidae; genus Chelonia; species Chelonia mydas. The sequence continues at coordinate 10,794,177 of NC_051259.2, read as the reverse complement.
AATAGTCCGTGAGGATGGATCTCGGTTTGCCTGCGCCTGTCTGTAGCGTCGCTGAGGGTAAAGGCGGTTGAACGGCGTTTCCCCACTTCCCATTTGGGGAATATAGAGTTTACCCACTTCTCGCCCTTGGTGTCCACCATTGACGCTGGCCTGCAACACCCAAAAGCTTAATCTACCCACTTCTTTTACCACCACCTCCTCGATAGAAGACCTCAGTCCCCTTCTCCATCTCCCCTGCCCCTCTGGCACTTGGCCTGCGGTAGCCCTGCTCTGAGCAGCTCTGTCCCAAGGGCTCGGCATGGCAGGTCTGCGTGGGCTTCCCCGCCGAGAAGGAGCTGCATGCGCAGGCCCCTGATGTCGGAATTCTCCGTGGCACGCGCAGGGCGCCTGGGGGTGCAGAAGGGCGTGTGCCCAGCAGCCACCAGGAGGACAGAAAATGCTGCCTTTTGAGCATTTGCCAAGAGGCGCTGCTGGTGCCTGGACTCTGCTTCCTTTGGGAATGGATTGTTACTCCTCTCCCAGGCCTAGGTCTTCAACTCGGGGTTTCCCCACCTGAGACCCAGCCTGTTAATGTGCGTAAAGTGCTCTGAGGCACTTGGAGGAAAGCCCTAGAGAATGGCAAAGCCTTCACTCTTCCGCAGCTGTGGGATTGCCAGCGTCATGACAAATCCCAGCAGGAGGTAGCCTCCTGGCAGGTCAAGCCCTGCCCAGTGCTCCGGCTGGATATTCAGTTTACGCCCAGCCCTGGTGATCTTGTCGTGCCACCAAAGCCTTTGGTAATGGCTCGATTGCTGGCTCTGTAGCTCCCCATTCATTGGTAAACATGCTTCTGAATTCATTGGTCTTCCATCTGAATAACATGGCCGTACCAAGAAAGCTGCTGAAACCAAACCAGCGCAGGGGCCTGGACTCCCCCAAAGCGGCTATGGCTGGGGTTGGCCCCTGGTGCCCTGGTTTTGCCATCACAGGTGCAACATGGCTGGTTTTGTCACTGGGCATTTATTAGGAGTGGTATTATTTTGTCTCTTGGTGGAGCTCTCCAGCACCACCGGAACCCATCGACAGAGCGTGAGCCAGCCTTCAAAAGGAAGCCACTCCGTCAACGCCCCTCAGCAGCTGCGTTCTCCTCAATTAGAAGAGGTAATGGAGCAATTTATGGGCATCTCCAAAGTGATGCCTGAGTGACAGGCTGCATACGATCAGCGCCGGGGCTCTGCCAGCAACTTGTGTTTTTCCAATTTGAATGGAAAGCTCCCTGGCAAAAATAATAACAAATCCCCCAGTGCGGCAGGCACAGGCTGGGAAGCCGGCCCCTCGCCCCAGCTCCATCATCAGCTGGGTGCCTCTGTTCCTTGCACTTGGGCTGGGACGGGTAGCCTGGGACAGGTTCCCACGTTCCAGTTCAGGTTTATTCCTGGAGCTGGCAATGCCATGGCTGGGGTGGGGTTGGAGGAGAGCTCCTTGCAGCACCCAACTGTGCCCCCTCTGGCCACGTAAGGAACAGCATTTGCTCCAGCCCAACTCTGGGGCCGGAAGGATGGCGACTGCAGTGCAGAGACAGGGCGGGGCTGTTAAATGGAGAAGATCCTTCGGCAAGTGCAGTGCGAGAGATGAATGGCCTCGCTGCTGGGTCTGGTTTGGGGAGGAGGGCTGGGAATCAGGACTCCTGGGTTCCACTTCTGGCCCTGCCACTTGCGTGCTGTGGGATCTTGGGCAAGTCGTGTAATCTTGCCGAGCCTCACTGGCAAAACAGATCTGATTATACGTACCTGCCTCGCAGGTGTGCGTGAGGGATCCCTCATTAGTGTGGGGAAAGTGCTCTGAGATCCCGGGGCACAAGGCTCTGTACAAGTACAAAGTGGTGGTTCTCTCCCTTCCGCGCCGTTCGTCCTTGGGGCCAGGTGTACAATGCTTGGGGGGCGGGGGGGTTAGGGGACAAGGAGAGTGGGGCAGGAAGGATTCCAGGAAGTAGTGGGTTTGGGGGTGCTTGGCAGGGGAGGACGGGGGGCTGGGTGCCATGGGGAGCATGATTGAAGGAACAGAGGGAAGGGGGGAGCAGAGCAGGGAGGGCAGAGGGAGGGGACATGAGCGGGGAGAGGGTCTCTTGCAGGTGAGGAGCTTGGACGTGGTGCAGTGAGAGATGGGGGATTCGGGGGGAGCGGCAGGTGGCCTTCAAGGCAGTGTCCTGGCTGTACCCGGGAGGTGGGAGGGCTGGAGAGGTGGAAGCTAGAGGCGCAGGCACTCCGGGGGGTTTGGGACAGCGCTGCATGGGGGGGGGGGGCGCAGTCCCACGGGATCAACCCCGTCAGCCAGGGGAGTAGACACAGCTTCCCTCCACCGACGCTCCCACTGCCCCCCTCAGTTCTCCTCCCACTGGACACAACAGCAACCCCCTGCTGGGGACTGAACCAGGAGCTGCTGGGCCCCCACTGCCCTGCCTCTCACACCCCAGGGCAGTGCAAGGCTCTGATCCAGCAGCCTCCACACCCCCACTCTGGTGAGGTGTAAATGCCTGCGCGAGGGGTGGGGCTGGGGGACCCGGGACGGCTCTCCCAGCTCAGTGTCCCATAGGGGCAGTGTTAGCCTGGGCTGGGGGGGAGCTCCAGGGAGCATCTCCTGTTCCCGTGGCCCGCTCCTAGGGATGGGACCGGGTGCCGTGGCTCGCCGGCCTGCGTCTCTCTCGCTGCAAATGGCAGATGGGGAGCTCTAGCTTGTGTGTGTTTGCTTCACATGCCTGACTGGCATACACTCTTAGGCGTTATGCTGTCCCTGGGTGTTCACCTCTCTTCCCGCCCCCCCCCCAGCCGCCGGGATCTGTGCAGCAACATGCTTCCTTTGGCAGCCTCTCCACAGGCCCCTCTCGATCCCCATCGGCCCTTCCGAGCCTCCTGCCCCGACGTCTGGGTCTCCTGGGAAACCGGCTCCTCGGCCAGGCGTTTCCGCTCAACGAATGCGCACCCCCGAAAGCCCACCAGCAGGGTCGTAAATCCTGCCGGGGGAATTCTGCCCTTCTTGTCTAGCTGGTTTCTAAAATTGGCCGAGGGAGGGACCTGTGTCCTCCCCCCACCCCTTTATCTGCCCTCCCCCCCCCGCCCGGTTTGCTGGTGAGTCACGAGCACGGCCAGCGAAGTGCACAGGGGCTGGGCGGATTGAAACCCAGCCTGGGTTCGTCGCGCTCACGCTGGCCTAAAATAAGGACAGCGTGCAGGGATGGGTCACCTGGCGAGGGAGAAGGCGAGGGCAGGTTCCCGCCTGGGCACCGCCAGCCCACAGACTCAGTGCCGTGGGCTAGGAGGGCAGACGGTGGCATTGGTAGCTGGGGACGTGAACCGCCGCAGTGGCCCGGCTTGCGCACCTGAGCCAGTCTCAGGAAGCAGGGGCCTAGTGATTCCTCTGCCTCTCTCGCTCCCCCACCGCTGCTTTCCTGCTCTGTCCATCACGCCCTCCGCTGCCCACCCTGCAGCTCCCTGGCTCTCTCCTGCCCTTGGGGCTAAAAGCCGAGATGGGCACGCAGGTGACTGGCGCCTGTGTGGGGCGCTGCACGCCGGCCTGTGTGGCAGAGACACACAGCGGGATCGCTCTGCCTCCCCCGGGTCTGTGTATTTCCACCTTCCTGCCCCTCTCCCCCTGGCACTGGGGAGCACCGCCTCTGGAGCTCTAGACCTTGGGACGGGCACGGTTCCAGCTGGCGCCTTCCAAATGTTACTGGCCTCCCAGCATCCAGCCTGCCTGGTGTTAACCCTCCGTGTGCCATAGGGAGGAGGCAGATGAGCCCATGCAGACTCCCCAAGGGGAGGTTTGAGCCTGTCCACCTGCCAGCCTCCACCCCCCACCCCCAACACACACACACCCCAGCTTGGCTTCCGTAGCCAGCCTGAGATGGGAAAAGAGCCCCCTCCCTGCGCAATAAAGCCAGATAGTGCCATGAGCCGGCGTGGGGCGGGTACTGGGTGGGGCGGGCGCTGGGCAGGGATACAGCCTTGCGGTCTGTCTCTAGGGGGGGACGTTCTGCAGACACTTGGGGGCAGGATGGTAGCCACCATCCCGCCCTGAGGGGGCAGTGGGGGGCGCGAGGCCCAGGCGTGGAGTGTGGGTGACTGGGCAGGTCGGGCCTGAGGTGGGAAACAACCACACCAGGGACAATAAGGCTGAGAGCAGAGGCAGGCGTCGGCACGGCCCCTCTCCAGGCTGGCCGCTCAGCCATGCAAGGCATGCTGGGCCAGGAAGCTGCTGGAGGAGAGGAGCACCGTCTCCAGCTCAGCGGGGCGGGGGAACAAAGCTGGCACTGAGGAAGGCAGCTAAATTTAGCCCCTTTCCCTGCTAGCGCTCTCTGAACTGCAGCTCTCTGTTCCAGCCGGCCGAGGTGCCATGGCTTCGGCAGTCCATCTGTCGGCCGATTTTCCAAGCCCCACCTCCCCCGCCCCCTCCGCCGAACCCCCTTCCCTGAGCCCCTCTGAGGAAGGGGAAAGGGTGGGGAGAGAAGGGGCTGGAGGGAGGCAGGCCCAGTCGCTCCATCCCAGCCACGTAGGAAACAAGGGTCCAAACCCTGCCCTGCTCCCCTGGATCCAGGGGCGGTGAGGCAGGGAAGAGTCTGGCCTTTTGGGATAGAATCACACACCACACACCACACCCCCCCCACAAGTGGCGGCTGCATCGTTGAGCCCGCGCATGTGGGGGGCAGGCTAGTTTGTTGCCTGGCAGCCCCTGCCCAGACCGACTGGCTCCGGCGGGAAAAGTCCCCTTTCAGGAGGCACCAGCAAAGTCCCCTGGGCTGACTGGTACCAAGCGGGCCGAGCATCAAAGGCCCTGTCTGCTCCAGGTGGGACGGAGCCGAAAGAAGCCACTGGCCGGGCCCCTTGGACAGCTGTCAGCGGCCCCCTTGACAGCTGCACAAGCACTGGGGCGTCCCGGGAGGAGGTCTGTCTGTCCGTCCGTCCGTCCGTCCGGTCTGGCTGCAGCAGCAGCATCTCTCGTGGTTTCCACCCGGCATGGACGGGGAGACAGACATGTTGGGTCAGACGGGCACCCTAATCATAGAATCATAGAATACCAGGGTTGGAAGGGATCTCAGGAGGTCATCTAGTCCAACCCCCTGCTCAAAGCAGGACCAATCCCCAATTTTTGCCCCAAATCCCTAAATGGCCCCCTCAAGGATTGAACTCACAACCCTGGGTTTAGCAGGCCAATGCTCAAACCACTGAGCTATCCCTCCCCCCAAATCCTTTCCCACCGGGCAGTGCTTGGGGCTTGGAGGTCGCCTGAAAGCCTGTGCTCCCAGAATGCAGTGGTATGAGCCGCGCTGGTGAGGTGCACGGTCGGGGAGGAGGCCAGGCGGTTCTCTTAGGGTCGCCGTGTAAAGGCCATGCTGAGCCAGGGCAGGGCGGAGGCGAGGAAACCAGCTCTCTGGTGCCGTTGGTGCCCCTGCGGTGGCTTCCTCTCTTAGCGGAGCTGCCCCCGAAGGGAGCACACACCTCTAGCAGCACTGGGAGAGCAGACTTGCAGAGTTAGGCAGCAGGGTGGGCTGCACCTGTGTGCCTAGGAGTGGGAGGGTCCTGCCCACACGCCGGGCCCGGAGCGGGTGAGAGTTCTTCAGGGCAAGGTGGTGCTGAGCCGTTGAAGTCAGTGAATAGACGTTCTCAGGGGGGTCGGTCAAGCTGATTGCATCAGGGAAGCGTTGTGGCTGGAGAGGGGGACAGAGGTGTCTGTCCTCCCCTGCCCCGCCATCACAGAGGCAGGAGGTGCCTTCATCTGCCGTGAAGACCTCTGGGATGCTGCTCTCTGTTGGGAGCATCTTTGGTGAGCTCAACTCTCCACTGCTTGTGTCTAGTGCAGAGCCCTGGACGGCTGGGCTTTGTGCATGGGCCTGCATGCACTGCCCAGATCCCAAGTGACATGCCAGAATCGTGAGGAAGGAGGGGACTGTCTCTAATGCACCCTCCAGGAGTCCCCGTCTTCTGGAGACTGCATTACCCCTGCGGGGGCCAGCCAGGTGGCTGTGTCCAAGCCTGCTGCTGGAGATGCTCCACAGATGGAGGCTTCTACCCCTTGCCGAGAGCTAGCTTGTCGCCAGCTCCGTGTGCCAGGTCTCCCACCCAAATCCAAAGAGTGGGAGTTTCCCAGGCGGTGCCCATAATGGGGCCATCTGCCTAGCAATTCTGCACCCCGCTGCTAGGCTCCCAGCGCCCGCCATGGAGCATCTCACATGTGACATTTCTCTCCATTCGCCGTTGCCGCTAGAGTGGAACTGGGTTGCGGCCATCTCTGCTGGAGAGAACTTCCCCGGCTAGCTACCCGATTCTGCTCCAGGGAGCAGAGCTCCCTGGAACCTAGGAAACTCTGCTCCAGGAAACCCAGCAGCTGAGGTAAGTCTGCCGAACCCGCTACCTAGGATGAAACACTCTGGCCATCTGTTCTGTCTCCTCATTATAAATTCCCCCCCCCCCCCAAAAAAAAGTCAGCGGTGGGGGGGAAAGGAAGGATCGAGTGTCGCGAACAGTGATGGGAGCACGGTGGGAGAGGGTCGTTCTTTTCTGCAGGCTGATGGCTATCGTTCAGATCAAACAATCCCGCCACACGCACACACACCCCCCCTCCTAGTCCTCTGGTGTTTCACCTCCAAAACCCTGGCTTCCCAGCTGGAATGAACTGGATAAAATGGCTTCATTGGTCTCCACCTACCCCTCAGTCTTCACGCAGCCAATCTGCAGCCACGTTGCCGACGCTTGTGGTTTGAGCGCGAGTCTCGCAATGATTCCGTGGGTTTCCTATGGCCCCAGCTCCTGGAGTCCTGGGATTTATGTGAGAATCTCAGTTTTCATTGGGTGGCGGTGGGGGAATAGTTTCTCGCTTGGAAAGGTGCAAGACAAATACAAAAGACCGCCGCCACGGTTTGTGATTTTGAAAACAAATCTTGTGATTTTGGTGGTGGGGGGGGGGTCTGAGTCATGATTTTTTTAACACTGGGGTTGGCCGTGCTGCTGCCACCCCGCGGTTCAGTATGACCGGCTGCCCCTGCCGAAAAGTAGAGGAGATCTGGAAGGCTGTGGGCTGCCCCAGGCCCACAGCAGGAATGGAGGGGCTGCAGGTCTGTTCTGAGGGGGGTTGGGGTAGAGGAAAGCAGAAGGTGAACAGGAGGGGGGTTGGTTTGCGTCAGGACAGACGGGAGTTGGCAGAGATGGGGGAGGAGCTACGAGTGGTATAGCCGGGGTCGGGGGGAGGGGGGTTCTCAGCTCAGGATTCTGGGGCACTGACAAAGCTGGGTGGACAAATTTCTCTTCTGAGGTCTCTGCCCTCCCCCCGGAATGTCTGTGTGAATGGGGGGGAGGAAGCCGAGGGTTGCAGTTGCTATGCCGAGGTACCCCCCCACCCCCACAACACAGACTCGTTGGGGGTGGTCCTTGATAAAAGGCTGGAGTTGCGAATCCATCCCAGCTCATCACCGGCGCGCCGAGCGGGAGCGTGCCCAGGCCGGCGGGGGCTCAGTGACGCGTTGGGGGAGCGGGGGCATCGGCGAGGCGAGCCTCATGTGCAGTAACATGGACAGGAGGTGCCAGGGGGTGAGAGCAGCCGAGCGTGTGCCTGTTTCATCTTCTCTGGAAAGCCTGCTGCAGTGCCCTGCGGGGCTGGGCAGCCGGCGAATCCCGGAAGAGGCTTATTCCTGAATCCAGCATCAGTCACAGGCAGGTCTCTGAACTCCATCTGCATGCGCATCCAAGGATTTGGTGACAGGAGGTCTGGGGGCTGCACTGTCCCCACTGCCATCAGCCCTGAGTCCTTCACTGATGCTCTGTGTCAGCTGTCTCACCAGAGCGGGAAGGGGGGGCGGGCGATCCCTGGTAGTTCTTCCGGTTTGCATCTTAAGCCCCCCGTTCTCGTTCTGAAATCCCCTGGCTTTGAAGGACCCTACGTTTACAATGTACCGCCGCTTGCTTTTGGGAGGGCGTCACTCTAGGGCAGAGGGGACCAGCAAATCCGGACCGCCAGATACTTTTGAGCTGATCCCGGAATCTTTTTATTTACTTATTATTGTCATTAGTGTTATTCTATTTTATTATTTTCTCTGGAGTCTGGACCTTGACTCTACCTTGACCGAGAAATTTGGAGCTGAGCAAAAATCTAATTGACTACCCCTGCTCTAGGGTATTACCCAGGGCCCTGGTGTGCCAGGCACTGCACAGAAACAGTGCGAGACAGGCCCTGCCCGGAGACTTTCCGATCGAAATAGACAAGAGGCGGGGTTATCACCCCATTGTGCAAGTGGGGAGCCAAGACACAGAGAGACTAATTGGTTTTCCCGAGGAAGGTTGTAGCAAGGCCAGGGATTGAATCCCACCCTGCCGAGTCCCAGTCCATAGCCATCACCACAATACCATTCTTCCTTTTGCTTCTCCACCTCCCCCTCTTCCCCCAAGAGCCGCAGAGCGCTCAATAGCCCAGTCACTGTGCCGACAGAGAGGGAGAATGACCTTTGGAAAATCGGGCAAGGGGGGGAAAGACCTGCAGTTTGGCAATAGGCAGAGAATACAGCCAGGAGCTGCAGAGGAGAAGGCTCTTGCACCAGACGGTGAGAAAAGGCAGTTGAGGAATGGAGCGGGAACAGAAATGGGCATAGTCAGGAGAGTGACAGAGACAGCCACGGGGCCAGATTCTTCCTGGGCGTCAGTGTGTCGGAACTGGGACTGACTGCCCCGAGGAAGGTGATTTAGTTGGAGCCTGCTCAAAGAAGATCTCTAGGTTTGTTTCTTTTGGCGTTTCAGTTTCTCTATTGCACCGAGAATGTGGATTTGTTTCTCTTCACGGCCCGGGGCGAGGTTCGGACCTGGCCAGCCCCGGCCCGTGCATTTTTCATCTGCATTTTGTATCTCTAATGAAACTAAACAGAACCCCCCAGTTGTGGGGGCGCGCCCGGGGTGGGGAGGAGAGCGTTCTGGCACTCCTTCCCCCAGCCCAGTGCAGAGCTCTGGTGGGTGGCACGGGTGAATACTTCGTTCTGTTCTCTTTTGATATAAAACAGCCCATTGGATGTGGGGGTGGGGGAATCGGTTAAAGTTCGGACTTTCCCAGGGAAACCCCGGGGCTACCTGTACCTCCCCACCCAGGTAACCTCTGAGCTCCTGCCCCTGGGACGCTACACACCGTCTGTTCCTCTCTCCAAGTGACCTCCACCTCCCCGCCTCTCCTCTGCCCCATCCACCCTGTCTCTGCTGAAGGCCTCTTCCGCCCCCCACTGCTCTGAGCCTTTCTCTGTGGCTCCCCCAGTGCTGCTGAGATGTCAGCGTGGGGGACATGGGCCTGGGAATCCAGGCCGGCTGGGCTGGGCTGCTTGCCTCACTGTTTGCTTTGGCTTACGGCCCTTCCCCTCTCTGCCTGCCTTCCCCAGCTGTGGAAGGGGGGTGAAGAGACTGCCCCGCCATTGTGAGCGCTGCGGGGGAAGTGGTGGTGGTATTTGCACTGGGATGGGCGTGGTGATGGCTTTCCGAGCTAGCAGACGCGGGCCTCTCCCGGGCAGGGACCCTGCCTTGGACATATTCTGGAAAGGACGCTAAGGGCAGGTCAATGCTGCAGCCACAGGGCTCAGGGGGAGCAAGATGGGGAGTGACGTGAGTGTGAGGGGGCAGGAGGAGGTGGGGTGGGGTGGAAGGCCAGGGCTGCATAGGGCCACAGAGGGGAGGGTTCCTAGAATTTAGACTCATGTAGCTTTTAAGTCCAGAAGGGCCCATTAGATCATCTCCCCTGACCCCCTGCAGAGCTCAGGAGAGGAGCTGAGTGCGGGGAGGTTGGACAAACACAGAAACCCTCTGAACCCACCTGCCGGGGAGTCAGCACCCTGCTGATTTCCATTCATGTCAGGACATCAGGCCTGGTTCCCGGGACATTTGTTCAATGGAGCAGGTTGGGGCCGGCGGGGGCTGAGCCGTGACCGCTGCGGGTATGTGGGGCCAACAAAGCACCGTCTACAAATGGCCAAGGGGCAGAAAGAGGGAGGAGGGAGCAGGTTTGTTTGGGGTACAGCTCTGAGCGACAGGGTGGCGTTGAGAGAGCTCCGCATCTGCCGTCTCGCCACCCCAGTGGCCCCCCAACAAGGAGGGGCACTGGGGCCGTTAGGGGGGTGGGAAGAATTCTGGAGCCAAGGACAAATCGGCCTGGCCAACTGGGAAGCCAGGGAAGGGTGAGGTGGCTGCGCCCAAGGGGGCCAGCGTGTGGCGCTGTTTCAGTGCAACACCCTGGTTTGTGAAGGAGTTAGCAGGCGCCGTCCAGACTCGGCAAATGTCTTGCGCTCCAGTCTGCACAGCTGCTGGGTGACTGCTGTTTGTCTGCCCTTTCCCATGGTCTCTGGGCAGGCCCCAGGCCCCAGTGCAGAGCCCATCCCTGTGGTATCCGGACAGGCCTCGGGCCTCAGCGCAGAGCCCATCCCCGTGGTCTCTGGGCAGGCCCCAGGCCTCAGTCCAGAGCCCATCCCCGTGGTCTCTGGGCGGGCCCCAGGCCTCAGTGCAGAGCCCATCCCCGTAGTGTCCGTGCGGGCCTCTGTGCCAGTGCCCGTCCGTGTCCTGCAGGGCATTCCCACTTCGATCTCATCTCCAACGTGAGCTCCTCCGATGGCTATGCGGGGCACGTCACTTCCCCATGGGAGGCTGCCGCTTTTCCGCTGGGTTGATGACAACTCGCTCCCCCGCCGAACGAAGTCTCCCCATGGCACCGCTGGCCAGCAGCTGTCGCCTGGGTGGGCGAGCGGCACAGCGAAGCCTCGCCATTACCCCAGCCTTGTGCAGGCGTGCGGGGCTGGGCTGTGGCACTGACCAGGGTGGGGCTAGTCCTTGGAGCAAACAAGCCCTGTCCTAGCTCTCCCCCTTCGCGCTCGGCCCAGGCCACCCTGTCCGCCCGCTGGGCTCAGAGTGGTTCTAGGCGAGCCTGAACACAGCTGCCCCCCACCCACCCCCAGCTCAGCACAAGGCTGAATTAAACACCTTGAAAGAGACTGTGTCCTTCCCGGAGTCACCTTCTCCAGCCCGGGGGCGGGGGGGGGGCGTTAGAGCTTCAGAGGGAGCCCCCTCTGCCCCCCATCCATCCGGCGTGGGGCAGAGGGCGCTGGACAGCCTCCCAGGAGAGGGGAGGGCTGGCGGAGTCTGTGTCTCTGCTTCCTGCCACCAGGAAGCCTGAAACTGCTAAACTAATTAAAGATTTTCAGCAGCAGGATTAATCCTGGGGTGGCGGGGAGGGGGGAAGCTGGCAGCCCAGGTAGGCAGGAGGATATTGGATTTCTGAAAGGCGAGTCAGCGCTCTTCGGGGCTGTTATCTTTCTGAGGCTCCAGGGGTCAGGAGGTGGGAAACAGAGGTGACTGCAATCTCTCTCTCACCCACCCTGTGCATTGCTCCCTCTCTCCTTCTGTGTCTCTTCCTCCCTCCCGCTTCTCCATGCATCTTCCCCCCCCATGCATCTCTCTCTCCCCGCCCCCCCATGCATCTCCCCGCCCCCCCATGCATCTCTCTCTCTCCCCCCCAGGCATCTCTCTCCCCCGCCCCCCCAGGCATCTCTCTCTCTCTCTCCCCATGCATCTCTCTCTCCCCCCCCATACATCTCCCACCCCATGCATCTCTCTCTCTCTCTCCCTCCATGCATCTTCTCTCTCTTGTGTGGTCTCTAGTCCTGTTTTGTAACCAGAGAGAGGGAGGGAGGGAGAGAGAGAGAGAGGGAGGGAGGGAGGGGGGGGGAGGAAAAACTCCCCCTGGCTAAGAACCCGGGAATGGTGAAGTCCAGAGCTCCTAATGCAGAACATGTGGCAGGCTGCCTGAGGCAGAGCAGAGGAGGTGAAAGTGAACATTGTGTGGCGAGCATCCGCCCAGCGGCCCCTCCCCCCAGCCCCCCCAGCCCACTCCCACCTCTCTCTGGGCTGTGTCTGCCAGCGCTCAGCACGCCCCAGCCGAGGGGGGTTGGGCTGTGCCAGGCTGCGGCTCAGGGTGGGAGCTCGCCGCCCACAGGCACGTGCAGTGACGGGGTCCCATCGCTCCCACCCCCCAACTCCCGCTGGGCATCGAAGCCAGGCGGGCAGTGCCCGGGGCCGTCTGGGAGAGGAGCAAGGTGGCTGTGTCGGGCAGTGCCCATTGTATAACACAGGGGAGCGAGTCCCAGGTTTATTCTGGGGGCCTGGAGCCCCCGCAAGAGGCCCTGCTGTCCGTGTTGTAGGTGGGAATCCGGAGTCGCCCCACATGGAACGCAGAGGAGTTACTCTGCGTTCACACCAGGCTCGCCGGGAGCCTGCCGTGGTTATCTGCATGAGCAAGCCTTGCTATTGCCCCACCAACAGCCACGTCGCTGCCCCAGGGGACACGCTTTCTGTGCTCAGGCCCCATCTGTTGAGTTGCATCGTGCACTGGACTGGACCCCAGCCTCGCTGGGCTGCGCCGGAGGAGAAGTGGGGCGTGGCGCCACTTCTCCAGGCCGGTGGCTCTGATGGGAGCTTGGTTGGGCCCCGCTGCAGAGCCCACCTGCGGGCTCTGCACTGAGCCAGGTGTATTGTTCTCGATGCACAGCTCCTTCGAGCTCCGCCCCCGGTCCCAGTGGTGCCAATCTGGAGTCGCTCCCCTGCCAGCTTGGTGGAGCAAAGACTCTGCCCCGACCCCCATGGAGGGCACCTCCAATATCCTGGCTCGCTCGGCCAAGGGCAGGGGGCTGCAATCTGATGCGCCCCGGGCCTCCGTTTGGAAAGGCCCCAGAGCAGGGGTGGAGGGCGGAGGCCGCAGTCTCTGGCTGGGCCAGGTGAGCATCCTCTGATGGCCCGTCATGCGTCAGCAGCAGCTGAGCCCATCAGACGTTGCAGATCCCAATATCCCACCCCTACGCCTAGCGCAGAGCCGTGTGCTCCAGCCTCTCTGCCTTTTGGGGGCCTGCGGTGGGGGGGAGTTGCCTCCTGCCTCCCCTCTGTCTGCTCAGCAGCTGCTCAGGGCTGTGCCTAGTCGTTAAGAGGCTTTAATAACCCAGAGCAAGTGCGGTCTTGTTACAGCCAGAGAGGAGCCCATGCAGAAGCTGGCTGGAGCTGCGTGTTGTGTCGGTGACTATCTGTCTCTGGAGCTGTGTGTGTGTCTCTCGGGGTGCGCGTGGGCCAATGTGTGCGCGTGTGTTTGTGTACAACGTGTGTTGCCCTGGGTGTGTCCGGGTGACTCGGTGTCCTTGTGACTGGGTGTGCCCAGGCGGTGCGTGGCATGAGCTTGCATCACCCTGGCCACGGCCTGCCCTGATTTATACCGGCATAAAACTGCCCCGAACCCGACGTAGCCACTCTTGAACTGAGACAAGGTTCTGGTCCCATCCCAGTCCCGGCAGCAGGGCAGGCTCCCAGTCCCTGACTGGTTTTCAGTCTCTCCACGTTTCACTCGAATTAAAAGGGAAAGCAGCATGTGCGCGGGGGGGGGATTGGTACCCCGGGGGCTGTTCTGGAAAGTCGTCTGTGCGCTTCCTGCCTGCCTCTCCTCCAGCAGCTCCCAGCTCCGGGCGCATTAGCAGCTGCATGAGAGACTAGACCGGTCTTTCTAGTGCATACTTTGGTGCTCCGCATTGCCCCTTGGTGTAACTCTACACCACCCAGGCCAGCAGCAGCTCTCTGCAGGGCTGGAGACGGAGCTGCCTGCATTTCTGTGCCAGCCGGGAGACCCGAGGTTGAGGAGGGGAAGAGATGTGGACTGAGTAACTGACAGGTTTGAATTCTCCTTCCCTGCCTTGTTGATAAGTTGTCACGCTAATGCAAGCAATGGGAAGTCTGGATCATGCTCTGTGTGTGTGTGTTGGGGGAGGACACAGGCAGACAGGAAGAGGGACAGTCGCACAGGCTAAGGGTGGGGAGCAGACAGACACACTTGGGAGGGGCACCGGCAGACACACCAAGATACAGACACACACACATAAGGTTACAGAGGAAGAGAGACAGAGACACACATACGAACAGGAGAGGCTGTGCAGGAGAGGCTGGTAGACCCACAATAACACCGACTCACAATCGCACAAAGAGCGAGCAACACAATCCAGGAGAGACTGAGACAGAGGCATGCACACACACACTGAGACCTACACTAACGCCCGCACATCTGCACCAACGCACAAAGAGAGAGCAAAAACCGCAACCTAGCAGCGCACCCACGGGCAGGGGTAGCCCTAGGTCAGGGCTTTAGCTAATGCAGAGCTTGGAGCCTGGCTGATTTCCTCTAGGGCTCTGGTAGATCCTGAGTGAGATGGACAAACAGACATGAGCCAGAGAAGCCAAGAAAGAGCGAGATGGGGCTGGGGCTGAATTGACGAGTGGTGGCTGGGCAGGAGGGGAATCACCCTGGAAAAACAGTGGAAATGTCAGCACGGGGGACAGGCCGGGGCCCTGTGTCCGGGAGCCAGCCGGAACTGAGCCACGTCCGTGTTTCCATCCAGGCTGATCGAAAGCCGTCTGCGTCCCGAACGCTGCCCAAGCAGCGACCTCGGGCACGGGGGCAAAACGGGGGGAGGAGGAGGAGCCGTCACCCCTCCGTCGGTGGCCAGAGGGAGCCTGTCAGTTCTCTCCGGCACATTGGGGTGGAGAGGGAGGGAGAGTGGCTTAGACAAACAGACAGTTGCAGACAGATGGGTAGGCGTGAATGCCTGTGCGGCTGGCTGTACCCGCTCTCACACGCACAGACACACGCGTGCGTGCAGGCTGAATAACCCTGTGGGAGCCTGTCTTTAAGATGCCAGAGTGGAGCACGATTCAGCAAAGTGCCATGCTGGGCTCTGTGCTGCTGGTTGCATAAGCCCCCTTCGCCAGCCGCCGAATGAGGCCTCCCCAGGGCCTGCCATGCTGGGGGGGGGAGGAGGTGGGGGTGGAAGAGAGCCGCTGCCCCTTTGCGCCCCAGGCGCCGTTGCTGCCCCCTCTCCCCCCGCGGGAAGGGCGTTTCTGGGCCCCTTCCCCTGTCGCTGGGACAAACCCTCAGCACCGCCAAGTTCCCCTGCCTCTCCCTTGCCCCCCGCGCGGGACCCAGCACCCCCCCTTGGCTCACGCACCCGGGTCTGTGTGCTGCTCGTTCACAGATGGGAGCTCCCTCGCCTGCCAGCCCATCGGCCTGGAAAACGGAGCCAGCCCGCCAGCCGAGTGGTTCCAGCACGCCCAGGGCTCCGGGCTGCACCAGCCTGACAGCGAGGCGGACGGCGGCGAGAGGAACTTCAAAGTGAATCTGCACTGCAAGCACTCGCGGCCAAGGTAACGGCTCCAGGGTGCAGGGCAGCCTGGTGCACTCTGCAAGGGAGTGGGGGAGCAGCCTCGTGTTGTCATAGGATCTCAGGGTTGGAAGGGACCTCATCTAGTCCAACCCCCTGCTCTGAGCAGGACCAATTCCCAATTTCTGCCCCAGATCCCTAAATGGCCCCCTCAAGGATTGAACTCACAACCCTGGGTTTAGCAGGCCAATGCTCAAACCACTGAGCTATCCCTCCCCCCATGTTATCTGTAGGGGAGGGGGGGCAGCCCCATGTTATCTATAAGGGATGGGAGAGCAGCACTGTGTTTTATTTTCCCCAGAGCACTGGAGGCCGGGGCCATCTGAAGATCTGGGCCTGCAGATCTGATTCACGCCCCTTAGGGTGTTCTGGGGGAGCCACGCGGGTGGATTGTGCTGCCTATCTCTCCCCTGCCCCTTCGGTTGAGCAGGCGTGCTGCAGAGGGGCTGTGCCCAGGGTTGAATGGGGCCTTTGTGTTTCTCCCCCCACCCCCAGCAGCTGGGCCTGCCAGCGCTGCCTCCCCTGGAGCACCTGCCTTTGCCCCGCGGCGAGCGTCTCCGTCTCTGCGGCAGCTGGGGTGGGGTGGGCGGTGAGCGAAGGGGATGGTAGCACCTGGGCACTTGGCCCTCGCCTGGCACTCAGGACTAAGGATGGACGAACTGACTGGGGCAGTGAGGGGTTCAGGTCTGCAAACCCCCATCAGCCTGGGTTTGGAGCCAGCTCCGTTCATCAGAACGCCCAGCTTGGAGGGGACAAATGGTTGGCGCTGGGCTTTGCCCACCTCTGTTCGAGACCTCCACCTGTGTTTTGTTCGAGGGGGGCTCCCAGTAGGTGGGCACCTCGGTGTTTCTGGCTGTCTGATCTTTCTGTGCTGAATGGTGACCTCAGGGCTGGCGTAGCGAGCGGGGGGGCTGCAGGTTGGGATTGAGGGGCACTGGCACAGCTATGTAGGGAAAGCTTGCCTAGACCTCGAGCTTGCCCAGTTCGCCCCTCACCAGCTATAAAACCCACCCAGCACTTAGCCCAAAACCCAGCTTCACTGTCCAGGCTGGCTGCTGTCAGAGACTCCCCACGGAACCTGCCCCTTGAGCACGCCGGGGGAGCACAGGCCCCGGGCCACGCGCTGCACAGAGAACCTGCCTGTGAATAGCCACCCTGGGCCATGGTGACTTGCCCGGGCAGGCAGCCTGCTTCCTAAGTGCAGTGAAATAACCCGGTCACCCCAGCCACGTCTGCCAGCACCCCTCTCTGTGCCCGTGCCGGGAAGAGACAGGGCCCAATGTCCGGAGCTTCCCCACTGCCCGTCACTGCGTCCTCTGTCCTTGGCAGTTCTGCCCCAGGGAGGCGGGTCAGTATCATTAACCCAGAGGGGAAATTGAGGCACGGGGCAGTGAAGCAACTGGCCCGAGGTCCGAACTCGGGTCTCTTGGTGTACCCGTCCCCCCCGCTGCAGCCACTGGCCCGCACTGCCTCTCCTCCCGCCCCGCACATAACGACAGCCGCGCGCTGTGTTTGATCCCTGCTGGCGCTGGTGCTTTTCCATGGGATCCTGACCCTTCTCACTCCACATCTGGCCAAGCGTTGCCTGGAAACGGCAGCCCTAAGCACCGGGTGTTCTCCAGGGGAGGGGGCGGGAGAGGAAGGGGAGCCAGGGCCCCTGCCGGTGTGTGAAAGGCAGGCCCCAGGAGCCTGAGCCGAGCCGTGGGGCAGACGACGCTGACAAAGGGGGGACACGCGGTGGGGCTGAAATGGCCGAGCTGGGGCAGGCGGGGTGGAGACGGGGGCCTTCCGTCCCAGCCCGCAGAGGGTGCTGGAGAGCATGGCGCAGCGCCCAGCCGGGCCTAGCACACGGCAGTGCCCAGCGGGGCCTGCCAAAAAGCTGAGGTCACTTCCTGCTGCAGCAACTTCCCGTGAGCGGTGGAGGGGCTTCGGGGGTTAGGGTGACCAGATGTCCCGATTTCGGGGCCTCTTTCTTATATAGGCTCCTATTACCCCCCACCCCCTGTCCGGATTTTTCACATTTGCTGTCTGGTCACCCTATCGGGGGTGGAAGGGATTCGGAGCAGGGCAAGAGCCATTGAAAACTACACCTGAAAGCTGGGGAGGGGGCAGGAAGGCGGAGGAGGGGGGAACACTAAACAGGGAGCGAGAAGGAGGGGTGCAAAGGAGGGACGAGGCCTGGCTGGAGGGGGCAGAAGTTGATCCTCAGGTGTCCTAGCCTCCTGCGCAGTTCCAGCCCCCGGGGAAGGAGGCCATGTGCCCACCCCTCCCTGATTTACCCTGCCCCTCGGTGGCAAGGTGCCCTTTTCCTGCCAGGGTGAGGGAGGGGCGGACCAACCCCTCCCCCTCTCCTGTTGTCTTGCAAATGGGTTTTGTTTGGTGCTGCCGGGGGAAGGGGGGAAAGACCCCTGCCTTATGTGGGCTGGGGCAGGGAGGGTGGTGCGGGGGCGCGGAAGAGCCAGCAGCTCCTCGTTATTTAGCCTGTTTAAAGCAACAAGGCCGGAACAGCTGGGCCCAGTCTGAGAGCAGCCTGCGGGGTCCCACCCCAGCCTCCCAGCTGCAGCCCTGGCGCGGGGGGGTGTTTGCTGCGTGTTTAATCGTGCTGGCGTTCACGCCCCACTGGGCCGGACCGGGGAGCCTCCCGCTTCTCTGGGTGCTCTCGGTCCGGCCAGCCTGGCAGCATGCGGCTCCAGGGGAGCGGCTCAGCGCAGGCCTGGCCGCCCACCTAAAACGCAGGGCGACCTGGCTACCTGCAAAAAATCCCACGTCCCGTGAGGCGTAGCGCGGTAGCCCTGACACCCAGTGCCCACGCAGCTGGGTGGGCGGAGGGGTTCTTCCGTTCACCTACCCACTGCTTCTCGGGGAGGTGGATTGACCAGAGCGACAGGAGAACCCCGACGCGTCTACATACAGTTCTTCAGGGAACGGGGGTTAACGCCCAGGAAAAGCTTGGCCTTGGGGGGGGGCTGGGTTCCAGCCGACCAGAAGGGACAGCTGATGGGTGTGTGGGGGTGGAGAGCTGCTCGGTGGTGGGGGTGAGCGCCCCCCCCCATTGCAATATGAGCTGCCCATCCAGGTGGGGGAACGTTACATGGGGGTCTCTCCCCTTGCCTCGGGCTGCTGACGAGGGTCCCCGGCCTGACCGTCAGGGGCCAGACCCCGGCCCTCTGTGCTCTGGAAGGATGAATGAAGCCATGTCCCCTGAAGAGCCCCGCACTGCCTGTGGGGCGCGGGGGGAGATGGGGCCTGGGGCATCTCCGCTCCGGGCCCATCCATCCTCTGGAAAAGCTGGGAACAAAGAACTTTTCTTTCGCTCGTCCCCTTCCTTCCTTCCTTGCAGACCCAGGACGGGGGGAGGGGACGCCCAGGCTGTCATTGATCCACTTCCAAACCTTAGTGCCAGGTGCTTGCTTCTCCAGGCGACTGGGTGGAAGGAAAGGGCTGGCTGGCCGGGCACAAAGGGGAATACAAAGGGGCTTTCTCTCAGGCCACAAGGAGCGCAGGTTGCAAACTTTAAGCAGTAGGTGGGAGTAGCTCTGCTGACGGGGAAGGGGAGGGGGCAGTGGGGAAGGAATCCAGGAGTGCACAGGCTTAACCGGTTGATATGCATAAACACTTGGAGGAGGATCCGTAGCTCACAGGGGACACCTAGCGGTGGTACGTCTGCAAAGCCCTTTCCCTTGGTGTGGGCTGCTTGTCACTCTCAGCCTGGTGCAAAGGGACCAGGAGGCTGAAGGAGCAGGCTGGAAAATGTGCACAAGGTCCAGGGACTGTGGAGCAAGTGTACAAAGACCAGGGGCAGCATCCCTGCCCATGGGACAGGCTGCAAAGGCCGGGGCAGATCCCCAGCCTAAGGGCAAGGGTAGCTCAGACGTGCAAGACCCAGGCAGATCCCTAGCCTGTAGCTCAGGCATGCAAAGTCTGGGGCAGATCCCCAGCCCGTAGCTCAGGCGTGCGAGGCCCGGGGCAGATCCCCAGCCCGTAGCTCAGGCGTGCGAGGCCCGGGGCAGCTCCCCAGCCCGTAGCTCAGGCGTGCGAGGCCCGGGGCAGCTCCCCAGCCCGTAGCTCAGCCGTGCGAGGCCCGGGGCACATCCCCAGCCCGCAGCTGAGCCGTGCGTGGCCCGGGGCACATCCCCAGCCCGCAGCTCAGCCGTGCGAGGCCCGGGGCACATCCCCAGCCCGCAGCTCAGCCGTGCGAGGCCCGGGGCACATCCCCAGCCCGCAGCTCAGCCGTGCGAGGCCCGGGGCACATCCCCAGCCCGCAGCTCAGCCGTGCGAGGCCCGGGGCACATCCCCAGCCCGCAGCTGAGCCGTGCGAGGCCCGGGGCAGCTCCCCAGCCCGCAGCTCAGCCGTGCGAGGCCCGGGGCAGCTCCCCAGCCCGCAGCTCAGCCGTGCGAGGCCCGGGGCAGCTCCCCAGCCCGCAGCTCAGCCGTGCGAGGCCCGGGGCAGCTCCCCAGCCCGCAGCTCAGCCGTGCGAGGCCCGGGGCAGCTCCCCAGCCCGCAGCTCAGCCGTGCGAGGCCCGGGGCAGCTCCCCAGCCCGCAGCTCAGCCGTGCGAGGCCCGGGGCAGCTCCCCAGCCCGCAGCTCAGCCGTGCGAGGCCCGGGGCAGCTCCCCAGCCCGCAGCTCAGCCGTGCGAGGCCCGGGGCAGCTCCCCAGCCCGCAGCTCAGCCGTGCGAGGCCCGGGGCAGCTCCCCAGCCCGCAGCTCAGCCGTGCGAGGCTCGGGGCAGCTCCCCAGCCCGTAGCTCAGCCGTGCGAGGCCCGGCACAGGTCAGGTGCATTATCTGTGTTTGAAAGGAGTGCACGGAGCCCCAAATCCCATGCTCCTCTGTTGGTTTTACCCTGCCCGATTGCAGCAGAAGGGCATGTCCCCCTTGGGGCCAGCCAGGGGTCAGCCTGAGACCAGACCATTTGCGTCGAATGAAAGGGTTAGCGAGACGCCTTCAATCCTTGCCTCGGTCCCAGAGCTTTGAGCCAAATCCAGCCCATGCCATAGGCGTATGCAACACACGCTGGTTTCTATCAGAGCGGCCCCGCAGTGGCATTCTTACTGTGGCCCCGATACCACGGTGATGGGCACATCAGAAATCTACAGCCCGTGCCAGCTGGGGGAGCTCTGAGTGAGTTAGCTGTCCAGGGTGGGGGAGAGGAATCTGAGTGAGTTAGCTGTCCAGGGAGGGGGAGAGGGTGGGGGAGGTGCAGACACGGGGCTGGGGTCTCTGAGCTGAATCTAAGCTCCAGGCTGTGCAGGGAAGGTCCCGCTCTCTGGGCTAAACGCCTCTTCTCTTCCCTTTGCAGAGAGCTCAAGTGTAACAGCCGGAGCAGCAAGGCCGAGGGTAAGTGCCATTCCTGGGGCCTTTCATCCAGCCCGGGCCCTGCAAGGGCAGCTGTGGGGCAGCCGCAGGACTGGTTGGGGGGCAGTTTGGGTATCGGCAGCCTCACTCCTGTAAATGATTCCCAGCAGCTCCCGTTTCCCTGCCCCTGTGGGTGGGCTCTTCCCAGAAGGGATTTCAGTGCTGACCCCATACCGGAGCTGGGGCAGGGAGCTCTGTGGGTATGGGGGTCCCAGGGATTCCTGGGATGCTGCCATAGAGATGGGTAGGGGTCCGGCCCTGGCAGGCTTCCGCTGGGGGGGAAGGATTTTGCTAGCGGGCATCGGCTGTGGCTTCTGTGTCGGGGAGGGGTGGGGGGGTATCACAGCATTGCGTTTGTGATGGGATCTAGCTTTGCTAGTAGGAGACGCTTTCCAGCTCTCGGGGGGCTCAGCTCTGGAGTAGGAACCTTAGGGCGCTTGTGGAATCCCCGTATTTGCAGCTTTTTAAGAACAGGTTGGACGAACACCGGCAGAGACGGTCTAGGTGTACCACGTCCGTCCCGTCCAGCCCTCCCCAGGAGGCATCGCTGTACCATGCTTTATGGAGCATTCACTCCTCCACTGGAAGCCCGCAGGGTGCCAAGCTAGTTGGCCCAGCACTGCCCTTCCCTGCATTAAGAGCCTGACTTTGCTTCTCTCCCCGTTTCAGGTCCATGCATCGGCTTCTCCGACACCCATGTCAGCAACTGTTCCACCAAGAGGCACCCAGGAGAGGAGGAGTTCAGGATGCGCGTGAAGCCCCCAGGCCCAGTGGTGACATCTGGTGCCATCCGCAGCTCACCTGACTACGTCCGCGAGCCCAAGTTCTACCAGGCAGGGCATCCTGGGCAGAGGCCAGCAGCGTGCCCAGCAGAGAAGGCCTTATCCTGCAGCGTGCTGAGCTTCCCTGAGGGTTCCTGCCCGGTGCTGGGCAGGGAGCACCAGTCCGGCTCGCTGCTCCATGGGGACCCGGCCGACAGGTGCCAGAGCCTCCACGCCCTTGGTCCCACCAAGGGAGAGGACTTCTCCTCGACCAACGCTTTGGGCTGTGCCAGTGACCCCCGGATCCTGGTGGGGGGCCTGGATGAGACAGCCACCCACGACCGCGCCCCCAAGACCTTCTCCAATGCGACGTTGGCCTCTGGCCGCTGCAACGTCGACAACATCGTCTCGCTGCTGAAGAGCAAGTGTGGCAACGGGAGAATCAACCTCCACCCGGTGGTGCAGCTGATCGACATCATGAAGGACCTCAACCGGCTCTCCGAGGACCTGAAGAACAGCGGCGTCCACCTGGACTGCGGCAACCTGCGGCTTAACAGCCACCCGGCCCCGAGTGAGGAGAGCTGGACGCCGGCCAGCGCCGGGGACCGAGATCTCCAGTACAGCTTCTTCTCCTCGGCCACGCTGGCCAACAGCATTCGCAGCCCGGAGGAGAGGGTGGCACAGTGCAACGCCAAACCCGAGCCACCCAGGCAGACTCACCCAGCCCCCTCTGAGGAGGAGATGGAGGGGGGCAGAGAAAGTCCCCAGCCGCCAGGATGCCAGAGCAGCGCTGCCCCGGCCTCGAAGCCACCCGGCAACCCAGACGAAGCCAGCTGCTCCGAGCCAGACACCACGGATTACTCTGAGCTGGCTGACGCAGATATACTGAGCGAACTGGCCTCTCTGGGCTGCCCAGGGGCCCAGTTGCTGGAGTCTCAGTCTCTGGAGCCCCAGCCCCAGTTGCTGTCAGCCCAGGAGCTCGATTCCCAGTCCCAGTTACTAGATTCGCAGTCTCTCGAGTCCCAGCCTCGGCTACTAGATGCCCAGACTCTGGATCCCCTGCCCGAGTCCTTGGAGCTGCAGAGTCTAGAGCCGCTGCCAGAGTCGCTGGGGCTCCAGTCTCTAGAGCCCTTGTCCGAGTCTCTGGAGCTCCAATCTCTAGAGCCCTTGTCGGAGTCTCTGGAGCTTCAGTCCCTGGAGCCCCTGTCTGAGCCTCTGGGACTCCAGGCCCTGGATACTCTGCCCGAATCACTGGACCCCCAGCTCTTAGACTCCCAAGCCCAGCTGCTAGATCCCGAGGCCCAGTTACTGGACCCTCCGTCTCTAGGGCCCCTGCCCAAGTTGCTGGAGCCGCAGCCCCAGCTCATGGCAGCCGAACCCCTGGGGTCCCATCCGCTCCAGCCCCGCCTCAGTAGCTGCCAGCTGGGGGAGGTGATGAAGCGGGGCTCCTGCGCGGGGCGGGGCGCGGGGCGGGGCGGGGACGACCACCGGAAATACGCGCTGCGCAGAACAGACAAACCAAAGATGCTCGGGCGGCGGCGGCGGGCGGGGCGGGGTCGGAGGGTGGAGGTCTCTGCCGAGAGCCGAGTCCTTCCCCTGGCCATGCCAGCGGAGCTAGCCCCGGGGCCGCCCGAGCCCAGCGTATCCATCCTGCTGGCGGCTCCCGCCCCGGAGGCCGACGACGTCCAGAAGGCCGCCCTGCAGGCCAAGAAGGGCAAATGCCGCGGGGTGCGCAAGATGGTGGTGAAGATGGCCAAGATCCCCGTCTCCTTGGGGAGGAGGAACAAGACCACCTACAAGGTCTCCTCCCTCAGCAGCAACCTGAGCGTGGAGGGCAAGGAGCTGACGGCCCGCACGTCCATGGAGCCCACCCCGCTGCTGAAGATGAAGAACAATGGCCGCAATGTGGTGGTGGTCTTCCCCCCTGGGGAGATGCCCATCATCCTGAAGCGCAAACGGGGGCGGCCCCCCAAAAACCTGCTGCTGGGGCCGGGCAAGCCCAAGGAGCCCACCCCGGAGGTGAAGAAGAGGAGGAGGAGGAAGCAGAAGCTGGCCTCGCCCCAGCCCTCCTACATCGCCGACACCAACGACAGCAAGGCCGACTACTCGGATGTGCTGGCCAAGCTGGCCTTCCTGAACCGGCAGAGCCAATGCTCAGGGCGCTGCTCCCCACCACGCTGCTGGACCCCCAGTGAGCCCGAGTCCATCCACCAGGCCCCCGACACACAGAGCATCTCCCACTTCCTGCACAGGGTACAGGGCTTCCGCCGGCGCGGGGGCAAGGCGGGGGGCTTTGGCGGCCGGGGAGGGGGCCATGCCGCCCGCTCGTCCCGCTGTTCCTTCAGCGACTTCTTTGAGGGCATCGGGAAGAAGAAGAAGGCCCCCGCGGCTGTGCACGCCGACCCCGTCCACCCGCGCAAGAGGGGCCGGCCAGAGCCGGATCCCTTGGGGAAGCCCAAGCGGAAGAGGCGAGCCCGCAAGAATGGGGTGCTCTTTCCAGAGCAGAACCCCAGCCAGAACTTCAGTGACAGCACCTCGGAGTGGGCCGGGGACAAGGGGAGCCCGTGGGCGCCCCACCACAGCCACCTCTCCAGCCAGGCTAGCAGGAACTGCAGCTACCAAGGTGCAGAGTCCCGGGCGTTCCACTCCTCGGCGCTGGAGTCCAGCTCTTCCAGCCGGGCCGGCTTCTTCACCGGGAGCAACCCATCCTCCCAGACGGAGGTCAACCAGGAGAGGCACAACCTCTTCACCGGCTACTTCCGCTCCCTGCTGGACTCGGACGACTCCTCGGACCTGCTGGACTTTGCCCTCTCGGCCTCGCGGTCCGAGTCCCGGAAGTCCTCAGCCACCTACACAGCCCCGCCCAACACCATGCCCAGCCAGCGGGGCCTGGCCTCCTACCCAGGCAGGAGTGCCAAAGTCACACCCACTGCTGCCACCACCACTGAGGCACCCTTCCACGCGGTCCTGCCAAGCCGGCAGTCCTTCTCCCACAGCCGGGCAGCCGGCTACGGGGTCTCCCAGGCCGCCTCAGACTGCCGCGGGACCGACGCTTTCCAGAAGCTGGTGCCACCCTCGGCCGTCTCCAGGTCGCCCACCGCTCACCCCACCGCCACCGCCAGCTACGCCCAGTACGGCAGCTACGGCTCGGGGCAGAGTGTGACGGCCTCCAGCATGTTCCAGCCGGGAAAGCAGTACCCCGCTGCCCAAGACTGTCCCAACAACAAGGACTGCAGCTTCGCCTACGGCAGCGGGAACAGCCTCCCTTCGTCCCCCAGCAGCGCCCACAGCGCCGGCTACGCCCAGCAGACAGTGGGGCCCAGCTTGCCGCTCAGCAAGGCCTCCTTCTTCACCAGCTCTGAGCCAGGCCAGTTCTCCGGCTCCTCACACACGCCCCTAAGGTGCGACAGCCGGGCCAGCACCGTGTCACCCGGCGGCTACATGGTCCCCAAAGGTTCGGCTTCTTTCCAACCCTCGTCCGAGAACTGCCGACAGTTCCCCAGCGCTGCCCAGTGGACTTTCCGACAAGGCTACGGTGGGCTGGACTGGAGCTCCGAGGCCTTCAGCCAGCTCTATAACCCGGGCTTCGAGTGCCACATCAACGAACCCAACGTCATCCTGGACATCTCCAACTACACCCCCCAGAAGGCCAAGCAGCAGACGGTCTCGGAGACCTTCTCTGAGTCCTCCTCCGACAGCACCCAGTTCAACCAGCCAGCTGGGTACAGGCGGGCCAACAGCGAGGCCTCGTCCAGCGAAGGCCAGTCCAGCCTGTCCAGCTTGGAGAAGCTCATGATGGACTGGAACGAGGCCTCCTCGGCCCCGGGTTACAACTGGAACCAGAGCGTCCTGTTCCAAAGCAGCTCCAAGCCCGGGCGGGGAAGGCGGAAGAAGGTGGATATGTTCGACGCCTCCCATCTGAACTTCTCCTCCTCTTCCTCCTCCTCCTCAGTGTATCCGTCCAAGAGGAGCACGGGGCCCAGGCAACCACGAGGCTCCCGCGGGGCCTGCGCCTCCAAGAAGGAGCGGGGCACGGGGAAGGCCAAGTTCCCCACCAAAGCCCAGCAGGTCAACGCGCTGTTTCAAGAGAGCACGGACTTGGGGCTGGATTATTACAGCGGTGACAGCAGCATGTCCCCGCTCCCCTCCCAATCCCGGGGCTTCGGGCTCGGCGAGCGAGAGCCGGGCGACTACGCTGGGCCCTACTCCATGAACCCCTCCACCCCTTCGGACGGGACCTTCGTCCAAGGCTTTCAGAGCGATTCCCCCGGCCTGGGCCAGACGGACTTGGAGAGCAAACACTTCCCCGCCCTGCCACACCAGCTGGCTACCCCAGCCCAGCAGACTGTGTTCGAGGCCAGCTTGCAGAAAGCCTTCTCGCCCAACTGCTCCCCGACCCTGGCCTTCAAGGAGGACCTGCGGCCGAGCGACATCCGCAAGCTGCCGGCCTGCGAATCACTCAAGCACAGCATGCCGGGGAGCGGCCTGCCCCACCCCGCGCACATGGCCTGCCGAGACCTCCCCATGCCTCAGCCCCTCTACGACTCCCCCAGCTGCAAAAACCCCAGCTACTGGTACTCACCCAACTCCAGCACCAGGAGCCCCCCCTACGACAACAAAGCCGGGGCCGGCCTGCTGGTGGACTTCATGGGGAGGGCTGACACCTCCTGCCTCAACCCCCACCTGAGCAACACCAACACCTCCAAGGGCGAGAAGGAGCCCCTCGAGATGGCCAGGGCTCACCACCGGGGGGCGTACGCTTGCCCCTTGATGAATGACTTGAATATCTCCCCAGTACCGAGAGACTCTATGTTGCAGCTGCAGGACAACTACAGGTACCCGAGCTTCCCGCCCCAAGGGCATCCGATCATGGCCGCGGCCCAGAAGAGCGGGTTTTTGGGTCCAATGGTAGAGCAACACCCCGAGGACACTTTTACAGTCACCTCATTGTAGTGTCATCTAAAGTGCCAACCGGACAACGAGGTTTTGTTACAGGGTAGGTTCTGTGGGGGTTCGGGGGGAGGGGAGGCACCGAGCTTGGCCCCTAATGCCCGGGGACGCAGGCCTGGGCCACCACGTTGGGAGAGCACGGCTAATCTTGGAGGATAAAGCGGGAGGGGGCAAGGATCAAGGGAAGGAATGGAGAGGGAAGCCCTGCGGGACAAGAGGGGGGGGCAATGAATGGATGGTTGGGGGGTGAGCTCAGCTTGGGCTGGGGAGCGGATCCCCCAGCAAGGCTCAGGTGACAGTTCTCGGGGTCCCGCGAGAATGCCCAGAGCGGAACCGGTGCTGCTCACGTGTTCGTGTTTCTGCCCACACGTGGGCACAGGACCTCTCACGTTACCCAGTCGGGGAGGTGACACCCTGATGCTAGCGTCTCTGAGCGTCTAGCTGCAGTATGTAGAGGAGAGCCGTCCCTCGAGGATCAGGGTGCAGGGAGAGGACTGTGTATCCAGCGTGACGGTGCCATAGAGGTTTCAGAACAGAACTGGCTGCTTCTTGGGCTGGTCTCACCTTTCTGTAACTGGGACCTGGGCATCCTGCCCCCCTGGATTTGCCAGCCAGTGGCTAGGCACAAGCACCAGGACACCCTTCCAGCTGCGGTGGGGTTATCTTCCATGGGAAAGCCTGATCCCCAAACTTGAACCGAGGATGCTGTCAGGAGCCAGCTATCCTCACTGGCTCTCTGGAGCTTGGGTTGCTAGGAGGGACTGTGCATTTGTTTGCAGTGTGTGATAACTGTCCAATCCCTCCGGGCTGTCGAGGAGGCTCTGAGGATCCTGTGCGGGCTACGGCAGAGAGGAGAGCCCTGCCCTGCTTTGCACCTGCTCCCCCTACATCTCCTCACACGGAATTTGCCTAAGCATCCCAACCAGTGGTCCAAGCTTAGTTCCAGGCCCCAGGTTTCCATAGCTACTTAGGGCTTGGAGAGCTCCCTGTTTCCGCATCCCGCCACCATCCCGGGCTATTTGATCCCTTTCCCAGCGAGTCCATTTGCACCCAGACCATGCTCCATGCCCTATTCACAATAGAGATCATCCAGCCTCTCTCTTCCAGGCACCAGCTGATGGCTGCAGGGGCAGGAGGGCATTGCTTCCCATGCAGAGCATTGCACGAGGGCTGAGGGGCATTGACGGGGACGGTTTGTCATTAGATCGGCCAGAGGCAGGACATGGGAGGTTATTGACCATTAGGTGTAATCCAGCAAATAGCCTTGAACCAGACTATATAGACTTGATGGGCAGGGCCCAGGATGTAAAGGTCTATGGCCCAGGTTGGTGCAAAAGGCCCATTGGCTTCAACTGCTCTTCATGGGTATGAACTAACTGAGGGCAAGATTTGGAAGGTATGTGGGCTGGGATCTCTGCTCTCTGGGGAGTGAGATGGTTTGGAACAGGGAGACTCTGTTCTAACATCGGCCTCCTCTCTCCCCACACACACACAGGTATAAATCAGGAGTAACTCCACTGAAGCCAGGGGAAAGCCAGAGGGAGAGGGGTAGGTCCGTCTTTGTGGGTCCTGGGAGAGCTGGCTCTGCCACAGATGTCCTGGGTGGCCTTGGGCATGTCACTTAGGCCCAGCTCCCATTTAGCATATGAATAAGGACTGGATCTCCCGAAATGCCCAGCGCTCAGCATGCCACTTGGAGCCAGATTTTCCTAAGAGTTCTGAGCTCGTTTGCAAAACAGGCCACTTATTTCACTGCCCCAGTCTCTCTCGGCATAAAATGGGGCTATTTGTCTTTCATTTCTCCTACCCTGTGAGCCTGATTCTCATTTACACTCTGGCCACTTGATGCTGCTCTGGAAGAGCAGTTCACATTCCCATGGACTTTACGGCCTCTTTACGCTCCCAACGCCGTGTGAAGGGGCCTTAGTGTAAACAAGAATGGGGCCCGTTGTCAGGGTTACTGTTAAAACCGGAAGCTTTTTGGAGCAGGGGCTGTGTCTCACCACATGTATATACAGCACCCGGCACAATGGGTTCTGATTTCTACTGAGCTGTCTAGGGGTGACCGTAATGCGTATCGTCAGTAATCTCCAAGGGGATAGGCTGTGTTCATCGTGTCCTCTTCTCACCCCTCTGTTCTGTCTCTCTCTTTTTCAGAGCTAATTTAGCCAGCACTTTTTCTGGAACACTTTTCAAGTTCTGTATTTAACTGAGATCGAGAACTGTTTGTTTGCTTTTCTAAAAAAAAAGAAAAAAAAGAAAAAGAAAGCGGAGAAGAGGAAGAGAGAAGTCCCCTGTTTTTTTAACAATAAGAACTCGCTCCGTCTCTGAACAACGTGGCTGTGATTTTTGGACCAAGCCGTGTTGTCGTGTCCGTCCCCGTCCCCGTCCCCGTCCCCCCCCCCGCACACACCTCCCGCTCTACCGCCTCTCGCAGAAAGACAATCGGACAGCAGCCGCCTCCTTCCCGCCCCCGCCTGCATGCGTGTGAGCTGACAGAGGGAAGGCAGCAGAATACAACTCGGGACAGCGACGGGAGGGGCTGGGGGGGGGGCTGGGATTTTTTTGTTGGTTGGTTT
The DNA here is from genome assembly GCF_015237465.2 of Chelonia mydas. Classification (NCBI taxonomy): domain Eukaryota; kingdom Metazoa; phylum Chordata; order Testudines; family Cheloniidae; genus Chelonia; species Chelonia mydas. The sequence goes on along the minus strand of NC_051259.2, from coordinate 10,765,304 downwards.
GATTGGTTTTTCTACAAAAATAAATGAGATCTGTGAACTCGAACGAAAAACTCACGGATGCCGACCGAGGACTTGGCTACGTCCCCTCTTCCGCCACGTTTGCTGTTTTGGAGGGTTTCTTTTATTTTTTGTTCCCCAGTGTGTTTGTTTTTGGGGGTATTTTTGTTGCTTGATTTTTTTTTTTTTTTGGAGAGCCAAATATATATATATATATATATATATATATATTAAAAACTCCACCAGTGGATCTTGGAGACACACCTATTGCCTGGTAAGTAACTGAGCAGGATCTCCCCTCCCCCTGCTATGTCTTTTCTGCCCCCCAGACCCGCTTCCGGGAGCTGGTGTGTGTGTGTGTGTGTGTGTGTGTGTTAAGGGTCGTCCCTCTCCCCTGTTGACTCTTGGGGGGCTGGAGTCAGCCGCTCTGTGCCGTTATCAGAGTCGGCTCAGGTTGGTGATTGCTGCGGAGGGCTGAATTAATGGGGGAGCTAACTGTGGGTGGGAAGGGGAAGGCCTCTGTGTCCCGCAGCCAGTGTGGACCGGGGAAGGCTGTTGGTTGAGTTACTCTGTGAGTTTTGTAGCGGAAGCCTAAAGCTGTGCCCTGGAGAAGGGCCCCCGCAGACTGTGGCGTGGCGTTAGTCCTTCCTGGGCTGGGGGGCAAGCCAGACACCCCGTGGGGCGGCAGAGGAGGTCCCAGCACCACGGCCTGCCGAGATCAGTGGACAGGCTCCTGGGGTTTGGCGCGACCCCCAGTGTAGCTCGTGGGCAGTGAGAAAGGGACGCTCCACAATGCAGTGAGGACGCTGCCGCCCTCGCGCTCCCCAGGTCTGTTCGTGTCTCACTCACGGAACTAGGAGCTAGATTCTCCCCTCGCTCGCACTTGTGGGCGTCACGGCAGCTGGGCTGGGTCTGGCCCTGCGTGTCTGAGATTGGATCTGAGCTGCCCTGCATTCCCCTCTCTCTGCTCTTCCCCATTACATGGTCTCCTAACCCCTAGCTCTCCTCTCCCATCACCCCCTCCCGGCTAGTGCCCCCTCAACCACCGTAGGGCTGATGAGATGGAAGATCCTCACACACCTGCAGGCACCCGGATTTCAGCATGGCCTGAGTGGGCCAAGATCTGCACTTACCATCCCCGTTCGGGGAAGTTTTTGATGCTCGGGGAGCAGCCTTCGCCCCCAGCAGGACACGTGAAATGTTCCCCATCCCTGTTCATGGCGAGGCTGGTAGAAGCACGGACGCGTGCGTCTCCAGGCACGGACATAAAGGGCTGGGTTTGGGCCCCCTCGCCCTCTGTGCAGAGGTGAGGTGAGAGGGGGCAAGGAGCCCTTTCCTTCCAACTTCACCCCATGCAGCGGGCAGTCATCACCCCAGATCTTACATTCCCGGGGTGTATTGGGAAAAAGGGGGGCTTACAGCTGCTGGCCCAGTGCAAGGTTAACAACATTCTCCCTGTGATGCTGTCCTGGGGGTGGAGTTTGAGGGGAGGCGGATCCGTGAAGTGGGGCTGGAAAACCCGGGGGTACCGTCCGTGCTGATGGGAGGGCAGGCGATTCTCACCAGGGCCATAAACTGGTCACTCCGGGGCTGTAGGAGGGATTCTCCCCCGTCCCCCGTACTTGGCCAGGTGCCCTGGGGTCTGGGTGGTGGGAGGCCCTGTCTGAAGCATCAGTCACTGACTGCTGCTGTCAGTGGATCCTGGCTCCCGAGGCCTCCGCTCGCATGGGCTGTTCAGTGAAGGAGGCTGTTGGGTTTGGGATTTGTGCCTAAATCAGGGGTCAAGAGGAAGGGCCGTAGCACGCTGTCCCCATGCCTCCTGGGCTCTTCAGCTCAGCCTGCGTTTGACTGGCAACCACCTATTGCAGGGACCACCCATGGCGCTGGGCTTGCATTTCTACTCACCTTCCCATGGCCCTGCACTGATTTCAGCGGCGTCGCTCCTGATTTACACCAGTCTCCGCGTCCCATCCAGCTCCCACTGCCGTCAACAGGAGTCTTTGCGTTGGCTCCTTTGGGAGCCGGATCAGGCTGCCGGGGAGAGGAGAATCAGGGCCGTGGAGAAACGGTTCTGCTGCACCCCCTCGGCAGGCTGCCCCCGCTAGGCAAAGGGGCAGCCGGCGGCTCCATGTGGCTGGAGTCGCTGGCTATGGAACGTGGTGTGAAAAACGGGGCACTTGCTGGTTTGGGGGGGTGAACGCCTGTTTGCATGTGCACATGCGTGTTGGTGTGCGGGGCACATGGTGTGGGGGGGAGAGACGCATGTTAGTGGACGGGTGTCCATATTTGCATGTCCGTGTGTGCACATGCGTGTCTGTGGGCACGCATGGTTGTGGGTGGGGGGCTTGTCTGAATGCCTGTCTGTGTGTAGAACCCTGTTTCTTTGCCTTGTCTTCAGATCAGTGCTTCTTCTGCACTGGGAGCCTCTCTGGCCAGGAGCTGGCCACAAGCCCTTCCCAGCTAGCTGTATAGGAAGGGTAGGCTGGCTGCCAACCCATAACCCCTGTCCGTGCCCCCCAGGGTAAGAACCCATGACTTGGATCCTCTGTCAAAGCCCGCTGCCTTGGGTTCCCTACGTTCAGCCACTCATGCATGTAATGGTCCTCACGCAAGGGCTGATGGATCCTTCCAGCATGAATCCACTTCGTCCCATCCCTCCATTTCCATCCCAGCTCTCTGCCTGGGAAGCCACTGGCTGTTCCTGCCCCTGCCCATTGCCGTGGCGGGCGGGACCCCTGAGCCTTGCAGAAGGAGGTCCCCTGGGTCCTGAGTCCCAACCCTTCGCCAGGATGCAGTTAGAGCCTCAGGGGCTAGGTAATTTGGTGCTAATGGCGAGCCAGGTTTGTTTCTCACTTGTTCAGTTTCAGTAAGGGGCTCTCCTTTGACAATGGATCTGTGTTGAATTAACAGACCAGAACTGCCTTAGGAGAGGCACATTCAGGGCTCAGGTGAGGCCTTTCACCGCAGTGGGGATGAAATTTTTGATTATTTTTTTTTAACTCCTTCTCAGCGAAGGGCCCCGAGGGCCTGGTTTTCAGACAAGCTCAGCTTCTCTGTAGGCACCTAATGAAATGGGTCAACTTCCAGCAGTGTTCGGCACCCACTGAGAATCCCCCACCTGCCCCTCTGAGAACAATGGGGATTTCCACACAGACACACACCCCACTGAGAACGATGGGGAGTTCCCCACACACACAGACACACACCCCACTGAGAACGATGGGGAGTTCCCCACACGCGCACACACACACACACACACACACCCCACTGAGAACGATGGGGAGTTCCCCACACACACAGACACACACACACCACTGAGAACAATGGGGAGTTCTGCACACACATACACCCCACTGAGAGCAGTGGGGAGCCCCCCGCCACACACACACACACACCCCACTGAGGATGGTGGGAGCTGTCGGGCACTGAGCTGTTGTTATTACAGTCACACCTAGAGGCCCCAGCTGATCCAGGCCCCGTTGTGCTAGGCACTGTACATTCCCCCAATGAGAGACGGGCCCAGCCTCAAAGCACTCACAATCTCAATAGACATGGTAGACAAGGGAGGGGGTGGGACAGAGGAGACGTGACGTGCCCAAGACCAAGCAGAGCCTAGAATCCAGGTTCTCCCGACTCCCAGCCCAGTGCCTTGTCCTCTAGCCGGTGCTGCCTCCCTGGCTGCTATGAAAATCTGCACTGAGCTCCCCTGAACCTCCAGCCTCTCATGCCCATGGGCTGATCCTGCAAGGCGCTGAGTGCGTCTTAGAAATCCCCAAGGCCTCTCCAGGGCGGGACGGAGGCAGCGTTCCCCTTGCCCAGGCAGGAGCCCTCGGTCTCTGGGGCTGGAGAAGTCGAAGCTCTGGGGCCTGGCTGTGGGGCCTGTGGGAGAGTGACAACCAGGCCTGCAGTGCTGTCACCATCTCTAGCTCCCGGAGGGTGGGCACCTCCTCACCACTGTGCCCCTGTTTCCAAGCCAGCCCCTTCCAGGGGAGGAGGAATGAATCGAAGGGGAGACTGACCCTGGGGTGGGGGTCTGAAGGAGCAGCGCAGAGGAAGGGGTTTCTGCAGAGCGGGGGGCTGTCTGCGTGTTCGGGGGGGGGGCTTCAGGCAGCAGGGCGACCCTCAGGCTAATGCCCCGACCTGCGGAGCAAACTCCCGCTGCTCCCATGCCCACCAGCCCCTCCGTGGGCATCGCTCGTCAGAACTCCCCTGGGGGCGCTGGAGTCCTCCGGAGCCGGGGGAGCTGCGCGGAGTGACTCCAGCAGAGGATCCGGCCCTGCGGGGCCTGCTGCTGGGAGGGCCCCTCCGCAGCAAGCCGAGCCCAGCTCAGCTCCATATCTATGACAACTGGTCTTGGCTCAGGCCTGAGCTCTCCTTGTTCTTCCCCATCCTCGGCGGCCTAGTGGGCTCCCGAGGGGCTACGCCAGCGCATTCCTCCATGTTCTCGTGGCTCCGGATCCTCCTGCTCGCTGGTCTCTCCTGCCCTCCAAAGCTGGGCCCTCTAGGCTCACCAGCAGCTGATGTCAGTGGAGTCACTCAGGTTTTACATCAGTGTAACCCAGAGTGGAACCTGGCCCTTGGAGCATTTCTTGTAGCGGTTAACACAATGGATGCAGTGCAGGTCTGGTTCCTACATGGGGCCCCCTACTCTGCTGCGGGTGGCCAAGCAGCCGCACGCATGCCCTCCCACCCCCACCGTACGTGTCTGTCTGGTCCTCAGATGCACCCAGGAAAGGTGCCATGGTGCCGACCGGGTACTGCACGTGCCCCCAGGTCCCCGCTGTGAGCTCCGCTCCAGAGAAGATGCATTAGCTCATCTCAGCAAGTCACCGCTGTGCGGCGGGGAAATCTTTGCCCTTCTCCCCATGTGCTTTGGGCCGGGCCTGGCTCCCTTCTGGCTTAAACAGGTTCTGCTGCTCTAGATGCTAAAATGCCTCTGAACTTCAGAATCCTGCCAAACCCCCCGGTTTGAAACAAGCTGGGTTCCATCTGGAGCTGCGGAATTGGGCAACCTGGATCTCGTCATGGGTGTCAAACGAAAACCAGACCCCTGGCTGACCTAGTGAGACACCTCTCTGACAATGGCCAGGAGCAGACTGGTACTGGCCAGAGCAGACAGTAGATATCCTGTGTGCTCTTTTGCAATCCTACGCCATGAATAACATTTCTTCCTGACCCCCAGCTCTGAACCAGGAGGACTGAGAGTCCTGGGAATTTGTATCCTACGCTAGTGTGATTGCAGATGGTAATGGTGGGACCCTGAGCTGCAGGTACCTCTGAGCAGCGAAGAGAGACTTTTCATGAGCGGCCTGACCCACAAAGTTCAGTGGTTCTGCCTCTCAGCCCAATGATGGTGTCATTGTAACAGGCCCGGTCATCTAACAGAACCTCAGCACCAAAGTCTGGATTCGGATCGGGCGTTGAGCTGCACTCACGCCTCTATTGACAGTATACTGGCCTGATCCCCTCTCGCTGACTCACGCCAGAGGAACCGAGAGCATTCCCAGGCTCACAGGGCGTATATGTAATGGTGATGAGTGCAGTACCACCCGGGGACCTGGCACGGTGCCCAGTGCTGCCAGTAGAGAGGCAGAAGGGGCCTGTGGGTCAGGCGTTGGGCTCGGGTGCAACTGACTTCAGTTCCTGCCTCTGTCTCAGGTTTCCTGTGGGACTTTGCACCAGTGTCCAGTCCCACCCCCCTTCGAAAGAGAGAGAGAACATATGGCCAGCACCTGGCACCTCTGTGTTCCCCCACCCTTTGTCTGCCAGGTTTATTTAGACGATAAACGGTTTGGGGCAGGGCCTGTCTCTTGTTATAGGTTTGTCTACACTTGAAATGCTACAATCGCAGCTGTGACGCTGTTGCACTTCAGGGTAGACGCTGACTACAGCCACGGGAGGGGTTCTCCCGTCCGCGGAGGGCCTCCACCGCCCCGAGAGGTGGGGGCTAGGTCGACAGAAGAATTCTAGCGCTGTTTCGGGGGTTAGCTCGGCTTAACTCGGGGTGGGTGTTTCACACTGCTGAGCACCATAGTTGGGCCTGGCCTCGGAGTATGTACAGAACCTAGCGCAGTGCCTAGGAACCCCAGCCGTGGACCGGGGGCCGGATGTTCAAAGGTGTTTAGACACCTAAAGATGCAGAGGAGTTGGGCACCATGTGCCCTTCTCTGATTCGCTACTGGTTCTTGTCCCGCCCTCATCCTCGTAGTATCGTGCAGTAAGTGACCTGCCTAGCGGCGGCTTTAGGCACCTAAATACTTTCTGCAGCTTTTGACCCCTGTTGTGCTAGACATCGAACAAAAACACAGGCCCTGGCCCCATGGCAAGACCCCCATTGACTGCAGCGGGTGTTGGATCAGACCCATAGCCCTCCAGGGGTGAGGGTGTAGTGTGTCATCAATGTCTGTTTCATGCCTGTTTCATGCCTGTTTCAGGTGTGTGACATTAATTTCCTCTCTCGTTTGTCTTTTGCAGCTTATGTAAACAAATGAGAAGACCCCACCCTGTCCCATCCCAGCCATGAGTTCACTACACCACAGTCTAGCATCCGCCGGCTGCTCTGGGCAGATATTTTTTTTCTTTTTTTGGCAGGGGCGTGGGGAGATGGGGCGCATCCCCCACTCCCAAAGCATCAACGTGCACCAAAATCCCAGCAAGAAGAGTGAAAAGTGTCGCACCGCCTTTCACCTGCCTGATCTACGCCCTGGGTTGGCCTCTCCGCCTCACTTCTCCAGACCCCTCCCCGACAACTTTCTTCCTCTACCCCACTGTGTTTGGCAGCAGAGATGCCCCCCGGTCTCTCCTCTGATTGGCAGCAGAGATGCCCCCCGGTCTCTCCTCTGATTGGCAGCAGAGATGCCCCCCAGTCTCTCCTCTGTTTGGCAGCAGAGATGCCCCCCGGTCTCTCCTCTGTTTGGCAGCAGAGATGCCCCCCGGTCTCTCCTCTGTTTGGAAGCAGAGGGATGTCTGTTCGTTTGTTTGTTTTTTTTCTGCACAAAACCAGCAATTGTATATACTTTTGAAGAAAAGAAAAATGTAAAAAAAAAAAATCAAAAACAAAAAACCCGCACACGGAAAAAAAATTAAAAAGAAATAATTCTCAAAAAAAAAAAAAAGTTGAAAGGCAAATATGCAGGCGAAAGAAGCAAAAACCCACCAGTATGCACTGAGACAATTTATTTACAGATCGATCGACAAAAAAAAAAGTAACCATAACCTATTTATTGTATATAATGTTTTATTATAAATCGTGTCTTGTATATTGCATTCTGTACATCTGCTGTGGTTTTGTGATGTGCAAATTCCGCATGGGTTCATTGGGTTTCAGTTGCCTTTTTTATGACAACGAGGACGACTTTAGTTTTATTTTTGTTATTATTAATAATGTTTTTGGCAGGACACACCCAAAGATCCAAATTTGTATTAAAAAAAAAAAAGGAAGAAAAAGATTTAAAAAAAAAAAAACCACACACCGCACCCTCTTTGTGGGGGAAGGGGGAGGTTGCTTGGCGGGGGGGGGGCTTCGGGGGAGGGGGGGTTTGCGGGGCCAGGGTGAAGGAGTTGTCTGAGTTCTTGTTTGCCACTTGTTCGCTACACCAGTATTCCTTCCTCCATGCTTTCCCAGCTGCGCCTGTGAGGAGCTCAGGGGGTGTGTGTGTGCGTGTGTGGGTGGGTGGGTGACTTTTTCTTTTTGCCCCCCTCTTTATCCCGCCCCCCCCCCTTTCCCAGGGTTTGGAAACTATGTACAGCTTTGTGGATTGTGCAAAAAACAAAACAAAAAAAAAACAAAAAACAAAAAAAGCCCTCCTGTGTTGTCCGTTACTGCGCAGTGCTTGTATGAAATCCAGCAGAAATCTGGTCACTTTCAGCCGGAGCGCCTGCTCTGAGCATCCGTTCATTAAAGACCATGAGCTCCTCCTGCTTTATGATTTCTTTGAAAAGGCCCCCTTGACTCCATACCCCTCGCTCACCCCAAAAGTCCCTTTCGCTTTCCCACTCGACTGGTCTTTTTGTGTATTTAGGAAGGAATTTTTAATAGGCACTTTTTTATATTAAAAGAAACCTATATATTGAGCGATGAGGCTGCTTCTCTTTGCTTCTGTTAACGGTTGGAGAGGATGATTGGGGGGGGGGGGTTTAATGGAGTCTGTCTCCCCGCCCTCCCCCCTGCCCTCCCCCGGTGTGCAAGGGGGTTCTGGAGCTCTGCAATGGATTAGCTGGCATGGCGTGAGATGCTGTGATTATGCATTAGCTGGGGGGTTGGGTGTTGGCGGGGGAGGGGGATGGGTGTTGCTTACGAGGCTAGATCCGGAGCTAATGGGAGTTTAAAGCTGCCTGCTGGAAATAACCAGTATCCTGAGTGACAGGCAGCAGCCAAGTGAATGTGATTCACAGTGCCAGGCTTTGCACGCAGCACTGTCAGTATTGGGATTTGGACTGCCAGCCTCTGAGGGGATGTCTGCCCTGCAGCTGGGAGCGGGCCTCGTGTGCCAGCGTGCTTAAAATAGCGGCATGGACCAGGGGGTGAGGTGACTCCAAGCTTGGGTGTCTGGCCCAAGCCTCTGCCAGGGCCACAACTTCCACCGTGTTATTTTTAGCACGCTAGGTCGAGCTCGGCTAGTGCGAGTCTCTGTGTGGACGTATGCTAGGATCCTTTTCCCAGCTGCTGGTGCAACCACCCTGGTGTTGGTGGGACCCGGGCATTTTTACCACCCTGTGTTCAGCAAAGCGTAGATGACCCAGGGAGGCACTAAACAGGCACTGTTGCGGGGAAACCAGTCTGAAATCTAGCTCAGACAAGGCCTGAGTGAGCCTGGAACAGCCTCTTCCAGGGGCAGGGCTCGGGAGATCGGCCTTTCCCTTCCAATGCAGAAGGAGAAAGCAGCCAAGCCAGGTTTCAGCCTAGCTCTGAAAAAGTCAACTAGCAAACAGAAGGCTCAGCAAAGAGCTCCGGGGCTCCTCTCTTCTATGGCGGATGAATCGCTGGCGGGAACGTGGAACTCACTAGGAGCTTTGGGGAGGAGAGGCGGCTGCACCAAAGGGCTGAAGCAGGACTTACACAGTGCATAGATCTTGTGGGATTTAAGCGGTGACTGAGTCTGGAGCTGGGGCTGAATTCCTCGCTTGTTACCAGGCCTGGCTTTGCAAAGGTGCCACTGGCAGGGGGAAGGCGCCTTCTCTTTATCTGCTAAATGGCTTCTGCTTTGTCTCTTTCCTCCCCACCCTCCTCTCCCCTTTCAAATCCTCCCTGTTCCGAGAGGGGGGTTGGTGCTGGCTCAGTGCAGGCAGGGACAGATGTCAGGATCTGAGGGGGGCGGCTGGGTGCTGCCGGATTCCTGTGTCCAAAGTCGTGGCCGGGGGGGGAACCCGCCGCAGGGTGGATGAGCAGAAATGGGAGAGTCAGGGCTCAGCCGGGACCGTCCCGGACCTGCAGCGGGGAAGGCCAGAGATGCACGTGAGGAGGCAGGTGCCAGCGAGCCTGTTTACAGAGGGGCTGGGTTGCCAGTGCGCCCGGTAGCTGGCGTTTTTCTTAAAGCCCCGGCTCTGGGCGTTGTGGAGTGACACAAGAATCTCGGCTTTTATGGGGGGGAGGCGGCGGGGGGAGTACGTTGCTAGTTTTGGTGCAGAGAAGAGCTTGAAAGTGTGACGCTCTGAGACTGGGAGGCAAAGAAAACAACCCCCCAAGTCTAACTGGGTTAAAAGACCTCATGAGTTTTAACCCTATCTCATAATTTGATGGGCCGGGGAGCGGGGTGGGGACTGATTTTGAATGCTTGAGGTTGGCCATGCAAGATGTAGGGGGAAGAGAGGCAAGAGTTGCCCAGAGCCTCTGTTCCTTACAGGCAGGGATGGATGGGGCTAGTGGGCCTGGGAGAAGGCTGCAGTCCCAGTAGCTCTGCTCGGAGGGGGCAGCGGAGCTGGTGAAAGGCCTGATCCAGCGAAGGGCTGCAGAAACCACATGCTTTTTGGTAACAGCAACCAGGCGCCCAGCTGGGACCAGATTCCTGCCTTTGGACAGGTGCAATTCAGGAGCAGCTCTGCTAAAGCCCTGACCCTGGTGTGGAAGGGGGAGAAGCAGGTTCCAGGAGGGAGAAGGGGAGACAAATAGCAGTGGACGGGGCCGTCAGAAAGAGGTGACAGCTTGGACAAGGAAGGAGGTGATGGGTGAGCACAGGTCTCCTGGCAGAGCCTTGCACTTCCAGCCCGGTGCATTATAATGCATCACCCATTATAACAAGGTACAAGGTGAGCAGGAGTGGCGGACAGGCTTAGGGGCTTTGGGGAGGGGGGGGGCACATGGAGGGGCAGCCTGGCCTATTGGGTTTTAGTCCCAGCTCATCCTGTGTGATCTTGGGGTGAATCACCTTCGGCCGCCCTTGGTTTTCCTGACTGGGAAATGGGCATAATCAGGAGCTGAAGTACTGGGGGAGGTAAGTGTTGGGAGTCTGCTGTGGCCCCACTGGCCATGGTATCACCCCAAGCAGCTCTGCCTTGGGACTACATTGCCCCTTCTCCCTTGGTGACTGCTGCCTCCTTCTTGCTTTCAGCCTGACATCTAATGAGGAGTAACAGGGTGGAATCAAGAGAAGGAAAATGTAGCCTGCAAAACCCAGGGCCTAACAGTGAGGGAGGGGCCCAGTAGGTAGTAGAACAAGCTCCCAGGGGAAGAGAGGGAAGCCACATTGCTTGGGACTTTTAAAGCTAGATGGAAGAATATAGTGCTACAGACTAATCCTGCACTGGCAAGGAGGGTATTACGGGGCCTAATTGCTCTTTGCTGTATCTGACATCTGTGTTATCCAGACACTGACTAAACTCATTACTTGGATCAGTAGTGAAATAGGCAACAGTGTTGGCAGCAAGTTGTTATGTTTCAGAGTCAACACCTCATTCAGATGAATGGGGAAATCCAAACCTCTCCGAACTATTCTTCCAGTTTGTCTGTCTGCAGGCGTAGAGACACAGCCCTCCACGGGGGCCCATTTGAAGCGCTTTCTCCGCGACCATGAGAGCTGGAAATGGAGGGATTTAAGGAAGAATGAAAGGTTAAATGCTAACAAAATGGATAGGGCCAATGGAGAAGAACTGGAACTGTGATCCTTGGGAATAGGAAAGCCCCACTCTTCACCCTCAATGCCCACTGATACTGGAACACTGGATTCTTTAGCAATTGCAAAGTGCTTTAAGATCTTCTGCTGGAAGGTGGTTTGGAGGTTAAAAGTTTTGTTATTATTATTGTACCTCCTATTTGTCCGATACTCAAAAACAAGGGGCATAGGAGAGCGACTGCTGCAGCAGGACGATGGGCTACAGCTGCAGCAGGGGTGGCTTTGGTCCAGTAGTGCAGCTCACATTGTTCTGGGGCATCTCGCGCCTGGAATGCGCTTATCACCGCAGAAGCTGGGAACAGCTGGGTGCTCCCTGACTCAGCACAACTGCTGTAAATCGGGTGCGGTCATCAAGGTGAGGCAGCAGATTTGTGGGCTAGACAAGGGCAGGCCCCTGTAATGAGCGATGTGATGACGGGAGGCAGGGGAGGAGGAGATGGCCCGTGAGTGTGGTGGAGTGCAGAGTTCATAGGTGGCTCTCATGGACTGAGCGGGAGGGAAGGCCGGGGGAGAATGGGTTAGGGAAGGAGGCTTTTGTGGCTGTGGGGAAAAGTCTGACAGGAAGAGGAACGAGCGTGCCCTGCTGAGGGCCAGCCCTGCTCCGCTGTTCACGGCAAAACTCCTATTGATGGCAGTGAAAGCAGCCCTGTGATTCCACTGAGCAGTTATTGCAGGAGACTGAGTACTCCGGTGTCGTTGATTTCAGCAGGTGCTCAGCTCCTGGGGGCAGCAGGGCTCCCTGCCTAGCTGGACTGAGCCCTGGGGTCCGGATTTGAGTGCTGGGCATGAAGCCCTGGAAACAGAGATTCTGTGTCCACCAGCCAGGGAGCAGATCCTGGGACAATCTCCCCCGCCCTGGAGCAGCGGCTGGCGGAGCACGAGGCAGCAGACCCAGGCTGCCCTTGCGCAATGTGACCCTGGCCCCGTGAACATGACGGAACAGCGCACTGCTCCCCTCCCAGCCCGCCTCTCACTCGAGGCCGTGGGGAGCTTGCATCAGAGCGGGCGCTCTTTCTCCTGGCCACGGCGCCGCACCCTTTGCTGTCCTTCGGTGTCAGGGAGGGATCCGGGCCCCCAGCACGCAGGACGAAGGGGGCTTTCCAGACCACAGCAACTGGGCGCTTGACAGATAAATTCGCGTCGCGCGTCTCCCTGCCAGCGACGGGAGGGGGTGGGCGCGTCGACTTTGGGCTGCAGACAGGTTAAGAAAGAGAGACGGATGGGAAAACCACCAGTGGTGTCAAGGAGCCTGGCGCGCAAGTTCCGGGAACGGGAAGCTAAACCCGCCACCGGCGGCTGGGAGGGAGGGAGGGAGCAGCCTTGGGGCCTGCGGGCTGGAGAGGCTGGCAAAGCACGCCAGCTACCTGTGGGTGGGAAGCTAAACCCGCCACCGGCAGCCAGGAGGGAGGGAACAGCCTTGGGGCCTCTGGGCTGGAGAGGCTGGCAAAGCGCGCCAGCTACCTGTGGGTGGGAAGAGGTTAGCAAGATCCGCAGGGTCATGGCTATTGCAGTTAAGTGCTTTTTGCATTGTTGGGGCGGGGGGAGGAAGGAGGTTGCCATGGAGAAAAACACATGATCCATACTGATGGACTGGGGGGGATTAGGGGGGAGTGAGATCTGCTGTAGCGAATATGAGAGGCTTGAAAGACATCTGCACAGTGCCAGGAGAGAATGGGGGGCGGGGGTTGGGACTCTCCGATGCAAACCCCACTTCCCCTTTTTTGGGGGAGTGCTAAACCAGCCTCCTCGGCGGCTCCAGCTCCCCCTCTTTGTCTCTGACCCCTGTACAAGCACACACACACACACACACACACACACACACACTTTCTGCCAGCCTTTCCTCGCTACCCCAAAGGAAAGGACACCCTCCCCCACCTCTCTTCTGAAGGCAAAAGAACCTCCCAAGTTCCTGCCTTCCCGCTTGTGCCATGATGGCCAAATCAAACAAGAGCCTGGAAACAAATCCGAACACCGCCCCCAGCTCGCCCACCCACCCGAGCCACCTGCCAATCTGCCACTTCTGAGCGTGACCCGGTGGTGCCTGGTTTAAAGGGCCAGCACCCCTGTTTTCACTGGGCCTAGGCAGACAGATGCAGAGTGGCATTTAAAGGGCCACAGTCCCCGATCGATATTGGCCTGCTGGGAGGGGCTGTGTTTGCGGTGAGTGAAGGGGATGGGCCCAGGAGGAAGCGCTGTGTGGCTTTTTGGAAGGATTGAGTGGGGCTTGGCATTCGGCGCCGGCTGCCCTCGCATTCGCCTCCCTCCCCATCAGCAAACTGCTCCCCTGCCAGCAGGGCAAACAGAATGGGCCAGTGGGGCCCGAGACAGGCCGTTCACACGGAGTGTGAGGGACTGAGCCCTCACTCCTACATGGCAGGAGATGCAGCAGCTTGGAAAGCTTCAGCATGGGGCACAGGCTTCCAGCCAGAACTGCCACCAGTGAGAGGCTGGTGAGACATGCACAGACTAGAGAAGACAGCACCCGTTCCAGCCACTCTAGGGCCTCTGACTCCTTCACCGCTGGTCCCCACAGCTGTTCTCTGGAGGTGCATTGGCCCCGATGCACCAGCCGCAAGAGGCTGCTCCATGGTGACTGTCGCTGCCGGGGGCAGCTTCCAAACAAGCCTTTTCCACTTCACAGCACAGCTGGTGTCGCTGCAGGGACACAAAGGCCCGAGTAGCAAGGACGGAGGGCTTGCAGGAGCTCTCCGGGGATGATGTCTCCAGAGCAGCCACCCCACTGTTGGCTTATCCCGAATGAAGGCATGGGACCGGATTTGCTTATTGCAAAAGGCCACGGCAGGCCTTAAAGTTAACCCCTCCCGCCCGCGGTTGAGGGAGTGATGCAAGGTCTACCTACTGCTTATGTCCCACTACATCCATGGGGGGGAGGGATAGCTCAGTGGTTTGAGCATTGGCCTGCTAAACCCAGGGTTGTGGCTTCAATCCTTGAGGGGGCCATTTAGGGATCTGGGACAAAAATTGGGGATTGACTAGATGACCTCCTGAGGTCCCTGATACCCCTGTGCAGTGGGGTGTTAAAAGCCATGTGGATCCAGCTCCTGGACAAAATGGGGCATCAGCAAGGAGATCACAGGTGCAGGCTGAAGAGATCATGCTTCTGGGGGGGCGCTGATGGCTTCAGCCAAGCTTTGTGGGGTGTCAGCTATGTCCAGGTGTTTGGGTGGGAGGGTTTCAAAGCCACCCCGTAGCACCAATACCCATGACCTCTCCCTCTTCGGCTGAGGGCAAAGCGTTATTCCTGCACTAGGAAGCTGCAGGATGCTTGGCAAGGCGTAGGGTGGGTCTCAGCAGGGCTTGGCCGAGGACGGATGGAGGCCAAGCTGGACATGAGCAACGTGTCTCAGCACAATGCCCCCGCGCTTCCTTGAAATCCCATCACGGGGCAACCGCCGTCCCGCCCGGCTAGGCTATGACATGGCGGCTGCCACCCCGGCCCCCTGTGCAGAGCGTGTGCCCCGAGGCCGGCTGCTGGAATTGGCCTGCGCTCGGCGCTGTGAGGTGCCCGACGCCACCCAGCGAGGCTGGCAAAGAAGAGGAGCCGGGCCGTTGCCTGGCAACAACTCAGCTATCTGTTGACCTAGAAGGAGCCGCTCACTCTTGATACAGCTGGTGTTTACACAGCACCAAAGCTTCGCGTTCGCGTGGAGCTAGAGCAAGGCCCCGGCCTCCCCCCCCACTCCAGAGCCACTTGCAGAGACAAAAGAGAGCGAGTGCAGAGAGGAAGGGGGCAGGCTCCCCTCCCCGCCCCCGTGGTACAGAGCTTGGCAGGAGTGAGGCTAGAAGTGCACTGCCCAGCCCCTGCCTTGATGCCGGCCACCTCCTGAAAGGGGCCGGGGGCCCTCAGCCCCTGCTGAGGTCAGTGGAGTGACTGGGGCTGGGGGACAGGCACAGCCAGTGTGCGCAGGGCCTTGGAACGAGAGGCATGACTAGTCATTAGAGTCAGACTGGGGCTCTCGCTGTGAGCGCTTAGCACCACGTCACGAATGGTTTTGTCCTTCAAGGTACATAGTGAATGTTAACCAACTCCTCATTTAAGTGTCGTTAAAGCCCCATCTTACTAATGGGGAAACTGAGGCACAGGGGAGTGGCAGGAACTTGCCCAAGGCTGCACAGTGAGTCAGTGTCAGGATTAGAACTCAGGCATTCCTGGCTCCCAACCCTATGCTCAGGCCGCTCCACTCCACGGCTCCCTGTTTATTCACCTGAATCAGGCTGTATTGCTTGTGGGCCCCCCATTGCATCACTGCCCTGCACCTGGTGCACTAGTGTAAAAAGGGTGCAAAACGCTACAGCCTCCTGAACTGGTAGCATTGTCACACTCACCTTGCACTGGTATAAATGACTGCACAAGGGGCAGAGCTATGGTGACTTGGGCCCTGGTGTCTAACTGTGAACTTGTTTACAAAGACCACAGATCCCACCCTGATTTTCTGGCTCCCTGAGGGCTCAGGTGTCCCGTTACCCTTTCTGCCCCCATTATAAAGTGCTACACTGTAGGTGTTATGGTTAAGTTCTAATTTCCATTCAAATCGCTCTTTTCAGTCACTCTTAATTTTCTGAAGAGAAGCATTCTTTATGCTTGGTCTCAGCCCCAAGGTTATTCTTCTTTGTTATTTTTGCAAAGTTGCAGACAAATTCATTGAGATTTACCTTAGTCACTAGTGTATGGGGGGGGTGGGGGCAGGAATCCTTCCTATGCGCCAGTGAATCATTTTCATTCAGGTACCATGAGCGAGAGACTGATGCTAGGCACTGCAATGTCGGCTTGCTGTGTAGATCTCACTGAGAGCTGAAACTTGAGCCAAGTTTGAAGATGCTTGCTAGTGTCCTTCGAAAGCCACGAGCATTTTAAAAGGGCCAGCTGCACAGCAGAATGTCCCCACCTTTAAACGGTCAGCGTTTTCAAACGCCCGATCTGATTGTCTTGATTTTTAAGACTCAGTTAAAACCAGCATGCGCTAGTCACGTGGCTGAGACAAAGCTTTGCCGATTGGTTTGATCGTTATGTTTTTTATCAGCGTAATCCGGCCTCTCCTATCAGCACAGCTCCTAGACGTGTGGCGTTGATTACAAAGTTTTGCCAGCCGAGGCTACTTGAAAATGACTTTAGATTTTTTTTCGTTTTTGGTGCTGAAACAGTCACATTTAGTTGATAAATTAATTGTAATAGCCTGTGTCTATCAAACATGATTTACATAAAAAGAGCAGGAGGACTTGTGGCACCATAGAGACGAACAAATTTGCTTGAGCATAAGCTTTCGTGAGCTACAGCTGAATGCATCCGATGAAATGAGCTGTAGCCCACGAAAGCTTATGCTCAAATAAATTTGTTCATCTGTAAGGTGCCACAATTCCTCCTGTTCTTTTTGCCGATACAGACGAACACGGCTGCTACTCTGAAACCCATGATTTACATAGTTTCAAAATAGAATATAGATCTCTATGATCAGAAGTGATTCCGGATTCAAACTGGTGTTATGTTGACTGCTTTAAAACATGTCTGCCCCCAGCCCTACAAACCTACTGCCTGGCAGCAGAATGTTTTTCCGCCGTTACGACAGCACAAGGGGGGAGAGGTGATATCTCCGGTAGCTTAGAGGCCCAAATCAAGATTGGGTCCCGTTGTCCTAAGTGCTGTTCATGGTAACAGTCACTCCTGGCCCCCAAAAGCTTACAATCTATAAACAGACGAAGGGCAAGTGACTTGTCTGAAGTCAAACAGCGGAGTTGACATTTGAAGCCGGGGACCGTGGGTCCCGAACACTGCTCTGCGATAGGCTCCAGCCTCCCATCCTGAGATGTGCCAAGTCATAGAATCATAGAATATCAGGGTTGGAAGGGACCTCAGGAGGTCATCTAGTCCAACCCCCTGCTCAAAGCAGGACCAATCCCCAATTAAATCAGTGCTGTCAGAATAAGGAGCTGAACTCAGGCAGCAGAGCCCCAGTCCTGGGAGCTGACTGGCAAAATGCTGAGGGCCCTGATTGGTCCACAGCCCCTATTTAAACCCAGCACCGGAACTGGAAGCTGTCTATGGAAGTGGGATTCACTTTGCCTTGGACTGTGTCCCCCTTGTGGCTCCTACTCCTCTGGCTTGACTTCCTGGCGTCCTGGCCCGAAGCTGGTTATCAATCTGTGGTTCTGCTCGAGTTTTTCTCCTGCTTCTGATCTCCTGGTAACCTGATCCTTCCTGACACTCAATTCTCAGTTTGCCCTCTGGCCTGGCTTGGCCTCTGGACCTCCTGGTATCTGACCTGGCCTGATTCCTGCTTTGACCACTAGGTCAGACTGCCCATGTCCCGTCGTGACACCAGGTCTCTTGACTCCCAGTGCAGAGGTCTGTCGATCAGACCGCACCGCCTCTCCATAAGGCAAGGGACCATGTAGGGCAAAGGAGCCTGTGGCTTCTCTTCAGGTTAGCTCTGCTCTCAGCAGGATCCGTGGGAGGTGGCAGACTTCTCCAAAGCATGGCCAGGGCTTTGGGAAGGCCTGGTGTAGATGCGGTGCGGTGCTCAGATACCACGGTGATGGACCCATCAGAAATCCATCTACTTTCACTAACAGTGTGAGCTATATAGAGGGTGAGCATTGTACCGTATGGTCCAGGCCCTTCAGCATATGGCTCGGGTGAGGCATAGCCAGCTAATTGGCCGTTACCGGGGCTAGGCATGGCAATGCATTGTCCCTGGCATAGGCTGCATACACAGAGCTGCCCTGAGAAATGTGGGTCCTTGGCAAATCCATACAAGTGCCACCCCGTTGCTGCAAGACCTAAAGTTTAGTGTACAACCCCACCTGGGCCACACTGCCTCGCCCTGCCCCTTGTGGGAGAGGCTCATCCCCACTGGAGTGGGAGAGAACACGCACAGATCCAGTCGGGGGGGGGGGGGGGGATTGACGGCGGTGGGGCGGGCGGGCACCCAATAGCCCAAACACCACCCTGTGCAGCAGTAAACAGGCCACCAGCAGCATTTCCATGTGTCCCTGCCGGGGTGGGAGCCCCATGAGCCCAGGGCCTCCTGCAGCTGCCACCTTGGCAGCATTGCCTGGGTCCAGAGCCCAGTAAGGTCTGGATAGACATGGATGGGGACAACAGGGGGTAGGCATGGTGTGAGCAATATACACTATTGGGCTATGAAATTATGGCATGGACCATCCTGGCTTTGCCTGGGCACCATCTAGCATGGATGTGGGATAGCGTGGAGCTGGGTACACCCATGCCTGGGTTGGGTTTGGGTACGTGGCACGGCATAGACACAGCAGGGCCTGGTGTGGGTTTGGGCACATAGATAGGCGCAGAATGGACATGCACATGGCACGGGTATGGCATACATACACAGGGCATGGGAGGGTTTGGGCACAAGGCACGGATATGGCAGGGTATGGGAGGGTTTGTGCACTGGCATGGCACAGACACGCAGGGCATGGGTGGGTTTGGGCACATGGCACGGACAGGGCAGGGGAAGGTTTGGGCACATGGCACGGACAGGGCAGGGGAAGGTTTGGACACATGGCACGGACAGGGCAGGGGGCATGGGTGGGTTTGGGCACCTGGCACGGACAGGGCAGGGGGCAGGGGCGGGTTTTGGACACGGGGCACGGAGAGGGCAGGGGGCAGGGGCAGGTTTGGGCATGTGGCATGGACAGGGCAGGGGTGGGTTTGGACACATGGCACGGACAGGGCAGGGGGCATGGGTGGGTTTGGGCACCTGGCACGGACAGGGCAGGGGGCAGGGGCGGGTTTTGGACATGGGGCACGGAGAGGGCAGGGGGCAGGGGCAGGTTTGGGCATGTGGCACGGACAGGGCAGGGGGCAGGGGTGGGTTTTGGACACGGGGCACGGAGAGGGCAGGGGCAGGTTTGGGCATGTGGCATGGACAGGGCAGGGGTGGGTTTGGGCACCTGGCACGGACAGGGCAGGGGGCAGGGGTGGGTTTGGGCACCTGGCACGGACAGGGCAGGGGGCAGGGGAGGGTTTGGGCACATGGCACAGACAGGGCAGGGGGCAGGGGTGGGTTTGGGCACCTGGCACGGACAGGGCAGGGGAGGGTTTGGGCACGTGGCACGGACAGGGCAGGGGGCAGGGGAGGGTTTGGGCACGTGGCACGGACAGGGCAGGGGGCAGGGGAGGGTTTGGGCACCTGGCACGGACAGGGCAGGGGGCAGGGGTGGGTTTGGGCACCTGGCACGGACAGGGCAGGGGGCAGGGGAGAGTTTGGGCACATGGCACGGACAGGGCAGGGGCGGGTTTGGGCACCTGGCACGGACAGGGCAGGGGGCAGGGGCGGTTTGGGCACATGGCACAGACAGGGCAGGGGGCAGGGGCAGGTTTGGGCATGTGGCATGGACAGGGCAGGGGTGGGTTTGGGCACCTGGCACGGACAGGGCAGGGGGCAGGGGTGGGTTTGGGCACCTGGCACGGACAGGGCAGGGGGCAGGGGTGGGTTTGGGCACCTGGCACGGACAGGGCAGGGGGCAGGGGTGGGTTTGGGCACATGGCACAGACAGGGCAGGGGGCAGGGGTGGGTTTGGGCACCTGGCACGGACAGGGCAGGGGAGGGTTTGGGCACGTGGCACGGACAGGGCAGGGGAGGGTTTGGGCACCTGGCACGGACAGGGCAGGGGGCAGGGGAGGGTTTGGGCACATGGCACAGACAGGGCAGGGGGCAGGGGCAGGTTTGGGCACCTGGCACGAACAGGGCAGGGGCAGGGGAGGGTTTGGGCACCTGGCACGGACAGGGCAGGGGCAGGGGAGGGTTTGGGCACCTGGCACGGACAGGGCAGGGGGCAGGGGCGGGTTTGGGCCCAGCGCGGCGGGCAGGGGAAGTTTGGGCAGAGTCCGAGCAGGCTCCGTCCGGGTCCAGCGGCCCCACTGAGCGCCTGGCCCCGAGCTCGCCGCGGGAGGGAGGGTCGCGGCGGGGCCTGGGAGCCCGAGCCCAGGAATGCAGCCGCCGGGCGGGGAGCGGGGGCTGCGCGGCCCCTCCCCGGCCGCCCCTCCTCCGGGGCCGGTCCCGGCCGGGGCTGCAGGTGGAGGAGCCGGCGGGAGCCATGGGAGGCGGCTCGGCGCTGCGGCTGCTGCTGCTCGGCTGCGGGGTGCTGAGCCTGGGGCAGATCCTGCTGCGCTCCGGCCGCCCGGGGGACGCGCCGGGGCCCTTCACCATCATCACCATCCGCGGGGGGCCCGCCCCGGGCAGCGCCGCCACCCGCCACGAGGGGACGGCAGCCCCGGCTGGGGGGCCCGGCGGGCGCAGCCCGGGCTCCCTGCAGCGCTACCAGGACGAGAACGAGAACCTCGGCCCGCCCGTAAGGAACCGGAGCCCCCTGCCCCGCTTCTCCTGCGCTCTGCCCCGCAGCCCCTCTCCGGGGCGCCCGGCTCCCTCCCCAGGCGCTGAACTCCAGACTAGCCACCCCCTGGCTTCCCTCCCCTCTGCCTCCCTCTCTGGCTTTTCTTTCCTGCTCTCCCTTCCTTCCCTGGCTCTCAAAGAGCCTTCCTCCTCCTTGCCCTGACTCCCTTCCCCGCCCCTGCGCACTCTGCACTGGACCCCCCCGAGCAGGTGGGGGAGGGAGAGGGAGAAAGACGGTCTGGTTTTGGGGTGGGGGTGGGGGTTGCGCTTGCCCCCACTAAATCTCCTTCTCTTCTCTCCCTTTGCTTGCTGCTTCTGAGGAACGGGATTCAGAGCGAGACTCAGGCCGAAGGGGCACGTAAGGAACCCGGGGGAGTGGGTGCATTTACTGTCTGGAAGGGCCCAAGCCAAAAGGAGGCAGAGGGCGATGAACGGCCAGCCCCAGGGTGGAGGTTAGTCCAGGGCTGGGCATTGCTGCAGTGACCCTATGGGCTGGCAGCTTGTGCTCCTGGTTAATGAGCAGCGGTGAGATTAACCAGCCCAGCCTGGATTCCATAGGCCAGTGATCTACTTCTTCTACTGGCATCTCCCCGGGGGTCCCTGCCCCTCTGTATTATGGCGTTTTTTTCTATTCAGGAGGTGGGTTTGGAATTGCATTAACATGGGGCCTGAGTCTGCAGCCCCGTTCTCGTGCAAAGATGGGTTTGCATGCTCGTCCTGAGCCTCCTTGCGTAAAAGTGCTACTCGGTTCAGTAAGGTTTGCTGGATGGGGGCCAGGGTGGAGCCTTGCCCATGTGCTGAAATCTTGGCTGGCATTGCAGCAGGCAGGAGCGAACCTCCAGGGTAGAGAGACGTGTTCCGTGCTGTTTCAGTTGCCTTCTTGAGGGGTGTCTGTGAATTGTCCTGGTTTGTTGCGATGCCTCTGTCTGCTGAGATTAGGAGCTTTGCTTCCTATTGTAACGGGCAGAGTTTCTTTATAATGAGGCTTGTCAGGTTTGCTGCAGGGATTCTGGCTGCGGGGTGAGTAGAGCCAGAGGGGGGACTGCAGGTTTTCTAACTTTTCTATTCCCTTGGGAACAAAGAAGGAATTTGCCTCCCCCCGCCCCGCCCTGCCACTTCTCCAGGAATCCCATCCCCTCCACCCTCGAGTGAGCAGCCCGATCCATTTACAGCATGGAAGGCTGAGAAAAGTTACAGACGCCCACAAATTGCCTACAAGGAGAGAAGGGCTCTGAAAGAGTTCCCGCGGGTTCATTCGGGTGGAAATTCATGGGATCACTGCAGGGAGGGCAGAATTGAAGCAAGACAGCAGTCCTGACGCATCCCCCTTCCCTCTAGTCCACGCACCGACCTGCATGCATGTCCACACCCGTGCGATCTCACAGTCACGCATTGCAGCTCTGTTACTCACATCCAGGAACCCTCTCCCGGAGACCCAGCCCGGGCTGTTGCACACAGGACAGGCATGTGCTGTCACAATCCCCTGTTGAAGAGAGTGAGGAAGCACGGTGATTACACACACGCAGACACAGCCTCGATCAATCAGTCCCCTATTAAGGGCCCCTGGGCAGCCAGTCTTGTTACACATGGGGCCCCCCCGTTAAAAGGGCTAGTCGTGGCAGGTATACCCACATCCACGGTCACCGGTGGCAGGGGACCCGGTGGGAGGAGAGGGATGGACAGGGATGTTGCTGCGACTCGCAGGTTGGGGGGAGGCTTTTGGTGTGGGTTTTGCAGCCTCTCCATCTGACTGTTCTCGTCTGCGTCATCCAGACATCTAAAACCACCCGCCGTGTTTGTATCAGTGCAGGCGGAGAGCTTCAGGCTAACTATCCGCGGGTTCAGACTGGTACTGCATCAACGGCAGCAGAGAGGGGACGGATGGGTTTCCGCTGGTGAAGTGACTGCCTCACCCCACAGCCCCGGCACTAGATGTGATGCCAGTTGAAGGCTTTTATTGAAGATTACTGGTAAACAAAACGAGAGAGATTAAACATAAAACAGCATTAAACTGCATTCGCGCTCCAACTTCAGCATCAGGGAAGGAATTTAGCACGGAGGCTGCTGTGTGCTAAGACACACGGCTGTGCCCAGGTGTTACAACCTGTCTGAACATGCTGTTCTGAGACTTTGCACACCCTGGGTACAGGGGAGTGTGTGATATACACACAAATCCACAGTCACGTAGGACTTCGCAGCTGGCTCTGAGCCACACCTGGGCAACTCAGTACTCTGCAGCGGCAGTGGGGTTAGAGCTCAACTCCTCCTGCCCCTCTGTTCGACACTGGTGAGGCCTCCTCTGGAGTACTGTGTCCAGTTTTCGGCCCCGCACTACAAGAAGGATGTGGAAAAATTGGAAAGAGTCCAGCGGAGGGCAACAAAAATGATTAGGGGACTGGAACACATGGCTCATGAGGAGAGGCTGAGGGAACTGGGATTGTTTAGTCTGCGGAAGAGAAGAATGAGGGGGGATTTGATAGCTGCTTTCAACTACCTGAAAGGGGGTTCCAAAGAGGATGGATCTAGACTATTCTCAGTGGTAGCAGATGACAGAACGAGGAGTAATGGTCTCAAGTTGCAGTGGGAGAGATTTAGGTTGGATATTAGGAAAAACTTTTTCACTAGGAGGGTGGTGAAACACTGGAATGCGTTACCTAGGGAGGTGGTGGAATCTCCTTCCTTGGAAGTTTTTAAGATCAGGCTTGACAAAGCCCTGGCTGGGATGATTTAATTGGGGATTGGTCCTGCTTTGAGCAGGGGGTTGGAGTAGATGACCTCCTGAGGTCCCTTCCAACCCTGATAGTCTATGATTCTATGAAAGCCCACTATGACTGGTTCCAAAGGAGAATCTTCATTAGTTGTTACCAGTATAGAGTCTATGACACTGTTGTGTGTTTCTAATTTCAGCCAGAAGAGGGCAGTGAGGTACAAACATGGTAGCCAGTTATTATGTGTAATCCCAATAGATGCTGGCTGAGATTTTCAAAGCTGCCTTGGCAATCTGGCCACCCGATTCTCATTAAAATTACTGGTTTTGGAAATCACAGCCATTACTCCTACCTAGCATCCTTTATACTTGGTAACTTCAGTCACTTGGCATGTTAATCACAAGCTGAAGAGAAAAGGAAGGTGTTGTGCCAGATCAGACCTGTGATCCACCAGATCTGGCACCTTGATTCAACAGCAGATGTGGCCTGAAAGGTTTCGAGATTTCCCTTGGGCAGGCAACTTCTCACTGATTTCACTGGGAGCGTTGCCTGAGTGAGGTCAGATAGGAAGTTAGCGACGGACTTCAGGATCTGCCCTTTCTCCAGAGCTTTCCAGCTGCGGATCAAAATTCCCTGTGCCAATAATTCCCCTCACAGCCTGGAGAATTCCTATTCCTGTTTTATGGATGGGGAAACTGAGGCATGGGGGGGGAAATGCCTCGTCCAGCTTGTCAGTAGCAGAGCTGGGCATAGACTGAATCTCCTGACAGCCAGACCTCTGCTTGTAGCCGTGACAGCATCCGGCCCCTGTTACTAGCCATAAAGCTGTCCTCCTTGTGCACCCCCCGCTGAAGACTTTGACTCTGTCACCCCCTGTGGCAACGCTTCCTGTGGGCTGAATGTCTGTTGCTAGCGGAAGCCTTTCCCTTTGTTTGTTTTTAAATCTCCCGGCCAGAATGGCTTTCCGGCGAGATTTTCAGAGAGGAGGAAGCGTCCCGGTGTCTGGGAGGGAGTTTCTGAGAGATGGTGCGATGCCGTGACCTCTCCTGAGCCTTCTGACTGACAGGCACGGGGCCAGACGCACATGGGGTGCGTGTGCCTCTGTCAATTAAATGGGAACAGCATCCGGTTCTTCCAAACCTTGTGCCGTGCACAGCTCCCTTCCCACGTTGCACAGGTGAGACTTCTCCCTGCAGCGGCAACGCCAAACCTCCCCTGCTTTTCCCAGGGAGGGTCACCCTTCCCCAGCAGTACACGCTTCTCACTCACGGAGTGCCACACCCAGGAGCAAGAGAGCACTTTTCTAGGGCCCCTTTAACCCTTGGCCTCAGGACGGGAGGCTGGCAGCCAGCCCTCCCAGCTCTGATGTGGGGGGAGGGGGTTAGGAGGTACATGCTTCCCTGGTAGAAACTGGACTAAGGCCCAGCAAACTCATCTCACGTACCAGCGAAGAGGACGGTGACATTCACTCACTACTGCCCTTGGCTGGAATTGAACCAGCAACTTTGGTCGCCTGTCACTGTTCCCCTGAGCCATGTAAGCCCCTTCCTGCTCCGACTTTGACTGTATATTAAGCAATCACAGCCTGGTGCCTTTTGAACTAATGGGGGCTGAATTTACAAAGCCCTGCCTAGCAAGAGTGCTGTGCAAAACACGCATGCATCCTCTGCCTGCGTGTGCACCCTGGGCATCTGGTTTGCAAGAGCAAGTGAGCGTGTGCGCTAAGGTGGTGGTGGAGGGAAGGGCGGGTTGCCTTTGGCACACTACTCATCCTTTGTGTGGGGCTTCAGAAACGTGGCCCTCGCTGTCGTGTTTTGAGCCTGTGGGGGAGGGAAACCAAAAGCCGACACAGCTGGGGGCAGCTTTCAAAGGTCTCCACTCTCCAGTAATTTTGAAAGCTGTTTTGGAGGCCGGAGGAGCTGAGATCAGCAAAGCACGGGGAAAGGAGAGCTAGAGAATAAAAGCGAAGGTTGATTTATGTAGGGGGTAGGGGTGGTATTTACTTGCTGTGTGTGTGCGCTCATGTATGTACGTACACAGCAACTGCCTAAAACAAAATCCAGGCACCAGAACGGATAGGGAGGGAGGGATGGATGGAAGAAGTCAGGACACCTGGGTTCTATTCCTGGCTTTAGGCGGGAGTGTGATTTAGAGATTCAAGTAGGGGGACTGGTGGGAGTCAGGGTTCCTGAGCTTTGGTCCTGGCTCTGGGAGGGAGTATGATCGAGTGAGGAGAGCAGGGACTGGTATGCTGTTCTTCTTGGTTCTGGGGTGGACGGGACCCAAAGGGGGCTTTGAATCAGGGCTTGTGGGTTCTTTTCCCAGCTCGGCAGCTGGTTGCGTGTAGTAGGGGGGCCTTGGCCACTGCAGTGGAGGTTCTGCTTGTGTTGCTGAGAGGTGGCTGCTGCCAGGCTCTCGGCTGTCCCTCCCGCTGAACGCTTTGCTGCCCGAATGCCACGCAGCCTGCCTCGCCAGCAGAAGCCTGCGAGATCCGGGAGCGGGTAGACGAAAGAGACATGTCAATGGGCAGTCAGGGCCCAGTCCCAGAGCTGGTAAATATCACCCCGGCTCTGATTCCAGGCAGCCTGGGCAGGGCCTAGCCCGAGGTAGAAGGGGGCCCCGAACAACCGGAAGAATGCGTGGGTGACGGAGGGGCTGCGGGGTGAGTGGGGAGAGGGGGCCGCGGTGAATCCTCCGAGAGGGGAGGGCAAAGCTCTTCAGCTGGGGGGCACAATGTAACCCCAGGCATTCGTTCATTTTCCGTGGGCCCAGATTGTCTGAGTTATCAGCGGTGGCAGAAGCTCTGCTCTTCCTGTCTCTGTGCGGAATGCAGGCTCCGAGGGGAAGGGATTAAGGGGATTATATTATTATTTGTTATCGCGGAGGGGGGAGAAAAAAGAAGAAACCTCCACCACTGGGAATTCAGCCGAATCAGCGTGGAGATTAGCCTCGCGCCCCTCCTGCCCCCCCTCCAGTTCATTTGGCAGCCTGGGCCGGCTCCAGCAGGCAGCGGGGGCTGTCCAGCCTCCAGCGCCCTCCTTCTGGCTGGGAGGGAGAGGTTCCAGCGGGCGTGTTGGGTCCCCACTCGCCCTCGCATCTCCTGCTCTTCCATCCCACATGCGGCTGATCTTGGCTGGGCCCAGCCCCTTTGTGTCTAGGATAATTCAGAGGAGATATTAGCACCCACGGCCCCCTCCCCTCCCGATAGGGGACCCGTGTCCCATCCTGCCCCTCATGCCTGGGAACCGCATGGGACGCAGGGAGCTCGCCCGCTTCAGCTGAGTCCTGAAGGAGCTGCGGTTCCAGGCCAGATCGCTGCTGCTGCTCCCCACCCCACCCCCCCGATGAGTGCCCCCACCCCCCACCTCTCCTCTGCTCCCGCCCCGATCAGCCCCCAGCAGTACCCCCACCCTCCACCTCTCCTCTGCTCCCGCCCCTGATCAGCCCCCAGCAGTGCCCCCACCCCCCACCTCTCCTCTGCTCCTGCCCCGATCAGCCCCCAGCAGTGCCCCCACCCTCCACCTCTTCTCTGCTCCTGCCCCGATCAGTCCCCAGCAGTGTCCCCACCCCCCACCTCTCCTCTGCTCCTGCCCCGATCAGCCCCCAGCAGTGCCCCCACCCCCCACCTCTTCTCTGCTCCCGCCCCGATCAGCCCCCAGCAGTGTCCCCACCCCCCACCTCTTCTCTGCTCCCGCCCCGATCAGCCCCCAGCAGTGCCCCCACCCCCACCTCTCCTCCCGCCCCGATCAGCCCCCAGCAGTACCCCCACCCCCCACCTCTCCTCTGCTCCCGCCCTGATCAGCCCCCAGCAGTGCCCCCACCCCACCTCCGCTACCTCCCCCCATCAACCCCCAGCAGTGCCCCCACCCCACCTCCGCTACCTCCCCCCATCAGCCCCACCAGTGCCCCCACCCCACCTCCGCTACCTCCCCCCATCAACTGCCAGCAGTTCCCCCACCCCACCTCCGCTACCTCCCCCCATCAGCCCCACCAGTGCCCCTCACCTCTCCACTCTCTTACCCCGGAGCATTCCACCTCTCCTCCACCACCCCCACCAATACCCACATCTCTCTTCCAGCCCCTCCCCACCAGTACCCCACCCCCTGCGCCCCACACCTTGCCACCCCCACCTCACACCTCCTTACCATCACCAGCCCCTCACCACCACTCCCCCATGCCTCTCCATTCATTCCACACCTCCCCAGTTCCCACCTCCCTCGCCATGCCCCCAGGACGGATGCGGGTAGGGTCTGCAGATTGGTACCACCCCTGAACATTGGGGAACATGTGGGTGATGGCAGCTCCGGGAGGGGGGGACCATGGGCTAGGCTGGGGTAAAGGTTTAGCTAGGACACATATGTGCTGGTCCAGTGTCCCCTGTGCCTCATGACAGTGCAGGAGGGGTTTGGCACGCCCTGGATTTCAAGGTACCTGTGCAAGCCCTGGGAGGCCTGGCTGTCCAGCTCTGGTGTTGTGTAGCTGCATAGGGAGCAGGCAATGAAAACCCAGCGGTGGGCTCTGAGGGTGGGGAGGATGCCGGCCCGCGTGGGAGGCGGGACAGGGAGGCGGTTGGCATGAAGACCAGCTTTTCGTTTTATAAAGCCCTGACCTGCCGAGGTTCCACCACTTCATTCCCCCGCCCGCCCCCCATCCCGTGCTCTGATCCTGCTGCCGGAACGGGGCCGGCAGGGAGCTGGATCGGCTGACCCTACCTGTGCAGAGGGAGGCTGAGCCAACCTGTGAGCTGGATGGAGCTTGCCTGGGATGTGGGGCCCCAGGTGGTCATTAGTTTGCTTATGCTTCAGGCTGGCTCTGGCCATAATTAACGACCTGCCAGTCCAGGAGCAGCAGCAGGAGGCTCTGGGCTGTTTGCAGGCCTATTGCTGATCTCACTGATAAGGCAGAGCAGATACAGAGCCCTTCTCCTGCAGTAGCTGACTTTCCCTTTGTACTCAAAGCCTCCTGCCTGTGCAAAGGGGCCTTTGTCTCCCACGTTGCCCCTTCTCCACCCATGCTGGAAGGGAGAGAGCTTCTGTTTCCTTCTCCGGGACCACAGTACTGGGAACTGTCCGTGGAGTGTCTCGTGCAGGAGACAGCATTCCCTAGGAGTCAGAACACAGGGTCATGAGCTGGGACTACTGGGGTCTATGCGGGGATCTGCCACCGACTTGCAAGGTAGCCTTGGGCAAGTTACTCACCCTCTCTGTGCCTCAGTTTCTCCACTTGGAAAATGGGGATAATGCTGCTGGGGTGGGGGTGGGGCTGTGATGGGGGAGCGGGTTGTGAGACATGGTTAAGCAGTATTTGTAAAGAACGTGGCACCCCTCAGGTGAGAGGCACTAGAAATGCAAAGTCTCCTGCGTTAGCTGGTCAGCCCTACAGCCCCATCATTTTGCCACAGCAGCTCTGGGGAGGCAAATCCGACAGGAGCTCACCCATACAGTGGGGGACCCTGGTCAGCTGCAGCAATGCTTCATGACACTCCTCTTCTCTAGTGTGGGTCGGCTAGTGATGGTGGTGGTACTGCTGTTAACCCCACAGCTGAAACTGCAGGGAGAACTGTAGGCAGGCAGAGCACAATTACCTGAGTTGGAATATGGCCAGGACACTGGGCTTAGCGCCCCTGCTTTGTGAAATGTGTCGGAAGAGCTGATAGTGGCTATGAACGATCAGGGCCTCAGCTTCACACCTCAGTCAAAAGAAATTTCCATTCCAGCAGCACAGCGCCGGGCCATTGGGTTCAGGCCTGACGCAGAGGAGAGAGCGCCCCCTAATGGCTTACCTACCCATTGCTCCCTGCCCCCTAGCGCTGTGCTGGGTCACTGGAGCCAGTCTGACTCAAAGGGGAGAGCGCCCCCTAATGGCTTTACCTACCCATTGCGCCCTGCAGCACGGCGCCCCCTAGCATTGTGCTGGGCCATTGGGTTCAGGCCTGACTCAGAGGAGAGAGCGCCCCCTGATGGCTTACCTACCCATTGCTCCCTGCCCCCTAGCACTGCGCTGGGCCACTGGGGCCAGTCTGACGCAAAGGGGAGAGCGCCCCTTAATGGCTTTACCTACCCATTGCTTCCTGCAGCACGGCGCCCCCTAGCATTGTGCTGGGCCACTGGGGCCAGTCTGACGCAAAGGGGAGAGCGCCCCTTAATGGCTTTACCTACCCATTGCTCCCTGCCCCCTAGGACTGCGCTGAGCAGTGGGGTCAGCAGAGACTGAGAGGAGAGGAGCTCTGCGTCACTTACACGTCTCCCTGCAGCACCCTGGCTGTCCTTAGAAGTTTCCCATCCAAGTGCTGCCCAGCCCCGCGTAGCCGATAAAAGCCCAGCCCGGAGCGCTAGCGCGGCAGTAGCGGACGTCCCCTGGGGTGCTGCCGTGCGGAGCCAGCGTTTCTGGGTTATTAAACCCTTCAGTGCCTTGGCTGGTTCCTCCGCCAGGTCAGAATCCTTTTAGACACTCAGGAGCCGAGGCTGGTTCATTTCCCAGCATGCCCCAGCGCTCCCAGCCCTTGACTCACTGTGCGTTTTATTTCCGTGACCTTAGAAAACCCATCAGGAGGTGGCCCTGCAGCCCTGGGCTGGGGGCAGCCAGTCCCTCCGAAGCGAAGCCGAGCGATTCCTTACGTACATCAGCACCCCCCAGGTAGGTCACTCACCACGCCAGCCCCCGGTTACACAACATGGCCCAGAGGCGGGAATAAAAGCTCCGGCGGGCACTCCACCTGGGAAAGAGCCTGGATTCCAGCTGGATAAGACTCTAGCCTGGAGAGGCAGTGACCTGCATTTGGGGTTCTGCCTCTCCCCCGATTACTCCCCCTCCCCCCCCACCCTCCGGTGGCTGCTCCGCTCTTTCCTCTTCTGCCCTCATTTCTGGCACCCGCCTCTCACATATCAGAGAGGAGTGGCCCGGTGGCTTGCAGACAGGCAGCATCTGTGGGGTGGGGGAGAAAAAATCCCAATCCCCGACCAGTGTTGTAGAAAGCTCCCTGGGGCCTGTGGGGGAGACGAGGCAGCCCTGCAGAGTCCCCTCCCTTGAGGGCCATGATGGCATGGGGAGGTCTCTAGATAGCACAGAGGTAGGCTAGGAAGGAGGCCCAGGGCAGGGGGAAAGGGGACATTCTTATGGGGCCATTAGGGTTCGGGGCATTGGTGCAGCTGGGCTGGAGGATCCTGAGCTGAAGTGAGCTCTCCTGGAGAGGGATGGTGCTGGCTTGTTGGCATAGACACGAAGAGCAGGTACGGTGGGGGAGGAGAACTGCCTCTGTACACGGCTGATGAGAACTGGCCACCACTGGGCTCAGGCAGGGGATGGCTGCTGAGGCGTGATGAAAACAGAGCTTCCAAGGACCAAGCACCTCGCAAGCCCCTGGTTATGAACCCAATCCACAACCCAGCTAAAGGGCCGGTTTTGTTCTCCCTTCTCCTTCAGCTGCCCTGCTCCCGAGCTCTGAGCCAGGCTGGTCTCCAGGCTTTCACAGCCGGCACTGCCGGGGCGTGGCGAGTGTGCCTAGATCACATGCCCACTGGGTCGCTGAAGCTGCAGCAGGAGAGGTGCCTGGTTTATACCTTCAGGTGAGCACGGGGCTCCCGTGGGCGGGCACCCCAACTGCGGAGGGACCGAGGCGGGGAGGGCGGCCGAGGAAGGATGGATTCGGGGGGTCGGGACTGATACTTACTTGACAGGAGGGCTGGTCACTGTCTTTTGGATTTTGACTTTTTCAGTAACATTTTTCGTGGAAAATTCAAATTGCATCCAAACAAAACTCTCTGGTTTTTCCAGCCAACACTTTTCAGTGTTTGAAAAATTTCATCCAAGTTCTGAAAAAAACAGTAAGAAATGTTCAGAATGGGGGTTCTCGGGTTTTGGGGGCTCCTTTTTCCAACCAGTTCTGCTCTGTGACCCCATGTCCTTCCATCAGGTATAAATCCTGGGCCCCTTGGGACGGAGGCCTCCTGAGCAAACCGTCAGTCTTCGGGTCTATTTTCTAGACTGTAGTGCTGGTTAAAAGCAATAGTTTTATGAGCCCCTGCCAGCACAGGTCCCTGGCGTCACAGAACAGGGGCAGCAGAGCTGGCAGCCAGGCCAGCTCCCGCTCTACATGCTACCCACCAATGTGTGCACCCCAGCTCTGGATGGACTCTTCTCTAGTGGTGGGAGAGTCATTTGGTCTCGTTGGCCGGCTCAGCCCCAGCCTGGTTCAGACAGCCAACAGAAGGGCTGATTATGGTGGGGATTTTGTGTGTGCTGGAAATTTGCCCATTAGAATTTGCCAGGCCAGGTCAGACCGATGGTCACCTAATCCAGCCTCCCATCTCCAGTAGTGGCCAGAACCAGAGATATCAGAGGAATGTGCAACTCCCACAATACACACCAAGAAGGATCAGCCTCCCATTTCACACAGGCCATCACCCGGCCTGCAGACAGTGACTTTTCAGTTGCTAGTGACATGGGACTGGCCACCAAGAGGTTAATATCACCACGTCCCCTCACCAGTCCTGGGAGCCATCTACTTCCCTGTCTGCGAGTCTGTTCCACGCCCATGAGTCAGCTGCTGCGGTGAACACCATCCCCTCTCGGGTACATTCTGGCTGCCTGAGTCATGACTAGCCACAGTGACTGGAGCCAGCACCGAGCCCCGAAGGCCTGTGTGAAACTCCTGGCCTCTAACAAGGCTTCACTCTTGTACTTGTTCAGCTCGGACTGGTTGCAGGTGCAGATGGGGAAGAAGCTGCTCTTCATCCATGTGCATCCGGGCAGCTCTGACCAGTGACTGCTGCTGACTTGGAGATTCCAGGCCTGCTGGGATCCCGTTTGAGCTGGTCGCTGAGCCTGCGGGCTCTAGAGCAGAGGTTCGGCACCAGCCGCACACAGAACAGTGCCAGGGTGCCCTCCTGTCATGATAGTTGGTGCTCTGGGCTTCCCTTCCCTCCCTTAACTGGGCCCGGGTGCTCTGATATAACCTTCTTTTTCCTTTCTCTTGCTCTCCAGTCTGCCCCAATGCTTGGGCTGTAAACCTGGGGCTCAGAGCAGCCAAAACTCCAAGGCAGGTTAAAGATGCAACACTGGACAGAGGCCGGGGGGTGGTATGTGCAGTGGGCACTGACTGGTGCAGCTAAGAACTTAAGTTTGCTAAACTGGTACCGTTGCTGGGAACCAGTTCTGGAAAAGGGTTCACACCGATACGTGCAGACCAGGGCTGAAGCTGCAGAATGTCCATAAGATCTGATGTCTCCAGCGAATCCCTTTGCTTCTTCAGCTATGTCCCCCTGGCAGTCCCTTTAGCTGCCCTATTGGCAGTGGTGTGGGCAGTGACAGGTTGCATCTGAAAAGCAATACGAAGGGTAAAGAAAACACGCCTGCTTTGAACCTCAGCTGAAGGCTGAACCAAGGCAGCCAGGGTGCCTTTGCCTCAGTTTGCATAACATTACCCATCCTGCTTTGCCTTGCACCCGCATATTCTGCCGGTCAGCCTAACTTTGCAGAGCCTGAAAGTGCCTCTCTCCCTTTCTTCGTTTGTAGCACGGTCAAAAGGGGCTTTGAGTTCAGCCAGCGAATGAGTGAAATGCAGTGCCAGGTGCACAGTTTTGGCCTGACCCCCTACAAGCAGACCGACCTCTGGCAGAAAGGACAGGTGCAGCACCATGCACTGTGGCTGGACTGGCACGAGCGACGCCCAGTCACCTCCTCACAGAGACGGAGGAGCCGTGCCAAGAGGCTAAATCAGATCATGGAGGACTTCGGCCACAAGAAGGTAATGGCATTGGATAGCATCATCCCCCACATCGCCATCCATCCGTTAGATGTCAAAGACAGAGAAGCCTTATTGGATTGTCTAATCCAGTGAGTCTCAAAGAGTGCTCCATGGCTAAAATCCAGTTCCCTCTTTGCCTCTCAGGCCGCTAGTTCACGTCTTCCTTGGTGTAAATTCAACCTCAAACCAAGCTGAGGAAGACACCAAAAGTGGAAGGGCAGTGAATATGCGAGAGGACAGAACTGATGTGCAAGGTGACCTGAAGAAGTTAGAGCTAGAATTTTCAAAGGTGCCTAAGAATCAGGCGCCCAACTCCCATTGGATTTTAATGGGGTTTGGGAACCCAGCTCCTTTGAAAATTCCATCCCAGAGCAATAGGGTTGCTTCTGTGGATTTCAGTGGAAGTTAGGAGCCTAAATATCTTTGTGGATCTGGGCCTTTGTTCCCAATAAATGCCCCGGCCTGATCCCAGAGAGCAGAAATCCACAGCATAGAGATGAAATAGGGGGATGTAACCAAAAAGCCCACCCCTGCCACATTTAGCTGATTTTACTTCCATCTCATCCTCTTGCTACCCATGGGCGTTCCTGGGCTTTCTGGCTGCCATCGGGAAAGCGAAGGGTCCAGTTGGGAGGCTGTGATGGGAGGTGCCCACGAGTAGAACTTGCTTTCAAGGGCCATGTAAAGCAGGCTGAGTCCCTCTGGTCTAATCCGTCCCTCGGCCAGTCCCCAGCTGGAGGGCATCTCCGCTATTGCTAACAGAACAACTGCACACTGGCGCTGACCAAAGCTTTTCCATTGACTTCAATAGACTTTGGATCAGGCTGCAAACGTCAATGGACGCCTCCCCTTTTTCGGGCCTGCTGACTCCTCGGCTCTCAGAAACAGCCTGAAACAAGGATGTTGGCAGGGCTTGGCTCAGAGCAGTAGGGCTTATTTCTTCACCACTCCCAGGCGTGTCCAGATGTCTCATTTTCAGACGTCTCTTGGCCAGCCCCAGCCTAGTCCCCTCCCGTGACGGCACCGGTCCCTGGGCAGTGCTGACTAGAGGAGCTGAGTTTGCCTGTTCTTTCTCTCCGGGGTAGATCGACGTGTTGGAGGCAGACTTGGCCAGTGCCGAGTGGAAGATTTTGGAGAGTATCCTCGTGGATGGCACCGTGGCCGTAGTGCACCAGCTGATCCTCACCGTCCACCTCCATTGGCCCGGCTTTGAGGTCAGTGGGAGCGAGGCAGCCGTGGTGCGGTACTGGTACAGCCTGCTGAAGGCACTAGAGGCCAGAGGCTTTCGGCTGTTCCATAGCTTCAAGGACCTGCAGAAGCCGCAGCTCTTCCTGCACAAAGAACTCTTCAATGCCAGCAGCTCCTACACCCTGAGCTGGGTCAACACATCCTGGATGTACTGAAAGGGGGCACAACAATTTGTGAGGATGGGGCTGGGTATTTTCAAACCTGGCTCCTGGCCGAGCTCGGAATGGGTGTGCTTGTTAGGTCCCAGCTGGCCACAACACACCCCGGGTGGAATCTGTATTTCTGCTGCATCCCAGGGATGGATGATGCAGCCAAAGGGGTTCTGAAGATGAACCCAGGACGCGCTAACAGAGGTCCAAGGCCTGTGACTCTGGCAGCAAAGGCTACTCAGATGGATGCTTCAACGGGGACTAAAAACCAGTTTGAGACTCAAAGGTGCCAAGCTTCCAAATCCCTTGTCCCACAAGACCATCTAACCACTGCTCTGGCCTTGAGCACACGCAAACGCCTGAGTGTCCAGCTCACGTCCTTCCTGGTGAAGCAAGGAGCGTGCCGGGCACCCAGACCTGGCAGTGCAGGCAATAAGAAGCTGAGCTGATGCCTCGTGGGAGAAGGTACAGCAGTGCTTCTGGCTGCTATTTGTGTTGGCCCCCCGCTTCCAAAAGCCACTGAAATGGCCACAGCAGACCTGGGAAGGAAGGGAGATGAATTGCCAGTGCTCTGTTGTTGGGGGAGCCATTCTAGCCTGGATGCATCAACAAGTGCGTTTGCCAAATGGAAGCGAGAGGCAGGGAATCTGCAACTGTTGCAGGGACCGGTCGGCCTGGTGCTGTTAAGATCATCTGGGATTTTCAGAGGAGGCTAAAGGAGGTCGGTGCCCTGTTCACACTCGGATTCAGTTAGACCTGGGCACCTAACTCCTGTTGGCGCCTCTCAGACTTCCAGCCAACGTCTATATTTAATGACGCAGAAACGTTCCACAAAGACTCATCTGGTCCTGTGAGCACTGCTGCACCCACATGCCGTCTACAAAGTGGGCTGGAGATCCCATGAGAGCTGGCTCTCTCTTGTGACAGCAACTCCTACGACTTGGGTTAGGCTGTCCTGACGACATGCCCGTCTCATTTTATTTCAGCAAATCTATTTCTGTCCAGAACCAGGGAGTGCAAATTTGTAAATGATTTTTAAAAACACGGGGGGTGGGGGAGGAAGGCTATTCACATTTTTGGACTTGTCAAAGTAAAGTTCAGCTTCGAATTTTGGGCGAAGGTTTGGGTCCGTTTGCATCCAGTTATTTTGCTGCATCCCTCCCAAGGCTCTGACCACTAGCACCGAATGGTGCTATAAAATGTCATTAGAGCTGGTTCTGCTCGCATTCTTTCGTGGTGGACAACACTATTTTCTTTAGTCTTTTATTTACACTTTATTGCTCTTGGTTTTTTTGCAACTGCAAACTCTGCTGGAGTGCGCAAAACCGTTTAGATCTCGGCTGGCTGCAGAGATACGCCTAATCATAGTCATTATCTGGTAGCAGGTAATGGGCATCTTTCCCATGTTAATTGCAGAACAGAATAGATGAGAGCAGGGCACTTCTGGGAAGGGAGCATGCTCCTGGCCCCCCTTGCGGTTGGAACTCACTGCATTTGTCCCAGGAAGTTGTGTACAGCAGAGTTCCTGCTTTGTGCTCTGACTTTCCTGCTGCCGTAGCAGGCCCCCCAGGTCACTCAGTCATGTCGGTATTAAATACATGAGGATTTTTTTTGGTATGTGTGACTATAACTTCAGGAAACCCAGGCGTCTGGGTCACCCTAACCTCTCGGGATGCTTGGCTGATTTCATTGGCACCGACCCCGAAATCTGCTGTTAAATAATCAAGCCCGGGTGACCCTCGGGGCTGGATGATTGCGTGTGTCAGCTGCAGTAAGGAGGAGGGAAGGACATCCACCAGAGAGCCATGAACTGCACAAATTTTGCCCTGCCTAGCAATGTAGAACCCTGCCAAGGACACCATTGTACTCTATGGACAGAGACCCTTATCACTGCTGTGATACAAAAAAACCCTTCAATATGTTTTCTTGGCGAGTCTGTGGAGAATAAGATGATCTCTTCATCTGTTAAACTATTGTGAGGCTCCACCATAACTAGCACTAACCCCCCGCCCCCTCCTCCCCACAATCACACAGGCAGGGCCGCGTTCTGCTTGCTTCTCTATTAGCAATGCAAACAGGGGCACCTTCCTCCCCAGTCTCAGAAGCAAATTGTCCTGCAGGAAAGAGACAGGTTTTCCTGCAGTGGGCAAGTTCCCATTTCCTCCGGGTGTGCGGGAGAGGGTGTTGGGAGGAAGGGTGGTGTCTGTTCCCAGATACCATTAACTAGTGAGCAAAGGTTGCTGTGTCTCCATGGAGACAAGACAGCAAGCGAGACAGTGTGTGTGTGGATCTAAGGTTAGAGCTGATTAGTAAATGTCACCGTGTTCCTGTAACTGCCCTCCACCAGCACTGGCTCGGGTCCCTGTTGGGAGAAAAACCACAGCCAGCCGTGTGGCGGGGGGGGGAGAAGGGCTGCTCCTGCTCCTCCATTCCAAAGCTAAGCGCTTAAGAATTAAAGAGAAAACTTGCTGACACCTTAACTGTGAGGTTGTTATTGCTCCTCCGTACTCTTAGGTGTTAAGACCAGGTCAGGTCTTAAGACCCAGGGATCTTCATGGATTTCGTCTGAACCTCGGGGCTCTTTTGATTCAATGGAAGCACCAGCTGGTTCGCACCCATACTCTTACAGGAATGGGGTGGAATGACTTGTTGACATTCAGAGGGCCTGCTCCTTTGGTTTGGGCACTGGGATGTTGCCAGAACCTCCCTCCCTTCCTGCTCATTCTATAACGTAATAACAACACTCTACCCTTCTAAGATATTTAGGCTCTTAACTTCCATTCAGTGGAAGTCAGGAGCCTAAATACCTGTGAGGATGTGAGACTCAGTGCTGGAATAAACTCCAGGTCCTCTTGGTTGCCAGGGCCAAGACTTAATCATGAGCCGATCCTTCCTCCTGACAAGTATCACTGAGTATCCTGCAAGAATCAGCCCCTAGGCTTAGCCCATTTTAAAGACTGAACAATGTTAATTGTCTGAGAGGGCTCCCAGTGACACTAGCAGGCTCCTTATAAATATGCCCTGCAACTTAGAACAAGAAACAGAAGCAGAATCCTCCCAGACACACTGCACAGGTGAACCCCCCAAATCCAAGCACTCTAAGCCTTGTTCTTTGTAGTGTTTCCTATCCACCCCAAACCCACAGAGTGCTGAACCGCTGCTCTTTCTTCACGGACAAGGTCAACCTACTCGTTGCCTGGGGTTACTTGACACTGTCACCATATCCCTTCAGTTTTGTTCCAGGTTAGCACTGTGACTTGGAACTTTTTCTCCTGCCCTCTACGCTTTGCCAGGAGCATTACTAAATTCACTGATGCAAGCATCAGCCAGCATGTAAGAGAGGCGTGAACCCATGAGATCATTATTTGCAGAACCAAACCACAGTTGCAAGGTATCTTGGCTCTGAGCTCAGCAGTGTGGGTTCACGCCTTGTGTCGGGTTCCTTTCACAGTGTGGGGCAGAGACCGTGTCTTACTCTGTTCTGTACAGTTCAATCATGTAGTCAGTGCTTCACAAAGGGCAGTTTGATGGTGCAGTGAGTTAATGCATAGCATTCTCTTTCCAAGACCTGAGTTAGGTCACAAGGGATGATGTGTCCTGGTTTCATCCAAGCTCCGTTAGTCCAAGGATCTCAATGGACAGAAGACACCATTTGGACAAGCGTCTCCTAGTCCCCTTCAATGGTTCACAATGACATTAGCAGACACAACACACTGGTTTAATGTAGCATGATAGCCTGTGCTCAGGAAGGGTCAAGGCGTGGGATAAAAAGGGCCCTACGAGTCAGTCTGAGGCTCATCCATAGGACAGTATGTTATGGAAAAGCCTGTAATACACCTTCCCAGGGCATTGGCTGGCGTTCTGCGCCTCTTATAGGAGCATTAGATTCTCCCATTGTAAAAAAAGACGGCACAAGCAAAATAGCTGAAAAGATGCCTAGCCACAGCTACGGCCGGCGTAGGACTGTTCTTCTGGTCACTTTGGCCGTCTGTATGGCAGTTGAGCTGGAGAATCATTTACATTCAGAAAATACAGGAAGGCAACCGGCAGGCGACCACATCTCTTCCAGAGAAACAGGTGTCAGGGGGTATCAGTCACTTTTGTTTTGGATATTGCAGTTCAGCAGATATTATTCAGGGGTTATAAACAGAGAGTCTCTCACACAGCCGAGCAATAAAGGTTGCAGGGCAGATACTGATCACAGGGTTCCCTTGGGACTGTGACAGCTATCAATGGAGGCAAATCCTCTTCAAGGGAACGGCTGACTGGCCGCATAGAAAACCTGGAGGTGATAACCCTCCAAAGCCTTCCTATAGGAGATGTGGCCCAGGTCCATGCCTTAGAGCTGTGCAAGCTTGTTACCACAGGAGAGAGGCGGAGGGGTGTTGGCAAGGGGTGGAGCGTGCCTACTGATTTCAAGGGTGGTTTCTCCAGGAGAAGAGTGTAGCTGTTTGAACAGGTCAAAGAGGGAAGACGGGGCGGAGCCAGGTTGCCAGGGTTGAATATTTAAAGGCATAGGGAAGTGGGATACGTGCAGGCCCAGGCGTGCTAGCGATGGGTGTCAGGCGACGCCGGTGCAGCGTTCTGTAGCAGGTGCTGATGGCGACAGGTGAGATCTTGAGTGATGAGAAGGCTTGCCCCGGTTGCTGCAGCATTCAGCCACTGTTGGCCTTTGCTGCTGATGGCTTGTCTTCCCAAGGTGCTGCGCACTAGGAGGGGAGGAATTGACAGGAGCGGCGAGAAATGCATAGAAATATTAATGTATCTGTAGGGGGGTGGCTACCCCGCTCCTAAAATAGAAGGGGTTAAAAGCAGCCCTGGAGAGGGCTGGGGCTGGCTGATTGGGGAAGCAGCCGCAGCTGGGCCATGCCCCAATCAGGCCCCCAGCTGGCCTGTATAAAAAGGCTGTGAGCCAGGGGCCCCAGGAGTTTCTCTCCAGGCTGGGTGAGAGCAGGGCCTGCCTGACAGGGTACTGAGGGTGGTGCAGTGCTGGGGAAGGAGCAGGCTGAGCAGCGTACTCCAGGCTGGCAACTCCCCAGGCTGTAAGGCCTGGTCCAAGGCCCACAGAGGTACTGGGAGGCAGAGGAAGGCAACAGGTTTGAACCCCCTTGCCTATGATGAGTGGCCTTTACACTACAGTCTGCCCCAGGGAGTGGGGGCTTGGTGATGACTGGCAGTAGCCCAGACTGAGGCAAGGTGGGGATAGTGGGTTTGGGGTCCCCCAGGAAGGGGAGACCCAGAGGCAGAGTGTGGGGGTGCTGCCAGGGGGCAGAACCCAGAGAAAGGGGAACTGGGGTCTGTGAGGGACAGGGGGGCCAGAGCTGTGCGGATCACCGGCTTGCAGAGGGTGCTCTGTGCTGGAAAGAGCTAATTCCCCAATGACCAGCAGGAGGTGCTGCAGGGGTGAGTCTGCTCCTTTACAGTATCATACATGTCCTATGTGCCATGGGCCCATATAGAGATGTGGGGGGGAACAACAGGGCACATTCTCTCTCCTGCTACATACCCTTTGTACTGCTCATACAGTGCAAAGGGACTGAAGACTGGCTGCATCCCCCTTGCTTGGTATGCGGGAGTCCCAAGTGGGTGCAGCGCCAGCACAGTCAGCTCCCGTGCTATCCTCCCTGCAGGGGCAAGGAAGAGCATGTAGGAACAGGGAGGGAGGAGTGGCTGGACCATGATGCACTCCCGCTATTCTGAACTAGTGGATGGTTTCTTGCCAAGCTAGCTCTAGTTAGAGCAACCTGGGGAGTGCTGTATCCTGCACCAGGGTCAACAGAGAATCCGGAAATGCACCCAGTTTGCAAAGCATAATCCCTGTGAACCAGAAAATCTGGCCCAAGGATGGTGCTTGCGCTCCGGAAGGACTGTATTGATGTCAGCATGTTGTACTATCAACAACATTTTGCAACTGATACAAATCAGCACCAAAGCAACACAACTGAAAAAAACACTCAGGAAGCTAGAGGATAGCACTTAGTGATTTGTTAACTGTAGTTTATTTTAACATCTGATTACTTTATTAACTTTGAATGGCTGGACATGCGTGTCTTATTCAGTATTAATTGGGTGCATCTGTCCATTACTTCTTCCAGCTAGCTGTGTATTTTAGGTGTGAACCTTGAGTCTATAAGGAGTCAGTGAAGAAAATAAAATTGTATGCCAGGAAAAAAATTGTAATAAGTGAATGGGTAGAAGAGTTAAGTGCCATACTATGGTGCATCTATTGTGTATATTTTAAATTCTGATTCAACTATCCACACCTGCAGTTTGTGATGTGGATGGAAGCTGTTGGTTCCTGTTTCTTCTCTTTCCTTTGAGAATGCCATTTCTGGCCAGAGAAGGGGATATCCATGTTTCAAGTAGCAGTGCACATCTTCACGCACTGTTACTGCCTCCTTCATATACTGCGTCATCACTAGAGCCCAAAGTGCTTTGCCAATGCCATCAGTATCACTGTACCCATTTTACAGGTGGGGGGGGGGGCGGAGGTACAGGGAGAAGCAGTGACGTGCTCAAGGCCTCCCAGCAGGCCAGTGGCAGCATGGGAGTAGAATCTCAGGCCTCCTGCGTCCCAGTCCAGTGGTTCCTCCACTCAGACCCCGATTCTTCAATGACTTATGCCCATTGGCTCTACTGGGACTGCTCACATGTGAAAAGATGACCATGCATAAGTCTTTGCAGGGTTGGGGCCCGTGAACACATCTGCTTCTGTAAGGCTTACAGCTTGCTTATGTTGTCTACTTCCCTTCAGTTCTTATATTGGTAACACCATCCTGGCCACTAACAAGAAGGGTTTCTTCAGGTATGTTGGCAAGAAGAAAGCCAAGGAAAGTGTGGGCCCCTTACTGAATGAGGGAGGCAACCTAGTGACAGAGGATGTGGAAAAAGCTA
The DNA here is from genome assembly GCF_015237465.2 of Chelonia mydas. Classification (NCBI taxonomy): domain Eukaryota; kingdom Metazoa; phylum Chordata; order Testudines; family Cheloniidae; genus Chelonia; species Chelonia mydas. Next base: position 10,724,087 of record NC_051259.2, on the reverse strand, counting down.
ATGTACTCAATGCTTTTTTTGCCTGTCTTCACGAACAAGGTCAGCTCCCAGACTGATGCGCTGGGCATCACAGCATGGGGAGTAGGTGGCCAGCCCTCTGTGGAGAAAGAGGTGGTTAGGGACTATTTAGAAAAGCTGGACATGCACAAGTCCATTGGGCCGGACGCGTTGCATCCGAGACTGCTAAAGGAATTGGCGGCTGTGATTGCAGAGCCATTGGCCATTATCTTTGAAAACTCGTGGCGAACGGGGGAAGTCCCGGATGACTGGAAAAAGGCTAATGTAGTGCCCATCTTTAAAAAAGGGAAGAAGGAGGATCCTGGGAACTACAGGCCAGTCAGCCTCACCTCAGTCCCCGGAAAAATCATGGAGCAGGTCCTCAAGGAATCAATCCTGAAGCACTTACACAAGAGGAAAGTGATCAGGACCAGTCAGCATGGATTCACCAAGGAAAGGTCATGCCTGACTAATCTAATCGCCTTCTATGATATTACTGGTTCTGTGGATGAAGGGAAAGCAGTGGATGTATTGTTTCTTGACTTTAGCAAAGCTTTTGACACAGTCTCCCACAGTATTCTTGTCAGCAAGTTAAAGAAGTATGGGCTGGATGAAGGCACTATAAGGTGGGTAGAAAGTTGGCTAGATTGTCGGGCTCAACGGGTAATGATCAATGGCTCCATGTCTAGTTGGCAGCCGGTATCAAGTGGAGTGCCCCAAGGGTCGGTCCTGGGGCCGGTTTTGTTCAATATCTTCATAAATGATCTGGAGGATGGTGTGGATTGCACTCTCTGCAAATTTGCGGATGATACTAAACTAGGAGGAGTGGTAGATACGCTGGAGGGCACGGATAGGATACAGAGGGACCTAGACAAATTGGAGGATTGGGCCAAAAGAAATCTGATGAGGTTCAATAAGGATAAGTGCAGGGTCCTGCACTTAGGACAGAAGAACCCAATGCACCGCTACAGTCTAGGGACCGAATGGCTCGGCAGCAGTTCTGCGGAAAAGGACCTAGGGGTGACAGTGGACGAGAAGCTGGATATGAGTCAACAGTGTGCCCTTGTTGCCAAGAAAGCCAATGGCATTTTGGGATGTATACGTAGGGGCATAGCCAGCAGATCGAGGGATGTGATCGTTCCCCTCTATTTGACATTGGTGAGGCCTCATCTGGAGTACTGTCTAGTTTTGGGCCCCGCACTACAAGAAGGATGTGGATAAATTGGAGAGAGTCCAGCGGAGGGCAACAAAAATGATTAGAGGTCTGGAACACATGACTTATGAGGAGAGGCTGAGGGAACTGGGATTGTTTAGTCTGCAGAAGAGAAGAATGAGGGGGGATTTGATAGCTGCTTTCAACTACCTAAGAGGTGGTTCCAAAGAGGATGGTTCTAGACTATTCTCAGTGGTAGAAGAGGACAGGACAAGGAGTAATGGTCTCAAGTTGCAGTGGGGGAGGTTTAGGTTGGATATTAGGAAAAACTTTTTCACTAGGAGGGTGGTGAAACACTGGAATGCGTTACCTAGGGAGGTGGTAGAATCTCTTTCCTTAGAAGTTTTTAAGGTCAGGCTTGACAAAGCCCTGGCTGGGATGATTTAATTGGGGATTGGTCCTGCTTTGAGCAGGGGGTTGGACTAGATGACCTCCTGAGGTCCCTTCCAACCCTGATATTCTATGATTCACTATGGATGTAGAAGCTCTTTACACCAACATTCCACACAAAGATGGACTACAAGCCGTCAAGAACACTATCCCCGATAATGTCACAGCTAACCTGGTGGCTGAACTTTGTGACTTTGTCCTTACCCATAACTATTTTACATTTGGGGACAATGTATACCTTCAAATCAGCGACACTGCTATGGGGTACCCGCATGGCCCCACAGTATGCCAACATTTTTATGGCTGACTTAGGGGACGAGAGCTGAGGAAGCGTTGTTCTAACGCCCCTACTCTACTTGCGCTATATTGATGACATCTTCATCATCTGGACCCATGGAAAAGAAGCCCTTGAGGAATTCCACCATGATTTCAACAATTTCCATCCCACCATCAACCTCAGCCTGGTCCAGTCCACACAAGAGATCCACTTCCTGGACACTACAGTGCTAATAAACGATGGTCACATAAACACCACCCTATACCGGAAACCTACTGACCACTATTCCTACCTACGTGCCTCCAGCTTTCACCCTGACCACATCACATGATCCATTGTCTACAGCCAAGCTCTGCGATACAACTGCATTTGCTCCAAGCCCTCAGACAGAGACAAACACCTACAAGATCTCTATCAAGCATTCTTACAACTACAATACCCACCTGCGGAAGTGAAGAAACAGATTGATAGAGCCAGAAGAGTTCCCAGAAGTCACCTACTACAGGACAGGCCTAACAAAGAAAATAACAGAATGCCACTAGCCGTCACCTTCAGCCCCCAACTAAAACCCCTCCAACGCATTATTAAGGATCTACAACCTATCCTGAAGGATGACCCAACACACTCACAAATCTTGGGAGACAAGCCAGTCCTTGCCTACAGACAGCCCCCCAACCTGAAGCAAATACTCACCAGCAACCACATACCACACAACAGAACCACTAACCCAGGAACCTATCCTTGCAACAAAGCCCGTTGCCAACTGTGCCCACATATCTATTCAGGGGACACCATCACAAGGCCTAATCACATCAGCCACACTATCAGAAGCTCGTTCACCTGCACATCCACCAATGTGATATATGCCATCATGTGCCAGCAATGCCCCTCTGCCATGTACATTGGTCAAACTGGACAGTCTCTACGTAAAAGAATAAATGGACACAAATCAGATGTCAAGAATTATAACATTATAAACCAGTCGGAGAACACTTCAATCTCTCTGGTCACGCGATTACAGACATGAAAGTTGTGATATTACAACAAAAAAACTTCAAATCCAGACTCCAGCGAGAGACTGTTGAATTGGAATTCATTTGCAAATTGGATACAATTAACTTAGGTTACCTTGCATAATGATTTAGCCACTCCCAGTCTCTGTTCAAGCCTATTTCCCCTTGTTTTTTCCTACCCCCCCCCCCCCCCCCCCCCCCAACATTCTTGTTAAACCCTGGATTTGTGCTGGAAATGGCCCACCTTGATTATCATACACATTGTAAGGAGAGTGGTCACTTTAGAAAAGCTATTACCAGCAGGAGAGTAGGGTGGGGGGAGGTATTTTTTCATGCTTTGTGTGTATAAAAAGATCTTCTACACTTCCCACAGTATGCATCCCATGAAGCGAGCTGTAGCTCACGAAAGCTTATGCTCAAATAAATTGGTTAGTCTCTAAGGTGCCACAAGTCCTCCTTTTCTTTTTGCGAATACAGACTAACATGGCTGTTACTCTGAAACCTGTCATTTTACTGTATAAATTGTCTTTTCCCAACTCACATTTTATAATCAGGTGATTCATTTAGTTCTTTCCAGGGGATGCCAAACTGGACTATGCTGCCTCTGCTACTAGCGGAATATTACAAATGAATTCCTGGACCTTACTGGGGAGAGAAAATCTCCCGACACCAATGAAACAGAAACTGCTAGAAGCCGAGACTAAGCTCCCAATCCTGCTATCAGATGCACACAGACAGACCTCTGTGCCTGCAAGCAAATTGGCTTGAAGTCAAAGTGGCTTCATCCACATGGATCAGCCTGCAGGACCAGGGCCAAAAGCTGGACTAGATCAAATATATCTAGTTTCTTTGCACAGTCCAAATATCACAGGATTTGGGTCTGTCGAGCTAGGATCTCCAAAAAGGGTTTAACAAAAAGTCTTGCCTTGCACCCCAAAAAGAAATGCCACTAATGAAGCATTGAGACAGCTCCCCAAACACCTGGTTGCTGTGGATGTAGCATGCCACCTGAATACAAGATGTCGTTTAAAAAAGGGCTTCCTTCCCTCTACAAAATATTTCTACTTCCTGACATTTTTTCTGTTTAGTAGCAACACAACCTAAACTCTCTAACAACATATCCCTGCTCTTCCACAGTACAGTTGGAGCAAGCTCCCTGGGGGTGTGGGGTGGAGGGGAAGGGCAATGGAGGAGGCAGATGGCCACCAAACTAAAGCTGTCACCTCCTTCCCAGCCTTCCCCATGACTACAAAATCCTGCGGGCTCCTCTCTGTTTGCCATGGCCTGCCCCATCTTCACCAGGCCTCCTCCTTTATGGCATTCCCTGCATTCCCCCTTCCACCAGGGTCCCCTCTAATTCTTGCAACTCCTTCCCTGCTTCCCCCACACTCCCTGGAGGGCCATCTCCATTTGTGCCAGAGGTGAGCTCCTTTCCCTCTCTTGTATAGCCACCCCTATTACCACCACGTCTGTCTTCTCCTAAAAACCCTCTTTAGCTCCCACAGGTCCTCCTCCATTCTTTGGTGGGCCTGCCCCCCCACCCCCTCAACGCTTCCTGCTTCCTCACCATCTATTGTAGGGCCACCTCCTGATCCATCATCTCTGCCAGCCCCTTCCCCATTGCTACTTCTGCCCAGGATCTCCAGATCGCGACAGTCTCCCTTGCCCTCCCCATCTCCGACTGGGCCCTATCTCAGCCCAGGCCATCGCTTTCTCCAGCTGCAGGGCCCTCACCAGGCTGTGGGCAAAAAGGAGGCTCCCCCGCAGGACTGCAGCCATTCCCAGCCTTTGCTATCCTCTGTCTGTCTCTGTCCCTGTCCCGCCCCTCCATCGGTGGTGTAGTGTGAAAAAATGAAGTGGGTAAACTAACCTAACCTAAGCTCCCTATTCCCCCAGTGAGACGTGGCCTCAGTTTACCCACTGCTACACTACTGCCCACCCTTGCCACCCCTCCCTCCTCTGCCCTCTCCCACCCCTCTGCAAGTTCCTGCCCCCTACTGGAATCTCCTCCTTCCCTCCCCCCTTTTCTGTTTCTCAGATGGGCCAGTCATGCTGATGTGCACACACACCCCCGCTTCCACAAGTGGAACCTTCCTCGGAGGGCATCACACCATAGAGAAGAAGGGCAAAGACCAAGTGCAGTCATAGGAGGAGGAGTCCAGGAAGGGGCGGGGCAAGCGTTTCGGAAAATAATCAGGAAGCACAATCTTTTCCGACTGCTCTTAATCACCGTGAAATATCTTTAAAGTATCGTATTAATTCAAAACATTTGATTGACCTCCAGGAAATCTTGTTCAGTTTAATCCAATGGTGTGTGTCGTCCCCCCCCAGCGCTCATATGGCACGTTCCACCTTGTTGACTCTCTTTGTGGGGCTTGCTTGGGTGGGGTCCTCGTGCTGCGCTGGGAGCGTACGCAAGTTGCGTAGCAAGTTTGACGGGCGCGGCCGGGAAGCCAATCAGCTGCCGAAGGGCCGAGGTGGGGAGCCAATTGGGCCGCGGACCGGCGGCCGGGGAGGCGGGGCGAGTTTCAGTCCGGGCAGGGAGGGGGAGTTGTGGAATGGCGGACGGGCGGTAGGGGCTGCCCGCCCCGGTGGTGGTGAGTGGAGGGAGCCGGCGGAGAAAGCGAGGCCGCCTAGCGGGGTGAGTGAGCGGGCGCGTCGGCAGCGGCGACCATCTCCCGCGCTGGCCCTTTTGCCCGAGGGCAGCAGCCAGGCCCCTGCCAGATACGGAGCCGCGCGGGTGGGGCGGGTCCTGCTTCCTGCCACATAGTGAGCCCCGGGTGCCGCTGCCCCGCCGGAGCCTCCCCAGGGCCTTTCCCCCGGCCTGGCCTGGGGTGCGGGCTCGGCCTGCCCGCGGGGAGCGGGGGAGCCTGGCTGCCACCCCCCACCCCGCCTTGGGGTGACACTTCCACAGAGTCTCCCCCATAGCGGCTGCCAAATTCATGGGTACCTGCCCTGGCCCTGTGGGGGGCGCCCCTGTGCTGGGGGGGGGTGTATGGGGGGTGCCCAGCTACCAAGCTTTTAAGGGGCTTTGCTGTCTTCCCCTGTAACCGGAGGCGGGCAGAGAGCGGAAGACCCCCTGAAGCCCATTAAGGTCCCTGCTGTGTAGATCTGACTTGCATGGGATGTGCTTAGATAATGGGGTGCTGGGTTTTATAGGGCACCTTAAAGTAGATAGAAGGCCTGGGAGCGGATTTGGGGTTTTGTTTTTATGGCTTGGGTGGAAGATTATTACTTTTTTTTCTTTGCAGGCTTGTGCTATGCTTGGCTGCTGGGTTTTCAAAGAGCCCCCTTAAAGGTGCGCGCAAAACCTGTGAATGTGCCCGCTTGCTTGTGTGAAAAGTTTGCCTGTTTGTGCAGCTGGCTGCTTTTGTTAGTGCAAGTTTTTTGTGAGTGGAATTGTGGAGCATTGGTATGAAACGGTTATCTGCCTGACTGCTGCCTTCGCACCCCAGAGGTGGCTGCATTTTGGTGGTGGAAGAATTGATTCTTCTCCTCTCTTTCCCTATCTCACATATATGTGTGGGTGTGTGAATGTGTACAAATATACTCCCAATTAGTGGTGTACTGTGTGATATACATGTACTGCTTGAAACAGATTGGGGTGTGACCGTGGGTTTGCTGCAATGCATGGTGGAAAATACCTTTTTCAATTCTGATTCCTCAGGGCCTCTACAAGAAGAGACTTAGGAGGATGCTGCTGAATATGGTGGGGTAGTTGGATCAACTGACTTAGCTGTAACATCCACACAGTTTAGTTCCTGGGGATATTCTTCAGGTTGTTCTGAATTAGTATGTAGTTCTGCACTAAAGCTGCTGCTTCAGGATATGAACAGTCATTTACCTTTTGGAGCGCGTCAGTTACAACAATTCCTCATACTAGTCACAGTTTGGCCTAAAGGCTCTGTCTACAATAGGGAAATTTTTCTAAAAGTTTTCATGGGTGCCAACGCTGATTCAGTTCCCCTCTGTGTTAGCAACACTGGAAGTCCTAGCGCAGATGGGGCAATCGGCATTCTTAACATCATGTTGTATAACTCTTAAGAGCAGGTCTGATCAATGTGGTGTTAAAAATGTTGGCAGCCTGTTTTCTTTAAGGCATCCAACACTGCAAACATGAGTGGAGCAGAACTGGTACTGTCAATGATGGGAAGCTCTTAAAAACATTCCTAGTGTAGATGGGGCTATAGTTTTTAAAGCCCCTGGTGATCCTTTCATTTGTAAAGCACCCAGAAGAGTGGGCAGTCCTGTGAGAAGGAAAAGTTGAAAGTGGGGAAAAATATGGGAGACCAGCAGAAAATGAGGGTGGCCCATTGCAGTAGAACTGAGAAAAGCTGTGTTGCTTTATGGGGAACAGAGTGCACCCCTACGCAAACTGATTGTCAAATGAGGAAGGAAAATAGCCATGACTTTCTTGCACCAGTTCTACATGGCTGCAGAGCTGGTTGCTATTAGAAGCCACTGGAATGAAAATGTCCATTGTTGTGATTTACTGTTCAGTAGAATTTCTGTATCCATTTCTTTTATTTTGACTCTTGTGTGGGTTTTTGTCTTATATTTTGGTTAAACTTTATATCAGGCCTCTTGTAAAAATGTATTGCTAAAATCTTTTACAGACTTACATAATATTTACAAATTTTAAAAATAGACAATAATAGCATGACTTTGAAAATCCATTCACTGACTCATGAGTAAGTTCAAAGCTGTATCTGGCTGGTGAAGGTAGGCCAGACACAGCTGCAGAATTGATGCTTTTATATTTTTAACTTAGAAAACCCTGGTTTGGGGAAGCTCCTCCCAAGCTTCACAAGAAGTCCACCCAGTTCAAATCCTCCATGCAAATCATCACTTGTAATGCCACTCCCCTAGGTGGGTTGTCAGCAGCAGTGATTGACCTCTGGATCTTAAAACATGAGCCCCTACTACTTGGGCTAAAAGACCCTCTAAGCCAAAGCTGAAGCAGGATCATCAGCCTCAATATGTAGCCCAGCCAACGCTCGATGGGGACAGAGTGTCACACTGAATGGATGAGAGTTCCCAGAAGATGACATTCAGTTCATCCTTGGAAGGTTAATGTTTTTATTGTCCACTTCCTGAGTTTGCAAACAGATGGTTCTAGTACTTCTGCTGATAGCCAGACTCTTTCCAAGCAGTTGCAGAGTAAAATTAACAAGACCGTGGTTGGTTTCACTATTTTTCTTTAGAACCCTGTGAGTAGCAGTGAAACCGACAACTCAGCTGCTGTTTGGGAAAGCTGTGTTGTCCATTTACCAGGCTGGTGGACCTCCACTAGCCTTTCATTCTGGTTTTGCCTAGTAGATTTCTGGTGAACTTTTCAACCCCTGATTTACAGAATTGTGTACAATACAACCCATAATAATGGAAAGAGATGAGAGAATAAAAATTGAAGACAGCTGGAGTAAGGCAGGCTATAGGCCAGAGGTGGGCAAACCTTTTGCCCCGAGGGCCACATCTTGGTTTGGAAATTGTATGGAGGGTCATGAATGCTCACAAAATTGGGGGTTGGGGGGTGGGAGGGGGTTGAGGGCTCCAGCTGACGGTGCAGGCACTGGGGTGGAGCCAGAAATAAAGAGTTCAGAGTGCGGGAGGGGGCTTTGGGCTGGGGCATGGGTGGGGGTATGGGGTGCAGGCTTCGGATGGCACTTACCTCAAGCAGCTCCCAGAAGCAGCAGCATGTCGTCCCGTCCCTGCCCCCCCAGCTCCTATGTGGGGGCACGGCCAGGCAGCTCTGCACACTGCCCTGTCCGCAGGCGCCGCCCCTGCACCTCCCATTGGCCGTGGTTCCTGGCCAATGGGAGCTGCAGCGCTTGGGGCGGGGGGCAGGGTGTGGAGCCCCCTGGCTGCCCCTACATGTACGAGCCGGAGGGGGGACATGCCGCTGCTTCCGGGAGCTGTGCAGAGTCACAGCATGCACTGAGTGGGGCAAGCTCTGAACCCTGCCGGGAGCTCAAGGGCCAGATTAAAATGTCTGAAGGGTCAGATGTGGCCCCTGGGCCGTAGTTTTCCCACCTCTGCTATAGGCAATAGAACTGATACAAAATGCGCTACTTTATCTGGAATGCTACATTTAAAAATAAAACAAGCTAGTGACTGGTGAGTTGTATTATGGGATAGCTACCCACAGTGCACTGCTGTCTACATTGATGCAAGCTCTGCTAGTGAGGACGCACTCCACCATCACAAGGAGTGTGGTGTGGACGTGCACAACCAACTTAATTACTATGGAGGCTGTGTGTTGGCTTTACACTACAAACTTAAGTCAATTTAAGTTTGTACTGTAGACATGCCCTTAGTAAGGAAAGAGACATGGAACTGTTGAGAAATACAGAGCTGTCACTATTGGAGATTGTAGGAATGAGTAACTAATAACGTTCTGTTAAGCAGAATTTTATACCAACTTTACTAGGAATTGTATTGCATACCAAATAGATGAACAAAAATAGATGAATTTTTAAGCTTATAGTTCAGAACACTTCTTGTGATCACTGATTCATTTGTTGACAAATATTTTAAAAAACCTTATGTATAAATACCAAACCATGTTTCTGGCATATTTTATATGTGACTGATTCTTCAGGGCTTGGTTTAGATGGAATTCATTCATTCATTCAAAGCTTAGGTAAATGTGTGGTGTGGTGTGGTGTGGGTGAGTAGGTTAAGTCTTCTGAAGTTTGCACTGTTTAAATCTAGTTGTGTTGGTTAGTCCAGCTCTGCTGACCCCTCACCCAAATCCCAGGGAGAAAAACAGGGGAAATCAATTGGGGTTAGTCCTGCCACAAAAGTTAGGTAAGGTTTTGATTGACAGCCTCTTGTATAGTAGGCAGATTTACAACATAAAAGGCTTGACTTTAATCATTCTAGTACCCTTTTCAGATAGGCCTTTTGGACTCAGTTTAGTATCTTATTCTTTCAAACTAAGGTTTCTGTTGTGTTTTTAATTAGACATAACACAGATACTGAGGACTGGGCAAAATACAGTGGAACACTCAGTAAGGAACAGTCCTGCACAAACCAGAAAGTGAATGGACTAGAAAGATCTTAGACATGTTTTCCTGTCTCTTGTTTGCATGGTTCAGGTTAAAGTTTTTACACTTACATACAGAGACACTAGAAAGAGATATTAGACTTCTGCAAAGTTTATTTTGCTAAAAGTGAAGGTATTTTCTTGAGGACTAAAACTGGACAAAGATATGCTTTGGCCAAAGAATCAGCATTTATTTTTTGTCTTGTGTAGTGCCTGTAAGAATGCTCTAGGTGTGCAAAACACAGTAGAAAAACTAGAAGTAAAATCTGTAGCTTGTCCCTCAAGTAGCAAGTCTGACTTGGGGTGGCGGGGGGGGGGGAGAATGGTGGCGGGAGAATAGCATGACACACCAAAGGCCTGATATTGTTGTCCTTTGCACATAACATCTATAAGTCTTTGGCCCCTTCATTGCCTTAAGTCTTTAGTTATATGGACAAAATGCAACTGTTCTCCAGTATAGTAGGTGCTTAGGGCATCGTGCTTACTACTGTACTTTGAGCAATACCCTTGTTTTAATAGTGCTTGGTACTGCGAGCAATACCATGCCTAATAATAAATATATGCAGGATCAGTGCCTTAGACACCACACATGCACATTATAAGTGCCTAGATAGGTGAAAACTGAATAGTAAAAGTTCTGTGTAGGAACTGTTGATCGTTCATAATCAAATGAGTGCTCAGAACAGAACTACCCTGGTGAAGTTCACTTCCTCTCACTGCAACTCTGCGTGATAAAGAAAAGAAATTGCATACTGTATTTTATCTTTTTTGGGGGGAGTGGCTATATCGAGTCTCCTACATATCATAGCATATAGGGGAGGCTCATAAGGGCTTTGTCTAGATGTTTACAGGGTGGTGGCCTCACCCAGACTTAGATAAGATTTTTATTTCTTTGGGAGCTTTCTGGTTTTTTCACTGCCGGGGGTGGGGGTGGAAGAAGAGGAGTGGAGAGTGAAAGAGCGCACACTTCCCTTTTTCCTCCTCCCAGAAAAGCTGAAATATGAGCTTGGGTTGTGTTTTGTTCAGGCGCACAGTCCATAGGCTGCACATAGTGTTTATCACACTCAAATGCAAAACTCACATTTGTAGTAATAAAGCTAAAAAACAGTCCCAAGGTCCCCCCTCTAATTCTTGAAATTGTAGTGAAGCTTTCTGGTATAATAGTACCATTGGTTGAGGCATGGGAGAACAGACTTTCCCCGTGCATGTCCTAACTGAGGAATTTGCTGGGGGGCGTGGTGGGGTTCTAAAAGAGACTCTGGAGTCTTTGCTAATTTTAGGGCAGGTAGCAGAAACTGGTGTTTGCAGATATGCAAGATGAACCTAATAACAACACCTAGGTCTTTGTATATAGTGCTTCTCATCAGTAGATCTCAAAGTGCTTTACAAAGGAGATCATTATCATCATCGTCTTTTTTACAAATGGAGAAACTGAAGCACAGGGCTGTGGAGTGACTTTCCCAGGTTCACCCAGCATGTCAGTGCAAAATCCAGGAATAGACTTCAGGTCTCCTGAGCCCAGTCCAGTATTCTCTGCACTAGGCCACACTTCCCGCACATAGACTCCCCCTAGTCTGGAAGGTAGTTCTAACTTGGCTTTGACATCTCCAGGTGACCTGGACCTTCCCTTCCTGATCGATAGCATCTCACCCATTTTCAGAGGAGGCCTGGTGCATGCCCATACAGGAAGAGGATGCTTTAGGGTTGGGTGCAGTGAGTCCTGGAGGACAGAGAGAGCAGACAACAGACATTGACTCTCAGAATTTTTTGCTCTTCTTGACAATTTTTCTTGTGCTAGTTGGTCTGTTATCCCTGCTTTCTGATTGGCTGTGCCTGAGCATATTCAATGGCATCACAGATCCAAGTGATTAGTTAATTCTCGACTCGGGTGGCCTGGGTGGTTCTGTGCTACACCCTCCATCTCCACCTGTATTGCTGCTTCTGCAAATAAAGTGGGGTGTCACCGATGCCATTCCTCTCAGGAATTCTGTGCAGTCCTTCCTGCTGTTCTGTGCAGTCTTATTTTTAACCCAAAATCCTTGAACCTGTGTTCAGGATTAGTAGTGACTTACATAGCATTGTAAAGCTCTTGGAGATAAACAGATATAAGGTGCTTATAAATGATTGTTTCATTATTGAAGGCCTCCATTGTTCTGCCCCTTCTGTGTGTGAGATCTGCCCTGAGGCCACCTACAAGACTGTTGTTCTGAGATCATGTGTGACCTGTTATTTTGAAGGTTATCCACCATCGCTCTTTGAGATAGCACACAATAGAGAATGGGATGGAACATGTATAAGGGTGTTTCTTGCTAAAATGAATCAATTCTTAAAGTTGCTGTAAGAATATAAATGAGCTCTAGTTTATCTGGTTTACATTGGAAAACATTTACCTATAGTTGCTCTTTTCCTTGTATTTTGTGCTGTTTGATATAGGTGATATAGGTAAAGATAGGTACTTTTCTTCTTAAAAAGGGCTGATTTAGTGTGGGAAAACCTGTTATTTCCCTGCTGGATTGCAGTGTATCTGTTTGAACAATTCCTTCATGAAATGAAGACCTTAATTTGTACAGGAGAAAAGGGGCTTGTGGTGGAAATGTCCTTATTTCAGGACAGATGGTTAGGGCATAGGCCCGGAACAACATTCTGTGTGCAGCTCAGCCACTAACATTCCATATGATTTAGACAAGTCACTTAACTGTTCTGTGCCCCAGTTTCCCCTTCTGTAGAGCTGGATTATTGGTTCTTACCTTCCTTTTGTAAAGAAAGATGAGAGAGATTGGTATGGGAACGATGAGCTGTGCCTTTTTGTGATGACTCGAAAAGGCTTCATTGGTGAAGGTGACTTAGGTGAGCATGCTCTGGCAGAAGCTAGACAGAAGACATGTGCTGGAGGGAGAACATGCCCTGCCCCCTTCCTATCCTACTAAGATACTGTGTAGTGGAAAAACACAATAGTATTCTGGTCCTGGCTCCTCCATGACTGGTCTGTTTAGAATTTCTAATAGGGATAATGGTTTGGTTTGTGACAGCCAGTGAGTTGATGTCACTTTTTTTCACAGCAGGTTTGCATTAATTGTTCATATGCTGTGTAGCTTTGCTAAGCATTTGTTGGCCTATTATATTACCAGAATGGGACAGAGTATGTTTCATTTCTCATGTTTCCTCTTTCAGTGCCTTCCTTTTTTCTTCTTTTTTAGAGTCTTGCTTCAAGTCTCTGTGTAGCTAAGTTCTTTTCTTTTGCTTGGTGGAATGAGTGATGCTTTGCTTTCAACCGGCTCTTCGTTGGGAGGCTTTAAGTGGCATTCAGAGGAGGCCATCAGACACAAATGTCTGATGGAATGGTATAGCTGCAATTCATGCATGGAGTGCAAAAAATAGGACTTAATTGGTAGGGAGGGGAAATGGCAACCCGGGTTGAATGAATGGGTGAAAGTTTCATGACTGCCCCAAGACTAGCAAATAGTGTTGTGAGTTGCTGGCACTGCCAGAGCAGAAGTGAGAGTCCCTTTTGCATACACCCTGCTTTTGTGCACAGTAAGTGAAAATCCACATTCTTATGCCTTTGGTCTTACAGCTGCAAATAGAAGAGAGAAATACACCCCCGCCCCCCAAATCCTGTCCTTTCAATACCAGCAGCGTCTGGTCTGAGCCTCTGCTGGAGGAAGACACTGTAACTATAAATACAGCTTTATCTTCTGTCTTGGACATCATAAAATAACTGACCACTTCCCCTTTAGAGGCTAAATTATAAAACACATAATCAACCAATTTGTACAAAGTTGTATTTTGGTCTCTATTGAGAATTCAGACTTGTGTCAAGGAAGTCGCTTCTAGGGTCTGGCTTTACACGAGAGGTTTTCATAAAGCAGCTTTAGATGCTGGAACAGGTGGTGAGCATCTTGTACCTAAAGACTTGGATCAATAACAACCTTAATACAATCTATTCTCTCTTCCTCGTGAAAATATCAGTTCTGTGAAATCATGGTTTCAAACACTTTACGCCTTGAGAGTCCGAACTGATTTTTTAATGGTGCAGAACTCAGGGCAGAGGGCTGCGCTTTATTTAAGTATCTTAAGTGTCTGAATTGACAGTTTCAGCACATGCAAAAATTAAATTACAGTTAAAACAAAACAAAAAAATTGCCCCATTGCCTGCAGATGATTCCACAGTCATCTGCCACTGAATCCTAATCAACACTTGCCTATCTTCCCAAACCAAGAAAGCCTGGTTAAAACAATTGGGGTCTTGCTAGCATGCTCTAAAGTCCATTAAATCTGGTCTCTGGAAGACCAAGGGAGACAGTGAATTTCAGAATCAAGGTCTCTTCATTGAGAATACCCTGCGAGCAGTTTAACCAGGGGACTGCTCTCTCTCCTACCTCAGGCCTTGCCTTCACTACAGAAAAAGGTGTGCTCTTAACTCAAGGGAAGCCAAGGCAGTTTGTAGTTGGTGAGGTTGAGTTAGAGACTACTCAACCGGACTTGCAAAATCATGTGAAAACTACAAACTGCTTTGTCTTGGATTTTGACTTGAGTGAACTTTTTTATGTAGGCCTCAGTCTGGCTGCTGCTGAATCATACGAGGTCTGAAGGCACTGTTGTTGTCCGGTGGAGAAGGGGTTAAATCCTGGTTCCTTCTAGCATTCTCTTCTGGCTGCTAAAGAGATTAGGCTCTTTACAAAAAGAGTAAAGGAACCTTTACCCTGGTATCCTGCCTAGCATCCTATCACTGCTTTTCACAAAAAACAGTTCTGATGTCCAGGCTTGAGAGTGAGATTACGGAGCACATAATGGTTGCTGCACTGTCACTAGGCTTGGGAAGATTAGATTTTTACTGGTGAATGTCAGTAAATATCAGTTTCACCATACACCACACGCAAACCCATGAAGAAATGTTTCCATGGACGATCATCAAAATTTACAGATAGGCAAAGTAAGAAAAATGCTGCTCGACAACTTATTAGAGGCTGATTTTAGGATATTTACTTGACATGTGATGTAAACAATTTGTTACAGTTGTAAAACTTTTAAATTCCAGTGTCCACTGTCGTTAAATAACTGTCTAACCCCCAGTTTCCTGCAACTGTAAAAATGTAAATGGATACATTTAAAAATGCTTAAAAATAAACATAGGTATTTGTCAAAATTACAAAAAAATAAAAATTGAATTCTGCCAAACCTATTACTAATTTATTGCTTTCTAAATCTCTTTGGGTTTCTGAATAGAAAAGTCTCCTTATAATTGTGATCTTATCTAAATGTGCCCAGTGTATATGAGAGGCAAGGTGGGGGAGGTAATATCTTTTATTGGACCAACTTCCGTTGGTGAGAGAGACAAGCTTTTGATCTTAAGGAGCTCTTGTACAGTGCATTTCATTATTTTAAACTAGCTGTCACGGTGGGGTGAGTATGGGGTGACTAACTCCACTTCTCCCTCATTCTGAAGATACTGTTCTAATATATAAATCAGTGAGGTTGATAACTACTTAGCCCTCCTGTAGATGAAGAAAGAACAAAACAAAGCTTGACCAGGTATTAAGGATTGAGCATCCGAAAAGTGCGAACACCAAGGTTGGGGAAGAATGGCCTGGCATGGTGCAATGGGTAGGAGTAGGAATGAGAATAAACAAAGGACAGAGTGGGCTGGGTGCTGGTACAAAACCTAAGCTAGAACTCCCTTCTGGGGGGAGATTTTCACTTGGAGAATAGTCTCCCAAGGGAGGTGATGGAACCCCTCATAGAATATCAGGGTTGGAAGGGACCTCAGGAGGTCATCTAGTCCAACCCCGTGCTCAAAGCAGGACCGATCCCCGACTAAATCATCCCAGCCAGGGCTTTGTCAAGCGTGACCTTAAAAATATCCCTGTTATTTACTGGCCTGGTTCAAGTTGTAAACTCACCCAATTGGAGCCCCCTACCCTGTGTGTACTGTTAGCCTGGAGAAAGATTCAGTGGGACGACTTGCAGTAGTAAACATAAGCACGTGCCTGTTTGCAGGATGGGGGCCCTACTGCAGAGTAGCAAAATGCTGGGTTTTTGAATGGCTCCCTTTACAGTTCTTTGACTTCTCTGAGGCAGTAAAACATGTTTTATTGCCTCAAACGCCATATCCTGTTACTTTTGTAATTGCAAGGGATCTACATCTTATTTTGATTCTATGTAGAAATCATTATCTCTTTCCTCTAAAATCGCTTATGACTGAAATCCCCACAGATATTCATAAAATAACATTTAAGACATCAGCTCCCTCAAATTTTCTAATGTCAAAGGTTAACTTAAAATAATAATGCTGGAAAGATTAAGATATTAAATCATTTCAGGCAAGAATACCCGTACATATTGTAATTACTTTCTTTTCTTACAATTAAAGTAATTGGATTATATTTAATGAGCTATTTACATTTAATAATTAAGAAAAGACTTATCTTTCTAGTATTCCCCAAGTGTGGCGGAAGGGTGGAGGCACTCTGCTGTGATATAGTTATCTAGGCATGAGTTGAAACTGAAAGAGCAGCTGAGCTGTTCAGAAAAGGGTTAGAGCTGCTTCTTTGTTTCACTAATAAAATATAGTTTAGGAACCCTGCTAGAAAGAGTAATGTATGTTTAAGGACGGGTGGGAAGGTTTATTGGGCTCAGTTGCAAATGAGGTGTAACAGTTCGCAGAAAAAGAGGCTCAAAACGTGCTTCGACTTCAGTCATTTCAAAAACTGCTTACACCAGTTACAATATTCTGCTGTGTGATGAAAATATACCAATGTGAGATTTGAGGCTTCGTAAGGGCCCAGTGAATGTTTTATTATGGTAACAAACACACGCCCCCTCTGGTGGCTAGCGGAGGGTAGCATGCAGGAGGGGAAGAAAACCTGCTATTCCTATTAGCACTGACTCAATTTTGGAATGAGGTAGTGAGTGGTGCCTGCCTCAGCAGACGCGCACCATTTGCAGAAATTGGCTTGTCGCTTTGCGAGGCATTCGTGTAGCAATGCTGTGAGACTTGGATGCATTTTTTGGGTAATATATGACACAGCTAGGAATGCAGCAGTTATTCGGAAAGCCAATTGAAAATGTGTTGACTGGAAAACATGTATTTTAGGTCAATTTAGTGATGTTAGAAAGTGCTAGATTAAGAGCCCCGGAGACATCTTACATTTTATCCGTAACTCTGGTTCTTCATGGAAAATGACAGAGCAAGCTTCCTTCACGCTGCCCTCATGCCCAAGTAATGCATCTCAATCCCGATCTGGAGAGACCTGCTCTTGGGCTCAAAGAGTAATTGTCTCCCTGGCCCAGACCAGTCATTGGTCTGTCTCCTGAGATTGCCAAGGATGCTGAATGAAGTGGTGATTGTGCTGTGGACTCTCATCTACTGGGAAAGGGTTGAGACATACTCATTTAATAGCTTTCAGATGCTAATGATATAAGATCCAGATCTGGGCCAAATGGGAATCAAAGACCTAAAGATGAAAGATTGTATCTTGTTACCAGTCCCCTGATCCATCCTTTTCCCATGTGTAATTGTAATATCTGAGAATCCAAGATGATACTTCTGGATTATCTGAATAATCTAAATTTTACCTGCATATTTGAAGCGAGCAGCTCTATGCAGCAGAGTCACTAGTAACCGTGGGTCCTTGCCAAAATTAGTCAACCTTTTAAAAAAAAAAAAAAAAAAGTCAAGAGCTCAAGTGAATGTTTCACTACTTCTAATCCACCTATTTCCCCTGCAGCTGCAACAGCAAAGAGCTTCCAGTACTTAAGTAGCTGATCTCTTTTTTTGGTGTACCCCTACATGCCAAGAGCTGAAACTTTCTGCTGTTGAGCTTTATTTTCTGCAGATAATTAGTGTCAGTAGTTCTGTATTCTGAGACTTACACATTTGTGACAATTGTTTTAATTGTTTTATATTGACTTTCTTTTGTCACTACTATTCTAAAATTTTATTTAAATGTCTGAGTTCTGTGTGTATGCTTAGTCAAGGACCAATAAAGTCTCATACAGATGACCATTTTTGTTTAAAACTTGTTTTTCAGTTAAATGAATGAAAGCAGAGTTCTTCTCTAAAAAGTGGCTGTGTAGAAAGGCCAGCTTTTCATTCAACAGATTTTCCTGTTTGTATTGGGTCATATCGGCTTGCTTTAGTGACGCACAGTTCAATTCTTCTGCAGTTTCCACAGTATGCATCCGATGAAGTGAGCTGTAGCTCACGAAAGCTTATGCTCAAATAAATTGGTTAGTCTCTAAGGTGCCACAAGTACTCCTTTTCTTTTTGTGAATACAGACTAACACGACTGTTACTCTGAAACCTGAGTTCAATTCCTGTTAACCATGTAGTGCCAACCCAGCTATGGGAGAGTGAGCTGGATTCTTTTCTGGCTTGCTCATCGTCAATCAGAACTGATAACTAAGTCCCAAATGAAGACCCAAATTCTGACTTACACCTGTGCAATCCCCTTGAAAGCAATGAGTGGTGGTGTGGTGATGCATGCCAGAAAAAAGAACAGCTTGGCTTTCAGATTCCATGGTGGGTTTGCAGGGCTGGCAGCTCCTTCAGCTCTGCCTCTCTTTCATAGTGCCACAGGATCCCTCTTATCAACATCTGGATTTGGTGATTTGAGGTGGGCCCCCTGTGTTTACTGATGGTAAGCTACAGGGTAGTTACCTGATTGGGCAAACCTTCAAATGAGTCTGGATCTAGCTTCAGGGAAGTTTTTTGTGTGATGGCAGGCAAAGGGTTGGACTGGACTGACCTTTCAGGACCTAATGAGCTGTAAGAGATGTTGGGGAATGTTTTCTCCTATGCATGTGGGTTTTATCCTCACAAATCCTCTGACTTGTGGGAAGAATAGACCCCTGTGAAAGAAAGCAGTCCGGAGCTGCCTTCCACTGCTGACTCTTGTTCAGCTGCTGGCAGGCTTGGAAGCTAATGACAGATGAGCATCTGACATGTTTTTGGGACTGAATGCTTGTTACAGCTGGCGGAGTGGAATAGTCTGTGGCATCACATGGCAGTTTGCTCTATAATTTCACTCCCCATTGCTCAGAAGCAGTACTGATTGCTAGGTAGGTCTCCTCTCTTAGGGTAGCGTGTAACAGCAGCATCTCTGATTATTGCATCCCATTTCTCTGTGGCCACATTGTGCACTTGGATATTGCCGTGAGTTCTCAGCAGAACCTTCTGTTGACCTTTTTCTGTTTTTTCCCCGTTCTCCCTGTGTGTCTGGCTGCTTTGTCCTCTTCCCCTGCCCCCCCCCCCCCCCCGCCCTTTTGAGATTATGCAAAAGCCAGTCTCTCTGGCCATTACAGCTTGATGGGGGAGCAGTTACTGCTGAGAGAAGCTTGAAATTTAAAGTAGAGTTGTCATAGACACTAGAGTAAATGGTCAGTCTGCATTGGCAGGCCACTAAGTCCCATTTCATACTGATGGGAATTTCATATCTGATTATCTCTTTCCCCTCTCATTCGCAAACCTGCTGGTGTGTCTAATACTCCCAAAGGTTGCTCTCTGAGGAGCTTAGCTGGAGGCCAGTTCCTCTTTGGTATGCTCTTTGTGTTTGGGAGGATTATTTGTAGCAATCAATGCTGCAGAAACTTTAATTTGATTGCTGGGGAAGGGTTATCAGTGACCTAAACACACTTGAAAATGCGCTGTGTCCACCTCAGGTGCTGTGTTGCACCAGGCATTGTGGCAGATATTACTTCTGGTGCTAAAATTTTCTCTCAGATTGTTTCTAATATAAGAAGTCCCTTCTTGCACTAATGGTGGGGAATTATATTGGCAACTCCCTTTAATGCAATGCTAGTCATTCAAATAGCAGTGAGAAAATAGCTCCCAAAATCTTGTAAGCAAAGTTTGTGAAGTATGTGACCTTTGTTTTTAGACTCTCTTCTTTCTCCTCACCATCATGATGACCATGGTATCTGAGCCCTTTACAAGAAAAGAATACAAATAATTGGTTGTCAGCTGTGGTGGTGGTCTTCCCCACCCCAAGTCCACAGTAGGGAAGCTTTTGGTCTTGATTTCAGTGATTTCTTCTCATTGACAGAATTCATATAGGAAAGCAGATGGTTAATCCTGGGATGTCACTGTGTTGCTTTTTAATACTTGATGAAGACTATCTCCCTAATTATTCATGGCAATTGTTCTGTCTCATGGGGTTTGCTGTTCCAGCCATGTTTTTCAGAATGGTGAATATGGGTGCAGCTCTGGCAAGAACTGTAGACTGGCAAGAACTGTTTCAGATAAACCAATTCTACTTGAATTCAGTCCAGAACTCTGTGATTTCTGTAGGATCCACTGTGGCAGAGCCCAGTTTGCAGGATTTGAGTACCCATAGTCAACTAATCCAACATACTTATAATATCCAGCTGACAAGAAGCCTTAGTAGTAGTTCACTGTAAGTTAAGCTTTCTGTTCCATGTGGTGGATAAGCAGATACCAGCATTAGGAGTTGCATTTCTCCATTTACAGTCTTCTGTCCTATTAATTAGTTAATTTACCTTATCTTTTTGTAGTATCCTCGATGCAAGTTTTGGGTTGAATAATTTTGTGCTAAAGAGAGAAACAGATTCAAGAAGAAGTCCTGGTTGCTTAGGGTTTAAAGTTCTAGATAGGCTGGTCTCCATGAGCAGCAGGGAGGCACCTTTCCAGCTGTGGAGAAACAGGAGGCAGTTAAGACCAGAGGGTGTGGAGTATGAAAGCAGGGGGAGGTAGCATGAGAGATAGTATGGAGCAAGTGCGTAGTGAGTTTTGAAATTGGGAGGGTGTCGCTGGGTGGAAGACTGCTAGGAATCTAGGAGTGGTGGTATGAGCTTCCTGGAAGGAGAGAGTCTGCTGCAGCATTCAGCAGATTTTTGTAGGAAGAACTTGGGGTGATGGAACTGTAGAAGAAGAGATGAGCACTCAGAAAAGCATAAATAGAGATGTCAACAAGGAGTGAGAAAATGACAAATCCTGGCAATGTTTGGTTGGAAGTGATAGAACTTGCAGCTATGGGAGAGGCAGGAGGGGAGATGGCTGGCCATTGGGCAGTTCAGCCTGTAGTCTCCTCAGATTTTGGGATGAGGAGGAGAGACTTCTATTGTTAATTCTGAAATCGTGTTTCCAAGTTATCCCAGTCATGTGTCCTCTTCCAGGGCTTGAAAAAAAATACAGTTGTCAAGTGGGAAGTTCTCATGCAAGTGAAAGGGACTAAGTCATCAATTTCTAAAGAATCTCAGTTTTCATTTGAAAAAGTTGTTAATTGTGGTTGTGAGGATAACTTTAAACTGATAGTGTTGTCTGCAGAGAAATAGCTTCTGTGCGTCTGCTTACAGCTTTCCCAACCAAGCAGCAGTGTGAAACTGCCAGGTCATGCTGTTGCTTGGGTCAGCAATGAGTAGCAGCTGGGGCACTGACCTGTTGTTCCTTGACCTGCATGGTGCTGTCCTTCTGTGTGGTTGTCTTTCCCTATCCAGTATTCTGTATCAATCTCTGACTTGAAAATGTTTCCTCTCTATGGAGATGACAGGCCACCCTTAGCCACACCCCATGTCACAACAGGAAGTGTGTGGGTGCTTTAGATCCATAAAGTATTCTTGTAGTTTTGTACAATACTGTATATACTGAAAACTGCAGCATTTAAACATAGCCCAGTCTAAACTTTCAATAACCAATCCATATGACTGCTCTCCAAGGATTCTATCACATCTCCGCTTCACAACTGATTTCATTTCATTTGAGAGGAAATATCTAACTCCATATATCACACAAAGTTTGAAATGTTTACCTGACACCTACTATCCTGATGACTAGTGGTACTGGACAGAATGGAAAACAGTTGTTCTGTCATGTTCCTACAACTTAAAAGAATAAAGTAGTTGTGTACTGTCCTTTGTGTTCTGTATTTATTTGTAGCATGTTGTGGATCAGCTCTCCTTAATGAATTTTTAAGAATGAACCTTACTAGCAGGCTCCTACTTTTACTAGACCTTTTCCTTCTTGGCTTCACTAACTATGTTTCTTTTTTCTCCTAGATCATGGTGCATTTATCCTTGTGTTGTCTATGTATGGCTGCACTGCTCTGCACTTTGAACTACGGGGGCACGAATAGCAGTGAGCACCAAAGTGCTGTGCTGTAGCTCTCCTATGTGGAGCTGTGGGGAGTTAGAGGATTACGTTAACGCAAACTAGGAACCTTTTAGTTTGCTCCCACGGTGTCCACATGGGGATGTTACAGAGCATCACTTTGGTGCGCGCTGCTGTTCACAATTGCGTTGTCTGAACTGCTCTAATGTCTAGTTTCCTTTCTTCCTTTCTCAGCATTGTTTTCTATCTCCTTCCCCTCATCGCTTCTCTCTCTGCTTATACGTCCCCCAGAATCGCTCTCTCAAATACACTGTTCTTTGTGTCTAATCAGTTGCATGATTTTCCTCTTCCCATCCACTTATACGTAGGGCTTGGAAATTTTACAAGATATATAAGTGGAGGGATAAACCTCCTAACCAGAGACTGATATTACAAGATGAGAGGGGCCTCGATGTCCAAATGCAGTGTTGTGTGGAGAAGCTATCCCACCCCAACAGCTGTTGGGAAAAGGGAGAGGGCTCAGCCATTACTAAAGGCTTCTGTCACTGGGCTCTGCTCAGAGGCCCCAGGTATCATGTCTGCCTTGTCTCTAGCTTAGTAACTGTCTGATAAAGCTGAAGCCCTGAATCCTCTGTCCCTGCTGAAAGGGAAAAGGAGAATTCTTCTTTAACTGCCCCCTCCCAAGAACCTTCTAGCTACTGCAAGGGCAGTTGGGTGGCTCTCTGCAACATCCCCTGTGCCATGTCACCCGGAGCCTCTGAGCAGGGTCCAGTGACAGAAGCCTTGTAGTAATGCTGCATCCTCTCCCTTTTCCCAGCCCCCCAGCATAGGTAGTCTGCACCAGTGTAAACAGTGACTTTTGCCAGACTTTTGCTGTTTGCCTTAGTTTCAAACAAAGCAGTGTATACATCACAGTCTAGACAAGTCCTTATTTCCTGGGGGGCGTAGCCAACATAGTTTTAAGCTAGTGGCTCCTAAGAGGAGTGTGCCTTTCTCCCCCTCCTCTTCCCCCCCACACATTAGATTGGCAGTAGGGTGGTCCCCATGTCCCTCCTGTGTCATAACTAGGGTCCTACCAAATTCACAGTCCATTTTGGTCAATTTCACAGTCATAGGATTTTTAAAATAATAAATTTCATGGTTTCGGCTATTTAAATCTGAATTTCATGGTGTTGTAATTGTTGGGGTCCTGACCCAAAAAAGAAGTTGTGTGGGGGTTGCAAGGCTATTGAAGGGAGGGTTGCGGTTCTGCTACCCTTGCTTCTGCGCTGCTGCTGGCCCCGGCACTGCCTTCAGAGCTGGGCAGCTGGAGAGTGACGGCTGCTGGCCGGGAGCCCAGCTCTGAAGGCAGAGCCATTGCCAGCAGCAGCGCAGAAGTAAGGATGGCCTGGTATAGTACGGATTGCCACCCTTCTGCACTGCTGCCTGCAGAGCTGGGCCCTCAGTCAGCAGCTGCCACTCTCCGGCTGCCCAGCTCTGAAGGCAGCAGTGCAGAAGTAAGGGTGGCATGGTATGGTATTGCCACCCTTACTTCTGCCCGGCTGCTGGCGGGGTGCATCCTTGAGAGCCGGGCGCCTGGCCAACAGATGCCACCCTTACTTCTACGCTGCCTTCAGAGCTGAGCAGCTGGTGATCGGCAATACCACGACTCACCTAAAATAACCTTACATCTCCCCTGCAATCCCCTTGTGGGTCAGGACCCCCAATTTGAGAAACACTGGTCTCCCACATGAAATCTGTATAGCATAGGGTAAAAGTACACACAAGACCAGATTTCATGGTCCGTGATGCATTTAATGGCCAAGAATTTGGTAGGGCCCTAGTCATAACCTTGCCACAGTTGCTGCAATATCTTGGGGGGGGGGGGAGGGTTCTTTTCTTTTTCCTGTCCTTTTTGGTCTCTTTCTCAGTATCTTTCCTGTGTTTTTAATTTTTTCTTGCTCTCTGTCCTCTGATGGCTTCCCCTCTCCCCAGAAGGTTACTCCCCGCTCTAGGTCGGTGGGATGCCCACAGATAGCTCTGTGGAGCCAAGCTACATGTGCTCGTATGAATCAGTGCTAGAGAAAGAGAAACAGGAGAAGCCTGAGCAAGATAGGTACTACCTAAGCTTACAGCCCCATATATATGTGAGCTGCGGGTGTGGCTGTTGTTATGGGGTGCTGCCAGGGGAAGCATGGAAACGCTGGCTTAGCTAAAGCACAAAAACCTAACGTGACAGAAGAATTTAGAAGGGTCTGACTTTAGTCCACAAAATGCAGGGAATTTAGAGTTAATGGTGGAAGTCCTTCCTTAGCTCACTCTGTACTTAACTATCTGATGGCTTTTACACTACCCAGGCACAGTGAGGTCTAAGAAGGAGGGATTTCAGCCCTGTTAGATTTTCCTGCTTTTCTTGGTTTTTAGGTTTGGCTCATCAACATCACTTTAATTAGGTTTTTTGGTCTTTTGAAACCTTCTGTTTCACAGTGACAAGTGAACTAAATGACTGGTTTATAATGGAGTTTGGTGGTACTGTAACAAAGCATCCTTATACCTGGCATACCCTGCAGTGCTCCAGACCTTGAACTCCTCTGCATTAACGGGTCAAATTTGGAAATTCAAAATCTGGTTTGTGAGGTAATTGGTGAGATAATACCCACTCCTTCATCTTAACATCCTAGTAGAAAAGCATCCAGGAGGGACTCCTGGACCTCAAAGATAAGCTGCCAGCTGCCACAGACTATCAAAGGGTGGCTCAAAGTCAAGAGCAAACAGCTGATTTTAAATTATTTTGGTTCTTGGTTTGTTGCTGTTGGTGACAGGAAGCCACGTTCCCCAGGCTGTTAGCTTCCTGTTTTATTTTTACACCCATCCTGAGCAGATCAGCATGTCTATCACAAGGGGAGGCGTCTGTTTCTATAGCATTGTTTCTCATCTGACCTACAAGAGAGACTGTTTTCCTTCCTAAATTAATCAAGAAGTTGGGATATATTTGCTTTCGTGTTAGAGATTTTGGAGGTGTATCTAACTGTTTGTGCTGTGCTCCATTATTCAGGAGCTGAAGTTCCATTTTCTTTTTGTGGGCAGGAGGTATAAGAGAATTAATCTATTGCTTTAACAGTTAGGCATGTTAGCTGTGGAGATTTTGCTGTTACAAAGTACTGGGCAGGCAACAGACACACACGCAACCATTTTCTGAAGGATAACTTTCAGAAGCTTTTGTGTTCCGTAAATTTTAGAAGAACTGGAAGTTGGGGTTGGAAGTTTCATCTCACTGTGTGTAGTGAAATCAATGTTGATGTCTTTCAGCATTGGACTATACCCCCTTCCTCCCATATATCCTTATAAAGCTACCAATGTGATAAACCACTAACTCTAAAACAATGGATCTGTAGAAACTAGGCCACATGGGAATTTCCTACAAGGGAGGGGCACAGCCTGAAGGATAAGAAACAGTCACCAGAATGTTTCCTGGTCAGCTGCAAGCACTTCCTGTTATCTCATGTGAGCCCTCTCTGTCTGTGCTGTTGGTGAGGAGGGAGGGAATGTACATGTCAGTGTGTCTGGCGTAACAGAAGTGCTAACTTCTGTTAACATTCTTGGTTCGAAAATGGACATATTAAAATGTTCCTATGGAAAGGTTCACAGTAGCTGTCGTTAGATGTTCTGCAATATTTGGTGAAGGAATGCGACTGTTCAGTGCAGATGCTTCAGTGGGAAGGGTGGTGCGGCAGCAGTAATGTAAACAGTCCCTTGCTCAGCTGAGATGGGTAGTTTTCCTTTGCTGCCTGTACCCCTGAGCCAACAGGTCTCTGCTTCTCCACTCCAAGCTGTAGAACAGCAGGATCTTTATTTTCAAAGAACCAGTTTCATAAGGGTGGGGAGGGAAGACGATGCCTGATACATAGAGCTGTTTCAGAGCAGGAAAATGAACATCGTGGCTCTGGTGTGCCTGGAATGTGTGGGTGAGTAATCCTTTCCTGTTTCTTTTTTGGGTTGTTTTTCATCTTTTAGAACACTGCCTGAAGCGGGTCCACCATGCCGTTAGTAACGAGGAACATTGAGCCAAGGCACCTGTGCCGTCAGACGTTGCCTAGCGTTAGAAGTGAGCTGGAATGCATGACCAACATCACCCTGGCAAATGTCATTCGACAGCTGGGCAGCCTGAGTGAGTACCACTGCGAGCCCGCATGCTGCCCTCAGGAGTCGTTAGCTCCCTTTCTGTTCTTGTATTCCTATTTCTCCCCCATCTGCCTTCCCTGGGTAATGCTAAAATGTTTTCCCAAAGACATCTCTGATGCTAATTTCCTGTCCTTCTCCCACCTCCTCCTCAACAAAAAGAAAATTGGAGAGGAGGGGAGTGGAAGAGCTGCAGCAAATGTGTAGATGGAAGGATGGAGCATAATTGAGGGCTGTAAAATGGGAGGCTCTCGGAGTGGCCAGTGCCTTGTCGGAGAAAGCGCCTGTAATTGCATGCGCTATTAATTGTAGCTCAACTGTGTTTAATCTACAGTTGATCATTTTTAATGAAAGGTAATCAAAACGCGCACACAGATTCTGGCCTGTTTGCCCATGCTACGTTTATGGTGTTGCAAGCCTGAAAGTCCCCAATTCAGACTAAGAACTGCCTCTGGGATATTGGAGTTTGCGGGCCGCATGTTGGTACAGCAGCACAAATGGTTACCAGTGAGGTGGTGGCAGCCTTATGGGGGCAAAGTGAAAACATAGGCCCAAGCTTTATAACAAAAATAAACAGTAAGAATCACTGTGCCTGTACCCAACTTCTTTTTTCTCCATTAAAATGTTCTGGATTCAGATTAGCCCCCTTTTGCTCAATATTTGTTTCATTGGCCTTGAAATGAGACCTGCAAATGCTTTGATAAACAGATTCGTACATTGTTTGAATTCACTCTAGGACCTATAAGTATCTCTGTTTCCTTCACAAGATAGACCTTTTCTCTCGTGCAATGTGAACATGGGTGAGAGGATTCCAGGCAAAAATTTTCCTGTTTCTCCAGTAGCGAAAGCACATTGCTATCACTAAAACCCCTGTGCTGCCTCCAGGTTCTCATCTGATACCAACAGGCCTTGCATTAAGTCTGTTGCTAAAAATATCAATGTGCAGTAATGGATAAGACCAGTCTACCCATCCATTGTCAATTGCCCCTCACGGTTCCACAGTTAGATGTGATTCCTGAGATGGTCACGGAGCATTAGGGTTCTCTTAAAATCCATCCTGTGCGCATGAAATGAGAAGGGGGAGGACGGTAAAGCTCTTTAAATCCCAAATAGAGAGAGTAAGCTGATCCAGATCCAAAAGGCATGCTGTGGGTTCGTGTGACAGAGCACCAGCGATATCCCTCAGGCTTAGACCTTGTTTGTGCATTTCACAATATTCAAAGCACCTCTGCTTATCCCTCAGAACAGAGAGTGAAGTGCTGGAAGCCAGATCGCAGCCTGGTTCCTTTATCAGGAGGGTACCAAGGGAGCCTCGCTCTAGGGTGTGGGGAGGACCAATCACAGACACAACCAGGAGTGCTGTTGGAGACAGACTGTTCGTATTGACACTCATGCGCATCACTGTGCATTTGAGGGTAATGCGGAGGGAGGGAAATAAAATTGAGCATCTTCTCCTGTATGCATCCCCAGGGTTGAAGACAGAATTGTAAGTGCTCTGGTCTTTGGGCTAATTACTGCAGAATGTTGAGACCCAAATGACCAAGCTCCTCTCCCAGTTGTCTGTACGTTATTTTGAAAATGGGAATATTTCTTCATGTGCTGAACACTGTAGTAATCTGAAGAGAGTTCAGTAAGTGACGGCAGACCTGTCAAGTGAATAAGCAGCCATGCCGAGTACACCACAACCTCTTTACAAAGACACAAACGTAAAACTTGTACCGCATTCGTATTCCAGTGAGTTTGCCCTTTGTTACTATGACAGCCAGCAGCACTTTGGAGAGGCAGTCTGTGCATTTCTGTTAATTCTGTGGAATCATAGAAGCTAGAAATGGGAAAGACCTATTAAATCATTCAGTCTGTCTTCCTGCAAGTGCATGATAAAGATAATTTTGATTGTAATTTTTTTCTCTTGAAGTAAAATCAATCAAGCAGCTAAATCCCTGAAAACTAATCTCTGCCCCCATCCAAAAAATGTGCATGAAATACAAAAGCATATACTGGATCCTATACAGTAACCATGTGCTGACACAGTTATGCCATTAGAGGAATAAATATACACCCAAGCACATACACCAGTGTGCATTACCATGTTTGTATCTCATCTTTGTATATTTAAAGTGTACTGCTCAGCACTGCAAAACAACTGTTCAGGTTTTCCCAACATCTGTAGTCTTTTCCTTGTGAAATTCAGAATTGGGTTCCAGATCTCATTAAAATGGAAACACATAACAACTTTGTTGTATGAGGTTATTGCTGTGAGGTCTGTCAAATTTCATTATAGATGAACCTTCCCTCTCCTTTCATTGTAGCGTCCTTTGTAAAATGTGTGAGTTGCTCTTATGGTGAGGTAGAACAGAAAGGATGCTTCATGAAAGCTTGTTACAATGAGATCTGTCTGACTCCTGTGTCTGAGGGAATGAATATCTTCTTATGAGTTAACACAGGGAAGCGGACAAGGCGGGTCAGCAGGGCAAAAGTAGGGTTCCTGAATTCAAACCCCATATTACCAAGGGAGGCAGGGGGAGGAGAATCACACTGTGCACAACCTGCATAGAAAACAGAGTCACGGGGCTAGGTTCTAGGACTCAGAGACACAGCACCCTTGTATAAAATGACTGCAGGGATAGGGGCTTGAGCTTAGTATTGCTTCAAAGTGCAGACTCTTTACTCATGTTCGTAGATGTCATGGAGACAGCTGCCCTTGAATGATAGCCTAACTTAGATGTTTTTTCCCCTCCTTCCCTCTGGAATCAGCTGTTGGAAATGCAATTTCCATTTTACCCATATGACTTGTGCTAAAAGCCAAGATTTCCCAAAAAAAGGACTCTAAGGTTACATCTTTATTTAGGCTCCTGACTGCTTGATGGGATTTTTCAAAAGTGCCCAGCACTTGACAGCCCCCACTGACTTCAAGGGGGGCTATTGGCTTATTAGAAGCTTAACTTCAGGTTTGTGTTTTTGACAGGCTTGGCCATAAATGTTTAGATAGGTAGGATTCTGCCCAAGACTGGGTAAGGGCAGGTTCTGGTGGAGGAATAGAGGCGACTGGTATGGTGAGACTGCTGCC
Organism: Chelonia mydas; assembly: GCF_015237465.2. Classification (NCBI taxonomy): domain Eukaryota; kingdom Metazoa; phylum Chordata; order Testudines; family Cheloniidae; genus Chelonia; species Chelonia mydas. The sequence continues at coordinate 10,694,863 of NC_051259.2, read as the reverse complement.
TCTTATGGCCAATATTGTCTCATTGTTTCCTTGCTCTCCCCACCTGTCTGAATCCACTTAGCTTGCAAGTTCTTCGAGGCAGGACTATCATTTTTTGTTTGTACAATGCCCGGCACAATGATCCATGAGTGGAGGCTCATAGGTGCTACCGCAGTGCAAAGAATGAATAGTAACAACATTTGTCTTAGACTGCTCAGTGAACAGCCGAGGTTTTACAGAGGATTCATCACATTTAAGAAACTCCAGTGAAAGTAGTAGTGAAATACTCCAGTATTTATTTATATTTAGATAATCTTGAAAGCATCAGTCTTTCAGGTGCTGCTCTATCTGAAGGAACTCATGGGTCAGTATCCTTGTCTGTGAATGTGGCTATGGCTTTAGGGTCAAGACCTGAATATACCATATAGTTCTAGAATACAATTAACTCTAAAATAGGTACCAGTTACCCTTGAAGAGGCCTTACTGCAAGGCAGTGATTTATAATTTGGGAGCCTTTTGAAGTGCCATAGAGCTATGTTTGGTTGTTAATAAACAACATCATGTAACCCTAAAGAGACTGCAAGCCAATCAGATGCAGACTAATACAGCACGCTGTCAACTTGGGCTGGTGTCCACCCATGTTTATTACTTTATTCAAGACTTAAGTAGTATACTTCAATTGTATTTCATTGTTTAAAGATCCTTTAGAAAGGTGTTATTTAGCTGGAACGGTGCATCAGCTGCCCTCTGTGCTAATATCTTGGGTGGTATCAACACGGCCAAACTTGAAAATAACAAATCTCACTCTTGTAAAGGCTAGTAAATAGCTTGCTGATGCTAATGTGGAAGAAGCAGCAGGTTGGTTTGGGGCGGGGGGATCAGGAGAACTTAAGTATTAAGGGCTGGGGGTGGAAAGTATAATACAGCTCAAAGAGTAATACAGCCCTTTGAATATTCCAGGTAAATTTGCAGAGGACATTTTTGGAGAGCTGTTTACTCAGGCCAACACCTTTGCCTTTCGGGTGAGCTCTCTAGTCGAGAGGGTCGACCGCTTACAAGTCAAAGTCACTCAGCTGGATCCCAAAGAGGAAGAAGGTAATGGAGCGGAGCACAGCACTTGCAGACCAAGCGTGCTAAAGAGCCCCATCAAACCAGCAGAGCTCATGGCCTGGAAATGAGTTTGAAGCTGTGTGTGCTAGAGGCTCATACGTTTCCCTTTCCACTAACAGGAACTCTTTCCCTTACTGTCTTGAAAAACACTTTGCTAGTGACATGTGGAGTGGTTCCAAACAAGTCTGTTTCTGCTGGAGGTGATCACTAGCAAGTCTCCATGTCCATTGGCTGGCTATTCAGTAAATAGTGTGGCAGCATGATTTTCAGGCTGTGTTTACGCTGAAATTTGAAACCACCTTAGCACCTTTCTTGAGAGCCATATTGAAACAGTTTCAGATCTCAGTGTAGACAGGGTTGGAGTTTCTTTACTCTTCTCAAGAGTATTGTGGGGAAAAAGGAACCCAACCATAGAAAGTGCTGAGCATGCTGAGAACTGTAACTGAAATCAAATGTAGCTACTTGGCCTTCTGTATCAATCACTTGGGCGAACTGTCCTTCACTTTCTCTTTCCATTGCTTCCCTCCTTCCTAGTGTCCCTACAAGGCATTAATACAAGGAAGGCCTTCAAAAGCTCCACCACTCAGGACCAGAAGCTCTTTGACAGAGACTCTCTCCCGGTGCCCGTCCTTGAAACATACGGCATCTGCAATACTCCTCCACCTCTCAACATTCTCTCCCCTTACAGGTAATGCTGCAGCATCTCTTTAGCTCCTTTTTTCCCTTGTAGGGAACATCTTCTCCAGAGTTAGCTGAGAAAGGTGCTCACCCAAAGGCCAGGACCACAAGCCACTTACTCAAGAAGTACTAGTCCCTAAGGGAAATGGAGTAACCTAACTAGAGTGCCTCGGGCCTTCGCTGTTCTTTAGCTGGATTATTTGTAGGTTTGCTTCTGGGGTTGCACAAATAAAGGTAGCTGAAAAATTACATAGTTACGTTGTTGCTTTTGTGATGGTGCCTTAAGGAGACAAGTCTTGAATGGCACTGAGTAACATTGCTAGGTGTTTTGGATACGATGTATTTTCTCATACTTCTCTGTGTGATCTCGTGGTCACTTTCCAAGAGCCTTCTTGGAAACTACAGGACATAAATTTGCTTGTGGCATTGACCCAAATGGGTACAGCAGACTCCTTTAAATTTTGAGCATTATTTGGTCTATTCCTGGTGTCAGGTGACTGACTCAGCTTAGACCCTGGCTGTATAACCTGCATAAAGCCCTTCTCCTTAACGGTCTAGCCATGTTATGTCATCCTGTAGATCAGTGATATTCAAACTGAGGCTCGGGAGCTGCAATTGGCACTTCAGTTCGTTTCCTACGACTTCTTCCAGCATGTGATCTTGAAACACTGTGAGATTTAAATATTAACCAATCAGGAGGCTTTTACTATGTTGTTAACCAACTGTAGTTGATAAAATAATAATACTTGGTCAGTCCTTTTGCTGTGAGAATATTATATATAAAAACAGCTAAATATTTCCTTCTGTTGTTGTTTAAATGTGAATATATAGCACTATAGTAAGTGAAACTATGAATTCACACAACTCTGGCTCTTTTGGGTAGCTGCTGAACCACTGAGGTCTGAGTGTCTGCTGTAGATAGTCGTAGAGCAGGGGTTTTGGAGTATGAATATTTCTTTAGCCCACATCCGTATATGTCTTTTGAACAGGTGAAAAGTAATTACAGATAGCTGGAGGCAGCTGTCTTCTGTGAGATGCTACTGTACTGCAAAGTAGGAGGGTGGGCATGTGCATGCACACTCCTGACTTTCAAGGATGCTGCTGGTCCGATTTGGAGTTCCTGAACTGGAGAAGATTTTTCTGAAAAGACGGATGGGTGGGTGGGTGGGGAGGGAACTTGCCGAAAAGTCCCAGCACATAATTGTGTAATATGTCTTGGAGGAAGTAGCAGGAGCCCCGGTCTGGTGGGTGGGGGTGGGAAGGGTGGAGATTGTCGCTGAAAAGAACTCTGTTCAGCATTTGGAGGTGCATGCGCCCAAGCCTGTATCCATCGGCGTTACTGTGGAGCAGGCTATCTGGAAGAGACAGATGAGGAGAGGAAGGATGGGAAGGGGCATGTGTGGGGAGAGAGAAGCGGGGGGTGTTTGACAAGGGGGGGGTGGGGACAGACATCTGCTGCTGCCTCTGTAATCGTTAGAGTAGCTGCTCAGTGGAGTTCTTGCACCTTACTTAAGGTACAGAAATCAAAACTATGTATTCCCAAACCAGAGGAGAATGATAGTGCAAAGCCTTGCAGGACGATTAGTCAGAGTTCCCCCAAGCCATGGCTCATCAGGCTGATGCGGTTAAGGCACATAAGTGTCATAGCCAGTGGCACACAAGGGAGTGATTTGGCCAGCATCATATCTGGCTGCCCTAACCCAATGTATCAGGTACCCATTTTGCAGCTGGGTGAACTGGAGGTGGCCTTTGAGCGTGAGATCAAGTGAGACTCAAACCTGCAACCTTCAGGATTGTAGTCAAGCGCTTTTAACTATTCAGCCACGGCTGAGAAGCGGTGGTGGCTTCAAATTAGGTGAGGTGTGGTGGTGGTTTTAAATTAGCGGGTGGAGTGGGTGGCTCCTCAAAGGTAGAGAGACACCTATTTGAAGGGGACGGAGAAAGAGTACAAAATGTTTGGCCTCTTGTTTCAGATTGATAGAAATTGACACCTGGTGGGTGTCTGAAATCTTTGGGCATCAGACAAGCACCTGACTGGCTCCTTGTGTGTGTTTCTATTCCAGGGATGATGGCAAAGAGGCACTCAAGTTCTACACAGACCCTTCATACTTCTTTGATCTTTGGAAAGAGAAAATGCTACAGGACACCAAGGATATCATGAAAGAAAAGCGGAAGCACAGGGTGAGGGGATGGGGCATCGTTGCTGCATGCTAGCAAAGAAATAGTAGATAAGACAAGGCAGGAGGAAAAGCCAGAGACTCCTAGGAGACAGTTTCTCTTCAAAATCCAAGTTTTCACTTTCACTTGGGCTCTTTAGAGGGTATACGGTCAAGTTTAAAATTATACTTTTTAAAAAAAAATTCCTTGTTGCCTGTTACTATTATCCTTGCTTATTAAAGTGGAGAGATTTTAAAAATCTGTTCTTCTGAGTTTCACACAGTTTGGATGGTGATGCTCGTTCATTTTGTAGCTTTGTACCATCTGTTTCCTGGCGTTCGATGCGTTAGCACAGTAAATGCTGTCTTTTGGGTGACAAGGACAAACGTAGAACCTCTTCAGTACTCTTGCAGTATCTTGCAGGCATCTCTGCTCAGTATTAAAGCACCCTATTATTACCTTTGGTATGCTTTGATGTAACCGGAATATCATCACCAGTCCCTTTGAAGGAAACGGGTGTGCCCGTTCTGGCAGCAGTGAAGAGATTAAGTTTAAAAATCCAGTTACACTTTAACATATGGAAGGGTTTAAGCCACGTAAAACTACAAAAAACTCACCACCACACTGGCCCATTGCTGCACTTGAGTGTCCTTTTGACATTAGTGGATTACAAGGTAAATTGCATTATAAAAGGATTCATTTACTATACCTCCAAGGCTTAGTTTGGGGAAATCTGACTTACAATGTAAGTGATTGGAACATCAAATCTCAAAGTAGTTCATGACCTTGCAGTCAGAGTATAAGCGAGAGTTTTGGCATAGTGGAATCCTTGGAATGGGGTTGGTTTTAGCCCAGTTCGTTGTGGGCAGGTGTCCGCCTAACAAAAACCCTACTTCCAAGTTGCTATTAACTGGCTTCCTTTTGGAAGCCTCAGCGCAAAGACCAAAGACGCACTAGAGGCTTGTCCACATTGTAAGACGCTGTGCAGCAAGCCAGGGTGTGACACTTGCTGTGCAGTAACATCCCGTGTTGATATTGTGGCACTCTGGGACTTTCATTGTGCTGTAGCCGTTTCCACATGGGGCATTACTACATGGCAAGCAGGTGCATTATAGATGCACACCTTGGCTTGGTGCCCAGTAATTTACCGTTTAGGCAAGCCCTAGGTTCGGGAAAGTGATCTGCCCTTTCACTCCAGAAACCATCTTTCCTGGTCAGAATTGAGGCACACTGGTTGGAGCACAGGGGGGAGTTCATGCTTATGTTGCCACCCGTGCAGTAGCTGTTCTGTCGGTAGAGGCCTTTCATATCGCAGTCTGAGGGCTTGTCTAGATGAACAGTTAGTGCGCAACAAGATAGGGTGTAAATCTACCTCACTAACCTGCCGTGCACTGATCGTTCACATGGGCATATAGAGCCCAGCTGGCTAGTTCAAGGTAGATTGACCTCCCCCCTCCCCATCTTGCCACAAATTAACTGTTCATATAGGCAAATCTTGATCCTTCCACCAGTACTAAATTCACGCTACTGCAGTCTCAAAGAATCCCAAGATTTTTGTAATCTCTTAAAATGTTAGTTGGCTCTATCTCTCCTCCTCCCCTCCCAGTGAGATGGAATAAGGACAGACTAAATCCAAACACGTTTTCAGTTTTAATGGGTCTTTTTCTTTTCTTTTCTTTCTTTAGAAAGAGAAGAAGGACAATCCCAACCGAGGGAATGTGAATCCGCGGAAAATCAAAACCCGAAAAGAGGAGTGGGAGAAATTGAAAATGGGACAGGAGTTTGTTGAGTCAAAAGACAGACAAGGACCTGCTGGGTAAGTGAATCTGGCTATTTATGCAGCCCTCCGTGAAGGGGAAGCTGTCTGGCATTGTTGATGGTAATGCAATTCTCCCTGCTCTGCAGTTTCTCCAGATCTGCTGTGCAGTGTGGATCGATATCCCTGCTAATCAGATTCTCTAAAGGAAATCTGTCTGTTGGTTTAAAACTTGTGAAATAAATCAAGAAGCTAAACAGTTTAAACAAGGTGGCGTGAGTGGTCTTCAGAAGCAAATCTACTTCTGCTCTCGGCTCCCCTATCCCACAGATGCAGAAATGTCATGGACTTAGTTCCTTTAGCCCATCATCACTCATCCCTTTATAGCTGGGTCACCAGTTTTGTCTGGCCCAGAACAGAATTAGCAAGGGCCAGAAGCCATGCATTTGAGCATGGGGATGTCGTATGGAAGGAGGAGTGCAGACTCTGTGGCATACTTCCAAACCTACAGAAGCTCTTCTGAGAGTGCTTCATAGGCATCAGGCCTTTCTGGGGTTCAGGGAGGGTTGGCTGCTATCTGCAGAGAGGGGTGTTCCCCACCATGAGAAATCAGCAGGAAAGGTGATGCTGACCCTTCTCTCCCAAGTTCTCACAGCAGCACTCAAGGCATTAAAGGGACATAATTTTAGTAGCCTTTGTCTCCTTGTAGTTATGGGCTGAATTAATATAGGAGCCTCTTGTGGTGAGGAAAGCCAGTGAGTAGGGCAGGCAGACGTTCCCAAAACTGCTTTGTGTCTGTTTCTTTTCACTCTTAACCTTTGGTGGTGGGGCACCGTTTCTTTTACTGCTTTTTCATAAGCCCCGCGTCCTGTTTCAAAATTTAGGACTTTTCTCCTCCCATCCAACTTTTTTCAGCTACAGATCTCTCTTCAGTGCCTCCTATTCAGGATTTAATTTAACTTCTGACACCAGTCTGGCGGGAAGCAAACTGAATTCCCAAAATGCACTTCCCAGTATGCTCTTTTCTTGCCATTTGTGGCTCTTTTCACTTAAGAAAATCTTATTTTTAATCACACATTTTATATTTAAAAATAAAACCTGCTTTTCTTTTAATAGCCGAGTCAGTTGACTTGAGACTGACTTTTCCTTGCTTTCACTATTTCCCACTACAAATTCTCCCATGCATTTTAGTTCGCTGTAGGTTCTGATATGAGGCTTGAAGAGTGTTTGTTTTTGTTTCAGTGATCTTACTCTACTGTCAAACTTGGGGGTGGCCCAAACAAAACACTGCATGTTTCAGCTTTGGATACTTTGAAATTTGCTTATGACTGCATCCACAATGTGCTAAGTGCTTTGCCAGCCTGCAGGAGGTGATAGCCTTTGCCCTAATGAGCACATGGTTACATTAGGACTTTTATGCTGCCATGGAGAGTGTGCGATGTAAATGAGACCTGACAAGTCCGGTTTTTGCCCATAATCCAGCTTTAAGAGCAAGCTTTTACCAACCCTAAAACTAATAGAAATATTTGTTTTGTTTTAAAATAACACAAATATTCTCTTGCAGTGTTGGCAACCCACACACTGAATTACTGTGCTGATGCGTAAAAACCTGAAAATAAACTTGTCTGGATACTAACAATAAACAAAAGTGAGAATAACTAGTCGACTTCCAGTGTCCAGACTGAGACACCCGGAGAATAAACAGCCATAATGAGTGAAAGTGAATTTTAAATGTCTAAAAATCTGAACAATTTCCAGTAATCTAAAATGCTTCAGGAAACGTAGATCAGGAAATGACTTATGTACAGATACATGATTTGGAGCCACATGGTGTCCCTTTTGAATAAATTATTTGTATTACAGTAGCGTAGAGAGGTGCAGATTGTGACTAGGGGTCCATTGTGCTGGGCTTTTAACAGAGCATGAGACATTCCTGATAGAAGAGCTTTCAGTCTGAAGTTTGGAGTGAGGCACTTGAGCATGGCTCCAATAACTAGGCTACTTGTGGTGGAGCAGCCTGCATGGCTATATTCCTGGTTTTGTTTCCCTGACGCACCGTGCTGGAAGTACTCCTTTTGGAGGCGAGGAGGAAATTGGGTATCACTGTTCCATTGCTATCTTTAATTTTAGATATCCCCCTAATGTGGTGTATCAGAATGGCAGCATTGGCTCAGATGAGAGCATGGAAATGAGCTACTATCCACCACCACCGCAGTCTGATTCTGTCTCACCACCATCTCCATCCTACCCAGAGGACAGCCTGCCTCCACCACCCTTGGATTTTAGGTAAACCTCCGAGACCTGTTCGGCCACAGAGAAATAGTAGGTGGGGCAAAGTGATATGTTAGTGGGTTTCACTAGACCAGCTAACTAAGTACTGTATTGAGACCCGAGTGAACCTGCCTGTCAGTAAAGTGTACAAAGAGTATGACGACCCCTCCTTAATGTTTAGTTTCGGTTAACATAAGTAAGAGTCCTAGTGAGAGAACACCCGTCAGCGTAGAGTCATAGAGTTTAAGGCTGGAAGGGACCACCAGATCATCTAGTCTTACCTTGTGTAAAACACAGGCCACCAACACCCTCCAGCACCCACACACTAAACCCAATAACCAAAATTAAATCCAAGTATTACAGCCCACAGGAGATTACGCTCCTATGTGCCACAGGCAGAAATAGGAAGGACCAAGACACATCAGTGCCCAAGGACTCTCCCAACGGCAGGGAATTGATTAAGTGAGATACACACATGCTGCCAGGATCATTGGGTATATGTGTGGGGGTCGCTACAGAGGAAGGCAAAAACCCCCATGGTCACTGCCAGTCTGACCTGAGGAAAAATTCCTCCCCAGTCTGACATATGGTGATCAGTTAGACCCTAAGCATGTGAGTAAGAACCAGCCAGCCAAGCACCTTAGAGCGAGAATGCTCACTGCCACCTCAGAACCCTGGCCCTTCCTGTCCAACATCCCATCTCTAGCCATGGCTGTACCTGATGCTTCAGAGGAAGGAGATTAAAAAACACCCCAGAACATGTTTTGAAAGGGGAGGGGAATCTGTTCCTGACCACTGCAGGTGACTGGCTGAAACCCGAACTATGAGCTTGTAGGAACATAAGACATAAACTAGAAGTGAGCTCCAGGGCTATTGAACCCTGTCTCCTACTATCACAAGCAACCCCATCATACAATCACACTCTTAAATTTGTCCAGCTCTCTCTTCAAATTAATTAAGTTAAAGCCCCAAACTTCCCATAATACCCTAACAGGAGAGCATTAGCCCACTTTTCTTACTCTGTGAATTCTCCATATGTATGAAGCACCCATCCTCGTAGAATCAGGGTTCCATTAGACAATCTCGGCCCAGTTTTGGGTGCCCAGTTGATCTGTCTCCCTCTTCAAATACAAATGCTTGAGAGCATGTGGTCCTGCATCCTGCAACAGCACTCTGCACAGAAACAGTCCCTGTTACTGGGTTCCTACACTGTCACCACTTTCCCCTCTGATCTTTGCAAGTGCAGGGTGTAGGTGCTCTGAGACCTCATAGTTCGAGTTCTTGGGGCCCTAGTGTCTCCTGCAAGATCTAGAGCATCCTCATTGCCCCGAGACATCAATGTTCTCCAGGATCAGGTCCATGGCACACCAATTCCAGAATGGCCTGATATTGGCTCAGTTATAGGGGTCAAAACTAGAGTATCTTTTAACTAGTAGGAACCAGAAAAGTGTGGCAAGAGTAAATACATAGAGGGAATAGGTGACTGACAAATGCTATAGTACTAGCTCGACTAAAACGTATCAAAAGGCAACATAGCTTGTGAGTTTGAGTTGCAAATACAATCTGTCGCAGCCTGAGACAGGCACTCCGTCCTGCGGCAGCTCTCTAGGTGAGAGTGGAGATGGGTGCTTCTGATAAAACTTGTCCTGGTTTAGGCAATTACTTAAAGCCACGGCTGCCCCCTGAATCTCTTATTTGAGAAAAAGGGTGGAGGTAAATCGACCCTTCATTATAAAACGACCAATAGTCTCCATGGCGTATCAGAGGAGCACCATAGGCTGCGTGTTAATTTGCCAGGTTTTGAGGCGAAAGCATTCTGTTTGCTAGCATTCAGTATAAGCTTCCTTTTACCAATATGTAAGCTGGTAACATAGCACTTTCTGGGCACTAATGTTTCCTGCGAACGGAAAGTTGTATTCAGTCATTTATGAATCCATATTTCCCTTCAGTGTGTATTGGATCCCATTACCGTTTTTTCCTTAGACCCTTGACAAGAGGTGACAAATCATCACCAGTGCTCCAGTAAAGAATCAGTGAATGTGTTAATAGCATATGAACTTGCATAGCGTAGAAAACAAGAACTAAAGGTTACCTCGATAGACATCCCTGCTTAGCGGCTGAATGGATACAGAATGACTGGCATTGCTCTAGAAGATTCTGAGCTGAGAGGGCAGTCTGGCCTCTGGCAGAGAGAGATTTGGTGTTTGGCTCGTACAGTGTACTGTTACTGTGCGGGCTGATGGGACATCTGATAGTGTTTCTCTCAGCCGCAGTGTCAGCTGTCAATTCTGTTCTCCTAGCCAAGAGTAATGCAGCAGGATAGGCAGCACCAGGGCCCTGGAGAACTTCAGTAAAAGCTGGGAGTTGGAGGTGAAAGCTGGACAAAATCCTCTCTGATTACATAAACTCAGTTTTGGGGCAATCTAATCTGAGTTCAAAGCTAATGGTACTCTCTCTCTCTTTCTCTGCCCCCACCCCCAATATTACTCTTTCCTCCTGCAACAGCTACCCAGTAGACAACCAAAGAGGTTCTGGTTCTGGAGGACAAAAAAGATCCAGCCTGGTCAGTCCAAGCCATCCTCCACCAGCTCCTCCAATTGGATCCCCTCCTGGTGCCAGGCCAGGCTTCGCTCCACCTCCTGCTCCTCCCCCACCACCACCAATGTCAGGAGTTTCCCCACCACCTCCTCCTGTAGGATTTCCAAATTCAGGGATACCGTCGCCACCATCTCCATCCTCCTTCCCTCCTCATCCCGATTTTTCTGCCCCTCCCCCTCCGCCACCACCTCCAGCAGCAGAATACTTTGCTGTGCCTCCACCACCGTCACCTCAGCCAGCAGATGGTGCTCCTCCCCCTCCTCCACCTCCTCCCCCTCCTGGTCCCCCACCTCTGTCTTCCAGCGGCATGGATGGTGCACCAGCTCCACTTCTGTCTCCAGACTCCTCGGCCTCCAAGCCAAAATCTTCCTTGCCTCCTGTGACTGATGCCAGAAGTGACTTGCTTTCAGCGATCCGTCAAGGTAAGCCCTGGCTGTGATTTTTACATATCCTCTTTCCCATAAGCCTTGCTGTTCTCTCTTCTGAGGGAGATTCCAGGGCATGGAAGCACGGGAGCCATCCCATGGGCAGCACTGCTGCTGGCTTGCTCCTGGTGACACATACCTCCTGTAGATGATCTAACCCAAAGAGAATCTCAACTCCCCTTTTCACCCCGATGAGGGTGCCCTCTAGTTTTAAACCTTTGCAGATTGCCCCGTAAGAATCAATGCAGCTCCCAAGTTGAAGTCAAACTGCCTTTAGAGAAGCAACACATAGCGCTTGCGAGGAGTATGGGAAGCCAGCTCCTCTGGCTTCCTCCAGTCGCCCTTGCTCCAAACCTATCCAGGCTGGTCAGTGGTTTGACCTGTGTGCCCCCTTCTGTGCCAGGCTGGCCCAGCGCACTCCAGGCATTGATCAGGCCCTGCCCAGGGATATTCAGAGCACAGCACTGGAGCAACAGTTCTCTGTAGACCCCATGAAATATCCCGCCGTCGAGTGACCGCCTCTCTGCCTTCTTCCCCTTGCCAGGCTTCCAGCTCCGCAAAGTGGAGGAACAGCGGGAACAGGAGAAGCGGGACGTTGGGGGCAATGACGTGGCAACGATCCTCTCTCGCCGCATCGCTGTGGAATACAGCGACTCCGAGGATGATTCTTCGGAGTTTGGTGACGAGTGGTCTGATTAACCATGGTCCTGCTCCCCATGCTCCTCCTCACTGGCCTGACCCCTTTCTTAAAGAGCCAAGTACTTCCTAGGTTGCCAAAGCCTTTTAGCTTTTCCTGTCTCCTCCAGTAACCGAAGATGTACTAAGGGGTTTCAACAAATCCCCTTTGGCATGACTTGCACTCACCTTTCCAAAAGGTCCCCCACAAGATGCTGGGGGTTGCAGTGTTGTTTTCCAGCAGGAGGGGGAGTGGTGCTTGTTCATTAAAGGAAATGTAGACCACCAGATTTGCAATGCCACAGAACAAAACATGGTTAAAGAGCCTTTGGGATGGTTTGGTTTTTTTTTTAAAAATAAAGATCCGTGACCCTATTGCAGCCAAAGGGCTCTTCAGGAGGGCATTTTCAGCCAGTTTTCTCATTGCAGCAGCATCTAGGATATAGTGGACCTAACTCTCTCGTCCTCTCAGGTTAATATTGGGAGTAGTGCTAGAAAATGAGCTTAAAATGTCTCCTCTTCCAGGCTGCACCCCATTATTAATAACCCTTGGAACAATCTTTTTTTTTTTTTTTTTTTTTTTTTGGGTGATGGAAGCATCATTTTTCTAGCATTTCAAAACGAACCTGCCTAAAAGCTCTCTCAAGCTGTGGGGTTGCAGGGTGCACTACATGGAAACCTGGGGGTTAGGTTTTCTTTAAAAGCTGCCTCTACCCCCTCCAATAGCCTGGTTTGAGCCTCCACAGCTGCTGAAGGAGGCTGAACTAAGAGACGCAGCCTTAGGAAAACGCTAACCTGGCTGCCCACTCTGGGTGTGCAGGGGCATTACCAAGTCAGAAAGTTTCCCTGCTGCCTCTGGTGTGCTGTGGAAACTAAGCAGTGACAGCTAGGGCTTGCTAGGTTCTGCTGTGCTGGGAAGGTTTTCATCTGTTACCTAGTGAGCTCTGCAGTGTGTCTAGAGCAGGAGATGTAACCAGTGGTATTGGGTGGGGAGAAAGGGAGCTCTGAGCACCAAATAGGCTTCAGGCCCATTTGGTGTTCAGTGTGTCTACAATTAACTTACCAGCCAGGGCAAGGAGGCGACGCATCAGTGTCTCATTTGGCCTATTCAGGGCAGCACTTTGGTCAGTTTGAGTACAGGTGCTTTTCATTGAGGCCGATGGCGCACTTTATGCGGGGAATTGAGCAGCAGAAAATGCCAGTATTTAGCCTATGCTGCTGTCTCCTACCCTGGTGGGGAGGGTTACATGTGGCGGGGTGTCTCTGTGGGCTGAGTCAGCCATCAGTAACATTATATCTAGCCCATCTTAGTGGTTTTCCACTACTTCGCATCCACAGTCCAGTAGTTAATGCAACCTTTTCTGAGAATTATCTCCTTTACCAGATAAACTTACAAATTCCTGATCTGCTCCCAGGAGATGCATTACAGGCAGGGGTGGAAATGAGGATTTTATATTAGCTGACTTAGGTTTTATTGTTTTTATTACATTTTTAAGTTGAGTGCAAGCACCTCCAACAGGATAGATACAAAAACCTCTGTGTAGCAGGTGCTTGTTTAATATCTTATTTGGGCATGACTGTCCAAGTCTCAGTCAGTGTGACATAAAAGAGCAGTTCCTAAGTTTTTCACAGAGATCCCAGCCCATGTGATTCATGGATCCAACTATGGGGAGAGAGACCATGCAGATGGCCAACTCTCCATTCTCTGCTCTGCCTTTACTTTTCTGAAGTATTTTGCCAACATGTGCCTCTCCTTCCCTTCCCTCTATGACTTGCCTTATTACTGCTTTTGTATATCAAAACAAAGATGTCACTAATACATGGGACACAAGATACAGCCAGAGGTTGCCATATTGCCAGGAAAAAAAAACCCTCTTGGGTTTTTGCTTTTAGTGTTTTAAATTCTCGCTTTTCTGGATTGTTGCTATTTTCTTGAATATCTTTCCCTTTTTTAATGTTTGAAAGAGAGAATAAATGAAGTGGCCTAGATCTTAGGTTTCTCTAGAGGCTAGGGGACCACGTTTTTTGGTGCAGCTGTTGTCAAGTTCCAGTTTGACTGGAAAGCACCAGTGAGGTTAATTTATTAAATCTCTGCACTGCTATATTTTGGCAGCAAGCCAAGTGGGTAAGGTAGAATCCTGAGAGCGTAGGACTGGTCTTCATTATGGGGAGATTGATGCAGCAGGGCTTGATTTAGCTGGTCTAGTGAAGACCATAAAGACGCTAAATAGATGGCACAGCACTCTTCATTTGACCCTAGTATTCCAGGTTTCCGAGAAGGGTAAGGGAAGTTGACTGGAGAGCATCTCCTGTCGCCGCAGCACAGTGAAGACACCAGGGTAAATTGACCTCTAAGTTACGTCGACCTAAGCTTCGTTATTCACGTAGCTGGATTAGCGTAATTTAGTTTGATTTACCCCCATAGTGAAGACGAGCTCATAGGCAGTGAAACTTACACTACTTTCTGATGGGACAAGAATATGAGAGCAATGTTAGTTCCAATCCTCCAGCGCCAATAAGCCATAATGCACTCCAGGGCACTGGAAATTCCAAACTTGGGTTCTTTTAAAATTGCTTTGGCTCCACCTGGCCCCATTTCATGAAGGGGAAGCTAATATTCCTTTCATTGAAGCTCTGAAAGGTGTGATATCCCGTGTGACCTTAAATGGACAATCCATCTGTGTGCAAGCCACCAGCTGGATTGTGGAGAAAGAGGGGTGGTGCCAGATGGTTCTGGACCATTCTCCTGGCTCTGTCCAGTGTTGTTCTAAACATCTATGCAATAAAGCCTACCCCTTTGTGCTGGGTGGCCATAAAGAAGCAATGCCCACTTAGGCTGATCAGAGATCCCATCAATAGAAGGAACAATGTTTTCTTTATTCAGGTCTAGTTTAAAAACAATTGTGCTTTTAAAGTCATTGGGGTCCTTAGGAGTGGATCTGAAACATGGGTCCTCAACCTGGGGGGAATAGTGGGAGGGGAAGAAAATAGGTGCCAAGAACAACCTCTCTGCAAGATGGTTGTACCCAAATGGCTCTAACTGTAGGGCTGCTGACCTATTCATGCAAGGGGCATGTGCTTGGCTAAACAGCCTCCTGGTCACTTTGTTGGTTTCGCGTGTTTTTAACTTATTTCATATGACCATAGAGATAGGTACATTCCAAACAGCACAGTGGAGGGAGCTGTCAGTGTTTCACAAATCTGGGGATGAGAATTTTAATAGGTGTCCAGGCACGCCTTTGTATTTCTGTCCAGTCTAACCCAGGTTGCAGGTCATGCAAATCCAGTGCAGCCATTTAGCCAGTGCTTGTATTGGGAGTCATTTGCCATTGGATCTGCTGACATGCGCTGTCACTTCACAGAGCATGTTTGGACAGGTCGGGTTTTCTTTCCTTTCTGATCCTGGTTAAGTGTTCTCTCTCTCTTCTCAGCTGTAGTGCCTGGCAGCTTCTCTCAGCCTTCTCTCCTCTTCCCCCACACACTTGCACATAGGGTATGCCTACTCCAGGTTTCCAGGGCTCAGCCTGGAGGCTCATCTTCAGTCAGTGACCTTCATTGGTTCTCCTCTCCTTATCAGTCACAGTGCACCAGACCAGAGCCAGGGAAGGGGCTCTTGGAAGTCCCAAATGGCCAAGAAACTGTGTGAAGTATAACTTCATGAGAGAGAATTGCAGTCCATGGACTTCTTAAATATGTCTGCTTTAAAAGTACCTGTCCTGGATGGGCCAAGCCTGTCTCATAGCTGCCCTGGGTCAGGTTTTCTGTCTCTCTTGTTGATTTACAAAGCCTTGAAGTGGGATGTGGATCAGATTTTATTACTGTATTAACGTTATTCCTTTTGATTCATTTTAGAAACTAACCCATTTTTTTTCTTGTTTAGAATGATGTATAACTAGAAGAGCCATGATGCTTCTGAAGTGCCTTATTTCCTATATGATATAAATATATTTATAAGAGTAATTATTCCATTTGTAACTTGGGGGTCTACTCTGTGCAAAAGTTGTGTTGGTGGGGAAGAGATGCGCCATGTCTTATAAGGAGCCAAATGAGTCTTATGGTGTCAAAAGAAAAGGGGTGTGGGAAAGGATTCTCTGGGTTGTGAGCAATGGGGTTTACTCCCTTTCAGACCAAAGGAACGCAGAGAAGTATCAAAAACTAAATCCTGTTAAAGTCTCTCCAGCAAAACACTGTACGTCTTTGGCATCGAGGTTAACAACTTGTTTTACCCCACAGAGGAAACATTGACAGCCGGATTCTGGTTTGTTATGCCAGTGTAAATCAGGATTAATACCACTGGCTTCAGTGGAGTAGTTCTGCCTTTCCATGTATGTATCTGAATTCAGAATCTGGCCTTCTCTGTTTTTCCTAGTAGTGCCTGTTTTCTATTTTCCTCTGTCAGGTGCTGTTTAGCCAAGCTTTCATACTGCTTTTTTATAGTCTGCTTGGTCTCTTCTCCCCGCCCCCCCCCCCCCCGAAGATCCTATTTGCAATTTTTGTAATGTACATGTAAAAATCTTCTTTTTTTAAAAATGTAAACTTTAAAAAAAATCTTGATAAAACCTTTCTATCCAATCAACACCTGTGTTCATGTCACTTTGGAGTCCGGGGCTAACAGGTTGGGAATGATGCCTCTGGGTGATAGAGGGCAAAGATCCGACCCTTCCATTATGGCCTTGAGGATGGCGGTCCCATGAGAGATTGGGTTTTGAGACGCTCTTATTATGACTGTTTGAGAGGACTTGAGAGTTACCAACAGACAGGCAAAACCAAACTGAGACTACAATTGCCACCAATACCCAGCTGCCGAGACTTGTTTATCTTGACCTAGAAGTTCCCCAGCCTAGGAGTAGAACAGGAGTATCAGAACAGGATTATGGGTGATGCCATGTTAACGCCTCGTGTCTGTATAGCCAAAGTGTCCTGCGATGTATCCCTTTAAGGCCATTGTGATGCAGGAGCCCAGCAGTGCTGGAGCTCTGAGTCTGGAGCCAACTGTGAGAGCTGTGTTAATAAGAGCATTAAATCTGTCTCTGGGTTTACCATCCCAAGAGTCTACAGATCCCAGAGCCCTTTGCAAACACTATATGTGCAGAAATCTCTTCTTCCACCACTGAAATGCAGCTGCTTCTGGGGTGGAAAAGTGCCATCTCTGCAGCGAACTAGTGCTTGCCATGCTGCATAAGTGTTAGGAAGGGAAATGGCATCTAGGGAGTGAGGCAAACCTCTGCACAGACAGAAGAATCTGTGGCATTTCTCACAAGAGCAGAATTACACAGGGTTTGCTTTATTTTAAAAGCTGCTGAAAAGGCCCACTTACAATAAACGGCGTAATGCACAAATCAACTAGCATGGGTGGAGGACTTGCAGCCTAGCCCCATTGTGCTTGTGATGCTCTCTCATGGCCTGTCTTGCAAACGACTTGCTGAGTAAACCTATTGCACGAATATGTTTATTTCAGGTTGCGTGGGAGCAAAGAAAGCCTTTGTCTCAAACTCTGTCCCACTTCTACCACAAACTTCAGGCCTGAATTGCTAGTATGTAGATTTCCTATCGACTTCTGTGTTCACAAGCACATGTTGCAGCATTGTGCCTTTTCACGCTTTGCGGCTGATACAGTCCCCGCTGCAAACCCTTGTTAGACTAATTTGTGGGTTATTCCTGCCAGCTCCAGAATGAGCTTCCAGCACAGCTACTGCAGAGCTACTTGTGAGATACTCGAAGGGTTGGGAGAAAGAAGGAAGGGTTGTTTACGATTGGCCCCTACATCCCAAGCCTGCTAGGCACCTTAGGAATTCACTGGCTATCGGAAAAGCCCATCTTGGACATAAAAGGTGCAGTCTTAGCTATGCCAGCTTGTCCTAGAACTGGAATCTCAGTGTGCCTCTGGTTTGTCATTAGCAGCCAAGGCCAGAGTAATGTGGTGCTCCTGTTTTCAAGGGGAGAACCAGATATACGAAAATTTCATCTTCTTGCAGTTACTAATCCCTTCCGAGTTAGCTTTTCATTTTCTAAAGGCTGCTGACCTGCAAACTCTCTGATAGCAGCAGTCTCCCCGATCAGTCCCCAAAAATGTGCACAACGCCGATCAGTGGAAAGCTCTTAATACCAGATTCTCCTCCCTATGGATCCCATCATCTACTGTCCTTGTAGTTGCTGTACACGTTACCTGGAGGGCTGTGTCGTCCTGAACTGGGACAGCCTGGCTGCAAGGATAGGAGTCTTGCAAGCTGGATTAGACCTTGTGTATGTGAGAGGAGACGGGATGATTTGCCATGTGTGGAGTGGGCAGTTCTGGGCAGCTGGCTCATCAGTCTAGGGCTAGTCCTGGTTGCATCATGCAGTGCTACAGCAGAGCCCACACAGACGTGATTGAAATCGGAAGGAAGTGCACCTGCCTTCCAGGAAAACTGCCACGATTTCTTGTATTTTTGCCAAGCAGTGCAATCAAAATGATCTCTCATCAGTTATGCGCGCCCCCCTCCTCCCCCCAATGCTGCGGGTTCAGTTCAGCCTCCCTGCAACCAGTACCCGAGCAGTAAAGGACATAGCGACAAGGTTAATTGTGCACTGGTGCTTTGCATTTCAAAGTTCTCCTTTCCATTAGCCGTGACTTCCTGAGCAAGAACTGCTCGCTGAGGCAGTTGTGAGGGTCTCTTGGGTCTGCCTGTGCCTTGCAACTCTGGCCCTGTCCAAAGCATTTGATGTGTGTACGTCTCTCTTTCCATGGAGTTCAGTGCTAAAGCGCAGCTGGCTGGGATGCTGCTTCACAAGAACCCAGGTCTCCAAAGACCCATTTAATTTTCTCCTTCAAGGTGGTGTTAGCAGCACCAAGAAGATGCTGCCGGCTGCCTTGGACAAGTGGGATGTCGGTCCCTTCCACTGCTGACGTCATGTTCTTTCCCTTAATTCCCCCTCTGGGACCAAGGCGAGAGCAGGCCCTGCCAGCTTCGATCAGTGTTAACAGCCTGCTCTCCCCATGTGTGGCAGAGCAGAATGCTGCCAATGTCACCCCCTTTCCAAGGCCAGATTCATTATTTAAGCATCCAAGGGCGGTGGGAGAGAAGTGGAGGGAAGGATTATCTTCTTCTGCATGTGTAGTCCCTCCAAAGCACCCATTTCCTTCTCCCTGCGATCTGGGTGTGCCAGGAATGCGGGATCAGCCCTTAGCAATGGCTGGCTTCTTTTTGCTGTTGCCTATGCAGGCGGGTGGGGAAAGGAAATAAGCTCCTGAGCCGTGTATGGCTTTATCTGTAACTCTTCCATCTGCTCGCAGCGGTGCACAAAGAACTACAGGGTGCCTGAGGAATTAGGTATTTGGAGCTAGCGCTTCTGCAGTCTGGCAGCACAGCAGCTCAGATGCTTTAACAAAGGCCAACTCCTGCATGGGGCGGGCTTAAGGCAGCAGTTGTCAAGCTCGTTTTGTGGAGAGGGCCAAGTCACACTTTTAATTGCAGACTGTGCTGAATTTGCATGGCCCTGGCCCAAATGCACAACCCTATAACCACAGCAGAACTCCCACTGCAACCGAGAGGAGGTTGGTATTGAGCTGGAGTGTAGAACGTGACCCACGGTTGGTACTGGAGAGCTGTTCTTTCAGCAGTGCTGATGTTGGCTTCAGTGGGGAGCTGTGGGTTCTCTGCACCTCTGAAGCTGGGCCCCAGACTTGTAGTTAGCATCTCATTCAGCATCACCGCACCCCCCCCCCCCAAAAAAGGCAATCTCTGTTAAAGGACCACACCACTGTGTCTGCCCTTTGTTTGTCTAGCTGTGTGGGTGCAGTCACCTGAGCTGTGGGCACAATTGTGGTAAGTGTTCAAGTGGAGTGCATAATTGTAACCTATGTTTGAAAATCCGGTGTGCTTAAAGCACTATCATTAGGCTTGAGAGTCAACATCCCATTGAGATGAATAGAAGTATTTCACATTCCTGAGCTACCGGTTCTGGCTGAAGGCTCCTAACGATGAGTGCGAACTTGCTTTGTGTCAGTTTAAGCTTTGTTTGCATGTGGAAGGCTTTCTTCACAACACTTATAACCTGCAGCAACAGTGTCACTCAAACCATCCTGCTGATCCCACTCCCTTCAGGTGTCGGTAATATGCTGGCAGCCGGGGGACTCCTTTTGATCATCTCCTGCACACCCAGCTTTGCCTTCTTAGGAAGCAAGGCTCAGCAGATCATGCCTAGTCTTTCAGCTCTAGGTTGCTTATTCAGATCTAACTCAGACTAGTAATGAAAGCTCTTCAAGTGTCCTATGTGAAATGAGCTTCTACTGGGTCAGTTTGTCTCAAACAAGCAGCGCCATCGGCAGCCGTGGAAGAGCCAAGGATTGAATGGGGACATGGAGAATGCCCATTGCTCTTGGCCACAAAAGCTGCCCCTCCAGGAGAGGGTAGAGGTACATTGATTTGGCCGGCCAGTATGGCTGGCACTCAGGCACCCTTCACCAGAGTTTAGGGCACTTGGGGTGGAGATAATTAAATACAGGGAAGGGGGGAGGGTTTGGGTGCATGTGTGGACACACAACTCACTTCCTCATCGTCCATATTGCACTGTTTGATTGGAGCGCCCCTTCTCCATGCCTGTTCCATGTCAGCAGCAGCTCAGCTCCTGGGCACAGCAAAACCCAGCTTCAGGAGCGTCTGGGCGCCGCCTGCTTTACTGGATGGTTGGGAGCAATGAATGAATCTGCAGCAGACAGGACAGAGAGGTGTAAGCCTGGCTGACAACCTCCTCCATAAAGAAGCAGCATGGAAAACCCTTTGCCCATTTTCCTGCACTCAGCTTTGAGATGGTGAGGCTAGTCATTGGGTTGCTAGGGGAAGGTTCTCGCTGAGAAAAGAATAGCCATCATTTCTCCATGGTTACTTTCAAATGATGTAATCTGCAGCCCTCTCCCTGGTGTTTGCTCCCTAGAAACACAGTGAGAGGAGAGCAGTAAATTTTAGCCCCTGTACCTATGGGTGCGTCTACACTGCAGAGAAAGTAGCTCTGGTTGCAGTTTGAGTTCAAGCCTATAGGGATGTGTCTACATTGCGGCTGGTTGCTCCCAGCCAGGGTAGACGGACTCGCATTAGCAGGGCTTAAGGTAGCATGCCAAAACTAGCTGTGTGAACGTTCTGGCTTGGGTGGGAGCTAGGCTGACCCCTTAGGCTCAAAAGCCCAAGTTCCAGCCCATACCCTAGGGGGAATCTGGGGTTGAAGTCCAGCTGCTAACCCAAGTTAAAAGCCAAGTTGATGTATCTTCACTGATGATTTAACCCGAGTTAGCTAACGTGTGGGTTACCCGCCCATTCAAGGTGTCGTACTGGCCAGAGAATTGGACTGGTGTCAGAACAGGGAATTGGATGGGAATCCGCCTGGGAGTATACTGGAAATCCACGAAGAGGAGGTGAGGGAGAGTGGACAGGGATTCCTGGGGTGCTCAGTCAGAGGTGAACTGATGAAGCAAAGATAATGGCTCGTCTGCTAAAAGAATCAGGATAGCCCTCTCCCTCCTGCCCCTCCCCCCTTCAGAAATGGCTTTTGCAGAGCCCCTAGGGTCAGGGGAGAGCTGGGAATACATCTTGGAAGTTTCCATCACTTTAGACCCAGTTCTGCCTCCATCCCATATGAAGCTGGTGAAGGAAAAAGCTGCGTACAGCTAACAAAGAAGCAGAGGAAAGACCATGGTCTGCCAGTTCCTGAATTTTCACAAGGGCTCAGCCCACCTGCTCTGAGCAGATAATCCTGCTCCGGAGGAAAGTGAGTGAACCTTGCCAACCTGGCCTCTCCCCTGGGTAACCAGTTCAGAACCCTGCAGCTGCTGTTTTGTTCATACAAAAGCCAGGAACTCTGCAGTGTTTTCTGCTGCCTACGACAATTCTCTCTGGTTTGCCTGAGGTACATTTGGCTGTGAACCTTGTCCCTGGCAGTGGGGCCTCCAATGCTGGACTAATCTTTTCCATGGCCCTGGGCGGAGACCTAAATATTGTCCTCTGCCTGCTCCACGTAAGGACAGGATATGGAAAACAAGCCGCCTTTATCCCCCCGGGCCTTCGAGGCTGCCTAGAGTATTGGCACTGATTTGGGCAGGCAGACAGAACTCCAAGCCTATGGAAGGGTGCACGGGGCACTGCCCAAGTGATTGGAGAGCAGTCGGGGGGCTGTAGTAAAATGTGTGCCCAAGTCATTGCAAAATGACTAGGGGATACACACAATGAAACCATCAGTTGTGGATCCGCGTTCTTGATTGCTGCTTGTTCCTTCCTGTTTGCCGACCCCAGGGTGCAGCCAGTCTGGCCCACCCGTCCAATCCGCCTCTGAGACCCTTCAAGGGAGCTTCCCCTAAGCAACGTCTAGAAATCATACAAGCCCCAACACTGGTGGTTTAACCCAAAACAGTTGCACTCATGATATTGTTTACTTAGTGCATTTTTATTTTCTACAGATTCTGATCCCTTTCCCTTGAAAGGGTACAAGCTTGTCTCTGACGTGAAGGTGTTTGTCTAATCCAGCCCTGTCCTGCATGCTCTGTGAGCTGAAGGACTGGAACCGTGCCTGGAACTACTGTGGAATTGCTTCTGGTTTGTGTCCCGTGAAAGCAAACATCAAGGCTGTGTGTGGGGTCTGGGTGTCTGCTACTTCCCTGCACCAAGCTTGGCCTGATTTACAGCTTAGGAGGGAAAGGAATGCAGCTACAGGTAAGAATCACCTGACCCTGTAGATCTCTCAGCTTCCAAGTGGGAGCAGTTGGGAGCTCACTCGTGCAAAACCAGGGTGACTGGGGTGGGGGGGCATTTCTGACTAGTTTAATGTGACCTAATGGTATGGAGGACACAGATATTTATTACAATAGTACCATTAATGCCCATGGGCCTTTGCCACACAACTAAGATGGCCAAGTGTTGCCTGTTGCGGCCTGGTTTTCACAAGTGCTGAGCACCTGCCATTCCTTACAACTTCAACAATCAGCGTTCCCGGAACAGAATAGGTTGCTAAGTATTTGGGGGTTTTGCCATGTGATCCGGGTCCTGTATTCTAGCCCCAGTGGAAGTTTGGAGTCTACGTGGAAGTTTGGAGTCCACCGTGCTCTCTAAGGCTGAAAAGCTATTGACACTGATGTGAGGCAGCAGCCACCTGCCGTGGGACTGACGGAGCAGGGAATTGGACGGGAATCCGAATCCACAAAGAGGAGGTGAGGGAGAGTGGACAGGGATTCCTGGGGTGCTCAGTCAGAGGTGAAACTGCTAAGCAAGCTGCAGGCAGCAATCCTGTCTTTGCCAGGGGTTAGGTCTCAGGCTCGTTTGGGCACCTGATGGTGTGTACACAGAGTTAGGGAGGCTGACTGTCTCCTTTGATCTTGGGAATTTGGGACTGTCTCTGCCCTTCTGGAAAATGGGGAAGATTGGGTATAAAATGGAGGGGAGAGAAGGAGCAGGAGCTAAACATGGCTCTGGTTTGAGGCTCACAAATGTGGATGCATTGGGTTTGGGATGGGTTTCATTTTCTGGATGTCTGAAAGCAGCAACTCGCCAAACTGATAATGAATGCGTGAGAGCTAGCAGCCCCAGCCGGCTTCCTTTATAGGAGGTCAGGCTGGGTGATCATAGTGGTCGCTTCTGGCCTTGTCATGGAACTCAGGAGAGCCAAGTTCTGTTCCTGGCTCTGCCACTGACCCAGCTGCGTGAGCTTGGGCAAGTCACTTTCCCTATCTGGGGCCCTCTTTCCCCTCCCTCAGTCTGCTTAGGTCTGTTTCGGTTTAGGCTGTCTGTTTAGGTTGCCAGCTCTTCAGGGCAAGGACTGTCTCTCCCAGTGTGTCTCTGCAGCATCCAGCACAATGGGGCCCAGATCTTGCTTGGGACCTCCAGGCATGACTGTAAGACAGATCATAACATTCTGTTTCTGCAATAACACTTCGTATTCAGGCTCCGTAGGGCACAGCCCTCTTTGTGGAGGGGGAGGAGATGCTGAAGGAAGGATGGTGTGTGCCCAGTGGAAATGTGTTCAAGAATATCTCTTTTTAAATTTCAGTGAAACCTTTATAAAAAAAAATTAAGCACTTCTCTAGGGTGTTGGAAAGCAAACTCGATAATCTTGCACTAGGTCTGAATCTCTGGAGTGTGAAACTGATCCAAACAAAGAGAAACTGACCAGTGTTTCCACACTGAGGGGGAAAGTAGAGGTGTAGGGAGACCTTCTGTTGCATCTTTATTTAATGAGTCTAATGGTTTTTATTTGGGAGGGGCCAAACCTGGAACCCTATATCAGAACCTCTTTGTATTTCAGGAGCAGAATCCAGATCCACAGCTTCAAGTCTAATTCGTCCCAATGGATTGGGTTGCACATTGGATCCGAAACTGCATGGGGACAAATGGGTCCCCATTCCAGTTCATTCCAAGCTGGCAGAAATGTCACAAAGAACAGCTCCTTTGATGGAGCCTTCAGCCATTTAAGGCTGAAATCTCATGAGAACAATCTGCAAGGTTTGTGGGTCATTGAATCCATCCTGATTCACCCTCTAACCCAAATGCCTAAAAGGGATCAAAATCCAAACAGCTGCATGTTAGTTTTTATGAAATGTAACAAATTTGTAGCCATCTAAGAACTTCACACTAGTCACTGTGCTGCACACCGTAGCCACAAAGGACACCACAACGCCATTCCTCCCACATACTTAATTTAAAAGAGAATCTCCCTCTGATTTTAGCCGTGTAGGGCCTATGACATGCAGTGTAGCAGTTCTGATTCCGTCCAGAAGAGAATGAGGTTACATGATCTGCACTCCTTCTCAGCTTCCTGAATAGATTCAGCAGAGAGATCCGGGACTGCATGGGCTGAGAATAAAAACCTTCTCATTCCCAAAACTGGGCTCTCCTACTAAGGGGAATAAGTGCACCATACCTGCCCTCTAGCTATCAAGAAGGCTTTGGTCTTCAGGGCTGCCCCTCTGGTTCCTTGCATCAGCTCTGTATTGACTTAGCATCTGCTGTTCTCTGGCTTCCAGCACGGGATGCTTCTGGCTCTCGCTGGAACCTGCACTCACACCAAGGCCAGCAAGAGGAAGGAAACTATGTTTCCTTTAAAAATATATATATATCACCTGGGGCTGACCCCATATGGGATTGGGCTCAGTGTTCTCAGCACTGGTTGCCTCTCAAGAGCAGCCTTTTAATTGGCTGTTCCTTTTCCCGGCCCGCCTTCCTTCCCATTGAACAGTTCCAGCACAGTGCATTGTGGGAGCTGTAGTACAAAGGCAGATGCTGTTTTCCCTCATTCTAAGGGGGTGTCAGGCCTGTGACTCTTGTTCTTGCTCTTCGCTGTCTCATGAGTTGCTGAGGCTTGCAGCATTCGCGTGCGAGGCATAATGCATGTAAAGACCAATGATTTATTTGTTGTGGCTGCTATGAGACCCAGGCGGGGAGGACAAAGATTAGGTGCCCAGAGAGAACAATGTTCCTTTCCCTCCCTCTGTGCCACCATTCCCACCCATTGTGATTTTAGCCTGGAGTCATTTCCAGCGTTAGCTGCATTTTGATTGCCAGAGCCATTCCTGTGAAGGAAATAAACCCAAACCACCACAGTTTGGGAACTGCTTTTCTTTCCCAGACTTCAGCCACCGCAATCTGTTTCCCTGAAGTGATGTGAAACAGAAGAGTTCCTTGTATTAGAATATAGGAGCCTAAATTACAGGGGAGCAGGGCAGCTGGAGCTGAATTTAGAGCACATCTGAAAATCATGGGCCCTCTGTACCACAGCCAAACCCCCCATAGTAACATTATTGTAGATGTAGCTTTCTAACGTAGGTACTAACATGGCCTAGTAATTGAACACCTTGTTCTCTTTGAATGTGTTTATTCTCACAGCCCCTCTCGGAGGTGGGACAGGGCTATTGTGTCCCCAATTTACAGCGGGGGATTTGAGATGTAGGGAGACTCTGTCTTGCCACGGGCCATGCAAACTGCCTGTGGGGAAATGAGGAACCGAACCTGGGTTTCCTAAGTCTTAGGTTAGGGCCCTACTCACTGGCCCATCAGCCAATTTAGAAACAGCCCCTCCCTCCCCCTTCCTTTTGTTGCAAACTACAGGCCAAGTGGTGACATGTTGACTCCTGTTTTACTCCCTGCTAACTTGAGCACAGCTCCTGAGGAAGTCACACGGGAGGTTCTGCCTGAGTAAAAAGGAAAAATGAACGACTGTGGCATTTGGGCTGGTGTCCATGCAGCAGCCCCCCTGCAACGCACCTCCCTCTGTGCTGGAGGGTGGCACCCAACCTGTGCATAGCATGCTGCATGACAGGCCGATGGAGGAAGTGCTAAATCCTCACTCCTGTGAAGGTGTCATGGCACCACAGAGCAGGCAGGTCCTGGGTTTTTATAGTCTCATTCAAAAGGACCCCTCAAAGCAGTAAACTGCACAGAACTCAGTCAGAGAAGGAGAAAGGTCTGAGTCAACTTTGCTGGGATTTGAACCTGTGGCTGCAGCATTTCAAACCTGATGCTCAAACTGCTAAGCCATCCCTTGTGTGTGTGCAATGCCGCAAACTGTCCTGTGTTTTGAAATGAGGGTGCCCAGAGCTCTTCAGTGTCTTGCAGTTTCAGGATGCCTTGGGGATCAGATTGCTGTTTGCACTAGGAGAAAATCTCACACTCCAATCTGGTTCTGTTTAACCCCCGGGCTTGTTCAGGGGTCACAGAGATGGAAATGACCACCCTGTGTCTACCATCCTAGGGACCACACATCAGTCACAGACCGTGCACAGTGAATCAGTGTGGAGACTGCTTTTGTGCAGTGACGTAGCTCAGAATGCTTTTGCCTTCCTTTTCTCCTCTCCCCTCATGACGAGGGATCATTCAGATCTCCAGCAGCATGTTTTGTCTTCTGACACACAGCACTGCGTTTGCTTTGCCCCTCTGGCTCCTAGGAATTTCATCCTGGGTCCCCCGGAGGGCAGACATCTTCATATGTCCCAGATGGAGAGGTAGCCCGGTCCCAGATGATGAAAGCTTTGAGGATTAGGACAAGGACTCTGAATTGGACCCAGAGACCCCCCCTCCCTAACTGAATAAAAGCCACCTACGCTCGGAAGAACTTCCAGCTAACTGGATGTGTTAGGCAACAACGGAAGTGTCTCCCAGGAGGACAGAGGGAGGCGCTATTACTTGGGATATTTTACAACAAGATTGGCCAAAACACTAGAAAATGTGCCATAGCGAAGAATCCTGCATTGGCTCCAGGGAGATGGGCTGGGGGCTCTGACACTTCTTTTCAGTCTCCAGAGTGTATGATGAAGGTGGCATTAATTGGACCCAACGCTTTGTAATTTATTGAGGGTGAAGCGGTCTCTTTCCAGTTACTCCCCTCACCCACAGTGGTCCTCCAATATCTCCCTCCCACATAAATCAAGCGGCAGCCAGATGTTGTATCACAAATTATCTTTATTTTTCTCTTATGATTGTAAACAAGAATACAGTACTTTCCAAATCACATGGAACAAGAGTCTGTGCAACAATGCAGAGAGATTTTCAAATGTCTAAAGTGCCTCTTACATTCGCTTCCTTTCCAGATTCATGCAAACCTGAAGAACATATAGTACCCTGAATAGCTGTCCTCTGAATCTGGCCAGTTGGACACGTGCAATCTGTCTCTCCACTGGGACAGAAACTTTAGTTAATTGAATAGTCTCTAGTGCAATGGTTTAGAAAGCAACTCTGATCATCTGAGCCCTTGGGTTTTTATAGGCACAGTCTAGTATTGCAGCCTTCCCTTTTTCGCTCCAGTTGTCTATATTTCCTACAATTAAAACATTCCATTACCTAATACCACCCAGGGTACTCAACATGCAAAAGGAGCCATCATGAGTTTTTTGTATTAAAACAGAGTGAACACTAGAGGGCAGCAAACTACAGAGTTCAGAACAATCTATTGTCTTGAAAAAGCTGGCCATAAATAACAATAAATTAATAAATAATACATAAACATTTAACCACAGAAAAAAAAGCTGGTTGGGTTCTGATCCATTGTTACAGGGGAAACAATGGATCTTTGATGTGGAAAATAATGTCTGACGACCTGAGGTAATTAACCAGGCTGTTTAAAAGCCAAAGGAATGAAAAGATATTCTCTCTCTTTTTAAAAAAATGCACCATCAATATTGTGTCAAAGAAAATAGTCATGGAGGAGCTCACACACTCTCAAATATACTTTATTTATTTATTTATGGATAAAAATAAATATTTTTTTCTTCCGTAAATTCTAAAAGTGGAAAAATAAAGGAAGAGAGCAGCTCATGCACACAAGGAAAGGGGAATCAGAGGAGACACGGAATCTTTTAAGAGCTCTCACAAAATCTCTGTGGTTGTGCAAAAAGGGGAACACCATGTGCAAAGGGGTCTTTGGACTGAGGGCTGATGAGTCAGACATCGCTTGGAGATCTGGACCTGAAAGGCATTGTGGAAGAGAAGCACCCACAGCACACAGTCCACAGCACTTTCTGGATCTCTTGGTTCCTGAAGGCATAGATAACGGGGTTAATCATGGAGTTGTAGGTAGCCGGGAGGATGGTCATGTAGGTATAGAGGGCTGGGTAGGTGTAATCTCCCAGGAGGCAGTAAATGGCAAAGGGCAGCCAGCAAGAAGCAAAAGTCCCCAAGATGACAGCTAAGGTGGAGATGCCTTTCCTAGTGGTGACGTAGTGTGAGGTGGCCAGGAAGTGTCTCTGCACAGCGATCTGGTGGGCGTGCCTGCAAACTATCTTGCAGATCTGTACGTAAAGCTGCAACATCACCGCAAAGACCATGAAGAAGGAGATGGAGAGGATGATGAGGTTGTTCTTGGTCAGGGGCTTCACGATGCTGCAGGTGGAGACGTCTTTCAAGCAGTTCCAGCCCATGACAGGCAGCAGCCCAAAGCAGATGGAAAACCCCCAGGTCAGGATCAGCATGATGTAAGTCCTGGTGACCGTCCTTTCTGAATAGTAAGTCAGTGCATTGTAGAGGGAAAGGTAGCGGTCTATGGTGATGGCCAACAGGCTGCCCACGCTGGCAGTGAACGAGGTCACCAGGAGCCCCACAGTGATGAGGTTCACCACCTGTGACTGGATGCAATACACAAAGGCAAAGTGGAATATAAGGCCCATGCCAGCCAGGAAGTCAGCAATGGCAAGGCTCCCGATGAGCAGGAACATTGGAGTCCGGAAGGCAGGGGTGTAAAATATGACGGCTACCACAATCGCATTCTCACAAGAGATGATGGTCCCCGAAATGCAAAGCACCACATCCCAGGGATTCAGGGCAAGAGGTTGCACCACAGAGTCCAGGTTCAAGGAGCTGCTGCTGCCATTACTGGCTGCAAACCGGCCCTGCTGGCCTTCAGTGGAGTTGTGGGACATGTCCTTGTTCATGACGTCCAGGTGTGACCTGCAGAAGCATAGCACCAAGTTCCATTTAGTGTCATCCTGCACATACAAAGGCTCTGGCATGCAAACTGACTTGTACCTGTGAGTTACTCATGAGCATCTCTGAGCACTAATCAGTGTCCAGTCTCTCTTGGTGGCAGATTTCAGGGGGCTAGGGTCACCCACCTTGCTTCCCACTGGCTTTCTCCAAAAGCTGGCTCTGATCAAAGCTTACAAGCTAGGCTACGGTGTAGGTTCAGTTGATTTAAGCTACCCAGGTGTGCAGCATGCTCACGATTTGCTCCTACCGGGAGGATATTTCTGGTCAGTTTTGCACTGTTTTTGTTTTGGTTTGGTTTGGTTTTTTTGGAGCTGGCAAAAAAAAAAAAAAGGAGGGGGGGTGGAGAGGGTGAGGGGGCAGGAAAATCCCTCATCCAGTTGTTTCCTTGCCTGTGTTTGCTTCCACTGAGCTGTATGCATTGCACAATTGCAGTGGATAAATACTCCACACACAGCTGGAGCTAAATGTTTTGCCACACAGGGGCTTTTACTAACTTAGCCCTAACTGCTGATGCTGTAAAGTTTATAGAGCTAAATCTCCGTAATGGAAAGAGCAGGGTGGGCATCGCCTCTCTGACCATTTGCCTGATTACATTTTTTGTCGTCTTTTAATGCTGCATCCCTTGCTTGGGCTCTGGCAGATCTACTCTGTCACCCGCCAAAGAGCTGCTTTCTCAGTCCTGCCATGCATCTTAATTGGCATTAGTATTGCCGAAAACACTTATTTACTGCTCCTTCGTGGCTGCTGGGGGGTTGGTTCCCCCCCCCCCCCCGTGTCCTTTGAATTTTTAATGCAGTTCTCTACCTCGAAAGCTGCACCCTCAGATCAGTTATAACCCCAGTCTCTAGATTAACATGAGAACCTTTTCTGCTCCGACTTGCCAGCGAGTGGAGCGGGACTTTGCTTTACATTTAAGGCGGCGGGGGGGGGGGTGAGGAATCAATGTCTATCACACCCCTCTCCTTCTTTTAAACCTTATTTTTGCTCTTCTGCAAGTTCCAACGCGCCCGGGGGCCCAGGGCGGCTGAGCTGCGCCTGGCTGCAGTGGAGGGGGACGCAAAAAGGGCTCGCCCCCCCCCCCCATGCAGAGGGGGGCTCCTCACCTGGTGCGATGGGGCAGGGAAGTCCGCCTGGATCCTTTGCGGCTCCTCCGCGGATGCTCCGGTCCTGCTGGCAGGATGCAGGCGGAGGGCTCCGTTCCATGGGCGGCTGCAGTGCGACGGGGCTGGGGGAGACGCCGCGGAGTTATAGTGAATTAGCCCCTTTTGGGGGTGACTCACTCCCTGGGTTTTTTTTGGGGGGGGGGGGCGGTTTGCCGCTGCCTGAGCCTGCGGCTCCTCCTGGCTCTCTGCTGGGTGACGTCAATGAGACGCAGGAGCCAATCACCTGTGGGGCGAGGAGCGGCGCGCGGCATAGTAATTGGGTTCCCACTGGAGAATTCCATTCATAAACCGCCCCCCCCCCCCGCCTGGGGCTCGCGGGAGCGGTCAGGTGCCTCCCCCCCCGGTCCCTGCCCGTCCTTGCAGCGCCCGCTGCTGCGGTGCAAGCGGGGGGCAGCCCCGCCAAACCATTGCTCTGCGGTCTCCCCCACTTGGGGGCGGTGCCCCCCAGCCGAGGCTGTTCCCCGGAGCGGTGGGGTCCTGGGGGGGGGGGGGCTGCTTGCTTGCTGCAAACTGGCGCTGAGCGGGGCTCGGCTGCCCGTGCAGTGGGGCAGGGACCCCAAAGCCTTCAGGGTGAGCGGGGGCGGGGTCAATGTCACGCCAACCGGGCCAGTGGCTCAGAGCTGGGGGGTGGCCAGAGCCCCGCGCGGGACCGCACGTCGCAGTGATCCAGCTTGGAGGAGGCGGGGGGGGGGGCGAGTTCCAGCCCTAGCGGGGTTCGTGGGCGCATTCCCCATGTGGGTTGACAGAGCTTGCGGCGCCCACAGCGCTGGGGTCTGAAATCAAGCCTGCAAAGCTGCCCCCCACACCCGGGGAGGCTGGGGGTGGAGAGGAGGGAAGCACTCCCCCCACACCCAACTTGGCCCCTGGGTCCAGGGGCAGAAGTGATCCTCTGCCTCCCCCCGGGCTAGGGTTTCACAAGCAAGCGCTGAATAATTCATCGCCTGGAGCATAAGCGATGCCAGCCCCGCAGCAGGGCTGGGAAGCGGAGCTCCGGGCAGACAGCCCTTCCCGCCAGGGCCGGGCTTGGAGAGCCGAGAAACGCCACGCTGCTGCAGGGAAGCGTGCATCGGGTGCAGGGCCCCTTAGGTGGCTTTTATGGGGGAGGGGAGAGAAATCCTCCTCTCCCTGATGTGAGTGTCTTGGGGGGGGGGCAAGGGGGGGAAGGCATCAAGCCATTAGGTGGAGTGTGCGTGGGGGGGTCTTGCACAGGAAGCTCCCCCCCCCATCCCTCCCCCAAAGCACGTGTCAGAGCGGAAGCAGGCTCGAGGTGAGCAGTGTGGGAATTGCACTCCCAGGCTGGGGGCGTGTTTCCTTGAATCGCTCTCACTGCAGGAGGCCTTTACAGGCAGCAGCTGCGGCTGCATCGGTCCATGCCGAGCTAGCTGTGTCAGCTGGTTTGATGGGGCTGATCCACAGCTCCATGGGGAACACTGAGCGGGGAGGGGGGAAATCAGATGGATGGATTCCAAGGAGGGGGATCCTGGTTTTGCTTCGCTCTCCCCCCACATTTAATTGTTCAGTGTTCCTGGGTTGTGGCCACAGCAGAGGGCTGGGGGCTAGGAACAGACACAAACTGAGGCAGGATCCCTTCCTCTTCTGCTGTTAAAACTTGGCTGTAAAGCCCTGATCCAAAGCCCAATGAGTTTGATGGACAGCTATCGTGTCAGGGCTATGGTGATCAATACCCCCCACCTCACACCTTTCTAGATCCATGGCTCCTACACATGCCTCTAACAACATGTGCCGTCCCTCATCCCGTGCACCAGCTGTCCCAACAGCAGCCATGGTGAAGCCAGACAATCACTGCACTCTCAAATGAATTCACTCAGAAAAAGGATAAAAGACAAAAACACCCTGTCACCTGTGGGCAAACACTTTTCACATGGCGACTGCTCCAGCTCTGATCTCTTAGTCCTCCTCCTCAAAGGAAACCTGCACCATCTTCAGAAGATGATCCTGAGAACTTAAATTCATAACTCTGCTCCACACTAAAATCAGGGACACTGATTTTATGGGCCATTACAATTAGTAACACACTCTGCTGCCTACTAACCCTCCATTGTTCTCCCACTTCAGAGATATTAATTGCCTGCTTCATTTTAAGTGGTCTCCTGCAACTCCTGTGAACCCTTCTGCTTAGCAATCTGTCCTGCCTTGTATTTAGCTTGGATGCTCTCCAGACCTGAAGAAGAGCTCTGTGAAGCTCAAAAGCTTGTTCCTTCCGCCAACATAAGTTGGTGCATTAAAGATAATGCCTCACCCACCTTGTGTCTCTTAGGCCAGCCCTACACTACAAACTTACATTGGTAAAACCACATCGCCCCGGGGTGGGAAAAATCCACAGGCCTGAGTGACATAGTCAGACCAACCTAACCCCGCCTGTCAACAGTGCTATGTCTCCCATCAACCTAACTACTGCCTCTTGTGGGGGTGGATTAACTATGCCAATGGGAGCACTCCTGTCTGCATAGTAGCATCTTCATAGAATATCAGGGTTGGAAGGGACCTCAGGAGATCATCTTGTCTAACGGACCAATCTCCAATTTTTGCCCCAGATCCCTAAATGGCCCCCTCAAGGATTGAACTCACAAGCCTGGGTTTAGCAGGCCAGTGCTCAAACCACTGAACTATCCCTCCCTTCGCTAAAGCACGCTGCCGTGCAGCTGCACCAGTGTGGTGCTGTAGGTTTAGACAAGCCGGCAGTGAGAGTTTGGTATCATTGTTATACAGTGGGCTTTCTCAACGGTCTTTAGGCACCTCACTCCTGTTGAAATCGATCAGTGAGACTGAAATCAATAGGCGTGAGACACCTAAACACCTTTAAAGAACAGGAGGACTTGTGGCACCTTAGAGACGAACAAATTTATTTGAGCATAAGCTTTCATGAGCTACAGCTCACTGCATCCGATGAAGTGAGCTGTAGCTCACGAAAGCTTATGCTCAAATAAATTGGTTAGTCTCTAAGGTGCCACGAGTCCTCCTGTTCTTTTCGCGAATACAGACTAACATGGCTGCTACTCTGAAACCTAAACACCTTTGAGGATCTGAGCTGCAGGGCCTATATTTTTAAAAGGGACATTAATGATTTTGCTTTTTTACTACACATACTGGGAAGTTGCTTTGGGTCATTTGTTGCTCACAATGGCCCTAGCTCTGAGCTCTGTAATCACTGTCTACATTTCAGCTATCTCCAGGTGCCTCTCTCCAAAGCAGCATACTGCCTTTTTGTGGTACATGTCTTTTTATTCTCAGGAAGGATGTTTGAATTAAACCAAAAGTTTTTATCCCCACTGTGGTGGGCGGGCGGAGAGCAGTTAAATTACAAGAATGTCTCATTTGGGGGTTATTTACAGCAAACAAACCCCAAAGGAAATTCGTTGTATTTTTATACAAAAGGCACGTTCCAAATGTGACAGCCACTAGCATACTGTAGCGAATGAAACAGAGGATGTTTGTCCCCCCTTTATGGCTGAAGCTTTCACCAGTGGAATAGCAAGCAGCCGAAGTTATATAATAGCCCAGTGCCAGTCATAGATCTGTAATTAGATCCTGGTAGAGCAAGCAGGCACTGGAAGGAGCCTCTTTGAAGTATTTAGGGGCGAACTCTTGAGTTGCACCAGCTGAATAATGCATACTTTTGTTCTGAAATAACAAAAGGGATGCAAATTTGATCCAGCCATAGGTGCCACCTGCCAGGCTATTTCTGGGCCCAACAAAACAATCTGCTCTTGATCAGTGCTAGGCTCCCATTACCCCAAGGGGTGTTTGGGCAAGGAGCTGTTAATGGTGCTGAAAAACCCTTGCTCACTCTTGCACTTCCGCAGGTAGAGGCTGGCTAGAGAGCTGCAGGCCCCCGGGAGTTGGGCTCTGGCTTTTCCTCCAGCAACACTGATTAACCAGGGCTTTAAAACCTCAGCTTGTTGGTGTTGTTGAGTTGCAAATTTTCAAAGTCTTTTCAGTGAAAGGCAATGACATGTGGTTGAGAGCTGTACCCTCTCTCTGTGTTGTGGCACTGTCTAGCGATCAAGGCCCGCTGGCGTTTGGAGCTGTACCTTTGCACCATAATAGGCAATCTCTGCTCCCAAGATATGACAATCTAAACACACGAGTGGTGGATCTGACAAATGAACAGCGAGGAGGACATGGGCGCAGCGAAAAACTGCTGTGGACTGTAATAAACAATGTGGAGTGATGCTTGTGGTCGATACTGACATAACACAAAGGCATGGTGTAGGGGCTTTATTGGCTAGTTTTATTTGGGATGGCTGTTTATTTACAACAGGGGATCAGCATTCTCCCTGGGTGTGTATCTTTTCAGGTTCTTATATTGAACCCATCACCCTGGTATCTGTGCCCCTCCTAATGATGCTCGAAGCAATGTGATTAGCATATGTGGTTCCTTTTCCTTTTTTCTCTCCAGAAGGAAATTGCCTATGTGTGTTTCAATGATGTGCTTTTATTAATGAAGGCCGGGTTGAAGGAGTGTGATTTGCACTTGGAAGAGCATGTGGTTTGTTTTTCATTGTCCTTGCGATCTGCACTCGGAAAAGACCCTGGTTTGTTTTTCATGGTCCCTGTTCCACGTGAGCTGTTGCGCTGGGTGCTCCAGCTTCCTGCCCACCCCAGAGCTGGCTGCATTTCAGCGGAGAGATTCACACGCATGTGGTTTGTACAGGCGGAGACACTCGAGAAGCATCTTGGGACCCACCCAAAGGACAGGCTGTCTGCGAATGTCAGATCCTTAACACCGTTGTCTGAACTGTGCTCAGTAGCTCCTGCATGTCGCTCCCCCCATCACTGGGTTACCGGTGCTGCTTTATACAGTCCCAGCAGAATCCTTGGGGTGGGTAGGGGACTCTCTGTCAAACCAGCGTCTCGACTGCAGTGGAGATTTCAGGATACGCTGCCCTCTTGATGTGCCTAGGTAACCGCATTTAATGGACATGGCAGATGTGTATGTGAAGGGAAGGGCTGGCAGCCATACGTACGCGTCTCTCTGGGGAGACACGTCAAATAACAGTGCTTAGCACTTACACAGCACGGTACATTTTTCAAAGCATTAGCTACATCTCAACATCAACATGGACAGGAAGGTTGGTCTTTGGCAAAAGCCTTGGATTGGACTCAGGAGCTGTCAGTTCAATTTCCAGCTGTGCCATTGACTCTTGGCCCAAGTCACTTCCCCTTCCTGGGCCTCCCAGCCTCTGGCTGGCCTGTTTGGATTGTTAGCCCTTGGGGGCAGGGACTGTCCAGATTGTTCTGAGTTTCCCAGGCAGGAGTAAACCTTTCCTGCCTGTAGAGCTTTCCATCAGCATCAATCCCCTAACTGCTGCAGTGTTTTCAGAGCTAAATTAATCCAAGGCCCTGGCGATGAGGCTTTTATCTTTCCTTTTGCATGTTATACGTGTTTTTACAAAATCACGTCTGCAATTGGATGCGCTCTGCATCAGTATTCTCGTGCCTGGAGGCAGATGTGTGACTCTCTTACTGCTCCTGGGGATTGCACGCAGAGCTGACTGGTGAGGCAGGGCCCAATCCCAAGTGCAGGGGGAGTTCTGTGGAGAGAGAAGGGGGAGGAAATTAATCATAATTCCTAAACTATGGCATCACCATGCAGCCCAACCCCCTGCGCTCAGTAACAGGTTAGCTGGGTGGGGGTCTGTGTAGCCAGGAGTTTGCTGGCCCCCTTCTATCCTCTGTCCCTGTCCTCAAACCTGGGCTGGTTTAAGGCAATCTGGTGTCCTAGGCATGTTATGACACAGCTACCCACCCTGTGACTTCACCTCTGCCCCTGCCACCACCCACCGCTCCAGCAGGGGCCCCTCCCTTTGGGAGCAGTAGGGGCTCCCCCCCTGAGGTAAGGGGCAGTACTTACCCCAGAGGCTCACAGAGTTGTGGGTGCTGTGACAAAGTTCATCCTCTGCCTTGGTGGGTCCTGCGCTTATTGGCGGATTTGCTCGCCTCAGAGATTCACGGCAGCCCTCAGTTTGGCCACTTTTGCTCGTGGCTCAAACCTGCCGTTCACTCAGCTAACCTCATCACTGGCCAGCGTGTGGAAAAGGAAGGAGAACAATCCCCACCGTCTCTGCTGATCCACGATGTGGGTTGCGGGACAGGCCAGGGACCTTTCCCTCTGGTGGAACCCACAGTCCAGGTCAACTCCTCCTGTATCCAGCAGGGAGTTGGGGGGATGGGGGGAACCCGGGCCCACCCTCTACTCTGGGTTCCAGCCCAGGGCCCTGTGGCTCACAGCTGTCTACAGTGTTTCATGTAACACCTGTGTGACAGCTACAACTCCCTGGGCTACTTCCCCATGGCCTCCTCCCACCACCTTCTGTATCCTCACCACAGGACCTTCCTCCTGGTGCCAGATCACGTTTGTACTCCTCAGTCCTCCAGGAGTACTCCCTCTCACTCTCAGTTCCTTGTGCGCCCCTCACTGACTGAAGTGAGGTCCTTTTTAAACCAGATGCCCTGATTAGCCTGCCTGTCTTAATTGATTCTAGCAGCTTCTTAATTGGCTCCAGGTGTCCTAATTAGCCTGCCTGCCTTAACTGGTTCCAGCAAGTTCCTGATTGTACTGGAACCGCCCCTGTTATCTTACCCAGGGGAAAGGGACCTGCTTAATCTGGGGCTAATATATCTGCTTTCAATCACTCTCCTGTAGCCATCTGGCCTGACCCTGTCACAGTGCTCAGTACCTCTGAATATCAGGGCCAAGGTGTCTCAAGTTGGGCACCCAAGAATGGCAGCCACGTCTGAAAATCTGGGCCTACCTGACTGCCCCAAGGTCCTGCAGTAAACCAGAAAAGGAACCCAAGAGTCCTGGCTCGTGGTCTTCTGCTCTGACAAGGGGATGCTCCCATATGTTAATTACCATATGGAGTGTTCGGAATGATCTGCCCCTGGTGAAGATGGGAAATGGGCCTTTGTGCACATGAAATAAATAAACCCTAGTCAGTGGGTCTCAGCCGCGGAGACTGACCTCCCCTGTCATCACTAGAGGGGATACTGGCAGGGCAGGACTGAGATGTGTGGGCGAAGGCAGCCCTGCCTCTGTGTTTACAAAGAGGACCTTGATCTCCAGGGCTGCCCATCCTCCGCAGCGCTATGATCGCCCCCACGCGTGCCTTCCCCGGCGCTGTCGGCACAGGTGTGTTGCCCTCTCTGGCACAGATTGGATCTTAAACCAAAGAACCGGAGTCTTATCGTCCTACCTTTCGAGTCTCTCCAGGCAATTAAAATGTGCTTGCTCCTCAATTTCCCCACTGTGGGGAGGTGGGCTGGAAAAGCCTCTGTGTGCGTGTGGGTGTACGTGAGGCATTGCACTGACCTTGGGAAGCGGGATTCAATCTGATTGTGTTCCTCACTCAATTACCTCAGCGCCTCGCCGCCCACGTGGGCCAGGTGCAGAGATGGTTGGCTTGATTGGCTCTGCTGGGAATTCTGAACGGCCCTGGGCTAAGGTTCGTGGCCAGATGAATCGGAAGAGGACACTGCAGTGTGTGGTGTGAGGAAGGCCTGGATCCAGATACACACACATAGAATGAGAAGCTAAGCATGCAGCCCATGACAGCAGCACTGAAAAGCTGTGTGATGAATCAACCTGCGTAGGATACACAGGGCTGGTGACTCACTTTGCTGCAGAGGTAATCTCCTTCCGACATGCTTGAGAGCAAAGCAGCTTCTACACCCTCACAAGCCGTAGGTTTTCTGCATCTCATCCCCACGCGCCACAGATCCCTCCCCTAGGGAGAATTGGTGGATTGGAGATAAAGAAAGGTCTCTGCCCCCGGGACAATATGATCAGTGGCTATTCATCCCACCCCTAAAGGCTTCAAGGTGGAGTTAGTACAAATTCTATAGACGTGTCTCACACATTGGTCAGGAGGGAGAAGATAATTTACAAGGCATTATGAGGCAGGGAAGCCAGGACTGGGTGGACTTGAACAGGAGGTATAAGGTACGCATAGATGAACTTTAACACCACTTTAGCCATCAGAACTCGCTGATACAAAATAGGTTTCAGAGTAGCAGCCGTGTTAGTCTGTATTCGCAAGAAGAAAAGGAGGACTTGTGGCACCTTAGAGACTAGTGGAAAAACCACTGAATGCATCCGATGAAGTGAGCTGTAGCTCACGAAAGCTTATGCTCAAATAAATTGGTTAGTCTCTAAGGTGCCACAAGTCCTCCTGTTCTTGATACAAGATAATTATTGGCAGAAGAAGCTGAGCAGGATTTTTTAGAAGGGATTAGATGTTAATGTAATTAATAAGAATACCACCCAACGTGACAGTAATTCTAGGATAAACATTGGTATCGGTTCTCATGCTTCAGCCAACCACCGACTGCTGGGGTTAGGGAGAAATTTGTCAGAACTTTGTCCATTTTGGGAGTCTTGCACGTTTGTTAAGGCAACACTGGCCGTGGTCAGAGGCGGGATAGCATATTAGACGGATCCCGTGTTTCCAAGCCATTCACTAAGCAACCTAATACAGTATGTTCCTGCTGCTTGCACTATCCAAGAAAGGTCCCAAATGTCAGAATGCTGATCCCAAGGTTCTGGTCAAATTCCAGCTGAATAATTATCTTCTGTCTGCCGAAAGGTTCCCCGGGCATTTCCACTGGACACAGTAACGTTTGTTTTTCACATCCTTCCCTCAACCATTTAGTGTTGCTTTGTGCTGTTTGCCATCTGCAGTGTCCCACCCCAGAAGTGGCTGCATTTCAGTGCTGTGTGGTGCAAAGCAATTCCTGTATCATTTGTACTGGCCGTGTGGGATCTTTGGCTAAAAGGCGCCACGTCAATATTGGTCACTAACTAACAGGTTGGGAGCGTGATCTCACTGTTAGGGCAAAGGAGTGAGGGTCAAGAGATTTTGCTAATGTGTTGTGGGGCTTTGGACAAGTCCCTGCCCTTATTCTGACTGGATACCATGCATTCCCCCTTCCCCCGACAAAAACAGGGGGGGAATAGGATTTCTTTAAGCCTTCCTCATGAGCTGCATCCACTCAATTACAGTCATAAGAACTGCCACCATTAAAGTTGCATCAATCTCGCCATTACAAAGCCGATCTGATTTCTCCCACAGGGCTTATAACTTGGCCATAAATGTTTGTTACAAGATTAATTTGGCACCAAAGGTCTCAGCCTAAGAACAGTGTATAGTATCTGTCTGTCTATCTGGATTCTACTACCTCTATCTGTCCAGATTCTACTACATCTCCCTACCTTTTACAAAAGGTAGATCGTGCCAAACCAACCCGATCTCCTTCTTTGAGAAAGTAACAGATTTCTTAGATAAAGGAAACACAGGGGATCTAATTTACCTAGATTTCAGTAAGGCGTTTGATACGGTGCCACATGGGGAATTATTAAATTGGAAAAGATGGGGATCAATATGAAAATTGAAAGGTGGATAAGGAATTGATTAAAGGGGAGACTACAGAGGGTCATACTGAAAGGTGAACTGTCAGGCTGGAGGGACGTTACCAGTGGAGTTCCTCAGGGATTGGTTTTGGGACCAATCTTATTTAATCTTTTTATTACTGACCTCGGCACAAAAAGTGGGAGTGCGCTAATAAAGTTTGCAGATGATACAAAGCTGGGAGGTATTGCCAATTTAGAGAAAGACCGGGATATCATATAGGAGGATCTGGATGACCTTGTAAACTGGAGTAATAGTAATAGGATGAAATTTAATAGTGAGAAGTGTACGGTCATGCATTTAGGGATTAATAACAAGAATTTTAGTTATAAACTGGGGATGCACCAATTAGAAGTAATGGAGGAGGAGAAGGACTTTGGAGTATTGGTTGACCACAGGATGACTATGAGCCGCCAATGTGATATGGCCATGAAAAAAGCTAATGCGGTCTTGGGATGCATCAGGCGAGGTATTTCCAGTCGAGATAAGGCACCTACATGCCTCCAGCTTTCACCCTGACCACACCACACGATCCATCGTCTACAGCCAAGCTCTGCGATACAACCGCATTTGCTCCAACCCCTCAGACAGAGACAAACACCTACAAGGTCTCTATCAAGCATTCTTACAACTACAATACCCACCTGCGGAAGTGAAGAAACAGATTGATAGAGCCAGAAGAGTTCCCAGAAGTTACCTCCTACAGGACAGGCCTAACAAAGAAAATAACAGAACGCCACTAGCCGTCACCTTCAACCCCCAACTAAAACCCCTCCAACGCATTATTAAGGATCTACAACCTATCCTGAAGGATGACCCAACACTCTCACAAATCTTGGGAGACAGGCCAGTCCTTGCCTACAGACAGCCCCCCAACCTGAAGCAAATACTCACCAGCAACCACATACCACACAACAGAACCACTAACCCAGGAACCTATCCTTGCAACAAAGCCCATTGCCAACTGTGCCCACATATCTATTCAGGGGACACCATCACAGGGCCTAATAACATCAGTCACACTATCAGAGGCTCGTTCACCTGCACATCTACCAATGTGATATATGCCATCATGTGCCAGCAATGCCCCTCTGCCATGTACATTGGTCAAACTGGACAGTCTCTACGTAAAAGAATAAATGGACACAAATCAGATGTCAAGAATTATAACATTCATAAACCAGTCGGAGAACACTTCAATCTCTGTGGTCATGCGATTACAGACATGAAAGTCGCTATTTTACAACAAAAAAACTTCAAATCCAGACTCCAGCGAGAAACTGCTGAATTGGAATTCATTTGCAAATTGGATACAATTAACTTAGGCTTGAATAGAGACTGGGAGTGGCTTAGTCATTATGCAAGGTAGCCTATTTCCCCTTGTTTTTTCCTACCTCCCCCCCCCCCCCCCCCCCAGACGTTCTTGTTAAACCCTGGATTTGTGCTGGAAATGGCCCACCTTGATTATCATACACAATGTAAGGAGAGTGGTCACTTTGGATAAGCTATTACCAGCAGGAGAGTGAGTTTGTGTGTGTGTGGGGGGGTGAGAAAACCTGGATTTGTGCTGGAAATGGCCCAACTTGATTATCATACACATTGTAAGGAGAGTGATCACTTTAGATAAGCTATTACCAGCAGGAGAGTGGGGTGGGGGGAGGTATTTTTTCATGCTTTGTGTGTATATAATAAGATCTTCTACACTTTCCACAGTATGCATCCGATGAAGTGAGCTGTAGCTCACGAAAGCTTATGCTCAAATAAATTGGTTAGTCTCTAAGGTGCCACAAGTACTCCTTTTCTTTTTGCGAATACAGACTAACACGGCTGTTACTCTGAAACCAGTGTTAGTACCGTTATACAAGGCACTGGTGAGACCTCACCTGGAATACTGTGTGCAGTTCTCGTCTCCCATGTTTAAGAAGGATGAATTCAAACTGGAACGGGTACAGAGAAAGGCTACTAGGATGATCGGAGGAATGGAAAACCTGTCTTATGAAAGGAGACTCAAGGAGCTTGGCTTGTTTAGCCTAACCAAAAGAAGGCTGAGGGGAGATCTGATTGCTCTCTATAAATATATCAGAGGGATAAATACCAGAGAGGGAGAGGAATTATTTAAGCTCAGTACCAATATGGACACAAGAACAAATGGATATAAACTGGCCATCGGGAAGTTTAGACTTGAAATTAGACGAAGGTTTCTAACCATCAGAGGAGTGAAGTTCTGGAACAGCCTTCCAAGGGAAGCAGTGGGGGCAAAAGACCTATCTGGCTTCAAGATTAAACTCGATACATTTATGGAGGAGATGGTATGATGGGTTAACATGATTTTGGCAATTAACTGATCTTTAACTATTCATGGTAAATAGGCCCAATGGCCTGTGATGGAATGGTAGATGTGATGGGATCTGAGTTACTACAGAGAATTCTTTCCTGGTGAATCTTGCCCACATGCTCAGGGTTCAACTGATCGCCATATTTGGGGTCGGGAAGGAATTTTCCTCCAGGGCAGATTGGAAGAGGCACTGGGGGTTTTTCGCCATCCTCTGCAGCATGGGGCACGGGTCACTTGTTGGAGGATTCTCTGCACCTTGAAGTCTTTAAACCATGATTGGAGGACTTCAATAGCTCAGACATAGGTGAGAGGTTTATTGCAGGAGTGGGTGGGTGACATTCTGTGGCCTGCATTGTGCAGGAGGTCAGACTAGATGATCATAATGGTCCCTTCTGACCTTAGTATCTATGAATCTATTAATCTATCTTCGGAGCAATCAAGTAGGCTGGTTTGAAGCTGGATACTTGTTTGCAGGTGTTTTAAAGACCACTTCCAGGCCTACGTTTTCCAAGGCACGCAGTGATTTTGGATGCCTCCATTTTGGGGTGCCCAGGGTGAGGCCACTTTAAGAGACCCTGGATTTTCAGGAAGCACTGAGCATCTGCTTGCTGAGAATTGGACCTCCTGGCTCAAGATGGGCCCCCAAAATCACTTGTCACTTTTGAAAGCATAAGCCCTGAGGTCCCAAACAGGAATTGTCCTGAGCCTGCTGCTTTGCCTTTCTATAGCACTTTTCAGCTGAGGATCCCAAAGCACTTTACAATTATCTTAGTTAATGAGCCTTCACGGTCCTCCTGTGGGGCAGTACTCTCACCCGTTGGAGAGGTGAAACGGCTCCCCCAAAGCATCACCGCAGTGCTGCACGGGTTAGACATGCCTAGACCAAGAGGGAAGCAGAAGGACAGTAAGTGGCGAGAGTAGTATGATTGACAGGTGTCTTGATCAGTTCCAAAGTTTGCCAGGGAGTGGGGGAGGGAGTTATACAATTTTAGGCTGAGCCTTTCAAAGGGCCTTGGGTGCCCAGCTCCTGTTGAGTTTCAATGCCATTTCAGCACCTAACTCCCTTAGGCTGCTTTGGCTCTCCTAGCCTGAATGTTTCCATTGTAAAGTGAGCTCAGCGAGGAGCTGGGAGCCCACTCAGTTTCACACTGTTTCTCCTCTGCCCTTTCCTCTTCATTGGAGCTTTCTAGAGCATGGGCAGTTCCCTGTGCGACAGCAGGTACCCTGTGTACACCCCTTATACACTGTTGTAATAATCTGTGTACAAAGTAGGTCTTGTGAGGTATCATTTGAAAACTCATAATTCGCTGGTCAGTATTGCCTTGATAAGATATGTGTGGCAACGGTGTATGTGAAGTTACAGGATTCCACTCTATGGGGTTCTTAACACGTTCCAAACTGAGGTTGGCAGACACGCCTGTCTCAAAGGAGCGTGTGCTCGGCTTAACTTGCAGGAGAGGGAAGAAAGAGAAACAAGATGCTCCAACAGGTGAGGAAAAGCAGCAGGGAACATCCTTCCCTTTAGACACTGTCTCCTGAATCTCCACTGGAAATGTTTTCTGGGGGCGGGGGGACACAAAAACTATAAAAGGGGGGACCTTCGTCTCTGAGCAGCTCACAATCTTCAACACATTTATCCTCACAGCATGTCCATTGTATGGCTGAGCACTGAGGCCCAGAGAGACTATGTGACTGAACCAAGGTCACAGAGGAGATCTATGGCAGAGCAGGGCATAGAACCATTGAGTTCTCGAGTCCCTGGCACACACACTAACCGCAGAACTGACCTTTCACCCTGCATCCCTGCCTCTGGGGATACGCCGATTAACACTGCTCCACTGTGCACAACCCTTTGGCTCGCTGTGTGCTCGCTCCCCTTGCTTACTGACGTCACGACCTGCCCTCGTCACTTGCTCTCAGCCTGTCTCAGAAACGAAGGCTCAGCCATCCAGTGGCCGCCATGCCCGGCGCTGGTTTTCATTTGATGCAATAGGAACATGGGAAGTTCCACAATGACACTGCTGTGGGTGTGTAACGCACGTCAGTCTCACCCATCTCTACTGTCTCTGATTGGTCCTGCTCGGGCTGAAGTTTTACCCCTTTGCCTGACTTCCTTGTAGCTGGTTTGCACTCTGCTTTGGCAGGGCGTTGCTCATCCAGTCTGGGTAGGAGCCATCCATCACCCCGGAGCCCTGAACCTGCCTGGTTGGCGAAAGCTTCTTTGCCCAAGTCTGATGGGCTGAAAAACATATGTGAGGTCTCATAGCAACCAGGGAAATGGATTGCCGAGGCTGTGGTGTGAGGAGGAGGGGCAGTGTCTGTATCTGCTGGGATCTCTGCGTGCTGGACTTTTCCTCCCCGTGATTGATCCCAGACCCAGCTGCCCTTAGCTGCACTAGGCTGTCCTGCTGAGCTGCCAGTTCAAATGTCTGGTG
Organism: Chelonia mydas; assembly: GCF_015237465.2. Lineage (NCBI taxonomy): Eukaryota > Metazoa > Chordata > Testudines > Cheloniidae > Chelonia > Chelonia mydas. Next base: position 10,650,421 of record NC_051259.2, on the reverse strand, counting down.
AATTGTTATATGTTAAATACCAATTGGATGTTAAGGCCGTTATTAAAATGTAACCACCCCCTAATAAGTCTAATTACACAGCCATTCAGCCTCCTCCAACAATGCCTTGCTTTTGATAATAATAATTAATAATAATTAGGGTTTCACTTTTACACAATGGCTGCTTCCCACCCTGGTGTCTGAGTTTAGCTCTGGTGAAAGGTGCCAGATTGGCAGCTCTGGTGACCATGGGCCTCTGTGTATCCAGAGCGCCCCCCCCCCCCACACACACTGCTGGTGCCTGTCCCGGGGGAGCACCTATAGGAGTCAGGGGGACTTCAGTCTCCATAGGGCCTATTCCGTCTTAGGCCTCAGTGCTGAGGCTGCCATCACGGGATGGGGGATTCGTGACAGCTGTGATGTTGGGTTTTTACAACTCTTGCTTTGTAGGGACTGGACTGAAACCCAGCAAACTCATTTCACACAGACACCAGATGGGCCTAATTAATGGCAGTCAGGCGCCTAAATTCCTGTAAGGCTCTGGGCCAAAGGAGTTGGATGTGACCAGACAGCCTGGCTGGGGAAGGCCATTCCCAATGGCCAATGCAGCCTGATCCCCAAGACGGATGGATGGAGTTGGAGGAATCCGTGTCACCAATGGGGATTGAGTGTGGTTCGAAGGTCCATTCGTGTCCATCAGACGCACAATTCAATCTGACCCGAATCCTGTGTCTGGCCCTCCCCCAGCACCGGTTCTCCCTTCAGGGCATTGGCGCTGACCAGTCCGTGCTAGAGAGCACGGCAGCTGCTCAGCAAAGCCCCACGCATATCCAGCGGTGTGACATCCTGCTCTCCTTTGCTCAGTGTTCACGCAGGCAGTGATGCCATAGGATTGTGGGCTCGGTAGGGACTCGCTTGTCAGAGGTGCTGAGTGCCTGTCTCTCCTAGGAAGGGCGACGGGACCTGCAGATGCTCAGCTGCGCAGAGAATGGGGACCTCAGAATCTGGCCTTTAGTGAACATGGATGTGACTGGAGCCAAGTGGATAGCCAGGGCCCTGTGAGTGGAAGGAGAGACAGGCTGGTCTCAGTGGTCTGTCTGTTTCCTCCTGTCTGTCCTAGTTGTGTATGTCGTCCTCCCCCCCCCCCCCCCCGTCCCCCCGTCCCTCCCCGGCTGCTCTGCTGTGCTCTCAACCCCCTCCCACTCCAGTGCTGAGAGTCAAACCAGTGAGTGGCTCAGACTGGATGACCCCACTGAGGCTCCCAAGCTCACTCCCCCTCAGGAGGCCAACTGAACATGGGGGGATGCGGGGAATCTAGAGTTTAAACTCCCATCTCCACATGGCAGTGGCCGACCAAGTATGAATGGAGGTGTGAGGAGTGGACGGATGGTCCCTGTAACGACGTGTTTACTTGTTGCATATTATTCAGCCACTAGGTATCCCCCTGTGCTGAATAAAATTCCAGGCAGGGGACAGAGCCTGGTAAACAAGGGAGACAAAGCAGGGACTCAAGCTGTGTGGGAATCTCTTTGTATGGGCCTGTAGTTGTAGCTGCTTGCTTTAACAGATGCCTCCTGTTAGAGGAGGGTGGTACCGCCTCACAGCACAGCCCCTGTCCTTAGCGGGGACAGTGTCACACAGGAGGAAGAAGAGGAGGGAAAAAACCTCCCTGTCTCTTTGGAATGAACCGGGCCAGCAGGAGCCGCTAATACACGGGCACCATCTGCCGTGCCAGCAGCTGCTCAAACCTGCCTTGAACAAACTGGGTTGGGGAGCAAACTGAAAGGTGAGGGAGGCCAGGATCGGGCTGGGGGAGGCCGCTGCAAAGCCCGTTCCCCTCCCAGTCTGTCATCCCAACTCCACGCACTCTGCGGCTTTGCCTTGCACGGACAGAGGAGCAGCCCCTCCAGCGCCCAGCCTCCACCCGGGGCCGCTCCCAAGCAGCAGGGCCTCCGCCGCGTTCGGCTCCCAGGCCACACCCGAAAATGGGGGGCACCGGAACGGGCTGAGCCGCTCCTGGAGGCGGACCCCTCCGCTCCCGCGCCCCGCAGCGCCTGCGGGAGCCAGCGGCGTGGCCGTGCAGCCCTCGCGCCTCTCTGCCGGGACAGGGGGCCGCGGACACGCGTGCCAGGGGCCGCCGCCCCGCGCCGGGACGCCGCATGCCGTGAAGCGAAGCCTGGGGCCTGGCTCTTCTCGCTGGGCCCCGGCTTGGAGGACAGACCCGGGGCCCTCCGGATTCTCCCAATCGCGGGCAGGGTGGAGGGTGATTCCCCCGGGATGGAGGGTGAAGAGCCCAGCCTCTGCGCTACGCCCCCAAACGCGGGCGCCTCCGCACGCACCTCCCTCCCCAGGAGGCGCGTAGCCGCTTCATCTGCACAGCCCAGCCGGAGGCGAGTAAAAATAAATCAGCACGTGGCGCCTTATTAGGATGCCGGTCACCTCCCCGGGGCGGGCAGGAGACACGCGTGCTGTCTGCAGAGATCCCCGCGCGCCCAGGGCAGAGCCAGGGACTGGAGCAGCCGGGGGGGCCCGAGCGTGCGGCTGGAGCCCCCCCCGCCGTGCCCGGAGCCCAGCGCGACTCAGGCTGGGAGCGCGCAAGCTGAGTGCGCCGCCGCCGGTCCCTGACGCGCTCCCCGCTGGGAGGTAATGGGGCGAGAGCCGCCGAGCTCCCACCCGCTACCGCAGCCCCGCGCGGGACCGGAGCAGCTCCCCGTCACAGCACCTCCTGCTGGCAGAAGCTGGGACCAGTGTGGCTACGGCGCCTCCTGTCGGGAGAGGCTGGGACTGCAGTAGCTGCGCGCTGCCAAAAGCCAAGCCTGCCGCGCCACCGTGCATTGATTCCCCCGGTAACTTCCAAGCGCCTGTCTGCGTCTCTCCGCTCCCTGCCCTGTCTCTTTACTCAGCCTCCCCAGCGCCCTTGGAGGGACACGGCAGGGGGGATTCGTGCAGGCCCAGCTTGAATCATAGAATATCAGGGTTGGAAGGGACTTCAGGAGGTCATCCAGTCCAACCCCCTGCTCAAAGCAGGACCAATCCCCAGCTAAATCATCCCAGCCAGGGCTTTGTCAAGCCTGACCTTAAAAATAGCTAAGGAAGGAGATTCCACCACCTCCCTAGGTAACGCATTCCAGTGTTTCACCACCCTCCTAGTGAAAAAGTTTTTCCTAATAGCCAACTTAAACCTCCCCCACTGCAACTTGAGACCATTACTCCTCGTTCTGTCATCAGCTACCACTGAGAACAGTCTAGATCCATCCTCTTTGGAACCCCCTTTCAGGTAGTTGAAAGCAGCTATCAAATCCCCCCTCATTCTTCTCTTCCGCAGACTAAACAATCCCAGTTCCCTCAGCCTCTCCTCATAAGTCATGTCTTCCAGTCCCCTAATCATTTTTGTTGCCCTCCGCTGGACTCTTTCCAATTTTTCCACATCCTTCTTGTAGTGTGGGGCCCAAAACTGGACACAGTACTCCAGATGAGGCCTCACCAGTATCGAATAGAGAGGAACGATCACGTCCCTCGATCTGCTGGCAATGCCCCTACTTATACATCCCAAAATGCCATTGGCCTTCTTGGCAACAAGGGCACACTGTTGACTCATATCCAGCTTCTCGTCCACTGTCACCCCTAGGTCCTTGTCTGCAGAACTGCTGCCGAGCCATTCGGTCCCTAGTCTGTAGCGGTGCATTGGGTTCTTCCGTCCTAAGTGCAGGACTCTGCACTTGTCCTTGTTGAACCTCATCAGATTTCTTTTGGCCCAATCCTCCAATTTGTCGAGGGCCCTCTGTATCCTATCCCTACCCTCCAGCGTATCTACCTCTCCTCCCAGTTTAGTGTCATCAGCAAACTTGCTGAGGGTGCAATCCACACCATCCTCCAGATCATTTATGAAGATATTGAATAAAACAGGCCCCAGGACCGACCCTTGGGGCACTCCGCTTGATACCGGCTGCCAACTAGACATGGAGCCATTGATCACTACCCGTTGAGCCCGACAATCTAGCCAACTTTCTATCCATCTTATAGTCCATTCATCCAGCCCATACTTCTTTAACTTGCTGACAAGAATACTGTGGGAGACCATGTCAAAAGATTTGCTAAAGTCAAGGAACAACATGTCCCCCTCTTTCCCCTCATCCACAGAGCCAGTTATCTCGTCATAGAAGGCAATTAGATTAGTCAGGCATGACTTGCCCTTGGTGAATCCATGCTGACTGTTCCTGATCACTTTCCTCTCCTTTAAGTGCTTCAGAATTGATTCCTTGAGGACCTGCTCCATGATTTTTCCAGGGACTGCTCTGATTCGGATTCCGGGCCGCACCGTCCCTTCCCTTCTGACGAACTGTGAGAGCTGAGCTAGCTGCCAGGAAGCGTCTGTGCCAGCCCCGCTGCTGCCGTGGCTCCTTTCTTCCCGGGACCAGCGACACCAGGCGCAGGTGGGACAGCCCCTGGCCCGTCAGCTAATGAGACGGTTCTCGCTCCAGCTGCCGGCCCAGCCCCCGGACAGGGTGGCTGGCCCAGCGCTGTGGTTCTGCCCAGGGGTGAAGAATTCCAGTGCAGCCTGGAGATCTTGATGGAAACGCAGCAGGCCAGATTCTGCTCTCGGTTCCGCCATTGTCCCCTTCCCCTTGCCCCCACGCACAACCCCCCTCCCGGGGCCGCTCTGGATTTACAACAGCCTCCGGGAGGGCAGGTGCTGCTGACCCATGGATCACATTCGTTTCAGCAACAACAACCAACCAAAGGAGCCAAATAACAGGGGGACGTCTCTCCCCACCTGGAGCGCTTGATTCCCCACAAGCCCACCCCCATATGCCGCACCCCCTCCCCCAGGAGAGCAGGAGGAGGCCTCTTGTGTGTTTCAGGACTGAGCCAATACCCCAGCATGCCATCTGGACCAGCAGTTCTCAGCCTGTTTTGGGCTCAGGACTCGTGAAAACCTTCGTGGCCTGTCGTGACCCAGGGAATGGCTTCAGTGCCAAAAACATCTGGCTCACGAAATATTTCTTACCCATGTTATGTCATATGCACGTTAATGGAATGAGTACACAGTGCGTACCAGAGCGGCAGCTCCCATGTGGCGCCAGTCCCACAGGGCTGGCGAGGTTTGGCTCCCTGCTCTGGGCACTGCGATCTCCACTCAGGTTTGGACCGGCTCCCCTGATAGGGGGCCAGATGGGCCAAATTTGTGAGAGTGGTGGTGTGATCTGGATCGTAGCACCACTCACTCAAATTTGGCCCAGCCAGCCCCCTGTCGTCATGATGGAGGGGCAGCTGGGCCAACCCCGTGCACCAGGTCCCAATGCCCGGAGTGGGAGCCGAGCCCAGCCAGCCCCACGGCACCAGATGCAGAGTGGGTGTGGGGTGGGCTTTGCATTACACTCCCTCCGTCTGCAGCAGTGACATGACAGAGCAGCCCTGGGTGCCCAGACAGGCACTATCAGAGGCTCCGTCTTTTGTGAGCAAGGAGCTGTGCTGCGAGACTGAGCGGGCTCCACCTGCTGTCCATGGGAAGGTAGGTGGTCCAGCATCCCCTTCCCAACCACCCTGTGCCAGCTGGGGTGGAGCATCTGCCAGCCATCCGGATGCTGGCTGAGTGCTTGCCAGGTGGAGAGGGGCCCTTAACTCCCACACAGGACCAGCTCCCCACTGCCCGCCCGTATCCCTGCTTGGAGGATAAGCAGAGGGGCATCTGTATCTCCCAGGGCATGACCAGGCTGTGGAACAAAACCAGCGCTGGGCCATAAAGGGGAAAGACCCCAAGGCACCCAAGGGGCTATTGAAATGCATGGAGCTTTGGGGGAAACCACGGCCAGCTGCGAATCCTGGGCTCCCCTCTGCCCCCCCAGCTCTGTCGATGCCCCTCAGCTCTGGCCTGCAGCCCCCTGCTATCCCTGTTCTGAGGGTCTCACGGCCACGTTACACACCAGTTCGGCACCAGCTGCGGCCTCCAAACTGGTTTCGCTGGGAGCAAAGCGGCAGGAGGCTGGTGAGCGAGAGGCTGGGATCTCCCTGCGTTGGCTGCAGGCGCGGTGGTGGCTGGTGCTGCTCGCCGGGACAGAAGGGGGCTTGGATTTGGGGGTGCCTGGGGTGGGCGGCACCCTGACAATGAGGCTGTCTCCCCAGCAACCTAGCAGGAGCCAATGGAGGGGGAGCCTTTGGCCCCGACTTTCCAGCGTTGCTCTCAGTCTTTTGGAAGCTGCATCTCCATGGCAACCATCCTTGAGTCTGGCTCCACTCACTGCAGATGGGTTGCCAGGGGCCTTATCAGCTGATCCAGCCGCGTTTCTCTCCAGCAGCCTCCAGTGTGCCTGGGTACCTGAACGGGCAGCTCGGTGACAATGCCCCCCTCCTCCCCGCCCCCCAACGCCGAAGGCAGGTCTGCGCTCCCTGAAACCACAGCCTGGGGCTGGGCCTGAATCTCTTGTGTGAGCCTTTGGGTGGGGCGGGGGGCGCTAAGGGCCCGTCTCCCTGGCATCAGGGCTGCTCACGGGCAGGAAGCAGCCTCACGTGAGCATCACAGCAATGCTGGGGTTAGCTGTCTTGGGACCAGCATTGTACGGCGCCAGACTTAGCCGGGTCGGCACTGTGTAAACTGGCCTCTCCTCCCCCAGCTCTGCTGATGCCCCTCAATCCCGACCTGCAGCAGCCCCTTTACTCCAGTCCTGGGCTGCCCCATCACAGCTCTGCCCATGCCCCTCAGTCCTGTCCTGCAGCACCCCTGCTCTTCTTGGGCACCCCACACCTAGCTCTGCCCAGACACCTCAGTGCTAGCCTGCAGCCCCCCTTCTATGCCGCTCATTCCTGATCTGTGGCACCTTTCACTGTTCCAGCCTTGCAAATGCAAGTCTCCCCTGCTCTGCTCTGTATTCCACTGCTGGGCACTCTCACACAGCTCCGTCAGTGCGTCTCGGGGCATTTCTAGTGCAAACGCCTGTTTTCAGTTGCTTATCATTTTCTCAAAGCATCGATTCATCAGGCTACAAGGCCTCCTACTTGAGGAATCTTTTGGAATGGTTGGAGATGTGTCATGCAGTGCTTTTGTGTTTGAATGAGCAGAGCAAGGAAATCAGACGTGGAGGAAATGTTCTTCCGAAGGGTTTAAAAGCAAAGTGTTTGGATAACTCAATACAACTCTAGCTTTGCTTTCAGAAAAACAGCCTTGGCCCAGATGAGCTCTTGGCTTTGCCCTGGATGGGGGCATTTTTTGCCTTGCAACACAGCTAAATTATGAATATTTGAAAACTATGATTTATTGGTATTGGGGAAGAGTCTAGGAGAACCAGTCCTGGACCAGAACAAAAAGACAGTCCCTCCTAAAGAGCTCACAGGCTGGGCCTCTGATCCAGCAGAGCACTTAAGGATGCGCCAAACATTACGCATGTGCTCAAGTGCCTTGCTGGGCCGGAGTCCTGCGACTGGCAGCCACCATGCAATCGCCTTCAACTCGTGGCCCACGCTGAGGGTTGACGCTCACAGCACTCTCCGGGGTACACGGACCTGGGGTCTGGTCCCAGCCAGCAGTTCCTGTGTAACCATCTGTACTCTCTAACAGGGGATGAGCAATGATCAACACTCCCTGTTTCTCCAGCCGTCATCCTGAAGGCCCAGCATCAGTGCAGGCTGACCTAGTGCACCCCCTTGCAGGCGGGCGTGGCATTGCAGGTGAGCCCGTACTTGATTTTTCCCTCACCCAGGGTATCAACAAGTCAAGACAGACCCTTAGGTGCTCAAGAACCCTGCCGAGTGGAGAGTCTTGTTGATTAACAGAAAAGCCAGAGCAGAATGTAAACAAAACTTTCACCCCAACATCTCCGCTGGGTGGCCAGGTCATTCTTAGTCCATCTGTCCCCATCTCTGCCAGGCTCTTCCGCAGGGGTTCTCTCGGTTCCAGGCTCTGCCCCTACAGGAGTAAGATCCTTGTCAGGGATCTGGGGAGGTCCATCCACAGCGACACTTCTCCAGGGATAGTGGGTGATCCTTGTTAGGCGGGCTTCCAGCCCATGTCTGGGGGACTCCTGGCTGACACCAGACCCTTGTGGATGTCGGCTGCCTGTAGACCCCTGTCTAGGAGGTTCCCTGCTCCAGGAGCACCTCTGACAGGCTTTATTCTGGTGGGTTCCCTGGAGAATTCACCCTCTAGGCTCCCTGCTTAGACCTCTGGCTCAGGCCTCTCCTGGGAGCTCCTCTCCACAGGAGCTTCCTGTATCCTTCTGGAGTTCTCCTCTGAGCTTGGGACCAGGTGCTTGTACTAACCAGCTACCCGGGACAGTCTATGACCCCCAGGTGGAGCCTTCATAAAGCAGTCACAGGCAGCCTGGGCCCTGAAGAGTAACGCCCCATAAAGGGGAGCTGCCCTGTGACAAGCCAGGTGGATCCAGGTGAGCAGACCCCAGTGCGGGTGTGCTGCTGTCCCATTGACTTCGATCAGCATGGACCCAGTTGTAGGCTCAGGACCTAACTTTCCAACCTGCCATCTGCACAAGAGTTCGTAGGATTTCCAAGCGACTCGACTGCTTCGTCATACAGCCAGGTGGAAATACATTAAACTCCCACTCTGCTGCGTTAGATGGAGCTGGGACAGCAGCCCTGGCAAATCCTCCGTTCGCGTGGGTTTGCCAGAGGAGAGCTGAGCTGATTTGAAAGTGGCAGTGGCTATGGAAAGCTAAGCAGGGTGAGGCCTGTAATGTAGCACCAGCAGGCGACTGCCAAGGGGAAACCAGACCCACAACGACACACCAGCCACTTGCTCAAATAGGACGCTTTGGGTCTGACCTCAGGCCCATTGAAGTGACTGGGAGGCTCCATGGAGCCCATCGGGTTTGGATCAGACCCTGCCACAGAGTCTTCTTCAGCTTTTGCTTGAGGAACCCCTGGGTGGTTTCTTGCTGGAGTGGCTCTGTCCCGGGGAAGGTTAACCCTTCACATGCTGCTCGCTTACTTGGGTGGTTTCTTATCGTCCAGTGTCCACCTCGGGAGGTGTATTATTCCCAGCTGCAGGAACTTGTAGTCAGGGCTGAGCAGAGAGCTCAGTCAAAAGTGTCGGCTGGGGAATGGGAGCCACGTAGCGCAGCGCTGGAGAATGAGGCCGGGGTTCGAGGCCCTCAGGAATACAGGCTGCTAGCTGCCAAACACTAGCCCCCCAGCATGCGCTGCTAGCCACTCTGCACCCTTCACAGAGATCTCTTTCTTACAGCTCTGCCTGCCCGCTGCATCATGTGACAAGCAGGATCAGACCTTCATCACCCACACAATTACTCTTTGGCCTGACCCTTCCCTTGTTCTCACCCCAAAGAGGAACATTTGGGATGTGGGGGTGTGTGTGTGTGGGGCGGGAGAATCCATGTGACTGTTGTTGCACATCAGGCATTCCAATAAAACTTAAGTTTGTTTCTTTGTTTGATTTACATCCCGAAATATTCAGTTGTGATTTTCAAAGGGAAATTTAGCAATATCTCTCCCCCGGATTTCAGTGGCTAAATCTCCGAGCCAGCTTTGGCAAATCTCCAGCTTCATTTTATTGTCTCCCTTTATGTGTCTTCCTTAATCAAGAACATATAAAAGAGGGGTGTGTGTCTCTCTCTGTGTGTGGTGTGTCCATAGAGTGACATTTGAACGGCACAAAATGTAGAGCTTCAGAACAGAAATAGAACTCAAATAAATTGCCTCACAGTCTATGATTAACCAGGGTGCTGTGATAAATTGTAGCGGGGTCAAGGCAACATCATATCATGGAAAAGCTGCTCCTTTTATCCGTGTGGCTCCTGGGGTCATTCTTTGTAAATCAATGATCCTGCATCCTATTTGCTATTTAAACGGGCCCTTTCCCTAGACTCTTACATCTGCAGAGGTGGAATTTGGCATTCCAGTATTGCCAACCCCACCCATGCAAAAATTATGAGGCTGGCCTCCAAAAAGTGTGAGATTAAAAAAACCCATAGTGCATTTTGCATTCTTTCTCTTTGACTTCTGGGTTTTTAGCCTTTAGGTGTCACATTTTTATGCTTTCCCTGCAACCAGCGGCTACCTATTTCCTTTTTTTTTTTTTGTTCAACGAGAGCTGAGATTCTCGCCTAATCCGCGACTCCAGGAGCCGAGGCTTTCAGGAAGACACCAAAAAAGGTGAGAGTTGGCAATGCTGCATTCCTGCTTTAACGTCGTGTCCCATTGCAATGGGTTTCCCCTGCCCACCTGCTGGGCATGCTTCAAGAAGGACTGAGGTTATAGAAAGCGAAAGGTAAAGTGGGCTGGGGATCCTGCCCGCTCCAGGGCACACAGCCACTGCAATGTGAGGGGTCTGCAGCAGAGGGTTGTCGGGCCTTTAAAAGCCTGTGTGATCTCTCCTTCCTTCAGGTTCTCCGTACGCAACAGTATAATGAGAAGCCCTATTGTCCCCCTGGGTCTGGAGAAGGGGGCAGGGTTACAGCTGATCTGGAAGCGTTAGGGAAATATTGGGCATTTAAAAAAAAATCTCACCCCTCCTGCTGCATAAACCAGGGTGTGGGGGAGTTTGGATTGAACGACTGGCTGTAATCTCCAGCTGGACCAGGAGGCGGTGTTCAGAGCTAAGGTTACACAGAGCCAGTCACAAGGCCCAGGATTGGTAGGGCTCAGTTTTTCATCCTTTCCTTCTTTTAAACTTTTCTGTGCTGTCCAACGGGCAACTTTGTGCTCAGCGAAGCGGCCCCCCGAGGGTGGCAGAACTGTGGGGCGTGTCCTACGGGTGTCGTGGTGACAGCACCGTGGGCAAACGCGTATGCCGCTCAGCCCAGCCAGAGACACAGAAAGAGCTGGGTGGCTTTGTAAGACAGCAGAAGAGGGGAGCTTTTTTGTTTAGGGCCTGATCCAACATGCAGTGGCTTCCCTTGGACTTGGGTCAAGCCCTTACCGGACTGCTGGCCAAAAGGGAGGGTCTGTCATAACCCGGGAGCAGCAGTGATTAAAGTGAGACTGATTAAAGTGTGCCCCGCCGTGACCTGGGTTGATCTAAGTGTTGGGGGGATTTGGCAAGGTCTCTGAGGTCTGCCGCCCCCCCCCACCACCACCCATATTCACTTTAAGCACCATATATAAAATTATACAGAAGCTGGTTTGGACAGCAAATGCAACTAAGGATTTTGCAGATGTTCCACTGGATCGTTGGCAAGAGTAGGGCTGAGCAAGCCTGCGGTGCTGGGGAACGGGCACCTCCCACAGAAACGTTAGGAGCGACTTTGGCATTTTCCCAGGTATGAAATGACACACACGAGTCTGAGAGAGCGACTGGGCTAAATGAATCTGTCTCTGGTTCTTATCTGGCCCCCTGTTACCGTAGCATCTGAGATCCTCACAGGCTTTAGTGTATTTAGCCTCGCTATGCCCCATGAGGCAGGGCAGTGCTGTGACTCCCATTGGACAGATGGGAAACTGAGGCACAGAGAAGCTAAGTGAGGTGGCCAAAGTCACAGAGGAGGTCTGTGTTGGAGCTGGGAATTGGAGCAGTCTCAAAGATACAGGCTAGTGATTTAACCAGTGGGCTATCCTTCCTCTCATATCCACCATGCCTGACTGACTAGAACAGACAGCCCATCACACGGAGTGAGTTCCATGGGTGATCCGCGTGGCCAGCCCTTGCAATTTTATTGGAAGTCTTGAGATATTCCAGGTTTTTCTTAGAGCCCCAGCTCCCCGAGTTAGCTGATTACATGAGAATTTCAGGTTTCACAAAAAGAAATTAAGTTTCTCGCTCTCATGGCTGCTGAGAAAAGTGTCAAAATGCTGAAAACCAGAAGGCAAATAAGAATCCAACTTTTATTATTATGTCAAATCTAATGATTTTTAAGCAAATCTTGTAATTTGGGGGGCTGACTCAGGATTTTTGAATGGCGGGGGTCGGTCGGCAACATGGAGGAGGGGACCCTCATTTGGGAATGCTGCTTTTTAACCTGAGCATACGACTAGCTGGTCTATCTTCTGACAGTGGCCAATGCCAGGTGCGTCAGAGGGACTGGACAGAACAGGGAATTATCGAGTGATCCATCCCAGATGGAAATGATACCAAGCTACTCAAGACTGTTAAGTCCAAAGCAGACTGTGAAGAGCTACAAAGGGACCTCTCAAAGCTGGGTGACTGGGCAACAAAATGGCAGATGAAATTCAGTGTTGATAAATGCAAAGTAATGCCCATTGGAAAACAGAATCCCAACTGTACGTACAAAATGATGGGGTCTAAATTAGCTGTTACCACTCAAGAAAGATCTTGGAGTCATTGTGGAGAGTTCTGTGAAAACATCCACTCAATGGGCAGCAGCTGTCAGAAAAGCAAACAGAATATTGGGAATCATTAAGAAAGGGAAAGATAATAAGACAGAAAATATCATATTGCCTCTATATAAATCCATGGTGCACCCGCATCTTCAATACTGCGTGCAGATGTGATTGCCCCATCTCAAAAAAGGGAATTGGAAAAGGGTCAGAAAAGGGCAACAAAAATGATTAGGGGTCTGGAACGGCTGCCGTGTGAGGAGAGATTAAGACTGGGACTTTTCAGCTTGGAAAAGAGACTGCTAAGGGGGGATATGATTGAGGTCTATAAAATCATGACTGGTGTGGAGAAAGTAAATAAGGAAGTGTTATTCACTCCTTCTCATAACACAAGAACTAGGGGTCACCGAATGAAATGAATAGGCAGCAGGTTTAAAACAAACAGAAGGAAGTATTTCTTCACACAACGCACAGTCAACTTGTGGAACTCTTTGCCAGAGGATGTTGTGAAGGCCAAGACCATAAGAGGATTCAAAAAAGAACTAGATACGTTCCTGCAGGCTAGGTCCATCAATGGCAATTAGCCAGGATGGGCAGGGAGGGTGTCCTGAGTCTCTGTTTGCCAGAATCTGGGAATGGGTGACAGGAGATGGATCACTTGATGATTCCCTGTTCTGTTCATTCCCCCTGGGGCACCTGGCACTGGCCCTGTTGGAAGACAGGATACTGGGCTAGATGGACCTTTGGTCTGGCCCAGTAGGGCCATTCTTATTCCCTGTTGCCACTCAGAGCTTCTGGCTGTCAAAGGCTTAGGAACATCCAGAGCAGGGGGCTGCATCCCTGACCATCTTGGTTAATTAATAGCCATTGATGGACCTATCCTCCATGAATTTACCTAATTCTGTTTTGAGCCCCAGTTACACTTTTGGCCTTCACAACACCCCCGGCATCGAGTTCCACGGGTTGACTGTGCGTTGGTGTCATTTACTCCTGTACAAAGTGAGCTCAGATGTGCGGCTGTTCTGGTCTGGTAGCTTTACACACGTGTACAGCTGCTTTGCAGGTAGGGGAGAATTAGGACCCTCCTCTGCAGGTTTCATGGAGGCTCCCCTCTGGCCGACTGGGCAGCAGCATTTGCAAATAAGTTTGGATTTTGTTTCCAAACCTGCACCCTTCTTTGCACACCTCAGGTTCCCCGTCAGGACTCATTTTCGTGAGCTGCAAGTGGCTGACGGTTGGCGCAATAAATAGCAAGCACAGCGCAAAATGCAAACAGCAAGCAGCATTGCAAACATGTTCAAAGGAACTTTCTGAACGTCCTGATTTAGGCCCTGTCCACCCCGGCTACTCTGTTTGTGCGCCGGAGTGCAGCCCCCCCCCCCCCCCCCCCAGCTGTGCGAACGAGCCCGGGCCAACGGGCTAGCTTTTCAGACGCTCCCGGGTAGGCCCTTAGAGAAGAGGTGACATTTCCCCAAGGGACTCAGCGCACACGGTGACACTGAAGGCCCGATTCTTAAAGGAGCTCAGCTGCCAACCTGCACCCGCAGCCCGGAGCTCTCTGCCCCGGTGCCAGGGCTCAGCGCTCCAGCCTAAATGAGGAAATCCAGGAATTTAGCAAATGTCGGTGCACATTTTTGGAACTTGCTGGTGAAGGTTCACTGGGCGCTAGTCATGGTGCAAACTGGGCACCCACAGTTGCCCCTTGGCGAAGACCTTTGACATCCCTGCCCAAGGGGGGGAGATTCCTGGGGAAAGGGCTGGAGGGCTATTTGGGGAGGAGCCGTGGGATTTCCCTTAGCAGGTAGAGAAAGGGCTTGTGTGCACCTGGGGGAGCTTCTGACCCCCCCCGCCTCTGCCCTGGATATGGGGAGGTCGCATCTCGGGGGGGTGCCCCCCTTTGGCTAAGATGGGGGCTTATCTGGAGAAGCAGCTGCGCCCCCACGGGGTCGACGGGGCAGCACCCGAAGGAGCCCGTGGTTTTGGGTGGGGCCGCACCTGGCTGTTCCCCCGCCCCCGGCCGGGACGCTGGCTGCTAGCTCCCCGCCCCTGCGCGCATAAGCTCGCTCCGCTCCGGCTGCTTCCCGGGCGCCCCGCTCGCTCCCCCGAAAGTGACGAACCGCCGGAGCCGGGGACTCGCTCCTGCCCCCCGGAGACATGGGTGCGCCTCGTACCTGGGCGCGGCGGGCTGCGCTCTGCTGCGCGCTGCTCTGCGCGCCCTGGCTGCCTCTCGGCTGGGCAGGTAGGTGGCAGCTTCTCCCCCTCCCCAGCTCCAGCGCCTCTGGGGAACGCAGAGGGACCGGGGTGCCCCCCCGGGAGTCCCCCTCCCCCCCGGGGTGACCCCTCCAGCAGGGACCTCGCTCCCAGGCTGGAGCCACAGTCTGGGTTTGTTGGAAAGGGAAGCTCAGAGCACGAGGGTCTCTGCCCCCTTCTCCCCCCAAGCCCTGTGCAGCTTACCAGGGCAGCGCTGAGTTTGTTTACAAAACAACCACCCCCCCCCGCCCCCAACCCAATCCCAGGTGACCTGGCTGAGCCCTCCTGGGTCTCCTACCACTGGGGACGCTGCTGGGTCCTGGCTCAGGCTCCTCCCAAGTCCTGGGGTTCAGGGGAGCCCTTTGCAGGGCAGCAAATCCAGCCGGGGGCTTGTGATCAGCTGCTGTTCTCACTTCCATTGGTAAGGCAGAGAAACCCCCTGGACCGCCTGGCTGGGGCTGCGTTCGCCTGGTTCTGTGACCCATTCCTCCACTGGCCAGTTCCGGGCCAGTGGTGACCCATGACCAGCTGCCCGCCACTATGCTGTGACCCTGCTCAGAGCAGATCTGTGGCTGGTGCCCAGAGCAGCCCTTGTGCTAAGCTCCCAGAGCTGGGGCAGACAATGGACAATGCCCCCAAATGGGGGTATGACCTGAGCTCAAAATCCGGCCCTCAGTTTGCAGGGTTCTCTCTTTAGGGGATTGGAACCGATTTGTGCAGGGTCAATTTCCTTGCTGTAACTTCCAGCTTAAACTGTGCACCTGTGTTTCCCTGCCTCCTTGGGGACTCGTGTGAGCTCTCTGTTCTCACCATGCAAATCCTGCACTTGTTTCATTTCCCACACGAAATGCTTGGGAGAGATTTCTAGCTTGGGGAGGATTTCTAGCTCTGGGGGGTGGCCCACAAGAGACCTAAATCATTCCTCACCGAGCTCTCCAGCTCAGCTGATTGCCTGCCAGTCTGGGACGAGCGCTTGCAGATTCGCTCACCTTTCTGCAGCTGGGACTTTCTGGTGCTCTAGGATCTGAATCCACCTCTCACCAGGGCTTAGCAACAATCTGTGTGTTGTTTTTTCCCTCCAGCTGCCCGATTCCCAGTGTAAAGCATCGGAATAGGTGGCATTCAGCAAAATGTCTGATTCTGTGTCTCTGTGCCTGGCAGGATAAAAATAACTTAAATTCTAAACCTGCCTGAAACCCTGAGAACAAAGTCCTGCTTTCCCATTGGTTACTGTACAGCTCTTTCTCTGCTAGGCAAAGAGGAGTGTTAGCACCAAAACACTGTATCCATAGCAATGTGTGGCTCAGCTTTTAACTTAATGCAGGAAGGTAATTGCCTAATTATTTTCTTTTCTCTTTTCATGGTTTGCAATAGCAGGAATGGCCTGTGGGTCAGGCTCTGCCTAGCGGTTAATGGCCAGCTGGTTTGAAGGACCCCTTGTTTCAACTCAGACCCTAAGTTGCTCGTTAGCTGTTCTGAAATCATCCTTTTTGCTCCTGTAATGTGTCTCAGTCCAGCTTTTCCAAGGGTGGGCATCCCTCCCAAGGGGGTAAACCGAGGCACAGAGGTTAAGGTCCTCCAGGGCCCCAAACTGGCAGTGACCTCTATGGGTGTGCTGGGATTTACCCGAGTGGAGCTCACTGTGGGATCGGTGCCTAGGTTTTTCCAAGGTAATTGCTAATTTTGGGTGCTCAACTTGTGATCTGGGGCCTGATTCATGACAGTGCTGAGTGCCCCCAACGCCGGCTGTTATCAGCAAGGCCAGCAGGCACTCCGTCCCTCTGAACAACAGGCCCTCGAGGGCATAAGTTGGACACCCAGAGCCCGGGGTGCCCGGAGCCAATGAACCTCTCCTGTACAAACAGTGACCAACGCCCGCGTGCCTTCCGCTGCACGAGTAGCCCCCTCGACTCCTGTGCTTCGAGTTCAGCCCAGGCCTACGTGGGCTTTGGCGAGGAATCCTGCTGTCGTGACACCAAAGGGACTGTTCTAACCACTAGATCACGCAGCCTCCCCTCTACCCCCTCCTTATTGGCTAACTTTGCTTCCATTTTGAACAAATAACGCAGGGGCAGGAGAGTTCTCCTCCGAAAATAAAAACGAGACGCCCGTTCGATACCTGGGTGACTCACTTTACTTTCCCCTGGGCTATTTTTTAAAATGTTGGGGTGGTGATGAGTGAATGCGGGGGGAGGGCACGGTGGGATCCCACCGGTGATAGTGGTTGGACTTGCTAACGCCTATCCAGGTGGGGGTGGGGGAGGCTTTGTTTTTAAGCCAGCAAGGGCCAGGGCAGGGGGCAAACCCCTGTTAGAAAAAAGCCCGGCCTGGCTGCAGTTCTGGGAGGCAAACACTAGGGACTGCTAGGCTCGTGCTGCTGGGAGCTAGGATGTGCTCTGATTTTTATCCTGCGCTGACACCCAGGTTCTGGTTGGACTTTCCCCCGAGAGCTTCTCTCTCTAGAATGGACCCTGGCTGTTAGCAAGTATCTGGCCATTAGCAAGCAGGCCCAGTTTGGGGGAATAGCCACGGAGCATGAAGGCTGCTATTTGTATCATTATTTCTAGTGACCTGAACTGAGATCAGGGCTCCCTGGGGCTGGGGGCTGTGTGGACCGGGATCTGGACAGTCCCTGCCCAAAAGAGCTTACAATCTAAGTAGACAAGGCAAAGGAATGACCCCCATTTTACAGGTAGGGAAACTGAGGTATGGAGCTATTTCAGTGACTTGCCCAGGGTCACCCAACTGGCAATTGAATCCAGCTCTCCTGAGTCCCGGTGCAATGCGTTAGCCAGGAGACCAGCCTTTAACTGTGACTGATCCACCCCAGACGGCTTTTATGGGTCCAATCCTGACAAGTGCCGATTGCCTCCTGGGATGTGCTGAGCATTCTCAGTCACTGATTTCAGGATTGGGACCCACAGTGGCAGCGAATTCTTGGCTCTCCCATGACCAGGCTTTCCCAGTGAACTAGGCAGGAGGCCGGAGGAAGCAGGCTGTCGCCCTAGGACAGCAGCCCCAGAATGTGGGGCCGGTTACAGGAATCCTGCGAGGTCAACGTGGCTCCACCCAGAGCTGGGTGCAGGTGAGGAGTGCTGCAGGGTGGTCCCAGTGCCCCAGCCTCTGGAGGGAACTGCCCAGGGGTAGCACAGGGAAGTTGACCCAAATAGTTTGGGCCATTCACAAAAACAACCGGAGGAGGTGGTGATCCAGCCACGGCCCCACACACCCTTATGGCCCTTAGCCCGGTGCTTTGGGCAGTCACTGGAGATTTAGGGAACCCAGGGCCAAGGCCCTGCTCTGGAACAGCCCGAAATGGAGGTCTTCAATTCACTGAAAATTCAAAAACCCCTCGGTCAGTTCATCCTGAAGTGAGTTTTTTCAGAACTGGCTTGGATCCAAACAAATCAGCCATTAGCCCAGCTCTGTGTATTCGTGCTTTGAGATCTGTGATTAAAAGGGCTAGGTCAGCGCAAGGCATGGCTGCCGCTCCATGTAAAGCACTGGGGTGTTCTCTGCTTCTCTGGGGAGGGCATTCAGTGTGGGACACCTGTAGCTCAGAGCCGCAGTTGGGTGAGGTACGTGAAAATGAATGTCCTGCTTTCGGAGATGGAGAAACTGAGGCCCAGATTTTCAAAGGTATTTAGGTACTGAAGTGACTTGCCTGAGGCCAGGGAGGCAGTAGGCATCGGAGAGCTCTGACTCTGTCCTGTGCTCAGACCACGGGACTCTGCCTCTCCTGGGTCTAATCCTTAGACTCTAATCCACCTAACTTCCAAGAGGGAGCAAGGGCTGGAATGTCTTGACTCTCCAGACGCTCGCCGGGGCCGTGGCTCGCTGGGTCTGAGTGTCGCTCAGAGGCCATGGTACCAAGTCGCCCATGGGGGATGCTGGCCAGGCTCCCGAGAAGGCCCCCGCTCACGTCAGAACCGAGGGGGCTGGGGACCGTTCTGTGTCTGTGAAGGCTTCACTTAGCAGTTCCGAGGTGCCCTTCAACCTTGACGTCTCATGGCTCCGTGCCCCGTCCTCCAAGCGGAAAGACGGCGGGGCGGGCTAGTTACCGACTGTTTGCTGTGACCTGACATCTGGCGTCCTCTGGGTTTTGGCAGGAGAGTGCAAACAGCTGGAGCCCTGTGAGAGGTGCATTGAAGGAGACGCGTCCCGGAACATCACAGGCTGCGTGTGGATGCACTGTGGAGTCTTGGAGGAGCCAGGTACGCTGGGGGAGCGCCTCGAGTTCTCCTGGGTTAACCCTTTGCAGCCAGGCCCTGCTGGCCAGGAGGTATCCAGTTGTGTTCGAACATCAGCACAGCTTCCACTGTCAGCAGGGATCTTAAAGCCGTCTCCCAAACCCTCCGTGTAGGGCGAATCCATGGCACGGTTCTCAGACCCGCCCTGGGCCCAGGAAACGGCTAGGAACAGGCCCTAGGATTCTTCTGCTGGTGGCCTGGAAAGTACCAGTGTCCTAAGTGTTAATGGGCCCTGTTCCCTTTGAGCTAGAGTCTACCCACCCACAACTGGGGTCTGGTTTTCTGAGCCCTCGTGAAAACCCATCTGTAAGGGTCACACTGAGCGCTTGGAAAGACCGGCCCTCTCTGCAGGTGCCCAAATGGGTGGGCACTTTTACTCTGGTCAAGACACGTGCTCTCTCCCGACGCCAATGTCCGTGATGGGTCGGACGCTGCACCTGCCACCGGGGTATCGGGCTGTCACCGGGGTATCGGGAGAGGGTTCCACTGCGAATGGTTTCAGGACAGATTTCCTGACTGCCTTTCCCGGCAGGGGTCTGCGTTCGCTCTCTCTCTCTGTTGGGGCGGGTTTGTCCCCGGGCCAGACAGGGCGCTGCTGGTTGTATTGGGCGCTGCTAGCCGGGTGGGGGATTAGGCTGAGCTGATTCCTCTCATGTTGGCAGGGCGGTGGGGAGTTTGCTGCCCTTTGACAGCTGAATTCCAAGCTTCCTAAGTGATTCAGTGACGGAAGGTTTCTTCACTGTCCACCTAGTCATGTCCTGCTTCCCTACGGAGACCATCTTGGAGAAATCTCCCTGTCTCTGGATGCTGGTCTCGGTGGGGGATGCTGGGGAACCCACACCCCACCCCGGCTCAGCCCTCTAGCGGAGGTGACCACCCCGGTGAAAGCAGAGTTCTCCTCCTTGCGGGATAGACGGAGGACGTGGAGGGGCCCCGGCTGGTTCTGTGAGCGGAGGCCTGGCTTCCCTGGCTGCTAGTCTGGCCACCTCTTCCCTTGCAGCGCCCTGCTCGAAAGCCAGACTCAGGTCAGGCCCAGCCGCCTGCCGCAAAAGCCTCTGCAGTGCAGTGAGGAGCCAGCCCGCGGGGAGCCGCTAAACCCAGTGGAGAGGCAACAGCTGGCCTACTGTGGTCTGATAAAGGGGGGGGACCAAGAGTCATTAGTGAGGGGCCCCTCCCCAGTCACATCATCGCCCCCAAAATTACCCAGCATCCCCCACACATTCACCTGCCAAAAATCCCATTATCCTCCCACCCTGTCCTGAGCCATCGCCTCCCACGGCCCCGTGAATCACGCTCCCTGGTACCGAGTGCCACCCGCCCCCAGCTGCTTCTACTGGCGGGTGCAGCCTGTCCCCCCCCCCCGGCAAAGGCCTCTGGCTCTAGGCCTCACACCTCCAGCCCCGCCGCCGGCCAGCAGCAGCAGCGCCACCTGGTGGCCAGTGCAGGGCTGGTGGGTTGCTAGCTCAGTCTGCCGTGGCTGGCGGTGCTTAATTTGCAAAGGCAGAAGTGCCGGGGCTCCAGCAGTAACCCTGGCATCCTCTGCCCAGCATGGCCTTGGGTGCCACCGAGAGGCTGGGGCTGAGCCCTGCCAACCCCAGGCACAAATTAAGCTCCGGTGGCCGGGCAGCCCAGTTCCCCCAGTGAGCAAAGAACAAACTCCGCTCGCTGTTCTGGTGTGTACGCCCCGGCCCACCGTATGTGCACTGTGGCCGGCAGAGCCACTTGCCACACCTGCTGTCCCATTGCTCTGCCGGGGGCACCGAGGGGATCAGGCCCAGCTGGGCAAGGGGAGTTGGGTTGTCCCTTTCAGAGCCGAGCGAGGAAAAGGTACAGACTGGCGACTGCGTGAGGGTCTTTCCCGCGCGTCCGTGTAATTCATTCTCTTGCTTCTGTCCCGCTATGCAGTGTTGCATGAGCTCTCTAAGCTGGAGGCTTTGCA
The DNA here is from genome assembly GCF_015237465.2 of Chelonia mydas. NCBI lineage: Eukaryota > Metazoa > Chordata > Testudines > Cheloniidae > Chelonia > Chelonia mydas. The sequence continues at coordinate 10,629,763 of NC_051259.2, read as the reverse complement.
AAGTCCCTGCTCTGTGACCCATGGAAGACACTAGGTCTTTGCTGGGGGGGTCTGTCTCTTTCAAATCTCCCCCTGGTGCTTTAAAGCCCAGGGCCCAGCCAGCCCTGAACAGAACAGCACACGGCACCTTTGTTTTCTGGGTGGGTGCCCTCTTGCTTTGGGAGGGGGCTCTGGATGCTTCTGCTGCTACCTTCAATAACAACTGATGTCGTCGGGAGCGCAGGGGGAGGGAGAAGCAGAGATACTGGAATCGAAAATCCTCCACTTCCCAATGGGTGGGGCAGATAACTGAGACAGAAGAACGTGCGGCAAGAAGAAGCCGACCCCATCGGCCCAAGCACATGGACCTGCAGAAAACCCAGTAGCTTAAAAATACCTGCCACCTTGTTTAAACTCTTTGGGGAAGCCCAGGCTCCTTCGGTGACTTTAACTAGAGTAACCTGAGTCCGTCTATTTGGAGATCATGTCACCTGCTGGTAACATGCAGCCATTTCTGGGGTGAGATGCCTCAGATTCTGCTCTGCTTGCAAGTCAACCATGACCTCTTGCTCCAGAAGTAGCATCTGAATGGCTTGTCTGCGTGGCTGACAAGCCAGTAGGCTGCCTCTCGCTCTCCAGGAATGGGTTTCCGGTGTGCCGTGCTAGGTCCAGCTGCCTGTTGGTCCAGCCATCTTCATCCAGCCGCCATGTGCTGGGATGGGCTCCTGCCAGGTTACTGGGGTCTGGAGTGAAGCTATGTGAGGGTCCATAGCTGAAATGGTAAAATAACAACTGGCTTTCCAAAGGGGATGGGGCTCATGCAGCTGAGCTGATGCCAGGGTTGTGACTTGAGTTCCACGGGATCCCATCAATCTGGGGGTCTGTGGATCCCAAATAGGCTGGAATTCGTGGTTAGGTGTCTAATGCTGGAGAGAGCCACTTATAGGGACAAAACAATGGGAGATGTGATCTCCTTGCTGTTCTTCCACCCTCCAGGAACTGAAATATCCCCAAGGGTGAGAGCCGGTCTCTGTCTCAGCCCACGATGGGGCTCTCCCAGGACATAGAGCTCCTGGGGGAATTGTCGGTACAAACCATGGGCCCTGATGAAAGCTGCATGGATCCGATGGGGGGAGAGGTTTGCCGGTCGTCCAAGAAACGCCGTCCAGGAACGCATCCCCGCGGGAGATCGTGTTCCAAGCGCGACGCCGTCCGCACAAGCTCTGGGCGTGATGCTGGGCAGGGCCTGGGGGAGCAGAGGCTGCTGAGGCAAAGTCGGGACGTGTCAAACTCAAAGCCCGGATGCTCATTTGGGCAGGTTTGGACTTTGAGTCCTTAGACTCCGCTTCCCCAGCGCTCGTGTGCGGCTTACCAGGCTGACCACACGGTCTCGCTCATTGTCTCCCCACGCCAGCCAGGCCTCCCCCACTCAGAGCTCTCCTCGCGGGGGGGGAATGGCAGGGTTTTCTAGAGGGCAGGTTTGCTCAGGGGAGTTTTGTGAAAGTTTTTTCCTGTTTTCTTCAGGGCCCGGGGACTGCATTGGGAAGGGAGAAGCCACCAAGGAGACATGCTCCATCTACAATGTCACGGCTACATGTCCAGGTAACTTCCCAGGGTGAACGCAGCCGCACAGGCCCTGGGTGGAGTGCGGCACCAGGCCTCGGCAGACCTGTATTCTATCCCTGGCTCAGGTGCTGATTTATTTTCCCATCTGTCAAATGGGGACGATATTCCCCCTTCTTTGCGAGGCGCTGTGCGAGCCGACGGTCTCAAAGTAAGTGCCTGGTATTGCTGTTGTTTATCATCTGCTTTTGTGTAAGAGAACCCACGCTCCGCTGCAGGAGTGGCAGCTGTGAGACCAGCCCCGGCCTCTCCCTGCAGGAGGCGCTGTGGAGAAGGTGGCAGGAGCACTGGCTATCAAGGCAGCGGCTAGCTACTCCTGTCCTAGCTGCTTCCAGGATCCTGTAAACACCTCTGACTAAATGTGTGCAGGAGCCCCTGCCTGCAGCTAATTGCATGCATAGGGTATAAGCAGGGCTGCCTGTCCTGGGAGAAGAAGGCGCAGTTCCATGGGCTCAGCCCGTTGGGGAACTTGATATGTCTGACAGCCAATTGATGTCCCCAGCTACATGAGACCCAGCCGCTCCCAGCAGGGGGCGCTGTAGGGAACAGGGCAGGAACAGTGATGGTGGGGGAGCTCCAGTCCCAGCCATGGTAAGAACCAGAGAGGAACTCTGGCCTCTAAGCGCCTTGTCTTGTTCTTCCACCCTTGCCCCCTCAGCGCGGAGATCGCCCACCAAGGAGCCTCAGCGAGCGCCCACCAAGGAGCCTCAGCGAGCGCCCACCAAGGAGCCTCAGCGAGCGCCCACCAAGGAGCCTCAGCGAGCGCCCACCAAGGAGCCTCAGCGAGCGCCCACCAAGGAGCCTGAGATCCTCACGCCAGGCAAGTGGCACCCAGGTGGGCTGGGGAGGGAGTGTCCAGCTGGGGATCTAGGGTGACCAGCAGTGGCAGGCTGGAGTAGAGGCAAGTTCAAATTTGTGGTTCTTGCACTAGGCTCGGGTCAGCGGGGAGGAGTCTGGCAGGGTTTGTTTTGGTGAGAACACTCGCTCTTCCCTCCCGCGGCAGCCAGCCAGTTGAATGTCTCTTCGTTCTAGAATTTCTCCTGCAGAAACAGGGGGAGGGAAGCGTGTGCTGTAATTCAAGCACAGGCCTCTGGCCCTCAGGACTCCTGGGTTCCACTGACAGCGGTGGCTGTGACACGTCTGCAAAGCCCTCCTCTCCCTCCCCCGCTCCGTGCCTCAGTTTCTCCATCTGCACTGAAAAAGGGAATAATGACATTCTTTCCCTGCCATCCCAGGGAGAGTTTGGAGGGTTACTAATCACTGCCTGAAGTGCTTCTAGGTTAATGCCCGGTGCTATACAAAGGCAAAGTATTCTATTAATCAAAGCACTGTCACATAGGGGAGAGCCCCATTTTGGGGATCTCCAAATATTTGGTGGTGAAAGCCTAGCATGTACTAAGGCAGGGGTGGCTGACATCTCTCCCTGCCGAGCTCCCCGGGCTGCGTGCGGTGCCCTGTGCCTTTTGTGAAGCATCCAGCGCTACCTATTATGTCTGAAACGATGGGTCTGACTTCTTTTACAAGGGGGTGTGAGACACCCGCGTACTAACTTATAGGCACAGTTAACTGTGATTTGTTCGTGCAAACCAGGTCATCGCTCGTGCAGAGTATCACAAGTTGATCAACTTGCACGCTCGTTTTGCGTGTGTATTTGGGGCCCAAACGTTCGGAAAAATCAGACCTGTGTGCGAGAGAGAGAGAGCCCTCTGATTTTACGTAGAGACTCTCCAAGCATTGCTTCGCTCCCCACTAAAATGCAGCTGAGCCCTGGGTGGAGCGGACCCCAGCACCTGTGAGACTGTAGCAATGCAGCATGGGATAGGAAGAGGATACCGTATCCAGCTGCACCTGCCTGGGGAAATGGAGGCAGGCGGCATGTAATGGGCACAAATGCTCTTTCCAGTTCCTGGCTCATTGCTTGCTAGGGCGGCGGGGAGGGTAACCAGGCGGGAGGATGGGGAACGGGACGGCAGTGTTATGAGAAGGAGCCTTTTTCCAGGAAGGAGGAGCAGGAATCCGAGAGCTTTCAGCTAATTAAAACGAGTAACTTTATCCCGGAGCTTTGTGAATTATTGATCCTGCCCAGGCTCTGATGGGCAGTCGCTCTCGTTAGCGGAGCAGCTGATGGCTTCTCTTCCCAGTCCTCCCATTCTGCATGCAGCTGGTTCGCTCTCCCCCCTACCCCCCACCCACTCACTCACTCTCACACACACACAGTCTCTGCTCTGCAGTAAACTCTCTGCTGCAGCAGGTGTTGTGGACAGAGGAACGGGCTGGCAGAAGGAGAGCACTGAAAGGGTTAAACTCCATTCACTAAACAGTCTCCTTACAGTGACCCCTCTGGGGTCTGTAGTGTGCATGGGGGACCTGCAGCGTCCCCCCGACCCTTTGCATTTCACTCTGTTATAAAACATACCAGGCTGCAGAGCGCCGCTGCTCTGTCTTTCTGCCCCTTCCTCTCACATCTGCTGACAGATGGGTCTAGTTCTTCCTCGCCAGTCAACTGGCTGCTGCGTCACCATCAGCCTCGGTGCCTGAGATGCCATCTGGGCTTGGGAGACTAGATCACGAGAGGAATCCGAGCATGCGGGCTGTGCTGGAATGCAGCCACCTCTGGGGAGGAGGGCAGCCGCCCACTCGTACGCTGCACCACTGGTGGGGTGGGGAAGAAGAGATGCTGCTGGCCAAAGAGAATGGGGGAAGTGCCATGGGCTCTGGAGTGACCCTCGTCCCAAACAACCAGGACCTCAGCTTCATCTCTGATGGCCCGGTCCCCCTGGCACCATGCTGGGGCATTGGCGGAGAGGGCAGTGTTCTCTCCAGGTGGAATGCCCCTCCTGGTTCCTGGAGAGCTTTAGGTGAGCCTATTCCAGAGCCTAGGGCATCTTCCATCTCTTTCTCCTGGCCCTTTCCCTCCATCACTGCCTAGGGAAGCCCTGCTTAGCCAGGGGCAAGAGAGGGGTCTTGCCTTCAGCACCAAGGACAGCATCCCCATTATCTGGGCTCGGGGCCCCAAGGGCCCAGAAGCCTGCTCAGGTGGCCAGTAACTAGGGAGCAGGTGGCATGCTGGGAGAGGGAGTGTGGCATCGCAGGGGGGTGCGCGTGGCGCCAGGCCCCAGTAACGCCCTTGCTGCTTCCCCCCCCAGGGACGACGGCCGGCCCCCCGCTGACGGCCACCCCTGAGTTCCGCCCGCCTGGCTTCAACTCGGCCAGCTTCGTGGGGGGGATCGTCCTCGTGCTGAGCATCCAGGCCGTCTTCTACTTCATCGTCAAGTTCCTCAAGTCCAAGGACAGCACCTACCAGACACTGTAAGCTCCCCCCCACACACTGTCTGTCTTGGCCAGGCTCGGCCCTGGGGCTCGAGGACAGCTCCGATCCCGGGAGCGGCTGGGGGCGAGCCCTGCCGCGTGGGCTGTGTGTGATGGGGCATAGAGGGAGACCCAGTGGTGCCATAGGCTCGATATTGACTCACCCATAGCTGTACACGGGGCAGCTGGCAGATCCAGCTGGGGCGGGGGGGGGGGCGCGGGGCGCGTAGCACTGTCTGGCTCCCATCTTTCCACCCGTGTTTAGAAAGCACTGACTGCAATCTGTCTAGAACCGCCGTAGGCACGTTTTCCCCTGCCACGGCTAGGCAGTTGTGTGCGTCTGGGGTCTCTGCACCTGCTCCCCTGGGCGCTGCGAGATCCTTGCGTGTCTGTCTCCGCCAGTTGCGTGCACGTGGCCGTGTGTGGCGTCTCATCCAGGCTCCTCTCTCTTGCTCGTGGCCGTGCATCGCTGGTTCAGGCTCATGCAGGCCCTGCTGTGAAACTTTCCGTGTTCTCCTTTTCCCCTGTCCTGTCCCCCTTATGCTCACTGGGGCATCCGCTCCGCCTCTCCCTGCCCTGCGGAGGCCAGGTCTCCCCAACGCGCGTGCTCCGTGAGCAATAAACCCCAGCTTTCCCTCCAGTGGAGACTTGTCCTCCATGTGTTTCTCATCTGGTTGTTTTTCTGCCTCCTCATCCATCTGTTGTCGCCCGTTCATCTCTCTGGTGCCTGCCAGCTGGCTTCTCCCCTCCCCGGATCATCCCCCGTCTCCTGCCATTCGCAGCAGAGACACGGGATCCAGGGACTCGGCCCCTAAGAAAGCTCATTCTGCTGCAGAGCCGGAGCCCTCCTTGTTTAAACCCCTCATGCTGATTGTGGCCTGGCCGGGGCATGCGGGGATGGGCCGGAGCTGGGAAGTGGCCGTTTGCGAGAGGGGAGGCTGGGCCAGAGTCACTGAAGCTGGATGAAATGGGGCCTCGCTCGTTCTTCTCCCCGTGCTGGGGTAGGGCATCTCCAGAGGCTCTGGGCTGGGCCCCTTCAAGCCCCTCAACACCTACACTCCTCTGCTTCTCCCCAGCCTATGCGCTCCTCCACCTACCAGCGCATCCAGAGCCCTCTTCCCCTTTCCAGGATGAACCCACTTGACCTGACTCCCCTGCCCAAGGTACCATACACCATGCAGGGATTGACCTCTGGGCGTGCCCCAGTCCTGGGCACGTGCTCGCCTCGTTTCTCCTGGGGCCCTGCCTCTCTCAGCACCAGTCCCGGCTCGGGGACCTTCTCTCTTGTGGGAGTAGGGCCCCTGCATCCCTTCACACCCCATAGGAGAGCGTGGAGGGTAGAGTCTCGCGCTGGGCAGGGAGCTGGGCCTGTGTCTAATGTCAGGGGCGGTCCCCTCTCTCCGTGTTTCCCTTGCATGCTGCCCGGCGCCAGGGAGGAGAACCAGTAGGTGTGTCTGTGTGCGCGTGCAAGGCGACAGGAAATGGGCCACAGCCGCAACAAGAGAAAACCTCACCCTTCCTTGGAGCTGCCCGTCGCTGGGGGTGGGGCTGGGGGTGTCTCCAGGGCAGCATGTTAGCCCAGCCTGCTCCCTCCCTGGCTGTGTGCTGCATGGAGGGGGTACGCAGGCCTTGGCTAGCCCATTCGCTCGTATTAAAATGCTGTCTCCTTGCCCAAAGGCGGGGCCGAGTGCTCCACTCAAGGGATGGAGCTGAGTAATGTCCCCACAGCTATTTAATGGGACGCTACCCAGTTCCCATCCACCACCACGGCCCGCTGCTGTCACAAGTGTTTTCTTGGCTGGCGTCCGGCCGTCTCTCCCCCCGCCTGCCCCAGCCCGTGTGCTACAGCAAGGCTCTCTGCTGTCATAGCAGTTCCCAAACAACCCCCTTTGTGGACTGGGAAATCAACCCCCCCCCCCCCCCGCCCTTCCTGCCTACGAAGCGTCCTCAGTCTGGCTCCAGCTTGGCTTTGTGCAGCCAGGCTGTGTGGAAAGCGTTTGCTCGTGCCCTGCCTGATTGGCTTCCCCGGTGCTCGCCTGGCCCTGGTGAGGGAGAGAGTAGTGTAGTAGGGGAGTTAGAGTGGGAGGGCTGGGTTCTGTTCCTGCCTCTGCCACTGGGGTCGCTGCAGAACCTCTGTGCCTCAGTTTCCCCAGCTGTACAGTAGTAATAGCTACCTGTCATACGCTGTGGGGTCCTTGGCTGGAAGACGCCAGAGACGTTGTTACAGGGGTGAAGCGGCAGGTCATACAACAATGAGAAGAGCCTCTGAAATCTGCAGTGGACTGTGTCCTGCTGGAAGCAATTCTGCACGGCCCTTCCCCCTGCACTCCCAAGTACGCTGAACGGAGCAGGCAGGGTCTGTTCTCTTAGCACTGTAGCGCCTAGAAGACCCGAATACGATCAGGCCCCCCAGTGCCAGGGGCTGTACAGAGGCAGAGTGAGACACAGACCCCCCCCCCCAAGAGGTTGACTGTCTTCAATAGGGAGAGGAAGGATTATCCCGGTTTTACAGAGAGGGAACTGACTCCCTGCGTGCCCATCAGCCAGACTCTTCCAATGAGGTCAGCCCCTCGCGCGCTGGGCTCTTTTGAAAATCTGGCCTGAAGTGCGTGCCGCATGGACTCGATGGCACAATCAGAAATCGAATCTAGGTCTCCCTGAACCCCAGCCCGGTGCATTATCCCCGAGCCCATCCGCCACCCCCAGCTGTGTGAAAACCGGGTCCAGCTCAGAGTGGGTCTTATGAGCTCTCCCTCTGGTGATTCCTGCTGCCGGGGCTCGTCGGGGAGGCAGTGAGATGCCTGCCCCTCGTGTCCTTTTCCCCAGCCCCCCCAGGAGCAATTTCCAAATAATCCTGTCCTTGAATTTCTCACTTGATTGCTGAATCCCGAGGAGGATTTTTGTTCATCCCCCGCCCACCCCCGGTGGCAGGGCAGGTTACACTATGCTGGCTCGCTGTGGGGCCATCTCTAAAATACAGGGTGCTCCTGGCCACTGGCATCCCCAGCAGCTCCCCCCTCTGTCTGGATGGCAGCAGCCCCCTATGAGCTGTGTCTCTGCTCAAGGTAGCTTAGCAGCAGACGGCTCTGACTGCCCCCACCCCGCCACCCCCCCCCGGGCCAGCAGCATGTCTGCCGGTATCGCTTCGTCCCCCCCTTCCCCAACGCAGCCGTTGTGAGGGGAAGGTGGGATGGTTAACAGGGCCTGTACCCCTCCCTCTGCCCGCTCCCCACAGCCGTCCGCGTGCTCTTGCTGTGTCGTTGTGTTGCCGTGTGGGTCCCTGGGGGGCGGCTGGGGGCATGCTGTGTGCAGTGGGCCGAAGCCTTGTGAGCGCGGGGGCGGAATTAAAGCTGCACGGTTTGATTTCTCCAGGGTGGCTCTTTATTGCTGGGCGGATCCCAGCGCAGGGGCGGGAGGTTGAGGACAGCTCAAGGCGTGGAAATCCCTTGGCAGAGTTACACGGGCCCGGGCAAACTGGGCTGACCTGCCGGGCATGGGCCGGTGCTGCCGTAGCAGGTGTCTGGTTCCCCTGCCCCGCCGCGCTGCGAGGGTGAATGGATGCCTGTCCAGCTTTGTCCTCCAGGTGTGCGAAGGGCCCTTGAGGCCGGCGTGCGCCCACGCCCCTGCTATAGTGTCAGGCGCTCGGATAGAAGGGTCTCTGGGAGACCATCTCCAGCATCCGCCGTGTGCGTTAGGTCCTAAGGGGCCGGGGAGAGGCTGAGAACGTTTGGGTTTTCAAGGACAAGGACGGGGGTGGCCAGTACAACCTGCCCGTGGGAAGCAAGGAGCCATGTCCCTGGGCTGTGCATAATTGGCCTGTTTCCCTACAAGCAGCCCTGTGTCTGTCTGTCTGTCCCCTACCCACGGTTTATTTGCCCATCTAACTACATTACCCTCTTGGGGCCAGATCGACAGCGGGATGGTGCCAGCCCTGGTTTAGGGACAGAGGAGGATCCTCAGCTGAGAGCTCTCTTGGGAAAGTGGGGGGGGGGGGGGTCCTTGCAGTGTGGAAGCTGCTTTGGGAATGGGGGTGGGTGTCTTTTCCTAAAGGGAGCATGATTGCTTTGGTACGTTGCAAGCCGGTACCCCAGCGGCAGTCTGGATCCCCTTTGCCAACATCTCACGTCCGTCTCCTGGAGGGAGAAGCCACCTTGTGCCCTACAGACGTGACCGGTTCACTCCGTGGCACCTCGGCCCAAACAGGCACCAGTTTTAGGCTCCTTGCTAGGAACAGCCCTGACACTTCAGAGGGGCCCTCAGCCGCTGCCTCCCTGGGCTGGGATTGAACCAGCGACCTGGTTGTGAAGGGTTCCTTGCGCTGCCAAGCCCCTGGGGCATCCAGGCCTGTCTGGGCCAGCAGCCTGCGCCAGGGTGGGGAATGACTGCGCCGGGGGCGGGCAGTGATTGCGGTAGGACTCGGCCCTCGCTGGTGAGCTCTCTCCTTTGTCCCACCGCATTAGGATCTGACGGCTGATGCCCGGGGCGGTGCGGTGAAGTGGTTTCCTGTGGGAGGAGGAATGGAAGACGAGGCAGTCAGTGCTCCGGCTGCCCTGCTTGCTCGCAGCCGCGCCCCTCTCCCTCCTTCGGCGCCGCTTGCTGGGGCAGGAGATCTGGGCGCCGCGGAGCTAGGCAAAGCACTGCCAGGCCGGGTCCTCCAGGCTCGGAGCCATGTTGTCCATTAGACTCGTCACGGGGAGGCCTGGCCCCGGGGCCACATACGCTCCATCCCAGGCTCAGGCCAGTCCCCAGCAAGACCTAATGTCGCTGCCTTGTTTGGAAAGCTCAGGGTGCCCTCCTGGCCCTGCCCTCTCTGGATGGATGGACCCCCAGGGCCGATGGGCTCAAACCACCTTCGCCGGACCCTCCACGGCGCAGCTTTAGCTCTGTTTGATTGTTCGTTTCTCCCCCGCCCTGCGCCCCGGGCTGGCGAGCTCCCATTTCCTGCTATAATTCCAGGGGCTGAGGGGGGCAAAGCTGGGTCAGCCACTTGCCTGGGGTCAGCAGTCCACTTGGCCTTCACCTTCTGTCTGCTGGAGGAACGTGCCTCCCTCCACCCCCATGCACATGCCTTGAGCCCTCTGCCCCACTCCGGCCTGTAACTTCTCACCAGCCTTCATCTTTGTAACCCCTGCTCAGTTGTGCCGACTGATCCTCAGACAAAGGGCTTTCCCAGGCTACAGGGGCTGGAGAGGTCTCCCCTAGGCTCAGGTGAGCTTCCTAGTGCTGTTCCTTCTGGAGATCTCAAGGGACCCACAGCCCACTGCTGGTTTCCTCTTTAAGGGTGGCCTAAGGGCCCCCTCAGATGTTCCCCAGATCATCTCTCTGGTGCCTGCCAGCTGCCTTTTCCCCTTCCCAGGCCCAATCTGCTCTCACAGGGGGCTGGTTGTGTCATTCCCCACGCTGGCTCCGTTTCCCCGGGGCGGGCTGCAGCCCCAGCCAGGCTGGTGGGACTCCAGGCTCCGACCCCTGGCCATGCAGCACTGTGGGGGGATGGAGTCATTGCACGCAGAGGAGGCAAATAAAAGCACTTTCTTGTTCTTGACTCTCTGGTGTCTGGGTCGTGTGTGGGAGCGACGGGGACTGTGTTACATCCAGGGAGCTGCCAGCGCCGCGGTAGCCTGACGAGCAAGTTTCCTGCAGCTGGCAGCCCCCCGCTCTGGTGGGATCTGGGATCTGGTGGGATCTGGAGCATACACCTGGGACGGGCAGAGGGGAGCTGGGCTGTCCTGGGAGGACAGTTATGGACTTAACCTTCGCCTCCTCTACACCGTGTGTGCACCTGGGCCCGGGGTGATTAGTTCTCACCCTTGGCCTGCTGACAATGGGGCTGTTCAGTGATGCAGGCAGGTGCATTCCTCTTCTCCAGAGCCAGCAGCAGGGAGCCAGGCCGCTGAACTGCATGGCTGCCCCTGGGCCTGGCCCACATCCCCTAGGCCCTGATCCTGAGCAGCAGTAAGCCCCTGGCCACTGCAATGGGATCCTCTTGCTACGCTCAGTGATTAACTGGCACCCAAGTGGAGAGGGACATGGGGTTGCAGCAGGGAGGTGCTGTGTTTGCGGTGGCTGTAAATGGCCGGGGCTGGGAATGTTCCAAGTGTGGGGTTTGGCTCTGCCTAGCCTCACTGGGAGTGAAGGATTTGGTCTGGGTTCTGCTCTCCTCCCTGTTATTCGTAGGAAGAGAAACCAAACCATTTAGGGATGTGAGCTTTGGACCCCACTGTGAGGGGATGGTGTTATCCCCTTTTCACAGATGGGGAAACTGAGGCACGCAAAGGCGGCCGCAGCAAGGCATTCGTTTCAGTGCTAAGAACTGAGCTCACGACTTCCTGGCTCCCAGCCCTGTGCTCGGCACCGCACCTCACATTTGAGCGCGACAGCTGTCAGCCCGACCCAGTCCTCAGCACAGAGCGGGGCTGCCCCAGCTAGCGTGCGTGTCTCCCCTTTGCAGGGCGTTGTTATGGCACGTGGCCTAGGACAGGGGGTCTCAGAGTGTGGCCGCCAGCTCTCGCTGGTGGCTGCGTTGACACTTTTCCCTGAAATATTTAATTAACTTTAGGAAAAACAAATAAATATGCACATGTCCACAGTCGTTTATTTATGTCGGGTTTTTTGCATGCTCAATAATGCTGTGAATATCACTTTTTACAGCAAGTCCTGGCAAGTTAAGACCTGGATGGAGGGGTGGGGGGCGAGGCAGCGGGGGCCAGGGAGGATGGATGCAGGGGGCTCCGCCACCACCTGGGCGGGGGTGTGGGTCGGTGCCTGGAGCTGAGGGTCAGTGCCCTGGGCCAGCATTCACTGGAGCCCAGGGTGGGCACCCGCAGCTGCATGGCCAGGGCCAGGGATCAGAGCCCAGGGTTGGCGCTTGGGGTCCGCGCCCGGTGCTGCACATCCTTGGCCAGCACCCGCCGGAGCCTGCTGCAGCGCAATCAGGACTGGAGGTCGGCATCCTAGGCCAGCGCCTGCCAGAGCATTGGGTTGGTGCCCGCTGCCATGTGACTGGGGATCTGCACCTGGGGCTGGGGATTGGCACCCGTGGCCAGCACCTGCCGGAACCCAGGTCGACATCCAGGAGCAGTGCCCAGGCTTAGGGGCCAGGGCTTGGGGTCGGAGCGCGCGGCCAGAGCTCGGCCACCACTGAGATTGGGGGCTGGCACTTGGAGTCTGTGCCTACTGCGGCCAGGGATTGGCATCCAGAGCCGGCGCCTGCTGGAGCCCAAGGCCAGTGCAGGGGATCTGCACCCCGGGGGTCAGCGGCCAGGGCTGGGGGTTGGAGCGCACAGACGGCGGTCAGCGCTTGGGGCCAGCAGCTGCCACCAGGATTGGGGGTTGTCGTCACGCGGCCAGAGCCAGTGATCAGAGCCAGCTGCTGTGTGGCCATGTGTCACGGAGTCCCCGGGCGATGCTCTAGAACTGCTCCCCATGAAGCCAGGCAGGACTCTGGGGAAGTCTCCTCTCTGCGAGCAGCCTGTCTTCAGGACACACAGCTCACACAGCTTCCACCTTCCTGGGTCTGACCTCAGAGCATTCGGCATCCTCTGCCCCTCCGTGCGCTTCCCACAGCGAGTCCGCCCAGGTGGGCTCCTGGGGAAGCCAGAGGGTCCTGCCCCCCAACTCCGCAGTCAGACGTGACTCTCAGCCAGCCAGTAAAACAGAGGTTTATTAGACGACAGGAACATGGTCTAAAACAGAGCTTTTAGGTGCAGAGAACAGGATCCCTCAGCTGGGTCCATTTTTGGGGGCAGTGAGCCAGACAACCACGTCTGCACTTCACTCCATGTCCCCAGCCAGCCCCAAACTGACTCCCCCTCCAGCCCCCCCACTCCTCTGGGCTTTGTCCCTTTCCTGGGCTAGGAGGTCACCTGATTCCTTTGTTCTCCAACCCTTTAGCTCTCACCTTGCACGGGGGAAGGGCCCAGGCCATCAGTTGCCAGGAAACAGGGTGTCGGCCATTCTCTGTGTCCAGACCCCTGCACACACCAGCCCTCTAGGGCTCTGCAATGATGATACACCCTTATCCCACCACCGAGATACTTAAGAACTGCATAGGGGAAACTGAGGCACCCCCACACTATTCAGAGGAAACATTAAGAACAGTCCTGCTTCGTCACACCACGAGCTGGCGTCTGAAGCCCCGTGGCTGAAGGCCAGGGCTGCGTGGCCAGAGCTGGGTAGGACATGCTGTGCTGTGCTGGAGGAAGAGGTCTGACGCCACCTCTCCAGATGGCCTCTGGGGGATGGTAGTTGGGGGTGGCAAGCTTTTGTGCCTTGGGACAATGGTGGGAAGCCTGGTTTACTTCCCAGGAAAAGCTCCCCACCAGGGCATTGTTCCTGGAATGTACATAACCCGAGAGGGAGTTGGGGCGGGAGGAGCTCACGAGAGAACAGAGTGAAGATGTGGCCAGTCAGCCCTTGGAGCTTTATGCCAGCCCTGCTTTGGCTCTGCACCTGGACGCTGATCACTGGGGACCCCGGCACCTGCCCAGGTAGGAGCATCTCTGTTTTGGGGCTGTAAATGGGGGGCTAGGTTGAGCTCTGAGGCACCCACATTGCCTAGTGATGGCAGGGGGGTTCTATAGCTATTTAGCTGGCTTCAGCATTGCAGTGTCTGAGTCGGGGCGTTGAGGCTGGGGTCCTGGGGGCTGAGCCCCTTGGGCTGGCTGCAGGGATCGGTGTTGGTGCTCCAAGCGGGTGATGGGCTGGAGCTGAGCCGGGGGGAAAGTAGGCTGGACCTCAGGGGAGTGCCTGTCATGGGGAGAGCGTGTCTGGATGATGCACCCCAATGTCACATGGGCCAGGAATCCCGACCTCCCAGGCTAAAGCTGGTTGTAAAAAGGTGAAGGCCACAGGGCTGGGGTGGGATGGGCAGCCCAGGGTGGGGGGGCGTGGATAGAAACAGGGTGTTGGGAGGTGGATAAAAGAATGGGGTGAAAGCTCCCCAACTGCCCGCCCACCCACTTGGGGCCCCAGGGAAGCATTTATTTCCGAGCGCCCAATGCAGGACCAGTCCCCACACCCTAGACCAGCCCTGCACCAGGGGATGCCGAGCCCACGCGTGGAGGGGGCCATGGCGCAGGGCCAGTGGAGTAGGAAGACGCTGGCTATCGTGGGGCCGGTGATCGCTGAGAGCAGGGAGGCAACACCGACATGGTGGTGGTAGATGCCTTTGGGATCCCTTTTCCTCTCCCTCACTGGGCTGTGATGATCTGTGAGACCAGGCCTTCGTTCCACAGAGCCCTCCAGAGACAGAGACCAAGGGGCCCGCGGTAATTATCAGAGGGGCCAGGGTAAGGCCGAGCACAGAGTGATGCTGGGAACCATCTCACCAGCTGACTCACCGGGGCCAAGCCGGAGCACGTGCTGGGATCGTGCCTCCTCCCGTGTCTCTTTGTGTTTCCACAGAGGTGAAGGTGGTGGGGCTCTCCGGCGCTGAGAAACTCACCATATTACAGGGATGCCCCGGGACGCCAGGCGCAGCAGGAAGCCCTGGAGAAAAGGGGGCACCCGGTCAACCTGGCCTGAGAGGTAGGAGATGAGGGAGGGGCTCTCACAACAGGTGCTGCCCCCAAGCTGGAGCAGTGCCCCTCTGGGCCTGTGGGGTGGTCTTGGGCCTGCTCCCATTGGGTCTGTGGGGAAGGTGGAGAACGCAGCGGTCACAAGGAGGGGATCAGACTCCGTCAGCTCCTGAGCCCCGTTTACACTGGAAGAGGATGGAGCCCACTGGCTCAGAGGTGTCTCTTGAACCAGGGAATCTCTGGCTAAGGGTGCAAACCCCGTATTGAACTGGGCCCTTCGCTGTGTGGTGCCCGGTGCGACCCCATCGCCCGTGGTCACTCCGGCTGGTGCATGGTCCTTAGCAGACTGCGTGTGGTTGATGGATCAACCCCTCCTGGCACGTCGATTAGTCCCTGATGAACCGCACGCCCTCCACTGGTGGAAGAACAAGGCACGACGTCATCTGCCAGCCGCCCTTCCGTCTGGAATAGCCACACCACCCCCTGAATCTGGCCCTCTGGCTCAACTGACCAGCCCCTGGCGGGTTGGGAAGGACCCCCACCCCACACCTCCTCCAGGCCTGATGGCAGGGCCTCTTCCACCGGGATCGGCTGGGCAGCCCACATGAGACACTTCTTGTGGCTGTTATGGGAACAAGTAGTGATGGACTTTGAGAGCTTCCCTTCTTTTTCCTCTGGGTCCGTCTGTTTGTCCCCTTTTAAAAGAGCCCGCGGGGGGACCATGTTCTGCGCCGTAGCTGCGCTCAAGCACTTGCCTGCGTTCACTGCGTCTCTCTGTCTGCTCTGGATTTCAGGGGCCGGGGGGCCGCCCGGGAAAGCAGGACCGAAGGGGGAACGAGGTAACTATGCAGCAAGGCTCTTTGGTGGAGGGGGGCTGAGGGTGTAGGTTACACCCCATGGGGGGTTGTTAGTCGAGGCAAGCAATTCAGATGGGGAGCCAGGCTTTGTGCCCCCTGTTTCAAGAGGCGTTGGGCCTGTGCTGGGGTCCACTCCTATCTGCTCTGGCTCCAGTAGGTTTAGTCTGTCCTGCCAAAATTCTCCTGTGGCTTTCAAGAGGGGCCTTCGGGGCTGCTAATAGGGCTCCAGGGCCTGATCCCACCCCCACCCCAAGTCACTGCGACCCTTACCATTGATTGCAATGGGCACTGGGACCAGGCAAACCCGGGGCAGCATGAAGCTTTGGGACTGGCATCCAGCGTCAGGAAGATGAGACGGCGCCCAGGATCGCCCCCCCCCCCACACCCCCACCCCCGTGCTGGCGTGAAACGGGCTGCCTCTGGAGCGTTTTCACCTCTTCTCACGGCGCAGGGGGCCGATCAGGCTCTCTGTAGGAGGGAGCCTTTCCACCGACCTCAGTGGGCTTTGGCTCAGGTCCCCGGAGAGCAGGTGGCCGCGAACGTTGCACACAGATGCGGCAAGCACACGGCCGCGGTTCCTCCGTACGTTGCAAGGGGGGAGGGCAGTAATACACATCCCTTTCAAACAAGAGACGCAGTTGTGAAACAGCAGGAAAAGCAGCTAACCAGGAACCTTGTACTCTTCATCCGGCCAAGTTCTCCAGGGCGCCGGCTGGCGACTGTTCAGCTTTGCTTTCTAACTGCGGTTTTTTTTGTTTCTCGGAATGGCAGGAGACCACCCAGACCCTTCCTTCCTCTGCCAGAACGGTGAGGTTGCCTCCTCGGTGCTTAAAAAATGACTTACCCTTGTTTGCATTATGGTTTGCATTATGGTACCGTTGCTTCGAGGCACCGAGCAGGATCAGGGCCCCGTCATGCTAGGGGATGGGCTGACACAGAGCGAGAGACGGTGCCTGCTTACAGTCTGAATAGCCAAGACAGACCAAGGGAGCAGCCCTGGCCCCATTTTACAGGTGGAGATCTTAAGGGCCCAAGAGGGGTGGACGGATGAAGAGGTCAGTACGATGCAGCACAGAGCTGCGCGGGGTACCCCACGCTCATCGGACTGACCCCCCGGAGCTAGTTAAAGAGATGCAGTGACTGGCTCAAGTTACACAGGGAGTCGATGGCAGAGTTAGAAACCCAGGTCCACTGAGTCTTCTTCCAGTGCCTTAACCAAAAGACCATCACTCCGGAGCAGTGAATATTCCCCTTTCAGGCACCAGCCCCTACCTACTCACTGGAGCAGTTTAGTCCTGGTCTGTTGCGATTGCAGGAGCCTTTACGTCAAAGGAATAAGCAGGCTGTGTTTGTTTGTTTGTCTGCTTGCTTTAGAAGGTTTAATTCTCCTTCGGCTGGGAAAGCGCACCGTTCAGTAATACAGGAATGATAGCACCCTTCATGCCAATAATGCCTTTCCTCCAAGGATCTCAAAGCACTTAGGCGGGAAAGTATTATCAGCCCCACATGGGGAAACTGAGTCACAGAGAGGGGATGTGACCTGCCCTGTGGCACACAGTGAGTCAGTGATGACCCCATGAGTACAGACTCCCATTTCCCCCTGCTCTAACCATTAGACCACACTTCCTCCCTGAGCTGGAGCTAGGATCCAGGTATCCTGACAGGCAGTTCCCCTCTTTTAAGCACTAGACCCCACTCCCTTCCCAGAGCTGGGGCTAGAACCCAGCAGTGCAGACTCCCAGCTGTCCCTGCTCTAAGCACTACATGGAGATGAAATCCTCCTGAAATGACATTTAGCCTAAACCAGGTTCCTGGAGCCTGCTGTGGCCGCTAACTTGGTAGCACGGTAACCCCCTGTCACGGCGAGGTCATCTCAGAATTCCTTCGGCAGCCACTCAGTCCCATCCCCTCCTCACTTCTGTGCTCCTCTCTCTGGGAGGAGACGAGACCTCAGACACGTTTCCCCAGGGACCAGATTCTGCCTTGATTCCAGGGCCAAAGAGCTGCAAGGAGCTTCTGGGCAAAGGGGAGTTCCTGAGCGGCTGGCACACCATCTACCTGCCGGACTGCCGGCCGCTGAGGGTCTTCTGCGACATGGACACTGACGGTGGAGGCTGGCTGGTGAGCGCAGTATCCTAGCACCAGAGCGATGGAAACGGGGGATCATAGAATCATAGAATCATAGAATATCAGGGTTGGAAGGGACCCCAGAAGGTCATCTAGTCCAACCCCCTGCTCGAAGCAGGACCAATTCCCAGTTAAATCATCCCAGCCAGGGCTTTGTCAAGCCTGACCTTAAAAACCTCTAAGGAAGGAGATTCCACCACCTCCCTAGGTAACGCATTCCAGTGTTTCACCACCCTCTTAGTGAAAAAGTTTTTCCTAATATCCAATCTAAACCTCCCCCATTGCAACTTGAGACCATTACTCCTCGTTCTGTCATCTGCTACCATTGAGAACAGTCTAGAGCCATCCTCTTTGGAACCCCCTTTCAGGTAGTTGAAAGCAGCTATCAAATCCCCCCTCATTCTTCTCTTCTGCAGACTAAACAATCCCAGCTCCCTCAGCCTCTCCTCATAAGTCATGTGCTCTAGACCCCTAATCATTTTTGTTGCCCTTCGCTGGACTCTCTCCAATTTATCCACATCCTTCTTGTAGTGTGGGGCCCAAAACTGGACACAGTACTCCAGTGTCGAATAGAGGGGAACGATCACGTCCCTCAATCTGCTCGCTATGCCCCTACTTATACATCCCAAAATGCCATTGGCCTTCTTGGCAACAAGGGCACACTGCTGACTCATATCCAGCTTCTCGTCCACTGTCACCCCTAGGTCCTTTTCAAGTCACATCCAGAGCTGCCTACGCCCAGTGCAGTGTGAGAGATTTACGCACGGGGAGCAGAATATGGCCGTGATGTGGCTGGGGAGGGGTAAAGAGAGAATCATTCCTTACCCGTATATAGCGGGACAGTAGCGCCTTTCACCCTGAAGGGCTGCCAAGTGCTTCACAACCCATCTCCATGGGGAATCACGTCACCCATCGCTGGAATGCAGCCACCTCTGGGGAGGGATGGGGCAGCTGTTTGACAGTGCACAGTAAAGCTACAGTGCAGGGCAGGAAGCAAAGAAGATCGCTGTGTCTCCCTGAACCAGCAGGAGGGGTTGAGGCAGAGGAAGTTAAGCCAGGCTGTGGAGTTAGCTGGGGTTATCAGTCCATGAGTTAGTGGAGCAGAGATCGGGGGAAGGCAGATGCATCTGTCTCACCTTTCCCTGACTGCAGGCATGGCCTACACATGTGTCTTTCTCTGGTTTGTAAGATTTCCTGTCGCCCATCCAGGCGTGGTGTCAGTCCCCAGTGGCTAGCAGTGTGCAAGGCTGACACCCTGACAGGACGGCGATGGGAGGGATGCGGACCATGGTTCTGCCTCTGATTGCTGTGTCAGAACGTCCTGGCTGGCTGTGCACTTGTGGGGGGGGAGTGGTGGGGAAGGAGGCCATGGGGCTGTCACAAAGGGGTGTCACTCACAGGCTCGGCCGAGGTTAACTGCCAGCGCTGAATGTGCTAGGGCTGGGTCCAAGCAGCAAAGTCCGGAGCCGCTCTAGCTTGGTACTTCCCCAGCACATGGGGAGTGGGAATTGGAGCTGGTTTTGCTTCGCGGAGCCACCTCCAGACAGATCATTCTATCCTGTCTCCAGCCATAGTTACCGCTGGGAGCTTTGAGGGTGGAGGGGGAAGGAAAGGCATCAAAACCCCATGTTGTATCCAACTGTGCAACATTTTACCCTAGTGGGGAATTCCTTCCTGACCCCAGCCAGGGACAAACTCATGCCCTGAAGCCTGAGACTGGACAGCCCAACTGATCTTAACATCCAGCTAGTCTCCCCATAGCTGCTCTTCTGGATCCTCCATGGCCCAGATCAGTCAGGGCTGCAGCTATTGTCTGACGTGTGGCTGCCGGGTCAGCTCCCAGCCCCCATTCTCTCTCCGCTCCTCCAGGTGTTCCAGAAACGCATGGATGGCTCGGTGGATTTCTACCGCACCTGGAGCTCCTACAAGAAGGGCTTCGGGAACCAGCTCTCCGAGTTCTGGTTGGGCAATGAGAACCTCCACCAACTCACCCAGGACGGTAAGGAAGCCCAGCAGCTGTCCTGGGGAAGCTCTGGCCTGCCCTGGGGGCTGTTATTCCACAGGGCCTCTCCAGGGGGCAAAAGCGAGCAGCCATTACCCATGAGAGGCCTTTTAGACCCAGCCTTTGGATTCTGGAGGGTGTTGCTGAGGGGCTGGAAATGCCCAGGTTGGGTGGGAATATCCCTTTCCCCCGATCCCCTCCTTTTCCCCAGGGGATCCCCTCCCCTCCCTCTCATCCAGTTCCCACTGTTAGTTGTCCTGCCCTAGTGCCATGCAAAAACATGGCATCGCTCACAGGGATGGAGACACCCCTGGCTGTGCTGGTGTTGGGCTGGGCAAGCCTCCCTGCTTTGTGGCTAGAAGCCCCGGCCTCGATAGATCCGCCTCCTGGAGGTGAGCGGGAGCCAAAACGGGCCCTGGCTAATGCTGGGCTCTGTCCCTTTCTCTCAGGCGAGTTCCAGCTCCGCGTGGACCTGGTGAATTTTAATGACAGCAGCTCCTTTGCCAGCTACCGGTCCTTCAAACTCAAGGGGGAAGAGGACAAGTACGAGCTTGTTCTGGGGACGTTCCTTGGCGGCTCTGCAGGTGAGGAGGGTGTGTCTGGCTGGCGTTCTGCACTGCACCACCTAAAGGGGCAGCCCGAGGGGAGGTGGGCAAAGGCCACTTTTATAGCCTCAGGATTCTGGGCTGCTCTGGGGCTCAAACAGACCCCAGTGTAAATCAGAGCAACCCCAGGGATGCTCTACCAGCAAACTCCCGAGGGCTGCCCCGCAGTCCAGAGCAGCTCAGAGTCTCCATAGCACCATATACTGTGGAGACACCCCCTTCTGTCCCTGTGCCAGGGGCTTCATGGGGGCCTATTGGCTGCTTATCGGAGACCTACACAGTGCCTCCTCCAGGGGACTACACCCCCGCCTCTTGCAGCACAATCTGGGCCCTGGCACGTTGCGGGAGCGGCACAAAGAGGCCAAGGCGGGAGAGAGAATCTGTCCCATTGTGTGTGTGAGTGGGAGAGACAGCACATGTTCCACTTCCCTTCGCTGCTCCTACAAAGAAATGTGCTTCCAACCTCCCAGAGCGAGGGATGCAGCGAGGCATGAAAGGGGCTGTGTTTCTCCAGGGTCGCTCGGCCATTTGTAATCACCTGATAATGACTGGTCATCATTAATACTTAACCCTCGGCAAGCCTCTTCTGCTTTCCCCTGGCGGGTTTCAGAGAACTTTGTGTATGTCCACGGATTATGCCCCAAAAACGCTATTGTGAGGGGGGTAAAGGATGGAGGGTCTCTGGGGAGCCAGGCACCCAGCACTGAAATGCAGCTGTTTCTGGGGAGGAGGAACGCAGCAACGCTATCCAGCAATTTAAAGTAGGCGGGAGAACAGCACATGTGGCTCAAACTGTCACACTGGGATTTAAGGAGGCAAAACAGGATTGGAAGAGACGGCCGGAGAGGCAAAAGACAGATCTAGGTCTCAAACGATCACACACACAAATACAAACACTTATCCCGGCTGCCCCCCCAAAGCACACACGGATTGTGGGGAGCTCCCGCATCTGGCAAAGAGAGATCCTTCCTTGTTTGTCTCCTTGCTGCGATCTCGGCCAAAGGCCAGGCGGGGCTCAGGGGTGCGCATGGACGCAGGGAGGGATGCACAGTTCAGGCCGTGGCCTCCCCCACCTACTGCAGCCTCTGATTCTTGGCAGAGAAGATCGCACGCGCTCAGGACGCTTGGCATCCAAAACCCCAGGCAGCGCCCCACCGCAGCCGCCTGCGCCCAGCGTCAACCCCCCGCCCTCCTTCTCCAGGCATTAACCCCATTCGCTGCCAAGGGAAGTGCAACGCTCCCGTGGGTGGCACCCATGTTCGCTGGAGGGTGGGAGGGGATGCAGCACGTGCCCGTGACGGCACTGAAGATTGCATCCCGTTACAAACCTATCCGTGGAGCATTAGGGGTTAACAATCATCATAAACCAGCCAAGTAGGGGGGCAGCAAAGCAGTGTGGGAGGAAAGCCCACGCTGGCCCACTTTACAATGGGTCTGTCTCCTCCGCCGGGGCTTCTGCTGGCTCAGGGTTCCCGGGCACTAAGGTGGTTAATCCCTAGGGGCCTCGGAAATCCATTTCCTTGGCCTGAATTATGCAGATGCACCCTGTCCGGCTCTGCACGCTTCCCCCGAGAGCGCTGCTGGCAGGGAAAACCTGACCCGAATGCCAGCTCAGCTTTGCTAACAGTAACACTTAGAACTTGCTCATCTTTGAAGCACTTTACAGACATTAGCTAATTAATACCCCCCTCCCCCCGCCCCGGGGACTGACAGCAGGACCAGACTCAGGGAACCCTGAGGTTCTAATCCTGGTTCTGACACTCACTGCGTGACCTTGGGTAGGTCACAGCCTCTCATAGAATCATAGAATATCAGGGTCTTTGCTGTGCCCCACCATGTAGTGGGGATAACGTCCTTACCTACCACCTGGAGTGTATGAGGATTCATCACGTAATGTGCTGTTGACATGCTTAGCATTACTGCATCGGCGTGGATTATCATCCCCATTTCACAGCTAAGGAAACTGAGGCAAAGACACGAAAGGCCCAATTTGCCACCGAGTTCAGCACATCGGCAGCACGGTGGACGCTGAGCTCGGTGGAAAATCCGATCCCGATTGTGGGTGCTGAGGCCTTGAAAACTTAGTCTAGCGCCTTGGGGGAAAATGTGGCTCTCTAGTGCCTTGGGCAAACCCAGGGCTCCCAGATTCATAGATGTTAAAGCCGAAAGGCACCGTGATAAGCACGTCTCGTCTGCTCTCTGGCATGACACAGCCAGAGAATTAAATCTTACAAGCTTGGATCCCAGTCCTGTGCTCAAACCAGACCACGAGCCCAGGCTGCCTCCAGGGATACGTTGCTGGTGAGGGAAATGCTCCCATTTCTCTGCTGCTCAAGGTCATGCCCTGGTGCGGTTGTGTCCTGTTGTGGCACTGAGGGCTCGTGTGTCCCGCAGGTGACTCCTTGGGCGTCCACAACAGGAAGCCTTTCTCCACCTACGACCGCGACAACGACAGCGGGACACAGAACTGCGCCGTCACTGTGCATGGTGCCTGGTGGTACATCAACTGCTACCGTGCCAACCTGAACGGGGGCTACGCGGTGGGGGAGCAGAAGAAGCAGAGATACAGCATTGACTGGGTCTCTGGCCAGGGCGTTGGCAACCCCTACAAACGCACGGAAATGAAGCTCCGCTAGACGGGGGCCCCGTCCAACCTGTGCATCTGGGGCACGCCCGAGACAGCAGGACTGAGTCGCCTCCTAGATCCCCTTGCAGCAAACCACCTTCCTCTCCCCCTGCA
The DNA here is from genome assembly GCF_015237465.2 of Chelonia mydas. Classification (NCBI taxonomy): domain Eukaryota; kingdom Metazoa; phylum Chordata; order Testudines; family Cheloniidae; genus Chelonia; species Chelonia mydas. The sequence goes on along the minus strand of NC_051259.2, from coordinate 10,607,006 downwards.
GCAGCTCCAGGAGCCTCCAGTGATTACACACACTCTGGAGGGATAAAAGACTCCTTCCTGGGATCATCCAAGCCCCCAGTGCATCCCTAAGGTCCCGTGAGGACAGCCTTCCTGCTGCAATCACTCCCCTCACTCCCAGGGCAATGGGGCACATCCTTGCTCTCCTGGCCTCGCCATCTGACATTGCATTGAGTCATGTTGTGTCCAGATTGTCTGAAGGCTGCTTAGCGCCATCACGTGCTCAGAGGCAAATAAATAGCTGAGCTCAGTGCATGTCCCCACACAACGTGGTAGCATGCGATCCTCTGCAGAAACAGCTTTCAAATAGAGTTGCCCAAATCAGGCCTCCAGAATGATCTAGATTTTGGGTGTGTTCATACGTGTCATTGTGCATGGGTATGCGTGTCAGACCCAATTACACGCATGTCGAGGGTTGCTCTGGCATGTATGTCATCCGATACCGCTGCACTTGCGGCTGCTGTCGTCTGTGCTCCCAATAAAAGCATCACTCCCGGCTGCTGGTTTGAAATCGCTCTCCTCTGAACATTCCCTGTGCATTCTGCAGCTGCTTTTCTGCAGCTCCGGCTGAGTTTGCCCAGCTGTGGCGGTGGCTTTGATCCCAGGATAACAGCACTCGGGAGGGCTGAAGGTCTCCTCGACCTGTTTTGTTTGTTCAAGCCCATTGGCTTGTCAGTTTCATGTGACCTTGTCCGCTAGCCTGAAACAACTGCAGCAAGGGAAGTCTGTGCACCTACCGTCCAGAGCCCAGTGAAGCGACTGGGAACCTTCCCACTGGCTGCAGTAGCCTTTGGCTCAGGCTGTACGAGAACGGAGGCCCATAGGAGTTGTCATCCCAGGTCAGAGGCCATAGCTTGTCCGGAGTTTTTAAGCAAAGTAGCCTAGTCCAGCTAGTCTGGTACGATGCCACTTGTCGGGTCCAGTACCTGCTATTTCATAGAATCATCGAATATCAGGGTTGGAAGGGACCTCAGGAGGTCATCTAGTCCAACCCCCTGCTCAAAGCAGGACCAATCCCCAATTTTTGCCCTGGATCCCTAAATGGCCCCCTCAAGGATTGAACTCACAACCCCGGGTTTAGCAGGCCAAAGCTCAATGGGGACAGGCAAAATCCTCTCTGAAGCCTATAGTATATTTGCACATTGTGTGTTTTTCCTCGTGTGTGTGTGTGTGTCTGAGCGGTTATGCTGTGTTTTCTTTGTTCTTCTCTGTCACTTTGCCTCAGCTCCTTGTTATTAATCAGAGCAATGCCCTTTCCAGCCTGTGTTATCCACGGGTGAGGTTAGAGGTGGAGCAAGGTGCTGGATTGCTCACCCTGGGGGCTTACGGCATGAGGCAGTGACAATGTAAGCACTTCCCTTCCCACTCCTGCACACAACGCCCAGGCAAGACGTTGCTCACCCAGATCTGAGCAGACCATTCATGGGGGGACATGGATTTGTGGATCGTTCAGTTCTTGGCTTCTCTGCAGAAGTTGTCAGCAAGAGTGACGTGTGGTATATAGAAACCTGTAGTACAACCATGTCTTGAGCTACCACTTGAAATTTCAGGCAGTTTCCTGGTCCTGCTTGCAGGCTAAGGGGCTCTGTAGGGAAGCATGTGATCTGGGTCTTCTTCAATAGTCAGTCTGCAAAGAGCCAGCCTAGAGCAAGCTTATGATTATCAATCTATCTATCAATTGATCTAACGCATTATACGGCTATATGGCTCCCAAATTCTCATTGCTTTGGTAGCTCAGTGCCTCTCCAAATTATAATGTGTACATAGAAAAGATCTGTTTATCTTCTCCCACTTCCAGTCAGCATGTCCTGGACTTTGTTTAATTCATGTGTCTGAGTTTTCTCCCTTGCTGTTTGTTTTTGTGAATGGGGCATTACTCTGAGAAGGCCCCAGCCCCTTGGCCTGAGACCCATCACACTATTTTCACATCTCACCAAAATGATGTCCGTTTATGATCACAGCTGACCTGGGTGGGATTCAATCCTGTGACTAAGGCCTGGTCTACACCTAGAACTCAGATCTATCTAGCAACATCACTCAGGGCTGTGAAAAATGTCGAATTCTTCCATTGACCTAGCTCCCGCCTCTCGGAGAGGTGGACTAACGACACTGATGGGAAAACCCCTTTCGTTGCTGTAATAAGCATCTAGGCTGCAGTGCCTCTTGTATAGATATACCCTAAGGCCCAGATCCTGCTGGCCTCTCTGCATTGGGAAGCACTTAAATCCTGGAAAAATCTGGCCCGCGGTGACTTGCCCAAGGCCAGGCAGGGCGCCTGTGGCAGAGGAGGGAATTAAGCCTAGGCCCTAACCACTGGGCCACCCTTCCTATCTAGGGCTGCGGCACTGGAGCTCAAGCAGTAGTAGCTTGTGCATTAGCTCCAGGGTTCGGTCCCGGCAGGCGGCCGACACGGGTACAAACGCAGCCGACATGGCCACAAACCTGGGGCAGGTCCCTGACTCCCTGGGGGCAAGTATCTGCGTCTTTTTTAGAACCAGCCTCTTGGCTCAGGGGGCCTGAATGCTTTGACCCCCGGGGTGAGGCCCATGTGTGACACTATTCCCAGAAGGACCCCCCAGATCACTACAAGCCAGACTGGACCCTTTACTGGTCTTGCTGAGCAGTGACTCACAGGAACAATTTCACTGAAGTCAATGGTGCTGGTTTTGTAGGTCAGCGGCTCCAACGCACTAACCTCCAAGGGCCCTTTGGGGCCGGTTCAGAGCGATCGGTTTGGTTTGGTTTCTTAGGTTTGCAGCCAGAACTCCCTAAAGCCCAGGGAGGGCCAGAAGGGGGCCCGGCTTCCAAGCCACAGCCCATGGCGTCATGAGCAGAACAGTTCCGGATGTTCCCCCTGGCCTGGGAAGCAAGAACAGCTGACTTGGCTCGGGAGGGGAGCTGCTTCCCCATGGGAACGGCTGCAGGGCGATTTGGCTGGATTTAGCCAGCTAGGGCAAAAGTGCATCATGAGGCTAACGCTGGCCCCAATCCAGAGCCCGCTAAAGTCAATGCAGAGACGCCCACTTTGGATCGAGCTCATTTAGCACCTCTGGGTCACACTCATTACCATGTGTTATTACAAACATTTATATGTCGCTCAGCACCCTTCCCTCGGGGATCTGCACGAGCTGCACAATGAAGTCAGTGTCCCCACGCCCACAGGAGGTCAGTAAATATTATGTTATTCCTTTGTCCAGATGGGGAGAACGAATCTACTGACTAGTCCTCTTAGTCACAGACGGATCTGTCAGGTCCTAGGCTGGGGTAGGAGCATCCTCCATGGTCTTCAATGTATTTCTTGGGTCCTTTATAAAACGTCCTCTCAGTGATTGTCACGGAGTCCCCGGGCTATGCTCTGGAACTGCTCCCCATGAAGCCAGTCAGGATTCTGGGGAAGTCTCCTTTCTGTGAGCAGGTTTCAGAGTAGCAGCCGTGTTAGTCTGTATTCACAAAAAGAAAAGGAGTACTTGCGGCACCTTAGAGACTAAAAAACAAGGGGAAATAGGTTACCTTGCATAATGACTTAGCCACTCCCAGTCTATATTCAAGCCTAAGTTAATTGTATCTTTTTGAAGTGATAAACACCCATTTTTTCATGGTCTGTGTGTATAAAACATCCTCACTGCATTTTCCACTTTATGCATCCGATGAAGTGAGCTGTAGCTCACGAAAGCTTATGCTCAAATAAATTGGTTTAGTCTCTAAGGTGCCACAAGTCCTGCTTTTCTTTCTGTGAGCAGACTGTCTGCAGGACACACAGCTCACACAGCTTCCACCTTCCTGGGTCTGACCTCGGAGCATTCGGCATCCTCTGCCCCTCCGTGTGCTTCCCACAGCGAGTCCGCTCAGGCGGGCTCTGGGGAAGCCAGAGGGCCCTGCACCCCAACTCTGCAGTCAGACGTGACTCTCAGCCAGCCAGTAAAACAGAAGGTTTATTAGATGACAGGAACATGGTCTAAAACAGAGCTTTTAGGTGCAGAGAACAGGACCCCTCAGCTGGGTCCATTTTGGGGGGCAGTGAGCCAGACAACCACGTCTGCGCTTCACTCCATGTCCCCAGCCAGCCCCAAACTGACTTCCCCTCCAGCCCCTCCTCCTCTGGGCTTTCCCCTTTCCCAGGCCAGGAGGTCACCTGATTCCTTTGTTCTCCAACCCTTTAGCTCTCACCTTGCAAGGGGGAAGGGCCCAGGCCATCAGTCGCCAGGAAACAGGGTGTCGGCCATTCTCTGTGTCCAGACCCCTGCACACACCAGCCCTCTAGGGATCTGCAACGATCATACGCCCTTATCCCACCACTGAGATACTTAAGAACTGCATAGGGGAAACTGAGGCACCCCCACACTATTCAGAGGAAACATTAAGAACAGTCCTGCTTCGTCACAGTGATGCCATCCCGACGCCCCGCCCAGCCAAGCGTCCGGCTCCAGAACAGCTCTGAGCTCTAGTTCCTAGTCTCTTTAGAACTAGGCAATTCGGTGCAGTTTGAAAGCACCACACAGAGGCTTCCCTTCCTTCCCCGCCCCTCTGCCCTTTATCCCAGCATGGGAGGAGGTGAATGGATGATTAATCCCCAAATTAAAAACCAACAATGGCTCCAGGAAAGCAGCCCCCGTGGGCCAAGTGACTTCTGGCCCATTACAGACTCCCAGCCTGGGACTCCATTCCCAGCGGACCTGCTAAATCTCTGAGCTCCAGAGAAAGAAAATGTCCTTTCTCCCGTCACCGCCGTCGGCCCATCTAAAGCCAAACCGCCCTGCGCTCGCTGCTTTTTGGAAGTACTGAGTAAAGGGGGAAGCGAGTGGGGACGGACATTCTGCATGAGGCGGGGGCGAAAGGAAGCGAAGCTAGTCAAAACAGCGTTTGATGTATGCGTGCAGCTTTTTGGAGCCGAAAGCTGTGTTTTTCCTGGAGCCTCGCCTCTGCGCTGCTTTCTCCATCGCTCTCACACACACACGCATTCCTATACCCAGCTTTGCAGTCCAGGGCAGCCACCCCTAAAGCTGGCCAAACATCAGGCGGGTTGAAACCACCTAAGCCCCTCTCTGAAGAGAGTGAAAGATATTTTGTAAATCTGGGACTGAACGCCCAAGGCGATAGCATGTCACACCACAAGATGAGAGTAGAGGGAATTCCTCTCTGCCTACTGCCTTCAAAGACTTCCCCGGTCATAAAAGACTCTCTGTTTGTACCATCCTGTACGCTGAAAGCCACGCTTTGGCTAGACTATTTTCCTCCACATCTCTCGCTATGGAAAAACTGAACCTCAATTAACTGAAGCTCCATGTGTCTGAACCACCCCTGTTTTCCATCACAGGTTTGTCTCCCCTGATATATGGTAATTGCACTGGCAGGTTGCTCAAAACTTCCGTTACCCAAATGTCTGATATTCAGATAATGGAGGTTCAACTGCACAATGTTTCCTGCACATTAGACTTTGCACATTTGTCCTTTTATTTATCTCGAGTTCATAATAGACTCGTTGGAGTCTAAATATCTTTAGCCGCACTTGAGCTTGTATGCGACGTAAGTGCTTCCAGAAATGCGTTTGCAAAATTCATGGGTGCATCTGTCCGCTCCTGTCTGTAATGCAGGGGCCCGCTTGCTCGCATCATTGCACTGTGCCTTTGTGCACACGCATTGGAAAGCCTGCTTGTGCAAAAAGATGCATTTGCAATTTGGGCCGCTGCCTTTCAGAGCGAGAAGAAACCATAGAGGTTTGTAAGGTAACTCCCTGCTCTTCATGTGTCAGCATAATAATGCCTGCAGCTGTAATTTTCCCTCCATGCATCTGAAGAAGTGGGATTTTTACCCACGATAGCTTATGCCCAAATAAATCTGTTAGTCTTTAAGGTGCCCCCCGGACCCCTCCTTGTTTTTGTGGATACAGACTAACACGGTTACCCCAATGCTTAAGAGGTTTCATTTTTTTGGCCCCAACTCTGCAATTGGATCTGTGCACTTTTGCACCCTGGGCACAGGTCCAAGGGCATGCCTTTGGGGGCCAGCTTGCAGGATCGGGGCCTTTCTTTGCAAACATGGGGCCAGCAGCTTCTCAGCTGGTGTCAATTCCCCCTCCCCCCCGGTGGGAGCCATGCTCCTTTACAGCTTTCGACCTTGGCCATAAATCCCTTCACCAGCCTCCTGGAGGCCGCTTTGCAAGATGCAACCCAGGTCTGGATTGTTTTTAAAGCCCAGGCTACGGGGAGAGGGGGGCTCCCAGCTGGAGGGCTCAGGCAGGAAGGGGAAGGATGGCTTTTCTTTTCTTTTCGCTCCCCTGGCGAGAAGGCCGTGGTGGGGCAGCCGCCCGTGGCTCCTGCGAGCCCGGCGGCGGCTGCGTTTACACAGGAAGGCGTGGGACCCGGGTAGCTGCCGCTCCCCGACTCTCAGGAGTTCACACAGGGAAAGTGTTTTGGTGGGTGGGGCTCGGGGGCCCCACGTGGGCTGCAACTGACCCAACTGGGGACCGGCGGCGCTCCGGGCGGAAACGGCCGTGCCAGCCTTTGGGCCCCGTGTCGGGGGGCTGGGGGATCCGCTGCACGTGCGCCCCCCCCCACACACACACCGGAGCTCGAGGCTGGGGGGCGAGGCGCCGGCATGGACGGGGAGAGCAGGCCGGGAAGCGCCGGCGGGGCGGAGCGGGCGGGGAGCTACTGGCAGGACCCCCTGGCCATGGCCATCGCCCCCAGCAAGCCGGTGGCCGGCGCCCCGGGCCGCCGGGGGAGCAGCAGCCGGAGCCGGGCTCTCCGCGTGGTCCACGTCCTCGGCGGGGGCTCGGCCGAGTCCCTGCCCCTGCGCTGCCTGCGGGACGCCTGCCGGGAGGTGCGGGCGGAGCTGGAGACGGTGCCCTTCGGCACCCTGGCGCTGGGCGACACGGGCCCCCTGGACTGCTTCTACAACGCCGGTGAGCCCCGGCCCGTGCGATGAGCTGGGGCCGGCCTCAGCCTGCGGGGGCGCCGGCGCGGGGCCGCGGCTGGTGGCGAAACAGGGCGAACGGGTCGGGCGGCTTCCCGGCGGGGCGGGTGCAACATCCATCAGCCCTCCCCCCACGGCTGGATCCGGGGTTGGGGGAAGGGGGGGGTTCACTCCTCATTTCTGTGTCTCAGCCCCCAGCCTGGGAGCTGCTGCAGCCCCAGGGCTGTTCGCGATGGGGGTGAGAGCAGGGCTGCTTCTGGGCATGCCCCCCTCCCCTCCCTGGCCAGCTGCTGGGGTATGAAATGGGCCTTCTCCTTCCTTGAAATCACCCGGCCCCTGGAGCAATCTTCAGTAGGGCTGTTATCAGCTGGGGAGTGTGTGTGTTTGTACACCACTGACCTCTACCAGGTGGAGTGGGAACTGCTCAACTGTGTGTCATAGGCCCTGTGTTATCTCCTTGTGGAGATTCTTCCTTCGCTCCCATGCCAGGAGCCTGGGCCTTCTGGAACAGGGAGCTCAGAGCTCTGTCCCGAGGGTTGCTGTGAAGTCCCTAGACAGTGATAGATTCTGTGTAAGATTTAGCACCTTCCATTTCTAACACCCATGAACAGTCTTGCACAGGGGCGCTGGAACAATCTGTATAGTGCGGGTGCTGAGAGCCATTGGACCAAACTGTAAACCCTGGATATAATAGTGCCTCCCGCGCCCCTAGTTCCAGCACCTAGGGTCTTGCACTGTTACAATGGGGTTTGTCTATATTCTGTCACCCTCATTTAATGGCTGTTGGAAAGTTTGCAGAGAGGCTAAGTGACTTGCCCAAGGAGAGATCAGTGAGCAACCTTGTGTGAGAAGCGGGATTAGAACCCAGCTCACCTGACTTCCCGTGCTGTGTGCTAAGCACCAGACCATCCTGCCTTCCAGCCTCTGTTTCCTCCTCCTTATTGTCCTGTTTACTGTTTCCCTGTCATCTTGGGGGAAGAATGACAAAGAAACGAAGGTTTGTCAGTTACACAGATCCCGGCATCTCTGATTGTTCTCTGCTCAATTAGCATTGCGGGGTGGCGCTGCCTGGAAGCAGACAATAAAATATCCCTCCCAAATGGGGTTGTTACGGCAAAATGGGGTCACAGACTCACAGCCCAGGAGGGGAGTGTGTGGGGATGTGGATATTTTGCATCGTGTGCGTGTGAGACACAGAGAGAGAATTTAGTGGGGATGAAAGGTACCAGGACAGATGCAACATAAACACTGGCAGTGCCAACTACCCCAATCCTGACCAGGCAGGGGATGTCCCACTAGGTGTCAGAGGGCTTCCAGTCTCAGTGGATCTGCAAATCTGTATTTGTCCACAGACCATGTGTGCCGATCGGATGTGGATACCAAATTTTGTCAATGGACTAATCGTTCCCTGGCCGCTCTGCTGTGGCTACTGGTTCTGCCACTTTCTCTGGACTGTGGATTTTTCTCTTTTCTCGTTTATTTTCACGTGTCCGAGAAGCTGCTGGAGCATCTCCCTTCACTGCCAATTTTTAAGTCAAGAGTGGCTGGTTTTCTAAAGGAGATTTTTCTAGATCCACCAGGAGCCAATTCAGGCCTGTTATGAAGGTGGTCAGACTGGGTGATCACAGTGGTCCCTTCTGGCTTTATAATTGATGACTGACTCTTAAATCTGCCATGGGGGGAGGCAGATTTATTCTGCTCCCCACTCTGCTGGCCTGCTAGACTCCCCACCACAGGGGTGTCACACTCCGTGCATGCTCTTCAAGGACAAATAGGACGTGAGAGCCTAGCCCTTTAAGAAGGACTCCGGGGCCAGAAGCTACTGGAGCAGAAGGATGTCAAATGATGTGGAAATCACACACTCGTGCAGTGTGGTCACCGACTTCCTGTCGGTCTGGGGTTTCCTCACCTGACATCTGTGATGCTCCCGATTCCTCTGGAGCAGAGGAGGGACCACAGCCACCCGCATCCCATGGCCTGGGGGGGCGTGGCTTGGATTTGTGCCCTTGGCAGTGGGTTATGGGGGCTGGAGGAAAAGATTCCTCCCTTCCCCCTAGGAGAGGTTAGGCAGGGGGATGTTCTCTGCTTAATGTGATTTATTCCATCTGAATGGTCCCATCTCACCTTCAGCCTCTGTCGCCTCTGTTCTGGCTCCAACCCAGGCAGCCAGGCTTGGGGGAGGAAACACACTGTTTTATCGATAATGCCAGGAGGTTGGCTGGCAGCCTTGTGAGACAAAGAGATCCCAAGGAGAGAGTCTGGCTAACCCACGCACAATGCTCCTGGCCAGCTGAATGAGTCGGTTGTTCTGGCATGTGCCCTCTAGGACCACGCTGCTGGCCAGAGTCACTGACTGGGGCGGGCACAGGGACAGGGGACTTAGGAGTCCTCGGTTCTGTCCCCGGCTCCACTACTGACCTTGGATAAATCATGCCAGGGCCTGACTTTTCAAGAGCTGCGGAGCACTTGTGACTCTGCTTGAAGTCAACGGGAAGTGTGGGTCCTTGGCCCCTCAGGAAATGGGGCCCTTAAGCTCTCCGTGCCTCAGTTTCCCCTAGTGGTGCTGTAATACAGCTGGACCTCAGAGTGCAGGCAGGGTGCGAGGGTTGAAGTGCTGCTGTTTTTTGTTACCCCTCTGATGGTGAAGCGCAAAGCGAGTTGTTGCATGGTCACTGGGGGTCCAAAGACCTTGCCTCACAGTATCCGTGTTATTTGCATCCCGTTCTGTTCTAGCTGCGGGTCCGGGGAAGCATCTTGCTTTTCCTGGTCCGCTGACATGGTCTGTAAAACCTGCTTGCACGTATGTGTAGCAACGATCGGCCCACCTGCCTACCCCGGGGGAGATGGGGCTGGGCCTTTAAACAGCCTGTGGCGGGTTCGGTCCCCTCTGTCAGCTATCGCTCGGCTACCCTGGAGGGAATGTGAGATGGACAGAGAGATGAAGCCGTGAAACTGCTGCCTGCAGGAGCCCTTGGCTGGGGATGCAGTGGGGAAGTATCCTCACTGTGCTGAGTAATTGGGCGTGGTGGTCTAGGTGCAATGGCCAGGGCAGGCAATGGGATTTGCAGGGGATGAAGGAGAGTGGTGGAGCTGCACTGAGCGGTCTCTGGCCAGGAGAGGTAGTGATCAGGCTGGCCTGTGAGACCCAGCATCCAGGGTGAGGGACCTGCCTAGTCACTAGCCCCGTGGGTTGATCATAGAATCATAGAATATCAGGGTTGGAAGGGACCTCAGGAAGTCTTTTAGTCCAACCCCCTGCTCAAAGCAGGACCAATCCCCAATTTTTGCCCCAGATCCCTAAATGGCCCCCTCAAGGATTGAACTCACAACCCTGGGTTTAGCAGGCCAATGCTCAAACCACTGAGCTATCCCTCCCTCCAATGTCACCTGATCATGTCACCCCCATCACCAGGACGTTCCAAACCTGCAAAGTGAGTCTCCTTGCTGTTCCCTAGGGCTCAGGAGAGAGGATTGAGGGAGATTCCCCAGTGCCCCAGACCTGTCCTCAGCTGCACGTCAAGCGATGCAGGCTGGCGTCTGATGGTCCCTTGTTGCTTCCCCACAGATGTGGCCGTGGTGGAAGTGAGCAACTCCTTGTGCCAGCCCACGCTCTTCTACCACCTCGGGGTGCGGGAGAGCTTCAGCATGACCAACAACGTCCTCCTGTGCTGCCACACTGACCTTCCGGACCTGCAGGCCCTCAAGGTGAGTGGGGGTGGTGCCCCTCGGCATTGGAAACCGGGGCCACTCTGTCCCGTAAGCTGACACCGAGCTCTTCGCCACTGCGTGTGCGAGAAATGGCCACGTTAGCCGGGAAACGTCTCTGGTTACGCATGGGAGATGGAAGCGTTAGGGAGGTAAAATCAGGTGGTTAGAGCAGCGGACTGGGAGCCAGGATGCCTGGGTTGGCCTCTGCTTGGCCCCATCATGTCACCTCTCTGTGCCTCAGTTTCCCCATTCGTAAGTCCGGAATGGCAACACTTCCCTCCCTCAGAGGGCCGAGGTCTTGAGATAGGAAGTGCTAGATGAATGCAGCACCCCTGTTGCTTTGCAAAAACTGTGGGCTGCTTTGAAGGCGAGCTCTCTGCTGAGCCCTCGGCACTTGCCAGCAACGTGGACTCGGCGGGGATTCTCAGCTGTGTGCTGGCCGGGTAGCAGAATAGGGGGAGGCTGCAGACACTTTGCAACGTGGCGTTACCCCTCCTCATCGTCCATCTCCTGTGATAAGGAAACGCCCGGGCAAGAGGAAACTGGCAAGAGCAGGCTCAGCTGATCCAAACACTGGACTTTTTGAACTTGCTGCTTATTACTTGTATTACGGTAGCACCTAGAAGCTCTAACTGAGATCGGGCCCCGACTGTGCTGGGCACTGTACAGGAGCATAGTATACAGTCCCTGCCCCACCGAGCTGACAGTCCAAACAGACAACACCCAGGGTGGCAGAAAAAGAGTATTTTCTCTCTCTCTCTTTTTTTTTTTTTTTTTTTTTTGGTACGGGTGGGAAACTGAGGCTGACAGAGACAAAGTGACTTACCCAGGGCTCACCTGGGGAGTCAGTAGCAGAGCAGGGAACTGATCGCAGATCTCCCAAGGCCCAGTTCGGTGCCATAGCCCCAAGCCTATCCTTCCTCTCCTGGGTTGGAATGATGCCTGTACAAAAAGCACAGTTCTGAACCGGAATGGAACAGCTGATCTAAATGGCAGAAAAACAAATGGGATTTTGAACAACAATCAGTTAGATGCTGGGGGTCTAAGCATTTTATTTCTGATCATTGGTCACGCACTTAGGAAAGCTTACTGGCCCTGAATGCATCTGTTCTGGGCCACTCCAGTGCATCTAGCCCTAGTGGGCTGTTGGGAATCTTAAAATCCCTGTCTTTCCGATTACCCATATGCTTCTTTCTCTCTCTTTGTTTCCAGCATGGAAAGTGCTGCGGCAGTCTCAGGAACCATTAGACAGGAGCGCTTTCCACTGCGCCAAGCCCTGGAGCCTGGCCTTCTTTCCCTGGGATAAAGCCCCCATCTCTAGCCGTAGCAGTGGGAGAGATCTGCTACAGCAGTCATGGGACTATAGAAACAGGGTGCACGACAGCAATCGGCATGATGTGATTTTTAGAGGTCTCTAGCGGATAGGGATAGGGACCTCTCAGAGATAGTCACGCCTCGGTCCTTTTAGGAAAAAATGCCCCAGTACCTATGAATTCCTAAGCCCCCCATGTTCCCATGACCTCCCCTCCGCAGGCAGTACTGACCCAAGCGCCGTATTCAGGGTGCGGTTCTGACCCACGGAGGGATTAAAGGGCACTCCAGTGCCAGGCCACGGAGGAGGGGGGAAAGCGTAGAGCAAATGACTGATCTGCTGCTTGGCTGTAAAATGCAGACTGCCTCCTTTCCAGGCCCTCCTCTCAGGGACCCTGAGCTAGCAAAATGTTACAGGTCTTGTTTTTCCCAGGAATGAAATGATCCCAACTAATGACCTATTCTGCACACACCCTCTGCTTCCGAAGTTGGTGCTGCACTCCTACAGGGAGAGCGTTAAAACCCAGCCAGATCCCACCAGAAATAGATACACTTTTCCATTCCCCTGGTCTCTGTTGCAGTTCGGATGTTGGGGGGAGAGAACTGAGCACGTCCCTGGAAAGGTCTAGTTGTGTTGGAAGTGCTGGGTCCCTAGTGAATTTCTCGGTCTCGGTGTGTTCTGCTGCTCGTCACCATGGTGTCTCACCACCTACCATGTAAAATAGATTCCCAAATTGGCTAGTTTTAGGGGCTAATGTGTTCTGTGTCAGTTGAATGGACAGCTAAATATCCACCCTCTCGCTCCCTTTCTAGGAGGATATCTGCCAGAAGAACTCCGTAAGTGTGATTTACTGTCTGTGAATCAATTTATTTTTTTTACCTTGTCTGTTTATGCTCCTTGCTCCTCAGTCCTCACCTCTAGCCGCCTCCCTGTCATTCCAGTTCTGGGCTGTGCCTCTCAGCCCTGGCCTGCTGCACCCCCCTGTTGTTCCAGTCCGGGCATTTTGCAAACAGCTCTTGTCAGTGCGGCTTAGAGTTGGTTTATGCGCCCACCGCCACCCACCTGCTGTTCCAGCAGGAACAGGCTGGGAAGGACAGAGCTCCCCCCACGCCCCAGGCTCGGTAGCAGGGAGCTGATCACATGGGACATGCCCAGCTGAATCTCCCAGCTGGTCCCTGCTCTCTCTGCACCTGGTTTGCTGTCAGGCAGAGATGGCCGGGGTGGGGGGGGGTGGGGGTGCTAAAGGTGCCTGAAGCCCCCAAATGCGTTTCTGCCTGTGACCTAAAGTCTAGGTGCAGCCCGATGATTGCAGACCCCTGGGAGACACAAGCTGAGCTTGGGAAAGCAAGGCTGCAGCTTCCTGGCTGCTCGGGGTGGGTCTAGGCTCCTGCTGGGGCATGGACACCTTCCTTCACCACCACCTGCCTCTGCTCAGGTGCCCAAACTCCCCTCGGCCTAAGCGCTACGGATTACCCACCCCTGCACGTGGGCCTGGCAATATCCTGTGCCCAAGGAACCTGTTTGGAGAAGGCATGGGGTAGGAAGCCTTTCACGTCTCTCGCCGGCTTGGGGAAGTTGTTTCAGGCTGTCTGCTGTCAGGTGGCAACAACTATGCCCTAGTGAGCGGCCTCAGTGTTTTTCAGTGGAGTGTTAACTCTGGAGCTTAATAATGGCTATGTAAATACCAAGGTTGTTAAGTCTTTCACTGCTGATTGGAGCACACAACAAAGGAGCGGGACAGATTGCATTAAAAGGGCCTGTGCGGGCTGTGACGTCGAGTGGGCGGGGTTTGGATGGAGCTTGGGGAGATCCCATTCCTCTTCCTTTCCTGCTGTCTGGAGGGCGTTGGTGGGGTCTCAGCCCAGCAGCGTCTCTGTCACGAACGCCACCACCCATATGGGGACCACGTGGTATCCCTGGCTGGCCATCTGGGCTGAGAGCCCAGGGAATGGATGGGCTGATGTGGGGGGGACATGGAGGGAGAATCCCAGCCCCCTGACTCCTGGCGCCCCGTCTCTTCCTGGCAGGACTGCTGCGGCACTTACACCTTCATCCCCTACGTGGTGACAGCCCAGAACAAAGTCCTATGCTGTGACGCCAGCACCATGAAGTGCCTGACCGAGCTCTTCCAGCCCAGCTTCAATGTGGAGGCCTTCTTCACCCCCCTGGCGGGGCGTCTCGCCAAGCTGCTGGAGGGCACCCCCACCAACTCCTGGTACCGCACCGCCCGGCCGAGCGCACCCGGGGGAGGGGCGTTCAGCGAGGGCAGGGCACGGCCCCTGGAAACCAGCTCCAGCCGAAGCCTGGGGGGTTGAGTGGCAGTGCCCACCGATTACTGAGCTTGAGAGGACCGGCCCTTGCCTCCCACCACCACTGAGGGGAGCCTTTGCTGGGCCCAGCAGGGGCTTGCACAAGCCGCTGGCTGGCTGGCATCTAGAGGCAGGGGCATAAATGCAGCGCTGGGGAGTTAGAACCGGAGGGCTCGTGGTGTGGGATGGCACCACCCAGCTCTGAGCATGGGGGGCCAAAGCAGCCGGAAGGCTGTGGAAAGACTCCTGTTAACTTCAGCGGCCTTTGGCTTAGAGCCTCCCCTGCACTGTTCTTGGTGACCAGCCCCATTGATGCCAGTGGCAGTAAAAGCTCGCTCCCCTGAGCAATGCCGTGGCCGCTAGCCGTCGTGGTGTTTCAATGCTCGGGCGTTTCCTTGGGCTCCCTGCGCCCTGGGAAGTCGCTGATTGGAGCAGGCACCGTACAAGTTCTGGATATGACCACTCCGAGGAGCTATGTATTCTGCAAACTGGGCTTTTCCCTGCACTCCTCAGCCCCCTGCCATATGGGAGTGGCACAAGCTAGGAACAAACCAATGGGCTGCAGCCACTTTAAGCTGCTTAAAGGTATTTTCTCTCTCCTTTTTCCTGTCCTCCATCCACACTGCAAAAAAGAGAGGGTGGGAAATCTCTAAAGACCAAGGCTCCCTGCCATTCCCCAAGCGGGTGGCAATCTCCTTTCCAGTTAAATCGTCTGAATTTCAGAGCTTTGCTCCTAGAAATCTCACTCCCATTGCAGGGGGTCAACACTGAAAGGCTAGTAAATGTAGCTTGCAGGAACAGGAAGGGCTGGTTCTGACCGTGATCTGGTCTCTGGTGCAGCTCCGCTGATTGCCTCAGCTCTGAGCCTTGCACCACACTGTCTTCTTGCGTCCTTTGGGGGGAGGAGGAGGAAGATCTATATGTGGGGCTGGAGCTGCAGGGCTGAACTGTGACTCAGGCATGGCGCAATTTCCTGCCTTTGAGATGGGTCAGCCTCCGCAGATTGCAACAAGGGGCCCGTCTGCCTCCTGCTGGGGGATTCTCAGTCATGGGAATGCAGGCTGGGGGTGGGGTGGGGTGATGCGTGTAGTAGGAAAGGCCCAGGGCTGTGAGATGTTGCAGGGGGAGTGGGTGCTTCCAGGCTGGTGCAATCTGCTTTCCGGAGCCTGCGGGCTGAGCTAGCACAGGGGCCTGCTGCATGCTCCCTGCATGCCTGAGAGCATGGCTGGGGCTGGAGGTGTGGTGCACGCCCACGGGAGCCAGTGCGGGGCTCTGGGACGATGATGGCTACCGGGGGCGGGGGGAAGCCCTGCAGTGGTGCTCTGGAGCCAGCTAGCTGTGAAGGCCTGGGGAGCCCCAGCGCTGGGCTATGGGGTCTGCAGCTGTCTGAGCGCATGGGGGGGCCCCCCTGCGGCTAGGGAGGGACTTGAAGGAAGTGAAACTGGGGGGAAAGGGGCTTTGTGTCACTTCCTCCCCCAGCTCCTCACCCCTCCCGGCTCGGCCCCACCCTAGTCTGAGGTCCCCCACCAGCTCATGGGTCCCCGCCATGGCAGGGTGGGGGCTGCACGTCCCCTGCATGGCGACACTCCCCGTGCAGTTCCCTTCCCCTTGTGCAGCCTGTCTGGCTCCTCAGCGCCCACGGGGACATCTCAGCCTGTGAAATCCGGGTCCAGGACAAGACAAGCCAGAGCTGGGCAAAGGCCTCGCTGACCCCTTCTGGGCACGCCCAGGGCCGGGCCAGTTCCCTGCCTCCTGCTCTCCAGGGTCTGTCCTGCCCCAGGACTGCGCCAGACAATGGGGCTTCCACCCCTTTCCATGGGGGGAGGCAACTCCACCTTCCAGGAGACTTCACTGCCAGGAGGAGACCTTCCTAGTCTATGTTCTCCATAGCCCAGCTCAGCTCCATCTGCTGCTCATTCCACCCCCTTTGGACCACCCCAGATGAGCCCTCCTTCTTGGTGAGAGGTAGCGCCCTTCAGATACGTGGTCTCCCTTGTCCTCTATCTTGGTGGAGGGGCTGAGGGTTGAGTGGGCCGTGGGAACTCGCCTCTCACGTGGGATAGGTGGGACCTTGTCCTGTGGATAACCAGAGCCCTCAGACCCCAGGGGTGTCAAGCCAGCCCCTTCCACTACCACTGAGTGCCCCCAGGGGAGAGTGGGCAATTGTACAGGTCAAAGGCTCCCTCCCCATCAAGCCTCTGATCCAGGAGTGGGCTGCACTCAGCTCCAAGCATGGTTGTTTTCCAGCGGCTATTTCCGGGAGACGATCCGCCAGGACATCCGCAAGGCCCGGGAGATGTACAGCGGGGAGCAGCTGAGCCGGGAGCTGGCCAACATCCAGCAGCGCCTGGACAACGTGGAGCTCCTCAGCCTGGACATCGTCATGAACCTCCTCCTGTCCTATCGGGACGTGCAGGCGAGTCGCCCCCAGCCCGCGCCAGCAGGGTGGCTGGGGAGATGGGTGAGGGGGGCGGTGGCTGGGTCCTCGGAAGGAAGCGTGGCCTTGGGAGCACCGGCCCAAGGTCACTGGAGATGGCGGCAGAGGTGGGGTCACTGCCCAGGGGTAGGCCCTGGCTTGTGGCTCTCAGAGGAGGTTGCTGGCCCTGGGTCACAGGCACGAGCATGTGCAGCACTGGCCCGTGGCTCTCCAAGCAGGAGCTGATGGGGGATCGCCAGGGTCCCCGGGTGCAGAGCCCCCATCCCTGGCCAGCAGAATCGCAGCGCCTGGCAGGTGGGTCGCTCCCACCGGCTGCCCAGCAGGCCTGGCTGTCACTAAGTCGGGGGGTGGCCGTGCTGGAGGAAGGGTCTCCCACAGGACACCGGGGTTCTGCAGGCCCCACCGCCTGCCTCGAGGGCACTCCGGACGCGATCCCGAGTGGCGTGGTTGGCCCGTCCCACTGCCGAGCCCCCTGTGCTGCGTCAGGCCTGGCCTGTTCCCCCCCCCCCCCCCCCCCCCCCCCCGGACCTCCCGCGGGATGCGGATGGCAGCCTGCTCCGCCTGAGCCCCGGCTTCCTCGGCAGGACTACGACGCCATCATCAGGCTGGTGGAGACGCTGCAGGCCCTGCCCACCTGCGACGTGGCCGAACAGCACAACATCCGCTTCCACTACACCTTCGCCCTCGAGAGGTGAGACGCTTCCTCGGGCAGGCGCAGGCCCCGTTCCCAGCCCCACGGGGGGCCGAGCACCCTCTGCTGCCAGTGGGCACCCGGCGTGCTGGGCCACCTGGCAGGGGGTGGTGCTGGGCTGAGAGGATCGAAGCCTGAAATCCTCTCTCCACCGGGCAGCATCTGAGCAAGCTTCCGCCAGGCTGCCCCTGCCCAATCCGGGGATAAGAGGGGAGATCAGTCTCGGGGGGTCCACTCAGCCCTCGGGGTCTGCAGCGACGGAGCACGAAGGGGGGATTCTATCCTGCTGGGCCCAGAGCCATGGGCCTGGGGACCGGCACTTGGCCCCCCAGCTCTCTCTTTGGGGCGTTGGCTCGTTGCGCCTGGCAGCGCCCGGGGCAGCGTGCGTCGCGGCTGAGCACGCACAATATCTGGGCAGGCGGAACCAGCCCGGGGACCGGGAGAAGGCGCTTTCCGTGCTCCTGCCGGTGGTGGAGAGGCGAGAAGGGGCCGCGCCCGACCTGTACTGCATGTGCGGCCGCATTTACAAGGACCTGTTCATCGGCTCCGGCTTCACGGACACGGAGAAAAGGGACCAGGCCTATTACTGGTGAGGGGGGTTCTCTCCGGCAGAGATGCGGGGTGGGGAGGCCCGTGCCGGGGAGACTGGGGTGGGCTCCTTGGGCCAGCGGGGTTCTGAGCACAGACACTTGTCCGGGTGTGCGAAGGGCTGAGTGTGCAGCCATTCCTGAGCATGCACGTGGGTCTGTGGGCTTCACTGGGTTCTGGACGCCTGGGGTCCCAGGTTCAGTTCCCGGAAGGGACAACGTAGAGGCAGATAAGCTGAGTTTATGGAGTCTTCCAGATGAGACCTTACAACCCGTCTGCAGCAAGTGGGGATTAGAGACCCTCCCGCCCTTGGCTCCTTGAGAGTCCTGGCTCCCCTGGCATTGGGATTAATGCCCCATCCCTGCACTGCCATGTATCGGTTGTTTGCTGCCAACCACCCCAGAAGTGGCTGCATTTCAGTGGGGCTGCCTGGGATCCGGCCGGGTGACGGTTTCGTCACTGGCATCTCTGCATGTTTGAATTCCCCAGGTACAGCAAAGCCTTTGACACGGAGCCGAGCCTCCACTCTGGGATTAACTCTGCTGTCCTGCTCATAGCAGCCGGGCACCAGTTTGAAACCTCCGTGGAGCTCCGGCAAATAGGTGAGTGGCTCTTCCCCTGCCCCCGGCGTGCGTGTGTAAAGCACCGATTATAACAGGCTCTCCCCTAGTCCTGGCACGGCCTGGATGATGGCCCAAGGAAGGGCTGTGAGGTGGGTGGGGTTTATGGGTTTGTGTCTCTTGCACTCTGTGGCCAGGAGAGAGTCACTGAGGGGGTCCCTTGGAATTCGGGGGGGGGGCCCTGTCTGTCCTGGCTTCCCTTGCCACTGGAATTGCACAGGACATGGGAGAGGGGGGGAAACGTCCTCTGCTAGAGACGGGGGACAGTTCTTTGGTTTGGGGTGGGGGTGGAGCGAGAGCAGGGGGTAAGGGTGGGGGCGCTGACCCATGGGGGTGGGGGGGAGAGCATGGAGTGGGGCTATGACTGGGCGGGGCTGGGCCGGAGCAGGGGAAGCGTGGGGGTGAGCTGAGGGGATGGGGGAAGGCGGCGTGGGGCAGGGCGGTGGCTGGGTGGGCCTGCCCTGCCCTCAGCGGTGAAGAGGAACCTTCCCGCCCCCCAGGTGTGAAGCTGAGCTGCCTTCTGGGCAATAAGGGCAGCGTGGAGAAGATGCAGTATTACTGGGACGTGGGCTTCTACCTGGGCTCCTGGATCCTGGCCAACGACCTCAGCAAAGTCATCCGGGCCTCGGAGAAGCTCTACAAGCTCAATGCCCCTGTCTGGTAGGTGGCAGAAATGCCAGCTCCCCCCACCCACCCCGAGCCCATCGGGGACCCCCAAACGGCAGCACCCTGCCAGTGCCTCCAGGAGGGGAGCTCTGCCAGGGGCAGGCAGATCGGCATTTGACTGACTCTCGGGCTGGGTTCAGCTTGGCCAGCTTCCGGGGCAAGGGTCTCCCCTAGTGGCCCCCCGCATGGGAGGCTTCACGTGGGCCTGTGGGCATGAGCCGCCCCGTGGGGCTTTCGCAGTGAACCGCGGGAGAGCTTGTCGGTCCTGGGCACACGGGGGACGGCACGGGAGGCCTGTCAGCGCCCAGAAGCTGTTTCCTCGGTGGGGTGTCCCTCCCTTCCATCTCGCGCTCTGCCTTGGCTGTCACTGCAGGTACCTGACCTCCGTCATGGAGACCTTCCTCTTGTACAAACACTTCAAGACCTGCCCGGAGATCAAGACGCCCAAGCAGGAGCAGGCTGACTTCTGGATGGGCTTCCTGCTGGCATCCTGCCAGCCCTTCGTCTCCACGGAGTGCTGCCCGGTGAGGAGCCCGCGGGCGCTTGGCGCGGCTGGCTCGGTGCGGCGGGTCGGCTCGGTGCGTTGAGTCCCGTCCCACCACTGGAACTGCCTCCGGCCTGGCACATGCCAACAATAAGGCATGGTGAGGGCAGAGTTACCCCGAGTGATCGGCTCCCAGGTCCGAGCGTGGGATGGGAGGGGTGGGTGGGGAGGGGGCTAGGGGCCACACCCGAGGAAGAGCCTGGCCAGCTGTGTGGTGAAGACAGACCCGGAGGCTACCGCTGCCCCGTTACCCTGGTAACAAACCAGACAGGTGTGCAGGAGCCGCGGGTGATGGTGTCAATGGTGTCAGCTGGCTTCAGTCACCGGTGCTGCTGCGTAGGAGTCCGGAGCAAGCTCCTGGCAGCAGGGGGAGAGCAGAACCTGAAGTCGCCCCTTTGCAGGTTAAAATGTGCCCTGGGGGTTCAGGGGGGTGTATCAGGGAGGGACACTGGGGGCTCCAGGGGAGGAAGCAGGATCCTTAGGTGAAAGGAGAAGAATATCGGCATTGATTGGGGCCCTCACCCCCAGCCCTGCCTTGAGGTCCTCCGCCTCCAGCCCACTGGGGATGCAATGGAAGGGGGCAAAGACCCCCCCCGCCCCACACCAGCCTCTCTCTCCACCTCCCTTCCAGGTGCTGATTCTGGAGCTGACCAAAGTTCTGCAGCCAGCCCAGCTGACGGTGCGCAATTGCGAGGCTGAAAAGTCGGTGACGCTGTGCCACATCTGCCCCCCGGAGGAGGTAAGGCGGCTTGGAGCCCAGGGAACAAGCCCACCCCTTTGCTTCCCTCCGATGGCGATGACTTTCTGGGCTCCCGTTGTTCATGCTGCGTGTTTTTTTCGGGTTTATTTTCCCCCTAGAGAGGGATCTCCAGCTGGACCTTTCCGGCTTCCTCCATCCGTGGAATCAGGTGAGGAGTTTAACTCTTTGTTGCCCCTTGGGGTAGCCTCTCCGTCAGCCTTGGCACTCCCTGGTTAGCCTGCGTCCACCCGGAAATCTTCTCTGTGTCCCCAGCAGAACCCTCCTCCCCGAGCACCCTCCTTGCACTGGGCAAGTGTCCATCTTGGTTCCCATGCCCAGGGCTAGCTGGGAGTGCAGGGGGTAAGCCTGGCAGAGAGTAGGCCTGGCTCCCCCAGCTGAGTGCCCGGCCCTTAGTGGGTCCCATAGTAGGTGTTGGCCTCCGCAGTTGTGTATGGCACAAGAAGCCAGAGAGGGACCTGCCCGTAGGCAGGAGGTGGGCAGCTGGGGAGGTCTTGTGCTGCCTGGCAGAGCAGACTCCAAGAGCCATGGCATAACAGGCTCATTCAATGACCAGCCCCCCAGCTTTCTCTGAGAGGCTCCCCGGCCCTGCAGGGGTGGAGTGGGGGGTAAGGAGCACGGCTTGCCCAGAACGCTCTATGAGCGTCTCCCCAAGGGGGCTGGCGTGGCAGGGAGGAGGCTTCCCCAGTGCGGGGAGGAGCCCTGTTAGCTGGAGTGCAGGTCCCAGAGCTCTGGATGTGCCCGCACCCCTCCTCTGCAGCCCCATGGCTCCTGCTGGCAGTGCTGCCGGCCTGGTGAGGGGCCCAGTGCCGAGCCGCAGGGGCAGAGCAGCCCATGAGCACACTGGAGCCGGAGGGGTTTCCTGGGGTGAGGCTCAGATGGGAGCCTCCTCCCCCCCCTCACCAATGCTCACTGTGGGGTGTGGGGCTGGCCTCTCTCTCTCCAGCATCTCCAAGTGTGACGAGCGCTGCTGCTTCCTATACGTGCTGCACACGGCCGAGGATTTCCAGCTGTACTTCCCCACCCAGCACCACTGCCAATGGTGAGCTGGGGCACAGGGGTGGGGGAGGGGCAGGGACCCCCAACGCCGCTGGGGTGGGGGAGGGGCAGGGACTCTCCAACACCACTGTCAATGTTGGGTCTAATGAGCTGGGGTGGGGAAGGGGCAGGGACCACCCACTGCCGCGGCCACTGGTGGGTCAGAGGTGCTGGTGATGGGGCAGGATGGGGAGGCAGAGGGACCCCCTAGCACCATGGCTTTGGAGAGCTGGGGGGACAGGGGATAAAGGATCTGTCCCCCGTCCCAGAACCCCTGCTGGGGAGGGGGAGCAGCTGCTCTGGGCTGGGTCTGAGGGGTGGAGGGCCAGGCCAAGGAGGGAGCCGGAAGAGACTTCATCCCCACCCGGGCAGGTGGTGCCCTGTCTGTGGGGCTGCCCTAGCCCCCACCCCACACATGGCATTGCTGCGTCTGCCCAGGGATCCTGTGGTTCTGCCAGCCAGCAGGGGCGGAGCTCTGCCTGGGCGGGGAGCCCGTGGGTGGTGGCTCAGTGGTGGGGAGGTTCTCCGGGGCCCATCGCCCAGCCTGAGAGCCCCCCGGAGGGGCTGGGCAGTGGGGCCACGCCCAGACGCGCTCTCCCTGCTCTGCCGGCAGGTTCTGCAAGCTGATTCACTCCTTCGTGGCCGAGCTGGCAGTGGGGGGCGAGGAGGCGGGCGACGGCCCAGACGAGGACCTGGAGGTGAGCGCTGGGGGTGGGGGCGGTCTTGCACTCGGAGCAGGCGTCTCTGGGGGATGCTGGGGGGCAGCCCCAGGGCACGGTGCAGGGGGGCAGCGCAGCTCGCCGAGCTGGGGGGGCGTGAGGAGCTAGGCAGGGCTCGCTAGCCCCAGGCGCTCTGACCCTGCTCTGGCCTGCGCAGTACGACTACGAAT
The DNA here is from genome assembly GCF_015237465.2 of Chelonia mydas. Classification (NCBI taxonomy): domain Eukaryota; kingdom Metazoa; phylum Chordata; order Testudines; family Cheloniidae; genus Chelonia; species Chelonia mydas. The sequence goes on along the minus strand of NC_051259.2, from coordinate 10,584,517 downwards.
ATACGGAGACGGGCGACAGGGTGATCCTGGGCAAGGGGACCTACGGGGTTGTCTACGCCGGGCGGGACCTCAGCAACCAGGTGCGCATCGCCATCAAGGAGATCCCGGAGCGGGACAGCAGGTAGGAGCCGCGGGGGGACGGGGCAGTGCTTCCTGTGGACCCCTCTGTCACGTTTTGGGGTTCAGAGCAGTCCGAGGCTGTGTCGCCCTGAGTGCCCGTCGTTCCCAGCCAGCAGACGAGCAAGCCCTGCGTGTCGGTGCGTAAAATCAAACCAGGGTATTGAATCCAGAGTGAGATCCCTGGGGGTCTTTTCTAGGCCAAGGTCTTTGGCAGTGTCGTCTCCTCCGAGACCAGTGCCCCCGCTGTGCGGAAAGGTGCCAGGGAGTCTGATGGAGAGGGCTCCAGGCTGGTTTCTCCCCCGCCGGTGCTTTCCGCGATACACACTGATCTGCCCTGCAGCCCGCTCTGTGCCAGCGAGTGGCCAATGGCCTGTGATTGCAGCTGGATGGAGAATTCGGGCAGCAGCCGGCTCCCCGCCATGTCCGGTTCAAACACGTTTTAGTTCCGTGTTTCCTTCCTTTGGGGTGTTACCGTACACGCCCCACACTAGAATATCCCAGATCAGGGTGTTATCGGTTTTCCGATGGCCCCTCACACGACCCCCATTAGGTACGGATCCGACATTAGCGAGTTGGGGTATGCCTGACACCAGTGACCCTCAGGCAGTGGGTCCCGCCCTCCCCTTCCACGCCCGCCCATGGTGATCTGGGGGTGGGGGCACGGGAGGTAGATGAGTGTGAACAGATGTGCACTCTTGGGGTGCAAGAGTCCTGGTGTGAGCACACTAGTATCGGGGGGGATGTGCACCTGCCTGGTCCTTGGCATGGCTCTCACCTGCCCTTCCCGCCCCACTAGGAGGGGATGGCCTTGCTGAGTGCGGGGCACTGCAGCCCCATTGCCCAGCCCCTGGGGAGGGAGCAGGCAGGCTCGGCCCTTTACCCTCGCTCCCCCGGTTCCCGCCGGGCAGGTACTCTCAGCCCCTGCACGAGGAGATCGCCCTGCACAAGCGTCTGCGACACCGGAACATCGTCCAGTACCTGGGCTCCATCAGCCAGGACGGCTTCATCAAGATCTTCATGGAGGAGGTGCCGGGAGGTAGGCCGAGCGAGCGCCCGCCCCAGGCTGGGGATGCCGAGGAGAGAGGCGGCCTGCACGGAGCAGGGTGCCCCAGTCTGGGGACGTGCTGCCCTCCAGCTGGCCTGTTTGGGCTATCGCAGACCCCACGTCCCAGACCAGCTGCCTCCCGCCCTTGGCGGCCCATGGCTCTAGCCCCAGAATGTGGCCTGGGGCCTTCTAGGGGGTTCCTAATGGCCTTGCATTGCTTCCCCATAGCCCATTACGGCTCCTGCCCTGCCCACAGTGCCCTTTTCTGTGCCACCTCTGGGACTGGGGTGTGACGCTGGGGCTCGGCAGGGCGGGGTGGGGTAGGGTTGCCCCTTTTCTGGGGCGTGGGGGCTCGGGGCGGGCACACAGGCTCAGTGGGGTTCCCATCTCCTGCCCCGTCTCCAGGGAGCCTCTCGTCCCTCCTGCGCTCCAAGTGGGGCCCCCTGAAGGACAACGAGCCCACCATCGTGTTCTACACCAAACAGATCCTGGAAGGCCTGCGCTACCTGCATGACAACCAGATTGTCCACCGGGACATCAAGGTGGGGGCGTTCCCCGGCCTGTGCGATTGTGGGGTGGGAGAAACGGCAGCTGACTAGGGACCCCCCAGCTTACGGGGCCCGGGGCCTTCTGGAGGGGGATGATGGGCTAATCCAGTGACTCCACCACGCACGAGGCTGGTAGCCGGGGGCTGGGCTCTCTGCGCTGAGTCCCAAGCAGGGGCCCCGGCCTGCCCCCCGCTCTGGGAGTTCTAGGGCATCTGGTTGCAGATGGTCTCGTTGGCCCCTCCACCTCTCCTGGCCCCACAGGTAGGGTGGATCCACCCTCGACCCCCAGAGTAGGACAGAGCGGGAGCGAGGGGCATTAGCAGATCTGGAGCGGGGGGGGGGAGCACACCTTGTCTCTGAGCACTCGCCCCAGGAGGATCTCCGCAGCTGTGAGCTGTTCTGATTGGGGGGCGGCGTTTGGCAGGGAGACAACGTCCTTATCAACACCTACAGCGGGGTGCTGAAGATCTCTGACTTCGGGACCTCCAAGAGGCTGGCTGGGATGAGCCCCAGCGCCGAGACCTTCACAGGTGAGGGGCTCTGGTGCAAACCCCCCGCCCGCTCCATTGGGTTGCGGCATGCTGGGCTGTGGGAAGGGGCCATTTGCCATCTCCCCACCATGCACAGGGGCATCCTCAGGACCTGGCAGGAGAGGAGGGAAGGGGTCCCCAGCCCATCTGGGTTTGGGAGGGGCTTGCTGACTTGCAGGGAGCACTGGGGGGCTGGGGGCTGGCTTCCCCCAGTTGCTCTGGTCTCTTTCCAGGCACCCTGCAGTACATGGCCCCAGAGATCATCGACCAGGGCCCCCGAGGCTACGGGAAGCCGGCCGATATCTGGTCCCTGGGCTGCACCGTCATCGAGATGGCCACGGGCCACCCCCCGTTCTATGAGCTGGGCAGCCCGCAGGCCGCCATGTTCAAGGTGAGGACGGGGCTCACTGGTACCTCTGGGGGAGGGTGGGGTGGGGGCAGACTGCTTGGGCTCCTCTCTGAACGTGGGGGCTGGCGGGGGAGGGTTATGGCTTCCCCCGCTACAAAAGGGGGGGTGAGTCTCGCTGCGGCTCCCAGCGGACCGGTGGCCTTGCCCCAGTCCGGCTGCCGTGGGCACTGACTGGCCCCTCGTTGGCAGCCTCAGCAGAGAGACCAAGGCCTGACTGGGCTTTGGGCTGAGGCCCATTGGGTGACGTGGGGGAAACTGGTGCTGCTCACACAGTGGGGTACCTTGTGGGGGGGTGAGCCAAGGGACAGTGCCCCTCTGGGCAGTGCCTGGCTGTACGGGTACTGGGCCCACTCCCTGCTAGGGTTCTGTGATGGCCCCTCCCTCATCTCTCTCGCCAGGTGGGCATGTTCAAGATGCACCCCGAGGTGCCTGACTCCATGTCGGGGGCAGCCAAGGCCTTCATCCTCCAGTGCTTCGAGGTGGATCCGGATAAGCGGGCGCCCGCCTCAGCCCTGCTCCAGGAGCCCTTCCTGACAGCACCCAGCAGGAAGAAAGGCAGGAGCCAGGCTGTGCCAGCTGCAGAGGGAGGCACACCGCGGGCGGGTGAGCTAGGAGGCAGGAGAAGGATATTGGGGACGGGGGGGAGCCCAGGGGAGCGGGGGGGGGGGCAGGAGGAGGCTTGGGGGGCAGGACATGGTATCTCGCAGGTGGGCTGCATTCCCTGGAGGAGTTTCAGTAACCAACCCTGTCTCTTTGCAGCCAGCTCTCCTGCCTCTGAGTGGGCCCCTGCAGCAGAGGAGGCCAGCGAGGCCAGGAACCCCCCCCTCCCCGTGCAGGCCCCCAGGACAGCTGCCAAGGCAGACAGCAGCTCGCCAGCCCACAGCTCCAGCAAGGTGGCCCAGAGATGCAGCTACCTGGGGTATGGCTTCCATTCTGGGGGAAGGAGGGGCAGGCTCGGGAGGAGGCTGAGGATCTCGGGCTGGGGGGGGGGAAGGGGGCCACAGGGCCACACACTGCACCCAGTGACACAGCTGGACACTGCGCCTCCAGCCTGATGGGTACATTCCCCACTAGTGCCCGCAAGTGAGCGGCAGCCCCATGCCCAACCATTTATCCCTGGCTGGGTTTGCTGGAGGGTGCCCGGTCTCGGGGCGGTGGCTGTTGCACGCTGAGGTTGAAGGGGAGCCCCCTGCCTGAGGGGATCAAGCAGCCAGATGTGCCCAGGCTGCACCCCAAGGCCTCCCCCAGCCCCTCCTGCACGTAGGGCCAGACCTGACCGCAGGCAGCAGGGTGGGTTTGTAGGGCAGGGATTGGGCGACACCTGGTGGTCAGCAGCTGTCCCTGCAGCTGAGTTTTGTGCGATTTCACCTCCTGCTCCAGGCCCACGGGGCGGATGGGGCAGGCGAGTGGGGAACGCAGACTCCGCTCTCCTGAGCGCCCGGCTCCCCGCAGCCCCGTGACGCGGGGTATCTGTCGAGCGGCCGCTCCCTCGGAGCGGGAGGGCTTGTTCCTGGTGTTCCCAGAGCCCGGTTCACCGGCTGGCAGCCGGAAGCTGCTGCTGTAGCCGATGGCAGGGGCCTGGGGAAGGGGGTTGTTCGGGGGTTTTTTTTTGTCCTGGGGATTCTTGGTCCAGGGAGATTTGGATCGAATGACAAACCCCCCAGCTGTCCCCCGCAATTCAGTGTCCCCCACGCTGGCCCGGGTGTCCCTCGCTCCCCAGGAGAAGGGCTGCAATGTACAGGGGTGGATGACCCTGAGTCTCCCTGTCCCCCCAGCCCAAAGGGCCTGCAGCGCTGTGGGGCGGCTCCCCCTGGAGCACGCAAGGGAGGAGTCCTTCCCGTCCCAGGCTCCGCAGTGGGTCAGCTACCGTCCTGGATCCTCTCTCTAGCACAGGGCTGCCCCCCGCCCCACAAGTGCCCAGATTTCACTGCATGTCCCTGCTGGCCACCCTCCACTCCCGTCTCCCCAGGGCTGCCGAGGAGCCAGCTGGCTTGGACTGCAGCAGCACCCCCACCCCCGAGGAGAACGGCGGCATGTTCCTGCTGAAGAAAGACAGCGAGCGCAGGGCCACCCTGCACCAGATCCTGACGGAGGAGCAGCCCAGCATCGTGGCCGCCTTGGCGGAGGCCCAGAGCCAGGTCAGTGCTGGCCCCTCGAAGGCTCGGTAGCTGGGCCGCTCCAGCTGCAGCGTGAGTGGGCCCAACCCCTCTCCTGCATGGGGCAGACAGCATGCGGCTCAGACCCCTCCACGGCAGGTCAGCGTCTAAACTCCCCGCGCCGGGCTGGGGGCCGCTCATCAGCCACAGAGCACAGGACTAGCCTGGCCCCGGAGAGGGGGGTCTCCAGTAGCTTTACGGCCTTTGTCCTTTTCCTGGGGCCTGTCACGTATAACCTCCATCCACTCACTAGCTCTGGCCCAGGGAGCGTCTGAGACCCCTCCCTCTGCCAGCCCAGCCTTGCCTGGGTGCCCTTTGGAGGCTGCCCTAGCATTGCGAGCTCCGGGCGTAGGAGCCAGTCGGTTCTCGCGCCCCCGGGCTGAGCCTTTCCCTTCCCCGTTCAGAGCTGGGAAGGAGGGAGGCTCTCCTCGGAGCACATCGCCCAGCTGGTGTCCTGCCTCAAGAGCTACATCCGCTCCCCCAGCCGCCGGCAGCTCAGCCAGGACCTGCTGGGGCTCCAGGCCCTGCTGTGGGCGGAGGGCCTGAGCCTTCGCCACGTGCAGGTGCCGCTCTTCAGCTTCCAGGACACGGTGAGTACTCAGCCCTTCCCAGGAGGGGGCCGGGCTGGGCCAGGCCACTTCCCCCTCCCCACCTGGCCGGTGACCTTTAAAACTCAATTGCCCCAGTACTGAGCACCCACTGCCTCACCTGGGCAGTCGCAGGAGGAGAGTGGGTGTGGCCAATGAACAAAGGGGGCGGAGCTTCTGTAACCCAGGCCTGGTGGGGAGCCCAGAGAGAGCCGGGGGGTCGCCCCTTGGGGCCTGCGGTGGGGTCGGCGTGGCCCATCCTCTCTCCTCCCTGCAGGTGAAGCAGCTCCTACGGCAGCACCAGATCAAGCCGCACTGGATGTTCGCCCTGGACAACCTCATGGGCCAGGCCGTGCAGGCGGCTTTCACCATCCTCGTGACGGGTGCGATGGTGGGGGGATGGGGGGGACACGGGACTGTTTGGTGCCCTGGCTCCTGTTCCACTTGGATCCAGCCCCATGGGGAATTGGGGCCTGGCTGGGCGGCTGCTGGGTCCCTAGCCGAACGGCCGTGGATTTGCGGCTGGGGTGGGGGTCCCATCGGAGTGCTTTGGGGGGCTGCTAAGGTGACGCTCCGTATTGGGACTGTATATAGAGACGGAAGCAGGAGGCTGCCAGCCAGGGCCTTGAGACCCAGCTCTTTCCACCCCCTCAGCTGGCAGAACCCCTGGGCCCCTGCCCGTGGAGTTCTGTGCCCGAGGCCGCCGGGCATTGCCCTCCCTGACTCCAGCGGGGAGGCTTCCCATCAGGAAGCACGGGGCGCCTGCCCGGGCATAGCGCCCTGGGAGAACAGAGGCAGCAGGATGCTACTGCTAGTCGTGGACCTGTGGGGCTGCACTGACCCCTCGGGTCCCAGTGCCCAGAGGCATCCCTAGGGCTCACAGCCCTCTGCCCACCGTCCCTACCCCAGGCCAGCCACCTCCCCGCTCACCGTCTTCCTCCCGGCGCTTCCAGAACTCCGGGTGAAGCCACAGCCTCCCCTGGGCAAAGCCCATGAAGGTGGCAGCGAAGACGAGGCGGAGGAAGATCCAGAGGCGCAGGGGGCACCTCCTCGCCCGAGCCAGCCCAGCGTGGGGACGGGCAGCGTGGAGACCCCAAGCTCTGGTATTGGCAGCGGCACCAGCACCGAGCTGGGCTCCCGTGCCCCCCCGGCGGACTCCCTGCCACTCCTGCAGCAGCTCAGCCGCCTCCGCGTGGAGACGGGCAGGTAGGAGCCCGGCTGATCTCCCGCGTGGAGGGGAGACGGGGCGAGGAGCCTGGCCCTCAGCCAGCTGCTGGGCCCAAGGGGTCGGGAGGCGCGCTCTAGTGCCCGCTGTGCCAGCCTCTGCCCGCGGGAGGGCAGCACCCCACAGCCACCCTCCCAGCCTGGATCCACACACCAGGGCGGTGCCACTCCCCCAGTCCAAGGGCATTAGGATCCACACTTGGGCTGGGCTCCCAGCTGTGGTTCTGCAGTAGGACTGACGTGCTCAGTAGCAATCGCGCCCCCCCCTCCCCGCCCCCGCAGCGTGGCCCTTGATTCCCAGGCTCTTGGCCTTGTCCCCCCGGCGCGCGTGGCAGGCTGCTGGAGGCGTTGCTGGAGAAGGAGCGAGAGTGGCAGAGGCAGCTGCAGAGGGCGCTGCAGGCCGCGGAGCAGGATGCCAAGGCTCTGCAGGGATCCAAGCCCCGAGGTGAGCGATGGCAGGACTCGCCGGAGAGGGGCTCGGGGAGCTCTCTGGGGCTGCTAGGGGCAGTGGGGAAGGGGCAGGGGGAGGTGGGCATGGCGGGGTGGAACACGTCTTGGTCTCTCCCCCAGCTGCCCACATCTGGGCAGGGGCTGGGTCTCCCTCGGAGCCCCACATCTCTGGGGCACGCATCTGGAGCCCAGAGACACGGGGGAGGCTGAGCCGCAGAGTCCTGGGGGAGGCTGACCCGGGTCTGAACCCTTCTGTCCGCACAGCCTTGGCCGCACACCCCCGGGGGCCCCAGCAGGGGGCGGTGGACGCCCTCCTCATTGCCTGGTTACAGAGCCATGGAGCGGATGAGGCTGCGACCGAGACGGTACGTCCCCTGCACCACGTGAGCCGGGCCCCGCCACGGCCCCGGCCTTAGCAATGCTGGGAGCGGGAGAGGCTGGCTCCAGCCCCTCTCCTCGGTGGGGGGCAGGGGCAGGCGGAGCTCCGCTCCAAGCCCAGTTGCGGTGCCCGCGGCTGGCACCGAGGAGAAGCGCGGCCCCGGGGAAACTTCTCTGCAGGGGCCCTGCTCTCCAGTGTCAAACCTGCCCCCTTTTCCCCCAGGCCCTGGTGGGGTGGGGGCCAGGTGCCGGGGCAAGAGGCGGCTGGGGCTGGGGTATCCCTCCCACACGCCCAGCCCTCCAGCTCTCCCTTCCCCATGGAGCCAGCGGGGTGGCCCCGTCCCAGCTCTGCCTCCTTTCTCCCCCAGTTCCTGCAGCACGGCTTCACCCTGCCCGACCTGCTGACCTGCGCCACCCGCGACGACCTGCTTTACACCGGCATCAGGTAGGGCGGCAGGAGGGGGGGCCAGTGCCGCTGCCCCAGCCCTCATCCCCAGAGGGGTACTGCTGGCTGGGCCACGAGGCCACGCCTAGGGCTTGTCCCTCCCAGCCCAGCCACAATGGGAGCGAGTGGCTTTGGCGAACCATGAATCCGTCCTGGGAGCCTGAGCAGACTCTGCCCTGGGTGCGTTTCACGGCAGCTCTGCCCGGGAAAGTCCCTGCGCTGAGTGGGGCGTGGGGCCCACGGAGGCCATCCCCTCAGTGTGGCCCCCGTCCCGTCCCCTGGGTGCCAGACGGAGGGCGAGGCATTACTGAGGCTGTTTGCAGCCGGTGCGAAGGGGCGCAGGGATCTGGGGCGTGTCTCACTCATCTCCATCTCTCCCTGCCAGAGGGGGGCTGGTGTGCAAGCTATGGGGAGCCATCCAGGAGCACCGGAAATCCCTGGCCAAGCAGGCGCAGCGGGAAGCTGCGTGAGAGACGGGGCAGCCATAGCCTCCCCTGCGGCATCGGCCTCACCTCAACCGGAGCTGACCAGCAGGTTGCCGCCTTCACGCCCTGCCAACCGGCCACGCCGCCTCTGCCCTCAAGCTGGGAGGTGGCTCCTGCCATCGCTCTGCTGGGCACCATGGCCCAGAGCAGCTTCCCGCCCACTGCTCTGCTTGACCCTGCGCCCGCGTCTCGTAGCAAGCGGGAGAGCGGGAGCATTTGCTGAGGGACGGCTGCCGCCCTGCCCATCGCGCCCGTGTGACTCCCCGCCCGGCTGGCGAAGGAGGTGCCCACCCTGCTGCCTTTGCAGGAGATAGAGGAGGCTGCTGCAGCAGGACCATGGGGCTTTGCTGGTGAAAGTAATGGGACCACAGGGGCCTCAGCCTCCTCCCCAGTGACCATGAGCTCCAGTAAGCAGGGAAGTGCCCAGCACTGTAATAAACAGCCTCCAAGCTGTGTCCCCGGCTGCCTCCTCATTGCGAGAGGGGGCAGCCCCTGTCTGCAAAGGGAAAATGAAAGCAGGTTCTTCCCACCCTCGGTGGGGGCCTCGGGGCAGGCTGTGGGCCCAGCTGCTTGGGGATGCCAGCCTAGGCTGAGGTGGGACAGAGCTCCAACGAGGCAGCGCTCCCCTCGGCCTGTCTGAATCCAGCTCATCCAGCAGCCCCTGAGTAGGGGGGGGCAGAAGGTGGCCGTGAGCCCCTCCCGGCCCGCTCACGCCAGCAGCATCAGCCGAAAGCACCAGCCAGGTGGGCACAGATCTTCCCCCAGCCCCGTGGGGTTTATTTTCTGTACAGTCACACAGGGAGAGGCCGGGCCTGTGCCCCGGCAGCTCGGTTCCTCTCTAGTCCGGGCCCGGCAATTCCCAGCCGGGGGGCAGCTGCCTCCTGGCGCGATGGGCTCACCGTCCCCCTGAAGCAGGGGCCGGGTGCGGCGTTCAGAGCCAGCACCGGCGCGAGGGGCTAAGTCCGGGGGGTGAGGTTCGTCCGCAGGGGCAGCAGGGTTTCTATCCACTGGCGGGGCTCTGCCAGCAGCCTCTCCCAGACCTGCCGCTCCTCCTCCGTGGAGTCCATCCACGCCACCGGGAGCCCGTAGCTGCTTCCTGCGGGACGACAAAGCGGCACCCTCAGCGGCTGGGCGCAGGAGGGTCTGAGCCCACCGTAGCCCCTGCTGGGGGGCAGGGGTCTCTCCCACGCACCCCACTCTCCAGCAGGCCCTGCCCTAGGGCACCAGCGGCCAGCCCCACTTCATCCTCTCTGTATCCGCCCACGGCCCCCTTCCCCAGGGCAGGTCTAGGCCAAGCTGTGACTGCCTGGGCAGAGAGTCCTAGCCCCTGCCCTGGATGCAGAAACAGCCTGGCGTTGTGTGCCCCCAGCAGAGGAATCGAGTCGAACAGGGACCGTGGGCACGGCCTAGGCCTAGGCCTGCTGTTCGGGAAATCCCAGAGATGATGAAAGTGCGAGGAGGGGGGTTAGGGAAGCAGCAGGGGCTGGCGCTCTGGGACAGCCTTGGGGCAGGGGTGCCACTCGCCACCCCTGGAACACATACACTGTAGGGCAGAGGTGCCCATGCCAGTACAGCCTAACCCGGCCCCCTGCAGGCGCCACCCTTCCCTGGCACGCAGGACCCGCCTGCCTGCCCCACTCCATGGCCAGGAATGCACCTTGCGTGGCATCACCCGCCGGGCGCCTGCTCACCTGTGCCCAGGCTGAGCCGGATGCCGCCCAGCTGGTGCTTGGAGAAGGTCTCGTGCTCCCAGACGGTGAACTCGGCGCAGGCCTCGCTCAGGTCCTTGGCCTGGAACCCGTCGTACACCATGGTGTGGTTGAACACGGGGCTCAGGCTCCGCTTCACCACCCGCGTCTTCTGGCAGCTCGTCCTGCTGTCGTCGGGCAGGACGTAGCTGGAGGGGGAAGCGCAGCCTGAGGGGGGAGCCCAGGGCACGGGGCCATGACCGGGCACGAGGGGGCTGATGGGTGGTTCCCCTGCACAAGAGCCCAGGGCGTGGGGGTGCAGGAAGAAAGCGGGTCCCCTGCTGCTCTGGCCTGTGAACTGCTGAGGCCAGGGGAGAAGGGGGGGCTCAGAGGTGGGGGGGTGGTGGTGTTAGCGGAGGGGTAGAGGCCCCATACTCCTGTCCCACAATCTCTGCAGCAGAGAGCCTGGCACCACCCTGAGCCCAACTGCAGCGTGGCATGGCTACCGGGCACCCCATACCTCCAGCCTGTCTCCCTCCGCTCCAGCCCTGCCTGCCCCCCTCATGGGCGCAGCCCCCCACCCTTACCACTGAATGAAGGAGTCCAGGGTGCCGCTCCGGCTGGGAATGAGGCTCTGAGCTGCCTTCACCCAGATGTGCAGCTCCCCCGTGGGAGGGAGCCCAGCCCCTGGAAGAGAGGTGAAAGAACAGTGATGGGGGGGCAAGGACCTGTGCAAAGGGGGCGGGGGACACAGCACTCCTCTGGGGTCAGGGCAAGGAGAGCAAGCTCCTCTGGCTGCAGGGGGAGGGGTGAGAACCAGCTATCCTGGCTGTGGGGGGAGAGCCAGCTACACTAGTCTGGGGCCAGGGTGGGGGAGATGACCGCTAATCTGGCCCTGGGCCTGTGGGGGGGAGATCCAGCTCCTCCAGCTGGTGTGCGGAAAAGCAGTTCCCTGGCAGGGCGAGGGGGAGGTCAGCTCCTCCAGTTGCAGGGCGGCACAGAAAGTGCCCCTCCAAAAGTGGCCACATTTTTATTCCTGTGCATGCCCCTGGGGAGGTGAGGGGGGGCACCTGGGCACGGCATCTGCCCTGCCCCAGGGACAGTCCCATTCCAGCCGGGGCCACTAGCTGCCTACCACTGCAGAGCTGAGTAATCCCCAGCTCGGGGTGGGAGCCGGGCTCCCACTCAGGGCTGAGCCCAGTAAATAGAGAGGGACCTGGTAGTCACTGGGTTCACAGATCCTACAGCTCGGGGGCCGGGGGGCGCACTAGCCTGAGGTCCGTGCAGGCGAGGGACATGCCCAGTCTCACCGTCAGTGCCCGCGGGGATGAACTTTAGTGCGAAGAGCAGCTTGCCCCTGCTGCCGAGAAGGTCGGGCAAGACCCGCATCTGACGGGGAAGGAGCAGAAGCAGAGTTAGCAGGAGAGGCCTATGGCTGAGAGCCGCAAGACCAGCTGGGGAGGGGGACACGTGCAACCGGGAAAGACATTGGGCAGCGCCTGTTCTCTGGTCCCGGGGACGGGGTGTGTGTCTTAATTAAAGCACAGCTGGCTTGGGCCCCAGCAAAGCTCCGGGGGCTGGCAGCTGGGGGGCTCGCTCGGCAGGTCACACGCTAATCCCTGGGCCTGAGCGAGGGCAGTGGAGATAACGGGGCAAAGGAGAATCCGGGGCCTGCTGGCCGTCCCTCACCCTGGGCTGCAGGTTGAACCACGCTGGGCCCGTGTTGCTCCAGTCCCAGGAGCTGAGCTCGAGCTCGACCTCCCCCATGAAGAGGTTACGCCCCAAGGAGTCGTGGTGCCAGACGGACAGGTTCAGGATCCGGCCCTGGAGCTCCAGCTGCTCGATCTTGTACTGCAGAGCGACGGCAAGAGAGAAGATGCTGGGAACAATGGTGCCTAGTGGGCAGTGCTCAGGGGCAACCCGGCCCTACACTGCAGCACCCCCCACCCCACCTCCCCAGTGCTGAGTAGATGCCCTTTGGGGTGGGGGGGAATGTACCCCTCCCCCCTGCTTCCCAGGCCAACGCTCAGCCCCATGCAGTCCATGGAAGCTTCACTGCCCAAAGGACCAAGCCTCCAGCAGCTACTGGGGGGCCAGACCCCAACCCCTTCCTAAGAACAACCCCCCTTCCCCAGCCTCCACGGAGCCGCACCTGCCCCCTGCACTGTCCTCCCCTCAGTGCCTCTTAGCCAGAGAGCAGCTCCTGGTCAAGCCCCTCTGGTTTCCGCAGGGGGAAGGGCCCATGCCCTGCCCCAGCCCCCGCCCCCGCCCCCACCCTGCTTACCTTGAGGGTCTCGTTGAAGATGGGGTCCAGGCTCCGCTTTTTGACAGTCGTTTTGCGCTTGCTGTTGGATTTGTCTGGCAGGAGGTAGCTCTTGACATACCTGGAAGCCGGGGAGAGAGGGGCGCACGCTGACCCAGGGCTCCTGGGAGGGTGCGGGGGGCACACGCTGACCCAGGGCTCCCGGGGAGATGGGGGCAGACGCTGACCCAGGCTCCCGGATAGGCATGTACCAGTTCCGTCCCAGTGTAGCTCTGTCAGTTAGGGGCAGTTATCCTGGAGCAGCCCCTAATGTAGACGCAGGTATGCGGCTAACGGACAGCGTACATCTCGTCCAGCTGGACTGCTCTGTGGGATCGTTACACCGGTAGAAGTGTGTCCAGACTACGGGTGTGGCCGTTTTCTCTGGCCCAGCACAGTTAATGGGGGATGGGGGGGGGGCACCTTGGCATTTGCGGCTGGCCATTAGCAGTCTGGGCTGGTGGCTTTCTACAGATCTCATTTCACCCACCACTGACATGCAGCCACCTCTCTGCGGCAGCCAAGCAGCTGTTGAACAGTGCCCAGCACAAGCTGCTAGGCCAGGACAATGGAGGGGAATCCCTTTGAACACCTGAAACTGCAGGCGGGGTCCGGGGCGGGGGGGGAAGAGAGGGAGGCAGGACAGTGCCTGGCCAGGCTGTTACCTTTCACTCCCCAGGCCTGCTGCCCCCTCCCTGAGTCACTGGTCTGTGCAGCCCCAAAGACGCACTCCCTGCTGAATAGCCAGCTCCCATGGGTCCTGTAGCCTCAGCGCCCCTGAGCTGTGTGGGCTGCTCAGGCCTGAAGCAGGCTGGGGAAGCCCCAGAGCTAGGAGGGGGTTAAGGCCCCCCTCCAGCCAGGTCTGGGGGCAGGGCGGGCAGCCAGCCCTGATCGGTGTCTGGGGGTGGGGGTTGCAGGCAACAAAGGGAGGCTGGGGCAGAACAAAGAATCAAGGAGTCCTGATTCTGCGGGGAGCTCTCAGCCTAAGGCCACCTGGTTTCTCAGCTGGGGGGCAGGGAGGGGTTCCCCCAGGGGCAGGACCACCTGGACAGGGCACTCTGACCAACAGGGGCTGTTTGGCTTCCCAGCGCCATGGTGCAGTGGGGTTGGGGGAAGGGCGGAAAGCCCCTGTGACCATGCCCTTGGTCTGGGCATTGGCAGGGCCATCTGAGCCTAAGCACGTCAGGACGGGAGGGCCGAGCCCGCCGGGCCCTGCCCCACCGCGGCACTCACGGGTCCGATCGCTGCTTCTTGGCCTCGGCCAGGTCCCGGCACTGGATGACCTGGATCTGCAGCTCCTTCTTCCTGGCCTCGTACTGCAGGGCGAACTGGATGCAGCCGCGCACCTCCACGTTCCCCACGTCGCTGTCGCTGTACAAACTCATCATGCTGCCACTCAGCTGCAGGTGTGGGAGGGGGTCAGAGCAGGAGGGTCAGACTGGGGAGGGGGGCAGGGAGGGACCCCCCCACAGGCAGAGCAGGTGGAATGCAAGTGGAGACAGGAGGAGAGACGCAGAGGGGTGCCCAAGCTGGGACCACGTTAACGGCCCCTTGAAACACGGCAAAATCCTGCATCATGTGATGGGGACACGGCCTTAAAATCCCCCACCACAGAGCCCAAGGGGCCAAGTGCTGAGCCCACTCCTGACCTACCAGCTGCAGCGACCCGTGCATGGGCAAGGGACTATCAAATGGACAAGCAGAGGCCTGGCACACACCTCAGTAGGCTTCAGAGTACACAGAGGGCCAGCACTCATCCGTCCCGCTCCAGCTGCCAACCAATGACTGGTCGGCAACCAATGACTGGTCGGCAACAGCTCTCCACCCAACCCTTTGCCCCAGTTGCCAACAGCCTTCCACTCCAGCCCACCCCTGGTTTTCATCCCCAGCCCTGGCCCATACCGTGGACGAGCTGAGGCTGGATACAGAGGAGCTCATCAGTTTGTTCACGGGATCCACGCTGTTGCTCTTTGGGGGTGACCCGGCACTGGCTTCCTGGCCGTTTTGAAAGGCCCCGTTACTCTGGGGAACACAAAGCAAACCGGCCCCGAGTGAGCCGTGAACCGGACATGCGCCTCCCCGCACAGCCCCAACCCAGGGACCAGGGCCAAGACAGAGCAATGGCCCAGCCTCCCGACTCCCACACTGCTCCGTGCTGGCCGTTTCAGTAGCCCACGTGCGTGCCGAGCAGGGGCCACCTGGGCATTCCTGACCCCCCGGGGAGAGGGGCCTTCTTGACCCTGCCCGTAGGCCAAGAGCTGGGTCACCGCAGGGCCGGTTCTTGTTTGGAGCGACACTGAGCTCTTTGCCTGAACGGGCTGCAGTGCCCATGCCAGTACAGAGCCAGGCAGGTGTTTCACCCCTGTACCGACCAGCGTCTCCCTGTTTCACCGACGGGGTCGTGGGGTGGGGCAGCCGAAAGCGAAGAACAGCTGGCCGGCCTGGTTAGCACGCGGTGTTTGTAGGGGAACCGGTCTGAGAGGTATAGGACATGGGGGAGATCAGGTGTCCCAGCGGCCGAAGTGAAACTTGTCACCTGAGACGAGGTGGGGGGAGGTCTCCAGGGTAAATCACCCAACACCAAAAACAATGGACACCCCTGAAGCCGGCCGGCGTTGGACTGTCTGGCGTTACAGCGACAAAAGAACCCCAAGGAAAGTCTCTGACTAGGGGACCCCGCGGGTAAGAGACAAGGGGCTGGAACTGATACGAGACGAAGAAAGAGCAAAAGTTGGGCTCCGTTAGGAAGGAACCATTCGATATACTCCTGTAAGGTGGCTCCCGGCGTTCAGGCCTGGCCGAGCACTGCACAGTGAGAAACACCTTCTCCGCCAGGACAGGACCTTGCTATGAAATCCAGGCTCTAGCCTGCGTGTTCGTTTTCCTTTGACCTGTAACCTTGTGCTTCTCGACCCCGAGACCTGTGTTTCTTTGACGCTGACGCTCCACTACAGAAGCACCAGTTTGGGTTTGTGCTAGACCAGGCCAAGTGCCTTGTGCAACGGAGAGCATTGAACTCTGTGAACTGGGGTGCATGGCGTCCCTGGAGGCCGCAGATCGGGGTGCACTGGGGCTGTGCAGAAGACAAGGGAGCAGGAGGGATATATTGTCAGCCTGCACAGGGAGAGCCCAGAGCAGAGCACCGGTGGGCACAGACAGGGCTCCCTCTGGCTATAAGCAGGTGGTGATTCACCCCCGACATCTCAGATAGCCCCGAAAAGTGTCACACGCACCCCTACACAGGGACAGATGTAGCATCCCACCCCCCACCCCGCCCAGTACGGCACAGGGACATCTGCAACTCACCCCCCACAGCAGCCAGCCCCACACGTTGTTGTATGAGCTAAGGAATCTCCTTCGTTAGATATTTTTAAGCCCAGGCTTGACAAAGCCCTGGCTGGGATGATTTAGTTGGGGATTGGTCCTGCTTTGAGCAGGGGGTTGGAGTAGATGACCTCCTGAGGTCCCTTCCAACCCTGATAGTCTATGATTCTATGATGAGCTGCATTTAAAATAACTGTTTTGAAGCCATTTTAAGCTGCTTTAATGCTCTCTTGTGTGGGTGAGTGCCAGCCCGCTTTGCACCAATCAGCAAGTTGTTGTAGGACACCTGGGTTTTTTTCACTGCCCCAGTTATGAGATGGGGAGAATATGTGGCAGGGACCCCAGCCATGACTGGCCCTGTCAGTAAGTGACGCAGGTGGGGATGGAGAGCAGGGATTGGGGGGTGAGGATTTCTGTACTGGGGTTTGTCTAGAACATAAAAAGCCCAGGGGCAACCCCAAGCACCTTCCTACCTGTCCTGTGACGAGGCTGTCCGGGGACGGATCAGTATCCACCTCTTCTTCCTCTGCATTCAGTGGGTAGAACGGATTGGTGCTCTCTGCATTAACAAAGAGGAGGCGTTTGGGTTGCTCTGTGGGACACGAGGTCAGAATACCCCGGGGCCCGCCGCCCACACGCGGGGCACCGGGCCGAGAGACCTACAGGATGGGGACCCTACAACATCCCATTTCCCCATACAATTGCAACAGGCTGCAGGGACATTTACCTGGCTTGCCCTCAGCCTCCTGCTTGCTAGACTGACTTGTGTCCTCCTACAGAGACAAGAAAACTGGTTAAAGAAACAGGCCAGCTCCACTTATATGGGCTCTTTGGGGAAATACATTCTTGTTGGGCTGATCCGCATATGCAAATCACATTAATTACTATCCAAGATCTTCAGACTGTGATGTCGCAGAACTAGGAAGTTCACCAAGTAACAATGACAGCAGCAAAAAAGCAACACACACACACACACACACACACCACTTTCAATATTATGTGTATATTCGAAACAGCTGCCTTGTAAATTTAAATCTGCAGGCTGAGGAAGGTTTGCTCTGGAAGTGCAGTTTATACTCTTCAAAGCAGTGGTCCCCAAACTGTTCACGGTCCCCCCCCCACCCCGCCATCCTTGTCCACATATACACACACCCAAGAGCCAGGGCCAGGAGTGGGGGCCGTAGCTTGGTGGGGAAGGGGGGGCGGACAGGGTAAGGGGGCTGAGGCTGGGGTTGGCTCTGGGACCAGGAGCAGAGCCGTGGCCGGGCCAGGGTCTGGGGCCCAGGCTGGGGGCAGGGCTGGGCCTGGGGCTCTGGGAAGGCTCGGATCCAGATCCGCATCTGAGCCCAGCTCTACTATTAACCCTTTGGAGTCACCCACTGATGGGAAGAATTGTGCTCTCTGGGACTGGCTTCTATTTGATAAACTCCAAAGCCCGCTGGAACGCCTCCATGTATCAGATCACTGTCTTTCCCCACCCACTGCCTTTGGGAGCGGTGGGGAAAGAACCAAGGACATTCAGGGCAAAACCCCTTTTCCTGCAAAGATAATGGAGACTGGCTAAGGAATGAGAGTCTGAAAAGGGCAAGTCAAGGCACAGCCCGCCAGTAACAGTAACTCCAGCGGGTTGGACGTCTGTAGACATTTCTGAGCCTGCTTTTCTGGTTAAATGTGCAGCTTCATATGTTACTTCCACGCAGCCAGGCAGCCCGGCTTTTGCATTTCCCAGCCTCTTGCGATTGTAACCCGGCAGCCCCCACGTCACTGCTTCAGCATTTAACACAAAACGAAGGCCCAGACGCCGACACATGGCCTCGGGCTGCCACCCTGCTCGTGAGCGCCTCACTAGACAAGGGCGGGTCTGCACCAGGGTGGGGGGCAGTAATTCCTGTGAGGACACCTCTAAATTGCCCACGTCACAAGGCGCAACTGACCTGAGCCTCTATGGGATGGGGCAGCTGGTGAGCAGCCTCTTGGGGAAGCCTGCGAGAGGAGAAAACGATTAGTCTTTCTGGACAAGTCTCCAGGCTACCAAGATGTCTGGCTTCCTCCTCCAGGAAGCGGGTGCACCGCCCTGCTCTTCATAGACCCTTCTTCCAAAAGTGAGGCAGCCTCCGGCTGGGGCTGTCCATCCGTCTCTCCCTGCCCCCATTCGCTGGCTTCCCACTTATTTATCTCCCCCTCTGTTTCTGCTTCTTTCCCGCATCCGCCCAGGTGTCTGTTTCAACCTCCCCCCGTCCGCCCCATCCATTTCTCCCTGTCCCCCTAATGGAAGGAAACAGCCAGCTTTACAGTCAGGGAGGATGCAAGCAGCAGCAGGCCCCTCGCTAACCCTGCTCCCAGCCAGTGGAGATTCTCCTTCACCCACAAAACCCTCCCTACACCCCATGAATGAGCCCCTTCCACACTCCTCTCCCTGGGGCCCGAGTCACCGCCTGCAGCCGCTCCCGCTCGCTACCAGCCTACCAAGGCTGCTCCCGTCACGCACACAGCTAAAGGGTGCGTGGCGTCAGGAAACTGACACCCACAAATGCACACTCCTTCCCCTCACACAACTGGAAAGAGGCATGCAGACGCACACACCCACCCGCACACACACACAATTCCTCCTCTCTCCACTTTGGGCCTCTAAGCCAAAAAGCTTCTCACCTGTCCTCAGCATCCGGCACATCAAACGTACCCTCCTCCTCGAATGCTGGCTCACTGATCACCTCCAGGTCCCCCACGCTGGCACTGTGCTTCGGCCCCCGCTCACCTGCTCACAGGGATCATGGAAATTTAAAGGGACTGAAGCAACCTCTCCCCCTCCCTGTCCTGTCCCAGCGTCGGATTCCCTGCTCACTGAAATCGGGGCCTCTAGGGCACGACGTCCCCACGGGACAAAGCCAGGTCCCTCGCCAGCCTCTCGGCAAGCTGCAGCCACTAGATGGGGACAGCCCCACACCAGGGCAGGCTGGCACACAACTGGATGCAGCTGTGAGAGTCAGGACACCTCTGCCATGCTAGCCTGGCAGAGGCTCACGGACATACGGGCAGCTGACCCTGGGATTTCGGGCTGGGCAGCTCACCATTGGTCAGATGCAGACGACTTTCTTTGATCCTGGGCGGGCAGGGCCTCCCCCCGTTTTCAGAATTGCAGCAAGGGCGTGCAACACATGATGGGATTGCTGCGAGGCTCCCTGAGGATTTGACCAGCATGCACCAGCTTAGGCAGCGTTCAGTGCTGGGTCCCTCTCCTCCATCAGGCACCCAGCAGAAGCTCCCCTGAGACCCCAGAGGCCAGACCCTCTCCCAGCTCTTACCTTTGGGTTTCTTCTTCCTGCGGATGGAGGCCCGAACGAGATCAGAACCGAAGTGATTGTGCCGGTGGCGCTTGGAGCGGACCTCGCAGAACCAGTCCCCCGTCAGGATCTTCAGCTGGGTGGGATCAGAAACGGACTCGCGCAGTTTGCTGGGGGCAAGGAGAGGGGGAATGTTTGAGCCACTTCCCGGAAACATACTCGTCCCATCACGGCACCCGGGAGGGACTAGCAACCACAGCCCACTGCTAGTGTCCACCTGCTTCAGATCAGCAGCTGGGCTTCCATTTCCCCCCTACCGTCTGTTCTACCCATCCCCTGTTGGCCAGGAGACATGACCAGTACTCAACGAGGGCTGAACCCCCCCTACAAACACATTAGCTGCCCACAGCCAGCCCCAGGCTCTCCCCCAAGGTCCCACCCGGCCAGCCAACACGCCCCGTAGGCGAACGGTGCAAACTTCCAGAGGGGGATCAGGCCACAGAGTCTGAGCAGCTTAAAGAAACTCGGCAAAGGCAAATCCTTCTGCTTTGCTAAAGCCTTTCCACGGTAAGAATGACACGCC
This sequence comes from Chelonia mydas, assembly GCF_015237465.2. Taxonomy (NCBI): domain Eukaryota; kingdom Metazoa; phylum Chordata; order Testudines; family Cheloniidae; genus Chelonia; species Chelonia mydas. The sequence continues at coordinate 10,564,962 of NC_051259.2, read as the reverse complement.
CAGCACCGGCACCCGCTTCTATCCCCTGTACCCCAAACCTCAACGCTTATCCCCCTGTACCCCAGTGCTGATCCCCCTGCACCCCGACGCTGATCCCCTCTCTGCCCCAAACCCTGACACTGACACCCCTGCAGCCCAAAGGTGATCCCCCTATACTCCAATGCTTATCACCCTGCATCCTAATGCTGGTACCCCCATACCCCAAAGCTGATCTCCCTGTACCCCAACACTGGCAACCCCCTGTACCCCAAACCCCAATGCAGATCCCCTGCACCCCAACCCTGATGCCTCCTGTACCCCAAACCCCAATGCTGATCTCCCTGCACCCCAATGCTGGCACCACCTGTACCCTAAACCCCAATGTTGATCCCCCCTGCACCCCAATGTTGATCCCCTCTCTGCTCTGCACCCCAACGCTGGTACCCCCTGTACGCCAAACCCCAATGCTGATCCCCCTGCACCCCAACGCAGATCCCCTCTCTGCCCCAAACCCTGACACTGACACCCCTGCAGCACAAAGGTGATCCCCCTATACTCCAATGCTTATCACCCTGCATCCTAATGCTGGTACCCCCATACCCCAAACCCCAATGCTGATCTCCCTGTACCCCAACACTGGCAACCCCCTGTACCCCAAACCCCAATGCAGATCCCCTGCACCCCAACCCTGATGCCTCCTGTATCCCAAACCCCAATGCTGATCTCCCTGCACCCCAATGCTGGCACCACCTGTACCCTAAACCCCAATGTTGATCCCCCCTGCACCCCAATGTTGATCCCCTCTCTGCTCTGCACCCCAACGCTGGTACCCCCTGTACACCAAACCCCAATGCTGATCCCCCTGCACCCCAACGCAGATCCCCTCTCTGCCCCAAACCCTGACACTGACACCCCTGCAGCACAAAGGTGATCCCCCTATACTCCAATGCTTATCACCCTGCATCCTAATGCTGGTACCCCCATACCCCAAACCCCAATGCTGATCTCCCTGTACCCCAACACTGGCAACCCCCTGTACCCTAAACCCCAATGCAGATCCCCTGCACCCCAACCCTGATGCCTCCTGTATCCCAAACCCCAATGCTCACCCTCCTGTGCCCCAAACCATGATGCTGACTCTGCTGTACCCCAAACCATGACACTGATCGCCCTGCACCCCAAACCGACACCCCGTGCACCCCAAACCCCTACTACCAAACAACAAAACCCAGAAAATTAATCTTAAAAAACCAAACTAACAATCCTCCCTCAAGCAGAGTTTTTAACCTGTAGAGAGAGGAGAGTCAGAGTCTCCAGGAAATCCACTAGGGACTTCTATGCCATGGATTTTACGTGCTCAGACACCAAGGTGACGGGCAGCAGGATAAAATCTTAAGATCACAAACCCCTGTCTACACTCGGACTCCGTCCATCGATGGGAACAAGGTGTCTTTTGAAAGACGTGTTCCCTGATCCCAGCGTGGACCGGGCAGTTGCAGGTTTAACGTGTGTTGGCTGGTCAAAGCGGATCCTAAAAATGAGCCTTTGAACCTCGTGAGGACGCAGCCAAGGTGCCCAGCAGTGAACAAAGTAGAGGGGCCGAGAATATGCACACGCCGTGATACGTGGCTCCTTCTCCCAGCGAGGGCAGAGCGAAGATACCCGCACAACCGCGCCTCCTCACTGCAGAGAGAGGTGGGTCCTTACAGCCAGAGCGCCAGCTCAATGCAAAATCCGAGCGGCACCAAGGCACCTGTAGATTTTACCTCCATGGAGCTAGCTGAGGTTAATCCCAGGTGGGGGGTCTAGTGTTGCCGTTGACTTGGGAGGCAATGTGGCCTAATGGATAGAGCACCAGACTGGATTTAGCAGACCGGGGTGCTATTCCTGGCTCTGCTGCCGGGTGGCTGTGGGCAAGTCACGGCCCCGCTCCGTGCCTCAGTTTCCCCATCTCTACAAAGGGGGATATTGATGCTGATGTCCTTTGTAAATGGCTTTCAGCTCTGCTGATGAGAGCCAGGTATTACTATTTGACACACCAAGGTAAAGACCCCCTGTGAGTTGGGGCCCCAGGGACACAAGCAGGCTTATGTACAATCCCATCTTTCTGCCATGAGGACCTAGCGCTAACCCACCCAGCTCAACGGCTGTGTGGCCGCTCGGCTTCCCGCTGGCTCGGCTCGAGCTTAAGTCAACCGGGGACCCGTTTAAGCCAAAAAGAAATAAGCCGCTCAAACTGGAATGAAAGCCTCCCCGTGGGGGCCTGCCCCAGCTGAACTAACCCCACCGCAGATGCGTGGGCAGACCAGGCGTGCACCCGACAGCATCTCCTGGGCTCACCTGATGCGTCCTTCCTCCAGCACCCTGAGCCGCGAGTCCCTGCTCAGCACCTCCACAATAGCCTCGTGCTCTTCTTCCGTCAAGAAGCTCAGATCGAGCAGCGCATCTGTGTCAATGTCCTGGGCCATGGTGAGGCTGGCTGTGCCCGGGGAGCGGGACTGGTACTGCCCGGGGCAGAGCCACGCCTCTCCCGCGGGGCTCTCCTCCCGACGCACAGCAAGCCCAGGAACAAGCCGCGAGGTCAGCCCTGGCCCCTCAGTCCCAGGTGCCTTCACCCCGTCACTGCCCGCCGCAGAACCAGGGGGATGACGGGCAGCCGTCCGCTAGAGCCATTCTGCCACTTTGCCAGGGCCCAAAGGTAGCAAGGCGCGCCCAACGCGGGGGCGGGGAAGCAGGTGGCAGCCCTCAGCTCCGGTCCGCACCGCTCCGTGGGCCCGTCAGCAGGGCACGCTCCATCTCGACGGCCTGCGGAGACAAGGCCAGAAGAGGTGAGGACCACCCCAGATCCCCTCTTGATGCAGGAGCATGCGGGGAAGGAAGGGGCCTGGGGACCGGTCACCACTTCCCGAACGGGTCTCGGCTTCTGAGGGACCCTGGCAGCAGAACCGGGCAAACCCAGAAGTCAGACACGCTCACTCCGGGTCTCCCATGCGCCCGTGGCTGGGGTGTGCGTGTGCTAACTCCCACAGCCAGCTAACGCCATTCACCTTTCGCTCAGCTGCCAGCAGCCTGGGAGGGGAAGCTGGAGCTGCAGGGTGTGTCTAGGGCCTCTGGCTCAGGTACAGAGCCTGGCGTCCCTGTCCCCAGCCGTTGCTCATCTGCAGCGTCACCCTTGCCCACGCCCCCGCACACGGCCCCCATCTCCCCTCCACTAAACGAGTCTCCAGGAGCCCCAGCAGGTCCATAACAACGTATTGGTCTCGCTGCCAATCAGTAACCCCCCCCGCCGCAGAACGCCCTGCTAGCCGGGAAAGCGAGGCGCGAGTTGCTCAGGCTGTCAGCCCACAGGAGGTCCTGGGCCCCCCACCCGGGCTCAGAATGCCCGAGCATCTGTGGCCCAGCCCTCAGACACCGGGGACGCCCCTCGCAAGGGCTCGCCGGGCCCATTGTGGCCACTCGAAGCCAGGTACGCCCTGACCTTTGCCAGGCTCACCCTGCACGAGCCCGGCCCTGCGGGGGCAGAAGGGTACGTCCGACCTGGCCTTCTGACCCCCTGCAGGCAGATGGCCCCCTCCTGGGGATGGAAGAGCCTCGTAACCGGCACCTGCCGGGCAGATCTGCCAGCAGCAGAGGCCTTCCTCCCCTGCCTCCACCCCACCCACACAAACCAGCAACTTCAACTGCCTGCAGCAAACGCTCCAGCCAGACATCCGGGTGTCGTAACCGCCCCGCTCCGCCGCCTCCCCGCAGGAGGCAACGGGCAGGCGAATCGCCCGCGAGGGGGAAAGCGCAGCCAGCCCAGCCTCAGCCTCGTCCAGCAGGAGGCGCTGTGGGGAACGGGATCGAGGCGCTGGCTCCCAGATAGTTCGGGAGTCTGGCAAAGCAAGAGCTCAGCAGCCCCTGGTCTCCCAGCGGGGATGGACTGTCCAGCCGTCTGCGGCTACAACGGGAGCAGCCACCGAGCCAGATCTGAAGGAAGGACTAACAATAAAACGTCTGGAATTTCTCTGTCCCCTTCCAGGCTAAGATCTTGCTGCACCTCAGCCATCGGTTAGCAGAGCCTCGCCAGGGGTGGGTCTTATTGCAGAGGGAGAAACTGAGGCCCAGAACGGGGCAACAGTTTGCCCCAGAGCAGGAGTGGCGGAGCCAAGAACAGAACCTCGATCTCCTGGGTCACTCACTGTCGCCTTAGCTGCACGGCAGCAGGGTCCCCACAGCGCTGTCCCCACTCAGCTTTCTCCGGACATTCGCAGTACAGGGGATGCGACATGGTGCTGGGCTGGACTCAGGCCTGGAGGAAGGGGATGCAATTCCCACCCTTGTCAGTAGGAGTCACCCCAGCTTGCACCAGGGTTTTATGTGGCCCAAATGGTAAAACCAAGAATCAGCCCAAGAGTAGCACCCTGGAGCCCTGGCCAGCCACATGGGTGAGAGATCCCAGCGCCCGGCGACCCAGTCAGCCCACTCCTGGGTCCCCACTAAATCCACAAGCCAGACGCAGCACAGGAGCCCCTGTCCCTGCCTCTGGGCCAGCCCACTCAACCGTCAGGAGCCAGTCCCCCTCGCAGCCAGCTGTCTCTGTGTTTGCCCAGGGTGTTTGCTCAGAGCGAGCTCTGCCCGTGTTAGAATCATAGAAACATGGAATCATAGAATATCAGGTTGGAAGGGACCTCAGGAGGCCATCTAGTCCAACCCCCTGCCCAGAGCAGGACCAATCCCAACTAAATCATCCCAGCCAGGGCTTTGTCAAGCCTGACCTTAAAAACTTCTAAGGAAGGGGATTCCGGGGCTGCGCCCTGGGGGGTGATGGCCCGGAGAGTGCCAGTCATTCCCAGGGTTTTCCAGGGGGCAGCGGGAAGGGGAACCTTTCCTGGCGCATTAAAGCGCCTCGCTGTATCTTTAAGGGCTGGTGCATTCCCCGGTCGCATTGCAGCACAGCGGCACGACACCAGGGTGAGGGACTTTTCAAGGGCACACGGTAGGGCTGGGGCTTCCCCCTTTGGGGGCCAGAGGGGCATTCAGTCCCCAAGACCGCCCACGTAGGAGCTAGTTGGTGCCAGGTGCAATGGTGGTTTCTGGGATGGGGACAACTGGCCAGCAGGAACTGGACTGAGCCCCCCCAAACTCCTCTTACACAGAGCGCCAAGAGCCAAGCCCTGACTTTGGCTTACCTCCTGGGCTGCAGATGCGCTTGGCTGTTGCCACACAGCAAGCGACCTGCGCAGACCTGTCCCTGCAATTTGCGTTGAGAAAGAGCCTGCCATGACAGGATAGAAGGCGGTTGCAACAGAAGCAGCTTGTGGGGGCTAAGGGGCATCGCCCAGGCTGCTGCGTGCCAGGAAACGGCACGAAGAGGAAACAAGATTGCATGTCACACTGGGGCAGGAAAGGGGCAGCAACAGAGCCAGGCTCCGAATTTGCCCTTGCCAGCGGCCTGGCCTTTGCTCACCCCGCGTGGCCTAGTGGACTGACCATGAGACTAGGAGCCAGAAACCCTCCGAGTTCTTTCCCCCACTTGCCGCGTGACCCTTCCCCTCACTGGGCCCATCTAATCGAGGGCCACGGAGAATGGCCTCTGGCCGCCGGTGGGGCAGAGCTAAGCAGGGCTTCGGGGAGCCAGCCCGGGGGCCAGTCAGAGGGCTTGCTTGCTCCAAGGACTCCAGCTGGCTGACGGGATGCTGCCCAGAGCTGCCAATCAGCTAGGGTCTAGGGTTGGGGGCGGCAAGCGTAATGCAGTGTAAGCCTGGAACCCGGCGTGGAGGTGGAGGCCAGTTGTGGGCAGGCAGCGTGAGGCCCATGGCGGGCCCACACGGGCATAGCGCAGACCAGGCAGGTGCCAGGTGTCCAGCTGCTGGTGGAAGGGTACCAGCTGCGCCGGGGCGGGGGTTGCACCCGTCAGTCTGGGCTCTGTGCCATCCCCAGTCCTGAGCAGCTGGGATTTAACGGGACAGCCAGCGGGGGAGGGAGATTGGGACCAATGCAGCGCCCCTCCCAGAAGGAAAACATTTGCAGAGTCAAAGGAGCAACCCTTGTCACGCAGCGCGCGCCGGGCCCGTGGCACCACCAGGGCACTGAAATGTGCCAGCACCAGCACTACGGCGAGCCCCCCCCGACAACTTACTCCGGGCAAGGACAGTTCCCCCTCTCCGGCTGATGGGGGCTGGGCACTGAGCCAGTACCTAGGGAGGAGCAGGGCTGGAAGCCAGCCCAAACCAGGAATCCAGTGCGGGATTTGCCTTCCACTGGGCCCTGTGCCAGGCAGGGAGGTGCAGCCTGGATTGTTCACCTGGCAGGGGCAGGACCAGGGAGCTGGCATTTCCCCCAGGCGCTGTGTGTGGCCCACCTGGGGGTGGGGAGCAGGGACCACTGGGCAGCCCCAGCATCGCCAGCGGGTCCCTGCGGCCCGCTGCCAGCTGCCAGCGCTCTCCCTGCCCCCATGCCCCACCCTGCTTGCGTGGGGGCGGGGCGGGGGGTGGACAAGGAAAGCAGGAAGCCAGTAGCAGGTCCCAGCCTGCCGCCCCAACCCCGTGCAGGCCCGGGCTGGATGGCACCGGGAAGCGGGCATGCCAGCTGCACCCTCCCTCCAGTGGTGGGGCAGGAGCAGGGCAGGGGAGAGGCCCAACTCCCCCTCCAGCCCCGCTGCCAGGCCGGGGGTCCCCATGGCCGGACCTGAGGCCTCCCTCTCAGAGGGTCATGTCCCCCCACCTCCAGGGCAGAGACCTGGCTTTGATTCCCCTGCCATGCCCCCCTGTCCTCTGGGGCTAGCCAGGAGCTGCCCCTCGGGAGTCCCTGCCAGCCCCCCGGGAGTGGGGGCATCTTTGCCTTGCTCTCACCGGAGCCCGTCACTGCCCCGTCTCTGAGCACACCATAGGGACCTGGTGCCCGCGCTGCCCCCGGGACGAGCCCCAGGGCGGGCTGGGGGCCCTGGGCTCCATGGGCCTCTCCCAGCGGGGAGTCTCCCCTCAGCTCTACACAGGTCCCTCCTGGGCCTCGGGGCGGCCCTGCTCCCCCGGGGAATGGTCCATGGAGGCCCCCACAGAACAGGGGCCCGTCTCCACATCCCCTCAACACACAGCATGCAGCCCCTGCCCTCCCCTTGCACCCCCCCGGCCCCAGACTCACAAGCACCCTCTCTCCATCCCCTACCCCTCGCCCTGTCCCTCCTCCCCATCGGTGGAAGCCCTGGACCTGAAGGATTCCCGGTTATATGGAGCCCCCGGGATTGAGCGACCCGGGAGCTGCAGTCCCACCGGTGCCGAGACAAAAGTCAGGGGAGAGGGTGGGTCCCCCCTGCATAGAGATCCTGGGACAGGTGAAAGCAAAGCCGACCGCAGAGGAGAAGAGTGGCTGACTCCTGGCCCAGCCCACTGCTCCACCTTTCGCCCTTCCAAGACACAGAAGCTGGGGTCTCTGGGAAGAGACCGAACAAACCAAGGCCTTGCCTGCGCTCTCCGGCCGTCCGGGATTTCATGGCACATAGAAAGAGGATGGGGAGGCATGGGCCAGCGGGCTTGGCTGAGCCCTGTTCCCCCACCCCAGAGGTGGCTGCATTTCAGCAGCAAATGAAGCAGTTGGGGCCGGAGCTGGGGAGGCCCAGGGCACCGGCAGCACCTTCTGGAGGAGGTTCCCGCTGTCTTGTTAATTCCACGCAGCTCTCTGCCTCCATGGGCTGCAGGCTGATCTCCACCGCGGGCAGCATCCTGTTTACTGCCTGCTGCAAATGAAGCCCACGCGCCTCTCCTCCAGAGCGGCCGCCCGCTGCACCAGGAATCAAAACAGAGGCTGAGGTCTGACCATCCCGCTAGAGACACGCTCGCTGCGGCTCTGCGGCCGTGCCCGGCTGGGACGCTGGTGGGTGGCGCATACACACACAGAGGGTCTGGGGGTGGGGGAAGCCAGCCCCGTTTGTTTATGAAAGCCGCTCAGTATAGTGCCCCAAATAAAATCGGCTGAACCAGGGAGCGCGGCTCTCCAGCAACACCCACGTACACCCGCGCCCTCGGCCCCGTCGCCATGCGCAGACACCCGAAGCAAACCTGGCGTATGCCCCCCCACCCCACCCCGGCTCCATGCAAACCCGCTCCCGTCCCTCCAGAGCACTGCACTGCGAGCTGAAACACAAACCGCACCCAGAGCACTTCCCAAGCTTGAACGACTCTCGGCCAGGCACCAGGCTCTCTATGCTTCAGCACTGCAATGCGGCCACCTCTGGGGTGAAACGCGGCAGCTGTTTCACAGCACACCCCACCACTAGGTGCACAGAGATATGTACATCCCTGCTTTCCATCCAGTTCTCTGGGTCTTTGTTTTCCACCCTGACCACTTGCCATCGCAGGAGTAGGACCGTGGTCTCCGATCCCAGCCAGAGGACAGCACCCACAGCATGGCAGCTACGCCGACTCCTGCACAAACCCAGTCCCCACCGAAGTGGAGCCTTGGGCCCAGTAAGCCGAGCGCTCCCAACCCCCAGTGACTACGGATCCGCACCCCCCAACTAGACCCCAGCCCCTTTGCCTGGGAGAGCGGCACACCTCCTGCTGACGAGACCAGGGGCTGGGGCTCCAGGTAACCAGGTCCCCTGGCAGTAGCACGGCCAGTGCTCCAGGCAGGAAGGTGGAAGATGGGGTGGGTACCCCTGCCATGCTGCAGAGAAGCAGGGCAGTCTCTGGAGCCAGCTCCCCACCCCCCACCCCGCACACCACAGATTTCCCAAGAGACCAGCCAGGCATTCGTGTCTGAACAGGACCCAGGAGAGGAAATACCTGCCAGCTGGCACCGTGAGGTCAGCTCGAAGCACTGCCTCCCCATACCGACCAGCCACCCCACCGGGACCAGGGGTTCCCCCTCTGCAGGGAAGGGGTGAGGTCCAAGGCCTGCAGGGCATGCAGGAGGGGGTGGCTGCATCATACTCCTGGAGGTTCAGGCTCCCCAAACCCCGCCAATCTTGGCAACAGGTGGAGAGCGCAGGAGGTGCGTTACCTGTCCAGGTGGGCGCCTAGGCTGGAGGGAGGAGAAGGCGGCCAGGTGAGCTGGGGCCTCGCAGGGACCTCTCCAGGGGCCCTGAGCCTCCTCTGGAGGAGCAGAAGTTTGCTCTCTTCCGTCACCCCCACCCCTGCTGTGTTTGCAAAGCTACACAGCAGCCAACCTAAGGCTGAGTCAACCGCAGAGGGGAGGAAACACCTACCCACAGAGCCGAGAGGAAACTAGGGCCTGGAGCAAGAGCCGCCCGCCGGACCGGACTGGGCGGTGTCAGACACGAGGGGGTGGCACAGCCGAAGAGCCCAGCCGCGCACACTGCGGAGTCTCCGCAACCCAGAGAGACCCGGCTGGACCAGGAGCTCATCAGGGCAGGGTCACGGGCCGCCAGCCAGCACGAGGGGGCCTGATCCTGATGGGGGGGCCCTGGGTGCCAGCACCATACAGAGACCCCCCCCATCCCTTCCCTTCTGAATCGCTGCCCACCCTCCCTGCCAGGCCAGGCCCCGGGGGGTGCTCCCAGTAGCTGCCAGGGATAAATCAAGCTGAGCCTACATCCTGGCTGCGCCCAGATGGGGCACAGCTGACCACCCCACCAGGGAGCCGTTGCCATCCCAGCGTGTGGGTGTGGGTGGGGGGTATCTATGAGCCAGCCTCGGCTCAGTTCCACAGGCCGCGCCCGCCGGGGCGTCGCTCGCGTGAGTCGCCTCGACACGCAGCTGGCCACGGTGCCCCTGGCCCACTGCTCTCTCCCCCTCCGGCTAGAGGGGGATGCAGCCCCACTGGTGTCTGCAGCCAGGTCCTTCGCCCCCTCGGCACACCCCGGGGCTGTCCGTGGTTGAGGGGTTCAGGAGGAGAGTTCTGCCCACCCTCAGCAGGTGGCTTTGGGGCCCTATCGGGAGCCGCAGAACTGAAGTCTGTGGCTCCTGACTCACTGTTTAGAAGGCGAGTACCCCGAGTACCCGGTCCCAAGGCAGGGGTCAGGATCCAGAATCCCCTAACCCCAGCGGTCAGCACCTCTCTTCAGGGCCGGATTAACTCTCCTGTGAGTCCAGGGCTATTCGATTTTGTGGGGGCCCTATCTGAGTGGGTGTGGGCTCTGGGTGGGAGTTTGGGTGTGGGAGGGGATGTGGGCTCTGGGTGGGAGTTTGGGTGCGGGAGAGGATGTGGGCTCTGGGAAGGAGTTTGGGTGTTGGAGGGGATGTGGGCTCTGGGAAGGAGTTTGGGTGTGGGAGAGGATGTGGGCTCTGGGTGGGAGTTTGGGTGCGGGAGAGGATGTGGGCTCTGGGAAGGAGTTTGGGTGTGGGAGAGGATGTGGGCTCTGGGTGGGAGTTTGGGTGTGGGAGAGGGTGCAGGCTCTAGGCTGCGGCAGGGGGCGGGGATGCAGGAGGGGGTCAAGGGGTCGGCCCTTACGTCAGGTGGCTCCCAAAACCAACCGGCACACCCCTCTGGCTCCTAGGAGGGGGAGTCAGGGGGGTCTCTGCAGCATGCCACTGCCCCCACAGCTCCTACTGGCAGCAGTTCCCAGCCAATGGGAGCTGCGGAGTCGGCACTCAGGCGGGAGCAGCACATGGAGACACACACACACCCCGCCCCCGGGGGCTGCAGGGACGTGCTGGATGCTTCCAGGAGCGGCGCGGAGCGAGGGCAGGCAGGAAGCCTGCCTTAGCCCCACTGCACTGCCAGCAGTGGCCAGGGCCTCTGGGCTCTTTTAAGTCGAACAGGCAATTGTCCCCTTTGCCCCCCATGTCAGCAGGCCTGTTGTGGGGCCCCCCTTAGGCTGAGATCCTCGGCTGCAGCCCCTAAAGCCCCTGCGTTAATCTGGCCCTGCCTCTCTCTCTCTAACGGATCCATTAACCGTCTCCAGCAATAGGTCTCCTGCTGGCTTCCACCAGACGTGAGGGGCAAGGACCAGTCTCACGGACAGCTCCTTGCTCCACACAGGGCTGCAGGACGCAGACTAGGGCCTGCTCAGATCCTGCATCCTCCCCCTGGGTACCTGCCTCTCCCCGGCCCTGGCTCGCTTTCTGCCACTCGGCCAGGCTGCGGGGGCACAAAGCAGTGGGCACAAACCCACCCAACCCCGCCTAGGAAGGCCTCGCACCTCGGGCATCGGGCTCCAGTCCTCTGTGGCCACAAGGGGGCACGCTTGAGCTCTTGTGAAGGCTCCAGCACCCGTGAGGCAGGAGCGCCAACCAGCCTGTCTGCACCTGAGAGTCTCCAGTCCCGCTGCCTCCCGGGGGGTCTCCTGCTCCATCAGCCGCTCTCCTGCCCTGGCGACTAGGGGAGATGCCAGACAGGGCCAGTGCATCCGGGGGCCCCTACCCAGGGGGCACCTCCACTTCTCAGCAGCCTCTGACAGGAAGGGGGGAGTTTCACTGCTGTGGGGGGGATGAGAGGCCTCTTTTTGAAGGTTGCCAGGGGGCGCCGTGTGACCCCCCGGCCAGTCCAGCCTGCAGAACCCATCGTCCGTTCTGCAGTGCCCTTACAATGACAGATTTCACACACACACGCACACACAGTGTGAGCTTCCTCCCAGCAGTGCCCTGACAATATCACTCAGGACTCCAGCTGTGTGAGCTTCTCCCCCCACCCCCACCCCCACACACTGCCCCCAAAATGCTACCGGGATGTTTTCCTGCTCGAGGTCACAGGAAATACCTCTCGGAACAAAAGCACCTCCCTCCCCACTCCCGGCCTTTAAAAGAAAGACCAAGGGGATCCGGCTGCGTCAGAGCCGTCTGGGAGCTGTGCAGAATTCTCCTGGCAGTGCCACCTCCGTGCTGGCACCCTTGTGCCAGCAAGCAGGTGGTTCCCCCAAAGCAGACGCTCCCCCGACCGGGCAAGTCGTTCTCTCGATTTACGTGGAGATCACTGGGGAAGAAGGAAGCAGCTGACGGTCCCTCTCAGCAGCCAGGCAGTCTGCTCCTAGTGACTAATGGCATCCAGACGCCCAGCACAGCTGGAAAACACCCCGGGGCTTGGGGTGAGGGAGTCTCTGCAAAGAGACTGGTGCCAGGGGCTCACTGCTGCCCTGTGGCAAGGCAGAGAGCTTGGCCGGGGAGGCCCAGGTGCTCCCCACCTCCTGGAAGACATCCAGAGCTTAGTTCTCAAGACTCCCCGCTCGCTCTTTGTCACCAGGAAAGGGCTGTTGCTTCCCTCCAGAGCGCTCTGCTCCCCCACCGACACCTCGGGACGTTCCTTGGGCACTGTCCCGTAAGGCCCCTCATTCTCCCCCCGCTCCACACACCCACTTTTTATACCAGCAGTGTCTCAGTCAGGCCTCGAAAAGGGGAGTTTTGAAATTGTAGCAATATTTTCCGCCCCCGCCCCGGTCTCCCAGCACCTAACAGCACCTAACATCCTGCCCCTCCAACTGCTAATCCCAGTCCAGCCCAGCCCAGGCAATTTACAGACGAAAGCCCGCCCTGTCTTGGCTAAGAAACAAGGTGTGCTCGGCCGCGGTAACATCCTAGTGTAGGCCGGATAGATGTCATTTTCACACCGGTTGTTGTTATGTCAAGGGGGAAGCCAACAGGTGTGGAAACTACCAGGCCTTGTCCGCACTAGGACGTCACCCTGTGTTAGCTCCCCGGGGGTGAAACCACACTTCTTCCCCCTAGGGCAGACACACCCCGAGAACCAGAGGGCTGAAAGAAATGCCACAAACACACACAGGGGTGTATCCACCCTCCACGGCAGCCGCTGTGAATGAGATCACAGGAGGGAGCCCAGGAGGTGGGATTCTGGATTTCCGAGGGCACCAGAAGACGCATCATTTGGCCGTGGGCTGGAGGGAGGCTATGAAACCAGCAGTAGGACAGAGCGCGTTGGGGATAGTTGGGGCTTCTGCCTCCACCGCCCTCGGGAGCAGGCAGTGCTGGAGAGCCTGAGACACTTGGCCAGCGGCTGAGGAAAAGGATGGATCGATTCTGTCCAGAGGACGTGGCTACGCTCTGGCCACCCGCTCCTTAACATCCAGCAGCTGCCAACTCGACGGGGCGGTTGTTTGGAGCATGGGAATGCAACGCAGGACTCCTGGGTTCCCTTCTGCAGCTGAGAGCCCTTGTAACAAGTCTTAGAGCGGCACTTTCTAGAGGGGCCTGGCCCCGGGGTGTCTCCATCCTGGGACACCTGAGGCCTGGCGTTCAGAGGGGCTGGGTTCCTGCAGCAACTAGCTGTCTCAAGATGGCCACCAGGAGCTGAGGCACCTTACCCTTCTATCACAATGGGCCTTAACCTCTCTGGCTCCAGTTCACCATCCCTCTGCTGCAGACACAGGATAGCAGAGCAACACGGCAGCCTTTCACGTCCCCTTTGCCCTGCAGGGCAGTGGTGAATCGGGCTGTCTGTGCCTCAGTTTCCCTAGGCATCCAACAGGATGGAATACTGCACTACAGTGCGTTCCCCCTCAAAGAATCAGCCCCTGCAAAAAGCTAACGGGTCGTGGTCTTGGTATGTCACTGTATGCCATAACCCATGCCACCCTCACACCCTGTGGCTGCTGGAGAGGCTGTCCCAAAAGGAAGATCACAGTCTCTTATTGCAGGAGTTCAGCCAGTCCAGCTGCCAAGGAACATGGCCAGAGCCCCTGACTGGCTTTTAGAGGCTCCTGCCAAGAGGCCACAAGGAGGGTCAGTCCCAGCCCAGAACCAGGGGCACAGTCTAGCCATACAGCGCCTGCTCTGGACTTTGCCCAGAGTCCACGCTAAGGGACCTCTGCTCCCCAGCTGCAGCCCAGCTCCCCCAGGGCTCGGGGACACCTTTTATTTCACACCAACGTCAAGACACAGTTTGAGAAATCATTTATTGGTCAGAATCGGGCAACAAAACCAATAAGAGCACGTTCCCCCCACCTCGGGGGGAAGGCAGCCGCCATCCCGTTTGGAGTACAACGGTCAGCCCCTATGGCACGTGCGGTGACCCCCGAACTGACACCCCAGAGGAAGGTTTGCATGGAAGATCCCAGCCCGGTGACGCTATCACCTTGCTGCACTCAGAGCCCAACACCAGGCTGCCTGGGGAGCCTAATCCCTTGAGCCTAATTGCCTAAATCTCTTCGGAAAGTGCGATTGGGCTCCTAAGTCAGTTGGGCGTCGTGACACTGCGTGCAGCACCGCCGCCGTAGCGTTAACAATCTGGGCCTTAGGTCGTAACAGGAATTTGCCAGCAGCTGGGACACTTATTCTGTGTGCTCAGTGCATTGAGAAAAACAAAATCCTCCCTCCCCCCCGTCCATTCCCCTGGTTTACAATATGTACAGTACTAAAACCCCTAAAAGAACCCTACTCCCTCCCCCCCGTGTAAAACTTCCCCTCCCTCCCGGCCCAGCTCCTGTGGGGCGCCTGCGCGAGGAGGGATTTGTTGGTGTCCCCAGGATTCAGCCAGCATCTCAGAAGCAGGAGAGTCCACCACACTAGCCCTTTCATCCCAGGATACTTGTGAAATCCCAGCTGTCCTGCCACTGCCGGCCTGGGGCCCCCTAGCAGGCGTTTTGGAGACACAGCCCTGGGTTTTCACAGCTCATTCCCTCCACTGGCAGCAGTGGCTTCAGAGCTAAACTAACCATTCCCAGGGTTCTCGATCCACATGCTCCAGGGCGTAGGCTGATCTTCAGCTGGGGTTAGGAAGGAATCTCCCATGTACCACCAAGGTTTATTATTGCATTATATCAAAAGTTTGCATTGATGCTGTAGAAGGGGGATGCCGAGCTAACAGCCAGTGGGTTGGTCCCGCGGGGCAGTTCTTGTGTTCCCACTGCAGCAACTCCCTGCATTGGATAGAGCCTTCCACCCCCAAAATACCCAAATGGAAGCTTGAAGCCAAAGGGAGGCAGAAATCCCCTTCCTGTGTCCCCTTTATAATGCCCACAAAGAGATCTGCCCAAGGCTGAGTCCCACTGCCAGAGGGGTTCCCCTAGGGCCGGTAATGCAGTGCAAGAGACAGACCATGCAGGGGGAGACTGCGCCTTCCCCCCAGCAAGGTCCCTCAGACAGGAGAAGAAAAACGTTCTAACTCCGTCACAAGGAGCGTCGCAGCTCATCACCGAGCAGATGAATTGGTTCTGGAGATGGGCAGCACCAGGCCACCCCTGGAAGCTCACACAGCCATCCAAAGAGCCCCACGTGGGCTCCCGAGAGAAACGTGGTCATATGTCCAAGGTGGCGACCTGGGTGACGCGGGGGTCGGAGTCGATCTCGTAACGATAGCGATACTCCTCCATGAAGTCGCGGCAGGCGTCCCGCGTGCTGTTCACCCACGTCTTGATGCCCCTGCGGTTCAGGTACAGCACGAAGAGGAAGACCGTGCCGATGATGCCCAGAACGATGCCCAGGAAGACGTAGGAGGTCTGCAGAGTGTTCTTGCTGTGCTGGCTGGAGTGGCAGCCCAGCTCTGCCCCGGCCAGGTCCAACAGGGATGTGTTCTGGAGGTGCCGGGGGAAGACACAGACCAGTTTCTCCATGTCGGCCACCTGCTGGCTCTGATTCAGCCAGCTCACCAGGTCCTCGATGTCGCAGTTGCACACGAAAGGATTGTCCCTCAGGAAGAGGCGAAGGCGCAGCTGCCTCCCCAGCTCAGCCAGCGCCTCGATCCGCAGGGTCTTGAGGGCGTTCAAGGTCAAGTCGAGGTGCTCGAGGTGGAGGCCAGCAAAGGTGGAGTTCTTGATGTCCACCAGGGAGTTGTTCCTCAAGTCCAGGTGCCGGAGGCTGCGGAGGCTGGAGAACATGCCCAGCGGCAGGTAGACTATCTCATTGTTGGTCAGCTCCAGCTTGGAGAGGCTCCGGAAGCCGCCCTGGACTATGGCAGCTGCCACGGGCCGGATGGCGGAGGAGTTGTAGAACGAGCGGCTCAGGTTCAGCTCCCGGATGGAGTTGTTCCTGGAGCTGAAAGCGTCAGGATGGATGGTAGCCAAGCGGTTATTGCTCAAGTCCAGGTAACGCAGGCTGGGGAGGGCAGAGAAGGCCTGGGACTCCACAGCGCTGATCCTGGGGTGGGAGAGAGAAATGGTCATGCTCATGTCAAATATCCCAGGAGACCCAACAGAAAGTATGACTCCGATTCCATCCCTTGGCAACGGCCCAGCACCTCGGAACTGGGGCCTTTCACTTCTAGGTCGCCCTTCCCACCCAGACCTAAAGCTGTTACCACCCAATGACTAGTCGATGCCTATATGCAATGAGTTTGCTGGGTCTAAGTCCACTTCCCAGGGGGCAGGTATGAATGGGCCCTGGAGAAAGAACTCCTTTTGCACCTCTAAGGGTGTTCCCCTCTGCATCAAGCTGGAGATACACTGGCGAGGTCCACGTAGTAACTGCGTCGTGGGCAAATGGAAGATTTCAGCCTGTAGGGATGGCAAGCAGCACTGCCTACTTGCACTAACTTTCCCTTCACATTTAACAAGAGTGTGGGGCCCAGTGGGATCTGATTTTGGATGCTTTTCCAACCATTGGTTAGAAAGCCTAGACAATATCATTAACCACCTGGGGTCTCTCCTCTGAGAGAAGCCTTCATGCTCTCAGTACCAACACTGGGACTCCTGCGTGCGAGGGACGCACAAGAACCTTTGTATCTTTTCCTTCTTCCATGAACACCTTAATCTTGAAGGGAATGACTCCAGTTGCAACTGCATAGATCCCAAGAAACCTGCATGTTCAAGGACATATTTGTTCTCCCTCTGGAGATATTTCATGCAACAGGTCGTGTGTGCCCAGCCCTTGGATTCTTCAGTAAAAAGTTTCCTACTCTCGCCTTTGCCACTGACTCACTGTCTGGCCTTGGACAAGTCACGTCACTTCCTCTGGGCCTCAGTTTCCCCATTTGCACCTTTGTAAAGTGATTTGAGAGGTGAGGGATGACCACCACCACAGAAGGACTTAGTGTTATTCTGGAACTTGCCACTGTCCCTTTAAGGGAAGCAGAGTTTTAAATCACACCCACAGAACCAAATTCCACTGTCAGATGTGCACATGCTGGTCTCCAAAACGCAAATGTTTGTGGGTGGAAACACATCTCTGAGGATCTGCAGGAGTCAGCCACCCTCCGAGAAGGTGATTAACTCCAGATGCTCCTCATCATTCATGCCTCCCACATGTGAGCGACAAAGGGACCCGGGGTGGCCAAAAGGCCTTTGCATGAACTGTTTATTCCTCTCCTCCTTTCCCAGGGGGGTGGGGGCAGGGTGATGCCACTTAGTGTCAGTCAATTTCAAGAGCATGAATTATTCCTGCCCTTAGCTGCCCGATCCTGCAAACTGCTGAATATCTGCGGTTCCCGCTGACTTCAATAGGAGGTGAGGGCGCTCAGTTCTCCATTAGCACAGGGCCTCGTTCCCCCCACAAAGGAGTTGGCTGGAGGCCTGTAACATTCCTGTGACATCTGGGAACATACTGATCCCAGAGGGGTCTTTAGTGTGGATCTGGGATGTTCCTTGGACCATTCTGGTTCCATACAATAAAAACATAGGGGCTGATCCTCCTCCCACTCAGCTGGGTGTAAATCAGGAGAAACTCCACTGCAGTTAGCCAGGTTACTGGAGAGTCAGGCCCGTTTTCTGGCTGCTTGAGGCACCGGTAAGAGACCCAGTTCCTCATGGGATTATTAGAGGGAAATGGGAGGGTTTTGTCTCAGTCCCACCGTCCCGAGTCATAAGCCAGAGGAGCAGCTCAGGACAGCTTCAGCGCTGACGCTTCCTTTCCTTTGCAACGCCTGAAGTTTCAGGCGTCTGCCATGCCTGAGCTTCAGGCAACATTCTACTAACTATTGGCCAAAGGCAGAGGCTGGAAATGGCTTCTCAGAAACTGAGGCTTGTGTGTGCAGTGCTTTGCCGCACGCTGGCCCTTTAAATCTGGGTTTGAACACGCCTGACACCTGCCGTCGGAGCCGCTTCTCGAGGAAGTGACTTGACCCAACACTGATTTTACCGCGTCTAGCTCCACGCACTTCCTCCTGGCGGACGCCAGCGTAGGGTCGGAATCCAACCCATTCTGTTTGGCTAGAGGCGAACGGGTTGGGGTGTTTCCAGGCGGCAGCTGGATTTCAGAGGTGCTTGACGTGACCCCTATCAGCGCGGCGGGAGGGCTGACTGACTGCCGTTTGTCGGGCACCCCTGGCTCCGAAGGTGGCGTTTTTATTATGAAGAGGAGCGATTCTTACAGAACCCAGACGCAACCAAGGGGGAACGTGAGCCCTGAGCTAAGCACCCCTCCTACTTAAACGGACGCAAGCAGCAAGTTCAAGTCTCTCTGCCCTACAGCCAAGACATCCTGGTAGCTCAGGCACTGGCTTAGACAGAACGAGCCTAGAATTTTGATGACGGGGCCCGATCCTGCTCCCACGGAAACCAATGACAAGATGCACAGGGTATGTCTACCCTGCAGTTAGACACCTGCGGCTGGCCCGTGCCACTGACTTGGGCTAAGGGGCTATTTAACGGCGGTATAGACGTTCAGGCTCAGGCTGAAGCCTGGGTTCTAGGACCCTGCAAGGTAGAGGGTCCCAGAGCTCAAACATTTACATTGCAATTGAACTGCTGCTTAGCCTGAGTCAGCTGGCACGGGCCAGCCGCGGGTGTCTACTTGCCCTGTAGACATACCCCCATTGACTTCATCCAGGCCAGGGTTTGGCCACCCTTTGAATACTAAACTATGTTAAGATGGCAGCCACTTCTCCCCACTCTGTGCCCGGGCTCACTGCCACCGTGGCTAAACACAGCTCCGAAGCCTTAGCCCCTTTGCAGGGCTTTGTAGCCACTGTGGGAGCATATGGAGGCCCACCCAGGAAGGAGAAGCTATAGCAAGGTTTCTGCCTAGACGTTAACCCACCCAGCTGCCTAGTCCAGTTGCTAAAGAAATACTCCAGGAGAAAGCTGCAGCCTCATGACACCCACAGAGACGATGACTGGGGCTGTCCTCTGCACAGGTCTCCCTTCCCTCCAGTCCTTTTGCAATGAGCTCCTGCACCCTGACTGCACACAGCAGAGAAGCAAAGACACTAAGCAGGGCTGGCAGTTGGTGTTAATTTCTTTCGTAGATAAATGGGACACAGGGAACTGGGAAGCAGGTTCCACTTCCTTACTCCGCTGTGTATTTGGAGATCATGGAACTTGCTTTATTTGTACTGCAGTGGTGCCCAAAGGCTCTAAATCAGAATCAGAGGCCCAGGGTGCTAGGCGCTGTACAGACACATAGGAAGACAGTATTTGCCATGAAGGGCTCACTGATCCAAACCCCACTGAATCAACAGAAGTCTTTTCACTGACCTCATTGGGCTGCAGATCTCATTCCAGGAGCAGGACACAGATGCTGCTTCCCAGTTGGCTTTTCGCAAGGTTTTGTGTGACGTGAGAGCCATTTCACAGTTTTAAACATTGCACACACCCATCAACATGATCACGGGAACACGCTCCCTCGCCCCCACCAGCCCCAGCCCAGCCTGGTTCTCCTGCCGAGAGTCCCATGGCTGGAACAATGCCGGCCACTCAACTACATCTCTGCCACCAGCCGCCACAGGGCTTGCATCCCAAGAGGATACTACTAAGGAGGCTTCTAGCACCTTTCGAGGAGTTCTGCAAACGCTGATGCATTATCCCTCACCACCCTCCTTCAGCAGGAAGTACCATCGGCCCCTCACCACCATCCTCCGAGAAGGAAGCTGAGACACAGAGAGTAAAGCCAAAATGAGAGGCTACTTCTGAAAAAATGTAGGCCTCGGTGACTTGATTGGATAATGGCTTACCCAGGGCAGCCACCTGGCTTGGATGGTTTAGACACAACGAATCCTGCACCTTGGCAGGAGATTAGACTGGATGACCCTTGCGGGCCCTTCTAACCCCCTGGTTCTATGACTCTAGCTATAGAACCCAGGAACTTGGCTCAAAGTTCCTTGCTCCAAGCAGACTAACTAGAGCGCCTCAAACGCCCTCACACCACACAGAGTGAATAGAGATACAAAAGAACGTAATAAATTCCAAGTCCTTTGTATTGTTCCCCTGCCGGGAGGGCAGGAACAGCGTCTGGCTGGGCAGCAGCAGACCTGGTTTATTCTAGGAGCTATCTAGCCTTCTCCAAAGATCACATTGGTGGGGTGGAGCAGGGTCACCCGTGACTGGTGGAAGCCAACCCCCAAGCTGCCTCTGTGCAAGCAAATGCGCTGCAGTTTTGCCCCCCAAAGAGGCCAGTGGCCGCTGCGAATTGCTCCAGGCTGAGCCGCAGCTGGCCATCTGCCGCGGAGGCATGGTGGGCTCATTGCTCCACATCGGGCACCTGCTCCTTTCCTTCTCAGGCCAGCGCTGGATCCCGAAGCTTCTCAGGACCATGTGCTGGTGAAAGGTGCTGGAGGCTGAAATCTTCTATCCAGGGGAACAGCTACAGCATGGGCAGCAGTGCCAGCCCCCCTGCTCCCCACAGCCCTGCCAGCGTGCCTTGGCTCTGAGCCAGAGCGGGCTCTAGTGGGAGCAGAGCAAAGCCCATAGTCCAGCCAGCCTTGGGCCCTTTGGTTGAACTGGCCAACAACGGGGCCTGTTAGTGCTAATGGGCAGGTGGTTTTGGTGATGTGGACACTTGCCCACTAATGACAGGAATCACGCAGACTCCATCTGCATCAGCCACTGACTGGCCGTCTGACAGTACAGCCTGCGCTCACCAATGCCGGCTGGCTGTGGGTTAGAGATCCAGGCTCGCTAGCCCATTGCCTCTTCCCCAAGCCAGTCAGTTCCAATCAAAACCCAGGCGCTGATTACCAGGCAGGGGTACCGACCTCCTCCCTGGCAGGTCGCAGAGCACTGGCAGGTCTCAGTCGAGAAAGAGAGAGGTTCCCACAGCATCAGCCCTGCCAGAGTCTGTTTCCAAGCTGCGTCTCCTGTAAGGTTGTTGCCATGGCAATGTCAGCATTTCTTTTTCCCTGGCGGCGGGGTGAGAAGCGCCGATCCCGTGGAACTGGCCAGGTGGGAGTGACACAGAACATGGGGATCAGGCACCAGTCACATGCGGCCAACCAGAGCCTTGCCTGCCCTGGCCTGGCCGAGACAGGTCCCCAAGTCACGATGAAACCTTCCTCCCCCTGCTGAACGTACCTGATCTGGCAGTGGGTACCAAGGGGATCTTTTAAAGAGGCCCATGCAAAAGGGGCTGACTGATTCCATGGTCTAGCCCACAGGTTTTTCTCCTCCGAAGGCCTGCTTTGAAATGTTACTGAGGACACAAGTGACACGAGTTGGATGGACTCAGCTCAGTTCCCAGTGTATTTTGGTCACATCACAAAAATCACCACCCCAGACTGAAACGGGTCAGGACTGAAGTGCAGCAGCGGAGCTGCATGTGGGGAGCCCAGGACCAAGACTGAGGGGAGAAAGGCCGGGAACAAGGGCCACACGACGCCAGCTCCAGCACGACTGAGGGTACCAGAACATGTCACTGATCAGTGGGACCCTGATACATTCTCAGGGCAGGACAGCTACGCCAGGCCAAGCAGGATGTCTTGGGTAACAATGAATGCCATGCACCTAGCTCCTGCAGGAGAACAAAGCCACTTCCCAGACCTCCTCCTACGTTCGGCTGAACCAACTGGGCTGCTGGGGTGAAGTGTTGGTAAGAGATGGCAGATATTCCCCGCTTGCCTCCCAGCTCCGTTCCCTGCAGACGGCTGCTCCTGCCTCTTTTTCCTGGCCAGTGAGAACAGGGAAACTCCGCTGAGGGGCTGGGTGAACAACAGGGAGGGGCAGAGGAAAGGAGCATTGAGAGGAGATGGCCAGCATTCCCAGGGAACATCTGCAGCCATCCCTGCTAGATGGAGCCCAAGACGTTCTTTAGATCAGGAGCACAATGGTGGGTTTTCCCTTCCGCTCTCCTACACCAGCTACAGCTGTTGGTACAAAATGTTTCCTCCCCACTGCACCGTCCTGGCTCTTCCCCATGCGGGAGGGAGAGTCTTTGCCCTCTGGCCCCTTTCCTCCCCATGTACTGGTCTCCAACTGCCATCCTCCGGCAGCTCCTGATCATGGTCCTGTAACTCCACAGCTAGGCCTGTCCTGAAGATGTGAGCCCCTCACCCCCAACCCCAGAGACAGGCGCATCCTACAGAGGATTATGAGAACCAAGGAAAGCTGCAGCCATGGGCTCCTCTAAGCCTTGCCAGCCTTGCCCAACACCGTTCTAAGCACTAGGTCTGGGACAGGCAGGAAGTATCAGCCAAAAAGCCTGAGGCACTGGAGAGCTACACGCCAGACCTCTGAAGTGGACTGGTGCCACGCTCTCTCCAGCCCTCTGGAGAAAGGCTCTGTGGTCCCTTCGCCTCCATGCTGCGGGAGGACCTGACCCCAATTTACTGAACCAAACCAAACAGCACCAGGCTCTTCAGAAACCCACCGGTTGTGAAAAGGCCTGGCAGGCTCTGTTCATAGTTCTGGACCTTACAGCCCAGTAGGGAATGGGAACACTGCACCGGCAAGACACTGGTCCACCCAGGCAGCATCTGGCAGGTGCCATTAGAGGTGAAGCATCCATGCAAGCCCCCAATTCCCCCCCCTCCCCCCGGCCCCTGCATCATCAAGGCTAGCTCTGTGTCTTGCTGGGACTCCGTATGGAAGGGGAGTTGGAGCGCGGATGGTAGAGGAGGTCTGCATGTAGACGGGCTTATACCGACCCAAGTGATGTCTGATCAGAGGGGAAACTGACCTCAGTACCTGTGCCTGCTGCAGAATTGCTAGCACCTTCCCCTGGAGCACTGGCAGACAAGAGACTGGCTTAGGTAGACCCCAGTCTGATCCAGTCTGGCAGTCCCTTGGCAAAACAGCTCCTGGTTTCCCACCTGTTTTCAGCCTTCCATACCAAGGCTCAGGGACCCAGTAAGCAGCCTTCCTCCCCTAGGATGCTGGTTTGCATCCAGCCAAGCTTGGTACTGACATCTGACAGCATTCAGCTGCCGGCATGATACGAGTTGGTGGATCTCAGCCCAATTCCTTCACAAAACCACTGGTACAAACGGCGCCTTGCTGGCTGTCATGACGGACAGTTCAAGGAGCAGGGACAATCTGCACACCCTTTACCATGCCTGAGACTGGCAGGGTAGCTGGCTTCCTGCTGCTGCCTGCTCGGTGGCTAAATCGAGTGCTCCAGTCTCCAGGGTTGTCAAGGCCGCACTAAGTTCACTTCCCTCGCACTGCGCAGGCCTGTCCCTGTAGAGAACACTCCAGGAAGTGAATGTATCTGATTTTCGCTCCTTTTTGTCCATCTGCTACAGACACCACCCACCTCTGGTTCACGCGCTCTCTCTGGCGCAGACGGCCAAGTCCCAGCACGCGCAGATGCTGATGCTCGGAGCACAGCCGTACAAGGCATCCCTGTTCGAAGTCCACGAGAGACCCCCGGCAGCACTGCCGAGGTACCTCAATCAGCCTCTTCAGAAATGCCAGGTACAAATATTCACAACACGCAGTGAAACCGGTACAAAGGACCAGACCGGACAGGCAAACCCGAGTCTCAAGTGACCCCGCAAAGTACTCTTGCAGTGTCCCTCCTGGTACAAAGCATTGGAAAGGACAGACAGGATCAGACCCACGGTCCAGCCGGCCCAGTATCCTGTCTCTGACAGCAGCCAGCAACAGCTGCCTTGGACAAAGGTGCAAGAAACTCTGCAGTGGGCAGTTCTAGACTAACCTGCCCACAGAGGAAATTTCTTCCTAACCCCTTAGATTAGAAGTTGGTTCTTTCCCTGAAGCATGGAAGGGAGAGGACTTTGTTATAACAGATAGAAAGAGGATTCTTTATTGAGTCACAGACAGGTCCTGTGGTTCCCTCTGGCTCCTGGACTAACAGTTTGTGCTGCTAGTCACCACACAGGGTCTCCCCAAGTCCTGACCTGGACCCAACAATTGCGGAAGGACGTGCTCAGCATCCTACAGTACCCAGCCCAAGCTCCCAGTAGAACTATTTTAAGGCCACTCCTTTGCGTTTGGATTTGAACAGTTCAAGTCACTTTCACAAGAAGTTTTTCTGGTGGAAGCCTGCAGAAAAGTCACATTAGAGCAGCTCCGCACCCTCCAGAAGCCAACTCATTCCCAGCAAGACTGAGCTGATGCTCTGCCTTAAATCCATCACAGTGCACGGAGCAGGGGTCTCCAAAAAGCAGCATGCCCTGCCTGCCATCTGTGCACCAAGGGCTCCCAACACACTGAGCTGAGGACAAGTTCAGATTTAATTCTGCACATGCCAGCTTTGCTGCGCTCATCAGGCCTTCCAGGCGGTGGGAAGTGGGACTCAGGGTTCCCATTTATACCACACTGATCTGGGCCACTATCTGGGCTCCCCCAAATGCTTTGCCCACTACTGCTTGCCAGCCTGCTCCCCAGATACTTTATTGCATTGGCTTCCTGCACACACCAAGGTAAAATGAAAGATTCCTCAACATTGGTCCTCTACAGGTCCTAGGATCGCTAGACACAAACAGCCTCCTGAATGTGCCCTGCAGGTACAAAATCCAAATACCTGCCAGAATGCTGCACTGCCAATGGGCGCTCTGCAAGGCCAAAGAGAGCTTTGCTTTCCTACGGACTCACTCATCCAGGACTGGGCCCTGTAAGGTTTGGCACAATCCAGTGGGAGCCCCATTTCTCTGGCTCACGAGACAAAGGCTCCCCCGTGGGATCCAGCAGCACTGTTAATATTTATAACAACGGGAAAATTAGACATTTTCATGGGACTGAGGATTAGAGCCGCAGGGTCCCATGGGAGAGAATTAAAGGTTCTGGGGCATGCTGAGCGGGCCCAGGTTTCTAGGTGTGACTACTCAGACCCACTGGAAAAGCTGGAGTGCAGCAGAAGCCCCTCTCCTATCGGAGTCAGATGCAACAGTATCTTTATCAGCTGCATTATGGTGCTATGGCCACCTTAACCTCTCAGGCCTGCTTAGCCAGTCCAGACGCTCAGAGGTCAGCTCCTTGTGTTAATTCAAGGGGCCAATGGGCTCTGAATGCAGCAAAACCAGAAAGAGCCCAAAGGCACTTGCAGATTTCCCACAGGATGCACATGGAGGCAGGGTGGGGGGTTGGGGGTGCACATTTACAACATACACATTTCTATTGTATAAATATGCACCAGCAGGGGCGTACGGTGCCAAGAAGCTACAGCCATGGCCATTTACAAATGGGTTACAGACACTGGAATAACCATGCCAGATCAGTGCTCCATCTAGCCTGCTGTGCCATCTCTGAGGTGCAAGCAACCACATAATGGGCAATGCCCTGCCCATAGGGGAAGTTTCTTCCTAACCCCCACCAGCGAGCAGCTGATTCATTCCCTGAAGCATAAGCGTTTAGATCCCTTCTGAAATAAACTGATCTTTCCTTATGCAAGAGGGTTACGTGGATGTTCATTATTGATTACAAGCATCGAATCCTTTTGGGAATCCTGCTAAGCTTCTGGCTGCAGGGGCATCTTGTGGCAGTGAGTTCCACAGTGCACAGTGTACAAATAAAGAGTATTTCCTCAAGTGAAGGAGAGAGAATCTTACCCTGCCCCAAGCACCATCCCTCACCCCAGCCTCCCCGGCAGTCTGGGGAATTACCTGTTGTTGGCCAGGGAGAGCGTGACCAGGTTGGGCAGCCCCTGGAAGTCCTGGCTGCTGATGAGAGCGATCTGGTTGCTGGTGATGAAGAGGTTGCGGGTGTACCTGGGGATCTCAGCTGGAACAGCTTTCAGCTCCTTCAGGACACACTTGACAGTCCGGGCGGGTTCCGAACACTCGCAGGGGGCTGGGCAAGCCTGGCAGGCAAGCGGGGCAAGGAGAAGGCTCAGGAGCAGGAGCCCCCAGGACCCCAGACTGGCAGGGGGGGGCTCCCGGAGGGACATTTCCAACACGCCTGCAGACAAAGGGGGCCACTAGAATTCAGCATGATGCTAAACAAACCAACCCACCCCAAAGCCTCCTCTGAGAGCTGTTAACAGAGACATGCCACCGGCTCAGCCCAGGGTCTGTGCAGAGACTCTGCACCCCAGACCTGGGCACTGCACCCTGGTCAGCACTCCCTGCCCCCCACCCCCCACTCCTGGTCCCTTAAGCAGCATCCCATCCCCCACTATCCTTCTTCCCCTCTTTCATATACCCCCATGATCTCTATCCCCTCCCTACCTCTCCCTTAGGGTCCCCTTGCTCCCACCCACCTGTCTTCTGCAGACCCCCTTGAACTCCCCAGTCGCCCCCCCCAGCCCCTTGCACCCCCCCACCGCAGGCTCCTTTGCACACACACCCCAACCTCTGCCGGTCCCTTGCACACACACACCTCGCAAGCGCCTTTGCACTCCCCAGTCCCCCCCCAGCCCCTTGCACTCCCCACCGCAGGCTCCTTTGCGCACACACCCCGACCTCTGCCGGTCCCTTGCACACACACTCCCCACAAGCGCCTTTGCACCCCCAGCACCCCGCCCCCTCCCAGCCCCTTGCACCCCCAGCTGCCCCGCTCTTTGCACACCCCCGCCCCCTCTTCTCCCCAAAGTTTCTGGGCATTTTGTTCCCTCTCCTGGGATCCCCCCGCGGGTCCCGATCCGGTCCCCGCATCTCGCCCCCCGAGTGACCAGGGGGCGCAGAAGCTGCCCTGCGGCCGGGTGGGCGGGAGCCTCCCCCGGGGCCGGGGCCGGGGCCGGGGCCGGGGCCCCCCAGCCTGGGCTGGCCGGGTACTCACCGTGTCCCCGCCGCCGGCAGGAGTCCGCTCCCCTTCCCACCGGGCTCCGCCGGGAGCGCGCAAGGGGCTGAACGGGATTCAAAGGCAGCGGGCGGGGCCGGCGGGGAGGGGACTCGCCTGCTGCCCGGCCCCCCGCCTCCTTCCAGCCGGCCCCCTTCGCCCCCCTGCGCGGCCCGCGGGACCTGCTGCTGCCCCGGGGGGCGGGCCCTTTGGAAACCGCCCCCCCCGCAGCCAAGGATCCTTCCGGACCGCAGCGTCTGGGGGGCCCGGGGCTGCCATGTGCTGCCAGGGGGAGGCAAACGCCAGGTGTGGGCTGCCAGGCTACACCTCGCCCACCCACCCACGCAGGGCCGGACCGCCAGACACAGGCACCCACCGCCAGGCAGCCAGCCCCCCACCCAGACACACCCACACCGAGTGACAAATCAGTCACAGGCAGATCGCACACAGGTTGGCACAAGTCACGCACACAAACCAGGTCCACACACACCGCATACAGAGAGACTGGCAGAGGCTAAGCCACGGTACAGCCACACACAGAGTCTGGCGGAGCCGGGTAGGCCAAACCACCCTACATCCACACACACCACATACAGAGTCTGGCAGAGCCAGGCAGGCAAACCATGGGCACTTCCACACACACCACATGACTTAGCCCAAGTCAGAAATACTTGCTTAGCAGGACAAGCTCCCCAGGGGATCCCCAAGGGTAAAGGTACAGGGAGCCCAAGTTTGTCGGCAGCAGCTACAGTACAAGTGTGTGCCTGCCCAAGACATGGCTTCAGCCTGTGTGTGGAGTTTTATCCCCTGGGTCTGTTTCTGATTCAGTGACAGGTTACTACATGGCAAAATGCAGCTGCTGTGTGGATGATGGGCCATCACCAGAGCAGGCATTTGTATCCCAGTGTCATTTAGTGAAAGCCCTAACCCAGGGGTAGTCAGTAAGTAGACTGCACCAAATCCGGGCCACCAGGTGCTTTTGAGCAGACCCCAAAATCTTTTTATTTATTTATTGTTTATTCTCATTATTGTTGTTGTTTTATTATTATTTTCTCTGGAGTCCAGACCTTGACTATACCTTGGTCAAGAAATCTGGACTTGACAAAAAATAATTGACTACCCCCGCCCTAACCTAATGACTAGGGTACTAGCTTGCAACATAGGAAATCTGCATTCAATTCCCCACTCTTTCACAGAAAGACTTCCTGTGTAACTGGGGGAATTGTTTAGCTTCTCTGTGTCTCTCATCAATACAATGGTGATCATAACACAGTCTTACATCACAGAGGTGTTATGAGAAGAAATACATTAAAAATAGTGACATGTTGAGATACTATAGTTAAGGAGACTAGATAAGTCCCATAGCTAGAAGTTACATTCCCCCATCCTCCTCCTCTTGCTTGGCTGAACACACAGAAACAACACATGTAAAAGTATAAAAAATCCCAATGATTTAAACCACCAGATGCACCTAGAGACATGTTCACCTCCCCTCCCTCCCCCTGCATTTTGCTACATTTAGTCCCTGGACCAAGGTCATAATTTAGACCATGAACCAAATTTGGTTCTTCCAAGATCCAACATCATCTGAAGATTAGGTTAAAAGACAAAACCCGTAATGAGAAATTTCACCCAACCAAAGAAAGAAAGACAGGTTGATAATGGGTGAAATTATTTGTATTATTGTAACACAGACATGGACCAGAACCCCATTGTGTTATGTGCTGTCCAAATGAAGATAGAATCATTGCTAACTTTGGCATTAGATGGGGGATAGAATTCAATCTGTCTTCTGTCCAGACAAACAATCTACAAAATATTTGGTAATGAATAACTCTATATACTCTCTCTAGGAAGTTACACCACAGACAGAACGCTGAATTACAACATTGTTTTTAGAGAAAACAATTCCATTCAGAAATTCAGGTCTCCACTCGCACAGTCTATTGGTGTGACCCAAAGTCCCCAGAGGTAGAAGAATTCCTTGTAAGTCATTGCAGCAGCATCTTATAACTATTTTTGTTTCATAGCATCTTTCATCTTGAAGGATCGAAAAGCACTTTACAGACCCTCGCAGGCCAGAAGGTTCTAAGGCTTCACCCAGAGAGTCTTCCTCGCACAGGGAATTGCATGGAACTACTTACCAGCCCTGGAGACTGAAGGCCTCTCTTTCTCCATGCATCATGCAAGAACAGCAAAGGAGAAGGCAGGGCAAGCTTCCTCCAGCGTGCCTAATGCCTGCCCTGGAGGGAGCGAGAGGGGAGCTCAGTTTCCATTTGTCATTTAGACCTTGGCTTTTCTGCAACAAGTGCCAAGCAGGAGACCAGTTACTGTCGATTCGAACTGTGTTTTTTGTAACGGAGATGTGCTGAACTGGAGTCAGACTCACCAAACTCATTTGGCCACCAAACAGCCATGTGATGGGAATGACTTTCAATCACTCCCAGCTCAGGATGGACTCAGGCTGGTCTCCGAGAGAGGATCACTAATCCCCCGAGCTGTTCAGACTCCTCAGTTACATAGATTTGTGACAAAGCACTAAAGAGTGTTTCAGCCCAATGAATTAGCGGGTGGGCTGGATATCATTTGATTTCTCGTTCTGAACAAAGGCCCCATGCACAGGGGGCCGGTAGGAGTCACAGACTGTTCCTTGCTGACTCACTGTCCCAGGAAGATGGAAAAGATGAATGACATTTTCAATTTTACAAGTATTTTGTTTCCTGCCAGGTTTATAAATCAGGGTAAGGTTCACCTCTGCTCAGATCAGAAAGTGATGCCAAGTTGGTAGTGGGGACGCCGAGAGACTTGGCTTCCTAGCCCGAGAGCCTGATCTGAATTCCCTCACTCAGTGAAACAGATCCGACCTGCCAGTAATATAGGGTGATCAGAAGGTAAGTGTGAAAAGTCAGGATCGGGGTGCGGGGTGGGGATAATAGGCGCCGATATAAGACAAAGCCCCAAATATCAGGTCTGTCCCTATAAAATGGGGACATCTGGTCACCTTACAGTAATACACTATAACCTCATTCTGTATAGCGCCTTTCACAGCTAAGAAAGAATAGCAGAGGGAGAGAGAAATGAAGGTGCAGAAGCAAGGGACGCAAGCTGTGTGCTCAGCCAAGATGTGAAAACAGATGGAGAGTGGATCAGGTGGAGAGAGACATGACACGGAAGCTGTTCCAGGTGGCAAGAGCTGCAGAGGAGAATGCTCTTCCACCACCCTGGGAGGGACAGAAAGGAGGCCAGTGCTAGATGAGTGAAGAAAAGAAAGCAGAGTGAAATAAGGGTCCCGATCCTGCAGCCCTTTCTCACATGAATGGTCCCATTAGCCTCAGTGTAAGTTTGTGGAATTTTTTAAAAAACAGGGTCTTGAAATGAACGGGGAGTGAATGTAATGAACACACAATCCAAGGATGCAAGAGTTTAACATTAGAAAAGATGGAGCAAATCCTATTTCCTGCCTCAAGCCCAAATAGGTGGGATTGGTGCAGGGATCCCACAAAGTTGGGGGGGGGGGGGTTGAATCCTGAGCAGCCCACAGAGCAGCAATGGAATCAGTAACCTTTGCCATACCAGTGGCCACCCCCAACACCTGCCGCAGACAGCAAAGACCAGTGGATCAGTGCTTCCGCCTTCACTCCTTCTCCCCCACTGCTGCCCCTAGGCCTACCTATGCACCAAGGTGCAGGGCTCCCCATGGAGCTGGACACTATGGCATGCAGGGGGGTGGATGGTGAACCCATACTCACCTCCTTCCCCTGTACTTGGGGGATTATTGTCTTCCTCGAGTTAAAAGGTTTGAAAAAGGTAATTTGATCTGCAATTCCCGGAATGCGCCTGGAACTGAGAAAGCAAGCGAGAAAGCAGCCAATGCACCATGCTGGTACCAACTGGGCAGAGCAGTGTTAGAATGATGGTTTCAGACTTTCTCAAAGTCCTGTTTACTACCAGTGATCGCTCCTCTCCCCTAGTATAAAAGTGAACGTATCCGATTTTCCATCACTAAAACCAAGATTCATGCCTGCCCCCGGAGTGGAGTCAGGGCTGTAGGCCACCAGGCAGCAGCTCTGCTGACTCTGCATACCAGGCTAACGAAGCAGAGCTTGACACATGGCCAACCTGGTCTTGAGTTATACCCTTGGTCTTCAACCCAAGGACCTTGCACTAGTATCTGTGACCAACAGAAAAACAACCACCCAGGACTTCAGTCTTCTAAGAGCAACTTCTACCCTAACCCAGGGTGCCTAGACCCCCAGGATCAAAGAAGGCATCTCTACCCTCTGCAAAGAAGGGGACAGGTGTCAGCGCTTCACTCTTGTGTCACAGATGAAGGGGTTATAACCCAGCAGGAGAGATTCGTCGCCAAACCTATTTGCACCCATGTGCTAAATTGCCAGTTGGGAGGGTGAGATCATTTGGCAGAGTATTGCTTGGACTGGTACAAATCAGTAGGATCTAATTAATATGAAGCCCCCTTTCTCAGATGCTCTAATGGTTGACAGCTTTTTTGCCCTCCCATCTTGTGCTGATGCGATCCTGCTAAATCTCACAAGCTGACCAGGCTGGGTACAGAGTTGGAAGGGCGACCACCAAGGAGTACGTAGTCGCTGCAGGTGATGTGACAGTCTTCCTGCTGAGTCAACATGGAGCTAGAGTCCCACATGGTGGGATGAGCTGTAAAGTCAAAAGCCTAACTACTGGCAGCCATCAAACAAACATCCCTTAAGAGTAGGGCCATTAAGCCTGGTGCCAGGCTCACTTTAACATTCAGCCCTCTTTCCGTTTCACCTGGATACAGGCTTTCCCCTCACTGCCTGCCCTAGTTGGTCAAGCACTAAACTTGAAAGCAGGAGATCTGGGTTCCAATTCCCGCTCTACCACTGGCCTGCTGGGTGACCGTGGGCAAGTTTCCTCATCTGTAAAACGGTGACAATTATACTGACCTCCTTTGTAAAGTGCTTTGAAATCTAGGACTGGAGCGCACTAAGAGATAGGGATTGTTATTATTATACAGTGTTGATGTGGACTGTTAAACAGTTGCTGTCTTCCTCCCCCCTCCCCAGAAGTGGCTGCACTTCAATGCTGGATGAAGTGACTCCTTACACACCTCACTGGGGTGCGGTGATATGTCTTTAATGCGAGCCCTAGGGCCCAGTGGAAGGCAACGGGGCTGTGCTAAGCACTGTCATCACTTCAGTTCAAGTGGCAGATTGAGAATAAGCCTCCATAAGGCCATCTGGGCCAAACTCCCCCTCATCTCCTCCCACCAGAGCTATTCCCAGTGCTCTCTGCCCTGTTCTCTCCTTTCATGTGCCGATCACAGAGTTCTCCCTCTGCGCTGGATTTGGAGCACGGAGCTCCCGTGTGCTGGGAATTGAAGGGTTTTAGCTACATGGCCAAGCGGGATCTCTCAGCTTTTCTGCCATGTTTTTGATCAGGGATGAAGTCTGAAACCTTCCTGGTGAGATCCAGACAGCTGGCAGCCCTAAACCCCAGCCTTCCTCGGCCTTCCCTGCCCCAGGGCTTCCATCCCCCTCCCTCCCCTGAAAACAAAACGGATTATTTAGTTGCCCTGCATGACAAGGGGGGATGCAGCCCATGAGGCACCAGGGCCGTAGGCAGCCCAGACACTGCTGCTGTCATTTCAAAAGCTCTTAATGTGCTAATGCTTAAGTGCAATTTGATACCATTCACCAGGGAGCCCTTTGATGCAGGGGCTGCTAACTGGATGAGAAAGACATCCCCCTCCATCCAGCTGTGGCAAAATGACCCCACATCAAAGCCAGCCTTCCAGCTAACCCCACAGCTACGCTCATGACCACTGGTGCACACAGCGCACTCCCTCCCTTTCACAGCCTCTCCCGCTGGGTGTGTTTTGTCCTGCCCCCACCGGAAAGAAATTCTCTTTTGCCCAGGAATGTTAATTCACATGGGGAATGTCAGGGGTTCTCCAGCAAGGAATCAGACCTACAGTCCCAAGGATACAGCAGGGCGTTGAACGTTTACAGGGGTGCACGGGAGACCTGTTGGCCATGGAAACTTACAGAACTGAGCGGATTTCATTTCGCTGCCACGTGTGGCAAGTTAAAGTTAGCAGGGCCACAGCTCAGGTTGGAGTCAACTATTACAGGCAGTAGCTGGCTAGCTGGTACGCAGAGACCGACCTCAGCTCCATCAAAGCCAAGGGAGTTCTAGTTAAAGGCACCTAAGCTGGTGCAAGTGATGGAGGTCTGCGCAGCTTAAGTGATGGTTTCCTTTCTGGAAATCAGAGGGGTTAGTTTAGAATTCATTTTTCTGAGCTCCAGCAGGGATATATAAAGATCTAATCTCAAACTGCCCCTCTATCCCCCCTCATCTCCAGCAAAATCTGGTTCTGCAATGTAGATTCTCAGACTGGGCAACATGATGCCCAGGGGGACACAAACAGGGCCGGGTGGGTTGCGACCAACCTCCCTTTCCTGGCTAGATGCAAGGGAGGGTGCTGAAACGTGCATGAGTTGTAACGTGGGGTCACAGTCTAAACGCCCCCTTTCACAAAAGCACTCAAAAAACAAGGCCTCTGTCTGCATCATTTTGCCAGATGAGGACAGCGCAAGAGTCACAGCTCAGGCTCAGGGAATCAGGGCAGACACAACCCAGGAGACAGACAAAGAGTATGTAATGCCTTTGGCTCATGCCCATAACACCAATTAAAAGTGATCTGCAAAGGACAAAGAAATCAGGTTTGGGCCTTTTTCATTTTGCTGTGATAAAAAAAGCTTTAAAGTTTTGGTTTAAAAAATGTTATGGGGGAAGGGAGAATTTGGCTCTGTTTTATTTTTTAAATACTATAAATTCAGGGTTTGGGGGTGTGTGTGTGTTTTTTTACCATGTTTTCCCAGAAGACTCTATGGATGATTAGGGAACTAGTATGCTGGTGACTTCACAAGTGCATGGCTGGAGGTCTCCTTGAGGGACTAGAGAACTGGTGTGAAAGCTCTTATTGTCTTCCTGAAGGGGCTGGGGTGCTAAATCTTTTATCTTGCCCCTGTTTGTCAGAAAGTTGAGTTCAACAAAACACAACAAAAAACCCCAACGTGCATGTAGCAAATCTCTCTCTGCTTCCAATCGCTTCCTTGGAACTTGTGATTTCACAATTCTATTAGCTTTCCAGTCATCCATAGAGTCTTCCAGAAAAAGAAACAAGGTTTAAACTAACAAACAAACAAACAAAAAACAGATAAATAGAACATTCCCCAATTTAAACATTAATGATAATAATAATAATGATAAACCTTCCAGGTTTTCTATGTGCATCATAAACTTACCTTTGAAAGTTACTTTTATCAATAACAGCTAAGCATTTATTATTATTATTGGGGAGTCCTGTACTCCTCAAAGAGGTGAGCCTACATATTACTCTCCAAGGCCCAGATTCTCAAAGGAACTCTCACTGAAATCAATGGGAGCTAGGCACCTAAATAAATTAGCTATTTTAGGAAACTCAATAAATTTGAGGATCTGGGCATAAATGCTTCACTTACAGACATGTATTCTAAACGACTTAGGAGGTCATCTCATTTTCACTAAGGTCCCTTTACACCACTGTTGCAGCGTAAAGGAGCCTCAGGATAAATGAGAATCTGGCCCTTATAATTTCCTAAAATAACCCAATGCTTTCTACATGCTCATTTTGTAAACTGCACTCTAATTGATTAGTGCCACTGTCTGGTGTTGGAAAATCCCTCAGCGACTGATGGTTGTCAAGGCTAATTTCTCACGCTGCCATCAAGTACAAGCCCGCCAGGGTGGTAGAACCCACCTGCTGATTTGACAAAGAGCGTTTGGTAGGTCGGCACCCGATCCCATGTGGTGTTGGTTGGCACTTTCAACTCACATTGAGCTCCAGCGGACGTGAGCGCACTTCGGGCCAGATCCACAAAGATATTTAGGCTCCTAACTTCCATTGAAATCAATGGGAGTCAGGAGCCTAAATACCTTAGTCCCTCTCCACATCAGGAGCACAATGGGCAAGAGAGAAATCAGAACAATCGTGTGTCCTCTGTCCTCCCCCAGGCTCACCACTATGGTAACTTGCCACCACTAATCTCCAGCTACACCATCCTAGCATCAGAAAGTCACATTCCCATGGCCTGACACTGCAGTAATGGAGTGTGGCTATTTTAGCACATCCAGTTCCATGCATTCCCTGGGAGATGCAGTCCAAATGGCCTGATTCACACTGACTTTAAATCCCTTTGTTAGTATCCTGACGGTAACTGCACTAACAGCTACCATTCAGTCTGATGCTCACTGCAGTACATGCCTGAGTGCTTGGGAAATGCATGGAGGCTCAGATCCATATATTAAAGTTGTAAAAATAATGAATTCCCTAGTGGGGTCTCCGGTGATGACATAAGTCACTCAAACACTGCTCTGGGGACTTATCATGCCATCTCAATGTCTCCATGGTCTTATTTTCTTGAATTTCACTGCAGCCCATTCATTCCTTTTACTCTCATTTGGAAACCGTGTATGGAGCCCTCCAGTTGTAAATTGCCGGTTCAAATCTAGCTCAGGGCTGTAATGATTGAAATTAATGATCAGTTATTTGAAGGTAATTGTGAAGAGAGATTTTATTTACAGGATATTTTAAAACAGATTTCTTCTGTGTCGTGTCTGTGACTCACACACATTGCAGTATTCAGCCTCACAACACTAGGACGTAGGGAAGCATTATGATCACCCAGTACAGATGGGAAACTGAGGTATAGAGAAGTTAAGTGACTTGCCCAGGGTCCCACAGGAAGCCTGTAGCAGAGCTAGGAATAGAACTCAGACCTCATGAGTTCCAGTCCAGAGCCTGAGCCTGAGCCACAAGGCCATACTTCCTCCAACTAGCTCTCAGTCTAGTTCAGGCCAGGGAGACAGTGTGTCCTAAAGGACAGAGCACTGGACTGGGACACAGGAAAGCTAGATTCTATTCCCAGCTCAGCCACTAACCCCCTGGGCAACCCAGGGCAAGTCACTTCTCCCTGTGCCTCAGTATCCCACCTATAAAATAGAGATAACTATACCGACCTCCTTTGTAAAGCACTTTGAGGTCTACTGAGAACAAGTGCTAGATAGGAGGCTGGTTTTTTTTATTATTTGTTCCCGGTGATCATCACACAAATGGGACTCTCAGCGGAGACACCTCGGAGGGGACAGGCACGGAGGGAACATCTACACTGCCACTAGAGGGATAATTTCAGGTACATGCGCGACCTGTGATAGAGCTAGCGCACTAAACACAACAGGGTAGCCACGGCAGCTTACGCTAGCTGCCCGAGTACAAGCCCGTCCGTGATTTTAGGTATGTACATTTCAGGGGGACGGTCTGTATCTCAGAAGTCCTGTGACCAAATGACTCCAAATTTGTTCCACGACCTCTCCTCCTTCCCCAACACGGCCCGTCTAAAACCGTGGCATGTGCATGTGAGAACACACTGAAATAGCACCTATTAAAAAATAAAGCCGGTCTCCTCTTTAACCAGGCTGGAGCTAGCGCTCCTCCAGAATTCAAGCATATCCACCCATAGGTGTTGTATTGATTTATTGGTTTAGAAATCAATTTCGACCGACCAGTACAATCCCCTAGCATGGACTCAGTTATTCTGGTATAAAGGTGCTTCGAGCGGTACAGCTCATTCCCAATACTGTTACACCACTCTCTATTACAGCAGCCCAGAAGCACACAGGAGACAGTAGAGGGGAGATTTCTCAAAGCAAAGACTTAAAATACCCGCATCCCTTCCTCTTACAATCTGAGCTGTGAGCCAAATTGGTTAGCCGTCCCACAAGCCCAGTACCAGCCCACTAACTCCGGTGGCAAACGCTGCACCACCCCCTGCAGTTTGAAATGCCGGACGTGTCTGATCGAGACAGTTCAATCCGAGAGAGAGAGAGAGAGATGACCCCAGAAATGCAAGAAGTGTCTTTCTAGCAGCACAAACAGCAGCTGGGGATGGGAGCAGCAACTGGGATGGCTTCACCGCGGGTCAGCAAGCCGGCAGTGCACTCAGTCATTGGGGGAAATCACAACTAGCACTGCTTCAGGAGCAGAGGTAGAGATGGTGCCAGCCAAAACAAACAACGCTTAGAAGAATTTAATAAAGGAAGATCAAGGCAGGCGCCTCTCCCGTGACCCTGCAGCACTGAGCTGCTTTTCATTAGGGTAACTTTGCCCACTCAAGCACGTCTAAGCCCTGGTGCCACGGTGAGTTTCCTCCACCTTGTTGTGGGCTCTGCCACATAAAGCAGACAACACCCTGTGACAAACAACAAAGGAGAAACTCTCCAGACCCAGGATCAGCTGCTCCTGCTGAGAGAGGAACTAGCCACAAAAATTATTCAGCCTTAAAGATGCAAGCTAATGAGAGTAGCACTAGGGAATGGTGCTAGACTGGCAGCCCTGGGGGCTGAAGGCCTTTTGCCATTCACAGAACAGGTATGTCAGGGCACTAGCAGGGCAAGCTTCCCAGCTGATGTGCCTCAGAACAGATCTCAGAATGCAGGAGAGGGCAGCGTCCATGGCCCATTCAGTCCTTGCCCTCTGCTGAGACTGTAAACCAGAGGACCACAAGTGGACTGAAACAGCCTCATTACACCAAGGCCAAACAGCCCATGGTAATGTCTGGTGAGTCTTTCCCTGCCGCTTTAAATGCTCTGAGTTTTGCTGCTTTGTAAGGGCAGCCATAGGTTACCAGAATGCAGAACAGAGCACCAAAAGCTGCCTGCTAAGTGACATCACTGGGACACAGAAACTTCGCACCAGTGAAGTTCCTTGAGCGAGGGGAATCAAAGGTTAATGTGCAGCTGGTAATCATTTGAGCTCTGGAGGAAAGAGATTTTCCATGTGTGCTTCCCCTCTCTCCAAGAGTCTTATTCAATACTGGCACAATCATACCCTCCCTCTTTCACCAGGATCTCAAACTAGCTTAGGACTTCAGGACTGGTCCTAGTTTTGATGGGGCCTTTTGTAAAGCAGGACTTATGAAGCCCCATGCAGATCCCTTTGCACATATGACTAGCCCTGTGATCTCCATGGTACATGGGAAAAAAGTTACAGAGAAGCCAGCTAGCAGCACAGCCAGCAATGCAGGGAGCAGAGCAGGGCTTTCTCTTACTAGGGGAAGGGGGTGAAGCTGAGCAGGGACTAGAAGGCAGTATGAGCCATTAGGCAACACTCTTGTTGGAGCACGTACAGTCAGATGTTTGGCAGTGGACTATGGGCTCCCTGGCTACGTGCAGCCCTACGTGACCACAGGTAGAGGCTTCAGACCCCACGGCCCGTGACAGTGAAGAAGGGGATTGGGGCAGAAAAGACTTCACTCTGTGCAGCGGTGCTATTTTATAATTACGGAGAATTTTTAAAGGCCCAGGAAGAGTAGACATGACTGACTTTTAAGGTTTCCCCCTTTCTCCTACCATCCAGCTTTGGCCACTGGATAGCAGATTAAATGGGCAACTGGTTGCCTGTTATGTAGCAATCCTTCTAGTCCAAGGCCTGTTTTAAACCCTGCAAGCCCACAGGCTTAGGTGGGGGATGCAGCCGGCAACATTAGGCCTGTTTGCATGCCACTATTCCATTCAGCCCCTCCACAGGGTGGTTAGACCACAGCTCACATTGCGCAACTGCGAGAACCTCCTTCCCAAGTGCTGCCCTTTCGGTGAAATGAAAGAGCCAGGACCTTTTTCTAGAGGGCAGTGGAGGATGGCTCTGCAGCAGGATAAGGAACTGGAGAGTCTCACACGGCTTCTAGGAAAACAGGGATGCAGAAGAATTAAACAATGAAAAAGGGAATCTATTCACAGCTAAGTGGGCTAAACCTGCCAAAGCAAGAGGGGGCTTATCTACGAGAGCATTCTTCTCCCGGGAGGTTGGTTCAGCGCCTGCTCTATCAGTTTGTCAGTGATCTCCAAGGATTAGCCATTCAAGCCTATTGAGTGGTAACAGCAGGCAGAGGGGACAGGGTAGGTGGGACTGCAACTGCACTGAAGCCTGGGACAATCAAGTTTTGAGCTCCAGTCCAGAACAGGGAAAAGGGCCCATTTACACTCCTCATTTTAACCTGGCCATAACTAACTCCTCAGATTCAGTTGTAACTGGGATGAGGACAGACTGTGAGATGCTGAGCTGG
This sequence comes from Chelonia mydas, assembly GCF_015237465.2. Classification (NCBI taxonomy): domain Eukaryota; kingdom Metazoa; phylum Chordata; order Testudines; family Cheloniidae; genus Chelonia; species Chelonia mydas. The sequence continues at coordinate 10,526,175 of NC_051259.2, read as the reverse complement.
CAGGGAGGAGAGGACACATGCCTGAAGAGCCCCAGGGCCCCAGCCTGAAGCACAAGCCATGTAAGAGACCATACCTGTGCTGACTGAGCACCAGATGGGCCAGCTGCAGGACCACAGAAGACAGCATCGCCCTGCTTATGTAGCACCAGAAGTTGGAGCCCTGCACATGGTAAGCTCAACCCTCTGCCCAAAGCTGGGTTCTGAAGAGGAAGCCAGAGCCTCCCTGTTTGAGGCAGGATAATGCTTGGGCCATTATTCAGTTCTGCCAAGAACCCAATTTTCTCCCATCACAGATGGCAAGCTGGAGCACTGAGAGATGGCATTTGAATGACCGTGGGTCAGGATACCTGAAGTGGGGCAAAATCACAGACTTGCAGCTAAAACACAGTTTGGAGACTGCAGCCCTGAGACCTGCAGAGTAGGGAGAGGGCAGAGTGAGCTGGGCCCAGAGAATACATCCCTCTCTCCTCACCGACAGCTAGAGGAAGAAAAGGAGACAGAACAACGAAAGAACCGGCACTTGGAGACATACACAGAAAGGAGTTTATTTTCCCCACCACTGGAATTGTGAAATCACAGCAGCAGCGTTCAATATTGACAAAGTAGCCCAACACCCCTCTGAGATAATGAGAACAAACCCCAAGGACAGGGGCCCCGATAAAGAACAGAGGCAAATCCAAGAAGCTCTGCAGCAGACCTGCTTGAGACAAGCAGTGGAGAGAATGGTGGGGAAGGGCTAGACCCTAGAGGGAGAGTGTTTTTAAGAGGGGTACATAGACCAATGGCAACACCTTACCATTGGGTGTTCAACTTTAACACAGCTATTCTAAAAGGGGCAACATGCACTTTGTAGGCAACGTAAAGAAAGCTGCACGCAGCGGGCACTCACTGCCCACCAGCCCAGGGCACCCAGTTCAGCCTCGTCGACACCAAGGGAAAATGTCAGATGTGTAGCTCCCTCCAGGGGCAGCTCCTGGTTAGGCAAGATGGTCATAAAAATCCACCTGCTCCCCCATCCACGCTATACCTTCCATTGGCACTTCTGCTTCTGGGGCTTGGTGGGTCTGAATGTTACCAGTAGAGACACAGGCCCCTGGTTTTCTGCTTATGTCTCTTCGCACAGCTCTGCTGCTCCCAGTTTCCTTTGGCCAGCCCTCCTGAGTGCGGCAACTTGGCACGCTCAAGGGCAGGATATTTCCGCTGGCTGCAGTGTACCTGAACTTTAGGATTCCTCCTAGATTGTAGCCACCTTAGGCTGCCCTGCACAGCTGGACACTCCTTCAGTATCTGTGAAACCAGGGTCAAGGCCTGAACGGGAGCTGGTCACTCAGCTGGGACTCGTACAAAGCATTGACCCCAGCTCTGTTACTGCCGTATCAGTCAAAGTGCTCACCCATTCATTCCCAGCCTGAATCAGTTCAAGGACTTGACTGGTGCACTGGACAACCCCCACGTCAGATCCTACAATACTCTAGTCTGGAGCTATTAGTGTTTCTAATGCTCCTGACAGGGAGGAGATTCGGGGGCGGGGGGGGGGGGGGTGGGAGGAGTGCGTGAGCATGGTCAGGGTAGCATACATGCTTTCGGAATACACAGGGGCCAGTAGACTTGCTCCTGCTTCAGCCACTGACAGTGTTAAAGCTTCAATTTTGGCAATGCTTGTATACTTAAGACATCAGGGAAGCACTCCTACAAGTCGACCCAATGTGTATCAGGACTATTACTACTGCACAAAGCAGGTTGGCTTCTAGCTCTGGGCACAGAGATTTCTAGGTCTTCCTTGATATCATTCTTGGCAGGTCACTTCAAGCAGTAACACAGGAAAGCAGTGTAGGAATCTTTCCTATTCAATTGGCTAGGCCTGTTACTTCAGTAGTAACTTCGCCAGGTAATAACTGAAGCAGCACAAGGTAACTTGATAAGACACCACACGCTCATTGTAAGGTTCACTTTGATGTGAGACCTTTAATATCTAATCAGCCTAGAGTTTATTTAGCAGCAGCCTGCTCTCTGCTCATGCTTGAAATAACTGAATGCCGGAGAGACACTGAGAAGAGGATTTCAGTTCCAGGTGTAAGGGAAAGACAAGGCAGTGTCTACACAGTCTCCTTCCTAGGCTAGAAGGGAAAGTGTTTGGTGATAAAGAGAATTAGATGCCAGCGAGGAGAGATGGAGCTACACAGGAGAAGCCCCTTTCCTCCCCCTGAACTGGAGGAGAGCGCATGGAGAGTTCTGAAAGCCACAAGTGTGGTTTGGAATCGTCTTTCAAGAGGCATAGGAACCAGTGAAAATGGCATGCCGCTAAGCAAGGGATTTAGAGAGCTACTGATGACACAGTTACTTGAGGCTAGAATTCATTGGCTGCGGTAAAGAATTGTCCTTTTAAAGCATCAGAGTTGAAAAATGAATCCCTGCTCTGTGACTGAGGCGGTGTGCTTGCCCCAGTTCACAGCAAACAAATGGGCACCTTTTCGAAGCCAGCCACCACAATGGGTACCCTGGGTGGCACCCTTAGCAGAGAGGCCAAGGAATGAACAAACGGATTTTCCCAGGAAGTGCCTCCAGCTCAGGACTGAGGCACATTTATTGGCCAATGTCTATGAGAAGCTTGCGCAGCCCACATCTGTGCTGTCTCTACTCTGGTGCGTGAGCAGATTCTAGGGCTATTAAGTTGGCATCTTCACCAATAATCTTTTTTTTAAGCTTTCATAAGGGGTCCCATGAAGCACAGTCTAGTGCTGCTATGGTAGTGTAACGCAGCACTCCCATCTTTTCGAAGTGTAATAATGAATCCACTTTGGAAGCGAATAGATCTTCATGTTCATTAACCTGAGACCAGCTGTAGGAAAACTGCCACCACTTGGCACTATGGGACAGATGCTACCTTTCATAGGTCCAGGCCTAAGGGAAGCGGTTAACTGCACTTGAGGAACTCTGTGTCTTCAGACACTTCTTTTAATAAATATTTTATACTCACCAGCTGGCTTGGAATTCAAGTATTTCACTCCACAGCAGAGCAAAGATGTTTTAGAGACCCACAGCTAAACACACTGTCCCACGAGTATGCTGGTGCTGCTGTCACACCACCAAGTCTATTGCAAGGGCGTGGCTAAGCTGTGGTACATAAGTGTTAGGGACTCCAGAAAAGTAAACTGCTGCAGGAAAAGAGTAGCAATTTTAGGAAGACGTGGCAAAGGCAGGAGCAAGGGGGCTACATTGTCCATGTCCTGGACCAGATGTGCACATTCTGATCTCTGCAGTAATATGCTACTGGAAGTCCACGGACTGCTACGAGCCATTCCACAGCGTGACATCTATGCACGCTTTAGTGCAATGCCCCTCATTCTGAGGCTGCTAATTTATAGCGGAGCTGTCCTGCCACAGGAGAATGCTCATGAATGTTATCAGAGGAATGCTTTGCCACCAGCACTTTTGTTTCACTACCAGCTACAAGGGAGAGTGTACACAAGCACAGTGGCATTACATACCGCAGGAGGTGAACATGGCCACTAACAGACTTGAATCTCCACTTGAAAATGTGTGCTATAGGAGATTTGTGCAATAAGGGGATCCCTCCTCTCCCCCTCAGAAATTCAGAACTCGCACCATATCTGGGCAGCGTAACAGTTAAGAAGCATATGATGAAGTTTACTGAGAGGAAATAAGTAGTAATGTAAAGGCAGCCTGGGATCACAGAAAACCTTACAATGAGTATTTGCTTGTGCTAAGGAGGCAGCCCAGGTACCAAGAGGCAGGTTTAGCCCTTGCAACATTACCCTGCGTTGAGATCATTGCTTACAGGGTACATTCCCAAAACCAACCAGCAGGGGGAATGAGCAGCAGAATTCAGAGGCCCCAGGCCCCCAAATACTGGGAGACCCCAGTGACGGAACAAAACAGAAAGACAGACATCAGTCCCAGGAAGCATAAATGAGAGTCGTTACTATTGAGTGAAGATGCCATCTTCTCTTGTAGTGACTCCCAGCGTCCTGTGTCCCCAACCTGTTGGATCCAGCAACCACAGTTTCATCCCTTGTGCACCAATGGAAGGGAAGCACGGTATCCATCACCGCAAGTGAAGGGTCAGAATGACAGTCAGGATCACCCCCAAGAAAAGGACAAAGGGAAGCCAGGTCTTCATGAACCCCCCTATGCTGCAAGAGAGAGAAAGAGGATTAAAAAGAGACACGGCTGATAAGGGATAATGAGGGTGTGTATGGGGGGTAGGGAGGGAGAGAAATGTTTGGGGATAATTGAAGGGAGGAACCATCACCCTAACTGTTGACTCATATTTAACTTGTCATCCACTATGACCCCCAGATCCCTTTGCGCAGTATTCTTTCCGAGGCAGTCCTTTCCCAGTTTCTATGTGTGCAACTGATTGTTCTTTCCTAAGTGGAGTACTCTGCATGTGTCCTTACTGAATTTCGTCCTGTTTACTTCAGACCATTTCTCCAGTTTGTCCAGCTCATTTTGAATTTTAATCCGATCCTCCAAAGCATTTGCAACCCCTCCCAGCTTGGTATCACCCACAAACTGCATAAGAGTACACTCTATGCCTGATCTAAATCACTGATGAAGATATTGAACAGAAGCGGACCCAGACTGATCTCTGCTGTCAGTTCAAATCCAGCCCAGCAGTTAGCACTGGCTGGCTATTTGATGTCTATATGAAAGGGGATGGTCACATCAGATCAGTCCTAGGTCATAAATTCCCATGTTACAAAAATGCAACGAAATGTTATTACAGCTGGCAACTTGAGTAGCGGGGGCCGAGGACTGACTGAGGCACAGGGACTGAACTCCCCTAAAAGCCCCTAGAGGCTCCTCCAGAACAGGGGTAAAAACACACTGGCAGGACAGTATTGGGGAAGCTTGTACTCTACTGCCCTGCTCTATCCGTTCTGCGTCTACAGAGGATCACATTCTCTAGGACTGAGAAACTAGCACTAAAGTTATTCTTTTTAAACAAAGCCCAGGTGAACACTATTATGGTGCTGAAAGCAATTTTGGTGGTAAAGGTCTGGGAGAAAAATCCAAAGAGCAGTGGGTGGACATCCTAATAAAAAAACGGGACTCATTTTATTACAACACAAAAGAGAGAAAAGAAAATCTGTGGCTGACATAGGCCACTGCCAAGTATGGTCACAGTTATGAACATTATAAGCGGTGGCCAGACCCAGGGTCAGGCAGCCAAAGACTTCATGGGGAGCTATAGACTAGGATTTGCTTTAGATTACACTTTTCATAGGCCAAGCCCCCAAAAGCACTTCACAAAGCAAAACGCTAAACACTAGTATCTCAGGAGATCACAAGCTCAGCAAAACATCACACACCACACCTTGGCCTTTAATGGAGATATAGGGTTGCTCAGGACACTGCTATCTCTCTTTCCTCTTGAGCTTTCACCAGTCATGGGAAGCCTGCTCTTAACATCTTGGTAAAAAGGACATCAACCCTGCCAACTTAGCTGTGCGCTAGTGTCAGGATTCCTCATAAGCACTGAGCCCACAATCATCCAGCCAAGGGCAGGTATGCTATCAGCTGAGCCCTACGCTCCTCAATACACAATTGGAAGACATATGGATGAAAGCTTAACCACTTCTCTCTGGGGTGGCGAAAAACGCTGAAGGATCAGAAACTTTGAGAAGCTAGCCCTTCAGTAAACAGATCCCCTCGCCTGCAGGATCTGGACTGGTCTGCAGCTCACCTTACATACTTCCCATACAGGAGGGAGAGGAAGCAAAGTTTGACCATGTTCCAGGAGCTGCTGTTATCGTATCTCATTAGGTTTAAGGCCAGAGCCACATGGGAGTGGCAGTTGTCACAGCAAAGATTGTGCTATAATAGAAAGGGACACGAAGTTAGAATTTTTCAGTCTCCATTAGGTTCCTCTAGGTCCGCCCCTCTTCGGTCTGGGGCAGGATTGTCCCCTAAAATTAGCCAGATAATAAGTTCTAATAGAACTCAACAGGACCCCAATCCCACTGGTGCTTTTGGATGCTAGTTCAGAACAAACTGCTGAGAGGGTATATTCCCCAGGGCTAACTCCCAGTATAGCAGTAAGTAAGTAGCAGGATTCTGATTCCATATTACCTTATTGATGGAGGACCAGTGCATGAACATAAGCCTTTCACGAGGCAAGTGTGAAGATGCAGAGACATGAGGATAGAGCATGACACAGAAAACAGTCAAGAACTGGCTTTGATCACATAGCTCTTATCAACTGCTTCATAAAAAGGGATCAGCCCATCAAGAAATTTCATTTCACAGATGGGAGAAGAGCAAGAAACATTACAAGATCTGTCCAAGCTCTATAAGAGAAGCATTTTGTTAAGAAAAAAAATACAGGATTTTCCTTGTTTCACTGCACCTGGCTAAATCAAGACTAGCCTATATGCAGGTGGGGCTGCAAGTCTTACCATTCGGTGCTTGTACTCCTCAGAGGCATCATGCACAGCCGTATCCCAAGCATTGGGACTGCTGGAGTACACTTTGTTTGGATCCAGTTTCCAGTACCTGACAAGGAAGACACAAGAACCCCTAGTTTAATCACTACACCTTCTGTTCTTTCAGTTTCCTTTCCTTCCCCATTAGGGGGCTATTTAAAGCAGGAGTCAGCAGACAAACCCTCAGTCATTCATTAATGAGGCTCAGTGAACTCAAGGAACTGCACTGTTCTAGAGAGGTGCATGTGATAAGAGGGCATCAGGAGAACCCCGCCCCCCACCTCCAATCTAAAGCAGTTACACCTCAGCTAGCAAGGGATTATTGTACATGTGGAACAAATTAGGTTCTGAACTCCAGTTTTCATGTGGAATTTAAAACCCTAATTCCATCCACATACTTGTTTATTTGAATAAAGTCCAAAAATCAGGAGCTGATTTGCATCATGGCAAATAAAAACATCAAAACCAAGATGGGAATATTAACTGTTTATCACTCAGTTTTTGATATCATTTACTTTCAGCAACTGATTGCCACAAATTCTACTTTAATATAAAGTCTTAACCGCTGTAATAGTCATGTAAATATTGACTCTCTCATTATTTTAATACCATAACTTTGCAGTCATGCTTCTAATCAGATTTAATTTAATGTTCTCTCTTGGGATGCACAGATACACTAGCTGCCCCTTTGAATAAGGGCCTTTGATCTCTGAGAATGTTACCTATATTACTACATATTTATGCTGGTTTCAGTTAATTAAGGACATTTCCATGTGAATTTGTTAAAAGTTTAATAAAAAGAAACAGCAGCACTTACTTCACCGGCTTCCCAAATGCCATGTTGTCTTCCTACAGAAAGGAGAAAGATCTCTCAGGAGAATACAGACCACACAAAATTCAATACATGCATCTTCTCCTAGCCCCCTCAATCTCTAAGTTACACTAATATTGGACCCCTGATTTTGACCCAAAAATGGCAATATTCACCTGTATTGTGGGATACATGAGACTAACCCTTGTCACTGGAATCTAATGCTTCTCTTGAGGTACAAGAGGTCAAAAGACACCCTTCCCTTATTGCTCAATAAAACAAATTAGCCCATCCTTGATCGCAGTAACCAGCTTATCTGCACTGGCCAGACCTCAACACAAAGGTGACTAACATGGCTGTATCTGCCCTGAATCCAATACAGGGTTAGCCAGTGGAAAAAATTAAACACACAGCAGTTCTCTGCTCTTCAGGGATTTATGCAGCAATTATTTCAAGCTTTCATTTCACTTTGGAAATGTGAAACACCGAGAGAACCGTTCACATGCATTTGAGGAGGGTGGGCACCAGGCCAACTTCAAGTTCCTCATTTATCAACCAGAACCATCACCTACTTACGGAGACGTAGTAAGGGCCCGCAAAGTCCCGAATGACTCCAGCTGACGTACAGATACCCATGTGGCCGATGATAGGGAAGAGCCATCTACCAAGATAACAAATGAAATGTCGGAGTCAAATGTCTCACCCTGATCACACACTCCATCAGGAGATTGCTAGAATGGCTACATCAGGGGTTCTCAAACTGGGGATCGGGACTCCTCAGGGGGTCGCAAGTTTATTACATGGGGGGTTGCGAGCTGTCAGCCTCCACCCCAAACCCTGCTTTGCCTCCAGCATTTATAATGGTGTTAGATATATTAAAAAGTGTCTTTAATTTATAAGGGGGGGGGGGGGGTCGCACTCAGAGGCTTGCTGTGTGAGAGGGGTCACCAGTACAAAAATTTGAGAATCACTGGGCTACACAATGAACTGTGTGGGACAAAACAGACAGACAGAGCAAGCAAGTTAGATGTAGGTGCTGGAGGTGAGGGGGGAAGAGACGTGACAGCTAGTAAAGCAGAGCTGAGCACAAACTGGCAGAGGCTAGGTCACACAGATACACACATACAGGTAGGAGAATATAAAAGCAGATAATGTCCAAACCCACACCACCCGGACAAGCAATTCCACAAATTTAGGTTTCTTTGCATTGGCACCAAGACTTTAAGCTTTTAATATGATTAATTGTAGTTATTACAAAGACAGGAGTCTCAGGGCCTGATACTGCTCTCAAAATACACCACTGTGCAAGCCATCTGAGACCAGGAAGGAATGAGCACTTCAATCTTTATCTGAAGCAACCCCATTTTAGTTTTTCTGGGTAAATGCACTGGCTCTAGAAGGAAGCTCTCTTGAAGACAAACTGAATCTCGTAAGTTATCAATGAAAAAAATTATTAGGTCATCTAACCCATCTTTATACCAATACTTACAATAATACAAATACTTCAATACCACCACCACCTAAGAGCCCTAGTCACGGACCAGGTCTCCACAATGCTAGGCACTGTACAAACACAGAACAAAAAGACGGCCCCTGCCCCAAGGGGCTTACAATCTAAGTTTGGGACAAGAGACACCAGGGCTGTTTTTCATTGAAAACTTGTTGTGTCTCCCCCAGACAATGGGCTCCCACCACTAGGAAGAATATTTCCTAGCCTAAATGGTCCTGTTTTTCCAAAGGTTTCTTGACATCAGTTTATATTTTTATCTAATTATCTTGTGCTATCCTAAAATCTTCTCCTCCTCCTTGGTATTTACAGCCTTCAGGAACTAGCAGAGTTACGTCCCCACACCCTAAGGCTATGTCTACACTACAAGTGCTACAGCGGCATGGCAGCAGCGCTGCAGCGTAGACGCTTCCTACATCAACGGAAGGGTTTTTTTCGTTGTAATTAATCCACCACTCCACAAGGTAGGAGATCTAGCTGCGTCTATGCCAGAGGTTAGGTTGACCTAACCACAGCATTCAGGGTGCAATTACTTTCATAGTCCTGAGCGACTGTTGCTAGGTTGATCTAATTTTCAAGTGTTGACCAGGCCTTAGTTGTTGTTTAGCGCTAAATATTTATAGGCTGGGCTAAGCCAATCTCCCCAACCCCCTAATGACTTTTATTTACTTTTCACCATTTACACTATTTATTCTTTGCATTTCACTATCTTGGACAATGAAAACAAACCAGACAGTTTCACTTTTACATAGGGGGAGTTTTGTAGTCAATTTCATTTTTTGATTGCCAGGATGCTGTTGGGTCTGAAGTTCTAAACATTACAGAAGACATGTCTACGTTAAAAAGATTACCTAGTTTTTAAACTCTAAATTCAGATATTGGGATTGAATGGCCCATGTGACTGGGAAGAGAGGAGGAAAATTTGATAATTGTGCCAAACAACAAGAAATTTCACAGCATCACAACCATCTCATGAGATTTCTGATGATTCTGCAGGAAGCTGTCAATACTGACATGGGAGGGGAAATCCAGGAGAAAGAAAAGATATCCAGTGGTCTGTTAAAAAGATACATGTCTTACTCCTTAATCAGCTAATTAAAAAGCTGAAAAGATTTTTTCTTCACTTTTATTTTTTAAACAGTACTTTGGGATGAGATGAAGCCTGGAATGTTTAAGCAGCTGAAAACAGGAGTTACACTGAAAGTTGGTCTGCAACCTTAGAGCATTCATTAACATGAAAGCTGTAATATGGTTTTTCTTCTCCACCAGAGGTTGAAGGGTTATCATTCAGATTTCTGGCACACTGCATAAAGTATCTTTTCTCCCCGTCTCAGCTCTGCTACAACTAATCCCTTGCCACTAAAAGAACTAGCAAACAAATCAAAGTAATTTCGTTATGGCTTTGGATATTTTAGTCAGATTGCAGCAAAAGGTTATATTGCTTCCAAATGCCTCTTTCTAGTGTGCTGATTTTGCATGTACTTGTTTGGTCAGTCACTAGGGATGGCTGTGTTTGGGTTGTTTCCCCCAACTGCATGAAAGAAAATTGGAAAAGGCATGCCAAAAATAACCCAGCCATCATTATAGAGGAATTATAAATATTTTTTTCCTCGAATTGTTTCAAACTATTTAATAAATCCACATGCTGCTACACTGGGCATATCTAAAGCCAACTGTAAAAATTCATGCAGCTGCTCACAAGCAGCCTTGACAAGAGACCATGCCTTCTTATAGAAAAACCTGAGAAGTCATGAGGTTTGCACTTGACAAACACACATGTTATATGGTCTTAGCGAGGAGAAAAGCCACAGAGAAAGTAGTGACTGTGAGTCGGCTCCTGGCTGCCCTAGTGATCATCCATGCTCATTGTAGTGGGAAACCTATTAGATTTGAAGCAGAGGAAAGGCAAGGGTGGGGGAAAAAAACCTTCATGGTTCCTAATTGTACCCCCAGGATCCACCATTTCTACTCCCTGAACCAGAGCCATGCTTCACAGCTACGATATGTATTTAGGATAACTGGCCAGGATTCTCTGTAGACTCATCAAGCTACCCCCTGTCAAGCAGGCTCTCCTGTGACCATCCACACCCTGACCCTGGGGCTGTACGCACTGCCTCTGCAGCACTGACCGTTCTGGCAGGGCTAGGGAGCTAGACACTGAACATTCAAACCCAGGTCTCCACACAATGGAGCACCATGGCTTTTAGACGATGGCGCTGGTACCTCAGCTAACATTTTTACTACAGGTTTCAGAGGGGCAGCCGTGTTAGTCTGTAGCAGCAAAAACAACCCGGAGTCCTTGTGGCACCTTAAGAGACGAACAAATTTATTTGGGCATAAACTTTCGTAGGCTAAAACCCACAGCCGATGAAGAGGGCTTTAGCCCACGAAAGCTTATGCCCCAATACATTTGTTCTTCTCTAAGGTGCCACAAGGACGCCTCGTTTTTACGACACATTTCGTTCAGCAGATTTTGAAGAGTTTCCCTAGGCCGCGGTGTTTTATTTTTGGTTGGCTGGTACCACCCAAGGTAGGGATTTAAAGAGCGATGGTTAGGCCACTATCCCCCACCACAAAGATCCCTGTCCGGCGGGAAGAGGGCCTCTGGTCAGCCGAGCTCACGCCGCTTGGAATGGAGCTAAGCCCCCCCGGCCCGGGACAGGAAGCCCAGGCTCTCCGGGGCTCAGGAAGGTGCAGGGCAGGGGGGGCTCACGAGGCTCAACGGGGAGCCGCATCGGGCAGCCCGCGGAGAGAAGCGCCCGGGGCCGGCTCCGAGGGCACTGCCCAGGCTAAGCTGCCCCGGAAGCGTGACGGGGGGGCGCCCCTTGGCCCAGTTACCGCGAAGGGGCTGGCGGCCGCCCAACGCCTAACGCGGGGCCGGGGGGCGGCGCCCAAAGCAGCCCGGGGACAGGGCAGAGCCGGACACACGCAGCCAGGCCCCGCGGGCGGCAGCCGAGACCCCGAGCGGGGCCCTGGCCACCCGGAGCCGCCCCGCGGCGCACTCACGTCAGGACGGGGATGGGCGTCCACACCACGCAGTAGGGGAAGCGACCCCGCTCGGGCTCCAGCCCGGCCCCCGGGCCGCCATTAAACTGCTTCATCTTCCCCCCCGCGGCCTCCGCTTCCGCCATCGCCGGGGAGCGCGTCACTTCCTGGAGACCGCGGGCGCTTCCGGGGCCGTCCGGTAACTAGGAAGAGCGGGGCCTGCGCGCCACCGTCTGCCTAGGCCTTCCCTGTGCCCTTTGGTCTCATAACCCGCCCCCTCCCCCAGCCTCCCATACACCACCCCCCCAGCCCCCATATCCCGCCCCCCGCAGCCTCCCATACACGGCCCCCCCAGCTACCCTGCCCCCTATATCCCCCCCCGCCACCCTGCCCCCTATATCCCGCCCCGCCTCCCATACACAGCCCCCCCCCGCCACCCTGCCCCCTATATCCCGCCCCGCCTCCCATACACAGCCCTCCCCAGCCACCCTGCCCCCATATCCCGCCCTGCCCAGCCTCCCATACACGGCCCCCCTAGCCTCCCATACACCATCCCCCCCACCCCCAGGATCTCCTACCCTTAGCTCCCCCTACAGCCCCCAGCCCCCCCATAGGGCCCTGCCCCAGAACTGGAGCTGGGCCCCAAGGTGCACATGGGGCCACAGATCCTACCCCTCCTTGGGGTGGGGGAAGCACTGTGTCATCTACATACCTTTGGAGATATGGGCCTGCTTCCTGCCTAAACCCCTTTGAGGACGGGGGTCAGGCCCATGCGTTTCCTCCAGCCCCTCCTGCAGCAGGAGATTGGAGATTGCAACCTCCAGAGCAAGACTCGTCCACACAGGTGTCGGAGGTGCTGATTCAAGCCCCTCGCTCCTGGCAGGCCACCTCTTCTAGGTTATGTCAGCCCGAAAGCTGGTGCCTGCCAGCGGCGTCTCATCCGCATTGAATCTTGCATCTTTTCAGTGTCACGTTTCCACTGCTGGGTGTGACGAGATATTTATACGAACCAGCCACGCAATGAGCCTGAACCAAAACTCCAGATCCAAATGTTCCCAAGACTCTCTACCAGCTCAGATTTAAATCTGAGTTTTGGGACTAAGCCCTGCTCTAGCTGGACTGAACCATACCTGCCTTTCAATGGACAGGGACTTCGCTATTTTCCATACCTCTCTTCACCACAGCTCTGTGGAGAGTCTAGAATAAATAATGAAAAAACAGCCATAAGGATTGTGTATCATTAAAGGGGTAGTCCTTTAAAGGGTGGCCTAGTCCTCAAAAAACACAGCCTTATGTTCTTAAAAGCAAATCTTTCCCCTACACCTACAAGGTGGTGCAATATTTCTTTGACAGATTTAAGTGCTGATTCCTTCTGGAAAGGAAATGCTATAAATTCATATGAATTGGGAGCTACATCAAAGGCCCTGGCTGGATGCCCAAAAAGGGGAATTTCTTCATTTCCTAACAAAGCACTACCTACAACAGCTTGTGTCTAATGATGCCAAACTGAAGCAGCAGGAATAGCTATGTATTGTTCATTAGGGCTGCCCCTGAGGGATCATCTCTTTCTTTCTCCTGATAGAAAGTCTGCATCACTGATGTTTCATTTGCATTGTGACAGGCCCACGGATGGCTGGAGCACTCCCCATTTGGAGCTGGTACAAGCTGTCCCCTCTGCAGGAATGACAGATTTCTCTGCTTTGCCTTCTCTTTGCAAGTCTCGTCCAAGGTTTCAGAATCCTTCGTTTCTGGGACATGCTGAGAATTTATTCATCCATTGTTGCAGGAGATTTGGTGGTACTTTTTTTTATGCCACTATCACAGTAGTGCTTTTTGTTCCCCCAGAATAGGGTGTTGTGTTCTCAGTTGCTGGGAGACCCATAAATCAAGGCAATGAGACTTGACAGTGATGGATGACCATAACCTTTACTGATCATGTCTGTATCACATGGGTATCCACTCAGCAGCACTGGCTAAACTCCAGCAAACCTAACCCTCTTTTGCATGTACTAGGCTCAGTGTAGACTCTAGGAATGGTTAGCTGGATCTTTTCTTTACTGTTCCAAAGTCCTGGATGGGAATCTGTAAGGAAAACTTGAGGACATTTATATTAGGTACAAAAGTTAAAAGAAATTAGGACAGATGGGAGAACGTGTAGGGACAACAGCAGCACACCTGAGGGAGGACGGAAATAGGTAACCATCAATCAAGAAGAGAACAGAAAATCAGGTAAAATACAAGAATAACTGTGGGAAGAAACACCACATACCTGGCCCTTCCATTGTGAATTTGAGCCAAGGATCCCCAAGCATTTTATAAATATTAACTAATCAAGTTTCAGACACATTTCTCTGAGGTACGGTAGGGATTGGTACTGTGTTTAGAGTAATAGTTACAAATCCAGAATCAAATTAGAAAAATAACTCCTTTATTAGGAAGTTGAATTCAACTACATGAGGAAGCTGAAAAAGAAATTTATTTATTCTCAAGTTCCAACCCCACAACATTCTCAGCAGGATACTGAGGGGTAACTTGCTGTACTAGTTAGAAAATGGGTTAATTACCTTGTCCAAACCGCTCTCATTGGCTCACTGTATCCTGAGAGCAGGACATTTTATCCTAGCTCCTACCAAAAGCTGATGAGTTACCTGGATGAGCGTCACATACAGCACATTCCTCTATGTACCCCTATTATACTTCTAGAAGTCCTTGGTTCCTCCTTACACCAAGATCTGTGACTATTTCCCTTCAAGGTTAGAAGATTGCTGTGGCAGGGTGCTGGTATTACACCTCATGGGAGCAATGAGTAATGTTTAAAGTGTTCCAGAGTTAGAAGCCAGCTGGTGGAGCTCTGCTAGTAAGAGTCTTGGACTAGTTCCTATGCCTGTATGTCTGGCTTCATTCTGCACAAGGTCTCTTTAAAACACCAGGGGGTTGCAGTGCAATCCAAAGCACTGCATTAATACAAGGGTTGTTTTGGGGGATGCAGTTTGTTATTAAGAAAGATTGAGTGTTATTCCCAATAGCTAGCAGAGTGTAAATTCATAGACCATGGGGCTCATTCTCAAGTAGGAGATCATGTCCTTCATAGTTGATTTTCCCATTTCAGCTCCGTGCCTCTGTTTCTGCTGTGGCCTACACATCTCACTGTTAAACTGAGTTAGTGGGGCCCTTCCTGCCTTAAAGTTAACTGCATTATCTAGAGATTTTTTTGGCGAGAGAAGTAGCTGGAGAATATAATGTAGGGGAGGAAGGGGTGTTTATATGTTTTAAATGTATTTCAGGCTGGTGAAAAGTTCCAGTTTGAAAACCTTGGCAACTGAGATCCTCTAGCCACAGAGCACATGCAGTATAAAGACCAGCACTGCAAGCTTCCCCCGTGCTCCATCAGGTTTGATTAAGGGTTTGCCTTGACTAGGATTTAAAGATGTGTTGGGGGAAGAGGTTAGCTAACACATTCTGAGAGTCTAGTGTAAACAAGGCACTGTACATTTTGTGCTAATCAGTCCACAGGGACTGAGGGTGCAACTCAACAAGCTTAGCATGTCAGTCTACATTGCCTTACCTACACTAAAAACTGTTAGAAGATGGTAGTTAGCACATTAGCGAACATCCTACCTTGAATGCTGGACTAAACAATGCCTTAGAACAACTACCCTTAGGTAAGAGAGCTACACTCAGTCTATCCAGCTCATTCACTCCTGGATATCTCTACTAAATGTTTCCCATAAGGAAGCCAACTGTCACAAGGGCATTTCTGATGCGGAGACTGATCTAGTATGAACTGGGTCAACACCCATCAATCCATTTCCCAGACAACAGAGAAGCCTTCGGATTGTAACACGCTTCTTCCATGCCAGGCTTCAATCTGGTAACATAGAGGTAAATGCTGAGATATTCCATTATCAAACATCATGAAGAAAAATCAAAGGGAGAGTGTTCCTGCCCTAATAAATCTCCCCTACCAGCAAGCAAGGCCAAGCTTGTTTCATGCAGTTTGTATGGTCACATCTAGGATAGACAATAAAACACAAAACCCTTGAGTGTTTGATTAAAAGACTTTGCTTTGTTCTAGACCACCCAGAAAAGTTAAAGGATGAATAGTCATTGGCTGCAGCACTTAGCAAGAGCGTGAGGGGATGCTGTTAAGATTCGCACATTGTCCTCTGCTCTGGCACCACTGCCCACGTGAGCTAGTATGCCCATTTCATGTTAGTCAACAGGGTGGTTGTTAGTGTTGATAGAGGCTGCCAGCTGCACAGTACTGAGGCCTAGGCCCTCTCTTCAGGCACAGAAGAGGAGCGGCCACAGTAGCATCAACAGGCTAAGCTTCCCTTGCAGTGTCATAGAATCACAGAAATATAGGGCTGAAAGGACCTCAAGAAGTCATCAAATCCAGGCCCCTGTGCTGAGGCCAGGACCAAGACCACCCCTAGCAGGAGTTTGTCCAAGCTGCTGAAACCTCCAGTGATGGGGATTCCACAACTCCACTTGGAAGCCTATGCCAGACTTAACGATCTTTAGAGTTAGGAAAAACAATTCTAATAGCTAACCTAACTCTCCCTTGCCGCACCTTAAGCTCATTACTTCTTGTCCTGCCTTCGGTGGGAATGGGGAACAATGACAGGACCACTTCTAGCGATAAAGAGTTTCGTCCTCAGACAATCTGGACTTTTTGGCTCCCTGCTGAGCATGCCAACAACCAGCCCTCTCTTTGCAGTGGTGTGGATCAAGCTGTCAGAGAAAGTAGGAACCTGATTGTCCTGGGGCAGGATTTGAACTGATAACTCAGAGATACGTTTCAACTCCAGAGTCTCCTTAATTCCGCCCGCCCCCCCCCCCCCCCACAAAATAACCCACACTAGCAGATCACATTTCTTTTTTAGACTCTACCGGAGGGCCTCCCCAGGTAGAAATCCATCCATTTGAAGTGGAGGGAGGGGACAGCTGCAGCGATATCAAGCCTTGCCTAGTGACAATTGGTAGATAGGTCAAGCTTTCATTGTTGCCATTCCTCTCCCACGAATCTGCATAGGATAGGAACAGTCAGCGGGCGGAAGTGGCTGCAGTTGGAAAAAGAAGCCGCAAGGAATTCTTCCTTGAATAAAATTAGGATGGGGGAAATAGTTTGAGACACAAAATAGCTGCCAGCATGCTCCATGCATCACCATATGGATGGAACGTCAGTCATACACAAGAAGCACTGTGATAGCAGCACCATATCCAATTACATTTTCCCCCTCCCACCTTTGTTCTTATGCTGGTGGGTTTATCCCCAATGACCCTGGTCTCATGTTATTAGGAAATGTTCTGCTGTCTCCTAGGCTAGAATTTACTAGCAGAAGTGATCTTTCCACACTTGATTGCAGGCTCATCGCTCACCAGGGGCTCCAAGACCTTTCAGAGAAGAACACATCAGGCCCATCCATTTTGGGAAGGAAGAGCCCCAGGAGTGCATCAGATTGGATTCATCCAAGCAGGTGGCATTTCTTCATAGACAGGACCCAGGCTGCAAGGAATTCAATTGCGTCTCTTGCTTGCTTCCTTTCAAGCACTGGCTAAGATGTTCATAGTAGAGGCTTGAAAGAAGCAGGCATGCAGCCAGCTCTTGTTCATTAAGCAGCCTTCTCTTGAGCCTTGCCTGTTGTGACAGCTGAAGCATTATAGGAGCTGCCAGAAACAAACCACTCAGCAAAAAAAGGCAGCGACGTTGACAAATGAAGCAGCAGCCACACAGGGGCAGCTGATGCCGTGGGCCAGAGGCTGGGGAAACGGTTTGGAATGTCAATTAGGCAAAATTGACAGAGGACACTTGAAAATACTTCCCTTCCTTGTGAAAAGCTATGGTGGGTGGATTTTTTTTTTTTTTTTTTGGTGGCCTGTGCCTTCTGCAATCTGACAGCCTCTAAGCAGGAGCAGAAATGTCAGATTCTTCTTTCTGGCTGTGGCGATATCAAGCAGGGACACATCCCAAAAAACAAAAATCCAGGCTGCTCCCTCATCCCATCCTTTAACAATGAGGCTTCTCTGGATCAATGCCATTTCAGAGCCGCACTTTCCCCTCCCTGCCTCTCACATAAGTTGGTGCTCACCAATCCATGTGGCAGCTTCTAGGTGTAGCAAGTGTGAAAAGAGTTGTGTTTCCAGTGGAGCCATGATAGAGGAACAATCCCAGGAAGCCAGATGTGGGATCATTCAACTCTCTCATCCACAGCCACCACTGATTTCAGTAAACACAAACACACTGAAAAGCCCACACAGGGCTCTTCATCCCCGTTCTTGGCTGGCACCGGTGTGGTCCAGAGGCAGCCTCGTTTCATGTGACAGTGAGGACTGTAAGCCAGGCCTGTCCTACTCCTAAGGGGACTAGGGAGGGACATTACTTTCAGAAGAGAGGTTTCCCTCATCAGAAAGCAGCTTGCTTTGTAGTGTGCTTCCAATACTTCTTCCCACCTCCCATTAGAGATGAGACACAGCTTAGTCCCACTGACCGGATGTCACTGCAGTGCTAAGCCACTAGATTGTAATGTAAATCAAGCAATGAGGCACCACCATTTCGCGCGGGGGGGGGGGGGGGGTTACCTGCATTCATGGCTGAATACAGCCCAAGAGCTATTCATCACTATTCCCTTACAGGGGGCTGCAGGGGGGCCTACATTTACCTCTTCAGCATTTAGAGATACACAACCTAACCTCTCCCTGTTCTTAATTGCTTCCAACTAGCTCCTTCCATCTTTACCATCACCTCTCTGCCCACAAATTCAGCCCAAGAGCTGATGCAATTATTAAAACACACTAATAAGGGCATAGTTGATAGAGTGCATCTGCTGGTGTGATCAAGTGCATGAACTGGAACAACTGCAGGCCAGAAGCCTCCTGCCAGAGTTACTTTCACCTCTGAAGACACTCTGCCAGAGGAGGCTTAATAGCAGAGACGAAAGTAAAGCCCGCATACACCTTTGTGACCGATTCAGAAACACACAGGGCATTTCCTGTGCAGGTCAGTCAGTGAACACTTGGTTCCCTCCTTATTGCAAAACTACCCTTTTATACAGCTGGGGAGAAAGCAGCACTGAACGAGCAGTGCGAGGCTGAAGATAAATGGAACAGATTTTTTTGTCTAGTAGCAGGTTGCCAGAGCTCAAGGTTCAAGTTATTTTAATAATCTCACATTGAGTAGAAACTGGTAGTTGACTAACAGCACGGTTCTGGTAGGTTCAACTCCCTGGTCAGCCAGCTGGGAAACCAGACCCTCTCAGAACTTTCTTATGAAGATTAGTATTAAAGAGCTGTCTCCTAACAACCGGTACAAGGTGTGAACAGAAAAAAAATGGAAGTCATGGTGTTGGATAGCTATCTCACAGCAGGACTGAGGTGCCTGAACACCCCAAGCACTGGATGCCGCGAAGAACTGAACACCCACAACGCTGGTAGAAAGTCCTGGATACCACACCTCACCCAGGAACTGGCCCCAGAAAGCTGTAGATTTGCTCACAAAGTTTAACTTAAGCACTCAGATATTTTCCTGTGGGAGCGTAGTAAGAAAAAACCTTGTGACAGATTCTTCTTGTCCACAGCAACATCAAAATGGTTTGAATCATTAAACCACACAGGAACATTTATAGCCTGTAAACCAAGACGTACAGAGGAAGCAGCCCTCACATTAGGTGGCGATTCAGAAGTCTGCTGGTGAAGGAAGGCACTTTCCAACCCTTGAGACTATCTACATGCTGCATTCCTAGGACTTTTCCCCCAGGAAAGTAAGCAGGACAGGATCGCTATCGTAGTAGTAAGGAGAAGGTGAAGTGGCTTTCCTCTATAATCCAGTTGCTGGGTAAGCGGTGGAAGGCAGCAGGGAAGTTTTCATCCATAACAAACAGGATTGCTGCTGCCAGTTGGAATGCGTCACGGCTTTGTCAAAGCAGAGGTGGATATTACAAGGACGATGACATTTCAGATGGCTCACAACATAAGCACGGGGATTCAGCATGAAACTAGTGGGCCCTTAAGGTGTCAAGAGATTGCTGGCAAGGCCTCTGCTTAGGGCAGTTGACAATGCTCAGCTGCCATTGTCATTCCCAGCCACACTGCACAGAGGGGGTGGCTGCAAAGCAGTGCTGAGAGCAGCAGGTTTAACTTGGTGAGCTCCCCTGAGTTTTAATGGACTCCACTGAGTCTGCTGGAACATGCTGTTTCTCCCTTTTGGTAATAGCCAACTCCATTATTTAGGGCCCGTGCTTCCACAGCACTGCCGAGGGGGTAGGAGAATAGGTTGCACACAGTCCGAGGGAAACAACATTGCAATGTTCTCTGGAGAGGGCACAGCTCTGGCTCTGTACCCAGGATTAATGCACTAGGTACAAATATTTCTCAAGGTGGCCAGTGTGCTTTTACAGGGTGTTTCCCTCGCCAGAAAGCAAAGCCAGCTCAGTTGCAGTGGAAGGAGTCAGGCAGGCGACCCATAACACCTGGATCAGTTGTGCTCTGCAGTGCTTATTCCTTCAGACACAGGTGACCATTTAAGAAGAGTTCCATGCCTAAGAGGGGCTATTTTACCAATAGGAAGAGTTCCATTTCCTCCCCAGCTGAAAGTAACAGCTCAGTTCCTCCACAATCTTCTTTCCATGGCCCCACAGGAGGGCCTTCCCCCACATCCTTGAATTAGGCACAGGCCCCAGTGGCCATGGAGCATGTGAGCTCCCCTTTACATGTCTCTTTAGAAGAGATCTCTAGGGAAACTAAACTAATCCCACATCCTTACACAAGGCAATCACACCGGCGGGCTAGTTTGTCTCCTCCACTAAATGCCCTGGGCAGCCAATCTAGTCCAAACCCCAGCCAGGATATTTTTGACAGAACTTCTGGAGATAAGTGTAGGCAGGAGGCTTCTGTTCCCAAGGTCAGACGCATCCCCCACACTGCATGAGAACAACAGCCGCTCCCCCCGCCACTGGGTCAGTCAAAGTCAGTACTCCATCCATGGAGGACTACTGAAAATAGTCACTACCAGCAGTCATCCTATAAAAGCTTCTTTTATAGACACCTCCCCCCCCCCCCCCCCCAACACACACTGCACTGAGTTGCAGAAGCCTGTGCACCCTACTAAGTGTATTTAATAGTCATCCCTCCAGTCATCTGATTCTTTCCCCCTCCCAGCCAAGCATGGTCAATGGGGGTGGGGGTGGGGGGGGGAAATAGGGGCAGCACAATCCTCTGAACAAATGACACCAAAGAGAACTAGAACAAAGAACTGTTTAATTGCTTAACCCTTTCTCTTCCAGGGACCAGAGAAACAAATATTCTGCTCCTGTTAATGAGGACAGTAAGGCTTGTGTGTTATCTCTACAACTGCAGGGGCAGAGGCTGGGAGACTGTCCTCTAAATATTTAAAAAGCTATGAGCAGTTGTCTTTGCAACATCCAAAGGAATCTTAGGGGCTCTAAGGAGATTCCCACTGCTAAAATACAAAAATAAAGGAGTAATCTCGGTCTATCCTCGGTTAGAAAGAGTTAACCAAAAAAGGGAGGGGCTTCTTTTCAAGGAGAAGGGTAGAAGAAAACAGCAGAGGTAAATAAAGCAACATCTCTTCCCCAGTAGGTTTTTCCTTCACCAATAAATATGAAATTTCTCATTAACAAGCGGTAAAGCAGACAGAATCTGTCCAAAATGAGGGGCTGGGGCCAGAGGGACTCCTCCCTCCAACCCCATTATTATTTCCTTCTTTTTAATCCAAAAAGCAGCCATAAAAAAAAAAAAAGCAGCTATCCACTGCAGAGACAGGAAGTCTTGTAGCTTTCACACTGCAGCTGGCAGGTAGGAGAGCTACACTGGCACTCAGAAAAACAGCTGCCATGGCATAAGCTCAATGGAAAGAGAAACCCCAGGAGAGCTTGTGGTTCTGTTCTTTTCAGAGTCTCTAGTCTCAGTAGATTTGAGAGTTAAAAAGGTATTCCAGCAAAAGCTTGCAAAGGAGAGGGAGGAGAAAGAAAGGTGTGTCTATTGGAAAATCTTAGGCAAAAAAACCCAAGCCACTTTAAAAAAAACAAAAAAAACCCCCCCAACCCCAAAACAAGTGAGTCATTTTCTGCTGCCACTGGATTTTAAACACTGAGCACCTGGGAATTTTGGCACACTGGTGCGGGGAGTAGCCTGGGCACAACTGTGTGAAGAGTCGCATGTACCATATTGGTGGTATGTTAAAAGGTTAACCAGGCAAGAATGAGAAAGGCATAAGCACCCTCCCCCACCAAGAGATGGCCTGTCCCAGGAGAGTCTTGTCTGGATGGAAGAAGATCTGAGGTTACGTTTGCTTGGACTATGAAAACCATCTGTCCTAGTCTCCTGAGGCTCTGAAGAGCACAGGAGCACTCAGTCTTCCCAGGGTGCATCTCTAAGTGACCCAGAGCACATCAGGGCTGAGCCTCACCTGTGTAAGCTGGAGCAGACATTGGCTGCCTTTGTGTCTTAAAGGCAGAGGTGCAGCAGGCAGAGACCATACGGTCCCAGCTAGCTCCCCCTGGACTGCAGCAGGTGGAAGGTTGAGCATTGATTTCTAGGGGTCTGCTGAACACTGCAGTGTAGATACTGTACTACAAAGGGATTAGGCCCTGGGACACACCACAGACCTCTTTAGATCATACTTGGCTCACCCTTGCTGTACAGAAAAGCAGGTCAAGTGCGCTGCGGTGGTGGGAGGGAAGACAGTCACATTGATCAGCCAACACCCAGCCAATCCTCCCTTCAATGCGTGGCAGCACACAGCTGCTAGAGAAGGAAGGATGGGCCACTCACCCTTCCACAACAGGTACAGGAAGACCAGGGACTCTGCCATGTGGGGAAACAGCCCTAAGGCAGCATGCCCAGACACATGACCCCCACACTCCTGGGACCAATGTTAGCATATTTATATCCTCAGCAGCAAAAGGTAAAGAGTGCAAGAAAGTAGTAAGATCTCCAGGGGCTCTTTGGTTTTAGTTGATAGTCATAAAAAACACAGTTCTGCTTAGGCTGTAGCACAGTTGTGTAAGATCAATTGTACATTTACTGTTTGGCAAGTGCAAGAAGGGACACGGCTGCAAATTACCTGGGAAACAAAAAGAGTGGAAATACAGTGCTATGTTCTAAAGATATGAAGCACCAGTCCTGGCTTTGTGGACAGTTAGCAAGGGAAAAGTGGGGAAAGCAAGGACTGCTCCTGAGAGGATCACTAACCCACAGTACCTCCTCTACATGTTGCACAGGTAGGAGGTCACCATGGCGAGGAGGCAGGGAGACATCGTCTCAGCTGAGGCCAGGAGTGGAGATTGAGTAGTTGACTGCACTAAAATTTCACCTTCTAGAAGCTCCAACTCCAGATGCAATAGTGCATGGCAGTAGTATTCCCAACATCAGGGCATGAGTGCTAGGAAAGGAGAAGGTAAATGGATCTAAAAAGTATTTTGGGTGAAGGAGATGGAAGCTTTGGAAGAGTGCTATTATTAGCCACTTTCCTTGGTAGCTCTGCCCACATTAGTCATCCAAGCCTCATACCCCAGGCCAAGTCTCCTCCCATTACTGCATCTTTACTCTACAGGTTCACAAGCCACACAGAGGAAAATAATGGATATTAAAGCTGGGAAGGCAGTTTGCCCCCTCCAATTGCATGTACTCAATGTCTCCATTTACTCATCAACTAAGGTAGATGCCCAGAGACAAGGATTGGCCATCACCCATTTTTAAACACAAACACAGGCCCCTTCAAGGACCATACGGTGAGAGATGGAGACCAGATGAATGCTAGCGAGCTGTTCAGTGGGCCAAAGAGATTTTCCATTATGACCAGTAGCCCCAGACCAGTGACCCAGGGCCGGCAGCAGAGCAGCTAAGTCAAGCTTCAGAGACCAAGATCACTGCAGTAAAGTTATTCCATAATCCCTGCCCTAGATTTACATTTTATTTGGGACGTTAAGAATCCTCTGCAAATGCATGAATGTAGCCAATGCCCCTTCTTCCAGCTGGAGAAGGTCACCAATTTATACTGCTCACAGACAACTCAAAATCCCTGCAGGGACTAAATTCCACTAAAGGCAAATCCCAGACTGCATTGCCATGCTGCTCAGTAGTGTGACGAGGAGGAGGGGGAGAGATGGTGGCGGTGGTCTAATGAGAAGGCCGCTCCTGCCCCTGCCAGCTTGTCCTACTCTGTGCATAGTGTGAAACAGTGCAGTCGGAGAAAGTTTAGAACCAAGGAAACCAGGTTCCCCTTCAACAAAACAATTACAGGAAGGACAAGCAGTTCTGCTTTAGCTGGGCCGGCACTGGACCTGCCCCTCTGAGCTGTCTTCATCATCCGAGCCTCCAGCCCCCCCACTGGTCAGTCCTGTGATACGGTAGCCCATGTTCAGCAACATCACCTCCAGGGGGTCTGCGTTCATTCGTCTCTGGTTAGCTTGGGAAGCACCTTCCATATCTTCCACCACACGCCCATTGAGAGTTTCACTCTGCAAACAAGAAAAGAGACCGCTTTGGGAGGGCAGTCGCATGAGGGGACACCAGAACTGTGTAATTTTTTGCTCACCGGAGAGGGATGTATCATCTCTCCCGCTCCCTTCTGGAGCCTTAAGCTCACGTCTTCTGGACTGAAAATTGGGTGAAAATCATGTCAAAGGACACCAGACTAGCGGGCTGGTCCACTCCCTAATGGGTGTATGTTCATGTTACAAGCCCAACAGCATGATGCTACTAGGCATCCTCTAGTCCAGTGGTCTCCAAACTTTTTGGCTCGCACACCCCCAGGATGAAGGGCGAAAGATCTGCCGCAGACGCCCCGCCGACGGAAGACCAGCCGCAGGCGGGGAACACCAGCCGTGGACGTGCAGAGCTGCCGCCGAAGGAAAAAAAAACCACGGAGTGCTGTCCGGCGGCACTCCTGCTGCCATGCACCATCCAATTTGGAGACCACTGCTCTAGTCTGTAGGCCTGTGCTGGGGAAAGATTGTATTAAACTAGGATTTAAGCAGGGGTTGGATACAGTGGCTTAATGACCAAGCCGCTGGCCATCCTTAAAAGAATTCTTTGCCCAGCTGCCTGCACTTAGTCCTGCTGGCTCTCCAACTGGGCTGTGCAAGCTGGGGCATCTGAGACTGGGGGAGGGATAGCTCAGTGGTTTGAGCATTGGCCTGCTAAACCCAAGGTTGCGAGTTCAATCCTTGAGGGGGCCATTTAGGGATCTGGGGCAAAAATTGGGGATTGGTCCTGCTGTGAGCAGCAGCTGGACTAGCTGACCTCCTGAGGTCCCTGCCAACCCTGAGGTTCTATGACTCTCTGTTCAGGCAAGATGCACTGGGTGGCACACAGAGTCGCAGTGGGTTTTTTATTTGGGAAGGGGCGGGAAAGAGGAGAAAAGCAAAGGCCGAGGTGCCCATTGTGACAAGTTCCCTAAGTTGCCTCTAAGCTGTGCGGCCACGCAGCCGCCTATTAAGCACTGTGGAGACACTAAGGCTGCAGCCAGGGGCGAGGTGCCCCTCCCCCAGCCCCAACCCAGTCGGGCCCTGCCGCAGCCAGGGGCGAGGTGCCCCTCCCCCAGCCCCAACCCAGTCGGGCCCTGCCGCAGCCAGGGGAGTGGCACCCCTTCCCCAATCCCAACCCAGCTCCAGCCCTGCCGCAGCCAGGGGAGAGATTCTCCTCCCACATGCCAAACCCCTCGACCACACCCCTGCCACATGAATTTTATGTGCACCAATATGGAGGTGATGTGTCACATCACCTCCATATTGATGCACATAACATTCATTCCACACGTGGGTTGGAAAAAGTAGAGGGAACACTGCAAGTGTCCCCTCCCCTCCTGGGCAATCCCCTGACATCATCCTTCCTTTGGAAGCATTAAGAAAGGAGGCTTAGTTTTTTAAAAAGCCATCTCACGAGTGCTGAAAAGCAAGGCTTATTTCAGGTCAGGAGAGGTGCACTGGCGAAAAGGAGGCAGGAAACATTGGCGAGCAGAGCCTGTATTATGCTATGCCTGGTTCTAGTTAGACCTTAGCCCCACTTATGATCAAAGGCATCTTCCCTTTTCCAAGCCTCCCTCCAATACCAGGCCTTCCCCAGCCTCTTGCATGATCAGCCATCCCTGGCCTGGCTCAGAAGAGGTTGTCCACAGCCTAACCTAGAGCTCACAGGATGACATTTGAAAACAAGTGCTTTGGCAAGAAGTCGAAAGTTTGTTCTACCTGGGCATCTTTTTACTACTCTGCTACACACAGATTTAGTCTCAGAGTAATACTGATAGCTGCCAGGGTCATCCATCCTTCTGCAAATTGCAACAGTGAGGCAAAAACAGAGTGAGCCAATGGCAAAGCCAGGAACAAAATCCAGAAGTCTCACTCTGAATCCATCCAACTATCCCAGCACCCCGTAAATCAGTCTTCATCTTCTGCTTGCATCAGGACAATGGCTTCTGGCCTGGAGTCCTAAAGTCCATCATCCAGGACCCACCTCTATAGATGCTCTGCTACTTCTCTTACCTCTGGCCTGGGATTCCAGAGCCGTACAACTGGGTCAATGCCGCTGGTGGCCAGGAAGCAGTAACTCGGGTGGGGCTGGAGACAGTTCACAATAGACTCATCCCCCTGTAGCACCCGCACCAGGTTGGTAGTTTCTTTCTCCCAGATGAAGAAAGACCCATCGTCTGAGCCGCTGACAATGTACTGTGCATTGCTAGGAAGGGAAGAACAAAGGGCTCTGCTGAGATCACAGGGTCGTTAGAGAAGCCAGCAGTCATGCCTTGAAGGAGAGGGTGGAGGAGGGCTCTGTTCTCTATTACACTGCACACTCAGAGGAGGTGGCTATTCTCATGGGTTTGAGGGATGAAGGCGGGAGCAGGTAAGTCCATTAGGCTGAAAGGTAGGGAAGCCACTGCCTGGTTAGCCTTATTCTCATCAACACACAAAACTAGCTCAGAGAGTCAGCTAGTGACAAAACTCTGAGATCCAGCACTTAGGTTTCACCACACACTTAAAGGCTCATCAGCATCTTTCCCAGCACTGTACCGAGCAGGGAAATCTCACAAAACCAGACGGACCTCCAGATTCAGACAGCACTGTCCCAGCGCCCCAAGGAAAGGGACATTTCTAGATAATGACAAAGGTAGTCTTGTGTGTCATTTCCCTCCATCCTCAGAGCCCACATGGTTAGGCACTAAGTGCTGGAGTACTGAAAGTTGTGATGAACAGTCATCTCTATGCTGACCTACCATTTAACCAGTGATCCATGGAGGGGTTCCACTTCTGCTGTTCCTGCAGTGGTCAAAAAACCCCGCAAACTAGAAGCAACAATATCTTCTCATTGCCACCCATGCTAGGGCTGCACAACATGACATATCCACTGGACAGCAGCACTCTGCTGTTCCGTGCAACTGAAATGCTGCACCTTTACCATGCAAGGTCAATGTACCTGCCAAAGAAGTTGGCCTCCTTGATGTCTGTGGTGGTGTTACAGTGGCCACAGTACCGGAATTTGTAGTCATAGCTGCGTTCCCTCAGCACCATCTCATCATCCGAGATGGAGTCTTTGCGCCCAGTTGCTCGCAGCCGAATTGGCCCGCCCCCTTTCTTGTCTTCAGCTGGAAGGATAAAGAGTACAGAGATATTTTCCTCCTCACACATCACATGCTGGAGCAGAGAATTCTCCAGCAAGTTTAGTTGCGAGGGGTACTCAGCTGCCAGGTCTAGCTGAGAGCGAAGGCCAGTTTATCCAGAGGACAGGTACTCAGAGTACACACTTCCTTCTCACTGTCCCACCTCTGTACCTCAACCCTCTTCTTGCAATACCAATCCTAGAGCCCACGTGCAGCTTAAGACCAAAAGTGATTATGACTCTTCAGCGCAAGTTCAGTCCAATTGGAGGGCAGATGTCCATCTCATAACTACCCCCCTTGGTAGTGGTAGCCTCCAAAAACCAAGGATCAAATAAATCATTGGGGGAGGTTTTCCCTTGAGGTGCCTTCTGGCCAAGAGGTGAAGGATACTGGCAGGAAGCTTGCATTGAAACTGCCCATACTGTACCTGTTCTGTGGCACAAGGACCTTCCTCCAGAGCTGTGAATCCAACACTTTATATAAGCATCAATTCATTGTTTGGGACCCTCCCCCTGCAACCTGTAGTCTCAGGAGCACAAGCTTCAGGAACCTCCCTTTTAAAAGGAAAGGGATAATTTTCAGCAAGAAGGGACAGACCATAAAATACTACGAAACTCAGAACTCTCCATAAATAACCAAGTAACAGATGCAAGTCACAAGATAGCTGGTGCAGTTATGGAGACAGCTTTCAGCCAGGAGATCAAATAAATCTATGGACAAACTGCATCTCAATGAGCCTCACTTTATAGAAGGGTTGTTATTTAGGGAAAGACTTCCATCCTGGGTTATACCGGAATCCAACCCAAAGGGCTGAGTGTTGGCACCCACCGTTATCACTTTTAGAGAAGAGGGCTGCATTGATGTCTCGGTCCAGTGCATCACAAGCGCTGCTATGCGCCTGTTCTGGGAACTTCCCTTTGAAGTCATCCAGACACTCCAGCGCTTCTGCCACATACTTCAGTTCAAAGAGACAGCGGGCCAGGCGGAAGTGGGCTTTCAGGTGGCCTGGGTTCAGGGAGATGGCCTTCAAGCAGTCTCTTAAAGCATCATAGTGATCCCCATCCCTGCGGAGACAAGAACAGACCCTGAAGGGACCTAAATATCCACTACCCTCTTCCAGGGTTTGTGCAACACGAGAGCTTGTCATCTACTTCTCAGCTCTCCCTGTACCCGTGGGCTTCCCATTTGCTCAAGTATCTCCAATAGCACTTCCTTTCTCACAAGAGCTCTCACTTTGCCTCCCAGCTGCTCCTTGTGAGCTCAGCTAACAGAAATGTGTCTCCACGCAGAAGAGAGACCACCTCCTGTTTGAGGACCAGGTCTCTGCCTCCCACCCTAATGTGGCAGCACCACAGTTTCCTGTGCTACTATTTTAAGTCCTACAGATCAAGTCTCATTGCTGAAAGCTAGTCAGTGGTGGGGATCCCCCATCCCCAAAGGATTAAGTCCCCAGGCCAAGCCTGCAGAAGAGAGCCCTAGGGCACAGATACCTTTCCACGAGCAGAGCAGCTCAAGTGTTCCCTCTTGTGGGGAAACAGTGTAGCAGCACATTTCCCTTTCCAATGGCCAAGTTAGATGCTCAGCAGGGGGATATAAAACCATCAGGATTTTACATTCCTGATGGACATTTGTCTCCAAAGTGGCATTCTCCTCCCGCAATTCATGTTCATCCTGAGGTGTTTTGTTCTGTTTTTTTAAAAAGGTCTTCTGTAACCCCGATTGGTACCTATTGATCCAAATCATAACATCCAACTGGTTATGTTTAAAAATATTTAGGCTAAAGCATGCTGAATTGCCCTGTACCCCAAGGCTATCGGAGAACGTGGAGGACAACGCCAACCTGTCTCAGCATGCATCCCAGAAGCAGACGCCTGACAAACCTTTCACTCTGGTATTTAGTTATATTAGATGTGGGCTGAAGGAGGGGATGGAAGCCAGGGTTTTGATTGGGCTGGCAGGCAGCAGCATTAGCTACTCTCCCAAGCTGCCCTCCTGTGCCAGTCTCAGAATTTTTAAAAATAAAGTCTAAGGGCTTTTCTTCACGTACCGCGCTACAGCGGCACAGCTGCAGCACTTTACTGGAGATGCTCTTAAGCCAACGGGAGAGCTTCTCCTGTTGGCCGTTCATCCACCTCCCCGAGAGGCCGTAGATATGCCAGTGGGAGAGGCTCTCCTGTGGGCAGACAGACAGTTTATCTACGCAGCGGTAGACGTAACTATGTAGCTCAGGGATATGGATTTTTCACACCCCTGAGGAATATAGTTACACAGATCTAGGTCTGTATTGTAGACCTGGCCTAAGGCTTTGTCTACACTGGCACTTACATCACTCAGGGGTGCGACCCCCCTCCCCCGCCTCACACACTCACACTGTTTGGGTTGCAACAGATAATCTCAAACCTGAACAGAGCAAACTGATCTGCCAGAGCCTGGAACAATCTCTCAGAAGCGTGAACTGCCCCATATATCTCAGTGATGTGGTAACTCAGGTGCCCCATTTGATATTTGGGAACATTAACATTGCTAGCTCTTTCACTGCTCATGAAAGTACATAAGAAAAGAAGGGGAACTCTGAGGCCAGTTCTACACTACAGACCTATAATTGGTATAACTGCATCACTCAGGGCTGTGAAAAATCCAACCAACCCCTCCATGTAGACAGCGCCATGATATGGCCACCACCTCTCTAGGAGGTGGATAAACTATGCCGAGGGGAGCAGCTACACTTAAGCGCTACAGCAGCACAGATGCACCAATGCAGTATTTTAAGTATAAAACTGCCCTGAGCAATTCCTCATTTTGGAGCCATGGGGGAAGATCACCCTTTGTTTTTCCCTCCACTATCAGCAAGTCAAGCAGGCCATCTGGGCCCCAATGAATGGAGCCATGCCCAATGAGCCCAGCGAGCACATGCAGGGTTTTGAACATCTGCACAGTCTACAAGCAATGCCTTGTTTTAGAGGACTCATGTGGGTGGAACTTGGAAGAGCATGGTTATCTCCCCCTCCCGCATCAACTTGACCCCTGAAGGAAGATACGTGTGTGATGAGGCCACCAGGCTTTAAGAGACGATCCCAACCCTAGAAATGTCTTTTGCCATCCCTGCTATAACAGCATAGCACTGCCCACAAGAGTCCTATTCAGCCCGAAAGTCCAAATCTAGTGAGTCACAAGATTGTGTGAGGTAAAGCAGACTTCTCTACAGAATGGAATTTGAAAGCAGGTCATCAGCCCAGAGGCTTTTTATTTATGGAAATATATTTGCAGACCAACAGTTCAGCCAGCTGTATCATCACCTGCACCTTCTACTGCAAAGAAAAATCAAAGCACTTTGCAAACAATGGGTTCATTTCAGACTTAGTGTAAACAATGAAGTTGCACCTGCCTGAATTTAGCCCAGTAAGTGTCAACTCGTGAGGTAGGTGAATACTGGCCCTACATTACAGCTGGAAGAGTGTGGTAGTGAGAGGTTAAGTGGTTTCTCTGTGAAATTAGTGGAAGAACCAGCATGAACACACACAGTACTTAACACTTTTATACACCTTCAGAAGCACCATACAATCAGTGTGGATGCAGGCTCCCCTGCTCAAATCATGGCTTTAAAAACAAATTTTCTATTATGCAGCTGATATCCAAGAAGAGATTTGACCACAGGCAAAGCTTTAAGTGAAATGGAGACAGAATGTGGCTCTCTCGGTATTTTAAAAAGAGTTAGTTTGGCTGTTTGCTACTTTGACACACCCAAAAAGACTTCAGTCTCCACTGTCAAACTGGAAACAGCCAGATAGATTGGATATCAAGAATTTGCTATTCTAAAGCAGCAGCTTCCTTCTCCCAGAGTTACAAGATTTGACATCATGTGAGCTCAAACCACTTTATAGCTAAAGCTTTTAATTACAGCCAGTGAAGATTGCTTAGGAAACTTTGCCTGTAAGTGCAAACTGGGGCATTTGCAGATTTTAAGTGACAGAAAACATTTATGTTTGAAAACCAGCTACAGACCACGAGCAGTAGCTTTAGGGACGAGTGGGGGATAGGCTAAGACCTTCCAATCCAGAGTCTTCCTCTTTCTATACCTGCCCATTATTCATTGAGAGGGAGGCCAAAGGGAGGCCCATAGAGTTCTATAGCTTGGCCTGCAGCTGTCCCCATCTTGAGTATGGAGGACATAGCCCAGGAGGACAATGTGTCCCAACATTGGCTGAGGAGCCAGGATACAATGCACTGTCTCATGTGAGACCCCAGCCTCTATTTGAGGGATGTTGGTAGCTGCCTTTGGCAGGAGAAAAAGGAGCCAGTCACCACATCCTTTGTGCTCCTAGCAAGTTACTAATATATCTCTCAGCTAAATCCCAAAGATTACTGTGGCACTCTGTACTGCAAAGTAGCGCTTGGGAACCCCCATATTCACAGCCATAGGATTAGGATAGGTTTTGTACAATGCATGCCTTGTGAGGTATTTTAAAAGTCTTGATCTGCTGAACCTTAATATCCCGTTGGACCGTGTGTACTATCAGCGTACGTGAAGTTATCAAGTATTGCTGTACGTGCTACTGAAACGTGAGAGATTGGGAGATGCCCACAGCCGGCCTTTCTGTTGCAAGAAACGAGGGCCAGACAGGCATTGATGGCCCATCAAAGGAGAATCCACTCTCCCAGAAGCTTCTCAGAAAGTTCACGTAGGCAATGGAGACTGTCTGGCTCCCACATCACAGCAAGGGTCTTTCTAGCAGCTAGAAGGTATAAAAAGAGGTAGTGACATCATCACTTGGCTTCTCACCCCACCCCCAATCTGAACACCTAGGAAATCATCTGGAAGATAAAGACTTTGAACTAGGGAGATTGGTCCCAGGCTGGAAGGGGGTCTAATCTGTGTATTGAGGAACTGTAAGCGGTCTGTACCATCTGTTAGGGTAAGAGACTGTTTGATTCAAATCTTGCTTAGTCTGTTCCAGTTAAAAATAAATTTGCAGTCTAAAATTCTATTTCTTAAGTAACCAAATTTGATCTCTAGGACTGCTCCTTATAATCACTTAAAATCTATCTTTCTGGAGTTAATAAATCAGTTTTATATTTTATCTAAAAAACAGTGTTTTTAGCTGAAGTGCTTGGGGAATCTCAACTCAGATTACAAAGGCTGGTGCATGTCCACTTTCCTATGAAGAAATGGCAAACTTATTGATGAGTTTGCGTGGTCAAAGGGAACCTTGAGCAGTGCCAGACGGTATATTTCTGGGATTCAAGGCTAGGGAATGGGGCGGAATTGGCTGAGGCCCCTCTATTGATGGGTCATGCATGAGTGGCTGCGTGATCATTCATGTAACTCAGCTGGGTGTGTCCCTGCCTGTAGATGGCTGTACAATTGCAGTGCCTATCAGCAGCTTGTAGCTTGACATTAGCACCACAGTGCGAGAGACAGTCCAGGCTGGTGGGTTCAGTGGTCTCAGTCCAGGTTGGGAACCTCGTCACAATTACATAGGAAAGAAACCTGCTGGAGCTTTAACTGCTCATCTTCTCATCAGAAGAAATACCCTGCTGTTCACCTTCTAGTGCTTAGCACAGTATAGTTTCCCTTTACTAAAGAAGTGGGGTTGGCTGGTACATCTGAATCATTTTTCCTAACACCTCATGAATGAAGTTTGCCCCGATGCTCAACCTATGTTTCCCCTTTCACAATTCCATCCCATTGCCTCACCCTAGAGCCTTCTCCCTCCTTGACTTTTACATCCTTCTGAGGCTGCTCCCAAGCCTTTGTTCCTGGCTTTGCAATACCAGCCACTGGCCAGCTACCAATATTCAGATCGGATTTCTGGTAGTTCTGCATCTCGGCAAGAGGATAGGAGAACTCCTACCAGGAGGGAGTTTCTCATAAACAGCAGTACAAGAGATTGCAGCTATTTTACATATGCTGATAGTAAGTCATTATCCAATGGTCCTACTCTGGGGGGGGGGGGGGGGAGAGAAGAGAGAGAGGGGGGGAGGTGACCAGCCCTCCGTGGAGAAAGAAGTGGTTTGGAACCATTTAGAAAAGCTGGACGTGCACAAGTCCATGGGGCCGGATGCATTGCATCCGAGTGCTAAAGGAGTTGGCGGATGTGATTGCAGAGCCATTGGCCATTATCTTTGAAAACTCATGGCAATCGGGGGAACTCCCGGACGACTGGAAAAAGGCTAATGTAGTGTCCATCTTTAAAAAAGGGAAGAAGGAGGATCCTGGGAACTACAGGCCAGTCAGCCTCACCTCAGTCCCTGGAAAAATCATGGAGCAGGTCCTCAAGGAATCAATTCTGAAGCACTTAGAGGAGAGGAAAGTGATCAGGAACAGTCAGCATGGATTCACCAAGGGCAAGTCATGCCTGACTAATCTAATTGCCTTCTATGATGAGATAATGGGCTCTGTGGATGAAGGGAAAGCAGTGAACGTGTTGTTCCTTGACTTTAGCAAAGCTTTTGACACTGTCTCCCACAGTATTCTTGCCAGCAAGTTAAAGAAGTATGGGCTGGATGAACGCACTATAAGGTGGATAGAAAGCTGGCTAGATTGTCGGGCTCAACGGGTAGTGATCAATGGCTCCATGTTTAGTTGGCAGCCGGTATCAAGTGGAATGCCCCAAGGGTCGATCCTGGGGCCGGTTTTGTTCAATATCTTCATAAATGATCTGGAGGATGGTGTGGATTGCACCCTCAGCATGTTTGCTGATGACACTAAACTGGGAGGAGAGGTAAATACGCTGGAGGGTAGGGATAGGATACAGAGGGCCCTCGACAAATTGGAGGATTGGGCCAAAAGAAATCTGATGAGGTTCAACAAGGACAAGTGCAGAGTCCTGCACTTAGGACGGAAGAATCCAATGCACCGCTACAAACTAGGGACTGAATGGCTCGGCAGCAGTTCTGCAGAAAAGGACCTAGGGGTTACAGTGGACGAGAAGCTGGATATGAGTCAACAGTGTGCCCTTGTTGCCAAGAAGGCCAATGGCATTTTGGGATGTATAAGTAGGGGCACTGCCAGCAGATCGAGGGATGTGATCGTTCCCCTCTATTCGACACTGGTGAGGCCTCATCTGGAGTACTGTGCCCAGTTTTGGGCCCCACACTACAAGAAGGATGTGGAAAAATTGGAAAACGTCCAGCGGAGGGCAACAAAAATGATTAGGGGACTGGAACACATGACTTATGAGGAGAGGCTGAGGGAACTGGGGATGTTTAGTCTACGCAAGAGAAGAATGAGGGGGGATTTGATAGCTGCTTTCAACTACCTGAAAGGGGGTTCCAAAGAGGATGGTTCTAGACTGTTCTCAGTGGTAGCTGATGACAGAACAAGGAGTAATGGTCTCAAGTTGCAGTGGGGGAGATTTAGGTTGGATATTAGGAAAAACTTTTTCACTAGGAGGGTGGTGAAACTCTGGAATGCATTACCTAGGGAGGTGGTGGAATCTCCTTCCTTAGAGGTTTTTAAGGTCAGGCTTGACAAAGCCCTGGCTGGGATGATTTAATTGGGGATTGGTCCTGCTTTGAGCAGGGGGTTGGAGTAGATGACCTCCTGAGGTCCCTTCCAACCCTGAGATTATATGAGAGAGAGTGAGTGCGCGCCCGCACACATGCGCCTAAAACAGCTTTGCCATATTTTGTGTGAGCAGCTCTGGCTGTTGTCAGAAGGGACATTAACTGTTGCAGATCCTAGCAGTATGCATTCAGCAGTGTGCCAGACGCAGCCTTCGACAGCGCCCAAAAATTAACCATAATCCTGCAGTGTTACTGAAAGGATCCCAGGTAGTTTCCAGTATGGCAGGACGTGGCTAGTCCAGGTAGTATGAGAATTAATACACCTCACATTAGATGTGCTCTGGGTAGATCTGCCAGTGGTGGTGATTTGGATTAAGCTAGCAGTAGGAGCAGTTACAACCGACCTGCAGGGGGTCTTAGGCTTTCAGGAACGTAACAAGGATTGAACCAGATGAGCAGTAGAACCACTACCTAGTCAGGGGATGAATGTCTACAAGCCCTTCCACTGGAACGTTCCCTATACCAGATCACAGGGCTACGGATGCTGCTTGAGAGACATGGATTTTTTATAGACTTTTTCTAACGTTATAAAGAAACAGAAAGCTACAGAGAGTGTATCAGCGAGCAATGAAGTGAGTTAGTAACAGCATCTCATGACCAGACACCATCTGTAACCAGTCTCTAACATACACAATTCTGTGATTCTACGTTTTACGGTATCCTTCAGTAGGTTTTATCCTATTAGATGAGCCCCACTCTGCACAAATGTGGCTAGGAGCCCAAGCAATGGGGCCCAAGAGAAAGGAACTTTGTGGGGTCACACCCAAGTCTGGAGCCCATAACTTTGTATACTTAGCAGTACTGATGCCCAAACCCTGTGGTACGCTACGTTTGACAGCACACTCATTTCGTTAGCCTTCCACAAAAGGTGTCCAGCTTACTTACCACTTGCGCTTCATGTAGGCAGCGGCTCTGTTTCCATACAGCATGGCGTTGTTGGGTGCTTTCTGAACTGCTCTGCTGTACAGTTGGATGGCTTGAGTCCACTGCTGGCATGCAAATGCCTCATTGGCTTGCTGCTTAATTTTTTCCAGATATGGAGGCAGCTCAATCTGGGGACTGCAGGGATAGACAGGTGTGGGGTTACAATCACTATGGTAACACTGAAGAGATTTAACTAGACCAAATTGTTGAAAGTCTAATAGAAGAATTCCATTACACTGAAAAACAAAGGAATAGAGCCCACCCCAGTCATACTAAGGGTCCATCTTGTCCAGTATCTGACAGTGGCCAATACCAGATGCTTCACAAAGGTACAAGAAGCCACATAATGGAATAACCTGATCTTAGGGAAGTTTCTTTAGAAGCCCTGTTAGCTAGGAGTTGGCTTATGCCCTGGAGCATGAAAACTCCCATCTTTTTTAACACTAAGTAATGTAACAATAGGTGCTTTTATTATCTGTGTGAAGGGCTTAACTCTTCACTGAATTCTACTCGTATCTCTTTGCTTCAGAGATACCTTGCAGCGGCAAGTTCCACAGGTTGTGTGGTGTAAACAATATTTCTTTTAAATCGGTTTTAAATCTGCATTCAGTTACACAATTTTTTAAAGAGTCAAATAAGCTAGCTCACATGGCTGCACTAAGTCTCTTGACATTTCAAAGATTTCTGATGAATTAGCACCTTAAGCTAGTGGAACCCCCCAAAAAAACAGACATGTTCAACTTCACGTCTGCCTCTGCTTCCCCAACTACACTTAGTCCTTTTAAAAAGGGAAAAGTAGAGTAGATGCTGGTAATGGCAAAGAGCCATTCAACCCGGTCACCAGTTCAAATCCAGGCCAAGATGATCACAACTGAGTCATGACCATCCAAGGACTGTCCTGGGATCTGTGAACTGAGGCTGTCAAATCATCTCACAGCCAACAGGTGCCCAGATCACAATGGATCCCTTTGCCACAAAAGGGGAGAAGGGCACCATGGGGCATGGAGACAGTCATCTTTTTTTCCACCCCCACAAAGGCACTCCCTTCAGCTTAGAAGGAGAGACTGTGCTATGGATAAGTAAAGGAGGTCAGTTTCCACGCATGACAGGCAGTTGTGGATTTAATCAGCAATAATTCAATACATCCATAAAAGAAGAAAGATCCTGATGGCCAGGATTTCCCCATCATGCTCTTGGCCTAACCTGGCTCCAGTTTGCAGCCCATTTACTACCAGCAGCTGAGGGAATCCCAGAACAAAGCTTCATGGGTAATCTTTGCGTTAGTAAGTGAAGAAGAATTCCATTTCACACCTCAATCAGCAGCTTCAGGTCTCACTGGGAGCACAGGGCACAGAGGCACAGAGACAAAATCCAAACAAATTTGTCACCTCACCTGATATGTGTTCTTCCCTCAGACAATCTGAATCCGTTGCTGTGGAGATGGATGCCGTTTGACACTCCATTGGTTGATGTCTTTCCATTCTGCACTTCTGGGGGGTTGTAAAAAACTCAGTAAATTGAAGAGTAAAATCCTGCAATGGATTACACAGACTCTCCTCTGTGGGGTTGGGCTTCCTATTCCACCAACACAAAGTCAGGCTAGCAGGAGCCCAATTCAGACCAGAGGTAAGTAGCTACAACTCCACAGACTTCAGTGAGTCTGGTTCCTACCTCAAGGTATATGGAGGTATACACATTTGGCAGGGTTCGCTGCCCCCTCGGACATCAGCTACAAATACTCTGCAGGATCCACCACAACAGGTCTCCCAAGCAAGAAAGCTGAATACACCTACA
This sequence comes from Chelonia mydas, assembly GCF_015237465.2. Lineage (NCBI taxonomy): Eukaryota > Metazoa > Chordata > Testudines > Cheloniidae > Chelonia > Chelonia mydas. Next base: position 10,488,526 of record NC_051259.2, on the reverse strand, counting down.
GCTTCTCCAATCTTCTCCCGCCTCCCCATTCCCACAGAAAATGGAAGACCATGCGAAGGGCATTCAGTATCACCTTCAACAGACTGGGCCTGGGCACAAGCCATGACCCACTGTATTTTCCTCAGGTTAGTAGAGGTTTTAAGTTTATAGAATGGCTACGTCAGCTACAATGAACTACACCCCCCACCCCCAGACATCCTTACCTTTTTAATAAGTGACTAGGACACACTGAAATTAAGTTAAAGCAAAACATTGTAGAGCTAAGGAAGGTGGATGCTGACTGAAAAGCAAGAGAAGAAAGCAAGGGGATTGGAATCCTGTCTGGGCTCCTATCTAGGGATGTTCGCTTTCAGATCCTTTTAAGGCACGCGATAAAGTCTCATCACCATTAACCCTTTGGAAGCAAAGAGCAAAACAGCCACCACCACCACACCTGATGCTTTTAACTCTTCACCTTCCCATTTTAGAAGCTATCACAAATACGGAAAGAAGAACACTTGCCTCACATTAGGGGTAGGGAAAATGGGCTAGGGAGGGACATCACTAAAGTCGCAGAGGGGAATTTATGTCTGAACTTGGATTAGAACTCATGATCGCCTAGCTCCCAGTCCTGCACTCACTTCTAGCGGTCCTCTCCGCAGATGTTTTCCGCTTGGCTAGCGGTCCTAAGGGTTACCTGAGTACTAAATGATCCTCTTTTAGTTTCTGCTCCCTGGCCAACTTGCCTGAGTAGTTTAGTTGCATACAGGAGCAGCAACCAACTGATATCACAGGAGTGAGAGTGAGAGACTGACCAACACCCCTACAAGTATGGAGGCTAAACAAGGCTGGGAAGGCTCCGTGCCACAGTACAGACTGCCCCGGGACTGCCAAAAGGTTGGAGGGAGACACACACACACACACACACTCCACCACATGTATAGGTGCCCTCTCCTGGCAGTCTGCCATAGCATAGCCTTTGCCTCAATTTTCTGTTCCCTGACAGGGTGGAGTTGGTTTGTTACAAGTGCAGCAGAGGGCAGGCAGTAGTGCTAAGGAATGAGACGATTCAGTCTCTCCACTCTCCAGGCACCACAGCTCAGTTGTTTGAGGTACCTTTGGGTAGGGAAGAAAAGGAAGACCAGCAGTCTCATATTGATATTGTTTGAAGCCGTTAAGTCCTCCCTTACTCCTTATGCACAGTTTTAAGAACCCCTTTCCCCACACACCTTTTGGTATTTCAGTTCCTTCTACCCTGAGACACCTGTTTTATTGCTCGGTCGAAGGGTTTTGGAAGTCAGAGCATTAACAGCACTGCAGAAATAGCCTTGCTACTGTGCTGCCCTCACTCACTTTTCTAGTTCCCCACTCAGCTCAGATTTCACGCTGGAAAGCGGAATCGCACTGGGCTTTGCTCTCACTTCCCATACAGCAGCACACTTACCCCCTGAAGAGTGGCACTTCTTTGGCAGGAGAAAAGTGTACGGCCGCTGTTTGTAAGTCAGGTCAAACAAGTAGACCTACAAGGCAATGGGAGAGAGAGAGAGAGAGAGACACACCAAGGACTGAACGCACAGCCAGTGATACCATGGTGATGAGCAGGATAGAACACCCACCCAGCCAACTGCTTTGCTTTCCATCTACAGTATTACCGAGTTTGATAGAATGTTATTCACACACACACACACAGAGCAAGGAGACAACGGGCAGCAGTACCAGCACTGGGACAAGGTAAGAAGTTCAGAAAGAACGGTGCTGAGAAATGAGACATCTGTCCTACTAAGCTAAGGGCGATAAAGCCCCCTTGATACCAAACATACTACATAAGCAAGAATTGACCGGTGACTGAATCGTTAGTAAAGGCAAAAGTTCCAGTTACAATGTTAATAGGGTTAAAAAAACCCAACAAAAACAACCCACCGTGCACACAACCTACAAATTTTACTTCAGCCTGTACAAACAGGTTACTGAACCATTTTTGTCCTTGGGTTCATGACCTGATTGTAAACAATTAGCAGCGGAGAATGGGAAGCAAGTGGGTCACACTAGACTGAGGGAAAACCATCTTTAAGCAAAGGAAGACTCCCTTCTTCTAGAGAAGCCCAGAATTCTGTCCCGCAAAGCCCTTGGGCAAGAGTGCCTTGGCATAAGAACTGCCAGCCCAGATCAGACTCCAGGTCCATCTAGCCCAATACTCTCTCTCAAAGTGACATCATCTGATGCTTGAGAGGAAGGTGCAGAGAATGGCTATGGAATAACCTGCCCACAAGGAAAGTTCCCTCTAACCCTTAGAAGTTAGCTCTGCCAACAGGATTTACTTGTCTCACTGCAATCTAAACCAGCCCTCGATTCGCAGTTGATTTCTACCAGGAAGAGATTCACAATAGGCGTTACAAAGACCTAATGCTTAGACTGAAACCTGTCAAACATCCCAGGTGCAAGCCATTGTCTCTACAGGAAAAGAGTAACAGCCGTGTTAGTCTGTAGTCGCAAAAAGAAAAAAAAAAAAAAAAAAGAGTACTTGTGGCACCTTAGAGACTAACCAATTTGAGCATAAGCTTTCGTGAGCTACAGCTCACTTCATCGGAGCATATGCTTTCATGCATCCGATGAAGTGAGCTGTAGCTCACGAAAGCTTATGCTCAAATAAATTTGTGAGTCTCTAAGGTGCCACAAGTACTCCTTTTCTTATAGAAAAAGACAGCTCTTCCTCCACTAGATTCTACTATAGAACTAGCCAGAGGTGTCAGTATAGGAATTCATGCAGGTTTCCTAAAGCAACTCATTCCCAGGGCAGTCATGAAACAATTTCTGCAACTCTTCCTGATAAGCAAATGTCAACTGCAAAACCAAAGTGAAAATGCTACTCAAATTTAACATTACGCTGACCTCTGATGTAAGAGTGTAACAATTACATCCCTGACACAACAGTCACTTGAATCAAAGTGTATTACAGACACACACAAATTGCTCAAGGCATGATAAACTCTGTAGAATAATATATGGGTGAGTCAAGACATCATGACCCAGCTAATACAGTCTTATGTAAAGCTCTTATTCCTGAACTTCAGTTAGCATCCTACCTGTTCCCCTCCCATATTGACCAACAGCTCCGTGCCATCTGGACTGAAGGTGACGTACGTGGCTACTAGAACTCTCAGCCGGTTGTTGTAGTCCGGTAGCTTCACTGGGAGGTGCCCTGCAGAGGAGAAAGACAGTTTACTTGCTTAACTGGTAGCCCTCAATATCTTCTGCTCCACACTGGCCATCACATGTTGAGGGAGACTGCTGAAAGAGAGCACATGAATGAAATGCAGTCACATTCCAAGCTATTTCTCAGTTTTCTATTGCTGTATATAATAAGTCTTTACATGAGTCTCTGAGGGGCTCTAACCCAAGGCAGGAAGACTTGCCCTCAAACTTAAAGAAGCCCTTTTGCATGACTATGCCCAGGTATAAAGGAATCAGCCCCCGAAGACTGGTGTTTGCAGTCCAGCTAGGATCCAAAAGGCAGCCAAAAACTGCTTCAGTGAGAATATCCTGAAGCTCCAGTGATCCATGAATCCCAGTGGCTGACTCCAGTGAAAGACTCCATTTGAACTTCATTATTTTTCAGCTCTCTAATAATGTTTCCGTGTCTTGGCTCATTGGCACAGCAGAATATCGGCTTCTTGAACACATTGTGCATTAATTGCTCAGCCCACACATGGGTTCTCTTGCTTCAGATAGACCGGAGAAGGACTGAATGGCCAACACAGGAGGATTAAGAACATTAAAGGGACCCTATGGTGGGACCTTATTATAAATAAGGCTTTCCAGGGCACAATTCTGATCCTTTTTAATGGATTCGTTTCCCAGTCAGACTTGTAGCATTTACCTCCGTTTCAGTGCAGTGGTTCAGACCAATCTATATTAGGGACTTTGGGGGAAAAAAAACAAAAACAAAAAACCAGAGTGATTAGTGCTAGTGAAGGGCACAGAAAAACAGGTGCCCATTTCTCCACAAGACAGGTACTGAATGAAGCCAAGTTTCCCCTCACATTGGACCACAAATGCTTCCCCCTTGAGAGGAAAGTTTATAGTCTCTGTGGTTTATTCAGTTCTTGACTCCGCAATGAAGCCGACTACAAGGGGACAGCTGTGATGTAGGCCAGCCAACATACATCAGTAGACCCAGTTCTTTAGCAATCTATGTCAGGTGTGAACTCAACCCAGAAGTGAGGGGGGGGGGGAAATCTACATTTATCCAGTCCGTCCCCCCCCCCAGGTTAATTAATGCATCAGTATTTTATAGCCTTGCAGGATAGCAGAGCAGGACAATCCTGGTTTTCACAACATAGTAACCGGTGAGGCCTGGAGGCACATGCAACAGATTGTAAGCTCTCCTGGGCAGGGACTGGGTTTTTTCTGGTGCTGCATTTGATCAGTGACCCTGGTTCAAGGGTGGGCAAACTTTTTGGCCTGAGGGATACATCTGGGTATGGAAATTGTATGGCAGGCCATGAATGCTCACAGAATTGGGGTTGGGGTACAGGAGGAGGTGAGGGCTCTGGGGTGGGGCCAGAAGTGAGGCGTTCAAGTTGCGGGAGGGGGCTCTAGGCTGGGGCAGGTGGTTGGGGCACGGGAGGGGCTCGGAGTGCAGGCTGTGGGCGGCGCTTACCTCAAGCAGCTCCCGGAAGCAGTGGCATGTCTCCCCCTCTGGCTCCTGCGTGGAGGTGTGGCCAGGCGCCTCTGCACGCTGCCCCATTCGCAGGTGCCACCTCTGCAGCTTCCATTGGCCATAGTTCCTGGCCAATGGGAGCTGTGGGGGTGACACTTGGGGCTGGGGCAGTGCACAGAGCCCCTTGGCTGTCCCTAAATGTAGGAGCCGGAGGGGGGACATGCCACTGCTTCCGGGAGCCGCGTGGAGCTATGGCACGCGCAGTGAACCCTGATCAGATCCTGCTCCCCAGCAAGAGCTTGAGGGCCGGATTAAATCAGCCAGTGGGCTGGATGTGGCCTGCAGGCCATAGTTTGCCCCCTGCTACCCTAGCTCCTAGACACTGCCAGATAGAAATAATGGTCATATCAGGACAGTAATTGTACCTGCCACGTAGTACTGCGCTGCACCATCCGGAAGCGGTTTCTGCCGGTCACAGAACGTGTGGACTCCCGCCGAGGGATTCTGCTTCATGCTTTTTCTAGCCAGAAAGGAAAGTGGTTTTATGATTACAAACACTTAACTGCCTGAGTTCAACCTGCCCTGAGATATACTTTCTTACTTGCAAAGAAAGAATGTGGGACAGTTGAGCAATTGCAAACCTGCCCCAAGTCACCACAAGAGTGCTAAGCAGTTCCACTTACCTGTGTGTAAAGGATGCTGGGGGAAGAAAACTTAGTACCATTGCACAGCTGAGAAGGATGATCGCCAGCTCCTCTGGATGCCCCATTCCCACCATGCAAGGCCTCTTTCAGGTCTCGTGTTACTCACTTCCCTGTCGAGAAGGTCCTACGAGCGATGGTGGCCATTACCTGTGGTTGTGGATCATGCGTATGTCATAGAGCCGTACGAAGGGCCCACTGGCTCCCACCGCTAGGTAATTGTTATCCTGGGGGTTGACAGTGAGGCACTTAGCCTCCACCAGCTGCCCACAGTATTCAGTCAGGTCTATCAGGACTTCTGAGCGTTTGCTGTTCTCTCGCAGATCATACTGTCTACAAGGCAGAAGGGAGAGAGAGTTACTTAACCAGTGCCCAGGAAGAACCAACATAGCAACAGAAGGGAGTTTAGCTTGATCACCATGGAAAGCAGAGGAAGAATTCAGATACCGCCATGTTATTCCTGCTAAATAGTGACCTAGATTTTACAGAGGACTGGCTGGTGTCTGAGGAGGAAAGAGGACACCCTTCGCCTCCAGTCACACTAATGCTTCTAGTGTCCCAGGTCTACTGGGAGCTCCTTGATTTTATGAGCTAAGCCTTGACACCAGAATAACCAACGTTTTCTACTGACAAGTCTGTATTACATGGGAATTTATTTAGCACCAACAAGAACTCTGAGTCTTGACCTACCACACACCCAGGGTCCAGTATTAAGCCTGGAATAAATAAATTCTTTGAGGGTAGTATCTTTAGTTGTTCTAGAGTCTTAATGAGGGTTCTGGAGAGGAATCTCACAGGACATTGCATCTGCCTTCCTCTGCTCCTTCTGATGGAGATAGGACTGTTCTTTTCTCATCTCTCATTTTCTGTAACAGGAAATGCCCTCCCCATTTCCTCTATTTATGAAAAGATGCCCTTTATTTCAAGCTGAACCATTCAGGTTTTTGTTGTTTTTTTTTTTTTTTTTTTTTTTGGGGGGGGGGGGGGGGGGGGGAAGAGACTAGACCAAGCTCTTTGGGGCAGGAATTTTCTCACTATATATGTGTACAGCTCCTAACACAACAGGGCCTTAACCTGTTGGCATCTAGGCACTACAGTAATATAAAATATTAAAAACCTAAGATATGGCCTCTCATATCCACACAGCTAAAACTCGATTCCGAGTGCTCATCCTTCTTGCTGCCCTTGACAAATGCAACCTTGCCCCACTCATGTCCATTCAGAATGCCGCTGCAAAGATAATTTTACTAGCCAGTCATATCACCCCTCTCTGCATCCCTCCACTGCCTCCCCTTTCTTTAACTCAAAACATAAGCCAAGGGCTTTAACGTGGCTTGTGTAGTCACGGCACAGCACTGGGAGAGAGCGCTCCCAGCGCTCTTAAAAAAAAAAAAAAGCCACCTCCATGAGGGGCGTAGCTCCCAGCCCTGGTGCACTGTCTATACTGGCACGTTACAGTGCTGAAACTTGCATCACTCAAGAGGGTGTTTTTTCCACACCTGAGGGAGAAAGTTGCAGCACTATGAAGTGCCAGTGTAAACAAGCCCCGAGTATCTTCACTTTCAAGGTTCTTCTCAATCAATCCCACCCCACTTCTCTCTCATTCACCATTTAGCTGTCAACACTCACCACTAATTGGCCCACAATACCAGCCTCCATTGCCCAGTTAACTTTTCAAACAAGCAACTTTTGCAGTTTCCCATCCTGCGTTGCCCCTCATGGTTGGGAGGAGTTCCCCAGAAACATCCAAGAAGCTACCTCATTAGCCACCCTTCAAATCCCTCCTCAAAACTCTCCTTTGCCACGAGGCCTACCAAAAACTTGACAACCATTAGCGGCTGGTGTGCTGAGACCACTGCCCTAACACCAATATTGCCTCACGGCTTCCTTGTACCCCCTCCATCCCTGTCCGCATCCATCTGTCTTATACTTAGATTGTAATCTCTGTGGGGCAGGACCAACTTTTTGTTCTGAGTACAGCGCCTACCACAATGGAGTCCTGGTCAGTGACTAGGGCTCCTAGGCGCTATGGCTATACAAATAATAAATAAAGTCACAAGAAGCAGACAGACAAGGTCTGTAATAGTCAAACCAGTGAACCAAAGTTCCCCTTCATTTATTAACTGAACTGTGCCAACCCAACAGGAAGGGGCAGGGAACTGAGCGAACTAAGGGTGTCAGTGACCATTCAAGCAAGACTACTCCGATAAAAGGTCTCTCACAGCACCAAGAGCTACTCCCCTGAACAAGCACCAAAGCTTTTTACCTGATTAGCCCATCCTCTGCTGCGCTCCAGAAAGTGTTGGGCCACATAGGAGCCGTGGCAATACGCTTGACCCTGTTGGTGTGGTCACCAAACATGTGGATGGTTTCCTTGACAGTCAAGTCATGAACATGCACCTTGGAGTCTGCAGCTCCTGTGAGGAGGATCCGATCCCCTGAATGTGGCAAGAACTGTGGAATCATAGAATATCAGGGTTGGAAGGGACCTCAGCAGGTCATCTAGTCCAACCCCCTGCTCAAAGCAGGACCAATCCCCAATTTTTGCCCCGATCCCTAAATGGCCCCCTCAGGGATTGAACTCACAACCCTTGGTTTAGCAGGCCAATGCTCAAACCACTGAGCTATCCCTCCACAAAGAAGGAAGAACAGAGATTCAAACCTGGACGAGCTTCAGACATTTCAACTGCCATTTACAGTCATCCAACCTTAGTTATAGCCTAGCCGCTGCTGCATCTCCCTTTGCAACAAGCTGCTGTAGTTACAGTTACATCCTGAAAGAGCTGGGATCACTACAGGCAATAATGCAATAAAACAGGGGCTCCCGGCTGGGAAATCAAAGCTTGTCTGATAGCAGGTCATTCTTATTTGCAACAGGCAAAGCAACTCTTGCCTTCTTGCAGCATTTACGGAGAAGGTCAGACTGAGTCTAGATTGTAGGGCTCTGCATGCAGTCCCAACTCTGGCTACCACTGCTTGTGCTCAGCATGACACAAGTGACCAGCCTCCAGTTTTCCTTCAATAAGGAGGGATTGTTTGAAAACAAGTTCTTCCTCCATTTAAAGACTTCACAGGGAGATGTAAGAGAAACGTAAGCCACTCCCAACAACAGCAGAGTAGCAATCAAAGCCACGTGGCCAGAGAGCTATGTAAGGTTCTTATATGGTGCTCACTAATGTAATAATGGAGCACCTCTCAATCTTTATTCCTCACAGTACCCGCACTGAGGTAAGGAAATGCTATTATCCCCATCTGTAAAATGGAGAAACTGAGGCAGACCTGAGAGACTAAATCATTTGCCCAAGGCCCCACAGAATGTCTGTGCTGGAGCAGGGAACTGAACATAGGTCTCCTGAGTCCCAGGCTAGCACCCTAACCACTGGATCATCCTTTCTCTTTGCATGTGGAGTAACCTTCTGTAATTACGTACGTTCCTTGCATCTGCTTGCTGTACAAGTCTCTAACAATTTGACATACAACGCAGTTCTCTCTAAGGCATTTTTTTCCCACCTGGATTGATATAACCACCACTGCCAGTATTTATATGATATGTGGCCAAAATCAGAGAACTGCATAGACAGATGCAGAATACTACATCTAATATAACTTTTCCTAATACTGAAAGTCTTTACATTTAGTACTCTTTGGAGAACTTGCTTATGGAAAAATATTCCCCAGCAACATTTAAACAAGTTATTTTCATGCAAGTCAAACATGGAGCCCCATCCAACTGTGCCCTCTTTATACCTCTCGTTTTCAAACGCACACACCTGGGGCCTCACTCACCTTGACAGAGAAGATATTTGCAGTATGCCCAGTGTGCATAGAAAGAAGCTTCTTGTGATGCAGGGGATCCCAGACAATGGTGTGCTGGTCATCGGAGCCAGATGCCAGCAAGCTGAAAAAAACCAAGAGGGGAGAGTGCTACAAGCTTTGCTTCATTCCCAGCTGTGATTAGCTGCTCAGCCACTCATCCTGTAAGCCCCCATCCTGTCATTCACAACTGGTCCTCAAACGTGCCCCACACCAGAATCCATGAAGTGATTCATAAGTGCGTGCATAGGTGCTGACTCCGTGGGTGCTCTAGGGCTGGAGCACCCACAGGGAAAAATTGGTGGGTGCTCTGCACCTACCAGCAGCTCCCCACCCTGCCCCAGCTTACCTCATCTCACCTCCACCTCCTCCCCTGAGCGCACCTTCCCCGCTTCTCCTCCCATTGCTTGCCAGGAGGAGCTGTGGGAGGGAGGGAGGGGGAACGCGGCCCGCCCAGGGGAGGAGGCAGGGCGGGGATTTGGAGAAGGGGTTGGATGGGGTGGGCTGGGGGGCGCGAGCACCCACCGGCGCCAGGAGAAGTTGGTGCCTATGAGCGCACGGGTGTGCGTGTCAGGAGAAGCAGTCACAAGTGGCAGAACTGGTCTACTTCAGTGGAAGAGGCATGAAACAGGTGATCAGATGGTGGTGCCAACAGATGCCATGACCTTCAGCCTGAGAACTACTGCCTTGGAGCCAAATTCCTCCCTCAAGTACATGAAACTCCCATTGACTTATGGATTTGGGTGAGGACCAGAGGACAGAATGTAGGCCTTGGTAATTGGCTCAAACACAGCAGAGACTCTCCCTTACATTTCCCAGGTGGATATGGTTTACTTCACTTGTGCTAGTTATTAAACACAAATGCTTTAGCGTATGATAGTGCAGAGCAGAAGGTTATTAAATGGAGACAGGGACTCTTCTACCCTCTACTTCCCCACCAGAGAAGCACTCAGACTACAGCATAGGGAAAGAAAAAAAATCCCCTGCCCCAGCCCCATATAAGGGTACAAATTCCAAAGACCCACTGTGCCACAACCCTAGTTAAGTGGATGGTACTCTAGTCCTCTATGGAAGAGGATCCTTCACTTGCCATCCAGCCCCCGTTTCTTTTACCAACTCACAAGAGGAGCATTTCCAGATGCAGCCAACAAAATAAGCCTCATTTCCAAAACCTGGATTTATAGTTCAAAACCTTTAGCCTGAGCCCTCATTTACTTCACTGGGAAGAGGAAGTGGCCCCTTATGATAAGATGATCCTCAGCCCACTCATCGGAGAGCTTGGGCTATCAGTCTGTTCATCCCTGAATCGAGACACATACTTACTCTCCTTTCTCATTCCATTCTAGACAGTTGACACATCCAGAGTGACCCTGTGCAAAGAAGGGAAGAGAATGTTACGCAAACTGCAGACTTATCAAGGACTATTATGAGACAAGGACATAGCAAGCACCCCACACAACTTGTTCTGATATAAGCAGCTTTCCATTTCAGACACCCCTACCCACACCTCAGATAGGCATGCTCTAGCTTGTTGGGAAAAATAATAATTTACAACTGGATACAATAGCAGCTCAGCCTTAGAGGCTAACGCAGAGATACTGCTGCACACAAGGAAAGGTGACTTTGTTTCAAAAGCTCTTGGCTAGGCTGAGAATCATGTGCACAGATCCTTGGGGGAAGCAAGGAAGATACGCTTTCATTGCCTACCTCCCTTTGAGAAGCATCTTGCATTTGGGTGAATGTGCATAATACTTTCAGCCTATCTAACAAAGGATTACAAAAGGAACCGCTGGAGTGCCTACTCAGCATTTCAGGAGGTTGTGGGGGGAGAGGAAGACAGAGTTGAAGAGTGGGGGGGGGTGACTGAATTTGTACCAATGGGAAGACAAACTCTCAAAGATTTGTAATCTAGTTTCGGGAGCGTCAGACTGCAGTGACAATTCGCTTATTAGTTTCTAAGGAACTTACTGCAGTCACAAATGTCATAGGAAGAAGTCAGGCCATCAGACTTAACTAGAAGAGGTTTGCCTATGTCAAAAACAACTATGACTAGGATTAGTGCCTGTCCTGGGTACAAGACAGCTGATGTTGTAGGGAGTAGTAAGTTAGAGCCTAGTGCTAGAAGTGCTGCATGTTGAGGAGACAAACCAGGACTCTTAAGAGAGTTTATAAGTCTATGGAGCTCAGACAGGTGCGTGTTATGCAGTTTTTAAACGGGGGAACAGGTAGGTAGTTTTGTTCTTCTTGCACTGTTCACTTACCTGCAACTCTGCTTCTAGGCCCAGGCGTCGGATGAATGGGTCAGTGACATGATAGTGCCGCTCAAAGCCCAGGGCGCCCTTCTCCTATGTGAAGGAAAACCACCACACTTACTACAGCAAACACTCCCTTATCCCGAGGAGCAGAGTCAATCATTGAAAACACACAAACTCCCTCCCAAAATGGGCCAGGGCACCAGCCAGATGCCTTTCCTCTGTGTTTTCTTATCAGCTTGAAGAACACTCATGCACAGGGTATGTTGTATTCTCCAGTTCAGAAAGAGAGAGAAGCCATCATTTCACCACTATTAGCGATAAAACCCCAATTGCCAGGCACAGGTCCGGCACCTGAGATAAGCATCAGGGTGACCCAAGGAAAAGAAAAAAAAAAAAAAAAAAAAAAGGGTTGCCTGTTTTATATTTTTTGCCAAAAAGATACACCCAAGAGTTTGAAGGATGCCTGATCTTTTGGCAAGAACAGGCTGAAAGCCAGAAGCTTCAAGTCACAGCTGAAGGATAATGCAAGCACTAGATTAGAGCTATTCAGAAAAGCTACCATGACACATACAACCCTGTCCTGAAGAACCAACTGTCATTTTACTACAAAATCCACACTTGCATTTTCACTGTTCCAAGGCTATTCTCAGTCTTCCCGAGACCTTTAACCGCTAGACAGGAGATAGGTGGGATATTGAACTGGACAGCCTTCTTTGACACACAGACAGGGCAACAGAACAGAGGCGTACAACTGCAGTACTAAGAGAACAGTTACCACAATGCTGTGCCAATACAAACTCAGGACGGTTGTTTCCCTGTGTTCCTTAATGAGATCATCGATAGGTTAGTAGTGGGCTCAGATGAAGGGAGGCTAAATGCAGAGGCAGTATGTTCCTAGTTACACCATATATCACCCTAACTCTTTATTCATGAAATGCAGAGAGGCTCTATACCATTAAGCTTCTTATATAGACCTTGTCACCATAGAATCTGAGCCCCTTCTGGAAGTACATTCAGCAACAAGAGCCACATTAGTTCCTTCTCCCCCACAAGGATAAAGGTGTTTTTAAATAATTTAATAGAATACATGTATACTGTTTATATTTGCAAAAGTAAGATCAAAAAGAGTGCACCTTGCACTTGGAGCAGAAAATTGCAGGGTCTGATGGTTAATTCCTGTGAAAGTTCATTCCACGCTTTTGGATCGGCCCTTAAGAAAGCTCCACCCCATGTCCGAATGGGATCTACCCTTGGTGTGCATAGTTCCATTGTGCTTGAAGAGCAGAACTGTGCAGACAGGTTGCCAAAACTAATTAAAAAAATACAGGAGAAACCCAGAGGTCCAGGGGCTGCTTAGGCATGATTGAGGGGTGGCTGGGCCAAAGTTGAGTGGCATTGTGACCCTGTGCACCAGATCAAGTTGCCAACAAGTAGCACTACCCTGGTTGAAATATGGGATAAAAGGTGTCTGTCCCCTACTAAATCAGCTCAAGACGGTATTTTATTTAAATAAGGGACATCCCTTACAATACAGGACTATTGGCAACCCTACTTGCAGTCCTTGCCCTGGAGCTTTAGACAATTTTTTAGGTATCCTGAGCCCAAACCACTGAGCACCTAACACTTTAGTCTAGAGAGTGGCAGAGCAGCATGTGTATACTTTGTTGGTGTCATATTATAGGCCACGAATCAAGTTCCACTGCATTCCCCACTGTGGGCACAGGGCCATAGTGCAGGAAATTAAGGCAGAGCATTGGATGTTCTGCCCTCCTGCCCAATACCTGGAAAGGAGGCAGTGCTGGCATTATTATAATCTTGCATGTTTCATCTCATTCGTTCCTAAGCATTTACAAGTTTAAGATACAAACAATTAATACACCATACTACAACTCAAAGACACAATGGTAATGAGTGCCTTAGAAATACAAATACTAGCATGACAACAGTTTAGGAAAGAAAAAAGTTTAAAGAAAAGGAGGACTTGTGGCACCTTAGAGACTAACCAATTTATTTGAGCACAAGCTTTCGTGAGCTACAGCTCACTTCATCGGATGCATCCGATGCATGAAGCTTATGCTCAAATAAATTGGTTAGTCTCTAAGGTGCCACAAGTCCTCCTTTTCTTTTTGCAAATACAGACTAACACGGCTGCTACTCTGAAACCTGTCTCTATATACATAGAGAACATGAAACAATGGGTGTTACCATAAAGACTGTAACAAGAGTGACCAGGAAAGGTGAGCTATTACCAGAAAAGGGCGGGGGGGGGGGGGCGGGGGAGGGTACCTTTTTTAGTGATAATCAAGGTAGGCCATTTCCAGCAGTTGACAAGAACAGTAGGAGGGGAAACAAAGAGAAATAAGTTTTACTTCATGTAATGACCCATCCACTCCCAGTCTCTATTCAAGCCTAAGTTAACTGTATCCAATTTGCAAATTAATTCCAATTCAGCAGTCTCTCGTTGGAGTCTGTTTTTGAAGGTTTTTTTTTTGTTGAAGAATGGCCACTTTTAGGTCTGTAATCGAGTGACCTAAGAGACTGAAGTGTTCTCCAATTGGTTTTTGAGTGTCACAATTCTTGACATCTGATTTGTGTCCATTTATTCTTTTATGCAGACTGTCCAGTTTGGCCAATGTACATGGCAGAGGGGCATTGCTGGCACACGATGGCATATATCACATTGGTAGATGTGCAGGTGAAAGAGCCTCTGATAGTGCGGCTGATGTGATTAGGCCCTATGATGGTGTCCCCTGGATAGATATGTGGGCACAGTTGGCAACGGGTTTTGTTGCAAGTATAGGTTCCTGGGTTAGTCTTTTTGTTGTGTGGTGTGTGGTTGCTGGGGAGTATTTGCTTCAGGTTGGGGGGCCAAAGGAAACTGCTCAGGAAGTTAAAGAATAGACTTGTCAGAGCTGAAACTTGGCCAGGGCTCAGAGGTTAACACCTCTAATCTACTAAAGGGATTTTAATTGATCACAAGTCACCAGAACCTCTTGGGTTTCATCCAGATGGTAACTCCATCAGTACAGTATCCCCAACACTATGCTTGGGCAGTAGTTCAATATCTACTCTGAAGGAAAGTGCCCCCTACCTAATCCACAGCACAACTTCCTGCAGCAAAGTTTCCCAGCCAAGTGTCAATCCTTCTGAAAACTAACAAGATCTCAGCAAGATGGGGTATGGCAGAGATTAGTTCTGTGAAGACTATCCCCACAGAACTGCTCCAGCATGAACATTACACTCTCCTTACCCATCCACCAACCACAAATAAGTGTCTTGGATGACACATACCTTGATCTGCCTGTGGATGAGGTCTCGAGTAATGTTTACTTTTGCCATCTTCTCACAATGAGGCAGACAAAAGAAAGCTATAGGGGGAGGTGCAGTGCATCCAAGCATTCCAACAAAGCGGAGATCCACAGTAAAGACATTTAATTACCTACAAACAGAGAAAGAAAAACTTAACAGGTCATTTATACACATGGCTAATTAAGTGTTGTCTCCAATTAATGGCAGTGCTGAGCTCCCTTCGCAAAAAGAACTGGTGAGGCTCATGCAAGGCTCCTCCATGAAACTCAGGAGTGAGAAGCAGGGACTCAGAAGGGAAGAAGGCTGACAGTAAAATGACAGAACAATTGTTTCTAGGGAAGCCCTGTGAGAAGCAGAGACCTTGAAAGTACTGAGGCTGTCAATGATGCAAGTCTTGGGTCCCTCCAACCCCCAACCCAATCAATGTAATAAGAGTACTGGGCTAGTCTACACCAGAAGGGCTACTGCGTCACAGCCGCATCGATGCAGTGCATCTGGTGAAGATGCTCCATGTCGACGGGAGATAGCTCTCCCATCGGCATAATAAAACAACCTCTGTGAGAGGCAGTAGCTATGTTGGTGGGAAAAGCTCTCACTGGTGCTTAGGTCAGTGTAACTTACATCATGCAGGGAGTGGCTTATTCACACCCCTGAGCGACAGACATTATATAGACGTAAGTGATAGTGTGTACAAGCTCTTCCATATGTATGCTTTCTAGCCTTTTGCTTCTAGTCAGGAGGCTCTATTTTAAAAGGAAAACAAATCGCAACTGATCACCACTACATTTGATTATGAACTACAGTAAATTACTAGAAGAGCACAAGTGTTCCTTCAATATGATAAAGACTAATTAGCGATCAGACATCGCTGCCATCTTGACAGTTCAGATCAGCAAATGGTGACTTTTTGAATGCAAGGAGGGATCGGTTTTGAACAAACTTAAGCGAGATAATAAAAGTGGTTAATTTTCGGGGAGTATATTAACATAACTTGCCTTTGAAATGTGAGTCTCAGCATACGAATGTGAAATACATTCTTGTGTCTCAATCCTGTTCTCAACAGGAGGTCCAGCTGATGGGAGTATAAATAAAACATCAGCTCTCAGTGAGGTTAATCTCATTCAATTATTAAGGATGCTGTACCTGTCACTGTTTCAATATTTTTAAACCCAGCTTTGAAAGTTCAAGTTTTAATATACCTTCTATGTTATAGGGCACCAGAATTAAACGTGACATTCTCTTTAACGAGAGTTCATGAGAACTAATCTAGCTTGCTCTCACTATACAACTCCAAATAAGGGTAACATTAAGGATCTTATTTAAACCTGTAAGAATCAGGAAATGCTAAGCAGAGATTGAAATTCAGGTATAACAGGGAATGTTAGAACTCCTAAACGTGAACTTTTCAGCTGTGTGTAGCAGTCATTGATCAGATAAATAGGTCTTGGTGAATGGGGTTGTGGAGAAGAAACAAGGTGGGATAGCCTGTCACCCCAGAAGCCTGGGAACAATTCCTAGAATAGATCAGGAGAGACAATGAATGTTATTGTCTTATTCTTACCTCTTTGCACACATCTTAAAACAAGATTTTGTAAATTCTGCACATCAGAAGTTCAAGGTTTGAACAGAAGAAGGTGCTGCAGATCAGGATGAGAAGATGGGAGTTTGGACAGCATATCTGTAGCATATCTAGGTATGGCCAGCACTACTGGGCCTTCGCTAGTCAATCCAGATTTTGTTTACACATGAAGTGTTACCAGAAAGCTGGTGTGTATGCCCATTAAGAGGCCTTACATTTTCAAGTGATCTTAACATTACCCATATTAATCCCACCT
Organism: Chelonia mydas; assembly: GCF_015237465.2. Lineage (NCBI taxonomy): Eukaryota > Metazoa > Chordata > Testudines > Cheloniidae > Chelonia > Chelonia mydas. The sequence goes on along the minus strand of NC_051259.2, from coordinate 10,471,974 downwards.
CCCAGACTCAGTGTTAAAAGGCAGCATTGTGAACGCATACAAGTCATCAATATTTCTAACCTTGAGGTAAGATGATTAAACTATCAGATTTTTTTTAAACTAACCTCTGGTTATCCAGGCCAGTTTATCAACAATGTTGATAAATTCCATAAGGGAATAACACGTCTTCTATGAAAGAAAAGGAGTACTTGTGGCACCTTAGAGATTAACAAATTTATTTGAGCGTAAGCTTTCATGAGCTACAGCTCACTTCATCGGATGCATTCTATGGTTAGCCCAGCAGCAAACCCAGTGGAAACAAATAAGATGTCACACTCCCTTCCAGATATTTTTTTGTGCAGAATGGGGATGGGGAGTTGGCTCCTACCTCCCCTTCTATGCCCAACACTGGGCAAAGGAGATCAGCCTGACTCAGCAACTCAGAGGCAGACACAGAACTGCAGGGCCCCCAGAAGCACAGGGCACCAAATCATTACTTGTGCCCAAGGCACAAGGTAAAAAACATCAATGTGCAAAATAAACTACTTTGTCAGAGAAACCAGTAAAGACTGTTTCCAGTCAGTCACTTTTCTGCTAGGCTCAGAGTGAAGATAAGAGAATTTCTACTGACCTCTCTGGGAAGGGAGCTTCCAGTTTTGATAGACTGACTTTTCAGCGGTAAGCTTCACCTGTGATCTTTCCCACAGTACCTCCGTGTCAATCTTTCCAAGCAACAGGTCTCTACCTGCACTTCTTCCAGAGTGAATCTCCATGGCTTACTCAACTTTACACTGTCTTGCCAGGCTACAAAACCCCCTATTCCCAGTGTACGGTCAGTATTCTATACCCCTTTGCAGTCTCTCACGCGTGCACCCCCAATGACAGCCTTCACTAATTACCTTCCCTCTCTCTGATGAGAGCCCCACGGTTCTACAACTCTGCCCGGGGCATCAGATCCCATTTCCACCAGTGATAACATGATAGGCCCAACTGGATTTGGCATCTACATGACTACGGCCTCCATGAACCTGTGATCAGAGGTAGATAAAAGTGCTTCAAAACCACTCTTTCTAAACAGACATATGGTCCATTCACCCCAAGGTACACAGCACACAGATAAAAGGGTTAGTATCCCAAGAGCTCTGCACGTCTGGGTCTTGCCTAAATCTTATCACTTCTTCAAAAACGTAGGCAAGCCTGGCTGCCTCAAATGCCACAGGGCCTCAGACCAACTGCCCCTGTTGCATTCTCTGCCTCAGTCCCTCCCCATGTAAGGGTTTCATAGAATCACAGAAGTGTTTGACTGGAAGGGACCTTGAGAGGTCTTCTAGTCCAGTCCCCTGCACTCATGGCAGGACTAAGTATTATCTAGACCATCCCTGACAGGTGTTTGTCCAACCTGCTCTTAAAAATCCACAATGATGGAGATTCCACCACCTCCCTAGCCAATTTATTCCAGTGTTTAACCACTCTGACAGAAAATTTTTCTTAAGGTCCAATTTGAATCGCCCTTGCTGCAATTTAAGCCCATTGCTTCTTGTCTTATCCTCAGAGGTTAAAGAGAACAATTTTTCTCCCTCCTACTCATAACAACCTTTTTCGAAAACTGTTGTGCCCACTCAGTCTTTTTTTCTCTCCAGACAAAACATTTTGGTTGCTCTCCTCTGGACTTTCTCCAATTTGTCGTAATCTTAACTGGACTATTGTGTCCAGTTTTGGACACCACATTTCAGGCGAGGCTTTATCAGCTCAGAGTAAAGTGGAAGAATTACTTCTTGTGTCCTGCTTACAACACTCCTGTTAATTCATCCCAGAATGATGTTCACTTTTTTTTGCAACAGTGTTACACTGTTGACTAATTTAGCTTGCAATCTGCAGATCCCTTTCCGCAGTATTCTTTCCAAGGCAGTCATTTCCCATTTTGTACGTGTGCAATTAATTGTTCCTTCCTAAGCGGAGTACTTTGCATTTGTCTTTATTGAATTTCATCCTATTTATTTCAGACCATTTTGAATGTTAATCTTATCCTCAAAAGCACTTGTCACCCCTCCCAGCTTGGTATCACCCACAAACTTTATAAGTGTACTCTCTATACCATTATCTAAATCATTAAGATATTGAAGAGAACCGGTCCCAGGACCGATCCCTGTTTCCCCCTAAGCAGCTACTGATCACTCCCCGCACTTCCCTCTTCCTCTCCAGACAGGAATTTTTAACGATTTCATGTCCTTCTGATCTTAAGACCCCAGACCTGTAAAAATAAGCCTATTACTTGGCTGGAGTCAGGCATGTAGGCACATCCAAATTAATAGCCCACCCATAGTTCTCTAAAGGATCCTTGAAGCATTCCCTTGCCCCACCCCCCTCCCAGGGAGATAGCAGAGAGAGGTATAACACAACCCAATGTCTGGAGGGTGAAGTGATTCTTACTGGAAAGAAGGCACACATTTTTAACAGTGAAGGTAATGAAGAACTGGAACAATTTACCAGCGGTCGTGGTGGACTCTCCATCACTGATCATTTTTAAATCAAGAATGGATGTTTTTCTAAAATATCTGTTCCAGGAATTATTTTGGGGAAGTTCAATGGCCTGTGTTACACAGGAGGTCAGATTACATCAACAGTTTTCAAACTGCAAGGCATACCCCCCTAGGGGGGGCCTGGAGGAACGTTTGGTGGGGCTCAGACAGGGAGCGTCACCTCCACCCCCGACTCACTTCAGTGGGCCACCCAGCCTGTGCACAGGTCAGTATCAAAGCCTCCATGCCCAGTGCTGGCTCCAGCCTTGGGGATCTATATCTTATCTCTAGCCATTGTATTGTTTCCTGCTTCTTCTAATAACCCCTTTTAATTCAATTCTATGTGGTCAGTCGGAATGCCAAGCAGGTAAGCTGACGTACATTAAAATCTTCATAAAAATGAAGATCTCCCTCCTTCTCCACATAGACCAACACAAACTGAACATTTAAACAAGAGTAGGGGACTTCCCAAATTCTTCAACTTATTAACACTGGCCCAAGAAAAGCATTTACAGTCTCTCAGAAAGTTCCATTTATGAATAACTCCCCCCCCCCTCCCCTCCGCTTACAATTCTGAACATCGTGAACTACCAGTTCGCTGAAGGAGCACAGAGACAAGCCAGTCATTCGCTATTTTTGCGAGAGGGGCCAGCTTTTGGGATTGAGTAATGAGATATGGAGTCTCGACTCATTTGACCATTCCGACTCAGCCCAGTTTTGCTGTAACCAGAAGGGTGTTCTGCTCAGCTGGCTGGCAGTTTGGTAGCTCATTTGGAATGAGTTTGGGATGTCATAGTTTCGCTCTCAGTGACAAGCGTCCCCAGAACCACCAATGAAGCCTTTTGTTAGGATTCTCAGAGCAGTCAATAGGGCTCAGCTACCCCTTTGCCCGTACTGGTGGTCATTCCATGGCATGATTTAGGAATATTAGTGGGACAGGGCACATAAACGCCCCAGTGCTTCCCATGCTGTACCTGTTCTGCAGCTATATGAAGAATTTCTGTCTTCAGGTCTGGCAATCCTGCGTATCAGTAGTACTAAATGTCAAAAAAAAAAAAAAAGGGAAAAGAGCAAGTTACTCTTACAACAAGATACTCGTCTTTGCTAAGGACTGTCCCAACTTGAAGTCATTACCACCACTGCACAAGTCTATAAGTGAACAATTTGCAGTTCTATTAAATACCCCCCGCCCATGCCCCTTAACCCAGAAAGGACATTTGCACATTTATTTTTAAGCATTTGGCTGATACAAGAGCAAGAGGGGAATGGCTTGGGACAAAATGGTCAAGCTGCTTACTCACATGCTTTCCAGTTTACTTTTGCCTAGTAAGAATTTGGTCTTGATTCTGAATTTTGTGATTTTTAAACACTGGTCTGGAAGAATTTTGTAAGTCTATGTGTCTTGGAAGTGGTGGTGGTTCGGAGAGAAAGTTTGAAAAATTGCTTTTTTCTTTCTTCATCTACCCCTTCATTGCTCAACAGGTCTTCAGAACCAAACCTGCAAGATCCTAAATCCTTCTTCAAGAGAACTTATTTTAAACTTAAGATCTGTCCAGTTGGACTGCAGGCCCTGAATGATCACCTAGTGGTTTGAGAAGGGGACTGGGAACCAGGATCTCCCAACTTCTAATCCTAGATCAGGCATGGTCTGTAGTCCCGGGAAAGTCAAAGAAAGTTAGGACTGGAAGAGACCTCGAGTGGTCATCTAGTCCAGCCTACTGTACTGAGGCACGACAAGGACACCTAGATCATCTCTCAATGGTGTTTGTCTAACCGGTTCTTAAAAACCCTGGGGATTCCACAACCATTATAGTTTGAAAGTTTTTCCTAACATCTAACCTAAATTTCCCTTGCTACAGATTAAGCCAATTACTTCTTGTCCTACCTTCAGTGGACATGGAGAACAATTGACCATCATCTTCTTTGTAACAGCCCTTAACATATTTGAAGACTTATCAGGTTCCCCCTCTCTCCACCCCCACCCCATCTTTTCTCAAGATGAAACATGCCTAGTTTTTTTTTTAAACTTTTCTTCATAGGTCAGGTTCTCTAAACCTTTCATAATTTTTGTTGCCCTCTTCTGGACTCCCTCCAATTTGTTCACATCTTTCTTAAAGGGTGGCAGTGCTCAGAACCAGACAAAATATTCCAGTTGAACCCTCACCAGTGCCAACAGAGCAGGACAATTACCCACAGTGTCTTACATACAATACTCCTTTCGATACATCCCAGAATATTAGCCTTTTCGCAACTGCATCATTGTTGAGCCATTCGATTTGTGATCCATTATAGCCCCCAAATCCTTTATAGCACTACTACTGCCTTGCCGGCTATTCCCCATTTTGTAATTGTGTATTTGATTTTTTCCTTCCTAAGCATAGTACTTTGCACTTGTTTTTATTACATTTCATCTTGTTGATTTCAGAGCCATTCTCCAATTTGTCAAGGTAGTTTTGAATTCAGATCCTCTCCTCCAAAGTAAAAGCAATCCTCCACCCCGCAATCTGACATAATCTGCAAATCACAATCTCTGCCTCACTTTCGCCACATGTTTGATGCTTACCTAACCCACAAGAGTGTTGCATGGGCTAGTTAGTGTTTAAAGTGCTTTACAGATAATGAGCACTATGTAAGTGCTCATTATTAATAAACCGGATGGCCACTCTGCTAGCCATCCTATCTTACTCTTAAGATTTAAAGATAATTGTCCCTGATTAATTTAGAAACAGATCCCAAAATAAAGTTTAGATTAAGGCTCTTAAACCTTATGGATCTCCTGGGAAGTACATCTAAGGGCTTCTAATTATTCTTGGCCAAATGATTACTGGATGTCCCACTTTTTCACTAGGAGGGTGGTGAAGCACTGGAATGCATTACCTAGGAAGGTGGTGGAATTTCCATCCTTAGAGGTTTCTACTGTCAGGCTTGACAAAGCTCTGGCTGGGATCATTTAGTTGGGGATTGGTCCTGCTTTGAGCAGGGGGTTGGATTAGATGACCTGCTGAGGCCCTTTCCAACCCTGATCTTCTAGGATTCTAAAAGGCCATGCACATTCGTTACCCCCAACAGAACATATCAGTCAATGTATGTTTCTCTAGCAGCAGGTCTCTCAGCCCATATGGCTCATTTTTAGATATTTCCTAGTTATTCAGAAAAGCATGTTTTGAGCCACCCTGGCTGGAATCTGTTTAAGAGCAAACTGGTTTAATTTTGTTTATTTTATATATAGTTCTATACCATATAGCTGGGAGTATTTTGTCAGGGATCTTGATGATCACTTTAGATAAGCTATTACCAGCAGGAGAGTGGGGTGGGAGGAGGTATTGTTTCATGGTGTCTGTGTATATAATAATGTCTTCTGCAATTTCCACAGTATGCATCCGATGAAGTCAGCTGTAGCTCACGAAAGCTCATGCTCAAATAAATGGGTTAGTCTCTAAGGTGCCACAAGTCCTCCTTTTCTTTTTGTCAGGGAGTTTCTTGAATGTCCCTGGCATAATAGTGCCCCACCGCAGTCTGTAGCTACAGCACCTCAAGCTATGAGCCAGATCAGGCTAAAGACTCAGATGGGACAGAGATGTTGCAGGAAAAACCACGGTGCTCCAGGAAGTACAGTGGGACCTAATACCTTAGGGAAGAACCTCAGGCCATGCCTTGAAAGCCAGCTAATATGCAAAACTATAAGGGGCATCTGATCTACTTTTACAAGGCTTGGTTTAATACAACCACATTTTTCTTCACCCCACCTGTGACTCCAACTAGTTTCTACCATTTTCTTTCCTTTGCTAGGAACCCCTTTACATTCCCATCTCTTCGTTCACTTGGTTTCTTTCCCGGCACTCCATACAGCATTCTCCACCGAGGGAGAAAGCACTAATTGAATTATTATTTTGTTACTTTAAAGTTCAGTTCAATATTCGCATCTCGGTGAGAGACAAGATCAGAAAGTCTGATATCCTCCGCTTTCCTGATCTCTCCCCTCTAAAATGAGAGATTTTTTTCTGCTACAAGGTAGGGAGACTGGGTACGTCAAGGGATTAGTAGTGAGACGGAGGCGTCTCACCTCCGGGACCTGGGCTGGATTCAAACCAGTGACAATAGAGAATTAGCCACCTTTGGCTTTTCTATGGTTTGTGCAAAACAAGTGGGTGTGTTTCGGATCTGTTCCTAGTAGATATATCCATGTCATAAAATCATCATCAGACTCTCCCCTCCCTGTTGATAGTCTCAGAGAGGGAAAGGGGCAAATGCATTTGGAAGCCCCCCTCCCCAAGCAGGCATTGGCATCTCTTGGGAAGAAAGGATTGCTCCCTACCATTGTGCCACATTCTACAGTAAACTTACACGATTACTACCGATGCACTATCTGTGCTGTGGGTAACTTCACTCTGGGTACATGCAACATTGAACTCTTATACTACTAAAAAACACTAAAGCAATATAAAACAGGCCAGGGTATTAGGCCACATTGGAACATATTTCCCATACAAACCTCATACAGTTGTCCTTATGATCAACTCAGTTAATCCAGAGCAGATTTTTCCTTTAATTACCTGCTGCTCACCGTTCCACAAAGTCTGGAGATACTGCAGATGGGATTTCATCCTTACACTCTTCTCACACTCTTCCCCATCCTCTGTAGCACTTTTTCATAATTCATAACAGAACAATCCTGTGCAGGTGATGCTGGAGAACAGACAAGGTCTACAAAGGCAGCTGACACTTTGCAAAGTTTGATCTCTTAAAGTTTGCAGCCAAAAGTTAATGATCTGCAGAATTCTACAGGCTTTGGCCTCACCAGCCTCCCAGTTAATGTTTGTGGAGCTAAAATACTTTAGGAGCACAGATGGCAGCAGTTTCCTGGAAAGACACTCCCAAAGGACTCCACAAAAGAGTTACAAGATTTACCAGACTAGTTCACCCAGTAGTCCTGCTAATTGCTCAAGAACACTCTGTGCCTTCTTGGTCAACTCCAAGTGACCCCTGCAGCAGGAAGCCACTACAGTCAAAATGCAGATAGCTGTAGTCCTTGATCTGTTTTGTATCTCAGAGTCCTACTAGATTTTTGTATGAACAACAGATTTAGTTTAACCCACTAACTAGCCTTCCTCCCCAAAAATCATCCCCCCCACACACACACCTCTCTTATACTTAAAAGAAAAGGAGTACTAGTGGCACCTTAGAGACTAACCAATTTATTTGAGCTAGTACTCCTTTTCTTTTTGCGAATACAGACTAACACGGTTGCTACTCTGAAACCTGTCCCTATACATACAGTTACCTACACATGTATACAGAAGTTTCCTGTGAGCTTGACAGTTTTTGTACTTCAAAGTTCAAACCTGGTATCACTTACGCTTCAAAAAAGTTCTGCCAACACCAAGTGAATAGGAAGGAGTCCTCTAGGAAACCACAGAGGTTGTCATTAAATGAGTGATCTAATCCCAAACCTCTTGGACATAATTCAGGGTTCTCAGACTGTAAATCCAAGGCCACCCAAAAAAAAGTCATATTTTGATTTCTACCTCCCCATGGTCCTTTCAGAAATATGATTTATCTCAAGGAAAAACTTCAACACACAAACTATTTTCACCCATCCAACACAAACTAGCACTCACAACACACTAGCTCCACCCACCTCTTTCCCCCATGCCTACCACAGTGTCATTGCTCCTTGATAAGTTTCCCTTTTAACAAGGCTTAGAAAAGTAGGGGAAATAAACTAGTGGGGGGCAGAAATGCAGCACAAAGTGCTGTCAGCAGCAGTCAACCCCTAGGAACAAAGGGGAAAGAGAGAATGGGGACAGAGCCGCTATCTAACACTTCAGACATCTGGGCCATCAGAGAAAGAAGCTGGTCAGAATGGGATGAGGCAGGTGGGAAAGCAACTACAGATTTGGCAGCACCAGCTCACAACATGGAGGGGTTCTTAGCTTTCTGTCACAGGGGAGCTCGGATATGCCCAGAATGAAGCTAACCCACACAACAGACACAGCATGGGCTGCAATACTGCAAACTTACTTTAAATTGCATCCTTCCAGAGCCACTCATCCCTGAACTGGCATAATCACCCTCTTGGGATTAGAGCGGAGACTAAGAAACAACAGCCCGTAGGTGCAAGTGGCTCATTGGCCTGGCAGAGGAAGGGATCCAACAGGAGGAGCAACAAAGGCCTGGCAACCCCCAGGCGCGGTTTATCAATTCCAAGGCCAGGAGGAACCATTGTGCTCATCGAGTCTGACCTCCTGCGTAGCACAGGCCACAGAACTCCCTCAAAGTAATTCCTTTTGAACTAGAACACACATCTTTTAAGAAAACATCCAGTCTTGGTTTAAAAGTTGCCAGTGACTGAGAATCCACCACAACCAGTGGTAAATTGCTCCAATGGTCAATTACTCTCACTGTTAAAAATGTACGCCTCATTTCCTATTTGAATTTGTCTAGCTTCACCTTCCAGCCCTTGGCTCTTGATATACCTTTGTCCGATAGACTGTAGAGCTCATTATCAATATTTGCCCCCCATGCAGGTACTTAGAGACAGATCTAGCCACCTCTTAGCTTAAAGTGAAAGTTAAATAGATGGCGCTCCTTGAGCCTGCCATTACAAGGCATGTTTTCCAATCCTTTAATCATGTTGGTGGCTCTTCTCTAATCGATCAACATCCTTCTTGAATTGTGGACATCAGAACTTAGACACAGGATTCCAGCAGTAGTCCCAACAGCGCCAAACACAGAAGTAAAATAACCTCTCTACTAGAAATCTGCTCGGGCCTAATTTTTAGGTCCAACCCAAGCTGGAGAGGGTCAAGTAGTTTTTTGACCATACCTTGACCATTCCTACCAAAGGTGAGCCAACGCCACAGCTGCCATCACCCCCTCTTGCCCATGGGGTCAGCATGGCAGCTATCGATGCAGGTGGCTGCATGCCCTATTCCTGCCATCCACCACGGCCTGCTGTGTGTGCACTGCAGAGCGAGAGGCACTGCCACTCCTTGGCACACTCAATCCGCAACACACAGAGTGCGGCTGGGGATGGTGGACAGCAGAAAGGCTGCCACCGGTGCATGCAGCTGCCATCACACTGACCCTACAGGGAGGAGGAAGAGAGCTAATCTAACCCAAAACTGATCTCGTTCTTTTCCCACCTGACCCCAACATGTGCAGTTGGGTCCCCATCGGGTTCAGGTCATGTTGCAGGGCTCCAGTCCCTACTCCTAAAATCCTGCATATGACTTCTCAGAGGGATCAGCTTGGTTGGGGCAGTGTTTGTGGAGGGTCTTTGTTTTGTTTTTAAACAAACTCAGACTTATACTAGGTTTTCAAACCCAGTTGTCCAGAGGCGGGTGTCACTACGGAATAATCCTAGATACCTGGGAGGAACAAGGACTTGGCTGGGAGTCAGGAGGAGGGATGGCAACACATCACCTGTCAAGGGACAGGAAGCTGGGCAGAGATGTCAGGGCAAGGGAAATAGGGGGAGGGAGGAAAGTTACCAGATGGGGATGGAGAAGAAAGTGGGGAGAACAGGGAAGGCATGGGGGCAGGGGGGGCAGCCAGGGAGGGAAGCAGTTAGTTAAGGGAGTGGACAAGCAAAGCAATTACCTGCCAGGGGTCACGCAAGGGCAGTAGGTATGCAAAGGGCAGGCAGACATGCCGGGGGGGAGTGGAGGCAGTTGGGGGGCAGGAGGAGAAAGGAGTGACAATGTAGGGAAAGAAGCAGTTACTTGGGAGGGGTAGGGCAGGGGGTGTAGCAGGGAAGAGAACGGGTAGTTACTTGTCATGAGAATGCAGCAGTGAGGATATGAAGATGGGACAGTCACCTGTCAGGGCAGGGGGCAGTTACCTGGCCGGGGGGGTGGGGGGGGGGCGGGAGCCAGGGGCGTAGTGGCGGGGGGGGGGCAGTTACCTGGACGGGGGCGCGGCAGGGCAGAGGGCGTAGTGGCGGGGGGGGGGGGCAGTTACCTGCCCGGGGGGGCAGGGCCGGGATGTAGGGGCGGGGGGGGCAGTTATCTGCCCGGGGGGGGGCAGGAGCCAGGGGTGTAGTGGCGGGGAGAAGGGCAGTTACCTGGCCGGGGGGGGGGGCAGTTACCTGGCGGGGGGGGGGGGCAGGGCCGGGGGTGTAGTGGCGGGGGGGGCAGTGCAGTTACCTGGCCGGGGAGGGGGGCAGGGCTGGGGGTGTAGTGGCGGGGGGGGGGGCAGTTACCTGGACGGGGGGGGACGGGAGCCAGGGGCGTAGTGGTGGGGGGGGCAGTTACCTGGATGGGGGCGCGGCAGGGCAGAGGGCGTAGTGGCGGGGGGGGGGGGGGGCAGTTACCTGCCCGGGGGGGCAGGGCCGGGATGTAGGGGCGGGGGGGGCAGTTATCTGCCCGGGGGGGCAGGAGCCAGGGGTGTAGTGGCGGGGAGAAGGGCAGTTACCTGGCCGGGGGGGCAGGAGCCAGGGGTGTAGTGGCGGGGAGGGAGGGCGGTTACCTGGCCTGGGGGAGGGGGCAGGGCCGGGATGTAGTGGAGGGGGGGTGCCAGTTACCTAGCCGGCTGGGGGGGCAGTTACCTGGCGGGGGGGGGGGGCAGGGCCGGGGGTGTAGTTGCCGGGGGGGGGGCAGTTACCTGGCCGGGGAGGGGGGCAGGGCCGGGGTGTAGTTGCGGGGGTGGGGCAGTTACCTGGCCGGGGAGGGGGGCAGGGCGGCAGTTACCTCGCCTGGGGAAGGGGGCAAGGCCGGGATGTAGTGGCGGGGGGGGGGACAGTTACCTAGCCGGGGGGGGGGGGGCAGGGCCGGGGGTGTAGTGGCGAGGTGGGGGAGGGCAGTTACCTGGCCGGGGAGGGGGGCAGGGCCGGGGGTGTAGTGGCGGGGGGGGGGGCAGGGAACATACCTGGCCGGGGAGGGGGGCAGGGCCGGGGGTGTAGTGGCGGGGGGGGGGGGCAGGGCAGTTACCTGGCCGGGGGGGGGGGGGGAGGGCCGGGGGTGTAGTGGCGGGGGGGCAGGGCAGTTACCTGGCCGGGGAGGGGGGGGGCAGGGCCGGGGGTGTAGTGGCGGGGGGGGGGGGCAGGGCAGTTACCTGGCCGGGGAGGGGGGCAGGGCCGGGGGTGTAGTGGCGGGGGGGGGGGGGCAGGGCAGTTACCTGGCCGGGGAGGGGGGCAGGGCCGGGGGGTGTAGTGGCGGGGGGGGGGGGGCAGGGCAGTTACCTGGCCGGGGAGGGGGGCAGGGCCGGGGGTGTAGTGGCGGGGGGGGGGCGGCAGGGCAGTTACCTGGCCGGGGGGGGGGGCAGGGCCGGGGGTGTAGTGGCGGGGGGGGGGCGGCAGGGCAGTTACCTGGCCGGGGAGGGGGGCAGGGCCGGGGGTGTAGTGGCGGGGGGGGGGGGGCAGGGCAGTTACCTGGCCGGGGAGGGGGGCAGGGCCGGGGGTGTAGTGGCGGGGGGGGGGGGGCGGCAGGGCAGTTACCTGGCCGGGGGGGGCAGGGCCGGGGTGTAGTGGGGGGGCAGTTACCTGGCCGGGGGGGGGCAGGGCCGGGGTGTAGTGGGGGGGCAGTTACCTGGCCGGGGGGGGGCAGGGCCGGGGTGTAGTGGGGGGGCAGTTACCTGGCCGGGGGGGGGCAGGGCCGGGGTGTAGTGGGGGGGCAGTTACCTGGCCGGGGGGGGGCAGGGCCGGGGTGTAGTGGGGGGGCAGTTACCTGGCCGGGGGGGGGCAGGGCCGGGGTGTAGTGGGGGGGCAGTTACCTGGCCGGGGGGGGGGCAGGGCCGGGGTGTAGTGGGGGGGCAGTTACCTGGCCGGGGGGGGGGCAGGGCCGGGGGGTAGTGGGGGGGCAGTTACCTGGCCGGGGGGGGGCAGTTACCTGGCCGGGGGGGGGGCAGGGCCGGGGTGTAGTGGGGGGGGCAGTTACCTGGCCGGGGGGGGGCAGGGCCGGGGGTGTAGTGGCGGGGGTGGGGGGCAGTTACCTGGCCGGGGGGGGAGGGGGCAGGGCCGGGGGTGTAGTGGCGGGGGTGGGGGGCAGTTACCTGGCCGGGGGGGGGGCAGGGCCGGGGTGTAGTGGGGGGAGGCAGTTACCTGGCCGGGGGGGGAGGGGGCAGTTACCTGTCAGGCCTCCTCAGCGCGCACGCTCCGCAGCGAGTGGAAGTTGAGAGGCTCCATCCATGCAGGGGACGGCCCGGCCCCTGGGCCAGGACAGGCGGATCCCTCGGCGGGTGGGGCTGCCCCCCCTAGCCCCTCGCCATGCTCCGCAGCCCCAGGCTGGCTGGGACTCGGTCCCTCCCCAGCCCCCTCCTCTGTTTATCTCCTCCAGCTGTCTGGGGCTCAGTAAACTCCCCCAGCACTGCGCCTGCGCCACGCCAACTACGCCACCACTCCTTCCCCGCGGCAGCCCTTACGCCAAGCCAACAGCGCGGATTCGCTTCGAGAATGCCCCTTCCCTCGCCTATAACGTCTATCTGCCCGCGCTCGGAGTGACGGCAGCCCCGACCAAAGGGATTCCCAGCTCGGCGGGCGATTTGAGCCAATCGGCCCGCAGATGCGTCAAGAGGGGTGGGGGTTGGAGGGCCGCCGCGCCTGCTGGGAATCGTAGTTTCTTCAAGGAGGGCGGGCGGCCCACACTAGACTATAAAAGGAGTTGATAAGTGATAGCCCCCCTTGGGCGGCGCGGTGCAAACCGGCGCCTCCCCTCCGCTTCCTGTGCCCTCTCCTCCAGCCAGGCTCCTGGGCAGCCCCAGCCACGTCCGCCCCAGCCTCGCCCTCTTAGCCCGCTGGCCTGCCAGGTCCCTAGGCCATGCTGAGCTTACAGCCTCTCCACCCAGCCAGGCCTTCAGGCCAAGCGAAGCCCCCTAGTCCTCCCTTTCACCCACCTACCCATCAGCGCCCTTAGGACTTCCCTGAGTCATGGCCGCCGCTGCCCGTCTGACCTGCTTCCTCAGGCCCTTCCCTGTCCTGCCGCATGCCACGGCAGCCAGGTCGCTCCAAATCCCCATCTCCTGCTCTACTTCACCATGGCACCTGAAACCCAGCCTCACAGGTGCCATGCCTCCCAGGCTCCTCCCAGGCTCCTCCCAGGCCAGTGTCCTGCTCTAACCCATTATGGTTTCCAAGTGTCCCGAAAGCCCCATCTCACCTGTTACCATGTTACAGGGTCATTCTCCTCTTGAGCCCCAGCCTTGTTCCAGCCCACCAGGGCTGTGTCCTGTCTCCCTTCGGCCTACTCTAGAGCATAGGCTGTTCTGAATCTCCGGCTTGCAGTATTCACTGTATCCACCTTCTGCCGTAACCCCACAAGGAGCAACTTCAAATCACCTAGAGCCAGGCGAGGTAAGTGGACATCTCCAAGTCTGGTCAGGAAAACTCAAATGCCTAAGCTTGACTATCTGGTCTGCATACTAAACTGTCCTAGAAATCAAATGAGGAACCTGTTCTTATCTTAGGAAGCTCCAGGCTTGGACCTTTTTGCTGTGTTGAAGTATTTTTTCCAGGTGGTGGCACTGTTTGCAAAAATGCTCCCTCACTTCACCATTCAAGCACAGATCCCTGCAGTTCTGAGAGAACTAAACATTGCTCTTTGTTTTACCAACTAACAGATTTTTTTTGTGCCCCACTTTTCAGATCAAAGTCATGGGATGGGAAGTACAATGCTGATTAGGGCTTGTCATGGTAAGTGAAGTTAAGCCACAGTCAACTGATTAGACAAATGCAAAAATTTATAGTTACTAAAATTCCAAGAATCCCTAGACTCCATTTAAAATCAAAATAGCCTTTATTTTGCAATTCAATATTTTAAACCATTTAGTAACATTTAATTGTTTAAGGTGCATTTAAAACCACAATCCCATGCCTCCAGGTTCAGCCCTGGCAACATTGCAGGAGAAAACTTCTGCCTTCTCTAACTTCTACAGAAGGAGCAGCAGCCTCTTAAAACACCTACTATATGTAAGCTCCATGAGATCTCTGCCCCTCCCCCCCCACACACACAGACACTGAACCCCAGCGAAGCCATAGAACCAATGACCAACCGCTACCTCTACTTTTGCAATCTCTCATCTTTTTTTGGCTTCCTCCTGTGGTACTTCTCAATTAAAATGGTGATACTATCACATCTATCTGCTTTCTTGAGAAGATACCGCAGTACACAACTGCTTTTGTCCAGAAACTCTGCAAGGTTAACAGCCTCCTTCAGAACGCTGTCCTTGCTATCATGGATGTCCCCTCCCTGTACACCAACATCCCTCACAATGGCAGCATCGCTGCCTGCCTCAATTATCTACAAGAAAATGGACAACGCTCAGATATCCACCTCAAAAACAATTGCCAAACTCATCCATTTCATCCTCCATCCATAATAATTTTACATTCAACAACAAACACTTTGCCCAAACCATTGGATGAGTACTAGGATGGCTCCCCAACATACCAAATTTTTCATGGGCTACCTTGAGGAAGAATTTCTGGAGAAATGCACCATTAAACTGGTGATATACCTGAGATACATCAACGATATTTTCATCCTCTGGATAGATGACCTAAACTCCCTCATAGATTTCCACCACAATTTCAACAACCACCTCCCATCCATCAAACTCCCTGTAGAACAGTGTTTCTCAACCGACCGGTCTGTGAACAGGAGCCGGTCCCTGAGATCTGTCTGACACAGTTAGGAAGGAGCAAGCTAGTCCCTGGTATCAAAAAGGTTGAGAAACACAGCTCTAGAAGACTCCTACACCAGCATCAACTTCCTGGACACCACAGTCAGTTTCAACAATGGAACCATACAGACAACTATATAGAAGAAACCTATAGATCATCACAGATCCAGTAACTACCCCAAACACACCAAGAAATGTTATCTACTGCCAGGCACTCAGATACCACAGAATATGCCCTGAGGAGAAAGTCTGGGCTACATCCCCTAATACACTTACAATCACCTTCACCAAACAAAGATAAACCACAAGAGTAGATCACCTCATGGATCCCAAAGGCCACCAAGAGAACCTGCTTCAATACGGGGGAAAAAAACCCTGACAGCACATGCCTTGTTTTTACCTACCACCCCACACTTGAACCCATATAGGATATCATTAAACAATTACAAACCATACTTAATGAGGACCACATGCTGAAAGAAATTTGTCCCAAATGCCCTCTTCTGGCCTTCAAACAACCCCCCAACCTTGCAAGCTCATCATCAGAAGCAAGCTCCTGCAGACCAGGACACACCAACTCAAAGCAGCACCTGTTCCTGCCAGAACAACAGATGCAAAACCTATAGACATATCTCCACTGCTGCAATGATCAATCCTTCCCACAACACACCTTGTGAGAGCCATGGGGCTTACACACGCCTATCACAATATGTACCTCATCCAGTGCACTAAATGCCCCAATAACTACTATTTGGGTGGAGCTAGACCAGGGGTCGGCAACCTTTCAGAAGTGGTGTGCCGAGTCTTCATTTATTCACTCTAATTTAAGGTTTCGCGTGCCGGTAATACATTTCAACATTTTTAGGCCTCTTTCTATATGTCTATAATATATAACTAAACTACTGTTGTATGTAAAGTAAATAAGGTTTTTGAAATGTTTAAGAAGCTTCATTTAAAATTAAATTAAAATGCAGAGCCCCACCCCCGAACCGGTGGTCAGGACCCAGGCAGTGTGAGTGCCACTGGAAATCAGCATGCTTGCCACAGTTGCTTACCCCGAGCTAGACAATCACAACTGTCTCAAATGAACTCTCACAGAAAAATGGTAAGACAAAAGCATCATATCGCCCAAGGGTGAACGCTTTTCACAAAGTGAGCGTTTCCTAAGTGACCTCTCAGACTTCATCCTCAAAGGAAACCTGCACAACTTCTTCAAAAGGTGAGCTTGGGAACTTAAATTCATAACTTTTGCTAGACACTAAAACCATGGACTGAATAGAGACAATGGATTTATGGCTTATTACAACAATATGTAACCCACTAAGCCCCTTTTTTTGTCCTGTGACTGAAGAGGTGTTAACTGGCAACTTCCTCTTGAATAATGACAAGTTTCAGAGTAGCAGCCATGTTAGTCTGTATTCGCAAAAAGAAAAGGAGCACTTGTGGCACCTTAGAGACTCTCAAATTTATTTGAGCATAAGCTTTCGTGAGCTACATCAGATGAAGTGAGCTGTAGCTCACAAAAGCTTATGCTCAAATCATAGAACCATAGAATATCAGGGTTGGAAGGGACCTCAGGAGGTCATCTAGTCCAACTCCCTACTCAAAGCAGGACCAATCCCCAACTAAATCATCCCAGCCAGGGCTTTGTCAAGCCTGACCTTAAAAATATCTAAGGAAGGAGACTCCACCACCTCCCTAGGTAACGCATTCCAGTGTTTCACCACCCTCTTAGTGAAAAAGTTTTTCCTAATTTCCAACCTAAACCTCCCCCACTGCAACTTGAGACCATTACTCCTCGTTCTGTCATCAGCTACCACTGAACAGTCTAGATCCATCCTCTTTGGAACCCCCTTTCAGGTAGTTGAAAGCAGCTATCAAATCCCCCCTCATTCTTCTCTTCCGCAGACTAAACAATCCCAGTTCCCTCAGCCTCTTCTCATAAGTCATGTCTTCCAGTCCCCTAATCATTTTTGTTGCCCTCTGCTGGACTCTTTCCAATTTTTCCACATCCTTCTTGTAGTGTGGGGCCCAAAACCGGAAACAGTACTCCAGATGAGCCCTCACCAATGTCGAATAGAGGGGAACGATCACGTCCCTCGATCTGCTGGCAATGCCCCTACATATACATCCCAAAATGCCATTGGCCTTCTTGGCAACAAGGGCACACTGTTGACTCATATCCAGCTTCTCGTCCACTGTCACCCCTAGGTCCTTTTCTGCCGAACTGCTGCCGAGCCATTCAGTCCCTAGTCTGTAGCAGTGAATGGGATTCTTCCGTCCTAAGTGCAGGACTCTGCACTTGTCCTTGTTGAACCTCATCAGATTTCTTTTGGCCCAATCCTCCGATTTGTCGAGGGCCCTCTGTATCCTATCTCTACCTTCCAGCATATCTACCTCTCCTCCCAGTTTAGTGTCATCTGCAAACTTGCTGAGGGTGCAATCCACACCATCCTCCAGATCATTAATGAAGATATTGAACAAAACTGGCCCCAGGACCGACCCTTGGGGCACTCCGCTTGTTACCGGCTGCCAACTAGACATGGAGCCATTGATCACTACCCGTTGAGCCCGACAATCTAGCCAACTTTCTATCCACCTTATAGTGCATTCATCCAGCCCATACTTCTTTAACTTGCTGGCAAGAATACTGTGGGAGACAGTGTCAAAAGCTTTGCTAAAGTCAAGGAACAACACGTCCACCGCTTTCCCCTCATCCACAGAGCCAGTTATCTCATCATAGAAGGCAATTAGATTAGTCAGGCATGACTTGCCCTTGGTGAATCCATGCTGACTGTTCCTGATCACTTTCCTCTCCTCTAAGTGCTTCAGAATTGATTCCTTGAGGATCTGCTCCATGATTTTTCCAGGGACTGAGGTGAGGCTGACTGGCCTGTAGTTCCCAGGATCCTCCTCCTTCCCTTTTTTTAAAGATGGGCACTACATTAGCCTTTTTCCAGTCGTCCGGGACGTCCCCCGATCGCCATGAGTTTTCAAAGATAATGGCCAATGGCTCTGCAATCACATCCGCCAACTCCTTTAGCACTCTCGGATGCAGTGCATCTGGCCCCATGGACTTGTGCTCATCCAGCTTTTCTAAATAGTCCCGAACCACTTCTTTCTCTACAGAGGGCTGGTCACTTCCTCCCCATGCTGTGCTGCCCAGTGCAGTAGTCTGGGAGCTGACCTTGTTCATGAAGACAAGAGGCAAAAAAAGCATTGAGTACATTAGCTTTTTCCACATCCTCTGTCACTAGGTTGCCTCCCTCATTCAGTAAGGGGCCCACACTTTCCTTGACTTTCTTCTTGCTAACATACCTGAAGAAACCCTTCTTGTTACTCTTAACATCTCTTAAATAAATGTGTTAGTCTCTAAGGTGCCACAAGTACTCCTTTTCTTTTTTCATCTTGAATGTTTCTTACAATATGTGTTAACGACTTATGCTAAACAATCTGTTCTACCTTGTATTTAACTTACCTTTCCCAGACAAGAAGAGCTCTATGTAGCTCAAAAGCTTCTCTCTTTCACCAGCAGAAGTTGGTTAAATAAGATATTACCTCACCTACCTCTGTATCTCTCGTATCTTGGGACCAACACAGCTACAACAGCAATGCAAACACCAGATTAAGTAATTTTTTAAAAAGTCAGAATCCATTACTCTTGTTCCTACCATCTAACCTTCTTTCCAATATTTTTCATGTCTTTAATGCTTTCTGTCTGGGGATCTCGAAGCACTTTACCAAAACTAATTAAGCCACAGAGGCCCCTGGCAGAGAGGTGTCATTATTCTATTTAACAGATTGGAAAATGGAGGAATACAGCACCTGATTTCTAGAGATGGGGGGCATGCACACCTCCAGCTGAAAGTCAGGAGAGCTGCAGGTTTTCAGCAGCTCTGAGAGTCAGGCCCTGAGAGTTTGTGACTTTCTCAAGGTCACACAGAAAATTGGTGGCAAAGCTGGGAATGTAACTGAAGTAGTCTCATTCCCACTTGCCGACTCTACATGTTATATACATGGTCTTTTACACAACTCACTTAAAAGGAGATTTCTGAAGACAGAAAATCCAGCAACGTGCAGGAAGAATAGAATAAAACTGCCTGGAAAGGAGAACTGATAATTCTTCCATTTTACAACACTCACATTAAAATAGACATTTATTTACGGCTGCTACTCTGAAACCTGTCCTTAATAGCTGTGTGGTCTAATGGCCAGTGCATGGGGGCTAGGTAGTCAGAATTTCTGGTTTCTATGTTCAGATCTGTCACTGTCTCATTATGTGATTTAGGACAACGTAGTCTCCCATTTACCCCATCTGTGCAATGGCTATAAATAATGCTTACCTCTTCATTAATTAATGTTTGTGAAGCACTTTTAGATCCTCTGATCAAGGATGACATAGAAAGGCAAGTTATGTTGCAAATTCCTCCAATATGGCTCCAGTGGAGCTGAATTCTGCATGAACAATGTGCAAATATAACTGAGAAAGGGCTTTTGGAACTTGCATAACGTAAGGCTATTGGCTGTTCCCATGAGTTCTAGATTGTGGAATATTAAGTGCATCTTTGTTTGGGATGCTGTGGGAGGGTCTTTTCTTTACTTTCTGAAAAGGAAATTGGAAGGATGACAGGCCCTAGCTTCATTACGGACTGCTCAAAGAGAAGAAAGAGGCACAAAGAGAAACAAAGCGTTTCCAGAATCTAGGGAAGACAGTGGTCAACTTAGATATACAGTAGAGGTGACTATGTTCATGGCACTAGCTTCTTTTTTCAAGAATACAGCAGAATAAGATCTAGTGTGTTATGACTGATGTTATTTGCTTGACTGGATACTTTTAAAGGCCTGTTTGCTTGCTCCATACAGTTGCATTTCTTTATTCTTGCAGATCAAGAAGCTTAAACTGAATTAATTAGGCTTCCTCCTGGTGTGAAGGTAAATGCATGTTCTAAAATCCATAGAGGGTATCTTCAGTGAGTAGTTTGACTCCCCCCATAAAATGTGAGTCATGAATAACTAGTAATCTGCACTGAGACAGTTGCTGTGCCTTGATGAATGAAAGAGTATGTTTCTGCACTGTAGGGGTAGCCCGGTGTTCAGATTATCAGAGGTTGTATGGGCAATAGAACTCTACATAGACTTAACTCAGTTCCTCATGATCTCTGTCAGAGGGATTGTGGGTAGCAGGGAACATCATTATAAATCTCTGGAATTCGCACTAAGTTACAACTATTTTAGAAAGTGGGATTCTTCAGCATAGTGGATAGACTCCAGGAGATATTGCCCAGCTACGGTTACTTTCAGTCAAGCTGATTGTGAAATGTCTGACCAAAATAGCAAAAAATTAATTTGGAGCCCATGTCCTAATTGCCAAACATCCTATTCTCAGAGTCTAGGGAATTTGCACCTACTTACACAATTACTGAGTGACCTAGATAAAGCCTGGCACCCTTGTGGAGATAGTGCCCAGCGTAACTAGGTAAAATCTTTCTATTTCCAGAAGAGAACCAGCCCAGGTGAGTGCCCTGGACAAGTGTCTCTTTACCTGCATGATCCTAGGAATTGTAACTCCTTTTAAAGTTAATGGGAGTTTTCCCATTGATTTCTGTAGGAGGAGGATTGTTTCTGCTCCTTCTGTAACCAATGGCAAAATTTCATCATGGTTAATAGTTCAGGAATAGGCCCCTACTCGGGAGCATGTGACAAAGCTCTTCCTGTAGCTAAATGTAAAGCCCAGGACTTCCTTGCTGATGAATTTGCTTGTCCAGAATGTATCCAAACAGAAGTGAGACGTTAACACATTTGGCTGTTCCTGTTCAGACTTGTGATTCATTTGAATGTTCTCTTCTTTCTAGTCATAGATTAGTCAGGTTTATTCTTCGTTGGTTCTCTTGGGTAACTGCCAGACCGTTAGCTCCCCTACTCTGGAGTAAGGATCTATTGAGCAATGTATCCTTCAGTGATAGATACTCAACCTGCAGTTCCTGTAGCCCAGTATTCAACTCTCCTCTTCTGTCTATCTAAACTGCAGCACAGCATCCTGGGAGACAATGCTATTTAAAACAAAGACCCACTCCAGTGAAATCCAAGGTCCTGAGTCTGCTATGCATGGGACTCTGGTTTGCTTCAGTGGGAGTGTTGCAAGCTGAGAGTTCGAGTTATCCCCATGGTACCTGAGTGCCTCACAAACATTCATGAATTTATCCTCACCACACCCCTGTGAGGTAGGGACATATCCTCCCCATTTTACATTTGGAAGATAAATGGGTGTATAGTTTTGCCACTAAAACAATGCAAAATTCCCATTGATTTCAATGGAACAGGCCCTGTGTGTTGTGCCCAGGGATGGGTGGCAGAGCCAGGAACAGAATTCATGTCAGCTGACTCCCCAAAATCACCTGCTTCACTACAAAGCCTTCCATGTTACTGCCATGGTTTTATTTTACAGGTCTGCTTTTCTGGTGGCTCTTTGATTGGACTTAACAGCCAAGAACCACATTTTTTAAAGGTATTAGGTGCCTAATGATACAAATAGACACCTAGTGGGAGTTTACAAAAGCACCTAGTTGTCTAACTCCAATGGGAGTCAGCATGGGTGGTGTGTGACTGGTTGGCTCGGGTAGGCTAGCCCCAGCCCCACCCCTTCTGCCTAAGGCCACCAGCCCCTGCCCCAGCCCCAGAGCGCCAGGTGGGCAGCGCAGCCCCAGCCCAAGCTGGGGGCCACAGCACAGGGGAAGACAAGCAGCAGAGCTGGGCCAGGAGGGGGACCGGGGGCAGAATGTGGACTGGGCCATGCCTGGCTGTCTGGGGAGGCTTAGCCTCCCCCAGCCTATGATACCCACCACAAGTGTTCCCTCTAATTTTTTATGTCCATGTGCAAAATCAAATTTGCTATGTGCATCAATATGGAGGTGATGTGTGGTGGGGGGTTTGGAGTGCGGGAGGGGGCTTGGAGGTAGGGGCTAGGGCAGAGGGTTGGGTTGTGTGTGGGGGGTGAGGGTTCTGGCAGGGGGTGTGGGCTCTGGGGTGGGGGTGGGGCTGGGGATGAGGGGTACTTTTTCAAATCCTATGATGCACCTATCTTTGTCTTTAGGCACCTAAATACCTTTAACAAGGTAACCTTTAATCTGGTCCCAAGAGGCTGTGTAGGTCTTAAGGTTTGGCTAGGTCTGGTACATTGGCTGTATCCTTGGTAGTACTCTCCTTTCTACTTGTACACATGCATAAAAAGTAAATTAAAACAGGCTATACTTTCTCTTAGTTGGCTTTGCTGGTTTGCTTTCACAATGTCCAGTGTTCCTTGGTATGCTTTGTTGCATGAATTTCCTTGCTGTGTTTATTTTATAGACTGTACAGGCTGGAGCTTGAATTCTAGGGAGTTTGCTGAGTGAAGAAGTTGTTTGGATGAGACCACCTCTAAATTCCTGTATGTTTTATGTGTGGTCATTCTCTCTCTCTCACACTCACACGGCACCTCTCCTTCTCCTGCTCCATTAAAGATCCCACAGCACTTTTCTTGAGAGCTGGATTTTGTCCCACTGCCCTTGGCTACCAACTCCCCCACCTCTTCCATTGCTGCTCCTGCTAAATTGGTTAGTCTCTAAGGTGCCACAAGTACTCCTTTTCTTTTTGCTAAGGGGCTGATACCTAGTCCCCAGAGGTGGCCGCATTTCTATATCTGGGATTGTGGCGACTTTAGGGGGCTGGGCCCTAAGGGTCACTTGCAGGAGGAGCGGCTCCCCTGGATGCTGGGGGTGCCCCATGAGTCCCATAGGGCGGGCCCGGGCGGGCCCTAGTCCTGCCCCTTTCCCTGCCCTAGGGCCGGCGGCAGCGGGACCCTGTGCACTGCTGCTCCCGGCCGGCGGGTGCTGCTGTGGCTGCGGCTGCGCCTCGGCCTCTCCCCGCGTCCTGGGCTCGGCGGTATAAGGCTGGGAGCCGGCCGGCGGGCGGGAGCTCCGGGTCCGCGGCGGGAGGAGCCGGGCTGCGCTGCGGGGACTCCCTGCAAACCCCCCGCCCCAGATCCCCTCTACCCGCAGCGGCGGGGAGCCCCGGGGCGGGCCGCCAGGCAGCCGGCCTTCCCCCGCCGGAGGGAGGGACCTGGGCGAGCCCTTCTCCGGCAGAGAGGAACCGGCTTCTCCGGGGCGCGGGCTGCTCCCGTCATCTCTGCAGCGGGCGGCCCCCGCGGCTTCTGCCCCTTCCCTCCGCCGGCCCGTCTGTCCCCGGGGGCTGCTGCTGTGCCCTCCCGCAGCGCGGGGGCGGGTGTCTTGGACTGCGCTGGGCTCTGCGGGGCTCTGGCTTTCCTGCCTGCAGGCTCTGCCGCTCCCCGGGCCAGCGTCCGGCCCGGTTCTGGTCTCAGGAGTTGTTTTATTTTTTTTAAATCCACTTTCCAGGGGAAGACTGGAGCGGTCTCTTGGTGGCTCTGTCCCCTCCTCCCCTTCCCTCCCCTCGCGCTTTCTTGTCCTCTGCAGCGGCCCCTTTGCGCCCCCCATGAAGCCCTCGGGGGCAGACTTCCTCTGAAATAGCCGGGCTCTCTTGGAGGAGGAGGGAAAGATGCAGGCGAAAGGCTCCCGTGGTGCCCCTTCCCTCCACGCTTTGCCCTTTTTGTTCATTGTGGCAGCTCTCCTGGGGCTGCTGCCCTTGCTTCACAGCCATGGCTTGCAGCCTAATCCGATGCTGGCCTCTGAGCCACCCCACCACTACCCAGCAGTTATCAGTGGAAGTGAACCTGGGGACTTCACTGCAGCCCCTCTGGATGTCTCCCAGGAGATTCGCCCTCTGACCAACCACACCAGCACTGGGCACGCCAAGTACCGGAAAGCCTTCCCTGTCCTGGGCATTGACTACACCCATGTGCGGATACCGTTTGAGATCTCCCTCTGGATACTGCTGGCATGTCTCATGAAACTGGGTATGTTGGCACCACTTCTCTGCATGCGGTGTGGGTGGAGGGTATGTATACAGTGCCCAAACTTGCAGGCTTAGGAATTGGGACTCCTGGGTTCTCTTCCTGATGAGTATCCCTGTGATCTCGGGGAAATTGCTCAACCTTTCTATGCTTTCCACTCTGTAAAACGGGTATAAAACTTGCTTCACAGGGGTCTTGTAAGATTTATTGGTAAAGGTCTCAGAGATCCGTGGATGAAATATGGTATAGAAGTAGCAACTGTTGACCATTCTGTTACAAAGAAATTCAGATGGATCACTTCTGTTTCCTTTTACAGCTGAACCTCCCTATTGAGGAAGGATGGTCTAGTGGTTAGGGTGCTAGCCTGCAACTTGGGAGACCTGGGTTTAGTTCCTTGTCCTACCACAGACCGCCTGTGAGATCTTGAGCTAGGCACTTAGTTTCTCGGTGCCTCAGTTCCCCACCTGTACGATAGGGGTAATTGCACTTCCCCTCTCTCAGGTGTGTTGTGAGATAAATATATTAATGATTGTGAGGTACTCTAAAAGTTGGGGCGTATAGGTACCTAGATACTCTGGAGAGATGACTATCCCAAACAGGGTCTGAGGTACTGAGGTTCTGACGGAAAATCTCTCAGAACTTCTGCAGCAGAATTAATACCAGTTGAATTCTCCAGAATGTGACATGAGCACACTTGGTCCTATCGCATGCCTAGATTTCAAAGCTGGCTATTGACTCTCGGTATAGAGGTCAAACTGGCCGCTCTCCAACTCGTGATGTCTGTTTATATTCTGTCTTCATGCCAAGAGTGCAGATGAAGTGTCTGCCTGTTCCTGTTTTGGATGGTCATGGGGCAGCAGGAGGAGACCTGCATTTCCTTTATTTCGTTCCTGACTCTTACCATTAATTATTTAAAACCTAACACTACTAGAGGCTCTTCTGTAGTGCTCTGTAACTTGCTGAATCTTACACCAGGCTCCTATCAGACTCTGAGAGCTAAAAGAAAGATAGGTGCTTGTGCTGGGAAATCTCATGGCTGGCTGTATCTGCCCTGGTTCTGGTGTAACAGACCCCAAGCACTGGACTGGTAATTCAGGGCAAACTGCTGATCGCTGCCTGAGATTACAGAAATGTCTCCCCCCTCCCTCCCCCCCCAAAAGTTGGTGTGGAAAGGGAGTGTCTGTGTAGACATGAACAGCTTTTAATACTTTCCTGTGGGCCTCTCAACCTTTTGTTTGAATCTAGGGATATAAGTGTTAATCTTTAGGCCCAGAAGACTTCCATGTGTCTGTCTGTAAGATCGAGTGGTTAGAGCAGGTATTGAATCAGGACTCCTGGCTTCTGTCTTCACCCCTAACTCTGACACAAGCTGGGCAAGTCTTTTTAAGTGCTCTTAAATATCCTTAGAAGAAGGTGCCAGACAAATAAGCAATACCGTTGCTTTTCTCTTCGTAGCCATAGTCCCCTCTCAGCTGGCACGTGTTCCATATGTTAAGTAACGTGTAGTAACTGATTTCAGTTACTACACTACATTTACAGGTTTCAGAGTAACAGCCGTGTTAGTCTGTGTTCGCAAAAAGAAAAGGAGGACTTGTGGCACCTTAGAGACTAATCAATTTATTTGAACATAAGCTTTCGTGAGCTACAGCTCACTTCATCGGATGCATACTGTGGAAAGTGTAGAAGATCTTTTTATGTACACACAAAGCATGAAAAAATACCTCCTCCCACCCCACTCTCCTGCTGGTAATAGCTTATCTAAAGTGATCACTCTCCTTACGATGTGTATGATAATCAAGTTGGGCCATTTCCAGCACAAATCCAGGTTTTCTCACCCCCCGCACCCCCCCCCCCCCCCCCCCCCCCCCCCCACACACACCCCCACTCTCCTGCTGGTAATAGCTTATCTAAAGTGACCACTCTCCTTACAATGTGTATGATAATCAAGGTGGGCCATTTCCAGCACAAATCCAGGGTTTAACAAGAACGTCGGGGGGGGGGGGGTAGGAAAAAACAAGGGGAAATAGGTTACCTTGCATAATGACTTAGCCACTCCCAGTCTCTATTCAAGCCTAAGTTAATTGTATCCAATTTGCAAATGAATTCCAATTCAACAGTTTGTCGCTGGAGTCTGGATTTGAAGTTTTTTTTTTTGTAATATCGCAACTTTCATGTCTGTAATCGCGTGACCAGAGAGATTGAAGTGTTCTCCGACTGGTTTATGAATGTTATAATTCTTGACATCTGATTTGTGTCCATTTATTCTTTTACATAGAGACTGTCCAGTTTGACCAATGTACGTGGCAGAGGGGCATTGCTGGCACATGATGGCATATATCACATTGGTAGATGTGCAGGTGAACGAGCCTCTGATAGTGTGGCTGATGTTATTAGGCCCTGTGATGGTGTCCCCTGAATAGATATGTGGGCACAGTTGGCAACGGGCTTTGTTGCAACAAAGGGGACACCATCACAGGGCCTAATAACATCATGCATCAGATGAAGTGAGCTGTAGCTCACGAAAGCTTATGCTCAAATAAATTGGTTAGTCTCTAAGGTGCCACAAGTACTCCTTTTCTATTGTAAGGAGAGTGGTCACTTTAGATAAGCTATTACCAGCAGGAGAGTGGGTTTGTGTGTGTTTGGGGGGGGGGGGGTGAGAAAACCTGGATTTGTGCTGGAAATGGCCCAACTTGATTATCATACACATTGTAAGGAGAGTGATCACTTTAGATAAACTATTACCAGCAGGAGAGTGGGGTGGGAGGAGGTATTTTTTCATGCTTTGTGTGTATATAAAAAGATCTTCTACACTTTCCACAGTATGCATCCAATGAAGTGAGCTGTAGCTCACGAAAGCTTATGCTCAAATAAATTGGTTAGTCTCTAAGGTGCCACAAGTACTGCATTTACAGTCTTCCTTAACTCTGTTGGGTGGAATAACGAGGAGTCAGGTGGCACCTTAAAGGCTAATAGATTTATTTGGGGATAAGCTTTCATGGGCAAAATACCCACTTCAGTTGCATCTGAAGAAGTGGGTTTTTTTACCCACGGAAGCTTATGCCCAAATAAATGTTAGTCTTTAAGGTGCCACCGTACTCCTCATTGTTCTTGTGGATACAGACTAACACGGCTACCCCTCTGATGCTCTGTTGGGTGGGGAAATCAGAAACCTCTATGTGCTGGTAGAAGCCGGGGGGAGGAGAGGGGCTGCTGTTTATTCTGGCCTTTAGGTTTCAGTCCTGTTAGTGTGTCTCGAGGCATGCTTTGTGGTTGGTGTGCAAGATGTGAAACTGGTGTTCGCAGGTGAAAAGCACCAGGACAGGCAGCAGAAATACCCTGTAAGGAAATATGATGAGTTGAGGGTGGGAAATGGGGTTAGGAAATTTCTAATTTCCAGTAGGTTTGCTGGCTGCCTTCTTTTGTGAGCATCTTCATTTGTCCGAGTGATCTGTAGTGGCTATGCAGAGGCTGCGACAGGGCAGTTTCTGCAGAACTCTACATTGTGGGTTATGGTTGTTTGTGCTGTTTTAAGGTTGTTTTTAGTCAGTAGCAGAGCCTGTCGCTTCTCACACATCGAAGGGATTGTGGGAGTCTGGGGTACATGTTTTAGGAGGAGGACCAGTCTTGCAGCTTTTCAAGGGTGTCTGAGAACCCATTGCAGGTAACTGAGGTGTACTGTGGAGTGCTGGGGACACAGCATATACCACAGCCTAGGTTGCCTCACTCTTGTTAGGAATTCTGGCTGTAGAGCAAAGATAGAACATCCTCTTCCATCCCCATCCCCTTCCTCTTCCTTATTTCCAAGGCTTTTGATGCTGGGTCAGATCAGCCCAGTTGAGAATAACTGTCTTAGTATGTTTCTGGGTCTTAGCTCATAGTTCCCGATTTCATCCCTTAAACTAGTGGTTTAACCATATAATCCAATGTCTTTCAAATGAATGAGTTGCTAAGATGATTGCAGTGGTTGTACCTGTTAGAGCAACCTGACATCTGGGGCCCCCTGGGAGGCCGCGAGCAGGTTTCAGGGCGTCCGCCAAGCAGAACCAGTGCTAGACTTGCTGGGGCCCAGGGCAGAAAGCCAAAGTCCCACTGCATGGAGCTGAAGCCTGAGGCCCTGAGAAACTTAGCTTCACGGTGCCCCCTGTGGCATGGAGCCCTGGGCATTGCCCTGCTTGCTACCCCCTAACTCTGGTCCTGGCTTTTGTAGTTGCTGTGGCACAGGTGGGCTGTGGAGTTTTTATAGCACGTTTGGGGGGCCTCAGAAAGTAAAAGGTTGAGAAACCCTGTGTTAGGGAACATGTCCCCGCTTCTGGGAGGAGCACGCTTACTGGCAGTAGCTTACTCTTCACTCCTTGCGCCACCCCTATAGCTCATGGTGTTCTGGCTGTGTAATTCAGTCTTCAGACAGACAGGCAAGTCTGTAATTGCGGGGGCTGATACAAATCAATGCAGTGGAATCTAAAATGACAGGACTTGGGAGTTCCAGGTTTGATTAACCAGACCAAGGATTTATCCTCTAAACCTTTCATGCTCACTTTCCCCACAGGGCCTAATATGAAGTGAGGGCAGGATCGGAATAGCTAATAGCAATAGTGCTTAGCGCTGTATATAGTTCTCTTTATTTTCATAGCCCTTTGCAAACTTTGACTTATACCTGTGAGAGCCCTGGATGGTGGGTAAAAATATTCCTGCTATTTTACAGATAGAGAAACCGGTGCAGAGAGTTTGTGACTTGCCCACAACCACGCAGGGAGACGCTCCGGGAGCTGGGATTACAACTCAGGAGCTTCTGTTTTCTAGTTCTGGGTTTAGTCCATTGGACCAGGCTGCCTCTCAACTGAGGCAGGGAGTTGGTGATTGAACAGCTAGTCTGAATAATGATGCCTGGGCTATTGCAGAGCTTCGGGGGACAGGATTAAAATCCTGTGAAGTGCTGTTCTGGATATCTATAACTGGTGGCAATATGGACGGGCTGCCAGTGGGAAAGAAGCTGAAGAGCTTGGGGTAAAAATTAATGGGCCGTTATCACGGTCAACAGACCCCAGCTATTCTGTCATATTCCTCAATCTCCCCTCCCCCCCTTCCTGATTTTAAAAACTCCTCTCTTAAAGGAGTCCCTTGGGGAATCTTTGTATGGTGGTTTAATCTGTGCCGAGCCAGCACTGCAGGAGCCTCAGCGTCCTAGTTGCTTGGCCTACCAGCCCAGTCTTGAGGCAACCGATTCCTTGGAATCTCAGGCCCGTGCACATTGGCTGACCTTGGCGCGCTCTTCTTGTGCCGTGCTTCAAAGAGCAGCTATCTTGCAAATTTCAGTTACCTGCCAGCTTGTGAGAATGTAACTGGCACTAGAAGTGAGCGCTAGTGTAACACAAACACACTTGTGGCCGTGATCTCCACCAGCCATGGAGACTAGGATTGTTTGGCTTACCTAGTCCCAGCACCTGAGGTTAGGACTGATGCTGACTTATTTATTAAGAGGCATTTTAAGATAGAATGCTCAGTGAAATGCACCAGAATAGGCTGTGGGGATGTAAGTTGAAACACCTTTTAGGCCCCATCGAACATGCGGGAAATGTGTTGTAACAGTTTCGCTTCACTTGTCTAGATGGAACCATACCATGGTTTAACCATAATAGATTATGGAAGCGTTACACCCGTTATCTTCATTTGGGAGCTTGGTTATATGGAATCTGGTGCCAGCTGTATTAGTGGAAACTGAATTATTGTAACATTATTTGCCATGTGGCGAGTTCAGTTGTGTAGATGGCCCTTGATCACCACCTACTCAGGAGGAGATGAGGGTAGCAAAGCTTCTAACCAGCAATTCTGCCGTGTAAAGAATCCTCCATCTGTGTGAAGCAGGCACAGATGATTTCCCCTGGCTTTCGCACTGAGTCTCTGGTAGGGCATTTGGGGTAGAAGTTTTAAAACCGTTTCTCACATGGCCTCACTGAAGACAAAAATGGATTCTTGTGCTGTTGATTCACCTTCTCTCCCACTCACCCTTTCATTTTCTTTCACGTTTCTCCTAGGTCTTTCTTTACCCCCTGCCTGCTTACAATGCTGTTAGCTAATGTTCTCTTAGTGCAACATCAGTTGGTAGTACTAGAGCCGCCTGTGACTTCAGAACTCAAGGTTAGAGAGAGGAAGCTGACCTTCAGCGCCAATGCCCCTGGAGACAGGCATGTAGTTCAGACATAAATAAATATCTCCCATTTCCACTGAAATGGAAAGAATGCGCAAGGAATGCAAATAAAGGCTTACTAACGAATTGCAGTAATAGTGCCTGTCATGGCGTCTCTTTTCAGTGCCAGACCATAGCAGAATAGCCCAGGGACTGGCAGTCAGGGCTTTTCCTCTACCACAGATTTGCTGTTTGGCCGCGGGTAAGTCACTTCACCTGTGTGCCACGCTTTCCCCACCTGAGCAGTAAAAATACGTTGCAGGAGTGTTGAGGTTTAACTGTGTCAGTCAAGCACTTGGAGACCCCCATTGTGTTTTATAGAAGTGCAAAATATTACTGTCCTGTGTTGGGAATTGTCTGGGTTCAAGGTGTGGCAGCATGTCAGATCCTTTCTCTCTAAGCCTTCCATGTTGCACTGAAGGAGGCTTTGGATGTGAGCTTACAATACTTTTGGTCCTGCTCCTGGGAGCACCTTTGTCCAAGTCACCTTGCAGGTCTAGAGGGCAGCAGGAGTTACGGCCTTTCGCTCCTCTTCTAAGACGTAGCTCAATGACAGTCAAGTTGTACTCTGTGGTGATGCTTAGATGTCTCCTCCATGCTGAGAGTCCCTGGGAGGCAGTACCTGTTGTTGGGTACGCTCTTCCACCTTGTCTTTCTCCCTCTAGCATGTGAGACATTAAATCACCAGCTGATGCAGCCCTCCTGTTTGGTTGGAGCCTGTTATAATTACTGAGTCATCGCTGGTTTTTCTTCACAGCACTTGGTCTTTCTGAATGTCTGGGTCAGGGTTGTCTGGTCCACAACAACCGCTACACCAGCCTGTCTCTTCAGAGCAGCAGACATCAACCAATACTTCAAAAATATCCATGTAATTGTTAGCTACGTTAAATTAGCTGTAAAGTGATCTGAGCTGAGCATCTATTGTTTGGAAAAATAACACTTTGCAGGCTTTCCTCCTGTTCCACATAGACCTATAGACCCCGTTTTATGGATAATAGTCAGTGTGCTGTAGTGGAATTAGTCGTTTCTGATGTCTGTTAGGCTAGGCTTCTTGGCCCATTTACAATATGCAGGACAAGATCTATTTCAGTAATCCTATGTTACTGTCTCAGAAATGTCACTAACTTCAGCAGACAGCTTCCTGCAATGGCATCTGATTCCTGCAGCCAAATATTCAGTGCTCTTTTTAATTCCTTTTCAAAGTGCCACATGCACACCTATGACACTGTAACAATGAATAAAAAGGAAGGAGGTTCCTGCCCCAAAGAACTTGCAATTTGAGCTAGGAAAAGGACAACAAAGTGACAAAATACAAGTGGAGTTAGGGGGGGATAGGGTAAAAGATCACAGGATATTTTTGTTAGAACAACCAACAAGACCGGTATATTTTTGCAATGGATGGGCTTTTCAGAAGTACCTAAATCTCCCACTGTCTGTGATTCTAAGGCTCCTAAGTCACATAGGTGCTCTTGACAATTTTACCCTTTGGTTCCTACATGCCTAAGCCACTTCTGGAAATGGGACTTCAGCACTTTTGAAAAACCCACCCATTATAAAAAGAGGACCCAACAAGACATATGTATTGGTATTTATTGTATCGTAGGATTTTTCAGTGTCTAAGGTTTGAGGATGAGATACCACAGTGGGGAGAGTGGTACAGATACCTACCATGGCATAAGAGGCTGGAGTAGAAACCAGTGTGGGGGAAGTTTGGCTGAAAGACATGAATCAAGAGAAGAATAAGGCTGCATAGTGCGTAGGAGTGGGGAAGGTATTCTGGGCATGAGGGCAGGCGTGCCAGAAGGCACCGACTCACAGCTGGGAGGAGACCCGGGACATTCTGAGGCAAGGCAGAGCTTATGCCGTGCAGGCGTGGGGAGCTTTCACTGTTACTGGACTCTGAAACCAAAGATCCAAGAAATGCATCTAGTGACCAGTTTTCTGTCTTCAGATGAGCTCTCCTCATCATGACAATAACACAGGTTTCTTTAAGAAGGTATCAGTCTTATTCCTAGCAGAATTTCTCTTCCTAGAAGAATTTAGGGAGCTGCTCTGAATGTCACCACAAGCTTCTGACCAGGTTGGAAGCAGAGCTCGTTTGCGTGTCAGTGGAATGGTGAGCAAGAAAAGAATTGAAGCACAAATTGCTCATGTTGTATTAGCTGAACCAATAAGAGTATCCAGAAAGGAGGCAGGAAATGTGACCAGTGAACAACAAGCCAACTGCTGCCATGATACCTATAAGGGACTGGCTGACTGGCCAGAAACTTGAGAGAAAAGTAGTTGGAGACAGTGATACCTACTTAATTGTATGTTTATCCCTCTCCACCATTTTTGTTTGCTCTTGCCCTTGCAGGGCCCCACTGTTTGTCTAGTGAGGCTCTTGGTGGCAGGGGAGTTTGTCCCCATTGACTCCAATGGAGCAAGGCCGATTTACACTAGCTGGGGATCTGGCCCCATTGAAACCGGGACGGGTACATGTGAGAGGGGGCTGGACTCCATAAATTGGCCCTCGTTTAGTTTTAGAACTACCACGTTTGCCATGGGGCCCCTTTGGTTAGAAAGACCCAAACCAGGTTCACTTTGAGAGTCCTTGTGCGTCCTCGGCAGATTGTTGGAGCCTGGGGGTCTCATCCTGGTCTCGTGGGTAAAGCACAGACTGGGGATCAGGAGAGCTGTGTTCTGTGCCACCTTGGCTGATTCCCTGTTTCCCCATCTGGACAATCAGGATAATACATTTTCTGCCTGGGTATTGAGGCTTGATTCATGAACATGAGTAAATGATTCTGAGGTTCTTGTCTGGCTGGTGCTATAGAAGTGCAAATTATTCTTAATTATAATAAACACTCTTTTCAGAAGCAGCCGTGTTGGTCTTTCTCGCTTCCTTATCTGTGAGTGATCCTAATGCACACAGCTATTTCTTTCCTGCCTTTTCATACAGTTTGCCAGCGTGACTGAGGTTTGAGAAGGAGATTGGCCGTGGCCTTTTTTCTTTTGCTTGTCTCTCTGCTGCTGGAGCCTGGACAGAAGAACAATCCAAACAGTTTCCTTGAGGGAACTGAAGAAAGTACTAATGCAATTAGGGTGTGAGCGGTGAAAAATTCCTCACATGAAATATGGGTTATTTACAGAGTGGGAAGAACATGAGCATGTGTGTAAATGTATCCTGTACCCCCCTGGAGAGCACTCCTCAGTGAGCCCTAGTGTCTGCTAAAATACAATCCTTATCAGGCTACACCTCCAGACCACTCAGAAACTGAAGCTAGTGTGGAATGTCCTAGCCTGAAGCCTCCTCTTAATGAACAGGTTGAGGGCATGTCACAAAACTGCCCAAGGATCTACACTCCCTCCCAGTAAGTTTCTGGGTGGAATTCAAGGTGTTGGTATTTACCTATAAAGCCGTAAATGGTTCAGGGTTGTGGTTACTAGGGTCACAATAAAGATAATTAACTGTTGGACCAACTTATCTTGGGACATGGCAGATTCTCAGTCACTTTGCAGTCTTTAAACCAAGACTAGATATCTTTAGATATGCTATCGCTCAAACAGAAGTGACAGGTTTGAAGCAGAAATTATTGGATGGGGGTTCTTTGGCCTGCATTATGCAGGAGGCCAACCAAGATGACTATAATGATCTCTTCTGGCTTTAAAAACTATGCATCTGAGATATGCTGCCCTACTGCCACAACTGTGATCATCAAAGGCACTTGCGCTAGCATTCCCTAGCAAATTAACCACTGTTTGAGTGCTAGTAGGTGCACTCCAGATAGCATCTCTAAACATGGTGGGTCAGGGTAGGAAGGCCAGATTAAGTGGAGAATGGAGCAGAGGGGAAACACGAGCTATCTATTGGCACCAGTACTGAGGGAGGTAATGCTGTTCTCGTTGGACTGTAAGTAGGTAGAGATCTTGGATGCTGAAGAAATAACTTTTTCTTTCAGGGGACCCACTTTTTTCATTTAGGCAAAACAGAAATTCAGCAAGCGTTTTGTTACTGTGTTGAAAAATAGGCTTGCCTTACTGTAACCCATTCCCCCCTCAAACACATCCCTTCCTGGTGTGAAGCTATAGACTTCTCCATAGGAGAGTGCCCCCAAAATGCTTTCGGTAGTGTGGTAAGTTCTGAATCTTGTGAATGTAGCTGGTCCAGTGGCTCGGTGAATGGATTGTGGATACTGAGGGAGGAAATGTTAGAAGCAAACGATAATGAGGAATGAATTACCGCACCAGTGTTGTAAACATTGGATTCTTTCACTCCCCGAGGCTTAATTTGTTCAAATAAAAACTGAAATCCATCAGGAATATACTGTGAGAATGCAGCCTTACTGAGTCTACTTTATGTAGCATTAATTAAGGAAGTACTCTCCTTCCCTTCTCCAACCGGTCCCTATGAAAAGGCCTTAAGCACTTGTTTCTTATCTCTTAGGGCGGGGGTGGCCAACCTGTGGCTCTGGAGCTGCATGTGGCTCTTCAGAAGTTAATATGCAGCTCTTTGCATAGACGCCGATCCCGGGGCTGGAGCTACAGGTGCCAACTTTCCAATGTGCCGGGGGTGCTCACTGCTTAACCCCGGCTCTGCCCCAGGCCCCCACTCCTTCCAGCACCCTTGCTCCTCCCCGCTTCCCACCAGAGTCTCCTGCACACAGCAAAACAGCTGATCGCAGTGGGCAGGAGGTGTGGGAAGGGAGGGGGAGGCACTGGTGGGCGGGGCCACTAGTGGGTGGGAGGCCCTGTGGGGGAGCTAATGGGGGGCTGTTGACTTATTACTGTGGATCATTGGCAACGTACATTGGTAGATTCTGGCTCCTTTTCAGGCTCAGGTTGGCCACCCCCATCTTAGGGCCTGAATCTGCTTCTGTTGATTTCAAAGGGATCATGGGGAAAGGCTCCCAACAAACCCACTTTAGGTACACCAAAGTGAGGAAAACACCCCTTAAAGAAGCAGGGAGGTCTTGACTGTTGATTGACTTTGGAAGCCCAGTGTGTGGTCTGCACCCTGCGTGGTACATTAGGCATGTTGCTTATCCTCCTTGCCTACGCGACAGTGTGCGGTACTGTGTTCATGCTGGCATCCGAATGCCTTTCAGTACTGTAGTAACCCCTGTGACTAGCATCTGTCATGTGTATAACCACACAGAGCTATATGTTAGAGAAGGCATGGTCAAATAAATGCACCTTGCACTTAAAGCAGAGAGGATGGTAAGGCTTGTGATGGTACTTAGTTCCTATGGGAGTTCATTCCACAGTCTTGGTCTGGCTACTGAGGAAACCCATCTAGTGCCTCCATTTCCCCCTCTGTAAGATGGATATATTATTTACAGGGCCTTTGCGGCAATTGATATTTGTAAAGTGCTTTGAGATCCTCAGGTGGAAAGTCCAACAAATGCAGAGTATTATTCATAGCTAGAAGAAAACAAATGCATTTCCCTCAGTTAGGAGTGACTCTCAGGCATCACAGCATCCAGTCTTCTGTGTCACCAGGTAGGCGGTGAAAGTTGCAGTACAATAAGCTCCTGGGGACAGCTCTTGTATTCCCTTTAATGGTGGAAAAAAATAATTTCTCTAGCTTTACCAAGCCCGCGAGGGACGTGTTTGCTAGAGAAAAATCCTTTCTGCTAATCTGCAATGGGATTTTTTTTTTTTCCAGTCTCAGAAATATTCCCAAATTGGCAGTCACTTTCCTGCCATACGAAATCTTAGCAGCAGACACAAGTGAAGTGGCAGTTTATGAGCCTGATGCATGAGGTTCCAGCAGCACAAACCTCACTGGCATACTCTTATGCAAATATAAAAAAAAAAGGAAATTAAGGCCTTTCTCTTTGGGAGGCCTCTTTCCATTGCAATATGAATTCCTTTGGGTTTGAAACTTTAATTCTTTTTTGCATAACCCAAAGACTAAATGAATGGAGCCAGTAGTGATTCTGCAGGTCACCTGTGTGTGAAACTGAACTGGCTCTATCCTAGGATATGTGTGTACCGCAATCATGACGTGTGAATGAATGCACCTTGAGCTAACATACCCAAGTTAATCTAGCTGGCTCAGGTCCTAAACCAGTGAAGACACGTCAGCGCAAGCGTCAGCACAGCCTAGCCCTGCAAGAAATCATCCAGGGTTCCCGGCAGGTCTGTACAGCTCATGCAGCTGCAGCATCATTGTTCCAGGACCCAGGCTAGCTTGGGTATGTCCGTTAGAGCTGCAGTCGTACCCTGTGGTTGCAGTATAGACATACCCTCCAGTGTGTGCTGCTGGGGACGACTCCAGAGGGCTGGTTCTGTATTGTAGCTCCTAGGAGCCCCCAGTCATGGACCAGAACCCTGTTGTGCTAGGCACTGTACAAACACAGAACAAAGACAGTCCCTAACCCAAACAACTTACCATCTAAGTATAAGACAAGAAACAACAGAGGGGTACAGTCAGTCTGATGGGGGTGGGGGAGTACAAGGAAAGAATGAGACAATATTCGTCTGCATAATAGCGGTTAATTCTGTGTCTGAATACAGCTCTAAAGACTGACCACTGCAAGGCCCCATATACCCCCCTCTTCCCCCCCCCCCCCCATGGGAGTATAGTGTGTTAGGGATTTCTGTAGGTATAGCCTGCAAAACTGCCTCTGTCGCCATTACTGTAAATGGCTCAAGAAACGGCAAGTGATGTTAGATGCTGATGTGGAATGTACCAAGTGTCTCTCGTCTCCCAGAAAGCCAAGGACCAACATGCATTGCCAATTGTGCTATTTGGTTTTTGGTCTGGGAAGCTACAAGAATATTTCCATTGTGATTCCCACCATCCCTACTCAGAGGGTAATAGTGCAGGGTGGTGGGGAGACCAGTGGACTATTTCCCTAGAAGCTTTGTTGTCCACACCCTCCCACTCTCCCTCAGGACTTGGTAAATATGTCTTTCTAATCTGAGAAGAGCAGTTGTGCTCTTTGACTTGGTGAGTTTATTTATGGCCCATTAATATGACTGATGCAAGTCTTATGATCCTATTAACCATTTAGGAGGCTTCACTAAGGCGCAGCAGGCAGGCCTTTCTCACGATTGTAACATGTGTTGTGCAATAGAAGACAAGAGGCCAGGAAGTGTAATAATTCCTTTAAAAGGAGGAATAATTGGACCACCTTGTTCTGTAGCTGCGTATGGAATGGTGACTGTCAGAAATCAGCCTTAGCATCCAGCGTTCCATAGCTGTTTAATGATTGTGTTAAAAGCTGCATCGTGGTGACCTTGTACATCTATAAAGGTTGGATAACTTGCACAATTTTTATTATAAAACTCCCACAAACTGCAGCCAACTATGCTAAATGATCCCTCCTAGCCTGGTTATTTGTGGCATTTGGCGTGTGTTGCTACAGTTGAAAGCTGGGAAAAATGTGTGGGTCACGTCTAAAGCCTTTGCTGTACCATCATGTACCCCAACTGACATAGTTAGACCAGTGCAAAAACTGTGTGTAGATCATGCCTTAGGGTTTTAAACAGTTTTGCTAATCTCAGTGTGTGTGTTGGGAGTAGACTTGGGGGAATGTGTCTGTAATGTAAATATAATTTAGTGAGGGCTATGACTTTACAATATCTGCTGTAGGAACATGAGCCTGCTTGGGTCTGACTCCTATGTTCTGTCCAACCCAGTGTCCTACCTCCAGCAGTGGATAGAACTAGAAGCTACAAACAAAGGTGCAAGGAACCCCGTCTTGGAGCATTCTGTGATAAGGTGGCTATGGGAGAAGTTTCTTCTGAACACCAGACAGTTGGTAATGGGCTTATGTCTTGAAGCATTAAGTATCTGCATTTCCCACCCCACCAACAGCTGTGATCCTCTCCAAATTAGATGGAAATGTTCTTCTCCCTGTCTGGCCAGGGCACATCTCTGGGTGACAATTGAGACTGTCACGATAGGGTTTTAGTTCCGTATTGGCAAGTGGAAACTGCCTAGTATCTTTTTCCCTCCAGAGGTTGGCTTTTCTTCTGGTTGAAGGTGAGGCATTATGTAAACATAGGATTGGGGCCAAGAACTGCTGATTTCTAATGCTGGTTCCAATGCCAGCTCACTCTGTGGCCCTGGGTGAGTCACTTAACCTCGCTGTTTCATTTCCCCATCTGTAAAAAGGAAATGAATATCTACTCCACAGGGGAGTAACTGATTTGTTAATGACAGGTTTCAAAGTAGCAGCCATGTTAGTCTGTATTCGCAAAAAGAAAAGGAGGACTTGTGGCACCTTAGAGTAATAAATTTATTTGAGCATAAGCTTTCGTGAGCTAGCTGTAGCTCACGAAAGCTTATGCTCAAATAAAATTGATTTGTTAATGACAGGTTTCAGAGTCTGTCAAGTGCTCTGAAGAGGAGATGCGTGTAAATGCTTCGTGTTGCTTTAGTTCTCCCTGCCCTGAAAAATGAACAGAAATGTCTTGTGGAGTCTCCTGTTGGCAGATTATTTGATGGTGACCTAGGGTAACTCACGGAAACGTCCTCTCCTCTGTAAGCTGATCCTGGACTCTGTGTACTGCCTGACTTGTTGAACTCGCTAAATCAGTGCTGTTGAGACAAAGGTGCTATTCAAATAGTGACCAGGGCTGGCCTTGCATACGTGGGGGTGGTGAATATCCCAGCTGCACTGACGGTGGTAGTGTACTATCATCTCGTGGGGTTCGAGCACTGTAGGCTGGCTAATGGGAGCCCTGTACCAACTTGCAGCTGTCCAGCTAGTTCAGAAGGCCCTAGTTTCTCAGTTAGGGTCAGAGTGGCTGTTTCTGTGACTCAAGGCATAAGTGCTGACTGTCTGCTCTGTGTACGTCTCTGTGTCAGATGAGCGGGTCATGAGTTTAATCTTCTCCACGCACGCTGCTTATGTTTATCTCTTTCATCCCTCTGCTTTATCAGCCCCCTCCAGAGCCCGTTTCCTTGCCCCAAGAAGGGATAAGCGAGCGGGTGAAAGGAGCGGGTGGTCTTGGTTTGTACTGTAGCTTATTTGCCAAATCATAAGCGGTTAATTTAGGGAGGATTTAATGTTAAACCAGGTCTGGGAGGAAGTAAGGAAGGCCCCAATAATGAGCCTTCCTCCTCGCCAAGGAGACAAACGGCATGTTTGCTCTCTGAAGCCACTTCTAAAATGGTTTTATGTGGCTAGAAGAGCAATGACATAGGCCTGATCTAAACCCTGCTCTGGTAGAGGATGCAGCAAAGAGGTGCAGTCGTGTCCCCCCCCCCGTGTCTTCCCTCCCCCGGTGTGGACTTGGGTTAGCTGAAATCTATTACACACCGATTTAAGCGAAAATAACTTCAGACCCTCTTAAAAACTGTGTGTGGCTGAGTTGGTAAGTAAACAAGTCAGGCTCTTTATGGTCTCCTGCAAGAGACGGTGCACCAAATGTGGTTCTGTGAGCTGCTCACCTCTGCAGCTCTTGGAGAAGTGTTTGAGTAACTGATCTGTCCAAATTCATTCATTACTTTGGAGGCAGGGGACCAAGGAAGCAGTCAGACTGTCTCTGGCCTGTTTAGAGACGTTAGCTGGTCTGGATGAGCAGCTGCCTATTTCAGGATAATAAAGTTAATTGGTGGAAACTTAGGTGCCTGTTTAGTGCTGGCCTAAAAATTTGCAGGCTTGTAAGAACAAACCACAAGTAAGATTTGCTGTCTGGTTTCCAGTGTGGGTGGAAATGGTTTGTTTGTTTTTGTTTAGTTTGTTTTTTAATTGTCTGCTATACTCTGCAGTTATCTGACTTCAGGGCCAATGCTTTATAGAGGGCTGGATGGCAGGGACAGCAATCAATCCGAAGAACTCACTCACGCTTTAGTTTTAAACAGGAAATCTGTTTGTGTTGCTTTTTGACGTAGTAGTCACTAGATATAAGATTTGATGGAGGAAAGGAAGTGAGGAGCTTGGACACTCAAACGTTCCATTATTGCACTGAACTTGCTGGTCTCTAACAGCAGATCCTTTTCTCCAATACCCTTACCGTTGCTGAGTAGCTAGAACAGCAGACTAGAAATCCTAACTCTTGGATTCTGTTTCTGTCCTTGCCTTTGACCTCCTGCACGACACTGCGTAAGTCACTGTGCCTCAATTTCCCCATTGATGGAGATGGATATAGTCGGTGTTAGACTTAATTAACATTTGTTAACCACTGAGAGCCCTTTGTCTTTCTTCAGCACCTTCTGTCTGAGGATCTCAGTGTCCTTGACAAACAACAAAAACTTCAGCCATGCAACATCCTTGAAGATGGGCAGGTATTAGCCCTGTTTCAGGATGAGGCACAAAGAGTCTCAAACCAGGTGGCATAGCTGGAATAAGAACCCAGAGCTCCTGTCTCCGAGTCCTGTGCTTTAACCGCAGGACCATCTTGCTTCTTTGGATGAAGGTTGCTGTATGTTGTGGTTGGATCCTGGAAAGCTGCCAAGTATTGTTCCATCTCATCTGGGCACAACAGCCCATTAATCATTTGGTGGCTTTAGAAACAGAAATACAGTATCTATCTACAGTATCTAGGCACTTGTACTGCACCCATCACCATGGTACCTGAGTGCCTTTTACTGTCACTTCAGCTGGAGGGATAGCTGCACCCTAGGGGTTACTGGAGACAGCTGGAAAGCAAATCACTCTTGGTTTGACTTGCCAGCTCTAGAGATCAAGAAAGTGTATACGCTTGGCATGTGAGGCTTTAAACATACGGAGCTAGAGTTTATGGTGTTACGTGTGATGGATGGAGCGTGGGAATAGTCGACTCGGCCCTCTCGTCCTAGCATATCCAGCTGCTGGAAAAGGTCACAGCCACCATGTGTGTTGCAAGTGACTGATGACGAGTTACAAATTAAACATTGGTTGCCCCCCTCCGCCCTCCCCAGCTTCTGGCTTTCCATTTGAGGGGGCTCTTGGGCATGTGGCTGTTCAGCAGAAGGCCTCTCTGGCCTGAATTCTAGGAAATCAGTCTCTCTGGCCTATACTAAAAGAAGCTTATGTACACTAACTTTTTTTGTTCCATCCACCCCAGCAGGACTGCCTTCCAGGGCATCTGTCAGGGCTGATTCCCCACTCTGGCACTTCGAGTGCAGAAGGTGGGGGCCTGCAAGGATTCTAAAAATTAATACCGGACACTCCAGGCTTGTATTAAACTCCCAAGGTTACAGCTTTTCTCTGACCTTGGATGGGTAGATGCTGCCACCACCCAAGTGCAGAACCCCTTTGAGAGCCCAGGAAGGAGCACTTGGGAATTCCTTCCTCAAGCCCTTTCAGCCACCCCCACCCCTCCTCTGGGGAAGAGCTGAGAAGGGGGCGGGGGGGGGGGGGCAGAAATCAGCTGTTGCCACCAGCTAATTAAACAACATGTGCACAAACTTCTTAAGACACAAAAATCCAATTCTGTTCTTAAAGGTAAATTTTATTGACCAAAAAAAGGGAGAAAATATATCTGGGAACTCAGGCTATTGCTTTAAAAGAGCAACTACAAGGATTAAGCACCAAGAATAGCTTTCTTGAGGTCCAGTTTAAAGGTTACAAGCAAAACAAAAGCACCTGGGGTTAGAACAGAGGAATCCACAAGCCCTAACAAAATAAAAGGAATAAACCTAATCGCGTCTTCCCAGAAATTTCCTGATCTACTTACATATCTGGGATTTTAAATGAATAGTTTCTAGGTATGATACTGATTATTTCTTCATACCTGGCCCAAGCTCTTACAGCATAGTTGCTGCCCTGTCCGCCTCTCCCCAGGAGAACTACAGACAGACAAAAGGGGAGTCTTGTTTCCATTTTTAAAAGTTCTAGCCTTCCCATTGGCTCTTTTGGGCAGGTGCCCCCTCACTTCCTTTTACCTATGAATAGCAGTGAGACTTTTTAACCCTTTATAGGTAGAGCAATTGGAGAACAGCTACTAAGAGGGATTTTATAGCTGCTGGGTGGGTGGGTGTCCATAAAAGGGAGCTACCCCAGCACCGTTTCATTTATCACAGCATCTATCTGTTGCTGGTTGGGATTTCTTTCTTGGCTGGTTGACTGACCTTGTCTGCAGCATTCTTCTGTAAGCCTCTAGTCTCTGTCCGTGTTGAGACTTACGGCATGGCTACGCTTGCAGATGTAGAGGGCTTTGAGTTAAACCAGCCTTTGTAGAGTGCAGTAGGGAAAGCGCTGCAATCTGTCCACACTGACAGCTACAAGCGCACTGGCGTGGCCACATTAGCAGCTGTTGGAACGGCCCCAGAGAGCAGTGCATTGTGGTAGCTATCCCAGCATGCAAGTGGCTGCAACGTGCCTTTCAAATGGGGGTGGGGGGTGAAGTGTGACAGGGAGTGTGTTTTGTATGTATGTGGGAGGAGAGAGAGAGTGGGTTTTGGGGGGTCTGAGAGCATGTCAGCATGCTGTCTTGTAAGTTCAGACAGCAGCAGACCCCCCCTGTTCCCCCCTCGCACTCAGCATTCCACAGTAATGGTTGCTTTGTCTCAGAACAGATAAGCAGCCGGCTGTCAGAAACGGAGCTTTCAAAGGACATATCTGCATTCCTGCAGCGATTCCAAAACAATGAGAAGAGTGGCCACTTGACTTAAGGGGATTATGGGACATTTCTGGAGGCTGATCAGAGCGCAGTAATGCAACACCTCATTCACATTGACGCCCGGGCGTTTCAGCCAAGGCGCACCAAGTGTTAATCTTCTCACCGAGGTGGAGCACTCTTGCCGTGGAGTCAGAGCGCTCTGTGCCTCGCCAGTGTGGATGGGTAGTGAGCTAGGGCGCCTGAGGCTGCTTTGATGCACTCTTACTCGCAAGTGTAGCCAAGTCCTCAGCTCTGTTACCACAGATGAAATGGAGCTTCCCACCCAAACTCTGAGGCCAAATGCTAAATGAATGATTCCTGGGCTCATAGACGTTCTGTTCAGCACCAAAGCCTCTCCAGCCTTCTAGCGGCTTTTAAAATGCCTTAATCTCACAGCCTTTTAAGGAAGAGATCAGAGTACCTTGTTTAATTGTACATTTTTTCTGTGGTTACATCATTGTTTTCATTCTAAAGGATCCCAAAGTCCTGTACAAGATATACTCAGTGCCACTGAAATTCAGCTATTTTTGGGGTGGGAGGGCTGCCGCCAGGCAGACAAGCAGTATGCAACATACTGAATTGAGAATGGGATGGGGGATTTTGGTCATGGATGCATGGGTAAACCTCTACCAGCCGATCTTTAGTATTCACAGATAGCACATACTCCTAAGATTTCATCTAATAGAGCAGCTCACAGAAATTGCCTACATCTCAGTGTATCTTCCACAGAAGGACAACGGACTGATTCAGCTCTGCTGAGATTTGAGCCTGTTCCTCCAGGGAATAAAGATATTTTGGAACTGATGCTGGGAGCTCAAAAGGCTCGGTTGCACTAGAGAATTGGTGTCACAAGAACCTACAGTACCTGTAACACCTCTCACATCTGTACTCAGCCCTGTTTACATTGCATTGGCTCTGAGTAAGGTTCATCTTTGCACTCTTTGTTGGATTGCTGCACCATTGCAGTGTCACTTTGGACATTTTGTTTAGCTGCATCGCTGCAATTGGTCCTCCCAAAACCGTTCCAGAATGCCTCTCCCATGACCTCTGATCATGGCTGGATGCTCTAGAACATAGTAGATGTTTCACTTGCAAAATGGAAGCCTTAATGCTACACACGTATTTCTAGACATATACAATTGATATGTGTGAAACTTGAGAGTTTGCCTTTTACAAGGAGAAAACTGGACAAAGCAGTGGATAGTGGTCTTGTGCCGGGAACGGTGTGATAAGTACCCACAATGCAGAGCAGTTGGGATGCTGCGTATGGACAGAGTTTACCTGAAATGGTATGACCACCACTGTGGGCACCTGGCAGTGTTGTAGCTCGCAGGCTGAAATGGTGCAGTTTCCCAGGCTCTTAAGCTTTGCATGGTCCTGTGCTAAATTTTTCTGTTAAAAATTATCCACCTTTGCAACTGCTGGTGGGAGTAATATAATCGACGGGACTCCAAATCTGGCGGTGGCTGTACACTATAGAACTACTCTGAGCGATGGTAGACAACGTGGGGCTTAAAATGCCCAGTAGCTGCCTTTGAGCCCTATGTACACCAGTTCTCCCATTGGTGGAGCTGCATCCAGTGATAAAAACGGGCAGGAAATCTGAGCCAAAAATTCCCTGGTGAAGACAAGGCCCTTGTGACCGAGATGTGGCCCAGATGCACCCTGCCCTGAAGCTGTAGCAGGGAGTGACTTCCTATGGCTCA
The DNA here is from genome assembly GCF_015237465.2 of Chelonia mydas. NCBI lineage: Eukaryota > Metazoa > Chordata > Testudines > Cheloniidae > Chelonia > Chelonia mydas. The sequence goes on along the minus strand of NC_051259.2, from coordinate 10,427,544 downwards.
ATAATAGCGTGAGGAGTCAGCTTTTAATGTGTTGGAACAGAGACTCTTGTCTTATTGACTCAGCCCTGGTCCCGCAGGCTTTTCGCTCTCAAAAAAATGGCAAGGAGATTGGCACTCCCCCTAGGGGGCTTGTGTTGCTCTGAAAGGGGAGGATCGGCAGCCTGTACCCATTTCCTTCTGTGTAGATGGCTTGACTTTCCTCAGCGCCCAGTGAAATTCAACTGTTTAAAGATACAATCTGCCTATTCCAGCTATTGCTCGTCCCTGTGGCCTTTGCTCATTCTGGCAGCTGGAATTCGTCAAAAGCTCTGAATAACTGTTCCTTAAAAGACTGATGTTTCACATGCCTCGGGGGTGGGGAGTACATTTCTTTGGGTGGCTGGGTTACAGTAATCTACAGGAGTTCTCTCCTGTTCTGCGGTAGGTCTAAAGCTTGGACTCATTCATAGCATGAGGGGCTGGCGTGATATGATTAACGTTCTTCATCTTCTGCAAAGTGACTGGGTCTGGGCAGGTCGTTTTCTCATGTGGGTTTGGTTTCTTGTAGGCGGTAAGACTGTCATGTAAGTGTGTGTGAAGTTAAACAAACTGTATCAGGTACCTGTTAATCTGCTAATATGGGAAACACTGCTTCCTTTAATCCATTAGCAGCTTTGTTTGCAGTAATAAAAGAAGGTGTGAAAAGCAAGGGAACGTTTTATTAAGGTGGGATCTCTGGGTGAGCACATTTGTGGACTTTTTGTTTTTTATTCCAGGAAGGAGTGGTGAGAGACCCAAATGAAAGAGAGGAAAAGATGATACTTTGGGGAGCTGGCAACAAATCTTCCTAGCTATTAAACAGAAAACACAATTGCATTCTCCTTTGTTGGTACCTTCCAGAGACATTCTTTTGAATTCAGTGCAAAGGCAAGACATGCCTGGTAGCTTTGGTCACGGCAAACCAGCTGGACACTTAATGTTCCACTCTGTATTCAGTGTTGTGGGCTCAATGCTCAGCCGGTGTAAGTCAGCCAAGGATCTGGCTCTGTGTGAGAAAAGAGAGCCCAAGGTCTGTACGCGAGCTAAATGGGAAGGTTGTCTCCTAGAGGTCTCAGTCCAGATCTAAGTTACACTGGCCAATGTGTCTTTCCTAGACTTTAGTCCAGTGCCCCATTCCGGTATTAAGAGCTGTTTAATGAAGTTCATCAGGCAGCAATTCTGCAGACAGGGCTACCGCCATGTATTTTTCCCTTCACCCACCCAAATCATCTGTTGGTCTGAATGTCATCAAATGAGGCTGATGTATACAATGCCCACCATTTGCAGACTGCAAATGGCTAGAAACTACAAACCAGGATGCTGACGTTAGTAGATCTTACCTAGCTACTGAAAGGGCCCACCTCATGCGGTGGTTCAGTGAGTTCACAGTTCATTTAGCTGATTGAATCTGGATGAAATAACAATTGCTGCTTAGCAGCCTAGGTCAAAGTCCAAGGGCGTTAGGGAAAGTTTGGATGGAGCTTGCATCCCTCTGTCTGAAGGGGCCAAAGGACTTTTTTTTTTCTTTTCTTTTCCTACTCCTCCCACCCCCCTCAACGAAGCTTTTTGGGTTGATTCTGGCTCCAGAGCCCTTGACTGGTACTTTCTCTTGCCCCTCAACTAATGTCAGTGTTTTTGGAGGAGCAAACAGCCTGGCACCAGCCCTCATATCGCCCTGGGGAAGGAGAGCTGCAGTGGGGGGAGAAGCCAAGAAGTTTGGAGGTGGGGGAAAGCACGTATGTGATGGCTTCCCAGGATGATGTGGTTTGGGGCTCATCCCTCTTTAAATCTCGGTTTTGGGGATGGGGCAGGTGATTGAGTGACCTAATGTGGTTTAACAAATATAATTTAAGTGTTAAGGCCTTAACTGCAGGGTGGACTTGAGCACTGATTTTGGTCTATTGTTAGGTGTAAACCACTAGCTGTTTAGTTTCCTCAGGGCAAGTCCAATCTCTGTCTCTACCCCAAAGCATCTACGTTACTGCTGACTGCCTGGTGCTGCTGTGATTGCATGAGCCCTAGGTCTTCCTTTGGCTTTTATTTTTCATTTCGGTCGGCTGGTTGATCCCATTTGCCCCCCTGCCTACTGGAGGCTCTGGGAGGGATGTGAATTTTTGAGGTAGAACTCTGTTAAAGCACCTGGGTATAACATTCCGTAATGTCATAGGAAGCACTTTTGAATTCATAGCCATGCCTGTGTCTGGGGAAGATTAGCTAGGGGGCAGGGGATGCCTTTCAACTGACATTTTCCAGGATCCTCTCCCCGGAGTGAAGGAGGACCCTGGAAACTCACTCAGTGTCTGGATAAATGAGTAACTGGAGGGCGGGGTTAGGGAACGGCTCTCCACCTAGCCAGGAGAGGAAGTAGCTAACTAGGAATCAGCTTTCCCTCCTCCACATGGCGATCGGATGCTAGCCATGAGCTAGTAGATTAGTCCCAGATGCTTATTCCACAAACCCTCACTCCAAAATGCACAGATATACAGGATTTTAATTGAGTAATCTCTCGCATTTCTGTGGATCTCAAGGCACTCGTAAACACTAATTAAGCCTCGCAGCTCTGGGAAGTGGCAGTATTCTTATGGTGATACATGGGAAAACAGAAATGAAGTCACTGTACCCTTGGAATCAGTCAGTCAGTGGGAATAGTACTCAGGAGGAGTCCTGGCTCCCAGACCCATACTCTAGCTGCCAAAGACCATTCCCTCCCCCGTTGTATGACAAGTTGCTCAATAGGAGAAAAGAAATGTGTGCGATCAGAGGCGTCACCCAGCTTAGTGCTTGTCTGTCCTGCCTAGCCCAGAAACCATGCGTTCTCTCCTAGTCCGTTCAGAAAAAGAAGGTACCAGTCTAGCGGCAGCTCCCCACCCCCACTCTATCCTCTGCCTTTTCAAGTTCATAGCTGGACATGGTCTGGTGGAAATTGTCTTTTCCTAATGCTGGGCAAAAAATTTGGTTGGCAAGCTCTTCGGGGAAACAGGTGCACTGGTTAGTTCATCGGGGAGCAGGCCCCTTTCATTAAGCTGGTATAGAAGTGGTAGGGGGAGTTTAAATGGGCGTGGAATACCGTGCTCTTCAAAGGGCCAACTGAAGGATGAGAGAGGACGCTGGGATTCGTAGGTGGTGGATGTAGCAGGACTGCAGCTGGATTAGGTATGTAGTTACTGTGGCAACGGGGGCTGGCCATATAAGTACCAAAATTAGGATAACGGTATTAAAAGGGGATCACGCTTGCGCCCCTGTTAAGCAGCCACAGGCATCTAGTGACTGGATCACAGTTTATCCACCTCCTAGAGTGACTCTGGTGTCAACGCAGTCAATTGTACAGCTGCGCTGATCCTTTTTGTATAGGGGAGCAAGAACCTGTCGATCCCTCTGAAAGCAGTAAATAACACTGGGGGAGGGTGTTCCGTCTGGCTGCTGAAATGCATATACGTTTCAGCACTTATCCCCTCAGTCGAGTCTAGGAAGAGCAGCATCCTGGTTCATAGTCTCTTATTGCTGCTCTTTGGATGGGGTTGACCTGCCAGCTGCAGCCTCCTAAAGCGTTACGTTTCAGAGTAGCAGCCGTGTTAGTCTGTATCTGCAAAAAGAACAGGAGTACTTGTGGCACCCACAAATACTCCTGTTTTTTTTTTTTTCTCTAAAGAGTTAAGGTAGCCCTGTTGCGAAGACTCTTGGGTTGCCCAGAGACCTGAGGGGTGTGCAGCTGTCTATCTTGCTGGAGCAAGTTATCTGCAGTGTCCTTCAGAAGGGCAGCCCCAACTGAGCATGCTCCGCTCCCCTTCTGTGTTAATCTATTTTCCAGCTGTTCATGGCTTCCCCCCTGTGCTGTGTTAGGAACAGCAATGGGTCTAGTTCCATGGTGTAGCTCCGGTGAGGTGGGAGCCACAGGGTTTTGTTGGGAGTATTGCTTCCTTGCAAATAGCTGGGCTGCTCTAGGAGCTGCAGTTTTGCTGCAGACTTAACTTTTTGCTCTTCGTTCTGTGCTGTATGCATCAGCTGGCTGAGCAGAGACTGGAGGAGGGAACCGCGTTTCTCCTTTAAAACTGCATCCAGACTACCCTCCCATCAGGGGGCTAAGGGCAGCACAATCCTAGTTATAACAGCAAAGGAATAACCACAGTTAATAATTGGGAGGAGTGGGGGGGATCCTCTCTTTGGGGTCTTCCACTTTTGGTTTGGAACTTGATGACCCGGGGATTTTAGTGTCATCCAGAAGTCACACAAGAGCAGCATCTTCCTGTCCTTGGTATTCAGTCCTCTCTAAAAAGGGCTATTGCTGTAAAATATCTGACCTACTGAAAAGCAGCATGGGCTGGTGGGCTGAGCATCAGGATTTCCTGGGTTCTATTCCCCACTCTGACCCTGAGTCATTGCATGGTCGTGGGCAAGATACTTCCCCCCTCTCTGTGCCTCAGTTTCTCCCATTCTCCCGAAAGCGGAACGGTAACTCATAAGATGTGTCTGGAGATGGAAGTGTGTTCCCTGCAATAATAGTGGGGCATCTTATTAAGAGCACTGAGTTTAGAGAACCTAATTTTAATGACAGGTTTCAGACAATTTTAGTGGTGGCTGGCTGCAGATGGCAATGGAAATTGTTCCAAATTTTGGAAGTCTGTCTACAGCCTATGTTGCCTTTCGAGAGAAAGGATAATCCAGTGGTTTACACTCGGTGACTTCGCTCCACATTGCTAGAGTGTTGGGAGGATAAATCTACTGTGTGAGGCTTTCAGATGCTATGCTACTGGAGGCCAGATAAGTACCATAGGTGGATAGATCTACTGAGAAGCTCTCTCTCTGCTCAAGCCCTGCAGTTTTTGGCAAAGGACGTTGTTACAGTGCCCTGTAATCCCAACCTGCCTGACTGTAATGTAGACAGGGTGCTGTGTGTGGGAGAGGAGGATATTAAACCGTGAAAAGGTGCTGGCTCCCCATCCATGGGATCACAATTAGAGTTCTGGTAAAGTGAGGTTTCCAGTCTGGAGGTCCACTGTCCTAGACTCCTCTCTGTTCAGAAAACTGGAGTAAAATTCCCATGGCCCTCCATCTTCTGCTCAGGTGAGGGTCTGCTCTGCTGCAATGGACATAGTATTCTAGCCCTCTGACTCCAGTGGGAGCAGGATCAAGCCCTGATTTACCTGTGGATCTTTCTCCCGTGCTCCCACTATTTGCTCGTAGTCGGAGGATGCTCCCAAAGGTATGATATCAAAGGAAGCTCTTGAGCTTTCAAGCAACTTGCCCTTAGCTGTAGGGGATGCTCCCTTTCCTTTGTGGCTGATGGTAGGACATCCAATTATGTACATTGTCCTGTTAGTGAAACCCGTGCTGCTGTCCTCCTGCATTGTTGTCTGTGAGCACTTGGGAGCTTGAGGTAGAAAAGGGAGGGTTACAAGGTAGTTAACGGGTTATATTTGAGACTCTTCCTTGGACTTGGCTGGAGAGTCCAGGCTCTTAGAAACTCTAGGGCTGAAGCCATGTGCCTGACTGATACCCCATTGCTCCATGGTATGGATGGCAGTCATCAAAGCTGTCTGATTTGCAGGATCCTCATGGCGCTGGGGCAACAGCCTATGCTCGGGATGAGCCATCTTGCTTGCAGTCATCTTTCCCAATGCAGAGAGGCAGACTGGCTCCGGCTCCGTTCCGGTTCAGTTGGGCAGCAACGCATGTAAATGCAAACGTTAGCATGGGAAGTTGGCATGCTCTGGCTCCTCTCCCAGCCCTCTTTGTTTCAAGACATTGGTTTTAAGGGACTTGGAATCGAACAAAAGCAGAGTGAATATATGAAGTGCTTTTTCCTCCCTCGTTTCTTAATCTTTTCCATTAGAGGAGGGATGGTGACTGTGGGGCCCTGGCATATGCATTCTGCCTGCCTAAAATTCCTGGGCAGCTTCACTGGGACAGCGTGCTCTTCGTTGCTGAAATGTATGTAGGAACCAGACCTGTAGTCCCTCTAGTACACTGTCCTGTCTCTGACAGTGGCCAATACCAGATGCTTCAGAGGAAGGTGCAAGAAACCCCAGAAGGCACAATCTGTTACTTGCCATGAGAGGGAACTTCTTCTGAACCCCAGGCAGTTAGGGACTAGTGCCCGCCCGGTGTGGTTTTATACTATCTGACATACTTGTGGATGTTTTTAAGAATAGACTTGTGAGTAATCCTCTTTTAAAACCTACCAAACTGTTAATCCCAATTAGACCTTGTGGCAGAGAGTTCCACAGGATAATTATGCATCATGTAAAACAGAGGTTTTGCTTTTATTAGTTAAAAACTTGCTGCCTTTCATTTTCATTGGACTCCTTGTTCTTGTACAGCATTGTGAGAGGATAAATAGACACCCCCGTCTATATTTCTTTACAATGTCCATGCAGTGTTGCTGTTAAACAGCTGCTATTTTCCAACCCAGAGGTGGTACCATTTCAGTGGTGGGTGAACTGGTTCCTAGATATACCATAGCTAATCTAGCGGTAAAACACGTTGGAATTAATGACATAGTATCAGTTACTGTTACTGAGCTGTCTGCTGGGATTCCACCAAAACAGTTGCTTTGGAAGTTAAGGTAGGAAATCTAGGTATTTCATAGAATCATAAAACTGGAAGGGACCTTGAGAGGTCATCTAGTCCAGTCCCTTGCACTCAAGGCAGGACTAAGTATTATCTAGACCATCGCTGACAGGTGTTTGTCCATCCTGCTCTTAAAAATCCCCTATGATGGAGATTCCACAACCTCCCTAGGCAATTTATTCCAGTGCTTAACCACTCTGACAATTAGGAATTTTTTCCTAATGTCCAACCTAAACTGCCCTTGCTACAATTTAAGCCATTGCTTCTTGTCCTGTCCTCAGAGATTAAGAAGAATGTTTCTCTCCCCTCCTTGTACATTCTGGAACTTTTTCTGCTTCAGCCATAATATTTAGCATCCAGCCTCTTTTGCAACCTCTTTCTGCTCAGTCTGTTGCCAGATCTGACCTGTTCCATGGCACTGGATGGATTCTTTTCGATCTGATGAGTAGCTATAATCCAGGCTATCGCTGTCAGCACCCCAAGAGACAGCACATGTCCTGCTAGATCACAATCCTGATGCTGCGTCTGACTGTGGCTGGCAAGCTGTTCGTGCATCAGTGGGTGGTGAAGGAAAAAAAATAAATGATCCAAACACTGTCCATGGATGGGGTAGGAGAGTGCACAAAGAATACCTTCCAGACCGCCCCTCCATGGGCAACTATGTACAACCAGATTGCCTTTAGAGAGAGGAAGCCTGGCCCAGTGGTTAGGCCTAAGACTTGGGAGATCTGGGTTCAATTCCCTGTTCCATCATAGACTTCCTGTGTGACCTTGGGCAAGTCACCCAGGCCTAGAGCCACAAAGGTCTTCCACTGAATTCAGAAGTTAGGAAACCTAAATAGCTTTGTGGATATGGGCCTCAGTCTCTCTATGCCTAAGTTCCCCATCTGTAAAATGGGGATAATAGCACCTCTGTGTCCTACAAGGGCATTCAGAGTAGCAGCCATGTTAGTCTATATTCGCCACCGAATTTTCCACCAAATGCATCCAATGAAGTGAGCTGTAGCTCACCAAAGCTCATGCTCAAATAAATTTGTTAGTCTCTAAGGTGCCACAAGTCCTCCTTTTCTTTTTACAAGGGCATTGTAAGGGTTAAAGGTTATGGAGCGCTTAGAGATCTACTGATCAATAATAAATACCACAAGCCTCAATAGCACTTTTATCTTAGCTGCAGTGGTACAAATGTTAGCTCTAGTTAAAAGATCACCTCCCATCACCATCACTCACCTCCTGCTATAGTGAGGGGCCAGTTTATGATGGTGTCCACTGTTAGCAAGCCTGACTAAAAAGCGTGAGATCCGTTTTTCATTCTTCACCCCCCCATTTCTTCTCTTGTGTCAAATGGTTTGGACTCAGCCCGAATGTAGCTTCTGATAGAAAGTTTGAGGGAAAACTCAGCATAACCGTTTTCAGAGTCATTAGCGAGTAAAGAAAGCGGGCATTGGGGGACATCAAGCAGCTGCATAATGCTGATGTTGCCAGCTGCAGCCATTGAACATGGCTCATTTAACCTTATTCTCGGTGCCAAAGGGAAAACGCCCCATGCCGTTCTGTCGAAAAGCAGATCAGTCTTGCTAAAGTTATTTTATTAATATTTATACAGCGCTCTATCTTCAGATGTCAAAGCGCTTTACCAGGGAGCTAGGCTCCACTCCTGCAGTGGGTAGCGCACAAGTGGGCTTCTCCCATGGGCCTTTGCATGAGCAGAAGATCCCTCACTGCTAGTCTGTCCACATGTGAGCAAATGTAGGTGCAAGGTCATAAACATTTTTAGTCATAAACATTTAGTCATAAACATTTTTAAATTGAGTGCTTGGACTTGCTCAGTAGAGCTGCTTCTGTTTGCCTTTCAGTGGCAGGCTGACAGTAAATCTGTTTAGAACATGGGGTGTCTATTGAAACTCATCAGCGTGGGCTGTTTTCACTGCAACACATAGCCAACTCAGCGTAAGAGCACACCCATCTATCTCAATGCAAAATCCTAGCGGAGACAAGGCACAGCTAGTTTATTACGTTGACTAGTTACATCGAGGCAAGTGCCAGGTTGGGAATGTGTAGGGTTGAGCTTGACTAACCACACAGGTAAAAACTACCTGTCCCTTGCCTCCACTAAGGTTTTACATTGAGAATGATCTTCAGTTACCAATCTCAGTGTAAACTCCACACCTTTTTTGCAGCGACAGTACAGCCTCTGAGGCGTCCTTAATTGCTTAAAAGATCATAAATTTTAGGTGCGAGGCATTTAAGGGCAAGAGGAGATTATGCTGCATTCAGTTTTCCCTGAAGTGAATGTTGAGAACTCTGGTTGGGAACTTGAATAAATTAGGGTCTGCCTTAACCGTAACCTGACCACATTGCATCTGGGTAATGGTTTCTCTGTCTGCCTCCTTCAATGTGTCTTTAACTTCTGTTTGCCCATATGTGCCGGAACACATGCAGGATGTGACACGGCCAAGTCAGTGTTTTAATAGAAACCTCTATCTTTTGGATTTCCTTTTCCTTGATTGTTTGATTTCTCAGCACTAATGTTGATTCAGCTTTCTTGCATTTGATAGTTTTTATGGCATTTGACGTGTCTGATAGCAAGAGTCATTAGCCCCAGAGATTTTTTCCCCCCCTGCAGCGTTCTGCCAGCAGCCTAAATGAGCTTCATGCACTCCTGTGTAAGCTGGCTTGCTGTTAATGCTCCCAGCTCATTAGCAAATGAAGGCTGTTTACTCTTCTCAGGCATCCTATGTGAGTCATTTTGTAATAACGCTGCTCTGCCTGAGGAGATCCTTCCCATCTGGGATTTTTCCTATGGAGACTTCCAAAAATAAAATAAATCAGAGAATCATAGAATATCAGGGTTGGAAGGGACCTCAGGAAGTCATCTACTTCAACCCCCTGCTCAAAGCAGGACCAATCCCCAACTAAATCATCCCAGCCAGGGCTTTGTCAAGCCTGACCTTAAAAATATCTAAGGAAGGAAATTCCACCACCTCCCTAGGTAACCCATTCCAGTGCTTCACCACCCTCCTAGTGAAAGTTTTTCCTAATATCCGACCTAAACCTCCCCCACTGCAACTTCAGACCTTGTTGTGTCATCAGCTACCACTGAGAACAGTCTAGATCCATCCCCTTTGGAACCCCCTTTCAGGTAGTTGAAAGCAGCTATCAAATCCCCCCTCATTCTTCTCTTCTGCAGACTAAACAATCCCAGCTCCCTCAGCCTCTCCTCATAAGTCATGTGTTCCAGACCCCTAATCATTTTTGTTGCCCTCTGCTGGACTCTCTCCAATTTTTCCACATCCTTCTTATAGTGTGGGGCCCAAAACTGGACACAGTACTCCAGATGAGGCCTCACCAATGTCGAATAGAGGGGAACGATCACGTCCCTCGATCTGCTGGCAATGCCCCTACGTATACATCCCAAAATGCCATTGGCCTTCTTGGCAACAAGGGCACACTGTTGACTCATATCCAGCTTCTCGTCCACTGTAACCCCTAGGTCCTTTTCTGCCGAACTGCTGCCGAGCCATTCGGTCCCTAGTCCAACGGTGCATTGGATTCTTCCGTCCTAAGTGCAGGACTCTGCACTTGTCCTTGTTGAACCTCATCAGATTTCTTTTGGCCCAATCCTCCAATTTGTCTAGGGCCCTCTGTATCCTATCCCTACCCTCCAGCGTATCTAACTCTCCTCCCAGTTTAGTGTCATCTGCAAACTTGCTGAGGGTGCAATCCACATCATCCTCCAGATCATTTATGAAGATATTGAACAAAACTGGCTTCTGCCCTGTGCTGCAGCAAAAAATGATTTACTTCTGAAATCAGGACGCCAAGGAGCAGCAATGGTCTCTAATGTCAGTTTCGTTCATTTGAAATAGGCTGCTGGAATCAGCTTTTCTGGGGCTGGGACCATCTTCCTGTTTGTACAGTGCCTGTCATCATGGGGCCCTGGTCCATGACTGGGGCTCCTAGATACTACCACAATACAAATAATCAGTGATTAATTTTGTGCCAGGGCTTGGCCGTTAGTAGCCCCAGCACCGCTGGGCTTGCCACCTCTGTTATGAAAGTGTAAATAATAAAAAAAAAAAAAAAAAAAAAAGGCCTGAGCCCTGACATGTCTTTCATTACAAATTAAGCACTGCAAACAATTAATATTTTACCTGAACTAGATATGCACAATTCCGTATGCTGATAGTCCATGTGCGTCATACATCTAGATTTGCCCGAGATCAGCATTAACCTGGGCCAGATATTAAATTTGGATTGTTAAAATAAATAGAGCCCTGACTTGATTTGTTATGTGGCATTTTACAGCCAGTTCCATGTCTTTCTCTTACCCTATTTTGTGCTTCCATAGCTCACATCCCAGAGGGTCCCAAAGCATTGCCCACGCATTGTACAGAGAGGACTAGGCTTCAGCAGGGGCTGAAGAGCACACAACACAACAGTTTAGAGCAGGAAGCGAAGAACACGCGATCCATTTGAAATCGCAGGAGGATTGGAGAGCAGCAAAACAGCATCTGTGTGCCCAAGTGAACCCATGCTGGGTTCAGCCCTGAGATGACAAATAGCTTGTATAACCCTTATGCAACACCGTCAGCAGTTGAGCAAGCCCATGCATTCTGTAATTTTCCCACGTGGAAACTACCAGGCCATCCATGCAAGGCTAGACTGCTCATGTTCTCCTGAAGGGAGCAGAGATCTAAATTGTTGTTCAGTCCTGGGAGGCCGGAAGAGAATTGGCGTTGAAGCCCAGGGCTGTGTTCTGGACAGAAGCTATTGGTAGCGGAGCAGGTTCTGCATTCTCCTCTGCCTCTTCTTAAAAGATCTTGGAGAATGAGCTCCGCCGGACAAAGCAGCTGGAGTTAGTGACTCTGTCCTTTGTATCACACTCCCACCTGCGCCGTACGGCACACAGAGAGCTTGAGAGAAGACAAGAGCTTCTAATGAGGCAGGGGGAGGTTCCCTTGGTAACAGCAATGAACAAATGATGTGAATGGGTGCTGGGGAACCTTAGCTCTGGTGTCCTATGCCTGCTTCACTTAATGGGAGAAAGATGTACATAATTTTCTCTTGAACGATCCCCACCCAGCTGGGAGGTGAGGATGCTGCAAGGTTTTATAAAGCCTGCTCTAGTCGTTTTAATATTGGATTAGCCTCTGCCTTTCAGAGGGTGGCAGTCCTTAGGCTTCAGAGTAGCAGCCGTGTTAGTCTGTATCCACAAAAAGAAAAGGAGGACTTGTGGCACCTTAGAGACAAACAAATTTATTTGAGCATAAGCTTTCGTGAGCTACAGCTCACTTCATCGGATACTTAGGCTGGGAATCCTGTTCCAATGGGATGATAATCAGAAGGCCAATTGTCACCTTTCGCCTCCTGCCCAAGAAATACCTTGGTGCTCTTCACTGCATGAACGAGGTCCTGCATGCTTCGCAAAGCTCCCCTGGCGAGCTTGCTGCTCGGCACATGCTATTGGGGTAAACTGTACCAGAAAGCTGCCTTGCCCCAGCTGATATGGCTGCTTAGCCCTTGAGGAGCAATCTGCCTCTGCAGAGTTCCTCTGGAATAAATCCTCAACCCTCGCAGCTTCACTCAGAGGGTCCAGGGAGGTAAATACTATCCCCACTTTACAGATGGGGAAACTGAGGCACGCAGACACATGACTTGCCCAGAGTCTCACAGGAAGTCGGTGTCGGAGATGGGGTTAGAAGTGAGGTGGTGTTAGAACTTTGGCCTTGCTTGTGTGCCACAAGCCTGCACTGCAAGGGCCGTTCTCTCCCACTCACTGCCCTGTCTCCCCTTTCTCACATCCGGCCTGGGGCAGTCTGAGGGTGGGTGTGCTCTCCATTCCAGCAGTGGGTATGCTGCTGCCATTACTGTCTGTTTTTTACCCCCCTCTCCTCCCCGCGATGAGCTGGTCTAATGCTCCTTGCTTTCCGTCGTTGGCTGGCTGAGGCTGGTAATTGTCTCCATGGGATCACAGCAGTAGCCCGGTAGAAGTAAGCTTTCATGCGCTCTTTAAGAAGAGAAGAAGATGGGGAGTGAATGTGTTGAAATTCAGCGAGATCAAAGGCCTAATTAATGCGCAGCCCATGTAAGTTTATTTTTAGGGCTTCACAGAAAGGCTGTAGATGTTTAATTGGCACTGGCACACGGATGCTCCAGATTAATGGAATCCTGAGAGCGAAAGGGACAAAGTGAGAGACACTGAATTTCTGGGCGGAGAGGATATTATTCAATACTTGAACATATTTAGCAAGTGACACCTGACTGACTCACTGTGGATTTCTTGCGATGCCTGTAGCTTAAGCCATGATCTGGCTAGGGCTGATGTGCATTGGATCAGAGTTTCTCAACGAAGGTCTGTGGACCGGTGCCAGTCCATGACAGCCTCCTTGCCGCTCCCTGAGATTTTCCTGACACGGTTTAGGAAGGCAGCAAGCTGGTCCCTGGTATCAAAAAGGTTGAGGAACACTAATATCCTACGCAGTGGAAATACAAACCTTTTCAATCCTCTGCTTTAACGCCTCTCCTGGGAAACACACACATGTATTAAAGAGCGACACGACTTCGGGTAAGTGAGAGATGTGGCTGTGTCTGGTAGTGGCAACGGAAGCGCCAAAAGCCATGTGTCCTGTAACTAGCCAGGTCAGGGACCTGGGTATACTCCACTGCTACCCTTGCTTTTTGTGCAAAGCAGAAACCAGGTTGGGATTTTAGCCTTCAAGCCCCAGAGCCTGGTTTGCAAAGGTCCGATCATCCGCAGCTCCAGTCCGTTCCTGAGGGGGTGTCTGTGCTGCAAGTCTCAGAGCCTGGGTCAGCTAACTTGGGCTTGCGGGACTCAGGCTGCAGCATTAAAAATAGCAGTGCAGACATGTGGGCTTCTGCTGCAGCCCAGGCTCTGAGACCCTTCCCCCCCTTATGGGGTCTCAGAGCCCCAGCTCCAGCCTGAGCCCAAATGTTTACACTGCAATTTTGTGGGTCTTTTACTACTGTGTAGACAAATTCCGATAGCGCATCACCTTGGGAGGGGCCTGTTTCCTAGGGTGGGAGGCTGAAGCCAGTTTAGTCTTCGTGGTTGCATTTCTGCCACATTTTACTGCCTCAATGTGCCTAATATAAGAGCTGAATGATTCTCCCCACTCCTCCCTCTGTTGCCCGCTAGCAGACGCGAAAGGCAGGGGATGCTTTTTCCTCCTCTCCAGATCCTCCACCACCTTCTGTCCCCTTCAGACTCTTAGATTGTATGTGACAATGGAAGGTCTGGTGCATGGTGATTAATTGCAGCTGTCTAACAGTAATTCCACTGGATGTGCCTTCTTGGCAGCTGGTGCCAGAGGTAACCGCATGCATCAGGGGACTAGCAATGGGGTTAAGAGCCTCTGTCCTCCAGGTCTCTGGTTAAAAGCCAGGGCTGTAGTGATCAGATGACTATCTGGCCTGTGTGACATGAATTAGACAATGGCAAGTATTCACCTCACGCAGATTTACTGTAACTGGCACCCCTTGGTCCCCTCACTAGCTTCAGCAGAGGCCATGGACTGAATGGGCTGCATAGACCGAACTCCCCCCTCACGGATGGGCAGTTCCACACTTACATGTGCTTCAGACTTGAGGCTCCTGGGCAGGGCAGGAAGTTTGCGCAGCTGCAACCTTTGCCTTCGATATGCTGTTCTCTGGGGCTGTCAACCCTATGTTTTCTCCCAGGGCGAAAATTCCCCCATTTAAAAAACGTCCCTTGGTACTAGTGCCTGTCTCACACATCCACCGCCCTCCCACCCCCCGAAAAATGTCACCAATGCGCTGGGGCTGCTTACTCCGACTAAGGCACTCTAATAGGTGGGGGTGTGCAGGAGCCCCTCCCCTAGGAGCAGCCAGTTGGCACTGATGCGATGGTCGTTCTGGGCCAAGCCCCCTGAGAAAGGAAGCTGGAGTGTTACGCATTTTTCCTTCCCTCCTTCGTTTAGCCGTAACTCTGTCTGAGGTCTGCAAATGCCCCTTCTGCTATTAGAGCTTTGCAGCGTCACAAACCCCCTCGTTCAGCCCAGAGCCCAACCCCAGGCTGGCTAGTTTCACGTTGTGGGTATGGAAATAACCCCTGCCCCATGTCGGAGCTCTGCTACCGCTGCACAATGAGGGGGTGGCTGCAGTTTGGAGGTGGTGGAAGCTAACATAATTCTAAATCTATTTCCATCCTTTAGGCCTGTTCATTGTAAATCCTATTAACTTGGGGGTACGTGATTCAGTCTAGTGATCAGAGCAAACTGCTGACTCACTGCTTGACCGTCAGCCATGTGTTCGAATTTGTGCCTTAGCCGTCCCAGCACCTAAATCGGGTGACAGCAGCGGGATGTTACTGCGGCGCAGAGGCTGTGTCAGCTCCGCATTCCCAGCTGAACTAGGCACTTGCCATCCAGATCTGCATTTGCGCACGCCGCAAGATGCTTGCGTTGCACGGTTGGCTTGGAAGGCAGGAAGCCCCGTCTGCCTGATACACAAGCTGCAGATGTCCTCTTCCCTGCGCCTGGCTTGCTAGTTTACCTTGCAGCTAGGGCACCTGCAGAGATGAAGCTGGTTTGGGTTTTGTTTCCCTTCCTTAGGCAGGTGTTAAAAATGTTACTAGTCTCTCTCCGCTTCCTTAATTATTACCTTGAAAAGCCTATCAGATGTCTGCTAGCCAGAGAACTAAACCTGCTAGCCAGAAGCCATTTGGGGGCTGTGGGGGAGGCAACTCGGGATCTCCACCGAGCTCCAGCAGCCATGCTCTGGTGAGCAGCTCCACTCCCCCTAAGCTCCTGGAGAGAAGAGTCCTGAGATCCATGACAGGAGTCTGTCCCAAGGCTCCGGCTCTCATATCTGTCTCCGACTGGTAGGGGGCGGATAAATTTCAAGTTCCTCCCTGTAGCTACCTGTAGGTTCCCCATTTTGGCCCCCAGAGGGGACAATGTGTCCTCTTTTTCTCCCCCACCCCTCTGGGGCCCTTTAGCCCGAAATGCTCCTGCATCCTGCAGGGCGTGCTATTTTTTTTCTTGAAACTTTAGGTGATGAGGTGTGGGGAGAAGAAAGGGGGTGAATGGGGGTCATCCTCCCCCATGATAAGCCCTCTGAATATAACAGAACTGACCAGAGCCTTGTTAGCTTTCCTCAAGCAACTGCAAGGTGAAACCATGGGCAGCACCAGAAGCACTGGGGCTGTGTCTCTGCAGATTCAAGAGGAAAGCATTGTGCTGGTTCTCATTTGGAAAGTTATCTTTGCAGCCGTGTAAGAGCTGCAACTTCTTATATATTTATTTGTAGTGCGTGGGCCAGGACCCCATTGTGCTAGGCTCTGTTCAAACACACAACAAAAAGATGTCTCCTGTCCCAAAGAGCTTTCAATCCATGTTGAAAATCTAGGTTCAACGATTGATAACTTAGACCCCTTCCCTCACTGGGGAAAGCTTCCTGTTTGCCACATCACCAAGAACAGATGGTACAGCCACGAGCTCGGAAGAATGAAATGGCCAAGCTGCTAACAAAAGGATGGGATTTCTCATTTAAAATCCGCCCCTGTTCCAGGAAACTGGAGGGTAGCATATGTGCCTCGCGTCTTAAAAATAAAGCACTGGGTAAAACCCGGGGAATTGCATCAGTATCCGGAAACTTGGTTGAAATGTTGGTTTAAAATAGGATTATAAAACGCCTCTCTGGAGCACTGCTGGATCTGGTGTAATGATTCCTACACCAGCAGAAGGGTGTGCTGGGTCTAGGCATATAGTGAGCTCGCATCCTGCCCTTCTTCCCCTATGCCCCAAGGTGAGGATGAGTTCGCAAGTTAAAAACAAGTCCCCGACTCAGCTCCCAAAACAAAGGAGCAACCCCGGTCCATGAGGATGTGTTGCCCAGTTCTTCATGTCGAGCGACCCTCCCATCTCTATGGTGAAAGGAGCTGGACGTTTCAGCTAGTTTCAGCTGCAGAGGGAGGGCTAAGGAGCCGCTCTGACTGGCCTCAAAAGAGCAGAGGATCTGCCTCTGAGTCAGTGGCCAGTGTCCGTGCTAGAGGTGCTGGGCTCCTTGAGTAGGAGACTGGCAGCCAGGGGTATTAAGGGTGTGTTGCAAAAGCCAACTTGTGCTGGCCTAGTGTCCTTCGTAGCAGCGTTGTGTGGGCAGCATACTCTCCACCAGGGGCATATTTGGGTATAAGCTTTGTAGGTCTGATGAGCAGAGCTGTAGCAGTCAGCAGCTTGAGCCCTTCAGACTAGCAGTGGTGGAGTGTGGGGCAGCGCTGGGGTGGCCGTAAAGCCACGCCATTAACAGCTGCTACTGCCCGTGGAAGTTCATAGCTTCTTCTGTTCCCTGGACTGGAAATGAACAACAAAGATCTGCCGGGTCATCTTAGTCCATCACCCTCCTATCTGAGCCGCTCACATACATTTGTCTGCAGATGTAAGGTAGGGCAGTGCTAATATCCCCATTTTACAGCTGAGGCACAGAGATGAAGTGACATGCCCGAGGTGTCTAAATCGGTGGCAGAGTAGGGAATAGACTCCAGGTCTCCTGGGTCCCAAGCCAGTGCCTTAGCCACAAGACCACCCTTCCTTTAATCAGCAAACACATGTCTCAATTGTTTGATGCTCTCCGCTATGGGGGCGGGCTGCCTGTTGTAACATGGCTGCAACTGTCTTCTCTCACCTAGGTTTCCATGTGATTCCCTCTGTGTCCAGCATCGTGCCGGAGAGCTGCCTCCTCATCGTGGTGGGGCTGCTGGTTGGGGGACTCATCAAGGGGGTCGGGGAGAGTCCCCCAATCCTGAAGTCGGACATTTTCTTCCTCTTCCTCCTCCCGCCCATCATCTTGGATGCCGGCTACTTCCTGCCCCTGCGCCAGTTCACGGAGAACCTGGGGACCATCTTGATCTTTGCAGTGGTGGGGACGCTCTGGAACGCCTTTTTCCTGGGCGGGCTGATGTATGCCGTGTGCCAGATCAGCGGCACTGGCCTGGATCACATCGGCCTGCTGGCCAACCTGCTGTTCGGCAGCATCATCTCGGCAGTGGACCCGGTGGCGGTGCTGGCTGTCTTCGAGGAGATCCACATCAATGAGCTCCTGCACATCCTGGTGTTTGGGGAATCCTTGCTGAATGACGCCGTCACTGTGGTGAGTGAAGCACGTGTCAAGCTGCTTGTAAGGCCCTGGGTTTGCTCTGGTGGCAGAGCTCCCTCGAGGGCAGCAGAGTCTAGACTGGAGGGCTGGGTGGATATGATTGGATTAGATCAGTGGTTTCTAAACTGGGGTTCGCGAAATGTTACAGGGGGTTCTTGGGGGGCGGGGGGGGGGCGGGGAATGGCAAACAGAGCTGTCCCTAGGGACCCTGGACAGCCTGGGGCCAGCAGCCCAGGGCCCCTGGACTTCCAAGAGCTAAGCAGATCAAAGCAAGCATATCTATCACACTGAGGAGATTTTAAACTTCAAGACTCCTTATAAGAAATGGAAAGGGAGGGGGATATTTTTTGCCGTTTTTAAAATTAAATAGGCAGCTGGTGGTATTTTTAAAATTATTATGAAGAACAAGTTTAAGCTTTGTTTTAGTGTGTGTCGGACTGCTCAAGACCCGAATGCTTGTGTAGGAGGAATTCTTTGATTTGGCTTCTTAAATACCTTCATGCTGTTTCACATCTGATACTCCTGGATGAAACATAAGAGCCTTGTCTTATAACAGGCTTATTCCAAGTCATACAAGCTATGAAAGTGAGATCATGGAAGAGTGTTGCCATTTTCATAATGTAATAAAAATACTGTAATGATAAATAATAATAATAAATAGTGTGTAATAAGCATGTCATAAAAGCAAATTTTATATTTCCAAGATCACTGTTTTTATAATTTATACTCTGGTAAAGGAGAAAATCCCTGGAAATACTCATTTTTAGGAGAGGGTTCGTGAGACTTGACATTTTAGTGAAAGGGATTCACAGGTTGTTAAAGTTTGGGAACCACTGGATTAGATGCTTTGCTTGCTAAACCCTGGCATATGAGTTGCACTAACTTAGATCTCCCCTTAGACACTGACTTGGAAGTGGATGGGGGGGGTGGGGGTTAGCCTGGGGTGTGACTTGCAGCTTGTGTAGAGGTGCTGAAGCTTGCTGTGCTCTAGCTAGCTAGTGAGCAGCGAGGATGTGATGGTGCAGACTTCAGTGCAGGCTGCACAAGTGAGTGCATACGGGGAGGGGAGGGAGTCAAGTGAGCTTGTGCAGTCTGTGCCACCAGGTCCTCACTGCTGTGTGCTGCAAATCAATCCCCCCGCCTTGGTGTAGACACAGCCTGAGTTACATGTGGGTGATGATGCTATTAGCCCATCCATAGGGCTTATCTGGAGATCTCAGGTAAAGCATGTCGGGTGTGGAGGGGACTGGGTAAGTGAGTTGCCTGAGGTCAGTGTCGGGGCAGGAGTAGAATTCGGGTCTCCATTGGCAGGGCTGTAAAGTGCCTAACCCAGCATGGCCCTGACCCACAGCTGGGGCTCCTTGGTGCTGTGATAACAGCAATCATTAATAGTAGTGTCCCCCACAACTTCCGCTCCCATTACACACCTCTCTGCACTGATCCCTGGCAGCGCTGATGCGCTCTGGTCGGGGTGAGTGGGCAGCGGATGGGGGCAGCTGGGTTGCTGGGATCTTCCGCTGTATGGTGGAAGTGATGCATCTATCCCTCTCTGCGGGCTGCAGCTGGGCTGGAGAGGAGCCAGACCGGAAACAGCCTCTGATACACACGCTGTCACTTAGTAATGAAGCAACCCAGCTACACTGTCTCCCACCCTACCCCAAAGGTTCCTCAGGCTGGAGTTTGCTTGACTATTTTTAACTCCTGTTTCTTTGCATAAAGTTGTACAGTTCCTCCCTGGACCCCAGTCTGAGCAGGGCCTGATGTGAGCCTTTCACTGCCCAGGGCAGCAGCCTCTTCTCTCCTTTCCTATCCCCATCCTGTAGCCTGATCTGACCTCTTCATCTGGATAGGTCAACGCTGCCTGGGACTGGTGGGTTTTTTGTATTTGTTTAAACTTGAGAGAGGACATGCCTGGTTTAGAGCGCTCAGCCAAGCCTCAAATTCCTCCCTCCCACACAGTGCTGGAAGATTTATTTTAATGTCTCTAGAAAACTCTGCTGAGCTCTCTGATAAGGGCCAAACTGCAAGCCTGGCTAAACTCTCCCACAAGGGCAAGGGGTGACCTGCTTTGCTGTGTGCCGCCGCCTGGATAGGCAGCCCTGGGAAAACCTCTCCCAGGGCTGGGCTGTGCGTGGGCTCAGAGGCCCAGCTTAGCTGGTACAAGTTTATTCTAAGCGTTCGGGTCTCACCCATCTAGCCCGAGCTCCCCAGCAGGTTGCCTGTGTACTCCTAGCCCCAGGGGATAGGCTGGGCTTGCTGGTGGGAACAGGAGTTGGCGGCGGAAGATCTTAGTGCCGGTTGATCATGGGAGAGAAGGGAAGGGTGTGGGGATGTTTAACACTGACCGAAGGGGATAGATATTTGGAAACCATTCAGCAGTTTGCTACATGTATTGGCATCAAAGCTCACCTGGGACTTGGCATTCGGCTCCGAAGCATTTCTGGGACCAGACAGTCCGTCCTTGGGGGCTAGCCATAAATAGTGGTCTGCGAGGATCATTCAGGGGACTGGCCAGGCTGGAGAACTAAGGTATCTCCAAGTCCCTTCAAACAGGATATTCTAAAACCAGGGTCGGAGCCAGTTCTGACACCTGCCATCACTAGAGAACCGGTGTCAGAGCTCCTGGCTGTGGAGATCTGCCTCCGGTCAGCATGCCCATGTCTGTGGCGACATGGGTGCTAATCCTGGAGCGAAATCAGTGTCTCTCAGAGTTGTTCGGTTCCAGGGGATAAGCTGGGCTCAGCTGCTGCTTGGGCATGGGACATGGTTCTGTAAATAAGCTGAGAATGTGCTGCATTGCTGAGCCCTAGAAATCTGGGTCTGCTCTTGCTCTTGGCAACAGAAAGCCCTCGATGCACCACCCACGCACGCTCCCGCCTTGTGTTTAGGTGTGGCGTGCAAAGAACATTTCAGGGGCCTTCGGTTGTGTGGAGGAAGCGTGGCACCAGTCGTGGCCTGTGCATCCATCAGAACGTGAGGTCTGCCGTGGCCTTTGGACCAGGGATGTGAGTCTGGGGAGACTCTTGCCTTCCGTTTGCAGGAGCATTCTAGCAACCGCTTAACTCTGCATTTGCAAGAGACTGCATTTGCATCCTTTCTGGGGGTCTCTCAGGATGAGCCAGCGGTTAGGCCTGTTAAAGGAGGCTTCACTTTCACTTTCGACATTTAGTTTTATACAGAGCCGTGTGCATGGCCCCTTACGAGCTTCCATAGCTCTGCCTGCCTGCCGCTTGCCATGTGCACACACCCAGGGAGCCTACCTGCCCTGCCCTTCCCTGCAGCCTGGGCAAAGTCTGGACCTGGGGCAGTAAAGGGATCATGGGCCAATTGTCTGCTGGGCCTGGGTTGCTGTGTTTTTGCAGTGCTGGTCATTGCCTTTGTTCTCTTGCAGCCGGCCCTGCAGCAGGGGGGCAGGCGCGGGAAAGGAGTGGGGTTTGCTGACCCACCCTGGGCTAGGCTGGGTATATGAGATTTCTGGCCCTTCCTGTATTGGGGAAGGGCCTCCAGCTCTGCAGATAGCAACTTGTCTAACAGGTTTATCCCTTTGTTGGGTGCCCAGGTGCGGCTGACTGACTGGAGGGCGGGATCATGGCTCTCTTCCATCCCCAGTTTATGCAGGGCAGAACCAGTCCCTCCCAGGGGGACCTGTTCGGCTGCTGCAATCATTGCGCTTAAGAAGCCTTTCCTCCAGAAAGTTGTTTTAAGAGCCCAGTTCTGAATAAACAGCTCGACCTTTCAGGAGAAGAGGCTGTAAAACTGCAGCCCAGTGCCATGGAAACTGGCGCAGGAGCATCGCCGAGCAATAGAAAGGAAAGAATTATCAGGATGCTCTAGCTAAGTGGAAGCTGGGGTCTGCATCCTGACTGATGCTGTACCCACTCTGGCTAGCAGCGTGATTGCCCCACACCTGTGTCCCAGGTGTGAAATGAAAGAAAAGGGATCTGCTTTAGCCTGGCCCCTGGGCTGCTCTAGAGCACTGAGCAAGGAGGTTGACTATAGATGGGTGACTGCGGTGGAAGGCTCTTGGGGGCAGGGTTAAGGTCCCGCGGGGCTAAGCTACACCCTGGCCCTGAGGGGGTTGTGTAGATAGAGCCCCGAAGAGGAAGAGACTGGCCTTTACTGTAATCTTCGGGGCAATAGTCTCTTCTGGCGAGATGCGGACTCTTCCCCACACGCCTGCGGCAGGGAAGCAAAAGCAGCGTCCCAGGGAATGAAGTAGGGCTCTGGGCCTGGGTGTTTCCAAAGGAAATCCCAGTCCAAGGGCTGGCTGTGAGAGTGCAGGCGTTGGCTTGCCTCGGTGTCTAGAGGTTAGTGCTACAGACAGCAGAATGCCTCCCCCTTCCTTCTAATCTTCTGTGCTCCTTTTGGGTACAATGGCTCTTACTGTATGTCCCTTCTGTCCGCTTCAGAGCGTGGGCTGCTCAGCAGCCTACCAAGAGTGATGAGGAAACTGATGTGCAAGCAAAGAGAGAGGAGTCGTGCCTGTCCCGCTGTCTGCCCGAGACTCTCTGCCCCACGGTCTCTTAACTGCTCTTGCTAGGCCGTGGGGAAGGCACCAGCTCTGCGCGCATGGCGGCCTGGTGGTAAAGTGCTTAGAGAAATTAGCTTAGCCCATTGCTCTGCTGCGGCTGACACAGTACTTGGAGCTGAATCCCGTAGCCCTGAAAGGCATCTCGGCTATGCTGGGTTTGGCTCGTGGATCAGCCACAGTGTGCAATGAACTAACCAGGCAACCTTGTGCCTGCAGCCGAGATAGCCGAACTTGAGCAGGGATTCTTGGATTTTGATGGTCTTCCACTTGCTGTTACAGTGTGCAGCCCACGGGAGCTTCTGACTTTTCAATCTCTATAGCCCGGGGGGACCCCACCCTTAATCTGTCTTGTCCGTTTTAGACTGCAAACGCGTGGGAGCAGGGCCTCTGTCTCGCTGAGCTAGGACCTGTACAGACACAAGGAGGCCTGTGTTGCGGTCGGCGCTTCTGGGCCCTCCTGGGATACAATGAAGTGAGCTGTAGCTCACGAAAGCTTATGCTCAGATAAGTTGGTTAGTCTCTAAGGTGCCACAAGTACTCCTTTTCTTTAAACAATAAGAGCTGCGAGGCTTGCTTTGGAGAGCCGTGCTCCCTGCAGGCAGGGTGCTGAGATCAAGGGAAGCACCAGCGAATCAGAAGGGAAGGGAGCCCATAGGGCTGGTTTCCCCCCTACCCTTTCCCAGCTGCTGCGTCCCTGGGGTGTTGGTGTGTCACACGCAGCCGAGTGCCACTTGCTTTTGCATTTGATTTGATTGAACAAATATTCCAGGACAGCAGTTACCAAAGGGTTTGCACGCAGCAGGGCGGGTGCTGGCTATGGAACCAGGGGCTTCGCTATGTTTCCTTGCCATGTCAGAGACTAATGCTTAGTCCCTTTGATGCAGATCTTGTGTTGGCAGCCTCTGATCAGAGCTCCCCCCAGGGGGAGAGCCCACCCTCCCTGCGCTTCACAGGAGCATGGCTGGCTGCTTGAAATAGCCCCAACTCTCTCGCCCGCCCCCTCCCTTTCCAGGTGCTCTACCACCTCTTCGAAGAATATGCCAACTTCGAGCAGGTGACCGTTCTTGACATCATCCTGGGCTTCCTCAGCTTCTTCGTGGTGTCCCTGGGCGGCATCTTCGTCGGCGTGATCTATGGAGTCATTGCCGCCTTCACCTCCCGCTTCACCTCCCACATCCGCGTCATTGAGCCCCTCTTCGTCTTCCTCTACAGCTACATGGCGTACCTGTCAGCCGAGCTCTTCCACCTCTCCGGCATCATGGCGTGAGTACGGGCTGGGCGGGACAGTCACGGTCAGCGCGCTGATCTGCTCTCTGCCCGGGCTTAGTTATCTGGGTCGAGCTGCGTTTGGCCTGGCCTGCACTAGAAAACTAGGTCGGCATAACGAAGTCACTCAGGGGTGTGAAAAATCCACGCACCCCCCACCCCCCCACCCCGCCGCCCCGAGCAACAACTGTAAGTCCCTGGGTCAACAGTAGGGTTCTTCCATTGACCAGGCTACCTCCTCTCAGAGAGGTGGGTTATTTACAGTGCTGGGAGAGACCTATGCCGGCGTAGGTAGTGTCTAATACTAGAGCAGTGCAGCTGGGCCACTGGAGTGTTTTAAGTGTAGATGCACCCTAGTGACATAACTAGGGATGTAACAGTGGCCACGCTGGATCAGACCCCTGATCCATCTAAGCCAGCATCCGTTCTCTGATGGCGGCTTCACAGGAGAGTGGAAGAAACCCCGCAGTAGGCAGCTAGGGGATAATCTGCCCTTGGGGAAATCTCCTCCTGACCCCTGTTAGTTAGAGCTTGTGTTAACCTGACACAGCAGGTTATGATCCCTCACAGCGTGCTCTAGGGTTTCCTGCAATAGCTCCAGATAGTCTTGTTCTCTGCAGAAACCTCCAGTCCCTCTTTGAATCAGGCCATGTTCTTGGCCCCAATGATACCTGCTATGCGCTTGCCCCAGTTGAATTACATTGATTCTGCTAGTGCAGGGCCCTAGCATAGACTTGCTGAGCTGGGGGAAGCCTGTGTTATGCCAGTGCAGTGCACCTACATCAGGGGTTTGCACTACAGCAGCGATCCTCAAACTGCGATCGGGACCTCATTTTAATGGGGTTGCCAGGTCTCACTTAGACTTACGGGGGCTCAGGGCTGAAGCTGAGGGATTCAGCCCTGGGCGATGGGGCTCAGGTTACAGACCCCCTGGCTTGGGCTGAAGCCCTTGGGCTTCAGCTTTGACCCCTTCCCCGCCCAGGGCAGTGGGGCTCTGGCTTTGGCTCCCCAACCCGGGCAGTGGAAATCAGGCAGACTTGGGCTTCACTGTCCCCTCCTGGAGTCAGATAGTAATTTTTATTGTCCAAAGGGAATCGCAGTACAATGAAGTTTGAGAGCCCCTGACCTAGAGGAACTGAACTGGAAATAGGGTGAGGGTGGTTAACCATTAGAGCAATTTACGGATCCTCCCTTCCTGGCAATTCTTAATTCAAGATTGGGGATTTCTCTAAGGCCTGCTCTAGTTCAAACAGGAAGTAATTCTGGGAAGTCTCAGACTAGTGACCATCGATTCCAAGGCCGGAAGGGACTGCTACGAACTGTATCACCATGACTAACCGAGTGCGAATTTCCTGTTCGTCGGTCGGGCCTACGGTGGTCACCAGCAAGAGCCAAACCCTGCAGGGATCAGAGGCTTTTTCAGGGTTTTAAATTGCATGGGGACAGGAATTCAAATGTCCACCATGTTAGTTCCAGAAGTGGAAACTGTCCTGGAGAGTGAACTTGAGGACGGACCACTTAATTCCTTCTCAGCAGTAATCTTGTTCTGCACTCAGGTAGCACTGTCACCAGAAGGCCTCCAGGCATGTTAGATGGGGAAACTGAGGCATAAGAGAAGTCTTTCTCAAGCTCACACCAACCAAAGCTAGCAATAGAACCCAGCCTCTTGCTCCAGCGACTCTAGCTCTGTGGCAGGCCTGTAGCAATAGGCGTGGTCAGTTTCGCTGCTCCATTCCTGCCCGTGGGTGGACGCTGAGCCCCTCAGAGTACATCTACACTGCGAACCCGCGGCAGTGAATCTCAGAGCCCAGGTCAATTGACTGGGAATGTAGGGCTAAAAATAGCAGTGTAGACCTTTGGGCTGGGGCTGGAGCCCAGACCCTGACATCCTGCGAGCGGGGAGGGTCTCAGAGCCCAGGCTGCAGCCTGAAAGTCTATGGTGCAGTTTTATAGCCCTGCAGCCCAAGCCTTGTGCCCCGAGAGTCAGCTGACTCGGGCTAGCCGTGGCCGTGCTGTGAGTCTTTTATTGCAGCTTTAGCCCGTACCTTTAGTGATCCTGGAGGACCTGAAGAGTTTGCTTTTACTGCAGGTGGCTTGAGCTCTCGTTGTGTTACACACACTAAGGCTGCTTCTGCAACCTCTCCTGCCCTGCCCTTGGGGCTAGAGAGAGGCCTTGCCGCCTCCTTCCCCTGCCTGTCACTCCTGCTGTGAATGGAGCCGTATCAGCTGCATTGTGGGCCTGGTGAGTCACTGCAGTGCTTTGTTGCCAGAGAGGCCAGCATGCCAGATGCAGCATGCTGGGCACTCTGCTAACAAAGCACCCTGTGCCTCGCAGGGCTGAATTCCAGCACCAGCCTGTGTCCAGTCAAGTTCCTGAGCCGTGCCCTGCCCGGGAACTCCTCTCCTGCTTTCCTTGGTGGCTCCAAGTAGCTGCAGGTGGGTCCCGGACTCCGGCCCCACCTGCACTGGTGTTTGTCCTTCAGGCTGTGCAGCGCTGCCTTTCTCTTATCAGGTCTCTGCTGACTGGCTGAGCTGTGATAAGCCAGAGGAGCCCTAAGGTGCCGCTGAGGCCAGTGCTGCTCCCAGGGCAAGGAGCTGATGGACAATCCTGCTGGGTGCTGGTTTCCATGGGTGTATTAAGTCCTCTCCCCTCCCCCTCCTCCTCCCTGCAGGCTCATCGCCTCTGGCGTGATCATGCGCCCTTACGTGGAGGCGAACATCTCCCACAAGTCCCACACCACCATCAAGTACTTCCTGAAGATGTGGAGCAGCGTCAGTGAGACCCTGATCTTCATCTTCCTGGGGGTCTCCACCGTGGCCGGCAACCACTACTGGAACTGGACCTTCATCATCAGCACGCTGATCTTCTGCCTCATCGCCAGGGTGTTAGGTGAGGCGCCGGGGCCTTGGGGACTGCCCCTTTTGGTGGGGTCGCTCTCACGCAGACTCCCCCGGAGCTGGAGAGCAGCGGTACTGCCATGTGAAGCTGGCTCCTCTCAGAGCCCTAGATAGGGGCTGTTGCTATTCTCGTCCTCGCTAGGTAGAGCACGTTGCTGGGAGGCTGCAGTTGTCTGGTTTCTAGGGAGCATGCAGCACTGCGGAGGGGGGCTGGGAGGAGCCTTTATCGGGGCTTCTGGCAGTGCCAGGCTGCATTCGCGCCCCAGCACTTTGCCTCTGGAGGGCTGGGTTCCAGCCTGCCTCGGGTCACAGGCTGAACCAGGCTAGGGGCCAGACTGGTCCCTAGACGCCACTTTCCCCCTGTTAGGAAGATCCCACCCAGTGCTCTCCCTTGGGTGAACTGAGCACTGGATTGACTCCCCTGGAGCCCAAAGGGGCCTGTGCATATCCACAGAACAGGAGCGCACGTCCCGTCGCCATTCCCTTCTCTGACACTGCCTCTGACCTGGGCTACAGAGCCCCCCTGGGGGAGGCTGCTCAGCCTGCGCGGCCCCTTCCAGCCCTCAGGCAAGGGACAGTTGGGATGTTCCTTTGTAGACACTTGTCCATGGGGAACTGGACTGAGACCTGCCCTGCCCAAGCCCTGAGCAGCCTCCAAGTGGGGTATCTGGCTACTGCCAGCCTGGGCTGGGCTCAGACCCGTGAGAGGTTCTAGCACAGGCTGTACCAGACAATATGCTGCGTCTAGAGGCCGGGGACTAAGATGGTTAGAGCTTGGGGGTTGCAAGCCAAGATTTGGGACGGGGGAGAGGGACCCTCACAGAGCATGGGGGTTCTAGCAGTGTCAGCCTTTTGCTTTCACTGGAGCGCTCTGTGTTTCACCCCTTCCCCCAATGGAAATGGTTTGTGCTGCATGTGGCCGGTTCTGCTGATGGAATAACATGGCTGGTATCTGTCAGGGGCTGACCGGCGGGGCGGGACGTGTGTGTGAATGTGACTCTGCTCGTGTAACCTGGAGGAGGTCTGTCCTGTCCTCCCTGCTTGCTCTCTAGGTGTCCTGGGCCTCACCTGGTTCATCAATAAATTCCGCATTGTAAAACTGACCCCAAAGGACCAGTTCATCATCGCCTACGGTGGCCTGAGAGGGGCCATTGCTTTCTCTCTGGGTTACCTCCTGGATTACGAGCACTTCGGCATGAGAGACATGTTCCTCACAGCCATCATCACGGTCATCTTCTTCACGGTCTTCGTGCAGGTAGGCGGAACCCCCCTTCCTGGCCTTGGTGCATAGCCAGGTACCCTGACAATGTGGTGATGGGTGTCAGTCAGGAATGTTGTTTCCCTGGCGCTTCTGGCTGAGGAGCAGATGTTGGGGTCCATGGCTGCTGTCAAGGATGAGCTGTGGGACAGCCCAGCGACCCACCCTGGCAAGGAACTTTGGACGTTCCTCGCTCTGCTGTTGACTCACTCCATGACTGTGGGCAGATCCCTCCCACTCTCTGCGCCTCCGCTGCCCTGTCTGTAGAATGGGGTAGTGACACTTGTCTGCCTTTGTCCAGCTCTTCGTGATCGCTGGCTGCGAAACGCCACGTGTGCTGAAGATTTGTCCCTTTGTGAGCTTCGTGATTCTCAGCAGCTTTCAAAGGCCGTGATAAGTCCAGAGTGGCTCCAGCCACTGCCTGGCATCACCTCTGTGCTTCGGTGTCTATTATAGGGAAGGGTCCCCCTATAATGTCAGCCTCCTGGGGGCCAACCGCGGGATTCCCATGGCACAAAGGAACGGGAGGGCGGCTTGCACCTCACAGACAGAGGGGTACGACCCAGCTAGAAAATATACGGTCTGATTCTTATCTCCAGTAGTGACAGTCCTAGGCCGTGGAGGAGGTAGGAGGGACCTGGAGTGCCTGGGTCCATGGTGTCATGTAACAGGACTGACTCCAGAGGGCAGGGTTTGCTCCAGGGTAAGGATGGTGCCACCACCAGGGTTGATGCCAGTGCTTCACGCTCTCAGCCGGGTGAGGGCTCTCACGGGGGTATAATCTCCTCCCTAGGGGATGACCATTCGCCCCCTGGTGGACCTGCTGGCTGTGAAGAAGAAGCAAGAGACGAAACGCTCCATCAACGAAGAGATTCACACCCAGGTAATGGCTCTCCCAACCCGGGGTCCCTCCCTGGCGCTGCTTTCCTGCGCTTCTCTGCCTTAGTCCTCTTCTGTTTCTGCTATCCTGCCCCAGAGGCTGTAACCCAGGTCGGCGTGCAGAGCGGGTGTTGCC
This sequence comes from Chelonia mydas, assembly GCF_015237465.2. Lineage (NCBI taxonomy): Eukaryota > Metazoa > Chordata > Testudines > Cheloniidae > Chelonia > Chelonia mydas. The sequence continues at coordinate 10,398,858 of NC_051259.2, read as the reverse complement.
TGTGAGCTGGTATCCAAAGTAAGGGGGGCAGTTAAAGGATGCTGCCGGGTCCCTGTCGTTTTTTAGTGCACATTCTCTAACCAAGACCTTCCTGTTGTAACGAGTAGCAGAGCAGCCAGTCAGGATAGGCCTGTGCTGCCACCCAGAGGCCGATCCTCCTGGAGCTGTGCCTCAGTTGAGCAAGGTTCAGCATGGCAGCCCACCAGCCCTGGGTTAACTGGGAGGGGTGGGGAGAGAGGTCTGGCCGGTGCACACTCCCGAGGCTGAACACACGCTTTTGCTTTGCGCCCTCTCCAGTTCCTGGATCATCTCTTGACTGGCATCGAGGATATATGTGGTCACTACGGCCACCACCACTGGAAAGACAAGTGAGTGCGGCTCCCATGTGTGCAGGCTTTCCGACGCCAGCAGGCGTGCGGGCGGTGGGGGGAAGCTGGGGAAAGAAGCGAGAGTTTTTTAGATGCGGCCTAGCAAGCTCAGGTCCCCCAGTTCCCGCAATGCCCTGAAAGCCCGCTCCGCCTCATTCCAGGAACCCCTGGTGAGAAGCACAGGGAGGCGCTGCAGCCACACGGAGCTATGCTGTGCCAGAGGCCTGTATTCCCTTGTCCTCTTCCCCGCACCAGCCAGGATGCCCTCTGATTCCACCCAGCCAATTGCAGCCCAGAGCACGTTCCCAAACTGCATGGGAAATTCAGCTTTGGCTCTACCTCCTGGCTGCATGCTCTGTGTAATGGGGTTGCCAGAGAGCATGGGGGACTCGCTACCGAGTGAGGGAAGGATTTGCCAGGCACGGGAGGGTCAGCACTGGCAGCAGGGTGCATCTGTGCCCTTGTTTTCTTCGCCGCGTGACCCAGCAACCCTCTGCTGTGCTCAGTGGATCCGATGCCAACGCTGCAGGAGCTGCGCTGGCCGGTCCTGGGTAGCCCTCTGGCCTTGGTGTCACCTGTAGCTGATGGGCATGTGCAGCTCTTCAGTCTCTGAGGCATACTGGGGCCCTGGGCACGGGGGGAGCGTGTCTGACCCCTGGGCCCAGACTCCTCCGCACCCAGAAGCACCGAACCCTTTTGATCTGCTGGGCTCGCGGGTTCTATAGGAAGACACGAGGATGCTGGACATGACGCTAATCAAATGGGGTGGGGGACTTTAGAGTCACTTCCTGACACATCTCCTTCTCTCTCCCCGTCCCCGCACCCTGGGTAGGCTGAATCGCTTCAACAAGAAGTACATGAAGAAGTGCCTGATCGCGGGCGAGCGGTCCAAGGAGCCACAGCTGATTGCCTTCTACCACAAGATGGAGATGAAACAAGCCATCGAGCTGGTGGAGAGCGGAGGGTTGGGCAAGATCCCCTCTGCCATCTCCACGGTCTCCATGCAGTGAGTACACCCTGCTGTTTGCTTTACAGGGGTAGCTAACTTCTGTCAGTGGCTCCCACTGGCTCTAAATCCCTCCTTCCCGCCGTTCTGCTCAGCCTCCTCTTCCCAGTGCCTCCCCGCTCGGCTGCCGTAAAGCCCAGCTTTGAGGCTCGCTTCCTCCCTTATCTTTGCTGTCTGTCTGTCCAGGAACATCAATCCCAAAGCCCTGCCCGTGAAGCGCATCCTGCCAGCGCTGTCCAAGGACAAAGAGGAGGAGATCCGGAAAATCCTGCGCAACAACCTCCAGAAAACCAGGCAGAGGGTAATGACCCGAATCTAGCCCCAGGCTGCCCCCTTGCGGCTCAGCCCATCCCCTTGGGCAGCTGGGACCCGTGTTGCATTTCCTACCCACCCGTTAGTGTACTCACCTGCCTTGTCCCCGTTGTCTACCTTCGCAATTCCCGGTCCTTTCCTCCCCTTCCCTTGTTAGGCTGTACCGAGGCTGAAGTGGGACCCCGCTGGCCTGAAGAACCACACAGCTGGGCTGGAGGTTGACTTGGTGTGGGGAGGAAAGCTGGCCTTGTGGTTAAGGCCCTGGTTTGGGACGCAGGAGACCTGGGTTCAATTCTCCAGCTCTGCCACCGTCTGTGATGTGGGCCAAGTCATGGCATTTCACTGTGCTTTGGTTCCCCAGCTGTAGAACAGGGAAAATAATCCTGCCCTTGGCTTGTAAGCTCTTGGGGACAGGAACTGTGTTTTGGTGCAGCACAGGGGGACCTGATCTCAGCTGGGGCCTCCAGGTGGGAAGGGTCGGGGGCTTCCAGAGAGAGCCTCTTGGCTGTGGAGTAGGGGGCAAATGTCACCTGTGCTGCCTTGCACAGCCAGAGGGGAGTGGAGGAGGGAAGCTGCTGTAGGAGAGGCATTGCTGAACTCTGATCATGGCTGGGCTATTGTAGCCAGCCAAGAGGGTGAGTGGGGGTCATTCCTTGGGGGCTCCTCGGTGAGCTAGGAGCACCAGTCTCATTGGTTTTTGTGATGAAATCTGTGGACTTTTGCTGCCAGCTCAAGAAACGTGTGGAAATACCATGCTGGGAGTTCCTTGGAAACCTGCCGACAGCCCTGTCCCTGTGCTGGGGAACATGCTCAGCTTCTCACGCGGCAGGATCCAGGGCTCTGCGACCGAGAGTGGGTGCGTTGCATGTTTCCCGTGTTTCTTACCCTGATCCCTTTTGGGTTCCTCCTCAGTTGCGATCATACAACCGGCACACGCTGGTGGCCGACCCTTACGAGGAAGCTTGGAACCAGATGCTGCTGAGGAGGCAAAAGGCTCGGCAGCTGGAGCAGAAGGTGCGCTGGAGAGGCGGGAGCTGACAGCTGGCTGCAGGGGGCGGGGCGGGGGGGCATTTGCACAGAGCGTTTCTCACTCCTGCTGAAGGAGACGTTACAAGCTGGGCCCAAGTGGCAGCCAGTGAAATGTGGCGAACCTCCGTGGCTCTCCTTCCTGACAACGGTGGGGTTTAGGGCATTTAAGTAACCCCGCCAGCTGTTCCTAAGGTGCATCCCTCACCAGAGCAGCTGAGCCGGCCCAGAGCTCCTGTCTGCTGTCTCTGCAGCTGGGGATGGCGCATCTGTTTCCTGTGGATCCACTGGGAGCCTCACTGCTTCTCTTCGCCCCATCCCCAGTGCGGCGCTGCCCCCAGCAAGACCCCTGTCCTGGCCCTTTAGAAATGTGAGCTCACGCCCGCTTTGCCTTCTGATTTCAGATAAACAATTACTTGACAGTCCCAGCACACAAGCTCGACTCTCCCACAATGTCCAGGGCACGCATCGGCTCAGGTATGTGGGGGCTTCTGGAGGGGGAGGGTAAAAGGTGGCTTGGGATGGCACGGGAGACTTGGTGATGGGGTGTTGCTTACAGCAGCTGTTCTGCTGCACTTGTGCTGATAATGACCCCTTCTGCTCCTCACACTTCCCTTTGAAAGGCCAGCTCTGGTCATGATGACGCAGTCCCCTGCAGTTTCCTGTTCCTCTTGCTTCCAGACCAGCCTTGCTCAGTTCCCAGTGTGACAAACTCCCCCTGAAATCTAGCTGAACTCCTGCTGCCCCTCGCTTTAGTCTAGCCACATTAGCAGGACAGCGCAGGGGGAAACTGCCATGCCCACCAGTCCAGGCCCCCCCCCCCAGCTAGTCCTGTGTGTCGTTTCCCCCTCTTCCTCCCCTTCCCCTCCTCCTCCCCCCCCAAAGCATGTCCAACACTTTGAGGAACACTGTATTGGCAAGGTCTGAATGAAACACCCAGGGAATAGAAAAGAAACCCACATTGCCGTTTGGAGTGAGAACGTTAAGTGTAGAGGAAATGGTCAGGAATGCTGACCATTCCCACCCATGGCCACCAGGGGGCAGCCTTTCCAGCTGTCTGGAGCGAGCTGTTCCTGACAAGGTCCAGTAGCTCCTGCATAGGTGACCCACAGCTGTTCAGGGCCCAGTTCCCGGGGTGCTGAGCTCCCACTGACTTCTGTCAGAGTCGGGCCTGCTCAGCACCCTGAAGATGAGGCCCTGAGTCTGCTGCTGAGCCTCCTGCTCGGGAGGGATAGCTCAGTGGTTTGAGCTTTGGCCTGCTAAACCCAGGGTTGTGAGTTCAATCCTTGAGGGGGCCATTTGGGATCTGGGGCAAAAATTGGGGATTTGTCCTGCTTTGAGCAGGGGGTTGGACTAGATGACCTCCTGAGGTCCCTTCCAACCATGGTATTCTATGATTCTATGGAAGGTGTCATGCATGCAGCTCAAACTGGGCCCTGTAGGCAGGGACCATACGCTGTAGATTCCCATACACTGTCCCGAGCCCCAGACAAAGCAAATATTCTTGGGACACTTGAAAAGGTGCATGCAGCTCAAGCCCTGTTTTTACATAGCCGGCATCTGTGCTGAGCTAGCAGTGTCCGCTCTCCTGGGCTTCCTAGCCAGCCGGGTGAGAGGGGCTGCCTTAAAGGGTCCCGTCTCCTCGGCGTTTGGTTTTTTTAAGCCTTGAGTGTTCGCTCTTTAGAAAGTAAACTCTGCCCTCGCTCTGGGCATGAGGTTTGTGACGATTTATTGCCATGTGTAAAACTCATCTCAAAGCGTTTTACAGACCTTGACTGAAGCCTCAGACTTGCCTGTGTGGTCAGTCAGTAGTATCGTGAACTCTTTTTACGTACAAGTTAACCGAGGCTAGGAATGGGCCAAGTGACTTGCCCAGAGTCTCAACAAGCCGAGAATGAACCCAGGAGTCCTGACTCCCATTTCCCCAGCCCTCCACCCCACCCACCAACCACTTGCTCACACTCCCAGCAGTAGGAACAGATCCCAAGAGTCTGTACTCTGAGTCCCCCCCAGCCCCGATTACTAGATCATATTCTCTTCAAGAGCTGGGAATAGAACCCAGGAGTCCTGACTCTCATCCCCCCCTGCCCTAACCACTAGACTTCACTTTCCTCACACTGTTTTTTAATGAGTGGTCTAAGAAAACTCCACCTGGCCCTCTGAGTGAATTGAGGGCAGCTGCGTTTGGTGCTGAGATGGTGACTGTGTTCGCCCCGCTCCCTCTCTCCAGACCCGCTGGCATATGAGCCCAAGTCGGACTCGGGGAACCTACCTGTCATCACGATCGACCCGGCCTCGCCCCAGTCTCCGGAGTCCGTCGACCTGGTGAACGAGGAGCTGAAGGGCCTGAGCCGCCTCCCACCCTCGCCCGAGGAGGACGAGGAAGGGCTCGTGATGCACGTGAAGGAGTCTTCCTCCCCGGGCACTGATGACGTCTTCACCCCAGGGGCCGGCGACAGCCCCAGCAACCAGCGAATGATGCGGTGCCTGAGTGACCCTGGGCCTCAGCCCGAACCCGAGGAGGGCGAGCCGTTCATCCGCAAAGGGCAGTAGCAGTGGGTGCATTGCCAGATCTGGCCTGCAGGGGGAGCTGCTTGCACACACACGGATTTTTATTTCCCATTGGTTCCCCTGGCGCGACTCTGGGTTTGGGAGGGTGGAATGGGGCTGCTGCCCGGGCAGCGCTGCCGAGTGAGCGTTGGCTGTGGCAGGTGAGGAATCCCTTGCCCAAGCGGAGGAGAAGACCCCAGTGACTTTCAGCGAGAAGGGGAGCCCATGCATTCCAGCCTGGTTCTTCAGCTTTCATGCGCTGCCCTGGCCTGCTTTCCCTTGGTAGTGCCGCGATGCTCGCTGAATGCGGGGGAATCCCAAAGGAGCCCTGCTCGATGGGAGCCTGTTTACCAGCAGAGTTGGCTTACCCAGGCGCTTCGCAGCTGTTGGAGAAACCCCGCAAGGGCAGATCTGTGCTGGTTACCCTGCCTCAGATGCAACCCTAATCCTTGCCAACTCAGGGACTGTTGCAACGCGTGTGGCTGTGGGTTACTCCCCGGACGGTCTGCGTGAGGGAAGCAGGACTCTGGGCTTAGCCTCTGCCCAGCTTGGTTACCCGCTGTAAGTTCACGTCCCTGTCCCAGAGCCAGCACAGCAGCCTGCCTTGCCACTGAGGCTGTTGCAACCAGAGGGTGACCCTTAGCAGAGGAGCTGGAAACCCCTTGCTGTCCTGCTCCTGTTCTGCTGCAGGTGCTAACACGCAGCCCATCTCCTTCCAGCAGCCTCAAGGGTGCACGGCTCACCTTCTCCCCCAGCTCAGCAGGGGCCCAGCTTGGCTTAGAACTGCAGTCAGTGCTGTGGCCGCTGTCACCTTGCATTGACTGGTGCTTCCATCTTCCAGGCTGTCGCCGCCCCCCCGCGGCAGCCAGATTTTTAAATGTCTTTGTTCGGGGTTGGGGTGAATGCAGCATTTTAGGTTCTTCAATGGGGGGTGGGTAAAACCCCCATATAGCCAGAGGGGGTCACTGTGGTTCCATGCCCTGAAAGTCTCCTTTCGCTCTGTGTTCTCTCTCTCACTTAAAAGCTATCGCTAGTAATCTACTGCTGGGGAGCTTGAGCCCCAGCCCAACCATCATCCCCTCCAGGGTCAGTCCCTTGTGCTGCGCACACCCTCCCTATTCGGGGCACGGTCACTGTGTGGAATGCCCTGACCCCCACCCCACTTGGTTGGGGACTTTCTGATCTGATGATCTAGGCGTCTCTTTTTACACACTCACACACACACACACCCGTCCCCAGATCTAGAACTGTATAAAAGCAAGGAGCGTTTCTGAACCAAAGATGGTTGGATGGGTTTATTGTACATAGAGAATGCGCTTTTTTTCTTTTTTTTTTTAAAAACGCTGCGGATATTTTCTTACCTGGTGACTTAATGAATCTGGGTTGGGCCTTGGGACGTCCAAGCCACTCCCCCTGCCTGGCTGGGGATGCTTCCTCCGTGGCCTCACACTGCACATTTTTTAATGTAAAGCTTTAATGGCCTCTGACAGGCAGGGAAGTCTGTCCGCCAAAGGGGAAAGTCCAGGGAAACGGGGCCACGGCCTCACAACCGCACAGGCTCCAGGGGTTGGGGTCTGTAGAGTGTTCCCAGGGCTGGTAGTCCTCCTCCCACACTGATGGACTTGTTCATGGGCATCTCTGATTGCTTCCTGGCATGTAGCACAGCTTCCTGCTCCAAATTACCCCCTGGACTGTGCCATCCCCACCCCTGTGCTGCTGGTGGGCCGCTTTCCTCCCATGCTGGGGGGGAGAATCTGGAACTGGCTATTGCGACGCTCCCCCCCCGTCCTGGGAGTCTGGGTCTAGTTTTCCTGGGCTGCAAAGCTTTGCTCCCCTCCTTTGTATTCAGGGAGGGGCTCCTAGGTTGTTAGTGGTCGGAGGTATCCTTGGGGCTGCCCGTCAAGGGGCTGTCGCATAGAACAGCTACTGCTTTGGGGCCGTGTATGTAAAATTGGGGCCAGGGGGAGGCAGGCATGGGGGAGGGGATGAGGGCCCAGGCTGTCCATTCTGGAGCAGGCAGAAAGTCTTCAGTTCTTGAGACCCCGGGGGTGCTGCCCCTCCTGTCGAGGGCACTCCAGGGTGTGCTGCAAGTATGGCTTTAAGGGCACCTGCCACCTAGCGAGCCCTTCTGGTGCCTGTCTGCCTCCAGTAGCACTTAGACAACCCCGTTGGAGCGCTCTGCTCTGTGCCCTGCGCTGTGCCTTTTAGCCACACGGTGTCTGCCTGCGCAAACAGCATCCTCCTAGCCTGTCTGCCTTTAGTAAATGCTCTGTGTGTGTCCAGTGACTTGGTGGGCCTGGCTGGGGCGCATGCCTCAACCCAGCCTGCTCCATCTGTGAATTCATTCCGCCATCCAAAGAGCGAGTCTCCCGCACGCCTGCTCACCCAGTCCGTTCGCAGGGCCGGGGTTAGGGGGCGGGCGGGCGGCGCGGTTTTCCTCTGACGTGCAATATCTGTCTGACGCAGGGGTCTCTGCAGCTCATGGCTTCGGAGCGCCCAGAGGCAGGGAGTCCACAGGAATGTGCCTGTCTCTGGGGGTGTGTGCAGTGCTCTGCCTCCAGAAGGAATAATTAAGCAATGAAAATTCTCTCTTGTATAAAACACCTGTAAAGAAGATCTTTTTTCATGACTATTCTAATAAATTAATGTTAATTTTTAGTGGTTTTCATTGACCTTGGACCCTTCCACCCTCTTCTCTAGAAGCTGCCAGTCAAAGACCTCAAAGCAGCGCTTATAAGTAGCCATCCCACCACCTTGCGGGTAGGTAAGTACTATCCTCCTGCAGATGGGGAAACCGAGTTACCCTGGCTGCACTTTGCCAAATGCTAACATGGTGAGTCAGCAACAGGGCTGGCACTAGGCCCTCCTCACTCCTCTTCTCTGCTCTAGCTACTGCAAACCTTCCCTTTAATAGCTACAACCAGATGGTCTGCCTGGGGGTTGCATCATTTATCTTGCTTCTTCCCTACCTCTGGAATTGGAGCACTACACTGAGCTCCGCCACCAAGGGCTGTTGATGCACCTAAGATGAGCAGTAACCTAGAGCATCCTTGTCATGCTGCAGCCGAGCCTGGCAGTGCAAACCCAAAGCTAGTAGCAGTCTAGGGCACTTCCGCTTGGCATTTGCAGAGCCCACTCGCAGGCTAGTTGCTGCCGCTGTTCCTTGCGGAGCGAGGTCCATAGGGGATAGTCCTGAGACCAGGAGCATTCCCAAAGGATGGAGGAGGCAGGACTCACTTGTAAGGGTCCGGGGACACTGATGTTCATGGCAGGTGCGTGACACAGCAGGACACTGGCCTGGAGGCAGATGGAGGTCCAGCCAGCAGATGGCAGTGCACATTCACGTGTGGTCTCTCTCGGATGCTAGGCGGGCAGACCGATGCTCAGAAAATAGGGGCCGTCTGCACGCTCCCTAAACTGGGTTGAGGAGGACAGATGGAACTATTTTTAGCGCGATCCCTAATTTTCACTGCAGGCAGCCCTGCCACTCCAAAGGATCCAAACAAGCTCTTTGGAGTCTCTCTCCAATCGCCTGGGGCCTGAATTGATCCTGGCTGTAGAAAGCTGGCTACAAAGCATGTGGGGAGTCGGGCAGATGCTGCAGAGGGTTATTACTAGTGATCTAGCAGCCTCAGCTGAGAACATGGCCCCATTGTGCCAGGCGCTGTACTCATCTGGAATCAGACAGCCCCTGCCGCAAGGTGTTTACAGGCACCCAAGACCGAAGATGTCTGGGAGAGGGAGAGAATCGTTATCTTCCCTTTACCGGGGGGGGCAGCTGAGGTGCAGAGAGGTTCAGTAACTTGCCCACACTCACACAGGGAATCTGCAGCAGAGCCAAGAAATGAGCCCAGATCTGTGTCCCAGCCCCGAGCCTCCCTTAGCCATGGCACCATCATCCTGGAGTGTAATATACTCTCTCTTCTCCCCTCCTCCTGGACAGCTCTTCTCCCGGTGTCAGGGGGGAGATAGAGGCAACCCCAGCTTCATGTGGCTATTCTGTCTAGAACTCAAACCCCACTTGGTGCTGGCCAGCAGAGTTTCCTAGGGTGTATCCCCCTCTGCCTGTTGTACCTGTCTCGTTCTGCTGCTGTCAGGTGTGACAATGCCAAACTGGCCTGTGCAAAGAGAGATGAAAGGGACGCGCCCTCCCAGTGCGGCTCAGTTGAGTTGAGGCTCTCAAACGGAAGAGCCAGCGTGTTCATATTGGCCTTCTGCCCCCAGGCAGGGGCTGTCTTTCTGATGACGTGCTCAATCCTGGCTGTCCAGAAATAGAACGTGGGGCTCCTCAGTCCCACTCCAGTGGCCTCTCCCCACGGATCATTTTGACCCTGATTCTGCCCACGTGTGGGCGTGGCCTACAGGGAGTTGTCTGCAGTAGACTCCACTCTAGTGGAGTTACATAAATCAGTCAGCTGCCGTACCAGAGAAAAACAAGGATCAAGGCCTGGCAGCAGGCACTTGTTCTAATGGACCCAGGCCTAGGGTTCTAAGCCTTGTCGTAAAGCATCGTATAGTGCTGGAGGGGTCGGAGCAATGACCTTTTTCTGCTGCAAGTCTCTCTTGGGGTCTGTATCAGTTGAAGAGAGAAGAATGGACGTGTCTCTAGCTCTGTCTCTCAAAGCCTGTTTTAAAATGTTAATCTAAGCTGCTCAGTGCCTCTGTGTGGGGAAACTGAGGCACAGAAGGGCAATGACCAGTTGACCCAGTAAGTCAGTGGGAATGGAGCCCAGGAGGCCGGACTCCCAGTTCTGTGATTAGGCACAAGGCTAGCCAAAGCCTGAAAGGAAAAGAGTGGGTCCAACTGAGCAATCAAGGACCAGAGAGGTGGAGTCAAGGGGCATCCTGCCCTTGTCCTCATGGAGTGCCGGAGCAAGTCCTCGATCCTTCTCCAGGGCTGTGGTGACTGTTCCCCTCACTCTGGCTGTGACAGCTGTGCTCGGGCAGTGGTACGAAGCCAGGTGGGACCCTGCTCTGGGGCCTGAACTATTTCTTCTTTCTCCCCCCGCCCCCCACCCTGCCCTGCCCTGGCAGCCTCCTGGCTGCTCTCCCTTTTGGTTTTGGTTTGGGTCACGGCGCTAGCGCTTTGGTTACTCCACCGGTTTTCCAGGTGTTGCGCCCAGCTCCCTCTTACGAAGGTGCCCTGACTCATATGCCCCCGGGGTGGGGAGCCTTCTGGAATCTGCAAGCAGCCAGGCCTGGCTGTTTGCTGGGAGGCTGTTTGTATCTCATGGGCTTAGCAGGAGGGCTGGGGGGGTCTGGCCAGCACTGGCAAAACAGCTTGCTCGCTCCAGGCCCGGCTGCCCCTTAGCCTGGTCTATCGCTGCAGAGCCTGTGCGATATTCACTACCCTAGCCTCATGCCCCACCCTGGTGCCTGTGTGATCGTGTCTCCCCCGATTTGCACAATGAAGGGGAAGGACAGACTCTCCTTCAGTCCAGTGTTAAACGAGCGGCTGCCAGCTTTCTAAAGAATGAGCAACAACTTGTCCTGGTGCACTGAAGATTCACGAAGGAGGTGCTGGGTCAGAAGCCTGGACAGAACCTGCATGATGGAGGATCCTGGTTCTGGGTCGATCTCTGCACAGCTGTTGTATGGGTCGTACCCACCCCCACAGCTTAATTGCCCAGGACCTTCTGCTCCCCTGGGCGTGGATCTATGGGAACTAGCTCTTCTTAATGAGCGTCAAGCCTGTTCTCTGCCACCCGATACTGGCCCCAGCAGGCACCCCTTGGCTTTGTTTGTATGGAGCATATGTGAAACAGTGGAGGATTCTTGGGCCAATGTCTCTTTAAATAAATGCTGATGCTAATGGGGGTGTAGAGAAGCTGTGGTGGCATGCTGATGCATGTACATAGCAGCCCCCCACCCTGGCTGAAAGGTGCTGTCACTGACTTAGCATTTGTGCACCACTGTAGCCCTATAAGGAAATCAAGTTGCATACGGCTGAAATACATCCACTTCTAGGGGAAACGGGGCACTGTTAACAGCACGCAGCCCAACAATTTAGGATAGGAAGTGAAACAGCTATGCTTAAAGTCTGCTGTCAGATCCTTTGCAAGCAGATGCCTCTGTCGGCATGAGGTTCCCCCAGCACTGGTTTGGAGAGAGAGGGCCCCCCCCCATTTGAAGGGCTATCCCCACTGTGAGTGGGGCTGGTGGTCTCCCATTCAAATAGTAAACCAGCCTGCCCCAGGTTCGCTGATGGCGCCCACGATCTCCCAGCAGGAGCTGGCATAGTTGCAGGCTCAAACAGCTCTCCTCCTAGCAACCCTACAAGCCCTGGGCGAGGCATTCGACACTGAACAGGAGGAGGACGCTGACCTGGTCTGCCTTATTAAAATAATTAGCTCTAATTGCCCAGGTGCTGATGAATGTTGAGCTTCCCTGCTGGAGGTCTCTGGCATGGCTTTAATTGACTCTCCTCTGTGACATGAGCTCACTATGACAGGGGTCAGCAGTCCCTGGGGAGGAGTTGCTGCAGAAAGCTGGCCTGGAAATGGCTGGCCTGTTCATGGGACCCATGATGCATTCTGACGCTGGGTTCCAGGAACCTTCCTTCCACTTCCCTGTGCCTTTTACCCCCTCCTCTGTCCCAGGCTAGGGGCTGTACAAGCACAGAACAAAAAGTCCCTTCCCTGAAGAGCTTACAATCTGTGTAAGACACTTGTGTGTCATAGGCCCTATACTGCTAACTGCCTGGGGAGATTCTCCTTCGGGTCAAGGGGCAGACCCACCTGCTCCAAACATGTGTAGGCTCTGTGAGTTTTTGTGCCAACAGCAGGGTCAGTTTGGGGCAGCCGTGGTGTGCGGCAGAGAGAACGAGGAGTTTCCTGGCTGGCTCTAGGCTCGTTACAATGGCTTTGGAGCAAAGGGCTCGGGCTGTGGGATGGGAAGTTGCCATGGCCAGAGGCCCAGGGCTCTATGGAGGTCAGGGCCTCCCTCCTCTGCACCTGGGGACCTAGATCCCCTGCTTTCCCGCTGGGGAAGCTGGGACACAGAGAAGCAGAGACCTGCACAGCAGGTAGAATACAGGAGCTCCAGCTGTCATGCCCGGGCCAGTCCTGCTGGGCTCCTGGTTCAAGGGTCCCGGGAGAAGGTGGCTAAGGCAGGGGTGAGGTGGCTTATTGCTGGACCAACCCCAGCAGGCTCCATTCAGCCTCTGTTCCCGCCTCCTCTTTGCTTGGGCCCGGCCATTCTAAAGTGAATGCTGGTTTGGGCTACCTCAGCCTTTGGGGGTCCAACCTGAGCTACGCAGGGCCTGATTCTCATTGGTGCTGAGGCCTGTATTCAGGGGGGGCCCAGCCCCTTCCATGGTCTGAGGTGGCTCAAGCAGAGAACCAGGAAATGTGAGACTCCCCGCAGATTTGTGGCCAGGCTTAGAAAATTCCGGGTCTAGTCTCTAAGCAGTCACCGAGCTGGGTTCTGGGGGTGCATTGGCCGCTGGGACAGTGGGCCCTGGGGTGCCCCGGCTTGGCAGCTCAGTGATGCAGGAGGCAGGGATGCTGTGCTAGATGGACTTGGTCTGTTGCAGGGCAGCGGGCACGCTGGGTGGACAGTCCATCACCGTCACTACAAGCCTCTGCCCCGCTGTACGGCTGACCTGCTGCCAGGGGTGAAGGTGAGGGGGATGGTTTGCGCAGCGCAAGCACCTCAGCTCCCCCTCCATGGAAACTCGCTCCAGCCCTGGGAAGAACCACGCCGCGTGGGCACGTGGCCGATGGAAACACACACAAACCCGGGCTGTTTGCTCTGCCAAGGGCAGGCTGAGATTGTTCGTTGGCACTTCTAATCTCCTGCCCTCTTCAACTTTATTTTCTGTCCCTAGCATGTTAAAAGGGCCAGCAGCAGCTTGGCGTGGATCTGATTATTTTTTTCCACCTCCCAGCCAGAAAGCGAGGCCAACGTACAGCGCAGGGCTTGGTGCCCTCAACACCACTGGGTGGGATGATGCTAGCACGGGTATTGATTGCAAGGGATCTCACCCCCCCACACACACACACACACACACCCGGTCAGACCTCAGTGCTCTAGGGGGAACAGCTCTCCTGCTACAGAGGAAAATCTTCCACTGGGGGCCCGTCCTCCCTGTAGCCCTTAGGGGTGGGGTATGTTAACTCTGTATTTACAGGCTAGGCAAAAGAAGCCAGTGGTGGCTGGGGGGAGCTCCTGGCTCGGTGCTTGGGAGGGGTGCGTCTGACTGGTTGAGCCAGCCAGGCAGCCCGCGCTGGGGGGGGAAGAGAGAGGAGCGGGTGACCTGTTGCAATGAAGGGGGCAGAGCAGGGCGGTAAAGCTATAGCATTGCACGCCTAGCTCCCAGCCTGTCCCGTTGCAGAGAGAAGGGTCCCGGCCCTGCGAAGTGCAGCTCTCAAAAGGCTGGCATTGCAAACCTGGTTCTCAGACTCCTGCTCCCTCCCCAGAGATGTGTGGGGCAGGAGCCACCCCATGGAAAGCCTGTTTCCTCCTTCCCTTGGCCCGAGTGTAGCCGGGTCAGGACAGGTCAATAAACTATGCCCATGCTCTGCCCGTCTGCTGCCATTGCCTGAACAGCCACCAGCAGGAGGGTGAAAGGCTGGCGCTGGTGCCAGAGCCCGATGCTTAGCTCTGACCTGGCGTTGGCAGAGCACTGTGGCCAGATCTGAGGGTTGAAAGGGGACCTTGCCAACGGGACGGGGCCCAGCCGGAACGACGTTTCCCCCACACATACACACACGGGACTGAGTGGCTTGTCTAGAATTTTAATTTTAATTGCAAAGAAACTGGTTTGTGGGAGTTTAAAAATTCTTCTGGGGAGTGAGAAACTGAAACTTAATGGCGAACCAAGAGGGTGGCTGAGGGCTCTGATTAGAGATATTAAGGCCAGGCGGGGATCATTAGCTCCTGGTGTCTGACCTCCTGCAGGGCACAGACCATCGCATTTCAGCTAGTTGTCCCTGGGTTTGACTAATGCAGACTTCAATCCACTGCTTATCTCTGCAAACTGAGAAAAAGGGCACGTCAGAAAGTCAGACAGCAGCCCTGCACGGGACAGCGGTCGGTTCTCAATGTCCTTTCTGCTTAACCGCTTTCTCAGTGTTGGCATTAAGTAGCATTTAGACCTTCCACCCAAGCCCAGGGTGCTGCACAGACACCTAGTGAGATGGGGCCTGCCCTCATGAAATTACAGTCTGAATAGACAGAGCAGAGAAAGGATGGGAGGGAAACTGAGGCAGAGGAGGGGCAGTGACTTGCTCAAGATCACACAGCAGGTTAGTGCTGGAGCTGGGAATAGAAACCAGGTCTCGTGGCGCTCCTTTGGCAGCAGGCGGGGTGTGGGAGTGGGGCTTGTAGGGGAGGGGGGCATGATTAGAAAGGCTCGGGGGGGGTGTCGAATCGGGGGGGGTCGAGCACCTTCTGAAAAAGAGGAGGAGATGCGGATTCTCGATCTGCTGGCAGCTCAGTCAGACATGACAGCCTGGGATCAAAGTTTTCAGAAGAGGCCAGTGATTTTAGGTCACGAGGTATTAGCTTGGATGGTATTTTTCAGGCGTGCTGAGCCTCCTCCGCTCCGGGGGGGGTGCTCATGAGGTCTGAAAATCAGCCCCACAGGACCAGATTCTCACAAGTGCTCTGCATGTTGCGTGCTGACCTCCACTCATCTGGCTGCAAGTGTCCTAGAAGGAGCAGCTGGGTGCTGAGCTCTTCGTCAGGTGCCCACATGGGTGCTGCGCACTTGAAAATCTGGGCCTAGTGCTGAGGGTTTGGGTCAGATTTTCAAGATGGGCACCCCAAATCCGTGGCCACCTGGGCTTCTGTCTCCGTGTAGACGTGTGCTCCAGTAGTGGAAACATAGGACTAGAAACTGGACAGACCTGATTTCTAATCCTTGACCCCACCTCAGTCAGGGGCTTGGAGAAAGTTCCTCCACTTCTCTTGTTTCCCTACGTGTGAAGTGACCTTTTCTCCTAGGCACCCAGGGCTGGCCTGAGAAGGGAGAGAACTTATGGAAGGTGCTTCGAACAGCAGAGACAACATCCTACTGTGTGTAAACACAGCGACACTGGATTCTGAATGCAAGCCCAGCGGGAGGGGGAGGGGAAGCTGCTGTTCCCATTTCAGAACAGTCACCTATCTGTGTTAGCAAGCCTACCTGTAAATTAAGTCTAAATCCTCTCTTGCAGGCAGCACTTGCCTTGTCTCTGGTGACAAGAGCAGAGGGCTGGGAGTCAGGATTCTTGCACTGGCTCCCAGACGTTGCCACTGGCTCCATCTGTGAGCTTGGACAAGCTACTTCCCTTCTCTGTGCCTCAGTTTCCTCACCTGTCAGAGGTACAGGGTCTAACAGAGCAGGAGACTGGAAGTCAGGAGCCATGTGGGGGGGGGGTCGTCGTTTATTCCTGTCTCTGCCACTGACTTGCTTTGTGACCTTGCCCAAGTCACTTCACCTCCTTGTGCCTGGAGAAAATGGCTGCAGGTGCTGTGAGGTGTAACTGGCTGTTTGGACAATGCAGTGATATCGAAAGGTAGGAACTTTGAGAGGTCATCTAGTCCAGCCCCTGTGCTGAGCCAGGACCACTGACGGGTGTTTGTCTTAGCTATTCCTAAAAACCCCCAGGGATTCCACAAACTCCCTGCGAAGCCTGTTCCAGAGCTTAACTACCCTCATTGTTAGAAAGTTTTTCCTAATATCTAGCCTCCATCTCCCTTGCTGTGGCATAAGCCAATTTCTTCTTGTCCTACCTTCAGTGGACATGGAGAACAATTCTCCAGGTCAAGGTTTCTAAACTTTTTTATCGTTTCTGTTGCTCTCTTCTGGCCCGTCTCCACTTTGTCCAGAATTGGACAGAAGACTCCAGCTGGGCCCTCGCCACTGCCACGCAGAGTGGGCCAATTACCTCCATGTCTTATATACAACACTCCTGTTAATACACTCTAGAATAATAGCCGGTTTCGTAACTGCATCATATTGTTGACTCCTATTCAATATGTGATCCACGAGAACCCCCAGATCCTTTTCAGCAGCCCTATTGCCTAGTTAATCCCCATCGTGCAGCTGTGCATTTGATTTTCCCATCCTAAGCATAGGACTTTGCACTTGTCTTTACTGAATTTCATCTTGTTGATTACAGACCAATTTTCCAGTTTGTCAAGGTCATTTTGCATCCTAATCCTGGCCTCGAAAGTGCTTGCAACCCCTCCCAGCTTGGCGTCATCTGCAAATTGTTACAAGCTTACTCTCCACTCCATTATCTAAGTCGTTAATGAAAACACTGAATAGTACTGGACCCAGGACAGACCCTCTGGGACCCCACTAGATACACAGCCCCACCCCAGGGCCGGCCTTAGGATTTATGGGGCCCTATGCAGTATTATTAAACTGGTGCCCCTATGCAGCCCGGGTTCGCGTGTGTATTTTAGATAAGGGTGGTCTTTTGAAGGATTTATTTTAAAAACTATGTCTGAAGATGCAGGCATTTAAAGCTAAAGATGAATACTCAGATTGTGCATCTAAAAATCTATGCAAGGAGTTTTTAGAGATGTGATTTTATAATCTTCAGCAACACACTAATGAAATATTTTTAAAGCAAATTTTAAACTAAGGTCCTGTTAGACTAACATGTTCTGAGTAAATATTACAGTAATGCCTAACTGGTTTTGTCAGTAAATTCGGAAACTGACAGTATATACCCGCGGGGGGGGTTGGCAAATGCCTCTTAAATGGCTTCATTGGGACTTGAATGGTTCTTTAACTGTTTCAGTGTTGTGCTAATAGGCCTGGCAGGCTGGAGGCTTTTTCATTTTTAAGTTCTAGATCCGCTCTGGAGGAAGACTCACCAGGCTGCAGCAGCCTGCTATGGTGGGAGCTTGCAGGAAGGGTCAGAACAGGGATAGGAAGAGGCGGGAGGGTGGATACTAAGACTCAGGGGTGCCCCAAATTTTCAGGTGCCCTATGCAGCCGCATATGCTGTGTACGCCTAAGGCTGGCCGCTTCCTGGGAGCTGCAATAAGTGCCGCCGGGACCCAGCACCCCAAACCCCCTTCTGCACCCCAACCCCCTGCCCCAGCCCAGAGTCCCCTCCTGCATCCAAACTCCCTCCCAGAGCCCACACCCCCACAACCTCCTACCCCAGCCCTGAGCCCCCTCCTGCACCCCAGAGCCCACACCCCCCAGCTGGAGCCTGCACCCCAGCCCAGAGCCTCCTTCTTCACCCCAAACCTCTCATCCCTGGCCCCACCCCAGAGCCCACACCCCCAGCCAGACCCCAGACCCCTTCCTGCACTCCGAACCCCTCGGCCCCAGCCAGAGCCCCCCTCCTGCACCCCAAAACCCCTGATCCCACCCACTCCCAACCCAGAGTCCATACCCCCCTCGCATCCCAACCCCCTGTCCCAGCCTGGTGAAAGTGAGAGAGTGTGGGGGAGAGTGAGCGAGGGAGGGAAGGGGGGATGGAGTGAGCAGGGGCGGGGCCTCAGGGAAGGGGGCGGGGCCTCAGGGAAGGGGGCGGGGCAGGGGTGTTCGGTTTTGTGCCATTGGAAAGTTGGCAACCCTACTTGCCGCGGGCAAAGCTCTGAGATGCTTCCATCAGGAGGATCCCTGCTCTGAGAAGCAACTGCCAGAGACTAGACGGCCAATGCTTGCTGCGGGCCAGGAGACTGGGCCCGTATCCCTAGTGAGCTGGGGGATTTCACAGGCGTCCAGCTCAGCAGCTGGCAAAGTCCACCGTTCCCTGGTGCAAGGGCCTTCCTCCCGCTGAAGGCAGGGGGGGGCTGGGGAAGGAGAAGAGAAGCAAGCAGTCACACAGGTGCTTTGTGTCTCTGCGCTCGCTTGGCAATGAGCTGATGGCAAGCAGCCTGCAGGCAGAGGGGTGTGCCGTCCCAGAAAGCTGGTGTTTACACCACGGCTTGGCGAAGTTGCCCTGGGAGAGAGACACAAAGGAGGGTGCGGGCAGGCCTGCACACCTTGGCCGAGCGCTGCAGGGGTGAGAGGGATGGCACCGTCTCCTGGAGCCCCTTAGGCCAGGTCCCCGGGGATCCTGGGGATGCAGCGCTGTCGCTTGTTCTGCAGATGTGGAGTCTGATCCTGTTCCCTCCACCCCAAGTGGGGTAAGGGTTGGGCCTTTGGATTTCTCAGGCACAGTCCAGAGCGTATCGTCACACACCTGCACGGTCCCTCCCATGTCTACGTGTGTGCCCTCTTGCACATCCACCTCCATGCCTAGACCCACCGGTGTCTGCACGTGCAGTTACCGTAGGAACAAAATGAAACTGGCTTTCCAGGAATCCCAGTGAAACTGGAGAGCCCTGCAGAGCACCTGCTGGCTGCTAGTGACTTCTCTGCCCCTGTGGCATCTAAGATGCGTCGGTAGCCCCTCGTTCGTGGAAAATACACCCCACCAAAGGCCCGATGTGCTAGAAGCGGCAGCCACCAATGGCTGGGACCATCTCACCCCACCCTGAGCATTAGCTCTTTCCATAGCACTTTTCAATCCCAATGATAAATGAATGGGGTAGCTCTAGACATGGAAGACACGTCTACACTGCAAAGTAAAAAACCCCATAGCCCGGGTCAACTGACTCGGGATCATGCTATGAGGCTACACATAGCAGGGCTGATGTTCCCACTCAGGGTGGAGCCCGAGCTCTGAGACCCGCCCCCTCGCCGGATTTCAGAACCCAGGCTCCAGCCCAACTGGGAACATCGACACCCCCCTGTTTCACCCTGTAGCGCGAGCCCCAAACAGTTGACGCAGGCTCTGAGCCTCGCTACTGCGGGGGTTTTGTTTTTTGCTGCGTAGAGATCCCCAGAGCACAGCTTCCCACTCATTGAAATGCAGCCGTTTCTGGGGTGGAACCAGCCGCCGCTGAACAGTGTACAGTACTGCTATAAAACATTTTAGGAGAGGAAATGATGAATACCAACTGTATCCGACTGACATTGCAAGAGGAAGAAAATTGTCCCAACTGGAATTTGTCCAGGCCACCGGAGTTAACATTGCTGGGATGTCAAAAAGTCCCAGGAGACCTTTCACGCTCAGGAATCCATTTTAACACCCAGCATGAAAGAGGCCAGCTCCGAAGTGTAGCACAACAGCCTAATGCAGAGAACGAGAGGGGAAATGAACCACCTTTGAGAGGGGGCAGGCATGTCATTTAATGCACAGCTGGAAAGTGCTGAGGTACTGCCCTGAGGAGAGCAGGCTCAGAACCTCCACAGAACAGACTGGCCGTCAGCTCGGTCTCCAAGACTGCGCCGGGGGAGCGAGAGCAAAGAACATGCTGCTCTAGAGGGGCTCCGGGTCCCAGGAAGAGCCCACCAGCTTAGGGGGGTTTCTGGGCTTGGCCTTCCCCTTGATGAGCTCGAAGCTGAGTATGGAAGAGAGGGTGAAAGACCCTCCTCTCCACTTTGGCTTTGACACAGCCATGCAGGCCTTGGACGGAGCCTCCAGGGCCAGGCTTGTGGGTCCTCCTGGGAGTCACAATCCACCTTCAGGGCAGATCCGTTACAGAGAAGAGAAGTTGGCTGAGCTCGGGGTGGGTTGGTGGATAGTCCCCTCCCTCTCCTTGCCTGCTGCTGAGCAGACCCAGTGCACTGGCTGGAGCCTGGCCTCCGTCTGGCCACCCGGCAAGAAGGACAATTCCTGGGGCAGTCGTTATTTTAGGCCAGCACTACCCAGCTAACAGCCTTGGAGACTGAAGCCTTCTGTTTACAAGGCACGGTCTCCCCGACCCCGTCACTACCCAGTTCAGCCCTGGTCTTGAGTAATGGCCTCTTCAGGGACGAGAGCGGAGTTCTAGGCTCCCCACAGCCCATTGCATCCTGGGTCTCTGTGCTGAGATAGCCAACTAGAGGGACAGTCTGGTGGAGACACGTCGCCTGGGCTGAGACTCCCCTTCACATGCGCTTTGAGGAAAGAGGAGAATCTTGACCGGCTTTCTCCAGCCCTGCCCTGGCCCGGACTCACACAACAATTCCGGCACATGCAAGCTCCCCCCTGAACTCACCCTCCTCCCAGCCCCATCAGGCCCTAGGGAATGACCTGGTTGGGGGCACAGAAGCCAGGCAGAGTAAAAAAAAAAAAAAAAAACAAAAAAAAACACATTAAACTTCTCTGGACTTCCAGGCCTGGGGCTGGGATGAGGCTTCATCTGCAGGAGGGGAGCAGATGTGACCTGGATCCGGCCTTTCACAAACTGGTTCAGCTGGGCCTTGCCGGGTGGAAGTGTGGTCTTGTGGCTAAGGCGGGAGGTGAGAGTCAGCTCTCCTGGGTTCTATTCCAGGCTCTGCAGGTGAGTGGTGCGTGTTTTCCCAGGTGTAAATGAGAGATCATAAACACCTACCTCTTAGAAGGGGCTGGGATGCCAAATGAAAGGCGCGCGGAGAGCCCCATTCCCTACAGGGTTGTTAGAATGTCACCTTGGAAGCTTTCAGAGTAGCAGCTGTGTTAGTCTGTATCCACAAAAAGAAAAGGAGGACTTGTGGCACCTTAGAGACTAACCGATTTATTTGAGCATAAGCTTTAATGAGCTACAGCTCACTGGAAGCTGAAATCTCTAAATGAATTTGTCCTTTGCCATTCATGCAGCTTGTTATTTCATTGCTAATAGCTGGGTTTGGGCTCCAGCAATTAAGTTACGTCCTGGTGCGTGGGCATGAGCCAAGGTGACACCATCCTCCCCAAGCTTTTGGATGCTTCTGCTGAGAGGCTTTATTATTTTATAACAGGAGAAAATGTATCAGACTGGTTGTATTGGTAACTAGCAAACATAGGACCAGCAAAAAGAACGAGGAGTCCTTGTGGCACCTTAGAGACTAACAAATTTATTTGAGCATAAGCTTTCATGGGCTAAAACCCACTTCATCGGATGCATGCAGTGGAAAATACAATAGGAAGATAGATATATACACAGAGAACATGAAGAAATGGGTGTTGCCATACCCACTATAACGAGAGTGATCAGTTAAGGTGAGCTATTATCAGCAGGAGAAAAAAAAACCTTTTGTAGTGATAATCAGGATGGCCTGTTTCCAACACTTGACAAGAAGGTGTGAGTAACAGTAGGGGGAAAAAATAAGCAGGGGGAAATAGTTTTAATTTCTGTAATGACTCATCCACTCCCAGTCTTTATTCAAGACTAATTTAATGGTGTCCAGTTTGCAAATTAATTCCAATTCTGCAGTTTCTCGTTGGAGTCTGTTTTTGAAGTTTTTTTGCTGAAGAATTGCCACTTTTAGGTTTGTAATCGAGTGACCAGGGAGATTGAAGTGTTCGGTTTTTGAATGTTATAATTCTTGACGTCTGATTTGTGTCCATTTATTCTTTTATGTAGAGACTGTCCAGTTTGACCAAGGTACATGGCAGAGGGGCATTGCTGGCACATGATGGCATATATCACATTGGTAGATGTGCAGGTGAACGAGCCTCTGATAGTGTGGCTGATGTGATTAGGCCCTATGATGGTGTCCCCTGAATAGATATGTGGACCATAGTTGGCAACGGGCTTTGTTGCAAGGATAGGTTCCTGGGTTAGTGGTTCTGTTGTGTGGTATGTGGTTGCTGGTGAGTATTTGCTTCAGGTTGGGGGGCTGTCTGTAGGCAAGGACTGGCCTGTCTCCCAAGATCTGTGAGAGTCATGGGTCGTCCTTCAGGATAGAAGTTGTAGATCCCTGATGATGCGTTGGAGAGGTTTTAGTTGGGGGCTGAAGGTGACGGCTAGTGGCGTTCTGTTATTTTCTTTGTTGGGCCTGTCCTGTAGTAGGTGACTTCTGGGAACTCTTCTGGTTCTGTCAATTTGTTTCTTCACTTCAGCAGGTGGGTATTGTAGTTGTAAGATTGCTTGATAGAGATCTTGTAGGTGTTTGTCTCTGTCTGAGGGGTTGGAGCAAATGCGGTTGTATCATAGAGCTTGGCTGTAGACAATGGATCGTGTGGTGTGGTCTGGATGAAAGCTGGGGGCATAGTAGGTAGGCATAGAGGCATTCCAGTATAGGGTGGTGTTTATGTGACCATCACTTATTAGCACCGTAGTGTCCAGGAAGTGGATCTCTTGTGTGGACTGGTCCACGCTGATGGTGGGATGGAAATTGTTGAAATCATGGTGGAATTCCTCAAGGGCTTCTTTTCCATGGGTCCAGATGATGAAGATGTCATCAATGTAGCGCAAGCGCAGAGCACTAAACCATCCTATGTATTTTATGGGGCACTCATCTAATAATGAACTGGGTCATGCTTGTGTGCACTGATGCTCTCTACTGGATGGAATTGGAACGCCTTGGCTGTGTGTCATAGGCCCTGTACTGCTGACACTTAAAGGGGATTGTCCTTTAAAGTTCAAATGGCAGGGGCATCTGCTTTGAGAGCGGGGCGATCTGAGCTCTGCCCTCTCTGTCAACATGAAACTGTGGTATGCAGCAGAGTGACACATTCAGGGGCCATGTCTTTTTTATAGAAGTACCATTTTAATCCTTTTGTTAATTGTTGCCAATTAAGGCCCTGATTCAGCCAGGTACTTAAGCACATGCTTGCCTTGAAGCATGTAACTAGTTGATGTTCATTATTATTATGAATTTGTATTATGTACCTAAAATTAGACACATGCTTAAATACCTTGCTGAACTGGGGCCTGGATGTTGCTAGAGTGTGTGATTTGGTTGCCTGCATGTTTAACCCAGGAGAGCGGACTCAGAGACAACAGAGTTGACATTCCCAATTCCTAGCAATTTTCTGGTAGGCAATTCCCCCCCCCCCCCTTTGCAAAGATCTCTCTGGATGGGACAAACCATCCACCCGTCGACTTGGGCTTTTCCACTAGGCAGCCTCTGCCTGTTGATTTAATGAAGCTCATAGCATTGATTTCATGGCTTTACGCTTTGCCCTCCGAAAAGGGCCTGTGGCATTGTCCATTTAACTGGCATTTTAGTCATGCCCTGCCTAGCTCTTCCCCATTTCTCTGAACATCTGACCTGACAAGGCTCAGGTCCAGAATCCTCTGTTTCGGTGGCAGCTAAGCCGCAGTCGGTCGGGGTGGGAGGGGAGGATATTTCATTAACTGGATCAGGAAAACCATGAATTCAGGTCTTTGCAGGTAAGTTGGAGCCAGACCCTGTAACCCTTCCTTACCCGCGTTGTCTCACAGACAATATTGCCAATGGCAAATGTTCACAAAGCTTGAGGCTGGCCTGCCAAAAATATGAGATTGGTTTACAAATCATGATTTTTGTAAGTTGGGTTCCTTTTATTTGCCTTCCCTTTTTCTTCTTTCCACCTTTTAGGTCGTGCTTGTTTCATGGTTTCAGGCTTTTCTCTGCAACTATGTGGGCCAGAAACTTTGTTTTTAAATGAAAGCCAGGATGCTCCTGACTACAGCAGCTGCGGCTTTAAGAAAACCTGTGAAAAAACCCCACAAGCGTTGGCAAGACTGCGGCGATTGAAATGGGCTTAGGGCTCAGGTGCGTGAGGATTTCAGGATCAAGTCCTGCACTAGGAAATGTGTTTCATATTGCTTGTTCTCGGACGCATCGCTCTGCAAGTGTGAAAGCCAGCGCCTGCTCCCTGCTGTGGACTTGGGATCACTGCCGTTCTGTAGGGACAGCAGGTGCCTGGTCTTTGAGAGTCCTCGTTTGACGTCTTAGGCACTTTCCTGGGCACGTCCAAGGATGGGCCCAAGTTCTTGCCGTTTTCAAAGAGCTGCCCAATGGCCCGAACGAGCTGTCAATCAAAGCACCTCTATGGCTAAAGAACTGCCCTGAGCCCTTTCCATGGTTCAGCTAGTCCCAGTGCTGGTGAATGGCTGCCGCTTGAGACAATGTCGGGTGATTAGCCATCGGAGTTCACAACCCCGCCATTCTGAAATCGTACTTTGCACTTCTCCAGCACCTTCAATGAGAAGACTTTTCCCCTCAAAGGTGGGTCAGTGCCATTAACCCTGGTCTACAGGTGGGGTAACTGGGACAGGAAGTGACTTGCCCGAGGTTGTACAGCAAATCAGTGGCAGGAGCCGGGGCTTCTGACTCCTCATTCTCTGCTCCAACCATACTCCCTCCCCGAGCAGGGAGTAGAACATTCATTTCCTGGCCCCTAGGCACTGGACCAAACTACTGGATGTGCTATGCCAACTTCATGCATGAATGCTGGCCATGTACAAACAAGCATCCCAAGGCAAGGAGAATTTCCCCAGCTTGGGTCTTGCATGGGGCATCTCCCTTCACAAATGAGTTGTGAATGCCATTACTATGCTTTCCTCTGTACTCTGCCACTCGCCTTCTCCCTGGGATGCGTGGGAGGAGAGAGGAATCCTTGTGAGGGCCATCAGGACCAAGTCATTGGATGTTGCAATGGTACGTTCTGTTTTAATGGCGTGGTGTCTTTCTTTGGGCTGTGCTAATGGTGGCTTCCAGGGCTCTAAGCCAAAGCCGGTACCATGTGCCCACCCTGCTGCTTTCACTGTCAGAGCCAGGTGCCCCAGAGAAGAGCGTTTGAGTCACTTGTCTTTGTAGAGAAGTGTTAAGGGTGAAACACCAGCGTTTCTTAAGGGATCGTGCTGAAACGTTGCCTGACCACTCAGCCTCCCCAGCCAGACACACAGCACATTGTTTCTTTTCCTTGAGAACCAAGAGCAACAATTCTCCAGAATTACTTGTACTTTCCTGTCCAGCTGGGGCTTCCTACAACCCCAGCATATCTGAGCATCTCACTACCATGAATGAAATCGGTCCTCACAGTACCTCGGGGAGATAGGAAATTGCTAGTTATCCCCATTTTATAGATGGGAAACTAAGTCATGGTGAGATTAAGTGACTTGGCCAGGGTTGCACAGTGAGTCTGTGGCAGGGCTGGCCACCGAACTGAGATCTCCTGAGTCCCAGGTCAGTGCCTCAGCCATCGCCGTCTTTCACACGCACATGCCCACATGTGATTTCAGCTTGAATCTCTTTATTCGATTACTTTTGTTCTCCTTGTTTCCCTTAAAGTCTCCATGGGAAAGCCCGGTGGGGGTGGTGGGGGTCTCTGTAACCTGCTCCATCTTTTCTGCCTCCCAAAACGGCAGCTGCCCCTGCCTATCAACACACTTGTTTGGCTTTCAATCTGCTGGGCGAGCCAGGCAAGTCACTTCCCCTTTCTGGGCCTCCATTTGCCCATCTGTAAAATGGGGGTGATAAATAACTCCTCCCCCTTTGCCTTTCTTGTCTGTTTTGATTGAGGCTGGGCCTGGCTTGTGCTGTGGGTCAGTGCAGTGCCTGGCACAGCTGATCTCAGCGGGGGCCTCTGGCTGCTGCAATAAGACACATTTAGAGGTCTCTGCAGGCAGGAAACGGAGGGGTTGGTGGCTCTCTGGGTGGCGGCTGGGAACAACAGCAAAAGGATTTAATAAAAGGAAAGCTGTCCCCACTGCGATGCCGGCGGGAGGGGGCTGCAGGGAGCATGCACTGAGCCCTGCTTCGCTAAGGCGGCGGGGGGGCATAGGGACAGGCCCCATCCCCAACTGGGAGACGAAGACTGGAACAGGGAATCAGCTGCTTCAGTGCAGGGGGTCTGTCCTCTGGGCTTCCCCTGTGTCCAACATCCAATCGCTCCCAGCTTGGGGCTGTTCCTCGGCCATCCCACCAGGCATTTGGGTTGCTGCAGCGATGGGCGAGGGCAGAGCCACCATCACGCCAGCCTCTCACAGGGGCGAGGGAGCTCGGCTCGGGGGCAATAACCTTTCTGAAGAGGACAGTGTATGTCCCTCCTTATAGAAAGCTTCTGGATCCCACCCAGGTTCTTGCTGCTCGGGGCCAAGGGGCAAGGCGCTGGTCTCCTGCTCTGACAGCTGCGGTCGTGGGCTTTGCTGTAAGGGTAGGCAGGGTGCTAACAACCGTCAAAACTTGGCACCGAGCTGCCCTGTGCCAAGCATCGCTCCCAGCTGCTGTCTTGGCAGGAACGCTGGGGCCTGTCCCAGCAAGAGCTAAAAGCAGGTGGGGTTACAACTGGAGCCAAACCCCACTAGCTGGGGGTGGGGGTGTCACAGGCTCGTATCCTGTGTGATCGGGCACAGCCGAGGGGGCCTGGCAACACCCGTCCACCGGTGGGTGACGCTGTCACACCTGAAGCCTTGCCAAGCTTCGTTGTTGACAACCCCAGCCCCTGAAAGCAGCTTCAGTTCCATGGGAGCCCCTAGTTCAGAGGAGAAGCTGGGCTCAAGGCTATTTTCCTTACACGGCGGGGCCGAGAAGAGGGTGTCACAGGCCAGGGGCGAGCTCTCTGTTCAAACAGCTGACGGGTGGCAGCGGGATCTTAGGTGGAAGACCCTGTCACCGTTTCAGCGTAACTGCACCTGTATTACTCGCTCCAAGGGCCACTCCAGGCAGGTCTCAAGCCAGCACCTGTCTCTGGGCAGGGACCTTTGAAGGTGGCGTTTGAGGCTTAACAGCTCTGTGAGGCCCCTTGTTAGCCCCCCTGCCTCTGGCAGCTGGGTGTCAATGCCACCAGCCTGACAGCCGCTCGAGCACTCCCCTCCGGGCTCGGCCAGCCTGTCTTTGCCTCGCAGGGGAACAATCGGAGCATCCCAGTCCCCTTCGAAGAGTTCGCCTGTGAAACCCACCTCCTGACGCTGGCTACTCACGGGAATCCCAGATCCTCTGCTCCCAAAGGAGCCGGGTACCCCAGTTTACCAGTTGGCACCAATGGTCCTCTGCTGTGATATCGCCAGCCTCAAGGCCAGCGCCTGGGCCTTGCTTTCTGTCCGAGGGTGAGGAGCAATGTACGGCCAGCAGTTATAAGGTACCCCGCAGCTCTCTCTAAGCAAGCACAAGCATCGCAGAGACAATATTACAAGCAATGCAGAGTTGAACACACACGAACCATTCCAGCAGTCACCCATCCATCTAGTGGGGCACCAGCTGATCAAAGTCCTTCCAATCTTTCTGCCCCTTGGACAGAAGGGCCTGGCCGTTTGCTGGATCAGACTGAAGGCCCTGGGTCAGTTCAAGCTCATCCCGATACCAAAAGCCTTTGGCTCCTCGTCTGTAGAAAGCCCAGCTTGCCCCAGCCTATGGGAACCACTCCAGGGCATGGCACCTCTCAAGAATGGTTAGGCTCAGTAACTTAATCACCCCCCTCCCCTCCCAAGTTTTTAGTTCCCGGAGGAGCAGTGGTCACCCTTCCCCACAGAGCAGAACCCAACCCTACATCAACCAGCCAGAGACTTCATACAACAGCCCCCAAAGACACTGCGCGGGGCTGCAGTATCTGTCACAGATCTCACCTGACCGAGCCCGGTACACCGGGCACCAAACCAATCGCAGGTGCAGGAGGCTTCCGTCTCTATCAGTCCAGGCTGGGTAGGATCGGACCCCGGGGGCATCGCTGTGCATCCACAAAGTTCTGCAACCCCTTCTGAGCGCCAGGAAAACACAGTGCCTGGGAGAGCTGAGTGTGAACTGGGGAGCCAAGGAGCAGGTCTGCTTAGGGCGCTGCCGGCTCTGGGACATGCACAATAGTCACTGCGTGGAGGTTTCGCTGCGCCTGTGAGAGCTTGTGGGGCCGAGGTGGGACCGGCACCTTTCCTTGGGGAACAGCGCAAGGCCGGTCGTTGGGCTGTCGGGGCCACCGGGAGCTCGTCCTGGAAGCAGTGAGTAAAGACGCCAGCATCGGGCTCAAAGCAAACACCAATCTGCAGGTTCAGGGCCCAGTGACCCTGCTGGCTGCCAGCCAACGGGCATTACACAGGTGGTGTCCACCCGGGACCCAGGGCTGAAATAAGGAGCAATAGCGGCCCAGCCAAGCTCAGCGTCCTTACAGATGCCAATAGCACAAACTCTTGAATCGGCAAGTGGGCCAGGCGCTGAGGAATCGCTGAAGCGAACCACGCAGTGACCTTTCACTCCAGTCACCGCAGCCTTCCAGCGCATCGCGGTGAGGCTGGGGGCAGCTTGCCCAGAGCGCCCAGGATGACAGGGGTGCATTTCTGTAGTGCAAGGCAGCTGAAAAAACAGCCCTGGGCACATGACAGCCAGACGGCCCCACCCCTCCGAATCCCGGCCCCTCGTGCAGCATTTCGCGCCAGGGCAGAGCGAGTGTGACGTGCCACCCTGTCAGCATGGCAGCGCCTCGGACCTCCCTGGCGCACTCATTTGGCACGGGTGCAAACGACCACACAAGGCGCAGGGCATCGGAGGTTTGGGCCCAGGGTTCGCTCAGTGCCCTTTAAAGCACTGGAGGGAGGGTTGGGCCTGGAGTGAACTGCCCCGCTTGTCTCCCTGCCCACGCTGAATCAACGCCCAGTGAGCTGCAGCCCTTTTATGCTGCCCTAGCCAGCTCAGAGGGGCTGTAAGCCCCACCCTGCCATGGAATACTCCTGGCACAAGAGCCCAACTCTGGGGGTCTCAGAGCCCACATACCCAGCGCTGCACCCCCAGCCCATAGGAGCTGTTGTAGGAGCAGGCACTGGGGGTATTGGGGCAGAAGGGAGAGTGGCTGAGGGTGTCAATACCCCAACTGTTCTGTGTCCCTGCGGTGGCCCTTGGGCTGAACCAGCTTCCACATGGGGGAGGTGCAAGTTGCCCCCTCCTTGCCAGCCCCGTGCCAGCTGTCTCACTGGTGCAGGGATGGAGCTGGGTCTCACTCTCTGCAGTGATCGGGGGGGGCTGCCCCAAAGGCCTGCCCACCTGCGATTTACAGGTTGTACAATTCACCCTGGCCGCAGCCCCATCAAACCCACCACGGCTCTCCGGGGCTTGCGTAACACAGAAGAGGGAGCTAAGGGCAGTTTCGCCCACAGGAGGGGAGCAGGATTCAGCCCAAGGCCAGGGAGACGGCTCCGTTCAGCGGGGCGGCTGGAAGAAGGCGTGAAGACGATAAAGCGGTGAGCAGAGTGGACGGGGCAGGAGGTGGCAGGGTCAGCTGACCGAGAGGCAGCGTCAGGGTTCAGAGGGGAAAAGGAGAAGCTGTGGAGGGCGAGAGGAAGCCAGCGAAGGGGGCCGGTCAGAGCGGTGGGAGTGGAAGAGGCTTTGAACAGCAGGGTTTGCGTAGATCAGCCTGAGAGGCACTGCTGGCCCTGCTAGCCCAGCCCTGACGTGAGCCCCGTCCTGGGAGATGCTGAGCACCTGTATCTCCCACTGGCCCAGTGCCTGCTCCGGAAGGTAAGTCAGGCTCCTAGGTGGTGCCAAGGCCAAGTGCTCCCAGCACAAACGAGCGCCAGGTTTGCTGCCTAATTGGCGAGTGTCACTGTGACAAATGGGCAAAGATTGTATCCGTTAGCTAATTAAGTACTCCTGGCAAATATTTACCTGGCAGACCCCACTCGCTTGCTGCCTTCGTTAGCTAATGGGCTCATTCATTCAGCTTAGGTCAATGCTTGCAAAACAAACGAATTATTAACGGCTCCAGAACCGCCGTTTGGAATTGGTGCTGACGTCTCTGGCAGGTACACGTAGCAACTGCTGATGCTGCAGGCAACGTGTGCGAGGAAAGGACGTTACGGGTGGGACCAGGGATGGACCTGGCCCCAAATCCTCCAGAGCTGCTCACCCCTTAATTCGGGGGTGGGGGAGGAGCCAGATCCCAAATTGGCATCAAATCCAGACTTTGTGGTTTAGAGGACAGGAATTGGGGCCTATCCCACAGAGTTAGGAGCCCACTAGCTCAGGGGTTCTCAGGGTAAATTTTTTGGTGGTCTCAGAGTGCGTAATAGGCACCTATGTAAAAAAAAGTCCGAAAAACGGGACTGTCCCTATTGAAATGGGACATCTGGGCACCCTAGCTGGTGGCCACGCTCACGCTTTTCCCTAAAATACTTAGTTAGCTTTAGGAGAAACAAATAAATAGGCACATAGACATGTCTAAATCATTGTACTTTATTTATTGCTAGCTAGTAAGTCTATTGTATGTTTGTTAATATCACTTTTCACAACAGATTTACTCAGCCCTG
The DNA here is from genome assembly GCF_015237465.2 of Chelonia mydas. Lineage (NCBI taxonomy): Eukaryota > Metazoa > Chordata > Testudines > Cheloniidae > Chelonia > Chelonia mydas. The sequence goes on along the minus strand of NC_051259.2, from coordinate 10,368,711 downwards.
CCAAGCCTGGGGACAAATTAACCCCTGGATGGGGGGTCGGAGTAGGCAGTTAAGGCCAAGGGCGATCGAGTTGTGGGGTGGAGCAGGGGAGACAGTGGGGGGCCAGAGTCTGAAGCCCCAGAGCCCAAAGCCCCATGGCCGGGGGACGGGGATGAAGCTTAAAGCCAGGTGGCCGGAGCCTGCTGCCCCACTGCCCCTGGGACGGTGGGGAACTCACCAGGTGCCGGCTCCTCCAGCGTTGTGCCCCAGCTGTCTCCAGAGGGGGGCAGCGCCCAACCCCTGCTTGCAGCCCCAGCAGACAACACCAAGGTGGTGCATCCAGGAGCAACGAGGGTGAGAGGCTGCTGCTTCCCTCCCCCAAGCCCCAATCACAGCCCAGGAGGCTGTGGCTGCAAGAAAAGCCATTGGTGGCCACAGGCGGCCACGGTGGCCGCATTTGAGACATGCTTCTCACGGGCCTCTCTCGCTGTCGTCTGTTGCAGGAGGCATGAGAATGCTGCCAGGTTAGTGACATAGGTCGGTAGCCGGGCTCGTATATTGGTACATAGGGAATAACCGTGGCTCTTGGGTAGCGATCTGTCAGCGTGGTTTTCCCTTCGTCTTCCTGCTGCGTAGAGAGCAAGGACCCAAGAGTGGCTTAAGCCCACGTGGGACCCCGAGCAAAAAGCACGGAATACAGAGCTCAGGGAAGGCACCAGCCTGCCCCAAAGCTGCGTTCATAGGCCTCCGGCCTAGCCCTGCTCCCCCTGAAAGTGACACAGAGCCCCGAACTAAGTACCAAGCATGCAGCCGCGTATGTGTGCACGGGGCTTTGTTCGCACCAATGGCCTCTCTGGAGTCAGCACCGCCGTGCTCGGCTGCACTTGCAGGAGCGGGGCCAGATTGGAGTCAGCGGGCGCGGGACTTCCTGGTGGCTGACGCTCAGGGCCAGTTAAAGTGGCTGGTTCTTGTCCCCAGTCAGGCTCCTTCATTCACTTCCCTGGGGGGAGGGGGGTCATGCTGTGCAGCTGCCCCAAGGGAATAATCAGGGAGGGGCTTTTGGAGGGGCCCCTAGGAGACTTGCTCCCCCAGAGCTCTCTGCCCCGGGGTTGGCTGTGGCAGGAAATGAACTGTCTGCTGCAGGGAATGCGGGCCGCCCAGGAGGACACCAGCGAGCGCTTGGGGAAGGACCTGGGAGTGTGACTAACTATGGCTGGAGCTGTTACATGGGCATCAGGACAGGGTCCACTTTCCCCCACCTGCCTGCTTGTTCGCTTTAGTCTATGGGCCCGGCCGCCGGGGGATCGAACATGGTCTGGGAGCCACCAGCTCCCTGCCCCTTTGCATCCGTACAAGCCGCGTTCAGGCAGCCTGGCCTAGGGCGCAGGTGGGTCCCTCTCCCATGTTCTCGGAACAGGCAGTACTGACTGTCTGATTCCCTCGGGAGGCAGGAAGGGCAGGCTCCGAGCCTCAGCCTGGAACACGAGGTGCCGCTGAAGCTGCTCCGGCATGCCGAGGAGCGGTGTGATCAGTCTGTCTCCCTGCTGTTTGCCTGGGCAGAGCTGACGCAGCGCCCGTGGTTTCCCCCTCCCACCCCAGGGCCCTGGGAACACCCCAGTGCAGAGGGAAGGAACATGAAACGGATGGTCAGTGATGACGCCCAGCATGGCTGTGGGTCTGAGTAAGGCTGGCTCCGGGGGACAAGAGCCAGCCTGGTGTGTTTGTTACAGGAAGGGTGCATGGAGGCTGCCCATCCACTGCCAGCTGCAGCAGGCCCTGCGCACCGCAGCATTGCAGCGGGTTTCACTGCACCAGAGGAATGGGGATTCAGGACACCCGGGTGTGGGGGGTGCACAGCTGTGCTCCCAAGGGCCCCCTCCGCTGCAGTCTGCTAGGAGGGCAGGGGCAGGGCAGGTGAGGGGTAAGGCCAGGAGCCCCCAGCTAATCCTGTGTATCTCAGCAGCATGGTATAATTTCTCTCCTGTCGAGTGGATGAGCCCTGGAGGTTGGGGGTGATTCCCTGACCAAGACAGGGCCATAGAGAGAGCCCCGGGATTACTGCAGGCGTAAGGAATCCCTCGTTCATTGTTTGCGTGAGCCCTGATGGACAGAGAGCCTGACACCTCTGCCTTGTCTCACAGCAGCCTGCATCGCTCTCTCTTAACAGCAGGGGGCTCTGGAAGACAAAGGGCAACTGGGGATCCCCGTTCCCACCAGAAGCATCCTGCAGGTGCCCCCAAGCCAGTCCCCAAGATATCCATCTATACATGGACCCCACCGTCATCTGCGGGTTGCCAATTCCTGAACAGTCAGCGGAGGTGGGTGGTGTCATTCCATGACCCTGCGTCACTGCTCATGCTTTTGTAATAACACCTTGCACGTCGGTAGCGCCTTTCATCTTAGGCTGTCAAAGCCCAGTACAGGCACTCATTAAGCCTCACAGCAGCCCTGTAAGTATTATCATCATCATCATTCTTATAATTTCCACTGTGCAGAGAGGTAAACTGAGGAACAGAGAGGTTGAAGTGACTTGCCTAAGATCACAGAGGAAGTTGGTGCCAGAGCTTATAATATGCAGAAACTCAGAAATTGTCTCGCCCCTTCCCGCCACAGTAAACACGCTGCGGTAGCCCAGAACAAGTTGTGTGCGCTAACCATAAACCAGCATGGTCAGTTTGCTCTTGGGTCACACCGGAGCAAGCCATGGGAACTTCTGCTGTGTCCCGTCTCTAGCGCGACAGAGCCGGTGTCCTACATTTGGCCTCTTTTTGCTCTGAAACAGTCTCTCTTCCAAAATCTTAGACCCCCTGGAGATAGTGTAACCCAGCTATCCACAGGAATCATTTAGCTCCAAAGTATTTGAGAGGATGATTAGATATACATCAATCTAAGCAGGCACTATAATATCAGACAGTGGGAATTCACCCAGTATTAGGGGGGAAGAGCCCCTGGTAGCACCTGTATACAGTAGTATTTAGAAGCCCCAGCCACGATCAAGGCCCGCATCATGCTGGGTACTGTATATGACAGACAGGCCCTGCCTGCAAGAGCTCACAATCAAAATAGGCGAGACAGACACAGGAAGTGTGTTGTTATCCCCATTTTACAGATGGTGAAACGAGGCCCAGAGTGATCAAGTGACTTGCCCAAGTTCACACAGGGAGTCAGTGGCATAGCTGAGACTTGAAGCCAGGTGAGTCCCTTAGGCACAAGACCATCCTCCTTCTCTGTGAGAGCAGCTGTCTCATTCTGGTGAAGTGGTGACTCCCCGTCTCAGCCGGGGCAAAGTACAGCTGCTGGCAGTTTACACAGGCTGGTGGAAGGTGCTGAAATAAGCATTTTCGGCACAATTTGGGCAAGCCCATCTGAAGCAGGACCTTGGCCATTGTTATGTAAAAGCGCTTTGCTGATGCTCCGCCAAAGTGCTGACAGCGGGTATCTCCGTTTGTCCTACTTGGGCAGGTGTCGTTCCTATGGGACCATGATGGGGGTTGAACCCAGCACAACCGGTGTGGCTTGGGAGAGGTTTAGCAGTCTGAGCACAGGAGTAGGACTCAAGTTCTTGGGGCAGGGGGTGAGTCTCACTCCCCTTGGGCACGTACCCTCTCTGCACCTCAGCTTCCCCACCTCTACAATAGGGGCAAATACTGGCCTATCTTACAGTGCTGTGAGTCTTTAATTCGTTCAGCTTTGAGAAATTAGGCCCCAGAGACCAAACTGGAGAAACCATTTCCACAGAGTGAGAAATAAATGATCCCGGTGAGAGATCAGCAAAAGGTTTCCCTTGGGGGCAATTTTGTTCTTGCCGCCTTAAAAAAACATCTGCAAGGAGAAGGGAATTGTGGAGACTTGCAGGAATCAGAGAGGAAAGCTCAGGGATTGTTAGTGTGAATCCACAGCGCTCGCAGATGTGGGAATGTTGCCACAGGCCAGGTGAGCTGAACGCACATCAGAGGCTGTTATAAGAAACTCTGCCCCAAAATCAGCTCCTTCAGCAAACAAACACACAAATACCACGGGAAGCTGCAACCTTCTGACTTTGCCTTATCCTCCGAGCAACATGCATTTGCAAGGCTTCTGCAAGGAGGTAGGAAGGAAGGGGTCAGATGCTGAAGAAGACCTTCAGATGGCTCGTTACCATGATCCCAAAGGGACCAGCCCAGCATGCCAAGGGGGAACTGAATTCAGGTCAGCAGCTCGTGGGCCAGCCGAATCTTGGTGTGCTACTTAGCAACAACCTCACACCAGCAAAACAGGGGCCCACTATCTACAACAATGCAAGAGTCTTCTCCAGCCAAAGCAATTCACGTGTCACCCGTAGGCCACTATATGTAGGTTGGATGGATGTTTACCAGCCACTAGAATGAGAGACAGCTCCTGGCGACCAACGTACAAAAGCAGATGGGCTGCCTGTCCAGAGAGGTACGGAGTACTTGTCAAGTCTCCTCAGCACATTGAGAGCCAAAGGTTGAATAGTCTAATGCAGCAAATGAAGAGAAGTCCAGGCAATTTGTGTGGGGGAGGGGAGGCTTTGTCCCAAATCCGGAGCTATACTAGTCATTAAATTATGGGACGCTTCAGTTCATATGCAGATACGCCCACACCATGCTTAATGTCCTCCCCTTGCCAATCACATCTCTCCATTCTGCTGTGGCAAGATCTTATCAGCATCACTTTGTGGGAAGAAGGCCCTGGAGTTCACCGAGCGTGAAATTCACCACTGTGCCAGGGGCTGGCACACAGCATAGAAACCATTAAAGTCCTTAGCGATAAGCAGTGTATATAAGACTTGTACTGGCCCCCTGCATGCAGGTGGGTTTTTCCCTCTGTGACCTCTAGGATTTTTGTGTAGCTGGCTTTGACAATAGGGAGGTGAACTCTGAGGTCTCTTCTCATTTATTCCACCCAACTGAGATCCTACCCGCTCTGAGGCTGAGGTATCCTGATCCTAGTGATTCGCAGAAATCCTGACCAAGCCCGGGTGAAAATCTGGATTGAAAATCCGGCCTGTTTCCATAATGGAGGACACAGTTCATCTCAGCGGCACCTTTGGAACCATTTGAGGGAATTCTGACCCCATGGCCTGCTCCAAAGTCTACCAAAGTCACGGGAACGCCTCCCACTGACTTCAGTGGGCTTTGGCTCAGGCCCCTCCTGCCTAGCTGCAGAGCAACCTTTAGAGCTCAATAATACTGGCACCTTCCAAAGTGCTTTATAGCCACTAATTAACCAGACCTCACAACACCTCGGTGAGGAATTTGTGTGTTGTTATCCTTCATCTGACAGCCGAAGCTCAAGGTTACACCGTGAGTCAGTGACGGAGCTGGCAACAGAATCTAGGCCCGGCCCTAACCACTAAACCACACTCCCTCCCCAAGTCATGCTGCGCCTCTCACAGCCCAGTGTGTGACTAATGGTAACTTAGATGCTTTATTGGTCTGGGGGCTTGTGCTCACAGGTGTTTTGGTGGCATGACTGGCGACTGCCATGCACCTGTCTCTGCTGGCCCCTTGTCCTCACACACCTGTCATCCCTACCCCATTGCAGTCGACTTAGTCACAAATTGGCCCAGTCCCAGCTTGTGAGCTCTCTGGGGCAGGGGCTGTCTGTGTTATTTGTTTGTACCGTGCCTAGCACAATGGGGCTCAGATTTCCAGTAGTCAATCTAATTATCCTCATTTGAAGCTTTCAGGAACCAATGTAACGTAATTTCTCTCCACTGGTAAAGCAGCACAAGGTACCGATCCCACACTCTGGGCTCTTGGTCGTGATTTTAAAAAATATCACCGTGTCAAAGCTTAATTCAAAAAGAATCCGAATGCTTATTTTCAGGTGCTTGTTGGCCAATTCTTCCAGTGATTTTTAAGCCCCTTCGTTCTTGGGGTGTCTGTGAGATTTAAGGAGTCCCTGGCTCCTTTAGTCAAGGCACTGAAACTCAACAGGGAGGTACTTATATAATGGACTTTACTGACTATGTCTGCCCTCCGGGTGAAATTCACCCCAGGACAGAGGTCCCACTGTGGTGTTGAAGTGGGGCGTAAGTGACGCAGTCTGTTGTGTGCATAAGCTGCCTATCCGCCCTTATGAGCTGCATCATTGTTCTGTACACTAGCATCTGCAGTATATCTGGGAACCCCCATAAAGGCCGTGATGCCTTTGGAAACGTGACATGCGTTCACTATGAATAAACAGGAGCTATCTAAAGAGATCCGTTTGTTAAGGGAGGTTTCTGACACAGAAGCGAGAGAACACTCCACCTCCTAAATCCACATCCACCACCTCAGAGGCAGCTGTGTTTATACAGAGGGTGCCCTGTGCATTAGCATTAGATCTTGGGAAATCACTCCCAACGATGTGTTTGGGGAGGGTCAGCTGCACCTTGATAAGAGACCCGTTGAGGGAATTCGAGGCTGGAGAAAGGTGCCAGACCATGGCTCAGATACCCACATCCTCTTTTCATTGGCAGAGGAGATAACAACCCGGACAGTAGCAGTGCAAGCTTCCCACACGTGACCCAGCTGCTAGGCCCTGGCCCTGATCCGCAGGAATCGCTTCCAAGAGGGAGAGGGTCACACATTGTCTTCACGGCCCATTCAATCTCTGACCTCTCCTGCGACTGCCCTGGAGGCATCGCTATTGGTGATTTTAGCAATATAGACACCTGTGTGCTAGGAATCGGACTGAGACCCACTCTCCTCCTCCCAGTACTGGCACCATCCCACAGGAACTTTCCTCCTCCGCCCTCTAGTTCCATCCTCTACTCCATCACCCGGTCCCTGATTTGGAGGTTTCTCTGCTGCCTTCTGCCTCCAACACCTTGAGGAGTCCATGTTTGCTTATTTGGGTGGAGCCTTTTAGATGGGACAAAGCCACGGTCTTGACTAAAACTTTTAACATCCCTAAAAAGGGGCCACTGCCTCTTCCAACCCCTTCTAACCCTCTGAACAAGCCAGTTTCTGCCCTGGAGGCGTTCCAGTCTATGTCTAGCAAAGCCCCATTTAGGAAAATTCCAGAGGGGACCCAGAGCGGCCTCCAGCTCACCCAACCACCTGATTGCCACCCCAAAAGCCACCCAGTGCCTATCCAGATGATCCCCTGCCATGACAGTGGTACCTCAGCATCCCTCCTGCCCACCTGGTCAAACATCAGACTCTTATTGAAAGAGCAGAGTAGGAGCTTTTCTCAATGAACCCATCCATTGGAAACCCAGTTTGGAATTCTTTCTCGGCTATTTTCCTAACCTTAGACCTGCTGGGGCATGTTCCTCGCTCCATTTCAGGCTGTTTCCAGCAAGACCAATAATAACGAAGCGAGTGCATCTGCTTTCTGCACTTCCTGGTGGGAGCAGGTTTAAAGGCAAGGGAGCTGACCGCTGCTTATGCTTTTCAGGCAGCGTTTAAGTCTGTAAGACTAATAAACCTTGTCTCCACTACCCTTTCCTCACTAAAACTACCCACTGTCACTAATGATGGCACAGATCCACCTGTGATAGACCAAGGTGCCATAAACCACTGGCATTTTAACTGCTATGTTGTCAACGCCTGTTCTGAGCACACACACACTAGCCAGGTCATGGCAGTCTCAGTATTACAGGATATTTCATAATTTTACTGCATGCTGCCCAGCGCACAACCCAATCATAGCTCTCAGCGTCAGCTCTGCCAGGTGGGTGCATTTACTATAAATAGCAGCAAAGATGGGCTCCCAGTTCCATTTACACTCACCAGACACCACTAACTTTACGAGGGGCAAAAATTGATACTTTTGAGGTTCATTTATTAGGACAACTAGTACTCAATAGGTGGCTAGTGCAATCATTACTGAGCAAGAACGAAATTAACCCTGACCTCTTTTCTGCCTCCTGCATTCTTCTCTCTGGCTCTTTTGGATAATTCAGTTATCAACCCTAACTATGGAGCTGTGTATTCCAGGCTGTGTTTAATTTGCTCATTCAATCAGCCAGTGTTATTTTCCTCGGTTCCCAGAGCTCCTTGCTCTTTTCAGAAGCCCGTGGCAATGTGCATCTCTTATGTAATCAACTGGACATTTCTTTGCACCACCCTTTTTCTTCTCATCAATAATCCAACCCTCCGTCACCTGAGCCACTGTCCGACGTCTTAGCTTGTCTCATCTCATCACGTCTTAGAGGCAAATTCTGCTCTGCACGAATGCAATGCCCAATCTGTAGGAATCATGGGAGTTGAAGCCACATCAGTGAATCTTTCCACTGGCTCGCCTTTCCCACCACATCCAGCACAAACTACAGTACTTGTCTTCATTTTTAGGGCCTATCTTCACCTTAGCTATCATCTCATATACATGACGGAGCTGGCAGCTCTGCCTCCACTCCCTCAACAATGCCAGCATGGAGCGCTCTTTGGTCTAGTTTGTGGTCTTTCTCCCATGCTACCTTTTATGTGTGGGAGGAGGAGTTCCCCATAAAAATCTGCAAGGCCACCTTGTTGTGCTCCAAATCCCGCCTTAAACCCTTCTGGGTTGTGATGCCTACAAAACATGCAACAATAGCTAGGCAGTGGGCGCTGTGACTGCTATTGGTTCCACTGATCCTAACTGTTTCCCTGTTAGCGCGTGTTCCTTCCCCTGCCCCCGCAACCCCTATCTGTTCATCGTATCCACCTGTTGGCTCGTCTTATAGTTTGATTGTAAGTTAAATGGGGCAAGGACTGCCTTTTTGGTATATATGTGAACAATATCTAGCACAAGGGACCCTGACTGGGCCTTGCAGGTGTTACCTCAATACAAAGAATACAAATAATTTTGGTGTGTGGATGGGAACTTAGCCATGTCCTTAATCCACAGTAGAGCTTTGGGAAGTCCAACGAGCTCCACATAGCCAGACTCTGAGGGAGCCCCAGACAGGCACAGGGAACTGATTGCAAGATAGGGACCTAAGGGTTTAGCACAGATCAGAGACACAGTTATCTCCACTGTAAAATGGACCAGCACTTTAATCACCTTGCATTGTGAGCAGGTTCCTGGAATGTCTGAAGCTGCAGGGCAGATGGACATTTAGACTGTATGTTCCCCCAGTTAGTGAATGTGTCGGATTTTCAGTTTAATCAAATGCTGCATGCCTTTGCAGCGCCATCATAGCATATAATCACCAGCTATAATAATAACCATTATGATTAAAGGAGGAGTTTCAAAAGCACCGAAGAGAATTAAGAGCACAAGTCCCAATTATTTTCAATGCAATGTATGCTCCTAAATCCCTTACGTGCTTTGAAAAATCTTCCCCATTATTCTTCCAGGCTGAGATTTTCAAAGGTTCTTTCAGGGACATGTGGGTGCTTCACTCCTTTGTTCCAGAACTGTGCAGCCTTCTTCCTTCCCTCTTTTGAATGTTTCCCATGGTAGCTTTCTCAGACAGCAACTTGTCTTTTAGATCCTACTAGAATGCCTCCTGAATCCACCTTAACCATGCCCCCACAGCCCTCTTCAATTCTCTATCCGAATGTGACTAAAGCCATGCTTAATAAAGCCAGAGTCTGAAACGCTACAGCGGAGTTGGCTACCTGCCTAGACTTTATCATAAGATAACAGCTTCTGTGGCAGGACAATGCCAGACTGGACAGAGCTTTAAATGAAAACTATATAGCTTACTAGCACCGGGGCCAGCATTACGTGGTCTGCCTCTTGGGCTGGGTTGGTGGCAGAGCTGAAAGGGTGGAAGTGTATAAACAGAGGTGCCTCTCTGGGCAAAGGTCTTATTCTCACGTCACTGTTCATTTTGTTTCAGGTGGTTATGACTTATCATAAAACACCATGAACCATAGGCAGTCACAGGGCTCAATCCTGCCCTGAATTACACCCCGGCAACTCCACTGAAGTCAAATGGATTGCATGGGTGTAACTAAGGGCAGGATTTAATCCACGGAGACAAATTTATTCCCGATGTAGCAATGGAATGCCCCAGGGCAGTGGCTGACCCATAGCCAGTCTGCAGTTAATAACTCTGAAGCAGGTGTACTTGTGCTCATAAGCAAAAGGCAGCAACTATCATCCCTGTTTGATATGCAGCCCTCTGTTCCCAGTGCTAGGAAAGCCTCTTGGCTGGAAGGGAATGATCAATCCCATCGCTCCATCTCCGCTCAGGGATGAGCTGAGTCCCCCATGAAGTACAGGACAATGCTGGTGTGCCGCAGTAGGGAGGGGGGAGTGTTGACCTGGGAATGTGGCAGGGGAGTTTCATCGGGGATGGGACACCTGTGAGCCTGTAACCTGAGACAGGAGTGGGAGGGGGAAGGTAACACCTCTGCCCAGGAAACTGGACGAAGGCTGCAGGAAAAAGCCTGCAGGAGGGGTTGTGGTTTCAGTTTTGTGCTGGGTGGTAGAACGCAGGGAACCCCAAGGCTGGGGTCTAGGTTCCCTGCCCCCCAGAAGGACTTGACTGAGGGGTCCTGGTTGTACCCACAAGCTCTGTTTTAGACTGTGTTCCTATTGTCCAATAAACCTTCTGTTTTACTGGCTGGCTGAGAGTCTCAGTGAATCCCAGGAAGAGGGGTGCAGGGCCTGGACTCCCCCACACTCCGTGACAGCTGGTTCTTTCCCTCTCTCCCTAAAGAGCGCCATATGGCCCCTCAGTCTCTTTCTCCTCTCTGGGGCTGGGTCTAATCTGTGCTGTGAGGTGTGCAGACGTCATGGGCAGATAAGCAATATTTTGACACTTTTAGGGATGCCACTGCACCAAGAAACTAGCATTTGGAGTATCACAGTGGCATCTCAAGGTATACTTAATATTGCCTCAGTGTGTATGTGGGGGGGGGGGGGATGTACTGGGTGATCTCTTGAGGTCACTTCCAGCCCTACATATCTATGACTATCTTCTTCCATGAGCAGATGAGCCATTTCTCATATTGACCCATCTGCTGGAATAGCCTCCCATATCCTGTGCGCCTTCATTTCCCTCCTTCCCCAGCCCAGACCTTGCTCTGGATACTACCCCCAAACCTTAATATATTGTAGTAAACTGCATAAATAACGCTATGGACATCACGATCTTTCACTGTTGCACCCTTCGTTCTTCCATACCCACTTCCTGCACCCTTTATTACTTCTCACTGTGGAAATTCCAATTTCCATCGTAAGATCCCTGGGACAGATCTTCCTTTGTTATTTAGCTATAAATTCCACCACTTGCAACTCTGGGGCTGCAAAAATGGTCATTTTGAAACGTGAACCCTTTGGAATCCAGAAATAGAAATGTACACATTAAAAAAAGGTTCTGAGATGAGCCAATTCTGAAAAGAGAGAAAAACATGATTATCTGTGTGAAAGCGGGGCCCAGAGGTCCAACCAAGTTTGAGGCCATCGTGCTAGATGCTGTACAGACAGAGCCAAAAGTGTTCTCTGCCCCGAAGAGCTTACAGTTCAAGTTGCTGAGCCTGCTAAAACCTACACATGTTGACTTCCGAGTAACTAAGCCAACATGGATTCCAGCCCGTGCCAATCACTATACCACTCACTAAGAACAGCACAGATCCACCCCGGCACTCTTGTAGATTCAGAGATTTTAAGACCAGAAGGGATTGTCATACCCATCTAGTGTGACCTCCTGTGTATCACAGGCAATAGATTTCACCCAGCAATTCCTGCACCTAACTCAACAACTTGGGGGTGAACTAGAGCATGTCTTTTAGAAAGACACCCGGTGTTGATTTCAGGACTCCAAGCGATGGAGAACGTACCGCATCCCTTGGTAAAATGGCTCAGTGGTCAATTAACCTCACTTTTAAAAATGTGCACCTTATTTTCATTTTGAACTTCAATTACCTCAGCTTCCTGAGAATGGATTGTGTTATGCCTTTGTCTACTAGATTAAAGAATCTTCTGGTATAAGATCTATTTTCCCTGTGTCGGTAATTGTAGACTGCAATCAAGTCGCCTGTTAACCTTCTCTTGATAAACTAATAGACTGAGCTCCTTTAATCTCTCACCATAAAGCATGTTTAACTCCTCATGACCAGCACTGTAGATGATGGCTCAGGCTGAAGCTTATTCACAAAATTCCAAGTTGGGGAGGAAAGCTATGCAAAAGCCTTGAAGCCATGGACTGAAGTAAACAGTGCATTGCCATATATTTAGCAAATGTCATAAAATGCAAGGTATTATTATGACCGTGCAAACCACAGAAAGTCAGGGGGGAGGAGAAGATATACTTCCTGGACCAGAAAGCTGCTGAATGTCTAGACCCAGGGGACAGATAGTTTAGAGTAGGGTGTCACTGACTTCCCCCTGCAGGTAAATCAGCACCGAACTAGGACCTTGCAGGGTGATTGGAGTGGGGGAAAGAGTGACTCTCCCTAGCACCGGTACAAATAAACAGCTGGGCCCTGTACGATCTGTCAAAGTCCTGGGTGGCTCTGTTGTTCCCAGCTGCTGTTGGTGTCCCCAAGAGGGCACCACCCCAGTCCCCAGATTCCCACACGCCCCCAGTCCCAACTTCATTCCCATTCTCCCAAAGCCCCCTCCTCCAAAGCCTCCAGCTCCAGCTCCCTCCTCCCTCCCTCCCTCCAGATCCCCTCTAATTCCAAGGCAGTTCTAGCACCCTCCGGCCGGTGCGTGTCCCTTTAAATCCCAGCCTTCTTGCCCTGACCAATCACAGACGGGATCCCCGTCCAGCGACGGGGACAGGCCTGGCCTCGGGCCAGAGCCAGCTTTCCCTCTCCCTCTCCTTGGCTCCGCCTTCCCCCGCCCCGCCCCGTCCCGTCCCCCGATTGGCGAATCTGGAAAGCAACTCCCCCTCCCGCTCCTCCCTGCGGCCAATGAGAGCGCCGGAAGGAGTCGGAGCGCTGCGGGGATTGGTGGCTGGGCCAGGCCAATCGGGGTGCGGCGGGGCGGCTATATAAGGCGGCTCCGGGGGCTGAGGCGACCGCACTGTTCAGCGTAGCCGGCGCGCAGCGGAGGGCTTTCGCGCGCGGCGCTGGTTCACACGGGTTCCCCTCAGCAAGTTCCCCCTCAGAATAATTGCTGCTGCTGTTTGTGTTTTTTTTTTTTTTAAGCCCCTCACTTCCGGTTGCTTTCTTGTCCGCTTCCGGGTGACTCGGGCTCGGCTTCCGGTGGCGTTTCCCAGGAGCGGCGCGGGGCGGGTTGCGATGCTGTCAGCGGGGGAGCCCGGGGCTGGCGGCTCGGAGCGGCCCGGCGGCCGGTTCAGCGTGCTGAGCTGGGAGCAGGTGCAGCGGCTGGACCAGATCCTGGGCGAGGCTGTCCCCATCCACGGCCGGGGCAACTTCCCCACCCTGTCCGTGCGGCCCCGCAGGATCGTGCAGGTGAGGGGGGGCGTGTCCCTCAGACCCCCGGCGGGGGGGGCGGTCTGTGCTGGCTAGAGCCCCCCCCCCCCGGACAAGGGGGGGGGGAGGGTCCCTTGCCATGCATGGTCCTGGGAGGAGGTGCCTGGTTCCCCACTGTGCACAGTGCTGGGGGGAGGGGTGCCTGGTGCCCCCCACTATGTATGGGGGAGGGGGTGCCTGGCTCTGCACTGTGCATGGTCTGGGGGGGAGGGACCACTGGCTCCCCACTGTGTGACCACAATGGTGGGGGAGGAGGGCGGTCCCTTGTGCATGGTGCTGGCGAAGGAGGGGGCCTTGTAGGCCCTTCTGCGACCCACCTCCCTGTTAAAGGTCACCCCTGTCCTGTAGAAGTGTGCGGTGGCTCCTGCCCAGCGTTGTTCACGGGCCCTGCTGCAGTCCTGTGCGCTGGGCTGTTGGAAGCCAGCAGATCGGCTAGCTAAGGCTGGATTCAAAGGGTCCCCGTCCCCCCCCCCCGCCCATGAGCGTTGTGACTTGGCAAAGGCCGCGCTTCCCATGGGAGCTGTTCTGACCCGCTCCTGTTTGAGAAACTGCCATGGGGGTGGGAGGGAGCTGGGATCTGCAGAGACCCAGTATTTTCTGCCAAAGGGTGTCTCCCTCTCCAGAGCAACTTGTGTTTAAATCCCCCTGCTTGATGGGAGACCAAGTGCGTGTCTGGGCAAGGGCAGCTCCTCCATAGCGGAGAATGCTATGGGGCTACCTGAAACTCCTCCAGTTTTTCTAAACCAGCTGGTAGGCTCCCTGCATAGGAGAAGGAGGTCACCAGAAACTTTAGAGGCCACTGTTGACTGACTAATTTTTTCGTAAGTAGTTTGTGCAGAAGTGTTGGACTCTGCCCTGATGAGGCTGCACTCAGGCTGGTCCCGCGCTTGCTCTCGCTGTCTGCTTATATGGGGCTTGAAGTCTGGTAGCAGAAAATAAAACTGCTGAGACTGTGATATCCAGTCTCTCACGCATGGCATCTTGCCACCCAGGCTGAGGAATTCTCCAGCTGAAGCAAATACTTCTACTAGCCAAAGCGAAGATGGTAGATTTTTCACTTTGCATCCATCTCTTACTATGCAAGGCCTCTGAATCTTGCTGCTACCTCACCCAGACTGAAGCACGTGATGTACAGAAAACCGAGGGGTCATCACAGGCAAAGTCATTCAGAATTGCCTTGGTATTAGATTCCCTGTATCTATTGACATTCTACTGCATCTTGGCTTGTCCCTTGTCTTCATGTTGACATTTTCCTGTTAACCTAAAAACTCCGTCTTGGATCCAGGACAACATGCATAATCTAATATCTTATTCATGTAAATGGCATATAGCAAAATTCATTTAGAACTGCCACATCAGTAGAGGGCAACATGGGACTACATTACTGCACATATTAAAAACAGATGTTTGTAATAACTAAATTCAGACTCCATCAGCCCAGGTTAGCTTCTGTAACAAGAAGGCTGTGAGAAGCTTTACAATAGGATAGATGCAGCAGGTACTGCAAAAAATGCACTCATGGCCACCTCAACTAGTCTGTGAATTAGCTGAGCCTTTTTTACGCCGCTTAAAGCAGTACCGTTCAGCCTCAGTTGTCAGAATGTCAAGGGGATGTTAAATGTCTGGATTTGTCAATGTAAATTAATGCTGGGACCCGATGACCCCATTCCAGACTTCTGAGGTCTGAATAATAAAAGCGAAGCTTTAGCTGTGTAAGGACAAACTGATGCAGTTAGTATTGCTCGCACAGTTACACCACTTGTATCGCAGTGTCAGTAGACATTTAAGAGAATGTCTTCTATTCCATTTTATTATGGGCGGATTTAGGACCACTAGGGACTTAATCTATCGTTTGCTCCATACGTAACTAAAACAAAAGTAATGCTTAATGTGAAAGGATCGCTGTGAACTCAAAACAAGTTGGAAACTGGCTTCTTTACCAAAACATTAGATTAAAAATGAATTGTAAATATAAGTTACTTCTCACTTAAGGTAGAGTAAACAGAATATCAGCTTGTCCAGTGATTCAGGTGGTGCCAACTGGAGTTTCCCAGAGCTGCGAAATCTGGGTTGCAAAGCTTGAAGGGGAGTGCATATTTAAACTGTTGGCATAAAATGCATTATGCTGCACAGAGCCACTTGCACACACCTCCACCTAGGAGCCAGATCTGCTGCTGGCTGCTTCCGGGGCGCAGCATGGTCCGCGGTGGCAGGACAGGCAGGAAGCCTGCCTTAGCACCCCCGCTGTGCCGTTGACTGGGAGCTGCCTGAGGTAACCCCATGCCCCAACCCTGCACCCCAAGCCCCTCGTTCCCAGCCCTGAGCCCCTCCAAACCTGGAGCTCATTCCTAGCCCTCACCCCAGCCCTGAGCTCCTCCCAAACCCCTTATCCCCAGCTCTGTTGGGTCGCAGGCATCAGCAATTTTCTTCAACTGGGTCGCCAGAAAAAAAGTTTGAAAACCACTGCTCTATGCCATAATTTAATCTTCCCAAATTAACAGGGATTGGTTACCATAAAGTTGTAACCACTGTGCTTTAATATGACACTTCTTTCATATGGAAATAGCAACATTCACAGCTTAGTAGAAAGGCTTGACATTCATTTGAGGGCTTCAGGAGATGCAGAGCACTCAATCTCCTGAAAATGAAAAGATTGAACACATGAACAAGTGCCCCATGGCTTGGTGGTCTCTGCATTTGCACTGTGGTGGATCCTTGAGTCTCCATTTGTGCATCAGGTGCACACATCTTCCACGTAACATCCTAGTACGGTTGCTGGTTGTCTGTAGTTCAAGTAAGCTGCTGCATATTCACGGAAGGGAGGCTTCTTCATTCCTTAGTAATGACTCATCAAATATAAAATCAAGCATGTTGGCTTCTAATTAAAAAGCCTATTCACAAACCAAACTGGCTTTCACAAGAAACTAATCCAGGATTTCTAGATCTCTACCTCTTAGAGTACTTCACTTAAGTTTGGAAATTGATCAAGTGGCATTTGAAAAATGCCTTTTTTTATACAAAGCAATGTGACTTCAGCTAATGTAGAGCCCTTAAATTCATGCTAACTCAGTTGGACTTTCAAATTTTGTTGAAGTGCATATGTATGACACGAAAGATTTAATGAAGCAAATGATAGGAAGCTATTAGAGTGCCAAGCTTGATTTGTGTAGAGTAGTGGAAAGCTGACATTGGCAGAAGCCAGATATCTAGCATCAAATGTTCCACCAATTGTGAAACTTAATACCTGAACAGTAACTAAACTGGAGTGAAACTTTCTTCCTTTAGTCTCAGCTGTGTAATAGCTGATTAAAGGATGTTTACAATCTTGCCACTAGCAACTTACGGTAAATACTGAAGACAGTAATTCTGACCAGGCACGTTGGCAGTCTCAGCGTTTAGGTCTGAGTAATCTGAAACAAGTAACCTAAAAAGGCAGCCACTTTGTAATGCTTGGTTATATATAACCAGCTACTCTCATGATGTAGAGAATACCAGGCCAAAATGCAGGCCGGTTTTGTTCGGGCCTGCCACATGATTGTCAGAATTGCTCAGCTGTACCATATATAGTGAGGCACTCTGTACTACTGACCTGCTTCTGATGAAACTGACAATTCTCTTAGGAACACTTGTCTATTTCCTCTGCTTTATCCTAGTGCTAGCAGTGAGTAATAGATTTCAAATGCTCTTCTCGCTCTACAGTTGGGACAACAGATCCTACTACTCGTATCCAGCCTTCTGCATGGGCAGGTATCCTTTGGAACAGTGTGGTGTGATCCATGAGAGACTCTCCAGACACTTGAATCCTCCTACAAGGCTTGGTTCAAAAAAACTAATAAATTCATGGAGGATAGGTCCATCAGTGGCTGTTACCCAGGATGGGCAAAGATGATGTCCCTAGCCTCTGTTTGCCAGTAGCTGAGAATGGATGATAGGGGATGGATCACTTGGTGATTACCTGTTCAGTTTGTTCCTTCTGGGGCACCTGGCATTGGCCACTCTTGGGAGACAGGATTCTGGGCTAGGTGGACCTTTGGTCTGACTCAGTCTAGCCGTTCTTATGTTTGGTTTGTGCCTGATCCTGTTGCCATTCTTGTCAATGAGAAATTCCAATTTATTTCTGTTGGAGCAGGATTGTATTGTTAGGCAGTTGGACACATAGCTAGTGTTCTAACTTTGTGGGCTGTTAATGTTTTAAACTCTTCTGGCCATGGGTGTTTGGACTATTCAGAGAACTGCAACCATAAACCCCACTGAATTTCAGAGAGCGAGGAGATTGAATCATGGATCTAAAACCTCTGTCTTCTAGGTCTTGGGATGAATCTTAAGCCAACCGGGGTCTGAGTTTCTATTACTTGTATGCAGCAAAGATCTCCAGTTTGAGACTGTTAGTTTAATCCAACCCTTCTCCTGATTCTGCATCAATCTTCTTCACCTATACCTAATATTAGACTGACTAGTACAAACTCTAGTCCCCACATCATTCAAAATAATATGTACCTGGGGGAAAAGACACAATTTTGTAACTGGTCTAACGTGGTCAGTGTGATTGACCATAATTGGTATGAAGTTTCTTACTTCGTACTGAACTTATTTGAATCGATTATAAACAATTCCTAGGTAGAAAGCATTCTTTGCCCATTGAATGGGAGATGGAAGTGTCTGCTCAGTATGTGAAAATGAGCAACCTAACTATGCACTGTCACGAAATCTGGTGTGAGCTTACTCCTAACTACTTAGTTGGATCTAAAACTAATCTATCTGACATGTTGGTAAGGGTGCATGCACTGGTGGGTATTTGACATCTCTAATAGTAGATGGCTTACTCGTTCCCTGTGGCTTGATATGTGAATCTTAAAATTTGGCAGTGAGTCCAGGCAAATGTCCAACTTCAGCTACAGTAGCTCCTGCCAGAGAGTAACTAGGAAATGCCAGCATAAGAACCACATCTTGTAAAAATCACAAGTGTAAAAAAGTTGTTAAATTCCATGTTTTCCAACATTCATAGCTTTCACCAGAATACCCTCTACTTGCTTGAAAGTGCAGTTCAGACTTGCAGCTAGGAGATACCTAGCCTTCATGAAACTAGCTGATATAAATTAGTGTCGTTTTGATACCATTAACCTTCCAGTAAGTATTGGTGGCTCTCCAACTTCCTGTTAAGCTTGATCCAAAATGGAATTCTTAGTCTAGTTCATGGGCCTGACTCTTATTGGTTAATAGGACACCCTCTCCAGCTGGAAAAGGAAGAGTCACAGTCAATAACTGCAGTGGAGCATAGCTTAAATTGTTAGGATTAGTTGAAACTCTATTAAAAAAACTTTACTAGACTGGAACTGGTTCCAGTTACATTCAAAGTTGTGGCTGAACTATTTGTTCTGGAATAATCCTCTTGCCTGTTGGGCCCAAACACGTCAATAATTTCAGGAGCACATTAGGCAAATCAAGTTGAAGTTTAGCTTTTGTTTTTTTATTCTGAGGCTTTCTTTATGTTGGTTTCACAGCCTTAATTTTTCAACTTTTTGTCTGAATATCTTGATATTAAAGGAAGATGACGAATGAATCTCTGCCAAAGTACTCAGTTTGAGGTCCTGACTGAGTTTAATATAGAGCTCAAATCTTTTGCTAAGAGGAAGTTACCATCCTCAATTGCTAGCTGATGTCTGGAATAGGTAGTTCATATTTTATGATCGTAGGGTTATTTCAGCCTAATGCATGTTTAAGTAATCACGAAAGTGATTCAGCTTCATATTTAACAAAGCTTCAGAGGTGTATTTGTGGGTGTGTCAATATTGAGGAGGCACGATTAAAATTGCTCAGGTAACACCTGTTAGATTAAAAACTGCCTCTTAAACCTGGCAAGGTGTCAAATGCAAAATACTGACACACTGGAAATTATTAGGATACACTTACTAGTTAAGACATGAACTTGCATACTCATGGCAAGTGCATTTCAGCAACTGTACCTTCTTAGTTTGCCTTTAATGAGTCTTGGCAAGGTTAGGAGAACATCTTCTGAAACATGTTCAAATACAGCTACTCTAATCAAATAAAAAGTGGGACATAACTGTTTCTGCATTTGGGCACTTCTCCGTGGATCAGTTGCAGTTCCGGATTAATGGCCAAAACTGTTACTTAAGACTTTTATTTGATAAGAATCAAGAGACTTGAGGAAACAGATCTCGCAATGAACCTGCTCAGACAGTTGCTGCCTGGAGATAATGGGGTGGGAGCAGTTAACCGCTGTAGGACAGAAGCAGAAGTACAGATGTTCACTTTCTGCCAGGAGCACTTTAATGTAAGAACAAGCAGTTGAGGCCCCTTTTAAATCCTGTGACTGCTGCAAACACATAGCCTTTGAAGTGAACATTTCTCTGTAGCCTTTGTCTCTGGAGTACCTCCAAACTTCCCTGTTTGTAATAGGAATGATAACCATCTCCTTTTTGTTATGCGGGCATGACCTACTTCAACATGCAAGCCCAATTTCAGTTCTAACATCCCATTCTAAGAACACTACTTTAGTACTATATAGACAATGACTGTCTGTGTGTCTCTCTCTCTGTATCTCAGGTGGTCCGCAGCCGTCTGGAAAAGAAGGGAATTGCAGTCCATAATGTCAGGTTGAATGGCTCAGCAGCTAGCCATGTCCTACATCAAGATAGTGGCCTGGGGTACAAAGACCTGGACCTCATTTTTTGTGTGGATCTGAAGAGTGAGGATTCTTTCCAGCTAGTTAAAGATGTGGTCATGGACTGTCTCCTGGACTTCCTCCCAGAAGGAGTAAACAAAGACAAGATCACCCCCATGACTCTGAAGGAGGCATATGTGCAGAAGCTAGTGAAAGTATGTAATGAAACAGACCGCTGGAGCCTTATATCACTGTCCAATAACAGTGGGAAAAATGTGGAACTCAAATTTGTGGACTCTCTCAGACGGCAGTTTGAGTTCAGTGTGGACTCCTTCCAGATTATATTGGATTCTCTGTTACTATTCAGAGAGTGCTCGGAGAACCCCATGTCTGAGAACTTCCACCCCACAATCACTGGGGAAAGCATGTATGGGGACTTTGGGGAGGCAATGGACCATCTCAGGAACCGAATCATTGCCACCAGGAACCCAGAAGAAATCAGAGGTGGTGGGCTTCTGAAGTACTGCAATCTCCTGGTGAGAGGGTTTAAGCCCAAGTCAGAAGTAGATATGAAGGCATTACAGAGATACATGTGCTCCAGGTTTTTCATAGACTTTTCTGACATTGGAGAACAGCAGCGGAAGCTCGAGTGTTACCTTCAGAGTCACTTTGTTGGGATGGAGAGCAAAAGGTATGACTGCCTGATGACCCTACACCGGGTGGTGAATGAAAGTACAGTGTGCCTGATGGGACACGAAAGGAGGCAAACTCTGAACCTCATTGCCATGCTGGCTGTGAGGGTGCTGGCTGAGCAGAACATCATCCCAACAGTAACCAATGTGACCTGCTACTATCAGCCAGCACCATATGTCAGCGAAATAAACTTCAACTACTATGTCACCCATGTGCAGCCCCTTCTGCCTTGCAGTCACTCCTACCCAACATGGCTTCCTTGTAACTGAGCATGGACAACACTTTCTAGGATCTGTAGTCCAGGGTGCTCCCTGGCCTTGGCAGCCTTCTGGAAGAACTGTGACAAAAGGCAATAATATACTGGACTCTTTCTCAAGAGTTTTTTTCCCAAGTTTGTTGGAACTAGCTGTGTCTGCTGTACGCTGTGGAGATTGGATGTGCAGTGTTATGGAAACTGTAGATCTGAGATGTTTGCAGGAAGACTTATGAATTATGTAGGCAACAGGGGAGTTAGGGGGATTGTAGGATTAGGCTAAAGGTAAAGCTGCACTGCCCTGAAATGCAAATCAGTCTGAATTTCCTTTAGTGCAGGAGGTTTTAAGGGTTGTGCAGACTCATGGTTTCTGAAGATAGAAGCCAGAGTGGCTGATTCCTTTGAAGGACCAAAGAATCCTGTTAAGTGCCTGTAACAATATAAACACAATTGTACTGTAAACCTTTATTTTTTTATTATTTTTTTGGCAGGGGCTAAGGTCCCTAAGTGCTTGTGTGGGGATGTCTTGATGAAAATGTGTTTTTTGTTTTGGATGGGAGGGGGTCATTTGATCATTTCTCATAACATAACAGATGTTGGATTGCAGGTGACATATTGCAAAGGCTTTTGGCATGGCTTGCTGCTCGTGAAGGACTGGCTAATAGTATCTAATAGTAGTCAAAGCTGAGTCGCACATAGGTGGGGGTTGGCATTGAATGTAACATGAGACACTTGGGGCTGGGGAAGAATTGCATTGTGGAGAATGCTGTGCAGAGCTTGATGGAGATGGGAAGCAGTAGAGGCCTATCCAGTTAGTCACTAAGAAGCTCCCAAATCGGCAGCGCCAAAATTTTCAGCAACTTGTGTACATAAACAGTAAAGCAAAGGATCTGTTTGGGAGTCTGCCCTTGGTTAGACTAGTACAAAGCTATGCCTTCTAGGGAATTTGAAATGCTGCTGCTTTTTGGCGTGCAGTGTGGTTTTAATGCACAAACCAACCAGTGGCCAGCTGGCCATTCTGGGAAAGACCAGGCTTGTCCTGAAGCACAAACCAACTATTGGCTAGTCAAACCGTTGACCATAGCAGTTGCTTTTATGTAGGCTGGAGCCAGTTTTAGGTAAAATGCTTAGAGCCCTGTCCCTCAAGTATTAGATTCAGCTGTAGAGTCCTAGCAGATTCTCTTGATCCTAGCCTGCCTTGGCTAGAGAATAAATCTTCCTTCCTGTGCCCTTGGTCCTTTTGTCAAAAGCAGCCTGTTTTTTCAGCTACACAATTCCACATCTGAGCAACAGATATGAGATTACGAATGTAAAATGCTTAGAAATGAAACATGACTTCTTTTGTGCAAAAAAAAAAAAAAACAAAAAAAAAACCCCCTAAGTTTGGCTTTAGGAAAAAGTATGTCTTTTTAAAAAAAAAACAAAAAACCACAACAAACCTTTGTCTGAGAGCATTTTAGTGTCTCTTATGCAAATGTTCTGCCTTTGAAGTTATGGGGGTGGGTGGGTGGGTGTGTGTGTGTGGAGTACAAACAGTCCTGCCCTGAGATGTCTGGACTGCTTACCCATTCTTTTGCAACATCACATTTGAGACTTAACGATGCATGGGTTTGTAAAGCTGGTACAACTGAGACATCAGGCATCTTCTCTTCAAAAAGATAAGTGCGCAGCTCTGGGAGTATACAACACTAGTCACTTCATGGTGCTTCCTCAGAGGCTAATATACTTGACTATTTTTACTAACTTGTTTTCTGGTTATAAAACTGTACCATGGCTGGGCACATTGAACAATCTAATAAAGATTAGATACTTGGAATATGTATAACCAGAATTTTACCTTCGGGGGGGCAGGGGGAATGGGGAGGGAGGGTTGGAGCGTGTGCATGCACTTCTCTGAATACTAACAGGCTTAAACAAATCTGCTCCAACTTTGCTCCTTTCATCTTTATCCAGTAAGAACAGGGCCCTGCCACTGCCTGTCATAGTTTGTTAAACCTACTGTGACCTCATGCTCTCAGACTGTACAAGTTTATTTACACAAGTAATCGTGATACAGCTTATGGGGTAAACTCTGCTACATGTAACTTCTTGATGCCCAGAGCCTGCTTCCTGTGGCAATGCCTGACATAAGGGGGTTTCAAATTTAGTTTTTCCTTGTGCTGAAAAACTGGTTTAAAGGATGTTTTTGGGAATACTAACTAGGATCTCTAGACATGCAATCCTCACTCAGACGCACTTTAAGGGGAGACCTGGCTTTGCACTTTTTATTAAACTTACTATTAACACAGCTGATCTATAGCATGCTGCACGTTTTTCTTTTTTCGGGCAGGGGGCAGGGAGGCTTCTCTCATACTCCTTACCACAAAGTGTGAAGGTAGATGCACTAAACTCTGATCTTTCCAGGGCAGTGACAGAACTCCCTCTTTCTCTAACAGAATGTAAAGTTTCCCTACAGCTAAAGGCTTGATGGGGGGGGGAAACTTAAAATAAGGCTGCACTTTTGATTTGTGGAGTGTGTGGGGAATGGGAGTGGTTGATTCCTTGCAGGGTGAGATGCTGCCACTTGTAGAAAATCTGAAGATTCCAGTAGTCTGGCACTCTTAATTTTGTTTCAAATGTACATATTTCCCCCCTGCATCTGTATCACTTGTCATGCAACGGACTTGACGTAGACTCACTAGATTCTTTAGAATCTGTTACAAATAAATACAGTGTATTAAATTCAACAGATTTGTTGTTTACTTCACACACAAGGGTAGGGTAGCTTTACTATTTCAGACCCTGCCCCCACTAAAAATGACTGATCGATCTACAAATTGGATGAGTTGGCATGAGATTGGAGGACTGTGTGCACAGTCCTTGGAATTTAGGTTCTTTTAATCATGGTGTCTAAATGCTCCTTGTTTGCACTTCAGGCAGTTGAGTCCCTAGAACAGAGGCTTGAGTAAGCGGCAGGAAGAGAGAAGTATGCCAGCACCCAACAAGATTTTTCTACTTCAATATAGTGCACCGTTCCTTCCGGAGCTGCTTGTCAAATCACTGGCCCTGGGAGGGTGTTAACAGGCTAGCAGTAGTTGGTAGGGAATAGTTTATCCCACAACATTTGGCCTCTGTGAAAATTGTGTGGGGAGTATTTAAACACTGCTGGGGGCAATCTTACTAAGTGGCAGCAATGGACTGTAAAACACTGACGGAGCCTCAAGTGGGTAAATTGCTCAGCTGCTACAACTAGATGTGTGAACATGGTCTTAATGTCTCGTGGGGTAGACACCTTAGATAGGTGCAAACTTTCAGAAATGCTTAGCTCCCCTCTGGTCACTTGAGTTTAGCTCTCAATATTGAGCTCTCCTCGTGGGGGTGTGAGCTGTTCTGAAAATGCTGGCAATAATCACCATGCCTAGCCAGCTGCGATACTTCCTTATTATGGGAAATCGAGCTCGAACTGCCTGAAGTTCGGTTACAGTAGCCATGAACGGGATGGCATCTCCAGCAACAAGAAACGCACACTTTTCTAGACCAAACACCTTGAGGCCAAATCCCCTTTGTCCCACGTCCAGTGTGGCTGCTGCCATTGGGCTGGCACCAGCCTAACCCAGGCAGGAATGCACCCGTTGCTGTACAGCTGTTGGCTTCTACTGAAAGCTACACCTAGCCCTGCCTCTTAGGATACTTGCGCACTGCTTACAGCTGATGCATCTAGTTGGTGTGTAACTTTCATGAACTAAAACTTCATATCCCGTTCAAAACTCCTTCTACCCACCCCAAGTGTGCCTTAGCTTGCAGGGGCTGGGGAGAATAGAAAGTCATTTTAAAAGTGACTCTCTCTAGTTCCCTTTCAGGTTGTCTTCTCTATGCTACCCCTAGGTCCCACAATGACTGTGCATGAACTAGTGAATAAGCTGCCTCTCTCAATTGGTGTGAGCCTGAGTGGAGCAACAAAACTCCTGACAGAGTTGTCAGGGCCTTTCATTGTTGGAGCGGATCAAACTATACAAAGGGATGCTGGTGGAAAGTACTAGTTATCAGAAAGGAGCTATCAATGTTTACAACTGAGATTTGGGTCCCTCTTGTTTAACCAAATAAAAATATATATTTTCTCAAAACGTGGGGTCTCTTTCTTGCTTTGAACAAAGAGAGAGGCATGTTACAGCTGCGAGTGGGTTGTATTCAAATTGTGTGCATACCTAAACTCCAGTAGTGGCATCTTCGTCCTAGCTCGGCGATGGGGGACACAGCGGTTCCATTAAGTCTTAAAACACCTGCTCTGGGCTTAATTTCTCATTTATAAAGCGATGTCTTTCCTAGTGTAGCATGTAGAGCTAAACTCCCAACAGTGCATCAGCATCCAGGGCCATGGGAGAGCCTCAGTTTTGCAGGGATATGGATGCAGCAGACACAATCCAATGTCTTGCTGACCGCATATGCTAGTGTCATAATGCAACGCGAGGAGATGCAGGCCATCATGAGCCATATGGTTTGCAAGGGGACAGCGGCAGTCCTGGTGGTGCAGGCTTGCTCTGAAGAACCTGTTGCTTCTTGACCCTTGTTAAGGGCTTTACTCCCAAACTGGCTGCTGGCTTTTCCATCAATCGTAGTAGGTGGCCCTAAGCCCCCCTCCCTAGGGCCATCAGTTTGCCATAAAACCCCCCTCCACCTCTCTCCATTTGAGGCAGTTGATGGTAAATGCCTTTGCTAAGAGGGCTGTAGGTGTTCCCTCTACAATCACCTCCCTCTTTTTGGGCTGGGGCAGGGCTTTCCTGTGGGCTGTGTACGCACAGGTCTCAAGGAGGTGGGGTGGCTGTGGTGCAGTGTGTAGGGTTTGTGTGCCCTTTTAGTGAACACCTACCTGTCAGTTGCTCTAGGAGCAGCACAGATGTCCGACTTATAGACTAAGATCTGAAGTCCGATGTGCCAAGCTTGCGGCACGGGAGCTCAACAGAAGGTCCCAGAAGTTCTGAGTTGCTTCCCTTAGGCTAGTGTCACCACTTTGCAGAGGCAGTTGCGGGCCAACAATAAGCCACCAGAACAGCCTAAGCTGCTGCAGTAACGTTGGCTGGGTGGCAAATATAAATACAGATTTGTCACCCCTACTCAGTGACGTTGAAAGGGAACTCACTGTATTTAATGAAACAGAGAAGGCTCACTGGATAGCTGAGGCCCAAGAATGAGAGTCAGATCTGACGTCTCTTCTTAGCCCTGCCACGGATTTTATGTGGCCTTGGCTAAAGTCATTTAACTTGTTTCCCCATCTGTCCATGAGATAGGAGTGCCTAGGAGGCAGGCCCGTTTTGGCACTCCAGGTCCATAGTAGAAAGTTAGTGTTTCCCAGGGCTTGGGCTGTACAATCTATGTTCATCAAAGTGCCTGTGGCTGCTGTTTCTGCCGTTGGAGGGGACAGGTCTCAGGAGGTGATGGTCTGGGCCAGGCATCTCAGAAAATGAACAAACAGCGAAACCCGGGAGCCTTGGACTGCCGCCAGCTCCGTGTTTTAAGGACACGCAATCTTGTAGCTCTCAGCTGTTGTCCTTAACTTTGGAGTTCAGAGGGTGTCACCCACTTTTATTAATGCCTGCAATTAAGATCCATTTTGAATGCCTGCCGTGACAGGACTAATCTCTGTAATTAGAGGTGGCAATTAGCTGATCTTTTACATT
This sequence comes from Chelonia mydas, assembly GCF_015237465.2. Classification (NCBI taxonomy): domain Eukaryota; kingdom Metazoa; phylum Chordata; order Testudines; family Cheloniidae; genus Chelonia; species Chelonia mydas. The sequence goes on along the minus strand of NC_051259.2, from coordinate 10,342,197 downwards.
ACACTGCAGTTTCCCCTCTAGCCACGCTGCCCCCTTGTTGCTGGTGTGATGCTGGGGTGTTAAATGTGCTAATGTGAGAGCACAGAATGAGACCAGCCTCTGTCTGTGAGGCTCCTCTTTCCATTTATAGCTGTGTTTAGGCGATCCGGCGCACAGAAGCTTTGCAGCCTGCCCGATGCCAAGCACAAGACAAATGTCTCATTGATCTGCAGATACGAGGAAGGCAGTTTGTTCCCAGCGGACCCGGGGCAGCAGGGATAGGACAGAGGACGTCACAGAAGTTGTCTGTCCCTTGACTGTGTTCTTGAGAGTGTAGGCAGCTTGCCTGATTAATGCTGTCCAAGCAAAGAGCCTGATTCTCTGAGGTACCGAGCACCACCTCCATTTCAAAGTAACACATATGCAGACGATAACTTGCCCTACTGCTGACTGGAATGAGCACATCTTGTATTCTGGCATCCAGCCATTGGCTGCTCACTTGAGATTATAGGTTAGGCTGAATTCCCACAAATGGGATTTTATTTTATCCTAGCATGGGCCCCTGGGAACACTTGAGAAACTGAAGGCTTGGCCCGTGGTATCTTCCCATTAAGATCAGCTGTAGAGGCGGTGTTCGCCAGCACGTGCCCTCTGCTTGCAGACTATTTGCCCTGCTTCCCTTACTCTACTGGGGATATTGTTTCTTATGGCTCTTGCACCTGCACCTACTCAAAGGTGTTTAGGCTCCTAACTTCCCGTTGGTGGCTTTTTTTGATCTCCTTTCTCTGAAGCCACAGTTGGAGATGAGCTGCTGCACAGGGAAGGCCAGGGCTCTGAGATGGCACCGAGGATGTTCTCTCTCCTGCGCTTAGCTGGCTGGCTCATGCTCAGGGTCTAACTGATTGCCATAGGTGGGGTTGTGAAGGAACGTTCCCCCAGGTCACACTGGCGGTGACCTTGCAGGCTTTTTGCCTTCCTCTGCAGCATGGAGTGCAGGTCGTTTGCTGGGATTATCTGGGTACACCTCACTTAGTCAACTCCCTGGCATCTCAGGGGCCTCAGCTATTAGCTCACTGCATCTGTGGCACATAATAGTTAGTCTCCTGTGGGCTGTAATACTTTGATCTAATTTCCGTTGTTGGGTTTAGTGTGTGGGTGTTCATAGAATCATAGAACCAGGGGGTTTGAAGGGACCGCAAGGGTCATCTAGTCTAACCCTCTGTGAGTGGCTTATGATATACAGGTGGTCAGTCTAGATGGTCCTTTCTGGCCTTTAATGCTATCTGGGCCCTTGTGCTTGAAGACCAGACACAATGCCTGAGATCTTCCTCTAGGAGGACCCAGCCTCACCCTGCAGGTTTGTCTTGCATGGGGGGGCTAGGGTTGGGAATGGGGATGTTTCCCTCTAGGCTGAGCCACTGACTTGCTATGTGAAGATGAGCAGATTGCACGAATGGTTAGCTCAGCCAAGCTAGTGCTCCTGCTCGGGAGTGTTATTTAAAACAAACCAACAAAGTAAAAAGCCCTAGATCAATTTATTTCCTGCATCTCATGGGTAACCCAACTACACAATACATGCGAGCCAGTAGACAGGTTATACTTTCAGCTCATCCATTGTCTTGGTTTCTGGCCCCGGGAGAGTCTCTTCGCTATTCCATTCCTCAGTGTCCCCGTTGGGAAGATAAGGCCAACGATCCTTACAGAGGTGGGGGAAGCGCTCCACAGAGGCTAGGTGTTCTGTGGGAGCCTTGGTTGTGGAAGCCGGCACGTTGACAGAGCTGGGCCAATGGGAAGGTTAAGATGAGATGTGATAAGCTGTCCCCTGCCGCGGTAATGAGAGGGAACATGCGTTTTCACCCCCTCATGCTAAACTCCGTCCTCAACCGCTCCTAACTGCCTATGAAACTTCTGTCCTCCAGCACCACGCTCATCTCTGCCTAAAACAGGACTGCTCTCCAAGAACACTGACCTGGCATAATCACTATCCAACTTGTGTTTGTTTCCAGCCAAGCAATCCTCATGGCCCGATCCTGGGAGGGTCCGTGGGCAGGCTCCTGACTTCTACTGCAGTCAGTGGAGTTTGGGAGCCCTCAGCACCCCAAAGGATCCATCCCAATGCCTACCGCTCCGGCTGATCCTTGCCCTGTCGTGCCACCACGGCATATTTACATTTCTTATCTTGGCAGTGTCAAAATGTGGTTTCACTGAGAGCAGTGTCACCCTGCCTTGGTTGCAAAGGGAGCAAGTGGTGTCCTGAGTGGTGTTTGTGTGGCCTACATTTTGTCTCTGAGCATGAGGAGGAGTTGGATGGGTTACACCCCTTCCCTTCCCCCCCTTCCCCCAGTAAAGCTAGCAGGGTGGTGGACTGTGGCTGGAACATCTGATTACTTTAAGCATCCTTCTTCTAATGTGCAATTATAGGTTGCTTCTGCTTGAAGTCCCTGTTAAATCCACATATTCACAGAATGACTCATGTAACTACTGCTCTCGTAATGAATGCTGAATGAATTCCTTAAAGACTGGACATCAGGTTAACGTGCTACTTACCAACCCGCCGCCCTCCCTTCCCCCCATTTTCAAATAGCAGTGGTGGAACCAGCTGAGCCAGTCCCCCACCACCCCCACCCCAAACAGCAGTCAATGGCTCATACTGTAGCAATTCCGGTATACTAGCATGGAAATGGCAAATTGCAAAGTACAGGTCACCAAGGGTATAATTACACTTAGCAGAGGGGTTTTCTCATTGCTGCAGCATAGATCTTCCGAAAGCATCAGCCTCCACTCCATGAAAGGATAATTGTCTGCCTAAGTCCATTTTTAGTCATTGAACTCTTTGGCCAGGGCTGCAACCCTGGGAAAAACAACCCTTAATTCTCAGCATGGCTGGACAGGCATAAAGCAAGAGAGTTGCAATGTAATTTGCAGCATTGGATCTACGTTAACATCCGCGGGAGTTGTGGAAAATCTGTGCTTCCTTGAAGGCTTAGGGCCCATGTTGCCGCATCTGTCTTGAGGGCTTTGTAATGGGCCCTGGCTGGGATGATTTGATTGGGGATCGGTCCTGCTTTGAGCAGGGGGTTGGACTAGATGACCTCCTGAGGTCCCTTCCAACCCTGATATTCTATGATTCTATGATTCTATGTACCTGATGGTTCTTTCTTGCAGAATTTGGTCTTTGAACCAGAAATACTAACTCTGGGCCAGAGTATAACTCTGTGATACCTTAGCACGCATGGAGTAGCGCCTTAATCCAGTAGTAATCCCAGTCAGACTACTTGTAGTGCAAGGTACTATTTAACATGAGTAAGGACATCACAATCTGTCCCTTAATGTCACTTAGAGCCCAGTCCTAAGGTGGGGCTTCATCCAGTCACATCAATGGAAACTGAGACAGCCAGCATCTGGCAGGAGCAGGCCTGTTGTTACTATTATTTAGTTCATTTATTATTTGTATTCCGGTAACACAGAAGGATCCAACCAGATCAATGCTCCGCTGTGCTAGGGGCTGTACAAACTTAGCGTAAAAGACATGCACACGAGCTTACGACCTGCATACCTGAGCGCGGGGAGAAAAGAAGGATGAATATTGCTCCCGTTTTGCAAATGGGGCCACAAGGCCAGCAAGATGAACTGCCTTGTCCAAGCCACTCAGGGAACCTGCGGCAGAGCAGGTCTTCTGAGTCCTAGTCTGGTGTTTAAGCTGCAGCCCCAACTTTCCTCTCTCCTTGAGCGGTGGAGACTAAAGAGCCAGTGAAGTTCAAGGCTCTGTTTAAGCAAGTGGAAATAAGGCACTGTGAGTTGGTCTGTGAGGATTTGATTTGGGCCGGAGCTTTTATCCATCTAGTCCATTGTAGGTATTGATCTGCACCGGTCCCTGAAGTGTCTAGTCACCCACAGGGGCAAATGTAGCCAGAGGACCTCAGCCCTGTGAGTGTTGGGAAGCTGCGGAAATAAAGGACTTTACAAAGGATCCATGACAAGATGCAGGGTTCGGGTCTGCTGATCTGATTCCCCGACACGCTGCAGATGGGTAAGCTGAGTATGCAGCAGGCCCTAGCAAAGGAAGCAGGAATTTCGTCTGTGTGTGTTGATGACAAACTAGCCATCTAATACAGAACCGCTCTGGCTTGGTGATAGGCATTGCTTAGACACGGACAATACCCACGTCTCAGGCATTTGCAAAACCACTAACGGACATGGTATCGCTCAGGCCCTAACTGTGGACAGTGGCAGTTACAGGCACTTTGGTCTGTTAAGGAGCTGGGTGTATGTGGGGGCTGTGTTTGTAAACTAGCTCAACAGGCTTTTTGCCAGACTTCTGCTGGTCACCTCTGGGGCCCGTGTTGGGTCGGGAGAGCTGACTTTCGAAGTTGACTCTAGCCTCGGCAACCTGTTCAGGTCGATTAGCCATCTCCTCCTCTGCCTCGCTTCTGTAGAACCCGAGCTGTCTGTCACGCGGAGGCCCCTGCAACCAATCCAGCGGCACCGGATCCCATGCTGCGGGCACACGCCCGGTCCTGTCCACCTCTGGCTCCAGAGTGCCATGGCGGAGACGAACCTTCCTAACAACAGCTCTGTGGTGAAAGCTTCCCATTCCATGCCCTGCAGACCCGGAGCCCTACAACCAAGTGGGCACACAGAGCTTGCTGCCATGGGCAGGTACCGTTATTGGTTCTCGAAGGCAGAAGGGGCTCTGGCATAGCTGGGGAGGGAGTGGGCCCTCATACATTGCTTTGGAGGGAGGGAGCCCCTCAAGTGCTAAACCAGCTCTAGAGATAATCCAAAAAGTCTGAAGGCAGAGAGCTGGCTCGCCCTCTTGAAGCCATGTGCACCTCAGTGGTGGGTCATAGTCACTGGAATGTGCCATTTAGAGGTTCCGCCTTTCTGGCAGAAATTCAAGGAAATACCCCACGGCGGGGCATTGACCCCTCCGAGGATCACAGCCAACTGGCTTCACTCATGAGCAGAGCCAAGCTAGCGTCAGGCCGCCTCCCTGGCTTGCCTCCTGGGTCACTAGCCAAGTTCCTTGTTTGCATTTGTGGAAAAGCTCCAGCTTACCTGGCTTAGTATTTTACAGGGACAGTCATCAGTTGCACACTCTGTTCTTCCCGTTTAGCAAGTACTGAAGGGCTAAGGCAGCCAGGGCCAGTTCAAGCAGCACAAAACCCCTCAGCTCCGGCATTAGACTCTCAACCAAGAAGGATTTCTGCTTCCCTTGGTCCGCTAGGTAAGGGGAAAATGTTATCAGTTACAGGGGGCTGTTGCTATCTCTGCGTGGCTAACAAGGCCAGCTACATGCTCAAGAATAGGACCAGGGAGGGATGCTGGTTTCAGTGCAGCGCAGGCCAGCGGAGGAAGGGGAGATGTTAGGTAGCGACGAAGCAATGTTTTTTCTCTTCCACTTCATCGAGTTGTCCCCGACGGGAAACTTCAGGCAACAATTCTGTTTTCCTTTTGGAGGTTGGCTATAGAAATAGGTCACTTCCAGCCCCAGATGGTCCATATAAGCTAATAGTCTCAAGTATTGTAACAATTCCACCACCAGCAACCAACTGCCGAGCTGTTGCTATTCTGTACCCCACGGGCAGCGACAGCGGGGAGAGAACATGCAGACCCTCCTGCTCTGTGTGGATGTTAAAGACCTTCAGGCCATTTTAGTCAGGGCCGGAGGTTGGGCTGATGTCTGGCGTGCGCTTAGTCGCGGTGATGTCCTAGTAGAGGCCCCAACTGAGACCAGAGGCCCATTGCGCCAGGTGCTGCACATGCCCGGAGTGAGAGACAGGCCCTGCCCTGAAGAGCTGACAATCGAAATGGACAAGGCAGACGAAGGCGGGGATGGGAAACAGGCAGGGAGAGGTGAAGTGACCCGGCCAGGATCAAACGGCAGGTACGTGACCAAGCCAAGGATGGAGCCTGGTGTCCCGTCTCCCAATCCAATGGCCAACTCACCGGTTCACGCGGCCTCCTAACCGGGTGATGGCTAGCTGCTGTGTTTGGGGGGCCTTTGGGCCAGGGGTTCACTTCAGGCCGTTATAACAAGAGAGAACATTTGCCAAAGCAGGATCTGCATTCAAATTGCAAACCTCCCTTCCATCTCCTGGTGTTGTGGGGTGTTGGGAACACAGGGTGAGCTGGGTCATGCTTCTCTCTACGTACAATACCAAAGGAGTACGGCTCACTCTAGGTTTGTGTGGGCGAGAGGAAAGCAGGCCCGACCCACGTTAGCTGTCACTTGCATAAACCTTCGAAGGCTGGAATTCAAACAGTATCCTATAATTGAGGAAAGCCACCCTCTAATTAGCCTGATTGGAGTCTGCTGCCTTGCTGTCTTTCATCCTTTCTTCTCCAGTTTTGTTTCTCTTTCTGGAATCCCGGGCCCCTTTTCCCTCCCCATTGCTGGAATTCCTTTCATGTTTGTTACCTCAGCAGGTGCGGCTGCGATTGCTGCAGGGGGACCGATCACGTGGCCTCCTCCGAAATGAAATCTAGCCTCCCATTAGGAAACTGAAACTTTGCCGGGAGCTCTGTCACTCTTTGCCAGCATCACTGCAGGGTTTCTCCTGCCCTGCCAGCCACAGTTTGCCGATGTGTGAAGAAGGAAGCTTAGTGCTGCAGAGAGGTGCCAATGCCAGACCAGCAGCCCAGGCTTCCCCCTGCAGCCTTCTGCCAGGGTGCTTCCGTCTGGACCTATACCAGGAATAGTTCAATCTCCGCAGTGAGGATTTCAGATAAACCAGACAAGTATGATCACTAAGATGGGGAAACCATTTCTGTATGGAGAGTGTTAATCACAGAATCAGAGGAGTGTGATCCACTTACTTAGTTACGTAGGTCCCTATCAGCATGGTATGTGAACATCTCACAGATGTCCAAGGATTTATCTTTCCAACTAGGGAAGAAATGTTATCCCCATTTTACAGATGGGGAAACTGAGCTACAGACTGATTGAATGACTTGCCCAGTGAGAATGTGGCAGAGTCAGGAATATAACCCTGACTCCCAGAGCACCAAGCTAGCACCTTAACTGCAAGACCATCCTGCCTTCTCCAGGGGAATTGGAGGGGAAGGGAATGAAGTTCCCTGGCTGGGATGATTTAACTGGGAATTGGTCCTGCTTCGAGTAGGGGGTTGGACTAGATGACCTTCTGGGGTCCCTTCCAACACTGATATTCTATGATTCTATGATTCTAAGTTAATTCTTTTGAATCTCTCTGATAAGCAGGCTAATTTTCCACAAGGGGGTCCTCGGTAGATGAGATGGTAAATTTGAAGCACAGGAAGCAACTGGTGTCCCAAAAGAGTCTGGGTTTGTATTCTATCCATCTGATTTCTTAGCGAAGCCAAGCTCAGCTCTATACACAACTTGCTCCACTTCTGAAGATCTCAGGGTTTCCTTATCATAGAATATCAGGGTTGGAAGGGACCTCAGGAGGTCATCTAGTCCAACCCCCTGCTCAAAGCAGGACTAATCCCCAATTTTTGGCCCAGATCCCTAAATGGCCCCCTCAAGGATTGAACTCTCAGCCCTGGGTTTAGCAGGCCAATGCTCAAACCACTGAGCTATTCCTCCACCTCAAACAGGTGGGAACGCAGGCCCCTTCCCTACGAAACCCATCTCTCTCACTGCCTGGCCACCCTGGACATCCCAACTGCTGGCTGGCCCTTTAAATCCGGGAAGGATCTTGTCATTAGGAAGCTTCTCCGGATAGTCAGCCTTTGTCTTTGTTCAATTTCAGCCTCTTACTCCTATTTACCCCAGGCACCATTCCCAGTTACTCCCCTTGGGCCTTAGCCTTCCTACGCCTAATCTATTGCCACAAGTCCTGAGCTCATACTCTGCCCTTGCGAGGTGCCATGTGCAGGTCGTTGGCTCATTACAGCCATGTGACCTTCTCAGCTGTTTGCTTTGTGGGTCTCCGCATTTCACCATAGTCGGGCTTCTCATGCAGGCTGCGAGGGGGATCCTAGGACACGAGCTTTGGGGATTGGAAAGATGGCTCTTTCCTGTAAATGGTTCACAGCTGGAGCCCGTGGGCAAAATTTGAGTAGGTGCCACTGACTTCGGTGAGAGATGGTTGTGTCTCTCTGCACGCAGGGTGTGGCTCTAACAGCTGGGGTGAAGGGGGATGCTGCTACTTCTGGCACCCACATGGTACAAACTCCAGTTCAGCAACAGTCCCGGGCTCTCCCAGAGGTTTGTAAGCTGCAGTCAGTGCGGTGAGTGCCCAGGGGCTCTGATGACACCACCCTGAGCCATGGGGCTCAGACCTGGACTTCTCCAGTGTTTGAGAGGATTCATAACTGGTCATCAGATAAGCCCTTCTCTGCTGGAAACCTCCCATTCTGGATGCATGAATTGCAAGCAAAGCTGCCTCGGGTGCCTGCCAGAGCTTCCTTCCTCCGCCTCTGCCTGTCCGGCTCGCTGCAGGAGAAGCATAATCTGCTCACTGGCTTCCTTCATGCTGGGTATTTCTGTGCTGCTGACTGCTTTTGCTGATGACCCTACAGTTGGCTGGGAGCTAGCACACAAGAGGGCCTGAACTGGAGAGATCTGGGGAGATTAGAGCAATGGGAGACTCAGTCTTAATCAACAGGCAGCCCTGGCCCTAGGAGAGAATATGCCAGGACGAGACCTGTCCTAGTAAAGTGGTTTTACTTCCTTGTCTTAACTGTGTCCCAACATCCTCATTCCATGTCGTGAAGCCCTCCAGCCATTGCAGGGAGGGGAAGTGACCGACGCAGGAATGTGGTTTTTAGGAATGGGACCACCATGTGGAAAAGTCTCAGACCCCCCACAACCTGCCCAAAGGGAGTATGCATACTTTGGCTGCCACTGTATTCACTTTGTGCCCCATGGGCCCTAGCTGGCCAATTGAAAATCCCCTGATGTAGGGAGCTTTCAAGGGATGTATAGCAGTATAGCCAGCTCCTAGCCTGCCCCTCCCCATCATGGTGTAGACAGGAAGGTAGAGCGAGCCGGCACTAGGTCAGTTCACAACTGGCAATAGGGTCCCACAGAGAACTCTGCCTGTTGGAGTAAATTAGAGCAGCCCCAAAATTGCTCTAACTTACACCCCTGGGCCAGGGCCTGTGCAGATTCAATGGGGGCACCAGAATGGTGTGATTTGCACCCTGGTGTCCCCCCGCCTGGGGTGAGCACAGGAGAGAATTTATTTAGAGAGGGACTCTAACCCTGAACACACCTGGGAGCCGGCATGTGGGCCTCGGTGTGTGCACATGTATGTTATAAGCTATGTGCATATGCTGATGGCCACCATCTTAGCCGACCCACCAGAGACTGAGCCGGGGACCTCCAGACCTAAAAGCAGTAGCTGTGACAGCTTCAGCCGCAGAGCCAGGCTTTGCAGCTGGGGCTGTAACAGACTCGTCTCCTCCGGGCTCTTTCCGCAGCTGGGGTTCATGGGCATCCCTCCCGTTCTGTGCCCTAGGAAACAAGCGAGGCGCTGGGAAGGCCCTGCGGAGCAGTAGCTGAGCAGAAGTGCAGCCAGCCATCTTGGTGCTTCCAAAGAGGAATCGTGTTGATGGGAAAGAAAGTGAAAGCAGAGAAGTCCTGCGCCCCTGGCCGGGTGAGTTATGGGGATGTCGGTGTGAGGAAGCGGAGATGGAGATGGGTGGAGAAGGCTGGAGCTGAAAGCAAAGCAGGAGACAGAATCTTAAACTCCCTCCAGCACCAAGTCAACCAGTGCCATGCCCAGACTGCTGAAAGGCATGCAGTAATCTGGAAGGGTCGGGAACCACCGCTCTGGAGCATTAAGGCATATCCTCAGCTGAGGCGGTGGAGTCTGGTTTGACGAATTCTGATCATGGACTGTCTCAAGTGTCAATGCGGTTTCCAATCCCTACTTCAGAGTTAGCACGCTTTCCGCATGCTTTTCTGCACTGGGTAGTTCCATTCCTGGTGAACCAGCACAAAGAGAGTTGATGGCTATTGCCATGTGTTTCTGCCATAAAGGGAGTATCTGGTTATTTGACAGCAGGAATCGCCCCAAGGGAGTCCTCATATTGCCAGCGTAATTAAGACATTAATCTAATCAGAGATCAGTGCGTGGAAAGACAAGTTCTGATGAAGTGGCGGAGGGGGTTGGGCATCTGGAAATGACAAAGCCACAAGTCAAAACAATGAAATTGATAAGAAAAAGCAGATACTAAATATATTACTTGTTATGTTAAATGTTGCCCGAGCCCCACTCACCCAACCACTCTGCTCAATCTCCTACCCTCTGTGTTAAGCAAATTCGTGCTCCACTTTTATCTGTGAACAGACTGGGATGGAAAGCTAAGCAGAGACGATGACTCCCATCAGCCCCCGCTCCACAGCACATCCCCTTCCTCCTGGCCAGGTAAGGGGGATGTTCCTGAACCGGGAAGTGGCTACAGCCTCTACTTGGAGGTGGCAGCTGCATGGCAAGCACGGAGCTGGAGAGATGCTCAGTTCAGAGCAGGCTCCCTAGGAACCATAGGCAGAGCTGGGTGGGGAACAGGCTCTGACTGCCAGATCTTACAGCTGGGTGCAGGTCTGTGTGGGGCTTACAGGAAGCAGCTAGGCAGGGAGCCAGTGCAGAGGGGCCCCAAGAGACACTGAGCCTGGCTTGGAAACCCTAGTTGCTTGCGTAGAGCTTGGAGTAGAGAGAGGACATCCCGGGCCCTGGGCTTGAAGAGCCCTGACTCTCGACTGGGCTGCCCCAGGAACATTCACCACTGTTGGTCACTCTGAACGGTTACTGTTTAAGCCTCAGTACTGAGGGTATTTGCAACCTTCCCCTTTCCTGCTAGCTCTAGTAAAATCCCCTTTCCCTGAGCCACATGTCTGAGTGGCTAGTGGGACTCGCCAGGGCTAGCATGTAAAAGGACTAGCAGCCTCCAGGTCATGGTCCACCTGGCACGCCACTGGCAGCTTGGGGTTTGGTGTGCTCCATTACTGAGCAGCCTCAACATTGGCAGGACACCTTGCAGAGAAACCAATGTGTGTTCTCCAGGCTGAAGCAATTCCCTCCAGACTCCCCCTGTGACCGCAGTAATTATTAAGCAAAGCTCTGGAGGTATGTGAAGAATGCAATGCTTTCCGTATCAGGGACAGCTTGGGCTATAATAGACTACGCTGTTGTAACAAATCTGTGGTCCCCTTGAAATTTAATAGCAACCATGGGGATAGCACTCATCTCTTCCTGCTCCTAAAGGATACATGCTACTACTAGAGCTCTAAGAGAATCTCCATTAGCCACTAGCAGCATAGGGCTGATGATGCACCGTTGAGATGTTTGGATTCCTCCTAGCATAAGGTGCTGGTACCCAGTTCACTAAAAATACTTATCCATGGCGACTCTTGCTCGCATGATCAGCAAATTTAAGGCTAAAAAGGAATTTTCCCAATATCAGCTGGGACTTTGTGGGATTCACCCTCCTCAGGAGCATGGTGGGAAGATGATATGGTAGGATCAGATGGGTGTATCTGATACCAACTTCCTGCTTTTCCTGCAGGTGGACGAGCGAGTTCTTGTCTCTCAGATAGAGACAATTGAGGGGATCTGGGGCAAGCGTGTTCCTGTGTGGGGCAGAGGTAGGGAGTATAATGATTCTGAAGTTTGGGGATGATAGAGATGACTCCCTCCCAGGGTGGGACAGGGAGGGCTCAAGGGATGGATAAGCCCTGTGTCCTATCTAAGGAGGAGCACCTGATTCTCCCAAAGTGGGACTTGGACTGTAATAAGTAGTTCAAAACAATCTGTGGGTGGGTAATAGAAAGTTGTTTGCTTTGTCCTAATGATCTGCCCTATCCCCACGTGTTGCTGTTATAAAATATTTAACTAAGCAAGAGCTCACGCCTGGGTGTGTGCCGGTCCGTGTGCACTCGTCCCCAGCTGTGTCTAAGCACACAGCCCATGCAGCAGGCTGTCTCCGCCTGAGGAGCGTGTGCTCCCCCCGCCCTATTATAAGCTGCCATGCTTCGAAAGGGGTGAGCTGGTAGCACTTGTTACTGTAAACGGTCATGAGCCAAATCCACCTAGCTGGAAAATAAAACACAGCAGAGGGATTTGCACCAGTGGGTAGATCCGTTTATAGCTGTGTTGCCAAGCGGTTTGGATGTGAATGGTGTGTGTGCGAAGGGTGCTGTGCCCCCAGGATTAGCACTAGTTGGACCCTTTGCTGGTGCTGGCAGAGCCAGGGATAAAAAGGAGCCAAGAAGAGAGAGCTCTCTTCTATCTCCCAGAGGAGGGCTCTTCAGGCCAGGTATGGTGGACAACAGAAAGTGATGTTTCCACTGCTCCTGCCCGTTCGGAAGCTAAATAGGCCATCATCCCGGGACACTCGACCCGAGGCCTTTCGCCAGCACTAAATTGACACGAAGACATGTACAAAGAAAAGGAAAACAATGACATGGCTGCTTCTGCTGTGCCCCCCAAGTCCACACGGTGCACCCCCACCTTTGCCGGTGCAGGTGGAGATCTGCCGCCCCCAGTGGGCTGTTGTAACAAATCTGTGCTCCCCTTGAAATTCAATAGCATTTAATAGCCCAGTGGGCTGCTGTGCACAAAGGCTGAGATTTTCCAACATGGCTAGTTGTTTTGGGTGCCCAGCTGAAGACATTTTAAAGGGATCTGATTTTCAGTCAACATCCAGCATCCCGCCCTCTGACAGTCTCCTCTAATCGCCGGGTCCTACACATGCCTATCACGACATGCGGTGCACCTCACCTAGTGCCCTACATGCCCCAGTAGCCAGGGGGGCTGGAACAATGTATATAGTGGGGGTGCTGAGAGCCATTGAACCAAACTGTAAACCTTGGATATGATGGCAACCATTTCAATCCAGGGGGTGCTGCAGCCCCCCCCCCCCCAGCACCCCTAGTTCCAGCACCTATGCCAGTGGCAGCTATGTGGATGAAACCAGATCATCTCTACGCTCTGGAATGAACTCACGCAGGACAATGACAAAAGACAAAACCACCACATCACCGGTGGGGGAACACTTTTCACAAAGCGATCACTGTCCTTCTGACCTGTCAGTCCTCCTCCTCAAAGGGAATGGCACAATGCTTTCAAAGGACAACCCTGGGAGCTTAAATCCATCGCTTTGATAGACACTAAAAATCATGCACTGAACAGAGAGGGAGGGAATTTATGGCTTATTCCAACAATCTATAACTAAGGCTACGATTATCAGAGGTCACGGAAGTCACAGAATCCGTGACTTCCAGAGACAACCATGACATTTTCTGCCCCGGGGCTGGAGCTGTCAGCAGGCAGCCCACCCCCCACCCTCCGCAGCTCTCAGCTGCTCCTGGCAGCGGGCCCCCAGGAGCTCCTAGCTGCCGGGCAACAGGGGGATCCTGTGGGTGCTTGACCCTCCTCCCTTCCCATTTTGTCAGGGATATTTTTAGTAGAAATCACGGCCAGGTCACGGGCGTCCCTGAATTTTTGTTTATTGCCCGTGACTGATCCATGACAAATTCTGAGCCTTATCTATAACCCAGTAACAACCCCCAAGCTGCTCCCCCCTCCCCTTTCCTTTCCTCCCAGTGTCTGGAGAGGTGTTAACTACTTATGCTAAACAATCTGTTCCACCTTGTATTTAGCTGTGACACTCCGAGGAAGTTTCCCAGACCTGAAGAAGAGCTCTCTCTTACCAGCAGACATTGGTCCAGTGAAAGATATTATCTTACTCACCTTGTCTCTCTAGGCTCCTCTAAGGCATGTCAGGTTGGGCACCCAAATTCACTAGCTGCTTTTGAAAATCTTGGCCATGTATTTGAGCATAAGCTTTTGTGAGCTACAGCTCACTTCATCGGATGCATCCGATGAAGTGAGCTGTAGCTCACAAAAGCTTATGCTCAAATAAATTGGTTAGTCTCTAAGGTGCCACAAGTCCTCCTTTTCTTTTTGCGAATACAGACTAACACAGCTGTTACGCTGAAACTTGGCCATGTATGTAAGCACTGGCCTGGGTAATTGCTGGGTTTGGTGGCATTCCAAATGGAAAGACACAATGATGGATTGCTAACGTCTAGCTGGTGTGGACACACGTGCATTTGAACTCCGTGTCTGGAAATTGGGGGTGAAGGCCTTCACAGAGGAAAGATGGCCCAGCGGCTGGGGAGTTAGCTGGGGATTTAGGAGACCTGGGTTCCATTCACTGCTTTGCTACCAAGAGTCCCCTAGTCTCTGCGTGCCTCAGTTCCCCCTCTTCACATTGGAGATGGTAGCACTGCCCAGCCTTACAGGGGTCTGTGAGGCTAAATACCCTAAAGATTGTGCGGTGCTCTGATGCTGCGGTAATGAGGGCTGGATAAGTAGTTTAGCTAGATAAAAGATAAAGGGAAGAAAAAATGATCCCAAGGAAACACCAAGACTTGACGTTTAACTGACCCACAATCTGCCTTTGACTGGTCTGGTTCTTATTGGGAGAGGTGTGGCTCCTGTGTCCGACTGAAGAGTGCAGGGTGCTGGTGGCTGGTTTTTCTACGCCTGTTGTGTAAAGCTACAGCCTCCCTTTACATTACTGACTCGCTGCGTGACTGATTTGAATTTTGCCCTGTCCCGCAGTCAGCCGCTTCTGGTGCAGCAGCTGGTCAGCGCTTAATACGTAAGGTTCACCTTGCCGGGCTCTGGCCGTCTAGTATTTCAGGGTTACAGCAGCCTTTCTGATCTGGCTGTGGTATCCCCGTGCAGGTTCCGTTGCGCTATAAGCTATTACAGCGACTTAGCGTTATTTATGTCCATAACACAGAGGTCATCGGGAAAGCCGAGGGGAGGGAGATGGCAGCATGACAATCGCATTAGTCCACAGTGCAATTATAAGGCGAAATTAATGTGCTTTTAAAGCAAACATTGTGCCCATTAAAGCCTCTGGCTGGGAGAGCCCAGCTGCAATACAAAGCCCTGCAGCCTACTTTAAGTTCTTAATTGTTCTTCGTGTGCATAAAGCAGCTGAATTATTGCTTGGGTTTGATTGGCTGGGGTGGGGGAGGGCAATAATCCAGCTGTTTTCTCTGCCAGCGGGACCGAGATGGATTTCTTACTGAAGGGAGACCAGCCGGGCAAGGGGTGTAAGCTAGAGATGGAAAAGTCCCTTTGACTCCATCCCCCACCGGTGCAATGGGCCTCCCACACCTTCCCTTAGGAGGCCGTTCTACCACTTAAATGATTGAGCTCTCAGGGAAGTTTTCTTGATTGACATGTGCACAAAGGGGGAGGTAATAACGTCCCTGGAGAAAGGGCTGTTCCAGACCCTCTCTAACGGGCTTTAGGCTTGTTTTGGGAAAGTGTCTGTATTAAACAGATGGGACCAGCTGTTCAGATCCGTGCACTAGAAAAGCCATAGCCAAACAGGGGGGTGGAATCAGGCCACCCCAGTTCCGTCTTGTGATTTGCACAAAGACAGCTCCACGGGATCCTCTGGGACTTGCACGCAAAGGACATTCTGGGGTGTAGTCTGCATGGTTGTGCAACATGGGCAATGGGCCCACAATACGTCCAGCAGGGAGGGGATGACCAGTTGAGCGGTGCTAGGGCTGGCCTCAGCTGTACAGGTGTGTTAATGCTGCTTTTTCAGCGTCCATGCATGCCAGAGTGGGGCAGCGGGTTATACCTGTATCTGGGCACCTCTGCCATAAAAAGTGCCCCAAATACCTCTGAGATGGGGTGTCTCTAGCATTCGCTGCCCCCTGCTGGAGGCCCACTGCCTTGGCACACCCTGCCCTGAGAAGGTGATAGTTCAGACCTCCAGGGATTGCCTAGAGAGGCCTCCCATGCACAATTAGCTGCAGGCAGCACCAGCGAGATTTGGTCCTCTGGCACCTAGCAAGGCCCAGAGCAGGCAGAGGCCTGTCACAGCCCAGCAGGCTGCTTTGCCTAGGGGCCAGTTCTGGGTGAAGCTAGGATGGGCAAGGAAGACTGTCCCTGCCCTAACCCAAGGAAGCTAACCCAGTCAGGCCTAGTCTTGACAACCTTGGTCTTGGACCTCTCTGAAGGAACTGTTTATATTATGGACCTTAACACCCTGCTGGTTGTTCTGAGTTGAGGTTTCATTTGTTTTCTGTGAACCCCAGAAGGGGTCTGGATGGAGAACTGGCAGGAGAGTGAGGCCACAGAGGCAGCAGACCATTGTGGAACCAGGCAAAGGGGGTGCTAGAGAGGAAGATTCGCTGCAATGCTGCATCCTGACATGAGAGGGTGCTCTGGTGGCGAGTGCAAGCACGCAGTTAGTGCAACAAACACTATGATCGTGAAAACGTAATTTAGCATTCGTGAATCATGTTTGTCGCCCTCTCTCTGTTAACTCATCTGAAACAGAGATCCACGGAGACTAATGCAGCCTGAAATAGATTCTGCATCTGAGGTTGCTTTTGGTCTCACTAGTGATGTCAACACTTGTGATTTTATCACAAGTCTCATGCTATTTGGTGTTTTCTCCAAAGCTCCAGCTTCTGGAGTCCTGTGATTACACGGAAACCTCAGCTGTCGTCATCTTCTTTTTAAAAGTACGTTTCTAGTAGAGCTGGTTGGAAATTTTTCGAGAGAACTGTTTGTTATTGATAAAAGCTGAGTCATCGAAATGAAAGTCTGGTGGGAAAGGGTGGGTTTCTTGACTCAAGAAAGTTTTGGGAAAAAAATTAAAAATTGTCAAAACGTCCCATTCTGACATTTTCTGAAGGAAAAAAAATCCATTTTTTCTGGTTCAAAATGACTTTCTATTTTTAAATAGAACCTAATTAGAGTAAAAAGATTATTAAAAAATGGTTGATGTCTAAATGAAATGTTTTGATCAACTTGAACCAATTTTTTTTTTTTTTTAAGATTTTCAGTTTGCAAAAACAAATTTGAGATTTTTGACTTTTCAGTCCAATTCAGGACAGGAATATTTTTCAAAATCTTGGAAATTTTAGCAGGACGAGAAAACAGTTTCCTTAATCGGCTCTAGGGTCTAACCCTCCTGTTTGTTGAGAAGCTTGAAAAGATGACCCCAAAACCAGAAGACAAATATAAAGGATCTGCAATTTTTCTTTTTTTAAAGTCTCATTAATTTGTTAAAGCCGATTTCATGATTTTGGGGGCGGGCCTGATTGATGATTTTTTGAAACTTTGGGACTCTGACCAGATGAACTGTGCTGTAATTTGTGTGCCCACCCACTATTACCCACAAGGGTTCAAAAATTATGAGCTGACACACAGAACATCATGAGATTGACTTAAAAACCATGAAACTTTTTTAAAAAATCAAAAATAACTTTTGGCTTCTTTGCATTTATCTTCTGGCTTTTGAGCAGTTAGGGAATATTTTCAGGCTTTTCTCTGCTATGAGGGCTAGAAAATTACTTTAAAAAGGAAAACAATAAAAAAAACAACAACCAGAGATTCTCATGTGATCCACTGACTCCAGGAGCTAGAGCTTCAAGAAAAACCACAAAGATTTGCAATGTAGTGTTGCCAGCTCCCGTTTGCCTCTTCTTCCCCCTACTGGATAAGAATTTAGCAGTGTAAAAGAAAATCCCTCCTTAAGAAGCTGGTCCATAGCCCATTAAAGTTAATAGGAATCTTTCCATTTTGGATCAGACCTTATGTGAACTGGTCCTGCAAGCCGATAGCAGGCTAAGGGCTTTGCACTCTCTGGGTTTGTTTAATGTCAATCTGATTGGGAAAGGGGCGTTCCATTTCTATTCACCTCCTGGGCCTCCCTTTGTTTCCATATTTGCTGTTCTAACCTGTGGTTTCAGGAGCAACCTGAAATGCCCAGCACTTCCGCTCAGCCCCTCGCTATGCTGTGGGTTTTGTTGTTTTTTTTTTTCATTCGAACCAGAGGGTCAATCAGATAATGATTATTAAATATTGACGCTCAGAGGGCTTTTTTTATTTAATGCCATGTACACACTGAAGGGGATTCATTGTTCAATAGGTTTCAGAGTAACAGCCGTGTTAGTCTGTATTTGCAAAAAGAAAAGGAGGACTTGTGGCACCTTAGCGACTAACCAATTTATTTGAGCATGAGCTTTCGTGAGCTACAGCTCACTTCATTGTTCAATAGTGGGCTAGAAGTTAAGGCATTGCAAACAGCTGCTCCCTGATACAAAGTGGCAATAAACGGGCTGTAAATGTAAACCCTACATGGCAAGGAGATGAAGGGAATTAAGTCTCGGCCTGCATGTGGAACTGTTATTCTGTGAGGTGATCCTAGCAGTTCAGTGATGGGGCGCTCTTCTCACTGAGTCAGAACTGAACCAGGGCTCCAGCATAAGGCTGGCCTGCTGGACTTGGTGTGTGGTGACTCATTTGGCCATGAATAAAAGACTCCATGCAAGGAGTAGGGGTGTTAGCCCTGGTGTCCTGGTGACATGCCATCTGGACAGGTAGGGTGACATTGTAGCCCCAATGGGAAGTTCGCCATTGACTTAAAGAGAGCTAGGATTTCATCCTCAGATTCTGCCTCCTTAAAAGGCCCCTGTAGTTGCAGCTGCAAAAGGCAGTCTTCACTTTCTGTGGAACTGTAGTGTAATAAGCTGTGCAAAGGGCATCCTTTCACCCCAGAGGTGGCTGCATTTCAGAGATGGGAGAATTGAGCCTGTGTAGAGTGTATAAATCAGTGTAAGTTTGTAAAGCACTCTTGGATCCTTTGGATCACTCTGGATGTTCATTGTTGTTGTTTCTCAATTGACCTGAGTCACCAGCTCCACTTCCCTAATGTTTGGAGCCTTGGAGGTGAATCATTGATTAGACCCATTATGTGGATGCAGACCGGCTGTGAAGTTTAGCTTTGGATCCAACATTCTCCAAAGACCTGGGGGTGTTTTGATCATAGATGGAAGATGGTTAATTTGGGCCCGTCTCTCTTCGTAATATTGTTGTCTCTGAGTTCTGTCATCTTGGAGATGAGCCTAATATGGAAATAGGAGTGGAGCTCTCTTCCTTCGTAACTTCATGCCAAGTCTTGTGCCTTTTGCTTTGATGTCATTAATGAAATGTGTGGCGATCTCCTTGAGGCTCTCACATCTGGTGCTGAGGAAGCTAATGGTTGTTTTCTAAAGTATTGGAATCTCCATCACTTGAAGTCTTCCAGTCAAAAGTGGATGTCTTCCTAAAGAGATGCTCGAGTTCAACAGGAGATACTGGGCTTCTGCAGGAATCACTGGGTGAAATCTATGGCCCGTGTAGGCAGGAGGTCAGACCAGATGATCACAATGGTCCCCTCTGACCTTAAAAGCTGTGACCGATCGACTGCAACTTATAAATCGATGTCCTCCTTTCTAGACAGGACACAGGCGGTGGGTTTTTACGTACGACAAAGCCAGCACCGCTGCAATTATGCTCTTCCTCACTGGATCCTAGACTTGCCTCGCTGCTGGTGGTGGGCCCCAGGGATATCAGCAGAGGGTCAGTGTATTGTACCGACGCTGCAACACTGCATGCCGTTGTCCCAGTCCCAAGTGCAGGCTGGTGTCTCCGGGGCACATGGTGGGGTTTTTTCATAGCAAAATGGGCTGCTGGAGTGACCCCGTTTGTGTGTTAAAGGTCCTCGTCTATGCAGAGGGGATGAATGCGTTACGCCACGAGGCAGGGACCGGAGCTCTGGCTCTTTCCCCCCAGTTGTAGCAGCTCACGCTTTGAGCTCTGGAGGTCCCGATGTGTTGGCCACAATAGTGGCCCTCACTGGGGTGAATTAAAACAGGAAGGTTGGGGGAGGTGGCTCAGACTGAATCTGACGCAGAGCAGGGGGTAGATCCGTTCTGCCAGCTGGGCCAGCTGCTGGAGTGGGCTGGGCTGCATGAGCTGAAGGGTAGGAAGACTGAGCCCCCCTTGAGAGGGACTGGAATGGGGGGCGCTGGGAGGAAGTGTCTGCCTTGGGGGGGGTAAGATTGGAACAGTCAGGGCTGTGCAGTCCCCGTTAACCCTCCCTGCGATAATAATGAGGCCCCAGTTATGCCAGTGACCCTGTTCTACGATGCATCGTCGTCTTCCAGCAGCTCCCGGGGGAGCCCCCTACCAGAATCGCAGCCTCACACAGTGACGTTGCAAGGACCTTTACACACGGGTCCTAGGACTGGCCCGGTTCTCTCACGCAGACCGTGAGCGATGCTTGGGGCTGGCGAGTTGCAAGCTGCGAGAGGTGAGAGCTGTTGTTTGAGTGGATTGTTTAATATTCCAGGAGAGGGTTTATCGGTGCAGGCAGCAGGAAAAACAACTATGCCCCCTGATCTGCCTCTGTTTTCTGATACCAGGGGCAGCGGAGTGGCCACCGTGCCTGGATCGGGGGCACAAAGGTTCCCTCCCTCTGGAAAAATGCTGTTTGCTTTTCTCACTGGGAGACAAAGGCAAATGCAGATGAAAAATAGAACTAGAGCTGCAGGGTTAAGCCTCCAGGGGCTTCCCCTGACCCGTTGGTATTGGTTAATTTTCCATGGAAATTGGTGACACAGTACAATATGCTTTGCCCCTGTGTGTCACCCTTCCTCGGAACGTCTTGCAGCATTTTACAAACATGCATGAATGGAGCCCCACGCCCACTCATGGAGTAGGGCAGGAGTAAGATCCCTGCCTCCCTGGTGGGGAAACTGAGGCACAGAGCTGTGGCATGACTTGCCCAAGTTCTCAGGAAGCATGAAGCCAGAGCCAGGTTTGGAGCCCAGGTCCCCTGACTCCCAGCCCTGTGCTTTCCTCTCCAAATCCATCCCAGGGTACAGTGGGAAGCACCTGCTTCATGAAACAGCATGCTGGTTGCACTCCAGCTGGAGGGTCCTGTAATGTTCTGGGGCAGGTGAGCCGTTAACCCTGGTAGGAATGATATTTCAGGAGGACACCTGTTCCAGGTTAGTTCTTGG
The DNA here is from genome assembly GCF_015237465.2 of Chelonia mydas. Classification (NCBI taxonomy): domain Eukaryota; kingdom Metazoa; phylum Chordata; order Testudines; family Cheloniidae; genus Chelonia; species Chelonia mydas. Next base: position 10,321,391 of record NC_051259.2, on the reverse strand, counting down.
CAGGAGGGGGCAGCAGCTGTAACCCCCTGCTCTGGTGATAGGGAGAACTGCAATCTGGATCCACTGCGAACCAGGCGGTGGGGGCTCTCCCTTGTATTCCGCAGGCAGGACACCCAGCCCCTGGGGGCCAAAATGGTACCGTCGTGTGTGCGGAGGGAAGCTTTGTTACCGTCCTTCAGCACCCAACCTCTCGCTCCACTGCTGCTGTCGAAGGCTTTGTCTGCACTGGCACGTTTGTCGGTAAAACTTTCGTGGGTCGGGGGTGTGAAAAAAACACACCCCAACCGACAAAACTTTCACCAACAAAAGCCCCAGCGTGGACAGCGCTATGTCGGCGGGAGATGCTCTCCTGCCGACAAAGCTACCGCCGCTCATTAGGGGGTGATTTAATTATGCTGGTGGGAAAGCTTACAGCGGCACAGCTCCAGCAGTACAGAGGTCCCTAGTGCAGATGCGGTCTAGGTGTGCTGGGTCCTGCGTCGGAGCTGGGGGCTGGACGCTTGGGATCCCTTCCAACCCGACATCTCTACGATATCACAATGCACCTATCTCGGGCACACGAGGCAACGAAGTCACCAAGTGCAGGCTTCTCCAGGGACTTCAGCTTCTAGCACACGAACCTCTGTCCTTATCCACCAAGCGCCCTGTCCCCTCCTTCAGACCCGCTCCTTCCAGCCTTCCTGGCCTCACCATTCATTCTCCTGCATCCTCCCTCTCCTGGTGTTGGCTGTTGTCGTCACACGACACCTGGCTTGGGCAAGCTGCTTGCGTCCAGGACCAAGTCTCTCTCTGTTTGCCCACGGCCTGCACTGCAGAAGGGAGCGTCAGTAATAAAGGATGTTTCGCTCCAGCACCACAGATCCCTTGGTTGGGATTTTTCAAAGGCGCCTAAGGGAATTAGTTGCCCGAGTCCTGTTGAAACCCCATGGCGGCTGGACACGCCACTCCCTCAGGAAGAGAGACATTAGTGCATCAGCCAGTGCTTCCGCGCTGTGCTTTGAGGTGAGTCTCTCATTCCAGAGGAGTCAGTGCAGAAGAATGGCACTTCCGTTCATCCTGGGATGTTGGGGTGGGGCTGTTCTGGACTCGGGTGCGACACAAGTTATATATTTCCCCCCCTCCCTTGACTCAGGGAGATGGGAATTTGCTTCACAGCTTCTATTCCTGCATTTGGAATCACCCACTTAATGAAGTCTGGGTAGGCAGTGTGGTCTAGTAGAATCATAGAATATCAGGGTTGGAAGAGACCTCAGGAGGTCATCTAGTCCAACCCCCTGCTCAAAGCAGGACCAATCCCCAATTTTTGCCCCAGATCCCTAAATGGCCCCCTCAAGGATTGAACTCACAACCCTGTGTTTAGCAGGCCAATGCTCAAACCACTGAGCTATCCCTCCCCCACAGCTTGGCGGTCAGGGCTCCTTGGGTTTACTCTTGACTCTGTCGTTGACTCACGAGTGACCTTGGGCAAGCCACTTCAATCTGTGCTCCAACCTCTCCATCTCTACAACAGGGGATAATACTATTCACCCGCCTTCCAGGGGCATGCGTGGTGGTGGTGATTAATGTCGGGAAAGTGCTTTGAGATCCCAGCTAAGCAGTGGTATAGATTTCTGAACAGCAGCTCTACACAACTGCTTGAGCGAGGAAATGAACAGCGAGCGAACCAGCTGATGGGTGGGATAATGTAGGTGGACAGCACATGGTTGTCTGAGTTGGTATTTGGCCAAGCTAATGCACCTGCATCTGGGGAAAAATGCCCAGGGATCCTTAGTGGCCCAAGGGCCAGCACCCCCCAGGGGAATGATTTGGCTCTAACTCAAAGGGGAAGCATGCCCCCTATGCTGCTCCCTAGTAGGGCTCTGGGTATTGACTCAGAAGGAAGAGAGTACCACCTTTATGCAGCATGTGGGTGCTCCTGGCCAGTCTCCCATCCGTAGCGTGACTCAGACCAACGCTGCTTAGGTTGAGATCAGAACAGATTAACCTTTAAGCAGGACAGCACGTTGTGCTCTTAGCCAGGGCGGCCGGCCAAACCAGAACTTCCTTCCCTACAACCCCCCCACACACAATGCGGAGAGGAAAGTGAAGGATCCTTATGCAGGAGTGGAGGCCTGGTCTCCTTTTACCCTGGATGTTTTAAGTATCACATAAAGTTCATCTCTGACTCACCAAACGCTTGTTAAAAACATTCAGCAGCCGGGAAGCTCCTTTCTGTGGTCTCGGTCCATCCAGCTGCTCCAAGCCTGTGCCTTGGTTGTTTAAAGACAAAGGGATTTTTGTCCCTACTGCCCCAGATGACAAAAGAAAATTTCAGTCCAAGTCCAAGAAGGTATTTTAAAATGCCTGAGAACGTTGCCACATCTCCACTGACATGCGCTGGGTGATCCCAAGGGAAATTGGGAATCAACTGTTTTAATGTTAATTCCACTAGGAAACCCTGCCTGGTGAGGCATGTTGAGACAGGGAGATAAGATCGGCCATGCTGGGTCAGACCAATGATCCATCTAGCCCAGTATCCGACAGTGGCCGGTGCCAGGTGCTTCGGAGGGAGAGAACAGAACAGGGCAGTTTATCGAGTGATCCATCCCCTGCCGTCCAGTCCCAGCTTCTAGCCATCAGATCAGCCATGCACTCAGAGGCCTGTGGCCCTTTAAGCCAGACAAATGGAGAACTTGCCTAAAAAGAGTGATGGGACTTTCCTGCTGCCTGCCTGAGTCTCTGCCCGTTTCTCTGAGTTTGTGCGTGTCAGCAAGTCCATGAGCTGTCCACCTTGTGTTTCATTATTTCCATCTTTGATTTTTCTTTCTATAGGGCACTTTAAAGAAGTAATTATTAGTGAATCAGGCATGTTTTACACTGGATCGAGTGACGGGCAACTACTCGCTACCCCTCTTTGTTCCTATCCCACAGCTGAGCACTACAGGTTCCATTGCAATATTTCCCCTTAGTAACCTAGTCGCTTGCCAGCTTTCCCAAACCCCTGTTTTATATGTAGTGATTGTAGCAGTGGGGGGTCTTGCCCAGGTGGTTTTGGAGAGCAGCAATCTCTCTCCAAGGCACACGAGTGTGCTTGGCAGGAAGGAGGGTGTTATGATAAGGCCCTGGCTTAAGACTTAGGAGATCTGGGTTTGATTCCCAGCCTCCCCAGAGTGGTGTTAGATAAATCACTTATGCTTGTTTGCTTTAGTTTCCCCATTTTCACAATGGGGCTGACAGTGCTGTTCTACCTCCCGGGGTGCTGTGAGGACAAACACCTTAAGGACGGTACAGCTCTAGGACTAAGGGCCCAGAATGGGGACAATCTTCAAGGCAGGAAGAGAGAGAGAGAGAGAGAGAGAGAGAGAGAGTGTGTGTGTGTGTGTGTGTGTGTGTGTGAGAGAGAGAGAGAGAGAGAGAGAGAGAGACGCACTGGGCCTGCCTCCTTCCCGGGGGTGTGTTGGAAAGCAGTCCTGAGTGCTGAAATACAAGATGTGGCTGTCACATCAGCAGCCTGGCAATGAAAGGCCATTGTTGCCCGGGGAGTATAAATCATTTCAGTAGCAGCAGAGGGTGGCGTTAGCAGAGGCCGTGCAGGGAGGGAAGCACTGGTACAATGCATATGAGGCAGATCCTGAGGGGGCAGATAATTCTGTATTGTCCAGCCCTTCCCACCCCAGCGTTTTCCATTCTCTTCCAGCGAGTATTTATCTTGGCCTGGCTGAGGACACCAGGCCAGGAATGTTTCCCCATCGCAGAGTGAAAGTGGAGGCTGGAATTGTTGGAATAGCATCCGGCTGAGTAACAGTTCTAACTTTATTCTCTGAAACAAAGCCCAGTGTCCCAGACACTGAGGTCTGTTCCAGCTCCCAGCTGGCAGTGTGTCCTGGGGCCAGGGCTGGGGAACGCACTGGGAAGGGAAGAAAATACTGTCTGTTAACAGTACAGGTCTCCCCCTGAAATTCTCATCGTGAAACCAATGGGAGCCCCCTTGCCCCACCTACACACCAGCACCAGAGGCAGCTAAGGGTATGTTTCTAGGGGCGAGCAGGACAGGAAAACACTGTCTGTCACCAGCAGGGATTTCTGAGACGTTAGCATACAACTTCTCTGCCACTGCTTGTTCCTAGGGGTGCGTCCCAGTGCAGCTCTCTGCAATATCTTTCCTCTGCTCTCTGGGCCAGTTGCTGAAATCCCAGTCAGCCCCTCAGTGTCCTCACTTACTGCCGTGCAACCCCAAGGAAGTCAGTGGGATTGCACAAGTGTCACTCAGGGTAGAATATTCCCCAAGTACATACTGGGCAGGGGGGCTTATGAATTGCAACCCAGTGTCATTGTGGGGGGGGGGGGGGAATCCAGGGGAAGTGGGGGCACTGTGCTTGCCTTTGCATTAGTGCTTGTGGTCATTGCTGGGGAGGACGGCAGTGTTTTTCCAGCAGGAGTTTCTGGCAGAGGTGCAATTAGGACTGCCCTCTGGAAAGCCTGGCAGGGTACTGGGACTGGCGAGAATGCTATTGCAGGGGCCACCCTTCTGGCCTCTGGTGGGAATGCAGGGAGGGGTGCTGCTGAGGTACTGCCTGGTGACTGAGGAGCAGCGCTGAGCCTCGGGGAAGTACTCCCAGGGCTGGCCCATCCAGCCCTGTCCGGCCTAACTGTTAGCAGCAGAGAGAAGAAATTATACCCACAGGGACTTGGAGAGAGGTGGGAAAATAGCACTTTCCTTTGGAGGGAAGAAAGCTAATGTTTTCTTGAGGACCCTCCCTCCCCTAGCCCGTGGGGTGGAAGGACTGCCCAGGTAACCCACTGATCAGCACGTGGGGCGTCCCCGATCTGCAGGGCAGGTGAGTCTGTTCGCGCTGTCAGCTCTTTAGCTCAAGCTGTAGCCACTGATGCTTACGGTGCTCGAGCGGGCCCTTGTTCAATCCTCAGTGCTGGCCAAGAGAGTAGTTTTCCCACCTGCATGCTCCCGAGCGCCTGCAACATTCAATCTATCTGAGCTGTTTATCCTGGTATTTGGGTGGTACCTCTCCCTCCGGGGAGACTCAGGCATTCCTGGGCATTCTGGTACTTCTGGGAACACCGTGACCCCACCCCTGCTGCTGTGACCTCGGACATACGGTGCATGTGAGGTCATGCCGCACGGGATCAGGGGCACCATTTTTTAAGAGTGCACAGCCCTGCCCCACCCCTGCCGGCGTGACTTTGCATGCCCCGTGAGTGCGAGGTCATGTCAGCGAGGGCGGAGAAGCGCACTCTTCCTAAAGGGCATCCCCCAGGCCATCCGATACTGCACAAAACCAGAGTCTGAGTACCGGACAGGGGCCAAACCCTAGAAAAGCAGGACTGGCCTGGTCCATACCGGATGAGTGCCCTGCCTAGTGCAAATAAAGGCAGGATTGTAGCCAGCCTGGGTAGCATCCCTATTCTAGCTTTCATCTAGCTAGACCCGGTGAACACCAGCAGCATAGATGTGAAAGGTCTGCTCTCAGCATCACTTCAGTCTCTGACCGGCTGCTCTCTACCCAGGGGCTGATTTTTGGGAAGACCCAGCGAGCGCCGGTCAGAGGAGAGGTAAATGGGGGTGTGCTGCAGAGCTGGGTGTTGTCTGCACCCTGTTGTCCCAGCAGGGTTCCCAACAGCTTCCTTAGATGTTCGGGGTGTTAATTAACGAACCACTGGCCGCCGGCGCCCTCCGGGAAGTCAGCCTCCTCTTCCTTGGCCGGGCCAGAGCTCAGGGGAGTGATTCCTGTGTGTTCTCGGGCTCCATCAGAGCCCGAGGGGGAGAATGGGACTCTGGCTTCTCGTCTTGTGCCAGAGGGAAGAAATCCAGCCGTCTAACAGGGGCGATGCTCCTTGTCTGTGAACTCTCGGCTGGCAGGCTGGGGAAACAGGACTGACAAAGGCCTTGAAGGAGATTCCCCTACTCTCATCTCCAGCTGGCTCAGCTGCTTCTGGGACCTACACAAACCCACAGCCAAGTGGGGGAGGGAGCCCCAGTTAATGGAGAGCCCCCAAGTGGGTGAGTCTCCAGTGAAGCATGGGGCTCGGGGGGGCTGATGCTGCCTGTGGTCGTGAGGTGATTGCCAGCAGTTTGAGGACTGTGTTTATGGACGCTGTCCCCTTCCCAGTACGGGGCTGGGGAAGCTGTGGGGTAGAGCATGGGGGCAGCCCCAGTGCGTGATGGAGGAAACCATGGAAACTGCCCCCTCCCGGGGCAGGCTCTGGAGCGGAGGGGAGGATGACCTTTGAGGGGTGAAAGGTGCAGAGAACAGCAACTTCCAGGACTCTGGGGGTGAGGTACCTGGCAACTGCCCCAGGGCCGTATCACCCAATTGGCCATGAGACCGAGGGCCACAATGCTCTGGGAGGGGGGAGGCAGAAGAGGGGTGCGGTAGGGAGCGAAGCAGGTGGGGGGACCCAGCAGAGCAGCTGTGCCAGCCAGCCCAGGGGACGAGCTATAGGAGCATGTTGGCTGGCAGGGGGTGGGCTCTCGGAGGGAGGGGCAGGATTGACAACTGGCCACGGCGAGCTGGCTCAGCCGAAAGCAGCGCCCCCATGAGAACACTGCCGACCTCAGGGGCATCGGGCACCAAGAGGCTACACGGGTGCCCACGACTGTAGGGTCTTCGGGAGCTGGCTGGCCAGCTGCAGCCCTGTGTGGGCTGAAGGGAGCCCTGGGGTTTAGAGGTAGTGAGGCAGCCCCCGCAGCCCAGGGCAGAGCCGATTCTGCCGGTCTGAAGCAGTGGGGACGGCTGCGCTAATGAGGAACAGCGATGCCATATGTTGTTTTCCTTAAATGAGACCAAGTTTTGAGTTGGAACGGGATCCATCCTTGGTGCCTGGCCCACAGGCAGCGTTCCTGCTGGAGACTCCATTGGGGTCTGGGTAAGAAAGCACTTGCCAAGACAAACATCTGAACAGAGCCACCACATATGTGAGAACGGGAAGGAGAGTTTTGGTTCCCTTGGCTCAATGCGGGCCGAGCCTCCTAACAAAGAAGTGCTCAGGCGTGCAGGGGCTGGAAATGGTGAAAAACCCAAAAGCCAGATCCCAAGGGGGCTGCAGCATGGAGTCCAGGCATCAGCCAAGGCTAGAATCTCCCCATGGCGCCCTGAGGTCTTGTTCTCACAGGGCCTGTCTATACTGGGGATTTCTGTACCTATGGAGCCGCGCCCATGCACTCCCCCCCAGGGCAGAAACGCCACGGTAGTGCAAACCTCGGAACCTCTTTGATGTTTCTTCCTGGCACAAAGTGCCCTGTTGGAGGCAGGCCCTTTAGCTGGACTGCCCAGGCTCGGTTTGATCGGATTGCCCTGCACCTTTCTGGCAGTGAGCCGATTCCATTGCATCTTTCTCTCCCTTGATAGGGTCATTGGCTTGTTATGGCTGGCCAGGTCCTCCTTTGCCCCCTCCAAAATAAATAAATAAATAAATAAATAAATAAATCGGTCAGTGGCCTGTTTCCTGGAAGAAACCTGTTTGCACAAACAGCCTTCAGAGGTTCCATTTTAACTGAATTGTGACCCTTTCCTGTAAGCTGAACACCAAAGAAGGCGTGAGTCAAACTGGCCTGGTCCACGGAGCGGTGAATGCAGGATGGAAAGTGTTAACGTAGCCTGGAAAATTCTGCTGGTCCCGAGCACAGATACATTTAATCAGAAGCACTGAAACCGTGAAAGGACAAAGCGACTCAAAGTCATCATTGTACTGTGACAAATCCATGGGTACGTAGAACTTTTTTATTGCCACCGCACTGCCCACTTTGAACTTTGTGGCAGCAGCAGGGATAGAACTCAGATCCTCCAGCTCAGAAAGCCCAAGCCCCTGTCACTTGACTTGAAGGAGAATCTCCCTTACCTTCCAGCAGTATAGGGCTAATGACACACAGTTGAGAAAATCTGGTCACACCTATAAGAGGGCACCAGTATGCACATACATGCTAGTCAGTTCATTACACTATTGTTATAAATCCAAGGTAAAATAATGTCAGCTTGTTAGAGCAACAGGGATCGGCTAGGGTGGGGTTTTACGAATGACAGATAAGACCACTCACTGTAGCCCTGGGCTTAGGAGGGTGTTGTCAGATCGAGGCTTGAGACGCAGTTGGAAGGAGGGGCTTTGCTGGTTTTGCCTGTGACTGAGTCACAGGTAAGTGTGGTGTTGGGCTACGTTGTAGGATTGTGAGGCGGGCAGCTGGCAGCTGAGTGATTGCACTGAAGGGATTTATAATTCATGTCGGGATACTGCCTAGCACTCCCAAACTTTGGCGCAGGACCCGTGGCGCTAGGCCCTGTACAAACACAGAAGAGAAAAACAGTCCCTGCCCCACAGCACTTACAACCTGAGTAAACACTGAGAAACGGAACTGGGGAATTCTTTCCTGCAGTCTTCACCAGCCCAATTCCAGATCCCTGGATGGCGGGGCAGGACCTCACTGACTCCCCACGGCATGCCAACAGCTCCCTCGGCTTTCCCAGCATGTCGAGCGAGGTACATCGGCTTGCACAGCCTGCTGACTGAGCTCTCCTTGCTTTCCCTGCTACACCATCTCAGCGACCAACTGCCCGGCCAAACCACAAACATTCGTTTGTATGAGTGGCTCAGCTGTCATATTGTGTTTTCTTTATTTTACCCTGAGAACAGTGACAGTATTTTCCTGGTGCCAAAACAAACCCGTCCCCCATCTCCATGGCTGTACGTCTTAGAACAGCTTCGCTTGCTGGCTAAATTCACCCCAGGAAAGCATCTGTGTGCGCTGGGCCTGCACTCTTCCTCATCTGTCTCCCCTTCCTTCTTGGCGCCTCTGTGCATGGTGGACAGGGACCATCCTCTCCCTTGGCTCTGCTCTGACCAGGTATATTTCACCCCCCAGGATGAGCACCCCTTCTGGGAGAGCTCGGGGTCCCTTTGGGGCTTGTTTATCAAATCCCCCGGGGGGAGCGGCAGGATTGCCCTGTGCACTCTGCTGCAAGGCGAGGAGGCAGTGAAGGTGGAGAAGGGATACCACCCAGTGGCTTAGTCACCAGCCCTTCTCCCTGCTGGAGATGCCAGCCACAGGAATGATCAACAGGGATTAGTCAGGGATCTAGGGTGGGGCAGCAGCTCTGAGAGGCTTGGAGAAGGTCCCAGCATCCCCATAGTCAGTGGGACGAATTCTGCTCTGAGTTACACCCCTTTGAGGTCAGTGGGCATGCACAGACACGGGCAGCAAAATTCAGCCCGACAGACCCAATTCTCCTGGCATGCCCAGGTAGATCAGGAGCGACTGCTGGAATCGCTAGCAAAAAGCCAGGGCCAGGGCAGAATCAGGCCCACTGTGTTTATTTTCCCACCCGTGTCCTGATCGTGTCCCCCGAAATGAATGCCATGTGCAGAGGCGCTGGAAGGGACACAGCCTCACCCAGCATCCCACAACAGGAGCGTTGATAGGAGGGGTTGAGTCCGCTCTAGCATTGGCGACAGGTGCTCTTTTGCCAGCCCCAGGAGCAGAATCCTTTGTTCCGTGACCAGCTCTGGCCTAGGCAGTGGCGTTGGGGAGGGAAAAGGCTGTGGTCCCGTGGATGGGGGGCAGTCATGGGACCTGGGTTCTGGCCTTGCCACTAGCTCGCTTTATGGCCTTAGCAAGTCACCTTAGTTTTCCCATCTGTAAAATGGGGATGATGGTACTAACCCACCTGCGGCTAACAGATGGGAAGGGCTGTAATATGAAGAGCAGGACGTAATTCCCAACAATTCCCTCTAGCTATGCTGAGGCAGAAACCTCTAGCTGCAGGCTTCCTGGGCAGCCAGTCCTTCCGGAAACACACCTTTTGTCCTGTCCGGCTTAGTCACTGACAAAGGGGGAAAGTGAGAAAGGGTGACAGGCCAGTGGAGGGTGAGAGAGAGCGTGGCAGGGTGGGATTCTCTAATCCCCATGGCAGAAGCCGCGGGATGCCACACAGGACTTTACCTCCCCTTCTCCAGACCACACAGAAATGGGGGAGAGGGGGATAAGCTAAAGAAGGGAGCTCAGGGTTGCAAGAGATACTTGGTGTGATGCAAAAACTCTCATCTTCACAGCCCCGGCTCTCTGCGGAGTGACGCAGCTTGCAGAGCTCAGTTTAGCTTGGGTGCAAGCAGCTACCTCTCCACTGGCTTCAGGCCTGCTTACAGCCGGGCTGGGGCCATGAGCCACATGGGCAGAGGGGAAGGGACACAGAGGAACCCCGAGGAGAGAGAGTCTGGCCCTCCCCAAAGCACACTCAGCCCAATAGGTTTCAATAACATTAGTAGGTGACTCCTGATCCTTCCCCCCCACTCCATTCCCTCTTTATTAATTGCTTCTGTCTCTTAGCAGGCCTGTCTCCCACGGACAGTGATGGATCGGAGGTCGTTGGGACTCACTAGAGATTGCTCACGTTGTCCGGGAGTTTCTTGTTTCACCTGCTGGACATCTGATACCCCTTCTTCTCAGCTCACGCCGCTGGCCAGCCTTTGGTACATTGACTCCCTCCCTCCAGGCGGAATGGAAGCCAAAGGGAGAGGGTCTTTTTCCCTGGGCTAGGGCAAAGTGATGCTTTTCCAGTAGATCCAGGCTTGCTTTCATACCATTTGGTTTCCTGCTCTGCTCGCTGGAAAGGCTTGTGAGGCCCAGTAGCCAAAGCCACCGGGTTCTGAGCAAGCAGCTGCAACGTGTCACTAAAATCCAGCCGTCCCCACACCCAGCACATTGGCCTGCGTGCGGCCACGGGCTCATGTTTCACAATTCCTGGTGCAATGTGTTTGTGGCCAGTGGTCTTTGGAGCTTTCTGTTAACATACAAGGGGGGGGGGGGGTCAAGTTGGTGCTGGGAGTCCAGGCCTTGATTGGAGATGGGGGACCAGAAGCCACAGAGCTACAGAGATTGAGTCATCTCTAAAAAGGCAGCCGCGTGGCAATCGGGAAGATGGTGGGAGGCCATCAGCTGCAGTAACGTTACACCAGGAAGGGAAAGAGGAGCAGAGGAAAGAGCAGGAGAGTGTGGTGCAGTGGGTAGGGCAAGGCACTGGGAGATGAGACCCATGGGAATATTCCCACTGTGCCGTTTAGGTAAGACACCTGATGAATCTGCCCCTCAGTTTCCCCACCCACCCTGTGCCAGCCGCAAACCCTGACTCCAGCATCCTCCTCTCCCTTCCCCTGCCTCGGGGTGCGATGGGTATTTCTCAAAAGGTTCAGTCTTTGCATCCAGTTTGGTTAAGCACCAAATATTCAGGTGCTACCCAGCATAATCTGAAACCCCTAGGTCTCCTGTGACCCCTCTTACGGAGGCTGTCCATAAATGACATAACAAATTTTTTGGTGATTTTTAAGACCCACACACCTCTTGTAACACCAAAACACACAAAATTAAGGAACCAAGGACCCATCCACACCCTAATGCGTTATGTCATTTATGGACAGCCCTACTGGGTTCTGCCCCAGACCAAGCCCCATAGATATGGAAACAACTCACCTACCAGTGCCCCCTTGTGGCTGGGTGTGGGTTTGCTGGGCCTTTCCCTTGGTCATCAGCTGCTGCCAGGACATGTGAAAGTTGAGTCTGCTTCTGGGGCTGCCAAGTCCAGCTGTAAGTGGTCAGGCCCCCAAGCTGTCTTCTCTCAGCTGCCCTCTTCAAAGTCTTTAAGATGTTCTGAGCAACCATGACCCCCCTGGAAGCCAGTGGCTGTTGCAGATGCTCACTGCCTGCCTCCTGAGATCAGGCCCGTAGGCAGGATCACATCAGTGACATAGGCTTATATTGTTTGGATTCCCCGCCTGAGACACCACGAAAGGGCCTAATTTCCAGAAGTGGGTGCTCTGTCTTTTCTGCAAATCTAGGCCTCTTCAAGGTGTCTCATGAGGGGCACTGAAAATCACTAGCCACTTTTGAAAATGTAGGTCAGTGAATTGCCATCCCAAACCCAAGCGTTCAAAACATGAGTCAGGCCCCTCCCCCAAAGTCATGAGATTGGCTTAAAAACCAGGGGATTTTCAAAACAGTATATTTGGGGCTCTTTTTATTTGCCTTTGGTTCTTGAGCCATCAGATGTCACATCTTGAAGTTTTTCTCTGCAACCACCGGGGCTAGAAACTTGCTTCTTTTTGTAAAGGAAAGCCAATAGTCTCATGTAATCACCTGAGTCCAGGAGCTGGGGCTTTAAGAAAAGCCCCCTAAAATCAGGAGACTCACCATAAACCCATGAGAACTGGTAACAGTGTCCCATAGCCGGTAGCTTTTCACTGCAGTTGGACAGCGGCACAGGTTGGCTGGCCTGGAGTTGGGCTCAGCTTTGCCGATGACACAGTAACTATTCCCCAGCTGATCCTGCTTGGATAGATTAATTGCAGGAATTGGATGCACCTGGGAAAGAGTCAGGACTGGGACACGGGGGCAGTTTAAGAAGGATGAGAGCTCAAGCCTGAGGAAGGCAGAAATAGTTTGTATTTTCATGTGGGATTTGCTGGGGTGGGGAGTCCTGTGAGCCGCAGCCCCAAAGGAAGGGTGAACCTTGAGAGACTGTAGTGTGAATACAGGTACTCAGTGGGCCTAAGAAGAGGTTGTGAGAAAGGCAGGCTGAGGTAGGAAGAAGCTATGTGGGGGTCCTGACTAGACAGACCTTGCCTGCTTGTTACTGGGTCCCTGGCCTGGAACCCAGAGGAAAGGGATGGCCTGGGTTCTACTGAGGAAGGTAGTGGAAAGACCTTGGAGACTAATGGAGTAATGATCTTGGATCAAAGACTTGGTGTGAGGCTGTTGGACTTTGTTACCCCACAAGCAGTGGGATTAGATGTGAGCTGGCTGGAGGGCTGAGTCGTGAGAAGAGGGGGCGACTGGAGGGGCTATCGGGATGAGGTGCGAGAGAAGACCCTGCCATGCCATTCCCAGTCATAGCCGGTAAGTGACAATTTAGCAGATTGCAATTTATTTACTGTCTTGTTCTCGCCAGAGTGAATCGTGGATGTCAGTGGGTCCAACTTGTAACCCTTGATTTCCTTTTTCTCATGTGTTTTGGAAAGAAAGCTTTTACCAGGAATTTTAAAATCATCAGCAGGACCATAGTGTTTCCTTATAGCTCGTTGCAGCTTCAGGGCACTGTGAAAACAGTCGCTAATGAGTGAATCCTTAGGAATGATCTGAGTCTTTTTGGCAGAACTGGTGAGAATTTATTTTACATTTAATCCTTGGAGAGGGAGAGAGTTTCTATAAGTGTCTTCAAAAACCACAATAACGTTCCTCTCCATGAGCACAATCAACTGTGGCTGCTTGATTCTCTGTGATTTTTTTTTTTTTTTAAGCTTCTGCCTGGGTTTTGGGAGTGGATTAAAGTGTAGCCACACAGACCTGTGTTTGGAACCCAGACTCGGGGTCGAACAATGAGATCAGAATCTCAGCTTTCACTTAAAAAAAACAACAACAACACTGCCCCAAATCCCCAACACCTCGCTTACTTATGGAGGCAATGAAAATCTTGGAAAATGTGGGCTGAGTATAACTGATTCTCTACCTGAGTCTGCAGAGAGCTTGAAACACTAGCTCCAAGAAGTGTGAACTACCCCCATTCATCTTAATTCAGAAACTTGCTGCCATCCCACCAGAGGTGGGAGAGTACCACCTAGGGCTCTGGCCATGGGAAGCCCTCTGTGGGTTGTGCCTGAGGCCCTGAGTTTCCTTAGTTTGGCCCTGTGTCTTGCGTTCATCACCTGTTGGTCTGCTGAGTGGAGTCAGTCTCGAGACTCCAAACACCTGCCTACAGCGTGCCAGCCTGTGTCTTGTACCCTTTGCCTCAGTGTGGTTCTCCTGGGCCAGTTCAGTGCCAACCATGGAAACTCCTGCAAAGATTCAAGCTGACTACAGCCCTGCATTACTTACTGCTGCCTTTGGGCTGGGCTCCAGTGTTTGGTCGCTAAGGCGTGTCACTTACTTGTTAAGCAACATCTCCCAGCATCAACACAACCTAAGAACAACTTCGCCTGCATGCCAGGAAACCAGCTCCTTACCAGACATGAAATGCAGGAGCAGATCGCTCAGCAACCAGACAGCCATCCCTCCAGAGAGGAGTGAGCCATGTTGGAGGGGACTAGACCTACCTCCAACCCTGGCCCCATTCTGTGCTGCCTGGTGCCAGCAGCTAGGACAACCTGTTATAATACTGAACTGATCCCATTTTATGAACCCTCTGAAAACCACTTACAAATGGAAACTGAATGTAAAAGCAACCAGGAGTCCTTGTGGCACTTCAGAGACTAACAAATTTATTTTGGCATAAGCTTTCGTGGGCTAAAACCCGCTTCATCAGATGAGTCCCACAAGTGGTTTGTAAGCATCTGTAATACCTTCTGCTGATGTGCCTAATAACGAACTATAACACGTTCCTCATGTCTGTAATATGCTTATAACAATTATTAATCATTTAACCCTCCATAGAAACCATTTACCCCTGGACCCTGTAATATAAAGCGTGACCATTGATGAGTTGATTTCATCCATAACTCCCAAAGGGCTTTACAAAGTAGGGTACCATTGTCCCCATTTTACAGATGAGGAAACTGAGACAAAGGCCCAGATCCTCACAGGTATGTAGGGGCAATGAAATCAATGGGAGGTAGGCACCTAAATACTTCTGAGCATCTAGGCGAATGTGACTTGCCCAGAGTCACCCAGCCAGTGAGTGGTAGAGCCAGGAGTAGGACTTGGGTCTTTGGAGTCCCAGTCCACTAACCTGTCCAGTGGCATTCCAAGCTCCTCTGGCTGGCCTGACCAGGGCTTCATGTTGGAAGCAGATGCTCAGCGGTGGAGGTTCTGAAAGGTCCAAGATGATCAGGTACCCTAAAGGAATGAGGGCAGGTCGGGTTAATTATCTCATTGCCCTGAAGCACAACTTAAATCTGCAAAACCTCAGCACAAGCCTCTCTCATTTCAAAGCATTTCTGCATATTTATATGGCACCCCCCCCCCAACCTGGCGCTAGGGTGCAGCATACTTTAGAACTGTGCTTGTTTGTTACATATAATGTTGCCATAGCAGCAGTCCCTCTTGACTCTCTCTAAACAATGGCAGGAGTTTGACGCTGTAAGCGGAACTTTATTTTCATGAGCTGGCTGCAGTGTCTGTGTATTGCTATCCTCTGCTGGTTGGAATCCAAACTGTGTGTCATAGGCCCTATACTGCCCACACCTCACAAGAGAGTCTCTTTTTCTCGTGTGAGTGGCAGCAGGCTGTTGGAACAGGAGGATCAAAGATCCTGTTGTGACGTGCTGAATGGCCCTGGTGTGCAGCATGGTGACAAGATTTACGGTGGTCAGACATGCCATTGCATGGTTCTGCTGCATGGCGTCTTGCAGGGAAGGGATATTTCCTCCTTGTCATTGGCCTCCTGTGGATCAATAAAGGCAGCCTGTCTGTGAGCAGGATGTTCCCCAGCAGCCCTCTTCTGGTTAGGTTAAACCCTTCCCAAATGTCAAGTTTATGCTTTAAAGCAGCTGAAAGAGAAACCCAACTCCACTCCGCTGGAGTTTTTTCTTTTGGCCGCCTGTGTGCTCCAAGCCAGGCATGCTGATGGGTGACTCAGAGGGAACGAAAAGGAGGGGTGAGACTGAAGTGAGGAGGACGGGGTAATGGGAAAAGGAGGGGAGGAGAAAAAATGGAAAGCCATGGATCGAAGAGGTTTGAGACGGGGGGAGAAAGATGGAGAAGAAAAGGAACAGTCAAAGAGGAGAAAGAGAGTGGAATGAAGCTGATCATCAAGAGCTGAAAATCTGGCCCCATCTGTGGGTGCTGAGCCCTCAGAAATCTGGCCCTGAGCTCTTGAAAATCTGGCCCTTCGCAACTTGCTGTCTTTGGCAACCAGGGGCCACCTTCACAAACTGGGATGGGGTCGGGGCCGGGGGAGGGACTCTCAATGATGCACAACTTGGAGGGTGCCTGCTGTAGAGAACGGTCTGCTCTTATGCAGGTGAAATGTATCGTTCATGTCCCCCCCCCCCCTTTTTTTTTTTTTTTTTTTTTAGTGCACTTTATAATTTGTGGCAATTAGTTCATTTAACCCGGTTCCATGGAAACGGAGCTGGTGGCCAGAAACACTCACTCTCCTGGACTCAGCCATAGCACCTCCAGCTGTGATCTCATTAGGTTTCATGAGCTAAGCAGTGTTGGCTTGGTTAGCGCTTGTCTCGGAGACTGTCCAGAAACACCTAGGTGTTACAGGACATGGTGCTGGATGAATCATTAAGGGCGCTAACGCTGGGGGGCTGTGCTGCCAGAGGGTCTGTATTTCAGGTGACACATAAAACCGAGACACTCCTTGCTTGTTGTTAAGGATCCCGATGAGACACTATGTGCAGGAGTTGGGTGTTCGGACGCTGAGTTTAATTGCACTCCAACTTGGGTAATTATGTCGGACGCCTAAATTCTCCCTTGCGATCTCATTCACCCCTTCCTAAAAATTCTCATAATCGATTGCTGCGTGCTGTTAACAGCTGGCGTGTTCCACCTCAGAGGGAGTTGCATATGAGCCGTGGGGCGCTTGGGTAAGTGTAACTTTACAGCCGTGGCGAGTCTAGAGAGGGTCTGGTGCTGAACACAGTTGCGATTTGATATTTTTTTTTTTTTTTTTTTTTTTTTTTTTTTTTTTTTGGACGTGCATGGATCTGGATCTGAACTTCTTGGCTCAGGCCTGCGAGCTGGTTCAGGGGCAGGGGGCAGCTAGCTTGAGAAGTTCCTCTCATTCCGATTTGCAGAGCAGCCATCATTCTCTGCCACTGATGCACATGGCTCCCCAGTGCACATTTAAACAGGACTGAGAGCCTGGCGGGCGACTGGGCAAGCTCACCACAGACTGACAGCGCACGGAGAATAGGACTTCCCCGACCTGCTTCTCCATAAGAGGAACTGTTGAACCACCACAGTGACGGGGCCCAGACAGCCCCCCATCCTCCCCTCCCTTGTGCTCCATAAGAGGAGAAAAAGAGAGGGGCCCCCTGCTTGGCTCCCCTGGCACATTCCATTCCTGCCTGTCACGGACCAATATAGCCACCAGCATCACTCCACGCACACGCCAGAGGTGCTGAGGCAGGCTGGAAGGAATTCAGCTGCAGTAAGTGCTCAGACACTCAAGGCAGCAGGCCCAGCCACCACAAATGAGGCGCGCCTCTCGTTTGGAACCAGGATCCGATCCAAATGCCATGGGCTTTGGGATTCTCAACTGGGAACTGGAAGCACGCCTGGGTGAGAGAGAACTACCACCATTTACAAATGGCACCCGCAGGATTCCCAACCCCAAGGTGCTTCGTGAGCAGTGTTTAGGAATCTCTTCTCCCCCCCCCCCTCCACAATGCAGCTGCTTCTGGGGTGGAACACTGTAGCAATTTAACAGCCCATAGCAAAACAATTTAGTGAAGGAAGTGAAGCATAATGTATCCGATTAAAACTGCTACGGAAACCTAAGGAGGTGAATGTAATAATGTAAACTGGAATTTATCCAGGACTCTGGTGATTATTAATCCTTTCCATGAGCAAGGGCTAGCCTGTGTCCCACCTGGTGTGGAGAGGTTGGGCTGCTTGTGACAGCTGTCAAAGGGTTAATTAACTCTGAGAGGTCGTGCAGTTAGGTAACAGTGCCCTGCCCCGGGTTATTTTCAGCCAAAGAAGTTTGTTCTCAGGACCTCATGCTTCTATCTTTGTTTGAGTGGCTGGCTGTGTTGAGAGTCAACATCTTGCTGAGGGAGGGCCGTGCCACACCTTCAGAAATCATGGGTAGGGGCCACATCAAAACATCAGGAGATCGGCTTCAAAAGCATGAGATTTTTTTTTTCTTAAATTCCTTTGTGGATGGTTTTGTATTTGCCTCCTGTTTGCCGTGCCTTTAGCCTGCCCTCACACCAGATTTGCATGGGTTGCTCCACAACCATAAGGACTAGAAACTTGCTTTTCTATGAGATCCTTACAGAATCACACGGCTTCAGGAGCTGGACCTTTAAGAAAAACACCAAGTAGCCTGAGAGACGGCAACCCAAAATCCCCAGCAGTCTCACACTTGCTTGTGTAGTGCAATTGATCTCCCCTAAAAAATACAGATGAGGTTGGTTTTTTTGTTTGTTTTTCTCTCTTTTCTAATTCCCTGTGGTGGCCGTGGATCTACTGTGTAACAAGTTATGAATACTGCATGTGAGCTGGTTATAAGGTGTTTGGGTTTTGTTTTTGTTTTTTTACTGTATGGATATTGTTTGCCATGTGGGAAAACAAGCCCTGGTCTACACACGCTGTCCTGTGTTGACCTCATTCTGTAAGTGTCTAGACTCCCGCCAACATAACTCGCCCTCTACACCAACTTAATAGCGCCCTTCCACAAGCGGCACAGAGTCAAGATTGACGTATTTAGGTCGATGCAGTGTCAATGTGGATGCCGTGTTGCCTACGGAGACTGTTGCTGGCTTTCAGAAGCCGTCCCACGCTGGCAATTCAAGCAGGGTAAGTGCTCCTGGTGAGGACATGCACCGCCGACACAAGGAGCCTAGTGTAGATGTGCACAAGTGATGTAATGCTGATTGTAAATTAGATCAACTTAATTTTGTAGTGTAGACATGGCTCAAGCAGGAAGAATAAAGAATGGCTCAGGATCTGCTGGTGAACGCTTCAGGGTTGAGAGACCCTGTCTCAACTGTTAGCTGTGAAGATCCTATCTCCAGGCTCCAGCCAACAAACAAAACCGGTTTGGCTGCATGGGGGTCAGTGCTGAGAACCAAGTTCAAAAGGACTATACACCATTAAACAGACTCCGTCCTGAGACTGGGGGCAGTTGCGGGGAGCTGTTCAGGTTCACAGTCAGGACCTGCTGGTGTCTGAAGAAGCTGGGCCTGCCGGGCTCTAGGTGAGAGGGATACATGTGCAGGAGTGGCAGAAGCTCCTTAAAAGTAGGGGGGCCACCGGTGCCTGAAATGTGGCTCCGCCCCCTTGCACGGCCCTTTCGTCCAATTCCACGCCCTCATGCCGCCAATCTCCGAGGCCCTCCCCCCGTCACTCGCCCTTGCAGCCAGTAAAAAGCGTGGGGAGGGGCTCTCTTCTGGGGCTCCCACACGTGTGTGTGCGCTGTCTTATTTCGAGGAAGAAGGATTTAAAACCCTTTATTCCTACTCGTCAGCCAAAGTCGCGTTTAAACTGAAGAAGGCCTGTCTGATTACTGTCCACCACTGCCGACAGCCTTCTGAAGGGAAGCACCACAAGTGATGCTGAAGGCAATAAGCCCAGTGGATACATAGCGAACTGTAGCCCAGTCTGAGAGTGGGAGAATTGTGTGATTCCACCCCAGGAGAGCTAAAGGCACGAGGCCTGATCCGTGAGGGACTCCGAGACCAAAGAGGGAACAGAGGTGCAGCCAGCCCTGTAACCGACCGTCCCTTCTGGACAGCGGCCAAACCAGCCATGGATCAGAACTGTCCCAACTCCAAACAGTTTTTCTAACCGGTGTGCGCTGGGATCAAAAGCCATTGAACACTGATTTCAAACCCGAGTTTAACTAGATTCAACAAGGGCAGGATACGTTTCATCACAGTGTTGCTAACTCTCATGATTTTTATTAAAAAAAGGAGTACTTGTGGCACCTTAGAGACTAACCAATTTATTTGAGCATAAGCTTTCGTGAGCTACAGCTCACTTCATCGGATGCTTATGCTCAAATAAATTGGTTAGTCTCTAAGGTGCCACAAGTACTCCTTTTCTTTTTGCAAATACAGACTAACACGGCTGTTACTCTGAAACATGATTTTCATTGTTAGCCTCACACTAGTTGGGGTTTTTCCCCCTCTTAAAGCCCCAGCTCCTGGAGTCAAGTGATTAAAATGGAAGCTGAGCGCCTCATATAAATAAAATAAATGTCTGGCCTTCATGGATGAAGAGAAAAGCCTGGAAATGTGACCTTTGAGTAGCTTAAAAGCTCAAAATCTCAAAGGCAAATAAAGATAAGATCCTTAAAATTGGGGGGGGGGGATGATTTTTAAGCTTAAACTCTCAATTTTTTTGAGGCCTGACTCGTGAGCTCTGAGCGCTTGGGGCTGTTGGTACTGCTACTCCACAGCCTGGCCCCTGGCCCCACAGCCAGGCTGCAGTCCAAGTGGTGTGTAACCCCCTTTGCATATGATTTTCCAGTCTTCCCCACAGCTGGGGAATGAAGGCTCTTCGCTTCCCGTCACTGGAAATGCGTCCCAGCATTGGAGAGGGGAGCACGAGGGTGGGAATGGGATGTTGCCCTTCTGAGTGATTGCCTTTGGCAATTAATTCTCTTACAGCCCTTAATGGACAAGTGACTAGGCGACATCTCTCTGGGAATGGCAGATGGTTGCAGAGTAGTAGGAAGGGCCTAATGAGTTAAATCCGTTTCTGTGCCAGTTAGCTTCTCTGCTCCAAATCTCTCTATCTTGGGAAGCACTTGCACTTAAGGGGGAAGGGGAGAAGGTGCATGGAGGTGTTTCATGTGCCCATCACCATTGCATCTGGCTCCAGGACATTAATTAGATGCAACAATGAATGCAATGAAATCGTCACAGAGACCCACCCTACTAAAAATCCAAGTGTTGGTCCAGCATCAAGCAAAAAGAGGTGCCTTTGTCCGATGATGTTCAGCAAACTTAGCCTCTGACAGGTCACCAGGGGAGTTTATAGGACTCAATAGCCCCATCCTTGCTACTGCTAGTCTGAGTTATATGAAAAGGAGTACTTGTGGCACCTTAGAGACTAACTAATTTATTTGAGCATGAGCTTTCGTGAGCTGTAGCTCACGAAAGCTCATGCTCAAATAAATTAGTTAGTCTCTAAGGTGCCACAAGTACTCCTTTTCTTTTTGCGAATACAGACTAACACGGCTGTTACTCTGAAATCTGAGTTATATGTATCCAGGCTCTGCTAGGCTCACCTGACACTCGGGCTGTAGATGGCCCATGCTGCAAAGCGTGGTCCAGAATCTGACCTTTCCCAGACTCCAGGGGTTTTCAGCTTCAGGGGTCTGATTCTGGCCCATCACTAGCTTAGTTGGTCAGTGTGGTCCTTACTACAGCTGCAAACATGGCTATTCTAATGCAGCTTGGTATCCCCAACACTCACTGGCCAAACTGGGCTTCAACTCCGCTTCTGTTGGACAGCGTTTGAATTGTGCTTTAGCTGAGATTTTTGAATCACTAATTTTGGCCAGTACGGGCTGGGCCAGAGATTAACCTGTCATCCTGCTCACTCGCTCCTGTCCCAAGCCTCTCTTTTCCTCCCCCGCAAGCAACCTTCCTATTTTAAACAGGATTTGAGGGTTTGTTTGTTTTCCCAGTACAGCTGTGTCCCTGTCCATCCCTGTCACGCTGCATACCTGTGTTAATATTGGTGCATTCTGGGGAAATCTGGTCCGCACTCCCATACTGCCTGAGTGGCAGGCACCGTGGAAAGACGACCGTGGCTGTTTTTCCACGCGGGGCAGTGACCTTCAGCATCTCCTCCTGCCCAGAGCCACAGGAGATGGGAATGGATCCATGTGAATGCCACTACCCCGGTTAGGAATTCTGTGTGAACCGCGCATGCCATGTCGGAACTGAAACTGTAACCTGGGCAAGGCCTTGAAATCTATGCTTAATGCACTAACTCTGTGTGATGCCTACAACCAACTCGGCAATGGCTAGGCAGCTAGTGGGCTGTGACAGCTGCTCACCATGCTGATCGGATTGTCTCTTTTTTACCTTGTTCTTTCCCCAGCTATTTGTTGAATCTACCTGTTCTCGTCTCTTATACTTAAATTGTAAATGTCTCATCAGGGC
The DNA here is from genome assembly GCF_015237465.2 of Chelonia mydas. Lineage (NCBI taxonomy): Eukaryota > Metazoa > Chordata > Testudines > Cheloniidae > Chelonia > Chelonia mydas. The sequence goes on along the minus strand of NC_051259.2, from coordinate 10,299,629 downwards.
AGGGCCATCTCTTTGATCTGTGTTTGTACAGCGCCTAGCGCCCTCGGGTCCTGCTCCATGACTGAGGCTCGCAGGCATTATTCAATATAGAAATAAAACCTCTGAGTCTGGTTGGCAAAGCTCAATGCTGAGTTAAAAGCAGTTGACGTTGCTGGATTTCTTGCACCTTCCCCTCGCAGGTCCCTGTCTAGCCATGAGCCTGAGCAGTTCTGCACAACTCAGTCTCTCCATCACCTGAGCGCTTTCATGCCTCGCAATCCTGGGAGTGAAAGAGGGGGAGAGGGGAGACTCCTTCCGATGCAGTGCGTAAGAACTGTCTCTGAGGCTGTCCAGGGCTCCTGACAGAAATGCTTCCTCTGGACAATGCAGCAGTTCCTGCCAAGAGTCATTAATAATGCCCGTAATGTAAACCACTCTGAGCCTGCTGGAAGGGGCTGCCTGACCACAGCATGAGTGATGCAGTGTGATCAGATTCGGGCAGCCAGACTGAACGAGATGAGCCTCCCATTCCTGCCTGCCTTGTGCAGCTGCTATTCTAAGGCATGCGCTCAAGAGCATTAAGCCAGCTACCCAGGGCAGGGGACAAGGGGTGAGTCCTCTTTGAACCCTTGGAAAAATCTCTAGATTTGGACCAGAACCCACAACTTCCACGTTCTCTGGGGCTGCTGCATTCTGGGGTTTTTACAGTTCAACATCCCCTCCCTCTTCCCAGACTTCTTAGAAGCAGGGCCACAAGAATCTGAGTTCTCGATCCTCCACTTAGCGGAAGGAACGTGCGGTTGGATTAGTGCATTTCCCTTAAACAACTGGTTCAAATTATGGGGAAACTTTTTTTCAAAACACAATGGGGGGTGTGGGAGTCCAAAACCCACATTCTGCCAGTTTCTCCCCTCCCCAAAATGCTGTGTCAGGATTGATAGCCAGGCTGTGGGGGCATACTGTGCCAATAGCAGACTGCTGAGACATGCACAATGCATTCTGGGATACCACTCTGGGGAGCCGGTGCCTGGAGGTGGAGCCATTCCCTGACCACACCCACCCAGTCCTGGGTGGGAGGCATACTGGTGGGTGCACTAATATAATCAAGGTGTGAAGCTTTCTCAGCCAAGGGGCTGGATGTGTGGGTAGAGCAGGTGGGCTGACCTGGGGGACAAGCTCCTTGGCTCTCTGGATGTTTCCTACTTGAGCCATGGCAATCGAAGTCTTGGTGCTGGCACTGATTTCCCCAGCTGCCCTGCTGGTGTAAACCGCACCCACGCCGTGCATATGGGCCACTATGTGTCACACCGTGGCCCTGCAGGGGCTGCTGGCACCAGAGCCAGAACCTGGCACCTGTGGATCCAAACCCATGAATTTCTGCTGCCCAGCCACCAACAGAGAGGCCAGGATGCTACACAGGCCTGGGGACTTTCCATGCCTGCCCCATTAATGTGAGATTGCACGGTTCCTGCCCCCCAAACCGGGTCACCATCCATATACCTGACTACCCCGTGAGCTCGATGCTCTGCTTCCACCTGCAGAGCCATGGAGGGGTCGCGCGGCTGGTCCGTTGAGCGCTGAAGCGGTTAAACCCGGCTGGATGCCAGGAGCAGAGAGGCCAGGGGATTAGGTCCATTAACTTTCAGACAAAACAAACTGATTTCTGAGGTTTAACCGGATCAGTGACTTAAGGAGCTCAGGTGGGAAGAGGAACTAGCACAAGCCAAGCTTAGCACAGTAATGCAAGTGGAAGGAGGGGTGGTGGGGATCAGACCGACCGGCAGAAATAGGCTCTTGATACGTGGCAACCTGTCACCGAGTTGGTTACAGGCCGACACGTGGCCTGTCCCACCTACACCCTCTTCCCCCAGGTGAGGCTGGTGCTGCCCTCAGAGACCTGCAGTGCTGGCTGGTGGCGACGCTTGTCAGGCTAGGAGAGCTATCAGCACTGAAATGGCTAGATGGGTGTGAGGAACCAGAAAGGGGGAGACAGGGCAGAGGAGAGGAAGAGAGACGGAGCAGGGACGCTGGCGTTTGGCACATTGTACTCACCACAGGGCCCTGAGGGCACCTGTATAAGCCAGCAGACAGTGATGGGGAAATGGAAGAGGAGAGCGAATGAGAGGAAAAGCAAGAGAGGCCTTTGGGGTCCCTTACTGAGGGCAAAATAAGGAGAGCTCTCGACCCAGAAGAAACGGGTCTGCACCCAGCTTACGCCGGGCTGACCTCCCCCAGGAGGGAGCTACCGTCTGTCTGCACCCAGCTTAAGAAAAGCAGCCACTCCCGGAGGCACAGCGTCTCCACCACAGCTCCCTGGGCTGGAGTCTGCCATTTGGTTGGGGCGTGGCTCTAGCCCCGTGGTTTGGGGCTGAACCCCTGTTGGAATTTGAGATGACAGTTGCGAGGGCTGAGCGCCTCTGAGACTCAAGCCCTCTGTTTTTAAGGTGGTAAAACCCGCTGCAGGCAAAGCACCGATTCGCCCACCTGTTGAACCCACCCCCTCAGCCCTGGACTCTCTGCCCTGCCCGTGCCCTCCCACGACTGGGCTCGGCTGCTTCGCAATGCCTGCTGCATGACTGCAGCCTAAAAGGCCGTCGCCATGAGGAGGGATTGTGGGGCAGGGGCTAGAACAGGGGACTGGGAATCAAGGCTTCTGGGCTCTGATAAAAAGTTCTGCCAGACTCAGGAAAGGATGAGCAGTTGATATGAATAAACAAGAATATCCAGTTACCTGAGCTAGAACAGGGGCTGTATGCTGTCCTTGGCTGGGCTGTAACTTCCCCCACAGACCGCACATTCCATTAAGGAGACTCGTACGCCTTCCTCTGCAGCATGGGCCACTAGTCACTATCTGAGATGGGACCCTGGGCTAAATGGACCCTAGGGCTGATCCCATGTGGCATCCCCTCTGTCCTTACTCCTTTTAACTCGCTCAGAGCCATGGGGCAAGTTGCTCAGCCACCATTTCCGCATCTGTAAAATGGGGACACTGATCCCAACCTGCTTCTCTGAGGTGTTGAGGCTCATGGGCTTTGAGAGCCATGGGCTAGAAAGGCAGAGAATTAGTGCTGGTTCTGTGGTTTTTGTTAATAGCCTCTTGTCACCTAGCTAGAATTATTCCTGGAGTCATAAAGGCCCCTCTTCCTCTTCCTGCATTTTGGAAGCACAGGCCAGATGGGTACTCCAGCAACACACCACCTTCTTGGCTCTAATCCGCAATGCCTGCATCCTCCCTGCTTACGCTGCAGAGGGATTTGTAAGAAACTGGATGGCTTCTAATCCCACGGTTCTTGGGGCAGGCTGACTCAGCAGCCAGCTGCTATCTGGCTGGGACTGGCAGTTGTGAAAGAACTAATGCAGTAGTCATGGGGTGTGGTCCCAGAGGGAGCTGTCATGTCCCCAGCTCCTCCAGAACTTGACCCAAAGCACCTGACTTTGCAACACTTTATCGTGGGATATTCCTACCTGGCTCCCATCCAGAGACCAGTTAACACCCTGAAGCAGGACAGACGGGGAGCCCTGATTATTTTATTTGTTTTATTTTTTAAAATCCTGGTGTCCACATAAGAACGGCCATACTGGGTCAGATCAGTGGTCCACATAGCCCACTACCTTGTCAACCAACAGAGGCCAGTGCCAGATGCATCAGAGGAAATGAACAGAACAGGGCAAATATCAAATGATCCATCCCCTGTTGTCCAGTCCCAGTGGCTGGCAGTCAGAGGTTTAGGAGCACCCAGGGCAGCGGGTTGCATCCCTGACCATCTTGGGTAAAGGCCATGGAGAATAGGTCCGTCAATGAACTTATCCAATTCTTTTTTGAACCCAGTTATACTTTTGGCCTTCACAGCATCCTCTGGCAACAAGTTCCATAGGCTGACTGTGTGTGGTGTGAAGAAATACTTCCTCATGTTTGTTTTATACCTGCTGCCTATTCATTTCATTAGGTGACGCCGGTTCTTTTGTTATGTGAAGGAGCAAATAACACTTCCTTACTTTCTCCACACCATCCTTGATTTAATAGATCTCGATCACATCCCTCCTTGGTCCTCTCTTTTCTGACCTGAACAGTCCCCAGTCCTTCTAATCTCTCCTCATACGGAAGCTGTTCTATGCCCCTCATCCTTTGTGTTGCCCTTCTCCGTACTTTTTCCAATTCCAATATTTTTTTATATGATGGGACGACCAGAACTGCACACAGTATTCAAGGTGTGGGGGTACCATAGTGGCATTATTGATATTTTCTGTTTTGTTGTCTATCCCTTTCCTTATGGTTCCTGACATGGTTAGCTTTTTTGACTGCCGCTGCACCCCCGAGCAGATGTTTTCAGAGAACTCTCCACAGTGACTCCAAGGTCACTCTCTTGAGTGGTAACAGCTCATTTAGACCCCATCGTTTTCTGTGTATAGTTGAGATTGTTTTCCAATGGGCATTACTTTGCATTTATCAACACTGAATTTCATCTGCTGTTTTGTTGCCCAGTCACCCAGTTTTGTGAGGTCCCTTTGCAGCTCTTCACAGTCAACTTTTGGACTTACAAAATTACTCAAGATTGCGATCATCTGCAAACTTCATCACCTCACTGTTTACCCCTTTTTCCAGATCATTTATTCATATGTTGAGCAGCATTAGTCACAATACAGATCTGTGGGGGACCCCATTATTTACATATCACGTTTGTCTCAGTGTCTGATCATTCTGTTCTTTAGTATAATTTCAACCAATTCTCCTGGCACTGAAGTTAGGCTTACCAGCCAGTAATTGCCAGGATTGCCTCTGGAGACTTTTTTTTTTAACTCAGTGTTTCATTAGCTACCCTCCAGTCATCTGGTACAGAAGCTTATTTTAAGTAATAGGTTACATACACAGTTAGCAGTTCTGCAATTTCATAAGAGTTTCTTCAGAACTCTTGGGTGAAGACCATCTGGTCCTCATGACTTATTACTGTTCAAATTATCAATTTGTTCCAAACCCTCCTCTATTGACTCCTCAGTCTGAGACAGTTCCTCAGATTTATCACCTAAAAAGACTCTTCCTCACATCCTCTGCAGTGAAGACTGACGCAAAAAATTCATTTAGCTGCTCTGCAACAGCCTTGTCTTCCTTGAGTGCTCCATGAGTACCTCAATCGTCCAGTGGCCACACTGGCTGTTTGACAGGCTTCCTGCTTATGATATACTTTTAAAAAATTTGCAGCTGGCTCTTGTGTCTTTTGCTAGCTGTGTTTCAAATTCTTTTTTGGCCTTCCTAATTATACTTTATTTGATAGATTTATGTTCCTTTCTATTTTCCTCAGTAGGATTGCCTTTTAGTTTTTAATATACCTTTGTGTTTCCTAACTGTCTCTTCTATTCTGTTTAGCCATGGTGGCATTTTTTTGGTCCTCTTACTGTTGGGGGGGGGGGGGTAATTGTTATTATTTGGGGCATACATATAGTTTGACCTTCTGTTATGGTGTTTTTAAAAAGTTTCCATGCAGTTTGCAGGCATTTCACTCTTGTGACTGTTCCTTTTTAATGTCTGTTTAACTAGTCTCCATATTTTTTGTGTAGTTTCCCTTTTTTGAAGCTACATGCTACTGTGGAGGGTTTCTCTGGCATTTTCCTCCTATAAAGGATGTTAAGTTTAATTACATTATGGTTGCTATTACCAAGCAGTTCAGCTATATTCACCTCTTGGACTGGATCCTGTGCTCCACTTCAGACTAAATCAAGAATTGTCTCTCCGCTAGTGGGTTCCAAGATTACCTGCTCCAAGAAGCCATCACAAATGGTGTCTAAATGTCTAAGTGAGTTTGTTTGTGGGAGGGTGGAGGGTGAGAAAACCTGGATTTGTGCTGGAAATGGCCCAACTTGATGATCACTTTAGATAAGCTATTACCAGCAGGAGAGTGGGGTGGGAGGAGGTATTGTTTCATGGTGTCTGTGTATATAATGTCTTCTGCGATTTCCACAGTATGCATCCGATGAAGTGAGCTGTAGCTCACGAAAGCTCATGCTCAAATAAATTGGTTAGTCTCTAAGGTGCCACAAGTCCTCCTTTTCTTTTTGCGAATACAGACTAACACGGCTGTTACTCTGAAAGGTGTCTAAATTCTTATCTCTGCATCCTGGCCTGAGGTGGCATGTTCCCAGTCAACATGGGGATAGTTGAAATCCCCCATTATTACTGGGTTTTCTGTAGCCTCTCTAATCTCCCTGAGCATTTCACACAAGATGCAGATAGGGTGAAATCCTAGCCCCAGTTAAATCCATGGCAAAACTCCCATTGAGTTCCGTGGTATCAGGATTTTACCCATAGCGCATAATCCTGCTTTTGGATCTTACTAAATTGTTTGGCGCATTAATCCCCTGCAGCAGTGGGTCCCACGGGTTAAATGCACACAATGTGTGTATCTCTCTGGATTCCCTCACCTCCCAGCGACTGCCCTGAACTCAAGGGATGAGCACAGCCCAACCTCCACTTCCAGGCAGCCTGGATCAGCATTTGCTGGGAGCAGCGATGTTTTGGAGAGCTCCGATTCTCACTCCCCTCCCTTTCCCAGCCAGCAGGAGCAGCGTGGCACCTATTGATATTATCCCCCTGAACCCAGAGCCTCCTCCCCTGGGAGACCCCATGGTCACTTGACTACCCCTCGGGAGGGCGGGGGACACTGCAGATCCATGATCATTTCAGTTCTCCTGCTTCCTTAATGGCTGTTTCTAATCTGCACGAAGCAGCCTTAGGGTCCCTAGTTATTTCCTCAGACTATTGCCCCTTCGATAAGAGGGGGAAGAGTGGCAGCAGCCAGAGGACGGCTGCTCTCTACTGTGGCACCCCTGTAGGTGAGGCAATGGTGAGCCCCCACCTTGAGCTGGCTCCAATAGCAACAGGGGACTCTGTGGCCGGAGCTGCGCTGCCAGGATGCCCGGGGGAGGTACAAACCAGTGCAGAGGCCTCTGAGGACTTGGCATCTCCAGATTATACTCCAAGATCTGGATGGATCTCCAGGGATCCACTGACTAGGGGGAGGGCGGTAAATTACATCACAATGCCCAAGAGACAGATGAGGAGGGAGCCCCCTCTACTGGGGACAACATGGTCCAAGCTCTGAAGTTCAGGACCAGATCCTGTCTTCCTAGAATGCAAAGGGTTTTTGAACCCATCTCCAAGTCAGGCTCTAGCAACACCTGGGAAATACCAGTGGGATTTAGCATCAGTAGCAGAAGGCAACGTGACGATACCAGAGACAAAATGGCAATTAGTCCTTCTGCGTGTCGGAGTTCTGAGCTAGGGCAGAACCTGATGCCTTGAGTCAATTGCCTGTGCACAGAGCGAGGGACCTTTCTGTGCTGCGTATGGCCTGGCGCAATTGCCCTGGGGCAAGATGGTGGCCTTTTGCCTTCCTCAGAAACAGGGTTGCCCCAACTTTGTCCCAATGTGGGCAACTTACCAGAAGCCCTGCTCCGCTGCATGAAATTGAGCAGACTGCAGTCTCTGTGACTTTTAAGCAGAGCTGTGGCCTTTGGTAAATACAGGCCCCAGCAAGCGATGCTCAGTTGGAGCATTCTGTAGCCAAATGTGACTGCCCGCTCCCAGCCACCAGAAGTCATCCATGGGGATCAAACAGGGGACCTTCGGCACAAGCCCTTACCCAGTAGTGTACTTGAGGGTAAACGCAAGTAAATGGAGTTGACCCACTTCTCCTTTGGGGAATGTGGCAGGTACCCACTTTTCATGGAAGGAATAAAGCGTTTGCTCCCTCTTTCTCTCCTGTGAGAAGCAAATCCTGGCTGCACGACCAGTCAGCCAAGGTTCATGTTGTCTACCAGCCGGTAATGCTCAGCAACAGATCAGTCCTGGAAATCGTGGCCTGCAAAAGGCCATCCTGGGCTACTTCCCATGTGGTTTGACTGAATGCATTTGCCAACCATTGATAGCGTACAATATTTATTTATTTTTACAACTTTATGTATCTTACTTTAAACTGGGCTTAGGCTAGTAAGGGCATCACTGCACACCCTTTGTGCCTACCTTACCACTGCCCGGCCTGGAACACCAAAAAGGTTACGTTAGCCACTTCATTAGTTTTACCACACTCCCACCACCCTTCCCGCTTGAGCGAAAGGCGCAAATGTGTGAGGTTACGTCTACATTGTACAGCACTGGGTGTAATGCACATGTAGCTACACAGCAGACTGAAAAGCAAGCTGCGTCCTTGCTGCGGTGCGTAGCGACACACAGCAGGGAAAGACTATATCTGGATGGAGGCAGCAGGAAAGACTCTGGCAGCTGATGGAGCCTTTCCCCGCTGCCTTCCCCTCCACCAGCCTTTCCCTGTTGCCAGAGTCTTTCACGGCAGTGGGGAAAGGCTCCTGCAACAGGGAGCCAGCAGGACGCGACACTGCTTAAAATAGACGTGTAGACAGGGCAGGCACTGCTTGGGCTTGTAGAGAGCTGTGTCGGGTACGTACCCACAGGGTTCAGGCATGTCTTTGCTCACCTAAGCAGTGCCTTACCATCCACACTGCTATTTATACCTGCACTGGAGGGGGGTGCAGTGTAATATTCTACATGCCACCATAAGATTTGTGCAGTGTCGGCATACCTTTAGTTGCAAATAGCAGGGCTCAGCCACCGGAGGGAGACATGGTAACAGACATAGTAATGGACTGTTATAGCTGAATTCTGGAGCCCGTACTCTGTAGGTGGCATCTGTGGATTAGAACTGGGATCGGCTGTAGGACCAGGATAATGAATGCTGAGCTACACTTGACCCGCAACCACGGTTGGACCACTATGGGTCTGAGTCATCAGTACAGGGTACTGCTGGGTTAGACGGACCAATGGTCCGATTGGGTATAGCGAACCCTCTGTTTCTAACCTCTATTTTTATTTATTTATTTCCAAACAACTTGATGTTTAGTGAGAAAAAGCTAGCCAATATAAATGACAGATCCATCATAGGCAAAGGGTTTATGCCTATGCAAACTTCCGGACAGGGTACAGGCGCTCTTTTCGCTGCTGTTTTTTGGTCTTCAAACTTTCTTCGTACTTATTTAATCTGCGGCGCATGGCACGAGTCGTCTTTGGCCGTAGGTCAAGAGGCTTGTACTTTTTGCCTTTGTAAAATTTCCTCAGGTTCTATGGAAGGCAGATATTGCATCCCTGGACTTCTTGGTAATGCATTTGATCAGTGGGGTCGTAACTTGTTGCTGTTATTTCATACTGGTATTGCGGTAGGGCCTAGATGCCTCTACCACATCTGGGCCCTGTTTCACAAGGGGCTGCACAGATATATAGCCGGCCTGTACAAATAAACGGGCTATTAATTAATGTGGCATTGGAAGATGGAAAAAATAGCCTTTCTGGCTTCAGATGCAGGGCCTGTAGGATGAAAGTTTCCTCCATCTCTTCCCAGAGCTCTCCATCTCTTCCCATCTCTTCCCAGATCTCCATCTCTTCTTCTCGGTTGACATGTGGCCCTGGAGCACCCTGTAATATACAATCTGTTCGGTGTATTGGCAGCACATGGTTATCCTGAGACTAAAGTCCCTGTTCCAAAAGTTTGTCCAAACTGGCTTCCTCCCAAGCTGATTTCTATGCAAGGTATCCAGGGAGATTTCATGCTCTGCAGATGGCTAAAGGGTAGATTTGGGTGGAGTTTCTTGGGGGGGGGAGAGTCAGTTGTTTGCTTTGAGACAACACGCTTGAGCATGAGTTTCCCTTAGCAAAGACAGGGATGGTTGAATATTCAAGGGGTGGTTACAAGGGGAGTGGTTTGGTTTTTTTGGGTTTGTTTTGTTTTGTTTTGCTTTTTTGGTTTGTTTGTTTTTTTGTCAAGCCCTTCATTGCGGGGGAAACAGATGGGATTTGATTTTACGGCAGCTTCAGGGAGCCGCAAATAACAGCCCTGAAATCAGTGCTGAGGCGGTGGAAAAGCACAAGAAAAACACCTTTGTGTCCATCTGGACACTGAAGTGAGGAAATATGGCATGACATGCAGAATAAGCGCAAGTGTGACATGCCTTCTTGATGACAGGTGGGTCATATGACAGCCCTACATTCGTATTATTACAGTAAGCGCCTAGCTCACTGGGGAGACGACTGCATAATGAATGTTAACATTGCTGACAGGTTTCAGAGTAGCAGCCGTGTTAGTCTGTATTCGCAAAAAGAAAAGGAGGACTTGTGGCACCTTAGAGACTAACAAATTTATTTGAGCATAAGCTTTCGTGAGCTACAGCTCACTTCATCGGATGCATACTGTGGAAAATACAGTGGGGAGATTTATATACACACAGAACATGAAACAATGGGTGTTACCATACACACTGTAACGAGAGTGATCACTTAAGATGAGCTATTACCAGCAGGACAGCCCCCCAACCTGAAGCAAATACTCACCAGCAACCACACACCACACAACAGAACCACTAACCCAGGAACCTATCCTTGCAACAAAGCCCATTGCCAACTGTGCCCACATATCTATTCAGGGGACACCATCACAGGGCCTAATAACATCAGCCACACTATCAGAGGCTCGTTCACCTGCACATCTACCAATGTGATATATGCCATCATGTGCAGGCAATGCCCCTCTGCCATGTCCCTTGGTCAAACTGGACAGTCTCTGTGTAAAAGAATAAATGGACACAAATCAGACGTCAAGAATTATAACATTCAAAAACCAGTCGGAGAACACTTCAATCTCTCTGGCTACTCGATTACAGACCTAAAAGTTGCAATTCTTCAACAAAAAAAACTTCAAAAACAGACTCCAACGAGAGACTGCTGAATTGGAATTAATTTGCAAACTGGATACAATTAACTTAGGCTTGAATAGAGACTGGGAGTGGATGGGTCATTATACAAAGTAAAACTATTTCCCCATGTTTATTTCCCCCACCCCCCACTGTTCCTCAGATGTTCTTGTCAACTGCTGGAAATGGCCCACCTTGATTATCACTACAAAATTCCCCCCTCGCCTCCTGCTGGTAATAGCTCATCTTAAGTGATCACTCTCGTTACAGTGTGTATGGTAACACCCATTGTTTCATGTTCTCTGTGTATATAAATCTCCCCACTGTATTTTCCACTGAATGCATCCGATGAAGTGAGCTGTAGCTCACGAAAGCTTATGCTCAAATAAACGTGTTAGTCTCTAAGGTGCCACAAGTCCTCCTTTTCTGTTAACATTACTGTTACTAATAGTATTTATTAAGCTCCTGGAGCATGTCTAATTCACCCTCTGATTAGGGTTTTCCCAATTATCTTTTGCTGCTGCTTGGCTTTTTGGCTCCGATCCACAGGTCCACCAACTTACTGGAGGGTATGTCAAATACAGCTCCCACCAGTGCAGACTAGCAAGCCTTTTCTCCAGGGTTTTGTTTATTGACAAAGCAAATCAGTGTCAACTCAAACCACCCCAGAGCCTGCCGTCTGCCCCCTTTTAATGCCTCATCCCATTGATGCTTCTATCACTACTCCCTGCTGGTTATCTTCCCTACCAGACTTTCCAGCTGGCTGGTCCCAGGTCCTTCACCTGATCTCACCTCTGCCTATTTGAGCAGGTGCTAGGCTCCCTCTTCCAGGAAGGACTGCCTCCAAGCTGTCCCATGACCCTGTCTTGGTCACCTGACTCAACCCATCAGCCAGAGCTTTGCAGGACGTGGATTGCATGCCCCAGGGCCCTGTTCCACCCACTCGCGCTGATGTCCAGCTTCTCCCATCTTTGTGAAGCAGCTATAGAGACCTGAGTCCAAATGGCCCATTCCTCCCTGCCTAGCCAGGTTTGCAGTGTCCAGCAAATAAAAGGTCTCCGAGTTATAGGCACCACCCACGCTGGCATTGCAGGCGCTGTGTGTCCCATGGGCGTTGCACGCTTCTCACGCAGTTGAATGCTCTCTGCCGTCGGCTTCGGCCTGAGACGCGTTGCACAACTGTCCAGAAAAGCCCTGCCTGCCACATCCTGTGTTCTGATATCCATCCCCGAGGCTTGGGAAATAACCCAGCCATTCCCCCACGTTGAGATCATAATTAACGCCCGCCGTAAATCAAGCTGTTTCCTGCAGAACAGGACTGGCAGCCCCAGCCCAAAGACTGGAAATGGGGCCTTGCAGCCAGCCCTTTCTGTTCCCACAAACCCCGGGAGCAGTTCCCCAGGGCAGGGGATGGGATGAGGTAGGTGGATATTAGCCCAACACAGCTCCACCAATTCCCATAGCTCTACAACCACTGGAGCTGTGTGACCCCCTCCTGTGATCTGCCGAGGACAGGAATGAACGCTAGAGTGGAGGGCCGAGAACAGGGGAGCAGTGGTGTCTAGTGGGTAGTGGTGTACGGAGGTCTGGGTTCGGTTCCTGGCTCTGTCACTGACCTGCTGTGTGACCTTGGGCAAGTCGCTCCCTCACTCTGTGCCTCAGTTTCCCCTCCTGCCTTTTGTCTGCCTTGTCTATTTGGACTGTCCGCTCTTTGGGGCAGAGGCTGTCTCTGACTATGCCTCTGTACAGAACCTACCACAAGGATGGCCTGATTTCGGTTGGCTCAAGTCTGAGCTCAGTAACGACAAAAGGAAGGTACTGGTGCTATCTAATCTCTCTAGGCAGCGGTGTGTGACAGGGGTAAAGAGTCGCTTTCTTCCAGCGCTGAACAAGGAACTCTAATAGAACAAGGAAAAGAGACTCATGCTTAACCCTGTTCAGTCTGTCTCTGCTTCCCTGCAGCCCGCCCCCAACTGGGCTTCCTGCTCCAGGTTAAAGAAGCAGCCTGGGTAATCCCACGAGCAGGGAGATAGCCAGCTGGTCCTCCCTGTATTACACCCCCCTCTATCATCTTTCTCTGCAGCATTTCCCAAGGCTGGATTCCTCCTTGGGGTTGGGGGGGAATCGTACTGCTCAGGTACTGTCAGCACCAGGGGCTGCCTGCAGTTTCCCCACATCCTTGGCCGTGCTGCGTCACGCAGGGGCTCTGACTGTGACTTACCAGCCCCGGCCTGGCCCAAGCAGGGGCCATGAGCTCTCCCTTCGCTCTTGTGCTCGTGTGGAATCCTTTGTCTCCATCCTCAGCCTCAAGCCCTGCTCTGGCCGTGGTGGGGGATCCCTGGACCGGCCCTGAGATGATAGATGAAGGGATGGCGGGGGGAATCATGAGCTCTGGGCTAGCCCTGAGGTGATGGGGAGGGAAGCAGGAAACTTGAGCTTCCACGTGATCTAAAATGATAGCAGCCCGTGTGTTGGGCTCTGGGAGAAGCACTTTTGGAAGTTGGTGGCACACGAGAAGGGTGCCGGAGCACGGAGGCCCTTGCTCCTCTGGACCGCAGGAAGGGCTGGTCCGTGGAAAGTTAGCCGGGTCAGCAGCCCTGGAGGGGCCGTGGCTGTGGCTGGGGGAGTGAGACGGCAGAGCTGGCTGCTCCCTGCTCTCTGAGGGCAGAGGAGGCCCCTTTGATCCCGTTGGAAGAATTTTTCCTCTTCTGAGAGAGCCCAACAGTACCACCTGGTGGGCAGCTCCTGAGGCACAGCCTGCCCTTCACCTGGCTGCAAAGGGAGTCAGTCTCCAGCTAGGACCTGGCGTTCTCTCACCCCTCGGCTTGATGGACAGCTGCTGAACCAGGCCAGCCGTCCAAGAAGGCACCGAGCTCCAGCTCTTGGGGCATGACTCCTGCTTCTGGGCCTGATGGAGCTGGCCACCATCCTGCCATATGGAAACTAACATGGTTAAAAATAACCAGGGTGAAGCTAGGGTGACCAGACAGCAAGTGTGAAAAATCGGGGGGGGGGGGGGTGTATTGGAAGCCTCTATAAGAAAAAGACCCAAAAATCGGGACATCTGGTCACCCTAGGTGAAGCTGTGGCAATCGCAGGTTAGGCCCTGGAGGCCTGTGTGTCTGCCATTGTGGGCAGGTCCATTGCTAGGATCATCTGGGTACATCTCACTAAATCAATTCGCTGCTCTTGCAGTGGTCGGTGCACCTCAGTCCTTCCTGTTCGCTGCCTGGGACTTGCAGTAGTCAGTCTCCTGAGGAATGTAATACTGTGGTCTAATCCTGGGGGTTGGCTTGGTGCGGGGATGGTGAGTAGCAGCCTGTGATATACAGGGGATCAGGTCGGATGATCCGGTGGACCCTTCTGGCCATAAACATTCTGAGTCTGGGTGGGAAGTGGGGGTGCAGTGGGAGGGGAGGGGGTTTGGGCATTATTCTCTACTCACAAACCTCAGGAACGATATTTTCTGGATCTGTTCATTTCACTTCCCCCACGCTGACTGAGGGGCGCAAGCGCAAGGGAGAAAAGAGGGAGGGAACGGAGAGAGGGAACAGAGACAAGGGGGAAGAGAGAGAGAGGGATGCATTTAGAGGGGCACGTTCCTAGCAGCGTGGCACGCGTTGCTGTACTCGCTACAGGCCCCGGGGCACCATCCGTCACCGACATGCGGCTGCACTTCACCAGCCGAGAGTAAAGCAAACCCAGTTCCCATGGACGGGGAGTCAATATCCCACCATGCTTACTGCCCACAGAGGCCTCCTTTGTTTGTCCAGATGTGGCGCTCATGCTGCATCCCATCAGAGGTAATCCGACGGCAGAGCAGCAATCCTGGCAAAATGATCCAGTCGCTTGTAACTTGAGCTCTTAGATTAGACAGCTGTCTGGAGCTCCCCCGCAAGTCAGGCTGCTCTCTGAGTGCAGTTGATGCTCTGCATGTCCTGTGGCTATTGCTCACCTTGTTACAAAAAAAGTCATTCCTTAATAATGTAGCATTTTGCAGTTGTATTTCTCCAAAGTGCCTAACAGCAGTGGGTCTGTATTGTTACCCCAGAAGAGGAAACTGAGGCATAGAGAAATTAAGTGACTTGCCCCAGGCCATGTTGGCCAGATTCCAATGGGAGTTACTTTGAGGATCTGAGCCTAACTGCTCAGCACACCCCCAGTTGGGGCCAGATTTTCATGAGCTCAGCCCCCTCAGACACCTAAACTAGGGCCAGACTTTCCAAAGAGCTCCACACCCAGGGTGCTGGCCCCGACTGAGGGTGCTGATCTCTTGCGCAAAGACCAGCCGTGGTAAAGAGAAAGCAGTGCTGGGGTCAGAACCCAGTGTCGTGACTTCTAGCCGTACCCTCAGTCCACTCAATCACACCTAGATCCCGTAAACCACGATCCACAGGTGTCTTGCCCTGACAGTAGGAAGCTGCAGCCTGACTTCACAATGCTTCTGGTTTTTGCTGCTGTTGGAAAAACCTTGACCAGGTGGCGTGGAGGGGGACTCAAACTTCGGCTTATAGAAATATTTCCGGGGGGCGGCGAGAGCATTGTTTGGATTGTCTTTCCTCCCAACGATGCTTCCAAAGCACTTATATCATGGCCCCGGCTTGGTGCGTGTCTGTTTATTGGGCTGGGATGGATGATTTTTGGAAGAGGAAGGCTCTTTAGCTGTGCGTTGACGCTGATCAAGGACATCCCATGCACAGAGAGGGAGGGGAAGTGGAGATGGAGCTCATGTTAACCACGGGGTTGGCACGGAGCCGGATCTGTGTGGAGCCCCAATCGCTGGTAAGATCAGCAGTAAGAGTGATGCCCATGCGAACGTGGTGATCAGTACAAAGCCCTCAGCAGGCACCTCCTTGACTCCAGGATAAAGGCTGGGAAAATCACTCCCCTATGGACATGGCTTCGGGGGCCTTTTGTCAGTCAACATGCCAGGAGGCCTGTGTGTGCTCTGCCCAATAGCCCTCATCCATGTCCTTGGCTTTTGTAGGGGGAGGATGCACCCCACCTCGGATCAGCCCTTGTCTTTCCAGAGCATGGCCCTGCCCTCCTGCTCTGGCATAGACACACACAGCTACAGCCGTAACCCAGAAGCCAAGGAGCGAAGAGCAGGGTTGGCATGATGAGGGGGAGGGGAAGTGTTCTGGGGCTGTGATTCAGGCAAGTCACTTCCTGTCTCTGTGCCTCGGTTTCCCCCAGCTGTAAAATGGGAGCAGTGTCATCACTCCCATGGCAGGGGCCTAACTCTGCAGCAGAGGAGCAGGGCCCCAGAAGGGCTGGCCGGCTCAAGGAATGCATGTGAAGTGCAGTGAAATCCCTGTGTGGAATTGCTAGGGCAGGGCACAGTGTCACTGATTCACCTGCTGTTACTAGGGGCAGGTTATTTTCATCCTGCTCACTTTTATCACCAGCTCCCCCCGCCCCCTCCCCCAGCCCTGCTGCCCCAGGTGGGTTCCCTCCTTTCCCAGGATCCCTCCATAGTCCTGGGGCCCCTGCCTGTCATTTCTCAATATTCCAATCCCACAGCTCCTCTCCCCGGGCTGCAGCAAAGGGGACCCCCCTGTCTCCATCTGTCCCCATTGTGCTAGCCAGTGAAGTCTGCCCAGGGTCGCTTGAGCTCCTCTGCAGTGACTCTCTGCCAGCAGAGACCTGCTGTGCACGCAGCCAGCTGTGTAGGAGGCGAGCGGTGTCACGTGCCAGGGGATTGTGGCCTCAGCCTCTGGGAACAGCAGGGAGACAAAGCAGCGGACTGTGAACCAGGCGGAGGGCTCACCGATTCCAACAGCAGGGAGTTGGGGCACACGCAGCACAAACCATGGAAATGTTCTGTGGGAGACCACAGCCCTTTCCCCATACCCCTGGGCCCAGAGGGGAAGGCAGCAGCTTGGTTAACAGCTCAACAAATCTCCCTGTGGTTGTTCGCTGGTCTCTGGAGGGCGTCTCCATCCCAACCCTATCAGCTAGGAGAGAAGGTGCTAGGACAGAGGGGACACCAGCCTAGGGACTCACTCCACCTGCTTCCTCCTGGCCTGTCTCAGGCCCTAGCTCTCCCCAGCCGCCAGATCTAATGTATGGCCAGGGGAGGGGGGACTTGGCTGCACCAAGGTAAGCTCCCCCCCCCCCCCCCCCCCCCCGCTTCTTTCACTTCCCATCTCCTGCCGGCCACCCTCGCCCTCTCTGGGATCAGGCTGCACCCCAACTCTTTGTTGGCACAGAACATGCCTGCTAAATCCGGAGGGATTTTCCCTGCAGAGCTGGGAATAACCAGTTTTAGGAGACCTGGCAAGGGGCGCAGTCTGCCCCGCACAAAGGCGCAGTATATGTTGCTGTAAAACAATAACCAGCTATGACAGAAACTGCACTTGGCCCAATCCTTCTCAAGGAAAAAGTCCATGCTCCTCTTGGAGAGGTATCCGAGCACCTCAGTCATTAATGACAGGTTTCAGAGTAGCAGCCATGTTAGTCTGTATCAGCAAAAAGAACAGGAGTACTTGTGGCACCTTAGAGACTAACAAATTTATTTGAGCATAAGCTTTCATGGGCTACAGCCCACTTCATCAGATGCATAGAATGGAACATATAGTAAGAAGATATTTATACATACAGAGAATATGAAAAGGTGGAAGTACCCATACCAACTGTAAGAGGCTAATTAATTAAGAGGAGCTATTATCAGCAGGGGGAAAAAGACTTTTGAGGTGATCATCAAGATGGCCCATTTCGGACAGTTGACACGAAGGTGTGAGGATACTTAACATGGGGAAATAGATTCAATTAGCGTAATGACCCAGCCACTCCCAGTCTCTGTTCAAACCTAAGTTAATGCGATCTAGTTTGCATATTAATTCAAGTTCAGCAGCTTCTCCTTGGAGTCTGTTTTTGAAGCTTTTCTGTTGCAAAATTGTCACCTTTAAGTCGGCCACTGAGTGGCCAGAGAGGTTGAAGTGTTCTCCGACTGGTTTTTGAATGTTATGATTCCTGATGTCAGATTTGTGTCCGTTTATTCTTTTGCATAGAGACTGTCCAGTTTGGCCAACGTACATGGCAGAGGGGCATTGCTGGCACATGATGGCATCTATCACATTGGTAGATGTGCAGGTGAACGAGCCTCTGATAGTGTGGCTGATGTGATTAGGCCCTATGATGGTGTCCCCTGAATAGATATGTGGACACAGTTGGCAATGGGCTTTGTTGCAAGGATAGGTTCCTGGGTTAATGGTTCTGTTGTGTGGTGTGTGGTTGCTGGTGAGTATTTGCTTCAGGTTGGGGGGCTGTCTGTAAGCAAGGACTGGTCTGTCTCTCAAGATCTGTGAGTGAGGGATCGTCCTTCAGGATAGATTGTAGATCTTTGATGATGCGCTGGAGGGGTTTTAGTTGGGGGCTGAAGGTGATGGCTAGTGGCGTTCTGCTATTCTCTTTGTTGGGCCTGTCCTGTAGTAGGTGACTTCTGGGTACTCTTCTGGCTCTGTCAATCTGTTTCTGCACTTCAGCAGGTGGGTATTGTAGTTGTAAGAATGCTTGATAGAGATCTTGTAGGTGTTTGTCTCTGTCTGAGGGATTGGAGCAAATGTGGTTGTATCTTAGAGCTTGGCTGTAGACAATGGATCGTGTAGTGTGTCCTGGATGAAAGCTGGAGGCATGTAGATAGGCATAGCGGTCAGTAGGTTTCCAGTATAGGGTGGTGTTTGTGACCATCGCTTATTAGCACAGTAGTGTCTAGGAAATGGACCACTTGTGTGGACTGGTCCCGGCTGAGGTTGATGGTGGGATGGAAGTTGTTGAAATCATGGTGGAATTCCTCAAGGGCTTCTTTTCCATGGGTCCAGATGATGAAGATGTCATCAATGTAGCGCAAGTAGAGTAGGGGCGTTAGGGGACGAGAGCTGAGGAAGCGTTGTTCTAAATCAGCCATAAAAATGTTGGCATACTGTGGGGGCCATGCAGGTACCCATAGCAGAGCCGCTGGTTTGAAGTTATACATTGTCCCCAAATGTGAAATAGTTGTGGGTGATCCTCTGGGTGAGTGAGAAGTATTATCTGCAGTTCGCCGATGGAGTAAATTTAAAAATCAGCAGTTCTCAACCAGGGGTATGCGTACTTCCAGGGGTACGCTGAGGTCTTCCAGGGGGTACATGAACTTCTCTAGATATTTGCCTAGTTCTACAACAGGCTACATAAAAAGCACTAGCTAAGTCAGTACAATCTAAAATTTCATACAGTGACTTGTTCATACAGCTCTGTATACTGAGATGTAAGTACAATATTTACATTTCAGTTGATTTATTTTATAATTATATGGTAAAAATGAGTGTCAGCAATTTTTCAGTAATAATGTGCTGTGATACTGGTTTGTATTTTTATGTCAGATTTTTGTAAGCAAGTAGTTTTGAAGGGAGGTGAAACTTGGGGTATGCAAGACAAATCAGACTTCTGAAAGGGGTACAGTCGTCTGGAAAGGTTGAGAACCACTGAATGAAGTGGCTTGCCTCAAGTAACACAGGAAATCACTGTCTGAGCCAGGTTTCAGAGTAACAGCCGTGTTAGTCTGTATTCGCAAAAAGAAAAGGAGTACTTGTGGCACCTTAGAGACTAACCAATTTATTTGAGCATAAGCTTTCGTGAGCTACAGCTCACTGAGCCAGGAATCAAACCCAGGTCTCCTGCTGGCTAGTCCACTGCCAGAGCCTCTAGGCCAGCCTTTCTGCCCTAAGTGGTCAAGCCCAAGAACAATCACTTTTTAAAAGTGTCTTGCATAGCATCGCAAGACCGGTTAGGATTAATTTACAAAGTTGCTAATCAGAGGCAGGACAGGACCGAGAGAATGCAGCTTCTGCACATGAAACTGCTGGAAATCAGCATTTCAAAACTCTAAATTCTGGCTTTGGGTGGCGGGTGAGGTAGTTTAACAGCGTTGCCTAATAGTTTCCTGTTTCTCCTCAGAAAGAAACCGTAAGATCAGTGGAGCAAATAACCCCATTTTAATTTGTCTGGTTATACGGCAGGATTTTACCCCAAAACTGAAAAAGGGCCAGAGACCCTCACCAAGTCCACTAAGAACATTGCTTGTTGCTACTGATTTTATGTGGATGGTGCCCAGATGCTGCGGTGATAGGCAGCAGTATAAAACACTAATATTACAGTACCACCAATAGGCTCCAATCAAGATCAGGGTCCCATTGTGCTAGTTGTTTTACATACACCTAGTAGGAGTCAGTCCCTTCCCTGATAAAGAGATGAGGGCAATACACAAAGAACATATTATTATCCCTAATGCGCAGATCAGCAAACTACATCAAATGACTTCCAAATCAGCAAATCAGTAGCAAAGCCAAGACATGAACCTAGATCTCCTGAGTCCCAATCCAGTGCTTTAACCACCCCCAGCCCCTTCTTCTCAAGGCCCAGGGCTTCAAAGGAAATGCTCCAGAATGTCCATGAATTCATAGAATCATAGAATATCAGGGTTGGAAGGGACCTCAGGAGGTCATCTAGTCCAACCCCCTGCTCAAAGCAGGACCAATCCCCAATTTTTGGCCCAGATCCCTAAATGGCCCCCTCAAGGATTGAACTCACAAGCCTGGATTTAGCCGGCCAATGCTCAAACCACTGAGCTATCCCTCCCCCCAGTTGTTAGGCTCTAAGGTGCCACAAGTACTCCTTTTCTTTTTTTCATGAATCTATAATAACCCTTCCCCCACCCACCCCTTGCACGTTTGCCTCTGGTCTAAGTTCCTGCTCATAAGCCTCACATGTACTCGTATTTCTATTCCCCTGCAAAAGCTGTGTCCTTGGACTGTATCAATGCATTACTCACCGTCTGTCATTTCATCACTGCCAAAATCTTCGTGCAGCAGATAAACCTATGGCTGTGTCCCTAATGGGAGTTCTTACACTGCCCCCTTGTGTCACCACATCGACATGAACGTGGTTTCAGCATCTGCAAACAGCTGCACCGAAGGAAGTGCAGATTCTTTGCGTTCCACTTTCCTAGCATCCCACGTTGCGTGCACCCTGTGGGCTTTGCAGTTAATATTCAGTATTAGGCCTGTGTGTTTTAAATCAACATAGTCTCTGGTTTTTTGCATTGTTTTCACACCGAACATTAACGAATGGGAGAATTTCACATCTTTGCCCAAACCTTTCTGAGATAACAACATTAAATGTCAGTGTTAAGAATTTAACAGTTCTCATCCACCTCACAAGCCTGTGATCCAGCCTTGTCACATTTTGTTTAGCAGGACAGTCTCTGGTCTGCCATTGTCTATTTGAATGAGGCTGCAGGCTGTTTGCCTACAGGGTTGTGATGTACAAATGTCACAAAAGGACTTCGAAAGAACTGAAGTGGAGAGGTCCCAAATAATCCATCCCAGTTTTTACATGAGACGACCGCCCACCACCACCACTCCACCCTGTCAATCTAACTAGGAGTCCTATGTTAGCACAAATAATAATAACCAAAGTGAGTGAGAACCCTCTGCTGATCCTGCCCCCTCCCCAATGCTCTTCACTCCCATTCCCATCCTATCTGAGACGGGCAAGTCTGAAGACTCTCTAGTTCTTTGTCCCGAGGAGTGATGGGGTATCCAGGGCTGCTTGGCATTCCTCCCTTGGTGCGATGCCAGTGCTCTATCACTGACGTGCTTCATCAGAACTAAACCACAAAGCACAAAGGAGAAAATCTGGGCTTAGGTATTAACATCCCACATTAATTTTTCTAGAAAGACTGTAACGAGATAAGCCTGGAGAGCCAACAAGTGCCAGCGCTATTTAGGGAACATTATTGCTGGCCATTGGCAAGTGGACCACACTACACATAGGTATTATGGAAGCCCTGGGTCAGAAGGATGCTCCCTCCATGCAGGAGGCAACGGAATTTTTATTTTTCCTTTGAATTTATACTGCGGTTGCCAAGTCTTTATCCATATCTGTGGCCAGAAAATCTGCTAGCCCACCCACTCTCGCCGATGGGATCTCCCGCACTGGATGGGGGTTGGCATTTCAGCCCTCACTCATGCTCTCTCCTCTTTCACCATCATTTTTAATATGTATTCTGGCAGCCCCTAGCAACCCCAGTCAAGGATCGGGGCCCTGTTGTCATAGGTGCTGTAGAGTGAAATAAAGAAGACAGCACAATTTTACAATACAAGTTGTCCATGCTGTAGGATCCATTAACAGTAGCCGAGAGAGGTTTGAGATGGTTCTTCCATGGATTTCAGCCCTGGAGCAGGCGTGGGAGTTAATAGGCTGTGAGAGAACAAGTGTCTTGTCGGAGAATTTAGCGGTAAAGGGGATCAGGGGCATGGCTGGCTTGGAGTAAAAAGGCCAGTTGTAATGAAGCCTGAGAAATCTTGAAGGAATTAGCTATTCGGTCCAGGTGGGCCATAGATTGAAGGTGGTAATAGGAAGGATGGTCACGTGGCTAAGGCACTGGCTGAAGATTCAGGAGATCTGAATTCTCGTCTTGGCCTTGCTACAGGATTCCTGCGTGACACTGGCTAAGTCAGTAATGTGAAAAGCAGCCAGGGTATAGGGTGCCTTGTTCTTGGGCATGCACCTTGGCCTAGTTTTCAGAGCAGCTGCAGCTTCCATCCGTGAAAGCCGCTGTTGCTCAGCACCTCTGGAAACCAAGCCCTAGGTACGTTCCCAAATCTGTGGTCACTTCTAACGCTTTTACCTTCGTTTCTCTGCACCTCCCTATACCAGTGGAAAGGGGGAGAAGAATGATGCTTCTTTGCTGCCCCACAGGAGGGAGTCACCTTCCAGAGTGGGCATGCGAGGTTGTCACTCCCCACCCTCCCTCCAGTTCTCTACCGGGATTGCAGGTTTCCCTGCGTCCCAGTGGGGTGGTTTGGTGCGAAGTGCATTATATTTCATGTGCAGTGTGTTTTCACTGAACACGTCCAAGTAGCTAGTGATTAGAAATCAGGATGCCTGGGTTCTTTTTTTAGCTCTTCTACTGACATCTCCTGCAATCACAGACATACTTGACCACCCTGCGTTTTTCCGATAATACTATGTAACCTCCCACCATGGGGGTGTTGGGAGGTTTAATTAATTAATGTTTGAGCTGAGCAGTAAAAGATGCTGAAGAAAAGCCGTTCATGATGAGACTGTAATTGCACTGTGACCAAGGGGTGAGGGAAAGAGGCTCCTGCATTATTTCAATCCGTGTCATTTAATGGAGCGTGGATTTCTTTTTGAAAGGTCTTTCCCTGCAATTCCTTTAAGTAGGTTCTCCTATAATTGGGTCAAAAGCTGATTTGCAAATAATCACCAGAGAGAAAAAAAAATGGAAGGATTTAAGACCAAGCTGTGCTTTTCATACTATTAATTGAAAACCTCTGGGAGATAATGTGTTCCTTCTCACATGTGAAACCTGTAAGCGGCTATTAAAGTCCCCCTTTCTGCCCTGCTTTTGAAGAAAGGGTCCCTGATGGGATTAAGGCTGCAGCAGGCACAGAGAACCTTCTTCAGTATTCTTCCTTCAGGTGTGAGTTGATTTAGAAAAGGGTCAGGAAGTTACGGGCTGGAATGGGAGCAGTCTCAGTGATGGGATGTGCAAGGCTGTGCAGGGTTCTCTCTGCTGCAGAGTTGCAAACACAGAGTCCTGCAAACTGGGATCATTTTAAATTCAAAAATAAATGAAAGCATTTCCTGACGCATAATAATACTAAGAATTCCTAGCACGTTATCTAGCATTTGTCATCCACAGATCTCAAAAGTGCTTTACAAAGGAAGGAGAATTCATCATCCTTGTTTTACAGATGGGGAAACTGAGGCACACAGCAAGGTGAAGTGATTTGCACAAGGTCACCCCAGCAATCTAGGGGCACAGCTGGGACTAGAACCCAGGTGTCAGAGTCCTACTCTAGTGCATGCACATATTTTCTATCTATCTATACAACTTCCCCTAGAGTGCAGGCAGTTATTCCAGTGTAAATGGACTTGTACCAGTATAGCTTATTCCCCTATGGGAAGGGGACTACACTCTACCGGTATACACACACACTTATACTGGTATAATTACGCCCACACTAGGGTTGTGCTGGTGTGACTATCAATAAAACAGCACACCCCTAACAGACAGAGTTATACTTTGTGCAGACCAGACCTTCAGCTACAATCCTGGGAGGGAATCTGTGCCCAGTGATGAGCCCCGCGCAGGGATAGGGTGACCAGATGTCCCGATTTTATAGGAACAGTCCCGATTTTGGGGCCTTTTTCTTATATAGGCTCCTATTACCCCCCACCCCCTGTCCTGATTTTTCACATTTGCTGTCTGGTCACCCTACGCAGGGACAGGTTGGGGGTGGCTTGTACTTCCCCTGTCCTGGGACAGCTGTTCCAGCCCCTCTGGCAGTGCCTCCTAGCAGCAATAGCCCCATTGTGCCACCATAGAATAACCGGGCCACTTCCCCTCCTCTCCCCGGCCAGAACCATCCCTGTGGCAGTGAGCAGCATGGAGTCGGCTGTGGCATTATGAGGTGACTTTATCACCATCATAAAGTGGCTGCAACACACCCAAGAATCCCCCACCCCTTCGAGTCTTAGAATTCCTCCTGCCCTGCTGGGGTTTCCCATCAAATAGCACTGAATTCCTGTTTAAAAACAAACAAGACACATCAACTTCCTCCAGGCCAGGTGGACTTTGAAGGCTTCCAGATCAGGTGCTGAGCACTGCACAGGCCTTACTTCATATATGAACACCCCCCACCACCGGAGTGGCCAATTTTTGTAATACTAGGTGTTAACCTGAAAGCCCCAGTTCCTGGAATCATGGGATTATCTGGGCCTCTCAGCTTTCCTTTAAACAAGAAAGTAAGTTTCTAGCCCTTGCGGTGGCAGAAGCTTGAAAATACAGTCTCTACAGGTTTACAAACCAGGAGACAAATATACATACATACATACATATATATATTTAAAATCTCATGATTTTGTAAGCCAGTCTCATAACTTTTGGGGGGTCTGGTGATTTTTTGACTACTTGGCCATGCCGATCCCCTGAAAGTTACTGGGAGTGGCACCGCCCGGAGATCACTGTTGTTTGGTTTCCAGGGCGGTCAATCTTTGTCTTTGGATAATTGAACATTACAAATGAAACAGAGCAGGAAAGTTGCCCCCAGGCACAAACAAACTCATCAGGTACTTAACTAGATCACAAGCTGATATGTGTGTCTGACAGAAGGAGAACTGGGTGACTATTGTTTTCATGGAAAGAGGCCCAAGAGTCTGAGTACATTATAAGCAAAACTGGTTCAAAAAATACTTTAACAAAGAGTTTCTTTACTGTAAAATGGCCTAGCACTGAAACCTGGGACCCAGGAGTCCGCTTATGTAGGTTTTGCTCTTAACAGAGCTATCAAGTCACTTCAGACCAAATCCTGGAAGGTATTTAGGTATCTAACTCCTATTGAAATCAATAGGATTTAGGTACCTAAAACTTCTGAGGCTCTGGGCCTTCATTTCTTAGGGCCCATTTTATAGAAGTGGGATGATGATACTGACCAATTTCCCACGCTGGCTGGGAGGCTCAATTCAGTACTGTTTGTAAAGTGCTTTAAGATCCCAGATGAAAAGGGCTAAGATCACGTGAAGTCTTAGCATGGGAAAAAGCCCCCTCCGGTGACCCTGGCACAAGCAGACTGTGCACTCAGAATCCTGTGCAGCTGTGGCCCTGTCGGTCCCAGGATATTCGAGGGACATGATTGGGGAAGGTCTTTTTTTTTTTTTTTTTTTTAATTGGACCCTCTTCAGAATCCCTGAGTTTTACTGTAAAAGAGAAAAGGCAGCTTACACTTTCCAAAATACATTGTTAATTTTTTAAAATCCAAGATGCCCAAGTGTCCCGTCCCCATTCCCTGCTCTTCTTTCCTCCCCCCCACCAAAAAAAAAATTAGTCTGGTCATGAAAAGAAAAGGAGGACTTGTGGCACCTTAGAGACTAACAAATTTATTTGAGCATAAGCTTTCGTTTTCTTTTTGTGGATACAGACTAACACGGCTGCTACTCTGAAATCTGGTCATGAACACATCAGAGCCATTTAAAGTCCCTTCATCGCTGCCCTGATCCTTGTGCAGTCACTGACACCAGGTGTAAAATGCTACCAGCCTGGAGTGGTAGCGTCTCACATGCACCGTGTGCTGCTCTAATTGCAGACACAACAGTGATCTGGGCTCCTGGGGGTTTCTCCCCAAAGCCCAGCTGGCAGCTGAAGTCACCAGGTTGTGTTTGGGAGCGGGGACGGGTGATGGGGTGGAGCTGTGGGGAGTTTTGTGCTGGGTATTGCAGCTGCAAACAACGATGAAGTATTCAGGTATGAAAGTGAACTTTTTTTGGAGCAAAAATAGCTGTTATCACACTGAAGCTGCAAGCAGAAAAGAGCTGGTTACTTTACTTCTAAATGTTGCTCTTTTGCTCTCAGACTGAGTCATCTGCCCTGCCCCTCCCCCAGCTCCTGACTCCCTAGGGTCTTAACGCTGACCCCAATCTTTGGAATAAGACTAGAGTGAAAGGGCCTGATCCAGAGCCGGTTGAAGTAGATGAAATGACCCCCAGGACTCCAGTGGGCTCTGGATCTGGGCCTAAATGAGACAAACTCCATCCAGGTGATTTTCCTTCTAGGCTTTGCTCTTTCTTTTAGTCCAGTCTAGCAGAGGGGCTGAGTGAGTCTGTGATGTCTCTGCATTTCTATAGGCAGACTCCTGAGGTGTTGGCTATTACTCCACCTTTATTCTGGCAACCTCTCATTGATTTCAGTAGGATTTCACCCCAGCAGGGACAGATTAAAGCTCATAGGGGTTTACTCTGTTTAATCTGGTAGGAGTCCTGTCGCCAATGCATTGAATTGCAGATGGCATTGTTGGCCGGGAAAGTTTTCAAAAGTGACCAGGGGATTTAGGAGCACAGGCCCCTTTGACTATCAGTGAGACCTGTGCTCCTAAATCTCAGAGGTGTAATGAGTCATTCAAATTATTCCTTCCAATGTGCATCAGTTTTCACTCACCCGTATGGAATTTCATCTGCTATGGTGCTGCCCAGGCACCTAGCTATCAGGTCCCCATGGTCTTCTCTAGTCACAACTAACCTACCTGTTGGTCTTCTGAAAATGTTGTTTACAGCCTTCTCCAGACAATTAATAAATACACTAACCTCAGACTGGATATGGAACATTTCACCATGATCAAAATATATTCCTATTCTCCGTTCTCTCTCTCAGCCCAAGACTGGACTTAACCTCTCTTAATAAGTGCTCGATTAGGAGGGGATGTAACCATTTCAGATAGCAAGGGATTTTGCATTAGTGAGGTTGTACTGTAATGCCAACACTGTGACAAGAGAGAGAGTTCAGAGTCGTGTGCGTCCTTGTCCGAAAGCTCAGGAGCAATGAAAGTTTCCCCTTTAGCATTCTACTACAAGAGCTCAGACAGGGCCTTGTGCAGGCAACGAATGGGGTTTATTGCCATATAAAGCCAAGTCTACCCCCAGCCTCTTGCAGGCCATGCCCTAAGAGAGTCCCCTGTCCTGTACGCTGCCATCTCACTACAGCCCAGCAGGTGGCACGCAAAGATTACTACCAATGAATACGTTTGTTACCCTGTCGGCCTCTCTCCACACAGCGTGCGGTTGTGTCACCTGCTTATTGTGTCTTGTCCTCAAGGTGCAAGCTCCTCAGGGACTCTCCGTTACTAAGGGCAAGTCTACACTGAAAACGCTGCCTTGGCACACCGTAGCGCTTTAACGCAGACGCTTTAAGCCGATGGGAGAGAGCGCTCCTGTCGGCGTAGTTAATCCACCTCCCCACGAGGTAGTAGCTGTGTCGACAGGAGAAGCTTTCCTGCTGCCACAGCGCTGTTTACACAGGGGGTGAGGTCGGTATAACTACATCGCTCAGATGCAAGGATTTTCCACGCCCCTGAGCGATGGAGTTATCCCCATATAGGGCTGTAGACCAGACCTAAATATGTGCCCCATGCCTGTGCACAGAAAGATCCCAGTCACATTCATGTCCCAAGGCACCAGCACAATACAGATATTCCTAGTCCAATCATCGTGGTTCTGTTGCAATTAACACAAAATATTAAAAGTAAGAATACCCAGGTGACGGGGAGGCCAAAGGGATGCAGAGCCCAACTAGCAAACAAGCAGTTGTTTGGCTTATTTTTCAGTTTTCCTATCCCAACCTCCCCTTCCATATTTAAAGCAACCCCTCAAGACACCATATATAATGAATAAAATATATAGCTATTTATTTATGTACATGCCGACTTCCAGAAAGTGCCCGCTATAAAGCACCAAGTGCAACATGTGTATATTCAGCACAAGTCCAGATACAGCAGCTGCTCTGGATCTATCCAGCATAAACACGAGGCAAAGATTATATAACAGACCTGCTGTCTCGCTCTCCCTCTCTCTCACACGCACATCAAGGTAGTCTCTGAACATTCATGAGTCAGTGTGATCAAAAAAGTGATCCAGTTTAAAAAAAATAAAAGGGATGAGATAAGCCTCTTCTGGCAGAAGAGTCAAAGAGTCCCATGCAAAGTGAACAATAGAAGCCAGTGATGGACGAGGCCCGGTGCAAAGAGATACTTTAACCATCGTTTTGTGACTTGTTCCACGTGGTTGATTCTGTTTCTGCACAGGGCTTGAATCGTGGCGCTGTTCTTTGTATCCAACCTGAAACTTGCAAGCAACATTACAACCTTGCCCTGAAGGACTTCCAGCAGGGAAGTGTCAACGCTGCTTATTGTACTGCTCGCTCAGACTGAGCTCCACCCTTGTGCAGCGGGCCAGCACAAAGCATCTACACCACTTCAATCCCATACCAGTGGGCTTAGGCTAGGCGAGCTCAGGCAGAGGACATGGAAGGGCAAGTCAGATGTAAGCAATGCCTAGGCCTAGTGCTAGCCCTCTTCCCAGGGGTAAGTTTCACCCTGAGGGCACAAACCTCTTGGAGAACTTGAGGCCAAATCATGGCCCCATGAAAGTCAGGGGCAAAATTCCCAAAGATTTCTATGGGATCATGATTAAGGTCTAACTCAGTTCTAGGGCACCTCAGAATGTAACAATTAGATTCTGAATGTGAGAGTATATTGCTTCTAAATTGAAACATTCATTCAAAGCTGCGGGAGACTCTGTTTGGGCACCTTTGTGTCCCAGCTGGGAGGCTTTGTGGTCATTACAATCACTGAAGAGGGGAATGTTCCTTTTTGGTCTCTGTCCCACTAAGCTGTCTCAGTGGATACTGGTCCATGAATAGAAACATTGTCCAAAACTGCAAGAGAGCTACTGACCAGCTGCAGATACTTCAGGTTTGGTGCAGTCCAGTAGCGATGTCCCCAGGTGGATTGCTGAAGTCTCAGGCTGGAGATGTGCAGGGGTAAATTAAGGCAGGATTCTTGGATCCAGTCCCCCCATTAGAAAGGGGACCAGATGCAGCAGAGAGTCAGAGCAACAGGCTGGTTGCTGCCAGCAGCCTGATGAGGTGGGAGAAACAGATGAGTCTTTGCAGGAGCCGGTAAGGACAGTCTGTCTGGGCGAGGCAGTCTCTCTCTAGAGGGCCCATTTGGTCTGAAAGCACCCTGGACAGCAAAACAGATTGGGCCATGACAACACACTGGGGTCTTCTACATGTGACTGTCCCACATTGGGGTTTGTTCTGCTCCTGACGAATTGAATCTTCATTCATTTCTTTACAGGTCAGAGCTCTTACACTTGTGAGGAGCTGCCTATGGTTCAAGAGGCCAATCTACCAGCACTGGTGCTGTCATGGACTAGATGGGTGAGTACTCATGGAACAGGAGTTCTGCAAGCCAAGGTGGGTGCTCCCTGGGGCCCCACAAGAACTGAACCCTTCTTAGGATGGGTGCTATGGAAAGTCCCCAAGTGCAAGCCCAGAGTGGATGCATTTCCCTATACCTATGGGTGCTCTCCCTCCCAGTTTCCCCCAGGTGACACGGGTGCTGACTTAAAGGCAGGTGGGTCAAGCACAACTTTCCATTTCCCAAAAGGGCCCAGGAAAGACAGTTGCTGAGTGGGGTCTACCCAGGTCCCAGATCAGAGTGCTGTGGAGGGGGAAGCTGCTCCTTCCCACAGGTCCCAGCTGAAGTGGGTGCGCCTCCCTCCCACCCACCCAGGATGGTGCCCCTCACTATAACAAGGTGCCCCCCCAGCACAGGGGTCCTCTCCCTCCCACCCACCCAGGATGGGGTCCCTCGCAAGGACAAGGTGCCCCCCCAGCACAGGGGTCCTCCCCTCCCTCCCACCCACCCAGGATGGGGCCCCTCGCAAGGACAAGGTGCCCCCCCAGCACAGGGGCCCTCCCCACCCAGGATGGGGCCCCTCGCGAGGACAAGGTGCCCCCCCCAGCACAGGGGTCCTCCCCTCCCTCCCACCCACCCAGGATGGGGCCCCTCGCAAGGACAAGGTCCCCCCCCAGCACAGGGGTCCTCCCCTCCCTCCCACCCACCCGGGATGGGGCCCCTCACATGGACAAGGTGCCCCCCCCAGCACAGGGGTCCTCCCCACCCAGGATGGGGCCCCTCGCGAGGACAAGGTGCCCCCCCAGCACAGGGGTCCTCCCCTCCCTCCCTCCCACCCACGATGGGGCCCCTCACATGGACAAGGTGCCCCCCCCCAGCACAGGGGTCCTCCCCTCCCAGGATGGGGCCCCTCGCGAGGGCAAGGTGCCCCCCCCCGGCACAGGGCTGCCCCCCCGCTGCTCTCAGGCCGGGGGCTGCCCCGGCGGGCTCCTCTTGAAGGGGGACTCGGGCGGCTCCGGGGCGGCGCCCCCCCGGCCGCGGCGCAGCCGGCCGGCCGCCCAGGGCACGCAGCCGCCCAGCGCCGAGGCCAGCAGGGCGGGCGGCCGCGCCTTCCGGGAGCGCCGCAGGCTCTTCTTGAGGCGCTGCCCGTGGGCGGCCAGGCGGAGCTGGGCCTGGCCGGCGCCGCTGCCCAGCCGGGCCAGGCTCTCGGCGCGGCCGGCCACGCGCAGCTCGGCCTGCACCAGGACGCGGTGCAGCTGCTGCACCCGGCTCTCCAGCTCCAGCACCAGCCGCCGCCGGGCCTCCGCCTCCAGCAGCCGCCGCCGGGCCTCGGCCAGCTCCAGCCCGGGCAGCGCCGAGCCGCCCGCCGCCGCCCCCTGCGCCCGGGGCCGGGGCTTGCCCGCGCCGGCGCCGCCGGGCATCGGGGGGCTCCTGCTGCTCCCCGCTGCCTTCCCCTGCGGCTGCTCGCTTCGGCCGGGGGGCCCCGGCCAGGATGCGCCCGCCGCTCTGGCAGCGGTGCCGGGCGCCGGCAGCCCTTATAAGGGGACCGGGGGCTGGCGCGGAGCTGAGAGATGCTTCCCCGAGCCAGTCACCGGAGCCGCAGCGCCGCCGCCCCACCCGCCGCCAGGTGCCTTCCCCTTCCCAGCCCCCTCGCCCCCCTGGTCCACTAGCTTCCCCTCTTCTCTGCAGCCCGTTCCCAGCCCCCCTCGCTCTCAGGAATAAACTCCATGTGAAGGAAGGAATTTACAAACTGGGTTCAAAAGCGAATTAGACAAGTTCCGCCGGGGAGGGGGGATATCATCAGTGGCTATTAGCCAAGATGCTCAGGGAGGCCACCGCATGCTCAGGATGGCCTGAAACCGCTGATTCTCAGAAGCTGGGGCTGGACAACAGGGGATGGATCACTTGATAACTGCCCTGTTTTGTTCCTTCCTGCTGAAGCATCTGGTACCGGCCGCTGTGGGAAGACAGGATACTGGGCTAGGAGGACCGTAGGTCTGACCCATTATGGCCGTTCTTATATTTGTATGAATTCTGAGCACAAACACTGCTCAAGCAGCCCTCACGACGCTCCCCAAAACCTTAGTCCCACACACCCCATACCCTGACCTAGACCCACAGGCTCTATCCAGGCATACACCCCTTCCTCAAACACACATCCTTACCCAAGTATACACAACCTCCCCATACACACACAACCTGTACAGGTGTACACCCCTTCCATAAATACCTCTGTATCCATACACGTCCCTTCCCCAGACATCCCCCCACTCATTCCCCAAACCCACACTCTCCTCAAATGCAACACTCTCCTCACACACTCACACTGTTGTATTCTCTTCTGTTCAGGCCATGCCCATCACCTTGGCGTCTGAGGGCACTAGCCTTCCCCCAAACCTCCCAGACACACACCCCTTTTTCCCCAAAAACGCACACAGCTCTGCTTGACATTGAATACTCTGCCCTAAGTAATGACTTTGTGTTCCTGGAATGGTGATGTTTATTGTCGTTTAACTCTGTGGGTATCATCAGTAAATAGACTGAAGGGAAGGGAGGTGGGCAGGGAGCTGACTAGAGACTATCTTGAGAGGCACCTAGAGACATCCGATATGCCTTCAGAGCTCTGCTGAGATGAATATATACAGCTTAAAATCATCTCCATTTACCAGCCTAGCCATGAGAAGAATTCTTTACATTTGACATTGTTTTTGGTGCATTTATTCTACAAACCTCCTCCATTCTTCTCCCCTCGTGAGATTCTTGGGTGCGGTAGGGCCTCGAAGGGCTTAATAGAATAGGGATTTCTTTCCTGGACTTAGTGAGACAGGTAACGAAGATTCTGGGGCTGATGGTTTTTTCTCTGCAGTTTGCAGAATTCAGGTGTCTGAGCGTCTTGCCATGCTACCGGAAAGAACAAATGGAGAGGCTACCACAAGCCTGATTCAGTTTCTCCCAGGCCTGTAGCTTCAGGCATCCTCAGTCACAGTGTTTGAGTTTAGCCATTGGAAGGTAGAGAGAAGCTGATCCCTTTGCAGCTTCCTCAGGGAAATGTTTTGCTAAATCTATACGGGCTGTGGATCACAAAGGCAAAATATCTGCTCTTCAGATGTAATGCTATGAGCTAGGAGGGAAAGTCAGACTGACAAAGCAGGGGTCAGCAGTAACTAGGAAGGGGGTGAGCTCATTCCAGGATCCCCTTATTGCCCAGTGAGGGTGGTCCCCATCTTCATAAAGATGTTCAATAGGAAAATAAAGGTGACTTGTCAATAGAGCCCAGTGGCCTGGAACTGCAGATCCTCTGTTTCATCATTCACGCTGTCATAAATATAAAGGAAAGGGTAAACCCCTTTAAAATCCCTCCTGGCCAGAGGAAAAATCCTCTCACCTGTAAAGGGTTAAGAAGCTAAAGGTAACCTCGCTGGCACCTGACCAAAATGACCGATGAGGAGACAAGATACTTTCAAAAGCTGGGAGGAGGGAGAGAAACAAAGGGTCTGTGTCTGTCTGTATGCTGCTTTTGCCGGGGATAGACCAGGAATGGAGTCTTAGAACTTTAGTAAGTAATCTAGCTAGGTATGTGTTAGATTATGATTTCTTTAAATGGCTGAGAAAAGAACTGTGCTGAATAGAATGACTATTCCTGTCTGTGTGTCTTTTTTGTAACTTAAGGTTTTGCCTAGAGGGATTCTCTATGTTTTGAATCTAATTACCCTGTAAGGTATCTACCATCCTGATTTTACAGAAGTGATTTCTTTACTTCTATTAAAAGTCTTCTTGTAAGAAAACTGAATGCTTTTTCATTGTTCTCAGATCCAAGGGTTTGGGTCTGTGGTCACCTATGCAAATTGGTGAGGATTTTTACCAAACCTTCCCCAGGAAGTGGGGTGCAAGGTGTCAAGGTTCCTCCCCCACTCTGAACTCTAGGGTACAGATGTGGGGACCTGCATGAAAAACCTCCTAAGCTTATCTTTACCAGCTTAGGTCAAAACTTCCCCAAGGTACAAAATATTCCACCCTTTGTCCTTGGATTGGCCGCTACCACCACCAAACAAATACTGGTTACTGGGGAAGAGCTGTTTGGACACGTCTTTCCCCCCAAAATAATTCCCAAAACCTTGCACCCCACTTCCTGGACAAGGTTTGGTAAAAAAGCCTCACCAATTTGCCTAGGTGACTACAGACCCAGACCCTGGATCTTAAAAACAATGAACAATCCTCCCAACACTTGCACCCCCCCCTTTCCAGGGAAATGTTGGATAAAAAGCCTCACCAATTTGTACAGGTGACCACAGACCCAAACCCTTGGATCTGAGAACAATGAAAAAGCATTCAGTTTTCTTACAAGAAGACTTTTAATAGAAATAGAAGTAATTAGAAATAAGAAATCCCCCCTGTAAAATCAGGATGGTAAATACCTTACAGGGTAATTAGATTCAAAACATAGAGAACCCCTCTAGGCAAAACCTTAAGTTACAAAAAAGATACACAGACAGAAATAGTTATTCTATTCAGCACAATTCTTTTCTCAGCCATTTAAAGAAATCATAATCTAACACGTACCTAGCTAGATTACTTACTAAAAGTTCTAAGGCTTCATTCCTAGTCTATCCCCAGCAAAGACAAAATATAGACAGACACACATACCCTTTGTTTCTCTCCCTCCTCCCAGCTTTTGAAAGTATCTTGTCTCCTCATTGGTCATTTTGGTCAGGTGCCAGCAAGGTTACCTTTAGCTTCTTAACCCTTTACAGGTGAGAGGAGATTTCCTCTGGCCAGGAGGGATTTTAAAGGGGTTTACCCTTCCCTTTATATTTATGACACAAGGGTTGGGAGGATTTTGGGGGGGAAAGACGTGTCCAAACTACGTTTCCCAGTAAACCCAGTTAGAGTTTGGTGGTGGCAGTGGAGATCCAGGGATAAAGGATAAAATTAATTTGTACCTTGGGGAAGTTTTAACCTAAGCTGGTGAAAGTAAGCTTAGAAGGTTTTCATGCAGGTCCCCACATCTGTACCCTAGAGTTCAGAGTGGGGGAGGAACCTTGACACACGCTGATAGTGCAGCATGACTGCTAATAACATTATTATATAAGACTTTATTAATAAAGCTTAAAGTGGGCTGGGTTGACAGGAGATCACAGAACCGTCAAAAAAGGGGAGAGAGAGCATTCTGGAGTGAGAAGGTGACATTTGCTCCCAGCTGGCAAACAGAGGCAGCAGAACTGGCCATCCCCGTCCTGGGGTATTTTCCTCTTAAGTTTCCTGCTCTGATCGGGACACAGTGCGGCTAACAGCTGGGCCTTAATGCACATGGATATGTGCACTGGGGTCAGGGTGGGCATGCATTTCACATTGTTAAGAAACAAACTCTTGAGTTTGATGATGCTGCCACATGCCAGTCAGACATCAGTGCCACATCAGACTGTTGCATCACCTCTCGGCCTGCCCCTGGCTGCCAGCTAGTGCAATCAACAACAGCCCTCTCGCCAGTTAGCAAACCTGTTTTGATATCACCTCTGCTTCTGCCACAACGCCTAGGACTGAAAGCTCTTCCTTGCTCCTCCAAAGGAAGCAGCCGTGTTCTAAGCACCTGTCATAAATATAAAGGGAAGGGTAACCACCTTTCTGTCCACAGTGCTATAAAATCCCTCCTGGCCAGAGGCAAAACCCTTTCACCTGTAAAGGATTAAGAAGCTAAGATAACCTCGCTGGCACCTGACCAAAATGACCAATGAGGAGACAAGATACTTTCAAAGCTGGAAGGGGGGGAACAAAGGGTCGGTCTGTCTGTCTGTCTGTATGATGCTTTTGCCGGGAACAGATCAGGAGTGCTCTTCATAACTCTTTAAGTTAGTAAGTAATCTAGCTAGAAATGCGTTAGATTTCCTTTTGTTTAATGGCTGGCAAAATAGCTGTGCTGAATAGAATGTATATTCCTGTTTTTTGTGTCTTTTGGTAACTTAAGGTTTTGCCTAGAGGGATTCTCTATGTTTTGAATCTGATTATCCTGTAAGATATTTACCATCCTGATTTTACAGAGGTGATTCTTTTACTTTTTCTTTAATTAAAATTCTTCTTTTAAGAACCTGATTGCTTTTTCATTGTTCTTAAGATCCAAGGGTTTGGGTCTGTGTTCACCTATGCAAATTGGTGAGGATTTTTATCAAGCCTTCCCCAGGAAAGGGGGTGTAGGGCTTGGGAGGATATTTTGGGGGGAAGACGTCTCAAAGTGAGCTCTTTCCCTGTTCTTAGTATCACAGACTATCAGGGTTGGAAGGGACCTCAGGAGGTCATCTAGTCCAACCCCCTGCTCAAAGCAGGACCAATCCCCAACTAAATCATCCCAGCCAGGGCTTTGTCAAGCCTGATCTTAATAACTTCTAAGGAAGGAGATTCCACCACCTCCCTAGGTAATGTATTCCAGTGTTTCACCACCCTCCTAGTGAAAAAGTTTTTCCTAATATCCAACCTAAACCTCCCCCACTGCAACTTGAGACCATTACTCCTTGTTCTGTCATCAGCTACCACTGAGAACAGTCTAGATCCATCCTCTTTGGAACCCCCTTTCAGGTAGTTGAAAGCAGCTATCAAATCCCCCCTCATTCTTCTCTTCCGCAGACTAAACAATCCCAGTTCCCTCAGCCTCTCCTCATAAGTCATGTGTTCCAGTCCCCTAATCATTTTTGTTGCCCTCCACTGGACGTTTTCCAATTTTTCCACATCCTTCTTGTAGTGTGGGGCCCAAAACTGGACACAGTTCTTTGTTTAACATGCTTGGTGGTGGCAGCGTAGGGTTCAAGGACAAGGCAAAGTTTGAACCTTGAGGAAGTTTTTAACCTAAGCTGGTAAGAATAAACTTAGGGGGGTCTTTCATGCAGGTCCCCACATCTGTACCCTAGAGTTCAGCGTGGGGAAGGAACCTTGACAGCACCCTTGAACAAGACATTGAGCACAAAAACGTTGTTACGGACTAAGGCGATATTGAGGAATGATACCTATTCTAAACCTGAGTTGTTGCTTTATATATGTGTGGAATGTGCTGTATAAAATCTAAGGCAAAATCCAGGCTCGGTTTAACTGTGTGACCACTGTTAGTGCCATAGCATATTCTTTGTTGTTATTTAACGAGGCCCCTTTTGTAAGACGCACCTTGTTGTTGCATACAAAGTTATCTCCTCACCTTCTATCCACCACTCCAAAACAGCCCTCCACAGGGTGAGTGGTGCTAGGTATAATTTATGAGTCAGAAAATCCTCCTCTGTAATTATTGACTCTGCTTTGATGGAACTTGTACCCCCAAGGAATGAAAAAAAACATCTTGAAAAGGCTGGTTGCATCTTCCCCCAGCCCGTGGGAGCAATAAAGAAAGGAGAGAAAGAGCCTTGCTCCCCTTGGATAAAAATCTAATGATGAAATAATTGCATGTTGTTCTGATTTTTCCCTCTTTAAGCTGGAGAGCAGAAATTCCCTTGGCTGTATTCGTGCTCTCAGGTGAGCTTTTGAGCCATGTTCCGCATTAATTTGCGATAGCTCGGCTACGAAGAACCACACACATCACACAGGCGCCTGTCTGTGACTGACTATCAGGGACTGAGAATTACTTTGTTTATTTCCTTACATATATTTCATCTCTTTTCACATCAACTGCACCTGGTGAAACATGCCGCAGGGAAACGAAAGGCGGACAGGCAGAAATATAAACTGAGCGGACAGGAGAAAAAAGACAGGAAGCTGGGAACTGGACAGAAATTTGCTGAAACGTGCAATCATTTGGGATTGTGAATTGCTGAGCACCACACTCAATATAGATGCAGATGTTTGTTGGCTGCGAATGTTCATTTTAAAGGAAAAACCTCAGGAATTAGTTACGAGGCCACATTTTCAACCGCACTCAGCTGCTTTCATTGTCCCCAGCAGTGGCGGAGTTGTTTTGAGTTGACTTATTCTTAGGGACTGATTCTGCTGCCATTTAAATCAATGGCAAAAATACGTTTGATTTAAAGTAAAGCAGTATCCTATTAATGATACTTCATCCATAGATCCCAAAGCACTTTACAAAAGAACTTAAGTATTGTTATCCCCATTTTACGAACAGGGAAACTCAGAGGGGAAGTGACTGCCTACAATAATTTAGCAGCTCTGTGGCAGAACTGGGATGAGAACTCGGATGCCCTGACGCCTAATCCAGTGTCCTGGCCACTGTACCACACAGCTAAAGCAATCTCTAGAAGTGTATTAGCAGATGGATGGTCAGACTGTTTTTAGACATAGCTCTCCTTGTTTCATTCTTTCCTCACCCTTGAATGATGCTGGGAGCTGCCCTTTTGATGATATGTTAGACTCCTGCTGGGAAATAATCCTTTGTGCTTCTCTAGCACCCTTCGTCTAAGACAGCTGTTAATATTCACCTCTCCCCTTTCAGGCGGGTGAGTATTATTATATCCAGTTTACAAATGGGTAAACTAAGATTAAGTGATTTATCCAAAGCCAGTCAATGGTGGAGCTGGGAGTAGAACCCAGGAGACCTGACTTCTTCTTCCTTGCACCATATAACCCTTTGACTAGATTCCCTTCTGAATAATAAATAAGAATAAGTGACATGACCAAGGCTTCTTTTTTTAATAATAGAACTTTCCAGACAACAGCTTTGGAAAGTCTCCTGCCTTTCTTATGTATGCAAATCTGAGCTGCATTTATTGTGTCTTCACTATAAGCCATCAGACTGTCAGTATGACAGCTTCCTGTTTGAATTTTAATCATTCTGCTATTTTAATGTTCAGTGTACATTTTATTTCTGGTTTTGCTCTTCTTTGCACTTGGATGTAATTAGAATATTACAGATCTTGCATTGCAGCTTGCCTTGTTCTTCCCTTTTATCTGTTCTTCAATCCCTGGGTCTGGCTTCCAATACACCGCTATACTGTGGCAGGCTGTGTGATTCATCGGCCACAATATAGCCGTGATTCAGTCAGACAGCAGGCCCCTGCTCTATTTAAATGAGCTATTCTCAGTACATCATCCAGAAGTAATCAAGATCAAACGCAACTGAAGTCTCAGTAATTGTGAGCTGAATCCTGAAGCTCTTCAAGGGGAGTTTTGCCTCAGTAAGGATGACAGAATTGCCCACCTTGTCAATATCTATCACTTGAGTCCGGAAGTGTTGGATTACATTGCCAGCCACTGGAACGTGGATCTTCTTTCTGACTTTTCCTGTATTTGCTTTTAGACTGGTTCAGGAAACTCTGGGTCAGGGAACATCCCCTGACCCCAGCACCCAATCTGGCTGTTCCCTGGATCCGAGTACTTACAAATCTGACCCTGTTAGTTCACAAATTTTCGCACAAATAAGGCATGTCCCCTCTTCGAAGCACTTCACACATGTTAATCCATCCCCCAACACCTCTGGGAAACAGGTAACTAAAAATTACCCCTCAGTTGCCAAAGGCAGAGAAGTTAATGGCCTGATCCTGCTCCCACTGCTGTAGAAATGACAGTTTTGTCTTCTCTACAATGGGTGCAGGCTCAGGCCCTCAGTGACTTACTCAAGGCCAGACAGTGAGCCAGTGGCTAAGCATGGATTTGAACTCAAGCCTCCTTGAGGCCCTGCCACTTCTTTAGCCACCAGGACCCCACTGCCTCTCAAAACTAAGGCCGGCCTCCTGAGCTGGAGCCATCCAAGGAGCCCTCTCACACTGGCACGGCTCTTCTCCCATCGGTAGTTCTGGATCCAGGGCACTCCTTCCTTTTTCCGCCCCAAGCTTTCAGTGATAGAATCATCTGCCATGAGGATTCCCCCCACCGTTGCCTAGCACTGGAGCAGCTCCAGGGCTCAAGTGTTTTAACCACCTCATCCTCTAAACCTGCACAGAGCAAGGGGTAAAGAGGCCAGCAGCTGCTGCATACTCGTGCTTCCATAACCACCTGTGCCAGCATCCGAGCAAAGCAGGGAGAAGTACAAGGCTCCCAGTTAGACCACAGAGGAGAGATCTCGGGCGTTCTGCTCCACGGCCGAGTGTCTCACAGCCCTTCCGACGGGTCGTAAAAGGCTCCAGACGTCCCATCCGTCACTGATGCACCGCACAGTCCAACTGCCCACAAGCAGAGAGAAGATGGATGAATGCAAACAAAGGGAAAGCATTATATTAAAGGCCATAGCCGCCCCCCCCCCCCCACACACACACATACGAGCACCCACCCTCATCCCAAGAACAAATGTTACCCCGCAAGCCCTTTGTGCCTGGAAATAATGCCTCCACCATAAGAGACAGGCTGCAATGCTGATGGATCTTTGCCCAGGCTGACAAGCTTTTAATAATTTAGCAGAGAAGTCTGGATTTAGCAGCACTCAGAATAAACCTCTTTGATGTAAAAGCTGGTTTGTGAGCCTTGCCAGTAACGGACACTAGCACACATGCTTATACAGGTAATTTGATACCACCACTTTGCAACCCAAGACACACAAAAACACACCCAACCCAAATGTGCAGGTATATGTGATAATTATTATTTAATACACTCGATACCCAGCTGCTCTTGCATTGTTCCCAACCCTCATGATATTATTCTGAGTCTCACGATATCTGGTGTTTTACTTCAAGCCACAGCTCCTGGAGTCATGGGATTATGTCAGGCTCTCAGCTTGTTCTTAAAAAAAAGGTGTCTAGCCTTCATGATTGCAGAGAAAAACTGGACAATGTGACCCACAGGTGCCCCTAAAGTGTCAGAAGCCAGAAAGCAAATAAAAAGTACTCCAGGTTTTTTAAACTCACTTTTAAACCAATGATACTGTATACTA
This sequence comes from Chelonia mydas, assembly GCF_015237465.2. NCBI lineage: Eukaryota > Metazoa > Chordata > Testudines > Cheloniidae > Chelonia > Chelonia mydas. Next base: position 10,259,354 of record NC_051259.2, on the reverse strand, counting down.
CATCAAGTATGGAACAGAGAGCAAGACACCGAGTGGCAGGGAAGTGACTTGCTCAAGGCCACAAGGAGAGTAACCAGGCTGCTGCCTCCCATGCACCTGAGGGTCACACAACAGGTAGCCGGCCTCAGTTTCCCCTCTTGAACTGCTAAAAAAACTAAAAATAAACCCTTTTGTCCATTCCTGTCCCTTCTCAGCTTGTGCTTTATTAAATTAACAAACATTAAACAAACATTAAATTAACAAACATTCAAAACAAAGTTTTCAAGTGCATCCAACTACAAAACAAAGTTTTCTTGGCTTTCCTGCCTGGGGCCTTTACTACTTTGGCAGGCAACTCCCAGGCTGTCTTCACTCCCAGGAGTCTCTAGTCCCTGAAGGAGTATGTATGTATTTCTCTCTCCTTCCCTCCATTGCAGCCTCCTGCTGCTCTTTCTAGGGCAATCACCTTGAGCTCTTCCAGGGGCTAGCTCATTCTGTGATCAGGACTGGTTAGCCCGAGCCCTCCAGTGGTGAGCCACCTTGTTACAGAGAGTCAGTAGCAGAGTGGGGAATAGGGCTGGGCATATTGACTCCCAGTCCTAGGTTCTATTCACTGCCTCCCTGGTAGTAAGACCTTAATTTTTCAGCTTGCAAGAAGCCACAGGAGCAACTGCCCATAGCAATAGATAGACCAGGGGTTCTCAAACTGGGGGTTGGGACCCTCAGGGGGTCACAAGGTTCTTACATGGGGGGGTCACGAGCTGTGAGCCTCCACCCCAAACCCTGCTTTGCCTCCAGCATTTATAATGGTGTTAAATATATAAAAAGTGTTTTTAATTTATAAGAAGGGGTTGCACTCAAAGGCTTTCTATGTGAAAGGGATTACCAGTCCAAAAATTTGAGAACCACTGAGATAGACACATGGCAGACATTTAGAAAAACACCTGAGAGCAATTTGCAACCATTCATACACACAACCTACCATACACCCTCCAACAGACAGGACAGAAACAAGACACACAATCCCCCCTTGCACACTGATGTCCACATGCTCTAATGTGCACACCTTCCCCCCCACCTCCATTGGTGACACATTCATACAGATAAGAGATGGGGCCATGCCACAGGATTAGGGCTTCCCTGAAATGTTTGGGGGTGTCATGGTCAGACCTGGGGGCAAACCCATTTCAAACATAGATACATCCCTTCCTCCCCTGCTGCGGCCTGTCTCTCCCATCACCCTCTGGAGTTCATGTTCCAGGCAGGATATTTTCCAGGCTAGTCTGAGTCCTGATTTGTTTCAAACAGATTGTACTGTGGAGACTAGGCATTTGGAGAGAACACATTTAATCTGCTTTTAGCGTTCCGTGATTCAGCAATAGCCCAGCTGTTGCTGGTGCTCTGATGCATCCACGCTGCCTCTGCTTCCCTTGGCATACCCTGGTTCACCCTCTTCACCCATTTAACCCCGGGGGCAAAGGTAACTCCAGCATCCTTGCCATCTCTGCACTAGGAAGGACACTGTGCTTCTCTCTGCTTCAGAGTCTGACATCCTCTCTGCGAGGCCTGTGGGCCTGGAGTGGGCATGAGACACCCTGCCTCAGTCAGTGGACTGCAGCTGCATGCTGCCAAAGGGGGGGCTCATGCCCACAAGGAATCAGAGGTAAAGCTTTAGGTATTGGGCAGATTTTGTCTCTGTTGTGTGCACATGAAGGAATTGGGGCGGGGGGTGATCATGAGCAGCATGGGACAAACCCTGTTTCCCTCCTTCCACAGCAGAACCAGCTCGGGGCGGGGGGAGGGGGGGGATGCATGGGGAGAAGGCAATGTTATCTGCTGGTTACAGCTGGAGGCTGGGTGTCAGGAGTCCTACTTCTAGCTTTGCCACTGACTTGCTGTGTGTAACCTTGGGTAAGTTACTTAACCTCAGTTAAATCATCTGTAAACTGGGGAAAACAGTACTGCCCCACCCCTGACCAGGTTGGGAAGCTTTGCTGATGTGTGTACTCCTCACATGGGAGCCCCACAGAAGGACTAAGTTGTGTTATTACAGACGGGGTGGGGCGGAGACAGCCTTTGGCAGAGGCTGAGCTAGTCGCTGTGCTTTACGAGGACCCACTCCCGTCTGACCTGATCTTCTCCATCTGCACATCCTGGTCCCCTGTCCAAGCAGGAGTCCAGGTTCCTGCTCAGTAATCTGCAGCCGGCATCCCTCTGCCATTGCCAGCAGGTGCAAAGGATCCTGGGAGCACATTTGGGAACTAGAGGTGTCCGTTGCAGTATCTCAGCAACAGCAAAGATGCCCGTGGGGGGGAGGACAACTTGGCTGATAGGGCCCAGGATGGGCTGGGAGGAGGGAGAATGGGAATGGAACAAGAAGAAAATTCCTAGGGGTGCCTGGTTTCAGCTTTACTGAGGGCCCTAATAAAGTTTTGGTTTCACCTAGGACACTAATGGACCTGGGGAGAGAGAGGGAAACAGAGAGGGGGTGTATTGGCCCTTCAGTTCTTGCTGAAAGCAGCGTGTTCCTGGGCTTCTCTTTGCAAAGCTGACCCCAAGGATGGGGTTGGCTGGTCTGGTCCCTCTGGCTTCCTCATGCCCTCACGCTGCATTACTGTCTGGAGCATCGGCCGTACTGGAGCTTCAACCCCCCGACGGGCCAGTTAGCTTGAGTTTAACACACCACCTACCTCGAGCTGGTGATTGTTGTGTGGGAATAGGAGGTGGGTTCAGGGCTACCCTGGAGTTATACCAGGAGCTAACACTGCAGTGAAGTCAAGTCCAGAGAGCCATGGGCTGGCCCTTACTATGTGCCAACCATTTAAAAGCTGGTGGCTGGTGGACTCTTTAGAAGTGCAGAATAATATAACCTTCATGAATTAATTAATGCGATTACTATCACTTCCCCAGTTGCCCAGGAGCTTCTCCCATGCGTCACCGGTGCCAGCATGGGGAATCTAGGAGCTGCAGCTTTCCCCTCTACTCCACAGACCCTGATCTAGCTAAAGAAGAGAGCAGAGAAAAATCACATCTAGTGGTTAGAGCACATTAGGGTGACCAGATATCAAATGTGAAAAATTGGGACAGGGGGTGGGGGGTAATAGGTGCCTATATAAGAAAAAGCCCCAAATATCGGGACTGTCCCTATACAATTGGGACATCTGGTCACCCTAGAGCACATGACTTGGAGTCAGGCTGCTTGGGTTCATTCTCAGCTGTGCTGCTGACTCACTGCATGACCTTGGGCATGTCCCTTTCCCTCTTTGTGCTTCTGTGAACTCATCTAAAACAGGGATAATGACACTGGATCTGAGGATGGACAGGAACTGTGAGGATTAACTTGTTAATCTTTGCAAAGGGCTTTGAGACCCTCAGATGGAAACAGGCTAGTGGAGGGCAAATTGCTCCTGATAAAGAGGAAATGTGGATGCACTGCTGGACTATTGCTCATGTGCAGCTCCTGGGGCGAATCCTGTGACCCCCCCCGCCCGCCATGAGTGACCATGGTATGGAATTATTGTCAGGGGTGTCTGGGGTCACTGAAACGTCCTGGCATAAACTGGAGCATGTTCAAAGTCCTCCTCCAGCACCCGGAGCTCCAGAAGGAGTAAGGACCGTGCCAGAGTTGCTAGCAATGAAAAGAACAGACGTTAAAATTAGCAGCACGCCTGACCTCCGCTAAAGATGCTTTCAAGCACTTTTAAAAGCCTTTCAGTCTTCTGGGAGCTCAGGCCATGCACTGCACAGACCCTGATGAACAGGCCTGACGTCAGCAGGTGCCTTGCGTGCTGCGAGCTAGGCAGCTCTGGCTGATGCATTCGCCTCCGTGCTGCTGACTAATGCAGCTTCCTTGCCCACACTGTGACGCAGAACAGTGCTCAGCAGCAAACTGATCTTCTCTTCCTACCCAGGCCACGTTCCTGCTGTCACTAGGCTTAAGAGTCTGCTCAATGCCCAGCGCTAGCATGACAGCCTTTGCACTAGGGAGAAGAGTGGAGAATGTTGGTCATAAACTTGGAAGGAACCAACCTGAGCTGTGTCCATCGCTAAAGCACTGCATATTCCCTGGAGCTGCAGTGAAGATCAGCTGGATTCAATGCATACCCTTATTCCAAATAAAGCCCAGAGCACTTCCAGTTTAGAAGGTGACTGCTCGGGTTGGAGGAATCTTATGAGCAAATGAAAACCAGTGTCCAGATATTTTTAAATAGAGCTGGAGCCAAAGTGAAATGCCAGAGCCCAACAGCCCTGAACTCAGGGGACGTTTGAACTTCATGGGCCCGTCTCTAATAATGCAAGAATAATAAATTAATAATGCCCGGGAGATGTTTTCGCTCTCTTGACCGGCACTCTGGACACCTGACGAGGAAAAAGGCAACATGTTTCCAGGCAGCGCTTTGAACTGCACACAAATCAAACCCCAGCCAGCGAAATGACATGAGCGGGAGTGAAGCACCATGCTCCCATTGCAGCAGCTTCAACAGATCCACTCAAAGTCTCTGTGCTCTTTTGAAAAGGAACCAGCCGCCTGGTACTAACAGCACATTGTGATTTTTCTCTCTCTCTCTCCTTCTAGCAGCCTGGCTGGTGCATCTCACACAATCCCGTGTCAGTCACAGCTGCTGCTGGGCAGGGTGCTTTGGTGTTCCACAGATGTCAACCTCATTCTTCTCAGACCCTTGCCAGCCAGCTGTCCCGGGATGGGCTTTGAGTATGAAGTGCCCTGCACCCCATCACTTCCCTCCTTTCCCCGAGCCCTGGAGCAGAACTAAGCATCCCCCACCCCTACACTCCAGGCTGGTGAGTCATCAGCATTCAGAGATCCAGTGAGTCACTCAAGGCAGCAGGAAAAGAGAGTGAATGAGCCGAGCTGCCTGGCAGGTCTGCTCCGTGGAAAGCGCAGTGCGTCTCCAGCGTGCATAATTGCACGCCACCACCATGCAGCGAATGACACCAAACCAAAGCAACAATGCCCGCAAGCTCCTCTCTCTGGTGAAAGCAGCGACTGTGTTTGTATGGGACTTGTTTTTAGCCACCATCGCCTTGTTAAAAGAAAAGGAGGACTTGTGGCACCTTAGAGACTAACCAATTTATTTGAGCATAAGCTTTTGTAAGCTACAGCTCACTTCATCGGATGCTGTAGCTCACGAAAGCTTATGCTCAAATAAATTGGTTAGTCTCTAAGGTGCCACAAGTACTCCTTTTCTTTTTGCGAATACAGACTAACACAGCTGCTACTCTGAAACCTGTCATCGCCTTGTTGTTACCTGGAATTCTTTTAATCCAAAGCTCTTAGTAACGTTTATTCTGTGCGAGGTGGTGTCAGGAAATAAATCAGGGAGGACACGACCGTCCGACCTATAGATGGCTGGCACAAAGAGGACAACGCAAGAGTGCTTTTACTTAAAGCTAAGCCTTTCTTAGTCTCAAGCAATTACACACGTCCGCAATAGGTTAGTAAAACACCCGCAATCCTCAATAATTACCGAAGCTGAGTGTGGCTTTTGAGTGGCACCGTAACTGGCTTCTGCTGGCCAGGCTTCCGTCTGCCAGTGGGGACCAAGATGCATCCAGAGGGAGCGTTCCTGAAGAGCCCCCTCTGAGAGAAGTCTAATTACCTTAAACTTTCCCCCCTTATTTATACATTAGTAATACCATGACATATTCCTTAAAGAAAACTTGCTAAGCAAGCAGTTTTAAAAGGTCAAACACCTTATGATCGTCAGTTAACCAGAGATATTTTTTTTTCAGAGTGTCCATGCCTTTGGGCCCTGACAAACATTCCCAGGGGCACGTATAAACAGACTTCTTGTTTTTTTTAAAATATTTGCATCAGCAATTCCAACACTCTTAGCAGGAAGGGCGCGGGGACAAGCAGCCCTGTCCGTGGCACCTAAAACCCCCTCCCCTGCTGCCTTGGTTACTCTGAGGCAGCTGCATGACCAATTTACGACCTGCTGACTTGGCTACTTTTAGCAATAAGCAAGAATGGCTCAGTTCGGCCTGCTAACTTGACTACTGTTAGCAACAAGCGAGAGTGGTTTAGGCACTTTACTGGTTTGCCAAAATCTCCCCAAACACTGTCTACACTGAGGCTCCCATCCTGGCTCCCACAGGCGGGGCTGCTCTGGCTGGAAATGATCAAGACAAAAGTTTAGTGGAGACAAGGCCATGAGACATGCAACTCACCCAGAGCCTGATCCAAAGGAATGACCCCCCACCACACACACGCTTCAGAGGGCTTTGGATCAAGCCCACAGCTTGCATATTCCCGTCCCTGCCACATAGCAGCAGTTTGTAGAGGTGCATATGAGGCTTTTGACCAAGTTTTGCTTTGTGTGGATTCCTGCCTTTTCTTTGCTTTGATCCCTGCCTTTGTCATTCCCGTGAGCTCAGACCCTCAGCAGTTATTACCATTTGACATTGTTCAGATAGCACCAGAGGGGCACACTGCACCTACCAAGTGTCTGAACTGCACCCATGGGTCTTACAATCAGGCCCAAACCTGCAAACTCTGGCTACTGGGCATAGCACTTACTGCCAGGCTATTGACTCCAAAGCAACTGGGCCTGCCGGTAAGCAGTGTGCCTGGTAGTGTTGCACAATCAGGTCCTAAATTAGATCTAGGATAAAACAAATGGCAAACCTTTAAAGCCCTGATTTAGGAAAGCATTTAAGCACACGCTTAACTTTAAGCATGTAAGTCCCCCTGGATTGCTATTGCTGTCTGGCATTTTCAGAGGAGAGTTCTTCATTCTGGAACTCGCCTCTCCTCTCCTTCATCCAATATGGTCTGAGATCGTCAAGTCTCAGGGCACAGAGTTTACCCATAGGAGGCAGCAAGGTCCAGTCAGGAGATCTGGATCTGTTCCTGGTTCTGCAGTTGACTGGCTGTGTGACCCGGGCAAATCACTGAAGACCAACATTTGCAAAAGTGGCCTCTGATTTCGGGCGACTCCGTTTCTGGGTGCCCTGAACCAGCCACCATGAGCCTGGTTTTCAAGCCTTGAGCACCCCTCAACTCCAGATGAAGTCAATGGGAGTCATAGGAGCTCAGCACCCCAGAAAATCATGCTCAACGGTGTCTCAAAATGAGCATCCAAAAATCAGAGGCCGTTCTTGCAAATGTTGGCCGTAAGGTCTGTGCCTTGGCTTCCCCGTCTTTAACGCAGGGATGACTTTTGCGAAGAACTTTGAAATCTATGCACGAAGAGCACCAGGCTGAGTGGATGACAGTGAGGTGGACTTTTGCTTCAAGCAAAGAGTGGGGTTGGGTGTTTGGCATTAGCCTAGTGAATTTTGTGGTGTTATCTTTCACATATGGGGCTGGGAGACCACAAGATGGTCCCTTCTTTTTAAAAAAATCTCAAAATATAAATAAAAGGCTAGGGTGGGTTTCGCTAGATAAGGGGTCGTGTGTGGCAGCAGGGTTAAAATATTAGTAATTAGGAAGGGAGATTTGCCCTTGTGGGGGACGGGCTGTTATTCCCGCAGAGCAGGTTATTTGAGTTGATTAGTTTCATTTTGGTTGTGCTGTGTTTTCATATGTGTGGATTACTTTAAACTGTCTCCTTGGTACTTGTTGTTTCCAGGCCTGTTGAGAGAAGCCTGTTTGAAGGTGGGGTTAAAGCAGAGCGGGGTGCGCACACAGCAAAGCGTGACTCAAGGATGCGATCGCTGCAGACCATGCTTTGGCATATTGCAGTGGCACGGCCCTCATAAAAGGGCTTTGGAAGTCCCCCTCTAAAGGGAAGGGGAGGGAGCGGTGGCAGTGCTCTTGTACGCATATGTGTAAAGAGAGACATGAATTTACCTTTTGCCCTTCTATGGCAATTCCCATCAGAGATCTCAAAGCACTTTATAAATATTAATAATTTGTATTATTGTAGCACCTAGGAGCCTGAGACAGGGAAATACTATTTCCATTTTACATGTGGGTGAATTGAAGCAAAGAGATTTGAGATGATTTCCACAGTATAATGGAGGGAGTTCATGACAGAGCCAGGAACAGAACCAAAGTCTTGATGCCAAGCCTCTGCTCTAACCACTAGACAATGCTCCCTCTCTACATTGTTACAGGCTGATGCTTTGAGTTTGTATTGTGGTGTGAACAAAGCTTTACGTGGCCCTCTGCAGAACCATGCTAGTCTGACGGCCCAGACAGTCCCACAGTGCACAGCACCATGCCCTCAAGGGAAGCCCTCAAGGCCTGCTTCCCGCCCAGCAGCACAGTGCAGGTCAGCAAGAATGGTGTGCGGGATTCCTTGTCTTGCCCCAGGATTCCAAACACCCTGCCCTTTGGATGCAGAAATGCTTTAACTTAATATGGTTACAGTTTAAACCATCCAAGTAAACCATTTTCAAAGTGATTTAATTTGGTGCCGGTGTGGGGAGGGCATAACAGTCCAGATTACCCGTCGCTGAGAGTGGATCAGGGCACTGCCGGCTCCCTTCCTTTGTCAAGACACTGCCACTTTGCTCCAGCCTCTGCTTGGTTTGCTATATGCAATGCCACCATTCATTTCTCCTCTCTGCTCTCCCACCCCATTTCTGAGCCCCCAGATGTCAGCACATACAGAAGTACAAGGACATTGCTATCAGCAGTAGGAGCTGGTATCTTGGCAACAGTATCAGCTAAGACAATTTAAAAGTAGAGGGGGTTCTGAGTGTCTCTGCTCTGCTGCAATGGATGAAGAACTGTAAAAAACTCCAGCCCCACTTCCATTTCTCAGAATGGCAGCCATGTTAGTCTGTATCAGCAAAAAGAACGAGGAGTACTTGTGGCACCTTAGAGACTAACAAATTTATTTGAGCATAAGCTTTCGTGGGCTAAAACCCACTTCATCGGATGCATGCAGTGGAAAATACAGTAGGAAGATAGATATATACACAGAGAACATGAAGAAATGGGTGTTGCCATACCCACTATAACAAGAGTGATCAGTTAAGGTGAACTATTATCAGCAGGAAAAAAAAACAACCTTTTGTAGTGATAATCAGGATGGCCCATTTCCAACAGTTGACAAGAAGGTGTGAATAACAGTGGGCGGGGGGAGGGAAATAAGCATGGGGAAATAGAATCATAGAATATCAGGGTTGGAAGGGACCTCATGAGGTCATCTAGTCCAGCCCCCTGCTCAAAGCAAGACCAATCCCCAATTTTTGCCTAAATGGACCCCTCAAGGATTGAGCTCACAACCCTTTTACTTTGTGTAATGACCCATCCACTCCCAGTCTTTATTCAAGCCTAATTTAATGGTGTCGTTTGAAAATTAATTCCAATTCAGCAGTTTCTCATTGGAGTCTGTTTTTGAAGTTTATTTGTTGTAGTATTGCGACTTTTAGGTCTGTAATCGAGTGACCAGGGAGATTGAAGTGTTCGATTTTTGAATGTTATAATTCTTGACGTCTGATTTGTGTCCATTTATTCTTTTACGTAGAGACTGTCCAGTTTGGCCAATGTACATGGCAGAGGGGCATTGCTGGCACATGATGGCATCTATCACATTGGTAGATGTGCAGGTGAACGAGCCTCTGATAGTGTGGCTGACGTGATTAGGTCCTATGATGGTGTCCCCTGAATAGATATGTGGACAGAGTTGGCAACGGGCTTTGTTGCAAGGATAGGTTCCTGGGTTAGTGTTTTTGTTGTGTGGTTGCTGGTGAGTATTTGCTTCAGGTTGGGGAGCTATCTGTAAGCAAGGACTGGCCTGTCTCATTTCTGGATCTTGTTTGAACTACAGGTGAAGAAGAATAATTACTGGAGGTCAAGGCTGCCACCTACTGGCCAACACACTTCAGTGTGGGCTACCACTTATTTCTTCATTCTAGTGCTTTGCTTTTCTGCAGCTTCTCCCGCCTCAAGATCTCAAAGCCTGTTACAAATCTTAATTAATTAAGCTTCCCCGTCAGGTGGTCAGTATCATTATCCCCATTTCAGGGATAGGTAAACTGAGGCATAGAGCGGGGATGTGGGTTGCCCAAGCCCACACAAGAGATTAGAGTCAGGTGTAGAACCCAGGAGTCCTGACTCACTCCCCTGCAATAACCATTAGGCCAGACTCCCTTTTGCACGCGTGGTCTGTACATCCAATAGTTTCAGTGTTCAGATACTAACTATAGGGGAGTCCCGGCTGAGGCCTTGTGAAGCCTGGTACTTGGGGGAGCAGTAGGACTCAGGGGAAGAGCTCCGGAACTGGGGGTCAGTGGGTGAAGGGATCTCGGGGTGTGGGGTAATTCCTGGAGGGGAGTCAGTAGCTGCAGAAATTGGGGGGAAGGGTGAGAGGAGGGTTTGGTGGACACTCCATGGGGGGGGGGGGCAGGAGCAATGATTGGGAGGAGTCAGTCCCGGTTAGGGGTCCTGGGGAGGTGTCAGTGTCTGGGGGGGGGTCAGTCCTGTTTGGGGCTCCGGGGGTGTCAGTGTCTGGGGGGGATCAGTCCCTGTTAAGGATCCCAGGGGGTGTCAGTGTCTGGGAGGGGGTCAGTCCCAGTTGGGGGTCCCGGGAGTGTCAGTGTCTGGGGGGAGTCAGTCCTGTTTGGGGCTCCGGGCGTGTCAGTGTCTGGGGGGGATCAGTCCCTGTTAAGGATCCCAGGGGGTGTCAGTGTCTGGGGGGGGGGTCAGTCCCAGTTGGGGGTCCCGGGGGTGTCAGTGTCGGGGGGGAGTCAGTCCTGTTTGGGGGTCCTGGGGGTGTCAGTGTCTGGGGGAGTCAGTCCCGGTTAGGGGTCCCAGGGGGTGTCAGTGTCTGGGGGGGTCACTCCCGTTTGGGGGTCCCGATGGGGGTCAGTGTCTGGGAGGAATGGGGGGGAGTCAGTCCCAGTTAGGGGTCCTGGGGGTGTCAGTGTCTGGGGGGGGGCCACTCCCGTTTGGGGGTCCCGGTGGGGGTCAGTCCCAGAGCGGGAGGAAATCAGTGGCTGGGGATCCCGGGGTCCGTGGCTGGGAGGGTCCGGCCCGGAGAAGCGGGAGGTCCCCGGCGGGGCGGGGGCGAGAGGCTGGGTGCAGGGCCCAGGAGCTCAGTCCCTGGGCCCTCGTCCGCGGGGCGGGGAGGAGCTTCGCCTCTCCGAGAAGCGTGTCCCGAGCGGCAGCCCGTAGCGGCGGGTCACATGGTCTCACCTGGCTCAGGTGAGGGAGGGGCCGGACGCCGTTCACCTGGCTCGGCACAGGTAACTCCAGGGCCGGGCCTGGCCAGCGACCCCCCCCCCGGCGCGAGGGGACCCGCTTGGTGAGCCCCCCCCCCCGCGTCTGGGGGGAGCAGGCCCCGCCCTGCCCAGGTCGCTCCTCCCCCGACACACTGCGGGGGGGCGGGCCCCGCCCCTGCCCGGCTCGGGGCGCCCCAGACTCACCTCAGAGACCCCGCCGGCGGGGGCCGCCCCGGGGGAGCCGTTCAGACCCCGCGCGGGGGGAGCGGGGGCCCTTGGAGCCGGGGCGGGGTTCTCCCGCCTCTGCTCGGGGGCTGGGGATTTGTGTGCCGCGGGCAGCGGTTGGGTGTCGTTTGCGGGCCCCCGACGGAGGTGCGGGCCCCTGTGGAGATCGTAGGCATCGTGCGCAGCCCCCCCAGGGGTCCGCGGACCAGAGGGTGTAACCCACCGGCCTCGTGGGATCCAAAGCCGCGGATTCCTCGCTGCCTTGAGGCAGGGGGACCTCTCCTTCCCCCTCCCCGCTGAATCGGTCTCCGCTCCTTGTGACAGCCCTTCTCCAACACCCCCCCCACACACACACACACACACCCCCACCAGGCTGCCTGTTTGATGATGTGACATTCACCCAAGCACTCTGTGTCCCCCTCCCTGCCTCCCCCAGCCTGCTCGCTCTGGGGGCGGGGGGGACACGCATGTTGTGCTCCCTTTGTGTTGCTGGGCTTGGGAGGGTCCTGAGCTCCATGTGGGATGACAGATCTGGTGTGTGTGTTCAAGAAATGTGATCAGCTTTCTAGGGAGGGTGTGATTGACTGGAACCACAAACGCCAGTGCAGCCGTTGCCACTTCATGTCCTGTCCTCTGAAAGAGCTGCTGTGGACCCAATACCTACAGTGCCATCGCTACACTAGATGCACGTCTGTTACTCTTTCTTTGGAAAATATTTTTAGTTAAGTTTTTAAAAAGTAGCAGTGTGCTGTGTTGTTGGGAACGCCCAAGGTGTTTGTGTCAGAGGTAGATGTACCTCCGTTTATGTGAAAATAACTTTGTCTCTAGTCGCAAAAAGACAAGGAGGACTTGTAGCACCTTAGAGATTAACCAATTTATTTGAGCATAAGCTTTCATGAGCTACAGTTCACTGCATCCGATGAAGTGAGCTGTAGCTCACGAAAGCTTATGCTCAAATAAATTGGTTAGTCTCTAAGGTGCCACAAGTACTCCTTTTCTTTTTGCGACTACAGACTAACACGGCTGCTACTCTGAAATTTGTCTGTAGTGAATCTTCAGGAGAATGAACAGTTTATTATGATTTGTACAACAGTGGTGTCTAGGATCGCCAACTGAGATTGGCAACTCCATTGTGCTAATGTACAAACGTATAGTGAGAGAGGAGCTTTTGATCTAAATAGACAAGACAGATGTGAGGTGGGAGGGGAAACTAAGGCACAGCAGCAAAGTGACTTGCCCCAGATTGCCCAGCAAATAAGTGGTAGAGCTGGGAATAGAACCTGGATGTCCTGAGGCCCAATCTACTGTCAGCAAAACCACTGTAAGGCAGGTTTGAACCATGGCAGCAATGTGGTTTTTGAAGAAACTGTAAAAGCTATTGAGGGTTGTGTGTGTTTGGATGCAGGTCACATTAGAAATCAAGAAAGGATTAAATTTGAAATACAGCAGTTTGGATGTTCTGAAAGGCCCCCTTTTATCCAGTGTTTCCAAATCCTCCAGTACTAGATAGGGATGAGTCAAAGCTGTGGCCAGCCTGGTTATTGGCTTACTTGTTTCGATAATTCAGCTAAAATAACAAGGAGTCCGGTGGCACCTTAAAGACTAACCGATTTATTTGGGCATAAGCTTTCCTGGGTAAAAAACCACTTCTTCAGATGCATGCAACTGAAGAAGTGGTTTTTTACCCATGAAAACTTATGCCCAAATAAATCGGTTAGTCTTTAAGGTGCCACCGGACTCCTTATTGTTTTTGTGGATACAGACTAACACTGCGACCCCTTAATACTTGATAATTCAGCTCGTTCTTATAACTGATTTTGAAGGAGATTTCCTCTCCCTCTCAACAAGGAAGATCTTAAACCCTGGATAATTAGAAGTTCCAACTACTCACAAATACCATTCTTCTGAAATGGATGCTTAACCTCTTTAGAAGGATCTTGTTGGTTCAAATAAGATTGATGCTTGAGGAGGAAGAAGGCTACCAACTTCATTGTCAGTGTCAATTTGGCAAGTGGGTTTTAACCCAAATATTTATTTTCCATTGTTATGCAGCTGGTTACAATTTAGCATCTGGGCTTACGGTCAAAGGGAACACGTCTTTGGAATCCTGGTAGTTGGGCTTTGACTGTAGTTTGATATCTGTGTTGGTTGAGAAGTCTTTATAGTCTTAAACTTGTGATCTTGTGGTGAATACAGTGTGCAGCTGTGATCTAATGGATTGAGCACAGGATGTGAGCAGGAGATAGGTTCTATCCCTGACACTGTATTTTGCACAACCTTAGATAAGTCATTTAACTGCTGTGCCTCAGATATTTTTTCTTCTGCAGTGGCAATAATACCCACTTTATAAGACACTTTGAAACCTCAGGATACTAAGCGCTATATAAATGACCATTACTTTATGGGCTTTGGATATATGTCATTCTTTTAACATGACCTCTGTATTATGACTAATCTGTCTTCCTGCTGACCGGTAATGGCTCTCCACTTGGAGAATTTGATCAGCTCAGATGGGTTTTTTGGTGCATGAAAACTTGATGAAATTGAGCAAAAGCTGATGGCCTGACTCAACAGTGCCGAACACCCACAGCTCCCAGTGAAGGCAATGCGAGCTGGGGGTGCTTATCCTCTTTTTCAGAAGGTGCTATCTGAGTTTTTATATTTAAAATGTCTAGGAGTCAGGGAAGGGGAACTCTCAGGGTGTGTGTTAATCTTATAAAATACATAGGTGAGACCAGATGGCCTGAAGAAGAGCTCTGTGTCGCTCAAAAGCGCGTCTCTTTCACCAACAGAAGGTGGTCCAGTAAAAGATACTGCTTCACTCACCTTGTCTCTTTTATATCCTGGGACCAACCCAGCTACAACACTGCAAGATACATAAGTATCAGCCAAGGCTAATGAAGCCAAAATGTCCATGGAAAACAGCGGCACGGAGGCTAGGGAAGCTTGTCCCCAATGTATAAATATCTGCCAAGCACTCCCAGTCCCCATGTCAGTTACTTTGGCAGGGCTACTTTTAAAAAGTGGCAGTGGTCGCCCTAGTTAGGGTAGGAGTAGGGAGGTTATATTACCTTTGTATTTGACACTGATGTGACCACTGTTGGAATACTGTGTCCAGTTCTGGTGTCTACATTATAAGAAGGATGTTGATACGTAATACAGAGGGTTCTGAAGAGATCTGCAAAAATGATTAAAGGATTGAAAAGCATGCCTTATAGCGATAGACTCATGGAGCTCAATCTGTTTAGCTTAACAAAGAGAAGGCTAAGGGGTGACTTGATCCCAATACCTATAAGTACCTATATACGGAGCAAATATTTGATATTAGAATCCTAGAAATGTAGGGCTGGAAGGGACCTTGAGGGGCCATCAAGTCCATCCCCCTGCACTGAGGAAGGACCAAGTAAACCTAGTCCATCCCGAACAGGTGTTTGTCCAACTCATTTTTAAAAGCTTCCAAAGATGAGGGGAGGGATAGCTCAGTGGCTCAAGCATTGGCCTGCTAAACCCAGGGACCACCCGCCTTCTGAACAACTTCAGAGTCTGAATCTCCTTCCATGTATGCTGGGAAGCATCTTCTGAAGGTTATAGTGACTCTGATGCCGCTAAAAGTAGCATTTTAAAAAATAAGTGGCTTTTCTGACTTTCTGCTTCCTTTTGGAAGGCACTTAAAACTCGATGTTTAAAGCACTAGTAAAAGTACTGCAGGGAACATTGCCCTGGACAGGGGTTGGGCAGTGGTTCTCAAACTTCATTGCACCATGACCCCGTTCTGACAACAAAAATTACTACATGACCCCAGGAGAGGGGACCGAAGCCTGAGCCTGCTTGAGTCTCACTGCCTAGGGTGGTGGGGTCAAAGCCCGAGGGCTTCAGCCCTTGGTGGGGGGCCTGTAACCTGAGCCCTTTCTCCACGGGCCGAAGCCGGAGCCCTGCCGCCCAGGGCTTGAAGCCCTCAGTCTTCAGCTTTAGCCCCAGACCCCAGCAAGTCTAATGCCAGCCCTGGTGACCCCATTAAAACAGGTCGCAACCCACTATGGGGTCCACACCCACAGTTTGAGAACCACTGGGCTAGATGATCCAGGTGTCGTCCTTCTCTGATGATTCTTAGACGCTGGCTGGAGACAAAGTTACTGTGACAATGGCTCTAAATTTGACATGAGACCTTCTTGTTCTTCAGGTGCCTGAGGTGGTGAGCCATGCTGGGCAGGAGAACAAGACACCCCCAAGAAATAACCAGCAAGCACCGGATGAACCTATCCCACCAGGATGCTGTGCCCCAAAGGATCAACCCATCCAAAGAGTGTGACATCAGCCTGGAGGTGTTTAGCAAATCCACACCTGAACTCAAACAGAGCCGCAAGTTGGCACAGCAAGCACGGGACAGGAGAGCCCGCAAAGCTGACCTCAAAGACTCCAACGGGAGGGAGGCAGAAACAATTACCTTTATTTCTGGCACAGCAGAGGCTCCCCAGACCCAGAGCTTGTGCTGTCTTTCTTTGTCTCAGGCCTGGAACGCCTCCAAGGCTGTTCTCTGCTGTATAGTGGCCTGTGGGGGCTGCTTTAAGAATTGCAGCATTCACATCCCCTGCATGGGTCACACGGAGACTTCAACTGATGATGGAAGAAACAGAGAGCAAAATGGACGTGTGCCTAGCAACAGCCCTGCCAACATCTCCCCTGTTGAAAAGAATGGGAACCAGATCAAAAAGAACACCATGGGGAGCAGCTTCAGCTACCCAGATGTGAAACTGAAGGGGATCCCTGTCTATCCGAACCGGAGCCCTGGCAACCATACAGATGCAGATTCGTGCTACAAAGAGCCCCTGCCAGAGAAGACCTTCAGAAACAGCATAGAAAAGCCACCACTCCCCAGCAGCCACCGGAGCTCGGAGGAGTATTACTCCTTCCATGAGTCTGATCTGGATCTCAGTGAGTTGAGCAGCTCTATGTCCAGCAAAGAGATTGATGTCTTGATCTTCAAGAAACTGACAGAGCTCTTCAGCGTCCACCAGATTGATGAGCTGGCCAAGTGCACATCAGACACAGTCTTCCTGGAGAAGACCAACAAGATCTCAGACCTGATTAATAGCATCACTCAGGACTACAACCTGGATGAGCAGGATGCTGAGTGCAGGCTAGTCCGAGGCATTATACGCATCAGCACCCGGAAGAGCAGGGTCCGGCCCCCCATTTCCATTCCTGCCACCAAGAGCCACGAGGAGAAGATGAGCAGAGGAAACCCACCGGACAGCGGCAATGAAACCATGCTGGAATCCCTAATCCCCAGCCAAGACGGTACGTTCTAGTCCCTTGTCCACACTAGCTTTGCAGCTCAGCTCCCAGTGTTTGAGAGCTGGGTTCAGCTTGGGATATGGAAACCCTGGTCTTGTGAGAGCTCCTACTTTGGAGTTTGCAGGGAGTGGAGTTGGAAACTGAACTGTAGCATCAAGGTTATTTTCCTGAGTTAGGGGGATCCTTATTCCCCTTCTAAATCCTGAAGATAGCCACTTAATACTGTCCAAGTCCCTGAGAACCCACTTTGCAGCTAGTATCCTTCTCGATAACTCACCATACTTTACTCTGCCAGAGGGGTTTGTGCTCAGTGATATAAGGGGCTGGCCATGCTGGTTCTGTGCTAGTCCTGGCTCTCCTCCCTAACCTCATCTTAGGAAGCCAGGCCATGAGTCAAACTCAGGTCACTGGGATGATCAGATCTGGCACATGCCAGAGCACTTCCACTAAGGCTAGTAAGCTGGCCTTCTTAATTAAGCTTGGCCAATGTTGTTCTTGGATAATGTTCACCTCCTGATGCTTTCTTCCCCATGTCTCATTCTCAAGCCAAAGGAATCTCAGTTTCTCTGCCCGTAGCATGAAGGAACTTTCCCAATCTAGTAACAAATCTGAAACAATTGTTTATCAACAGTCTTGGAAAACTGGCTGGGTGTGTGTGGTGGGGTTTCACCATGTTAATTTTCTAATCTCTTTCATTCCATTTCCGGAAAGCCTTTCCTTCCCCCCCTCTCACCCTTAACTTAGAGTCCAGTAACGTAACCGTATACACTTCCAGACTTCTGAACTGCACATTGAGGCCGGTCACTAGCTTGTCCCCTATCGTTCTTCTCTTAGGTGTTAGTTACCTGCAAGTATCTCAAGTGCTGCCTAACCCTAAAAGAAAAGGGGGAGCTGCTGACAGAGTGGGAGGGCCTCTTTCTTTGGAATGTTCACCCCCTGTCCGAGTACCTGAAACTGCTCACCTCCGGGACATGCCACAAGGCGCGCTGTCTTAGGGCTCTTGAAGAAGCAAATATTGTTGGATGTGATGGGGAAGAAGTAAGACTATTCTATTTTTGGGCTCACTGGTTACTTAGTTATAGGGTTGCTGTTCCTTTATTGTATTTCAATAGTTGTCAGAGACACAAGAATGTTTCTTAAAACTAAAGAATAAAGAAGTAGTGAGCTTAGTCCTAATACTCAGCTGGATACATGCAAATGATAGTGGCTGTTGGGAGAGAACTTTATATGTTGCTGGCAGGTTTGTCTGCTCATGGCACCATATACACCTTCAGTCTCTCCCCTCTCAGCACTTCTGAATTCTCTTTCCAGATTTGGCTGTGCAGATATCGGAGGAAACCACAGCAGATGTGATAGCCAGGAACATGAGGCGGTTCAGCGCTGCAGGTAACACCTCTGTCTCTGTCATAGTGAGAAAGCAAAGGTTACAGCTCTTCCAGCTTCCATCTGTGACTTTGGGATGCGGCACTTGTTGAATAGAGGCCATTTCCTTCATTGGGAGGACCCAGGCTAGTACGTATGTACGTACACGCATACTCTTTTCTCCTGGGGCCTGAGACCAAGCCTGAGGGTTTTCAGTCCCCAAACCTCTTGACAAAGTTTGAAGGGAAGTGAAAGCATAGTTAGGATGGGATTTTGACTTCAGCCTGAGGGTAACTTACAGTGAAGTGAAGCAGCAGGGGGGAATTATTTACCAGCAGATGCCTTGGGCTCTGTTCCTCTCCCATATTGCTTTTAATGTTTTGCATCAGAGAGCGGCCGTAGGCTGAGCTGCTAGTTCCCCTGTGTGTGTGAAGTGACAGGATCTCTTCTGAAAGTTGCCTCTGATACTCTGGGCTGTTCCCTGCCTGAGGGCGTCAGCTGCTTTCTCTTCCCTCGCCATACGTAAGCCCCTTCATGGCAGCTGTATCTGTCTAGCTCCTGAGGATTTTGCTGCTGCAGTCTGTGCCATTTTATTTGAACTTATTCCCCCCCCCCCTTTTTTTTTTTCCCAAGGGTCTCCAATGAGCAGAGCTTCCTCCTACCAGGACACAGAGACTGATTCGTCTGGAGCACCGCTGCTTCAGGTTTACTGTTAGAATAATGGACCGAGGCAGGACTCTGTGGCGGGAGAGGTCGCTGGGCCTTACAGCAAACAGAGTTCCTCATCTCTTTTCATATAGAACATGCTATGCCACTTTATTTTCTTCAGTTCTCTTTTCCCTTGTTAAAGTTCAACTTGCCCCTCAGTCTGTGGGGTGTATTGGATTATTTTTCTGTGTGTGGGGGATCATAACAGAACCTTGAGGAAATGGACCATGAATCTAGTGAACTTATTCAGACAGTGGGATGTGAGTTCTGGGAACAGAAGATGGACAAGGGGATACTGACAAAGGGAACATGTTCTGCCTTTGTGGGAACTTGCGGTACTACTTCCACTCTTGGAGTGCAGTTTTAGTACCCAACCAGACATCCAGCTGTTGCCCAGCTCCAAGAGTCAGCTGTACAGTTTTTGCCCTTCTGGTACTGTAGATGTTAATGTATGTTGTGTAGCTTTGTTGATGATAGGAATGTCTTTACATTTGCAGCAATTCTGTTGAGGTGAACTCCAAGGCTGTAAGAACACCCGTTTAAGATCCCAGATGTCTACTTACCGTTGCTGGCCTTGATTGTCCCAGAGGCTGAGTCCTCTAGGCACAGTAGCCAGACAAGCTTTCTTGACAAAGTGCCTTACACCTGTCCTGGAGGGACCACCTCAGAAAAGAGAGGGTAGTTCAGCCTTCAGGGTTCATTTAATCCTTGGCCTCTTTGTAGTGGGTGCCAACAAAGCAACCAAGCCAATTAATGCTAACTACAATGTGGACAACTTGTTGACGAGACTAACTGGACTGCGACCCAACTCTTGTCTCTCAGGTTATCGTGCAACCATTGAATAACAACTTTAAATCACTGCCAGTCTGGTGAGAACCACTGACATGAGGTATTAAATAGACAAAGGTGTTGATTTATAACTCATTTGCCAATCAGCTTTTCCCTCACTCACCTGCCAAGGCTTACATAGCCCTTGGTGATCACATGAACTGCTGGAGAAAGCCCTGACCTTGGGTCTTAGCAGGTAAGTGAAAGATCAGACTTTTTTTAAAATTACAAATCAGTCCTCCCTGTAACTCTGCCTGTGTGTTTGGGATCTTAAATGCTCCTTAGAAATGCTCCCTGGAAAACTTTGCTGTTGCCTTTAAAGGGAGGGAGAAGGGCTTTGTGGGGGAACTCTCCATGTAGTATATGTAGGGAACTGATTATTGCTGTGTAAATGTGACTCTCACCCCCCTTCGCACAGGGGTGTTCAGTGTACTCAGCCTCTTTCCTAGGAGCTGTGGCCACCCTAAAGGCAGCAAACTGGGTGACCTTGAGGGCTGCAGCTTTGCAGAAGCCTGAGGGCTGCACCTCATTGGCATCTCCACTGGCTCGTTTATCAGAAAGTAAACACACCCAGCCGTGAGATTTGTTTATACACCTCGGTGCCTTAGCAGGGGAAAAGGAAATGCTCGTTGGTGGAATTAACCAGCAGTGAAACCGGTGTCCAGTGTTGCTAGAGACAGACAGTGGCAAAGGTGGGCTCTTGCCCTGGTGTATGCCGCACTTCTGTGCTTAAGCAAAGGAAAGGTGTCTTGAGCTTGTAGGTTGGGACTCTAGAGCCTGTGTTTGCCTCCTGTGCTTTTCAAAGATTTGGAGCTTTTGGTTCCTCACTTCACTAAGTAGGGCTTATATAGCTGCCAGTTGTGGACAGAACCCCTTTGAAACATACCATTCACCTGAGCCACATTTAAGTCCCACTCAGACCTACTTGCTGTTCTTGTAAATTACTTGCTTTTAAAAAATACAGATTCAATCATATCACTTGAAACATCAGAAACACTAGCTCATGAATCAGTTTTGACTCGGCAATGATATTTAGGCTAAATAACTGATCCCACATCACTTCAAAGCTTCTTCCACATTTGCCTGTGTTTTCTTGTGGCGCTGTGTTCCACGTTTGGGCCTTTGGCGGGCTCAGAGGGATGGTCTGGCAATGCGGGGGCCACTGAAGTTTTGGTGAGTTCGATTGTATTTCCTTAGGCTTTGTTTTTAAAGCAATGAAATGTAAATTTGAAAAGGCCCTCCCGCTTGTTCATGTGAGGACCTGACTCCTGGCAAACAGAGACTGACTGTAAATACGTAATATTTTACATACTACATTTGATGGGCCTTGCTGACTCTTGGCTTCTGAACTAGTTTGTAAATATGTATTTGGATAAGTTTGCTTTTTTTAAATGCACATTTACGTGACAACGTAGCCTGGCGCCTACTGCTGGAACAAACTGGTTCCATATAGCACCTATGACGAGGCAGTTTCAGGAAGAGCTGCCAATGGCTGTTGCCCAGATGCAACAGCAGACTTTTACAACTGTTTATACAGCCACTATGCCAATGGTGCCTGACAATGTATGCGTCTTAAAACTCCGAGTGAAAAAACCAGTGGGTGTTGGAGGTGTAAAACAATCCCTGAAACTGGCAAACCTGTTGTATGTTATGTCGGACTCCGTCTTTCTGTTTTTTGTTTTTTTAATTGCTCCCTATTTAATTATGCTTTAAATTTCAGCCTGAAGCAGATTTTAAGCACATCCTTTGCTGAAGGGTCTGGGAGAGAAGGGCGTGTGTAGTGCCCTGCAGCTGGCAGACAGCAGTGCTCCAGCTAGAAGTTTCTCTTGTGGTTGACCATTGTGTTAATGACAGGTTTCAGAGTAACAGCCATGTTAGTCTGTATTCGCAAAAAGAAAAGGAGTACTTGTGGCACCTTAGAGACTAACCAATTGTGTTAAGTCTGTATATCTTTTTTCCCCAGTTGATTTAATGCAGCCTGGTGTCTGGGGAGCAATGAGGGTCTGTGTAAATAAAGTAGTCTCTTGGGAGCTGTCTGTGTGCAGGGAAATGTGTGGGGGGGAGTTAATAAAGGGGAGACACTGTCAATGACAATTCTACAGAACTGAGGCCAATCTTCTCTACAGTGTCTCTCTTCTCCCCCCCACCCCCAAATCTTGTACTCATTTAATCCATCTGGAGGAGCCACACCCTCATGAAGCGGGGTGGGGGTGGGGGTGTCAGAGCTTTTTGTTCTCCTGACCCTCTGACTTGAAGGACCAGTTTTGCCTTTTTAAAGTCAGTTACTCATCTAGCAGCTAGTTTGCAAAGTCCTGCTCCTGCACCTGCTGTCGCGCTCCTTTTTTGGGGTGGGGAGGGGATGGGAGGGAGATGGTCAGTCAAAGGAACTCCCATGTCTCTCTAGCCTTGTCATTAGACGAGGGAGTGTGGCTGCTTGTAGGGTAACTACCTTGTCATACACTTTTTCAAAGGTATGGGGGTGTGGTAAGAATTGGTGCCAGACCCTTCTTTCTCCTCTTTGCAAGACACTTCCTAGTGACAGTGGGGCTCCATTGAGACCCGATTGTTGGATTGGAAGGTGGTTGGTTTGGGGAGAGGGAGGGATTTAAATCCCCCTTGTTAGGTCAGGGGTTGCTAGGAGCCTTTCAGTCTGATCTGAAATCTGGAGCTTTCGACATCTAAGTTGCCATTTGAATGGTGCTGCAGGCAGTAATGATTGAAAACTCCCCACTGTTGCGTGGCTGGTGTGAAACAAGGTGTCAAGCCAGTGATTCCCAGCACAACCCCCTGTTCCATTTGGGAGCTACGGCTCTCTGTCTAGAGAGGCAAAAGATTGAGACCAAACTCCCCACTTGCTTCTGCAGATAGACCCTCCATGTGGAGGTCCAGGGAAAGACGTTTGGACTGCATTTACCCGTTGGGCTAAGTAGAGGACATCAGACTGTAGACCTGTCAAGCTGCCATCTTCCACCGGCACTAAATATCCAGTCAGACCCCTGCAGGGAGACAGCCTTCCTTTTTAATGTTCTTTATTTTCATTTAAAAAATATGAAGGGAGGAAAAAATCCTTGCTCTAGGCTGGCAGTGGGTCTTGGCTGGAAGGGCTCTGCCAGGGAAGAACCTTTGCTTGTGAACAGAGCTGGTTTATTGATGAACCAGGGCAACAGGTATATAGAACTAATACGGCCAGCTCCTCTTAAGTGGCAGTAACTTAAGCTGCCTTTCAGCCAGCTTTCTGAATAGCTGCCTCATCCGGGTCCTGCAACTGGGCTCTGGCCACAGAATGTCTTCTCCACCATCCCAGTCTGTTTCGAAGCAGCTTTGGAAGAGGGCCCGACAGCTTGCAGCCAGCTAATCACAGGGCAGCCCCCTCACAAAAAGCCACTCTAGGATGCGCCACTTACTCTTTTCCAGCTGCTTTATGGGACCCAAGTAGGTTTCCCTTCTGTTTGGCCAGCTTCCTGTTTGGGGTTAGCTTATTTTGAATTAGTGGTGGGGAACGGCTGATTACCACAGAATTGCTCTGTTGTTTTGTACTAGTGATCAAGCATATTTTTGACGCACCAGGCCATCCTAAAAACTGTGACTCAAGTTATTACTTATTTGTACTGCAGCCGTGACTAGAGGCCTCACCCACAATTGGGAGCCCATCAAGTTACCCACTTTGTACCCACATCGTGAGACATGTCCCGGCCCCCAAAGAGCCATGTAATCATACCAAGCTGGCCCTTGGTTCCAAACCCTCATTAATTGCTGTTCTCAGAATATTTCTAGGGAGTAACTAGGATGTCTTCTGCCACCTTAGACTGTTTAAAATAAAGATCTGACAATGCATCCATCTCACTTCTTGGTTCCTTGTAGAATAGCAGTGAAAGTGCTTTAAATTCTCACTCCCGAGCCTGGGTGTCACTTTGTTTTTTGACTGCTGTGTTCTCCCCATTCATGCCTGGGTGTTGAATGAATTTGCAACATCTTTTTGCTACTGGAAGAGTTGTCATGTTTGTCAGTCCAGCAGTTTCTTAGGCTGTGCCTACGCTACACAGCTTTTAGCATAGCTGCTGTTTGTCGCCTTTTCTGCTGACAAAAAACTTTCACCCCCAACGAACGGCATTTGCCGGCAGCTCTCCTGCTGACAACACGCAGTTCACGCTGACGCTTGTCGAGGAAAAACTTTTGTCTTTTAGGGTTGTTGTGTTTTTTTTAACACCTCTAAAAGACAAAAGTTTTGTCATTCAGTTGTCAGTGTAGACCT
The DNA here is from genome assembly GCF_015237465.2 of Chelonia mydas. Taxonomy (NCBI): domain Eukaryota; kingdom Metazoa; phylum Chordata; order Testudines; family Cheloniidae; genus Chelonia; species Chelonia mydas. The sequence goes on along the minus strand of NC_051259.2, from coordinate 10,235,569 downwards.
AACCTTAGTTGCTGTATCTGGATCCACTCTGAGTTTCAGTATTGGGCGTGGTACTGAATGGGGCAAGTGATCTTTTGGGAAGAATATGGTGACTAGGGAACTCGTGCCATAACACTAAAAGAGACCAAGAGCTGAGCAACACAGGAGGACAGGGATTTTTAGGCAGACTGGTTTTAACATACATTTACCTCCAATGTCTAAATGAACACCTGTGAGAGAGGATTTCCCCCCTCCCACCGCTCAGTTGAGAGCTCACAAAACCTTCAACTTATGGGTGTTTCCTTAAAAGAGAGTCTGATTCATGATGAATCTAAGTGTCAGTGCTATCTCATTGTCTCACACCTGTTAGTTACATAAATATCTGTGGATTTAACCCGAAGCGGTCTTCATGATGAACATACATGCAGCTAAAATCAGCAGGAGCAGGACTGAGGTTATGTTGGGAAACCACCTGTGAATTTACTTCCTTTTGGGAGCTTGAGTCAGCATCTTTATTTCACTGTTGACGTCTTTGTTTTTTTGGTTAAGTTTTTCAGTGAAATAAATAGCAAGTCTCTACTGAGCATGTGTCTTAATCACCATTGGAAAACCACCTAATGGCGCTCTTCAGAGATTTTATGATCTGTCACATGACTATGCCCTTAGCAGAAATCCAGGACCATGCAGGTCATTGACCTGAGCAACCATGGTCCTATTGGCAAACCCGGGAAGTGGGTGGGCGCAAGCCCATGGTAGCATCTTCATCCTGGCTGTGTTTCTCTGCATACATATGAATCTAGAACATCCTTGTGCAAAAATCAACTCTATATGCACAGGCCCCTGCTTTCAACCCCCTTGGCAGTGATTCAGTTTTATTTTGTTAAAGTTAGCAAAAAGCGATTGATCTTCCTGTGAATGAACAGACTCTGGTTAGGTTTGGCAATTTTGATTGTATTCCTGGAGGTTTCATCACATGACATCTTTAATTCCTGGAGACTCTGGGACAATTCTGGAGGGTTAGCAACCCTAACTCTGGTCTGTGTTTTTTTAATTACTGTTTGGAGCATGCAAAGAAAAGCAAATAAACGCCATGTTCCTCTCACCCACCCACCTCTTGAAAATGACTGAATGGTTTCTTTCCATGTGGTCAAAAAGTGATGTTGGAAAATGGACTGTTCTACCTTGATCCTTTCCCAGCCCAGTCCTTATTAGCTTCCCCCCTTAAAGTGGGAGCTGCAGCCTCTGTTCAAATTAAAAAGCAGTGATTTTAAATGCCTAGTACTTGTTCTTTCTCCTGCGAGGCTTCGCTATTGAATAGTTTGTTTATAAAGCAGTACCACAGCCTGGTTTGCTTCTCGTACTGTTTAAACATGTAGCTTAAAAAGCTACACCAGGGGCTGGTGTTAGAAAAAGGAAAGTGGGAGGGGGAGAGAATTGTATTTCAGCCTGGAAACACCTCTACAAAGAGTCTTCAGGGCTTTGCCTAAATATGTGGGAAGGGAAGAGCTGAGGCCCCCTGAGGATATGTCTACACTGCAGCTGAGAGTGAGCATCCCAGCCCAGGCAGCCAGATTCAAGCAGGGCCTGAGCTAGCCTGGATGTTGCAGCTTGGGCTGGAGTTCAGGCTCTGAAGCTTAGGAAGTCAAGTGGGCTTGAGAGCCAGAGCCCCAATGTATACATGACAATTGTTAGGATGCTAACTCGAGCCCTGCTAGTAAGTGTCTCTACCCGGGCTGGGAGCCTTGCTCCTAGCTGCAGTGTAGACATAGCCAAAGAGGTGCATGATAAATTGCTGACCTAAGGAACCATTGTTGAACCCAAGGCTCGAGTAGATCTTTTGTGGGTGTTGGGCTGCTTCTGTTGTTCCTGCTCTTGTCTGTCACCTAGGCACAGTGCAGAGCTCGCTCCCCTGTCTGCTCTCTGTAGAGTTCTATTGCGTGGAGGCATGCTTGTCTTCGGCAACTCCAGCTCCTGTCACAGGATGATTGATTTTGTTGTGCTTCCTGCATGCAGTTTGAGTGTCCACAGCAGGGCAGGGAGCCTGGGGACATTGCCCCTATCTTGAAAACCACCTTTCAAGTTAAACCTGCTTGGGAATGGTGACTAGTATTAACATACTTGTGTGCTGAATTCTCCTTTCTTTGCCAAGGGGTGGCAGCACTGACCCAGATGATTGACTGCTTTGTAGCAAAGCAGTGATGAGCTGCCAAAATCTTAACAACCGGTTCCCTATAAAAAGTTCTGATTTAAGGGATGTGCCTCTGTCCTGCTCCCTCCTGCCTCCCCAGGCCCGTTCTCCATCCCAGGTGCCTGCTGGTGGTGCAGGAGTCCCACCACCCCCGATTCCACCCCTTCCCCAAATCCCTGGCCCCGACTCCTCCCCCAGGCGTACCACATTTCCCCCCCCCCCCCCCGCCCCTTGCTTTCTACGGCTTTCCCCTGAAACCCCCCGCCCTAGCTCACCTCCGCTCCGCCTGCTCCCCTGAACACGCCACCGCTCCGCTTCTCCCCCGTCCCTCCCAGGTGTGGGAGAGGCAGTGCGTTCAGGGGAACAGGTGGAGTGGAGGTGAGCGAGGGTCACGGAGGAGCGCAGGAAGTAACGGGGGGGGGGGGAGGAGAGGAACCGCTCCCCGCCCCAGCTCTCCTCCACTCCACCAATGCCGCCTCCCACAACTGAGCCGCGGCTCGGCTTCTCCCTCCCTCCCAGGCTTGCCACGCCAAACAGCTGTTTGGAGAAGCGGAGCGGCGGCGGTGCGCTCAGGGGAGGAGGCGGAGCGGAGGTGAGCTGGGGCACATTTCCAGGGGCAGCACGGCACCGGAATGCCACCCCTAGAAATGTGCCACCCCAAGCACCTGCTTGTTTTGCTGCTGCCTAGAGCCAGCCCTGTCTCCAACAGCCCCCTTCTATAGCCCTACCCCATGCACCCTCCCTAGCACAGCGAGTCGGGGCCCCCTTGGCCTGGGGGGCTGCCCCAGCCGAGCCCCACCCTGGCTGGGACTTTCTGGGCCAGCGACTGCCTAGCCAACCCCGCCCTGTTCCCTGACCGCCGCCCCCCCCCCCCCCCCCCCCCCGAACCTCTGCCCCTGCCAACCACTCCCTGCTCCTTATCCAACCACTCCTCCCAGCCCCGGCTCGGCCCCCTTATCGTGCTGCTCAAACGGCAGGCGCTGCAGAGCTGCCCGGGAGTGGTCCAGAGCGCTGGCGCCAGCGGCATGGCATGCTGAGGCTCTGCGAGATGGGGGATGGGGGAACCTCCCCGGCTGGGAGCTCAGAGAGCCCTAACAACCGGTTCTAAAACTGCTTCTAAATGTAACCACCGGTTCGTGCGAACTGGCTCCAGCTCACCACGGTACTGGTGGAGGTCTAAAGCTTTCATCGTTACCAGGGATTGCTAGCAATTTAGCTCTGGAAAAGTTTTTCCGCTGATGTATCAGGGCTTTTGGGAGCCTACCTACATCATGTGAAGTATGACTCCTGGTCCCAGGAAGTGTCTACAACGTGTGTAACTAGACCGCTTAGCATCTGCAATTGTGGCTCCACCTTCATAGCTGCTTGGAACCAGAAACCCCCTTTCCCTGCTTTGGTTTATTTCACTCCAGCATGACCCATTCAGTTGGGGGTGTTGTTTTTACTGACCTTTCCCCGGCGGGAGTCAATGACACCTCAGCAGTGGCACAGGACAAGGTCAGCAGGGAGAAACACCTTCCATTCCGCTGGCTGGAAGGGTTGAAGTCCAGGGGCTTAGGCCTAAAGCCAAGCTTTGATTCACAAACACAACCTCGGATGTTAGCCTCTGCAGTCTATTCCCATAACTTGAGCAGGGTCATTCTCATGGGAGGGGTAGATTTCCCTGCACACATGAATAATAAAGCAGAACTATTCCCCTGAATCAACAGCAGCTACCTGCTAACGTGATGGGGGTGCTGCTGTAGCAGATTCTCTCAAATCCTGGGTGGCTGGCACTTAAAATGGGAAGTCTGGTGCCAGATTGGACTAGAAAATTGAGATTTAATCTCTTAAGGGTATGGCTGAGGTTAACCACCATCATGTGCTGTATAAGATGGGTTTTGTCCCCCAACAGCCATGAAGTGAACAAGAACAGCGGCTAAGCTCAGCGTCAGGCATTGTCTCAGTCAAAGCAAGGGGGAGGTTCTGTATTTAAAAAAAAAAAAAAAATTAGTAGAGGTGCTTGTCAAAAGGTTTCTCACGTCAGTTCTAGAGACAGCTGCATCTCAATGACTTTTGCTACCTTTGATCTGCTTATTTCCATTGCTAGGTTAGCAATAACTATTCTTAGGGCTGCCTATGGATGCGAGAGCCCTGCTTGCTGCGGACTGAACCCTGCTCCCATGTGGGGTTTGCACTATCTGAAGCAAGAGGTGCAGTTTGCTCATCTATCTTCCTCCTCACCTTTGATCTGACCCTACTTCCCTCCACAAAACAGGGTGACCGAACCCGATTTCTCCCACACCAACCCCTGCCAGCCAGGGATGAAGTGGGGCTGGTGAACTGAGGACATGGTTCGAGGAGGGCGGTGCTACAGGCAAGTCTGGCCTCTGACCAGTCTCTGCCACCGCAACTGCACCTGCCAAAACTTGACTCGTTAGGAGGGGCCTGAGGCTGGAAGCTAAGCCTAGTGCAAGCATGGAGGTTAGCCTGGACTTTCCCACTGCTCCTGCTGTTCTCCCACCTCAAGGGACGGACAGAACCCGACAGGCACCTGCCCTCAGTGACTTCCTCTTCCTCCCCACAGTTCAGCATCAGGGTAGGCTCTCAACACACATGCCGCAGATATACTGACCTGATTTTTTGGCCTGCTATACATCAGAACGGGGCAGAAAAGTTGGCATATATAAACCCTACATTCCAGGAACTTAATGTAGCTGCTCAGCCTGCACAGGAGAGAGAAATAATGCTTACACACGTCACGTTAGTGGGTGGCCCAGTCAGTTTTAATGTAAGACCCTGAAATACTTTTTTCTTATGTCTGCACACTTGACTTCAGTGAGGGCAGAAACGACGAGAACTGGTGGTGAAGCAACAGCATAGCCTGTCCAGCGGGGGTGGAAGCTCAGGCAGAGAGTGTAAGGAAGCACCCCTGCACCACAGAGTGGCAGTTGGCAGGGCAGGTGCCCAGCTCCATGCTCTCTGTTACAAGGCTGCTGCTGTAGGGGATTGTGCAGGCAGTACTGACATCTGGGGCCAAAATGTACAAAAGCTGAGACAGAACAGACTGGCCTTGGCTCAGCTGAGCGCAAACAAGCTGCCGTGTCCCGCTGCTATAAACCGAAAACAAACAGCCCAGGCCACATGGGCAGAGGGGACTTTACCCCTTTACCCAACTACCCATTCTGTCAGTTTGACTAGCCCCTCCAGTGATACTAAAAGGCAACTTTTCCACTCCATCTGATATAGAGGCAGCTGATGTGAGAAATAAAGACCTGCTGCTCTCGCTCCATAACCACACCAGGGCTCGGGCCTAGTTCCTGCACAGCAACGTGTGTGGTGAAAAGAAGCCACCATGGCATGTTATGCACCAAGCCTTTTTCACAGGCGCAGCACTGATCAGGCAGGGGGGCAGCTACTTCAGATCGAGCACCAGGGCTGCTATAGGCAGAGGGTAGGCCAAAGAATAGGGCCGTTGGTCAGCCCGGACTAAAGTGTACAAGCTGGGCCCAGGCTCAGTCACAGCCCGAGCTGTGTGCTTCAGGTAGTGGCAAGTCAGAGGTGGTGCCTGGCCTTAGGCAAGCTGAGTGTTAAAAGTCCCAGATCAGCAGTGCACCAGCCTCTTCTTCCTGCAGACCCCACCTCATTATTGCTTTCAAATGTTTCAGACAGGGCACTGCAGCTCACAGTTGGTCCAGGCAGAGTTTGAGACTCCTTGGCCTAAAACCTCTCATCAATCCAGCCCTTAGTGTTCTCCATTTCCACCTTCTACTGCTTTCAGACCAGGTGCTGCCCCATTATCAATCCCCACCCTACTTACCACACAATTACACATGCACGTCCCCCTATTTCCTTTATTTTACAAGTGCAGCTTTAACAATGATATGAACATGCAGAAAACAAGTTACTCAAGTCAGCAGCACCCCAGAGAGGAGAGAATGTAGGGGACACTTGCTGGCCAATCAACAGGTGAAAGAGAGGAGGCCTCTTGGAAAACACTAACTTGACATAGGTGGAGAGATCAAGCTTCCAGCAAGAGCGGTCACTGCCCAGAGGGCTCCCTCCTGCCTACCACCCACCCCCTCCCTTTGCAACAGCAAGAGGGCCTAGGTGTTCCTCCTTCACAGGACAGCAGAATTTCAGCACACCCCTCTGTCACTTTAGTGACCTCTCCCCTCAACTCTGTAGTGAGCTGCTTGTCCCACTTTCACCAAGCCCAACAACAGCACTAAGCCAATCCCATGCAGTGGGCAGCTCAGCCACTGAACCCTCCTCACTCCCCAGGCACAATTCAGCTCTAGGGCTTCCCCCAAGCTAGAAAGGCCATAAAGTCCCTTCCCCACTAATTTGAGCAGCAGTGTGGTGACTAGTGGCGCAATGTCCTCTGATAACTGAAATGGATTTGTACCAGTGTGGACTGGGAGGAGTAAAAAATCCTTCTCTGTTGTAGATAAAATGGTGTTTAATTGGCACATTAGCCTCTACTCCAAAGACCAAGGGTGAAGGCAGGCCTTATTGAGGAGCTCCCTCCACGGCAAACAGATGAAGGCTAGGAAAGCGTTACAGAATAAGCCAACTGTTCCTACAGGAGAGCAGAGCAGTCATGCAGGAAGAGTTAAGGGACTTACCCACTGTGAGCAGTGCTGTATTACTGAAGGTAGGACCAAGACCCCAAATGCCACAGCTGCTCCACTGATAAACACGGCGGGGGGGGGGCTTAGCCAGGGTGCTGTGTCCTGTAAAAGTTTTACAGGTGCAGCTTGCTTTGGAGCAGGTACATATGGGGGGCGGGGGGGATGGAATTTTGCCCATAAAGCCTCCAACTGCCCAGTTTCAAAGCAGGAGCTGGGAGGACAGCTGCATCAGCTGCCCTCCTGTCACAACTAGACTGGTTCTTAACCAAGGACTGGGGTTAGTGGGTCCCAAGAGGCAAGTGACAGTCCCACGAGATATTCAAACATTGCTTTAGCCTGACTTGCCTAGCCTTTTTTGCTTTACTTCCTCCTCTCTGCCAAGCAAGGTCCTCGGGATCTATATAAATGTGAGCCAGCTGGCTACGGGTCTGACAGGCGCTGCTGCTGCTGCAAACTGATACAAGGGCCTTGCATTGTGCTGGACTGACAACAGCGAGGATGCCAGTCATGAAGCTGCTTCCGTGGCAAGTTCACTTGGGGACGACAGGAGTGTTTACTCGCCCAAGGTCAGGAGATGACCCTTCCCTCCCCCCGGCCCATGCACATCCTGCCCCATTCCATGGTATGTCTCAAAGGGGTGGAGGGGGAAAAGAGGGGCTCAGTTGAATTTAGCCTTTGAAAAGTCCATTTCTGGATGTTGCTCCATGAACCTGTAAGAAAGAAAGGTGCACAAGCGAATGAGCTAGGTAGGCTGCACGCTACATGTTACTCTGCAACACCAAACACACCAGAGAGCATGACATTTCCTAGGCACTGTTCAATCTATCCTCACAACAGCCCCTGTATAGTGGGGAGGCATTAATCGCTGCTTCCACATAGGAAGAGGATAGCAGTGCCCCCTCTGCTGTCACTTTCACTTGCTATCATGATGGCTGCTGCCCTCCCCTTCCCCAGGCCTGCAGGTCTCACATTAGCCATGTTGATTTGCAGAGCTTCCCGTGCAAGGAACTGGACACCACCTCACTCCTTCCTGCTCCTGTTAGTAATATCAGTAACGTTACCCAGTCATCAAGGCCAACAGGTGTAAACGAGCAACGGTTATAAATGGGACACACCCTTGGGAACTATTACCTTCAGGCCAGACAGGTAGCAGCTGCGATGTTGATAATGAGGGTGAGGGGATTCTGATCGAACCTTAGAAGTATTACTTAGTCATACATATTACTGGGGATGTTGGGGATGTCTCCGCTACTGAGGTAGTGAGAATAGTAGCAAGAGAAGGATAGCACAGAAACCCAGCTCCAGTAAAGCTAGGCCAAACCCTGCCCAAATGTACAGCTCTTCTGGCAGCTTTGATTAGCTTCATGCTCCGTCTGCCACTGCAAGCAGGTTTGGAAATACTGCATCATGCAATGTGAACCATATTGTACAAGGAGGCGACCCACCAATGTAGTTCAGCACGATGCAACCGCTGGCTAGGCAGAGGGCTATATGCAACCACAGCCCCATTCTGCATGACGCTGGAGAAGTGCCATTGCAGCAGCACTTCTTTTGCGTGTCCGCAGAGAGGGCTTTGTTGCCAGAGAGCAGGAATGTAGCTGGACATCACCAAAGCCCACTATGGGCCGGACAGTCTAACCTTCATGCCCATTCTCCACCAGTCAAAGAACACCGAGACTAAGCTTATGGAGAACATTCAACAAGTGGTCTCGTGTACAAGAGATCCCGTCTACACTGCTCAGCGAAGCAAGGGCAAGCCCAGATTCTTGGTGAGAGGAGACCATCTCGGTTTCGAGTCTGATGTACGTTTTGGAACAACAAGTCATCTCACTAGAAGCACACAGCACATAACCCTGATGGACCTTTAGCTTGAACAAGCCCCTATGGTGCTGATCAAAAAACTACATCAGGTAGTACTGCCAGTAAAGTCTGCAGAAAAACCAAGGAAGGTGAGATGGTAGCAGGAGAAACTGTCCTGCTAGACTAATCCTTGCTTCACCCCAGGGAAAAGAGGCCGTTTTGCATTTACAAGGGGAAGCTGCACAACCTACAGTTACCCTTCGTCTCATCACCAGCAGATGTGGGCACTGACCCCATATGGCCTTATCAGGAAAGTTACTCACAGGAACTCCAAGGTGCAGTTACGCCAAACAGGGCTATAAAGATATAAACGTGCTATTGGCTTGGAGACAACTGTCTAATGTAGGATGTGTGGGGGAGGAAAGATTATCTGGGCTACTAGGTTGAGGGAGATTAATGAGCTTTTATGTGATCTCACTGGCTCCATAGAGACAATACCTCCAGCCCAGACACCACCTGCTGTGTCTTACTCCCTGCACTTGAAGCTAGCCCTAGAGCAGAGCTGTGCAACACAGCACAATTCACGGAGGGTCAATGTCTAAAACATTGCATTCACGTGCAGAATTCAGTTGCAGACAGGTTCCAAGGCCAAACCTGTCTCACACGCCATCAGTCATTCTCCCTCCTCCCATTACTCCATGACATATGGCTGACACACAAAATTGCTCAAGGGAGGTGGGGAAGAAAGTACCCATGGATGAATTCTCTGTACGCACTTTTTCAGTATATCCTGCTTCTTCTGTTCATCAGATGTGGGGAGCCCCATGGATTTCTGACGTTGATCATACATCATTTTCTCCACCATGCTGCGAGTTTCACTGTCCAGGTCTGACAACTAAAACCCAAAGAGATTCTGTTATAGATGGAGGAACAAACCACAGGCCCCATGGCCTATATACAGAACCTCTGCTTACAGTGAACTAAGACACAGTAAAATTTCAATGCAAACTGACAGATGCATCTGAAGAAGTGGGGTTTTTACCCACGAAAGCTTATGCTCAAATAAATCTGTCAGTCTTTAAGGTGCCACCGGACTCCTTGTTGTTTTTGTGGATACAGACTAACACGGCTACCCCCTGGTACTGAACTCATGGTATCAGAAGTCAGGGGAAGGGGTTTTCCTTACACAGAGCAGAGGTTTCTTCTCAGACTAATGCAACATTGTCACCATGGGCAGTGGCAAGTTTACACCTTATTTTCCCAGGACACAAGAAATTCTATAGTCCCACTTCTAATTCAGACCAGGTCTCTCATGGGGCACTGAGACGAGTTGTGTGCCACACTTCTTATAGTTCCACAGGTCAACATTTCTCCCAAGTCTTCATCCCCTTTGGATTCTGTGTCCTTTGGCCCCATTTACTTTGCTTGCAGATTGAATACATGGTAGAGGCCAAAAGGTTTAAGAAACCTTGATCACAAGTTGATCACCGTACACAGCCCCTGTTCACTATGGCTAATGGGGTGACAAACAGATATTACCTTTGAGTTCTCTGGGTTAATTTTCTTGGTGTTGATTTCTGGGTCCGTGAGGACTAGCTTACTCCACCATTCCATCTTGTTGATCTAAAAAGAGGAGAGGAGGCAGTAAAGAACACTTCACAAAACAGCACGTTCTCTGAAAATGCTCATCTGGAATATGTAGGTGGGTTACTTTTTGTTACAAAGAAACAGAGTTACTGGAATCAAACCCAGCTCATGTAGCCCTTAAATGACAATGACCGCCAAGATAAAGCCTGGGTATAAGGTGGCTTTCCCATTCTCAATCACCGCAGTTTAATCCCAAATGGCGGGAATTATCAACGCTAGCAACAATCTGCAAGGAGACAGCGTCCAGAATGGGCAAACCCATGCTCCTGTTATTAATCAACTGCAACTGAAACGACATAAAAGGAACACTGCCACACTGAAACCTGCCAGCACACGACACACCAACTGTGCCCAGATGTTCACATACCACAGGTGAAAGACAGACCAGAACTTTGCTCCAATAATACACCCAACTTTAAAGAAAAGCAGACTCCATTCTCAAAGAGTGAATGACCAATCCAGGAGCACGGATCAATTAAAAGTTACTGCTGAAGATCTGGTCAGACTCTAGTCCTCAATACACTGATGTTCGTAAGTGGAGCAGTATATAGGCTGAAGCAATACTGTACCAAAGAACAGGAGTGGAAGTACAATCTTAACTCTCAAGGTTCCTGGCTCTAGGGGATGTATAACAGACATGAGCCTGAATGCTATCACTGATTCATCCTGCTTACCTTGTACAGGATGTGAGAAAAATTTCCAGACCTGAGCCATTCTTTTTAGGTGACAAAACTGAGGCCTGGTCTACACTAGGAAATTAGATCAGTATAACTATGTCACAGTAAAAAATCCACACCCCTGAGCAACACGATTAAACTAACCTAACCCTAGTGTAGACAGTGCTAGATCGATGGGAGAATTCTCCTGTTGATCTAGCTACCTCCTCTCAGGGAGGTGGAGTACCCACTGCTGCACCATTTTAAGTGTAGACATGCCCTGAAGAACTATCCAAGATTGAGGTGTCAAAATACTGTGTGTATGGATCACTGGTCTGACCCAGTATGGCATTTATGTTCTTACCTTCTCCAGGTGCACGGTGACTATTTTACCATCCTCAATCAGCCAGGAGCTCTCCTCCACCTTCACTTCATTGTATAGATCGCCTTCAATCACTGGGGGGTGACCCTTCAGCCCCACTTTCAGGTGCCGTCTCTGAACGTCCACCACCACATCCTTCCCCTTCAGCCGGAAGCTCACCTTGAATGGGATGGCCAGCTGGACAAGAGAGAGAGAAAGGGGGATCAGAGAGATCTCTTACTTCCCCTTGTGTTACTGCTCCAAGACTTTCTGCCTTGAGTTCATCTGAGCTACATGGTATATGCCAGAGTAGGACATGCTCTTTGTGCATTAAATATATGGATTCTGTGGGGGCTGAAGCAGACATTTGGCAAGATGATGCCTGACAGGTCTCAAGTGGGTTGCACAGGATGAGCAAACTATGAGTGCTGTCTCACTTCAACAAGGTCAAGATTGAGGCAGAATGACAAAAGGGCCTCAAAGCATCTTGTCTACTAAGCTCTCTCCCTCTATGGGTGTGCTACAGCTGAACACTGTTACTATTATCTTCTTGGACAACCAGAATACAAAGCATATCATTGAGCTAGCTGACCTTGTTACTCATCAACGGCTCCACAGTTCATAGCAGTGCCTGCCCTCAAGTTTCAAGGCTAGAATTCCTCACATTCCCAATCAAAGGCAGCACTTACATCCAGTTCAGAAAGGGTCTGTGTCCACCTATAGTTTGGAAGGTCAGCCCCATTCCCAGAGTTTGGTTTAAGTTTTCCTTTATCCTTCTCATCTTCTTCTTCGTCATCAGTCTCCTAAACAGACAATTTAAGCATCAGTAAAGATGTTTTCAAGCCTGCATATACATTTCACTAGTAAGAATGGCTCTTTAAATTCATATGGGATTTTCCAGTTAATTATGTTTTTTGATGCCCAAGGCACTCCACATAGATCCAGTCTGGAATTAGAGGGCAGAGATTTCCTTTTAAAGCATCAGATTTTTAAAAAATTAGGGAATGTCTTTGAGAATCTGTTGCACTCTCCAAATGGGCAGGGAGTAGAGATGGCAGAAGCACTGAAGACCTCCAGCGCACACTCTCACAGAAAGAGGACGCTCCGCACTGTTCAAATGGCATACTCCTCCACATACTGAGAGGCCACCTCAATGTTGTTCAGATGCACACTTCCTCCTCCCCAGAACTGAGAAAGTCTCTGGGAACACATTACCTGTTTGCTGGGCTCTGGAGATTCCGTTTGATTCTCACAGGGTTTCACTGAGACATCTTTGGGCTCATCTTGTTTTCGCTCTTTTTTCTGTTTTAAAAAAAAAACCCCAAACCCCCAGACTGATTATCTGATGTCTGTGAAACTCTGACAAGTGAAATGTACTAATACAGCACTAGGTGGCCCCATTTCCTTCTATAGATAAAGCTGCAGACCTGCACATGACTCAGAACTACAGGAAACTTGGGGGGGTTTCCAGCTCTACTGCACCACATAACAGGAAAGCCCCACTCTCCGAGAGGCAGTCTGGCATGGTGACAGCCCTCCTCTGCTCCTTTCCCCAGTGTAACTGCACAGAGAGTTACTCAGAGACTGTGCCAGAGCGCTCTGTTGCAATAAGAGCACTTGCTGAGAGCACTGGGGCAAAGTAACCTGTAAGAGAACCAAGGAAAAGAAAGATTGGACAGGTTTAGATTAACTTGGAAATGCAACAGCTGCTCCAGCCTGGTATTCTGGATATTTGTACAAGCACAAAGCTTCTAACCGAATTATACCAGTCACTACTGATTGGGCTGCACACAAGCCAACAAAGAAGGCTGGCTCTAGCCCCAGACAGTCTCCTTTGAAAAGGCAGATGTGTGTGTGCACACACGTGCACCATACTGAGCTCTCACCTGGTCAATTTCCTGTTGCAACCTTTCCGCCTCTTCCTCTGTAAGCTCCTTGATCCTTGGCTCATTATCTTCCTGCTTCTTTTCTTTAGCGAGTTTGGCAGCTCGCTCTGCCTTTTCACGCCGTTCTGCCTCTTGCCGGGCCTTTTTCTCCTGCCGCTCTTTCTGAGCCAGCTTGTTGTGGTGGTTGAACGTCTCTGTGATTAACTGAAAGAAAGGAGACCAATGATGGAGGAGTTTTAAGACTGCACCATACTCCCGAACCTGGGTGGCAGCAGCTGAAGGGAGACTTCACCTCCCTTATAAGTCTACTGCAGAGCAGACACGTTCCCCAAAAGCACTGACCTAGGGATATTTCCCCCTCTTTTCATCCCAGATTTAAGGTGGTGTCTGACAGAATATCTGGGAAAGTTCAAAATACTTTCCAAGTCCCTGCCCATAGGAGAAAAGTACTCCCTGAGCTGGATTCTCCATTGCCCTGTACCTTGTGTAGTGTAAAATCCTACCATTTGATTTGGCAGTGTTTAACAGCTACTTTGCAGAGGTGAAAGTGCAATGGAGATTCAGGACCCTAGTTTGTATATTCAGCTCTGTGCCAAGGATTTGTAGTCTCACCTTAAACTATTCATGTAGTCTCTGTGCCTCACTCATCTGTAAAATGAGAAGAATACTGTCCTAACTCACAGAGGACCAGGAGGCTCTGATAACTAGTGTTTGTCAATGCTTTGAGATTCCCCCTGTGGAAGAAGTTATAGGAGTATAATAACTGGATCCGGATGCTTTCCAGGTGGAGTACACTGAAGACCTTTCCCATCTGAAGCATCCCCATATACTAGATGGATAATTATCCATTTTAATATTTAGATGGTAAGCTATTTAGGGTGGAGAACTTGCATTCATACTATTTTTTGTAAACACCTTGCATTGTTGGCAAAATGGGGGGGGGAGGGGGGAATAACAATGAATACTTAAAAACCTAGAAGCATCAATTTTTACCTGAAAGGTATAGTTTGTGAGAGAGAGATTTTAAAAATTTGAAAACCAAATTATATTGCTTGGGAACAAGTTACCATATAACCCTGCCCCAGGAGCATCCAAGAAAGGCAGAATATCAAGGTCTGTGATGTAAATGGCTGCACTGCTTGGAGGGAGAGTTGAGTAAACAGGCAGGAAGCCAGAGAAATAACCCAGCTGTTGATAATGCCAGAGGTACTGTGCAAGGCAGCACGTAGTGAAAACATAGTTCTACTATGGAAGACACACAAGCTCTTCAGACAGGAAGGAGAACATCTGGGGAGAATGTAATGCAGGGCAGGTGGGAGCAATGCTGGGTACCCCTGGTAACCATCACAGATAGGAATCAAGAGGAGGGGAAGAAGAGATTCCCTATATCAAAGGGTATGAGTTTAATCAGAAGAAGTGCCAAGGATGTGATCGGCACTTATCAGGGTGAACTAGCCCAAAGCAGCTCAGAGATTCTGGACCTCAGCTAATTATACAACTGACTGCAAACCAGTACAGGGGGAGAAAGATACAATTATTATTAAATCTTTATGTACACAGCAGGAGTGCAGTACTCTGTTCCCTCTAAGCTGAGGGGCCACCCAGGAGTGAATCACGCACTTGATTAGCAGAGCCACGGCAGCATGTGCTCAGGTGGCCCTCCCCTCACTGCTCTGCAGTCACATTGCTCCTGCCCTCTACCTTGGAACCCCTGGACAGCTGCTCCTGGGACCCTCCTGCTTGCTGTGGAGGGGGGGGACAGAGGGGGTGCCGATATCAAGGTGTCCTGCTTCCCCTGCCTCTCCCCCCGCCAATGTACCCCATCTCCACAGAGGGGGAGGAGAACACAGGGCTCAGGAGCAGGAGAGCTGCTGTGATGAGTGAGTGCCTTAAAGAGATAGCGCACGGTCCCTGACTTCCCCAGCGGCCAGCGCATGCACACTGTCTCTGTGTCTCTCTCACACACACTCTCTCTCACATGCACACTCTCTGACACATTCACCTTCCAACACATACTTGTGTTGTTGTTGGTACTTCTTGGTACTTCCTGCAGTGCACATATATTCTATGTAATTTTATTCTTTCAAAGTGCTATTATTTTAGTTTCTGGACTGGTCTATGCATTTCATAATTTTATTTCTTTTATGCTTAAAATTTAATTCTTTGAGTAGTGAGTTCTAAAATGCATAATTATCCCTATGGTAATTAATATATATCTCTCTAGGCTTTTTGTTTCTACTGGTGACACAGATCTGCACATTACCTCAATATTGGTGCACATAACAAAATTTATTCCACACATGGATGGAAAAAATTAGAGAGAACACTGGCCTGTAGTATCTTCTTTGATATGATATTCAAAACACACTCCCTCTGTTGTATACCTAGAAGTGGAATTGAGTCTCCAAAAAGCCAAAAGGATGGTACTACTAAAATAGCATTCTAATTCATTTGGGGAAGGGAAGTGAAAAGGAGACAGGTGTGTCACAGGGTAACACTGGCCCTTTAAGAGGGAAGAGGCCAGTGCACCTGCAACTGGTCAGTTGACCCCAAATTAGGCTTAAGAGAGGGCATCTGGGCACTTGAGGGCAGGAGATCGGGAGAGTCAGAACAGGTGAATGGTGCCTGAACCTGCGAGCGTGCAGCAAGGAAAAGGTGGCAGGAGTTGCTTGGAAGAGAGCTGAATTCATATAAGAACTGGAACAGAACTGCTGGTGAGAACTGATTGAAGTAGGGAATTCTAGATGAGTGGAAGGCTTGGGTAGTGGCTCCTAGGAAAAAGGGGATGATACAGCTTGGTTAGGGGAAGCCAAGCCTTGAAGAAAGAGGGTTGATGCAGGAAGTGGATCCCCTGCCAAGGGGCAGGACTTACAGGAAGGGAGGCCTGGAGGAGTGGAACACTGCAGGAGGGGGAGCTCTTAGGGCAAAGACCTGAGTGAAGGGCTGCAAGAAGACTGGTCACTCTCAGGCAGGAAGGCCTGGAGAGAGGGACTCTAGACTGGTGTAAAAAGAACTCGGAACAGAGTGCTGTTATTGACTTGGGTCGGTGATGTGGCAGAGCTAAACCTGAAGAGGGGAATGGGAAGGGGGGGGGGGGGGAACACACTGTATCTTCATATGTTTACTGTGGAAACTGCAGAATGGTTTTATTACAAGGTTTTTTGGGAATTACTGCAATGGTGTGTACCAGTTATGCCCGGGGCAAGCTTTGTATCAGAGACAGACTATGTTCCCTTCACTACAAGAAGGATGTGGATAAATTGGAGAGAGTCCAGCGAAGGGCAACAAAAATGATTAGGGGTCTGGAACACATGACTTATGAGGAGAGGCTGAGGGAACTGGGATTGTTTAGTCTGCAGAAGAGAAGAATGAGGGGGGATTTGATAGCTGATTTCTACTACCTGAGAGGATGGTTCTAGACTATTCTCAGTGGTAGAAGAGGACAAGACAAGGAGTAATGGTCTCAAGTTGCAGTGGGAGAGGTTTAGGTTGGATATTAGGAAAAAAATTTTCACTAGGAGGGTGGTGAAACACTGGAATGCGTTACCTAGGGAGGTGGCAGAATCTCCTTCCTTAGAAGTTTTTAAGGTCAGGCTTGACAAAGCACTGGCTGGGATGATTTAATTGGGGATTGGCCCTGCTTTGAGCAGGGGGTTGGACTAGATGACCTCCTGAGGTCCCTTCCAACCCTGATAGTCTATGTGTGGATAAGAAGGAGAAACTGAGGCTGAGAGAACCTGTCAGGCGACAGCCTGTTGTGGGGGTGCTGCTTGAGGTGGAGCTGCCCTATGAAAAGATTTTCTCTAGAATCTTTCTCCCTCCACAAGAGGATTGAACATTATGGTTTCCCTGCCTCTACAGCTAGTCAAATTCCAAGCTATGATCCCAAAGAGCTGCGTGAAAGAGGCTCAGTGTTCTTTCCCAAACGGAGGTGGGAGAAGCATGCTATTTCTGTCCACCTAACCTACATCTCAGGAGAGTCACGGGCTGAGATCAGGGCACTGATGCATACCCAGCAGCAAGTGGCAGGGTGTTCTGCAACCATTTGACGGTGGAATTGGCTCTGTTTCAAATGTTGGAAGACCCTTAAAGTTGCTTCAGCATTTGAATAGCCATGACCAGAAGCACAAAATATGTATTTGCATGTAGTATCATTTACTGCCTGTATAGTGACTTGTCAAAGACTTGCCCTTACTGAGGAATGAATCCAAAGTGAGGATGATAATCTTAAAAACAAACCCTCAGTCAAACACAGGAAGGTTCTTTTAAAAAAAAATGGGGAGGGGTGTCAGTCATCTGAAACTATCAGGAGTGCTAATCACATTTTCTTTCTATAACTATATGCCAATCTCTTTGTGAGCTTGAAGATTTCTAACTCGTCTCTCCCCAGACTGGGGCGGGGGGGGGGGGAGAAGAAGAGTTAATCATTTGCATCATTTTCATCCTAAAGCTTCTTTTTCCATTTCATAGATTATGCAGCATTGACAAAACCATATGGCAGTGGTTCCCAAACTCTGGCCTTCAGATTAGCAGTGGTTGGTAGAGCACTTATCTGTGGCACACAGAATTTGTTAAACTGCATTAAAGCACCTACAAATATATTAATTTCCCAATACTGATTTTTTTTTTCCATGCAAGAATGGCTGTAGTTGCCGGCCACAGACGTTATTCAATAGCCAGTAGGAGGGGATGTGATCTGTATGGAAATTAATGTTTCCATGAGATGCTACTAAGACATAGTCAACAACGTGAAGAAGTTTGGAACTCCTGCTATGTAGCTAACTACAGAAGGCATTCAGAAAGTTTGGGTACTTCATATTTGAGCACTTAGGTCTGTTGTGAGATTAAATATGAAATGTAGTACTCTGCAGTAGGGTCAGGAGTGCCAGCCTGCTGGAAACTGAAGGGTCCAGTTCTCCCACACCCACACAGCGACCACCAGCCTCACACCAACACTGTCGTATCCTGCAGCTCAGAGACAAAGTGGTAACTGCATATGCAGTGAGACGGACTTTGTGCTTTTTCTGAAATGAACAAACAAGGTAACCTGGGGTTATCAATCCTGCGGTGTCTGTCACAGTTAAATCAGTATGTCTGGCAGGCTTGCTTTCCAAACAAGCCTTTGGCCAGAACATAGCCAAAAAAAACAACAACCTTTCACCACTGATGCCACTCACACAAGCAAACATGCTCAGCTGTGGATGGGGCAGTTTATTATTACCTTGTTTCCTTAGTATGTTTCAGCAGTTTCACAGAAAGTCAGGCCCACAGAGCAGTAAAAGAATCAGATGGCAATAGGAGAGCACGTGGGGGCAGAGCAGTAACTGGAGAATATGGAGAACTCAGTCTGCCACAGAAATGAGTGTTTCCAGATAGAGCAAGCTATGCTCTATATATGTAAGAAATCAATCATGAAGATATCAGGGGAGTTACCTTCTCTGCTACTCCCTCTTCTCCTCCTATGAAGAAATCAGTTTTACGTCTGAGGAAACTGAAGAACGTGTTCACAAGCTGAAAGACAAAAGACAGGTAGTTTCAGGAGACTTGAAATAAAGACTTCAACTTCCCAAGAGAAAACAAACAAAATAACTTTACTCTTGGCCTGCCAGGACACCAAACTGCCACCAGATCAACAGGAGATGCTAGTTCCCATCAGTACTTCTCGCCTCAGTAAGGAGAGTTGGTTTTTTTTTTTTTTTTTGATCTGTACTGTAATCCCCAGCCAAGTCTACTTGGAGATCTGTTTAAATCTTGACATCAAACTCCAGTACCTATTTGTCAGATAAACAATTAGCGTATTTTGCAAAGATATGCCTTCTGGATTCTCTACCTTCAAGAGATTTTCATGAGATTATACAATGGGCAAGGACTGAAATTCCTTTTGAAGTCACCTTCCCTTAGAAGCACCATGACTACTATAGTTACAGTGGGGGCTTCTAGAATTATAACCTTAGAACTTATAACTTTTAAAAATCTCTCTAACTTAGGTCTCTTTACTCATGTAAAAACCCCAGTAGTTCTCTCTCTCTCACCAAGTCATTCCTCAGCTCTGAGCAATGCTGTAGTAGCCATAGGAGACCTTATGTGATCAAATCTTATGGTTTTTTTAAGAGAGACTACAGCACACTTACTTAAATAAGAATTATAAACTGCAGCTATCCTTGTAAGAAGTAAAGCACATGTGAATCAGTACCTTGACTTCACTAAATAAAGAAAATTAATCTGTAAAATTTTGTAACTAACAACGGCCAACAATGCAAACTAGAACAGGAGTACTTTTGGCACCTTAGAGACTAACAAATTTATTAGATGGGTTTCAGAGTAGTAGCCATGTTAGTCTGTATCCATAAAAAGAAAAGGAGCACTTTTGGCACCTTAGACAAATTTATTAGAGCATGAGCTTTCGTGAGCTACAGCTCACTTTATCGGATGCATAGAATGGAACATACAGTTAGATAGATATACACACAGATAAGTTGGAAGTTACCATACAAACTCTGAGAGGCTAATTAGTTAAGATGAACTATTATCAGCAGGAGGAAAAAAAACATTTGTAGTGATAATCAGGATGGCCCACTTAGACAGTTCACAAGAAGGTGTGAGATATTAACTTAAGGAAATAGATTCAATATGTGTAATGACCCAGACACTCCCAGTCTCTATTCAAACCCAAGTTAATGGTATCTAGTTTGCATATTAATTCAAGCTCAGCAGTTTCTCGCTGGAGTCTGTTTTTGAAGCTTTTCTGTTGCAAAATTGCCACCCTTACATCTTTTACTGAGTGGCAACAATGCAAACTAGGGTCTTAATACCTACTGCACTGGTTTAATAAAGCCAACCTGTTGCACAGCTGCAAGAAAAGTCTGTAGGTCTTGAAACAGTTGTTACAATCCCTTATCACTTTTTCCTAATCTTATTAGTATCACACTGAACAATTTTTTTTAAACAGTCTGGTGAATGAGAACTATTTAAGCAAGTATTCTCATTTCCAGGCCCTAAACCAAGAAGAGTTCTTACTGTCCAAGGAAAGGATACATGGACTCAATAGAAGCAGACAAATAGATGCTCTAATATGGCACAGCTAAAGGATAGCATTGCATAATGGTCCAGATGCATGGGATGCAAAAAGGAATTGCTTCCATCGGACATCTGTAGGGCCATACAAAATTCACAGCCATGAAAAATGTATCACGGACCATGAAATCTGGCCACCCGCTGTGAAATTTGGTCTTGTGTCCTTTTACCTTATACTATATAGATTTCACAGGGGAGACCAGAGTGTCTCAAATTGGGGGTCCTGATCCAAAAGCGAGTTGGGGAGGAGGGGTCACAAGGTTATTTGGGGGAGGGGGGGGTGTCACACTACTGGTCAGCCTTCTGCACTGCCTTCAGATCTGGGCAGATGGACGGCGCTGACTGTTAGCCGGGCGCCCAGCTCTGAAGGCAGTGCCCCGCCAGCAGCAGTGCAGAAGTAAGGGTGGCAATACCATCCACCCTTACTTCTGTGCTGCTGCCTTCAAAGCTGGGTGGCCAGAGAGTGGCAGTTGCTGACTGAGGGCCCAGTTCTGCAGGCAGCAGTGCAGAAGTAAGGGTGACAATACCATACTACACCATCCTTACTTCTGTGCTGCTGCTGGCAGTGGCTCTGCCTTCAGAGCTAGGCTTCCAGCCAGCAGCTGCCGCTCTCCAGCTGCCCAGAAGTAAGGGTAGCAGAACCCTCCCCTCTACAATAACCTTGCAACCCCCCAACTCCTTTACGGATCAGGACCCCTAAAATTACAACACCATGATTTAAATAGCTGAAATCCTGAAATTTACTAATTTTTAAAATCCTATGAATGTGAAATTGACCAAAATGGACCTTTAATTTGGTAGGGCCCTAGACATCTGACATATGACAAGACTAGACTATATAGGTATGTTTCAGCATGGCAATTTCTGCAAGAAATTTAAAATTTCTGGGAGATGGTAGAGGAAAGGAAAATAGTGCTCACTGAGACTAAATCCTACCCACACCTCAGCTAAAAGCTATACTATGTCAGTAGGAAGTGCTGTTGCTACTATGATTTCCCTGACTGATGTGGGCAGGGACTTGATCCTGAAACCCATGGTAACCTCACCATCCTATTTATCTTCCTAGGTCATTTGAAACACCATGTAACAGTCATCATAACATTTTGGGATGACTGTCAGTACAGAAATCTCTGTGGCCAAAGAAACGGCTCACGTTTAAACAATTTTGCTTGTATCAGGGTTGCAACGCTAGAAGCTGGGACTGGATGACGGGATGTATCACTTGATAAATTGCCTTATTCTATTCACTCACTCTGAAGTACCTAGCACCAGTCACTGTTAGAAAATAGGATACTGTGCTAGACGAACCATAGGTCTGACTCAATATGGTTTTTCTTAGGGTCACAACTCTCCAGGGATAGGACTCAATGACATGATTGACAAACAAGTAACCTGCCATATAGATACTAATATATGTAATGTAGCTGTGTTGGTCCCAGGATATTAGAGACACAAAGTGAGTGAGGTGATATATTTTACTGAACTGGGATGATAATTTCCAGACCTGAAGAAGAGGTCTGTGTGGCTCCAGAGCTTTTTTCTCTCACTAATAGAAGTTGGTCCAATAAGAAAGATTACCTCACCCACCTTGTCTCTCTAATATAGCTACTCATTCAACTTACTTTTATATTACATCCCTTTGCTTGTATTTTGTCTATTGAAATTGTAACATGGGTGTGGATTTTGTCGTCTTGGCTGTCTCTGAAAGTCCATACATGTCAATAGCACCATCTTAATGAGAAATACATTCAAGTTAATGTCTTCCAGCCATTACCCCAGGCACCCTGAGTCCTGGGGACTTTAGTGGAAGCAACAACAACGTGTGTAGAGGCTGTTAGCAAACAGCAACATGGCAACCTCTGGGTGACCAACAGGAGCATGCCTGCCTCTGAAACGACTATCCCAGCCGCAGACCCAGGACACAAGCACCATACCGACCCCTTCCTCTTTATTAAGAATCACCGCTTCCCGTACCAAAGTCGCCACGCACGAAGGCAGGAAGGGAAAGAACGGGCACATCAGATTCGGGGGGGGGGGGGGGGGAAGAGAACCACATGGCTTAATGCAGCCACCAGAGCACGTGCACAGGAGCTGGGGGGTATCACAGCTTTATTCCAGACTCATCTCCAGGGGGCTCCCAACCAGGGTGGGGTGAGCCCTGCACCCCAGCTCGCCCCGCACCCCAGCTCGCCCCGCCCCCGTTCCCATTTCACGCGGCCCCGGAACAGAGTTCGGAGCTCAGGGGGAAGGAGTCGAAGGTGGGGGAGGGGCGGCCTGACGAGTGCGTCCAGCCGGGCGTTACCTCCCGCACGCCGCCCTGGTGCTGCTGGGCCATGGCCAACAGCATCCCGTCGAAGCGCTCCTCCTGCTCCGCCGCATCCGCCGCGCTCGGCCCCATCATGATCCCACCCGCCGCTGCTGCTGCCGCTGCTGCCGCTGCCGCCGGTGCCTCACACCGGAACCGGAAACCCCGCCACCACTCGGCCGCTGAGCCCGCCAGCCAATCCTCGCGCCCAAATCCCCCCAATCCGCTAGTTGATTGGCTGTCGCCGCGGCCAATCCACAGAGAAGAGGCGGGAGCCCCAGCACAGGTTCTGCGCTTGGCGTTGGTTTCTATGGTTACTGACAACGTCCGGGGCCTTCCAGAAAAATCTGCGCAGGGGCCGCGTAGTCCCAAGGGGGAGGGGTCAAAGGTCAGGGGTTATAGGGGCGTGAGGGGCGTAAAGGGTTCTGGTTCTGGGGTGGGAGCCCTAGGGTGTCTGGGGGACTCCTGTATTAGGGTCAAAGGGAGAGGCATGGTGGTAGATGCCTGTGATGGGGTCAAAGGGGAGGAGTCATGGGCCTTGGTGATCAAAAGGGAGAGGTTATGGGACTCCATGTTCCTGGGAGGGCATCGTGGGGGTTGAAGGGGGGGGCGGGGTGCTACCTACCAAGGGAGGGCTATGTGGGGAGGGGTACCACACTTTCTGCTCATCCCACTTGGGTAGGGACTAGAGGAGCCTGTTTCCTTTCCCTCTCCTCACGGGCCCGGCGGCCTTGATGTCTGGGTTGCAAACGCTGTGAGGGAACGTTTAAACCAGGGCTTCTCAAACGCCTCCAAAGGATAGGTCAGCCTCACACATGGAACCAAGGGCAAAGAAGCAAAACCGAGGAAGACAACTCTCTGTTGCCCGAGGGCAGCCAGATTGCTGATGACAAGCTTGCGTCCTGACGGAAGGAAGTAACATGTTCCTGTCTCTAATCACAATGAAAAACACCAGGAGCAGCAAACACATGACCAAGCTGATGCATCCACTTCAATGGTCAAACAGGCTGCTGTCGATAAAGGATGGTATCACTATAGTCACTAGAGGAAATGGCTCCTAACTCTTACCATGCTGCTATTAGTAACCCAGACCAATTTCATGACTGAGGCCTGGAAAGACAGATCATTCTCTTAAGCGACACATGACGTGTCACCCTTTGTATGGACCAGTTTCTCTCTGTTTTCACCCTTTCTGGGCTACTCTGCTCGTTGCTGAGGCACCTACACAATTTAGTGATTAAACTGCTTGGGTCTTTTTGACCACAGTGTGACTGTATCAGGTTCCCCTCTTCTTGTGCACTGGAATGGGAAGGCAAAATATGGGCTCTTTTTAGACCTCTGCAAAACAGTGGGGTGGAACAAGAGATAAATGCCAGGTCCGTTTGTTCTGAGTGCAATATATCTGATCAAAACAAAGCGCCCCATTTTCACTCTGCTCTGCTTCAGAGAGATCTCGGTGCTTTCCAGTGTTAGTGGTACAAAGACACTACCTTGGGGAGATGTTTGTTTAATGATCTAAGAATCAGTTTTGAAATATTGGGACTCCTTGGAACTGCAGGTACTAATAATTAGGCTCCCTTCAGCCCTTTGTTCTTCAGAAAAAGTTAAATTTATTTCCATGCAGTTTGCTACATGTGGGTTTTTCAGACAAGATCTTCAAAATCCAGTGGGATGATTTTCAGAGGTGGTCAGCATCTGAAGCTCCCCTTGACTTCACTGAGTGCTCAGCCCATCTGAAAATCAGGTCATAAGGCCCTTTCAAGCTGCACTTTCAGTAAGAACTGTGGATTTGTCTCACTGTCCTTAGCCAAAATCTCCGTTCCACTCACTGTTGAATACAATATATGCTGACTATCCACTGCTGTGAGAGCCTTCAGCATGAAAGCTGCTGTAAAAATGACATCCAATAATATGCTGTAAGTGCAGTTCAAATAGAGGTTAGAAGGAGTTTGGAAATGTGGAGGTACTCCTTTGGGTGAAATTTGTGTTTGTGTTTCCTTATCTTGTTGGTTGCTCAGATTTTGGAGGGGAGAGAAAAGCTGAAATAGTAGTTGGTTAAGTAGGTTCTTATATTTTCACTCACAAATCCATTGCTATTTGATCTTCTAAATCCAGGGCTGAAAAAATTAAGCAACATGTATGTATCATATTGAAGAGAAAATATCTACGTTAGGATTCCTTGGAGATGATGTGTAGTAATGTGGAATTCGAGATTCTTAGTGGTGATTGTGATTCAGAAGATGGAGCTCTTCCTTCTGAAGCAGTTCTGAGCTAATGCTCCAGTATGGTATTAGGAGGTCTTGTGCTGCTGGAAGTGCCATCTTTAGGATGAAATGTAAAACTGAGGTTCTGACCATTTGTGATCACTAACAGTTCCATGGCACATTTTGCAAAGGGGGCCCAGTGTCCTGTATTTATTTATTTAGAATCATAGAATATCAGGGTTGGAAGGGACCTCAGGAGGTCATCTAGTCCAACCCCCTGCTCAAAGCAGGACCGATCCCCAATTAAATCATCCCAGCCAGGGCTTTGTCAAGCCTGACCTTAAAAACTTCTAAGGAAGGAGATTCCACCACCTCCCTAGGTAACGCATTCCAGTGTTTCACCACCCTCCTAGTGAAAAAGTTTTTCCTAATATCCAACCTAAATCTCCCCCACTGCAACTTGAGACCATTACTCCTTGTTCTGTCATCTGCTACCACTGAGAACAGTCTAGAGCCATCCTGTTTGGAACCCGCTTTCAGGTAGTTGAAAGCAGCTATCAAATCCCCCCTCATTCTTCTCTTCCGCAGACTAAACATCCCCAGTTCCCTCAGCCTCTCCTCATAAGTCATGTGTTCCAGTCCCCTAATCATTTTTGTTGCCCTCCGCTGGACTCTTTCCAATTTTTCCACATCCTACTTGTAGTGTGGGGCCCAAAACTGGACACAGTACTCCAGATGAGGCCTCACCAGTGTCGAATAGAGGGGAACGATCACGTTCCTCGATCTGCTGGCAGTGCCCCTACTTATACATCCCAAAATGCCATTGGCCTTCTTGGCAACAAGGGCACACTGTTGACTCATATCCAGCTTCTCGTCCACTGTAACCCCTAGGTCCTTTTCTGCAGAACTGCTGCCGAGCCATTCGGTCCCTAGGCTGTAGCGGTGCATTGGATTCTTCTGTCCTAAGTGCAGGACTCTGCACTTGTCCTTGTTGAACCTCATCAGATTTCTTTTGGCCCAATCCTCCAATTTGTCTAGCTCCCTCTGTATCCTATCCCTACCCTCCAGCGAATCTACCTCTCCTGCCAGTTTAGTGTCATCTGCAAACTTGCTGAGGGTGCAATCCACACCATCCTCCAGATCATTTATGAAGATATTGAACAAAACCGGCCCCAGGACCGACCCTTGGGGCACTCCACTTGATACTGGCTGCCAACTAGACATGGAGCCATTGATCACTACCCGTTAAGCCCGACAATCTAGCCAACTTTCTATCCACCTTATAGTCCATTCATCCAGCCCATACTTCTTTAACTTGCTGGCAAGAATACTGTGGGAGACCGTGTCAAAAGCTTTGCTAAAGTCAAGGAACAACACGTCCACTGCTTTCCCTTCATCCACAGAACCAGTTATCTCGTCATAGAAGGCAATTAGATTAGTCAGGCATGACTTGCCCTTGGTGAATCCATGCTGACTGTTCCTGATCACTTTCCTCTCCTCTAAGTGCTTCAGAATTGGTTCCTTGAGGACCTGCTCCATGATTTTTCCAGGGACTGAGGTGAGGCTGACTGGCCTGTAGTTCCCAGGATCCTCCTTCTTCCCTTTTTTAAAGATGGGCACTACGTTAGCCTTTTTCCAGTCGTCCGGGACTCCCCCCGATCGCCATGAGTTTTCAAAGATAATGGCCAATGACTCTGCAATCACATCCGCCAACTCCTTTAGCACTCTCGGATGCAACGCATCCGGCCCCATGGACTTGCGCGCGTCCAGCTTTTCTAAATAGTCCCGAACCACTTCTTTCTCCACGGGGCTGGTCACCTCCTCCCCACGCTGTGCTGCCCAGTGCAATAGTCTGGGAGCTGACCTTGTTCGTGAAGACAGAGGCAAAAAAACATTGAGTACATTAGCTTTTTCCACATCCTCTGTCACTAGGTTGCCTCCCTCATTCAGTAAGGGGCCCACACTTTCCTTGACTTTCTTCTTGTTGCTAACATACCTGAAGAAACCCTTCTTGTTACTCTTAACATCTCTTGCTAGCTGCAACTCCAGGTGTGATTTGGCCTTCCTGATTTCACTCCTGCATGCCCGAGCAATATTTTTATACTCATCCCTGGTCATTTGTCCAATCTTCCACCTCTTGTAAGCTTCTTTTTTGTATTTAAGAGCAGCAAGGATTTCACTGTTAAGCCAAGCTGGTCGCCTGCCATATTTACTATTCTTTCTACACATCGGGATGGTTTGTCCCTGTAACCTCAATAAGGATTCTTTAAAATACAGCCAGCTCTCCTGGACTCCTTTTCCCCTCATGTTATTCTCCCAGGGGATCTTGCCCATCAGTTCCCGGAGGGAGTCAAAGTCTGCTTTTCTGAAGTCCAGGGTCCGTATTCTGCTGCTTTCCTTTCTTCCTTGTGTCAGGATCCTGAACTCGACCATCTCATGGTCACTGACTCCCAGGTTCCCATCCACTTTAGCTTCCCCTACTAATTCTTCCTGGTTTGTGAGCAGCAGGTCAAGAAGAGCTCTGCCCCTAGCTGGTTCCTCCAGCACTTGCACCAGGAAATTGTCCCCTACATTTTCCAAGAACTTCCTGGATTGTCTGTGCACCGCTATATTGCTCTCCCAGCAGATATCAGGGTGATTAAAGTCTCCCATGAGAACCAGGGCGTGCGATCTAGTAACTTCTGCGAGTTGCCGGAAGAAAGCCTCGTCCACCTCATCCCGCTGGTCCAGTGGTCTATAGTAGACTCCCATCACCCTTGTTGCTCACACTTCTAAACTTAATCCAGAGACTCTCTCAGGTTTTTCTGCAGTTTCATACTTGAGCTCTGAGCAGTCATACTGATCTCTTACATCATTACATAAAATACCGCAATCCTAACTCGGACAAACATACTGACTTCAATGGGAATTCTGCATAATTCAAAACAGTGAATCTAACTAACCTCTCTCTGTCCAGGTTCTTATAACGTGCTCACCATCATAGTATCTGAGTCCCACTGCAGGAGAAGGTGAGAGGTTCTGCCATTAAGTTATTTCCTCCTGTGATGCTGGTAGATCAGATGCCAGCTTTTGCCATGGCTGAAGATGTCAGCTGAGCACTGACAGATAGATAGATAGCTGGAAGGAAACCAAACTAGCTCACCTGTATGTTAGTATTATTCAAGATAGGTGTTAGACTTGTAAAGACATGTTTAGTTTCTGTAAAATGCTTGTAAATTGCTGTATGCATTAATCTTACTTGTAATGTCTGTATCCCATTCTAAAATGTAATATGTCAGTTTTACTTTATAGCTGTAAAATGTTGCTCTGAATTTGTGGACCCAGGCAGGAGGAGTGGTTCTCCCACCCATCAAGAAGGGCTATCAAAACTAAGTGGACCATTGTGAAACATCACGATACAAAGACTGGATTAATGGTCCTCCCACACCTATGAAGGTGCTATGTGCAAGGAAGCTCATCTCATCAACTTGGATTATGAAAGGAAATGTAGATAGCTGGCACAAAAATTTGTCGTCTCTTTGCTGTTTGGACTCTCAAAGGGCTGGAGCTAGGAAATTAGCAGAGATTCTCGGGGTCAACTTGGGTTAGCCCTAAAAGACATTTTGGTTCTGACAGATTACTACATCTCTGTCACCTTTTGAAACCATAGACTGTAACTCATGTATGTATATCTGTTGCCTGCTTTAACCTGCAAATAACTCTTTTTTCTTTTTCCTAGTTAATGAATCCTTAGTTAGTTTACTATAGGATTGGCTACAAGTGTTATCTTTGGTGTAAGATCTGAAATACAAATTGACCTGGGGTAAGTGACTAGTCTCTTGGGACTGGAAACAACCTGAATCTTTTTGTGATCTTTGGTGTATGGCAACCAACTATCACTCATCCAGCTTGCCTGGGTGGCAAGATAGACTGGAGTGCCCAAGGGGACTGTCTGGGACTCCATGGTAAGATTGTTATAGTGCTTCAGGAGTTCACATTTGTTACTGAGTTGGTGAAATTTAATTATTGAACATACAACCGGTTTGGGGTGTTTGTCTGCTTTTTGACAGTCTGCCCTGAGGTTGGCACTCATGGTCGTGAACCACTCCAGACAGCATGACACCTCCCCCTCTGATCCTGCTGCTAGAGGTAAAGAGCTATAAAGCTTGCCTGGGATGCAGGACTCCTGAAAGAGCAGTCAATTTTCCTTTTGCTAAATGCTAACTCTGGTCACAGAGCATCTGATTAGGCAGGTTTGCAGCCCTCTCTCCAATGATATGCCATCTTAGATGGCTTTCTCTTCAGTTCTGCCTAATCTGATCATAATAGCTCATATGTAACCCGGACCTTCCTCTAGCTCTCTTATCCTGGTTTTAATTCCACAGTGAGATTTGTGGATTCTGGCACTGATCATATAGCAAGACACCTGGGGACAGAAGTGCTGATCTTATTTTATTCTAATTTCATGCAGACAGTAAATCAATGAGAGCTCAAATCAACCCTTTACTACTTACAATGCTGGTCTGGTGGACAGATGCCCGTGACTCAACCTGTCTAAATGAACCTATTAACATTATGAAAATTACACCGTTTACCATTGGGAGAAGGGGGCCAGCAGTCATTATTTTCCTAAGACTTTTCATAGTTTGGTGATCTCCACTGGGCACCTCTAGTGACAAAAAGTTCCCCGCTGCCCTGCACTGGGGAAGTGGATGTCTTCTGCTCCCTTGTAAACATGTCATCTACCTCTTTCTTCACTCCATTAGGTCCCGCTCTGTATTCCCACCTAGCTTTCCCAGCTGCTTCCCTCCCACTCACTAAGGCAAGGAACTAGACAGCATGGCTCTTCCTTCCTTCATGTTCTTTAGGATTGGGCTCCAGGAGCCTGGATGGGATAGGGGTTTCAACTAAGTGACTTCTTCCTGCCCTAGAAATTCATCTGAGTCATGGCACTCAAGTTCAAGTTGCAGTGGGGGAGATTTAGGTTGGATATTAGGAAAAACTTTTTCACTAGGAGGGTGGTGAAACACTGGAATGCGTTACCTAGGGAGGTGGTGGAATCTCCTTCCTTAGAAGTTTTTAAGGTCAGGCTTGACAAAGCCCTGGCTGGGATGATTTAATTGGGGATCGGTCCTGCTTTGAGCAGGGGGTTGGACTAGATGACCTCCTGAGGTCCCTTCCAACCCTGATATTCTATGATTTTATGATTCACTCCTTGAAATGTGAAGACATATCAATCCATGTATCTAACCTGTGTCTAATGCAATTCCTGTCTATAAACTGATGAAATCTCCAGGGAAATCAAGACAAAAAGTAAAAAGACCCTCAGACTCCCCTGTATTTCCCCCCTCCCTGAAACACGCAAGAATACCTGAGGCTCCAGCCTTCCTCTGAGCACTAGAGATGCCCTTTGTAGTTCGTTGGGTTTCTTTTCTTTATCTGCAACAACGGCAGCCTGTTGTCAACAAGGTTAAACAAACAACCTGCTGATAAAATGACTTCCAGGTTGCTCTTTCCAAGGCCAGAGTTTACAGGCTCTTTTGCTACTGGTCTCTTGCTCCAGACAAGGGGTGTGTGTGTGTGTGTGTGTGTGTGAACTCTTTGGCAATGACACCTGTCATATAGCATTGCCTGATTACATACCTGGGGCCTTGGTGCCATGGTACGGGCAAGGTTAATGACTTCATTTATACTGTTTGGGTAATCCAGATAAGAAGGCCACTCAATCTGTCATCCCGATCCTGTTCCATCCTCCTGGCCCCAACTGGCACTTTCATTGAGAAAACTCTTATCGGCACCACGTGGAGGCCCCACTTCCCTAGCCAATTAGTCCAGGGTCGAGTTGTTTTTCAATGAATGCTGCTCGGTCAAAGAGAGGTCAAGGCTGCTAAGGGGGTGTTTCACTCATCACAGAGTCTTATAAATAGAGCCAGGAATAACAGCCAAGGAGGTGAGAGGGGCTACTGAGCTGGGAGAAGCAGGCTGCAGTCAGAGAGCTTTGATTGATACAGCAGCATTTGCAAAGGACTAGTCGTGCTCACAGATCCATCTGGCCAGGTGCACAAGAGTTTCATCCTCCTTGGGACCTGACAGGATCCGCTTGCCAGGCTCAGCAATGACTACAAGCAACATGGACCTGGACTATGAGAGGTGCCGGTGCCTCAGTGAGGAGAACCAAAACGCCATCCTCTATACTCTCCTGAGCCAGAACCTGAACCACAACTGGGGCAGCCATAACCCATCCCAGCAGCGCTGCCTGTGCCAGAAACGTCGCACCGTCTGCCTCCAAACACCCCAGGTCACCTGCCAGGCAGCCTCTGATGTCCTTGTGAAAACAGTCAGCTTCATGAAGAACCTGCCCTCCTTCCAGCTGCTTCCTTGGGGAGACCAGTTGCTGCTTCTGGACAGCTGCTGGGCTCCCCTCTTCATTCTGGGGCTGGTTCAGGAGATGGTGACATTCGAGGTGATAGAAACCCCAGCCCCTAGCATGCTCAAGAGGATTCTCCTTGATGGCCAGAGTAAGAGACAGGAGCCTGAGAGGACACAGCCCACCCTAGCCGGGGTGCAGCGGCTGCAATGCTGCCTGAACACATTCTGGAGCCTGGACCTGAGCCCTAAGGAGTATGCTTACCTGAAAGGAGCCATTCTCTTTAACCCTGGTGAGTGCCTAATCCTCACACACCTTTCCTTCGGCAGGGAGAGAAGGCATGGCACACAATAGCATCTAGCAATGAATATCTATCTATCTGTCTATCCATTCATCCAGGGAGCACAAATCACTTTACAAGCTGGAAGGAGTATCCTCATTTTACAGACAGGAAAACTGAGGCACAGAGCATTTTAGGGGCTAATTTTCAGAGGTGCTGAGCATCTCCAGCTCCCATTGACTTCTGGAATTCAGGCTGTAAGTGACTTTCCCCACTCAGTCACCTGCTTTAATTCATAGATCTCGGAGTCGACTGTGCTGATAGGGATGGCTCATTAGGTTTGCAGTCTCTCAAATCCTAACAGGGTTGATTCAGTTCTTCATCTTTCTAAGGCAGATAAACTGAGTCCTATGCAGTTTACTGTGTGTGAAGAGGGAAGGGGATATTTTAAAAAAGACTTTAAAATGGAGTTCTTGCATATCCTTCAGGGACAATAGGATGTTAAGGCATGTTTTGCTAGAGCTGGGGTTTGCCCTGGCTTCATTGATCAATATTTCGCCTCCCTTGTTGTGTTACACGCTATTAAAGAACTGGTGCTCTCCACCCCAGAAGTGGCTGCATTTCAGTGGTGCTCCATGTATGAGTTAGTGAAGTACTTTAGGGTCCCTTGGAAGGCATGTGTACATGCTAAGGAGGCGCGTATATTTCTCTGCCTGTGCCTGTGTGCGGTCAGTAGAAATTGATTGTGACTCGCTAGCAATAGTGCCTAGCCAGCCTTCAGCAGAGGCACATGCACGGTAAGAGTCTGGGACTGAGGTTCTGCTTCCCAAGCTAAGTCCAACTTTAATTTGTATTTCCTGTTGTTTCTCTCTCCATAGATGTCCCAGGTCTCAGGGCCTCTTTGTACATTGAGAGCCTCCAACGGGAGGCACAGAGAGCGCTCCGAGAAGTCCTAGTGCCCCTCCACCCAGAGGACAAGGGCCGCTTTGCCCGCATCTTGCTGATTGCCTCCACCTTGAGGTCCATTCCTCCTGCACTTATCACCAATCTCTTCTTTCGACCGATCATTGGCAACGCAGACGTTATTGAGGTGATCACTGAAATGCTGTACGAAATAACCAGCAGGCGACTGACTCTTTCATCACACACAGCCTCCTAAGAGATCAGATTCAGCGGCCACTCTCACATGCACCTCCTGAGGATTGAGTTGCGTTTCAAGGGACGGTAATGTTAATCTGGGAGTGGGGATTTAGTGGGAAAGATACTGTGGACTTGCAGACACCTGGATTTGTGTTTATATTTCACTTGGGCTCAGGCAACAGCTTGAGCGGTTGAAAATCTCAGCTAAGGCACAAAACATTTAAGAATGTAACTCTTATTTAGCATTTGTTTACAGCAGACATCAGCCCCTGTACATACTGAACTCATAAAGCCAAGTCGTTTCTGAAGTGTGTGTGATGTTACTATTTCACTGCACAGTAACGTGAAAAAAGCACGACCAATGTCCTTAAAACATTCCATACAAAATAATCCTCTGGGCTGACATTTTCCCTGGGAAATATTCAGGTCAGAGAAGCACTTATCTGAGAAAGGAGGGGATTGAAACAAGGGCTTTGAACTAAATGGAGTCTTACCGTTTTAAAGGATAAAATTGCCATAGAAAGCCTCTGTTACACACACATAACCTGATTTTTAGATGTGCTCAGCACTCACTCTGCCTGCCATGCTCAGTGGATTCTGTGGGTACTCAGCACCTTTGAAAACAGGCCTGCAATACACAACACATTGGATTAGAGCATGATCCAAATTTTGTGATTCAGGGTCAAATCTCAGCCTGTTCTGCCATTGATTTCAGTGAGGCCAGGATTTCACCCTCACAGTCTATGCATACATACGGGCCTAATTCTGCAAACTGTAGTCACACTGAGCAGTACTGGGAGTGAATGGAATCACTGATCTGAGTGCTACCAGGTATTGTGGAATCAGGCCCTTATATAGTACCTGTGTGTGTGTATTGTGTGACTGGTTAACTAAGTGCCTTGAAATCTTAGAGAAGTAGCCATAAAACATCTATCCCTGTTTCAAACAGACGGTATTAAAGCGAAAAGGATTCACAGAGAGCCACATTTTGCCACCCTTACTCAAACTGAGTAGTCATGTAGAAGAAAATGGGACTACTCTGAGTAATGTACCACTTAATGTTTGTACCACTAATGTTAGGGTGGCAGAATCTAATGCCTTTTGTTAATGCATGAGCTCAAGTGGCTAAGGGCTCCATTTTAGCTAAATGTTATGAAGGTGTTTGCAGTGATATTAAGAACAGGTAGGGCTGGTGATCTTATGTCCATTTGTGTAACAGTGAGTGATATTACGTAGATGGTACACACTATAGAGGAGGAGCTGTAGTGGTTGCACAGACCATTCTGCAGCTGAGCGTCTGCTTCCTACACTACTGACTGGTTGCTCCCACTCCCCCATACTAGGTGCTGATATACACAAAGAAAACTCTTTGCACAGAGTTCAGACATCAGTATTTTGTGAGTGGATGTTCGTCTGTGATTTGTATATAAAATTCAGTAAATTATTTTTTTTAAAAATAAAATGTATTACATTTTGGAAAATGGTGGTTCTGTTTTGGAAACATTGGTGCATGTTGCATTTTACTGAAACTTAGAAAAGCCCTACACAGGTTTGAGAACCTAAAGATGATTCAAATGGGATGAGACACAGTCTCCAGAAAATGCCCTCAAAAATGCATCCTGTCTTGACAGCATTTGTCATCTTAAACTGCAAAACAAAATTAATGTTGTACATAAACATTGCTGAGGAAAGGTGTCTGATTAATAGTGATGGAGACTGAACAGGAAAATCACAGGAAGCAGAATTGCAACTTTTCCCCTATGGTGCTTCCCTTCACCAACCATACCTCAGTCCCACCCTGAAGGCATTGGGCCAGGTTCTGAAGTGATACATAAATGAGACTCCCTGACACTCACTTAGGGTGTCTCCATTAGAAAAGCTAGAGTGGCGCAGCGGCACCACTAGACTCCCTTAGGCCTGGTCTACACATAAAACTTCGATCAACCTGGTTACGTTGCACAGGATTTGAAAAATGTTGTGCCCTAAGCACTGTAGTTAGGTAGACCTAACCCCTGGTGTAGGCACGGCTATGTTGACAGAAGGATTCTTCTCTCGACCTAGCTACTGCCTCTCAGAAAGATGCGTTACCTACATTGACTGAAAAAACCTTTCCTTCTATGTGGGAAGCATCTACACTATGGCGCTACAGACACACAGCTCCAGTGCCCTAACTGTGCTGCTGTAGTATAGACATGGCCTGTATAATCTGTATACCGTGGGCCAGATTCAGAACTGATGTGGAAGAGTTGGGTGTAAGTGGGTGTTAGTCTCAGGGAGCCTTAGTTAGTGTAACATAATGTGGGTGGTCCCTGCCCCCAGCATAGACACACCTCAAAATTTAGCCCCCGGGCACTAGCGGTGAAAATAAAGTTCAGGCTCCATGTCCATTCAGTCTTTGGCCTCTCTGCAGAGCCTGCTGATTAACGGGGCCAATTTGTGCCGGTCGCTTAGTGTTGTGGCCACGTTCCACGGGGAACCGAGCTGAGACCCATTAATTGATTTCACACAGTCCACACCAGTCGCCAGATGGTTGTTTTATTCTTATTTTATTGAGCATGTAAGGAAGTGATGAATGCGTGAGTTATAACATAGGTCAGTGGTTTTCAAGCTTTTTTCATTTGCAGACCCCTAAAAAATTTCAAAAGGAGGTGCAGACCGCTTTGGAAATTGTAGACACAGTCTGCAGACGCCCAGGGGTCTATGTACCACAGGTGGAAAGCCACTGTTCTATGGTAATGACACCCTTTCACGGATCCCTTAGACATGGTCTGCAGACCCCTGAGAGTCTGCAGACCACAGGTTGAAAACCACTGGCATAGGACGTAATAAACAATGTCATTACCACAGATACACCTGCTAATACAGGGCCCATTTTGTCAAAGGTCTAAAAAAGCATCAGCACCCTCTGCTGTCTGTTCACAACAGGGGTCGCCACAAGGCTCTGCGTGTAGTTTCTGGGTTGCTTCCTGTTTTGTCTGGTCATTTTTTCTTTGATTTCAGCTCCCAGTACTGCCAACCCCAACCGTTCAAAAAAAATGAGTCATGACCCCGGAATCATGAGATCACCTTAAATACAAGGCTTTAAAATAATCCATTTGGGTTCTTTTTATTTACCTGTTGTGTTTTTAAGCTTTAGGTTGCACCCAGGTCACGCTGCCAAGCTTTTTTCTGCAACCACTAGGGAGGTGGTGGAATCTCCTTCCTTAGATATTTTTAAGGTCAGGCTTGACAAAGCCCTGGCTGGGATGATTTAGTTGGGGATTGGTCCTGCTTTGAGCAGGGTGTTGGACTAGATGGCCTCCTGAGGTCCCTTCCAACCCTGATATTCTGTGATTCTATGAAGGGCTAGTTGCTTTGGTTTTTGTTTCAAGAAAGCTGACAGCCTCACATGACTCCAGGAGCTGGGGCTTTATGAAAAAACATCAATTACCATGAGTCTTGCGATAAAAATCACGAGAGTTGGAAACACTGAGGCACACGCACAGATCCTAAAATCACGATGTTCCAGGCCCCCGGGGCTCCCATGACGATATGATGTTCATGTGCTGGGCCATGCTGGGGCACATTCCTAAAGGCAGGCTGAGGTCATACCGCTGCGCCATACGATCACCCAGCTGTGCCACTGTTGTGACATCATCAATGTGCGCCAGGGGAATGAACCCCTATCCCTGCCCCCTTGCAATAGGATGACGTCGCCCCTTCTAGTGACGTAATCACTTAATCTCGCGAGAGGAGTGTCTGCGTCGACCCGCCCCCACTCCCGCGGCGCTGCTCACGTGACCTCGGCCCAGGGGGTTGAAGATGGCGTCGCCCGGGAGCTCTGAGCCCGGCTGGGGCCCTGCCCGCTACTGCCTGGTGAGCCGCATCCCGGCCGAGCTCCGCTCCGCCCAGCTCCGCTCCTACTTCAGCCAGTTCGCCGAGGCCGGCGGCTTCCTCTGCTTCCACTACCGGCACCGGCCCGAGCGCAGCGACCCCCCGGGCCCGGCCACTTGCTGCTGCCTGGTCGCGGTGCGGCCCGGCCAGGCCCGGCGGCTGCTCCGCATGTACTCGGGCAAGCGCTGGCTGGATGCCCAGGGCGACGGGCTGCCCGGCCGCTGTGTGATCCGCAGGGTCCGAGTCTCCCCGGGCGCAGGTACGGGGCGGGCGGGGAGATGGCTTGAAAGGGTAATAGGGGCGGGGGGCGTTTGGGGGCGAGGAGGGGTTGCTGACCATAGCAGGGGAGTCTGTGAAGCAGTGGCCCCTACTGAAGGGAGAGGAAGCAGGTACAAGTCCCCTCTCTACCTTCTTTCATTCCCACCACTCCCAGATGCATCCGATGAAGTGAGCTGTAGCTCACGAAAGCTTATGCTCAAATAAATTTGTTAGTCTCTAAGGTGCCCCAAGTCCTCTCTTTCTTTTTGAAATAGAAAGTAGTTTACTTCCTAGGCTTGCAGGAGCCTCGGTGGCCTAGAGGTGGTGGGTTCAACCCCTGGGGGGAAATTGTTTATGTAGCCCCCTGTTTCTCCCCTCCAAATGGCCAGTGATCTTCCTTGTGAAGCTCAAGGGGTTCCACCCAGTTCTTTGTGGGTTGGAAGGATGGCGTTCACAACAAAGATATCAGTGGGCGGTAAAATGGGTAGAAGGAGGACAGAGGGGTTGCTGAATTGCAGCTGCAAAATTCACCCACCCGCCAGGGGGGAAAAGTAGTCTCTATATACTTTGTTGGGTTACGTGTCTTTCTGGGAGGAAGCACTTCAGGTTTGTTATGTGCAAGTACAGCTAACGTGTGTTCTGGCCGCAAAGTATGAAAGCTCATCTGGCAGATGAGAGCTCTGAACTATAGATACCTGGTTAGCTGTTCCAGTAGTAGACCGCTTCACAAAAGCAATTGCACACTTCAGAGAATGATATACTGCTTATGACTTGAGTAACTGAAGACCAGAAACAACTCTGCCTTGCCTGCTGCATAAAACAATGCTACCTTGCTATTGGTATGGACTTATAAAGGCTTGAAACCAATGGTTGATGAAATTCTCTGTCAACATATTTTCATAGCTTGATTCTTAAACAAGAACAGCCCTCTGACATATTCTCTTCTGCAACTCTTTGTTAAAATCTGTATCACGGGCTCCCTTTCTTAGTCTGCCTTCTATTTCTAGCTTGGTGAAATTGCACTCTTTGAGACGGAATCACAGATTTGATAATCTACTATTTGTTTCTCTTAGGTTTGGGCGTGTTCCCATATAAAACTAAAAAGGAGCTTCATAATAAGACCCAGAGTGAAACGTTTACCCAGGCAGACTTAAAGTGGCTGCCTGAACTGAATCCTCCTGTGTTTATGCCCCATGGGAATGTGGGAACCCCTCTGAGAGTCTTCCTGGAGCTGATCAAGGCCTGCAGGCTGCCTCCCCGAGTTATTAAGAAACTGCAGCTACGATTCCCCAAGACAGGATCCTCTCGCAGGTATGGGAATGTGCCCTTTAAATATCGGGACACTGA
Source organism: Chelonia mydas (assembly GCF_015237465.2). Taxonomy (NCBI): domain Eukaryota; kingdom Metazoa; phylum Chordata; order Testudines; family Cheloniidae; genus Chelonia; species Chelonia mydas. The sequence continues at coordinate 10,197,612 of NC_051259.2, read as the reverse complement.
GACTGTTGAACAAGAAGACCTGGTTTATACAGACATGGGGGAGGAGATCACAATGGAAAAGGGACCCCTGGCAAGAACTGGGATGACTCAAACTAGTGATGAGGAAGACTGGGAAGGACCAGGAAAGGAGGAAGCAGAAGAGTCTCATTCAGATGATGTAAGTGGCTTTCTCCTGTCAAATTGCAAGACTAACCATAGACACCTCTACCCCAATATAATGTGACCCGATATAACGGGGGTTCGCATACAGCACGGTAAAGCTCCGACACACTGCTCTGAGCAGTGTGTAAAAGGGGTGGGGCTAGTCAGGGGCTCCCCCCCACACCAGGGTCTGGGAGGCAGGAGCTGTGGGGGGGCACTTTTGAGGGCCCTGCAGTCCCAGAGTGGCCCAGGGGAGTAGCAGGGGGCTGGGAGCAGCCGGCTTTGCTTTTCTTGCCCCAGCCCCAGCTGTGTCGCTCGGAGGAGGGGGCTTGGGGAAAGGGATCCTCCTCTCTTCCTCCTCCCCCCCCCCCCCCCACTCACCGGCAGCGGTGGAAGCGGAGCAGCCCGCTCCGCTCCACCAGTTGTCAGCTGTGGCACTCCGCTTCCCGTTGCCAGTGCGTGCGGGACCTTTCTCTCCCCACCCTCCCCACCCCCCAGCGACACGGCTGGGGCCAGGGCAAGGAAAGCGGAGTGCAAAGGATGTCCTTTCCCCGACCTTCCCACACTCACAGGTGGCGGGAAGCGGAAAGCCGTGGCTGGGAGGTGGTGGAGTGGAGCGGGCTGGGGCCACATTGCTCTACTTCCCGTCGCTGCCAGTGAGTGCCTGTCGGGGTGGGGTGTGTGGATAGGGGTCCGAGCAGACAGGGGACAGGGAGCGGGGGGTTGGGTGGGGTCCTGGGGGTGATTAGGGATGGGGGTCTCTGGAGGGGGTGGTCAGGGGACAAGGAATGGGGGGGGCAAAGCAAGTTAGATAAAACAATCTCGCCTATAATGCGGTGAGATTTTTTTTGTCCCCCAAGGACTGTGTTATACTGGGGTAGAGGTGTACCTGTAAACAGCAGGGAGGGAATGCTGCTGCTTCCTGGGGTGCTGATATCTAACTATGTAACAGTACCATACAGATATTATCTTGTATCTGAGAATTGTATTATAAAGCATGAATATACACTAATCTGTATATGCTGAGCTCTGGCTATGAGGCTTTCGGTGCTATTTCATGTTCTCTTAGATAGCAAAGCTTATTTTATCGTAACCAAGTGGTTCTCCATGGTAAGCTGATTACAGGGTGGCAGTGCACTCCTTCTGATGGGCTTGGCATAGAGTTGTGAGCACAGGATCAGGAGGCTGGAACTTTTAAACACCCACCTCCACTGTGACGCACTTGCCATGTGGCAAGTCCTCTAGCTGCGTTCCTTACTCATAAAATGGTATATGAATGGGGTTAGGGTGGAAAGAGGGAATTAAGCTCTTTCACCAGCTCTCCCAGGTAATTGACTCTGAAAAGCCTTGCTCAGTGGAGGAGTGAGGGGACTAGCACTGATAATGCCAGTGATTGGAAATTGCAGGTGATGTGCTCACAATAGAGTGCATTGACCAAAATGCCTCTGTTCTATAGAGAACATATTCAGCAGGGCAACTGGAGAGTGGGTGATATGATGGGAGCTGGGGGAGACTGGGTCTGAGCAAGTGCCCTTGCTTTATTGGTATCAACCTTCTTCCTTGTTCCTTTGCAGGATGATGATAGGTGTGAGGAGTGGGAACGACATGAGGCTCTGCATGAGGATGTAACCAATCAGGAACGCACAGAGGAGCGACTGTTTGAAGAGGAGATTGAGCTGAAGTGGGAGAAGGGAGGCTCTGGGCTGGTCTTCTACACAGATGCTCAGTACTGGCAGGAAGAGCAAGGAGGTAATATTGCTCATGGCCTCCTGGGAGGGAGGGGTATTTTGTGCACAGTAGTTATCTAAATATGAACACCTTTTACCAAGGGCTCAGTTGTATGAACCTTTGCAAGTTGTCCAATAATCAAGTGTTCTGCAAAAGGATTTGATAACAAATTACAGCAATAAATCTGGAGAAGCTCTGGGTATGTTTTATAGGAATCAAGTTAGACAAACTTATAAACAGATTGGAGAGAAGTTGTAATTTGTAGGAAGGACTCCTTCCTTTTATCTGGTTGGTCATCCACATGGTCAGCAACTGGTCCACAGTACCTCACATGGAAGAGGTTGTATTTATAAAGAGTTTATACGAGCCAGGCAGTCAAAGTACCCTTCAAAAGCCCCGAGTCTTTCAAGTACTCAGTAAACTTAGCGTTGGTGTGTTGATCCCATGTTGGCAGCCCTGGAGATAGTCTCCAGCATGGACAAAAGCAATGCAGGTTTCCTCCCATTCGAATGTTGTTCTGCTAATGGTCATCCTCCCTGAGCTGGAGGGTGACTGCTAGGGATGAGAGGGCGGCTTGTTTTCAGTGTCCATTCAGAATTCTTGGTCTGAGATAACTAGCACTCTTGCTGGCAGTGGTGCGTATTTTTTTGGATGTAAACGTGTGTCCCCTAGGACTAGGACTGATTGCTAACTCTGATTACATAAGCCACAGACTCAGCACTGGGGGTAACGAGACTTGGGGCTGAATTTTCAGAAGTGGGCCCAACAGTATAACCACAAATAGTTATCGGTGAGCACTGAACCATCCCGGAGTGAACTCCTCTGTGGCTATAAGCACTGCAACCCTGTTCAGAAAACTTACCCCTCAGACACCACAGATCTGGGCTGGATTTGATCCAGTGACTGGAGACAAGGCTCATTATGCTATCACCAATCCCCCTGGCAGGTCTTTCTGTAGACCCCACAAATGTTGTATATTAACACAGACAAGGTGGGGGAGGGAGTATCTTTTATTGGACCCACCTCTGTTGGTGAGAGACAAGCTTTGGCGCTTACACAGAGCTCTTGTTCAGGTCACAAGAGCTTCTTCATACCCGATTTGAGGAAGAGCTCCAAAGCTTGTCTCTCACCAGCAGAGGTGGGTCCAATAAAAGATACTCCTTCCCCCACCTTGTGTCTCTAATCCTCAGATCAACAGGGCTACAACAACACTGCATACAGATATTAACACACTTCTTCTACTGTGCTGGGGAAAACACTGTGCTGGATGGAGGGCTATGCCCCTGACAGAAAAGCTGCTCCTGTGACCCGGATCCTTTATCTAATTTCCACAAACTGTTTTTCTCTTGACAGACTTTGACGAACAGACGGCAGATGACTGGGATGTGGACATGAGCATCTACTACGACAAAGGTATCTGAGCTGACATGCGCGGTCTCCCATATGTACAGGTGGTGGTGGCAGCCCAGCAGCAAGACTCATGGCACTCCCACTGGGGCTGCAGTTAAACCGAGACGTGCTCAAATGTCTAGCATCTCCAGAACCAGGAATGCAGAGAAGCATGGCTGCCTCCCCACCAGGCTCCTGTGGGGCCGAAGGGATCTGAACGTTAAGTGGAGTTGGGAGCCACAGCAAGTTCAAATAGGCAGGGACCTTTGAACAGAAGTCTGTGTAGTGAGGCTCTAGTTTGGTAAGAGGGAGATTTTTAATGCTTTGTATAAATCCTCCTGTTTTACCCTCTCTGGCACAGGGATGCAGACGTTAAATCTCATAATGACTTTTCCTCATGCCACTGCCAACTATAATATTCCAAGGCCTTGGCTCTGAAGATGACGGTTATAAAGGGACATAGTTAGTCAACAGTTCAGAACTGAAAAGTCTAATACTGTCTTATTGAGTGTTCCTAGAAGACAGGATGCTAAACCTTCCCAGATTAGCACCTGAGAATATTGAAATAGGAAACTTTAAAACTCTGAGCATAATTGGCTACTTAGCAAGGCATTGTGCTTGGGACAGCCAAACTAGTGAACTGGTTTCACTCCTGTTCTCGTCAGTTTTGGTTTCTGCACTATAGAACAGTGGCTCTCAACCTTTTTAGACTACTGTACCCCTTTCAGGAGTCTGATTCGTCTTGCATACCCCCAAGTTTCCCCTCACTTAAAAATGACTTGCTTACAAAATCGGACCTAAAAATACAAAAAGTGTCACAGCACATTATTACTGGAAAATTGCAGACTTCCATTTTTACCATATAATTATAAAATCGATTGGAATATAAATATTGAACTTACATTTGGTGTATAGCAGCAGTTCTCAAACTTTTGTACTCATGACCCTTTTCACATAGCAAGCCTCTGAGTGTGACAACCCCTGCTTATAAATTAAAAACACTTTTTTTAATATATATTTAACACCATTATAAATGCTGGAGGCAAAGCAGGGTTTAGGGTGGAGGCTGACAGCTCGCAACCCCCCATGTAATAACCTGGTGACCCCCTGAGGGGTCTTGACCGCCAGTTTGAGAACCCCTGGGTGTATAGTATATACAGCAGTGTAAACAAGTCATAATATGAAATTTTAGCTTGTACTGACTTGCTTGTGCTCTTTATGTAGCCTGTTGTAAAACTTGGCAAATACCTAGATGAGTTGATGTACCACTTGGAAGACCTATGTGTATCCCCAGGGGTACACGTACCCCTGGTTGAGAGCCACTGCTATAGAATGAAACTGAGTTTCCAGCATTGCAGGTGAATGCGCCAACTTAAAACAAATTGTCTCTGAAACGCTTTAATGAAATTCTCTTGTTCAAATCTGACTTCCTGTAAAACCTGCATTTGGAGCCAGGTGCCTTCCTCTCAAGATGCTGCTGTGTAGCTTGTTATTTAAAGCTAGTTTAAATGAGAAATAAGAGGTCAACATAGTTGGAACGACAACATTCCTGACTTGGCAAAGGAAGCTGCCAGAAGCTCCCCTGCTCACTGGCCTCTGGAGAAAGGACTGTAATATCATATTTTTTTCCCTTATAAGTTCTGCTGTGTCTCATGTTTGTCCTCAGATGGAGGTGATAAGGATGCCCGTGATGCAATACAGATGCGCTTGGAACAGAGACTCCGGGATGGTTTGGAGGATGGCTCTGTTTCAGGGCAACAGATTGGAACCTTTGAGAAATATACCAAGGTAACACTAGAATATGTGCTGCTCATGGTGTCTGGGCCGGAGGCAAATGATAGTTGGCCAGAGGAGGCTTGAAATGACGGAGAATTACAGGACTTGGACTAACTAGCAAACTGTTTTTTCTCTTAGGGTTGCTTTTCAAAGTTATTTATAAATCTTTGTAAAAGTGCAGGTGTCATGGAGCTGGGTTTTAGTTAGTGGCATATTGGGAAGGTTGGGGGCTTTAGAAATGCATGTAACAGCTGCAGAAGACACTTGGCCAGGATTGACTAGCCTTCTCATTAAGGCTCTGCAACAGAGGCTTTTCATGAAGCCTGATCCCTTGGTGTGTCACTGACCTCAGTGTAATAGCTTGGCCCACTCACTCCCAGAATTGATGCTGGTTCACGTGGAGTGGTTTCTTCTCTTCCAGGGTATTGGTAGGAAGGTGTTGGAGAGGCAGGGCTGGATGGAGGGACGGGGTCTGGGGTGCAGCAACTCTGGAATGGCTGAAGCGTTGGACAATGAGGGTCAACATCCCAAGTGCAAGAGAGGATTGGGGTAAGTGCTACAAACTTCTGATGTTCTTTGCTTGTGCACAGTGCCACTCAATGGCCCCCTACCAAGAAGTAAAATGTAGTAGGTAATTGACAACTAAAAGGAATGTCCCTGGGGTTCTGCGGCAGTCTCTATAGGCAGCATTGATGTATTGATACAACTCATGCCATCTAGAGGTGAATGGAATATGCTTCTGTCCTTACGGCTGTGCAGCTCAAGTGAGATCAAGTCCTGAATCTTGGACCCTTGTTTTTGCTACTCAGCAGTCCTCCAGCAATACCTGGATTGTCTGTAATCGTCCCTTCAAAGCTTGAGAATCTGTTCTGGCTCTTGCTTTGTGAACGGTTTCTTTGCTCCCTTATAGGGGAGATTGAAACACATGTGGCGCGTGACCTCAATGATGCTGGTAATGGGGTGTGCACAGTTCTGGAAACTAAAGTGCTGTGGCAGAGCCTACAGGGGGTGGTACCTACAGTTCTCGTTTGGCAGATCCAGCGAGTGTGGAAACAATTGATCTAGGTACAGATGCTATGTGCAGACCTAGTAAATGTTATTAATTGTTCTGTCTCAGCTTTGAGTTGGCCAGCTCAGGTTTTATGCCTAAACTGCTTCAGATTCTCTGCACCTTCAGAGCTCTTCATGTATATATGATACAGATACTTTACAAACATGCCTCTTAACGGCCTGCAAAACGGGTATTCACTCATTTTGGAGCCATGTTAATGAAACTATACCTAGAGGTTGGTGCCAGTCAGGAACAGGACCTAGGAACTATGATTCCTAGTCCTCATGCTCTAACAATGGGCCTGGCCCTTTTATTAGTATTTGGTAAATATGGGCTAGTGTAGAGCGATTTCTCATGTCCTAAACAATGATGCACTGACACACTGCTCTCTGCCCACTCCTCTCTAGGTACCATGGAGAGAAACTGCAGACTTTCAGCAAGCCAAAAAAGCCTCGCCGGGATGGCCCCATCCTCATCTCCACAGTCTACGATGAGCCCCAGCCTGTAGACCATGGGGACCAGCTACTCCGGCGCCAGCTGCCCACTGCCATGAAGTACAGACAGGACATGGCATTTGTCCGAGCGACTCAGAGTGCTCACCAGAGCCCCAGTGCCTCATGAGAGTTGCTGCTGAACAGAGACTTTGGGACTCCTTCACTAGAGCAACAGCAGAACCTTTGTATTAGAACAGCCTCTTCCATGCTGCTTTTCACCTGGAGGCTGACTTCTCCTGCTGTCTGACCCTAAGCAAAACGTTAATATATTTTCTGGAAGAAATACCAGACTCTTCTGTAGCATATGCAAGTCTTTCTGTTTTAACAATTGCTTTATTAGGAGGGGGTCTCAGTATCCCTGCCACCAGCTGAGATATTTGATCCTATTTGTTTGGCAGTGGGAAGGTTAACACTAATACTGTAAGGAAGGCTGTTGTGTGAAGCAGCCAGCGTTTTGTTTAGGCTCCTGCAGTGAGATGTTTTCAGATGAAGTGTCTGCAAGCAGGAAAAAATCTAACTTTTCTAGAAAACTTACTACTGGTCCAGAGCATCATTCAGTCTATGGTATTTATACTGCACTCAAATGAAAACTTACTGGGGCAAGATGACCTTTCTGGTGGCCTTCACTGTACTAAGTGCCAAAGATAAAATGAAGACTTCTATAGTAGTAGTGAGACTAGCTGTGCTTCCTCTCTGTACAGCACCTGACACTAAGTGGGTAAAAGCACAGGCTAGGATGTGCACATCAAGCTCCCTTCTCCAGTGACTAGCACTTGTGCTCTTTTTAACTACACACTTCTCCACTGAGAGATGCCCTACCTTCTCCCTCATGGCTTTGCACTGCAGCAAGAAGAACTAATTAGCAGCATCTGCCCAGGAAGGCTGTAGCCTGTGCCTGTTGACATAGCCACAATCTATGGCTGTGGCATAAACTGGCCATGTGGTGAGAGGAATGCAGAGTTCAGGTTTCCGTTCTCCCTTTACAGTTTTAGGTGGCATCAGCTCTATATTTAGGAATCTCATTACTGGCCTCTCCTGCATTGAACTAATCTAGCTGTCACATCTTAATTAGTTTAGCACAGGCTATAACTCTAGTTTCTCTTCCTTCACTCAGACATGCTTGTTAAAACAACACATGCTAAACCTTGTACCTTCTTTCCTTGTCTTGACAATCTGCTTTACCCCTGGACTACCATGGCAGAGGAGCAGCTTATAGCTTATTCTTGTAGTATGAGCCCGTGGGCTGAGTCCTTAGTAAACGAGGTTTAGAAACCACCTGCTGGAAAGAGTTTGATCTAATTATCCACTCCCACTATGGCACTGTTGCCGGCACCCAGGGCCAAGAGGCAAAACAACAGCAGGGTTTGGTTCGCTACCTGGTGTGCTTCACCCAATAATCACAACGGGTTGGAGAAGCGGAAAAGTTTATTTGAAGCTTCAAAAGACTACAGGGAGAATAGAATCTCAAATCCTGTACACAGAGCGGGAAGTTACACAGGCTTTTATACATCCTTTCTTCAGCATACTTATCCAATAGCAAGCTGCCCTAAGTATCCATATGGCCAGCTAATCCAGTTACCAGCTAGTTCCCTTGTTTTTTGTATCATTTGTTAAACTATACATAAAGCTGCTTTATTCAGCATTTTTCTTCCATATCTGCCCTGTTTGGCCTTGTTTAGTTTCAGGCAGTCTGACTCCGCAACATATTGTTGCAGATCCTCAGCATAACTGCTGTGAGTGCCTCCAGGTGCGGGGGCCAAGGACACTTGGGCCTAGTATGCAGAGCTAGTCTGAGTGCCTCCAGGCGGGAGTGGGGGGCCAAGGACGCTTGGGCCTAGTGTGAGGGGGGGCTTCATCGACACTCGTGGTCTTCCATCCCCTCGAGTTACCTAGTGGCCATGCCCCAGTGTCCCCAACGGCACTAAAACTAGTTTAAGGATGTAGAGTAACTCCCTTTCCTCACAAACCTCTGAAAGCCTCCTCTGCTAGTAGGCCTGGTCTGCATCCTCCACAGCCTGGCTCTGGGGGATTATCCACTGAGAATAGATGGCTGGTTTCACACACAGAATGAACACACCGAAACTGATGCCTATTTATTTTTAACAATAGCTGGGCAAATTCATTTTGGGCTATACTAATCAAGGCCTGACCAAGAAGTTTAAGTCTATTTTCCAGCTTTTTAAAATCTATCTGTACAGCACTTAACCCAATGGGCTCTGGGCCATGAGTGCTACTCCTAGGCTCGCTCATACAAAAACTTTAAACATGTCACACACAACTACTTATTAGGGGAGGGGCAGAGCTCCTTTCTCAAGTAAATCTCTATCATTAAAGAAGCTTCTTACAACCCTTTTATTTCTACCGGAGGGCATCTGTAAATAAAAGCTTGGTCTCTGCGTGACGTGCCCCTGGCCAGCAGTGCCTGGGTGCTGTGTGAATGCTCTCCTCGTTTCAGCTGGACCAACCTGTGAAGAGGGCCACCTGGGTACCTCTTGCTCACTACTCTAGCTGTTACTTACAGGCTTAGCCCCTGTGGGGGCAAGGGCGCAGCTTCCCTGCATGAGGGGGGCTGAGGCTGGGCTTAAGGCTGCGGGTGCATGATTGTTAATGGTGTTCCATGCAAGTGGGCTGGCTCTGCCTTAATGTTAAATTAATTAGCTCAGAACGAGGGCTGTGGGCTGGGAATGGAGCCCCCCCCTCCCCCCCGCAGCATTTAGGGTCCTGGATAAATAATTTTCGGGGGTCTCTGTCTTGCACGTGAGCCATGGCCAGGCCTGGAAGCTAATCAACAGCGAAACCAATGCAGTGCTTGAGCAGCGTCCGAGCAGGCTGCCGCTCACCCCCAAGGCTGCAGGGGGCGCTCTGCTGTGGTAGCTCCTACGGCGCCAGAGCCCCTGGGCTTGCCCGCTCTGCTTCCTTTTCCCGCCTTGCCGCCAGGGGGCGCCGATCTCCTAGCTCAGCCCTGCCCGGCGGGGGCAGCGCCTCATGAATATTCATCAGCTTAGTACAACGAGGACGTAGCGGGCTCCCGGAACCTTCCCGCTCGCTCCCGCCCCGCCCGCCGGACCCGAGTAGCTGGGACACGCGCCGGAAGCGGCGTGACGGGCACGGGGGGGGGGGCCCTCGGCGGAGCCGCGGAGGTGAGGCTGCTCGCGGGGCGTCGCCCGCCCGTCGCTCCCACGGGGCCTGGCGGGGCGGAGGCCGCGCTGCCCCCGCTCCCCGCCGGCCCCCCAGCGCCTGAGGGGCGAGCCGCTCCCCCGGGGCGGGCCCCGGCCCCTCAGCGACCCCCCGCCCCGCTGACGGCCACTGCCCCCCCATCCCAGAGAGGCCCCCCCCCCCGAGCCTCACTCAGCCTCCCCAAACCTCCCTTACCCCATCTGCTCCCCCCTGACCACCACCCTAGCCTCTCCTCCCTCTCCGTTATCCCCCAGGCCGCCTCCCCAGCCATGCTCCCATCAGCGACCCCACAAAGCTGAGCCTGGCAGTGAGGAGGTGTTACAGGCTCCAGGGCCTTAAATAAATGTGCTTCCTATTGTTTCTAAGCTCTCTGCCCAGGGATTTTTCTCTTGGGTTTGATATTAATATTTTTACTAGTTTGAGAACCCGTTACAATGACTTGACTTTGTGTCCCAAAATGAGACTGACCACTGAATTATAACGTCAACCAAAAGCCATCTTCATCCAGTGGAAAATAAAATCCTCTCACTGTCCAGGTGCAGGAATCCCTGTCGGATAGCAAAGGTAACCGTAACAGGTGTGTCTGAAAGTAACAGTTCTAGACAGGCTGAAAGAACTTCAAAGGCACTCAACATCTTGTCAGCAAGAATCTGAATCCGCTCCCCTTAGCGGTGTAGCCCTTTATATCGTGGTTATTTTCTGCAGCTGGTTTGGGCCAGTGGACAGACTGAGATATTGCCTGCTCCACTGCCTGGAAGGGACTGGAGATTGTCCAGACAGGAAGGATAAAATGAGGCTTACTCTCCTGTCTTGGCATGGTCCCTCCATCTTGCTCAGGAGGTGAAAGGGGGGTGTTACATGATAGGCCCCACTAGGTCTGAGAATTACTTGGCAACTTCAGTTTTCAATGCATAATATTCCTATAAACACAAATAAAGGGCACTGTCTTAACCTTTTCCTTTTCTCTTTCTAGGAGGAGAAAGAAATGAGCTGACATGTCAGAAAACCAACTGTCTTGCCTGGCCTTTGGCCAGGCAGTGATTGGGCCACCTGGCTCGGGGAAGACCACTTACTGCTTTGGCATGCAGGAATTCATGTCCAGGATTGGGCGGAAGGTGGCTGTGGTGAATTTGGACCCAGCCAATGAAGGGACTCCTTATCAGTGTGCTGTGGACATCTCAGAGCTTATCACCCTGGCTGATGTGATGGATAATCTGAAACTGGGCCCCAATGGTGGTTTGATCTATTGCATGGAGTACCTGGAAGCCAACTTTGACTGGCTGCAGGAAAAGCTGGCTAAACTCAAGGGTCATTACTTTTTGTTTGACTGCCCAGGGCAGGTAGAACTCTGCACCCACCATGGCGCATTGAAAAATGTCTTTGCACAGTTAGCTAAGTGGAACTTCAGGGTATGTTTTGGGTTTTATGTATAGTAATAAGATGGTTCAGCACCCGTAGCTGTCGCATGTTTGCTGAACCATGTTTAAAAGTGTTATGTCTTGCAGATAGGCCTTATGAATCTGTGGAGTGTATGTAATAATTAATAACATGCTCTTGCTGTGTATTGGTCCATTCAGCCAAGTATATAAAAGCACTTTACAGAGGTAGGAAAGTATTTTGTGGGGAATGAGGCACAAAGAGGACTTGCCCAAGGCTACCCAGCAAGTCAAAAGAATAGAATCCAGGGCTCTTCCTTTGCTCTACTCCTAGTGTCTTTCTACAAAGTTTTCACATTTTAACCCAGTGAACGTTGTAGCTTGGGATAGGGAGGAATGTTTGTATGCCAGATTACTCTGGACCTGAAGGATTCTATCCCAAGAAATTCAAATAATCTTTCAAGATGTGTAACCCAGATCTCATTCAGTTAACAAAAATTATGGGGCAAATTATATTTTAATGTGCTTGATGCAAACCTTTATTTTAATGCAACATTCTTGTACATTGAAACACACAAGCCAGCAAATGCACAAGTGAAGGTTTCCATAATAAAACTATCTTGCTTACATTACATATATCTCATACTTTGGATTACTGGCTAGACCATTAATGTATAACCGGTATACTGGACAATCAAGGAGGGTAAGGTAATTTTACTTTCAGAGTAACAGCCGTGTTAGTCTGTATTCGCAAAAAGAAAAAGGAGTACTTGTGGCACCTTAGAGACTAACCAATTTATTTGAGCATAAGCTTTCGTGAGCTACAGCTCACTTCATCGGATGCATCCAATGAAGTGAGCTGTAGCTCACGAAAGCTTATGCTCAAATAAATTGGTTAGTCTCTAAGGTGCCACAAGTACTCCTTTTTCTTTTTGCGTAATTTTACTTGAGAATCTTATTTAGAATCTTAACTTTTGCATTTGTGTGTGTGTTCGAATAAACATGGTGTTGCATTCACACAGTTCTTTGCATCTAATTTTTATCCTTTCTGAAAAAAGAAAAATCACTATAGAGTTGTATAGATGAGTTCTTATCCATGTCTGTAAGCTTCAGTACACTATAGATACAGGAAAAAATCTATCTGTTGACACAATTGAACTCTGTAATATGGAGTTATACATTTTGTGCAATTTCATAGTATGACAGGTAGTAACGGAACTAAAATCCTAAACCAATCTGTTTCATATGTATGAAAAATAATTAATCAAATTGTTTATAAATTTATTAATTCTTTCACAAACCACACTGCGACTGTTCGTCCTAGAGAAGTTCGATGTTATAAAATTACTCTGTTATTGAGTTATTTTGGGGTGAATATTTGTATGGGAAAGGTGGAAAAATTGTATATAGTCCAGTAATTCAAAACTGGTTTTAACATGGGCTTCCATTGCCTTTGGGCTGAGACCAAGCATGGAAAGTTTCACCCCCAAAGGAAAGAAATTCCAAGCAAGTGAATAGAGGGGGCTGAAGTGGAAGAAGAGTTGCAACTTTAACAATCTCTCTTGTTGTTGGTGAAAGTTTGGCACGTCTGTAACCTTTTTTCATCCATTGATACCAAAGTACTTTATAAAAGTGGGTCAATATCATTATCCCCATTGTACAGATGAGGAAACTGAGTCATAGCAAAGTGACAGGTTTCAGAGTAACAGCCGTGTTAGTCTGTATTCGCAAAAAGAAAAGGAGGACTTGTGGCACCTTAGAGACTAACCAATTTATTTGAGCATGAGCTTTCGTGAGCTACAGCTCACTGCATCGGATGCATCCAATGAAGTGAGCTGTAGCTCACGAAAGCTCATGCTCAAATAAATTGGTTAGTCTCTAAGGTGCCACAAGTCCTCCTTTTCTTATAGCAAAGTGATTTTCACAAGGTCATTCAGCAAATCAGTGACACAGGTGGGAAAACAATCCAGGTCTCCGGACTCTTTGTTTGGTCAATATCCTATACAGTGGATCATGCTTATTGGTCAGAGGTATACAAATAAGTATATCAAACATCTAGGGAGAAGTTGGCTGATGTTTTTTTTCTGATTAGAACCACATGAGTCTGGAGTCTTTATCTTTCTCCTGTGTCACAGATTTGCCTTAGTGACTTCTGCATATTTGCATAGGCAGATTCTGCCCTGCCTCTGATTTTGCACTATTTCTCGTTTCCATTTTGCAGTTGGCTGCAGTTCATTTGGTGGATTCCCACTACTGCACAGACCCTGGAAAGTTCATCTCAGTTCTCTGCACCTCCCTCTCAACCATGCTGCATGTGGAATTGCCCCACGTCAACGTCCTCTCTAAGATGGACCTGATAGAACAGTATGGCAAGCTGGGTAAGAGCCTTTGGGAAGGAGGCCTGCGTGGAAGGAAAATGAGTGGACCCTGCAAAGGAGCAGAGGGTAGAAGGGAAGTGCTGTGGAGCTGACTCTTATCAGAGAGAAACTAACCTCCTGATAATCGGCAACTTGGGGATGATGGACAGGAAAAGTATATAACATCTCCCGGAGTTCTTGGTGAAATATTCTGGCCTGTGCAGTTAGCTGTGTGCATGAGTACTCTCGTAAGCGCTTTCAAAGCCATTCAGTAAGAAAAAGGAGATCCTGAAGTGGCCACAGGGTCCACTGGTAGCACCGTAGACCTGTCTGTTCTTTCTTCTGCCTTTTCTGTTCCAGCCAATCATCAGCCTCCTCTCCCTGACATTTCACACAGCCTCGCCACTCTTGGGGCCAAATTCAGTAAGTCTCAGGTGGTATAGCTTGCACCTTTAACATATATTTTAAACCAACTTAAACTCAGTGGGCCAAATTCAGGGGTGATGTGTAAGGTGGGGGTGTTAGTTGTACATTGGTGGGTGGGTGCGAATCTGAAGGAGTCCCAGATTCCTCAGCAAATAAGTTACTGCAACAGGAAGTAGTTGCACCTGCCACCGTTCTAGATGTGATTTGATTCACCTGCTCTCCCCTCTCCAACCCCTGCCATGTGGAACAGCCTCACTCCATCTCTCCACCTCTCTAAATCTCCTCTGAAGATGTATCTTCTCGCTTGTCTTCACATCTCATTCCTTCCCTGCTCCTTGTCACTCTGTATTTGACTCTAAAAGCAGATGGGACATAGTCTGTGTGAGACGCTACACGAAATAGTCGTCTTGTACCTGTTGGGGAAACTCTCAGCTCTGGAGCCTCTTGTGCTAATGGGATTGCTGGGGAGCTGTCTGACTCACCCCTCTATGGGGAGACTCGCTGTTCACTGGGCTTTGTTGCATATGCTCATTTGATGGTAGGATGGCATTGGAGCCTTTGAAGAGGGAGCTTGCCCTGCTAGCCACACAGAGGAGTTAATGTTGTCACAGAGCATGTTCAGAGGGCAAAGAAAGGGGTGGGCCAGGGCCCCCACCACCACCTCCAAACCCATAGGAAAAATGCAGACCCTGGAAGCTGGTCCTGAAGTTGCTTCTCTTGTCTTTCCTTGCAGCCTTCAACCTGGATTATTACACCGAGGTTCTAGATCTCTCTTATCTGGTAGACCATTTAGCCACCGATCCGTTCTTCAAGAACTACCGTCGCCTCAATGAGAAGTTGGTGGAAGTGATTGAGGACTACAGCCTGGTCTCCTTTGTTCCACTCAACGTCCAGGTAACCCAGCTTGAGGTGTGGGTGGGTTGGAAATGACAAGGAACGTTTTGCACGTAGCTTTCTGATTCATTAACTGCCTAGAGTAAGTTTGTGGGCTTCTAAAGGGAGCTCCGTTCTCCCAATGAGCACCTGACAATAAAATCTTGTGTCACTTGCCCATGTTGTTTTTTTCAGACTTCAGCTGTGTCAGGTAGAACTGTAATTTCACAGCTTGATTTCTGTAGCCTTGAATAAGCATACTTATATTAAAAAAAAACAAAAACAAAAATCCTGTATTTCCCATGTGGTATTAAGTCCAAGTTTACTTAGTGCCTTTGATAATGGTCTAGAAGTGGGCTTTGGGAGACTAATGAAACTCAAATGGTACTAAACTTGGAGAAATTGCAAACTCTGGTCAGGACAGAGAAATACAGAAGGGAGGTACAGAGAGTGAAAACTTGAGCAGAAAATAAAAAATGAGCCTCCTCCTAGACAAATACAGCTAATATATCAGGGTTGGGAGGGAATCCAAAATATGAGATACTCAGTAGTATGGAGAAAGCCTGGAGGCTATAATATTGAGAGAGACACGGTGGTGAGAATGGAGAGCAAATCAGGCCTGAATTTATAAATGCAGTGTGGCAGCAAAAGTAAAGCTAATGCAGTTTAGGGATGCATAGGCATTGCATCATGGAGCAGGGAATTAAGGATCCCCGCTCTACACAGTTGTCTTGTAACTGTATCTGGAGTTCTGCATTCATTGCTGGGCACTGTGTCACCTGAAATACGCCGATAAATTTGCAGCAAGAGAAGAGCAACAAAAATAAGCTGACAGGCGGAATAATGTTGGAAGGAAGGATTAAAAGAAGTTAATGTATACTAGTAATGTATACTAGAGTTGTGTAAGTGACAATAGGGGAAGATACAAATATTTGAATGGAGCAGGAGGGAGAAGAATTATTTATATAGCACTTCACCTGTTGAAGCACTGTGCTGGCATTGGTATCACCCAGCACCACTTATAGGTTAAGTTTGTAAGTATCGGTATCCCTGTTTTATGGACAGATTAGGAAATTGAAGCACCGAGGGCCTGATCCAACTCCCATTGAAGCCAATAGAAAAACTCCTATTGACTTCTTTGGGCATAGTGTTGGACCTGGAGCGGGGAAGTAACTTGCCCAAGGCCACACAGCAAGTCAGTGGCAAAGCCCAGTTTGCATCTCGGGACCTCCTGACTCTCAATCCTGCACTCGTTCCTCCAGATCATGCTACTTTGCCGCAAAACCCTCCTGACAGTGGGGTGTGGAATGCTGTGGAGGACGCTTCCTGTGACACTGGTGGAAGCCTCATTACCTGGACTTTTAAAACTAGACTGAACAAATCCCTAATTATAGAGAATAATTTTGTACTGGAAGGGAGACAGTTCTTCAGGTCCCAATTTTGGCACATCTTTTTTTCCCCTCTGATGTCTACGATACAGCATGTTACTTTCTTTAAAGTGTTTTCTGCACATTAATCCTCCTACACACTCTGTGATGTAGGTCAGGGTAAGTGTCGTTCACTGCGTTTTAGAGATAGGGATGCTGTGGCAAAGTTAGGTTACTTGCACAGGAGGGAGTCATTATTAGAGTTCTGACTGTAATTCAGGACTTGCTGACATATAGTGCCCTGCGCTAGCCACTAAACCACTTCCTGTAGATCACTGAATTTCTTCAGGGGAAATGGAAATTTTATTTCAAGAGTAGGCTGCAGAGCATCCTCAATGTAGGTTCAGAGCAACTGCCTTATTTAGACCAGGTTATCTTAAAAGATGGCCAAGTCCATCCATTATATTGTAAGCCCTTTGCTACAGAGATCTGTCTGTTATGTTTTTCCTTTGGCATTTTGGCTGTTATATGAGTAGAGCCAGTACCCAATGGCTGGAATTCTGCGCCCTCGAGTGAAAGAATACACAATATAGCTGCTGCAATTTTCCCCCATCTCTCTCTTCTCCCCCATGACTGCCTTCCCACCCCCCCACCCCCCCCCAAAAAAAGCCCTGAACCTCACATTCGCTGATGTTGGGAGCTGCACACACATCTCATTTCTTCATAAGGAAGAAATCACTTTCCAGGGAGAATTGTGAGGCTTTCCCTTTCCTCTGCCCAGGCTGAGCGTGCGGCTTTGGCATTGCACCCATCCCTGCTAGTTCAGACTGCTTGACTTTTTTTTCTTCTTAATGCTTCTGTTAAAGCTGCTGCTTCTCATTTTCACCCCCGCTGTGTGTCACTCTTCCCAGGACAAGGAGAGTATGCGACGGGTGATGCAGGCAGTGGACAAAGCCAATGGCTACTCCTTCGGAGACTTGGAGCAGAGAAGCCTTGAAGCCCTGATGTCTGCAGCAGTGGGAGCTGATTTCCACTTCACATCGTATCCTTTGGCTGCGCTTCTCTCCTGTGTGGAGTCTTGAACTCGGATTTGTGGCTCTGGGGATTTCATATAGGCCTGTTATCTCAAGGTCTGAATTCAGGCCATGTTATTAGTACCTTTTATCTGATGCTGTTTAATGGCATGTGTACAATGAGTTGTTAGGTCTCAACTCAGATCCAATTGGACACGGGTCCACATCAAACCCACCACAACCACATTTGGCACTAATTGGGATCTTAATTGGGGGGGTGTCATTGACTGCATCTCTGTAATTCATGCTCACTGGGCTTGTTCCTTCCACAGAGCGTAATTAATCATTTGAATTAATGCCACTTTGTTTGGAGCTTGTTTGGACCAGCAAGAACTACAAATGCATTTGAATGTTGCATCTTCTTACCAATGCTACTAGTTCCCATGTTAGCTTTCAGGCTAATGTTGAAGTCTATTCTCGGATGAGAAGGTTAGAGCTCCTTTGTCTCATAGGGTGCTTTGAACCCCAGCCCTTCTTGCTGCCTTGTTTTCCTTGATTCCTGGATGATCAGCACACTTGCAGTCCAGGAGAAGTACGTGCAGCCCCAGGAGAAAACTGTGGAACAGGAAGCAATGGAAATATAGTGCTCCTGTATCTTTCAGCAGGCTTTTAGTGGAAGGAGCTCCCTTCCTGTTTTAAGTGTGTCCCACCTCTTCCCATCAGGAGCATGAGGGGCCCTCTGTGTAGTGTGACTTGGACCTGGTACTTACTGGGCAGAAGTCCAGCTGTTAAGCTCCCTCTTTGTATGAATGCAGTCCTGCATCTGGATCCTGCTGCATATGAGCTATGTTTTTCTGGGTGAAATGAGATCAGGACCTCCATAGCTGAGTGCAGGGCAAATTCAAGGTCTCCTTACAAGAACAAGAGAGAATTTTCACCTGATCTAGGACGTTAGCAGCAGCAGAAGAAAACAACTTCTCTGTAGAGCAGACAAGATGTAGGAGCCCACTATTGCGAAGTCTCATCCCTCACCACCATGACCAAGGCCACGTCTCAAGTGAAAGACAAATCAGCATTTACTGCAGTGAATGGAGCTCCTTCTTGTGGAATGAGTTCTCCATGTATTGAATGGGAACTCTGTGCATCCTCACAGTGAGGAGTATCCTCTCCTTAGAGAGCCAGCCACCTGTCCATTCATCCCTGGGAGGGAGGAGAGGTGTGAGTGTTGTTGTTGTTGTTGTTTTTTTATCATCAGCTCTTTCTTAACAAAAACACTTCTCCACCCCTTAGTTTCACCCTGTACTTTTGAGTTTGCCATGAACTCCCCTGAAATGGAGAAAATGCAACAGTGCTGCAAAGCATGGGGGACAAGACGAGCCATGAATAGTTTCCTTATTGCAGATGCGGCCACACGTTTCTATTAAAAGCACTCTATTCTCTGTGGTTTCCTTCTGTGACCTACCTGGAAGCAGGACAAGTATCTGCTTGGGAGGGGGTGGAGGAAAGGAGGTCACTTCTTGTGCACTCTGATCCAGTGGACAAATTCTGTCTCTCTGCCCTGCACGACGAAACCCTGCCAATGTCCTGTTGTGAGCTCCTGAAAGCTTTGCCCAAACTATACTAACAGGAGTGTTCATAGGCTTATGACTGGGGAAGAGCCTGTGTGGTTCAGCAGAAGAATGTCGCTGACTCCGCAAAGGTTGTAGCAAACCATAGAAGTTAGGTCTTTCTTTGTCTCTACTAGGTCCTTTACTGTAACCTTCCTTTGCTATATCCCTCCGTCTTTGTGGGATTGTTCTCTACAATTGATTGTCCAGTGCTTTACCCACTTGAGTTTTAAATATCCCAAGCAACGGTGTGTCCACTACTTCCCTGGGGGAACCCTGAGTAATTCTGCTCCTACTTGCTGTAGAGACAGTTATCAGGCTAGTTAACTGCTGGTAGAGAGAGACAGTTATCCGGCTAGTTAACTGCTGGTGTAAACGCACCTATCTCTACTAGAATGGCATCTAATGATCTGAATCTGCCCTGAAGGTGGCTTCTTGAGACAGGTACATGTTGTGTTTTTTAAACTGATCATGCCTGGCAATTAGCTTGTAATGTTCAAAGCCATTTACAAATGGATTAATCCAGACAGCACCCTGGTGAGGCTCGTGAATAAGTTGTTACAGTTTCATAATGTTTTACAGATGGCAAAACTGAGACACTGAAAGGTTAAGAGACTTGATCAAGACTTCAGCAGCAGAGCCGACATTTTAATGGTCAGCAGTTCCTGGCTCCCAGTCCTGTGCTCAGGCCAAGTTTTCCATCCCTTTTCGACTGAAATATTGTGAAGAATAATCTAGTTGTTTCATGCTGTAGAACTTAGCAGGAGAGTTTCCCTCTCTTCCCCTGTAGCCTCCCTGGGCAAACGAAAGAATTGTAGGCTAACAGCTGGTAGGAATATAAAGGTGGGTGGTTCTAAAGACTCATGGTAGAAGAATGAGATCTGCATTTTCCTACATCTCACGGTATTGTGGCCAGGGCTCAGAGTAGGAAACTTCCTACTCTGTTGCTTGTTGGTGACGGAATGGGGATGCACGTGATGCATACACAGGGTTGGGTTGCCTCATATCAGTCATGTCATGAAGACCACTCTGGAGTTTAGAATTGAAAAAACAAAGTTCTGTCTGCTCTGCATGTTCAAAGGTTTTGGGGCACTTTTTAGAAGAGTAGGGTCTTGCCTGCATTGTTAAGCAGTGGGTGTTGTGTCTGCTGGTGGTATTCTCTGCCACAGTGGTAACTACACTGCAGTGATTATGCATATAGATTGAAGTGCTGTCTCATCATGTATTTAGATTGAAACTCCCTCCTTGACTCACCCTG
This sequence comes from Chelonia mydas, assembly GCF_015237465.2. Taxonomy (NCBI): domain Eukaryota; kingdom Metazoa; phylum Chordata; order Testudines; family Cheloniidae; genus Chelonia; species Chelonia mydas. The sequence continues at coordinate 10,177,579 of NC_051259.2, read as the reverse complement.
TTGCATGTTGGTACTGTAGTCCACATGGGACATAAACTTACCTGCTCTTCTGTTAGCCGTACTGTCGCTTGAGTGTGTGTTTGGAATGTATTCAATCTTAAATGTGAATTTTATGACTCAGAGAAATGTGGTGCTTTAAGAGGGCATTGTTAGGTCAAATTCGATAGAAATGTTTCTATTGGTCTTCAATTTTATATGTTGTTTGGCTTTTTTTAATTTCCAAGGCAGAAGTAATTTTTTTAAAATTCACCTGTAGTGTTTGCCATTGGAGCACTATGCTAGTGCAGGAGAATTGAGAGTCCCTTTTCTTTTTCCAGGCAGAGAGAAATGCAAAAAAACAAACTATCAGTAGTGAAAAGTAAATGTTCAGAGTTCCGGCATTAAGGTGTTCTTAGTGATAGGTCAAGAAATCCATTTCTAAGTCCCATCTAAATTTTAACCTTTTCAGCTTCTCTAATTAGAAGACATCTTGATAGCTGGAAGTATCTTTCTTTATTATTTTACTTTCTCTCCGTTCTGGCTAATGGTAGAAGTTGCTCTCTGTGCTATCTTGTCACTTAGGAACCTTAAAACCAAGTGTAATGTTGACATTCTGTCCCTGCGCTTGGAGGGTTTAGGACCCAGGGAGGTGGGGGAGATGGAAAGAGCATAACCAGATGAAAGCAATGTCTCACTTGGGTATTAGAATTTCCTCATTATGCGAACCCACAGAGATCATAGAGGAGAGAAGATAGCAATTGCCTGATCAGCAAACACAAGGCAGCAGACCACCACGTATGGTAACAGACCCCTACGAAAGTAAAAACGAGGCCTCTCCTGTTCGTGAACTAGGTGAGTCAGAGTAATTAAATTGTACCTCTATGAATTATTGCTGCTTAGGCATAGCTGAAAGTGTTGATATTACAACTGGATGGACGTAATGGGATGATTGCTCCAGTGGGAAAACCCACAGGGAAATGTTGCTGTCTCCACCTCTCAGTGAAAGTCTTGCCTATTGGACGCTCAGGCCCCAGTGTACCTGCTGATACCCACATGTTAGAAGACAGACTCAACATGGGTGAAGAAGAAAAATGAAATGCAGGGTGTATAAATACAGTGGGACCAATTCCATTCTTGTTGATAACTCTTTCTGCTAAGTGCCCTTGAAAGTGAGCTGGAACTGGAGAGCCTTAAATCTGAGGTGGTAGAAAAGTTGCTGATATAAGTGAGTTTGCACCCACTGAATTATACAGCCATGCAGGATGTATAATCTGGGAGTTCCCCGAAGCAGGGAAGGGTTATGTTTTGGATCATGTCTCTAGTTAACAAAGACATCATGTGGGGTAAAGGACAGTAGTTATTTCTGAAGTTATTTCTAAATGCAGGGCAAGCTTATGTGGCTCTGAAAGTCTCATCTTATGGAGCAGGAACTCTACAGAGCTGATCTATCAGCAGGAGTCCCCAGCTCCCAATTGTAAGTCACTGCTTGTATCAGAAGCAGCAAATTCCTTCTGGTCTTCCCTCTTTCCCGCAACCTCGCGTTGCCACATACCTCCAAGTTAGATATTTGTCGACAAATGACTCGGGCTAACCTTCTGCTGCCACTCATGTGTGAAATAGCCTCACTCCTGGAACACCCAAGAGCCAAAGCCTCATTCCCACTTCCCTGATTCATTTTCATTTAGGAGGGATCACCAAAGCGGAGCTGGGCTGGGTATGTTTACAAGTTAGTTATTTTAGAGAGCTTTCAATCTTGAAATGTTCCAGTGACCGGGAGTGAGAATCTGGAATCCAGCTGGGATTTTTAATCCATTCTCCAGGAAGTGATTAAATACACTGACGGTTTTTCTTTTTTTAAAATTTTTTATTTTTTTTATTATATTTGTTGGATGACATCTCACTGAAGCACAGTGTGTTCTCTCTCTTCCCTTTTCCTAAGGGGCATAGTAAAGATTGACCCACGCTAAAATGGTGAATAGTATTTCTTACTATTAATGAATATATATTTTTATTCCAGTCACTTTGTTACCTGTAGCTTTGGGTCTTTGACCGTAGGGGAAGAGGCAGGGAGTGGAGGGTGAAGTGAGTACAGAGGCACAGGATCACACTGATTAGAGGTGGCAAAGCCCTGTTGATTCATGGAGCTTATGATCCCCCAATAAGGACAGGACCGAGTCCCCTGGATGGATACTGGATGAACTCTTAAGCACTCTAAGCACTGCATTTTATGACATATATTGTTTTGTTGGGTGTTTGGTTGTGTGCCCCCCCCCTCTCCGGGTTGGTTTTCCAGTAGGATCTGGGAAGGGTTTGAATAACAGGCTCATATACATTTTGAGGAGCTTTGAAAGCAGAGGTAGAGGAATCTGTCGAGGAAGGGGCTGTAATGATCGGTCACAATAGGCCAGTGGCTTATGTGTGTGGATGAGTGTCTCTATTAAAGTTTGAGGTTTGCCCTATAGTTAGTCTTAGTAGAGTGTTTGCCAGACTTCTGGGAACACATGCGGTCGGCTGCTTAATTTGGAGGAAGCACAGTCTTGGTATCTGAGATTAACTTCCATAAGGGAGGAGCAGGAAGATGATGAATTGAGAGGGTGATTTCTTACAGCCAGGATGCCTTATTCCAAAAATTTTTATACCTACTCCAAACCCCCTTATCAGCACTTACATCTGTAAGAACTCTTGGAGGGTTTCAATCTTCAGCAAAAGGCAAACAACACTTAGTTTTCAGAAACGTTTATTTACAAGTGAAGTTCTATAAATAATACACAGCTTTTCAAGATCTTGGCTCATACATTTGAAGATCTTATTTCCTTTATTTGAGTCTCCTATGTGCAAGTGATAACATGCTGACTGGCTGGACGTTGTTATGCTGGGACATGCGCTCTACAAGACAGCATTCATTTGCTTCACCATGCTGAGAGTCGGACAGGCTGCATCTTTCTTCTTAGCTTTACCCCCATAGTTTGGAAAGCTAAATCTCTCCTTGGAGATATGCCCTAGTGCTGCTGAGCACAGATTACCACCTGTATCATCCTCTGGTTGCTCTATAAGAGTCTGTCTTCCGTATTATGCCACAGCCTTTAAACAGTGGAGGTTCTGAGACATGTTCTCATCTTGTAGGACTATGCAATCAGCTATGTGCTGTGAGTAGAGAGGTTCACGCCATTGTTCAGCTGCCCCTTTCTTTGCCCTCTGCCAGCTTCTTTCCAGTTGTTTTTGAAGATGGAAGAGGGCAGCTTCTCAGTGTCAGTAAGTCTGAGTGACTGTTGCCCATGTGGATGCCAGATGGGGAATAGCGGAGTCACACTGACCATCACTCGAGGGCACCTCTGCCAGAGCATTGTCATAGACTGGGGATGTGGAGGGGGCTGATATAGCGGAGGCCAAGCTGCTATAAGAGACCGAAGATCCTCTCAGGAACTGGGGGTTGGAGCTGGACTGAGGAGCAGGACTGATAGAGTTGCTGGTGACAGACCACAGGCTGGGATATTGACTGTAAGGTGAAAAGAGAGTTACCATCATGGCTTATCTCACTCACTTCCAGTAGTGCAGCTGGTCTTTCCTCTCCTTGGTGTCCTTATTCTGATACACTCCTCCATGCTCAAAGTCATTCAGCTGTGAGGAAACGGGATGAGACTATAAGGCTTATGAATGCACTTACAGCCCATCTGTAACTGCATCACAGTCTTATCAGGAGACTGGTTAAAATTTGCAATGTGGGCAGAACATAACTGTGTTGTAACTAGGTCATGTAGCCCCTCTGGAGACATGGCCAAGGCTTATGGCATAAATATAACGTGGGTAGGGTCCCTCCACGCTACACATTTTCACTAGGCCCTTGAAGAGGTAGCTCTTGTAGAGGAGACGAGCCCCCTTCAGGGTGAGGGGTGCCCCTCCTGCAAAACTCCCTCCTCACATCTTTGGCAGGGGAGAGTAGGGAGCTTCACCTCCTGCCTTTGTCCTTCCCCACAAAGCAAATTCTAGGTGGGGAGAAAAAAATTGTACCTCTTTAGCAACAGGCTAAGAGGTTAGCTTGCAGCCTGCCTGCTTTCTTGATTCTCCATTCACCTGGTGTTCACTCCCCTAAATGCTGCGCAAATCTACCCCTGCAGACACAGCTGTGCTTGATTTACACCCTCAATTTCTGCATTGCTGCCCCCTCTACCTGCACCGGTCCATGCTACTCCAGTCGTGAGCCCTCTTACACCGATCAGTAAACCTCAGCCGATATCTCCTGAGTACCTGCCTTCCTCAGTCATTGCCATCCCCTGGGCTCTGCCAAAGCTCCTCCGCTCTGAGCTGTCAGGCTCATTCTAACCCTACACGTATAGAGAGGACAATGTGCTCAGTGTCCTGATGCAGGTAAAGTTCAGCTAAGGACTAAACTGAGACACCATGTTCTGACACCATGTTCCCTCTCCATGTGGTTAAAATCAGGGTGTGAAACCAGCTACCACTGGACATTAACCCTACTTAGCTTCCTTAATTCTTTAGTCTAGGAATAAAAGCGCTCTCCCTCTTTGAAGAAAGGATCCAAGTCTGTGCCATACCTTGTGGTAGAGGCAGTGCCGGGTAGAACCCCCATAGAGCTGGAGAGACTCCGGCCAGGCCAGCTGTCAGGGGCAGGTACCATGGAGAGGCCAGTGGAGTTATCTACATAATTAGCTAAAGCAAAAATAGATTATTTGGACGTAGAGCAAATGGTGATACACAATAATAAAGAGAGGAAGGATCGCCTGGTGCAGTGGTTCTCAAACTTTTGTATTGGTGACTCCTTTCACACAGCAAGCCTATGAATGCGACCCCCCATCCCCATAAATTAAAAACGCTTTTTAATTTAACACTATTATAAATGCTGGAGGCAAAGTGGGGTTTGGGGGTGGAAGCTGACAGCTCGCAAACCCCCACATAATAACCTAGTGACCCTCTGAGGGGTCACAACCCCCATTTTAAGAACCCCTGGACTAGTGATTAGAGCACTAGCCTGGGAATCAGGAGACTTGGGTTAAATTCCCTGCTCTGCCACAGACTTCCTGTGAGACCTTTGGCAAGTCACTTAGCAGCTCTACCTCAGTTCCCCATCTGTGCTCAAATGCTACAGTAATAGATGCCAGATCAGTACCACAGACTGAGATTAAATGAGATATTTTTGTCTACGCCCTTTACAAATGCTATATAGAAAGACTTCCCCCAATACTGAAATCTAGCTGTCTCTGGGTGGAGCATAGAAGTGATTGTCAAGTAGCGGCCCAATTCTGTTTTGCATTGTTTGGCAGCAAGCTCTCGTTTTGCACCCGCACTGGACAGGACTCCATGCAGCAAGCCCCACCTTACCCAGAGAGGAGCAGGCCTGGGTGCTCACTCTCACCGGTGGAGATGGGCCTTTCTACCGTGAGGGTATCCAAGGGTGAAGGCAGCTGTGGAGATGCCTCTGCTGGGCAATGAGGGTCTGATTTCCAGCGGCTGCTCAGCACCCACAAGTCCAGCTGAAGTCAGTTAGAGCTGTTGTGGCTCAGCACCTCTGAAAAGCCACCCCTAAGGGAACAATTTAATAATGTGCTCCATCTGTTTAAAGGGCAATTCTCTTTCCCCTGCCCCACTCTCTGCATTGAGTCACTGCAGTTAACTTCACAGGCAGCCCAAGTCTTGGGCCAGTCCAGAGTAGGGAAGATGAATGTGGTTGGGGTGTCCTTACTCAGTGAGGCGTTGATCTGGCTGTATGGGCTCGGATAAGGGGAGGCCCTCTGGTTCCGCAGGCTGGAGTGTGTCTCGCAGTATGAGCTGTGGCCAGACGAGAGGCCAGGACTGCCTGAGAACGCAGACTGGGCAGGAGAGGAACAGAAAGAGCTGGTGCCTGGCAGAAACCAACCCCCAACTGCGAAAGGAAAACAGTCAAAGGTAACTCAAGGCTCTTTAGGCAGCTAGCATCCCTGTCAGAGATCTGTCCAAAGGCATGGCACAGAGCTGGGCTGGAAACGAGCAATGTCAGAAATACAAAACCATGGAAACAAGGGGCGCATTTTCAGAAGTTCCTAAGTCATGTAGCAGCCAGAGTCTAATTGGTTTTCAATTGGACTTGGGAGCCGAGGTCACTTCGCTGCTTTTGAAAATGCTACCCATAGTCTCTAGAATGTCCAGGAACGACGCTGGCGGTATTTTAAATGGTGGGTCTCTAACTTTTAGGCTTGTTGCAAGAGACGGACACCAAATCAGATACCTGTTATAGGTCAGCATTGGGAATCTGAGCCTAAGAGAATTTCACATCTCAACAATGCGAGGTCCAGTGGGCTCCATTTGGAGATCGTACAAACCATGGACTCTTCATCCCCCACCTGAACCTGTTTCCAGTGCAGCAGTGAGGGGCTAAGGAACCTGAGATTCCAGTTTGAAAGTGTTGTAAACGCTGGTAGGGTCTGGTCCTGTGAATGTCCTGAGCACTCACTGACTCCAGGGGGAGTTGAGGCACTCGGGCCCTGCTCCTCAAAGGTTTTTAGACTCCTAACATCTATTGAAATGAGTTAGGAATCTAAATACCCTTGTGGGGATCTAGGCCTCAGTGCTCTTCAGGATTGGGCCTTTCGTGTGTTCATGTCCTAGTGTCCCAGAGATCAGTCAGAAAAGAGGAAGTCTCACGCTGTGAATAGCCAGACTGATGAGCTTCGTTGCTGGGGTCCAGAATGTCTTTGGACTCGCACCTACATGGAGAATATAGAGAGGGAATAAAGTCTCCAGTTAACCAACGTCAGGCATTCATTAAATAGAGTTCATTTACAGGATCCCTTTACAGCAGTGCCATACAGCCAGTTGCTATCCTGACTCCCAGCTGCTTTAGGGGGAGCAGAGTGGTTAGAGCGGGGAAGTGAGGTGGGATCTCTGGGCTCTGCCACTGAGGTACTGGTGTGGTTTTTGAGTGAGTTTTTTTCCTGGGCTTCAGTTTTCCTATCTGTAAAATGGAGACAGTTGCTCACAAGGGTGTTGTGAAGATTAATTCATTCCCATTTATAAACACACTTAGATGAAAGGAGCGCAAGAGGGGCAAAGCACTGCTAATGATTCATGCAAGCTGACCTCAGTCTCCCTCAGCCACCACTCACCTCTCCTTGGCATCCAGGAAGGCTTTTGCAAAGGGATTATGTTTAATTTTCAAGGCAGTGATCTGAAATGACAGAAGACGGTTGCAGTTCAGCTTTTTTAAATAGAAACCTTCAGCCACTCCTGACCCTTCTTCATGTCTCCAACACCCCTCCCCACCCCGCCAAATCTTACTCTGGCACACTGGTATCAAATTGCAATTAACTCTGACATTAAGCAAGTTACAATGGCTCTACATTTGTATAACAATAGAATTTGGCCCTTTTGTTGTTTGTGTTGGATCATATCAAGGTGCTTCTCATGAATTCCTAAAATCCACTTGTCTTCACTCCTTGGAAGCATGAAATGGGAATCGTTCTAACTTTCCTCCCTTTTATTTACATGTTCGTTTATAGGATTGCTCATGAGTGGTGCATGCCTGCTAGTGGTTTTTATTTTTTAATAAGCACTTGTCTGACAGCTTCTCATATTGAAGCTGTTAACAAAATAGTGTCGTTCCCTCCCCCCGAGATTCAGAGCTGTTCTGTTTTCTACAAGTGGCGATGCTGAAACGCATAGAGGAGGGGACTTGCCAAGTGTCAGAGCCAGGATTAGAACTCTCAGGTTCCTTGCCCCAGGCTCTACCTTAGACAACACTTCCTCACTAGCCATTTTAAACTAAAAACGGAAGAGAAGCAGCATTTTTTCCCCAGGGAAGGCAGAGCAGGGTATTGCATTAAGAGCCAAATTCCACCCAGCCTTACATCCCAGGGAATACCATTGAAATTAGGGCTGGATTTGGCTCTAATTCTTATGTGGACTTCAGCTGTGACTGCAAAAGGTGTGAACTTTCCAGAGATACAGAAGTTGTTTCCAGAGCTGGCTTTCACTAGCAGAGACCTAAAGTTCCTTTGTTTCCAGCAGCGTCCAGGCCTAGGGTTAGCACTTCACTTTCCCCGATCTCCCAGGTGTGAGGGATTGTTCTCTGTGCTGCAGGCTTGACCCTGTTGCCATGGCCGTCAGTGCGAACGCTCCCGTTGGCTTGGGGAGCAGCGCGTAAGCGTAAGAGACAAACATAAGTTTGATTTCTCCCAGGCCCTGCTCTGTGAATCAGGTCTCTGCGTGGTGGGGGGAGAGGCTTTATGATATACACACCATAAAGGAAAGTGGATTCCAAGTGACATACAGTGTATTGGATCTGCCCAAGGGAGGACGGCATGCCCTCGGAGACAGGTGATGGTGGGAACAGAACGGGGACATTGAAATGAAACAGTTCATTGTGCTGGAAAGTATTGGAAGGGTTCCAGTTGGAGACGTTCTTCACTTTGTCTTGAAATGTTGTGCTGTTAAAAAGCTGCCTCGTTCCATCTCAGAGGTGGAACAGTTGCAGGGGAAGTGGTCCACGTGCCTCTGATCTATAGTGCTGTGCCTTTCATGATAAAACCCCCTAGCGCACTCTTATCTGCAGGAAATAATTATTCGACTTACCTCCTCGTTCTGATAGGCAGTGACGGCAATAAACTGGGTCTCCGGGAAAGCAAAGCTGCTGATTGCTTTCTGAGGCCCCCCGACCTTCACGATGTGGACGCGGGGCTCGTACTTGTGGAGGGAGTTCAGCATGATCTGAGGGACAGAACAAACACACTAAACAGTGGCCTTCAGGCTCAGCTTTCAGTGTGCCAGAAAAGCAGTCAGTATGCAGGCCAGAGACATGCATCCCATGCCTGCAGTATCTCCTTCACTCTGTCCTGCAGGTGCATGGATAATGTAATATGATAGGGCCTGGTGTATCCACATGGCTATTTGCTCGGTAAGTTTTCTCTAATCTAGGCTCCTGCACTGTGCTCAGTGAGCTATTTGAGTATGTATTTGCTCAGGGCAAACTAGTGGCATCTTTGGGCCACTAACTGAAAGTCCAGCTTGTCCACTGGAAGCCCTAGAGAATGACTGCACAAGCTAATGCTGCTGCTCTAATACTTTCCATGGGATAAGGGAAATAGAAACTTAACTTGCTGTCTTGGGCAAGTATCTTAGAGCTCTCCAGAGGGCTGTAAGATTGGCTATCCCCCTCGCCCTCCTGTGAGCACCTTCCAGAGTTACCTGCCCCCCTCCATTCATCTTGTTGGAGAGTTTGACTTTGCTGAAGGTGACGGTGGCTTTCATCCAGTGAGCCCCAAAATTGGGGGATTTGGGATGGATGTAGACGCAGCTCGGGCTCTGGGGCTCAGGCTTGCCGCTAGGAATCCACTCCCCGTTGACATACTTCCAGCGGTTCCCATCTGCAGCCACAAAGTCCAGGAGGATAGAGTACATGGAATTGGGGTCCAGGCCCGAGATGCCGACCTTCAGCACTGGGAACATTCTCCTATGCAGGGGATAGGAGGAGGAGACGTTTAGTTGTTTGCTTCTCCTTTATTGGCTGCTTTGCTCCTCTCAGCTGTCATTGCAAACCCACTTCTGCCACAGGTTTAATTACAGCGCTGGTCTCTCTCCTGCCACCTTAACAAGTGTATCTCTTAACCCTTCACCTGTATCACAGAATTTCTCCCCACAGTGGCATTTCAGGTTTCAGAGTAGCAGCCATGTTAGTCTGTATTCGCAAAAAGAAAAGGAGTACTTGTGGCACCTTAGAGACTAACCAGTTTATCTGAGCATAAGCTTTCGTGAATGCTTAAATAAATGTTAGTCTCTAAGGTGCCACAAGTACTCCTTTTCTAGTGGCATGTCCGTGGTTCCTAAGCACTGTCATACCGTAGGCATCCCTACTGTCCTGGTCCCTGGAATGTGGCTGCTGGTCACTTTCCTAGGCATGGAGCATAGGCTGCTCCTTGTGACCCTGCGCTGTGCCGAAGCTTCTCGGTGTGAATGAGAGGCAGGGGCCTCTGGAGCTGGAGACTTTGAACTGTCTCCCCAGTAACTTGCGAGCCACGTCAGTGTTCCAACAGGCCTGCCTGGCTGTGCTACAATGTGATTGTGTCGTCTTGCCTATGTGGACAGGGCTACAGCACAATACCATAACGTGGGGGTGACAAAGGTCAGGCCCATCTCCACAGGAAAGAGTAAACCTTGTCTCGACCCCTGGCATCATGAACCTTGCTATGTAGCTAGGGCCAGAGTCTGGGTGAATTGGTACAAATGGCCTGGAAAGGCCGGGAGATGCCAAAAGTAACAGCAGTTACCAGGAAGGTTTAAGTAGCGGCAGTACCTTCGTTTTCATTTTAATATAAACTGATCTGTTGGCCATCAGTTTTCTTCCTTTTCAAACCAAACAGACTAGTCTCTCCCATTCCCGTAACTGGGAGGGGAAACTACTGACCATTTTTAATTCACCTCCCATCAGATCAAAGTGATCAGCCTGTTACCGTTTTCCTTGATCATTCTTGGATGGTGGGGCGGGGGGGGAACACCCCAGTTTGTAAATTCTGAGTCCTCGCCACCTGCCTACATAACTGTCCCAGCAATGGAATCTATCAGAGCCATCTTCTCTGCAGCAGCTCTCGGCCTCCGTATCGCCCAGGTGAAATTCATCCTTGTGCAGAGGGCCAGCACAAAGACTCTGTGCTATTTACAGCCCAGGTAAAGCAAAGCCCCTGATGGGGAATTTGTACGAATCAGACAAATGTAGCTATGCAACTCCGCTAAAACCCTACGGATTTAAAATAAGGGTGCTTCCTAGACCTCGGCCCCTACCCCCAATGGTGGGGGGGAGAGGCCTCCCCTCCCAGCCCCCCATGTCTGGTGATCATGCCACAAGGAGCTCAGAGCCAGAAAACAACCAGTGGCACCTTCCTGGAGACAAGAGCAGCATAAAGGGGGCTCGGAGGAGAACAGGGTCCTGGTGGATCAGCTGGGTAAATGTATGTATCTGGTGCCTGGAGGCACTGGTGATGGGCATCTTAAAGATACTTAAGGGAGGGAGATAGAGGGGTGGAAGGAGAGGCTACCTCCAGACAGCTCAGAGGAGGGGTAGGGAAAATTCTTTGCACTCACCGGCCAGTTTTGGTGACTATCATCTCATTGGTGAGCTCCTTAAAGTTCATCCACAGCTCTTTCTCCTCCAGCACCACCTTGATCTCCCTCTCCGAGACATCCTCTTTCTCAGGGCCCATTTCCAACTCACTCTCCACCGCGCTGAAGACATGGTCCAGCCACTGGTGGCTGGGGACCGAGCTCATGGTGTCTGGCTTCCTCTCTGCCTCCCTCTGGGAATCCCACAGCAAAGCCCTGGAGCCTAGCACCTAGCATCAGGCCCAGACCTGCTTGTCATTGGGACTCACTGGGGAGGGGATGGAGATACTTCTGGGATTTTAAACCTCTCCTCCCCGCCCCCCTCAGCAGGACTCGTGGAGGCTTGGGGGAGAGGATTCCTTTCTCATTGGCTAAAAAGAGCTAGCTGGTGCCCCCTCCCAGAGAGATGAGGAGGTGATTGGCCAGCCTGGGGAGGTATGGCTGGTCACTATGCTCTCCTCCCATCTGGAGGGGGAGAAGCTTTGATGTCTATGTGAAACTCAGTGGGAAACCCAATCTGTCTCCTTCTCTGGAGATGGGTTCTGTCAAATCCATCCTGTCCCTGGACCCACTGCTTCCCCAGGTTCAGGGGTCAGGGGAAGAGATTGCACTGCCATTGACCGCTGAGCACCTTTCGTCCAGGAAAAGGCAGTCCCTCTAACAAACCATCCGAGGGAGTCGTCAAGCGAGGAAACTATTAGCTTTGAGGGGTGGGGAGTGCTGTAGCCCCTTCCACCCCTCCCTCACCTGCCCCCCTCTGCCCCGGCATCTCCCTTTCCCCTATGAAATCCCTGGAGGGTGGGGAGGGAGGGCAAAACTGTGCAAAAGTCTCAATAGCACGTTGGCAAATATTTGTAGCAAATTGCCACAGAAAAATATAGCAAGGGGCGAAATGCTGCTTGCCCCAGCCAGGCAGTGACTGAGTGCTTAGAGCAAGTTAAGGGGGGGGAATCACTGCCTTTCCCTGCTCCGATGGCAGTAACAATCCTGTTTAAGGCCCGATTCAGCAGAGCACATGCTTCAATCCCAGTGCACACCCACAAAAAGGCTAGGCTCAGGTCTAGTTGCTTGACTAAACGCACAAGGGGCCCGACATTAGTGCTGAGTAAAAGCGTTAAAATCCCACTTTGCATGTGTGGCTAGTCTGGACAAGGCCTTGCCTGGAGGTATAAAGTTGTTGCTAGACACCAGTGACCAGCTAGGGCCCTGGTACTTGTAACCCAAACACCCCAGGTGCACCCCACCTCCTTATTGCAGTGGGGCTGAGGCCCTGGTGCCTGGATTGCTCTGCAGAGAAAAGGATACTACTACTTCTGTAGCCCTTTGTGTTTTCAAAGTAACGAAGCTCACAACTTAGATGGTCAGCTCTCGGGGCAGGGTCTGTCTTGTTGTTCGGTGTCTGTGCAGCGCTCAGGACAATGGAGCTTTGGTCCGTGAGTGGGGCTCCTAGGCACTACCACAATAAGAATAATAAATAGTACTTGTAGAAATATTAACCTAACGAAGCGTCACAACCCCACTGTGAGATCGGTAAATACCCTCTGCCTAGGCACTTAGATGGCCCCCATCTCTGGAGTACCTGAGCATCTCACAAACAATGTATGTATCCTCACAGTATCCCTGTGGGGGATAGTATATGATAAATATAGTATTATCCAGATGGGGAAACTGAGGCACAGAACAGCGCTGTGACTTGCCCAAGGTCACACAGCACGTTAGGAACAGAATTCAGCTCTCTTGGCTCCCACCCTCTGGCTCTAACCACTAGACCACACCTGTTGGGATGTAAAATGTTCTCCCTATCAAGTCTGTCTGGAGCACCAGCAGGCGCAGACATGGGGAACTCAGCTGCTTGCTGGCATTGTAACTCGAACGCAGTTGATTTTATAGGGCCTGCTGTTGAGCAATGTTCCCTGAGCCCTCACTGCCTCCAAGGGCTCTGCAAAGTGAATTGCAGAGATGGGCCAGAGCAGCCGAGTTTGGATCCAAAGCAGAGTTGGAGAGTGTTTGAATTTGGGTTTCCCTTTATAGAAACACCCAAGTTACGAAGCTTGGATGTGACTGGTCTTGCCCAAAGCTCCAGAATGTGGGATCAGGCCCATTTCTGACTGAGACATGGTTAGTGAGTAGGAATGAGATGGGATCGCTCTCCTGGGATGGCCCGATTCTAATCTTTTTGAGGACTCTGAGGGATTTTTCCTCTGTCTGCTCTGTTTGAAGGCACAGAGCTGGCATGCTGGCTTTTCTGCAGGCCAGTGAAATGTGTGTGTTTGCCCTTGGGCTGGGGAGCTGGGATTTTTAACACTTAAGTAGCTTGAGCCTCTGGAGAAGTGAGATGATGATGCAGGGTCCACACTGTGGAGGGTTAGATGGATGGATTCTGTTTCAGGATATTGGCAGCCATTTAGTTTTGCTTTGTGCCTAACGTTTCTTCCATCAGAGTGTGAAGTTTTTGTAATACGTGGTGGGTCCTGTCAGGAGAACCAGGCAGTGAGGAAATGCCAGCTTCCTTCCAAACTTTGCTTTGCAGCCTGCAGGGCCAGGGTAAAGAGATAGCAAGCAGGGAAATTGCCTGGGGACCCACACATGATTATTACCCCATTTTTACAGATGGGCAACTGAAGCCAAGAGAGATTAAGGCTGACATTTTAAAACCTGCCTAGAGGATTTGGATACCTGAGTGTCCAAATCCCTTAAAGCATCGTTGAAAATCTGAGCATAAGTGACTTGTTCAGCATCACACAGGGAGTATGTGGCAAAGACAAGAATTGAACTCTCATCTCCTGGCTCCCAGCCCAGTGCCTTTACAATTTTAGTTTCCTCTGTTGTGTTTTGCTTGGCCTCGCCTTGTGCTCTCACTGGCTGCAATGACGTCCGAGGAGTTAAAGAGGTGCCTGAACAGCGGCAGTGATCCATCATCACCCATGTGTGAAATATTGCAGGGTACTGGACATGGGGGCCGGGACGTTGGCTCATGTGTCATGGAGTCTTAGCAAATATTCAGCTTGGGATGGTGGCTGGAGAGGGAGGGCAGCACGTATGAAAACAATGAATCAGGAGCCCAGGTCTTGGTCATGCTGAATTTATTAAGTCCGTCTCAAAGTTCATAACGAAAATGCACTTAGCACGCAGCTAAATGGAGCCCTGTCAGAAGTAGATTCTAATTCCTTTCCCCTCAATCAGTGACCTGGTGAGTCTTTTCCATCTGATCTCTGTTCTTTACACTGCCGATGACTTTATTCATTCATTTGTCCTGCCCACCTTTTAAGCTCTTCTGCATTTCCCCTTAGCAGCCTCAAGCCTCATGTCCCCACCCCCTGTACTGTGGAGCATGGAGGAAGGGGGTTGCAAATCCAGATTGAAAGCATCTGGCTTGAGTCCCTCTCTAGTATGTTCAAACATGGGGGCCGCAAGAGAGGATCTAGCCAATGGCCCATCGAGTTGGGTGTCTTGCCTCCAACAGTGGCCACTACTTGATGCTTTGGAAGTAGGTGGGAGAAAGAATGATGCACCTGATCAGCTGCGTGATGCCATGTGGGAGAGATGTTTCCCTTGGCCTCAGGCCTGGATGACATCCAGTGCCACCCAGAGGAGCAATCAGTGAGACGCAGCAGCATGGGGTGGTGCAGAACTTCCCATCCATTGCTTCTGCTTGTGTGCCCGCAGCACCTGCCTGATTTCTCACTGCCGGTCAGCCTGCTGGCTCCCCGTCTGCTGTGCATTATGGATACAGAAACTGCTTGAAAGGCATCTCAGCCTTCCCACCCACAGGGCTGAATGGGGGCCGGGGATGTTTCCTGCCTCTCTTCTTCTCCCCACCATTTCCATGTGGGACCCAGGAAACCTGGATCTCTCTGCCTAATCACCCCCCACCTTTTAGAGGATGAAGAGAATTAACAACAGATCAGATTCTCACAGGACAAACAACCTCTGCTGGGGCTCATCTGGAGACAACGGATGATGCTCTGGCATGCAGATTAACAAGCCACTGGGAGCTGGTACAGGGCAAGGAGTGAAATTTTCTGCCTAGAGTGACTGAAAGTCACTGAGGGCCGGGTGAGAATAGCCTAATCTCCAGCACGCTGGTGCTGAGAATTGCACTAGAGAGCTGAGAAATCTCTCACACCATTCACAGTGCGAGCTGATCAAAGCCACCAGCTCAGCTGAGCTCAGGCTTCCATACGGGGTGGGAGAACAGTGGGGCAAGGATCGGTGGGGTTCTGGATGAGCTGCGGTGGAGACCTCTCATTGTGAGTGGCCACTCAATCATGTCCCCCCACCAGGGGTATTTGTGAGAGATCTGGACCCAATGAGATATCATCTCCCACTGTGGGAGGGGGAGGTTTCTCTTGAATGATCAAGTCTATGCATGACAGTGGGGCCCCAGATGGTCATTTCTGTTTCAGCTGCACCCTGGCAAATCAGGATTCAGAGTAACAGCCGTGTTAGTCTGTATTCGCAAAAAGAAAAGGAGGACTTGTGGCACCTTAGAGACTAACCAATTTATTTGAGCATAAGCTTCGTGAGCTACAGCTCACTTCATCGGATGCATACTGTGGAAAATACAGAAGATGTTTTTATACACACAAACCATGAAAAAATGGGTGTTTATCACTACAAAAGGTTTTCTCTTCCCCCCCACCCTACTCTCCTGCTGGTAATAGCTTCTCTAAAGTGATCTAAGGTGCCACAAGTACTCCTTTTCCTGGCAAATCAGTTGGGATAAAATGAGATCTGACCCAAACCTGAACCTTCAGCCTGTCTGAGGATTGATCAAGTTTGCAGATCTTTCCCCATCCCCGCAACTCCTTTTCCTTTACGCTTCATGGTCCCAAATCTCACAAGAAAGTGACTGAGAACATGCAAGTCCACAGGACAGGGGTGTTTGTGTGTGTGTGTGTACGTGTGACACACACACAAGTATCCAGAGCCAGTTCCCAGTGGGAATAGAAGTGTGTCCATGAAATTAACTTTTATGTTTAAATTGAGATCAATTTTCTGTTTGAATGTAAACATGCCCCTGCAAGTTTGGCTGCCCAAACACAACAGCACTGGCCTAGTGCAAGCAGGTAGTGAAAGTGACTGGAAATAATGGTGACCCTGAGCAGGGTAGATCACAGCTTCTTAACCTGAAAGCTGCAGGGATGTCCCACAATTCCCTCTGTGTTCAGTTCCCAAGAGCCTCTAAACATGGCAGCCAGCTCTGTGCTGGGAAGGAGCTAGGCTGACTGCCAGCTGCAGCTGCTCGGCATTAAAAGGACATGGGGGTGGGGAGTGGAACTGGATCTAGATCCTAGGACCACACCTTCCCCTTGTCCTTCTAACGAGGAGCAGCTGCAGCAGACCCAGCAGACATGTGTAGCGGTTTCTGGGGTTTGGGCTGAGCTCCACCTCAGCAGTGATGTCTGTACCCCCTTAGGGCAGGTCTACACAGGAAATGCTCTCTCCTGTAGACATGCAGCTCCTTAGTGTTCGGGGTGCTCATACAGCAGGCAGCATCGCTGGCCCAAGCATTCAAAAATCATGAGGTTTTTTTTTTAAATTGGTTCTTTTTCTTTGCCTTCTGGTCTCTGAGCCTTGACCAGTGGTTTTCAAACTGCGGGTCGCGACCCAGTACGGGGTCGCAGAATGTAAGACACTGGGTCGTGGCGGCTATGGTCAGCACTGCCAACCGGACCGTTAAAAGTCCCGTCAGTGGTGCTGCCCGGCTAAGGCAGGCTAATCCCTACCTGTTCCGACACCGTGCTGCGCCCCGGAAGCAGCCAGCAGCAGGTCCGGCTCCTAGGCGGGGGGGACCATGGGGCTCTGCGCACTGCCCCTGCCCCGAGCAACAGCTCTGCAATCCCATTGGCCACACAGCCAATGGGAGCTGGGCGTGGTGGTGCCTGCAGGTGAGAGCCGCTCAGAGCCGCTTGCGTGCCTCTACCTAGGAGCCGGACCTGCTGCTGGCTACTTCTGGGGTGCAGCGCGGTCCGCGGTGCCAGGACAGGCACGAAGCCTGCCTTAGCAACCTTGCGGCCCAATCCCTTGCCCCAAACCCGGAGCCCCTTCCAACACCCCAAACCCCTCATCCCCAGCCCCACCCCAGATCCTGCATCCCCAGCCCAAAGCCCTGACCCCCTCCAGCACCCCAATCCCCTGCCCCAGCCCAAAGCCCCCTCTCACATTCTGAACCCCTCATTCCCGGCCCCACCCTGCAGCCCTCACCCCTGCACCCCAACCCTCTGTCCCAGCCCTGAGCCCCTCTCACACCCCAAACCTCTCATCCCCCGCCCCACTGGGTTGTGAGCATCAACAATTTTCTTCAACTGGGTCACCAGAAAAAAAGTTTGAAAACCACTGCTTTAGGCTGCACCCAGGCCATGGTCACAGCCTTCCTCCACAGCCATGAGGGCAAGAGACTTCTGTTGTTAATGAAAGCTTGAGAGTCTCACAGAATCACCTGGCTCCAGGAGCTGGGGCTTTCTGCAAAACACCAAGTATCACAGAACCCCTTGATTAAAATCACGAGAGAACTGGGCAATCTTTACAGCAAAAGAAAAAGTGAGGACCCCATGCCTCACTCATCTACAGACTGCTGCTTGTATTCAGCCCAACTGGTTCCCTTATAATAGGAGAGTGAGGGCAGGCTGTGTATGTTAAAGCACCAGGGCACAGTGCACAAGGAGATGTTGTCTTTAGGGTACCAAAGTGGACTGGTTGATTAGTATAACAGGGGTCATGAGTCGACAAAGCAGGTTGTGTGTAGGAGATGGCTTGTGTTTAAAATCTCTAGTGCAACCTCCAATGGGAAAGAAGTGGCAGCCTCCCTCCCTCCAGATGGGTTTGCTTCTGGGAGGGGAGGAAGAGAGGCTTGGAGGGCTTTGTGACAGCTACCAGTCCAGCTGAGCTCCAAACCCCGTCCCCTGGCCTTCCACCTTCCTGTTCCCCAGTCACCCGCTCAGAAGACCCCATGGGTAATTTCCTTCCGCCTTCCACCCTCAGGCACAATGACAGCTGAGCATCCTGGACCTATGAGAATGAGTCATGGCCTTTTGCTGTGCCAGAGCCTGGGTTGGAGGAGGGATGGGAAACATTCCCAGCATTGAAGGGGGAAGGGCAGAAAGAGATAACACCCTCCCTTTCCTGTAGTGTTAACAGGTGGAGACAATAGGCCTCCTGCAGCTGGCCCTGGGGCTGCTTCCTGCCAGGACCATCCAGAGCTGCCTTTTACTGACCCACAATCAGCCACCTTGACATCAGCCACACAAAGGCCACCTTCAAAGACCACTCAGGCTAGAGGCTCTGCCCTGCATGCAGTCTGGCCTTCCAGAAGCTCCAGATCCCATTCCTGCTGCATAGCACCCTCCAGCTATTTACGGTAGGGTGACCAGATGTCCTGGTTTTATAGGAACATCCCAATTTTGGGGGCTTTTTCTTATATAGGCACCTATTACCCCAAATCCCCTGTCCTGATTTTTTACACTTGCTATTTGGTCACCTTAATTTACGGTTTAATACTAAGATCTCTCTTTCTGGGCTGGTGATTTCTGCTGTTGTGGAGAAGGCAAGGAAACAAGATCTGATTTGGAACAAAGATGATGTAATTAATTTAGAGAGACAAGTGACATCAAATAAAAGATATTCCCTCAGACCAACATGGCTGAATAATTAATTCAGAACAGTTTGCTTACAGGGAGCAGAGCTGACTAAATTACATGTTTTTTGCAGTGGTGTTGTAGCCATGTTGGTCCCAGGATATGAGAGAGACGAGATGGGTGAGGCAGTATCTTTGACTGGGCCAACTTCTGTTGATGAAAGAGATGAGCTTTCGAGCTACACAGAGCTCTTCTTCAGCTCAGAAACCTGAAGAAGAGCTCTGTGTAGCTCAAAAGCTTGTCTCTTTCATTAACAGAAGTTGGTCCAATCAAAGATATTCCCTCACCCACCTCGTCTCTCTAAATTACATGCTGTCTTTCGTTCTTTGCTAGGGAGCTTTACTATAAAAGAAGTTGCTTCTATCTGCCAATGAAAGGCAGCTGCCTCTGGGGCAGAACATAGCAGCTGTGTAAGAGCAGGCAGCAACACTGCTTATCAGTTTAGGGCAGGATGTGGAGAAGCCGATCCCAGCCAGTAGCGAGGCAGTCTAAGCAATTGGTGTCTGAATGGAGTGAAGGTGGAAGGTGAGCAGAAGAAAGGGGCTGGGACTTATTCTACAGTCTGTTTTGCAGGGGTATTTTTAGTCAAAATGGGGACAGCGGCCCAGTGATTAGCCTGCTATTCTGGCACTCGGGAGACCCTGCTCCACCACAGACTCCTTGGGCAAGTCACGTAGGCCTGGTCTATACTTAAAAGTTAGATCGACATAACTATAGTGCTGAGGGGTGTGAAAATTCACCTCCCCGAGCACTGTAGCTATGCTGACCCGACTCCAGTGGCTACGTCAGCAGCAGAATTCTTCCGGCAGTGTCTCCACTCCAGCAGTGCAGCTGAAAAACTCGAGCCAGGCTGCTGGCGCACCCGTAGTGTGAACCTGCCCTGAGTCTCTCTGTGCCTCATCCCCACGTTGCAGATGGGGAACTAATAGCAGTGCCCTGCCTCACAGGGATGCTGTGAGGATAAATACATCAGACAGTGGGGTGCTCAGTCAGATACAGTGGAAATGGGGGCCAAGTACGTCCCAAAGATAAAGAGAATGGGGGTAGTCTTGGGAATAAGACACTGGAGATTTTGTGAATAAGACACTGGGAATCTTGGGAGTAAGACACTGGGACACTGGAGATCTTGAGTCAGTCCCAATTCTGCCGCACACCTTGGGGCAAGTCACTCTACCCTGTCTTTGCCTCAGTTTCCCCATCTGAAAAAAAGGGGCTAATTGTCCTTCCCTGTCTCCCCGGGGGATTGTGAAGATAGATTCATGGCTGCGTCTGAAGCCCCTGCAAACCGGTGATGGGGTCAGAGAAGAATCTAGACGTCTAGTATCGAAGCTGTTCTTTGGGATTGTGACTCTGCCTGGTCTGAAATAAAACCCACTGGGCTTTTTATCAGTCAGAGCCAGGCATTCGCAGTGACTCCCACCAGAGCCAGGCTTCCCCTTCCACAAAGGCTGTCTCCATGTTTCAGCTCACTCACTAGGTTCTGTGTAAGGGGCTCTTAAGTGCAAGGCCGTCAGAGCTGATTGACACACTCCTGGGTCAGGACTGTTTGTTGTAGTAACTGGAGCCTCAGGAAAATGCCTGAACAGCTCGGTTGTTTGCAGCGTTGTAGCCGTGTGCGCCCAGGATATGAGAGACACGAGGTGGGAGAGGTAATATCTTTTATTGGACCAACTCCTTTGGGCGAGAGAGACAAGCGTCATGTCTCTCTGAAGAGCTCAGAGCTGAGTGTGAAAGGGTATCCCCTGGGGCAATGTCTGATTAACCCCGCCCGTCGCAGCTGAGATCAGCAGCTTTATATGTCATTCATGGACTTGTCATTTCCTGTACACCCCTCCTGCCCAGCATGCTATTAGCACTAAGCAAGCCGAAAGGAAACCTGCGATGTGGCATTACATGGTGAGGTTTGTGCCCTCCAAGTGCTTCCCAGCTCTGGGCTAGATGCTGGCAGCTCAGGGACTGAAAGCGACTGCAGCAAGCGCTCTGATGCTTCCCATTCCTGTGGTACCACTCCTCGCAAGCTCCATGCACACAGCACCGCTGCCACGCCCTCCCCTCAGCTCGAGGGGACTGCATACCACTGCTTCTTCCCACAATCCTGCCCAATTCTCATAGCCTGGCCATCCTCTCCAGGCCAGGCCTTGTGGCCTCCTGGATTGCACCCTTTCGCCCCATCAGCCTACCCACTGCAAATACACCAGCCACTGTCCTCTGCCAATTCCCTTCAGTCCGCACCCTCCCACCCATCAACACCCTGCCCAGCTTTTCCAGTCCTGGGCGCCCTGCACCACTCTGCCAGTGCATCGCAATCCTGACCTCTTGCACGCCCTGCTGTTCTAGTCCTGGGCAAATAACATGGACAGCTGTCTATTTCAGGATCCCTCTAGAAAGGTATTCAGAGCATCTTCACATGGGAATATCCCGGTGGAACCACAGGATCTCCTTACATTCCCTGTGAATGCAGACAATAGAGTGCATTAGGCTACCCCTAAAGTGGGGAGAGCTGCCAGAAAGATCCCCCGGGGTGAAATTAGGGGAGGCTTGGGTGAAACACAAAAGATACGTTTGATACAGGCGATGGTAGGAGTCAGTCCCCATTCACCTACCTAATGCCCACTGATGGGCCTCACCCACCCATTCAACCATGCGACTCCTCATTAAAAACCAGCTCCTGTAAAGTGAGGCATAAAACAGGCAGGTGCAATCAATCTTCTGTGGGTGACTGAAGGACTTTCTGATCTGCAGCATCCATCACTCTGCCCTAAAATAGGTGCAGTTCTGCACTAATTGGTCACATAGCCAGGGTCTGCTATAGACTGAGTTAAAATCACCATGTTGCTCGCTGCAGGCGCCGTGGGGAAGCAGGGGGGCGCGCAGGGGAGTGAAAGGTGCTGGCATCTATGTCGCTTAGTCTGAGCAGTTTGGTTTGACCCTGGTGAGTGTAGGTTTTTTGCCGCCCCAAGCAAAAAATGTTTTGGCCACCCCCCCTCTCCTTTTTGGGGGGCTTTTGCACGTTTGCACTTTGCAATGTTTTTTTGTTTTGTTTTGTTGGCTGTTTAAAATTAAAAAAGAAATGAAAACAGAGAATTTGTAGTTAGTGAAATAAAACAATTTCCTACTAGTGTACTTATCTAATTTTAACAAAATCACAATTACAAACAATTTGGGTTCAACTATACACTGTAATGAAAAACGTTAGTGTCTTCCAGTGAGCCCAGTTTCTCATACTTTAAAAGAATTTACATGAAGTGAATTTTTCTGGTTTTTATACTTGCGTCGTCTTTTAATAATTCAGTGAAATCTAAATTTTTTGCCGTGGTACTTTCAATTGAAATGATTGTGAGTCCTGACAAACGATTTTGAGACATGGTAGACCTCAAATAATTTTTTAGTAATTTCAGTTTTGAGAAACTGCACTCACCAGAAGCCACTGGTACTGGTAATGTTAAAAGAATGTGTAATGCTGTAGCAGTGTTTGGAGTGAAAAAATCATTTCTTCATACTGGATGGCATAAATTGACGATTCGACTCATTAAATGGATATTCAAATGTAGGATCTAGTTTTGAAGGACATTTTTTTAACAATAATCATTAGCACTGGATCAGTAATTACTGTCGGCCATGTACTTGGATCCGATCCTATGTCAGTCTCTCCACCTTCCAATAATTGTTCTTCAGTTTTAGATTGGATAACAGTTCTTTGTTTCTGGACTCTTCAGCTGAAGAAGTAAATCTTTGGATGGATTGTGATTGTTCGTCTTTATCAGTTAGCGAAGATAATCTTTGGTCGGATTGTTGTTCATCTTTATCAGTTGATAAAGATAATCTTTGGTTCGATTGGTCTTCATCAGTTGATGAATATTCACTTTCAATTGATTGCTTAGAGCTTTCTCCTTGATTGTCAACTTTTTAAAAATACTTTATTTGAAGTACAAGATGGTTTTTCCAGTTATTTTTGCCATTTCTCTCTTTGTTGCCGGTAGGCAGCACCGGAAAGTCGTTTTCGTTTTTGTCCCGGCATTTTAGCCCTATAACCACTTGCATCGACGCGACACGGAAATTGGTGCAAATGGCGCCGATAGGGTGGCACAGTACACGCGAGTAATCGTGATTCCTGGTTTAATTAATCAGTAACCGTTAACGTTTACACATTTATGCACGTTCACATTATGAGTGACCGTGTCACGACGTGACACGATATTTTTCACATCATGTGCCTAGTGCACTACTGGAGATTTTTTTGATCTTCATGTATTATTTTTTTTCCGTACATTGGTGGATTTTTCTGAAAAAAAAGGGTGGCTGTAATGCCGCCCCTGGAAATGTGCCGCCCCATGCCCGTGCTTGCTTTGCTGGTGCCTAGAGCCGGTCCTGGGTGAGTGTCACCCCCAGAACCTGGGAAGGTGGCTCTTTGGCTAGGGGACGAAGGAGTCTAGTAGCCAGAGGCCAGGCCTAGGAGCCAGGAACTCCCAAGTGCTAGCCCCTGGCTGTGATCTTGGGCAAGTCACCTCAGTGCCTTTTCCCTGCCTGACAAATAGGAATTGATCCGCACCCCTCTCACAAGGGAGCGGGGAGGATGTAGGGGCTGGAACTTCCTCCGAGGATGACTCAGCTCGGGATGGGGGCCGAGTGCTAGTCCTCAAGAGGAAGTGAAGCCAAAGCTGCCTTCTCATGCGGGCCTGTTGGCTCAGCAGGTTGGTGTTCTTCCAGATTCGGGGAATTCTTGCTGTCGCTCCTGGGAAACAGGGGGGTTGGGGCTAATATACGGAGTTTCAAGGCCTCGCCCTGATCAGTGCCCCATACAGCACCAGGTGACCCTGCGGGCCGTATCCACAGCTTCACGCAGTGATGTCCTGTAGCCTCACGCTGGCACCTTTGCCTCTGCAGCTGTTGCCGCCAGACAGCAGGGGGCACTCCTGGCTAGCTTCTCTCTGGGTTCCACTAATGCAGCCCCCTCGTGTCCCGGTGCGCCAGGATCCTGAATTGCTGCTGGATGTGCTCTTTGCACTAAAACGGGGGCGGGGGGAACAGCTGCTTGACTGGGGGAAGCTCTTTCCCTTGCAGCCCTGGGAAGGAGGGGAGCTGGCAGACCTAGGCTATGCACCGTTTCTGGAGGTGGCTGTCTGAGGGGTTCCCCCCCCCGCCCCGAGTCCTCCTGCTGTAGGCACATAAAGCCAGTGTATGGAAGAAACACCCTCCCCCCCCATGTGCCCCATGAACAGGAGGGATAGTGACAAGGTGCTATGGCAAATGCTTCAAATAACAACAGAAAAGGCCGGTGGGTCCCATACAGTCCACTTCCCTCGCAGACTCATGGTGGGCTCATCCCCGACACTGTTCCCTTTGTGTCCCCAGAGATGGGGCTGCCACCTTCTCACAAGGCGAGACAACTCCACAGGTCCTTCGGCTTCACTGTCAGGAACGGTTTCCTGCCTGCAGGTCCCTGTTCTGGGCGCTGGAGCTCACCTGCGAGCAATGCCCAGCATTCCTGGAGCATTGCTGAGTGGGGTGAGGAATGCTGGCTTTGATGCCGGGAAGATCTGGGGATGATTCCTAGCAGGGAATCTGTTCATTTCTTCCAGGCTCCTGCAGGCGTCAACATGTCCCTTCGCTCCTGCTGGGCGGTGGAGATGCAGCTGATCTTATACAAATCTTAGTATCTTAGCAGCCTGGCTGGAATGGAGGCATATTCCACTCCTTTTGCGGGGGAGGAGGCTGTGGCTTTCATGCCATCTTATTACTCCCCAGGTGCCAAAAGGGTGGGGGGGGTGTGTGTGAGAGAGAGCCACGAGGGGGCGCTGTGTGTGTGTGCGTACCCATGCACTCCACAAGGGGGCGCTGTCTGCTTGTGTCAGTGTGTGTGTGTGAGAGAGAGAGAAAAAGTCACATGAGGGAGCGGTGGGTGGGTGTGTGTGGGTGTGTGTGTGGGGCGGGGAGAAATTGTACCATGCAGTCAATTTTTGCCAGTATAAAACTGGCTCAGTGCAGGGTCTTCTTCAGGGCCCCACTAGCCTTGTGACAATGCAGGGGCTGGGTCATGAAAGGGGTGGGGGTCTCCGTCGATGGCACCTTGCCACCTAGCCTCAAATCTGTTGGACATCAAGGCAAAGTATTTGGAAAGCGCTGGGTTACCAGTGCTGCAGTCTGGGGCTCTCCGCTCCTGTAGCTGAGCTGGGCGCAGGTCAGGCTGAGACCGAGAGCCGCCGATGCGGGTATCGAGCTGCGATGCAGCCTTGGTCCCAGCCACGCTGGCAGGAGCTGGTCCCTGACGCCGTCTTGGTCACCATGGGGCTGATACTGACCGAAGGCAGCGGTTGCGCCCTGTGCTGCCGTGGAGGGTCAGCAGTGAGCTCAGGGCCAAATGGACGTGCAATGTCAATTTGTTGAAAAAGCCCTGAGTGCATTTTTGGGTCTTGCAGCCTGGCACACGTGTTGCTGTGGCTAGGAGGGGCCTGCTCAGGTCGCAGCCTAAGCTAGTGCTCAATGCCAGGCTGTCCAGTTCTAGTTTTGGGGCGAGGGTGTTGGGCAGAATCCCTTGTTGCCTCAACAGGGCCCCTAAATATCGACTAGGATTCAGGCAGCAGCCCACGTGACATCTGCTCTCACACCCAAGGGCATCCTCTACGCTGACCTGGCCAGCCAGGTGCTGGGGGGGGGCTCTGGGTCAGAGACCCCCCTCTTCTCCCTGCGCTGGAGTTTCCAGAAACCCAGGAATCTCTGCAGTCCCAGTGAGAAGAACCAGCTACACTTTATTGCTAGTTGGGCTTATTTCCAGTATGGCGCGGCCCGAACTGAAGCCTGCCTCTTCCTCCCACCAACCCCTGTGGGACAAATTTGGCTCTGGATCCAGAGTTGATCTCTGGGGCTAATTCAGATCAAGATTGAAATCCATTTAATCTAGAGCACCTCTAGAAAGGCGCAAACCAGAGCACTAGCTGTGAAAAGTGCCCTCTGGGTTCTGGCTTAGACATTGACCCAGGGGTTACTGCACTAGAGACAGGAGCGGTGGGGAGCTCTGCTCACCCAGGCCAGGGAGGGGTATGTGCAGGGGCAAGCCCCCTTAATTAGCCCCATGTGCTGGTGTGAATCTGAACGCCCCCCGAACTCTGGGGGAGGCTGGATCTGCAGACAGGCTTGTAGCCCATCGCTGTTCCCAGTGGGGGGGTTCAGCCCCAACAGGCTGGAGGGTTTGTGTGTGGGGTGGGTGGTTGCAGGCACTCCCCCACACACACATACACACACGAGGGGCAAACTGGGCATGTCAGCCTAGCCTGGGAACCTTGCAGTGTCACATGTTGCAAGGGAGTGGCAGGGGCGAGCTGTAAGTTATAACGCTCTTCCCACTCAGGCACCAGAGGTGTAAGCAGCTCCCTGCCCTGGGGTGCTTTGCTTGCTGGTGCCAGGTGCGTCCCGGCCTCTTTGTGGGCTTTGCAGGGTGTGTGGCTGTGATTCTGCTCGTTTTGCTCACTTGTTCTCCATGCACCCGATGAGTTTTATAGCTTTGCTTTTATTTCTTCACGACGGGGGGGGTTTCCATACACAAGCTCCTGTCACATCTCACCATACTGCAGGGTGGGCTCCACTCCCAGCTGCACCCGGACAGCCCCGCGGACTCTAGTGGAGTGAGCACCGGGGCCCAACCCTGTGAGGCTCGGCAGTTCCACTTCACAGGGGCTTGGATGAACCTCTTGCCCAGGTCTGCTTTGCGTGGGGTTGTTGTGGGAATTGGACCCAGCATAGAGCGCCAGCCGGTGTCGTGGGAATTGGCCCTGGCATAGGGTGGGAAGAAGCAGGGTATGCAGTCCCCTCTGGAGATGGGAGAGGGGGGCGTCTAGGGTTCCATCCAACCCTGGGGCTCTCTTGAGATTTGGGGCAGGCTTGGGATTCCCCAGGGGGCTGCCAGAGGAGGTCAGTGCCCTCTTTCCCCTACAGTCGCCTGGGGAGCTGGCGGGTGGCCATGCCCCAGAGTCCCCAGGCTTGGGAGCCCACGTCTCCCCATGCGCAGCCAGTACCAAAAGTGGGTGCGTTTCAGCTTCTGTGCCCAGTCTTCCTCCTCTGCCCCAGATACCCAGGCTCACCCTCTTGCTGCAAAGAGCTGTGTTAGCAAAGGCCCAGCTGGTCCAGGGCCTGTGTAACGTCCCACACGCTGAGCCTGCATAAAATGCTTACTAGTGGCTTTGCTGCTGAGCCCCGGCCCCTGCGGCACATCCTGGGAAAAGCTGCAAGACCGGCTCTGAGCGCAGCCAGCATCGCCTCCCACCCTGCCCAGCAACACTGTAATTTTGGCTCTGTCGAAATCCAGCTCTGCAGCTCCCACCTCAGCGCCCTAGTAACCCTTCGGAGTCAGGCGAGTCCTTAGCTGGCTAGCACCTGGGCACCGAGCGGGGGGACATTGCTGCAAGAGCCCCCCCCAGGGTTCCCGATGCCAGCGAAGGAGCAGCTTGGGGGCACTGAGCTGGAGCAAATCCCACTTTGCCCTCCCTGATCACCTGCCCGTGATCTGTGCAGCCAGTCCTGGCTTTATCCCCAGGCCCGGAGGAGCAGGGAGCTCACAGAACCAGTAGCCTGGCTGGACTGGTGGGTCCCCGTTCCCCACGGTTGGGGCCCATGTCCTATGTGGTGTGCTTGCTCTACACTACCCAGTAGTGACACCCCCAGTTTTTCTGCCCCTACCCCCCACCCTGGCTTGTCCTGCCCGGGCTATATCCCTTGTGTTATTTGTGTGCCTTGCGATCAGATGCAATCTGTTCTGTTCCCTCCCCCAGACTGTGCCTCACGCTCCCCTATTGACTTGGAGTAACTGCCATGTAAGAGTGGGGCGAGCAGGAGGCTTTGGCTGCTGAGCTGGGAGGCATTCGTGTTTGTTTGGCCCCCAGGAGGCTGGTGAGGCTTTTGGTATGGGGCAAGGAATGCTGGGTGGGGGCTGAAATGACTTTCAGGGAGGGGTAGAATTCTTTGTCCATTCTCCCTCTGCTTTCCCCCCTCAAGCAAACTAAGAACAACAAGCTGCCCAAATGCCTTTGCTCCAACTTCCGCTTCTACATCCAGCAGTGCAGTGAAATAGTTAACAAACTATACATTGGTGTTATCAGTAGGTTTCAGAGTTAACACCCTCTATCGAGGAACGGAACGGGTCACACTACCCCCAGGATTTGTAGGGGGTGTTCAGGCTGTCTGCAGACCTGGCTGCATCAGTTCCACAGGGTTCCCAGCTGGGAGGTTTTGTTTATAACTGTAAGGGCTAGAGACTCGACTCTGTTACCCATCTCCCAATTTTAAACTAATCTCTAGTTAGGTGACTCTGTCAACTCCCTATACGCAGGGAGGATATGCTAACAGGATATACTGTACTCTGAGACTGCGTCTAAATGTCCCATGCACTGGGACTTCATCCACTTACCTGGGAGAAGAGGCTGCTAGTTACTGATAATCCCATCACCCTAGTATCTGAGCGCATCATAACACCCCCTGGGCGGCAGGGCAGTGCTATTATCCCCAGTGTACTGAGAGTGAACTGAGGTGCAAAGAGATTAAGTGACATGTCTAGGGTTACACACAACATTTGTGGTGAAGCAGAACCTGACCCCGGGTCTCCCACAGGCCAGCCCTTTCTTCCACTCTCGGCTAAACACATTGCCCTGTGAGGAAGCTTCTCCTGGTGAGAGTATTCCCATTCTTAGGTCCAGCCCTTTGGGGTGGCTAGCCTAGCTAATCACTGGCTTGTTCCTATCTCCACTTAGCCATGGCTTGGCTGAATCAGACCAAATCAGCCCGCTGTCTTCCTCCAGCAATCGATTCCCACCCACCCAGTCATTTCTGTTGCTCTTCTCTGATTCTCCCCCAGGTGATCAGTATCTTGCCCGTGATGAGCTGAACTCTGTTCCAGGTGCAGGCACACCATGGCTGGGTGCAGAGAGGGACGAGGCCTTTCTTGCTCTGGTGCATTTTGCATCAGCATGTGCTGCCCCACACAGGCCATGCTGCACGGCAGCCCCATGTCTCACTTGTTCTGCACCACCACAGCCAGGTCTGGCTGGGCATTGCTCTTTGCAGCTTGCCTTCCCCATTGGGTGAGCGAGTCCAGAGCCTCAGTCCCTTTGAGGGTGCAGCTGACCCTTGCTGTGTCTCTTGCTCACAAGTCTAATAATTAGGTCCTTGTATTCGTCGCCCAGTTTAGCATCCTTTGTAAGTGCCAGTAACATGCTGCTTGCCCCTCTTCCAGCGCATGACAGGCCGTGGTGATGTGAATTATTGGACTCAGTAAAGGGGTAGCTGGATGAAGGTCTCTGGCCTGTGATACACAGGAGCTTAGACTAAACGATCTAATGGCCCCTTCTAGACAGTGAGCCGGTCCCATCTCTCCACTCCAGCACGATGCTCTGTTGCATATGGTGAAATTCCCCAGCTGCAGCCTGTTCTCATCTCGCTGAGCGTTCAGCCCCCAAACTGACCGCAGTCATGCCAGAGTAGCATGCTGGGCGGTGCTAGCAAACAGCAAGGTGGCTGCAGGGGAGGTGGGGGCGGGACGGGCACTTTGCAGGGGGTGAAGACGGCAGAGATGGTCGAGCAGCTTCAAGGACAGCACAGGTGCTGGAAGGAGGGGCAGTAGGGGGCAAAGCGTATGGGGGCTTAGTGGGGACTCTCCAGGCTCAGTACTGCCCAGGGTGATGCAAATAGGTTCGGATTTACACAGACTGGCCTCCCACGACATTACATCAGCGCACTCACCCAGGAAAGCACCAAGGAATCTCATATTGCCTCATCAGTAACTGGAACTCAGGGAGTCCCAGGGGGACAGACAGGGGGTGCCTGGATTCTCTTCCCAGCGCTGCCACTGACTCCAAGTTACCGCTCTGTAAACTGGGTATAATAATGCAACCTCCCTCACAGTGGGCTGTGAAGCCTGATAAAGCTTGTGTCTCGCCCGCCCATGGTCCAGCTGATGCGGCCGTTTCAAAATAATGCATGTCGTTAACGTGCAGACATGGCGGCAAGATCAGGGCCTGCCAGTGACAGATGCCTCTGAAATCTTAGCCAGCCCTGGAGATGCTTCATTACACAGGGACAGCATGGGCGTCCCCACCCAGCCTAGACACGTGCCCTGCAGGGACCTCTGTCAGTGGTGCTGGGGGAGCTCAGACTCCAGGGCTCATTGATGTGGAGACTGGGTTGATGGGAACAAGACTGAGTTGACCAACCTGCGTCCCAAAGGCCAGAAAACAGCCTATGGATGGAACTGAGTTTAAATGGCTACCAACCAGGGGTGGGTTTGAACCCACAGCCTTAAGCCTGGTCTCCTGGCTGGGGCAGGCTGGCAGCAAGGAAGAGCTGCTGGACATGCTGGTCACGGGGGAGAAAGCGACAGTGGTGTCAGCTGTCTGGGGGAACGTGTGACTCAGCCAGGCCAAGGAGAAGCACCGCTCATTTTGTGAGGGGCCAGCACCAAGCCCCAGCTTGCTTGTTGAACCCACCGCTAGCCAGGAGTCCTGGGTCCTTGCCCCACCTCTGCCCCTGAGTGGTGCACAGAGCTGGCAGTCACGCCCGTAGCTGTACCAATCTCTCCACTTGTTCCCGGGGCTAAGGCTCCCCCTCACGGGGGACTTGAGGCGCCATCAAAGGCATTGGGTGACCAGGTGTAAAGGGCCATTAGGGAAGGGCCCATGCCACACAGCGGGGGGGCCTGGGTCCAAGCTTCCCCAGTGCTGGGGCATTGGGCCTATGGCTCCCTCCCCGCTCTGCTTAGATAAATAATGGGAACTGTCTGGGGCAAACAGGGCGCAGGGCGGTGCTCTGCCCTGGCATGACCTGCACGAGACACTGGGCCTGCTGCTGAACGCCCTGTGCTCCCTCCCCAGCCCCGCGAGCATGCAGCAGGAAGAGCGGGGCAGGCTTGGCCCCTGCTCAGTGGATGTGCTGCACATTCCTGGGCAGCATCTGCAAATCTCAGCCTGCCCGCAGTATTCCTGACGGCCGCATGTACGCGCCCCGAGCCCTCTGGGCCCTCGACAGCCGCTGCACCCGAGGCCCTGCCAGGAGAGTCCCAGCCGCCAGGAGCTCCAGGGTGGAGCCTCCTTGTGCCCAATGGAGCCCGGCAGAGGTGTGGCTGGAGATGAAATTGGCACAAGCCGGCAGCTCTGCAGGGAATGTTCCGTGCTGACGTTAGTGCTGAGGTCGGCACAAAGCGCCCCGCTCCCCCGTCGCTCTGCGGGGAGGGGCGCCCAGACTGGTTTGGTCGCACAGAGCTCCTCCCGTCCCTGGGCTGGTAAAGTGACGTCCAGCATGTAGTTTGGGGGGCATTTGCTAGGATGCATGACGCCCAACCTGGTCGCTTTACAGGGCCAGATCCTGTTTTCTGTCCTCATGGCTAGTGACCCCTTTAATGGCCAAGGGCTGATGCTGCATCTGAGTAGGAGGAACAGGGTGTAGCCCTGAATACTGGACCACTCATTGCTTACTGTGGCTGCTGACATGATCTAACCTGCCTTGGAGCACGTGGTGAAGGAGGGGCTTAGTGCAGCAGCTGTGGAAGCCTGAGCTATTGGTTTGACTGTCAGTCCCCTCCCTAAGGGGATGTGGAGCTCCTGGAGGAGAGGAAGGATAGATGGTTTTGGGGTTCAGCTCTGGGCAAGGAATCAGGAGACCCCTGCTCTTGGCTCTTCTGCTGACTCTGGGATGCCTTGAGCAAGTCTCTTTCCCTGCTCTCCCTGAGTTTTCATTTTGTGGACGTTATGTATTGCCTTGTCCCAATGCTTACCCATGATACTCTCGTCTGGCCGGCTGTCAGGGAGCCCAGAGAGGTCAGCGTTTCAGAGTGGCTTTTCGGGGGCTGGGGGCCACCCACTCAGTTCCCAGCCCGCAAGGAACTGTCAGCTCTTCCTTGGCTGCAGCCTGTGTGCCGTGGGGAACCGGGTGCCAAGCGTTTGGAGTTACTGGGTAGAACCCTTTCCTCCCACTGCTGCGGGCTCAATGGAGCTTAGGTCGGAATTTACTCCTCACCACCACTTGCCCCTGCAATGCAGCAACGCCAGAAGCTCACCGCATGCAGCTGTAAGTGCACTGAGCTTCTCCTCCCAGCTGCGACGTGCAGGCTGGGCTCTCTAGGCTGACTTTCAAAGCCTCGGTAGGGATTTAGACCCCCAAGTTCTTACTAACTTTAATGGGCGCTGGGCAGCCAGATCTCACAGGCAACTCAGCAAACCTCAGCCTTAATGACCACAAGTGGGCAGGAGCTTGGTATTTGTCCCCTCTGAGAGATGGTGCCTCCAGCAGCACAGCCCAGGGCGTCCGGTTCTGCGCTGACTCAGCAGCTCGCTGGACTCCCTCAGTGCGGCTCGCGGGCAGCCAGGCCCGTGCTCTCTAACCCTGCTCACACAGCGCGACGTGACAAGGTGAGAAAACGCCAGGAGCCGGCTGCGCCCTGTCTCTACTGGCACTAGTGATGGTGGGAGAGCTACAGAAAGGCCAGGGTGGGCAGGGCCTATTGACTCACCACCGCCACGATCTTCCAGCAGCCTGGTTTCCCATCCAAATGCCGGCCCAGCCCACCTGTGCTTTGCTTGAGCCAATGAGCTCATAGCCCAAGGTGGCATGACTCAAGTTCATGGTAATGATTTGTCAAGTTGGAACTAGTGGAGGGCAAAAGCTGAACTCAGTACAGTCTGTCAGCTACACCCATTCCCCAAAGGAATGAGCTGGAAAAGTGCCAGTTTAATAACTGCTGAGCTTCCCTGGTCTTCTATGCATCCTCCCCAGCAGCAGCCCCTCGGCTCCGCCGTGGCTGATGTAGGTTTGCAGCCCAACGAACAGCTCTTTTCTTTAATGCTGTTACCGAAGGATGCCTAAGGCTGGACCCTTGTGACCTTCCACTTGCTCATGAGCCCACGGCATGTTCATAGGGCTGACACATGGGTACATTTTGTGCCTGCATTGACCAATCCTGTAGCAGTTTAGCAGCTGCTCCCATGTGAAATCCTGAAATGGCCCACATTTGGATAAGGAAAACAGCACGCTAAACTGTGCAGTCCAACACGTCCTTACGCAGCACTTAGCACCTGGTGTAGACAGAGTAAGTTGCGTTTACTTACGTGGAGGCCGGTCAGGATCAGCCCTGGGGAGGGCCCTAAAGGCTCCCAATTGCAAGTTCTTCTTAAGAATTTTTCTATGTACACGGTGCACCCGTGTGGGTTTTCTGAGTTAGTTACACGGGGCAAACCTGTGTGGTCACTCTCCTTTCGGTTTGAGCACCTGATTTCAGCTTAATTTAATCATCATCCTAATTAATTTATGCTTAAACTCAAATAGGCCTGTTCTTTACCCAATACGTGTGTCCCCACTGCAGGGGTTTGCCACCGTTACACTACGTCAGTTTTAAATAACCACTTTAGTTGGGCCAGTGCCACTATCTCATGTAGACAAGGCCTGCATCTCTGGAATCTGGCATAAGGCTCCTAATTAGATTGGGGGTTTCTGACCCCTAGTTCCCGGGACAAAGCTATAATTTGCCACAGGAGTAGAAGTGAATTGGAGTCATAGACGTGGGCTTGTAACGCAGAGGCGTGTACCACGCTGGGGGGGCAGAGCTGGATGTGACTGTTAGTGCCCAAAAAATTATAGTGGCTGTTTTTGAAAACCAGTATTATTGGCAACAGCCGGGGAGGGGGGTGTCATGCCACCTGGCGCTGGCCTGAAGAAGGGTCACTGATGCTGTTCCCCTCAGGTGGGTAAGGAGTCCCTCGCCTCCAGGAAAGCTTCTGCCCCTCGACCCCACCTATTTCTATCACTTATCAGATGTAACCAGGTCTCACGTCATGTTGGTCTCTCTGTGGGCACAACCTGCTCACAAGGCTTACTGGAGCCTAGCTCCTCTGCTCAGGTCCAGCACTCATGCACAGAGCCACTATGGGTAGCCTAGCATGCGTGAACCTGCCTGGAAAAGTACCACGCTCACTCCCTGCTTAGACTTGTGCACGCCAGGAACTCTCTCTCCCCTTCCAGTGCCTTGGAAATGCAGGCTTTGTGGTGTGCCAGGCAGGGCCGTGCTGCGTACCGGGATGCAGTAAAGAAGTGACTACGAGGACTACAAAGGCAGGAGCGTAAGTGCAGTTTTATTGGAGAGGGACAGGCAGGCAGTGGCTTTGGCAATACACAAATACAGGAGGCACCTCAAGTTTGTCATTCTTAACCCACTACAAAGAACCCCCCGTGGCCCAACACCTCCAGCTTCCTACGGTCTGCAAGGAATACCCAGTAGCCTGTAGAGGAACCCTGCAGAATAAGTCACTACAGAAAGCAAAGGAGAGCACACTCTCTAGCTGCAATCGACTAGGTTTTGGTGTCTTTACCCCAAAAACCAAACTCAGCTTCCCCTTTTTAAATGTTAAGTGCCAGGAGGCACCCCCAGGTCCCAATGCTGGGGAGGGTTAGGAACCCCCGGCGTTACTGACAACGGGTGGGACACCCAAGTTTGTGTGAAGCTATTAGTGCTCTTCCACAGCAGTAACTGCCCCAGTGGGCAGATCACAAGAAATGTGGAAGGAAGGGGGAGGTCAGGGAAGGGGGATTGTCCCAAAGCTGCCATGAGAAAAGGCAAGATAAAACATGTGAATACCATACGCACAGACCAGTCAGTCCCCTTTGCTGTCGGAATCCAGGCAGAGCTTTTGGGAGCCGAGACGTGTCTTACAAAAAAGGAGGAGGGACAGGGAGAGTGACCACTGCTTGGTGGGCTGCAGTTCAGTTCTTAGGCTCTTCCCCGGCTTCTCCAGCGTCTTCTCCCGCGCACTCTGCCGTCCATAACGTAAGGTTGTCCCTGAGCAGCTGCATGATGAGGGTGCTGTCCTTGTACGAGTCTTCACTGAGCGTGTGCAGGTCTCCCATGGCTTCATCAAACGTGGTTTTGGCCAGCGCGATGGCCTGCTCTGGGGTGTTGGCGATCTCGTAGTGGAAGACGGAGAAGTTGAGGGCGAGCCCCAGGCGGATGGGGTTCGTGGGCTGCATCTCCTTCTTGCTGATATCCATTGCTTCCTGGTAAGCTTTCTGAGCATTTTCTATGGTGTCCTTGCGCTCATCCCCAGTGGCTACCTCGGCCAGGTATCGGAAGTAGTCACCCTTCATCTTCAGGTAGAAGACTTTGCTCTCTGCGTCACTGGCTTTCTTAATGAGATACTTGTCCAGCAGCCCCAGGACAACGTTGCAGACGTCCTTCAGCTCCCCCTCCACCTTCTCCCGGTACTCGTTCACCAGCTGCGCTTTGTCATCGCCCTCCTCAGTCTTGTGTTCGATGCTGGAGATGACCCTCCAGGCGGACCTCTGGCATCCCACCACGTTCTTATAGGCAACAGAGAGGAGGTTGCGCTCCTCATTGGAGAGCTCATCCCCGTGCTCCACCACTGCCTTCATGAAATCAGCCATGTCCTCGTAACGCTCGGCCTGCTCGGCCAGCTTGGCTTTTTGCACCTGGTGGTTTCTTGCCATGGCTGGGAGCACTGGTGGAAAGGAGACCGCTTTGCAAGGAGGCTGGTTTGAAAAGGAGCAGGCAGTCACCCTGGGAGCCTTCCGAGTCTCTGTTCAGCTCTGCTGACGGGATCAGCTTTTGGCTTGGCGTCTCAGCCTGGAGCGATGGCTAGGCGTGGCAGAGAAGCTCTCAATGAACCCCTCCCCCCACTTCCTCTCAGACAGTACTCTCCTTAAAAGGAAAACTGTAGTGATTCACCTTGGAACTAAACGAATTATGTACTAGCCAATGTCAGAGAAATCCACCTTAATGCAAGGCCTCCTCCCTGAGACCTGCTGGGCAGGAGGCTGGTACCCGAAGCAGAGGTCTTGCTGTTTGGTTCCAGTTTGCATGGCTGACTCTTCTCAGTGTCATAATTGGCCCCCTTTTTGGCAGCCAATGACTTGCTAGGCCATGGAGGGTGAGCTAGTCTCTCCTGCCTAGATGAGGCCCCTCCTGATCAGAGTTAGGCTCCCTACCAACGTGTGTAAGGGAATCTTGCCCCACTGATGTCCCTGCTCTCTGTCTCGATAGAGGCCATCAAGCCCTGGGATGGCTGATCCTGCAGCTTCCAACAGCCCTAAACTCACCTTCCAGAATCTCACAAACATTTTATAATTTTAAGTCTGACATAAATGCAGGAGATTTCAGATGCTCTTCATCCCACTAATATCCTCAGCTGTGGGAACCCGGTGGCAGATCGGCGGCAGAAGCGGCCAGAGGCAGTGAACAAGCTCATAAACCAAAAGTGGCTGAGCAGCTCCAGCTTTATGGGGCAGAGTTCCGAAAATGCCGTTTCTGTTCCAAAACGCTGGCAGGTCTACAGGGCTCTTCAATTCCGCAAGGCCCCAGTATTTATCCCCATTATACAGCTCGGGAACCAAGGCAGAGAGGAGAAGTGACTTGTCCAAATCCACAGAAGTTTGGGGGATTTTTGTTTTTCTTTCTTTTGTAAAGGAGTGAGATTAGAATAAAGGAATTTCTGGCTCCTAATCTTATGCTCAAATCATACCTCAAATTGAAGTCCTCTTACTTCCATTAAAATTGAACTACATGTATCAGAGCTGACCTCTATTTCCCTAGGCGTATGTTTATGGGCAACTAGGAAGGCGTAAGAAAGAAGCCACCTTCTACTTGTGTCTGTACAACCCAAAGCTGTCTACTGAGCAAACGAGCAGGCTAGGACTGCATGGTTAAACAAGCCTGCACTGCCTGTCTGAGGTGCTGGTGGGGAAAATTTCCACATGATGCCAAGTTCATTTTTAAATCGCCTGTGCCATTTTCCTTTGAGGGACAGACTAGTGTCAGAGAGAACAGGATGCTATTGTCCAAGTTTGTTGCACACCACTCTCTGGAAGCATGTCCAAGAGTCGGACTGACTGGGGGAGGGTGT
Organism: Chelonia mydas; assembly: GCF_015237465.2. Lineage (NCBI taxonomy): Eukaryota > Metazoa > Chordata > Testudines > Cheloniidae > Chelonia > Chelonia mydas. The sequence goes on along the minus strand of NC_051259.2, from coordinate 10,140,999 downwards.
GGAACACCTATTTCACGATGGTGTACTCGTGCGACTTGTTAAATGCCTCAGATGAGAGACGGCACCTTTCCCCGCTACAAACATCAATGAAACAGAAGTTTTGCTTTAAAATCAGAGCTTCTAAAGTCACTTCCTAACAGCACGGCTCAATGTGAGAGGCAGGGAACACGGCTCGGATCTAAACGCAGGAGGGACTTGTGGCTGTTGAAAGGGTGTACTTGAGACACAGACTTGTCTTTGTCAAATAAAAGCTGCCCTGTATTGTATCCTCCATCCGATTGTCAAACCAGGCCTTTCACCATTTATTGCTCTTTCTTCTTTTTGATTACATTGAAGATGCTTGAAAAACAATTTCTGCGATTGCTTGGCTGCTTTGTAATTAGCTACTCTGATTAGAATCTGTGTCTCATGTTACACTAAGTTTCACTCTCAAACTGATTAAGCCTGTTCCCACTTGCCAGGAGCTGACTGCTCCTCTGTCTGATGCTGCCTGAAGGCTTCATGACAAATTCACCGCACTGAAACCTGCCTTAATCACTCGCCTTATCTGCTGCGTGGATACAGTTGATGTAGCATGGGGAGGGGAGGGTGGGGTCAGTAACTCAGCTGTCCCAGTGGATACAGTTGGTGTAGCATGGGGAGGGGAGGGTGGGGTCAGTAACTCAGCTGACCCAGTGGATACAGTTGGTGTAGCATGGGAAGGGGAGGGGAGGGTGGGGTCAGTAACTCAGCTGTCCCAGTTTGCAGGTAAATTGTTATAGCTGCATGACTCACTGATTTACTCATCTGTGCAAACAGCACTGGAGTGTCTCCCCCAGCTGACGTCTGAGCCCTTCGCTGCAGAAGGTCCCTGCCCCTGCTGAGTGAAGCCAGATGGAAATAGCATGGCCCAGTGTAGCTCTTGCTCTCATCCTGGGGCTAGAGAGCTGGTTTTTAAGTGTTGAGGAAAACCCACTACTGAGGCTTGAAACTAACCTTCCTGAGCCTAGAGATGGAATTAATACTGCATGGTGGACTCTCTAGCTAACTAAGGTACGTATCTCGCCCGTATTTCCACAATATCTGAGCACCTCACACATAATCTTCCCCATCTTCACACCACTGATGTGCCATGGGGAAGTGCCGTTATCGCCATTTTTGTATAGGGGGAGCTGAGGCACAGAGACTAGTGCCATTTTCAAAAGTGCTTTTGAAAATCTGACTGCAAGTGACTTACCCAAGGTCACGCAGGAAGCCTGTCACAGAGCAAGGACTCAAACCCAGTCTCCGAAGCTCCAGCCTAGTGCTCTAGCCACCGGCCTCTCACCTGACTCCACTGGAGACTGTTCCCACACACACTAGTTCCTAGCGGAGGGCAAGCATTTATATTTAACATTAACACAAAGCTAGGACTCTGGCAGCCTAATACTCGTCAGATCTTGGTATTTCAGTAAAGCTGGGCCGGGTCACTTCTGGGATGGGAGTCCTAGATGCTGCAGGGAATGGTGGTGGTTCTGCTTCATCAGCGCTCAACCCAGTGCCCCAGCAGGGCAAAGGGAAGCTGTGTTGCTGGCAGAATCCTGCTCCGAGACCTACGTTCTGAGCCCATGATCTTTATGAAAGCAGCCAGAAAGCTCTACAAGAAGTGGGTATTAACGCTAGCACCGGGATCGGACCCCAGCTTGGACAGCTACATGCTGGTGTCTGAATCTGTAGTGTGGGCGGAGTACCTGAGGCTGGGGGACACCCTGTGCAAGCCCCACAAGATTGCCAGCTTCCGTGAGTGGCTGGCCATCCTTTTCGTGTCCCTGATGCCACCACCTAGGAGTGCTCACACGCTCTAGCTGAGTGCCCCTTCGTATCAGTCTCCCCTACCTTTGAAAATACTTGTTCCTTCCCAGAGAACGTTCCAAGGAACAAACTATTCATCCCCCCCAGGAAATGGAATTTGAGAAGCAATTTTTGACCCATCCAGCCATTGAACCCGCTGTACAGTGCTTGGGCTGCTGCCTTCAGATAGGAGGCAAGCCCACCACTTGTCTTTAGCGCAGGTCTAGCCTCACTACCCCAGCAACCACTCTGCACAAGGGGCTTAGTGCAGTTCCCACTCATGCCATTCAGGAGCTGAGAATTACACTGAAGAGGCCTCTGTTCTTGAGAGGAAACTAGCCCCACATGTGTGTCAAACTTGTGAAAACTCTCTCCATTCCCTGCCCGAGTGGTGAATTAATCGCTCTTATGCAGCACTTTTCAGCAGTAGATCTCAATTGGTCTCTGAATTATCCCACCATTTCTGTTCCTGGCCGGGTGAAGGCTCTGCCAGCCTGCTACCGGGAAAGTTACAGCCTAGTTACAGTTGGAATCTTTGTTTTTTAATACTCGTCATCTAATGGAAGCAAGCAATCACCAAACAGTCTTCCTTGGTTTGCCCGGTATGTACCCTGAGAGCTCGGTATAGGCCACCAGTGCTGACTGTGCCAAGATGGGCTGAGCTGCTTCCATTTTAAACTGTCTGCAGTTGAAGTGCACAGACTGGACTGGTAAAACGCCCTTGGTGAGGACAGCACTGCACGAACCTTAACCGAAGGCAGCTGCATAAAGGACAAAAGTCCAAACTAACCTACCTCGAATATGCAACAGGTTGGGGTACATGCGTTTCCCAGTATTACACAAGAGCCTGGGGCACTTGTCCTTTCTGTGGGGCTTGCAGCAAACTTGCACTCTAAGCACTAAATCCATTCACCTTTGCAAAGCTGTTAGAGCACCGATGCACCTGTGTGAGGTTTTTTTTAAACAATCCTTCCCATTTACTCCTTCTAATCTGCCCTGGGAAGGCCAACGGCACAGACGGACCTTGGGAGTTGTGGTGCTGTCCGAAGGACAAAGCCAGCACCAGTCTCAGCAGTCTACAGCTTTCCATCCCAGGTCGTGTCTGTCATACATGTTTTAAGCACAACGTCAAATGCTGCTCTCAACCACATTTTGTTTCTCGGTAGCCAGCTCACCCTGACTGCAGCTGTGTGTGAAGACAGCTCATTATATCCTCATGCTGCTATAGCTGACTCTGCCCTGCCTGTGGGGCAGCTGTGAGAAATAAGGTGCCTGGAGTGGCCTCCAGCCACTACTGTCGGATTTAAATGCATGTGCATCTGAAGTAACATCATATAAAACTAGCTCTTACCAAGGGAGGCCTATTAAATAGCTTCAGCAGAGGCTAGATGCCAGTCCCCATGTCTTGTTGCAGGGCCATGGATCGCCTCCTCCTCCTCCCGTCTTGTGCACTCACTTCAGCAGCTCTCACATGCGAGGCTTGAGGCAGAGGTCTGCTAGCTCGGCTCTAGAAAGCCACTTAAAATAGCCCCCTGTAGCAGTCAGTTGCTTGCTGAGAGCCTGCAGAGCGTATGCAGGACCATGACCCCGCCAAAAAGCTTGTTTGAACCAACACTTCCTGCCCCTCAAGAGCCATAGCCCACCCTGTCTCAGTTTTGCAGAGACAGCCAACAGGGCCGTGACTTGACTTGGATTTCTGGCTGATATTTCAGCATTGACAGGGTTTGAATTTGGGTTAGTACTGATCAGGAAAAATGGTGACAATTCAGCACCAGACATCTGGTGCTCTTCAGTTACCACTTCCCATTCCTGGGAACAAGCCATGTTTCAGTCCCACTTTACGGGGGGGAAGGTGGCTCGAATGTGCCCTAAGGCCACAGGCCAAAGCTGCTTTCGGATGAGGGAGTTCCTGGCTTTCAGCACCGTGATTAACACAAGAGGTCACACAGACATACGCAAACCCTTTTATGCTCCATCTTCATTCACTCCACCCACTAAAGGAAAAGCGCACACTGGTAAAAGCAGCCTGGAGGCGTTCCCCTTGGGTGCTGGGGACACAATAACCCGATGCCCATGTACAGTAAATAGGAGAAACTTTATTTTGTTACAAAAGTAAAAGGCATGAATGGATTTCAAACCCTACCAGACTGGAGCCTAGCTGAGAAGGGGTGGGGTCTCACAGGTTTACACTAGCTCACTTTTACAAACCCTACTTGGTTTGCCAGTGGCTGCTGGAGTGTTAGAGCGTCCAGCCTCCTCCCCCTCTTTTCTGCTCTGTCCTTTCAAGAAGGCGGATGGCAGTAGCAGAGGAATCTATACAGGGACTGCAAATGTCACTACTGAAACTACTACTGCACTTAATCCCTTCCTCTAAACTAGTGTATCCTAAGACACAGAACTTACTAGTAAGTGTTTGAAAGGTGAACTCTTAACACACACTAACTACCTCGGGGACAGGAGAGTCCTTTGCCTGCATACATATGGTGCAAGCAGTTCACGGCTGGGGAGGTGGCCTGCTGGCCAGCTCTGGCAGAAATTCTGCTTCACAAGCCCACTGTTCCAGCTGTGAACACACCGCACTAAACCTGGTAAAGTCTCACGTGCCTGCTCATCTAAGTAACTATAATTACATCTTCAGTCTATTGCGGGGGAGACCCCGTCACTGCAGAGTAAGGCTAGTTCCCAGGAGCCAGCGATGGCCTTGGTTCAGTTGCATGAGTCTCTTTCCAGCAGCAGGAGACGGTAAAAACTCCAGTTATTGCACTCAGAACAGATGCATTTATGGCTTTATGCTTCAAACCCACGGGACAGCAGAGCGCTCCAGCGCCACACGTGGGTTTGGAAAGGCTTTCCCACCTGCACATCGGCTTTCCCACCTCTCTTGCCACGGGAGGGACCAAGGTGCAGTAGCGTAGCCCCGGCGTGGGGAGGCACAGGCGGTGGTAATGGCTGCTGTTTCAGGTATTATCCATGTCCTCAGGAGCGCTTTAGTCCCCTGAATATACTGGATTTCCCCCCGTCAGTGCAGAGAAAGGAAAGTGGAGGAGAGAAAGAGAGGGTTAGTACAAGACATCCCAGAGTGAGAGTCAGGTAACAGGAGCGAAAGCAGGAGTGGATCCTCCAAGCCAGCTACAGGAAATAACAGAACAGGATGGGGTCAGATGAGTGCCAGTCCTGTGTTAGCAGCACAAGCGAGGCTCCGGCAATGCTCTCCTCAGGAGCTAAAGCAGCTGACCTCTGGTAACACCCACCCCCAGCAAGCGTCAGCTGTTTAGACCCCTCAAAACAAGACAGGTAAGTGAGTACTTACTGACCAATCTCTCAAGCATCATGCAGTAGGAGAGGGGGTGATTAGGAGACTACCACATGAGCAAGACAGCACTCAGCAGGGAGAGGACGATGAGGAGGCAGGGGTATCGCTTCCCACAATAATAACGGAGCAAGACGCATGCAGCCACCACTAGACACTCTGCAGGTGTGTAACTATCCGTTTACACCACAGCTGCTAGGCCATGGCTTCCTTTGCACCCACGCCTGTTTTGGCTAGCACACGGGGGAGACCACCAGCAGCACCGGCTGTGGAACAGGCTGCAGGGGTCGCTGACTGTGTGTCATAAATACAAACTGTTCTATGGACTGTGCTGGGAAGACAGGGAAGAGACACTGGCAGGGTCCCTCACGCTTCCTGGCAGCTGCGCATTATCAGTGCTCCCCTTCTGGCGGACGCTAGCTCATTAGCGGTGTGCGGAAGGAACAAGAAGGGCAGTTAGGCAAGCGTTAGCAGGGCTGTCCTTGCAGAATCTCCAGCCCTCGTCACTGAGTAATAAGCACTGATGTAATACTACATTCTCTTCAAAGCACTTTTACAAATTACTCACCTGTGTCACAGGCACGTTGAAGGATGAGTTTCATGTTACAGAGAGGAAAACAGGCATAGAAAGGGGAAGTGACTTAGTCACAAAGTGCATCAGTGACAGAGCCAGGATTACAAATCTGTTCCTGGCTCCCAGTCCTGTGATCATGCCACACCTTGCTGTAAATGTCACACCACTGCATCAGCAGGACTTCTCTTCCACCCAGAGCAGCATCTCGTTTGCCATGGCTAAAAGCCACCGCTGCAATCCATCCTCTTTGCAGCCACCATTCAGGGCTTAAAGCCCTACTGCCCTAACCCTTCTGTCTGTGCATCCCATCTCCCTCCAAACTAAGTCCAGTCGACACTACTCTCTCAACCCTGCGTGCTCTAGTAACAACTGGCCTAAACCCAAAGTAATGCACGGCAGCTCTCAGCCAAGCACATCTGCTCTGCCTTCACTCAGTCTGCAGTGCAGTGCAATGAAAGCTTACTTAATCCTCTGCAAGGCTGGGGGCAATTTACCTACCTACCACACAGCCTCGCACGGCTCACTGCCCATCACTACGTTGGAACGCCAGCAGGGCTCTTGGCACACACTACACACCAACGCCTACACAAACCAGAGGGTCCATGTACAGAGCAAACCATGCAGTGAGGATGAGATGAGTCACTGGACTGGGGAGAGAAGAAGAAAGTGCTCTCTTACCAACTACCCCTCAGAAAGCAGGGCTAACATCCAGAAAGGGGGGTGTTAGATCCCATCAGGCTGTGCAGGAAATGGCAAAGTCCTGGCAGGCATCCTCCTGGGGAAGACACCAGAGATTATGCACTTCAGCATCCACTGGCAGGGACAGAGCAGACTGCGTCAGTGACAGAGCGCTCTGTCTCAGGCTGCTCTCAGATCCTGGGATAGCACTGGACTGGGTTAGAGGGAGAGTGGGATGGGAGAAGGGTGCTTAACTTAAGGCCTCCGTAGGAAGATGCAGTTTGACCTGTGTCAAATTTCAGCAGCTGAATGATGAAACCCCGAGAAACCATATGGCCAGACCAAGTTGCTGGGGTATGCAGCTATGCATACCTTCCAGCCCGATCCTGCAGGAAGTGATTAAAGTGGGCAGGCAAGACTCGCAGCTGGAAGAAGCCATCTAACCTTAATTGGATGGACAGAGAATCATTACTCACCCCACTACAGAAGCTGAGGAACGTGCCTCTGAACCCATAAAAGGAAACAAACAGATCCCCAAGCAGTTAACTTTAAAAATATAACTTTATTACAGCAAATAACAAGAGAGACCAGTTCAAATAGAAGTGAGAGAGTTTGCCTCCCTCTCCCTCCTTCTGAACTCCTGTAGGAGGCAGGGTCAGTTTTCCTATCCCATCCCATCAAAGCTGCAGCCTCTTAGAGTGCAGCTTTACTGACCCTCTCCACTCCATCTGCCTGTCCTACCATTACACAAGCAATGAAACACGGCATCAGGGCCAGCGGAGAGTTAGTGCGCCGGCTATTTGTGGCTAAGGGAAGACAGACGGTAACTGCTGTGCGGGATGATTTCTGGAAAGGAATTTTGGAGTGTTGTTTTCCAGACACAGCAGCAGCTTTTTACGCTGTTGCATTGATCCGTCTGGGGTGAAGATCAGTCTAGGAGCAGCAAAGCACATGAGCTGTAGCCTGGTGTGTCAGCTGCCCTGCCAGCCTGCCTCACCCCTGAGCTGCCAGGGTCACCCCCAGGGCTCAGGTGGTAGTTTATTCTACATGCTGGTACCAACCCTTCTTCACCTCAGCTGCCAGCAGTGGGGAACATTAACACTGAGGGGGTGTGTGGTGCGAGGATACTTCTCTGAGAAACAGCTGGTAAATGCTTTTGGTCACTAACAATAGGGGCTGGCTTTGGACTAGTCACCCTGCTGGAAAGGGGACTGACTGAGAACAGCATATGAAGCCCAAGTCGTCCAGTCCCCAGCCACACCCATAACAAGGCAGCAGCACCACCACCCCCTGGCTGTACTTTCAGATCAGTCCACTGACAACAGCACCCCTGCCATGCCCAATCTCACTTGAATACTGAGCCAGAAACATGAAGCAAGAGGAACATTTACAGGGTGGAAGGAGCAGATTTTTAATCAAATCTCCAAAAAGGAATGGTTTGAAATCGTCCAATATTCTTCTCAGCTAAAGCTTCTCTTAAAGCCCCACCTAAAACCACTGCCTTCTGCAAGAAGCCTGCAGCATGTAAATGCAGATCCCAAGTTCCCAACCCCAGGACGTGGGTGGTGGAGAGGCAGGGCACATCTCATGCACTGCTCTTTGAACAGTCAGGATTTGTGACATTTTCTGGCCAGCAACAAAACTGGGCTACAAAAGAGTGCCAAAAACTAGAGAGGAAGGGAATGCATGGAATGTGAGAACACCATGTTGGGGGGTGCATTTAAATATTGTCCCATTGAAGTTCACCACTGCTCAGCAGACTGACTCACAGGGTAGGGCAATGAGGGGTGCCTTAAGCAATACCAGCCCCTTCCACGCACCCTATGTTCTCCTTAAGTTTGCAGCAACTGGCAATTCTCTGCTAGGGTGCTGGCATTCACGATGTGCAAAGCAGAATACAGGGGAATACCTCTGTGACAATCTGCTCCCCAAATGCACTGATTAGTGATAAAAGCGCAGGTGAGAAAGATGAAAGGGCTTTGGGTCCGATACATACTGCAACGCCCCGGGGGTGTCTAACCAAGTGGCTTAACACAGAACAAACATTGCAAATCTCTACCCTGGTGCCAGGAATATGTACAGCGCTATCTACACCGACACATAAAAAAATACTACCTAGAAAAAAATTTAAAAATTGTGCAAAAATACCCAGCAGCTTTTAATAAACACATTTCAAGTATTGCTAATGTGTCTGTAACTCTCCTACACACACTCGCCAGTGTCAGTAATCCACAAGGCAGACTGGTGAACACCTGGTAAGGAGCAGCAACAGGTATGGTGCCACCCTGGGGCAGACAGACTCAGAGGAATCATTCCCAGAGGGCAGGCAGGTGGCCCCACTCTCTATTCTACTGGCCAGGAATCCAAACCAAGAGCAGGCTAACTGACACCAGCACTCAGGGTAACCCAATTTGGGCAAGCTGTGCCTCTTCAAAACTGACGTTGCCATTAAAGCTCTTTACACACAGAGCCCACTCACGCTTTAGCCACCTAGTGTTGGGCAGAGATCTAACAGGTGATCATTTAAGGGCAACATCTCACAGTTAAACCCACAAAATGCTTCGCTTATTTTGTTTCTAACAATTAAAACTAAGAGCTCCTCTGGGCTGTATCCTTGTCCCTGCATGGCTTCTTACTGGCTGAAAGGGCTACAACACTAGGAAGGGTTGGTCAGCACCTCCTCCGTGACCAGGTGAGAGCCAGCACTCAACAGCAACTGGGATGGCACATCTATTTCCCTGCCTATGCTCAGTGCCCCATAGGGGTCTGGACCCTCAGCGCTCTCCCCAGCACCTGGGAAAGGGAATGTCATCCCAACCAGCCAGCCTCAATTCTGAAAAGTACCGGTGCTGCTGGGAAAGGGACGCTACATATTCCACAGGCCCAGATGGGAACGTAGTTTATACTGACACATGAAGCTGCCCCTCACACTGCTGGGGCAGAGACGGAGGAGGCATTTGTAGCGACACAACAGGGAAACCTAGCTTTCAGCCTTCACAGCTGAAGCCTTCAGCCTTCACAGCTTTTTCGTCCCCCAAAACCCAACCCCCATTCTAGAATGGAGCACAGGAGATGGGACATGGACTGTGTCCACCTCCCCATCCTCAGCCCCCACAAGGCACCGCAGCCCATTCAGCTAATCCCCGCAGGAAAGATGGCAGGTCTCTGGAGCGGACACTCCAAGCTTGGATGGTTCTGAGAGGTTGGGGTTTCCCAAGCAGCCCTTCTTGCTTCCCAGCTGTGGTTGGAACCCCTCTCCCTGGCTGAGGCCAAGGTCTTGCTCGGCATCAGGCTGTAGCAGTTGAAAATCCAGGTAAGCCACATCACAGTGAAACAAAAAAATAAATAAATAAAAAGGTAATGCATGGCTTGACTGAGTCCTTGGCAGCTCTGCACCACAGGGCTGTCTTGCCCGAGGTCAGGGAGATAACTGGAAATGTACTGACTGGAGCTAGGCACAGGCCCTGGACTATATCACAGCACCACTAGGGAATGCCTCCTACCATGCTGGTGTCAGTCTTGGATCCAAAGGAGGGGATTTCACTCTTGGGACTGGATGGGGTCCCGGAATCAGGCTGGATAAATCCTCTTCTGTCTATTAAACTAGAAAACAAGATGGGAAGAGAGAGGAGAGGTTAAAACACCAACGTTCATCACGAAACAAACCCCTGAAGCTGTGTGCTAAGCCAACCGGTGATGCTGTAAAAATGAGTTGCTAACACATATTGAATCAACAGTATAATACTGGTGCAAAAACGGTGAACCCAATGCTGGGATGCATTAGCAGGAGTGTCGTAAGCAAGACACAAGTAGTTGTTCTTCCATCCTACTCAGCACCAATAAGTCCTCCATTGGAGTAGTGTCTCCAGTTCTGGGCACCACACTTTGGGAAAGATGTGGACAAATTGGAGAAAGTACAGAGGAAAGCAACAAAAATAATTAAAGATCTAGAAACATGACCTACAAGGAAAGACTGAAAAAAATTGTGTTTCTTTCGTTTATAGAAGAGGAGACTGAGGAGGAACACGATAACACTCCTCAAATATGTAAAAGACTGTTATAAAGAAGAGGGTGATAAATTGTTCTCCTTATCCATTGAGGACAGGACAAGTAGTAATGGGCTTAAGTTGCAGCAAAGGAGATTTAGGTTAGACAGGAAAAACTTCCTAACTGTCAGGGTGAGTAAGCACTGGAACAAATTGCCTAGGGAGGCTGTGGAATCTCCATCACTGGAGGCCTTTAAGAGCAGGTTGGACAAACACCTGTCAGGGATGGTGTACTGTAGGTAATACTTAGTCCTGCCTCAGTGCAGGGGACAGGCCTAGATGACCTATCAAGGTACCTTCCAGTCCTACATTTCTATGATTCTCGGGGATTTCAAAGGCAGGAAGCAAACCCTGACAGCATTTGATCATTAGCACTGGATAGCTGTGCCTGCCAGCACTGTCCAAAGTTTAGGGAATTTGAATGCAGGCAGGAAAATCCCCTCGGCCAAATCTCATGAGGGTGACTGGAGAGAGGGAACAGACTCCGCACACAGGAAAGCACTTAACTATGGCTCAGACTTTTCTTGTGCACGTTTTTAAACATTTGTTGCTTAAAACTCAAGGTGACCGGCAAGGCTACATGCACCCGCCTGAGCCCAAAACACTTAGCACTCTGGGCAGGAAGACGTTTCTTCAAATCTCTTGGTGTGAGCTGAGTGCACCTGGAAGCTGCAGGCTTGTCCGACCTGGACAGTCAAGTCCCCACTGCAGCCACAGAACCAGTACCATAGTGACAGCAGCAGGGTAAGCTTCCCCAAGTCCTGCTTGTGTCTTTGTGGGGACTGCCAAACAAAGTGTCAGTGGGAGGATGGATGACATGGGTTCCTGACCACTCAGAACTAGAGACAATGTTGTGTCACTACTATGCTAGGCTGGAGTTGGAGAGGCCCCCTACAGCAGGAGCAAAATACTATTATCCCATTAGCAGTCATCTGCCTCACAGTGCTCTCATCATGTTTAAACAGATTAGCTCACTTACTGTCATGGACTCCATAGTAACAGTAGCACTGAAAATGACAAGAACCTTGGGAAGTACTTTAGAGGGAAAAACAAAACCCTCCTTAAATCATGGTGTAACACGGTGTAACAGCCCTCCTGAGCACAGGTTAAGCAACAGCAGACCTTCCCTGTATTATTTCATTACACTTACATTAGGTTAGTATTTCTGGAATGCTCCCAGTAAGTTCAAATTGGTTCCTTCCAGCAAAAGAAACACTATCTCAAACCTGCCTGAAACATTCAACAGGCCGAGAGCTACAAAATGTGGGTTGGGATTGAACTCCCAACAGCCCAACACAAGAGATTATTTTAAATTTGCCCGACTGCGCCCTCATGTGACTAAACCACGGTAGTTTTATTTTGGGATGGGGTTAGATTCATAGCTGTTAAAGCCAGAAGGGACCATTCTGATAGTCTAGTCTGAGCTCCTCAGTTGGAAGGTGTTCGGTAGGACAGACCCAACATGGGGTTTTTGGTTGTTTTTTTTGAAAGCTACAAACCAGGTTTCATTAAATGATTTTTTAAAATGGAAATACAGTTTAAGTAGTGAACAACATTGCCCCATGAACTCTGCAACCCAGGGACCCTGCACCCTGCCCAGGGAAGAGCAGAGGGTGGAACTCACTGTTCTTGTTTCATTATCCAAAACCAGTGAAAAACAAGAAGCAAATAAGCACAGATGAGGAAATGTTTGGCATTATTCCTTCCTGCTTTAATGACAGTTGCAAATAATTCACAGGTAAGGGAATTTGTCAGGATCAAATTAAACAGGAAATCATTGTGTCCTTTTAAGGCAAGAGTCTCCAAATTGTCTGACGAAGGACAGCATTGGCTACTTGCCAGAAGTCTAAGGTTTCCAGCATACTGCATAAAATGGAGAGGATTGCAGCCAACCCCATCTCTGATAGAGGTGAAGACCTCCACAAGACCACATATCCCAGCATGCAATGCTCCATCTTGATCTGAAAAGCAGCTGCAAGATGCATGTAGAATTCCAGCCACTTAGAGATGACCTGGTGGGCTGGAAGGGGTTTTGATGCTGGTTTTTCACCTTAGAAATATCAGGAATGTCAAGTCTGCTCTCACCTGGAGATCCTGGAGCTGTATCAAGAGCACATTTAGCAAGAGCCCTCCTGCCTTCTTTGACAAGTGAGGAGTGAGACAAAGCTCTCGCCCCCAGGCGGTCAGTTAGTCATGGAAATTAAAGATTTGTTCAAAAATAAAATAAAATAAAATAAAGAGCTTTATTTAACCAGTCTAAGATCTGTACTCTCCCGAACACTCAGCTTTCACTGCCTTGAGTCTGGTGAGAGTGTCATTCCACTAGTTCTCCAGTCACCAGACTCTGGCAGGGCAGACAAGACCTGTATTTGTAGTGTAAAAACAAGCAGTGAAGAACTTCTCCATCATCTAGAAGCCAGATGTATTGAGAAGTCCATTGCAGGGCACCTTTAAGCCCAGAGTTATTCCTTATGTAGTGCTAAAGCTCACAGGATGCATCCTTTAGCCCTCCTGAGGTCCTTAGGGCACTGGATTTTTAAATGTCTAAAGAGGAAACGCTAATCTAGTAAATATTTCCATAGCAAGCGATTACCATTAGCTGCCGGGCCCTCCTGTAATGGGCATATCCCACCCTTACTACACTGCAGGGGGATATTCCAGTTGCACTCAGTTTACACCCTGCAACGAAGTCTGGAGTGCCCTGAATTAAGCAGATTTAAATTGATGAAAAGTAACAGTCAGCACCCGCCTGTACATTTACCTGTCCTCTGGGCCTGAGCCTCAGAATTACCCACCCCACCCGAGAGCCCTGTGCCATCGCTTTGGCCTGGCTCCTGGGAGCCAGTATTAACCTCTCCTGTCTCCACCTCCACATATGGCTGCTGTGTCAGGGCAGGGTGCAAGTCCCGAGTCCAGTGAGGATCGGAGGCTCTTACCTGGGATGGAATGGCCCACACAATACTGCACAGCAGTTGGTGAGGATACTCTTATGGCTGTAGGGATTGGCAAACTCTGAGCCTCTCTTATTTGACCACGACCCTTTGATCTGCAATTGAAAGGACATAGGCTGATTAGAAAGCGACAGCCTGGCGAGAGGGGATGGAGATGGTCAGTGCACTGCCCAGGTCACACGGGAAGGCGTCTTGGACAGTATCATCCACACATTGCTTGAAAAGCCCAGGACTGAAGTGACAGAAGTGTCCCAAGTCAGGGCAGAGGGGTGTGGAGCTCTGCACTGTGCCCCATAACACGGCTCTCGCTTCCCTGACCTCTAAATCCTCTCCACAGCAGTGCGGCAAGCTGATAGAACGTCCCTGGGCGAGACATAGCTTCCCCCACCCATTGCACCAAGCAACCTTTAGCTGGCCTTCTGCAGCTCGTGTCCTCTCTAGAGCAGTTTGCCCTTCTGCCTTTGCCCAAGCTTAGTCTCAAAGTCGCAATGCCCACTAGTTACACATTTCCCACACCATGTACTACGCATCACACTTTGTCTAGTGGTTGTAAACCCCCCACCCTCCCATCCATCTGTTTCACTTTAGTCATTTCTTGTTTGCCAAATTTAGACTGAAAGCGCTTCAAGGCAGGGGCTTATTTCTGGAAAGCACACAGGGCACTTACGGAGCTAAGCTAACAGCAAGAGGGTTCATAGGCAGCTCTGTTAACGTAAAGAAACCCTTTAGTTTCTTCATGTTGAGCCGCCACAGGAGCCTAGGAAACACTGTTGCCTTGAAATCTTAGTCATGTAAGCTGTAGGAATTAGATGGTGTTCCAGGTCCTACCTCTGCCCCTGAGCCTCGGCCAGCTTGTGTGAGTTTACAGTCACACTTCCCCTTTTTACTTCCTTTCCCCAGCTGCTGTGACAAACAGGCCAGTCAAGCAACATGGGAAACCAACAGACTATGCACCACGGGCTCAGTCACGCGGTGTAACTCCCATTGACTTCAGTGGGAATCTCCACTGTATAACCGAGAGCAGAAATTGCCCCAAAGTGCTGTTAAATGCACTAAGTAAAAGAGTAGAGAAACCATTCTCTCTGAGATAGCAATTGTGTCACTTGTAACAACAAGGTGGTACAAATATTTCAGACAGAAGTGTGATTTTCAAATCCCTTTAAGCAACCAGACAGACACAAACAGCTATGCTATCTAGATACTTATCAGACCCCCATTACAGTAGTATCTCAGCATGTCACAACCTTTAATACATTTACCTTTATAACACCCCTATGTATCAACTCCCTTTCATAGAGGAGTAATCAAGGCAGAGAGAGAGAGACAATGGGACTTGCCCAAGTCACACAGGAAGTCTGTGGCAAGGCAAGAAACTGAGCCAAGTAATGGCCACCCACTCAGCCTCCTTCCTCCCTACTGCTCTCTCCGTGGTCCAAATATTAACAACGGACACATCTAGACTGGGAAACAGGTCATGCTTCAAAACATGTTAAGCTCTCATGTTTTAACTAACACGATTTTAAACAGGACTTTGCATCTAGCGTACCCAAGGTAAGTCTTGTTTACAAATATGTTAGCTGGTTGTGGTCCATCTTAGGGGCAACCCAAAGGTTAAAGGGTATTAGCTAGTATTTTAAAATATGACCTCTTTTCCTAGTCTCCACACAGCCAAGCAACACACACTGCTCTCCCTTTTGAAACCTGTGCACTCTGCCGGTGTGTGCATGCACTGGCATGCTCCGCTGGGCTACTCGAATTAGAGGGTAAACTCTGGGGGCAGCCCAGAGTCTTTAATCTGTCTTTAATCTGCTCTGTAATAAAGTGCCACAAGCACCTAGGGCCTGTCAAGATAACCTCTGACACACTGCTGCAGAGACAGCAACAGAATTTTGGCTGATCTCTTCATTGCTTAGAAAGGAATGGGCTTCATGCCCAGAGCACCTTTCTGGTCCCATTCTATGGAAGGAGAGACACACGGATACTTACGTCTTCATTCGTCGTCAGGTTGGAGGCGACTAGGTAAGTGTGAAAACCTGAGAGGCCCAAAATAGACCAGACTGAGAAAAAACATATCACCAGCTCCAGCACGGTGGAAAGAGAGTCAAGGAAGCCTCCAAGACCACACACACACACACACACACAGAAAGCAAGGAGAGGCCTCAGGCCCAAGTAATGGATGAGTCAGTCACTGGAGGCACTCTCAGCAACTGTGAGGACTCTCAGTGGGGGGCACAAGCACAGGGACTTTGGGAGGGTCATAAAGGGCTCAGCAAGGTGCCCTTGCTTTGAATGGCTGGCTGAGACTCCTAGCAAGGAAATGGACTCTCACCCCTACCCCTTCCATTGGGGAAAAAGGGTCAGCCCTGGCTAGCAAGGAGAGTGCATTCCAGCCAACAAAGCAGGCATGCAGCTTCCGTCCCACTGTCTGTGCTATTCTGCGAGTGCCCATCCAGGGAGAACTCACTACAGCCAATTTAGTCACATCCCCCCTTTTCCCTGTGTCCTCCCACGTGTCAGAAAGGGAGCTTGTTTCCAACCGTCGTCTGTGCATCACCAAGCACATGTACCATGTCTGGCAATGGAGAAAGAGACTGTGTCTTGAACAAAGGGTCTCACCAGCTTGGCTACAGGATCACCACCTCCTCCTGTAAATGCAGAGAAGTCTGCCCTTCCCCCACTGTGGTGTAAGGAGGCTACGTGCATTAGGGTTTGTAAAGTACAGTGAAATGTCCTGACAGAAGGGGCTGTAAATCAGAGAACACTTTGCAGAGAGCTATAGCTTTAGTATCTCTGCTCCAATACCCTGCAGGGATCCAGCTGTGTCAGTGTACAAAAAGAGGAACAGATGGGAAGGTGCAGGCTCTAAAAGGATATCTCGCTGGTGTTGCCTTCAGAGTGGTGACAAATCCACTTCCCTGAGAGCCTACAAAGCAAACAGGACAAGGTATTGAATTCAAGAAGGCACATTTACATCTCCAGCCAATTTGTCCTGCTTCAAAGTACACACCCATCCCAAAAGGCTTCATGGATCTGCCCAGCTGACTGAGAAACCCCCACAATCTAGATGCTGGTGTGCAGCACGCGCTCCAAGAGGTTCAGGGGCTGAAAAGCAAGCTGCCTTCTATCAGAGGCCATGACTAGACGTAGATGCAATGTACATACACCTCCAACCCACTGCAGCCTTGACATAGTCTGTAACCTACTTGCTATGGAGGGAAATAATCCACTCACCAAAACTCTCAAACTATTTTCTAAAATAAGGTTTACAGTTCACTACTGCAGCCCTCGACCAGTCCATCCAGATGACCTAGCAGTGAAAGGCCCTGGATCTCGCCATCGTCACCTGAGCCATCCATCACCTAGTCTAATACAAACTTAGAGACTGCTTCCCTGTATGTGCTAAGCCAGGTGCCCGTGGTGATGGCCTGAGTTCGCCCTGGCCAGGAGGGTGATGCACGTGTTACTCACAGCAGCCGCAGCACTTACGCAGAGTGAGGTGGGTGACGACACAAGCGAAGATGAAGGCTGTCAGGAAGGAGAGGGAGAGGATGAAGGCGTAGAAGTAGCGATAGTTGCGCTTCCCCACACAGTTGCCTACCCAGGGGCAGTGGTGATCAAACCGCTCTGAAACCAGGCAGCAAGAGAAGGTTATTAGCACATCTTACTCCCCACACCTCACAAATGGGTGAACACTGCAGAGCCTCTGGGAACCTCGGGGCTACAAGCCAGCCCTTTGCCCTATCCTGCCCACCTAAGATTTTAGCCCAGTACCTCTGAATGACAGGACACCATCACTATATTTATATAGTGCTTTGCATTCTGTATACGTGCCCGTCTTTAACTTTATAGGGACACCAACCTTAAAAATCACTTTGCCCGAATACTGATCTAACTGTGGTTTCTTGTAACACCTACAATTACTAAAACTGAAAGACATTAGAGAAAATGCATTTCTATGCCTTCAGTCTGTATACTTTGTAGATTTGACAGAACTGTGGGGACTCAGTTTCACTGTTCCCTTGCATTAGTCATTTCCCCTATTCCTGTGAAGAGAAAAAGTATTTTAAAAGTTAGGAAAATTTGACTGTAAAGCCACAAAGACTGGCAAGGGAACCCAGGGCAGATGCAATATACCTGAAAATACTTCTGACTCTTAAAAGAATGGACTAGATTTCAAGTTGGCAGGGCCCTTTCAACAATAGTAGCACTGCTGGCAAAACACGCACACCGCTTTACCCACCACTGAAATGCAGCCACCTCTGAGGTGAAACATATCAACTCTTTCACAGCTCATGGTAACATAACCTAAGAGTTTAATACAGGACGTGAAGAATATCCTATCCATTTGAAACCGCAGGGGGAATTTAGAATGGCAGAATGAAATTACCCACATGGAAATTTTGCCAAGACACATTGGTTAACACTCCTACGCTAGCAAAAAGAAGTACCAAGCCATCTTTTATAACCACAAGCAGCCAGGACCTCCAACTTAGGTTTCACCCACAAAACTGCAACTCTAGCAGCCCAGCACTGCTTAATACTACGGTGAGGCTTTGGTTCAGAAGGAAGAATGCCAGCTACTAAAACCTGAAGCATCCTGGAGGTCTCCCATTCAAGCAATGCTCAGGCCTAACAAAGCTGGGTGGGGCTGCATCCTGTGCCACCAAGTGACTCTCACTGATGTCAAGCCTCATCCTTGAAAGCCATTCAGTAGTGCCTCAAACTCCCTGTCTTTGAGCTGTCTTCTTTAGAAAGGTGACCTTGAATTTTGTGGCAGTTCTCAGATCAGTAATTTCATCTGTCTCCAAGCTGCCCCAGCATCCACAACTGTTAGTGCAACATGCTGACTGGAACAGAAGGTTGCACCCATAGGTTAATGAATGAATGAATGACAATTAATAAAGTAACAGTGTGCTCAGTGGACCTGCCATTCACCTATACTCCACCATCCTGCCCACACGTCGCACCAGACTGACAGCTTTTTAAACTGCTCCTCCAGAGACTCTAGACTATGCAGGAATCTCACTGCCACACCAATATCTCCTGCTGCATGCCAGTCCCTCTCACATCTGCCAGTTTGGCTGTATCCAACCCTTTTTTTCATCCATTCAGCCTCCAGCTCTCCCTCCCATCTAGCACCAGGTGCCATGGGGCAGAAGGGCTAAGATAGAACATATGCTGGCCCCTCTGCTTCACATTCGCCATGACTGCAACATAGAGTGGCCAAGGGAACAGAGATCCTGCAGCTTTATTTCATACCCAGATGCTTGGCGGTGGGTTTAAATAGGAGATATGCTGCACAATCCTACCTGGTACTGTTGGAGAGGGCATTAGACCACAGCACCTGCTGTATCCTGGCCCACAGGCCACTGTTGGCACAGTACATATCTGTCATTAGTTTGAAGTGTGGAGACGAGAGAGAGATTATTTGATCACAAGTTTGTTATTTAGTTTTCAAGCCCTTTATGGTGAAGCAGAAAGGTTTTTGCTCAAGAGCTTAAACTAGAAGCCCATTTATCTATGCAGATTTCACCTGCTCCTGATCCCCTTGGACTTACCTACACAGTTATCACAGACGCTGCAGTGAGAGGTCCGGGGGGGTCGGAACATTTTGCAGGTATAGCAGTACTTTAATTTCACCACGTATTTGTTTATAACCACTTCCATTGTCCGGGCGGGCGGGCGGTAGGTGGAGGTGCCCATGCTATCTGTGGAGTGAGAGTGAAGTGGGGAGAGTCAGACTCACACGGGCCCATTCCACATGGCACCCCAGCCACCGGGGCCTTGGTCCCCTCTTGCATGGCGCAGCTCCGGCTGGTAAGCACTGTGCGGTGCTCATTCATATCCAAGCTGAACACTGGAGAGGCAGCGTGATGGAGGGGACTGAGATCAAGATGGGAAGCCAGGACCCCCAGAGCTCTAATCTCAACTCTGTCCATTACTCAGAGTGTTATTTAATCTTTGTGCCACAATTTCCCCTTCTGTTCAACAGGGATGACCCTTGCAGGGCTGCTGAAAGGAATTAACGTCAGTCACACTTTGAAAATCAGAGGCACTATATACATAGTAAGCATTAAAGCAGCAGTCTAACACGCCTGCTAACATTAACACATCTCTAGAACACAGAGGAAGGAAGCAAAGCTCCTCTCTAACCGTTCTCAACCAAAGGAAGTAACACGCTGTTAACACACATGTGATTCTTCTACAACCGTTCTGTGCACCAGCAGCACAGCGACAGTTAAGGAGCAGTAGCCTTTGGGGGGCATCGTCATGGGAAGCCCTGTCCTTGCTCCCCATGTCCCCTGAAGCCGGCAGGGGCTCAGCTCCACCAGGTGGCCTGGAGCTCAGGCTTGCAGGCAGGGGCTGGGGCGGCTCAGGCTGGCCCGGGGTCGGCCAGCTGGCCATGGGGAAGGAGGGAAGGAACAGGGGCAGCTTTTGGCTCCGGGCCGCTGGAGATGGGGGTCGCTCAGGGCTCCGCTGGCAGGGCCTCAGGCAGAAGGGGAGTGGCCAGGGAGCTAGCCTTCCTGAAGGGGAGGTTCACCCACCGCCCATGGACAGGGTGGCTTAGGGGCACAGTAGGCTTAGCAGTAGAATTGTGGGCAAGGTGGAGGGGTGATCTCTTGACTGTTTCAGACAGATTCCATTGAAGTTTGATACATACTAGTAGCACAAGTGGAATTTACTTCCTCTAAGGCCATGGTTGGAGATTTTTCAGGACACTGCAAGATACGCTTGTGCACGTAGCCAGAGGGTGCTGACCTGGATGGGTGCAGTGGTGGGAAGGATGGCTTTCGACATTCATGCATGTCACTTTTTTAAAAAAATAAGCCCTTTGATATCACAACAGGGAGAGCACCACACACCCTTTTACGAGGGCTTCAAAAACCTGATTTGACACAGTCAAGCATGTTAAGAATAAAATGAATGGATTGTATTAAGAGCAATAGCTGACATGACAGGTAGTCCCTGCAGTGGGCTAACGGACTAACTACTTCAGGGGATTTTGAAACAGAAAGTGAAGAAGACAGCTAGCTAGTTTTAAAAACCACCCACAAAATGGTTGTCTGGGCAGATACAGAGAAATTATATTTCTCTGATCATTTCCAGCAGTGACAGACTCCAGAAGTCTCACAGTAGCTTTGCTAGAGCATTTGTTACTATGGGTAACACACTACAAAAAGCAGGCCATATATTCTGCACACACACACTTACAGTCATACAGCCATCATAAAAACACAAACATATATTACATTACATCAATGCTTGTCCTCTTATAAGAGCTGTGAATACAGGAGTCCTACTGGGCTAGTGACAAATCCTAGCCCCTAAAAACATTAATTCCCAAATTCATTACCCTAAATTCATGATCTGCAGAATAGATGCCCACTGTAAATACAAGCTCTAACTAGAGATTTTAAGTCAGTTTCAATCAAGAGGAAGATTCCGCTGGATGTGGATATGAGGACTGTTTCAAATTCATTAATAAATTGTAATAGGACTTTATGCTGGGCACTCTGACTCAACTATTTTGGCTATTCGTTTGGCAACATGGTATGAAGATGGGGGCTCAGTATCTAGTCTGCAAGTCAGTTACTGGGATCAGCCACCTATTTCTGAACTCATAAAAGAGGGACAGTCAAATGGGGAATCAAAGAGTGGGTAGTTAGCAGCAGCTGCTATTGAGGGAGTGCTGAGTAGAGTCTTCTGTTGGCTCTGGACTCAGTTGTATGATATGCTTCATTAATATTAAGGCTGGGATTTTCAAAGGAGCCTAAAAGAGTTAAGTACCCAATTCCCACTGAAAAATTCAATGGGCATTGGGCACCTGACTCTCTTAGGTTGCTTTAAAAACCCCAGCCTATAGTTTTATGTATAGGTGCATTGATATTATTGATCAGCACAATGTAAACACAGCACAGTCTGTATAGAACAGCACCCCGACTCCCCTTCGCCCAAGCCTTGGCACAATTACACCTGGGCCGACCTAGCATTATTACAATTGCATTAAAACAAACTGAGACATGCAGCCTTTGAGAACTAGCAGAGAAGAGGGGTCTAAAATGCCTTTTTAGGCAAAATAATCTGGGATCAGTCCCCACTGTCTGCATTTTAACATGAGTGGAGATTTGTTGTGGTTTATCAGAAGCTGCTCTGAAATCCACAGAAGCTATCAGGTGTCTCTAGCAGGGCAGCAAGATACTTTGCACTTGGGTAACACGTGGGGATGTTCTTTGTGGTGTCTAACACACCCACCCCATTTTCTTCACAAGACAGGCTTTCCAACAACCCCATATGAGCGTTTGCCCCCAAAGATGTCAGACAAAGCTTCACAGTCACAAAATCCAGGGGAACTGGTCTCGGATGCTCTGGATGTGGCCTGCAATTAGCAGCGTTACCCAGAACTCCTTCCCAGTGCCAGTTCTAGTCACCAAAACCCATTGAGACAATCAGTCAGAAACAAAACAAGGGCTTTATTTCTCTCTGCTCCTATCAAGACTTTTTATCGGATCTACCAGAACCTAAGTGGGGCTTGAAGAGCTTACTCAACACACACTACGATTAGGCCTACCAACCATGGTGTACTCCCACATCTCCTGCTGTTCAACGAAATAAGCATAAATTCTTAGCACTTACATAGAACGCCACAGCTTCACAAACATTATCTAATTAATCCTCATAGAAGCCCTGAGAAGAAGGGAGGTTGGTATTATATCCATTTTACAGATGGGGAAGCTGAAGCAGTGGTGAACTGACTTCCCCAAAGGCTCAGAGAGTAAGTTTCATAACCAGGGCTAGAACTCAGGGCTTCCCCAATCCCAGCCCTGTGCTTCAACTGCTGTCTGAACCAGCACACCTCTCTCTACTCCACACTCTAGGATGAGAGTAATAGCACAGTATTTAAGAGCACAGTACGCAGCCACTCTGAACTGAGGATTTCCCATACTGGTACTTCAGGCTGAGGTATCTGGTACTCCAAGCTCTCTCTCAATTAACCTCTGTGCTGGGCCAGAGGGACAGTCAAATGGGGAATCAGAGAGTGGGTAGTTAGCAGCTGTGCACACTGTATTCTACTACATACTCCGCTCGTGGGAAGCAAGAAGCAAGCTGAGCTCAATGGCAGGAAGAGCACATAGAGTTGACTGTAGTGTTTGGTACAGTACTTTGTCTGGGAAATTGGTACTGTTGACCAAAAGAGTTTGGGAATCACAGTTTTAAACAGAAGAATAAATTACTTCTAATTCTACATCTCTGAAGATACTCAATCTTGGGACTCAGCTTGCTAGCACTAGACAGGTCAGATAGTCCCCTCCTATTACCACCTGCTCTTTACATTTTTTGCCCTCTGAGATACCGTCAATTGGACACAAGTGTCTGTCCTTAGACTCTACTCCAAATGCCATCTCCAATCAAAACTTTCCCCATCTACTGCTAGGGTGCCAAGACCCAAGAGAGGGACCCCCATATGCCTTTAAAGAATTGGCTTTTTCTAACACATGTGCATGCACAGTCCACAGTAAATGCATGAGAGAAAGGCTCACCAATCCGTTTCTCCAGGTCTGCAGCCTCACTGGGGGTGGCTCTGGGCAGGATACCTGGGTCTCTGAAGCTTGTCTGCAGCAGGCAGCTGATGACAAAGAAGAACAGGACACCCCCGATGATGGGAATGGCCAGGGTCAGGTGACTGGCAAGGAAGGGGCAGCTGTAAATAATTAGACAAACAAGTTTTTTACATTCCCTGCATTCACCCACAAGCACCTCAATCAGCTGCTCTAATGATTACTGTTTATTATTTGAATGGGAGTAGCGCCTAGGAACCCCAACTAACACAGATGATTTTGTCATGAAGATGGGACCCAAGTTTCAGAGCTAGGGAGTCCATCTGAAGAACAAATCATACTTTGTTTCCCAACACTGAAGAGAACGACGGGTTAGAATGTAACAGTCTCCATACAACCACCACACTGCCTGAGTCCTGAATGTACCTTATTGATGTGTGCAGACTCAGGGGAAGAACAGTTCTAGGGTGCTTTTCAATGGAAAGAGCCCCCAGTACTTTACAAACTATATACTCACAGCACCACCGATATGCAGCCACCTCTGGAGTGGCAGGCAACAGCCAGTCATAACACAGCACAATTGTGCGTAGAGTGGGTGCATTTAGGGTAAAGTTATATTTCTTTGGAGATACAGAATTGTATCTCAAAAATCAGTGACACGTTGGGATGTCTCACCTTCTGAGAAAATGACATCAGTGAGGTGTCAAGGCTGAATGAGTTATGTGGGAGCCTTTTATGGACCTTTCTGTACAGATAATGGGTCAAATTCAGCACTACTGCGATTCCATTTGGCCCAATGTGTGAAGCTGAAAGGGAAACTGGCCCTGGTTCTATTCAGATTTGCCATCTATAGATGGCATGGGTGTCCTTCATGCTGCACCAGGGGTTTAAAAAGGGACACATTTCTGTACTAGACGCTGCTGTAACATGAGCCAATGCTCCTCCAAATAGATGACTCTGTTTGAACAGGTACAGAGAGCCATCATTAGTGACTACACATCATGGAGACAAGGGCCCACGTTTGCCCTCAGATGAGCACAATGGGAGGGCAGCCTCAGTCACTCACAGCAAGACAGTTAAAGACTTCTAAGGCACGCAGCTGTTCACATAATGCAGCGCTGCAGTCCCGCTCCCACTCCTCACTCTGCAAAAGGGATTTTACTATTATAAGCACTGATAATCACCCAGACGCCAACCCAGACACGCAAGCTGTCCGACTCCTGGTGTCCATGGACAATAATCAGCCTCACTATACAACGAGGCAGTTCAAAGGGATTAAGAGAACTTTTGTTTCAACTCCCAAACTCAGCTGTTCAGAACAAGACAGCCACCAAACAACAAAACCCCACTGGACTAGAACCAATTCCACCACGCAGTGCAGCCCTGTGCTTTCTTTTTTACAGAGGGACAGAATAGCCTCTGAAGCAGGGTGGATTGATTTAAGTCAAAGTGATTTAAATCCCCGATTTTAATCATGATTTAAACCAGCAAGCAGAAAACCTTGATTTAAATGATCAATTTTAATCATGTTTATACTTTTTAGATATTTTCCTAAAGGAAGGTTGAGTCTCATTGATTGGTAACCTTTAAAACATGTTGATTTACAACTAAATATAACCTTAACACTAAATTTGCTGCTTCTTTTTACCAACCAGGAGAATACACATTTATTTAAGAAATTATATAGTTTAACTTACATTTATTCAGATTTTTAATTTTTACATTTTTATGTTAGAAAATGGTGAATAATGCATTTATTATTTGCCAGATGATGGTTAATTTCTTTTACTTGTGATTTGTGTCCAGCTCTGTTTGGATGGAAATTCAATTTAAAATACACAAAAATAGCATTTAATTTTTGTATGAAATAAAACTACCTTAAATGTGCAGGACACATAAGAAAAAAGTTTATCAAAACATGTTTTGCATCTCAAACTCATTTATTAAACAACGGAAATATCTGTAGTTAGTGAACTGAACTGATTGTTTTTAATATCATGTCCTTCAAGATGTTAGAACTCTCTCATAACTAGTTTCTTTACTGATAGATCAGAAAAAGAAAACAAGCTTTTCCGCTTCTTCAACTCTCAGTTGGTTTTGTAACAGTGAATGAACTAGTCATTGAACTGAACTAAATGAATAAACCGAAATGATAAAAATATTCTCTCTGCACCTGCAGAAGCTACTGTTGATTTAACACTTCAACAAACCCTGGTTCCAGGTGCTTACACAGCGACTTACCCCATGAACTGGTGGAACTTTCTTTAGAAGTTGGCAGGAGACATGTACTAAATTTTTTTATTTAATTTTTAAATGATGTTAATAGAGTATGATAAATTTAGGCCTTAACATAGGCTAACAATTTTTAATTTGATTTAAAAAGTGTATTATTTAAAACTAAACCTGTATTTAATTTAAAGCAAAATTCCAATTGTAATAAAGCTCTCCCACCCCAGACAGGAAAGGACTTGGGGAAAATGGAAAGGGGGCTGGGGACACCAGAGTTCCCCCTCCTCAGACAAAGGGAATAAGTGGAGTGAGGGTTCCTAGAGCTTCCCCTCTCCAGAAAGTGGAGTGATCTGGAGACGAGTGGGTTACCAACCCACAGAACCCCCTCCATAGACAAGAGATGATGCGGGGTCGGGTTGTAGAAGGATGTTGGGGACGCCAGAGCTCCCCATGCCCAGGCAGAAAATTATTTGAGGGGGTAAGAGAGCTAGTGATGCAGAGCTTCCCCTGCTCAGGCAGGGTGTGACTGGGGGCCAGGGACGTTTGGGCAGGGGGTGGTTCGCTGGAGAGCCAGGGTGTCTGGGCAAGGAGTGGAGGGGTGATTGGGGGGCAGGATCCCGGGCCAGTGGGGTGATGGACCAGGGCAGAGAATGGGTGAAGTAGCTAGGGCTCACAGGCGGGAGGGTTGGGAGGCGGAGGATAACGGGATAGTTGGGGAGACAGGGTCCCCTGGCAATCCATTTGAAGAGCAAGGGGTGATGAGGTGGTTTGGGAGCTAGGTTCCCAGGCAGATGCACAGGACGGGTTGGCCCCAAGCAGTGCATTGGGAGGGACAGGGAATGATGGGGTGGTTTGGGGGCTGGATTCTGGGCTAGTGAGGGGTGGGCAGGGCCCCACAGGCGGGGGGCCCCGGGCAGAGGGCGGGATGCAGGTGTAGGGGATAAGGGGGCGGGGGGCCGAGCAGAGGCCGGTTCAGGGTTAGGGGCGGCCCCCAGGCAGAGGTGGGTTGCAGGGGGTCGGGGTGGGCCCCCGGGCAGAGGCGGGTTGCAGGGGGTCGGGGTGGGCAGAAGCGGGTAGCGGGGGTACGGGACGGGGGTGGGCAGAAGCGGGTAGCGGGGGTATGGGACGGGGGGGGCAGAAGCGGGTTGCGGGGGTACGGGACGGGGGGGGGCAGAAGCGGGTTGCGGGGGTACGGGACGGGGGGGGGCAGAAGCGGGTTGCGGTGTTGGGGATAAGGGGGCGGGGGACCCGAGCAGAGGCCGGTTCGGGGTTAGGGGCGGCCCACGGGCAGAGGCGGGTTGCGGGGGTAGGGGGGGGGGGGGCTGGGCAGAAACGGGATGGGGGGTAGGGGGGCCCCGGGAAGAGGCGAGGGTGTCAGCCCGGGGCAGAAGCGGGTTGCGGGAGTACGGGGGGATGGGGGGGGGGGCCCGGGCAGAAGCGGGGGGTGTCAGCCCAGGGCAGAAGTGGGTTGCGGGGGGGCCCCCGGGGCAGAAGCGGGGGGTGTCAGCCCAGGGCAGAAGCGGGTTGCGGGGGGGCCCCCGGGGCAGAAGCGGGGGGTGTCAGCCCAGGGCAGAAGCGGGTTGCGGGGGGGCCCCCGGGGCAGAAGCGGGGGGTGTCAGCCCAGGGCAGAAGCGGGTTGCGGGGAGGCCCCCGGGGCAGAAGCGGGGGGTGTCAGCCCAGGGCAGAAGCGGGTTGCGGGGGGGCCCCCGGGGCAGAAGCGGGGGGTGTCAGCCCAGGGCAGAAGCGGGTTGCGGGGGGGCCCCCGGGGCAGAAGCGGGTTGCGGGGGTACGGGGGGGGGCCCGGGCAGAGGCGGGTTGCAGGGATAGGGGGGTTGGGGGGGGGCCCGGGCAGAGGCGGGTTGCAGGGATAGGGGGGTTGGGGGGGGCCCGGGCAGAGGCGGGTTGCAGGGATAGG
Source organism: Chelonia mydas (assembly GCF_015237465.2). Classification (NCBI taxonomy): domain Eukaryota; kingdom Metazoa; phylum Chordata; order Testudines; family Cheloniidae; genus Chelonia; species Chelonia mydas. The sequence continues at coordinate 10,113,930 of NC_051259.2, read as the reverse complement.
GGGGTTGGGGGGGGCCCGGGCAGAGGCGGGTTGCAGGGATAGGGGGGTTGGGGGGGGCCCGGGCAGAGGCGGGTTGCGGGGGTGGGGGGGCCCCCGGACAGAAGCGGGGGGTGTCAGCCCGGGACAGAAGCAGGTTGCGGGGATGGGGGGGGGGCCCGGGCAGAGGCGGGTTGCGGGGATGGGGGGGGGGCCCCGGGGCAGAGGCGGGTTGCGGGGATGGGGGGGGGGCCCCGGGGCAGAGGCGGGTTGCGGGGATGGGGGGGGGGCCCGGGGTAGAGGCGGGTTGCGGGGATGGGGGGGGCCCGGGGTAGAGGCGGGTTACAGGGATGGGGGGCGGGGGGGCCCCGGGCGGAGGCAGGGGCGGGGCGGGGGATAAGGGGGCGGCGGGCCCCAGACTCACTCGAAGGCGAAGAAGAGGCCGCTGGTGGCCAGGATCAGCCCCAGCGTGAGGGCGAAGACGCCGCTGTGCCGCGCCAGCATGAGGCGCCCGCCGCAGTAGAAGCGGTTGCGGCCCGGGAACGCCTCCCACTTGCGGCGCGGGGCGCGCGCCGGCGGCTCCGGGGCGGGGGGCGGCGGGCCCGGGGGCGCGGCGGGGGCGCCCGGGGGGATCTGCCGGTACTCGCACGCCTTCATGGCGCCGCCAGGCCCCGCCGCGCCGAGCCGCGGCCGCCACCCGCCCGCGCTCGCTACGGGGACGTGTCCGCTCCGCCCCCGTGCCCCGGCCGCGCCGCCCAGGGAGCGGGCCCCGGCCGGCCTCCCGCCGCAGCGCCCCCCGCCGGCCCCGCGGCGCCCTTCGCCCCGCGCCGGCCCCCCTCCCCCCGCAGCCCCCCAACCCCTCACCCCACACCCCGTACCCCCACAGCCCCCCAACCCCCTCCCCATCACCTCACACCGCGTCACCCCACAGTCCCCCAACCCCTCACCCCACCGCCCCCCAACCCCTCACCTCACACCCCGTACCCCCACACCCCCCTAACCCCCTCCCCCATCACCTCACACCCCCTCCCCCCGCAGCCCCCCAACCCCCTCCCCATCACCTCACACCCCGTCACCCCCCCACCCTCACCCCGCAGCCCCCCTACCCGTCACCCCACAGCCCCTCCCCCCACAGCCCCTCCCCCATCACCTCACACCCCGTCACCCCACCGCCCCCCAACCCGTCACCTCACACCCCGTACCCCCCCTCAGCCCCCCAACCCCTCACCCCACCGCCCCCAACCCCCCTAGCCCCCTCCCCATCACCTCACACCCCCTCCCCCCGCAGCCCCCCAACCCGTCACCCCACACCCCGTACCCCCACAGCCCCCCAACCCCCTCCCCATCACCTCACACCCCGTCAACCCACAGCCCCCCAACCAGTCACCTCACACCCCGTACCCCCCGCAGCCCCCCCAACCCCTCCCCATCACCCCACACCCCCCAACCCCTCACCCCACTGCCCCCCAACCCCTCACCACACACCCCGTACCCCCACAGCCCCCCAACCCCCTCCCCATCACCTCACACCCCGTCACCCCACAGCCCCCCAACCCCTCACCTCACCGCCCCCCAACCTGTCACCCCACACCCCGTACCCCCACACCCCCCCAACCCCCTCCCCATCGCCTCACACCCCGTCCCCCCCACACCCCCAACCCCTCACCCCATCGCTCCCAACCCCTCACCTCACACCCCGTACCCCCACACCCCCCTAAACCCCTCCCCCATCACCTCACACCCTGTCACCCCACTGCCCCCCAACCCGTCACCTCACACCCCGTACCCCCTACAGCCCCCCAACCCCTCCCTCCGCAGCCCCCCAACCTGTCACCTCACACCCTGTACCCCTCTCCCACCGCAGCCCCCCAACCTGTCACCCCACACCCCGTACCCCCACAGCCCCCAACCCCCTCCCCATCACCTCACACCCCGTACCCCCACACCCCCAACCCCTCACCCCATCGCTCCCAACCCCTCACCTCACACCCCATACCCCCACACCCCCCTAACCCCCTCCCCATCACCTCACACCCCGTCACCCCACAGCCCCCCAACCAGTCACCTCACACCCCGTACCCCCACAGCCCCCAACCCCTCCCCATCACCCCACACCCCCAACCCCTCACCCCACAGCCCCCCAACCCGTCACCACACACCCCATACCCCCACAGCCCCCCAACCCCCTCCCCATCACCTCACACCCCGTCACCCCACCGCCCCCCAACCCCTCACCACACACCCCGTACCCCCTACAGCCCCCCAACCCCTCACCCCGCCGCCCCAACCCGTCACCCCACACCCCGTACCCCACATCCCCAACCCCTCCCCCCACAGCCCCCCAACCTGTCACCTCACACCCTGTACCCCTCTCCCACCGCAGCCCCCCAACCTGTCACCCCACACCCCGTACCCCCACAGCCCCCAACCCCCTCCCCCATCACCTCACACCCCGTACCCCCCACACCCCCAGCCCCTCACCCCGCAGCCCCCCAACCCGTCACCTCACACCCACTCCCCGCAGCCCCCCAACCCGTCACCGTGCACCCCGTACCCCACACAGCCCCCAACACCTCAGCTCCCAACCCCCTCCCCTCGTACCCCCTCACAGCCCCCCAACCCGTCACCCCGCAGCCCCCTCACCCATCACCTCACACCCCATACCCCCACCGCCCCCCAACCCGTCACCCCTCACCCTTACCCCCCACACCCCCAACCCCTCCCCCCGCAGCCCCCCAACCTGTCACCTCACACCCTGTACCCCTCTCCCACTGCAGCCCCCCAACCTGTCACCCCACACCCCGTACCCCCACAGCCCCCCAACCCCCTCCCCCATCACCTCACACCCCGTACCCCCCACACCCCCAACCCCTCACCCCGCAGCCCCCCAAGCCGTCACCTCACACCCCATACTCCCCGCAGCCCCCCAACCCGTCACCCTGCACCCCGTACCCCACACAGCCCCCAACACCTCAGCTCCCAACCCCCTCCCCTCGTACCCCCTCACAGCCCTCCAACCCGTCACCCCGCAGCCCCCTCACCCATCACCTCAGACCCCATACCCCCACCGCCCCCCAACCCGTCACCCCACACCCCATACCCCCCACACCCCCAACCCCTCCCCCCGCAGCCCCCCAATCCGTCACCTCACACCCCGTACCCCCCCACCGCCCCCAACCCCTCACCCCGCAGCCCCCCTACCCGTCACCCCACACCCCCTCCCCCATCACCTCACACCCCGTACCCCCCACACCCCATACCCCTCACCCCACCACCCCAAGCCCGTCACCTCACACCCCCCAACCTGTCACCTCACACCCCGTACCCCCTCACAGCCCCCAACCCGTCACCCCACTGCCTGTACCCCCCACAGACCCCCAACCCCCTCCCCCCACAGCCCGCACCCCCACAGACCCCCAACCCCTTCACCCAACACCTCACACCCCATACCCCTCACAGCCCCCCAACGCCCTTCCCTCGTACCCCCCCAACCCCCTCACCCATCACCTCACACCCCGTACCACCTCACAGTCCCCCAACCCCCTCCTCCCACAGCCCGCACCCCCCACAGACCCCCAACCCCTTCACCCATCACCTCACATCCCGTACCCCCCACAGCCCCCCAACCCATCACCCCACAACCCCCTCACCCCACAACCCCCCAACTCCCTCACACATCACCTCAAACCCCATACCCCCCACAGCCCCCCAAATCCCTCACCCCACAGCCCCCCAACCCGTCACCCCACAACTCGCAACCCCCTCCCCCCACAGCCCCTCACCCATCACCTCACACCCCATACCACCTCACAGCCCCCAACCCCCTCCCCCCGCCGCCCCAACCCGTCACCCCACCGCCCGTACCCCCCACAGCCCCCCAACTCCCTCCCCCCACAGCCCGCACCCCCCACAGACCCCCAACCCCTTCACCCATCACCTCACACCCCGTACCCCCCGCAGCCCCCCAACTAGTCACCTCACACCCCGTACCCCTCACAGCCCCCAACCCCCTCCCCTCGTACCCCCTCACAGCCCCCCAACCCGTCACCCCACAGCCCCCTCACCCATCACCTCACACCCCGAACCCCCACAGCCCCCCAACCCCTTCACCGCATACCCCCTCACAGCCCCCCCAACCCCCTCACCCCGCAGCCCCCCAACTACCTCCCCTTGTACCTCCCCACAACCCCCCAATCCGTCACCCCACCGCCCGCAGCCCCCACAACCCCCCAACTTGTCACCCATCACCTCACACCCCGTACCCCCCACAGCCCCCCAACTCCCTCACCCCGTACCCTCTCACAGCCCCCCAACCCCCTCCCCCCACAGCCCGCACCCCCCCGCAGCCCCCCAACCCCCTCCTCTCGTACCCCCTCACAGCCCCGCAACTCCCGCCCACCCTAACCCATCACCCCACAGCCTGCACCCCACACAGCCCCCCAACCCCCTCACCCATCACCTCACACCCTGTACCCCCAACAGCCCCCCAACCCCCTCACCTCATACCCTCACAGCCCCCCAACTCCCTCCCCCAACCCATCACCCCACAGCCCCCCAACCCCCTCACCTCATACCCTCTCACAGCCCCCCAACTCCCTCCCCCAACCCGTCACCCCACAGCCCACAGCTCCCACAGCCCCCCAACCCCCTCACTTCATACCCCCTCACAACCCCCCAACTCCCTCCCACCCTAACCCATCACCTCACACCCCGTACCCCCACAACCCTCCAACTCCCTCCCACCCTAACCCATCACCCCATAGCCCACACCCCCCACAGCCCCCTTCATACCCTAATCCATCACCTCACACCCCGTACCTCTTCACAGCCCCCAACCCCCCTCACACCCTAACCCATCACCTCACACCCTATACCCCCCCTCAGTCCCCAAACCCATCTCCTCACAGCCCTACAGCGCCCTTCCCCCATCACCCCACAGCCCCCAAGCTCCCCAACCCCAAAACTCCCTCACACCCTAACCCATCACCTCACAGCCCTGCAGCGCCCTTCCACCCACCTCACCCCATAACCCATCACCCCACAGCCCAACCCTCCTACCCCCTCACACCTTAAGCCATCACCCTACACCCTGTACCCCCAAACCCCTCACACCCTAACCCATCACCCCACAGCCTGAACCCCCACAGCCCCCCCAACCCCCTCACACCTTAACCCTTCATCCCACAGCCCCCAATTCCCCCATCCTCACACCCCACAGCCCCCAATCCACCCAGTCCTGACACCTCACAGCCCTCAAAACCTCCTCACATCCAAACCCATCACCCCCCATAGCCCCAACCTCCTCTGTCCCCTCCCTCACACCCCACACCCCTAACCCCAATTCACACCTAAACCATCACCCTCCTTAGCCCCCAAACCTCCTCTGCCCCCGCCCTCAAACCCCATAGCCCCCGAACCCCGCTCAGTCCCCTTTCCTAACATGTCAGAGCCCCAGAATACAATCCCAAAAGCATCTCCTGAAGCCCTTCACACCCTAAAGCATCATCCTCCCCAGCCCACAATTCCCAGTCCGCAAACCCTCTCACCCTAAACCATCACTCCTTCCACAGCCTGACCCACACCCCAATAGCACAGCTCCCCACTCTTCCTTAGCCCTATAACGCCCTTACCCCTTCAACCTCTACTACCACATACTCAAACTGTCCCTTACACCATTACCCATAGCACCTCCACAGCCCCAAGCTCCCTCACCTCTAAACCTAACACTACACACCTCCATAGCCCCCTAAGCCGCTAAACCTAACACCCCCAGCCAAATCCCCATACCCCCTAAATCTAACACCCCCACAGGCTCCCATATCCCCACCCCAATACCACAGACCCAAACTCCTGCTCTCTAAAGCCATAACAACCGCATAACTCCCCAATCCCCACCTTGAACACTACAGCACCCGAATCCCTTTACCTCTACATTCATTAGCTCTCTACACACCTCAACCCCATCAAAGCCCCACAAATCCCACTCCCCCCAAAAATCAGTGACACCCCATAATAACCCTTCACCTGAACACCACATTCTCGCCAAATCTCTTAAACCCCGTAACTTCACAACTGTTTCAGCCACACCACCTCCCACACGGCTGGAAGTCTGCCCTGCTGCCCCCAGAGACCCCACTTTTCTCTTAAACCCGTAACATTCTTATAAACCTCAGATCCCCCCAAATTCCACTCATCCCTAATCCCCAACCCTCAAAACCCCATAGCTCTTAACTCCTGTCCCCCCAAAACACTCATTCCTAATCCTGCAATGCTACACAGTCCCCTTCACCCCACCATAGAATCATAGAATATCAGGGTTGGAAGGGACCTCAGGAGGTCATCTAGTCCAACCCCCTGCTCAAAGCAGGACCAATCCCCAACTAAAATCATCCCAGCCAGGGCTTTGTCAAGCCTGATCTTAAAAACTTCTAAGGAAGGAGATTCCACCACCTCCCTAGGTAACCCATTCCAGTGCTTCACCACCCTCCTAGTGAAACAGTTTTTCCTAATATCCAACCTAAATCTCCCGCACTGCAACTTGAGACCATTACTCCTCGTTCTGTCATCTGCTACCACTGAGAACAGTCTAGATTCATCCTCTTTGGAACCCCCTTTCAGGTAGTTATTTTTGTTGCCCTCCACTGGACGTTTTCCAATTTTTCCACATCCTTCTTGTAGTGTGGGGCCCAAAACTGGACACAGTACTCCAGATGAGGCCCCACCAATGTCGAATAGAGGGGAACGATCACGTCCCTCGATCTGCTGGCAATGCCCCTACTTATACATCCCAAAATTGGCCTTCTTGGCAACAACGGAACACTGTTGACTCATATCCAGCTTCTCGTCCACTGTAACCCCTAGGTCCTTTTCTGCAGAACTGCTGCCAAGCCATTCGGTCCCTAGTCTGTAGCGGTGAATGGGATTCTTCCATCCTAAGTGCAGGACTCTGCACTTGTCCTTGTTGAACCTCATCAGATTTCTTTTGGCCCTATCCTCCAATTTGTCTAGCTCCCTCTGTATCCTATCCCTACCCTCCAGCGTATCTACCTCTCCTCCCAGTTTAGTGTCATCTGCAAACTTGCTGAGGGTGCAATCCACACCATCCTCCAGATCATTAATGAAGATATTGAACAAAACCGGCCCCAGGACCGACCCTTGGGGCACTCCACTTGATGCCGGCTGCCAACTAGACATGGAGCCATTGATCACTACCCATTGAGCCCAACAATCTAGCCAGCTTTCTATCCACCTTATAGTCCATTCATCCAGCCCATATTTCTTTAACTTACTGACAAGAATACTGTGGGAGACCATGTCAAAAGCTTTGCTAAAGTCAAGAAACAACACGTCCTCATCCACAGAGCCAGTTATCTGGTCATAGAAGGCAATTAGATTAGTCAGGCATGACTTGCCCTTGGTGAATCCATGCTGACTGTTCCTGTTCACTTTCCTCTCCTCTAAGTGCTTCAGAATTGATTCCTTGAGGACCTGCTCCATGATTTTTCCAGGGACTGAGGTGAGGCTGACTGGCCTGTAGTTCCCAGGATCCTCCTCCTTCCCTTTTTTAAAGATGGGCACTACATTAGCCTTTTTCCAGTCGTCCAGGACCTCCCCCAATCGCCATGAGTTTTCAAAGATAATGGCCAAGGGCTCTGCAATCACATCCGCCAACTTCTTTAGCACTCTCGAATGCAGCGCATCCGGCCCCATGGACTTGTGCTCGTCCAGCTTTTCTAAATAGTCCCGAACCACTTCTTTCTCCACAGGGGGCTGGTCACCTCCTCCCCATGCTGTGCTGCCCAGTGCAGCAGTCTGGGAGCTGACCTCGTTCGTGAAGACAGAGGCAAAAAAAGCATTGAGTACATTAGCTTTTTCCACATCCTCTGTCACTAGTTGCCTCCCTCATTCAAGTAAGGGGCCCACACTTTCCTTGACTTTCTTCTTGTTGCTAACATACCTGAAGAAACCCTTCTTGTTACTCTTAACATCTCTTGCGAGCTGCACCTCCAGGTGTGATTTGGCCTTCCTGATTTCACTCCTGCATGCTCGAGCAATATTTTTATACTCTTCCCTGGTCATTTGTCCAGTCTTCCACTTCTTGTAAGCTTCTTTTTTGTAAAAAGGAGTACTTGTTCCGATGAAGTGAGCTGTAGCTCTCGAAAGCTCATGCTCAAATAAATTTGTTAGTCTCTAAGGTGCCACAAGTGCTCCATTTCTTTTTGCGAATACAGACTAACACGGCTGCTACTCTGAAATGTGGCACCTTAGAGACTAACAAATTTATCTGAGCATGAGCTTTCGTGAGCTACAGCTCACTTCATCAGATGCATTCAGTGGAAAATACAGTGGGGAGATTTATATACACAGAGAACATGAAACAATGGGTGTTACCATACACACTGTAATGAGAGTGATCACTTAAGGTGAGCTATTACCAGCAGGAGAGTGGAGGCGGGGGGGAGGGAGAACCACATATCTATTCAGGGGACACCATCATAGGGCCTAGTCACATCAGCCACACTATCAGAGGCTCCAGAGTAGTACTCCTTTTCTTATCAGAGGCTCGTTCACCTGCACATCTACCAATGTGCCAGCAATGCCCCTCTGCCATGTACATTGGTCAAACTGGACAATCTCTACGTAAAAGAATAAATGGACACAAATCAGACATCAAGAATTATAACATTCAAAAACCAGTCGGAGAACACTTCAATCTCTTTGGTCACTCGATTACAGACCTAAAAGTTGCAATTCTTCAACAAAAAAACTTCAGAAACAAACTCCAATGAGAGACTGCTGAATTGGAATTAATTTGCAAACTGGATACAATTAACTAAGGCTTGAATAAAGACTGGGAGTGGATGGGCTATTACACAAAGTAAAACTATTTCCCCATGTTTATTCCCCCCAGCCCCCACTGTTCCTCAGACTTTCTTGTCAACTGCTGGAAATGGCCCACCTTGATCATCACTACAAAAGGTTTTCCCCCCGCCCCCCCACTCCGCTCTCCTGCTGGTAATAGCTCACCTTACCTGATCACTCTCGTTACAGTGTGTATGGTAACACCCATTGTTTCATGTTCTCTATGTATATAAATCTCCCCACTGTATTTTCCACTGAATGCATCCGATGAAGTGAGCTGTAGCTCACGAAAGCTTATGCTCAAATAAATTTGTTAGTCTCTAAGGTGCCACAAGTCCTCCTTTTAGTTTTGCGGATACAGACTAACACGGCTGCTTCTCTGAAACCTTCTTTTTTGTGTAATCCATCACAACACCCATAGCCCCTCTCACCCCCTACTCCCATAACTACCACCACAGTATAACATTCCTTGTGGCCAGTCACTGCACCATCAACTTGCAGCCCCTTCCAAACCATAACACCATTATAATACAAACCCATTTGCTCGGCTCAAACCCCATTATAACAACTCCCACAGCAGCACCACCACCAGTGTGTGTGCCCTCCTCCAATTAGGCTGTTAACAGCCACCTGGGTGATGGTCACAACTTCAAGCCAGTTGTAGCTCACCTCCCACTAGACACCTTCCCCTTACAGACCCAGTGTAACTGTAGCTCCCCCAAATAACCACAGATCTAACCAAGCAAACAGTAACAAGTCAAATTGTTTTGTTATTTTATTTTATAAATGTTTGTAGTGAATTTAGTGCTGGTGGAAGTTGGTGAGCTGACCACCCTGGAAACTGAAGGCCTCTGTTTATCCACAGGATAGGTTAAGTTTCCCTAACCCACACCATGTTTCACCTCTCTGATGGAGGGACCACCCACAGGCAAAACAGGAGAGTTCAGTCTGCCTGGCTCACTCAATCCTTTCGCTCTCTGGGTGAGAGGTGGGATACTTGTACCACTTGGAAACAGACTGAGATCACACTTATTTCATATATGTCACAAAACACCCTCAAGACTGTAACCATTTTGATCACTACTGACCTGGTCCAAACTTCAAATAGTGTCCTGGCTTTGATGAAAATCGATAAAAGAAACTAAGGATAGGACATGTCCTGCTACCTAGATAATTTAACGATGAAGAGCATGGATATAGGGAATAATGCTGCAGCAGAAACACTCAGAAATGGACTTGAAGTGCATCGGAATAGAGTCTGAGTCTCTACAGCCATAACTGGTACATAAGGCAGCAAGGGTAACATAGGCTGGCTGAATCATCAATTTCCTGCTGTGCAGTTTGAGTCACATCCCTACTATTATTGTGGTTGCTATTTCTGTCAGTTTCTCTTTGACGTTTTTACCATCTATTGTGGAAGTGGGTAGGTAAAGGGCACAGCCCACTGTGACGTTAATGAACTGATGGTTAAAGTCTTTGCCCCCAAAGTTTCATCTGGAATCAGCAGAATTGGATAGTGGGGAAACAAGCACAGAATTTGGCCTCTTATATTTAAAATTTCACAACTGTGTATGGTCAGGATTCAAGGTCCATTCAGTTCTCTGGAAGCTTTGGGAAATGAGTGACAAAGACATGGATCACACATTAGTCAGGGGAGAAACATGTTTTGAGTGAGACATGTCCAAGAGATCTCCCACACTCAGGAAACAGGTTCCATTGGCCTGAGTCTGGGTGGTGCAATAAGGAGCCTCTTCCCCCTTCACAGCAATAACCAGGGTCAGCAAAGCCTGAAGCAACAGAAGCTGGAGTCCAGGAAGTGTCAACCTGTGCAAGCAATTGCTGAAATGGCATCAGCAACATAAGACACTGCTGCCGGGTGTAGGCAGGAGGCAGCCTCCTGGGTGTTGGCTGGCAGTCGGGGCATCATGTTCAAGCTCAGGTTCCTGTAGTTTTATGAATGACTGTAGCCCTCTGTCCCCACTGGAGTGCTGCTACTCTTTGTGTGTCGCAGGACCTCTTGCAATTGTGTCTCAGGGACTCCAGTTCAAATGCGTTCAGTTTACAAGTTGTTTTTGACAACCAGAGAGATACTAAAATTGCAACAGGTCTATCTTTATTCATTGTTTTATTTGGAGTTTTAAGTTTAATCTTTATTCTTATTTACCAGTGCAAAGTCTGACTAAAAATGTCACCAGAATTTTCTTGTAGGGAAGGCAAAGCTTAAACACTGAAGACACACTTGCCTTCTACAGGCGCAAAAACATGGACCCAATCCCACAAGCAGATCTTTGCAGACAGATCTCTGAAGAATTCAATTGATTTCAGTGGCAGCATGCAGGATCCCGGGGCTGTTTTGGAAAATCTCACTATAGCCTCTTCCAGTTAGCTGGAAAGTTTCAGGGTACGTTTGTTTTTAAAGTCTCACTATCAGTCATGTTCGCTACATTAGCCTACTGCTGTGTGGGACGTTAGGTTCCAGAATGCAGGTATGCCTGCTTCTCATTTCCTTTAAGTCTGTCCCTTCTGGAATTGAAGGGGTGACAACTGCCAGCACCTCAGAGGAATCTTCCAAATTAATTTGCAGTTATGACCTGCTGCAAGCAGGATTTAAACCAAGGTGACCAGCTACAACAGCTACTGTCAAGGGAGGAAGAGAGAGAGAGAGAGAGAGAGAGAGTGTGTGTGTGTGTGTGCAAATGTACAACACCCTAAATCATTAACTGGTCATATATGTATACTATACTTAAATACTGTAGAACCAGAAGTCTCAGGGGACACCCAGAGTACGTCTACATGGCAAGCAGAAACCAGCAGCAGAGCCTGGGCCTACAGAATTGGGATCACAGGGTTCATGCTGCAGTGCTAAAATAGCTGTGTAGACATTCAGGCTCAGGGGGGAGCTTGGGCTCTGAAGTTATTTTGAGCACTGCAGCATGGAGCCCTGTGAGCCTGAGTCTGTAGACCCAGGCTCTGAGACTCAGTGCCACAGCTTTCTGCTTGCTTTGTAGATGTATCCTCAAAGCCTTCATCTAGTCAGAAGCTTGGATAGCTGGAGACTATCACATTTACAATTAGCTTATTCTGTTTTATGCTAAAAACAGTATATGCTTTACCCTTCTTTAGTGCCTTCTATAAAAGATCTCAAAGAGCTTCACACATTCATTAAACAAACTTCACAATCCTTTGGTGAGAGCGGGAAGTAGCACTGTCTCCACTTTAAGGGAGAGTAGAATCAGGGCATAAAGAGGAAGTGACTTTCTCCAGAATACACAGCAAGTCAGCAGCAGAACTGAAAATAGGAATTAGACCTGAGTCCTTCTGCCCTCCTGTAACCAGAGGGCAACACTCCCCTACTATTTAATGAAGTAAACAGGAATGTTCACTTCCTTCCCTCAGTGTCCAACTTCCTGACAGTACTCTCCAAGCTGTAGGCCCTCTCCCCACCACAGGCGGTTCTCAAATTTCCCAAAGCTAGAGATGTCTTTTCATTTGGCGGGGAAAAGTGACTCTCATAAGGTCCACAAACTTTACTGACAACATTCAAACACTCTGATACACCCTTGTGAATTTCCATATGCCCTAGCTTGAGAACCTCTAACAACTTTCCCTAGGGACCTCTCCAGCCAACTCCTTTGTGACTCCACTTGTTCTCCATGATGCCCAGGCGCTCCTACAGAAAGAGGAGCACACTAGGAAGGCTTCTCACTGCGAGCTAGAGGATGCTTCCTTGAGTATCTCCACCATCTCAGAACCCCAATTTGTATTCTGCAGATAGACATGTCAACTGTAACCTAACCTATAACCTCAAACAGGCCTATAACTCATTTCACTAGACCATTATTAATTATGGTAAAGTGCTTCACAGAAGACATAAGAATAAAAAGACAACCCCTACCCCAGAGAGTTTACAGATTAGATTTTAGCCATCATACGACCAGTAATGGTGACAAATTGTAGGGGGAGAATGGAATGAGGAAGGATGAGGTTTACAGCAATAAGAGCAGAGTCATGTGCACATATTGTGGGCTCTGTATGCCTTTGGAAATAAAAAAATTAAAAAGTCTATATTCTGAGCAGTGATTCTGTTCCCATTAGCAGGTCCATCACAAATACATGTTCTCAAACTCTAACTATGTCCAAGGCAGGAAGTTGCAGTGTAGGATCAGCCCCAGCAGCCAGTAGGACAGGAAGTATCCCAGAATGCATTTGGTGAGAGGGGAACTTATTCTCCAGTTCAGCAGTAATCTCATGATGGGGTTTTCAGAAATCCCTTTTCTGAACAATCCAAGAAAAGAGCTGCCTACACTGGGCTTTTCAGAGAGGGATGCTGCAGTCTGGATAGCAGTTCCTTCTTTCCACAGCAAAGGTTCATAGTTCTGGAGCAGATGAGCAGAGAACCAGTACAAGATTGGTGTAGACGAGCCTAGGAACCTGGTTAGAACCTGAAAACAACAGGGGTAAAAAAAAGCACATTAATTATGTGCCTGTGACTCTAAGTCACCCTGATTCTGAAGAATGAAAGGTGCAATCTATCTGCCTCAAACAGACTACTGACAAATTGGAGTGAAATATAGGCCCACTTTATGGTGCTAGAATTTATTATAAAATAATATGAAATAAAATGTCTCTCAGCTCAGGGTTACGTTTATAAAGATGTCTGTGAAAGCAGCCAAGTAACCTCCAGGTTACAGAAAAACACAGCAACAGTTTACTTGCCACAGCTCTGCAGAAATCTCTACTAAAACCTCTACAGAGCCCTATTCCTGAGCAGAGCTACAGCAAAGACTTGAATCGTGCTATCTTCCCCAAGGAAAATGAGACAGCCAGACCCTAAATAAGAAGATGACTATTTTACATTTATGAAGAGCCTTACATCTCAGAGGATCCCAAAGCACTTTATAAATGCTATGCATGCAGCATCACTAAAATGCAACCATCTCTGTGGATGACAACAACAGCTAGCTGGTACACAGCACTCTGCAGAACAGTGTGGAGAGGGGAAACAATGGCCTAAAATGACTCCCTTTGCTCTTCTGGAAAGAAGTTAGTGCAATATAAGATAGTACCTCACCCACTCTGTAATATCCTGGAACTAACATGGCTACAACTACACAGCAAACAACTTCTTGAAAGTGACAAGGACCCCCCTTTCCCCCCCCACCCATGTACTAAATTGAATGGCAGCAGTTTGTCTCCTGTGAAGGATAAAGGCATCATTCCTGTGAAGGTTCCATGGCATCCCCTCTAGCATGTATGTCCTATAACCCTCCTGAACCCTGAAGGGTCTAGAGTAATTGGAGGGACAGACTATTAGCACATAGGAGGAATCCAGAGACATTCTCCACTAATCCCTGCCTGCTGAACACATGCAAACATTTACACCCATAGATCTGCTGGGGATCTGCCAAAGCAATGTCAGAGACTGAAGAGGTTATTTAACAGGATTCCAAGTGAGAGGGGACAGACTCCGGAAGGAGGAGTCCTGCTCATACATTGGGAGGCAGGGGAAGAGAGAGAGAGTACCTCCTGCATGTGAGTTCTTAAAACACTTCTAGAGATTGGTACAGGGTTACAGAGCTTTTCGTTTCCAGGTCACCAGTACAAGCCCAGCCCAAGGTGGCAGTGGCCCAAAGTCTTTACCCCCGACAGCTGACTAGCAGCACTTTGCTGTCCTGGTGATAAGCATGTTACAAACACCATCCATTAGATAAGTGGCCAAAGTGAAACAAGCCGGTGGTTCCTAGTGCTTAAGTGTCCCCATCACACCTGGCACCTAATGGGCCTCCTTTTAGGCAGTGTCAATGAAAGAAAAGGAACTAAATGGCCAGGGAAACTGAACAGTCATCTCTGACCTGGAAGTGGTTCCTACAGAGCAGGATGAAATGTGCTGAGAGAGAAGCTTGCACTGCTCCCGTCCTTGTTCTGTGGCTAGACAAATTCCATCTCCATGGCTCTCAATCTATCACCTTGCCCACCGCATTAAATTCCTTTAAAGACACCACTGCCATACGCTGCTTCAAATGTCTCACCTGCACATGCATGCAGAGGATTCCAAAGGCCAGAAGAGCCGTGGCATGGACCACGTAAACGAAGACACTGAAGCAACGAAATCCATCCACTGGCTTATCAGAGTCTTCTCCTTTCCTTCCTTCATTCTTTCTTCTCACTAGCCCAAGCACTGAGCAGTACTGGGGATTTGCAGTGAGGTAGAACCAGGTGGCCCAAGAGCCCAGCACAGTAACCGGCGCAGCTAGCAGGAAGTTGGGTACCTGTTTAGGTTCAAAGTACCTTAGAAAGCCCACATTCCAGTAAACATCTTGAATATAAGAATAGACCACAGGGAGCCCCTGGGAGCACCACACAGGTTTCACCCCATTCACGGCCGCTAGACGATACCCCTTATCCACAGCCAGCTGCAAGAGCGGCCTGGGAACAGCATGTTCAGAGCCGGTGTCAGGATTGCAGAATCTCAAGTAGGCATAGGACTGAAACAAAGCAAATGGGAAAAAGACCCCAGCAGACATCAGAACCACTGAAGCTGCAAAGCGGAAGAGTTGTCTCCAAACATTAGGCAGCTTCATTACAGTCCCAGCACCTGCCTGGAGTTCGAGGGCAAGGTCTTTACTCTGGGAATAGATGAGGAAGCCAGTGTTGATCACCCCGTTGGAGCGCACACCAGCAGCAAGGGAGAAGAGTAGTCCGCTGGTCCAGCTCTGTCCTTTCTCTAGCTGCAGCATGGCAGTGAACACCAGGAAAGCAAACATGCTTTCTGAGTAAGCGGCTGTCATGAACACATTGGCAGGGGTGAGGCAGAAGAGGACAGCAGAGAGGAAGGCCATCCTGCGACACCGCAGCACCACGCACCCCAGCTCATAGAGGACAGCAGCTGCCAGGACTGAGAGGAGAGCATTCAAAAACACCGCTGACAAGAGCAGGCGGCTCCGTAAACACAGTAGCCCTTGCAGGGGCCACAGTGTTACCTCTGCCACAGCTCGCACACTGAGGGGGTACACTGGGAAGAAGGCAAAGTTGTGCTCGTACAGGTAGCCATGCTCAGCTATGAACAAGAAGTGCTCTGCATCCCAGTGTGACAAGCCTCCCAACAGCCATTCTGACAACCAGTCACAGAGGCTGGGTTCTGACAGGCGGGGAGGAGAGAAGGCATCTGCTGCATGATCCGGGATCAAGAAGTTAAACAGGGCCTGGAAGAGAGAAGGAGAGAACTGAAATTAACCAAGCATTCTATTGTGACTTCCAGCATTGAAGACAGTCAAATGGAGTCCCAAGCGGGAGGAGGACTCCAGGGACTCAAAGTGTTAACTCCAAGAAGGGAGAATAAATAGGAGCCAAGAAATGCAGGCTAAGGGTATGTTTACACTGCAAAGAAATGTGTTAGCAGCTCAAGTTCAAGGCCAGGCTCCCCATGGGCTTTAACTCGAGATGCTAATCTGAGTTGCCGAGTCTTCGCTGCTCTTTTAGCCCAAGTTAGTGAATGTTGGTTAGCTATCCTGATTTAAAAGTACACTTTTTTTTTGTTTTTGGCAGTGTAGCATACCTTGAGTATCGGGAAAAGGTTCGAAGTGGTGAGACCTATCGGACAACAACACAGTCTCTGGTGAAAACCCAAATCATTTGGAACATTCAAATCTAGACCAGCCAACACTCTGGCAAATATGCAGGGAAAAATCCAAATCTTGCATTAACCTCTGTGGTGCAGGAGGTGGGAAATGGAGATGAATTAGCAGGTCTTTTCTTTCTGTAATGGCTGTGATTCTGTAGCTCGCTATGAAGCACAGTTTATTCATTTCTACTCCAGAACAGCTCTAACTCTGTACGTACTAGTGAATGTACTACTATAGCAACTTCCATCTAAACCTCTCCAACTGCTTTACAATGATTATTTCACAACCCCACATGCTGGTGAGATAGACATTTTGACCCCCACTTTATACATGGGGAAACTGAGGCACGGAGAGGGGAAGTCTTTCCGATGTCACACAGCAGGTGAATGCAGTGCCCAGGCCCCTTCTCCAGCCACTAGATCACACTCCCATTGTCTCTGCTGCTTAGCATGCTGCTGTTGGAGCTGACACACAGGTGTCCCCTGACCTTCATATTAGAAAGGTGAACGGGACTCTCAACAAACTAGCCCCGTTGTGAGTTTGCGGCATTCACCATGTTTTAACAGATGAGAGAAAAACAGAAAGCTCAAGAGGCTAGGGTCTAAATTTTAAAGCACTGTAATATCCAGCCAGATGAAAGTCATGCATCTGACTGAGCAGTCCTGAAGCTTAAAATGCGGAATTAGGGGTGTCCCTTGTTCAATTATGTCAGTGTTGGCACTAACAGGGGAAGGAGAACAGAAAAAAAGAAAGGGCTGCATTTAACAAACTGTAATTAAAAACATAAATGTTGATGCTTTACAGTGAAACCTACATTACCAGGAAACTGGCTGGCTTGGGAGACTTTTTCAGATATGGAGCCTTTCATCTCTCAGATGATTGTTCAAATCCATCCCAACCCAGCAGAAACCAAAAGTTGTTACTATCAGCTGGCTGTTTGGTGGCGCTCAATATCTTTCCCAGTTAGACTGGTTTCACTTCACAAAAGCCAAAATAGCTGGGTTCCTTGTTGACAGTCTCAGCAGACACACTAAGGAGTGAATGGGCCATGAGTAGGATCCTACCAAATTCATAGGGTTGTGAAAAATGCATCACGGACTGTGAAATCTGGTCTCCCCACATAAAATGATTAGGGGTCTTGGCAACAAAAATGATTAGGGGTCTGGAACACACGACTTATGAGGAGAGGCTGAGGGAACTGGGATTGTTTAGTCTGCGGAAGAGAAGAATGAGGGGGGATTTGATAGCTGCTTTCAACTACCTGAGAGGTGGTTCCAGAGAGGATGGTTCTAGACTATTCTCAGTGGTAGAAGAGGACAGGACAAGGAGTAATGGTCTCAAGTTGCAGTGGGAGAGGTTTAGGTTGGATATTAGGAAAAACTTTTTCACTAAGAGGGTGGTGAAACACTGGAATGCGTTACCTAGGGAGGTGGTAGAATCTCCTTCCTTGGAAGTTTTTAAGGTCAGGCTTGACAAAGCCTTGGCTGGGATGATTTGATTGGGGATTGGTCCTGCTTTGAGCAGGGGGTTGGACTAGATGACCTCCTGAGGTCCCTTCCAACCCTGATATTCTATGATTCTATGAAAATCTGGTCTTTTGTGTACTTTTAGCTTATACTATACAGATTTCATGGGGGAGACCAGCGTTTCTCAACTGGGGATCCCAACGCAAAAAATGGTCATGGGTTGTTTTTTTTTGCAAGGTTATTGTAGGGGGGTCACGGTATTGCCACCCTTACTCCTGCACTGCCTTCAGACCTGGGTGGCCAGAGAGCGGAAGCTGCTGGCCAGGTGCCCAGCTCTGAAGGCAGTGCCCTGCAAGCAGCAGAAACGCAGAAGTAAGGGTGGCAATACCATACCATAATGGCAGGTTTCAGAGTAGCAGCCATGTTAGTCTGTATTCGTAAAAAGAAAAGGAGTACTTGTGGCACCTTAAAGACGAACAAATTTATTAGAGCATAAGCTTTTGTGACACGAAAGCTTATGCTCTAATAAATTTGTTAGTTTCTAAGGTGCCACAAGTACTCATTTTCTTTTTACGAATACCATACCATGCCACCCTTACTTCTGCACTGCTGCCTTCACAGTTAGGTCAGGACCCCTACAGTTACAACCCCATGAAATTTCAGAGTTAAATATCTGAAATCATGAAATTTATAATTTTTTAAATCCTATGACCATGAAATTGACCATAATGGACCGTGAATTTGGTAGGGCCCTAGCCATGAGCACTGAGATGTCCTCATGTCTAGAGATAGTGCCTCTAGGCTTGAGACTTGGGAATTGTTTGAGTGGGAAGATTAATGTACCTGTTTTGTGGATAAACAGGGGACTTCAGTCTATAGAACTGTCAATACAGCCTCTTGCAACAGCAGTGAATTCACACAAAAGTTTTAATTTAAAAGTAAATTAACCATGTCAAACTTCTATTTGACAGCAACATGACTTCCCAGATGCTGCTTGTAGGCCTCTGCATTAGAAGTCCAATAACACTCAGGAAGATCGTGATAGCTCAGAATACACCCTGCAGTACTGAGGAGGTAACTCTGAAGTAGTATATTACATTTAGTACAATGTCTTGTGTTCATTAGGAGACTTGCCTGGAGCACAAGTGTCAGGGCTCTGCAACACACTGCAAACCGGATGACCTCTCGAAAATAGGGGTCTCTTCTATTCATCAGTTTCATTACGACCTTGGAAGTTGCCTCAGTGGGTCACTGCTGCTTTCGGCAGGGGAAATTTTCTCTCTGGCTTTTGAAACCTGAATTAAACACAGAGCTCAGGAACACAAAGAGGTATTGCAGGCTTCAGCTATGTTTGTAAGTTACAGATCTTTACTTACTGGCCAACAGTACTTCCCTTATAAACCTCAGGCTGTAAACTTGAAGAATGTTCCTTCTGAAAGAGACCATGGTTCAGGGGACACCATAGAACAGGAGTGGGTAAACTACGGCCTGCGATTTAATCTGGCCCTTGAGCTCCTGCTGGGGAGCGGGGTCTGGGGCTTGCCCTGCGCTCACGCTCCAGATGGGGAGTGGGGTACGCTCCACGCGCATGTGCTATGACTCCCGGAAACAGCGGCATGTTTCCCCTCTGGCTCCTATGTTTAGGGGCAGCTAGGGGACTCTGCGCGTTGCCCCTGCCCCAAATGCCACCCCTGCAACTCCCATTGGCCATCCTGTATTTGTTCTGGAGAGCATAAAACTTCAGCCTTTAGGACTATCAAACCAACACCTTCCAACATCATTGAATTCATTGACCATTGCAAGGTGAGGGCTGGAATCCCCTCAGTGTCTCACACCTACTACTTAAGCCCTCCATAGAACAGAAAAATCACTGTCCTGACATATTTACAGAACTCTATTCTCTCACTGCTCTTCTAATGCTCTGGCAGGGGTTCCTGCTCACTAGAGCGAGGGGAACTGCTTGACTCAAGCAAATGACATATGCTAAGGGGACTTTTATCTCCCCATACCTTAACTAGAGGATTTAAGCCAGTTTAACACACACCTTAGTATTCTTGGCTGACATTTTCAGAGCAGATATGACAGGGTGGGCAAACTACGGCCTGGGGGCCACATCTGGCCCTTCACACGTTTTAATCTGGCCCTCGAGCTCCCGCCGGGGAGCAGGGTCCGGGGCTTGCGCCGCTCCCGCTGGGGAATGGGGCTGGCCCTGCTCCACGCGGCTCCTGGAAACAGCAGCATGTCCCTGCTCCGGCTCCTATGCGTAGGAGCAGCCAGGGGCTCTGCACGCTGCCCCCACCCCAAGCGTAGCCCCCACAGCTCCCATTGGCTGGGAACCACGGCCAATGGGAGCTGCAGGGGCGGAGCCTGCAGACAAGGCAATGCACAGAGCTGCCTGGCCATGCCTCTGTGTAGGAGCCAGAAGGGGGACATGCCGCTGCTTCCAGGAGCTGCTTGAAGTAAGCATTGCCCAGAGCCTGCACCCCTGCCCCAGCCCTGATCCCTCTCCCACCCTCCAAACCCCCCTCGGTCGCAGCCCGGATCACCCTCCTGCATCCCCAACTCCTCATCCCCAGCGAGAGTCCTCACCCCCCCATCCCACTCCCCTGCCCGGAGCCCCCTAAACTCCTCATTTCTGGCATTGCCCAGAGTCCACACCCCCAGCTGGAGCCCTCATCCCCTCCCACGCCCCAACCCCCAATTTCATGAGCATTCATGGCCCGCCATACAATTTCCATACCCAGATGTGGTCCTCGGGCCAAACAGTTTGCCCACCCCTGAGATATGATCAGAACAGGCTCATGGTCATGGAAGGCAGCTAAGTAAACTCCAGATCGGCAGTTCTCTAGGGAGCTTTAGGATAACATGAGTCTTTCCTTGGTTCCCATAGCCCTTAATGCCTTGTTGCTTTGAGAAATGGTAGGTGCTAGGTTGCCTGTAGGTTCACACTCTGTGCTCCACTCAGTAATTTTACTGATTCCATTTTCTAAAATACACACAAAGAGTTCAAAGCACTTTACAAACTTTCATGAATTAGGCCTCAAAACACCTTGTGAGATAAAGAAGTGGCATTATCTTTATTTCACAGGTGGGCAAAACGGAGAAACAGAGAGGTAAAGTGACTCACCCAAGGACACAGAGCAGGCCAGTGGCCAAACCAAGAACAACAGCCTAAATATGCTGAGTCCCAGTTCTAGGCTTTAACCATTAGTTTATGCTTCCTGTTTTCTCACGCACAAAGCTTTTGGTTTTGCTGATATACCTCTGTCCCTCCCAAACATTTATAGCACCAGACAAATAAAGTAATAAACATGGGGAATACAATACCGAATCGTGAAGTTATAATTTATTATGGTGGGGGATTTCAGCCTAGATTACATTCTATTAAAGCACATTCACAGCTGTAAATCCTATTAAAGAACATAAGATATTTTTTGCCCCTGATGTTTATCACCACTTTGGATATTTAAAAAATCCTAAAATGAATATGCCAAGAAGGTTCAGATCAATCCATAAGAAAATCCTGTTTCTGTCAGCACACAGCACACCCTCTATCAGAAGGCAGCAAAGCCTAGAAAAAGCTACAATCCACAACCACCATATTGATAGAGAACACAGTGTTGCATGGGTCTAGATGTCTTTACACAAAAAGCACCACCAAGTGTTGCTCACAGGACCACAAGAACACCAGGGTGGATAGAAAAGGGACACAAGGAGCAAAGGTGGGTAAAAAAAAAATCTTCATAGAAGAAAAGTCAAATCTTATGCAAAATTAAAGGTGAATTTCTAACAGTGTTCAGTATTTCTAACCAGTTCCTTGTTTTTGGACAGGAATTCCCTTTGCCTCACCCCATTATGCTATCAGTAAGGGTATGAACCTCAATCAAACAGATGTTAGATAAATCATCAGGTAAATTAAAACAAATTATGGAAGAGCTATAAAATCTGTAGTGGTGACTGTCCACCACCAGGGGGCAGTACACTCTTACTACATTGGCACTTCCTCCCTCCATATACTATGGCAATCAGATTCTGGTTAGGTTATAGGATTCCTAATAGGAAATCCATTCCAGTGTACACACTGGAAACACTTATAACACAATGATTTAGGCATCTCTCAGTATTTTTGCAATCTTCCTTCAGATTAAAGGGACTTCTGAATTAAAAATATATTTACAAGAACGTGCTTCTCACCAACATCATAGATGAGTAAAACAACAGTAGAAATCCAATTTACTTTTCACCATTTATTCTGCTTACTGTTTGCATTTATAAAGTTTGGATAATAGAGAGCCTAGTCATTTTCACATTTGTTCCTAGTCAGCTTCAGTGTCTGGTCCTGAGGCACAAGACTAAAATATATGGTTGTAGCCACCGCACTATTTATTTATTTTAAAAACATTTTCCATTCAAATACTTTTTAAAAAAAGGGAACATTTCTATTGATCATAGTTTTTCTAAAAGCTTATTTGTGCAAAATTTATGCACTGGGTCAAAAATTAACATGGTGCTATCCCTGTATAATTAATTTGAAAGAACTGGCCCATTGGACCACACCCAGAGTTGATTTAAAGGGTACAAATTCACTGAAGTCAAGAGAGCTGCACCTGCTTACAGCAGGTCTGAAAATGGTCCAATTAATCTTGCACACAATGGTATACTCCAATTATTTTGCCTTTTTCTAACACACATTTTCCAGTGTGTCTGGAAATACTACTGTACCTGACCACAATAAGAGAAATTAGACTTAAAAAAAATCACTTCACAAGACTCACTTGTATCAAACCAAGTAACTTTTGTTTGTTTGTTTGTGAACTCAAACTCATTACTTTGCTGCTGCTTCTTTCAGATGGCTAAAACTGACAAAGCCTGCACCTGGCATTTAAATTAAAATGATAAAAATGAAACAAAATTATTCCTCCTCACTTTGGAGATAAATTAAATCCTGCAATTTGCAAAGACTCCAGCAGAGGTTAGATCACTGTGGAAGCCCTGAATAGGAACATTTTCAAGGTTGGAAGACAATTACTTAAATAGCTTGTGTGTTTATTAATGGATTATTATTAAACACCATAGAATACAAGCAGCATTTATAGACACAAAAGGGCCTCAACCCCAGAACAGGTCACTTCAAGTGTTTCCATTAAATACATTCACTTCTGTTGTTATAAATCTTCCTAGTAGGGTTGTAGACTAGAGAATGCTTCAGTATCTCATGATTTACTCCTAGGTCTCAGATGATGTGTTTGGGCAGGGAGAGCTCATCTTTTCACTCCACTTTTTTTTAATTAACTAACCCCTTTTAAAAAGGTCAGTTTGAATGTTGACAACCCCAAGAGTAAAAAAATCATGACATGCAACCCAGCCCTTCCAAAATTAGTTTTGTTTAAATGTCAGGAGATTTTTTAAAAAGTTAATCCCAGGGTCTGAGTCTGACTTCTGAACTCTTACTGGAAAGCCCCTAGCACTTATTCGTGTATGTGTTTCCAGATGACCGTCAGCCTGAGATGAACAACTATTGCACCCATTTCCCTACTACTTTTCTCTTTCATTGTCAGATCTCCCTGCAGCTACAGAACACTCTGGGCATCCTCTCCTTCCAGGACTGAGAAGGTGGGGGAATCAGGGAACTGGTTTCCATTTAATTCCCTCTATATAATTCACAGGTTGTCAAAGAACAGAAAAGGGACAAAAAACAGCAAACCAGTTTTGTGCTTGAATTTTTAAACACATTAACTGAGAAGACTGTAAACGCTGTGTAGACACTCCACAAATATTTGTTGTGAGTTGTATTTAGGCTGCAGCCCAGGGTTAAAAAACAAACATTTTTGTCCTGTGTCCACTTGAATTTACAGTGACATTAGTTAAGATGACTAAAGATCCCTGTGTGGCCATACTCTCATAGGTGGATACAGAACACTAAGTACTGCATATCCCGGAGGAAAAGGGTAGGACATTCCAAAAAGTGAAAAGAGTTGTAGCTGTTTCCAGGCCTCAGAGCTGGCCTTATCCCTTCTCTCCCCTCCCCCACAGACCCCACACTAAGTTTTATGGGCGCTGCTTTCCCATGTGTCCAGGCCCACTCATTGGGGAAGGAGAGCAATTTTAAAACAGATTGTGAAGTGTCCCGCCCTGCAGACACATTCCTATTGCCAAGGGATCGGGCACTGTGTGTGACTGTAAAGGCTCCCAGGGCTGGGGGGGGGACGACGAGGAAGAAGTTCCCTCATTCAAAATGTCCCAGGGTAGGAAAGTCCCTCCAGGGGTCTCTCCTCCTCACACAAACCCAGTGCTGGCAATGCGGGGGGAAGAACAAGGTCTGGAGACTGGGAGGGATTAAGAGGTCTCTAAGGAGGGGGGAGGGGTTGGTACAGGGGGACACAGGGAAAGCAGCAAACTGTGGGGCAAGGGGCAATGGGGTTCTGGGTGGGGAGGGGCCAGGGGGCGAGTCTCTCTGGGGCGGGGGGCTCTGGGTGGGGAGGGGCCATGGAGCGAGGGCTGGGGCGAGTCTCTCTGGGGCGGGGGGCTCTGGGTGGGGAGGGGCCAGGGGGCGAGTCTCTCTGGGGCGGGGGGCTCTGGGTGGGAAGGGGCCAGGGGGCGAGTCTCTCTGAGGCGGGGGGCTCTGGGTGGGGAGGGGCCATGGAGCGAGGGCTGGGGGCGAGTCTCTCTGGGGCGGGGGGCTCTGGGTGGGGAGGGGCCAGGGGGCGAGTCGCTCTGGGGCCCCCCAGCAGTGAAAGGCCGGGGGGGGGGGGCAGGGAGGGTCTCGGCGGGCGAGTCCCCGCCCGGGGCTCCTGGCGCGAGGGGGAGAGTCTCGGAGCTGCCCCCGCCCCCCCGCCCGCTCTCAGGGGCTGCAGCGCCCCGGCCCCTCCCCCACCTGAGCACTCAGCGCGGGGCTCCCACTCCGGCTCCATCCCGCCGCCACCCAGGCACCGCCCCCTCACTTCCGCCCCGCAGCGAGCACTTCCGGAGGCACGCGGCTTTCGGCGCCTGCGCCGTAGGACGGAGCGAAGCCGCCTGCCGGCCCGGGCCGCGCACGCGGCGTCCGCGGGGCGGGGGGCGGCCCTCTTTGCCTCGCCCCAGAGCGGCTGCGGCGCCCGCCCGACCCGCGGGGCTCCAGCGGCCCCCCCGCCCCGAGCTGCGGGGGCAGGATCCGTGACTCAGCGCCAGCTCCGGGCCCTGGGGCCCCCGCTCCCTGGCAGCCGCTGGGCCCCGTCCAGCCGGCCCTCAGCCGCTCCCGCCTTCCAGCCGCCGCCAGCCCTGCGCGCTGAGGTGCCCCCCCCGGGCGGGGAGCCCCGCTGCCCCCCCCGCCGGGCTGCCCCCGCTGAACGGACACCGCGCAGCCAGCGACGTGGGGGGGCGGAAAAAGGAGCCCGGGCCTGACTCCCCGCCCCCACAGGAGGGGCCGGGACAGGGCCTCAGAGGCCGTTTAAACCGGTGTCATTCCCACAAGCGTCAGCCGCGGGCTCTGCCCCACGTGGCCGAACAATGGCTCGGCTGGACGCAGGGCCGTAGCCCCGGGAGGAGGCCACGGTGACCGACAGCTCCACCCCCCCAGCGCGGTGCGTTGCACACCCACCCGCCCACGCCACGCACCTGTTGCGCAAGAGCGTCTTTCAAAACCAGCTGCTCTGGAGGTTTGGCTCTTCCTGGACAACTTAGTTCAGTTTCACCCACCGCGGGGAGAGAGGAAAAAAATAAAATCTCCCACCCGCCCATTCCGGTCCTAGAACTGCTGTAACTGTAGGTCATAGACTCTTAAAGACCGAGCCGTTTTCTCCTCGAGTAGGCCAGCACGAAGATTAGAAAAAGGTCATTAAGGGATATGTTTTTACGTAAGGAGGAAAATACATTTTCTCGTTTAATGTACTTGAGAGAAATAAAACCAATACTCCTACAGACATTCTGCAGTTTCCACGATATGCTATGCATCCGATGAAGTGAGCTGTAGCTCACGAAAGCTCATGCTCAAATAAACTGATTAGTCTCTAAGGTGCCACAAGTCCTCCTTTTCTTATTGCTGATGCACAAACTCTTTTCTCTACCAAAAAAGCGCCAGCTGTAGGAGGAATGAGACAAGCCATGGTAAGAATTTTCTTCAACCTTTAGCTGAACGGCTTCCACAGCAATCATTCCCCATTTGGTCTAGTCCTGTGTGGCTGCAAGGACTTGACAGGCCCGAAGTCCAGCTGTACAGACTTGATTGCAAGAATACTCATTTGCAAAGAGTCATGAACTGAATCTCAGCCTTTAAGAAAGTAATGAACCTGACTTGAGCAGGTAACCAGACACACTTTGGCATTCTAGCTGTCACTTCCAATTAAAAGATGTCTAAAATCTAAGTTTGCCCTCTGTTTGAAAAGTAACATGGAAAATTAAAATCTCCCCTTAAATAAATTCACTCCACAAGGCCAGCAGGAAGAGCCTAGTGGCATGTGTGAATCACTCAAGTTAACATTTAATGTACATCCACCTACACAAATATTTCCTCCTTTCTCCTACTCTATACCTAATCCTTCCCCTCCCCACCCCCCAACTGGATAAAACAGATTGAGGACAGAAGGTAACTGCAAATTAGCCCCAGGATAACAAAACTATAACAGCGCACTCATTCTTAAGGTTAGTGGTACTCAGGTATCCTGTTCTCATTTAATGGATATAGCCACATAACAGATGCATCATAAAGTAGCAACTAAGCATTTTGGTTTTATAAAGTCTTGGGAAGGGGCCTCTCCTTGGCTAGCTCAGTGTGTTTAAGACACTTTTTTGATATGCCGATACCGTGATAAAAGTTGGCAACCATCAGTGAAAACTATGAACTAGCTTCCTCCCAACCAAAAGCAACCCACAGAGCAGGCAGTGACAGTTGTTGAAAAGTACCAGCTTAAGTCCACTACGATGTTCTTCCCCTGAGGGACATGAGGAACCAATACCTGAGTATCACCATTGCAGTAGGTTCCACTGAAGCAATGCTGTCCGTTCTGCCTGCTTTATGCCACAGTGCATACCTGAGGGCAGATCTCCAACCCTCGAGTTATCAAGCCTCAGAACTCAGCCAAGGTAATTCAGTACAGGCCACAACTGTCCCGATCAACAATCATCACTGTCTTCCTTACTTAAACCTTGTCTACATTAAGGAATTTTGCATGATGTAATTATACCAGTACAGCCCCCCTAATGCAGATACTACACTTGATCTTAGCTCAGAGTACACCAGCATTAGTCAGCAATTCAGTTTAGGCCAGTAACATGCCAAAGTACATTATATGTTACATGCTACAGTACATTGGGTAACGTACCATATTTATGTATTCAGTTAACATTACTTATAGTGAAAAAGATCCACTCAAGATCCTGCCCACAGAGCGAATAGTGACTTACAGATTTTGCTTTTGCTGAGACCTCACAAAGTACTTATCAATGATGTGGTTAAACTTAAATAAGGGCCCCACAGTCCATCAAGGACACGTTAAAGTTTTGTCTGTAATCTGGTTTGAAAAAATGTAGCAAAATATTGCAAATATGGCATTTTCTTCTGTTTGGGGTATAATCTGTTAAACAACATTCTAGCAATACATCGAACTGACAGTCATCTTCACTCATATCTTCAAAGGAGGTCCATAAAGCTGCTTCAGTCCAGGCTCTGACTGGAAGATGGGAGAACCAGCTCTCTGTTCTGTCCTGCTAACGGGAATGATAAAAAGGCTGCCTCAGCTCCCTGGGTCAAGAAAAGGACTTAGGCTTCAAATTTTCCACAGGCATTCCCTGCAATGGTAGAAGTCAGGTCAAAGCATTAAGACTTGCATTCTGCTGGGCTTAAAGTCAGGGACTTTGAGTCAAACCTAATTACAAATTGTGGACACTGCTTGTTCTCACTGAACTTATTTTCCGTCTATGCTAATGTATACCATTTTTTAGAAGACCACTGGAATATACATAAATTAATCCACCTTGTGGGGAACATGCTAGGAGTTTCCCCTCGGCTCAGTTGGTAGATGTCAGTAGAACTGGTAATTATTGGCAGTTTCACTCTTCTGTGCCTCTCCATGTAGCGTTAGCTGTGAAATACCTGAAGTCCCCTTTGGACGGAGAGAGACTGCAAGCCTGCAGAAAAGCCCTTGGACACAAGCTGTTGGCAGTATCTTGTGGACATTGCTGCTGAGGTTCTTTTAGCTTAAAATCTCACTCTGTCAATTCAGATTTCCTAGTTCACTAATGCCTACAAGAATCAGACATGAGATTCTCCATTTAAACAAAGCGGCTAGGAGACAAGAGACAGTCTACAGACCAGAAATGAAGTGTGCTTGATTAAAGACACAGATCATAGTCTTTCTACATACAGAAAAATTTTTTCCTGATGCAGTCATAGGGACTTGATACTTTAGTGGTCATCCCAGTAATTAGCACATTGCTAAAATTAAATGTGAATGGTTGAAGTTCTGCACACACCTTTTTTTAAAAAACACAAAAATAAGGCCAGAGATACTACTTTATTATGAGCTCACTTCCCCATTTAC
This sequence comes from Chelonia mydas, assembly GCF_015237465.2. Lineage (NCBI taxonomy): Eukaryota > Metazoa > Chordata > Testudines > Cheloniidae > Chelonia > Chelonia mydas. Next base: position 10,085,490 of record NC_051259.2, on the reverse strand, counting down.
TCAATTTCCCAAGGAACTGGGGGTTTAAAGATTCCCCAATTCCCACCAGCCAAGCAAGAAGAGTTATAAATTACTGTATAATGTTTGGTTTTGAAGCCCCTGTTTATCACCAATAAACACCATCACATTGAGGTGGAATTACTTCCAGAAGTCTGAAGTTAAAGACTAATCACTAAAGGGCAGTGGGTTTCAAAGTTAGGAACTGGGACATGTCAGGGAGGAAGGATTAATTAAAAAAGCAAAACCACCACCGAAACACAAGAGGTGTTTCTGGATTTCTTGAACAGAAAGGATATTTACATTAAAATAATTCACTCCTTTTCCTTGGCTGGTCTTTTTACTTACATGGCATTTCATTATTGACTTTGCCACAATTTCAGCAATGTTTTATGAAAAGTTAAAGTAAAATTTATACATTTACTAACCAACCAGAACCTATTAACGTGCAGATTGTCACATCCAGAACAAGGATTACTGGGCCACAGACTGAAATTTGGTTGCTGGCTGAAGGTCGCTAAACCCCCGCTTACTGGAAACCCCCTTTCTTTCAGGAAGTCAGAGTCCACACAAGAAAGTTCCAAGAAAGTTCTCCCTCCATCTTGCTCTTTCTAAATAAAATTTCTTTCTTTCAAATACCAAAAGCAACCGTTTCTCTGCCTCTAAATTGTACTCTTTCCTTTTTAACCTCACAATGAATGAATTCCCAATTAGCTCCCAAGTTTCCACTACAAAATTCAGATTTTCCCTGGAAGCAGGATTGGTATTTATGAAGCTAAACCACCACCACTATGGCTAGTCTATGCCAACAGACAAGAACATGGCATTAGGGTCAGTGGAGAGACAGATAGTATCCATCTTTCTAATAAAAAATAAAAACCCTTACAAACATCTTACCAAGATTTAATGTACATTTATTCTTAACACGTGGAACATATAGTATAAAGATTTCATACTGAATAAATGATATTCATTAAGCCAAAAAAGGAAAAAAGGGAGGAATTTACATCAAGTTTTTAGCTACATCGTCTGAAATACAAATATGCAGAATTCATCACTGAAAAATCTCAATTGTGTTTCTTCATCAGGAACTTCAACTGAACCTAGAACTTTTTCACACCTCGATTAGAAAGAAAACCAAAACAGGAAAAATAAACTATAAGTTGATTGGCTGCTGAGACAGCAATGACTTTATACACAAAGACCTGTACAGCATCCTTCAGAGAGAGATGTCTGGCAAGAGATTAAATAATTGTGTCTCGCTTTTGCAGGTCATCAACTCGTTAACTCGTCATACTATAAAGGGGTGGGGAGGAGGGGGACAAAACTGCAAGGAATCTGAGGGTATGTGCAATGTACAACGTCATATATATATACACACGTGGCAGCGTTCAGGCTGCAGCTAAAGGTTAAAACCAGTTCTAAGAGGTGATCTCAGGGTTATTCATACAATCAAGGAGGAAGAGAGAAAGAGGTCAGGGTGTTGTAGGTTCACACATGATACTTTGGGGGAAAAGCCTTTTTTTTCTCCTCAACATTAACTAAAAACATTTTTAAAAACTACAGCTTGCTGCTGATCCAGCGTTTTTTTTCAATGTGAGACATTATTACAGTATGTTTACAGTTTAAGGTGTACAGTACATGAAGTTCTACACTCTACTGCACAGGCCTCCATTGGACAAGGTCTGTTCACAACTGGTGACTTCTTGGTTCCTGCAAGATTGTGAATGTACAACGATAAACCACAGAGTTCAGCAGTCACTTTTGTCCTTCCGAGTTTACCATTAAAAACAGTTATGAAAGTGGCGCCTGTCGATGCGATAACACGGCAAGTCGTTTTCCCCAAACTCACTGTAAACGACAGTAACTTTGGTTAAAATAAAAAAAAGTCTTCTACGTAGGCAGAACTTTTGTCTCCTGGAACTGGGGGTTCAGGACAGAGTTGAGGGTGGGGTAAGGGGAAAAGGGAAGGGGGACATCTTTCCCAGGGAGAAGCAGGGCAGCGCAGGGCAGACAGTGGATTCTGAGGTGGTTTTGCATAAATAAAGGGCAACAGTCAGTTTCTAAGTTCTCCACTCACGCACACGCACACAGGGGTATAGGCATCCCACGGCTGTCATGACTGGCCAATTAAAAACAGTACATCACAAATAACTTGTGAAACCAACGAGTTCATCAAAGGCGACACGGAGATGTCCAACAGCCGCGACTCGTATAACGTGAACTCAGAGTGGTTCTCGTCCACTTTGGCCAGGGCAAGCAGCGCCCGAGCTGCCCGACGCATCATGTCCACACTTGTCGACTCAAAGGGAGGGTTTTGCATGTGCATCAAGCTGGCCTGACTCTGCTGGAACTGAGTGGTTGCCAGGCTGTCCTCCAAGAAGCCCAACAAGTTGCCAATGCTGCCCTTCTGCACTGCAATTGCTCTAGCTGCCAGGCTGTCGCCCTGTGCCAAGTTGGCCAGTAGTACCACAGCCATCTCTCGACACACTGGGTTCTTTCTGTCACTAAGGAAACGCACCATGGTGCTATAGACCTTCTCCAAGCGACTAAAGGGGGGAGTTGCAAGAATCAAATCCACGTTGTTGTCCTGGATGCTGAGTTTGCTGAGAGTTTCCAAAACCAGTCTCTGAGGGGAGAGGACAGCATTAGGCCCCAGGGTTGGAAAAGGATCCTGGGCCTCTGCTGATGGACATACTGCCCAGTGGAGGAGTCCATCCAGGACAGGCAAACAGATGCTTTCCGGGTACGGGGAGAGGTCCAACTGACCAGAAATGTTGGCCAGTGTAACCAGCGTGTTTTCACGCAGCATCTCCAAGCAGTCCCACCACCACTCCACCTTGTTGCAGCTCACCCCTTGGTCCTGCTCCTCTTCCTTCTCATAGGTCAGTGGTGCCTGTTTGCGTTCCGGATGCTTGTGGTGCAGGAGAATCAGTTTCCCTAGAATCAGCAGCAGACCGGGGTGCTTAGACATTTCAAAGTCATTGCCCGGCACAAACGATAAACTCCTGATGATGTTAGACACACAGACGCAGCGTTTAGCTAGAGAGTCTTGCCAGTCTAGAAGGGTGCACAGGGGTGTCTCATCTTTACTGTGAGGTTCGTCCTCCAGAATTTTGATATTTCTGTGGCTCTGAGCTGGACTACTGCCAAATGGAAATTTGCTGCTTTCCTTTGTTGCTTCCAAGTTTTTGACCTCCTCCTCCGCCAGCGAACCTGGCCGTGCCGAAAGCATGTCATCCATAGTAGCCGTTATCCTTTTCTCCGGGGGACCATCAGATGGCAGATTCTCCCCCTCTCTAGTTCCTGGATTGCTCTCAGCTGCGGAACGTTTTCTCAAGGCAGAGTTGCAGGAAACTCGTTTGTGAGTTAACAGTAGCTCCATTTTGCTCTCAAAGTGGGTTTGAATGTGTTCAGTGGTGTCTCCACCACCAATCCGCCAGTGCAGCAGTCCACTTTCAAACTCCTGTACTCGCCCCAGCTTGTCTGAGTAATCTACCACAAATGGGTCGTTCTTCTGCACTATCTTGACTGGCAGCTTGTCAAATTTACTGACTAGTTTTTCCTCATTGCTCTCTAGGGGTGCTTTCTCTTTACTTGCAAATGCAGCCTCCTCTTCCTCCTCCTCTTCCTCATAGTTAGGGCTCTGTGGCTCCTCCTCTTCGTCCCCCTCTTCAGGAGGGGGACTTGAAGACTTGCAGAATCTTTCAGGATCTAATAGTGTTTTTTGTCCTGGATCTCCCACCTCATATTCCTTTAGGATCCCAAAGATTTCGATCAGGCAACGCCGGAAATATTCCACCAGTAGCTCCAGCAACCCTGGCAGCTGCAATAGAAAGAACAAGGGGAGGAGGGGAAAAAATAAATAAATCAGAGCAAGCTAGGCCAATACAAGTGATTGGGGAGGTTGGTCAGAAGAGAGTTAAGAGCTGAAGCCGTACTGGCAATTGGTTTCTTATTATACTGGCTACACATTACAGTATTTGCTACTCCAAACAGACTTCCCATCTTCTGGGAAAGGGGGTAATGGAGGGGGAGAAAGAAAGAAAAAAAAAAAGTCAGTCAGTATTTTACAATCCATCACTGACCAAACACACAACACGCCCCTACACCCCCTTCCTGGTCACCTCCTCCTTCCTTCAAGCACAGGGTGGCAAAATACAACAGCAAGTGAAACAGTATTTACAATATTGTAGTTCATATTTTTTTGCTATGGCTGGGGTGAGGAGGAAGGAGGTATAACGCCACATGCACAAGACACCCAGCCAGAGCCAGTTTAGAAAGAAGGTTAGCTTCCTTGAACTGGCATCCAAACTTCAGGAAAAGAGGCGTGACAAAGACAGACAGCTACAGAAAACAAAATGGCATTGTAGATCATCAGAGAAGATAGTCAGCCTTCAGCATTTTGCGGTGCCCTGACTGTGAAGGTAGGTTTGAACACCTCATCCCTGTTATTCCCTTTTTGTACCACAGAGACAACACATCCACCATCCAGGCAAAACCTTGCATTTGCACACAATGCAAGTGGATAACTGTGTATACCGACAAAGTAGTCGGGCATGCAATTACCCAAACTCTCCACATGTATGTATTCAGGGTTGGCCTACACAACAGTTATGTTACATTTCTGCAAATGTTGGGATGGCTGGAAGTTTGGCTCTAGATGTATTCTGCTATCTTGTTGACAAGATTCTGAACATAGGTTAGTGCTTCAAAGACCTAGATCTCAGAGCATCTGCACCTACCTGGCTGAGGTTGAAGGTCATTATGCTGTTGTCATCATAGAGCAGGATGTTTATGGTATCCAAGGCCCACGTACTTTCAGCCAGCAACCCAGACTTCAGAGACATCATCACTCTCCATGCTTCAGGAGTTCCTGTAATACAAACATATGATACCACCAGTTCCTGGCGCTGAGAAACAAAAAAAATAAAAAAGGACTGACACTCAATATTGCTTTCTGATTCCATGGACAGCAGAGCCCATTCCACGGGGCTTTACTGACCACAGTGCAGACAAACTAAATATGCGGTGGGAGGGCGGGGCGTGATTCAGACAAGGCCACCTGAGACCCATTTCCTTTGGTGGCTCCCCTTCCCAACAGCCTGCCCCCAAAAGCAGTGATGGTCCTGACAGGACATCCCCAACAGCTACAGCGGAGCAGAAGCTTAGTCTTACCAATATCTTTCGTGGTCAGCCGTCTCCTTTGCTTCAACACGGGCTGCGTAGCTTCCACGGATCCGGGTGGGAAGGTGATGTCCCGTCGTGCCATGGGAGGCTGTACGGCCGCTGAGGCTATATGCGAGGCAGGGACGGGAGGTCCTGCTTTCTGCATTTTCATCCCCGAGTGCAGGAACGGAGATTTGCTGGGTGAGGTGCGGTTCTCCAGAGGTCTGGGCAGAGGTGCTGGGCTGGATACCTGAGGAATGTGATTCTGCATGCTAGGAGGGGTCTGGTAGTTAGGCTGTGGGGGCCTTGTCATTGGGGGTACCGGGGCAGAAGGACCATAAGGAGGCTGACGGTTCCCATGGGAGGGCCATGGCCCCTCATGATTTACCCTCTGATCTGCATGTAGAATTTCATCTGTTCGATTCACTCCATGATAAGCAGGCCCCTGGGCTGCAGAGCCTGAACCCTGCCGATTTGGATAGCTGTAGCCAATTTCATTGCGCCCTTGCCACAAGCTGCCCTGCTGCAAGCCCTCTGGAGTAGACTGTATGGGACCACCCATCATCTGTGGTGGCATATTCTGCTGGGCAGTCGAGCCCGGGGGAGCCGAGACCCTGTCTCTGCCAAATTGGAACGGGAACTGGTTCTGCGGCCCTCCAGCAGGTCGGCGGTCAGTGGCAGGGTATGTACTCCCATACTGGTTCTCCACAGCAGGACATGTATAAGGCTGTGCAGTTTGCTGCTGGCTCGGTTGTTGGGTCTGTGCTGTAGGCAACTGCTGCTGCGCCTGCCCCTGCCCGGTGCTGTACGATACGTTGTACATCTCCCCTTCGTGTCGCTTGGCAGGTGGGCCATAACTGCCATCCATCGGTCGCTTGTAATTCTACAAGGAAGATGCACAAAGCAGTTGGTAATGGAGACTATTTATAAAACGCTAAAGGCAGTGTGGAAGAGCTACACAGACCAAGTGGGACTGCATCCCCAAATCATACGAATGCTACTGTCTAACCTGCACTGAGGGGAGCTTTTCTAAATGGTCAAGAAGACCAACCTTCCCACATGAGGCCTGAAGAGACAGCAGCCTCCGAAGTTTACAAGCCAAGACTGATTCTTTCAGGCATTTTGAGTTTTCCTAGCTGCTTCCATAAGGACAGCTTTCAGGGCAGGCTAACGGTCAGTGGGAAAGACTTGCCTATAAAAAGAGCTCAGCCTCTTAGCCTTTAGTACAGTCACCCCACAGTACAATCTGTGTGTGGATTCCTGTTCGGCCAGTCTCAGCAGCTTCAGCAGACCCTGTTCCAGTTCTTCCATAAATTGGACAGCAGAATAGAAGGTTCCACTGAAATCTCAGATAGGGTGTGAATCAAAAGCTACAGTTTGTACTTCTAATTGTTCCTTTCATCATAGATCTCAAAGCATCTTACAGAAGTGAGGATGACCCCTTTTTTACATATGGAAGGTCAGTTGGGCCATGACAGAACCAGGATTAAAACCCAGATCTCAACACCCAGTCCTGTGCCCTAACTACCATGCTGTCTATCTAGGCTTCAACGTGATGCTCTAGAGCTCCAGGAAGACACTTGAGAACCAAAGTAACTGAAACCCTTGGCCCAGTGCCCTATGGCTCTGGTTGCAAAGCCAAACAAACTGCAAAGCAGTTGGAATTATTCTTAGCACAGCTCTGAAAGTGCCCTCTACCCTATGTTCACAAGCCAGACAGGATCTATCCCAAAATTGCAAGAAAAACAAGGGATTGGTTGAGGCATTGCCATGAATAGCAAATTAAATTTCCCCTCTTCGTTTTTATGGATGTTATGCTAAACTCTTCTCTGAAAAAGGTGCCCTGTATAACACTCAAGGGAGGGATATAACACCAAAATCTTCAGCAATGGGCTCAGGAAGTGAAAAATATCCAAGAAAATTCTGGGTTGCATGGAAGGATCCAAGTCAGAGGCAGTTACCTAGACCTATTAAGGGATGATCACCAGGCCATACATGAAATACCAGACAAACCTGCTGACTGGACACCAAAGGCTGTTAGAGATACTGTGGGGATCAGACAGGTATGTTCCAGGGAGCACAGAACCCCAAGTGAAGCTTCCTGGGCTCCTGGAATCTGAACTAGTAACTGTACTAGCTATGTACTGAAGAGCCCCCACTTTACAGAAAACAGCTAATAGGACGAAATGTTGTACACATTGCCCAAAACCACAACGTGTATTACAGCAAAGTTGCATTAAAACCTGTTTAACTACTTGGAAACTGGTAGTAACATGGAAAGGTTTTGCATGATGTTTGGGCGTGTACATTCTATAGAACATTACATAGAAATCAGTACAGCAGACAGCTACCCCAGAAAACAATTTGCTTTTGACAACTTTCCACAGGTAAGTCATCCCACGTTTCCCTGGAGCAAACGGGAGACGTTTGGGGAGCTCACCTGCTGTTGCTGTTGATATATGGTGGTTTGCTGACTGGGAAAGGGGCTGCCAGAGGATGTGCCTTGAGTGGAGAACTGATTGCCATAGGAATCATGTCTGCAGAGAGAGATTGAACAGGTGCATTACCTCCTGCCCAGGTGCACACTTAACAATAAGGGTTTCTGAATTCCCTGTCTGTAGCAGGAGGCAGCCAGTTCTATTAACTGGCAAACGCTGCTTGCTTGGCACCAGCCGGCACCTACCGTTGCTGCTGCTGTTGCTGCTGTGGATAGCGGCTGGGAGAGTACATCCCTGAGTCAGGGGTGGAAGGCATAATGTTGGCCTGGGGAGTTCCAGTTCCTAAGCTTCCCTCGGGTCCCATTCCTGGTTCCGTCCTGCATAAACACATACACTTGTCAAGGCTGCTCCTTTGTTCCTCTAGAGGAAAGAGGCTACCAGGGAAGTCACTGTTGTGAATAAGGAATACACTATTACACTTAGAGTCCAGCAAGCCCTCACCTCACTCTGTCGTAAGGACCTCCATAGGGATAATGTTGCCGTTGTCCCAGGGCCATGTTACCCATCCCTGGACCTGCAGCACGATTATACGGGTCACCCATACCAGTGTTGGGGCCCTGCCCTGAGGACATAAAGGGGTCACTTCCTGGAGCTGGGAGAGGAAAAGAAAGGATCAGCACAGAAAGTTCACCTTGGAATCAGAAAAAAACGTTCTCCCCTTTTGCAGGAGATGGATGGCTCTGGCCCAGGGGCTGCATATATCCCAAGGGCACTTTTCAGGGGTTAGACAGTTCAATGGGTTAAGTGCTTCTGTATAAAAGAGCTCCATCACCTTTCCTCATACTGCTATAAGGATCCTTATTTGGCTCGTAGGACATGCGACCCATCATGTCGGAGGTATTCATGCTGGGCTGGTACCCGGGATTTGGAGTCATGGAGTTCCGCTTCTGGAACGTGGGGTCACTGCCATCTGCAAAGGCATCCTGAAGACCTACTGAGTTACTCCTGATATAATACAAGAACACACTCTTTAGAGTAAAGTCCTGTGCCACTCTTCGCCCCCGCACCCCAGATCACCCATCTTGTAGGTGAGGTGGGGGTATCATATCCCCCTTCCTGACAGACCCACCAAAAGAGGAAAAAAATCCTTGTTTCCCTTCAGAAAGGGAAACCCCTAGGAGAGGCTAACAATGATTACACAGATGATGGGATATAGTTGCCAATTCCACAGCTTCACTACCAGTTATTACAAAATGAGCGTGACTCGTGCAACTGACCAAAACGCTCACCTTGGCCCCAACTCAACTGCTAGCGAACATTAGCAATCCTGCCAGCAACACAGGCTCTTTGCTCACAGCAGACAGAATGTGGCAGTGCAATACCTGATGCCTGGCAAAGGGGGCATCTGACTGTGTGGTGTAGACGCTGGCGTTGGTGGTTTCAAATCTCCTCCCTCTGCCATAGAGCTGCTGGTGGATTGAGGTGTCTGAGGACCCTGCATGGAGCCTGAACCCGCTGCAAGCAGAAAAAGCCAGCATGAGTAGATATGCACCAGACAGAAGAGGTCATCCAGAAACACTCCAGAATCTCAGCAACTCCAAAAATCAAGAGACACACCCTGAAGGAGTGGTATGGCCATTCTCAAAACATGGACAGGTAAAACCTCTCTCTAACCCTCCCTCTAAAACAGAATCTGTTTGAAAGATAAAGGAAAGCAACAGTGAATATAGCAGTACAAGGACATACCATCAGCTATCCAGACTTCCCAACAAATCCATACACGACATGTTGAGCTGTGAGAATGCTTAAGGCTCTCATAATTCTCTGTCAGAAAGAATGTGTCTTACGTTTTCTATCCAATTGTCCCACCCTCACCCCTTTAAAACACCTCCTACCATAGTGGTCAAGCTTCCCAGATTATGTGGTGTCAGAGGAAGATGCTTAGCTGTGTACCAGGCTGCACAGAATTAAAATGTTTCTCCAGCAAGTGTGACAACCGCAACCCCAATATCACAGTTAGCAGCCCGGCACCTTCATGTTCACACCATACTCAAGGCAAAGATAGTGAGTTCGATGTCTCATAAGGCTCACATCCTTTACGAGATGGAAACTCCACTGCCTTCAGCGGAAGTAACTCTGATTTTGTACTGCAAGGCTCCATTCTCTGATGTGCCCTTTCCGGTGGGAATTCATTCAGGAGAACCCTAGAAGCACTCCTAAGCCATCTTGGGATAGGCTCTTAGGAACAGGGACCAGAGAAAGAACAGCACTTTCAATGAATGACAAAGCCCTTGTTTAGCAAAGAAGTGGAGGATCAGTTGAGACAAAGAAGCTATGGAAAACCCTTGCTTGAAAATCCTAGGCCACCACGTGTAACCAAGCACACAGTGAGCTCAGGGAGTTCCACTATTCCAGTGCAACTACTGCTACGCTCCTTGCAGCTGGCAAGAGCTGAACTCTTAATTAATGTTTCCATTAGTTACCATTCCCGGCACCCGATATCCCTCAGCTTCAGCCTTGCTGGTTGATGAGTCATTTCAGCTATTCATTAAAATCCTCTAAGGTCACATACAGGTCATGTTTGTTTATGCCCCACCTTCCTGGCACCCTGTCCCTCTCCCCCCCCCTTCCTCCCTCTCAGTCTGGGGACTTCTTCACAGAAGGAAGGGCAGTCAAGCTCAGCAGGGAGCTTCATTCATAACCTCCCCCACGCCCTTCTTCACTATTCATTAGCATTTCAGCTCCACTCCCGCCCCCCTGGGAATTCAGCGCTGGGCTCCACTGCATTAGAACGCACTGACATCAACAGGAAGAGGCTGTTTGTCCCCATCCCCTGCTGTCTCTCCCACTCACTATTTTACAAACAGTTGGAGACAAGCCAATTCCATCCCCTGGGAATAAAACCTAACAGCCCGCTGGAGGCACCTCCCAGGGGACACCCAGCCAGTCACACTCAGGAACCCAAGGGGGGGGGGGGGGAGAGAAAGAGGAGGAAGCCCAGAAGGCTATATCCAGACTCCTGGGAACACAAGTCACGCAGCTTTGGGGGGGAAGGGAGGGCACAAACTGCACACTAAATGGTTTTACAGTGAGGATTGCCTGAGCAGGGCATACGTTTCATTAGACACTCTCCAGTAGCCTTACCCCATCACACACACCAAGGAAGTCCCTATGTATTCCACAGCTACAAAACATATCCCTTAATGCAGAATTGTATATTGAAATCTAAGCCTCCATTAAGATGAAAATAAGCGGAAAGCGATCTTCACAGCCAGAAGGGCCAGCAATCAAAGGCAAACAGAGTAGTCTGCAAACAGCCTGAAGCAACAGCTCAGTGATATGAACTGCCTCCATTCATCTTCATGGGGTGTTAACTTGGTATGCCAGCAATGGCAGCTTAAATGCATTCAGTGGTGGACATGCAGGGCACAGCTTTGGAAACCAGAGCTCAAACTTTTCCACTCCCCCACCAAAAGAGAGTCACTCACCTCTTCCTTGTTTGCAAGAGAGGAACAGAAGCATCCCCACAGTGCTAGAAGCCACCAGCTACCTCCTGGGTTCTAACTGTCAAACTGCTGTCAGCTGCCAAACCTAACTCAGGCCTCCTGCCCTCCTGGATACCAAATGCCCCACTGCCCTCTACTCAGCTGCCAAAAAGAAACTTTCTGAGAGAGCGAGTTGCCTATATGGACTCACATTTGTGGGATGCTCCCCCTGTCTGGGTTTCAGGAACCTGGTGGGACAGCATGAGCAGCCACCTGAGGCACTGAGGTTTGGAGCCAAGGTTGTTAGAGGCAACTATGTGGGTGGGCGAATACACTGAGAACGGTCCTCCTAAAGCAAGCTTCAGATCTACAGGCCAAGTCAATAGAGCAGTGCTGCATAAATGAATTCGAGGTAGCAGGCCTGCAAATTTCCATCACTAAAGCAAGCCACCAATGCCACCATATCCCTAGAAGGCCAAGTCTTGAGAATCACGCTAGCTAAAGAAAAAGAGAAAGCTATGCACCATCTAATTCACTGACAGGTACTAAGTGGAAATGCCATCCCTTCTATATTAATCTCCAAATGCCACAACTAAGTAACTTCCTAGATCAGTGGTTTTCAAACTTTATTTCTGGTGACCCAGTTGAAGAAAACTGTTGATGCCAGTGACCCAACGAAGCTGGGGATGAAGGGTTTGGGAGGGGCTGAGTGCTGGGGTGAGGGCTGCGGGGTGGGGCTGGGAATGAGGGTTTCAGAGTGTAGGAGGGGGCTCAGGGCTGGGGCAGGGGGTTGGGGGGCAGGAGGTCAGGCGGGTCGGGATGAGGGGGTTGGGGTGCAGGAAGGGGTTCTGGGGGCTCAGGGCTGCGGCAGGGGATTGGGGCACAGACTTACCTCCAGCGGCACAGTGGGGGTGCTAAGGCAGGCTTCCTGCCTGTCCCGGCACCATGGGCCATGCTGCACCCCAGAAGCGGCCAGCAGCAGGTCTGGCTCCTAAGCGGAGGCATGCAATCGGCTCTGTGCGACTCTTGCCTAGAGGAACTCCCCTCCTTCCCCCCACCATTCCCATTGGCTGGTTCCCGGCCAGTGGGAGTGTAGAGCCGGTGCTCAGGGCGGAGGCAGCGCGCAGAGCCCCATAGCCCCCCTGCCTAGAAGCAGGACTCGTTGCTGGCCGTTTCTGGGGTGCAGCGCGGTGTTGGAAAAGGTAGGCACTAGCCTGCCTTAGCTAGGCAGCACTGCTGACGGTGCTGACCAGAGCAAGGCGACCCAATAGTGGATCGTGACCCATAGTTTGAAAAACACTGTCCTAGATGCCTTAGTCCTAACCAAATAAACTCAGAACCCTCTTAACACCTTGGTTATGTAATCTAATTTCCCTGTTGGAAAGAATGAGGTTTTGTGAAGAAAGCTGGAAGAGATCAGCGGTCTGGTTTAAGTTTAACTCAGACGCTGCTTTAGGCAAAATTTTTGCCTAATGACAAAATAGTTTCATCTTGTGGAATACAGTGAAGTTAATCCCACACTGGGACAGGTTTCCTGAATGGTGGAAAGACATTACTGAGTCCTCTGAGGAAACTTTTGACTGTGGCTGAATGCTTCACAGTTATCTATGGGAGAGCGGTATTCTGAGATGGCAAACAAGTGCATTTTGTTCAAGGACACAGCAAGGCTGATGCTTCAGATACAGTAAGAAGTCAATAAAAGATTATATGAATGCAGAACATGATGATGAACTGCCATCCACTGCTGGAAGAGGGAAAACCTTTATCCACTTCTGGGAGCAGTATTTCAATATGGAAGGCTTCTTGGTCTGCAAAGAGATCCTTTGTAGCCTTGCAAAATCTGCTAGATGAGGACAAATCCATGTCCTGTGACCCAAGCAGCAAGGTGAAGAGACTGATCTGGGATGCAAGACCAGATTAATTTTCTTAGGTTACATGGCCCAGTGGCATAGGTAGCTGGCATGGAGACTCTTGGAGACCTATATAGCAATACTGCCTGTTCCAAAAAACTGGACTGATCAAGCTAAACCAGGCCCTGATCAATTGTCTCTCACCGCCAGCGGTAGTAAGGGGATTGGTGGAAACGCACACAGGGGTAAGGGGATTGGTGGAAACGCACACAGGGGTAAGGGGATTGGTGGAAACGCACACAGGGGTAAGGGGATTGGTGGAAACGCACACAGTGGATCCCTGCTCCAATTCAATCGGAAGAACACCGGTCACTGGATTTTCTGTTCAGCCCTGCTCTGGAACAACAACAGTAGTGAGGATGCCGCACTGCTGCCTCTACCTGAGGAGGTACGTTTTTCTGCCCAGACAGAAAATCTTTCTGGTTTTGTCAGAAGGGGTGGCATCACCAAACCTGGAGCTCTTAAGGCTTCCCATTGGCTGCAGAGACAGCCAAAAGAGTTTGAGTCAGGTGTGGGAAAGATGCTGAAATCCCTGCTGTAGAACCAGGTACAAGCGACCTCCCTTTGTGGTGATGAAGGGTACAGATCCTGGGGTCAGCCAGCTGCCTGCAGCAGGTGTCATCAAGCCTTAATCAACAGACAAGTTCTTCTCCTTGTTCTCAAGTACAGTATATCTCAAAACAGGGAGCACTTTCTTCCTGAACTTGGACAGTCTTCAACTCTAAAGATAATTATTCAAACCTGCAACTCTTGAAATTATCTGTAGTCATCGGGGTAATGAGGGCAGACGTGACAGTATTCAGGCAAAACAGAAGTACTGACATTAAATGCGACTTCATCCCTATCCAGTAGGCATGTTACACTGTGGATATGAGCCAAAGGTGGAGAGAGATGATAGACTCAACAATTTAAAGAGGCAAAGAAGGTCATGGTGATTGCCCTTGGCCCTTTTGGGAAAGGTCAAAGAAGCAGGCTTCTCAACTGGCCACCAATAAACTGAGGGAGGTAGCTGCATCATCCATGGGTTAAAGCATGGGGAGGACGGGAGAAAGCAGCAGCATCTGCAGAGAAATATGCCAGGGAGTCTTAGAAACCTTTGAGAGAAAGGTCCTGGTGGCGCCTGAAGGAGAATCTCACAACCCCAGATGCTTCCTTTTGCCAGGACTGCCAAAATTTACACAACTGGAGTACTCTCAAAGTAGGACTCTGTTTCACTGTCCTGGAAGATGCTTATCCCAGAACCAAAGGCTCTCTCTTTCCCACATTAAGGTGTTTCAGAGCAGACCTTTGCACGGGAATGGAGCCCTAACCAGAAAATGCATCTGAAGATGTGGCTTGTAGGGGTTAAATCAGAGGTGGGCAAACTACGGCCCGTGGGCCAACCGTCCTGCCCAGCCCTTGAGCTCCTGGCTGGGGAGGCTAGCCTCCAGCCTCTCCCCTGCTGTCCCCCCTCCCCTGCAGCCTCAGCTAGCCATGCCGCCAGCGCTCTGGTCTGCAGGGCTGCGAGATCCTGCCGGGCAGCATGGCTGGCTCCGGCTGGGCAGTGCTGCTACCAGTCCTAGTGCTCTGAGCGGCATGGTAAGGGGGCGGGGGTGGTTGGATAGGCGTGGGAGTCCCGGGGGGGCCAGAGAGCATAGGTGTGGATAGGGGTCAGGGCAGTCAGGGAGCTGGGGAGGGGGAGGGTTTGAAGTGGGAGGGGGGCAGAGGCCAGGCTGTTTGGGGAGGCACAGCCTTTGGGACATACAGTTTCGGAACCCTGATGTGGCCCTCAGGCCAAAAAGTTTGCCCACCCCGGGTTAAATCATTAGGAGGACCTGGAACCAGCTGGGTATACCTGGTCTTTTGCAATAGAGGCTTAAAGGCTTGGCATGTTCAAAACAGCCATCCAGGGAACGACCTTCTCCAATACAAATAGGATAGAAGGTTTCACACACTGGGAAGACAAAGGGGCAGAAAATGCACTGCTTAAACCCAGAGTTTTCTCCTGTTCTGTACAGTCTGGATCAGACATGATGCCCAGGAACCAAGGAACAAACTGGAGATTCTCCAGGAAATGAAACTACACAACAGAGACTATTTAATTATCTATTCTAAAGCTCCCCTAAATGGTCTATAACCAAAACCATCCCAACATGTACCAATAAATTTGCGTTTTAAAACAACAAAAAAGGCTTTGGGCAGAGTCCTAGACCTGCAGCTAGCCCTAGGAAAGTAATGGACTGATGCGGTCTCTGACAACACATCCCCACAACGCAAGCTTCAAGTATTCAGTGCCGCGGAGGGGTGCTTTTGTGATCACAAGGTGCTACTTTCCCAAAAGGTTCCCACATCGCAGCAGCACGTGGTGCTGCTTGAATATGCCGAAGTCATCTCAGAGAGCCTCCTCCAGGTCACTCTCCCACACTTCCCCATCCTCCATCACGCAGTTATGCATTGTCAGTATAAAAGCCTGCAGAATACGGAACATATGGTGGCAGCGTAAAAAAGCCAGTATCAAAGATATCTCAAACTCCAGTTCCTAGAAGGTAAGTTATGTGGTCCCTAGGGATACTCACTGCAGGCATGCACGTGCTCAGGGTGCCAAGGACTAGAAATTCTTCAGCAGTGACCATTGGTCCACGCCAGCACCCTGCGCCTTCTTGGGCTGCAAACCCAGGGCATAAGGGACAGCACACACTGACCACCTCTCCAGTTCCCACCTGCCACAAGTCATGTGAGGATCCAGAGAAGAGGTGGAAGGAGGAGAGGTCATGAATACACACAGGGACCACACATCTTTAGGAACTCCAATTACTGTAAGGGAAGTAACTGTCTTTTCTTCGAGTGCTGGTCCCTAGGTGTTTACTATGGGGCTCTGGGGTGGGAGGTTTGGGGTGCAGGAGCAGGTTCAGGGCTGGGGGGGGGGGGGGGGGGTGGTTTTGCAGGCTCCAGGAGGGAGTTAGGTGTGGGGAGGGGACTCTGGGCTGGGGCAGGGGGTTGGGGTGTGGGAAGGGGTTTGGGGTCCCGGCGGCACTTACCACAGCTCCGAGGAAGCAGCCACTAGGTCCCTGAGGCCCCATGGCACATGGGCAGCCAGTGAGGCACCGTGCACTGCCCTCATGCCCACAGGCACCGCCCACAGCTCCCATTGGTTGTGGTTCCCAGCCAATGGGAGCTGCAGAGCCGGCACACTGGTGGGGCAGCACACGGAGCCTCCCTGGGAGGAAGGGGGAGGAGTTGATCAGTGGGGCCCGCTGACCCTCTGGAATACCCTCGCGGACCCCAGTTTGAGAAACACTGTACTAACTAGTAAAAGAACTAAAAATTGTTTGCAACATTTACAGAGAAGGCTAGAAGGCTACACACACACACGAGGGTTCCCTCCCAGTCAACAAGCAGCAGAAAAGAAACTGGAGAGGTCAGCCGCCTGCCACACCCCATATTCCCTTCGTTCTCAGCATGAGGAAGATGCAGACCAACGGACACTCCTACTGAAGGAGTTCTGGACCTGGGCACATGGACAACATTTGCATCCACCATGAACACCCATGAGGATGAGCACTCGAAGAAGATACATACAGTACAAGGAATATTTTACTCACTGTTCTATTCCCTTACATATGGGGCTCATTAAAGGCCTTAATTTGAATGCATCTGATATTGTCACAAGAATTTCCATTTTACAGTAGGAATGCGGAGGACCTTGGAGAGGAATTTAAATCCAATTTGCTGCAGAATATATGGGATCTTGTCTGTAATCTTTATACTCACCTGGAGATGGGGGCTGTATCTTGGGCTGGGACTTCTTTGAATCAGCAGCTGCAAAGATGTCTGGGGGCGGGTCTTCGCCTCGTTCAATCTTGCACTCAAAGGCATAGAGACATTGGATGTACTGCTTCTTCAAAGAACTAGCTGCACTGCTAGAAGTGCCCACATTAAGATTGGTGGCTAACTCACGCCATTTCTTGTTTTTGTTGACCTGCACAACCAAAAAAAAAAAAAAAAAAGGGGGGGGGGGGGGGAGGAGGGGTGTCAGACCATAAAATTCAAGCCATTTCCCCTTTCCCCAGAGTGAGACAAAGCCACGTTTCCCACCCTAGATACTAGCTAAACATGTTATGTAGCAATCATAACAGCTACACAATTGGGCTGAAACTGTGCATCAAAAACAAAACAGTAAGCCTCCCCTTTGCCCACCTGGAGGGGGGAAAAAGGAGTCTCAGAGCTGGATAATACCAAGCAGCAAACCGAAGTAGACATGAGGCCAGCAGGCAGCCCACATGCATCAACACTAATAAGTGATGCAAACATAGACAGCATCATTGCTATTCTATGGACTGGGTGAGGAAAAGTACAAGCTGGATCTCAGTGCTGTCAGAATACTCTGAACAGGAGCAACTACCTGGAGCACTGCGATTAGATCCACTTAATTCAAGGATATTGGATTTTATAAATAAGATATTAACACTATTTTAAAAGTTCCAGACTCAAATCAAAAGAACTCAATTAGCAAATCGAGTTAAGCCTGAATCCTATTGCCTATACAGCACCTGAGATTTTGAGACGGACGTGGCTATGCATACAAACGTATAGCCATCTCACTTGAGTCACAGTCGTGATGGCTTTCAGAGCTTCTGGTCACCCACCTGAGTAAGTCCTCCAATCTCCTTTACAGAGATGTAGAGCCGGTAAAGGTCTAGGGGTTTCCTGCCCACAGCTGGGAGGTTGGTCATGCCCATTGCCTTCTCTTCAGTGAAGGCTAGGTAACGATCTACCCAAATCTTCCTCTCCGGCTCACCACCCAGCTCATACAATTTGGTAATCTTCTCATTGGTGGTAGTAGAGGAACTGGACTTCTAGAATAAGGAGAAAGCAGATCTCAGGATGGAGGAGCAAGTGAGCTAAGAAATTTAAACACATCAAGTTCAGGCCAGGTTCGTCATCTTATCAAGCAGAAAAAAACCTGAAGAGATAAAATTCTGTAGTTGTATTAGGAACAGCCACATATCAGCCCAAAGGCCAAACGCACACGTCTCAGTTCGATGTTGGTGTAGACAGACAGATGACAGAGCTTTTGTGGACAACGCTGCTGAGAATCACAATGACCACACTTCAAAAGGTGGAAGTTTTAGTCCACCCACAGGAAGGCTGCAGAAGCCAGGTAAATTTCATCCAGACACCAGAATGGTTTGTGTGGTGAGGGGACGAGGGACGGGCAAGGGGCTACAATCTTTCTTCTAAACAAGAGACTGACTTACCCGTAATTCTGCTTCTCTGAAGAGACCTTGTAGGATATTCATATTACTTGGGGGAGAGGAGGGGCTTTGTTCCTTAGCACAAGAAATGGGGAACTCCCTCAGCTCTTAAGTTTTTCTGATCCCCAAGGACAGCACTAACAGGATAAGGGAAAGCCAGGACTCCCTGCTAGCCATCACACCCTGCCAACTATAAACACTGCCCTCCAAATTTTTCAGTCAGTACCTTTTCTAATTACTCTAGTGGAAGCTCCCAG
The DNA here is from genome assembly GCF_015237465.2 of Chelonia mydas. Classification (NCBI taxonomy): domain Eukaryota; kingdom Metazoa; phylum Chordata; order Testudines; family Cheloniidae; genus Chelonia; species Chelonia mydas. The sequence continues at coordinate 10,067,000 of NC_051259.2, read as the reverse complement.
GATACTTTACTACAAATGTATCACCGATCAAAAATATGCCCCAAAGAAAACTAAGACGAGGTGTAAGAATTGGCAGTTTAACTGAAAACCTGATAGGAAGTGGATGGGTGAGGAATCCTACAAGAGAATATCTTCCCTTCATAATTTTCCCTCCCTAATGATTCAATCTGCAGAATTTGTCACAATGCGACTAATGCCAAAAATGTTGGAAATTTCTCTCTTCCCCTGCCAGAATTTGCTGCTTTTTACTCACAAATATAAAAGGAAGATGCCTCTTAAAAAAGTACTGCATCAAACAACCTTCAAGTCTGCGGAAGGAGACCACAATTAAAACTTCTTGATGTAAAAATAATTAGCCAACTGAAAAGGAGTATCCTGAATTAAAGACTGTAATGGAGGTATGTGGAAGGAAAGGAGTTTGGCCTCTATCTTAGGAACAGAGTCTGGGGTGGGAGCTCTATTCTGGAGGCTGAATCCAAGCAATAACGTGCAAGTCTGCAGAACAAGGACTCTGTAGCTACTCTACAGAGGTCAACAATTAAATATTTGAGGCAGACTGTGGTGACAACCTTGAACTGGATCAAAGGAGCTTTTACAAGGTCTTCTAGTTTCAGGCCAGCCAGGTCATAAGAGCAATCAGGCATCCATGTAGACATGGCCCCGCTGATCACAACGTTGCCTAGCAAACGGATGTCAAAAGAAACAGAATTGGATGGATTTTTTTCAGGGGTGCTAGTCTAATCCAGGTAGAGCCTGAGACATCCCACCCTTGACCATCTGAGGTGGCATATACGGAAATGTGCCTCTCTGGGATGGGCATGCCGATGTGAGGAAAATGATGATAGGGCAATAAGTTAAGATGGAACTCAAAACACCACTTCAGAGCAATGTGGGATGAGTCTGCAGCACCACTTTGATCCACCTTATACCAGGTTTTACAGGGATAGGCTTTAGAGCACTTGGTGGTAGAAGTCACTGTCACCAGTTAAACGACCTTCCATGAAAGAAATTTAAGCTCCCATGATTCATAAGGGGTGTTCATCAGCTTTGACACCACCACAGTAAAGTCCCACACCACAAGGGGCTTTTTAATTGTTTTTTTTTTTCAAGTATCAATCCTTATGGGAGTCTGACAAGGAGCTGCAAAAACACTGGTTTACCTTTGATTAAGGCGGGATAGGCTAGACACACCTGGGTGGAGTCAGACAGACACACGACAAAGGAAGCCAAGCATTTTTTGCACAAGGCAAGTAAGAGGACTTGCATCATCCCATCAAACCTTTTGCCCATGGAATTGTAGGGCTTTCTGGCATAAGGCTAATCAGAGATGCCAGGAGAACACAAGCCACCTGCAAGAGACACCATGACTATGCATTGCTATCTTGTCAAGTGTTCAGTGACTAACGAGCAGTTAGCTGTCTGTTTGGAGGTGGACAATAGCAGTCCTACCTAAACAATGATTGCAGGACCAAAGCAACTATTCCATCTGGAAGCCTCTGCCAAAGAGCAGTGCCTTGTAAATGCATGGACCAAGCTCCATGTAGCTGTCTTAAAGATTTCAGAAATTGGGACAGTCTTCAAACAGGCAGCAGAGGCTGCGTGAGCTCTAATGTGGCTAGGTGGACCTAACCTGGTTAACTCTTTTTTAAAGTGTCTTTATACACTTGGAGACTCTCTCAGATAAACTCTGGGGGGATATTGCCTAACCCTCTCTGCAAGGACCAAAGAAAACCAGTCCAGGGGCATTCCTGAAAGATTGTCCTGTCAATGTAGGAAGACCATTCTTTACTATAACGTCAAGCACGCAAAATTTAGCTTCCTTTGACAATGAGTGAGGTTTGGGGAAGAACACATGGAAATAAATCAGTTGGTTCACATGAAATTCTGAAAGAACTTGGGTTGAGGTTTGAGAGTGATCCTGTACTTATGAAACACTGTATACAAGGGTCCCTGCCATGAAGGCCTGAATCTCCTCCGCCTGTCGAGTTGATGTAACGGCCACTAAAAAAGGCAGTCTTCCTAAATAAGTGGTGAAGAGAACAAATTGCTAAGGACTCAAAGTGGGATTCATCAGTTGTGCTAATAACAGAGATCCCCAACCTGGGGACAGACAAACAAACAAGGCCCTTGAGGAACCTTACTGCTGCGGTATGGAAAAATACAGTATGGCCCGGAATAGGAAGGTGAGGAGTCAAGAGTCCAAAAATAGGAAACCAACCTCGTTTCCTCTTAGGGATGGCAAAATAGTTGGAATAAAAAAAACCATGCTCCTGAATTCTGAGGGCACCTCTTGCATTGATCCAAGTGGTAGAAGGAAATCCACTTCTTGTTTTAATAGTATCACATGAGAAGGAGCCCTGAAAAAGGATGGGGAAAGGGGGTAGGGCCAGAAAGCGACTGGACAGAATACCCCTTGCTAATTTCTAGGATCCACTGATCCAAGCTGATTGGAATCCAGGCTTCCCCAAAGAAGGAAGCTGCCAAAGGTAGGGATGGGTAGAGATCCTCCGGAGGTTCTGCCAGGCTCTTGACCTGCCGATTGGTGGACAACAGACTGCCGCAGCAGAGGAAAAGGCAGAGGATCATTGCTGGAACCTCTGCTTCTTTATCAGCAGCTCAGATGTCCTTTGAAGGCTGGTAATAGGAGGGGCCAGAAGAATGCTGCCTGAAAGAAATCTGTGGTTTCACTGCTTCCTTCTTGTGGGTGGAACGCAGAGGCCCAGGGAGGGTAGTGTCACCCTGGAGTCCTTTAAGGAATGGAATCGGTCTTTGAACTAAAGCACTTGTTGCCCTTAAAGGGAGGATCCTCAGTTGCTGTTTGGACCGCTCCAGGCAGGAGTCAGGATGATTGTGTCATGCCCACCAATGTAGTCTGCTGGACATAACCAGTGCAGCCTGTAAAGATGTGCAGACATGCTCTTTAGCTCCTCTGTGTGTTCCTGGAGGTAGCATGTCCACAGACAGCTGGTTCCAACTGAAATAACGGTATTAGACAGAAGCATTTGGAGCATGTGGAGGCTGGTAGATGAAAATTTTGCATCTGAACAGGTCCAGTCTCCCCGGGTCTTTCTCCCTGGGTGAGAATTTGGAAGGCCCCTATTGCTTCAATATCTCTTAGACCGCAGCTACTACAAGCAAACCTGGTACTGGATGGGAACAAAGGTATTCAAAATCCCTTGGAAGTGACTGAGTGTGGATGTAACCAGAATGGATGCTGGCGTGTTCCACAGGTTTTTCACAGGTTCCAACAGTCCCTCCTTTACAGGCATGGAGAGCCTACCGGGCCTGGATGGGTGCAAGATGTCCAGCAGTCTGGGAACCTGCACCATTTCCAGAGGTATATCTAAAGTCTCTGCCATGCGCCTGAGGCAGCCCTAGAATGCCTTGAAGTCATCAGCTGAAGATGATGCTGAGAAGAGAATGAGGAGAGAGCAGCGGGAACAAGTTGTTCTGCCCTTTGTAGATGTCGTTTCTCAACGCTTTCCTCCTCCTCCTGCCTTTCCAGAATTTGGGGCTAGCTGACGTGGCTGTGTTGATTTATATAGTCTCTTTGGGGAGGGGGATCTACACTGCAAAACTCTAACCCTATTAGCAAGAAAACAGACTTTCTCCCATTTCTTAAATAACTGCTCTACAGAACCAAGGTGGGAGAGAGTGGCATTTGTACAACAGATAATTTTGAGGGAGAGGGTAATATTCTTGGGGCAGACACCATGTCATCTATGTGTTTGTACAATGCCCATGCAATGGGACCCTGATTCCAACCAGTGCTATAGTTAAGCACTGCTATAGCAGTAATGCCCAATAATAAGGGAGAGTATGTTGCACACACAATCAGAGCCTGTTCCAAAGCATTCTACACCAAAATGTCAGATGTAATTGTTTAAATTATGATCTAAAATACTGCACACAGAAAGAACATTCACCCCACTAGCCGTATTTGACCCAGTGGTGCAACATTTCAGAAGCAGCACGTAACAGATTACAAGGAGAAGTTTACTGATGGAGGGTGGGGGAGAAAGGTGAACTAGCAAGCTTTCAGGGATCATTTAAATTGAAATACAGTCTGAAAGTACTCGGCAGTAAATAGAGTTACATTATTAAATGGAGGTTTTGAACACACAATGAATTAAACCAGTGCATGAAGGTCATATTCTCACATTTCCTATCACCTGGAAAGGTAACAGGAATACACAGGCTTTACCTTTGACTTGGATTCTGTTTTTGGCGTCCCATCTGCCTTATTGTTCATTTTAGTTGCAGGCGTTAGTTTGACATCCCCAAGGCCCATCATCTCAGGACTTGCTGCCATCCCTAGAAGATTAAACAGAATCTTCAAACACTGCATTTCAATTCAGTATCATGAAATCCAATGCCCTCCTTTGGGTTAGCACTGGCTTACCTGCCGAGTTGTTGGCCATATTCCCACTCATAGGATATGGAGCACCCTGGGGGTTTATCATGCCAGCCATACTGTTAATTCCTTGTCCATAAGGAGCTCCAGTTCCCATCATCCCCCCTTGGTTCATGTTGGGATAGCCAGGAGGCCTGAAAAAAGGAGAAGGAGAGAGCAGAAGTACATTTTCAATATCAAGCATTAAGATTTGTATTCTGCTAGAGTGGGCTTTGCTAACAGAGACTTTCCTGCAGTTGAAACATGAAATGGAAGCGATTGGTTCCAAGAGAATACTTTTCCACCAAAACTGACCTAGAATAAAGTCTACAAGAGCACTCACGTGACTTTGAAGCCAGAATGCTTGTCTACACTGCGCCACAGCATGGACACTACAGGGGTGTGAACTTCAGAGTACGCTGAAGTGCTGCACTCTAACTGCTCCGTGTGGACATTGCTGGGGTGAACGAGTAGTCCTCTTTCAAATGGGACTATATTAACGCAAACTAAATTCCTTTTAGTTGGCACCAGGAGCATCCACACAGGGCAGTTCAGGTACATCTATACAGTAATAAAAGACACATAGCAAGGCTGCAGCTGGCCTGGGCTGGTGGGGCTAAAAATCACTGTCTATATGTTTGGGATCAGGCTGGAGTCCGAGCTCTAGGATCCTCTCCCCTCGCAGAGTTCCAGAGCTCAGGCTCCAATTCGAGCCTGAACATATATAACATAACAATTTTTCAGCCCCAGAGCCCGAGTACGGTGAGCCCAAGTCAGCTGACCTGGGTCAGCCACGAGTATTTTATCCCTGTGCCCTCAGAGCACAACACATCCCCAGAGCCCGCACTGCGGCAGTGTAGACATAGTCTTAGTCTCACTGAAAGTCAATGGGACTTCAGCTCCAAAATACCTCAACCAATTTTGAAAACGGAACTTCAACGCTTTTGAAAGTTTTACCCCCAATCTTGCTCTGTTGCAGGTGTTAAGTTACCTGCCAAAGGAGATGGAACTCTCAGATCTGGAATGTCACTGTAAACGTTGCTGCTCCTGATGTCCAAGCAGGAAGTACATTGCTCCAGTCTACTGTAGCCACTGCTCTTTCTCCTTTTCGCTATATCAGATATACCCAAAAGCACCACACCCTAACACCAACTCAAACTCACATTCCAATAGAAGGGGCATCTCTATCTTTACATCTATGGTTGGGACTATTAATCCAACAGCCTTACAATCAGGTGATAGGCCTTGTCAAACAGAAATGGGAGACCGGAATGCTTGTTCAGATCTCATTGATACGCAAGACAAACCAGAAAACTTCTACTCTGCAGAGGCGACTCAACTTGTGTGTGAATTCATTGCTCTCATGACTACCCTGGTTGACCTTTGTATGCAACCTCCACCTGATTTTACAGCCATCCTACTCTTTCCTGCAGACTCCAATAATGAATTCCAGATATCTCCTCTCAGGTCTGCTGCTCATCAAGACCCCCAACAGGAAAAGGTGAACTGCACCAGACACAACTTAAATCTAAACTCCTCGACTCAAAAAACAGACAAATACAGTTGGAATAATGGCCTGCTAGATTTACTGGCTCTTCCAGGCACATTGTATCTTGTTCTCACCTGTGCAACAGCTCCAGAAACCAAAACTGCACGGATCTCAAAGAACAACGGATTTTCTTTGTACACATAAAGAAGCCACAGAACATTGCTAATTGCACAGTGATTCAAACACGTCTCCCCTCCTAACTTCTCCAGACTGATTAAAGACCTGCTCTTCTGCAGGCATTTTAAGGAAACCTGTATTCAGGGTTTCCCAACTTTGATTTGTTTCAAAACACATGCTAGTCTGACATCACAGGACGTGCTATATGAAAGGGTTGAAAGCAAGAACAGCGACACAGGGCAGCCACATTTCTTACCTGTTCTGGATGGAGTTGGCAGCAGCATGCATGGCGGCAGCAGCTGCTTCTTGTGCTTTCCGGTTCATGCCACCCGGTGGTGGGCACATCCCTGTCCCCACCTGGGGAGGCATATTTGCCATGTTGGGTCCATAGGGCCTGTTCCCTATGGCTGCATGGCTCATCCTTCCTGGGGGAAGCCCAGTATAGGGTTGTACACCAGTCTGACCATGAATCTGGCTCCCTGCTCCCATTGGGTTTATACTTCCCCCCATTCCTGGGCTGGGGTAGTTGGCATTAGGCATAGCATTATAGTTTGGCTGCCTGGGATAACCTCCTGCAGAGAAAAGGGGGGATAAAAACCACATTCAACTACTTGATTTGTGACTCATTAGAACTCTTCAAATCTGCAGCTGTTTTAAAATCACTAATAAAAGCATAGGGACATGGGTGAATTTTAGCACCTCAACTCAGTCAATTTACCTGGTTATAATCCACATAAAATAGGTCTAAACACACAATCAAGTAACAACATCAATTCAAAGGCAGTAGGAACCTCCCCTGAGCACATCACAGAACACAATGAGCCAAACGGCCCAGGACGAGATGGCGAGGTCACAGGTAAAGTGCCATAAGATGTACAGCTCCTGTCAAGCTCTGCCCCGCTGAAGTTAACTGAATTAGCAGCAGTTTGGGGGCACAATCATCTGAAGGTTTTTCAAACCACGAGAGGAATTCTGTAGCAGAAGTACTTTAATCCTTAAAGCCCTCTGTCTTACCCTTGCTCCCGAGTGACACACACAAAGCACACTCCCTTTCATGACAGGCAAGGGTTTCAGATGCTGCTGCATGAGCTGCACATTTTAAACCAGTCCAAATAAATGCAATTTGTCCAAGGCAAAAAAAAAAAAAAAAAAAAAAAAAAGACTACAGGGAATATGGGCCCTTTTTCCTTTACTTAGTGGAGCTCTATCAGTTTCCCATTCTATCCGATTGGTTCACGGCCTTACCTTGAGGACCATACTGACCCCCCTGGGGCCCATAGCTTCCCAGTGAATTCTGCTGATAAGGTCCCATCCCAGCATGCATCTGTCCTCCAGAAGACTGACGGGGAGATAAGGCGGAGCCAGGCTGAGGGGAGCTGTACTGGGGCATCTGAGGATTCCTCTGCATGTAACCTGATCAATGAGACATTCAAATGAGACAGTTATTCATTCCAATTGTTGGTACTACTGCACACACAAACATCCCTGGGCTCCAGAAACACACACAAACATTTTAATGACACAACCCAGACAAAGCTGTTTGTTTGTTAAGCAACAGCCATTAAAATAAAAAAAAAAAAAAAAGTCAACCGTATGTGCCAAAAGATTCCACACCTATTGCCTACTCTAACTCGGGGAAAACTGTAGCATGTCATGGCACCTGTAATGAGCTAGCCAATGTCGCATTTTTAGTGGGGACCATTGTACTACATATGCCTGCAGCCATAAAGAGGGAGGCTCCTACTCATGTATCCATCTTCCAGTGAATCTGTTCCCTTTTATGGAGCAGAGCCACAACTGTTGTGAACATCCCACATTTTGAAGTTTAAGGTTTTCGTTCTTGAAAATGCAGCAGTCAGAAATTTGTTTTAAAAGCTGCAGGAAACATCTTAAATCGAAGTAAAATCTCTAGGACAAGCAACGGGCAACCTTACTGCAATGTGCTCTGAACGCTAATTGAGTTGAAAGAGCTGGTCCAGCTTTACAAACAGTATCTTAGCCCACAATCTCCGCCTCATATGGAAGGGGCTGGTGTCAAAGCTTGCACAAGTCCAGGAGATCTTTATTATTTATATATCCTGCTTTACATTTAGAAGTCTACTGTTAAAACTTAGAACTCTTAACACCACACACACACGCTCATACTCCTACCTCGATCTTGGACTATGCTTGACTGATTCATGGAAGGATGCATGATACTGTCCGAATGGCCACTAGGTGGTCGGGGTGGCATCTGATTGCCTGCACCATGGATAGAAAAGCATTAGCCACAAGAAGCACATACACAAGAAAATGCAGAATACCTAGAAATGGCTGATAGAGACTTAGGCTCATAGCATTAAACAATAGAGCAGCAACAAAATCCAAGGGGAGGTGGCGGGAGGGGGGGTTAAGCCAACCGAAGGAAGTGTGGGAGGAGGAGAAGACACAGGTAAATTAGTTTTTTCCATATAAAACAATTAACATTATGTTACAAGTTTGCAAGCCAACAGACCACAGCTACTCTGCTAGATACCTTAGTTCATATATTTAAAAATCTCCTCCTCCAAGCTGTAGCCTTATTTTTAAGGCAATTAAATGATCCTGAGACCCACAGTGTCAGAAAGTGGGGCTGCTCTTGGTAAACTTCTCTTTAAAACTGCCAAATTTTAATTCACTGAGCCCAGGCTCTTCAGCTGCACAGCACAGTCACACCAGCAGATCCAGAGATACACAGAATACTCTTACCTGGTACGGCAGCAGGTGAGAGTGGACCAGAACGCGACTGGGCAACACTAGCAGGAGAGCCAACGGGGGAAGGGGAGGGCCCTCTGATTCCTGGGAGGTGAGGCGAGGTATGCGGAGAGAAAGGAGACTGAGCTGGGTTACTCTGCTCTCCTTGACTGCTTGAAATCCCTGACGTGCTTACTCCAGGACTCAGGGCTCCTTCTGTACCCATGGGTAGATCATCTATGGAACCAGACAGATCCTGTAGTGCACAGAAAAGCGGATCAGGAAAAAAAAAAAAAGGTTAAGAGGCAGAGCAATTGTTCTCCCGCACATCACCAGGAAAGAGAAGCGTCTGTTACAGAATTCACTGAATTCTGCTCCTAGGCAAACTACAAACAAATAGAAAATCAATCAAGCCAGCTCATGTTATTGTCAATGATGAAGGCTGTAGCTCACACCTAGTTAACTGATAAATGCATCTTAATCTGTCCTCCACCCCCACATCCAGAAGTTCCCCAGCTGTGGTCTGTGGAATGCTGACTGGTGGTCCAGAAAGCTAGTTGGTCACATGGGTGCCAATTCTCAAACGTGTTTCACCTGCCAGGTTGCATTAAAAGAGGATAAAAGTAAGTTCCTACATAAGCAAGTGATGTAGTTGCCACAGGCATGTATATGATTGCAAACGGGAGAAGAGGTTGTCTATGTGATGACTAGGTGAAGGGAAGTGGTCCATGACAGAAGAGTGGCTCACCCTTTGAAAGAGTCTGAGAACTCCTGCCTAACCTCAGTCCACTCTGAGGCCTCAGGTAGGCTGGGCAGCTTCTTTCTTGAGAAAAAAGAAAAACTAAAATACAGATTTAAAAGAAAACCATGAAACATTTCCCACTTCCCTTTCTTCACCGAAATCAGAAATTAGCCATTTCTTTCTGCAGCATTAAGTTTCAGGCATTATTGAAGGCAAGAACAGAGAAGGCTCTCCCCTACTGCACACGTCCACCTTCAACCAGGAGACAACTAGTTTCAATGCCCTAAATTGGCACAAGAGTTGCTGGAAAATTGCAGCCGGTGAACAATCGGTAAATTGTCTGGATACTGCATGTGCAGGTGGGTAGGGGAACCTCAACTCATGGCTATTATTCAAGTACCTTGGTACTTACAATAATCCACGTGCGAAGACAGTCCCTGCCGTTAAGAGATTAAGCTCTATGATTAAAAAAAAACCAACCAACCACGACCACACATGACCTAACATAATGGGAAAAGTTGGAGGAGAGAATATATGGCGATGTGCTCCCCATCTCTCTCTCTCACACATACTAATGGTGGACAGGTGGGTGGGGAATGAGTAACTCCCTCTTTGCGGAAACCCAAGGAATAGTGTAATAAGGGTTCTGACCCTACCAGAAATCTTATTTTCCTTATTTCTAAAATACAAACCTTAGGTTTAAAATTAAAGGATTCAGATTTTTTATTCTTTACATAAGAACCATTGCTTCCTGAATTTGTTCATATAAAGTGAAGCACCGTAACAGTTTAATGAACAAAAACTGTGCAGGTTTTTCCTCGATCTGGTTCTTATTTCTTATCCTGCATGAAACTAATTTTAAGTAAGGTTTTGGGTTTTTTTGGAATGATAGTTTAAATATTTTTTATAGGAAATGCAGAAGTAGAGAGTCTTAGGATGTACTTGGATGAGGAGAGAAAGGCTTGGAAAACCAGTTTTAGGAGGACATCTCAAACAGAAGAGGAAGCATGAAGAAAGGCACAGAAGTGGGAAAAGGAAATGAACAGCGCTTTGCAGCTGGCATCACTGAAAGAGCAGAAGATGATGCTGATGATTTAGGAATGGGCCACATTTTAGCCTACACTTCACATTTACTTTGAAACAAGGACAGACATCAAGTTAGCTTTGCTCTGTACCTACCTCTGGCCTAAACTCGTGCACATTATCCTTTGCATCTGTTAGGAGGAGCCATGTGACCATAATATCCTAATCTGATTTACAACGATTGTGCTAAAAACATTTTCGCATCTTTTCATAGACATCTTTATTTTGAAGACAGCTAGTTTTATAGTATTTGTGTAATACCAGGTGTACAGCATGGACAATCTGCCTTTCCGTGATTAGGGACAACAGAATAGCAAGGTAATTGGTCTTGTGGTTAAAGCACTGGACTGGCACTTCTAAGGTCTGGATTCAACCCCCTGTTCTACTACAGACATCCTGTGAAATCTTGGGGCAGGTCACGGTCTCTCTCTCTCAGTTCCCCTCATTTGTGAGGTGTGGATACAATTACATCCACACTTCACAGGGGGTGTTGTAAAGATACCTTCTACAGTAATGGACGGTGGGGAATCACGTAAATAGGGGCAGGGACAAAGGGGAGCTCACAGGAGCTAGGAGGAATGGGCACAGCAGCCCTAGACCGAAGGAGACAAGAAGCTGGAAAGCAATTTGGGAAACTAAAAAAAATGGCAACTCTGATGCCTGTCCAAAATTGTCAGCGATGGATGTGGAGGAGTCAATCAGGTAACCAAGTGGGGGACGTATGAATAAGACCAAACCACGTTTTAAAAACAGAATTCAGAAAAGTCAGGACACAATTGCTAAACATGGCTTAGACAGTTTAGTCTCATCCTCATTGGCTGGGCTAATACCACTCTCCACAGTTCAGATAACTTTGCAGTACTTCAGGTCTGAGGCCCTGCCTGCATTGGGGTGGGTAAGGGTTATCAGAGGCAAACAAGAGGCCTTGTCACTCTAAAGCACCTGCTTGTCAGCATGTTCCCATCCTTAGGCTGAATACACAGCACTTCACTGAACATTCAGGGAAAGGGAGACCTGAATGCACAGGACAAGAGTGAAGCGATTCCTGTCTATGCTAGAAAATGGTTAGGGTACGTCACGGTTGGAGACTGGGTAGGCAAAGAAATCACTGTGTCTAAAATGGGTGTGTATAAGTGGGAGGGGCATATGAACAGAGTCCCATTCTCTTGCACCACTGCCCTCTTGCACCACTGCAATTTCCACTGATTTTAATGGCAGAATTTGGACCCATTTTTCAAAACACCCCATACCTCCAGCAAGCGTTAACTGGCACATTTAAGATGGAAATGTCAATCCAATCCTTTGCTGGCATGACCTAAGGCCCACTATTCTCAACTTTTTATTACCACTTCCATTTGTATTAAGACGATGTCTTGCAAGGCAGTCTCAGTAGTAGATCTGCTTTTCTTTTCATTTCAATCAAAGATATGATAGTTCAGAAAAATCCTAAAAACAAAGTTTACAAGATCCGATGACTTTCCCGTCTCTCTGCTGATCAGTCTCAGTATGGTTGATGGCAAAGCTCCCGGTCTAAACAAAATACAACTCGTCTCTCCAAGAAGGCCTGAAGACAGTACCTTACATACAGCCATTATTGGTTCTTAGTCACTCACATTCAGAAGTATTAACCTCAAATCCAAGAAAAATCTTCTCATCTTACTTTGGGGCTTCAGGACAAATTTCTCGTTATGTAGGAATTACATTTCTTCTTCAATCTATGAGTTCAGAGAAGTCGCTCACATTATCCTAACCCATTTGTGTTTGGGGTGACATTAGAGACATGTATCACAACCCCATGTCATTAAGTGGGAATGTTACAACTGCAGCTTCAGTATTAACCCCAAATTTAGTATGCCCAAACAGCCAGTTAGGTCTTAATCTGTTAATACTTTGGACTTGTCTAGCACCTTCCATCAAAGAACTGAAAAGCATTTTGTAAATATTGCTTCGCAACACTCCCATAACAAAAAGGAGTTAATTTCAGTTTTATAGAACAGGCATAAAGGTGATATGCAAAAGGAAAAAAGATTGGGGAAAAAAAAAGCCACACACACCATGTATAATGGTCTGAAAGGTTTCTTTAACCAAAAGATGTCTGCCTTTTTGTAATCTTAGAAAAAAATATCTAATCTTGACTTCTCTGGCTTTGATAGATGTTTCCTTAACTGGAGAGACTATGTTAAATCTGTAACCAAATCTTTTCTCCCAAATGCTTCTCAAGTGTTTTGATTAAATAGGTAAATTTAAGAAACAAATTAAGTGTCTAAAAATCCCTTTTCTACTGCATGGCTTGGGTTTTACTTCCTTAGTGTTGTAATGTTACAATCTTACTAGTTTCTCCACAGTTGTCAGAGTCTTCCAGGAAAGACAAGAAGATAAGATCTGAATTCCTAACGTGAAATGTAAGTGGAAGTTCGATAAAGAATCACAATTAAAATACAACCACAAACACAAAAGGGGAAAGCTCTCTTCCTCCCACTTTACAACTTCCATTTAAGTGACTTAAACAACATTATACTGGAAAATTGTGGAACAGCCAGGAAAAGAATGCAACCTTATTTATAGATACTTTGAGGAGAAAACCCAATACACCACATAAAGGACCAAAATCAGATAATATGTTATTTCCAGCCAAAAAAAAAAAAAAAAGGTAAGACACCGTTAAGGAGACTGCAGAGGTGTATCAATTAGTTCTGCTAAAAGACTTTATTTGAATGTAGTTATAACAAGCTGCATGCTTGAAAGCAAGGAAATCCAGAGTTAAGTACGCGAACGTCCTTAACTCTGATCTAACACCACTACAATGGGGTGAATCCACATGATGAAGGCTTGCATTTCTCTTAAGTACTTTAAAATACGTTAGGCTGAAATTGTCCAAGTTGTGGGGGGGGGGGGGGGGGGGGGGGGAGGAGGAGTCTGGATGCTCGATTCCCATTACAATTAAAGGGGAATTGAGAGTCCAGATCACCACAGGCAATGGAAAAACCCCACTCGTAAACTATGTCAGCGTTGTTTTAGAGAATGAAGTATAGTACTCTGCGGATGTTACACAGTAGAGGTCAGGTCATAGTAGATATCTACTCAGACTTCCGCTGGAAAAGTACATCTATAAATATGAGAGAGAGAGAATGAATACTGGAAATGATTGTAAATGATGCGTGTTTGGGGACTGTACACTGAGGGAGAAATGTGACAACAGCAGGAGTGTGGCAGGGACACACCTCTGATCTTTGGCAGGTAAAAGGCAGGGTGCTGTATCTGTCTTCTTCCAAAAAGAGTTTGAGGAGATCGGTGGTTGCTATGTGACGAGACTGATGTTTGTACATTATCAGTGGGCAGAGTAAAGGCTACAACAGTAGGGCATGTGGCTTATACTGGAAATATATAGATAGGTACATGGTGTGAGGAAGTGAAGCACTGAGATACTGAAAGGAGGAAACATTAAAGGTGTTTGAAGCTCAACTCTAGTTAATTTAAACGATTACATATTTGAAGTCTATGTCCTAGACTCATCTACACACAAAGGCTTAGATAACCTGCTGCATGTCCTATGTGGATATATTTTAACTGGTTTACATACATTTAGCTTAATTTGGGAATTTATTAATTTAAATATGCTTACCTGTGTTAAATTGGACGTAAGGCCACTTTACGCTGTGACGGTGACATAAAAGGGCCTAACATAGAAAAATCAGGTCCTGGACATTCATCTTATACAAGTCGACAGAAGCAGCAGTGGCCTTTCATAAGAACAGCCAGACTGGGTCAGACCAAAGGTCCATCTAGCCCAGTATCCTGTCTTCTGACAATGGCCAATGCAGGTACCCCAGAGGGAACAAACAGAACAGGTCACCATCAAGTGATCCATTCCCTGTTGCCTATTCCCAGCTTCTAGCAAACAGAAGCTAGGGACACCATCCCTGCCCAATGGCTATTAGCCAGGCTGATGGACCTATCCTCCATGAACTTCTTTCTTTTTTTGAACCCTGTTATAGTCTTGGCCTTCACAACATCCTCTGGCAGAGAGTTCCACAGGTCGACTGTGTGTTGTGCAAAGAAATACTTCCTTCTGTTTGTTTTAAACCTGCTGCCTATTCATTTCATTTGGTGACCCCCTAGTTTGTGTGTTCCGAGTAAGGAAGTGTTATTCACGCCTTCTAACTTTCTCCACACCAGTCATGATTTTACAGACCTCTATCATATGCATAAGTTAAAGAAATGAAGGAACACTGACATGTAAGCCCACTGTACTTTTCTGACAGACTATTTAATAGGTGTGTAAAGCTTGTATGTTAAAACACCATGTATATTATATGAAATAGGACAATAGCATCCTAATGAAAATACTGTGCCAGTTGCATCTAACCTCCCTTAGGCTGAATGATTTAGCCACTGAAGTTTATAAACTCCAGCAATGCAGCCATCTGCCAATGGAGAGAAACTCCATCAGATACACGGTCTTTTTTTAAGGTTAGGATTTCAAAGCTGTCGTGTGGTATTTATAAAATTTCACAGGAATTTGACTTCCACGGGGGAGAAGTAACAAAATGGTAAAACTAGGACCATAAATCTTAACTATGGCCAAGACTCATCCAGTTTCCATCTGACCAGATTAGTTTCTCAGACTGGCTATCATTCAAATAACTACAGTATCTTTTAATCAGGCCCGAACACCTGGAAAACTTTAAAATGTGATTTACTGAAGTGCAACACAAAGAAAAATGCAATAAAGCTTCCCCTCCACAGTCTGCTTCTGGGACAGGTTTTAGCACGAAGACCCTGATCCAAAGCTCACTGCAGGTAACAGAGACCCATTGACTTCAATGGGCTTTGGATCAGGCACAAACTTTATTTGCCCTCTGTAAGGCTTTCACAGACAGACTTAGAACTACGTAACAGTACCACTAACAGGGCTCTCCCTCTTCTCTCCTCCTCTGAGCCCAGCCAGTCACAATGAGAGACAGGAGGTGAGGATCAACAACAGTAACTCTGCCAACTTGAAGGAAACGTCAGGGTCTGGAGAATTTCCTCACGTGTTTCCAATGTGTTTTTTATGCAGTTTATTGCTCATCTGCCATGCAGATCAAAAACGCTGGAGGGATTCCAACTATTTCACACAGAATCTCACACTCCAGGCTGGCTGCAGCCCCAAAGCCTTAGTTTCTTCACTTGAAATACTGCCCAGTGTTATTTTGGGATGTGACCTGATAGCGGAAGCCCACAGGGACTCTGAAATGATAACTGTTCCAGCTGCAATTGGTTGCCCAATCCTAGATCATGCCAGCACGGGTTTGTCAGCTCTGCTGACAAACAGGGACTCGGGCAGCTAAAACCTTTTCACACCACAACAAAACCATGCCTGAAATCACACAATTCAACACCCAAAGGAGGAGGGGCAGGGGGACTTGTCTTTCTCAGGGTGGGAGCTGCAAGTCCTAGCATGACCAATAAGAGGAAGCTGCTTATGGTAGTTTGTGCTCAAAATAAAGGTTCTTGTTTTATATGAAAAGGGAATCACCATCTCTCACTATCAGACACTAGTTCATTTGTTAAGCAAATATCAGGATGGATCAACAAAAAATACTTAAGCTTAGGATAGTAATTCTCCAGAGTCTGGGCTAGTCTGCCAGAGTACCATAGAAGGTCCAAAGTAAAGGGGCCAAAGTCAACAAATTGCACCACATGGAAATTACATCTGTCTAATACCGCCCCACACAGTCCCCAGGGTAAGGGCATAGAAAAAGTGGGTTGAAAAGGGAAGGGGCATAGCCAGGATGCACCGTGCTCTAGCTACTACGGACTCTTGCATCACAAGCTTTAGTTAGAGCACCAGGTGCTGCTCTACCTTATAATGGGAGATGGACAGACCCATGCCTGTCCCCGATTCCCAAAAGTCCAAAAGTTGACAAAGTCACTCTTACCCATTCATCCATGGTGGAGCCTCTACACCTTCCCTCTATTTGTTCTAGATATGCTTTAGACTTGAAGATTGTGTTACAAAACCCAACCAATAGTGAAAGTTGTAAAGCTTTTTACGCAATTATAAATAAAGCCTGATTTTTGACTCCATCTATTTTTTTTAAAGAGGAAAATTTTGTTTGGCTTTTCCCCTGGTTTGTTCTCTAGCCAGAAGAGTGTATTTTGGGGCAAGTTTTACATTAATGAAATAAAGTATTTAAGATACAGAACTTGGACAAAAAAAAAAAACACAACAAAACAAAACCATACCCAAAACACACCCCCCACACACACAATTCCAGAAGTCTTCTTTAGTATGGTCAGCTCAAAAACAACCTGTTTAGAAATTCCACTTGGTCCTCAACTTTTTGGGGGTTCTATTATATAAGCTATACAACGTTATGCACGGAGCTTTTAAGGTCTGCAGGCAATGCCTGCAGAGTCACAAGGTTTATAGTCCCAGACCTGGAGAATAAGGGTTCCACACAGCAGTCTATATGGTACTTACAGACTGTTTGATGTGCTCTACGCTGAGCACTACAGACACTTCACCTTCTAAGGACTGTGTGATGCCCGCAATCCTTGTTGGCACCATTAAGTCAATAACTAGGGTTCAAGACAATTACAAACTGGAGAAACATGGTAGAGCTTACCGCTTCCACACAGACACTAGTAAACTCCACAGGCAAAACCAAAAGGGGCTTCTGAAGTCTGAAAAAGGACTAATGAGGGAATTATTAGAACATCCTATTCTTATTCTCTGGCTTTTCTGAAAATGGACAAGCATCCTTACCACTTCTCGTCAATTGAAACACCTGCTTTATGTTAAAGTTTCTTCATTTTTCTGCAACTTCCTTTCCAAGCACTCAAGAACTACAAATGTCTTCAATACCATAGTCTCCTGTTCTCACCCCCACCAATTTCATATTCAAATATGCTTCACAGACCCAACCTCCTCCAGTCCACTATACCACAGAAAGCTACAGAGCTGCCCAGCAAACTATGATCTCCCCGCTACTTACGAGCTTTAGACCCATTCCTTCCTCTCTATTGCAGACTGCTGTATCTTCCATTTTACATTCCACATGCCACCCCATTTACTACCCCACTACGGTCTGGAGACCTCATTGTACCCCATTAACACTACATTCAAGGGTGAACCCCATATATGAGATACTCTGCAAAGCAGACCTGATGTCCCCACGTCCCTAAGTGCTGGGTATCTCATGACACAACACCACACCATAACATACTATTGTAATTCACTTACAAAAAACAGTTCACTTTTGGGGGTGGGTCTAATTACTTGGAAGACAGGTTAGAGTTGAGGGGCAGAATTAAGGATGGGGTACACGTTTTAATTTTGATTTCCTTACCTGAATACTTTATATACAAGTTAGAGTTCTATTAACTTTTTTAGAAGTTATGTATCAATTAAGTCCAAGTGTTTGTTGGTGAATTATAGTGGAGAGAATTTTCTCATCTTTTTGATTTTTCATTCACAGCAAATGAACTGGCTGAATTACTGCATCTGTAGCCAGTCAGAGAGAGGAACATTCCGTGTTCATCTTAGCGTTGTGTGAACTTCACTTTCTACAGTAGCTGCAATCACTTAAATGCTCTCATTTAAGCAGCGCAGGCCAGATGCTCAGCTGCCACCGAGGTACATTTGCTCTGCCAGAATAGCATAAAAAGACTGTAAAACACCCTAAATAGATAGCTAAAGATTCTCCTCTCTCCCCCAGAGCAAACCTAACATACAACAGTGACCAGAAATACTTACAGAATTGCGGTTTATTAGACTAGGTAAAAGGAACTGGTAGGTCTCAGTCCACTTCCTAGTGGACACATGTCCACCAATAAAACTTTGTTCTTTGCAGGCTGAGAAGACTAGACAAGAGCACTGGAGAGGCCATGAGACTTAACTACCCTTTGGGAGTGAAAGGCAGTAGTGTTAGGTTAGGGTTCAGGCAAACTGGCAAGGGCACGCATAGACCTCTACTGCCTCTGCCCAGACTGTACCCATTGTGTGTATTAAAGTTCTAACTATACTATTAACACAACTGTCTCATGCATCCGATGAAGCGAGCTGTAGCTCACGAAAGCTTATGCTCAAATAAATTTGTTGGTCTCTAAGGTGCCACAAGTACTCCTTTTCTTTTTGCGGATACAGACTAACACGGCTGCTACTCTGACAACTGTCTCAAGCACTCAATTCACTGCAAACTGATTCATGACATTTCTGTCCTAAAAAAAAGCAGGCCAGTTCTAGGACATGGACTGCACAGGAAAGCACTACACAGACCTGAAAAGCGCTGTGAGGGGGGCGGAAAAAAAGAAAAAGAAATTATTCAAATACCAAAAACCACAACGCGCAGATTTCCAGCAACCCCAATTCTAACCTAAAAGTATACAAACTTGCCATTTGTGGAGTGGAGGCCATTAAACTACCTCCACTCTCTGACAACAGGCTATTGTGTGGAGGATAATGGGCCATTCTTCATGGCACCAGAAGCACCTTCTAGATGCTCATCATTCCTAAGCCAAAACATGGGGGAGAGGAAAGGGGGTGCAGAATCTCATATTCATAGGCTTGTCTCTAAGTCTAGAATGTTTTTGGAGGCCCAGTGTACATCGACTGCAGCTGGCCCAGGTCAGCTGACTTGGGCTCGCAGGGTTAAAGAATTGCAGTGCAGATGTTTGGGCTCAGGCTGGAGCCTGGGCTCTGAGACCCACCCC
Organism: Chelonia mydas; assembly: GCF_015237465.2. NCBI lineage: Eukaryota > Metazoa > Chordata > Testudines > Cheloniidae > Chelonia > Chelonia mydas. The sequence goes on along the minus strand of NC_051259.2, from coordinate 10,047,707 downwards.
CCTCGCCAGGCTCCAGAGCCTAGGCTCCTGCCCAAAACGTCTACACTGCAATTTTTAGCCCCACGAGCCCAAGTCAAATGACCTGGGCTCGGAGACTCAATGCTGTGTATTTTTTAATTGAAGTGTAGACGTACCCCAAGACTAAACTCAGAGCTCCTGCTGACAAAGACGGTTACTGTCCATCCCACAACCATCCTTTTTGGGTGGGGGCAGAGGGAGGAATCTTAAAGAAGTGAAATTTATAGTTAGCCAATAGCTCTGGGAAGTGGGACTAGACGAGAGTTATTTATATGTATACACATGCTAGGAAGGAGTGCTTATCAGTATTCTCCAGTCACCTTTAAACAGAAATTTCTAACAAAATTAATACCCCAAAATAAATGAAGTACAGCTGCACACTTCAGTACAGGGTTATGCCCCCTCCACCCCAAACTGCTTTCTTCCATTACATTAGTTATGCTCCCAAAATGTGTTTTTTCCATTCATTAAACTAGAAAAAAATACTTCACTTTTTCGGAACCGTAACAACCTTGGGGAGGAAGGTGACTTTCCAGGCATTCCCTGTTTCTCATACTGGGAGGAAGAAATCAGCACCACCATAGCCCGGTCCTATGCAGTGCGCCATGAGCAGATATTAGTGCACCTGGTTCATAGCCGCCCCCTTTCCCCTGCATCCCTTTTCAAAAGTTTTAACCATCAGCAACCAGAAGAGAGATTTAAATAGAACTGACAAATCAGGTTTCCACCCTCCCAAATGTGTCACTGCGAGCTCCACTGGGAGTGAGATCTATTGATTTGAACAAGGACCATGAGAGAGCACCTACAAACTAGACAGTTTCCAGGTTCCTCCCTGGAGGGCACACAGCATCTTTTGGGGAAGAAAGAGCGGTAAGATCGTGGTTGCAAACTAAAGGATGCATAAAATACTCTGAGTCCCACCACGTGGGAGTTACTCCATCCAACCAGTCTTTAAAATTGTGTCACTCATTCCCCCCCGGCCCAAAAGGGAAGAAAAACTAAAGGCTAAAAAGGTAACTAAATGAAACTCCTCGGTATTCAGTCTCCTTTTTTGTTCTATGGACAAGCCATTTTTCCTTCTCTTCCTCCACGAGGAGGTTTGAGCTTCTCCAGAGTATCAGCGCTGCCAAGCAACTGTTCCAGGACAGGGACTAGAATATGGCAGAGAGATCTTTGTACCGTTTCCGTCTCTGAAAAGCTCACTCTTCCAGGATGGCTTCAGACAAACTAGTAGAAGCTGCTGGCTCTAGCTGCAGCGCAGGGAAGGAGCGTTTGGAAAGGAGGCTGCCAGGAGGAGGGGCTCAGCCTCGCACGAGAAATTTTACTCAATTGCAAAAATAAGGTGCTGTTCTAATCCACCTCAGCAAATCTAGGTGGGTCTGGCTGCTTTGGTGGAGATTGGGTACAGAATCCAGGGGGAGGGAGAGAGAGAGAGAAAGGTGCTGCTGGCTTTACTACATTCCTGCAACGGGAGACCTTGCAAAACGCCCAGCACTGCTACTGCAGCAGCCATTGATTTTTCAGAGGTCGATACTCCACTCCCACAGATCTGCTCAGCAGGAGCTTCAAATCACATCTACTGCTTCTGCTCTACACCACCCCTTCTTCTCCTGCTTCTGCTCTACACCCCCCCTTCTTCTCTACGTCCCCCCCCCATAAAATTAAACACACACACACACACACCCCACAAACACTGAGCAGCCAAGCAAACCCCATGTTCTCCCCCTCCCCTCAAAAAGAGAAATTCAAAGCTACAGTGGCAGCAGAAAGTAAGAGGAAGGAATAACGTGATTCATTCACGGAACAAGATGTCGCTGAAGGAAAAACCCACCATCTAGGAGGCCAGCATTCTCTCCCTCCTCGGGGAATGCTGGGTGCTGATCTCTTCCGCAAGTTCCTGGGAAATACAACAGCAAAACTAGCTTACATTTAACCCTTTGAGGACCCCTCTTAGTTTCTACAAAGCACTCTAACATTTAATTAGCATTAATGTAAGATGGGAAATGTTCAAAGCAGTGGGGGAAAATGCTCCTATTTTGGCTTTTCCTGGCTTGCCAAGGTAATTAGATTTATATTCTGATTAATATTCGTTATTTAACTGTTTCATCACAAAGGTTGCCCCAGCAAATGGATGGCAGCACAAATGAAGGGACCAGGACTCAACTCCCAAGCCAAACTTTTTGATCCCCAAACAGGTCAGAGCAGAAGAGGCTGTGGAAAGAGCACAGGTGACTCCTGGATGTGGTTAGTGGCAAGAGTGACTATTCAAGTAATCTTTCTGCTAGAGGATGCTCCCAGCAACACTTTCATGTTCTGGAGGGAGACATATCTATACCACTTTAGTCAAGAACGCTGGTCCAACTTGTGGACTTGGGAAGGAAAATGAAAAAAAAAGAGTGGTACAACTCTCAAGTGACTGAGCACAACCTTGTGTTTTAGGTTTGTTTGTTTTCAAATGCACCTCATCCTCTACCTACAAAAGATGCATTGTCTCATCCGAGGTCAAGACTCTGCCCTTATATAGAAAGTTAACCCCTTCGCTCTACCCCTAAGGATATGAGTTCCCAGCCCTGCTTCCTCATCATCTGCAAGGCATTCTTCATCTGTGATGTGTTCAGTTCAGACTCCAGATGCATTTAGTCATCTCCGCATGTGATTACACCACCATGCCAACCACACATGGGTTTGGGTGGGCAAAGAAATGCAGCAAAGTCAGGAATTCAAAAAACTGTAGGAGATGTACAAGGCTCTAGGCCCACACATTGAATTTTGAGAAGGACTGTACCAAAAACTGAGCGAGCACAGCACAATACCCCTGAAAGTAAGATTTGAGTAAGACAGTTCATGGGGGATGGGAAGGGGATTTGGAATTTAAAAAAAAAAAACAAAACAAAACAAAAAAAAACACACACACACAAAACCAGCATCAAATGTTTGTAAGCCAGACATACCTTGCATTTCCCTCCTCTGAACCAGGCCACTGAAACACCCGTCCCCATTTCCTTGCTGGCTGTCACTTCCATGCAATTAACTCTGTAGCAGCCCTTCTGGGGCTTTCTAAAGGCACAGAGTTGTGTGTTCACAACGAAGGCACTTTCGCTCTGAGAAACCAGTCCAGCAGCGCATCCCTATATTATGCTGTTGATCTGGATGGGCTAGGCCAGCTGGGAAACTGAGGTATTTAATCTAGGAAATTCTCCTTCCCCATCAGTTTACAGGAGTGAGCGTGGGCAAGGGGGGGAAAAAGTGAGTATAACCATGGCAACCCAGCCCATTCCATGCATTGCCGATTGCCGAGTACTAGCCCCAGAGGTTGCCAGAACAGTCAATTACCAGAGACGTCTTTCTTGCCATTTCAGGAAACTCAACAGCCTCTTTAAGAGGTTTCTTCCTTCCTGGATAAAGACCCGATTAAAAATAATAAAAATCAATCAAACAACTCCTCTTCTGCTCCTTACTGGGAGCTTGTCTGAAGTCACACTGCAAATCCTACATCAGTAAGGACGTGGACAGCCCCAGCAAAGCAACCGATGCCTCCAGAAGGGGGCAGAGCAGACAGTTTGCTAAGGAAGCTGACCCTTGATCCTACCCTACTCTACACACAAACACATACACCCACTCCCATGAGAACCACATGGGGGCAATTTTCTCCCAGGACGCTTGTAACTTGCATGCATTAGTTCCCAGGAGAAGTCAGTCCTGAATGCCATGGGTGTATTTACATGACGATGCTGCCTGTCAATTGAGAGCTCAGGTGAGATGGTACTAAAGCCTGTACAATCACCAGCCAAAAAGTTACCCACCTCTATTTATCCCTTAACCGTCCTGTGCGGAGAGCAGAAGAATGAGCACATGTTCTCCTTGCCCCTCCCACCTTTCTTCAACCCTCCAGTGAGAGGTTAGTGTCTTTTGCCGAGACTCGTCCTCCCAACACATCAGACTGCCAGAGGGAGACTTCTGCAGATTGAGCCAGTGGCAAAAGGGAACAGGTCTCCTCACTTTGCAACAGACCTCCCTGGAGAAGCTTTCAAACTAAACAGGCCATCTTTCAAAGACTAGACTCTAGAGCTCCTTCTAGGGTGCAAAATAACGGCCACACGTTTTCATTGGCTGTATCTGACTGAGGGGGGGAGGAAAAAAAAAAAAAAAAAACCACTATTGTTAGGAATCCAAGATCAGAATGGGTCATCCTACAGCAATTTCCTGATTAAACACTGACCTGCCTATTTACTGTAGCCAGGCTTAAAAGCATATTGTAAAGAGTAAGAAACAAGACTGTCTTTCAGACAAACTCTGTCATTCCTCAGAGGAGGTAGAAAACTAACAAATATAAAACAAGCTAATTGAAATTGTTCCTATGAAAACAAAAGGCTCCAGCAGTTAGGGGAATCTGTGTAACATATACAGGCAGGAAGCAGAGCTGAGCCACCAACGACCAGAATAGAAACAGGAAACGGGCCCTGGATCGAGCATAGAGAAATCTGCTGCAAGCACAAGCTCCAGCACGAAGCAGAGGGAAAGCAAACTGCATCAGTGGCTCAGAGCAGCATGATTTACAAGGTGGAAGCGGATTGGCTACCCCGGCAGAGAGAAACCGAACGCGCAGCGTTCAGCGCTGTTCAGAACAGCCATGGCTGATACAGCAGTGGGGGTGGGGAATTTCCTCCTAAACACCGGGTTAGACTAGCTTAGTCCAAAACTGGAGGGAGGGGTGGGAGGAGAGAAATTGCCACATGGACAAATAGCAAAGCAACCTGGAGAAGCAGGTCACACACAGAAAACATGTCACAAGAGTGACTAAAAGATCATGCAGTGCTGCTGTAGCACTGGGTCGCAGGATATTAGAGAGACAAGGTGGGTGAGGTAATCTCTTTTATTGGACCAACTCCTGTTGGTGAGAGAGGCAAGCTTTCGAGCTACAAAAGAGATCTTGGAAAGGTACCTTTCCTGGATCGGAGTGCCTTTCCCAGTCATGAGGAAGGGGTCCATGTAGCTTGGTCTCTCTCACACCAACAGAAGTTGGTCCAGTAAAAGATATTCACCCACCTTGTCTTTAGACTTTGTCCTAGAGGTGCTAGTGGCATTCAACACCTTTCTCAAGCCCATAAAGAGCTATTAAACAAAACCCCCGCAAAAACCCCAAAGCTCAGAGAAGCTCAGGGCTCCAGAGAAATAGCACGAAAGTGTTACCAGCCACAAGACCATAGCAGAGAAAAAAAAAAAAAATCCTAGAAGAATTAACGAGGAAACTTTGACAAAAGTTGATACAGGGGGATTCATTCAACTCCCATTGTCAAAACAGGCTTTGTAGGAAACTTTGTGAAGCACCAGACATAGGATTTCAGGAATTGCACACTTTGGGACAAGTTACAGGAGTGTTTCCCATCTAAACATTTCTGTGGTGCCCAGTCACGATAGCATAAAAGTGCCAAATGGCTCTGACATTTATACATTGCTGGTCCTCTTCAATGGCTTGTAGTCAGAAATAGGAGCCAAAAGTCCAGAAACAAACAAGTTTACAAAAAAAATGTTCAGCAGGAAGCCTCAACAGGGAAGGAAGCTGACTGAGTTCACTATTAGATTTAAACTCCGAATGTCTATTTCTCCCTCCAAGTTACCAGTCTGGCTCTGCACTTGGTCTTCAGCACCTAACATTCAAATAAAGACATCTGTGGCTTTTTTCCCCCAGCAGCAACTTCCTCAAGTCAGCTTTTAGCCATAATTTAGTTTGCTGTTCTGATTATTTTCAGTCAGGGGGATTGTGCAGAAGATGACATTTTACTCACAGACACAGCTGACTGAACTCACAAATTATTCTACCTTTCAGTACTTACAAATATAAAAGGGAGAGGGAGAAGAGAGAAAGAAACAGACTGAAAAGTGGAAATAATGGTAAATTTAGTTAATCCCACCAGCACTTCCTGACACGCCCCAGATGCCAAGAAATAAACGGATGCTAAGTATTTGGGGTAGCAAGGAGGTAGAGAAGAGCCAAATAATTCCCAGACTGCCACACCACACACAACAGGAGAGCAGGGCCGCTTTTCACCCCTTCCCCAAAACTATTATCCAGTTTGAACGAAAATGATCGAGACTGCAAAAGTACGAAGCCATAGTGAAGGTGAAAAGTGAGATTTGGTTTTTGAATTCTCATTTGTCCTCAAAAAGGTGAAAGACCTTTTACCCCAAACATCCAGTGGCAAGTGAGTGATCAGTATATGCAGCTACTAAACTGCAGGATCAAAGAAGATCAGCTTTAAAATACCCTGAAATCTAAGCCAGAGTGTCCCAATACCACAGCTAGGGCTCTGCACTTGGAAAAGTAATAAATTACTAGGTATGTCAACAATTGTCCCTTGATGTTCTCCAAATTAGGTCTCAGCGCTTTTAGGAGCTCTCATTAAGGTCCTTCAGGACAACCAGTAAGCCAGGGACGGCTGCAGCACACAGCTGCACTTAGTTTTTACAAAAACTCTTCCAAGCCAGTCCTGAACCAGGACTCCAGTAAATTATTTAAACCTATTGTATACTTGCAGTTCCCCTCCTCCTGCACTCAAAACCAAGCCGTGGACTCTCAACCCCGGTGACTCGATACCCTATTTATTCCTCTTAGGGCAGAGCTGCCAGGACCAGAAGTCACCTTTTACAGTAAAGTCAAACAGCTCATCAGATGCTGAAACTGCAGACGGGCACCGGCACTCATGGTTGCTCTGAAGTTTTCCCCCTCCCCCTCAATTTTATGTAAACATTTCTGCTTGGGTGAAGATTATCTCACCTTCATAAACTGAAGAGGCGATCAAAACGTGTTCCTACCTGAAGATTAGTTTTCCACCATTTTCATTTTGACAGGGAAGCCACCCTATACCTGTTTATGGGGTGCAATACTTTATGCCCAACCTGAAATATTACCACGGTTCCTCATAAACGGAAGAAGTCGGAGTCCCTTCAGCAAACCAACCTGAAACCACCACGAAACTTGTTTGGCTTCACCAGGTTAACCACAACATTCAGCTCTCCTGCCCTCATGGACAAGTACAGGGCTGGTTTGCAGAAACAAGAGAAAGCCAAGTTTAAATAGGAGCAAGTTTCTATTGGCACAGAAAACCTAGCAGCAATTTAGGGCTACAAGGATTAGAGCGCAGCGTGCACTTATTGGAACAAGGCGAGAGACAAAATGCAGTCTAGCAAAAGAATAAATGCACACATTAGTCATTACTGGCGGACGATACAGGCGAGATTGTCAACTAGAGTAAAAAAAAAAAAATCAGCATAGCTTTATCAATGGAGCAGCACCCACTGAGGATCTGGCCCCACATTCTAATTCCATATTCTGATGCCTCCTACAAAACTAGAAGTAAAGCGTCTCCGAGTTCCCTACCAGGCCACCAACATATCCGTTCTTCTGACACAGGAACGCCTTCATTTCTACATCTTTCTTCAAGCTCCTAACAATTCCATCTTCTAACCACATAATTCTCTAAGGTTCCAAGAGAACTGCCCAAAATCGAGTGTCGGTAAGCAAGAAAACCAACTTGAGACAAAGGAGGAGGAAACAGACTATCAAGATCCCTAACAGGAGGGGGAAAAAACAACACAAAACACTGATTTAAGAATTCAGGACCTTCTGCAAAAAAAATTCCTAGCCTAGACTTTAACACACAGCCCTTTGGATAATGATGCTCAGTCATATTTCAGATGAAGCAGAAACATTAAACCTACCACCATACTACATAGATATTGAGAACACCAATCAAGGAAGAGGCTAATTAAGAGGAAGAGGTGGAAATCAAGGGAAGGGAAAGGAGAAGAGATGAATGAAGCAGCTATTAGACCTTTCACATCCCCGCACTTTCAACCATGTTTCTAACCCTTAGAGTAAACTGCAACTCTTATTTATGAAGTATGCTTTAGGAGAATACACTGCCACTAGGTTTGTGAAGGTTGTGCAATAAACTCTGCATGGGATTAACGTCTCACGTAAGGGAAAATTAGTATTTTTTGGGACATTGACCTGCCATTTCCCGCTCCAGTCCTACTGAGGATGTCTATAACTCAAGATGAGACAAGAGGAAGGGAACAGAAGAAAGGATCCACGCATGGCACAGAAGAGAGCTCTCTGATTTCACCTAAACACTGCTGAAAGCCAACTCCTCCCAAACCAGAGAGCAGCTATTGTAATTAATAGCTGGAGATATGGTACTCAGATTCTGCAAGAGTCAAGGTCTCAAGAAGCTGAACACCAAACAAACTGGCTGCTACTTGCCAGAGAGAGTCTCTTGCTGATGATCAGAGGTTTAGGATCCCCTAGGAGGAAGAAATTTATACTAATGATTACACCATTTATTACCTCTAGACACTAAGACTACACACTGTCCCTCCCATACACAAAAGAGTTATCTAAGTTTAGTTAAGTGAATTGCTGATGGAGACTCCCTAGGAATCAAAGAATTCTTCAGAAAAATTCTTCACCCAGACTATTGTAGGGAAAGTTGCCTTTGCCAGGCACCTACCTGGATCTGCCACTGCTTTAAAAGACATCTGTGTCACTGGGTAGCCACAGTATATTTACTCACATGCTTTTCAAGTCTACTCTTCAGAAAGGGGGAGAGAGACCAGAAAGAAGGACTTACCCTATAAAAGCCCAATAACTTGTGAACCAAAGTGGAAGGCCAGACATTTTTTGCAATCTACAGATGAGCAAACAAAGCATTAGATAAGTCTGTGAAATGAATTTCAATCTCTTGCAACATTCCTCTATTTCAGATTCTCACAGCAGTGAAAGAAACATACATCAGAGAATGATACAAAGATTAGTTCTCTAAAGTTACTGAACAGATTCCTAGACCATCACCACCAGAGACCAGCTACACATTCCTCAGAGAGATCTTGACTAGACTGGCAAGAAGTGCCACATAGCCTGGACATTCCTATTAGACTTATGGTTAAGTACCTCGGAGACTGACTTCCTTTTTTTCTTATTTTTTAAAGTGTTTCCCCCTTCACTGCCTAAAGTTTCAACACAGGCACTAAGTCTGATGGAGACATATGGAAACTCTGGCCCTTATGCAATTAAGAAAAAAAGCCTTTAAATATATTTAATACCTCCTAAGCAGAGAGACCTAGAAAACAGCAGTATTCACTTTAGCCAGAGCTGCTCTACAGGTCAGTAATTAAGAAGCTGCATTTCACAGGTTGCCAGTTACCAAGGTGCACAACAGTGGCTACTCTGCAGGGCTTATTGATCTTAGGGAAGCACCTAAAACTTTCAAACGTGAAAGGCCACAGTACTACCTATGGTTCTATAAGGCACTTATACGGCTGCTTGGGAAAGTTACTCTATTATGGGGGAATCCAAAATCCCTAATTGACCATCCAACTTTGAAGGACACGGGGAGAAGAATGAAAAGCGTATATTTACACTTTAACAGAAAAATATCCCTAACAAGGACTCCATATTAAGCTATTACAGAAGCCAAGGGAAAAGTTGCCTATTGGAACAAAAATGGGTAGATAATATTAAACACCCGCAAACGTTCCCTTTTTACAGATACAGAAGTTCTTTGAGACAAAACTGGATGTGCATCAGACAGTAAGTAGACAAGAGTGTTCACCTTAAAGCTAGGGTTAACAATTCCCTTCATGTTAACAGGAGATGGAATTCTGGGAAACAAAAATGGAGGTAGTTTTTTTGTTTGTTTTTTAAATCCTGCATATCTACAAATTTATACACATACATACCCCAGACACACACACAGACATATGTACATACACACACAAAAGAAAAAAGAAAAAAAGAAAAGAAAAAGGATGGGTACCAGGCTCTAGGAAGCCACTGACAGACTGACTGACGGCCTTTGATTTCACTACCTAATCCTTGAAAGTCAGAGACTGAAAGGCTGTAAAAATGTTTGGTTAAAATAGAACACTGGGTCTTACACAGAGCGAACACCTAACGCAACACTGGATTGAGTTCCATACGCTACAGAGGTCTAGAAGAGATTTCTCACATGGGAAGCTTAAGTACACATCAGACACTGATGGATACGTTAAAATTCAAGCTTCTAAACACGACAGAACTCCCACATTTCCAATTCCGCTATTCCATAATAGAGCCACTTTGAAGGTGAATTTGAAGAGGGCTCAAGGAGAGACCACATTTATCCATAACACCACAAAAACAAACTTCCACTTGGCTCTGAGCAGGAGCCACTTCTGCTAAAGAGAACAATTCACCCCTATAATCTGAGTCAGATGGAGCTGATTGGAAGGATTCATGGAGACAGCATCAACAGTGCTACTAATCATGACACTCCACTGCTCAGATTCAGAGTGATTTCTTCAATAGCTACACTTTCCCTACATTGCAAGACAGAAGATGGGTCATAAAGAAGGACTTGGAGTGGAAAAAAACATGCTGTTTAAAGATTCTCAACACCTCAGAACAAAATTAATCTTTGGAATCAGGGTCCAAAAGTAGCCAACACCAAAATAAAATTAACCCATTTTGTTATCAAACTTAAGAGTCTGATCTGTATTTTGATGACATAACTTGCCCCCATGATCCATGGACCTGTTTAGAAGGGCTCACCACAGACCAAAAAACTAGATGCTACTGTTGAGAGCAAGAATAACTTCTGCTATGCACACAACTCATTCTCCTTTGACCAATCCAACTGCAGTTTAGGAAGGAGCTTTATCCTAGATGCTAAAGGAAAAGAACTTCCATCTGATTATAAGTCAAAAATAATTCTTCAGTGAAATCAAACTGAGTTCAACAGCTCAAACTCTTCTTTTGAGCCATAGGCATGGATGTGCTTGGTCAGCCCATTCCAGACCTTTAAAGGAGAAATGTATCAACCCTCCCCACTAAATTGCTACATTCTAGGAAGTTTAAAACCAAGATAAGAGACACATCTCGCTCAACAAGCGGCCAGAATGTTGTCCCAAAAATCTGGTAAGTTTACAAATTATATAATAGTTCAAATGTTTTAAAAAACCCCCACAAAACAAGCAGATTTGGAGTTAAGAGGAAACTACTGTCCTGGCTGCAGTGAAAGGAGCTAACTCCAGGTACTAAGTAACCTGTCTTATTCACAATCTGTTCAGTCATGTTGGACCCAAGGTGTACAAATCAGCAAATAATAATCCACTGACACATAGGTAGTGGCTACAATTCTACTAGACTATTAACATACATGTAATACTGGGCTAAATTGGAATGCAAAAACAAAACACAACAAAAAAAACCAAACAAGCCAGCCACTGCACCCCTATATTTTAAAAAGGACAAAACCAGAGGCTGCCCTAGTGATCAGTTCTCTTCAGCAAGAAACATAAGCATCCCAGAGTGCCAGTCAAATATTTAGGCCAGGGCTTCTAAGGTTAAAAAAAGTTTACCCTCAGCTTCATTACTTTTGGAAGTTATATCTAATCTCCAGGGGAAAATCAGAAGCTATTGACTAAAAGCAAGAAGCATAGGCAGCCTCTATACCTGCTTCCATCTGGAACACTACCAGTCAGTACTAGTGATCCCAGTCAGTACTAGTGATCCTGGTGAGCTTCTTTCCTCACACCAGTCACTTACAGACAGCCTCACCACTCACCGGCAGGCTGGAGGGCCTTGATTGAAGATTCAAGTTCATATCTTCTTGTCCTTTACTGGAAGCCATTGAGGGGGCAGATGATGCCTGGGACCCAAATGAGTCTTGAGATAACTCCTGAAACACAAAGAAAAGACAGAAGTGAAATATGGACTCCATAGCAGGCAGTCTTGGAGTATTCCAGCAACAAGGAGGCAACAGTTTATGTACCACTCGAGGGCATTTGCCCAAAACAAGGAGGGAGACAAAATAGAGGAACTAAGTTAGCATCCCCTGCCTCCACACAGGATCAAGGCTGCTGATGGACAGCTAGGCCAAGTGTCCGTGCTAGAAGTAATTTCAGCACTAGGAATCTAAAAAGATAGTGATTTTCCAGCTATTGCTCTATTTTTCACAATACAGCCCGTTTAAGAACCAAGATCTCTTGTAGGCACTTTCTCCTCCTAACTTCTATACCTTTCCTCTGGAAACTATGGCAATTAATTACATATATTAATAGAGCTGGTCCAAAAACAGAACAGTTTTCTGAGAAGTTCTGCCAAGATTTTTGATCTTCCTCACAAAAATTGTGAATTTCAAAGGTTTTCAGACAACTCCATGCTTAAGTATTAGAACATTAAGGCAGATGAAGATAATTTTACCTTTAACGTAACAGGCCTTGCTCTTTGTTTAAAAACTCCATTTCATATTTGTGCTGGGTATTTCACTTCCCCACAAGCGTAGAGCTGTCTATATTCCCTGCTACTCTGACCTCTCCAGGTCACTTTGTATCTATTCTTCATTTGCTTCCTCCCCCAAATTTGGGGCCCATCTGTACACTGAATAAGTTTACACGGAAAAGCCTCACCCAAGCAACAAAATAGCCACTCAGGGCGCAGATAGCTTGTTACTTTCAGTGATTAAAAAAAGGCTCCCAATGTCTTGGGAGTCTTGCACTGGGCTACAAAAGCAGCAGGAAGCGTGATCTCTGGAAGACCTAGAAGTGTGTCATCACTATGATAAGCACTGCAGCTCTGCGGACCACCTGGAGACATTCCACGGACCACAGTTTGAAAGCCATTCAAGTGACCCGTCCTTTAGACTGGTATTGCCAATTAACAGCATTCACTAAGTACAAACAGTAGTTTCTGAACCCTACAGCCTTGGTGACTTTCTCTGCATAGCAGCCCACCTCTGTGCCTTCAGCCATCTCATTTCTACATCACAGCCGGAGGAGATACAGATCTATGCCGAGCTAAGACGGCAATACATGTATTAGTTTAATCATAGGTTAGCAGGAGTGCACTGGTTTTAAAAGGCACAGAGAACTAAGCTCTGCAAACTCCCGTAGTTACCCCCAGAAGGAGATAGCGAGCAGCAGAAGTCCTACCTGTGGAGGTGGGAAGCGTTGCTGGGAGTACGCAGGCTGCTGCTGCGGCTGAGGTTGTGACTGAGGGTATGAAGACGACTGCTGGGAAAGAGCAGAGGCGGCGGTTTGCTGAGGTGGTTGCTGCTGCTGGTAGGGCGACTGTGCCTGGGAGTATGGAGGCTGACTCTGCTGATGTTGCTGGGCCGTGGGCTGCTGCTGGGGATACGGGGACGGGGACTGCTGATGCGGCGGCTGGGACTGCGGCTGGGGGTACGGAGGCTGCGGCGGCTGAGACGGAGTCTGCGGCTGTTGATAAGAAGGCTGGGAGTGAGAGGTCTGGGACGGTGGCTGCTGAGAGTATGGAGGCTGCTGTTGCTGGGGATGAGGACTTTGCTGGTTGTAATATGGAGTCTGGCTCTGCTGTCCATACGCACTTGGGCCCTGCTGTCCATAAGGAGGAATCTACAAAAGGAGAGTAGAATCATGCAAGTTAGAAACAGATTCCACAAACCACTAGAACGTATCTGAATCAGAGTTCCTGCAGCCATGACTCCCAGGCAGCTGTGCTGGGCAATTAACTGGACAGGTCATGGAAACGCTGCTGTCTAGAGGAGTATGCCGCTGAGGAAACAGGGAAGCCAGTGGAGTGCCAGATTCCCTCTGGCAAGAACAGATCTTTAATATGGACCCATAAGGACTTTGTTGTGATGTCTATTAGTCCATCCTCAAATGTAAGTAAATCACCAAAGAGTGAAGTCTCAGTGCAAAGGCAAAGGCAGCCTTTTGCATTCTGCGAGAGATCAGGAGGAGACGACAACTGTACGAAGCACTGAGCCACCCCAACCTGACGTTTCTGTTACTCCGAGGAGTAGTTATCTCTCTGCTCTGGTTTACAGATTTGTGTAGATGCTGTTTTAATCCATTAACTGTTTCCCCTTCCGCCCCCGCCCCCATTACACTTGTGATACTAAAGATCTAGTGTCACCTCTCTGGAAAGCAAGACCACCACAGATCCTTGTCCTTCACATAAGGATTCATCTGTTTAAGTCCAACCACAACACAACGCAGCCTAAACAAATACTATTTTCACCTCAATAACTGAGAGCGGTACACAGCTGAATTTGTTTAAGACTGGTCCCGTTAGCACACACATTCATAAGCCATATTTAAAAGAGTTCACTCATCTGCTCGTCAGAGAAGAATGGGTTGTGGTGAAGCGTGAGAGGTGTTTTATTTTTTGCTCTACCTGCTGTGCATACGAGATGCTGCCCATTGCACTCTGTGTCCTGCCTTGCATTCCCATGGGATATCTCTGGGGAGTCTGTGGCCCATATGGCTGTCCTGGATAGCCATGTCCTTGCTGTGGCCCCGACTGAGGTGCCTGCTGCTGTGTGTACGGGTTACTTCCTCCATATGGCTGAGGTCTCATCTTCCCCATCTGATCCATTGGGCTTGATGGCTGTGAAGAAAGTTATGAGATGTATACAAGCTGAATATACATCACATTGGCGTATACAATCCTTACTCCCATACAACCACAAAACTGCAGTCATACTATAAAAGACAGCATCACTCTCTGGAGGAGAAGCAAGCACACAGGGCCTACAGATACTCCCCACAGCACTAATCCCCAGCTGTGAGGAATCTTTTTACACTCTGCCATCTCCTCTGAGGCCTGGAGAAAGGAAGGAGAGAGAAGGGTCATTAGGGGAAAGGGAAGTCAGTTGATATATCCAACTGGGGGACTAAAGAGCAGTGGAAGGGTCTTTTCCCACAGCAGGGTGTGGTTTAAGCAGCAAGTACACCACAAATAATTAAATTCAATGCAAAAAGTTGTGTTAATACAATGCTACAGCAGAAAATTTAAAAACGCACAGAAGTCAAAAGGCTATGGCTCCCACAGCAACCTCCTGGCACTGATAGTTTCTTGCATACCTCTACATGCAGTTAATTTGGCCTTTTGTGCATTTAAATTCAGCCTCACTGTTGCATTAATCCAGACGTTTATTTCAGAGTGTGGTGCTACATGTGTACACGCCAATACATGTGTAAAGTTGCATTTCCACTTTTTAATGTGTTTTACGTGTTTCTTGTGTAATTTTTGGAACACAACAATATAAAACGCCCTCATTAGCTTTTAGAGCCATGCCCAGGGAAAGGATGGAGTTTTAGAACTAAGACTTTAAAAAAATAAAATTAAAAAAAAGAAAAAAAAAAACACCACGTTATCCAAGTACACATGCACTCGTGGCAGACATTGTAGGAAGAGGCTAACACCAAGATAGTTTCCCTTGCCTGTAATTTTGACCAGAGTCAGTCCGTCTTTGAATCCTTTCAGTTCCCCCATCCTCATCTGCTTCCACCTGATCAAGCTCAGGCCTCTGGTCACCGTGTTTTGAGTCCTGTGTAACTCACCTTTCCCTTCTTATCGCCATCCCTTCCTACACCCCACCCCGCCAATGATGCCACCACCATATGCTGCCTCCTAAGCTGTCAAGTAGACAAGCCCTGTGTTGATGTAACTTATGTTGCTTGGGGTGTGAATAAGACACCCCCTCCCCCTCCCGAGTGACATAAGTTACAGTGACCTGACGGTGTGGACAGCGCTGTGTTGGCGGAAGAGCTACTCCTGCTGACATGGCTACCGCTTCTCGGGGAGGTGGCTTTATTATGCCGACAGGAAAGCTCTCTCATCAGCACAGAGCGTCTTCACCAGCTGCGCACTTCTAGCATAGACTAGCCCCTATGCACAGATCTCTCTGCCTTTGATCACCTGCAAGGCTAATGCCACTTTTGAAATCCCTTTTTAAGAGCCACTTCTGCCAGGACGCCCACAGGACTGCTCCTGATAAACTTTAAGAGTAATGGGGAATAGTTTATATTTAGCCTTTAAAATATAGGACTTTGTAGTTACAAACCGTGGTCACATCACCACCTTGGCCACAGCATGTATCTTTAGATGGAGATTCTCTAGGTCTGTCTCTCTATATTGAGAGC
Organism: Chelonia mydas; assembly: GCF_015237465.2. Classification (NCBI taxonomy): domain Eukaryota; kingdom Metazoa; phylum Chordata; order Testudines; family Cheloniidae; genus Chelonia; species Chelonia mydas. The sequence goes on along the minus strand of NC_051259.2, from coordinate 10,031,744 downwards.
AACTAGCATATTACAGGCACTACCAGAAATAAAAAGCAAGTTTGACAATTAACACACCATTCTAAACTGAGGCCCTTTAAATAAAAGTCTGTACATGACAGAAGTGTAAACTGCATCACTAAGGAAAGGGGAAAAAAAACTTAATACACATCTCTGATACTTGTAATCCAAGCAGGCTAACTTGTTTCCACCAGGGCTGCAGCATGCATCAGCAGCGATATAGCATGTGGCCCCTTCCTTCCAAATCTCCCATTACACACACACACACACACACACACTTCATGGATAGGGCTTTAACTGCCCTAGCCTTAACAGACTTGCTCTGATTTAAGGGGAAAAAAAAAATATACACCATCAGGAATTCTACTTGAATCCCTTTATGCAGTTTAACCCATGTGCTTCAAGAAAGGAACAGCCAAGACTGAAATGCAGTGATGGGCCTATCACTCAAGACGTTGGTGAGAGCAGTTGGAGGGTGGTGGGCTATAGATCCCCTTGCACACTAATGTTATAAGAGATGGAAAAGCCAAGAGGAAGTAATGCCTGTTCACTGGCAAGAACACCTCAGGACAAATAAGGAAATACCAAACCCTGACTGCAGAAGGCTGGAGAGTCTTCTCTGGACTGACACATGGGAAATCCTTTTGACAGGAAGCCACAGGAGTAGATTACTATGATTGCATGTCAAAAGCAAAGGCCCTGCCACTGAACATAACTGAGAGAAAAGTTTTACTGCTTCTTGATCAGTGAAGTCCAGACCCTTTTCTTACACCCTCCTGCATTCACAGAAAGAGAAGATTACTTACTGTAACTAGAGGTTCTTCAAGATGTGTGGTCCCTATCTGGATTCCACATGCAGGTACGCATGTGCGCCATGCGCTGGAGCCAGAACAGTTCATAGTAGTGTCCATTGACACAGAGGGACCATCACTCGAAGAAGAGCCAAAAGAGAAACTAGAAGTGATCTCAAAAATCTGTGTCAAGTTTTGGTACTTTGAGAGAGTGTTATACAACCAAACTTTTAGTCCTGTCATCAGCCAAATTTTCAAAAACCAAAGTTACTCTACTGTATGCAAAAATAAGTGCATGATCCAAAGAGGATGGAGTTAGGCTGTTCTCAGTGGTGACAAATGACAGAACAAGGAGCAATGGTCTCAAGTTGCAGTGGGGGAGGTCTAGGTTGGATATTAAGAAAAACTATTTCACTAGGAGGGTGGTGAAGCACTGGAATGGGTTACCTAGGGAGGTGGTGGAATCTCCATCCTTAGAGGTTTTTAAGGCTCAGTTTGACAAAGCCCTGGCTGGGATGATTTAGTTGGGGATTGGTCCTGCTTTGAGCAGGGGGTTGGACTAGATACCTCCTGAGGTCCCTTCCAACCCTGATCTTCTATGGTCAGCTTGTATTCTAAAGATCAAACCTGGTCTTTCAAAAAAATTAAAACAAAAAAAACTTGCTCTAGGCCAAAGGCTTGTAACACCAAGTTTCAGCCCAGAGAGAGCTTACTGCCAAGCTCTACAAACCCCCAAGTCAGGCTATATAATGGACAGTTACCCTACACACACTATTCTGGCTTTGCTATAATGGTGAGAACAACTTTACAAATGTAAAGATTATCCTAAGCAGGGTAACAGAGATTATTCTAAGCAGGGTAACAGAACAGCATGTGCTGGTCAAGAGTGATATTTTAATACACACAAGTAGAAGTGAACAGGGAAAACTTTTCTACAGCTTCAAAGCAGGTGAAAGTGTTAAAAAAAAAAAAACAAAAAAAAAAAAAAAAAAACCACCACACCACACACTTCTGCCAGAAAACAAGACATAATAAAGGACGATCCCATACCTTTCTAAAGGGGTAAGTGGAGTTGATTCATTTATGAGACCAACATGAAAAATATGTAAAGAGTGTCTTACTGTGAAAGCAGAGGCTACAGAGCAAAGAACAGACAGTCTCCACAGCCAGGCAAACATGCATTCCTGTCACTTTTATGACAGTCTATTACATATCTAATTTTTTGGTAGGGAAGGGTGGGGGCATGGAGAGAAAAGGGGGAAGAGTTTCTCACTGAAGTCTAATTTGCAGCATTGAATTGGCTTCACTCAGATATTGGCCAGTGCTGGGATAAACCAGAAACAATTTCCTGGAATTACAAACCTTTCACCTTGGATCTGAATTTATTTCTGACCATGTTTGCTGTCCATGTTTGGGGGGAGGGAAGGGGAGGAATATGGAGGAGGGAGGGGAATCAGAAAAATAATAATAAAAAGCATCCCTGGCTGTTTAACCCAGAGAAGCCCTAATTGATTCCCACAGTAATTAACCTGCATTTTACCTCCAAGAGTGGTAGTTAAGGAAGTCAGCACTGCTATTTATAACTCATCTCAAATTGAGGGCAGACTGCCTAAAATCTAACACATCCCAGCTGTACTCCTGTTTGAACTGGGGCCAAGGGAATTTTTTAAAGCAATCTTGGCACTGAATGAATGACACCAACAGTATGAGAGAGCGTGTGGTTGTGTTGTGGTGACGTAGCAGCAGAGGTGGAATGGGAAAGGGGGGGCAGTGTACTGTAATCCCTCTTCCATGCATGCTTTCACTTCACAGGCCCCAACCCTCCGGTCCCTGTACAGTGAGCTGGGAACCGCCCATTAAGAACCAAGCACAGGAAATGTCTTTTCCTGTGGAACCTTGAAGTGAGAAGCACATGGCTAATCTGCATAAAAGCAAAGCTACACCGCCCCTGCCAGGAAGGTTAGTGCTCATAATCTCTGGCCATGAGGCTGGCTGCCTGTGAGGACTTGGATCTGTGCCTGATAACCCAGAAAGAGCAGAGAGAACAGATGGGTAAGGACCCCGGCAGAAAACAGCACAAGGTCACGTGATTCACCACATGGCCCTGCAAGCACAAACTATTGTTTGGCTGCTGTGCTCCTGTACAAAGAAAAGGAGGACTTGTGGAACCTTAGATACTAACCAATTTATTTGAGCTTATCCGATGAAGTGAGCTGTAGCTCACGAAAGCTTATGCTCAAATAAATTGGTTAGCCTCTAAGGTGCCACAAGTCCTCCTTTTCTTCTTGTGGATACAGACTAACACGGACAGCTGCTACTCTGAAACCTGTACAAAGACAGTAAATCCATTTCCTGCAAATTCAGGGAGAAGCAGCGGCTGCCTACTGCTGCTTCTCCTATTGGACTCTACCATGCCCAAGCTAGTCCGAGGACAGGGACCACTGAGCCTGGGACCTGCAAGCCACCAAACACAGAAAAGCTCTCACCAACAAAACACTGATTAACACTGTTTTTGCAAGCTCACAGATGCAGCTTCCATCACCTCCCCACAGCTGAACCCAGATGGGATCTTACAGTACTGAAGAAGATAATCTCCTGAGCAGAAATCAAAATTGTCCTCTTTTCCTCTGTGTTGCATGCATTATACTACCCAGGCACAAAGGCATAACCAGTCTCAGTTACTGGAGAAACTAGAAAGCTGGCTGTCCGATGTTCACTCCATCAGTGCTCAATTAATATTGGAGAGTAACAAGGAGACTACACCTCTCCACTAGGAAGCCTGTCAACCAGCTTCCTCATTTCTACGGAGGGGGTTTTATCTAGCGATCAGGTTTAACTATTTAAACAAGACAAGAGTGTAAGGTGAGCCATGCTCCCCATAACTTTAAATGCCTTGCCTCTACTCAAGGCCACAAGTTGTTCAAATAAAGTAGTGAACCAGTGACAGAAGCATCAGCTATCTGAAAGTGAAAACACCTACCCTAGTTTGTTGAAAGGAACAGGAGACAGAATGAGCAGCTTTACTCATCCATTTTCCAGTACTTCCCACCCCATGTACGGGCACTGCAGTCCCATGACCGCAAGTAAGAGAAATGGACCAATACATATGTCTTTGATAGCTGGCAATTCAGAATGTAAAGAGAACTTTGCTCTTGAATCCAAGCCATCAATAATGAGTCTGGACCCAGCTCAATATCTACAATAGGGTATGTCAACTGAGCATTAAAGCTGTCTCAAATACAAGCAAGTCCTAATTTAAGTGAAGAGGCTGTAGTGAATAAGAACTTTGAGTGCTGGCTCCAGTTTCATAAACTATACTACCAAAAGCCATCAGTACCAATGCTCCCTTGGAATCTCTGAAACCTGGCCAGATCCGTAAAGGCCAGCATGTCGAACCCGAACAACAAAATCCCATATGAACCATAAGGATGAAGCATCAAGCCATACCCAGCAAGCCCAGTCTCTACAGTACTTTAAATTTAAAAAAAAAAAAAAAAAAAAAAGAAAAAGAAAAAGAAAAGAAAAAACAAACGTACTGAGATCAATACCTTACAGGGGTCAGTGACCCATAACAAGACAGTCACTGGAAGCTCTCAAACACCCCCTGTCCTATTACATACTGGGTGGGGGTTATCATAGCTACATACATGCTCATTAACAGGGCTTGAAACACAAGGGGCAGTTCCTCAGCTGGCATAAACTGTCATAGATCCATTGAAGCCAATGGAGCTATGCCAGTTTGTGCCATCTCAGGACCTGCCCCAAGGAAGCAGAGGGTATTTCCTACCTTGCCTTATATAACTAAGGTAATGCCACAGAAGTGGCTGGAAACAAAGCACATCTCGCGGGAGGCGGCGCAAGCCAGGATTATGATACAGAAAACAATGAGAGTTAGCATTCAGCAGGACCAAAGACATTCTGGTTTAGAGAACCAGACTTTCAGTTTCATTCCATTTCCATGCTTTTTTGTTTTGTTTTGCTTTGGTTTTAAAGTACTTATTTGGCACCCTCTGTACAACCATTTTCATGGCTCCACCAAATGGTATTTCTGAAACTTTCCCCACAATGTGTAAACCAACTTTAGCTCTTTCACAATTAGTCTGTGACAAGTGCAGGCTAAAAAGCCAGAGCACAGAACTTATTAATATTCTCATTCAATAGTAAACAGAGCTCAACTTCTAGTCAGAAGCACTTTCCTCTAATCTATTTAAGGTGGAGCTGTCTGTATTAAGGTCAATATCCCAGTCTGAACTCACTACCTTTTATAACCTTCTGACGGGCCAGTTTACTGTGTCATAATTCATCAACTTTTCTCTTTACAAGCTTGTCCTTTCAAAGATGAAGTTTCAGGTAATTGAAGTCTGGTAAAAACCCACTTCTCCGCCAATATGTACGTTTCAAAAGAATATCAGAATTACAGAATCCCTTTAGAAGGAATCACATGAAGAAAAAAGGCACTTCCTAAGGTGTTCTCCTCTCCTGCTTCTACCAAAAGTCATTCAGAGCGCTCACAAATTTAGAATTAGGACTTTTACAATGTGGGGGGAAAAGGAGGGGGAGGAGACACTTCAAATATATCAACACTCAGAAAGATACTAGTCCACTCTGGTCAGGAAAGCTGGACTAGCAAGTTCCCTTTCTGATCAGAATGAGCAGTGAGCATGAACTATCTCCTCCACTTTCCACAGAGCTGGAAGGGACCTCATGAGGCAGGACCAAGTACTCCTGGACCATCCCTGACAGGTGTTTGTCTAACCTGTTCTTAAAAATCTCCAATGACAGGAATTCTTAAAAACCTCTCTTGGAAGCCTATTCCAGGGCTTTCCCTACCCGCATAGTTAGGAAAAACTTTCCAATATTTAACCTAGATCTCCCTTGCTGCAGATTACTTCCTGTCCTACCTTCAGTGGACATGGAGAACAATTGATTACCATCCTCTTTATAGCAGCCTTTAACATATTTGAAGAGGTATCAGGTCCCTCCCCCCCACTAACTGTCTTTTCTCCAGACTAAACATGCCTGGGATGTTTGGTTGGTTGGTTGGTTGGTTTTGTTTTTTGTTTTTTTAAACCTTTCCTCATAGGCCAAGTTTTCAAAATGTTTTATAATTTTTGCTGCTCTCCTCTGGACTCTCCAATTTATCCACATCTTGTCTAAAGCATGGTGCCCAGTACTGGACACAGTACTCCAAATGAGGCCTCACCAGTGCTGAGTAGAGCAGGACAATTACCTCCCATGTTTTACATGCGAACAGTCCTGTTAACACAGGATATTACAGTGCAACACTATTCTCAGCAAGAGGACCGTCTACACACCCCAGAAGAGCCATACTAAACACTGCTGCTCCTACTCTGCCACAGTTTCAGCTAGTTTGGGCAGGGTTTCTGTTTGCAGAACAGACCATTATAGAAGAACAGCCTCGTGGGAAGAGGTAAGCAGAAGCTGCACTTACAAAGGAAAAGCCCTAATTTAAACATTAATCACAATGAATGGCCAAGTACAGTTTTTGTAGAGATGTTTCTCATACAAGAGCAAACGCAAGCAAAACAAAAAAAATCCTGTTTAAAATGGTGCCAAAGACCAAATAAATGTCCACTGAATGGACCTTCAAAGTCCTCTTCTGAAGCTAGTCTGTTCAGAGCACACAAAAGAACCAGCTTTCGCAAAATGTGCCAGACATATAAATATTAGAAGGTAGCACAAGAGTCTTTTTGATGCTCTGCAGGTACCAAAGATAGACACTGAAAAGTTAATTCACAACAGTAGTTAAGGCAAGATGTGTTACATCCGCAGAGGGATGCCATACCACATGCAGGCTTACCAAGAGGAACCTGGTCTCATCAAAAACTGGAGCAGCTAATCTCAGACACCATAGATACCAGGAAATTCCCAGCAACAGGAGATGCACTTTGTCAGAAGCCAGAATTTTTCCAAATCACCTCTCCTCTCTCTGGCCTGCGCCTTTTAAACTCCCTCTACCAAAGCCACTTATCAAGTCTATAGGTTTCCCTGTTCTGCAAGTCATTCTCCATGACAGATGACCATTGTATTTATCACTCCAGGTTAGTAGATATTTATATAGTTTCCTCCCACCCCCCAAATCACCATACTATCTGAATGACTGTCATATTTAGATATGCTGTATGTTTTAGTTTTCTGTAACCTACAGCATTTACACATAGATGGACACAGAGATTGGTCTACCAGGAAATAGTCATATATTATTAAAATAAGTTGTTGCAAAAGATCTAGCAAAAAAGATTTACAGTGCATCTATTCTATTGGTTCAGGAGGGGAGAGTGAGAAGGGCACTTCCTTGTTTGAAAGCTAAGTTAGTGCTTGTAAAGATGCCAGACAGGCCCAGCCTTGCTAATACTAGTTGTGTGAATCTGGGTGTCTACCATGCTTCTTGCAAAAAAGACACAAGCAGCATGAGGCACAACCAGTGGAGGTAAAAGCGCCTTTCTCTGGCTAATTTAGCACTTTGTTACAGAGACAAATACCCTTGTCTGAAGGTGTTGAACAAGCAGAACCATGGCGCCCCCCCATCCAGGCAACAAAAGCAATTACGTTTTATTTATTTTCGTGTCTTCATTAAGTTTTGCTAGTGAGCCAGTATAATAAGGTTTAAATCTAAGAAGTTTCAAAACAGTAGAAGGTGATCCGATCATCCTGCCCAACAGAATTCCAGTTTGACGACTAGAGAGAAAAATCAGAAACTAAAGTCTAGTTGTAGTGCTCTCAACAATGCCTGCTACAGAGGATAAAGTGACGGGTGCTGTGCATGTCTGACCCATACCATGCCCAATCACACGAACTGGCTGACCAACAGGTGGGTTCCTTTTGCCACCTCCCTCTCTCTTATCTAGAAACAGATATAGGGTGGTTTACAGCACAAAACATGAGAAATTTAAAAGTAGTTATAGGATGTTGACATGGCAAGGGTAGATGCCAACTTTGGTACATAAATTTCGATGCTCAGTCAATGCAGGAGCTCAGCAAAATGCTTTATGGAACAACAATGATCACCAGTCAACCCATCATCACATTCTCTTTATAGGTATGGGTGTAAAGTAAGTCAAACTATTGGTATTTAGATAGTAACTGCCACTTCACTATACAATCACCTCAGCCAACATCTGTCTGCACTGGAGTGGCTTGTGCAAGTTATTTCCTGTCAAACCCATCACATACCATATAGATGACTAGCTCCTCCCCTCCAGAACGCCAGTCACCCTACACACAGGCTGCCCTCCCAGGCCTCCAAAAGCCTCCTGTGGACTTTTTTCAGAAACCTCAGCCAAGCAACACCGTTCAGGTCCACCAAGAAGTCTGCATCCATGAACCTCTCAAGCTGAGTGGGAGAGGCTCCCAAGAAACACATCATAGAAAGTCTGCCAAGGTACTTCTCTTCTCAAGATGGGAAAAAGAAAAGGGGAAAAGAAAAAAAAAAATCCTTCCTTTGTAGATGGGTAAAGCAGGCTCCACATTTCACCAACACCCTACTCCCACCACAGGAATGAACTTGAGGCTGGTCATGTCCTTGGCATTATCATTTCTTATTGTGGCATTTTGGTAGCAGACCCACTTACATACTAGAAGAGGTAGAAGTGCACATGTTGATCAGGTCCAGTAACAAGCCATAAAAATAACTCCCAGAAACAAGTCAGGGGGGAAAATAAATAAAATAAAACCAAGCCACAGACAAGGGGAAAACAGCTATCCTGAAATTGAAAAGACTATCTTCCAGATACCAGTGCTACTCAATGATGCAATTTAGAACAGCTGAGCAGTCCGAGCCATGCAGATAATTCACAAGACAGTATTCTCAGTAAGCATCATTAAAACTTCAAAACAGTTTCAAAGCTGACTAATAAGTCTATTCAGACAACTGTAGCCAGCAATGAACTTTCAGTCACCATTAACCATCTGGTTCCCTAAAGCCCTGCTCTTCCTCCCAAATGAGCAATACAGACTCCAGACACAGCAGGACATCCTCCGCTACCAAACAGTGCTGGCGTTCAATCTGTGGTCTAAAACATTAGGCCTGAGGGAAGGCCCTGCAACAGAGGACTCTTCAGGATTCACTTTCCAAAGCAAAGTTTGTTTTATTAATTCAGAAGGAGCCCTTTACACACGGAAACATGGCAGGGTCCAATTTCTGTCAGATTCTCAGATAAGTCACCTTTTCCTTCTGTAGAGATCTTTTTCTGCAGTAGGCATGGTTGCAAAGTAAGGTACACATAAAACAGACCCAAAATCAAGGAGAGAATGAAATTAATGGTAAGCATACACTTATTAAGGCAAATCAGGTTGGCTCCACATACATGTACAAACCAGAAAGAGTATCTAGTGGTGGGGGTCAGAGGAGATAATGAAAGAAAACACCACCCCTGAATTTCATCCTCTTCCGCTCCACAGTAATGAAACAAAACACTCAAACTTTATTAAGAAGAGTGCTTCATTGTCAGTTTGCTAGGAGACTGAGGGCCACCACCAGTTTGCAAGGAAGGAAAGAATGGTCTATGGTTAAAGCACAGAACTCAGTCAGGAGACCCAGTTCCTGGCTGTTCCAGACTTCGTGTACGACCTCTGGTGCTTCACCTTAACTCCTACATCTCAGTTTCTTCACCTGAGAAACAGAAACACTACACCCTTGCAAATTCCTACCCACCCGGTAAATGTTTTCTTAATTTACAAGTGAGGTCTTTAGGTTGGGGGACGGAGGGGACGGACGGACAGACATTTTTGTTGTGTTTTGTCTTTATTTTAAATCATTAAGATCAAGGGTGGGTGAATAGACAGTGTCTGGGCTGGTGAACTGTCATTAACATTTACAAGGCTGGCATAATACTGACCTGCTAGGGTGTTGTGAGGTTTAATTTATAATTTTAAAGTTACAAGATCCCAGGGATTCTTACAGAAGTGCAAAGTACTGCAAAATAGAGGAGAATGCAACACATTAATCTGCTCTAGAAGTACAGCTGTTGGAGGCTACCTCATTCCAGCATCCAATGCTCCATCATGTCCAGAGTAGCTGCCTCATTTAATAATGAGCACTAGATGCTGGGTGGGACCTGTAGTTTCTGCAGAACCACATTTTGGAATCTCCTTGGAAGCAGAACTTTCTCCACCGCAAAAGATCCAAGTAAATAACAGACAAGTTTCATTTTCAACTGTGCATAACCAAACATGGAGGAAGGCTAACACAGCATATGAAAGCTGGCCCTTGGAAGTAAACCGAGCCTGTGTGTTTTTCCTCCCTCACCAACTTAAATTAATCCAATGAATAGTACCAAACAAACACACACACACCCCTGAGAGATTTATCCCTAAAGTCCTTGAATTCAGGTTCTGCTGGTCACTCTCAAAGTTCAATGGTGGACTAAGGTCAAGGCAGTGGATGCTACTCCTGCTAGTTTGCAGTGGGGTATCCGTGTGGTGCAGACAGATCCAAAGGAGATTACCTGCCACATACTACTCCTCAAGTCTGGCTGCCAGCTAGTGTACAAAGTGGTTCTGACAACGTTCAGGACAACATGAATTCTGCCTTCTTAACATGAAGAGGAAGAGAAAGCAACTAGCCTCACGATCAAGAAGTGAGCAATAGCTTTGGACTCAAGAAAGCCCACACCAAAAGCCTTCTGCCACTCTAGTTGGGAACACCACTAATTTCACCTCCTTAGAATCAAAAAAATATTACCAACTGCTGTGGGCAAGTGAGGAAGTTTACCAGTGACGAAGCTTGAGGCCTTTGTAACAAATAACTACTTTCCAGCATTTATAACCAGGTGACCTGTTTGCATCAAAAAGCCGAGAGCTGCACTCGTGTCTGCACTAGTGAGAAAAGAGGCGGCTGGGGGAGGAAAGACACTGTGTGGACAAGAGCTGCAGCCAAGCCTTTGCTGTCAGAGAGTAGTAAGGACACTCCAGTACAGCCTTAAAACCAACACCAATACAGATTCCACTATGTTACTCTTGACAAGCCTTAGGTGAATCCCTATCCTATAGACACACACATCCTAGGGTAGGTCATAAATACAAACTAGATTTGTACTTTTCATAAGCTTTAAATGCCAGGTTACAGCAATCCTGAAGCCTAAATTGTGATGAGTTTCCTTTAGTCTTCTTGGTCTTTCCTCCTGGCTGTGGGCTTCTAACCTCACACCAGCCCAGGCATTAAATGAACTGCTTTTAAAGCAAAGTTTGCAACACTGCAAATTGTTTAACAAGTTAAAAAGGAGCGTGAGCATGAGCTGGCTGCTGGCGAGCCAATGCCGAAATTAATTAGTGTGCCAATGCCAGGGGGAGAGGAGGAACAGCCAACGCTGCAAACTCTTCACTGGTTTCAGGAACAGGTATAACAAGAAATCATAAGGCAGCAAATGGAAAAGGGAAGGCAGACATGACTATTACACCTTTTCAACCGTAGCAACTCTTATCAGGTAAGTGCTATGTGCAGCATACTCAGCAGATTCAAAGCTAACCCTGATATTTGTCCACCAGCCAGAATACTACAGCTCTCCTGAAAAACAATGCGCGGCTAAAAGTTGCTCCTCCCATCAATAAGCCACTAAGGTAACCTTTTGCGTATCAGATTTCCTGGTACCCTGTCTGATGTGTCTTATTAGAATCAAGTTTTCTTCCCTTTCCTTCCCTGAAAGTTGCATTAGGACAACGTTTTGTGCTCTACTTCAGAGTCAGGGAATTGGGAGAAGATGAGTGTTAAGAGTTGATGTGGGTAGTTGGAGGGCTGAATAGGATCCCCCATCTGCTCAAGTATATTTTATAAGGCAGTAATATTACTTCCCTTGATTTTAAGAACTCCCACACCCAATGTGCATACGGTTTTTCAGCAGAAGTTCTTCCTTCAGTGAGGAGCAGTCAAGCCACCTTTGAGCAGAAAGAACAAGTTTCTTTATCTCCAACCCATCACAAGAACTAAGAGGCAGGGTTTTCAGAGAGATTTTCGGAATATCTTTAGAGTATAGACAAGTGGGTAATCCAGGATGGGTCTACTGCAACCATTTCCATTCGCTTATCCCTGACTATTGGAAGACCATCTTAGATCAAGCATTTTACTAGTTTCTCCTTCCTCCAGCACATTAATTGCAGGAGTGCCTTCTAAACAAATGAATACTCTTATTACATTGCTACTGGACCTAACCAACATGCATCAATACACCCAGGTTTAGTGTGCTGCAGCCATCAATCAGCTGGAGATGTTTAATGTTTTTATGTATTGCAAACACATCCCATTCCAGGAAAACTAAGGCCTTCCCTCGTAAGTGCCATACACAATTAGAATAGGAACATGAAGGAAAAAGACTGGCATGTTCTGTGAAACAGTAACTTCCTAGAACCCAGACTGGCATACTATCAAGGTGTAATCCCATTCCTAGAGAGGACAGATGGCTACTGGTTAGGATTTGGGAGATCTGGCCTCAAATCCCTGCTCTGCCACAGACTTTCTGTGTGATCCTGATCAAGTCCCTTATACTCTCTGTGCCTCAGTTCCCTATCTGTAAAGTGGAGGCCATAGGATTTCCATACCTCACAGGGGTGAAGAGGACAAATACATGACAGATTGTGTGGTGCTCAGATACTACCGTAATGGGTGGGACATACAAGTACCCAAGATAAGTTCCCATCCCATACAGTCATAAGTTACAATAGCTGGCTGTATCTATTACACATGCATAATTAATAGGCCTGGGCCTTTTTCGAAGGGTTATGAATGGGTACAAGAATCACCAATCCTATTTGGAATAACAGTTGAATGGACAAAAAAATAAATAAATAAAATAAAGCCACCAATCCACATTGTATAGTTTGGGTACTTCAAAAACCACTTTGTCACACCACATGCAGCCAACCACAGTTAAAGCACTACAGAAAGGCCATTTCTGCAAGTCTATGGGCATCTACGGATGTGCCGGCCTAGCTAGCATATCAGCCTCGAATGCAGGGCCTTACGCACATTTGATAACAGCACCCAAGTAGTCAAAAATGTTACAAGTTAAAAAAATAAAAATAAAATACAAAAATCACAACTCCTTTCAGCAATTCAGCCATTTAAATATTTCTTCTGAAGAAGGAAAGTGCTCTTCTTCAAACTATTCCATGGTTAGCACATTTGAGGAAGACCTAGCTAGCTTGCTACTAGAGTTTAATTATTTACACCAAGTTAATAAATACCAGATACTCCTTCTAAATCTGTACAGGGTGCATAGTCCCACAGTCGTTTGGACTTTAAATCCAGTGCTTGATAGTCATGGAGAGCAAGACATGAAACCTGAGCACAGGAAGGATCCCACGCAGCAAGAGAACAGTGCGTATGCAGCATAAGCCTGTTCAGTCCTGAGATCCTGGAACAAGTTCAGATGTTACAACAAGAGCAGTCAAGTTCCTTCAGCAGAACTCCAAGTGAGCATTAATTTAAAAGAGAAAAAGACACTGAGGAGAACCTGCCAGTTAACAAATTGTGAACAAAGGACCAAAAGAGATCTATGCAGCCACCTATAGAGCTGTGCACCCACCTACAGGGGGCATCATACCAGAAAATCACTTCCTCCTTTGGGAAAGACTATAGGATTCATTTCCTCCTCTCACTAGAAGATGTGATAGAAGCAAGCAGCCCTGGTTCTATTTTAGTGTTCAGATACTGCTATTCTCAGGGCAGGTCTACACTACAGGGCTAAGTCGACCTAATTTACGGAACTCCAGCTACATGAATAACGTAGCTGGAATCAACAGACCTTAGGTCGACTTATTGCGGTGTCCACATCGCGCTGGGATGACAGGAGAAACTCTCCCGTCAACTTACTTTATGCTTCTCATTCTGGCGGAGTACCGGAGTCGACAGGAGAGCGATCGGCAGTCAATTTAGTGGGTCTTCAGTAGACCTGCTATATCGACCCCCTGGTGGATTGACTGCCGCATGTCAATCCCCTGGTAAGTGGGGACAAGCCCTCAGTATTAGCCTGAAGAGAGAAACCCAAGTCCAATGTCAGATTTTAGAGTGTTTCAATAATATTCAGCAGGACATAAGGACGACAGACACAGTTCTTTTCTCCCAGATGGGGAGCTCCATCCTCCCTTATAATCACATGAACCTGGCTCTCCCAAGCTCTGCAGCAGAATTCAGAGCCCACAAACAAGGAAACACAGGCTACTTTTGTCTATGCACAAACTGAGGCAATTTCTATGTTTTATGGTAACTGAAGAGATGGTTCTAAACATTCACATCACCACAGAGGTCAGGATCATTCCTCCAATCCCATAACTAAAAAAGAACGTTGCCAAGGAATCTTCCATGTCCTGGTAAGAAACCCAATGATTAAGGCTGTTAAAAAAACCCAAAACTTGCGGGCTCTGATTTTGTTGTGGAAACAGCAGCTTCACACACACACACACACACAGCAACTTAGTTGCTACAAATGTGAGAGGCATTGCGACTTGGTGCACAGGGTCACACCACCACTCAAATTTGGCCCAGCCATCCCTCTGTCATGCTTGCCTTTGAGAACCAAGTGGGATACACAACGTCTCTTCTGTGCTGCTGCCCTTCTTTGGGAGGCAGGCTATTTGCCTTGGAAGAAGGTGCTGGAGCTGGTCTGTGGATACGCGCACATAAGGGCTTGTCTACACACAGGTTTTTGTACTGCTATAACTATCCATCTAGAACCCGATCAAAGTTAAAGCAATACAACCCCTTAACACAGAGAAATGAACTGGCTGTATACATATATACACCAGGGTTGAACCATTAATTATATCTGTATAAAAATAATACCCCTAAACATTATATCAGTAAATACAACAGTTTAGACCAGACCTAAGGACAGACGGATTAGATAGGACTCCCTTTAAAAACAAAGGGGATGCTACTGAATGCTCCCACTGGCTCTAGAAGCTGGAAATCAAACCTGCATCTATGACCATTGTTCCAGGGCAGGACGGAGATCTGTCCCAGGGACTGAACTTCAGGTCCATTGTTATCTACCCACTCTAGTACTGGTGAGGTGATCCTAAACTCTCAGCAATGTATTTAACACATTAAAAACCTATGTGAAAGTTACATGTTCAAGTTAGGTTGCATGTGCAACCTAAGTTTTGCCCCCACATGTGTACATATGATTATTTCTTCCCACAGGACCGCTGCCTCATTCAGTGCCTGGGATGAGTCAAGGTTGTGATCTAGATTAGGCTGTGTGTAGGCGCCCTGCCTTATTTGTTGCAAGAGATAGAAGGTGTATAACAAATGAGGCAGAAGACTACAGGAAGAAAGAAGAATGGTCTTATGGTTAAGACAGGTGGAATGCCACACCCCAGAGGAATTCTCTTCTGTATTTGCCTTTGCAACATTCTTCCTACAAGATGCCAAATAAATCACTAAACCAAAATTTTGGCAGAGGGCACTAGTTGTATAGGCCTCATTTCTGGGGGTCCCAATATGAGACACCCAGGGCCTTACATGCAGAAGTTCTAAGCACTTAACTGCAACTAAAGTCAACAGGAGCGGTGGACACTCAGCACCTCTGCACTGAGGCAGCGTGGCCTAGAGGAATGAGTTGACAGTTGGGAGTCAGGTGATCCCAGTTCCCCTCCTCCGTGGCAAGGAGGGGGAGAGAAAAAAAAAATGGCCAGCTAGGAGCTCAGGGAGCTCCCCTCTTCCCCCAGCTCTCCCAGTGCATACGTGAAGGTGGGGTAGAGCAGCGCCCTGCGTCCAGCTTTTTAGACATTCATATGCAATTCTTTTGGCAGGCTACCAAAGTTGTGCTGACATCACATGGGAAGTGGAGATTTTCAGGTTTTCCACAGTCAAACCCACATGGAATTTCACAGAACAAAGAAAAGGCACTTCTCTGGCCACAGGTCTCTTCTTGTCAAATTCCAAAGGCCAGCTATGAAGTCACCAGATTCTTTTATAATTGAAGTGTTAGGAAAGCCAACAGGGAACATTTTAAGTTCTGTATGATATACTGCCTTAGTTCTAATTTGCAATTCAGAGGCTTGGTCTAACACGACCAACTTATAACTATGTCTCTTAAGGCTGTGGATTTTCCATGCCCCTAAGCAAGGCAGTTATACCGACCTAACCCCCGGTGTAGACAGCGCTATGTTGATGGGAGGGCTTCTCCCACTGACAAAGTTACTGCCTCTCGGGGAGGTGGCGTATCTACGCTAACGGGAGAACCTCTGCTGTTGGCGTAGGTAGCGTCTTCACTAAGCGCTGCACCAGTGCAGCTGCGCCACGGCATCACGGCATATATAGACACACTCACAGTTAATACCAGCCCAGAACAATCAGAGTTGTCAAGAGTTAAAGCTAGCAACTTTTGGAGACCCTGACTGGCAACTTCCTTTCTGGTCTTTGAGACTATTCCAATCCCAATAGTTATGTTATAGGAAGATCAGCATACTGGTTACTGCATATGAAACTGGAAAAACCCTGTTCCTCCATCATAACCCCTTTTACTTCTACACACTGGTTTCTTACGATAGTTTAACAAAAAAAGTCACCCTCCCACGAGGAATGGAGGCAGGGGAAGGAAAGGGTGAAAATCACCTTGTTATTCACCTCCCCCCCCCCCCCCCCCCCCCCCAAAAAGGAGATGGCACCGGAACGCCAGCTTCAATATCATTTTACTCTGGAGTATCTAAAGCAAGAAATTATTTGTACAAGAACTATGACATAGGGAACCGTAATAAAAGCTACCATTACACAGCATCTTATACATTTCACTACAGAAACCTCACGTGCACACATTGACAGCTCAGCAAGTGTTTACACAATGCTCAGAGGCACTCCAGAAAGAAAAACAACCAGTGCCAAACTTGCAAATGCCTCTTCCTCACTGCTGAGCTATGACAAGAACTGGGAGCGCAGGTGTATAGAGAAGAGGAAGAAATATGAACTCCTCCCCGATCCCTATTGCATATTTACACCACATGGTTAGATCACTACAGGAACAAGAAAAGTATGCACATGAGATCAACCCTGAAAGAAGCGGCTGTTCCTGTTCCAGCCCTTACCAAAGCTACTATGTCATTCTGCAAACCTCCTACAGCTGGTTTGGGCACCGTGTTTCTTTAGACACAGAGCACCATAAGAAGCGGTGGGTGGTTTTTTTAAATGTATTATACGAAAAAAAATAATCCTCTATTAAATGGACCAATGGCCTGGTGATTAAGGGATAGGTCTGGGAGTCAGAAGACCTAGCTTCTGTTCTCAGCTCTGTTACAGACTTGCTGCATCACCTTGGCGAGTCACTTAACCTCTGTGCCACAGCTTCCTCCTTCTGTAAAAGGGTTACCACCACCAGAGTGCAAGACTGGAACGGAAAGATCTGTGCTCCAGTGGCAAGCTTTCCCGAGGAAGTAGTGGACTGCCCCGACTACCAACTTTGACAGAATTTCAGCTTTTAAAAAAAAACGTTTAAGTTTATAAACATAATATTGTAAAGATTTCATTCAGTTCGTGTTTGGAAGGTCAGCGGAAGTCTGGAGCTGTTTTCTGCAGGCTCGGTAAATCTCTTTGCAGCTGCTCAGCTTGCCCAAGTCAATAAGGGCAAGCAACTAAAAAAGGACACTGTCAATTTCTCTACTGTCGTCCATGCAGGTGGACAGTAGAAAAACTGACAACACCTTTGTCAGTTCCACTCATCTTCCCCAAATATCAACAGGGAACAATAACTTCCACCCTCCCATCTTTCACATTCACCTCTAGCTGGTAGGTTTAGGACTCTGGCGAGCAAGTGACTGGTACATTTTTCTCAATCCATGTGCATTTCCCCTTTATACATAAGAGGCTGCCCCAAAAAGTTTACAATGAACTTTTTTTTTTTAAATTGACTAATTTCAACAAACTTAAGTTTGACATAGCACCTTTTAAAGAGCATGTGCTGATTTTTAAGTTCCTGGTTTAAAAAAAATACAAGGGGGGGGGGTAAGGAAAAGCTATTGTACTCCCCTGCTGATGTTTACAAGGGTCTTTACAGGAGGGGACATGGGTGGGTCTAGCAGCAATACTGTCAGGCCCACCCCTCCTTTCCTTCTTCACTTTGCACATGCCTGCCCCTTCAGTTTTCGCTTTACTACTGTGACTACTTAGAAACACTCTTGCAGGACCCAAGTAATGACATGCAGGTGAACTTCTCCCCAAAGCAGTGCATGTGACAGCAAATGCAACCGAGCACGTCAATAAACTGCCCGTATACAAAGTGCCATCAAACATACCAATTAAACGAACGGGGAAGGAAAGAGTACCTCTTCTCCTGTAGCGTTCCAATTATAGTGATTGTAGGGGTTACCTGTGAGATCAGCAGGTACAGACTTTTCAGGTGGAAAGGGAATTTCCAAGTTGGTGTCCCTTTGAGCACAGTAGCAAGGACACTGGTGGGGAAGCAGAAGAGGTCGTAACACCAAGACAGCATGGGGGCCTGTGTTATTTTATGCTCCCTTTTAAGTTTTCATTTGTTTTGAAGAAAAGCTGCTGGGTTGTTTGTTGCAAGGCATGCATGTTAATACCCCTGGAAGGTCGGTAGATATTTACTAATATTATCCTCAGATGAAAGGTGCTACATCAGCCCAAAGCTTAGGTTTCAGAGTAGCAGCTGTGTTAGTCTGTTTCCGCAAAAAGAAAAGGAGGACTTGTGGCACCTTAGAGACTAACAAATTTGGAAGCTTAGTATCTTCATGATAAAAAAAAAAAAAAGTGATATTCGAAAATACTCGTTTAAAAAAAAAAGAAAAAACATTCTTCCCACATCCCTGTGACCTCCTACCATGATGAGAGAGAGATCTGGTACATATTTTTCTAGTGTACTATTGAAAAAACCATCACTGTACTAGCATTATAGCCTAGTGTTTTAACAAGTTAAGTGGAATGACAACGGAACGAGACCGACAGTGATAGGAAACCGTCTGCCGAAGATTCCGTTTAAAAAAAAAGGAAGTTAATAAAGAGACCCCTGCACCTGTCCCCACTCCACCCCCCATCCCAAACTCCAGAGGGCACATTCTGTTAGTATCTTGGCAATAATAATAGCACAATAGGAGTTACCATACACAAAAAGGTGATCTCACTACCCCCATGCAGAGTAATAAATAAGCACTTATGCAATGCCCTTCATTTGTAGACCTCAGCATATTTTATTAAGGTGGGCAAGCATTATTAAACCCACATCAGCTAAGTGACTAAGGCAGAGCGATTACGCGACTTGTCCAAGGTTATACACCGTGAGTCAGTGAAAGAGCAGGGAACAAAACCTGACCCCAATTCTGACTCCCATTTGGGTGTCCTATCCACTAGATTATGCTGCTCTGGTAGATGCCATTAGTTCATTGGGGCCTCCCAAAGCACAGGTTGTATCCTGAAACACCAGCCTCCTAAAACCACTTGCACAAAATATTTAAACAGAATGGCGAGGCCAAGGCCTCATCTACACTAGACTAGTTTAACTAAAATCAATTTAAAAGTTAATCTAGCTAAACTGGTTGAACCTTAAGTGTGTCTACATTAGGGGCTTGCACCATTTTAAGAAGTTTTATGTTAGGGGCTTACACCAATTTAACTAAGTCAATTTTAAAAATCAATTTAATGAAATCAGTGTACTTTTCTAGTAGAGACAAGGTCTGAAAGTCATTCACAGGCAAGGCCCACATCACAAAAGAATGCCACCTCTCTTTTGTTGTAGAGAACTAATGTTTACTAGACCTTACGGGCAATGCAAGACCTGCCAACAATGCAATACTAAGCAAGAAAAAACCCTAAGATAAAAGTGAACAGGAGCCAGGGCTCAATTTCAGATTCCAAGATATCACAGCTCACTGGCACTAAATGGCTCTGTGCTGCCAATTTATTTTGAAAACCATGTTTTTAACAACATGTTCATGCTTCAGTTGCTACTAAAGTTGAGATTTAAAGTCAACAACTAGGCCTAGAGATTTTTTTTTGTTATTAGCACGTTATTGTTTTTAAACCAAGTTCCCTGAACATGTAATAAAGGTCTCTGGATGACAGTACACCTATAGGGAGGTTATTCAACACGTGAATGTTTAATGCAACCCAAAGACATCTCCCATTACCGGAGATGCCTTTTACTGTAGTTAGCATTGTATCAAGACAAATACCCACCTATCTACTCATTAGCGGAAAGTCTCTTCTTGCAGGCAGTTTTCTTGAGGATCGTTCTGCTCCCTGACCCCACCCTTTTTTCTTTATAATTTTACTACTAATGAGACTGGACAAAGTCATAGTCCACTACCAAAACCAGCTATACGCTACAGGAAAAAAAGGTGAGTGTTTATCTTTTCATTTTACTAAGAGCTCTAGAAGCCCTGTATGTGAGATGGCCCAGACTTCCTGCTTGTCATTCCCATAGACCTCCAGGATCTTCTAGATTCACTTATTCTGTAAAACAAGTCTTCTAATCTCAATCCAACTCTGTATTTCCAGACTAAAATGGTCATAAGAACAAACAACAAAGTCCCTGCATCTGCCCCGCTCCATTCAGATAGAGAACATCCCAGTATTCACAACTCCCAGGATCAGCTGTGCATTCTTATAGGTGACCTATCTGCAAAAGTCTTTAGTGTTGAGAGGGTTACATATTGCTGTGCACAAGTGAGCAGCTACTTTTAACCTCTTATAGGAAAGAGTCTTTCAAATCAAGGTTTTACATTAAAACAGTGAAGTAACTCCTAAAGCAAGAGATGGGTAAAAAGGTCTGTACCTCCACATCATTCATCCTGAGCTTAGAGAATCAATGATATTTATACTTTTTCTTCCTTAGTGCCTGCCTGCCTCTCTCCCCGCCCTCCCAGAAACCTAAACATTTTTCCCTTCTGGATGACTATATAAAGGGAAAAAACTAACTAAACACTTTCCCCCAAACTCCCTTCCCTTAATCTGGAAGTAGAGGTACTGGGGGGAGGGGAGGGGAGGGAGGAATTGTTCCTTCCTTCCTTCCCCCCCCCCCAATCTCATCCTTCTGAAATTTCTCAGGTAAGGTTATTTGATAAGCACCAATTGGCTCACCACTGTACAAGACAATAATGAGATTGAAAGCACTTAGTTTAGTCCGACCTAAGAAACAGAACAGGATACACTGCGAGGAGGTTATAACATAGTTTTGGGGTATTATTATTAAACCTACTTCTTGTGGGCAACCGAGAAGACGCAGGGGGAACTGGCTCCACAGTTCCCGGCAACAGGGTTTTCACAACATGAAGAAGAATTGTGTGCATTTATGTCTGATCATCCTTGGCGCACAGAACTTTTTATAGAGGCCATTTGTGCTGTCTAAAAGTCACTTTCATTCCCAAAACATCAAACATACACTCACTAATAATTTGAGTTGATAGGACTAGAAGGCTCACACATACTAAACTGAATGCCTGGAGTATAAATTATAACCAGACCAGACCTCCAGGATACACCGGGGGTGGGGTTGTTTTTTTAAACTAAACAATTTTTGAAAGTTTCTATCACAGAATCACAACCATGCTATCCATAATCCAAATAGGTCTATGCACTGGAGTAAAAATCCGTCTTAAACAAATAGAGTTTAATCTTGGGCTGTTTTTTTAGTGCCCATCTTATCCAGGTTGAATTTTTTTTTACAAGATATAAAATCCCTCAGTAGGGCACCAGTTTACATGACACACTTGTGCAACTTTCTTGCAAATACATAGGGTTGTATTGCCCAGGAACTCAAATGGTTACCCAGAATAGTTACAAGTTGCATGTGTTCCAGAGTAGCAGCCGTGTTAGTCTGTATTCGCCAAAAGAAAAGGAGTACTTGTGGCACGTTAGAGACTAACAAATTTCTTTGAGCATAAGCTTTCATGTTGTTAGTCTCTAAGGTGTCACAAGTACTCCTTTTCTTTTTTCAAGTTGCATGTGGACAACACGGTGACCACAGCAGTGATAAGAGCCACTCTACTAGAAAACACACTATTTCAATCTAACAGAAAGAACACAGCTAAGCTGAAGCAGACATCGCTATCAGTTAGCGAGGAACAAAACTTACACTAAGTTTTCAGAGCCACAGAAGAGAAGGATTGAGCAAGAAGGGAAAACTCTGTAGCTGTATGTCACACTCCAGAGTATCAAATGTCTCTGACCCAGAGCTTGCAATGAAAACAGGCAGGGTTTGGGCAGAGAGAAGTCTGTCAGTCCTGCACAAGGCCATTACACATTCAGATCTAAGACATGTAAACACAGCATAACAGATTATCTGCAAACTCTGATTAAGAACAGATATGAACAGAATGTTAGCATCACTGTCCCAATGTCCAAAATGTCTGACTTGCATGTAGCTGAAAGTGCAATAGCACATTTGTATTGCTGGCATTAGTTACATTTCCAGCAAATTAACAACAAAAATATTCATTTATAGACTCTTTTATCCTGCTCCCACTTCTCTCCAAAAAGTAGGAATTTACAATATAGTCAGGCCCAACAGTTCCAGGCATTTGATGTTTAATGTCACTATAATAAACAAACAATTGTTCCTTCCGAACTTAAGTAAAATTAATATAGTGATAAAAAAAAAATAAGTCTTGAAGCATAGGTAAGGAGTTAGGCCAGGCCTGTACTTTAAGAGAAAACTCAATATGAAAAAAAGTGTTAATCGATAATTCACCATTTCCAGTGCTGCAGCTACAAATGCTTTTTAAAAGGTTTCTAACATACCCCATAAAAGCCCTACATTCACTATCTGATACCGGACCCAGCCAATTTCAATTCTGAAATGGGTCAAAATTAGTCAGGAATAAATGCATCCTTAGATTCCATCAAAGAAATCCTTTATACCAATGGGAAAGTCACATAACCAAAACAAACAGCACGCCCATTGTACAGAGAACCCCTGCTACTGTTCCGACAACACTGAATCTATTCCAGGCTGTATAAAACATAACAAGCAAAATAAAATCCAAGGTACAAACAAAATGCCATTCCCTTCTCTTTTGTTTCAGGCACAATGCAACAAGGGCAGCCTGTCTGGAACTCTGCTCCTGCTGATACAGTATTGCTACTGAACTTCCTCAAGGTCACAGCCAATTTCAGCTGTGGAATAAAAAGGCAGATAGTGGCAGTGGTGGTTTGGGTTATGGATGGCAGAAAAGCAGAGTGTAAAAGTTTATGAGCTCATCAGGATTGTTGTACCATTACATCAGAGGCAATTATAAATGGCCAAGAGCAGGAGATGGGGAGCCAATCAGATCACAGATAGGATGTCAACCTAAGACCAACTGTCTCCTGGCTTTGACAGAAGGATTTTACCTCCATAATTCAAATCCCAAACCAAAGCAATCTGCACTTACTACTCCAATCACTGAACTGTTTACCAGCACTTCCAGGGAGAGGCCCAAGCCACTGGGCTAACCAAGAGACTGCTCAGGAAAATGGCCACAGCTAACCTGGGCAAGCTGCAGCTGCCCAAAACAGGTCACTTCCCACCTTCCTACCCCCAGGGAAGTGCAAAGGCCCCCTCACTTGGAGCAAGAAGAGGGAGGAAGAACGTAATGGGGGCAAATGTGTAAGTGCTGCTCTGCAGAGCTCCCACTACCTCTACTGATCGCACCCCTTCCCATGCCCAACAACGAGGAGCTCAACTACCCACCTCCACCCCAGGCACACACGCACCACAGTGCCAGGCCCTTCCTCCACCCAGGGGCTCCCTCCAGCTCCCCCCCAGAGCCCCCAAGACAGGCGGGGGAAGTGGGAAGGAGAAGGCACCTCTCTGGAAGCCTCGCACAAAGGCTGGAAGGGGAGGAAGAGAAGGCAGAGAGGCAGCCATTTTAGAGAGAGAAAGACACAAGACAATGGCAGCTCCCCAGCAGTGTGGGTCCAAGTGGGGGAGGGAACCCGTAGGAAATTCGCCCACCCCGTCACCCCCCTCCATCGCCCCACGTGCCCTCATCCCTGCCCCTCACGGGTGCCCCTCTTCTGCCCTTGCCCCCATTGTCCCCGGCCCCCCACAGCCACCCCACGTGCGCCCAGCCCCTGCCCCAACCCCAGCCCCTGCCCCCCCACATACACGGGCCCGCCCCTGCCCCCACACACATCCCCCCCATGCCAAGCGCTCACCTGCTGGGTCCTAGCGAGCGGCTGTCCCCCTCCAGCGCTGCTGCTCCCGGGGCTCATGGGCGCATGGTGGCTCCTTTGTTGGCCCCCTCCTGCGGCCGTGGCCCAGGCCTGGCTATTGCCCCCGCCGTACTGGGAGGCCATGTCCGCGGCCGGGCCCTTGGCGGCGGCTCCCCCGTCCTGGGGCCCGCTGCTGTAGTCGCCCCCGGGGTAGCCCTGGTAGCCGCGGGCTGAGCTGGGGGAGGTAAGCAGCTGGTTGAGGGTGGGGGTCGCGGTGGGCTGCGGGGTGGCGCCCCCTCCTCCTGCTGCCCCGCCGGCGGCCGAGGGCCCCATGGCCCCGAAGCGCTGCTGCTGCTGCTGCTGGAAGGCGGCGGGGGATTTGGCCCCGGCGGCCGCTTGCGCGGGGCTCTGCGCGCTGCCCCGGGGGGAGCTCAGGGCGTAGGCCTGGGGGGGAGGCGGGTAGGCGCCGGCGCTGCGCCCGGCCGCCGCCGCCGTGTAGTAAGAGTTGTACTGGTGGTTGGGGAAGCCGTGCTCGGCGCCGCCATGCGAGTTCTGGGGAGGGGGCGGCCCCGGGGGGGCCCCCGCCGGCCCCGGGTAGGGCTGCTCCAGGCCCCCGCTCTGCAGCGCTGCCATGCCAGTGCTTTGTTGTCCGCCATGTTGGTGGAAGGCAGCCGCGGCGGCGGCAGCGACGGCAGCAGCCTGGGCTCCCCGGCCGTAGGGCGGCCCGAAGCCGTAGGCTGGCGGGGCCAAGGCGGCCGGGTGGGAAGGGGGAGGCTGCTGCGGCGGCGGCGGCGGCTGCGGCGCCCCCACCCCGTCGCTGCTGCCGCCGCCGCCGGGCGGCTCCGGGAGGTTATTGTTCAGGGTGGCGGCGGCGGGCCTGGGGCCCGCGTTCCCGTTCGAGCTCTTCAGGTCGGGCTCGGCCCCGGCGTCCCCTCCGTTGCTCTCGGCCCCGTCCTGCAGCTCCTTCCCCGGGGGGCCCTCGCTCTCCGCCTGCTTCTCGCCGCCGCGCTCCGCCACCGCCTCGCCCCCCGCCTCCTCCGGGGGACAATCCCGCTGCTGCGCCTCCGCTTTCTTCAGCTCGGCTGGAGCCGGGGCGCCCAGGCTGCTGGCGGCGGCGGGGGCGACCTGAGCAGCCATGATCCCCCCTCCCCACCTAGCCACCCTCCCCGGACCCCTGCCCCCGAGCTGCTCCCCTGCCTGGCCGGCCGGCGGGAGGCCTCGCTGCTCCGCTGCTCCCCGCTCAGGCGGCGGCGGGCTCTTCAGGGCAGCGGGGGCTCATTCCCCCCCGGCCTGGCTGGCGAGGCGGGGAGGGCTCCGCTGGGCTGGGCTCCCCGGGGCCTGGCCCCGCTGTGCCTCCTCGGTTGCAGCCGGCGGAGAAAGGGGAGGAGGGATCGGGGGAGAGGAGGAGGAGGGGGTGGGGGGGGACCCGGGACGGGGCTCCCGGCGTGGGAGAGGCAAGAGGGAGGGGGGGTACGGCGGGCGAGCGGACCCCGTCCCTGGAGCCGGGCGGTGCGGCGGCGGGGCCGGACTAGGCGAGCCGAGCAGCAGCTCCCGACTCTCGTCCGCCGAGTCCTGCTCACTCCGACACGAGGCTCAGCACTGCCATTTTACCCAGCGCCGCGGCGGCCTGCCAAACCCGGAGCGGAGCCCGGCCCGGATTGGAGCCTCCCCCCTTCACAAAGGAGGAGCAGGCAGGCCCCGGACGCTTGCAACTCAGCAAGGCTGAGGCCGCTGCCGCACGCAAAATCCGCAGCGGATCCCGCGGAGCCGAGCCCAAC
Organism: Chelonia mydas; assembly: GCF_015237465.2. NCBI lineage: Eukaryota > Metazoa > Chordata > Testudines > Cheloniidae > Chelonia > Chelonia mydas. Next base: position 10,006,077 of record NC_051259.2, on the reverse strand, counting down.
CTTCCGCCACAAAAGGAAGCTCCCCTGCTGGGAAACACGGAGCGGATTTCAGCCTGGGCGAAGCGGACTGCCGGCTCGTTCTTCAGAAGACCCGCACCAGAGTGCTCCTCTGCACTACTGCCCGGCGCATAAAAAGATACCCGCAACCACCAGAAGCTGGTATCCATCCGTGCTAAAGGAGAACAAGTAGAAGTTCACTAAGCATAGGTCTGGGAGCTAGGACTCCTGGGTTCTTTTCTAACTGTGGAAGGCAGGAGGGCTGAGTTTGCTCCCAGAACTGGGATATTATGCTGGCCACAGGACCAGGCATGGATCTAAGAGCCTGGAATACAGGAACATGCAGGCTGGTTCTGTCCAGTGGCCCATTCCATCCAAGATCCTGTCTGCAACACTGGCTAGTTCCAGATGCTTTAGTGGAAGGTACAAGAACTCTAAATTGGATAATTGTGGAATAAGCTGCCCTGAGGGAAGTGTCTTCCTTACCCTCTGGGAGTGTGGGCTAAAGAAAGGTTCAGAAAATGACTCTAGCTACCAAGCAGTATAATGCACTGCAATTTTTATAGGGGGACATGGAAGGAGACCCTTATTATTTAGGGTGCCTAATACTATCCATTTTAAGTGTCTTTCAACTTTTTGGGGAAATTTTTACACTGCATTGTTTGCAGCAGGCCTGTGAAGTTTAGCTAGGAGAAAGTCCCTGGAGCTATATAAATGCCTTTTCTTGGTCCCAGGATTTTCCATTAAGATTTACCTGTTGTAAACTGTTAAAAATTGCCATTTCCTGGCTGTTGTCTGTGTTCCTCTGGAAAATGTTGGCCATATGCCAAAATAATAACTGAACATAAACATGCTAAACTCAGGGGCTCACACTATTGCCAAAGCAGCAGGCAGTGCACTAGGAACAGCTGGGAGCTGCTAGGGGATGGGGCAGGGAGAGAGAGAGAGCGCCAAGCCAAGCTCACCACCTGACTACATACCCTTCAGTCCAAACACATGGTTCTAGTGTCCTGCCTCATTCCCATCACCTTCTCTGGGGGCATTACCCAGAGCAGGACTCCCCCAACTCCCAAGAGATGGGTTGGAAACCTGGTCAGGCTCCCCTCGTAACTACACTAGACCCAGTATGGGGCTGAGCAGCATATGTCCCCTGCTCCAGAGGACCACAGGGAGCAAGGCTCCTTCTGGTGATGACGGGGAAAGAGAGAGAACTGAGTCAGGCCAGTCTCCCTGTAAATGCAGCATATTGTACCAGCAGGCCATCAGCATAGTTAGTCCTGTAACTCAAGTGATATAAATCTGTACTATGGTCCAAAAGTTCTCTCCTCCCCCCTTAAAAAACCCTTAGGAATCATGCAAAAATATATTAAAAGAAAGTTATTTACACTGCAACGTCAAGCAGTTGGAAGTTAGGAAATGTCAGATTTGAAGTTGCTCATTCATGGAGTTGCTGTTCTGCCTCCTGGTATGTATGCATTGATACACTCCAATTATATGATCACAATATTTTTTCCACAGGATCCCTACCTCATTCAGACAACAGGCTGGATGGACAAGGAGTTGAATTAAGATTGCAGGGATTACTGTAAATCTAACACTTCCTATATTTCAATTGCTTGACTTTGCAACCTAAATAACTTTCTTTTAATATAGGGTGTGTGTGTGTAATACATATAAAATTATGCAATTATCTTCTTGGCTTTAAGTGGTGCAAGTTACACTATTTTATATCACAATCCTTCCCATCAGCACCCTTTGTCTTTATGTGATCTACTTTATAACCTGCTACCATTGATGATTAACTGGAGTAAAAAAGGCCCTTGTATTGGAAACCCTTTAGGACAGGGCCCATCTCTTTGAAGCACCATGTACACCTACAACAAATGCAGAAATAGATAACAGACCATCACATGACACTGGGCAAATCATAATCTGTTTCCCCCATCTGTGAAATAGGAATACTACTAAATCTGCCCAACATCTGTGTGAGAAAACTAATGTTTGCAAAGGACTCTGAAGCCTCTTTAATGTGAGGATCTCAACAGTGCAAAATATTATTGCTAACTAATTAGTCTCACTTTATATTAGTGCTTGCTACACTATTTTTCAGTTTGGATCTTGATTCCACACATTGGGCCTGGAGAGGGCAAGAAGTATAGAGGGCTACCTATTGTCCTAATAGTGTAGTTAGCTAAGAAGCCCAGAGGTGGAGAAGGCACTGGACTTTTTACTTCTGCTGTAACTTATCTTTCATTATAGTGAATGTTGCATCTACTGTTTTCTGATATCATCAAGTTCTATAACCCAGTCACCATCCTGTCAGTATATTAGGCAGAAGTTTCCTCCTTCTTCCCCCACTGACACAATTTTTTTTTTGTAAAGGGGAAGATTTACGAAAGATATAGAACTTTATATATAAACACTACCATAAGAAAACCATGTCTATAGGATGCTTGAAGGAGCAGAGGGAAGGTGATGAGATACAGTCTTTCAATGCTAGAACATCAGTTCAAAACAAGTACAGGGCAGTAATGACCCGTAGAGATTACCAGCTGTTATGCTTTGAGGGTGTCTATGAAATGGATTGGTGGTCTCAACCATTTCTTAAGGGTCCACTTCACAAAAAACGCTATCACAGTTAGCATCCTTGATAGCAGTGAGATAGGGAGGCCAAGTCTAGGACCGTGAGCAGAGCAGCACCTGAAAAACTGGTCACTGCTAGTACTGTGTATGTTTTACAAGAAACAGAAAATTTCAGTGTACAATACCATCAATCCAGGAATAAAATTCAATACAAAAATTAGAATCTATATGTTTAAATTCTAAACAACATAATATGCACAGCAGGTGCTAAAAAACAGAAGGGACTCCAAAATAATAAGCTGGAGTAGAAGTTAGCACAAGTCAATGTGTAGCTAAATTCAGAATGTATTCCAGAGCAACAAATGGCATTACAGGCTCTCTAACCAAGGCAGCGTTGCCATTTTTCAGTAGAATGTATAACACGGAGTAGATTCTACCTCAGCAAATTGGCCTAGAAAAAAAGAGAGGTTTTTTCCCCCCTCTCTCTCTAGAATTGTACTGAGAGTTGTAATAGGATCATACATAATGATAGCTACATTTAGTATTTGTTTAGTAGTAGCCACCCAAAAGCCCCTCTCAGGATTGGGGCCTCAACATGCTAGGTGCTACACAAACATATAGGAAGACACAATCCTTGCTAAAAGTTTATAATCCAGCCTGAAACAAAAATGGTCATATTCTAGAGCCAGAAACTGGATTGGAGTCACAGTCACAAGATGCACTTTACCAACTGCCACACAGTTCTGAAGCAATTTCTGAGGCCTTAATTTGGGCTGGATTCCAAAAATCCCCAATATTTTCCCCCTGCCCACTCAGAGGCCTATCACAAAATGTTTCCTCCAGCAGAGAGGGGTTGGGCATGTCTTTATATGCTTGCCCTATGAACATCACTTTACAAAAACTGTACAAAAAGAGTAAAGGAAACCAACAGAAATACCTGGGTTGTTGAGTACACTACATGGTAGTGTACTCAACACAAGAGATCTTTGTAGTGCTCAATAAAATGCAGTGGGCTTTAAAAACTGTGGAAAATTCTAGATTAGAAAATTGATCTGAGTGCTCTTCACAAAGAACCCCCTGTTACTTGATCAAGCACTGTTGTCCAGAAGGAGATTTGGTTTTGGAGCAGATTCTCCTTCAGCAAACCAAGCTAGATTCTCACACAAAGGCGACCCCGTGGTTTTACCAAGCTCTATGGTGGGCTGTAAAATCCAAAAAAGATTAAAGAGCAGTAAAACAGACAGGATATCCCTTTCAAAGATGTTAAAGTGGGGGAAGCGAGAATCTAACAAATTCTGAATTGTTTGGGCACCTAGAAAAATAGAATGGAAAAGGCGCTACCATTTTATCCAAAACCCTCTTGGGCTACAAAATCCTGAGTGTTATAATCTCCCAGAAACCAGATTAGAGTCTGCCTCATGAAATTAAACCTTGACATCTCATTGGACCCCTTTAGAGGCTATCAAATATAGTCCAGGAGCCTAAATTTCAGTCTAGAGGCTCCCCCATCCAAATTTGTCCTACAATTTTTAACCCTGTTGGAATCTTCTTCAAAGAACACTGTGGCACACTGAAACCTGGAGCTGATTGGAATGTGGAAACTAGAATGGATTCCGTTTACAATAAGGAGATACTCATTTTACCAAGAAGTTTGTGAAACCTGAAGCAATTCCAGAATCTGTCTCTCAGAAAAGAGGCCCTGTGGTTTTATTAAATACTGAAGCACTCTATGAAACCCAAACTATTAGATTTGGAAAATAGAGAGCAGAATTCTTCCAACATTTCTACCCAAGACCTAAGAATCCTTGTGGTTCTGTGTTGTGACTCTCAGCCAAAGAGAACTGGATAAGACTTTCTTTGAAACATGTCAACTCTCCTCCTTTATTGACCTGAGGGATCATTGCTATGTTATGTGAGGCACTTTTTTCCCTGCCCCCCTACCTTCTGTGCTGAGCATATTTCCTCCACTGCCATACCAGCTCCTAGCAGCTCAGATAGTGAGATACCACAGGATGGGAATCCAACTCAGGTCTCCCACATGGTAGTGCAGGCCACCACCACTAGGCTGGCTCTTATTAAGTAAAGTCTCCTTCATGAAGGTGGCCTTGCCATTTAACCTAGTACCAAGGCAGTTTAGGAAACCTGGTATAGATTAGAATGCTAGAAACAGGAGTAGTCTCCCTAATAAAAGAGGCTCTGCCAACTGTGTGATGGCAAATATGGACTGAATTGTTGACATAGAAACCGAACTAAAGTCTCTCTCTCTCACACACACACACACACACACACACTTCTTATTATCCCTGGCCCCTTAAACAAGCTATAAACATGGACTGGATTATTACTTCAGGGACTGGATAGAGTTTCTGCAATAAAGTGTTAACTACTACATCCAAGCTGGAATGAAAGAGCTGAGCAGAAACATACAAATTGGAGAATGAAGATGCTCTTCCATTTTACTGGGATGCACAATATACTGAGATATCTGGACTGGACCAAAAATAAGAAACCAATCTATTCTAATTCATACAGTACATTTCAAAATATGGAACGGAAATAGCAAAAGTGATCTACTGTACATTAGAGTGCCTATGTGGTTACTGACCAATTTTTCTAAAGAAATGTTAAGTTTTCTGGAAACACGTTTCCATTTATTAGCTCAACTATAATGTTGTATAGTCTATCTAGCTTCAGCATACTTACTGCAGTTTCATAGCAGCTAAGTATGAATATTATTTATGGATTATTATTTATTTCGTGTATGTGAACAATCTACTGGGTACTGTACAAGACAAAGACTTTTGCAATCCTTGTTTAGGTTCTTTAAATGTAATATCAAGATATTGTGTTAGTCCCACTCAAACACTGCCACAATGGCAAAGAGGCACACAGTGAGAGATCACTACAGAAAAAACTGAAGTGGAGTTTGAGCATAAGGTAACTCTGTCAATTTACTGAGCACACCAGCAAAGTTCAAACGCTGGAGTGGATTTTTAAATTGGATTTGCTATTTCTTTAAAAGTTAGCAAGAAGAAAGGAAGAAAGAAAGAGGAAAGGTAGTGAGTTAAGGTTTCAGACACACTGCTGAAGTCTGGCGTTAACGTTTGACAGACCTGAAAAAACTTTGGGATGCCTTTTAAGAGAGGAAAGTGGACTCAAGTCTGAGTCAAGGAAATCCATTATTTTACCAGCCCTAACCAAGAGCTGTAAAATGTGAACTGGAGTTTCATACAGGAAGGGGGAATGGAGCCTACACTATAGTCAAGAGATCTTTTCCCTGGCAAACCTCTCAACCTGATGGGGCTCAAAACGGGAGGAAAATATGAAGTGGAGTAGAAAAATAAGAGCTTTAAACAATGTAGAATTTGTTTAAGCTAAACAAACAACATTGTCTTTGCCCTCTATTTCACACATTTGTGATTTTAGAGTAGTAAGATAATAGCAAATTTGTGTGTGCATGTGACACAGAGATATTTAGGCCTAAAATGAGGACAAAGTGGGGAAAGCACCTCTGTCTTCTTATTCAACATATGAGTAACGTTAAAAAGACTAGCGGATTGGAACTATGAATACGTAACTCCAGACCAGAATTGGTAGATGATCAGATGCTGGACAGAATTCTGGTCAGCATCTAACAGTTAAGTGCTATAAAAGAACAAATGCATCTATTTTATACACACATATATTTACAAACACAGAGACTACAGCCTCTTCAAGGTACCAGTTTCTCATGCTGAATATTCTTTTAGAGAAGGAAGTGTAAAGCTTTTAATAAAAAAACATGGACTGGAGTTTCATAAAACCACTGCACTGGATCAGGAACATAACTGTATCATTTCTGCTGAGTCCCACTAGAAATTTGTAGCCAACTCTAGTTGACAGAAGCAAAAAATATATTACAATAGAAACCCACTTACAAATAGTTTAGAAATCCTTTTAAAACTCCAAGACAGAGAAGAACTTTGGGCCTGTATTCTCCTGTTTAAGCAAAACTATTATTGGATTTCAAGCACTTGGAACCGCAATATTACACACAAACACAAATGAGATCACAAATTAGTTAGCCTTCATAAGAAAAGCTACTGGCGGTGAACAAGTCTGTTCATCTGTGTTTCTTTTACTGATGTTCTCTTTTTCAGTGGGGTGTAAAAATATGTTTACACTTTTGAGCAGCAAAGTGTATTTTTGGGGAAGTTTGAGTGGTGGAGTCACAACTGCAGTAAAGGATTTTGCAGAAAGAAAGAAAGAAAGACACTCAGAAAAAGGGTTTTACACCCCTTCATGAAGCTCTTGCACTGCCATTTTACTGAGATAGGGAGGGAGAGAGGACAGACAGCGCTTGCTATGAAGTTTCTCACAGCAATTCTGGAATGGATCTGGAATGGAGTCTTTTGTTCAAACGCAAGTTCAGTATGAGAGAGAGTTGGAGTGAGATGAAAAACAGAGAGAGAGGGAAAGAGAGAGAGATGAGAAATAAAATGGAGGGAAGCAAGCAGATAGGAGACACAGATCATGTAGAAACGGGGCTACTTAAAAAAAAACAACCCAGTAAGTTTGATCACTCCACTGTACTCCACAGAAAAGCATTTATAGAAAAAGTTAAAAGTCCCTATCCTCAGGCACAAAATCCACCAATGGGAATAAGTGAGAGACCCAAGGAAAAGTATTAGTACACCGGAAGTGGAATTTTTCAAGGGGTTCATGCCCTTTAGTGTTCTGATTGTCAAGATTGTAATCACTTGCTCAGAAAAGAGTGCCTCCTACAGTCACCAGGAAAAGTGGCCTAAAAAGTAAAGTAAGAATAGCTGCTACAGAAGATCAGTCACACTCCACTAAGCAAACTAATGACAAGACAGAAAATCTTCTATGAAGAGTTATAGCAGGTCCCCAGATTATCACTTTCTCTCCTAAAGTTTAATATGAACTGAAGACCAGATTAAAATGTATGGAGTTGGGCTCCTCTGGTTCCCATCCCCCAAACAACTGTTGAAGCATCCTGTATCAAATAGCTATGACCCCAGGTTGAATGGGGAGATCAGGAGACAATGAGAGAATAAACATCACACACACACACTTAATGCTTAGACTCCCACAACACATACTGTACTAACATAAGCGAATCTTTTGCATTCCAATATACATTCTTCACTCACACAACACACATGCTGTTTACATGTATACTCAGAATGCCAAAAACCATTATAGTGAAACTTGCCTTAATTAACCCTCAAAAGACTGACAAAAATTGATCATTTAAGGGAGGTGGTCTAATAAAATTCAAGCAGAACTGTACTCAGCTTATTATGGGATACTTTGGAGCAGATTCTTAAGACAGAAGGTTGTCTGATGTATGTGGCCTCTTGCACAAGTTTCAAAGTATATAATATGCCCTAAAAATATCAATACTGTGTTACTTGAATAAAATGAAAAGGATAGAAGACATCCATCCTTTACCGTCTCTCAACAAAAACTAGGGGGGCGGGGAATGAACATACTACATACCTATTTATAAAATGGACAGGATTGCCACACTGACAGTTCAACAGGATATAATGTGGGGGATCCAAGTTAAATATTTAAACTTGCTCTTCCACTCAGGCCATCAGAAACTAAAAGCCCTAGTTGGGAGAGAATGCTTCATACTGCTCAGACTTCTGAAACAACCTCTATGGGTGTTTCAGTAGTGAAGTCCAATGGGTCCTCAGCTGAAGGAACAAGTCAGTTGCTGCCCTACAATGGCTTGTGGGTTGGGAAATAAAAAGCAAAATGGAAGAAGAAAAATCATCAGGGAAATGGGAGTGGCTAGTGAGAATTATTCTGAACTGAATAATTAGGAGTCATACCCACAGTGTTTGGATCCTATTATAAAATGGCTATTTTAAAGTTTGGATAAACATAATACTCTGTAGGATGTGCAATTATAGTATCATACGCACAATTTTCAAGTGCTGGAGAAATCTAAGTCTGGATTTTCAAAAGATCTCAGCGCACAACATACTGAATTTTTCTGAAAATCTGTTTATTCTGGTGTCTAAGTGGGAGCTGAGTTCTTTTGAACATCTGCCCCCTAGTTTTCAACATCATACTTCTCACCTGAGGCATGTATAGTGCTTCTGCTAACAAGTTTATAATCCTTATCAGCTATTTAGATTTGTCTTAATACATAACAATTAAATAATAAAATTACTTGTGTTGAGGGAATATTCAACAATCAATATTTAGGTTCCCACCATTTCATCTTCACTGCTTTGTCTTCTGGAATATTTAATACAACTGCGTTGCCATTGGGGGCCTCTAAAAATGCCTGTTACATTTGATAGGAAAATGGCATGAGGCATCAAATAGGAATTTTTATTCTCTGTCACAGTTTTATATTAGCATTACTTCTTACATGCTTGTGGGTAATTAATAGCTTAAGAGGGTGCTAAATGAAGATTAAAAATAAAATCTCTTCTTCATATTCAGTTTCTCTATTCTAAAAGACTGTTCATCTCTGACACAACAGTTTTCAGTAAATAAAAGGTTGTTACAAGGAGGAGGGAGAAAAATTGTTCTTATTAACCTCTGAGGCTAGGACAAGAAGCAATGGGCTTAAATTGCAGCAAGGGCAGTTTAGGTTGGACATTAGCAAAAACTTCCTAACTGTCGGAGTAGTTAAGCACTGGAATAAATTGCCCAGGGAGATTGTGGAATCTCCATCACTGGGGATTTTTAAGAGGAGGTTGGACAAACACCTGTCAGGGATGGTCTACATAATACTTAGTCCTGCCTTGAGTGCAGGGGACTGGACTAGATGACCTCTCGAGGTCCCTTCCAGTTCTATGATTCTATGATCATGTGTGTTAGTATGGGGATAAATGTGATGTCAAAAAACAAAAATTATGACTGGTTTACATGAACAGGAGAAAAATATTCTTAGAAACTAGACATGTTCATTAACATGTCACTTAATATAATCCTTATTTTATTTAATGATGTTGAATTAAAAATATCTTTTTTACTTTAATAATTTAAAGTATATTATATATATAAGTATATATAATATTAGTGCTGCCTTGAGTTAATACTTAGTCCTGCCTTGAGTGCAGGGGACTGGACTAGATGACCTCTCGAGGTACCTTCCAGTTCTATGAAAGTATATACAGAAGCCCTGACTTGCCGTAGAGGCTATTTTTTTTAAAAGGGGCCCAGATGCTGGTCAGGATTAAGGTTACACCAAACATTGTACACTGCCATTTTTCAATCAGAATGAAGCAGACAGAAAATATGGACAAGGAAGTCAGAGGAATGGAGTATGACTGATTGTGAACTGCACACCCTGCATTAACCCTCTAGGGGAGAGTGCTTGGATTAGGAGAAAGAAAGAAAGAAAGCAGTCACATCAACTTTACATATAAAATTCTCTAAATTTTAATTATAATTATTTTAATTAAACATCTGTCAGAGTTTCTGTTTTAAACCCTGTTTTTCAAAAGTGATAAAATTCAGCTGTAAAAATTCGCTGTGGATTCACAGGTCTCAATTCTGCAAGGCACAGAACACACTGGCCCAATTCAGTATCGCACATACGTACATATTTAATTTTATGCAAGAAAGTCCCACTGCTGTTAAAGACTCATACTTAATATTAAGCACGCACTTTGTTGGACTGAGGCCAGCTTGCTCAGCACTTTCCAAGATTGAATCCATAGCAAAAGTATACAAGTTCCCAGCTGGGAAGAGAATAAAAATCTGTGCATCCACAAACATACACAGAGAGAAATTAAAATCAAATACCTTCTGTGGGGAAGGGGACAGAAGATTTTTGAAAAGTCTTATCTTTAACAGACATCCAGTTCACATATATGGGTAAATTGGAACCATTTTAAAGTAAAGTCACTCTATATGGTGCATAACTATCCTCAGGTACAATCTGTATATTGCAACAAATAATTAGGAACTTTTATGCTCGTATTCTATATAGGATTCTACTATACCCATGGTCACTGAGAGTAGAATATACTGTTACACTACCTGTATCATGGTCTTTGTACTATGAAAGACTTTTATTAAAAGGTTGATTAAAAAGAATTGTTAAGATAATAATCCAGAGGTACTTCCTAAAACATAGGAAGAACACAAATAAATTGTTGAATATCTATTCTACTTCCAGAAAACTCAAGAGCTGTGCTATTGTAAATAATGTTTCTGAGTTTCAAAGAGTAAAAGGAAGGTAAAAGTGATTATTGCGTGGTTTATTAATACAAAATTGAGATATGAAATATTTCAGATCAGTAAAAGAACAGGTGTGTAGATCAGCCTTGCAAAACCCTCAGTAAAAAGGAATCCGTTCAGGTACAAAAATTTACTTTCTCACCTTTTAATATAATGATGATTGCAATGAAATATATATATATGATCCTTAACTCATCTACACAAAATATTTTTTTTAAAGAAGCATTTTAAAGCCTTGATCCTATAATCTAACGCATGTGGGTAGCCCCATAAGGAACCATGGGAATAAAACCCAGCTATGCAGAGCTTGGGACAGCTGATGTTCCCACATTGCCACCAGGAGGTCATCCAAAACCACCTTGAAGGAGCACTGTGGAGCTTAAGTACCACAGGAAGTACTGCCCAAATGGTGGGAAGTGACAGCACTCTGTGGTCTTCTGATTGCCCCATGCTCACTATTTAACCCTGGAGGGTGCCCCAGGGTGTTGTCTGGGCAACCACACAGACTTCTGGCCTACTACAATGCCTCGCCTTGCCTCCTGCTCTCCAGCCTCTGACCCAAGCCTGACTTTAACCCTTAATCGTGCCTCTGGGTTCCTGCCAGGTAACTACCTCTGATCTCTGACTCTGGCCTAACCTGGACTCTTGCCTATTGATCCCGGCTCTAGTGATTACTCTGATCCCAGCTTGATGACTGTTGTGGACACCAATCCACCTGTGACTGCTAGGACAGACTGCCTATGCCCTGGTCCCTTACAGGACCTTTACACCTGTGTGGAGTCCCAATGAAGTTTTTGGGACTCTGCATAGGGGTCAACTTGCAGAGATTTGATTGCACGATGGGAACCCTAAAAGCATAAGGACATTTTTAAACTTTGGTGCCTAAAGTTAGATCCTGACTTTATCCTAACCTACATAAAAATTGCTTGATTCTCTAACGTTCTAAAAACCCACAGCTCCCATTGACTTTATTGGGACTGTTCAAACTCAGCACTTTTGAAAACCAAGCTATTTGTATGCAGCTGCCTAAATATGAATGTTAGGAGTCTCACTGTACAATTTTGACAGAAGTGTTTCTCTGCGGGAACTGATAACATTGCAAGCACCTGCAGCAAAGCAAAGCTACTGGTTAGAGATATCAGCTTTTCAGGAAAAGTAGAACCCTGAACTCAAGATTTGCTGAATAAATAGGAAGAATTGATTTTCAAATATTTTGTTTTTTTAAGAGAGAAAATATTTTATATACTGTATCCAGTAAAAAATTATCAAACCTTTTGCTTAAAAAACCCCTTGAAGCAAATGTATTTATTATATTTGCAGTCTATATAGATACCCTTGCTGGTTTGCAACTTGAATCCCTTTTCAACCAATTTACTTCTAAACAATGATTGAATATGGGGGAGAAGTGAAGTTGCTACATTCCAACTTTCACTAAATATCTATATCTATATATTCTTTCAACTGGCAACAGTGAAAAGTGGGAGGAAGGCATAACCACCTATACTCCACCCCTCACTTTAAGCACTGCTTTTAAAAGATAACACTAACCCTCCTAACCATTGTCTCTCAATGCCAGGAAGTCCTTTGAAAAAGCAACTGACAGTAATATAGTTCCTCTCAGTTACACACACTGTGGGTCACTGCCACAGTAACATTTGGTTCTACCATTCATAGCCTCTCATTGCTGCAAGTGTCTGGCAGGGCAATGCTAGATTAGTTTATTTACCATTGATGATTTTGCTCTTGAAATGCTTCAACATGGTCTTCTTCAAATTCAGGGCTGTCAGAATTACCTATATTATAGTCAGTAAAAATGTTCCCTAACCCAGTAATATCCAGAACTGGACAAATGATAAAGAAAATACAGCCACTGACTAGAAAAAAAAGTCACATTTAAATTAATTTCACTGAACTCCTCCAAATGGAATGATTATGCTAGATCAAAATACAGTATATTCTTCTGGCTATCTTCTTTGTTGAAGAACAAGGGTATGACCTTTTTAAACAGTGTTTTGGGGGTTTCAGAATTAAAGGCCTAAGAAGATCCAGAATGACCAACAGTATTTCACCCTCGTCCTGCTTTCTCTTCACTAAGCATGCCATCATATTGTTCTTCCTTGGTACAGAGTCATACTTTCTTTATTTTGCGCTTCCTTTCCCAGGTGTGCAGCCACCTTGTTCTCTCATACACAAAATCTCTCTCTCTCTCTGCAACTCAGAAAGCATAAGTCAGTAGATTTACTTAGAAGTAAACTTCAGTGCTATATTATACATATCTATATATACACAGTTTTAAGATTCATGGTGTATTTAGACAAAGTTTACAAGTACATACAGTTAAAAAAAGCTAAGATATTTTAAAATCATTTCCACTTTTTTCTTTCCTACAGAGACCAGAGTTCAAGATTCTGGATTTCCACTGATACAGTTAATGACATCACTGACATAACCACTTAATCTTATTGATGTAAATCTCATCCTCCCATTCCCCTACCCTCCTATTGTCTATTTGCTTATTATGTTTTTGTCTGTTCTTAGACTGTAAATTCTTCAGGAAATATACTATATTTTTTATATATTCTGTAAAGAATCTAGGATACTTTTACAATGTATAACAAATAATAGTAAATAATGCCTGAATCAGCATGAGGAATAAGAGCTCCTTAGAGGTCAGTGATCAACTGTTGCAGTGTGTTGTAATGATTCACTGCCAGCTATCAGCAATTACAGAAGAAAAACAAAACCCAATCTCAGCTATTGGCAGGTAAAAGGCTTCTCAATAAAACCTTTAAAAAGAGGATTTCATGCTGGATCAAAATTGAATGATACAGTATGCTTTTTTCACAAACAGCTTTGATCATTAACAAATAGGGGCAGAACATGTTTGTAAAACATGCAAAGTGAAGAGACAGAATTGTGTTGAGACAAATGAAAGTCCACCCCACCCAATACTTACTATAAAAGTCCAATCATAAGGAACAGAGTCACCTAACATCAGCTCTCCTTCAGTATGCATCCACAATCATGATGGACAATTCATCACAGTGATATTTCAAGATTAGTTTTCTGGGACAAGTCATATATATAATAAGATTCCTCTTTGTATCACTCTGAAGCCTAAAATGTCTGTTGAATCAGTGTGTAGCAATGAAAGCAACTACAAGCATGACTGAGAGCTCTTTTTGTTCAGAATATCACAAGGATGAATCATCACTCGGTTTCATGGTTTGTTACCATCCAATTTTTAAGTTCTCAACCATTTTGAATTTACACCCATGCAGTATATAGCAATAGCAAGGCATGTACTGATGCCATGCCAAGAGTCCTAGACCATTGTGATATCAGAGATAACTCAAACACCACTCTAACTCTACAGTTAACTTGTATGCACCAATTTCATTGGTTGTATGAGAAAGTGCACAAACGGTGGATTATGCAGCCCAACTGTCACCCACACAATTTGTAAGGGACTGGGGCATAGGCAGCCTGGCCTAGCAGTCACTGCTAGGCTGGTGTTCACTAGTCAAGGACAGCCACAAGGCAGTAGTCAGTGACCAGGAATCAGTGTAAGTCACTGGAGCCAGGCTCGATAGGCAAGTATCAGGGCCAGAGAAAGGCTGGTGTCAGAGCTGGAGATCAGAGTTAGTTACCAGGCTGGAATCAGGAGGCAAGAATCAGGGTCAGAATCAGGCTCAGGACAGAGACTGGAGGTGCAGAGAGCAAGGTGAAGTCTGGAGTTGCAACAAGACAGAAGTCTGCATGTTGCTCAGAAAACTTCATGGGGCACTCTCTGGAGTTAAACAGTGAGCATGTGCCAATCAGAAGGCCACAGGGTCGTGTCGCTATGGTCCCTTTGAGCAGTACCTCTTGGGGCACCTAGTCTCCACAGTGCTCCTTCGATATGGCGCTGCATGGCCTCCTGGTGGTGATGTGGGAACAGCTGCTATCCCATTCTCCACAAACCGGAGTTCTAGTCCTATGGATTCTTACATTACTCACTCCCTTCAGGTGGCATCCTTCCTCTGGGTTGGCACTGGGCCTGGTTTGTCTGGATGGTCTTGATGAAAGCTTTTTACCAGGTCAGAGGCATAGCAGGTTCCCAGGAGTGCTCTTCCAGACCATAGCCCTCACAATCTTTGAGGTAGTTCAGTCTCCCTCTCTGCAGTTTAGAGTCAAGGATAGCATCGACTATGTATTCCTCATGCCATTGGACCTGGACCAGCAGGGGCAGCTGTGGGGACCACTCAGGAAAGGGGTCTTCCTTATAAGGCTTCAGAAGGGATAGAATGAAATGAATGAAAGACAGGATGTATCTTAAGGGATCTGAGGGAGCTACAATTTGAAGGTGATGGTTGATTTCCTGACAAATCTGGAATGGTCTGAGGAACTGGTGGTCTAGCTTTTAGGATGGTCTGTTCATACAGAGGTGTTCTGCGGCAAGCCAGACTTTTTTGCCTACTGTTAGAGCTGGGTCTTCCTCACGTTGACAATCTGTGTAGTGCTTGTAGTCCTTTTTCATATCTTCAAGGAGGTCCTTAAGCTCCTTATGGATATGATGAATTCACTGGATCCAGTCAGTGGCTACTGGGTTTAGGGAGACTGCCAGCAAGGCCAGGTCTAAAGTGAGGGTGGTACCCATAATAATTTGCAAAAAAAAGGGACTCTGCCCCATGGAGGCATGGCTGGTGTTGTTGTATGAGAGCTCGGCATAAGGCAGGAGGGACAACGAGTTATCTTGATGATAGCTGACAAAACATCTTCAGTTTTGCTCTAGTACTTGGTTCACCTTCTCTGTCTGCCCATCTGTCTGGGGGTGGTATGTGGAGGAGGTAAAAGCACAAACATCCAGTAACCAGAGAGTTTCATGCCCAAAGCGTGAGACAAACTGTGGGCCTTGGTCCAAGGTGATATGGTCGGAAGTCCATGAAGACTGATAATATGCACCAGCAGGAGATGAGCTGTTGTTTCAGCAGAGGGCAGGCAATCACAGGGATGAAGTGTGATATTTTGGTCATTTGGTCTACAACTGTCTAGACCACTGTGTGGCTGTCAGATTTGAGAACTTCACTATGAAATCAAGGGTGATTGAGGCCCAGGGTCTAGGGTGGGGTACTAGAGTTCTGAGGGACTTAGCACAGGAAATCCTGGTGCATGAACACAGGTCAGAAGTGTCAACGTAGTGCTGGACTTTGGTTCATATATGGGGTCACCAGAAGAAACAGGAAACCGTGCAGAATGTCTGAAGGTGGCCATAATGGTCCGCCAATGGGGTGTCATGGCAGAGGTGAAGCACTTCTAAACAGGGGTACCCCGGTGGAACATATATGTGCCCATCAAGTTATATGACGTTGTCTTGTGTGGAGCTTTGCATTTTGGTTCTGGCTCTTAATTTCTTGGTCTGTTCTGTCACCTCCTAGGCTAACAGATTACCCATGAAGTAGATCGGATTAGCTCAATCTGATCTTGGTGTATTGTGGCACTAAGGAAGTTGCGAGATTTTAGGAGACAGGATGATTCTTGGTGAGGTTCCTCACCCTCTTGGTAGTATTCTCCCTTCCAGCATAAGGCATTGGCTTCCTCATTACCAAGCAATACATGATTATGAAATAGAACTAAGAGAAGAATATTGCCTACCTGAGCTGCCTTTGGTTCAAGGCGCAAGCCTTACGCAGATATTAGAGGTTCTTACGGTCAGAGAATACTTGCATCTGATTTCAGGCTCCCTTGAGGTGAAGGCACCACTTTTCAAAGGCTGATTTAATTGTAAGCAGTTCTCTATCTAATATTTCACAATTCCATTCAGCAGGGGTGAGTACTGGGGAGTAGTAAGCGGAGGGGTGCAGCACTTCCTGTGGCCCATGACTCAGAGAGTCTGAATCCAATGCAGGCATTTCCACTATAAATGCCTGGACCGAGTCAGGATGTGCTAAATCAGGAGCAGTGGTGAAAGTGGCCTTGAGCTGTTTGAAGGCAAGGTGAAAGCTTCAGGCACCCAAACAAATTCAACACCCTTACTGAGGAAGTTTGTCATGGGGACTATTTGCACTGAGAAGCCTGAAATGAACCATTGGTAAAAATCTGTAAAGCCCAGGAAGAGCTGCAAGTCCTGGGGGGACCTGGGCACTGTGCAGCTGGAGATGGCATCCACCTTCTGGAGGGTCCATCTTAATGTCCTCTTGGGAAAGGCTATAACCCAATAATTCTGTAGAGGATTGGTCAAAGGTACATTTTTCATATTCAGTTTCACATACAGGCTGTGCTTCCATAGTCTTTCCAGGATGGAACAAACCCCATAACAATGCTGCTTGGGGTTCTCTGAAAACACGGTGCGTTGCCAAGATAGATGACTATGTTGGTCCAGGATGCCTCTAAATACATCATTCTTGAAGTGTTCAAGGGTTGCGGAAGCACTGGTCAAACCAAATGGCATTACTAAAAATTCTAAGTGCACATAGAGGGGTTTGAAAGACAGACAGTCTTCCATTTATCTCCTACCCTAATGTGCACTAGGTTGTAAGCCCCTGCCAGCAGTCTGTTTTGGTGAAAATTCTGGCAGACCACACTTGAGCTAGCAACTCCAAGATTAGGGGTAGGAGACACCGGTTTTGGACTCTCACTTGGTTTAGGGCACAATAGGCTATCCAGAGAGTAGCATTCCATCCTTTTTCTTAACAATAAGGACCAGAGCTTCTGCTGGGGAGGTGGAGCACCGGATGAAGATCTTGGCCAGGTTTTCTTGGATGTACACACAAAGGGCTGCTGATTCTGGCTTGGACATTACACAGATCCATCCATATAGGGCTTTTGCCTCGAGTTGTAGGTCTATAGAGCAGCTGTAGTCTCAGTGCAGAGGTAGCATGTCTGCTTTTTTCTTTTCAAAATCCTCAAAATCTACTTATCAGGTAGATGGGGACTCAAGTTTGGGAGTGGTTCCTTTTGGTTAGCCACTGCTACAGGAGCCAGGGACAGAGGGTGGGGGCCACCAGTATGCAGACCCTTCATCAATGTTCAGAGGGGAAGCTGATCCTCTCCTCTCACCAGGAGATGCAAGGATTGTGCTGCACCAGCCAGGTGACACCTAGAATCGGGGAAGCATGGAGAATGAATTTCACAGAATTGTAGCACCTTGTGATGCCCCTGGAGTATGGGCTCTACAGTTAATGTTTCCTGTATTACGGTTCTGAGGACAGGAGTGACCCATCTATCATTTCCATGAAAACTGATGCAGACTTTAACAATAGGGGGATTTGTAGGGCTTGAGCAGCTTTAGCACCTCTGAAATTATTGGTGGCCCCGGGATCAATCAGGGCCCACTGAGGGGGAATTGGCTTGGCCCCATTCACAATACGCAACTGTATCTGTACTTGGAAGGGGAGGACTTACATGTCCCGGATAAGGTTTCTGTCAAGGGCTGAGGGGTAATTCTGGAGCAGAGCGACCTGGTGGTGTTCAGACTGGCCCACTCTATATGGGTTCACTTGTTTCCAACTCCTTGTTGGTCGAGGTCCATGATAGGCAGGAGGTGCGGGCATGTCCTGGCACTCCATAATAAAAGCATAAATTATTGCCCCATCACCATTCCTTCTCTTACAGGATCAAGTGTCAGTGTGCCAAGTAAACTGGCATCAATACATGGTTGGACCCTGAGATTTTCAGCATGGCATACAGGCAAGGTGGCGATGGCATGGTTCCCCTTCTCCTTTTGCTCACGCAGCAGTTGTCAATACGGAGAGAGAGTTCAAGAAAAACATCCATCCTGGTTAGGATCTCAACATGGGTTAGCTTATCCCTTACCTCCTCACTAAGTCCATACTAAAATCGGTGCAGTTTAGGCTGCCTCGTTCCACTTGTCAGTTGCAAGTCACTGGAACTGGGCAGGGTATGAGGCAGCTGGTTCTCTCTCTTGCTGGAGCCTTTGTAGTGGAACTTCCACTGAGTGGGCGGAATAAGGGTCATCTTGTGGGGAAAAGAAAAAAAAAATCACAGAAAGACATTTTAGTTTGTTAACATCAGGATGTCCTGCTTCAGCAGGGGGAAGGCCCAATTTAGCACTTTTCCAGCTAGCAAATTGATCACTATTCCCACCCTCACCTGGTCAGTGGGATACATTCCTGCTCTGCCCTTGAAAATGAGACTGCATTGGTTCAAGAACCCCCTGAACTTCTGGTGGTTCTCATCAAAACATTCATGTAGCAGTACTGTCGGACCCTGTTTGGAGGGCAGTGGCCCAACATGAACCTGCAGCATGGCCTTCTCTTCCTGGGATCATGCTAGCTGCATGCAAAGTGTCTGATTTTCTGCTAGAAGCTGTGCCACTTGGGACCACAGCACATAGTTCTTGGTTTGGAGTTGAACAAGCAGCTCCTACAGATCTGGTACCCCAGAGAGTCATGATAGACATGCACCTTCCATATCCCTACTAAGGGGCTTCTGCAGAAGGGGTCGAAAGTGGTCTGGGGAAATTACAACAGGACCAGGGTGTAAGAAATCTAACTTAGCAGTCACAGCTGGTCTGGCAGCCACAAGGCGGTAGTCAGCAAGCAGGGATCAGAGTAATTGCTAGAGCCAGGATCAACAGGCACAAGTCAGGGTCAGAGTCACGCTGGGGTCACACCAGAGATCAGAAAGCGAGGTGAGGGGTAGAGTCACAGCAAGCCAGAAGTCTGCCTGGTTACCCAGACAACTTCCTGGGCCACCCTCCAGGGTTAAATAGAGAGCATGGGCCAATCAGAAAGCCACAGGAGCTGTTGCCATAGTCCTTTTGGATCTACATCCTGCAACTCCTAATCTTCACAGTGCTCCTTGGAGGTAGCTCTGCATAACTTCCCAGTGGCAATGTTGGAACAGCAGCTGTCTCAGGCTCTGCAAACCTGGGTTCTAGTTCTGTGGATTGTTACACAAATAACACAACAGACCCAGAAGTGAAAGTACGGCAGTATAGCATACCGGTAAGAAAGTGGTCACCAGTACAGGTCGGTACACAGCCGACATTAAAAGCGCTTTAAGCTCCATACCAGCAGGGCCGCTGATGCGGGGCAGGGTGGGGGCAAAAGGGGCAGCTGCCCCTGCAATTTAAAAGGGCCTGGGGCTCCTGGCAGTTGCCGGAGCCCCGTGCCCTTTAAATCGCAGCTGGAGCCCGGGGTGGTGTGAGCTGGGCAGCGCTAAAGGGCTGCCTGGGAGAATCTGGCCCCAGCCCCGCCCCTTCTTCCCAAGGCCCCGCCCTTCCAGGGGCCCAGAGCCACCCCCCCCCACCTTGCCCAGGAGTCCAGCCGCACTGCGTACTGGTAAATCCTTTAAATTACTTTCACCCCTGAACAGACCCCCTCGTTTGCCACCAGCATACACGATAATCCCAAGCATCACTCTGAATCCTAGAATGTGTGAGTTAGCGTGAAGCAATGGGAACAACTACAAGAGGTTTTTGTTTAGAATATCACCAGGTTCAATCATAACTGGGGTTCCCAGTCTTATACCATCCAATATTTTTAAGGCCTCAGTCATTTTTAGATTATTTTGTTTGTTTGTTTTGGTCACACATTACTTTACAAATTATACCCGTGCAATAGCACAGGCTTTTAGCTACTAGTTTGTTATCACTGTCACTGGAATGTTTGATAATGGATTCTGTTGAAGACAACAGATTCCTGCATTGTCAGGGAGACAGTCTGGATACATTAAATCAGTCTTTTCCATCTCTAATTTCTGATAACATGGCCATTTCCTTCCACCATAAAACCTGGAGCTACCCTCTCTATTAAAAAATATAGTCAATAAAGCCAACAACAACTGTAGAACCTTCCTCTTTGTCTTTCACATTGTTTTAGATACGGAACCTCTGCTGTGATAATTTCCTTGAGAAGCAGCATGGTCTAGTGACAGGGTACTGGATTGGCAATTAGCATTACAGGGCTCTACTCCTGGCTCAGACTATGCTTTTTTTGCTCTCCCATCTTTATCTTGTCTTGTCTATTTAGAAGATTGTAAACTCTCCATCTTTTACAATGCGTTTGTAGCGTTCTAGTGCCTACCACAATGGGGCCCCAAATTTCAGGTGAGACCCTCTAGGGCTAGGTGATTCTGTAATTATAGGTGAAGCTGCCAGCTTCACCTATAATTAAGGTTACCTAACATTTCCATTATAAGACCCTGTTTTCAGTTGCTTATAATTTTGCCAAACTTCAACTGCTGAGGCTGAAATTTTCCATGCAAAGTGGTTGCCTCAGGCTGATTATTATTATTACTAAGTTTCAGTAAAAATGATTCAGCCATTTGCAAGATCGAGGATCAGGTAAAATACACTGTTTTGCCCATGTTAAATTCTTACAGATGTTTCCTGAAAAGTTCTAGCACCTCCACATTTTGAGCAGAAGGGTTGCCTTGGGGCAGAGATGTACTTTTTGCTATTCTTGTGAAAATCCACCTACATTTGGCTGAATTAAAAGCTTCTGAAAATTGCCATTTGCACATGCTTAGCAAAGGCTTGTTAGAGACTGGCTGCAAAATTATCTGAATGTTTCATATACCCTGAGCATGGCCCACCTCCATACTTGTGGGGGACAATACTGTTCCACATGATTAAGTTTATGTTTTTTCAGTTTTCTTTATTAAAACATATAAATTATATAGAATAAAACTCTGTGATAAGACATTAAGGTTGTAAAATCAAGCACAAGATGGATGGTGCACAGAGAATGAGGCTGTTGTCTGTAGGAACTCTGCTTCATTTGCCCAGAAGTCAGATGTGTAGTGAAGAAAGCAGGGGACTGAATGAAGAGAAGGAAGGGATAGTCTTGTGGTTAAGGCAACTGAATATCCCACTGGGCAAGTGGATCCTATCCATGCCTCTGCCACAGAATTACTCTGGGATGTTGGACACGCACATCTCGGACATCAGGAGCCTGATTTGCAGAAGTGCTGAGCACTGCCAACTGCAACTGAAGTAAAAAAGAACTGTGCTTTGAACATATAAAGTGGTGTAAAAATGCTATTATGAAAAATCGGTCCCTACGTTTTTCAAATTTGGCAGCCAAAAATTAGTGGACACTTTTGTCCTTAATCTCTTTCTGAATTCCTCCTCTGTAAAATGAGGATAATACCTCACAGGCCTATTGTGAAGATAAATTTAATTAACATTTGTAAGGGAGTCAGATGCTATAGTGATGAGAACCACAAAAAGTCCTTGAGGAAATTCGTAATTCTAGATTCACTGCAGGGTTTGAATTGTGTGCAACAAATAAAGTATGGGGCCCCACATTAAATCAAGAAGATAAAATAAAATATTTAATAACGACTGATTTGGTGCAATGAACAAGGCAAGGTCCTATGGAAAAAATAATATGTGACAATGTAATGTATCACAAGGGGCTGAATTAAGATTGCATGACCAAAACTCAAAGAATCCCATACAAGAAAACAGTGCACTACTCCATTCCCTGCAAAATTCATCCAGGTCACAAGAGTGTAAAGAAGCATGAAATACACAGGGTGAGTAGTATGTAGGTTGACCTGGCCCGGAATGCAAGCTCAGCAAATTCTCTGTGTCAGACTGTACTTGGAGAACTAAACAG
This sequence comes from Chelonia mydas, assembly GCF_015237465.2. NCBI lineage: Eukaryota > Metazoa > Chordata > Testudines > Cheloniidae > Chelonia > Chelonia mydas. The sequence continues at coordinate 9,983,716 of NC_051259.2, read as the reverse complement.
TGATCCTTGCTCTAGTCAAATCTGTGCACATGCAATGTCACATAAAGAATCCCACACTTCTATATAGAAGTGCTGGAAGAAAAATCTTGTTCTAGTGTAAAGTTTTCCAAACTGTCTCATAGAAAACAAAATATTAGGACTCCCTAATGAACATATAAAAGGTGTGTGGAGTTTCCCATCATCATATTTTCTTGGGGCAAGTGGGGTGTGAAGGAAATTGGTGAGTGTAAGAGGATAGTCCAGTTTTAAAGAATATTTCAACAGCAAAACTTGCTTGCTTGGTATTTTTCACTTCATGTTCAGCAAAAGTAGAATTGTGTCTTGAATATTCAGAGGAGACTATTTTTATTTTAGAGATTAAAGTGAGAATCAACACAGAAAGGAAAAGAAGGGTGAATTCTTTTGTTGCATTCCCTCCACTGTGTTTTCTTGTATCACTCAGAAAAGACAGTGGGATGTCCTAAGGAATCCACTTTGCCCAGTTTGAGAAACACAGTTTTAGGAGAAGACTTTCGTGCAGATCTAGACTATGCAATAAGATCTCTGTGAAGGTATGAGATTGAGAGAAGACAAAAGATTGATCACTATCAAAATAAAGACACAACAGTGTATGAGCAGGATCCAGAAGCTGGCAAGCCCACTGGTTATCAGCTGTAGGGAAAGGGCTTGATGTGTTGTGAACTGGCTGTGTTCATGCATGGAGGTCACACCTTAATTATTGTTTGTGAAAAAAAATGGAAAATCTACTTTCCTCTATTCTGCTAATTGTAGCTGTGACCTCAGTGGTTCTAAACCTATTTACCATTGTGGGGCACATATGCAGCTCTCTATGTTTTATGTGGGCCACAGCCACACAATATTTTGTGTATATTTCTTAACTATCTAATTTCTGTGGAGGCATAAATGGTTTTGGGAAAGGGTGATTATCTATAGTACTAACTGCAGACTTAGAGAAACAAAAATGTACTCAATACAAAAATATATAGGGTTTATATATATACTGCTGGTCTTACACATTTTCAGAAGATATGCCAGAATGGTTTAGGGAAGATTGGAAGTGGATGAATGCCAGTTTTTGCTAATCCCCAGTACCCACTTCTCTTCTCCCACAAATGATGTTCACCAGAAGAGTGACCTTCCCACCAGACATATGCATAAATTCCTTTCCACCATAAGGTTATACATCACAGTTAACTCTCAGTTTTATAAATATTTTATTATTTGTATTGCAGAAGTCCCAAAACCCACAGTCAAAATCAGTGTCCCATTGTGCTAACTGCTAAACAAATACATAGGAGGGCACCATCTCTGCCTTGAAACCCCTCCCAAAATATTTGTTTCATTATTACTCATCTGTCTTTACCTGGTAGCAGCTGCACTTCTCATAGAATTCCACTCCCACTAACAGCAGTTTGACCACTAACAGAGCCCTTGATGATTGCAGAGTGGGTTGCTTCATATGGGGACAGTACTGCTCCATTGTGCCTGTCACCTCATCTATACATTTTCCCTGCCTGCTCACTTCTGTCCTACTCAAGGTGGTCCAGCTGCTGTCACTGCTGTGTCTTCAGACCTTTCCTTCTCCTCCTCCTAGCTGCCACTTCCAAACTCCAAAGACTCTGTTCTTTCTCATTTTTTAAAAAAAGGACATCACCAGAGTCATTCTGCTACTGTTTGAACAACAACAGAGTGGAAAAGATTATTGCTCTATTGCTGAATTCTGTAAGACCACTTATATTGTAATTCTGGTCTCTCACAGCTGCAGGTAAGAACTTGCACCCTATTTTATATTAGTATTTTTACCAAATTAAAATGTTTTCAAACAAGAAATAAATCAATGCATATTACAACCTCCATGCCTTATTCAAAATGACCAATAGTTGCCAGTTTCTCTCTTGTATTCCCTTCAAAGGACTTGGCTCTGAGACCCATTTGGAAGTTCTCCAAATGTAGTATGTTGTGATCTACCCAGAGCCATCTCTTTCTTCTCTTTTCCAACCATGACATTTTCAGTAGGGTTTCTTGAAGCCAACAGCCCATACACCAGTTCTACACAAAACGCCTCTTTCAATTTGTCTTCTGCTACAGTTAACCCAGACAACAACTTTGGATTGCTGTTTCATTGAGTTTTCTGTTAAACACATTTTGAATAGGTTCCTGTGTAGCACTCGCTCAATACCCTCCCCTATCCCTGGCCTTACCATATATACATGTTTTAGAGTTTAGCTGCTTGATCTCTGCATAGAGCTTTGCTTTCCATTTACTTGCCAATTTTCCTGCTTTCTTATTACCGCCATATTACTAAGCCACCAAGACGAGATACAGTCAGGCTACGCTTTCATCTCCAAACGTGTTTCCTTGCCTTTGTAACACACACTTCAAGTATTACATGTTTTTTGGGACCTGCAGCGCTTCACTCAGGTTCTTTTAGAACATCATGGAACATCTTACAGTATGACTCTCCAAGACAATGAGAATCATGTGACTAAGGCTCTCTTCCACTTTTGTTTAATATTTGCTCCAGTTCACTCAGTATTCTCAAGTAACTTTTCTTACATTTTCTTCTATAAAGTGTGTAGGTACCAGCTCTACTCTGCTGCAGCTAATTCATGTTCTCTCCTGCTTGTCCTGTTTTAACTTTATTAGCTTTGTACTTTGCAGAATTTGTCAATACCTGCAACCAAACAGATACAAGCCTTTGCCATACCTGCTTCCACCTACTTGCAAATCTGTTCCTGTACTTTTCTTGCTTTTCTTTAGCGCTTCTTTTATGACCCTTGTAGTCTCTTTTTGAAGTTTCAGTTTTTACTATAATATTTTTGCCTTTTCAGCAGCTTTCCAGAACACTTGTTCACCCAGCCTTAGACTGGAGTTACAAGAAATCTGCCTCCGTATCATACTTCTGGCAGATAAGACTAATATTGTACTTATTCTCTCTATGACTACGCAAAAGTTACTTATCTACCTCAGTCTCATCATCTGTAAAATGGGAACAATTATACTTTTTTGTGGGCAATAAGACTGTTCTCTTTCAGATATTCCGACAACATGATATGAATGAACAATAAACTAAGTCAAAACCTAAAGTTGTTTGGGACCCGCAGGTTGTCCTAAAGTACCTCCCTGGTTTGTCTTGGAATGAGCTTTCCCTAATACAAAAGGACCATTTGAAACTCTATGAAATTGTTCCCTGGATGATTAAGAATCCACCCTTTCCTAGATACACAAGGATTTTAATCCACTTTGTTCTGATAGAAAAAAAAACATTAAAATGAAAGAAAATATTGCAGGGAAAAGTCTTATGTCACTGAGAGTGTTGTTGCTACATTTCAGATATGAACAAAGCAGGAAATAGGAGATGGTCTGAAGAGGATAGATGTGAAAACATAAATACTGGGGAAGCTATCATGATCAAGACAGTAAGGCAGAGTAGAAAGAGTCTGCAAAATTCCTGGAAGAACACAGTGGAATCAAGCAGCAACTGAGCTGAAAGAAATCAGACTTTCTCATGGAGAAATGAGTGTGGCTGGAATGGTCTAGGTTAGCAGAGAGAGAGAGAGAGACTTGGAGTGTCCCAGTGGTGAGTCAAGTTAGTCTTGGAAGACCTGAAAACAGAGAGAAAGCAACATAATGTGGATACTGAATTAGTGGACGAGGCCAGAAGAGGGAGGAACAATTAAAAGATGCTCACAATGTTAGGGAAGGGAAGTTGAAAAAGCTCATTGAAATCATTGTGTTGTGGGGAGCTGAGAGGTTCACCAGAACTCCAAGTTAACTTGCTCTGTATATTGATTTCCTTGGCTTGATGGTACTATTCCCAAAACTTTATCTGCACTAGTCCTTTTTTAAAAAGCAAAAAAGAGGCATGATTTAGTCACATGGTCTCCGCTCACGACTAGAAGCCAGGGAGGCTGATTTCTAATGTGAATTTTCACAGATGTTCTCTATGGCTGTGGAAAAGTTATTTAATTTCTCTTTTTCTGATTCATCATCTGTAAAATGGGAACAATTACAGTTATCCTCACAGATGTGTTAGGGTAAATTAAATGTCTGTAAAGAACTTTAAATAGGTAAAATGTTATATAAGTGCTAAGATTATATATATGCTTTCTTAAAAAAATTAAAAAACTTTCTTGTGGTCTCTCTGTAGGGTTACAGAAGGCTGGTGCGTGCATGCTAATAGTTTACTTGGTGCAGAATCCACCCTTTTACTTTAATTTCTACTCATATCAGGACATTGAGTGGAGAGCAAAGAGGGTTATCAATAACAGGATAACAATGTTAAATGGAAGACTCAGAGCATTATGTTAATGGAGAGGTTATTTAGGGGTTTGGGAAGGTTGGCTGGAGAGGTTGGCTTCGTTCAGAACTGCAGTTTGAATGATAATAGCAGCTCACTTTCACATTTCTACACAAGCATCCCTTGGAACATGGTAACAATTACTGTTTCTAAAAATTCACATTTCATATAGCTTTGAGAAATTAAACAAAACAAGAATCAGCAGTTTTCCCTTTTTGGTTCCTGCAAGTGTAGCTCTGATCAATGGAGGTCTATGAAGTAAGTCTGCTACCCTATAAAACAGCTTGAAGTTATCCCAATTAATACTCTACCAAAGCGTTTGTGGTGTGGGGGGTTGGCAAGGAGGAAGAAAAGCAGTGATCCTGTGTTAAGAAGGAAAGAACTCAGATCAATGCACCAGTGGCTGGACAGTCTTTTCTTTGCTTATTTTCACCAACAATACTACCATCTGTACACACCACTTCCTCTGCCTCCTGCCTTTTATAGAACAGCTCACAGAGAAAATTAACCTTAGTGCTACTGACATGGTTAAAAATATTGTGGAAAGAGAAAACACCACACAAGTAGTAAAATGTATGTCATTCAAGGTGGTCAAACAATGAATGCACAAAATAAATGCAAAAACTTAGTTAAGCTCTGTGCTCTCAAAGTTGGAAAATTAAAAGAAAGTAACTGTTACAATTGAACAAGTCCAATAGATACTATGGAGCTGTGGGAAAATACAGACAGGATTGTATCTTGATTGGATGAAGCACTTTCACAATGGCAAACAGTTTAAAATCAAACAAAAAGACTAAGCCTGGATGAGGGGTCTATCAAATGTGTCCTAAAGACTTTCTATCTTTAAGTATCTTGATTTAGGTGTGTTCATCTGTCTTGGTTGTAAGTAGGAAAATGGACAAATTTGGAAGATTTCATTTACATTATGGCAACAAGAATTTTAAAACATGAACAAATTTCCCTGGCCATCACAGACAATTTTTGCTAAGAGACATGTTAGTTATCTATGCCCTGTACTGTATGAGGCAGAAATAATGGCTCTCAGGGAACAAAAATCCTTGTTCCATCTTCCAACCTCTAGCATCAGTAAAAGCTGATACCCTAATTAAAAGAGAGATGAAGAAAAGGAACTACTAGGGGTATCCCCCTTCCTCATTTTCTTTGCTGGTAGTGAAGAACAGAGCTGGAATGGCAGAACACAAGAAGCCCAAGCAACACCTTTACAGTGGCCCAGATTTGTGTGTTGTAAGATTGGGCCCCTCTGCAAAACCATTCAATTGGGGTCACTCACATGCTTAAAATATAATCACTATACTATATATATGTTTTTATTAATGTTTTGTAACAACTTATTTAAAATATATTCATTATTTTTTGTAAAGTTTTGTAAAAATAACACCTTTCCCTTGCTTTTGTTCTCTCTTCTCAGTTACTTCCATTTTTAACTTTCACACCCCCATTGGTGTCTTTTTCCTTTATCTTTTTCAGTGTCTGCATTTGTTCAGTCTAACTTTTCTGCAGTGTTTAATAATGGCTCCCTCCCCCTTTAAATTCCCCCTACAACCAGTTTGTGCACTCCCTCCTTCTCTTTTTTCCCTTTCACACTCCTCTCTTCCTCCTTTGCTTTCTATTCCACATGATCTCATATAAGTCTCTCAAATTCTCCTTCCTTTTCTCTATTTCCTCATCCTCAATCTTTTGCTCCAGCCTCTCTATTTCTTTTCTGTACAACCCCAACAAGGGTGAAACTGGAAACAAATGTAATCGTATTCTCCAAAGTTCCCTCACAAACTGAGATTTATCCAAATGAGACTTTACTTACAGTATATCTTCAGAATATGATTGTCCCTCTTCTTTCTAGCAAGCCTTGATCAGCAGTGAAATAATTAACAATGCTGACATTTAATTTGTCATTGTACTTCAGAGATAATAACCACTTTAAATTAATAGAAGTAATTCATACCTCTCTCAGAGCCATTGTTTCAGGCTGCATGCAGACTCAGGCAAACATCCTCCTCAGGCCACATTTTTAAGTTGATTGGTGCAATCATAAGAGTTAAAGTTTATATTCTGGAGCACAAGATGATAGCCTTCAGGGAAAAAAAAGTATTGTTTTGCCAAACTGCAGTGAACTGGATCGATTCAATCCCTGACACCCAGCATCCACTCTCACTCCCCACACACACATGGCCATCGGACCTGTCGTTCTACAGATACCCCTTTGTGACTAGCCTTCCACCCCTGCATATCTTGGAAGACAGGGAAAGTGAAATAATTGGGAAGGAGGCAAGGCACTGGTGGAAGCAAGCAGAATGGGAAGCCAATGGTTGTGATGAAATAGAAGAGATGTTGGGATGTGATGGAGGTAGGTAGAGCTGCTGGGCTAAGGTTGATGACTCCCAGGAAGCCCAAAGAATGAATTGCTGTGCTGCAGGCTGCCTGTACATACATTGTGCTGCCAGCTACATGTTGAAGAGCTAGTACAACTAGCAGGACCTGGGGCAAACAGGAGCTGCTGCTCCCTGGCCACTCAACTGCTCAGAAGAGCAGCACCATCTCATTTGGTAGCACAGAAGAACCTGAAGAAGCAGTCCTATCCTATGGACCAAGGAAGAGACCATCACACTGTGAAAGTGCCCAGTTGTGTAATGGCCGGCAAAGGACAGAGAAGGAGATTCCTTCTCTTCTGAGCAGTCAGGTTGCAGAGGAAAGAACGAGATATACTGCATTGTGTATAGAAGACAACATTTTAAAAAAATTCAAGGAACAATTCTCCAAATAAGGTAGAAGTCCGTGGACCCTGGTCGAGCTACTGTCTTGGTGTTCCTCCATTATGGAGAGGTATTTGACATCAGATGAGTCCTTCAGCTCATCTGAGTCTAAACAGAAATTATTTTTACTATGATCCTCTTCCTGCCTCCAGTTGCACTTGTCTAGTTGATGGGAATCTTAAGTGTTTCACGAAGTACTAACTCTGACTGTACTGGAGTCTTCAATACAAAAGCCCCCTCTCCTCTTAAAGGAAGGGTCAGTTCAGATAAAACACAATCTCCTTCTCTAACAAAGGAAAAAGGCTTTGGACTTGACAGCCAAATTTACGATGGTATTTTTGATACAACCAGGTCAGACCAAGCTGATCTCCTATCACAAACATACAGAACTGGGGTTATTAGGGATTATGGGACAAAAAGTTTTGCAAATAGTCCAATAACCTACCTTAAGCTAATAATACAATAAGAGATACAATTTTCCAAAAGAGGAGTACCCGTATCTCTCAGCATGTCAAAGGATGCAGTCAATACCTTGTAAGCTTTCAGTTAATTTGCAATAAATAACTCTAATAAATTCCACTGGAGAGATTTACAAATTGGGACAAAACAATGCACAGGAGTTCTTAAAAGGCAATGAAATCAGAGAATAAAGATTTTGTTAAAGCATAAGAATCATTAAGTCATCCAAGCCCATTTACAATTACTGATGGTAAATCTGTCTAGTCCAGATGAGAAGTCTTCTTTTTCCAGAGCAAGTTTATGAATGAGTGATTTAAAGCTCAAAGCAGGTGTGAAAGTGACTAAGACTAGTAAGAAAGATGGGAAAGAAACCATACACACAAGAAAATAGTCAACTTTGATTCTGAAATCACAAAAATGATTTACCCTAATCAGTTTTCAATACATATAATCTTAGTTTACACACAAACAGAAAAAAAAATTTAAATTCTTGAAAAAAAAAATGAAAATTCCCCCACCCACCAAAAATTTATTTTTACTTTTAGCGCTCTATTTCCCCCCTTCCACCATGGATGACCTAAATTTCTAGCTGAAGTATCTGGTAAACTCCTTGCTTGGAAAAAGAATGCTAAGCTGCAAAAAGGCAAACTAAAAGGAGGGAAAAATTAATATGAAGGGCTCACTGGGCCAGGAGGCCATAAATGTCGCAGAAAGGAGAAGACGCTGAAGTAATACTTCCCAGCAACATTAAAGTGATTGCGTTTGCAGAGAGATAGTGGAGGGCAGGTGTTGCCAACAGTGTTAAGAATACCAAAAAAAAAAAAAATCTCAATTTTGCCCTCATTGCATTCATTATTTGTACAAAAATAAGTTAGAGAGACGGACAAGCCATCAAACCAACATCCCAATCTTTCCTACTACAGAATGAACATTTACAAGGAAAATACTTGATCAAAGTAAGAGAGGGACCCAGAAGGATGGAGGACCATGTTCTATCATGAGCAAAATCTAGAGGACACCCACTCAGAAGCAGGTAATCCAGTTTTATGGCCTACCGAACATACATTCAGTTCATAATTTTAAAAATTCAATAGTTACTTAGATACATACCCTTCACCTCTTTCAATTTCAACTGAAGTCATAGCAAAATTAAATAAGATTAGATTATAGTCAGTGTCTTACTTCTTTTAATTATTATTCCACTCAGTAGATGTTCATAAACAGACTACCTGAGCGAAATTGCAGTTTCCAGCATTGATATTTCAGACAGAGACTTTTTTCATATGGTTGAAGAGTTCCTAATTTATTGCTTAAAGTTAAAAAAAAAATCCTCACTTACTCCAAGGCAAACTCTCTTAATACAAAGCTTTCTCCAGCATAAAACGTGTTTCTGACTTCCATGCCTATAGTATAGCTTTCCAACAATATATAGCATCCATGTTCTTAGTGTTAGATTCCCCCCCTTCACTCCAAGATACAGTAGTTCCCTTTGTTATATAAAGATTTCCCCCAATATAAAGTGATTTTTTCAATTACAAGGCTCCATTCTCTCTGTTTATAAAGATGACAAAACACCATTGATACAATATTTATCCACCATATTGAAAGAAGAATTTAACATTTTAATAGAAACTTACAGAAAAATGTTAGAAAAAGGCAGAGGAAAATAAAACCTTTGGTCCTCTGGTTTAGATTTACCATTACAGTATTTCCTGTTGAGGACTAGATATAGTTTATTTTTAAAAGTAATTTCTACAATTATAGGTATTTCTAAATCACTGATTGCTTTGGTATCTAAGCATTATACAAACTTAAATAGTATCAGAGTACATAATGAAAGTGGTGTTACTTCTCTTTGTTCCCTGGTGAAGTGGGGTGTATGAATTGAGGGGGTTTTGTTTTTGTTTTGTTTACTAGCACTGTTCCAGGGCCTTTTGTTGAAAGGCACATCTTACATTTGGACCTAAACACAGCCAGGCTTGGCCTTGATCTGATTTCTTCTGGCACGGAGTTCCTTAGGCAAAAAGTTCCATAGCTAGGATGTTGCCACCAAGAAGACTGGCCTCAGCAGCTGAGAATCTGATAAATAGAATTGATCTATTAATATAAATCCTGAAAACTGTTCGTATAGAAAAAATCAAGTTATTTTAAAATGAAGCCTGACTCAGTAAATAATACTTTGTAGTTTTATAACACCTTTCCTCTAACCTTCTTAAAGTGCTTCACAAGTATTAATTAAGCCTCACACAATGCCTCCAGAAAAAAAAGTGTATATAAACTTAAAGGTACTCTAAAAACGATAGCATGTGAAATGAGTGAGCATCCACCTGTACACGACTCTTTTGCTGCAGCATTCCACACACACATCCAGTCCACCTTGTGGTTACAGCTTACAAGTTTGTGGTATGTAGAGGGAACGGCAGAGCTGGTTAAAGATTCTCTTTTGCTTCGCATACCATGCAAACCTCTCATTAACTCATACATTACTTTCATTAGTGCTGAAGCACTCTTCCTCAGTGTGCTTCATGACTGGTTTGAAAAAAATTCATTAACTAAAATGAGATATCACAACCATAAATGAAAAGTCATCCTTCTGAACCAATTTCTGATTTAAAAATGGAAGGGGTTAAACTGACCTTCACTGATCCAGAAGAGGTGACGAGATAGAACTTTTTAAAAGACCAACATGGAGAATTTCAAGGGGTTATTATGAAGGGGTATCTACAAGATTATTTAAAACAAAATGTTGTTCTAAAAGCATGCTGCAGCCTCCAAAACAGAACAGATCACACATTTTAAAAAACTACCATTTGTGAATAAGCAAAATGTGGGGAATCACCAGTTTTTCCTGCAGGGCTGTGGAGCTTGGATAGAGAGTTGGGGGAAGGGCAGTTGGGTTGGTGTATATGAAAACAGAGCTGGCTGCGGGGTTTGCACTTAAAAAGGGCTGTAGAGCTGGGTACTGGTTGGTAGAAGGGAGAGAACAGAATAAGCCTGAGTAAAACCCATCAGAGCTCCTGTCCTCCCCTTTCAGTGTTAATGGAAGAGATGCAAGTCTATGGAAGCTGCAGTGGGGGATGGGGATAGTGATGATGGAGGGGGTGGGGAGAAGCCGAGCAAGGCCTGAGAATCATCAGCAGCTCTTGTCCTACTCTCCTTTCAACATTAACAGGAGGATGTGAAGCCTGCTTAGCTGGGAATGGGATGAGGGAAGCAGGGCAAGAGCATAGTTTAGCTTTTGTCCTCTCTCCTCAGGGTTAATGGGAGGACATGAAGCCTGTGTACCTGGGAAGGGGGAGGGTGTTGGTGGAAAGCAGGACCTTAGAAGGATCACAATTTTTTTCCCTCCTCTCCCTGCAGGGTTAATGGAAGGATGTGAAGCCATTGTGAATGGGCAGCTTTAGGATTTGTGGGGTCCTGTGTGAAGTAAAATATGCAGAGGCCTCAAGCAAACTTCCACAAACATCATGGTACATTTGGGTTTGTTGTAGCTTTGCTTATCCGGAAAAGGAAACTAAACCAGTAAGTTACTCAGTGTTGGGGAGTAACAGTCAGCGGGGTGGGGTAGTGGTGAATTGGGGTCCTTATCTCTGGAAGACAGGAGACTTTGGTTCCCAAGTTCATTTTTGAGGGCAGAATGCAGTTCCAGCAGAAAGAGGGGGGGGTCCACAAAAGAACAAAAACAACTTGCCCTGCGTGGCTGCACTCTTGGGCCGTGTCCAAGGCCACCCTTGATGGTGTGACTTGAATTGGGGGGGAGGGGGAAAAGGGGGCAAGCACAAAGCTGAGAACTGCCATGTCTTTTCACCCTGCAGGATTAATTGGGGTGGGGGGTCATTCATGTGGTGGTGGTTACTGTACCCGGCAGCCCCACTTTTTTAGTCACCTTATTTTGTTGCACCAAACCTCCAGACCCGCTGGGGCTTTACAAAGCATCACTAACACAAATCCGACCCATGTCCTGCCCCACTGGTGTCTCCTCCAGGCCTGCCCTTCCTGCACCCCCTATCTGACCCTACACACAGCCCGTGTCCCAGAGCCCACCAGCCCTAAGGCGCCTGCTCCGGCCCCCCTGCCCCACACCATTCGTCCCCCTTTGCCTCCCCCTGTCTCTGAGGGGGGCGCTCGCTGCTGTGGGGAAGGAGAAGCCCCGTCCATGGGGATCCCGAGGCCCCTGCCTGTGTCTGGTGAAGTTAGGGGCCGGGCTGCTGGGGCAGGAGCCCCTGAGCCTGAGGGGCGGGGTGGAGCGTCGCTCTGCGCGGGCAGGGCCCCTCGTGCGGGAATGAGACGTGGGAAGCCCCCGACTGTGGGGCGAGATGGGGGGTGGAGGCCCCCCGGAGGTGGAGGCTGTTCCCGGCTCCATCCGCGCCGGGTTTTCCCGCTCGCTTCCCTCCCTCGCTGAGAGAGCACCCGGCTGCCTTTCACTCTCTTCGCCTTCGGATCCCTCCGCCGCGGCCGGGACTCCTTCCCCCCACCTCACAGTCCTCCCTCCCCAAACTCTCACTTTAGCCCCAGGCTGGGCCAGCTCCTTTTTAGTTCGGTCCCGCCCGCCCCCCGGCTGGGTGCGTCCCACTCTGGACCCAGGCTGGGGGAAGTCTGGTTTGGGTCGGGACGGGGACTATTTGACGTTACTGCCACGGTCTCAGCGGAGGCGGGGGAGTTGAGCCTACGCGGTGAAACGGCTCCTCTCAGCGCTGCTTCCTGGAAACTCCCGGTTTGGGGGGGCGGGGGAGAGAGTCCCAGCCCCGACAGAGGAACCGAGCGAGCCCCCAGCTGGGGGGAGTAGGGGTCCCCTAAGCCCGAGGGGAGTAGGGCATACACAGCCCAGCCTGATGGAGGGTCGCCCCCCCAAATCAGGAGGGGCGCAGCCCCCCTTACTGTATATGAGGGCGAAAGGAGAACCCCAGCCAGATTAGGGCAAGGGGGGGAGACGTTTAGTGCCCCCCATGCAGTACACAGGGAGAGCAAAGCCAATGGGGGGGGGGCAGAGACCCCCCCCTCATGCTCATCACCATGGCGGGAGCCAGCCAGGATTGGGAGAGACAGCAGCTCAAATGCCCCATACTTGGGGGGTAGGGAGGGAAAGTCTGCTGGGGGGGGACAGTGGGACATAGAGTCCTTCAGTCCCATCCTGGACGAGGGGAGCAGGGGATGAGGGAAAACCTGGGTGACCAGGGGGTCCCCTGAGCCTCTCTAGCCCCCCCCCCCCCTTACAGTATACTCAGGGAGCGCAGAGAACCTCAGTGCCTCCACCCCCATCATGCTGTATGGGAGGTGGAACAGGCTGCAGCCGCACAGAGTTAATGGTAGAGAAACTGAGAAGGGGAGGGGGGAGGGGAGGCAGAGTTTGTAAATGGAAACACTGGCATATAAGCATTTAGCACAATCAAGCTGAAAAGCTCCAACTGCAAAGGGCTGAAAACAAAAAATCTCCCTTTGCTGCCCCCTGGCAGTCAGCACCTGCCATTTCTCTCAGCAAAAAGAAAGAAAATCTATACATACACCCAGAGTCCCGAACAAAGTTTAAGTTTCTGCCTACTTGCAACTGTGTGTAAAAGATACTGTGCACACATTCTTAGAGTACAAGTCAGGGTTGGCCCAAGGTCATATGAATATTGGTACTAGACCTGTTTATATATGTCCCTTTCTCACTTGAACCTCGACAGGGTCCCACTTGCACTTAAGGCTCTCCCCACTTCACATGTCAAAACCAGAAACTCACACCCATGTGTCTTCCCTTCCATGATGAATGTCAAACAGTGACACCCATCACATTTATAGGTAGCCTTCCTCACTTTGAATACAATGGATTCCTCTCTTCCACACAGATGAATTGCACCCTTTCCCTCCAACCCCATTAAGACTAGCATCTACATTGGTTATGAAGTATGGTTATTCTGCCAACAGTCCAAAAATAAAGATCTTATTTTCTCAAAGTCACTCTCTCCAGAGAGGCTAACTCCCACAGCTCACTGCACCACTCCTTTAAAAATGGAGCTGTTGATCATTTCCAGTGTTGCAATGCCATTTCCCCAACCATTAAAGAAACGTTTTCTTCATTGGAACCCCCAGATTCAGCAATTTTGGGATTGCACCCAATTAAAAAAAAAACAGATAAAAGGTAATGAATTACTTGGAAGAGTAAGGCTATGTCAACACTACACAGCTTTTAGCGACATGGCTGTGTTGCTACAGCCGTGCCGCTAAAAGTCGTGCAGTGTAGCCGCTGTTTGTCGGCTCTCCTGCCGACAAAAGCTTGCACCCACAACAAGCGGCGTTTGCGTTGTTGGTAGGAGAGCACTTTTGAGGGGTGGGGGTTTAACACCTCTGAAAGACAAAAGTTTTGTCGTTCAATTGCCAGTGTAGACATAGCCTAAGATTAATTCTTGCAAGTAGATCCTCCCAAAACCTATGTGACCAAGCATTTCCACAAGAGTTGTATGATGCTTAACATCCTCAACAAGCACCCATTTCCTTAATGCTAATGCTGTGCATTTTTATGGGATCCAATATAATCTAAATGTAAGTTTTTGTTATATGAGTTGGTGGTGGAAATTTAATGAGACTCAATTGTACTAGAACTGCTGATCTATTTGAAGTTACTGGCCCACAAATCTTTCTGTAGTTCTAATTTGACCTCCCATGAGGGAGGAAAGGAAGGTTGGAAGCTGGTCTCATAGAGGACCCTATGTCTTTAAGAAATGTTGATGCAGGTAATCTCAGGAGCTGCTATCAAGGCCAAGCCAGAAATGTCCTGAAACAGCTTATATACAGTGTAGTTGTAGCTGTGTCAGTCCCAGGATACCTCACAGTGGGTGAGGTAATATCTTTTATTGGACCAACTTCTGATGGTGAGAGACAAAAGCTTTTGAAGTCTGGGATATATGCCATAACACACTTAAAATCGCCTTCACCAAATAAGGACACTCCACCAAAGTAGTAGATCGCATCATGAAGGAGGCCACCCAAATACCCCAAGAAAAGCTTCAATACAGAAGAAAAACCCCTTCTGACCACACGTCCCTAGTTGTCACCTACTACCCCATACTAGAACCCATATGGGGTATCATCAAACCACCACAACCCATACTCAATAGGGACCGCCAAAAGAAAATTTTCCTGATTCCCCCACTTCCGGCCTTCAAACAACCCCCCAACCTCTCCAAGCTCATCATCAGAAGCAAACTCCCACAGACCAGGACCCACCAACTCAAAGCAGCACTAGACTCTACCAGAGCAACAGATGCAAAACATGCAGACGTATTTCCATTGCTACACTGATCAACACCCCCCACAACACAGCTTTCAAGATCCATGGATCCTACACATGCCTATCACAACATGTGGTGTACCTCATCAAGTGCACTAAATGCCCCCAACAACAATTATGTGCATGAAACGGAACAATCACTAAGCGCTCGAATTAGTTTACACAGGAAAGTGATAAAAGACAAAACCATCCTATCACCTGTGGGTGAACATTTTTCAGAAAGCGATCACTTTATATCTGACCTAGCAGTCCTCCTCCTCAAAGGAAACCTGCTCAATACTTTCAAAAGACTAGCCTGGGAGTTTAAATTCATTACTCTGCTACACAAAAAGAGCATAGGCTGAACAGAGACAATTTTGCAACAATCTGTAACACACTGTGAATATTCCACCCCCCTGAGCGACATAAGTTACGCTGACATAAGCTTTAGTGTGCACAGCGCTATGTCGGAGGGAGAGCTTCTCCCATCGATATAGCTTATGCTGCTCGCGGGGGGTGGTGAGTGGGGTTATGCCAACAGGAGAGCCGTCTCCCATCGGCATAGAACGTCTTTGTCACACGTGCTGCAGCAGCACAGCTGTACCGGTACAGTAAGTGTAGACATGCCCAGAGACATTTAGCATGACAGGGAGCAAATGTATCAAATAGTTTTAATAAATGCACATAGATTCAGTAAAACAGAATGATTTATTAGACCAGTGGCTCCATCATTTCAACCACACTCCCAAATCCACGTTTGAAAACCTTTGTGAACTTTGTAATGAGAAAAGCTTAGTGCACATTCTTTAAAACAATATTATTATTTGTATTACAGTAGCACCGAGGGGCAAATGAGTAATTCCAAAATACACAAGGTTTCTAAACCATCTTATGCACTAGTTGTCTGTAACACATTAAGAAAAAGGACTCACTTTTTAAATAACAATATTTTCAAATTTTTGTATCAAAATAAATTTACTTTGGGACAGATATTGTGCACCACATTCACTGATAATTTTTTACAGCCAAGTTACAAATTCCTGAAAATAAGGGGTTTATAACTGAATTGCTGACAGACCCTTAAAGAGTGACACTAAAAGCAACACTATAATGATATATTATTATCCCCACCACAACCTTATTTAGTCCACTGCAGAGTGAGGACCCAAGCTGGTGTCCCCCAGCCTCCTTGACATGCAAGTTCTTGCTAATGCTCCTCATTTATCTCTTCACACCTCCATTGCCCTTACATTGCATGGTCTCCATTCCGTGACCTGGGCTGAGCATCTGACTCTAATTTTTTTTCAAACTATCAGCCTTCTGCTGCTTTCCTTTTATTATGAAAATATTAAAAGATAAAAAGCTTATACACCAATAGTTGATCATCTGTACACATGAGTAACTTTCTTTGGAGAAAGCTAGCAACTAAAAACATCCCACCCAAAGAACTTTGGCTAAGGAACCTAGTTTGATTTTGCCCAGGGCCTTTCTTCCCCAATCTTATAAACAAACAGGTAGGGGAAAACTACCAAATAACCACTACCAAGAAGCCACTGATGCACCAGGTCCTGGTGCTGATTCTCTTGGAATAATTGTAATTTGCTGTTTAAATAGCAGGAGACAGGAAAATATCATCACTCTATCTGCATGCCATGTTACAGTAATTTTTCCTGAATGATTTCAATTCTAGGGTCTTTGAGGGGATAAAGGCCCAGATTTTGAAAGGTTTTTAGGTGTTGCTGCTCTCAGCATTACAACGTCTAACTCATTTAAGAGCAAAAAGAAAAGGAGTACTTGTGGCACCTTAGAGACTAACCAATTTATTTGAGCATAAGCTTTCGTGAGCTACAGCTCACTTCATCGGATGCATACTGTGGAAACTGGCATCCGATGAAGTGAGCTGTAGCTCACGAAAGCTTATGCTCAAATAAATTGGTTAGTCTCTAAGGTGCCACAAGTACTCCTTTTCTTTTTGCGAATACAGACTAACACGGCTGTTACTCTGAAACCTGTCATTTAAGAGCCTACATCTCATTTTCAAAAGGGGTTTAGGCACTTGGGATTTAGGCTCTTAAGCGTCTAAATTCCTTTTGAAAAAGAGACTCAGACTTCTAAATGAGTTAGACATTGCAACACTGATTGCAGTGACACCTAAATACTTTTACAAGGGCCAAAGTGTCTATCAATGAGGAATTTATAGAATATCCTTGTCCAGGGGTTGGAATCCTTTTCATTGCCCATTGAACAATTCACATTTAGCAGTGGGATGTCCCATTGCAGAGGGAAGTTTTTCACAAGGTTAAAAATAAATAAAAAAAAAAAAAATCAAGCATAGCTAAATAAATAATTTTTTAAATCCAAAACTACACTGGAAATATAGCTGTAGGAGAAGAGAGAGAACACATAGCTTGTTGAGTTTATGAATCCTGAATTTACATAACTCCTTTTAATCTTAAATTCCGTTTTTGTGTCCTGCAGCCTGTGTGTATGTCATTGTTTGTCACCTTGATTTTACAGATCTCCACTTTCAATTAATATTTCTGGTGCCTCCTGAAAACTTCATACATTTCTGGGTCCTACTGTACTTCCAAGTATTTTGATAAAGGAATTCTCTTCATAATGGATATTTAAAGTACAGTTATATTCGGAAAAGTGATTAAAAATGGCACTCTGGGGTTCCATGTGTATTGGTTATCAATTATTCTCGATAACATTTTCTCAATTTACAACTTTTTCTTCCCTTCACTGCCAGGCCTGCAGGTGCAACCTAGGATCTGCAAATCCAGCAGTGTTTTCTGGCTTGCATTACATCACCAATAAATAAAGATTCTGTAATTGAACTTAATTAACAATTCTGTTGATAATGAGTGGCCCAGAATAGAATCCAGCTCCCTTTCCCATGGGCACTGCACAGCTAATGCAGCTAACAGGAATAGAGTAAAGTCTAGTTTGGTAAAGAGAATGAAGTGATTGAAATACCTGTTTGATTTTGTAATTTGCCAGTACCTCCAGCTAATGTGATTTCCATGAAAATGTAGGCCATTACTAGGTTACCAGTGGTATCTTAAAGGAGAGTACATGCTTAACCATATTATTTCTTGCTGGATGTATACAGAGTTGAACTGACTAGCCAAATTTGGGGCAAAAAGAGAATTCCATTAACTTGGGTCCGACCATAATTGCCTTGGACACTGAGGTTCTTTCATTTTTGCACCTTTCACAAGAGTACTGACAGCTTTCCCCTACAATTGCAGGAGAAGGACATCACTCTTTTCCATCTGTATTTTACTTCTTTGTTAAAGATAATTCTAAATACTTATAACCCTTTTGTGGTGAAAAATAAGCTCCTCTATATCACCTATAGAGATGATAAAAGAGTAAATATGGACAGGAGTGGCTAATCACATCCTGTAGTAACTCTTCACGTGACATCAAGTTACCCTCTCTACAGGTTTGTAGAAAGTCAACCTAGAGTCAGCAGCTTTAGGATATAATTTGAATAAATGTTAATCCAAACGTTCAATAACTAGAAGGTGATGAAAGTGAATAATAGAAAGAACAACAGAGAGAAGCATAATGCAACAGATAAAAAAAAGACTGCATTGCATAGAAGTGTTAGCAAGTGGAACAAGTGAGGGTACAATGTGAGATCTAGTATACATGTGAGTGTGCAACCATGCACAAGACCCTTTGTGTGTGTTTAAAAGAGAAAGACTGTGAAAGGACTGAAGATTTTCCACACACATTTAAGGCAATATATGGTTATGCATTTATGATTTGTTGAGCATGTAATTATCCAGCACAGTATGTACATGGTATAAAATAAGCATGACTGTGAGTGGGACAGTAAGAAAGGGAGAAAATGTCTGCATGTGGGCGGATAGGTTTGTCTGTTTATGTTGTTGATTGCTTTAGAGATACAAATGGTGAATGCAATGCAGGGTAAAGCCTTATCTGGGAAGAGAAGGAGAAAACATCCTGGCTTTTGTGCTGCTACCAATTACAGTCTACTTGCTTACTATGAAGTGAGATCCACAGCACCTAGCCATATCTCATATCTCCAGGTAGATTGGATGATAGAAGATAAAAGTTTTAGAGTTTCACAGCTCTCAGAGTTGTGGGTGTTACATTTCTCACTAAGTGTCCTTGCTGTAAATGCAAGGTAAATTATTCTCTCTCTCTGTTTTTAGTTCCCTTTTTCTCTTCATGCTTTAATCGTTTTGACACCAGGCTGTACAAAAGTAATTTAAAATTAACATGATTGACAGTTGCTAGATAGAAGGGCCCAGTTCAGAACTCCGCCTCCTTCTCAGGACTACTGAAAGAGCTCTTCTGATTGGCTGCAGGACCTGAGGCAGCTGACAGGGTCATAGGAAAAACATAGCAAACAATTAATTTGCTAATTTAGTTTTCTGTTTAATTTGAAACCAGAAAATTGTCAGTCACTCATCATCCTATGAATTTAGTTGCATGGTTTCATTGCAGTGGCTACAGCTCTTGCTAGCCAAAAGGGGACATGTTTGAAAGACAGGGAACTGTTCTGTGGAGGTATCCAATGCCATTTAATAGTCCTGGGAGAAGTTGTTAGCCTTTGAGTTCTGTAGTGCTGTTTTTTAATGTCACATTTATTAAACACACACATACAGTAACACTCTCACATTTAGACTGGAAAATATGTAATATTCACACATGTATACCAGCTTTATAAAATTGTTGTGGAAACTTACTGGTCTAGGCTCAAAATTTACTAGTCCATCATTAGCATGATAATAAAAACAAAGTTTTATTTATTTATAAATAACTTGTCTTGGACAATCAGAATGCTTACAAGGCTAACTGTTACACACTAGATAGAAGGTTTGTGAAGCATAATGGCCCTGGGAGTCTTGTGGTATGTCAGGGCTAATATCCTTTGATGGAAGAGGAAATTCAATTTTCTCCTATTCAGCTGTGAATGGGAGTGTGTAATTTTGAATCAATTTAGGGGGAGGGCTTCTTGAATTTGTAAGTGTTCTATGATAAATTCTGTACATATGTTTGAGGTAATAAACTGAATTGTAACAATATTTTTATTTGTGAATCTGTTATTTATGCTTTGTCAGAGTGCACCTGCTTACAGAAAGAAAGTGTCATTTGTATTCAAACTGAGAAGTCATCTCAGCCCTAATGTAAATTAATTTAATCTCAGATTGTAGCTTTTGTGGAGTGCCTTGACGAGGATCTGATTTTGCTTAGGGGGAAAAAAAGTTGTAAACACACATTTAACAAATGAGTTCTTTGCCACAAAGGGAAGCCTTTGTGGCAAGTTTGTAGATGACACTAAACTGGGAGGAGTGATAGATACGCTGGAGGGTAGGGATAGGATACAGAGGGACCTAGACAAATTAGAGGATTGGGCCAAAAGAAATCTGATGACATTCAACAAGGACAAGTGCAGAGTCCTGCACTTTGGACAGAAGAATCCCATGCACTACTACAGACTAGGGACCGAATGGCTAGGCAGTAGTTCTGCAGAAAAGGACCTAGGGGTTACAGTGGATGAGAAGCTGGATATAAGTCAACAGTGTGCCCTTGTTGCCAAGAAGGCAAACAGAATTTTGAGCTGTATAAGTAGGGGCATTGCCAGCAGATCAAACGATGTGATCATTCCCCTCTATTCAACATTGGTGAGGCCTCATCTGGAGTACTGTGTCCAGTTTTGGGCCCCACACTACAAGAAGGATGTGGAAAAATTAGAAAGAGTCCAGCAGAGGGCAACAAAAATGATTAGGGGGCTAGAGCACATGACTTATGAGGAGAGGCTGAGGGAACTGGGATTGTTTAGTCTGCAGAAGAGAAGAATGAGGGGGGATTTGACAGCTGCTTTCAACTGCCTGAAAGGGGGTTCCAAAGAGGATGGATCTAGACTGTTCTCAGTGGTAGCGGATGACAGAACGAGGAGTAATGGTCTCAAGTTGCAGTGGGGGAGGTTTAGGTTGGCTATTAGGAAAAACTTTTTCACTAGGAGGGTGGTGAAGCACTGGAATGGGTTACCTAGGGAGGTGGTGGAATCTCCTTCCTTAGAAGTTTTTAAGGTCAGGCTTAATAAAGCCCTGGCTGGGATGATTTAGTTGGGAATGGTCCTGCTTTGAGCAGGGGGTTGGACGAGATGACCTCCTGAGGTCCCTTCCAACCCTGATGTTCTATGATTCTATAAGCCAGGATTGGATTAGGACATCACCACACACTAAAAGCAATGGACAGTTGCAACTAAGAAGTGCTATCCATCCCAGTCTTTTATACTGCAGTAAAATAGAGGGGTAGATTTTCAGGTAACTGCTTGGGGATTCCACATGAACTCAGCAACTCATGGAGCAATCCAGTCTTTGCAGCTGGTGACACCTGACTGTCCAGTTACTGTTTAGGTCTTCCATAAATCATGAAGCCAAACTTACTAGCTAGTAGTGCCATTCTTAACATTAGCACCCTTGTACCCAGGCCTACACAGGTCTTGGGGGGGGGGGTGGGGGGAGGAAGAGTGTCCCACCATTTGTGCCCAAGTATGTGTGAGATAGCTAGATCAGCCTACAATTTATCAGGTACATGCAAGCACGCGGCCCCAAACCATCAAAAGGCAGAGGGGAAAGTAGGATGAATTTACCTCAGATGGTCCTCTTGTCAGAGAGAGAGGTGGGAAGCTGTCTTGCCTTCCAGTCCTGCTGCCCAAGAGGGAGACAGGGTCACTGCATGAATTGCAGGCTTGTATGGTACAGATGACCCCAATCACCATTTACTTTGCGCTTACGGTGAGCTGGGCTGATGGCAACTGCATCTCAACAATAAGGGCCTTATCCTGCACCAGCAATGTTGATGGAATCTTTGCTACTGACTTCAGTGGACACAGGATTGGGCCCTACCATTAGGCTAAAACCATAGCTGTGATAATGAGCATCCGGCTACAAAGCAGGGGAGGATTACACCTCATTTAAAGATCAGAGTCAGTCCAAGGTGGGTGCACAGTTCCACAGATCTTTTAATCAGTCACATCTACCCACTCTCCCAAGCTTTCAGATGACATCAGCAAGAGATTGTGGTCACTATTAGAGGGCCATTGACCTTTCCACTCTGATTCATAGAGGATGATACTAACAGGTAATTGTGTCATACTCTACATCAAGTTCTAGCCATCCCATCTGCAGAGCTAGCTGAATTGTCATTCACTCAACCATCAGCAGCAGCTATTTGGAGACACTTTACCTGGTCAGGCAGTCTGTGGAGAGCTGCCTAGTGCCCTGTCTCCAGTTAGGTTTCTATCTGAGGGGAGAGTCATGCCAATTAAATCAGGCAGCATTGAATCTCTAATTGACACAAATGAGACAGACAGACAGCTGGAAGGGTGGGGGAGGGAAAGGGAGCAGGTGTTGTGGGTGAGAGAGAGAGAGAGAAATCTACTCTCATAGTGCTGCAGTCTCTTTATGCTATAGATGTATGCTAGTTAGAAACATTAAAACATATTTAAAAGTGTCAAGGGCTTTCCACTGGCGATAAAAGTAATCAGTGAAGTCAATACATTTATGAGTGTTCTATGGCTGACTGGAAGATTTTTAGAAATCTTCCACCCCAGCATTTTCTTAGTTTCCCCTCTTATTTTTATTCATCTATATAAATAAAAACATTAAAATGTCCTTCCCCTCTACACTTGAAAGTCACAGAATTGCTGTTGAACAGTTACAGTTGAGAGGATTTTAGATGTGTTCATCTTTATGTTACTTTTTCTGCATTTTAACAGTAGTTGATTTAGAAACAGTATTTTTTCTCCCTTTCTTTCGTTAGCAGAAGATATTTTTAGCTTAAATGCCTTTTAAACTTTAATTTACAAATAAAATGTAATAGTTCTGTCAATTCATAGATCTCAAACTTCAAAGCACCTCAGAGAGGAAGTGACTTGCCAAAGGTTACAGAGAAAGTCAGCAAGAGAGCCAGTAATAGAAGCTAGGTTGTTCGACTCCCAGGCGGTGCCTTGTTGTGAGTAGAGATTGCTGCCTCATCCTTAATACTGCTTTTAAGAAAATAAACCTTCTCTCTAGCATTCTTGAAAAGTAAAACCTTTTTTTTTTGTTGTGTTTCTGGCGCGTCTAAAAGGGACTAGAAAAGCAAAGAATGCTCTTAAGATAAAAGTTTCATTTGGGCACAGATAGCGAGCCAGCCAAATTCCACTTTGGAACACTAGTGTAAATTTTGAAGTAGCAGCTGTGAAGTCAATAGTCACGCTGTTTTATACTCTTGTAACTGGGATGAGAACCTGAACCACTACATGCATCTCCATTTGCATGCATCTCACAGATTTGTGGGTTGCGGTGCAATTACACCAAGAACATTTTTCTTTTCCACCCGCCAAAACTTTTGGAATCTCTTCCAGAATGTGTTGAACAATTTTCCTTCAACATTTTCCCTGCTGGGATCATCTCCTCCAGTCTCCAGTAAAGACAATTCTTTGTGGTATCCATGGGAATTGCTTTCATAATTAGAAGTGTACCCAGCACAGATCAGAGAGTGTTCAAACCTGGGAGCTGGAACTAGTAGGCAGGTCTGGTTAAATCTGCCCTGCCTCAAGGAGAGAAACCCAGTTATTGTTTAAACATCCTTGCCCCCTCCTTTAAATAGCATTTGGGAATAGGGGAAAGAGGTGGGGGGGAAGGGGACATTTTAATTTTATTTTACTTCAGAGTAGATTTTTTAAATCTCCTTAAACTTCATTGGACAGAGAGAGTAGAATCTTAGGCTTGAAATCAGTAATAAATCCAGTTCAGGATACCAACTCTCCAGCAACGACAGCTACTACTGTTTAAACAAAGTAGCATTCAAAGTATTTCTTCAAAATTGCAATAAAGATTAGGAACATCTAAGCAAAGGATGACTACAAGAGACAAGCCACAATTCTGCTCTCATTTGGACCCCTGCAAATCTGAACTAGCTCTACTAACGTCAACAGAGATGCATTGGTGTTAACCACTGTGAGATCAGATTCAAGCTGGATGGTTATGTAACTCCCTTATAGGAAAACTGCTTGTGTGTGAGATTCTTACCTGGATGCAGGAGGAATTATTTGTATCCATCCAAGCATAGCCAGAAGAATATAGCCATTTTGGAATCTAAAACTAGTCAACTTAACTTTACCTGGTTTTGTTGGTGCAAAATAAATAAACCAACCTCAAAAATTGATCTACTGACGACTTAAGTCTACCAAATATTAGAAATATATACACAGTCCTGGACTAAAAAAAATTAGTAAATATTTATATTATGTAGCAAACACCTAAATCTGTTTTACCCATCCCATCTCTATTCCAGTGATGCTAACAGAGAATTACCTTAGCCGGGTTCTTTCCATTATAATCAGAATGATTCAAGCCAAAATTGCTTCCATTCATCCCAATATGTGTGGCTCAAAAGCTGTTTTCTGCCTTTTTTCTTCTGTTGTAAATATTCAAGTAGATGACCAACCTGCTGTTTGCCTAATGAATGAACCTACCCTGGGGAAAAGAGAAATTTCTGTTACTTCTGATCTCTTATATTAAGCTGAAGAATTTCCACCTGTTGTAGGTTTGCAACACCATCTGCTGTTTAAAAGCAAGAGAGCATTTGAGCTACACATCACACAAGCATTTGGGTTTGTTTAATAAGATACGAATGTGGAAGGGCTTTGTGTAATTAGCACTCTCCCTCACTTCTACTTTTTCAAGCTCCTGAATATATTTCATCTTGGTCTTGTTTATAGTGTTGTGCTTTTTCCACTGGGAAACCTAGAAGGCATGTTGGCCAACTAGAGATGGTTAATAAAATCTAATGGCCACAGGCTGCAAAACAGGGATCTTAATCCACGTCCAAACCATCCCAAAAGATGCTCAGATCCAGGGTTTGGGTTTGTATTTTGGGATAATCTTTGGCCACCATGAGAGGATGTGAATGATTTGACTTTTCTTTTGCAGCCCTGTCTGCCCCACCCTACCAGCATAGCAGATTTCTAAGTAGGACTGTTCTGTTCCCAAACAAACCTCATCCAAAAGGACCTTGTTAAGAACTCATTCTTGGAGAAGAGCGATCTACTTCTTGGAGAACTATTGATTCATAAGTGAACACTCTTGCTCTTCAAATCAAGATGTTTCCCTGACTTATGACACTGCCAGGGTGATGCAGAGTGAATACACTAACCAGGTCCCCTGCTGTGAAGGTCAGATATTGACCTTGTAATATAAACCAAAGGCCCCAGTCAGGATTGCGTGACAAGCCTTCCCAGTCTCTACTGAGATTCTTTGACTCTTCACCCAAGAACCTCTCACTGACTTTTCCCCCACTGGAAGCTAGTCCGACAAACAGGTGTATTTTTGCAGTGTCATTCCAGGTGCTAGCAGACTGGTTCAATTTGTGAAGGACCTTTTGACAGAGGAGAGAGGCTGAAAAAGCCAGAAGGCTTATGAGTGGAGGCAATGCCAAGGAGCTGAACACCTTCCTTTGATTGGTGCGTCAGACCTGAGCTGAAGGGATATCTCCTTTAGTACATCTATCAATCTCCTTACTTCTTGGAGAAGCTAGTCCTGTCTTCCGTAAAAATATTTGCTTAGAGTTGGGATGATTACAATTAGGCCTGTCAAGTGATTAAAAAAATTCATTGCAATTAAAAAATTAATCGCAATTGCACAATTAATTGCACTGTTAATAATAGAATACCATTTATTTAAAGATTTTTGGATGTTTTCTACATTTTCAAATATATTGATTTCAATTACAACACAGAATACAAAGTGTACAGTACTCACTTTAAATTTATTTTTGATTACAAATATTTGCACTGTAAAAAACAAAAGAAATAGTATTTTCAATTCACCTAATAAGTACCGTAGCGCAATCTCTATCATGAAAGTTGAACTTACGAATGTGGAATTATTTACAAAAAAATAACTGCATTCAAAAATAAAACAATGTAAAACTTTAGTGCCTACAGGTCCACTCAGTCCTACTTCAGCGAATTGCTCAGACAAACAAGTTTGTTTACATTTGCAGGAGATAATGCTGCCTGCTTCTGGTTTACAATGTCACCTGCAAGCAAGAACAGGCATTCGCATGGCACTGTTGTAACCGGTGTGGCAAGATATTTACATGCCAGATGCACTAAAGATTCATATGTCCCTTCATGCTTCAACCACCATTCCAGAGGATATGCATCCATGCTGACGACAGGTTCTGCTCGATAACAATCCAAAGCCGAGTGGACTGATGCACGTTCATTTTCATTATCTGAGTCAGATGCCACCAGCAGAAGATTGATTTTCTTTTTTGGTAGTTCAGGTTCTGTAGTTTCCGCATCTGAGTGTTGCTCTTTTAAGACTTCTGAAAGCATAGAATCATAGAATATCAGGGTTGGAAGGGACCTCAGGAGGTCATCTAGTCCAACCCCCTGCTCAAAGCAGGACCGATCCCCAATTAAATCATCCCAGCCAGGGCTTTGTCAAGCCTGACCTTAAAAACTTCTAAGGAAGGAGATTCCACCACCTCCCTAGGTAACGCATTCCAGTGTTTCACCACCCTCCTAGTGAAAAAGTTTTTCCTAATATCCAACCTAAATCTCCCCCACTGCAACTTATCATAGAATCATAGAATATGAGGGTTGGAAGAGACCTCAGGAGGTCATCTAGTCCAACCCCCTGCTCAAAGCAGGACCAATCCCCAATTTTTGCCACAGATCCCAAATGGCCCCCTCAAGGATTGAACTCACAACCCTGGGTTTAGCAGGCCAATGCTCAAACCACTGAGCTATCCCTCCCCCCCTTGACTTGAGACCATTACTCCTTGTTCTGTCATCTGCTACCACTGAGAACAGTCTAGAGCCATCCTCTTTGGAACCCCCTTTCAGGTAGTTGAAAGCAGCTATCAAATCCCCCCTCATTCTTCTCTTCCGTAGACTAAACATCCCCAGTTCTCTCAGCCTCTCCTCATAACTCATGTGTTCCAGTTGCAGTCCCCTAATCGTTTTTGTTGCCCTCCGCTGGACTCTTTCCAATTTTTCCACATCCTTCTTGTAGTGTGGGGCCCAAAACTGGACACAGTACTCCAGATGAGGCCTCACCAGTGTCGAATAGAGGGGAACGATCACGTCCCTCGATCTGCTGGCAATGCCCCTACTTATACATCCCAAAATGCCATTGGCCTTCTTGGCAACAAGGGCACACTGTTGACTCATATCCAGCTTCTCGTCCACTGTCACCCCTAGGTCCTTGTCTGCAGAACTGCTGCCGAGCCATTCTGTCCCTAGTCTGTAGCGGTGCATTGGATTCTTCCGTCCTAAGTGCAGGACTCTGCACTTGTCCTTGTTGAACCTCATCAGATTTCTTTTGGCCCAATCCTCCAATTTGTCTAGGTCCCTCTGTATCCTATCCCTGCCTTCCAGCATATCTACCTCTCCTCCCAGTTTAGTGTCATCTGCAAACTTGCTGAGGGTGCAATCCACACCATCCTCCAGATCATTTATGAAGATATTGAACAAAACCAGCCCCAGGACCGACCCTTGGGGCACTCCACTTGATACCGGCTGCCAATTAGACATGGAGCCATTGATCACTACCCGTTGATCACTAGCCCGACAGTCTAGCCAGCTTTCTATCCACCTTATAGTCCATGCTCCACATCTCATCCCTCTTAGATTTTGGACAGCACTTCAGATTCTTGGGTCAAGTGCTATATAGCATTTTTAGAAATCTCATATGGGCACCTTCTTTGCATTTTGTCAAATCTGCAGTGACAGTGTTTGTAAATCAAACAACATGTGGTGGGTCATCGACCGAGACTGCTATAACATGAAATATACAGCAGAATGCAGGTTAAACAGAGCAGGGGACATACAGTTCTCCCCCAAAGACTTCAGACACAAATTTAATTAATGCACTATTTTTTTTAACGATCATCATCAGCATGGAAGCATGTCCTCCAGAATGGTGGCTGAAGCACGAAGGGGCATACGAATGTTTAGCATATCTTGCATGTAAATACCTTGCAACACCGGCTACAAAAGTGCCATGCGAACGCCTGTTCTCACTTTCAGGTGGCATTGTAAATAAGAAGCAGGCAGCAGTATCTCCCGTAAATGTAAAGAAACTTGTTTGTCTTCGCGATTGGCTTAACAAGAAGTAGGACTGAGTGGATTTATAGGCTCTAAAGTTTTACATTGTTTTGTTTTTGAGTGCAGTTATGTAACAACAACAAAAAAATCTACATTTGTAAGTTGCACTTTCACAATAGAGATTGCACTACACTAGGGGGTCTCAAACTGGGGGTCATGACCTCTCAGGAGGTCGCACGGTTATGTGGAGGGGGTCGCGAGTGGTTAGCCTCCACCCCAAATCCCGCTTCGCCTCCAGCATTTATAATAGTGTTAAATATTAAAAAAAAGTGTTTTTAATTTATAAGGGGGGGGTCTCACACAGAGGCTTGCTGTGTGAAAGGGGTCACCAGAACAAAAGTTTGAGAACCACTGTACTACAGTACTTGTATAAGGTGAATTGAAAAATACTATTTCTTTTGTTTATCATTTTTACAGTGCAAATATTTAATACAAAATAAGTGAGCATGGTATACTTTGTATTCTGTGTTGTAATAGAAATCAATATATTTGAAAATGTAGAAAAACATCAAAAATATTTAATAAATTTCAATTGGTATTCTATTGTTTAACAGTGTGATTAATCTTGATTAATTTTTTTAATTGCATTTAATTTTTTCAAGTTAATCGCGTGAGTTAATGGCGATTAATTGATAGCCCTACTTTTTACATGACCATTTATCTTCAAAACATTTTTAGAGGTGGAGGGAATCTCTTCCCAGAATGGAGTTAGCATTAATAGCTGCTGTTCCAATGTAACGGGAAGAGGAAGGCAACAAGTTAGCTATGGTCATTAATCAAGACATCTTGGTATTTTAATAACCAGAGGCAAGAAATAGCAGCTCCAGCTTTAGAAGGGTGAAGGAAGGTTTTATTCAGAATTCACTGAAGCTAGAAATCATTGTCCCATAGAAATGTAGGCATCATCTAGTTCCCACACACCCCTGATGGAGAAATCTGTTAAAATTCTATTAAAACATTTGTTTTAAAAGGAAAGAATCAAATT
This sequence comes from Chelonia mydas, assembly GCF_015237465.2. Lineage (NCBI taxonomy): Eukaryota > Metazoa > Chordata > Testudines > Cheloniidae > Chelonia > Chelonia mydas. The sequence continues at coordinate 9,954,799 of NC_051259.2, read as the reverse complement.
GGAAAGAATCAAATTACATCTGGGCAATACAGTAATCTACACACAAAATCAAACATGTCCCTGAACTAAAAGTCTCTCTATTCCCTGAAAAAGAGCGTAATATACTGGATATTTTGGCCACGAGAGGGTGCTCGTACACACAAGTCAGACATACTTATTCTTCTGATTTGTTATTTGTTTTATTTTGAAATACAAGTACATGGTGAGAAAACTAGAAAGTTGCTGATAAATGTAAAATAGGTGAGAATGGTCTTGTGCAATTCACACTCTGTGATTGGAGGGGACACTCCAGTAAATCAAATTGTGGTAAATTTAGAAGGAAAAAAATGGAAAAAATTTACAGTTAGTCTCTGAAATTCACTGAACTCATGAGACTGCTGAAAAAATGACTTTTTAAAACTAATAATTTTGGCTGGATAATTATGAACATTAACCTTTGCAGGCATAGACAATTAAATACATTTCTAGTCTGGTTTCCTGTTTGACAAGGTGCAGTACCATATCCTTAAGAGGAAGGCATAAGGAATCCTATATATAGTGCAGTTATAAAATAATCTACCCAGTGGGGAAGTTTCTTCCCAATCACAGACAGTTAGTGGCTGATTTATGCCCTGAAATAGGAGGGTTTAATCTCTTTTCAAGGGCTTATCCTGGCTTTTGCTGCCAGAGCAAAGTGAGGTCTTATACTCGATGGCATCTGCTTGTCTGTAACGTGATAACTTTTGAACACTGCCTCCAGCAATTCCAAAATGTCAGGGAATGATCTACATGTGAATGAATGGACAGAACCCTATTGATTTTGGTGAAATCTGGAAAACTGGCAGGTGGCAAATGAAGGACATATGGAGCTCCTAGCACCTGTTGTGCAGACCCAGCGACTTCAGCCACCTCTAATTGTCTCCAGATCAAAGATTACTCCTGCCACCCTTCTTAGCTCTGATGATCCTTCCAATAGTTTTAAAATGTTGATACCCTGAATAACTTATCTCCAAGAGAGAAAGAAAAGAAATGGGGGCGGAGGGAGGCAAAGCAACAGAGCCCCTGGTATAGGGGAAGGGGTGTTGCAGGGAGTCCTTGAAATAGAGGGGAATGGAAGACAGAGAGCTTGTGTGGAGAAAAACAAGGAGCCCTGGTATGTGCAATGCGCTCAGCCAACAGCAGCAACAAACGGTGTGTCCTCATGGTAACAGTAATGTTACCTGTTGAAGTGTCTAATCCTTTTTTTTAGGTTAAGGTTAATCATGTTAAATGACTAAGAAAGCAACCGCCCACCTCCCTCACAAGTAAGCATTTGTCATCCATCACTATTAGAGCGCTTTACGAAAGGAAGGAAAGTATTGCCCGCTAGTATTTAAGGAGAGAGAAACTTGTCTGCAGTGGTTAAGTGACTTTTCCAAGGCCACCTGAAGCCAATGGCAGTCAGGAAGAAAACGCCTACCCCTCCGCTCCAAACCCCTGGCTTTCTGCCTTTTCTGTGAAAGAGCAGGTGCCTAACCCTGGCCAGAGGCAGGATGCTGGACTAGATCGACTAACTGATCCAGTACAAATACATCTTATGGAAAAAAAAAAAAGCTCACTAACATTCTTTCCAGTTTAGTTGTTTATGGATTTTCACAATACTGCTGCACAGGGTCATTCCAGCTGGACCCAGATATAATAGACAAGAGGCTGCGACTTCTAAAGCCCTCCTCCCTCACATACTGACAACAGAAGCAAATTTTAAACACCACTGGGTTGCAACTAAGCATATAAAATCATAGAGCAAGAAGTCTCCAGGGAGACATTTCCTCATGTGTGAAGAAATTAAATGCACCATTTGATCATCTAGGAGATCAGCCCCAATCTCTTGTGGCATTAACACCCATGGAAGGACCCTTGTAGAAACCTACAGCTGGATCTTCTGCAAGTAAGCTCAGAGCTCACCATCCTGAACTTAAGGGAACCAGTATAGACTTAACCTTTCACCAGGAACCATGTAATAAAGGGAAAAATCACTTCAACCTTTCCCAAAAATCCAGGCTGAACTAGCACCCGGCAGCAAGACGCTCTCTGGGGTTAGAAGGCTACTGGAGACGACCCAGCAGAAAAGAAAAGAAAAACCCTGAACCGCTGGTGCGTGAATGGAGAACGATAAGTGGACTTTTATTGAGCACTGGAATAAAACATGCTGCTGCAGAGATTTGATACATGAGTAAATCTGAATTAGAACTAAAAATGAAACTAATTTGGATTTATGGAGGAATCATCTGCCCTGCTTTTGGTCAAGATAATTAAGGCTTGATCAGCCTGTCCAATGTAAACTAAATGAAAGTTACTTACCTGTAACCAAGGTTCTTTGAGACAGACTATATATTCACACTCTTGGGATATGCACCGACCCGTTCAGCCTTCTATTAGCAAAGCCTAATCAGTTGCTCACTCATCCCTCTCGTCCCCAGCCCTCAGGGTTGGAGCACATCCTGAAGGCACAGCTACAAAAGGGGGCATAGCAGTGGTTGCCTCCTCAGTTCCCTCCTCACTAATGCAGAACCACGAGTAGACTGGACTCCACTGAAGAGGGGAAGGAGGGTGAGGCCTGTGAATATGCAAAGTCCATTTTGAAGAACCTCAGTTACAGGTAAGTAACCTTCATTTCTTCTTCAACTGTCCTCTCCATATTCCCACGCTTGGGATAGGTTAGTCAGAAGTATGTAAGGAGACTGGATGGCAGGTAAGGGGTCCTAACTGAACAAAGACTGCTGAACCAATCTGTCAAGCAGAGCAGCTGCCTTCGCTGCAATATCTAACACATAAGAGTCAGTAAAAGTCTGACATGCACACTTGGTAGCAAAATGGGATTCCCTTTGCCGTTACCCACATATGAGAAACAATTTGTGTGATAATCTCAAATCCTTAGTTCTGTCTAAACAGAATGATAACACTCTTTCAGCATCCAAACAATGTGATTTTGCTTTACGGCTATTTGAATGCTGTTTGGAAAAAAAATTACACTGGCAGACTAACAGGTTGGTTAACATGAAATTTCAAAATTACATTTGGTATAAACAGTGAGCGAGGATGAAGAACTACTTTGTCTTTATGGAAAACTATAAATGGGGGCAGCCAGCCATCAAGGCATGAAATTCACTAACCCTCCTTGTGGATATTATTACTATGATAAAAGCAGCCTTAATTGAAAGGTAAAACAGAAAACAATTAGATAGTGGCTCAAATGGGGGTGAAACACATTGTAAAAGCACTAAGTTTAACTTCCAGGCAGGAACAGCATTTTTCAGCTGCAGGATACAGATTGAGTGCACCTTTCATAGATCTCTTAACAGGCTGATGGGAGGCTACTGATTTACCATCTATAGGTGTATGAACTGTTGCTATTGTGGCTAAATATACCCTCCGTGACACCACAAACTTTTGTCCTTCAATAACAAGTACTCTAAAATGGATTGTACAAAAGCTAATGGAGCTACAATCCTTATAAACACCGCCTAGAGACAAATCTTTTCCATTTCAACTTTTAACATTTTCTAGTAAACTGTCTTCTTGCAGTTAGTAATACATGTTGTACATCCTCCGAGAAAGATTTCTCTATTTCCGGCAAAGACCTATTGCCCAGGCTCTAGGTGTAGTGAAGATGGATCATGGTCATCCATCCTCCTCTGCTGCTGTCAGAGCAGGTCAGGGGCAGTGGCAATGCTTTGATGTTTCTCTTTGACAGAAGGAGTAAGTCTGTGTACCACTGCTGTCTCAACCATGCAGAAGCAATCAGAATCAGCCTGTCTGACCTTCCTTATATCTGTCAGAATTAAGGGACGAAGGTGGGAAGGCATACATCAGATCTGTACCCCAGTTGAGGAGGAAAGCGTCCATCAAAGCGTATAGGTCCCCACCTGCCCTTGAATAAAAAATAAAATTAAGAAAAAGAGGACATTTTGTGTTGAATATTGTGGCAAAGAGATCTGTATTTGGAATGTCCCAGAGAGCAAAAATTTCCCTGATTACAGTGACTTTCAAGGATCATTTGTGCATTTGATCTGTTATCTGATTGAGGGATCCTGCTATATGAAGACCAATTGCATAAACTTGGTGAGTAATACACCACTCCCAGAGTCTCATTGCCTCCTTGTAAAGCTGGAAAAAGCATGCTCCTTGTTTGTTTATATAGTATATTGCCGTCGTATTGTCTGTTGCCACCTGCACCACACATTCCTTGACTTGAGGTAGGAAAGATTTTAGTGCTAACCATATTGCTCTTAACTCCAGGATGTTGCTACACAGATGACACTCATGCTGGTTCCACAAACCTTGTTACCAGATGTGCACCTCGGTTTAGCCATGAGTTGAAAGATCCAGTGAGTCCCCTGAATAAGAGAGAATGCCAGGCCCAGAAAGATGTTTGGTCTTGTCTTTCTTCTTCTTGGAACTAAAGGCCTCAGTTCCATAGAGGATTCAGACATAGTTCAAGAATTGTTCATACGCCTTTCCTTCAACAACAGATACCTTCTTGGAATAGAGTCAGATGTGTTTGTAATCAGATATCTCTGATCTCAACTTTGGTGTCAATGCTGAAGACTTTAACGAGGACGGCTTCTTGGAACCGAAAGGTTTCTGAGCCAAACCAGCTGTTTTGTTGTCCTTGTCTGGAGTCTTATAGCTCTTGGTTCTGTTTTTTTTTTTTTTTTTTTGCCAACAATGATTCTTGTAAAAGGAGGGCCTGAAGTCAGTTCTGCCTCTCCTTCTTAGCTCGAAGTGTAAATGTCCCATTGAGAAAAGATCTTTAGAGAGGGACACTCTAAGCATGAGGCTGGAAAAACTGCAAGACACGATGCACATCACTTGAATCTGTGCTGCTTGCTCTTTGGATCTGCCATTCCCTTAACAGCTAAACCTAACACTATAGTAATCTATTTACAGACAGAAGCAAGGCACTTATGTCAATCAATAAGGATCTTAAAAAGAAAAGGAGTACTTGTGGCACCTTAGAGACTAACCAGTTTATTTGAGCATGAGCTTTCGTGAGCTACAGCTCACTTCATCGGATGCATAGCATATCGTGGAAACTGCAGAAGACATTATATACACACAGAGACCATGAAACAAAACTTCCTCCCACCCCACTCTCCTGCTGGTAACAGCATATCTAAAGTGATCATCAGGTAGAGCCATTTCCAGCACAAATCCAGGTTTTCTCACCCTTTCCCCCTCCCCCCCCCCCCCACACAAACTCACTCTCTTTGAAACCTCTCTTTATAATGCGCATGATAATCAAGGTGGGTCATTTCCAGCACTAATCCAGGTTTTCTCACCCCCCCCCCAACACACCCCCCTCCAAAAACCACACACACAAACTCACTCTCCTGCTGGCAATAGCTCATCTTACAATGTGCACAGCAATAATCCAAGTTTAACCAGAACGTCTTGGGGGGGGTTTGTAGGAAAAAAACAAGGGGAGATAGGCTACATTGCATAATGACTTAGCCACTCCCAGTCTCTATTCAAGCCCAAATTAATAGTATCCAATTTGCAAATGAATTCCAATTCAGCAGTTTCTCGCTGGAGTCTGGATTTGAAGTTTTTTTGCTTTAAGATAGCGACCCTCATGTCTGTGATTGCGTGACCAGAGAGATTGAAGTGTTCTCCGACTGGTTTATGAATGTTATAATTCTTGACATCTGATTTGTGTCCATTTATTCTTTTACGTAGAGACTGTCCAGACTGGACTTCTATATAGAGTGCTTCCGCCGACGTGCACGGGCTGAAATTGTGGAAAAGCAGCATCACTTGCCCCATAACCTCAGCCGTGCAGAACACAATGCCATCCACAGCCTCAGAAACAACTCTGACATCATAATCAAAAAGGCTGACAAAGGAGGTGCTGTTGTCATCATGAATAGGTCGGAATATGAACAAGAGGCTGCTCGGCAGCTCTCCAACACCACTTTCTACAAGCCATTACCCTCTGATCCCACTGAGAGTTACCAAAAGCATCTACAGCATTTGCTCAAGAAACTTCCTGAAAAAGCACAAGATCAAATCCGCACAGACACACCCCTGGAACCCCGACCTGGGATATTCTATCTACTACCCAAGATCCAGAAACCTGGAAATCCTGGGCGCCCCATCATCTCAGGCATTGGCACCCTGACAGCAGGATTGTCCGGCTATGTAGACTCACTCCTCAGGCCCTACGCTACCAGCACTCCCAGCTACCTTCGAGACACCACTGACTTCCTGAGGAAACTACAATCCATTGGTGATCTTCCTGATAACACCATCCTGGCCACTATGGATGTAGAAGCCCTCTACACCAACATTCCACACAAAGATGGACTACAAGCCATCAAGAACACTATCCCCGATAATGTCACGGCTAACCTGGTGGCTGAACTTTGTGACTTTGTCCTTACCCATAACTATTTTACATTTGGGGACAATGTATACCTTCAGATCAGCGGCACTGCTATGGGTACCCGCATGGCCCCACAGTATGCCAACATTTTTATGGCTGATTTAGAACAACGCTTCCTCAGCTCTCGTCCCCTAACGCCCCTACTTTACTTGCGCTATATTGATGACATCTTCATCATCTGGACCCATGGAAAAGAAGCCCTTGAGGAATTCCACCATGATTTCAACAATTTCCATCCCACCATCAACCTCAGCCTGGTCCAGTCCACACAAGAGATCCACTTCCTGGACACTACAGTGCTAATAAACGATGGTCACATCAACACCACCCTATACCGGAAACCTACTGACCGCTATTCCTACCTACATGCCTCCAGCTTTCACCCTGACCACACCACACGATCCATCGTCTACAGCCAAGCTCTGCGATACAACCGCATTTGCTCCAACCCCTCAGACAGAGACAAACACCTACAAGATCTCTATCAAGCATTCTTACAACTACAATACCCACCTGCGGAAGTGAAGAAACAGATTGATAGAGCCAGAAGAGTTCCCAGAAGTCACCTACTACAGGACAGGCCTAACAAAGAAAATAACAGAACGCCACTAGCCGTCACCTTCAGCCCCCAACTAAAACCCCTCCAACGCATTATTAAGGATCTACAACCTATCCTGAAGGATGACCCAACACTCTCACAAATCTTGGGAGAAAGGCCAGTCCTTGCCTACAGACAGCCCCCCAACCTGAAGCGAATACTCACCAACAACCACATACCACACAACAGAACCACTAACCCAGGAACCTATCCTTGCAACAAAGCCCGTTGCCAACTGTGCCCACATATCTATTCAGGGGACACCATCACAGGGCCTAACAACATCAGCCACACTATCAGAGGCTCGTTCACCTGCACATCCACCAATGTGATATATGCCATCATGTGCCAGCAATGCCCCTCTGCCATGTACATTGGTCAAACTGGACAGTCTCTACGTAAAAGAATAAATGGACACAAATCAGATGTCAAGAATTATAACATTCATAAACCAGTCGGAGAACACTTCAATCTCTCTGGTCACGCAATCACAGACATGAGGGTCGCTATCTTAAAGCAAAAAAACTTCAAATCCAGACTCCAGCGAGAAACTGCTGAATTGGAATTCATTTGCAAATTGGATACTATTAATTTGGGCTTGAATAGAGACTGGGAGTGGCTAAGTCATTATGCAATGTAGCCTATCTCCCCTTGTTTTTTTCCTACAAACCCCCCCCAAGACGTTCTGGTTAAACTTGGATTATTGCTGTGCACATTGTAAGATGAGCTATTGCCAGCAGGAGAGTGAGTTTGTGTGTGTGGTTTTTGGAGGGGGGTGTGTTGGGGGGGGGTGAGAAAACCTGGATTAGTGCTGGAAATGACCCACCTTGATTATCATGCGCATTATAAAGAGAGGTTTCAAAGAGAGTGAGTTTGTGTGTGGGGGGGGGGGGGGGGGGGGGAGGGGGAAAGGGTGAGAAAACCTGGATTTGTGCTGGAAATGGCTCTACCTGATGATCACTTTAGATATGCTGTTACCAGCAGGAGAGTGGGGTGGGAGGAAGTTTTGTTTCATGGTCTCTGTGTGTATATAATGTCTTCTGCAGTTTCCACGATATGCTATGCATCCGATGAAGTGAGCTGTAGCTCACGAAAGCTCATGCTCAAATAAACTGGTTAGTCTCTAAGGTGCCACAAGTACTCCTTTTCTTTTTACGAATACAGACTAACACGGCTGTTACTCTGAAATAAGGATCTTGAATCCTGAAGGCTCTCATCTGTCTGTGGTAGCTGCTGGAAAGAACTGAGGCGGCCACACCTGCTGTGCCACCTTTTATAACCACTCCCTCAGAACACGTTCAGACACTGAGAGTTGGGGGAAGAGAGGGGCATGCAAGCAATGGATCAGGCACTACTAGTAGAAGGCTGCATCATTCAACAACAATGGTCAGCACATGTCCCAAGAGTGGGAATATGCAGAGGAAACTCGAAGAAGAATCTAAGTTTCAAGGGGTATGGAGCTGAGATATACAAAAAGTACTTTGGAATCAAGTTAGCAAGGCAGTTAAGTAAATTCAGTATTATTGTGGAGGATTTGCACATGCAAGTTAGGCAGTGCATAGTAGGGTATCCTCAGCTACCGTAAGTGATACTCCTTGCACATATTGAATACCCATTGCTGTATATACCATTATCCCAAAATTGGTGGGATACCACTACTTTTCAACCATCAGGCCAGTAGGATTGACTCGAGTACTGTTGTGACAATTGGGCCTACAAATTTTCCGTAATTGAAAGCTCAATTGTAAGATGTTTATAAGATGGTAGGATAACTTTAACAAGTGTTGATGGAAAGTAGGTCAAGTTGTTTTCAGTAATGAATGTTATAAACGGGTGCAAAAAAAACAGACAGGGACTAAATCATTGCAAACAAGAGAGGCCATGTTGATATAACTCCAGGACTATGCTGAAATCATGCGGGTAAAAACAAGATGTGGGGCTGAACCAAATTAATGAACCAAAAGTGGGGTGTTGGATATTAGGCTTATTTGATGACAAAATAATGAGGCAATGGGCTATTCTACCCCCCATTTCCTTTGTAGGTCCTTATAGAAAGATTTTGGGGCAGAACACAGAAGAACAGATGGAGGAAAGTAAAATGAGCTTCTCCATCATGCTGTCTCTCCCACCATCTCCTGGGACCCCAGACCTTCATCATCCTAATCCTGAGCAGTTCTGACCAGACCAGGCCAGAGAGAGGGACCCAGATATAGCATTGCCAGCCTTACAAGGTCCAGCTAGATCCTAAGCACCAGCTGGGAGGAAATGGGATTGGACTTCAAGAACTGTTCCAGCTCATCTGAGCTAACTTCTTCTCTTTTTTCCCCAAAAGGACAGTTATTACCATCTTTAATAAGTCTAAGAGGCTGTCAGACAAAGGGGGTTGTCCTTCTAAAATTCTCTCCAGCTAAAGGGAAAAGGAATGGGAACAAGAAATGTTGTCAAAATTGAAAGCCTTACTTAATACTTCACATTTCAAATGCTGTTTTTCCTTTTCTGTATCTTTCCATGTCTAAAGGTGGCTGATGTCTCTGTATACCAAACCCTGAACCTTGTTTAACACTATTTAAATGTTGGACCGTGACTGGGTTATGTTAACACCTTTAGCCCCCATATTCCATCTAAATGAATACAACAGTACCCCTGTGGGGAGGATTCTGTGAGGGCTTAGGTGTCCATCCTGCTTAAATAATTATTGTATCAGAGTGCATATGTGATGACCTTATGAAATTGTGATTGTTAGACCACCTTTCAAGCAGGACAAATATTGGTTTCTAGACCTGCTCCAGACCCTCCATGTTGTTCTGAGGCTCACTGCAAGTGGTGAATATGAGCAGCATTTCAAACACGTTCAAGCTGGTTAGAATGGAAAGTTTCAACCCCAAAGTTGGCTGGGAAGTATCCTCTACATTCCAAGAACATTTATGCGTCAATCTCTTGTTGTCAATAAATTGATACTGTCTGCAGCTAACAGTTTGGGCAACATACCAAAAGTTCAAGGTGAGCAGCCCCATGCGCCAAACAGTTTATCTGATTCCTAACTCTGAACACATTTGTATTGACACAGACGCTGATGCACAGAGGAGGAGGAGTAGTAACATAAGGCAGCCTTGTTGGCATGGATACAAGAGACACCACACCAGCGTGTGCCAGACCTGAGGCAAACCAGAAGGGAAAAGAATTTTTAAAGAAGCCGTTACATACAAAGGACCCAAACCACCCGCCACTAAACTATGGATCAAGGCCAGATTCAAGCAGGCAAACTCCATTGACCTCACTTCTTAAGTCTTCTGATGTCCCTGAGGAAAGTCGTTCTGTTTATGCAGGGAAATCGACCAGCATAGCTAGAGCAGAATGACTATTTCACTGTAGTCATGCCATTGTAAAACAGCCCCATGCTTTGAAAATTGGAACAGAGTAATTATTCTGGAGTAACAGTCACTCTTACTCCAGATTAATTACTCTGCTTCCAACTTCCAAAGTATGGGGGAGTTAAAATGACATAGCAATAGAAGAATAATTATTTTGCTATAGCTATGCTGGTCAATTTCCCCATGTAGGCATACCCTAATAGATGGACCTGTGTTGCTGGGAATAGCGAGTGGACATCTCAACAGCAAGGCTTCAGAGTAGATGGCAAGTGGGAGGGGCTATTCAGAGTAACTGAAGAGAGAAAGATACTTGTGCTGTTGGATTGCTGCAAGGAAAAGGAAAATTTTAAATTGGACGACTCCCATTAGAGAGTCCACTGGGGCAAACCAAGGAAAGTTGACACTTCTCTGTTCTCAAGAGCAGTAAATACAGCTGAGATTCACACACTGAAGAGAAAAGGAGTACTTGTGGCACCTTAGAGACTAACCAATTTATTTGAGCATAAGCTTTCGTGAGCTACAGCTCACTTTATCGGATGCATCCGATGAAGTGAGCTGTAGCTCATGAAAGCTTATGCTCAAATAAATTGGTTAGTCTCTAAGGTGCCACAAGTACTCCTTTTCTTTTTGCGAATACAGACTAACATGGCTGCTACTCTGAAACATGTCACACTGAAGAGTTGCTCAGTTCAGTCCTGGAAGCCATCCTTATAACATCCTTGTACAGTTATTTCAAGATTTCCCCAGTTCCTCTCACCGAAGATCCACACACACACACACACACGGGAGGGAGGCACCCAGGATATACAAGGCAGCTAGGAATCTAGGTCTCAATACTACAATATCTAAGGGTTCAGAAGGACTCAAAAAGTTCAGATGAACAGGGCTAGAAGTACAGTAACTCCACACTTAACGTCCTCCCGCTTAATGTTGTTTCAAAGTTACATCACTGCTCAATTAGGGAACATGCTCGTTTAAAGTTGTGCAGTGCTCCCTTATAACGTCATTTGGCTGCCTGCTCTGTCCATTGCTTGTAAGATTTTGTGGAAGAGCAACAACTTTACAAGGGAGTATCACACAATTTCCTTTTCTCTGCCTCCTCCCCCTCCCTCTCAGTGCTTCCCCCACCGCCAAACAGCTGTTTGGCAGCGCTTAGGACTTTCTGGGAGGGAGGGGGAGGAGTGTGGAAGTGCTGCATCTCCACTCCTCCCCCTCCCTCCCAGAAAGTCCTAAGTGCCACCAAACAGCTGTTTGGAGGCGCTTAGGACTTTTGGGGGCGAGGAGGTGGGGGGAAGGAGTGGGGATGCAGCGTGCTCCAGAGAGGAGGTGGAGTGGGGGTGGGAAGAGGCGGGCCTGGAGCATCCCCCGGCAAAGTCGGTGCCTGTTCTTCTCCGGGTAAGCTGCCATTGCTGCTGCGAAGGTGCTTCCTAGTGTCCTTGCCTGCAGCAGGCTGTGCCTGGGTGGGATAAGCCAGGGGCACTTCCCACACACAGTACAGTACATAATGCCTTTTGTCTCCCCCCCCCCAAATTTCCTTGGAACCTAACCCCCCGCATTTACATTAAATCTTATGGGAAAATTGGATTCGTTTAACATTATTTCACTTAACGTTGTAGTTATGTTCCTGAAAATGCAACTTTAAGTGAGGAGTTACTGTAGTCTCTGAGGGCTGATTTCTATTAAGATTGTGATATTTAGTTCCTGTAAATAAGAGTTTCCCCTCTACAGGCCAGATTCTGCCACCCTTAATCTTGATTAGTGCCTTATTCCACAATTAATCCTAACGATTTCAGTTGCAGAGTGAGTTCTAAACTTGAGTGAAGATGGCATAATTTAGCTGTTAGCAGCACTGAGTTCCCCCACCACTGAGACACCTGGGGAGAAGAAATGCATTTATATACACAGCTTTTCATCTGTAGATGTCAAAACGCTTTACAAAAGGCAGGCAAATACCATCATCCCCATTTTAAAAGAGAGGAGCAGTGACTAGCATAGCTTATTCTGTAGCTAAAGGGATGGGTGAACATTCAGCCAGTAAAATAACTTCAACTGAATGACATGTTTATTATAAAGTTCAGACAGAAACCCTGAGTTACCAGCCATAGAACAAAATTAAATTAAAAAATAAAAAAGAAAAAGATTTTGCTTTGCATCATGGATTCCTGGATGGTGCTAAGTGAAACAGGAATAAAAAAAGAAAGAAACCAAAGCCAACCCAGAAAGACTTGACTTCACAAAGGAGAATATTTCTTCCCCATCAGCATCTCTTCATCCAACAGAATCTTGAATGAATGCTGGGGGAAAGAGGAGGAATGGTCCAGACCCTGCAGGTATCTGGGACAGTTTAACCAAGTAGGTGCTTAAAATGGCTTATGCACTCTTACAGCAGCCATGTGGGGGAAACCAAAACCTACAGGATGAAATTTAAGAACTGGTTTTACAAACTGTACACAAAAATGCGGCGACTTCTCTAATAGGTGGTTCTGGAAAGAACAGCTGCTAGTTTGACATTGGGGAGGGTACAAAAAGTTTGAGGGGGGGGAGAAAAAAAAAAAAAGGGTCAGACTTCCAGCTGTACCAGCCCTGAACCCCAAATCAGCCGTGAAAGGTGATGTGTCTAGAACCAAGGTCTGGCCCTTCACAGGAAAAGACAAATCAGATTTGCTCTTTCGTGACATCATCACACAGATTATACATTCTAGTTCTCATATACACAAATGGATCCCTTTAAAAATTGTATCAATTTACACTTTTTAAAAAAAGGTTTTACAGTGAACTTCTATCAGGACAGGCGAGTCCACGAAGAGAAGAGCTAGTCTTTCAGAAGGAAAAAGGCACTTGGCCTTGACATGGTTTGGAGGAAGACAGTTTGCAAATGGGCTTCCTTTCATGCGTTGTTTTCCTGCCTGTTTCCCTGCTTCCCATCTTCAGCAGCTTGTGCAATGTCAGGAGTGACAGCACTGCACAGCGATGGCATGGACTGCCCAGGCTTCCCACTACAGTGAGGTGGAGGGGAGCTTCTTCACCCGCCTCTGTGCCAGAATGGATGACTCAATGGGCTTCAGCTGGGGGCTTGGCTTGGAGCGGTTTAATGCAGAGTATGTTGCAACCATGGCTCCCTTGGAGAAAAGAATGAAAAAAAAAAAAAAGTCACTGAATTGTCACGGGACTGCATCCACCAATAATAGCTGGGAGGCAGAAATATCTTTGTACCCTACTGAAAATTACTTCATGGTAGGCTGGCCATCATATAAGAAACTGGTTTCTTTTTAGGAGAGAGATTATCAGAAGTCTTTCTGTGGCCTGCAGGAGTCATTTTCTGCCTTGTACTTACTAACCATTCCCCTCCCACTGCAACTTCCCCCATATCATTCCTTTGGCCTGGCAGCAGATGTCCTGTCCTGATCACCCTACCCCCCACACCTTGAGTCTGCTTTACCTGCTACCCAGAGGTGGTGATGGAGCAAGAGGGCACTGCTGAATGCACCACAGGCCAGGCACAGCCCCACAATGCGTACCTTTACAAGCTGTACATCCTGGTGACTCAGTTGGCTCTGGGGTAACCTATCCTTCTGCGTTATCCAGGGATGCTGCAGAACTTGTTTGGCTGTCAGGCGCTGGTGAGGGTCAATATGGAGCATCTTTGTTACCAGATCCTGGAGCAAGCATTCAGAGAATTAGACTTCAGAAAGGTGGTGCAAACCCATCGGAGAGAGGTTCATCTCATTCAGAGGCCAGACTTAGAAGTTCGTTATCCTGGGGAATAGCAGCTATCAGCCTGGGCACAGAAGATGGGGCTGAGCCTCAATGGCCACAGATGGGCCACTATAGATTGGTAGTGCATGCCAGCACTAATTGCAAAATGCTGAAGTGCCCTACAGAGGCACCGCTGCCCCCGTTTTGGAGGGAAACGTGCATGTGAGATTGGAGCTACTGAACCCAAATGGTGCGGGAAGAAAAAGTGAAAGCAGTAGGGAGGTTTATTTTAAACAGGCTGCACAGCAGCTGTCCTTACTTGACCTGAGCTACAGACTTAATGCAGGTACCAGACCCTACCTTGGCTGCCTCAGAAACCGTGTCCCAATTTCCTCCTTTGAGAGTGAACTTCCCCCCGCCTATTCGGCTCAAGATGTCCTCTGGGGTGTCACTGGGCCCATTTGCAAAAGGAGTGTATCTGAAAAACAGAAAATTTGCAGGTTCCTCTTCTAACCGAGCAGAACTGAAATCTGAGTGAGTGATAGCCAAGAAGGGCAATATGGCCTCTGCAGCAGGGCACACCCATGAGCAATATACCCACAGACGCCGTCAGTGTGCTAAACGCAGCAGGTACTTACCCTGCCAGCATCGTATAGAGGAGTATCCCTAAACTCCAGATGTCACATCCCTCATCGTAGCCTTGACGTTTTAGTACCTATGCAGAATAAGCCAAGGGAAAGATGTCAGTTTCCCTCAGAGTTCCTGCTCTGTGAGGCAACGAGCATCGGTTTGACCCCTTTGCCTGCGTGCCGGACTTTTCTACGGCTCTGTCAGGGGCTCAAGGCTGGGACTCAGCTTGGCTTTGGTTACATGGCTGAAGAGGAAACATCTCAGGCATGTCAAAATAGCCATGGAAAAGAATCAGGCACGAACAGAATCACACTCTGCATATTAATTCTACTGGGAAGCCAGTTCTCTGACACCTAGATATACTCATTGAATTAGGTGGCCAGTACACTGGCTTTTCAGCCCCCTAAATGAGGGGCTTGTTTGCAAGCCGGTGACCCACCCAGTCCTGAAATGGAGGGTCACTGCTTCTAAAGCCCCACCAATAGAGCAAGTCTGTTAAGGAACCCAGAGATTGCAGGAGAGAGAAATAAATCAGGGGGCAACTTCCAGACTAGGAAAGGGAGTTGACAGAATCATTTGGGTTTGAATTGTGCCAATACTTCATGAGGAGGCAATAGATAGAGGGTAGGAAAGAAAAGAAGCAGGAGGGTATGAAACCTAGTCCCAGAACTTGCCTCAGTTAGTTTCATACTGGGAGAGTATTTCCGCTTTTGCCTGCTCCCCAAAGCGGGCCCTGCTGGCAGAGTGTGCCAGAGCTAGCCCTGGCCAACATTTCAGCAGGTAACTAATGTTGGCAGAGAACCACAGCCTGATGGAAGACAGCGAGAGTTTCAGGTCATGAGCCGCTTACCTCAGGGGCCACGAAGTTTGCAGTGTAGCAAGGGGTCATGAGAAGGCCATTCTCAGCTCTCAGCTGCTTGGCAAAGCCAAAGTCACAAATGCGAATGCTCTCTGGGTTTCCAGACTCATCCACGTAGAGAATGTTGCTGGGTTTCAAGTCTCGATGAACTACCTGTGAAGTAAACAACAGCAGGTGCTGCTGTCACACACCTCTGGCAGCTGCACTCAAGGCTGCAGTTGAAGCGAATGGCACAGTCTTAGATTTCATGCCTGGCCTGTCTCAAGACTGAAACGTATCCGAACAGGCAGCTGCTTCCTGGAGAAGGGGCAGGATAGTAGCCCTGTGCCCGCCTGCTTCCCACTTGATTGCACAGGTACCGGTCACCATCTCAGCCTCCCGTACTCACCCCTTGAGAATGCAGATACTCTACAGTTTTACAGATCGTGTGCAGCACAGAACTGGCCTCCCGCTCAGAGAAACACTTCTGTCTGAGGATCCTGTCCAGCAGCTCCCCTCCTCTCATCAGCTCAGTCACCAGGAAAACATGCTTCCCGTCATCATACACCTGCCAAAGCAGACATGCTGGGGTTAGTCCCTAAAACAATAATGATCTCTCTCTCTCACACACACACACACACACGTCTGTCCTGGGGGCAGAGTTACCTACAGCCACGCACCCTGTGGCCATATTAAAGTCATTTCCTGCATGTATTATGTGTTGTTTAGTCTCATGCAGATCTAGTTGGAGGGGACTTTCACAAGCTCTTTAAAAAGCTGAAGCAGAGCCAAGTTTTGATTCACAAGTGGAGGGACTCCTCTACGCAGCCTTTGTTACCAGGCAGTGCTGGGGGAGTAGGCTGGTTTAATGCTGTGTGCACTCTGCCTGGGATCAGGTAAGGAATGAAGCATGGACCAAAGAAGCGCTGCTCACTGCTGGAAGACCTGATGGCACCACAGCCGCTGGGCGCACTAAGAAATTCAGTGATACTTCAAGGGAAAGTAGCTGTGTATGGTGAACCAAGTTATAGCTTGAGAGAGACAGCCGCTCTAAGCTAGGACGTGTAGCAATCAGGTGGTATCAGAAACCCACAGTGCACATCCAATGGGATGTTTCCAAAGCAGGCCTTTAGTACTTTCTACCACAAGCTCTACAGAAATCCTCCATCTCCCCCAGCACATTGCTGGGGAGCTCTGACACCTCCCCAGACCTGCCACCATTCTACTGGGGGGTTCTCAGGAGCAACAGCTTCAGCCTCAGCAGGCAGGCCTGTGCTTTCAGAGACAACATCTCTGCTTAGGTGCAAGTTCAACATGGTTACACTCACATCTTTCAGTGTGATGATGTTTGGGTGCTGCCCGTACCGCAGGAGGATCTCCATCTCCTCAGAAGGGTCTCGTTTGCTCTTATCAATGATCTGCAGGAGAACACAGGTAAGTGTTAGCCAGGACTGGGGTCCTTCTGCAAGGCAGGTAGGACAGAGCTGTGTGCATGGAGAAATAACAGGTGGAGCACTGCAGAATTTAGCCAGGTTTGAGGTTCTAAAATTATTTCCACTCCCCACCTCCTGTTGTCTTGGTTTTCCAGAACAACTCATTTTACTGTCAGTTATACATCCCCATGATCACATGGGGCATCACATCAGCCTTTGTTCAGGCTGAGAAGCACTTGATGGAATCCCTAAAGCCCAACACACAAGTGCAATTACTGAGAAGTCATGTGTGGTACCAAACTTCCCTCTCCCGGAACAGAATGTCACTTCCCCAGGACCCCAAGCCCAGAAATCCAGCCTGGCTTCTCGCAGGATCGCACAAAGCTGCAGGGACAACGGCACTTCGCTCCGTTTTATTTTCAGAGGCTGTTACTAGAGTAAAAAGGAAACCTGAGTGTGGGAGTGCACATGAGCGAGAGATGGCAGACTGCAAACCTTGACGGCATATTCCATGTTGGTGGATTTATGAATGCAGCGTTTACACACTGAATAGGAGCCCACACCGATCGTCTCCCTCACTACGTAGCCTTCATTAAACTGGAGGCTCTTGCCATGCAGCTGCTACAGTGGGATGAATGGAGACATGAAACAAGGAAAAAAGCGTTAGTTTAGGGAAACACCACAGTATCTGTACACCAACAAAATGGAGAATGGACTGACTGACTGCTACCCGCTGTATCACACAGCTTCTTACTCTCCCTGTCCTTGGCAGGGAGAATAAGAAAGAAGGGCAAATGCAAACCACATTTCTAGAGTGCCTTTCAGCCCAGAGCTACCACCCACTGAAATGCAGCCACCTCTAAGGTGCGGGACAGCAGCCACATGGCACAGAGTTGGGGCAGTGCCCTGGTGTCCTTGGCTGAACAGTTCACCAGCCTGGGGAAGTTACGGAAAGAGTCACAGGATCTTCAGCATTGAAGCAAAGCCGAAAGGACCTTGGTCTTTAAGGCTGTAATTTTCAAAGGTCCCTAAGGGAGCTAGGCATCTAAATCCTATTTAATTTCAATGAAATCTGGGCACATAACTGCCTTAAACCCTTTGAAAAATCATAGGCCATTTCATTCTTCATTTCATAAGACCCACATATGGCAAGCTGCATTGACTCAACTAACTTGCCACTGCAGGATGAAGGGTTGAGCTTGCCCCAGCAGGATATGAATCCTCTGGTCCTGTGCGTAAACATGCACGATTGGGTCAAACCTTCCAGGATTTCTGATCCTGTAGCATGTTGAAGTCTGATCTCTAGTAATCTCGCCACAGGAGATTATGTGGTGACTTTACCTTGGCCCACTATAGGCTAGGTCTCTTCATTTGTAATAGGTGATCAAGAGCTGCCTTTTCTCCCCTGCCCTTTCTCTTGTTCACATCCACAGCCTGGCTAAGCTATTGAACAAATTCATACACTTATCTGGAATCCACCGGGGAACTGCTCAGGAAGTTTGCAAGAGGAAATCCCTCCTTTTCCACAGGAAAAAGCCTTGCCCTCAGGCTTCAGTCAGGCTGTCACTTATCAGCCCTCATCGTCTGGCTGACACACGCCAGGCTTCTGGAATTATCACTGCAGTTTAAGATAGGTCTTTCCTTGGTCTGGTCCCCTTACCTGTACCACAGAATGCAGAGGTGCCTGGGTAGGTTTGACCATGCCGTCCTCCATCAATCCAGTTGCCACAAAACTGAACCCTCGGAAGAGCTGATGGGCCCCCGCGCTCGGGGGAATTCCAGGGGAGTCTGGAATAAGTCAGGAAAAAGAGTGGTCCTGTAGCAGCGGGCCAGTAGCTGACAATTTACCCCTCGCATACTAAGAGTTACGGTTACTCCATAGTACTAGACAGTAGCCACACCGCATATTATTCCACAGCTGAATAGACCATTTACCCATGAGAGCCCCCTGCAGATTTACTTCTGCACCACCTACTCCTTGTCGAGAGCTGTAACCCTCTGAAGTCAGTGTTCCTCATTTTACAGTGAGGACAGGCCTAGTCCTGCTGGAATAGGAGTCAATGTAATACGCCTCACCCCAGTACTGTGTGTTTATATAGCCAGAGCATCCAGTACCAATTTCCTATTTGCTGGGGTGCACACAAACCTTTCGGCGTACGAGAGGTGAACTCTGTGTCAAAATAAAAGGTGTCATCTGGTTGTGCCACTGCAGGTTTGAAAGGTGGTTTGATCTCCCTGCGATATAGCTTCTGCAAAACAAAACGCCAAGGATGCCATTCAACAAACCATCCCTGACAGGTAGATGTCCCAACTGGCAGACATTCCCAAACACATCCTAAGGGGATGGATTTACCAGGAACGAGAAGCCATGAGGAGGAAACTTTACAGGCTGGAAATTGCTTGGTAGCATAGTGTAGAACTATAGCTCAGTCAGAGTTTAAGTCTCTCATTGGAAGGCCCTTCCACGGAGCTGTTGAGTCACTTCTATGGCAGAAGCTTGCAGTATTTCTCCTCCCTAGGCATCTGCTACCCAAGAGCCAAAAAACCTTGTATCTCCAGGGTGCTAAGAAGCCAGCTATCCAGGAACTAGTTTATGCCACCAGGGTCTGCTGCGTCTTCTCTGCTCACTCTGGCATCAGATGCTGGGCCTGAAACCTACATCTAGGAACATCTAGAGGAACCTACATCTACATCTACAACCTACATCTACATCTAGAGGAATTCCTGGCAGGGAGTTTTTTCCTCCCCACAGCCTTTCTGAATTGCTACTTGAAGATGCTGTGATAGGGAACCTCTCAAACTATCATGGGAGGTCTGTTCTAAAGCATTTCTAGGTCTTCTATAGCCTCCATCACCACAGTATCCGAATGCCTCAAGCACTAACTGGCCAGTCCTCAGACGACCTCTCCAAGGTACAGGAGTAGAGATGGGGAACACAGGTGCCAAGAGATCACGTGACTTGCTCAAAGTTACACAGGAAGCCTGTGGTAAAGCAGGAAACTGAGTTCCAGTCTTAGTCACCAAACCATCCTGGCCCAATCGCTTCAGCCAGATATTATTCTATTAGGACAGTTTCTGTCTTTCAAACTGTAGATCCATTCCTTCCGAAGATTCCTGTCCCTCAAGGATATTTTCCAATACCTCCGAGGCCATCCCTCTCCTGCTAAATCCCAGATTAGCTTCCACATCCTTCCACTGCAAGAGACGGATGATGATCTCATTTTGATCTGAATTCACACTTGTAGGGTATTTACTGTGACAAACATGATTTCTGTTCAGTTTCCTACTTCAGCCGTCCAGGTGACTCCCGTTCCTTTTGTGCAAACACTGGTTTGGGGAAGGACTCTGACAGCTGATGAACAATAGGACACAGCCTGTTGACTGCCGGTCACTCTATAAGCATCTGTATTATTGCAGAGCTAAGTCAGTCGAGTGACTCATGCCTCTCCCCTTCATTGGTATGCAAGTTTGAGAGCATGTAGAATCCAATATTTAAGCAAAGAAAGGTTCAATACTCACATTCCAGTCAATGGTGGAGTAGAAAGGGTGACGCTTTATCTCTTCTGCCCCATCTGTACCAGAACCTGGAAGACAGACATCACTCTGGATTTAGTGCTATATACCCACTCCACTGCTAACAAAATAAGCAAGGCAAAAATCCACTGTGCAATGTGACTGGGTATTAGTGGGAATCAAGCTGTACTGAGATATGCGGGAGAACCTAGCCAAAATCCAAATGTATCTGACCTACTTGGACAATAGGAGCCAAGATGTTGCACCTGGTGCTCCCAGAAACAATGTAATACCAGATGTCTTACCTAATCTGTTGGCTGGATTTCTTTTGAAAAGGGCTCGCAGGAGACTCTGTGCTTCGGAGCTCAGGAACTGAGGCATGCCCAGCTTTGCTCTGGAAAGAAGAGAAATTGTGCAATTACCTATGAGTAAGTAAAACAAACAAACAGGCGCTGACTGCAGCTCCTCTGCCACCTAGCTTCCCACGTCTTCCCTTGACGTATGAGAGATAGAGTCAGTTTTTCGCTCAGTATTTTAACACTGTGGCCTCTGTAAGTCTGTTTATAGAAATTCTTGCAAATTAATGCCATTAAACTGTTATAACCCCCAGGATGCAAAATTCCGGACATCCTAGCATAGGGTGACCAGATACCAAGTATGAAAAATCAGGACAGAGGTGAGAAGTAATAGGAGCCTATATAAGACAAAGCCCTGAATATCGG
This sequence comes from Chelonia mydas, assembly GCF_015237465.2. Lineage (NCBI taxonomy): Eukaryota > Metazoa > Chordata > Testudines > Cheloniidae > Chelonia > Chelonia mydas. The sequence continues at coordinate 9,933,595 of NC_051259.2, read as the reverse complement.
GACTGTCCCTATACAATTAGGACATCTGGTCACCCTATCCTAGGAGCAGAGCAGCAAGCTTTGCCCCTGTAGAGACACTGAAGAATAACTCCTCTTACTTGAGAATGAAGGTCATTGTCTCCTTACGGTCTTTTCCCTGGAATGGCAGAGAGCCAGTGAGCATCTCAAACTGGAAAGAAGAGCAAGAGAGAAGGTTAAATGATTGAGTGAGAGTTTCTAGGAGCAGCAGATCCTAATATGCTTTAGGCAGAGAGCCCTGTAACACTGACCCTTAATAGGGTTAATGGTAATTTACACAGTCTTTCAAAGAACTCCTTAGAGCTGAAAGGGCCATGGATTGAATGGCCACCAGGTGGCAGGTCTAGATCCAAACAAGGAACACTAGCATCACTTCCAGTCTGAAATGAAAGTATCTTAACAGGAAACTTAAGCGGTCTTAATGAGACAAAATGTGACAGTCTTGAGAGATTGTCAGAAGCCATCTAAATTCTACATGGAACAGCTATGAATGTAGCTGATCCCTGTGAAATTTGTTGCACTTCACTACTGATCGCTTTGGGCAGAGTAACTTATATGGGAGCTTGGAAACATTGGAGTGATTATTAGATCTTTCCCAGTTCAATAGTTCTCTGTTAGAGATACAGTATAACGCACTGAGATATTGCACCATCTCTCCAGAGCTACCATTTAAAGAGCCACCATAAAATTAGGCTTCAAACATGCTAGTTAGCTACCATACCATTAATACACCATATGACCACCAGTCAGCGCTGTGGGTGTGGCCCTGACGATTCACAACTTCTGGTGCCATATATTCCACTGTCCCACAGAAGGAATATGCTTTCTTCTCATGGTCAATGGCTTCTTTACTCAAACCAAAATCTACACAAAAGAGAAAAACCATGAACACATGCCCACTTTCTACAAATAGAGCACAGGCATGGAAGAATGTCTGTATCTCAAGTTGCAAGTCTGCTGTAGTGCAAGATTTTTGGAGTCACCTTACCTGTGAGTTTGATGTGTCCTTCTTCATCCAAGAGGATGCTGTGAGAGAGGGAGAAGAGAGACAGGCATGTAAACACCAATGATCATTACCGTAACAGAGATGTTAACAAGCGATCCAGCACTTTTTTCTGCTCCTGAGAGGCTAGTTAAAAAGCTTTAAGAACCCCAGAAACAGATCTTAACTCCACCACTTTCAGCCCCGATGGTTTAAGCCCTTTCATCAAGATGTATGATGCAAAGAGAATGGCCCCACTTTCCTCCAGCCACTTACACTCTCCCTCCTAACAGGGATGCTTTGTGCAAGGACTCCATTATTTAAAATACCGTAGCACCTTGGCGCCCCAGTCCTGGATCAGGAACCCACTGTGCTAGGCATTATACAAACACAGAACAAAAAGACACTCCTGCCCCAAAGAGCTTACAATATAAGTATAAAGAGACAACAGATGGACAGACAGAGGACTAAACGGAATCAATGAGACAACACTGGTCAGCAGGACACGCAGCTGCCTCAGCACACCCACGGCCTAACTGTTAAGTTTTTTGTAGGCACTATAGCAGAGGAGATTTGAAGAACCCCTACTTTTCCTTTGATGGCTCTATGGGGGGTTTGATGCCCGAGCCTTTATACAGTCTCTTTGGAGTACCCCTAGTATTTGCTATTATAAGCAAGCCAGCATTTTAGTCAGCTAGAATACAGAATCTGAGTCCTTGGGTCAACAAGAAAAAGCAAAGCTTAAAAAGAAGTCTGTTATTGTCAGAAACAACTGCCCTACTATTCCATACTCCCCTGGAATCCATTCTCTCTCTCTGAATGCGTCTATGTCATCTGATGTGATGTGCAAGATTCTGAGCCCAACCCTCAGGCTTCATGTGAACTTGGTCCCAAACGATTTCTGTGCAAGGACTATTCAGTTGCACAAGTGATGTGTATCTCTGCAGAGGTCCTGCTTTTTGCATAGCCCCTCCCCTGGGGGACTGTTCATTGCTCACTATATAGCCCACTACTGCCAGAGTCAGCTGGGAGCCGTAGACTAGCACGAGGTGCTCTCCTAGCTCAGAAGAGGGCAAGAGTGCTGCGCCAGTGTTCCCAGCCCGGCTGCGTAGGAAGGGAAGGAGAAAGCTGGAGACTTCTTCTCCTTCTCTCTTTCCACACAAGAGATTTAGGCTACTGCTACTCATTCGTCCAGCCTACTTTCTCAGCTTAACAGGACGATGCTTTGGCATTTAAAGACTACAGACGTAAGATTGAGCTGCAGAAGAGCTGGCCCAGTGCTTTGTCATTAAATCAGAGGCATCGTAAAGTTCTGCTATACATACTTCTCTGGTTTGAGGTCTCGGTATAGGATTCCCAGGCTGTGTAAATGATCAAGCCCCAGAGCCAGCTCAGCTAGGTAGAACTTCACATCTTCCTCAGTGAACATTACCTGAGGGACAGAGGAGACAGCTGGGTTATAAGAAATCAGCCTCCCAAGAACATACCATGAAGTTGTTTCCCATCCCAAAAGTCCCCTCACCAACATACCCAGCCACTTGCTCCCTCTCACCCCTTCAGACTTGTATTTCCTGCTACCCTGAGATTAAACAGCACAATTAGACGTTGCTAAGCAGTGAGCTGATGTTAATTTAGGATCTTCATTTACATCAGCTATTGTTCTCCAATTATCTTTACCTGTCACTTCAATTTGCAGATCAACTTCCCATCCCTAGACGCCTTCCTTGCCCCCTCCTCCATAGGAGCAAATCAGTTCAATTAAGCAGCTACACTGCAGCAGGACAGAGAAAGGGAGTCACTGGTTCCCATCTCTGTCATTTTACACAGCAAGAGACACAGCTCTAGCCAGTCAGGGCTCACCTCATCTATGTAGCCACTGTTTTCTTTTCCAATGAGCTGGAGAACAGTGCTCCAAATACCAGTGGTCCTCTGCAATAGGCACCCACTGTTGCCTACACTGGTAGAGCTGAACATGCACACACCATGAACAGCCCAGCAAGATCCCAAGGCATGCTCACCTCTTTGGAAAGCCGAGTGAAGAGATCTCCTCCTCTCAAGAAATCCAAGATGAGATAGAGTTTGCCCTCTGTCTGGAATGCTGAAACATAGGCCAGAGCAGGAATCAGTGCCCTTCTACTCATTGACTGCTTGGCAATGTCAGATACCACCCAGAGATGGGTGGCTTTAGGTTTCCAGATGCCCCACATTCCCACTAGGCTCAATAAAGATATGGCTAGTGACTGGGTGTCAAAATGAGATCACCTGCAAAGTCAGCACTGGGATGGGAGAGGACCAAGAACACTTAGGCGCTGCAGGAATTGGCACTGGTGATTGAGTAGGTGGCATTCTTCCCTTGAAATTGGTGCCTAATCAATGCATGCATGCTGCGAGGCAGTGACTTACTGGAAGTGCTGTTTTTGCAAAGGAGAAATAAGAGGTGCCGACCACTGTAGTGCACAAATCTCCCACGATACCTTTCCTAGGAGTAGGAGTGTTAACCCTGGGAACAAATTCTAGCACAAGGAGTTATTCTGCCTTCTTAAATCCCCCCTGCTGTTTTGGTAACTGCAGCACCAGCTGCCTCTGGAGCCACGCACAATGGAGAGCTCAGCCCCCTAGAATTCTGAACTTAGGAGGGAGGGTGGGGAATGGAAGGGAGGGGAGACCAGGTCCAAGGGGCTGCACGGAAAAGACAAAACTAAGCTTTCAAAAGGGAACAGATTCAGGTGCATCTGCTACGCCTGCTCTTCTATGCTTAGATAGAACTGCACTGAACACACAAAGCCCAAGGGTTTAAAATTCATCCTCTTCTCCTGTGTTATTCTATTTTCCTATTCAATAACCAGGCAGGGCATGGGACCAAGATCCTATCAGAGGAAGAGTTCATTTTTAGGGGGATTGTGCTTAGACAGACAACAGGGCAATCTAGGCAGTAAGAGGGACAGGGGCTACTTGACAGATAAAGGCTCCTCCCATATTACTGCTATTGGCATAACCCTTCCAGACAGTGTTTGAGAAAAATGCTTTGAGCACATTCAACAAGAATCTGTTGCTGGACACCTAGGGAACACCTCCCCCCGGCAATGCCCTGCACCTGCAATAGTGCATAGTGGACCGTTAGAAATTATTCAGGGCTGTTGCCACACACTGGCTCTGCCGTTCCTCTGGCCCAAGGCTAGCTGTGTACTCACCATAGTGCAGTTTCACCACAAAGGGATGGTTCACATCAGCTAAGATGTCTCTTTCCATTTTTGTTCTTACGCGATCGCGCACTGTGGAGAGAGATGCACAGTTCAGACCCTTCAGAACGGCACAGTGCCCCTGACACCAGCTACAGGGCTCCGCCTGCAGCCCCATGGCTTCTCTAGCTCTTGCCAAACTGTGTCTGACCTAGACGGTTCCCCAGTCCCAGCTCTGAAGTGACTTTCCTTCTTGGAGCAGCATTGAATTACTCTCTCCCACCTCAGTCAGTCAGCTAGCTGTGGGGAGATATGGGTGCATCATGACGGAATGGTGCGGAGTTTTCCCAGCACGACTTCTCATTCCATTTTGGGGATGCAGATGTGGATCAGCACGCGGAAAGCCCTTCTCACCTTTCAAGGTTGCTTTCTTCAGGACCTTCATGGCATAGAGTTGGCCATTGTCAGGTGGGGTGATTTTTCTTACTAAAAAGACCTGCATGCACAGGAGGAGAGATCAACTTGTGACTCAAGTTGTCTGGATAGAATTTTACCGCATACTAGCAAATAAACCCCCATGCGACTTCAGAACAGCGGCGAACTGCAGGGTCAGCAAGTTCAACGCTTTGAGCTCCGCAAGCAAAAGCCTACAGGTTTCCAGAGAGTCCTGGGGAGGGTATTTTAATGCTTCACCCTTCCTGCTCCCCATCTCCAAAGGAAGCTTGCCCTTAGAGCACTCCTGCCTCTGCTCATCACACCTTTTTTCCTCCAACCGTCAAAACTGAAAGCAATACCTATTAAGAAAAAAAAAAAAAAAAAGCCAATCCCCAATACTGGTCACCACCCTTGGTACCGTGTCAGACTATATCAGCCTCAGGAGTACCCAAGCAGTCGCATTAGTGTCCCGCTGTACTAGGAGATTTCCTGCTGACATGTGGATTTGGCAGCAAGACGGACTCCCAGGCATTCATGATTAATGCCATCCCTGGCAGCTTCCCCTCCTTTCCAAGTCCTCATATACCACAGTGGCTGGATCCAGACAGGGAAATGGGGCCTCATTATCGGAGAGTGGCCATTTCTTTTGGCAGCATGAAAAATAGAGCTCAGAATCCTAGTCAGATCCTCAGTGACCCATGGAGATATCTGGGCTATTGACCAATGCAATATTGGCCAGTCTCAAGACTGTATGCAGCAGATTGTTTTTAGATATGGATTATTCATGGGTTGCAAGAGAAGAGAGAGTTTAGGTGCCACTTCCTTCCCCCTCCATAAAGGGTAAAAAAAAGATCATGAGTATAAGTGAGTGGAGGCCTTGGATAGTCACCCAAATACAGAGTAATCTGAGAGAGGAGGGTGGGCAGAGTAACATGTGCTGGGGAATCATCTGAGACTGCTATAACACGAAATATACAGCAGAATGCAGGTAAAACAGAGCAGGGGACACACAGTTCTTCCCCCAAGGAGTTCAGTTACAAATTTAATTAACGCATTTTTTTTTTTAAATGAGTGTCATCAGCATGGAAGCATGTCCTCTGGGATGGTGAATCCCTAAATTCTCTTTATCCTGCCACATGGTTAGAGAGCCAATCGGAGAGCAGCTGGATGTTGCTTTGCCACATGGAATATCTACATTTTAGGGCTGTTGATTAATCACAGTTTTAATCGCACTGTTGAACAATAGAATACCAATTGAAATGTATTAAATATTTTGGATATTTTTTTACATTTTCATATATATTTTGTAGTCTGCATTGTAATTGAAATCAAAGTGCATATTATTTTTGATTACAAATATTTGCACTGTAAAAAGAGAAACAAAAGAAATAGTATTTTTCAATTCACCTCAGACAAGTACTGTAGTGCAATCTTTTTGTCGTGAAAGTGCAATTTACAAAAGTAGATTTGTGTTTTGTTACATAACTGCACGCCAAAAACAAAACAATGTAAAACTTCAGAGCCTACAAGTCCACTCAGTCCTACTTCTTGTTCAGCCAATTGTTAAGACAAACAAGTTAGTTTACATTTACAGGAGATAATGCTGCCCTCTTCTTACTTACAATGTCACCAGAAAGTGAGAACAGGCATTTGCATGGCACTTTTCTGGCTGGCATGCAAGGTATTTACGTGCCAGATATGCTAAACATTCATATGCCCCTTCATGCTTCAGCCACCATCCCAGAGGACATGCTTCCATGCTGATGACGCTCAAAAAAAAAAAATGCGTTAATTAAATTTGTAACTGAACTCCTTGGGGGAAGAACTGTGTGTCCCCTGCTCTGTTTTACCTGCATTCTGCCGTATATTTCATGTTATAGCACTCTCAGATGATGACCCAGTACATGTTCATTTTAAGAACACTTTCACTGCAGATTTCACAAAACGCAAAGAAGGTACCAATGTGAGATTTCTAAAAATAGCTACTAACGCAAGATTTAAGAATCTGAAGCGCCATTCAAAATCTGAGAGGGACGAGGTGTGTAGCATGCTTTCAGAAGTCTTAAAAGAGAAACTCTCTCATGCAGAAACTACAGAACCCAAACCACCAAAAAAGAAAATCAACCTTCTGCTGGTGGCATGAGACTCAGATAATGATAATGAACATGCTTTGGTCCGCACTGATGTGGATTGTTATTGAGCAAAACCCGTCATCAGCATTGACGCGTGTTCCCTGGACTGGTGGCTGAAGAATGAAGGGACATATGAATCTTTAGCACATCTGGCACGTAAATATCTTGCGACACCGGCTACAACAGTGCCATGAGAACGCCTGTTCTCACTTTCAGGTGACTTTGTAAACAAGAAGCGAGCAGCATTATCGCCTGCAAATGTAAACAAACTGGTTTGTCCCCACAAGTGGCTGAACAAGAAGTAGGACTGAGTGGACTTGCAGGCTCTAAAATTTTACAGTGTTTTATTTTTGAATGCAGATTTTTTTTTGTACATAATTCTACATTTGTAAGTTCAACTTTCATGATAAAGCGATTGCACTACAGTACTTGTATTAGGTGAATTGAAAAATACTATTTCTTTGTTTTTTTACAGTGCAAATACTTGTAATAAAAAATATAAAGTGAGCATTGTACATTTTGTGTTCTGTGTTGTAACTGAAATCAATATATTTGAAAATGTAGAAAACATCAAAAATATTTAAATAAAAGGTATTCTATTATTGACAGTGCGACTAATTGCAATTCATTTTTTTTAATTGCTTGACAGCCCTAGTACATTTATTAGCAAAGATCTCTCCTTCCTCCCTCTTCTAATGAGAGCTTGTCAGAGCACTGCATGCACAAGGACGGCAAGAGTGGACCTCTAGGAGCAGACTGCTCCTGCAGCAGCACCCGGTCTCAGAAGAAACTCAGTCAAATTGTTATTCCAGCTATGAGCTGGTGGGAATCGTGAAGCCAGGTGCACTTCTCCCATCTCCTGGCCCCAAAATAGATTTAAATGACATATAAAGATACAGTAAGAAGCAAACTTACTTTGCCAAAAGAGCCTTGGCCCAGAACTTTGAGAAGTTCAAACTGCGAAGGATCAGCCTTCTCAGAGCCCTCCTTCACATGGTGTGTGATGTTAATTTCTTTCACGATACCTTCATCCTGAAATAAAAAACACATGGATGAGGAAGACTAAACTTCCAGAGCAGAGGAAAAGCCTCATCTGTTCAAATACAACTACAAGCTCTTGGGAAGCAGGACTGATCCCATAACACAAGCATCTCCTGCTTGCAACTTCCAGGGCAAAATCACTAGAAGGACTTCAACAAATACCCTAGCACCTTACAAATATTTCACTCTTACCAAACGCCACACTCCATGGAGAAGCACAGCATGGGGAGGAGGTGACCAGCCCTCTGTGGAGAAAGAAGTGGTTCGGGACTATTTAGAAAAGCTGGACATGCACAAGTCCATGGGGCCGGATATGTTGCATCCAAGAGTGCTAAAGGAGTTGGTGGATGTGATTGCAGAGCCATAGGCCATTATCTTTGAAAACTCATGGCGATCGGGGGAAGTCCCGGACGACTGGAAAAAGGCTAATGTAGTGCCCATCTTTAAAAAAGGGAAGGAGGAGGATCCTGGGAACTACAGGCCAGTCAACCTCACCTCAGTCCCTGGAAAAATCATGGAGCAGGTCCTCAAGGAATCAGTTCTGAAGCACTTAGAGGAGAGGAAAGTGATCAGGAACAGTCAGCATGGATTCACCAAGGGCAAGTCATGCCTGACTAATCTAATTGCCTTCTATGACCAGATAACTGGCTCTGTGGATGAAGGGAAAGCAGTGGACATGTTGTTCCTTGACTTTAGCAAAGCTTTTGACACTGTCTCCCACAGTATTCTTGCCAGCAAGTTAAAGAAGTATGGGCTGGATGAATGGACTATAAGGTGGATAGAAAGCTGGCTAGATTGTCGGGCTCAACGGGTAGTGATCAATGGCTCCATGTCTAGTTGGCAGCCGGTATCAAGTGGAGTGCCCCAAGGGTCGGTCCTGGGGCCGGTTTTGTTCAATATCTTCATAAATGATCTGGAGGATGGTGTGGATTGCACCCTCAGCAAGTTTGCAGATGACACTAAACTGGGAGGAGAGGTAGATACGCTGGAGGGTAGGGATAGGATACAGAGACAAATTGGAGGATTGGGCCAAAAGAAATCTGATGAGGTTCAACAAGGACAAGTGCAGAGTCCTGCACTTAGGACGGAAGAATCCAATGCACTGCTACAGATTAGGGACAGAATGGCTCGGCAGCAGTTCTGCAGGAAAGGACCTAGGGGTTACAGTGGACGAGAAGCTGGATATGAGTCAACAGTGTGCCCTTGTTGCCAAGAAGGCCAATGGCATTTTGGGATGTATAAGTAGGGGCATTGCCAGCAGATCGAGGGACGTGATCATTCCCCTCTATTCGACACTGGTGAGGCCTCATCTGGAGTACTGTGTCCAGTTTTGGGCCCCACACTACAAGAAGGATGTGGAAAAATTGGAAAAAGAGTCCAGCGGAGGGCAACAAAAATGATTAGGGGACTGGAACACATGAGTTATGAGGAGAGGCTGAGGGAACTGGGGATGTTTAGTCTACGGAAGAGAAGAATGAGGGGGGATTTGATAGCTGCTTTCAACTACCTGAAAGGGAGTTCCAAAGAGGATGGCTCTAGACTGTTCTCAGTGGTAGCAGATGACAGAACAAGGAGTAATGGTCTCAAGTTGCAGTGAGGGAGATTTAGGTTGGATATTAGGAAAAACTTTTTCACTAGGAGGGTGGTGAAACACTGGAATGCGTTACCTAGGGATGTGGTGGAATCTCCTCCCTTAGAAGTTTTTAAGGTCAGGCTTGACAAAGCCCTGGCTGGGATGATTTAATTGAGGATCGGTCCTGCTTTGAGCAGGGGGTTGGACTAGATGACCTCCTGAGGTCCCTTCCAACCCTGTTATTCTATGATTCCTTTGCGTCTAGCTAAAGAAAAGAGTTCAGTGTCTTTGAACTGCATTTCATAAGAGTTTTGAAAGCAGTTTTTTTTAAAGCAATAGTGGCAATAATGTTTATACTGCTAAAAATCCCAACACACGGCACTGTCGTCATACAACAAGGATGTGGCTGGCAAGTCAGACACACACAACCCCATCTGCTCAGCAATCTGAGTAGCCCTGTCACAGGAGCCTTAGTGCATCTTTAGCACATAGGGATCCTTTTTTACAGCCTCAGCTTTTCTGGGAGATAGAGAAGCCAATGTCTGTATCTGACACATGGTTTGTTTAAACACATTCTTTTATAGAGCTCAAGAGCAGACATGATCAGAAAATAATGAAAGGTGGAAGGAAGGTAAGTCACTACCTTCCATCTACATTTTCTTCAAAAGACTAGAATACAGGACAACAAAGGACATTAAAAAGACAACATTTAACATGTCCCTCCCCACCTCTCAAACAAAATGTCCTGTGGAACTCCCTGCTACAAGACTATGAGGCCAAGAATTCAGCTCAATTAAAAAATCCCTAGACATTTATATGAATCAGAACATCTCCAAAGATTAAAAGAGGGGCATAAGCGTTCATGCTTCAAAGCAGCCGGTCATTAACCACCGTGTGAACAGGAAGGAGTTTTACTTATAGTCAAATTACTTCATAATTGTAATTTTTTTTAAATTAAACGAAGCACCCAATACTAGACCCAGGCAAAATTTGACTAAAAACATCTTTTTGGGGACCAAAAAAAAAAACAAAAAAAACCAAACAGATTTGGCAGCACCAAAATATTTTATGATTTTTTTTCAGAATTGTTCCAGTCAAAGAAGCCTTTAAAAATGTCAAAACCTGCCCTCCGAAACATTGTTTTGACATTTTCTAAACAAAACAGTTCAATCTGGTTTTGAAATGACTTTCAAAATTTCCATTAATTTTAACGTAAAAAATGCTTAAAACTTCTCAAAATCTAAACAAAAAAATATTGTTTGATGCCCCATTTGTTTTTGATTTTTCAGCACTGCCAGTGAACCAGAAAAATCTGTATTTGCATGGCTTCACCTGAAATTCGCCAGCATATGGAAACTCAGTGAGCTGGACCTCTGGTCTGGGAATTATGTTCTGGAGCACACTGAAGACCCAATCTACAGCAGGGCTCAGAGACACTGGGTTTAAAAGCGTCCCTGACTTCCTAATACTTTTTAGTTGACTGTTAACAACTTGACTAAGTCAGGCTTAGAAACAACAATTCTACCCTATGTACAAACCCAGTTTTGTACGGTTTAGTCCCTACAGGTTTTAAATAGAACAGTATTTAAATCAAGTTTAACCACCACCCGAGAGGATGGTGCTGCTGGGTAGTTTGGGCACTAGCTTGCTTTCCTTTCCAGAGCTGCCTCCACCCTCTCTGAAAAGGTTCTCCGGAAGCGGGGAGATGCACACAAGGATGTGGTTGCCTACCTAAGTAGTGCAGCCTTTTCTTTCTAGCTGATGAGCTTTGTTTTCTGTAGACTAGGAAGTGCCTTTGTTTTCATATTATCGGGCAGCTCTGTTCTCTCAAAAACAGACAGTAGACACTGAATTCTGGTACTAACTGAAGCCTTTACACACACACACACACCCACACACACACCCCGCCCCCCCAGGTCCAGCAAGAGCAGCAGCAGGGCCAACTTCCCCGTCATTCTCCTGCCTGTCTCAACCCTCTTCTGGAGGGATCAAACTAGAGGCAAGAAAGGTATTGTCTCCAAAACTCAGTCCTAAGCTTCTATGCAGAGACTGTCCATAAAATGGTCAACAGAGTTTGTGGGTTTTCCATTGCTGGCAGCTGTCCACTAGGGACTCAATCACCAACTCCTTTCCCATGCCAATGAAAAACCATTCTCTAGGAACAGCTTTTCATCATCAAGCTGATTTGGACTGAAATGAGCAAGGGGCCCTATGACACTATCTCCCAGTTGCTAAAGCATGGCACCCAAACCACCTGAAAAAGGACCCAGAAACACCAAGCTATTTGGGGAATGTCATGAAAGGTACTGGAGAAAACCTTCAGTCTAGGAGTACAAGCCTCAGCATTAGGACTGAACACACGCTGTTCTGACAAGTCTATTTTGTCAGACTGTAGAGAGTTTCATTTCCAGCACACTACTTTTGTGGCCAGAGTCACTCTTCTGGACCTCAGCAGTACTATTTGCTGCTCATAATCAAAGGAAAAAGATATGGCCAACAGAGTTCCCATTAACACGAAAGAACAAAAATAGTCAGAATTCTGGACAGCTTAATGACCCAGTTCAACATCAAGGAAGTAGTATTAAAGTTAGGCTCAACTGTAGAATAGAGAAACAAAAACTGGAGTTTCATGAAAACAGTAAGGAGAAAAAAATATTGACTCTGATTGGGTTAGGTTAAGTTTATTACCAAGTTATATTGTCTGCCTAGTAGATCAATTTTAAATGAATATTTCCTTTACACACAGGCATTTATGCTCCTCTATATTCCTTCATTAAAACTGAGGGACTCACTACGGTAGGAACAGTTCCATGTACACCCAATAGCTGCTGTTCCAAGTCCTTCCAAAGGAGGTACAGTACAATTGTGCGAATGATCTTAACTTCAGTATATCTAGCCAACAATAAGCCCCAACTTGTTTAGTCCTAGATGGGTTTTCACTGCTATAGTTGTGTCTCAAGGCTGTCAGGCAGGGAAAGATTTGCATAGAGAGCCTGGCAACTAAAGCAGCTCAGTGAATATACGAACTCGGGGAAAAATTGGCATTTGCAAGGAGACCGAAATTGATCACATTTCGAGATGAAGCTTCAGAGATCAGCTAACAGCTCCCCTATAAAAAGGGGTGTTTTTAAAATGTTTTTGCCTGTCTAGTCCATTAACCTACAAAACTACTGCAAGGCAGACAACATCATGACTGTTTAGAGCATTAGTCAGAAGATCAGATTCCATAACTTGGTCAGTTGCAAGCCAGACAAGAAGCGGGTATAATAAGCAAGTCACAACACTGGCCAGTAGGAACAATCGCAGCAGCCAGACGAGAACAAGTGCATTATCACCACACTGATCAGTAGCATTAACCGGCTTTATACCAGGGTGAAGGAACTTTCCTTCTCCAATGCTATTAAGCCAAAGTTACCTTGCAGGAAAGGAAGGAAAGAGGGAAGACCCAGAAGGCTGCATCCACAAATTGCAGGGACTGTTAACCCAACCAACATCAGTCCAGTTGAAGTGAGCAGTTACAAACACAAGCTGAAGCCACAGCATCCTCCAGAAAGCTAGCTGCAGTACTAACCGAGCTGGAGAGCTGGCCTGGGGCAGGCAGTTGCAGGCTGCAGGGTTTTGCTCGGTGTTTCCTGTGCCACAGTGTGAGAAAGGCACAGATGCGAGGAAACTTGGGGTCCCTCTCCATGGTCCATCCCGTTCAGCATGACACATCCCCAGTTACCAGGGGCTCTAGGGGAGCATGGCAGGCTGCTGGAATACACACTGCTTCATGGAGGACTTGAGACAGGCTTCAGGTTTTAGAGTCACAGGCTGGAGGAGCTGCAGGTGGTTAAAGCCCCACTGGCAGATGCGCAGTGAAGGCAGCAGTCTCCGACTCTCACAGCTAAGCAGGTTAACACTCCCACTCCCCAGCCGAAGCACTTGCAGCTGGTTTTTACACCTCTCAGCTTCTTGCTCAGATCTGACTCCTCTCTATTCAGAGAAGACTCACTCTCTCTGCTCGACCCTGCAGGGTCTACTCTAGGTAGTCTGAGTTTATGTGGGAATTCCCACAAAGGGGGAATATTTTGAGGCGTTCTTTACATTTTGAACAAGAGATAAAAGCCCCACATTAAGAAGAGCCTGTACAGTGATAACAATACTGCCTAGAAGATCTGCAAATGCATCTTTGCCCCTCTGACTGGGCATGGAGAAGAGAATTTAGTATCAGATCCATCTGGGGGTTACTCCCCTTATATAACCACACTGAATTCAGTGATAAATTTGGTCTGTAGATTTCCACACATACAACTCTTGCACAGCCAAGAGAAGGATGCCTTCTATCAAAGGGGAGGCGGCTTTGCCTAATCCCTTCCCGGAATCCTATCCATGATATTTAGAAGGCACCTCTGAAGATTATAAGTAAGCAACTAGCCATGGTTCTGCAGAGGCCAGGGCTCAAGGAGCTGCAAACAGGAACAGAACAGAGGTTAACGGAGTGTTGTGGCAGACAGAGTAGCCCTGTCGTCCCATCATTGTCCAAATTTACGTACAGGATGGGAGCGATTGTTCGGATTTAAAAAACTACAAAAAACACACCAGCCTCCTTTCATAGATACTAAGGTCAGAAGGGACCATTATGATCATCTAGTCTGACCTCCTGCACAACGCAGGCCACCGAATCTCACCCACCCACTCCCGCGAAAAACCTCACCTATGTCTGAGCTTCAAGGAGCAGAGACTCCTCCAGCAAGTGACCTGTGCCCCATGCTACAGAGGAAGGTGAAAAACCTCCATGGCCTCTTCCAATCTGCCCTGGAGGAAAATTCCTTCCCGACCCCAAATATGGCGATCAGCTAAACCCTGAGCATATGGGCAAGATTCACCAGCCAGATACTACAGAAAATTCTTTCCTGGGTAACTCAGATCCCACCCCATCTAACATTCCCACTCCCTCTTCTCCATGTTCCCTTTTCATAGCCCCGCATGCTGGGCTAAGTGGGCATGTTACTCCCCAAGCGAGCATAGAGTTATTCCCTCCAGTTATGTTTCTCTGTTCCAAGCTAATTTTTTTTTTTTTTTTGCTTTAAAACTAGCCTAGCTTGCAAGAAGACATGAGCCTGTCTCCGTTCGCTTCTGGAAATACCCCAAGGCTCTGGGGGTGTTTGGAGTTGGGATTTTAGTCTGAGTCTATGACCACTTCTGACCTTTCTCCTCCTCACCACGCACACACCACGCTCTTTGGTAACTGATAATGAAAGGAGGAAATGACTGTTATTTATGTTGCATTAACACCAGTCAGGGATGAGGGCCCCATTGTGCCACACACTGTACAAGTGAGTTAGACCAAGATGGGCTTTGCTCCAAAGACACAACAGGTAGCGGAGTCAGGGGTCTGGGACAGCAGGTTCAGTAGGAAAGATCCCGAGCAACGGGCCATAGCAAATCCTTGCTACAGTCCAGATGCTGTCAGTTGTCACTGGAAAAAGTCTAGGTGCCTGATTCTGATTTACACTACTTTATTCAGCCAGGTCCCCAGCGTGAGCGGCAATCAAGGCCAGAGTTTGCACTCAACATCTGTAAAACGAAGTTAATGACACTGACCTCCTTCGTAAAGAGCTCTGAGGTCTACTAGATCTACGAGTTAGGTAATTATAAAGAAAGAGTGTCAAGAATGACTAAGGGTTGCATTGGGTCAGTTATTTCTGGTGGACACAGTAGCCATCGCTCTGCTCAAGAACTGAATGTGAACAGTTACTGCTAAACTGTTAGCATGGATACAAATGCAATCCTCTTCCCTCCCAGGGCAGCTAGCTTATTGGAGAATAGTACATCACGCAGAGGCAGAGATGGGCAGAGTGCCTTAACAACCACACAAAATGGTGCCTTCTGCCCCAAAGACAATGTAAGAGTACATCAGTTGATGACTACAACATGGGGTGGGCTGGGGAAGGGTGAAGACATGATCACAAGGTCACATGAGCGAGTGACTCATGTCTGTCGCCTTCCATATTAGCAACTCTGTCATTTGGCCAGAAAACATGTGCCATAAAAGACTTTTCAGAGAGGGACTTGTGCACGTTGCTAACACCTGCTTGTGAACTTCAGCAAAATCAGACACACAAGTACAGTTCAGACAGTGTTAAAGGTGTGCAAAGCCAGCACAGGCGTCAGAGGAAGAGAATGATTCACAACTCAAATATGAGCTCAAATCCTATACTGTAATAAACTGTCAGAGAATCTCATCATATGATAAAGTGTGAATGAAAAGACACAAGTCTCCTCAAGCCTTGTGTTTGCAACGGGCTCTCTTACCTTATCTGCTGAGTCTACAACGTCTTTCTCTATCCAAGATATGTCCGATTTTGCCTGTGGAATAGCAAATGAGTGTCAGCACAAAGGGTCTGTGATGCTCAGTAAACATTTTCCTCATGCATTTGTTTAATAGAAGCAGGCAAGCTATTTACAAAGTCACAAGATAGCACTCCCAGTAACATTCCTCCCAAGAGGCAATTCAGAGCCATGTTGGTACTGCCAGGAAAGAAGGGTCCAGTAGGTTTAAGAGTTCTTTACAGACTCCTTTGCATAGCAGGTGGGAGAGGGGCGCGAGAACGTCAGAAGCGAATCCTGCATGCCTCCCAAGGTCACAGGATCACTGCGGCTATGGAGAAAGAAAATTAAGCTCCTAGGTCTTCACAGGATGACTGGCCTCTTTAAAGGAAAATGGGACCAGCCTCACCCATGCCATAGTTATACATACAGCTAATTATGGCACAGGCGGGGCTGGTTCTGCTTTCCCTTAAAGGGGCCGGTTGCCCAGGGCCAAATGCTGCTCTCAGTCACACCTGGTGTAACTCCACAGCAGCTCTCTGCTTGGGTAGAGTTACACTGATGGACATTCAGGAGAACAGCAGAAATTGGGACCTGTACTCTTGCTCAGCTCTTACCAGCTGAGAAATGGATTCTCATCTGAGTGGGAATCAGTGCTCCTACACCAGCTAGTAGGAATACAAACAAGTGCATCACATCTTGCAGGAAGAGAGTAGGTCTGGCTCTGGGCTCATGGTCTGTTTCCAGACCAGCTATTAGATCTCATCTCAAAGGGCGACATGAGAAGCACTCATCCAATTGCCTTTTAACCTGATGCTCATCCAGTTCTAGGCAGCCTTCTTTTGTTGAGAGATAGAGTAACTGTTTGAGGAAGGTTTAACCATGCCCTGGTTCAAAAGCTGTTCCTTCTGCTTTGCCCCCACAGAAACACCGGCAGACAGATTTCAGACAAGAAGGTTACATTTGAAGAGCCTGAGTTTTGGAAGGTCAGAGATTAGATCCCAAAGCCTGTTGTATCTCCAAGAGGTTAACTCATGTACATATAGATTCACTATCACAGCTGGGTGCTTTTTCAGCCAGCTTTGAGAGGATGAGCTGAAGTTTAAATAAAAATAAAAAAAATCTCCCAGATGTGATGCATTTCCCTCCATGGGGCTTAATTCGCAAGTTGCAGAGTAGGGGTGGAGCCTCCTGTAGCATGGCCACATAATGTGTTTTTTAAAGAAAGACACTCGAATGCTACTTCTGCTTTCTCTTGATGCGGTTAGGTAGCGTCACAGGGTGGGGTGTGGGAGCTTGTGGCCCAGCATTTTGGATAATCAGAGTTACAGTTTCAAGGTCCTCTGACCACAGGTCGAAAGGAGAAACCTCCCCAACTCTGCACCCATAAACAGGATTACTGTCCAAAAAATCTGAAGTAAGTAATAGCTATGAAGAGAAAATGAGGAAAAAAAAAAAAGCCTTGGGAGAGCATCACCAAAAAGAGATCCTTAACATTTTTAATAAGGGAGACATTTGAAGCCTGGGAAGAAGCTGACTACAGGGTACGGGGGCCTTGTTTTCACCTCTCCTCCCACATGACCCCATTACTACAGCTGCTTGGCACAGCAGCAGGAAGGCTGAGCTCCCTAGCTCCTCCTGTCACCCGTGCCGTTGCAGCCACGCTGTTTTCCACACACTAGCGCTCACTGAGCTGGCACAAGTAGATCTCCTTGAAGTGGGATTTACACGTCCAGCCTGAAGTGCGGATGTACCCGTAGCGAAGAGACTGACTGGCCCAGCCTCTGCCATGATGGCGCAAATTCCGTGCCCCGGCCAAGAGTTGCCATTCACAGCTGAAGAAAAACAATCGCCACCAGAGCCTTTCACTAACTTCCAGCAGGTGCTTCAAAACCTCACAACAGCCACACATGGACAAACATTGTCCCCCATTTACAAATAAGGAAAGATGCAGAGGTTAAAGTCACACACATCAGTGATGGAACAGTTCTTTTACAACTCTTCTCCCGATACCCTATCCTTTGCTCTGACCACTTTCCTTAAGCAGTGTGTTCATTTGGGTGCACTTTTTTTTAAACCAAGTCTCCCTTAGTAGAGTGGAGCCCCTGCAAACTATGCACACTAGCTCACATAAGCAGCAGGTTGCATTATCATGGGACTGCAGTGGAATTAAGGTTGCCAACCCTCCAGGATTGTCCTGAAGTCTCCAGGAATTAAAGATTATGTCAAGTGATGAGATCTCCAGGAATAGGTCCAACCAAAATTGGCAACCCGAAGCAGAATATTTTGCAGGCCTCTGCAAATTCAGGAGAAGTCATTTACAGAGATCCCCTGTGTGAGTGGGAGATTAGCATTTGCTGCTACTCCCAGAATACTCCTCCTCACCCAGTCAGGTTTGAAACCAGGAAGTTACTTCAAGTCTGAGAGGAGAAGACCGAGTTTCTTTTGAACTGAAACATCTTAGAGCTGCTTTAGTACTAAGCAAATCACTTAGTCAAGCCTAAAACAGTTTGTACTGCAAGGGTCTCAGGATATAATTTGTCATCTCTTCCCACGATACCAGTTCAAAATGCACTCTCCTGACTCCTCTCTCTCTCCCCTTCTTTATATAAAGAGCTTTAGAAACAAAAGTGGCAAAAGACCACGTGTGTGTTTGATAACCTTGGTAGCTGATATATTTGAGTCTGAATGTTGGAAACAGGCGGTGAGAACGAGATGCTATTTCGTGTTATGTTTTCTGCATCCTGCTTTCATGCATCACGGACCATAATCTGAGGGATCTTTTTGTTCCACCGTTGCTTCAGTCATGTTCCAAGCCACTCCCAAACTATGCCAGTACAGAGAAGAGTCCTCAGGAGAGGACACCATGGCCTTTATCATCAGAAAGGCACTTTCAAAAGAGAATACACAATACAGTAAATTAAATGCAGCCTGGCCGGCTCTAGAGTCTTGCAAGTCTCTGACTTCCGCCTTTGATCCTGTGAAATAGAAAACACGATACTGAACACAGAACTGATAAAGAGACCACGGCACTTGCCTCCTGGATCCTTGGTTTGGTGCGAAAGAGCAGCCTCAGCATCTCCAAAGCTCCAGATGGCTACTCTCCCATAGTTTGCAAGGGAGCTTCTGATCTAGCGCTCTCCCCAGCACGGACACCAGCACAAGAACCCCCAGTAGTAGCTATGTCACTTGGATGTATTTTGGGAGTTTCAGCACAAAAGGAAACTGTGGTTTTCTATGGGGAAATTACAGCGAGTGCTCACTGCACAACACCAGCAGCCAAATGAAAGCACTAGTCAAGGCACATGACCCCTAATGGGATGCTGATTTGTGAAGCCCAATTCAGAGAATCCAAATGATGTGCTGCCCATGTGCATGTAGGTCTAATTTACACAGCGGATTGTATCTCCATTGGACAGGGCAAGGGTGTGACAGTATTCAGGATACCCGTGACTGAATCACCTATTTACACCCCCCGTCCCCAGCGAGAAGGAGGCTTGCCTGTGGTAGCTGGGTGTCAGCTCCCTAACATCACCAGCCTGTCAGCCACTCAAGCACTCCCCTCCAGGCTCTGTCAGCCTGTCTTTGCCTGGCAGGTGAATAAAAGGAGCTCCTCAGTCCCCGAGTCCCCTTGAAGCATTTACCTGTGATACCCAGCCCCCAACGCTGGCTACTCACAGGAATCTCAGATCCTCTGCCCTCAAAGGAGCCGGCTACCCCAGTTTACCACTCCTGTGTAAGGCACAGCGCTTGTTAGCACTTACAATAAAACAAAAAGAAGGTTTACGAAAGAATAGAGACTTCACTAGAAACCAGAGAGTAACAGAAACAAAATGGTTACAATACAAAACAAAATCATAATACTAGGGCTAATAAGTGATTAAAAATATTAAACAATAAAAAAAATACCATTTCTTTAAATATTTTTGGATATTAAAAAATAACTGCATTCAAAAATAAAACAATGTAAAACTTTAGAGCCTACAAGTCCACTCAGTCCTACTTCAGCCAATTGTTCAGACAAACAAGTTTGTTTACATTTGCAGGAAATAATGCTGCCCATTTCTTGTTTACAATGTCACCCGACAGTGAGAACAAGCGTTCGCATGGCATGGATGTAGCCGGCGTTGCAAGATATTTACATGTCAGATGTGCTAAGGATTCATATGTCCCTTCATGCTTCAACCACCATTCCAGGGGACATGCATCCATGCGGACGATGGGTTTTGCTCGATAACAATCCAAAGCAGAGCAGACCAACGCATGTTCGTTTTCATTATCTGAGTCAGATGCCACTAGCAGAAGGTTGATTTTCTTTTTTTGGTGGTTTGGGTTCTGTAGTTTCCGCATCGGAGTGTTGCTCTTTTAAGACTTCTGAAAGCATGCTCCACACGTCGTCCCTCTCAGATTTTGGAAGTCACTTCAGATTCTTAAGCCTTGGGTCGAGTGCTGTAGCTATTTTTAGAAGTCTCACAGTGGTGCCTTCTTTGCGTTTTGTCAAATCTGCTGTGAAAGTGTTCTTAAAATGAACATGTGCTGGGTCATCATCCGAGACTGCTAGAACATGAAATATATGGCAGAATGCAGGTAAAACAGAGCAGGGGACACACAGTTCTTCCCCCAAGGAGTTTGGTCACAAATTTAATTAACACATTTTTTTAAACAAGCGTCATCAGCACGGAAGCATGTCCTCTGGAATGGTGGCCGAAGCATGAAGGGGCATACGAATGTTTAGCATATCTGGCATGTAAATACCTTACAACGCCAGCTACAAAAGTGTCATGTGAACGCCTTTTCTCACTTTCTGGTGCCATTGTAAATAAGAAGAGGGCAGCACTATGTCCTGTAATTGTAAACAAACTTATTTGTCTTAACAATTGGCTGAACAAGAAGTAGGACTGAGTGGACTTGTAGGCTCTAAAGTTTTACATTGTTTTGGTTTTGTGTGCAGTTATGTAACAAAACAAAAATCTACATTTGTAAGTTGCACTTTCACAACAAAGAGATTGCACTACAGTGTTTGTCTGAGGTGAATTGAAAAATACTATTTCTTTTGTTTATCATTTTTACAGTGCAAATATTTGTAATCAAATATACACTTTGATTTCAATTACAACTCAGAAAACAATGTATATGAAAATGTAGAAAAGCATCCAAAATATTTAATACATTTCAATTAGTATTCGCATTGTTAAACAATAGATTAAAACTACAATTAATCATGATTAATTTTTTTTTTAAATCGCGATTAATTTTTTTGAGTGAATCACGTGAGTTAACTGCGAATAATCGACAGTCCTATATAATAGACAAACTAGGGCCTACACTTTATTAATAGTTGCCTTTCTTATCTAATAAAGTAGGTTTTCCTCCCCAAAATTCAGTCTGTTGCGTTGCTGGCTGGCTTCACATGAACCAGGATCCACTCTTTCATGAAACACCTCCCGCTCCAGAAGATGTCTCCTCAGTGAATGGATCCAGAGGGGATCTCTCTACTCTCTCATATACTGAACCAGGCTTGTGTCTTTTTTCACAGATCACACAATCCCCTGTCTGCTATAATGTTTCTTTTACCTCCAAGTGGTTTTGGTTGTTTGCCGTTGTCTTTGATGGTTTTCCATTGACTCTTCTGGAATAGGGCAAGGGTAGGCAGTTGAACCTTGCATTATGTCACCGGCTGACCAGGAAAGAGTGACAATTCTCTCCCACCTTAATGGGCTTATCACTGAGACATGTGATTCCCTAGTGCCTAACTTTTACTCTAAGACCATAAAGCATAATTTTCAATATAGTTACATTATTCCTTAAATGTTACCCATACACACATCTCACAAGGTAATTATGAGTATTGATAAGTTACAAGATTTCAGTAGAGACCTCACAGGCTACCCCTCATGGATAAATACAGTGAAAGCGGTGCATTAGGTGTACTGAGTTTGTCAGGTCTGGGACAGGACTTGTTTGTAAAGAACAGGAAACCCTTGCCCATTGGCACCAATGGGCCTCCGTCAGAGGGGGAGAGATTATTTTTCTGAACGTAGCATAGTCCTTTGAAAGGAACAGGAGTTGCAGGCCATCCATACCTCTCAAGATTGGGCCCTTTGGGCTCCCGTAAGTGGATCTGTTAAGAGGTGAGCGTGAAGTTTTTCCTGTCACAGAAGGCATTTTCACAATCCTGCAGATCTCTCCTCACATGCTTATGGGCCAAATTACACACTATGATATTGCAGGTTGCGGGAGGGATAGCTCAGTGGTTTGAGCATTGGCCTGCTAAACCCAGGGTTGTGAGTTCAATCCTTGAGGGGGCCATTTAGGGAACTGGGGCAAAAATTGGGGATTGGTCCTGCTTTGAGCAGGGGGTTGGACTAGATGACCTCCTGAGGTCCCTTCCAACCCTGATATTCTATGATTCTATGAGGTTATTATGGATCATATGCATTCACTAATATTGATCACATCCAGGCTTGCTCAAATTCACTGCGAAGAGAGGTGACCACTTGTGCATGACTTGTGTCACATGCTCACTTCTAGCTCCCAAGCGTGGAGGCCTTCTGTATTTCAGATGTGCAAAAACACTGACAGGAGACTATCTGGGGTAGAAAGTTACACAGTAGTTTTGCTAATGTCAGTGCAATGTATCTCACAAATGATACCATCAGCAGCCCTGTGGCTTGCTCATGCCACACTCCGATAAACAAAACTTTGTAAGGCAGAGCTCTCTTGGGGGGGGATTGGTTCCATTTAGCCATCTTTCCAAAAGCAGACAGCACCGGCTTGACTTCTAGTGAGGTACACCCAACTCCATGGTGGTTAAGCCACCTAGCACCATCATTCCTTATATAACAATTCACCTAGTACCAAGAACAAATCAGACTCGGGCCAAAGTCCAAGTCTGAGCACCCAAATCTCACACCAGTGGGAAAGGCAGCTCTTGAGGGGTTGCTGTGATGGCCCGAAGGTAGATGATGGGTACCCGGTTTGAAGATTGTTTCATCAAACCTCTTCAAGTCAGTTTTCTATCTTGTGCATTAGTTATTAATCCCTTTCACACACAAGGCTAGCAAGTGGGCAGTTTGCTTCTCCCTTCTACCAAGGCAGCAGAGAGGTTGCTGGCATCTCAATTCAAGGACAATTACATGCATTATTTCTCCTTGCTAACAGACAGAGGAGACAAGCATGGCTGCCCTTCTCTTGTAAATGGCAGTTTCTGAATTTTTGACAGGGATTTCAATATTTGCACTAGCAGGAAAAAAGCCTATTGGTGCTAAACCTAATGACTAGAATAGTCTTAGCAGAGTCAGAAATATTAACTATGATCAAGCGTTCCTGTCCAAATAGAAGTGGTAGGAAGAGAGGACAAGCGTTGCCTGAAAGTGCAACATGCAATTTCCCACTGCTTTAATTTAATTAAATAATGGGAGTCTGTTTTTAAGTGAAGGCAGATGTTAATTACCACCAGCATTTAGCAATTCAAGTCTAGTTCTACAAGTACTATTTAAGGCACATCAAACCGCAAGACTGAAGTTAGAACACACAGCCCAGAACTGTCCATAACTACTAGGGGAACTTCTGCTATTGCCCTCACCCCAGCCCAGGAGTAGTAATAGTAAAGACGACAGCCCACAGCACACAGTTTAAAGTTACTGCAAATTAGATTTCGTCAGCTGATCATGATTCTAACGTCAGCTCTGTAAATTGTTGGGGGAAAAAAAAAAGAGGCACCATGCTTGCTCTAATTTTAATCAGAATAACTGGAACTGCCTTTGTCTGCTGTTGAGATCTGCTCACACATCCTGTAGAGTGCTGGCAACAGAGCATCAGTTACAGCAAGAGAGTGAGGAAGGATCGGAGTTTCATAAACAGGAAACCGATAGCGTGAAAAGCTGCTGTTTGAAGAGAGACATCGGCTGTCATTTCAGCATGCTCTTAAAGTGGGATTCTTGCCCCTTACCCGAGAAGCCACATTTCAGCAGTGGGTTATGCCACAAGCCAGACAATGTGCAACTGAAGGTTTGCGGTAGTTGTTGGGAAAAGGAATCATACCATGTGCAGTCTGGGCACTGAGTGTAGACAGTGTCTTTATTCGCGGGCTGCAGTTTTTAAGAAGAGCCCTAGATGTTCAGCGTTTTCACTAGGAGCAACAGGAACTCAAGTGCATTCAGGCCTTGCACTCTGGAGCATCTCTGGCACTAGGAAGGAGTTTGAAGCAGTTTCCAGTAAGAGTATAGAATTATGCTCATGTGATCTACTTCAGATCAGTAGGTGGCAAGAGGAAGTGACCAGAAAGCAATGCTTCCTGAAGAGTTGTTTTAAATAAAGCTGAGGTTGACTGGTCTTCTAATAAACCTTTGCATGTTTTCTACAGGAAAGAACAAGTATGCTACTGTGAAGATACAGGGGCAGACCAACCCATGTTTTACTCCTCTTAGCCCCAAATAGCAATTTTAGAGCATGATTCCACACTTAAGATAGATAAAACATGTGTCTGTTATAGCCTGCATGTGATTTGTGGGAACAGTTTCAATTTATGATCAAGGGAATTAAAAAAAAAAAATTAAGAGTGGAAGATGTCCATGTACACTGATCAACTGACCCCCAGTCTGCAGGATCAGGCTAGAGAATTATCAGAAGAGAACTGGACTAAAGGAAGAGAATTTTTGCAACAAGGGGTGTTAGCTCTTGATAGAGAAACCATTAGTGAGGTAAGAGGAAGTAGCAATCCTAAGTACTGCCCACAGCAACAGCAGATTTTACGTTTTTGAAATTTGGGGAACAGGGAAGAGAGTTCAAAGTAAGGTCAGTAGTAGAGCCATGGAAATCGCAGGCAGGCACCATGCACAGAACTCTGCCACACCAGCCCTGGGCCGCCTAGCAGAAGGACACTCTATAGGAGAAGCAAGGAGTCTGCTTAATCCTGGTTTTCATTAATGCCCTCCACAGAGGGAGGAATTAGGGCATTAATTCACTGCTGGGCTGGGCTGTCCATACAGCCTGAGCCCCACAGTCACAGAAACCCTATTGTGGACAAGGCAATTGTTTTCACACATTAGCTGGCCAAGGTAAGTCCTATGCTCCCCTCTAGTGTTTACCTGAATCTGTTAACGCTGTAGTTTTCACACAACTTCTTTGTCCACACTAGAATTTTGCCCTGTGTTGTCACATGATTAAAAACGACACCTCTTTTTCTCCTAGTGTGGATCACCCCAAGTGGGGGAGACTCTTCCTGCCTCACATAGTGGGCAGTTATGAGATTGCTTAATCAGAAATACTCTCTTAAAGAGCCAATTTCTGAAATAAAACACAGTAGAAGCTAAGAACAAACAAATGAAGTCATCTAGGCAGAAAAACTCTCCCATATTCTTTATGGATGGGAAGAAAAAGAATTCAGGTGCACAGAATGTCAAAAAAAGTCCAACTGAATACAAAAGTAGATTACAAAAAGAAAAGGAGGACTTGTGGCACCTTAGAGACTAACAAATTTATTTGAGCACAAGCTTTCGTGAGCTACAGCTCACTTCTGAGACGAACACAGCTGCTACTCTGAAAAGTAGATTAGAACTTCTTATTGTGAAGGGAAAAGAAATGACTCTCAACATGCATGTGTTTGATCACTACAGATCTATACCTATAGAACACCCCGTTTACAAAGCTCAAAGGTTCTACCTATTCCCTAGAGGGTATTTATAAAAGCCTGCAGTATCTGGATTTGCCACTCAAATGTTATCCTAAAATGTATGCTATACAATTAACAACCTCCGTCAGAACACCATCTTCACCGCCATGGACGTCACTCACATCAACGTCTCTCGTAATGACGGCATTGCTGCCTACCTCAAATATTTACAAGACAATGGGCAACTCTCAGATATCCACCCAAAACACAAATCGCCAAACTCATTAATTTCATCGTCACCCATAACGATTTTATAGTCAACAACAAACATGTCGTCAAAATCATGGGAACAGCTTTGGGTACTAAGATGACTCCCCAATATGCCAACTTCTTCATGGGCCCCCTTGAACATAAGAATGGCCATACTGGGTCAGACCAATGGTCCATCTAGCCCTGTGTCCTGTTTTCCGACAGTGGCCAATTCCAGGTGCTTCAGAGGGAATGAACAGAACAGAGAATCATCAAGTGATCCATCCCCTGTCGCCCACTCCCAGCTTCTGGCAAACAGAGGCTAGGGACACCATCCCTGCCCAGCCTGGCTAATATCCATCAATAGACCTATCCTCCATGAATTTATCTAGTTCTTTTTTGAACCCTATTATAGTCTTGGCTTTCACAACATCCTCTGGCAAAGAGTTCCACAGGTTGACTGTGCATTGTTTGAAGAAATATTTCCTTTTGTTTGTTTTAAACCTGCTGTCTATTAATTTTATTTGATGACCCCTAGCTCCTGTGTGTTATGAGAAGGAGTGAATAACACTTCCTTATTTACTTTCTCCACACCAGTCATGATTTTATAGACCTCTATCACAGCCCTCTTAGAAGAATTTCTGGACAAATGGACCATTAAATCAATGATATATCCGAGGTACATCAATGATATTTCCATCCTCTGGACAGATGGTTTAAACTCCCTCAAAGATTTCCACTACAACTTCATCAGCCACCACCCGTTCATTAAAAACTTCTGGAACACTCCCACAGTAGCATCAACTTCCTGGACACCATGATCATCATCACCAATTGAACCACAGAGACAACCATATACAAGAAGCACATGGATCACCACACCTACCTTTATAGATCTAGTAACCACCCCAAACACACCAAGAAATCTGGTATCTACAGTTAGGCACTCAGATACCACAGAATACACTCAGAGGAGAAAGTTAGGGATAGACACCTTAGCACATTTTAAAACTGCCTTCACCAAACAAAGACACTTCACTAGAGAAGTAGATCGCATCATGGAATAGGCCACCCAAATACCCCAAGAGATACAGAAATAACCCCCGCTCCAACGGCACACCTCTAGTTGTTACCTACTACCCCACACTGGAATCCATATTGGGTATCAAACAACTATAACCCATATTTGATAGGGACCCCATCCTGAAAGAAATCTTTCCTGAGCCCCCATTTCTGGCCTTCAAACAACCCCCCAACTTCATCATTGGAAGCAAGCTCCCCACAGACCAGGCCCCACCAACTCAAAGTGGCACCAGACCCTGCCAGAACAGATGCAAAACCTGCAAACATATCTCCACTGCTACCATGATCAACACCCCCCCATAGCATACCTTTCAAGATCCATGGATCCTACACATGCCTATCATAACATGTGGTGTACCTCATCCAGTGCACTAAATGCCCCCAACAACAATTATGTGCCTGAAACCAAACAAATCACTAAACTCTGGAATGAACTCAAACTGGAAAATGATGAAAAACAAAAACACCCTATCACCTCTAGGGGAACACTTTCCACAAAGCGATCCCTTTATATCTCACCTAGCAGTCCTCCTCCTCAAAGGAAACCTGCTCAGCACTTTCAAAAGAGGAGCCTGCGAGCTTAAATTTATTGCTCTGCTACACACTAACAATCACGGACTGAACATAAATCAGAGACACTGGATTTATGGCTTTTA
Source organism: Chelonia mydas (assembly GCF_015237465.2). Taxonomy (NCBI): domain Eukaryota; kingdom Metazoa; phylum Chordata; order Testudines; family Cheloniidae; genus Chelonia; species Chelonia mydas. The sequence goes on along the minus strand of NC_051259.2, from coordinate 9,906,322 downwards.
TTACAACAATCTCTAATTTACCAACCCGGTCTTTTTCTCCTATGACTGCAGAGGTTCTTAATGAGCCACTCTACCTTGAATGGTCCCTAACAATATGTGCTAACTAGTTACGCTAAACAATCTGTTCCACCTTACATTTTGCTGTGACTCGGCAGAACCTTTCGAGCAGCTCTGTGTAATTCGAAAGCTCGTCTCTCTCACCAGCAGAAGTTGGTCCAATAAAAGATATTCGCTCACCCACCATGTCTCTCTAATATGATTTCAACATCACAGCCTGTTCTAATTTAAGTTCTTGCTACATCTCCATTCCCTTGAATAACCAGGGATGCAGCACTCCAGATGTTCTTTAAACCAGAGTGTACAGTTCCAGCAGGCACACACCTCCATGAGCCAGAACAAGCTCCTGGGGCCGGGGAGGGTGTTGCATGCATGCGGGGGTGGTTTTGGAGATATAACTAGCATACAATGTCAATAAACTGTGTGTATAAGGAGCAGTGCTGAAGACACTGGCAACCAGAACTTCCTGACAGATGGATAATAAAGAGGGGGTGGATTCTTTGGGATTAGCTCAGGTAAAGCACTAATGTTTGCAAGTACAGTAGGGAAGGATTTGTTTACAGTGGGAATGCTACTGCTACAGATTGGACACCTTCCATCTCACTTGGCCTCTCTCCCCCACTCCCACTTTTTTCTTTTTTTAAGAGTAGGAATAGTTTGATGACCGAATCAGAAGAAAAATAGGCATGAATCTTATAGCAAAGTCCGCATGCAAAAGCAAGAAGCTCTCTTTCCTTAAGGGCGGGGGGCGGGGGGGGGGCGGCACATTTCAACCTCATTTACATCAACAGAGCCAATGAATGAGAGTTCATTTACTCTGGATTTATACCAGGTCAGAATCTGGTTTACGGTCATCTTTCCGCAAGTTTTTAGTAATACAGGCTTCTTAGGCTATGCCTTCATGGCAAATAAGTGATTTGACAATTTTATAGTAATTAAAATGTGATGTGCCTGTGATCTGTATGAAAACCTGACATTGGGTCAAAAGCATCCCAGATGCCATTCCATTGAATTCAGTTGAACTGTAGCGGTGATGAACTTGGCATCCCAGAAAAGGATAAAGTTACTCTAAGGTTGTACTATTAAAAAAAAAAACCTGTTATTTTGCTAGAGGCTGGAAGCAGCAATGATTAGATGGAAACAGCCCTGTTCTACACAGTCCATGTCAAAAGCATGCCCTGAAGTTTCTGCTTGAAGTCAGTATGCCAAGTTAATCCCCTGGTAACATCACAGAACTCAGTGGAATTGTGCACCAGAGGTCCTTTTGGCTCAGTATGTTAGGGCTTTCAGGCAGTGTTCCTCATGGAAGTATTTCTTCCCACAACAAAACAAAAAAGGCCTGGCATTAATAGCAAAAATTAAAGAGGAAACCAGACTTCATTCCCCTGGAAGGACTTTTCTGCCAGTGCAGTTCGAATGACCTTCTGCCAGAGCAGCTAGAATGACCTCTCTGATCAGGGCTGCAAGTGAAGCCTAGGAAAGCAGGCCAATTTCAGCCCTTGTGCCTGGTGCTGGGGCAGTCTCTTCCCCACTGAGCTGGTTTGCCAGTGGAAAGTTGGCTATTTCTGTGACTGAGAAAATGCCCAATCTCTCATTACATGAAAGGCTGATTGTACTTTCTGAAAGTTCACTCCCTTCCTGTGACAGTTCTAAGTCCAGAGGCTACAAACAGACGCCAATAGCCTCTTTGGCAACAGGCAGAGAAGTCCTTGCAGGGGAATACAGTCTGAAGTCTGCATTGGGATAGAACTGACAGATACTAATATTAGCAGTTATAGGGACAAATACATACCTGGTTTCACCGACTTACACGCTACTGAAGCCAACTGAGGGACATCCACCCCCACCAGGTAAGACCCTAATGTTACACAGGCCAGTATCAATTGTGCACTCCAGCAGGGGGCACTCTTAAAGTAGATTTAAAGTAACAGAAACGTTTCTACATCTGATAAACAAACCAGCCAAGAGGACCCATTTTATGATGGGCTCAGAGCTAGATTCAGCATCTTTGAAAATAGTTTTCTTAAATCCCCTCTTCAGCAAATCAGTACTGCATAAGTAACAGCTTTAGTCAGAGGCTAAAGGGAACAGAATATAGCCCAGCTTGACATCACAGGACAGAATTTCCAGGTCAAGCCAAGTTTCTTACACATTTAGAACAGCCCTTCTGGCCTGGCCAGATGCACCACGTGGCTACTACAGCAAGAATACCAGAATGTCCAGTTTTAACAGAGGACATTACCTCTAGATACTGATCTAGGAACTCATGGGTAATGGGGATCTGGTGTCACTTGGAAATGTAATCACGATACAGAATTAGCAAGGATCTTTCTATTTGAGTCAAGGACACATGGACTAGATAAAGCAGCTTATTTTATTGCCAGGCCTTGGTTCCTCAGAAAGGAAGAAGAGTTTGGCATTTGAGTCTGCAATTTCTAGTGACTCTCCATCCTTTCAAGGCACTAAAAGCCACACCTGTCTGAGATCAGCTGACAGCAGAGTTCTGTCTGAAGATACATGCTCAGACAAAGATTCTTTGTAAATTGTGTGTTCACAGCTCACTTGTGCTACACCAGACTGTCTCCAGAGCAGTAAACAGAGCAGCAGCCATGCTAAGCAGGGCTTTGCATCTAGTGAAATGATGTACCACAGTGGAAAGTATCCCACAACACCTTTCACGTAAGAGTCTGGATGCAGAAGTACCTAGTGTGCAACTTTTAAAGAACAAGAAGTCTCTAGAGAAAGTGCAAAGGAAACTGCTGGTCTTGTCTGACATTTCTGAAAATTCTATTAAAGGCAAGAAGGTAGGGATGTCTCCAGTTTTATCCCCAAATAAAATGCACAGCAACCTTGGATGCTTGATAAAGCAAATCTAGTTCTTGTAGTTGAGAAACATTAAGAAATTCTTAAAAACCTGTACATCAATGCTATGCTCACTCTAGACATTACGGAGCTCTTGTTATTTTTACACTCTCGGTAGAGGAACGACAGACTCCTTTTCACTGCCTAAGAGGATCTAACACTAGTTCCACAAATAGAGCTGATACTTGTTTGCAATATTAAGTGAAGTGCCTCTGGAATTGCTGTGGGATGTGGAATGTATTTGCCATCATGAGGATGTGGGAATTCCATACTCCTCCCACACCAACACAGAAGACACATGTTTCCTTGTAGGACGCTCAAGGCCTCTGTGGTCCCGACAAAGCTTTTTTTTTTTTAAATGGGTTACATGTTTGGGGGGGGTGTACAAAGCAACAGCCATGCAGTGGCAGCCTTCCTCCCCCCACCAGCCTGCAGTTTGGAAAGCTACCGCAGCAGGTGTATGAAGAAATCATGGCAGGAAATTAAGCAAGGAAGCATTGTTTCCATCAGTTCAGATAATGGCATCTTACAATACAAATTACTGTTTTTTGGATTCTGTGAATCCTTAAAGCTGAGCTGTCTGATAGCAGAGCTGTACTAAGAGCAGACAAGTTGGCAGACACTTGCCTGGCTGTGACATGACAGAATGTCATTTCCTTCCATGCCTGTAAAAGCCATGCTGTGAAACCAAACTGATGCCAGGAGGGATTCCCGCCACTGCTTAGAGACTGGAGCTAGATATGTTCACCTGGGCTGGGTGCTTAGTCTAGGATACTATGCAGGATTTTGGGTGGGGATAGGAGAAGAAAAAGTGGCTCTCTGTATGCTCTACACCTGTGATCTTTGAATAGTGATAGGGGCTGGTGTTTTGCTCTGTTCACCAAGAATGGTGTCATTTCCATTTGAGAGTTTCGGACCAACTCCCCTCCCTTCTCCCTGCCAGTGTGAAGGGAACTGGGACTTGCTTTCCAGCACTTCATTTGCACAGCGAACTCTACCCATTGCGTCCAAGAGGGTGACACTTCTCTGTACATTCAGCAGTGATGTTGTAGAGGGTTGGATTGAGCTGCTGGAGGCCCAGCATATTCATTCAGCCCCCCCCTGCTGTTCAACACAGAGCAGCAAAGAAAGCCCTTCTGGTGCGACGACATGAACGTTACAGAAAGTGAAAGGAGGGAGTAATTAGAAACACATCGAAAATATGCAGTAACTGGGTCAACCTGTGCTAAAGCATTTCAGCTGATGCATCACTTCTCTCCTCACCCCAGTGAATCACTGACACTACTAGATCACAAAGTCTCTTTAACAGAGTCCTTTTATGTGCCTCTAACTGCTGATTTGCTATTCCTGACTCAAAGTCCAAAGCTATAGCACTGTCATCTCCAGTGGAGAACTGCAGAGGAACCAGCCAGAGACTCGAGCTGGTAGGAAGAGCCGCCAGAGCAAGGACTGCTGCACTGGGAGGAGGGGGTGAAATAAGGCCCAGTTGGTGCCCTCCATCCCTCCAGAACCACCCCCAGACCCAGAACTGTGCAGGGGAAAAGCCACCCAAACAGAAAGCACCAGAAGCCAAGTTCTCCCCCGCCAGCCTTGGGGAAAGGATAAAGGAGGGAACAAGTAGGAGACTCCAGCTGGCCATTGCAGACATGGCTGGCCTACGCAGGGAATTCGAACATTCAGAGAACTTCCTACAGTTCTGACTGGACTCTCTGCCACGTGTTGACTGGCTGCTTGCGCCAACCCTCTCCCTCCCTCCGTCTGTTCATCCTTGCCTCGTGCCACACCTACCCCACCTTACTCTCTTCTCCTTGGCCCTGCCCCTCACCTCTTCTCTGTTCTTTCCATTTAGCTGATCTCCTTCTAACTAAACGCCCTGCTCCCCACCCTCCAAAGTAAGGGAATTAACATGGTTGCCAATATCTTCACATTGTTCACTCTGCCTGGGTGTGTTATAACCCTTCCCCCACCTTGTGTGTTTAGACTGTACCATTGGGCAGGGACTGCTACTCAAATAGCACCTTTTACAACGGAGCCTCATTCATGGTTGGTCCTTAGCACCACCGTAATTAACATGACTGATTAATAAGTTACGCGACAGCGCTCTCTTCAGATACAGCTCCTGCTACAGAGCGGGAATCCTTCTCCATGAGACACAGCTGCAGCGAGCAGGAGTTTTGGTGAGGCCAATTTAAAACAAACAAAAAACAAAACAAAAAAACCACCACCACTAAACTGACACCTTCTTCAAAACAAAATACGCGCCCATCATTCCGCTGGGGAAGGGTGTGGATATTGCAACACCTGCCATTAGCATCCAAACTCAGAAGAGTGGCTGAAGGCAGGACCACTCAAATTTCAATGGCAGGTTTGTACGCCAGTTTGAGCTAGACCCATACAAGCAAAGATTTCATGGTCCTGCTGAAGAAAACCCTTTTGCCTTTGAGTATCATTATGGCAAGAGGCAGGGGGTTGTTATTTTTTAAATCCTAATAAGTTGACAGTGTGGTCTCCAACGCTCATGCTGCAGAAAGGCTAATGGATTTTACTAGAAAAAAAGAGAAGGAAGTGGCTAGCCACCTTTCGAAGCCAGATAGCCTTTGATAAACAACTTCAGAGCCATCCCATACTAGTGTAGCAAGAAGAGCTATTAATACAAAGTTCAAGATTGTTTGAACACCACCCTGTTTACACAGCACAAGCAGTTCCAGCCTGGCATTTCCTTCTGTGCTGCTCCGCTGCAGTGAACCCTCAGAAGAGCCACCATTGTTCGTGCCGTATTTATCTGCGTCGCCTTTGACAGCCAGCAGAAAAGTGAGGAAAAAAGTGATTCTGTAGTTTCACCTGAAGCTATAGAAGAATTTTACTGCTTCTGTAAAATTACATTTAGCCCCCAAATAAAGTTGACACTTGTAAAGCTGTTAAAAAAACCCAACAACCCACAAAGTTCACTGAGATGGTTAATCTCTACATGGGGGAAAACCTTGGCTTTAAGTTTAAACCAGCCTTAAAGCTAAATTACCTTCTGTCAAGTTAAGCATGCAGGGCTCAAAGCTAAGATTTTAAATCTGTTAAACATTATAAACTCTCTCTAGCTTCCCAAAACAATGAATTACAAAGTCCTAGCGTCATGAGGTCTGTAGTTCTCGGCGTTCCAGGACTTGGAACTGCCATTTGTCTCACGCACCTTACAAGTGCTTTGCATCATGGTGGTGAAGAATCACAGATGTAGAACAGCCAGGGCTACTCTACACCGCCAGCGCTTTAACGTGCCTTGTGTGGTCACGGCGCAGCACTGGGAGAGCGCTCTCCCAGCGCTCTCAAAAAACCCACCTCAACAAGGGGCGTAGCTCCCAGCGCTGGGGCACTGTTTACACGGGCGCTTTACAGCGCTGCAACTTGCTGCGCTCAAGGGGGTGTTTTTTCACACCCCTTAGCGAGAAAGTTGCAGCGCTGTTAATTGCCAGTGTAGACAAGCCCTTAGAATAAAGAACGGTATTATCCCTAAAGATAATCCCTTCTTCTTGGAACATTCCCCAGCCCTTCACTCCCTGCTATAGATGAAGTAACAGAACACATCTCCTCACATGGAGGGAGGGTGAGGATGGGAGTAGCAGCTTATTTAGCCCTGCTGGGAGAAATGCAGGCAGAGTTTTTGTCAGGTTTTGTTGTGTTTCCTTCCTAGTCTGAATGCTACTATAAATTACTCTCTAGGATCCCAGTCAGTTCCCCTTTGAAATTGCGATCCCAGTCTGTCCTCAAAGCCAGAGCAGCGCCAGCAAAGTTTATCAGGTCAAGAGAACACAGAAGATGAAGGGCTGAAAGGAGGGGCCTTGCTTTATAGCTCTCTTCTGAGTCTTGCTATGAAGGGAGACAGAGAGAGAGGGATGGCTTCTGCGCTGAAACATAGCGCAGGTTTGCGCCAGTGGATAGCTATCAGATAAAGGGAATTTCTTTGGAACACAAAGAGCCAGAGGCGGTTTTTATTTGAATTCATAATTAAAAAGGGGAACGGTTTCAGAATCAGCAATGCCAAGCTAGTTCTGCAAGCAAAATTGCTACAAACACAAGCCTTGCTGGCTGCTGCTAACGTCACTGCATTCCTCATGTGCAAGTCCTGTAAACTGACCCCTATTCAATTATTCATTAAAGTCTGCAGCTCATCTGAGGCCAGGCTTCTCAAGCAGGGAATTTTTTTTTTTTTTTAAATAGCTTTGAGAAACTTCCCATTAAGCAGAGGCCGATCCTTTCAGAGGATGACAGCAAGAGCGCTGGCAGGAATACAGCCAGGCGCCTGTCAGGCACTACAGTTACATTAAATTTAAGACCACTGGATTACTTGGCTGACAAGTAGGGAACAGCCAGTTTAAACAGCAGGCTTTAACTGTGACAGGCTGAAAAAGCAGTGACTAATTAAGAGTCAGGGCACCAACCAGCTCTTGGGCTGGAGTGGCAGGGGCAGATTTCCAGGTAGCGGTGCAGTCAAGGAGGCGAGTGTCAGTAAACTACTCCAGTACAGATTACACCCACCCACGGCAGATGCCTTCTGCAGTTCACTCATGTTGGCCCATCTTTGAGCAACTTTTGCCATCTGTCTGCTCTCCATGCCCCAGACCAGCAGCAGACCTTTGCAATTCTTAGAGAAAGCTGCTGCAGCTGTGTCAACAGATTGGGCCTCTGCTTCACAGGGGAGCCTTTAGATTTATTTATTTTTAAAGCCCTCATTTTCAGAGGCCAAGACGAGAGCAGCTATCCAATCTTGGCAAGGATCACACTGCTGGGCATTCCTTGTCAGCAGGATTTATGCTTAGACTGAATTAAAACCCACTTACAATGACAGCATGTTCAGTAGACAAGACTGGGCTTCACTGGCTCAGGTACAGCAGGCCCCTGCCACCTGGGCACCTGTGTATTAGGGATACAGGCCACACCTGTGTTTTTGCCTGATCTTTCACATCATGGCCACCTTGGTGAATTGAGTACCAGTCTGGATTAGGCAGCTGATCCTTTACTCTGATGACTAGAAACAGGTGTTTTCTTAATACCCTTAACCTGCATTTTGAAGGAACCTGGCCTAGTCCAACTACAGACCAGTTTTCAGGGGCAACCCCTATTTGATGTTCCTGCCATGCAACCACTCTGCATGAGAGGCCGGCCATCTCCAGATAGATGGGCAGCACCAAGCTTGGATTCAGGAGACCAGTGACCATAAAGGGATAGGTGGAGCAGGCTGATTTAAGAAGCATCCTTGGCACTGGTTCAGATGGGCCATCATGGGGGCCACTGCATGAAGATGTACCCAGGCTGTAATGGAGATGACCGTTAACATAGGCAGCTCCTTGATTCGCGATCAGAGGCTACAAGAGGAACCCCCTTGTGGTTGACCTTGCAGAGCATCAAGCTTGTCCCAGGAGAGACTAGTGCCTGGGAGAAAGAGGCCCATGCAGCACTTGGTTGCTGGATTCAAAGGGAGACAGCACACAGCTCATGGTCAGGATCTCTCTGTCTTTTGTCTGCATCAGCCAGTCACCCAGGTATGGGTGCACAAAAAGACAGCATTGTTTATAGCATTAGAGACAACCCCCTTTGCCAGGAGCTGTGAAACTCATTCGATCAGATGGGGCATCACAGCTACCAAATGGCTTGTAGTTTATAAGTTGAAAGAGTTACTGGGACACAGTTTAGAGAGGTCTACGCCATAAAGACAAACTGAAACCTCACCCGTAACAGCAGCCTGTCACCCCTGCCCCACGTCCAAAGGGAGGAGCCATGAGACACTGCCATATGTCCTTCTAATGTAGGCGAGTGTCTAGGAGTTACTGAAACTTATGGGCCAAACCCTACCTTGAGATATAGCTATGCAGTCCCACTGACATCAGTGGGGCATCTTGTGCCACAGGCATAAGTGAGGGCAGGGAGTGTCCACAGGCCCTCGTCATTTCCATTCCCCCGCATTTCCACCTTGTTCTCTCTCTCATCTGTGGATCTAATCTCTCATCTCTTTCTGCTCCACTGAGACTAGTCAGGGCAGCATTCCCTGTGTTCTCTCCCCTCCTCTCTAGGCAACTCCCTATTCCCTCCCTTGAGTAAACCAACTTGCATTCCTGGTCCCTGCAGGGTGGACTGCAGCCTGTGCTCCACCAGACAGCTCGCCTGGACCACCCAGACAACAGGAATTGAGCCCAGCCCTTCTCACTTATTAGATTGGGGAAAGAGGGTCATAATCATCCACCTAAATCTCATTTCAAGGAGCTACAGAGCAAAGCTGGATAGTACCAAGCACAAAGGTTTACACTTGAAATAAAGCCTCTGACTACGCTGGCTTTATCACAAGAGATGCTGCTTCTCCAGAAACCTGGGGTGAACTGATTTTGCTGTAAGGGACGATGTGTTTAGTTAAATGCCTCCTTTATAACGTAAGTCACTCAACTTGGTGCATCCGGCCCCAAATGGCACTCCACTGCTCGGGGCTGGCCAGCACGAGGTGGCAGTGGTGATGCAGATAAATTAGAAAGCTTTGTGGTATCAGAGAAAAGAGATTTGTGGGGGTGCTGCAATTGTAGACAGAGAATGAATGGGACCTGCAGCTGGGAAAGGGAACACGTAGGCCGAGAGCAGTAACGGTCTTATTGGGCTTATAAGCGGATGGCATTCCCACCCTGCTCTGAACACACACACACACTGGTCCAAACACAGCTCTTTCCTGTGGCTTGGTTTTATGAAGGTGGAAAGACAAAGTTCCACCTAAGCTTTCCCCAGGAATTTTCCCTGCAGGATACCGCTGCCTTCGACAGCCCTTTTTAATGGCTCCTACAACGCTGCATCTCTGTGCCAGGTCCACTTCTTCCACCCCACTGCATGCCATCTACTGCTCATTACATCCACTGCTTAAAACAATCCAAGAACAAGATTCAGCTCAAGCACGGAATGAGGTGTGCATACCACAGGAGTGTGGAGGCAGGAACCTAGGCGCTTTCAAAGGTCTCTTTTATGGTGTTGAACTAGAACCCCGAGAGGTGTTTACTCATTCACTTCCCACCCCGTTTTCATGAGGAGCTATCATTATAACCCTGGGATATGCAGATCACCGGCTCAGTTGTAATTCCAGCAGTGGGTATAAGTTTTACCATCACAGAAGAAGAGTGGGCACAACTTGAGCACTGTAAATCAGCTCTGTTCTTTGTGAAATGATTTCACTGATTGGGTCTTGTCGTTAACAGCAAGGCATTATGCATTAATTCTTTAAGAGTATGCAACCTGCCCTTAAGGTGAGCTAGTTAATCAGCGTTTTAATGTATATTCCTCAAAGAAGTTCCATTTTTCCTGTTGAATTTGTTACTTTCTATTCCTGTTAATCAGCTGTGGAATCAGCAGCCGAGCAAGGCAGCTCATTTCTCTGCTCTTTAGATTTTGGAACGGTCAGTTTAGCTGAGAAGTGAACAGGATTTACGACCCACGAGGCTAATGCAGACGCTGCCAGTCAGTCTAATCCAGTGGCTCTCAATGTTTCCAGACTCCTGTACCCCTTTCAGGAGTCTGATTTGTCTTGTGTACCCCCAAGTTTCACCTCACTTAAAAACTACTTGCTTACAAAATCAGACATAAAAATACAGAAGTGTCACACCCACACGATTACCGAAAAATTGCTGACTCTCTCATTCTGTCTGTATGAAATTTCAGTTTACGCTCACTTTGTTAGTGCTTTTTACATAGCCTGTTGTAAAACTAGGCAAATCTCTAGATGAGCTGATGTCCCCCTGGAAGACCCCTGCGTACCGCAAGGGGTACACGTCCCCCTGGTCTATTTAATAAGCCAATAGGGCCCCCAAACCAAACAACTTTTCTGAGCAAGTTCCTAAGTTCCCTTTTGACATCACAGACAGCTTCTATGCAAGGCAGCCAGTGAGTCATTGTGAGTAGAGATGTTACAAACTCCCTCCTGGTTTAGTCTAGATCAGAGCCCGAGTATCTGCTGTGCACTATACTCAAGTACCAATACAGAGCCAGTTTGGATTAACCCTTTGTCTGCTTCCCAGAGACCATCACTGGAAAGAGTTCTCTCAATGGATGGGGTAGGGGAGGGGAAGGATGGCGCGTGGGGGGAAGGAGAATGGAGATTACTTATCTGTAACTGGAGGTTCTTTGAGATGTGTGGTCCCTAGCTATATTCTGCACATGGGATGTGCATGTGTCTCATGCACCCGAGTCCGGAATTTTCTTGCAAACAGCGTCCGTTGGCCCACATATATGCCACAGCTCTCCTTGTGCTCCCAAATAAGGGCATAAATCGAGGTCCAAGCTGACGCCTCCCCAGTTTCCCATTCTTACTGTAGTGAAACGAATCCGCAGCAGAGGGGATGGAGCAAGGGTAGTGGAATACAGATCAGGACCACACATCTCGAAGAACCTCCATTTCTTCTTCAAGTGATGGTCCTTATGTGTATTCCACGCATGGAGATTAGTAAGCAGTAGTCAAACAGATCGGTGCGAGGGCGTAGAAGAGATAACTGACTGTAGTAGTGTTGTCCCCACATCCATAGGTGCTGACTCCATGGGTGCTCCAGCACCCACCTGCAGCCAAGCGGCCTCCCTCCCCCAGCGCTTCCCGCCCGCAACTCCGCTGATCAACTCCTCCCCCTCCCCACCCAGAGCTGCGGAACAGCTGTTCAGAGGTGTGCAGGAGGTGCTGGGAGGGAGAGGGAGGAGCAGGGACGGGGTGCGCTCGCGGGAGGGGGTGGAGTGTGGGCGCGGCTGGGAGCGGGAAGAGGCGGGGTGGGGGCTTGGGAGAAGGGGTAGAGTGGGGACATGGCCTGGGGTGGAGTGGGGGTGGGAAGAGGCGGGGCAGGAGTGGGGGCTTGGAGGAAGGGGTGGAGTTGGGCCAGGCCTGCGGCGGAGGGGAGGGTTGAGCACCCCCCAGGTAGAGAGGAAGTTGGTGCCTATGCCCACAGCCGAGAACTGTACCAAGGCGTAATCTCTTGTGAATGTCTGCAAAGTCCTCCAAGTAGCTGTCCTACATATCTCTAGTGTGGGTGTCTCAGAGATGCAGCTGAAGTAGCTTGCCCCCGGTGGAATGAGCCCTTACCTCTTTCTGGGTGGAGGATGCCAGCTAGTTGGTACCAAAAGATAATACAACCCGAGATCCATTTTGAAAATCAGTGTTAATATAGGTTGGCCTCTTGATCACTCTGCTATTAAAACAAATAGTTTAGGTGTCTAACATCTTTTGTTCTTTGCAGTTAAAAGGCTGAAGCCCTCCGGACGGCCAGAGAATGGAATCTTCTCTCCTCTTCCAAGGCACATGGTTTAGGAAAAAATACAGGTATGTAGAGGACCTTACTCATATGAAACTCAAACTACCTTGGGTATGAATCTGGGGTGGGAACTTAGAGAGACTTTTTCTTTATAGAAGGCAGCATATGGTGAGCCTGCCCTATGTGCTCCCCGTTCACTGACTTTTCTGGCCGATGTTATAGCTATCGGAAAGGACACCTTCATGGACAGAGGGGTCAGAGTGTGTGACCAGTGGCTCAAAACAAGAGTCTTAGTGAGAGATGACGGGGGAAAAAAATGGAGATCCGATTGAGGTGTGAACTTCACCACTGGTAGAAAGGATCTGAGAATCCCCTTCAAAAATCTAGTTGTGACAAAATGCGTGACGATTGTATGGTTATTCATTGGAGGATGGCAAGAGCTGATTGCTACAAAATGTACCCACAGAGAATAAGTAGATACTCCCAGGGATTCCAGTAAAGTTCCGAGACAAATTCCTCTGAGGAACCCAAGCAGAGAAACATTTCCATTTAGCTGCGTAACAGCTTCTCGTACAATCTTTTCTACTTTGGTAAAGGATGGATTGCACCCCCTTGGAACATGAATGTTCTAGATTGGGTTGTGTGAGCTTGCCACTGGGTTACATTAGAAGATCCAGTAACACTGGGATGTTCATGGGTGGTCACACAGAACTTCAACAGATCTGTGAACCAGAAATGTCTCTGCCAGTTATGCACAATGAGGATGACTTCAGCTCTGTCTGGGTGGATCTTCCCTAAAACCTGTGGTATCAAAGGAATTGGAGGGGAAAATATACCCCAGGCAACACTTCCACAACGTCAGGAGAACATCTCCCAATGAGTCTTTGCCCGGGGCTGCTCTGGAGCAGTACTGAGGAAGCTTTCTGTTCACCTGTGAGGCAAAAAGCTCCCAAGCGGTTATTCTCCATTGACGGAAGACATCATTGACAACTGAATCATAAATCTCCCATTCTAGATTTGTGGAAAAGTGTCTGGTCAGGTAGTCCCCTGGGGACCTTTGCGCCCCTGGTAAGTATGCTGCTGATAGGGCTGCGTGACGTTTGATGCACCACTTCCAGAGGATGACTGCCTCTGTGCACAAAGAGAGATCTCATTCCCCCTAGCTTGCTTATATAAAATACTGTTGTCGTATTGTCTGGCATTATCTGAACATGTTTGGACTGGATGGGACTGCAGGCCCAATGACTGCCCTAAATTCTAGTAAGTTGATATGCATTCTGGACTCCTGGGTCCAAATGCCTTGAGCCATATGATTGGCCATGTGCGCACCCCAACCCAAGAGGAAGGCATCTGTAATGATGTTTACCTTCTTCATTGCCTTCTTCATTCTCTTCATTGCCTTCTCAGGGAGGCTCCTGGTGGCTCTCGACCCAGCCTGACTGGCTGGGGAGGAGGGCCATCAGGGGTGGGGGTGCGGTGGCCTGGCCCAGCACTTGGGGGGCGGGGCAGGCAGGCCCCCTCAGAGCTTTTCCTTTTGGGGGTGGGTTCGGGGCTCCAGTGTATGGGGGGCAGGGCCTTGGGCGGAAGGGGTGGGGCTGGTGGACTAGCCTCCCCAAAGCAGGGATTCACCTGCCGCTCATGGGCGCATGTGGAATACACATAGGGACCATCACTCGAAGAAGAACCATAATTCCAGCCCATGTTGTGTCAAAGGAAATGAAGAGAAAGGGAAAACGGAGGCCTCTCAAATGGCTTTGAAAATAAATGTTAACAGGCTGGTAGGGGGTGGCCTAGATGTGAGCGTTACTGACCTCATTCCATAAGCAATGAAAGGTCTGTGCCAGTGATACAGAACAAGAAAGAAAAAGGTTCCTTCATTCAGCAACCCCTAGGCGTCCTAGACAATTTATAGAACTCCTTTGCCAGGGCAGCGTCCCATACGTCCGTCCTAAAGGCCAATAACAAACGCAGTGGAGCTGAGCAGGAATAGCAACACCAACCGTTTAAGCTTTTACCTACATAATTTCCTTTTTATAAAACTTGCTTGGTTTAGGGTTGGATCCATCTTCTGGCATTGTGGATCTGAACTAATGTTGTCTAACAATTAGACTGCAAGCTTCTGGGAGCCAGGGCAGTTCAAGTCTGTACAGTATCGGGCATGCCAACAGCACTCTGGTAAGCATGACTCTGCTTTGGGCTCATGCTCGTTTATACTGTATGGGGTTTGTCATCTTCAGCCTGTGGGTTCCTTATAAGGAGGATCTGAAAGGTTGGACTATTAGTTCAGATTTCATTGCTTCTCCTGAAGAGAGTCACGCTACCTTTCCCCAAGACTATTACTGAGTGCAAAGCAGGTCTGGACTTAGAAGTCAATAGACGTAACTCCTCCCATCCCCAGCGTAGTTGCAGGCGCTGCCAAGGTGCTCACAGCGCAGGAGTGAGGAACGATGCTTGCACAGACTTGTGACGGCAAGACTTTATGGAGTCCCACCTTCAAGAACACAGGAGTCATCATAATATGGTTCATTTCAGAACGTAGGGCTCAATGCCAAGGACAGTGGCGTTACAATTACACTCACACTCATACAGTTAATCATTCCAACTGCAGCTATCTGTGTCCCACTGAAAGAGACTGACCCACACCAGAGTGTGTCAAGACTGGTCCCAATAAGGCTGTCAAGCGTACTCTCAAAATGCACATTGCCCTACAACATCCACAATGCCGCTGTTGTACATAGCAGCAGTTCTTAGCATAATGCTGTCATACAAGGATCACAAGAAACTTTGCAAGCAGTAAACCCCCCCCCCATGAATTATCCCCATTTTACAGATGGGGAACTAAGGCACAGTGACTTGCCCAAGACCACGTGGCAAGTCAGTGCCAGAGCTGAGACTAGAACCCAGCAGTTCTGACTCCCAGCCTTGTCCACTAGCTTTTACCGTGCTTCATGTCTGACAGCGAAGAGGTAGCACATGCAACATCACACCACCACCACAGTCCCTTATGGGAGTGGGAGGAAAACTACCTACTGGTAGCATAAGATTTAGAGAGAATCCAGCGAGGTCCCTAGCTGGTTCTTTTAGATGGACATCAACAGGTTCCTAGAGCGCGTACCTTCACTCACTGCACAACAAAAAGTACGTTTTGGCTACATGTGGGGACAGAGGGAGTGGCGGGCTGCACTGCATGTGGGTGCTGAGTAATGCTAGTTATCTGCTGATCTCACTGATGAAGGCTATTTTTAGGTGAGATCGCAGAATTAGGCTATGTCTACGCTAGCACTTTTGTCGGTATAACTTATGTCACAAGGGATGCAAAAAACTACACCCATGAGCAACGTAAGTTACACCGATAGAAGCACCGGTGTGGACAGTGCTATGTCGGTGGGAGACGCTCTCCTGCTGACATAGCTGTCGCCACTCCTCGGGGGGTGGTTTATGTCGGTGGGAGCGCTGCCTCGGTACAGCTGTGCTGCTGTAGGGGTCTGGTGTAGCCTTGACCTTAGTTGTAAGAGGGTAGTGAATAAACCCCCCAAACAAGGGGTTTACTCTTACAACTATTCCAAACACGGCCATAGCAGATCAGAAAGCCATGCAACAGAGGCAAAGAGGAATTTTTCTTAACTTAATTTTTCTTTCTGACTGTAAAGGTGCAACCACCAGTTCCACAAATGCAGCAAGCAACTGCTGACAATCTGACCTCAAACTAACCGGTTCAGTGATCTGAAAACGTGAAGCAAGATAGCCTTGGAGATTTTTCTGCTGATATCCAGGCCTGCCAGAATTGGTTGAGCTGGTTACAGGGTATTTTAGAGTTAGCCGTTCCATTTCAGAGAAAAGGAGTTTAAGCGGGGACTTCCTTTGCATGTACTTCTGCTTGAAAACATCAGTTGTTCTACTTTTTTACAAGATAAATAAGGGGTTATTATTCCAAACAGATATTTCACAAATTAAGTTACTGAAGCCCTGGATTGGGATGGGAAGGCTTTTGTTAGCCATGTGTAGTAGTTTATTGTCAGTGTGACTGACACGGAGGCCATGGCAAATTTAGAAAGGCTCAAAGAATAGTCACCCTGCGGCTCAAACAAGACACTAGCCTTCAGGACTCCTGGGCTCCCTTCCCAGCTGCCACCAACTTGCTGTGAGCCCTTGGGCAAGACACTTAACTTCACTCTGCCTCAGAGTTCCCCACTTGTAAAGTGGTAGCCACCTCTTAGCCTCATGAAGGGGAAGGGGATTTAATGATGAGGTGCCTGCACAGCCTGCAGAGAAAATGTTAGCTAGCCTCTCCCAGACTGGAACACAAGTCCCACAGCGTCACTTTCTATAGAGCTGAGTCTCAAGCAGGATCAGCTGGGCTGTCTTCTCACGTAAGATCACCGTACTAAAAGGAATCCCAGATTTTTAAAGACTACTTGAGGTAGCAAGTGCTGCTGTGTACCTCAGGAGAAGAGCTCAGCAAGGTGCTTGAAGATGAAAGAGGCAAGTGCCACAATGAGCCTCAGCGAGCCAGTGGGAATCCAGGCAGAGCAGGCAGCACCTCTGGCAGGGAAGGAAGGGCCAGCTGTATTCTCAACGCAGAGAGGTGCACATCATCACTGATCTTGAGATGCCTGGTCCTGTGTCAGCATCAGGCTCTACATGCTACTTTTATGCCACTAAGATGACACCCCTAAAATCAGACTGGCAAGCTGAAGATCAGAGACCCAAAATAGTCAGGAATAGGTCAATATACTAATGTGAATAATCTAAGCACTATACCCAGATGTACAGACACTCTTTTCTCAGCCTATGTATTATATAATTTAACATTAGCATTATTAAAAGCCAGGGCACAAGTCTGGAGAAGAGAATTGGCTTACAAGAATTGGTTCTTTTGGCATCAACCCCTATAGAGGCAAGACAATTGCTATTCCATTCAAACTTCTTTAAATGGCACAAAATTAAATCTAAGGAAGTGGGAAACTAACTTGCTGGAACACAATCAAAATCAACCTCCAGGGCCAACAGAAAGGAAAGAAAAATCCATGGAGCTGCAGGCTAAAATGCAGTGTCAGACTGAAGACTCCTTCCAGGATACACATCAGATACCAAGGGTGACTCCTGATTAGGAGAGAATGTGTTGAATGAACTCTGATGAACAATCCATTCATCATGACTTGTGATAGGTGTTGCATATTCCACAGGGCCTTTCTCCACAGCCATAATATTAGCATATTGGAAAACTACATTTTAAATACTCATCTACCCATACTGAAGGGCTTATGCCTTCAGGGTCCCAATCAGACAGCCATTATTCCCCACTCCTCAGCATGACCATCCTTGTGCAGCAGGTAGAGAAACAAGGCAGAAGCACTAGTGCAGTTTAGGGTTAGATTAACAGCAAGTTGCAAGACGTTCCTGTAGGCTAAGAGGCAGACCTTCAGTTTGAATCTCATTTCTCCTACTAGATGCTAGTTCATCTCAGGGAAAACACATCCCTGAAATCAAATTCTTCAACACTATACAGCTCACATTTAGACTAGAAAGCGCATTAGGCCTCCAGAGCAGAAGGATGAGCCCATGGTTAGGGTGCTAGCCTGAGAGGAGGTAAAATTCCCTCCTCTGTCCCTGACTTCCTGTGTGACCTTGGGCAAATCCTAGCCTGTCTGTGCCTCAGTTCCCCATCTGTACAATGGGGACAATAGCACCTACCTTAGCCCCGCCTTTCAGGGGTAGGAAAGGGGATGTAGAAATCACTAGTGTGTTGCAAGGATAAACAAACTAAAAACTGTGAAGCACCCAGGTACTATGGTAACAGGGGCCATATACCCAAGAGATAAAGACTAGGTGTAGGGGGAAATACTTTGCACCTGCAACCCCTTTTTTTGGGAGAACCTCAAGACAGTTGCACTGACAGTCAAGTCTCACAATATGCTGTGGATTTCTATTAACCTTTCCAGAGATGGGGAAATGGAAGCAGAAAGGTAAAGAGACTTGCCTAAGGTCACAGGGCAAGTCAGTATCAGAGCCACCAACCAATCCCAGGAGTCCAGACTGCTAGTCCTCTGCTCTAACCAGTGAGCCCATTTCCAGTGCATTTTGCAGCACCTCCATTGGGAGGAGAGTGATTGAGGAGATTCAAGATGCTGGTTTGGTGAAATTGTCTATGCAAATCCAGGGGAAAGTGAGAAGGCAAGGATGGGGCATGACACAGACATTCAACCCTTCCCCTGCCTCCCACCCTCCCTCCCTCCTTCTACCCGCAGTTAGCAACAGAGCAGCTGATTTTAAACCATCCCCTCTCCACGCCCCATCAAATGAAGGATTACTCAGATGGCTCTGGACGAAAGGTCACACATAGCATTGTAATGTACAGCTTCGATGAATGTTTCCGAGACTTGAAGATGCTACATTTGTTTTTGTTTATTTACCTTTGATGGATGTCTCCCACCTTCTTCTGGTGCAACCTGCCCATTCTGCAAAATGCAAAGAAGAATCCACTGTTAGCAAACGCCAGGCACTATGAAAATGCCATTTTGGAGAGGGGCAGTCAAGTTTACCTGAATAGACTTTTTATACTAAGCTAGAAGGTGATGAAGCCTCCAGAAGTTGTTTGGGCCAGATTTATTAGACACAGCACAATTGTGTCCCTTACACATCAGACATACATGGCAAGTGGAGCTGGTCAAAAACCCCTGACATTTCAACCGAAAGAGACCTGGTATAATCAGCACCATTTTGGAACTCAGCCAGGTGCGCCAAGGGAGTGTGATTTATGCATGCTTGCTGTTCTGTGAACATTGGCTGGTGGGGGCGTAGGTTAAAGGAGAGGGAGAGCTGCGTCAGCTTCACACTCTTGTATTAGTAGGAAAAGCTACACGCCGAGATGGATGTGTATGTTACACTTTGCATTGAATGAATCCCAGATCGGAAGTTACAGTTTTACTACCAATACCCATTTTAAGATGGGCTTATACTTGATATCATTTACATCACTGCTGACAGTGCCCCAGGACCTTCTGCACCAACTGCTTGGTTTGAGGTTGCATTTGGCCCTTTGTATTCAATAAATACTATCTTGCTAGCCAAACTTCTATTGCTGGAATTGGCAGTGAAGTCCTGAAAGCAGTGTCAAATTCAGCAAGATGGCAGCCCAGTAGGAGCAAGCAGACTTGGAGGTGAAGATAGGTGGGAGATATTTGCTTAGATATAGATATCTGATATTTAGCAGAGTTGCAAGAACACTCCATAAAAATCCTTCCCCTGTAAAACCAATTTACCTGTGTTTATTAATAAACTTAGCTGAGAAGTGAGGTGAAAGAATTTGAGAAATCCACTTGCCTCATCTCTGTTTATGCTCTTTATTTTTTTTGCATCTCAACTTGAGCAATGAAAGACAATAAAATTAAAACAATGAGGAGTCCGGTGGCACTTTAAAGACTAACAGATTAATTTGGGCATAAGCTTTCATGGGTAAAAACCCACTTCACCCGCACGTTCTAAGCACTGTAATGTCTGAGTTTTAAACATTGTAAAGTGGGAGGGGCTTAAATCCACTTCTGTTAGGATTAAGTGTTTTTGTTTTTCCGAGACTGGTGTCAAGCTTTCATAACACTTTTAAACAAGAAATGATGTTTTGGCCCTGTTTAATCCATGCCCTTTTAAAGCAAGGCAGAGAAAACTTGCATTTATTGACCCCTGGTATGACAGCTTTTGGAGTGTGACACTAACAAAGTCTCACTTTAACACTACAGGGATTCAGTTTCTACCATAGCTTACTGGTGCTCCACATTTGTCTTGAAGGATACACACACAATTAAATATATTTCTGAACTTCATGCGTACCAGCTGGTGGCTAACTCAGGATAAAGAGTTTAGCACAGGGAGGGGTTGGCAGACTCAGCTCTTCACATACAAGTTTATTCTTCAAAGATAAGCTCAGTGGAAAACAGCTGGTAGTCTCCAAGGTTTTTTTTAAGATGAAAATTTTTATTCATATCCTTAACAGAACAACAAAAGTTTATGATCTTGGTCTCTCCTTCTTGCCTTTGTACAAGGCTAAGAGGGAAACATTGGCTACTTTGACAACCTTGAAGTGAACTCCAGGAATATCACCAGCAGGAGATTCCCCCTTTCTCTGAGAGCTATGCCCCGAGCAATACACTGCATGTGTGAATTTAGAGCTACTACAATTCACAGCATGGCCACATCAGTTACAGAAGAGAGCGAACCCCTGCCTGCTAGACTGACATTAGCCCCGCAATATTTACACCTATAGGGCACAATTCTGATCTCACACCAGTGTAGTTCCAGTTGCTTCCAGTTTACCCTAGAGAGAGATCAGTCTCAACCTGTAATACAACCAGTTGCTTCTCTAAAGTGTGGACTTAAGCGCATGCTTAAAGCTATTGACTTCAATGGGGAAAATCAAGCATGTACCTAAGAGCTTCCGGGAATAGGGATTACTCAGTTTGGGTTTGTGGAAGTGACCTTGGCACCCTTGCCACATTCCTTGGCCTGAGCAGCTCAGGTAAGCAACATAAGAGAACACAAGAGCTGCCATACTGGGTCAGACCATGCTCCATCTTGCCCACTATCCTGCGTGGGACAGTGGCCAGTTCCGGGGTTTCAGGGAGTATACAGAACAGGGCAATTACAGAGTGATCCACCCATCTTCCGCTCCTGGTTTCTGGCAGTCAGAGGCTTAGGGTTGCCCTGAGCATGGGGTTGTGTCCCCAGCCATTGATGGGCCTATCCACCATGAACTTATCTAATTCTTTTTTGAACCCAGTTATACTTTTGGCCATCACAACACCCCATGGTAATGAGTTCCACGGGTTAGTTGTGCATTGTGTGAAAAAGTACTACGAGTTTGCATTAAACCTGCTGCCTGCTAATTTCATCAGGTGACCCCTGGTTTTTGTATTGTGTGAAATACACCTCAGTCTGGCCCATGCAGTCCAGTCTGATAAAACTGGTTCCCCTAGGCCAGTGGTTCTTAACCTTTACTGCAGCCTTTACTGCGCGCACCCGAGGTTAAGAACC
Source organism: Chelonia mydas (assembly GCF_015237465.2). Lineage (NCBI taxonomy): Eukaryota > Metazoa > Chordata > Testudines > Cheloniidae > Chelonia > Chelonia mydas. Next base: position 9,885,128 of record NC_051259.2, on the reverse strand, counting down.
ACTGCCCTAGGCTGAAGCCAGCTCAGTTGTCCTAGACTGCTTCCTTCTGAATAGACAACCATCCAGATTAACGACTCCCGACTGCTTTAGACACAAGGATTTCTCTTGGCACCTCCTGGAATCCCAGTTCAAGATGGAGGTAAAACACAACATGACGGCCCAGCGCCATTTACAGTCAAAATGGCATTCACAAATGGAGTTTGTCGTTTGATACAGATTCATGCGGACATATACTCATCAGTCACATCCACCAGTTATCCATGCAGTACCCAAAAAAGCGTGGTTAGAGGTGGTTTAAGGACTTAGGGCCAGATTGCCAAAGGTATCAGAGCTGATTGTTCTAACTCAGCCACTTAGAAAGGACCAAACCACGTTGTGTTTCCTCTCATACACTTGCGCAATTTGAAGAATCAGAAGTATTTGCAACCATAAGCGGCCAGAGGAAAATAATGGTCCCACTACAGAACCCAACTAGCAGAAGTGTTTCCAAGAGATCACAGACGTATTGTTTAGGAGAAGCTGTCAGTGGCTTTAGCCTACAAAGAATATTTAAGAAATGAAGTAAGATCCTTTCCTTGCATAGAGGAGGGTGCCTCCTTGCTCTCACTAGTGTAGAAGGGCTGGAAGCATGCTCATGTTTATTGGCTCAGCTGTTTCTGATAGACAATGCATACATCACTGCTCATTAAAAATGCAGCTTTGTAAGGGTCGTTTATATATTTAAAAAATAAGTCTGACAAGAGGTGGAATGCCCATTTTAAGTTGAGGAAGTTCACATTTAAATTAGCAGCCACTCAGAGGCTACTAGACACACATGCCAGGAGAGTGAACCGAGCTTCACGTGGGCCAAACTCTGCTTTCATTTGCACCCAGGCAATCCGCAGAAACTGAAAACAGATTTTGGCCAATCTGAAACTCAGACGCCCTTAAATAGCCTCAGGAGGAGACACAAGGAGGTGAGGGGCAGTGGTTCTCAACCAGGGGTACGTGTACCCCTGGGGGTACGCAGAGGTCTTCCAGGGGGTACATCAACTCATCTAGATACTTGCCTACTTTTACAACAGGCTACATAAAAAGCAATAGCCAAGTCAGTACAAACTAAAATTTCATACAGAATGACTTGTTTATACTGCTCTATACACTGAAATGTAAGTACAAGATTTATATTCCAATTAAATTTGATAATTATATGGTAAAAATGAGAAAGTCAGTAATTTTTCAGTAACAGTGTGCTGTGACTCTTGTATTTTTATGTCTGATTGCATAAGCAGGTAGTTAGGGGAGATGAAACTTGGGGTACGCAAGACAAATCAGACTCCCGAAAGGGGTACAGTAGCCTGGAAAGGTTGAGGGCCACTGACACAGGGCACACGCACTCCCCCCCCCCGCACTGATATACCAAGTTCTCCACAAGCACACCTAAGTAGAACACACATCCACAACTACTTGGAGAAGAACATCTCTTTCTAGACCGCATAGAAGGAGGAAAGCAAGAGAGTGTGGGTAAGGCACGTGACACCTGGGTTTGCTACAGCTTTCCTTGGGCTTTGAGATCTTTGGACAGAAGGGACTATTGAAGCACAAGATTTCAAAGCACCAAGCGAGCTATAACTGTAACCGAAAGGGAGCATTGTCTATCCCAGCAGCGTCTCCCCCTTTCACCCTATTGCCTCTTCCCGCTTCCTAAGCATTTGGCACATACCCTTAAGTGCCACATTTCACGGACTTCCTCCCGTGAAGGAGCACGTGTTCTGCTGAAAGTTCTTTGTGAGGGACTGTAATCCTGCCTGGGAGCGGTAGGGATGCTTGGAAAAATCAAAACAAAGCACACATTCCAGGGGGTGCTTTGCCCGCATATACGTGCTTCCACCGGGAACCAAATCCATCCAACCAATGAGTCACTTTTCAAACTGCTGTACAACTTAGCATTGCTGGAAGAAGCCTGCACACTTTGAGCCAAGACTCTTCCTCCCCCCCCAAAAGAAAAAACCCTTTACTGCCTCACCTGGTGGTTTCCGTTTAGATCTCTGTGACCCATCTGGAGTTATGTACCTATCTCTGTCCTGACACGTAAAGCAGTCACCTCCCCAGGTAACATGCTGCGTTTAATGCTTTATAAATACACCTGGGCAGATCTGTGGGTTTTTCAGCTTCATCTTTTTGTCTTGTAAGAAGCCTTTCAAGGCTCCATCCTTACATTCTTATACGTACACAGCTAACCAGCTATATGCGGCACAACCAAAGAATCTATGGCAGCAAACTGTTCTCTTGTTTCCAAACATAAGGCTACATGAGCGCCCCACCCCTACGGTGCCTCAGAAGAGAGCAATGCTGATGAGAGTGCCACAGGTACTGACCAGGCAATGCCGGCTCCAGGAACGCCATTGTATGAGACTTGGCTGTGGAACCTGGAGCGTTGTATATTAACAAGGGGCTGACACTGACTGGCCAGGAAGAGCAGTTCAAGCTACAGAAACTGCAGCTCACAGGCATCTCTGTTGGGAGTCAGCAGTCTGTCCACTCAACTTTTCCAGCAAGCTTTGCTCTGCCTCTGAGGAGAGTGCAGAGTAAGAGGAAAAAGAAAAGGAGGACTTGTGGCACCTTAGAGACTAACCAATTTATTTGGGCATAAGCTTTCGTGAGCTACAGCTCACTTCATCGGATGCATACTTATGCTCAAATAAATTGGTTAGTCTCTAAGGTGCCACAAGTCCTCCTTTTCTTTTTGCGAATACAGACTAACACGGCTGTTACTCTGAAACCTGTCAGAGTAAGAGGGTAATCTGACATACCACCTGTAGTGTTGATTTTAGCTGTCACTTGCTCCAGAAACATCTGAGTGCATCACTTTCAGAAACAAGCTTTGCAACCTTTCATACACAGACTTTAACACCATAGGGATGTGTGTCCAATACAATCGTCTATTAAGAAAGCAAATGTATATGGTTACATAACTCTCACCTAAGGCTGCACTTGGAGATGTTTATCTTAGGACATCTTGCTTTTTAAATACCTTTAATTCTACATAATCCTTATCACAGCCAGAAAGCAATTGCCAGAACTGAACACGGTAGCCATGGCTGCTCTGAATCAGAGAAGCAGGAAGAACTCCTCCCCCTTGGGTCATAAGAGAATGAGCTTCATATTTTACATTGCTACTAAGACACTCAAGACATATTTTCTAACTAGAGTGTTCAGCAAAAGTCTAGCCTTGGACTGCTGATAGATCTGCTGTTTAGATACCCTGGTGCTATTTCTAAAGCTTTAAATTGCAACTAGTCACTATTCAGATGGCCATAAAATATAACTAGACTAGGCAGGACTGGATTTTTTAAAAATAATTTCAATGGAGAATATTGATTCTTTTAAAGCATTTTTTCAGTTATTGATTTAAATTTTTACAGTTGCATAAAATTATGGAGTGGGGGAAGTCAGACGATAATTTGATGACAGTAGATGTTGAGATTCAAAAAGTTAGAGCTTTATAAGCAATAAAGCACAAATTGTCAATATCACATGTCAAAATATACCGAGTAAATATCCTTAAACTAAGTTCTCAAGAAGAATTTCTTATTTTGCCTAGCTGTAAATATAGATTACTATACTATTGAGGGAAATATTTTTTCCTCCGTTTATGTTTGTATGGTGAAATTAATGTTTATCGACATTTACCTATAAAAATCTAATCCTTCCATGCCTAAACATAACTAGAACATTGCATATCCAGAAAGAAGCTTCCCCACTCACTTCTATGTACAAAATCCCAACACACTCTCTCTCTAATGAGAATCAAACCCTTCGTTCAAAAGTCTTTGGTACTTTGATATGCAAACTGTTTTGTTGCTAATTTTCTTTTAAATGGAACTTGAGAGTCTTTGCTGATTGTGGTTCCAGAAAGGAAAACGCCACAAAATAAAAAAACACCCCACACAACCCTGCATAGCCCAGATGACAGACTGATGAATTGGCTGTGTGATGCTGGAGAAACGTATTAATAGAGAATTGAGATCACATAGCTTCCTTCTTTATCTGATCACTGCTGTATGTAACGTTCAACTAAGATATTCACAAGAGACAAGTTAGCCATAGAGAACTTTTGCTCAGAAGAGAGAGGATGACGTATTTATAATGGGCAAAATAATTCCAGTTTGAAGTGACTGTCAGTTAGGCTGCTGTATATTTGCCTAATGAAACAAGAGTTTAGAGAAAAGCATTGCCTAGAAATTGCTTGTCATTACTATGACAATTAAGTCACTCAGATTCATTTTCTACTGCTTGCACTTTACTTCACCCACATTTGCTCATTATGTAAGCAACATTCTGATCAATGCAGAGAGCAGAAGAGGGACTGAAATATTTGTGAGGCTGAGTATTAGGTGCCCAGGACTCAAGTGCATCCCTTCTTGCCTCCTGCAGTGCATTGGTCTCACACACACTCCCATGCATGCCCCACCTTCTTCACTTGAGATTGCTGCGACAAACAGAGCCAACTATGACCAGTCTCAAAAAAAAAAGAAAGATTACTAATGCTGCTGGAGTATGAAAAAAACCAATAGGTTGGATTCCTCCATGCACACTGCGATAACACCTCTGATCCATGACTCAGAAAGCAAAGGTTTATGGAAGCCCATTTAAAAGCTTTGTGGCAACGATCCCAGAGTAATTTACGTAACTGACGTTCCAGAATCATCTCGCTACGTTACCCTTCACAGGAAGGGCCAGCAGACTCTCACCACCCTTTAATAACCTTCGAAGCCATGAGGTGCTAATAACCTGCTGGTCTCACTGATTTTCTTTGGGGTTGTGGACGCTCAGCACCCCAAAGAGGGGAGGGGAGGGGAGGGGAGGGTGTGTGTGTGTGTGTGTGTGTGTGTGTGTGTGGAGGGGGAAGGGGACAGGAAAAAAGCCAGGCCTTTGAGACTTAAATCAGGCTGCTAATGAGGCAGTAGGTGAGAACACATTAGTTCATGATGACAGGTTTCAGAGGAGCAGCCGTGTTAGTCTGTATCCGCAAAAAGAACAGGAGGACTTGTGGCACCTTAGAGACGAACAAATTTATTTGAGCATAAGCTTTCGTGAGCTACAGCTCACTTCATCGGATGCATCCGATGAAGTGAGCTGTAGCTCACGAAAGCTTATGCTCAAATAAATTTGTTCGTCTCTAAGGTGCCACAAGTCCTCCTTTCCTATTAGTTCATTCGTTTCCTCATTCTCCTGAGGTTAGAAACAAACTTCAGAGACAGGACTGATTTCCAAACATACTGGACACCTGAACTCCACCACAAACAAAAAACCCCAAGACATCCGTTTCAGGTCAGCACTATATCTCTAGTAAGGTTGACACCCTCAGCAGACGGGCATGCAGCACACAAAAGCGCAGTTGGCCACAGGATTAGGCAGTAAATCCCAGTCCTGCCAGCAGCATTTCATGTCATTGACACTGGCATTAATTTTTCCTCCTGTTAGAGTTTCCTTTTGGGTAATCAGGTGTTATGAGGTCTTCCTATTCAAAAAAAAAAAGGAAGCAAACTTAAAGCACCGTGGTATCTTACTACAGCACTGTCATCTTCCAGATCTCAGTTACCTCACCGCAAAAGTCAGCCCTGAAAGCACAGCATGATACCAGGCCTCTTGATCAAATCATTGTGGAACAAGTAACTCCCTCCTCTCCCACCCCTGTACACACACGAGCCTTGATGACTCAAAACTTTACAACAGATGCTGTTAGTCCACTTCAAGATGAATCCTCTGCCTATCCATGCACCCCAGATGTTCTAAGCCCACAGTAGATGGAGACCCTTAACACTGCTGCTAACCAGCATGGTGAAGTATTAACCCAAAGCTTTGCAGGGCTTGGCTGGCAAAGAGAAGGGGCAACTGTGACTAATGACATTCTCTCAATAGAACATTTGTTGTTATTGTCATTGCTCAGAGATTTCAAGTCAAGTTTCTTTCTTTATCATGAAAGACCTATCAAGAGGCGAAGTATTAGGGACTGGTCAGCTTTAGCAGGAGAACCTCAGCTCGTGCATGAGCGTGAGGTGGTGGGTAGGCAGAATAGTACACAAAGGGAGAGCCTCAGGGCCTGAGAAAAACACAAGCTGTAGAATAAAGGTGCTGGGTCTAGTTACCATTAGTAGGAGCTCAGTTACATAGCACATGGCCATAGGTGATTCTTTAGTATTCAGTTTAAATGCTCCCCAAACTTGCACCCCAAAATTTGTAGCATAAGCCTGCAACAAGGCATGTTCATGGCACATGCAGTATCCTGTCCATCTAAACAAAGACTGAATTACGGGAGGGGCGGGGGCGGTGGGGCAGATTTAAGCAGGAAGGAAAGAAAAGTATGTATGTGAGAAAGAAGTGTTTATACGTGATAGAACACCTGGGAATTTTAAATGTAAGCCCGTCCTAGCAAACTGGATTAGAGAAGTGTCAGTGTGCATGCTTTGAAGGGGAAGCAGTGTAGTGCTCTTATGGGGACATTTTGACTTGGGACTTTGAAGCTGGAACTGCGTTTTCATCCACGTTTGAAAAGATCCTAGTACTACTGCAATCTAAACAACAAGGGATTCGGAGATAAGGTGAGAGTTCCGGACTTCATTCTGCACTTCAGAGCATTTGTTGGGTTTAATTAGGCCCTTAAATGTTGGATAGACTACAAGCTGGATAAAAAAAAAAATTAAGGGAAGGAGAGTATCTAGGGTCAAATATAGCTTAAGGAGTGGTTAATACGCTGATCTGACAGATAATTACAATGCACTCCGTCTAGCAAGCAAACTGGTGGATGGTTTTCCTACAAATCCTCAGGAAATTTGATTAGTTGTGCGTGTGTGACGTATGTATTACAAACAGGAGAGATACAGGCAAAAGACACTTTTTGAAGAAGTTAATTCCTCTGCAATATTAAGAAAGTAATACAGGCAAAACACTTCTCAAATGTGGTTTAAAAGACGACAGTTGTACAGTTTGTTGTTTTTATTTGAAACTTGTAGGACTCCCCCCCAAGGACTTGGTACAAAAGATTGCTTGAGGACTGACGCTATTCAGCACTAAGTTTTAGCCCCTGACTGGTTTGTAGAGCCCAGCTGTAAACCCACAAGGGGTCATCCCTAAGGGGCTCAGCAGCCTAAATATTGCAGTGTGATAGGCCAAATCAATGCAGTGGATTATGAATGGCAGCCTCAGGGCAGCACACAAAACTCATAGGATTACTGTGAATCTGCTTCTTTGCTTAAACAACATAACTAACTAACTGCTGGCTGTTGGAACCCCTGAAACCTGCTTGCAGACATGTTGATTGGATCAGGTGAGAAGTCCCTGCCTTCCCCACCTCCCCAAAAATGAATGTCTCAATTCCTTTAGCGCAGGGTGAGGGCAGAGAGGTGATCCAGAGCAGCGATCTTGGGTGTAGAATCCCTAATTGCATTCATCTGATCAATTATGGGATTTTTATGTCTTTAATTAGTAGGCAAGCCTACAGCGAGGCTTAGCTGCCATACTCCTCATCTGGGTGAGGTGGAGACCTGGGCACTTTCTTTGTTCAAAGGGAAACTTTGTGCGTGTCTCTGATTGGGGGGACACGGACACACACTTACTTTCTCCTCAGCGCTGACCTCGGGGCTTTCAATGGGAGAGCAAAACATCCCTCTCCCAAAATCTCTGGGATCTCGCCCAGCCTGGCCCTCCTGCCCTGGCTCAGACCCAGACCCGCCGTGGGGCAGGCAGGCTCCCTTCAGCCCCTTCCCCGCAGTGCGGGCAGGGGTCCCGCTCCCCTCTCTGCCCCGCAGGGGCTCGCATGGCTTCCCCAGACCCCAGCAACAACTAGGATGGGGGGTACCTCCACCCCAGCCGGGCCCCCAACACCCTAGGGCAAGGGGTACGGGGGAGTTGCATGCCCCTCCCCACAAAGGGCCCCCCAAAATTCCCCGTCCGCATTCCATGCCCTGCGCCCCCTCCTCACCTCCGTGTCCAGCTGCACCAGCTCCATGTTGGGCCACGGATCTCCCAGCTGGGCGAGCGGCATCCTGGCGGCTTCTGGCCCCGGGAGCGGGGCGGGCTGGCTGGCTCCTTCCCCTGGCTGCAGGTGGGTCAGGCGGGACAGCGCTGGGGCTCCAGCCCGAGCTCCGCCGCCCTCCGCTCCTGAGCCAGCCCCAGAGCGCCGCTCGCTGCCCGCATTGGGCACCGGCCTCTAGCGCCGGCCCCCTCCGCCCCATTGGCTGAGTCTCTCCGCGGGGCGGGCGGGAGGATCCGCCCGGGCCCGGGGCGCTGCCTTCCCGCGGGGGCTCGGGGCGCAGTCCCCGCCTGCTCCGAGAGGGACCCGGGCACGGACAGAAGCCAACACCCTGCCCAAGGGGGGTGCACTCAGTCCGCACCCCTCCCGGATCCCCTCCTCGTGCTGGGGCAGGGCTGCACCCCAGAGCCTCATCTTTAGGGGGTACAAATTCTCGCTCCTTTCCAGGAGCTCCCCGAATCCCACCTCTATACCCCTGCTTCGGGGGCAACCCAAGTCTCATTCTTTCAAGGGGCACCTCAAAATCTGCCCCCCGTGAAAATGTTCACCCCTTCCCAGGTGCTAAAAGAGGCTGGTGTCAGTGCAAAGCAGTTCAGTTCAGTAAGTCTCATGCTGCTGCATCAGGAGTGGCTAAAAAATATCCAGTTCCTGAGCAAAAGATAGAACCTGACCCACCTCCTCTCTCCAATTCTCCAGCGACAGTCCTTGACCCAGATAATGCAGGCATAGAGCTCTAGAGGGGCCAGAAGATGAAGCCAGAGCAAGTCTACACTTGAGGTCTGTTGTGCTTTTCTCTCTCTCAACCATCCCCCTTCAGCCTCTCTGCCGCGCATGGGCTCGCATGGCTTCCCCAGACCCCACCAACAACTAGGATGGGGGGTACCTCCACTACAGCTGGACCCCCAACACTCTAGGGCAAGGGGTTCGGGGAGGGTTGCATGCCCCTCCCCACAAAGGCCCCCCCAAAATTCCCCGCCTGCATTCCATGCCCTGCGCCCCCTCCTCACCTCCGTGTCCAGCTGCACCAGCTCCATGTTGGGCCCTGGATCTCCCAGCTGGGCGAGCGGCATCCTGGCGGCTTCTGGCCCCGGGAGCGGAGCTGGCTGGCTGGCTCCTTCCTCTGGCTGCAGGTGGGTCAGGCAGGACAGCGCTGGGGCTCCGATGAAGTGAGCTGTAGCTCACGAAAGCTTATGCTCAAATACATTTGTTAGTCTCTAAGGTGCCACAAGTCCTCCTTTTCTTCAGCCTCTGTGACTCCTGATATACCACAGCCTCCAGCATAGCCTGTTTCTAGCTGCATCTTCCCAGCTTGCGGGGTTGATGCTGAAAGTTTTCAAGTCCCTCTTGTGAACATCCTGGAACCTGAGCCTAGGTTGGCCCCGTGGCCTTGAAGCGTCCATACAGTACACCCTTTGGAATGTGGCCTTTGTCCACCTGGCGTGCAGATGAGAGTCTAACAGAGACATCTGAGTGTTTGAGAATAGCAACGGGACTTGGTAACTTTGTTTTCTCAAGTACTTTGGTGTTGTCAAGAACATTGGATTCCCACTTGCTTTTTAGAAGACAGTGATGACAGTGAGTATGAAAGGTATTTAGCCTTCTCTCATGCCTGCTGTAGGTGGTCCAGGTCTCACCACAGTACAGCAGTGTGCTCCAAATGTAAGTCTGATAGATCCGTATCTTGGTGTTTAGTGATGGCTGAATGTGGTTGCTGCCTTCCTGATACAAGAATTAAGCTTTTCATCTAGAAATAAGTTATCCGATACCTACCAGGAGAGCCAAACCAGTGGTGGTAAGGCTGGGAAATGTAAAGAGCAAATGTCTAGTGTGGACAAAGGCTATGTGGTTTACCCAAGGCCACGCAGTGAGTAAGTGTCAGTTAGGATTTGCATGTAGGAACTTGTGGCTCCCATTACCAAAGTCGGTCCATTACACTAAGCTGCTCTGTTTACCAAATTACAAAAGAGACTGAATAGTCCCTTTTTCATTTCCCCTTGACTTGCTTAATCAGAGGCTCCTCAAGGGGAAAACCAGGGGAGAATGTTTTCCTATCTGAATTATTTTTAAATTATATCTGTTTTTAACTAGGGCTGGGCTAAGCAATTTTCTGATGTGGAGCCCGAGAACGAGTGATAATTGGAGATGAAGTCAGAGTGATTAAGTACTGGAACTTTCCAAGGGATTTGGTAGCTTTTCCATCACCTAAAGTCTTTACATCAAGACTGGATGTTTTAAAAACAAAAACATCCTTGATCACAAGATAAGGGCTTGATACAGGAATTCCTGGTTAAAAATCTATGGTCCGTGTTATACAGGTATCATCAGTCTAGATGATCATAATGGTGTCTTCTGGCCTTCAGATCTATGAATTTACAGACTTAGATGTGGGAGGAAAAGGAGAAATCAAGGTCAAGGAATAAAGTTATTGAGAGTGGAGGCAAACAAAGGTCTAAATCAAGGAAGGAAATGGAGGATATATGAATATGCTTACCCAGAAAATCACTTCTGTTGTCTCTCAAGCATTAAGCAAAAGGAAGTGGAGAGGAAGCCTCAAGATTTCTTGGCCAAAATAGGGAGAGGGAGGACAGATTGAATCAACCTGTCAGAAGATATTTACAGTTGAAGACATAAAACAGACCAGTATCTCAACATATGGTAACATGTCTTTAAAGGCAAAGCTCAGTGGTTGTGCATAGGCATTTACATGCATTGTTTGAATAGTAACACTGGTCAGTGACAGGATCTTCCCTAATATATATATATGAAAATAACTGAACACATACAGAAGGTACCGTATTCACAGGCGTCCCTGGATTCCTTACATCAAAGAGCCACTCATGGTTTTGGATGATTTTAAGTACTGTTTGTACTTAAATATGTACAACTGTTATGTGTACATATTTCTACTGGTAAGGGAGATTTTCAAAGGCACAAAAGGCAGCTAGATGCCCACTCTCACTGCCCAATTGGAGTGAGGTGCCCAACTGCCATGTGTGCCGTGGAAAATCTCCCCCCTAAGCTTTAAGCTGAGTTGTATGCTGCCTTCATTGTATATATAACCCTGGAAAATACCCCCACAAGAAGGGCCCCCATGAAGCTGACCTTTGGCAATTCCACCATGGTGGCACTGGTCTTGATTCCACCACACTTTAGGAATCATCCAGCCCTGGTGTCTAACTGAAGTGATATATTTAAGCCATTACTGGCAGAGAGGGCATTTCCCACCAGTTGGCATGCAGAATTCCTATTGACTTCAAAGAGGAGATTTGCCTGGAAGTCTTGCAAGAGCAGGTCTTTAACAATCATGTGGAGCAACTGAGGATATAACTTTGACCCAGCTGGCCATTAACTGCTGTGAATTTTCTGACCCAGAAATCATTATTGCTATTGTAAAGAGTGAAAATATGTTAAAAATAAAGTAGTTTCCTTTTGGTGTGTTAAAAAGTTGGCATGCACATGGCCCTGGATGGGGTGCTCTGTTTACAGCACTGGTATTTTTCTAGCACTTAACAGTAGTACAGTAATCAGTAAGAATGCAAGACAATTTTCAAAATTATTGTGGGAGGTTAATGGCCACTATCCAGAGGGATTCTATTTGAAACGCAGAGCAAAGTGTGTTGGAATTCAACTAGAGAGATAGGGAGAGAATCCACTGCTGACTCTATCCCCTGATGGCTCTACTGAGATGCTGAAATTTGCTCGTATTTCACAGCAGAAAGATTTGCAAGTTGACCGCACGCTTGACAGGAAATATTGAGCTTTGTAGAAACGATTTATTTAATTTGAAGGGAACAGAAAGATCCACACCCAGGGATGCCGAAGAGTCTAGACAAAGTATCAAATCACACAAGCCACAGGTTCACAGTAAAACTGTAAATTCAAGATTTTTTTTTTAACTGAAAAAAACACTGCACGAGTATTAGCGCGATAGTGCTTGTGCTCTGTTTATTGTTTCATTTATACAAAGACTTCAAAGAACTTCTCCAAGGTGGCTACACAGTATCCCCAAATTAGATTAGATAACTCCCATAGCAATTCAGTGGCTGAGCTGGCCATAGAATGCAAGAATCCTGAATCCAAGTCTGCTGCTGTAACCAGTAGACCACACTGCCTCCCTTATGAAGTTTGATTTCTGCACTAGAGAACCCTGAAAGATACAGGTGACTGGTAACAGAATATGGAACCTCATTATTAGGTTGCCAGGTAAGCTCAGGGCAATCGTGACTGAAAGTGTTTTCTTGATAGGTGAAATGAGGTAGTGGTCTCAGCCCAATTTGTATTTCCCAGCTAAAAGGCTACCATACCAGGTGGCTCCAGTGTTGACACCCAAGAGCGCACAATGGCTAAATGAAGCTAAATAACCTTCGTCCTTTCCAAATGTTCTCTTCAGGTAAGTGCAGAGGTCTTTGGGGCAGCATTATGGCTTTGATGGAGACACAGAGGTCTCCAAAGCTCTTAAATGGCCCCCTTCACAGAATTAAATTCACTGAAAAACTCAAAATACTGCATTGCTGTTTGTTTTCTCCAGTTTCAAAATCCAAATCCTCTTCGTTTACAGCAGGAGACATTTTAGCATCTGAAGCTGGCTGACTTTTGGTTTATAAATGTGTTCCCATCCAGAGTGATTGTGATGTATGTGAAAGTAACATCCATTGAAACAACAAACAACCAGCTTTCCCAGGCTTGGCCACAGGTACAGTTCTCCCTTTTGCATTAAAAGCTGTTTGATTTGCTGGCCCCTTTGTGTTCCCTGTATAAGAATGCACAGACCATAGCTACTCAGCGTAGCTGCCTAGGAATAGTGATCCCCTGCGTCACCTTATCTGTCCGCTTCTCCTTTCTGGAGCCAAGATGCACCAGGAACATCTTTTTAACAGTGTGTTGTACTAGATGATTGTATTGTAAGTTTAGAGGTGTACGGATAATGTCTCTCTCTTTATTCTCCTGTATATTTCTATACTTTCTGAGACTCAAAATTGTATCCCTGTCTTCCTATATAATGTTTATCAGGCAGTCTTAGATCATTTTACAAGCATCAGAACAAATCCCACCAGCCTTTGCTCACACAAATAAATGTAATGGGATTCCAAGCACAAATTTGCAGGATGAGTCCCATTACCAAGGCTATTATTTACTGAGCAAGATCAGTGTGGTCTGCACTCTACATGCATTCAGACATTGTTAATTAAGCCTTACAACAACCCTGTGCAGTAGGTATGTATGTATTTTGTTTTTTAAAATGCACTAATCTGAAATGATCTTCTAGTACATTGCTGTTATTCCTGTTGTGCAGATGGGGAAACTGAGGACCATGTCACGGAGCAAATCAGTGGCAGAGCCAGGATTAAAACTCAGGAGTCCCGTCATCCTCTCATAACAGCAGAACATAAGACCGGCCATACTGGGTCAGACCAAAGGTCCATCTAACCCAGTATCCTGTCTTCTGACAGTAGCCAATGCCAGGTGCTTCAGAGGGAATGAATAGAACAGGTAATCATTAAATGATCCATCCCCTGTCGCCCGGCCCATTCCCAGCTTCTGGCAAACAGAAGCTAGGGATACCACACTGCCCATCCTGGCTAATAGCCACTGATGGACCTATCCTTCATGAATTTATCTAGTTCTTTTTCTGACCCTGTTATAGTCTTGTCCTCCATAACATCCTCTGTCAAAGAGTTCCGCAAGTTGACTGTGCGTTGTGTGAAGAAATACTTCCTTTTGTTTGTTTTAAACTGCTGCCTATTAATTTCATTTGGTGACCCCTAGTTCTTGTGTTATGAGAAGGAGTAAATAACATTTCCTTATTTACTTTCTCCACACCAGTCATGATTTTATAGACCTCAATCATATCTCCCCTTAGTCATCTCTTTTCCAAGCTGAAAACTCCCAATCTCCCCTCCTCTTACCACCATAATGGGATAACATCGTTTTGATCCCAGAGACATTTTCCCTTTGCATGGTGCAAGTGTCACTTTTTAGACATAAAACAGGAGCTCTGTAAATGAGAAACTTTGGCTGGCGTGTTTAATGACCGATTACTTTTTCCTTTTGTGGCGGATTTCTTTCCGTTGTTGTACTCATCACCATGTGTGATTACAGCTGCCTGAAATGCCACTGCTTTCTGGGGCAGGTCCAGGCAGCAGCCGGAATGCGGAAAATACATCACTGCAGATTATGGTACGGTGAGTTCCTTAGGGAACACAATCAGTTCTCTAACTCTAATTCCCCTGGAAGAGAGTGTTCAATGTGTAGTGAGGGCCTATTAACAGGACAAATACCTGCATCTTCTGCAAACACAAACATGAGCCTCACAGTCCCTCCTGACATTGCTCATGTGGCCAGTTCTTGCAAGAATTAAGCCGTCTCATCTACTCAAACCAAGTTGAAAAGGAGTACTTGTGGCACCTTAGAGACTAACCAATTTATTTGAGCTCACTTCATCGAAGTGAGCTGTAGCTCACGAAAGCTTATTCTCAAATAAATTGGTTAGTCTCTAAGGTGCCACAAGTACTCCTTTTCTCTTTGCGAATACAGACTAACATGGCTGCTACTCTGAAACCTGTCAAACCAAGTTGTGATTCTTATGGCACCATTTACTGTATTTTCCTTTGAAAAAGGCTCCTGGTTCTATGAAGTGATTGTGGGATCACCGACCCCATCCAGTCCACTGCTTCCACATTAATTATTATGGTAAGTATCACAATAGCACCTAGGAGCTCTAGTCATGGACCAGAGTTTTTGACTGGAGCCCCAGAAATCTGCAGGAGGATTGTTTAGCATGGGCACATGCAGCCTAAGGTGGGTCTGGCTAAGAGAGAATGCATTGGTTAAACTGATGCCTAGGAGAGCCTCTTTTTATTTGGGAATTTGCCACCTGTGTCTCCAGAGCACCAAGTTGGAGACAATAGGTGTCCTGAGCAAAGGGACCCATTGAGGTTGGGAACACATCCTGGGAGGACATGGGAACCAATCAGGCACCAGCCATCTGGGCAGCAAGGCCATATCTGCTGGTTGTCATGGATACAATCTTTCCGTCAGTCTTCCCCGATATCAGTTACCTTCCATTTCCTGGATGCAAAGAAACGAGCCATGAGTCTAGTCTAATTTCCATGAAGAGCAGAACACTTGACATCCAAACAAAAAGAAAAATTATTCTGTTCAAAGCTCAGACATCTCTTCCTAGCACGAACTGAACCAGGAGCTGAAGCTGACTTGCTTTTTGGTATTTCAGCTATGTGAGCCTGATAATGCTCTGAATAATTCCATTTTGATGCTGCTGTTACCTTCAAATATCTCATAGGACCTCAGAGGAGTTGTTTTCTCTGGCTGTTCATATTTTTCTCTTGTTTAGCCTTTTGGATCCAGGATAAGCCACTGTGGAGTCTCCTTATTGCCTGATTACTGCACAGACATGCAGTTTCATTTAGTTCAGCTACGCATTAGAAAGTTCAAGCTAGTAACATCAGCTAACAAGAAACTGGCTCAGCCTTTCAGATCCTAGCTGCCTTCAGCTCCCTGTGTGGACGAGACAATGGTGGGTCAAATGTGGCTTCAACGTTTTATAGAAGAGAAGCCCTTACAAAACCTAAAGCCAATTCCAGGGGAAACAGTGGGTGGGGATAGCGACTTATTCACAGTGTATAGTTTATCTAATGAAGTTGGAAAATTTTGTTGAATCATTGGCACTCAGAGGTGTTCATCATACAGCCAGCTCTCACTGCAGCACCATGCCAGCCAGTGAGAATGTGAAAGGGAAAATGACTAGAAACTGTAAAAAAGAGTGAAACTGACAGATGTGCTTTCATTGTCCCCAGCTGGGGAGAATGCAGAGTAAACAGTACAAATCCAGGCACCTGGGTCATGAGGCAGGTTTGCCAGGGATATGGGGGAACCGGGCAACATAAAACAAAAGCACCCTCCAGCAGAAGCACAATTTGAATTAGCTGAAAATCTTAAATGAGTTATTAACATTACAGTGCCTACAACACACAGCTGGGCAGTTCTCATCCCACTGTGTAGAGGGCACTGGTGTGCATTACATCCATTCATTCCAAATTAAACAATTTTACACTTTGGGAAATGCCACCCACTTCAACAGGTGGGAAACTTGAGAAGGCGTGCAGCGACTGGGGAAGAGAACACATGCTGTGGGGGGATGCAGGGTGACCTCTTGTGCTCCTGAGTCTCTAGCCACTCACTGACCAGCTTGTGGAAGATGGCAGCTGATAAGTCCCTCATCCTCCTTTTTCATTTTAATTTAAACCCTAGCCCAGGTCATGTGGAGCTACTTTTTGCTGTTTCAACAGACGCAGAGAAGTTAAGTCAGTTGTTCAAAGTCATACAGTGAATCAGTTTCACAGCTGAGAAGAAAACCTAAAAGTCCTGACTCCCAGATTCTTGGCTCTAACCCCAAGCCACACAAAGCAAATAAACGACCCAGACTCATTGGAAATCCAGGCCCTTGGCAGCTATTCTTCTTTCTCTCTGGCCTTGTCTACACTACGAAATTAGGTCAAATTTATAGAAGTCGGTTTTGTAGAAAGCGTTTTTATACAGTCGATTGTGTGTGTCCCCACACAAATGCTCTAAGAGCATGTAGTCAGCGGAGTGTGTCCACAGTACCAAGGCAACCATCGACTTCCGGAGCGTTGCACTGTGAGTAGCTATCCCACAGTTCTCGCAGTCTCCGCCGCCCATTTGAATTCTGGGTAGAAATCCCAGTGCCTGATGGGGCTAAAATATTGTCACGGGTGGTTCTGGGTACATATCGTCAGGCCCCCCTTCCCTCCCTCCCTCCGTGAAAGCAAGGGCAGACAATCGTTTTGCGCCTTTTTTCTTGAGTTACCTGTGCAGACGCCATACCACGGCAAGCATGGAGCCTGCTCAGCTAACCATCACCGTCTGTCTCCTGGGTGCTGGCAGACGCGATACTGCATTGCTACACAGCAGCAGTTTATTGCCTTTTGGCAGCAGACAGTGCAGTATGACTGGCAGCCATCGTCGACGTACTCTAGGGTGCTCTTTTAACCAACCTCGATGAGGTCGGGGCGCCTGGGCAAACATGGGAGTGACTCAGCCAGGTCATTTCCCTTTTAAGTTTCGTCTCATGGCGATTCAGTCCTACCAGCAGTGCACTATCTTTTAACCTGCAGCCAGCAGAAGACGATGGCCTGCCGTCCTACTGCACCGTCTTCTGCCGAGCACCCAGGACATGACGATGACTAGCGGTCGTACTGCACAGTCTGCTGCCAGCAAGATGTATAAAGATAGATGAAGTGGATCAAAACAAGAAATAGACCAGATTTGTTTTGTATTCATTTTCTCCTCCCTCCCTCCATTAAATCAACGGCCTGCTAAACCCAGTTTTGAGTTCTATCCTTGAGGTTTTGAGTTCTATCCTTGAGGGGGCCATTCTGTTTCTCACAAAGCCACCCCCTTTGTTGATTTTAATTCCCTGTAGGCCAACCCTGTAAGCCATGTTGTCAGTCGCCCCTCCCTCCGCCAGAGCAATGGCAAACGATAATGCATTTCGCGCCCTTTTCCCTGGATTGCCCAAGCAGGAGCAGACGCCATAGCACAGCAAGTATGGAGCCCGTTCAGCTCACCGCAGCAGTTATGACCATTGTAAATACCTCGCGCATTATCGTGCAGTGTATGCAGAACCAGCACCTGAAAAACCAGGCGAGGAGGCGACGGCAGCGCGGTGATGAGGACATGAACACACTTTTCTCTAAAACTGTGTTCCCCCGCAATTTGGAGATCATGGTGTTAATGGGGCAGGCTCATGCCGTGGAATGCCGATTCTGGGCCTGGGAAACAAGCACAGAGTGGTGGGACCGCATAGTGTTGCAGGTCTGGGATGATTCCCAATGGCTCCGAAACTTTCGCATGCATAAGGGCACTTTCATGGAACTTTGTGACTTGCTTTCCCCTGCCCTGAAGCGCAAGAATACCAAGATGAGAGCAGCCCTCACAGTTCACAAGCGAGTGGCAATAGCCCTGTGGAAGCTTGCAACGCCAGACAGCTACCGGTCAGTCGGTAATCAATTTGGAGTGGGCAAATCTACTGTGGGGGTTGCTGTGATGCAAGTAGCCAACACAATCACTGAGCTTCTGCTATCAAAGGTAGTGACTCTGGGAAACGTGCAGGTCATACTAGATGGCTTTTCTGCAATGGGATTCCCTAACTGTGGTGGGGCTATAGATGGAACGCATATCCCTATCTTGGGACCGGACCACCAGGGCAGCCAGTACATAAACCGCAAGGGATACTTTTCAATGGTGCTGCAAGCACTGGGGGATCACAAGGGACGTTTCACCAGCATCAACGTGGGATGGCCGGGAAAGGTTCATGACGCTCGTGTCTTCAGGAACTTTGGTCTCTTTAAACAGCTGCAGGAAGGGATTTACTTCCCAGACCAGAAAATAACTGTTGGGGATGTTGAAATGCCTATAGTTATCCTTGGGGACCCAGCCTACCCCTTAATGCCATGGCTCATGAAGCTGTACACAGGCACCCTGGACAGTAGTAAGGAGCTGTTCAGCTATAGGCTGAGCAAGTGGAGAATGGTGGTAGAGTGTGCATTTGGATGTTTAAAGGGTCGCTGGCGCAGTTTACTGACTCGCTCAGACCTCAGCGAAAGCAATATTCCCATTGTTATTGCTGCTTGTTGTGTGCTCCACAATCTCTGTGAGAGTAAGGGGGAGACGTTTATGGCAGGGTGGGAGGTTGATGCAAATCGCCTGGCCGCTGAATACGCGCAGCCAGACACCAGGGCAGTTAGAAGAGCACAGCAGGAAGCAGTGCACATCAGAGAAGCTTTGAAAACCAGTTTCAAGACTGGCCAGGGTACTGTGTGACACTTCTGTTTGTTTCTCCTTGATGAAAATCCGCCCCCCTTGGTTGACTTTAATTCCCTGTAAGCCACCCACCCTCCCACCTTTGATCACAGCTTGCTTGCAAACGAAATAAAGTCACTATTATTTAAAAAACATGTATTCTTTATTAATTGATTATAAAAATAGGGAGATAACTCACAAGGTAGCCCGGGTGGGGTGTGGGAGGAGGGTAGGAGGGAAGGAAAAGGCCACTTTAAAACTTGTTGAATGCCAGCCTTCTGTTGCTTGGGCTGTCCACTGGGGTGGAGTGGTTGGGTGCCCAGAGCCTCCCACCCCGCGTTCTTGGGTGTCTGGGTGAGGAGGGTATGGACTTGGGGAGGAGGGAGGGTGGCTAAGCAGGGGCTGCAGCGGCAGTCTGTGATCCTGCTGCTGTTCATGAACCTCCATCAGACGCCGGAGCATGTCCGTTTGATCCCGCAGTATCCCCAGCGTTTCCTCATGCCTCCTCTGATCTTCCTGCCACCACCTCTCCTCACGTTCATCGGCCACCATCCTGTACTCTGCTATTGTGTCCCTCCACACAGCTCTGTCAGTGCCGGACGACTGCATGAGCTCAGAGAACATTTCATTGCGTTTTTTTCGCTGCCTTATCTGAGATAGCCTCTGGGACGGAGGAGGGAGGCTTGAAACATTTGCAGCTGCTGGAGGAAAAAAAGGGAGTGAAGTATTTAAAAAGATACATTTTACAGAACAATGGCTATACTTTTTCATGGTGAACAACACTATTCACATTACATAGCACATGTGATTTTGGTACAAGGTCGCATTTTGCATCTTATATTGAGTGCTTGCGGCTTTGGTGTTAGAGATCACACATGCAGGGCCGGGCAACAGAATTCGGCTTGCAAGTGGCCACAGTAAGCCATAGTCTTTCGGCTTCTGCAACCTTCATAACAGCAGCCCCCTCCTTTCCTATACCAAGCAAAGCCTGTTGAGTTGGCCATTTACTGCTGCAGTTTTCCTGTTAACGTGCAGCAGCAGAAACCAAACTAACCCCCTCCCCCCATCCAATTCTCTGGGATGATCGCTTTTCCTCTCCCCCCACTGCCTGGCTGGTATCAGGGAAGATCCCTGCTAGCCAAACGCGAACAGCTCAGCGTCAATGGCCCCCCCTCCCACTGCGTGGCTAACTGCAGGGAGGATTTCTTTTCAGCCACAGGCAAACAGCCCAGTAGGAACGGCCACCTCTGAATGTCCCCTTAATCAAATTCCCCTATTTCAACCAGGTTACCATGAACGATATCACTCTCCTGAGGATAACACAGAGAGATAAAGAACGGATGTTGCTTGAATGCCCGCAAACACCGGGACCACACGCTGACAGGCTTTGTCATGCAATGATACCAGATTACTTGCTACTAGCACGGCGTGGTAAAGTGTCCTACCATGGAGGACGGAATAAGGCTGCTGTCCCCGGAAACCTTTTACAAAGACTCCAGGAGATCTTCATGGAGATGTCCCTGGAGGATTTCCGCTCCATCCCCAGACACGTTAACAGACTTTTCCTGTAGCAGTACTGGCCACGAATGCATCCCAAGTCCTCAGGGCTACTCAATCATTAAAAAACGCTTGCTTTTATAACGTATTATATTTAAAAAGGTACACTCACCAGAGTTCCCTTCTCTGCTTTGTTGGTTTGGGAGGGTGGTAAAAAGATCCTGGCTGTCGGGGAGAATGGTGTGCTGTGTGTTCTCCCCAAGCTCGTCCTCCTTCTCCTCATCTTCCCCATCTGCAAAATCCTCAGCCGTGGCAGAGAGCATCCCATCCTCAGAGTCCATGGACAGGGGTGGGGTAGTGGTGGCCGCCCCCCCCAGAATTGCATGTAGCTCAGCGTAGAAGCGGCATGTCTGGGGCTCTGTCCTGGAGCGTCCATTTGATTCTTTGGTTTTCTGGTACGCTTGTCTGAGCTCCTTAAGTTTCACGTGGCACTGTGTTGCGTCCCTGATGTAGCCTCTGTCCCTCATGGCCTCGGAGATTTTTTGAAATGTTTTGGCATTTTGTCTTTCGGAACGTAGTTCTGATAGCATGGATTCCTCTCCCCATACAGCGATCAGATCCAGTACCTCCCGTTCGGTCCATGCTGGAGCTCTTTTTTGATTCTGGGACTGCATGGTCACCTGTGCTGATGAGCTCGCCTGGCCAAACAGGAAATGAGATTCAAAAGTTCCCAGGGCTTTTCCTGTACACCTGGCCAGTGCATCTGAGTTCAGAGTGCTGTCCAGAGCGGTCACAATGTTGCACTGTGGGATAGCTCCCGGAGGCCAATACCTTCGAATTGCGTCCACACTAACCCTAATTTGAAACGGCGATGTCGATTTCAGCGCTAATCCCCTTGTTGGGGAGGAGTACAGAAATCGGTTTTAAGAGCCCTTTATGTCGAAAAAATGGCTTCGTTGTGTGGACGGGTGCAGGGTTAATTCGGATTTAATGCTGCTAAATCCAACATAAACTCGTAGTGTAGACCAGGCCTCTGACTCTCTGCTTTCTCCAAGAGGTGGCATTTTCACGTAAGTGGCACTTCATTGCTTCTTGGCTGTTGGTGCTGCTATACAGCAGGGACTAAGCCCACACCAACCGGTAGTGAAAAGCCATGCCACAAAAATGAATGGAGTGGATTAATTAATAACTTAATAATTTGGCAGCTAATGAGATCTCAGAGCAAACATATTCCCTGATCAACAGAGCTTTGATTCCGCTCCCAGCTGACTCCCATTAGCCATTCTTTCTGTGATCCTACTCCTCAAATCCCAGAAGTGATCCTGCTTGAGAAGTTATTTGGGATGAGCACCCCCCCTCCGCCCCCGGATCCCCCAAATCACAGAGCGGTATTATAGTGTGTGGGAATTGAGTCCTTTTACATACTTTATGAGCCCTCTAGTGGAACTAACTGTATTCTATATTTTAGAAACCCCCTGAAACTATTCAGAGCTGCAATATGTATGCAGCTACTAGGCCCGTGTATAGTCAGCAAATGCAGTTATTTGGGACCCAACTGTGCCCTGTGGCTTTTTCATATTCTGTTGTACAAAGAGTAAAAGACATAACAGATTTAAATATGCTGGGAAATGCATTTACTTGGCCAAAGGAAAAATAATGCCTCACAAGCTTCAAAACAACAACAACAACAAAACCCACCTGAGTTTGTGGCACTCTTGCGTATTTGGCAATGCTGCAGCTCAAAGGAGCATGTGTCACCACAAAGGAAAAGTTTCAGAGTAACAGCCGTGTTAGTCTGTATTCGCAAAAAGAAAAGGAGTACTTGTGGCACCTTAGAGACTAACCGATTTATTTGAGCATAAGTATGCATCCGATGAAGTGAGCTGTAGCTCACGAAAGCTTATGCTCAAATAAATTGGTTAGTCTCTAAGGTGCCACAAGTACTCCTTTTCTTTTCACAAAGGAAAAGTGGCTGGAACAATACAAAGCTTGTACTGTGTTGCTTCTCTGTATGTTTCATAACCTTTTTTCCCAGAGGGAATGGACCAAAGTATGAAGTCTACAAAGGGACTCGGCAAGTGTTTGTTTTTTTAATCGGACATGTGCCCTTTTTTCTTCCCTCTTCTTTACGATAGATAAACAAAGACCTGAGAGGAGGTTGGACTTTTTTTGGGTATCCCAGCAGCTCCCTCCTCGCAAAAGGAAATTTTTTTTCCTATTTCTTTTTTACATTAGAAATCTCAGGAACATCCAGTCTGGCCTTCCCTGGGTCTGTCAGACTAATGTTTATCCTGACTCTTGCACCTTGATGACAGGCGGGTGGGAGGGCATCGAAACTTTTACAAAAAAAATGTCCTAACTCAGTCATGTTCACTAGGCATCAATACGAAATAAGTATTAACAAACCCAAGTGGTTTTACAGTGTGTGACTGAAAATCCCTTCCCCACTCAGCTTCCGCTCATAGCTCTTGGCATTTCACTAGTTCTCCAGGCACCATCGACTCTTCCAGCACAGATTAGATCTGAATTTATAAGATTTTAAAAAAATAATAATCCTGCTTGTTTTCTAACAAAACTTTTTAGGCCTCCTGCTCCATCATAATGAAGTTGATAAGGGCATTGCCCATTTTTCCCCCTTTGCAGCTAACTTTGCATTTGAGCCTGTGCTCCCCCTCTCCATCGCTACAAGATGAGGACAACGTTAATCAATTGCAAGGTTTTAATGCTGGTTAATTTAGCCAACAGACAATGTCTAATCTGCTATATATTTTTCATGTTATAAAAATGAAAATGTGCCCTGAGGGGCTCATATTAAAAAATGTGTAAAATAAACATAGCATCTATAAAAAGATACAAGTGCAGGGAAATATCAAGGGTGCATGTGTGTTTTTTAATGAAAATAATGCATTGCACTTAGGTAGCACTTCCATCTAAGGATTTCAAAGTGCTTCATAAAGGTAAATATCATTATACCCATTTAGAAGATGGGGAAACTGAGGTACAAAAGTAAAACTACTTATCCAAGGTCACAAAGCTCACAGCCAGTCAGTGACAGACTCGAGACAAAAATCCATGTCTCCATGTCAGTTTGCAAAATATGAACTTCATGCATTTTGGCCCCTGGTAGATTAGATAAAATCTTTATTGCACATACTTTATATTGCAGCATAATACTATAAAGCCTGTGTCCATGGAAGTCAATGTGAGTTTTGCCATTGACTTCAGTGAGAGCAGGGATAGCAGGGCTTGCAAGGCAGGTAAATAAAGGTTTCTTTTTGCCTACTTTCCAACAGGAGCTCAGTGAGACACTTGCTCACAAATTAGCTTTTGAAGGCCCTGGCCAAAGCTGTGGTGTTGATTTGTCTCTTTCAAAGTCTCCACAGAATCATCCCCCCCCCCGCCATCCTTGCATGCCACTAATTAACATACAAGATAAACATCCCACAGGAGCCCAGAATAAGATATAGTGGAAAAAAGGTCAGTGTGTTGGAAACAGATAATAAATAATGTTACATCAGATAATATTTAGCTCAAAAATCCTATCCACTCAAACAGCAAGAACTCCAGTGTACAGCAAGAATCCTTTAAAAGGCCACAAGATCCACTGGATATTGACAGCAATAATACATTAGTAGCTGGCGGCGGGCAATGGTAATAGGTCACAAAGAACCTGGTTACTCACCTTCTCGTAGCTGTTGTTCTTCGAGATGTGTTGTTCATGTCCATTTCAATCAGGTGTGTGCGCATGCACATGCATGATAGCTGGAAGATTTTTCCCCTAGCAGCATCCGTGGGGTCGGCCTGAGCACCCCCTGGAATCGTGCCTTCATAGTGCCCAATAAAGGGCCCTGCCAACCCGCTACCGCCTCAGTTCCTTCTTGCTGGCTACTCTGACTGCGGGGAAGGAGGGTGGGTATTGGAATGGACACGAACAACACATCTCGAAGAATCCGATGAAGTGAGCTGTAGCTCACGAAAGCTTATGCTCAAATAAATTGGTTAGTCTCTAAGGTGCCACAAGTCCTCCTTTTCTTTTTGCAAATACAGACTAACACGGCTGTTACTCTGAAACCTGTAGTTATGAGAAGGTGAGTAACCGTTTTTTCTTCTTCGAGTGCTTGTTCGTGTCAATTCCAATCAGGTGATTCACAAGCCCAAGTTCAGGAGGTGAGCTTGGAGTTGTTCACCAATTGGAGCACTGCTCGTCCCGTCTCTGGCCTGCTGGGTAATCACATAGTGCGTGGCGAAAGTGTGTATGGAGGACTACGCCACCGCCCTGCAGATTTCCTGAGTGGGAACCTGAGCCAGGAACACTGTTGACGAGGCTTGCGCCCTGGTGGAGTGTGCAGTGATTGGAGGTGCAGGAACCCCCGCCAGGTTGTAGCACTTATGAATGCAGGACGTGATCCATGACGAAATGCGTTGTGATGACACAGGCAGACCTTTCATTCTTTCCGCCACTGCCATGAATAACTGGACAGATTTTCTCAATGGCTGTATTCTCTCAATGTAGAAGGCTAGCGCCCTACGGATATGCAGTGAGTGAAGTCTCTGCTCCTTGCCGCTGGAATGCGGCTTAGGGTAGAATACCAGGAGGAAGATGTTCTGGTTGATGTGAAACTGCGACACAACCTTTGGGAGGAAAGCAGGGTAAGGTCTGAGCTGAACCTTGTCCTTATAGAACATGGTGTAAGGAGGCTCTGATGTTAACTCTTAAGTTCAGAATCCCTCCTGGCTGAGGTAGAGCAGGGAGCACGATGCCAAGGGTTCAAATGGAGGTCCCAGGTTGAGGTTCCAAGCTGGGACAGGCTGCCAGATGGAAGGGTATAGCCTGTCAAGACCTTTTAGAAACCGGCTGACCATCGGGTTAGCAAAGACAGAATGTCCGGATGGAAGGCTGAGATTGCGGCCAAGTGAACCCTTATTGATGACACTGAAAGCCCCTGCTGCTTCAGATGGAGGAGGTAGTCCAGAATAAGCGGCACTGAGGCTAGTATTGGGAACGAATGGTGCTGTGCCAACCAGACTGAAAACCTCTTCCACTTGGCAAGGTAGGTGGCTCTCGTAGAGGGTTTCCTGCTGCCAAGGAGGACTTGTCTAACCTGGTCTGAACAGGAAAGCTCCACCGGGTTCAACCACGGAGCTTCCACACCATGAGGTACAGTGACCCGAGATTCGGATGTTGGAGATGACCGTGTTCTTGTGTCAGAAAGTCCGGGAAGAGTGGTGGGGTGATCGGGGCTTCTACGGACACATCTAGGAGAGATGTGTACGAGTGCTGGCGAGGCCAGGCTGGAGCTATCAATCATAGAATATCAGGGTTGGAAGGGACTGCAGGAGGTCATCTACTCCAACCCCCTGCTCAAAGCAGGACCAATCCCCAACTAAATCATCCCAGCCAGGGCTTTGTCAAGCCTGACTTTAAAATCTTCTAAGGAAGGAGATTCCATCACCTCCTTAGGTAACGCATTCCAGTGTGTCACCACCCTCCTAGTGAAAAAGTTTTTCCTAATATTCAACCTAAACCTCCCCCACCAACGTGACCTGAGCACGTTCCCTCCAGATCTTGAGGAGTACCTTGTGAACGAGCAGTATGGGCGGAAAGGCATATAGGAGACAACCTCCCCATGGGAGGAGGAACACCTCCGTGCTGGAGCCCTGGCTATGATTTTGGCGGGTCGGTAGGGCCTTTATTGACCCCCACGGATGCTGCTAGGGGAAAAATCTTCTGGCTACTGTGCATGTGTGCACGCACACACCTGATTGGAATTGACATGAACAAGCACTCAAAGAAGAACCTTTCACCACTGTGTGCCTGTTCAAAGATGTCCAAGGTCAGTAGTGATTGGAAATAGTTATCTGACAGGTTTCAGAGTAACAGCCGTGTTAGTCTGTATTCGTAAAAAGAAAAGGAGTAATTGTGGCACCTTAGAGACTAACCAGTTTATTTGAGCATGAGCTTTCGTGAGCTACAGCTCACTTCATCGGATGCATACCATATCGTGGAAACTGCAGAAGATATTATATACACACAGAGACCATGAAACAAAACTTCCTCCCACCCCACTCTCCTGCTGGTAACAGCTTATCTAAAGTGATCATCAAGTAGAGCCTGGATTTGTGCTGGAAATGGCTCTACTTGATGATCACTTTAGATAAGCTGTTACCAGCAGGAGAGTGGGGTGGGAGGAAGTTTTGTTTCATGGTCTCTGTGTGTATATAATGTCTTCTGCAGTTTCCACGATATGCTATGCATCCGATGAAGTGAGCTGTAGCTCACGAAAGCTCATGCTCAAATAAACTGGTTAGTCTCTAAGGTGCCACAATTACTAGTTATCTGACAGCCATTCAATGGCCCCTGTGAAATGAGTGGGTGGATCTCTGAGTTTCAAATGGACAAGTTCTGCTCACAAAACCACCACCACTTTTGGCACTCAGGCTTTATCTACAATGGAACTTAGTTGGCAAAATTTTTGTTGTTCAGGGGTGTTAAAAAAACCACCCCTCCGAATGACAAAAGCTGTACTGATGAAGCGCTGGTGTGAACAGTGCTTTGTCAGCAGGGGCACTCTCCTTCCAAAGCTACAGCCATTTGTGGGGGGTGGAAGTTTTTTGTCGGCAGAGGAGCTTTTTCCTGTCGACAAACAGCAGCTACACTGCGTACCTTTTAGCGGCACGGCTGTAGCATCAGAGCCGTGTCGCTAAAAGCTGAGTGGTGTAGACGAAGCCTAATTGACCAATGGCAGTCTCAGCAGAGGCAACGGTGGGCATGGAAATAGGCATGCTTGGGCACTGCCACATATATAAGGCTGGCACTATACTAGGACTTTAGAAATTCACTTAATAAAAAAGAATAGTAATGGAAAGTGAACCCCAGGCAGGGTAAATCTCTAGTTTGAGACACATTGGTGGAATGGAGCAGTGGAAACTTGGATAAGTGAACCAAAATGGTCTGAGTCTTGCAGTCCGCACCATCACCCACTTCAACAGCTTGGGATCTGCCTTTGTGCAGGATAGGGATTGTATCTCAGATCGACAAGAGCCGCAACAAGAATGCAGAAGTAGCGTGTTTTTGTGGGGATACCACTGTAAAGTATCCTGTTTGTGAGGAGAGGGTGATATTACAAGCTACATAAGCAAAACTGTGTGTGTGGGGATTGCTGAAGGGGGATGTGCCCAGACCCAGTGGGCGTGACTGCACAGGAGCCCAGGGCAAAGAAGTATCTGTTCTGCCTGCATATGTATCCGGTTGTGTAATGAAGTGAGCTACCTGTTCAGTGTGCAGATTGCAATTGCTCCATATCTGGGCTGGAATCCAAAGCCTTAGGGAATAAATCATCCCACTGTTCCCTGCTCCGGTGCACACAGGCAGCGTGCGCACAAATCTGGTGCTGAGCATAAACATTGTGTGATAAGGAACTTGGTGACATTGGGGCTTTTTAACTTCAAGATCTGGGTCCAGGCAACCCCTATTGTTAGCAGGGCATTATGTAAGCTACCCCAGATCTATTTCAGTGTGTCATAACAGAAGCATTCATGTTGTGGCCCCTGCGAATTCTGCTGCCTGTCACTGACAACTTCAAATGAATTATAGACTGAACAGGGACACTGGATTTATGGCTTATTACAACAATCTGTAACCCACTGACCCTGTCTTTTTGTGCTATGCCTGCAGACGTGTTAATGGGCCACCCTACCTTGAATAGTCCATTACAATATGTGCTAACTACTTATGCTAAACAATCTGTTCCACCTTGCATTTAGCTGAGATGCTCGGAGTACCTTTCCCAGACCTGAAGAGCTGTGTGTGGTTCAAAAGCTTGTCTCTCTCACCAACAAAAGTTGGTCCAGTAAAAGATATTACCTCACCCATCTTGTCTCTATTTATTTTTCATTTAATTTTAACAGTTTATAAATTCACTGCAGTCTTGAAGACCTTCTAGTACAGGGGTCTCAAACGCGAATCACCAGGAGGGCCACATGAGGACTCGTACGTTGGCCTGAGGTCTGCATCACCCCCTGCTGCCCCTGCCCCCCACTCCACACCTGCCCCTGCCCATGGGGTGCAGGAGGGGACTTAGGGCAGGGCACTGGGATGCAGGAGGGAGTGCGGGGCGTGGGAGGGGGTTGTGGTGTGGCAGGGGGCTCAGGGCACGGGGTTGAGGTGCAGGAGGGAGTGCGGGATGTGGCAGGGGGTTGGGGTGCAGACAGGGGCTCAAGGAAGGGAGTTGGGGTGCAGGGTGCAGGAGGGGTTGGGGTTCCGGCCCAGCACCGCTTACCTTGAGCGGCTCCGGGGTGGCAGGGGCACGCACCAGGGCCAGGGTAGGCTCCCTGCCTGTCCTGGCCCCGGCCCTGTGCCACTCCACTCCAGGAAGCGGTGGGCACCCTGTGAGCCCTTCTTGCCTGTGGGTACCTCCCCCGAAGCTCCCATTGGCCGCGCTTCCCTGTTCCCGGCCAATGGGAGCTTCGGGGGAGGTAACCACAGGCAAAAACAGCTCAGGGAGTTCTCTGATCCCCCTACCCCCGGGGCCGCAGGGAAGCGGTGCGAGGCCCTCAGCACCATGGGGTTGGCAAGTCCATGGGCCGGATCTGGCCCGGGGCCGTAGTTTGCCCACCCCTGGCCTGGAGGTAGGCTGGGGACGTGGCACGCTGGGGAGGGGACGGGCAGGGGGGATGCAGGGAGGTTGGCGGGCCGCAGGGAATAATCTCGCGGGCCATGTGTTTGAGACCCCTGTTCTAGTAGCTGAAATCCTAAAACAGCTTCCAGGAAACAGTCTGCTTTGAACTAGGCCATGCTGGATTGGCTCATAGTTTAATTTTAATTGTAAGTGCTTTGGGGCAGAACTGCATTTTCTACTACACTTTGACTTTGCTTGGGGAAGAAGTTAGTTTTCAGGAAGTCCAAAGCAAATTGGTGCGCGCGCGCGCACACACACACACACACACACACACGTAAGTATATTTTCTGACAGACACTGAGTTTAAATAGGCTTGGCAGAATTCCTTTTTATAAAATTTTCAGTGAATAATATAAATGGTTATTTTTAAGCTTTTTAAAAAACTTTTATTTATTTCAATTTTCAGAGCTGTAGGAAATTATGGGGGATCAAACAATAGTTATTTAATGATGGTAGACATTGAGATTTAAAAAATTAAAGCTGTATAACTTAAAACACAAATTTTCAACATTACATGTCAAAATATACAAAGTAAATATCCTTAAATCAAACTCCAATAAGTTCTCAAGCAGCATTTTTTTTACTTTGGTATCTATAAATTTTGATTATTGATGGAAATATTTTTTCGTCGGTGTGTGTGTATATGGTGAAATCAACGTTTACTAATAAAAATCTAAAGCCTTCCAAGTATCAGAAAACTTGATTCAATCAGAATTTAATGTGCCTTATGAAGTGGGACAAGTCTTAACATCCTAGATCCTGGAGTGCATTTATATTGTGAAAGAAACTGGAGAGAAAGCAAACACACACAAAATATTTGGGATGAGCTGATTGGGTAGAAAAGTGAGGGAACACAATAATAAGTGGAGGAAGCTTGCAGTGAAGTGAGGTTTAGATTATGTGATTTATACTATAACCTCGATTTCATGATTTAGCAGTACTGACATAATAATTTTACGCTAATAAAAGCAGGATAATATTAGGCTTGCGGATACCAATTTAAATTTGAGTCTGAAATAAGGAATCCCCTGCTAACTGAGGACAAATAAGGATGACAAGGGTTCTCAGGTTGGACCCAGGTCTCTAGGATAGCTCTGATAGCACCTGTAACAACTCTTCAAGAAGGTTGATCCAGTGCTTCATGTTCTAGTCTAGGCCTTGGGAGACCTGGATTCAATTACTTTCTCCACCACAGAATTCCTGTGTGAACTTACAAGCCTGAACAAAGGTCTTGTACTTCCCTACTTCACACGTGTGTTGTGAGGCTAAATTAAGATTATGAGGTTCTCAGATCTTGTGGCAATGACAGCCATATAAGTACCTTAGATAGAGAGACCACCAGGGTCTTAAGGGAACCTCATGTTGCTTAAGTGACCAGTTGCATGATTTTGCTCTTTTCAGGTCGGAAGAACATCAGCACAATGGGGAATATTAGAGCATTCCAGAGAATTCCCTTTCTCCATCCTAAAAGAACACACAAGTTAGATTTTGTGATTAAAATGGTTTGGAAACACCTGCTTGTTGACAGGCACAGACTATGTTACAGGTTGTCAGTGTCCCAGCTTGTGACACATGGTTCCAAGTATTGATTTTATGTTTGCTGGTGGTGCCACCACCTGGTGAAGTGGGGAATAGTCTCTTAATCAAAAGTGCTGCTAACTTGAAGAGCAGCACTGCATAATACAACCCTGAATCCACCAAACTGGTGTAGGACTGTCCTGAGCTTGCCAAACACAGTGCTACCCTGGCAGTAAGCTTCAAACCTGACTTGCAGGGATGCTCACACTTTTGGGGGTGAGTGGTGTTCATTGAGTCCCCACGGCCCATTAAATTCTGGGCCTCTGTGAAGAGGCTAATTATAGTGACTGGGACACTTGTGCATTAAGAACCAGACTGAGACTCAGCAAAATCATTTCACATAGGCCACTGAACAGCCAATACGATTTAAAAATCTTTGGTATTATCTCCACTTTAGAGAGGAGAAAATTGAGGTAGAAGTTAAATTAATTGCTGAAGGACACAAAGGCAGTTGGTGCTAGGGCTGGGTTTACAAGCCATGGGCTTAGCATCCTTATGCTTACATCACATTCATCTGCACCAGCATTAAGCACCAAGAGATGCCATGTTGTTAGAATAATGGCCTCTCCTATGCCTATCTCTTACTGTCTGTATTAGTGGAGCTAGATTAGTAACTCTTGCCTAGAGGTAACTGCTGTCTTGTCTCATCTGTGACCATTGTGCTGTACCCCTCTTGTTCAAGAGGGGTATAACACAATGAAAATGGCTAGAAGAATTTAGATCTGGAAACTGTTGCTCTGGGGAAAATTTCAGTTAGAAACCCAAAGATAAACTGAGTAAGATCAGTTGAATAATGGAAGATGCTGTAACAGTAGGTGACAAAATCATCATTTAGAAGGGGAAACCAGCCCTAAAGTCTGGTTTTGAAGGACCAGTCCAGACGGCGAAAAGTCTTCCTGAACCCCGACTTAGTAGAAGTTAGAGAAGGAAAAGACCTATTAGGTCACATTGATGACATCCCCCAGCCATTGCAAGATTGTTTCTTATGCTAAGTCTAATTTTAAGCATCCAAAATACGAAGGTTTCTACTGTTTCCCCTGGGAAGACTATTCCATTTGAACAGATCTCACCAACAGGAAGTTTTTTGTCCTAGTTAGCCTAATTTCTCTTCCTTAGCCCTGGTCTACACTAGGAGTTGAGGTCGAATTTAGCAGCATTAAATCGATTTAACCCTGCACCTGTCCACATGACGAAGCCCTTTTTTCGATTTAAAGGGCTCTTAAAATCGATTTCCTTACTCCACCCCCAACAAGGGGATTAGCGCTTAAATCGGCCTTGCTGGGCCAAATTTGGGGTACTGTGGATGCAATTAGACGGTATTGGCCTCCGGGAGCTATCCCAGAGTGCTCTGTTGTGACCGCTCTGGACAGCACTCTCAACCAGATGCACTGGCCAGGTAGACAGGAAAAGGCCCGCAAACTTTTGAATTTCAATTTCCTGTTTGCATGGTCACCTGCAGCTTGCCACGCTGGCCAGAGCTCATCAGCAGAGGTGACCATGATGGAGTCCCAGAATCGCAAAAGAGCTCCAGCATGGACTGAACGGGAGGTACGGGATCTGATCGCTGTATGGGGAGAGGAATCCGTGCTATCAGAACTCCGTTCCAGTTTTCGAAATGGCAAAACATTTGTCAAAATCTCCCAGGGCATGAAGAACAGAGGCCATAACAGGGACCTAAAGCAATGCCGCATGAAACTTAAGGAGCTGAGGCAAGCCTACCAGAAAACCAGAGAGGCAAACGGCCACTCCGGGTCAGAGCTCCAAACATGCCGCTTCTATGATGAGCTGCATGCCATTTGAGGGGGTTCAGCCACCACTACCCCAGCCGTGTTGTTTGACTCCTTCAATGGAGATGCAGGCAACTCAGAAGCAGGTTTTGGGGACGAGGAAGATGATGATGATGAAGTTGTAGATAGCTCACAGCAAGCAAGCAGAGAAACCGGTTTTCCCGACAGCCAGGAACTGTTTCTCACCCTGGACCTGGAGCCAGTACCCCCCGAACCCACACAAGGCTGCCTCCTGGACCCGCCAGGCGGAGAAGGGACCTCTGGTGTGTGTCCTTTTAAAATACTATACATGGTTTAAAAGCAAGCATGTTTAACGATTAATTTGCCCTGGCATTTGCGGCTCTCCTGGATGTACTCCCAAAGCCTTTGCAAAAGGTTTCTGGGGAGGGCAGCCTTATTCCATCCACCATGGTAGGACACTTTACCACACCAGGCCAGTAGCATGTACTCAGGAATCATTGTAGAACAAAGCATTGCAGTGTATGTTTGCTGGCATTCAAACAACATCTGTTCTTTATCTCTCTGTGTTATCCTCAGGAGAGTGATATAATTCATGGTCACCTGGTTGAAATAGGGTGCTTTTCTTAAGGGGACATTCAGAGGTGCCTGTTCCTGCTGGGCTGTTTGCCTATGGCTGAACAGAAATGTTCCCCGCCGTTAGCCATGGGGAGGGGGGAGGGGCTAGCCACGTGGTGGGGGGAGGCAAAATGCGACCTTGGAACGAAAGCACATGTGCTGTTAATGTTAACAGCAAGGTTTACCGTGAAAGAGTGTACCCATTGTTCTAGAAAATGTGTCTTTTTAAATACCACTGTCTCTTTCTTTTTTCTCCACCAGCTGTATGTGTTTCAAGGATCACAGGATCTTCTCCTTCCCAGAGGCTAGTGAAAATTAGAAGGCAAAAAAAACGCACTCGTGATGAAATGTTCTCTGAGCTCATGTTGTCCTCCCACACTGACAGAGCACAGACGAATGCATGGAGGCAGACAATGTCAGAGTGCAGGAAAGCACAAAATGACCGGGAGGAGAGGTGGTGGGCTGAAGAGAGTAAGTGGCGGGCTGAAGAGAGGGCTGAAGCTGAAAGGTGGCGACAGCGTGATGAGAGGCGGCAGGATTCAATGCTGAGGCTGCTGGAGGATCAAACCAATATGCTCCAGTGTATGGTTGAGCTGCAGGAAAGGCAGCAGGAGCACAGACCGCCGCTACAGCCCCTGTGTAACCAACCGCTCTCCTCACCCAGACGCCCAAGAACATGGTGGGGGGGCCTCTGGCCACTCCACCCCAGAGGATTGCCCAAGCAACAGAAGACTGGCATTCAATAAGTTTTAAAGTTTTAAACTTTTAAAGTGCTGTGTGGCCTTGTCCTTCCCTCCTCCACCACCCCTTCTGGTGCTTCTCTCCTCCACCACCCATCCTGGGCTACCTTGGTAGTTATCCCCCTATTTGTGTGATGAATGAATAAAGAATGCATGAATGTGAAGTAACAATGACTTTATTGCCTCTGCAAGTGGTGATCGAAGGGAGGAGGGGAGGGTGGTTAGCTTACAAGGAAGTAGAGTGAACCAAGGGGCGGGGGGTTTCATCAAGGAGAAACAAACAGAACTTTCACACCGTAGCCTGTCCAGTCAAGAAACTGGTTTTCAAAGCTTCTCTGATGCGCACCGCGCCCTCCTGTGCTCTTCTAACCGCCCTGGTGTTTGGCTGTGCGTAACCAGCAGCCAGGCGATTTGCCTCAACCTCCAACCCCGCCATAAACGTCTCCCCCTTACTCTCACAGATATTGTGGAGCGCACAGCAAGCAGTAATAACAGTGGGAATATTGGTTTCGCTGAGGTCTAACCGAGTCAGTAAACTGCGCCAGCACGCTTTTAAACGTCCAAATGCACATTCTACCACCATTCTGCACTTGCTCAGCCTGTAGTTGAACAGCTCCTGACTACTGTCCAGGCTGCCTGTGTATGGCTTCATGAGCTATGGCATTAAGGGGTAGGCTGGGTCCCCAAGGATAACTATAGGCATTTCGCAAAAAGAAAAGGAGTACTTGTGGCACATTAGAGACTAACCAATTTATTTGAGCAAATAAATTGGTTAGTCTCTAAGGTGCCACAAGCACTCCTTTTCTTTTTGCGAATACAGACTAACACGGCTGCTACTCTGAAACCTGTCTATAGGCATTTCAACATCCTCAACGGTTATTTTCTGGTCTGGGAATAAAGTCCCTTCCTGCAGCTTTTGAAACAGACCAGAGTTCCTGAAGATGCGAGCATCATGTACCTTTCCCGGCCATCCCACGTTGATGTTGGTGAAACGTCCCTTGTGATCCCCCAGTGCTTGCAGCACTATTGAAAAGTACCCCTTGCAGTTTATGTACTCGCCGGCTTGGTGCTCCGGTGCCAAGATAGGGATATGGGTTCCGTCTATGGCCCCACCACAGTTAGGGAATCCCATTGCAGCAAAGCCATCCACTATGACCTGCACATTTCCCAGGGTCACTACGCTTGATATCAGCAGATCTTTGATTGCGTTGGCTACTTGCATCACAGCAGCCCCCACAGTAGATTTGCCCACTCCAAATTGATTCCCGACTGACCGGTAGCTGTCTGGCGTTGCAAGCTTCCACAAGGCTATTGCCACTCGCTTGTGAACTGTGAGGGCTGCTCTCATCTTGGTATTCTTGCGCTTCAGGGCAGGGGAAAGCAAGTCACAAAGTTCCATGGAAGTGCCCTTATGCATGCGAAAGTTTCGCAACCACTCGGAATCGTCCCAGACCTGCAACAGTATGCAGTCCCACCAGTCTGTGCTTGTTTCCCGAGCCCAGAATCGGCGTTCCATCGCATGAACCTGCCCCATTAGCACAATGATGCCCACATTGCCAGGGCCCATGCTTTGAGAGAAGTCTGTGTCCATGTCCTCATCACTCACGTCACTGTGCTGACGTTGCCTACTCGCCCAGTATCGCTTTGCCAGGTTCTTGTGCTGCATATACTGCTGGATAATGTGTGTGGTGTTTAATGTGCTCCTAATTGCCAAAGTGATCTGAGCGGGCTCCATGCTTGCCGTGGTATGGCGTCTGCACAGAAAAAAGGCGTGGAACGATTGTCTGCCGTTGCCCTGACGGAGGGAGGGGCGACTGACAACATGGCTTACAGGGTTGGTTTACAGGGAATTAAAATCAACAAAGGGGGTGGCTTTGCGAGAAACTGAATGGCCCCCTCAAGGATAGAACTCAAAACTGGGTTTAGCAGGCCGTTGATTTCACAGAGGGAGGGAGGGAGGAAGGAGAAAATGAATACAAAACAAATCTGGTCTATTTCTTGTTTTGAGCCACTTCATCTATCTTTATACATCTTGCTGGCAGCAGACTGTGCAGTACGACCACTAGCCATCATCAACACCTGAGTGCTCGGCAGAAGACGGTGCAGTATGACGACTAGCCATCATCTTCTGCTAGCTGCAGGTTAAAAGACAGTGCACTGCCGGTAGGACTCAATCGCCACGAGACGAAATAAGGGAAATGACCTGGCTGAGTCACTCCCGTGTTTTCCCAGGCGCCCGGTTAAAAGAGCACCCAGGATTACGTCGATGACGGCTACCAGTCATACTGCACTGTCTGCTGCCAAAAGGCAATAAACTGCTGCTGTGTAGCAATGCAGTACCACGTCTGCCAGCACCCAGGAGACATACGGTGATGGTTAGCTGAGCAGGCTCCATGCTTGCCGTGGTATGGCGTCTGCACAGGTAACTCAAGAAAAAAGGCGCAAAACGATTGTCTGCCCTTGCTTTCACGGAGGGAGGGAAGGAACGGGGGCCTGACGATATGTACCCAGAACCACCCGCGACAATATTTTAGCCCCATCAGGCACTGGGATTTCTACCCAGAATTCAAATGGGCGGCGGAGACTGCGGGAACTGTGGGATAGCCACCCACAGTGCAACGCTCCGGAAGTCGATGGTTGCCTTGGTACTGTGGACACACTCCGCTGACTACATGCACTTAGGGCATTTGTGTGGGGACACACACAATAGACTGTATAAAAACGCTTTCTACAAAACCGACTTCTATAAATTTGACCTAATTTTGTAGTGTAGACATACCTTTATTCCATCATGTGGCTCCCAGTCATACCACTTTTGAGCACCCTAAACAATTCCTCATAGCCAGAAGTCAATAAAAGTCAGCACCAGGCTCTCTTACTACCTTGCCCCTCAGTTCAGGCAACAGACCTTCCAAACTCATTCTTACTAAAGTTTTTTTTCCATATAGGCCCAGATCCATACAGACACCTAAGTCTCAGTTTTAGTCTAAGATCCACTTAGACACCTAAGTCTCAGTTTTAGGCACCACTGAGATCCACAAAACCCCTGCTTGGCTGCTGCCTAACTCTTTAGGCGCCTACATTTAGTTGGAGCCTAAATTTCTGCTGTAAAAGTTCCATAGGCCCCTACGTTTCTGCCCCTGGGCAAGTGCACTGCTGCCTCCCTCTAGGCATCTGGTCGCTTAAGCCCTAGTGCAGGGTAGTCAACAGGCAGACTGTGGGCCAAATCTGAACCGCCAGAGGCTTTTGACTGGACTGTGAAACTGCTCGGGGACTGTGGGCAGTTAGTGCTGGGATAGAGGAAGTCTAGTGCACATAGAGGAGTGACTGGCTGTGTGCTGGCGGGCTTGGGGGAGCTGGTGCCCGAAGCTGAAGGTGCCTGAAGTGTCCCCTCCTGCCCTCCCTAAATGGAACCATGCTGGGTGCACTGGGGCCTCAACCCCTGCTGGGCAAGCTGGGCGGGACTCCATTTCAGGAGGGTGGGACACTTGTCCCCTCAAAAGTTGAGTCATCCTCAGGTGCTTGCTGTGGCTCTTGCTCAGAGCCCCATGAGGGTGGGGCTCCATTTAGGGAGGGTGGGGAGGCACCTGCCACCCTGAGTTATGTGTCAGCCCTGGGCACCAGCTCCCCCAAACCCATCAGCATGCAGCCAGTCACTCCTCTACCTGCATTAGCTGCCCCCACCTGCACGAACGGCCCACAGCTTCCAGAGTTTCCTGGTCCGGTCAAAAGCCTCTGCAGTCTTGGATTTGGCCCATGGTTCACCTATTGACTACTCCTGCAGTAGGCCCTGGGTATATTACACAGCATTTTAGGTGTTTGTTGAACAGGGGGACTTGTGGTGTGAAAAATGTTTCTCTGCAGTCTGGATCTTGACTGTACCTTGACCAAGAAATTTGGACCATGAGAAAAAATAATTGACTATCTTTGCCCCAGTGCAATCCACAAACCAGATGAAGATAGGCATTCTTCCACCTGCATTTCTGTCCTGTAGGCATGCTCAGAGCACATCTAACTCCACACAAAACAGCGACCCCTGAACTATAGGATATTCTTATGTAGGTCTCCCTCAGCCTCTCTGTTGAAGCCATTCCACTCTAATTAAATTATTATATATTAATTGCACCAGAGAGAGAATCACTCCATAGTCCAGTGGTGAGGGCACTCAGCTCCTTGCCAGGCAGAGGGGGAAATTGAACTGTCGGGGTAAGTATCAATGAGGCAATGCAAGTGCCAATTAATGCAACCTAACTCTGTGGGGCAGGACTACCCACCCCTAGAGCTAGGAGTAGTTACATCTTTTGGCCAGTTCAATTGTTCGCCTTTCTGCCACGAATGCAGCCACCAGATACAGGGAGACTACCTGTGCTACATTTGAAGAGGAGTTATTTGGTTGCCCAAGTAATGCATTCTGAATCTGTACAGAATGCTTTGTCAAATATTTGTATATTGTGATACTGTACAACTGAAACATAATAAAGGTGCTGGCCCTTTAAAAATAAGCTGTCCCATATTTTTCATGCAGTAGTCGGTTTCCTTTAAACATAGGTGGTCCCTAAGGTACTGTAATCATTTTTAAAAGGATTATGAGTGTTACCTGTCTACCCCCCCTTATTCCACGTAACATAAAACGGGTGATTAAAGAGCCGGTGGCATTTTGTACGATTAACTTTAACAGCAGTCCTAGACAAATCCAAATTAGGGTAAGTACATTCTGTTTACCTAATTTCCACTGCATTCTCAATTCAGTATAGTATTCTGAACTTCTGCCTTAAACTGGCATGTTCCACCCAAAGCTGGCTGCAATTCCATGGTAGCCAAAGTGATTTTTGTATGTGTTATTTGTAAAGTGTTTTGGGATCTTTGAGGGGGCAAAAAGATATTATAAATATGATTTCCCCAGTATAAAGTTTTTTGGGAAAAATGCATTAAAGACTATTTAAACATGTAGAGTGGACTGCTTATTGATTTTTCATTAAATTTTTTCCATCTCTTCAATTATTTGCATATCACATGGCATACATCCCTGTGCAAAGCAATCAATAGATATAGCTGTGTTTTCATAGAGATCGAGCCACTAGAAAACTGTAAGAAAACCAGAAAAAAAATCACCGACAATTTTCCTGATGTTTTGCAGGGACTTTGTTTTATAGTGTTACAACAGATGGGGACAGTCACTCACAAATGTCACACTGCTAATCATACCAGAAGATCCACAAATTGACAAAGTTAATTGCATTAATCAGTAACATCTAACAGGAGCGCCATGTGAAGGTTTTCATCTTAAGTTCAGAAGAAGCTTTTTCTAAACATCCAAGAAAGCCCCCCACTTCACCACTATCATCTCCATATACTATACAAGAAATAAACAAGGCACCTATGGCCACTAAAAGTGGTAACGTTTCTGGAAAGGATGACCTAATGATTGCTATACATTCAATGGGAAAGATCCCCAAAAGCTGGTATGAGGTGATAAGTCATTACACTCTTCAAATGATAATGCCAGCTATTGCCCAATATCACTTCTTTCACTGGCTGGTCTCAACCCTATTTTTGACGTCGTCCTGCTGAAGAGCTGGTTTCAGACCAGGCCATAGTTGCTGTGACCAGGTTCTCACCATTGCTATTCATATTGAGACTGGCTTCCAGGGGAATCTAAAAACCACAACAGCACTGATACATTTATTTGCCACTTACAATATGGTAAGGAGATATGGGCCACTGCTCAAGGCATTTATGGCCATCAAGTGTCATAGCACTATGCAACTTCTGGCCACAATGTGGAGCAACAGAATATACTGCATTCTTCTGAATAGGCAGATCAGCAAAAAACGGTACGAGGCAAAGGTCTCATCACCCTCGCCATTGACCTCAACATAATGGAAGCTCCATCCCAACAGCCTTTCACCTAAACAACAAAGCCAACAACAAACACTTAATGTCACCTTTCGCAGTCAGCAGGTCTGAAATGAGCCCTGTCCAAAGAACTTGGACAGAAGAGCTTGACTTTTAAAGCCCACCTGGAAAAGATATGCGAAAAGATAAAAGCAAGAACGAGCCTTGTTTGAAAACTCATGGGCACAACATGGCGTGCTGATTTGCACACACTTCAAACAGTGACTCTAGCTTTGGCAGACTCCACTGCTGAATATTGCACACCAGTCTGGGTGGGCAGCTCATGTGCCAAATCTCTAGATGCACAGCCTAATGCCACGATGAGAATCGTAACTGGAACATTAAAATCAACGTCTGCCCAAGGTTGCCCACTCTTGCACATGTACCCCCACCCAAAATCCAGAGAGACACATGCCGTTTGTGAGTACAGTTGAATCATGGCCAACCTTAACTTGCCAATTCATGACGAACTCCAGAAGATTCCAAAGACACATGAAATCTCAAACCTTTCTGGGATTGGACTAAAACTATTAACTATTCAGGGGACACCATCATAGGGCCTAATCACATCAGCCACACTATCAGAGGCTCGTTCACCTGCACATCTACCAATGTGATAGATGCCATCATGTGCCAGCAATGTCCCTCTGCCATGTACATTGGCCAAGCTGGACAGTCTCTACGTAAAAGAATAAATGGACACAAATCAGACGTCAAGAATTATACCATTCAAAAGCCAGTCGGAGAACACTTCAATCTCTTTGGTCACTCGATTACAGACCTAAAAGTGGCAATTCTTCAACAAAAAAACCTTCAAAAACAGACTCCAAAGAGAGACTGCTGAATTGGAATTAATTTGCAAACTGGATACAATTAACTTAGGCTTGAATAAAGACTGGGAGTGTATGGGTCATTACACAAAGTAAAACTATTTCCCCATGTTTATTCCCCCCCTTCCCCCCCCCGTTCCTCAGACATTGTTGTCAACTGCTGGAAATGGCCCACCTTGATTATCACTACAAAAGGTTTTTCCCCCCCCCCCCGCTCTCCTGCTGGTAATAGCTCACCTGATCACTCTCGTTACAGTGTGTATGGTAACACCCATTGTTTCATGTTCTCTGTGTATATAAATCTCCCCACTGTATTTTCCACTGAATGCATCCGATGAAGTGAGCTGTAGCTCACGAAAGCTTATGCTCAAATAAATTTGTTAGTCTCTAAGGTGCCACAAGTCCTCCTTTTCTTTTTGTGGATACAGACTAACACGGCTGCTACTCTGAAACCTATTAAAATATCCTCATTCAATCCTGAAGCAGAATGGAAAGAATTCTGGGATAATTCTGGGGTTGTTTGTTCGTTCCAAACACACACCTGATTGCCAACCCTACAAAAGAATTTCTAGGCTACAATCCACTCTGAAAACAGTGGTCTGCATTGAACCATTTAACAGTGCATGGCAGATGCTGTCATCTCTTACAACTTTGCAAGATCAGAGACAATGAACAATGTGACTGCTGTAGACTACTCCTGGGGGAATTCTGTGCCAAAAAAATTAAAAATGTTGTGCTCAATATTTTAAAATTCTGCAAAATTCTACATATTTTATTTCTCAAAATAATACAATATAATCATGCTAAGTTCAATTATTTTGGTAATTTATTTCAAAATACCTGTCAGCAATCTGAAACAATACAGACCATAAAAAAAGATTCAGGAAATGTTTTTTTGACAAACGGATTCCTTACTAGGCATACTAATACAGAACTTTGTATAATTCATTTACATTACGATACAGAAATGTATTTCTCGCACCCGTAAGAAGCAGTGCAAAGGCTTGGGGGAGTCAGGGGTAATGGAGGAGCTGAGGGAGATGGAAGGAGCCTGGTTGTTGGGTGTGGATAGAAGTATGAAATAGTTTCTTGGGGGGAGTGGGATTGTTAGGAAGCCTCCCCCATGCAGACCCTGGCGGACCCCGAATCTCCCCCATTCAGTCAGGCACATCTGTCCCTGTCCCCGTGTGTCTCTGCACTCTCCACCCCCATGTGACCCTGGAGTCCCCCTCCCATTCAGCCCCTGGCTCAATACTGTCATCCCACTAGCTCCTGAGCCCGTGCCCCAGGTCTGTGACCCCCCCCCCCCCCCCCCCCCGCAGCAGCCCCATGTGCCCCACTCTGCCTCCTACCCTGGCGACAGGGGCAGGCTGCTGTGATGAAGATAGCTGGCTGCTAGCCATTACTACTGGACAGTTGGCTGTTCTGGCACCACAGCGGCCTCTGATGGCTGAAAGGCAGAACTGCAGCACTTTATGTGCAGAATGTATTTTTTGTGGGGGAAAAAATTCTGCTCCGGAAATGAATTGTGTGTGTGTGTGCAGTGGTGCAGAATTCTCTAAGTAGTAAACACCAGTCACAATTTTATGGACCACACTGTAAAGCAGTTTCTGCTTTGATTGCTTGCCAGGAGCATCTCAAACTTATATCAAGCCACTCCCGAAGCTAACCACTGGCTCTCTAATCTGGCTTTATCTGAATGTTGCTTTTTTCACCTCTCTTGCCATATGAAAGAAGTCACTGACATTTTGGATCACAGTTATATCTATTTATATCAATCACACCACTGTAATGCTATTTGTTTAAGATTTCAGAAGCAGGTACTCTCAAGCAAAAATCAACTCAGCAGCTAGATGCCATTCTAAATATCATTAACAAAAATTAACAAGAAAGGTTGATGATAGAACACAAGCCCAAAGTTTTTGCAAGGAGTTTTCTACACTTTTTTTTTCTTAAACCACACAACTGACAGCACTTACCTTACAGAATGTAGGGCTGGAAAGTACCTTGATAAGTCATCAAGTCCAGCCCCCTGTGCATGGCAGGATCAAGTAAACCTAGTCCATCCCTGGCAGATGTTTGTCCAACCTGTTTTTAAAAACGTCCAGTGATGGGAATTCCACAACCTTCCTTGGAAGCCTGTTCCACAGCTTTAGAATGTTTTTGCTAAAATGTAACCTAAATCTCCCTTGCTGCAGATTAAGACCATTACGTCTTATCCTTCCTTCTGGGAACATGGAGAACAATTGACCACTGTCCTCTTTATAACAGTCATTAACATATTTGAAGATTTAGCAGGTCCACCCCCACCCCCCTGACAAGTTGTCTTAAACTAAACATGCCCAGTTTTTTAAACCTTTCCTCATAAGACAAGTTTCCTAAATCTTTTATCATGTTTGTTGCTCTCCTCTGGACTCTCTCAAATTTGTCCACATCTTTCCTAAAGTGTAGCACCCAGAACTAGACACAGTACTCCAGCTGAGGCCTCCTGAGCGCAAAGTAGAGTGGGACAATTACCTCGTGTCTTATACGACACTCTTGTTAATACACTCCAGAATATTAGCCTTTTTCATGGT
This sequence comes from Chelonia mydas, assembly GCF_015237465.2. Classification (NCBI taxonomy): domain Eukaryota; kingdom Metazoa; phylum Chordata; order Testudines; family Cheloniidae; genus Chelonia; species Chelonia mydas. Next base: position 9,842,118 of record NC_051259.2, on the reverse strand, counting down.
TGCATCACATTGTTGACTCATTCAATTTGTGATCCACTAGAACCCCCAAATCTTTTTCAGTAATACTACCTCCTAGTCAGTTATTCCCCATTTTGTAATTCTGGCATTTGATATTTTTTTTCTAAGTAAAGTACTTTGCACTAGTCTTTACTGAATTTCATCTTGTTAATTTAAGACCAATTCTCCAATTTGTCAAGGTCATTTTGAATTCTGATCCTGTCCTCCAAAGTGCTTGCAACCCCTCCCAGCTTGGTGTCATCTGCAAACTTTATAAGCACACTCTCCACTCCATTATCCAAGTCATTAACGAAAATATTAATACCAGACGCAGGACTCACCCCCTGTGCAACCCCATTAGATACATTTTCCCAGTTTGACAGCAAAGCATTAACTACTCTTTGAGTATAATCTTTCAATCAGTAGTACACCTATCTTATAGTAATTTAACCCAGATCACATTTCCCTAGTTTGCTTATGAGAATGTCATGTGGGACTGCGTCAAAAGCCTTACTAAAAATCAAGATAGATCACATCTACTACTTCCCCTCCATCCACTACAACAGTAACCCTGTCAATGAAGAAAATTAGATTGGTTTGCCAAGATTTGTTCTTGAGAAATTCATGGCTAGCTATTCCTTGTAAATCTATTATCCTCCAGGTGCATCAAAACCATTAATTTACCTGAAGCGAGAGAGTTAGGGTTTCTTGAAATAGAACCTCAACATTCATGTTACATTTTTATTTGGTAATTATTCTTTTATTTCAGGAGTTCTTAAACTTTTCCACAGCATGGAGAACTTTCTAATATAGAGACTGTCTCAAGGATCAACTCTAGTCATTTATGACTGTGTGGACTACCTTCCCTTCCTTCCCATTTGCAATCATATGCGGCAATCACAATTGTTTACATGGAATCATAGGAAATGATTTAATGCATTTTTAGCTTGTAATGAATTTTAGCAGTTGGAAAAAAGGTAGGGTACTTATTTCATTCACCAAGACTCCATGGATCATTGAGGGAACTTCTGAACTTTTATTATTCAATTTACAAAACTGATTAACTGGACCACCTCTAAGCACACAGACTGATAAAAACCACATGAATAATATCTTACTAAACAGATTTCCATCCCGAAATAGGTTAACATCTTTTATGTCAGGGATGGGCAAACTTTTTGGCCTGAGGGCCGCATCTGGGTATGGAAACTGTATTGGGGGGCTATGAATGTCCCGTGCGGGAGGGGGACTCTATGGGGTGTAGCATGTGGGGGCTCTATAAGAGATGTTACTGAGGTGGGGGGAGGGGGGAACTCATGCCTGCGCAGTGTGGCTCTGTGTGCCAGAAGATGGTGCTCATCAAGGGAATTGTGAGTCGGGGGCTGAGGAGTGCTGGGTGGGCAGAGTGGGGCAAGCCCCCAACCCCGCTCCCTGGCGGGAGCTCGAGGTCCAAATAAAAAGATCTAACGGGCCGCCGTAGTTTGCCCACCCCTGCTTTATGCAGTCCAATTCCCCTGGGTGAATATATGAGCTTTACAACAAGACTGAACTGTAATGGGGAAAAGGAATTCCAATGTCAAGGACCCTCCACTAAGAATGTTCTAGTATCCAGAGCGCAGATGTTCAAATCTCCCAGCTATCTCAATTCCTGCAACACCATTAAGTGGGGAAGAGAGACGGTCAGTCTCTCAGGTAGCGAGGATGTGGATCATTTAGGAAATTATAACAACTACTCACTAGCACCCAGTAAGAAGGACGACAGGGCAGAGAAGACTCCTAATCTCCTTCCAGTGTAGGCAGTGACAAAGGACAAGGAATAAACAGCAAGCAAAGTCTAACCTGCAATGAAGGGGAACACAAAAATAAGAGCTTTGCAGCTGGAATCCATTTGAGTATCTGGTCACTTCCAAATTCAGTCATGCTAAAGGGATCTAGTTATGCATTTGGCCTGACACAGATATGGTAAAGCAGCATTGTCTTGCAGTGCAGCTGGGAACCAATGGGGTACGTCTTCATAGCAAAAAAACCCCAAAACTCTACAGCAGGAAGTCTCACAGCCCCGACCTACAAACTTGGGTTCACACTAGAGTGCTACAAATAGCCTGTGTAAACATTCAGAGGGGGGCTGAAGCCCAGGGAGAGGTGTGCGGGCTCTGAGACACTGCCGTGGGCTTTTTTTTTTTGTTTGTTTGTTTGCACTGTGTAGACATACCCATGGAGTCTACCACCACAGTTGAATTTGCAATGTATTAATATTTATGTTATCAAAATTAAACTTTGATATTAGCCACCAATTAAAAGGGATTCAAGAAATTACTTTCCTGCTTGTCTAGAGCAGAGGTTCCCAAACTTTTTTTTATTTTATACCCCCTTTCAGATCTACCAGCTGCTGCGTACTCCAGCCCTTCTCATTACTGATACTTTGTGAACTTAACAGTACCTGTATTTAGCAATCCATCCATATTTCACTGTTATGTACAGATATAGTTACAGTGCGACATAGAAAACCAGAAAAAAACCCTCCTAAGTTCTGAGCTCAATTAGACTGGACAGTTGCTGGGCAATTGAACTCGTGATTGGAGGCGAGGGCTTGGTACATCAGTGTCTGTGTACTTGCGTTCTTATTGGTACATCTTAAATAAACAACCATATTTTATAAAACAGATTCCTAGAGTTTTAAAGCCAATTAGGAAAATGAAATAAAATAAATAAAATTCACCATTACACGATTTCTCCCACATACCCCTCACAGTTTGGGAACCCCTGTCTAGAAGAAACATTCCACAAGATAAGGTAGACATAGCAGAAGTATACCTGTTTACATACTTTTTATATTGGAAAAGGCTATATAGTACACTGTCAAAAGGTATAAGTGTTGTTTAAGGAGCTTCAGCTTCATAGTTTTACCCTCATTTCTTTTTATGGAGATATAGCAACTCTGACCATCAAGATATCAGTTGTTCTCAGAAGGCCTAAGAACATTATGCACCTGGCTTAGCATTTGAGTAGACAGACATTACACTGAAGAAAGTCCCTTTCGCACTCAGAGCATCTGTGACTGGTTCTACTGAAAGCTTACTCCAACACTCCTTTGCTGGAAGGGAAAGTATAACAGACTTATATCAAGGGAGGAAGAGGCATTTCTACAACTATTTCAGGCTCTTTCTGTATTCTCTAGCATGTATCCCAGTTAATATTTATAACAGCTCCAGTAAAATGAGAGCTAGCTGTTATGGTAAAACTAACCTAAAAAACAGTAAAGACGTAGAATAGAACCAAATTGGAATTGGACAGCATGAACAGGATAGTCTGTGAATGTGAAATCCTATTCTCCTCATAGATCACATAGTAAAAAAAAGAACGGAGAATGTAATACATTGGCAAACTGCAACTCATTTGAGTGCTACCTAAAGCACATGGTTGCATTTCTCTTACCATATACTATGTACAGCTGGTGTATATGGCGTAGTCTTTCCTTTTATTACTTAGACTATACAATTTTGTTAAATATATAGTAACAATGAGCAGTAATAGCTTACTAGAAGTAATTCATCCCTGCACTTTTCTAGCTCAAGTGACATCAAAAAGTAATACACCAGGTAGTTTGACTCCTACCTCTCTCTCTCAACACCAAATGCCTTTTAAAAAAAAGTAAGGATTTCAAGTAAAATATTAAGCTAGAATCTTCCTCTGGCCCTCCTCAGACATACATTCTCTGTAGATGCACCTCCTTGAGGCAGGAATCTTCTGTCTAATGTCACTGCTCACATATGACTGTACAATATTACAATACACAAACATGGCTCAGGAAAGTTTACAAAACACTGACTTTGCTCCACTAAAATTACTGATGCAGACAGTAACTGAATGGAATACTAAGGGAAGACTAGGTTCAAGTTGACTTGGAGCACTTTAACTCGTTAAGTGGCACAATGCAAACAAATCCTTGTCTGATTTTAACCTCTTAAAATGCTACATTTACAATAACTGACAATTTTAAAAATAAAAACATGTGATTGTAGAACCACAGGAATTGTTAAGGGGACGCAGGGGCAGATATACCAGATATACCCCTTAAAATTACATTAATTCACCATTAAATAGATTTAAACTAGTGCTGTCAAGTGATTAAAAAAATTAATCGCAATGAATCGTGCAATGAATTGCACTGTTAAACAATTATAGATTACCATTTAAATATTTGTGGATGTTTTCTATATTTTCAAATATATTGATTTCAATTATAACAGAATACAAAGTGTACAGTGCTTGCTTTATATTTATTTTTGATTACAAATATTTTCACTGTAAAAAAAAAAAAAGTTTTTCAAATCACCCAAAACAAGTACTGTACTGCAATCTCCTTATCATGAAAGCTGAACTTACAAATGTAGAATTATGTACAAAAAAACCCATGCATTCAAAAATAAAACATAAAACTTGAGACTACAAGTTCACTCAGTCCTATTTCTTGTTCAGCCAATCGCTCAGACAAACAAGTCTGTTTACATTTGCAGGAGGTAACACTGCCTGTTTCGTCTTCACAATGTCACCTGAAAGTGAGAACAGGTTTGTGTGGCACTGTTGTAGCTGGCATTGCAAGGTATTTACATGCCAGATGCACTAAAGCTTAATATGTCCCTTCATGCTTCAACCACCTTTCCAGAAGACATGCGTTCATGCTGATGTTGGGTTCTGCTCGATTACAATCCAAAGCAGTGCAGACCAACACATGTTCATTTTCATCATCTGAGTCAGATGCTACCAGCAGGTTGATTCTCTTTTTTGGTGATTCAGGTTCTGTAGTTTCCACATCAGAATGTTGCTCTTTTAAGACTTCTGAAAACATGCTCCACACCTCATCCCTCAGATTTTGGAAGGCACTTCAGATTCTTAAGTCTTGGGTTGAGTGCTGTAGCTATCTTTAGAAATCTCACATTGGTACCTTCTTTGCATTGTCAGATCTGCAGCAAAAGTGTTCTTAAAATGAACAACATACGCTAAGTCATCATCTGAGACTACTATAACATGAAATATATAGCAGAATGCAGGTAAAATAGAGACAGACATACAATTCTCCCACAAGGAGTTGAGTCAGAAATGTAACTAATGCATTATTTTTTTAAACTAGTGTCATCAGCTTGGAAGCATGTGCTGCAGAACGGTGGCCAAAGCTTGAAGGGGTAAACGAATGGTTAGCATATCTGGTAAATACCTTGCCATACCGGCTACAAAAGTGCCATGCGAAAGCCTGGTCTCACCTTCCAGTGACACTGTAAATAAGAAATGGGTAGCATTATCTCCCATAAATGTAAACAAACTTGTTTGGCTTAGTGATTGTCTGAACAAGAAGGAGGACTGAGTGGACTTGTAGGCTCTAAAGTTTTGCATTTTATTTTTGAGTGGTTATGTAACAAAACAAACAAAAAAAATCTACATTTCTAAGTTGCACTTTCACAATACATTGTACTACAGTACTTACAGGAAGTGAATTGAAAAATACTATTTTTTATTTTTACAGTGCAAATATTTGTAATAATAGTGTACACTTTGTATTTTGTAATTGAAACCAATATTTGAAAATGTAGAAAAACATCCAAAAATATTTAATACATTCCAATTGGTATTCTACTAACAGTGCGATTTTTTTTCGAGTTAATCACGAGTTAACTGCGATTAATCCACAGCCCTAATTTAAATTAGCATGCATCTTTCAGTTTGGCTCTATTTGAGAAATGACTAAACAGAAGTGACACTTTCTTACTCAACAAATCTGCTCTGTGCGTATTCAGTTCCTAACTTGGCAAAGTAAGCTTTTGCTCTTATTATCTCTGCAGCCAACAAAATTCAGCTGGCAAGTGTTTTGCAGAGCCCATTACAACGTTAGTAGTTTTTTCACTGCAAAAATCTAGGAAGTTAAAATATTAGTTCTCCCTATTCTAATCGAAGCACTCATTGTACGTTAGACCATGATATTGACGGGAACTGTTAGTTTAGTATGTTTTCTTACAGACGCCCAAAAACGTAGCCTGAAGCCACATATGACCAAAAAACCTGTAGTGGAACCAGCCCTTCCATGTACCATCCCAGATTACAATCTGGGACCAGATATGACCCAAACAACCTTGCAGTGGAGCTACCAGCTGTATGTACTTGTACTATAAGGGCGAGGTGACTAAATACAGCTTTTGTTTTGTGAACAGGCTATCCTATTAGTGTACATGCGTATGTATTACGGCTGTCAAAAAATTAACTATACAATAAAAAAAAGTCATTTAAATAATAGAATACCATTTATTTTAAATATTTTTGGATGTCTACTACAAATATTTGCACTGTAAAAAGCAAAAAAAAATTATTTTTCAGTTCATCTCATACAAGTACTGTAGTGCAATCTCTTTATCATGAAAGTTGCCTTCCAAATATAGAATTATGTACAAAAAAAACTGCATTCAAAAATAAAACGTAAAACTTTAGAGCCTACAAGTATACCCAGTCCTACTTCTTGGTCAGCCAATCAACCAAGGTTAGTTACAATTTGCAGGAGATAATGCTGGCTGACTACGTATTTACAACGTAACCAGAAAGTGAGAACAGGCATTCGCATACCGCTGTTGTAGTTGGCGTTGCAAGATATTTACGTGCCAGATGTGCTAAAGATTTATATGTCCCTTCATGCGTCAACCACCATTACAGGGGACATGCATCCATGCTGACGACGGGTTTCGCTCGATAACAATCCAAAGCAATACTGACTGATGCATGTTCATTTTCAGCATCTGAGTCAGATGCCACTAGCAGAAGGTTGATTTTCTTTTTTGGTGGTTTAGGTTCTATAGTCTCCACATCAGAGTGTTGCTCTTTTAAGACTTCTAAAAGCATGCTCCACACCTCGTCCCTCTCAGATTTTGGAAGGCACTTCAGATTCTTAAACCTTGGGTCGAGTGCTGTAGCTATTTTTAGAAATCTCACAGTGGTACCTTCTTTGCGTTTTGTCAAAAGTGCTTTGAAAGTGTTCTTAAAATGAACATGTGCTGGGTCATCATCCGAGACTGCTAGAAATGAAATATATGCAGAATGCAGCTAAAACAGAGCAGGAGATGTACAATTCTCCCTCCTCCCCCAACAAGTGCAGTCACAAATTTAATTGACACATTTTTAACAAGCGTCATCAGCATGGAAGCATGTCCTCTGGAATGTTTAGCATATCTGGCATGTAAATACCTTACAACGCCGGCTACAAGAGTGCCATGAGAACACCTGTTCTCACTTTCAGGTGACGTAAATAAGAAGCAGGCATCAGTATCTCCCATCAATGTAAACAAACTTTCTTAGCAATTGGCAGAATAAGAAGTAGGACAGAGTGGATTTGTAGGCTTTAAAGTTTTACACCGTTTTGTTTTTGAGTGCAGTTATGTAACCAAAAAAAGTCTGCATTTGGAAATTACAACTTTCATGATAAAGAGATTGCACACTTCAAAAAGTACTTGTCTGAGGTGAATTGAAAAATACTATTTCTTTTATCGTTTTCACATATTTGTAATAAAAAAAATAATAGAAAGTGAGCACGGTGCACTTTCTATTCTTTGTTGTAATTGAAATCAATATTGAAAATCTAGAAAAATATCCAAAAATATTTTAACACATTTCAATTGGTATTCTACTGTTATAAGTGTGATTATTCACACTTATTTTTTTAATCACGATTAATTTTTTTGAACTAATCATGGGAGTTAACCACAATAAATTGACAGCCCTAATAGATTGCTTGACATATATCACTTTCTTCTTCAGACATGTTGCCATATCAAAGGTGGGAGAGGCCATAGAAAACAGAAAAAAAAAAAATATTAAGAACAGTCCGAGCCAAACCGTATCCAGCTTTATTAAAGGTACTTTTCATAAACAATCATGGTAATTCAGGCAGGACATGGGCTACAATCTGCAACATTTTACAACAACTTCAAACTCCCCTCCCTCCATGGACTATCAAAACGTAAAAGTTACTATATAAAACCAATGAAGAATCTTCATTTCATACTTGGACAAGGAAAAGTTTAGAGTGAGGGTGGACACTTTCACATTTAGCATGTTGTTTAACAACTTTTCACAAGCCTACCCTGACTTTTAGAGAAAAAAAATTAAAACTGCAGAGTTTTTAATTTGAAGATCCACAATATAAAAGAGGAAATGTAGCTTCTTTTAGAGCCTGCACATCCCAATTTGGACACTGAAAGTCTGGATTGCCTGACAGTGACAATGCATTACAATTTGGGGTGATAAGTCCCAAAACGCCTTTTGCCATATTTAAAGGAGTGATAAGCTATATGCAAATGACTAAGGGAATGAGAAAACAAAGGGCATTACAAACTGCAGTTTTAAAATTGGCAAGCAGACACGTTGGGACCTTCAATGTTCACTCCAATGCATTTCACAAAGCTAAACTCATATGCAGCATCAGGGAATCCCTCCTTTTCATGTCCAGGAAGAGCCCTCTCCTAAAAAACAAAAACACCCAAAACCAAAACAAAAAAAACCAAGGGGACTTTTTTTGTTTTGTTTAAAATGGGTTCTGAGAAATAGAGTGACATTTTTGCCCCTGTTGCTCCCCAAAAAACACAACAACGAAGCATTCTGTGTGCTAACAACATAGCTTAAAAAAAAGTAAAACAAAATTCTGCATTGTTATAAAACTTGATAAAAAATAGTATTTCAAACTGTACAGTCACCAGAAGTACACAGTTATCAAAAAATTCACACAATTCACTTGGCATCACCAGCACCTTCAGCTTTCTGTGCCTGAAAGAAAAAGGAGAACTAGTCAATGCACTGTGCAGATTTACACTCACTTCTCACTTTGCACAAAGCAATTCATAACAGAATCTGGGAGGAAACAAATTATAGCCCCCAACCACTGAGGATCTTAAAAATGTGCTTTGTTACAGTAATCAGATCACAATACTCATGAAGTGAAATGCAGAATTAGAGGAGCCTTAGAAGCTAGCCTGAAGTTACTTTTCTATGCATCAATAGCATTAAAATAAAAGTGCATAACATAAGTGACAATTTAGCACTGTTGCTTTCAACTAGCACCAAACAAACAACTTTCGTTTTAAAGTACACATCAGTTGAGAATGGTAGGAACAAAACAGCCCAGAGCAAACTCTTAAATGTAAGTGTGCACATGGCTTATGCCATAAACAAGTAGCCTAATCAAATCAAGTATCAATACCTCTTTTTACAGCACAGGCCTAGACCTGCCTTTACCTAATAACATGGAAAACTTCCCAGTTCATTAGAGTAACTGACGCTACCAGACTATACCTGGTCTGTTTTGGCATCTCCATTTTCTGCAGGGTTGTTTCCATCCTTGCCAGCATCAGCTTTCCCCTTCTTTCCCTTGGGTAATTTTTCACCCTTCTGCCAAGTGGTGGGAAGATATTAATATTGTTAGAAGGACAAGCATCTTCTCAATACCCAACTATGTACCTGCAAAAGCCCCAAACTGGCAAGATGGGGTAACAGTACACTATTTGGAATTTAGATGTAAGTGGGGGAATAGAGTGACACACATAAGCATTTAGTTATCAGAGAACCAAATTTACAGCTTTAATGAAAATTCTGTCTTGAAGTACTTGATCAGAACTCACACAAATATTCTATGTAACGGAAGGGACACCAACCCTTCCAAAGAGATTTAAGTAGACACGCAATGTTTTTATTTAATGCACTGACAACTGAGCATTTAAGCCATAATTACTTGTTACCACCAGGCCATGTCTCAAACTAAACAGATCACAAATATACTTTGCACAGGACATTCATGATATTTTACATTAATTCGCTTCCCATGGTATCAACTTACCTTTGGAGCTACCTTTTTAGGTTTAGGCTCTGGCTTCGGAGGAATAGGTTTCTAGAAGTGAGAAAAACAACTGAAGTATAGACACGAAATGACAAGCACTTTGAGCTCTTGTATTTTTTTCCCTGATGCCTTGCTTTTCCACAGCAGAAGAAACTTGGGCTGTTTGCCCATGTGGGTGGGTTTCTGTCTCAGCTACCACACCATTTCTCTAGCTTGTAATATAGCACAATATTCACACCAGACAGTGAGCTGATAACCTTCTCCCAAATGACCCACTAATGAGCATTCTAGAATAACACCTGATGTTACCTCCAGCCGATCTTCCGTGTTAATATTAAAGACCAGTATTTAAAAAAAGTGTTTATCATGCACCACATCTCATCCCAACAACAAAATACTCACAGCAGATAACCTTGCTGATCTCCGTTGTGGCTATCAAAAAAAAGAAAACAAATTAATATAACTATCAGAACAGTTGAAAAGTATAAATTAATTATCTACTTTAAAGACCACAAAATAAGTTTGATTCAAGAGTTAACACTAGAACATTTGACCTGCTTTCTTCACACTACCATGAAGAACAGAACACATTGCTTAGATCAGCGGTTCTCAAACTTTGGTACTTTCACACAGCAAGCCTCTGAGGGCAACCCCCCTCCTCCCTGATAAATTTAAATACTTCCTGCTTGAGGTGAAGTGGGGTTTGGGGTGGAGGCTGACAGCTCGTGACCCCCCATGCAATAACCTCACAACCCCAGTTTGAGAACCCCTTGCTTAAATGATGGACAATATGGGGATACAGCTATTAGCTAGGCTGACAAAGAGCTAAGATTAAAAGACTTACAACTAAAGTCTTTCAAAGGTTAGTACATATGAAGAATGATTTGCTCCTTACAATTCGCCAAGATGAAATCAAAACTGTAATCTTGAAATTTAAACATTCATAAATCTTCTTACCTCATCCTTAACTTTGGCCTTATCGCCCTTAGAATCTCCTTCAGCCTACAATGAAAAGTACTAATTACACCAAGAAATTAACAGCACCGAACTAAAGGGGCTGAATGAAAGATAAAACTATCAGTCCCAAGACACTGTGCTAGGATGCAATTTTTGTATGTTTGTTTGATTCAGGTAGTTAGATCAAGCAAATACATTAATTTGAACTCTCACTCGGGGTGGGGGTGGGGGAAGGAAGGTGGCCTGAACTATACCTTCAATCTCACCGGAGAGAGTCAACTCCCAGGGGTGCCCACCATCCTCTCTCAAGCTCGTAGGTTTCACAATAGCATTCCACCCAGCTATTGGATGGTTAGCCCTCTACACTGTGTGGTGTGGCTACATGCTATTTAAAATCAGTGTTGACACCTTAGCATCCCTAGACTTGCTAAACAAAGCTGGAATAGCAGGAATTGCCATGCCATAAGAGATCTGGGCAGAGATGAGGGAGCCACACAATGCGCCTGGACTCCGTGGCAGCGCATCTCCTGGATCCTGCAGAAAGGTGGTACCAAACTTGCCCCTGGGTGTAATGGGGGCCTCACTATGACAAAGCTGAGCTTAGAAGCACTCACTGACTCTCTCCCCCCACTCTACCCGCCGGAGTTGAAGGAAAAGGATATATACGGTTAGGAGGCTAGCCCTCCCCCCGGGAGCTGGCGAAGGGTCTCCCCCGAGCTCAGCGGCTGGGCTACCCTAAGGAGACCCTGCTCCCGTTGAAGGGGCCAGCCAGAGCCCTGGTTTTGGCGGCAACTCGGCCCCAGACCCAGAGCGCGGCCGCTTCCCGCCCTTTCCCGCGCGCTCTCGCCTACTTGAGGGAGGGGGCGAGCCCGCACATCCTCCTCCCCCCGCGCGCTCCCTAGCTCCCCGCGGGCACGTGCATCTAGCCGCCCTCCCGCCAAAACCAACTGGATCGAGCCGGCTCCACTCGGCCGCCCATTAATCCGACCAGGCCCAGCCGCCACCCTGTTCATTCGAGCCCGCCCCCGTTCCCCGACTCAGGCTGCTTCGCCCAAGGCCGCTAACCGCGCGCGACGGGTAACGGTCACGAAGTGACTCGCGCTGCCCCGCCCCTCCCCCGCGACCGTTGGGGCCTCTCCCGCGCGCCGCCTCACAACCGTTACCGCCCCAAAGGGGGGGAGGGGAGAAAGAGGAATTGGTCCCGCCCCCCTCAGCAACGGGGGGGAAAACACTTTGGGCCTAGGGCCTTAGCCCCGCAAATGGGTAGAGGGTGAAGTGGCTGCCCTTCGGCCGCGCCACGTACCTTTCTCTTGGGCATGTCTCCGGGCGGTGCGTGAGGAGCTCGGCTGGGCGGAGTGAGAGGGTCTCGCTAGGTTCGGGCCGGGCGGTGTGGGCAGGGGAGTCTCGCCTAGGTCGGACGGTATGGCAGGCGTTGGCGCTAGGTTCCCTGGTCTCTCTCCCGACCCCACTAATTTGAATCGGGTGTTTATAAAGTTTTATATAGAGCCGGACGCGGCCCAACCGGTTCCAGCCGGATCCCCACCGCCCCGCCCGCCCATTGGCCAGCACGGGTCACGTGGGGGAAGGGCCAAACTGGGCGGGGGGAGGAGAGGGAGAAAAAGAGGAGGTGGCGCGCGCAGCGCTGCCCTCTTCTCCCGTCCCCGCCATGCCGACGCTCGCGCTGCGCCCGCCTCGCGCCTCCGTGCGAGCCTGCCGCTGCAGCCCCCCCTCCCCCCACCTTCTCCCCGCCGAGCAAGCCCGGGCCGGGCTGTTCACCGCCCCCACGGCAGCGGCGGGCTGCAAAGCCTACTTTCTGCCCCAATGGCGGACAGCGCGTAGCTAATACCTGTCAGATATCCGGGGGGGAGGAGGAGGAGAAGGGGAAGCTTCACTATTCCGGCCCTCCAAATAGATGGGGGGGGGGGGCTGTACGCAATCACACTGAGGGGCGGCGCTGTGCATCGCCCTACGCCGGGGCAAGGGGGCTGCGCGAAGCCCTCCCGCGGGCCACTCGGGCCCAGGGGGAGCTCCGCCTCCGGCGGTCGCCCACGAGGGGAAAGGCGAGGCCCATGCGAACCGACCAGGGCCCAGCCCGGGGGCTGCGGGCGCCCTCCCCCGGCTGAGGGCGCAGACCGGGCACGGCCACAGCTGCTCGGCTGAAAGAGGGGGGCGGAGCGCGGCCGCGGACCCCGCGGCCTCCCTCCGCCTGGGCTGGGCGCTGCGCGGACCGGGAGGCAGGTGGGAAGCAGGTCCGCGGGCGGCCGGCCGGGCACTCTGCCCTGCACCGCACACGCGAGGGTCAGGCGCTGTTGCTACCTGGAGCCAGCCCCCCGCCTCGCTGTCTGCTGGGGGCGAGTGGGCAGGTTAAGGAGCTGTCCCTTCAGCACCCGCCGGCCCTCCTAGCCTATCCCCCCCACGCCAGGCACAAGCGTGCAGGCCGGTGGGGACTCCCCCCAGCCCCCCCGCGGGGATTCAGTGACCCCCGTGGCCGCTACCCCTTCACCCCACACCCAGCCCCTGCGAAAGCCAAGCCACGTGCGCCGGGAGGTGGCTGGCGCCTGGCACGGGGAACAAAGCTCCGCTCGCGGCAGCAGCGCCCAGCCGGCCGAAGCCCGGGCGCACAAAGGCGGAGCGCGCGGGGCAGGTTCCCACCGCACCCGCAGGCATCGCTCCTGACTTTTAAACGCCCCCACGGTCCAGGCTACAACGGGAAAATGAATCGAAGAAGTTTTTTTTTTTTCTAAATTACAAAACGAAATCACTCACCCTGGCAACAAAAACGATGAGAGGGAAACAGCCAAGTCAATGACCAGAGGAAGGAGCAGGACTCGATCAATGAAGGACAGCGTAGTTAAAGCAACAGGGTGGAACTGGGCGCTTTAGGACATGCATTTGGCCACGCGGAAACAGATCAACACTAGGCTGATAACAGAAACGGATTAGAAGCTTCGCTACAGGGAGGATAAAACAAATCTCCCACCCCCTAAACCTGTAAAAATTCCAGGTTTTCCAACAGAAATAGGGAAACTAATCATTTAGTGTTTGAAAAGCCCAGAAAAATTAGATTAGGGACTATTAAACAACTCAAAGGGTGAAAGTCTGAGTGCTGGTAACCATTATTGATTGTAAATGACTTGTAAAGTCTGCTCCTATCCATAGGAAGACACAGAGAAAGAGACCCCAGAGTCTATTCTTCCATGTATATTTGCTACACTTTGTCTCTGATTATTAGGTACACAGTTTCACCTGTGTCAAGCTTGTCCATTTAGCTGTACCTTCTCTAGAAGAATAGCACCCCACAGCTTTTTGGGTTGTAACAGGGCTCTCCAACTACACAGCAAGCCTTCCCAGAAAACTTTCTAGTGATGATAATCCATATTATATCCACCTTTGCTCAAGGCTTTTACACCATTCTAAATTACAGAAATTGGACTCTCCCTTGAAAAGGCTTGCAACTTTATTCCTGGGGCTTTAGCTCAAAAACTTCAGTGGAAAGACCCATTCCTAAAAAGGTATATATGTACAAGCTCTGGGTGCTGGTTTTTCCACCCCTTCCTTATTTTAAAAAAGCATACCACTGCAGTTCAGGCTGTCCTTGTTTTCATTTTACACCTGAAAATATAATTTTATTTGACCAAAAAACAGGTTATTGCACAGAACATATTCTCTAGTTCCTGAAGGGTACAAGGGAACAGGGCTCCCAAGTACTGTGCTAGGACTCTACCTGCCCCGTAAAATTTAGACTACAGAGAAATCCAGCTCCTTAAGGATAAGAGAGATCAGATTTTAAGAACTATTTCCGCAGAAAGACCTTATGAAATGTAAAGAAAGGATTAAATGAAATGCAGCTGGATAAACACTATCAAATTGACAGCCTCCATCACCCATAGATCTCACAATGCATTATTTGGGGAGTTGCATTAGCTATTTACACAAGAGGATGCACTGGAAAGTGGTTTATTCAGCCAATGTCTCAGGTTTCCAGCACATCACCCAAACAGAATAAATCAGAAAATCTGCTAATTCACTCCATTTTAACAGGCATAAAGTGGGGAGTCACACATTGGTTAAGGAACAACAACATTACATTATACCCGGGCATCATCTTCATTAAATCTTAGAAAAGCAGCTTCCTCTAGTTTTAAATTTTCAGCTTACTTTTTAATATAAAGCATTTTTAATGCTTTATTCATGTTTGACATTTTAATCATCTTCACAATAATTTTCAGGGTGCTGTTTACAGCACTTAATCTTTTAAATCTGCATTTTTTTATCAAGAGGTAAAAGGAACACTTTAAAAACAGCAAAAGCTGATGTTGCATTTGAACGTGCCTCAGGAACAAGTTGTGGAGACATGTTCAATTGGTTCTGACCATACAGAAGCACATAAATCAGAGACGAAAAAACCAGAAGGTCAGCTAGCCCATCTCCCTGCCAGTAGGGAATTCAAAACAGGTAGTACAGTGCCAATTTGAGTCTTTCCCCATCATCAAATTACTCCACAGCCACACAAACCATCCCTGTTAAGAGCCTCTACAGGTCATCTTTAAACTGTATTGAATAGGAAACATGGATTGATCTCAGTCCCCATGTACTTGAGCTAAGGCCATCTCAATACTCTGAAGGAGAAGGGGAAAGCTGTACATGTGGGTTGAGTTTTACACTCATTTAGTAGATCATAACATAGCTGACTTTAGCTAAGTTCTCTCCCTGCCTCAGACAAGTTCTTTTTAATAAGGTATTTGATTCAGGTAAGGTTCTTTCTCCACACCTCCTCTAAAATAAAATAAATAAATAAATAGAAGTATTGTGCCTGATATTGGAAGACACCTGTGCCCTTCCTTGCTTCAATACTGTAGAAAGGATGATGGAACAACAATGCAAGTACAAGATGATATTAAGGGCCAGTAACAACTTCTTCCTCTACACAGCATGGCTGACAGTCTATATTTTGCTACAGCTCTTTGAAAACCAGCAGCAGTTGTATCAAAACCTGGAACAAAAAGGCAAGGAGGGCAAAGAAGAAAATGATTTATGGAGAATATTTTTTGCCACAGCTCATAGCATGTCCCCACCACAAACAATTCTTTCCACACAGAAGGGGAATAGCATGCTTCTTTGGAAGAGCTGACCACCCATGTTATTATAAAAAACAAATCTTACCGAAAGTGGCAGTAGGAATTGAAGCACAGAGACCAAGGCAGATTTAAGGGAGAATTGGGTAGCTTTGCCTCAGCTGACTCACAAGGGGACTTAAGTCAATTCTAGTCAATTGCTTGTCGCAAAAATACCCAGAGATGCAAAGTGTCAGGCAGCAGAGATAAGAAAGGGGGCACTGCATTCCTTTCTCGATTTTTAGTGGCAGGAGGCAAGACCATCCTGACACATCACCTTCCTCAGTGGCATTTACAGAACTAGAAAGACGCATAGTATTCAGCCCAGATCTGCCCTCTGGATAGTGGCACTTTGGATATAAAATCTTGTACCAGTCCTGCATCACCAGTGTGGAACCCCCTGCCACATAGTGAATTCCTCTGGCCTAGCAACAGTGTTATTTCTAACACTGCTCATATTCACCGTCACAAGGCCTATCCAGGTCATGCAGACACTGTACACAATCTTTCAAGGAAGTCCACTCTTTTGTGCTCCAGAGCCTGCAGAAAGCTCTGGATTCTCTCTTCCCGCAGGGCAGCGTATTTCTGCAATAGTGTCCGTCGGCGCTGAGAGTCTCCATGGGATGCAGACCCTTCCTGTTGCAGCTTGTTTGTTACATAAGCCTGGTCACTTTCCAGCTGCTGCCGCTTCCCTTCCTCCATGTGCAAATCTCTGGCCTTCTGAAGTGAAAAGCAAGAGAGTATTAGCATTTTACTGGCTCTTTCAGCTCATTCCTCTTTTTGTGGTGCAGATACATGGCAGAATGGGCTGCAGCAAAAATAAGTCTCTGCTTACTTAGCCATCAATCTGTAGATTAAACCAAAAATAGGCCCTGTGTGAATCTCCTGTACTGTTAGGCAGCTGTTAGATTGGCTGGAAAAGATACAGGGAAATCCTTGAGGAACCCTTCACAGAGACCTAGGTCTGGTCACAGACTCACTTTTAATATGGGAACAAAGGCTGTGACTGCCAGTAGAAAAACCTCGAGTATCTGAATCAGAGCTAAAGAAGCTAGTTTACAACACAGCTCTCAAACCATGAACCCATGTAACCGAAACAGTCCCTGTCAAAGACATCCCAGAATCCTTGGAACTGGTTCTCAAAGCAGTTCAAAGGTGGTGTTATAGGAGTCAGCACAATGGTTTATGGGGCAAGTCTACCATCTGATGACCAGCTGTCCAAAGTAATCTGCTTCAGCAGAAAGCGAGAGCAGGCTCACCACCACCCAGATGACACTTTGGACTTAACAATGCACTGATTTAAAGACGCAGTATGGGGGCTATAGAAAGGTAACAGATTTAAGTATCGAACTTTTCCTGTACAAAAATAGTTTGATTTCTCTCCACATCACATTTTGAAGTCTGCAGTCATGTAGCTTTGTATACTAGAAAGCTACATGGAGACTTTAAAAAAACAAAAAAAAAATCCCAAAGGATTTAGGAGTCTCCACAACGCTTCCCACAAAAAATAAGCTTTGTTCTAAAAATGTTTCTAACTTCAGGGTTGTAACAACAAAATGGCAAACATATCAAGGTAGTGCTGTCCTTTCAAGTAAGCAACAAGAAAAACAGGAGCTGTAAAAAGTTTGCATGATCCCCAGCTCATTCCAGTGAGGAAGTTTATAGATGAGATTTTTAGATGCCAGTTTAACTCTCTTGCTGCTAGTAGCCTGAGTGGAAGCACTACTCATGTGCTTGGATAAGCCATTCAACTGAGGCATGTTCCACAGGCATAGTGTTGCCTGTTTGAAATACAAGATAACTGAACTCTTCTATATAGGATTTCTGCCTCTGGACAGAGTGACATGGTGTCTGTTTACCAGGCGGGACTTGATGTCTTCCTTTCAATGGAAGTGGCTTGCTGACCAATCTCTCCTTAATCATTTCCACTACCCTCCTCCCCACTTATCACAGAGCAACTCAGATTACAGCTGCCTCCCTATTACACACCAGTGCCATGTACGAAACTCCTAGTCTCTCTACTTAATTGTGAGCCCACTGTAGAGCAATTAGTGGGGTGCTCTAAAGCCTGAAGTTGTATGATCTGGATTAGAAGGCCCCAGCATCTACATTGCACAACCTACGCTGCAGAATGGCAGATGGCACAGTGAGGCAGTTTCGTCCCAACAGAGGCCAACGGGGAGAAAGGTAACTCTCCAATACTCCCACACATCGATAAATGCCTTTGACATGCCCCTTCTGCTAGCTGTGAAACCCTCAACCGTACCAGCCCTTCTGTGCTCCCCCAGCCTCCAAAAACTGTCCTGACAGTGCAGAAATCCCATCCCAAAATAAAGCTCCTCAGCTGATAAAATTCACTGTCATCTAGCAGCAGAAGTCAAGCCACCAAAACCCTACCACATCTTCATTGACATACTTCCTTCTCAACACAATTCATCCCACATCTATGTGGGCCCTCCTTGGCCTTAGATGAGACCTTCCTTCATGTGCCATCATCCCAGCTCCTTCCGAAGCTTCAGCGATTATTTTAAAGCAGTGATACTCTGACCTCACTGGCTCAAGAGCTAAATTAGAGATCACCATTACCCAAAAGAGCCACAGTAGTTTGAATTCACTGCTTCGTTTATTATTTTGATATATTATTCTCACAGCAAAATGACTGACCACGTATTCTACAATTGGTTAATAACATAGTAAAAGCATCCTGATCAGTAAATAATTAAATCAGTGTTTTAATATCATATGCTGCAAAGAGCCACAGAAAACACATTAAAGAGCCACTTGTGGCTCCTAAGCCCCAGTCTGAGTATCACTGCTTTAGAGTGACAAGCAGCTCTCCTCCCACAAAGCCTAAATGCACACCCAGTAGCATGTACAACCCCTGATGCCCTGTAAAGAGAACAGGCCTGGAAATCTAACTCAATTTTTAGGTAGGAATGTGGAGCACTATCCAAAGATTAAGGCTGCCCCAAGTAATCTTGGTTATTCATTTAATTAAGGCACTACCAACTCTCCTTAAACGAAAATACAAGTGACAGTGCTGGTAACTAGAAAATGCTGAGTTCCTATAAAATTTGGTCTAGCAACTGTAACTCATTTTAAATAGAGTAACTTTTTTTTTTTTTTTTTTTTTTTTTAAAACAAGTCCTTGTATTTGACCATAATTCATAATACATGGGAACACAAGTAACAAATAAAGCCAAAAACAAAATTAGAAATTCAAACAAGTTTTGGCTAGGATCTCTAACCAACTGCTGCAGAAACACCCTCAATTGATTTCCGGTTGCCATGACATAGTTGGCCTAATCTCAGTATGTATGGGGCTAACAGTTTTGAAGCTATTATGACAGCTAGCCGCAGTCAGTTTCACTTTTGGCTGTTTTAGTAACCCACACTTAAGCTGTAGCACTGATGCGGAAATTCCTCCTTACCTAGTTAAATCGATCTAGGTCAGAAAGAAAACTAAATGGAAAGCAGAGAATATCAAATGAATAGATTTGCAGTAAAAACATTAATTTGATTATTTTTCAGCAATCTGCATGTTTGAAAGGGATAGGATCAGAATGCTCCCAGAGAGTTGGGAACTTACATGTTAATACCTTGAAGTTGGGGTTAACTACATTTAGGTGACATTTTAACCCGTCTCATTGTAATCGAACTTTATTATACTCTCAAAATAAATGAGGCATTAAAGCAATCTAGTGAGATTAGGGGAATTTGTTTAAATTTTGTGTGTTTTTATCACTGAGGTGTAACCCAAATTACATGATCGATGACAAGCCTATAAGAAGTTTGAGGCAGTATTAGGGCTTTTCACCTTCTCATTGCTTATGGAAGAAGTTGTGGTATTTCAGCGCTGCCCAGAATCCCAAAGCGTCTGGATACTTCTATTAATGATCATCAGTCAATCAGTTAATTGTATTGCAATGTGTCATTATGCTTCAGAATGAACACCCTAATGAGATGAACAGGGGAGAATCCCAGCTGTCAGAGCTGTTTCTTTTATCTGCAAACTCAGGCAAATGGTATTAGATCAGGTCAGATCAGCATTGGCTCAGATTTTCTATGCCATCATTATTATAAAGGCTAGAAATTGTTTTGTGAAACATTCTGCAGAAACCACCCCAGCCACCAGACAAGTGGTGATATGGTGCATCATTATACTCACCCCACTACTGAACATCTGCTGTAAGCCACTATTGAAATAGCGTCTGACTAGACATATCATTAGTTTATCCAAACATGGTTAATTGCAATGTCTCTAACACTTACTAGGCTACTTTACACACATGCTCTCCTGACTTCCAGCCTATTACTGTTTTGTGTAGACAATTTATCTTGGGCTCATCCTATCTCGTGCTCTTACCTGTAAAGCGCTGTGGTTCATCTGGAACCGAAGGATAGCCTCACACAAGTTCCAGAAGGAATATTCTGGCCACAGCACAGACTGAAACACCAGGCATGAGTGGGATGTCTGCAGAAAGCAAGATCACCAAGAATTTAATATCCTAGGGATGAAAAATCATCAAGAAGTGGCTCTGTCAGTCACAAGCTATGCCAGAGCTTCCCAGCCAGCGGCTCTCATAGGATTTATCAGGTCCTGCCTGCATGTGTACATGAGGCTGTCCAATACAGTATTCCAAGAATTACAACACAGCCTGCTTTATCGGATTGGTTGTGTGAAATTTTAATAGGAAAAGGCTAGGAAGCATTAAGCAACAATCATCCCTCTGAGGGATGATAACATACCATTTGGATGAAGGGGGTTTAAATTAAAACCACAACAGCCAGGAAATTCAGAGTCAGCTTAACACTGTTCTATTTGCACCCGTTTGTTTCTACTGTTGGCAGTGCAAGGATCTTCCATCCTTAGTACAATCTGCAGGCAGGGTTAGACTGCTACATCAGTCCTAAAATAATCTATTGCTAGTAAATTAAGCATCAAGCCACACAGCAAAACTAAAACAGCATCCCATGACTGTTGGAGCCTGTGTCAGGGATGGATGACAGGTTCATATTAGGGATCAGAACATGACCTCCGGACCACCATTTATCATAGGTCATCTTGTGATTCCTTTTTACCCTCTCTTAATGTCACTGTAACTGCACCTTGAATTTGAGACACAGTGGGTAACATCTTAGGACTGGGAGCCAGGATCTTTTCACTTAAATCTTGCTTTTGCCATCAACTCCTTCCAAAGACTTGGGAAAGTTATATAATTATTCTGCAAGGGTTTCTGAAAGATGTGGATAATGCTTTACCTTCCAGGGCCATTGCAAGGACGGCTAACGTCTGTACAGTTCTTTGAAGATTTAAAAAACGCTATATAAAATCTAAAGAATTTTAAGTTCTCATTTTGTTACAGAGAAATATAACAATTAAGACATTCCCTTTCAACATTTCAAATTAGCTTCATCAACATCAGAATAACTCCTGTTTCAGGGCTGTCATGGTGTACAGGACACAGCTCCAGTGTCACCACTGCAGGGCACACAACCCTCAGACCATTTAGTAGCTTCTCCAGAATGTCTGATCCATTTCTTGGCCACTTCCTCCCATTCTCCAGTGTAGACTAGAAATTGAACAAACTCATTTTACCAGCGCAGATACATGGCATAAAGGTATTTGTCAGACATATATGTTTGGGTGACAGCTGTTGTGCCCTTCTCTGTGTTGCTATTCAGTTTGTTGTAGGTCTACATTACAGGACCACAATGTGAGGAGAAGCAAGAAGAAAGGAAAGCAGGGATTCAGCTTGTAAGAACCTCCACCTCTAATATTGTTAGAAACTGCTATTTTGGAAAACGTGCTGATGAAGGATGCCAGATTGACAAAATGAAGAACTCCATTTATAAAGAAGTGCTGTAGGAATGTACATTTCCCACTAGTCTTAAATTTATTATTTTTAAACCTGATAACGGCCTTTTAAACATTTCCCTCTGAACATTCACAGCTAAGAGTGGATGCACATCACACATTCCTTCCATCACATCCCAGGGGTATATGTTGCCAGACTGGTTAGTTCTCAGTTTCAGATAATCTAAAACTTGGACTGACATGAGTGAGAGAATGAACAAGGAAGGTACGAATCAGTCTCTTCACCAACTTGTGAACTAGACTGATTTCTTATTTTAAGTGTTTTCAGGACCATTAAAATCTCCAGTTTGTTGCACTGGAGTGCATTAGAGCACCATGAAGTCAGGAGAGATGGAAAAATCTCATATTGGGATTTTCCCTAGGACTTCTTAGACCATCCAGCGAATTGCTGGTGCCAAGGCATGACTGGTTTCGGAAGAGGTTCTCCCACTTCAGCTGACTCCTGGGCTTAGAAGAAAGGCCTGTTACGCAAATACGGAATATTTTCAGAACAAGACAGAGGTTTTACCTGCCAGAGCAAGAAGTCACTAAGTCGGACCTCTCCAGAGGTTCGTATCAGGAGGTCTGGGTTGGGGGAGTTGTTGGTGTAGAGACATTTATCGAGCAATGACTCTGACACATCGCTGAGAGAGAAAGAGACAGATGGAGAGACATCTCATTAATCAGATCACTTCCATAACCTGACAGTGATAACACCATGAAATCAGAGTTACTAGGCCTACTTATAAAGGTATGAGTTTGCTGTTCTGGACAGAGAACACCAGAGATTGAAGAGATCTACAGCACAGACAGTGGCAGTGCAAGCTTCTTGCCCTCTCCTGACCATCTCAACTCTACCCTGGCTCCAGCATGGAGAGGGGAGTTCAGTCTCTATGATCCATTTGTTACTTGACCTCACAACTGAGACTGCCAGCAAGGAAGCCAACTGTCAAGGCATCTTTTATGCCATAAACTCTGGAACTGAATTGAGACCCTCTAGCTCACTTCCGTTCTGTTCAGGTTCTTGTACCATATTCATCACCATGTTACCTAAGGCCACCAAAAAGGCCCTCACATAGTAATTTTCAGTCACTATAAACCAGTCTGATTGGAATCAGCGAATGCCTAAGGGCCACTAGGGAAAATATGACAAAGTATCGGGTGAAACTTGCAAGGAATCATCCTGTTTTTACAATACATTAACTGACAGACTAAACCACTTACCAAATCAAGGTGCTGTGGTGTTACTGTCTCTTTAAAATGGAATTTATGGGTGTATTGGGACCAAAAAAAAAAAAAAAGGTTTTGTGTAGCTACCAAAACCTGTAAAGTAAGGGCCTATATACCTTACAGGTTACCACATGTTTGCTCCCTAAACTAGTTACAACACAGTTCAAATTTACAGCGTAGGTCAGACCTTAAAATTCCTGCTGGGTATATCCAAAGCTTTAGCTTCGTTATGAGACATAGTTAAGATCCCAGACACTACAACTGGAAGTGTGATGGAACCAGTTTAAGATAGCTGTAACATGGTCTCCTACATGTCTGTACTCATAGCATAGATGGGTTATCTGAAACAAGGACTCAGTTCAAGTCTGAAAGACTGGACATTGCAAAGCAATCTGCTGAACATCCAGGGGAAGGTATTGGCCTTGTCACTTCACAGCACCAGCGTATCCTGGGCGCACCTCCTCTCTGTCCCCCGTGCCAGGAAATTGTGGAGAAGGCAGTGTAGGAGCTGGCTATGCCAGCTCCACAGCTGTTGGGACTTCTCCATGCTGGGGGATCCCCCTTACAAAAGGGCGAGGGCCCGTAGCACAAAGAGGATGGAAAGGGGCAAAGAATCTGTCTCAATATTAAGGTATTTGATATAATTGTAGTTGGTTTTTTTATGCAGTACAGCAGCTGAAAATAAGGAGAAGCCAGCATCATATGACTAACCAGCTCTCTGTGAGCCACAAGCAAGCACTCCAGGGACCAGTTTTGGAATCACATCCAGCACCCTTTTAAAGAGCATCTCATTATCCCGTCAAGTGTGGTTAGCAGTGGTGGAAAGAAAGGACTGATTATTTGCTGAAAGACCTTGTAAACCCATCACCCCTGAATTCTTTATCACCATATATAGAACATTCCACACTGAAGTCTTTTGATCAAAAGCAGTCTTGCTCTCCCTGTTCATTTATTTTTATCCACCCTGGAATAAAGTATTTTTTTTTATTTAAATCTGATTTTTTTGATAAAATGCTTTTTGAGGAAAAAACATATCTAAAGATAGTTTTAATTAAGATACATTATAGCTCAAAGATATCTCATCATGGAATAGGGATTATAAATTCTAACTCCATAGTATGAGATAATATATTCATGTAATGTTTAAGAAAAGTTTTGTAAATGAGTTCAACAATTCATGGATTAGGGATCCAATCTTGTTGGGTTCCAGGGGCTTTGTTATAGATTATTTAGGTGAATTTTTCTATCTACCCAATGGGACTCATTGCTCAGTCTAGATACTATCACAGATGCTTGGTTTTGCAGTTATCAAACTGTGGATTTGTGTCTCCAGAGATAATATGCTTGTTAACAGCAAAAATGTTTTAAAATAAGTAAATTGAGGTGAGAAATAACAGACCCGCTGCAAATAATATTGTCCCGCTGCAAATCTGTGTACACAGAGTCAATCCCTTACCTCTCTCTAAAAGTGCCAAGTTTCAAAAACTTTAATGAATAGAAGATTGTTGGGGGGCGGAACAGATCTGGACAAGGAGAAGAAGTCTGGAGATAAATGTGAGATGGGAGGGACAGGCAGTAGAAACAAAAGTGAAACTGTTGGAGCCGCATATTCCAGAAGTCTTAAGGTCTGAGTGTAGCCTTCATTGATTTGAGATCTACCATACCATTCTCACTAGAAGGGAAAACCTATAATGGCAGCAGGCCATAAAAGAGACCCAGTTTGGGAATATTTTAATGAAGTTCCTCTACCTGTGGGTAAGACAGGCATGCATGCAAAATGCAAACAGTGCAACAAAGAAATGCAAGGCCTGGCTGCCCGAATGAAACATCATGAGAAGTGTTCCTTCTCAGGAGGAAGCTGCATTGAAGATGATGAAAGGAACACGTCTGAACTTTTTTTATTTCATACCTCTTTCTTAAGGACTGCCGGTCTTCCTTCTGGACTATTCTTGAATTCTCATGTTTGAGCAAAAAATATAGTTGTTACTCTATGGTACTGTCATTTTAGATGCAGTTGTGATAAAAAATAGCTGAAATAGTCAGATCTTCCTTTTACAATTTCACCTTTAAAGTAGTACTGAGTGTCAGTGAACGCGATGAATAATACTAAATGAGCAGTATGGTAATAATTTAATAACTGCATCGACTTATTTTGTTTAGGAGAATCCATCCTCAACATACAGGGTTCTGAAGACTATCCACCTTCAACATCACCATCATTTTCTATAGTTTCAGCGTTATTCTGCCAATGATCATGTTTCAGTCATATCATGTATGTCACATAGCCACAGTATATCACCTGTGGCAAAAAATAAATAAATAAATCCCCATCATCCAGAAACAACCATAGATAAGTTTGTGATAAGAACCAGCAGATTACAAAAAGAGGTAATTGATGAAAAAATTGCTCAGTTTGTTTATGCAACAAACTCTCCTTTCCATATGATTGAGAACCCACACTTCATTAACATGGTTCAGCCATTAAGACCAGGATACAGTTCACCCAGCAGAGCAGATGTTGCAGGCAAATTGCTGGAAAAAGTGTATGAAAGAGAAATTGAGCAGTGTGCAAAAGGTCTAGAGGGTGAAATTGTTAACCTGAGTCTTGAAGGGTGCAGCAATGTCCACAATAATCTTGTTGTATGTGCTTATGTGACAACAGAAGAATGGAATGTCTTCCTTACAAAAACAATTGATACATCAGGAAATGTACACACAGCAGAATACCTACAAACAGTAGCAGTACAAGCTATAACAAACTGTGAAAAAAAATTCAAATGTCTCATACGCAACTTGGTCACAGACAACATTGCAAATGTATCCAAGATGAGAAGAAATTTAGAAGAGAGTACCAAGTTAATAACATAGGGTTGCAGTGCTCATTTCATGCACCTCCTAGCCAAAGGCTTCAGTGTTCCAGAAATAAAGGCTAATGTTGTTGAAATTGCAAAATACTACCATAACAACCACTTTGCAACAGCTGCTCTGAAAAAAGTGGAAGGAACCAAGCTAACTCTCCACAAGACCTGCTCTGGAACTCCGTAGTGGACTGTTTTGAGCACTGTATCAAGAACTGGCCTAATCTGATGACAGTTTGTGAACAAAATCATGAAAAAATAGATGGCCCTGTCACAGTCAAAGTTCTCAACATTGGGCTTAAGAGAAATGTCGAACACATGCTGAGTACCCTGAAGCCTGTTTCTCTCGCCTTGAACAAAATGCAGGGAAACAGCTGTTTTATTGCTGATGCTGTTGAAATCTGGAAGGAACTGAGTGAGATCTTAAAAAGAGAAATATGCAATGACAGAATTAAATTACAAGCATTAAAAAAAAACAAATGGGACAAGCTATCTCCTGCTCATTTTCTTGCAAATATTCTCAATATTCGGTACCAGGGTCAAACCTTAGCTGCTGAAGAAGAGGAGTTGGCTGTGACATGGACATCCAGCAACCATCCTTCCATAATGCCAACTATAATAAACTTCAGAGCTCAGGGTGAACCATTCAAGAAATATATGTTTGCTGATGTTTTAAAGAAAGTCACACCAGTGAACTGGTGGAAGTCACTTAAGCACTTGGATTCAGAGACTGTTGAAGTGATAATCTCACTTTTAACAGCAGTAGCTTCTTCTGCTGGAGTAGAAAGAACATTTTCTTCCTTTGGACTAATTCATTCCAAATTGAGAAATCTTTTGGGACAGGAAAAAGCAGGAAAATTTGTTTTTCTTTTCCAGATTATGAACAAACAGGAAAATGAAGGTGAAGATGACTGAGTTAGCTGCAGAAGCCAATATTTTAAGTTTCTCATGTTGACCTGGCTGACAGAGTCAATTTCACTTTAAAAAAAAAATTTCCTTTAACTATTTTAGTTAAAAAGAATTTTAACAAAAACCTGATTTTAAAAAATTTGAATGTTTAACTAAATTCAAAAATTCACGTTTGTTTCGTTAAAATTTTATACGTTTGCTGTTGAAGAAAACAATCCAGAATACATAATATTGTTGTTTTAGTTAAATAAAACAATTTAAATGTCTGTCTGGTGATGTTCTCCACCTAATACAGCATGGCAAGAAAATCCTCCAAATATTAATGATTAACCTGTTGAATTGGAGATATTTATGAAGTCATTGGGAGGTGAACTATCTGTTTCAATTACCTTTGGTAAATGAAATAACCAAACAATCATTCATTTTCTGATATAGCTGTAAAACTAATCTGAAAAGTTTTCAAAATAAGTCACTTTAAAAATGTATAGCGTGTACCTTCTAAAAATGAAACCTACAACTATCTTGTGAAGAACATGTATTAAGGTTGTAACAACCAACAAGAATGCACTTTTAGGTAGAAATCCATGATTAAATGGAGTCTTCCTGACTAGTGATTTAAATCAATTTGATTTAAATCAAATCCACCCTGCTTTATTTCATGTCAGCGTTCTAATGGTGATATCCAGAAACTGACTGGATTTTAAAGCGATGGGTCTTATTTTGTTGCACCTATGGAAGACTACACAGTAATTCCAGAAGCTGTGAAGGGGACGTGGGTAAACTAGAGTCATTAGAGTGAGATACACAAGTTACCTAGGTTCAAGTAGTCCTTGTTCCACACCCCAGGCCATCTCTCTCACTGCATTGCTGATTTCATGTCTTGACGTGTATGCAAAGCAGACATTCAGAAAACATCTGAAAAATGTGAAAGAAACTAACTCAAGGAAGGACCCAGCAGGTAACAGAGAGAAGAATCTATCTAGAACACTGATGCATGCTTATGGGGAAAAAGGCAGAAAGGGACAATGTGCAGTGTCTGTTGAATCTCCACTTCCAAGGGCATGGGATGGATACAGTATCTCTGCAACTTTGAATTGTGTACTACTCACTTGTTGTAGTTCCTGGTGGCCAGCACAGCCTGGGCAATCAATTCCTGAATATCCAGTGGCAGAAGTGGCAGGTCCCCAAGGACACGGATACACACACCATGCTTCTTCAAATTCTCCCTACACAGAACAACAAGGCTGAGGAGAGCAGCTGGGCTCTGATCAACAGCAGGCATGCCAAACCCTACTGCCATGGACCCTACCAAATTTACAGTCCATTTTCGTAAGTTTCATGGTCATAGCATTTTAAAAAATCTTGAATTTCACAGTGTTATAAGAAAGCATGACTATGTAAAACCCACAACAATCTCCCCCAAAGAGTGATGACACCCCCCCATCCCCAATACCATGCCAGCCTTACTTTTGTGCTGCTTCTGGTGAGGTCACTGGCTTCAGAGCTGGACACTCAGCAGGCAGCTGCGGCTCTCTGGCCACCCAGCTCTGAAGGCAGTGAAGAAGTAAGGGTTGCAATACCATGACCCCCGCTACAATAGCCTTGCAACTCCCTTTTGGGTCAGGACCCTCAGTTTGAGAAACGCTGATATAGGGTAAAAGTATACAGAAGACCAGTTTTCACGGTCTGTGATGCGTTTTTGATGGCTGTGAATTTGGTAGGGCCCTACCTATTTCCTGTAAATTACATCTGGCACTCCTAACATCTATTATGGAAGAAGAGGGTCATGACATCACAGGTGACATTAAGACCTGATGTAACTGGCAGTGAGGACAGTTGTGCTGAAGTTGTTTCCAGGCAGCCTGAATTTGACCATTGCTAGAGCTCTAGCCATTTCTTCAAGGGAAATTTAAAAATAAAAATAACCCCCAGTTTCCTGACACACAGAAATAGTTTGGTAACTGTCTAAAAAAGAACCAAGATAAGGATCATAGTTGTGGGATTGTGCATGGTTTGCCATACTTAGAGGCTATGAAATTAATCACATGAAAGACTTTTATATAAGGTGATTATTTTCCTGCATTTTGCTAAGCAGAAATTAAGAACGGTATGGGCAGCTAGAATTAGTAGTGGCTATTCACATATCACTAATTTCCAATTGGAGGGGAGACTAGTGCATCAACAAGGGAAAAACAATGCCAACAGGAAACATGCTCACTATATAGTTATTTTGGACAGAAAAGACACTCTCCTGGTAGCTCTATCCTGAAATCAACAACCACCTTTGTATTCCAGTACCAGCTCCTGAGCGGAGAATGACAACGCTGGCTCAAGTCCAGTACAATGCAAACCAGTGTTACATGCGAGTTTTCAGCCTACTTCAGTCGTGACCTACAGCATCACTCTAATATTCCAGACCCTCTCTACCTTTACCAATTCACCCAAACACTGAACTACGCTAACCGAGCCCTCTTTATTCTAACCCTGTCCCCCGACAGTTCTGATGTCACAAAAGTCAGGGCTTTCATTCTTTTTGTCCCACACTGCATGCAGACACAAATAGATGTGCCAAGTTGTGGAACCATTAAAATGCCTCTCTGTGGTCATCTAAATCCACACTGAATCCAGGTCTATAGCTGGAGAGATCTATAGCTACTTTAATTGAGTTAATGCAGATTAACATGTCACAACATCGCTTTAACATCCCTTACTGCCATTCTCCCTTTGCCCCACATTTATTTCGCCCTCTCAGTGTGGGCTTGAGAGGATCTTACTGTTCTTCCAGCAGTCGGCTAAATTTTTGCCTTGCCAGCTCCATCAGCCCATCCACCTCCTCCTTGGAGCGTTTAAAGTTCTCAATGCTAAATGCATAGACCGTGACCTCCCGGATATCCAGATTCAAGCACCACCGCAGTGTCTGCAAGAGGAAAAATGTAGTCACTCAAACCAGTGACTCAAAATCTTTACACACTACTGTACCCCTTTCAGAGTCTGATTTGTCTTGGGTACCCTCAAGTTTCATCTCAATTAAAAACTACTTGCTTACAAAATCAGACATAAAAATACAAAAGCGTCACAGCGCACTATTACTTGAAAAATTGCTGACTTTCTCATTTCTTCCATACAATTATAAAGTAAGTCGATTGGAATATAAATATTGTACTTACATTTCAGTATACAATATATAGAGCAGTATAAACAAGTCATTGTCTGTGTGAAAATTTAGTTTGTACTGACCTTGGTAGTGCTTTTTATGTAGCCTGTTGTAAAACTAGGCAAATATCTAAATGAGCTGATGTACCCCTTGGAAAACCTCCAGGTACCCCAAGGGGTACATGTACCCCCTGGTTAAGAACCACTGACTCAGAGCACCAGATCTCAGCAAGTGTGTGAACTTCATGGAAGTTCATCACTACACTAACAATGACTGGGACGAAAAGAAAAGAAAAGAAAAGAAAAAGAAGAGTCTACAATGCTCCTAGTTCTATAAAGATTCCTGATTCACCTCAAAGGACTCTGGAAAAGAACCTTGGCTTGAACAAATATACCCTTTCTTTACCCCTGCATAGAACCTAAACACTGAGTGTAACTGTAGGGTCTGTTACAGGGTAGATTACAGTGTGTTCCAAGAACAGCCAGTAAAGCGGAAGGAGCATTTAGGAACATAGGAATTGCTGTAATGGGTCAGACCAGAGATTCATCTAGTCCAGCATCCTGTCTCCAACAGTGTCCAGCGACAGATGCTTCAGAAGAAACTTTCAGTAGGCAGATGTGGGATAGCCCACCTTCCATGAAAGTCTCATCGTAACCCCTAATAGTTAGAGATTGGCATAAACCTTGACTCATGAGGTTTTATAACCCTTCCAGAGCCTTAAAAAAAACCAAAACAAAAAACAAAAACCCCTCCCCCGCCCCCCAAACCATCAACTGTTAAAACTCTGGATATTCTTGTTATCCACATCAATGTCCAAATCTTATTTGAATCTCGCAAAGTTCCTGGCCTCAACGTCATATGGCAATGAGTTCCAGTCTAATTATGCTCTGTGTGGAAAAAGTGTTTCCTTGCATCAGTTTTGAATTTGTCACCTTTCAATTTCATTAACGTTCCAATCAGAGCACCTTCAGTGCAGAGGTACACTGCACATGCTCATAATAAACCAACACTTCCTATAGCCACTTATTATGGCCAGGAACTCTTTGTAGCCATAGAAATTATAACAATGCGGAGAATCTTGGAAGTCTAGGTGGAGGGAGTAGGGATGAGCCAACCTTCATGAAATAAACATCCAGCAGAAGGCTCACAGGGGGCTGAAAACATTCACAGTATTTAAACCAGAGAGGTCAATGCCAGAACAGACTGAGTAGTAACCCACTCAGGGAAACCACTTCTTGTAGCATACAAGAGAAAAGATTATACGTAATAGAACACTGCATGTGTCAGTTCACGTCAAGTGCACCTGTACTTCCCCTTAGTGGTTCAGCTAGGGCACTGATTCTCAAGCTTCCAGCCCCCCACCCATCTCTCTCCCTTCTGACCAGGATTTCCAGGCTAAACAGTTCCCTACCTTCACTGTGTTATTCCAGCAAAAAAGACAGACTGCGTAAATAAGCCTGCTTGCTTTCTCCTCTGGAGACTAACAGCAGCCCACAGTATAAGTTACCACACAATCCTTCCTAAGGAAGCATATTTTATTCTTAAGGTAAAAGCACTCAAGAAAACATATTCAAAACAATAAAAGAACCTAAATGCTTGCTAATAATCTTATCAGAGATCCTCCCCCAGCAATCTCCACAAGTCTGGTCGGTGTCAGTCCTTCTAACCTTTCCTTAAGGACTGGGGACCTCCACGGATCGGAGGTCCTGTCCGTTTGCAGGATCAGAACCAAAAGCTCTGAGCCTGTTTAAAAACAAAAAGAAAAGGAGTACTAGTGGCACCTTAGAGATTAATCGATTTATCCGATGAAGTGAGCTGTAGCTCACAAAAGCTTACGCTCAAATAAATTGGTTAGTCTCTAAGGTGCCACTAGTACTCCTTTTCTTTTTGCAAATACAGACTAACACGGCTGCTACTCTGAAACCTATTTAAAAACAGGCTATTTATCCCAAAATCCTTTTTTTGGATGTTGGTCCCTAAAGAACACAGTTTGAACTAGAATATATGAGCCTCTCTGGGGGTGACTTCAAAGGGCTGATAACGGAGGAATTACATTAGCACCCCCGCTCCTCCTAGAGAAGTTATATACAATCTCAGAATAACACAAACAATTGCATATTTAATCCAATGGACCCCAAAGGTATTGGACTCAATTCAGTAAGGTTTGTCCAGGATATTGTCATATCTATCACACTGTGTACTTTGGAATCTTTCACTGAAGGATCTGAATGTGCTTTATAAACATTAAGCGTCATGATCCGTGAGGTAGGTATTATTTCCCTGTTTTACAGATGCGTAAATAGGAGAGATTAATAGACTTTCCCAAGGCCACAGGGGTCAATGGTAGATCTGAGAACAGAACCCAGGAATCCTGACTCCCAGCCCCAGGGTCTAAATACCAGATTTCACTCCCTTTAAGAAAGGGGGCAGTTGTCCATGCACTCAGAGAGACAATGCTGACGAAAACTGGAACCAGGGATCCAACATCCAAACCTCTGTTACCCAGAAGCACCTGTTTAGAAGGTCCTCCCCACCTGTGCCAGTTTGTCGAAGCCCTCTGAATGCCCCTGCTGCCTCTTCACGTGACACTTCTGAGCATAACGGCGATTCCCATCCATGATGAATGCGACATGCTTGGGCATTGGACCTGCCTAGATGGCAAGAAAAAGAAAGGCTAAACAGACTAGAAAGCTAACAACCAACTTGGAGTCCCACCTCAATTAGCTTAACCCATCCAGCTCCTGGCAGTGCCTCCCCTTTAGTATAGAATCCATCTAATGGAGTCCCTGTAAAGTTTGGGGATGAAGGGGAGACAAGATAGCGAAAGACAGAAGAACACAGGCTACTAGATGTACACATGGTTCTTTGGTAACCCTACCTTAGGGTCCATTTGAAGCACTATGACAGTGGCATTCACCATTAACTGTCTTTTGGCTCTCCCTTACTCTGCTGTGTGACAGAGAACTGAACATATTTAGGATACAAGAGAGCTTGGAACAGCACTATGAAGTGATTATCACCTTCTGTCAGTGAAGACTCAGCAAGTGTTCCAAGTCCCATGCTGCCAGTATTGTAAGCATTTCCAATTTCAGCATTCAAGAGAAACTACAGACCCAACTCATTTACACGGAGAAAAAAATCTGACTTTCACTCCGAAGATGGATATTTCCTCCCCTTAATTTCACTAGGCATCTACAGCTCTTTTTGAGATGCTTATGTCACCAACAGCATAAGTTTCTCAAAACTTGCTTGCAGAGGGTATGACAGACAGTTTTCTGGAACTATTGGGATATATTACATTCAATATAAATATTTTTTAAAAAAGAATTGGAATTATATGAATCTAAAATATTCTAATTATCTTGCATCCTTCCCACCCCCTCTTCAATTCTCATATGATTTAAACAGCCATTATTTCTCAAACCACTAGACAGACATGAACGTGTAATACCATTTGAAAACTAGGGTTTCCATCTGCTTTCAGATGGAAAAATAATTTCTAGCTCTAGCGATTCTTATGATGCTGGCTATCAGAAATGAAATGAGAGAAACAGCAAGAGGATGACAAGATACATTATTTTAAGATTCATTATCTCTTGATCAGCCAGGGCTACAAATATTAGAAATCTGGGAATCCCAGCTTGCTACTGACAAGCATCAATTACTGCCCTGCTCATCCACAAGATTCAAGCCAGTGTAATTTTCCATCCCTGAATACAATTTCGGAATGTACATTCAGTACTAGTATTAACATGTGTTCCTGTACAATGCCTTTTTTTAAAAAATATTATTATTATTATTAATAACAGAAGCAGTCACAGCGATAGTTCTTTTCTATAATATGGAGAAGCAATCTTGAAAATGCTTGGTCATCACAGGCAGCACAGAGGTTTGTCTTACCTTTATAACGTTGGCACAAAATCTCTCTATGATGGTCAGCTCTCCTTCTTTGATCCACGACATGGCCTTACCCACAGGCTCTTTTTGGGGGGCAAGATGAGAAAAGGGGCAAATGAATCAGGAGGATCTGTTTGGGCCCAAAGCGGTAAGAACAGTCACTTTGGAAAAGTACGCTTTAGTCAGTCACCTTCTAAGAGCTTTCTTTTACTAATTTATACTAAGGTTAGAAAAACAGAACATGCAATCGCTGGACTGGATAGCTTAGGAATGGAATATAGAGTCTGTTAGCTTTATATTGCCAGCACTGGGTGGTAATAAGAAAAAATTGATACCACCTGATAACTGTTCAATGGTCTGGGTGAAAAGACTTGTGGGGTTTCAGCACAGGTTTCAGAGAATAAGCACACACATTACAAAAGCCACCACCATGGTTGTCATTAATTGGTCATCAGCAAAGACAAGGGCTAACTGACCTTGGAGACTGCACTCCCCTTTCACCTGCTGCCGCTCATGCTATTTCTGTTCTGTAGAAAAAGAGGACTTCAGCCTCCAGTCATCAAGGCAGAAAGTTTCACCAGCACTAAACTCACATCAAATGCTGATAGGTCCCGTGTACATTTGGCCCATTGATCATGTCTGTGGCAACTTGCTGAGCTCCCAAAGAATCCTTTACTTTCTCCCAATTAGGGCTCTGAGCAATTCACCTTCAGCTAAGGGCAGACAAAGCAGTAATGGAGAGAGAGCCTGGAGGTGGGGGAGGATAGTCCACCTAGCTGTTTAATACATGCCGCTCCAGGCCTTGTTTTGACTCTATCATGGGCCCGAGGTGAACAGAGGGGATGGTTTCTTCACCCACCCTCACTTAGATTCCCTCCCCTTTCTCCTCCAGAAAGGAAGTCTGGCCAGGGACTCAGGGCAGCTCAGCCACCTCCCAGAACTCGGGCTTTATTACCAGAACTTCCCCACCCCCTCTCAATAGGAGACTCCGGCTCCCGAGACCTTAGCCTTCCTCCCTGGCCACTAACAATACTACCCAGCTCTCAGACGGCCGTAGGCTCTTTACCAGGGATCATTATCACTGTGCTACAGATGGGGAAACTGAGGCACGCGGCAGGGCAGAGGAGTCCAGCCCGGGTCTCCTGAGCCCCAGCCCAGTGCTCTGCCCACTAGGCCACGCTGCCTCACCAGCCCGGGGCTTCCCCCAGCCGCGTCAGGTACTCCCCACCCCCACAGGCTCTCCCCAGACCCTTCCCCAGCGGGGGGGGGCACAATGGGAGCACCCCCAGCGCCTCGGCCCGCTCCCCACCCTACCTTTCCGCAGCTTCCCCAGCGGGGTGACGTGTCCTTCCGCATACGTCATCATCACGCGCGGAGGGAGAGCCCCCCGCGCACGCGCTGTGCGCGCTCTGAAGCTGCTGCCTTTAATGGTCCCGCCCTTTCAGCTTCCCGCCAACGCGGCCCGGGGGCTGGCGACGGGACCCGGCTGAGGGGCGGGGAGGGGTAACAGGAGATGGGAACAGCCTGCCCCGCCCAAGGGTCCCCCCCCGCACTGTCGTGGTCGGCGGGTGCCTGAGGGTAGAGTGGGCCGCCCTCCCTTGAGGGGGGCCCTGTGCTGGGGAGATGCTCTGGGGACCACACCCCGAACTGACTGGCACAATGTTCCAGGGCAGCTCACACCTTGCGAAGGGGGCAGCAAGGCCCACCCTGCTGGGCTGGGACGGTTATGGGCACAGCCCCCATGTCTCCCTCTCTTCATAACAGCCCGTCAAAATCCTGCCCGTCGCCACCCAAATAGCATGCAGGCCTGTCAGGTCCTGCCCCACCTCCATGGGTGTTTAGGGAGACATGGGGGCGGGATGGGGATGGGACGAAATATTACCCCCCAAAACTGCAGGCTTCAGACAGGTGCAGAATTTGCCACCCTTCCCTCCCCCCCGTAGCCCCATTGGCCTGACTGGAGCTGCTTCCACCAAATATAGAAATTAAACTGTGCCCATGCCCACATCCCCAGGCACAGCACCCAGTGTTAGCTGTTGCAATTCACACACCAGTCAGGTGACATTTTAAAGTGGGGCCTGAGTGTTAATTCTGATTTTTTTTTGGCCACAGCCACACAAATGCAGTTAACACCGTTTTCACACACACCGTCCTTTTGTTAGCGTGGGCTAACCACATTATTTTGCTCCTGGGTGCACCAGGTAGCTCCTGTCTCTGTTTGTTACCTGTTTCACCCATAGCTGGAGGCAATTAGGTTAGGACACTTAGCAGGCTTTGCTGCTCCACATGGCACTGAGCAGCAAAAATGGTTGAAGAACATAGTCCAATGATGTGGTAACAGCCATTAGAGACTGAGTTTATTAGTAGAGCTCATTTATAAAGCAAGATGATCGCTTATAAAACTCTTATAGGGCCAGGAACATAGAGGTTAAGAGCTTAAATCTGATAATAGTGAGAGGAAGCCCACAAAGGGGTGGGGGTTAGCGACAAAAGAAGGGTTTAGTAGCAACATTATGGACAGGCTGGAAAGGGATGGGGGTAACACAGAAAGGGTACAACCCGTTGGGGCTTTATGAGATGGTTTTGAGTGGAGGGAAGCAAGCAATGGTGGGTACAAGCCTAAGATGTTTGCTGCTAGAAGAAGGTATGGACTGGGAAGTGAGGTGGTGTGTGTGGGAGGCTGCTGCTTCCAGCAGAACAGGGAAGAGCACCTCCCCTGCACAGCAGGTCCTGACAGATGAGCTCTCCTTACATAGAGGGGCTCAAAAGGAATGCTGCTTGGCTCACCAAAGGAACTCCCTGCTGTGCTCCAAGGGGCAACAAACTGAAGTCCTCTACCTATGCATGCTACTGCTTGATGTGCTTCTATGTTGAGTTTGATGGAGTTGGACCCGAGTTTCCATCTGTACACAGGGGTATCCTCCTGTTTGCAAGTAGCATGGCTCCTAAAAAGAGGTTACTAGCTTCTGATCACTCTTGCCTGGGAGGTTTGTATTTGCAGGCACACTTGCTCACCTTACTTCTGAAAGCAGTATGCGACTTTGCTTTTTAATAGCTGCTGCCACCAAGCCCTCTCAATCTTTCTGCACAGTACAGAACCTTGGGATGTTTACAGTGGAAGATGACCCCTACGTGATTAGACTGTGCACCATTAAAGCTGGGTGTCAGGGCAAAAAATATTTATTTAAAAAAGAGGGGAAATTGCAAACAGATTAGGTTCCCCACATTAGAATAGCACTAAATAGCAATTGAGAATAGTCTAAAATAGCAAACAGTTACAAAGGGCCCTGTGTAACGAAATTAAGAGTCTTGCTTAGATTGCAGCAGACCAGGATGAAAATGGTCCCTACCCAAATAAGTGACCAATTGTGCAATCAAAATCATGGCTACAAATAGTCAAACTCTGATTGAATCTGTGGGCAGATTGCTGCATCCACATGCAGCCCCATTGACTTCCGGATTGGGACCTTATCAACTCTTAGAAAAGGGGTAGGGTTCTGAGGACATTATAAAGGGAAAATATCTTTTCATGGACTATTTCCATCCCAGCTGCTCCAAGCATTTAATCCTCAAACCACTGGGAGTGGAGGGGGTCTATGGATGGTAATGAGACCACTGTTATAGCACTGTTCATCCAAAAGCACTTCACACAGCCTGTGATTAAGGCATTAAAATGCAGCCTCCTGTTGGGTAGAGATAGCAGACAGCACAGAGGACCCCGCCCAGAACTTTTATTCTTACCAAACCTACCATGCAAGGCAGATAGGTCCTTGAATATTTTTAAAAACTCTGATAGGAAAGAGACAATTTAAGGTCTGTGCTGCCTAATGGGAAGAGAAAGGCTGAGCTGATGCTGTTAGGACTCAAACCTGTAGGTACAGAGTCTACTCTGTAGACTGATGGCGGTCTACATTACATGCAACCAGCAAAGGAGGATCACATCCTGATGCAAGTGGGTGATTAGTACAAGAGAATTAAAAGCCCTTGTACTTTCTCAATGTAACTGCATATCTTACTCTTATTTAAAAGGTTTAGATACAAAGTTTAGTAGATGGTAAAGTTAATTGGAAAATAATTAAAATGATTAAAAGGGGACCAAACCAAAATCTATCAATGCTGGGAAGTGTTCAGATTTGGAGTCAGTCAATTTGTGGATGGGAGTGATGCTTAGAGCTTGCATAAGAAGGATGATTTTTGGACAGATTGGACAGGTCAGACCTGGGTTTAGTTCTTGGCTCACATTTTCTGTGCTGCTTTGGGAAAGTCACTTAATCTACTGTGCCCTTTTGTTTCTTATCTGTAAAATGGGGTTAACATTTCCTTCCTTCAGAGGGCATTGGGACGATAAGAGCAATTAGGCTTTGTCTACACTAGCACTTTTGTCCGCAAAACTTTTGTTGGTCAGGGGCGTGGGGAAAAAAAACAAACACACCCCTGACCGACAAAAGTTTCGCTGACAAAAGTGTGGATGTGGGCAGTGCTATGTTGGTGGGAGACGCTCTCCCGCTGGCATAGAGCGGCTTCATGGGAGACCTTACAGCGCAGCTCCTGTAAACATAGCCTTAGTGCTCAAATATCAGAGTAATGAAGGCCATATAAGTAACTAAGTCACTGTGGAACAGAACCAAGAATTCCTCAGTCCCAGGCCTCTGCTCCAGGACTCTTGGAGCCAGTTATCATTCAGGTAGTGTCTGTAGCTTTGGGAACATGCTTTCAACATGACACATCTCTGGTAATGAAAGGAAAAGCACCAGGCACCATTACCCATATTCTTTATTTTGCAGAGAAAAAAAAAATCAAACATTTTCCTTGATTGGTACAAAAATGAAAAGGAGAAAAAATGCAGTGAGATTTTTTTGATCTCACTGCAGACATTTCAGCAGGAAATCTGCTCTCCAGAAAGCACAGTCCTGCAGTTAAGACAACCCCCAAAATCATACACATTCACCCTCTTACTCCCTCCCTCCCACCCCTTCCCGTTTCATAAAAATTCAAGAGTTTGACACAAACAAGCTTTGGTTGCTAGCAGTAAACATGGAGTTACATTCTTCCGTCTGACAGTAGACAATCTTGTGGCCACTTGACTCCCAAGTTTTTGCACCAGGGGAGAATCATCCCTCCAAGGATATTTTATCCCCTTAACATTCAAAATGAGCCTATATTTTTGGATAGGACTGATACTTAGAGCTTGTGTAAGAAGGATGATTAGTGGACAGGGCAGACCTGGGTTCAGTTCCTAGCTCAAAGAGAGCCTGGCATAGTCTGCCTGCTTCCCATAATGCATAGAGTCCATTGCCTGCAAACCACGCATGAGCAGAGGAGGTGAGGACAGTAAGTCTCTTGCAGCAATTTATCTGCAAGATCATCATCAAGGAATGGAAAAAGCCACAACAAATCTCTGCAGTCTGCAGAGGTACATAGAGCATTGTAATGTACGTGGCAAAGGACACTGCAAACCACAGGAAAAAGGAGAAGATGCAATTGAATATTGTAAACTTCTATCTTCTCTAGCGTGGCTTCTCCTTACAAATCAATCACTGGTTTCTTGGGAGGCAATTTGCTCTATTGACAGCAGAAAACCTGAGGGCTTTATGATTCACTTTCTCACCAGAGCCCCCAGGATGGGGCTGGTTACCTAAGTCACCTCCCTGCACAGGTAGAGCATACAGAGAGGATCCCATCTCCCTGGTCCAAAAACCCATCAGATGCTTTGGCTATTTTTTTTTAAGTTTGTAAACAATAATCAAGGAGAATATTGAAAGAAAGTGGAGAGATTTACATAGATATTTACACATACTAGACACCTAGCAAATCACCAAACTGATTACTTGGAAAAGTTCTACACAATTCAAGACAGATACAAAACTAGAAGGGGCAGCATTTACCCATTGGCACACCTAAGGTGCCAAAGGATGGTCAACAGTTCCCTCTGTGGGTCGCATAGGGGTACTGGAACCCAGGGTTAGAGGCACACAACCCAATGCATTCTATTGCATTTACCCCGTTCAGACAGAGAAGTTATCCTGAGGTAGATTTGTATAGATCCCATAGCTATTTAAAAACCAAGTTTCCTTTTTTCCTCCCCCCCTCAAAAGGGCCACCACCACTTCACCACACTCACTACTGCAGCAGGGCAGAAAGCCAGCCTGAGAGCTTTTCTCCACCCACCAAGCCTAGCTACAGGCAACATCGGAGACTGTGGCATCTCATCTAGGCGGTTCTCATGTGTACCAGGGTTATGCGTGTGTGTGTTAAGGAGCCTTGCGAGGCTAATTGTTCATTACCACAATAAATATCTGACTTGTTAAAGGCAGGCAAGTACATTTTCTGACCAGGCTAGTCACTTTTCACGATGATTTAGCAGGGCAGAGTGTTACAAACACAATGCTTCCTAGCCTCCCTTTTTCATTCCCCTGATTCATCTCCCATAGAAGGGAAGTTTTGCCATCAACTTAAATGGGAGCTGAATCAGTCCCTTGGATAATAGCTCCCAGAGTTCTAAGCGGTGAACATTTCACTCCAACTGTTTTAAGCATTCCTGTTTTCCAAATTCATATCCCAGCAGCAGAGGGAAGCCTCGGAGGGGGGAAATCTTAAACAGTGCCTCTGATTCCCTCTAATCTCCCCCTGGTGCCTGTTTGGAAGATTAGAGATCTCTCTTTCTCGACGTTTCCTGCCCTGATCTAAATCTATTCTATTACTATCTAAAACTTATAGTGGAAACTGCACACACATTCTGAAACATACCACTGCGTCAGCCTTATCCTATACGGGGAGGGGTGGTACGGCCAGGCCCTGTGGCTGCAGAGCACACAGGAGTGTCACAGCTCCTGGCTCGAGGACAGGACTCCATAGTCCCACCCAGCAATTATTAGCTAGCATTTGAGGAAAGCGGAGAGGGGAGAAGCGGGGGGGGTGGGGGGTGGGGGGGAGGGGGCAGGGAAGAGAAAGGGGGAGCAATTGTACCTGAATCTGCTACAAACGTGGATGATAGGGCTGGCTTTGGGGAACTCTTGCAGCACACATTACGGGCCCAGCTCCAGTCACATCCCCCAAGGAGGTGCTGGAGTCAAAGCACATTAGCACTAGATAGAGATAGTTGGACCAGAAAGGCCTCCTCTTGTGGAGAGTTAGCATTGTAACATTTATTCTGGTTGCACTGCAGGTTTTCTAGAAATGCAAACACTCCAGGTGGGGGTAAGGAGACGAGAACCTCACAGCCAACATTTCACAGCCATGCAGAGAAAAAGGAGTTTTTAAAAGAAGGTATTTATGTTATAGCCCGTTTAGGACCTTAATATATGCACTGAAAGGCTCTTGCTCTCTCAAAGAGAGGAATAACCAGGTGCAAGGGCAGCAGGCTTCCTTATGCCTCCAATCCAAGTTAATGCCCCCCCCAGTGCTGGAGTGACATCCAATCAGTCATTGCCCCCCATTTCTGATCTGAAGTCGGGCACTGAGCTAGGTAATTGGGGATCTATACCACCCCAGTGTCTACAGCAGGAGGAAGTCACCAGCAAAGAGACTGGGGAGGCAGAGCAATGAGTGATGGTAGTCATTAAAAAATGGACTGGGGCAAAAACTAGGGAGACAGGAACGTTTCCAGCCAGTGAGTGAAATTGAGAATGGACAGGAGTGGGGAGGGGAGATGGGAACATGGCCAGGCTGGGAGGGAATTTGGAGTCCAAAATAGAGATACAGGCGGCCGTACCCTCCTCTGCAACATTGACTGACTTCTCTTTAACCACCCGCAGACACAAAGTCCCAAATGCCATGTAAATACAGTGAGAGGGAGAAGAGAATCTATTAAAAATACAGTTTTAAAAATAATCAGTCCACCTGACGAACATCCAGCGAGGTAGACCTAGTTTAAAATACAAACTTTGTTCTGTCTTTGTGCTGTTAAAAAGCAAAGAAAACAAAATTACACTCCGTCCAGCACTGGAGCTGCAGAGGCTGTTCATCCCTGAGATTGCTCAAATACCTGAGAATAAGTTGCAGTAGTTATGTCCTCTCTCTCTCTCTCTTTAAGATTAAAATATACAAAAATACAAAAAAACAGAATATTTATATTTTAAAAAAAACAAACGACAAACAAACCCAAAGATACGTCATACGCGCACGTCCTAGTGCAGGTTTCACATCACATCGGCTTCAGCACGGATGGGGTGGAGGGAGGGGCCTTGCATTGCAAGGGCAGCTGTCCGCAGGAACAAATAAATAAAGGCAGAATAGAGGGGTTGGGGAAGACAAAGTGGGGAGAGAAGGCAGCAGCTTTTAACTGACAGAAAGCACCCTGTTCCTACAGGAAAGGAAAGGACCAAGCCTGCAGCCCTTATGCTCAGAAAAAGGGCATTACAGATTCATATGGACTGGAGGATTGGGCCCTAATAAACGGACGAACAGAAGCAAATTGTATACAATATAGGTATGATCCAAGGTCCATTGAAGTCCATGGGAAGACTCCCACTGATTTCATTGTGCTCTAGATCAGCCCCTATAGACACATGGCTACATGAAATATATTCCACTGTAGGTGCTCTCAACTGTGACAGCTTTAAAAGCAGTGGGGGGTGGAAATATGGCTTCTTCCTCTGTCAGACCCTGGATTGCAGCCCCTGGGCAACGAGGACCCACCATGATCTATACCAAGACACGTGCTTCCATGCCTCCTGCCACTGGGGCAATGCCACTGCTCGTGCGCCAGCATGCATGCTGACAGCAGGTGGCAGACCAGGACAGCGGATTCTGGCAGGGCTGGAAGAACTCCTCCCCCAAATTTTGCGTCTACCCCATTTGTTACAGTTTTGATGTCGCCATAGTTTCCTTCCAACTAGGCCATGTGTTGCTTTGATCTGTCTCTTGCTAATATAGCTAGACATTTTAAAAAGTCAGCATTACATTACAATGGCCTTCAATTAAAGAAACCCCGAGTCTAGTTAAATGCTCGGAGCCAAGGTCCGAGTCCACTGAAATCATTTTAGCAGGCCCAGGATTTGGCCTCTAGAAAAAGGACTTTTCATGCTAATTTTGGGGCATAGAAAGCCCAGCTTCTACCATGAACTCCCTTCCCCTCCCCCACAAACTGGGAGAGGAGAGAGATATGAAGTCTGGATGGCTCTGAAACTAAGGGCCTTCAGAGAGGAGCAGGTCCCAGCAATGCTACAAAACCCTCAGTCCAGCATGGAAAGCCTTAAATAAATAAAGAGGCTCTTCCCAATTATTTCAGGGGCAGCTAACACTTAATTCAAGAGAGGCATGCTGTTCCACCATTCCCCTGCAAGGGGGTGTGCTGCTCCACTATTCCCCTGCAGGTCTCAAAAACAGGGGACAGTTGATATTCCTGGGCAAGGAGAAATCCTGGGCGAGATCCATTTGGCTCGCCTGTGTCTAGCGAGAACAAATTTGCTCACTAGTTTCTAGCTTGCCGTTGACAACTGGTCTCTGTTCTCCTGCTAGGATGGAGACACCTGTCTCCAAAATGACCCAGGGGTTCACAAACACTATTGGGAAGGTTGGTTTAAAAAACACAAAAATCACCAAACACAGGGAAAGAAACTAGAGCGGCATGTGGCTTTCGGTTGGAAGAAGTGGTTAGGCACAGGGTTATGGGGCTGCTCCCTCTCCCGCTTTTGGAGCTGGGCATCTGGACAGAGGGGTAACCGGCTTCTTCCCACTCAGAGTGT
Organism: Chelonia mydas; assembly: GCF_015237465.2. Classification (NCBI taxonomy): domain Eukaryota; kingdom Metazoa; phylum Chordata; order Testudines; family Cheloniidae; genus Chelonia; species Chelonia mydas. Next base: position 9,798,594 of record NC_051259.2, on the reverse strand, counting down.
GTGTGGCGGATGAGATCTGTGCTGGGATTTTGTAACCCACATACAACCATCTCAGTCCCTCTGTCCAGATACCAGTGCCATCGCCTGGCAGGTTATATCCTACAGTTTGAGCTGCCACCCTCCCACCCATCCCTGCTTTACACCAACCCCCCTACATCATGACGGCAGAGACTGCTCGCTGCTCCCCCTTTGCTGACCGATTCCTTGCTGAAGCCTTTAGATCCTGATGGAAATCTTCCCCCCTCCCACCCCCCAATCTCCCACCATCATTCTCTGGTTTCAGGAAGAAGGGACGAGCTGTGCATTTCTTCTTCCTCCCGGAAGTAGGCGGGCTTTCCCTGAGAGCTGGGCGATTGCTGTGCTTTGATGGGACAGTTGGCAACCATGTGGGTGATGCTCTGGCAGAAATGGCATTTCTTTGGCTGCGGCGGCAGCTTGCATTCTTTGGCATGATGGTCCAGCCCACCACAGTTGTAGCATCTAGGAAGAGGAAGGGGAGAGATGGAGATCCAGGGAGAGAAATCAGTGCGTTAGGGTATGGTCATTCCAACTGCCAGGGCTGCTTAAAGTTGCCTCACCTTATTACACCCTGCGCATGAGCTACAGAACATGGGACCCACGGGTGGGGAGAACCAGCTCTTTCCCAGCCCTGACTGGCGCCCCCATTACTGCGGTAGTGAATCTATGGAGACGTTGTGGTCAGCAGACTGTGACAGAACTCACATCCTCCTGCTCCAAAAGTGGAGGAAAATCTCTAGAGAGCCTGTAAGAGACAGCTGACTAGTTTGGATTCCATCCAGGAGAGTTACTCCTCGGGGGGGGAGGGAATTCCGAGCGACTACCCGCCTGCAGAAAAATGGCTAAGTTGGGGGGGGGGGTTGCCCCTCCCCCCACAGCAGAGGTGGGGCATGAGAGCACATGGGGTTATGTGCCGCTGGCCCCCCCATTTCTTCAAGCACTCGCTCCGCTGACTGAAGCTGAACACTGCCTCCAGTTGAGCTCCCCTGCTGTGTGCTGGGAGCCTTCCTGTTTTCTGTGTACGGGTGGGTGGGGGAAATGAGGGAAGGGGCGGTAAAGAGATGGGGAGGGGAGGGAAGAGGCAGTGGGGAAGGAAGTGGGGAATGTAGGAGTGAGGGGACAGGGATGAAGAAGAAAAAAAGAGGATAGGAGAATCGCGGGGGAAGGTGGGAGCCTGGCTTGCAGCATCCCCGTGGCAGCAGCTGGGGCTCCCCTGTTAAACAGGGCCATCGAACCCTGACCCTGACAAGCCCTACCCTCCTCCAATGAGCCCCCCACCCCATCCCACTGATCCCCAAGCAGCTGCACCCCCACCCCATCAACCCCACTCCCCCAGAACCCGGAGCCCCCCACACCCAGACCCCCCCTGCCGAGCCCTGTCTCCCCACACCCAGAACCCCCCCCGCTGAGCTCCAACCATCTTCACCTGGATCCCTGCAGCATTCCATTGCCCCCTGCCCCTCCCATGAGCCCCTGTGATTTAAATCTCCCACTGAGCCGCCCACACCTTGATTGCCCCCACACAGAACCCTCTCACCCCGCACCTGGATTCCCCCACACTAAGCCCCTCCACACTTGGATCCTGCTGGGCTGAGCCTGGCCACCCACACCTGCTGCACCTGGCGCAGAGGGGCAGGGCCCCGGGGTGTTTGTCAGGGTCATGTGCAGCCTCACGGCCGAGTCCCTGTACTGGGGGAGGTGTGGGCTTCAGGGTGATCTCCCTCCTGAATGCAGCCAGTGGCCTGTGCTCCCACTGCCATGCTGGAGCCACATTTATTTACTGACAAAGTTTGCAGAATTTTAAAATGTGTGCTTAATTTTGAGGCGCAGAATATTGAATTTTTTGGTGCAGAATTCCCTCAGGAGTAGAGCACGTACTGGACCCATGGACAGTACATCATGTCTAGCCTCCCTTTTAGTTAGGCTTGGAAGGATTAGATGATCAGTAAACAACAATTTCTCTGTACACACACAAACTGATGAAAAAAATATTTCCACTGGTAATCAAAATGTACAGATAGGTAAAATAAGAAAAATTCTGCTTGAGAACCTACAAGGCTGATTTAAAGATATTTATGTTGTATATTTTGACGTGATGTTGACAGTTTGTGTTTTAACGGTTATAAGGCTTTAACTTTTTGAATCTTGAGGTTTACGGTCATTAAATCATTGTCTGACCCCTCCTCCCCACTCCTTAATTTTGCACAACTCCGGAAATTTAAAATAAATAAAAATGCTTAAAGATAAACATGGATATTGTCCACTGAAATCATAAAAAGATACAAATCAAATTCTGCCAAGCCTACTTGCAGTGTATTTTTCTGGCTTTTGTCCACATTTCCATTTTAAGTCATGCATCTCTATGCTCAAATTACCAAAGCCAAGAGGAAAACAAAAACAAAACAAAGAAAGGCCTTTCTGGATTTATTTTGCATGCCCCAAATGGATTTAAATCCCCTTGCAGAAGCCACTCATCAGAAATGGATGGCTGCAAAGAGGCTGTGCTTTTCACAGCCTGTGAAATATACTTCAAAATACCACCAGGGGGCAACACTTGCATGCAGCCATGCTGATGCCAGCCTAGGATGTAAGGAAAGTCCCTGGAAATTAAATATCTGAGGAACCGCCTTGCGAACTCAGGGTGGGACGGGAAGGCTACATGGTGCTAACAAGAGCCTCGCCTCTGGGCTGCAAAGCTGCTGTGGGAGACTTTGCTCGGCTGTCTGGGCATTTCCTGAGCAGTCACTGATCTCACAACGCTGGGCTTTTATTAGAGAAAATTACCCCTTCCCTCCCCCAGTTTGCTGTGTGGCTACACCTCCATCCTGAACACACACAAACAGAAAGGGAGCATTGGTCCATGCCATTCAGCCCTGGGTGTTTTTGACCTCTGGCCTTTCACTTCTGGTTTTCTGCCCTTTCCCCAGAAATCTGCATCTGACACTCATTAAAAGCTGAAGGAAGCATCTTTCAAGGGAAGGGCCACTGCCCCTCCTACCCCCAGGAGCCCTGTGGCAAGAACTCTCCTGTTCCCAATGGCTCTGTGATATTCAGCCTCATGCCTTCCCAGCTGTGTCCCAAAGGCCCAGCAGCCAGATGGGGTCTCCCCAGCCCAGCTCCTTTATCAGCCCCTTAATAACAGTAATGTCCAGCTCCACTAACAGTTCTGTGTCTGTCCTGCAGAGCTCCCCTGCAGGGTCACAGCAGACACCCATATGAGGTGTCTGGCCATTAGGGCCTTGTGTAGAAACTACACTGGTGGTCTCCTCTGGTTGCCACCAGTATAGAACTGGGATTACCTTGGTGACCCCCTCAGAAGCAGAGTGGCAACGACCTGCCCTTCTCCGACAGGGAAATTTCCTTGCAGAAGTGGATGCCTTTGGGTCTTGGATAAATGCCAGAATCTTGGCCCAGGCCCCAAAGGAGGCAGAAGATTCTGGGAGCATGTTTGGAAATGAAGAGGTGCCAAGTGACTGGACACAGAACAAATGGTTCAGAGGAAGGAACGATACAAACAAAGGGGTGGGTGGGCTGCAGATGGGTGGGGAGGGATGTTACCATATCAGAACATAGTCCCCAAACCAGTCTTGACTATGTGTCTCCTCCCACCCTGCCCTCTGCCATGAAGCTCTCCCCCATATGGCTCAGGTCAGGTGCTAGGCTGATCACAAAGCTTTTGGAGATCAGGTGCTGCTGTCTGATTACTGTGCATCCCTTGGCCTGTTGCCCTTACCTGTCTCCTTTTGATCTGCGTTTCTGGAGGTTCTTCCCCTTTGGTCTCCTCTCACTCCCAACGCAGAACGCGCCCCCAGGGCCAGTCACTCGGATGGACTCCAAACCTTTGGATGACTTCTTGAAGGTGAACTCGACTGCCTCGCCTTCTTTCAGGCTGCGGAATCCCTCCATGTGGAGCTTGCTCTAGGAGGCCAGAGAAGGGAAAAAAAGGGTTAGGCATGGCGAGAAGACCCAGTTTCCTGTGGCACGCGAGAAAAGAATCACATTCACCAGGTTGCAGGCTCATTGGAACAAGGGCGTTCTCCTCTTTCCCCCGCGGAGATTGACAAAGGATGGACAGACACAGGGATGCCAGAGTGCTTACTTCCCCAGAGACACTTCTGGAAGATATGTTGACCTGAAATGCTTGCTTCATAGACCAGTGGCTCTCAACCTTTCCAGACTACTGTACCTTTTCAGGATCTGATTTGTCTTGCGTACCCCAAGTGTCATCGCACGTAAAAACTACTAGCTTACAAAATCAGATATAAAAATACAAAAAAGCATCACAGCACATTATTACTGAAAAAAATCACTGACTTTCTCATATTTACCATATAATCATAAAATAAATCAATTAGAATATAAATATTGAACTTACATTTCAGTGTATAGTATATACAGCGCTATAAATAATTCATTGTCTGTATGAAATTTTAGTTTATACTGACTTTGCTCGTGTTTTTTATGTAGCCTGTTGTAAAACTAGGCAAATATCTAGATGAGTTGATATACCCCTGGTTAAGAACGAGGGCCGTCAAGCGATTAAAAATATCTTCATTGTGAAAGTTGAACTTACAAATGTAGAATTATAGAAGAAAGGCTCTGGGCTTTGGCCAGCCCGGCTGGGGCTCCTCCAGATTGCGGGGGGGGAGGAAACGCTCTGGGCTGCAGCTGGCCTGGGGCTCTAGCTGAGGGGAAGGGGGGGCACTCTGGGATGCAGCTGACCGCGGGCCCACACCTCGTCCCTCTCAGATTTTGGAAGGCACTTCAGATTCTTAAACCTTGGGTCGAGTGCTGTAGCTATCTTTAGAAATTTCACATTGGTATCATCTTTGCGTTTTGTCAGATTTGCAGGGAAAGTGTTCTTAAAATGAACAACACATGCTGGGTCATCTTCCGAGACTGCTAGAACATGAAATATATGGCAGAATATGGGTAAAACAGAGCAGGAGACGTACAATTCTCCTCCCAAGAAGTTCAGTGGCAAATTTAATTAACACATTTTTTTTTAAACCAGTGTTATCAGCATGTCCTCTGGAACAATGGCCGAAGCATGAAGAGGCATACGAATCTTTAGCACATCTGGCATGTAAGCTACAACAGTGCCATGCGAATGCCTGTTCTCACTTTCAGGTGACATTGTAAATAAGAAGAGAGCAGCATTATCTCCTGTAAATGTAAACAAACTTGTTTGTCTTAGCGATTGGCTGAACAAGAAGTAGGACTGAGTGGACTTGTAGGCTCTGAAGTTTTACATTGTTTTGGTTTTGAGTGCAGTTATGTAACAAAAACCCCAACATTTGTAAGTAGCACTTTATCATGAAAGAGATTGCACTACAGTACTTGTATAAGGTGAATTGAAAAATACTGTTTGTCATTTTTATAGTGCAAATATTTCTAATAAAAATAATATAAAGTGATCACTGTACACTTTGTATTCTGTGTTGCAGCTGAAATCGATATTTGAAAATGTAGGAAAACACCCAAAAATATTTAATAAATTTAAATTGTTATTCTATTGTTTAACAGTGCAATTAAAACTGCGATTAATTGAGATTAATTTTTTGAGTTAATCGCCCGAGTTAACTGCGATTAATCGACAGCCCTATTAAGAACCACGGTCATAGACAACTAAGAACACACAGTGTGTTGGATGGCTCCCCCTGCTGGCAGTCTCAATAGAGTAGAGGGGAGTCAATAGGTCACAGACTGAATAGCTCTTTTACCCCTGGAGGAGGTCCCTTTAAGATCAGAACTGAGACACAGTCGTTGCAATGGGAGACCGGCACTGCCCAGACTATACCTGTTTTTGGGGTTTAGTTTCCAAAGCTCTCTGTTTAATAACCTGGAGCCTCTGATGAATGCAGATACACACAGAGCCACAGAGGATTTATCGGTTCGGTAGCTACAGATCCAACAAAGCCAAGAGAAGAGCGGAATTCAGGTAGATTTGCTACCAGTACTAGTCAATTGTGCCATGAAAGTGATTATAGACCCCTTCCCCCAGACCCTCGCTTATTTTCACCTGCTGCTCTCCATTTGGGGAATTAAGGTTGCAATCCTGCAAGGTTCCCAGATGTCAGCTGGAATCATGGGCTCCCAGCAGCCTGCATTGTAAAACAGGAGTCCTACACTGAACTGCCTGATTGCAGGTTTCGAAGGGGTATATTTGCTAATGTTTCACGAGCAGTTTCTCAGTGGAACAGAGCAATAAACGAAAACTTTCCCTGGGGCAGTGTGTGGCCGCAGTTTTCCAGTATGACATGACAGGGATGATGCAAAAGGAATTTCATTTATGAATTCAGCTTGTCCCAGTTCTGTGATCCTTTTCCTCCAAGGGTTTTACAGAAAGATGCTCTACTGGAATGAGATTGCTGGCCAGGAGCAGAGCTGAACCCAAATTATACATGTCCTTTTCACCACAGTTCTGCAGTCAGTTAACAAGTAGCCCACAATAAATGCAACTGTTTGGGGGAGGATGGTCTCTGCTGGTTGATAATCTCTGTGGATTCAGTGGGAAGAAGGCAAGCTATCAGTCAGACAAGACTGGGTTCATTGTCAGCTCAGTGAAACCAAATTCAGGAATCTGATAAGAGACTTAATTTCAGCTGTTTGTGTAATGGTGAAGAAAACCATCAATGGTATGAAAATAATCCATCCTACTAGGTTTCATCCTTTCTAGGAAAGCAAGATCATGAGGAGTTCTAGTGGTAGGAATTTAGGCATTTGTACTGCTTTCACTACTATAATATCTGAGCACCTTGAACAAGACTGACACCCTCAGCCACACACCACCACTCCCAGCTGGTCCATGCCAGAGGGGCCGCCAGATGACGCAAGGCTATTGATACCAGTCTGTATGGGCCAAGGAGATATTTACCAGTTCGTATGGAAATGTCTGCTTTTGGGGAGGGGGAGGGGTGAGTAAAGAGTTAATTTGCAATCTGTTGGGGGAAGTGGGGGGGTTAAAATAACTTTCCCAGCATTTTAGCAACTCCACCTATCCTGCAACAGCCTTGTGGCTGGCGATCCCCAGGCCCTGATCAGACAGTTCCCCTCTCCCGCCAGCAGCCTTGCTCTCAGCTCCCTGCCCATCTGGTCCTCATGCTGCTCTTTGGAACAGGATTTTTTTATGAATGGAGCATTCCCACCATTCATGTGTTCCTCAGTAACCCAGGTCATGTGATCTCCCACAGCCCATTCTTTGCAGGTTGTAGGAAAATGCCCACATTTAGACTTAAACACACCCTAAGGGGAGAGAATTCACATCTTTTCCTCTCCCTATCCCCACAGGGAAACACCTCACCCTCCCAGGGATCCCCCCCCACCCCCCACTCTCTCCACACATGATGGCAAGGAATTGAGTATGGAAAAAATACTAATCAGGAAGAAGAGAGATTTTTTGGATAGATCTTTACTGCTCTTCAGGCCAGGACGAGGGTGTTTGTGGCAGGCAATGGGAAAGGGAAGGTTTAGGTTGGGGTGGGGTTTGGACAAAGCTGGAGGAAGGACCCTCCAAGTTCAAAGGAAAATTTACTCTTTTCTGCTGGGCTTCTCATCTCCCCAACCCTGCCACTCCTTCCCCAATGCTTTTTTCCCAGCTTGCCCGCTCTCCAGATCCCCCTGCCACTGCACCATTCCAGGGCTGACTCTGGGAAACCCTCATGGCAATAAACGAGGCCGTATCCATGAACAGAGCCACCCTTGAGGCCACAGTAGCAGGCTTTAGGAGGGGAGGGGCCCACCTGTGGCCTCAGGCTGGCTCACGAGGACAGAAATTCACAGCAGCCCGTGTGTTTGGGGCGAGGGGTTTGACAAGTGGGCAAGGTCCCCTTTAAATGGAACAAAGGTTTCTCACCAGATCCAATTCATGGAGTCACCATCTTAAAAGGGAGATCCAAGAAGCAGGGGCCAGAGCTGCAAGCCACTTGGGTCACTTGTTACTCCAGGAAGGGGCACACACCATTTGCTGATCCTGGCCAGCATCTGTACACTTGATGTTTAGCTGGAAAAGGAAATTAACATCCCTCCCAGGTGGCACCGAGCGAACCCCGAGCCAGCTTTCCCTGCAGCGTAAAGAGGCTTCCAAGCTGCGCTCGTACAGACTCAGAGTCCACAGTAAAGTAACAAATTCCCTCCCATGAACTTGGAACACTTTTTATATTGGGGGTGCTGTGACCCCGACATTCCCTAGAGCTGGGGCCGGGAGCAGGGCCATGGCTCCAGGGGGAGGGAGAAATACGGACGGGGTAAGGGAGCTGAGGCTGGAGCCATAGCTGGGGTGGGCACGGAGCCCTAGGCATGGGGCCAGTGTCTGGGAGCACAGCCCGCAGCCAAGATCCCGTGTGTGGGGCTGGCAGCTGGAGCCCCTCATAAAACCTGGGGGCGCTGCAGCACCCCCCACATCCCTAGTTTTTGCACCTATGCGCCCAGCTCCTTCTGAGTGTACTGCTCACTGAACCTGGCTCAGAAGACGTGTGACCCTCGCCTCATGGTGTCAGGATCTGGAGCGGGCGCCCGCTCTCACATTCCCTCCCTATGCTGCCAGCTCCAGGCTGCTGAGGAAGAGGAGTGCAGGCTGCCATGGGCAGGATTGTGCGTTGCCTTCATGGCAGGGCTCGAAGCAGCTCATTTAAGCCTGACAGGGTTTCATTTTCCCCCTGCTAGGCAAACTCCGCCCACCCCCCTTCTTAAAATGCCTCCTCACAAGGCACTGCCCTTCCCTTTGGATGAATAGGGAGCAGCTCCTCAGAGCAAAGACCCAAACAAGATGATGAATCAGTAAGACTTCCCCTCAGAGCATTCTTAGCGCAAAAAAGATGCCCGGCAGGTATCCGCCAGTCCCAGGGATCATTCGTGTCCCCTGCCTGTGCAATGGGCATCTCACAGAGAATCACCTCCACAAGGTTAAAGATTATTCTAGATTCCACTTCCTTCTTTGAGAGAGTTGGGATGTTTCCCCGTCCCAGACTCTAATTAGGGCAATTGCCTCCCGCCTCCCTAAATTCCCCTTGAAGCGTCATTGAGGAAATGATGCCCTTTACTTCCTGCCCCAAAATGTGTGGTGCTGCTGTTAATCAGATACTGTGTTTCACTCCAGAAGTGGATGCGTTTCAGTAAGAGGTGAAGGGAACCTTTGCCTATCAGGACCCTTTGAGATGAAAGCTGATGCAAATGCAAGATCTTTATCATTAGAGGTTTATAAGAACAGGAGCAGCAGCTGTTTACACACTGGCCAAGAGGAAAATCCTCAGGACTCTGAATCTTCATGATTCCAGACAGAAACTGATCAACAGCTGGGGTCAGGAAGGAACTTCACTACACAGCGAGTTGCATTGTTTATTTGTGTGAGTTGCCCTGTTCTTTGCATCCCTTCCACCCAAAGGCATCAAAGTCTATCATTAGCAATTTTGGCCTCATAGCACCCTTTGGAGCTGGGTTTTATCCCCTTTTTACAGGTGGGGAAATTGAGGCAGAGAGGCAAAGTAACTTGCACAAGGCTACACAGCAAGAAGTGGCTGAGCTCCCCACAGCTTGCTGCATTGCAGATCCTTCAGCAAGACCTTTAGAAAACCAGCTGCTCTGTTTCCATCGCTCTTCTTGTATTGAGGACTTGCCTCTGTGTCCTTGGGCACAATGTCTCTCCTCTGCCATGGTGTGCTGGGCACTGCCCTCCATGTCCCAGAGGTAGCTGCATTTCAGCAACACCGCGTGGGTGCAGAAAGAGGAGGAAGAGCCACCCAAAACATGACACATTGCTGTTTATTTTCCAGGAGTGCTACAGATAAACCACAAACCCCCAACAAAAGGCGAAGGAAACCCTCTCTCCCTGGGGAGGGGAAAGAAACAACAGGGCACGGACTCCCCCTCCTCCCTGCTTGGGCCTTTTGAAGTGAGCTGCTGAGAGGCTGGTGGTCCTCAGAGCATCCTCCCCTCCCCCCTTCCCAAAACACACACATTGTTCAAATTCCTCTGTTATCAGATAGGTAATCAAAGTGAAGCCCATTGAATTAGCTGCATACCTCCTGCATCTGAAAGGAAGGGGCCCAAAGCCCCCTCCTCCTCCTCTCAGCCTGCCCCACACCACACACAAAGCAGGAACATTCCCAGGCCTCGGCCATTCCCCCCCACCCAAAAAAAAGGGGAGGGGGAGGAGTAGGAGCCTAGAGAGATACTGGAAGGGGGGAGGGGACGGGCTCTGCTTTTAGTCACCAAAGCTGGACCCAGAGAACAAAGAGCTGTCCCTGTCCACTGCTCCCGCTGGTCAAATTCCAGGAGTTCCAGGGTCTCCATGGGGGGAGGGAAGCTGAAGTGGACACTGAGAATCCGCAGGCTAAAGGCAGAGCTCTGTGTGCGTGTGTGTGTGAGCGTGAGCGCATGAGTGTGTGCGCGAGCAAGCGCCAGCTTGGGACCATGATCCCTTCCACTTCCGCTCAAATAGCCCCACATTCACTGCTCTCTCCTCCCCACTAGCCCCCTACCTCCGTCTGCCCCCCTCGCCCCACTGCATACTCAGCCCTGCCCAGCAAGGAACAGTTTCACATTCATCGATGATGCACTCGCTGGAACACCGGGCCTGTGCTATGAACCAGGATTGTTCAGACAACTCTCTGCTCTCCCACTTTTCCCAGCAGAGCCCCAGCTGACAGACCCTACCCTTCCTTCCCATACCCCAGAGCAGCCTCCCTTCCTGGGTCCTTTGGCAAATGGGTCACTAGGCAAATAAGTAACCCAAACACTGCTGCAGTACATCCTGCCAACAGCCTACCGGGTAGTTTCTCACCATGGTGTCTGGGGCTAAGATTTCCTCTCCCACCCGTGATGTGCTCTGTTCTTTTTATTGGCCTGGTGTCTTCAGAAGGTCATATTGGAAAAAGATAAGTAATGGGGCTCTCCCAAACTCCACCCACTCGTGAGGTCAAAATGAGAGGTCACGCTCAGATTGTGCAGTCTCCCTGCGGGCAATAGGGTAATACCCCAATTTCACAGCACGCTTCACTCCAGAGTCAAATAGGGAAGGCTGACATTTAAAGAATCATTGTTACGCTTCAGAGTCAACATGCAATGCAGTTCATAGGGGCAGCGGCTCACGCGGCTCAGGGCTCTTGTTCCAGGCTCTCTGAAGACTTAGGTAGAAGTCACTGCATCACTTTCCCCAAGCACCATAAGGGTTAGAAAATTGGGGGTGGGGTGCTGTTGTTTGTAAAGACCACCAGGATCCAAGGGTTCAAGATGCAGCTAGCGGGACAGTGGATCTGCACACTGACCTGGTGCAACTGGCCCAATCCAAGTCCTTGGTGCCTTTAGCAATACTGACCACTCTTCTCCTGGCTCTCCCTTCCTGGCTGACAGCATTCTCAGAGCTGCCTTTGCCCCCCATCTCCCTGTATCTGTTGGGGTCCTTTAAGCTTCTGTCCTCAGACTCCTCCCTCATCCTCTCCCGCAATTTCAGCCACCACCTCAGTGCAGATAATGCCCAGATCTACCTGGCCTTCTTCCCCGTCCAACTCCTTGCTAAAACATAGCTCTACCTAGGCATCTGCTGCAGTCACCCACTTGGGAGCGGAGAACATTTGGCCTTTCCTTACTATCCCACCTATCACATAGCCAATTACCTGCTTCCTCCCCTCACTTTCCCCTTAGCATCAAGTTCAGCCACTTTATCCTTATCTCTATATTCCCCCCTCTCCTTAAATCTGTTCTCATCCTCCCTCCTCTTGCTCCTCAAACACCTCCCAATCCCCTCCCGGTGCCTCCAATTCTTGTCCACCCAGGACCTGCCCTCTCCCCCTTAACACACCAGGAAACGGATTCTTTTTGTAAACTCGGCACATGCTCCCTTTCCTGAGCAACCTGAGAGGCCAGGCCAAGAGGACCTCGAGCTCTCCAGGAGAGAGGATGTGTCCTACTCATGTTTTGTAGAGTCCAGAGGACCGTTTCAGCGTTATACAAGTTAATAATTTCAACAGCTGACACCAAGTCGTTTTAAAGTCCTTCTCCTTTGGGAAGGAATTTCTACAGGTCCTGCTCACGTTGACATGCTAAGGTTTTCTGGTTGGCTGAACATCTGTCCCTGCTTTTCCTCCCCACCACCATTATTCCCTGTCCCTGAAGCTTCCTCACCCCCAAATGCCGCCACCACCACCACTCTTCCCAAGAGAGATGAACTCTACTGGGAGGGAGGCCCTGCTACATGTCGACAGTTACTCCACTCTGTGTAACTTCCAGCGTCGGAAGAAGATCACACCCAGGTTTCCCACCATAGCAGAGTAAGAAACAAGTGGGCCACCAGAATTACCCAACAATGACTGCTTTAAAATAACAGTTCAGAGGCATGGTAGAATCACTCTTAAGGATGAGAAGAGGGAACATCAGTGGAAGAGAACATGGTCCTGCTGCTCCACAAAGCACTCAGGTTCCCATCCAAGGAGGAGACAGTTTATCCTGTGACAATCCTCCATCACAGTACTCACAGATTCACTCGGTGAGTTACATACAGATTACGGGAGGGAAAGTCACTCACTTGGCCACTGCAGAAGGCTGAATTCTGATGGAACCTGTTCGGAGAGCCGGCTAGAGAAAGATAGCCACATGAGTGCCGCTTAGAGTCTCAAAGAACATGAGTATTTGTGGCACCTTAGAGACTAACATGCTGCACTCTCACAGTACAAAGCACATCTTTACAGAGAGAAAATGTTTGCACTAATTCACAGCTGCCTAGAATAGCAACAGGATGCTATCCTTAGGCCTTGGAACTTCATGGATGCAGCAGGGATAGAAATCAAATCCTCGTGCTCCAAAAGCACAGGCCACTGCCACTTGAGCTAAAAGGAGAATCTCCATTAACTATTAGCAGTGCAGGGCCTATGACACACGGAATTGATCAGCTCCGAGTCGATCCAGAAGGAATCAGCAGCGTGTGCAGCTTGTTACAATACACAGAGCGAGAGCCTAAAAGGCACAGTCAAGCGAAGATGGGAGTTTCAGGGGAGCCAGAGACACTCAGGAAGGCTGTTCTACATAGCAGGAGCATCTTCCCCAGGAGGGTGGGACTGCATGGAGGAGTGATCAGTGCTAGGATGAACAAGGAAGAGAAGGCAGAAACGAGGGCCATGAGGCCATCAGGAGAAAAGGCCACTTCAGGTTTAAAAAGCCAAAAGACGGCAAATTTTGAAGTGGATCCTGAAATGAACAGGGAATCAGTGCAACTATGTGGCTAGCAAAGAGTTTAATAATCAGCTCAGTAGGGGTCCTCCCAACCCTCTGATTGGCATCACTCTGTTATACAAAGACATACCAGGGGATTTAAGGTTTCAGAGTAGCAGCCGTGTTAGTCTGTATCCGTAAAAAGAAAAGGAGGACTTGTGGTACCTTAGAGACTAACAAATTTATTAGAGCATCGGATGAAGTGAGCTGTAGCTGTACCTCAAATTTGTTAGTCTCTAAGGTGCCAAGTCCTTTTCTTTTCATGGGATTTAAACTGATATTTTAAACACAGGGGTTAAGGGGCTCAGTCAACTCACCCTCTTGTGTCCCCACACTCCTCTGCCAAAAACCCCAGCTGCAATGGGAAGTGTGAGCGTTCCCTTACTATTGGATGCATTGGCTGGTGATCAAGAGCCCTCAACTCACAGAAGCACTTCCTGTTATACATTAGCACCCCCAGCGATGGGCCAGGGCCCCGTGGCGCTCGGCGCTGTACAAACACAAAACAAAAAGACAGCCCCTGCCCTGAAGAGTTCACAGTCTAATCTACAAAAGCAGCTCTCTGCTCACTGTTGATTCCCAACTGGCCGCTAAGGAGAGGTCATTTTCCCTCCATTAAAACCAAGGTGCTTTCTTCATTAAAAAAAACAAAAAAAAACCAAAAAACTTTTAAAATTACTTTAGAGAGTCCCGGTGCAGTGGAAACAAACAGCAGCCTATGCTTCTATTGCTTCTTTGGCCGGAGGGTCTCAGAGCACCTCACAAACCCGAATCCTCGCAGCATCCCTGAAAGGCAGCAAGATTTGTTCCCACTTCACAAATGAGGTGCACAGAGGGTAAGTGACTTGCCCCAGACTGCCGAGCATGGCAGTGGCAGAGGTGGCAATTTGACTCAGGAGTCCAGTCCCCTGCTCTAATCCAACCATTTATTATCAATTGACATGCATTCAAGAGATGCCTTTTAATGCTAGAGGGTCATCTTTGTTCACAGCCTTACAACAGTGCAGTCATCCCCCAAGGGCATGGAGTCAACTCGACACAAGGAGACATTCTTGGGAGCACAGCGCTGAGAACCGTTCAGCTAATCAAGACATCATTAGCCCGGCCATGTGGGGGCCTCAAGCAAAGAAGTCAATTGCACGGAAAGGCCTTATCTACACAAGAAAATCGCATCGGTTCAATTTAAGATTGGTTAAACCCATGCAAAACCCGTTCTAAACACTTAGGCCACGTCTATATGTGGGTGCAGCTGTACCGATCCGGCGCATCTGGTGCAGATGCTCTGTGCCAACAGGGAGAGCGTCATAAAACCACCTCCGCCAGCTGCACAAGCGATGTTGGCGGGAGAAGCTGTGCACGTAAGTTACACTGGCAGAAGCGCTCATGTCGCTCGGGCGTGAGGGTGGTTTATTCAGAGCCCCGAGCCACATAAGTTCTGCCGACATTGCCTGTAGTGTAAACGCAGCCAAAGTTAAGAGTGGCTCCGTTCCGTTTAGCGTATGGAATCAATTTAAGCTAAATTGAGATAAGCCTCTCAAACCGAAGGAGTGCCCTCACCAGGCTTTGCGGAGATTGAGTACATCACTTTAAGAAACACTCCTTTAGTTAGAGCAGAGCCAAGTCTGCAGACAAGGCCAAGCTCTTGCACCTCTTCAGTGTCATGGTAGGTGGACGCGCGTAGCTCCAATGAGGAAAAATAGTTATTTCTCGTTTCATTGCTTTTCAACATAGGAGACAATCCCTTTGTTCATGGCACCAGCTGAGGCCAATGGCAGGACTCGCACTGACTTCAATGGGAGTAGAAGCAGGCTTCCTGGAGCTGGGATGTGCCTTTTTAATTGGTAGAGCATTATGCATTACTTATGCCCACCTAGAGTAGTGGGGAGAATACAAAACTGCAGACCTTGCACTGCTCAGGAACCACCACCCCCGCTGCCCCCCTGACTCCTTCTCTCCTACCCTAGCACATCCCAAACCTTCCCTCCCCACCACACGGATCTTCAGAATTCTCCCGCCTACAACCCTCTAAAGGATTTGCAGGGGTACACACCCCCAGCACTCACCCACCCCCTGAACAGTCTTTGCTGGCATGGCCGCTTCTCAGCCCATCTCCCCCTTTAATACTGCAAGGCATGCATATGTTAAACCGTCCGTCAGTCAGACTGTAGGACTGGGAATCAGCCAACTGGGCTCTAGTCTTGGCTTTCCACTGACTTGCTGCATGATGTGGGCAAGGCACTTTACATTTCAGCCCCTCAGTTTACCGATTGAAGATAATCCTTCCCTATTTCACATGGAAGGGTGCTTTGCAAAGTGCTGACAGGCTCTGGATTAAACCGTCCTGTGTAAATCCAGAATATAGATACAACAATCAACCCCTTAAAATCCTTAAATAAATAAAATTAAATATGGAGTGAGAGTGCGTGCAAAGCAGGTCTCTTTATCTAGCACAGGAATTTCTAAGGCTACGTGAAAGCTTATGGGATGCAATTTTTTGAAGCCATTTTGCCCCCGCTCCATTAGAAAATGCCGATTTCAGAACCTGGCCCCAGGAAGAGGTTGGTTTTGGTGAATTTTTCAACTCAAAAGATTTTGAAAAAAAAAAATTGAAATTGTCAAAATGTTTTGCTTTGCCATTGTCAGAACAAAAAAAAAAAAAAATCCAATTCTCTGGTTCAAAAGAACTTTTCATTTCAAAATAAGCTAATTATAGTAAAAAGAAAAGGAGTACTTGTGGCACCTTAGAGACTAACCAATTTATTTGAGCATAAGCTTTCGTGAGCTACAGCTCATCCGATGAAGTGAGCTGTAGCTCACGAAAGCTTATGCTCAAATAAATTGGTTAGTCTCTAAGGTGCCACAAGTCCTCCTTTTCTTTTTGTGAATACAGACTAACACGGCTGTTACTCTGAAACCTCTAATTATAGTAAAAGATCAAAATGCGAACAAAACATCTTGATTGACCCAACCTGAAGGATTTCCCTCCCCCTAGATTTTCAGTTGGTGAAAGTTTGCAACTGACTTTTTGGCCCCATTCAGGACAGGAAAATTTTTGGAATCTTGAAAGTTTTCATTAATAAGAAAAGTCCTTCCCCGCCCCAGCTCTACATACAGCCTTGTCCTCCTCCTGTCCCTCACCACAACTGCTCATCGCATTCTGTCTAAATTTCTATCACAAACTCTGCAGGGACCTGTTCTTACTGGTCTACCAAGGGCCAAGCACCCTTACAGCGCTCTGTGCACAGTGTCAATCATTTGCTGAACGCTCTCATGGGGACCAGAGGGAGAGAAAAGAGCAGAGAGAACCTCTGTTCGATGGTCTTGGAACTCTGCTTAGCTACAGAAGCCAGACAGCTTTGGTAAGCTCCACCAGCTTGGCCAGAATCCCAGAGCCTTATTCCTTCTAAACCAGTGTTCCAGAATCAGTGTGGACAGGGTCCCACCTCTGGCTCTGAGCCCCAGCTCAGAGCACAAAGATATGACTTAGAGGCAGTGTGCATAGTCCTGCAGATGGAGGCAGAAGGGGAGCTGTACTCAGAGCAAAGACAGCTCAGTCTTGGCAGGCTCCCACAGGAGCTTTTCAACAGCTCCCCACCCCAGCCAGGAACCCTGTGGGTGAGCAGATGTGACGTGGGGGGGAATCTGTAGGTAGTCAGCGGGGCCATGGATTACCCAACACCATTCCCCCCACCCTGCAGGAACGGGGGAGAGAGAGAGAGATAGGAAGAGACCTAAGAGAGGAAGGAGGCTTTAATGAGAATTATGCCAGTTGTGAGCCCTAAATGCCTTCCCATCTCCTGCTGTTCAATCACCGGGGTAAGGGCCTGCTGGGGAAGGAACAAAGAGACAAGCGCGGGACTGCGCTCCAGCTCTTGTGGACAGCCAGGATTCCTTCCTACCTCTCCCCATTTCTTACAGGGCACACTAACCCTGGCTTTGGGGGGAGGAGGCAGAAAGACCCTTCAATCTGGGGGCGAGGCAGGGCCATTTCCCCTACACAGCCCTGGTTCATGCTGGAGGGAAATGTACACAAAAGCTGTGTCAGAGCAGGGCTCAGGCTGGTTTGGAACAGCATGGCCCTGCCCACGCTGGTGCCCAGACTGTATCAAGGCCGGCTCCGGGAGGGAAGCCGTGCTTGACCGGCAATCTGAAGAGGAGATGGGCTCAGACTAATGATCCAGATCTAAACCCGCCCTGCTCCTCCCATGCTTAAAGTTCAGATCAAAGTCCCCACTTTGCAACTGGCCCTTGGTCTCAGCCTAGCACAGCGGAGCCCTGGTCTATGTTGGGCTCCTAGGCCCTACCCCCACCAAGATGATAAATGCCAGAAATGACTTTCAGACACAGCCCTCTCTCTAGCGTCAGCAGCAAGGAAGGATGCCGCTAATTTTCTGACAAGGACATTGAGAAAGCCACAGGAGAGACCTGCGTGGCCACAGCCGGCCCAGCTTTGTCACTCAGTGCAGGATTGTTCCCTGCAGTGGGGAAAATGGTAGCCCAAGCCTGCTCAAGTCAGAGCTGCAAAGCCCCTCGAAAGAGCTTCTCATGACTCCTGGGCGCACACCACATTCTTAATCTCAGAACCAGAAGGTAGCTCCTCCTTTCCTCGAACGTGTTCACCACCTGGCTTGGGTGGGTAAACTGGAGAGGGGCTTGTTTCTTATCCCACATCCCTGTTGAAACTTATTCCACTTGTCACATATTTGTGGGGTTCATGCTTTGCACCAAGAGCATGCCAGGGTGCCCCGACACTGCAACGACACACCTGTGGCTGGCCCATGTCGGGCTCACAAAGCTCAGGCTGCGGGGATATACAATTGCAGCGTAGACGTTCAGGCCTGGGCTGGAGCCCAGGCTCTGGGGCCCTCCCCCTTCACGAGCCCGAATATCTACGCTGCAATTCGATAGCCCCACAGCCTGCGTCAGCTGACACGGGCCAGCTGTGGGTGTTTTACTGCAGCACAGACGTACTCTCCAAGTCCAGATCAACTTGCACAGGTTTGTTCGTTTTAGGACCATGGTGTCAGGATTAGTCACCGCAACTGTGGGCTCTGAAATTTGCACTGCTTGGGCTAGCAGGACAGCGATAGCAGCCCACGCTGGCCTGACTCACAGTTGCCAACTCACAGTTTTATCTCAAATCTTGTGAAATTTGTGTTTTTTTCTTAAAGCTCCAGCTCCCGGAGTCAGGAGATTATGTGACAATTTCAAATTTAATATATGGCCAGGTAAGTTTCCCACCCCCCTGGCTGTGGAGAAAAGTTTGAAAATGGGATCCCTAAAGGCTGAAGAAACAGAAGGCAAATAAAAAGCACCCCAAATAGATTTTAAAAATCATGAAAATTTTGGGGATCGGACTCATGATTTTCCATGGGGCCGGTGATACGGTTAACCCTCTAACGTAGCATAGGCTACATAGCACAACTGGTACCACCACTGACAGAAGTTACAGTCATGCTAGGAAGAAAACAAGCAACGTTAACCACGGTCTGCCTAGCCTAGATCAAACCTGCATGTGAGATCAGTCCATTCAACACAACCCGCTTGTATTTTCAGCCCCGGCACTCGGTACTGAAATGTTGCCACCGATTCTCTTCCATGGCTAAGGAATGATTTGGGTGTTCATTTGCATGGGCTGCATAAGCAAGGAGGGATTATTTATGTGAATAGGATTTTTAATGTCTCCCCTGAATCACTTGGCAAATTTTTCCATTGCCTGAGGGAATATAGAGCTGAGAGAGAGAAGCAGCTTCTTTCTAAGAGCTTGTCTACACACAGACTGGGACAGAAATAAGTTCAACACTTTCAGTTTGCATCTTTAGCTATTTTGGTGAACATTGTGTGTCAAACACTTTTATTTTGGAGCAAGCGCCTTATTCTGAGTAACCCAAGGGCTTACCCGAATGGGAAAATTGACCAGAATATCTATTATGGAATAAATGTCCACACGGGGAATTTTTCTGGAATAGCTATAGCATTTAAATTCACATCCTTCCTTATTCCAAAATAGCTTCCCCCTATGGACAAGCCCTACACCGATTTTTTTTTTGTAAACTGATTTAAGTTAAATAAAGATAGGGCATCCTTGTTTCAAAATAAGAACGTCCACACAAATACATACTTGTACCGTCAGTTATGTTGCTGTGTGTTACCACCAATCTACTTATTTCTGTTCCAGTTTGGGTGCTGACCTGGCTGACTTTTAAGTCAGGGTTTGGGGGTATGTTAATAATGGAGGCATTAGCATAAGGCAGGGGCTCTCAAACTGTGGGTCAGGACCCCAAAGTGGGTCGTGACCCTGTTTTTATGGAATTGCCAAGGCTGGCTTAGAATTGCTGGGGCCCAGGGCTGAAGCCTGAGCCCCAAAGCCAAAACCCTTGGGTTTCAGCCCTGGGTGGCGGTGCTCAGGTTACAGGCCCCCTGGCTGGGACTGAAGCCCTTGGGGCGGGGCTTGGGCTCTGGTCCTCCCCCATGGGGCAGCAGAGTTCAGGTGGGCTCAAGCTTCAGTCCTGGGGTTGTGCAGTAATTTTTGTTGTCAGAAGGGGATCACGGTGCAATGAAGTTTGAGAACCCCTGGCATAGGGGGACCTGCACTTTATGACCCAAGAAGTCCATTCCAGATCTCAAACACATCCAGACTTTTCTAGGTTTGACTTGAGCCTTGCTCTAAAAAAAGAGGCGTGAAGAGATTCCATTTGTTTGGAGTCATTTTATCTTGGAGAACGTTTAAGGGCGTTTTCTCCCACCCCCCACGGGTTTGAGAGTTTGTGGTGGGGGAAGGGAGATGCCTGCAGTGATCAGTTTAAAATTTAGACAGAAACAGGAGCTCAGAGCTCTTTTTGAAATGGGACAAGTCTGCTCTTTTTGGAACACAACACACTGCCTTATTAATCCCAGCAATACTTCACAAACAAAATAGAGAGAGGTACAAAGGTGCATTTCCCCATTCAGAATAGCTTGGATATCAGCAGATTCTCTTATAACGACTCCAAGTCTAACTTGGCACATTGCTGGCATCTTGGAGGCTGATCTGCAAACACCTAGTTCACTCCCTTGCAGAGTCCCATTGTGCTCAGTGGCAATCTCTACACCCTATAATTCCCAGTGGCTTCACCAGTGGCAGACCCACACTGGCAGTGCAGACAAAGTTCTGGCAATCACATCACTGCATTCTCTAACCCTGCTCAGGGTAGAAAGCTTGATCCCCTAAACCAGTGGCTCTCAACTTTTCCACACTACTGTGCCCCTTTCCGGAGTCTGATTTGTCTTGGGTACCCCAAGTTTCACCTCACTTAAACTACTTGCTTACAAAAAATCAGACATAAAAATACAAGTGTCACGGCACATTACTAAAAAATTGCTTCCTTTCTCATTTTTACCATATAATTATAAATTAATTGTAATATAAATATTGTACTTACATCTCAGTGTATACAGCAGTATAAAGAAGTCATTGTCTGTATGAAATTTTAGTTTGTACTGACTTCGCTAGTACCTTTTACGTAGCCTGTTGCAAAACTAGGCAAATATCTAGATGATTGTACGCCCTGGAAGACATCTATGTACCCCTGTTGAGAACCACAGGCCTAAATGTTCACAGAAGGGGATCACAAAAGAGTCACAACACAGCCAAATGGAAATTCACTTCAGAATTCAAATGCCTATTTGGGAATCATTTCTCCCTATTAGCGAACTACAACCATGAGTTAAGATCACAAGCTAATCTTTTCCATTCACTAGACATTAGCAATTTCCAGACCTTTATTAAGCACCATCAGGCTGTAGAATCAGGAGCTGGGGCCACCAGAAAACAAAATCAGCTGTTGAAAAATCTGTCCTGGTAAGATGCCCCTTGTTAATTCTGGGTACGATCCCAGCCAGGTTATTCACACTGAACAGATCCGGCTCATCTAACATTTCTGTCCAGCCTGCCAGGCTCTTTGGCTGTCCCCTCGCAATCTCCGGGCCGCTAAAAGTCCAGCAGTGTAGTGGGGCGCTCAGGCAGGCTGCCTGCCTGCCATGGCCCCACAACGCTCCCAGAAGGAGCTGGCTCCTGCTGGCATGTCTCTGTGTGCCCCTGTGGGACCATGAGTGAGTCAGTTTCTGTGCCTCATTTCCCCCCCCCAGTCTGTAAAATGGGAATAATATTCCTGTGTCTCGCTGGTCTATTTTGTGCATGGCATAACGGGGCTCTGATCTGAGCTGCAGCTTTTAGGTGCTATTGTACAAGAGACCCGAGCCTTATCTACACGACAGCTTCCGCTAGAAGAGCTGTACCTGTTGGGAGTTACAAGGCTAATGGGACTACTCGTTGAAGTAAAGTTACTCAGGTGTGTAAGAGCTTGCATGGTCACTGGCTTCAAACTCATGGAAAGTTAAGCACAGCGTCGTTTCAGGTTGGGCTTTCTGTGAACTACAGTAGGACCTTGGGTCCCTGGTCTGGGGGGGGCCCCTATGTGCTAGGGGCACAACAAACTGCCCCACGGAGCTTGCTTGCCCTGGGACTGGTTTTACTATTGGACCAACCTGGTAGTTTGTCCCTTTTAATTTATTTAAATAGAAAGAATGGAGGGTTCCCAAGCCAGCAGTGAAGAATATCGGCATACTGCGTAAGGGACCACGCACGACACAACAGGAGCGACTTGTGCCGGCCATGCCTGGAGGCAGCAGGTTCTAAGACAGGTGTGATCGTGAGAACGGGTGGGCCAGCGTCTTCCACAACTGGGTCAGGAAACAATGCTCCAATCAAAGCATAACAGGTTCTGTCCAATTCAGAGCAAGAATAGACAATATCATGGTAAAGACCCCTGAGCCCTGTCTACACTGCTATTGCCATTAATGGACCACTATAGGCCTCAGTTTTCCTGCTACAGATGCACCCCAAGGTCTCATCTACACCAAAAGTTATCAGGTCTGTTCCACCGTTGGTGCCCCCAGTGGAAGTGGAAGTGCTAGAGCAGACAGGACTCGGCCATTTGTACCACTGCGCTGCCTAGGAACGCATGGAGTAAGAGTAGACGACACGATCGTACAGGACACGGCAGCTGGGCTCCACCAGTGCTCCCATGGCTAGCACCGAGGAGCTCCTCTGGTGCAACGTTTTCATCAAAAGCCACCGGTGTCTATACCAATACACCTGTCCACAAGTAACACCAGCTGTAATGTAGAACAAAGACCAAAAAAGAACGCAGATCTATTTGTTCAGTCTGAATAGCGTAAACTGCTCCGGTGTTGGTCTTGTGGTAAAGGCGCTGGGCTGGAACTCTGAGCTGACAGCTCAACCTTGGTCTCCTGTCATAGACTTCCCCTGTGATCGTGGTCAATTTACAATTTTGCTGAGCCTCAATTCCCCCATCTGTAAAATGGGGATAACAGGGCTACCTTTCTCCCACCATTTATCTGTCTTGTCTGTATAGACTACAAGCTCTCTGGGGCAGGGAGTGTCTCTTTCTACGTGTACCTAGAGTGCCTCGCACAAATGGACCCCAGTATCAGCGGCCTCATACAATATAGTTCTTTTTCAAATTAATAAATACTTTGCCCTCCAGTGGCACATCTTACAAGGTTCCTCAACGCTCTCAGAGAGCGAGAAATTGGAAAAATGGAACCCAGGAGTCCCAACTCACAGTTCCGCATTGCTCTAATTATTAGACAACACTGTCTCCTTTCCAGAGGACATGCCTGTCTAACCCATGATCTGAACTGCAGGGAAAAATTGCCATTCCTTGAACCATAGGAATGGGATTCAGATGCCCGCATGATACAATATCACAAAGCCCTGCCGGGAAGAGTTCTATGGAGGTAAAAAACAAAACAAAATGGCCAAAGTGCTATCCTTATTAGATAGCAAGAACCAAATTCTTTTAAAATTCTTAACACTTGAGTTTCTCTGGATACGCATTAGCATTCCCCTTTGATAAACATGCCGAGAGGTTCCTCCACTTCATTGCAGCTTCTCAACACTCATGTATCCTTGGCCAACAGGCTTTCATTTTTCCACAGTAACGTTGCTAATCCAATACGTGTATTTTCCACTCTTCCCACCACAGCAGTATTCAGGGGAGGGACTATTTTCCCCAGCAGTGGAAGAACATGTTTGGCACAAAGCTGCGATAAATCCAGCACTGATAACAATAGGCCCTGTGTTTAAGGGCCTGAACTTGTTCCCATAGTAAGTTCTTTGGGTGGGGACCACATCTTCATGTGTATACGGTGCCCAGTACAATGGGCCCAGGATCCTGGCTGGGCCTCTGCACTCTACCGTAATACCAGCATTAAATAAGTCAGTCTGAGTTTTGCTATTGATTTTTCAGGACACGCTCCTGCTCCCATTCAAGACTGAGCTCTATAAGGCCACGGCAGCCTAGAAATCAGCAACCCAAAGAGGCTCCGGATGAATTATCCATGGGATCCACCACCCTACACACTCACCTCTGAGTTTAAATTAAAGTTCAGCCTCTACATGGAGCCTCAAGATTGGGGGAGGTGGGAATTGCTTTATACGGAGTACAGCATCCTGCCCTTCAAACCACACTACCAGTCACACAGCATGCTGGGAAGCTGAAAGTCCCCAGAGAGCTGCAGAGTCCGGACTCTCTGGCTAATAGGGGGCTCTGCTATCAGATCAGTAACAGTAAAGTACATAAAATTCCAGGGGATTATTAATCCTTGTGATTTCTTCGGGAAACGTGACTCTGAGATGTGGGGTTAGGGACCAGGATGATTTTCCTAATGCGGTTGTTTTAAGGGACGCACAAAACGTTAATTGTTCAGGTTAGTTTAATTTTCCCCCCACCCAGAGTTAACTATTCCCTTTCTGTTCTCCCCTTTTGGGAATTTAATCTGGGGCTTCCAGACATTCCTCAGGCTTTTCTCTGAGCCCGTTTTTAAACAGCTTTCTGTTTTAAGACTCGAGTGGGTTTGTTTTTGTAGTACACCGAGCTTACTTTCACTAGTTTTATTTGAGGCTCTCAAAGCTCTTCCCAAATATTAAGCCTCACCACACCCTAAGAGGCAGGCAGGCAGGTTTCAGAGTAGCAGCTGTGTTAGTCTGTATCCGCAAAAAGAACAGGAGTACCTTGTGGCACCTAAGAGACTAACAAATTTATTTGAGCATAAGCTTTCGTGGGCTACAGCCCACTCCATCGGATGCATAGCAACAGATGGGATATAAAATCCTGCAAGAGAACCGTTCTCTGTTTTTACAGATGAAGAAACAGAGGCACAGAGAAGGGGAATGACTGGCCTGAGCTCACCGAGCCAGTCAGTGACAAAGACAGGAGAGGAGCTCGGGACTCCCTGTTCTTTGTTGTAGCTAGGGTGCCCCACTGACAGCCTGGAGATGAAATCTTTAGCCCCCACAAGAAGGGCAGCAGTGCCAGCCTCCCCCCTAGTGCCCTACCAACGTGCCTCAGTCTTGTGCTATGAGGACTATTTTGTGGCTTGGGAAAGGAGTTCAGTCTCCATGGCCCATTCAGTCCTTGGACTCTCAGCTGAGGCTGCAAACCATGGTACCAATCAAGGCATTTGCCTTGAATGTGTTTCAATTCCCCTTTTGCTGGTAACTCTTGCTGCCTTGGGGGGACTACCCTGGGCCTGCACCCACTTCAAGTTCCATGTGTTTGTGTTTTCTTCTTTCCCCCAGGAGGCTAGTTCATGGGTTCCTTTCTATTCTGGGCTTGAATTGGTCTTGCCAGATGGATCCAACCCACCCCTTCTGCTGGGGAGTGCTAACCACTGCTGGGGATGCACCACTCCAGCCACCTTTCCAAATAAAACTCCCAAACTAAACCCTGCTGTTGGGACTCTACAGCTGGTCAGGGACCCCATGAGCAGCTCTCTCATCAGTGGGTGTAAATCAGTGCTGCTCCATTGTCTTCAATGGAGTCTGCTGATTTACATCAGCAGGGGAACGGACCCAGCACCTCAGTTCTTGGCATCCTGGTTGAAGGCCAACTCTGCTCCTACGTGCTTCATCCCCTCTGCCTCCTCAGAGGCCCCCAAATGAATCCATCTCCAGTGCCTGGGGAAGGCTGGGAGATTTGACCTGAATGCCTCATTTTAAGCTCACAAGGCAGCCCTGGAGGAGCCCCGTTAGTCGCCTGTCCTGCAGAGATTTTAATCTCTTTGTGATCAGATAAAGGGGGAGAGAGAGAGGGAGACTCACCCCCTGCCGGGAAGGGCCATTCAAACCTGGTTCCTGTAATAAAGTGATTTAATAGATCTAAAGAGGCCAATTCCCTTCTTTCTCCCACAGTTACTTCCTGTGGGTCATCATTCACATATGTAAATGAAGAGGGGAAGGAGCGGGTTATCCAGGACACTGCAGCCGGTTAAGCTGGTTTTGGGGCATTGTGGAGGTACCCCATGGCAGACTGATACCACCCCTATTCTCAACACCTCCCCAGACACCTCATTGCTTGGATTTGTCCATTTTTCTGTCCTCTTCTGGATACTTTGGATTATGGCCCATCACTGACTTGACTCCCACACCATTCCTTGGGGTGAAGGTCTCGAAATACACAGCTATGTAGTGGTCAAGAAAGGTGCTGGGTTGACAGCCCCAACATCCTCTATTCATAGCACAGCATACACAATGGAAGTAGAAGTTTCCTTTGTGTTTCTGAAACGTGTCTCAACCTTGTCCCAAGGGATGACTCCTGGGGATGAGAGGAGACATTCATTCTCCATGCTCTCCTTGGCTTCTCTGTTGGGGCTGCGAACAAGGGGCCCCAATTTGTGCCATCCCAGTGGCGTTTTGGGAGAAGCCAGACAACTGGACTGAGTTCCAGATTAAATTCACACAGGCCAAGTAGCCACTGGCTAGTAATGACTTTCTATTACTACCAACCTGGGGCTGGATTTGAACCAGTAACCTTGAGATGAACGGCTCTATAGACCATCATCAAGCTGAAGCCATCTAGTTGCCCCACAGGCACAACTCCGTCACCTCAAAGGCTAACCTGGAAGCGTCTTGTTCCCTTTAATGCTAACACACAATTAAAGCAGGAAGCATGCAAGCTGGGGAGTAGCCATTTGGACATCAACGTTACCTTTGACCCTATTTCTCCCCTCCACCCTCCCAAAAAAAAGTCTACTCAGTCACTTACATAAGTTTCTTGAACATACCAGCTCTCCACCAACTCCCTCTAAGTTTATGGCTACATTGGAGAATTTGCAGCTGCGCCACTGAAAGCTCTCCAGTACAGCTGCTTTCAGCCAACAGAAGAGAGTGCTCTCCTCCACTTCATTAATCCACCTCCACCAGAGGCAGTAGCTGCTCAGTGCAAGAAGCTCTCCCGCTGACCTAGCACCGTCCACACCAGCGCTTAGGTCGGTGTAACTTATGTCACTTAAGGGGGGAGTGGCTTATTCACACCCCTGCGTGACATAAGTTATACGGCTGTAGATGGTAGCGTAGACATAGCCTAAGTGTGCGAACAGTCACAGGAACTGCTCAACCCACGGCCCAATCAGCACACAGCTGCGGCCCATGTGACATCCTCAGGGCCATACAGATAGTATATATATAGTGTGGATGCGGCCTGCATAAAAAAAGAGGGCCTGTGGTGGTAAATAGGTTGAGAACCATTGGCTCAGATTAAAGGCTCTCCAGACCCCATCTTGGGTGATTTAAGGAAGTTTGTGGCCTTTTTCTAGATAGGTTTCAGAGTAGCAGCCGTGTTAGTCTCTAAAGGGGCCACAAGTCCTTCTTTTCTTTTTGCGAATACAGACTAACAAATTTATTTGAGCATAAGCTTTCGTGAGCTGTATGAACTAAGCCGATGAAGTGAGCAGTAGCTCAGGAAAGCTTATGCTCAAATAAATTTGTTAGTCTCTAAGGGGCCACAAGTCCTCCTTTTCTTTTTTCCTAGATAGTGGGTTGTGAGAGATACAACAGGCAGACACACCCTGGCTAATTCTTTTTTGTGCAGGAATGTTAGTGACTGCAATCAGAAAACTAGACTGACTGGGGGCAATAAATGCTGGGGAGAACAGAGCATTCCTACCAGACTCCATTAGCCAGGAGTCACATTGAATTTCTCTCTCACACACACACACAAAAGATCCAGTCGCTTCTTCTAACAGAGAACTTGGCACAGTCATTTACTGGATCTAGTGACTAGTCCCAGGAACTGGGTTTTCCCAGCCAATCTGAATCAACCTCCTGCAAACTCAAACAAATGTTTAGTATGCATCTAAAGGCCTGTGTAATTAGAGCAAAAGCAGTTTCCTTTCTGTTCTACACCACGCCACCTCCCTGACTGCATTCTCCCAGGCTAAAAGAATTCAGTTTTCCACGTTCATTCACTTTGGGATTTGCCCTATCATTCCCCATCAGCCATGACCGCAGGAGCCATTCCCTCCTGGAGCAGAAGGTGAAAGAGAATCCAGACCCCACCTCCATTCAATCTTGTGGTTCCAACACACAGCTTCCTCAACGGCAGGGATAGGTTATAACCAAAACCCTGCATTTGAAACACCCTGAACTCTGGGAAAGCCCTGTTCTGAACTCTTTAAACAATGGCACTCAGCCTACCCCCGGAAGGAACCCTCTTTTCTGGAGGTCTCATGATATTCAGGAGCCATCAATATGTCCATTTCTAAGTTCCGCTTTTTCAGTGGTTTTCACATAACGTAATGTCCATTTAATGATCGAGTCTGTTGCAGGATATTACACTACAGGCACCACATCAACTTTTCAATGAAGAGAACAAGTTTCTTTGGTGCCATCTAGGAATAAATAGCAAACATGTTGTTTACAACAACAAACACAATCCAGATTCAGCTACCCTTCAGCCCTACTATTAGCCAGCTATACTGTGTCCACACTGGCTGGGCAGACTGTGTTTAACCTGGGTCAGCCTGAATCCAGGGTAGCTAAGGCCTTTGAAAGATGCAGAACCAGAACAGAGATCATGCAGATATCTCTAAGGGTATGTCTACCCTGCAAGTGAAGGTGGACTGCAGCATGGGTAGTCATCCCTGTGCTAGCTTTAATCTAGCTGGCATGGGTAACAACTGCAGTGTAGACATGATGGCACAGGCTAGCATCCAGAGTATAAGCTGATTGAGGACCCTGGGTACATACCCTGGTTGCTAGCCCATGTGCCGCCTAGCTGTGTAACAATCACACCTTCACTTGCAGTGTAGACACACCTTAAGAAATGCAGAACCAGGCCCCAGGGCTTTCCCCAGAGACCACCTATGCTGCAGTGTAAGGCAGATTCAGCAAAGCACTTGAGTCCCATTGGCTTCAATGGGATTTAAGCACATGCTTTAAAGTGCTTTCCTGAACCAGAACTCTAGCTGCAATAAGGCTCAGAAATGGTTGCGGGCAGGGGTGCTGGAGAAATTTGTACAGTGGGGGTGCTGAGAGCCATCAAACCAAACTGGAAACCCTGGATATAATGGAAACCGCTGCAAGCCAGGGGGTGCAGCACCCTGCCTAGTTCCAGCACCTAAGGTTGAGGCTAGCAGAGTCCCTGCCCCTCACAGGCAGGGAGATTTTTAAAAGCTGGTGCCACAGAAGATGCCCACGACCATTTCCCTAGATTGGCATTCACCCAGATCACAGGTTTCATAGGCCTGTCACATGCAGATGCAAACCGAGACTGGGCCTGCACCCCGTTCCCTCCATACTGTGGAGGACTTTTCTGGGGGTGGGGGTTGTAAGATTTTTCTGCTTCTTTAGAGCAAGAGAAAGGAGACCCCATCACACCACGTGAAGAAATGGTCTCAGCCTAGGTAGTGCCAGGGCTAGAACCCGTCTCTGACCGGCTTAGATTTTTGTCTCCAATCCCATTTTACAGCACATTAAGGACACAGCCGTGTTACACCAGAGGGATCAAAAGGTGGATGATTTTTAACTTCAGTGTGGACATGGTCAACGGGCACTGCCCATTGTTAACAGCCACAGCGTGGGGGTCGGGGTTTCTAAAAACATGATTCTCTCCTAGATGGGACCTAATCATACCACGGTCAGGGCACAAAGTGTTTTAACCTGTGCCCTGTAGCCCAATGAGCGTGTGAGTGATTCCATCATTTTGGAATGGGGTGGGAAGCCTATTCTAATTCACTGTCTTGGCCCCCCATCTCTCAGCACACTTCTTCCTCCATCCACTCCCGCTCCCACCATCCATGCAGGCCCCGGGACATTATTTCTACTTCCAGTACCCGGAAGGGAGCGCTTTCCACCCCACTTTAAGCAGGAGGGTGCCTGCCTACAAACCCCTCTCCAGCCAGCCCCCAGCCCTAGCCTCTCAACGCCTATAGCAGCTCCCTGCCCAGCCTTATGGGCTCCCACATGAGCCATTGTGGACAGAAAAAGGGATCAAGCAGGTATCCCTTTTACATACGCTGCAGGAGGGCTGGCTCCCTGGAGGTATTCCCGAGGGGAAGCTCGTCCCCAAATCCCCCAACTAGCTGGCCCTGGCGAACCAGTCCCCCGGTCCCCACGGGGCTGAGGAAGTGGGAAGGGAGAGAGGAGGCAAAAACAATCACAAGGAACAAGCGCTAATCCCAAAGCTCCCGAGGCAAGGCCGCAATCCCTGCAGGCCCAGCGTGGCATGGGGATCCCCTTCCCTGCCCCCCCTCCCCCACTCGTGGGGCTGATGAAGCTGGCTTGAGATGTGGGGGGGGGGGGGAGGGAGCCTCAGAAACAGGCTGGAGCTACCCCCTCCCCAAGAGGCTTCACAAAGCAGAAGCCCCAATGCAGGGGACTCCCCCGTGTCCAAACGCACCTCTCCCCCCCCAGCACGGGGGTGGGAATGCCCCCGGCCGCCCCACTCAGAGCGGGCTGCCCCCAGGGCTGAGCTGAAATCTTTGCCAGCTTCCTAGGCCGTAAACCGCCCAGCCCCACCGCCCTGCCCAGGGACCGGCGGAGGAGGCTGAAAAGCCCCTGGATCCACGCTGGCCTCGGAGAAGCCCCCCCCCCCCAGTCTTACCTGGTGCACAAAGACATCCACGGGGGCGTCCAGGGCAGTGCCCTCCTTGCTGGTCATGGAGAGGAAACCGAAGCCCATCCTCACGTTGAACCATTTGCAGATCCCGGAGCCGTGGAGGGGCTGGGGTTCCCCGTCTGGCTTGGGGGAGTCTCCCGCGGGCTCCTCGCCCGTCTTCGCACAGCCACCTGGAAACATCCAAGCCAGACCCACTGAGCTAGGGGAGAAGGAACCAGGAGAGCCGCCCTCGCCATAGTGCGGAGATGGGGACCAGCGGCTGGGGCGCCCATGGGAGCATGATCGAGGCTCCCTCTGCAGCCCCTGCCCTTCCCCTCCCACCGGAGGGGGCCCCCCCACTACTGAGACCCCCCGATTCCCTAGGACTCTTCCTGGCGGCTGCTGCTTGCAATCCAGCTGCGCGCACCAAGCCAGGCGGCTCCACACTCGCCTTAGAGAAACCGCCAGAGCCTTTGCTCCTTTGGGGGGCGGGGGAGTCTCCCTCTCCCCCAAATCTAAAGCAAATGCACCGAACCCCCACCCCGACATGAAGTACGGGTCACCCAAGTCTGATCGCAAAGGGGGCTGGGGGGGGGGAAATCAATCTCCTGTCCCTAGAAGGATAATTTTGTTATGCTGATCTAAACCAGTTGCAATTAACCTCGATTAGCTCCAAGAGACAGAGGGACTGAACCCCCTTCTCTCCCAAATGGTGCGAAATAAAAGAAAAATCCCCCCCCGAAAAGTTTTTGCCTCTCGAAATCAGCTGATCTCCCATTTTAAAAGGCACCCTCTCCACTCCCGCCCCCCTTTCCCAGCTGCTAGATTCGCCCAGTCTTCACAAAATCCCCCCAAAAGCCCACAACGTCCCAACTCTCACCCCAGAGGAAAGCACATGTTGCAGTGATGCACTGATTTCATTTACTATCCCCCCCCCAACCCCCCGCACGCCGGAGGAAAAAAAGGGGGGGAAAGCACTCATTCGTTCAGTGAGTTGCTAAATCTAAAGCACCCGGGGGTGGATTCTTCCCACAAAGCTGAAACAAACAAAACAGATCATTTTTGGTAGCGGTGAACCCCCCCCCAAATCGACCAAGGCTGTAATGAAGCAGCACCGAACCTGCAAACTGCTGGTTAGAAACGGAACCCATCCTGCGCCCCCTTTGCAAAAGCCTGAGCTGCGGCCGGAATCCCCTCCGCTCTGCAGCCAGCCGGGAGGGTGGCACCGCAGCTCAGCCCCCAAAAGAAGACTCAGCGTGCTACATCTTCACTCCAACAATAGCGGTGGGAGGGCCCAAGGGCTTTCCAAGGATCCCAAATTCTAAGAGACAATAGCAACCCCTAGAGCCATGCCTCCTCCTTCTCTCCCGCCTCGCCAACACCCCTGAGCTCTCCCCCCCTCCCGGAGGTGGGGGTGGGGGGAGTCACCTTCTGCCATGCTGCCTGCTGCGGGACAGCCCTGGTTAATTTCACTTTCCCCCTTTTCCTACTTCATCACGCCTGCTGAAGCCGGGGGGGGGGGGGGGGGAGCCCGCCTTGCCTAGACATCCATGGCTCTGTTTTATCAGAGTGTGGGTTTCACGTGTCCCCTTCCTCCCCCTCCCCCACCTGACTCAGTTACTTTCCCCCCCTTGCTAATAATTATACATTCCAAGAGGGATTTTTGTTTTAAGGGAGGGGGAGGCTGCCTGCGAGTGCAAACCCCACAGCGGGCCAATCACGGACAGAAACCACCTGTCAAGACCAAAAAAAAAAATGAATGACCCCTCCCAACCCCCCTTTGCACTCCACTCCACCCCCTTCAGGACACTATTAACCGCTGTACCCTTCCCGCCCCCCCCCAGCCTCTAGTCAGTTTGGCTGGGAGATGATAGGCAGGACTCTAGCTGACCTGTTTAAAATGAGAGCTCTCCCGCTTCATTCCTGCTTGGCCCTTTAAACCTTTCTCGGCCAATTCCCTTCCCCAGGAGAGGAGAGAGCGGGGGTACCACTGTTAGGGGTAGAGGAAGGGAATCGTGAGGGACCCTCTCCCAAAATACTCAGTCATGGGCAGTTGCTCCTAGGAGGATCTGGAATTAATGGGGTGGGGGGCGCCTTTGATTGTTTCCCCGTTTATTGCTCTCTGGTGATGGATTAATTTTAAACCACCTGCGATTGGAGTCATCTGGCTTCCCAAATTTCTGATTCGAGCGGAATTGAAATGACCCAACCCTGCTTTTGAACCACCCCCCAGAGTTATTTATTCAATGCTGGGCTTTAGTTAAAATTTCCCCAGGAAGATTTCTTTTTAAACAAACAAACAAAGTCTTAAGGGGGGAGGAGAAGAAAACACAAAGGGATGTTTTATGAAGGGGGGGGGAGCAAACCGATTTTTTGGTTCGATGCATCACGTGGAAGACGAATTAAGAGATCCCGCCCCTGTTCCGTGGTTTAAAATCAAAGGCTGGTGGTAACAATTTGGGGAGCTCCACTCAGAGTTGTAAATTTCATTGTTGCACACGGGGTAGAAATACCAGCAAACAGAAGCCATGTCCCCCAGCCAGAGGAAAAACAGGATGTTAAAACGAAAGTCACCCAGATCGAATCCCCTGTAAACGGTTCTTTTGGCCCCAAATCACAGAGTTGTTTTGGGAAGCGTTGCATTACAACCTGGGAATTAAATCTGTTCCAATCACTCTTTTTATAAAGTATTTTCCGATCTCGCCCCTTCACAATAAGTTAGGCAGGGCATAAATATCTTTGCCCCTCATACATGTAAAGTTCAGGGATAAACATGGTGATCTTATTTTCTCCCCCCACTACAGCCGGGCCTCTGGGGTGGGCAGGGGGGATTGGAAGCGAAGCCTGAGAGCTGGTTAAAAGGCAATCAGATCAAATGAGATGCGATCAATGCTTCATCGGGGCTGATGGATGGGATTGGAGACCCCCGGGGGTGGGGGTTCCCAGGCGCACAGCAGAGGAGAGACCCCTAAGGAAGGGGGTTCCTGTCTGGGAAATCCACTTGCTCTCCGTGAAATGCTGGGTCCCGGGATTAATCGCCCGCGCCCCGGGAGTGGGGTGTGAACTCTAGGCTCTCTCTGGCCAGCATATTTGGCATTACATATCTGGAGCGGAAATGACCCATTTGGCTATTCGGGGGGGGGGGCGCTTTCTTCCCTCCACTAAAAGTAGCTTGGGGGAGGGGCTGGCTGGGGGGGGCTGCATTTGCAACCGAGGGTCCCGATTTGCATGGCCTGAAGAGGTGGGGGCTGGAGGGAGCTGAGTTTCGCAGGGGTGGGTATCTCCAAGCTCCCCCCCTCCACCCCCGGGGAGAGATTTCATGGCTGGCCCAGGACAATGGCTGAGTGACCAGTGCAGGCTCCATTTCCGGCGCTCAGTTCAAACTGGACAATGCCAGCGAGCTATTCCCCCGGAGCAAGGCTGAACTTTTAAAGGGACAGCGCCTCTTATCCCAACTCCGAGAGCAGCTCCGGCCAAGCCCACCTCGGCCTCCCGGTCCTCGCCTCTTTTATTTGTAAAGGGACTGCTTGTTCCTGGAGACAATGTGGGTGATCTCCTAGCGGTTCCTTCCAAGCCCGCGAGCAGGGACAAAAGATCCCCCCCTCCCACGTCCCGATTTCCTGGGGGGCACCCCCAGACCGCGGAAACCGGTGTCTCTTTCTACCGCCCCATAACAAACCTGCCACACCCTGCTCTGAAATGGGGTTCCTTCGGCTACAGGCCGCTTCCAATGCACAGAGATGCCCGTGGGCCGTTATATGGTCTATATAGGGATTGCTCAAAGAAAACACACTCCGTCCATCCCCCGCGCTCCCTCTGGTTCTACCCACGCTCCGTCCCCCTGGCTCCTCCGATTCCAAAGAGCTCACACGGTCCCTTTCCCTTGCTTGTTTTGGGGGCAGGAGGCGGGACTTCAAAACTAGAATTAGTACTTCCTCCCCCCCCTCCAATAAAAAACATGTTAATTGTAAATTAAAAACGATTGACACTGATGAGTGATCATTCCTGGCGGCCAGGAAAACCAAGCTCTCGCCAGGTCACTTTTAAGGGGATTGCTATTTTTAATTTTCAAATGGCGAGGTTGGCTGGAGATTTTCCTTTTTTTTTTTTTGTTGTTGTTGTTGTTGTTCATTCATTAAAACCACCCGCGTGGGAAATGGGCGCTACGCGGAGACTCGCCGAACAGCGGAGTGGCTCCGTTTCAGGGAAGCGGCGGTTAGCTGCAGGGTGTGTAGGAGAAGAGACAATCTCCCTCCCGGGCACTGATCAAGGCCGAGCCATTGGTCTTTCCTCGCCCCGAGCCGGCTGCGATCTGTGCAGGGGACGCGGGTCGGCCCTTCCCTGCCCGAAGGAGGACCAAAGGCCGGCGGAGAAGAGAGATCAGAGCCAAAGTGGGAACTGGCAGGAGGCCCCGCCGCGCTCAGCAGCTGGGTTTGAACCGGGCGCTGTCGGCACCCAGGCACTGACCTGGAGTTAAAGGGGGGAACAGCCGAGGGGACTGACAAGAGGCGAGAATTTCACTCCCGTTTCGGAGGGGCCGGGACACCCCGCAACTGACACCCCCAGAGCCTGGGGCTGGGTCTCCGAGGCTAGCGCCGGACAGTGCCTGGCCGAGCGCTCCCCGCTCCTCCCTCTGCCCAGGCTGGGGGAACTCCCGCAAAAAGGGGGGCTCTGAGAGCCCCGCTAACCCCGGCTGGGCCGGGCTGTCCCTTCATTGCACAGTCAGGACCCGCCACCCCGCTTCCTGGGGCTTTCTCCTCTCCCCCACGTCACTCGAACTCTTGGGTTAGGTGCCGATTCTAAAGCTGGTTCCCCCTTTCCTTTCCCGAAGGGATCCTGCCGGTGAGCTGGCGAGTTTGGCCAAGGCAACATTTGACGTCTCTCTGGGCTCTGCAATAACTCGATTCCTGCTTAGCCCAGGATTCACATTCAACATTCACCGATTTGCACATTGCTACACTCACCCTGCTGGAAGGGGCAAGTGGGGAGGCTTTAAAGCAGTGCTTCTGGCTCAGTACCTTATCTGTCTGTGGGCTACCAACCCCTTCAGTAGCCCCGTTCACCGGGGGGCCAGCCAAGCGCGTCCAGTTTAGACTAGGATGGGGGGAGAAAGAGAGAATTCAGGATCAAACCGGAATCCCAATGCTCTGTCCAGGGTGCTGACTTGCTGGGTCAGCGCCGCCTGTCGTTGTCCCTGGTGCTGAAAGGCAGATCGGCCTCACGCTGTCCAGGGCTCTGAGTGGGGATTTTCATTTTCTAGACAAGCCCAGAAACACACACGAAAAATGATTCAGTTTTTTTTCTTAACCCGAATCTAACTTGTTAAACATTCCACGCCCCGCCCCTCTTTTATCTAGCGTGTCCATAATTGTGAGGGAAAGGACAATTCAGTTGCGTTGCTAACATCTCAACGCGGTTATCTTTAAATCTTGCCTTGATGGTTATTTCTAATAGTTCCAGTTTTGCAGTCAATGCAAAGCTTTCTTTGGGTGTTAACTGCCGTCTTTGATTATAGGAAGTGGCTGGAGTCTGTGGAGTGTATTTTGATCATCGAAAAACTAGGGGTACTGCTCAATATTTCTGAGACGCAATATAAAATAATGGAAGAAAGGCCTGAATAATCCCCCCCTCCCCGCTTTTCCCCCCTTAGCTTCACTTTTTGGATTGAATATCATGTCATGTGACTCGAGATATTAGGACATCTGAACAAGTGTTATTATTCTAAATAATTATGTTGCATCACTGTTGTAATATTTTAATAATCTGGGTTATTAATAATTATTACCCAATTAATGGATACCTATTTAGGCATGACTCACAAAGTCAGAGGTGTATTTAATTTGCAGGACACGCTAGGCCTGCTCATAAGAACAAGCACCATGAGTCTCACCATGCAACTGTTGCAAACTTTCAGATTCATCTTCCCAGAGCAGATAAGCAGGTAGGGAAATGCAGTTCTAGGGAACTGATCAAACCTTCCCAGCAGTGATTCGGGAGGGTGGTTTTATGACAGTAGATTTCTGAGGCAATAAACTTCCGGGGGGGGGGGGGGGGATACCTGTGACTCTTGATTTGTACAGAGTCTAGTTAGGGGAGAAATATGCCCCTTGACACTATGATCAGAAGGACCCATTATTCAGTCTGAAAATGAAGGACCATTCAGAAATAGCTCTGATGTAACTCAGTCAAAGTGAATGGATTTAGGCAGGGATGGTTCTGACCCTTATGTTCTCTTCTTTCATTCCCTCATCACTATCAGGAATAAGTGTATCCCAGATACAGGGAGAGATTGGCACCAGCTACATAAGCTAGTAAGCATCTTCCTTGGCATGTTGTTGCATTTGTAAGTTGTAGCTGACATGGATCAAGAAAGGATAGCTACAGAGATTGGGAGAGAAAATATAAAGTCCAAGGGGATCTACTAACCTGCCATGGGGAGGTGACACCTGATGGTCAGAGCATTCATCTTCCTAGCATGGGGGAGATGGGCCAATCTGCGCAGGACAAAAATATGTAAATATATATCAGAGTGAAGGCCACTTCAGCGACTGCCCAAGAAATCAGTGCTGGAGGCTGGGCAGGGCCTCAGAGAGCCCAGGAAGCCCCTGTAGTCATTCTTTACCAACAGCTTCCATTGCTCATCTTGGAAGTCAGGCCAAGCCTTCTTGTGCTGGGGCCAGGACAGCAACACCCTGCACTGGACCACAGAGTACAACTCAGCAGGAGGATTGCTGAAACCTTCCAGGCCCTGCTTAATTTGTGTCAGGGCTTGCCAGGGCTGAGCCCTGGCACCTCTGGGCTTGGCAGGGCGGAGTCCCAACACCTCTGGGCTTGGCAGTTCATAGCCCCAGCACCTCTGAGCTTGCTGCACAAGTTATGAATGTAAAAAAAATTGCTTGAGCCCTGGCACCTAATTGCTTGAGCACAAAGTAAGTGTTGGGGAGGAGCACTGCCTCCGGGTCCCCACTTTCTGTCCAAACTGATGCCAGTGGGCTCGGCATCACTCCAGACATGACAGTTAATGGACTAGACATGGGGGAAGGGGTCTGTACCTCTGATGGGTTGCCTCCTTTACTGAGTGGGGAACTCTCTGCTTGTCTGTCATATCCTTTTGTCTGTCAGTCTCTCAGCTTAGATTGTCACTAACCCTATATCTGTACAGTGCCAAGCCCAATGGGGATGGGATCTTGGGTGGCCTCTGGGCACTACTGTAATAAACATCATCAATAATTAAATGGAGAGCAACTTAGCCTGAACCGGAGCTTAGTGCTTACATCATGGGGATGGCCATCAATATAGGAACTTACATAGATAAGATAGAACCGGCTCTCTCAGAAGCTCCTGAAGGAACGGCTCACTGGTATACTATTTGTGTCACCCCTTCCTTTTCATATCCCCCTTTTGTCTCTACTAGAAAGCAACGTTGAATATGCATATATATTCATTAACCTTTCTAAATCATCAGACACGTTATTCCCTCCTATGGCTTAATCTTGTATAATGCCCAGTGCTCTGACACAGCTCCAGCAAAGCGCTTTAAGCATGTGCTTAACTTTAAACTTAACTTTGACTTCAAAGGAACCACTCACATGCTTAAGTGAAGGGCCGGTAAAGGGCTAGAGTGCTCAGTCCCTGGCAGGATCCAGCCTCTACATTCTAACCTTAGAACTTCATTTCCCCTTCCTTGGTGCCTTGTATACCATTATCCTTGTACCTGGCTATATGTTTGTCTGCCTTGTAACTGTTAGTAAAGACTTTGTAATGTCTCTCTTGACAGTAAATATTCTGTAATTTTCTTATTCTGGTTTCATTTACATGATAGACATTTGAAGTAACTCCATTGTCATTCGCTAAGTGACACCTGATTTGTACTGGGGTTAATGAGATCAGAAAATGGCTCAGCAGATTTCTGTAAGAGTTCTGAACACTAGCTTCCCAATGACACCTAAGCCACACCCAAACTTTACTGCTTGTGGAAAGTGGCAGATGAAAAGCCTTGGAAAATGAGGTCCTCTTTGTATCTATAAAATAGGCCCCACAAGCAGTCATGGCAATTTTCCTTTGCATCCCCCACTCCCTGTCCCATCCCCAACACGGAACACAAATGAGCAAAGCACACGCTGGAGGGTAAGCACAAGCTTAAGTGCTTTTGTTGAATCAGGGCCGTGAGGTACCATCTCTAGGAGCGAGAAGATTTATCGCCACACCAATTCAATCCTCAGCCTCTCTGCTCTCACTACCAACAAGGATAACAATTAGTGCCAATTGGGATGAGTATTGTTGTGTGTGTGTGTGCGATGTGCATGCTTGTCCCCTGGGAACTCAAATGAGCCCCACAATTCATTTCACATAGTCCAGTGAACAGCTATCAGATGGTAATGACTTTTGGTTACTACTGACCTAGGCTCAGTATGAACCTGCAACCTAGAGGTGAAAAGCTCCATCTCTAATTAGCAATCTCCTGAGCCAGGCTGTCCTGATGTAAACATTCCTGATGAATTCTTCACTTCCACCTAGGATACAGTAGAATGAACTATACTAACAATTTGCCTTGAAAAATATAAAAACCACAAAAGAGCTCAACAACAATATAATCAGTTAATTTCCTCTAATTAAATTTCAGTTTAATTATCAAGCCATCCCTTACAGCTTCAATTTAGCTCCTCAGCTGCTGAAATGATATGTGCGTTCAACAACTGCTGACCTTCTCAATATATAACCTAAGGTAATAAGTATACTTAGCACCTAGGGCCAGATCTTGAAGCTGTTGAACTCAATCGGCATTTTATAATTTACTTCAGTGGGAGAGTAATAGGACCCTATATAGCACTTCATTCCTTCAAAGCACTGTATGGACATTATCTCACCAGTAACCATAATGATCCCTGTAATGCAGGTTAATATTATTTCCCCCATTTTATAGCTTGGGAAAACCAAGGCACAGACACGTTAAACTATTTGCTTAAATTCACAAAGCGAATCAGTGGAAGAACTGGGAAGAGAACACAAGAGTTCCTAGCTCTTAGACCGGTGCACAATCTATTAGACCAGATCTCATTTGGGAGCTAAATTCTGCTCTTAGTTACACTGGGGTAAATTCGGAATAAGTCCATCGACTTCCGTGGAGTCACCCATGATTTATACCTGAGAACAGAATTTGGAGAGAGAATTCCTTGCAGAGCCATGTGAACAAACTGCTCCCTAAACTGCAGCTCTCTCCAGGTAACTGCGGGGTGAGGACAAAGCTGATCACCTGTAAATTCTCACCACTGGCAATCTCTGCAGACAGAGAGTTTCTATTCATCCATCAAGGTGAAACAACCACAAGCAAATACTACGGCCACGTGCATTTAATTTGCTGTGTGATATATGGTTTGTGTGGTCCTCACACTCTTGCTGTTACATGGTTTTTGGGGTCGCTAAGCTGGGCATCCTGATTAAAGGTGAAGTGAGGACACTCAGCTGGGAGCTCACTTTGTTCGGTTCTGTTTCACTTCTCATCAGAGTCTCTCCAAGCATCTGGGTGACCCAAGGTCATTGTGCTCCGCCAGCCACTTACCTCTGCAGGAGAGGGACACTTCAATTCAGCAAATCCAACTGCAACATTGCAAGCTCTGTGTTTGGTCATGCCATCAGGAGTTCAAAGGAAGAGAGCCATTTCCTATTGTCTTCGAATTGAACAATCCATTTCTCCTTCCATCATATTGAGAGGTGTCTCCAGTAGGTGCTTACCTGCATCTCCAATCCTCTATGGGATACATGGCAAACCCTAGACTCTGAATACCAAACAATACCTTATGTGTGTAGAGAACCACAGAGAGCTTGTGATTGTTAGGAGACTTACTTGGTCTGGGGCCACCTTTCTTGCATGTTTCTGATCCCCTTGGCAGGAAGGTCCCTTATGTCTGGATCTCTCGTTCAGCTCTGACTCATTTCAGATCAGGAAATACTTGGAAAGTTGCATTCCTTAGACCTTCTCTGGTAGAAAGGGAGCTCTATAGATCTGAGTGTCTCACTCTTGTCTGGTTGACTCCCTTGGCAGGAGAGTGCCTGGAGGCTACGGCTTATCGCAGGAAGTTCTTTGTCATGGTGAAGCCAAATGGAAGCGTTTTGGCTGATTTGGTTATTATCCCTGGTTACTTTGATTTCTCAGAGGGGAAAGTTTCCTGCTAAGACCTCAGTCTCTCCCTGACTCTCTATTCGCCTAACAAGAGCCCCCGTGGCACATCTCTCCCTGCTGCCCCCTTGTTCGCTATGTTCGTCAAGGCCTCTGGAACTCCCAGCCGCAGAAATGCCTGGATGGAGGTGCTGAGATGAAGGTGGATTGCGATGCCGACTCTCCAATGTAATATAATTTTTCAGCACATCAGCTTTTTCCCTTTTCCAGTTACCTAGGTGACCAGACAGGCCAGAACACTGAGAGTAAACAAAGGATGCTGCTCGGCAAGCCTCACCCTCCAGCCCTTTCCCTTTCCCTCCATTGCTGCCCCGGGCCTATTTATACCCCATGAGCCAAAGAGATTAACATGGAATTGAAACAATTGTAAGAGGAGAACTTGGCCACACCCCTGAATCCCATTGCGATCTCACTGCCATGTCATTCTGAGCAGCAGGTGTCTTACCGAAGGCAGGACGTGCCCGGTCCCCTTGGACAATGGCTTGTATTAGGCTGGCATCTGCTCTGGGGAGGCTGGCTTGAGCATCCTGCTCGAGAACCCACTGCTTCCCTTTGTCACGTCTAGCTCTGCGGTGAGTTGCCCTGCAGCATCTCACCAGTTGGAGACGGGAATTAAATCCATGTGCACAGGCCACACGGTGTGACTCAGGCGAACGTCACCTGGCAACTTTTCTGGTCTTGACAACTCAGTTGGCCCAAGCTGCCAGGGCTAGGGATGTGGTATCTGGCCTGGCAGCTGAGGCCCTGTTTAGCAGCTGCTGTGGTCAAACCACACTGCCCTGCAGGCCAGTCTTGTGGCCTCCTTAAAACAGCCCCAGGCTGAGAGGAGGGGCTGGAATGTTCCAGGAAGCTGCCTTGACACTGAGTGAGGAGGAAGACAATAGACTTCAGCGGCGCCTGTTTTTCTGCACCAACCAGGAGATGCATGAAGTGCGCAGCTGAACTGTAAGAGCCATCTTTGAACTGGGCAAGTGCCTGTCACAGCCTTCTGGGACTGTGTGTTGCAAACCATGTACTGGAGTAACCTGATTCCACCTGCTCCTGCTTCTTCCCTGGTCCCGGAGCCCAGCAGACACCTCCACAGGTGACACTGTATCTTCTCTACGGCTGCTTTACAGTGTCTGCTAGGAAGTCAGTTTTCAGATCATCTCCCACCCCCAGCCCCACCCAAGAGGCTTAAAAGGAGACTGTGGCTTAGTGGTTAGAGTAGTCATTTGGGAGTTAGGATTCCTGGGTTCTGCTATTGTCTCTGACACTATTCACTGTGTGACCTTGGACACATCACCTCTGGAAATCAGGCTTTTAACCAATCTGTGCCTCAATTTCCAGGTCTGTTAAACAGGGCTGAGAAGGCCTCCTTTGCTGAGATGTTGCGAGGCTTCATTCACTGATATCTAAAGGGTGCTTCATACAGTCAAAGCATTATCGTGAGGACCATGGTTCTCCTCCCCTTCTGCATCATGCGCCATGTTCAGTTTCTCTTCAGGAAGTAACTAACCTCAGAGCAGAGCCACATTCAGTAGACTGTAGACATGCAGTGGGATGGGGTTTGGGGAGCTCTGTTGAGAACTTCCCCTTCTGTTAAAGCAGAGAGGGACCCAAACTGAAACCTGGCACCAGGCGGGGAATGAAACTCAGAACTCAGATCCAAATCCAGATTTAGCAAATGGCCCCTCTCCATCTAGACGGGCAGAACCACAGCTCCCGATCGGAGCACCCCAAACTGGAGGTTGATCAGAATCCAGAGAGGGATCTGAATGCTGTGGCCTGGACCCATCTCGTCAACCCATTGACGGCCTGATTGTGAGGTAAGGAATGCCGGCATCTCCATCGACTTCAGTGGTTGGGTGCTCAGCCCCTATATATGTGTGCAATATATGTGTGGCTCCTAAACCTTAGGCCACAGGTAACCTCAGCTCAGTGATATGCAGCCCCAGCTGAGCAGATTCTTTGCAAAAGCTACAGGGTTCCCCCCACAGCAATGGCTGTCTGCAGATTTGCCAGGGGTGCTCTGGTATGCAACGGGAGGAAGGCTGGCCCAGTGGTAGGCTACTAACCTGGGACTCAGGACACGGGAGTTCGATTTTGTGCTTGGCCATAGACTTCCTGTGTGACCTTGGGCAAGTCACACAGTCTCTCTGGGCTGTGGTTCCCCATCTGTAAAACAGGGGTAATAGCACTGCCCTACCTCACCAAGGCATTGTGCAGATACACACATTAGGTGCTCAGATGCTGCAGTAGCAGGCCTGCTATACCGTGGACATACAATGATAACAACGGCCGGAATCATGCTAATAAAAGCTCAGTGAGGGATTTCCCAGGGGAACAAAATAAGTTAGCAGTTAAATGTCCATTGTCTGAATTCAGGGTGGGGATGGGGGGGACCCTAGCCTAGGCTAAAATTATTAGAAAGTCAAGTCCATGATGCAGAACAAGGATTGGTAAGTAGACACTAGAGCCTGCTTCTGGTGCGTGGCTCTGTCCAGAGATGTGCACAAGAGTCTATTGCTCTGGTGACATCCCCCAGGACATAAGGCAGGGATTTGCGCCTTTAAGGAATTAGGCTTTTCCTTTAGGAATTTGTGCTAAAATTCAGAGATGGTGCACAGTAGGAATCGAACCTCACTCTCCCAACAGCCACAAGGTCGTGCTGCTCTCATTGAAATCAGCATTGGCATTGACTTCAGTGAGGACAGGCTCAGGCCCCAAGCAGAGATCGTTACTGGCGCAGGAAAATCCCACATGTCTCAGACTGAGAGCGCAAGATGAGGAGATCCCACGTGAAAGCCGCATGAGGCTGAAAACGTCCGCTGGTGAGAAAGAAATCGATAGACCAGGGAACCACACACATGCACTTTCACACCCTCTCACGCACACACATTTCATATACACGCTCATTTCTCTCTCACACCCATGCACATTCACATCTTCGCACACTCACACTGACCCTGACACGTTCACACCCGCTCGCACTAACACACAGGCTGTCTCGCACACTCACCGTTTGAGGAGTACCATCACTCTCAGCCATGAAAGAGTGCGAACATATTGATTTCCTTTGCCTCCCCCTCCCCCCAACATGCTTGCCTGGCCCTGTAAATACCTAGTGGACTCTGACAACCTGCATTCCCCATAGGGATCTGACTGTGTGAGAGCTATGATGGACACAGCGACCTCTTCTGGTCATCAGGAGACATCTCTGAAGCGTGGATTTATTTTCTGCTGCTATTTTGTGAGTTGCATCATATTCCAAATGAAAGAAAAACTTCAGGGGAGGAAGTTCTCTTTCTCTGTCTCCTTCTCTCTTTCTCTGCCTCAAACCTCAGTGCATCTTTCCTTCCTACTCTCCTTTCCCGGCTCCCTCTTTTTCACTCTCCTTTTCTTGTCAGGGAGTGACAGTCATTAAAACAATTACAAGAACTGTGTGCAGCTGGGGTGGGCGAACCTGTGTATTTAGCTTCTCTCCTTCCATTTAACTACCAATATTGGAAAGGAAAAGTTCCAGACTGGTTCCAAACCCTGATCCTAGAGACACATACTTACGTACGTAGTTGAACTCACTGGGGCTCTCCGACGAACTGCACTGGTTAATACATCTCCGAGGGCGGTGGGGTGACTAGATAGCAAGTGTGAAAAATCGGGGCAGAGGGTGGGGGGTAATAGGAGCCTATATAAGAAAAAGCCCCAAATATCGGGACTGTCCCTATAAAATCGGGACATCTGGTCACCCCAGAGTGCGGCTGCTTGCAGAATTAGTC
Organism: Chelonia mydas; assembly: GCF_015237465.2. Classification (NCBI taxonomy): domain Eukaryota; kingdom Metazoa; phylum Chordata; order Testudines; family Cheloniidae; genus Chelonia; species Chelonia mydas. The sequence goes on along the minus strand of NC_051259.2, from coordinate 9,754,498 downwards.
CCTCAGATTCTATGAAATCAGAATTCTCGCACCAGTCCTTAGAAGTGCCTGTCACTGTTTTCTCAGTTCCATCGCTGTAAGTGGGGCTGGCGTCTCTCGGTGTGAGAACTGATGTATTAACGCTACATCCCAGCAAGGAATCCAGCCTGCTGATGGATTCTGAGACTTGAGATATACAGGGCATCCCTTGACTGTGCAGGGACAGCAGGAGATTTCCAAAGATTCGGTAACGTACATTCTGAAAATTTGGGAGGGGGGGCATCAAATATATCACTTCACTCTCCCCACAAAATATCATCATCCGTTGCACTGATGGGGAAGTCTGTTCATGCTTTTCTGCATTCAGACACATTTCCGGAGTCTCAGACTTTGTTAGCGGGCTGCCAACCTGGGTATTTCTTCTTGTAACTATGTGTAAGGCCTGAAATCCTGCCTGGCTGAAGTCAATGGCAAAATTCTCATTGACTTCAGTGGGGACAGGATTGTCCCCACCATCCTGGCATGACTGCAGGGCATGACTACACTTTGAAATTAAGTCAACCTAATTTACGAGTAATGGTCTCAAGTTGCAGTGGGGGAGGTTTAGGTTGGATATTAGGAAAAACTTTTTCACTAGGAGGGTGGTGAAGCACTGGAATGGGTTACCTAGGGAGGTGGTGGAATCTCCTTCCTTGGAGGTTTTTAAGGTCAGGCTTGACAAATCCCTGACTGGGATGATTTAGTTGGGGATTAGTCCTGCTTTGAGCAGGAGGTTGGACTAGATGACCTCCTGAGGTCCCTTCCAACCCTGATATTCTATGATACGTAGGCATATAGCTGCCGCAATAATCACATCGCTTGTGCATGTCTACACTTTGCTTCTTGTGTCGGCCGGGCACGTCCGCACCAGGCATGCTTGTACCGATTGTATTGTCGGTGTGGGGCATTGTGGGATGGCTCCTGAAAGCCAGTAACAGTCGATGTAAGCCACGCAGGGTCTGCACTGACACTGCATTGACCTAACTACGTCGACGTCGACTCTACGTCGCTCGTGGAGGTGGGGTTATTGAGTTGGCATAGTGGGGTGGTTACGTCAGCAGGAGCAAAATTTTCGGGTAGACACCTCCATAGCTAGGTGGATGTAAGCTGCCTTGCGTTGACCTAACTCTGTCCTATAGACCAGGCCTTAGTGTCTTGCTCTTCTTAATTTGACACAGTGACAAGGGTCTCTTTCTAGCCCACTGCAGCTTTCCCTTTAATATCCAGCTATGAAACCCTAGGAGCTTTGGACACAGGCCTTGGTTAATAAAATTAAGCCTGGCCCCAAGTAAGACTTTCGTGTGTGGGGTAGTTGTTTTCTTGGGCTGGAGAATGGCAAATGTAAAGGGAAGGGGGCTCCTTCCTGTTCTTTCAGGGCTGGTCACTGCGCGCTGCCCGGCTTCAAGGGGCCGGGAAGCCAAGCGGTCACTTGCACAAATAATGGCTTCATTAGATTGAAAGAAGTGGACAGTGACCTCTTTGAAATGGACTTTCTGACCCCAGCTGACCTTTAGCCCTCACCCTGACAGCCTCTAAATCTTCTGCCTCGGACTCCTCGCTCCTGTGTAACCACTGCAGGGTTCGGTGGCTAGCTGCGTCTAAGAACATTCCTGGTGCCAGTCTGCAGCCGCCGGGGAGGGTGGTGTCTGGCGGCTGGAGTGGCACTGAGCTATTGCCAAAGCTACAGCTACCCCCTCCGGTGCTTAATGGCAGCTAACAGGCTGGAGGGAATTCTAGGGAATTGCAGGTGCTATTTGGAGCCTTTCACCGTTAGGTTTTCTGGTTAAATCTCGCCCTTGACCAGAGGTTGTTGCCATTTGATTGGGCTGTGCAGCGCCCCATCACCCACGAGCTCAGTTCCCGGCAGGAGGGTGTCCGTATCACAGAACTCACTGGCTTTTCACTGGCGCTTCTGTTGGCTTTCTCAGACAGCCTAAGGCAGGGGCGGCCAACCTTAGCCAGAGAAGGAGCCAGAATTTACCAATGTGCCCTGCCAAAGAGCCACAGTAATCCCTCAGCAGCCCCCCCATAAGCTCCCCCCTGGCTCCCAGCGCCTCCCCATCCCGTCCTACACCTCCCAATCCGCTGTTTCATGGCGTGCAGGAGGCTCGGAGCGGGAGGGGGAGGAGCGAGGGCATAACAGGCTCAGGGGAAGGGGTGGAGTGGGGGCAGAGCCAGGGGCGGAGCAGCGAGCACCCCCTGGCGCATTGGAAAGTTGGCGCCTGTAGCTCCAGCCCCAGAGTCGGTGCCTCTACAAGGAGCCGCATATTAACTTCTGAAGAGCCGCATGGGGCTCCGGAGAGACAGGTTGGCCACCCCTGGCCTAAGGCCTGAGATGATACCTCCTCCCTCTGAGAGGCAGCACCTGGGTCGTGGTATCTTGGCCAGCACTCAAATATCCCAGTGATAGGCAGGGCTTCCCAAAGGTTTTGGGGGGCCCATGGTAAATCTGAAACCAAGCCCTCCACTCTTCCAAAAAAATGACCTCTGAGGGAAGGCCCGTGGGGCAGGGGAGGGCAAGGTTGGAGGCCAAACCAGCCCCACACTACCCTGCAGCAGTGGCTCCTGTCCCGCACAGCTAGGCCTGGCTCCCTGCTGTGGGCGTTGCAGCCTGGCAGGCAGGGTTTCAGTGTCACTTGGGTTTGGCCTTGCTGCCCCTCCGTCCGGCTCACGATGGAGGGGCTGCGGGACAAATTTCAGTGGGTGGTGTCGCAGTGCCACTCAGGTTTGGGGGCTTTCTCAAATGGGGGGCCCAGGAAAAACTGTTCCGTGGGCTCCCCTCCTCAGGTGGCCCTGATGAGTGCCATATAAGAAAGTAGTTAGATAAATTCGATGGCTAGAGAGGGAGGTTTGCATCGCCAGTGCCCATGATGAGCAAGCTGGTTTCTTTCACCAGCTTTCACTGAACAGTGGCTGGCAGTGGGTCATGGCCGACTGGGACAGATGTCTAACTGTAGCTAACAGCGGGGCAGGTCCCGAAAAGTAGCAAGTAGCAGGGGCTGGATCCCAGCAGGATCAGTGGCCAGGCTGTTGTCGAGCAGTGTGTAACAATAGTGTGTGTGGCTGGTGAAAAATCCCAGGTTTTGCCAAAATTGTGACTACCGGTGCTTTCACTGAAAGGTTCATTGGTAAAAAATGCGATTTTGTGTCTTTACCATCTTGCTCTGGGCCGGCCAGTGGAAAACAGCCACAAAAATGCACTCACAAACACAATGGTACATCCACAAAACCACAGATGTCTCTCAATCCATATATAAGATCAAGCAGCGTACTAATAAACAACGGCATGCCCCCTTTCAGACTCACACACTAGTCAGAATAATATGTGGGGCTTAGATCACACTTTTTATCCACACAGATCTCAAAGTGCAGGTCTGCATCATTAGCTGCATTTTACAGATGGGGAAACTGAGGCACAAGGTAAGGACGTGGCTTGCCAGAGGTCACCCAGCATGTGAGCGGCAGAGCTCCTGACTCCAAGGCCAGTGCACTGGACCATGCTGCCTCCCGAAGACACAGCTGCCTGGTGTAGGCAGGGGTCTAAGTTGAAAAAAGCTGGGGAGGAGGCTGACAGGCAGTGGCTTGTCCTGGTTTCTCTGACGAGCCGCTCTGGTTAATTCGTCTATATTCTAACCAGCCCTGCCCTCAAAAGCTGTGCATTCATGCACAGACGCTGGATTGCTCCCTCCCCCCCGCCAGGTAGTTCCTGACGTTGTTCCCCTCATTACCTCCCCTGAGCCCCATGCCCACTGATGACCTTTGGCTGCCAGGAGATCAATATCCGAGGCCATGGTCTCACTTCCCCTATCCCATGGGAGGCCCTGAGTGACCAGTGCGCTGGTCAGTGTCTCTAATGAGCCTCGGCAGTGATTGAGGAACTGTCAGGTGGACACCTCCTACCACCATCAGGGGAAATGGTTTGGAGTTGATGTATCGATCCGCCAGAGACACAGGTGTGTCCCCATACGGTCCTCTGGATGTGACACTCAGTCAGGAGCCCGTTGCTTTACTCCCCACACCCACCGGCTCCCAACTCAAATTCCCCTTCCGCCACCTTGCAAACACTTCCTTTCTTTTCTGGTTGGCCCAAGGACCTGTTCCCACTCCGCTGATTCACCTAGGCCAGCGGTTCTCGAACTGTGGGTCATGACGCCATTTTAATAGGGTCGCCAGGGCTGGCTTAGAGTTGCTGGGGCCTGGAGCCAAAGCCGAAGCCCAAGCCCCATCACCTGGGGATGAAGCCCAAGGGCTTCAACCCTGGGCAGCAGGGCTAGGTTACAGACCCCCTGCCTGGGGCTGAAGCCCATGGGCTTTGGTTTTGCCCCCTCCCTGGGATGGCAGGGCTCAGGCTTTGGTTCCCCCCTTCTGGGGTCGTGTGGTAATTTTTGTTGTCAGAAGGGGGTCGCAGTGCAATGAAGTTTGAGAACCCCTGACCGAGACAAGAAAAGGAGGACTTGTGGCACCTTAGAGACTAACAAATTTATTTGAGCATAAACTTATGCTCAGATAAATTGGTTAGTCTCTAAGGTGCCACAAGTCCTCCTTTTCTTTCTGCGAACACAGACTAACACGGCTGCTACTCTGACCGAGACAGCGGTTTCCTGCGGCTGTTATGAATTTTCCCTCATTCATTTGGTTCTGGAGATTCTACAGCTCCATCCCTGGCCCCGGCCGACCAGCCAGGCACGTCCTATCCTGCCGTGATCACCAGTGACCCTTCCTGGGAGACAGACTCGTTGCGATCGAAGGCCGTGTTGGTGGAGAGGGGTAGGGATGGGGGTGGGGCAGTGGCCCAAGTGGGGCCGGGAAGCTGGCAACGTGGCGTAGAAATGTTACCTCTTTTCTCTTTCTTCATACCACTTCTTCATGGGTGGGACAGGCTGGGGAGGAACAAACCACACAGCCCGGATGCAGGGCCGCTCCTGACTGCGGTGTGCGCCCGTGGAATCCCACGCCTCTTGGCCAGCGAAGGAGGATTGATTGGGAGACGAGCAGGGATCAATCAGGATTTCTGTCCCAAGCGTAGCTCTGCTAACTGATAAAGGCGATCAATAGCTGGAGGAGGGATTCCTGGCAGCCCAACCTCTGCATTGGCCGCAGCAGTCCCAGGGCCTGGCTGCAAGTTCCCTGCCATTTACTCAGGCAGCTCACAGGCGCGGCTCGCGATCTTTCCTTCACCGCCCCCACCCCCATACTCCAGCCCCCTCACAGTGACCGTGAAACCCAGGCACCGCAGAAGAGAAAACTGCTTGCAGGAGGCTTGGTGGGGGAAGCCATGTTGGAGCCGTAGGATTTCTGGTGCGGAAGCTTGAGGAACACTCAACATGGCCGCCTGCGTCAGCTCAATGGCCAGCAAAATGGCGATCCTAGCACGTGGGGGTGGGTATCCTTTCTCCTGGAGGGAGAGGAGGGGAGGGGGTACCAAGGTAGGGTGACCATATTTCCCAAAGGAAAACGGGACACCATGTGGGGCTAGCCCAAGCTCCCATCTTCCCCGCATGGGGCTGGCCCCAGCCCAGCCTCCCCGAACCCTGGCTGCCCCCCTGTGCGGGGCTGGGGCTGGCCCAAACCCTGCCTCCCACCCTGCGCAGGGCTGGCATCGCTGCTCACCCCCCTGCACGTTCCTCCGCACCCCACTCTTTTGACAAAACGGGGCATTTGTCCCGTTTCCTCTTGCCCATGCCCACTTTTGCCAAAAACGTTGGGACGGCTGGGACAGGGCTTAAAAAAGGGACTGTCCCGGCCAAAAAAGGTCATATGGCCACCCTATATCTAGGTGGGAAAGCCCAGCAGGGATGGAGCATAATCATAATCCCTATTCCTCCTTGTATTATCAATACAGAATCCAGCTCCTTAGCTGGTGCAGATTGAGACCAGCCCTGCTGGGTGCACGCACATCCGTGCTTGAATCATGTCACGCAGCAAGCACCGCCTTTATTGCAGGTGCTGAGTGTCGCAGGATCAGCCCCCGGACTAGCCCTTCTGGCATGGGATGTCCCTGCCTCACTTTCCCCGTGCTAAGGGCTTCACAAGAATGTCCCCAGCTGCACTGGGCTGCTGCTGGGACTTGGTCCTCTGGCTAACTCATCAGATTAACAAAAGGTCCGTCCCTGCGTGGGGGCAGCTAAGTCCAAAACAAAATATCAAACAAAGAGTCCTCGGCTCAGTCTCCGCCCAGCCCGGCCTGGCCTGGCCCAGCGTCTCCTCCCTGAAGTTATGTCTTCCTGCTCTCTATCCAGCAGCAACTCCCAGGCTCCTTGCCTGGAGTCTGGCCTCCCTTGGCTCCTCCACAGGCCTCTGTCCTTATCTCTGTCCCAGAAGGCCCAATTTAGGCACATGACCCACCTGTCTTGAGACATGACCTGTTATCACTCATCCTGCGGCCCGGGAAGGTGAGCTAAACTTGCCATGGGCTGGAGCCCACCCCTCTGGCTGCACTCTTCACCCCCAGCGTCTTGAACACAAGTGTCGTCTCATGCAAGGTGACTGCCCTCCGTTTACTGCACCGCTCGGCACAACCCTGTGAGGAGGGGGATTAGCTGGCTGACAAATCTGGATGATGCTTAGTGAGGAAGTTGGTGGAGAAGGTCTGTTAGGACCATTCATGACCCCAACCAGTCCTTGCAGGTTCCCATTCATGTGACTTTTTATTACGATGATTTTATTTGTACTACAGCAGCAGCAAGAGGCCCCAATCAGGAATCAGAGCCCCATTATGCTAGGCGCTGTACAAACACATATCAGAGACAGTCCTTACCCCGAAGACGTTACAATCTGGACTTGCTGTCACCAAACAATCATAGGGCTACTCCGTCTGTAACAGGCTGCCTGAAGACCCTACCTTGTCCGCACAGGATGATCCTGCTGAAAATTGTTACATGTATTCTTCTGACTCACCATTGCAGATGGCTCATTGCCCCACTGGATATAAGAAGGTTTCTCTGGGAAGAGAGGATCTAGGATGTGGGCTGAGCAGTCCTGAGGGAGGATCAACCCAGCCTGGAGTGTAGCTGTGCATTGCTTTATTTTGAGCTCCTTTTATGAGTAAGTCCAAACCCTAAGAAGGGATAAGTTCTGACCTGCTACTATCTGGTGATCATGCTTGGAGCAGAGGGAGAAGGCCACCTGCTCACATGAGTCTACTCTGTCCAGCCTGAGATCAAAGGCACATTCTTAATAAATCACCCAAGAACAGGCACTACCTTTTTGACAGGAGAAAGAGGAGTGGGGAAAGGAAAAGGTCTGCAAGGAGAAGAAATCGGGAGGAAGGCTAGTGGAGGGAGGGTGAAGTAAAGAGGGGGGGAAGAGGGAACAGAATGAACTGGGGATGCAGACCGTGTTTTGAACTGAATTCCCTCTTCTGTCCTTCCAGTCTGGATCTGCAAGTCTTTGTGTTTGTACAGGGAGCACAGGGCTGTTGTCTGAGCTGAGGCTAGGGGAGGGTGTGAGTCAGGCTGCACACTAGGCCAATCCCTCTGCACTGAACGGGAGCTTTTTAGCATGTGTGTGTGTTCTTTTGTTGCTTTAAAGCTGTTCTCTCTGTAATGCTTTCACCTTAAGAATAAAGGTGCTTGCTTAGAAAGAGCTGTGTGCTATCCTATACCTGGGGCAATGCAGTCTGGCTTGTTGGGGATATTACAGTGTAGGCAGGCAACTGTGTAGCTTAGAAAAACCTTGGTCTGGTGGGAGAGAGATGCGGGTCTCCTCCCAAGAGAGGTGATGGCTGGGAGCTGGAAATCTTTAAGTAAGTGCCCTTGGTGGGGGAAGACAGGTGCAGTTGCCCTGAACTGTGACATGTGAGCTCATCTATTCAGCTTCCACGTATGCACCCCCTTCTTGAGCCAGATATAACCCCCTCTGCGTGTTCCGCTATGCAGTATACTTCCCGGGCCTAGTACTGTAGAGCCCCCTCCCTATACAGCCAGCTGGTGAACAGATCTCTCTCCATGCAATGTCCCTCTCTAGTGAGCTGCCATCTCCGTTCTCCCTTGGCTCGGTGGAGCAAAGTTGACATTCCTTAAATTCGAGGAACCCGAGGCCTTAAAGCTGCCCTGGCTGATGGCTGCAGAGCCAGCAGGAAAGTGGGTGTGTAGGCCGTTTGGAGGAGGAGAATTAGCACTTTGCGGCTTGGTGACGCCCTTCCACGCAGGCAGCATTGCTGTAGCTGTGTCGGTCCCAGGATATTAGAGAGACCAGGTCGGGGAGGGAACATCTTCTATTGGGCCGACTTCTGTGGGTGAGAAAGACGAGCGGGAGACCGCTGTGTAAGCCCGACAGCTCGTCTCTCTCACCAAAAGTAGCTGGTCCAGTAAAAGATATTCCCGCCCCCACCGTGACTTCCAAGTGGCACTTTAAAGAGAGAGTGAAAGGGCCAGGGTGGAGTTTTGTTTATGTGCGAGTGGATTCTGTTTGTCCAGCAGTCGCTCTGGCCCTTGTAGGGGATTGAAATATTTCCTCTTGACCCGCTGATGCCTGCCAAGGAGATGCTAAATATCCCCTTCCTCCTATTAACTAGCTGGGATCAAACCCCACCCTCCCCATGGCATTCCAGCTGCTGACAAGGGCAAGTGTCTGGGACAAGGTCTGTCACCTCCTTGGGATTCTGCTTTCCTCACACCCTGTGTAGCTGCAGGGAGGGAGCCAGCCCACTGCCACCCTCTTTTTAGTAACAATAACTGCAATGTGGCTCATCTGTGTCATCTCCCAAAGCCAGTCAGAAGCATTAGAACGTTCCTGCAGCGCCCCTGGCAGGTGGGTTGGCACCACTAACCCCCATTATACAGCAGAGGAACCAGAGACACGGGAAAGGGGAAGTGTCTTACCCAAGGTCACGCAGCAGGTCAGTAGCAGAGCCAGGAAGAAACCCTTGGCCTCCTGCGTCCCACACCTGTGTCTTAACGGCTGGCCCAGCCTGCTTGTTACAGCTCCCAGTCTGTGCAGCTGCTCTCCCGAGCTGAGGAAATGGAGAGCGAGGGGTTTGGGATGAGCTGCCTCGGGAGCCTCAGATTAAGGAAAGGTTTAAGGGCCCCTCATGATCTGTCTGCGAGTCAGGACTGGAAAACTATACCAGAGCAAGCCAGCAGGATATTAACTCTAATTTGGACTGAGCCATAGACTTGCCATAGGCCTCAATGCACCTGTGGCTAGCTTGCCCCGGGGCACCAGGCAGCACTCCAGCATGGCCTACTGTTCGGTTTTATTTGTATTTATATTTCTCGCGGCTCTGAGGGGCTTTGAAACAGTTTGATGGGCTTGTCCCGGGAGGCTGTTTTAACACTGGAATCTGCAGCTAGTGCAACACGGCTGGGAGTCTGGGCACTCCGTTGGGTTTGACTGCGCGCTTGTTTTTTTACCAGCAGGGGGCACCGCTTCCCTGTAATTTCACAGTGCACCCACCACCTCCAACCAAAGGCCCTTTCTCAAGGCAGTGTAAGTGTTTCAGCCTTTTCGGTTTTTGTCCGTGGCTGCTCCCACAGTGGCCAAATCCCTTCCGCTAGGTGGGGAAGACCCATTTCAGTCATCTCTAAACCATCTCTCCACCGGCGCGGGATGGTTCCCTGCCGTGTACTGACCGTCCTATGGGCAGGAGGATTGAGCCCGGCAGCTATTCCTGACTCCCCACAAGAGTGGGCAGCCAGGTGCTGCTTGGGGTGGGCCCAGCTATGAGAGTGGAGGCAGACCGAGGGGATACTGTTCAGATCTGGGTCCAGATTAGATGGAGACAAACTCTCTTGAGATGTTGGCCTCACAATGCCAGAAATCTTATCAGCGCAGTCATTCTTGTGAGATTCCCACGATCCTGAGTGGCAGCTGGGCCTGGCTGAGGGGAGATAGGCCTTTTCTGGGTTAGGGTCCAGTTCAGAGCCAGGACTGTAGGAGATGGCTTGGCTTCTTCAGGGGCCTGAATCTGCATCCCTGGAAATCCCAGGGTGGCTGAATTTGAAGCTCTGGTTCAGTCCCATATCTAGCACAGAGCGTCCCTTTGTCCCACATTCGTTCTGCTCCAGGGTTAGTATGTCTCCTTTGACCAGCTACACCGTGTCCATCTTTCTTTTCTTCTGCATCAGCCAGGCCTCCCCCAAGAAATATCAAGGCCTTGAAACGCCAGAGGGAAAGGGCCTTTTATATTGACAGAGCTATTGGCAGTAAGGGAGGCAGTAAGGCCTAGTGGATAGTGCACTGGAATGGGACTCGAGTCGGGAGCCCACGTGTCTATTCCCAACTCTGCAACTGGCCTGCTGAGTGGCCTTAGGAAAGTCACTTCCCCTCTCTGTGCCTCAGTCTCCCCATCTGTAAAATGGGGATAGTGATACTGACATGTTTTGTAAAGTGCTTTAGATCTATTGGTGGAACATTACTGCTGATTGTGTGTATTGCAGTAGCAACCAGTCACAGACCATGACCCCATTGTGCTAGGCACTGTACAAACACAGAATGGAAAGACGGTCCCACTGCCAAAGAGCTTATGAGCTAAGTAAATGTAGCCTCCCTAGGCAAACTCTGCTCTCAGATACGCTGGTGTAACCCCAAATGGACATTCCAGATTTCCATCCGTATAGCTGACGGCACCAGGGGGCTGGGTGGGAGCTGTTGCTGAGATCAGTCCTGAGTTTGGTTTCCACTTCAGCTACGTTAATAATGATAATCATGCCACCCCCATGGAGACAGCGTCTGGGGACCTGGGGGGGTCTCTGTGTCCCCAGAGCAGGCCTGTATTGTGGGCTGATCTCCCAACAGCACCACAGTGAGAAATTCCAGGGTCACTAGCGTTTCTCTCTTGTCCACGTGGCTGATGAGTGGTTGGGCCCTGGAGCCTTTTCTTAGAAACCCCATGGTTTTATTTTTAAACTGCTGGGGCCCTTCCTGGAAACCCCGAGAAAGAGAGAATTGAGAAAGCTTAGGGAAGGGCTGGGGGCGTTTCTGAAAGGCACCCTCGCACATCACCGCTCGCCTCGCTGGCTGCAGAGGCAGTCTCACTTTCAAAGGTAACATGTTCTTTTCCTCTCCTTCCCCCCCTCGACCTGCCCTGCAGTCACTGGGGTGGGATGATGCGCTTGTGTCAGCAAGAGAAACCCCAGTGAGAGAAACCACATGACCTCAGGGTGCGCTGGGCCTGAAGTGAAAGTTGAGGCTGTGTGCAAAGCCAGGCGTGCAGCCTTCTCCACACACAGCTCTTCGCGTGGTAGGAAGCGCAACCAGAACAGAGAGCCTGTGTGACAGCAAATGTCTTGGGGGCTCATGAAAGCACCAAGGGCTCTGGCTTTTCTGATTAAGCGTTTTGGTGAACTAGTTACATGGCCCAGGGCGGGAAGCCCGAGTCCCCAGTTCATCAAAGCATGCTGCACGGGTTCCCCCTTGACCTGACTTCAGCACCTGCTTAATTTAAGCCCCTGCTTAAGTGCTCCAGCTGGTTCGGCGGCCTGCCCACCGCAGCAGCCAGCGCTGGTGCTTCTGAGGAAGCTGTGCCACCTCCACGTCCCAGCTGATTGCGGAGGGCTCCGCTGCATGGCTTTCCCTCTTGGGGAGCCAGAAGCCCTGGCTACGAATGGGTAACAGCCCAGGCCCCAGCCCTGCATACTCCTCCATGCAGCAGGTGGTTCCATGGCCGACCTGGAGCCACATTCCAACAGTGCGAGTGGATCCTGTGTCTCTAATGGGTTGGAACGAGACTTGGAGGCCAAGTTATGAGAGGTAGGGAGAGACGGCCTGTCAGGAATCTCTGTCCGGCGCCCTGACCGTATCTGCTCTCTGCTGGCCCAAAGAGCAGGGCTGGGAAAGGGGCGAAGCTCCAGCTGGAAGCCCGGTATGAATAACCCAAGCTGGCTTGGAAGGTGGGGTGGGACTGGCGGTGGCCCCTGAGTCAGAATTGATACATCTCCAGACCCTTGAAAGAACTGACCAGGGCAGGAGATGGGCTGCAAGACTATGTACCTGCCCCACCCCATGCGTTGGCCAGACAGCATCGCTATAGAGTAAGGTCATGCCTCCCCCTGCACAGGGCATGTTGCTAGGCCCTGCTGGCCTGGGAATGAGCTGCTTGGGATCTGAGCTCCTTCCTCCTAAGTGGGGACCTTCCAGGATGTGGCTGGGGCTGTCCATCTCATGCGTGAGCACCCTCTGGAAACGACTGAGAGTTTGTATTGACCCACGTGCAGCGGCTGTCAAAAAAGCGAACAGAATGTTGGGAATCATTAAGAAAGGGAGAGATAAGAAGACAGAAAATACCATATTGCCTCTATCTGAATCCAATGTACGCCCACATCTTGAATACTGCCTGCAGATGTGGTCGCCCCATCTCAAAAAAGATATATTGGAACTGGAAAAGGTTCAGAAAAGGGCAACAAAAATGATTAGGGGTATGGAATGGCTGCCGTATGAGGAGAGATTAATAAGACTGGGACTTTTCAGCTTGGAAAAGAGATGACTAAGGGGGGATATGATGGAGGTCTATAAAATCATGACTGGTGTGGAGAAAGTAAATAAGGAAGTGCATCTGAAGAAGTGGTATTTTTTACCCACAAAAGCTTATGCCCAAATAAATCTGTTAGTCTTTAAGGTGCCACCGGACTCCTCGTTGTTTTTGTGGATACGGACTAACACAGCTACCTCGCTGATAAATAAGGAAGGGTTATTTACTCCTTGTCATAACACAAGAACTAGGGGTCACCAAATGAAATGAATAGGCAGCAGGTTTAAAACAAACAAAAGGAAGTATTTCTTCACACAGTCGACCTGTGGAACTCTTTGCCAGAGGATGTTGTGAAGGCCAAGACTATAAGAGGGTTCAAAAAAGAACTAGATAAATTCCGGGGGAATAGGTCCATCAGTGGCTATTAGCCAGAATGGGCAGGGATGGTGTCCCTTTCCTCTGTTTGCCAGGAGCTGAGAATGGGCGACAGGGGATGGATCACTTGATGATTACCTGTTCTGTTCATTCCCTCTGGGGCACCTGGCATGGGCCACTGTCAGAAGACAGGATACTGGGCTAGATGGACCTTTGGTCTGACCCAGTATGGCCGTTCTGATGTTCTTATGACTTGCTCCCAATTAGAGGGTAACTAATGATGCAGTTAGGCCGAAAGGCAGCACACTTCTCCTCTGGGGGAAGGTATGTTCCAGTCAGCTTGCTCCCCAATGGACTGGAGGTGGCAAGTAATGCCACTCTGATGATTAACAAACACAAGCTGATCCCCACTCAGCTGGGCCCGTCTGCCTGTGCTTTCCGGCATCTCCTTGGTTTTATTGGATGGACTCTGCTGTCAAAGTGGGACACTGCTCTGTTTCGGAACACCTGCTAGATCAGAACCCTCGCCCACCCAGCCTGTTATCCTGCCTCTGAACTGTGCTTGCTCAGCCCCTCTGAAAATCAGGCCATTAACCAATTGTACAATGATAAACATATGGGGGCGAATTCCTTCCTGACCGTTGCAGATGCTCGAGATACACCCTGAAACATGAGAGTGGCTTGGCCTTAGCATGTGCAACTACAAATGGTCCTATCGATTTTAAGGGACCCTGGTGATCATAGTCTGACCTCCTGCATCGCGCAGGCCAAAGAATTTCATTCAGTGCTTCCTGCATTGAGCCCAATAACTTGTGGTTGAATTAGAGCAGATCGGAAGAGAACCCAGCTCGATTTAAAGATGTCAGATAATGGGGAATCCACCATATCCTTGGGTAAGGTGTTGTAGCTTGGTCCTAAATTTCTCTGTAGCTTTTTAGATCCAGCTATGTTATTTGACACCATTTCTCTTTGGTGAGGGACACCGTGCTTCTCACTCTGTTGTTCTTTTGCGGCTTGCACCTTATGAAGCTCTCGAGCTGCTGCCGTGGAGGGCATCCTCCTATCTCGAGCTATCTCGTTCTGGTAGGGTAGGCGTGAAATTTTGGAGAGGAGACGCTGACGCTCTCTGCCATTTGGTTTGTCTCTCTGGAGAAAGCATCTTCTTTACCTCCTGACTTTGGTTTCTCTTCTCTACCACCTCTTGCAGCCTGACAGGGGGCAGGAGGAGAGATAAGAGAGTGAATGCAGGTTGCACTGAAGGTGTGAACCACAGACCAGGTAGTGCTGTAGGGCTCCGTGCAGGTTGGGCTAGGAGCTCTTTCTGCAGCTGCTGTAGCTCTCTCTAACTCACTGGGGAGCAATGTAACCCCTTCACCACTGGATGCCTGCACAGTGAGACTTGGGGATCCTCCTGCACTGTGAAAGGGAACAGGGAACAGCTGGAGGACACAGCCAGCTGCCCAGGGCCCAGCAGGGCTTTATTTCAGAGACACGCACCGTGTGCCTCGGGTGCGAATGCGTGCAAGAACTAGACGAGGCCTCTGCAAGTTGGTAGTGGCCAGGGTCAGTGCGTTGGAGCTCTGTGGTTGGTCCTTAGGTGTGAGAGGGACAGTCCTGGGGGAGCCAGGCCCAGGGTGTGCGGAGAGGAGCATGCAGGATCCCAATCCCCGGCGCGTTGCCAACGCAGGACGGGCGCCAGAGCACCCCGCAGGGGCAGCGGGGGCAGTAGGAACGCCTAGCCCTGCCAAAGGCTCCAGCAGGCTCCTTGCAGCTGCTGAAAGGCTTCTGATGGGACGGTTGCCCACAGTCAGATGCGAGCCGTCCTTCCGGTGCTCGAGCAAAGCGCTGAGTCTGTTCTCTGGCCGCGTGGGGAGCGCGGGCGGGGGAAGCACACCCGCCGCTCTCCTTTTGAAGTGGAGGAAGTGGTGAGTTCCCACTGCGGTTCAGTGCGCTTGCCTTTCTCACTGATCTCCTCGGCCCTGCTCCCCCGCCACATCCATCCCTCTCTCTGCCTCCAGCTCTTGCTTTCCCCATTAGCTCCCCAGCTTTCTCCTTGCCCTCTCGAGGTCCTGTTCCCTTTGGTGGAGAGCCCCGTGCTCTTCTCATGTAGGCCTTGTCTGTACTGGTGCAACAACCAGCCTCGGCAGCTCCTTGCCTCCGCACACAGAACTGTTCCCACCCCTCCATGGCACGCCTGCACTCCTCCATTTGCTCAGAGCATATCACTCCCCAGCACAGCGCCAACACTGGCAGAAAGCGCAGGCATAAAGGCCCCAGCCTTCAGTTACTCCTCCCCCAGTGCAGCCATCACTTCTCCCACAATTCACCTGGGCTTCCAGAAGGTCTCCCACTCGCCACTGCTTCGGGGAGCCGTGGAATTGGCACCCAGAAGGCCGTGCAACAAAGGGGAAGGGGGTGTTCTGACACTGAATGCTTTCAGATAGTGACAGTTTTCAGGCCCTACCAACCCGCGCTGGATTTGAACCAGTGACTTCGAGGTCAAAAAGACACTCCAGCGTTACCCAGTCCCTTGCGTGGCAACAGCCTGAGCCATCTCCAAGAAAAAAGGGGAAGAACAAACCCTGTTGTTGACTCAACAGTGTCTACGTGAACAGTTTCCCACGAGGCACCGGCAGGTCCCATGAGACATGGCGGACCCTGTTCCTGTTTCGTGCAGATAATCAAGGGAAAGGCACATGAGAAGACAAAGGCTGCAGAAGTGCCAGGCGGTTTCCATGAGATGCCTGGAGCCCTTCACTGTCCAACCTCCCTCTCACCCCTCCCTGCCCCCAGTTGCCTCTGCTAGCTCGTTTTCTCTCTTGTAGTCGTTTCCTCTCTCTTGAAATTTTCTCCTTCCTTCCTTTTTTATCGTTCCGTTGATGGCAGAGACAGAGCCCAGTTTGATCCGGGGATTTGGGATCTGGATTCGAACTTCAGCACTGACCAACATCCCCAAATCCCTCAGCCACTATCTTTAGGAACGAAAATCCCGGCTCTGAACGGCCCCCAGGCTTTGGCTCTCGCTGCATCTGGCTCTCGCGTCCGCAGTGTGTTGAGGTCCACTCCAAAGAGCCGTGGGTTTGGGCAGAATTCAGACCCAAACTTGGTGCCGCCGGCCTTGTCTGTAGGAGAAAAGTTGTGTCTGGTTTAGATAGATTTGAAACGGGTGCAACCCCCAGTTGGAGACGCATTTAGCCTGGCTTAAATCAGTCATTTACTGACACAAGCTCTAAGAGAGACTCGTAGCTAGTTTATCTTCCATCTTCCTCTACTCATTCCCCCCCGGCCCGTTCCTGAGCAGCAGTTGTCCCTCACTTAATCCCATGGCCCAGGCTCTCCCAGCAGCTCCTAGAAGAGGGAGACGCTTGGGAACTATTTCAAGGGTTGAATGCCGTGGAGTGCTGGCAGAGGGTGCTGGAGCGACCCTGGGGCCCGGAGTCCTCTGTTGTGCTCAGGGAAGGCAGCTGCAGAGCCAGTCTACCCTGCAGGAATGGAGCACAGATACACATGCCCAGAATATAAGGGCTCCATCAGGGAACCCGCAAGTCCATTGCCAGCAGCTAGGACACTGTTCTGAAGGAAACGGTGGGCGGGAGTCATCGCTGTACCTGAGATGAGCTCCGCACAGGACCGGAGAGGGGATCCCCTGTTCTGGGACTCATGGAGGGGAGGGGCTGCTTTGGCCCCTGGATCAGTGTAGAGGGGTCTTGGGGCTGCCCTAACTTGTGCCCAGCTGCCTGTGGCCCTGAGAAGCGACCCCAGCAAGTGAGAGTAGCTGATTCTCCCTTGCTCGGCACCTTGTGTCGTGATTCGCATCTGTGTTAATGTTACCTGATCAGGTAACATTTAATGCTCACTGTGCGCATGATGGCACAAAGTCCATGGCTCTGGGCTGGATCCTCAGCCGGAGGAAGCTGCATTGACTCCAAGTGACTACACCAGCTGAGGATCTGGCCCCCAGCGTCTCTTATTTGCTCTGCCCAGTGCTGACTAAATCACAAACAATAGTGACAATCGAGAGCGAGGGGCGCGGCAGGGAAGCTCTCGGTTCCTTGAAGCAGAAGCACTGAGTTTACCCTACCAGTTTCACGTACGCACACAAACAGCCGTGCAGAGCTGGGCTCCCGCCACGTCCTCAGCCTCCCCCTTGAGTAGATTCAATGTCGTGAGGCTGCCGGGGAGGGAAAAAGCGAAGGGCTTGGCCACTGAGCTGATGTGTGTCGAAAGCCCTTTTCTGTTTATTTTGGGCTGCACACGATCTGTTCGTTGAGGGTCTGGTTTTAACACTCCTGAAAAGGCAGCGATGGTCAGAAAAGTGAGTGGGTAAGAAAGTGGCACCTCGGTCCTCCACAGGTCTGTTCTCTGGGTGTGTTTGAGTCACAGGCCCTCAGCTTCCCTGACACAAACAAGTTCTCGCTCCTGTTCAGGGGGGCTGGAACCATGATTACAGCAGGGGTGTTATGAGCCATTGAATCAAACTGTAAATCCTGTATATAATGGAAACCACTTCAAGTCAGGGAGTGCTACAGCACCCCCCACGCCCCTAGTTCCAGCACCTATGCTCCTGCTAACCCTGCAGAACCGGCACCGCTCCAGGAGTCTATTCTGCCTTGTGCGTCGGCAGCTCCCAGTGACATTCGTACGGTGGGACCTTGATTGCCGGTGGTGACACAAGGGGGAATTAGGAGGTACCCTTATTAAACCTAGACGAGAGCAGGGGCTCTGAACTAGCCACCCCGCCTTTCCTGTACTGCTTACTAGGAGGGGGTCCTGGCTGGGTCCCCGCTAGCTGGGCTGGGGGGTGGGATGGGTGTCCTGGCTGGCTGGATCTTGCTGTGGAACGGGGGTGGCAGTATGGGAGCAGTTGAGAAGCCCTGCCCTAGCGTGCTCTGCAGGACTGGCCTCATGCGCTGGGCCTGTAGCGAAGTGATGGGCTGGGCTCAAGGTGCGGCCCCGTTTCTGCGTGCAGGAGAACGGAAAAGGAACACGAAAGAGGGAACAGCACCTGTCTCATCCCTGGGCCCTGGCAGATTGCTCCCCGGCTCCACCTGCCCCTTTCTCTCCCTCCATTCCTTTATTTCTCTCTCTCTCTCTCTGCCTCGTGACAGCCTTCCAGGGTGTCACAGGCCGCTGCACCCTTACCATCCCCTTGGGTGCACTGCAGCACATGGGACCAAAGCAGGGATGGATTAACTCACAGCTCAGATGGCCATGGCCTGGGCCAGTGACCATCTGTACGTTCCCCGTGATTGAAGGCGGCCCTGTGTCCCTGATCACTTGGGGCCTGATGCAAAGCCCATATGGGAGTCCTTCTGCTTTGGATCAGGCCCTTGGGTACGGTGTCCAGTGGTCTAAATTCAGTGCCTTCTGGCACAGCCTCATTTATAGCATGTCTCCAATGTACACCCCTTTGGGCGGCGTGTCGGGTACATTCACTGCACCTCACCCCCCAGCAGTGTAGATGGGGAGGCATTGCTTGGGTGAGTAGGGTAAAGACACACCTGCTTCGGTGAGTAGGGTAAAGACACACGTGAACCCTTGGCTATGTACCCTACACAGCTCTCTACGTGCCTGTCTACGCTGCCATTTTTATCAATGTCGTGGCCTGCTGCCTCGCCCCTGCCAGAACCTTTCACTGATGAGTGTAGCTAACACACCGGAGTGGGGACGCAGCAGCTTGCTTTTCACGGTGGTGTGGTGCTGCCAGGGGGGTCCAGTGTAGACGTAGCCTTAATGAGGAAGGCTGGTCTTACGATTCTGGCACTAAACTGTGGCTCATGAGATCTAGGTTCAGCTCCTGGCATTTCCACTGACTCCCTGTGTGACCTCAGGCAATTCACTTCCTCTCTCTCTGGGTCCCGTCTGTGAAATGGGGCTTATAATCCTGCCTTTGTCTATTTGTCTATGAGCGCTTGGCGGCAGGGATGGGCTCTCGTTGTGTCTGGGCCACTTGGTGCATGTCCTATGTCCCCAGTCTGTTATAGCCCCAGCTGCTGGGCCTGCTTCATAAGCTCAGGTGGTCGCTCTGGAGGTCCCTGATTCAGTCCCTGGAGCGCTGGGCAAAACAGCAGCCATCCCACATGTACAGTGCCTAACACAACGGGGCCTTCTAGGTGTTACCAGAACGCAAACAGGACTAGGAATGGAGCCTGGCCGGCTTGCTGAATGCACTGTCTCGGTTCAGGGCAACAGAAGATGTTTGCCATCGTTCGACCAAAGGCTCAGCCCCCTGACAACCCTGCAGGGAATACCCCGCTGGGCAGCACAATGCAGGTCTGCGTTGCTTTGAAGGAGGACGTGACAAGGGCAGCCATCGGAGAGCTCTTCAATATGGCGCCATCCAGCTGAAGTCAAGCAATCACATTGGAAATAAGACCCAAGTGGGTAATGTCCAGGCAGGGCTTCCCCAGGGAAGCGGGAAATGGATCGTCGCTCGGAGCCTCTAAGCGGGTGTCTTTCCAAAGGGCAAGTGCTAGCTCAGCCACAGGTGACTGGGCCGGGTAGTGTCACTTCTGTAGAAAGAACGCACAAGCCCCGTGCTGCAGGAGCTCCTCCTCAGTGCGATTCTGTGGCCCACGTTGCGCAGCCGGTGAACCTTGTGGCCCCGTCGGGCGGTCTGATCTCTGAATCTCTGCTCATGCGACCGGGGTGCTATCAACTCAGGGGCATGACTCACCCTTTAGGGAAGTGTGGCTCCAAACTGAACATTTTCTCTGGCTTCTGGGTGTGGAAAGAGCAGACTGCAAACCCAGAGTCCAATCGCCCTAGGATCTGGGGGCGTTTGAAGTCCAGATGCCACTGCTGTGGCTTGGGCCCACTTTTAGTTATGAATGAGCCCTGAGGAGACCTCTAGGTCTCTAGTGTAGATAGTACACTCTCTTCCATTCCTGATGGCCTGCCAAGGAAATTGGGCTTATGAACTTTTTTGTTTGGTTGTTTTTTGCTATGATGGATAAAGAAAGCCAGACAGGGTTTTTTTTCTCCTGTTTGTCTTTGCCTTCTCTGTTTTTGCAAACACTCTCCATTGGCAGACCAGAGAAGTAGGCTGGGAACTTGCACTGTTCTTAATTGTAGACACAGGTGTCCTCAAATTGTCACAAGGAGAATTTTCCTCCCAGCTCTTTGGCAGGTGTATTGAGTTAGATAGGTAGTAACCAAACCGATGAAAACAGAGGCTTTTAAATGGTCTGTCTGAAATCCCCTCCCTCTCAGTTGTCAGGGTTTTTCTGTTTGTGATTTCAGAATACTACCAGTCCTCTAGAGAGACTTCCATGAAAAACATGGCAGACAAGACTTGAATGGTTAAGGTAAAAAACAAGTGGTGGGCAGGCAGGCGGGGGGAACTTTTCAAGGAGGAAAAGGGCACAATTCTTGTTTGTTTTCCTGTGCAGATTACCTTTAAGGATAAGTTGCGGGGTGAAAACTAGGGATGGATGTATCCGTTTGGGTATCATAGCTGCGATTTATCAGCTGGGGAAAATCAGTGTAGAAACAGAGCGGTGCCAATTTAAATCAGCTGGTCCAACGTACCTCCCGATTCACTTTTGCCTAATACCGACCCTGAATCAAAGCGACTCTGAGGTTAACAAATGTAAAGTTTGCTGACAAGGTGTCACCCAGTTGAGAAGGGTGTCGTTTCCGAGCTAAAGGGGATTACGGCAGACAATGCCTCCCGTCTTCACAGATTCTTTTGCTTTGGTGGTGGTGGGATTCGCAGCCAGCAGGAACACGGTGGCGGCTATCAAAATTGCTCTCCATGAATCCCGGCTTCCCAGTTCAAGTTCCTGCTGCAGATTAACGTGGCCTAATCAGAATGCAAAGAGCAGGGCGCTGGCCTCCAATGGAATCGTGGGGCACGCCACCTTCGCTGGGGATTTGGATAATGAAACGGGGGCCCTAACGAGATCTGCAAGGACCCCACATGGCCTGGATAACCCAGAAACCTGCTCAGCCATGAAATCGGCAGCTGTTGTTTTCAATTCAGAGGGTTTATGTAACCTTTAGACCAGAGCCAGGCTGACTCCAAGCTCCGCTCGCTCCCCGTTGACCCTCTCCTGTTCATTGTCAGAGTGCTCTGCTGTCTGTCGGTCGCATTCTGGGGAGCGAGGGCTCAGTGGGGAGGGGTAGTTCAGCAGGTGCCAAATGTTTTAATGATGTATTTAAAAAAAATCCAGATAAAAACTCCCCCCCCCCTACCGACAGAACTGAGAACATGTGTCCTGCAGAGAATCAGAAAGGCCTGTCAGATGTCACCCCAAAAGCGGGGAAAGCAAGACAGCGGGCGAGTCAAACTATGGCCTCATCAGCCTTCAGATTGTACAAACCTGCCTCCCTTCCCATCGTTCCCCTGGGCATTGCTCAGTGCATAGGAAGCCGAGATCGGTCAGGATCTCTGTTGGCTTCGTTAGCACCTTATTGCTGGGAGAGCCTGGCCTAGGGCAAAGTATCATACACTCACCCATGCTAAAAGTTAATGGAGTCTGTCTCTGCACCTCCTGGCCTTGGATTCCCCCCACCCTCCCATCTCCCCTTGAACCTTGCACCCCCCAGAGGGATAAGAGCATTGCCCTACCTCCCCGGGGGTTGAGAGAATACAGACATCAAGGAGTAAGAGGCAGTGAGAGACGACAGTGATGGAGGCCAGATGAGTACCAGAGCTAGGCAGAAAGAACTGATTCAAACCTTAAACGAAGCTGAGTTTGCATTTTGTTCTCGGTTTGGGGCGAAGTGCTGGGTTGGTTCCTATTTGATGCAAATCAGTTTGTCCATACCCAGCAGAGACCTGGCTTCCTGAAAGGGCTGATTTCTTGCTACTTGCTGGGTTTTCCTCTTGCAGCCCTGGCAGGCCAGTCCGTCAAAGCCGCACATTTAGCTTGAACCTGTTCAGAGAAAGGAAGTGGCCTCACATCAAAAGCAGCTGATTAAAAATAGTCAGGAGGGAGTAGGTTAGAAAGTTGACCACAGGGTGACAGCAGCGGGGGACACACGCTTCTGTGAATTTACATTTGGAGTAGGAAGTGTCAGGCTGAGGAAGGGAGCTGGGGTGGTGAGCTCTGACCACCCCTTCCAAAGGGACATCCCACGTGCCCTTTGCCATCGCTCTGTTGGTCTCTCAAGGGTCGCTCAGTGGTACAAAGCAGGTCTCCTTGTGACATCAGAAACAAGTTCCTGCCGCAGCCCCAAGTTGTTCTCCTGGTTTTGGAGGAAAGGAACTTGCCAGGTGCTCAGGGGGCTCTAGGATGGGTAAGTGGCAATTGAGAAATGTGAGGGACGGTGTTATGGCACAAATCTAACTGTCCAAAGAGATGTCTCTAGAGCCCCGATTCCTTGTAAATGTGGGCTCCCCGGCATTCACAGAAAGAGCTCATAAACAGCCCTTTGATTTTTGATTACGGAGAGAGGGTCTTGACGCTCCCCACTCAGTAGCTGACTCGACAATAACAGCTGCAAGGCTATGTCAGAGTGAAATCTTTTACTAATGTCCCTGGACAATCGCAAATTGATCAATTTCAGTTTCCGATTCATTTCTGTCAGAGTTGTCCTAGGCACCTCCATGGTGTGTTCCATTGTGAGGATCTCAAAGCACTGATGTATTCAGCTGCACATCTCCCCTTCCCTGTGACATAAGCCGGGGTTGAGTTGGATCAGTTCAGTGAGCTGTTGACTTTTTCCTGGAAGCTGGCATCTTGTGCCCCAGAGGCAGGCACTCTCTTCACACCCACACACACACCCATCTTGTGAGGCTCAGCAATAAGGGCAGAATTTTCCCTTTTGTGATTTGTCCTCTTAGAAAGGGGGATTTTTTTGCAAGCTCAGTTGTGTGTCTGACTGGATGTGCAATTGCAAAATAGGCCTTTGAACCCACCTCATTTGCATGTGAAAAATAACATCAGCCTCTCGTGGATGTTAGGGATGGTGTTGTGCATGCAGCTGAATATAGCTCAACAATACCCCCTTGTCTGTTTGTGCTATTTAACAGGATCTAGCAGCTGCTGTACCTAAGAAGAAAATCAATAGCAGGCAAAAGCCCTAATTGCACTGATGCTGAGGCCAAAATGTTAATTACAGTGAGAGAAACAGTTTCCCCCACCTCCAGTTCCCCCCCTTAACTCCTCACAGCTGTTAAGAACAGTGGGCCTGACTCTGCTCTCATATATGCTGGTATGAATGAGGAGTAACACTACTAGAGGTACTGGGGTTGCTATGGTGTAAAAGAACCAGACCCCTCCATTGCCTTGCACTTCACACCTCTGCAAAGGGGGTGCACGACGCTGCCCTTGTGACCTGCACTTTGCACGCCCTTTGCACTGGTATAAATGACAATGCAGGGCAAAAGGCAGGTAGTGGTCAGACCTGGTGTTTTGTGTCTTGGATGACACAAAGATTGAGGAAGGGGTAAATAATGAAGAGGACTGGTCCTGATACAGAGCGATCTGGATTGCTTGGCGAACCGGATACAAGAAAACAATATGAGCTTTAATACAGGTAAATGTATACATCGAGGAACAGATGTCAGCCTTATGTACAGAATGGGGGACTGTATCCTGGGAAGCAGTGACTGAATAAGATTTGTGGGGCAGCTGACCATGAGTTCCCAGTGTGACGCTGTGTCCAAAAGGGCTAATGCAGACCTTGGATCCATAAACTGAGGAATCTTGAACAAGTTGGAGAGGTGATTTTATCAAGGAGCCCAATCTATTTAGCTTAACCAAGAGAAGGTTAAGGGGTGACTTGATCACAGTTTGTAATCAAGGGGTGACTTGATCACAATACCTGCACGGGGAACAAATATTTGATAATGGCTCTTCAGTCTAGCAGAGAAAGATCTAACAGGATCCAATGGCTGGAAGTTGACTCTAGACAGATCCAGACTGGAAATGAGACGTAAAATTTTAACTATGAGGGTAATTAACCATTGGAACCACTCACCCAGGGTCGTGGGGGATTCTCCATCATCGACCATTTTAAAATCCAGATTGGATGTTTTTCTAAAAGATCCGCTGTCGGAATTATTGTGGGATAGGTCTATGGCCCGTGTTACACGGGAGTAGGGGGGGTCAGACTAGTCATCCTGTCTGGCCTTGGAATTCATGGAGTTATGCCGGGGATCAGAATGAGGCCCGGTGTCATTTGTCAGGCTTACACCTGGGAGGCACTTGCTCCAGTGGAAGAATTCGAGGGCCACCAGGAAGCCCAAAGTCATATTGATTCATTTTAAATGCCCTTCCCTGCCATTCTAATGATACCTGGGATCATGGAAAGGGAGAGAGTTTCGAAGTGTCAATGTACTTTTCATCATCTCTTCTGTTTATTTGCATCATGCTCTTCACTTGGCTCGGAGAGTGAAACTAGACCCGCTTAAGTTGGGTTTGTGGCTGCTTTGTTTTACTGGAGCTGTGCAAATCCCCCATGGAGGAACTAGTGACTCTGGTCTAGTTCCAAGTCAGATTCCCTCTCTGGGTCGAGTGGCCCTGCCCTGGGGCGGTTGTGCTTGGGTTGTCAGCATTACATGGGGTCAGTGAGAACCCAGCCCCGCTGCCAAATAGCTTTAATTGCTGTTGAAATCCTGACGTTATTTCTCTCCATTTGAAGCTTCGTGCAGCCGCCGAGCAAGGGGGGTGGTGCAAATCTAGCACCGGTGAGTGACTGAAACCAACCATCCTCTCGGGAGGCCTGTGTGAAATGGTCTCCACACTGGACAGGTGCTTGCGTCGCAATGCCGCGTTGCCGCCCCCTCCCGGCTGTCTCAGGAGGGTGGCCAGGGTCTGACTGGGCTGTAGAAGAAAAACGACCTTCTCTCGTAGAGGTGCTCAGAAGTGGGAGTAGAAGTAGAAGAGGGTGGGGCTGCCCTGCTCTGTGGCCCACGCAGCGCCTGGGATTTTCAGAAATGTTTAATGGACGTAGGCCCAGAGCCTCAGCGGTGTTTAGACTTGTACCTTCCATTGAAATCAATGGGACTTAGGTGCCTCAATGCCTTTGAGAATCGGGGTCATAGGCACCCAACCCCCATTGACATTCAACCCCCCTCGATTCCTTTTAAAATCCGAGCCAGAACGCTGCAAAGTGAGGAAATACGGAGTCTCCTGATCCTGTTGCTTACCTGGCAGAGCTCCATGCAGCTGTGTGGATGGCCACCAGCTGGGGGTCTGGCCCTGCTTTGTCAACCCAATCTGCTAGAATGGATCCCTCTGCAACATGGATCCGGCGGGCGAGGGGGCAGCAGCCTTTGAGCCATGTAAAAATAAACCTGGGTTCCTCTTTCGCTGACGTTCAGTACATGTGATGAGAACTTTTGCAGGATGATTTCCAAACCTCAGCCCTTCGGGTGGAGACCAGAGCCTGGCTTGCTGCTCTTCGGTGAATCAGAGTCAGTTAGGCACATGAAGGCAGTGAGTAAGCGAGGCCTTGCACAGCTCGCACGCTGGGCTGGGTTGAAAATGCAATTGTGCTCTCCAGAGGCTCGTCTTGGCCTTCAGGCCCTCTGGTTTAGGGGAGAAACGACTGGGTGCTAGGAAAAATGCAAGTGTGGCCAGGCCCCCAGCTCGATGTGCCAGAGCTGCTGTTCTGCATGTACAAGGATGGGCATGTCATCACCGCCTGGGCTTACCCTGAGGCGGGGGCAGCAAGCAGCGCCGTGCATAAATATTTCCTTTCCCCACCGCTGAGCCTCAGTGCACAAGCAAAATGGCTGCTATGGCTTAGGGACTGGGCTGAGGTGACTGGACAACCCCAGCGAAGACTCAGTAATATCTAGCAAACGTCTCGCACTCTTACTTCCCTTCCCGTCGCTGAAATGCAGCCACTTCTGGGGTGGGGAGAGGTCGATCCTGTTTTGATGCCACTGCAGCTGATGGGGCCAGAAGCCCCCTGCCTTGGGACACCCTAGGAGGATCCTGTTCTCATACCTTGAGGCCTCCCCAGCTAGTGGGATCCCCCCTCACCCCCTATCACCACACCTCCGGCTGTGGGGCAGCGGGGGTGTGGAGGATCTGCAATGTCAGGCTTGAGAGGGTTCTCCCCCTCTCCCCAGCGCTGCCTGGTGTCAGTCATTCTGATCCCAGAGGGGCTGCAGGGTGAGGTGGTTCCATGGTATTAAAGGTGCAGGGAATTATAAGATGTTCAGAATACTTAAGAAATCATTTTTAATGTGGGATAAGCCCAGTCCCTGATTGAAATCCCTGCTTAACAGAGGGTGGGCAGGCTCTGTTTGGTAGCAGCAAGTTTGGTAAAGCTCAGGGAAAGAGAAGTATAATGAGCCAGCTGCTTGGCTAATGGGCCGAGTGGGAGATTTATCCAGGGCTAGAGGCCAAATCCCAACATGTCCATCTCATGCAGGTGCCAGCTACTAAATGCTCCCCTGGGAGCAGCAGGTAAATGCCTGGGGCCGGATCCTGCCATCTGTGCTTGGAGAACACCCCTGCACTCTTGCGTACAGTACGATGATGATGATCTCACAGCATCCTAGGTGCTTCCCAGATCCTGATCCCAGGAGCTTGCAGCCGAAGTATAGGACAAGCTGCAGTTGGCTAGTGCAACAAACCAGAGGGAGGGTGCGGGGAAGGGCAGGAAGAGGATTTCCAAGGCACTCAGCTCCCATTGGGTCGGACTGGTGCACCTGGCTCCTGGCTCCCTTAGGTGCTTTGGAAATCCCATCATGTGGAGGCCATGTGGTCTGGTGGATCAGCTGTGTGTGCTCCCAGGGAATGAGAACTTGTCCTTTAAACCGCACGTCCCTACCCCATTTCCAGTTGTCAATGCTCTTGGAAACTGGGGGTGTCCCCCCCCATGTGTTTCTATAGTGCCTAGTGCAATGGGGCCCCGATCCTGAGTGGGGCCCATGGGTGTTGCTACCATAATATACAGGATAAATGGTAATATGAAAAAAGAGAAGATCCTTCTGTAGCTCTCAGCTATTGACTGGGTTTTAACATTGACCCAGACCTTGTCCCTAAACCCATATGGCTTTATTAAACACCTCCCTAAAGTGCTAGCCAAATGACCCCCTTCCCGGGACCACCTAATGCCCTCTCCCCTCATCTCCCTCTGCCCAGGGAATGACAGCCCCATTCATTCTGGGGGGTGAGTTGCTGGAGAGAGGATTACATGGTAGTGCCCTTGGTGGGTGAGACTGGTCCTGGAGTATAGAAGAGTCACCATCTCTAGCCTCCATCTAGAGGGACTGATCCTGCAAGGTGCTGAGCACCTTCAGCTCCCATTAAAATCAATGGGAATTTTGCCAGTGGGAGCAGATGCAAGGAATTTCCCCAAGCATTCAAAAGCCTTGGGGACCTGTAATGAGAAGAAGGTCTCTCTTTATTATTATTCTACTCTGATGGGCCCAAATCCACCTGGAAAATGCTCCCTCCAGGAACTCCTCCCCACGACCCCTTTTCGATTGTTCGTTCCGCCCCTTCGCTCATACAGTGCAATTAAACCCATTAGCATAACCAGCCCTAATAAGAGTGCGGTGGTGGGGCACTGCCAGACAGCCTCTCCCTGCATGGCCGCACCTGCCAGCAATCCCGGATGCGGATTACAACCCGTGAGGAATGTGTGTAAATGCCCAGCCTCTCTCCCAGCTCAGCCAGAGGCCGTGACCCTGGTGCCAGCTGCACTGGCTTAATATTTCCATCCCTCTGGGGTTGGCACGTGTGGCGATTTTGAATCTGGGCTCATCTGGCAAAGGCCTTTAGCTGACCGAGGAAATTCCTGAATGGGGAAACTAAGCCAAATCCTTCCACATCTTTGTATGTGGAGACTCTGAGGCTGCCTGTTTAATCTACTGTGCCCAGCAGCAAGGAATCTAAGCAATGCTATGTACCAGGGGCACGTCAATGTGCATCCAGACAGGAGGTGCTCAGCTCTGCAGCAAGGCTCCCTCGTCCGGCACCAGCTGCGTTTCCATTAACATTGGGAGGTTTTTCTTGAATTCGGGGTCAGAAAGAATAATCCAAGCAGCACAGCAGCTCCCTGTTCTTTATTCTGATGGGAAATTCCATCCAGGCCTGAGCCACACACAGATTTTGTACCAGCGTAACGACGTCAGTTACCGGTGAGCTTTTTTGCTGACCAAGTTTTACCAGTGCAGCCCTAGTCTGGAGGCAGTTATGCTGGTATGAAGTGCCTTGTGGTGGTACAGCTTAGTTCTGTTGCTGATGTAGACACCTTCAGATCAGTTAACTACATCCACGCTTAAGGGGTTGTTTTGCTTTAACTGTACCAGTGTAGGAAAATGTTTTTGTAAACAAGGCCTTCCTTTATGCTGCCCCCACATTTTCCATTTGCTGCATATTTTGCATTGACAGGGTCTAACTGAATTGCAGCTGTCGGTGAGGGCAGCTCGGTACGGAATAGTGGGGGGTGGGCTTTGCATCAGGAAAGGCATGGAAGGCAGTTTGGGTTTGTAGGATAGATATATTAGCTGGAATTTCACATCCAGCATTGAAATAGTTAACCATATTGCCATTTCAATGGCCATCTTTAGGTTTCAGAGTTAACGTTCCGTTGAGCTGAATGGGGCGGTTCATAGCAGACCTGTTGTTTCAGGCTGTCAACAGACTTGTGCAGCTGCAGCAATTGCAGCCAGGTCACTTTTTCAGGTTATCTTTACAGGCATCTGGGCCAGACACTTCATTTTTACTGAGGTGAAAGCTGAGATTCTGGAGCGCAAACGTGTCCCCAGGGGTGGTTTCCACAGCAAGTCTCGGGTTAACTCTACCTGCATCCTCAAATGGCATGTACCTGGCATACTCCTCGAATTCCCCCCCACGGTGCACATGCACCCCCCTGTATTGTGAGGGAATGATGAGAAAGGGTGACTTTAAGGCTCAGAGGCCCCCAAAATTCTCACTGCCACCCTCCTTGTAGATACTTCTCTCTCTCTCTCTCCACATGCCCTACAACTGGAAATAATTAAAGTCTGCAAACCCTGGGATGAGAGTCATTATATATGTGCAAAGCAAGTGCCATTAAGCCTCAAAACATCCCTGGGAGAGGGGATTAAGTATTAGGGGGAAACTGAGGCAGAGAGGGGCAAAATGACTCCGCCACAGCCACACAGGGAGCCAGCAGAGATGGGAATAGATCCCAGGAGTCTTTATGCCCGGTCATCTCCGCTAGTCCCTCCCTCTTTATGGCCCATGTGCTCTGGGAGAAGGCAGCGTCTGGGGTAAGTGAAAGGTAGCAGCTCTAGTGGGGAGCAGTGATCTGGGTACAGCCTGGGATGGGGCAACCCCACTCTGGCTCAGCCTGCGCCCATGCTTCCTGCGTCCCCAGTGACTCACCCTGGGCACTCTGCGTCTTGCCCCATGGATGCATCTCCTCTCTGGAGCCATCAAGCCTCCGAGCTCTCACTTGCTCTGTTTTGCTGAGGAATTATGCTAGAGAAGCAGCCCCAGCAGGGGGGAAGAGCACGTCTGAGTCGCTGCCCCCCGCTCTTGTCCTGCTGCCCGGATTGATTCCTTCTTTGTTCCTGATACAAAGCGGCTAATTGGTTTTAATGTGGCATTAGCAGAGATACTGTATTCTCCTTCTCCGGGGGCGTCTGTTTCACTGGGGGCAGGAAGGGGGTGAGCTCCAGCTGGATTAGTGCCTGATGGCATAAATGGAAGGTGATTACGGGGGAAGGATTGGGTTATGGATTATCGAGGATTAAGGTCAGTGGACCGAGGGTAAAATTATAGGTGAAGAATCTAATCTGCAGGTCCCCAGGAGGAAGAGGGGGTAGGATGGGGAAGGGAGCGACACAGACGATAGGAGGGGAAAGGAGAAGGGTGATCGTAAGGACCTTTCCCAGGCCAGCCTGGCTATCGTCCCGTCCCACCAGAGCAGAGCCTTGGGGAGCCAAACTGCCCCCTGGATAGGTGCCCCTCACGCTGCCCCGCCCTGAGGAGCCAGGCTGGGGTGAATGCAGAAGACATTCCAAACTTCTTCCCCCAGAAAAACAAAATCCGTTTCCCCTAATCCCAGCTCTCAAGAGGCTCCTGGCAGCCACTTTCATGCACCCCTAGCCACGTGCTTTGGGGGTGACATGTGCTTTCAGCCATCGGAGAGAGACTCAGCTGCCAGGCCGGTGAACGTGCCCCGGCCTCTCCCTTTCTAGCCCTGGGCTGCGTGGCTCCTGCCAGGGGAAGCAGGAGGCGCACGCACAAGCTGCTCTGATGCTGTGGCTTCTGCCCTAGTCATTCCCATGTGCCCTCTGGTACCGCGGTGCTTCCGACTGCCATCTGTAGTGTAAACTGAATAAAGACGGCAGTAGCTTTGGGTGGAAACCACATGGATGAGCCCCTGCTTCGAGATCCCAGCTCTGCTGAGCGTCAGGCATGTCGTGTGACACTCACACACACACACACACACCCCGCCCCGTGCCTCGCACACTCCCACTGCCCAGCCAGAATGGGGCACATTCAGCTACGCTCCGGGCAAGCAGGAGAGTTTGGGCTGCCACTCAGTTGGCTACTGCCCGGGGGCTGCTCTCCGCTCCCCGAGTGGTTCCTCGCCATGCGGCGCAGCAGAGGTCAGTGCCCCAGCTGGGGTGGGGTAGGGCTATTGTGGGGGAAGAGGGACCCTGGAGCTATTGGGATGGATCTCTTGGAGGAATAGGGGGCAGGGCCCAGACAAACTCTTGTCGGGGCGGGGAGACAGGAGCCATTGGAGAAGAAACATTTTAAAATGAATCCTGAGATGCTCTGGCTTGCGTTACGCTGGCGGTCAGACGAGGGGGGTCTCACGAATTCACGTGACTCCAGGCACTGGGACTCTAAGAAAAACACCAAATCTCATGAGACTTACGATCCCATCGCGAGATTTGGCCACACGTTCTATGGATCTGGGCCTGGCAGAGGGGCAGTCCAGGGGTGCTGCTGGCAGAGGAAATGTGGATCTCCAGTGACTTCTGCATTTTGCCTGGCTGGAAAGAAGAACCGGCCAGTTACTGTGTCACTGAGGCAGCTGGTGTTAGTCACCTTCCGAAATTAACCACGGGTCCATGTGAGCTGCTGCCCAGCTTTGCATTTCCCATCACAACCGCTCTGTCACTGGACGCTGAGTGTGCCTAGCAATGGGAAAATACAAACCTCAACTCCCGAGGGCAGGGCAGGGGGTACCACGGCTCTGGAATGAATCAGAACGTTTCTGCTCGCTGCTGTGCAAGCAGAGCAGGTAACGTGGGGAGGGGGGCAGGGTGAGTATGTGTGCGTGGGGGGGGGGTGAGTGTGCCTGTGACCCTGTGCTGGTAAGGTGGGGAGTGTGATTGTGATGGGATGAGCGTGCAACACGGGTGTGGAGGAGCTGCGGCTTTTCTCATCTTTCCAGCTGGGAATTTCCTGCCTGGCCCGGTGACACTGGGCAGCTCAGGGCAAGGCCGAAGTGGCGCATCGTTAATTGTGCGGCGACACAGACTCCTGAGGCGTAGAATGACCCCCCCACCCCGCCCCCTTCCATCGTATTTGGACCCAGGCCGTTGGGCCCGGAGCTCTCTGATTCACTCGCTGTCCCAGCTCTCTGAAGCGTCGAGGGGGGAAGATCGCTCCCCCATCCTCCCTGGCCAAGATACCGAGGGCTTTGGTTAAGACAGGCCCCGTACAGCCTTAATTTGCCCCTATTTCTCTTCCAGTTTGTCTGGGGCCAGGAGGGGCCCATGGGGCTGGAGGCAGAGAGGGAAGGAGTGAAAGGGGGTTCTCATCAAAATGAGTCGGGGCGGGGAGGGGTATAGAACAGGGGAACTGCCAGACTGACTCTGAGCCGGGGGCCAGAGACCGTTCTGCTCCCAGGCAGTATTTCCTCCTGGCCCCCAACAGTTAGGCCTGGCCTTGGCTAAGGTTTCGAGGCAGGATGCCTCGAAGAGCCAACACTTCGTGAAGCTTAGGCTTTAGCCATACCAGCTTTGCACCCCTTAAAGTGAAACTTGTCTTGCCTTGCCTAGGGGCTTGGCAGTTTTTAACACCATCTAACATCATGCCTTGAAATAAACTCTAGTTCAGACAAGGGATGTTTCATCAGAAGGAAACCTGCCCGGGGGTGGGGGCTCTTTCTTCCAGAAGTGCCCACTGTACAGCTTCTTCTACCTTCCTCTGGAGCAGCCGGGACTGGCGCATTTGGAGACAGGACAGCGGACAGGTGCACTTGGGAGAGAGAGCTGCGCTGGGGAGCCACACCGTCAAACTCCCTGAAATACAGGTCTGCAGAGCACTGAATCCCACCTCTCTGAGTATCAGGGCTAAGAGCCCCCCAGCGATCCATGGATGGGCTGGAACATTCTGAAGAGGTGAAGGGACTTTCCAAGAACAGACAACAAGCCCCATAAGTCACTGGTGCCCAGAACTACTGCCACATCCTCTCTTCCCCTGAAGTCTCTGGAGTCATTTCCTGAACCACACTGCATCCTTCCTTCCCTTGAGCCCTCCGTCCCCGCCCTGGGGTAGTTGCCCAGAATCAGCCGCACCCTCTCTGTTCTAGGCAGCAGCTTCTTTAGTTTCTGTCCAGAGTTCCTTGGAATTGTGCCTTTTTCCCATCTGCCCAGGGTTCCCTGGCCTCCGGAAACAGCCTTCCCCAGAGAATGTGTCTCACTCATTGGTACAAGGCTGGTTCTTCTGAGGCTTCCCATGGGATGATGATAGCCTAGGGGCAAGTTCTTCCTTTCTAAATGGCTCTGGGTGTTGGACAAGCCAAACAGGTGATGTTATTCAGGGCCAAGTCCTCAGCTGGTGTAAATCAGGCACGCACCATTGGCTTCAGTGCTGATTTACACCAGTTGAGGATCTGGTCCTTAATGTGGAGTCATAGAATCGTAGGACTGGAAGGGACCTCGAGAGGTCATCTAGTCCAGTCCCCTGCATGCAAGGCAGGAGTATTAGACCATCCCTGACAGGTGTTTGTCCAACCTTCTCTTAAAAATCTCCAATGATGGAGACTCCGCAACCTCCCTAGGCAATTTATTCCAGTGCTTAACCACCCTGACAATTAGGACATTTTTCCTTATGTCCAACCTAACCTGCCCTCCCCGGTGTCCGGCTGCAGGATTCCAGAGTGGTAGGCAGCTTGGAGGAAGCGGAGTTAAGAAGGGGGTTAGACACAGATCCCGTGGGTGTTAACGCATGCATCCCAGTCTCCTTTATGCTGTGATGGATCATTGGTGTCTCATGCTCTGTTGCCCGCTTTAGCCCAGTCCTTTGGCTTTGGCGAGAGTTATTGGACCCATTTGTCAGATGTGGGTGCTGAAGCACAGAGCTGTTGAGGCCTACAAATGTCCAAGTTGGGGGCCTAAAGCTAGGCCCATAAATCCACTTTCAGCTACCAAAATAAGTGATTTCCAGAGAAGAGGAGTACCCGATATTCCCACTGAAGCCAATGGGAGCTAGAGCTGCTTAAGATCTGTGATGTTCAGGCCAGCCAGGTCTGACACCGAGACCCCTTGGCAAAGGTCCCCTGTTCTTTGTTCGTCTCCGACCTGACAAACTCACTTCATCACATACATTGCTCCCAGGCTGTTTAGCCATAAAGGGTAACATGTGAGGTCTCTATTGAAAGCTGGTAACTTATCAAGGTTCATAATCGTGGTGTGATATTAAGGCATAAAGTGACTATACTGAAGTTGGTGCCCTTATGCTCTTAAAGTTAAGAGGAGTCACCAGGGAGAACTACAACTCGGTGATGCCCTCTTCATGCAGGAGGGAGTGGCCACCTCTCCCTCGTTAGCTAGTGATGTCATGCACGGTTCAATTGTTTACTGTTGCCCCATTGCAGAAAAGTCAATGCAAAACCAACAACTGCAAACAATAGAAACCAAGTGGAGGTCAAAAGGAAGAAATATTACAACAGAGAGGGTCCCCCGGTCGATGAGTAAAGACTGTTTCAGTAGAACACACAGTGGGGAGCGGCCCTCTGCAGCCATTCCCTGAGGAGACGTCTCATGGAACGGGGGCTGTTTTCATGACAGTTTGGATCCTGGTTCCCGTGAAGCCAGCCAGCTTTGCAACAGACTGAATGCTGGCGGGGGTGGAGGGTGGGGGAGGACTCCCACTTTATTAGCTAGGAAAGGGAACTTTTAATCAACGTCGGCCTTAGTTTGGGTTGCACGACTTTGTTTTGTATCGGAACCGTTTGTTTCCATCACTCTCTCCTGTTTCTAGTTAAATCTTTATTCTGAAATAAGCCTATTATTGGTTTGTTATAAATGCTCACCTGTGTGAGGCAGGAGCAGGGGTTTAAAGTAAAACGGGGGTACCCGGCTCCTTTGGGGGCACAGGATTTCTGTGAGTAGCCAGTGTCGGGGGCTGGATGTCACAGGGGAGCGCTTCTAAGGGACTCGGGGATTGGGGTGCTCCTCTTGCTCACCTGCAAGGCAAAGAGAGGGCTGGCAGAGCCTGGAGGGGAGTGCTCGAGGGGCTGACGGGCCGGTGGCATTAGGGAGAGGAGCCCAGCACAGAATGGACTAGGGAGAAGTGATTCCTAGCTGGTGGTCCTTTCCCCCACTGGGTGAGGAAGGCTCCCAAGGGCAGGCTAGATTGTGGGTGCAGTAGGAAAGAGCGGAGATCCTTTCCCTGGGCTTTGTTTATCAGAGAACCCAGCTGACACCTCCTCCTCCCTTGTGGTGCAGCTGATGCAGAGGTTGCTTTGACTCGCCTCTCCAAATTTAGCAAGAGCCCCTGAACGAGAGACGCTTCCTGTCAATGAACTCGCTTCAAGCACAGCCGCTGAATCATAACATTAAAGAGAATCCCCAGAGGCTGGGGCACTCTCGCCTTCTCTCATCCTCTGGAATCCGGGCTAAGGAGCAGCTGCCCAGGCCAGGTAGGCAATGGCCCTTCTCCTGGGGTCTCTCTTGCTCTTTTCTCTGCCGACCTTGCTTTCCTTCCTTCACTCTCTGCCTCTGTTTCCCTTGCCAAATCCCCTGTTGAGAGCCTCCTCTCCTGGTGCTGTTACCTGCTTCTTGTCCAAACCGCCCCAAGGCAGAGCAGCCTTGGGATGCTCACCTTTGGCATTGATTGTTTGGGATGCAAAGTTCGGATCTGGATCAGAACTTTCCCAAAGCCTAGGGGCTGTGCAGATTCAAGATTTTGAACTGGCCAGTTAAAAAAGGAAGAAGAAGAAGAAGGACCAGGTGCACAATTCAGCCTTGGGTCGGAGCTGCCTTGAAGTTTGAGGGTGTTACCATCCCTCTGGCTGTTTGTTCAGACCCATCTCTATACGAAGCCAAAATACCTTTCTCCTAGAAACTAGAGAAGGTTGCTAAGAGACACCCGTGTGATTTCCTAGCATATCACTTAAAAACTCAAGCTCTTCAAAGCAAGGAAACAAACAGCTAAGGACATCATAAATCTTAACTCTTGCCTCATAATAGCTGAAGACACGATCATTTTCTCACGTATAAAGACATGCGTATTTCACTGCAACACAACAACCTTATCTCTGATCTGTGAATTGTTTGTGGATTTTATATGTATTATTCTTGTTATCTAGAGTTCAGTAAATAAGTGTTTTCTTTTACAAGATACTGTTACATGGGAAATATTGTCAACTCATAAGTGTATCAAGTGACAGGAGAATGTTTTGGTCAATTCCATATAATTGATGGCTCTTGAGACTGCAGTTATCCAATAGACGCTCTTAAAAATGTTCATTCCAGTTCTAGAGATGTTACCATTTCTATCTGTAAAAAGAAAAGGAGGACTTGTGGCACCTTAGAGACTAACAAATTTATTTGAGCATAAGCTTTCGTGAGCTGCAGCTCACTTCATCGGATGCAATGTGTTCCTCATGTTCAGCATAGGGAATATTGCTGGAACTGAGAATATAGTTAAACCCAGAACGACCTTTTTAAGTGTACCCTATTACATAGGGTAATAGGAAAGTATAGAACATTATCCATTTTGGATATTTGTGGGGTTGCATCTGGGGTTGATCAATATGTATTGTTAGTGTATCCATATTGGGATGTCACTTTGATGTTTCGTTTTCAGAAATATTTTGTGTCGTGCTAAGTTTGGGATTACTTGTGAAAGAGCTGTATTTATGCTGGACCAGAGTTGAAACTCATGAGTTGTGATGCAATATACATTAGTTTATATTTGTTTTATTTGTTACATGGGCAGGGGAAGATTTCTTATGCCCCTGACTATTCATTTCCTTTCCCTTTAAACGCTTAGATTTTGTAAATGTGCACCAATGGGATCGGTAACGACGTTGCTGTCACTTGGCAACCTGGCCTGGATTTTGAAACAAAGTTTTTGGTTTTGGAATTTCTTAAGTTTTTCTATTTTTTTTTACTACATCTTCCATTTTTGGTGAGCGTGGAGGTGAATGAAGACACAATTTGAAACATTTGTAATTAATAGCACCCAGGGTTCACCAGATTAAAGGGAGGGAGTGGTCCTGGCTAAGTTAAGAATGGCTCCCACCTGGATCATTCCGTGCACGCTTGATACAATACGCACATTCCCTGCATAGCAGAAGAACTTGTTGCAGGATTGGGACCTATCTCAACCACAGATACATATTGAGCGCAACCTGCCTTCGCTCCCAGGCTAGGTCCTACATTAAAACACTTACCGGTCCAGTGATGTCAGTTAGGAGGGTGATTTTTTTATACTGGCAAAAGCCCTTGTGTAGACACAATTTCACCAAAAGAGTGCTTTTGCCAGGATAAGCTGTGTCTCCACTTGGAGGATTTGCCAATACAATGGTATCAGCATAACTATACTGGTGTAGACCAGGCCTTCATGTTGTAAAGAAGTGCTCACCTGTTATGGCAAATTCAGCTCCAACCCAAGCCTAGACCCCATATTCTGAAGCCAATGCCCAACTCACCAGGCTTCAATGTGTCTCAGCAAGCCGAGAAGGGTGGCCATTAAGAATGCTGAGCACGGCCCTGGTGCTTCCAGACTGCGCGTGAGCCGATAACATCAGCTCTGCTGCCCGCAGGACCAGAGTTCTGCTCCCAGGTTTGCCGTACGCTCTCTATGTGACCTTTAGGAAGTCGCTTACTCTCTGTTAATCAAATACCCCCCATGGACCCATGCTCACCCCCTCCCTAGGCTCAGCGGCGTTTGGAAGAGGAGGGATAATTTTACCAGGTCCTAGAGTTTCCTTTCACTTTTGTGAAGTAGCCCTGTCCAGCGCAGAGGTCTCTGACAAACATTCTCTGTCACCATGGTTTTGTCTCCTGCACCTTCTAGGACGCAGCATTGTCTCTAGTTTTCCGACAGTGGCGATTCTGTAAATGCTTTCCTGTTCCTGCTGTCCCAAAGTGCTGCTTGCACGAGTCAATGCCAACCTCTACCCATGGTTTGAGTGTCATTGGGCAGATCGAGGGACACGAGAAAATATCGGTCACCACCTTCAACAAAGGCCATTCCAAGTCATTTTGTCCACAAATTATTAGTCAAATGAATAAAAAAATTCAGAAAACATTGTAGTTCCCATGAGTCTCAGCCCTCACTGTTTGCAAGGCTGAAGGAATTTCTGGGTCTGGGGAATTACAAGGATTCCTGGGCTCTATTCCTGGATCCAGTCTAATCTAATCTGTATATCTAAGAGGGCATTTATTTGCCCCTTATCACCACGGTATCCCAGTGACTGACTGTGTGGCCTTGGATATGTCACGTCACCTCTCTGTGCCTCAGTTGACCAATCAGTGAAATGGCTCTAATGATCCTTTCCAAGCTTGCAGTGTTGATGTGAAGCTTAACCAACTCATTTAGGTAAAGTGCTTTGGGATGCTTAGATGGAAGCAGCCCAGTGTTGCTTTTATTCACTGTCACAGCCACTGGGCGGGAACTCTGGGCTCACATCCGTCTACGGCCCAGTTTTCCCAGTGCATTTTCCATCTTCCCCAGGCAGCTTGTGTATCTGTTTAATGTCCGAGCTCCCTTGGCACAGCTGTGGCTCTGTGTGGCATGAACATCAGGGCATGTGATCCTGCCCCTTGGCTTCACCTGGGCCTGGTTTCCTTTGCCCCTGGTATCGCAGGTGAGACTCTCCACCTTCCTGGCCCAGGAGGAACCAATCCCAAATAGGAGCAGAGCTGACAAACCAACCAGCTACGTCACAGCTTCTGAGGCCTCTTGCTACAGCTGGCAGCTCAGAGGAAACTGTTCTTTCAAAGTGATGGTCTGAACTTCAGCGACTGCCCCATGGCGGAGGGAATTTCCTGTTCTGTAGCAGCAGCTGTTGGGTGGGGTGGGGGAACTGGGAGGAGACCCCTCTGCCAACCTTTTTGAAGGTGGGTGCTTCAACTAGGCGCCAGTGGCTTGATCTGAAGAGGTGCTGAGCGCCCACAACTCCCACCGACTTCACTGGAGTCAGTTTGGATTGAGACCCCTCGGATGCACCTCCTTGGATGATGGCCCTGGTAGACTCCTCTGCTTCCTTGGCATTTAGACCCGTGAGATACACGTGGGCGTCCTCGGCCGTCTTCTAGCAGAGCGACACCCATTCAGCATCTCTAATCTCCCCGTAGAAGGCAAACTTCCCAGCTCCCTGCTACTTGTCACTCGAGGCACTGGAGGAGAAGAGAAAAAGACCCCAGCCCAGCCTTCCCCAGGACGGTGAGGTCTGCCGGCTTGAGCCTGCTGGTGTGAAGTGCCCCCCGCCCCCCCGGCCCCACCGTGCTGGAGTTTGCTCCTTCTTGACAAGCAGCTGGGGAAATATTTCCTCCCCGTCCCCCCCCACACCAAATCTTTGGAAATCCTCCTGCAGGGGGTGTCCAAAGCAGCCAGAGCCGCTCAGGGCTAGATCCTGTGCAGTGTCATTGCACGGTCTTCTCCCACTGACTTCTCTGGGCACCGGGCCACTGAGGCCTCAGCACTGTGCACGCTCCAGCCCTTGTACAAAAGGCCATTGAATGAAATTCTGCCATGTCCTTTGCTCATCTACGCATTGCAAATAGCCGGCTGCTTCCTCAGAGCTTGTGCTCCCAACACACTACCCTTCAGTGACCCCTGCTGGCAGAGGCTGGGTTTGCACTAGCTGCGAACTGCCCTCTAGCCAGTGCTCCTGTCCCAGTCCCTGCAGTGACTCCTGCTGGCAGAGGCTAGAATTGCACTTCCTTTGAGCTTCCAAACAGCTGTTGCTCATGCACCCCACACAGGGCCAGAGCCTTGGTGTGTGTAAAGCAGCACAGAAGTTGCTCCATTAACTTACACCCACCAAAGCCTGGCCCATATTTGTAGTGTTTGTGAAATGCATGAAAACAAATTCAATACCCTAGCGACGTGAAACGACTGAAAGGCTCTGAATGACTCTGGTGTTGGCCACAACAAAGGAGTGGGTCGCTGGCGGTTTGCTGAAGTCCTGGGGTGAGGTGTGTCTCTCTCTCTTGCACACAAACAGCGATGTTCTATGGGTTGTTACAAAGGCTGTTTGCAGGAGCGTTAGTGACCTGCTGTCCTTAGTGGGTGTGCACCAGGGCTGGGCTGGCTGTTTGTGGTTTGGTGAAGAACTGTGACAGGAAGCTGCCTGCCAAACAAATCAATGGACTTTCTTTCACTGTATTGATGGGCTCTTCCAAACATGCCTGGACGGGCCAGCTGCTGGGTTGTGCTCTCGAATGAGTCTGGAGGTGCATGCACACTTCTGTGCTCCAGTCCTGGGTCGCTGTTTGCAGCTTTCTGTGGAGGTGGTTGCCTTCTGGAATACCCCTGTTCCAGATCTCAGTGGTCACTTTGTCATGGAGGTGCTTGCCTGCTGGGTTACCTGGATCTCTGCACTCAGACTGTTAGGGAGATGTTTGTATACAGGGGTAGCCCAGTGCTGGATCTCAGCAGCTGAATTGCTGGGGAGGCTTGCACATGCTGGGGTACCTGGATCGCTGCACTCCGCTTGCCATGGAGGTGCATGCATGCTGGGCATTGTCATATTGCTGGGTTGCACTTTGGAAAATTTCGCTGCAGAACCCAGCCTAGATCATGAAAAGTGATGGCTAATTCAATCAATCAATCAACCAAACCAAGAAACCTAATAAACCCCAGCATTTCACCATGGCAGCCGTGTGAGACCCTGTTGTGTGGTATCTATAGGGAGATCCGGCCAGGTGGAATCTCTTTTGCCATGATAACGGGGACTCGTGAAGACCTCCCTCACACCCACAAACTCACCCTCGTGGATGTAACTACAGCCTTGGGAAAAGACTTGCATCTTTCACAGCTTGGAGCCAGTTCATTGATAGGAAAGGCCAAATCTGAGGTCCCACAGAGCAGGCCAGGTGCCCCCTCAGCACGGATCTCTCCTGATCCCCTCCCTCTGCTGCCCCCACCCACTAAACTGGTCCATGCAG
The DNA here is from genome assembly GCF_015237465.2 of Chelonia mydas. Taxonomy (NCBI): domain Eukaryota; kingdom Metazoa; phylum Chordata; order Testudines; family Cheloniidae; genus Chelonia; species Chelonia mydas. The sequence continues at coordinate 9,714,425 of NC_051259.2, read as the reverse complement.
AGGTCAAGGCCACCTCGGCGCCCCCCCCCTTTTTGGGACTCCTCCTGGTACTTTTTGCATCCTAACAGGAGGGCTACCAAATCCTCCATCTGGACTCTCTTTTTTTGGCAGGGGTGAAAGAGGGGCCATCTCCCTGCATGCCATTGGCTAATCCCCTGTAATCCCCATCACGTGACGCCCCGGGATAGCTTGTGTTCCACAGACAGGTTGTCAGAATGAGGGCTGCTGTCTGTGATCTTGCTGAAGGAGCTGCTCACCCCAATGCTGGGGGTCTGAGAGCAGACTGCACCAGCCAGGGCCCAAAGAGATGGGGAAGGACCTCTGAGGCGGGAGGCTGGGGGGCATGGCAAGGTCGGCGAGGGCTGCCCACAGCTGTGCTGGGTGGAGGAGGAGGTGATCCCAGGTAAGTGCCACTTTCCAGCCTGGGTCTGAGACTTGGAGCCAGTTCTGCAGTCAGGCATCCCAGCCAAGTGAGCAGCAGGACCGAAGTCCTGAGTTCCCATCTCTGCCTTCCTGCTGGGATCTGCTGGGATGCTGGATCTGACAGTCCTTGGCGTGTGGGGCCAGGACACGCTTGGAGGCGCGCCCTTGGCTCGGCAGACCTCTTGGTCCGACAGAGGCGCTTTGCTCCTTTAGGGCGTGCTCCCAGCGAGGCTGATTGGGAAGGGGCTGGGGGAGGGACGGGGGCACTCTGGGCTGTGAGTCCACCTCAGTTTGAGAGATGAATCCTGTTGTGACTCTGCCTCGAGGCTGGCGACAGGCATGTCCTAGAAATGAATTAAACCCGACTTTCGGCAGCATTTCCTGGGGGCTCTTGCTGCCCATCTGTCTGTTTGGCTGCAGCCCTCTAGTGCCCGCTGTCCTCTATGAGATTCAGTTGTTGAGGCATACCAACCGGCTACTGTATCTCCTCCCATCAATGGGACTCCGCCACGTGCCAGCCAGCGTGGAGGGTTCCCAGGGAGACACAGGCACTGGTGGGGAAGTCAGAGCCAGGCTAGCAAAGCTGTATGTGCATCAAAGACGGCCACGTTGTGGAAGAAACGCAGCCTTCCCTCTTAGGTTGGCTGCAGCAAGTCAGAGACAGTCTTTATTCTCAAGCAATTGCAAGGAGGAGAGAGTGCACACTGACAGGGATTAAGTCCCCGGTACCGCTCTGCATCTGATCATGCCGCACAGTCAACAAGTTGGGATGGCGTAAGCCCAAAGGGACAGATAGCAACACGAGCAGTCCTCCTCCGATACCCCAATAGAGATTTCAAAAGGTCTCTTACCTCTATCGTGGCGCCATGGGGTTGGCAGGGGAACGGTCCGCAGCAGCCACCGCTGTCTCAGCAGGCGTTGCCATCCGCGTCACGGCACCAAATTGTGGAAGTAGGAAGAGGGAAAAAGAGGCTTTGAGGGCAGCCATCTTAGTTTGTTAGAGACAGAGCAACAGTCAGGCTAACACAGAACCATAATAAAGCGAGATTTGTAGAGACAGGACTGGTGAAGTGTATGGGAAACTGCAAGCAAAGCTGTTTTTTAACCTTGCCTTGAGATGACAATGGAATGTAATCATTAGCAGGAAATGCTGAAAACAAATAAGCTATCAGAAAGAAAAATGTATAAACAAGGCACAGCTTTGTTTACTGAAAAGGTAAAAATTTTGCTGTATATTGTTTTGTATTTTGAAGATTTGCATAAGGACAGACACCCTGTCCAAAACTGTTGCCTTCCTTCTTGCAATTGCCAGAAAGTAAAATTGTCTCTGACTTGTTGCAAACAACCTAAGAGTGAAGACTGAGTTTTCTTCCACAGGATGAAAGGAGACCCAGCTAGCCCCATCCCTACTCCCTAATGCCCTGGGAGCCTGCCGGGGACAAAGATTTGGGATCATTGTAAGAGCACAGCTAGGATTCCACATCCAGCTCCGGGCACATCGGGATAGGAAAGAGGCCGGTAAAATGAACCAGCTTCAGAGAAGAGGCACAAAAATGACAAAGGGGGAGGAGGGGTTAATTTATCTGGAAAGATTAAACGAGCTAAAGGCTCAGTTCTGCTCCCGGTTACAATCAATTGACTTTGGCAGCCCCAGGATCTGTTAGAGACAATGGGCTTGCCCCAAAGGTGTGGATCGACACTGATCTGGCTGTTTCGGAGCAACTTTCCTTAGGAATTTTCCCCATCTGCCCCTTATTCTGAGTACTCCACTTAGCTTGGTACAGCAAGTCTGGACACGCTTATTTTGGCCTAGAAGGGCCCCAGGTTGACCTAGTCTAATGCGGTTTGTCACTTGGCATTGCCTGAATTGACGTGAGATGCTTTTACCTGCAATAAGAGCGTCCGCTCCCAAACTCACTCCAAAATAACGAAATCAGTTTTATTTCCCCCTGGGGTTATTTCAAAGGCCTGGCAAGAGGATAGATCGCCTGGAAAGCGCAGAGCTAGTTCCAAGTTCCCAACACTGATGCCTGGGCTGGATTTTCAGAAGAGCCCAGCCTCAATGGGCCTTCTTTTGGTGCCTAAATCTGGCCCTTGCATGTGCATGACGTGAGAGACAATCACCGTCTCGGATCTGAGCCCGGAGAACGAGGAGGTATAACTGGGAGAATTGAGGTGGGCTGTCAGACAGGACTTCCCGATAGCGTGTGGAATAGCTGCCCAAGGGAAGCGGGGAAGCCCCAGAGCTGCAGACAATTATAACCAGACTGGATACAGCAGAAGAAAATTCACTGTATGGACCAGTCCTGCCCGGACTGGAGGGATGGATCTGAGGAGTTCATTTTTATGAGAAAATACTCCCCCTCCCTCCTGCCCTGGCGGAGACTCCACTCCTCTGGCCCCGCTCCTTTTTTTGAAAAAAAATTTTTTTTTATTTGCCCAGTGCAGAACTGACGATGTTCCGCGCGCTTGGTGTAAGCTGGACAGCTAGAAAAGCAGACATGGCAGCTGTGTCATGCTGACCCCGGGATGGGTTCTGCGCCCATCGGTGGTTAACCTGTCATTGGTACTCCCTGCCACTGCTTCTGTTTTCAGACCCCTAGTCCTGGGGGCTAATGCTCCTGCCCAGTGTCTGCCTGTCACGTTGTGTATTAGCCATGCAGGCCGTCAGCTGTGAAACCCCCTGGTGGATCAGTGACCCGCTGGCACTGGGGTACTTTCAAGTGTCCTTTGCAACCTTTTTAGGCCAAGACTTGTGACAGTGCAGGGGACAAAAGCATCAGTCCAAGCGAATTTGTCTCCAGGGATGGACACGGGGTAGAGAGAGGGATGGATGACGGACTGTGCCCAAGTCCTGGCACTGCAGTTGCAGATTCTTTGGGCCTGATTCTCCGTTGCCTATGCAGTCATACCCCCGGGGCAAAAAGAGCGCAGAGGGGCTGGAAAAAGTCTGCCAGCTCAGCGTGGGATCAGGCCTTTTGTGTTTTCTTCCTGCTGCACTAGGGTGACCAGATGTCCCAAATTTATAGGGACAGTCCTGATTTTGGGGTCTTTTTCTTATATAGGCTCCTATTACCCCCCCACCCCCGTCCCGATTTTTCACACTTGCTGTCTGGTCGCCGTATGCTGCACAGCACAAACTGCCCTTCCTCGGCAGATCTGCTTTAAGTTCCAGCGACTACTGCAGACCGCCCCTAGCTGGCGCTAACGAGCCCCTGGCTGGAGATCCCAGTTAGTGTTTCCTTTGTGACCATCGGCCCTGGGAGTGAAGGGGAAGATCTAAAAAGAAGCGAACACACAGGGGTGTAGAGCTCCTTAGGGGCAGGGATGTTGGTGGTAGAAAAATCCATCCTATGTTACCATAGATCACTGAGCTGGTTCCCTTCGGCTGCATCTGCTCTTAAGTGACCACACTTGGCCTGAGCCACAAAGACCCACCCAGGAGCAACAGTCCCACCCCAGTTAAATTAGCAGTGGGTGAGGATCCTGCATTGCCCAGCAGTCTCTCCATCGCAGACCCCTGTGTGGTCCCTGGGGATCCCTGAGCTTGGTTCCTTGGAGATGACTGGGTCACTGGCAGGTTAGGCTGGTTACGTGTGTAATTCGGATGGAGAACTTGATTCTGATCTGACCTCCACCAGATTTACACCCGTGTAGCTCCTTTGCTGTCAGGGGAGTTACTCCTGATTTACACCCGGAGATTCCGGCTTTTTGCATTCGGGGCCGGATGTAGGGTGTGACGTGTGAGCTCCCTGCCTAGCTCCCCGATGAGTCTGATCCGAGCCCCCAGGCACAGTGACCCCCCCAGCCAGTTACTGCATGGCCCCAGCCCCTGGGCCAGGTGGTGTGAGTGAGCAGTTTGCTCTTGTCCTCCTTGTGCCAGGCTCCCCCATGCTGCGGCCAGACTGAGAGGGAAGCGAGCGAGCGGCGATGAAGGGGGAGCGCCGAGCCATGCTGCACTGGCGGGAGGCAGATTTCCAGGAACGATGCACCTACATCGTGAAGGACCAGCCGTGCGAAATGCTCACGCGCCCCGACTTCCCTCGCGCACAAGCCTCCTTACCCCGAAACTTGGCCTTCCGGCGCAACAGCAGCCACAAGGTGAGTTGCAGGCACCAAGGGCTCGGCTTTTCCTGGGAGCCCTGGCCAAGGCAAGAGGCAATGGGACAAAAGGAGGGGCGTTGAGGTGCCCCCTCACCAGCCCCAGGGAGGGGGCATCAGACCATTGCTCTAGGCCAGTGGTTCCTAAACTTGTTCCCCCACTTGTGCGGGGAAAGCCCCTGGCGGGCCGGGCCAGTTTGTTTACCTGCCGCGTCGGCAGGTTCGGCCGATCGCGGCTCCCAATGGCCGTGGTTCGCGGCTTCAGGCCAATGGGAGCTGCTGGAAGCGGCGTGGGCCGAGGGACGTGCAAGACACTTGTGCACATTCTCACATACATACGCACCCCCCCGTGAACGTACACGGGGACCTGCTAGTGAACATGCGACTGTGCAAACACACCTGCTCGTGCTCATATACATGCATGTGAACATACTAATACACGCACATGCTAACGTGCAGACACAAGCGTGTGCACGCTCACATGCGCACACCCCTGTGCTCATGCTCACACGCACGCACATACCTGGGTGCACACCTAACACCGACAGCCCACAGTCACCAGCGGGCGGGATCGAACATGCTCCTCGCTTGCAATCTGCCACCCAGGCTTATCGCACACCATCAGCGGGGGCACACCAGCAGGCCTGCACACAGACGGGCCGGCGTTCACGCTCCCGTCTTGCTGCTTCCTGCGGGGTGAAATGAAAGCAGCCGGGGCTGGGCGGGTGCGGTGACAGCCAAAGGAGCCCGAGCCTCCAGGGTGTGACTGCAAGGGAGGAAGCTCCCAGGCAGGCCCCGCGAGGGCTGTATCTGCCTGTGGTATTCACCAAGTGACAGCCTCTGGGCTCGGCTTCCTCCCATCAAAGCAGGAGAGCGAGACGCGCAGCCACGAAGGCATTAACCTTCCCCTGCCTCCCAGCCCTCTCCTCCCTGCAGCCTGGCCTTGTCGGGGCAGGTGCCCGGCTGGTGGAGTGAGGCAGGAGGGCACATTCCCTTCGGACAGGGAGCCCTGCCCGGCCGCGGCCTGTGCTCGGAGCCCTAGGCCTGTCGCCGCTGGCAGGGTACCACACGTGGTGGTGGGGTGGCATGCCATGGCGGTGGGCAGCCTGGTGATGTCTCACAGGCTCCCTGGCTCTGACTCTCAGCGTTAACCCTCCGCCTTCGCCCAGGAAGTGCCCTGAGAACTTGCCACCTTCTCTTTCTCTGTCCCCACAAAGGCCCAGGGGCAAGTGGAGGCCCTGGCAGCTAGCAAACCAGGGGGGCCCTGATTGCATCCCCCGCCCCCAGGGTGTAAGCACTAGACCCTGCTGCCATTCGGAGGGAGCTGGCGGTGGCAGATTTCCAGGTGCCGAGCACCAGCCCAGTGGGTAGGCCACGCCTAGAGCTAGGGACAGGCAGAGTAGGGGGTGGGGGTGGGGAGGGGCCTCTCCTGACTTGTGTGCGGGTGGGAACGTGGGCTGGGTGGCTGCTCTCGGGGTGGGGCAGGGGGTGGGGGTGAGCACAGAGCAAACCCTTCGCTGGGTTTCCCACTCCCCGCTCCCCGCCCCGTGCCAAGCTTTCCACCCTCCCGTAGAGGGGATGCTTTCTAGCCCCATCTACCAGCAGAAAATGTGAGTGTGTGTGAGGGGGCAGTGGCGGGGCGGGGGCTGCTGCTGGGAAGGAAGGAAATGCAGAGGAGGAACGGTGAGTCGAGGGGGGAGCGAGGCGTTCAGAGGGGCTGGGAAGGGCAGCAAGCAAAGGAAGTGGAAGCGAGGGAGCAGGGACATTCCCAGCAGCTGGGTCAGGCTGGGGTTTTCCTGCGGTGTCAGGCTGTCCCGGGTGGAAGGGGTGAGCTAACCCTGCCTGGCACTGGGATCCGAGCAAGGAAAGGCTGGGGTTTTCCTGTGCCTCCCGCGGGAGAAAGGCCCCGGTGTATTACACCAGACTTGCTGACGCAGCTGGAACAGGAGGTGCGTTGATGTGCCCGGCTGGGAGAGGATCTGGTGGGACACTCCCCTGGGCCGGAGTTTCTCTGCCACCTGGTGATAGCCCTGGGCATGCCAAGCCAAGCCGAGGGGAGCCTCACGCAACTTGGTCCCAATCCAGTCAAGGGCAAAATTACCCTGGAGTGAACTGGGGCAGGCCCCGCATCAGCCTCTTCTGGGACCCTCCCTCCTGCCTGGGCAGGTGCCCCTCCCTCCTTGCAGCCATGCTCCCCCTGTGCAGATGAGCAAAGCCCACATGGGCTGTGGGCGCTGCTGGCTCCCCGGCTAAATGGAGGTGCCTGACCAAGCTTGGCCGTCCCATTGTGCAGAGAGCACGTGGCGGGAGGGGGAGGGAGCTGAGGGGTGGGTAGGGAAAGAAGGGGCAATGAGCCACGGTGACAAGCGGGGGTAAGATATTAGCCAGACCCCTGCTGGTCCCCCACCCCTTGCCTGCCCCCACTCCTCTCCTGCCTCCAGCCCCGCGGCCGGCTCAGCCCGCTCCGTGGGCCTGCGGCTGGGAACCCGCCAGGGGAGCGCTCTGATTAACACATATGCCTGCTCCCCTTCCCAGCTCTCCTGTGTTGGGAGGGTTGCGGGGGGTGGGGGAGGGACAGAGTGCTGCAGGATTGGGAGGAGGAGGAGGAGGAAGGGGCGGGATGGGGGATGGGAAAGCGGAGCAGAAGACGCACTTCCCTCCTGTACAATTTCCCTCCAGTGTGGAGGAAATCCCCCCAGTTCTCTGCACCCAAGGGCAGCCCAGGAGAGGGCGAAGGGAACAGGGCTGAGGAGCGGGGTGCCAGGCAGGGATGAGCGAGAGGGAGGGTGTGGCAGAGGCAGGGGATTCGACTCCCACGCTGCCCCTTTGCTAGGGTGGAGGGGCGGCTTTCCCCACGCCAGCTGCCTTTGCAGGCTCCACGTGCAAGGACGCTGCGTTTGCTGGCAGCTGATGCTGAGGCCACGAGCGCCTGCCCTCGCCCAGTGGGAGGAGGCAGAGAAGGGTGCGTTCGTGCGACGAGCCAGCTACAGACGCAAGCGGCCAGATCCCAGTCCAAACCCCTCGCAGTGCGGGCCTGCGGGCAGCTGGAATTTCTCCTCGCCCCGTCACACCGGCAGAGTTTGCATCCGGCCCTGCAGGTCACCAGCCTTTGGGCCAGGGGGAGGCCAGACCCGGCGTGTTCCAGCCCAGGCCCGTCTCTGGGCCCCCTGGAAGAGACACGCTGCTCCGCGTGCAGCGTCTCTCCTCGTGGCAGGACTGAAGGCGTCTCTGGGTGTAGCAAGGCTGGAGTGTTTTGGGGAGGCTCCGGGGTTCTTTGAGAGGCTCCTGCTCCAGGAAGGGGCAGCAGGAGACAGTTCCTAACACTCTGATGGGAATCGGAAAAACTTTCATTCACAGTCTAACGCGGCTCATCTGTGCTGCTCTCCCCCTCAACGAAGGGTCTGCCTAATCCCGTTTAGGGATTACTGTGTCAGGGGCCTGGGCTAATTAACGCCAGACTGATCCCATGGACAGTGCTGTCCATCACCTGTTTGCTCCGCCACCAAAATCTGGTCTCCCTAGCTGGGTTGCATTGGCGGTGACAGTGAGGCCTGCCACAGGGGAGCGGGGAGGTGGCGGGGGGCCTTGGGCTGCAGTGGTGGGAGGGTGTACGGGGCGTATTGCATGGGGGAAGGGGAATGGCTGTGTGTGTGTGTGCAGGGGAGCGTAGTTTTGGGGTATATGTGTGTGTCAGGAGTGCTGTCAAGATTCGGGATCCAAGGAGGCTGCTGGGATGTTCCCTGGAGCCTGTTCCCAGGCGTGGGAGGAGGGCTGGCCGGTGCTGACTGCATGCTCGTGCCCCTGCAGGTGGTGGCGGTGCTGAGCCGAGAGTACATCCCGGCGGGCACGTGCTTCGGGCCGCTGGTCGGGGAGGTCTACACCAAAGAGAACGTGCCAAAGAACGCAGACAGGAAGCACTTCTGGAGAGTGAGTAACGGCTCCCTCCTAGGCCAGCTGGGAGGGTGACGGGGTCGGTGTGTTCTCCCCAGCCCCAGGGGCCGTCCCCTCCCGAGGGCTTTCACCCATTGCGCAGGGCTATCTGTGCAGCCTTCCTCCCAGACATATCTCTGCTCCTGGCAGCCAGCCAGAGCGGGTGGCTTCCTGCGGGGGTGGAAGGCTGCTCTAACAGCCAGCTACCAAAGGTGCCTGGGGCGGAGACAAGCAGCACCTTCCCTAGAAGGCTTGGGTCACCAGCACTATGAGACAACCTGCTTCTGCCAGGCCCTCCGCTCCTCCCGAGCCCTGCTCAGCTCCACGGGCCCCAACCTGCCCCATTGACCCGGGACTCCATGCCTCCTGCCAGGTTGTCTGGCAGCAGGCGAGCTCAGTGGGCACGAGGCCATCAGGGTGCCAGTACCTTGGAGACAGTCACTGGCATCTTCCCAGAGCTGGACGCAGCGTGGGCCGGCCTCTGGCGCAGTCTTTGGAAGACACCTGAATCAGGGAACCTCCTTGTGGGAAGGTTTTGCTGTCTCCAGAGCACTCTGCCTCCACCCCCAGTCTGGTCCCCCAGCGCCATAGCCGGACCTTTGGGGGCACTGCCTTCCACTCGTGTAGCCATATAGGGCTTGGGTGGCTGGGATCGCACGGGATCTCATGGCTGCCAGGGAAGAGTCCAGGGACTCTACGGCATTGCCAGAAGCAGTGTCTCCGCGAGTGGGTGCTGTATCGATGCCCCAGCATGCTGATGGGCAGATGGTGTGGCTGGGGACAGAGTCCTAATGGGAGAATGCGTCACATCTGGGTGTCCTGACCAGAGCCTCTCACCTGTCCATGGCCTGGAGTCCATCCGGGGGCTGCTGGTTAAGGATGTGTCTGCAGCTCCAGCCCCCACACCCGAGCTAGCTTTAATGTAGCTACCTCTGGTTCCGGAGCCGTGGAGCCGCTGCCGGGTGTGCTTCAGCGGCAGTACAAGCCCCCGGTCGTTGCTTGCGGGGCCAGCCTGTGCTGACGTACATGCTGCCGTAGCTTCACCGCTCCAGCCCCTGAGCTAGCTAGGTTAAAGCTAGCTCGGGAATGTCTACCCGAGCTGCGGTCACGCCCTGGGCCCACAATAGCGACGTACTCGGAATGATCATTTGCTCTTTTATTGCACCTTCCTTCAAAGCACTTTACATACGTCAGGGAATTAAGTCTCTCAATCCCCTGTGCAAGGCGGCTCAGTATGGCTACCCCTCCTTTACAGATGGGGAAACTGAGGCATGGAGCAAGAAAGTGAGGCAACTCTGGCAGGCACAGCAACAGAACTCAGGAAAGGAGGCCCGCCCCCCGCTCCCTGTCCTGTGCTCTCACCATTAGACAACCCTGCCCTGGGTTATTTACACAGAGTAACCCGTGCCCGGGGGAGGGGGAGAGAAGGGGAACTTCTGCTGGTCAGACTGCAAGTGAAAGCCCCTTTCTGCATTCCCCATTTGTGCTGGGAATTTCAGGTGGCCGACAGCATGCCCCAGTGCTTGCTGGGGAGTGTTTTGGTTTGGGGGCTTTTTTTTTCTTTTTTTTTGCTTTGGTTCATTTTTCGTTTCTTAAAAGGAAATAATCCCATGGCTGCTCGCCAGCCAGTGTTTAGCCCTCCGGCCTTTGTCAGCTCTTCCTGCTCTTCAAAGCACCGGGCGGCTCTGAGCTGTTTGCCTCCTGGAGCGACAAGGGGAACGGACCAGCCCTTTCTGGGCCCCTGCCCAGTTCCTCCTGCCGGGAGGCAGAACCAAGTCGGGTGCCAAAAAACACCGCAGAGGCGAAGGTCGCGGCTGCTAAGTTTGAAACCAAAACTCTCCCCGCGTGGGGTGATGTCAGCAGGGGCTGGGATAAAGCTCCTCCTGTGCCCAGTGCTCTGGTAGTGACTCATGAGAACCCCACAGGGTGAGTGTGACAGGGAGAGAGAGAGATCACAGACAGGCTGTAAGTGTCGCATGTACTTGGGACCTCGTCGCTCTCAGCAGCTGCTCGCGGCGCAGACTCTCCATGGCTGAGGTGCTCAGAACATTGGTTCTTCCAGACTTTTTGAGCTGGACCCGTTTGGGCGGAGGGTAACATTGCCTCTGGGGCTGACCCCTGGCAGGGAGCGGTTGGCTTTGTGAAAGCGAAAGGAACAGCTGTGTGCCGGTGCATGGAACTCGTGGATGGGGAGAGTCAGGACTCCTGGGTTCTATTCCTGACTCTGGGAGAGAGCTCGCTCCGGTGGATTCCACTTGCAGCTGAGAGCCAGGACTCCTGGGTTCTCTTCCATGCGGACCCGACACGGGGCAAGTCACTTCCCTCCTCTCTACCTCAGCATCCCGTGTCTGTTAAAGGGGGATAACAAAACTGGGTGACCAAGTACCCATCACCATCAGTGACCAACCTAGTGGGCACAACCCTGGAGGCCCCAGAGGCAGCATAAACCTCCTGCCAGATGCACCGGCAGGGGATGCTCGTTTCGCTAAGCGCCCCCAGCTCTGTGGCTAACCAGACTGTCTCTTCCCTTCTGCCTCCTACAGATTTACGCCCCATGGGGCGAGCTTCACCATTTCATCGACGCCCATGACCCACGCCGCAGTAACTGGATGCGCTATGTCAACCCCACCCCTGATGCCCTGGCCCAGAACCTGGTGGCCTGCCAGAACGGCCTGGAGATTTACTTCTACACCCTGAAGCCCATCGTGACGGGTGCCGAGCTCCTCGTGTGGTACAGCCACGAGTTTGCTGAGAGCTTGCAGTGCCCGCTGCCGGGGGAGCTCGGTGAGGAGCGTCCGGGGCGGGGTCTGGGGGTGGCTGGCGTGCCTCCATATCTGAGATGTACAGCGGACCCAGAGAGAGTCTGGCTGCAATGGGAGAGAGGGGGAGTCATGCCAGGGGGCTGTGCCCCGAAGGAGGGGGTGGCATGTGGGGTTGTGCACGTGTGTCCGTCATCCTGCACGTGTCTGGGTTTGCGCAGAACGCTTGCCAGTTGAGCCAGGCCCATGGATCGCGGATACTCTGCTCTGGAGCTCAGCTGATCACAGGCTGCCTGGCCCGTGCCCAGAAGCAGCAGGTCACTGGGGCAGTGACTAGGTGCCAGCCCAGCCCTGAGCCTTGAGTGTGGGTGGGTGTGGAGGTGAGCTCCAGGTGCCAGTTGATCCCCCGTGAAATAGGGGAGGGACATCAAGTGCAGGTGAGTTTCCTGCAAAGTGGCAGGGAGTAGGGGCAGGTCTGGTCCCCCAGGTGATGGAGTGACTCTGAGGCAGGGAAGCAGGCCAGATTGAAGGGCACAGGCTCCCAGCCCGGCTTTCCTCTCCGTGCGTGAGCACAGCTGCTTCCAGGGAAACGGACAACCTTCGCTGAACTGACGTGGATCTTCCAATCGGGGTTCATGGTTCAGCCTGAGTCTGGGCCAGTTCAATCCTTATTTCACACAAACTGACCTGTCCATCTCTAGTAATCTAGAAAAGGAGGACTTGTGGCACCTTAGAGACTAACCAATTCATTTGAGCATAAGCTTTCGTGAGCTACAGCTTCATCGGATGCAAGTGAGCTGTAGCTCATGAAAGTTTATGCTCAAATAAATTGGTTAGTCTCTAAGGTGCCACAAGTACTCCTTTTCTTTTTGCGAATACAGACTAACACGGCTGTTACTCTGAAATCTAGTAATCTAGTAATCTCTGTCCATCTCTAGTCATCGGCCTCGCTCCAGGCCAGATGAGGAGCTGTCCCGAAAAATGAATTTAGCGCTGGTGAAAGGCGCGGGGGTGCAGCTGGTCCCACGAGGGTGGAAATCTTACCCACAACCCGGGGTCTTGCGAGATCACCCTTGGTCATGATGGGATTTCCACCAGATGGACACAACCACCTGAGAACAGGACCTGTGTTCTGTCTACTATATGGCAGGCCTGGCTGCAGGGCCCTGGGGGCTTGTTTGCATTTAACGAGTCTTAGGTGCTTGGAGCCTGGGATGGGAGCCTAGGACAGGATATGAATAAACAGCCAGGTGAATCAATAGTCACTCACAGTGCCTGGATGGAAAACCCGGGGTGGGGTGGGGGTGGGATTACCCTGCCAATGACACTTCCTGGCAAAGCCAGGACCCGGAATGTGGGTGGTAACACGTGTGCTTGCTTCTTTCTCTCCAGAGCATGATGGTCTCTGGAAATCCACCGCAGAGGCCCCCGCCACGCCAGGGCCTCAGCCACCACAGGGGGGCTCTGCCGCCAACCCAAACCCCACAGCGAAGCACGCACAGAGCAAGGAGGCGGAAGAGGGCGATGAAGATGAGAGCGTTGACGTGGAAGCGCTGGACAGGGGCGTGCCACCGAGCCCAGCAGGATGCCGACACGCGGTGCTGAGCGGGCAGCTCCCCCAGGAAGTCAAGCTGTGGCCCCTGGGGCGTAGCCCTTTCCCCAGTGCCCCTGGCAAGGAAGGGGCACCCGAGAAGCCCAGCCAAAGAGCCGCAAGCCCCAGGAACCAGGCAGTCCTTGGCTTCTGCCCGTACGGCCCAACTACCTCGCTGTGCAAGGAGCTGCAGTGCTGCCTTAGCAGCCTCTACCCCTCCTGCCCCCTGTATCTGCCAACGGGCCACCTGCCCCAGCCGTATCTTCACGCCTGTGGCACCATCCCTGCCCACTCCCCCCGGTTTGTGCTGCCCCCCCAAGCCATGCCTTTCCTGCCAGCACTGCCCCTGAGCAGGGCCGGGGAAATCCCTCCCTTGGGGTTGCCGGCGCAGGATCCGCAGGTCTACGCCTATGCCCGGGGAGATGGGACATCTCCATACCCAGGCCTCTACGCAACTGTCTTGCCTCATGAAAAACAGGAAGCCCACGAGCTCCGGAAGCCACAGGATGTTTTAATCGCCCTCCAAAGCGGGGCTTTCTCCTTTCCAGGCTTGGACAATGGGCCAAAGCAGTATTTGTCCCCTGCCGGGGGCACCTCATATACCTCTGAAGTTCAGCAACAGAAACCTACCTCCCTGCTTGCCCACCCACTGGAGGCCATCAATCTCAGCATGCCAAAGTTCTGCCCGCCGTCCGGCCGCTTGGGTACCACGCCCGTGCCCTACCCTCTGAAGAAACAGAACGGCAAGATCAAATACGAGTGCAACATCTGCGCCAAGAGCTTCGGGCAGCTCTCCAACCTCAAGGTACCAAAAAGCCACCTCGGGCCAGTCTCCCACCTTCCTCCATCAGCAGCAGCCTCGCCCCTCCCAGTCCACATCAGTGTGGTCCTGCTAGCTTCTTCAGAGGCAGCATGGTCTAGTGGCTAGGGCACTAGGCTGAGAGTCTGGAGACCCAGGTTGTATTCCTGACTCTACCCACTGTGCGACCTTGGGCCAGTCATGTCCCTGCTCTGTGCCTCAGTTTTCTCCATCTGTCAGATGGGTATAATGATACCGACTCACCTCTGCTTTGAGCACTATGGATGAAAAGTACCTCCTCATTTGGTAAATACCCTCCCGTGCCTCTTCCTTAATCAGTCAGTCTCCATCCTTCTCAGCAGCCTTTAGAGTCACGTCTCACCCACCTCCTAGGTCTCCCAGTCACAAATCATTATGGCTGAAGATCTGACCATTATGTTAATAGCTGGACACTGGGCTACCCGGGATTGTGCTTCGTGGGTGGGCTTCGGTCGCAAGCTGATCAGGGGTGGGATCTGGGAGGACAACACTAGAGTCCCCTCAGACGTCTTTGCTCTTCCTCTGTGTTATCTCAGCAGCTTGGGGCATGTCCCCTGTCCTGGATCCAGCACCTGGATCACATTGCAGGAGGATTTTCCCAGGCTCTCTCTCTCATTAGCACAGCACAGCCCAGATGGGGAAAGCCAGGATGTTCCCCGTCTTGCCCCAAAGGTTCCAGGCAGGAGGGAAGAGCCAGGCCAGGAGAGGGCCCCCATCCTGGCCAGCAAGAGACATTCAGGCTCCCCCATTATCCCTGCTCATCCATCCCCCAGATGAGGAGAGCCCAACTCGGAGGGACAATCGCCTCTCGGAGCAAGAGGCTCCATCGCCTAATGGAAATGTCTCTCGCTTCTCTCCCTCAATCCCTCGCTTTTCTCAAACCCCTGACCTCCGACCATGCTCTTACTCCTCCACTTTCCATCTTTCTTTCTTTCTTTCTTTCTTTCTTTCTTTCTTTCTTTCCCCACCCTGCCCTGCCCCCTGTGCTCCCTGCAGGTCCATCTGAGAGTGCACAGCGGCGAGAGACCCTTCCAGTGCCACATTTGCAAGAAGTGTTTCACGCAGCTGGCTCACCTGCAGAAGCACCACCTGGTGCATACGGGCGAGAAACCTCACAAATGCCTGGTAGGTGACGCTCCCTCCTTCCTCCTGCTAAAGGCTGCGGTGCTGGGAAGGGGGCCTCAGGGCCCATCTGAGCCCATGCCGGCGTGGGGGCGGTTGACTCGGAGGTCTGAGAGTGTGGGGCACTGTCCATTGGGCAGCCTGTTGGAACGGTGTTGAAGGAGGGGCAATGACATCAATATGGGGGGCAGAGACCCAGCTGGGCCTCGGTTGCTGGGCAGTGGGAGGGTGGATAACGGTTGTCGGGGGACGAGGAATCAGCTGGACACTGAGCCCAAGGCACAGGGACAGGAGGGCCCTGAGCAGGCACAGGACCAAATTCTGCCCTGGGCTGAGTGAGCCCAGCTCCACGGACGGGCCTGGAGTCGCCCCCAGCGAGGCTGATCCTCGCCGCAGGCCCGGGGGCAGGCCAGGGGGGGCTGAGCCTGGGGGCCGTGGCGGCAGGCCGGCAGGCCGGCTGCCAGCTGTGGGTCTGACACGCGTCCGCCCCTACGCAGGTCTGCCACAAGCGCTTCAGCAGCACCAGCAACCTCAAGACCCACCTGCGGCTGCACTCGGGCGAGCGGCCTTACCGGTGCCGCCAGTGCCAGGGCCGCTTCACCCAGCACGTCCACCTCAAGCTGCACGAGCGGCTGCACGAGCGCGAGCGCCCGCACCGCTGCCCCAGCTGCCCCAAGGCCTACATCCACCCCTTCAGCCTGGCGCTGCACCGCCGCGGCTGCTGCCCGCTGGCCCCCGGCGCTGCCGGCCCCCCCGCCCAGCTCGGCCGCTTCAACGCCCTGATCGACCGCTTCGACTTCAGCCTGGATGCCGAGCGCCTGCAGGGGGAAGGGGCTCCCGGGCCCCTGGAGGATCTCATCCGCAGGGAGATGGAGACCGGCAGGCGTGGGCAGCCCCCCAGGGACAAGGGCCCCTGTTCGCCGGGCCTCCGCAAACAGCTGCCGCTCCTGCCCCTGCCCCACTACAGTGTCTCTGTCAAGCAGGAAGACTTCCCGTTGCAGCCGGCCTGAGCCGCTCGCTCGGCTGGGACTGGACCGGACCCCATGCCCACTGCGGGACCTTGGCTAGCTGTGGTCAGGGATAGCTCAGTGGTTTGAGCGCTGGCCTGCTAAACCCAGGGTTGTGAGTTCAATCCTTGAGGGGGCCATGTAGGGATCTGGGCCAAAAAAAAAAATTGGGGATTGGTCCTGCTTTGAGCAGAGGGGTTGGACTAGATGACCTCCTTAGGGCCCTTCCAACTCTGATATTCTGATTCTGTGGTTCCTCTCGGCCAGGGCTAGGCAAAAGACCAAACCCTTAGAGACTCCTATGGGCTCTGTATCTTCCCCCTGGGTCCCATGGACCAGCCCTGGGTGCCAGGGGCTGGGCTGGGGTACAGCAGCCTGGGATTTTGATTGGGGCCATGGATGTGTCCGCAGGGTGAAGCGGGTGCCAGGGAGCTGTGGGTATCGCCTCCCGCTCTGCAGACAGGGCTAGGAGGGGGTTTTGTTTCTCGCACTGGCCTCCCCAGTCTCAGCACTGAGTGGGGGGCTGACACCTGGGCTTTACATGAGCTCCAGCCCTGTAGCAGCGCCCTCAGCCTAGGGGCCTGCAGGGATCCAGGGAAAGCCCTTCCCTGGGGTCTCTCTCCAGGCCGCGGGTAAGGTGCAGGTCAAGACCCCCACCTGTCCCGGAACTCCGGGAGCTGCCCGGTCTGGGTTATCTCTGTGAATGGCCCAAACCTCCCCTTTAAAAGTGATGCCACCCTGCTCACCAGGAGGCTAGGCCAGGGTGGCAGGAACCTCGGGCTGGCCAAGAACCAGCTGCGGTCAGCTCCGCCATCCCACTGGGACCTGATTTCCTTCAGCACCACAGCGACTTCCGGGCCCCAGGCCCTGTAGAGAGATACCAAAAACTGGGATCCGCCAAGCCCGTCCCAGCTCCTGCAGCCTCCTCTCCTGACCTCCAGTGTCACAGCACGGGAATCTGTGATGAACCCTCGAAGTGCCGCGTCTGGTCCTGCCCACAGCCCCTGAGGGCACCATCCAAGCCACACGAAGGTACAAAACCAAGGGACTCCTTTCTCTGGTCTATGGAATGAGCTTTAACCTCTCGGGGGGGGAGGGGGGGCCTGGTATAGAAGCAAGACTTGTCCCTGTCTATACAAAGCTTTAATCTCTCCAGTGCCCCTCGTGTGGGGTCAGGGAGCTGCACTCAGTACAAGCCAGGGGCCCCAGCCTGGCCTATGGAAAGAGCTTTAACTTCTCCTGTTGCCCCCCCGGCCCCGCGATCTCGGGCTGTGCCACCCTCCCTGGTCTGTGACCTTCTCAGGTATCTCCGATGGGGCCGCCGCCCTCACATTTGACTTGCCCTTCCTTTTTTATTTATTTCTCGGCTGGCTGCAGCCCTGGCCAGGGCCTTTGTGTATTCCTTGGGCACTTTGCTGGCGTAGAGCGCTGAAATGGAGGGAGTGAGAAAGTGGGGCCAGCGGGGGCTGATCCTGGGGGCAGGAAGACGGCCCCTGGGGCGGGGGGACATTTAGGCCATGCCCAACCTTCTACCCCCGTTAGCTGCTCGATCTCTGTCTAGGGCAGTGCCCCTGGGACATCTTCCCAGCCCTAGGGAAACCCGTAGTGGTAGGATGGCCCCGCCAGCCCAGAACACCCCATGGAACACCCCACTGCTTTCCTGCTCCCCACTCACCGGTCTGTCCCCTCACCCCATAGCTCCTTCACATCCTTTCCCCAGCACCCTCGATGGCCAGTAGCCTGCCTGTCTGCTTCACGTTAGACCCCCCCACTCTTCACTCCTGTATCCCCTTTGCGTTCTGCCCTCTGCCTCTGCACCTCCTTGCACCCTTTGTCCTCTATATCCCTCCTAGCTGCAGGCCCAGCCCTCCACTCCCTGGCTTCTCATACCCACTGAGCTCCCTCCATACCCTGCAAGCCAGGGCAAGTCACGTAACACTCTGGAGCCGGCAGACAGACCCCCACCGACCCCTGCCGACCCTCACCTCAGGTGCCACAGCGGAAACGTCTGCTGATCGGAAAAGCCTGGTAACATGGAAGGGGCAGGGCTGGGTGTTGTGATTCCAATGTGTCTAGTCAATAAAACTTTCTGCCTTTGTACTTTGACAAATTTCTCTGAGGAATAAATGTGTTTTCTGGGGCCTTTTGGTTTCCATGTGTCTGTTTAGAGGCCTCGGTTACCCAAGGAGAAGGCTCTGGGGAGCTGTATTTCCACAGGGGATGCCTGAGCTCTCTTCAGGCCAGCGGTCCCCTCCTCCAACATCCCCAACCACTGATCAATAGATTCTTCACATCCACGGGTGCTCAAGACACGGCCACCGGGCAATAATACAGCCCATCAGGCTATATATGGTCCGTGGGCACCCCTTCAATTTCAATACAGACGTGTGGCCTGCATGGATGACAGCATGCCACGTGGCATGGCAGGCTAACAGCAATCAAACATACTTCAGAGTACCAGCTGTTTTCTGCAGGGGTCAGGAAGGAATCTACTTTTAGCTGGCATACAGCATTGCCTGGTTACCAGGTGCATTCTGGTTTATATTCCACCCCCTTCCTCTAAAGAACTGGATTGTGGCTGCTGCCAGGGACAGGATACTGGTTAAGGTGGACCAATGTTCTGACCTGCTATAGCAAGCGGTCCATGATGGAGGGGTTGGAAGAGGGACCTGGGTTGGGACCCAGATCTCCTGGGTTCCTTTCTTGGTTATGCCATTGAGTGACCTTGGGCCAGTCTCTTTACCTCTCTGTGCCTTGATTTTTCCACCAGTAATATGGGCATAATGTAATAGACTGGTTAGTGTCCCTGTGCACGACTGCCCTTTGCTGGCTGGGGTCAAACCTGCTCAACTGTGTATCATAGACCCTATACTGCTGACAACTACTGGGGATTCTTCTTTAGCTCCAATGACTGGGGCTTGTGCTTTTAGAGCAGGAGGATCTGGATTCTGACCTCAGAGCTGATGTGAATTTCCTGGTTGCCCATGGATTAGTTACAATGCTCACCTGCGTCAAAAGGATGGGGTTAATCAATGGGTATCTGTTTGTGAAGGGCTTCTGGGGCCTGAGATGGGGGGCCTTGTGAACAGCTCTCGGAAGTGTTTCCAGAACCAGTGAGCAAACCAAGTGGGGAGGCGAGGGGTCTTGCGTGCGGTTGTGACGAGGGAGGTTGCCACTCAAGTCCAAGGGGAAGTGCTCTGCGCATGACCTGGCTTCCTGTTTCCTCATCAAGCCTGGGAAACAGCAGGGTTCCCCATTGCGGCCCAGGGAAGGGAGTTCTTCCTGCCCAGCTGGTACGAGCACATCACCCGCGAGATGGTGCCAAGGAATCAGCCATGTGACTGGCTGCTCCTGGGCTGGGCAGGGAGCTGGCTGTGAACCCCAGCGCCAAGCCTCATGCTCACCCCTAGGACCTGCAACAAAGCTGTCACCATGACACTAGCTCCCACATACTTGTCTATCCCAGGGGGCTCTGTAGGGAGCAGGGTAAAAAGCTCTGGTTGTGTGTGGGGGACGTGTCCCAGCAGGGGACACTGTAGGGAATGGGGTGGAAGAGGTGGCTTTGGGGGAGCTCACACCTATTCTAGTCCCAGCCTCAGGCTCCAACCAAAGCAGGAGGTTCCTAACGGGGGATGAAACGTTTTTTCCCGTGGGTCCCCTTGTGAAGTGGAGGTGGCTTCCTGCACGGTCTGCACCCCTTTGTAGAAAGACACGTCCCCCTACCGGCATCTCTCTCCTGGAGGCAGCTCTCGCCATCCGGCAGCTGTTGTCGAAAGAGTCTTGTGAGTGCGTGACTCATGCTTCGCTGACTTCCCCCCCACGACCCACCCCAGACCCGGCTGAGGGGGAAGATGCCGCGTGCAGGGCTGGGCTGGTCTCTCAGCCCCTCTGCCTGTCACTTCAACAGGAAGAGCTGAAGGAAGCTGCAGCCTCGAGCGCTCGCCTTTGCTGCGCTCTGAGAAATCCCCTCATTTACCAGCAGGCCTGGTGACTAATCCCCACCGCATGGCGCACAGGGTGGGCGGGCAGGCAGGTACCCAGCTGTGTAAGGACAGGGCCTGGGCCTTCCTAGAACTCACTCAAGGCTGCTTTGATTAACCCATCGTTCCCCAGTGACAGTACGAAGCGCTCAGGGTAGTGGCCATATTATGGGCCCGATCCTGCCCTTTTGAAACCAACAGGAGTTTTGCCGTGGACTTAGACGGGAGCGGGATCTGGGTCTGTGTCCTCTCTTGTGGCCCAGTCCTGTGGGGTGAAGAGCCTTTTCCGGAAGGTGCTGGCGTACCCTCAGATTTCCTTGGGAGCTGAGGTTACTCAGCACCTTTCAGGATCAGACCCAGAGGAAGGGTGGTCTTGTGGTTAAGCCAGAGGCCTCAGAGACAGGACATCTGGGCTCAGTTCCTGTATCACCTTGGGCAAGTCATGTCACTGCTCCATGCCTCAGTTTCCCCACCTCTAAAATGGGGATAGCGAGAGGTAGACAAGCCATTTATTTCCCTTTGGTCTAGCCAGAAGCTGGTCTGGAAGGATTGGTCCGACTTCAGTGTCAGAGACCTGAGAGAGGTCACTACTGTCCTCTCAGGTTAAGAAGAGTGTGACTTCCCTACCTGATATATCCCTCCCTGTGTCACAGAGCTGGGGCTGGAAGTGGGGACTGCAGGCCAGGCTGGTGGGACTCCTTCCCTAGCTGAGTCACGGAGCTGGGCTCATGAGGCTCCTCCAAGCTGCCTGTTCAGTGGGGAAAGGCCCCTGATTCCCCCTCCTGCCTGGGGCGGGGCGGGGGGGGGGGGGACGACTTTCGGGTGCAGCGTGCTGAGAGATTTGCCTGCTCGGCCAGCTGCCCGCCAGCTGCTTATGTGAAAACTCTGCAGAGAGCTGAGCAGAGTCTTTCGAGGAACAAGCTTCCTCCTGAGATGAAGAAGAAACCAGCGAGGCTGGGAGAAGGGAAAGGCACCTGGCCAGGCTCCACGCATCCTCAGCTCAGCTTCAGCAGCAGCTGAGATGTGTCGGCCCAGGGGAGCTAGCATCTCAAACACGAGGGGGGTTTGCCTCCTAAAAACGGCTCTCAGGAAAGAGCACAAGGGATGGGGCTGAAATGGAAGCCGTACTTCAGTTTAACGCTTTACCTTTCAAAGGCTTGAACTGTTTTTTCCTCCTTTTCGGTATCTTTAGTCAAAGGTTAGAAGGATTGTTCATGCTGTGGAGGAAAGAGCCTTCACTCTCAGGTTGGAAGCAACAAAATCAAAGACAGCTTTATTTGACAGGGTTCAGAGTAGCAGCCGTGTTAGTCTGTATCCGCACAAAGAAAAGGAGGACTTGTGGCACCTTAGAGACTAACCAATTTATTTGAGCATAAGCTTTCCTGAGCTACACCCCACTTCATCGAGCGATTGCAAGGGAAGAATACAGCTGACAGAGAGCATCGCTGCCTCAGTTTCTCCGAAATACAAGCAATATCACACAAGCGTTTACACTCTTTTGTGGCCTGCATTAATTGAAAACATCTACATTTTGTTTATATCATGTCCTGTCTAATCCAGCATTTTCTCACTTTCACTTCTTAAAACAGCATTATCTCAAGGCTAGGTCACACTGACTGCGCTGCTGTTTTCCCACTCGCTTCTGACGTGAGCCCTGCTTCTACAGGTCCCGCGATATTAGGCTAAGACGTGGCATAACAGTTGCTCTGTTTCTAACAAATTAAAAATGGCGGCACTTAAACCCTCTCTTTCTTTCCTGTTTCCACAATGCCGTGTCTGCCGGGGGGCTGAGCAGGCAAAGGGCTCTGTCTACCGAGCCCCGGACCTTGTTTAACGGGTAATGTTGGATAGTGACTGGGTTAGGTGGACGGCTTTAGCCCGTTTATTTCATCCAAATTAATCATCATCCTGCAACTCCCCTTCCTTCAGCCCGCAGCTGGAGTGCCCCCTGGTGGGTGAACTTCAGACATGATCTGGTGGAGCAGAGTTCAGCTTTGAGTTCCCAGGCCCCCTGCATTAGTCAGGGGGGCAGCATGGGGATTGAAGCGGGGAGCCCACAGTCAGCACGTAGCTCATTGCTTAGCATTTCACGACAAGACTGGGCTTGAAGGACATTCCCCTGGTGCCTCCTTGTGGTTCACGTGAGAACCGCTGGGTCCAGCCTTTGGGGTGTATCCGCAAGGCTTGGGACCTGGGGGCAGTGCGGCTCAGATTCAGAACCAGGGCTGGCATTAGGGGGTAGCAAGCAGGGCAATTGCCTGGGGCCCCACGCCATAGGGGCCCTCTCAAAGCTACATTGCTCAGGCTTCGGCTGCAGCCCTGGGGGTTTCAGTGGAGTTGCCAGGCGTCTGGTTTTTGACCGGAACGCCCGGTCGAAAAGGGACCCTGGTGGCTCTAGTCGGGTCAGTCTGGTCAGCAGTGGCCCAGGGCTAAGGCCCCAGGGCCAGCTCTGCAGCTCCCATTGGCTGGGAACCACGGCCAATGGGAGCAGCGGGAGCGGCACCTGCGGGTGCGAGGGCAGCGCATGGAGTCTCCCTGGCTGCCCATGCGCCTAGGGGCCACAGGGACCTGGCGGCCACTTCCTGGGAGCCATGGTAAGCGCTGCTGGGACCCTGCACTCCCTCCCACACCCCAACCCTCTGCCCCAGCCCAGAGTCCCCTCCTGTACCCAAACTTCCTCCTGGAGCCCGCACCCTTTACCCCCTCCTGCACCCCAACCTCCTGCCACAGCCCCGAGCCCCCTCCTGCACCCTAAACCCCTTATCCCCGGCCCCACCCCAGAGCCAGCACCCCCAGCTGGAGCCCCCACCCCTCCTGCACCCCAACCCCCAGTCCCCTCCTGCACCCCAAACCCCTCATCCTTGGCCCCACCCCAGAGCCCACACCCCCAGCCAGAGCCCTCACTCCCCCTCCCGCACCCAACCCCCCCTTCCCAGCCCAGTGAAAGTGAGTGAGGGTGGGGGAGAGCGAGTGACAGAGGGAGGGGAGATGGAGTGAGCGGGGGTGGGGCCTCAGAGAAGGGGCAGGGCAGGGTGTTCAGTTTAGTGCCATTAGAAAGTTGGCAACCCTAGGTTTCAGCCCCATGAGGTGGGGCGTCAGCTTTCTGTCCTGAGCCCCAGCGAGTCTAACGCTTGCCCTGCTTGGCGGCCCCCTGAAACCTGCTTGCAGCCCCCCGGGGGGGCCCCAGACCTCTGGTTGAGAACCACTGGTCTGGAGAGAGAGGTTGCCAGCCTCCAGGTAGAGCCGCTGGAATAAAGTGAGACCACAGGACAAAGCTCACTTCAGAGCCCAGCCAGCACTGGTGATAGCCCATGGCAATGTGCCTGTAGTCAAGTGGTCATCATGGGGTTAACTGGGTTAATCACGGTATTATGGGTTGGAGCCATGTCCGCCTCTCCCTTACTTCCCGTTTGGTTAGCAGGGTTTCCCACTCCCACGCTCTGTTGGGTTGGAGTCCAGAGCAGCGGCGAGTTCCCAGCCTGCAGTCCTGGGAGCGTCTCTGTCCCTTTAGAAAGCCGCTCGGTCTGGTGGGAGTCACATCTGCCCCCAGCACACACCGGCTCCCATTTTACAATCCCTGCACTGGCCCCGATTCACTTCCCATTATTTCACGTGGCTTTGGGTGCCCGCACCCTGCTGGCCTGCCCCATCCACAGGGACTTCTCATGCTTGATTTCCCCAGGCTCGGGGGAAGGCGACCCCCCCTGCTGGTCCTTCACTTTTACCCTCGGCCCAGCTCTGAGAGCTTGGGGCTGGCAATGGCCACCCCATCTGTGCTGGCGCGGGGAAGGGTTTTCTAAAGCACCCTGGTCGCTTTCCGTTGCAGAAGCTCCGGGGATTTTCAGTGCTTTAGAAAACGCTGCCCGTTGTGCTTGTCTCATGTGGCTATAGTGACCCGACTGCAAACACTGTGATGCCCTTGTACTGCCCACGGGTACAGCAGAGCCCCGGGGGGATCTGGCTTTGAGGGACAGGAGGCAGCCTGGTTTTGAAAGTCCCAAGCAGTAGCGCTCCCAGCGCCTCCCTCAGGGGCCCGTCCCCAGCCTAATTCAGCCCCTGTTGAGTCCTGCCTTTGGGGTGTATCTCCCAGCCCCTGCCTGGCCTCCTGATGTTTCCTGGCTCCCTCCAGCTCTCCGCTGGACTCTCAGACCCCCTTTTCAGGCTGCTGGGACAGAATTCAGGGACCCCAAGAGGGACCCAGTGACAGACTGAGGCTGCGGCTCACAAACCCCACCCCAGGACTTGCAGCAGGGATGAGTCCAGAGAGGTTAGCAAGGCTCTGGGTGGGTCAGCGGACCGGCACTGACCTACAGGGTCTTTCCCATCTGAAGGTTGCTGAAGGTGACTCGGGTCAATAGTGCCAGGCCAGCCTGGTGGCTGCGGTGACAGGCCAATGGCCTGTGTGAAATGTTTGGGGCGTCTCACACCAGGTGTCCACATCTCAAATCCCCACCCCCATTCTCAACTGGCACTGACTGGCCCCCTTGTGGGCAGACCCACTGAGTGGGTCTCGGAGATTGAGCTCCCCTCTAGGTCCTAGATGGGGTCCCTCTAATGCAGGGCTGAAGCATGCTGGCCAAGAGAGGAGGCAGTTTTTTGGTGCAGAGACCATGTGTCTCTAGGTTCTGTGTTTGTACAGCACCTATCCCAATGGAGTCCTGGGGCAGGAGCGGGGCTCTTGGGCATGACTGCAGTACACATCAGACATCATTATATTAATACCCAGAGGATTCAGGTTTCCAGGACTCTCAGCCTGGTGCATTCGTTCCCTGGTGCTGCCTCTGCGAGGGGATGTTGGGATGCTTTGGCATGAAAGACATGACCAGCATTCAGGGCCAGATTAAGCCATGGGTCCCATAGGCCTCTGCCTGGGACTAAAGTCACTGCTGCTGCCCAAAGCTCAGCTTTCATTTGTAAAAGAATTACGTTTCCGGCCCTCATGGGGGCCAAGAAAAACTTGAAGCTGCGCCATGAATACAACCAGTGCAGTGGCGGCTTCCTGAGTCTGCAGAGAGCCTGAACCAAGAGCTCTGAGAAGGCTGAGCTGCACCAGTCATCTCAATGGGCTGTTTGCTACCAGACCCACTGCTCTGGGAGGGGGCCCTCACTGTTGTCACCCTGCAGGGGTGAAGATGGCAGGGCCCCGGTGTGCTATGCAGAGTCTTCAGCTCCGGTGGGTGGGAGCTTAAACCTCCACCTTTAGGGCAGACCCCAGCCTGCCGGAGTGCAGGGAGCAAGAGGGCAGGGGTGGGAAAGCCCAGCCTACCCACAGTGGAGTGGTAGTAAACTCCCCACCAGCTCGGCCAGTGGCCCTTGTGTGGGGTGTCCCTAGGGGGACCCATGTGATAGGCCTCAAGGTAACAGCCCTGGTAACGGATCCCTCTGCTTGGGCTCCACAGACTTTCCAGGGCCTTGCTCCCACTCTCACTGGGGCAGAGCTATGGCAAAGGGGTGGGGTCCACTAGAGGGGCCACCTGGGCCTGTTAGCTTTCATTTTCTGGGGCGCCCGTGCTGCCAGTCCCCCCCTGTTTTTGAGATCCAATGGTTGGGACCCATGGGGTAAGTTCCACATAGTAGTGCCCTCCATACAACAGCATCACCTTGGGGTGCGACCTTCTCCGGTGCCATGTGCTAAGGAGGCCTGGGCTGGGTTTCAGCCCCTGGATGGGAGACCCACCTGGCAGCAGACACTGAAGTTGGTGAGTCTGTTTCCAGTGAGTCCGTGCTGAGCCAGCGCCCCGTCCCCCATGAGCGGGAGGGGTGCTGCTGTGGGGGGCCATCTTTCAGCTGAGAGCCCTGGCCTTGGGTTTGCATAGCTATGGTCATTAAAGATCCCAGGCACTTTTTGCCTGCGTGGAGATGTTAACCCCATTGTTGTGGCTAAATTCCAACTCAGGGAACTGCAATCTGCAGCCCGAAATCCCCCTAGGATTTGGAAAGGATACAGTATTCTTCCTCACTTCCTGTCCTAAACTGTTGTGCAGTGTTGTTGTATGTAGCAAAACAGCTGCTGTGCTCCACTCCAGAGGTGGCTGCATTATAACGTTGGATGAAGTGATCAGTATATAAAGTGCTTTAGGATCCTTTAGGTAAATATATCAATGTAAGTTATTATTTATTATTAACAATGCCCAAAAGGCCCCTTCCCAGACTTTATCTAGGGCACAACCTCCCCATGAGGGGGAATATGGAGAGACAGTGGACTGAAGATTTGTTATAAGGCTCTGCCACTTCATAACAGATAGGCTCTTTGGAGGATACGGCTAGTGGGGCTGGGAGCCAGGAGCGCCAGGGTCCCCTTGCCCCCTCTCAGGTTCTGCGTCTCACACTAGACTTGGGAAGTCACCCCAAAATCTGGGAAATGGGGGTAATGATCAAATTTAGCCCCCTTTCCCTCCTGATAACACAGGGGAAGGGGGCTCCTTAGAGGGGTCTCCTCTACCCAAGTGAGGGATGTAAAAGATCCATGAGAGCACCCACTCGATCTCCCCTGGCCTGCTTAGTAGAGATGGGCCTGATCCAGCCCCTCAGCCTTTGGAGAGGCCTGGATCAGCCTCCAAAAGGTGGAAAGCCTGCCTCACTGTTTGTTGTTTTCTGAGTCAGTGCCTAGGTGAGACTTTCCCCTCGGACCCGGGCTGCTGAGATCTGCCTTGTTTGTTCTCTAAACAAACACACAGCAGGTAGGATCCTTTCCCGGAGCTACTGAGTCTCAAATCCCAGCCCCACACCTGCCACACACCGTCCGAGGCCTGGGCTGGGCGCTTTCCCACTTTCCCTGGGCGGTTACGCTGAACACCTGTCTCCAGGCTGCGGTCACGCTCATGTGACCGGGCTCGAGTTCCCAATGCCAGGTAACAGCCCCGGTAACCAGGCCCTCCGCCTGGGCCCCACAGTCCTCCCGGGGCCGCTCTAGTCGTGCTCCCAGCTGGGCACGGCTGAATCTGTCAGCACTGCCGCAGCAGGTGTTACTCCCCGCTCCCTCCCCAGCACACACACCCGGATTCTCCCAGGTGGGTCGCACGCCGACGCCAGCTCCTGGCGAAGAAAAGGAGGGAGCAAGAGGAGGCTTGTCTGTCCCTGCCGGCTGGGTGAGTGGGGAGCCGTGCTCCCGGCTCGCCCCTCCACTGGCCTCTAGCCCTCCGGTTGCTGATGTCTCTCAGGGCCGAGGACCAGGCAGGCTCCCCGCAGCGGGACCCCCCCAGAGCCAAGAAAGGGGGCATCAGGAGGCGGCTCGCCCAGCTCTTCTCCAGAAGTGAGATCAGCCTGACAGAGCTGCAGAGGAAGGAGGACAGCTGGGATGGCCCCAGCGCCCCAGGAGCTGCCACCCACCAGGATGGGAAAGGGAAGGGCAGGAGGAAAGAGAAGAGGAGCACGTTGCAGGGGTCCTTGCAGAGGTGAGCCCCCCGGAGGCGGGCAGTGGGTGAGCTGCAGCTTCTGGCTGCGGGAGTAGGGGTCTGCTAGCTTGGGTCTGGGGACGACTGCACACGTGTGTGTGTATGGGGTGTTTGCCCATCAGTGCGACGGGTGGGTTTGTGCATGCACGTGAGTGACTGTGACAGGCATGTGTGTATAGGTGTGTTTTCACATGTGCCTGACAAGGCGTGGTGCATCTGGTGGGCACGTTTGTCCATGTGCACGTTGTGATTGTGACGGGCACGGGGCTAGGCGTGTGTGCGCGCTAGGGGCATGTTCCGCGTTCAGCTGTGAATGTTTATCCCCCTCACACGCTCCCCACCCAGGGACGTGCTGAGCTGTGGCTGTACAGATTGGGCCTCCTTTGCTCTTGGGGTGTTTATAGGAGCCCTTTTGGGAAGCAGTCCCGCTGCTGAGTCAGCCTGGGGAGGTTTGATAGGAGACTAGGATCTGGGTCTGTCTTTCATTCCCAGCCCATGAGGAAGCGGGAGCAGCCCCTAGGCTGGCACGCTTGAGGAAGGGGGCTGAATTCTTGCCCTTGTCGCCTTTGTGTGAACAGGTCGCTATCTGGCCTGCTAGGCCCTTTCCTAATGGGTCCAAGCTTGTAGTGTCCAGACCACATACAACCTGGTGGTTTCAGAATCTAATCAGTGCTTGGAGTAACGTAACCCATCCAGTCAATACACACCCCAGCAGTCAATACATCCTGTCCACATGCATCTCACAGTCAGGGTATCTGGTCCATACACAAGGGATACAGTCCCGCTGCCTGGTCCATATACACCTTATATTCAGCATGATCTTTTTTGCAGTATCTGGTCTGTACATAGCTTGAATCCATGGTGCTTGGTCCATGGGAACCTCAAAGTCAAGGTGTCCAGCCTGTACCCCTCAGAATGGGCTGTAGATTCAGGAGGCCAACTCCCCACCCTAGTACACCCAGGCCAAACAAGATGCATTCCTGTCCTACCCGATGGGATGGGGAAGTGGGCGGCAAAGTCCCTCAAGATAGAGTCGAGGGAGCCTGTGCTCATAGATTGGAGGGTTCTGCCTTCTGAGAGAAATGTTGGTTCTTCTC
This sequence comes from Chelonia mydas, assembly GCF_015237465.2. Classification (NCBI taxonomy): domain Eukaryota; kingdom Metazoa; phylum Chordata; order Testudines; family Cheloniidae; genus Chelonia; species Chelonia mydas. The sequence continues at coordinate 9,686,183 of NC_051259.2, read as the reverse complement.
ATGATGGTCTGAGATCGTTGGGAGACAACCGAAAAGCCCAGGTACTCCCCTCTTTCCACCTGGACCGGGGTCTGAGCCAGGCAGTTTGGATTCAGTGCTTTCCCCGAGGTCAGGCAGACTGGGCTCTGGGCCCGTCACTAGCACCAATGTCTCCCATGGACTTTGCGCTTCACTCTAGGATGGCCGAGGAGGACAAGAGCTCAGCTGGGGGAAGACGCAGCGAGGAGCGCCCCCATCCCAGCCGGCCCCAGAAGTCATCCTCGAAGGTGAGGCCTCTCTGGCGTGAATGGCCGTGGAAAGGACAAGTGTCTGGCCTGGGGCGTGCGGGATGGCTCAGCTCCTGGGGCAGAAGGCATTGTAGAGAGGCCTGTGAGCTTCCCCTGGGCAGAGCCAGCGGGTCAGGCGCTGTAGCACTCTCCTTCCTTTGGTAACGGATACCCAGAGGCCTGCCCGATTCTCCAACATGTGACGCCGGGCTTGCTCGGCCCTTTGTGCTGCTGGCAGCAGGGACCCTGGGCACCGGGCCGCTCAGAGCGCAAGGCCGTGGCCAGTCTGCTCCACTGCACATGCCTGAGGCTGGCCCTGCTGTTGGGGCTGGCCGCCCTGGCACATGTGAGGTTTAAGGAGACAGGTTCTCCGGCTGGGCTGGAGTGTGGTCTAGTGGTTGAAGAGGGGACCCAGGGACTTGGGTTCTCTTCCTGGCTCTGCCATTCACCTGCTCTGGGACTTTGGACAAGTCGCTGAATCATTGTGTGCCTCAGTTTCCCCACCTGTAAATGGGGATAATTGTACTTGAAATCCCCAGGAGGAGGGATCCTGCTTTCAGAACTGCAGCCTTCTGTGCCTCTCCCATCAGAGGCCGCCTCCATCCAGGGAGGGGAGTATCCCAGAAGCTTGTCTGGCTGCTTTCCGCGGGCAAGGGTCTGTGCTGGGTACAGTGAGGCTTGTGGGCATGGGGCATCACTGATTAATGATATTTTGCACTTCAAGAGAGACAGATGCTCCAGGCTCGCAAAGCGCATCACAAACGTTAATGAGTGATGCCCCAGACCCGTCCCCATGGAGGTGGGGCAGTCCCGTTTCCCCGATGACAGATGGGGAAACTAAGGCACAGGGATGGGAAATTGCCAGGATCAGTGACCCTGGCGGCCAGATTCTCCCCAGCCTTGTGGTGTCAGTTACAACATTGTTATTGGGTGGTGTTTCACACTCACTCTCCACAGGAGCAAATTGGTGACACAAGGCGCAAAGCAGGGGAGAATCAGGAAACAGAATCCAGCAGTCCTGGCTCCCCAACCATCCCTTACTCTAGTTATCAGACCCCCTGGGGATTCACCGTAGCTTTGCTGTGGGTGCCTTTCTCCCTTCCTGCTGATCTCACTGACTTCTGCAGAAGCAGCAGGTTGAGGGCCATTTCCTGTGGGGCGAGGGTTCCCTCTCTTGGGAACTTGGGAGTACTACAGGACAATCAGAGCAATGCCTTTGAATTTCCTGAGGGGCAGCCGTGTTAGTCTGTATCAGCAAAAAAAACCGAGGAGTCCTTGTGGCACCTTAGAGACTAACACATTTATTTGGGCATAAGTTTTCGTGGGCTAAAGCCCACTTCATCAGATGCATGCAGTGGAAAATACAGGAGGAAGATATATACATATATACAGACCTAAAAGTCACAATTCTTCAACAAAAAAACTTCAAAAACAGAGTCCAACGAGAAACTGCAGAACTGGAATTAATTTGCAAACTGGACACCATTAAATTAGGCTTGAATAAAGACTGGGAGTGGATGGGTCATTACACAGAGTAAAAACTATTTCCCCCTGCTAATTTTCCCCCTACCGTTACTCACACCTTCTTGTCAACTGTTGGAAATGGGCCATCCTGGTTATCACTACAAAAGTTTTTTTTTCTCCTGCTGATAATAGCCCACCTTAATTGATTAGTCTCATTAGAGTTGGTATGGCAACACCCATTTTTCATGTTCTCTGTGTATATATATCTTCCTACTGTATTTTCCACTGCATGCATCTGATGAAGTGGGTTTTAGCCCATGAAAGCTTATGCCCAAATAAATTTGTTAGTCTCCAAGGTGCCACAAGTACTCCTCGTTCTTTCTGGAATTTCCTGTTTCCCATGTAATTCTGTCCGTGCTTTGACCCGGCTAGCATTTGAAAGCCATAAACAGGGAGATCTGGGGGGAAACACATGGGCCCATCACTAAACCCCACTGAAAGCCATTGGGCTGGGACAGCTTTGGGGAGGGACGAGTTCCCCTAACTGGGGAAAGCATATGCGCATCTATATATTTTCTCCAGCTCTCTCTGTCTGTTTCCCTCTGTCTCTCACCTGTCCGTCCATCCATCATGGTAAATAATATCTGCAAGACACCTAGCCTGGCTCTGCGGCAGGAACTGAGCATGTGCGATCTAGGCTGTGCTTTGCAGGGACATGGCTGTAAGAGGATGGGATTTTTCCCATCATTTAATGGGGCCCCCAAATCCCCCACCATGATGTTCCTTCTGTGGGTGTTTGTGATGCTAGTGCAAGGAGATGAGCAGAAACCATCAGGGGAAGATTTGAATTGGAAGTAGTTTGGTAACTGAGGCTGGTTTGGAGTACAGTTAGAGAGTGGAGCCAGAACTGCTAATCACAAGTGGCCAAAAACCGTAAGTCAGCCCCGCAGAATCATGAGATGGGCTTAAACTCTCATGAGATTTTTAAAAACCAATAAATGATGGGTTCTTTTTATGGGCCTTCTGTCTGTGCTTAAGGGCTTTTCTCAGCAATCATGAGGGCTAGGAACTTACTTTCGTTTTAATGGAAGTTGAGAGTCTCCTGTGATCACCTGACTCCAGGAACTGGGGCTCTAAGAAAACCACGAAATGTCACAAGCGTCATGATAAAATTGTGAGAGTGGGCAACACTCTATGGCAGTCATTGATTGTATCTACAACCTGGTCTGTTCCCATGGCAAACATCCTGAGGCCTCCTCTAGAAACACACCCGCTCTGGGGTTCCTGCACGTTTCTCCTCCGCTCCCTGCGTTTCGTCAGAGCAGGGATCTGCGACTCCAGAGAAGAATTTGCTCAGGGACGGTGCAGGGATCCCCAAACTTCAGCAGAGACACTGCTACACCAGCCCGTTCATCAGAGCTGAGGGGCGTTGGTGGGGAGCTTGCGCAGAGCCTGGCTCTAGAGCCCATCAGCCCAGTGAACGCCTGGGAACGTTATAGGACAGAAAACAACCCAGTGTCTATTAAAGGAGAGAAACCTGCCCCAATCCCGGTCCCTGCTCTGGGCTGCGTGAGTCACTCCTGGTGTTAGCGCCATTCTCGTTGGAAGCTGTCCATGGGGTGGGTGAGGGAACGTGTGAAAGTGGGGGATCTAATCTCCCCAGCTGTCCGGGGAACAGGTGTGCTCCACTGGCCTGTGTCTAATAGCTTCAGCTCCTTCCTGCTGCACCAGTGACTCCCGAGGGTGGAGCCCCTCTGGCTGTTTGCTCGGAAGCCAGCGCCTTGCCCCAGGGGAAGGCTGGAGCTACGTTCTAGCCTGGCTCAGCTGGGGCACGTGGAACCACTAGCTGCTTGGTACGGTGTAGGGGCCAATGGGGATTATGTAAGGCTGGCGCTCGCTCTGCTGCTACGTGTCAGATCCCTTCTGCTGCCAGCCTGCACGTCCCCAGAGACAGGGACACAGGGGCCACCTCCTATCTGCTGGATCAGGAGCCCAGGCCTCCCGCATTAGCCCAGGGACTGGGATCTCCTCTAGTGAGCAGGATTTACTATAATCCAGAGACACAGAGACTTGGACCTGGTCCAGTGACGCAGGGACCAGCGCCTTAGTTGCTGAGTCAGAGGTTAGGACTTTCCCCGTGAGTTGGGCTGGGATCTCTTTCAGTGACTAGGAGCTCCCATAGTCCAGGGACATGGAGTCAGGGGGAGCCAGTGGGACAGGGGACAGGCCTTGTTGAGTGACAGGAGCACGAAGATCTCCTAGAGCGTGGGGTCTGCTCCACTCCCCCAGCAATTGGGAGAAGGGCTTTCTCTTAGGACCCTCCCTCCTCTTGTGTGGCACCGCTGATCTGCACGGGAGCTGCCGAAACTGACAGCCAGAGACAAAGTGAGGGGCGCTGGCCAACCTCCTGGATCCCCTCCCCTGCCGGGCCTGAGTTCTCGTTCATTTCTTGGAGTTGCCTTGATGCCGTGGGAGCGAGGGAAGGACACTCTGATCCTGCCCCTGCTGGACCAGCTGTCTCCTGGGCTCACACTTTCCACTTCCCTCCTTTACCAGCTGGAGAATCTGGCTGAGATGCAGGTCTGCCCGCCTGCCCCTGTTAACAGAGATCCCCATGTGGGAGCCGTCTCTGCACAGGGATCACGATGCACAGTTGAAGAAGACCCACAGGCAGGAGCTGGCAAGCCCCAGGCACTGTGGAAATGCAGTTATCTGGGAGAAGGTGGCTCAGGAGATGGGTTCTGGGTTCTGGATCTTCTCTCACTTGCCAGTTCCAAGCCAGCCAGAAACCAGATCTCATCCCCATAGATGTGAAGCAAATGGGAAGGCAGGGGGAGTGTGAGTCCAGTGCGCTGTGACAAAGCTACATCACAACTAGCTCTTGTGTTGCTGACTCAGCAGAGGCTAAGGGTTGAACGAGCCGTGGAGACGGGGCAGGCCTGTCTGGGTCAGTGCTAAGTTGCCCAGGCAGGGCCGGGTGAGGGTGGCTTGCCCTGCTGATGCCCGTGCTGCCCCTGTCCGGCAGATAGGCACTCTGCAGGGCTGGGATGCCAGCACTAGGACGCTGGAGCGTATCTGGAGTGTCCCCCATTGCTCCCATCAAACCCAGCAGCGTGGACGTGAATCAGTTCTAGAACCAGGGGAGCCTGGGTGACACCAAGCATTTGCCAGGGGTGCGGGGACACACACAGAATTCCAGCCTCCAGGCCAGTCGTGTGCAGGATCCTGCCCTTGTGAGCCTTGGCGCAGGGCAGGGGCTCTCGCTGGTGCTCCTGCTAGCCAGCACCTCCGTGCTGCTGTGTGGGGATGGAGCGCTTTAGTGGCTGCTTACTGCCTCCTGCCTGTGCACCCGCACCTGATTCCCTCTCCTTCCCCCCGCAGCTGCATGCTCTCAGCTACTCAGAGTCCGACCTCTGGAGGAACGGCCTCCTGCGGACGTTTGGGACCCTGCCCTGGCGGAGGCGGCAAAGCAGCCATCTGGAGCTCTCAGGCACCGGCGCTGGTGGTACGGGACATCTGGGGAGCTCACTGGGCAAGCCCTGGCCTTTCGGGCGGCTACAGAGACCAGCGGTCGGCAGTGATTTGGATATGGCAGGCCGGCTTGACCTGTGCTCTGCTGGGAACCTGGCCAAAGAGCAGGAGACTCCAGAGCCATCTGCTTGGCCCAGGGACACAGGAAACTCGAAGCCAGCCATACCCAGCCAGGTGGAAATCTTCACATCCTTTGACTCTCTGCTGGGCAAAGAAAATGAGAGTTCCTGGGGAGGGTCTGTTTCCATCAGCAGCACCTCCCTGGACTTCCCCACCAGCCCTGAGACGCAGGAGGAAGACTACAAGCTTCCAGCTGCCCAGGAGGAACCCAGCAGAGCCTCGGAGCCTCTGCCAGAGTGGGCTGAAAGAGTTTTCCAAGAGTATTTAGACTCAGGGACCTTCCGCCCTAAGGTGGCGGGACAGCCAGACCATGTGAGCCATGGCCACAGAGAATCCATCTCTGAACCAGAGACTTGTCCATTCACCAGCCCTGCCTATAATCGGATCAGCAGGACAGAGGACCCTGCAATAGGCAGGGAGAGCCCGGAATGGCCTCTGGAGACTATCAGTGGGGTTGAACCCACCCCTGCCAAGAGGCCTGCGAAGATCCGCTACGAGGTAATGATCACTCTGACCAAGGAGCAGGAAGAGGGTGCGAAGAGCGGAGCAGAGGATCGGCCTAGGGTCCATGGGAATGGACCGGGTTCCCACGGAGTTGCGAAGTCACCTGGGGAGGCAGGAGTTTCTCAGGGGATTGCTGAGTTGCAGAAAATGGATGAGCAATGTCATGGGGAACCAGCCAGACCGGCTCTCCAGCTGGCAGCACACAAGGAATTCCAAACCTTCACGCGGCAAAGGGAGGGTACTGTTGGGGTGACCGGGCAGGTCCGCCCAGTCCCAGGGTGCCTGGTGACACCTCTGCAAGGATCAGAGCCCAGCCCCAGGCAGAGACGGGACGGGCAGGAACAGAGCCTGTGCCACGGCAGGGACCTCTTGGCAGCGGAGGGGAGAGCCGTCCGTGCGGCAGGAGCCCCGGCCAGCAGGTATGTGAGGAAACAGGTTTTGAAAGGAACCTGGGCCAGCCCAGGTCGGCAAGAACTGGGGAGGGAGGCATGTCTCTGCAGAATGGAGCCAGAGTGTCTCTGCGCCCCACACTGGGAGCTGTATTCATCCTTGGCACCTGAGCTCTCTCCACCTCTGCCTAACTCATTTTCCCTGAGCAGCTGGGAAGGGACCCGAGAAGAGGAACCTCTGGCCGGGTTTGCAGAGGGCCGGTGTGCCCACTGACGTCATGGGAGGGATGGGGACTCAGCCCTGCTGAGAACCAAGCCACTCATTCATAAAAACAGTGAAAGGGGCTCCCCGAGTTCTGGGCTTGTATAACTCCTGGTGGGATGGGGGTCGGATCTGGGGGCCTCAGCTCTAAAAATGCAGGGCCAGATTCAGCTCCCAGTTCCATGGGTGTCAATGCAGAGTGAGCGCACTGATGGCAGTGGAGTCACTCTGGATTGACTCCTGGGGCTGGAGAGCAGAATTCAACCTGCCTGAGGCATCAAGAAACAACCTGGATTACAAATATATATATATATATATGGCTACATTCCAACCTGGGGATCCAACCCCCGGTTCAGCTGATGCACCCTCCTGTCCCAGTCATGCTCCTTTTGGGAGGGGGGCTTTCCCCAGGGGTTTGCAAGCCCAAATGCTTTTAACAGCCGGGAGTGTTGGCATCCGGGATGAGTCTGGGTCACGCTGCAGGAGGGTTTCGGTCCGAGTCTGAGGCTATTTTAAATATTGTCGTGACTTTGTGCCTGAGATGGAATCAACCAGCCAGCACTTCTGCCAAGCAGAAGGGGGAAAAAAATAGGAGCCAGTTATTGAGATTAACGAGCCTTGCCCGAATTCTTAACGCAGTCTCTCTGGCAGCAAACCCTCTGGCCCAAGTCCTTTCAGGCAGCATGGATCATGACCTTTTTTTTTGCATTAAAGACCACAGGGTGCTGGCTGCAGATTGGATTTCCATTAGGCTCCACTGGGCAGCCAGCCCACCATTGTGTGTCCAGATGTCTGGGGTTGTTACCTGAGCAGCTCAGTCTTTCTGCGTGCAGACATGTATTTTGTAGGAGCAAGGCAGTCACAGGAGTTTGCTGTTGTTGAAAACATAGCTCCATCAATGGACTATTGGGGTTCAGGCCAGGGGAAGCCCCCAAAGGTAGGCGACAAAGTCATGAAATGTCAGCGGACCAGAAACAGGCAGAAGACAGCTGGGGCTCTTCCTTGAGGTCACTGGTTCAAAGCCAGCCCCAGTAAGTGGTGGCTGGAACTTGTTACCTCTGATGCCTGTCCAGTGGCCTGGGTGACATGAGTCTGCAGGTCCATTTCAACTGATGCTGATTGGCACAGCTGAAATCGCGATTTATTGTTGTGTGTGTCCAGTGGCTTTGGAACAGTTTGTACAGTGAGGGGTGCTGAGAGTCACTGACCAAAACTGTAAACCCTGGATATGATGGAAACTACTTCAAGCCAGGGGGCGCTGCTACACCCCAGCAGCCCTAGTTCTAGCACCCTTGGGTGCGGCTCTAGGGTGCACGGTATTTCGGGGCCCTTTACACAGTTTGGATAAGGAGCATTTAACTATTCACATTGGGAATCATAATGATAAGGCCAGAATTAAGGCCAGAAGGGACCATCATGGTCATAGTCTGACTTCCTGGACATCACAGGACACAGATCCTCACCCACCCACTCCTGTAATAGACCCCTAACCTCTGACTGACTTACCAAAGTCCTCAAATCATGGTTTAAAGACTTCAATACCTAGCTTGTATGTAGCACTTTTCATCAGTGGACCTTAAAGCCCTTTATGAAGGAGGTCTGTGAATGCATCTCATGGTACTGCAGCTTTAAAGGGTAGACACGGAGAAACTAAGTCAGTTGGTTAAATGCCAGGGCTCTCAGTCGGTCCAGTAAAAGCTATTACCTCACCCACCAGGGTTCTTCGTGATCACAGTCAGCAGGAGGGCTGGACACAAAGATGCACCTTGCAACCTCTTCTAAATGTCACCAGGTCCGGGATGAGCCATACTTCTGGCGGGAATGAATTCCAGAAGCCAGAGGCTGCTACTGAGAATTCCCAACCTCTGACTCCCTCCTGGGACAGACAGCCCAAGTTTTCCGATGGTGGGATGAGTCAGGGGGGAGAGTCAGTTTCTTAGGTAACTTGGGCTTGTGTCATTTTGGGCCCTGTAACCAGCACCTTCCCTTTCACCAGGAAGTGGAGCGCCGCTGTGATGCGCTCGCGCCAGCTCGTTTTGCTCGGCAGGTGGCAAGACGTTTTCTGCAGTAGCCAAAGCTTCCAGATGGCCTTTGAGGTAGAGCTGGTGGTCCGTTCTGAAGGGGACCGTGATGAGGCCTGCATCCCGAAGGAAGGAAAGTGCCAGCCCTTGACCAACTGTGGGGGAAAGAAAGTGTCTCTGGCCACTGAAGCAATCTGGGCATCTAGGGGCAGTGGCAGGCACCTGCCAAACCCCAGAGATTGGGAGCCACCTCAGCAATAGACAGGGAGATGCCTGCATCTGAGGGAGTGGCCACAGGCTTAACCAGCTGCTCAGTGCTTCCTTTGCAAGCCAGCATCAGCTCCATCTTATCTGATTGATGCTTGCCTCCAGGGACCCATCTCGGCCAGACTGTGGGCGAGCAGACAGAGAGCTCCGTCTGGGGCCAACTGGAGATCAGCGTGCCATCAGCACGGTGATGGCTCTGTAGCCCATCCTGCCTCACGATTGCCCCAAGCAGTTTCCCGTCGTCACTAAACAAAGAATACGGGACTCCAGAGCTGGGAGTCCCTGTGAGATGGGACAATCTGGCGGTGCCACACTTTGGGTCCCTGTGGACAGGAGTGAATGGAACTGGTTTAAAGTGATACTGTCCAAACCTGCCAGGTCCCCTACTGGAGTTTTCAGAAGTGGAAGGCTAGTCTAGTGGTTAAGGCACTAGTGTAGGGCTCAGGAAACCAGTGTTCAGTTCTCTGCCACAGTCTTCCTGTGTGTGACCCTGGGCAAGTCACTTAGCCTCTGTGTGCCTCAGTTCCCCATCTATACAATGGGGATAATAGCACTGCCCTGCTTCACAGGGGGGAGTGAAGATAAATACATTAAAGATTGTGAGGTGCTCAGATACTAGAAGAATAGGGGCCTTAGACAAAGTTAGCAGCACCTCATGGGTGACGGGGTCGAAGGTCACTGCTCTACTGGTATGAGCCAGGCCACATGGCTTCTGTCCATTGCTGTGAGGAGATTAACCCCATTCCCATGCCTTAGTCTGGGCTGGAGGCTGATTGCCCAGGGTCCAAAGAATCTGATGATGCCAGCCTCAGCTGCGGGTTGTGGGTGGCAATCTGGCTCTGAGATCTTTTGGAAATCTGGCGCAGGGAACTGAGATTTGTCTGTAGCTTTCTACTGAGGCAGCCCAGCAGACAAGGATTGTTCTGGGTTGAAAAGCCATCCAAACAGTTAAAGAGCTCAGGCAAAAACTGTGTTTGCTTAGAGCAAGGAAGGAACACCTTAAAGTCACCTGCCAACATGCAGGTGCTGCGTAGTTAGGGGGTCACCCAAACTGCATTTGGTCAGGTTACTGTAACTTCAGTATTCAGATGCTAATGGCCTGGGATCTCCTATGTGAATCGCAGGAGCTTCATTAAGAATCTTTATTAAAAACCTAATTGCAGCAGCAAATTCAAGTGCTCGGGCTTCTCGGGACATGACTCACGCCCACACTCCAGTACGTGTCTGTCTGAATGCTGGACTTGCACCGATACAAATTACCCCCTCTGAAAGAGGAGGCCAGGGGGAGGTGCTACATGTTAGTATGGCTTAGTGGACAGAGCACTGGAATGGCACTCTGCCGCCAACTGACTTGGGTGACCTTGAGCAAGTCACTCTGCTGCCTTGTGCCTCAGTTTCCGCATGTAAAATGAGGATAGTGACACTGAGCTCCTTTGCCAAGTGCTTTGAAATCTACAGATGAAAAGTGCAAGATACAAGCTAGGTTTTATTATTAGTTCTTTTTACACACAACATTGAATCAGTTTAGGAACTGATGGTCATTTGGTGGAACCTGATTAGCTAGTGAAACTCAGTCAGACTCCCATATCAATTTAGCTTCAATTGATTGCTTAGGCCTGATCTACAGACCGGTTTTGTACGGTTACGGGGGTGAATTTTTACTGATACACTGGTATAACTGGTTTCAGAGTAACAGCCGTGTTAGTCTGTATTCGCAAAAAGAAAAGGAGTACTTGTGGCACCTTAGAGACTAACCAATTTATTTGAGCATAAGCTTTTGTGAGCTACAGCTCACTTCATCGGATGCATACTGTGGAAAATACAGAAGATGTTTTTATACATACAAACCATGAAAAAATGGGTGTTTACCACTACAAAAGGTTTTCTCTCCCCCCACCCCACTCTCCTGCTGGTAATAGCTTATCTAAAGTGATCACTTTCCTTACAATGTGTATGATAATCAAGGTGGGCCATTTCCAGCACAAATCCAGGTTTTCTCCCCACCCCCCCACAAACCCACTCTCCTGTTGGTAATAGCTTATCTAAAGTGATCACTCTCCTTACAATGTGTATGATAATCAAGGTGGGCCATTTCCAGCACAAATCCAGGGTTTAACAAGAACGTCTGAGGAAGGGGGGGGGGTGGAGGGGTGTAGGAAAAAACAAGGGGAAATAGGTTACCTTGCATAATGACTTAGCCACTCCCAGTCTCTATTCAAGCCTAAGTTAATTGTATCCAATTTGCAAATGAATTCCAATTCAACAGTCTCTCGCTGGAGTCTGATTTTGAAGTTTTTCTGTTGTAATATCACAACTTTCACATCTGTAATTGCGTGACCAGAGAGATTGAAGTGTTCTCCGACTGGTTTATGAATGTTATAATTCTTGACATCTGATTTGTGTCCATTTATTCTTAAACCTGGTGGCTGAACTTTGTGACTTTGTCCTTATCCATAACTATTTTACATTTGGGGACAATGTATACCTTCAAATCAGCGGCACTGCTATGGGTACCCGCATGGCCCCACAGTATGCCAACATTTTTATGGCTGACTTAGAACAACGCTTCCTCAGCTCTCGCCCCCTAACGCCCCTACTCTACTTGTGCTATATTGATGACATCTTCATCATCTGGACCCATGGAAAAGAAGCCCTTGAGGAATTCCACCGTGATTTCAACAATTTTCATCCCACCATCAACCTCAGCCTGGTCCAGTCCACACAAAAGATCCACTTCCTGGACACTACAGTGCTAATAAACGATGGTCACATAAACACCACCCTATACCGGAAACCTACTGACCGCTATTCCTACCTGCATGCCTCCAGCTTTCACCCTGACCACACCACACGATCCATTGTCTACAGCCAAGCTCTGCGATACAACCGCATTTGCTCCAACCCCTCAGACAGAGACAAACACCTACAAGATCTCTATCAAGCATTCTTACAACTACAATACCCACCTGCGGAAGTGAAGAAAGAGATAGACAGAGCCAGAAGAGTTCCCAGAAGTCACCTACTACAGGACAGGCCTAACAAAGAAAATAACAGAACGCCACTAGCCGTCACCTTCAGCCCCCAACTAAAACCCCTCCAATGCATTATTAAGGATCTACAACCTATCCTGAAGGATGACCCAACACTCTCACAAATCTTGGGAGACAGGCCAGTCCTTGCCTACAGACAGCCCCCCAACCTGAAGCGAATACTCACCAGCAACCACATACCACACAACAGAACCACTAACCCAGGAACCTATCCTTGCAACAAAGCCCGTTGCCAACTGTGCCCACATATCTATTCAGGAGACACCATCACAGGGCCTAATAACATCAGCCACACTGTCAGAGGCTTGTTCACCTGCACATCTACCAATGTGATATATGCCATCAAGTGCCAGCAATGCCCCTCTGCCATGTACATTGGCCAAACTGGACAGTCTCTACGTAAAAGAATAAATGGACACAAATCAGATGTCAAGAATTATAACATTCATGAACCAGTCGGAGAACACTTCAATCTCTCTGCTCATGCGATTACAGATGTGAAAGTTGTGATATTACAACAGAAAAACTTCAAAATCAGACTCCAGCGAGAGACTGTTGAATTGGAATTCATTTGCAAATTGGATACAATTAACTTAGGCTTGAATAGAGACTGGGAGTGGCTAAGTCATTACGCAAGGTAACCTATTTCCCCTTGTTTTTTCCTACACCCCTCCACCCCCCCCTTCCTCAGACGTTCTTGTTAAACCCTGGATTTGTGCTGGAAATGGCCCACCTTGATTATCATACACATTGTAAGGAGAGTGATCACTTTAGATAAGCTATTACCAACAGGAGAGTGGGTTTGTGGGGGGGTGGGGAGAAAACCTGGATTTGTGCTGGAAATGGCCCAACTTGATTATCATGCACATTGTAAGGAGAGTGATCACTTTAGATAAGCTATTACCAGCAGGAGAGTGGGGTGGGGGGAGAGAAAACCTTTTGTAGTGGTAAACACCCATTTTTTCATGGTTTGTATGTATAAGAATATCTTCTGTATTTTCCACAGTATGCATCCGATGAAGTGAGCTGTAGCTCACAAAAGCTTATGCTCAAATAAATTGGTTAGTCTCTAAGGTGCCACAAGTACTCCTTTTCTTTTTACTGGTATAACTAGGACAATTATAAGCCCCTTTATATGTGTGTCCAGTCTAGGGGGCAGTTGTAGCTCTTTAATGATCCCAGTGTTGCTAAAGCAGTACAATTTGTATGTGTGGACAAGGCCGCACGGACTTATATTAACAGATATCAGGGCCTCTTCGACCGATTTGACAGCATCAGTTTCTAAGCGACTTAGGTAAATCAGTGCAACTGCGGGGCGTAGACAAGGCCCTGGAGAAGGGTGAATATGAAAAGGAGACCTGCCTAGAAGGTAAACCAAAGGGGTAGTAAGCCAGAGCTGATCAGAGAGCCACAGAGTCTGAGATCCTAATGAGGAGGGGCTGTCAGAAGGGGGGCAGGGACAGGCCCATGCTGATTGTCAGACAGTAGGACTTTGCAATCGAGATTAATTATGATGAGCTATGAGGCAGGTCAGGATGATGCGAGGCGAGGCAGGAGGCAGATTACACTAAAAAGGGCACCTGGTCTCTCCCAAGATGCTCACCACGACATTTCCCTTGTTATTAACATAGGGTGGGACCTGTGCTCTGAAAGCATTTAGGCAGCTCTGAAAATCCCACCCGTCGCATGAAGGGAATGGGACTTCTGGAGAGCGATCGGAATGAGGAAAGGGGTTGAGTAGCCTCCAGGGCTTTGGGGGTTCATCCTTGGCATGGAGGGGTGGGGTCAGCATGGCAGACTGCACCCTAGGTAGGCTTATACCCTCTGCCGCTTTGATTCTTGCAGTGAGATAGAAGAATCCCTGGCTGCTGCTCTGGGGGTAGGGCTGAGAGCTGCTCTCGGAGAGGAGGAATGCACCGAGGGATGTAGGGACCAGTCTGGGTGCTCAGGCAAAGGCAGTATGGCATGGGAAGCCCACCCCAAGGAAGTGGCGCCAGGATGCTGGCTGTGATCAGGGGGAGCACAGGGGGACCAGTCGATACAGGGTGGACTCAGACACTCAGAACCAAATGTCTTCGAGCATGGGGGAGCCTGAATGTGGACCTTGTCTTATCCCGGGGAAAACTGCACCAGGGCAAATCGTGTCTGCACAAGGGGTCTGCAGTGGTTGACATTCCTGTGTAGACAGGTCCGCAGCCCCGTAGCCCGTTGACTTCAGGGTAGTGCGCTCCTCTTGTGGCAGGAGGTCTGAAGGGCCAGCCTCCTGCTGGCCTTCTTGGTTCAAAGATTTCCATTGAGCAGCATCCCTTTCTCCTCACTCTGCCCCCGGATCCACTGGCCCCATTGCTGTACAACCAAGGAAGTCGCAGAATAGCTCCGACCCCCAGTCTGACCCAGTGACCTTGAACAAACTCATTATGGAGAGACACTATGAGAAGCCAAGGATGTTTAATGCTTCTAGCTGAGTCATGCAGGAGGTGCCTGATTGGGAGGCCTTGTCAGCTGCTTATTTGTAAACTGAACCGTGTAATACAACTATTCTGGGGGAGCTACTCTCCATAAGAACAGAGTCTCCCCAACAGATGACAGTGCTTAGCTAGGAGGACGTTGTCTTTGCAATGGGCAGGTGGGAGGAATGTCTAATCCTGTCGTTCACTCTTCCTGCACATCCATAAAGTGCCATGGACCTAACGGGGCCGAGAGCTTAGCAAGATTCAATGTGGGATCGGCTATTTATGTGGCTAGCCGTGCAAATGACAGCAAATGTTTTGGAAGAGATGGGCGTACACCAATCTCTGAGTATTAGAGAACGGGGTTAGACAGAATGTGTGTGTTACTGTGGGGTTCTTCTTACACCTTTCTCTGAAACAACTGTTGCCACCACTGTCAGAGACAGGACCATGGGCTAGCTAGACCTCGGGTCTGATCCAGTCTGGCGATCCCTATGTAAAGAGATCCCTCTGCTGCCAAGAAATACTAGCAAAGGGACTCACCCGTCGACTTCCTCAGGAGTTTGCCGTGAGTAAATGCTGAGTTTGGCCCAATATTAATGAAAATGTTTCCCTTCCTCTTGAGGAATCTACAGCTGGAACTCCCAGGAAGCCAGTCCTTTCCCAGGGGAGGTAAGAGAACAGAGGAAAGGCAGCTCCACTCCTGCTTCCTCAGGGGGAGGGGAGTATCCTGGCTGGTTGGTTTCTGGCTCCTTTGTTTGCAGAGTTGCTGGCTTGGCTTGGCCCAGACACCCAGGTGACTCATCCTGAAAACTACGGGCACCAGGTAGGGCAGGCCGGGCTGGCTCTGTTCCACCCTCCCACAGGAAATGCCAGTTGAACGTTTTCCAGCTAGTTTTTACAGGTGTCACTCAGCACCTTGGTTCTGGAACAACATGACTGGTCTGATGTTTGGCTGGCTCCTAGGGCGACTGCTCCTCCAGTGGGAGGCAGTGACGTCTGATGGACCCCACCTGATTTCCACTGCGGCCCAGCCTGATGTACAAACTCTCACTGCATAACAGGCTATGACCCAGGTTCTGCGGTGTGATCCATCCCTCAGAGCCGGGGGGGTTGAGGGGAGGAAGCCGCGGTAGCCTCTTACTACAGGCCCATTGGGGGCGGGCTGGGCTGGGCTGATCTGAGGTTAGTTAATTAAAGGGGGAGGAACTCGGTTCGGGTTGTGATTTCTAAAAGACGGTAGCTGCTCAGTGCAGGTGCAGTGCCGGTGAGTGAGAACAGAGCCAAAGCAGAGAGCTCTGAGCCTTGCCCAAGCACTGACAGCTTCTTGTGTCTCTTCTCTCCTCCCCTTGTAGCTCCCCCAGCTCCTCTGGGCCGTGCAGAGATTGCCCGGGGGCGGCAGGCGAGGAGGCCCAATCAGAGGGAGGCCGTGACGCTGGGACGGGCCTAGACGAGATGAAGAAGGTTGGCGGTAGCTCCCACGCCCATCACCCCAAGCCAGGAGAGTCCACCCGGAGCACCTGGTTCAGCTGGAAGAAAGCACCTGCTGCTCAGCCCGAGGAAGAGGCCAAGCCCAGCTTCCGCAAGGTCTCCCTGCTGTCACGGAGGTTAGAGGCTGCCGCCAGCCCCTCCCGGGTGTCGATGCTGCTGGAGGCCTGGGAGAAGGGAACAATAGGCAGGGAATCTTCAGACTTGCCTTCTCCAACAGACGGCAGCTGCTCCCCATCTCCCGGCCTGCGGCAGGATTTCTCTGAACACACGCCCGTGTTCTCACAAATCTATTCTCCAGTTCAAAAGGAGACGAGGCCGACTGAAAGGGGAAAGCAGGCTGCTGATAGCACTGCAATCACTGAATCCCAGAGGGATGGCCACCTGCCCGGCGCCGTCAGCACCACTGCATCCACTGGGTCCCCAAGAGAAAGCCACTTGCCCAGTGCAAATGGCATCACTACACTCATTGGGTCCCCAAAAGAAAGCCACATGCCCAGTGCAGGTGGTTTCACTACACCTGTTGGGTCCCCGAGAGAAAGCCACGGGCCCAGTGAAATTGGCACCAACACACCCATTGGGTCCCCAGGAGAAAGCCACGGGCCCAGTGCAGGTGGTTTCACTAAACCTGTTGGGTCCCCGAGAGAAAGCCACAGGCCCAGTGAAATTGGCACCAACACGCCCATTGGGTCCCCAGGAGAAAGCCACGGGCCCAGTGCTGTTGGCATCACTACTGTAACCAGTTCCCAAAAGCAATGGCACATCCCAAATGCTGGCAGCATTACTGTATTTAGATCCGAAAGGGAAATCCTCATGCTCAAATCTGGAAGCACGGTTGAGTTTAGATCCGGAAGAGAAGTCATTGTGCCTAACGTGGAGAGCACCAGTGTAAGCGAATTCGCACGAGGGAGCAGCACGTCTGTCGCTGGATCCCCAAGCGAAAGCTGCAGGCAGTGTGCTGGTGGAAGCCTGAGGGCCCTTGGTGAGGCTGGTGGTAGCTCGGCAGCTGGCTTGCAGGGAGAAAGCCGCATGACGCAAGCCGGCAGCGCCGGTGTGAGTGAATCCAAAGGAGACGGGGGCATGCTGGGCGCCTTTAGCACCAGCATAAATGCACCCCAGAGGCAGAACAGTCCCTTCGCTGTGAGCGGATCTGAAACCGACGGCAGCCTGCCAGGTCCGGGCGGCGCGGCCTCAACTGGGTCGGAAATGGAAAGCGGCGTGCCAAGCACTGAGGGTGCCGTTTTAGCTGCACCCGGGACAAAGAGCACATCTAATGCTGCTGGTGCGCCTGGAAATAGCGCCCAAGGAGACGGTGGCAATCCAGAGCCTTTAGCTGGAGTGCAGCTGTTGGCCTCCCAGGCTGAGGTCAGGGGAGAGGGGGATGAACCAGCATGGAGCTCCGAGGGATCTGCACAAGAGCCCAACGTTTCATCTGAAGAGACCAAGGCCTCCCCTGAAACCTTGAGCCACACCCAGCCAACGGGGAGTCCCCAGGAGACGGCAGAAGAGGACCCCGACCTGTCTGTGGACATGGAACTTTTGGTGGACACCCTCCGTAGCATGGAGCCCTCCGAAATCCGAAAGCCTCCCAAGATCTCCCGGCCATCGCGCTCTTCCTCGCGTGGAAAATACGTTACCCTGCCACCCATTGACGAGCATCACATTGCTCCCAAGTCCCAGGTTCCCCTCCCGGAGGCCCTCAGCAAGCTCTTTGGTCGGACAGAACAGAAGCATCTGGAGGAGAATGGACCAAAACAGGAGAACGTGGATCCCGAGGAGGAGGAGGAGATAGAGAACCCGTATCTCAGTAAGGTTGATAAGCCACAGGCCAAAGAGGAGCCCAGGAAAGTTTACCCCTGGGAAAACATGTCAACTGAAATAGAGGAGAAGACGCTGTCTCTCCTGGGGAAGTTGAGGCAGCCCCCAGGGGACGAGAAGGCTTCCAGGAATCAAAGCATCCTTTTCAACGCTAACATCCTCAAAGGTGCCTCCCTGCTGACAGATCTCCGGGAGCAGAAGGCCATCCCCACAGAAGACAAGCCCTACTCCCGCTTGGACAGCAGCCTCCTCTACAGGCGGTACATCTCCTCCGTGACGCCCCCGCTCAAAGCTCTGGAGAAGGAGCGAGAAGGAAGGAGCTCACCCACGCCAATTGACCTGGCTCTGCTAAATGCCAGAGAGCAGAGCTGGATGCCACCCAATGGACCACAGTTGAAACCCTGCGAACAGCTGACCTCTGAGCCTTCCCCCGCTGGAGTCCAAGTCTCTCTGAACCCTCAGAAGGCACCAGGCATAGACAAAAGCACTGGCCAGATTCCTTTGCTCTTCATGGAGGCTGAGCAGAAAAATACTCCTCCCCCGTTGCTGGGTCACCCTGCAGCTGGGGTGAGTAAATCCACACTACGCAGTCAGGTGAGTCTCAAGAGCTCTGAGCAGGAAGCCGGCTCCTCACCCCGTCCCAATAATGCCATGCCCTTGAGTGCCTCATCTGGTGGTAGGGGAATCAAAACTCACCGGGGGTTCCAGGCCCTAGAAACTCCCTCGGTCCCATTGTGCTGCTCTGACCCTGCAGCTTGTGTTCCACCGCTGATGGGGAAAAGCTACAAAGAAACTGATGGCAGGGACCTGCATTCCCAAAGCAGAGTGTTGATAATCATTATGAACAGTACCAATAACATCATCAATTATGGGTCAACTCAGGAGGTCCTTACTCAGGCAAAACTCCCCGTGAGTAAGGACAGCAGGGTTTGGCCTTTGTAATATTTGTGATTGGTGTGAAGTCGGCCTTTGGAGGGAGGGGGGAAGCTTTGTGGTGTTGGTGGGGGTGGGGTTAGCTGACGTGAGCTGGGTGAGGGAGGGGGGAGGTTCCACTCTGGCAGACCCCAGGACCTGCACCCCTCTGGAGCCCTGGGGAGAACGCAGAGCAACGGGGAGAATGGGAGGCAGGGGTGCAGACGCCCATCAGGATGAGGCTCTGAGGCGTAGGCAGGACTGACGCTGGCATCATGACCCACACAGGGTCACCCAACTGGGAATGAGCCACTCTGGGACGGACAGAAGGGCCGATTCTGATACCCCCTTCCTCAAACTGTGCAGCACCTTACTCCACGAGTAGCTCCATTGCCTTCTGCTCGTGGAGTAAGGTAAGTAATGGAATCTGGAGTGTCCCAGAGAGAGACTGGTACAACAGCTGGTATAGGAGCGAGTGAGAGATGATCTGTTATGATTGGATGATAGATCTGGAGAGCTGGATTATATTGGATGAGAGATCGATGGGAGTGTTTGGGATTAGGTAGATAGATTAGATAGATGGCTGTGCACAGGGAATCCATACGTAGGGACTAGATAGATGAGAATGGGGATGTTTAGATAGAGGGCTGTGTATAAGGGATAGACAGACAGAGGTCTATGGGGTTGGATAGATAGAGGGTTGTGTATAAGGGATAGACAGACAGAGGTCTATGGGGTTGGATAGACAGAGGGTTGTGTATAAGGGATAGACAGACAGAGATCTATGGGGTTGGATAGACAGAGGGCTGTGTATAAGGGATAGACAGACAGAGGTGTATGCGGTTGGATAGACAGAGGGCTGTGTATAAGGGATAGACAGACAGAGGTGTATGAGGTTGGATAGACAGAGGGCTGTGTATAAGGGATAGACAGACAGAGGTGTATGGGGTTGGATAGACAGAGGGCTGTGTATAAGGGATAGACAGACAGAGGTCTATGGGGTTGGATAGACAGAGGGCTGTGTATAAGGGATAGACAGACAGAGGTCTATGGGGTTGGATAGATAGAGGGTTGTGTATAAGGGATAGACAGACAGAGGTGTATGGGGTTGGATAGACAGAGGGCTGTGTATAAGGGATAGACAGACAGAGGTGTATGCGGTTGGATAGACAGAGGGCTGTGTATAAGGGATAGACAGACAGAGGTCTATGGGGTTGGATAGATAGAGGGTTGTGTATAAGGGATAGACAGACAGAGGTCTATGGGGTTGGATAGACAGAGGGCTGTGTATAAGGGATAGACAGACAGAGGTGTATGCGGTTGGATAGACAGAGGGCTGTGTATAAGGGATAGACAGACAGAGGTGTATGAGGTTGGATAGATAGAGGGTTGTGTATAAGGGATAGACAGACAGAGGTCTATGGGGTTGGATAGATAGAGGGTTGTGTATAAGGGATAGACAGACAGAGGTGTATGAGGTTGGATAGATAGAGGGTTGTGTATAAGGGATAGACAGACAGAGGTGTATGGGGTTGGATAGACAGAGGGCTGTGTATAAGGGATAGACAGACAGAGGTCTATGGGGTTGGATAGATAGAGGGTTGTGTATAAGGGATAGACAGACAGAGGTGTATGCGGTTGGATAGACAGAGGGCTGTGTATAAGGGATAGACAGACAGAGGTGTATGAGGTTGGATAGATAGAGGGTTGTGTATAAGGGATAGACAGACAGAGGTCTATGGGGTTGGATAGACAGAGGGTTGTGTATAAGGGATAGACAGACAGAGATCTATGGGGTTGGATAGATAGAGGGTTGTGTATAAGGGATAGACAGACAGAGGTGTATGCGGTTGGATAGATAGAGGGCTGTGTATAAGGGATAGACAGACAGAGGTGTATGGGGTTGGATAGACAGAGGGCTGTGTATAAGGGATAGACAGACAGAGGTGTATGGGGTTGGATAGACAGAGGGTTGTGTATAAGGGATAGACAGACAGAGGTGTATGGGGTTGGATAGACAGAGGGCTGTGTATAAGGGATAGACAGACAGAGGTGTATGGGGTTGGATAGACAGAGGGTTGTGTATAAGGGATAGACAGACAGAGGTGTATGAGGTTGGATAGACAGAGGGCTGTGTATAAGGGATAGACAGACAGAGGTCTATGGGGTTGGATAGACAGAGGGTTGTGTATAAGGGATAGACAGACAGAGATCTGTGGGGTTGGATAGATAGAGGGTTGTGTATAAGGGATAGACAGACAGAGATCTATGGGGTTGGATAGATAGAGGGTTGTGTATAAGGGATAGACAGACAGAGGTCTATGGGGTTGGATAGACAGAGGGTTGTGTATAAGGGATAGACAGACAGAGATCTATGGGGTTGGATAGACAGAGGGCTGTGTATAAGGGATAGACAGACAGAGGTGTATGCGGTTGGATAGACAGAGGGCTGTGTATAAGGGATAGACAGACAGAGGTGTATGAGGTTGGATAGACAGAGGGCTGTGTATAAGGGATAGACAGACAGAGGTGTATGGGGTTGGATAGACAGAGGGCTGTGTATAAGGGATAGACAGACAGAGGTCTATGGGGTTGGATAGACAGAGGGCTGTGTATAAGGGATAGACAGACAGAGGTCTATGGGGTTGGATAGATAGAGGGTTGTGTATAAGGGATAGACAGACAGAGGTCTATGGGGTTGGATAGACAGAGGGCTGTGTATAAGGGATAGACAGACAGAGGTGTATGGGGTTGGATAGATGGAAAGCTCTGTATGAGAGAGAGAGCTAGCTAGCTGGATGTGTCTGAGGATAGCTAGAGAGACCGCCATATAGGACAGGGGCTGGATAGCTGGAGAGAAGTGGGTGAGGTAATTGATGAACAGAGATGATGGGATGCCAGGTGTGTGGAAGGAAGGAATCTTGGGGCAGACGAGAGAAGATGAGATGAGACCGAGGGAGCCTTCTCGAAGTGCACGGCTCTTTCCAGAGGACGTGCCATTTGCTTCCGCTTCTTATCCAGTTTTCCTTTTCTTTTTTTCCAGGAAGAGGCAAAGAACCCCCCCACGAAGCTCAACGGGAGACCTGGGAAGGTACTGATGCTGTAGGCAGGGCTGGGGTGGGGGCGTCGGCCAGGCGCAGGGGCAGGGCAGGCAGTTGAGGCTAGTGGTGGTGTCATTTCTCTCCAGATCATTCTGTTCTCCGAGTCGGGCTTCGCGGGCCAGAAGAGGGAGATCTGGGGCGATGTCGCTGACGCTACCCCCTGGGAGCTCTCCCACACCGTCTCCATCCGGGTGGTCCGAGGGGGGTAAGCACTCCGCCAGCTGCTCTGCTACAGTAAGGTTGCCTGCAATGGCACGTGGCCCATCTGCGACTGCTAGTCGCAAACATCTCGAATGGCCAGAGATGGAACGCTAGATGGGGAGGGCTCTGAGTTACTACACAGGTGTCTGGCTGGTGGGGGGGTCAGGATCAAACTGGTTGCCGTCTTTGGGATCAAGAAGGAATTTTCTCCCAGATCAGATTGGCTGAGACCCCTGGGGGTTTTCACCTTCCTCTGCAGCATGGGCCATGGGTCGCTTGCTGGTTTGAACTCAAGTAACTGGTGGATTCTCAGTAACTTGAATCAAGCTCTGAGGACTTCAGGAACTCAACCAGCGGCTAGGGACTTACTACAGGAATGGGTGGGGGAGGTTCTGTCACCTGCCATAAGCAGGTCAGATTAGATGATCCCGATGGTGCCCCCAGCCTTAGCGTCTATGAGTCTGTGACCCGCAGGAAGCCGCCCAGCTCAGCTTGCACGAGAACCCCAATCCCCACATTCGGGCGACTCTCCAGCACTGGAGAGGGAGGTTAAGGCACTGAGCTGGGACTCAGGAGATGAGGGCTCCATTCCCGGCTCCGCCACTGGTTCCCAGTGAGGTCTTGGGCAAGAAATCTCTATGCCTTGTTTCACCAGGGGGGAGAATAATCCTTCCTGTCTCTTACCTTTGTCGGCTGGGTCTATTTAGATTGTGAGCTCCTTGGGGCAGGGAGCGCACAGCACCGAACACGACTCGGCCCTAATCTTGGTGGTTAGAAACTAGTGCCCTGGTCACTGATAAAATGCCCTCGCAGCCAAAGACTGAATCCAGGGCTCTGGTCACTCTCTGGAAACCTCATGACGGGGGGGCTTTAAACAGTGGCTCAGCTTGGGCTTGCACTGATCCCTCTGATTATTATCCAGACTCTACCATTCTGCTGGGAATTTAACAGTCTCTTGATTATCAGCTCACTGTTTAATCGGGTCTCCTTGGTTATTCCCCTGGTTTGCTCCCCGCTGTGTGTTGACCCCCGGGTTACTGTCCAAGGCCCTGATGCTGCAAAGTCATCCTCATGGGTAAGACCCTTTATCCTACACAGAGACCCACTGACACCGCTGGGACACCACATGAGCACTAGGGTTCCCTTTGCCCGGTCGGGCTCCCAGTGGGCAGGCAAGCGGTGCTGGACTCCCAAGTCGGGCACAGGGTCAGGGGCTCTGCTGGCAGGCAGCACGGTTACCCTGCAGTGCTCTCGGTGCAAGACCCCCCTCCCATGCGCTTTGCTCCCTCCAGCTGGGTGATGTACGAGAAGCCGCGGTTCCATGGGCGGAAGTGTGTGCTGGCCGAGGGGGATGTGGAGATCAATAATCCATGGACAGCCTATCGGAAAGACGGGGAGGTGCCTGAGAATGCGCCCTTCCGCATCGGCTCCTTCAAGAGGGTGGTGAGGGTAAGTGCAGGACCCCATTGAGGCTGGTCTTCGGGTGGGTGTGATCCTCTTGGAAAACGCTTCCCCTCCTCCAAAGCAATGGGATGTTCAGTAGAGTTGGGCCCAAACCGTAGACCCAACGCCTGTGAAGTCTGTGGCACAGGACCAGCAGAAGGGCATGCATGGCAGCTGGTGCGGGAGCAGAGTGCGAGGGAGGGCTATGCAGTGGGGCAGTGCCAGTGGAAGTGGAATGAGGAGATCGTTGTCCATGGAAGCGTTTGTTGTAGGAGGTCAACATAGACAACGATGAGGCCAATAATAAGAGTAACGTCAGGGATGGAGCCGTGGATTTTTTTACAAGGCAGATTCTTGGAATCTCTAGGGCTTTCGGGTCCATTTGGAAGAGAATCTAAAATGTCATTGAACTCCTTCTCCACAACCTGAGAAAAAGCCCTTGATGGAAGTTGATCTTAACTTGTCCTTTGGGATCTAAATTAGAGAGTGAAGCAGCTGGCATTTGATTGGAGGCCGGGGTAGGTTTCCCTGGGGTGGTTCTTAGCACAAGCTCGGGGAGAGATGAAGGGTACTTTAGTCCCTGCTGGCTAGCAGGCTGCTGTCTCCTGTTGCAGGATTATCGGATCCCCGAGATCAGTTTGTTTACTGAGGAGAATGGAGAAGGCACAAAAGTGAGGTTCACGGATTCCTCAGAAGACACCCGGGTCTGTGGCAAGCCCTTGAAGGCCTCTTCCATCATTGTCCACTCTGGCCTGTAAGACATGCGTACTGTGATGCTGGGATCTGGGGGTGGGGGTTCCTCTCTTCCTGCTTTGGCTTCCCAGTGCGACACAGGGAATCGCAGGGGAGATGAAAACCAGAGAAGGAGCCCGATCCAATGACCTTTGAAGTCAGTGGAAAGACTCACATTTTGTTCAGAGAGCAATGGGTCAGGCCCATGGCTTGTCCATATCTAATTGTTTTCTCGCTGTCCTCCAGGTGGCTGATTTACTCCAGACCCTTCTTTGATGACGACCCCTATGTTTTGGAACCTGGCGGGTATCCCAATTTAAAAGCCTGGGGTGCAAAGGACCCTTCCGTCTGCTCTATGCATCCTATTAAACTGGTGAGTGCTTGGCACTGGTGCCTCCCACCCTCCCTTTGGGGGGTGCTACCAGCTAATCACTCTGTCCCTTCTCAGATAGAATGGTGCAAAAGTAGTGACTGGTTTCTCACAAAATGATAGACAGCCTTGTATCAGGATCAAGTATATCTTATAAGGGATGGCGACCACCGTTGCAATTTGAACCTCCCCTGATGGAGATGGTTTGTCCTGAGCTGCGTTTTTGGAAAGGTGTCTGGGACCTAGTGAAATGGCCAGTGCACTGTGGAGACTGGAACGAAGCAGGAACACGCTGAATCCCCAGGGCTGCACATGGCAGGTGTCTCATCAGGCCAGAAGACAAGCTGAAGCTCACACACAACCCCATCCTTCCTGACAAGACTATAAATCAGCCTGATTTGACTTCAGTAGCTTTTGAGCCCCAAGCCCTTAGCCTTGTCTGGTTCAAGCCTTGCATCTGTGGCCTGCTTCACTCTCTTGCTCTCTGCCGAGCAATTCTCTGAGCTCTCATTCTGGTTTCCTCTTGTTTCAGGGCTGCCCTGCTGTAGAGAAACCTGGGGAGCCCAAGGTAAGAGAGGAAGGGACTTGCTGAGCCAGGGCCCTAAAACTGATCAGGTGAAAGGATCAGTTCCCAAAGGGAAGGGTGTCCAGAGTGCTCACAGCTGCTGCAGAACCAGCCACTCCCATCAGGAGGTGCTGTTGGGGATCACTCCAAGAGATGGGCTGAGGGACTGCTCACAACCCACTCCCAGCTGTTGCTAGAAAGAGTGACTATAGAGCATGGTGTCAGAAGACTGGCTGTGGCAGTGCTCCCGCAACTCCAGCCTCTTCCAGTAGGGGGCGCTGTAGGGAATGGGGCAGGAGCACTGGCTGTGGGGGAGTTCCCAGCTACTCCAGTCCCGACCTATCCCAGCAGGAGTCACTAGGTCTGGATCTGAGGTTCCACAATCGCCATGTGTTTCCTGTGTCTCTCCAGGCAGTGATCTATGAGAAGGCATGTTTCCAGGGCCACAGCTGCGAAGTGAACCGAGACATCTATGCTCTGAAGAAGCAGGAGAACAGCCAGGGCCCTGTGATGTCCACGATGGGGTCTCTGCGCATCCTGGGGGGCTGGTGAGTGTATGGAGGAACTGCAGAGACCAGAGGGTGAGATTGTTGTCATTGCAAAGTGCTCTGGTGGCCAAAGTCCAAGGTGAAGAAGGAGACCGGGGTCTCCAAGCCCAGGAGCTGGTCTTGGTGAGGCGCCCCCATACACAAAGGGGAAAGGGGTGCCCCTAGCAATAGGAGAAGCATCTCAATAGCCTGGGGGTGAATGTGGGTCCAGAAGGTGCGTGACGGAACTGACTGCTTGTCTGTCTCCATTCCCTCAGCTGGGTCGGCTACGAGAAGGAGGGGTTCCGGGGCCACCAGTATCTGCTGGAAGAAGGCGAATACCATGACTGGACGCAGTGGGGCGGCTACAACAACGAGCTGGTGTCCTTACGGCTGATCCGGACGGTGAGAGGAGCTAGCTGCGGGGCCGGCAGGGTGTTTGACAGCAGACGGCTGGATTGCCACCTCCTTTACCCACGCCAGCCTGGGCAGGGCAGGCTCTCCCACACTGCCCGCCCACATGCCTCAGCCGAAGTCAGACTGCCAGGGGAGTTCAGCGCCTTTATCTATCCAGCCCTTGCCCTCTCTGAGACCACTGTCCAGAAGGGTGCCAGTAGCTTTTGTGCTGTGGACACCTGTCCCAGTGGGACTCAGAAGACCCACCAAACTCATTACACACACGGCACCAGCCGGTAACAACTGTTCAGGCTGGATTTGAACCGGTGACCTAGTGGTTATCCTATTCTCCATCACCTGCCGCATCCAGCACCACTAGGGACCCAGGTTGTGTTTGTGGAGGGAGCCTGCCGTGCCCCAGTGGCACCCACCGCCAAGCAGTGACACACCGGGGAGGGAGTCAGGCAGACAGACAGACTGAGAGAGGGTTCCCCTCTTCCCACAGGACTTCTCAGACCCGGCACTGGTGCTCTTTGAGGCCAAGGACTTCCAGGATGGGCCCAGTGTGGAGCTAAGCGAAGCGCTGCCCGACGTGGAGCTGGCCAGCTATGGAATCACAACCCAGTCCATCCACGTGCTGAGTGGAGTGTGAGAGCCCTGGGGAAGGGCGGGGTGAGGCTGCACTGTGGGCTGGGGGTGCGGGGGCGGCGGGGACAGTGCTGTAACAGGGAACGAGGGAGACAGCTTCAGTATAGAAGAGGGGAAAGGAGTTTAGGGTCTTGGCAAATCCAGTGCTGGGTAACTTAGTGACCAGCAGGAACATTTGTGCTAAGGACTGGAGTAGGAATCCACATGCTTCAGGGCTGATCACCACTGGGGTAAGGAAGTAATACTCCCCCATGTGCAACACTGCATGATTGGCAGGGTGCATTGAGAGCCGGATGGGTGTCTAAGTCACCCTGTTCCATTTCTCTGGCCAGGTGGGTGGCCTATGAGAACACGAACTTCTCAGGCGAGCAGTACATCCTGGAGAAAGGAGTGTATCGGAATTGCGAAGACTGGGGAGCCAGTGACGGCCGGATCTCCTCCGTGCAACCTGTCCTCCAGGTGAGGGAGCCCTGTGTCTCCCCATACACCTGCCCCCTGTGAGGGAGCCCACATCACCCCAATTGCCTGCCCCTGTGGGCAAAAGAGTCCCAGTCTGCCTTGCCCTTGCCCTTGCCCTGTGGCCAAGGGGTGTTAAAAAAAGAAGTCCTTCAATCTGTGTTCTTTGAGCTTGATTCTCTGTTGCCACCCGCCTTCCTGCTGTACAGGGAGTGCCAGCCAGGGGAGATGGCCCCGGGGCAATACACCCAGCGCAGGGAGTATTGACCCTCCCGTGCTTGGTGTGGGGACAAAGTTGCTCCAAATCGGGGCCCTTTGCTCTGCAGCACACCATGGGAAGCCCCCTCGGGGCGTGAAGGGAACTGGTGTGGGGCGTGTGCTCCTGCTGCAGGTGGTGGGAGATGTTAATGGGAGTTGCTGAGGCCCCATCTGAGTGCAGTGCTCACCGCTGTGGGGTATTTGCCCCTGGCGCAGGCGGGGTGAGACAGTAACAGGTGCGGCTTGTTTTCTTCCAGGTCGCGGAGCACAGTCTGCATATTGTCTCCAGGGTAAGAGGTGGGATCCTGTGGGGTGGGTTGTAATTTGTCTCTCTCCTTTCTGCCAGGCCCATCCCCCAGGGTCTGGGTGCCTCTGGTAATGGGATGTTAGTGGGAGCAGGCGCTGGTTTGGTGGGGGTGTTAAGATCACTGTGGCCTCTGCCAGCTCGGTGCTGGGTTGGACGCACGAGCTTGAGCTGCTGGGGGATGCTACCTCGCGAGGTGCCATGAGCTGCCTGCTGGAGGAGTCGCATGTATCCCTCCCTGGTCCCATCTCCATTAACACCCCCCAGCCCCGACCCCGTGCCCTGCTGGCCCAGTTCATTCAGTTTCACTCCTGGGGTTCTCCAGATCCAGCTGTTCTCAGATCCCAATTACCTCGGTGATCACATCTCCTTTGAGGACGATCAGGTGTCCCTGCCGGAGGCCTTCGCTCCCCAGTCCTGCAGGGTCCACGGAGGCAGGTAACGCAACCATCAGGCCAGCCAGAGCTGCCGCACATGCTCTGAGCCACGCGCCATATTTACTAAGCAGGAGCTGCCGAGCTGGCGTTGAAATGCTGGCGGCTGCACGAACCTCCCAGAGCTCTGACGGGGTGATTGGGAACATGGGAGATCATGCCAGGAACCCCTAGGGGCTCTGCCCCAGCGGGCCCTTTGGGGAGTTGAAGAGCAGGGTCTTCAGTTCTGGATTTGTGGGGCTGGGCCCTGTGTGTTTGGCAAGTGGGCTGGGAAGCACATGGGCTCTTGAGGGTTGGGGTGGGGAGGATCTGGACGGGAGTTGCAGGGGACAGCCAGCTCCAAGAAGGGAAGGACCTGGGGGCTGGTAGGTTCAGGAGGAAGGCAGGTGTCTTGCAGGTTTGATAGAGGCATGGCAGGGCTGTGTGCTGGGGAAGAGGTGCGGAGGAGGGGGTGAGGTTCCCTGTGTTTGGAAGGGGCTGCAGGGAGTTCCTCTCACTGGTACATAAGTGTGGAGGAGGGTTTGGGAAGAGCCCAGGGAGCCTGCACCCCAGCCCCCTGCCTGCCCCGAAGGCCCCTGGGGACAGAATCATCCCTGTGGGTGCATCTCACTTCCAGCTGGATTCTCTATGACGGCTGGGAGTTCAAGGGGGAACAGCACGTTCTATCAGACGGCGAGTATCCGACGCTCACCGCCATGGGCTGCGTCTCGTCCACAGTCACCCGGTCGCTGAAGAAGGTCCCAATTGTAAGTATTTCAAATCCCAATGCTGCCTCCTCATCCCCCTTAGCAGTTTCTTGGCTTTGCCCCCAGCGCGTCTGCATATCGCCATGTGCATCCTCCCTGCCTGCCCCATCCTGCCCCTTCGCTGCATCCATCCCTTTCCCTTTTCCCTGCAGTTTTTCTCGGAGCCCTCGATCTTCCTGCATGGACTGGAGTGTTTCGAAGGGAAGGAGATAGAGCTGACCAGCGAAGTGCGGAGCCTGCAGGCCGAGGGCTTCAATAACCACGTGCTGTCTGTGCGCGTGAAAGGCGGGATGTAAGTGAACGAACTTCCCCCGGCATACACCAAGAATAGGGGCCAGCGACCTCCCAGGGGCCCCCTCTGACATCCAGAAATAGTGATCCATCTGGATAAACCAGGAAGAGTGCCCAGCAGTGACCTTCCGCCCACTGGGTGCGCATCCATCACAACCAGCAGTACTGTACCCCACAACACGTCCTGAGTACTGCTCAGTCGTGACCCACCTCGGATTTCCGTCACCCCACAGCAATAGGGAACGGTAGCCACCTTTCTGTGATGCCTGACACGTACCCAGGACAGTGACCGATAGTGATTCTCTTTGGACCTGTGTCACATAGAGGGAAGTATCCAGATGCTGAGGGAACCACTCCACGCGACGCTCAGAGCCGCGGGGAAAGCCCTGCCTCCCTCCTGACGGCTGTGACCAGCTCCTGAGCCCTGGACAGTCAGACCCAACCTGTGCCAGCGCCCAGAGCCCAGCCCACAGCTGACACTGAGCCTGGTCACCGCTGCCCCAGGCCAGCCAGGCTGGGGAAGCCTCTCCCAGGTCTCCCCTTCACAATGTGCTGTGGGAAAGGACTCAGCACCCCCTCTGTGGCTCCTCCCCAGAGCCAGAACCCGCACAGACCCGTTCTGTTTGCTTCTCCCCATCTGACCCCACTGGGATGCCAGCCAATCAGACCGTCAGCTACGCAGGTGTGTTTTGGCTCCGCCCCCGTGCTGGCAGGAAGCCAGGCTGTGCAGCTTCCAGGCCCAAACAGTAGGTTGACAAACACTCCCAGGTGGCTCAGCCCTGCCCCAGTTGTGGAAGAACATGAAGGTTAAAGAATAACTTGAAACACACAAGCCTGGACATTTCCCCAGGTAACACCCTCTGGGAGTTAACTCAGAGCAGGCTCGCCTTGAATTAAAGGTGGGATGAAATATTCCTGGAGACCCCTTTTCAAACGAGCTTAGCTCCCAGAGGCCGGGTGCTGAGTGCAGATTTTGCTGCTGTCAATCCGTGCATTTATCTGTAGAAAAATAGCTCATAATAGGGAAGTTGAGCTTCTTGCCCCAGGTCACACACCGATCTTGTAATTGGACCCAGGAGCCCTGATTTCTAATCCCCTCCTGTAACCGTTAGACCGTGCTCCCTCTAAGAGCTGGGGAGAAAAACCGGGAGTCCTGACTCCGAGTCCCTTGCTATCCACGCTGCTTCCCAATCGAGCATAGAGTTTGGTGGGGTCTCTAGGGCAGTGGTTCTCAAACTGTGGGTCGGGACCCCAAAGTGGGTCGCAACTCTGTTTTAATGGGGTCGCCAGGGCTGGCTTAGACTTGCTGGGGCCTGGGGCTGAAGCTGAAGCCTGAGCCCGAGGGCACTCTGGGTGTCAGGACTCAGGATACAGGCTCCTTGCCCAGAGCTGAAGCCCTTGGGCTTCGGCTTTGGCACCCCGGCTCGGGGTAGCAGGGCTCAGGCTTCGGCCCCCGCTCCTGGGGTGGTGCAGTCATTTCTCTTGTCAGAAGGGGATTGTGGTTCAATGAAGTTTGAGAACCCCTGCACTAGGGCGACACCCCTCCGGGCCTGTGCACTCTTTGGAGCATTCTTCCGCATGGGGAAGGTAACAGAATGTCTTTGCTCCCTCTCCCCTCCCCCCAGATGGGTGCTGTGTGAACACAGCAACTTCCGAGGCCGCCAGTGGCTGCTGGACTGTACAGAGATCACCAACTGGCTGACCTACAGCGGGCTTCAGCACATCGGCTCCCTCTACCCCATCAGGCAGGTGAGTGCTGGGCACCAAACTTCCCTTACTGCTGTATGTGCTGGAGGCAGGGAAAAACTGACAGGGAGTCCCCTGCTCTTTCCTAGCCCACCTTCCCAACGGGGGAGTAACAGAAGTGATGCTAACAGCCATGTGTCACCAGCACAACCCACCCTGTTCCTACTCAGCTGACACTTTGCCAGAGGGCTGTTCCCTCTCTGTCTGGGCCAGGAGCCCAGGGGACTGAGAGCATGTGCTTAGATTACTGGGAGTGCATGAAGATGTCCTGGGATTTACTGGGACACACTGGGAATTCAGTGGGGTTTGCTGGAGATTCCGAGTTACGCTCCGTGGATAGAGCTGGTATAGGAAGGCTTGGCCAAGGGTACATCTACACTCGAGCTGGAGTAGACGGATGTGCACTAGCCTGGGGATTTGATCAGCTGGTGCTGAGGACATCTGGAGCTGCAAGAGGAAGGGACGGGGCAATACACTTATTCTATATGGTGGATGCCATGGTCAGAACTTCATAGCAACTGCAGGAATAAAACTCAGCTCTTCCTGCTCCTAAAGCCGAGCACTTTCCCCCTCGAGCTAAAGGAGGATTTCCATTAGCTGTTAGTAGTATAGAGCTTATGACACATTTTGGAGCAGTTCTGATTCAATCCAGTAGAGGGCAGTGGTGCACAGGGACACTAGCCGGCTTCTCCTTACACTAGCCAGCTCTTTATACTCACTTATGAACAGACCCAAGCCATGTAATTGCTGCTCTGTACCAGAAGGAGGGTGGCCATTGTGAGTGATGCTGTGAAATGGGGCAGCAGAAGCTCATGGTTTGTCTCCTTCCAGAGACGGATCTACTTCCGGATAAAAAACGCGGAGCTGCAGTTCTTCCTCTCTGTCCCAGACGACGTTGAGGACATGAAAGCAGGACGAGTGGTGGTCTCGGACCTGAGTGACCAGAGCAGCTCCATCTGGTACTACGAGGAGGGGCTCATCAAAAACCAGGTTAGGACTGGCCCCTGCGTGTGGGTGACTGGAGACTTGGGGGGGACTCAGGGAGATGTCACCAGCCCTGGATTGCATGGGTCATAGGCTGCTTGAGATGGGCCCAAAGCAGAACCCCAGATCCACACCCCACGTCCCAGGTTCAATCCCCAGGTTCAATCCCTGCTGCATGTGCATACAGCTGTGAGTGGTTACCGTGGCAACCTTGTTAATCTCTCACCTATTCCCCCACCCCAACCCCCAGAGCTGGAGGGATTGTTTGGGGCTGGTCCCCCTGGATCATGGCTCCCCAGGGAGGTGCGTTGCAATGGATCCATGCCAGGCAGGACTCACACCTGCGTACTCAGTTTCTGGGGTTACTCCCCAGCCCATTGGGGTGTGGGGCAGCCAGCAGAGAGCAGTGTGTGCCACTGGAAAAAGGCTCCCCCAGCACTGATGTCCCCCCTTCATCGGTTCCTCACTTGATATCGCAGGGAGGAACGTCCCTGGCACTTTGCACTGGACTTTGCCTGTCCATTACGGCCATGGCAAGTCTGAGCTTGGAAGGCCTGAGCCGGGCATGGGAGGTAGCAGAGGGGCTGACTGGTTTGGCTGTTGCTGGTTTCAGGTTGCCCCCACCATGAGCCTGCAGGTGATTGGTCTGGCCGGGAAAGGCGCCAAGGTGGTGCTGTGGGCTGAGAGCCGAGTTCCCCGCCAGACCTGGAGAATCGATTCTTTTGGGCGGATCTGTAGCCAGATGTTTGAGGACATGATCCTGGATGTGAAAGGTGAGGCTTGGGCCTGCTCACCGTCTGAATTCGGGGGGGAAGGAGGGCAGTTTCTCAGGTCCTCAATTCCACTCCCAAAATCTCTGGGCTTTGGCTGTGGCAGAGACAGCCCTGCCCACTGGGGATGGATCATTTCAGTGCTATGAAGGTTTTTGGGTGGAAAATTGTTTCTTCGAAAGGCAGGGCAGAGCGGGAAAACCCATGGCTTTTTACTTCCCCATTGGAGACTGGTCAGAGGAGAGGCTACATGGCCGAGTGGCAGAGCCCAAGGGGCAAAATAAGGGCACTAAGCTACCAAAGAGGCGATTTCTCAGCTCCTGTAAATAGTGACTAAAAGCACTGGGTCCTAGCTGGGAGATTGGCAGGACTATGGAGAGAAGGGGGTGGAGGAGAGGGCGGGGAAGAGGGAGAGAGAAAATACCTCCTATCTTTTCCCCATCAGACTCTTCCCTCTCTCCGTGCAGGGGGCAGATTGTATGACCGAGATCACGCCATCCTCTGGGACGTGGCTGAGGAAAGATCCACGCAGATCTGGGACATACAAGTGCTCTAAGAGCTTACATTCAGGCCTGGATCCTGTTGGAGGTGCCACCAAGTGCCCCCAGCTCTTCCCACGGTCTTTCTGGGTTATCAGGGTTCCTTGCAAACTGGTTCAGGGGTGCTGCTACCAGAAAGTATCCCCTGCCCTGGAATGGAGCCTGGACAGGCACATGTCTCTGCAGCCTCTCCTCTGCCCGCTGGCCATTCTAGGGTTGTGACTACTCCAGTTCAACCCTTCGTCAATTCCAGGGATTGCCTGGGAGTGGAGGTGGCACTGACTGTCCTGTTTCAGCATTCAGGGGCTCATCAGGACCCACCTGAACTATTGTGAATCACCTGTGAAGTGCCATGTGGTACCCGTGTGCACACGTGAGTGCCGTGCAATGGGCCATTTGGAGTCCTCAGGTGCCGAGCCGGTTCTGGTGTGGCTGATTTGGGCTGTACACCAAAGACTGAAACACAGACTCCTGCCCTGTCATGGCTTCCTAAGCCCCTGTATTTATGTGTGTATCAGATATGATCCCTTTTCTAACACCAGCTCTCCGACTGGGTGCTCGGTTTGTAACACCAGTCGCGCGGGCTAACACACTCGTTGAGCTGGTCTCTGAGATGCCGCTCAATGGATGGACTTGAGACACTAGAGCAGGGGTTCTCAAACTGGGGGTTATTACTTGGGGGGGTCGCGAGCTGTCAGCCTCCACCCCAAACCCCGCTTCGCCTCCAGCATTTATAATAGTGTTAAATATAAAAAGATGTGTTTTTTAATTTATAAGGGGGGTTGCACTCATATGCTAGCTGTGTGAAAGGGGTCACCAATACAAAAGTTTGAGAACCACTGCACCAGGGCCTTTCACACAAGGGAGGGATCATTGCACACACAACCAGCTGCACACCTTAACAATATGGGAGCAGCCGCCGCCCTCTTGTCTCCAGAGTGGCAATTGCAGGGTACATCATTTGTTGCATTTCCAGCTAGCATCCATCACTGGGGAGTATTTCCTAGCTGAGCATCTTAAAGCACTTTATAAACATTAATGAACTAAGCCTCACCATCCCCTATGGGGTTAGTAGCTCCCAGTTTACATTTGGGGCAACTGAGCTGTACAGAGGTGAAATGTCTTCCCCAAGGTCCCACAACAGACAGAGCTAGGAATAAAAATCTGCTCTCCTGCTCCTATGCTGAGCACTAACCAGTGCTTCCAGGGTGCTGTTTATTAGCCTGCATGTGCTCTCCTCCGAACACTGTTTATTAAGTGTAGAGAATGAGCCCACCTGTCAATAAGGCGCTGTGTGTCATATGAAGCTCTGAGGAAGTCTCAGATTTTGCCCAGGGTGACGCGTCTCTGTCCCATTCAGTAGTTCTGGCCGAGCCCCTTGAATGACCCTGGTCTCTTCAGTGACTTGGCTGTTGCCCGGCACTGGTTTAGTTGCCATCCCCACATCAGGTGATATTGACTCGCCCTCTAGCATGTCACGTAGTAGAACCTCACAGCAGATCTCCGATGAAGCTTCGACCTCCAACCCACAACAGGCTGCAGTGCAGTCTCCTTCACCGTCATTGGAGTAGCATCTTCATTCAGCTGGTCTGCACCGAAACCTGCATCACCAGCCTTAGACATTGAGTCTGACTGCTACAACCTTCACTGACTCCAACTTCAGTCTCCCTGGACCTGTGCAATTCCTGAATGTACTGTCCCAACTTCAGGGTGCGGATCTGGGGCTTTCGCTGCTCAAGACTCCACTTGTATTATACAAACACACACTCTCTCTTTCATATACATTCATGCTCTGGGCCACACAAAGCACTAGAAAAGGCCCGCAGAGCACAATCCTGCAGTAACCAGGAGAGAGATGGACTGCATGGGGTGGGGGAGGGTCTTTTCCACCTTTAATTTCTGTGCTTGTATAAAATTTCACTTTATCTATAACAATAATACTGATACCTAGCTCTTCTATAGTGCTTTTCATCAGTAGATCTCAAAGCACTTTATAAAGGAGGTCAGTAGCAGTATCCCCATTTTACTTTACGATCAGAAACAGAGCAGACAAACACGGTGGAAGGGAAAGTATTACACGCAGTCGCATGAGTACGTTTCCCCCCTGCCCCCAGAGATGGGTAGAGTTTATTCTTAGGGCAATGGATGCTTGTTGAGTTAATAAATAAATGCTCGTTCTTGGGTCAGAAGAACACCAAAAAGAAAGCGGCAGCTTTTAAGACAAAGTGTAGGGCTACAATCCTGGATGGGCTGGGTTGTAGAATAATCCTCTCCTGCCCTGTTTTATTGTATTAATGCAGAATTCTCACCTCCATTCATCAGCATTATTACCACTAGAGGTGAGCCAAATCCACCCTTCCTGACTCCTATTGGAGCTGGAGCTCTGGGCTGTTCCACATCTGGACCCAGATCTGAATTTTGGGGCTGAATTCTGCTCTAGCTACACTCGTACATTACCTGATCACTCTCCAAGCTAACCCGTTTTAGGACAGGTCTATTTGCAGAGTTGCACCAGTCTAACTAAAGATGTGATTTTTAAACTGACTTCGTTCAAAGGCTGTGTGGACACTCATTTCGTTTTAACCAGGCCTCCTTTGGTTTAGCTTAAATTGATCAGGGTGAGATCAAAATAAGCCACTAGCCAACTGAAATAAGAGTGTCTACACAGCCTTTTGCACCAGCTTCACAGTATCGGAGTAAAATCACAGCTAAAGTTAAAAGAAAAGGAGGACTTGTGGCACCTTAGAGACTAACAAATTTAGCTAAAGTTAAGGCACCTTTCTCGTGGAGACAAGCCCTCGATGCGTAGTTTCTTTATGGCTGCTGTACTCCCTCGTGACCTCTAGAGGCCACTCTTTGTTCACTAAGCATGTTGTGCAATAGAGCTGTGGATCTGGGGGGGGGCCAGGGAAGAGGTGTGCACAGCACAGTGTGGGTGCTATGGGGCTGGGAAGGGAGTTTCATTTGTTAGCTGCAATATTGCCCCTGTGCAGTCCCTACGAGCCAGACCCTCAGCTGGTATAAATCAGCGTAGCTCAGTACAGCTGTGCTGATTTACACCAGTCGAAGGCCCTAAACTCTGAGGCATGTGAATGGACTTGAGTGCACAGCCCAGCACTAAGCTGAACAGCAGAAGCCATTTAAATCCCTGAGATGATGAGCTAACAGGTTCTTAAATGCCGGCTCCCCTGTTTTTCTGTAGATGGGTGGCCTCATCTTGCGAGGAGCTCGGACTCTCAACGGTCAATGAGGTGATCCTGGGTCACTGTTCAGTCCCTAGCTTATGCTAGATTTCGAGTGAGCTGTGAATTGATTTTAATAGTTTGGAGACTCAACAGGTCATCAAGCTTCTGTCTGGTGTGCGGGCCTCAGCACATCCTCTGCAAGTGCAAACACAGCGCCCCAGACACCTGGCATATGGTGAGGGGGGCCTCTCCTAACCACACGCCATATGCAAATACCAGAGAGATCCACATGATAGGAGGACCTAGGCAGATACGGCATCAGCCCAAACGCAGCGCTCCGGGCTCCTAGGGGCAGGGATCTTGGCCTCCTTGTGCACCCAAACCCGCAGCAACTAAACTGCGGGGGGGGGGGGGGGGAATACTTTTAAAACGTCCATGGTTGGTGTGGGGTAAAGTTGGCCTTGATGAATGACTTGAGAACATTACCCTCCCCCCGCTCCACACACACACACCCCCGCCCCCCAGTGTGCTGAGCCCTGGGATGAGAGAGCCATTGTTACACTTTGCAGCCAGGAAACCCCAGTCTATTTTAGTGGCCTGAGGCCGCTCAAGCTGTGTTGCAACTTTTCACACACTGCTTGTATGCAGTCGTTACATAGGAAACGCTGTATTTAGGAGGGCAGTGGGTGTCAGCACCATCCTCTTGCAAACTAAAGATGAGCCCACGTTGCAGACGGCTGATGGAAAGCTAGGGCTGAACTGTTCTCACAGACAGGGGTGTTTGGAGCTGGGTTTGTTTCGGGCCCGCCTGTTAGGCAGGCAGCGTCCCATTCCATGTTTCTGCAGTCCGGGCAGGGATTTAGAGATGTTTTACCTACAAAACTTATACTGCTTTAACGAAACTACTGTACCTTGAAAGGCTCTCTTTTGGCCACGTCTAGGTGAGAAAGTTGAGCTGGTTTCCCTAAAGGTATGGGTTGAAACCGATTCGCTGAACTGGGACAGCCCCTGGGCGGACACACTTCTTCCACTGAAAAGTGTGGCTTGTTTTGGCTTAGCGTACATTGATTTGGAATCAAATTTAAGCTAAACCACAATAAGTCATTCTTAAACCAGTTTAGCGAGGTACACACAGGGATGGAGGGAAGCAGATGAACTAAACATTAGGCAGAGTTGCCTAACAGATGAAAGCACGGGCCTTGGACAGAGGAGCTAGGGAGTATTAATGTGATACAGGTTGTGTGTAGACAAGCTTTGAATGTTTCCTTAGCCCACCGGTCCAACGTCCCTTTCCCCTCTTATGTGATCTTCAGTCTAAGTTGCTTTTTCAGTGTTCTCTATTCCAAAGGGCCGGGAGAGGAGCAACAATGTGCCGAGGCCTGGTCTTCACACAAGGGCACACAAGTTTAACTAAAGGTGTGATTTTAAATCAGTTTAGTTACATGAGTACAAGGCCTGTGTGGATAATTCATTTAAGTCTGGCTTGTATTGCTCTAGCTTGCATCAGTAAAGGTACAAGTGTAAATAAGCCGCACTACCCAGCTTTAAACTGATCTGTGTGGCCGTATAAGGGGTTGTCTGTGCTTAACTAGCTTGGTTTTGAAACTGATTTTAAGTAGATTGGCGCAAGGTTATGTGTAGATAAGGTTTTAGCCTCTCTGTCTGGGTTTGCACTGTCACCATGTCCAGAGGGTATTTATGTGAGGGTGAAATGGGCAACTGAAGAACGCTCAGGCCAAATTCATACCTGCTGTAATTTCACTGAACTCAGAGTGACCTCAGCTACATCTCTGGCCCTGTGTGTCTAGAGCAGTGGTTTTCAAACTGGGGTATGCAGACTTCTAGGGGTACACGAGCTCTCGTCAGGGGGTATGTGAGAAAAATCCTGTAATGGTGGACAATGCATTTTATTTCGTAAGATTTAGCAATCTAACCATAGGAATAGTACGACCCTATCTCAGGTGGGGGTATGTGGGGTATGACATTATTTGGAAAGGGGAACGCAGCCTAAAAGTTTAAAAACAACTGGTCTAGAGGAATTTGATTCAGCTTTGATTCAAAAGAAGATGATGACGCACACTCGGCAGTAAGAAAGCTTGTCTTTCATTTTATTAGGTTGAGCTGGCTGCCACTCTGCAGGGATCAGAAAGACCCCAAAGCATTTATATTCACATTAATTTCTCAAAGCATCAGAACATGTCTTCATGGAATGGGGATTGCTGCCCACTGCTGGGTGGAATGTCTCAGCACCAGGAGCTGATCTCTGTCTTCCAGTGGCTAGTCCTCGGGAACTTCAGATTAGTGCAATACATACAAAAGCATGCAACAAAACACTCTTGTTGCAATCTCTGTCTCTTTGGGGAGGCCCATTCTGCACAGGAGCTGGTCAATCAATGGCAAGGCTCCTCAGGTGTTGCGGTGAGACATGCATCTGCCTATCCAATGCGATTCTAATGGGAAGCTCCATGCAAAGCTGGACTCTGCTGCTGGGATTCCATTGCAGTTGGTGGAATGAATGGCTCTGATGGGAAACAAGGAAAGAAGCCGATGGCTGCGAAGAGAAGGGCGCCGTGGGTGTGTTGCGGGAAGACTTCAGCTGGAGCCATAATGCTGGCTGGGTTACGCGGATTGGCAGGCTGCAGCAGGGTTCCCAGGGGGAGAGGCTGAGATGGTGGCAGGCAGAAGGCAGCGTTGACATCTCTCTGGGGAGTGAAGTGCAGGGGGCTCATTTTGCTTGGAGGAGGTAAACTGCTGCCAAGGCAGACACCAGCAAAAGAGAAGGTGGGACACAGCAGGGTGTGCCCAGGCTCTGTCCGGACTTTTCGAGGTTCGGTTTACTTGTCGCACTGGTTGTTTGCTGGAAGAGCAATCAGAAAGGCTATTAGAGTAAGGCAGTGGCCCTGTGTCATTCCCAGGCAGCCCCATGCTGAGTAGTTGTGAGGATACTGGGTCTTCCTCATTCAGATCAAGATATTGTGACAAAGCTCTGTCCTTGCCTCCATGGGTCCCGCGTTTCCTGGAGGATTTTGCTAGCCTCAGAGGCTCACTGTGACCCTCCACGTAACCCTTCTCTTTCTAGAGACAAGGGTCACAGTCTACTGAGCCATTTTCATCATAAGCCAGCGAGGGAGGTGAGGAGAAGTTATCCTTCCTTGCACAGTCTCTGTTGTCTCCCAGTCTCAGTGATTAATCAGGGGGCAAAGGGGGGGGGGGGCGAGCCCGGGTGCACCCTCTACTCCGGGCTCCAGCCCAGGGACCCTAATAGTATCAGCTATGGTAGCTGACCTTTTAGAAACATGACATGTACAATTCCCCCACAGCAGCCCTCACTTCCTCAAGCTCCACTTCACCCTTACCTCAGGGCCTCCTTCCTTGTGCCTGATATGGTGTGTACTACTCAGCCTCTCCAACAGTGCAACTTCCTCCCACAGCTCCTGACATGCACCCCCACCTGACTGGGAGGCTTTTAACTAGTTTCAGCCAGCCCCTGATTGGCTTCAGGTGTCCCAATCAACCTAGCCTTCTCCCTGCCTTCTGGAAAGTTCTTCATTGGCCCCAGGTGTCTTAATTGACCTGGAGCAGCTGCCATTTCACTTATCCTGGTACCAGGGATTTGTTTAGCTTGGAGCTAATATATCTATCTCCCACTACTTTTCCATAGCCATCTGGCCTTGCCCCGTCACAAAATGAATGTGGGATTTGCCGTAATGGCTCTAACTGATTGGTCCTCATAACCCAGTATCCCGCCTCTGGCCCTGAGCAGTGCCTGATACTTCAGAGAAAGGGACAAAGAACCTTAACGAACCTGAGCAATTGTGCAATGCTGCATAGGCAATGGTGGGAGCTCCTTCCTGACCCCACCGGGCAACCAGCTTACGTCTTGAGGCATGAGTCTCGTTTATCCTGATCTCACCTTGCACGTGTTATTAATGGTCATAACAGCATCTGTACCATTTTAAAAGCCAGCCTCAGGTTGTGACTCTGGGACGTCATGTAGCAGAGACATACAGTTCCCTTGGTGAGGGATGTAGCCTGAGGCTGCGGACAGAGTACCACTGTTCTCAGCTCCCACCCTACCCTAAAGGACAGTGTTAAAGAATCCTCAGTATCTTCCTCTCCTCATTCTGCTGCTTTACAGTCTGTAAGCAATCAGTCCTCACCATAGGTACATAAGTGTCATTATCCCTGTTTCACAGAGGAGGGAATTAAGGCACACAGGGGAAGTGACGTTCTCAATGCTACCAAGTGTCTGTTACGGGCTCAGAACTCCCCTCATTCTAGCCATGTGCTCAGTCTAAGCCATGCTGCCTAGACCCACCCTGCTCTCTCTGCGGCTAGAATGTGTCCCAGCAGAATTCTAGTTGGGCCAGTTTGGCTCGAGAAGTGTCCTCTGTCCCAACCAGCAGAGCAGATATCTTGCTGAGGACCTGCAAGCCTCCCACACTGTGCAGCCAAGACCTCAAGGCTGTGGTTTCCAGTGCATGCATGACATTGTGTGAATAAAACAATTCCAGCCCTGAAACCAGCTTCCTGTTATGTAGCAGTTCTCCTTTTGCACACCCACAGTGCACCTGACTGCAGAAATCCAGAGAGAAGCAAGAGAGGTCATCAACAGACAGAGAAGAGCGAACTATAGAAAGGAGAAATAGAAGAGACTTGCTGGGTCACTCAGGAGCTTTGCCCCATCTACTCTGCAGCGATTCGGTTGCAGGAACTTCTACCACTTCCCTGTCAGACCAGCCCACTACATGGGAGCCTCACTTATCTTTTCTGAGCCAGTTTCTCCTTTTGGTTACGTTGGTGTAAACCTGGAGCAAGTCACTGGGCACCCTCTCTGGAGCCCCTCTAGATTTGCACCAATGCAACTGGAAAAGAATTTAGTTCTTTCTTCATTTTGTCCCATTATTTGTATGTATTATTCTCTGTAGGTTCTTATTCCATGCGTGCCTGAGCGCCTCCTAGCAGTACAGTGAGTGACATGATTACCATCTGTCACGTGGTGTTTGTTCTCGTATCTCGTCTAGCGAAACGCTCTTGGAAAGTCGGGGGGGGCGGTGGACGAGGAACTCATGTACCTGCCACCCAGAGGTCAATGGGGACTCCGGCAACAGCAATGGCTATGGAACTAGACCATGACATGGGAAGAGACCCAGTGATCATAGAAAAGCAAGGCTGGAAGAGACCTTAGGAGGCCATCTAGTTCAGCTCCCCCTGCTCCCACCTCACTGAGGCAGGCTGGGAATGGTGAGCTCAGCTGCAGGGAACCCGAGCACGGGGAAAACAATGGGAAAGGAAGGGCCTGCTTTTTCCAAGGAGGAACATCAAAACTACCTGACTCTATCAGACTAGGGGCAATTTAGCCAAGGCTCTAACAGTGGCCAGTCCCAGCTGCTTCAGAGGAAGGTGCGAGAAACCCTGCCGTAGGCAGGTCATCCATAGAGAAAGTTTCTTCTGAACCC
This sequence comes from Chelonia mydas, assembly GCF_015237465.2. NCBI lineage: Eukaryota > Metazoa > Chordata > Testudines > Cheloniidae > Chelonia > Chelonia mydas. The sequence continues at coordinate 9,644,486 of NC_051259.2, read as the reverse complement.
CCATTAGTTAATGGTTGACTTATGTCCTGAAGCATGAATTCTATCTCTCTTAGGTACTCATCTGGTCCCACTACTGGAGTGTCTAGCACAGGGGTGGGCAAACTTTTTGGCCCGAGGGCCACATCGGGGAATAGAAATTGTGTGGCAGGCCGTGAATGCTCACAAAATTGGGGTTGAGATGCGGGAGGGGGTGTGGGCTCTGGGGTGAGGCTGGGGATGAGGAGTTTGGGGTGTAGGAGGGTGCTCCAGGCTGGGACCGAGGGGTTCGGAGGACGGGAGGGAGATCAGGGCTGAGGCAGGGGTGCAGGAAGGGGTGCAGGTTCCGGCTGAGGGTTTGGAGAGTGGGAGGGGGATCACAGCTGGGGCAGGGGGTTGGGGTGTGGGGAGAGGCTCAAGGGTTGCAGGCTCCGAGCAGTGCTTACCTCACGGGGCTCCCAGAATCAGTGCCATGTCCCTTCGCCAGCTCCCATTGGAGCGCACAGGAGCCGGAGCGGGACCATTCCGTGGCTTCCAGGAGCCACGTGCGGCCCCTGACCCAGTGCCCCAGCTGGAGTGGGGCTGAGCTGCATGATGCAGCCCCTGACCCAGCGCCCCGACCAGAATGGGGCAGAGCCACGTGGTCCAGCCCCCAACTGTCACGGAGTCCCCGGGCGATGCTCTGGAACTGCTCCCCATGAAGCCAGTCAGGACTCTGGGGAAGTCTCCTCTCTGTGAGTAGCCTGTCTTCAGGACACACAGCTCACACAGCTTCCACCTTCCTGGGTCTGACCTTGGAGCATTCAGCATCCTCTGCCCTTCCGTGCGCTTCCCACAGCAAGTCCGCCCAGGCGGGCTCCTGGGGAAGCCAGAGGGTCCTGCACCCCAACTCCGCAGTCAGACGTGACTCTCAGCCAGCCAGTAAAACAGAGGTTTATTAGACGACAGGAACATGGTCTAAAACAGAGCTTGTAGGTGCAGAGAACAGGACCCCTCAGCCGGGTCCATTTTGGGGGGGGCAGTGAGCCAGACAACCATGTCTGCACTTCACTCCATGTCGCCAGCCAGCCCCAAACTGACTCACTCTCCAGCCCCACCTCCTCTGGGCTTTGTCCATTTCCCGGGCCAGGAGGTCACCTGATTCCTTTGTTCCCCAACCCTTTAGCTCTCACCTTGCAGGGGGGGAAGGGCCAGGCCATCAGTTGCCAGGAAACAGGGTGTCGGCCATTCTCTGTGTCCAGATCCCTGCACACACCAGCCCTCTAGGACTCTGCAACAATCATACACCCTTATCCCACCACCTAGATACTTAAGAACTGCATAGGGGAAACTGAGGCACCCCTACACTATTCAGAGGAAACATTAAGAACAGTCCCACTTCGTCACACCAACGCCCCGGCTGGAGTGCTGGAGCAGGGCCGAGCCGCATGGTGTGGCTTGTGGGTTGGCTTAAAATGGCTTGCGGGCTGTAATTTGCCTTCGCCTGACCTACTTGCATAGACAATAAGACTCCAATCCCGCAATTTACAAAGGGTGGGCGGAGGCCTGCACCTTCACTGAGTACTGGAGGGATAGCTCAGTGGTTTGAGCATTGGCCTGCTAAACCCAGGGTTATGAGTTCAATCCTTGTAGGGGCCATGTAGGGATCTGAGGCAAAAATTGAGGATTGGTCCTGCTTTGAGCAGGGGGTTAGACAAGACGATCTCCTGAGGTCCCTTCCAACTCTGATATTCCATGAAGTCAGGGCTCTGGGAGGCTGCAGGGATCTGTCAACGTGCAAAAAATTACAGGATTGGGGGGGCCTGAGACAAAATGAGCAGCTGAGCCCAAATCTGTATTATTATTTTTGATTAGTCACTGTCTACACCCGCAAATACAGGGATTTGCATTGCAGCCTGTTGATTTATTCAGTTTATCCACTGCCTAGTCACCCCTCTAGGCACCTCTCAGCATTTTAAACTCATCGTTAAATATCTCACATGGAGCCATACAGTATTTCATTTGAAATTTCCACTAATTCAAATACCATTGAGAGATTCTCCCACCAAAGAAAAACACTGATCCTTTTATTCAGCTGTAACATGAGCCCCTGCTCAGCCCCTCTGCCTATAAACCCCCAACCTCCTTAACAGCCTACCAGAAGACATGGGCTTCACGGTATGCCTGAAAAATTAATAGATCCGGGCTCTGGGAGGTCACAGTTTAACTTAGTTACGAATGATCTGGAGAAGGGATTGAGCAAGGAGGTGGCAAAATTGCTGGGTGACATGGAGGGTGGGCCACCCTATCTCTAGAAAGATACGTGAACAGAGTGGGTCTAGAGACCGGAGACAAAAATTACTTAGATGGCTGGAAAGACCTCCCTCCATGTGAGGAGAGATTGAAAGGACTGTGATTGTTTAGTTTACAGATGCAGGGGGCCGGCAAAGGGAGAGATTGGGGATTGATATGGGGATAAAAGCACCTCACTGGGGTGTTGTGAGGATAAATACGTTAAAGATGATGACAGGTTTCAGAGCAGCAGCCGTGTTAGTCTGTATTCGCAAAAAGAAAAGGAGGACTTGTGGCACCTTAGAGACTAACAAATTTATCTGAGCATAAGCTTTCGTGAGTTACGGATGGTTCATCGGATGATTCACTTCAAAGATGATGAGACACTCAGATGCTACGGTAACGAGGGACAGAGACATACCATAGATAGATGATTATTTGTACTGCACCTAGCACAATGGGCAAAGCATTAAGTGCTATGGTAAGACAAATAATAAATAACATCTATGGGTGGGGTTGGAGGGAGAGAAATTAAGATATAAACAATACTGGTAAATAAAATGTCTTTTTAAAACTCATGTGATGCTCATATACTATGGGGGTGAGCATGGTGTAAAAACCAGATTGAATTAGATTAAGGTAAAACATAGATTAAAAAGATAAAATAAAATAGGATGACAGAGACAAATGGACCCGGGTCACTTGCCCCAGCACCCAGCCCCATTTAGCTGATTAGGGCTCAGCTGACCCAATTGTGGTTTTGGTGGAATTTGGTCTCCACCTGAACCATTTGGGCTGGTCTTACCTTTTCAGCAGAGGTTAAAGTCATCAAGACAAGAGCAGTGACAAGCAGGACAGTCTTCATGTTAAACCTCTATGAGTGAGATGCAACGTGTGCAAGGAAGCGTCTTCTTCTGCTCACACCAGAACAGAAACAGAAGCTTTAAGAAGAGCAGAGAGCTCTCACCAATCAAACCCTTTGCAGCCTCCCTGCCACGCCTTACTTGGGCTGCTGTTCAGAGTGGATTTACTGTTAAGGGAAGTTGCCCTTAAAATTTAAAACATTCATTTTCTGATCATGACATCCCCAAGATCCCTCCTTCCCAAAACCAGGATAGTAGCATTAATAAAATCACAGCTTCTCAGCATGGGCAATTCATCAACCACAATTAAAACTAGCCATGGGGTTCATGTACCAGTGGCTCAAGCGGACATTCCGAACTTGCACATCTGGATTTGGAGAGGCGACTGGCAGCTAGTTGGGTTTTTTTCTGTGGAGCGTGGTGGTGGTGCTTATCATGGGGGTGAAGAGGCTTTTGGCATCTGGAGGGCTTGGGTTGACTCTCTTGCAGATATGCCAAACCCTTGAAAAAACCGCAGAAATTGGGCTTGTTTTTGGCTTAATTGGCTTGTGAGTTGCTTGTTGGCTAGTTTTCGGCTTGTAGCTTTTTGCTTGTTTGGCTTGTAGCTTGTTGTAGCATGTTGTAGCTTGTTGCTTCTTTTTTCTGATCGGCTCCCAGCAAGCAGGGGCAAGGGACGGCAAGCCAGGGATAAGGGGGGAAGAGAGTTGGGGTGCACAGTGGGCCCACCACAGTCCCAGATTGCACGCTGCGGGGATCTAGACACATACAGTATTGGGGTTCTTAGGGATTGGCTTGTTTTGGCCTTGTTTTGAAATGGGATTAGCTTGATTTTTGGCTTATGAAAGTCAGGGTGCTTATTTACTGCGTGAAAGCTGGCAACTGTGCTCTCTTGATACTGCAAGAAGGAGCAACAGAAGAGTTTCGCATCTGGGACGGGGGTTCTGCAGGGATCCCAGATCACAAGGCTCCTCAGGCCAGTTTGTCAGTCTTTTCTTTTCCCTACATTCCAGGAAGAGCATGGTTCCCAAAGCACAGGGCCACACGGGGCTGACAATGGCTTGGAGAGGATGGGGGTGAATCTATACTTAAGTGTTGATTCCCCCACTCTCATGCTCAAATTTTTCTAGAAACCTCAAAACATTCAAAACTGCCACCTATCTCCTAGGCCTCAGGTGACAAAATCAGAGTTTTGCCATTTTCTCCTAAAATCATAAATCAGCTCAGGCTCACTGGGATGTTTGCAAACATCAGCCAAACTTTCAGCTAAACTGGCCTGAATTTCCGGTTTGTTAACTAGGCCTCTTATTTTTCAACTGAAAACTAGAAATAGATTCAAATGGAAAATTCAGATCTAAATTGCGAGCCCACAACGTTCAGTGGTGCTTTGATCTGGGGTGAGGGATAGTTCAGCCCCATCTCTCTTAAAAACATTTAAAAGTATATTTTGAAGCTTGCTCATGATGAAAAGCATTTCCTAACTCATGAATTTGGACTGTTGTACTGAGCAACAGATACCACGGGAAGGAGCATCATTATCTAGAAAGATGATAGATTAGATTACACAGAGCGTAATAACATTTCCTTTTAAACGTCAGTAATATCTATTCAAAGCCGATAAGCTTCATCCTGAGTTTACACCAGTTTTGCCAGTTTTACACCAGGGTAACTCCACTGACTTAGGTGGATTTACTCCCGATTCACACTTGTCCAAGAAAGAAGAATTAGGCCCAGCCTGTTTTGTGCCTTTTTAAGGCAGCTTGAAAAAAGTAATTGACCAAAATATTTCGGATAAAACGCACCCATGGATTTCTTTGTGCGTATGAAATGTATCCGATTCTGGAAAGGGAAAGATTTAACATACAATATCTGAAAGAAACAGAAAATGCGGAAGCTTGTGCTTTAGCTGTTTTAGATCTTTGTTGATGGTTTCCGTCAGCAGAAGTGTTGCAATGAAAGTCTGTTGGTGGAGGCTACCAGACCGTGAAAGGACCGTATGGTAATTCTCAGCACATGTTTCAAATTCAGCAGGCCAGATCCTGAGCTGTTGTCAGTTGTTGGCATAGCTTCAATGGAAGATCTTTTCCCAAAAAAATAAGTCAGAGAAGGGTTCCCCAGAAATGGCATGATGACAACCAAACAGCTGTCTTGGATATTTCAAAGATTTTGTTTATAGAAAAAAGAAAAGGAGCACTTGTGGCACCTTAGAGACTAACAAATTTATTTGAGCATAAGCTTTCGTGAGCTACAGCTCACTTCATCGGATGCGTCCCTTTTCTTTTTGTGAATACAGACTAACACGGCTGCTACTCTGAAACCTTTGTTTATAGAGTTTTTCAAATGTTACACAGACAAAACAAGCTGTGTGGATCAGAGAAGGAACACAGGAAGAAAGACACAGTCAAAAAAAAAAGTGAGAGGGAGAAAAAACTATGAAAATTCAACTAAAAAGGTATCTTCATGACCCCCACAGATCTGTTTGTGGATAAGGGAGGGAGTGCAAATCCATTGACATAAACCTTGAATGATCAGTTCATAAAGTTGAAAACTGTCAGCAGTGGGGTTTTTTTAACAGATTCTAAAAAAGAATAATTTCTAAGTTAAAGCTCATGAGTAAAATCTGACACTTACTGGTGGGAGATGTGGGGAAATGGAACAATAGCAACAAAAAAGCATTGCCAACCCTAACATTCATAAATCATGAGTCAGGCCACCCAAAATCATGAGACTTTTAGAACAATCATGGGAGTTTTAGAACAATAAATTTTGCATCCTTTTTATTTGCATTCTGGTTTTGTAGCTTTTTAGGGTTCACCTTTTCTCCACAATCACGAGGGCTGGAATCTCTGTATTTTGTTTAAAAAAAAATACCGAAATTGTGAGACTCTCAAGAACACTGCAAGAGTTGGCAATTCTTAATGCTTAAAGCACAGGACCAGACCAGAGGTGATCTGGGTTCTGGTGTGCGGCATGACCTTGGGCAAGTTGCTTTCCCTCTGTGTGTCTCAGTGTCATCATCTGTACAGTGGGGAAAGTATTGCTTCCCTGCCTCAGGGTGGGTTGTGAAGATTAACCCTCTGACATACATGAGGCTCAGATACTATGCAGTGAGGGAAAGCCTATACACAGAACAGCATGCAGCTGTCCCATGAGCCATCCTGGGGGCACAGGGTGAGTGTCGAGCTGGGGAGGAATGCCTGGTGGAGCAGTGCATCTCCTAGGATGGCACACAGACTCACAGGACCTCAGGAGGTCATCTCGTCCAACCCCCTGCTCAAAGCAGGGCCAATTCCCAATTTTTGCCCCCAGTCCCTAAATGGCCCCCTCAAGGATTGAACTCACAACCCTGGGTTTAGCAGGCCAATGCTCAAACCCCTGAGCTAGCCCTCCCCCCCATGCTGCAGTACACAGGGTGACGAGGGAATTAGCCAGGAGCCCGGGGCCGGCTGTGGGGGGTCACAGCAGGCTCAGAAGTGGGGCCCTGCCACAGTCCTTGGGCATGGGGATCCCTGGGCTTGGCCCCATTAACATGGGGGGGGGGGGTTAATGCCTCCTCCATGCCCCTATATCCCATCAGGGGGAGGCGTCAATTCCCTGCCCCTCTCCCCAGCTCCTGCTCAGACCCATGAGCATGGGGGGGAGGGTTTGCAGGACACCCGAGCGTTGCATGCTGGGACTAGTGGTCGACCCACGGGACCTTCGCGGAGCCAATCATCTGGCCCGGCCGTAACCGGGGCAACCGCGACAAACAAAATGGCGTCGCGTGGGCCGAGCCCGACGGGGGGAGAGTGAGTCCGTTAAAAGCCCGCGCCCCTCGGGGCTGGGAACCGGGGGGAGGCTCCTCAGGCCGGGCTGGGCCGACCACGGCGCCCTCAGTGCGGGGCGGGGGGGCCGCGACGACGGGCCCAGGGATGCCCAAAGCCGTTGGGTTGCGTGGTGACGCCTTATGAGGCCATTGGGTGGCACGTTGTGAGGTCACCGTGTTGCGCGGGGACGCCGCCTGAAGTCATCGCCTTGCACGGTCGCCGTTGGTGATGTCATAGTGATGTCATAGCCTTGCATGAGGATCCCCCCCCCCCGCCCCGGCGTCACTACCTTGCGCTGTGGTGACTTGTGAAGTCATCGCGGTGCGCACTGATGACATGCGGGGGGCTTGGCCCGGTGAGCTGACTTTTTGAGGCACAATCAGTATGTCCGTGCTGGTGCGGTGACGGAAGGTCACGATGCTTGAGTTGGTCCCTCCACAGCAACCCCAGGGACAGTGGCAGCCTCCGCCTGAGGGCTGCACCCAGCTGGCATGAAACGGAGCAGATTGCGGGGCAGATTGTGAAGCAGATTGTGGTTTTTCACCTGGAGGCTGCAGCCGGTGTGAAGACCACAGGGCCCACAATGAAGTGCTTGACGTCATTTCTATGGGTCTGTCTAAGCAGCAAAGAAAAACCTGCCGCTGGCCCGTGCCAGCCAACTTGGGCTTGCAGGGCTGTTTCATTGCTGTGTAGATTTCTGGACTTGGGCTGGAGCCTGGGCTGTACGACCCTGCGGGGTGGGAGGGTCCCAGAGCTCGGGCTCCAGCCTGAGGTCATAAGTCTACACAGCAATGAAAAAGCCCCGCAGCCCCAGCTTCATGAGCCAGAGTCAACTGGTACAGGCCAGCAGCGGGTTTTTCTTTGCTGTGTAGACATACCCTATGGGACCCCACAGGCAAAAGAGACCCCAGCATGAAATGCACCCTTTGCTCCAAGCAGCATGGCTGGACCTGAATCCTCTGCGAGGCTCCCTGCTCAGTATGAAAGACGAAGGGTCAGGCTTTTAACTCTGTGGTCTGCCCTAAGACCAACCTGCTCTGAGGGAAACCTCTACAATGTGTGATGATAAAATACATCCTGGGGTCATCAGTGTGCCTCAATCTTGTGTTCCAAGGCATTTCACTCTGTTTCATCCTGGAGCCTGGAATTGTAACACTGTCTTTGTTCCCTAGGATCTAGAGCTGTCTAAGGTATAAACCATGAGTTCTCCTCTTTCCTCCCTGGGGAAGCACCGCAGAGTCCCGCTGCAGAGTCCAGGGTAAATGAGACATGAGGGCTCTTCCTTGCGTTGTCTTGTTACCATCTTTGCTTATTTGTGAAATTTTGATATCAGCTGCTTCTCCTAACACTATAATCAAGGCATAAATGACAAATGCCTCAAGACTAGAAAACTCTCACCCCACACTATATACTTCACAGCTGTGTATGCTGCCTGGTATAAACTGGAAGGGTCCTTCTTTGGTCTTGATCTTTCAAGATGCTGGGTCCCTTCAGCTCTCATTGAAGTCAGTAGGATTTAAGGGTGGTCAGAACCACACTCTGCAGTGACTCAGCACCTTGCAGAATTGGGCCCTAAAAACCAGTATTGTGCCATCCCAAATCCAGCTGTGAGCCACCGTTCCATGGTAGGGCCCTATATGAATCAGAATAGTCTGTGCAGTTATACTAGCAACAATAACCTTGCTGGAGCTCTTGGTTCTATGGCAGGGGTGGGCAAACTATGGCCCATGGGATTGCCAGCCCTGTGGCCCAGCGGGGCTAAGGCAGGCTCCCTGCCTGCCCTGGCCCTGTGCTGCTCCCGAAAGTGGCCAGCACCATGTCCCTGCAGCCCCTGGGAGAGGGGAGTGGGAGCAGAGGGCTCTCTGCGCTGCCCTCGCTTGCAGGCACCACCCTCCACAGCTTCCACTGGCCACGAACGGGGAACTGCAGCCAATGGGAGCTTTGGGGGAGGTTCCCGCAGGCAGGGGCCGCGTGTGGAGCCCCCCGCACCCAGGGGCTGCAGGGACGTGGTGCCGGCCGCTTCCAGGAGTGGCGCGGGGCTAGGGCAGGCAGGGAACCTGCCTTAGCCCTGCTGCGCATCACTGCCTCCACAGAACCTCCTGCACCCCAACCCCCTGCCCTGAGCCCCCTCCCGCACTCCACACCCCTCCCTGCACCCCAACCCCCTGCTCTGAGCTCCCTTCCGCACTCTGCACACCGCACTCCCTCCCACACCTCAACCCCCTGCCCCAGCCCTACATTCATGGCCCTGCATGGAATTTCCCCACCCAGATGTGGCCCTCGGGACAAAAAGTTTGCCCACCCCTGTTCTATGGCCTTGTGGTGCAAGCTGATCCCTAGCTGGGACCAGGAGGAATATTGTACAATTCTGCATAGCACGGTTGGCCAGGTTTGTTGTTTGTCTTTCTTTTGCTTGTCCCTAGTGCGAAGCAGCTAAAGTTAGTTGTGGCTTCCTGTGATCTTAATTGCTGCTAGGCTGCTCTGAATTTGTTGTTTGTGTGTGAGCTCACTCAGCACACAAAGCAAGAGGGGGCTTGTTTGATTTGTTTCTGTGTAGTGAACTGGTGAGAAAGTATAGGTGGTTGCATTTTAAGAACATTTTTGATGTAATTTAGAAGTCTGTTATCCCTCAAACAAATTACCCAGCCAATAATTAATCTGTCTGCTGTTTGTTTTCTGTATTCCCTATTCTTATGTGCAGGAAAAGGACAGTGCCATTTAAGCTGAGTGCCGACAATGGTGAGTAAGGCCTTTCTCTTCCCTTTATGTGTTTTTTACATTGAAGTGTTATGTGCTTAGTTCATTTTCTTGTCCTTGGTTTCTCTCTCCTTCCCACATCTGTCTGATATCAGATTAGTAGGAAGTAGTTTTCCCATCCCCAGGATTCGTTAGAACATGTTTAACTCTCTAAAATAATTTACAGTTCCAAATCGAGCTGCTTCCCTCATTCATCCATGCTGTCACCTATGCTCAGAACACCCTCTCTAATGCAGAGCAAATTGCGTCTTCCAAATCCCTCTTTGAAACTCCCTTCTTCTGTGAGGCTCACAAACACTAATCCTGGACAGTATTATGCTGTCGTCACCTTTTTTCTAATGCGCGAACAGTCCCACCACTCACCTCTCTCACCCTCAGAAAAACATACTCTAAATTAGCACCATGGTCTGCCTCCCAGTATAGTTGTGTGTCCGATCTTTGTCTGTCTGTTTAAAGTGTAAGCTCTTCAAGGTATGGACTGTATTGTCCTTTGAGTGTCATACTGTGCCGAGCACACTCTTGAAGCTTAATAATCATCATTTCGGAAGCCTTTGGGTGGGCGAGTGGGATTGTGTCACACCCTTTCCCCAACCCTCTCCTTCCCTGACGATACACCCCAGCATATTCTTCACAAGATTTTGATGAGGCATCATCTAAAATGTGGACCTGGCCCTGCCTCTGATGCTTCTTTCCTCTTTGATTCACAGAGGATGAAGCTGCGCTACTGAATGACATCCTGTCTCCTAGAACAAAGTTTCCAGTGCAAGACATTTCCCCTTCCTGCTCAAAGGGAACAGCAACAAAAACAAGTACCCATGGTAATGTCTCTGAAAGGACATTTGCTGCTGAGCCAGACACAGTGCTGGCATCAGGGTCTATAACCTTAATGGTCCATAGATGGTGCTTGATAAGTGAATCCAGCTACAGAGTCTGGTGCTCATTTCACATCCCTGAACACTTACTTACCCAGTGTGCCAGTTGGTGATCTAGGGATGCATACACAGTGTCTGCTGCAAGGTCCATATCTACGCCTGTTACTTTGGCCAGGGACTTGCAGGATTTATGCACGGTGCTCACAGGACATCCATTCATGCTGTCTGCGAGGGCTAATCCAGGATTCCTGCACTATGCTTTCAGCCCATGTAATGTGGCACTGGATGATCATAAGGGTTCCCCTTGGTCAATTTAAAATTATAATTCTGAAGGTGCTTTTTTGGGTGATGTGTTGTACTTGTGCTTATAGGGGCAGCTCCGACTGACATGGAGCTCATGTCCTCCATGATGCAAAAAATTGCTTTGTTGGAACAAAAAGCAAAGAGCCAAGCACAAGAAATCCAGCTGAAGGTAAAAATGCCAGCCTCATTTGGGCCCTGTCTGAACAGTTCTAGCCATGTTAGCCAGAACCAGATCATACCTAGTTTGGGCTAAAATGGTGTAATTATTCTTTAGACAAGGCAACTGCTAGGCCTGTATCTTACTAATTACAGAAACCACCCACTGTAGAGGCCCAGTTGCTGTTACCATACTGCAGTAAGGAACAGTCCCTGCAGTGATCCTTGGAAAAAATGAGCCCTAACACCTAATGTCATTGACTCTTCTGCTTTGGATGTTTCTTTTCTTCCTTCCATTTTATAATGTTTGAGTTGATTAGAAGGCCAGAGGTCTCACTGAAGCAGACACACCCGATAGAATTGGGAATGGATAGTACCCTGTTGGTGTTATAGACACTTTAGAGTAAATAGTGTTTCTAGTGGCTAGAAGATCAGGACTCTTGAGTTCTAACCCCAGATTTGCCATGTACTTACTACTGACTTAACTTTGAGCCACACCCTCAATGGGGGTAAGAAAGCATGAGCGCAACCTGCATAACTGGACTGTATGTGAGAGGAGGAGCAACGATCATGGGGTCACGACTCCCCATCTCATGCAGGTGGGCAATGGATGGGCAGGCAGGGTGACTTGGTCCCTGGCCTACTTCTGGGACTGCGCAGTTATGTGCTATTCCCTTACTCAGGGCCTGTGGTAACTCCACAGTCCAGCCCTATGTGATCTTGGGACAGGCCGCACCCTTTCTAGACCTTACTTTGCCCATCCATAAAACAAGTGTAGTTAACCTACCTGGCTTCTGGGAGCAGAGTGGCTAAATCAGTCGGTATGTGAAAAGTGCTTTGAGATCCTCAGAGGAAAGGAACCAAGTGCAATCATTATTTTTGCCTTTTTTCTTGGATCTTCAGGCTAGAAAGGTTGCTGAACTTGAGAAGCAGGTGAAGATCCTTCAGAAAGGAAAAGGTAAGTTGTTCTGTTCTTGGCACCCTTCTGTTTCCTGTGTGTGGCTTACATTCTCTTCAGGTGTGTTTACACTACCCACGTTATAGTGTGGGTGCTGCAGCGCTGAACGAGGGGTGGTAGCTTTATCGCCGGGAGCGCGGCTCCTGGCGATAAAGAACTGTCTATACTGGCACTTTTAAGCCTAAAACTTTTGTCACTCGAGGTGGGGGGGGTGTTTTTTCACACCCCTGAACTACTAAAGTTTTAGAACTGAAAGTGGCAGTGTAGACACAGCCTTAGGCTCAGACCGTGCTCTTTTCCAGTACTGGGAGGTGCTGCTGTGGACCTCAGTACAGTCCTTTCCTTGGGGAAGCTCAGTTCCAGTACCCCGCCAAGGACAACTGTGAATTACAAACTCACTGCTTCATTTGCCAGCAGGTTTTCAGTTCATGCATGCACCTGCTGCTGACTTTTAAGCTGCTGGTTTCTGGTGCAGCGCTCAGATGCCACAGTGACCTGCTTTCACTATGGTAAAGTGTTCCCACAAGACTGAGAACCCAAGTAGAAGATGGCCACATAACCACTTGGTGTGTAGGAGTGGTCAGAAGAAACAAGGCTGGGAAGAGAGCAAACAAACCAGCGTTCAGATTTAAGCTGATTGAAGAAATAGGCCTTTTCCCAGCTAAATAAATCAAAAAGGCCTCTTACAGCCAAGGTTTACTGTGTGACTCAAAGAACTCTCACAGCCAAGGTTTCCCCTTGTCCCACATGTGATCTAGTTCCAAATTTGATCCAGCCTTGAGTGAATCTCTCCCTACAGTTGACTTCCCTCAAAGTCCCTTGGAATTCAGTAGTTCCCTCAAGCTGAGCCCTGACACATTGGGTGGGATCAACAAAGGTACTTAGGTGCTTAAACTCCAGATGTGGGTGCATTCATTTGGGGTTTATGTGCCTAAGTCCTGGTTTTGCTCCACTGTAATTCACAAAATTCCTGATGAACTCTGTAGGGGCGTAAACTCACTCGGCACCTAAGTTTTTCAGAGTAAAAGTTCCCTAGGCGTCTGTGTTCCTGCCTATGGGCATGTGTACTGCTGCCTTCCCCCAGTCACTTTGATGATTTCTTTACTCAGGGAGTAGGGTGTATCCACCTTGTCAAACTACAGACAGGGTTTATATACCCCATCATGTGGTGGTCACTCTATCCAGCAGAGTAGATCCAGATTCACCGGGTTGCTGACTTTTGAATAGATTCATAGATATGAACTGGGTAAGTCGAGTCACGCCCACTGTATTACTGCAAACAGCGCCATTTACACGAGCTCCTTCTGTGCAGCATAGAAGCTCACCAGTGTTGCCCATAAATAACTGACAAATGTGTCTTTTCATCCATCCACATCTTTTTGGAGGTGACCCTGGTTGAACAGTCAGGGGACAGTGGGCAAAGAGTTGTGTTTTCAGCTTCTGTGCCTTGCTGACTCAAGTGCAGTTATTTATAGACAGGGGGCTGAGGATCCTTGTACTCCCTGACGCTGATTATCTCAGCTCTTGTCTGAAGCTTTTTAGAGCAAAAATAAAACACCTCAGGTCTCTGTCTTTCCTCTGCAGATTCCCCAGCGTCAAGCGGAATAGAGGAACTGGAGGTGAAGTGTCTTCAGCTGCAGAATCAGGTCTGGGAAATGGAGGTGAGATTCATGGATGGACCCCCCTGGCCTCACCCTGTGCTCCCCTGGAATTGGCTTCCTGTTCCTTCAGTCCATAAATGTTTGGTTCTTACTAAGCTGCCAGTTTCAATATCACTGCCTATTATTACAGCCTCTGTACAGAAGGAACAGGTTAAATGGAAGATGAGGGACATTCCCTAATCCCCTTCCCACTCCTTTTCCTTTCTCCCTTTTGAGTCTGTTTTGATATATGATGTAACACTCAATAATAATTAGCAGCTTGCTAATCGTAGCACCGCTCATTCTGAAGAAACCCAGGGAATTGTATATAGATTCTTAGACTGTAAGGCCAGAAGGGACCATTAGATCATCTACTCTTTCTGACCTCCTGTAAACCATCAGCCATTACATTTTACCCAGTTATTCGTGTAAGGAGCTCAATAACTTGTTTAGCTAAAGCATATCTTGCAGAAAGATATCTAGTCTTGATCTGAAGACGTCAAGAGTTGGAGAATCCGTCACTCTGGGGAGCACTTCACTCACCTGTGATATGCAGTCATCTCTAGGGTGGAACACAGTAGCCTTTGAACAGCTCACAGCAACACTACACAAGATTGTAGGACAGGAAGTGAAGAATTATTTATCCAAATTGCAGTGTGGGGAACATTTATTAATACTATTACTACTTTGCATTTTAACTCATTTCATCCAAGGATCCCAAATCTACTCTATTACTATCCCCATTTTACAGACAGGAAAGCTGTGTCACAGAGAGTCAGTGGCTCTTGATACATGCTCAGCTGTTTGATATGGAACCACAACACTTTCCTCTATAATACAAAATTGATGTCTGACTGAAACTTTAACCTGGTGATTAGAGCAGGGAACTGGGAGTCAAGACTTCTGGGTTCTTCTTCCAGTGCTGCCACTAATTTCACTGTGTGGCCTTGAACAAGTCTTCTAACCTCTCTGTCGTTCTGTTTTCCGGTGTGTAAAATGCGGGTAGTTGTCCTGACTTAACTCACATTTAGTTGTGGGGTTTAAAAAATTAATGTTTGTGATGTACTTTGAGATCCTTGGGAGAAAGGTGCTAAGTAAATATAGCACATCATTATTATTGACACCTGGCTAGATTGCATGCATTTTTAATAGCGTTTATATGCAAACACTTATGCCTCCTCCTTTTGATCTGTATGGCTTTAGTTTTGTTTCAGTCCCTTCTTTTACTGTTTCAAGTTAACTGGCTGACTCAGTAGAACTGAAAAGTCTTTGCAGTGATCAAAGACATGATAAACTGAGTACTGAATGATTGGTCATTGTGGATAGATTCATACAACTTTTGGAGTCCATGACATGCTACTCTTCCTGCCCAGTGAGTTTTCTCACCCCCGCACTTTATAACAAGGTCAAACTTGTTCAAGGCAACACTCATTTTACAGCTCCCATTCCTGGCCTTTGATAGTCCCATGCTTCTCAAGCTAGTTCATCCTCTTCTCCCCTTCCCCATGCAGCGGTTTCTGAATGATTATGGATTGATTTGGGTTGGAGAGAGGAATGAACAGCTGGAGGAGTTGAAATCATTGAAGAGGCAGGAAAATCAGCCATCAAGGGGTCTCTGGAAACCAGGTAAAGCAGCAATGCCCTTTGCTGAGGCAGACAGCCTGCCCCTCATGGGGTATTTAAAAAAGGCATAATATTCTCCAGATTGGAAAAACAGATAATTTGGGATTTATTAATCAATCAGATTCATGGTACGATAGGCCTTTGTGACTCCTCTTGAACTGCTTCATCGTGCCAAGACTTGTGCAGAGAGCTCTTAGCCCGTAGGTCATTCATTCAATTCTTATTATTTACGTAACACCTTAGCTGGGTGTGACCCTGGAAAGATGCACCTTTCTATCTGAAATGCCTGGTCCAAAAACCTGTTCGATTCACGTGTTTGACTTTTTAGTTTGTGTTTAGAGATGAATTTTTAGTGCCCTTTATATAAACTTTATTAACATCTCTGGACACAACGGAGGAGATTTTCAAAGGCGCTAATGAGAGATAGGTACCTAACACCCTTTGACTTCAGTCACCTAACTGCCCTTTGAAAACCTCCCCTCTGTTATCTGTAGAACAGGCACTATGTGGGCAGTAGCAGGTCAGGCTTCCCCCTTACTGCACTCCCCTCCCAATATGCTTCAACTCTGACCCGGAGAGACCTCCCCTAGGGCTAAGAGGGGAGCTTGGTGTCAATGACATCCAGCCTTTGGCTTCTCAGCTGAGGCTGTTGAGAAGGGGGCATGGGCGGTGGGTATCATAGGCTGGAGGAGGCTGAGCCTCCCCAAACAGCCAGGAGTGTCCCCACCCATGCTCTGCCCCCAGGCCCCCTCCTGCCAGTTCCTCTGTCCCTGTGCTGTAGCCCTGGCTCAGGTTGGGGCTGGGGCTGTGCTTCCCACATGGTGCTCCAGGGCTGGGGACACTAGCCTGGGACAGGGGCCGGGGGCTGCAGTGTGGGGGGGGGCTCTGGTGGGGGGCACAAGGGGGGACTTCGGCCAGAAGGGGCAGAGCTGAGGGCTAGCCAACTTTAGCCAGCGGTTCACACGTTGCCCATGGAAGGGGGCCTGTTAGGAATGATGGCTTCTGGGATCTGAACCCCCAAATCAACCTCTTTGCTTTAGGGAAAGACAAAAAACGGTAGTGTGGGATTTTCCAAAGCTCGTAAGTGTCGTAGGTGCACAGGTATCATTGCAAATCAGTGGGACTGGAAAATCCTATCCTTAAATGATAGAAAATGCAGTGAGGGGAAGGATTTTGTATGGCCAGAGCACAGTGTGGAAGCAGCTTACAGCAGAGGTGAAGATACCCAGTGAAAATTAGTACAGCTTGATGCGGGGATGAAAGGGTCTAATGTTTTACAGATAGCTCTGGATGCAGGTTGGGTACAGGGCCGTCCTTACCCATATGCAAAGTACACAGCTGCGTAGGGCACCAGGAAATTTTGGGCAGGAAGTGGAGCGACTTGGCCCCAACCTGCTCCGCGCCGCCAGCAAGTGCTGGGAGGCAGTTTCCCCCCTGGCCCCCTAGCCTGCTCCTCCCCCCAGTCTGGAGGCCCTGTCTGGAGGCCACATGCACACACACCCTGTGGGGGGCTGTGTAGGGCACCAAAATGGCTAGGGATGGCCCTGGTTGGGTATGATAGGTCCCACAGACTTTCAAATGCTAAGGTCCTTCCCTGTTATGATTTCCTCATGGTGATCCTGGGTCTACATCCTAACCCATTTCAGTAGAAAGAAGACTTGCAATATAACACAAGCGGCACCAGGAACATAGTTTAGTAACTGCGGATATTTTATAAAGCCCATTTCTTTTGTGGAGCTAATGGGTCAGCTATCAGGAAGAAAATCTTCAGAAGCAGTCCCCACACTTTGAATGTTTGGAGCCTGATTCCAATCTTAGGCAACGCAGACATGAAATGGGTGTGAGATCAAAATCTGGCCCTTTCTGTATGTATTAGGTGCATTGATTTGCCCCGATTGCCTGACCCCATCAAAGCACACTATTGTTCCCTTCCTCCAGCAGCCACGTGAGTGGTTTTGTTGGGAGCCGGTTGCATTGTGTTGAATCCTATAGTATTTAGTGATGGCTTCCTGATAAGTGGTAAGAGAGAATTATGAGAATATACTTGGGACTTGTAGCAGCCTCACCTTCAGAGTGCTGTGAAAACTCCCCGCTACTTAACTTTCATAACTCTTTGAAGTAGGTAAGGGAGATGATCTCTGAATAGCAGTGGGCGTAAAGCACAGAGACTAGCATGTCAGTTCACTTGGCCTTACTTGCAGATTGATGCATTTACAGAGACTGCTTCTGCTTATTGATGCCATTTTTATCCTTTGAAGGATGTGTCAAAAGCAGAATTGAAAATATCAGAGGCCTCATCCCAGTCAACATCTCTGCGCTCACTTCCTCTTCTCATATACTTCTCCCACTGTCATCTGCACATCTCTTCTGCTCTACCCCATAAACCTGGCATCGCTTTCTGAAGCACCCAAAAGACCTCCCTCTCGCCAATAATCCACCAGCAGGAGAAGGGATTGTCTAGAAAGAGCAATCTGCCTGAGATCAGTCAGTCAGATGGTGTCCCATCTGTGTTCCCTGCAGCAGCCTGTGCTGAAGTTAACTGCTGGTCTAACCTAGGTTGTAAGCTCTTTGGGACAGGCACCTCACCTCCCTCTTTGTATTGTACAGCACCAAGCAAGGAACGATGCTAAGTACATTATAACCATCAAAATAATCAGGGCCTCCAAGGAGTGCAGGCTGTGGTATTGGCTGATGATGTAGTTTCATAAGTTGATAACAAGGGGACTGGTTCTCCACTGTGGCGTTATATACACCTGTGCAGTGTGGAAGCGAAACACTGCCATTCTGATGTGATAGCATTTCACACTCCCTTCCCAAAGGAG
This sequence comes from Chelonia mydas, assembly GCF_015237465.2. Classification (NCBI taxonomy): domain Eukaryota; kingdom Metazoa; phylum Chordata; order Testudines; family Cheloniidae; genus Chelonia; species Chelonia mydas. The sequence continues at coordinate 9,626,442 of NC_051259.2, read as the reverse complement.
TAAATGACACAAAGTGGAGGCAGGTGGGAGCCAGGCCTAAAATGGTAGGGTTTGGGCAGCACCTTTAACATGCCCATGCAGGGAGACGCGTAGATTCAACACTCCTGTCTGCAGGCTCCTCCCCGACGATAACTCTGTTTTCCTTGCTGCAGGTCACTCAACTGTTTCCAACTACCCAATCGATTTTGATTTAATTTTTGAAAATCTGAAAGATTTAAACGTGCTGGCTGGGGAAGGTGTGTCTCAAATCGAACGTACAGCAGGAGGTGCGAGACTGAGGCAGCCCCAATCAATATCCCTCACTTTTTATCAGAATGGGATAGTCATGTTCAACGGACCCTTCCGGTCGTATGAGGAGCCGTCCACGCAGGTATGGACCAATTCCTGGAGGAAGTCAAGTTATTGCCATCTAACTATTCCCTCAGCAAAGGCTGAGGGTGGGAGTGGGGAAAGGCTGAGGCTTGTGGGGGTCACTGTAGTCCCATCTGCCCCCCACAAGGCTTCGTGAGGAATGATGGTTGTTAGAGGATCTGCCAGTCTTTCCCAGTCAGAGATCCTGTAGTGCCTTTGTAGGTCTCCAGGTCTGATGCAGGTGGAATGTATCAGCAGCGAGGTACTATGGAGTCTGAGGCCTGATTTTTAAGCATTCATGCTTTGTTTCAGCAATGTCTTCAGGATATCATGGATGGCTATTTTCCCTCAGAGCTACAGACACGCTACCCGGATGGTGTTCCTTTTCAGGTAAGCAATGGAAAGCCCCCGCCATCTTCCTTTTAGGAGAAATCCCTCTCTCCATGCAAACTGCTTCTATCGTATTGTTTGCACCACTCTGCAGGCCTTTCTCAACACGAAAAGCAGTTTGATGTTTCTAAACCCATCCCACGTGCAGCTAGACTTTTGAGGTGGGGCACGCACCTGCTACAGCCGTTACAGGAAAGGGCTAGGCCTTTGTGCACTAGAACTGAACGGTTTGTCTGCTTCAATTAATCATGGGTTAGAAAGAGACAGTGAGGGCAAAATTTCTGAGTCACTAGAAAGCAGTCAAAGGCGGGAGGTGTGACGGGTTGAACCCCCCTGGGGTGTCACTTGGTGTGCTGGGACACCACTGAGTCAAACTATTCTGCCAGCCTGGGCCCCTTTTTACCTGGTCTTGCTGGACTGGGCTCTCCAACCTTTTCCAGCCAAGCGCACAGGCAGGGCCACACCCAGCTGCACAGAAAGACAGAGATCTGCGCTGAGAAGGCTCACCTTCGGGGCTTGCCACAGCGCCCACATGTCTACCCCCACTCCTTCGGAGTACAAACCGAAAATTATATAAAATTCACCTCTTCCCTCAATGTGGAGGAGGGTGTATGCAACTTCTTGCCCCCCCCAGTTATAAATCACATAAACTGGGTTGTATTATAAACCAGAAATAAATGTATTAGCTATAAAAGGTGTATTTTAAGTAGTTAAGGAGGTAGCAGACAGAACAAGGCAGATTACTAAGAAAATAAAACACAGCACACAAACTAAGCTTAATACACTAAAGAAACTGGTTATATGTAAGTTCTCACCCTAAATGTGGTTCTAATAATCTTCACAGGTCAGACACCCTTGCAACCTGGGTCCAGTTCTTTCCCCCAGTTCAGTCTTAGGGTACGTCTACAGTACGAAATTATTTCGAAATTATTCTGTTCGAATTTTCAGAAGCTATTTTTATACGTTTGGTCTTCTGTGTCCCCACTAAAGTGCGTAAATTCAGTGGAGTGCGTCCACAGTGCCAAGGCTAGCATCGAATGTTGGAGCGGTGCATTGTGGGTAGCTATCCCACAGTTCCCGCAGTCCCCGCCGCCCATTGGAATTCTGGGTTAAGCTCCCAGTGCATGATGGGGCAAAAACATTTTTGCGGGTGTTTCTGGGTGTGTGTTGTCAGTCGCTCCTCCCTTCGTGAAAGCTACGGCAGACAATCGTTTCGCCCCCTTTTGGCGTGCAGACGCCGTACTGCTTTCAGCAGATGGTGCACCACTGCTTTCCTGCTACTATGAATCCACCTCTCATTTCCTCTCATCTTCCTATGTAATCTCTACTATCTACTCTTTCTCTTCCTCATCGAACGCTTCCGCTGCCAACTCTGCTCAGCCATCATGAACCGAGCAGCACAGCTTCCGCCGCCAGCTCTGCTCTCCCGCTATTGTCGCGCTTCCGAGCTTCTCCACGTTGTCTGTCCTGGGCTCCCGGCTCCATGAAAGCTACAGAAGACAACCATTTCCCGCCTTTTTTCTGCTACCGTGAACGGAACGGCACCTCTTCCGCTGCCACTCTGCTCTCTTATGTTTCGCGCCCTTTTTCCAGGATTACCTGTGCAGGCGCCATAGCCATGGAGCCCGATCAGATCTCTGCTGCAGTTTTGACCATTGTAAATACCTCAGGCATTATCCAGCGGTATGTGCAGTACTTGCAAAACCGGGCAAGGAAGCAACAACAATGTGATTATGGTAGTGATGAGGACATGGACACAGACGTTCCTAGAAGCACGGCATGTGGCAATTGGGAGATCATGGTGGTATTGGGCCAGGTTCATGCCATGGAATGCTGATTCTGGGCACGGGAAACAAGCACAGACTGGTGGGACCGCATAGTGTTGCAGGTATGGGATGATTCCCAGTGGCTGAGAAACTTTCGTACGCGTAGGGCCACTTTTGTGGAACTTTGTGACTTGCTGTCCTCTGCCCTGAAGCGCAAAGACACCAGAATGAGAGCAGCCCGCACAGTTGAGAAGCGAGTGGCCATAGCCCTGTGGAAGCTTGCAATGCCTGACAGCTACCGGTCAGTCGGGAATCGGTTTGGAGTGGGCAAATCTACTGTGGGGGCTGCTGTGCTGCAAGTAGCCAATGCAATCATTGACCAGCTGCTATCAAGGGTAGTGACTTTGGGAAATGTGCAGACCATTGTGGATGGCTTTAATGCGCTGGGGTTCCCTAACTGCAGCGGGGCGATAGATGGAACGCATATCGCTATCTTGGCCCCGGAACACCGGGGCGGCCAGTACATAAAGCTCAAGGGGTACTTTTCCATGATGCTGCGAGCACTGGTGGATCACAAGGGGTGTTTCACTGACGTCAACGTGGGATGGCCGGGAAAGGTGCATGACGCTCGCATCTTTAGGAACTCTGGTCTGTTTGAACAGCTGCAGGAAGGAACTTACTGCCCAGACCAGAAAATTACTGTTGGGGATGTTGAAATGCCTATAGTTATCCTTGGGGACCCAGCCTACCCCTTAATGCCAGCCTCATGAAGCCATACACAAGCACCCTGGACAGTAGTCAGGAGCAGTTCAACTATAGGCTGAGGAAGTGCAGAATGGTGGTAGAATGTGCTTTTGGACGTTTGAAAGTGTGCTGGTGCAGTTTACTGACTCCGGTTAGATCTCAGCACAACCAATATTCCAGTTGTAATTGCTGCTTGTTGTGTGCTCCACAATATCTGTGAGAGTAAGGGGGAGACATTTATGGCGGGTTTGGAGGTTGAGGCCACTCGTCTGGTGGCCAGTTTCTCACAGCCAGACAACAAGGCGATTAGAAGAGCGCAGCAGGGTGCGCTGCCCATCAGAGAAGCTTTGAAAGCGAGTTTCATGACTGGCCAGGGCACAGTGAGACAGTTGTGTTTGTTTCCCTTAGTTACCCGCCCCCTATATATATGAAAGGAAATAAAGTCACAATTGTTTAAAAACCATTCTTTATTATTTGTTGCACAAAACATTGAGAGAAATCAGAAGCTAGACGGGGGAGGCGTGGGATATTGGGTTAGGGGGATGGAGGAGGAGGAGGGAAGGACAAGTCCAGAAACCAAATAAAAATTTTGATATGCCAGCTTTCTGCTGCTTGTGCAATCCTCTGGGGTTGACTGTGCGGGTCCCCGTAGCCTCCCCCCCCCACCGGTGTTCTTGGGTGTCTGGGTGAGGAGGCTATGGAACTTGGGGAGGAGGGAGGGCGGTTATACAGGGGCTGCAGCGGCAGTCTGTAGTCTTGCTGCCTTTCCCGCATTAGATCCACCAGACAGCGGAGCATGTCAATTTGCTCCCCCATGAGCTTGACCATAGCATCCTGACTGCTCTCATCGCACACGTCCCTCCTCTCTTCGTATTCATGTAACGCTTTACGTGACTCCACAATTGTTTGCCTCCATGCATTCAGCTGGGCCCTATCAGTGCGGGAGGACTGCATGAGCTCGGCAAACATGTTGTCCCGAATTCGTTTTTTCCACCTTCTAATCTGGACCAGCCTCTGGGATGGAGCAGATAGGGGCCACGTTGAAACATTTGCACGTGCTGCGGGAGGAGAAAAAGGGAGGGTAGTATTTTAAAAGAGACATTTTAGAGAACAAAGGGGACACTCTTTCTCAGTGAAACAGGCAATTCATAGTACACTGCACATGTTCTTTCTGTACAAGGTCTCATTTTGCCTCTTATACTGAAGTGCCTGCCGCTTTGATGTGAGTAAACCCCCACATGTGGCCGGGCAACAGAATTCAGCTTGCAGGCAGCCATGGTAAGCCCTAGGGGCACGCGGGGTTCTGCTTCTTCTGCATTCATTTCAGTGTTTTCAAACTGCTGGGCCCTCTTTCCCATAGCAAGCAATGCCTGGTGGGTTTGCCATATAAAAGGAGGGCCTGCGGGCTCTCTGGGATGATCGCTTCACACCACACCCTCCCCCCCACACCACGTGGCTGTGAGCAGGGATGAGCCCTTTAAACTAAAGGCAAACAGCCCAGCGCAGCTGGGTTTCCCCCCACCCCTCACTGTGTGGCTCTGATCAAGCTCTCACTCACCAGAAGTGCCTTCTCCAGGATCCTGGTCCAGGAGCATGCCTTGGGAATGGGGGGAGGCTATTGGCTCCAGCATTAAGAATAGTTCCTGGCTAGGGGGGGAAACAGATTCCCCATTTGCCGTCTGTGCACTGTCCTCCTCCTCCTCCTCCTCTTCGTCCTCCAAAAACTCATCCTCCTCGCTCCGTGCTACTCCCCCCTTGCAGGTGTCCACGGTCAGTGGTGGGGTAGTGGTGGCGTCCCCCCCCCCATAATTGCATGCAGCTCATGGTAGAAGCGGCATGTATGCGGCTGTGACCCAGAGCGCCCTTTCGCCTCCAGGCTTTTTGGTATACTTGCCTGAGCTCCTTGATTTTTGTACGACACTGCTCTGTGTCCTTGGAGTAGCCTCTTTCCTTCATGGCCCTGGAGACTTTAGCGTACGTATTTGCGTTTCTTTTTTTGGAACGTAGTTCTGCCATAACAGATTCGTCTCCCCAAAATGCAATGAGATCCAGTACCTCCCGTTCGGACCATGCTGGAGCTCTTCTGCGAATCCAGGACTGCGTGGTCGCCTGTGATGGTGGACTGTGCTGATGGTGACCAAACAGGAAATTCAAAAGTTCCTGGGGCTTTTACTGCCTACCTGGCTAGTGCATCAGAGTTGAGAGTGTTGTCCAGAGCAGTCACAAGGGAGCATTCTGGGATAGCTCCCGGAAGCCAATAATGTAGAATTGCGTCCACAGTACCTGTAACCCGGAACTGCGATCTCGATTTTAGCGCTACTCCACTTGCCAAGGTGGAGTACAGAAATCAGATTAAAGAGCCCTTTAAATCGAAAAAACTGGTTTGGTCATGTGGACGGATTCAGTTTTATTTCGAAGTAACTTGGCTAATTGTGAAATAACCGCGTACTATAGACCAGGCCTAAGTTGTTTCCAGCAGTCTTCTTGGGTGGGATAGCAGGGGAGAACTGAGGACCTGGATTACCTCACTCCCCACCCTTAAATAGGATTTGCATAAAGCAGGAATCCTTTGTTTCCTAGTTTGACACTCCTCCCACACACCAGCTTCTTGTGGAAAAGTACAGAATTCAAGATGGGTTCCAGTATCAGGTGACATGGTCACATGCCTCTGTAGGGCCCTTGTAGCCATTCTTCACAGGCTGACCCACAGATTCACAGGAAGGCCATCCACCCGGTTTGGCTTTTCCATTGTTCTACCTGAAGTGTTAGCAGTGGGCGTCACCCAAAGTAGCTTAGCTGAAATACAGATACATAGTCAATATTCCTAATTTCAGATACAGAAATGATGCATGCCTACAAATAGGATAATCGCATTCAGTAAATCGTAACCTTTCCAATGATACCTCACATGCGCCATCTTGCATAACGTATATCTCAGCTATGTCATATTCATATCATAAGCATATTTTCATAAAGAATATGGAATGACACGTCAGCGGAGGCAGCTGCAGAGGATATCATAATCCAGACCTTCACATATAAAATTAGGGACACACATCCCATGGAGCTGTATGTGCTCAGCCCCCCTGGGAAATCAGGCCACTTCCGTGTAGGTGCCTAACTTTAGATACCCGATTTGAAAATGTTGGGCCTGTCGCTGTGGGGGTTAGAGAGTCATGAGGGAATGGAAGATGCCCAGTGAGGACTTAGAGTACATCTACGCTGCAGTAAAACACCTGCGGCTGGCCTTTGTCCGCTCACTTGGGCTCACAGGCCTCAGGTTGTGGTGCAGACGTTCAGGCTTGGGCTGAAGCCTTAGCTCTGGGACCCTCCCCCCTCACACGGTCCTAGAGCCTGGGCCCCAAGCCAAGTCCAAACAGCTACACAGCAATTTTATAGCCCCGCAGCCTGAGGCCGATGAGCCACAGGGGTTTTATTGCCGTGTGGACGTACCCAAAGTGGCCTTGTGGTTCTCTGACAGTTGTGTTTTGCTGAACTGGGTGGGACTGGGGACCATGGGGGGGCTGAATATGGTGCTTTTGCTTCTTTCGGTTCAGAGAGACATCTGGTGGTCCTGGCTGCTTGCACATCCCTTCTTCTGTTAGCACAGATCAAGGCAAACGCCTGGGTGAGCCTATTGATAAAAAGAATACTTTACAATTTCACATCACCTTTTATCTGAGGATCAGTTTTCATAGATGGGGAAACTGAGGCACAAAGCAGGATCAAATCACTGTACAAATGTGTGCAAGGCTGGAGTGATCATCTGTCTTAGGGTCTGGATGTGATATTGAACTGCTAAGTAGAAGGGTTTTAGACTTGAAGGGACACAGGTGTGGGTTTATTTTTCTGGAGGGTCTAAAAGGATCTGCAGACAGCTTCCTTTATAGGGGTTCTATGTTAGAACCACCCTCAGGAGGAATTAACTGTCTCTGTTAGTTGTTTGTTCTTGTTTTGTTCTTGCTGCTTACCCTTTAGTGTGCTCTGATGCAGTGAGAGCTGGGTCCTGGAGGCAGACAGGCTTGCTAATGGCAGCTAGTGTTAATTTAACAGGTCACTGACAGAAGAGACGTTTTCTTTCGGGAGAGGCAGCTACCAGAGAACTTTCCTGGCCAGGGGCAGGTAGTTGGCCATTCGAAGTCAAGTGAGGTAAAGGAAACCAGTGAGATCCCAGGTGAGTCTTTTGCCATTCCCGCTAATCCCTGGAGATCCCCTGCTTAGCCCCAAAAGAGAGAATAAATAAAGCCCTGGTGAAGCCTGGCAACAGGCATCCGGTTACTAAGGAGTTAATTCTGAGAGTCTCTGAGTTGCATGGTGACGTTCTGAGAGGAGTGTTATGTGTGTGATTCCATGTGCTGCTGCAGGAGCTGAGAGCTGCCCCAACAGTCAGTTTCACGGAGATCACAGCAGCAAACAGTCCTGAGACTTGCCATTCATAAAATACCACAGTTTGGGCAGTTTTCCCAGACTGTGCATGAAACCCACCCACTTTCCGCATGAAACCCAGAGCTCATTCTCGAGGTCTTTCCAACATCGCCCACTTGAGACATTCAGAAGAATAGCGTGGGTGACGGCCTTCAGGGACTGGGCCTTCAAACAAACAATTGGTCTATTGCAAGTTACTTATAGAAGTGGGCATCTTCCCCCCTCAAGATGCCAACCTCATCTTCTCCATCTCCGATATGTCACAGCACATCTCCAAGCCCTGGGGGAAAGACATATTATTTAGGACGATCTCACAGGTCCCTTGTTTTCCTTCTGCATTCCAGAAATCTGCTCCAACAGTTGCCAAAAATTACTCTCTCAGACTGAAAATTAAACTGCTCTGGCTAGATCTTGGAAGGTCTGGTGACATATGTTCTGACATGTAGTTGTATAGTGGGAGTAGTCATGGTTATGGTTATGTATGTTCCTGGACAGCCATATATGGCAACATATAATAATCTATGCATATGCATTTCCCATCAGCAATTGTATATCGCTGTTATTTATTAGCTGTGAAGAGCTGCTCATATACTGTGGAATTTGGATCACATGCGTTACGGGTGATTCTAATAACACATTCCCAAAAGGGAACAGTCCAAAGTATAATTCTGATGAGCCCAAGACGTGGAACATTTTAGTATTCGTTTAATTGCTTGGTGTGATGTGATACATATAGGATTCCCCTTCCTGCTTCCCCTCCCTGTCTCTCCCCCCTGCTCCCCCCCTCTCGTGGCAGGTCCCAAGCTCTCACTGGAGCAGTTTCTGAACAAACTTCCAAAATCCTTGATCCGGGAGGGACAAGTGATTGATATCCGAGGGCCAATCAAAGAAACTCTGCAGGTATGACAGAGCCCCTGCATACACTGAGTCTTAATGGCTAGGCTATGCTTAAAATTAAGGTTGATCTAACTATATCTCTTAGGGGTGTGAAAAACACCTCTGAGCTCAGTAGTTAAGCTGATCTCACCCCGGCGTAGACACAGTTTGGTCGATGGAAGAACACGGCTCGGGCAGTGGATTACCTACAGTGACGGGGAAAACTCTTTCCGTCGCTGTAGGAAGGGTCTACACTGTGATGCTACAGTGGAATAGCTACAGTGCTGTAGTTGAGATGCTGGTTGTATAGACGTTTTCTGAGTCTGCAGTTACGCTGGCGTGAATCAACAGTAACTCTACGGAAGCCAACAACCTTACATAGGTGCAAATAGAATCAGAACTGGGCCCTTTCTCTTGAAAAATCTTCAACCTCCTGGATTCAGAAAAGACTCCAGCAGAAAGCATGAGATGTATTTTCACCAGGCCCTTTCATCCCTTTCTGGAACTGTATCGTTTCTACCTGAGGTGGGGGAAATCATTCCTAACCCATCTGATGACTGAGTAAACATTTCAGTGAAGTTACTGTCTCGGGTGTTCGATCTAGATCCTGTCATTTTGCTTGAAGGGGAGCAAGTAGTTTCCTCAGATCAGTGTAATTATGATAATTAAACTTGGTGCCCATACAGAACATTTAGAAGGAAGTAGACCAATCTAGCTTTATTGGATTAAAACGGACGAATCAATTAATGGGGGAGTTAGTTGTTAGATTAGAAGAAGCCCCAGCTAGCACCAGGACCAGGCCAGGCAGATTTTTTAAAAATAAATAGTTTAACTAGGTACAAAGTGTAGAAGCCATATTGACCATTTGCTGGAGAAACCTGCCTGCTTGGCGCTGTGCCAAGTCTGCTGCATCCTGCTGGGAGCAGCAGGGGAGAGGGAGGATGGAGAAGCCATTGGCCTTGTAGCTGGTGGGCTCAGGAGGAGGGCACATTCTCCACCTGCTGTCAGAAAACGGGGGACTAGCCCCCATGTATTAATCCAGGAAAGCTGGGCCGATAGTATCTGAGGTTTCCCTGGTTGGTTTCAGGGTTCTGATGGGACAAGTAGCAATGAAGTGATCCTAGTGGAGACGCCCATCCTTGGAGCAATGAAGGAGAGGTAAAGGGCAGTGGTTCCCTCAGCTAATGCATGGTCAGTCTCTCCTGTCCGTCCACTAGCCATCAGAGGCAACCTGCAAAGATTTGTTATAATGGTTTTTCCCATTTTTGCTGCTTTCTGATGGATAAAGAGGGCTTGGAAAGGGAAGGTTCGTTTGTGTGGTTTAAAGCAAAAATGCAAGAGTTTTTTCTGCTTGGTTTTTACTTCAGAAATATCAGGAAGGCCAGGTTTGATCTTTCCTAGTTTTGGGAGGTGTCTGAGATTTTTATGATGAATCCTGACATCTTCAGCAAAGGCTTCCTTTATTCAAAATGTTAGCTAGCCCTTGGTATTAAAAGGGTGTTCACAAGAACAAGCAAAACCCAAGGAGTTTGAACCAGTCTGGCTATAAATTCTTCCTTCTCTCAATTTTCACCCTCTGAATGGGAAAGTGCCTCCAGAGAAGAGATGAGCAAATGGGGTCACCATTTCACTAGTTCTCCCATAGTCAGCGAGTCTTCCAGGCTAGACAAGACTTGAATTTCTAATGTCACCATAAACCAAGCAGAACTTTGTATTTAAAAAGGCAAATAAACAACCCTACCAAGCAGCCTTGATCCAGAATAAGGAACAAAAAAAGAGCACCAGCTTATCTCAGAAAGTGAAAGAGCAGCCTTGCATGATCAGATAGGCTACAACCTCTCCCTCACGCAAAGGGGTAGGCGGTTGGGGCTGTCTTTCTACATTCAGCTATTTCAAAGGCATGTAGCACTTTGTAAGCCATTTTGGCCTATTTGCCCACAAGCAATCAGGGTTCAGGGAACTGCTAAGGGTATGTCTACGCTGCAGCGCTGTAAGGTCTCCCGTATAGCCGCTCTATGCCGACAGGAGGGAGCTCTCCCATCGGTATAATTAAACCAGCCCCAACATGCGGCGGGAGAGCGTCTCCCACCATCACCATAGCACTGTCCACACCGGCGCTTCTGTCTGTGACACTTACGTCAGTCAGGGGGATTTTTTTCACACCCCAGACCGACAATAGTTTTACCAGCTAGTGTAGACATTTCCGTAGATTTTTAAGGTACCGTTCTCTATTCCAGCACCTCCCTTTTCCCTTTGGCTCTCTCCTGATGCCCTGTCCAGGCTAGGCCACTTAGCATTGCCTGATCAGTCTCTCTGTAAAATTGCTGTTTCTTGTCTAACCGGCTTTTATGGCCGTCAGGTTGAAGGCAGACGAACAGGACCAGCCTCCAGCCCCCAACATCTCCACTCTCCGGATAAAATCTGAGAATGGGGAGCAGACGTACATTGTAAAAATGCTCTTCACAGAGACCATAGGAGACCTGCGCCGGCACCTCGCCCAGAGCAGGTAGGTATAGGGAGAGGAAAGAGGGGTTTTGCAAGCCAGGTCAACAACTCCACCCCACTGAATCAGTCCACAGCAAAAACTGGGCCAGTGGCATTTCCAGATCCCGCTTGATCCCTGGAATTGAGCCGTCTGAAGAATACAGTGTAAGTCCAGCAGGTACAGGATCACAGTGCCTCTGCCTGCCAGGTGCTGAGCCCCCTCAGCATACAGTGATGTTAGTGGGGGTTGAAGGTGCTTGTCACACTCAGCACCTCCAGAGCGGAATCAGGATCAGGCCCATGGTTTGGGAATTGTGTAGAGATTTCAAATCCTACCTCCTGCAGGGAGCGGACATCTGCATAGTCTTCCATGTTTCTGGCTCTTCTGTTTCAGTAGTTCCCAACTCATCCTTACCTCCTGCAGTGGTACCTGGGCATGTCGTTGTTGCCTCTGCTCCCCACGCCCACTCCTCAGCAACCCTCACCTTGACTGTTGTCATGCCCTTCTCACAATCCACTTCAAAACTGCCCTGGTTCTTAACATCCTGGAAGCAACTCTGGCCTACCAGAGGCACCTTCCCTCTCCTGTCCCTGCTCCCTTTACAGGACGTAGCCCTGCCTGGCCTAAGCTCTGTGTGCCTGGTGATCTCACCACTACAGAGCTGTAAGAGCTTTCCCTGCTCTAGCTGTTGCTGTCTGGAACAGCCTTCTACGGGCTGGGCTTTCCATCTCAGCTGGAAACACCTCTGTTACTCATTAAATGCTCTAGCCCTCTGCTCTTGTGTAACCCTGCAACTAGCTTATTCCCAGCCGCTCTGTGGAAGGAACATGGCTCACAGGAAAGATTGTACTGTTCTTTCCTAGGGGTGGAGAATCACAGCTGTATGAGATCATCAGCACCTTTCCCCAGAGAGTGTATGCTGACAACTTCATGACCCTGCAGGAGTGTGGACTGATTCCCAACGCCTCCCTTCTGCTACGGGAAAAGATCCCTTCTGCCAAGGAGGGACAGGGCCACAGATAGTTTAACAGCTTCAGATGAGCCAGCTGGCCTTGCAACTGCTACTTCACATGAAGCAATTTGCTTTCCTCCCCCATCATCCCCTTCTCCATCAGGCTCTGTGCTAAGGCAAGAGGAAGGAACAGCCCTGCACAATCAGATAAGCTACAACCTCTCCCTTACTCATGGGGGACGGAGGGTGGGGTTGTGTTTCCAGATTCAGTTGAACTTCATTGTTACCTGGGCCTACCACCTCCTGTAGGCAAAGCAAGGGGGAGAAATACCCCTGGAGATCTAGCTCCTCCCTGCACTATGGGTGAGAGAACTGTGGTGACTCAAGGCCACACACCCTGCCAGTCTGGATCCTACTAGCCTCTGGGGGCTGCCTTTAGAGGCCTGCGGCCTCATCACATGGCAACCTACCTGTGTAAATATTATCCTGGGGGACTTCTATCCAAGTTGGGTTTCTCTCCACTGTTGCTGAAGGTCACATGATCTTTTTGCCCCTGAGAGGCTGCAGTGAGTTCACTTCAACACCTGTGCCCTCATCTGCAGGTCCCTTATGTCTACACTACAATAAAAAAACTGGCACCACTCTCAGAGCCCACATCAGTTGAGCTGGGCTCAGGATGGGGGGCTACAACTAGCAGCATAGATGATCAAGTGTGGTCTGGAGCCAGAGCACTGAGACCCACCCTGCTTGCAGAGTTTCAGAGCCCAGGCTCCAGCCCAAGCCTGAATGTCTACACTGCAATCTTTAGCCGGTGAGCCTGAGTCAGCTGAGCCAGGCCAGACATGGCCATACCATGGTCTTTTATTACAGAGTAGACAGAGCCTTCAAGAACTAAGTTTATATATAGCATAGGTGAAATGCTGTGAGGGCCCTCCCAGCTAGGTTACAGTCCAGTTTCCACATGCATCTGCTCTCTTCATTAGGGCTAGATTCCGATCTCACGCTGGTGTACAAATGGGCTTAACTATTAAAGTCAATAGGGTTAAACTGGACTGAGTGGAATCAGGCTGAGTCCTTTGCAGGGCTGAGACACAACCAGAGCCACTCCAGCGAGGCGGTGCCAATACTTTCATTTCCTCTACATGAAACATTTCTTCCTTTAAACAGACCCCAAGTGTCCAATGTTAACAGCCTCCGAGTCTGTATGGCTGAGCCTGGCCACCATAGTGCCAACCTCTGCCTTCCCATGAGAGACATACTCCCCCATTTCTGTCCTATGCGAGGGCCCAGTTCTCAGGCTTTGTACCATGTTGTCATTTATCCCCTGGGCAAAGTACTATCAAATCAGATGAGTGGTGCCGTGCTTCACTTTGCACACGTGGAAATGATCTGGCAAGTACAAGATGGGAGGATTCCAGGCCTTGAGAGTTAAGGACCCAAGCCCCCTTCTGCATCAGCCTATTTCACTGCAGGACAGAGTACGATCTCTGTGACTAGCTTAGGCACATAGGATTCAGCTAATAAAGAACATACCCCACCTTTTCCTATGAAGGGCTATTAAGGGAGGGAGCCTTAAGCCATGTTCCTATTCCAGCCTCACCCCCTCCTGTCCCGGAAAGCCTTCGACCCAGTCAGCGTGAGAACATGACAAATCTCCAGCTGATTTGTGGCTGAAGATGCTGCACCCTTTGTGCAATGCAGAGAGCCCTTGGGCACCTTCCCCTTTTACTAGGCTCTCCCGAGCACTCTCCTGTGTTCAAACACTTTTAAGCTGTGCAATTCTTTAGCCGCAGTTTCTCATCCGTCAACTTTCACTTGAGTGTTTAGGGAAGTGCTAAGCCGGGGCGGGCAAACGTTTTGACCTGAGGGCCACATCGGGTTTCCAAAACTGTATGGAAAGCCAGTTAGGGGAGGCTGTGCCTTCCCAAACAGCCAGGCGTGGCCCAGCCCCTGCCCCCATCCAACCCCCCCGTCCCCTGACAGCCCCCCCAGGACCCCTGCCCCATCCACCCCTCCCTATCCCCTGACTTTCCCCAGACCCCCACCCCTGACTGCCCCCCACCACCCCATCCAACCCCTTCTCTCATTCCTGACTGCCCCCCACCCCAGACCCCTGTCCCATCCAACCACCCCTGCTCCTGACTGCCCTCTGCTGTCCCATTCAACCCCCCTGTTCCCCGCCCTGACCCTTATCCACACCCCCACCCCCGACCACCACCCCGAACTCCCCTGCCCCATTACTGCACTGTCTGGAGCACCAGTGGCTGGTGGCGCTACAGCTGTGCCAGCCAGAGCAGCAGGACAGGCAGCCGTGCCGCCTGGCTGGAGCCAGTCATGCCACCGTGCAGCACAGAGCCTCAGGTCAGACCGCGGCTCTGCAGCTGCACTGCCTGGCAAGAGCTCACTGCCAGAGCATTGCGCCGGTGGCGCAGTGAGCTGAGGCTGTGGGGGAGGGGGAACAGCAGGGGAGGGGCCAGGGGCCGGGCAGGACGGTCCCACAGGCCGGATGTGGCCCGTGGGCCATAGTTTGCCCACCTCTGTGCTAAGCCTTGGTCAGACAACAATGCATTAGAAAGGTAAAAGGATGGCGCCAGAGAATCCTGCATCAAAACCCCTCCTCTCAGATGCACTCACCCCAGCTCACCCGCTGATTTCTTGCATGGTCCTGACCTACAGGAAGTTCGGTGAGTGGATGGAAACAGGTCTTCTCCCCGCTGCATAGATAGGAAGGATCCCCTTTTAAGGTCTTTGCTCGTCTACTTAGACAAGTGTTCTCTTCACTAGCAGCTTGCCACCCTCCATGCCATGTACATTTCACTAGTGTTTAGAGGGGGACTGGGAACAATTCTGGAATAGACTCCAGAATTGTAAAGGCATTCATGTAAGTTCTTTAAGCTGGCGTTCTAGAGTCAAGATCTTTGTGCCAGGCCATAGCAATGAGCATAACTGACTAAGCTCCTCTGAGCTGGGAAGTCACTCAGAATTGGTAAGTAGGATGATGCTCAATCTAGCATCAAAATACAGAAACCAATTTAAAAAAATCACACCAAAGCCAGCAAGAAAGGCTTAGTAACATTTAATAGCATCTCAGAAGACAACAGTGGTTAGAAAGATGCTTTTTGGCAGGAAAACAAAATGCACTTGGTCCAGGTTGCAGAAAGGCAGCTCAAAAAGGAAAGACAGGAAGGCTGGAGCGTCAGACATTCTGGAACAGCCCCTGAGCCCTAGGGGCTCCTAAAGGGAGCTTTCACATCACATCAGTACAGGAATGTGCTAATGGAACTGTATGGGTCCCCTAATAGCAGATCTGCCCTCACCACCCACCCCCTCAGAGCCTCTTCAAGAGAGCTCTGCACTCTACTGAAGTCGTTTTATTTGTTTCATCCTCCCTCCCTCTGGCTGATGAGGGAATTCAAACCCTATCCTTGTGCAATGCTTCTGCACTGAGTTTAAACAGCAAACCGCCCTCAGCCGCCAGCATTTCTACGCTCAGAATGAGGAAGAAAGCACAAGCTGCTGTGTTTACACAGCCCCGCAGCTGGTGATAGGGAGAAAGAGGAAGCACACAACGCCACATCCTTCCCTTCTAAAGCACAAGACTCATTCAGAGGAGAGGGGCACAGGAATAGCTAGGCTTTCCAATGGCCTTACTTCAGGTGACTTCCTTTCTATAGAGGCACTGGCAGCTGCACTGGGCGCACGGCCCGGCTGGGTTGGAAGGAATGTGCAGTGATATCAGAGCTGCCTTGGACCCCTGTCAGACAATATCGGGGTGAGGGAGGAAGCAGGCAGCTGCAAAGGGGAGAGGTTTTGGTCATGGGGTTCCCTGCGGCAGGAGATAGATCATGATGCCAGGATGGCACTGAGGGCCTAGGAGTTAAGGTGATCAGAGAGGCAGTTGGTAGGGAATGCAGAGTTAAAGTCCAGGGTGGGAAAGGAATGCTCAGGCTAACTTCAGGAACTCCTGCAGGGTGTTCTGTTCCACGGCCTCCACAAACAACTCATAGTCCTGCAGGTAGAAAATGCAACAAAACTAGCTCAGAACAGGGACGGAAACAAAACCAGGGGCACACAGCTCAGGCGGGGACCCCTGCTCCACAGCAGCCAGGTGCACAAACAGAACAAGTGCTGGGAGGGAGAAAGTCACAGCTCAGTGGCCTTTCTCGTCAGGTTCAGGGCAAGCAAATATAGTGGCTTCCACTCAGTACCCAGCAGAACCAGCTTCACCTCACAAACTCCTATAGAATTTGTTGCGCAATCGCAAATGCATTGGCAGTTTTCAGAACGGACGACTGCAGCCAAAGGTGCGACGACAGGGCAGTACGCAGAAGGCTTCCACAATGCAGTGGTAAGGTTCAGGAATCATAGAATCGTAGAATATCAGGTTTGGAAGGGACCTCAGGAGGTCATCTAGTCCAATCCCCTGCTCAAAGCAGGACCGATCCCCAACTAAATCATCCCAACCAGGGCTTTGTCAAGCCTGACCTTAAAAACTTCTAAGGAAGGAGATTCTCCCACCTAACGCCAGGTCCCCTTAGGACAGCCGCACAATGGCGTTTGCGTGTTAGCCTTCTCTCCTGCTCCACGTGCCCTTTAAGCTTAAAGGACAAGGGCCTGTAGCGCCATGTCCAGACACCTCTCCCCAGAGAAAGCCTTTCAAATGCCCTTCGTCATTTGCACACCCGGGCTGGGAGATCAAGGTCAATACCAAACCCCTGGGTTCCGAGGTCCCGAGAGCCCAGCCACCTGGATTCTGAGCCTTACCCCACAGTAATGGTCTCCGTTGAATATCTGGGGTGGAATGGCTTTAGGATTGCCTGACCTGGTCCTCATTTCCTCCCGCAGGGCATTATCCTGGGATATATCCACCAGTTCATACTTGATATTTTTCCCATCCAGGATCCTGGTCACTTCACTCTGCTGGGACTTGATCTGAAACACAGATTGAGAAGGCAGGTTACACTTTCCCCTGTGGCTGAATTTGGGATTCGGCCACTGTCAGGCTAAAGGTTTGAAGAGTTTTAAGTTTCCAGAAGCACATACACAAACCAGGTGTATGCAGAACAGTGACTCGGGACCGGAATCACGAGTCACAGCCGGATATGGACCAAGTCCCACAGGAAATAGGGCGTGTAGGGGAGAAGTCAGTCACCGCTGGACAGGGATGGTGAAGACAGAGCCCTATTGGGAGTGGCAGGGAGGGAAATGAATGAATCCCAGCTGCAGAGACACCTGGCCCAGGGCGAATTAGTGCATGGGTTTGGGAGGAGAGAAGCACAGCTGTGTCTGGGAGAAGGACCCAGCCCCAGGGGGAATTAGTGCATATAATGGGGTTGCAGAGATCACAGCTGGATCAGGTAAAAGGACCCAGCCCCATGGGGAACCACAGCAGAATATGGGGGAGGGACCCAGCCCCATAGGGTGTATAATGGGGTGAGGTGGGGTGCAGCGTTTACAGCAGGATCCAGGAGATGGACGTGGCCCCATGGGAAGTTTGGGTGTATAAGGAGGGTGCAGTGATCATAGCAGGATGTGGGAGGAAAGGGGGGATTAGGGTGTATAATAGAGAAGTACAGCGATCACAGCAGGATCTGGGACAGGTGCAGGGATCGTGGCAGGATCTGGGAGATGGACCCGGCCCCACAGGGAGTTAGGATGGGGGGTGTGGCAATCACAGCAGAATGTGGGAAGGGGATTAGGGTGTACAATGGGAGGGTGCAGAGTTGGGATTGTATTATGGGGGATGCAGATATCACAGGGGATGGGGGGGGTTAGGGTGTACAATGGGAGGGGTGTGCAGTTAGGATGTACAATGGGGGGGTGCAGCCATTACAGTGGGATGGGGCGGGTTAGGGTGTACAATGGGGGGCGTGCAGAGTTGGGGTGTATTATGGGGGGGGGTTAGGCTGTACGATGGGTGGGTGTGGCAATTACAGTGGGATGTGGGGAGGGGGTTTCGGTTTACAATGGGGGGGTGTGGAGTTAGGATGTATGACGGGGGATGCAGACATCACAGCAGGATGGGGGGGTTGCAATGGGGGGGTGTAGAGCTGGGGTGTATGATGGGGGATGCAGATATCCCAGTGGGGTGTGTGGGGGTTAAGTTTACAATGGGGGGGGGTACAGAGTTGGGAGTCTATGATGGGGGGTGCAGGTATCATAGCAGGGGGGGTGCTAGGGTTTACAATGGGGGGGTGCGGAGTTGGGCTGTATGATGGGGGGTGCAGATATCACAGCGGGGGGGCGCTAGGGTGTACAATGGGGGGGTGCAGAGTTGGGGTCTATGATGGGGGTGCAGATATCACAGCGGGGGGGCGCTAGGGTTTACAATGGGGGGGTGCAGAGTTGGGGTCTATGATGGGGGTGCAGATATCACAGCGGGGGGGCGCTAGGGTTTACAATGGGGGGGTGCAGAGTTGGGGTCTATGATGGGGGTGCAGATATCACAGCAGGGGGGTGCTAGGGTGTACAATGGGGGGTGCGGAGTTGGGGTCTATGATGGGGGTGCAGATATCACAGCAGGGGGGCGCTAGGGTGTACAATGGGGGGGTGCGGAGTTGGGGTCTATGATGGGGGGTGCAGATATCACAGCGGGATGGGGGGTTGGGTTTACAATGGAGGGGTGCGGAGTTGGGGTCTATGATGGGGGGGCGGGAGGAGAGCGGTCCCGTCCCCCGGAACAAAAGCAGGACCGTGGCCGCTGAAGGGGAAGGGGAAGGGGAAGGTCCCGCTGCCCCGCCCCGCGAGCCCGTCGAGCCCAGGGGCCGGGCAGCCCGTGGGGAGGCGGCGCCGCCGGCCCCGGGCCCCGCTCACCTCCCTGGAGCCGGTCACCGAGGTGCTGTAGACTCGAAGGCCGGACATGGTGCCGGACGCGCGGCCGCTCCCTCCCCGCGTCTCCGCTCCGCCGCTGGAAGCTGCCTCCGCCCAGCGTGTGACTGCGGGACGCCGATGGGGCGGGCGGCGGCTTTTCCCCGCCCCCGGGCGAGCCACTCCCGCGGGCAGGCGGCCGGCCCCCGCTCCGGTACAGGATCCAGCGGAGGGGCCCTGCGGGGCCTGGCCGGGGTGGGCAGAGGCTGGTGTGGGTTCCGTGTGCGAGGCCCCCAACTGCAGCGTCCCGAGCCAAAATCCTTTAGGCGGGGATCCGTGTCGGGTGAAAATGTTTACACCCAGGGGTGTCATCCACTGAATGGGACCGACTGGGGTCCACGTCTAAAGGACTCGCTCCTTGTGAGTGGGGTTCTGAGTGTGGACATGGCAAAATAAGCCCTAGTTCCCCCCGGGTGCCGCGTCCCTGTGACCACCCCTTTCTGAAGACTCACAGAAAGGAGGGTCTGGCAAGGACTTGAGGGGTCATCTAATCCATCTCCCCCCTGCTGAGACGGGAGCAAGCCTACCTAGACCATCCCCGACAGGTCTTGGTCTAACCTGTTCTTAAAAACCTCCACTGGCAGATTCCACAACCTCCTGGTAACCTAGTCCAGTACTTAACTCGCCTTTCAAAAGTATTTTCTAATATTTAACCGCGAGCTCCCTTGCTGTAGGTGGAGCTGGTTACTTCTCATCCTTGTGCTCACCATCCTCTTTCTAACAGCCCTTAATGTATCTGAAGATGTAGCAGGTCCCTGCCCAGTTTTTAACCTGTCCTCGTAGATCAGGTTTACTGAACCTTTTATCATGTTTGTTACTCTCCGCTGGACTCTCTCCCATTTGTCCCCAGCTTTCTTAAAGTGCAGCACCCTGAACTGGACACAGTACACTAGACGAGGCCTCACCCATGCCCCGTGGCGAGTGATAATTACATCCTATAGCTGACATAGAACACTCCTGTTAATACACCCCAGAACACTATTTGCCTTTTTTGTAACTGTATCACCTTGTTGGCTCATCATAATTTGTGATCCACTGTAATCCCAGATCCTTTTCTGCACTAGCACTAGCTAGCTAGAAAACTCCCCGTTTTCTAGCTGTGCTTTTGGTTTTTCTTTTGTAAGTAACATACTTTGCGCTTGTCTTTACTGAATGTTATCTTGTGAAATCCAGACCAATTCTCCAATCTGTCAAGGTCATTTTGCATGTCCTCCAAAAGTACTTGCAACACCTCCCAGTTTGGCCTCATCTGCAAATTTTATGTATGTGCTCTCCACTCCATTAGCCAAGTCATTAATGAAGCGGACAAGCCTCTGAACACGAGCTCCCAGGGCGATCCTGCGGCAACAAGAGCTAACGTAATCCTAGGGGGTATAAACAAGAAAAATGAATATGAGCAGGGAGGTGATTTTGCCTCTGTTTAAGGCCGTGGTGAGGTGGATTCTGCATCTAGTTCTGGTGTCTAGGTTTTAAAAAGGATGTTGAAACATTGGAGAGGGCACAGAGAAGAGCTCCAAAAATGAGTCAAAGGCTGACAAAAATGCCTTCCCCGTGAAGAGCTCAAGCTGTTTAGCTTATCAAAAAGAACGCCGAGATGGGACTTGACTATGGTGTGCAGATACCTTCAAGGGGAGAAACTAGTGGGCATTAAAGGGCTCTTTAAGCTAGTTGAGAAAGGCAGACCAAGAACCAATGGCTGGAATTCAAATTTTGTAAAAAGTGTCTAATGTTTTAACAGTGAAGTTGATTAACCATTGGCACAAACTCCCAAGGGAAGTGGCGGATGCTGCTCCTTGTACTGTCTTCAAATCAAGAGTGGATGCCATTCTAGATGTGTTTTAGTCAAACAAGTTATTACTGGGCTCAGCACCCAGGTAACTGGATGAAATTCTATAGTGGTATAGAGGAAGTCAGGCTACGTGATCCAGTGGTTCCCTCTGAATCTGTGAAACCCTTTTACTGGCTCTTCTACACATACACCTTTATCAAGGTTTCCCCCTCCCCATGGGAATTTGGTGCAGAAGTTGCTTCCATCAAGATTACAGACCATAAAAACCTCCTTGTGGGGAGAGAGAGCGCACCAAAATATGCAGCATGTCTATGCAGAAATTCATGAAGAAACTTCCTTTCTGTGCAAAAGCAATACAAATCCTTACGGCTGCTTAAATCTAGGGGTCACCCGTGAGCAACAATCGCTCAATTAATATTTTTGTTATAATGGCAACTTCTCTTACAAGTTCAGAGTCAAAGCGAACAAGGGCAAAGGATCACATCAACTGAATGCCCGTTGTTTCATTCACGGGGACTCTTCCTCAGCACACGTGTAGCTAAGTCCGAGCACTGAAAGATTCAAAAATTTGACCCTCGGCTATTTCCGTCAGAGATTTCTGTGCACAACAAGTAATTTGGAAGAAAACAA
Organism: Chelonia mydas; assembly: GCF_015237465.2. Lineage (NCBI taxonomy): Eukaryota > Metazoa > Chordata > Testudines > Cheloniidae > Chelonia > Chelonia mydas. Next base: position 9,605,167 of record NC_051259.2, on the reverse strand, counting down.
GATGCATTTTGGTGGATGCATCTCAAAGTAGCGATCTGCGTCTTTTCAAATACCATTCACGGACTTTCAGACAACAATGAAACGCCCCTACCCCAGAAAAGCTGCCCTCTCTATAGTACTTTTCCATGTAACTTGAGTATAGCATTAATATTTAAAATGTTTCAAATATTGATTAGTTCAATAGAAGTCATCAAAATTATTTGCGTAAACAGAAGAGTTTATTAAAGCAACCGTGTTGTCATTCTAGGTACAAGGCTGTTGGGATACCATACAACCCTGGGAACCATTTGATAGGCTTCCATAAGCTTGGTCAAAGTGAGAGCTGGCCTTCGGTGATGAAAGTTTGGAATTAAAAGAAGACCGGAGCGGGAGATATTGTAGCCACAGGTAGAATTCTCCAGATTCCGCTGAAGTGCCCAAAGCCACGCTGCTGTTGTATGAGTATCCCAGCAGCACTAAAGACACCAGCTAGTTTAACGTAGGCTTGGTCTATGCTACAAACTTAGGGCGCCATAACTGTTCTCAAGGGTGTGGAAAATCCATGTGACTGAGCACAGAATCATCGAATCTCAGGGTTGGAAGGGACCTCAGGAGGTCATCTAGTCCAACCTCCTGCTCAAAGCAGGACCAACTCCAACTAAATCATCCCAGCCAGGGCTTTGTCAAACCAGGCCTTAAAAACCTCTAAGGATGGAGATTCCACCACCTCCCTAGGTAATGTCGTTAAACTGATCTAACCGCGTGTAGACAGAGCCAGGTCAACGGAAGGGCTTCTCCTGCCAACATAAGTATTCCACCTCCCTGAGAGGCAGTAGCTACCCCACTGTAGATAGTATCTTCACTAAGCACTGCAGTGGCCTGTAAGTGTAGCATTGTACTATTCCTTCAGATAGTTAGTAAGCACTCTAGTGGTGCATACGGTTTTCTGCAAAGCCATCAGAAACCACTCAGAGCAGCAGAACTAGGCCTTATATGTTTGCATCCCGCCACCAGACATGGATTATTTCAGAGCCAACTGTGCCCTTCATCATCGTTTTTGTTGTGCAGCGAGTAAAGGACACAACTCGAATCATAACAATTTTTATATTGAAAACACATTTAGCCCTTTTTTCCTGTTCTTAATTCATCTAAGGCCGCAGCAACGTTCCGACAGATTTCTTCCTGTGTAGCTATCCCATAATTCCTGTGGAAACACTGCAGCTGGATTTGCAACAACTTGGCTGGATATTGCTTTGTGCTGATTTTTACATGCATATTGTATGTTTACTACCAAGGAAAACAAAATAAAAATGGGGGTAATATAGGTCAGACCAGAAATAGAGGCTCACACCTCTGGGAGTGGCATCTCTTCATCTCAAAACAACTGCCACAGGGATGTGTCATTTGGGGGCAAACTGAGACATTGTCAGCTACAGCCAGTCACAACCCAGCTCCTTATCAGAGAATCAAGCCCACTGTGGAAGTGGGGTGAGGTGTGACAGTGTAGTGCGCAAAAAGGAAGCTTCGGGTCAGGAAGTGGCATGTCCTAGCTCTGTCAGGAGTCTGGCCATTGCAGGGTGATCTGAGACCTATTTGGTCACATACCACCAGTCAAAACCCAGTTCCTTGATTAAGTAGTTACTAATTTAAATTTGTAATCACATGGCAAGATTAATTTATTCCATTTTTTGACATTTCATCTCACTCTGAAGTAATTTTAGCGTTCGAATAGGGAACGGGGAGCCACAGGGAACCTGGAAGAAGGCACCAACCTTCAGCACAGATCACTTGCTCAGTTAGCGCCCACCCTCCCCAAATCCCTATAACCTCCTCTGCTATCCACCATTCCCAATGCTTGTCAAGGGAAAGTATCCTTGAGAGCAACACTGCTTAGCCTAGCCTGTGGGAGGCAGAGGCCCCCAGCTTCAGCTTTCTGTTGTAACCACTCAACCAGGCTCCCTTTAAGGCGTACAGCATTCTGGCCTCATGCCTTGCCCTACATGAAGGTAGCGGGCATCCTGCTATCACAGAAGTGGGCAAACTACGGCCCGTGGGACCCTCCTCCCAGCCCCTGAGCTCCTGGTCTGGGAGGCTAGGCCCTGGCCCCTCCCCTGCTGTTCCCCCTCCCCGGCCACCGGTGCAATGCTCTGGGCGGGGGGGCTGCGAGCTCCTGGGGCACTGCTGCTGCAGAGCCCGGCCTGACCTGGTGCTGGCTCCAGCCAGGTGGCACGGCTGTAGCGCCGCCAGCCATCAATGCTCCACGCAGTGTGGTAAGAGGCCAGGGGGTTGAACAGAGGGCAGGGCAGTCAGAGGGCAGGGCAGTCAGAGGGCAGGGAACAGGGGGGTTGAATAGGGGCAAGGGGGCAGTCAGGAAGGAGAGGAGGGTTTGGATGGGGCAGCAGGGGGGGAGTTCCAGGGGCGGTTAGGGGACAGTGAGCAGGGGGGGCGGATGGGGCGAGAAGCAGGGCTGGGATAGGGGGCAGGGGCTGGGCTACACCTGGCTGTTTGGGGAGGCACAGCCTCCCCTAACCGGCCCTCCATACAATTTCTGAAACCCGATGCGGCCCTTGGGCCAAAACGGTTGCCCGCCCCTGCACTATCATCTTACAGCAAAGCTATTGGCATGCACATCTGAGCACTCAGGGGATGCCATTACCTAGCTCAGAGTGCCCCAGAAAGGAGGTAGCAAGCGCTGCAGTACTTTAAGGAAAAATACTCGCAGTTGCCATCAAATTCTGCCCTCCTGGAAGCACGTGATGAAAAGGAAGGCACAGTTCTGTGCCCAGTCTGAGCTGCTATTTGGATCTTAAAGGCTTCGTGGTCAGCTTGTACTTCCCTGTACAAACAGAGTAGGAATTTTTTTTTTTTTTTTAAAGTCTTCTGCAACATGTGTGCAGTGAAGAATCCTAGGGCTTGATTCATCCCTGCATGGAAGTGAAACTCCCACTGATTTCAGTAGAGAAACTCTAGTTGCAAGTGGAGTGACACCCTGATGAAGCAGACTATGGGGCTTGATGCCGAAGTCGCAGTGTATAGCCGGGAAGGAAGTGGTTTCTGTTTGACAAAGCACAAGCGTAATTAGGAACAATGCAGAGTCTTATGAAATACTATCAAATCCCACCTCCCTCTCCCACACCTTTGAGAAGGAAAGCCGTACACCGAATTGCTCTGCTCAACAGGAACAAAGCAGCTTTATTTTATAATCAAAATACTCAGTACCATAAACTGCGTAAGACAAATATTCATATAAATATACCTGTGCTTAACTGTACAAGGAAACACCAGGCAGAAGTCAACTATTTAAACACGTCCTGCGTAAGCAATGAGACAAACCACACTACATGGTTATTTTGGATACTGGGGTCTCGGGCGCTCTGTGAAGAGCCACCAAAACTGGTGGATACCTGCTATAACTGAAGTTACTTTAATAACAAGGTATGCAAAGAACTTTTTTTTTTAAAATACAAACCTTTGCAAAAAGGATTAAAATGAACCCCGACCCCCCTGACCCCCACCCAGGCACAGTAACATGCTACCAGAGTGCCATGACACATAGGAGCCTATCACCTCTTTCCCCAAGGACAGAAATGCAGCGCCCTGCTCTGTATCAGCTTAAATACATAAGGGTTTCATTTCTTAAGACCTAGATTCTGGTTTTGCACCCATAACTCTGTGGGTGCCACTGGGGACATGTAGATATCTCCTCTCTTCCTCCCTGCATGTTTTTTGTGGGTATAAATGGAAAGGTGGGTGAGGCTGCTTTAAAAGTAAGGTGCTAAATGCAGGTTCCCTGGCAGGCTAACAGCATCTTTGTTAAACAACATGGTCACCAAGGTTTCCAGTTACCCAGCAACACTCATGTTTGGTGCTGCTAGCCCCGTCATGCCCATAGTATTTCTCAAAAGTCTGGGCAACTGACTTCAAGAAATTGTCTTGGCCCACTGTCTAAGTAACTCAGCAAGGGAGCTGGCTGGAGGCAACACCTGTGGAGAGATGCCGTGATTATCAGCAGCGATCCATATTACGCTACCAGGCATCACACCAGATGCTCCAGGAAGGACAGAGTAGCTGCACAGCAGGGAATACACCAGCTGACAAGCCACCCATCAGATACTTTTTGATCTTAGTCATGGGTAGCCTATTAGCCAGGTGGTTTCCAGAACATACATTGTGGTGGCCAGATTTCAAAAACAGGTTTTATTGGTCTCAATGAAATCCGACAAAAGAGCATCAGGAACAGCATCTTCACAGAACTGGGGATCAGCCCCAAAGGAAGGCTGCAAGCCTACAACAGCCAAATGTTAACATATGTCAGCAGGGTTTTCATCTGACTCAATTGACTTCTTAGCTTCTGAACCAAGAGTAAAAGGACAGCCAGTGGGTTTCATCGTTAGCCCCATGGTGCTTTCCCAGCTAAGCAGACATTTAGTACTTCAGAGTCACCCCTAAGGTTGAGAGCTGACAAAATGTAAGAATGGAAAAGAATTTTCATTTGCGTATTTTGACATCAGATTAAGGTCTGTCTTCACTACACTCACAGGGTGCGGTTGCAGCTCACGTACCCTAAACCAAGCAAGCTTTAATCTAGGTAGTTCAGGAACTGGAGCAATAAAGCCGTGACAGTGCAAGGCTGTACAAGCGCACACAGAATCCTGGGTAATTGCTTGCAGATCTAGCGCCACCCTGCTGCGATTTCACCGCTCTGGTACTGAGCGAGCGTTAATCTAGCGAGTGTGTCTACGTGAGCCGCAATGACTCCCTGTGACTGCACTGCAGACATATAAGGGGGTCACCCCCCTGCAGGACTTTTGGGAAAACCCTGTGCAGATCCCAGACAGCAGAACGTTGATCATACCCCATGCAAAGATTCTGAATGTAGTATCTCCCACTGAACATCTACAGGGAGGCCGCAAGGGTGTTTGTGCAAGAACACTGCTGCAGGCCTGCAAAGGCTCTCTGCTGCTTGCAGGGAGCTGACCTCCCAGGTAGAGTGTATGTATGCCCAAGGCTGCTGCAGGATTGGTTTATGGCTATAAAGGCAGCTAGGAGAAAGACCAGTTTCCCCCACCCCACCAGCAGATCCATTAGGGATGAAGTTAAGTAGGCAGGAAATTTCTCTAGAGGATTAAGGCACTTCAGTAGCAATCCACTTGCTACTCTCCACATTCAGATCACCGTTAAAGGGATAAAATCCTAAGGCCTCATCAAGACTAGCATTTTCAGAACCCAATTTTAGCATCACCTTTTTTCCAGCCTGTTGGCTACTGAAAGGCTTCAGTTGCCTATACCTGAGCAATGCAGACTTGGTTACCCGAATGACCACACGCTATTTATCCGGGCCAGAACCATGTACATGGTTGTTGCAGGTAAGCCTGTAACCCTGTACTTCTAGGTACAATTGAACAGTGCTAGTGGTGTAGCTGCTTGTCTGTGAACTCCACAGACTTCCTCTGAACCCTTTTGTGCAATCAGTAAGGCCAGAATATTCAGAAGGAATCTACTTGGTTTGTTCATTACCAGAAAGGACAGAGGCCATGGCATCCACTTCCTTCTCATGTCAGTTTGAATCCTTGTGTTTCCATGTTCAGTATTTGACATACTTGGAAGATAACTAGTAACTCACCCACCAGATCGAATCAGAGACTTCACCAAATCCAGCATAACACCTTCCAAAGGATCAAAGTTGCTGCAATGTCTGACGAACACCAAAGACCCTGAATAGTTCCAGTTAGCCAGTCAGCATCTAAATGACCTTGCATCAGAATCCCTGATTTCCTCTTGTGGATAAGCACCTGCATCTTGTACCTAAGCACGGAGATGGTAAGGTGCTTGATAGTTTTTTCCATTCCATGGGCTCTAATCTCCTCAGGTTTTCAGGTGTTCATTTCCAGTTGTTCCGATGCTATCCTGGGGAGAGCTTATCCATCACTGCGTGATGCAGTTGTCCCCCATATCCTGAGCATATCTGTCAGATATTGCAGTCCGTAAGTCCTCGATCTCTCTGTGAAGCTGCTTCACCTCCATCAGTTTCTTTGCAAGCACGTCTGCGTTCAGCAAGTCATCCTTCTCCTTAACTGAAGATTGCACAGCTGTATAGTTAGAGAATGAAATCACATCAGACATACAGTTCTGAACAGGAGTCCTGCATTAGTGAATACATCACTTTTCACCAGACAAATTATCCACAGTACATGGCATTATTTAACACCCAACAGATATGTACAGGGAATTCAAATCTTTAACGCCTGTGAATCAGAGGTCTGAATAAAACGACAGAGCATAGAGAAAGGCAGGTTTCTTTTAAGCCTTTTCAATGTTCTGAAACCCAGGAGGAGAACATTCTATCTAGAGTATAAATCAGACATCCCCAAACTGTGGGGCACCCCCCCAGGGGGACATGGAGGAATGTTCGGGCGGTGGGGGTTGGGCTCGGGCCAGCCCCCATGGGGGGCAGGGAAGGAGTGCCACCCAGCCCTATTCTGCCCCTGGCCCCTGCCAGAACTCCGCTCCCGGCCCCCCCCCGCAGAGCCACAGCCCTGCTTTCTGCCCCAGCTCAGGGGGAGCATGACCCTGAAAAAAGTTTGGGGACCACTGATATAAACTAATTATTCTGTTCCACCCAGCCCATGAACCAAAGCCCGCCCCCTCCGACTCAGATTCCATCACTCTAGTCCCTTGTGTACTTACAGTGAATGCCCAGGAGCAGGGAAAGGTTGGGATCCTTGCCCTGCGCTCTTTGAGTCACAATGCTGTAGACAGACTGCAAATCCTGTAGGCAGCTGGCCAGTTCACTATGTAACTCATGGGCGAGATGAGCTGTCCCAGCAGGAAGCGGTTGATTCATCTCTACCTGCTGGAGGTGCTCCTGTAGGGTCAAATTCTTCTCAATCAGATCCTGGTTCTGCACTGAAAGCTGAAGAAACAAAGTAACATTAGCTAAGTCTTAACTATGTCAGATAAGACAGCTGATTCTAATGGCCCCTCAGTGTGGAGCAGGCATTACAGACTTTCGTTGCATTAAAATGTTTGGGTACTGTCCAGATACTATTCTCTGAATCAGGATGTTTTCTTTTCACAGGATTGGAAATTTGTGTCTTGCCAGCAGAGGGATATACTTTTAGCAGTGTAGATACTGGTGGTGGTGGTGACCAAAAGGGTGGGTTTATATTAAGAATGGCATCTGGATTCAAACCCAACTAGAACAGTTTAAAGTCAAATGTTGGGCCTGACCATCACAACACGAGGGTTTCTTAAATAGGAGCCAGCTTCTCTCAAAAGGTAAGAATATAAAAATCAAAAGGACAGGAAGCGCCTTATCCCACTATCTCCCTGGCGGCCTCAGTCTGGATAATAATGCAGAGGCTTCCAAGGGATGCCTGTGCTTTTTCTCCCTTCTCTTCGCCCAACTCGATACAGGCTGAATTCTCCCTCAGGAGACACACTCAATGCTTGGGTCACGTTCAGGCGACAGATGGAATTCAACCTAGACTCTTTCATTCACGGCTCATGAGGCTCTGGCACAGGGGTCGGCAACCTGCGGCATGCATGCCAAAGGCGGCACGCAAGCTGATTTTTAGTGGCACTCTGCTACCAGCCAGGGTCCCGGCTGCCAGCCCCGCTCAGCCTGCTGCCTGCCTGGATGGATGGAACCAAGGGCCGGCAGCGGACTGAGCGGGGCCGGCGACCAGGACCCCACCTGGCAGGGGCCAGTGGACAGAACCCCAGACCGGCAGCTCAGCCTGCTGCCGGCCTAGGGTCCCGGCCGCCAACCCCTGTAAATGTAAAATGTATTACTGGCATGCAAAACCTTAAATTACAGTAAATAAACGAAGAATTGGCACACCACCTCTCAAAGGTTGCCGACCCCTGCTCTGGTACATAGCTGTGGTGAATAAGACTTCTTTACTGCACCCTGGTGGCCAAGTCAGTAACTACAACCACAATCCACACAGTTGGGAGCTAGGGAGACAAGCTGCTGCATGGGCGCCACGCACAGCCAGATCTCAGGCATTACAAAAGCAACACCTGGGTGGAGAGAGGGATGAAAAAGAGAAATTATGGTTCTAAAATAGAGACAAGGGAACCCCTTTCTGGAGCACTGTCAGGGCAGCTAGCAGACTCTGTCAAGGTGCAGTGAAGGAGGAACCAGCAACAGCACGTTCAATCCCCTGCTACAAGACAGTTTATTGTTCATTCAGCTACTGTGTTCATACACAAACTCCAGTCCTAACCTCTTTCACGGCAGTGCGCAGCTGCTGCAGTGCGTTTTCTCTTTGCATTGCTTCCTCCTTCAGAGCCTGACTTGTCCCCTCTTCCTGAGACACCTGTTCTTCCAGGCTCTGGAGCAGACCCAGGGAGAGAAGTTAGTCCAACATATCTTATAATCGATGCTCGAGAGTTCCCAGACCTTCAGCATTCACACCTCTCACCTTTATTCGGGAAGACAACTGCTCCATCTTCTTCTGCTGTTTGTCCACAATCTGAAATCAAAAGCAGATGCATCTAAGAGATGAACATGCCCAAACTTACTCAGTAATACCACTTGGGATTTGTCCTTTGATCTAATAGCTACAAATCTGTTTTTAATCACTTTAAATTACAGCCTGGTTTGTGAAGTGCTTTCAGATTCCCTGGTGGAAGGTGCTAGTAGGAACAGCAATTATGTACTGAGACTGGAGAGGCTGCATTCTTGGGGTTTCCCCTCCCCACTTGCTTCCTTTTCTGGATTCTTCAGTTTCTCGTCACTTTGATGTGTAAGTGAACACTACAGAATTGTACAGTTATCGCACCAAGAATGGCTACTAGACCCCTCCAGGCTTGGCATGCTGGGAACTGCTAGCGCTTGTATAAGTACACGATAAGAGTTTGAATGTTAAACTTGAACCCGTTTTAACGCCTGATTTGGAACAGTCGAAGGAAGGAGACAAATCTGAGTTAGTGTGGGGTAGTCTCACCCATGTCTGAGTTGTATATTCAGAGTTACCTTCCTGAGACAATCACAGTCCTTCTGCAGAGAATCATTTTCTGATTTCTGTTTCTCCACCTCCTGGACAGGTGACCCTCTGCCTGCACTCTTCACACAATGCTGAATCCTATCCTGCAAGCTGAGATAAACAGCTCATCAAAGGAACTGGCAAATATACGAAATTTCAACATAATTTGGCAGTGATTCTCTTAAAAGAGACAACAGGAGAAACGGACATCCTCTGCCACAGAATGGATACAGAAGGGAAAAGCTTTTTCCACTGCCCTGTCAATGTTCTTGCATGTGACTTGAAGTGATTTACTTCTAAGGAATAGAGAGGGGGAGATCAGCCCCCATGACCCAGTCAACCGTTGCCCTCTTTGCTGAGGCTGTCACAATGGGATGCTCAATTATAGCATGTGTGATATAGACACACATTCAATGGGAACTGGTCCAAGTCCACAAGCTAGTTTCACATAGCTCCATGAATATGAACCAAGGGACCTAGAGCAGAAAGCCTTCATGCATTTCCCTGAGCCATACCTCTGCTTTGGAACAGCCAGAAGTTATGGTAATTCAATTTTATCTAGTAGTTAGATTTGAGCACAATATCCAGAGACTCAATACAAGCCCCGTTCATAACTATGCTGCAGCAGAAAGATGCACTCTCGTGTATTCCACTTCTCTGTTCTCAGGATTCTAGAGCTACTGGCCTTCGCTACTAGGCAGAGGTCCGGCTCACCGTCATCTTTGGGGCTTTACCTGTGCACAGTGGAAAGCAACTCCAGTTCTTTGCGTTTTTGTGTTTCTAGCTGCATCTCCTGCTCTCTGCAGGCAGCCCGGACATCTCCAAGCTCTCTTTTCAGCACCGTCACGGTTTCCTGCAGAGCAGAACTCTTCAGTTCTGATTCCTTTAACTGGAACAGAGAACATTGCTCAGCACTAACAAGTCTACAGATCCTCTGCCATACGCCACATTAGGGCTACCCTAGCAGTTGACAGGGACTTCTACTATTGATGTGGCAATTTACAGCCATAGCTCAGAACATTTCCCTTTCAGAGGGACAGATTGCAATTCTACTCAGCCTAGTGTATGCATAACTGGCAGCAGTAAATTGTGGCATCCAGGCTAATGCCTCAAACTCAACACTATACAGAGGATGTCATTTTACCTGCTGATTCTGTTTCTGATGATCCTCTAGTGTTGGCAGATCAGCCAGGTAGCGCTCCAGGGTCTCAATTCTCTGCTGTCTCTCCCGGTTTTGCTCAGACTCCTTCTGGCATTTCTTTTTCAGACTGTTAATATGTTTGTCTCTTCCCTTTATCTGCATGAAGAGACATTTGAAGGTTTGATTTGCTTAGGTTATAATTTCCGTGTGTGTGTGTCTCTCTCTCTCTCTCCAGCTTGTCTATCAAAGCATTTTTGCAGCACCCATCACCAAGATATCAAACTGCTTTATCTCAGCAGCTTTTCTTTTCGCTGGTATCTGAAAAAGAACTTCATCCATTGGAAGTTATATGCTAGTTATCTGGTCAGCACAGAAGCTCCTAAGCTGCCCTCTGTAACTGCAGGTTTTTATTGCTGGTGAGCCCAAGCAAGGAGCGGTTTCTGTACTCAAAGGAAGGATGAGCAAATACTCTTGGAATTTAAAAAAGTTACCAAGTGCCACACACACACTTATAAGAGGCTGCACACAATTAAAAATACGGTTAAAATTCTGAAATATAAAAATGTCATTAAATACACACAATTTAACACAGCCCTCAGACTCTTCGCAAGTTGCAAATAAGGGTCTTAGTGTTGCAATGTGTGGGTGCTCCTGTTTTATACCTACCTCTGAGCCCTCTGCAAATAATCAGAGGAACTTGAGAAAATGCGAGCCCAATAGTTTCCCTAAACCCACTCACCACAAACTGCAGATTTACGTATCATTTGTTTTTAGAACTGTAAAAATAGGATCACTACGTTACAGGGAACAAGGACTAATAGGGCTGAGAAGAGTGTCTCCAAACGGAGCACTCTTACTAGTACCAGGCAAGAATGGAACAGGCAGTTCTACTCAGGGTGTGACATTTATATAACAGAATGCCCAAGAAAAATAAGTAATGGCTTAGCCTCAAAACACAACATTTTATTAATTAAGCCAAGAATCATTCCTCATTGAATAGACAGTTTCAGCGTGTTTAAGTGCTGAGTGTGATTTATGTGACAGAAACGTGGATCCATAAGTCAGACTTTACCTCAAGCAGGGGAAGGACTTATGTCAAGAGAGGGAGTCCAACCTATTTCTTGTACTAACCCTTACATTCGCTTTCACAATGAAGCCTTAATTATATTGATTACTAATGATGATTTGCTAATTATAATTAAGAGTGGGTCTAGACAAGTCACTGATGTTACAGTGATACATACTGAAGAAAATTAAAGGGCAAAAGAAAGGCCACTCCAGAGGTTTTTCTTTGCTTCTTTTTGAAAGCAAGTTGCTCACAACTACAGCCTGATAGTGGCTGAGGTTTCTCTTTGCTTGGGGGCTGCAAGAGAAGAGAGCAGTCCCAATGGCTCCACGTAACAGGTGGTGGTGCCAGGAATGGCTCCTTGCGCCAATGCCCATCACTGTGCCAACTCCCCCCTTGAGGAAAAAAATAAATAAAAAAAGGCATTGCCACAGTTCTAGAGCACTGACAGTCATACCCTCTCCTCTTGTTTCTTCAATTCCTCTACGTGCTTCTGCACTGTCTCCTTCAGTGTTTCCTGAATCAGTTTCACATCCACCTCGGAAGCAGCCAGCCTCTTCTCCAATTCAGTCTTTTCCTTACTGAGGGATTCGGTCTTCTCAGTAAACTGTGCTCGCAGGAACGAGTTCTCCCGCTGCAGCTCCTGCCAACAAAGACACCCAGCAACCAGCGTAAGGGTTCCCATTGTCCACTAAACCCACCTGTTAAACATAACAGACCTATTCTCCAGAACAGCAGTTACAACCCTGATGCATTATCCACCCTTCACCGCTCCCAAAGATCTTTACAGCACCTCTTATGCACCTGCAGTATCAGCTCGCACACCGCTTGGCTGGTGCTGTTAGCCACCGGCATCAATGACCACTGCAGTTTGTTCAGAAATCGAAGAATCTAAATGTCAAGAGCCACAAAAGAACCCAGATGGATTGGCACCAGCACACACCAGGAATGGACTTTTACCTTGTCCACCCCTCCTATGTGGAAAGGACCTGCTAAAACAAGCACACTGCAGCCAGTGGGTTTAGTGCATGCTATTTTCAATGGACTTCTTGCTGTTCCTACTTACCTGCATTCGCAACATGCAAATATCTCCATAGGGGGCAGCAGAGCTAAGAAGAGCACTGTGAACCTGCAGCTCACTCTCACGCACCTTCTGCTCCAACTGGGAGATGTGCTGCCTCTGCCTGCCCAAAAACAAAAGACAGATCAGACAATACATCCTTCTCAAACGTACCCCTTAGTCGTTGCTCTAGCCAAGAGGACAATACACTCTGCCAGCTATGTAAACCCAGTACCGTCAAAAACACACAGCTCCTCAGTCACTGCCCTACATCATGACAAAAAACACAGCTACATATTTTAAAAATAGCCTGCAAAGGAATAGCAATTTTTAAAGACTTGAAAGTGTTTTTGTCAAAAACATGCTTGTTTTTAGCATTAAAAATTTGAGTCTCATCTGCCCTGCAAGTCTCTATGGTGACTGGAGAATTTACTGGTGAAATTGCATATGTCAGAAGAGTTAAGCTGAGCAAATGACAGGGGTAGGGATTTTTAGTCCAAATGTTTACAACTTCATGTGTGTTAACACCTGACATCAACGGTCAATAAGCACTTTGGAGACAGGACAGATTTGTTAAAGATTCACCAGCCCAAAATAAACATCCCCGAGATCCCAAAAAGCAAAACGAGGAAGAGCAGACACGGCATTCCAAATGTTTCTCATGTAAACAAACAGGAGAACACATTTTAAAAGCTTTTAGCTCTTCTTTCTCCGTCACAAAGCAGGAAAAAAGCACAAACGCAGTTTTTAAAAATCCTTTGCAGATCCTCTAAGTTAGCCAATGCTGCTAAGGAATCACCTGTCTCACTTCCTCACCATTCGCTTCCATGGGAATCACTCTGAAATCTCATGGAAGAAAAGGGCATTTCTTCAAATGTTTTCCTACAATTACTATGTTATTTGTTAGTTTCAGTAAAAACCCACAGGATCTAGCATTTGTGTTTTTTTTCTTACTGCTCTCTCCTGAAATACTTCCTACCTGTCAATGAGGATCTCTTTTTCCTTAAGTAGATTCTCACTGGTGTTCAGGATACTGACCCACTGGGCTGGATCAGAGGAGTGCAGTGAAGTAGCATACATTGAAGGTTGGTGGCAAGCAGCTCCATTTTGTAACTGGGAAAAAAAAAAAAAAAGAGAATAGGAAGGAGAGGCTTAGGTTTCACAGAAGGTAACTGCAACATTGCTGGGGCTATTTTTGTGCACTGTGTGCTCATCTGGCATGCGAGCAAGCAGAAAGTTCATCTAGTACTGAGCTATTTCAGCCTGTGTCTGGGCTCTGGGAACAAGTCATTTTGGCTGAGCTCGGGCAATGAGTTTATTGAATAATTTTAGACCACTGTGCTGTCTCATTGGAAGCCATTTGTTTCTAATATTGCTACCCACCAACTGCTCACTAAATAAAATTGCTCCCCTCCAGTGAAAGACTGATATTCTCATAAAAATCTACTTAAAATTGTTCCAATAGTCTAGATACGGAGCGAGGTTAGTCTGCTAGTTGAAATACTGATATCCACCATCTTCTATCTGCATACGTTTCCCCTGTACTTTCCATTGGAAAGGGTAATCACCACCTGATCTAAACTATTGTGTAGCATTGCTGTGTTACGTTACATCGGGGTGGGGAATCTACAGGCCAAATCCGGCCTGCTGCTTCATTTCATCCGGCCCGCAGCAAGTGTCCGCAATGCAGGCTGGAAGTCCTGAGCCTCAGTGCCCCTCTGCAGGGCTGGAGCCACAAGCGCTAGCTCGCTGGGTTGCCAGAAGTCCGGTCGGCTCCACGCAGCTCCCAGCATGTCCCTGCGGCCCATAGGAGCAGGGGCAATCAGGGAAGCTCTGCGCACTGCCCCCACCCCCAACGCCAGCTCCGCAGCCAATGGGAGCTGCGGGGGTGGCGCCTGTTGGTAGCAGGCACCACGCAGAGCCCCCTGGCTCCTCCGCCTAGGGGCCAGAATGGAGCCCTGGCAGGCAGGGACCCTGCCTTAGCCCCACTGTGCCACTGCCCAGGAGCCGCCTGAAGTGAGCACCGCCCGGCTGGAGTCTGTACCCCGAACCCACTGCCCCAGGTCGGAACCCCCTCCTGCACCCTAACTTCCTCCTAGACTCTGTGCCCCCACTCCAAACCTCTTGGCCCCAGCCTGGAGCCCGTTCCTGCACCCCCAGCCGCAGCACTCACCTCCTCCCGCACCCCAACCCTCTACCCCACCCTGGAGCCCCCTCCTGGCACCCTGAACGCCTCATTTCTGGTCCCACCCCGGAGTCTAGGGGAAGCCCCGAGCCTCTGCCCCCTTCCCTGTCCCCCCAAAGGGCTGGAGCCACAAGCGCCGGCTTGCCCCCTGCGGGGGGGGGGGGGAAGCCCCGAACCTCCGCACTCCCCCGTGGGGCTGTGTGTGGCCTGCCAATGATTTTTAATGTGGGTCAGTGGCCCGATACAAAAAAGGTTCCCCACCCCTGCGTTACATGGTTGCCGCATTTCAGTGATGTGAGGAATGACACATGTATATGTAGATAGTTTTGAGATAGTTTGTATAAAAATATGTAATAGAAGCACGAGACATTCCCCCCCTTACTGCATTAGTCAGGAATTGTGGTTACATTACATATAACTGCAAGAGAGGTGGAGAGGGAAGGAGAAAGCGATTTCAAAGAGTTGTTTTTTAAAATTTCTACCTGCATCTGTTCTACTTGCAACCGTATGTTGTCCAGCTGCTGCCTCCAAGCACTGAGTTCACACACCCTCTGATGTGGATGCAAAGTGCAAGGCTCCTGCCTCCACACCCGAGACTGAGCCGCCGTTGGTTTCGAAAAGACATTATTGGGCTGAAATCCTAATGGCACCAGTCTGCTCCCAGTGGGCCAAGTACCGCCTCGTGGCTCACAGGCTTCACTGGCTCCTGCTGCTGGTTTAGTCTCTGGCAGCACTTTGTAAGGCTCCTTTCCTCTGTAGGTGGAAATCAAGCTTGGATCCTGGAACTTGTGGGCAGGGTCAGCGTACAGCGTATCCAGCAAAACAGACTGATTAAGGGTAGGCTCAATGGCAGGAGTGTCAAATTTTCGAGTGTCTTCCGCTCTCAGGTGATCCGAAATGGGAAACCAGGACTGCTCAAAACCATTTTCCCCAGAAGTCCCGTAGAGATGCAAGAGATCCATGGGCAGCACTTGAGAGGATTTCACAGCAGTAAGATCTCCACTTCTTGTCAGCCCTACATTTTCAGTGGACGATCTTGGTACCGCTGGTTTTGATGAAACTGGTGCATTCTGCAAAGAGTTTGGCTCACCTGTTGAGTAGAGTGTGGAGTGTGAAGTATCCAATGTAGAAGGCATGACATGGGCTGTAGGGATGGTCACTTGGGTTTTGATGGGCTGAAACGAGGAACTGCTACTGGAATTGCAAAATTCTAGGGAAAGAATTTTTGAGAGTTAGAATTAAAGCAACACTTTTCAATTACAAGACAATTGCCACCTTTTCTTATCCTGCTAGGAACATTTCCTATGGTCGAGGGGCTGGGGGAGATCATACACAGTAGCAGTGCAAGGGCACACTTGCACATTGCTTTTTCCTTTATTAAAAGTTCCAGGAGCCCCATGATATTTATGGGGCCGGAGTAAACTGTAAAAGTGCAACAACTGCTATCATTCATCCTAGATCATTACATTTTGGCATTAAAATTCTGTAATCAAAACTTATTGATAAACTTATCTGTCTAGTCACTTATAAATAAATCCGGAAATTGAGTAAAAAGGCTGAAACTTACTCAAGAACTGAAAACTGAGACCTTGATTACATTCTGCTCATCCCACAGCACAGCGACTCTGCACTGTAACCAAAAGCAATAGGAGCCTTTGCTAAGCCCATGGTAAGCTGCAAACATAGCAGAACACACATCACAGAGCACTTGACCTTAGAACTCCCTTGGAACATGGCAACAAAATCAGCCGTTCCTAGAACTAAAAGTAACGGCTCTGTCACACAGTCACAGGAAATGGGACAAAGCAGAGCACGCAAGAGTGCAGATCCGTCATCTCACGCAGCCACCAAACCTGACTACATGGAAGTCTGAAGTTATTCTTAGTAACTCTCAGGTTTCAATAGAGCAACAACAGGAGCTCAACTGGGCAAACACCAAAGAGCTTTCTTTTCCAATGTGTTAATTTTTCCTCTTCCCCATATATTCGGGCACCAATGCACCAATTTCATGTTTCCTCAGGCTAGCCTGTTTTCTCAATGCATTGGCATAAGGCCCATCCCAACGTGCTATCTCTCCAGCCCAGTTTTGGGACAGCGAGCTCGCATTCCCACATGTTTTTAACATCAGAGTGTTGCTATGAGAAGGAATGAAGTCACAATTTTAAAGTAACTGGAATGAGGAACTATGTCAAATGTCTCAAGCTACATAAAAATTGTTAATATGAAGGAACATCATCTCTCAACGTTAACAAACGGGGGGGGGGGGGGAAGGGGGGGGAATCCCTACAGATATCATCTCCCCCTAGGACTCCTTCAAAGAGGAAACAGCCCTCCAAATAGACAAGAATACATGTTTCAAACAGACTGAGGAGAGTCGGTGCCGATTTCTTCACTCAAGTCCCCTAAACTTAGATTGTAGCATCCTGGTCAGGAGCTACTGAGTTCTATCCATGAGCAATGGAATCCACTGGAAATGAATCAGTCCCCTGAAGTGTGGGAATGGTCACCACAGTCAGTGGCATCTTATAACAAGTGCACTGATTTTAAAAGTCAAAATATGATTCTAACAATTATCAGTAATGCAAGCTCAGTCGGAGCTCTTTGGAGAAGGGACATTGTCTTGCTGTATGTTTGTGGTGTTATCGACAACACCACCCAACTTTGAGTGCAGCTGGAAATTTTCTTGTGCTGAGAAAGACTAGATGGGGAACCTCAAGGTGCAGGCATACAATACTTTGAAAAAATTATTTAAGAACACCTAGATTTTGAATCTTGCATTGTTAGAAAATATGGCAAGTTTCAAATGGTACCATACACCTGAGGAAGAATGGGAAAATGAACAAGAAGTGTTCCTTCTAAAGAGCAATACAAGTAAACCCTCCTTATTTGTGACTGAAAGGTGCTTTAGGTTAACAAGCAATGTCCTACGCCAGTGGTTCTCAACCTTTCCAGGCTACTGTACCCCTTGCAGGACTCTGATTTGTCTTGCATACCCCAAGTTTCACCTCCACTTAAAAACTATCTGCTTACAAAATCAGACATAAAAAATACAAATGTATCACAGCACACTATTACTGAAAAATTGCTTACTTTTTCATTCTGTCTGTATGAAATTTTAGTTTGTACTGACTTCGCTAGTGCTTTTTATGTAGCCTGTTATAAAACTAGGCAAAGATCCAAATGTGTTGATGTATCCCCTGGAAGAGCTCTGCGTAACCCTGGTTGAGAACCACTGTCCTACGCAAGCCTCATTACTGCCTCAGACCACACATACATAAGAGTTTGTCTCATCTAGCACGAGGTAAGGTGCAGTTTCCTATACTGCTGTAGAGTATATTACTTGCACACAATTAAAAAAGCCAACATGATGCTGTGGAAGTGTAGAAGCCTGAATTCAAGCAACAGAAGGACAAGAAGTGGATCCACACATAGTTATAAGTCAATGACCACAGTTTCTCTCCCCCGCTAAAAAGCAAAAACATGATTATTGCCCATTGATATCAGTGTCAGTTCCCCATGCGCTTAAAGTCATGGCCTTCTTGGGAAGCTTTGTGCTGCAAGGAGAACTCCAAACTAACAATCCCCTGGTTAGGACTGCACACAATATGAAAAGTGACCTTGAAGAATGCATCTCACTATACAATCAAAATAGTCAAGTCTAGATATCATTGAGAACTATTACACAAAAATTCCCTTGTTCTGTTTGCAGCTCAAGTCAAAGTATACCAACATATACCAGTCTATCTAGTTTAATAAATTGACCATAATTCATACAAAATACAGGTAAAGAGAAATATTGAGGCAATAGTTTTGTCAGTGAAATTGTGTAGAGTGAGATCCTCACACACACACTATTGGAAAGTACATTAATATGAACCGGAGGCTAAAGGTCAGTAGCTCCTTGTGCATTTTAAAGATTATTAATCTACCTCTGCCAAAAGTCATTTTAATTGACAAACTTGTAACTACAGTTGAAGCTAGAAATTGTAATGCAGTTTGGCTAATCACCTTTCAAGCTTTAAATAAAATAATGAGTCTCTCAACCAATATAGATTTGTTTACATTTTAGGTTATAAAACTAATGGCTAAGTGTATAATATTCTCATTATAGAATATGTCCTCTTCCCCTCTGTTTCATAATGCTAGGGCTGTTTCTGTGTCAGGAGGTTCTTGACGCTTGGCTTATGTTGTAAGAAGAACTAGAAAAAATTCTGCAGTTTTACTGCAACGATCTGACATTCAGACTCACCCTCTGTGCTGTCTGAGCAGGAAGTCCCGATTGCTGTATCCCCACTGTCAGCCATACTTAAACAGTGACCAAAACGACTCTGGAATTTCACAGACAGAGTTGGGGTTTTCCAGTCGGTCTCCAAAGAACAGCTCTTTTGACCTGTATTAGAGTCTGGAAAAGAGTCACACCGTGGGCATATAATTCAGAGCACTACCTATCAGTATTACACCAAGAGTGTGTTCCCCAAAGATCAACCTTTAGAAACTACACTGAGGGGAAAATATCCCCAGCCTGTTCCACCTGCTCAGAGATATTTGCCAGTGAAGGAGACCGAAAGGCAATAAATGAAGATGACTTTGCAGCTGATTTCAAAGAAATAAAGCTTCAGACGGCGAATGGAAGAGACTTATTAAACCCATCCTTGCCCTTGCTGGGGTGAACGGAGGAAATATTAGAAATTAATTTTACCAAGGAGACCAACAAGCCAATTTAATTTATCAAATGGAATTTGAACTTTTGGTTACAAAATAATTTTTCCAATTTAATTCAAATTCATTAAAAAAAGTGAATCTCTCCAGAATGATTAGCAAGTCAATTTCTTGAGAATCAGCATTAAGCTGTAGTCACACATTTCCGCACTGTGTGGATATTAATTGTTCTTTGTTTGATTGCTCTGAAATACTGCTGCTTGAGAAATCTCTTTCCTAATGGCAAATCTTCTCGTAACAGGCACAGAGGACCTAAAGCAAGTCAGCAAGAGATGAAAGGACACCACTATGGAAGATAAGAATGCAATGCATCTCTCACCGGTATCACTGTGCATGTGCTCTGACGCGGCAGAGTGACAGTGTTTGCATATAGAGATAATACTAAAAAAAAAACAAAAACAAAACAAAAAAAAAACAAGGAGTACATGTGGCATCTTAGAGACTAAAACTGATTTAGGCATAAGCTTTTGTGGGCTAAAACCCACTACATCGGATGCATGCAGTGGAAAATATAGTAGGAAGATATATATACACAGAGAACATGAAAAAATGTTTTTCCAATTCCCCCCCCCCCACTGTTACTCACACCTTCTTGTCAACTGTTTGAAATGGGCCATCCTGATTATCACTATAAAAGGTTTTTTCTCCTGCTCATAATAGCCCACCTTAATTAATTGGTCTTGTTACAGCTGGTATGGCAACACTCATTTTTTCATGTTCTGTGTATATATATCTTCCTACTGTATTTTCCACTGCATGCATCCAACGAAGTGGGTTTTAGTCCACGAAAGCTTATGCCCAAATAAATTTGTTAGTCTCTAAGGTGCCACAAGTACTCCTCGTTTTTTTTGCTGATACAGACTAACACGGCTACCACTCTGAAACCAGAGATAATACTGGTGATGGTAAAGCTGCATTGCAATATTATCTGTTATGAACTCCTCCTTTGCTGGATTTTAAGAGAGGTTGGTTGTATGTGTGACGATCTGTCCCCGGACACTCATGCAATTGTTTTGCAGACACAGGATGCTAACAGATCAAGTAAATGTTTTAAGATTTTATTTTTAATAAAAAGCTTTTGGTAAATAAGCCACCTCCTGGGTTTCCTAAGGAGTCTCCTACAAGGATATGGAAGGAGTATGACTTAAGGAAAACAATTCACAATTCAAACCTGTTGGACTGGTGTGCTGGAACCTCAGGTCTGGGCATTTCTCGAGAGTGGCCATCACAGCTAGTCCAGTCAACTATAAAATTAAAGAAATAGAACCATATTTTAAATCAGCATAATCCAATCCATTTTTGCCACTGGCCAAGCAAGAAGTATACAAAGCCTGCACTGACATAAATACTACAGCTACTCTTCACTAAAGGAAACATTTCTCTTCATTACCACATTTCACATTTAATTAGCACCTCCCTTCCAGGGCAGCGCTACTTTTCCACTATAGAACAGCAGTTAACACTTCAAGAAGGGCAATTAGTCTGGATTACCACACTTTTCAGAAATGGAAAATGTTCTGGTTTGTAACACTTTTAAAGTGCTCAGCATAAAACCTGGCCATATGTTATACTATCTTAGCTATTTATAGGGCATCAGCCACCATCATATCTAGGTATTCATTCTATAATTATTCAAAATTTCCTTTTACAAACCTCAGCACTTGGCCAGTTCATTTCTGCCCTCCAAAGATTACTTCATACAACTACACCCAGAAACCTGGTCAGTCAGTCATAAGTGATGTTACACCATCAGCTATGATCATTGCTCTATCCAGAGCTTTGGTTGACTTTATTGACCATCTCAAACATAGGAACCTCCTGCCCAGAGTACGCCTGTAATATCTAGCAGTTGCAAACATCTTAATTATCAAATTCAAGCTCTCAGTTCCTTCAATCCTGTGAAATACTAACTGCCTATTATCCAGTTCTTGCAGGCCCCACTTTAATGAAGTATATTTTGCCATCCAAAGTCCTCATGGAAAATATTTCTATTTTGAAAACAAAGAGCTAATGATTTGGCACTAGTCACATGGTGAGACAGTAGGGAATGCAATGAGATATGGGGAGAAGAAAAGAAGTGGAGTTCCAGTCTGAGCAAAGAGAAACAAAACTTGGCCGGATAGCTCAGGTTAATGGTTATGTGTAGGGCCCTACCAAATTCAAGGTCCATTCTGGTCCAATTTCACAGTCATAGGATTTGAAAATTAGTCAATTTCATCTTTTCAACTGATATTTCACAGTGTTGTGAAACCATGGGGCTCCTGACCCAAAAGGGGGTCATGGAGGGGTCGTAAATCTGTTGTGTGCGTGGGGGGGTCATGGGCTTGCTACCCTCACTTCTGCGCTGTCAGCGGCCCCAAAACGTCCCACAGCCAGCTCCCAGAAATGGAGATGGGTCTGATCTCCTCTGTGCTGCTGGGAACACCCCAGCTGGGGGATCCTATCTATGAGTCGGGGCTGGGCTGGGGAGGGACAGGACTTGCTCTTCCTCTGCACAGCTGCTCTGGGAGCAGGGCGAGTGATCAGACCCACCTCAGGGAATCTCCCCCCCCCCCCCCCGCAGGGCACTCCCAGCAGCACAGGGGAGATCAGACCTATCTCTTGCAGCTGCAGGAAGCCCTGGGGCTGCTACCCAGGCCAGGTACCCAGAAGTGGGTCTGATCCCCCCTCTCCCCCGACAGTGGCTATGCAGGGGGAAAGCACATCCATCCCCTCTGGGCTGGGGAGGGGCGGGATGCAGAGTAGCTGGAGACATGGTAGGAGCCCCGGCTGGGACGCCCCAGCCCTGCCCCTCCAATTTCACAGAGGAGGTCTGATTTCACGGTCTGTGACACGTGGCGGGGGGGGGGGCCGCTGAGTGGCGGGGGGGGGCAGGATGCGAGGGCAGGCGGCTAGGAGCTGACCCAAGGCGCGGGGGTGTCTGGGGACCCGAGGGACCTGGGCGCCCGTGGGGGGAGGAGAGGGACGGGTCGGAGGGCTGGGGGGGGGGTGTCTATCCGCTGGAGTGGGGCAATGGGGGAGGGGAGAGCGGCAGGGATCGGGGGTATATCTGGGGGCAGGGGCTTAGCGGGGCTGGGGAGGGTCAGAGCCGGGGGGTCCCGCGTCGGGCTGCGCCCCCAGGGCGAGGACCGGCGGGGGGGGGGCGGGAGGCCGTTCCCGGGCGGACGGGGGAGGGAGAACAGAGGGACTTTACCCGCCCCCTCACCTGGCTCCACTCGGCTCTCGAGCTCCCCCCGCCTCCTCGCTCTCTCGCGACGCAGGCGCGCGCGGAGCCGGCGACCGTTACAGCCGCGCCAGGGGGGGAGTGGGCACCACGCTAGCGAGCCACGCCCCCACGCTGCGCCGCGCCTATCCGGAGCGACGGGTCCGCCTCGTGCCCCCCGCCATTGGCTCGCAGGATCCGATCCCGGCCGAAGAGACACGAGCCCCGCCTTCCCGCTGAATAGCGGCAGCGCATCAGGGAGAAATGTCTGCCACCGCGACCCGTAAGGAGAGGAGGCGGGGCCTGGGGCTGCTACGCGATTGCCCCGCCCCCTTTCCAGCCCTCGCCTCCCAGCTCCTAGCGCGCCCCTGCTCCGTCCCCTCTCAAATCCCAGGTCCCGCCCCCAGCCTCTGCCCCTCCCCCCTCAGTACCCCCCCCCCCCCGCGGCATTGCCTGGGCGAGCCCAGCCCCTGCCCTGCCCCCTGCCCTGGGGGCCATGCCCAGTTCCAGGCCCAGCTGCAGGTTTTGCACCCGGTGTTGGCGGCTCCTCAACATCTGTTCCCAGCCCTCCTGCCCTGGCCCCCCACATAGAACATCTGCACTGCTCGGTCCGCATCGCCCAGTGCAGGGGTGGGGCCCCCCAGAACGGAGTCACCCGGTCGTGCCGTGCACCCCAGGGCTTCTCTGCACTTGAACCGCTGCCGCGGTGCCGCTGCGTGACCACCCCCCGCGTCCACAGGAGCGGGTCTCCGGTCCGGAGGGCGACCAGGCAGCGAGTGTGAAAAATCCAGACGGGGGTGGTGGGTAATAGGAGCCTATATAAGAAAAAGACCCAAAATTCGGGACTGTCCCTATAAAATTGGGACATCTGGTCTCCCTACCCGTCTGTCCCCGGGAGGCCATACCTCGTCTATTGACCTAGTGCTGCCTACACCCTGGCTTGGTCAGCTTAACTACAGCGCTCAGGGGTGTGGACTTTTCACACTGCTGAGCGATGCAGCTGGGTCGACCTCACGTTTTAGTGTAGACGAGGCCTATATCTCTACAAATACACTGGAGATAGCTGCACTGGAGAGCTACACTGGACCCCCCTGAGCCCGATTAGGGCCTGTGGGCACTACCCAGTACAATTAACCAATACCAATTATATGTTTCAGAGTAGCAGCCGTGTTAGTCTGTATTCGCAAAAAAGAAAAGGAATACTTGTGGCACCTTAGAGACTAACCAATACTCCTTTTCTTTTCTGAGAATACAGACTAACACGGCTGCTACTCTGAAACATATAATTGGTATTGGTTAATTGTACTGGGTAGTGCCCACAGGCCCTCATCGGGCTCAGGGGGGTCCAGTGTAGCTCTCCAGTGCATCTATCTCCAGTGTATTTGTAGAGATATAGGCCTCGTCTGCCTCAAACGTGAGGTCGACCCAGCTGCATCGCTCAGTGGTGTGAAAAGTCCACATCCCTGAGCGCTGTAGTTAAGTTGACCAGAGCCATGGTGTAGACAGCACTAGGTCAATAGACGAGGTATGGCCTCTCCGGGGACAGACGGGTAGGGTGACCAGATGTCCCGATTTTACAGGGACAGTCCCGAATTTTGGGTCTTTTTCTTATATAGGCTCCTATTACCCCCCACCCCGTCTGGATTTTTCACACTTGCTGTCTGGTCGCCCTCCGGACCGGAGACCCGCTCCTGTGGTCTCTAAGGTGCCACAAGTACTCCTTTTCTTTTTTGCCAATACCAATTATATGTTATCCTGAGAAAGAAACTGTAACCTTGTTAATAACCCCATTACAGCAAGCTAGGGGACTGGCTTGAGATGAATAGCCAGCCCCTGGAGCATGCTTCTGTTCCAGAGCCCTAAGGACCGGAGCAGTTTCATAGCTAACAAAATTAATCATAGAAATGCAGGGCTGCAAGGGATTTTTAGAGGTCATCAAGTCCAGCCTCCTGCAGTGGGGCAGGACTAAGCCAGCCTAGCCCACCCCCCTGACAGGCGGATGCACATCTATAGTTTGCTTTACCCTTAGCACTAAGCACCATTTTTTAAAAGGCCATTTAGGCACCTAACTACCATTGCAGTAGTTGTACTGAACAGCAGGCCAACCCCATATGACAAAATACTTCAGTGACCTGTCAGCATTCCTTGGGCTTCAATGACACCACTCCCACCTTGAAGGTAACTGATCATACAAGCTCCCACCCCTGAGAACTTTCTCCCACGGTGATGTTCAAGAAACAGAAAAATTGGAGTGCTTGGAGGCCTTTTTGTAACCTATGCAGGTGTTGCTGGCTGAAAGGGGCTATAGCAGGGCAAAGTATTTCTACCAAGCAAACCTGTACAGGGAGTGGAGGAAAGCTCGAAGCATTTTCAGCTACCAACTGTGAGAAAGATGCCAGAGTTGTTGTGTAGGTTTAGAGCTACTGTTTATACCACAGAGCACCAGTTTAGGGGTGGGGGGGGGGAGAAAGGGGGAATGCTACCCTCTGCTCAGCATGCCTTTCCACACCTGGCAGCATTTGAGAAGTAAAAATAAGGACACTTGGGAAGACAAACACTGGCACCTCGCTCATTTAAATACATCAGGCTAGAAGAGCAGAGTGCGGGGAAAAGGTCCATAGCAGAGACAGGACTAGAACCCACCTGGGCTATTCCTTTTCTTTTGCACCAACCACTGGATCCCCTGGCCCAACTTCTGTCACGTGGGGCAAATCTAGAGTAACGGCTGTGACCTCTCTGGAGTTACACTAGGTTCATACTGGGGTAACTGAGAAAGAATGTTAGCCCACTGCCTAGACACAGTGTAAAGTGCAGTGTGTGCAGTATATTGTGTACAGCACAGTGCACACGATGGAGGCACCTGGCATCTTTAATAAGGCACATTTCCATGGCAATAAGAACCTGGAGCCTGCAGCCACCAATTCACTCACAGCTGCACAGCGATCCTAGTCTCCCCGCCCGCCATGTCCCTCAGTCTTCCAGAGCTCTCCCCTTCCTGTACACTCCCAGCCAAGCCGACCCACCCAAATCCCCTGTCCCACCCACCCAAGCTCTCCCAGGTCCCCTTTCCCCAAGACCCATCCTCCACCCAGACACATACCCTCTTGCACAATGCAAATGCTGGTGTTCATCACCCTTCTCCATTTCTCTCTCACACCCTTCCCCCACCCCAATCCTCCAACCTCTTTGCCCTTCACGAAGCTATTGGGCCAAGTTCAGCCCTGGTACAGGCAGAGGCGTCATGTTGGGGCTGATGCGATCCAAGCAGCACAAACGGTCTAACAGAAGGCACTCTCCCCGCAGTTACCTCGGGTGGGGGTCAATAGAGCATTGCTCACTGGGGCCCCTTCCTGGTGCATATTCATGATTAGAGCCTTTTGTTATGGCTGGCCACGATCTAGGCCCAGAGCAGAACGCGGGGCAATGTTAATGTGTAACCAGGGGGCGGGGAGGGTCACTTAACGTTTAATCAACAGGCTTGAAATGTTAGGAAGGAAACGTGTTCACGACAGAGGATTTACAAAGTCAAGGTGATGCGGACAGTAGAACCATAACCAACATCTTCACCTGGGTTCCAGCAGCCTCCAGCCCGGCCTGGAGACGAGCGACGACTTTCTCCTTTCCGCTCCGTGCATCCCAGAAAACGCCTTCCCGATTGCACAGCGTCTCTGCCCGACTCTTCATCCCAGCCCGAGGGAGCCCCCTTGAAGAGGCTAAGAGACCTGGGCCCCTTCTCATCAGACCATGGCAACTGGCTCCATAGCCCTTGGACTGGTGCTGGCTCCCATGGGATGGGTCTTGCTGCTGGCAGCCACGGTGACCCCGCAGTGGAGAGAATTCTCCAGGCGGCCCGGCTTCCCACGGGACGTTTCCTTCAGCGATGGTCTGTGGGAAAGCTGCGTGGAGGTGATCGGCGTGCCGGGCAGGGCGTGCCAAGCCATCCCCCAGGAGACTGCCATCTCCTGGCCCATGCAGATGCTGAGAGCACTCACTGTCATCTCAATGCTTACAGGGGTCCTGAGCTACTCTCTAGCCCACGTGGGGGTACGCTGGTGGACAGACCAGCCCAACCCCGAGCTTACGGGAACTGCTGGACTCCTGCTGGTTCTCTCTGGAGCCATGTATCTATGCGCCACATCTTACATGGCTTACGAAGTCCTAGAGAACATGGCCAACCCCCAGACCCCCGCAGGGGACAAGTTCCGGCTCGGGACCTGTCTCTACCTTGGCTGGAGCGGCGGAGTAGCTGAGATCGTGGCTGGCATCTGTCTGGCTGTCAATTTCCAAAGGAAGGAGGAAAGCAGCTCAGGGAATGTGGCGGCTCCTTATGAGGTGGATTACTGAGGGGGGGCTACCAGGAAGCTGGAAGAGGAAACTGAGGGGGTTGGGGACTGTTCTCTGGGGGATTACAGCTGTCTTTTCCTTGTGCACGGAGTCCATGTGGGTCTCCCGCTGTAGCTGCTTGAGCATGACTGTGCCTTTACCCTGCTGCGCTAGGATCAAGCTGCACATCTTCAGCCCCGCAGGACTGGCATTGCTGGTAGCAGGGATGTACAGGCTGGCCAGGCGGGGAAAATCAACACCCTCAATCAAGCTGATTTTAAAGATGGGCTGATGATCGTCTCCCTAAGGAGGTGTGTCAGGGGCCGTGCCAGCTTTGGGGTTTTACCAGCCTGTAGGTTTGTCTCCCTGATGCTACTTGAAAACTGCCCCCCCTTCTCCCCCTCAACCAGGGGGAAGGGGCTGAGGGAGGGTGCAGCAGAAGGGGAGTGCACACGTCCAGCTGTGTCACATCTGTAAGGGGCAGGGGAAGCACAGTGAGGGCAGCTTTGGGGGGAGCTGGGGTGTAGAACTGGCAGTGGGGGCTGACCCAGAGGTAATCCAGCTCAGGCAAATTGATAAGGGAGGAGCATAGCTGGCAGCAGAGTCGGGACTCTCCAAGCACAGATTTGATAGGGGTGGGATGGTGCCTGCTGCTGCTGGTGGAGGGTGGGAAGGAGGCATGCAAATGCTTCTGGTCCTCAAGCAGAGGCCAACGGTGCTCAGCTGCTCTCCCTGGGCCCGGCCCTAGCTGGGCTCTGCTCTGGTCTGAGGCCCTGGAAGTGCTCAGGTAACACAACGCATGATGACATCACCCACCTCCAGAGCACCCTAGCATAGTCCCTCTCTTTGAGGGTCATCTTATTTCCTCTTGAGAGGGGCTGAATATCCCTCCAGGCAGCAGAGGCCAGCCCCTGAAGCGAGATGAAAGCAAGGAAAGAGGGGTAGAGAGAGACTATTGCACAGAGGGGTTTGGGATCCTGTCTCTGTGGAGCCAGCTACTCCCTGCATTGTAGAGACAGGCTGCTATTCCAAAACTTAAAATCTAAGAAAAGGAGGCAAAGCTGGACCTGTCATCAACGCAGTTTTATTCATGGCCTAAGAAAACCAACCTTGCCTGGTTCAGGCAACCCCTGTCTATTCCAGCTATAAGTGGCCAGATGCAGAGAGGTTAAGGATGGAACAGAGAAGTGGTTGGATCATACATAAAACCGAACCCTCTGCTGTATATAAATCTGGCAGGGGAGAGTGCTTAGAAAAAGAAAACAGCTTTGACAATAGAAAAATAGAACAATGGCTGCTTTCCTTTCTCAGAAGCTCGCAAGGGATGGAGGGATCTTCCCCATCCCAACAGGAACAAGCCCGGAGCCTAGCTGAGACTGGAGGTACTGAATTAGAGCGAGGGGGCAAGCAAGGGAACAGCTTAATGCCCTGGTGAGCCAGTTCTGGCTGTCCAGAAAGCTGGGGCAGCAGAATCAAGCAGTGAGGGTGGTAACTTTAGGGTGAAGGCACGCTCAGGCAACAAAGCCTATTGAAAGCAAGAGGAAGACTCTCCCTGAGCTTCGAAGTGGACTCCAGTCCTGGCAGCTGCTGAAGATAATGAGATGATGGAGGCTCAACCGTCTCCTGCCCTAAGCAGCCAAGGAAATGCCTGTTAGAGGCAGCTTCTGGTTCACATGTAGGGGAACAGGGTGGGTGCATTTCAGTAGCGCAAACCTGGGTCCCTGTAAGAGTTGAGGTTAGCTAGAACAGGCCCTGAACTGATTTGCCAGCAAAGAAAAGGGACTTGGGGTCAGGCACTTGATTAACAAAAAATAAAAATGGAAAAGTTAAAATACTAGAACACAGCTGGATCTTTTACTTCAAATTACTGGCAGGGCTGTAGCGAGCCAGCTGCTGTCAGCCTGTCGACGCTGCGTCAGGCGTGAGCCTCCCAGCCCGTCTCCTCAGACTTGTCTACACAGCTGTTTTTACAGCACTAGCCCTCTGCGGCTCAGGCTGGTGCTTGGGCTCTGACAACTGGGGGATGAAGGGGAAGCAATGTTAAAGTGACATCTACACAGCTCATTTTAGAGCCGTAGCGGGAGCCCTGACAGCACACGTCTCGGGGGGGGATGGGATGTCGGCTCTCTTTCCAATGCACTGTAGACTGGTCCAGGACGTTTAAACAGAACAAAGCAGAGCTCACTCAACAGCAAACACATCCCTCGCCTTCGAGGGGAGCTGGATCAGATCTTTATTCGGGCTCAGACTGCCAGCCTACATCTGTAACAAGGCCTTGCAGCAGGGGAGCTCAAAGAGCTTTGGCCACATGAATTAATGAAAGTATACAGCAGCTTTGAGAGGCAGATCTGTCTTATCCCCTTTTACATACAGGGAAACTAAGGCAATCGCCCAAGGTCACACCTGGAGTTAGTAGCAGAGCCCAGAATGGCACTTAAAGAGTCTGACTCTGTCCACTCACAAATACTGTCACACAGAATTATTTGTACATATATGAAAACCAGCCTTTCTTTATCAAATGAATATTTACCGCCGCAAGCAGAGCCAGAGGGGGCCAGGCAGCACTTCTCTGATCCTTCTATCCATAAAAGATCTTCCGTCACACGGGCTCTTGGTTCTGATCGGGCTCTGGCTGGATGTCGAGTGATGAGAAATGCCAAGGCATCAACATGTTGAATATCCCAGTCTCAGAATTATACCCAGAGGGACTGTTCTGGCCTCACAGCGCTGGGGTCAGTTACTCAGTGAAGTATATGGATGCAGATTAATTAAGCATCCCTGGGAAATGGAAACAGCAGTTCTTTTAAAACAAGCAATTCTCTTTAGACCCAACCGAGGATCCATTCCGAGAATTCCTCCCTCAGTCCCCGGAATTACAAGGCTTTGTCAAAAGTGGTTCCCTACATAAAATCCTGCTCTAAGGTGTCTTAAACGGGGTCTTTAAAATGCATCCCACTTTCCAGTTACATTGACGCACTGCGTGTTGTGAGCAAGCAGCATTCCTCCTTGCTCTCAGAGCACCGCGTTTCTTCATGGGACAGAGATGACAGGACTCTCTCTCTGGAATGAGAGGAGGACGTGTTATTCCCTGCACTGAGGTTCATGAAGGGAACGTTATTGCCCGGGATCTGCCTTGTTTCCATGTGTTACGGCCTCGCACCGGCAGCTTCCTGTGGACTGGATTCAGCGCCAAGTTCCGCTTCTAGTTCCGCTTCAGCCTGGCCTGGCCGGTGCACCCACCACTGGTGGATTTCCTGGTATAACTCCTGATGCTCTTCTTTCCAGTGTCTGAATTTCTCCGAGGTCAGTTCCGAGTCGTTCAGGAGCTGATTGAGGATCTGGAGCTCAGCCAACTTCGCCTGCAAAAGGAAAAGAACATTCCCCACGGCTCAGTGCTTGTGCGTCAGAGGGCATTACACGGCGAGAGGGCTTGAACGTTTCACCTACTTTGAGCGTGCTTTGCAGGGCCCGGACCAGGTGAACTCTCTCGTTGATCTGGGGGTTCTTGTTGCGCTTGATGAAGGATTTGCGGTACTGCTCGTGGGTCACGAGCTGGCGCGTGCCGATGAGAGACACCCCGCCTTGCTTCAGACACTTAATTAGGGACTCCAGTTCTTCGCCAGGGGAGTCTGCATGAGGCGGGGGGAGGAAGGGGGCGGGGGAAGAGAGCCACAGCAGATAGAGTTAGAGTGGGGCTGGAACAGCCTCTGTGCCAGGGTGATGGACTTGTGGGGAGCAGGTGATGCCTGCTGCGAGGATGGCCCCAAGCAGCTCAGGCTTCGGCACGACAGCCCGTTCAGGATCCTGGTTCTCTGTGGTCAAGAGGGTTATAAGAACGTCCACAGATGGCGCTGGAGAAATACGACATTCCCCAGACACAGCGGCTAGCTCATGGAACGGCATGTTGGTGCCATAACAGGAGCTACGGCCCTTTGGACATTCTGACACCAATCGTACGGGGACACACCAGACCGGATCCTGGGGGGAGGCTGAACAGAAAGGGGATGGGTGGGGTGTCCATAGGAGATTCTCCACAACAAAGGAGAAGCCCTGACAACCCCTCCCCCGCCCTCCATTCAGCACCCTCCCGCCGACCTGCCCCAGAAAGGACCCACTTGTGTAACACCCCCCACCCCCCCTCTGCCCTCGCCACCCGGAGCCCGCTCTGCTTGAGCCAAAGAATTAACTTTGTGAGCAGAGTCTGCCGTGGATTCACTAACTGCTTTACCTGGGGATCAGTCACCACGGGGCCACACTGAGCACAGGTGACGAACAGCGGCCCTAAATCCAGGTTTCATCTCGCTAGCACTTACCCAGGGGCGAGCAGGGCCTGCCACTGCCAGGGACGGGGCTCCCCACTGGGCCGGTGGAGTCAGGGCTCCCCATTGCAGCACCGGGCTGGGCTCTCTCCAGCGTGGTGAGCAGCTCCCTTCTCCTTGGCAGCTGGGGAAGAACATTTCTGTTTAAAGACCCGCCCCGCCCCCCAACAGCAAGGAAGGTTGGGAAGAGCCACCATCCTCTCGCCCTTTGCCGAGCCGCGTTTGACACCCGCGACGCAGCCCCGCCCGCCAGCATCCGCAAAGGGAGGGCCAACAGCTGATCCCATGTCCCATCACACAGGGCCAGGGCTCTTGCCGGCTGGACAGTAGGATTTGCCCCCCGTCCCCGGTGTCACTCACCAGATCAGAGCCAGGCCTGGGAGAGTCGTCGTCAGGATCCTCAGCTTCCGTCTCACTGTAGCAGTCTGGCGGGAGATGCGCAGAGGGGACTATCAGCGGGAAAGCCTGGACCAGCCACCACCCTTTGCTCCTGCCCAGCACAAACTGCCCTTCTCCAGCACCTTCTATCCAAGGATCTCACCGCACTTTAGCGAGAAGTGGGGATGATCCCCACGAGTGGGAAGGCAGGGCAAGGCCTCTTGGTCCCCAAGCTGGCCATCTAACCATTAGGCCGCACTGCGTCTTGTCACCCAACGTCGCTCCAGCCCTGCTGCCGCTTGTTGACTGGAGGATTCACGGCTCAGCAACAGGATTCTCGTCTTCGCCCCCTCCCCACCGTAAGGTGCAGCAAGCTGCTCCCAGGCCAGGAAAGGAAAGACTGGGAGCTGGAACAGAGCCTGGCTCGCCCACATCTTTGGATTCTTGGTCTCAAAGCGGGGAGGGGTGGGGGGCGCCAGCAGTCAATGCAGAGCAGGACCCTTTCCCCCGACCCCTCTATCCCAAACTCACCACCTTTTTCAGGGGTGTCCCTCTTTAGTCTCAAAGGGCCTACCCTGCACACAAAGTTGGGGTCCCCTCGCTTTTGTCAAAAGGCCCATGAATCGGCAATCACTGCACGGAGGTTACAGAAGTCCCAATGCCAGTGGGATGGATCCCGCCACATTGCAGGTCTCCCACGCGAATCGCTCGTGCGTGACCCTCCTTTCGGATCTCGGTCACTGTGCATTTGGGCCTTCACCAGCTGAGCACAGAACTCTGGAGAAGAGACCAGACCCCAGGGTGCCACAGGGCCCACGCTGACCCCCAAGCCAGAGGCAGTGAGGACTGACAGGTCTCCAAGATCCAAGAGCTTTGGTTCCCCACCAGTACTTAAAATGTCTGTGTGCACCCATGGGGCGGGGGAAGGGGGGGAATAGTGGGGGTTACAGACCCAGCCAATTGAAAACAGAGCAGTGTCCTGAGGGGTGCACTTTAAGCATTGTCTTCCCGAAGCGGCTGCTCCCAGATTACGAGAGAGACCCCCCGCCCCACACACACTTCAGACCACTTGCAGCACTGCTGCCCCCCCCAGCTCACGTAGATACGGGAGTGGAGCCCACTGGAGTCAGGAGGATTCTGGGAGGGGCTCATCCAGTCACGCTGTAGGGACATGGCATGTAATAGCTGGTTCACATGTGGGGTTCCAGCCATGTTCAGCAAGGTGCCTGGTTCCTACCTTCTTCTCTATGCGGGAGCGATTCCTGGGCCAGCTTGTATTTGGTTTTTGCAGTGATCAAACTACTCACCCACCTGGGAAGACAAACAGATCACGGACAGTCACCAAAGAGACCCCCTCCCAGGTTCCCAGGCACTTCCCCTTCCATCACATGCACCCCCTCACGTGTGGCAAAAGCCATCTCAGACCAATGCATATCCAGCCTTTTCCTTCTGCAGCCCGTTCGGAATGAGAGATCCAGGCTTCTTCCACAGCCACCTCCCTTCCTGGCAGCCCAAACCCTCCACAGCATGGTCCCCACAGCATTTAAGTCTGTGGCCCGTTGGGGCGGGTTCCACAAATCACAGCCTGAGAACCATGGCCCTCACTGAATCGTACTGGCCATTTGGACACAGCCTCCAGTGACCACAGGAACTGTGGATTCAGGCTGGTTCAGCCCCTCCCGAGAATGCTGGAGTTTAACTGCATCCGGGTATTTTAGCGAGCAAGGAGAGGGGTGTTGTGGCCGGTCACGGTTTGCATGGATCACCGCAGGGTGTTTCCTTAGCGATGTCAAATTCATGCAGGGACAGCCTGACCTGCCCCAACCCGGCCCGGCTACTTACATGCTCAGATCAGCCAGAGTCTCTGCTGCGAAGACGAAAGGTTTGTACTTCTCATGGCAGAGCTGGAAGACACTGAAAGAAGAACAAGGATGTGGCTGCATTTTCCACAAATTCCTCCCGTATTAGCGGGCAGCTGTAACTACCCCCTAGTTAAGGGTGAAACAGGTGTCCCATTCTTAGCCCCATTTCCAGCCTCCCCCGGGGCTAGCTGGGCTCTGCTGAAACACACGTTCGCCCTTAACTTTCAACAGACCCTTTTCTTTGGGATTTTTAAATTCCCCCCTCCCGACAGTTATCAAATCCAAACCCATCCGCAATGAGCAGTCTTCCCCTCTAGGCAGTTCTCTACAGCTCCACCTCGCAGATGGCTCTCCTGCACTGTGCCCTACAGCGCCTCCTGCTGGGAGTGGGCCGCTTGTTTCCCCTACAGCGCCGTTACTCAGCGCCTCCTGCTGGAGCGGCGGGGACTGGAGCAGCTGGGAGCTTCTCCCCACACAGAGCTCCTGCACTGTTGCGTACGGCTAATCAGCTTGGCACCAAGCGCTCCGACGGATGTGCTGCCCTACGGAGAGCGCTCCCACGCCATCCGTGCTTCAGGGTCCTCCTCTCCCAGGTTACATTCGCCCTCCTCTCCCGAAGCTGAGGTCTCTGCTCAGCATCTCCCGCACTCACTATTTCTTCTTCTGCTCCCGGGTGCTTTCCAGGTCGTAGGTCGACACGTTGATCAGGCCTACGGCTTTCTCGTCCTGGGCGGTGAAACAAGGGGCACGTCACACACAGGGGGCTTTGCTGCGGTTGGCGTTTAGAAGCAAGATTCATTTGGTTTTGGGGCATCATGTGGGACTCTGTGGCCAGGAGAGCCACTGTACCAAGAAGGTAAATCAACAACATCATGCTGTCCTTGGGTATTATAACAATAAAGAATAATCCCCAGCTCTTCTTATCTGGCCTTTCAGTACATAGACCTGAATGCACTTTCCAGAAGAGATCAGGCTTCTCCTTAGAAATGGGGTTGGTGGAGTCAGAGAGTGGGGAAAAAGCCCACAAAGCTGGTGCAGAATCCACCTTCTTCCAGCCCTCTCTGTGGGGCTCTTACACCCACCCACCCCTCTTACACATCACCTCTGAATTTGGCTCACTGAGTTATCGGAGCGTAGAGGAGTCTCATTTGGGGACGTGCACCAACTGGGCCAGGAGAGAAGGTGCCGCTAACGGGAGGGAGAGGCACAGAAATCTCTCCCCCCTACTCTGAACTTCTGATTCCTCGGCACACCTGCAAAGACTCCCTAACCCAACAGTGGCTGGGCTGACCTAGGCCTGGGGCAGTCCAATGGGCTCTGAGCATAGCGAACTCTAACTTGTCTCACTTTACACGGTCCCTGTAGATTTGTCTCAGGATCTCTGGAGTCCAGCAGCCAACGCCCCCTTCCCTCCCGCCCTAAGCCCCCTGAGGACACGGCACCTCTGCATGCCCCCCAACCTGCCCCTTTCCACTAATCCCCAGCGTTGAGGGACACACTCACACTGGGCTGGTTGTACCAGTAGAGAATGTGGCCCTTCAGCACAAACCAGCAGCGTTTCCATTTCTGGGACATGAATCCCACGTGGTCTTTCTTCTTCAGGAGCCAGCCGTCGCAGTCCACCTTGCCCAGCTCCCGACAGGACACCCGCCGGCGGCTCAGCCTGGTAGCCACTCCTGCAAGGAAGGAGGAGAGGGGGGCAGTGGGAGTGAGGCACAGCGAGGGGAGCACCCGCCTCCCATGAATCCTGCCCCAGCCCTGCCCCGAGAGCAGTCCCATAGCGGCTTCTCTGCGAGGCTCCCCCACCCCCTGCGCCCTCTCACCGATAGGGGATAGCAGAGACACAGAGGAGCCCTGTAGGCAGTGGGGAAAGTCCCACGCTTTTTGGTGCGGGACAATGGTGAGCCTGGGCCCTGGCTGCTCCCGCCCGTAAATGCGCCAGCCATTCATCCCAGTCTGCCTCTGGTCACACAGGAAATAAGCTTGGTGGTTCTCAGCCAAGCCCCTGGAGGGACTCTCTCCATCCCCCAAAACCACTATGGACCGCAGCAGCTGGCAGCCAGCTGCGAGGAGATGGGGAAGGAGCTGCACTGGCCGGGGAAGAGAGGGGACTGGAACAGCACAGCCGGCCGGCACGAGGCCTGGCTCGGCCCAGTGCTGAGCCCCTCGCTTCCGCGGCAGAAGCTCACCAAGGAGCAGAGGAGGGAGGAAGGGTGGGGCGGGGAAGAGAAAGGATCAGAGCAGGTTCTCCCAGGCTCAGAACAGAAACACCCAGATTCTGCTCCGCAGCCAAGAGAAGCGGCACCAGAGGGACACCACTTCTGCAGCCTCAAGCACCACGTCTGGCCCTTCCTTCCGGGGCTCTGCAGCCTAAGTGCGTTCCGCATCTCGCGGCCAAGCTGCACAGAACGCCGGGTAGTCACATCCCACGGGACCCCTCTTCCCGCTGGGCTGTGTGGCCAAGCAGGGCCGGCCTTAGGGAAATCGCACCCTGGGCAAATGTGCATTTTGGTGCCCTTGGCCCCCGTGGGTATGGTGTCCCCCCCATTGCCCCTGGCCCTCATGGGCTTCCCGGGATCCCCACTCTCCCTTCACTCCTAACCCCTGCACTGTGCCCCCTTCACCCCTAACACCCCTGCATCCCCCCTCCGGCGCCCACGTGGGGAAACTGACCTGGATGCACAGAGCAGCTGGCAGTGCTGCTCGCTCCCCTGCTGGGCTGCTGCTCCTCTGCCCCATGCACCCCTAGGGGGCTGCGGGGGGGCGGAGGGAGTGAGGAGAGACAGCGTGCGTGCGCCTGAGTGAGTAGGAGCGTGCT
This sequence comes from Chelonia mydas, assembly GCF_015237465.2. Taxonomy (NCBI): domain Eukaryota; kingdom Metazoa; phylum Chordata; order Testudines; family Cheloniidae; genus Chelonia; species Chelonia mydas. The sequence continues at coordinate 9,569,122 of NC_051259.2, read as the reverse complement.
GTCTCTTTAAGAAAGCCCTCAGGATCAGGAGCCTGAAGGCTTGTTCAGACACAGGCAGCTGCCCGATCCAGAGAGGCAGCAGCATGGACAGATTCCCCCCCCATCCTGTCACCCCAGCTCAGTGCAGACCGGGTGCATGGGTGGGGGCAGGGGGACACCCCGACATCAGCCTCACCCCCATTTCCCTGCACAGCAAACAGGACACTCCCAGTGCCGAGCAGCAGGAGGGAGGAGGGGCGGCTCTGATCAGGAGGAGTCACCTGGCTGGTTGTCCAACTGCCCCCCTGCAGCTCGGGTCCCCCCGCCCCCTCCAGATGCTGCTGCTCACCCGGTCAGCACCCGGGACTCAGGCAAACCCTGCGCACGGCACCCTCCTTGGCGGGCTGCCCTGGGCCACCGGCCCTGTGGCCAAGTTAATGTGCAACCTAAGAATGCGCCTTGGGCCTGGGGAAAAACAAACCTTTGTGAAAGGGGAGGAAACGCTCCGATCCCCTGGTTAACCTGGAGCTCAAGATTGTCAAACCCACAGGGGGACAGGAGGAGGCCACTCACCTTTCTGCCTGGAGCAACTCTTGGTGCTGCTCTGAAAGGGATGGAGAGGACACAAATACACGTGGTTAGAAAGATCCTGGCCATGCAAGCAACTCACAAGGCTTTTGGGAGGCAGACGATAAAGTGAAGGAGACGCTGTTATCTATGGCACTGGCCTGCCAGTGGAGAGCAGACAATGTGGCCGGCCGTTGTATGCGGGAAACGGCTGGGCGATCATAGCTTTCTTGCTTAGAGCACCCGAGGGCTATAGCTGGTTCAGCATGCAGCTGCCTGCCCACCAGGTGACATTAACTGCAGGGTAGGGTATACTCCCAATGACTTCATTGGGAACAGAAGTAGGCCAGCCCTGAGCACATTTGAAAATCCCAATCATTTTTAAGGATGAAGATGAGGGTCCTGTTAAGTTATTTGCCTCTGACATCCTGCAGCAGTGAGTTCCACAAGTTCACCACACACAAAGTTAAAGATTTTTTCCCTCTTATCTCAGTTTTATATTTGTTGCCTTTTAAATTTCTAATGGAGTTCCTTCTGGTCTAACAGGGGAGGGACATTAGGAGCCCATGTGACCTTCTCAACCCCATCCATGTTTATCTTAGTCGTGTGTGCTGCATTAGTGCCTAGAGGCCTCAGCCACCTCAGGCCCAGGGGGTTGTCACTGTACAGACACACAGGAAGAGACTGGCCTAGGCTCGTTCACTCTCCTCTCACCTTGTTTGGAAGAGCGGGAGATTCTGGTCCCCGACTTCTGCTCCCAATTCCGTTCTCTGGGGAATCCTTAGATCCGAGTTCCAAGGTGCTGGGTCTGGCTGGAGTGACAGCAATGGGGGAGCTGCGCCCTTCAAATCCTGCCCCCAAAGCTTGGATCTCCAACGTAGGGGCTGCTGAAGCGCCTGCAAAGATCAAACTGGTCAGGGGGACTCCAACACCTCTGAGCCACATAGCGATTTGTATTTCACTCACACAGAGAGGTCAGACAGCTGGTTAAAAATTTAGGGCCAGATCCCCAGCTGGCCCCACTAAAGCCTCTATTCTGTAACATGAGCGCCATTCCAGTTGCTCAAGCCCTGAGGTTTGCAAGGGGCCTACCCTTTAAGGCTTGAAGCGCAGTATCGTCCATGCCACATTTTACCCTAACACTGTAGTCTCAACTCACATCCCCCACCCCATGGCCATGTAAACCAAACAAGCTCTTTGGGGAAGCTGGCCCTCCAGAACCAATGTTACCACATGCTCTGCCTTTGCACCTTTGCACATATCACACAGTGGATAATCTCTCAGGAGATCTCCGGGAACCTTAGTTGATGAAAGTTTCAGAAGAGCCCTGCAAGGAGGGTACTATCAGTATTGTTTTACACATGGGGAAACTGAGGCACAGCATTGTTAAGGGACTTGCTTAAAGTTGCACAGTGAGTCAGCAGCCAAGCCAGGAAGAGACGCCGGATACCCAGGGCTCCGCTCCAAGCAGTCGGCAGCACTCTTTAGACCTGCCCTGACTCCAGTCGGCTTGGTCCCTTTCCTGACTTACTTATATTACAATAGCACAAAGAGGATCAGATAGGGCCTCAAATGTGCACGGCGCTGTACAGGAGGCAGACAGAGTGTCCGGGGGCAGGCACCATTTATAACAGGAGTCCCAGTCACAGGTGCTGACATTTTTCCTTGGTGGGTGCTCCATCCCTGCTCTGGCCTGAGGCCCTGCCCCCTCTCCATCCCTTCCCCCACGGCGCCCCTTCCCTCCCCCAGCACCTTCTGCCAGCTGCTCCCTGCTCTGCTGGCACCACTGGGGCCCTGCCGAACAGCTGTGGCTGGTGGGTGCTGAGGACCCCCTATTTCCGCCCCCCATGGGTGCTCGAGCCCCAGAGCACCCACGGAGTCGGGACCTATGGTCCCAGTGCTGCTCTGCACAGGTCACAGGACTCTCAGCCAAGTATCTGCCCACAATCCAGTCCCACTAACCTGCAACAAGCAGAGCTCACACCAGTGTGGAAAGCCTTTCAGAGGAGGGCTTGCTGCTTTCCACAGGATGCAGAGGGCATCTGCTCTCTCCTACCTTCAGTGGGGAGTTGCCGTAGGAAGTCCCTGGTCTCCTCTCTGGGGTGGCTTGAGACAAACTCCTCCTCTTCGTCAGTGGCGAGATCCAGCGCAGAGTCCAGCCCCGATTCCAACCCGGCGATCACGCTTCAGGAGAGGAGAAACCTTTAGCTAGCACTTGACAGCAAACTAACCCTGTGGTATGTTTGCTACTCAGCAGAATCGCGCCACCCTGCAAGCCCCAACGGTGTGTGGGTGGGAGTGTTTCATCAGAGTTCAGTTCAGCAAAGCAATGCCGGTCGGTGCTGGTCACGTGGGCCGTTTTTACCTTTGGCACCACACATGCGATCTAGGAGCTGATTCTGCATCATTTTCCTCTCCCACACAAAATGTTACTTAATGGAAAAGTCAGTGGGGCAAAACAAGTGCGAGGCTCCAGATAAAAACAACATAAAATAAAATAAATAAATACTGCCTAGATCTTCTGTGGTGCTTTTCAGCCCTAGATCTCCAACCACTTCATAAATTATCCCCATTTTCCAGATGGGGAAACTGAGGGACAGACTTTTTTTTTTTTTTTTTTTTTAAATTTAAAGTGATTTGTCCAAGGTCACCCGGCAGGCCAGTGGCCAAGCCAGGAATAAAACTCAAGTCTCCAGAGTTGAAGTCCAGGGTCCTATCCATGAGGCAAACACTGCCTAGCAAGGCCACAACACCCCTGTGAGGAAGGGACATCTCCTCCTCCTTTTCCGGATGGGGAAACTGAGGCATGGAGGTGCTGTGACTTGTTCAGGTCACACAGCAAATTATGACAGAACTGGGAATGGAACCCAGAGTCCCAACTCCCAGTGTCTGATCCAAAAGCTCGACCACATTTCCTCCCTGGAAACAGGAACCTTTGCATTTGGGGAAGGATGGGATGCGAAGGAGAGAGGAGGGTTGTTTTTAATCTTTTCTACCTCCCCACCCCTCCCCCCTTAAGAAGATCCTTAAGGAAACAAATAGCTTTGTTTATTAATTCACAACAACATTACAAATTTCCCTGGCATGCGAGGCTGAAAACAGGAACCTTGCTCTGGTGACGGTGATCTTATCAGATCTACCCTCTACCTGAGCAAACCTACAGAAGCAGGGTCTTTGACTTACACCACCAACCGAGGAAAGGTTGGAAGAATTGAGCCTGTTTAGTCTAGAGAAGAGAAGGCTGCGAGGGGACAAGATAACAGACTTCAAACACCTAAAAGGTTGTGATAAACAGGACTGTGATCAATTGTTTTCCCGAGCCCACTGAGAGTAGGACAAGAAGTAATTGACTTTGGTTTGCAGCCGGGGAGATTTAGGATTTTTAGGTTAGATATTAGGAAAAGCTTTCTACCTTGGAGGGTGGTGAAGCACTGGAAGAGGTTACCTAGGGAGGTTGTGGAAGCCCCATCATCAGAGGCTTTTAAGAACAGGTCAGACAAACACATGTCAAGCGTAGTCTAGGACAGGGGTTCTCAGGACAAATTTTTTGACGGCCCAGAGTGCAGCCCCCCACTCTTGCTGGTGGCCATTCTCACACTTTTTCCTAAAATACTTAATTAGCTTTAGGAGAAACAAAGAAAGAGGCACATAGACACGTCCAAATCATCATACCTGATTTCTGCTAGCCAATAAATCTGTTGTGAAAAGTGAAATTAACAAACATACAGGTATCACTTTTCACAGCAGACTTACTCAGCCCTGCCAAGCCTGGGGACAGATTAAGCCCTGGATGAGGGGCTCGGGGAGGCAGCAGGGGGCCAGAGCCTGGGACTGGAGCCCAAAGCCCCCCTGCCAGCCCACCACCCCAGGGCTGAAGCCAAAAGCCTGAGCACCACCGCCCGCGGGGAAGGTGGGGAACTCACCGGCTGCCTGCTCCTCCAGCATTGTGCCCCAGGTGTCTCCAGAGGAGGGCAGGGCCCAACCCTTGCTGGCCGCCCCAGCAGATAACACCGGGGCGGTGCATCCAGGAGCAACAGGGAGAGGGAGGGGCTGTGTCCCCCCCGCCACAAGAAAAGCCCCTAGTGGTCACATCTGAGACATGCTGATTCTAGGTTTACTGACTTCTGCCTCAGGGCAGGGGGCTCCACTAGACCTCTGAGGTCCCTGCCCGCCCCACCTTTCTGTGACGAACAGACAATGACTGAAAGAAAAGGAGTACTTGTGGCACCTTAGAATTTATTTGATGCATCCGATGAAGTGAGCTGTAGCTCACGAAAGCTTACGCTCAAATAAATTGGTTAGTCTCTAAGGTGCCACATTTTCTTTTTGCGAATACAGACTAACACGGCTGTTACTCTGAAACCAGACAATGACTAGTCACTCCTCCCAACACAGCCACAGGGCAGAGCCACTAGAGAGGCCTAGGGAAAGACTAGCAACAGGAAGTCACTTTGGATTAAGGTTCTGGGCTCTTACCTGGAAGGCAGGGGGACCAAGCTTACTGGAGAGTCATTGCTTTCCAAGCCAGGAGATTCTGCAGCGCCCAAGAAGCTGCCAGGTGCCTACAAAACAGTCAGCGAATTTCCATCCTGCGCACCACTGGAGCTCCATAGACACACAGCAGAGCGGGGTCACCACACTAGCGCTCTTCTATGTTGCTGGGACAAAGCCTTCAGCACTGAGTCAGAGGAAACTCGGGGCACTTCACAAAAGCATTGACCCGAGATAGGGACTGGAATGAAAGGGAAGCTGCAGAACTGCTAAGCCCCAGGAAGGAGCCTCCAGCCAGCACAATGAGGCACACCGGGAGGGGATGGGAGCTGGTGCCCCCTCCAAAAAGACAGCAATGCAGCTAGCCCTGGGGACCAGGCAAAGGTGCGATCCACCTCCGAATGCCCAGCGCCACTGGGTTCCTCGGCAGTGACTGCCTATTCAGCACACCAAGTAAAGGTTCAGTCCTCATGCTGGGGGCGCGGGGGTACCGGGTCCTGCTCACCTGATGGCACGGAGACCTGGGGGAACACGGGGACCCCACAGAGGTTAGTGGAATCTTCTTCAGCACCAACGTCACCTGGTTTGGCTTTTCGAGTATTTTCTTTACCAGATTCACTCGAGTCCAACCCACCTACACACGGGATTAGCAGGTCAGTGCTCATCGCCAGCACAGGCCGAATCACACTGAATGGGCTGTTTGAAACAGGCAACTCTGCAAGTCATTCTACTCTGTTACATGGGCTCTGTCAGCTGGTGAGGCCATCAGTTTGATCTCGTGTCTGGTAACTATTACTCTGGACCACGAGCACCACTAGCCACAGGATTTCAGAAAGGGGATGTTTCTCTCCCTAGGCACCTGGTACAAGCAGTGGTCAGGGTTTAAACACCTGCATCGATTACAGCTCCATGGTGCACACAAGAGAATCTATAGTCGCGTGATTCAGCAACCACGCACTTCACAAGACATCCAGCTAGCCAGCAGCAATCCCACCATGCCCACCAGGGATTCCAAACGATGCGACAACCCAGTTAAACACCTGGCCATCAAAGCAGTTTTGTAAGCTAGTCATCCATGCCCTTCTCGTTTCGTCCATTTCCGCAGCACCACCGGCGAAGTCAGAGACATTCAGCTAATAGCCTGCAGCCAGCCAGCCGGCCATCCTCCCTGTCAGAGCGTCAGCAGGAGGGCCAGTTGAAAATTCTCCATGAAAACTGGTTTTCAATGGAACAATTTTTTCCATTTTTCTAAGTATCTGATTTCTGTGGAAATTGATTTTATTGTTGCTGCAAACCTGAATGCCCATAAAGAGGTTCAGGTTTTGTTCAAATACTGAAACATTTCATTTTGGATAGATCTTTCGTGGTGCCTCATGGGAGCTGTAGTCCAGCTGCTTCATGTCCCCATCTCCTCTATATGCTGGGCTTTCCAGCCTGACTACATATCCCATGCTGCATCGCAGCCAGGGATGCTGTCATGCACCATCTGCTCTCCCCAAGAGGTGAGACTGGTGCATCATGGGAGATATAGTCCAACTAGGGAGCCCAGGTATAGAGGAGATGGGAGCGTGAGCACTCAAACGACAACTCCCAGGGGGTACCGCAGCACCATTGCTGAACCCAATTGTTTCAGATTTTGATTTTTTGCTGAAAAGTCAACTTTTCTTCCCACAGGAAAAGACCCATTTTCTGACCAGCTCAAGCAGACAGTCACCCACCTAACCAGATGCTTCACGGTCAAATGGAGAGAACGATTCTGACCCCACTCAAGTGGGCAGTAGAGATTTACGAGGCTAAATTAACTGATGTTTGTAAGCGTGGAGAGCTCAGCCAAGTGCTGGGTGTTGGCCTCTCCCAGCACTGAGCCTGAAACCCTCTTTTCCTCCCCCTCTCTCATCTGGTTTCAGTCTGTTGAGCATGTGGTTTGCCAGAGAGTCAGGGCAGAAACACTGGGTTCCTTACAGCGATTCTACCTGTTTCCTGGGTGTGCCCAAGCACTTGTGTTTAGAATGGAGGAGGGGGAGGGGGAAGCCAGGCTTTGGTGGCATTTGCTTCTCCTCCATGCAGCATGTGAGTCAGAGAGCGAAGAGGGGATGGAGGAAAGAAAAAAAAGCTAGCACCAGGCTTTCTAATAAAGGAAACTAGCCATTCTAGCATCCCAGTGGCATCTGACTCCTACAGTCAAGAGGGTCCAGGGCAATTAAGTGGGAACCAACCAGTCTTAGTAAACATGAGTAGGGATACGTTGCATTGTCATCCAAGGACCTCAGAGCCCTTTATAAAGGGGGAGCCAGCACGATCCCCTTGCCAGGAGGGGGTGCGCGAGGCCCAGAGTTGAAGTGAGTTTTAGCCTGATCCCTTCGGGGCTGGGATCACACCTTCCGTTGGGAAAGAGTCTTGCACGTGGGGAGCCCCACCAGACTCAGAGAGAACGAAAGTGACTTGCCAAAGCGAGTCAGGACTAGAACCCAAAGCCCCCCACTCTAACCAGAGGCCAGGCTGCACCCCCTACCGAGTGTGACGTTCCTCCCCGCTTTAACACAGATGAGGATCAGCCAGGGCAGACCATACACATCAGCCATGATCACAGCTACACTCAGAGACCTCCTTTCCTAGTAGGATTTTGGCTGTCCCAAGAGACCAGCAAGCTAATGGAGCGAGGACAGGGACATACTTACCACCACCTGCCCGTTGACTTGAACGATCTCATCCCCCGGCAGGATCTGGCTGCAGTCGTCAGCTGGAGACTAGGAGGAGAGGCAAGGAAAAAAAACGAGCGGTGTCAGAACCGTGCTCGTTGGGAAGCAGAGACAAGCTCTCAAGCCACTTACACTGCGGCCTAATCAGAGTTAAGCAGCTCTCTGGCTGATGTAAGTCAGAGGGGCTCAGGAAAGGGGGATTAACCATTAACTCGCAGGCCTGATCTTTTGGGCGATTCCCGTTCAATCACAGGCGTGAGCGCAGGAGGAGACGACTGAACCAAGGCACCGGCTGAAGCCTTGGCCAAGGCTAGCGTGACACACGGCCACAAGGCAGCTGAGTAGGAAGGACTCAGCCAAGTCCTGTCCAGTGCAGCCCATGTCCTAGAGCTGGTTCAGGAAGAGGGTTTGGCGCCTTAACAAGCCCAGGGGGTTCTGATACCCAGGGGGAAAATGGATTTTGCTCATTATGGGCCAGTGTAGGCAGGTTTAAGAAGGGGGCTATGTTGGGACACCAGTTCTGAGCCGTCTCCCTGCACCTGCAGGCTGGAAAGACCAAATCAGAAGCCATCTCCCCTCCCCCGCCCCCGGGCCCCAACAAATCTCTCACCTTAGTGGCGGTTCCCGCTATGAAGTGGAGGCAGGAGTTAGTGGATTTGATCTCGATGCCCTGCAAAGAGGGACAGACAGAGTTTGGAAACGTCAAACGAGTTCCCAGCGTGACCCAGTGGCGGAGGAGCGGACTCACCAGACTGTCCTCTGGCTCGGTGGGCACGAGGTCGACGCTCTCCAAGATGGCAGTCTGGTTCAGCAGGGCTGCCGGGCTGCAGCTCGAGATGTTCTCACAGATCCCCACGAGGTGCCTGCACTGAAGGACAGCAGGAGAGACTCATTCCTCCGGAAACCCGCCAGGACCTCACAGCCTCTACAGAAGGGCAGCAGCGACCTCAAGGGTTGCGGAATACACACACACACACACACACACACACACACACACACACACGGCAGCACTCCAGGGTCGCGTGCACAGCCATACTTACAATCAGCAGGATCCGGTTCTCTCTCTCAGACACTCCGCAGTCCTAGAAGAACGAGAGACACGCAATAAGTTAGGTCGATCCAGCTTTATAAATTGTAACTCCCTGAGATTCTTCCAAGCCAGGAGCAGATCATGACGGCCCTGCTTGGGATGAGGGTGGAGATCACAACACAGCCCACAAGTCCCAGGTGCTGGAGGCTCCTCTCCCAATGCCCACAGACTGGGGAAGCCCTGTGCCAGAGGGTGCCGTGCCGCTGGCCTCCAGGCGAGACGTAAGGCTGTGTGGTCACGAAAGACTTCTCAGCACTGGTTTTTAAGTGCAGCAGCAGGATTAACCCCAGCATCCTGGCCCGCTTCCAGGGCAGGTTGTTACATTCCACCAGCCTCAACTCCTCCAGCTGTCTCCAACGGAGACGCCATTCTTCACACGCTCCCGTCAGTGCCGCCTCGCTCCTCCCAGATAGCGGCTGCGTGTTGCGAGAAAGCCCGTGTTTGGGGGAGGGAAAGCCTGGCCGATCACATCTAGGCCTAAGGAGCACACTGGGATCCTCGAGGACAGGCGCTACCACCCCTGCCCTTACAGACCGGGGGATTGGCCCCTGCAGGTGGGCTGATGATACTCATGCTCCCAGAGACGGGTACTCTGCCAAGAGGTCATTTTAGTCTCTGCCATTTAGCCCGGATGGGGGCAGGCAGCGCGCAGCCGCCCACGCAGCGCACGACTCCCCGACAATCTGGCTGGGGAGTCACTGGGCGATTGCGCTGAGCCCTCACACGACTCCGTATAGCAACGGAAAGAGGATCCAGGATCAGAGTTGCTGTCGGAGGTACTCCTCGCTCCAAGGACAGACCTTTGAGAGTCTCCTTTTGGCTTCCAGGGGCTTCGGATGAGGCCCCACCTCCAGCCTCTTCTTGGGAATTTCACTGGAAAATCAGAGTGACTAAGACAAGAGGAGATTGCTGGGGGGCAGGAGTGGGGAAAACACCCGGGAGATGGGAAATAAGAATGAACTGGTCAACCCAGGCAGCGCACATGGCGAGAATGTGGGGCAGCCGCTGGGCTAGGACACAGAGGGGTGTCTGTCCAGAGGGCAGTTGGTGTTTGGAAGGCTCTGTCCCCTCCCCAAGGGAGAAGAGTCCATTGTTATGGGATGGGGGACAGGGGGTAATGGGTGAGAGATGCCTTACTGAGGCCATTCTTGCTCACACACAGTTACACCAACCTCCGGATCTGGGAGCAGAAAGGAATCCCCACCCCGCAGGGCACAATGGCAGGGACCTCCTGGCTTAGCATGGCAGAGGAAGGTGTGAACCATAGCAAGGTAGAGCAGGCAAGGCATTGAGCGCCCTTCTGTTGCACGGGTGGATCTTGGCTCTAACCCTAAAATATCCCAGCAGGCTCTACTTTTAGGTTATTAGTAGGGTCAGTTTCTTCCTGCCCCACAGCCCTAAACCCACTACCTCCTGCCCCTGCCCCCCATACCCTGTCCCCTAGCCCTCCACGCCCTCTCCTTCCCCCCCCAGACCCCGTCCCCTAGCCCTCCACCCCCTCTCCCGCCCCCAAGACCCTGTCCCCTTGCCCTCCATCCCTCTCCCACTCATTTACAAGCCATTAAGGTTTCTCTGAGTCTCCTTTTCCATCTCTCTCCATGTCACAATCTCCCCTCCCCCACCTCACAGCTACCTGTCCCTTCCCCGTTTCCAGGCCCTGTTTCCAAAGCCGGAGAAGCCCAGAGCCCATTCCTGACACGCCCTCTCCTGCGGGTGCCCCGGACTCTGCATTCCACCCTGAGCAGGCCAGGATCTTTAGGAGAATTATTAGCTCCCAGTACCTGTGGCTCAGCAGAACAGCGTCCCCCGAATCTCTGGTTCGGCCCGTTAGTCTCTCTCCTCCCTTTCGCTCAGCTGAGTCTTATGGACAACTGAGCTCCCCCCAGCCCGGAACCTGATCTCAAAGGGTGAATCACAGGGTTATATAAAGAACAGTTCCCCACCCCCCCTTTGATGTTGTTTATCTCCTTGTCCCTTCCCTGCTCACACTCTGGTCATTTTCTCTTTCCTTCCTTGCAGCTGACTGAGCTGTGAGAGGCCAGGTGTCCGATCGCGGATACACCCATGGCTCTCTCATCCCCTATATCCCACGTTCCCCTGGGCAGCACCTCAGAGGCACCGAGCCTTCCCCGGGCATCTCAGGGACACGCGTTCCTTCGGCCAGCTGTGAATCACTGGCATAACCTTTCTGTAAAGCAAGGCCATTCCCAAGATAGATACCGACGAGGGCTCAGGTGACCAGATCACATACACCCCAGGCAAAGCGCGGTCTCTCCACTTGGCACGGATGCTCCACTTCCAGACCTCTTTCCAGGAAGCATTCACAGCATGTTTGCAACACTAAAACCTACTGTCCCTCCCTACCCTTCCTTGATGGGCTCCCCAGGTACCCATGGACTTGCCCCTAAACTGGGTTCTTGAAGGCAAGGCGCATGCCTAGGATTTGAACTGCCAGCACTGCATTCGGTGGGTCTCTCTTCCTGCTAACCTTCTACTCTAGCTGGAGAGCCCTGCTGGGGTCCAAGAAGTTGTTAGAAGAGTCAGAACATACTTGGGATCCCATTGGGCCCTGTAGACTACAAAGGCATTGCTGGCTAGAAGGCATGCCGAGACCCGAGGCTGCTTTTACCATCTCGCAGCCTGTGAATGCAAGATGAAGGAGCACTGCAGAAGACGCGTGAACAGAGGAGAACTGGAGGATGAAGGTAGTTAACAGCACTCCTTCCTATTACCCAAATACCACCACTCCGACATACACCCCTTCAGCAGCGACTTGCTTATAGACATGAGTCTAGTGGTTAGAGCAGGAGATGAGGAGCCAGGATTCAGGCATTTTAGTCCTGACACACTGTGCAAGTCAGTTCATCTCTGTGCCTCAGTTTCCCCATCTACACGTGTGGGTGACCCTGACTTATTTAATAGGGCTTCATTCATGTTTGTAAATCAGTTTGAGAACAGTAGGGAAAGGGAACTATTGAAAGGCAGGGTATGGTTATCTGTTCCATCAGCTGACAGTTTATAATCTCCAGTCAGATTCCTTCTTTTAACACTCTCCATCCTTCCACCAATATCCATTCATCTAACTCAGCTACCGCTAACCCATCCCTGACAGAGGGGACGGCGCCCCGTGTCCGATAAAAACACTTTGGAAGGACAAATTGTTTGCCTATGAAATGAACCAGATTTCACGGATAAAAATCATAATGCAGAAGACTATGGCTGGGTTCCTCTATAAGCGACAAGCTCCAAATTGGACATTGGGCTAGTCTATCAACACACGCGGCTTTATCCCTGAAAAATATATTATATAACCAGTGCACGGTTCACTTGTCTGTTCAGAAGTGGCCCAACATTTAGATGTATGGACACACTAAGAGCAACAGGAAGGTCTCCAGTACAGATTTAAATTGTAATGAAAACACACATTATTAAACAACATCTACCTGAAGCATTAGTAACCCAAACACTGCAGCAGGGGACAGCCCAAAAGTGAAACGGACTTTGAAACAAACATGAAACAGACATGAGCAATTTTCATTCTCTGAGCTGAGGGAGATGCACAGACAAAGCATGACGAGGGACAAATTAGAGGATGGGAAAGAAGCTTTAAAATCCCAGGGGCTAGTAACACAGTGGTTAAATTGACAGCGTCCAGAATATTTGCTGGTCAAGCAGTGTTGCTGAGACTAAGAGAAAATATTTTGAATTGAAATAAGAACAAATAAATAGATTCCCCAGTCCCGCTAGGAGCTCACGCTCTCTTGGGAAAGGGAGTATTTATCAGCCAAGGAGGAACATTCTGGAGGGGAGATCCTGATGAAGTTTTGGGAAACATCTCACTGATCGTTTGCTAGTGAGAAAAGTGTGTGCGGTGTGTGTGACTGTCAGTCCTTACACTGTGCCCATCACCATGGTATTTGGGCCACCCTCCTTTTCTGCCCCTCCTACTCTCACTTCCTAGGTCATGAGACACCCCGGCATGACACGAGTACTGAAGAGACGTCACCCATATCCACAGGCCCCTGCACATCTCAGGGGTAACACACAAACACGCCAACCCTGACACAATCTGGCTTTGGTTTCTTGGGATTTTTAAACCCTCGTTACTGACCTTCTGCAGGATCTGGGCCAGTTCTCCGCAGAGCGAGACAATGTCCCGGCTGGCTGAGTAATCATTCAGGTGAGAGAAGAGATACCTGTGAGGTGTGTGAGTGAGACGGAGTCGTCAGATAAACGAAGGCAGGAAAGGAGAGGGCCCAACGAGCCTCAAGTTAATTGAGGCACCGTCCTCCCCTCGGGCCAGGGGTTTAAACACAGTCTTCAAGGATTTTATGGAGCTTTCTGAAGAGGCCCCAGTTGGCCCAAGCAGCTGGCGATAAAACACAGAGCTCATCGCCTGCAGTGGGCAGCTGCCGGGTGCTCAGTGGCCTGCGTGGAACAAGCTGGGAGTCTCAGTCTTGTTTCTACCACACAGGTGTCCGCACCCCATAGAGCCACTTCTGCTGTGGGGAGGCTCAGCAAAGGAGTGAGCAGGCTGTGGAAACAGAACTCCTCTCTGGCCCCAAAAGGGGGTCCCTCCAGGGCAGAAGCACACGGGCAGAGAACCCTTGTCCAGCCACTGCCCATGCTGTGCCCGTTCTCTGCACAGAAGGCTCCAGGCTGGCCTGCTGCTGTTTTCACCATCACCAAGAATAGCGTGGTCACAGCCCTCCCCTCCCCAGTCACTGAGCGGAGCCTTGTCCCTCTGTGCTAACAGACCATCCTCCTCTGGCCAGGGAGACACTGGCTGCCACGCATCCAGTCCTGACAGCACTGGTCTGGCATCCCTTTCCGCCTCTGGAAAGACAGTGTATGCAAACCCCACAGAAACAGAAGGCCTGTAGCTTGCACCCCGTGCCATTCAGCGATCCCCTTCCTTATCATGTGGGATCCCTCCTCACGTGGCCCTGGCCTTCCAGTCTCTCCATGCTCTTTCCCTGGCCTCTGCAGAATGGGGAAGCAAGTACCTGCTGAGCCAGGTGAAGAGCCCCTTGGCCGCCGTGATCAGCTCAGCGATGCAGGCCAGGAGGTCCGGGGAGGGCGTCTCGATGGCCTCGCCATCATACGCGGTCACCTTCCTGCGGCTCAGGATGAGGGTCCGGGTGGTCCAAGCGACTTGCTGCAGCTTCTCCGTCAGCGTCCCCAGGCTGGTGGTCTCCAGCTCGTAGTTCTGGGGGAACAATCCAAACTAGCTCAGCAGAGGAGAGAGGAGCCAGCCCTGGAGCGGCTCAGAACGAAGACTGAGGGTGGCAGACACCCCACAACTCTGCACTGCTCCCCAAAACTGCTGGGGGGGGGGGAATCCACCCATCCCCTGAATCCCAGAGCTCCCTCCCTCTGGGAAGCAAGGCCGCAGGTGAGACCTGGGAGGGAACCCTCTCACCGTCGCTCACCGCAGGCGGTGCTGGAGATCGGGAGCGGGCCTCGCTCCAGACTCACGGCCGCTCACTCACCAGCACGCACAGCTGCTCCACAGCTTCCAGAATGAGCTCCTGATGGCCAACACGCCTCAGGCCCAGCTCCTCCAAGCGCCGATAGGACAGCTGCAGCAAATCGTTCCCGGTCAGGGACCACGTCTCAAAGGGATACTGCTGCAGCACCTTGTCCAGGCCTGAAAGGGGCAAACGCAGTCACTACCCAGCTGCTCCCAGCTTGCCCACGTCCAGACATCTGCCACCGCCACCTCAGCCTGGATTCCCCCTCTGCTGACGGCTCTGCCAGGCCTTCCTGTCCGCTCGCCTTCACCACCGCCGCTCCCTCAGGGGCGCAGGAGCTGCCAGGCTCGATCAGAAACCACCTAGGCCAACCTTGGAGAGAGACCAGCACCCGCTGCTTCAGAGCACGGTGAAGGAACCCTCCTAACCCCAGGAGTTAGAGGCTGGCTTAAGCCCTGAAGCATGCACTTTAACAGCCCTTCCAGAATAGCATTAACTCGTCTAACTCCAGACATTCTTGTTATCCACCAAACACATCCAAACCCCTTTGGAGTCTTGCGGAGGTTTTGGCCTCAGACGCATCCTGTGGCAGTGAGTTCCACCATCTCGCTACGCACTGTGGGGAAAAAATATTTCCTTGCGTCGGTTTTGAGTTTGTCCCCTTTCTGTTTCACTGATGGGCCCCTCGTCCTCATGTCAGGAGACTGGGACAACAGAACCTCCGATCTACCTTCTCCCCCATCCCACCAAGTGTGTAACACCAGTTGCCTTCCCTGGCTGCCAGATCTGTTTCCTCCCTACGGGCAGGTCCCCAGAGAGCTGCATATCCACCCCCACCAGCATGTGCACCTCCCTGCATTGGACTGTATATCCTCCCCCAGGAATGCCTCTCCTCCCCCAGGGCAGGGATCCCAGCCGTGCCCAGCCACGCCATGCCCGCATGAGTCTAACCCACCTCTGCCAGAGCCCCCCAGAAGGTTTCAGCCACTCCTGCTTCCAGCAGGACTTGCACAGCTCCTCCTGCCAGCACAGACTCTGCCGTGGGAGCGGGCAGCCGCCTGCCCGCCCTAGGGGCTGGAATGCACCCCCTGGCCACAGGTGCTGGAACTAGGGGTGCTACCACACCTGCTGGCTTGAAGTGGTTTCCATCACACACAGGGTTTACAGTTTGGTTCAATGGCTCTCAGCGCCCCCCACTGTACAAACTGTTCCAGCCCCTGGCCAGCCCTGAAACCTCCACCGCACTCACCTCTCAGCCACTGCGCCACCTTCACAGGGCTCCAGGCACCGATGGGCTCCATGCCCAGCTCCCTTCCCGGAAAGTCTGTCCAGGGGCAGAACTCCCGGACACACCTGAGCGGAGGCAGCCCCACCAGGTAACTCCCAGCCAGCTCTGCGGTTGGTGCAGCTGCCTGCCGCTCAGCAGGGTGAGGCCCGCCCCCCTCTGGAGGTCCCTTGCTCCCCTCCCCACGGGGAATTCCAAGCTCTTAGCAACCCAGCTCAGAACTATTGTCCAGCCTCCAACCTCCTCCAGTCTCACTGATTCAACAAGGTTACACCCAGTCCCCCCCAGGCTGCCTCCTGACTCTCTTAAAGGCACAGACCCACAGTAGGTTGTTTACCTCAGCCCTGGCCAGTGAGGGAGTGTGCCCTAGCGGGCAGAGGGCAGGACTGGGTGCCAGGAGCTCCAACTTCCATCAGAGTCCTCATCTGATCGTGGGCGAGTCACTTACACAACACCTGCTATCTTGGCTGACGCGCCTGGAACCGAAAGGAGGTCTTGCGGAGCTACAACTTGAGCTAAAGAAGCAAGGTCCCCGAGCAGGGGCTGTCACAGGTAGCCTCTGCAGATCCGGCACCTGTAACCCATGCTCACCACTGACATTCTGTGCCTCAGTTTCCCCACCTGTAAAATGGGAATAAGTATAGCTGGCCTACCAGCTCATCGCAGGGGAATCATGAGAGTTTAAGTCTGTAAAGTGCTTTGAGATCCTTACATGAAATGTGTTGTAAAAGTACAAAGTATTATTACTAACAGAGTGTGGCTAAACATCACATCCTCACTCTAAATATTAAAGCAAACACCAGCCTTGATGACTGCATGTCATCCGGGTTCATGCAGAGGCTGGCAATCAGAAACTCCTGGATTTTATACCCAGCCACTGCCCCAGTGCATGACCGTGGGCAAGTCACCTAGCCTCAGCTTCCCTCTCTGTAAAATGGATTCACCTTGGTAAATAATTGGAGAAATACAGAATCTTAGAAATGTAGGACTGGAAGGGTCCTCGACTGGTCATCTAGTCCTGTCCCCTGCACTGAGGCCTAGACCATCCCTGACAGGTGTTTGTCTAACCCAGTGATACTCAGACTGAGGCTCGCAAGCTGCAGGAGGCTCTTTAATGGGTCTCCGGTGGCTCTTTGCAGCATGTGATATCAAAACACTGTGTGATTTAATTATTAACCAATCTAAGTTCTTAACCAATCAGGGGGCTTTTCCTATGTTATTACCCAATTGTAGTTGATAAAATAATAACACTGAGTCAGTCATTTTGCTGTGAGAGTCATATACAGTATATATAAATAGTAAATGAAACACGGAATTCACACTACTGTGACTCTGAGGTCTGATTATCACTGGTCTAACCGGTTCTTAAAAACCCCCAGTGACGGAGATTCCACAACCTCCCTAGGCAATTTGTTCCAGTGCTTCACCACCCTGTCAGAAAAGAAGTTTTTCGTGATGTCCCAACCTAAACCGCCCTTGCTGCAATTTAAGCCCATTGCTTCTTGTCCCGTCCTCGGTAGATAAGGAGAAAAATTCATCACCCTCCGCTTTATAACCATCTTTTACATACATGGAGACTGTTATCATAGGTGCCAACGCCGTGGGTACTCCGGGGCTGCAGCACCCATGGGGAAAAATTAGTGGGTGCCCCGCCCCCCCCCCCCCACCTCTCCACCTCCTCCCCTGAGCGCGCGCCTTGTCCCCGCTCCTTCCCCTTCCCTCCCAGCCCTTGCCGCTGCCAAACAGCTGTAGCAAACTCCGGGAGCGAGGGGGAGGAGCGGGAACATGGCGTGCTCAGGGGAGGAGGCGGAGCCGGGGCGGGGATTTGGGGAAGGAGTCTAATAGGGGCAGAGAGGAGGCGGAGTTGGGGTGGGGACTTTGGGGAAGGGGTTGGAATGAGGGCTGGGCAGGGTGGAGTCGGGGCGGGGCCGGAGGCAGAGGGGGCTCGAGCACCCACGGGCACCATTAGAAGTCGGTGCCTATGACTGTTGTCATGTCCCCCGCCTCAGTCTTCTCTTCTCCAGACTAAGCAATTTTTTCATTATTTCCATGTAGATCATGTTTTCTAGACCTTTCATAATTTGTGTTGCTCTCCTCTGCACTTTCTCCAATTTGCGCACCTCTTTCCTGAAGCGCAGTGCCCAGAGCAGGACACAAGACTCCAGCTGAGGCCTTATCAGTGCTGAGTAGAGAGGAAGCAGTACTTCGCGTGTCTTGCTCACAGCACCCCGGCTCATACAGCCCGGAATGATGTTTGCTTTTTTTGCAACAGTGTTGACTCATATTTAGTTTGTGATCCACTATAATCTCCAGATCCTTTTCTGCAGTACTCCTCCCTAGGGAGTCATTTCCCATTTTGTATCTGTGCAACTGATTACTCCGTCCCAAGTGTAATACTTTGCATTTGTCCTTATTGACATTCAGCCTGTTTATTTCAGACCATTTCTCCAGTTTGTCAAGATCATCAAAAGACCTGTCACAAGAGTTAACAGTGCACATCCCAGATCTTAACAGAGTCAGTGTCCTTGTTTTCAGAGATTATTGCACATCAAGGGGGTGTTGTTAACATCCACAGATATTTCCTGGACATTAATCAGGGTCTCATTTACTATCTATTTACCTTAGGGTTTCATACTGTTGCCCAACATCATAGTATCTGAGCTTCTTCCACGTAAAATCAATAGCAACTTCATGGAGTCTAGCATTTCTCCCTCTTTGGGGTCTAAACTCTGCTTGGGTTAGGGTTTGGTTTTTGTGGGAGTTGGTAGGTGATCAGGACCAAAAGGGGGTGTCTGAATTGTAAGTGTCACTTATGGTGGCATGCCTTTAGGGATGTATATTTAGGAAGCCACAACACTTCCTAAATATACATCCCTAAAGATGGTCAGATTCCGAGTTCACCTAATCTTCTCTGGAAGGCTTTACCCTAACCGGATCCCCTCTGACTAACAACCCCAGGAACGGCTAAACATGTTCCCTCACGTTGTTGTACGCACCCTCACTACGGCTCTTCAGAAGCTGGTGAGGTCTCCAGAAAAACCGTCCTCAGTCTGTTCTCAGACTCTGCAGTATCTTGGAGCCTCATAAATAGAGCTGGAATCCAAGTTGCTAAATACAGCTTCTCCTTCATTACAATGGTGGGCACAGTGGCATGCACAGTTCAACTCTCCAGGACCTCTGGAGGGGAAGCAAATAAGCGTTTCACAGAGGAGCATCTGTAATCATGCATATAAATCCTCTCCATTTACTGTTAAGTGCTTTCTAGTGAAGTCTAAGGTTTTTTGCACCAACGTAGTTGGACCAGTGCAAACCCTCAGAGGAGATGTGCCAGCCAGCGCAAGCCCCACTTTATACCAGTGCTACACTTCTACACCAGGGGGTTGTTTTACTTGTCCAGCCAATGCTCCACACGTGGCTAGAGTCAGCTCTCTGTGGAGTTTGCAGCCGTTGCTTGTGCATTGCCTCATTTCCATCAGCCATGCGAAAGGGCCCAGACCTTCCCCGCCAGCACAGTCCTGCTCCGAGGCAAAGCTGCTCTCATACCCTGCGGTCACTGCAGCCAGCCCCGCAACAGGCTTCCCCTTCCCCACCTGGGCACAACTACCCCCCCCCCTTTCTCTTCTCAGTGCAATAGCTTCCCAGAGCTACCTCCTCTCTTAGGTCTGCACTACAATCAGCGATAATAAAGGATTCCCCTTCTAATATAGACCTGCCTCCTCCACACCTGCTCAGTGCAGTTATCCAGGTAACAAGGTCCCAGACTTTCTGCTGGGGTTACTCATGACATCCCCTGCAACGGATTACTTTCCCCCTCCCAGTACTGCTCTCCCCTCCCCTCCTCACTATGGGAACATCAGGCATGAGGTGTCTCATGTCGGGGGTCCAAAATCAGAGACCACTTCCGAGAACTTTGGCCCAAATCTTCCTGTCACAAAAGAAACTCGTCGCGCAAGGGACAAAAGGCCAATGAAATTCTGCCTCTAACACAAAGCTGCCATGAGGTAGCTGCTGAGAAGAGGAGGCTTGAGTTGGACAATCCCAAAGATGACCCAGACCCAAGGATCCTTGCTCAGACTTAGAGTGACCGTTCCGGATTCCCCTTTGCGGGAGACAGCTCTGACGGGCCTGGCTTGCAGACTCTTGGCTCACACTTCCAGGTCAAAACCCTTGATTCTAAAGGAAACAAATGTAACCTGTTTGCTGCTGCTATTCCCTGCTCAGGAGCACCAGGGGGCCCCTGTAAGGATCCAGGAGCCGGTGCATTTTAAAATATACGGTTATCTAAAACCAAAAACACCAGTGAGGAAAGGGGAGGTAGCCTTGTCTAGCGGTTAGGGCACTAGGCCTGGTCAGTCAGGAGATATGGATTCTGTTCCTGGCACCAAAATGAATTTGGCCAACTCACCGCACTGTGCCTCAGTTTCCCCATCTATACAAGAGGGTTAATGATGCTTGCCCACCTCACGTGGCGGTGTGAGGAGATATTCTTATCTGCTTGAAAAGTGTTTTGCAATCCTAGTGAAGCATGTCAGCGGAGGACAAAGCATATGGTAAATTCACTCTCTAGCTAAAGTATTGGGAAAGACCTGAATCATTTCTCTGGATGTTGTTTGGTTCTGTGGAAGCAGCGCACCCTGGAGCCCAAGTCTCCTAATTACATTGGGAGTTCCAACTGAAGGGCTGCATTAGCACTGTAACACTTGGACTAGCCTCCTCTCTGCAGCAAAGATTTGAAGGAGTGGCATGTTACCTCTTTCCTAGTACCCTGTATGCTGTGCATCTCCCCCCCGCCACCAAACACACACACACACACCTACCTCGGCAGTGCACGTACCTGCCACCTTAATCCCCCCTCCCCGGATCCTCACTGGGTTCTTTGTTCTCCCGTCCCATCAAAGGCGGGATCTCCACTGAGGAAAGCGGCGTGGTCTGAGCATAGGACTGGGTGCCAGAGCCTCTAATCCCTGCTCTGACAACAATTTCCTCTTTGACCTTGGGACAATCACTCACCCTCTCTGTGCCTCAGTTTCCCCCTCTATAAATGGAGATAATATTTGCCTGTTTCCCAGGCCTACAGGCTTCATCCATGTTAGGCCTGGCTGTGCCAGTCAATGACAGTCCTGAGATAATGTCCGCAAAATACTCAACTCTGTTCTCCATCTTCTCCCCCGCCCCCACAGTACTTTCTCCCATGCAAGAACGCTCCTTCCCTGTTCGGTCTTGTCAAGCCCTCTCCCACACGCATACACCCTCCCAGTGAGTTTCCTGCCCCCAGGATTGCCTCACTCCCACCCACTCACTCTACTCTTTGCCCGGACAGTCTCCAGATCTCTTAGTTACACTGGGGGGAACTTTTCCCCTTAGCAGCTCCGCAGCCCCACTCAGGGCTCTGCAGGCCAGCCCGGGAGTCCCACACAGGAAGGTCGAGTTGCCCACTTTTTCTGTTCTTTTTCCCTTTGGAAAACATTGCTGCTCTGCTGAGCGAAGGGGCAGGTCAGCTTGCGAGATGCACCAACAGAGATGACCCTGACCCTGCAAAGCCTCTCCCAGGCAAGTCGACCTTCCTCACCTGAGCTGGCCCCACTGAAGTCAGCTCAGCTCCCGAAAGGTTTTGCAAGATCCGGCTGTTGCAGCCAGCTCCAGTCGCTCACTGGATCCAGGCTGGAAGAGCCACATGACTCCTCTAGGAAGTCATCTACAGACCCCTTGAGCACTCACCCAGCAGTATCTTCCCTTCGGTGTGGTCAGTGGTGCTGCAGATACTGGTCACCCTGCCGGGCAGACTGTTTGTAGCATGCGCTTGGGGAGTTCGGCGTCTGAGATCTGCAGGGGGAGGAGGAGAGGTTTGTCTGTAGTCAGGCAAGGAACGGAGGAGGGGGAAAAATCGCTGTCCTGTGGTGGGGGGTTCCTCATGAGTAGAGGGCAGCAGTTCCCCAGAACAGAAGGATGATCTTGTAGGTAAGGTCCTGGGCTGGGATTCCGGTTCCCAGCTCTACCATGGACTCCCCTGCGTGATCTTGTCACCTCATCCCGCCGTGCCTCGGTCCCCCCGTCAAATGGGGCTCACGACACTTTCTTCTGCTCTTTGTCTATTTCAGTGGCAAGCTCTTCGGTGCAGGACGGTCTCTTCCTCCAGGTCGTAGCACAAACAAGCCCCGATCTTGGCCGAGGCTGCTAGGCTCCACTAATACAAACCATGGCAAAGGGAACCAATTCCACAGACGCTTTAGAACTGCGGCTCTTAGTCCCTTAGGGCCTGATCTTTACGCACCTAAATACCTTTAACAATCTAGCTCCCTAGGAACTAGCCCCAGGACAGGAAAGCCCGACATCCCATCATTACAGGGCATCACACCCTAGGAGCCTCCTGAGGATATACCGACAGGCGATTTGCTTTCAGGCACTTCAGTTGGCACATTCCTTGCCTTGTTATAGGGAGACACCCGCATTTCTCGCTATGCTGACTCCAGTAGGGAGCTTTACCCCACCCACTCCACTGCAGGCTAGGAGCCCTGTCTGAGAACTGGCCTAGAGCAATTGTTCTGAGCTCAGGTTTTGCATCGGTAGGCGCTTTATTCTGCTTTTGTAAATACAAAGGGAGGATCAGACAGGGATAGAAGGGGCTGGGCATCCGGCTGATTGTCCAGCTCCACACTCCAATATCTGCAGGGGCGTTTTCCAGACCTGTCTAATCAGAGAGGCGGCTTTGGCTGTATTCTTTAGGTTTCTCTCCAGAGTAGCAGCAGCTAAAGCATTAGCCTGGGACTCCGGAGCGGTGAGTTCTATGCCGAGCGCCATTGCTGGGTGAGTTTGGGCCTCTTTCTGTGCTTCAGTTTCCCCGTCTGTAAAATGGGGCTGATTACACTGACCTCCTTTGATGGGAAGCACTAGATTTTATGATTAGAAGTTGCCCTCAAGTGAAGGGAATGCGGGTGGAAGGTGCAGGACGGACAGGGACGGGTGGCTGATATTGCCTATGGTTGATCGACACTGAAACCTTATACTGGCATAGCTCTGTCAGCCGGGGGAGTGAAAACCCATACCCCTGACCGACGTAGCTAAAAAACCCCAGTGTAGATGCTGCTATGTTAACGGAAGAGGGTTTTTGACGCCACAGCTAAGGACTTTCGGGGAGGTGGTGTTCCTACACCAGCAAAACCCTCCTTCTGTCAGTGCACACTGAGTCTGTGCTGCGCTCGGGGGCTACGCCGGCAGAGGCTCTGTGTGTAGACACAGACTGTATAGAGCAGGGGCACCAGCACTCCCACCCTGCCCTGCTGGAGTGCCTGGGGCCTGCTCAGGAGCGCCCCCCTCACACGATGAAAGGGGAGTTCAGTCAGCCCTTGGCCTTTCTGCTGTCCGGACCCACAGGGAGCCGCTAGCACCGGGTGTGTTGTGATTTTTGTGAAGCAGACACCTATGGAGCAGGGTCTGGTGTCATGGGTCTCTCCGCGAGGAAGGCTCATGGCATTACCATGCGTGCTCTGGAGATCGAGTGACTCACCCACGGTCACAGAGGAAGTCTGGGTCGGGTGTCCAGTTCATTAGACCACACTTCCTTTCACCCACCACGGCTCCTACTGTCCTCCTCACCCTTTCCCAGAACCCTTGGAGCCGTTTGATGGTCTCTCCTTCACGCCCCATGTTCTTTCAATTCTGCTCCTCTCTCGGAAGCCACCCCCTCATTGGAAGGACGCAGCTGTCATGGGATGGACAAGGAATTCAGTCTTCAGCTGCTTCCCCCTTCACTGACAAAGGGGAATTCATTCTTGATGCTCACCCAGTTCTGGACATGCACCTCCCACCCCAACACATCACCAGTGAGCTCTCATCTTGATCTGGAGGCTCCAGCCTCTCCTGGGCCTGGAGGGGAAGATGCTCCCTCCATGTTCCTTCAACCCAGGGCTTCCATACACAGCTCCTCCTGTCCTGCAGCAATTGTCTGCCCCTCCTCCCCAGGGAGTGAGGCCGGATTATCAGCATCTGTCACTGTGCTTCTGGATTTCCCATGCTGACTCAGATTAAGGCTGCTGCTGTCGTGAATTTGGCCCCCGTCTACTGCTGGGATTGTTTTCATGAGATAATCTCCAGCCGTCTAAACTGCTTGGGAAAGCAGCTGGGGGTTGGCGTGGGGCGGAAAGCGAGTTTCAGCTTTGGTGATGTGATTAGAAAGTTTCCATGCACCGGGGCCTGGACAGGCACAACCCATCCCAACGGCTCACCGTGAGGTTCAGACTTCATGCCGGATCCCTGTTCCCAAGTCCCAGCCCAGTGCTTTAACCACAGCACCATTCCATCCGGCATCTCACACCTTTCCCACAAGGCAGCTGGATCCCAGCCAGGCAAGGGCGCCCCCTGTTGGTACTTGTAAGATGTTTCCATCCTCATCTCTCCAGATCTGTAACCTTCAAGCGAAGCCCCCAGCCGTTCTCTCGTGCCCGGTGTGATTCTTTGCTTCCCTCCTGCTTGGCCCCTCTTTAGCGGGCACTGGAGGAGATTCCAGAACGATATATTCAGTACGAAACGCTTTCTTGCCGGGCAGATGCCTCTCCCTCTCAGTGTCTCTCTCGCATGCGCTCGGCGAAGCAACGAGCGCTGATCTCTTGTGACAGCTGCTCCCGGGGCTGGCTGTGGTTGGGATCGTCATCAGGGCGGGTGTGTGTGTGGGTAATATTTAAAAGCGTCACAACACAGCTGCCTGCCAGTCCTGCTGCCTGGCACTCAGGGACTGGAGTCCAACACAGGTAAGCGATCAACAATGAAACCCATCCCCATTGCATTGAGAGGAAATTGTTTCTATTGGGGGAAGGACAGGCTGGGGTCCAGGAACTGGTTCAGAGCGAAGGGGAATTTAGATAGGGATTCCCATCACAAAATGGGGTGGGGAGAAAACACATGCTCCTCTCCCCCCAAGCCTGGGGAAAGGCCATTAGCGGCAGCCTGGGGTATAAGTGCCAATGCTGAGGACTGGGAAGGAGCATCTAAGGGGAAACACTAATTACATGATTCTAATCCTGGCCTAACGATGGAGCGCTCAGCCGTTGGGCTGGGGGTGCATTTTGGAAACGCTGGTTTGGAGCAGGTTGGGGGAGCGAGGGGGGCAGGCTGTTTCCCAGTGATTTCCGTGGGCCAAAGAACACGTCTTTATGGCTGTTAATCCGGGTGGAGACTGTTTTCTGCTACCTCTGGTTCCTGAACAGCCTCCCTGATCTTCAACTCTGCCCATCTTCCTCCTACAGCCGGAGGCAGTCAAGGCAAGTCTGTGAAACTGCCTGACTACAAGCAGAAGACGGCACCCGACATCCACCCTTCCTCCTTCTGGGAGCCATGATCATCCGCCTCAGGCACTTAACCCCGGGGTACTTCCGCTTGCTCCAGGTAACACCCCCCACACACACACCCCAGTAGGGCTGTTGGTTTGCTTGGGTACTCCAGCCAGTCCATGATCCTTTATTGATGCCTCTGTTCCCCCTATTCCTCACTGATCTTCCTGGGATCCAGTTCCAGGCCTGAACCCTCTCTTGTCCAGTGAGCAGAGCAATCCCGGGGCTTGAGGAGCTACAATTCCCAAAGCTCCGATAGGGTCGATCCCTTTGCCTCTCTCCTCCTGTCTGTCTTGGTGTTTTCGACCCGAAGCCGAGAGTTAGTTCCCATCGAGTGCACCAGGCCTCCCTGTCCTGTCGAGGATCAGTATCTGGCACTTCCGTAGCCCCTGCCCGTACCTCAGTGCTTTGAGGAATCCCTGGAGCCTCTTCTGGGGGAGAGGGTGGCAGCCAACTGCCACACAGTTAGGAGAGGGGACATTTTAATCAAGGATGTTGGAGCAACTGCCCGCTCTTCTGAACAGAGCCTGAGTCCACGCGGAATAGCCAGGACTTGGTGGGCCCACACCCACTAAACTACCTCCAACTCCTCTGATTGACTTCACAGTGCGTTGAGCCTGCTGTGATTTGCGCCATTGGGTCCCAGGCATTTTGCACATCTCAGCCCTGCTGAGCCATCCCTGGCCCCCAGCTTATAGCTCTGTGAACAGCTGCACTTACAGGTACGGGGCCCACAGCTGTGCCGAGGCCGCTTTGCCTCAATCACCCAGACGCAGTGGTAATCGCTGCCCAGCTCCGACAGATCAAAATTTGAGGTGCTAATGCCTCCCCCCACCCCCCACCCTCACGGGGCTGCCCTGCCCCTGCCTCATCAGCTCGTCCTGAGCCAGGCCTGGCAACAGGCAGCCTGCCCACGCTGGCTCCATGGGTGCCAGCCACGCTCTGTGCCGCCTGAGCAGTGATGCCCTACATAGACACACGTGAGCGGAGAGCAAATGTCCCTGCAGCACTGATCACGCAGCATCATGCAGGAGAAGGAACTGCTCTCTGCTGTCCATACCAGTGGCCGGGATAAGGCCAGTTTGCCGATTCCTCCTTCAACCCATCCCAAGCACACAGCCTTATGCGGACAGGCAGGCACAGTCACGGTCCTGCCCCGGCTAGTCACCGCTCCAGCAAGAGAATAAGACTCAGAGCAGCTTAAAGAACGTGGGCTAGTGGTTAGAGCAAGGGACTGGGAGCCAGCATTCCTGGGCTCCATTCCCATTTCCGCCAGCGACTGGCTGGAGGATGCAGCGGCAGTCTCCCTCTCCCTCTCCCGATGGAGCTAATAGCTCAGAGTGGAGTTGCAACTGAATTTTCCGCTTTTAAGCAGCAATGCTGCTGATGGGGGCATAGTGGGACCAGGGGCATCATCAACGGCGCTGAGATCTAACTGCTCTACGGGGGGTATAGTGTGTATGACGGCAAGCCCTGCCTTGGGAGGCCATGAGCATGAGTGGGGAGGAAAGTGGCAATCACCCACCAGGTGTATGCAGGTTTCAGATTGCTAGCTTCAGGCTAGGAGCTCTGCTCACAGGAGCAGAACGGAGGGGCGTTTGCCTAAAGGGCTCCACGTAAGGAACGGTGCTGGCTCTAACAAGTCAGCATTTCAGCTGGTAAAATGCAGGGTAACGCCTTCCCCACAGGGCATTATTATGGCTTCACTGGCAGTACCTGCAGAGCAGATGGTTATTGTTCCTGTCATCCCCGCTTTGAAAGGGACAGAACCACCCCTGTGAAAACTGTTGTAGGCTTTGTCTGTCTGTTCTCCTCCACCTTGCCACGTAGGACACTGCACCACAGAAAATCTCTCTTTTGGAAGAGCTGGTTATCAAAATGGGCAGGCTGCATTTCAGACCCAGACTCTGTTCTCAGGGCCACGGCGGCCTGGATTCCCCATCCCAAATGAGAACACAGCTGAGAAACAGACACCTTCCACTGTAGCATAAGAGAAACCCTGATCCGCTCTTAATTTGGAGCACGGTCACTAGGGCTGAGATAATGGTTCCACACAGAAGGGCAGCGATGCCTAGATATATTCAGCAACAGGGTTCACTCCGCTAGAGCATAGAGTTGAAGAATTTACAGACAGCCTCTTGGTCAGAAGTGACAGCACCTGCCACTCGCATATTAAATCCCATCATCCAGGGAGCCGTGCATGGAGAACACTTTCTAAGATTTCCTGGGGCGGCTTTGAATGGACATAACTGCGTATTAGCCAGGAATGGTCAGCTGGTGTTCCTTGCTGTCTGCATACCAGGAAAGGTGTCCCCTGTGGCAGGCCCCTAGCTAAAGGAAAGCCTGCACTGCAGATATAACTGCAGCCATTTCTAATTGGTGCAGATCACTGGATACAGACTCCTGCCATCCACAAGGAATATGGGGTTTCTTCAAGTTCACAACCCACAGGGGTTGATGGGAGACAGACTTCCCTTGTCCTTCAAGCATTGAGACGATCAAGTTCCTCTCCCCTCAATCTGCTGGGACCATCTGCCTCACCTGTTCTAAAAAGCTGCCTTTCTCCTCTCATAGATGCAGCTGGCCAGGGGGCTGGAGTCCGAACCTAAAGACCGTCTGGTGAATCACTTGGCTCTATTCCTTGCCATCATGGGGCTCAGTCTGTCCTACTACAGTGTCCGCCAAATGACTGACCCAGTTAGAACCCCACCAGAACCGTGAGGCTCAGCTGCGTGGATGGAGTGCTCCAGAGCGAAGGAGATTCCTGCAGCTCTGAGGTGGTGGTGGGGACCAGGTCTTGGGCACTGGCATTCACTCTGGGGCACAGGGGACATCCATTAGGTACAAACAGCATCACTCTCCAGTCCTGCTCTCACAGTAGGGTCAGCTACATCCTCCTTCCTTGGTCTGTAATGGAAGGTTAGTCACAGGCTTCCCTCACGCTGCTCTCCTGGACCCATGCTAAAAGGGTAGCGAGAAGCATCTCCCAACTTGCTTTGTGCTGGCTTGAAAGGGATCGCTCGGTACATGCTCTCTGGCCTGTCTTGCTTTTCCTAGCCTCTCACTGTAGTTGCTGTCCAGAGACCTTGAGTAGGTGAAGCTGCCACATCCCTTCCAGAGTTTCTCATGGAGTTATACCAGTTTGGGCCAATGGATTTTAATTGGGAAGTCCTACCCCATCCAGTGGCCACCCCAGCACCTGTCCTTGCTCCACCCTTCCACTACATGCAACTAAGCTACTAAATGAAAGGCTAGAACTTCTCCCTGCAGCTCTACCAGAGCTCATGACAGAAGGCTGGGGAACCTACTTCCATACGGGAGGCTGGAATCTAAACTTCAGTGGGATGTCTCCCACTTTACACAGAAGTGAGATCATAAAGTAGGATCTGCAGGAACTGAGGCTGAAAGGCTAGAAGGCATCCTCCCAGGCCAGGGGTAGAATCCACCTTGGTAGCTTACTAGTCACCCTGGCTTATGAGATTTCCAGCAAGAGGTTTCCAGACAGCAATTTCCACATCACTGGCTGCACTTGTGTCCCCCTCTCTAAACCAATGTGATGGGGTATGACAGGCGGAATGCGCTGCATTGACAGCGAGAGAGGATGTTACACATGGTTGACTGAGCCCTTTTATCATCATCTCCCCCCGCCCAGCTCAGCTAGGAGCGGTGCATCATAGGATAGCAAAACAAGCTGGAACAAGGTCATTGCCGATTGCTGTTATATAACAATGCGCACAATGAGATGGCTGGGACCTAAATCATGCTGTTCAAGTACAGATTAGAAAGGGGGATTTTTCAAGAAGTCCAGTCTGGCTGACATTAAATACTTAATTGCAGCAATTGTGCGAGGACACTGTCATGGAGAGATTAGTACATGTCTCTTCCCACCCACCAGGGACAGGTACACTTCACCTTCTCAGACAGCATCAGGCTAATCTTCACACCCATCACCTCTCTGAACATTTCTACAGCTGCGACCCGCTTGCTAGGTTTATGCTGCTAACAGGGAAGGCTAGATGTTAATACAAGACATTTCTAAATTTTGATATCTATCTCACCCTCCTTTATACCTGGGGAGGAAAGAACAGAGGAAATCATTTGGTGTTTGTCAAATAAATCCCTTTATATTAAGTGACCTGCTTGTTTCATCCTTTTGCAACCCCACCTCCATGTGGCCAATAGAGTATACACGGTCAAGTGAGAAAAATATTACAAAGGCCTGGGGTGGGAGAGATGGTCTCCCCACCCTTGGGGGTGGGGGGGGGAGAAGAGAAGTGAAGATGTTTAATTTCCACTGATGCACTGCAGTGGCCGGCATTAGCTGAACTTGCTTTGCAGGGACTTACAGCAGACAGTGGCATTCCCCACATTCCATCCTGCAGATCCAGAGATTATCCTAACACAGACTGTGTGTTTTCTAGAAAGTGCCTCACTGTTTGAGGGGCTCAAGCCAAGTACCCAGCTATGCTGTGGCAGCATATTGGCACGTGCCGGCCAGTAGTATCCTACATCTGGTGGAACAGGGCTGAATTTGTTAGTCCCCTACTTGTAAAGTGGGTCAATGCGGACTCTGCCTACCCTCTGCATGTCCCTCCTCTTAGGTTACTGACCTCATCAAACACAGCTCCCTGGCTGGAAGGAGATCTCCCGCAATCAAATGACTGTCAGTGGGTTTTAAACAGTTTCATATGCAATTTCTATCCATCCCTAACAATGTGATGAGGTTGGGATCAGTTGGGTTGGGGATGTCTTTCAGCGGACTCCTCTTGATAGAAGAGAAGGGAAGGAGCTTAGTAAGTCATCCTCCCATACCAGGGAAGAGTTAGCTAGACACACGAAGAGGGCAGAAAGGAAATTGTTTGAGATGTTAGAACATCTGCCAAAGGAAATATATTAAGAATAAATATAGCAGTGAATTTAGCAGTGACCAAGCTGGAGGCTGCTCAGACCTCTTATCTAGGTGCCCCACAAATGAAAGGATAGGCTACTTCAACCAATTAAATTCAAACAGTCATAATGGACAATCAAGCTGGTGGGATTAGCCCCATCCAGGTAGCTGGATGGTGAAAGGGATGTTTTTGCTAACTATTCAGCTCAGCTCATTTTTCAAACTGAGTCCCTACAACTCAATCAGGATCAAAATGGCTCATTTAGCAGCTGCCAGCTTGTTTATTAAAATAGTTTGACGGATGATTACAGAGGTCACACTCCTCAAGAGCTGCATCCACTGCTTAAAATACTAAACACAAAAAGAAAAGACTGTAACAATCAGGTCAATATCACCAGGACGCTGGTCATCCTTTCTCTGGACCTCTAGCTGCACTGTATGTCCATGTTGCCAATGAGAACATAACGCACAATATCTGCCAAACCAAGAGGGTCCAAAGGTCTCCACTGGCCAGTGCTCTACTCCTTGCTGAAGAATTAATGACAACAGCTGAGTTAATTTTTATGCCTTGTTGCAGGGGGAGTGTTTTTAAAGACACTTGTTGAACTCAGAAAAGAAGCTGCCACGAAGTGCGGCTTTAAACAAGGGCGCTTTCTGATGGATCGGAGAACAATTGCTGGTCCTCCCTATTCAGCTGGATTCCTCCATCTCAAGCGGTTGAGTCTGTACTTCTATCTTCTTTGGAGGAACGTAGGATCCCATCCCAGCTGCTCTCTCTGCCTCCTGCTGGGTATAAGGCTCCTCACTCAACTGCTTCAGTCTAAAAAAAAAAGAAAAAAAAAAACCCAAGAGAGGCACATGGGTTGTGATCTTTAATGTTCCCCCTGTAAGTCTAGCACTTTAAAAACTACCACAAACTCAAACCAGTTAGAGCTGCACTTGACATTGCCAGGTACATCTAGACTAAATCTCAGGTGCTCAAATGTCAGAGTGGGATTGAAAAACAGCAGTGGCAAAGCTATCATTGCTGCACCACCTGTTCTGTGACTAAATGGACACTTTCAGCCACTAGCGGAATTACACTATCTTTAGAAGACTTAAGAAGCCATGAAGACTGGTGGGGTGGGGAGAAGAGATGGGAAAAGAGATTTTTCAAGTAACTTTTTGAAGAGAAAAGGGAGTAGGGGATTTCTTATTCATAAGAACCCCAAATAAATCAGATTTTCTTCTTCATGCTAATAGGCTTCTAAGAAAAATATGCCCTCACAACAGAATTTACATTACCTTCTTTTGTGAACTTTAGATTTGAAATGTTCCTTCATGCTATTGAAATCGACAAAGTATCGCCTGTCGGGAGAGAAGAAAGATGTTCAGGCAGTTGAAAACAATCCTGCCCTTTCCGTGAAAGAGTCAAGCTAAGAACTAAACAGGAGGCTTTGCAGGCTCAGACCGAAGACAGAGCTGAAGGCTCAGGATACCAAAGGTCATCACTGACCAAACACTGTTTCTATCAGAAGGTGGGGAAAGGGGCCTGATGAAGTTAAGTATTCGGCCCCGGGCCCCGCTGTACAAACATGGGGGAAGGCAGGCAGGCTCGGGAGCCTCTTCCCGGTTAGCCCAGGGGACTGGGCCCTGGGAACACGCCCCTCACACCCCGCAGGCCAGGGCAGCCCCGGGGCCCCACGGCAGTTGGGCTCCCCCCGCCCCCGCGGAGGCAGGAGCACGAGCCCGGGTAGCGCGAGGGGCAGACAGACCGGGGGGAGCGGGAGGGGCCATTTGGACGCCCCAGCCGCCCCCCCTCACGCGCAATGCCCCCCCCCCCACACTCTCACGCACGCGCAGTGCAGGCAGTAGTGCTGCGCGCTCCCGGGCATGTCGGGGTCCGGCTCCTGGTGCAGCAGCCTGGCCGCGTTGTCCGGCCGCAGGTCCCCGTGGATCTGGTCCAGGTCCCGGCGCCGCCGCTTCGCTTTCCACTGGCGGGCCAGGGAGCGCGCCTTGTGCGAGCCCGTGTGACGGGAGCTCCGCGGAGCCATGGCGCGGCTGGGAGAGAAAACGGAGCCGCCTCTTCCTCCCCTACTTCCGCTTCCGGCCGGCGCCGGCTTGTGACCTCATCACAGAGCGACCCCCCCTCCCGCTCCTGTCAGGGGAGCGAGCCTAGCGCGCATGCGGGAAAGGCACAGGGCCAGGGTGGGAGCAGAACTCAGGGCAGGCGGGGCGGGGCTGGGCCACGCCCCCATTGGCTCCCTGCAATGACCCCCCTCCCCCATCAAAATCCAAAATGGCTCCTCGGGGTTGTGGCCACAATTCCCCCTCAGCTGCTGGGGGCGGGGGTATATTTCCCGCCTCTCTTGGGGAAGCCACCTCTGATTGGCTGCTTTATCCTTTGCCGCCAATCAGGGCTGCTGTGGGAAGCGGGCTCTGCTCGCTCCCCCTGCCCCAGCAGGCCCCATTCCAGGTAGGAGAAGGCACAGAGTTCGGTGGCTTGCGGCAGAGTCGCGCTTCCCTGTCCTCCGCTCCTGCGACAAGGGGAGGGCTCTTGGGCCTGCTCCTCTCCCTCCCTGCACCACCTCTCCCAGGCCTGCGGGGGGGGGCGCGGGGGTGAACTGCAGGAGGAGCAAAGGTGAGCCAAGGTCGTCCCACCTCCAGGCCTTTCCACACCTGTGTTTACACATGGCCGCAAAGAAAAGGAAAGTCGACACCGAGAACCGTTCGTTTAAAGCAAAGTGGACCGACGCTTATTGTTTTGTTTTGCCACCACGTCCAAAGGGTCGACCAGTATGTTTAATTTGTACAGAGACTGTGGCTGTTGTTAAATGTGGGAACCTCAAACAGCACTACGAAATGAAGCACATGGATTTTGACCACAAGTATCCACTGGGCTCCCAATTAAGATCAGACAAGATCGCTTCATTGAAGGATACATATTGAAGGCAAGTGATGCTTCCGTTGCCTTTTCCTGAGCACTGATACTATTTCAAAGGCTACTTGTGCTTAGGAAAAGGCAACTGGAGCATCACTGAGGTGTGTGTGGATAATGGCAAAACACAGGAAACCTTTTGCAGATGCAGATGTTATTAAGCAGTGCATGGTTACTACAGCTGAAATGCTTTTTTGCAGAGAAGAAAGACATTGTTGAAGCCTTCAGACAACTGCTGCTCTCAGACACAACAGCTATTAGGCACACTGAGATGATGGCACAAGACTTTTTCAAGCAATTGCGTATGAAACAGCAAATGGGAAAATTTTCCATGGCCGTGGAAGTGTCCCATATCATCAGGGACACAGCGCACCTAGCACTGTATGCCCATTTTTTTGATGGAGAGAATTTTGGGGAGGAGTTGTTGACCTTTATACTGCATAACTGTTGCACGCCAGGCAAAGATTTGTTTAATTCTGTTCAAACTGTTTTGTCTAATGAAGGTCTTGATGTAACTCAGATTGTGTCAATTGCAACAGATGGCGCTCCTGCCATGATCAGCACTCGCAGAGGGTTTGTGAAACACCTGCAAGTTCTGAACCCCAGTTTGATTTGCTATCACTGTGTAATTCACCAGACCGAACTTTGTGCGAAGCTTAGCAATGAGTATGCGACTGTATTGTCAGTGGTGATTAAACTTGTCAACTTCCTTTGGTCCAAGTCATCACTGCAACACAGACAGTTCAAAAGCTTTCTTTCAGAAGTATCTGCCAATTACGATGACCTGTTGGTTCATAATGACATCCGCTGGCTGAGCAGAGGGCAACTACTAAGAAGGCTGTGGGAAATTTGAGTTCATGTGGAAGAATATCTACATAACATTCCAGGGAAAAAGGCAGAAGAGTTACATGTGGTTTTGAGGGATGCCGCAAGCATGAGCATCCTGGCCTTCCTTGTTGATTTGGCAGGCCACTTAAATGATTTCAACTTAAAGCTACAAGGGTAAAATCACAACATAATGGATCTCCACAGTAGTGTCCCCTCATTTCAAAACAAACTGAGTCTCTTCAAAAGTGATTTGGAACCTGGAGAGATGCTGCATTTCCCAACCCTGCTGAGCTGCTGGGACACTGCAGACGTTACTCGGGTGGCATCATCTCTGGACATACTTCTTCAAAACTTCCTGCAGAGGATTCCAGAATCTGAAAGCATTCACAACATCTTCCTGTGTGTAAGGAATCCATTCGTGGTCCAAGCAAATGGCACTTAGTCTGATCAAGCAAAAGCATCTTTTCCTGATGTTGAAAAAGCAAAACTAAAGCAGGAGTTTACTGATTTACAAGCCAATGAAGTGCTAAGGGTGCAGCATGCTGAAACTACAGGTGAAACTTTCTGGACTCCCCGTATCCACACTTGAGGAAGGTGGCATTTAACAGTTGGAAAAAGCGGCAAAGAGTCCTGTGGCACCTTATAGCCTAACAGACGTATTGGAGCATAAGCTTTCGTGGGTGAATCCCCACTTCGTCGGATGCATGTCTAACATTTTGACTATGTTTGGCTCGACCTACATGTGTGAATCAGCATTCTCAACAATGAACAACATGAAATCCCGTAATCGCTCTGTTCTGACTGATAATCATCTGCGCAATTGCCTTCGTCTTGCATTGACTGAACTCACTCCAGACTTCAAGGCTCTTGTCCAGCAGAGGACCTATGACTTTCCCCACCGATGACGAGCAGTATAATCATACATTATTCACGCATATTTTATTTTAAATTTGTACTGCTGTATAAAATTACATTTTCAATAGTGATACTGCAGTTTTAACAGGTATTTCACAGTAATTATTCATGATTCTTTTTTTTTAATACATGTAAGTGCGTGTGTATTTGTTATTGGAAAGACTTGAATTATAAAAGATAAAGAGTTCATGTGTACTAGGTGTTATTTTCTTTCATACTCTGATACTTATTAAATAAACCACAAAAGGCTTGAAAGTGTCAAATATGTTTTTCTATCTCTCTATATACATATATGCCTACAATAGTCTTATTTGACAAAACACATTCAAAACTTAAAACAGTTGTCTGAAAGTGTTTTAATGCTAATATTTGCATCGATTTGACATTTTCTGTATGTATAATGACAGGTTTCAGAGTAACAGCTGTGTTAGTCTGTATTCGCAAAAAGAAAAGGAGTACTTGTGGCACCTTAGAGACTAACCAATTTATTTGAGCATAAGCTTTCGTGAGCTACAGCTCACTTCATCGGATGCATACTAAATAAATGCAAATAAATTGGTTAGTCTCTAAGGTGCCACAAGTACTCCTTTTCTTTTTTCTCTATGTACTTTCTCAAAGTCTCAGATGTAATTTATTACATCTTTCTTGGAGGTTATTTTTAGGTTATACAGTGGTTTGATTTTATTTTTCATTTAATGCACTAAAAATATAAGCAATAGGGTATATAACATAGGATTGTATGTGTTCGTTGAACAGTGACACTTGGTGTGAAAAATGTTTCTCTGGAGCCCGGACCTTGACTATACCTTGACCAAGAAACGTGGACCTTGGCAAAAATAATTGACTACCGCGGTCTAAACACTAAGCACACTTTTATAACTCTGTTACCTATTTAACAATACTAATACACAGGTGAGGCAGTCTAATTCCAGCTATGTATTTGTTGGTGTCCCCGTGAGGCATGATGACCTGTTCTGTTCATTCCCTCTGAAGCACCTGGCCTTGGCCACTGTCAGAAGACAGGATACTGGGCTAGATGGACCTTTGGTCTGACCCAGTTTGACGGTGCTGCCCGTGGGAGCCAGCTGAGGTCACTCAATTAGGGTGAACTGCAAACAAAACAGGGCAGACAAACCCCAAACGCTGGTGGATATTCCAGTACTTAGATTTACCCAGCCAGCCCAAAACAGCTTCTCTAGCACCTCCCTGAGTACTCAGACGTCCAAATAATGCAGTTCCCTTAAAGTACCCAGCCTCAGGCCTCCCTCCAGATACACGTCAAACATAATGATAAATTCTGAAAATCTGATTTCATCAAATAAAAGAAAAGGTTCTCCTGACCCCAAAGGACCAAGCCCCAGACCCAGGTCAAATGATAACTCAGATATTACCCAAAATACGCGCTTACAGTCAATTCTTATTAACTAAACTAAAATTTATTAAAAAAGAAGAGAGAGAGAGTGTTGGTTAAAAGATCAATATACAGACAGACCTGAGTTCAATTCTTGAGGTTCAGGTACACGGCAGAGATGAGCTTGTAGCTGCCAAAAGTCCTTTTAGAAATAGTCCATAGGTTATAGTCCAATGTCCATATTCAGGGTGACTCCAGTCAGTGACTGGGGATCTCAATCCTTATGGCTTAAGGTTTCCCCCTCTTGAAACCCAAAGCAGATCTGAGATGAAGAAGGATCATGTCCCAAGGTTTTTATACATTTCCAGCAGCTTTTTGGCCTGAGAAAACAATAGGCTTAACTTTCCTTCTTCCAAACATCATGGCAATTAGCACAGGGTAATTTATCCATTAAACAGTTCAGATACAGGTTACACACACAACCTTCAAAGAGACATATAGACAATAATACAATTTCCCTCAAGTGTCTTCCTAAATACTAATACTTCTTTTGATCTTTGAATCAAAGCTATAGACAAGACTTGTTGGCTTACATCCCAAGACCTGAACAAACATCTACCCTTCTATCTCTAACAATACAGGCTTGCATTTCAAAGCTCTATTCATTTACGTATCTTCCTAACCAGTCTCTCAAGTTTGGCCATGGGTCAGGTCAGTCTGTGAGTTAATTAACTCTTTCTGGCCCTGTCACCTTTCAATGAGATATTATCAAAAAGAAAAGGAGGCACCTTAGAGAGTAACCAATTTATCTGAGCATAAGCTTTCGCGAGCTACAGCTCACTTCATCGAATGCATGAGATACTATATTACACTCATAATGGCACACCCAGTATGGCCGTTCTTATGTTCTAATGTATTTCACTTTCTGCTTGAAACCACACTGGGCCCTGCCCCTTGCTGTATATAAACAGCTGTAACCTCCCACTCCTGAGGTGGGCATGCCTGAGTGGTGGATGAATGATCTCTATAAATAAACTCTTTAAGGCAGCTTGGCTGAATGAAAAGCGATACAGACACGTGCAGTTAGTCGCAGTATTGCACCCTTACAGGGAATGATCTGGAAAGCCCGAAGAGAAAGAAAGTTCTTTTTGCAGATACAGACTAACACGGCTGCTACTCTGAAACCTAAACACACTCAGTGAGTCTGACTTTGGCTTTGCATTTCGATGAAATCAAAAGCAGGCTTTTGTGGGATGGCAGCTTAAAGTGCCATTACCAGGTCCTGTCTGATGTGTTTAAAGCGTTTGGCAGGAAATAACAAACCTAGAAACGTGGTTGTGGGTCTTGATTTTCTGAGGTAATAGCATTTGATTGGGGTGTGTAAATTCGTCTGCAGTGTCTGCAACCTTCCCCTGCAAGGGGAGAATCTGATACTGACTAGAGAACCAGTGACCCACCCTGTTCTGCTCTTTCTGCCCAAGCAGAGTGAGGGTCAAAAGGTAAACAACACAGTGAGGGGGTTTTAACCTGAGGGTGACCTTTGGAACGGGGAAGTGCATGGCTGCCACTTTGGGTGAAGTCACTGGTGCACTGAGCTGGGGGGTTCTCAGCATGACTAAACTCCACTGTAGATGGGTGTCTTAATGGCATGAAGGGCAGCAAACATGGAGTTGTGCATGTTGGATACACCTGTCAATCCACAACAAAGAAGCAGCCGTCAGTCAGCTAGCCACCTGTGATCACATTACCTCTCTGCTTAGGAATCAATAATACATACAGCCACGTAGCAATGGCAGACAGGCCTCTTGTCATTAACACAGTGCGGCTCAGGTAGGGTGGCAAAACAAAAGACACCCCCGTACCAGACATCAGGGTCTTGCCACTCCAGAACACCAGTGGCCATTTGCCTCCATGTCCGTTCATCTCATATGTGGCAGGCAAGAAGCCCCTTCCTCGTAGACTGTAGCTAGCTGCCCTGTTTCTACTCCAGCTTCAAGTTCTCCTCCCTTGTTTGCAATTTGCATAGACCCAGCTCCAAAAAGCTTTCAGTCCCTGAACGGAAATTAAATACGTGAATGAGAAGAGATGGGTTTGCAGGGCTGGCGACTCCTAAGGAATAATTTAGCTTCCGGACACTATTTTCAGCTGGTTGCTGAGATACTGTGTTCCAGGCGCCCCTTCTCAGAGGGGATCTGTTACAGGCCACAAACAATGAAGTGTAACGCAAGAGCTCAGCCAAGCTGGGATGAGACTGTCTGCAGGACCCGGGAGGGGGTGGGGGCCATGCAAGGACCTCACCCTGGGAGCTGGAAGACTCTACAGGGGCAGGGTAACAGAGAGTAGGCAGGAGACAGACCTTTGTTGCAAAGGGACATAGATGCTGTCTGGCCAGGCACAGACTCAGGGAGTGGGGTGGAGAAGGTAGCTGTGGCCCAGGAGAGAGCCCCCTTTGGGAACAAGACAGAGGGGATGGATGAGGGGCTAGAGAGAATCTTTTCCTGGAGGCAAGATATGGGGGGAGCTGAAGGACAGGGAACAGCCCCTCCAGGATCAGGCGGATAGAACTCCCCGCAGGCCCACCGGCCCTATGTCTAGGAGCCCACTGGCATTCTGGGTCAGACCCGGATCGAGTTCCTCTTTGTGGTCTGAACATAGGCGGCCCCTGCAATTTTAATGAAGACACCAGATCCCAGCAGGCACCCGCCCGTACCAGGTGCGAGTTTGCAGCGTTCTCCAGCATCCCGTCAAGTCCCCGATTCCCCGCAGAGCCCTTGGAGCAGCTGGGTGTAGCTGTGCAATGGCACCCCACCCCAGCCCTAGGCACGCGGGGCACAGGAGCTGAGCCAAAGGCTGCCAGGCACCAGGCAGACAGCACCACCTAAGCCACAAGGAGCCTGCTTGTCTGGGCCTCTCCTGCTACCGGCGGTAGGAGCGCGGCTGCCCTGGGACTCAGGGCCAACGTCCCGGCCGCCACCATGACTCAGGGATTCTGGAAAGTCTACAAGTCCAAAGTGCTGCAGAGTCTGGGCAGCGAGGGGCAGGAGGGGGAGTTCCAGGATGAGGTAGGGACGGCCCTGGCAGGGGCCTCGGGTCTCTATCGCTGCCCACGGGGGCACGCACCAGGGGTTCCCAGCTTTACTTCCCTGCACCCCCAGGGTCCCTGCCCAGCCCCTGGCTTCATGCTCTGGTACCCTGCGCCCCCGGGATCCCCACCCAGCCCCCGGCTCCACCCACTCTGGTACCCTGCGCCCCCGGGATCCCCGCCCAGCCCCCGGCTCCACCCACTCTGGTACCCTGCACCCCCGGGATCTCCACACAGCCCCCGTCTCCACCCACTCTGGTACCCTGCGCCCCCGGGATCCCCGCCCAGCCCCCATCTCCATCCACTCTGGTACCCTGCGCCCCCGGGATCCCCACCCAGCCCCCGGCTCCACCCACTCTGGTACCCTGAGCCCTCGGGAACCCTGCCCAGCCCCTGGCTTCACGCTCTGGTACCCTGAGCCCCCAGGATCTCCGCCCAGCCCCCGTCTCCACCCACTCTGGTACCCTGCGCCCTCGGGATCCCTGCCCAGCCCCCGTCTCCACCCACTCTGGTACCCTGAGCCCCCAGGATCCCCGCCCAGCCCCCGTCTCTACCCACCCTGGTACCCTGCGCCCCCGGGATCCCCACCCAGCCCCCGGCTCCACCCACTCTGGTACCCTGAGCCCTCGGGATCCCCAACCAGCCCCCGGCTCCACCCACTCTGGTACCCTGCTCCCCCAGGATCCCCACCCAGCCCCCGGCTCCACCCACTCTGGTACCCTGAGCCCTCGGGATCCCCGCCCAGCCCCCGTCTCCACCCACTCTGGTACCCTGCGCCCCCGGGATCCCCACCCAGCCCCCGGCTCCACCCACTCTGGTACCCTGCACCCCCGGGATCCCCACCCAGCCCCCGTCTCCATCCACTCTGGTACCCTGCGCCCTGGATCCCCGCTAGCCCCTGGCTCCACCCACTCTGGTACCCTGCGCCCCCGGGATCTCCGCCCAGCCCCCGGCTCCACCCACTCTGGTACCCTTAGCCCCCAGGATCTCCGCCCAGCCCCCGTCTCCACCCACTTTGGTACCCTGAGCCTCCAGGATCCCCGCCTAGCCCCTGTCTCCACCCACTCTGGTACCCTGAGCCCCTGGGATCCCCACCCAGCCCCCAGCTCCACCCACTCTGGTACCCTGCGCCCCCGGGATCCCCACCCAGCCCCCGGCTCCACCCACTCTGGTACCCTGAGCCCCTGGGATCCCCACCCAGCCCCCAGCTCCACCCACTCTGGTACCCTGAGCCCCTGGGATGCCCACCCAGCCCCCGGCTCCACCCACTCTGGTACCCTGAGCCCTCGGGATCCCCGCCCAGCCCCTGGCTCCACCCACTCTGGTACCCTGCGCCCCCGGGATCCCCACCCAGCCCCCGGCTCCATCCACTCTGGTACCCTGAGCCCCCACGATCTCCGCCCAGCCCCCGTCTCCACCCACTTTGGTACCCTGAGCCCCCAGGATCCGTGCCCAGCCCCTGGCTCCACCCACTTTGGTACCCTGAGCCCCCAGGATCCGTGCCCAGCCCCCGGCTCCACCCACTCTGGTACCCTGAGCCCCTGGGATCCCCACCCAGCCCCCAGCTCCACCCACTTTGGTACCCTGAGCCCCCAGGATCCGTGCCCAGCCCCTGTCTCCACCCACTCTGGTACCCTGCGCCCCCGGGATCCCCGCCCAGTCCCAGCTCCGCCCCCTCTATCCCTTTGGCACAAGCCTCCCCCACGCCACGTTGGGGTTTATTCATCGATTCCCAGACTCAGAGAGGCACAGTGCAGAGCACGGCCACTGCTGCTGCCACGTCTAGTCTCTGGCAGGACAACTGCCCCCGGGGCCCCTAGTGCTGTGGCCACCAGGCTACCTGCTGCTGCTTCTCCTTGTGCTGTTCCTCCCCCTGCTGCTGCTGTGGCAACCAGTCACTCTCTGGTGCCCCGTGTTCGTGCCCCGGCATCCGCCAGCCGCTTCAGCCGCTCTCCTTGGCTTGCTCGCCCTGCCCCGGTTTTTGGCAGGGATCTGTGTTCTGGGCGCTGACAAATCATCCAGTCAGAAAGAAAAATCAGATCCGAGCAATTTGGAGAGTCTTGGGGTGGGGCAAGAGCGATGGGGTTCGCGCCCTTCAGCGCAGAGAAATACAAACCCAGCCCCGGCCCCGTGAACTCAGCACTGCTTGTTACAGGGCAGGGAGAAGGACCAGTCGGGGTGGAGGGATTGGAGTGAAGGGGTGGGTACAACTCCAGAGCTGGTCGGTGCTATGAAATGAGGGAAACCCGTTTCTAGGGGTCACTGAGCTCGGAGCAGAGAAGATTCTTGTAGCATGGCAGATGGGGCATGGAGAGACCTCGCCTGGTCACTTTATCTTCACTGTGGCCCAATCGTGTAAATTTTGGTGTTTTCCTTAAAGCCCCAGCTCCTGGAGTCAGGTGATAACATGAGACTCTCCGCTTCCCATCTAGTCACATAAGTTTGAAGCAGGCCCAGATTAGCCAATGTGAACTCAGTGCACTTGCATGAGGCCCCCATCTCAGGCAGGCCCCCAACCACTGGGCAAAAAATTGGTTATGGTAGAAGTGGGGGAGGATCAAGAGCCACGCACTCAGGTTTGGCCCAGCACCCCCTAGACAGACCCTGCAGCCCTAGGCAGCTGCCTCGTTCGCCCACAG
Source organism: Chelonia mydas (assembly GCF_015237465.2). Lineage (NCBI taxonomy): Eukaryota > Metazoa > Chordata > Testudines > Cheloniidae > Chelonia > Chelonia mydas. Next base: position 9,527,594 of record NC_051259.2, on the reverse strand, counting down.
CTAGTATCTAGCTAACTGAACTGTCTAGGTGAAGGCAGGTGGGGAGCCCACATTTTCATAGTGTGCAGGGCCCCCAAATTCTTTAATCCCACCCTGGTTTGAGGGCTTGACCTGATTCGTTGGAGAAGGGGAGCGCAGAAGGGACCTTCTGTTCAGTAGGGAATAGACAGGAGATGCCACAACACCGAGCCTGGGTCAAACACAAGGACAAGGGACTCCGCTAGGACCAGGGCCAAACGACTGAGGAAGTCTGGTGGAAGCTCCTTGCACGGGGAATAGTTAGTGCATGGACCAGACCAAGACCAGAGGCAGCAGCTAGAGGAGGAGGAGAAAAAAGTGAATGGGGTGAGGGGAGTCAAGGGGGTGAGAAATCCCATTGCTAACTCCACTCACCCAGGGACAGAGCCAGCCGGTCTTTCCAGGTGCTGCCCCTGCAGCTGTTCACATGGCCCTCCTCTCCACACGCTGCTGCCCCATGGCTGATACTGTGAGTTTGTTTCAGAGGGATAACCCCGAGCTGGTGGAAACCACAGATGCCCCAGTTCTGATGGAGGAGGGATCGAACCCCATCTCCCAGCTGGCACGAAGGGTAAGGCCTCCCATCTTAGGCGACCCACCTGCGTCCCAGAGCTGCCGTCTCTCTCTTAGCACCATACCTCTGGCACCAGTCACCACACCCCAGCCGAACCGGCCGGGGGGATTTTCTGCTCACTGGGATTGTTTTCAGGAGTTTCTGCGGGTTCCAATCTACCCTGGAGATTCGCCTGGCTTTCTGTCACCCCCACTCGGTGCCACCGCATCTTAGGGTTGCCAACTCTGACTGAAGCTATTCTGGGAGATTTTTTTTGGCCCCCCAACTTGACGTAATGTCATTTTCTTAAAATATCCCATTAAAATCTCCTGAATGGCTTTCAGCAGCCACCGGGAGATCGATGCCGATTCCGGGAGATTCCCGGCCAATCCTAGAGGGGTGGCAACCCTACTGTATCAGTGCTCCGAGGGGAAAGCCAGATGCGGGATTTAGTGCACAATAATGTGTTGAGGGAGAGCAAGGGAATCAAACCAGGCTATTATAAGGAGGCCGCAAGCCCCCTGGCCCTAATACCAGGCCTCACCCGGCCGCAGGTTTCTTTAATGAATGTGAATTAGCAGAGACAGGTGCGTTTGATTTGACCGTAGCCTGGTCTTTCTTCCACGTGTCCTTAAAGAAACAGACCCCCTCCAAAGGTAGACAGCAAAGCACCAGTACAGTGCAGAGCCCGGCCTAAGGCAAAGAGGCCGCAGATAACGGAAAGGGACTGCAGATCTGCAACCGCAAGAGGGGAAAAAAGTCACTTGGTTGCCCACATCCCCCTCAGGGGCATTGTGCCTGTCTGCTGGAGGCCCTGATCACATCCTGGCATGGGCGCTGCTTCCCCCAGTCTACTGTCGGATCAGAGCCTTAGGTGCTCACAGAGCACCGAGCACCCTAGAAATTAGGTGCGGTGGTGTGGCCCTGGGTGCCCAGCTGTATCCAGACACCCATTACTCTGGCTGCATCTTCCCTCCAGAGTCAGCCTTCCCCTCCCTGACCCAGCCACACTGGCTCTGATCAGTCTCCAGCCAGCCCTGCTCGAGCTGGTCAAACCTTCGCCCCTTTACCACCCTGATGAGCAGAACTCCCCGTGGGCCGAGACCTCACGCGGCACCAAAAGGCCTTCTTGCTGCAGTGGGTGGCAGATGCCCATAAACAGGTGGCGGGGGTGGTTGAGTGTCGTGGGGGACAGGCAGTGTGAGCGTGGAACCTGGTCATTTGCTGTCATAATGTCTGTGCTGTCCTTATAGTACCGAGGTGGCCCAGTCCTGCACCCGGGCCCCCTGGCGCCAGGTGCTGTACAAATACAGACCAGAAGGCTGGTTCCTGCTCCAAAGAGCCTACACCCAGGCTAACAAAGACAAAGGGCAAACGCCCCCTCTCCTCTGGGCTCCAGGGGTCTCTGCCAGCTGTTCCTCACCCACTCCTCACCCGCACAACGGCCAGTGAGGTCACTCAAAGGGGGGCATGGAAAACAAGGGGGCAGTGGGCATGCAAGGGCTGAGCGGGGCAGAGACCCCTCTTCTGAATCGCCTAAGCTGGGACGAGTGGCTGGCATGGAGACAGGCACTGCTCTTTTGGGGGGAGGGGGGATAATGCTGAGGGTGACAGAGGAGGAGGGTGACGCTTTGTGGGGTGCGTCCGTGAGGCTAGTCTGTGTGTGGTGGAGGAGGAGGCAGAGGAAATAAATTCCTGCTGCGTCAGTCCCATGGAGCAAAGCTCTGGAGCCCGTTGACATTCCCAGGGGCCCATGTGAGCTCGGCCGAACCACACTAGCACCACTCCTGCCTGGACCCGGGCAGCTTCATTGACCAGTGGTTCCCTCCCTCTGCTCTGCAGGTCCAGGGGGCTGGCGCCAGAGGCTGGAGGACCATGTCGTCTCTGTTCAATAGGGAGGATGAGCACAAGCTGCTGACCCCCGAGCCCTGCGCTGACCAGTAAGACTGACGCTCGCGTCTGCATCGTAGCGTCCCCGTCGGGATCCCGTCCTTCTAGGCAGTGCCCAGCTAGTCATGGCCCAGCTTATGGTAGGGCTGAGGGTCTGCCACAGGCCTGAGGACTAGGACGAGGGGTGGCTTGGGGTGAGACTTCAGGCAGCGAGGTACAAGCGTATCTGGATTTCGCCCCCCCAGAGCAAGGATGAGTGTACGGCCCTGCACACCTGAGCTCTCAGCCAGGCGAGGGGTCCTCTCAAGTCCAGTAACCCTGTTGTCATTGACCTGGATTCCAGAGAGGGCTTATGACTAAATTCAGCCCTGCTGTATGTGGACCCCACTCCCATTGAGATCAGCGAGAGCTACACCTGCTTACCCCATGGCTGAGTCTGAACCCGAAACTGTGTCCAACAACAGCGCCCTCGGCTATCTTCCCGCTCCTGCCGCTACTAGCCAGAGGACATGATGCACGGGCCACTCAGATGGCCGCAGGTGAAGGCAAGAGAACCACACCCTGCTGTCTTGTCCTGGTCACGTCCATGTGGAAATCTGTCCCCGTGGTTCCAGTGCTGGATGCAAAGTGTTTAGATTGAGAGGCATTTCCTGGCCCCGGAGCCAGCGTAGGAGGAGAGAGAAGAAATGCGCTGGAGATCCACCAGGTGCCTCAGTCACACTGTAGAAAAGTTACCCAGTTCCCATGGGCTCCTTTGCCTGTGTGGAGACTGTTCCAGCCTCCCGCCGGGGCAGCCTTGGCTCAGCCCCAAGAGCCGGCAGCTTTGCAATAAGAAGTTCCCTGTCCCACACCCTGGGGCACAACGTGCAGATCCTCCCGAGCCAGGAGAGTTCAAAGCCCCCCGTTCAGAGCATCCCCCAGTCCTGTGTGCACGGCGATCCTTGAGCCCTGCAGCCAGCTTGTTCACCCCAGCGCCCACATCGCTTCCGCTGTGTCTATAAAATCCAGACCCGGGCTGGTGCCTGTGTTCTGGCCCTGCGCCTGGGAACGGGGGCTAGGGTTTGGGTACCCCCCCGCCCGCCTTATGAGAAGCCACGCCCTTCTCAACAAGGCTGGTTCAATAACATCTGCTGAGGGGAAGCCTGTGGCTCAGGGATTCTCATTAAACTACAGTCACGTCTGTGCGAATCAGCCTCTCTCGCTTGCACTCTAGCAGCCTGCCAGACACCAGGACTCAGCATCCTGTCTCTGCCCCTCCCTGGGGATCATTTTGTCTGCCCGTGCTTTTCCTACACAGGCTCAGTCTCTTCCCTGTATGCTGCAATACTGCCCGACACCCTCTTGCTGCTCATCTCCTTCTCTTTCTTTCCTTGACGCTCTCCCCCTTCCCGTCTCTCCTGTGTGTGTCGGGATCTTTATGCTCAGATGCTCCCCACCCCCTAATCTCCCCCTCTCTTGCTTCCAGCCCCCTGGCACCAAAGCCAGCAGAGTCGCCCTCTGCAGAGAAGACGACTTCAGGGTTCTGGGATGTCTTTGCCGCCAAGTGGCAGCAGGCCTCTGCGCTGGACAAGAAGACGGCCCAGCCGGAGATCAGCGAGCCAGCGGCCGAGTTCAGCGGGGCGCCCGGGGAGCCCCCCGGAGAGAAGGCCTCCTATTCTAACAACGGCAGCGACCTCCGGGAGCCAGAAGAGGGCGCCTTCAAGTGGGGCTTCCTGGTCAGCAAACTGGCTGAGATAAGGAATAAAAATGCCCCCAAGAGTAACTAGAGCGGAAGGACCTTTCCCATCAGCCTCAGCACAGGGCCCCTCACTCAGGAGGAGAACACCCAGCACTGTAACCCTTCCAGTCACTGCAAAGGACCCCCCAGCAGCGCCGTCAGCCTGGAACACCCACAGCGTGGCTGCAGCCTCCCACCCCCTCCGCCCCAGCGTCTGTCCCTGTGAGCTAAGGGGCTGGACTGTTCAGTGTCTGACACCCTCTCCCTCTGGGGATGCCAGCCTGCCCTGGGGTGGAGAGACTAGAGCGTCTCACATCTCCAAGTTCTGTGGCTCACCGGGGGACCTTGGTCTCCATGGGCTTTGCTCACAGTGACGCCCTCTGGGCCTGCGCACGTGGCTGGGCACGGGGAAGCCAGCACTCTGAGGCTGAAGGAGGGACCTGCAGGGTTCGCCTGCCCTGGAGCCTTGCTCGCCTCGCCTCGGGCCAACAGCGGCACTTGGGTTGGGAGTGCAGGGCTCGGGGTAGCATCTTGGGGACACAGGGGAGGTCCAGCCAGCACCCCTCAGGCCCAGGAGACTCAAGTAGGTAAAGCATTGAAACAGCTGAAAACACCCCCCGTGGATCACCCTGGTGCAGCTCTGGCCTCTTTGCAGGGTATGGATGAGGTCCCCACTGCTGGGAAGCACTTGTCAGAGCGAGGTCTCCACTGAGCTCCCCCCTTGTGTTCTGTACCGTTTGCACTGTCGGGGAGAGATTCTGGGACCACTCCAGTGTGTAACGCCTTTCCCAGGGCTAAGCATTCCCTGCCCGTACTGTACAGCCTGCTCGCAGCCTAGCGGTTAGAGCAGGGACCTGGGTTGCCAGGTTCTTGTCCCTGCTCTGCTATTGACTTGAATTGAGTGACTGTGGGCAAGTCCCGTAATCTCTTTGCACAATATCTGAAATCTGAGCAAGAGCCTATCTGCTACCTCCCAGGCATGGCGTGAGGTGACTGGGCTGATCCTGCCCCACGGACTGAGCAATTAATGTACCTAGAGCGCTCTGTGATCCTTGCATAGCTGGAGTGGTGGAAGCCCATAGCCTGAGGAGCTGCAGTTCTGCGTACTGGGATTTCCCATACCTGGCAAACCAAGGCTTTCAGAAGTGACCAGAGACTGTGGGTGCCGAGCCTGGGAGACCTTAAGGGGGCCCAGTTTGTTGAAAGAGCAGAGCACCCACCTCAGAAAAGCCAGACCCTCTTTAAAGGTGGCTCCATTTGGATACCCTGAAAATGAAGAACCAAAGATCACTAGGCGCTTTAAAGATCTTGGCCGTGGTGGCTTCCTTCCTAACTTGTGTCTGAAAGCCTGGCTGCCCTGGTTACACTTTCTTTGGCCAAAGCCTGGATAAGAAGGAGCAGGTTCTTCGCACCTCTGGGTTAGTGTTTGGCTAAGGAGTGCCAAGAATTCACCCTCCAGCAGGAGGAGTTCTGGAATTAGGTGTTCATGGTGCTGCCCTGAAGCTTGTCAATTACTGATCCACAGATCCTTGTAAGGCCTGGATCGCCCAGCCCCAGGGAACCGACGCAGCCAAGCTTCCCTGCATGAAACTCTGTTTCTGGGACTCAGACCCACCATCGCACATGGATGGGGGCTGCAGTTTGACTGGCTGGGGCATTTGCAGCGTGCACATGAGTGAGGCGTTTTCCTGCCGCTGTGCCTGTTTAACACTGACGGTGTCATTTGCAGTGAGTTTCAGCTGATCTTTATCATATGTAGAAGTGTACGAAGTAAAGATCCCTTCCCTCAACCCCCTTTTCCACAATCCGAGGCCATTGCTCGGCCTGGGATTATTTCTTTGTGTCATCTCTACGGCGCTCAGCGTCAAGCTCAGGGCTGCACTGCAAAGGACAGTCACCCCTTTGCAACCAGAAAGGTCTTCACATTTTTACTTAGTATGGTTGCAGAGTAGCTGAGCCCCAGGGGGAGCATTTAGCAACAGGGCCAAACGTCCCCTTGCTTTACTGAGCAGTCTAGTGGAAAAACAGCCTGGCAAACCAGACAACCTGGGCCAGATCCTCAGCTTGTGGAGATTGGCATAGCACTAGAGATGTCAATGGAACTATGGTTATTTACACCCACTGAGGATCCACCCCCCCGAGTCCGAATGAGATGAGTTTAGCATTCTCTGCTTAGTCCCTGGGGGATAAGCTGCTGCATGCACTAAAGCTCCAACGGAAACTGGCCCCGAGCCGACCTGAGAGTGACTTACCTGGGAGCCTGGCAGAGGGAGAACGTTCACCATGTCAAGGGCCAGGTAATTCACAGAGCACGACCTACATAATGCCTGTAGATACACAACCTTGGAGTCCATGGCGGCTGTTTAAGGACAGTGTTGAGCCACCCCTCTCGGATGGGATTAGCAGTGAGATAGGTCCATTGCCCCCAGCTCAGAACGGATAACCTAGAGGGGCAGGTTCCCTCTCCCCTCACCAGGCCCATGCAGCCCCCTCTCCTGAGCTACTTTCAAATGGGGGAACCCAAGAAAGAGAGAGACCAGCATAGTGGGCCGATGGACTGCGAGCCACTCGCCCACCGGGTTCTCTCGGTCTCTGCTCTGGCATCAGAGAGTTGGCCATCAAGAGAAATTTAAGACAGATTCAGTTCCTGCATGGACCGCATGACAACCTTTCAACCATCTCTACAATCGTGCACAGGCCAACCAAGCCCTTCTCCTCCTGGGGAAGAGTTCACCTTCCCTGCACCCAGAGATGATTCATAACTGTTGACAGCAGAGGCGGGGACGGGACACATAATGTAAAGGTTTTGGTGGTATGCAGCGGGGTTCAGGACAGGGTATATAAAACCTGGCAGAAATTGGGGGAGGGGACATGACCCCCACTTGCACCCCCTGCAGCGCCTCTATCTGCATCTGACCCTGAGATGCAGGTATTTCTTTCTACACAAAGAGCAAGGCTTACAGAGCACATGAGGAAGATCATATGCTCAGGGAAGCCACCTCGCCCATCAGAGCCTCTCTGGCCTTCATTCTTCTCACTTTTTGCCTATGCATAAAAAAAGGGATAAAGACCAGGCAGGAGCTGGGATCTCTGAGGGCTGGACCAGGAGCGGCTTTAATGTAGCATGGTGCCTTGTTAACCTTCTTGCTAGTCCTGGGATATGGTGGGAATCCTCTATCCCAATAGTGCCCCACCCCTGCAATTTCAGGTTCAGAGGATATGGGATCCCACCCAAACTCCTGGCATGGGAGCTGGCCAATGAGGTTTTACAAAAGCACCTCCACCCCCTCTGTATTGTCGCATCTCCACTTACAGAGCACGGGCCCAGCCAGCCCCTCGCCTGGCCTCTCAACTCCCACTCCTGGCACCAGCACAATGGGGATAGATTCCACATGAAGCCTGCAGCCTAGCCCTTAGCTCCTGGCCCAATTTTACAGCCCTACCCCTCAATCATTAATTTCTCGTTAACAATATAAAGCCTCCCCCAACCTCCCTCCTCCCCCAAGTCTGCGAAAGAGAAAGAACATCAACGGGGTAAACTTTAATAAAAGTCATCCTGACTCGGTTGTTGTTCCCAGAGCAGCCACTAGGTGTCAGTAAGTCTACAGCATGAGAAAAGAACTGATCAAACTTCTTCAGTTTTCATTCATAGAGTTCAGAATAACAGCCGTGTTCGTCTGTATTTGCAAAAAGAAAAGGAGGACTTGTGGCACCTTAGAGACTAACCAATTTATTTGAGCATAAGCTTTCGTGAGCTACAGTTTACTTCATCGGATGCATACTGTGGAAAGTGTAGAAGATCTTTTTATACACACAAAGCATGAAAAAATACCTCCCCCCACCCCACTCTCCTGCTGGTAATAGCTTATCTAAAGTGACCACTCTCCTTACAATGTGTATGATAACCAAGGTGGGCCATTTCCAGCACAAATCCAGGGTTTAACAAGAACGTCTGGGGGGCTGGGGGGTAGGAAAAAAACAAGGGGAAATAGGTTACCTTGCATAATGACTTAGCCACTAAAGTGGTCACTTTAGATAAGCTATTACCAACAGGAGAGTGGGTTTGGGGGGGGGGGGGGGAGAGAAAACCTGGATTTGTGCTGGAAATGGCCCAACTTGATTATCATACACATTGTAAGGAGAGTGATCACTTTAGATAAGCTATTACTAGCAGGAGAGTGGGGTGGGGGGAGGTATTTTTTCATGCTTTGTGTGTATAAAAAGATCTTCTACACTTTCCACAGTGTGCATCTGATGAAGTGAGCTGTAGCTCACGAAAGCTTATGCTCAAATAAATTGGTTAGTCTCTAAGGTGCCGCAAGTCCTCCTTTTCATTCATAGAGTGTAAGGCCAGAAAGGACAGTTGTGGTCACCCAGCCAGACCTCCCTAGCCCAGCTTCCAGGAGGCCTTACTAAGTGTAAACGTGTAGAACGCCAGGTACAAGCCCAAGAGTTCAGCAGTTCCAGCTGATTAACTTGAAGCATCATCTGCTCCTCTCGGCTGCAGCAGCGAGGATGTAACTTTCTGAAGGCGATCGGTGGCTAGCTCGAAGATCTCAGATTCAGGGCTGCCAGGCAGCTCCCAAACACAAAGCAGACAGGTGTTCGAATAGACAGGGACTGTCCCAGACAGTTTTTAAGGTGGATAGTGGGCCCCCCTGCTCTTCAGAGGGCCCCCTACACTAGTGAGATACTGAAATCCAGGTGTTATTTGCTAACAGTGCATGCCAGGCAACAGAGGCACCTGGCTGTAAGAAAGGACAGCTCAAGCAATACAAAGATTAATTGCTAGGACTTTGGGGCATTGCTATGCCCCAATGCCACAGGCATAGAGCCCTGTGGACCGAGGAGTTGGCAGTACTCCCGTACAGTGGGTCACAGGCCAAGCTGTTCAGGAAGCACAGTGCAAAGACAGAAGCGTGGATGGCCAGCGCTGTTGAGTGCTTGGCCTCCCACTCTGGCAATGTTATGGCTGCTATGAGCCGGACTGAGGCCCAACAAACTCATAACCCAAGACACTGAACAGGCTTTGGACTGTTCCAGTTTTCAGTCAATCATAAGAGGGGCTCCTTTCAACCCACCATCCTAGAGGCAGAGGCTCCATCTTGGGTCTCCACCCCTTTCCACTCTGAGGACTGCTTGGTTAAAGGGTCCTCTTGCCTCAACTTCCCACACCCAAGGAGCTCCCTTTCCATGGCCCACCAGAGAGAACCACTCTCCCGTTGGTCATTCCTCCCGGCCGGTTACAGGCCTTTCTGCTAGAGCCAGCGGTGGGGCTGGCTGGGAAAGTCCTAGAGGCATGAACCCCCGTTTGTGTTTTAAGTCAAGCAGAAGGTGTGACCCCAAGAGGCAGCTGCCACTGCCCAGGTGGGGAGGGGGGAGCAGAGGCCATGAAAGGAGTCGGTTGGTTCAGCACTCCCCTAAGATAACCTGACGACTCTTCCCCGGCAGATTAAAGGGAGCCATTAATCACGGCAGAGCTTCTGGAGCATAGCGGGTGCCAGAGCCCTCCTGCACCTGGAGGAGGAGGGCACAGGTCACGCGGGTGATCGAGGCTCCTGAAAGGAGGAGTAAATCATCCCTCAGAGCGCACTCAGGCAGGTTCCCGTCAGGCTGGAATCTGCACAGGCTGGGAAGGATCATTCTACTCCTGGGAGCTCAGCTCCGCCCTGCGGGGGGCTGGGACAGGGAAGCAAGGCTAGGGATGGTGGCCAGCAGAAGTTGCTGAAGGCAAAGCTGATGTTGCGGGGGGGAAAGGGGCCTCAGGAGGGCAGAGCCTGCTGGCATCTTCCTGCAGCCCCCAGGAGGAAACTGGCCCACCAGCCACAGAGAAGCAGATTCTCCAGAATGATGTTGAACTCTGCCGCTGGGAGACGGGTGGGAGAACTGGTGATGCCCTGTACCCCACCTGAGCATGGCCATGATCCCAGCACGCCCCACTGCCATCCAGTCGCCTCCCCTCTGTCTACCCCTCTGCTCGGCTCTAGCAGGAAGAGGAGAGGCAATGGCTCAGAGCCCTCCTCAGTTCACTCTGCTGCTCTGCTCCCATGTGGAGTGCCTGGGGTGGGGCGCAGGGAAACACAGACGGGACGCAGCTCTGACATATCCTCACAGGCTTTGCCCCTCGCAGGTGAGCAGAGATCACACACGGCAGGATTTAAAACACAGCCAGCTTTATTCAACTTTTCAGATCCAGCCAAAATGAAAATTTCTCATGGGGGGGGGGGGGGGTATTTTGCAGCGTTGGGGGCGGGGGCTCCCAGGACTGGCACAGCCAGGTCCCACGGCTGCCCACACTGCTGTTAGTTACAGCTGGATCCTGTTCTCATGGTGCAGCCACACACCTAAACACACCCCAACCTGCGAGCGTCATGCCAGCGCCTCCGGCCATTCCCGGATCCCTCAGCGAGGGAGGAGACCACGCAGCCAGAGGGTCCATTTCTGCCCTTACGACCTCATCTACTGCAGGGCCGGCTGCATCAGTGAAGGGGCCAGGCCGAGAGCGTAGCAGCAGAGAAAGGCTTAAAGGGCCAGTTTGTCTCCCCCTTCCAGTCCCATTGCTACAAACGCTCGAGGGGGGTGAGACTCAACCGAGGGGAGCAGAAGCAGGGGGGCAGCCCAGGGGGAGCTGCTCCAAGCCCCCTCTCCCAGCACAATGCCTCCCCCGGGCACCTTTTAAAATATCATTCAAAAGAGGAAAGTCTCTGTTGAGCACACTGGCCCTCAGAGGTGAATGTCACCTGCACCCCCTCCCCCGCTCAGCAGGATTAGGCCATGCGGTGCTGGAAGCACCTGGGGCCCCCCACATTTACATTACAGTCCCCCAGTTGGCAGCCCCAGTGCAGACAGGTGCTTGTGGGTAGTTGCACATACAAGGCAGGAGCAGACCAGGAGGGAGGAGCCAGCTCAGGGCATCTCCCCCCGCAGCGTCTGTTTCACCCAGGAGCCAAACGATCTGCCTGGTTCATGCCCCAGGCCGCCTCCTGCCCACGCTGAGAGCAAGCCGGGGGCGGTTGCCATGGCCTTCGCTGGAGGCCGGACTGGCAGGTGTGGGCCCTGAGCTGGAGTGGAGATCGCCTGCCCCCAGCCTTTGAGACGGGACGGGGTCTCTCTAGGCCGGCCAGGGCCCTTCCCTCAGACCGTGGACTCCCTGGCCGTGGTCCAGGCTCGCTGGCAGCCGTAGAGCCACTTGATCACCCGGGCGTTGCGCTCGATAATGGAGACGGTCGAGCAGAGCCGCGCGCCCGGCTCCTCCGCCTCGGGCCCCGCTTCGCAGCCGCTGGAATGGGCCGGCCCGCTGAGCTCCGAGCCGGCCGAGCCCGCGCTCCCCAGGAGCAAGGAGGAGGCCGCGTCCCAGCCAGCAGGACCGAACCTCTCCCTGCCCAGCACCTCCACCAGGTCCCGGTCCAAGCCGCAGTAGTTGAAAAACCTCTCCTTCTCGGAGAGGGGCAGGGAGCAGCCTCGGCCCAGCTCCCTCTTGGCCTCCTTCGGGCCTGGCCCCGACTGGGGGCTGGGCAGGTGCGTCTGGGTGCCGTGTGGAGGCTGCCCCACGGGGCTCGCGTTCGGGCTGAAGATGCCGTCCCCTGGGCTCTGCGTTCTAGCAGCCTCCTTCTCCACTGGCACCCACACCATGGGGGTCTCGTCTCTCTCCGGCCCCTGCTGCCCATCGTCCAGGCCCCTGGAGGAGGGGGAGCCGGGCAGTTTGTCTCTCAGAGGCCCCTGGAAGAGCCGCCTGACCAGGCCGGAGCCCTTGGCATTCTCCTTGTTGACGGCCGTGCAGTCCCGTTTCTGCCGGTAAATGATGAGCGAGTCGGGCCTCAGCAGGCGTTTGCTGCTGCCCCTGCGCGCCACGGGGGACTGGGGGGAAGGCAGCAGCTTCCTGGGGCCGTTCTGCTTGGGGCTCTCTCGGCCCAGCTCTGAGCTCTGACAGATCTCGTGACACTGGTGGAGAGTCAGGCGCCTCCTGCTGCGAGGGGAAGGCCGCGGGGGGCAGCTACGCAGCACCGGCTCCTGCCGGCTGTTGATCACTTGCTGGGTTTTGACATACTTGGCTTTGTCGGCTTCCAGCCTTTCCACGGCACTCGGGGTGCGGCCCCCGCTCCCCACCTCCATCTGCCTGCGGAGATACTCCGGGCCCCGGTTCAGCAGCCCCAGGGGGGATGCGCTGCTTGCAGGAGACACAGGCCTCATGGTCTCGTGCTCTGGCACCTCGGCTCTCAGGGACAGGGCCTGGCGACCTGCAATGGGGGGCCCCTCAGGGGAACCATAGCGCAAAAGCCCTGAACCCCAAATCCACACTGTTCTAAGGCCAGCCCCTCACGTGGGCCACAGGACACAGACGTGGCTCTTCACCCAGAAGCTGGAGCCTGTATCCAGACGGGACTGCAAGAGGGGCTCTCTGGCACCAGCTTCCTCGTCCACAGGGAGCCCCGGAAACCAGCTCTCTGCTCTTTGCCCCACCGCAGGGGCCAGTCCTCGGTGGCCGTGGTGAAGGTGCACTCAGCCCCTGGAAGGAGAGGAGGGAAGTGGTTAGTAACAGGAAAGTTGTCACCGCCACCACCGGCGAAGGGCCCTGCATGGGTAACGGGCAGCTGCCGTCCATCCCCAAGATGGGGAAGGACCTGGTCCCACCACAGGAGAAGTTCTGAAGTCTCCAGTTTGTGCGGAGAATGGGGACGCGGATAATGTAGCACCCAAGCTTCCCCCAGGAGAAGGACCATTTTGAGCAGGAACCATCATCTCAAGGGGAAGCCGCCCTCCAGCTGGGTCATTCACACACATATATATGCCATCTCCTCCTCCCCAGCGCAACACCACAGTATGGGCACAGAGAGGTGCCCCGCTCCCCACCAGTATAATATGGCACCCAGGCTGCAGCCCCCCCCCAGCTCCACTCTGCCTGCTGCCCAGCTGCTTTCCATGGCTGCGGAGGATGCAGTCAGGAGGAGCCTGTACCCAGCACAGTCTTCTCCCCAGCGGGCAGCGGCGCGTCCAACTCAGCTGCACCAGCCAGAGATGGAGCAAAGCAAGACCCTTCGGACGAGGCCCCGCAGCCAGAGAGAGCCTGGATATGGCAGCAGGGGACGGGACAGCCCAGAGCTGCTGCCTGCTCTGTGGGAGATCGATCAAGGATTCAGGAGGGAGAGGAAGATAAGAGCCCCACGGGGAGGAGTCTGTTCAGGCCCCACCTCCCCCACAAAATGGGACTTGCCCCCCACCCCCCATGTTGGGGGTAGACAAGGGTTCTGGTTGGAGCCTCCCCCCCTCACCATGGCAGAGATGGGCACCCAGAGAGTCCAGAGCCCAAGACGATGGGGGTAGGGGAATGGAGGAGAGGAAGAGGAGGAGAATGCATTGGCGAAGGGGCAACACGGAGCTGACGAGAGCGGGGAAGGAGCTTGATTTTCTTGTCCAGTAAAGGGTCCAGGCTAGATGCCCCTGTGAACCACCCACCCCCATGGCTGCGTTCAAGGTGCCAGGAGGAAACCAAACTACCGCAGAAGGCCGCTTAGCAAACGAGACACTGACGAGACGGAGGGGGGCACTTTGGTGGGATGGGGCAGCCCGCCGGGACTGCGGTTTCAGGGAGGGTTTTGATGCCACCTCTAGACGCGGCGTGCGGTTCAGAGCGGCCTGGGTCGGGCTGTTGAGGGGCCCGGCGATTTTTCCGATGGGTGCGACTTCCCCCTCTCCCCGCCGGGGCAGCCCCAGCTCCTCTGAAGCATCATAGCTGCCAGGATGCTGGAAAAGGAGAAATCGCAGGCTGAGCTCTGCTGGGATGCCACCGTGCTTCACGCCGAGGAGGAGCCAAGGAGGGCACACGGCCCATTGGCACAACAGCCGGACTGGCTAGCTCAGATGCACAGCAGAGAGCCTGGGAGGGGACAGAAGACGGGGCCTTTTTCTAGACAGCAACAGGCTCCTAGGTGGGAATAATCACCGCAGGAAAAGGAAAGCACTGAACAGCCTGGGTTATTGCAGAGCTTCCAAGAGCAACTTAAACAGGAAAAAATACCGGAGCCCGCAGCCTTATCTTTATGTGCCCAACGGTAGCAGAACAAAGACAATCCGGCCATCAAGTGCCACGCTTCCCGGCAGCCCCCAGCACGGCCAGTGCTACCTTCGGGGAGCAAGGGAGGAGCCAGGTTGGAGCAGCTGGGAGGGGAGGAACCAGACGGCAGGAGGTGGAAAAGCCACAAGGGCGTTTCTGGCTCCACTCGCCTTCCGCGTGGCTCAGAATAATCACAGCGTCTGAGCGGCCCCGGGTTGGGACGGGCTCCCTTCTGGGTTTCCCTTTTCAGAAAGGAAAACAAGAAAAAGGCTTTTTTTAATCCGTCCAAGTCTCAGCCAGCTGACACACTGACTCCATAGTGGTTGTCGAGGGCTAGAGCCCCCCAGCAGGCAGCATGGCCCAGCGGCTAGAGCACTGGACGAGGAGTCAGGAGACATGGGTTCTACTCCCAGCTCTCACCTGCTGGGCAACTTTGGGCATGTCACTTACCCCTTTGTCTCTGTGACTCAGTTTCCCCATCTGGCTCATCTATTTAGATGGTCAGCTCTTTGGGGCAGGGATTGGCTCTGACTAGGTATGCGTGCAAAGCCTCCGTGTGCTACTGTCATATAAACAAGCACCTGTCTGGTTCTGGGACCCTTTATCCTCGGCAACCAAAGAACCTTCTCCTGGAATAGGTGGGCCAATCCCCGAACCATTAAACTTTGCAGGCTCAGATCCCAACCACCTCTCATTCACAGCGAATAAGCCTCCAACAAACAAGGCTTAGAAAGGGCAAAATCCCCCCTGGCTTTGCTCCATGACTAATTCCTAATTCATAGGAGCCCCTAAATGAGCAGCCAGAGGTCACTGCTGGCATCGTGACCACCAGAGAGCCATTATTAGCCCACTGGGCATAATGGCTCTTATTCACCTCCCGACTGACCATCCATCCAGGGAAGGACTAGGACAAAGCAAGGTCTGAGCCTAAGGGGCTGGCTAAAGAGGGGCCAGGGTGGGACCAGGGCAGTAAATCTGGTGCTGAAGTTGACAGCAGCTAGTGCAGGGGGCCTGGAGTCAGATGCAGAAGCTGTAAATGGCCCAGGCAGATGGTTTCCTTTAACAGAAGAGACACAAATGGTGCTGAAGTGACTGATCGGAAGCTAATGGTTAACCAGCCTGCTTGCCCCAGGCAGTCACCATTCTCTGCCCATTGCTGGAGAAAAGCCCATCCACACTCTGAGCTGCGTTCCCTCCCCCCCAAATTCCCCTCCAGCCTGCCAGGGAACACTCAGGACACCCCCCCAGCTAACTTGTCTCATGAACACTTAGCCCTTCTCAGCTGAGGATCTCCAAGCACATGACAAACAAGAACAAAAATAAGCTTTTCAACATCCCCCGGAGGCACATCCATCTCATTCCCATTTTACAAGTGGGGAAACTGAGGCATGAAGCAGTTAAGCAAGTTGCCCGAGATCCCACAGGAAGTCTATGGCAGAGCCAGATCGCCCTGGAGCTGAACCAACCGAGACTTCTGAGACGAGAAGCAAGAGTCGGGACTGAGAAAGAGGCAACAGCTGGAGTTTGATACTGTGGTGTTAGGAAGGAAGGGATCGGCACCCACTGAGATGCTGAATCCAGCACCCAAACCCTCCACCAGCTGAGCCCCACTTCCTTCTGCCTTTCCTGCCCTTTAATCCCACCACACACTTCTGACCTGCACGGTCATGGTAAAGATCCCACACGCTGGAGATCAGGAAGACTTTCACACGGAGACTTCATGCCACCCAGGGAGAGGCTGCCCAGGGTCTGGCTTACCCAGTTCGGTCATGCAAAGAGGGGTTGCATGATATAAAGGCACAAATTCCCTGCCGCCTTCCCAAGGGGCATTTCTGATGGAAAAGGCTCACTGCCTTGATCAGTCCTGAGTGCAGGAATTTCAACTCCAGCTCTCAGGGCAGAGATCAAGTCAGCGGGGGAGCAAACAGGCCAGCTCCCAAGCTGTTATTAGAGCCACTGGGGAAATGGAATTTCCAGCCTGCAGGAAATCCCTCTTTCCACATTTGCTTTCATCCCAAAGGAGGAGGAAAAGTCAAAACGGTGAGAATTTTCATGAAGCAAAAAGTTGGTAAGCTGAGAAATTGGGAGAGGAAATGTGTTCCATCAGAGTGAAACACTCGTTCAAGCCATTTCCTTTTGCGTTTTCCCAATTAAAAAAACGTAATAAAAAAATCAACATTTTTGGTTCCCTTGTGCCGCCCTGTCTGCCTACATCCATCTGTCGTCTCTGGTCTTACAGACCAGCTTTTGGGGGCAGGGACTGTCTCTTTGTCCTAGGTTTGTACAGCGCCTCCACAATGGGTCCTGGTGCACTGACTGAGCCTCTCACATGCTATCACAAGACAAACAGTTTTTTTCACAGGGAAATTTTATTTCAGCGCACCTCCATATTTTGCCAGAAAAGTTTTCTGCCAGCTCTCCCCAGTATACTCCAGCTAGGTCTGCTGTGGAGTTTCTGAGTCAAAATGTGATTGTTCCTACCACACCACCACCACTCTGCTTGGGTACAGCACCTTGTGGGGAACCTGAAAGCATTTCACACCCATGAATTAAGCCACACAACAGTCCTGTATGTAAAGCCAGGTAAGGATCACTGCACCCACCTATGGGGTGGAATGCAGCAGGTCTTGAGCAGCCCACCGCCACACTATAGCAACGGCTGGTGTAGGAAAAGGAGAAGAATGATGCACAGGTGAAACTGCCAGGGCAGAGAGAGAGTTCCCGAGTGAGAATATGGCCAGGACACCAAAGGCCAGATTTTCAGCGGAGCTCAGCTTGGTTGATGACTGAATGCCCTCGAAAAACTGGCCATAAACAGGAGCTGAGCACTTGAAAACCTGGCCCCGATTGAAGATCCAGCCCCGAGACAAAAGACTCACCATGGGCGAGGTGCCGTACCAAGACACCCATGCCACGTGAGTTGGGACAGCAGCAGCCAACGCATGAGATGCCTCGTTGCCCCTTGTTGCCAGACACCTGGCTCCAGCCCTGGAGCTCACAGGGGGGGAAAAACATGCATCTCGAAAGATCACCCCCTGCCCTGCTCACCCAGGAGAGGTTGATTGCAAAGGCTGCAGGAAGGCTCCCCCTGGGGGCGTTCCCCTGTGGATCCTAACACAGCACTGAAGCTAGACCAAAGTTTCTCCATTTGGGAGCTTAGATCCCATCCTGTGTTATCCCAGGGCCACTAGGATGCAAGGAGAAAAAAACAAAAACAAAAAAACCCTGCTATAAAAAGCCCAAAGAGCTGACCTTCTGCCTCCTAAATGTAGTGCTATAAATAAGCAGTTCCAGGGCAGACACTCACCCGCCTCCCTGGCCCGTGCCCTGCAGAGCCCGCGCTTAAACACAGGGCAGCCAGACCTCAGTTCCCAAAAGCAACCAGCCCAGGTCTCCAGCCTCCCTCGGGCCCCGAGCCGGACGCCCGAAGGTAGCACCCGCTCACCAGGGCTGCACAGAGCAAACAGGGCTCCAGAGGAGCCCACAGCAGGGCATGGCCTGCCCCAAGGGACAAGACACTACGCCCTGCCCACAGAGCCTGGCACTGCCACGCATGCCCCCATTACTACCTCCCAGGGCCGGTGTTAGACTGACTGGAGCCCAGGGCAGAAAGCCAAAGCCCGAGCCCCGCCATGAGGGGCTAAAGCCGAAGCCTGAGCGACTTAGCTTCATGGCCCCCCCCCGTGGCACGGGGCCCCAAGAAATTGCCCTGCTTGCTACCCCCTGGGACCACCCCAGCCTTGCAGCAGAAATTCTGCTGAGCTGAGCAGCGCGGCTGTAAGGCAGGGCAGGGTGGGGGGCTCCAGGCAAGTGGTGCCTCAACACAGAGGGTGAACTCACCAAGCCCGGCTAAGGCATCTCCAGTCAAGCGCCAGCTGGTCCTGCCCTGCCAAGAGCTCCCAGGGAACTGAGCTCAGCCAGGGCCTGCAGCGGCTACGGGATATACAGGGTCAGGGGAGAGCCATCCCCTCCCTGTGCATTAACCCCTGCCCGCCCGCCCCCAGCCTGCATTAACCCCTTCTCTCCAGCTCAGACCCAGTGCACTAACCCCTTCCCACCCACCCGCCGCCAGCCTGCATTAACCCCTGCCCGCCCGCCACCAGCCTGCATTAACCTCTTCCCTCCCACCCCCAGCCTGCATTAACCCCTGCCTGCCCTCATTAACCCCCTGCTCGCCCACCCCGAGCCTGCATTAATCCCTGCCTGCCCCCAGCCTGCATTAACCCCTTCCCGCCCGCCACCAGCCTACATTAACCCCTTCTCTCCAGCTCAGACCCAGTGCATTAACCCCTGCCCACCCCCCAGCCTGCATTAACCCCTTCCTGCCCGCCTGCATTATCCCCTGCCCGCCCACATTAACCCCTGCCTACCTGCCCTCAGCTTGCATTAACCCCTTCTCTCCAGCTCAGTGTATTAACCCCTGCCATCCTGCTCACACCCAGCATTAACCCCTTCCCTCCACACACCCAGTGCATTAACTCTTTCCCGCTCACACCCAGAATTAACCCCTTCTTTCCTGACCCCACCCAGTATTAACCCTTGCCCTCCTGCTCCTAGTGCAGTAACACCTTCCCTCCCTCTCCTAGGTTCATGCCCACATTCCCTTTTTCTGCACAGATGCAACACGTACCACAGTGCCCACTCTATCTAAAACTGTCCCACCATCTCTTACCCACTGTACATTGCCCCCGGCCTTTCCCCTACATCTGCCTTATGCTTGTTTACACATAATCTGCCCCCTCCTAACCAGAGGCGTCATTTGCTATGGGGCAATTGTTCCCCCCCCCCCCCCGCCCCAGACTTTTCATAGGTCTGTATGCTCCATTGGGTCTTCCACTCCACCCACCAGACTTTCCAGGAAATAGACAATCACATATAACGACATGACTTCCCTCCCTCCCCCAGATTTTTCTGCAATGACACCCCGGTGCTAACTCTGCCTACCTTCCTCCTCTTTGCTTTACCGTCCATGCCTCACCCTCTTCTTTCCTGATGAGAAGACCCTCCAACTCCCCTGCTGCTCCCCCCGCCCCCATCTCTGTCTCTAGGGTACTGGAGGGGGCTGCATGCACACATGGCTAGGGAGGATCCATTTGTGGCTGCAGTTGATCTCCCTGGCAGGTTTCAGTTGGCGCCCTGGCGTTGCCCTGTCTGCGTGCTGCCTGGAGCGGCACGGGTGGTTTGACTCCGACATTCACAGGAAACCTCTGGCCTTTTAAGTGGCTGCAGAGAAAGGCTGGCCTTGTGGACCGGGACACAGAAGAGCTGTGTTCTGTGCCGAGCGCTGCCACAGATGCCTGAGTGAGCCTGGGCAAGTCACGTCATCTCTCTGGGCCTCAGTTTCCCCTATCTATAAAACGGGGGCAAGGATCCTTCCTGTCTTGTTCAGGTCGACCGCGCTATTCAGGGCAGGACTCTCCCCAGGTGTACGTGCAGCGCCGAGCACAACGCATGACAAACCACCGATACTGCTAATCCGAGCTGCGGCCTGTGCGTGCAACTCTGCCACAAATGGTAACATCCAAATACCGCCCGGGGGCCCATCACTGCTCAGGGCCGGATTTTACCCACCCGATTCCCCGGGCTGTTCCAAACAAGCCCCACTGTCATTAACCCCCAAATTCACCAAGGTTTTTTCGGCACCTAATTCCCATCACAACAAAGGAAGCGAGGAGCTGGGCTTAAGTCCTGGAGTCTATGTCCTGTTCTCCTCCCTACCGGCTTTCCTCCCCTGGTCTAGATCAAGTTCCACCCTCACACCATTCCCCCTGCTCAGTTTGTCTGCGCTTCGGCAGCCTGATCTGCCATTTGGGGCATTGCAGGAGGGGGTGGAGGGAAGAGTTTACACCAATGGAGTGGGTGTCTCTGTCTGGGCTGGGAGATAACCCTCAACGCCTTGCAGCAAACAGCCACTCCTCTCTTTGCCCTCTCCCTGCCAGCACCAGGTCTGGAATGAGACAAAGTGATACGGGGGCCCCAGCTGTTTCTCATTTTACACCTCATTACTCAGAGGCCCGGGGTGCAGCCGGGCAGCAGGAACTCGACTGCAATTCACCTTCCCCGGGGAGCCCCGCTGAGCGAGCAAACATGAACTGAGCGCTGATGAGCTGACAGGCGGCTGTGTCTGCCCGGACCTTGGACCGGCGGGTACCGCAAGGATAGCGGTGGGAGTTCCCCAGAACTTCTCTGCATCTGCTGCATTTACTCGCTGGCCCAGATCCATCCCCAACACACACTGCAGTGAAGCCGCACCAGAGGGGAATTAGGCTCATTAACCCCCACAAGCCCTGAGCCTGAGCTCTAACCTCTGTTACTTACTTCCCCTCTCACTGTCCCTTAGCAGGCACGTGTCCCGCTGTCCCTAGAACAGTGCTAGACACGAGACTCTGAACCGGCAGAGGGAGAGCACAAGTCCTGCTGGTGCATTTCCTTGGCAGCGAAAAGGGTTAAGAGCTGGCCAAGCCCAGCCAGGGGAAGGTTCCTGCCTTTCGTCTTTCCTGGGGAGTTTATAAATTGCAGGAAGGTGGAGTGAAGCCAGGGGTTATTTTTACATCTGCCCTTTGACCTGCCCGAGGGCTGTTCATTCTGCAGGGAAAGGGCCCTCCCCAGCACCGAGGCAGGGAGACTGACCAGCTCTGTAAACACCACGCCGCACACTTCTCGGGGCAGCCAGCGGGGGCTGCAGGCAGAGCTGAAGCAGGCACGGGGCAGCTTGTTCCTTCTGCTTTCAGCTTATTCAGACTTGAAACCCTGGCTCAGTTCTCCGTGCTCCAGCCCCCCGTTCTGAGAGACAGGAGCATAGACACGAGAGAGGGGAAAGTGAGATTCGGCACCGGGCCCAAGGAGAGAGAGATCACCCCCGCCCCCAGCTCACCTCCCTCCCAGGGGATGCGTTTGGCTCCCGTCCTTTTCAGGGCTGCAGCTTGGTCCTGTCACAGCAACGCTGGTCCCATTGAAGCCAGCGAGACCTAACCCTGAAACAACGCACTGGGGGCACGAGTACATTACATCCTACCCCTGCAGCACCACCGTTCGTACAGGCTCTTCCCCAGGCTTCAATGCTCAATTTACAGTCAGTTTATAACGGAAGCTGGGGTTGGTTTATAACAGAAGTTGCAACAGTGTTTTTACACTTATGCACTTTTTAGTGCAGGGCTCCTGCTCACGCCAGTGGCCTGCTGAGTCCAGGACAATGTAACACATACAAAGTGGGCACGCTGTTGCCGCAGGTCGATACGCGGCCAGGGCGGCTCCAGCAGGCGGGGAGTGACTGCAGCCCCCAGCTTCCCCGAAGCGCGATTGCCGGAAGCGATGGCGCCAAAAGGAAGGGGGACTTGAAGGAAAGTGGAAAGGGAAATCCACCCGGGGCTACAGCCCAGATTGGTTTGTTTATATCACAGTCAAAACAGAGTCCAATGGTCAACAATCACCTTTCTCCAGCAGTCAGTTCCTTCCTGCGTCGTCATCAGCCCCACGCTGCCGGAGGGAGCCAATGCCAGGAACAAGGATTAGCCCAGTTCCCCCTGTCTGGGTGGAGGTAATGCCAGGATCAGCCCAGCTCCCCCTTGCCTGGCCAGAGGCACCGCCAGGAGCTGGGATCGGCCCAGTACCATTGCAAGATAACAATGAGATGATGCAGCCACTTGTCTTTTGCATATATTTAGGCCTGATCTACACTTGAAAGTTCTGTCAGCATAGCTACCTCAGTCACAGTTGTGAAAAAGCCACGCCTGGCTGACGTAGGTATGCCAACACCCCCTCAGTGTCGGGGCAGCTCATTGAACAGAAGAGGGCTGCCCTCCCCATAGTTAACGCCCTTCTGGGAAGTGGTGTCCCTACAGTGAGAAACGCTCCGGTTGGTGTAGGCTGCACCTAGCCGAGGGGGCTATGCGGCCATGGTGCATAGCTCTAGTGTAGACGCAGAGCGTGAGATCAGGACTCGTCTCTTTGTTCTACGTCAGCACCTAGCACAACGTGGCCGGGGCCTTTAGGTGCCACTCTGACGCAAATCGCTAGCAGGGATGAGGACAGTTCTGGCCCCTGTTCAGTTATTTCTGTCTCCCTGTTCTCTTCCCACCGTAACTGTCCAGCCTTCTCCCTGGTGCATTTATTGCGTGCATTGTATCAAAGCAGAAATGCCGTCCTTCCTCTTGCTCACTTCACGTCTCTCTCACGGACCCGAGTGCGACAGCTCACGCTGTCCTTGCTGTGACTAGAGCGAGGCTGCCTCTGAACGCTCCTCACGCTCGGGATTATCCTACAGGACACTTTGCCTAGTTATTTGTGGCACCTGTCGTACACAAGTGTCGGCTTCTTCCTGGCCCGAAGGACCTCTATAACCGGAAGACTATTTACACCAGACAGCTTCACGGTAGGGGCCCTAGTTAGAACAAAGAAGTGACCCAGCGCAGCTGGGTCTTGCCTAGTGGACGGGCCCAAGCCGTGCTTTAAGCCTGCTCCGCCCTAGAGGGGGTTCAATAGACAGCCACAGATGGAGCGCTCGCCCCAGCAGGACGATGCTAGCATTGGTGGGAGCTTTATGGCAGACAAGGCTGGTGTTGCTAGCAGAGTTTGGCCTGCTTTCCCTGACGACTGAGGGCAGGGGTGTCTTCTGAGAATCATGCTATGCCGACTCCACTATCAGCACCAGTCAGCACCATAGCTGGCAGTGCCCAGCCGGCACTGCTCAAGGAAACGAGCTAGAGCTCTGCTCGTTCCAACCCTGCTCAGACACCGTTGTAGCGACAGTGATTTTGTTCCCAGCATGCACAAGGCCCTAAAGAGCTAGAGAGGGTTCGAGCTCTCAGCACTGAACGATCAAAGACAACCTCCCATGTCAGTAGGCAACCCCTACACGGATCCATGGGTCCTTCTCCAGTCTCGGGCCCCAATTCAGCCTGGAACTTATCCATGTGCATAGCTTGAATGACACGATTAGTCCCATTAAAGCCCATGGGACCACTCACCTGCTGAATTTCACATGCTCAGGAGCCTTGCTGAATTGGGGCCTTAGCAAAACTCTAAGGGGCTAGGTTTCACTTCGGCTTCCCCGGCACATCGTCCCAGGGGTGGAAGTCTCCGTCGAGCCCATCTGAAATAATAAAGGAGCAACGGGGAGGGAGGTCTGGGTAAAGAAAACACATGATTTGCAGCCTGACCTTTGCTTCCGGCGGGGAAAGTGACAGAGGCAGCTGCATGCACTCCGCTCGCAGGGAAGGAAAGAGATCTGAGTGCCATCAGCAGGGTATACAGTGACTAGCAATGGCTGAGCTTCGAGCTTGCTTTTCCTGCTAACGATGCCACCCCCTGGGGGATGGTGGGGGCCTTTATGGACTGTGAAAATACCATAGGTATGTTCCTTCTTAAGGGCTTTTTTACTGCTGCTCATGTAGCAACAGGAGACAAAGTGCTGAGCTGGAGAGCAACTTTCTGCCCTTCTTCAGTGCCTTCCAGCAAAGGATCTCACAGCACGTCCCCAACCTGCAGTCACTGACTCCGCTGCAGCTCCTGAGGGAGCTACCACCCAGAGCAAGGGCCCTGGCCAAGGTCAGTCTGGAAGTCAGTGGCAGAAATCAGACTCCAGTGGCCTGGTTTTCAGGGCCCTGTTCTAACTGCTAGACTTAACTGTCCATGTACTTACAGAGAGAATCCTAGCCCCTGACCTGGGTGGGTCTCTGTACGAGTGACGGAGACATAAGCCTGGGAGCCAGGAGTCCTAAGTTCTATTCCTACATCTCTGCTACAGAGTCACTGTGCATGGTGTGGGTAAGCCACGTGTGGGCTGATTTTCAAAGGTGCGGAGCCCCCATGGTTCCATTGACAGCAGTAGGAGCCAAGGGCGCCCAGCACCTCTGGAAAAAAAAAATTAAAAAAGGCTACTAACTTCTCTGAGCTTCTAACTTCAGCCCCACCCCCGGCTGCAGTGATCTCCGCTGGTGTGTGTAAAGTGCTTTGGCATCCAGAGCGGGTGGAAAGCACTTGCGAAGAGCAAAGTGCTCCCGTCACTGCAGAAAGCTGGGCAGGTCCGGCTGGAGAACAGGGCAACATCAGACACTGCTGATCCCAGCTTTTTGTGCACAGATCAGATGGGACGAGGTGTGAAAACCCCAGCGAGCTACTTCGCACCTGAGTGCCAGGCCCACACGCTTGGTCCTTCCCATGCTTTGCGGCTGTTGGTCAACAGTTGCGTGGAGTGAGAATGGGGGAGAGAGAGGGTCACCCAGAGCGGGAAATGAAGAATCCCTCAGCAAACTTTCTGGGACAGGAGGGTCCCACGCTGGAAATGCCAAGCTGGAAAAGAACAAACAGTGTTAAAAACATCCTCTTATTGTTAGCTCTGCAGCCCCCCACCAGCATGAATCATGGGTTACTATGCTCAGTTTGTTTACAGCGCTGGAATTCAACCAGCTATTCTGGTAAAGACAGAGGTGAGTAATAGCAGCCAAGCAGATGGGGATTGTTCCTGCTAATGCCTGGCCCTTTTACCAAACCTTTGACGACAGCCTGCACCTTCCTAGCAGGCAGAGATACAAAAGCACACCCAGGAACCGTCCCCAGCTGCTCTCAAGAGACTCCCACCACGCCAGCCAGCAGCATAGACGCACGAAGCACGCTGAATCAGATCATGCCTTAGAGCCCCGAGTCACGATCTAACGGCAGTCTTGGGTGCTGCGGGATAAGCCAACATTCCTCTCCAGGTACAACAACAAAGGTTTCTGAGGCCTCATCGGCCAGCAATAACCCAGCCAGCTCCAGCTTCCCTTAGAAGACTGGAAAAGGGCAGCTCCCGGGACTGGAGCCTCGGGAGTGTGTCTGCTTTTGCTGCCCTACTAAATTAAATCCCTAAGTGCTGCATCTATTCTCAGCTCAGCTGAGCAACAAAGAACTAGAAGCCCTTTTTATTCCAGCCCTGAGCAGCAGCGGTTCAGGCTTACCGCGCACAGACTGCCTGGGTAAATTAATGTAAGGATCCAGCCCACTGTAAACACATTGGAAAACAATTTTCAGAAGTACCTAAATCCCCCTCACTTTCAGCAAAATTTTCCAGTTCAGCTGATCTCAAATTCCGCTTGCAGTTTCAATCGGATCCCAAGTTCCTCTTTATTTCCTCTCCTACCCAGTAGGGTAGGTAGGTACTATTGCTTTGCAGTGTAGAACAGCTACCTTCCTTCATCCAGAGGGGGCTGCTTTCACAAGTGAGTGAAGGGATCCCTTTATATAGTTTGTCAAGCACTTTGGGGTGAAAGGCGATGCAGCAACATAAGTTATTGTGAAACCTGCACAAGAGGCCACCTTTGAGGCAACAAGCTACCTTAAAAGTCCATTCCAAAGTATCCCCTAATATGCACTGGTGAGTAGTGTCGGCCACTCCTGCACTTTTATCATGGGGCTCATGCTATCTGAGGGTTTTCCTTAAAGCCCCAGCTCCTGGAGTCAGGTGATCATGTGACAATCTCAGGGGGAGGAAGGGAGGGTTAAACAAGATCTCCAGCCCTCATGTTCGCAGGAAAAATGCTGGAAAATGGGGATTCTAAAGGCTGAAGAGCCAGGGAGTAAATCAGAAGAACCCAACATTTGTTATTTTGTAAACTTATTATTTTTGGTGGGCCTAACATATGAAACACTTGGGGTTGGCAATGCTGACAACAATATATGCAAAGGACTTTCATATCTACCTACCTACAACCCATAACAAAGCATCTTATAAACCAGGAAGGCAGAAGAATGGAAGAGTCCAGGAAGATCACTAAGGACTGCATGCAGTTCTAATTTACCCCAGATGATCAAGCAAGAAATAATTTGAAAGGCTACACACTAGAAACATGTGGGAGAAGAACTGAAGACTGCTGCGTTCAGTCGAGACTGCAGGGAGGGGAGGGAGAATGTGTTTTCCAGAGATGGAAGTCTACCTGGACAGCCAGGCCTACAGCCAAACTCCCACAAAAAGCGAGACAAGATCTTTAATGATCAGAGCAATCAGGATGCCAGTCATTCTAGCACCTCCAGGAGTACAACAGTCCTTCGCCACAAAGGGTATGTCTACACTGCAATTGGAGGTGTGATTGCAGCACGTTGACATGCTCACAGTCGCATAGCTAACAAATAGCTGCGTAGACACAATTACAAGGGCTGTACAAGCATCTCCAGGACCCTGGGCACACGTTCATGTTGATAGCCTAGGCTGCCTGTTTTTAGCCATGGTAGCGTGGGTGAAACTAGCGTGAGTAGGTCTACCTGAGCTGCAATCGCATGTCAGATGGCAGGGCAGACGTACCCAAAGTGAGACATCCTGACTCCTCTGGAAGATAGCCACCCACTGACTCAACTGAATTTTCCAATTCTATTCAGTTTCCTCAGGATAGGCTCTCTTGTGAGCCGTCAGCTTGCTGCACTGATGAAAATGAAGGCCACTTTTCTTCCTGTAACTTAGTAAAAATTTTACACATTTAACAGAAGCTTTCAAACTTTTTCTTGCCCAGAGAGACTGCTGGCACTTAGAATGCAACAAAGGTTTTGCCCTAGAGAGCAGGAGAGGACAGGCTTATAAGATTTGTGTGTGCAATATTGTGTCATTTTACAAGGTGTACCCTTAAAAAGATGTACATGTGTGTATCCGTTGTGTTCAGAGCAACGTTCTATAAGGGGCATGGTGAGGCGACCTTTCAGGGCTGCATCTATACGGACAAAATCCTGACCTGTAATTCTCCACCAGTGCTAGCAATAGTGTAAGCTAGACTTGGTTCTCAACTTCTCCAGTTGCCCCTATGCCCCTTTGAGGAGTCTGATTTATCTTAGGTACCCCAAGTTTCATCTCACTTGAAAACTACTTGCTTACAAAATCAGACATAAAAATACAAAAAAGTGTCACAGCACAGTTACTGAAAAATTGCTGACTTTCCCATTTTTACCATACAATCATCAAATAAATCAATTGAAATATAAATATTGTACTTACATTTCAGTGGGATACTTCAGCCTGTTTTTCACTTGTGAGCCTTGTCTGAAGACCGAGCCCCAGGGGACAGAGCTGAAGCATGTAACTTAGCTTCATGTGGCCCCCTTTGGCTTGGGGCCCCAGGCATCGTCCTGCTTGCCAATCTCTAATGCTGACCCTGCATTTACAATCCCCCTAAATCTGTCCTGTGACTCCCCTGGGGCTGCAGCTCCCAGGTTGAGAAACACTGATCTAGATGAGTTGATGTGCCCCCGGAAGA
Source organism: Chelonia mydas (assembly GCF_015237465.2). Classification (NCBI taxonomy): domain Eukaryota; kingdom Metazoa; phylum Chordata; order Testudines; family Cheloniidae; genus Chelonia; species Chelonia mydas. The sequence goes on along the minus strand of NC_051259.2, from coordinate 9,500,151 downwards.
CCTCTGCATACCCCCAGGGGTATGTGAACCCCTGAGCTAGAGCACAGAGTTCAGGTGTTTTTACTACCATGTCATCTCCTAGTCCTTCCCGGACCAGAGTTCGAGGACTCGATAGTAAGAACTCAAGAACATTCAATATACCTTCCACTTGAGAATGCCACATCAGATTTTGCCTAGCACATAGAACGGCTTGACTGCTCAAAGAATATAGTATGGGCCAAGGTGCAAGAGAAAGAACAAAAGCCATATACGACTCTGCCTGTAGTGGGCAAAATAAGACTGGCGGGATGAGAGTGATGGAAAGCTGGGTGGCAACCACTCATCTGGATTCAGAGATTGTTTTTTAAAAGCATTCGGATGCCACAGTGAGCATGTAACATACCCATCTGTTTCTAGGTGCAATTCTACTTGCTTGTTTTAATCCATAAAAGTCCCTTATGGTTGGAGGACAGTATGACTGTCTCACTGCGAGATGAGCTGATGCACCAGAGCTGCGAGTGTCTAGATTTCTATGCCTGGGTGTTGTCTGCTGTTCATTCTAGGTGGAAGGCCGTCCACCTGCAACTAGAGCTTGGGGAGGGGGTGGGGGCGGGGGCAGTACTGGTCTATAAATCGAAAACAAAAAGGATCAAGGCAGTGTTTAAGATGCAAGGTATCTAATCCACAGTAGTCACCTACAGCTTCTCAACAGCACTGATAGGAAGGGGAGAGGCGGGGTAGGAAAGGGAGATGGGTGCTTGCAATCAATTTGTAAGCACCTAGACGATAATAGGGTTATAAGAAATAGCCAGCATGGATTTAATCAAAAAAAAAAAAAAATCATGCCAAACCAGCCTAATTTCCTTCTTGCCCAGGGTTACTGTCCTAGTGGATGGGGGAGGGTGGGGAGAAGGGCAAAAGGGGGAAGCAGTAGACATGATAGATCTTGATTTTTAGTAAGGCTTTTGAAAGTCCCTCCTGACAGTCTCACAAGCAAACTAGGAAAATGCAGTCTAGATGAAATTACTATAAAGGTGGGTGCACAGCTGGTTGAAAGACTGTAGTCAAAGAGTAGTCATCAGTGGTTCACTGTCAAACTGGGTGGGTGTACCTAGTGGGATCCCACAGGGGCCAGTCCTGGGTCCAGTACTAGTCTATATTGTCATTAATGACTTGAATAATGGATGCTTGTAAAATCTGCAGATGACACCAAGCTGGGAGATGTTGCAAGCACTTTGGAGGACAGCCTTAGAATTCAAAAGGACCGTGACAAGTTGGAGAATTAGTCTAAATTTAACAAGATGAATTTCAATAAAGTACTCCACACTTAGGAAGGAAAAAAAAATCAAATGTATAACTACAAAATGGGGAAGCGCTGGTACTGCTGAAAAGGATCTGGGGTTACAGTGGGTCACAAATTGAATGAGTCAACAACGTGATGCAGTTGCAAAAAAGGCAAGCATCATTCTGGGGTGTAACAGGAGTGTTGTAAGACATAGGAGGTAACTGTCCGTCCCACTCTACTCAGCACAGGTGAGGCCTCAGCTGGAGTACTGTGTCCAATTCTGGGCACCGCACCATAGGAAAGATGTGGACAAATTGGAGAGAATCCAGAGGAAAGCAACAAATATGGCAAGAGGTTTAGAAAACTTGACCTAAAAAACAGCATATTTAGTCTTGAGGAAAGACGACTGAGGGGGATTTCATAGGAGTCTTCAAATATGCTAAAGGCTGTTACACAGAGGACAGGGATCAACTCTTCGTGAGACAGGATGGGTGAAGTAATGTCTTATTGGACCAGCTTCTGTTCATGAAAGAGACAAGCTTTTGACCTACAGAGAGCACTTCTCTAGGTCTGGGGAAGGTACTCAGTGTCTCAGCTAAATACAAGGTGGAACAGATGGTTTAGCATAAGTAATTAACACATATTGTAAGAGACCATTCAAGGTGAAGTGGCCTGTTAACACCACACCACACCCCACCCCCACCACCACCACCGCGCAGTCATAGAAGAAAAAAAGGGGGGGTGGGGAGAAGAGAAGGGTTAATGGGTTACAGATTGTCATAAGCCACCATAACTGCCAGTGTCTCCATTCAGTCCATGATTTTAGTGTCTAACAAAGTTGTGAATTTAAGCACTCAGGCTCATCTTTTGAAGGTGTTGAGCTGGTTTCCTTTGAGAATGTGGACTGAGGTCAGATATGGAGTGATCATTTTGTGAAAAATATTAGCCCATGGAAGATACGGTGGTTGTCTTATTTTTCTGTGTGAGTTCATTCAAGAGCAGAGTGTTTGGTTTCACCCACATAGTTGTTGTTGGGGCATTTAGTGCACTGGATGAGGTACATCACATGTTGTGAAAGGCATGTGTAGGACCCATGGATCTTGAAAGGTGTGTTGGGGGGGGTGGGGGGGAGGAAGAAATTGATCTTCCAAGCAGCGGAGATACATCTGCAAGCTTTGCATCTGTTTGGCAGGCTCTGCTGCCGCTTTGAGTTGGTGAGTCCTGGTTGGGGGGAGCTAGATTCTGATGATGAGCTTAGTTTGAGAAATTTCTTTCAGGAGCGGTTCCCGTGGAATATGGGTTGTAATTGTTTAATGATACCGTGTATGGATTCCAGTGTGGGGTGGTAGGTGACAACTAGGGGTATGTGATCAGAGGTTTTTGGCCCCCCCCATTAAATAGGTTATCTTGGGGGGGGATCCATTCCATACTGGCATCTATTTCTTGGGTGGCGTCCTTGTTCACTAAAGGCAGTTTTAAGTGTGTTAAAAGGTGTACATGCTGGACTTTCTTCTGTAGTATCTGAGTGCTGGCTGTAGATAACATTTCTTGGCGTGCTTGGAATGGTTACTGGATCTGTGAAGGTAGATGAGGCGATGAGTGGGTTTCTTGTATGTAGTTGTCCATACAGTTCCATTCCTGAAGCTGATCGTGGTGTCCAGGAAGTTGACGCCAGTGGGGAAGTGTTCTAGAGAGTTTGATGGATGGGAGGTGGTTGTTGAAGTTGTGGTGGAAATCTATGAGGGAGTTTAAGTCTTGTGTCCAGAGGATGAAAATATCATTGATGTATCTCAGGTATGTCATTGGTTGCATGGTGTGTTTGTCCAGAAGTTCTTCCTCAAGGCAGCCCAGGAAGAAGTTGGTATACTGGGGAGTCATCCTAGTACCAACGGCGTTCCCATGGTTTAGACAAAATGTTTGTTGTTGAATGTAAAATTGTTCTGGATGAGGATGAAATGGATGAGTTTGGTGATGTTTGGGGTGGATATCTGAGTATTGTCCATTGCCTTGTAGATATCTGAGGCAAGCAGCAGTGCTGTCATTGTGAAGAATGCTGGTGTACAGGGAGGGGACATCCATAGTGGCAAGGATGGTGTTCAGAGGGGGGTTGTTGATGTTCCTGAGTTTCTGGAGGAAGTCGGTTGTGTCAACTGGCTCTTTCTGAGGGGAGTGATTTGAGGATAGTTTCTAGGAGTCCTGATATTGTCCTCTAAGAGTGCCACTGTCCTCTGTGTCCACTAGAGGTAGGACAAGAAGTAATGGACTTAATCTGCAGCAAGGGAGATTCACCTCTAGGATACCACTTCCCGTGACTTCAGTGAGAACTCCAGTGAGAACTCCAGGGGGAGGGATAGCTCAGTGGTTTGAGCATTGGCCTGCTAAACCCAGGATTGTGAGTTCAATCCTTGAGGGGGCCATTTAGAGATCTGGGGCAAAAATTGGGGATTGGTCCTGCTTTGAGCAGGGGGTTGGACTAGATGACCTCCTGAGGTCCCTTCCAACCCTGATATTCTATGATCTATGTTCTATGATCTTCTATGAGGCCCATCAAAATGATTTCACTGAACAGGGCTTCACATCAATAAATCACCACAAGTGGGACCATTGTGGCAGTAACAGCAGAGGCCATAGACTGAATGGGTCACCTTGACTCCCCTAGAAATGGTCTTTCTGTGTCACATTGAGGGACATTAGAGGAGCAGCCTGGGGGAAAGCTTGCACTGCTGTATAGAAAATTTCAGGCTCCAGGGCTCTCACTGAAAATAAATGTAAGACTTAGTGCTTTTCATCTCATCTCATCACCATCAACACTAAAGTGAGGCAATTCAAAACCCAGGCAGACTCTGGCAAAAATCATGGTTATCATGTGCCACCTTGTGGCCATGCTCCATATTACTCAGTGGGACATTTGAAAGTTCTGAATTACAGCCAATAGAACGTGTTAGCTGAACTGGGTAAATATTAGAGTTGGCACAACTATTTGTCATTCCTTACACAGTTACCTTCTGTTTTAGTCAGCAGTTTGCCAGCCAATCTGATGCAGTGCAGCCTAGTGGATGGAGCACTGCACAGGGCCTCTGAAGACATTCTTACTCCTGTCTCTACCACTGGCCAGCTGGATGACCTTGGACTAGTCACTTCACCTCTGTACCTATCTCTAAAATGGGGATATCATATTGATCTCCTTCATAAAGGACTTTGAGATCTACGGATGGAAAGCACTGTAAGAGCTGGGTATTCTTCTAATGTATTTTCATAAATATTCACCAGATAGGTCAGACACACGGAGGCAATTTGTGGCATTTAATATGGAGTGTAACAAATCCTTCTTTGTTAACTGGTGGGACTGTACCTCTAAGAATTACCAGCACTTTGCATCAGCTGCTCACCCCATGACCGAAAAAGAAATGCGGCACAGCACATGCTACTTGGCAGTGTCTCCTGCGAGCTGTGGGGCCCTGTTAAAATGGTTTGTGTTTAAACATCTTTTGCTAGTTTACCTTGAAGCAGTATCCTTTGTATTCTAGTAGAAGTTCATTACCCTTTTCTCCTCTCTTACAGCTCTTCAGTAGAAGTTTAGAAGGACATTTAATTGGCACACACAAGCATAAAAGAATCATGAACACCAATCCTTGGTAGGAAAGAAAAAACAATACACAAAAACCTCAAGTTCATTATGCAGATTGCACAAGCTTAAATGGACCTTGTCCTAACAAACAGTCAATGTTAAGGGGGAAAAAAATGCAGCACTTTAAAAGAGGGCAATGTTCCAAGGGGCAGGGCATAATTACTGTAGGTTTCCTCAGACAGGATTTTATCTAAACCGCAAAAGAAACGTCTATCATTACGCTGCAATTTAGGAAGGTGCCCTGATTGGCCAATGCACAGAGAAGAGCATTATTTAAATGAACACAGAAAGCAAAAACAAAAGCAAGTAAAGTTCACAACCCCAGCTTCAAAGAGCAATGCCCTGCCAATAAATACAGCATGAGCAAGATCAGACTAGAGTTTAACGTATTGCAAAAAATTAGTGAAATAAAGTAGTTGTGTTAAATTTTGAAAAATGTGGCCTTCATTGCGTCACTCACATTAATTTCAGTTTTAAAAGCATTAACCTGTAATACATATTTGGAATTGATGTAGGTTTAGCATTTTATTTCGTTTGTTGGGTGGGAATTTAGTTTGTTTAAAAATCATCATTCTGAAAAAAATTAAAATAAATAAGTCAGTCCATCAAGGAATTGGGACAGTTTTGCCTTGAATTAAATCAGTTTTATCCTGTAGCAAAAATGTATACTTTAAGGACCAGAGGGAGGAACGCATTAGCTTATTGATTTTAGCACACAAGTCTTTCGCAGCTGGGAACCAGATCCATTTTCTCCACTGGGATAGATAGGGTATCATAGGTCAGGATTTAGATGCACTGGCAAAGATGAAAGATTTCTTTGGTGGAGGGACAGGGGAGTCAGAAGACAAGGAAATAGAATTTATAAAGTTTACAGCTTGTGCTATTCTATACATTAATCATTTCACCCCAGTTGTACAATCCCTCAGTCTGGAACACTCATACTAATAATTTTTTAAATTAATCATTGAGAGTATTTTTATATTTCCACTCATTATCACAACTAAGATTTTTCATCATAATTATTAGCATTACTGCTGTGCTTAGAAGCCCTAGCCAAGGACCCAAGTGTGCTAGGGAGTCAGTGTCATTTCACATGCCTCCCCAAAAAGAGTCAATTACATCTAACTGGGTCCAGGATCTGTCTAAGCAAGCAACCTGTGCTGCCCTCTGACTGTGGAGGCTTTTTTCCAGCTCCAACTTAAAACCAGACTAATTTAAACAATAAAGTCATATCTGGGCATTCTGCCCACATACTATACTTGAGGAAGGAGACGTGCCAGTTAGTACCTTTTTTTAATGCTTCCCTCCAATCCTTTGCAGTGAGGCTAATGTTGCAAGATGTCATTGCTGGGCTGGTGACAATTTCTACACACATTCAGAACAGTTTGTGGCATCGTTCTGGAATAAGTGACTATTCCAATGCATAACACAGACATCCCCCTAGGATGAACCTCCCATTGGTGTGTATTTGAGCATAAGTTAACAGTACAAAGGTCATTCTAAAGCAGTGGTTCACAAACGTTTGTATGGGTGACCCCTTTCACACAGCAAGCCTCTGAGTGGGACCCCTCCCCCACACTGAATTTAAAAAAAAAAAACCCAGCATTTTTTATATTTAACACTCTTATAAATGCTGGAGGTGAAATAGGGTGTGGGGGCAGAGGCTGACAGCTTCCAACCCCCACATACTAACTTCACTACCCCCCTGAGGTGTCACAACCCCCAGTTTGAGAACCTCTGTTCTAATAGGCTATATGTCAGTGACCCAAAAGGGTTGAGGCATCTCGGTCTACAGATACCCTGCTGGGATAGGCTCAAAAGCCTAACAGGATTGGTAACAAGAGAGGGTCTTTCAGAGATTCAAAAGACAGCCCTGGGTGGCAATGACTGAAAACTGTTGCAATCTGATGCCTTCATTGGTATGTACAAGAACATTTTTGTTATCTCAGACCACTTCTTAATGGTCTTATACACAAGTTCTTACCACCATGACTTAGACCCTCATTAACAGCCTCAGCAGAGAGAGCAGGGACTGAATGGACATGGGCCATTTCTATTGGTAAGAAAATTAGCTGTTGATCTTTATGTCTCATCAGTCCCTGTTGTCAGATTTGTGACACACGGATGGGAAACCAAAAGAAAAATTACTGATGTTGTTGTTCTTCCATGAACATAGATAGAATTGGAAGGATTCGATTTTTAATCAGCAAATGTCAGTAGACATCAAATTTCACCCTATACCTACAAGCCCATGAAAAAAATATTTTCTTCCATAATAAAAATTTACAGATAGGCAAAGAAAGAAAAATGCTTTTTGAGAAGTTACTAGAGTCTGCTTTAAGGCTATTTACTTTGTATATTTTGACACATGATCTTGACAATTTGTGTTTTAACCGTTATAAAGTTTTAACTTTTTGAATCTCACGGTCTTTTGTCTGACCCCTCCATAACTTCTGACAGCTGTGAAAATTAAAAAAAAGTAAATGCTTAAAAACAAACTGATATTATCTGTCAAAGTTATCAAAAAAATAATAAAACATGAACTCTGCCAAGAATGGAGAAGAGACTTCAGGGTTCAAAAGACATCAATCTAGCACCTTTCATAAGCACTAAGTTCATTTAAGAAAATGACGTACTAAGAAACCGATACCACTCAATAGCCCTTTCCTGGCAAGCAAGTGACTGAACGGACAAAAGTCTGTAGTTTAGGTGATGGTTAAATATATAGCCCAATGACACTGACTAGGAAGAAAGTTTCTCTACAGTCTCCAAAAGGTTTCATTTAAATTCCAATTTTATTTCAAAACAATCATGAACTTAATAAATTACACAATAATTTTCTGCCTTTATAAATTCTTCATAAAATATATTTTACAACTTTAAAGAAAGATTAGAAAGTCTTCTCTTTCTGAAGTGCTGATGAATATCTTGACCTTTGTGTCATGCTGGTGAATTATTTTGTAGCTGCTACAATAGTTTGATCAAAGGTTTTACATCAAAGATTAAAAAAAAAAAAAAACCCAACAACAAACCAGACCAACAAAATCACACAAAAACCAGAGACCTCAAGGACTATCATTCAGTGTTAACCAATGAAACACTCAGCTTCACCACCACCACTAGGCTAAGCACCATGCGAGGGTCTTATAGGTACCCCCCAGCCTTTAAAGTGGCAATCAGTGCAAAGAAACACTTTGGGAAATCAACAGTTCTACCGTATGATCCATTAACTATCGCTTTAAATTAATTTCTCAACAAAAGTTAAGAAGCAGGTTCACTGTTATCCTTTGAAACTCTTCAGAAGAGATTAATTGATTCACAAAGAAGGTAAGTGCTAAATATTATTCCAAGACAGAACAACATTTTAGGGTACATTAGTGAACAGACTAGTATCCCTGCTTTGGTATTTTGATATTTTTAAAATCTTCAAGAGTGTCGTTCTAGCAGGGCACGATCTTTCATCTTACATAACCCTCAAAAAAGCATCAACTTTTCAGTGTTGGAATGTTACTAACACATTGTGCAGTACCACTGCGCACACAGTCACAGCTTTACCTTCCTCCTTGCACTGTGACCTTGTCTTTAAAGGCAAGCTGGGGCTTCTGGTGTACTGATTCAATTTACAAAACATTAACAGAATGAAGAGATGACTTCCAATAAGTTCCATTTATTAATTATAAAGTTTAAATTCCAACCTTACCTTTATAGACAAAGTCACATGCAAGAAAGACAGTGACATCACGATAAGTCTGCTCAAGATGACCGGGGCCAATTTTCAGTTGGTATAAATCAGCAAAGCACTAATGAAATCTACGCCCATTTATACCAGCTAAGATTCTGGCCCAATGTGTTCTATCAACATCTCAACACGACAATACATCTTTTCCTGAAATCTATTGCCATCTTGCATTTCTATAGCATCTTCAGATTTCTAAATGCTTTAGAACCAATAAGCCATACAATACACCTTTGAAACATGGAAGTATACTCATTGAGAGAGACAGAAGTTAAATAACTTGCCTATGGTGACAAAGCGAGTCAAAAATAAAATCCAGGGTTCCTTGTTCCCTGCTAACCCGCTACACCACACTACACTGTGCAAGGACAGAATACAACTGGCTCTTTCAAATTCCTAAAAGTTTAGAAAAGTGACCAATAACCTTGCTTCATGGTCCCTTCCTGTTTTGTTTTAGGAGCGACAAACTGTACTTTTCATTTGTGGTAAGCGTTCACTTCACTTCATTCATGGGGACAGTAAACACTGACTGGTCAGTTTCACTTTCTGATGTTTACACAGCACCACTAGGGTGCAATGTTTGGATTGCAAGCATTCCAGGGGAATGTTTAATCCCAAATGAGAAGTATTTCATTTTGAAAGTTCTAAAAATTTTGTGAACTTGGTTTTGTAAAAAAGTTGTTTAAAAGCCCACTGCAACTTTAAGATTTTACTCACCAATCAGACAAGACATTTGGATGAGTAAATTTAGTCTCAGGTCTCCTCCCCCAATTATGATAATTTAAAGGGTAAACAAGTAAGATCATGCACCTGAGCTAGTTAGTGTTCATGACACTACTGCAAAGCTGTTTTCGTCTACCCTAGAATGCACTCTTCATGGAAGTTCTCCATTAACATATGAATCAGTTTTTGTGAAGATGGATTAAAAGCCTTGTACTATTTCAAAACTTTTAGATTTACCACCCAGGATTAAAAATCAAATCAAAAAGGAATAAAACACTACCTCTTAATATGTAGAGAAACAATGCAAAGATTGGTTAAAGTTTTCCACATGAAAGGTTTAACTGAAGCTGCAATATTTCATTCACACACTGAATTTTAGGACTTCTCTCCCACATTTGAAAATGGAGATGCTCACCATTTAAGAAAATCATCCCCACAGCACGATCACATTAAGTGACATAACTGCATCAATGCCAAGAAGAAAGGAAGCACAAGTGACTAACAGATCTGGGTAACAGACAAAAGGGCACAGAAAAATTGTGTTTCAGTCTTTTTTTTGGCGGGGGGAGGAGGAAGAGTCTTAGAGTACTATTTTATCTACATTTTCATAAACCAAGTTCACAAACCGAAAGTGCTTAGTTGCTACTGGATTATAGATGCACAAGTGCAGGCATGTTAGGAAACTGTAGCCTAAGGTGTTAGAGTATTTGGTTAGCCAAATAAAATGAAATAGAATAATTAATGATCTAAGGAACAAGCTAGCACATGATTACATAAGTCTGTAATTTGATTCCCTCAGCTACAACCTTACTAGGTGGTAAGTGCTCAGCTAAGAAACATCTCAGCACCTTTAAATCTTCTGATCCCTTTGCATTGCATTTTTGTCTATAAAGTCAAGTTTTAGGCCTTTTTTTGTTTACATTTATAGGATATAAAAATAAAAATGTAAAAAACACAATTCATTTGGGAGTGGGGAGGGAAGTAGGCTTTTCATTTATTTTCTTCACAGATCCCAATCACCCAGATTCACACCAAATAATTTAAACAAAAGTGGCATTTTCTCTGTATGGAATGCAAACTCACACGCTCAGTCACTCACATATGCATAAATATATACACATAGATTTACTTTACAAAGTACAAGGGGTTGCATTACCAGCATGCAAACCTCCTCTTCCATGGGAGTTCCTAATACTGTGATAGGAAACTGGAATGTCTGCAATATTCCATAACATATTTCTGAAAAGCAAGAACATCTCAAAGCATGAATTTTTTTGGCCAACTTATATAAATGATCATCTTTACATCCACACTTGAGTATAACATCTTGGTAATACACATATAAATGTATTTATAACAAAATGGCCAACTCAAATTTACTTTAATTTACGCAAATCAAAAGAAATTCAGTTGGTAAAAACTAAACACTGAAGTTCTCATTTCAGGTTTGTTTTGTTTTTTGTTGCCACAAGGCTGCACTGCACCATTGTTAAAAAACAGAAGCAGCTCTGTTGAGAGGATTATGGGTATTGGAGGTCACGTGTCCCAGCTGCTGTCTTTAAAAGCAATTTTGACTAATCTGAGTTCTAGTTCAAAAGCATCAGGACGGTCTTGTGGGTTGGCAGCCAGCATTTCCTTAATCAGCTGCTTCATACGGGCATTCATAGATTTTTTCTTTACAGGGATGAGAAGTTCCATTTTGGGGTTTTCTAGAAGTGCCTCCCCAACTGGCACAATCTCTGTCCCTTGCTTCACATAGCTTCCCAAAAGTTCTTTCTTAGTCTCAGTGTCTACGAAGGTGATCCTTTCTAACATTGCCCAAATTATAATTCCCAATGCAAAAATGTCTGCTTTTGCAGTGTAATGTCCTTCCCAGACTTCAGGGGCCATGTAGAAGTCAGTCCCACATGCTGTTGAAAGAAAACATTTATTTACGTTGACAGGCTCTTCAGGGTTCTGTCCTGAGGCTGAACATACCTTACTTAACCCAAAATCAGCTACTTTCAGAGTGGGTTCCAAGTCACTAGCATCCATTCTGCTTTGTGAGATCAGAATGTTGTCAGGTTTGAGATCACGATGGATAATTTGATTTTTGTGAAGGAAAGCCAGGGCACTGCTGAGTTGAAGCATGAAACTGGTGTTGGTCTTGCGGCTGGGCTTTCGGGATAGCAGGTACTCATTCATATCTCCTCCATCACAGAAATCCATCACAAACCAAAGGTAATAGGCGCTTCTGGGATCAAAGGCTATTTCTCCTTTTAATGAGGTCTCTACAAGCTGTAACAAGGAAGAGAGATTTCATATACCTGTTCAGGAAGCATAATTCACAGAAACAAAACTACTGACTGAAAAAATAATAAAAGAAAGGAACAGAGAGGGGAAGAGAAGTTACATTCTTATCTATTTCATGTAAAATTTAAAAAAAATTTAAACGTCAATGAATTTGACAATCCTACTAATTCTCTGCCTGAAAAACATAGCTCAAACTCCAATTTAAAACCTAGAGCTATGGGCAGATAATAGTATTCTGAAAGATACCCAAGTACCACCTTCCCATCTATTTCAGCTAGGCAGTGTCCCAACCACCCACCCACTCTAACAACTTTAATCCAAATACAGTGTTTCAGCAGGTAGCACTGGTACAGCGCCAAGGAGTTACTTGTCCTCTGCTGATGAAACATTATGTAATGGAAGTCTGAAACTTACTTTTCACTCCATCTCCATGAATAAATTCTAACATACTATCCATGAATAAATTCTAACGAAGAACAATCAATATGCATAGCTAAACAGCAATAGAAACTAACGAGCTTCCGCTTTTGCTGAAGTTATTTTAAAGTAATCACTTATTAACTAGCTATTTTCCCAGATGCATGGAATATATTTGAGCAGGAATTTCCAGTTACTGATTTACATGAAAACTAATGAAACAACTAATCAGCTTTGTTAGTCCTAGTTACACAACTGTACATTTGCTTCTTCAGTTTGTGAGGTGGCTTTCAGCACATTCTGGAAACTAAGCATTTCAAACCATGTGTGTTAATAATAAACACCACATACTACCAATACATACTGGACTAAGGATACTTGGAAAGAATTTTCAAAAATCAAAGCAACTGCTAATAGAGCCTTCTAGGAACACTTTTTGAATCAACAGTGAGGCTCTTCTTCTGAAAAGTGAGTGAAAAAACACATGGCCGCTTGAAAGTGAAATTGTTAATATAGCTGTGCTCCTAAGGTTGCAAGAGCAATACAGCGGTGCACAGGCAAACCAGGAAGTTTTTGGAAAATGTAGGGGACAATTTCCTGGTGCAAGTGCTGGAGGAACCAACTAGGGGCAGAGCTCTTCTTGACCCGCTGCTCACAAACCGGGAAGAATTAGTAGGGGAAGCTAAAGTGGATAGGAACCTGGGAGGCAGTGACCATGAAATGGTCGAGTTCAGGATCCTAACACAAGGAAGAAAGGAGAGAAGCAGAATACAGACCCTGGACTTCAGACAAGCAGACTTTGACTCCCTCAGGGAACTGATGGGCAAGATCCCCTGGGAGAACAACATGAGGGGGAAAGGAGTCCAGGAGAGCTGGCTGTATTTTAAAGAATCCTTATTGAGGTTACAGGGACAAATCATCCCGATGTGTAGAAAGAATAGTAAATATGGCAGGCGACCAGCTTGGCTTAACAGTGAAATCCTTGCTGCTCTTAAATACAAAAAAGAAGCTTACAAGAAATGGAAGATTGGACAAATGACCAGGGATGAGTATAAAAATATTCCTCGGGCTTGCAGGAGAGAAATCAGGAAGACCAAATCACACCTGGAGTTGCAGCTAGCAAGAGATGTTAAGAGTAACAAGAAGGGTTTCTTCAGGTATGTTAACAACAAGAAGAAAGTCAAGGAAAGTGTGGGCCCCTTACTGAATGAGGGAAGCAACCTCGTGACAGAGGATGTGGAAAAAGCTAATGTACTCAATGCTTTTTTTGCCTCTGTCTTCACGAACAAGGTCAGCTCCCAGACTACTGCACTGGGCAGCACAGCATGGGGAGGAGGTGACCAGCCCTCTGTGGAGAAAGAAGTGGTTCGGGACTATTTAGAAAAGCTGGACGCGCACAAGTCCATGGGGCCGGATGCGTTGCATCTGAGAGTGCTAAAGGAGCTGGCGGATGTGATTGCAGAGCCATTGGCCATTATCCTTCAAAACTCATGGCGATCGGGGGAGGTCCCAGATAACTGGAAAAAGGCTAACGTAGTGCCCATCTTTAAAAAAGGGAAGAAGGAGGATCCTGGGAACTACAGGCCAGTCAGCCTCACCTCAGTCCCTGGAAAAATCACGGAGCAGGTCCTCAAGGAATCAATTCTGAAGCACTTAGAGGAGAGGAAAGTGATCAGGAACAGTCAGCATGGATTCACCAAGGGCAAGTCATGCCTGACTAATCTAATTGCCTTTTATGACCAGATAACTGGCTCTGTGGATGAAGGGAAAGCAGTGGACGCGTTGTTCCTTGACTTTAGCAAAGCTTTTCACATGGTCTCCCACAGTATTCTTGCCAGCAAGTTAAAGAAGTATGGGCTGGATGAATGGACTATAAGGTGGACAGAAAGCTGGCTAGATTGCGGGCTCAACGGGTAGTGATCAACGGCTCCATATCTAGTTGGCAGCCGGTATCAAGTGGAGTGCCCCAGGGGTCGGTCCTGGGGCCGGTTTTGTTCAATATCTTCATAAATGATCTGGAGGATGGTGTGGATTGCACCCTCAGCAAGTTTGCAGATGACACTAAACTGGGAGGAGTGGTAGATACGCTGGAGGGGAGGGATAGGATACAGAGGGACCTAGACAAATTGGAGGATTGGGCCAAAAGAAATCTGATGAGGTTCAACAAGGACAAGTGCAGAGTCCTGCACTTAGGACGGAAGAATCCAATGCACCGCTACAGACTAGGGACCGAATGGCTCGGCAGCAGTTCTGCAGAAAAGGACCTAGGGGTTACAGTGGACGAGAAGTTGGATATGAGTCAACAGTGTGCCCTTGTTGCCAAGAAGGCCAATGGCATTTTGGGATGCATAAGTAGGGGCATTGCCAGCAGATCGAGGGACGTGATCGTTCCCCTCTATTCGACATTGGTGAGGCCTCATCTGGAGTACTGTGTCCAGTTTTGGGCCCCACACTACAAGAAGGATGTGGAAAAATTGGGAAGAGTCCAGCGGAGGGCAACAAAAATGATTAGGGGACTGGAACACATGACTTATGAGGAGAGGCTGAGGGAACTGGGGATGTTTAGTCTTCATAAGAGAAGAATGAGGGGGGATTTGATAGCTGCTTTCAACTACCTGAAAGGGGGTTCCAAAGAGGATGGCTCCAGACTGTTCTCAGTGGTAGCAGATGACAGAACAAGGAGTAATGGTCTCAAGTTGCAGTGGGGGAGATTTAGGTTGGATATTAGGGAAAACTTTTTCACGACGAGGGTGGTGAAACACTGGACTGCGTTACCTAGGGAGGTGGTGGAATCTCCTTCTCTAGAAGTTTTTAAGGTCAGGCTTGACAAAGCCCTGGCTGGGATGATTTAATTGGGGATCGGTCCTGCTTTGAGCAGGGGGTTGGACTAGATGACCTCCTGAGGTCCCTTCCAACCCTGATATTCTATGATTCTATGATCAGCAGAGACTGAACAAGGAATATAAATAATGTTGTTCAAACTACGTATTCACATTTTACCCACACCTCATGACAGTGAAATTAATGCACTGTGGCAGTAGTGAGGAATCTTTTTAGAGAAATAAGTCCTAGCAGTACATTTTTTTCCTTCTTCCATAAAGCCCTCCTAAGTCTTCATAGTATTTAGCACCCTGGTTCAGACCTTTAGTCCACAAAGTTCAGTATCCTACCCCTGACAGTGGCACAACACCAACAGGTAGGTCCTCAACTAGTTTAAACTGTCATAGTTCCATTGGCTTCAGTTTATACCAGCTGAGTATCCGTCCCCAAATGCTTCATAAGAAGCTACTCCCCCTTTACTACTTGCATACTGCATCTGGCCAATTCTGTAGTATTCTATTTTTTGGGTAGGAACAGGGCAAGAGATTTGACTGCCCCCATCTTAACATGTATAATTATAAATGTCATTATAAAGTTACCCAAGCCTCTTTGAAAGTCTAGATACAACAGATAATTCTATACTTATAAGCATTCTGGGACAGGTGTTATCATTTGCCGTGTTTGGGCCTCACACAAATGACCTCTGACTTGATTGAGGCCTGTAGGTGCTACAATACAAGTAATAATAAATAGAAATGTATTAAACTTGAACCCATGCTCTTTGTCACTCCAGCAGTGCCCTGTAGATCATCCTTATTCCATCAATCCAAAATAGAAAGTTTCCTTAGCTCGCCTAGTTTAATGTCATTAACACTGGTATAATACCTCAATGGTCCCTTTAACAACAGTGAGCTAGGCACTTTCACAGTGTTCCCCAGCAGTCATGTCTAACATTGGACAATGATTGAATCAAAGACAACGAAAAGACTGCTAAATTGTGAGGGGCCTTCCTACGTTTGTACAGCACACAGCACAATGGGGCCTAAATCCTGACTGAACACTACCATAACAAATATTTAATAAAAGACCTGCACTAGATGCAAAAAAACAGGAACAAGTGTCTGATTATTACATATCTGATCAACTCACACAATTTATCTTTAATGTGATAACACATGACATATATAAATAAAGTAAACATTTGGTAAGTATTCACTGGATGTGCTAGTCACACACTGAAGAGTGATATTTATACATAAATGAATTTACTTTCTCAGATATCTATTCCTATCATGCCCTTATCACCTTTGCTTCTCTTCCAAAAGCTTTTAAGGTTTATTTGCCCTTTTTAAAAAATAAAAATAAATCTCTCTTGCATTCTGGTAATGGACTTCCTGATTACTGGCAGAATCCTAAGCGATGGCTTCCTAAGCAAAGATGGTTACTTCCTCTACTGAGGACAGCTGGCATTTAGAAATCCTTGTGAGTTCTGTCTTAATAAATCAGCAAATGTCCATTCATGATTAGAGCTACTGTAGGGCTTTTACCCAGAAAATACAACAGTGCGTATCTGGATTGTGTTTTGTTTTCATTCCCTTAAATTGTCAGAGCTAAATGGGATTTTAGCTGTGTGACTTTCATTAAGCCTGCCGGAGTTGCATGGCTATAAATCTGAAAATCCAGAGGATTCTGTTTACTAAACCCATTGTATTCAAACATCTCTAGAGAACTCTTAGCATTGTTTACACTGCATATAAAGACAAAAAGCTAGCCATACCTTCCCCACTTCTTCCTGCCCAGCTAGATACCCATAAATTACTCCCATTCTCCTCCCAGTTTCATGTACCTGTACATAAAGGGAAGAACTGGAACCATGGGACATCTTCTGCACCATACCATCTTTCTGTAAGATGCACTCCTCCAGATGGATAACATTTGGATGCTGGCTCTTGATACTGCTCAGTGCCCAGAACTCACGTAGAGCTAGTTCCACATTCTCTGGAGCATGACACCGAATTTTTTTCACTGCAACCCGCGCAGAGGTCTTCCTGACGACTGCTTCATACACCACACCATAACTACCACGACCAACCTCCCGTATTAGATCGTACTTTGGCTGGCTACTCACCATCTTCAAGGTCAAGGATTCTGGGGGAAAAAACAACACGGGACTAAATCCTACGAATAATGATTGATCTGCATTTCCTCTCTCTGTATCAGTTAGAGAAGTATCATTTGGGCTAATCACTGTGCTTAAAATCATCAGTATTTTCATTCATCAAATATAAATCAGATTGCAATGAGCCATTACATTCAGACGTTACCGATATGAAGCCTCAAACTTGTTTAGTAAAACCATGACTAATGCCAAGAAAGATTTTCAAATATACACTATATACTAATGTTACCGTCATTTTTGCCGGCCTTTATCATAAAACATTCACAGTTCAGGCACAACAACAACAATCTCTATCTTTCACTTGTATTAGGTCAGGACAGAACTGTCACATACCTCTCTCAACTGCTTAATCTCAACATCTTTTACTCTAACTCTGTGTACAGTATCAGTGGAGTACTGTGCTTTCTTTCACCATATATTATAGCATTTTACCAGTTAAGGTCCTGGCAGAAGCCCATACTTAGGGGATTTTATACATTGTTTCAAACTGCATTAAGTAGAAAGTCACAAAGGACAAGGGTAAACATTTTCAGTTGTAGTTTAACTATTAAATGATTTTCTGGTACCGAGGCAAAAGGAGTACTTTGAGATATATTTTAATTTTTAAAAATTAAATACAAACAGCTTATTATGAATGGACAGCTTAAACAGGACAAGATATTTAAAAAGACATTCTACATTGTTTACACTCAAATTCTAGTTTTGTTAAGAAAGGATGGAGGCTGGACTAAAACTTATATGTTCATATTTTAAAAAAAATCATGGGAATATACATAAAAGTCTTCCTTGCAAGATTACAAACCCAAAAATACAACAGCATTGTACTAATGCAAGCCAACCAGAAAGGAACACTAATTACAGACAGAAAATAAACTTTGGCCAGGTGTTTGGCCAAGCACAGTGATTTGCAAAGAGAAAATAAATGGACTAAATGGCAAAATAGCAAATTAGATTATTAGAATTAAAATATTTTTTAAAAGTTAGTGACACAGGTAAGTATATTTACTACAGTAAACCATACACTGAGGACTACTTCACTGAAGCAACCTTCTATCATCAGGCAACTTTCAAGTATCTACAAGGTTTGCAGCACAAAAGAAGTTACAAATATCATCAATCTCATGACAACATCAGTGCAGATAAATGGAGACTTGGCAGCAACATCTTTGTTATGTGAGTTTACAATCTTGAATGATTTAAATGTAAATCTATAAATTCCCCACAGAAATGCCACTACAATGTGAGATTCAGATAGTAATATTTACTCAGCCTGCTCCTATAACATCATGATATAAGCATATGGAGAATAGTGCAGCCTAAATGCTCAGGTAAAGTAACTAGAAAACACACAAAGGAAGGTACACACACACAAATGGTATCAAGTTCGGATATTAAAAAAAACCCAATAAAATGAATGTAATTGTGAAGGAAAGCCACATATTTCCCAGACATGGGTCATCTCAGGCTCAGAGCATGGAGCACAATTTACCCTTTAAGCATCAGTTTACTATACACTGTACCAGAAACACTCCCACTGCTAAATAAATATCAACTGTCACCTGTCTTCCCCACTGCCCTCTTTAAAAAAAAGGGGGGGGGGCATTTCCAGACACCAGCCCTTCCTCTCATAGGGCATCAGAACATTCCCAAGTATCATCCGGGTCTATGTAATAATCTAACCTGACCAAACCTCACCCCCCAGCAGACACACGCTCAATAAAAAGCCCCCCCCCCCCCCCCGGTTTTGTAATATCAAACTTCACATATTCTCTACTCCGAGGACTGGGGAGCAGCAGCCAGGTAAAGGAAGGGGCTCCTGACTGACTGACAGGTTAAGTGATTTTTATTGGGGTGTTTAGAGCCCACATGTTTCATCCACATTTCGCTCAAGTACTGGAAAAACTACGGGGGTGGGAAAGTCCCCCTGCTACACCCTCCCCCCGGCCCTTTAAGGAGGCAAACTCCCCCCCCCCTCCCCCGCCGTTCTCAGGTCCTCCCTGGAGACCTCCAGCAAAACCAGAGCTGGCCTAACGTTCCCGTGGGGTGGGGTGGGGTGGGGGGGGGCAGCAGGAAAATAAAAACCCTTCGCAGGCCTGCTCCACACCCCAGAGAGCCAAGCAGGGCACCAGCCCCAGTCGCTCCCCTACCCGGCAGGTGAGGCCTCCCCCCAGCCCCCCCTCCTCAGGTGACCCCTCCTGCGCCTCAGCCCCCCACTCCCCTCCCCTTCCCTCAGCCCCCGCCCCCTACAGTCCCCTCCCCCCTCCTGACAGCGGGGGACTCGCGCTTGCCCTGCCCCCGGCACGGAAGGAGGCCGCGTTGCTCGGGCCGCCTGTCAGGAGCTCCTCCCCTCCGAGGGCCCCCTCAGCTCCCGCCGGCCCTTTGCTGGGCAGCCGCCCCCGACTCGATGTTACCTCAGCGCCGCCGCGCTCTCGCCGCCCGGCCGCCATTATAGGGCTCCCTTCCCCCCACCCCACTCTCACACACACACACACACACACACACACTTTGGGCGCCGACACACCCCCCTCCGCGCGCCCCCGCCGCCGCCTGGACTCGGCTCCCGCACGCGCCCGGCCCTTGCGGCTTCCCCATTGGCTGAAGGGGCGGGCGAGCCCCCGCTCCTTCTTTGTGGCGCGCGCCGCCGCTTCTCATTGGCTGGGCCGGATGCGCGCTGGGCGGGGCTTTGCCTTGGAGCTCGCGCCTCTGCTGGCAGCCCGCCCGGTTCGTTCCCCCAGCTGCAGGCACCGGGGTCGGGGATGCACCAGGGGTGCAGCTCCCAGCGCAGCACAGGGGAGACGAGGATGCACTGCTTAAGGCAGCTGGGGGAGGGTTGGTTTATGGAGGGGGCGGGGGTATGGCGTTCGTGCAGCTCACGTTAGGATGCAAGGGAGAGGGGAGGATGCGCCATGGATGCAGATCGTATGGGGGGGGGGGGTATACACCACTTCGCGCAGCTGACAGAGAGATTGGGGGAGGGGATTGAGGAAACCACGCAGTCTCCCTCTCTGTCTATTATCCACACCCCGCTGCAAATCCAACCTGCAGCCCTGTTCCTGTTAAGTAATAATGGTTTGAATTGCATAGGGTGGACCCATTATCCCACGCCTCCCCCAGCCCACTTCACCAAGGGGACGCTGCTGCCCCCTGCTTGCTGCCGTCCCCTGTGCAAACACCTACCGTGTCTGTCACTCATAGATGCTGATTTTCCTGCTGAATTTTTATGTATTTCTCATTTTTCTCTTCTGCAATTAGATCTTTGCCATTTAAAAAAAAATAAATCCTATTATTTTGCCTTTCTTTAAAAGAAAAAGCAGCCCGTATTAGACTACAACTTATTGTTTGCCACGCAGGGAAGAGGATTGCACCTTTTGTTATCCCTTGTCACCATGTGATGGGGACATGCCTTTTAGGGGGCTGCAAGCACATTGAAGGATGCAATCATTTGGTAAGATCCTTCCCCCCTCTTCTCAAGAGGATGCAAGGTTATTGGTATCTTCCCTTAAAGGGACACTGTCGCATTTTTCCCTGCTGGGTAGCAGGAAGACACACTCATTGACTATGCAGAGTCACCTGCAAGACATACAGTTCAAAAGTGATGCTGGCAGGCAGCTGAGGTCCCATCTTCCTTATACCTCCCAGGTCAATGTGGGAGCAAAGGGACCACTGCACGCACCTCAGAATGGGTTAATGTTTAGTGCCCCTGGACTTCATAGCACAAGACTATCAGGTATCAGTCTTCATTAGAACACTCTCACACGGCTCACAGGCAGGGATCAGCATTCATTACACCCCTCATTAATATCCTCCAGCACCTGCCTGTGAAAAACAGTCAGAGTGGAAGTGCCCTGATCTGGGGCTTCTCAAAAGCCTGCCTCTTCCCAGGAATGGGGCTGCACCAGTGTTTCCCCCAGGAATTGAAATTAGGCGGGGGTGTTGAATATACGGAAGGGGTGCGAGGGCCGACAAGGATTGAGACCGTGAGGGCGAAGGTAGGCTGTATGGCACCATAGTAAAAACTGAAAAATGTTTCACGACCATTTTATTAGATTTAACTCATGTTTTAAAATCATCACAGAAATTAAAGTTGGCTCTTCAGGCCTACTATGAAGCACTACACCTATACCCTTCTTGGTTTTTTGTTGTAATTTTGCACAACTCTTTGGTGTCTTGTGGTGTCTGTAACTTCCAGTCCTTCATGATATGCTCATGATCAGGCAGAAGGCGACTTCTTTCAGAATACAAAATTCTATTCAGTGATGAAAAAGAACGCTCCGCTGTAGCTGTTGTGACTGGGAGTAGCAGAAGATGAATTCCTACTTCGTTCATCCCAGGAAACAGAGCACAAAGATTGGGTCGAACCACTAGTGATGATAAAGAAGAAATAGTTGAAGTTAAATCTTCATTCGTTCATTGTATGATATTCCACTCTGTGTTCAAATTTCTCTGTTCTGCCCTGATCACATAGCAGTCCCATTGCTGGTAGTGCCTCACTCCACTCAACTAGAGGTGTTTTATAAGACAGGCAGCTGTAAAAGCTACGTGGAGGTTGAGTAGAATCCAGAAATCGCTATTGTAGATTTGTAAGAATCAAGTCTGTGTACTTTTTCAGCTGGCTTAACAAACACTTCTTGTCCTCTTCACTTAAGGAGTCAATGTAAGAACCTTCATTAGGCAACGTCTCGACTGAAGTCTTTGCTTCTTCCAGTACATTTTCAATGGATATCTCTGGTTGATCCAAGGGTAGCTTCTATTGCTGGACTAAGATCTACTATTATTGTAGCAGATGCCTGGATGACATTGTTTAATGACCCAAGTGGTTTCAACAGTAGACTTACAAGAGAGAGAATGGAAGTAGTCTTCTCTGAACTTAGTAATAAAAGTAGTCCGCCAGCCTTACTACTTAGATCTGTCCTATCTTGGTAGATACTTTCCAAAGCCAGTAATAATGGTTGCAGTAATTTTAAGATAACAGCCAAGAATCGCTCATGAGAAAGCCAGCAGGTGTTCCCAGGTTGGACTAATTTGAACTTCAGTCCCAAGTGTATTTTCTATTGGTTTCCAAGACGTTCAGTCCTTTTGGACTCTTGCTGAAAGAAGAGTATAACAAAGCCATTACATTTATGGCTTTTTAATGTATTTTGAAGATTCTACAGCTCTTACTAGCGTGAGTGGATGGCCTCTGCAGCGTGTATAGGAGAGATTAGAGTTACACTTTTCTCTGAGCAAAGCTTGGACTCCACTATGTTGCACATATGATTAAAGAAAGGTCTAATCTGGGTCCGTTCTTGTTTTATCTGAGCTGGATCATCTGTCTGTAGTATGTGGTCAGCCCACTACTTCTACCTATAGTGTGAGGTAGGAGGAAAGCAGCTTGCCAGAGACACAGATGCTTTCTCAATGTCATACACATCCCCTTTCTTTAGTGAGGTTTCCACTGGGGGAGATGTATGCATCCAAGCATGTAAAAGTCTATTTCTCCCCCAGAGCATGGACAATCTACTGGGGTGTGGGGTGTCAGCTTTTATTATACAGAAGTAACATCTTGCTCTTTGGATTTTTTTTTTTGCCATAGGATGAAGCTTCTCTGATTAGCTGAGACAGCATTTATTTTTTATGGTTTCAAGTATCAGAGGGGTAGCCGTGTTCGTCTGGATCTGTAAAAGCGGCAAAGAGTCCTGTGGCACCTTGGAGACTAACAGACGTATTGGAGCATAAGCTTTCGTGGGTGAATACCCACTTCGTCGGATGCATGTAGTGGAAATTTCCAGAGGCAGGTATAAATACGCAAGCATGAATCAGGCTAGGGATAACGAGGTTAGTTCAATCAGGGAGGATGAGGCCCTCTTCTAGCAGTTGAGGTGTGAACACCAAGGGAGGAGAAACTGCTTTTGCAGCTGGCGGGCCAGTCACAGTCTTTGTTTAATCCTGAGCTGATGGTGTCAAATTTGCAAATGAACTGAGCTCAGCAGTTTCTCTTTGAATGTATGGTCTGTATGGTTTGTTAATTTGGCTGTTAAGCCCGCGATAATAGCTAAAGCATCAGTGCATTGGTGGCAGTAAGAGAGCGGCGGAGAGAGTGAGCAGTAGGGATGGGATAATTCTGTGATCCAGTTAAGCTACACTCTATCTCTCCACATTTGCCACCGCACTGTATGATTCTACTGATGGGATGGGCGAGGGGGTGGGAGAGTCAGGTAGTGCAGAGCTACTCAAAGTGGTGGTCCGTGGACCGGTGCCGGTCCGCGAGCCATCGGCTGCCGGTCTGCGTGCACATTGGGGGGAAGAAATTGCCGGTCCCCCACATCAGAGAGCTTGAGAAGCACTGAGGTAGTGGATGCTGAAAATGGATGTTACCATGTTGTGGCAAGTCACTTCATAACCTAACTGTGCTCATGTGTTTAAAAGATCAGACTTGATTGTCAGGGTACATTTATAAATGGTTTGTACAATGATTAATCCATATTTTAATAAACAGCAAATTGTAATAGATTGCTACACAGTCCAGGACGTCAATAGTTTGCTTAGAACCAGCTATAACACCGTCTACCAATGTGCTTAACAACCATCCAATATGTACTATTCAAGTCTAAATGTCTTCATAACATCTATTAATAAGTTATTGACCCTTTATAAACGAGAACTATACCCTTCATATAAAGTATGACCCAGCACTTTGAGGTTTGACTTCAATGGGGCTTAAAGTTGAGCACATGCTTGCAGGTGTAAATTACTACTGGTACTAATAATAAGCAAATAAATATTCAGATAGTGATTTTTAAATGGATAATGTCCCTTTAAGTGCCTCAGATTCCTTGAGTGAAACTGTATTGACATCTAGTGGCCAACTGGATTATAGACGGGCCCTTACATTCCCAAAGTCCTTACTACCATTTCTAAGGGAAGGTCAAGTCAACAAGTTTTGTTTAATTTTAGCTATTTGAGGGTATTTCAAGTATTGCAGAATAACTGACTGGGGCCCATCATATAACGGGGGGGGAGGGGGGAATCAAAGGTCATGTGATTAACTCAGCCCAGGCTGAGGGACATAAGGGAGAGGCCGGATTAGGACAGTGGGGGGCTTGAGTGGGAGCCACTGACACTCTAGCTAGGCAGGACAGAAGCTTGGGAAGCTGTAGCTAGCTTGAAGAAGCCGCTGCAGGTGAATGGTGCAAGGAGCAAGACTGGCTCCGGCAGGGAGGGACTGTTGGATTATATCCCACCTCCGGGAAGGAAAGCTGCGGGCTTCTGATTCAAGTGTGCCAATCACAGACTTGTGAATTTGAAAATATGGTTCTGCTCCTGGCTTTTATCTTCTGGCCATCCTGCTAGTATTGCTCTCTTGACTGGATGTCCTTTTCCGTCACCTCTTTGATTTCCATCAGCTTCCGTGTTGGAACTGAGAGATAGTGCAGCATGTTGATGGAGTCAGTATCCTATGCTGGATATATATGCCCTGCTCAGCATGTCAGCTAACACCAGTAACTGTCTTGGACAATATCTGATCACTACCTGGTATCGCTGGACACACATCAACAGGCGCTGCAATCTCTTTGGAGCCCTAAGAAGTGGCTTTGCCATGACTGTCTCTAGGAGTTTGTGCTCTGATTGCACTGGAGTGGCCACAGGTGAACTGATGGAATAGCTCCACTCCAGATACCACAGCCAGAAGCTCTTTTTGTATTTGGGCGGTATCCCTGTTCATCTCTGACATGGTTCTGCTGGCATAAGAGACTGGCTGCTCCTGGAAAAGAGCCATACCCAGTCCTTTCTCTGAGGCATCACACTGGTGTGAACGTGGCTCTCCTGGCGGATAGTACTTCAGGACAGGGTCATCCGTTCTCCTTTGTTTCAGTGCGTCCAGTGCTTGCTGTTGGGAACTGCCCAGTCCCATTCAGCCTCCTTAGGGCTGATGCACGGGTTCTGCTGCTCCAGCCAGGTGTGGACAGAAAATGTATCATTTCTATGAATGTAACTCTTTCACATCCACAGAGCTGGCATGTCACTGCCAGCCTTGATCTTGTTGGGATCTGCTGACAGTCCCTCTGCTGCGAGCAGATGTCCGTCGTACGCCACCTCTTACTGTTTGAGTTGCCTTTTTCCTGGGTTGAGTTGTATGATCTTGTCCCTGCACTGCTATAGAAAAGCGTGTCATTTACTGTTGTGATCTCGCTCAGCTTCGGTATCTTTGCTCCCTTCCCCTACAATGAGGATATCACCTGCCATTATTTTAATCCCAGGCAGCCCTTCCAGTGCTTTGGTGAATCTTCTCTGGAACACCTCTGGTGGTGGGCTTATTTGAGGGGGGAGGGATAGCTCAGTGGTTTGAGCATGGGCCTGCTAAACCCAGCGTTGTGAGTTCAATCCTTAAGGGGGCCATTTAGGGATCTGGGGCAAAAATTGGGGATTGGTCCTGCTTTGAGCATGGGGTTGGACTAGATGACCTCCTGAAGTCCCTTCCAACCCTGATATTCTATGACTCTATTCCCATTGGCGAGCACAGCCATATGTAGAAATCAAATGGAGTTTCAAAGGTTGTTAGCATGCTGGCCTCTTTATCCAGGCTTATGTGCCAAACCCCATTCCTCACATCACGGACTGTGGGCAGTGCATAGTGGAGTTTTTCCATGCTCATTTCAGTGGCTATGGGTCTATCTCTGTGCAGATGTGTAATTTGCCTGGTGGCTTCTTTAGCATGCTGCTTACCCAGGCTATACTGACCTGTTTAGGTGCTATGATATGCCTGCTCTGTAGACTTTTGAGCACCTTGCATACTGGATGAAATAGTGCCCCTGGAATTTCCCTTCATGGTAAGAACACAGATTCCACAGTAGGGTAAACTTCCTGTTGCAGTTTCCTTTCAGTGCCAAAGCTTGTATGGCTGTATTCCCCAGGAGGAGTTGGTGGGGTTTATTGTCCATTACCACAAACTTCAGTTGGGACCATCTGTTATTTTTTGGGTTAGTTACTACGGGCTGCAATATACTCTCAACGTTATTAGATTGTGACCGCTCTTTGTAACGGGTGTGTTCAAGTCCAATTCACCCTGAGGAATCATATCCCTGGAGGCCCTGCTATCTCGGTGAAATCACACATGACATTTCCCTATTACCACTGTTGCATGCACGGAGGTTGTCCCAACAGCCTGAACCTGATTGTCTCCATTCAGGGCAACTGCACCCCCTCATTGTCCAGTGAGGGCACCCACACTCAGGTTTCCAGCTCCCCAGCCGTTGCCTCTCTCAGGCGGAGACCCGCGTCTCTCTCACTCCTTGGCGGGATGTTTGCAGGCTGCCCAGCTCCCTACTTACTCAGTGAATTCCTTGGCAAAGTCTGGCTGCCTATGTCAGCTTGCTTTATTTTCCTCCTCAGAGATGATAAACAGTGTAATTGCCACAGGTAAGCTACCACACAGCTTTTTCTAAGCAGGAACATTTATTCTTAAGGCAAAAGCATTTTAGACAAAACATTAAAAACAATAAAAGAACCTACACGCATGCCGATAAGCTTACCAGAGATCAATGCCTAACTCCAACAAGGGCTCTGGCTGGTAAACAGTCATTCGAACCCCACCACGGGGTTTTCCTTTGGTCACAAGTTCATGACAGCTTTCACTCAGAACACGCATGCTCATGAATCTGGGAGTCACTCCTTTATCCAGATTGGGTCTTTGTCGTGACCTCGAATAGGGAATCAACCAGACAAAAAGTCCACACCTCCTCGCAAAGCTTCAAAGACTCAGTTCTTGCATAACTGGAATAGGTGCATTTACATCCTCCTCCTCCTCCTAGAGATTTCTGGGAAACCTACTTGACTAATTGTTCATTCATGTCTTAGCCCTTTGTTTAAAAGAGTTCTTTGAAGCTCATAACATTTCCAAGGTTCACATTAGTCATCTCCTAGACCAGTTACATACAATCCCATAATAATACACAAACGTTTGCATTTTTAATCCAACGAGCTCCTAAAATACATCTATTAATTTAATAATTTTGAACTTAATTCAGTAAAGTTTATGCAGGCTATTGTAGGAAATTGCCATCTCTGTCACGCTGCTCTGCTCTTGGGCTCCAGGAGAGACTCATGATGCCGTCACTGCTGTCTGATGCACCATCCCCCTCTTGTACAAGGCTGACTGAATCTTTGAGAGCTACTTCTGCTCTTGCCCACACTGCTGAAAGGGTTCGCCTTGCCACGTTCCTTTGCAATGCCGTCCTAGCACAAGCACGTCTCCTTTACCCAGTCGTGCTGTCTCCCACAGTCACTGCAGCTCAATACCCTTACAGAACCCTGGCCACAAACTCTCTTTGCTGTTGTCTCCCTGCATGTACTTCTGGGGGTGTTGTGACTCCTCTGGCTTTCATCCTTTCTCTTGAGGCTTTCACTGAGATTGGCAGCTGCTCCTGCAGGTGTGGATCCCAAGTGCCACAGATTATGCTGTCCTGATCTCAGAAACAGAGACCTTCCAGCTTTGCTCTCTTTATTCCTGTTGCGTTAAGCTAATGCAGGAATGTTATTACAATCTATTAAACTGTGATTTGACACTTGCTTTGTCAACATATGAGAACGTTAAAGCAGCAAATGTTTCCTCTCACTGCCTGTGCCCAGTTTAATCCTGGCCATGCTGTCACAGGGAGCTTTTTCCAAAGTCTGCAAAATCCTCAATTAAGGATGCAGGACTGAGAATAGCCACAACAGCTGTCATTGGGCACATGTGAAAAAAATCTGGCTTTTATGGCACTAGGGGGCGCCCTGTGATTTCAGATAGAGGGCCTTGTCCGACTGGCATGTGCTCCTGGAGAAGGGGATGGGGACAAATTGCCTTTATGAGATTCTCCCAGGAACAGGACAAAGTGGAAATGTTCTGTTCAGTGGAAATCTTCAGTCAATCGGGGAGACACCTCTTTCAAATGACCAACTGTTGGAAGTCGTTCCAACCTCTGTCAGCCCATTTTTAAGCATATAACTTCAAATACAGTTTCAGAGTAGCAGCCGTGTTAGTCTGTATTCGCAAAAAGAAAAGGAGGACTTGTGGCACCTTAGAGGCTAACAAATTTATTTGAGCATAAGCTTTCATGAGCTACAGCTCAATCCGATGAAGTGAGCTGTAGCTCATGAAAGCTTATGCTCAAATAAATTGGTTAGTCTCTAAGGTGCCACAAGTCCTCGTTTTCTTTTTTCAAATACAATAAAAACAATGAGGAGCCCTGGTGGCACCTTAGAGACTAACATTTATTTGGGCATAAACTTTTGTGGGCTAAAACCCACGAAAGCTTAAGCCCACGAAAGCTTATGGCCAAATAAATTTGTTAGTCTCTAAGGTGCCACAAGGACTCCTCATTGTTTTTGCTGATACAGACTAACACAGCTACCCCTCTGAAACCTGTCCATTCAAATACAGTGTGAATTTAGGGCCGGGAAAGGTTCTGGATCTGGAACAGGTTCTGGATCTGGAACAGCTCTTGCGAGTGAAGCCCTCTGTTTATCCACAGAACAGCCCCCGGAGCCATGCATGCTTTTCCCATGCTGTTCTGAGAGGGGATTCACTGCCTGTCCAGTCTTTGGTCTCCAAGGGTGCTAGCTGGTACTGATAGTGGTGTGTAATCGAATGCTAAATTGTGTTAGGTGGTGCTGTGTGTAAAATACTGTATCTTATTCAAGCTAACCTGAGCCATACCTGGCAGAGCATTAAAGGATTTTATAGTGAACACATCTGGTGTTCTCTGAGAAGCAAGCTTGTAGTCAGTGTATATCTGATACAGACGCTTCATCTGCTAGGAGCAGCCCTGTAACCTATCGTGTACAAGCAGTACATGACAAAGTGGACACCCAAAGTGGACTTGAGAACTGCAAAGAGACCTACATTGCTACTCCATGAGTAAGAACTCTTCGTCACTTCTGAGCAAGGCTGGATTTAAACCAACAGCAGAGATTAAAGGTTTCAGAGTAACAGCCGTGTTAGTCTGTATTTGCAAAAAGAAAAGGAGTACTTGTGGCACCTTAGAGACTAACCAATTTATTTGAGCATAAGCTTTCGTGAGCTACAGCTCACTTCATCGGATGCAAAAGGTTCCATATCCCTTTGCCAATCCCTGGAGGCCACCAATCTTCCATACAGCCTTTGACAAATACGTCTTGGAGTTGCTTTTCAAGATTGTTGAATGAAATGAGAATCCATTCACAAAGAACAGCAACATCCTATGAAGAGATGCCTTTGGTTCAAAAGATGGCAAAGTAGAGGGGAAGTGTTTACTCTGTCATGACTGGAAGGGGAGGGCTGTATAATCAAATTAGAGGATTTGTTTGACAATGGGCAGTTTAAACCTTTTGAGAAGCTTCAAGAGGATTTTGTTCATTAATGCAAATAATCAGATATAGAAATGAAACTAGTATGGATCCAGGCTTACACAACTCCTCTGAACCAGCTCAAGCACAGAATGTTTAGATCAATTCAAGAATTGCTGGGTGAATTCTCTGACCTGTGGGATGCAGGCGGTCCAACTAAGTGATCATAATGGCCTTAAAATCTATGAATCCATGAATTCCAGCTGTAGATCTGCATTTTATATTGGTATGGAGGGCTGAACCAAACCCACCCTTCCAAAGAATGTTAAAAGTACAGGGTTGAAATCCGGATCAGACTCTGAGTGTTTGGATTTAGCTGGTTATCAAGAGCAGTTCTAGCTGTAAACTGCAGTCCCCTCTCAGTTTGAGGTTTGGATCCGAGGTTTAAGTTTGGGCCCATCTCTGCATGTAATTCAAAAATGGTTACTGAGAAAATGATTATTTTCATTGTGGTAATACCTAGGAACCCTTTCAGCCGGGCCCAACTGGGCAAGGTGCTGTTCAAACACAGATCAAAAAGACAGATTACAAGATCTTTGGGACAGGAACTTAGTATAAGACAAAAGAGGACAGGTGGATATAGACAGGCCTGCACTTTGAGTTTTCTGTCTATGATGTATGCTGTAGTTCATTGCTAATTTTGTAGTAAAAAATTTGAGCATGAGGGTCAGTCTCACGAATTCAGGGAGTTATTTAGAGACTTTAATAATGCACTTAGGTTTTGGGATGGTCACTTCCTGCTCCCCCTTCTTTAGCTGAATCAGTACTCGCTGAGGTTGCACGTCCCCACAGTGCCCACCAGGGGTGCTGTTCTTCACAGTTTTAGCCAAATTTAAAATGCAATGCAAAATAACTTGCTTTTATGAAAAGTTATAAAAGGGTTGGGAGTCTGAGGGGAAAGACATATGATCTCTGCTCCTACGTACGTAGGTGCTCTGACATTAATATAATTTCCTTGGATCTCTCTGCTACGCTAGCACTTATTGGGGCAGGCTATTTCTGGAAAAAGCCCCTATGCCTCTCTTCCTAAACTAATATATTGATTCCAATACGCTGCTCTCCAACCTTCAGTCTCTCTCTCTTCTTCTCTGGGTTTGTGCAAAAGTAGAGATGAGAATGGAAACCTGATGTTTGAAAATCGGGAGTGGGCTGCAGTGTGGGCAGCTATCATTAACGAGTGGCGATAACATGATTTTAATAAGGGATTTCCCTGGATAAAGCAGTGCTGTTGCAACTCCATGACTAAATCATCTAACTGGATCTGATTAATTTTGGACCTCGTTAAAATCATATAGTTCACTTTAGATTTCCCTGGCTGATGGAAGGTTTATTAGTTAATTTCAGACTGGATTGATCAGCTCTACCCATTAATCAGTGTGAGACCTGCAGGGATCTATCTTGTGCTGATCAGTGCATCTCACTTAACTACCTAGAGCGAATTAGAGGCAGGACTAGACACTTACAAGCCTGCAGCCATGCTGAAGCCGATTAGTGAATTACAAACCTGACTAGTCTATCCAACCTCCTTAATCAATTTCAGACATAATTAATCAATTTTACACTAGACTAGTCAGTTCAGAATCATTTAATTTCAGAGGCAGCCAGTTGGCCTTAAATTAATCTACTCACGCCTAAACTATTTGATCTAGAACTAATGAGTTTGGCTACCAGTATGATACACAGATTAGGATTCAGCTCTGCCTGATTAGTCACTTTGGAAAGCTGGTTGTTAAATCCGATTTGAGCCTAATTGTAACTATTAACCTCACCTTTGGTTACAGCAGGTAGGTGCTGTGATTAAATAGCCACAAGGAAACGCTGAGGGATAGAATTTTGTTAAGTAATTGAAAATAAGAGAGGTGTGTCCATTTCTTCTCCACTAGCATTAACCCTTCCCAGTCTGCAGTCAAGTTCTTACTGATACTATTCTTCCCATATACTGAGTTTTTTCTTAGCTTTTTCTCTGTTGGTTGCCTGGCAGGTTCGAATCAGGAGGCCTAGTGATTATAAATATCAGCTTAAAGGTGAGGAAGGGCAGGCTGATTCCTGGTGTCTTCAGGCCAAGAGGTGAACATTAACTGCTGGGTTTAAATACTTTCAGTGCAGAGTTGACAGAGAACAGCTGACAAGTGGAAAGTGGGAAACTTCTCAGGCAAGTACTATGGCATGAGAAGAGGGTTCTGAGGATCTGCTGCTCAGTTCTGCGTTTTAACAACTCCAGTTTGTAAATTGTCTGAGTTCAGGACTCCATGAGGAAGCCAGGAGATGTGCTGCATGCAATAAGGACCTGAATGTAATCTCTCATTGGAGGAGATAGTGCCTTTCATCTGAGAGGATCCCCAGCAGTCTCTGTGCTGACAGGGATTAGGCCTCACCTTCCCAAAGGTATTTAAATGCCTAACTCCCATTGTGATTTACCTTTGAGGATCTGGGCCTAGGTCACTCTTGAAATACCACCAGATTTAGAGGGGGGCAGCAGCGGCTGGCTGGACAGTGATGTGGGTGTAGAGGAGACCCTGGCCAGGGATACTGGGAGGAAGCCCCTGCTCTTCCAAAAAGGGCTATGAGAGCCTTAATACCTAGATAGAACCTCATTTAAGAGCTCCTCAGAAGGCTCAGATACACTTAAAGTGCAGGGGGCTCTATTTACCTGCAGCAGAAGGAAGCTGGCCTGAAGCTGCAGGGAATCTAGATCCATCAAACCTGCTACTCGTGTCGCTCAGCCATCCCTTAGACTCCTGGAAAGAGCCAGAGCCTGAAAGCAGCTGAGTTGGAACTCAGTTAGCACAATTTCAGTTTGGCCTTGTTTCTCTCCCCCCGCCCCACTTTTCTGAGGCTTTGCCTGGTTCTGTAGTAAAGCAATGCACCTGGGTGAGTACTGCATTGTTTGTGGCGGGTCCACCATCCTGCCCACAAGTTCCTGTGTTATGCATGATGATTCTTCGTGTGCCCAGGAAAGCCACACAAACTACCTTCTTGGGTGGCACCATCAATGCAGCTCCAGAAACCCTGCTTAGATGGGATTCAAGATGGTCGCTGTCCCCAGGGAATGGATGTGTTGTCGCCACAGTTCCCCCAGCCTCAGCCCTCCTGGGCACCTCAATGCCCGAACTCCCATATCCAGGACATGCACTGCCATTAGATCGCTGATCAAGCAGACAGAGGAGAGCTTGTATGGACCCTGGCAGCGAAGGGTCTGTTTGGGTTTTCCCTGAAATACTAGGGCTCAACCTTTTGGCAAGTCACTGAGCCTTTGTACCTCAATTGCCCACCTGTACCATGGGGTTACCAAAACTTCCTTACCACACAGGGGAGCTGTGAGGATAAATATCTGAAAAGACTGTGAGATGCTCTGAGAGATGGCCCCACCCTTACTGCAGCAAGTACCAAAAAAGGTGTCCAAAAAAAATCTTTCTAATGTGAAAGGAGGAAAAACCCTTAAGGTCTGACCCTGCCAATGCTTATGACTGGGCATAGAGCTTACGAATAGGATGCATGCTACTGACTCCATGGTAATAAGCATCAGAGGACTGGAAGGGACCTAGAGGTGTCATCTAATCCAGTCCCCTGCATTCATGGCAGGACTAAATGTTCTCTAGACCATCCCTGACAGGCGTTTGTCTAACCTGCTCTTAAAAATCTCTAGTGATGGAGATTCCACAACCTCCCTAGGCAATTTATTCCAGTGCTTAACCACCCTGACAGGAAGTTTTTCCTAATGTCCAACCTAAACCTCCCTGGCTGAAATTTAAGCCCATTGCTTCTTGTCCTAGCCTCAGAGGCTAAGGAGAACAATTTTTCTCCCTCCTCCTTGTAACAACCTTTTATGTACTTGAAAACTGTTCTCATGTCCCCTCTCAGTCTTCTCTTCTCCAGACTAAACAAACCCAATTTTTTTCCAATCTTCCCTCATAGGTCATGTTTTCTAGACCTTTAATCAGTTTTGTTGCTCTTCTCTGGACTTTCTCCAATTTGTCCACATCTTACCTGACATGTGGTGCCCAGAACTGGACACAAGACTCCAGTTGAAGCCTAATCAGCACGGAGTAGAGCGGAGGAATTACTTCTTGTGTCTTGCTTACAGCACTCCTGCTAATACATCCCAGAATAATGCTCTCTTATTTTGCAACAGTGTTAAACTGTTGACTCATATTTAGCTTATGGTCCACTATGACCCCCAGATCCCTTTCCGCAGTACTCCTTCCTAAGCAGTCATTTCCCATTTTGTATGCGTGCAACTGATTGTTCCTTCCTAAGTGGAGTACTTTGCATTTGTTCTTATTGAATTTCATCCTATTTACTTCAGACCGTTTCTCCAGTTTGTCCGGATCATTTTGAATTTTAATCCTATCCTCCAAAGCACTTGCAACCCGTCCCAGCTTGGTATCATCTGCAAATTTTATAAGTGTACTCTCTGTGCCATTATCTAAATCACTGCTGAAATTATTGAACAGAACCCGACCCAGAACTGATCCCTGCAGGACCCCACTCGTTATGCCCTTCCAGCATGATCGTGAACCATTAATAACTACTCTCTGGGAACAGTTTTCCAACCAGTTCTGCACCCACCTTATAGTAGCTCCATCTAGGTTGCATTTCCCTAGTTTGTTTATGAGAAGGTCATGGGAGACCGTCTCAAAAGCTTTACTAAAGTCAAGATATACCACATCTACTGCTTCCCCACATCCACAAGGCTTGTTACCCTGTCAAAGAAAGCTATTAGTTGGTTTGACATGATTTGTTCTTGACAAATCCATGCTGACTGTTATGTGTCACCTTATTATCTTCTAGATGTTTGCAAATTGATTGCTTCATTATTTGCTCCATTATCTTTCTGGGTACAGAAGCTAAGCTGACTGGTCTGTAATTCCCCAGGTTGTCCTTATTTCCCTTTTTATAGATTGGCACCGTATTTGCCCTTTTCCAGTCCTCCGGAATCTCTCCTGTCTTCCATGATTTTTCAAAGATAATCGCTAATGGCTCAGATATCTCCTCAGTCAGCTCCTTGAGTATTCTAGGATGCATTTCATCAAGGCCATAATAAAAGTTTGTAGGGTTGTTGCATGGACGTGTCTTGAGATCCTCACTGTCTCGCACGCCCCATGGTGACTTCATGTTGTCTCTTCTTTTGCACAAGAAGCAAATCTAACTGCTGCTGGGAAAACTCCTCGCCAGTGGGGGGCCTGGAAGGACTCGGTAGCAGGCAAAGAGAGATGCTGAGAAAGCCCTGAAGGCTTGCTTATGCACTGGCAGAAGGACTGGGAAGACTGTGGGGGGGCAGGGGGAACCATGTTGTCCCTTAACACCTCCCTGCCTCACTTTCCCAGCGTGTTGAGACGCTAAGAGGGATGGCGGAACTGCCAGGTAAAGTGTTATCCTTCCACCTGGGTGTTGTTTCGTGGGGAATTTAGTGCTGTTAACTCGTCTGAAGTCCTGGCTAAACACACAGGTTGTACCTTTTCCACTGCAGTGATTGACAAATGGCCTGGCCATGCCTAAAACTGGCTTTTTAAATCAATTTAGCTAAACCGCTGCCAACTCCTTTGTGGACACTCTTACAGCAGATTACAAGTGGCTAATTTTGATTTTGCTTCAGTTGAGTCCTTAAACTAAATCGATATTTGCTAGCTGTAGACCAGGGCTAAGCCTTTGCAGGAAGCTTTGCTTCCAAGCAACTATCATCTAGGGCCAGCCATGAGCCAAAAGCAAGAAAGTGACTGTGTTGCAAGTCGTGTTTTTTTTAAAGGGGAGGGGGGCCAACTCATTCACCGGCCTGACATGTGAGTCAGATACAGTGACCGCGCTCTAAACAACAGCTGTGCCTTTCCCTGACCACAGCACGTGTTCCTGTTACTTAACTCTGTGCAAAAAATAAAAAAAAAAAATAACAAACAGAATGGATCATGTCCTGGCTCTCTTCACCAGGGGCTGCCGCAGGAGATAGGATGACCCTGTCAGTGCCTTCATATCCCCAAAAGATCACAAGAGTTCCATCAGGCTGCAGTTGCTCCACCGATTCTTGTTCCTGGAAGCTCTGAACCACGTAATGGGGCAAACTGTTTCTGGGTTCAAACAAACAAACGGCACCATGCAATATGATCCTGTGCTGAAAGCAAGGAGGGGGAGCCTGGATTCTGGGCTTCTATTCCTGGTTCTGCCACTGACTTGCTGAATGATCTTGGGGGAGTCATTTCTCCATTCTGTCCTTTATCTGCCTGGGAAGTAGGTAGCATAACGCTTCATTATTTGTATTCTTGTAGCCCATAGGGATCCCAGCCCTAGACCAGGACTTTGCTGTGCTAGGGGTTGTAGAAACACACCACAGAAAGATCCTGCAGAAATGGAACAAACAGATGGTACCTGCCCCAAGGAATTCACAGTTACTGCAGGGCTATGGCACTTCAATCAGTTTCTGTTTGTTGTTGTTGTTGCCATTAGGAGATGTACTGGAGGGCGTAGTCCTGCACTGATCCCCGGGGATGGTGCCGCATCTCTTAGCTGCTGGCACCTCTGACCAGTGTTCCCTCCAAGCTGCATGCCTGTGCGACCGCAGAAAAGGCCATCAAGGGCCGCACACTTGATTAGTGCAGGTGCGTAGCCACAGGTGGGCCTGGATGTGTTGGTAAATGGCAGTGAGTGGAGATG
Source organism: Chelonia mydas (assembly GCF_015237465.2). NCBI lineage: Eukaryota > Metazoa > Chordata > Testudines > Cheloniidae > Chelonia > Chelonia mydas. Next base: position 9,464,105 of record NC_051259.2, on the reverse strand, counting down.
GGTGGGGAATGGGGAGTGGAGGGCAATGGAGCGAGGTGTGGGGCAGTGATGGGGAAGCTTGGGGCATGTGGTCTCTTCCTCCCCTCCCACTTACTGACTGTTGCCGAACCTGTCTCCTTCCAGCCCCGGCAGGAGGTTGCTGCCCCTTCTCCCCATCTGGCCCCCGGGGAGAGAGGACTCCCTCTGCTCTGGGACTGCGTCAGGGAGAGCCCCGGGGCTGGGACTCTGAGTCCTTGGGAGTCAAGAAACTTCGGGTCTCTCCCCAGCTCTTCACTGAGTTTCTGTGTGGCCTTGAAAAGTCACCTCACCCCACACTGTGCCTCAGTTTCCCCATTTTCCAGAGGGGAATAATGCTATTAACCTTCCTCTGTAAAACACTGTGATATTTATAGATGAAAGGGCTTTTAGATTTTTTTTGCATAAGAGGAAAAGATTCTTCCTTTCCAAAATTCTCCTTCTCTTGGTGCCATTGTCCTAGCTGGCTGCTGACTTTCCTCCCCACAGGTGGCTGCATCTCAGTGGAGCATTTATATGTATAGTTTGCGAAGCACGTACTGATCCTTGTGGAAGGAGGCTGTAGGAATGAATAGCTAGGTACTGTGGACGCCATGTGAAGACTGACCTTCTTCTCTAAGTCCTGTGTGCTGAGGTATGTTGGGCCAGATCTTCAAAGGTATTTAAGCACCTAAGGGTGCAAAGAAACATTTGGGATTTAAACACTTCTGGAAATTCCACTCTGCCTGCCTGGATCTTGTAGGTGCCTGAACACCTTTGAAATCTGGCCTGTTAAGCCTTCGTTCAAGGAGGATGAAGACTCACTTGCAGTCTCTGACGCTGCCTTCTGTCCTGCCAGCATCTGACACGCTCCCACTCTTCAGCAGGAGAGTTCTGGCCGAGGCTGTAGGGACCAGATGGCTTGGGGGATTGATGAGAGGAGACAAAGCCTTTTGCTTCAAGGTCAAATCTAGCCCTGGTAAGGGGCTAACTAAAATTACTGGGATCTGATAGCTGTTGGGTGGCCTGCATGCAATTAGCTTGGAAGGTCTCAGTCCCTTCCCCAGTGCATTGCAAAGAAGCCACGGCCACAGCAGATGCTAATGGACAGCGCTCTTGTTTGCGTTCTCAGCGGAAAGTCCAAGGCCTTTAAGAGCTCCCCTTGCCTCTGGAGGTGGTCCAGGGCGTGGACTCACTGCTTGTGTGTGGGAAGCTTGCACCGCCTCTCTCTGTCTCCCCGCTGTACATGGATGCATGTCCTGTGACTAAGCAGAGGAGTGGGGTCGCCAGGGCTGGCATTCCAGCCCTATCGCCTCTCTCTCTCTCGTGCACACACACACACTTAAATATGAAAAGACGTGTCTCCAGAATGCTAACCGGCCATTTAAAACCATGCTCCAGCCTGTCCCCCATTCATTTGCAGGCAGCCGCACTTGCAATGAGATCTCTGAGCTCAGCAAAAGAGGCCCCATTTCCTCCTGACGTTCTGAAGCCCCCCGCTCAATGCTGTAAGGCTCATGCTGTGGTAGCTGGTCTGGGTCCCTCTTCTGCTCCCTAAGTTCCCAATCCCCTCTCCTGGTGCATCTCCGTTAAAGCATCAACAACACAGTGCAAATCTCCCCAGATCGAGGCAAATGGCCTAGAATCTGGTTTTAGAGGGTTTCATTTATGTTCAAAGGATTGCAGGCTATCTGATAGAAGAAAGACTTGTCTACACAAGGAACTTTACCGGCTCAGAGTGAATTAAGCTACACCAGACCAAGGCCACTATTATTCCAGTATGGGAGTTATACCAGTATAACTCTACCAGTACATTTTCCCCATGTACACAAGGCCTGAGATGCTGGCAGCTGAGGATCTGAGCAGGCAAAGAGCAGCCACTTGGTACTCAAAGGTTCCTGTAGCTTTGGACCCAGCTATGCACCCGCTGTTCTGGCAGGACGCTGTGCTATAAGGTGGTAATGCCCTAGCCAGGTTAAAATGCAGCGTGGATGGGACCAGACTCAGTTATCCCCATCTGAGCGAGCCAGGCTGCAGCCCAGGGCCAAAACTTTCAAACTTGGGTTCCTAAAATTAGGTGCCCAGCGGCGTGATCTGACTTTGGTGCTGAGCAATCACTGCTCCCAGTCAAGGGCAGGGCCAGGTTTTTCCCCTGGGGGGTGCTGATGAGTTGATGGTGGGCTGGAGAGTGAGCCTGCCCTCGCACTCACCCAGCAGCGGTGGATCCTGTCCCACAGCGTGGGGCTGGGTTTGGGTCCTCCCTCCAGGTCTTGGGACCTGGTGCAGGGGATCACGGCCCCATTCAGGTTTGGCCCAGCCACCCCTCCCCCGTGACAGGGAGGCAGCCGGGCCAAATTTGAGTAAGTGGTGGTGTGACATGGTGTATAGGGTCGCCATGCCACCCCAGGGGCCCGGTCACAATGCCTGCAGCGAGGAGCTGGGCCTAGCCTCACGGGACAGGCGCTGTGAGTGCGGAGCGGGCTCACGCTCCAATCCCATGTGAAAATTCAGGTCGTACACCTCCTTTTGTCACTTGCATAATGTGCTTGAAAAGGCACCACGCATCTACCTACAGGCCTCTGGTGGGGGGCACAGTCACCACCCCGCATCCTTCCATTAGCTCTGTCACCACTCCCATTGACTTCAGCGGGCTTAGTCCAAGCCGAGGTGCACGCCCAAGCAAAGACGGGCCTGGCTGGCGTGTTCTGAAGGGCAGCGAACCTTAGCTCCGCTAAGAGGGAGCAAGATTTTGGATCTGGGTGAGCCGCCACATCTCTACAGATCGAACCGTGCTGTCACACGCAGCCAGACTCTGGCACCGGTGCAGCGACCACAGCTCATCGGCTCCATCCCCGCCCCCGCCCCCACCATGATCTGCGTTGACCTGTCCTCCCCGGTCGCGCTGCCCAGCCAGTTTTGTGTGGGTGCATTCTGGGAGAATCTGGGTCCTTATCCCAGCCTCCTTCAGTGGCAATTGTTATGGGTGTGTTTTCCAGTGAACTGTGGGAGGCCTTCTCCCACCCTCATAGGGCAGGTAGCGGGGCCATTTGCACAGACCCCGGGGAAGCAACACAGCGGAAGAACCGTGGTAGAATTTAGGATGACCCCATTCCTGAGCGGTGGCAAAACACAGCAGAGCTGGTGACCCCCTCGCTGCATGTGGACACCCCCCCTGCACCGCGTTAACCTTGGTCCCAACTAGTGTAAGATGGGCCCTTTAACTGTTGCTAGCATAGTTTCATCCTCAGACTAGGCAGCGTTAAAGGAGGTCAGTAACTGTCAGTAACAAATCGCCAACTGTCCGGCCCCCCTTGAGGACACACTTACATGAGGCTGGAATGCCCGCTCTGGGAGTTGCCTGCATGATAAACACGAGGCCAGCTGTCATCATGACACCATGAGTCAAGGTGCTATAATTAACCTGGCCTCCGCTCGCTTCCCCCCTCCTCCTCCTCCCCTGCCAGTGTTTACAGGTCTCTGTGTGGACGGGTGCCGGAATTTGCAATAATAACCTGCTTATCGCTTGAGTTCCCAGATGGATCTGGAAGCGACACCCTGATCATGTGGGCCAGGTTTTTGGCCACCTCAGAAATGGCCTGAACTAAAACCAGCTCTGTCCTTGTTCTCTTTAAGATGTTCCACCCCCACCCCGTCCCCGCAGAAGCCCAGGAAACAAACCATGAGTAGCTGGGCCGACTGGGGCCATATCTGGAAAGTCAGCTGAGCTTTCTGGTAATTCAGATGAATCCTGGAAAGTTCCAGGAGATGCTGGGAGATTTTCATACCTGTAAATTGGATTAATAAGGGACATCTCCCACCCAAGCCTTCTGCTAAATAATAGAGAGGCTGCATGGGGCGGTGAATAGGACACAGAACTGCAAGTCAGGAGACCTGGGTCCTATTTCTGGCTCTGCCACTGATCTGCTGGGTGACCTTGGGCAAGTCACGTCCCCTCTGTGAGCCTCCGTTTCCCCATCTCTAGAACCCACCTTTTGTAAATCACTTTGGGTGGGATTCACAAATCGATGGGAGTCAGGTGCCTAGATCCTGTTGTGAATCCCACCATTTAATCTGTAGGGACGGAATGCGCCAGGCTGGTGCGAATCAACGATTAAACGCTATTAAACCCTCTCCTGCTGAGGTGCCTTTTATCCAGGATTCGGATTCCTCTGAGGAGCTGAGAGCACCATCGTCTGGAACAGGGGTAGGTCGGGGCGAATAGTCCCACTAAACCTTACAAGAGTTTGGCGAATATTTCCGCCAGAGCACCCCAGCTGGAGGGAGGATCGTGAGGGGGCAGGGGACGATTGTAGAGCTCGGTGCTGGAGAGAGTTGGGAAATAGCAGCTGTGATTGTCTTATGGTCTTGCACCAGGGAAAGGTTTCTCCCTTGGGACTCAGCGGCTCCCCATCTAACCCAGCAGGGCAATGCATTCAGCAGCCTCTTGCACCTTCCCGGCGCCAACCAGAGCTGGGCGTTACAGTTCAGTGCCCAGGGTGGCAGGTGTCCTGTGCCGGGAGTCGCTCCGCTGTAGAGAGGAGAGGGAGTTTCCTGCTCCTAGAGGACATGCCAGACAGCCCGAAATCTCTCCCACTGGGACATGGGCAATCGGGGTGGGCTCCTCACAGGGGCCATCTGCCCTGTGACCCTTTGTGTTCTCCTGGCAGATGGCAGCATCCAAGAGCAAACAGGGACCTGTCTGCTGTCCTGGTCCTGCACTCAAGGTCAATGAGTTCAGAGAGAGGGGCTGATCAGGCTAAGAGGAGAGGAGTAGTATAAGAGCCCTACCGTCAATCAAACCCTAGCGCGCCCCTTGACCCCTTAGCCCCGCCCACCGGAAGTCCCGCCCCATGGGTTATTACTTCCGGGGTCGAGGCTGCCACATGACCGGAAGCAAGGTGTGTCATGTGACACCCACCCCACCCCTTGACCTCTGCCCCCCCCCCCTTCACCAGACGTCCCGCCCCATGGGGTATTACTTCCAGGGTCAAGGCTGCCATGTGACCGGAAGCAAGGTATGTCATGTGACCCCTCTAACAACTCCTCCCACTGCCCTCTACCAATCAGGATGGGTTTTGCCCCTGTAGGACTTCCCCCAAGAGGAGCTTTGACCAATCAGGGCGAGTTCCGGGGCGGGGTGTCCTCTCCGGAAGTGGGTCTTGTGACCCCTCTAACAACTCCTCCCCCCACCCGCTACCAATCAGGAGGGGTTTTGTTCCGATAGGACCAAGAGGAGATTTGACCAATCAGGATGAGTTCTGGGACGGGGTGACCCGTCCGGAAATGATTCGTGTGACCCCTCTAACAACTCCTCCCACCAACCTCTACCAATCAGGCTGCCCCGAGAGCAGATTTGACCAAAATAGGGCAGGTTCTGGGATGGGGTGAACCGCCCATGAGAGGGGCGTATGACCCCTCTGCCAATCAGAGCGCAGCACCATCACCCCATAAGGCCCAGCGTCGGGCAGAAGAGGCTGTCTTTTACCAAGAGCGCGTGTTTTAGAAATCGTGGAAACATGGACTCCTTCACCACCCCCTTGAGAACTTCAGACTTTGTTTTAGCCCCGAGGGCCTTCGACAAACCGCGGAGAAAGCGCTACCTCAGCGACAGTTCCGAGGAGGAGGAGGGGGCAATTGAGGGGAGCCCTTTGGCCCAGCCATTGATGGATACCCCGGACCCTGAAACCCAGCCGCTTGTGGGACCCCGCGATGAGCATGATGGCCTCTTGTTGTCCACCCCCCGGGAGGAGGAAGGTGATCGCAGCTCGGGGAAGTCACTAGTGGACAAGATGAACGCTCAGGTAAATGAATGCTTAAGAGGTGACGGTCGAGGTTGGGGTTGTAACGGGGCTAGGAACCAGGGATTGTGTAAATCAAAAACCAAGCAGTGGGGTGCTTACGCTGTTTCTTTTCTAAAAAAAAAAAAAAATCCCTCCACAGTTCGACGCTGCCTTTCTAGAGGACCCGGAGACCCTGGACAGCGTTGCACCGAGCAGCGAAGATGAACCGGGCCCACCTTGTTTTTGCTCGACGCCAATACAAAATGTTGAAGAGGACTCCGAGGATGACGGCTATGAGGAGTTTAGGAGGAGGCTTGGCATGGAACTGACTGAGCCAGTGCCACGTCGTGAGTGTAAAAAAGTCATGCGGACTATTGTACGCGTTGCTGTTTATTCTGTTCTTAATCACTGTCTCAGGGAAAAGCTTTTTGAAGATTGTGAGGGCTGTGTCATAGATGCATCAGGCCAGCGGCACCATGACTGTGTGACTTGGACTTCAGTGGATATAAACTGCAAGCTCCGGGGCCTCTGTGCTGAGCTGTGTTTGGAAAGCTTATTAAACACTGTGATTGCCATAGGTTATGCTACGCAATGTCTGTGCCTAAGCCAAGAACATTTAGCACAAGGGGTGACCTTGATAAATGCTGTGCAATTCAGTGGAGACCCTGACCATGTTTTAAAGAAAATGACCAAACCGGAAGATGCCTGCTTAGAGCGTTATATTGACCGTCTCGTCCGCACAAAAAGTTACAGAACCCTGCTTAAGAAAAAGTCTATTTGTAAGAAATCTAAAAGGATTAAGTTAGAAAATGGTGAGGGGCCAAACATGCGATATAAAACTTGGTAGCTGTAAATTAAAAAGAAAAACTCTATTGAAAAGGGCTTTGTGACTATCTGTATTTCTGTTAAAAGGTCTCTGGCCCTTAAGGGAGCTTAAAGTCTTTTTTTTTCTTTCTTTTTTTAATGGAGCATCTTGGTTTGTTTTCAAGGAGCTGTATGTCTTTTAAATAAAAAAAAATTGTTTGTGAGAACCTAGCTCTTGTGTCTTTTGTGTAAGAGAGACCCATTTACAGCAAAAAAAAAAAAAAAAGCTGAAATGTATGTTGTGGGAGGGGGAAAAATATCCTAAAAATGTGTTTACAATAAAACAAACAGGGATGGTTCAGACATGTGGTTGAGTACAATAAAGCTGACTTATTCTGTTGAACTGAACGGGTTTAACCACCCCCCCTCACTGAATAGCCAGGGTGACTGTGATTACTCACCCTTGTTGCCATAGGGTTAATTTTGATGGGGGTGCACCCATAGTAAGGGAGGCGGGTGGGTGAGGATGGTGAGTTCTGATTAATATGAAATGAAATAAAACCTCAGGAGTTTGCAGATGCTATTGGGCAGTTTAAATATAACCCCTGGAGTTGGTGGAATGCTATAGGCCAGTTTAAATATGGCCCAGGAGTTGTTTGAAGGCCACGGGGCCCTTTTTCTAGAAATCACCCCCCGCCCCACCAAACTTTAAGCATGAAAGAAACATGTTTTTAAAAACAAAAGCAAGCCCCAAGACATTCATTGATATCTGCAAAGGGCCCCTCACTTGAAATGGTTACTGTAAGAAGGCCCTACGGGGGGAGGGGGGGGAACAAAAAGTATTTGAACTTAAAAAAGAAAAAAAAAGAAAAGCAGCCCAATTGCGCAGAAAACTTATTCCCCACCCCCGATCACAAAAGGGAATGCTAGGGAGGGGTGATCCAATCAACCTGCTAACTATTTTGAAACAAAAGAGTTAGGATGGTGTAAAAAAAACCCAAAACCTCAGGTAGCTTGGAGACTGTCTCTTTCAACAGAAACTCTCTTGAATTGCTGCTGGACTGCAAGTGGAGGTATGTTCCCTGGTTTTTTTAACTCTGAAAATATGTATATATATTATATAATGCCATTTTTTGGCCATGCTGTCTTAGTAAATAATGGTGCATATCTTTATTGCAGTATGATCTGTTTAGCATGGAGCCAGTAACTTTAAGTTGCAATTCATCACCAGGCCAAGGTAAAAACCATTTTTAACTGTAGTTGTGCTTAATAACTTCAGGTATTACATAGGTTGAATAGGGATTTGGGAGCTAATACTAACTCACATTTTCGCTTGTTTTTTACCCCAAAGACCCCAAGCACACATGGCTGGGGCGGGGAGGGGGCCAGAACAACCAGGGATCTTTTTAAAAGCATGTGGGTTTATTGAAAAGTATTTTGTTGCAAACAGTGTTTTAAACTCTGTGTGTGTGTGTGTAAAACATAGGTGGTTTTTAAAAAGTATATGTCTACAAACTGATGGTGATGGTGTGTTTCCAGTTAACAGGGTTTTTACTTTGCAAATCAGATGTATTTTTAAAAAAAAATATTTGTGGGGGTTGTTTTCAAAGTGGTAGAAATAAACTCAAAACCTGTGTTTGTTGTACAGCCTGAAATGGATTATTTTGTTTTAAAGCTATGACTTTTTTAAATAGAAAAAACACCCTAATGGATATTTTTTATTTTATTTTAAAGTTTACTAGACAGTTTCATGTGTTTTATTAGAATGTTGTTTGCTTTACAGCACGGTCAAAACATGAGCGGGTAAAAATGCTCAAAAGAAAAAGGAAAGAGACAACTGAAAAGAAAAATTCACAAGTATCAGTGACAGATGGATGGATGAAGCTGGGTAAATATATTTTGCTTATTAGTCTGGTTAATTTATGAGGTTTTATATTTTAAGTACATACATAGGTGTGGGTGAGAAAGCTGGCAAAGTTACGTTTTTGTAAAATGCTTTTCTTGTTCCCCCCTGCCCCAAGCAGGCATATACAGCCCTTCTGACAAGGCTGTAGTGGGAGCTACAAGGACCCCTCCCCGAGAACCACCAAAGAACCAGGAATCTGCTTTGAGACCTTTAACAACGCAAAACAGCACAAGAGTGCAGATGAAGCATCAGCCCAGTCCAAACCTCATTTACGTCAAACCCAAGGACAAAACAAAACTCTCTGGTAAAAAACATCCATGCAAACACAACTCCAGTTCCTCAGCGACCACCGTCACGCCAAGCCCTGAGAAAACTGTGAGCGAAAACGCCCACATTCACAAACCCGGAGCAGGCGCTCTAGGAGTTGTGAATAAAAAAATAAGGATTGAAAACACCTGCGATGCCAAGGTATTGCAACCATGCAAACACAACTCCAGTTCCTCAGTGGCCACCGCTGCACCAAGCCCTGAGAAAACTGTGAGCGAAAACGTCCACATTCACAAACCCGGAGTAGGCACTCTAGGGGCTCTGAATGTGTGCAGAAACACACACATTCACAAACCCAGAGCAGGCGCTCTAGGGGTTGTGAATAAAAAACTAAGGACTGACAAAGATCCCCCATATTCTAGTATTTGGGAAGAGTTTGATGCTTCATTCAGAAAACTGATGGACGCTGTATCCTCGGGGGGTCTAAAACTACAGCATTCTAAAAAGATTTGGAAAAAATACGACGCTTTGTTCAGAAAACTGATGGATGCTGAATCCTCAGGGGGCCTAAAAGAAAGGGGGGCTGGAAAGGGTGGCTCTGATCAGGCATGACTAGGTGTGGAAAGGGGTACCCTCAAGGGTGCACATCAGCTCGTGTGTAAACAAAAGGGCGGACGGCGCTTGGGGGATAAACAGATGGCTGCCAAAAAATTCCAGGCCAGGGTCGCTGTAAAAATTTTAAAAAGGGCTAAAGAGGTAATGAGGGGAAAAAAAACAAAAAGAGATGCCCCCTACCAGAGGCTCTCAAACTGGCATGTCTGAAAATGGGGAGGCGAAATCAGACTCTGGTTTAGAAAATTCACCAGAGTGCTCTCTAGACGGAGTCCCATCTACTCCCAATGACCCTCACGGAGGCGTCTCAGAGTCTGAATCTCAATTAGTATCGGATGTAGAAGATGCCACTGATGGTTCCGTAGAGGAACCCCCAAGTAACCCTGAAAATGCAGAGGTGTATATGGAGAGAATGAGAAGTTGGCAACGTGAATTACCTAGATTTGGGGGGTTGGTGTATTGTGAGGAGATTCGTTTTGTCCATCTTGAGCAAATAAATTCAGCTCAACAGGCTGTTGAAGCCATACACAGAGGCATACAGCTAGTTCTTGATGACGTTAATGGTAGGGTAGGCCCTGATGATTACGTATAGTTACGTTTAGAGAGCCGTCGTTTAACTAACCCTTTGTTTTCAGTCAGAAGAACTGGGGATGAGCTGTCCGTTGAGGATTTCTTAAACCCGACCTCAAAGCTGCTTCAGAGCAATAGAGAATTGCATCTCGATAGGACGTTGCGCCTCATTGTGACGGTTGTAAAAAATAGGGGTGGGGGCGCTTGAAGTGTTTTAAATTCTATCCTTAGTAGTCAGATTATTCATAAAAAGAGACAATGTTTAGTAGACCTGACTTACACCGGTACCAATCTATGTTTTGCGGGAGGGCTCTTGGCTGTCATGGCCGGTCATAAACCTACGGCTGCAGAATTGTTAGCAGAGGCGAGACAGTTGCACGAGAAACTGGGGTGGTCAGATTCAAAAAAAGGTTCTGCTCAGTGACGTAGCAAAGTTTGAACAGCATTTAGGAGTTAACATACAGGGTGGTGCTGTATGCGGTGAAAGGTGGCTCGGGTTTTTTTAAAACGGCGGGCCCCGTGTACCCTAAGACTTATTTCATCCTGTTGCACAATGAACATTACTATGGGGTTCTGGATGTGAAAAAGTTGTTCGGAGCAAAAAATTACTGTGAGTTTTGCCCCACGGTGTACAGTCACGACCACTCTTGCAGCTATTGTTGCCGTCTCTGCTTGAGCGCAACATGCTCTGACAACATGGGTGTGCAGCTGAGGTGTCCTAGCTGTAAACTGTATTGTCGGTCCAAAGAGTGTTTAGACAGACATGTCAACTGTGCGTCAAAAAACCAAGTTGAATGCCTATCTAAAACTTTGTGCGATAAGTGTCAGGCGTACGTGGACAAGCGGCACAGGTGTAAAGGGAGGCGCTGTAAGCAGTGTCAGGGTTTGATCGTTGGAGATGTAGACGTTCACCTCTGTTTTATGGACAGCCTTAGAAAGCCCGAATCATCAGAAAAGTATATTTTTTATGATTTTGAATGCATGCAGGAGACTGGGTTGCACACTCCCAATTATATTTTTGCGATGTCCCTAAAGCCGGAAAAATCCTGGGAATTTAAGGGTGACAAATGTCTTTCTATGTTTGTTAAGACCTTTATTGGCAAAGAGTTCCAGGACTACACGTTCCTAGCACACAATTCCAAAAGTTATGATGTGTATTTCTGCGTTAGACCGTTACTGAAGGAAAAGATGTGCATAGAACTGATCACTCAGGGCAGTAAACTAATGTGTGTGGAAGTTAAGGCCCTTGGCATTCGTTTTATAGACTCTTTAAACTTCTTGCCCATGAAGCTTAGCAAGCTCCCACAGGTGATGGGGTTTGAAGGTTGCAAAGGGTATTTTCCACATTTTTTTAACACTTTAGAAAATCAAAATTATGTGGGGCCTACGCCCGGTGTGGAGCACTACGGTGTAGAAAGCATGATGCCCAGGGAAAAAGCAGAGTTTCTCGACTGGTATCAAGACCACAGCTCTGAGACTTTTGACCTGCAGAAAGAGCTTGCGTATTACTGCCAGCAGGATGTAAACATTTTGAGACAGGCTTGTATCCTATACAGAAAAGAAATTATGAATATGACGGAGAAGGTCGATCTAGTAGAGAGAGAACCCGGTAAATTCACCGAGGTAAAACTGTGCATAGATCCGTTCCGGTACATAACACTGGCATCCGTCTGCATGGCTATGTACTGGTTTATGTTTTTGGAGCCTAACACAGTAGCTCTTCTCTCTCCAGACAACTATCACAGACAGAAAAAGAGATATTCAACCCCATCTATCCAGTGGCTGTTGTATATCTCTCAAAAAGAAAATATACAAATACGGCATGCTTTACAGGGTGGGGAACTACAGGTAGGCCCCTACTTTTTAGACGGTTATGCCAATATTGACGGGGTACACACAGCCTTTGAGTTTAATGGGTGTTTTTTTCACGGCTGTGTCGCCTGTCATTGTGAAAAAGCACAAAACCCTATGATGGGTACAACTTTTGGATTTCTTAATTACAAGACGCAGCTCAAGACCGACTATCTAAAACGGCTTGGTTTTGTAGTGACGACTCTTTGGGAGCACGAGTGGGTGGTGATGAAAGAAACAGACAGGGAGCTTGCGAGCTTTTTAAACTGAGCCCAGTTACCCCAGCCTCTCATGCCTAGGGATGCTCTTTTTGGGGGGAGGACGAACGCCATCCGTGTATATTATAAACCTAAGCCCGGCGAAGAAATCCACTATTATGATTTTACCAGCTTGTACCCTTTTGTAAACAAAACCAAAGACTACCGTATTGGGCACCCCGATATAGTTTATGACAAATTTGGACCCCTTTCAAATTATTTTGGAATTGCAAAAGTTAAATTGTACCCCCCACGAGGCCTCTTTTTCCCATTGTTACCTGTCAGAGTGGGCAGCAAGCTTATGTTCCCGCTATGCCGAACCTGCGCGGAAACCGAGCAGCGGGAGACGTGCACCCACACTGACGAGGAGAGGGCCATCCTGGGGACTTGGTGCACGGTGGAATTGAACGCAGCCATAGCGAAGGGGTACGTGGTGGCTAAAATCTATGAAATCTGGCATTTTAATGAAAAATCTGATGAGCTCTTTTCGGAGTACATAAAATTACACCTCCGCCAGAAACAAGAGGCTTCAGGGTATCCCAGCTGGGGCACAGACGAAGAGAAACAAAATATGTATGTTAACGATTTCTACCAGAAAGAAGGCGTGCTTTTACGCCGACACGAGATCAGGCTAAACCCTGCTAAACACCAAATTGCTAAACTGTTTTTAAATTCTCTGTGGGGTAAATTCGGCCAAAGAACCAACCTACCCAATACCAGCATCTTGAGAGACCCTGACGAACTCTTTCAGTACCTATTTTCCCCCAACTACGAAGTTTCATTCTGTGAGTTTATCGACGATGAAACAGCGTGCGTATCTTGGAAGCACGCAAAAGACCGTTATTCTGTCTCTGGCAATACCAATGTTTGTTATCCCTCTGATAACGGGGCTTTTAACTAATCGATAATGGAGTATGCAGAAAAAATGTACCTGGTGCCCAGCCGGCAGTTGGAGCAATTAAGTGCTCCCCCTCCGGCAGAGGAAAATATCAGAACGACCGCAACATACTGTTTGCTTTTTTAGAAAACTCGCTCTCTCCGGGGGTGCAGGTGTAGCATGGTGATCACCTTGCCAAAGCGAAATGAGACGCTTTTGTTCTGATCTGTCTTTATTTCAATGGTAATGTTGTCGATGTGGTGTTTACTGATAGGGACGTAATGAGGTTTATCGTAGGTGATGGTGACAAACTCGTTGTTCCTTCCTTGGACGGGGACACAACGTAACAGGGGAACAGAAAAGTCCCCCACAAACTGATGTTCTACGATATCCGTGTACAGATACAAGGAATTAAAACCCCCTGTAATGTCTGCCGAGAAAGGGAATTTTTGGATGCTGTGTTTGGGGCCCAAGCCCAGAATGTTAGCTAGCTCCCCGCTGGTAGAAAACATATAAGTAAAAGCGGCAGATTTAAGTCTAATTTTTCTACCCACAGGGTCGTAGTTCATGACCATCTCAGGCGGTCCGGGGTGACGAGCTATGACACTGTTCATATGATCCAGTAATTCGGGTATGGACGCGTAATAACCTTGTTGTAGGATGAAACTCCATGCCGTATCTCCAAAGGTGACTTCAAAAGGGGTGTCTTCGTTGATAGTGTTCCAGCTGTGCGGGTATTGTATTTCCACTAACCCCACCTCCCAGGCACCCCGGAGATCCAAGGGCTTAATTAGCCGTATTGTAAAGTTCGAGCTGGTGTTTTGGGGAAAAACTGCAGAGCTGGCGTTGCTGGGCAAAGTAATGTAAAACCCACCGTCGCTCATCTTCTCTGTCTTTGCAGGGAGGAATAACTTTTGTTTGTTTGTTGTTTGCGTCTAAATGTCACAGAGTTGAGAAGCTTTCACCCAGCTGTTAAACTTATCAGGCCACCCCAACCATTTTACCAGTAGTTGCTTTTTTCTCCCTTTTCCTTTCTCCGTTAGAACTTTTTCAATCCTGTAAATCCTGTCTCGTTTGGGGTTTACTTTTTGTAATTCTTCAGGGTAAAAAGATCCAGTAACTGTCTCACCCTCGTAGTCTTTTAATCGGTATACAGGTCTCTGACCCCTGGTTAAGGCTTCATCCACTATGAATATCTCATCGGTAAATGTCTGTTCATAACCTTTTTCAAAAGCTCCTTTGGTTTTAGATAGTCTCACGTGGTCGCCTTTTTGAAAAGGGGCAACAACCGGTTTTATTTTAAAACCATCTCCATAAACCATTTTCCATACCTTCAGAGAATTTGAAGGGTTAACATCAGCGGGTCTGGTATGTATAGTTCTGTGAAAGCGCTGGTTGTAACTCTTTATAAAGTCAGGTAACACATCGATGTAGCGAAAGGTGTTATGGGCTGTAAAATATCTCCACATCCTAGTTTTTAAAGTTCTGTTAAACCGCTCCACAACCCCTGCTTTGACTTCATTATTAGTAACAAAATGGTGAATGCCATGCCGTTTTAACAATCTGCTTAAGGGTTTGTTTAAAAATTCTTTCCCCCAATCGGTTTGTAATTTTTGAGGCACACGACCTTCGCTAAAAATAGCTTTAAAGGCCTTGGATATCTCACCACTCGTCTTGTCTCTTAGGCCTAAGGCCCGGGCATATTTGGATAGAATGTCTACCACTGTTAAGATGTACTTAAAATTGCTGTTCTGTTTGGAGAACTGGTGCATATCCACCAAATCTGCCTGCTATTGCGCATCCACATCTGAAACAATGGTCTTGTTTCTTTTAAAATGTATTCGAGCCGGTTTGTGTAAAGTATAAGCATCCTGGTCTGAAAGCCAAGCTGTTACTTGTCTTCTATTTAAAGTTTTACTATGCTTTTTGGCCACTTGAAAAAGAGGGTTCACCCCGCCAAAGCTCCCAACTTCCCCGGGGGTGTAATATATTTTCTTTAACAGAGCCGCCTGTGGAGACATGACTGTTACTGGTACCATCTTTTACTAACACAAGTGTGGGTGGGGGACAACATTCATATTAACACATTTAAATAAGTTTTATTAATCACCTGGTTTAACACAAGCTTTTACAACCGCCTGTAAAAATGGACGCCATGACTCCTAACATGAGGGTGTCTGTGCTGGTTCATTCTTCCATTTTGTCCTTTTCCTCTTGAGATCTGTGTCTCAGACATGAGCAAAAACAGCTGATGCATGATACATTTACTCCCACAGGGCTACCGATGTGTAAGTTCTCAAAGGCCTCCAGAAAGGCATCATCGAGCTGTTGAGAGATTTTTTTCAAAAAAGAAACAGCGTAAGCACCCCACTGCTTGGTTTTTGATTTACACAATCCCTGGTTCCTAGCCCCCCCCCCCCCCATTACACACCCCCACCCCGACCGTCACTTCTTAAACATTCATTTACCTGAGCCATGTCTTTTTCGTTCACCTTGTCCCTGAGAGGGAACAGCTCATTATTACACTTGTTAATTTGGGTCAAGAAACTCTCCCACAGCCCTCACCCCCGGGGGCCAAACAAGCATGAGAACCCCGAGAACAGGCGCTCAATACTGGCACCTCTTCCTCCCCCAGACGGAGAGTCCTGCTTACTGTTTCACTATGGTCAATACAGCCCTTTATCCTCCCATGGGAGAGAAATAGAGTTCCCTGCTGGTTATCATGTGTGTGTCGAGACCCTACAAAAAAACAGGATCCTATCTACTCGTCACAGACTTCAAAGACCCTTTTGCATAGCTGCCGAGGGTTTTATCCCTGCATCCTTGCAAAATGTAATATGCAGTGTCTGGCTGTGGCCCTCCACCCCACGGGTGGCTGCATTTCAGCAGTAAGCAGAATGTTTCTGTGGACGCAGTTTATAGAGTGCTTTGGGAATTGTAAACTGGGCCACTGACTCAGGCTGAGTGAAGAGATTCCTGGCCTGGGTGCCTGGGAAATGTTTTGCCTGCACACAAGTATATATGCATTATCTGTTTATATGTGTATTTAATGCCAAGACTCTGCAACTGTCCCTAGGTAGGGAAGGCAGCCGACACTGGCCTTTTAATTCCCACTGTTCTATTTTTGATTCCCTCTTTTCTAGCCCAGTAAAGGTCTCTCCATTCCAGTCTTTCTGCTGATGAGTTTGCAGGGCGCTGAGCAGCTGGGACGAAATTAGCACTCTACTTCTATGTGATCTCTCTGCCCCATGGAGCAGTTACTGGGTGGAGCTTCTTTTATTAACACTTCTGCCCCAGAGACTGGCAGCCGGTGGAATCTGTGCTTAAAAAAAAAACAAACAAAAAAAATCCCACTGGGGTTTGATCTGAGCAAAACCCCAAAGTGTCGCTGATGTAGCCACATTTTATTTGGGATGGCACAGCGTCCGCCATAAATGTTTAGGGCTCTCTGAAGGTGGAGGGCATGTGGCAGCTTGCTCACCCCCACGTTTATGTTGTGACATCAATCAAAGGCGAATGCGCCGTTTGATACCGGCCACTCTGCTAAAAAAATAATCTCTATCTCCTTCCATCTTGTGGATCTCAAAGCCCATTAGCACTTCACACATAGGAACGAGTCAACCCTCGCGATCCCCCTGTGAGCTGGGGAAGTACGGTATGTGTCCGAAGCAGGGCCATTTATTGACTAGAGCACCGTCCAGGGATGCAGGAGACTTGCATTCTCTTGGCGGGTCTGTCACTGACCGGTTGTGGGACCTTGAGCAAGTCATTTGCCCTATCTTGTCCCCTCCCGCCTTTTCTCTGTCTTGTCAGTTGAGCCTGTAAGCTCTTTGGGGCGGGGACTGGCTCTCGCTATGGGTATGTCTACACTGCAAGAAAAGACTCGCAGCACAGCAGGGTCTGGCCTCGGTCAGCTGACTTGGGCTGCGGGGCTAAAACTGCAGTGTAGATGTTCGGGCTGGAGCCTGGGCTCTGGGACCCCGTGAGTGGGGAGGGTCTCGGAGCCCAGGCTCCAGCCTGAGCCCGAATGTCTGCACTGCAAAGTTTAGCTCCACAGCCTGAGCCCCCCAAGCCCCACTCAATTGATCCAGGCTCTCAGGGTTTTTTATTTCAGTACCTAGCACAATGGGGCCATGATCTCAGTTGGGCCCCCTGGGCATTACTATAATTCAAGTAATAAATAATGATCAATAAAGGTAGCCAGTGTTAAAGATTCAACACCCCTGCAGTGAAGGCGAGATTGCTCTGAGACCTCGACAAGGTCCTCTGACAAAACCAGAGCATTTATTTATAAGGCTAAAAATAAAAACCTTTCAGCTCTGATTTATCCATCACAAAGAAACAGGGGGAAGAGGGTAACGGCGCCTTGGATTTTAGTTCCCCTCTATGGGTAGGGGAAGGATAGTCTTGCAGTGAAAGCACAGGCCTGGGAGTTGGGCTTCTGTTCCTGGCTCTGCCCTGGATTTCCTCTGTGCCTTTGGGCAGGTCACTGTGCCTCAGTTTCCCCATGTGTTAAATGGGGCTCATCCTATGTCCCTAAGCATCATCAGGTCCAGCTAACAGCTGACGGAGCGTCTCCTTTACCTCACAGCAGGTAAGGAGACGCTCTGAGCAAGTCGATCTGAGTTCTTTATCCCTGCTGCTGCTGTGAAGTTCTGAATGGCCGTGCCCTGCTACCCAGCGCTGGCTGAGAAGTCCTAGGTGCCCATTACAGTATTGTAGCCCGTAATGAAATAGAAGGGAAGCCACACGAACCCTGCCCATGTCTGGCTCAGGGCTCACGCGCTAATCTTCCCTCCTGCCCTTTCTCCTGTACCGCTCCCAGCACCCCTCTGCTGCTGTCATCAGCACTGTTCATCTCTGGACGCTTCCCAGATTTTGGATGGTTGGTCACTGAGTCAGGGAACTGCTGCTTACTGGCTGGTAGGATTCCTGGACAGGCTGCAACAAGACGATCTCCGAGTTCAGCCTGATCTCCAGCGTACGGAGATTGTGGGTGAGGGGAGCACCACCCCACTGAGTCAGCTGCTGTTTTGGTGCCAGAAAGAACCCACTTGGTCCCTGCCCCCCAACTTGCATCCACTGATTAGTCAGCTGAGGAGTGTGATCTCTCTGCCTTTCACAGCAGATAGAAGAAATGTAAACGGGCTTTTGAGCAAAGACAGCCCGTAGCTGTGTGCAATTACAACCAACTCACCTTCTGTTTCTGAAAGGGTGGGCAGAAAAGCTAGCCAGAACAG
Organism: Chelonia mydas; assembly: GCF_015237465.2. NCBI lineage: Eukaryota > Metazoa > Chordata > Testudines > Cheloniidae > Chelonia > Chelonia mydas. The sequence continues at coordinate 9,445,947 of NC_051259.2, read as the reverse complement.
AAGCTAAGAATGCCGTGGACCCTTCTTACTTGTTGTCACGGAGTCACCGGGCGATGCCCTGGAACTACTCCATACGAAGCCAGTCAGGCCTCTGCGGGAGCCTCCTCTCTGTGAGCAGACTGTCTCCAGGGCCAGAAGCTTACACAGCTTCGGCCTTCCTGTGTCTGACCTCGGAGCATTCGGCATCCTCTGCCCCTCCGTGCGCTTCCCACTGCGAGTCCGCCCAGGCAGGCTCCTGGGGAAGCCAGAGGGCCCTGCCCCTCAATTCCGCAGTCAGACGTGACCCTCAGCCAGCCAGTTAAACAGAAGTTTTATTAGATGACAGGAACATGGTCTAAAACGGAGCTTGTACGTCCCGAGAACAGGACCCCTCAGTCAGGTCCGTCTTGGGGGCAGGGAGCCCAGAACCCCAGCTGGGCATCCCTCCATTTCCCCAGCCAGTTCCAAACTGAAACTCTCCAGCCCCTCCTCTGGCCTTTGTCTCTCTCCCGGGCCAGGAGGCCACCTGATCCCTTTGTTCTCCAACGCCTTCAGTTGGCTCCTTTGCAGAGGAGGGGCCCAGGCCATCAGTGGCCAGGAGACAGGGTGTCGGCCATTCTCTGTGCAGACACCATCACACTGGCCCTCTAGGGCTCTGCAACGATCACACACCCTTATCCCACCACCTAGATACTTAAGAAATGCCTAGGGGAAACTGAGGCACTCACACAGTGTTCAGAGAAAACATTAAGAACTTGCCCACTTCATCCCACTTGTAGTGATTCGATTCTGCTCGGTTTCTTTTTCCATGCCCATCATTGTGATATCAGAGTACCTCCCAGTAGTGCATTAAGAAGCAGGACTAGTGTCTGTCGCGTGTGTCTGGTTGGGTACTGATTACTCCTGTGGGAATTCTGTGCCACTGCGCATGCGCAGAATGTATGTCCCCTGCAGATTTCTTTGCTTCACCACAGAAAAATGACTTTCTGACTGGGAAACAAAGGGAAGCTACAAGAACGGTCACGTGACCCTCCCCAGCACTATGTTTCAGGTGCGTAGGGGAGGACGGGATTTCCAGTTCTCCTGCGCGGCATCCGGGGCTGGGTCAGACCCACCCCCAGATTTCTCCCCCAGCTGCAGGAAGCTCTGTAAACTCCCCCCTCCACTTCCTGCACCCATTGCTCCTCAGCTGCAGCGTGAGGGATCCCTGTACAGGGAGCTGCTCCCCCATCCACCCAACCCCCGTGCATCCAGTCCTCCTCCATACCCAGACCCTCCTGCCAAGCCTAACCCCGCCCCCACTCACAACCCCCCCCCATCCGATGAGCCCCACTCCCCCTGCATCTGGACCACCTAAAAGAGCCACTCGTACCCAGATCCCCACCCCACTGAGCCCCAACCAGTTGCACCTGGATCCCCACTCCACTGAGCCCCACTCCCCCAGCATCTGGACCCTCCCCTGAGCCCCCCACACCCAGACCACCCTGCCGAGCTCTATCCCCCCCCAACAACCTCCCCGCACTGAGCCCCAACCATCTTCATCTGGCCCCCCCTGCAGAGTCCCATTACTGTGACACCCAGAACCCCCAACAAGCCCCTGTACATCCAGATTCCCCCCCGCCCCGCACCTGAATCCCCCACTGAGCCACCCGCACCCAGCTTGCCCCACACAGAATCCTGTCAGCCCACACCGGGATACCCCCCACATTAAGCCCCTCCACACTTGGATCCTGCCTTACTGAGCCTGCCTGCCCACACAGAGGGGCCGGGCCCTGGGGTATTTCTGGGGCAGGCTGGATCCTTGCACTGTGTCAGGGTTGGGTGCAACCCGTGTCCCGGAGGGGCGGGGGGAGCTGCATAGTGATCTCCCACCTCTGTGCACCCAGTGGCCTGTGCTCCCCAATGCCATGCTGGAGCCTCCACATTTATTTGACAAATAAAATTTGCAGAATTTTAAAATATTGTGCGCCGAATTTTAAATTTTTTGGCACAGAATGCCCTCAGCAGTAACTGATAAAGAACAAAGCTTTATGCTTCTACTGTGTTGTATTAGAGGATCTGAGAGTACTTTATAGACACTTACCCCTCCTAGCACCCCCCTCTGATAGGTAGGTATTTAAGGTGGATAAATTGAGGCACAGACAGTAACTCATGAGAGGCCCTGTGCTGAGTGAGTGGCAGAACGGGGAACAGATCCCAGATGTCCTGACTCCCAGCTGCCTGGCTGTGACCACTAGACACCCTACCGTGTTCGAAATGGATGTCCGAGCCCCACCATTCTGATCTGGGAGCATCTTACGCTCCCGTTGCCCAGGTGCGTGTAAATGACTGCACACAGTGCAGGGGGGTCATGGCTCACTACCTCTCCTCTAAAAACATTACCCTGTGGTGAGGTACCCATGGCCAGCTGTAATATGGTGCCCTTTAGTTCCTCTACATTTGCCAGCACTGCCTACTTGTGGAGGGTTTTATATTGCATTGAAGGCTGGATTATAGAACCCGGGTGGTTAGGGATCGAAAAGCTGACCCAGCCCATGCCCTGGCCACAGGCCTGCTCCCTGCAGTTCATTTCCTACTACTTTGGCCAAGATAGTTCTAAGCAAGGGGGCTTCCATCAGGAGACTATTCCGTAGCCCAGCTCAGCCCAGCCGAAACGTTCCCCTGGTTAATTTCAGCCATTTGGGCCGAGCTCTGCCTCCCTGCACCACACAGAATAATTCCTCTCGCTCCTCGGAGGGAGTGCCCCCCAGGTCATGTCCCCCCTAGGGTTACCAACTCTGACTGAAGCTATTCCGGGAGATCCCCCCCAACATAACGTCATGTCATTTTCTTAAACTCTCCTGGATTGCTTTCAGTAGTCGCCAGGAGATGGATGCTGATTCCGGGAGACTCCAGGCCAATCCTGAAGGGTTGGCAACCCTAGTCTCCCCTCAGCTGTCACTGAGCCGAGCTAACCCTAGTCAGGATTTTTAATCTTGCCTCTTAAGTCAGGTCCTCCCGCTCCGTGCTCATTTTTAATTTGTCTTCCCTAAGGGTGGCCTCTTACTTCCCCAAAGTCATGTGCCGTGCGTGCCCATGTGTTGGCCCTGCGCTTTTATCAAGTGTAATGGCCAGATTGGGATTTGTCTCTTCCCCCCGCCGCCCCCGCCCCAGGCAGGAAGGAATTTATCTTTGCACCTCTTTCAAGCAGACATGCCAAACCCATGAAAAAAACTCAGACATTGGGCTTGTTTTGGGCTTAATTGGCTTGTGAGTTGCTTGTTGGCTAGTTTTTGGCTAGTTGCTTGTTGCTTCTTTTTTTTGGACTGGCTCCCAGCAAGCAGGGGCAAGGAGGGGAGAGAGTCAGGGGTGCACAGCGGGCCCACCACCGTCCCAGACTGCAGGCCCGGGGGGGATCTAGACACATAAGAGTGTTGGGGTTCAGGGACTGGCTTGGGTTGGCCTTGTTTTGAAATGGGATTCGCTTGATTTTTGGCTCACTGTGAAAGTCGGGGTGCTTATTTACCGCGTGAAAGTCGGCAACGGTGCCATTCAGCTGCAGCTAAAGAATGTCCCCGTTTTCGGCAGTGCCAGTTGGGCCTTGGCAACACAAGCCTTTCTTGCCATTACGGTCAGCGGTGCCGCTCTGCCGGTGGTCGGAGCCCTAGTGCAGACTGGGTGCTATTTTAACCACTGGGACGCGAGCCAGACACCCGGGGGGGGGCCGGCGGTTAAAGTACCAGTGGACGGGCTGCCACAGTGCAATTGCGGTTGCCATCATGCCACCCAAACCCTGGTCCCAGCTATCCCTGCAACAACAGCTGCTTGTCCCCGGAGCAGAGCAAGAGCTTAGTTTCACCTGCCATGGCATGGGGCTGGTGGGCTGCGCCTCATTTCAGCGTGACCGGGACGTCTGCGAGGAAGCAGGTAGCTGGGGTTAAAAGCACGTCAGGGAATCGATCCGAGATTTTCAACCTGCAGGCGACTATTCCTGGCCCACGTGCCTCCAGTCCCAATTAAATATAGTTTGTTTTTCCCATGGTTCTCCTACCCGTCGCTCTGCCCTGGGGACATTTGGCTTGCACCAGTCAGCTGGCCTGCCATGTTGTCACTGAAAGGTAAACAGGATGTTTTTCAATCCAGAGCTGTGTGGAAACCCGCGGTAGGGCCACTCACGTCTCTGGATTCTCCTTAGCGTCTTTCCAGTGACCTGCCATGCACAAGCCCTTCTGCTAAAGAGCTGTGGATACTCACAACAGCCCTGCTGTCCTTGTTAGAGTTTCCTGGGAGTCACTGATAAGTACATGCAGATTTGTTGCTATTTACCCAGAGGAAGTGGACTATGTCGTGCTAGCCAGGCACTTTGCTGATGCCAGGACAATAGAGTGATTGGCACACTAAAAACACACAGATGTGTCTAAGACAAGACCCTAAGTCGGGGTGGGCAAACATTTTGGCCCGAGGGACACATCTGGGTGGGGAAACTGCATCCAGGGCCATGAATGTAGGGCTGGGGCAGGGGGTTGCGATGCCGGAGTGGGTGCGGTGTGCAGGAAGGGGCTCAAGGGGTGGGGGATGCAGGGAGAGGTGCAGCGTGCGGGAGGGGGCTCAGGGCAGGGGGTTGGGGTGCGGGAGGCAGTGCGGGGTGTGGGAGGAGGTGTGGTGTGCAGGAGGGGGCTCAGGGGAGGGGGTTGGGGTGCAGGGTGCAGGAGGGGTTCGGGGTGTGGTTTCCGGCCCGGCGCTGCTTATCTTAAGCAGTTCCCCGTTCCTGGCCAATGGGAGAGGTGTGGGACCAGGGCAGGCAGGGAGCCTGCCTTAGCCCCGCGGCACCATGGGGGTGGCAATCCCGCAGGCTGGATCCAAAGCCCTGACGGGCCGGATCACCACCCCTGCCCTACGTCTAAAGAGCTTGCAATCTGTTATGTATATATAGAGAGAACATGACTAATGACAACATGAGCAAGATATTCAGGGTGGGAGACAATCAACGTGGTGACAAAACCCAGGGAGAGTATGAGAGGAGGGAAGCTCAGTGGTTTGAGCATTGGCCTGCTAAATCCAGGGTTGTGAGTTCAATCCTTGAGGGGGCCATTTAGGGATCTGGGGCAAAAATTGGGGATTGGTCCTGCTTTGAGCAGGGGGTTGGACTAGATGACCTCCTGAGGCCCTTCCAACCCTGATATTCTATGATTCTATGCAGCGGCTTGGAGGAGCTGTAAACTTGATCTTAATAAGGGTTCCTGGTGTGCCGAACAATTCAAATACACCCTGGGTAGTGATCATTTGTAGTGTCATGTTGCATTAATGATAACAAGATTGCAGAAGGTCTATAATGCCGTGACATGCTTAATTAGCATTTAGAGGCTTAACAGAACTTAGAATCCTAGAATCGTAGGACTGGGAGGAACCTCGCGAGGTATCAAGTCCAGTCCCCTGCACTCATGCAGTGCCTGAAGATGCCCGAGGAGCAGAGAAGATGCAAGGCCCCCTGGAGCTGAGCAGGGCTGGGTGGCTGTGAAGCTCCGAGAACAGCACTCAGAGATGGGGAGTTGCGAGGGGGCTGTGTGGAAATCTGGGATGCTGAGCAGGGATCAAGAGGTCCTGCCAGAGGCCGAGCAATGAGAACGGGGAGTGTGTTGGAGCAAGGGGGGTTTTCACGGTTAACCCTTCGTGATGCAGAAGGCTGAGGATAGGCGAGGGCTCAGGAGGGTGATGACTCTGTTTACAGCTACGACTCCAGTTTCTTTGTTCTGAAAGACACCACAAAATCCCTGGAAATGTAGCTGCGGCCAGCCCCGAACAGGTTGTCCTCAGCCCTGTTTACAGCCCTCTCGCTCTCTGGAGGGCCGATTGCTCATTCTCACATGTGACAGGCATTTCAGCTGGAAACTCGACCCCTTCTCAAGCACATGTGACCCTGAGATAAATTATAAATAGACATGTCATAAGAGACAAAGGCAGGAGCCTTTAGGAAAGGAGCAAGAAGCTGAGCTCAGAACGTGGTCCCGTTGAAGAAGCCAGGAGAGAGCCAGGACAGTTTACTGAGAAGCTGCCAACGAGCCAGGAGGAGCCAGCAGTGGGATATAACTTGGAGAGGTCGGCCGGCACAATGGATTACCAGTCCAGCATTATCCGAGACTCAAACCCCATGGAGAACCTGGAGAAGCAGTTGATCTGCCCCATCTGCCTGGAAATGTTCACCAAGCCCGTGGTGATCCTTCCCTGTCAGCACAACCTGTGTCGGAAATGTGCCAGCGACATCTTCCAGGTCAGTGCCTTGCGAACGGAGCCTGTGATGTTTAAACAGGCTGCTTCCTGAAGCCTGGCCGCAGGTGGCAATCCTTGGGCAGTTGTGTGTTAAACCTACAGCGCGTTCACAGGGGATCAAACCTCTGAAGCCAATCTGCTTGCGGGAGAACTGAGCGAGGGTGGGAGCTGGGAAGTGGCTGGAATGGCCAGTCTTCCATGTGTGGTCCCTGGCTGGGGATGTTCCAAGGACTGGGGATACCGATGCTGGGTTGGGACAGACCTGATTCTAGGTAGACCAGAAATTCTGGCTCTAAGTGCAGTAGATTGCCCTCTTCTAGGCTGTGCTTGTCCATCAGAGGTGGGTGAGGCTTTTCGCTATGTATGCTGGTACCATCGGGCTAGAGCCACCTCCCCTGAGAAAGAATCCCCTTGACTTCAATGGGAGTTGAATCGGGATCATGGCATCTGAGCCTTGCTTGGTAAATGGCTCCAGAATGGACCCTTCTCCCCTGCTGCAAGAGTCTGCTCTCTCTGCTTAGACGGGGGAGGAGCCAGCTGATAAAACTGACTGCTTGGGCCCCATCTTGCTCCCTCACTTGCTGAGCTGTGGTTAGTGTCAAAGGTTCCCAGTAATAAAGAGAAAGCGGGAGAAAACCCGGCCTGGAGGGTGAAATCAGACCCTGCTTGCTGGAACGGACTCGAGGGATGCAGGTTCCCCAAAGCCCCATATGGGGCCAGGGGCAGCTGTGCAGGGAGCTGGGGGCTGTCCCAGCTGGTTTCTAATTAACGGTTGGTTCTTGAAATGGACAGAGAGGGCACTTCCCCCATGGGCAGGCTTCTGTTTACTCGTAAGGACAATGGGCAGAATGTCGGGGTCTCAAGTCAAACCCCTCATTGGGAATTTTGCCTCTGCAAAAAAAGAGTCGGCTTCTCAGCTGCCACACGCCTGATGTGCCTGTTCACACATGTGTGCATGGTGAAAGTAGCCCGCTCCTGCTAGTGCAAGAGGGAAATTCTGATTGGACGGCTTTTCCCCCCGCAGGTATAAGCGACCCCAGAAGGTGCAGAGCAGTGGAGAAGTGGGCACTGGGTCAGGACCCTGAGATCTGGTCCATTGATAAACCTTTTAACACCCCCTGGAGCAAATTTTGATCTGAGGATCTCAAAGCATTTTTAAAACGTTAATAAATTAAACCTCACAACATTCCCCTACGCGATAGTGAAATATCATTTACATACTAACATTGCTCTTAAAGCGTTTTCTAAAGGGCAGGGGTGGGTGGGGAGGGGGGTGTCTAAAGCAGAGGTCTAGGACTCAAGAGTCCTGGGTTCTATTCCCAGATCTGCCATGCGCTTACTGGGTGACCTTGGGCAAATCTTGTTAATCTGGTTTTGCCTCAAGTGCCCCAGCTGTACAATGGAGATGATAATTGCCTCCTTCACTTGGCTTTTGTGACCCTTAATTCACTGATCATAAAGTGTTTAGCGATCCTCTGATGGAAGGTGCTTATATGAATGCAAAGCGTGATGGGCTCTGAGACCCTCTGGTGATGGGCACATCAGGGATGCATGTTCTGTCCCGGGGGAATGCTGAGGGGACAGGGTGATGTTTAAATGAGTCCATGTCACTGTCTCCGACAACGCAATGGTGGGTTTTAAGGATGTTGCGAGTGTCTGTGCGCCTGGCGAGACACTGACCTTTGACCTTGTGCTGGTGATACTCGCAGGCTGCTAACCCGTACTGGCAGAGCCGGGGAACCACCCTCTCCGGGGGGCGCTTTCGTTGCCCCTCCTGCCGTCATGAAGTGATCCTGGACCGGCATGGAGTCTACGGGCTGCAGCGAAATCTCCTGGTGGAGAACATCATTGACATCTACAAGCAGGAGTACTCCAGGTTAGCCAAGCTCCCCTCTGTCTGCATTGTCTAGCCCCAGTGTTTCTCAGTAGCGGAGGTGGAATGATCTTCCACAGTTTCTCTCCGGTAAGAGCTAATGGGGAAGACTTCCCAGGGATGAAGGATTTTCAATTCCTGTTCTTCCTGGCACTCATCCAGCTCTCCCAGGCAGAGCGCCCTCATGGCCACATTGAAACAGATCTCACACATCCAGCCTGCACTAATCCAGATCATTTCCCCCAGTCCATGTTCATCCAAACCACCACAAATCAAATGTCACATGTTGACCGGACAGTCGTTTGACACCACCAATATTTGATCCCTGGATCCCAAGCTTCACTATTGACCCAAACCTGTGAAAGAAACTTTCCTTTTTCCAGCAGCCAGTCAGTTTGCTTAAGCAAATGAACCAGATGAGTGAGAACGGGGGGCAATAACAAAGCTTGGTCCTACTGAGTTCCTGGGATCTCCCCCTGCAAAGGAGTGGAGTCAGAGAGAATGGCGGTACAACATGGTTGGATTTCAAGAGAGCAAATTCTGGGGATTCCAGAAAACTGATGACCAGGGTGGATTTGGAAGAAGCATGACAATTCCCTGACCTAATTCTGCTTTCACCCCAGTGTAATCAGGAGTCACTCAGTACTGCCAACCCCAGTCAAAAATCTTGTGTCAAGCCTTGAAAAGCCATGAGATGGGCTCAACATTCATGATTTGGGGGGTGGGATGGAGGAAATAGATGGTTGGTCTTTGTTATTTGCCTGTTGTGTTCAGAGCTGTTGGAATGCACTCAGCTTTTCTCCACAATCACAAGCCCTAGACATCTAGTGGCGGGGCAGAGGAGTGTTAATAAAAGCCAAGATTCTCATGCTATCTCTTGATTCCAACAGCCGAAACTTTAAGAAAAACACCAGATAATTAGCTACATTGAAATCTCACCAGCCTTACACCGCAGCAGAAGACAATCAAGCCCTGGGATTGTAGAAGAAAGCTAGACTTCTATGATTCCTTATTATTTGTGTTACTTTAGCACCTAGAGGTACCAGTCAGAGATCAGGTTCCATTGTGCTGGGCACCATACAGACGTGAAGTATAAGTATAAGCTTCACCCCAGACCACATGCAGCCTTCCCCTGAAAAGGAATAATACAAAGAATCAGAAATTGCCACCGGGGCTTCAGCAGGGATTGCTCAGTGGTCTGAAGGGAAGGAAAGGTTCTATGCTAGTTGGAGAAGTGGGGAGGAGACCAACCAGGAATGTAAAGTCACAGTCAGTTTGTAGGAGAAAAAATAAGGACAGCAGGTTTATAGCTGATTAAAGGGAATACGACCAGGACTTACAGGAGAGAGAAAATAGATCCATTCATAAACGAAGAAGGGTGTGAAATCAGCAATGATTCCAGGGACCTGCTCTTCATTTTTAAAACTTGATCTAAACCAGAAATCGAGAGCGAGAAAGCGTGAATGACCAGGAAGTGATGACTCAGTATGTAGGTGCTGATAACACACGCAGCAGGGGAATAGGAAAAAGAGAGTATTTATAAGTCAGCAGGTGCAGATATGGATTCCAAGGCCTTAAAGGAATTAACAGATGAATTTATTGAATCACTGGCAATATTATTTGGAAGTCATGGAGACAGAGACAGGTGCTATATGGGGGGCAAATATGGTACCAGTGTTTTTAAAAAGGGGTTGGGGGATGTCTGCTAAATCCAGTTCCAATCGTGAAGTAATGGAGCTAACGCTACGGATAAAGAACAAATCATGCCCAGATCAGCTTGACGGCGCCTTTTAAAAACACGTTGCAGAGAGGAGGGAGTTAATGCAGTAGCTGTTAGTGAAGCATGGGATATCCTGGGCCAGATCCTCAGCTACTGCAAATTGGCATCAATCCATTGCAGTCAATGGAGCAGGGCCGATCGACACCAGTTGAGGATCTATCTGGCCCCTTGCCTCAAGCTCCTACTTGAGCAAAGAATTGAGATTGGCTTGGATATGAGCACTGTTGCACAGATGATAATTGGCCAAATGAGCATAAATGTAGGGCCATGGTAATAGGCTAGGTGATGGGGTGGAACAGCATCAGGAACAATGCCACAGTGATAGGCTCTGTTATTTGCTATAGTGGGTCAGACCCTCTAGCCCAGTGTCCTGTCTCTGAAAGCAGCCAGTACCACAGCTTCAGGGAGAACAGGGCAATTTTGGAGTGATCCACCCATCTTCCACCCCTGGCTTCTGGTAGTCAGAGGTTAAGGGTCACTCGAGTAGGGGGTCTCATCCTTGATCATCTTGGCTAACAGCCACTGATGGCACTATCCTCCATGAACTTATCCAGTCTTTTTTTTTTTAAACCTAGGTTATACTCTTGGCCATCATAACATCCCCTAACAATGAGTTCCACAGGTTAACTGTATATGGCATGGAAAAAAATACTTCCTTTTGTTTGTATGAAACCTGCTGCCTATTAATTTCATCGGGTGACCCCTGGTTTTTGTATTGTGGAAAAGGGTAAACGGCATTTCTCTATTCAGTTTTTCTACAACAGTCATGAGTTTATAGACCGCTACCATATTCCCCCGCCCCCGATGCTTATTATTATCCTAGTACTTCTTAGCATATGCACAACATGCCTCAGGTGGCACGTGACCAGGATTCATCACCGAATTTGATCTGCTGGTTGGATCATTAGCTTCCCCCACCCCGAGCTGGGCACTGACAGGGAGTGTGACGGGAATGCTGATCCATGCCTCCCATTGTAGTACTTAGAAGCCTCAACCAAGACTGAGTTCCCTTTGAGGCAGGGGAAACAGGCATCAGAGATGGAAAGTGACGTGTCCAAGTTGCAGGGTTGCTACATCTCAGGATTGGATCACAAGTCTTGCATTATTCGGTAGTTTTCTGAGAGGCCCAGCTCCTGGAGCCAGGAGATTACAGGAGACTCTCAGCTTTCATTTATTTTTAAAAAGCGAGTCTCCTTCCTGGTTGCAGAGAAAAGTTTGAAACTGTGACCACTAAATGCTCAGAACCCCGACAGCCAACAAAAGCACCCCACGTTCTAGTCCAGCGGTTCTCAAACTGTGGGTCGGGACCCCAACATGGGTTGTGTCCCCATTTTAATGGGGTCACCAGGGCTGGCGTTAGACTTGCTGGGACCCGGGGCTGAAGCTGAAGCCCGAGCTCCACCACGCGGGGTCAAAGCCTGAGTCCCACTGCCCGGTGACGAAGATCGAGGGCTTCAGGCCAGGGTGGTGGGACTCAGGTTACAGGCCCCCGGCCCAGGACAGTGGGGCTCAGACTTTGGCACCCTAGCCTGGGGCAGCAGGGCTTGGACGGGCTCAGACTTCAGTCCCCCCACCTCCTGGGGTCATGTAGTAATTTTTGCTGTCAGAAGGGGGTCACCGTGCAGTGAAGTCTGAGAACCCCTGTTCTAGTCTAATGATTTTAAGCCAAACCCGTGACTTTTGGCAGCCTGACTGGTGATTTTTGGCTGCTCTGGGTCCTCCATCCTGAAGTTGGTCCAAGCGACTTTATTTAACTTCTCTTTTAAAGAGCTCTCAGCTGCAGCCATCCTGCCTTAAAAGGGGGGAAAGCAGGTCAAAGTTCCTGGCCAACCGCCTGTGTTTAAATGTATGGTAGATTTCTGCAGAAGGAAATAAGGAGCCAGCAGCACCAGAGGGTTTGCCTTAAAGAGGACAGAGTGAGCCTTTGCATCATGTGTCTATAATTAGGGTATTCCGCATCATCCTTGAATCCTGGATCTAGCCATTAGTGGCTCAGTAACCCTGATGGACCCAGTGGTTTCCGTGGTCACGGCTGATGGGAGGGGGAAGGTCCCCAAGCTTAGAGGGCCCTCAAAGCTGTCTGTAATGTCTGTGTAAAGAATGTAACATGGAAGGGGGTGGGGCCCCAGCAAACATGGTGCAAACATGATGCCCCAGCAAACATGATGCACTGGGGCCCCAAATTTCCCTCGACAGGCCTGTCTGTGGTCCCAGTTGCCACACTGGTGTGTGGTGACAGAGTGATGCTTGCTGGAAAGTGGCAGCCGGTGAGAGTTATCTGTTTAAACAGATCTCCGCAGAGAAGCTGGGGATTGACCCCGAGCAGTAAAAATCTCTCCCGGGACGCCTGGACCAGAAATGCTCTCCGTGCTGTGGAGTGAAGGTCCTGGAGGGTTCGCTTGCTGTGATTAAATACAGAGCTCTGCCTGGACAGAGCGAGCTGATCAGAGATCCTGGCACGTACAGGCGCTGGCTCTAAACATTACATCACTGACAAGGGTAACATTAGAGACGGGTTGGGAGTTGATCCAAACTCCACTGTACAAAGTGAAGTCCAGGTTCTGGTCTCCATTACACCACTGTAAGTCCAGATTAACTCCACTGAACCCAGTGACTGCCCTGGAGCTAGTCTGGGTTTGCACTGGTGTAACTTAAATCAGGATCTGTCCTCATAAATCAGAAGGCCAGTGCTGGTCGTTCTCCAGCTGTGTAGACCACAGCCCGGTATCTGCTTCCTATCATCGTCCGGTGGGTGTTTCAATCTGTATCTTCCACAGCTCAAATGTGATTAAATGCCACTCAAGGCTGTTTAACCCTGTTCGGTTTCTTGCCGTCTTCAGCAGGCCCCTGAAGAAAGGAAACCACCCCATGTGCAAGGAGCACGAAGACGAGAAGATCAACATCTACTGCTTGACCTGCGAGATCCCCACTTGCTCCATGTGCAAAGTCTTCGGAGCTCACAAAGACTGTGAAGTTGCACCCCTTCAGAACGTCTTCCAAGGGCAAAAGGTACCGAATGTTTTTTGTACACTGTACACTGAGTTCAATGTACAATGCATTCAGTGGGTCACTGCTGCTTCCCTCTCCCCGGGGAAAGGAGCCCATCGGCCAGTACTAAACCCTGGCCTGGCCTCAACTGGATGCTCCACAGCGGGGCCAGGGGCTGCGGCCCCTTGACCTTAGCTGAGGTTCACATCCGATCACTTGGAATGTAGATGAGGTCTCCGAGGGGATGGGCTCCTCCTATTTGGCATCTGGGATGTGCTGAGCTGGGCCTTTCAGGAATAGCTTCCGAGGCTGAGCACTGGGGTATTAATAGGGGCTGTCGTCGTGAAGCAGTAACCTGTCTATATTTAGAGTCACTTGAGAGCTGGGGAGCAAGGGCCAGCACCAGTCCCGCAGGGAGCAGTGTCTACAGCTGGAAGCAGACCCATAAGAGCTGAGGTCTTTCCCAGGGTATCTTGGGTGGGATCCATGGATGGCAAGATCTCCCCCAGCATGCACCTAGGCACCCTCCTCCCTGTTGAATGGGGTAGAAACCCGGGAGCCCTAAGCAGACAGATGTCCATTTTTCACTGGAATCCAGACCATTTGGGTAGGTTAGGATGGGCCCTTGTGTCACAAACTCCCAGAGCCAAACCTTCCTCCTTCTCCCCACATGCACTTCCACGGACCATCCTTTCCTGCCGTTCAGGATTCCCTCCCAGCCCCAGTGGTAAAGTTCCTTGATCATCTAGTGCCATTGCCCCACCCACCCAACAGGACCAGAGGTGCCCAGCACAGTCCAGGCTGCCCATCTGGCTCCATCCCCACCACATGGAGACAGTTTTGAGGCTCTGCTTTCTGTGCATCTATCCCCAGCCTTGAGACTGTGTTCCTCCTCTCTAGCCCCATCCTGCAGACAGTGCCAAGGCCTTTCCCGCTTCGCCTACCTCTCCTCTTCCTGAAAAGGGATTAGCCTTCAGTGTAGGGGCCCACCGTCCTGTCTGCCCACCAACGCCCTCTCTCCCTCTCAAGACAGCACTACAGGCCTTCACCCGTGCCTGGAAGGGTAAGGGTTAAATCTATTTCTGTTCCCCTCTCACAGATGGAGCTGAGCAACTGCATCTCCATGCTGGTGGCTGGGAACGACAGAGTCCAGACGATCATCAGCCAGCTGGAGGACTCATGCAAAACCACTGAGGTGAGGAATGGGAAAAATGACCGAGCCCTTCGAAATCTGAGTGGCAGAAATGAAATCCAACCCCCAGCAATGTCCTTGAATGGCTAATGCAGGTGTCAGGAGCAGCTTCCCTCTTAGTCCACATGACTGAGAATCCTGTTTAATTCAATGGGAGGGCTTTTACACGAAAGAGATGGGGACTGGGGGAGCTAGTGGTTAGAGCCGGCAGTTGGGAGGCAAGACTCCTGGGTTCTCTTTCCAGCTCTGGGAGGGGTGCAGGGTCTAATGATTAGAGCAAAGTTTTGAGAGTTGATACTCCTGTGCTTCATTCTCAGCCCTGCCACAAACTCACTGGGCGACACGGGCAAGTCATTTAACCCACCTGTGTCTGTTTCCCCATTAAGATAATGATGCAGCAGGATTCAATTCTTACCCACGTTTCACTGGACACCCCAAATTGTTGTAAAACAAGGAGAATGACCAGCACCTTGCTCTTAGGATGGGGAGGTCAGAGGCACATTAGACTATATATATGTGTGTGTATCTATATGTATATATACACATACATTCTCCCATGGTGCAAACACCACAATGAACAATAAACAACACACGAGAGCCATTGGCTATCAGTGTTTCTCCATGTTTTGTGGTCTTCACACAGCCATGAGACTCATGCCATCCCATCCAGGCATCCACATCATCGCTCTGGCCCTCAGGTCATGTACCATTTTGCAAAATTTGAGTTAATAAAACTGCAGTTTAATTTAATGATTCTCTGAGATTCTCAGCATGATGGATATGCAAAGCATTATTCTAAAGGGTCCAGTTGGTAAAATAGGGGATGGTCACACTGTGGTCATCATCTGATGTTTGGAGTTGGTTAAAGTAATCCTACCAGGCCCCAGGGGGAGGGTATCTGCTGACACTAACAGGAATATTCTGCATTCTGTCTTCCACGTGATGTTCACAAAGCCATTTACAAACCTTTGTTAACTGAGCCTCCCATCTCCCTGTGAAACGGGCGTTATTAGCCTCATTTTTCAGACAGGGAAACTGAGTCACAGCCCTGTTAAAGTGACTTGCCCAGGATTAGCCAGTTGTTATTTCTTGCGTTATGGTGGTGCCAAGGAGTGCCAGGACCACATGGCGACCGGCGCTGTGCAATCACAGAACAAACAGATGAGCGCTCCCCCAAATAATTTAGTCTTGGGTCAGTGCCGGAGCTGAGGGTAGAACCCCCGAATCTTGGCTTCCAGTGCCCTGCTCTCACCACCAGGAACATGGCCTCCACTAGTAACAGGTAAACTGGTTTCCGTTTCCGCTGTTGCTAGTGCCAGTATATTTGTACCATCGGCGAGAGAATCGGGATTGCCACGTGGCAGGGAGCCTCTGGAAACTGCCGTGCCCAGAGAGAAGGGCTAGGTCTGAGTTCCGCTGGGGGCTCCCCGAGATCTGAGCTCTGTGCATTTGTAATCACTGAATGCCTGCGGCAGGGATCGTTCAGTGCGGCTGTGATGCCTCTGGGGGAGATCTGGGAGCGTGCCTGTCCCCTTTGCTTCGAGATGCTCATGCCTCTTGTCCGTTGGCAGGAGAACGGCCGGCTGGTGAAGCGGGAGCTGTGCGAGAAGATTAATGCCCTCATTGCAATCCTGGAGGAGAAGAAGAGCGAGCTGCTGGAGAAGGTCACAAAGGAGCAGGAGGAAAAGACTAGCTTGGTGCAGGCTCTGATCCAGCAGTACAAAGAGCAGCTGGAGGAGTCCACCAAGCTGATGGACACAGCGTTTCAGTCCCTGGAGGAGACAGGAGGGGCCACTTTTCTCACAGTGAGTGGCTCCTCTCCAGCCAAGGGAGGGATGGAGCCTGGATCTAGCAGTGTGGTTTGCTCCTTACACAGATCGTTGGGTCCACCCTCCTGAACCCCACAAGATTCTGCCTCCCAGTCTCCTCCCATCTCAGCCCAAATCAGCTCTGCCCCCTCACCAACCTTGACCCTCCGCTTCATCCCTTTATCCTCACCAAGGATCCAGCCTCTGTGTGTCCCTGGGTGGACTGGGTTTCTAGGGAGAACAGTGGCCTTTCAACCCAGCAAGAGGGAATAACCTAGAGTTCCCAAGAGCGGCTGGCAAGGGTGATCTAACTCTGGCGGAGGGGGCAGAGGCTTGCTAGTCAAAGCCCCCAAATCACAGCCCCACCCCCACTTGGTATGACAAACCCTGCTTAGCGCTGGCGACCTGGCACCTGGGGCCAGCTTCATACTAACCTGAACTGCTGCTTTTATCACCTTCTTGGTAACTTGCTACTCACCTTGTTCTTTCCCTCTCCTTTGCTCTCTTCACAGAATGCCAAGCAGCTCATTAAAACGTAAGTGCCCGGGGTTGCATTTTTCAATTGCTGCTTCAGTGCCACGGTCTGAGACTCTACAGCCATGTCAAAATCCACCTGAGGATTGTTCCCAGAAAATAACGGGGGTTAGCACCCCGACCCCTTCCCAATAGCAGCCCGGGTCCTTTAAAAAGTATCCAAGGGAAAGCAAATTCCGAGCTGCTGTAAAGTTTCTCTGTTACGATCCCCTCTGACCAGCAAGAGACTGGAATAGAATGGCAGGTTCTCGGGCTATTGATAGGGCCCTACGAAATTCACGGCCATGAAAAACGCGTCACGGTCCATGAAATCTGGCCTCCCCCCCGTGAAATCTCGTCTGTTGTGTGCTTTTACCCCATACTATACAGATTTCACGGGGGGGTGACCGGTGTTTCACAAACGAGGGGTCCTGACCCCAAAGGGAGTTGCCGGGGGGGGTTGCAAGGTTATTTTAGGAAGGTTGCGGTATTGTCACCCTTATTTCTGCGCTGCCCTCAGAGCTGGGCAGCCGGAGAGCTGCTCTCCAGCTGCCCAGCTCTGAAGGCAGTTTCTCCTCCAGCAGCAGCGCAGAAGTAAGGGTAGCAGAACCGGACCCCCCCTCCAATAACCTTCCCCCCCCGCCCACGCCCACGCCCGCACGCCCCCACACAGCTCCTTTTTGAGTCAGGACCCCTACAATTACAACACCGTGAAATTTCAGATGTAAATAGCTGACATCATGAAATTTATGATTTTTCAAATCCTATGACTGTGAAATTGACCAAAATGGACCATGAATTTGGTAGGGCCCTAGCAATTGAGCTCGCTGGTGAGCCTGTCTAACTGAGGTGTGTGAACTCCGCAAGAGGGGGCAGTACAATTACTCCAGAGTCACACCGGTGGGTGGATCACACGAGCTCCTACTGGGATATAAAAGAACATCTCCGGGAAGGCTCGGCCGTAGGAGAAAGTTGCACTGGTTTAACTTAAATGGCTTTTTTAAGCTGAGCTAGTTAAGCTGGTGCGAAAGGCTGTGGGGACGCTAATTTCACTTTAGCTTAAACTGATTCCTAATTGATTTAGCTCAACCAAAATACACGGAGTTCAATCCAGAATCAGAGTGTCCACACAGGTACCAGTTTACCTAGGCTGGTTTAAAACCACACCTTAGTGAAAAAGGCACAACTGGAGACAAGCCCTGGGTAAGGCAGAGTCTGGATAGAGAGGTGCTGTAGGGAATGCAGGACCAGCTGAGCTTCAGGAGAAAGCTAGGGCGTGGGCTTGATGCTGTTAATTGCTTTACCAATAAAGCCAAAAGCCCAGAAAGGAATAAAGTGTGACCTGGAGACAGGGTGTGTATCCTGTAGAACTTCACCTGCGTCCAGAGGCCAAAGAGTTCTGCCTTTCCAGCTCCTCTGCAGTCCATTTACCCTCCCTCGGCATGCAGGCTCCATGATTGCTGGGAGGTGCCCGGGGATCATCTGAAAGAGGGTGTCTAGAGCAGTCAGCTGGGAATCGCCAGGGATTCGGAAGGCGTTAATACAATGCCCTGTGGCAGAGGTCAAAGGGAGGGTGGGAACATCTCTGGAGCACCTTGTTTGAGAGGGAGGATTTCAGAGAGGGCTTTCCCTGGGTCTTGCTCCCTGGATAATAATCTTTTCCAGCTAGAACATGCAGTCACTTTAGCTGGTAATTCTCTCCTCTGGAGGAACAGCGGGTAAGGAAACGAACCCTATGTCTATCGCCCCCAGAATTGTGGAAGCCTCAAAGGGCGGCCGTCTGGGGAAGATCGAGCAAGGCTTTGAAAATCTGGATTACTTCACCCTAGACCTGGAGCACATATCAGAAATCTTGAGAGCCATCGACTTTGGAACAGGTATAATAATATTGTGCCCTTCTTTGGCCCCTCCCATTCGAGCATCTGAAAGCACTTTACAAGCACTAGCGAGTTAAGCCTCACAACCCACAAGGAAACTGAGGCTCGGAGAAGGGAAGTGGTTTGCCCCAGGCCACACAGCAAGTCAGGGTCAGGGATAAGAAACCAGATTTCTTGTCTCCCAGCGCTGTGCTTTACCCACTAGACTCACTTCCCCTCTTTGATAGAGGAGACTGCTCTAACACTTTCAGCTCATTCCAGTTAGTTAGCTGGCGAGATCTGAGGTCCGTTATTCATTTGGGACTTAATCCAACAACACCTGTTGAAGTCGATATATTACCAGAGTCAGTGGACACTGTGCTGGGCCCATGGTTTATAGCAACTGGGAATGCTCAGTCTTGGCACCATACCCATTTACCAGATAGGGAAACTGAGACACAGAGCTGCAAAGTGATCCACCTGAGGCTAGACAATAAGTTACTGGTAAAGCTGGGACTAATACCCTCTAGTGCTGCTGACTCCCTGGGGTTTGTACTCAGCCCTAGACTTACATCTTTCTCTCCTACTTCCTAAGTGCACGGACAATATTTTGCTGTGTTTGGAGGTTGCCTTTTATAAGTGGCCTCCTGTGTTGAAAATACAGTTCTGGGGGTGGGGCTTCAGCTTTCATAGAATATCAGGGTTGGAAGGGACCTCAGGAGGTCATCTAAGTCCAACCCCCTGCTCAAAGCAGGACCAATCCCCAATTTTTGCCCCAGATCCCTAAAGGGCCCCCTCAAGGATTGAGCTCACAACCCTGGGTTTAGCAGGCCCGTGCTCAAACCACTGAGCTATCCCTCCTCCATTTCTAAATCACGTTACTTTTGCTTGGAGATGAGGAAGAGGAAGAGCTAAATGAGGAAGAAGAAGAAACAGAAGAGGAGGAGTCTCAAGAAAGGAAAGTGGAAGGTAAGGAAAAAATGCAGTGGGTTTGTGATGTGCAGGGATCCTAGAAATCCATTTGCCACGAAGAAACACAGATTTTGCGTTTTTACAGAGAATCTTTAGTTTTTACATTTTGTGAAAAAATAAAAACATATACAGTAGAACCCCGTTGATCTGAGCCTCCATTATCTGGCTCTCCATATTAACAGATCTGAGGCTGACAGCCCGAGCCCCACCACCCGGGGCTGAAGGTCTCTGGATTATCCCAATTTTTGATTATCCGATTTGGCCCGGTCCCAATTAGATCGGCTAAATGGGGTTCCTCTGTACTGTGGCTGCGGAAACTAAAGTTCAGCATTTCATTTTAATCATGGAAATATGTAGATTTTAATGTTTTTTTTTTATCAGAGAATTTTTGTTTATCACGGAAAGCGAGGGTGTATTAGCAGGAGCGTTGAAAGCAAGACACAAGAAGTAAATCTATAACTATAATGTTATATATAACTATATAATTATATAACTATAATATAGATATAGCTATAACATTCCATTCAATCTCATATTTATTCACACATTCATTCATACACACACACACACACACAGGTTCTGCAAGGTTGTTATCATAGTTACCAGCCTTAGAGTTGCTCATGCCAAGCCACTGGCCAGGTGGCCTGGACATGAGGAGGGAGCAGGGCCTTGTCAGATGCTCATCTGATGCTCCTGGAAGTTGGTTTGCAGAATCAGACCCCAAAGTTCTCACTTTTTAGAGTCTATTTTTATAGGAATTTCTTCCTATGCCAGTCTGTGGGAATTGCTTCATCATGCTGTTGCTGAATCAATCAGCAGATGGTACATTCCTGACGGCTCCGTGCTGCCAGATGTTATCTTGTTCTTTGGTTCTCCCATTCTTGAGGCTGTTGGGTGGATTCCAGTCTGCCCTCCGGGGGTCCTCTGGTTATTTCCACTTGACGCCTTCTTCAGCCGATGGACACTGGATTCTTAGGCTGGCACCTCCCTGATCATTCAGTTATTATCCACACCAAGCATCCATCCACATACATCCTCTATCTCTATTTTAATCACAATTGTTAATACAACAAAAGGGCGGGGAGTCTCTGGGTGCTGTTTCTGCTGTTAGAGTATTGCTTTGAGTCTCTCTTTGTGTGAATTGCTTTGAGAACAGACTCTGTCTTAGAATGTACTAACACAATTAGCAGCTTGCAAGTTTCACACATAGAGGGAGAGAAACAGTACCAAAAACCAAGAGCGCTCTTAATTAGTAATACCCTGGAATTTAAACTATGGGGAATCAAACTCATTTGTGATTTTAATTCAGAACTTCTTTAATATGATCCAACATAATTGCAGCAAGGGCGGTTTAGGTTGGACATTAGCAAAAACTTCCTAACTGCCGGAGTGATTAAGCACGGGAATAAATTGCCTAGGGAGGTGGTGGAATCTCCATCATTGGGGATTTTTAAGAGCAGGTTAGACAAACACCTGTCAGGGATGGTCTAGATAATTAGTCCTGTCACAAGTGCCAGGGACTGGACTAGACGACCGCTCGAGGTCCCTTCCAGTCCTATGATTCTGTGAGCCCTGGTGATGAGGGATGAGCAGTACAAGAACCCAGACTATAGTAATAATCCTTCTGAGTTAGGTCAGCGGTCTGATGCCACAGTCACTGGTGCTGGATCTGTTCCCTTTGTGTGATTATTATCCAGAACCTCATAAACATCATTAAAATACCTGTGGCCTCTATGTCTGCTCCCCAGCGTTGCTCCCACCTTGACCAGGGGAAATGAAAAGCATATAAAGTGTTAACTGTTTGTGCTCTGGTGTGACTCTCACCAGAGAGAGACAGAAAATATGTCCACAGCACCAGGACCTGATCCAACACCGGTTGACATCAATGGGACTAGTCTTCCGTTGACTTCAATGGGCTGTGGATCAGGCTTCAGCAGAGCACCCGTCTCTCTTAGGAAAGAATTTGTAATGTATGTTTCATTGAGAGATTTAAAATCTTGCTGGCTCAAACTGATACATCCTAGCTCTGCACTGGAGAAAGCTCCTGCACCCCCATTCAGACTGATGACCCTCTCCTGCTTTCCTTGTGTGATTAATGTATGCCCCACTTCCCCGCCCACCAAGAAGCTGCAAAGGCATAAGGTAAACAGGACACTAAGGTGAAGAGCAAATAACATAACTCGAAAGCACATGTGTACATGTTCTCTCTCTGAGGGTCAGGACGGGAGTGGTGTTTTGGAGCCAGCATACCTGGCTTTCCTAGGCTTTCCTGGCTTTCCTCAGGATGCACGTGGTGCTGTTCACAAATATGGGCCAGGTATCTAGGAGCAAAAGGAGAACATATTTAGGGGCTATCACTAGGAGCAATGGGATGCAGCTGAAGGCATTTCCTGACAGCGAGATCTATTTCACAATGGAAGACTCTCCCCAAGGGAAGTGGTGGAAGCCCCTTTAGTGGGGCATGTGCTACCTCAATGCACAGGGAGGCATTTCCCGTCGGTCCACATCTCCCAATCTCCTTCTCCCATCAGCGTCACTGAAATTCTTCTCCTCCACCTCTCTTTCAGCACCTCAATAACAGAGCAGAAGCAATTCCCAAGCCAGAAGAAACTCCCCAAGTGCCAAAGGGCTGAGTGATTGGGAGCAATGGGGTGGGGGTAAACGCTCTGACTTCATGGGAGCTACGGGAGGAGTGGGCTGGGGTCCCAGCTGAAGAAGAAAAGGTCGGGCACCACCTGGCCATACGACAGTATTGCTAACTCAGGATGAAAACTTGACCGAAGCACATAGAAGCTCACTTTTATACATGGGTGCAAACTAGAATATTTCGTACGTTTTATATTGTTCTATTATTTTGTATATAATTGTAACAGGACTTTGAATTTTGTGTATTTTGAAAAGAAAACTCTTTTGCTAACCAGTTTGTCGTGCCCTGAAGATGTTGACTCTGAGAATTGAAGAGTTTCTTTGCAACCTGTAGGGGATACACTGAGGGGCGTGCCAGACCTCGGCAGACAGGAGTAACTTTAGCTACAAGAAAGGGTTTTGGGGGACTAGAAAGAGGCAGCCGAAGAGAAAGTTCTGCATTGCAATGCATAGTCCTAACTCACAAGAGATTTATTAGGGTTGATGTTGCACTTTGTCACAATAAAGTAGATCTGGTCTTATCTGTGGTTTGTACGAGTGGAAAGTTCTTAGCATGGTTTGACCCCTGGATGAATAATGATCTTTCACACAAGCTGAGTCAATCAGAAGGAAAGTGGGCTAGTCATAATCCCGGCCACTCATGCACAACCCTGAAAATATACAGCACGTTTTTTTCAGAAATCCCAGAATGACTTCAGGCCAAGACGTGGAAAATATTTTCACTATGTTCCCCCACCCTCCTCCTGTTGCCGCCGCGCTGCCCTGCCAGGGGCACCGTTCCCCGTGTTCAATGTGACACACGCACACACACCCCCAATCCAATATCACACACACACCTGATCTACTGACTGGTGCACGCACACCTCACATGCACTCACACACACGATCCAATATCACACACACCCTGGATCTAATGACTGATACACACACACATCCCAGATCTAATCTCTCTCACACACACACTCACACCCCAGTTCCAATATGACACACATACTCCCCAGATCTAATCTCTAGTCTCTAATCTCTCTCTCTCACGCACACACACACCCCCCAGATCTGACATCCCCCCAATCTAATATCGCACACACTCATGCCCCAGAGCTAATATGACTGACACACACACCCGATCGCATATGACTCTTTCACACACACACACCCCAAATCCAATGAGACATACACTCTTATCTAATATCAACACCCCCCGCACCCCGATCTAATATCACACACACACACCCCGCAGATCTAATATCGCACACACCCACACACTGCAGATCTGATATCACACACACACACCGCAGATCTAATATTGCGCACACACACACACACACACGCACGCACACACACCCCAGAGCTAATATCGCACATGCACTGAGGTTTTACGATCACAGTTCAGGATCCCAGGAGGATCTGGATTGGAAACCGGGGAATTATTCACACTCATTCTAGCGCTGGGTCCCTGAGTGGGTTCAGCCACGGTGCCCCTCTCTCTCAAAGGGAGGTGCCACCATCCTCCCTGCCCACGGGTTATTGGCTGGGATGTCTGGCTTCTCAGACCCATCCGCTGTTTGCGCGTGCATCGCGAGACACACCGGCTGCAGAAGAATGGGAAGCAGGGCAGTCTGACAGTCATGGCTAGTGCAAACTGCACAGCTGCCCAACATCAATCGTGTGAAGTGTGGGCACGCTACCCACGGATCATGGAGACTGCAGAGCACTGGCCTCCCCAACGACAGCTGCTGCTCATGCCAAGTGCTGACTGTGTCAGTTGCAGAAGCATGTCAGCTTCTGACACACCCCAGAGCTGTGACTCCTGCTGGCCACTGAAAATCACAGGTATGCCAACCGCAGAGCATGCCAGCCACTGACCAGGGTAACTACAGAGCCAGTGATCATGCCAAGCACTGGGTCGTACCAAGTACTGTGCTAAAGTTCATGCCCAGCGCAGAGCAAAATGTCTCCAGAACATGCCAGCTCCTGGACATGAAAATGAGGGTTGTGCCAACCCTGGACTATGCCAACCATGCAGCTGCCAGCTATTGCTTATGCAACTACCGGTCATGCCAACTGCAGAGCATGCCAGGCCCTGAAAACCAGGGAGCCCCCTGAACACACCAACCACAGAACTGCCAGCTATTGCTTATGCAACCACCATTCATGCCAATCACAGAGCATGCCCAGCCATGGCACATCATGCCAGGCTTTGAGAGTGTCAACCCAAGACACCTCCAGCCAGAGCTGATAATGATGCCAAAGCACTGAGCTGGCCAGACACCTCAGGGCAGGATCCTGAGATAAAGTTTCTTGACACCTTAAATGACTGCTTCTTGGAGCAGCTAGTCCTGGAATCCACAAGAGGAGGGGCAACTCTCGATTAAGTCCTCAATAGAGCACAGGATCAGGTCCAAGAGGTGAATATAGCTGGACCACTTGGTAATAGTGACCATAATATAATTAAATTTAACATCCCTGTGGCGGGAAGAACACCACAGTGGCCCAATGCTGTAGCATTTAATTTCAGAAAGGGGGACTACACAAAATTAAGGAAACAAAATTGTCAGACACATAGATGAACATAATTTGTTGGGGAAGAGTCAACATGGTTTTTGTAAAGGGAAATCATGCCTCAGCAATCTACTAGAATTTTTTGTGGGGGCTCAACAAGCATGTGGACAAGGGGAATCCAGTTGATAGAGTGGATTTAGATTTTCAGAAAGCCTTTGACAAGGTCCCTCACCAAAGGCTCTTAAGCAAAGTAAGCAGTCATGGGATAAGAGGGAAGGTTCTCTCACGGATTAAAGATTAAAAGATAGGAAACAAAGGGTAGGAACAAATGGTCCATTTTCAGAATGGAGAGAGGTAAATAGCGGTGTCCCCCAGGGGTCTGTACTGGGACCAGTCCTATTCAACATATTCATAAATGATCTGGAAAAACGGGTAAACAGTGAGGTGGCAAAATTTGCAGATGATACGAAACTACTCAAGATAGTTAAGTCCAAAGCAGACTGTGAAGAACTACAAAAGGATCTCTCAAAACTGTGTGATTGGGCAATAAAATGGCAGGTAAAATTCAATGTTGATAAATGCAAAGTAATGCCCATTGGAAAACATCATCCCACCTATACATATAAAGTGATGGGGTCTAAATTAGTTGTTACCACCCAAGAAAGAGATCTGGAGTCATTGTGGAGAGTGCTCTGAAAACATCCACTCAATGGGCAGTGGCGTCAAAAAAGTGTACAGAATGTTGGGAATCATTAAGAAAGGGAGAGATATTAGGACAGAAAATATCATGTTGCCTCTATATAAATCCAGTGTACTCCCACATCTTGAACAGTGCATGTTGATTTGGTAGCCCCATCTCAAAAAAGATACATTGGAATTGGAAAAGGTTCAGAAAAGGACAACAAAAATGATTAGGGATCTGGAACAGCTGCCATATGAGGAGAGAGTAATAAGATTGGGACTTTCAGCTTGGAAAAGAGACGACTAAGGGGGGATATGATAGAGGTCTATAAAATCATGACTGGTGTGGAGAAAGTAGATAAGGAAGTGTTATTTACTCCTTCTCATAATGCAAGAACTAGGGTCCATCAAATGAAATGAATAGGCAGCAGGTTTAAAACAAACAAAAGGAAGTATTTTTTTCACACAACACACAGTCAACCTGTGGAACTCTTTGCCAGAGGATGTTGTGAAGGACAAGATGGGTTCAAAAAAGAACTAGATAAATTTGTAGAGGATAGGTCCATCAATGGTGATTAGCCAGGATGGGTAGGAACAGTGTCCCAAGCCTCTGTTTGCCAGAAGCTGGGAATGGGTGACAGGGGATGGATCACTTGATGATTCCCTGTTCTGTTCATTCCCTCTGGGGCACCTGGCTTTGGCCACTGTCAGAAGACAGGATACTGGGCTAGATGGACCTTTGGTCTGACCCAGTATGGCTGTTCTTATGTTCAGTCAAGCCCTCACCACCCTTCCCAGGCCAAAGGAGCTGTCTCTTTTGGGGACCGGGGCAAGGAATCCCTGTGTCTGGAATGCCTGTGTCTACCAGCGCAGATCCTAGAGCAGATCCTACAGCGCAGATCCTAGAACTCCTCCTCCATGATGGAAGAGGAGCTCTAGGATCTGTTTTCTCTAGGGGCTGGTAGGGGAGGCAGAAAAGCAGATGGATGGAGGACCCCAGTCCTGGTGGGGGTGGAGAGAGCAGAGTTGTGGGACCCCAGGTCCTGGTACTGCAGGGAGAGGGAGCCCAAGGCTGGAGAGCTGAAAGGCAAGGAGGACCCTGATGCAGGGGGGTAAGGGCTGGGGGTAGCATTGGAGGACCCCACCCAGTGCTGGGAGAGGGAAGAAAGGGCAGTGGAAGGGGGAGGTGGGGTACTGGGTGACAGGCAAGGGACGATGGAGACTACTGGCTGGCACTCACCTGTGCTAGGGGTGAGGGGCCCCCCTGCGCTGGTAGAAGGTCCTTCCGGAAAGGGAAAGGGTCCATCGGAGGCGGAAGGGCAGGGTCAGGGTCAGCCTGCCCTGGCACTAGTGCTTGGGGGACACTAGGACCCTGCAGCGGCAGGCGACTCTGGGAGCTGGGCAGAGTGGAGCCAACTGGGGAGGGGTCGCTCCTTGCTGCTGCCACAGAGACTGAGCCGAACCCAAACCCGGGGGGTGAGTGCGGGGTGCAGGCCTGACCCCTGCTGCTGGCACCAGGCCTCCTGCTAGTCCCCTGGGCTGCCCTGCCCCCCCCCCCCACATCCTCCTGAAGCGCCGGGCCCCCCAAAGCGCGGGAGCTGGCACAGTTGCCCCAGTCTGCCCTATGGATGGGACAGCTCTGGATGGATCTGTCTTCCATGAACTTATCTAGTTCTTTTTTGAACCCTTCTACAGTCTTGGCCTTCACAACATCCTCTGGCAAGGAGTTCCCCAGGTTGACTGTGCAGCTGTGTGAAGAATTCTTAGACCATGGTCCTACAGTAAACAGACCCAAAGAGCTTGACGTAGAGGGAGATTAAAAACAGCACGTTGGTTCTTGGAGCATCCCCAAGTTACATTAGAGGAGATCACTTATTTATTGAGCAGCATCTGTACAGTTAATAGAGGAAAGGGGATCTGTGCTCCAGAGTTTACAATCCGGAACCCTATCCTGCAAAGCTTATAGACACAAGTCATTTCATGCAGGTGAGTTGGTCCTATTGAACTCAACAGATGTTACTTACATGCATACGTTTTTGCAGGATCAGTGCATTTCAAACACAAGCTACATTGGATGGCTACATGAATATCCCAAAAGCCCTACCACTGTTCCTGTTAGGATTGTCTCTATTAAAAGTGTCACCAGTTTAACTAAAGATATGCTGTTAAACTGATTTAGTGAAACCCATGTGGACGCTATTGAATGGATTTAAACCAGTTCAAATTCGAGCCAGGTTTAAACTCTAACCCCCTTAGTTTAAACTCTAACCACCTTAATTTAAACAACCTTTAAATTAAATTCAAATCACCTTAATTTCAATCACTTCAATTAAAGGAACCAGGTTCAAAACCAGTTTAAGAGGGTTCACACGGGGATTTGCACTGGTTCAGCGAAATCGATTTAAAAGCAGATATGCATTAAAACTGCTCCAAGGTCTAACTCAGTCAAGACTTCCCATTCCTTTTTCCTCCTGGCACTGGGGGCGAAGGTGTGGGGAAGGGGGCTACAGCAGGAACTGGGGCGGGATCGCAGATGTTTCACACCTGGCTCGGGAGTTTGCTACGCTCCTTGAGTTCTGTGTGGCCGGAGGTTTCCAGTTTGCCCCATGGCAGTCTTGCTGCCCGGGCGCCCCGATGCCAGGACAGGTGACCGGCTCAGGGCAGGACGGAGCCGCGGGACCAGCTAGCTTCGCATTCCTGCTGCGGGTCTAGTTCTCAGTTGCTCCGTGGAGTGAGCCAGGCTCCAGCGGGGGGCGGGTGGGCGGCGGCAGCGGGACCCATGGCTCGCACCGGGAGGGGGGATTGGCACGGCGGGACCCACTGCCTTCTCATTCCCGAGCCCGCCCTCCGACAAGGGGGCGACTCGGAGCTGAGCATGCCAGGGGGGTGCATGGCCAGACCCCCTCCCCCAGGCGGGGCTGGGCCCGGCGGGGTGAAGCCCCATGCTGCCCCGGGGGGAGGCGCGCAGCTTCTCCAGGTGCAATGCGCCCCGCGGAGCGCACGGGAGTGGCCAGCCGGGGGCTCTCTCGGCTCCCCGCCGGGCGGGCTGCCGGGGTGCCCGGCCCCCGGGGAGGGAGGCAGCTCTGCAAAGTTTGCAGCCGGCCTGGCCCGAGCTCGCCGCCCCCGCCGGACCCTTTGCACACGAGTCCCCGGCGCTTCACACGGGCCGCGGCCGGGGCCAGATAAAGAGGCAGCTGCGAGCCCGGGGGGTGTGGCTGGAGCAGGGGGACCCTCGCGGAGAGCCCGAGCCGAGCGCGCCCCGGCAGGTGAGGATGGCGCAAAGGGACGGGGAGGAGAAGCGGCACCTGCTGGAGGAGCCCGGAGCCAGGTGAGAGGCGATTTCTCCCCCTTCAGTTACCCCCTCCATGGGGCAATCGTGTAACCCCCCCCCCCCTTCTGAGCCTCCTCCCAGTAACAAACCCCAGTCCCCCCCTTCCTTCCCCCATAGCACCCTTCCCCTACACTGTCCCCTGTGTCTCCCCCATCTCTTGCAGGGGATCCCAGTGCTTCCCCCAGCCCAGCTCTGCAGCTCCCCAGGCTGGCCTGTCTCCCCCCTGCACTGTGGGACCCCAGGGAGAGAGCCCAGCCTGGCTGCAGCCTCCTTTTCCCCCATTCCAGGCTGCCAGGCCCAGCTCCCCAAAGGTATTTAGGTGCCCAGCTCCCATCAGTGCCAATGGGCATTCAGCACTTACCTAGCTTGGAGGATCTGGGTTCCAGGGCACCTGCTTCTGGCTCAACAGGTTCCCTGGCTCTGGTGTCTCTCTGCCCTTTTGGGGGGAGAGGGTGTCTCTGGCACAGAAGGGCCCCCCAGTAATTTAGTCTGGGGGACCAAACCAATCCACTGTCTCCATCTGCTGCCCCTTATTGGGAGGAACTTGGAAATGGGGGCTACAGCTGGAATAACTGTGATTCCTTTAGTGTTAAGTGCGGGGGGGGGGGGGGGGAAAGGAGGGCTTGCCTGGCAGGGAATGAGTGACGGGTGGAAGAAGGAAGGGGTAGGGAATCTCCTGCTTTAGAGCTTCCAGTCCTCCCTGGATGGAGGGGAGTTTTCAAGCAGGGGAGACTAGCTGGACTCAGGCCAGGGCTTTCATGAGTGACTGGTGATTTTCAGGGTGCCCAGAATGAGATGCCACCAAGGGGTCTGGCTTTCAGAGGGTGAGTGCTCCAGCACTGTCTGAGAATTGGGCGTCTCAGGGTGGGCACCCCAAAATCCCCAGCTTCTCTTGAAAACCCTGGGGCACATTTCCTTTGGGGGGTGGGAAGGGAAGGGCCTTGGGCACAAAGGGGCATCATTTTAATTTCAATTGGAAATCTCCTTCCCCCTTTCAGACCCTCTCCCCGAGTTTCTCAGCCAGCAGTTCCCAAAAGTGGTCAGTAACGGTGACTCTCTGTCATTCAGATCCTATCTGAGCATCTCTGAGAAGAACTTTCATAATTCCATGCTCAAGTACATTCCAGACACGTCCTCCGTCGAGCTGGGCCTCCCAGGGAACCAGCATTGTCATTCCAACTGGGCTGCTGGCAGCCACTACGATTCCGAAAAGCAGCGGGCTCGAAGGAAACTCTACATCGCATCTGTGATCTGCCTGGTCTTCATGACAGGAGAAGTCGTAGGTAAGACGCCAAAGTAGCCTATGGTGTATGGCTTCCTTGGCTGGTAAGAGCCAAGATGCTGGAACAGCTAGATTGGACAAGAGATTTGTCTCCACCTCCTCCCTAAACTGTTATGTGTGGCTATTAAACAGCTGCCACGGTCTGCCCTAGAAGTGGTTGCATTTCATTGTTCAAACAGCTAATCCCAAAAATATAATTGTGTATCTGGGTAAGGGCTTCATCCCGCAAGGTGGGCACTTGGTAGGATCAAACCTTAGGGCCCTGATCTTAAGCCCATTGAAACTGGTGACAAAAACTGCCATAGGGGCCCTGGGTTAAAGTGGCAGACACAATGAAAACCCAGATGAGTATTTTGTAGCAGGCTCTGGTTATAACCAGGAGCCCCTCTGGTCTCGGGAGCCTGCCATCACATGGACTCTGATCTTTCTTCAGGGTTTCCTCGGCACTGGTCGCGTGCCCCATCTGTGATGGGCGTAGGGGCAGCACTGGTGCTCCTGGGGGCTTCCATCCTTTCACTGACTCATTCTTTCTCCTCCACGACTTCAGGGGGATACCTGTCCCACAGCCTGGCCATCATGACAGACGCAGCCCACCTGCTGACGGACTTCGCCAGCATGATGATCAGTCTGTTTTCCCTGTGGATGGCCTCGCGGCCGGCTACCAAAACAATGAACTTTGGCTGGCACCGAGCAGGTAACTTGCTGAGTGTATTCCCCTGCAGGGCAGGATATGAAGCCCAGGTGCTCAATGGAAGAACAACACTGGGTGTGGTGACATCTAACAATGCTCCTTTCTGCTGCTGGGTTTATCTGAAAGGAAGGGAGTTTCCTTGGTGTGGGGTTTGCAAAGGCTCTTGAATGGAGAGGGGAGGG
Source organism: Chelonia mydas (assembly GCF_015237465.2). Classification (NCBI taxonomy): domain Eukaryota; kingdom Metazoa; phylum Chordata; order Testudines; family Cheloniidae; genus Chelonia; species Chelonia mydas. The sequence goes on along the minus strand of NC_051259.2, from coordinate 9,415,425 downwards.
AGGGACACTTGCAGAGCAGTGGGGGATGGGGAAGATGTCCAGATCCCACACAAGTCCCATCTGGCCAGTGCAGACTAAGAACTGGGATCCAACAGACCCAACCCTGCGGAGCACACACCTGAATGCACACAATGCACAGGGGGGATCGCAGAAATCTGGGTGCAAGCTGTTTGCTAACCCGACTCCCCCGAGCAGGTGAGCCTTGTGATTGTCCCTTTTTACTGCCCCTGTGGATCCATTGTTCCAGGATCATTGGCACCTCTGGCTCTAAGATCATTAGTTACCCCTGTGGGACCCTACCCCAGCAAACACCCATGCTGAGCCACTGGGCCCTTCTGGCAGCAAGTACTTCCCCATCACGTTGAGTCCAGTCGTAACCAGCCCCGTGGCACTCCTGCTGGAATGGGATGTTCCCCTTTCCTTGTTCTGACCTGGTATTTGAGTACAGTAATTCCCTCCCTCCGTTAAGGGCCACCCCTATTAACTTCCATCTGAGGACAACCCGAGAGTTAGCCCATCACTTAGCTGCAGTTCTAACCAGGGGAACAGCTTTGCTGAAACCAAGGAGAGCCTCCTGCGAAATGCAGCAGCTGAAAGCCCACGTGCTGGGTAGATTTATTTCAGCCCGCTATCTGTCCAAGGGCGGGGAAACCGCCAACTGCCTTTGCTCTCTACATTCTTACAGAGGCTCTTTAGTGCTGCAGTTGTTAAAGGTCTGTTAGCATTCCCATTGCCAGGCTCCCTTTGTCTGTCCCTCCGTCTGGCATTTGTGAGGCACCCAGTCCCCTTCTCCCCTCTCCATTCCCGGCCATCTCCACGGTGTTTCTCTACTGTCGTCATCTTGACGTCATTAATTTTTTCCTGACTTTGAGCTAGTGCTGTGGAAAGTGCCGGACCACCAGCCTTGCAGACTGAGGCCTGGTCTGTAAATAGGTGTTCTACGGCTATCATGATTTCAGTGCGGGGAGGCGGCATCTAACTGAAATAGTTACATCTGTACCGCTCCGAGCACACACGTAGCTCTCTTGGGGTAAAGGTCCATTAGGCCCTGTCTAAACTTAAAGGTTGTATTGCTTTACCCATCCTGGGATAGTTAAAATGGTATCCGCTTAGTATGGATCCGGTTTTACCCGTATAAAGGTGCTTATCTAATAAATAGCTCATTTCCATATGGGAAGGTATAACTGCATCCACACCAGCAGCTGTACCAGAGTAACTAGGTTTAAAAAATTACACTTCGGAGTGAAATAAACTGGTACAAAATCTGTGTAGATCAGACCTTGTTCTGCTATAGCTTATGCCACTTCCCTTACAGGTATAAATGATACAGGGGTACGCACCTTTATACCAGCGTCACTGCATCCACACTAGACGGGGTTGTGTAGCTTTAACTAAATTGGGAGAGTACAGAGGTGCAACTTGTGCCCAGAGAGCTGAATTCAGAGAGGACACGTCAGCTATGTTTCAGAGGGGGGCACAAGGGGAGGGTAAGGTGGCATGATTGACGAGCCGAGGGGCTGGAGGAAAGGTGTGGATCAGAAGCAACTAACAATGAGGGGGTGACTTAGAATTGTTAAACATAATTAGGACTAGTCCACCTGGGGAAATTGACCAGTATAGCTAGAGTGGAAGAATCGTTATTCTGCTAGAGTTATGCCAGTATATTTCCCCATGTAAACCAGCCTTTAGGGGTCAATTCTGCACACCCCCCTCCCAGCTCCAGCCCCTATATGCTGCTCCGGTGCTGTATATGGACCATAAAGGAGTTGCAATTTCCCCTGGTGCAGGAGCTGCATAAGGCCAACGGAAGTGGCTCACCACAGACCGCACTCTCAGTCCCTGGCGCTGGGGGAATCTGGGATTCTGTGCAGCCCTGGGGAGGCAGCCGTGAAGCCAAGAAGTCCCTGCATGAGGCTCCGTGGCCGCTGTCCCGCAGGGTGGCGAGTGCTGGGTGTCTGGAGGAGGATTTGCTGTCTGTTTCTTGCTCTCTAACCCTGCGTGTGCCGGGCTGTCTCTGCAGAGATCCTGGGGGCTCTGGTCTCAGTGCTGTCGATCTGGGTGGTGACCGGAGTCTTGGTTTATCTGGCCGCGGAGCGTCTGCTCTCAGACAACTACGAGATCGAAGGGGACGCCATGCTCATCACCTCCGCCTGTGCTGTGGCGGTGAATATCATGTACGTCCGGCCGAGTCACTGGCTCTTAGCTCCTCTGAGAACACTCCAAGGCGATGGGGCGGGAAGGGTCATTCATTGCTGGTCAAATTGCAAAGGTTAATCCCTCACACTGGAATGTTTCTTCTGGCCAATCCGAAAGGCCTGCCCGTCCAAACAGGCGATTAATCCGGGGATTAGCGGTCTCCCGAGGCCCGATCCTGCTCCCGTTGGAAGCCCCTGAGAGTCTGGCCGTTGATTTCCACTGGGAGCAGGGGCAGGCCCTTGGTTGGTAGAATGCCAGCAGGGATTTTGCAAGTGAGTTTGGAAGTGGCTGTGAAGGGCTCTGTGCTCCTCTCCCCTCTTTCCCACCCCCCTGCTCCCTGGAGCTCCTGCTGCATGCGGCTCGCATTAGAATCCAGGGCACCAAGGGGGTTGCGGGGTTCTCAGCTGTCTCCTCGGCCTCTACTGGGAACTACCAGACTGGGGTTCTGTTGACCCAAGCAGTGGGGCATAGGATTGAGGATCTGCGCCTCCCTCTGTGTCAGGGTTCCAGGCCCTCTGTTACTGAGCCAGAGTGATGCAGGCCAGAGCGTCTGTGGTTAGCGCCGTACGTTGCAGTCCGGGTCGGAAGCTGGCAGCGAGAGCAGGCTGGAACCTCGCGCTGCACCCTGCACGGGGAGATGGAGGGGAGATGGCTTTGCCCCTCTGCAGGCAGGGCTTGTCTCGACTGGTGCAGAAGGCATGGGAGGAGGCCGTGGGCTGAGGTGCCACGCTCAGTGACCTTGCTGCTCCGTCTTTCCCTGCAGAATGGGAATCGCTCTTCACCAGTCAGGTCATGGGCACAGCCACCATGGGCACAGCAAGCAGGGGAACACCAGCGTCCAGGCTGCCTTTATCCATGTGGTCGGGGACCTGCTGCAGAGCGTTGGCATCCTGGTAGCTGCATACATCATATATTTCAAGGTACGGGCTCTGTTGCTAAGAGTGTCTGGGCGCAGAGGGCTGGAAACTCCCCGCTGCGCGATGTACGAGGGATCTTTCATTTGTTGTGGCACGGAAGCTGGAGCATGAAGCGTGCTGTCCCAGGTGGAGGAAGGAAGAGGTGTGGTCTGAGCACAGGACTGGGAGCCAGGAACTCTTGAGTTCTTATCTTTGCTCTGCTGGTAATTCCTTCTCTGTCCTTGAGAAAGTCACTTAACCTCTCTGCCTTAGTTTCCCCGAATGCCTTGCCCAAGGACACAGAGGAAGTTAGTGGCAGAACACAGATTATATATGGATTTTTTTTTTCAATTGCATTTCACTTACTTCACCCACCACAGAAATGCAGCCACCTCTGGAATGGCATGCAGCAGCTGCCTAGCAGCATTGCACAACCATGTAGGATAGGAAGTGAGGAATTCTGTGTGAACTTGAAACTTCAGGGGAATGCAGGGATGCAGCTATCCAAGTTGGAACTTAGCGGAGACACTGATGCCTCAGCTCTGTGCTATATGATCCTTATTGTCCACACATGGTCAGGATCTCTGCTTCTCTTCTCATCAGCAAGGAGGCAGGAGGTCCGGTGATGCTACGCTGGGGCATTGGGGTCCACACTCAGGCCAGGTCTATACTGAAAATTTTTGTCCGCATAGTAATGTCGCTAAGGGACGTGATTTTATTTTCAACGTTACTACACTGCTCAGAGTTTCACATGTACAATTATGCTGCCAAAAAAGTGCTTGTGTCAGGATCTCTTATGCACTTTTTTGACACTATAAATTGCTTCTACACTAGAATCATAGAATATCAGGGTTGGAAGGGACCTCAGGAGGTCATCTAGTCCAATTCCCTGCTCAAAGCAGGACCAATCCCCAACTAAATCATCCCAGCCAGGGCTTTGTCAAGCCTGACCTTAAAAACCTCTAAGGAAGGAGATTCCACCACCTCCCTAGCTAACCCATTCCAGTGTTTCACCACCCTCCTAGTGAAAAAGTTTTTCCTCATATCCAACCTAAACCGCCCCCACTGCAACTTGAGACCATTGCTCCTTGTTCTGTCATCTGGTACCAGTGAGAACAGTCTAGATCCCTCCTCTTTGGAACCCCCTTGCAGGTAGTTGAAAGCAGCTATCAAATCCCCCCTCATTCCTCTCTTCTGCAGACTAAATAATCCCAGTTCCCTCTCCTCATAAGTCATGTGCTCCAGCCCCCTAATCATTTTTGTTGCCCTCCGCTGGACTCTTTCCTATACCAGCAAACCCTTACTCAGAGGAAATAGTGCAGCATTTTGAATTATTGGCACCTGGATGTTCCCTGGAGGCCTCCCATCCAAGCAGTGACCAGGCTGCACCTCTGCTTAGCTTGTGATCTGTTCAGCTGTCACAACACACAGTACAATTGCAGATGAAAAATGGAATTTTCGTTTGGCATGAAGCAGAGTAGCTCAGGAAGGAAACCACTGAGCATTGTGTAATGAGATTACGCGGAGTCTGAGGGCCATTGTTTGAGTATGAGGCATTTGTGAGCTTTACATTAAATATACTGAGTAACCGCTTTCCTCCTCCCACCAGCCAGAGTACAAATACGCAGACCCCATCTGTACCTTCCTGTTCTCAGTCCTGGTCCTTGGAACCACACTCACCATCCTCCGGGATGTCGTCCTTGTGCTGATGGAAGGTAAGGAGCTTCACAGAGCAGGGTAGTTAACCCGGTCCTGCCCCTGTGGTATGTTCTCCTGTGGGTTACAGGGTACCTCCCTTTCCTGCTGATGTGGGGCTCTGACCCTGTGTGCTTCTTGCTGTCTTGAAGGTACCCCAAAAGGGGTGGACTTCAACAACGTGAAGGAGATCTTGCTGTCCATCAATGGTGTGAAAGCCCTTCACAGCCTCCACATCTGGGCCCTGACTGTCTCGCACCCAGTGCTGTCAGTCCATATAGCTATCAGTAAGTATCTACCCTGCCTGCCCATTAGAGAGACAAGGTGGGGGAGGGAATATCTTTTACTGGACCAACTCCTGCTGGTGAAAGAGATGAGCCTTCGAGCTCTTCTTCAGGTCTGTGTCAGCTCGAAGGCTCGTCTCTTTCACCAGCAGGAGTTGGTCCAGTAAAAGATGCCACTTCAGCCATTTGTCTGTCTAACATCCTGGGACCAACCCGGCCACAGCAACACGGCACACATTTAGGACCTGGTAGAAGTGCTCCCGTCGCTCCAGTGGCATTGGATCGGACCCTGGGGGTAGAGCAGCGTGCTCCAAGAAGATCCGCTTTGGAGGCGTCAAGCGCTCTTGGCAGAAAAGCTGTTGGACGTGGAGGATCATGGGAGATTCCTCGATGCTGCACCAGCTTTGCCTGGTTTTGCGTCCAGCTCAGAGCTCTGCTTAGGTTCACCCAGAAGCTCATGATCCTTTAGTACAAAATTGGGGCCCTTTTTTTTTTTTTTTGGTGGCTTTGCACAAGTTTCCATCCCAAGAGACCTTTGTGGTTTGGCTGGGTTTTGCATAGGTCTCGCTTAGATAAGAGAATGTGATTCCCTGCACCCCCGAGATTATACAGTTTAAGACCGTGATCCTGCAAACTGATTGGTCTGGGCAGACCCGACTGGACTCCAGATAGTGACTGTGTCCTGAAAAAAATCACTTTTAGCTTTCTTTATTTTTATTTAAAGCCAGAAGGGACCATGGTGGTCCTCTCCTCTGACCCCCTGTATGATGCAGCAGCTAGCCTTTCATCCAGCGATTCCTGGCACTTGTGACTGAGCTGGAGCACTGGTATCTGTTGGCGAGACGATAGCTCTATCTGGGTCTATGGATGTAGTGCACCCTGGCAGGCTCAAAGGCCAAGTTTTTACCCCATTACGTGACCTCTCCAGCTTCCATGCTTGTGTTCGTTCCAGATGAAAACACCGACGCACAGACAATCTTGAAGGAGGCTAGTTCCCAACTGCAAGGGGCGTTCAACTTCCACACCACCACCATCCAGATCGAGAACTACTCTGAGGACATGAGAGACTGCCGGGAGTGCCAGAGCCCCTCCGACTGAGCGCCTCTCTGCACAGGGCGGGGGAATCGGTGACCGACTGTGGACCAACAGTCCTGGAAACGCTGCGACCTCAGAGATCCTTTGCCGCCTCCCTGAACAAGGACACGCTGTGGTCAAGTGCCCGTTCGGAGGCAGCAGGGTGCCAGTCCCTGGGGCATTGGGATGAGGTGATATGACCGTGTTCTCTCCTGCGCTGTGTTTGAGAGACAGTAACATTTTCTTTTCTTTTCTTTTTTTTTTTATTTCACTTTCATCCCATCCCAAACAGGGAGCATCACTTTTAATATTCTGAAAATAAAGCAGATCAAACGATTCTGTTCCTATGGCTTCATGCTCTGTGTGAGAGCCGTGCACTCTTCAGCGTGCTCTCGTCTGCTTGGTTTGCCGTAGGAGCAGCGGGAACGTCTAGTCTGATCCAGGGGCGCCATTTCACATTTTGGGGGCGGTGCAACATAGGCACCTGAGAACTCTAAGTTTTTTGCCGCTAACAACTTAGAAATTAGCTGATGGGAACACTGTATCTAATTTCTATATAAAGAAAGAAAAACATATATATACAAACACCACCTAAAGCCATATTTTAAGTGTATATGTAAGTTTAGAACAATCAGGAGATAATACAGCAAGATATTCCCAATCCCAAGCCTTCAGGTATCAGTTTTGGAGCCTTAACGTAGAAATACATGTGTATACTTTGTATACTCTCTTTAGTAGAGATAAATAAAATCTGCTTACTTTCTGTAACAGGCACTGTTACTGCCATTACCCACTCTATTTTAGTCGATTGTTTTTCACTCCACTAAAAACACAATTTTACTTAATTTTAACTGCACTTTTTAGCCCAAGCCCTGTGAGCCCAAGTCAGCTGACAGGGGCCAGCCAGCAGCCCTGTTACAGGTCCTTAATTTCAGTGTAGCCCTACCTTAAGGCATAGCTAATGATCTCCACCAGAATAAACCCAGACCCCAGTTACATTGCTTCCCCCAAAACCAGTTGTCCCTCTCCATTTTCTTTCCCCTGCAAACTTCCACTTCAAAACCAACAGCTCTAAAAAGCCCCCCTAGAAAGCACGGCAAACAGGGACAGATGTCTGCAAGCCATCGCTGAGAGCAAAAGCCTTCCAGTCCCCGCACTGCTGCTCCCCCCCAGCCGACAGATGTGCACACAACCCCCAGCTCTACATGAGCCCAGCTCATGTGATGCTGCTGTAGGCAGCTGTTGGCTTTTTGACCTTGCTACGATTTCGAGCAGCCCCATTCCCCCTGAATGAGGAAGACCTGCGTGCTTCACGAGCCTCTGCACCCTTCCCCATTTTTTTGCACCCATCAGTCATTTGCACACGCTACCAGAGGGAGAGTCGCTGGGGGCCTTACGCAGAACTGGCAGTCTTACGCGTTTCCTGCAAGATTCTCTGCCTGGGTAAGCAATGGCATCGATAGCCGAATGCTAAGGAAGTGAAACCTGATGGACGGATGGGAAGTGATTATTTTTCAAATGCTGAACACTGAGAGACAGAAAAATAAATTCCCGCTCTTAATAAAAGGGCGGGGGGGACATAATCACATTTGGGCTTGGGCTGGAACCCTACGCTCTGAAACCCCATGCGGGTCTCTTGCTGAGTCCAGGCTCTAGCCTGAATGGCTACGCTGGAATTTCTAGCCCCACAGGCCAAGTCAGTTGCCCTGGGCTCCAGGACTCCATGCTGTGGGGGTTTTATTGCTGTGTCAACCTGCCCTGAGAGGCACAGCCCTGACAAGTGGGTGCTGCCTTACCCCAGTGGGCCCTGCAGGGGGCACTAGAGAGACCAGCTGCAGCCAGGCGGCTGCGTTTGGGTCTCCACGCAGGTGAGGGGGCAGTTTCAGCCCCGCCAACCCCAACGGTGCAAACCTCAGGGGTCAGGCCCCATTCTGCCTTCACTGGCGCTTATGACAACTCCTTCTCCCACCCCTCCCTGCCCAGCCAGGTTTTAACAGCTCATACCTGTTGATGAAGATTGCCTGTGACCATGCAGAGCGGAAAGGAGGAGCAGGGCGGGGGGAACTGACTTTGGGATGATGGACGCTGTCAGCAGCTCATCTCTACTACGCTGCTTTTGCTAGGCTCAAAGAAACTGAACGTGGCTCTGCTGCGAGCTTCCTCACAGCAGTGCCGCATGAACAGCCAGTGAGGTGCATTGCAGCCAGTGTCAGGAAGGGTATGAACAGTGCAGTGGGTTGGATGCCTCTGGTCAGTCGCTAGTGGCAGGCGCTGGCAGAAAGATCCATCAGGTCAGTTCCTTGATGCCCAAGTGACAGATTGATTTAGTGCGGGCCGGGCATCGACATCTTTGGAGTTATGGGTGCTCAGCAACTCCTGGAGGGAGCTAAGCCCCCGCAGGGAGAGGGAGCCTGTGCCCATAGGCATGTTTTATGGGCAACGAGGCCTGCTCCCTTGCACGAATGATTGTCCCAGGATTATTTACGGTGCCGCTCGCAGTGCGGCTTGGAAATAAAACCAGGGTTATTTATGCAGCCGCGGTGGAGTGATATTTACGACGCAGAGGTTACGAGCCACCCTCTTTATGAAATAATCACTCCTGACGGGCTTGGCTTCCCATTGTTTATAGACTGCTCGGAATGTTTTTACGGCTCTCTCGGGCGATGGGTGGAGCTGTCATTTTTCAAAGCAGCGAAGGCAAGGAAAGCCCTGGCCTTAATGACACTGCTAGAGAAACCGCTTTCACCTTGTCGGGCCAGATCCTCAGCTGCAGTAAATCAGCGTAGCTTCACAAGGGCCTGGCTGGCGTAAATCAGCTTAGCAGCACCCTCAGACAGTGGCGCTCCATCCATTTACACCTGCTGAAGATCTGGTCCTGTCTGTAGGAATCTCCATTCATTTCTCACAGTCAGGCTGACCTCACCAGAGGGTTTTAATAGGTTTGTGAGTCAAATGGGCCAGTGTCAGATGTGGATTTTGAGCAGCCTTCCCAAGCTAAGAAGATTGGGCTTGGTTAGGACTTGACTGGGAGACTTAAAAACAAGTACACTTATACAGAAAATTACTTGATATTAACTAATTAATCTTCACACACATCAGTTATGAATGAGCTATTACTGTCCCCATTTTACAGATGGAGAAACTGAGGCACAGCAAGGCACCATGACTTCCCAAGATCACCCAGCAGCTGTCCTGGGACTAGAACCTAGGTATCATTGGTCCTAGTCCTGAGCTCCACTAGGCAACACTGTCTTGCTAGGTAGCTAGCCACCCTGACAATTCATAGCTACTTACGCAGTCCTGGACCCCTTCTACAAGAATTATAGGATGTTAACTCCCGTGCCCTGGCTAAATTCCAATTTGGGCATCTGCCTCCCTAAAAGCTTGCCAACAATTTCAGCTGGAAGTGGTATTCTTCACTTCCCTCCACAAAATCTTGTGTGCCATTGGTGTGTGTTGCCCAATTACCGCTGCATTCCACCCCAGAGGAGGCTGCATTTCAGTGGTGGGTGAGGCAATTCCCGTTTGTGGAACCTGGCACAGGAGAGGGATAAAGGCGAGATATTTGTATCATGGGGAAGCAATTAAAGACTGAATGATCAGAAATACGCTGTGGGAGCCCTGTAGCTTTCACAGCATGTTCGGCTATTTCCTTCAGATCACCCCAGCTGAAATTCCAGTGGGAAATCCACCGTCGGGATTTCTTTATGACTTCATTGTCTCCATCCAGCCTCGCTCCAGCTTTATTTATAAGCATCATTTTCTGAGCCCATAATCCTGAGAACCTTAACCAAAGCACTTCTGGAGACCCCGGCAGCAACCTAACTGCCTCCTTGGCACATTGCTTCAAAAGCAGCTGCTGTGTCTCATTTATCTTCTTGTTTGAGGCTGGTCCAAATTCATGTTTATGGCTGTTTAATTAGGAGCTAATGACTTCCGTTTGGCCTTTCTTTCTTTCTCTGCCATTGACAGGTTCTGCTCAGCAAGCGCTCAGGTTGTCAGTTTCATCGCTAATAATGCTGCCTTTGTTCAGCTCAGAAACCGAACAATATGACTCTGCTGCGAACTTCCCCACAGCAGTGCCACAAGAATTTTGGCAACAGCTGCTGCAGTGCTTTAACAGCGTGAATTTCTGCACAACGGTGCCCTGTCTTGCTGAGTCCACGGTCCCGCATGAGTTCTTTTTAGGCCAAAGCACACAGAGCTAACCCTTTGTGCTCATGTAACCATGATAGACCCTGGTCGTCAGCGAGTGGGATTGAACCTGGGACCTCTGGAGCTTAGTGCATGAGCCAAAAGCCAACTGGCTGTTAGCTAATCAAACATTAGGCCCCACAATACCTCTCTGAGCAGAACCCATCATCAGCATGTCCCCTGGAATGGTGGTTGAAGGTAAGGAAGTATAGCTAGGGAAAAGCAGCTTTTACCAATGGGAAACTGAGGCACAGAGCGGCCAAGGCCTATGTTCTCAAAAGCATCTGCTAACTTGGTGTCCATTTGTCAAGCATTCAACTTGTAACACTAGGGCCTGAGCTGCAGGACCCGCTGCTCCCCTTAGATTCAACAGGATTTGGGGTGCTCGACACAAGGTGAGATTCAGGCCTGAGGGGTCTCAAGCTGGGCACGCATAATTAGGCCTACATTTTTAAAAGGGCTCACTAAGTGACTTCGCCATGGTCACAAAGGCCAAAGCCTCAAAGTTATGTGCGGGAGGGATAGCTCAGTGGTTTGAGCATTGGCCTGCTAAACCCACCGCTGTGAGTTCAATCCTTGAGGGGGCCATTTAGGGATCTGGGGCAAAAATTGGGGATTGGTCCTGCTTTGAGCAGGGGGTTGGACTAGATGACCTCCTGAGGTCCCTTCCAGCCCTGAGATTCTATGATTCGATGTGAGGTACCGGAATACCTTGGGCCAAAGCGAGCCTGAGTTAAGATGAGAAGCCAGGTGTTTTGCCTCACTGTTCCCTGCTCTGATTACTCAAATTTCCCTGCTATGGAAGTAGAAGCCAGGTGTCCTGGTTCCCATTGCACGGCTTTGCTTAATACAGAATGCTGCTAGGAGGCGTTTTAGGGGAACACGTAGAAACGATACAGGCTTGGAGGTAATTGCTTTGACCCGCCGAGAGCCTGAGCTAGGTTTCCATCAGGAAGAACAATAAAGTCCCTCTTGAGTGCACGTGATTGCCGTGCAAGGTGATTTAACCCCACGAGCCTTACACTAGTGCCGCTGTGTTGAGCAGAACGTGCCTGGTAGCCATTGTTGCCAACCCTAGCGATTTTAATCAGAAATCGCATGATAGTTGATGTTTGTCTTAAAGCCCCAGCTCCTGGAGTCAGGTGAGTATGTGAGGCTCTTGGCTTTCACTGGGAATAAAAAAATACGTTTTTAGCTCTCCTGGTTGCAGAGAAAACCTGGAAAAATGTGACCCCCTAAATGTTCCATCATCCCAAGGCAAAGAAAAAAATGCACCATTTACTACTTTTTTACCTCTCGGGCTTAAAAATCATCTCTCGTCATTTTGGTGGCCTGATTCATGATTTTTGACCTCGTGGGTTGGCAAGAACAGGTAGACAAGGCGAGTCGCAGGCACAGGAGCTTTCTAGACATCTCCCTGGGCCCTTTGGTGGCACATCCAGAACCGGACACAATAGTTGTTCTGAGGCACATCCGACTGGACCCATGGTTATTTTTATCTGAGGACAATAACTAGTTTTGTCTGCTGATTGGAGGATGACTGGGCTTCATTCTCAGCCTTGTGCTGAGTCTGAGCTGTTCAATGCATGGGTATAAAACAGACCCTTGATGCCTATTCCAGATTAAATGAGTTTGGATTCATGGAAGATCAAACTCCTAACAGGGCAGCAAACATTACAACAGCTCCCCAGCGTGAGTATCACGGACAGGTGCTGACCCCTAGCGGCAGCAGGAGGAGGGATGATCCCTGGATTGTGTTCCCGCACTTCCACAGGACCCTATTTCTGCTCCTGTATTTCTGGTGAGTTGAAATAGGGATTGTGGCTGTCACCAGGACAATCAATGGCATATACATTCAAACCCAGCTGAGACTCCAGAGGCAGGTCAAGAAATGGAAGCGCCCAGCATCCCTGGAAACCTTTATTTGTACTGGTAAAACCCAATAAAGACGGAAATTCCTTCCAGTATCTCGCCAGCTACCGTTAACGTGAGTGTATCCCGCTCAGAGCCCAGCATTAGGGAGGTCTAAGCAAGGAATGTTGCCCCAGGCCCCACTGGGATTCCTGTTCGCGTGGCTAGATCAGTAACGTTAAAGTCTGTAGCACTGGAATCCCAGCTCAGTCCGGTATCCTAGGAGCATGGGAATAATGCGTCCAGCACAGCGGCTGCCTCCTCTCCAGCTTTGCTTCCCAAGGGCTCCGCTGGGCTCTCCCTGGCGCTAGGGTTTCTCTAAGTGCCGGTACTTCTTGCGCAGCACGGACACCTGGTCCTTGAACAGCACGGGGTCCAGGCGGAGCTGCGAGTGCACCAGTGGCATGTAGCCAAACCAGGCTGCGAACTGGTTGAGGCAGTCCTGGCGCTGGGAGAACTGCAGGTTCCCGCTGGAGACGGCCGCGCTCTTAGACCTCTGCGGGGCGCAAGAGGAGAAGAGAGTGCTCAGGGCTATTGCACAGACTTAGGGACTTATCCTGCTCCCAAGAAGACAATGGTGGTTTTGCCATTGATTTCAGCAGGACGAGGAGCAGACCCCAAATTAGAGGGATTTGACCCAATAGCTCATTTGTAAGCCCCCAAGGAGGGAGAGGGGAAGCCATCAAAACCACAGAAGGAGGTAGACGGAGCACTGTGATCAGAACACATGGGCGAGCGAACCGCAGGCAAGGAGAGAGGAGAAGTGGAGGTGCAGGAGCTAAGGGGCTGATAGCTCAGAGGGAGAGCTGGGAGTTTCCACGGCTTTCCCTTCTCCACCTACATCACAGGTTGGCCCTGAACAAGCCGGAGAACCAGGCACTCCCCAGCTCTCTGAGAGATCCCACCCCGAGCAATGAACCCCCTGAGGGGAGCCGTGTTGCAGCTGCTCCTGTTATTCGTTGTAGGGGATGTGGCCTAACACCAGGCCCCGGAGGAAAGTAGAAGCAGTGGCCAGTGGGGTCGCCCTCTGATAGGAGCCTTTCCCAGAATGCCTTTCCTGGGGCTGGCCCTTTAAATCTGGGAGAAACAAGCTGCTGCAGCTCTAGGGGGAACGTTTTGCACCTAACAGTTACAATCTGCACCTCCCGCCCATCTGGTAAGTATCTGTCTTTTATTTTGCTGTCTTGGCCTGAGGGGACTGCCCATCTCCAGTTCCTTCCCCCTCCCTCTGCCCCACAGGGCACAGCAGTCTCTGAGCTGAGCTGGGACTGGTTCCTCCAGGATACACACAGCCTGCCTGCCCCAGCCCTGTGCTCTGCACGTGGCCGCAGGCCCGGGGGCCGGAGCTACGCTGCCCCAGGAGGAGGGCTCTGAAGCGGGTTGGCTGGGTGGGAAGCAGACGGAGCTCTCTGCGGGTGCTGGAAGGGGCTAAGCCCTGAGGACGTAAAGGAAATATTTAGGGTGGCCCCTGGGCATATGGCACTGAGCAGCAGCGCGAGGTTAATAGGTAAGGCCTGGATGTTTTAGGCTATTGGGAAACATTGCCTAGTGGTGAGCTCTACCCGGGTGCGGGATGTCTTCCCTCGGGGACAAGGCAGCTCTGCTGCTTAAGTCATTAAGGACTGAAGAGGGCAGGGCACCGGGGCCCAGGCAGCAGGACCCATCCGCACTGTCCGAGGGGACCCAAGAGGACCCTAACTTCGAGGATTCTATGCCCCCCCCCCATGCCTGGTACGCTCCTGTCTCGGTGGCGCCCCAAAGCACCACTCTCAGCTCCCTACCTCCTGGTGCTGCTTCTTCTGGGTCACTTTGATGGGAGGCAGCTTGGTGACGGCAGACACTAGGAAGTTCATCAGGATGTCTTCACAGTTGGAGAGCTGATCGATCAGGCTCCTCAGGCTGGCAGGCAGGTAATTGGTGAAGAGGCTGTGATAATACCTGGCGGGCGGGGGGGGGGGGAGCAAGGCAGAGACTGTGATAATATCTGCGGCGGGGGAGGGGGAAGAGACGGGAGGGGTGTCTCAAAGAGCATGAGCCTGCTGGACCTGCTTGTACATTTCCGCTGTGCTTGGCTTTGCCACCGAGGGACCATCCCGTTCCCCAAGGCTGCGGGTGGCCAGAGCATGTCCCATGGGCCAAAGGCCTCCTACAGTCACAATGCAAGTCCCAGCAGCTCTCTCCTTCCACGTGGCGGCACAGGCCGGGGTGGAGACAGGCCCTGTCCTCGCTCTGTGTTCCTCGCCTCTCCTCTGTTCCAGAGGACTTTCCCCAGCCACGGACGCTCAGGCTAATGCACCGGCCACTCGGTGGCACGGATGAAGGCTGCTCTTTGTGAGCTGAAAGCAGGAGACCCACGTTCTCCTCCCGCCCTCGACCCTCAGGCCATGACTTTCTAAAACGGGCACCAGTCGAAGCGCTCCTGGATGCACAGGGCTGGGTGCTCAGCACTCCCTGCATCCCGGCCACTTCTTCAGGTCCCTGCCTATGGATTTAGGGAGCTACCTTTAGCCTCCTCTTTTTCAAAAGCTTGGCCTAGGTCTCCCTCCCTGTCCTGGTGTCCAAATGGAGGTTCATAGAATCATAGAATATCAGGGTTGGAAGGGACCTCAGGAGGCCATCTAGTCCAACCCCCTGCTCAAAGCAGGACCAAAGCAGGTTAGCCCTACTGAACTCCTTCCCGGGGCATGGGGCTCGATTAGTCCGTTACTACATTGCAGGACCACTTCCAGCACATGGCCAGGCCGGGCCCCGTTGTCCTGGACGCTGCACAGACACGTAGCAAATGGCAGCCACCGTCTCAGTCGAGGGTAAGTGCTTTGAGATCCTCAGCTGGAAGGTGCTATCTAACCCCAGGCCTGTTATGACTGAAGCCTCCATGTCTGGGCTATAGACGGTTCCTACCACTGGGTGGCTTCAAGCTAGTTCATCTTCCAGTGGAGCTTTTGGGTGGAAGAAGAGAGCCCTCCAGCGTTCACTCTGCCTGGGACCCTCAGGCCGGAAGTTCTGGAGAAGGTGCTTTACCTGTGATAGAACGCAGCTGCGGTGAGAACCATGGAGAACTCATTGGTCCACTTGGAGGTGTAGCCCCACTGGCTCTGGTTGGAATCCCAGAAGTGACTCCGCATGGGGAACCCAACGATGCGGTCAGGGAAACTCCTCCACACCACAAAGGCAAAGTCAACCTGGGGAGCCAGACGGAGAGAGTTCACCACCAGGGCAGGGCCGATTAGCAGCAGATCCGGAGACAAACGCCTCCATCATTTGGAGGAGAACACTGCGGAGAGCAGAACTACCCTGGCTAGGAGAGAGCCCGTCTGGATTTGACCCACTCGATCTTTACCACGATCGCTACTCTCTGCGAAGAACGGGCACATCTTCAAAACATCCTCAGTACCTCTCCGAGCCTCGACGCCTTGTGCCATGCAACCTGCACCTCCCTACTCCCTTTAAGGACATGGATCCTCTCCCCCAAGCCACACCCCAACCAGCTAAGACCAGAAACGCAATGCCTCAATCCTCGCCTGCAAGTCAGGTTGCCTGCTGCCATGTGATCCTGCTGGATCACACGCGGTAAGCACCCTTGGGCCGGGCGCGTACTTGGGTGGAGGGCCTGCCGGGCACAGCCAGGTGTCTCAGCGAGAGACGTGGGTGATTCAGCAGGTGGCATGCTGCCATGTGGGTTTTTCCTGGAGGTCTCTTATTCAAGTACTCAGCCAGCCCAGCCCTGCTTAGCCTGGGAGATCTGGTGCCCCAGCGTGGTAAGTGCCAATGACCTGGCGGGGGTGCTGTGCTGGAGAGATGTAAAGCAGAGCTTCTGGCTGCTCAGGGGCCATGGCACTTTTTGTAAGAGGGGGGCATTAACCCCAACGTCCTGGCCAGATTCTAGCTTGATTATTATTACAGGGTCTATTCCCACCATAGTTTATTTGCCCCTCCTGCCCTCAACTCAGGCCTGATCCTGCGATGGTGAGCATTCTTTAGCAGGCCCTGGGAGTTGAGGGCACTCGGCACATCACACGATCTGTAGAGCTGCTGTGCCCTGT
Organism: Chelonia mydas; assembly: GCF_015237465.2. NCBI lineage: Eukaryota > Metazoa > Chordata > Testudines > Cheloniidae > Chelonia > Chelonia mydas. Next base: position 9,399,132 of record NC_051259.2, on the reverse strand, counting down.
TGAACTCCTGCCACGTTCCAGCCGAGAGGTGGCTGCACTTTCCATGGTGCTCTGGGTACAGAGGCGGATTATGGTTTTGTGGGGCCCTGAGCCCCACCCATTCTGCCTGCAGTCCCACCCCACCCTCTACCCCATGGGGTCAGAGCACTGGTTGGGCTGGCAGAGCCGGACAGGGCAGGAACACCGGGCGGGCAGAGTGAGTTGGGGCACGGGGGCGCTCATTTTTCCAGGGTCCCCCGGTTGGCTGGAGCCGCTTGGGATAGGCCCCGTTGGCCCAGTGGCTAATCCGTGGACAGCTTGTGAAGCCCCTTGAGACCCTGCTCTCCCAAGAGGCATCTTTATCTAGGTCCCTCCAGCCCCGGGTCTCACCTCGCTGGTCGACAGGCTGGTGTGTTCATCCAGGCTCAGCACCGCATCCGTCCCGATGGCTGAGTATGGGAAGAAACGGTCGCTTACCTGGAGCGAGAGGGAACAGCAGAGTCAGGGAAGGGGCCAGAGCCCCTCTCGCCCCTTCCCCATCCCATGGAGAGCGCAGGCTAGCGCAGAGCAGCGGGCAGCTGCTGCTGAGTCCCGGCTGGGCCACCGCTGAGCCGCTCCCTGATGCACAAATCGGGGCTGCGGTTCTTTGGCCGCACGTTCCCCTGGCCCTTGGGAGGGCCGGGCTGCCGCAGCGCGGAGAGCAGCAGCCCCACCATGCACTGGGGGGTGCATAGCCCGTTCACAGCCCTCCCTGTCCCGCCTGAGAAATCCCGCGGCAGCAGGCCCACAAACAAACCAACCCGGCGACTGCTTACTTTCCGCCGGCCGTGAATGACTGTCAAAGGCACTGCTGTCTGGGGCCATTTCCCCCTCGGTGGGGGAGGCTTCTCGCAGCTCCACAGGACTAGGATCTAAAACCAAACCCGAGGGCGCCTAGGTCAGCACATGTGGGTGGCTCTGTGTGTCTGGGAGGGGGCGGGAGGGTGTGCCCCAAACCCACAGCCTCCCAGTCCTCCCACCCAGCTGGAAAGTTCGAGCCTGGCACGGAGCTACCACCCTCGCTTTAATCAAACAAACCCGGGCGTCACTAGGGGCCCAACCGCTCACCTGTGGCTGCTTTTAACTTCTACTTGCTATGCAAATAGCTTCTAATTGGAGCCTGGAAGTACTCTCCCAGCTCGAAATTAAAAATCGTAATGCCTAGGCTGGACGCTCCTGCCTGGGGCTGCGGGCGTGGGGCGAGGTCTAGTTAAAGAGGGTGATTAATAAAGGTACATAAAACTCTTCTCTCTCCCATCCCTTTGCCCCAGATAAACCCTTTGGGTCTGATTTCCAGAGGTGCTGGGGCCAGCTCCAGAACCGGTGTCACTCCATTGGAGTCAATGGGCCCGAATCCCCCAGCTGGCATAAATCAGTGTCACGCCATAGGTGTCAGTGGGTCAGATCCGCACATGGGGCGATTCGGCATCGCTCCATTGAAATCAGTGGGGCCAGATCCTCTGCAGGTGTAAATTAGCATTGCTCCGTCGGTGCGAATGGAGCTATGCTGACTTCCGCCAGCTGTGGGCTGACTTTCTGGTGGAGGTTCGGGGGCTCAGCACCTCTGCTGATCTACCAGGGCCTTTCCAAGGCTTTCTGGGTCTCTATGTGCCGTTGTCAGAAGTGGGTCTAAGGCACCATGGCCCCAGATCCAATGCCTGCGGGAGTCAATGGGGGCCCTTCCAGTCAATTCAGTGGGAGAGGGGTTCAGATCCAATCCAAATGTTCCCAAAGCCCAGGGGTATCTGGTTCGGGCCTGTCTCTAGTTCTAACAGGGAGAACAAAGCAGTAGCTTGGGCCCTCGCCTTCTCTTCCGCAGCGCTAGAACCCAGGAGCGTGGCTGGGGGGGGGAGGGGGTTTAACCTTTGCCCCTGACCTGGGCGCAGTGCTGGGATCTGGAGACAGTCTGGATGAGCTTGAGGATGGGCTGGGAGAGGGAGACCACAGGGGAGACGGCCCGGATGAAAGCTGTGAACTTGCCAGAGGGGCTGGACCCTGAAAAGGGAGAGATCGGATCAGTCAGGGGTTCCCAAGGGAAGCGCCAGGGCACACCCGGGGTGGGCGGGGGTAGCGGTTCCTACCGTGCTGCAGGTGGTAGAAAGGGAAGTCACCGAGGTGGGTGGAATACTCCGGCAGAGCCAGGAGCCCCCCAGGCAGGGTGTTCCACAAGAACTTGGGGCGGGATTCTCGACGAAATATCCGATCCTTTATTATCTGGTGGGAGATAGAGACTGCTTTCATCACCCTAGCAGCAAGCAGGCGCATCAAGCCAGCAGTGCTCAGCAGAGGAGACAACATCCAGTTGCAAACCCGGGGCTGGGGAAATGCAACCCAGGCCTCCCAACGTCACCCAAACAAAGGGTGAGCTGCACTCTGCAGCGCGGCAGGACCTGGCTGGCCAGGCAGCTTTGCAAACAGAGTTGGGGGGGGGGGTTGATTTGGGGAGGGAGGGATCATACCCCTGAGTTTTTGCCCTGAGATTCAAATCAGCATGAAACTGATTCAAATCCACCACAATTTGCCCGACTTTGTCACTGAATTTTTCCTGGCTTCCATCTGAAACCATCCCTCAGTCCTGAAAGTTGGGGTGGTGGGTGGGGTCCTGCTTATACTGTACAGTGGTCAATGCATAAATCCCTGATTCTCTTGCCGCACCAGCTTTACCCCAGGCTAACTGCACTGACTTCAGTGGCGTTCCTCCTGATTTACACCAGTGAGTGGAAGCAGAATACAGGCTGAATGCGTAACTAGGAGATGGGCTGAAACCAAGATGGGCTCTAGAACTGAACTGCTAGATCTCCCATCTCTATCCTGAGATGAACCAGCCCCCCCAGGATTTCAGGGCACTTTGGATCCAGATGCTGAGCCCTTTGCTCATGCTGGCACACTGACTTCAATGGGGCGAGCTGGCACCTCCCCAAGGGTACAAAATCTGGCCCTGGACCTCGCTCCCTATTTATAGCAATGAGCAGACCTCAGAAAGTCGAGGTTTTGGTTTGGCCGAGCGGCCAAACGTTCTGCTTTGAACTATCTTGCTGAGCAGCAACAACAGGGCTGGAAACGGCACAAAACCAGACTTCCTGGCACTTCCTTCTTCCAACCCAACCGGAATAACTGGGAGACGCGGCCTCCCTGCGGCCCATGCCGGCAGGCTGCTCAGAAATGACGATGACAGACAGATGTCAAACTCTTTGCTGTTTATCGGCGGGCGTTGAGCCCTGGATCGTGACACGATCGCGCACCTCTCCTTTCTGATGGGAGGCTTTGTGTAAAAGATAACGATGAGTCCGGGTCTTGCTCCCAAAGGGGAAATGCCATTCGAAAGACTCACAGCCTGACAGCTTTGCTGTGTGTGAATTTAGCATTCGGCAGAGGGGCGGCATGGATGGCCCTGGGGCCTGAAGGCCTCTGTTATTATTTGATTATTTGATTTAGTTGGGGATTGGGCCCGCTTTGAGCAGGGGGTTGGACCTCCGGAGGTCCCTCCCAACCCTGATACTCTATGACTATTATATTTATGTACGGTGCTGTGGTAACACCCAGGAGCGCCAGGACCCTGGTCTGCTAGGCACTGTACAAACAGAACGAATTATATCCCCTGCCCCAAAGAGCTCACCGTGCAAGTGTGAGCTAAGAGATAACAGGGGGAGAAAGACAGAGAGGAGGGAGCACTGCACAGTTCAAGGAAACAATGAGATGTTGGCCAGCGATCTCAGCCCACCAGTTGCCTCACCATAGGGCAAAGGCAGGGCAAGCTTCCCCCGTCCTGCCCTGCCCGTGTGTCAGGGGCTTGTTGGGATAGATAAGAGAGCACCAGGGTTCCAAATTCATCCCTGGTGCAACGTAGAAGATTAGGGTTGGAAGAGACCTCAGGAGGTCATCTAGTCCAACCCCCTGCTCAAAGCAGGACCAACACCAACATCGTTGATTGCAGTGGAGTTACACTGAGGATGACTTTGGCCCTGGGTCTGCTTGAGTTCCTGGCCTTGCTGAGATCATCAGTTTTTGGGATGATCTCTCTGGGGTGGAAACCTGTCCACTGGGAGCTGCGCTGAGACCCCCCCCAGGCTCATTTCACAGGTGCCGCTGAAGAGCCAGCAGATAGTCAATTTTGGTCATAACTGAGCTGGGTGAGATTTGAACCTGTGGTCTTGAGGGGAGGAGAACAGGGTAAAGGCAGAGAAGGAGACAAGAGAAGGAAGCTTGGTACATAATGAGCTAGAGAACCTATTTCTTTACTGGCTTATCCACAGCCATCCAGCGATGCCTGAAAGGAAGAGAGTGGTCTCTCTGCAGACAAGGGGCTAATGGCCCATGTTCCACTCCAGGGAGAAACTGGGTTAGAAGCCAACCATGGGGCAGAGCTGGGAAGCCCTGGTAGATGCTGTGCGGCAGCTGGCTTCCTGTGGTCAAGGCATCCTGCTTATTATGTCCAGTTAAAGTCTTTTCTTTCCATTGAGCGACTCAGGAAAATGTGAGTTCGAGTGCCCAGAGTGGAGACAGTAGGGATTTGAATTGCCCTGAAGCCAGAAGGCAACAGGTCCGTGGGCAACATCTGTTATTGTCCCCTTCCATTTAGCTGAACAAATTCATCCTTCTGTCCAATCGCAGTTGTTAACACAGGGACCAGAGCTCTGAGCCTTTCCCAGCCCTGTGCAGAAAAGTCCATTAAAATATTGCCCAATGAGGCTGACACAGGCTCACGCTCCTCTTGTAGAGCTAGGCAAGCCCATCAGCCAGCACCCCTGCCCCACACCCCACAGCACCCTGCTGGGAGAGGCTGGGACTGGAGTAGCTAGGCAATCCCCCACAACCAGCACTCCTGCCCCATTCCCTACAGTGCCCCCTAGTGGCTGGCACTGTCGTAGCGATACATTTCCCATCCATCTACTCACTCCTGCACTGAGCGGGTGCCAATCCCTCTGCCCTGATCTGCTCTCTCCCCCTACGGGATGCAGACAGGGTGGGATTTGCCCCCACCCTGTTGTTGTTGGTCCCAGCTGTTGTTGCTGCTGCTTGCCTGTTTAAAAAAACCCAAACTACGTGGAACGGTCACCGAGGGAGCTGCTGTGAGAGAGATACCAGAATCTTGTGGCTCACCTCAAGGGTGGTTTGCACTATTTTCTCCACGGAGGAGAAATATGCTTCCCACAGGAACTGGGTTTGCTGCTGGAACGCCAGGATCTTGTCACTGGGGATACAGCGAACGGTGGAAGGAATCTGAGCAGGACAAAAACCACGGAAACGGGGAGACAGAGAGAGGGGACGGGGTTAGTAAGGTTTATGCAGCCAGGCAAAGTGTCTCCTTCTGATTGTGGCGCTGGGGAGCCAGGCCCTAACCCTGGCCAGAGGGTTAAAAACATTTTAAGCAAAACCAGGCCTCGATCCAGCCACCCCACCACCCCCAGTGGAGCAGGTGTGGGGGAGTGGGTAGGTGGATCTTTGGCTTCTCCCCCTCAGCGTGCCAGCCAGCACAGCTGAGCTGTCCTGGGGCTCACTGGAACTTGCTGCTGATATAGGCCAGTAGCAAATTATTACACACCCAAAGCAAGGGGGAAGGGGTTTGTTCCTCCCAGGGCTACTCCTGGCAGGGGGGAGCTTAAATGCCAGCCCTTGCTCAGGACTGAGCCTAAAGGTACAATCTAGCCTTTAATGTTCCGTGCAGATGTGCACAGCAGGCTTGTTTATATAGGGCCTACACAAATCCACTGTTTTGCGCTGACAAGGGCACAAGCCAGGCATCATTTTCCATTACCTGCAGGCAATGCATTTTGCAGCAATGAGCGAGTTTCTCTGGTGTCCCCTCAGACCTTTGATTAACGCCTCTCTAGCTCCCTCCCTTAAGCCGCCCCTGTGGGGTATTAATGAGCCTTCCAGTCCTGCCTGCCCTCCCCCGAAGTCAATAGCAAACTTCAGTGGGAGCAGCGCGGGCTCTAAGCCAGCTGTGGGAGGGTGAGGCAGGACACATCTGCCGCGGGAGACAGGGGACAAGGGTTGGGAGAGGGGACGACTGGTCGGCCAATTTCTGATGGCTGGCTGCCCTGTCCGGCTCTGTTGCAGCCGTCGGCTAAGGGGCGATCCACCCGTCCACCACCAGAACAGGGAGATCCGATGGCCAGTAATTCTCCGGTGCTGTGAACGAAAGGCACTTCACACCATGGCACTGTCTGCTGTGCCACCCTGTGCCAGGCGCTGCGTTACCTGCAGGAGGAGCCTCTCGTCCCCGACAATGGCCGATTTACTCCAGTCGATCACTTCGGAGAACGGCAGCTCCCAGCCGTTACTGAGCAGCACTGGGATGCAAGCAGCCTGGATGGATGAGAAACAAGCAGAAAACCGCGCCCATGAGACCCAGGCCAGTCAGCCTTGTACCCACCAGCTCAGGGGCCGACAGCCCGGCCGCTGGGTCTGACAGGGGTGGGGGAAACAGGAGGCCCGAGGGAGGCGCACAGCAGCTGGCTAGTGGTATTGGAAGCCCAAATAATTTCTAGAGAGCCCCCTTTCAAAGACTGCTTTCGTCCAAGACCTAGGAGCATTAACCCTGCTCACGGCCAGCCCAAGGCAGGCATGATTTCCTCAGGGACCTCCTGATGGCTGCTTCTCTACCAAGGGAATAGACAGGAAGGGCTAGCGGCAGAGGGAGGGGATGGGGGTAGGGGAGTGGAGGGTGTCAGGGAGGGGGATGGAAGTGGGAGAGGAGAAGATGGGTAGAAGGAGCGAAGAGGAAGGAGGAGGGGGAAGGGGCACTGATCTCTGAGGAGCAGAATTGGAGACGTTGAGATAAGTGTGTGGGGTGCGGGAAGCCACAGGCTCTTGCCCTGCTTCTCTCTCTCCATTCTCAGAGGCTCCTGTGCCCTGGGATTGGGGTGAGGAGGGAAATTCACGGACTGACTACAGACATTTCCCGCTGTCTTGCCCGCAGTGGTACCTGCAACGCTTCCAGGAAGCGGAAGGAGCCCAGCCGCCTGCCGCGGGGGATGATGCAGAAGGTGGAGTTGTGCAGCAACTCCTGATAGTCAAACCTGGGAACAAAATGCAGCTCTGGTTAGAAACCTGTGGTTAGAGCTCTCTTTTCCTTCCATGTGCCACAAAGCTCCCCCACCCGCCTTGTCGACTTAAGTGTCCTCAGCGCTGTGGTTGTATTTCAGTGGCAAGACCTCGAGGACTCATATACGTCACTCCTAGAACAGAGGTGGTCACAAATAGCATGCAGGCATCCTCTCCGTCACAAATCTGAGCCCAAATACCAAAGCGCTGTTGCCAGGGAGCACCTCCACCTCCAGAACTGAGTCCAGTTGGAGAGACTAAGGCAGGGAGCACCCTCCCCGCTGCTTGCTACAGCTCCCCCAGAAAGAAACATCATCACAAAACACAACACAGCAGTTTCTTCCAAGACTAAACGCTTGTCTGCCAAAAAAAAAAGAAACTTGTAAGGCTACGTGTAACAGCACCATGGTTGACCACTGCCATAGTAATATGAAGGGGCATTAACGAGATGGTTACATTTATTTAGGATGAAAATGTTTGGCACCATGCTGGTCTTTTGGACACTGTTGAATAGGGAGCAGTCGATAATGTGCCATCTATCAGCCGGGTGTCACGTAGCGGAGATGCTTTGGGGCCACAAAGATCTCTTTTAGAGGCGTGCCAGCCAGCATCACATGCAGCTGGTTCACTGGCCGGAGCCGATGACCTCAGTGTGGTGACAGCACAAATGCTGTAAATAAATACTCAGAAACCAAAGCCAAGAAAGGCAGGGCTAAGCATTACATTATTATGATTGTATTACCATAGCTCCTGGGTGCCCCAGTGATGAGCCAGGATCCCAGTGCGCTAGGCGCTGGACAAACAGATGGTCCCTGCCTCAAAGCTCACAACCTAAATTCCATTCTTATCCCCAGAGGGGGCTGCCTCGGAAAGCTTAATATGCCTTAGTGTTTGTCAAACCCTCAGGATTCCCCCCTCCATGCACCCACGCACAAAGCCACTATCATCGTCCCCAGTTGACAAAGGGGGAAGCTGAGACAGAGGTAGAACTAAGTGACTTGCCCAAGGCTAAAGAGAGGTGTCAGTGTCTGAGCTGGGATGAGAACCCAGGTGTTCCTGGGTCTCAGTGTGTTTAGATCCTCCGGCAAGGCGGCCTGTGATCATCCAGGCATATGACCACAGCATGCTGGAGTGGAGATGGCTGTGTGGAAAAAGCATTGGCGTGAAACTCAGAGGAGCTTGATTTAGTGGCTGGCTCCTCCATTGACTCGCAGGTGACTGCAGGCAGGTCTGTGCCTCTGTTTTCCATCTGTGAAATGGGGCTAATGAGACTTCTCTACCAACCAGGGGTGTTGTGAGGTTAAATTCATCAGTGCTTGTGAAGTGCTCAGACACCCTGGTGTCGGGGGCTGTGATAAATGAAGGGGGCTCCCTTTTATGAACACCCAGCCAGCCAGTTAGCTATAAAATCCCTGTTAGTAGCTGTTCTCTATTTGCTTTACCTGTAAAGGGTTAAAAAAAAGTCCATAGGTAAAAGAAAGGGAGTGGGCACCTGACCAAAAGAGCCAAGGGGAAGGCTAGAACTTTTTAAAATTGGGGAAAAACTTCCCCTTTGTGTCTGTTGTTGTTCTCCGGGGAGGAGGGGAACTGTGAGAAGCTTGGGCCAAGTATGAAATCATCAGAATCATACCTAGAAACTGCTTATTTGAAAACTCAGCTATGTAAGTCGATCAGGAAATGTCTAGGAAGACGCGATCAGGTTTATTTCTTTCGGCTAGTGGACTCCTCTGTGCTAACCCCAGATGCTTTTGTTTGCTTGTAACCTTCAAGCTGAACCCCCCAGAAAGCTAGTTTTGGTGCTTAATTTTTGGAAATTGCTCCTTTAAAATCTAGCAATAGCCTGAGTTTTTGTTTTTAATAAAATTTACCTTTTTTAAGAACAGGATTTGAATTTTTGTGTCTTAAGAGGTTTGTGCACATTTTTTAATTAGCTGGTGGTAACAGCTGATTTCCTTTGTTTTCTTTCTCGGCTCTTCCCCGGAGTGGGGGTGAAAGGGCTTGAGGGTACCCCCCAGGAAGGAATTCCCAGGAGCGCCTTCCTGGGTCCTAAAAGGGGTCTTTTGCACTTGGGTGGTGGCAGCATCTACCCATCCAAGGTCAGAGAAAAGCTGTAACCTCGGAAGTTTAATATAAGCCTGGAGTAGCCGGTATTAATTTTTAGACTCCTTGCGGGCCCCCACCTTCTGCACTCAGAGTGCCAGAGTGGGAAATCAGCCCTGACAGGGGCCGAGTGACCAGAAGTGACCTATTGTGCCTATCTCAGCTGTATGTTGTTTTAGACAGGGGCTGCGGAGTCCCATTTAAAGTGGCAGGGAGCACAGATTTTCCTCTGCCGCCTGACCTGCCACCGGCTCATAAGCCCCTACACCCACCCCCTCTACATTTGAATGAGCGGCATTGCCACCTGGTGCACAGGGGCACAGGGTCACTCTGGTTTGGCCCAGCCAAAAAGTGCCCTCCCCCGCCCCAGCCCTGCAGCCTATGGCATGGGTTCTCCACCTGGGGGCTGTCCACCCTCCCTTCCTTTTAGCTAGATTTAACAGGGAGGTCCTGTCACAGTCTGGAAAGCTTTGAGAACCCAGCCCTCCAAGGATCACCTGCCAATGGAGTGCCCCCTGCAGCAAGGGTTGCGGAAAGGATGGCATTGAAGCCACTTACACTGGCTATATGCACTCTTGGGAATGCCCACCCCTCCATGCCCGGAAAATCCCTAGAAGGGGAGAGAGTCCAGAACTCTCATCAGACATCAGCGTCACTTGGGCTGCGTTTTAAGAACCGGTATGTAGTTGTTTGATTTTGTGTGGTGAAGAGTCGGTCGAAGATCAGCCCTGGAGACTGAAGTACTTTATGTTTCCACAGAACAAGCACAATATGATCTGCATCAGGCCAGTTTCCCCTCACTGCTGCATTTCCCCCTCCCCCCCGCCCCCTGCTACCAGCATGCCTCAGCTCTGAGCTGGAAACAGACCACCCTCTGGGGATAAAAGGGGAGTTCAGTTTTCATGGTCAGATCAGTCCTCAGCATCACCCCAGAGCCTGCCAACCAGAGGGGGGCAATTAGTGCCAAATGCCAGGGTGGTTTCTGTGGTGTGGAGGTTGTGGTGAGTTTTTACACTGGAGCTTTTGACTCGGATCACATCGCCTCCAGCAATGAGCAGACGCATGCAGAAAGCCAGCCTGGCAGCATCCGCCCATTTGTGTATCAGTTAGATGCTGCTCATTAAAACCCCAACCAGTCTTGGTTGTATGGTTGTCACCATTACACAAACAATGGCCCGGCCAATTGAAGCCCAGCGTTTAGGTTTGTAAAGCCTAATATTAATGCAAATGGTTTCATGAAGTTTGATTTTTTTTTAAATACCAATGAAAACAATATTTTGTCTAAGCTAAACATTCCTCTGCTATGTTGGCAACCCAGCCGGCCCTGCAGCCTCCTGCTCCTGAAAGTGCAATTGACTTAAACCGGAGTGAAGTTGACCAGGCTGTTTCCACAGTCCAAGCTGAGTAAAATGCAAACAGCAAAGAACTGGAATCGATTGGTCAAAGTAAATCCAATTAGTACAAATTCTCTCAATTTCCATAATCTCTGGTGTCACTGAGAGCACAAGTGACAGTATTCGTATTTCTTAAACCCTTCTAAGTTACTCTTGGAGCTCAAAATACTGGGCCAGATTTTCTGCTGTGCTGAGTTTCCAGTCAGTGCAGTGGGTGGTATAGTTGATTACTGTAATCAACTTCCTGATTCTCCGCTGGGCCCTGTGAGCCTCCATAGGTTAGAGCAGCCTGGGGGCTGCTCCAATTTGCACCATCTGGCAACAGTCCTCAGGGGCCAACAGAGTGCCTGCATGGTATTGGAGCCAACTACGCTGGTTCTTTGCCCACAAGGGAGTTCCTGCCCCCTGTGCCAGGAGAATCCCCAGCAGGGGTGAGAGGGCCAAATCCTGTCTTCTCTGTGTCACCATGGCGGCATGCTGGGTTGGAGTAGGTGCAGTTCCTCTGACCCTCTATCTCTTGTGATGTTTTTAGTAGAACCATGCTCAGGGCCCGATCCTGCAAGGTGACTATCTAATACAGGCCAACAGGGTTAAGGCCATTCAGTCCTTCTCAGGAGACACTCAGCAACTTCCAGGTTCAGGCTCTTCAAGTGGCATCAGCCCCTAAGGGAACTTCCAAGTCCCACCCTATTTAAACCAGACTCTGCTCATCTTTCCTAACTCTCTCAGCGTTGTCCTGGCCGGAGTTTCTCTCCTTCCCAGCCCTGTTCCCACAGAGAGCCCTCAGATCTGGACTGTGATATTACAGACCTCAAGGAAAGGTGAGCCCTTCTTCTTCCATGTGATGCTGAATCCCGGGAAGCTGCTCACCCAATAAGCGTACACCGACAAGCTGAGTTGCGAGGCGTGATACATGAGGAAATGATAGAAGACATTTGTCAAGCAGGAGGGGATCATTTATCGGAGGGTCCTCAGTGAGCCACAGGAAAGCATGATCCTCAGTGTGATGTACAACTCTTTGCAAAGTGTGGTCCTGGTCCATGATTTGGGGGAGCGGGGGGCTAACACAGTATAAAAAATAAGAACGCTGTGTAGAAAGGGAGATGTGGCCTGCACTCAGAGGGGCCAGAGGCACCAGGGACAGCGTCACACAGCTGTCCTGTTGGCTGCTACTGAGAAAAGTTCAGACTGTAACTGGCCCTGCCTGCATGCACAGAGAGGAGGGACACAAGGGTCCCTCTTTGCCCCCCTGTGCCAGCTGCAACACTGTGGGACAAGGACATGGGGAGTCTGTGCTGCCAGTGGCTCCAGGCCCCCCGTTCCTAACCAGCTGGGGGTCAGAAGCAGGCGTGGCTTCAGGGCACAGAAGTCTACGCAGAAGTCTGTAAGCCTGTTGCAGTAAGAGCTCAGGAACTGCCCCCTCTATGCCTCCCCTCCACCCCCACGGTGCAGTGGAAGGGACCAGACACACAGCAGAGAGGAGCGTATTTGCCTTTTCCACATCCTGAAGGGGAAGGGGCTGGGACGGCTCCTTTGCTGGCTCCTGCCCTTTGCCGCTGCTTCCTGGAGGGCAGCCATGTTTGTAAAATGTAAATCATAGGCCGCATTTTTTTATCTTAGGGATGCTGGGAATCCCAATCCTTGTTTTGTGGCTAAGGACTAGCGGTAGATATGCCCAGTGGCCTCTGATGGGATGTTAGATGGGATGGGATCTGAGTTACTACAGAGAATTCTTTCCTGGGTGTCTGGCTAGTGAATCTTGCCCACATGCTCAGGGTTTAGCTGCTCGCCACATTTGGGGTCGGGAAGGAATTTTCCCCCAGGGCAGATTGGCAGAGGCCCTGGGGGGTTTTCGCCTTCCTCTGCAGCACGGGGCACGGGTGACTTGCTGGAGGATTCTCTGCCCCTTGAAGTCTTTAAACCGCGATTTGAGGACTTCAATAGCTCAGACATAAGTTAGGGGTTTGTTGCCAGAGTAGGGGGGTGAGATTCTGTGGCCTGCATTGTGCAGGAGGTCAGGCTAGATTATCATAATGGTCCCTCCTGACCGTAAAGTCTATGATTCTGTGATTCTATGACTTCAGCAACACCCCCGAAAGGCAGACAGGATGCGAGCTCACTGTGGGCCAACGTGCTTGGTCACACCCATCACCTTTAATAATACCATGATAACAGCGCCGAGATGCCCGGCTGAAATCATGGCCCTATTGGGCCAGACGCTGCAGCACACAGGAAGCCAGAGTCCCTGTCCCAAAGAACTCAGAGGAAAGAGACAAGAACAAGGAAGGGTTATGAGTAAAGCCGGATGGGAAGTTTTTGATGAAATGTTTTTTCATTGGAAAATGCCACTTCATTCAGAAGGTTTCTCAGGTCCAGGATAGAATTGGGGAGGGGGGGGGGGGAGCAAGAGCACCACCCCAGAATAGCTACGTGGTCAGGGCAGTCGCCTGGAATGTGGGAAACCCAGATTACTTGTACCTCAACCTTCTGCATCCGAGGGAGTGCCCTAACCTCCAGGCAACTGGCTATTCTGGGGTGGCGCTCACTCGCGCTCATTAATTTTGCGAAAAATTTCAAAAGGCCTTGTTTTCCCTCTGCCACGGAACTAAAACAAAAGTCAAAACCTCAAATTTTGTTGTGAAACAGAACGTCTTGTTTCCGACCGACCCTGCTTATCAGCCCATGTTCCAGGGGGGAAACTGAGGCACAGGGAGACTCAACAACCAGCCCAAAGTGACACCAGGAGTCTGTAGGAAAGCCAGGGAATTGACTCCAGATCTCCCAAGTGCCAGTCCGTAGGACGGCCCTTCCACTCAGAGGGGAACGTCAGAGGAGTGACTCTGGATTACAGCAGTGTAAAGCGGCGAGATCAGAATGAGGCCCGTTATACACCTCGCAGCCTCATGCCACCAGGCGTACTTAACCCTCGCAGACAGAGCCATGCGGGACACATTATTAAGCAGATGCAGCCAGGCAGAGATCTCAGCACAGTCCTGTTCACAGAGCCGTGCGCTCCCCTCCCAGAGCCCCGTGCACGGGGGCACAGTGCAGCTTTCTGCTGGGTAGGCCCTGGGAGCGTTCCTGACAGGACAGCCCCATAAAGCAAGGAGGTTTCTCTGCCCCCTGCATGTGGAGATGCCTAGATCGGGAATGAACACACGTCCGAGCTGAGTTTTCTTGCAAGCTGGGCACGTGCTCCTGACTCTGTTCCCCACTCCAAGGACTCAGACTCGGAGCCAGGAGTGGGACCCAGTACATGGGCCCCTGGGTCGGTGGGAGGTGCAGCATGGCATGGGGAGGAATGGGGGCCTCCCAGCTGCCTGCTGGGTGGGCGGGGCAGGGAGATCTAAGGCACGGAGCGGAAGATGAGTTGATGCTGGGGGGTGGCAGAGTGTCTGGGGCAGACGCAGCTTTGGAGGAAGAGCGTTTCTGGAGAGGGCAGGAGGAAGGAGGCCAGAACTCAAGCTGGTCCAGGCCCCATTTACTCTGGTGACGTTTCTTTACACGGCACGGCCTGCCTGGAACAAAACTACCCCAGGGGCTCCCTCGTCCCACCCCGATCCCAATTCTCACACCCCAGGTTAAATACCCCCCTCCCTGCACACTCACCTTCCAGTGCTCCCCCACTCCTCCGCCCCCCTTTCCTTACAGTCACTCCCCACCCCCGTCAATCAGCCGAGCCGGACTCTGCCTGCTTATCCTGGTGTGAATCGAAAGGCACCCCCTGACTTCAGCGGAGTTACCTTCCGGGTGACCTGTACCTGGGCATAACCCCAAGCAAAAGCTGCCCCGTGTGAGAGCTGGCACGGCAGCAGCGGGGAGGGGAGGAGAGATTCCGTCTGAGGATACTGGGGAAAAAAAATCCCTTTGTCCCAGGATATTTAATGTCCACGTAAGGGCGGAGGCAGAATTGGGGGATCCCTGCTCCTCCCAAGCCCAAGGCAAAACCCTCATTGCTTTTGATGAAGGCAGCAGGCCTCTCCTCAGACCTCGCTGGCTCACGTCTCATGTAAGACCCTCCACCCGCCTCGAGCAAGCTGGGAGCCGACTGTGGGTGTTCCAAGGCGCCTAGGTATTTCCAGCCTGCTGCTTCCGTCTCCCAAGCCTTCCCCCCGGTCGCTGTTTCTCTTGGATCCTCATGTATGAGTCCCAGGCTCGTCAGCCTCTTGTCCGCTCTCTCTGTGTGCTCACTTCCCTGCGAGCCCTGGCAAAGGTAAAGCACTTCCCCAGCATGATCCGCCCCCCCACCCCCGGCTAATTCCTTGGAGGCCGAAGGCCGGTGCCTCCTCCAGGTGACTCCCCCTTCATTAATGTGCCTGAAGTGCCCTGGTTTGAGGGTAACTGTTTCCCCTTCAGTGTTTCATTCTCCAAAGCTCAGCCCCTCGCTATGAAAGAGGTTTCTGTGCAGCTGGCCTGTGAGAGGCACATTCATGGCTGGGTCCCTGCAACCGCACCGGAAAATCCAATATTTATGTTCCTTTTGGACAGACCCACCTTTCTGTTTCTTCTGTAAGCTCCACCAACAAGGAGGGAAGGGGCAGAAAGAACAAGGAGCCACTATTTCCCAGGCTGCGCCGAGCTCAGCTCCTGGTAGCTTGGGAAGGGGGGGAATACACCTCTGGCATGTAACATCCAGGGGTGTGTTGGACTGGAAGGGTTCTATGGGACCAACTCAAGGACCTGCTCTAGCCTAGCCAGAAAAGGGCTGTGCTCCCGCTTAGGGGATCAGCAAAGACATCACACCCGTCTGAGCAGTCCACATGTCATGACATCACACGCACACCAGCACTGCATCGAATGATGTCACACCCAGCTGAGCATTCCATAGGGATGACATCACATGCAGCAATGATGTCACACCCATCTGAGCATTCCGCAGGGATGACATCACACCCACACCAACGCTGCAAAGAATGACATCACACCCAGCTGAGAATTCCATAGGGATGACATCGCACATAGCAATGATGTCACACCCGTCTGAGCATTCCACAGGGATGACATCACACCCACCCTAGCACTACATAACAGTGATGTCACAACCATCAAGAATTCCACTGCGACATCATGCCTGCCCTAGCATTGCCCAGCAATGATGTTGCACCCACCCAAGCATCGTGTGCTGATGCTCTGATCCACCCTGAGAATTGGATGACAGTGATGTCATGCTACTAACTGAAGCATTTCATGGTGATATGACACCTGCTCAAATGATAGAATCATAGAATCATAGAATATCAGGGTTGGAAGGGACCTCAGAAGGTCATCTACTCCAACCCCCTGCTCGAAGCAGGACCAAGTCCCAGTTAAATCATCCCAGCCAGGGCTTTGTCAAGCCTGACCTTAAAAACCTCTAAGGAAGGAGATTCTACCACCTCCATAGGAGATTCTACCACCTCCCAAATATTAGGGGATGATGTCACAGTGGCCAGTAGGTAGTGATGACAGCACACTGGCCTCAAAATCATGTATCCCTGTCTCACCCAAGCGAGAATAAACAAGTCAATGCTCTCTCGCTCTCTCACACACACACACACAAACACACACACACACACACAGACCTTTTTCTGTTACGCCGCTGTGTTATCCCAGGTCTCACTGCAGGATCTGAGCAAATCACACACCAAGGTGGCTTGTTCCACCGCTCCTGTTACACTTGCACCAGTGACCCCCCCATCACCTTCAGTCTCCCATGTGGAAATCCCCACCGTCTTTCCCTGCCCCTTCCTAGGACCCCATTCTTCCCACTCAGGCCCTGTCCACTCTGTAGCTGACCCCAGACTCTCACGTTGCTGGCTGGGCTCAAGTGTGGGCAGGGCTATTTTGAGCCCTGTACGCTCCCCACGCTATAGATCAGAAGGGTGGATTGAGGCTCCAGCCCGGCTGGGCGAGCGCAGGTTTCAGCTCACTGAACTAGCAAACAGCATTGCTGTCTGCATTCACTGAACCGTGCTGGGATAACCATGTTCAAGCACGCTGCCCAGAAACCCACATTATCTCTGCCGTGCTCACAAGAAGCAGGGCTGAAAGATTCCCCATCCCTCCCCAAGTCCTGCTGGGGCCGTCCCTTTGCCTGAGAGCACTGGGCAGGCACCAAGACATTGCCCTGACTTTGCAGCAGCTTGGTGATTTGGTGCAGCGGCAGAGAACGCCCCGTGGCTAGTCCTCGCTGCCTTTGCCCCAGCAGACTGCATGAGAAAGGGCTCCAGGCTGGAGGGCCTCCAGCTCCTACTGCGGCTGCCAATGCTTTACCCGGTGTTCTCATGCCGCTCGCGTCGAACAGTCCCAGCACTGGCAAGCCCAGCAGTCTGCTCCTCTTGGCCTGGCTTGCGGGTTTGGCTGGAGCCTTGCTCAGGGAGGTTTTCCAACCCTGATCAACAGTTTGCTTTCTTTAAATCCATATGGCCCTGAGCTGCCTTTTGGATTGCAGCCAAGGGAAAGTCACCGGGTCCTGTCAAGGCTCCTGTCTCGGTGACGCACAGAGCCCTGGATGGATCCAACGCCTCTGAGCTCTGAAGGAGTTTGGAGCCACCTCCCAACGTTGGGTCTTCTGTGCAGCAATTGCAGGAAGCGACTGCAGCGTGAGTAGATGGACCCGAACTCGCTTCAATCTAGCCAGCCCGGGTACCAGAGCATGAAGCCACAGCTGCCTCTGCTTCACTCTGGGCTGCCCCGCGAGCAATCACCCGGGGCTCTGGGCGGGTTTGTCCCACCTGCACCGAAGCGCACTCGGCCATGGCTTCACCACGCCGGGACTCGAAGTGGCTACATTAAAGCCAGCTCTGGAATGTCAGCCCAAGCTGTCATTACATCCTGTGATTGCAGCACAAACCATAGGCACAGACTTTTATTGGTGTTCAACCCCGCTCCACCATGAGGTCCCACCCCCACTCTGCCCCTTCCTCCAAGGCCCTGACCTCACTCTGTCTCTTCCTGCCCCTGCTCCACCTCCTCCCCAAGGCTCCTGGCTTGCACATGGCTTCTCCACCCTCCCCCAAGCACCTCCCACCAGCCGCAGAACAGCTGATCGGCGGCGCCACGGAACAGCTGTGGCTGGTGGGTGCTGAGCACCCACTGTTTTTTTCCAGGGGGTGCTTGAGCCCCGGAGCACCCACAGAGTCGGCACCTCCGGTATAGACATACCTTTTGTTGCTAGCCCTTATGGGTGATGTCACAAGGGTGACTGGCCCCTTTAAGGGGAGATGGGGCCAGCCACACCTGTGTCATAATTATTTCACTGCTTCCCAGCCTGAGGGGGTGGGGTGAAGGAAGGTCAGGTGATAGCTTAAGGGGCAGCTGGGCCTTATAAAAGGACTGAGGGAGCAAAGTCTGGGTATTAGCATTGCAGAAGGCTCTGAGCTGGGTAGGGGCTGTAGGAAGCCAGGTGCTCCCAGAGCAGAGCTGAACCCCGGGAGGTAAGCAGGCCATGGTCTGAGAACACCGGGACTCTGGGAAAGCCGGGCTTGGGGGCGGAGTGCTCCATACCAGAGCAGGGGAAAGACTTACAGAGGGCCCTAAAAGGGTTTGGTCCCAGCGCCGAAGACCCACAAGGACCTTTTTGTTTGTTGTGGCTGGTTTTAAGGTGGCTCTGTGCTTTCCCGGGAGGAAGTTTGGGGTGTTTGCGACTTGGCTGGAGGGCTAAGCCACAGCTCCAGCTCCGAGCCATGTGTGGAGAGCCAAGAAAAGCCACTTTGGGGAAGGAAGTTGAGGCAGGGAGCGCTGGCAGGACCGTGCTCACCCAGCAGGCGTGATACAGGGCAGGGAGATTTTCAAAGTCACGGAAGTGACTTAGGTGCACGAGTCCCCCTGAAAGCCACACTGGTGCATCTGAAAATCCCCCCTACCTGTATAACAGGCCTGAGCTCCCCTCCAGATACCCCATAACTTAAGATTCAAAGCCCCCATGGGAATTTGGAAGCCTGGCTGCTGTGCACTTTTTCCTGGGAGACCCAATAGGGCTGCAGGCGTTCTCTGCACACCCCGTTCAGCTTGGAACCGTACAGCCAGGCTTTCACAGACCCAGAACGCCCCCACCCTGACACAGCGGAGGGGGCTTCCCTCTGACAGCCCAATCCATTTCACTCATTTAAATCTGCATCAGCCTAACCCTTCCCCGCTGATGGCTCCTGTCAGCGGGTCCCAAGCACGTTCTGCAGGCAGCTGGCTGGATTTGGTAAATTAGCCCCAGCTGGGAGTTGATGTATTGACAGCATAAAGTTTATGAACAAAAACCACCTCCAGGGAATTCAGCCAGACTCCTCGGATAGATGCCGAAAACCCCATTGGCTCATTTCAGCTCATTAACAACCCTGTTCTTACTCGCGCTACCTGCAGAGATGGAGGGTAACTTAAAACAGGCTCTCAACAAAAATCCCATTCCCATGAAATGTCATTAGCGAAGGCCAAGGTCAGTGCTTTCTCTGCTGATTGCCCCCCTCCATTCTGCTACAGCTCCCAAGCCAGGGCGAAGGACAGCTACAGCCTCGGGAGCGAGAGTCTCTCTCAAACCCCCGGATGCATCTCTGGGCTTGCAGCTACTTTCCCTCGTTGAATGCTGGGACTTATGTGGCAAACTGGCTATGTTACGTCCTGGGCCAGTTGCACCCGTGTCCTTCGGGAGCTGCTCCATTGAAACGATCCCAGTGTAACTAAAAGCCGAATCCAGCCGGCTCCCCAATTCTGATCGCTTGTGTTAGAAGAAATGTCCGTGCTGCCCTTATACGCCGGTGTGGGTGACCAGTTCATTACTGAGCTCAAGGCAAGTTCCAGTGTAAATACTGACGTGTCCAGTGGCGTTTCTGCCCAATTCCCTGCAAACACCAGGCATGATTTTTGAGGCCCTATTTTAATTCACTTGGGCCAAATACTCCACTGCCTGAAGTCAACCAAGTCACGAGGAATCTCGGGGTTACGTCTGCATGGCCATGGAGCTGTGGCAGGCCCGGGTCAGCTGACTCTGGCTCGTGGCACTAGAAAATGGCAGCGTAGATATTTGGGGATCGGGTGGGAGCCCACAAGAGCGGGGGAGTCTCCGAGCCCAGGCTCGGCACAAGCCCAAATGTCTTCACTGCTGTGTTTAAGCTCAGGCTGCAGGGCTGAGTCAGCTGCTCCAGGCTCTAAGACTCGGTGCTGTGGGGTTTTATCACTGTGTAGACACACCCTGGGGAAGCACAGAGGGAGCCGTATGCCCTTCACAGAGGGTTTGGTGTCCCATTGATGCCCCTTTCAAGACAGCAGCAGAAGTCGCGTCTTCTCGCTCCAGCCCCGTCCCAACGATTCTGCGGCAGGTGCACCTCTGCTCAGCACACAGTCTGTCCCCTTGTATCCACGCTACACCCGCTCCCCGCTTGGCAGGACGCTGCTCTCCATGACCCCGTGTAAATCAGAATGACCCCACTACAGTCTCCCTCCAAAGAGGAGCTGAGACCAGGAACTGGCTATTTAAAAAGAGATGCTAATGCCAGGCTGGGGAAAGATGCTGGCATAACAGCCCTGGAGAGCTCCTCAGAGCAGAAGCAGGCGCTCCGTACCCCGCCGACGTGCCTCGGCTCAACTGTGGGGCTGAGCGGGGAGTTCAGTTTCCGTGGCGTGCGTGGCCCCAAGGCCTGGACTGCCAACAACGCAGCCACTTAGCGCCCCTTGTTCTGGCGGCGGCTTGGTGATGATGTTTGTTCAGATGAAACTGGCTTGCATCGTACATTTCCGTTCCAATAGGCCACTAAACAGCTATCCGAGGGCAATGACTTTTGGCTGCTGCGGAGGGGGACGGGATTTGAACCAGTGAGCTGGGGGTGACGGCTGTGTAGACGGAAGGATGAGCTTGGGGTTAAGGCTCTCAGGTGGGGCTTATGAGGGCTGGGTTCCAATCCCAGTGCAGCCCCAAGAGGGGCAAATCATTTAATCACAGTTCCCCACCTGTGAAGCAGGACTAATACAGCCCCGAGATAAATCACTCACGTTTGTCAGGTGCCCACCCACTGTGGGGACGGAGCCCCTGGATGTAGAGTGCCGCTCCTTCTCGCCCTGCCGCCTGGACCCAGTAATCCACAGGCCAGTAGCAGTGGCTAGAACCCGCTGCTTCAGGCGGAAAGTTCTGTGTAGGTGCCGGCGATTACATTTCAGACGGAGCCTATCACCAAACTTGTTTACAAGGCTACAAAAGTGAAACTCTCTTCCTTCCCTCCCTCCTCCCCCAGAAAATGATTGAAGCTTAAATGCCAGCCGCAGTCTGTTCGGGCAGGGCTGCTTCTCTCAACTCCGCTGCTGGCGCCTCCGGGGGAAAATCCTAATTAGCTGGTAAATAAAACCAATCAAAGCGCTGCCCCTGGATCCTGTTCCTCTTTCAGATCCTAAAACAAGCTGGCAATGTTCATTGCACTGAAAATCGGAAGAACTCGGTGGAATTAAAATTCTGAATGAAATGACAAAAAAAAAGTTTCCCTTTTGTTCAAAGTTTTTCATAGGAAAATATTTCCAGCCCTATTATTCGCCTAGCAGTAGTGCCTCCATCAAAGCCAGGGCCTCATCGTGTTAGGTGCTGTACAAACACCACCAGAGACAGTCCCTCCCCTGATGAGTTTGCAATCTAAATGGATACAACGGACAATGGCATGAAGGGCATAGAGCAAGTCTGTAGCAGAACTGGGATTAGAACCCAGCTGTCCTGTCCCCTAGGCCACTGTGCTAGCCATCAGACCAGTGGTTTTCAACCTTTTTTCATTTGCTGACCCCTAAAACATTTTGAATGGAGGTGCAGACCCTTTTGGAAATCTTAGACATAGAATCATAGAATATCAGGGTTGGAAGGGACCTCAGGAGGTCATCTAGTCCAACCCCCTGCTCAAAGCAGGGCCAATCCCCAATTTTTGCCCCAGATCCCTAAGTGGCCCCCTCAAGGATTGAACTCACAACCCTGGGTTTAGCAGGCCAAGGCTCAAACCACTGAGCTATCCCTCCCCCCCCCAACACGGTCAGGTTGAAAACCACTGCTTTGGGCCATACTCTTTCCTAACGTTAATTTAAAACCCTCAAAGGAGGAGAGTTCAAGCTTGCGATTCTCGCGATTGCAAGGTGTTTCGCCGCTGAAAAGGAATGACCCCAACAAAGGTGACATTTCAGCTCGATGAGGAAAGGGCGCTGGGCATGAAACAGCTGTTGCTATAAACATACAAGAGCCAGGGCGATTTCTGTAAGACGTGGCATCCAAACCGAATGTTCTGCCATTGCCATGCTTTCAATTTGTGGCATAACTCAAGATCCAGGGGCTCCGTGAGTCTCCAGAGAAGCAGCAGCCAGCTCTGGCCACTGCTGAATTTTAACCAAAGACGGCCTGAAAGGAACCCAGATTCTTTCTCTGCACTCTCGGAGCCCCAGGAGACTGGGACCGAGGAGACTGCAGCCTGTGGTTTACATAGCCGGATTAAGAAGTAAAAAATTTCCCCTTCCAGAAACATGCAACTAACTTCAGGCCCCGGCTCCAGCAAAGCGGCAGGGAAGAGGGGTTTAAGTTTCACTTGGAAGCGCCAGGTAGGAAAGTGGCAACTCAGGAGTTGGCTGTTACCCTCATTCCCATCCTGCTGGGAATTTATACCATGGAAAGAAGAGAGAAGGGGAGATCTCATACTTCTACAGGGCCAGAGAAAAAGGGGTATTTGTACCCAGAGAGAGAGCGGGAAAGGGGGGTGTTTTCAGGGCTGTCAGAGGTCAGCCTTATCAGCCAGGGAAATGAGAAAGTGGCAGCCGATGCTGGCAGGGCTGAGGCCTTATGGAAACACTTTGCTCTTGACGTTCTGTGGTTTCCAAGCAATAATATCCTCAGTGCTTCCCTGTTTTCGTACAACCCGAGGGACATAAACTCTCTGATCTCTGTTCATCCGCTCCCGTCATTCAGAAGCAAAACAGCAGGTCTGGGATGAGGGGCCAGGGGGGTGACGACGGTGGGTTTCACTAATTGGATCGAGAAGAGCTTTTCCAAAAAGCATCGGGGGGGGGGGGGGGGGAGGAGGAGTTGGTGTTTTTTTTTTTTAAACCAGCGTTCTTCCTGCAGCAGAACAAAGATGCTACAAGACGCGCTTTATCAGGGCACAGAACCTGTTTGTGCAGGCAATTCCCTGAGGCAGAGGGGAGCCTGAGCTGCTTGCAAGCCCTTCCTCTGCTTGGAGCGTAATCTGGAAGGAGGCAGGTTCCATGATACATGCAGTAACATGCATGTGTTACATGCAGTTGGAAAGTTAGAGCCAGGCAGCTTGTTGCCGTGCTAGGCCCATGTTTCCCCTGCTAACAATGGAGCAGCCACTTATCTACTCTCGCTTCGCTTGCAGGGTGAAAGGGGAAATACTCCAGACCTCTAGGGTAGGAGACTGAACCAGGAACGGGAGTGAGGGCCTGGTACAGCCCTCTCCGGCCTCTGGGAGCAAGAGGACTGGGCCTGGGTTGTTAGTTCTGAGCCAGTCTCACCAAATGTGGGGAGATGGGTGGGGTGTCCTTGATGTTACTAAAAGAAAGCCAAATGGGAGGGACCGAGGATTACTGACTAGCATTCCAGATTGGGAGTCAGCTAACCTGGGATCTGTTCCCTACTCTACTACTGACCGACGGCATGACCAGGGGAAACTTGCTTCATCTCCACGTCGCCTCCCACCTATTAAGACTGTAAGTTCTCCAGGTCAGGGACTGTCTCTGCACAGCACCCAGCACAATGGGGTGCTGAGCAAGGTTAGGGTTACCAGGCCCCCCTATAATGGTGGTGATCTGCTTTTGATCTCAGCCTCCTCAAAGATTTGGGGGTGTTTAGAGATGGAGTTCTGGCTTGGGTGCATTCTTACCATGTGCAAGTTCCATACGAATTCTAGGCACTATCCACTCACCTGGAAGAGATCTCTTCTCCCCCCCCCCCCCCACCCTGCTTTGAGGAAAGCCCATATTCTTCTCATCTTACTGATGGAGAAACTGAGGCAGGGAGCAGGTTAGTGGCTTGTTCACGATTACATCAGTGCCACAGCTGAGCAAAGGACCCAGGTCTCCTTGTGCCTTTAAGACCATTGCGGGATCAGTGGTTGCAATGAAATGTGCTTGGCTAGCTAATGAGAACAACATCACTGCCGACAGAAGAAGTACCTTGCAGCCCAAGAGCTGGGAGCACTTTACAAAGGTGGGTGGCCAGGTACCATTATCCTCGCAGTTCAGATGGGGAAAACAAGGCCCTGCGAGGGTCCTCATCACTTATTAGTACAGGAGCACCCAAAACGCACTGGGTGCTATACTGGGATCTGGGATGGCCTGGCCTGGCCTGTGCCCTGGAACGCTTCCATTCTCACCATCCCCCCAAGTCAGTGGCAGAGGCGAGTGTTAGGCATGGTGGTTGGGCTGCTTGCCTAGGACTTGGGTTCAAGTCCCTTTGCCATAGCTTTGCTGCGTGACCTTGGGCAAGTCACTTTGCTCTGTTCTATCGTCCCTGTTGTACACTGCCCTAGCTCACAGGGGTGTGGCAAGGAGAAATACATTAAAGACGGTGAGGTGCCCAGACACCATGGTAATAACGGGGGCCAGATGAGTACGTGAGCTAGAGGAGAACCCAGGTGCTAGGCGCTAGCCCAGGCTGCCTGTCTCAGCATTAGTATTTTTCATCCTACCTGAACAATTACTGGGGGCTCTAGGGGTGTGAGGGTCTCCAAACGTTCTCCGAGCAGCTGCTGAGATCACGACGACCAAGCACTCCAAGTGTTTTCTGGGAATCGTGCGAACGGGAGCGCTCTATTTGTTTCTCTGCTCTGGGCTCATAGCTTTGGGGAAGGGGGACTGCTCTCACATAAGCCCGTCCACAGGCAGCTCGGGCGCTCCCCCACCAGGCAAAGTGGGCTTAATCACCTCTCCAGTGGTTGGACAGCCCCGTGGCGCCAGCCGCAGAATGGTTCTTGGTGGGGTTTTGTGCGAGAGGAGAGGAGAGGGTTTGCACAGAGGTGAGGTGTCTGTAGGCAATGGAGCCTTGAGTTGTTAATTCTTCCCACTCACTCCCCCGCCTCGCAGCTCTCCTGCAGGTGAAACCACCTGCTGCTTTAGCAGGGCTCCCATAAGCTCCTCCTTTCCCCTGTGCTGTGCTCCTGCTTGCTTGGCAGCCAGTCAGTGCTGCTCCATACCGGTAAAGGAACGAGGGCCAGAGCAAAGGGCAAGATGGAACCCTGCTCTTCTAGGTGAATGTCTGATTGTCCCAGGGTGGGTGACTGATCCCTTTAAGCGGGTGTCAGGGCCCGGTCTGCCCATGAAGAGCTTCTTTAAAGACAACCAGCCCATCTCAGGCCACCTCTAAGCAATGAGCTGCCAGCCAGCTGCTTAGGCAGTTAATTGACTAACGAGCACCTGGCCTGATAAAAGGCTACCAGAGGCCAGTTGGAGGAAGATGCCCTTTGAGAGAAGATCCCTGAGACTGTAGGCCTGGTAACCTCTCCAAGCTGATGGGTGAAAGGTTTCCTGGATCTGAGGCCTGGTTAGGGTGACCAGGTGTCCGGTCGAAAAGGGACCCTGGCGGCTCCGGTCCACACTGCTGACCGGACCATTAAAGGTCCAGTCGGTGGTGCTGCGGCGCTATGGCAGGCTAGTCCCTACCTGTCCTGGGGCACCGCACTGCGCCCCAGAAGTGACCAGCAGGTCCACCTCCTAGGCAGGGGGGCCACGGGCCTCCGTGCTCTGCTCCTGCCCTGAGCACCAGCTCCACACTCCCATTGGCTGGGAACTGGCCAATGGGAGCTGGGGGGCGGTGCCTGCAGGCAAGAGCAGCATGTGCGTAGCCTCCTGCCCCTCCTCCTCCACTAGCACCAGACCTGCTGCCCACTTCCGGTGCATGTGCAACGTAGTGTCAAAGTATCTGGGCGTTACGCTGGACCGGAGTTTGACCTTTCAACGGCACCTCAAGAACACCCGCAATAAGGTCAGGTCTCGTGTCGCGCTTACCAGAAAACTGGAGGGAACATCATTGGGCTCCAGTCCACAGACCTTACGAACTGCAACAATTGACTTGATATATCCTGCAGCTGAATATTGTGTGCCAGTGTGTCTGACAGCAGCCACACTTAACTCCTGGGCACTCAACTCAATAATGCCATGCGCATAGTGTCAGGGGTGCTCAGATCGACTCCAGTCAACTGGCTCCCAGTCCTATTGCACATCCAGCCTCCATAGATTAGAAGAGCTGCTCAGACATCTCTCTTTCTCCACTAGGTCACTGCAAACGTGAGGATCCTGCTGTACCATGACCTGCAGAACCCACCCAAGATGAGATTAAAATCCCACAACCATTTATGGAACTGTATCAAGACCCTTACGCCCAACTTCAACGCTGAGGCTCTGTGGAGAGTCACATGGAGCATTTCGACCGCTCAAAAACCGCTCATCGTTGATCCTGCTGAGAAACCACCAGGTTTTGATTTGTGCAGATTGAATCGCATCAGGACGTCTCATGGGAGATGTGGACAAACCCTCTTTAAATGGAAAACGAGGCAAACCTCTGTATGCGACGGTGGTCACCAGGCACAAACGATGGAGCATATCATATCTGAGTGTCCCCTTCGTTCTTTTGCCGGGGCCCTGCAGGATGTTCACCAGCTCACTGCTGCAGCAAAGTGCTGGCTATCAAACTTAGATATAAATTTGTAGCTGTTGCTACCTACCCAAGCTATACGAAAGAAGAAGAAGAACCAGAGAAATGCTTTCTTTGTAGATGATGGATGAACCCCTGAGGTTTTATTATGGCAGGGTAAGTGTCTGTAACGAGGACCACACGTACATTTCTAAGACGTAAAACCTAAAACAATTCTTCGTAAACCACGGAACCTGCTGAAGGAAGATCTCCCCAATCCCGGCACCACACGATTCCAGGCCCAAGGTTTACCATCATGCTGGGAGGTGTTCAGAGGAGGGTAAGAGGAGTCTAAGGTTTGGTCTACACTTAAAAATTACATCCATGTCGCTACATCGCTCAGGGCTGGGAAAGATTTTGCACCCCAAGCGCCGTAGCTAGGTTGTCGTAACCCCCTGGTGAAGACACAGCTAGGTGGGCGGAAGGATTCTTCTACTGACCTAACTAATGGCCAGATTTTCAAAGATTTATATAGGGATTTTCAAAAGCACCTAAGCACCTAACTTCCATTGATTTCAATGAGGGGCATCTGAAAATGCCACGAAAATCCCACCTTTAAGTGTCTCTGTACCTTTAAAAATCCAGCCCCAAGGGCCCAGATCACTTGTGAAAATGAGACTTAGGTTCCTAAGTCACACAGTCACCCTAGATCAGGGGTGGGCAGCTGAGGCGGGCCGCATCCAGCTCGCTAGAGCATTTTATTTGGCCCGCCAACCGGACGAGGCAGAGGGGAGGAGGCTGCCAGCAGGGAGAAGAGAACGGTGAGAGGTGGCTCTTCCCGCTGCCTGGGAGGGTTGAGGGGGCAGCTTCCCAGTCTCACTCTGGGATGGCCCTGGGGGATGGCACCTGCTCAGAAGGTACCGAATGGCGGGGGGGGGGGGGCGCCCTCTGGCAGGGGGCACAGACTCATCTGCCTTAGGGATTATGGCCGGGCAGGTGGATGCCACACGGCACGGTGGGTCAATGCAGGACTCGCTGCTCTGGCATGTGTTCTCGCAGCAGCAGTAGCCGCCAGGCCAAGCTGCCCCAGGACAGCAAAGGCGGCTTCTTCCTTGACCCCCAAAGGGTTCTGTGGATTTTGTGGCCTTCTGTTACCTTAAAGCTGCCCATCCCTGGCTGATTATCCCCCGTACGTAACTTCATTCAAATTAGGGGGACCAGATGTTCCAATTTTATAGAGACAGCCTTGATATTTAGGGTTTTTTCTTATATAGGCGCCTATTACCCCCCACCCCCGTCCTGATTTTTCACACTTGCTATCAGGTCACCCTAATTCAAATGTCTAATTAAGGGCCTGAGGCTCCTTTGCGCATCCCTGGGAGCCTAAGGATGCCTTTGAGTAGGTGCAAATTACACTTGATTACTCCTTTACGCTGCCAGAGAGGTGTAAAGGGGCCTTAGCATGACTCAGAATCTGGCCCTGTGGGTTTTGGAGAAAACCCTCAGAATCAAAAGAGACACAGACACGAGTGGGAAAATCTGAGATCTCATTGCTAGCTGATGTAGCCAGTTGAGGTCAACCCTATATACCTTCCACCTGGGCTTTACCATGGCTGGCTACATCGAGGTAAAATACAGCACCTGTCTCCACTGGGCTTTTACATCGAGTTCACTGTCTCGCTGTCAAAGAAATGCATCTGAGACCACTTGCCCCTACAGACCAAACATACATTCCCACAGCCATTTCCTGCGGTGACAGCCAGGGTGTTTGCCCCTCCCTCGTACCGATCAGTGAGTTGTGAGAGCCAGGCTGAGAGTCATTTCTGCCATGCTTGCAGAGGTGGGAATGAATTTCACACCTGTCTGGGTGCCCCTCGGCTGCAGATAAAGGACCTTAGTGCCTCCGGGAGCTGACAATCAGAGCCAATTATAACCGGACTGACCTGCCGTGACATTAAAATGCCCAGCAGAGCTCATCTGGTCCTGGCAGGATGGTGATTTTGCATGGCTATGTGTGGCTGATGTGGAAAGATCACTATTTTACAGCTCTGGAGGTGACAATCTGTTGGCCCTAACAATCAAACGAGCGGTTGCCCAGATTAACCCTTATTACCCAATTCGACTGTATTTTCATGTACAAAATACAAAAGGAATAACACATCTCCCGTTGAGAGTCTGCGGACAGTAAATTCTAATAGGCTCAATAACTGGAAAGTGGTTTTTTTCCTCCCATATCTCCCCTTTGCCTTGTTTTTCTGACCACATTACATTTTCTTCTCATTAAAGGCCATGAGTCACAGATTCTAGGTCATCCACTTTCAAGCACCAGGTTAATGAAGCTGTTCTACGCCGATGGTCTGGGGCAGGCAGCTGCTCAATAAACCAAAACAGGTTAAGAACCCAGTGCTGCCTTGGTGAGTTAAGATTTGTTTGCAGAAACATTGGTGCTGATACCATGAGAAAATTGAACTGAAACTGCCATGGATGGACCCATTCTTGTGGGAGGGTTTCAGCCTGGTCCCCCTGACCTCAGTGGGAGTTTGGCTGCTGGTTTCAGTGAGATCGGGATTGAGGGCTGAGAGTTAATGGATGGGCCACAGGTGTGCTTCAGGACGCAGCTGTCCGCTCTGTGACCACTTTTGGGGAGCCCTGCTGAAAAAGACAGACCAAAACGTCCACCGTCTGCCAATGGAGGGATAGCTTTGGGGGGGAGGGATAGCTCAGTGGTTTGAGCATTGGCCTGCTAAACCCAGGGTTGTGAGTTCAATCCTTGAGGGGGCCATTTAGGGATGTGGGGCAAAAACTGGGGATTGGTCCTGCTTTAAGCAGGGGGTTGGACTAGATGACCTGCTGACGTCCCTTCCAACCCTGATATTCTATGAATGCCAAGAGACCAACAGTGCTCTAGCCCTGCCTGCAGAGGGAGCTGCGCAGGGTGGGGAGGGAGCCCAATAGAAGATTTCCAAGCAGCTATGGGGGCATCCACAAGAGACATGCTGGTTTCTGTGGCTGTCACGTCACATGGCCACTGTCCTGGTGGGAGTCCATGCAGAGCCCCCCATGTCCCTGCACTGGATATAGACTGCTATGAGTGTCACCAGACACAGCCTCCCCTTCCCCAGAGACTGAGTGTGCTGGGTCCAAAGTACACCCATCTCTACGAGCTCAGACCTCACGAGCCCTGGATCGGGACTCAAGCCCTCATCTTAGGAAGAGCGAACTCTGGGCCATCAGGCCAGCCCTGGCTCTTGTTTTTAATCAGTGTTTTCTTCCTGTAGCTGGAGATTACCAGCTGCTGATTTGATCCCGCCTGCCTCCTCAAGCAGCACAGCCGGGCCAGTGCGTGTCCTGCCTAGATCTAATGGAAGTGATATTTTCATTAAACGCCATATGGCGACTGTTACTAATATCCTGGTTTCTGCAGGTGGCTGGGCAGAAGGTACGTAAATCTGGTACATTTCTCTTTTCCAAGGGGCCAGCTGCCAGGGAAGTGTTATCAAGCCTTGTGCCTAGGACAGGCTAGCAGTAATGAGACGCGTTTTATCTTCACTGAGTACTTAACTGCTCAATAGCAACCCCCCAGCACCCAGTGATCCCAGACCCCCCGACCCCGACGTCACCCAATTACCCCCAGATACAGCCAGCAATGATCATGCTCATATGTCCAGGCCATCATGTGAGGAGTAGCCTTAGAGTTTATGGGGCACCAAGCTGCTGAGGGGCACTGAGGAATAGGGCTTTTGAGGACCGGCTCTTGGCTTCCCTGCACTTCCAGCCCTACAACTAGCTAGGACACTGTACAATAACCCCTGGGGGATGGAGAGGGACCCTGGAGAAGCTGATTGCTGACTGCCAAGATTTTAGGATTACTATCTGCATTTAACACGTGGGGAAACTGAGGCAGGGAGCCATTAAGTGACTTGCCCAGGGTCACAGAGGAGTGTGTCAGAGCCACGATTAGGATTCGGGAGTTCCTGGCTCCCACGTCAGCATGCAGCCTGCTAGATCATGCCTCTCTCACCGCTCTTCCTCACAAGATTAGCCTCCAAAGAGTTTTTTAGGCTCACTCAAACCAGGGCTCACAAGGCATGTACCGATGTTACGTCAGCCAAAGGGGCAGCCCGGCGCTTTCCAGCACTCACGTGCAAGCAAAGGCCTATTTTAATTCTTGACGCCGATGATCTGCAGGTGTTTAATGAATCTGTGCTATGGACAGCGTCTCTTTTCAGAGGACAGCGTCGTCGCATTCCCAGCTCAGACAAGACGATTGCTCATCTTCGCTTCGTAATGGTCCTGGCCTCATCTCAGCGGCTCATGCAAAGATACCCTAGTATGCAAAATGCATTGCCAGGCGCAGTTATGTGTAATGTGCTGGGCGGGGAGGGGTGGTATCAGGGTGAGGCCGTTTTCATTAAGCAATTTTGTTAGCATTGCTACAGGAGCACAGGAGGAAAATTCCACCGGCGTCGACCTGCCTGTTCCCACCCATCCCCGCACGGGGAAGGATATTTTAACGAGGTGAGTGCAATAGAACTGATTACTGGGAAGCAAGGATGGTCTGGCTGCTAGTCAAAGACAAGGAGACTGGGAAGCGGGAAAGCTGGGGTTTGTTGCCTGCTCTGGGCAAGCAAACATGGCTTCAAAGGCCACATAAGCGTGTGTGTGGATGGTTGCTGGGGAGGTTGGGCCAAACCATGTGTAAGGACACGCGGTAAGCATGCAGCACAGACATACCCCTGTTTTACCCTGGAGGACTCCTGCTGACGTCTGTGGGAGTGGAAGATGGTAAGGATTGATTGAACCCTACATTTTTCAAAGCAGTGGGTCAACAGAGGTGCTGCCACAATCCCTTTTTAAATGGCCACGAATTTGCAGTACCCAACCTCGGCCACCTGGGACCTGACTTTAAGAATCACTGAACCCTCTCCCCCAGGCCCACTGGAGTCCACGCGGACTGCGGGGGCCCTGCATCTTTGAAAATCAGGCCCAAGGGGTGTCAAGTTGGACACCCAGAACTGAGGCGTATCAGATGAGGCCACTTTGGCCAGCGTAGCCCTTGACCTCCGTTAATCAGCTGTAAAATGGTTGTAAGCCTCACATTCCAGGTAGGCATGAATTCACTGATCACAGACATGGAGCGCTGGAAGAGACCTCCGAAGGTCATGGAGATCCACTCACCCACCCTGAGGCAGGATCAAGTACATCTAGATCATCCCTGACATGTGTTTAACCTGTTCTTAAAAACCAGCATTTATCCCCACCAGCTAAAGGGCAAAGACCTTTTTTTTTTGAAAGAGAGGAGTGAAGTGATTCCAGTGAAGTGCTCTGAAGTCCTCAGGTGGAAGGTGCTAGAGAAATACAGTGTGTTAGGGGAACCTGATTCTCCTTTCCAGTAGGCGTAAATTACACTGATGTCCACTTTAAGGCCCCTTTACACTGGCAGAGTGGCGTAAAGGAGCTTTGGTGTAAAAGAAACCAGGTCTGTAACGTTTTCATCCCCTCCCCCCCCCCCCTTCTACCTGGGCTAATTGGCTGCCACGATGATTTTGCAAGGCAGTGCCCAGAGAGCTGGCAAAGTGCCATGAGAGCCTTTGGGATTAAAGCGCTGCATAAAGGCAAATTATTGTTGTTAACAGAAATACTTACGCATTATGGGTCCAGTATTGTCCTGCCGAGACAGTAGCAACTTGTGACCATGTTTGTGCCGTCAGTGGCTTTCACTGAGGATCAGAAAGGCTAGGGTAGGATTAACTCGATACAGCTGTGATTGAAATAAAGCTCAATCAATCATTTCTCCCAGGGCCGTCTCCCATGTTGCCTGTTTAGTTCAGGAGGCTGCAAAATGTTTGTCTTTCTTTATGTACGTTGTTTTTCCCAGGTGGTTTTTGTTTTGTTTTTTGAAAGGATCTGGTTTGGGTTAAATTGGGTTTGATCCTGCAGAGCGCGGAGCGGCGCCTCAAAGGTGCTGCGACCGACGGAAGTTGGTGGGGGATGCTCAGGATTGGGCCCTAACTTTGCACATCACGAAGGTCCGGAGTGGTGCTGCCACAATGAGCCCTCACCCAGTGGGCTGGCAAATCTGTGCCAAACGGGGGCTGGCCCACAGGCACAGATAGGGTTTCCAGCTGCTCCCCTGGCCTTGTGCCTCCTTTGAAAATCTGGCCCTCCGTATCAATGTGAAGATTTCACTTGCTCTGCTTTGCAAGTGTCCGTGCATGATCACATGGGCACTTGGCATTCACACAGGGCCTGCTGCGGCAGTTGAAATGAATAGAAGTCTGGCCCCGTAAGGAGTGCAGGATCGAGCCCACAGCTCAGCGGAGTCCTAGGATGGCTGTTGGATAACCCTGTTAAATAGTTAACTCTTAGACATTCCTCGCACGTTCAGCCCTTCATCCTTCCAGGGTAGATCTGCATTCGGTTCCAGGCAGCTTAATGGGTGCAGATCTTTCCAATGAAACCTTTAAAAACCAAGCTCCCATTTGCTCTATATGGACTTTAAAGATCCCAGGGCACTTTTCAGAGGAGCAGGGGGGTTGCCTCAGCTTCCTTAGTCAAAATCTCCCCTTTCCCTCACATTGTATCACTAGGTGACCCTTGCGGTCCCTTCTAACTACTATGATCCTATGATTTCTTCTGGATTGACACCAGAATCTGGCCCACTGTTGGGGAGGACTCAGGGAGGAAGGGTGCAATGCAAATGTCAATTCTTAACCTTGCCAGTTCTTAAAAGTGTGCAGCACAGCAAGGGTTACTGTTGGCTAGGGAAATAGGAAATGTATCAAAGTTTTCTACCTTCTACCCATTCTCAGAGCCCTTTGTCACCTTGATCCCAGCTATGGAGTCCCATATGTCAGTCTGCCAGTCGGCCAGGTGCTCCCCATGTATCATAAGTCTAATTCCATCCTCTGTTCAATGTAAATCTTCTTGTGCTTGCAAACCATTTTACTGGATTACTTGAGTATGGGGAGGGGAAGGCGTTTCACTTTCCAAAGCTCCTTCTGGTGAAGATCTGAGCTTGGTCCTGTCCGAATGGTGATTTTTCTCTTTCTCTACTAACCCTAGCACTTCTATGATGCCTTTCATCTGAGGATCTCAACGTGCCCTGCTCAGACTAATGAATTAAGCCCCTATGAAACAGGGAAATACTACCCATATTTTATAGTCAGGTGCTTAGTGTGGCTGAAAAGCAGGCCTGCATATGCGTTTAGGTAGCCTGGTTTGACAAGCTTGGCCTAAAAGAACTGCCTCGGATTGGTGATAGTCGTAAACAGAATCCAGGAGTCCTGGGTCAAGATTTTTAAACTGCAGATGCCTAAAGCCAACTTCCTAAGTTCACATTTAGAAGCACAAATAAGTGGCCTAGTTTTTTCAAAAGGACTGAGTGCCCAGCAGCTCCCCCTGAAAACAGCTGGGGCTCAGTGCTTGGTGAGATCATAGAATCTCAGTGTTGGAAGGGACCTCAGGAGGTCATCTAGTCCAACCCCCTGCTCAAAGCAGGACCAATCCCCAATTTTTGCCCCCAATCCCTAAATGGCCCCCTCAAGGATTGAATTCACAACCCTGGGTTTAGCAGGCCAATGCTCAAACCACTGAGCTATCCCTGCCCACCCCCTATTTAGGCCTGCCCCCTATTTAGGCCTCATCCAGGTGCCTAAATATGGACTAACCTTAGGCACCCAGGCCCAGATCCTCACAGGTATTTAGGTGCCTAAAGCCCACTGAAATCAATGGCAGTTGGCACCTAAATACCTTTGGGAATCTGGGCACCCAGTCTGTAAATGGGGGCCTGCGTGACTTGCCCCGTGTGTTAGGAACAGAACCCAGGAGTCCGAAATTACTGTCTCAGGAAGGAACCAGAAACAACTCCCTTCCTTCACTGGGACATTCACATCAATGCCATATTACTCTTTTGGCCTGTGTCCCAGCTTCCTGCGACCTCTGCACAAACGTTCGGACTCATGCTCTCATAAGCCTCTCCCCAAACCAACGCACGTTAGCTGCTACCCATGTGCACA
This sequence comes from Chelonia mydas, assembly GCF_015237465.2. NCBI lineage: Eukaryota > Metazoa > Chordata > Testudines > Cheloniidae > Chelonia > Chelonia mydas. The sequence goes on along the minus strand of NC_051259.2, from coordinate 9,364,984 downwards.
CTCTCCTTCTTGTACCGAGGACGCTTCCTGCCAGGCTGGCATTTTAATTCCTGGGGAACTGTTCCCTTTGTGATGGATGAGACATGAAGAGCGCCTGGCCTCTGACAGGAGGTGAAATCCAGCAGGTGGCCGGGTAGTTAAACTAATACACCATTTATTTTAATTCTCGGGATAGCAATTACTGAGCTAGAGGCATATCTAGCGCTCCAGGGCAAGGGGTGTTTTAATTATGCACGAGGTAGAGCTCTCCAGGCTGACAATGCCTCTGTCACGTGCACAAGAAATAAACCCTTGCTTTGTCTCTTGGGAGTACGAGGGATCCTGAAATAGTTGCAGAGAGAGACGCTCGCCAGAGGTGGAGGACACAGACGCGCTCAGAGAGGGTGAGTACCTAAACCTTCTGTGACTCAGGATCATAGTATCGCAGGGTTGGAAGGGACCTCCAGTCCAACCCCCTGCTCGAAGCAGGGCTAATCCCCAATTTTTGCCCCAGATTCCTAAATGGCCCCCTCAAGGATTGAACTCACAACCCTGGGTTTAGCAGGCCCATGCTCAAACCACTGAGCTATCCCTCCCCCGATCTTCAGGAACATCCGCACTTTGAGCTGCGGGTCTGATTCCCAGCACGAAGCGACCTATCCAAGCAGCGGGGGCGGGGGGCTAGCCACCCTAGGATGTGCCTGTCCGAGACCACAGGTATCCTCAAAGGCATCCCGACCCCAGCCCCTGGAAGACAGATCGGGAAACGCACATCAGGGGGTGACCTGTCCTGATTCTCCCTAAGCTCCCCTGACACAAACACCCTTGACCTGATTGTGATCTCACGTGCACTGGTGCAAATCCATTGACTGCAATGAGGTTCTCGTGAGCACCATCTGTGTTCAGAGAGGGAAGAACCATTCCTTCCTTCTGATTCTCAACCGGGCTTGGCAGTGGGTCCAGGCTGCTCCCATTCCCTTCTGAGTGGGAGGCTTCACCAGTCATTTCTAGACCCTGGGCCAAATCCTGGCCCGGGCTGAGCTGCTGCAAGGCCCCAGTGCACACCCTGAGCGAGTGTTATTGCTCCCGTTTTACAAAGGGGAAAAATGAGGCAGAGAGCTGCCTTGCCCAAACTCTCGCAGGGAGATTGTGGCAGAGGCAGGAACAGGGAGACCCAGCCCTGTCCAGTCACAGCACTCCCTTTCCCATGGGGACCCCTTCATGGCGACTCTCCATATCCTCTTGCAGGCTCTCAGGGCCTTGGTCATGCTTTACTCCATTGTAGTGGGTTCTCCTTTTCTGGGCCCCTTTCCCTTCTAGTCTCTTCCACACAAGAACCCTGATCAGGGCTGCCCTGTGCTCCATGGTCCTGTTTCTCAGCGAGGGCTGCTTTCCTCTTTCCCTCTGCCATGCCAAGCCGCAGGACCTGGTAGCCTCACCAGGGTGCACTGCTCCGGGGACCTGATGTGGCAGCTCTCGCCACCCGCTTGGCGGGCAGGATCTAACGCCACCCTGGACATCTCTGCCGTTCTGACCCATCCACGATCTCCTCTCGCCAGTCCGCACGAGACCTGGGAGGCTGGGTTTCTGGTGGCTTTCCAGTTAACAGAATCGGTCGCCTCAGCCCTCCGAGCCACACAGGGAAACACCCCCCACGGGGGCAGGCTACGGAGAGGCCTTCACGGAGTTCCTGCTTCAGCCACTGCATCCTGCGAGGCGGGCGAGACTGCCAGGGGCCTTTGGAATTCTGATGATCTTTTCTCATTTCCCTGGCTCCTCGGAGTCTCCCTGCAGCCCCTGATAATCTGCTCCACCTGATGACACACGCAGGCCACATATTAACCTCCCGCTACCTCCTAATGCCAGCGGCCGACGATGGCTCTAATGCTGTTGCCCTGAGAGGCCTTTCCTGTTGATCCGATCTCCCTGCGAGACGGAGATATTACGAATCTATTATGGGGCTGCTGAAGGGCATCTGTCGCTGAGCAGAGACGGGCAAGGACAGAAAGCCTTGGTGGGCTCTGGAGAGCGCCATCCTCTCCGCCCGTGTTGGTGCCAGGCCTCATATTCTCAGTGAGCACTGCCTTCTACCCATCGTCAAAAGAAGCTAGAGCACTAGCAAGTGCCCGCTTCCCAGGCTAGCTGCCTTCACCCGGATCTGGACAAGACCCACCTTTCAGCCTGGGAGGTAGCTCAGTGCCTTAAGGCCTGTTCCAGCCTTGGCATCTTCTGAGACTGCCAACAAAGGGGGCTCTGATGTGGAGACTTGGCCACTAGGGAGAGCTTGGCAGCAATTAAGGTGCCAGCCTGAGACTCACAAGACCTGGGTGTGATCCCCAGCTCTGCCACAGACTCCCTGGGTGACCTTGGGCAAGTCACTTCCTCCCTCTCTGCCTCAGTTTCCCATCTGTACAATGGGAATAACAGCACTGCCTTGCCTTACAGGGTTGTATGAAGATAAACACATGACAGATCAGGAGCTGCTCGGACATGACAGTGATGGGAGCCGTGTGAGTCCTAGAGCTAGGAAGCTCACCAGCCCTCGGACGGTTATGGGCTTTATCCCTACCAACCAGTGATCTAGAGGCAAAGGAAGGCACTCGATCCTGTGCCCATGGCAGCCAACCCCCAGAATCGTTGTTCTGAACCCAGTCACTACTTGAATGCGAGATCCTCAGTGTTTGAAAGAGCCAGTAGCCTTATTAAACCTTAGCTAGAGTCGGCTCGAGGAACTAATGATCTTTAGTTAATGAAACCATATTGAACAGACCTTTAAAAAATACCAACATGTATATCTTCCCCAGCGCTTTGCAGCCATAGTGTGGCCCCTGGGAGCTGCCACTACCAAGACTCCTATGATCTGACAAGCACCAACTGTCCCCTCCCCTTGGGGAAGAGAGCGGAGAATGAATGCGATCCCCCCACCCCCACAAAAAAAAAACTCTTCCCAGTGCTGCACTAAAGGATATAATTGCTGCGGACGGGCAGCGCCATCCCTGGGATGTGCAAACCTAGTGACGCTGTTATGATCCATAATGACACCCCGATCCCGGCTGGAGGAGTTAGTTCAATACGCTAGGCGTGCCGTTTGGGAGGGCAATACTCCCTGGATGCACCTCTTCAAACCCTACCAAGGCTGTCTCAGCCCTTCTGCCTTGGGAGGTAGCTATACTGAGTAACATGCACCTTACTGTGTGAAGGTCTTTCAGACGAACCTTGAGAACTGAGCTGGCAAAGGTCAAAGGTCCCCAGGCTCTTTCTGAGAGAGGATAGGGGGTCTTTAACCAGCGTTTTCCCTCCCCCCCAGCACTGCATGGCACACGGGGTGCTGCCCCCCGCCTCAGAGGCGGCTGTGTTTCTGGTGGGCTGTACGTATAGGGTTTCATCCCGTGCTAGCTTTGTCATTGGCTTCAACGAGAGCAGGAGCCGACCAACGCAGCTGCTACCTCGGTGGGCTCAAGTGGCCGAGTTTGGCAGTCAGTTAGATTGTGTGGAAGGTGCTGGGCAGGATTTCAGGGCAAGGAAAGGGGAGGAAATGAAAGTCCAGAGGGGCCCCACTCATTAGGACTCTGTGCAGAGCCCCATGACCTCTACTAGGCATTGAGATACTCCAGGGGAAGCCATTGCATCCATCCCGTCTCAGCCATCTAAGGTGCCCCAGCAAGGGCATGGAGAGGAGGCGTCATGGGGAGCCGGGTGAGGGTTTAGAGAAGCAGCATAGCAAAGGCAGAGATGGAGGTAAAGCAAAAGGATGTGGGGAGGCTAGAGAGAGAGCGAGCGTAGCAAGGGGACCACTGCAGCGATGCTACCAAGAGCCACGGGGAGTAGCATGATGTGGGGACACCCTGACGGACGGTGCATGGAGAGAACACAGACAGGGAAGAGCAGTGCAGGGAACATGGTCAGTGCAGATGTTTGTTGGGGACCCAGAGCGCCAGCTTGGTGGATGAGGTACATTCAGACTGCAAAGCCGGGTCTAGATGAGAGTTACCCACCCCTCGACAGACATGGCCCCTCAAACCTCTGGAGCTGATCTGAAGCTACCCACAGCTGGGGCAGGCGCATCCTGGGATCCATCGCACACTTTGACCTGCACTGCTGGAGTGGTCAACCAGTGCCAAAAGTCTGTTTCCTATGTGCCTGGCTGCCTGCGGAGTATAAAATGCCCACTCGAATCTACTGGGCAGAATTTCATCCCTTATATTTAAAACTAGAGGCATCAGGACTTCCGACTGAACAACTCCCACTGGGATCCCTGCTGATGGAGTATAAAAGTAAGGGGACAAAACAGTCCTTATTCTCCTTGCATTATTCCACTCTGTCTAATGCCTCCCTCTGCTGGGTCTCATCTTGCTAACTGATAGCAACGGGCTTGAACCGAAACCTTGGATCGGAGCGCGCACACACACTGACCGTCAGGAAAGTGACTCATTGTTGACAACCATCATCAATAACAGCTCAGAGGAAAATTAAAATGCAGGAATTGCCGGACTGGAGCAGACCAGGGGTCCATCTAATTCAAAATCCTGTCTCCAACAGGGACCAGCACCACTGTGGGGCCAAGAAACTCCAAAGTGAACAATTATAGAATTGCCGGCCCGCAGGGGGAGTGTGCCTAACCACCACCATCGGGTAGTGGGTGGCTCATGGCCTGGAGCCAATCTCGCCTCACCTGAATGTTCCTGCTGCTGGAACCCTTCGGTCAGTGATCATTTGCAGTCACAAGAATGCCCGGTGGCACTGAGCTCAGCCTGACGTCACAACACGGCCCTGCTGGAAAATCCCACTTGAACCAGTGCACGCTCAGCTACAGCCCTTCAAGGAGCCGAGCGGCTCCGGAGAGATGCTGAGCGCTCTCCATGTAAAGTCAATGGGACACGTAGCCGTTCAGCACCGCTCAGGATCAGACTCTATGGCTACGTCTACATTGCAAAAAAAAAAAACAAAAAAAAACCCCACCCCAGAAACATGGCAACAAGTCTCAGAGCCCAGGGCTACAGACTCGAGCTCGTGCTATGACATCTAAGGTGTGGATGTTTCCGTTTGGGCTAGGGGCAGGCTCTCAGACTCGCTTCCCTGACTGGGTTTCAGAGCCCCAGCTCCAGCCTGAGCGGGAACGTCTAGGCTGCTATTTGTAGTGCCATTGCATGGGCCCAAGTCTGTAGACCCAGGCTCTGAGACTCGCTGCTGCTCGGGGCGTTGGGTTTTTTTTGGCAGTGTAGACGCACCTACGGGTACAGCTACACTCAAGCTGAAGGTGGAATTTCCAGCTTGGGTAGCCAGATGCACACAGGACAGACCAGCCGCCTGAGTAAGTCCCTAGAGTCCAAGATTGGACTTGGGGCAGCTAGCCATCCTGCTGCCTTCACCCCCATGGCTATGCTTCTATATTTAGCCACGAGGTCAATTAAAGCTAGCACACATATGTCTACCTGAGCTGGTAATAACACCTCCAGCTTGAGTGTAGATGTGATCTTAGTGAGTAAAGACTCTACCAACCACGGCATTGCAACAGCTCAGCAGTAATCCCCGTCATTACCAAACTAAGAAGTTCTGCCTAGAATCAGTATTCCGATAAAACAACCTCTCCACCAGCCAAGGCACTGCTATGGGCCAAGGGCCGAAAGCCTGGATCCAGATTTCAAGCGCCACCACGTTAGGGGGTGTTCAGCTCTGAGGGTTTAGTCTGGGCTCAGCTCCAATAAAAATATTTATGCTGGGGCGGGGGACGAGGGGAGAAAGTATCATTCCTCTCTGCCGGAATTCTGGAAAAAAGCAAATCTCCTATTAGAGGGGCAGCTGCGCTGATCGCAGATAAGAGCAGCTCTCACTAGATTATTTGAACTTTAATACAGAACAGGCACGCCCTGCATTTCACTTCCCATCACGGAAATTAAGCAGTGATTTATACAGCGGGATGGGAAGGGGGAAGATGACTAGAGAAATTACTCCTGTCTGTTATGTGGCTCAAAATGTTCAGGGCCAGATCTTCAGCTGGTGTAAATCATCACAGCCAATGAAGCAGTGGCCATTCACATCAGCGGAGGATTTGATTCTCAGCCAGGAGAGACATCTTTTCCTCCCCTCTTCCTCTGTCTTTGCATTTTCATTGGCTAACTGCATTTCCAGTGCACTATTTATCTTGGTCCAGAGCCCCGGCTCGTGTGGAGTTTCCTCCATCCCCTAGGGATTTCACCCATAAATCACATCTCAACATCAGTAATGATTGGAGTACATCTTAACATCAGTAATGACTTACTTTTCATAGTCAGAGTTATCCTTGTCACAGCGTGTGTCCTTGTGTTTCTCCCAGTCTTTGCCATGTTTGCATGTGGTCAGGGAGATGATATCCTTGCCATTATGGATATGGTGTAATGCATTCCTGGTGTCAGAACCAATGCCAGTCAGGTACCTTTTCCCTTTAAAAGCCAACTTGTACTTTTTCTTAGGAGGCACAGAGTTCTGGTACAGCCAGCCCCTCTCTCCACCCTTCTGAGGATGCTCCTTCGAAAACAAAGGGATGGAGATATCAAAGCCAGGCCTGAAGTTCTCAACATAAAAACTTGCCTTGGCCAGGATGGCCTGTCCAATGTCAAAGCCCAGATCCTCTGTGTAATTCGGCCAGGTGCCTGAGTAAAGATTAAATATCAGATGGTTTCGGCCATCGTTCCATAGAGGGAAACCTTGGATTTTATCGTTGATGTTGTGAACGTACTGGATGGAGAGATGATCCCTATCCAAAGTATCAATATTTAGGATAAAGAGGCAGGCTTCTTCTGGGTTGGAGGTGTAGTATCGGGACTCCTCAATGGATGTGATTATTTTGAGGTAACTTTCTGACACCGGGTCCTCTCTCTCCATGGGGTAGACAAAGACCTTGAAACCATGTTTCTCACACCTCGAAAAATCAAAGCAAGTTTCCATGCGGCACCTGCTGTGCTTATAGATGTTCATTCTTGACTCCCTTCTGGCTTTGGCGGATTGTTTGTGGTGGCCTCCATCACTCTGAAGTTCTTCGGGATCTGCAAAGCTCTTGAGGAGGGACCTGTCCGTCCAGCGGGGCCAGTTCTTCAGCACTGCAGCTTTCTTTCTGGAGAGGAAGGCCAGGCGTCTTAGTTGGTCTCCTCCAAAGAAGAAAAGCAGAAGCCAAGAGGCAAAGAAAGTTATGAAAATGTATTTCTTCCTGGTCTGCATATGTTCATTTGGGACCCTGACTCCTCATTTGAACCAGGAGGAGGTGAATTTAATCAGCAGGTAGATTCAGAAAGGAAGATCATTCCAGTGGGCTCAGTTCGCAATCCAAAGTCCACTAGCCAATGCCAGCTTCCGAACTGGAGTGGGAGCAATTGGGAGCATGTGTTTTGTATCCTGTCTTTTTCAGGACTTCGGAGCACTGTATTAACCTGTAGGCTCTTCCAGCATTTCCAGCACCACACACTTCAAATTGGACTCTTCTTGCTTTTCTTATTTAAAATCTGTTCTCCTCCCATGGAGATTTAATAGCAAAGCTTCCCCAGCACCATTTGGTTCTGTACCCTTCAATTTCTTGACGCCGTACAAGATTTCCAAACTGTCTGATTCTGTCTTCTATAATGCAATATTTATTTCAGCATGAAATTGTGTTAAGCAATGATCATTTTTCTACCACTGCTTGGCCTGGCTCTTAAACCCCTGGAGAGAAAGGTTACACCATTCCTTTCTCTTGGGTTAATACTCTGTGTCATTTTAATCAGCTCCCCCACACTTCACTGTTTTAGTTCAGATGTAGGATTTTTTGCCCCAGTCCCTTCAGACTTCTCTATGTATCAAAAGTTTACACTTTCCTGCAGGCAGCAGATAAATGTCTCTCTGAGTGGCTCACTCTAATGCTCTCATTTAGAAATCTTTTCCTTTCCACTTCTGACAGCTTTTAATCTCAGTCTCCCCTTTACCTTCAATGGTCCATAGATAGAGATCACCACTTCCTCTGCCATTGAAGAGCTTCAAGAGAGCAGCCGGGGCTCCAATCTGCTATCCTTCGATTGTTCTGTCTGTGGAGCTTTGACTTCTAGCTTCTTGCTGTGTTTGGAGAGCATTTCCAGTTAAAGAGATCGCAGTGCTGAAGGCATGTCCCCATGCCCTTTCCACAGATGATCAAAGCAGCTCTTGGTCACTAATTGATCGGAGTTATACTGACATCCTCAGTCTCATTAGAGTCTTTGGAGGTCTTTTAGGAGTAAGCTCTCTGCTCTTTCTGCCTGTTATTAAGCTCTCTCTTTCTCTTTATCCCCTTTGGTTAGCCCTTTCTCTCTGAGTGGAGAGTTATTTCTGTATGTGTATGGGGGTTTTTTTTACCTCCCACTTCTCTGGGTGTATGAAGAACTATGCTCTCTCATCTTACCTTCTGTAATTAGCCCCCTCTACCTCTGTGTGCATGTATGGCATGTACATATTTATACAGAACATGTCCTAGTTACTGTACCTAGTCACCTTTCTCTCTGCCTGCCTATTTTCTCTCTGTTTCCGTGTCCTCCTCTCTAATCCATGATTAATTTCTTCTTGCTCTCCACTCACCTCCTCTTCTATCACTCTCTATTAAACTACATTTATATCTTTTTCTCCCCAATCCTCTATTCTTCTCTTGCTGACTACTTATCCTGCTCTCTTTCTGGGTATGTATCTGGCTTGATCGCCTTTCGTCTCTCAGTACGTCTATGTTGGTCTCTTTCTCTGTGTGTGTCTATCTTGAGCTCTCTCTTTCTCTATTTATTTTGATTTCCATTTCTTTCTGATCCCTCTGCGCTTCTTTCTAGCTACCTATCTGGGTCTAGTCATCTGTTTCTCTACTTCTCTCTCTGCCTCTCTCCCTCTCAGGCTGCCAAGCAGCAGCTGTTACACAGCGTTCTAATGCCACTTTCACAACATTCCATCCCGGCCCCGCCCACTCGTCTCTCATTCGTCCCCCAGCCCCTCAGAGGGCGGGGCTTCTACTTAACTCCTTCCTAACCGAGCCGCAAAAGAGGGGAGGGGCATGGAAAGGTCCTGGGCTTGCGCTCCGATTGGCTGTTAGGCGCCCACCCGCAAGAAGGGGCTCTGCGGGGCTGCGTGTGCGGCGAATCCCAAGGCAGGGGGGGTCTTCTCTGCTCCTGTCTCATCCCGTCCCAATGGGGGTGCAGCCGCCCCCTCCAGTAGGCGCCTGGGAGGGGAGCCTAAGCCTGACAAAGGCATTGTATTGGTAGGGACTCGGGAGAGAGCCTGTAAATCGCCCCCCGCCACACACGCACCGGCTAGTCGTAACAGGGATTCATATATAGGGGGAATCCAGGTGATTCATTCCCCACCTGCACCCCTTACAGTGATGTGATTGGCCCAGGGAAGTGCCAGGGGGATCTTCTCTCCGTCCCCCCGAGCCAGCATGGAATCAGACCTGGCTTTATTTAGAGAGAAAGCTAAATGACCCCCACCACCTCCTAGGTGACTTAATAGTGATTTGCTTGTAAGGGGGATTTTCCCCACGCCCTGCCACCAAAGAGTCCTGGCAGCGATTTATTCCCAGAATCGGATGAGCAGGAAAAATTCACACACCCCGGGCATCTTCTTAGCCGTTCACTGTAGGCAGGAAGAGGGAAAATATCCCGCATGGCCTCTGAGAGCAGAGATCTGGTTTTAGAGGAGAAGCAGGGAAGTCCCCATAAGATGTCTTTTATCAGGGAGGGAGAATGCCAGGAAATCCAACCTTCTTCCCGCCGCCCCATTGCCCCCACCACACAGACACTCCTGTAGCCTTGTCAGCGATTTCTTTGCGCTCCCCTCAGCCAGCCACTGTGCCAGCAATTCAGTTTCCCTTTTGGAGCCTGATGCTGATTACAGAGCTCTGGGCACAGCAGGAGGGAGGAAGAATCAGCTCTCAAACTTTCTGGAAAATGATTATTTAGAGATAGGAGCCCTGAAAGCACTGGGCTGAGTGAACTCCATTGAATTCAGTGCACCTGATTCTCCTATCTGACCAAGGTGATGTCATTGACCTCAATGGAGTTGATCCAGATTTGCCCCGGTGTACATGAGAGGAGATGCAGGCCCGGGGCTGTGTTTAACACACTAAATTCTCTGCTGATCAACTCATAATAACGTTTCTTTGGTTCAGTGTTGTGATTTGGATTCCCACAAAATCCCGCTGGGCCAGAGGGAACTATTCTGGTTTACACCGGCTTGGGGAGCTGCCTTCCTGACTGGAAAGTAATTTGATGAGAGATCCCCAGTGGTGTCTCACCAGGTTTTCCTAAAGTCAAGGTAGCAGCACCTTGTTTGTTATGTGGGAGCACCAGTGTTCCTCGCAGACTTTAACTGGGAAGAAGCAGACTTTAGTGAGCGTCAGGACCCCTGGGCTGTTTTCCCAGGTGTGCAACTGACACTTTAACCTTTAACCCACCTTAACCTCAGTTTCCTCATAGATACCATGCATATATATTTAATACCCACTGTCGCCCCCTGCCTCACAGGGCAGTTGTGAGAATTAATATTTGTAAAGTGCCTTAAGAGTGTAGCCTACAGGGAGAGGTATTTACAAGGGTGTAAGTTAAGGCAGTAATGTAATAAGCCTACAAGAACTTAGCTAAACAAGGCATAAGGCTCAAAACCCTTAGCATAAGCAGCTAACCAGGAGTAAGATATCACAAAATAGGATGGTATAATGACTAAACTGCTGGCAGGTAACCACAAGATGCTAGTTTATACCAGCCTGGGATATTTTACATTAGGAACATGAGCAGATGCCTGACCACAAGCGTGCCGTGGTAACCGAGGTATGTGCTGAGAAGCTTGAGTGCAAAGGCCTAGTAAGCTGAGGGAGAAGGGCACCCCACCACTACTAGGGAAGGGACCGACAAATCAGGGGAAAGGGCTGAACTCTCTACCGAATGTGTCCTAGGCAGAATGACATCAGCATTATAAACACGTTCTAACAGTTTTCAGAGTAACAGCCGTGTTAGTCTGTACTCGCAAAAAGAAAAGGAGGACTTGTGGCACCTTAGAGACTAACCAATTTATTTGAGCATGAGCTTTCGTGAGCTACAGCATCCGATGAAGTGAAAGCTTCACGAAAGCTCATGCTCAAATAAATTGGTTAGTCTCTAAGGTGCCACAAGTCCTCCTGTTCTAACAGTTGTAGCCCGGCCTGTGAGCCTTGGGAGATGTAACTCTTGGGAGATGCCAGGATGATGACCACTGGTGGTGATGATGTTAAGAATGAGGACGACGGACACTTCGGGTCCTTTTGCAAGGGATGGGGGGAGGATGTGGATGCTCAGACACACATGCTGTGTGATTTCTATCTGCCTTGCTGGGTTTGGGACTTTATTAATTGTGTTAATAAGACAATTGCAGATTCAGAAGGTTTTTCCTAAGTGTGAGTATGGCAACCGTGCAGGACAGCGAGGTTCCCAGCTAACCAGTAATTCTAATAATGCTGGGCCTGACCTTGGGACAAGGACCCACCAAACTTCCATGTCTTAATTGGTTTCAGAGGAGCAGCCGTGTTAGTCTGTATCCGCAAAAAGAAAAGGAGGACTTGTGGCACCTTAGAGATTAGCAAATTTATTTGAGCATAAGCTTATGAAAGCTTATGCTCAAATAAATTTGTTAGTCTCTAAGGTGCCACGAGTCCTCCTTTTCTTTTCATGTCTTCATTGGGAATTCTTAAGTAATACACAGTCAATAGATCAGGGAACAAGATCCTGAGATGAAAGAGAATCCCCTCCCATCTCTTTCCTGGGCTCCGATGATCACAGTCTTCCATGCCCTTCTGTCCTTTTTTACTAATTCCCTTCTCCCCCTCTTCCCAGCCTTCCAGCGCCTTGCAAAGCTTCACAGGATCTGGAATTCAATCTGCCGCTGTCTTTGCAGGCTGTAGGCTAGTTTCCTGGATGTTAGTTTCCCAGGTCCAGATTCTGCTATCTATGTCTGTGAAGTCAATGAGATTATCTCGCTGGGGCATGCAGAATTTGGCCCCCTGGCCTATAGGGAAAGTGTGAGGGCAGGGACTGTGCAGGTATCCCAAACACCAGTGATGAAGGCCTGGTTTTCAAAGGCCCTGAGCACCTGCAGCTCCCATTTACTTCAGCGAGGCTTCAAAAGCTCAGTACTTCCGAAAGATCGTGGAGTGTCCCTGCAATCCCAGTGTCACTACATCTCCTGGTTTCTAGCTCCAGATCCTGGGTCCCTGGCTCTACTCACTCCCTGTCCTGTCCCTCTGTTCCTCCTTATCCTTTCAACCAGTGATCGTCCCATGCCCCTTCCCCTGGTGCTAATTCAATCAAATCTTTGCCATCCAGCTGCCTAGCTGCCCCCACACCTCTTGCTGCAAGCACTCTGAGTGGGCTCCCGGCTCCCATCCCCTGCTCCTGCCTTTCTCATCAGTCTGTTTCCATGTCATTAATCTCCACTCTTTGCTCCTATTCGCCTTCTTAATCCTCCTTATTCTCATTTTCTTCTCAAGCCTCCCTGCCTGGCAAGTCCCTTTATGAATGGCTGCTAGGGTCACACCGGTCACAGTGGGGATTTTCCTTTGTAAGGGAGAGCGGCTGATACCAAGATGATTCAAGGATCGTGCCGCACCCTCTGCGACTTCTGCCGCCACCTGACTGGGTTGAAAGGCTTGTGTTATAATCGGGGGATGGGGAGGTCTTTCACCATTGATTCGATGGCACACAGGCTAGCTTGTGAGAGCTGGATGGCTCAGGGCATTAGTTGTGGGCTACTGAACCTTTCGCTTTCGCAGTCTGTGCCAGCAAGGACACACACTCTACCGGCTGAGGCTGTTCCGTGCCATGAGTGAGATGAAGTGGAAGGTCTCAGTCCGGTTCCTAATAGAGAGGTATTCACTTGGCAACTGGCATTAATTGCCCCCCTTCCCATCTTGCCCTGGTTCCCGGTGTCAGCAGGGGCCAAGGATGGGCTGGGCCATGGAGAATGAATTCCCCTCTTGCCCTGAGATGTGGGGTCACTCCAGAACCAGGTGAAGGCACCTTGGCAGCATGGCATGGGGGCAGTTTGCCCTGCCACTGCCTGGGCTGTACCTGCTCGGGGTATAAACTCAGAGCCATGGTCTCCAGGGCTGTGAAGCCAGCATCCTTCACGAGCATGAAATTCTCTTGAAAGAGAAACCGCAGAGCAAAGATGTTTTTTTTTTTCTTCGTGCCCTTTACTGCTCCTTTGAAGTTCACCTTTAAAAAAACAAACCAAACCCTCCCTGCATGTTGGCTGGATCTGAGCTCAGCACATGGGAAGCTGCAGCTCTTCAGAGTCTGGGAGAAAATGAGCAGGACTGTTGTACTTCTAAGGGCTGCTCCTGCTCCGTCTGAAGTCAGTGGGACAATTGCTGCTGATTTCAATGAGTGCAAGAATGAGCCCATGACACACGTCAAACCCTGGCATTCACTGAACAATGATGTTTATGTGAAGCAGCCCTTATTTGTAATGGTACGAAGAAGAGACTGCTTTGATAACCCGCTGATTTCCTCAGCTTCTAACAGAAGCACTAAAGGGAAATAATCTAACAGTTTGGAAATGCATGTTTCACGTTGCCTAGCAGTCTAAGCCAGGGTCTGGAAAGTACCTGGGAATCCTTCCTGTCTCTGCCACTGACTATACATGTGACTTTCAACAAATTACTTCACCTCACTGTGACTCAGTTTCCCCAGCTATTAAATGGGAATAATATATCCCTCACAGTGGAGTTGTGAGCCTTAATTAATGTTTGCAAGGAGCTTTGAGATCCTGTAAGGGAAGGTAACAAAGGAATGCTGATTATTAGTAGTCCAACCACATATAAACCCACATTTTAGGTAAGTACGAGAGAACAGATAACCACACAATAGGAAGGGATTATTGAGCAAACACTTGGTTTAGCCTAATACATTAATTATTTTTATAATTGTTGTTTGTATTACAATAGACCTGGCCCCAGCTGAGAATGGGCACTGCTGTGCTAGGATCTGTACAAACACATAGGAAGAGAGTGTCAGGCCTGCCCGCCCCAGTGAATTCACAGATAGATCTCTGACCCCACGGCACCTCCATGCCGTACAAAAAAAATGGAATGACATTCACAGACTTGCCACAATCCAACTTGCATGGGAGTAAATCTGGGCACAGCTGGGTTGATGGGCATCAGTGCTCATTGCAATAAAGAAGTGGGACAGTAAAGACTCGGCTGGAAACAATGGATTGGAAAGCAAGGCAATTGTCCAGGTGGCAGAGTGATGCAGACTAGGAGGACAGGTGTGATCTCTCTGCTGGCATTAAGGTACAGTGAGTCCAGCTTCCATCCTTAGGACTGTAAGTTAGGGGCCCATTTCACATTTGGGTGATCAAATAGGTACCTTCCAATGGATCATGAGAGATGCTGGGTGTTCGGCACCTCTCAGGGTTAGTTCCTCTGGCAAGCTCTGTCCCCATGTGTTTGTCCACATATGGAACCGGGTAACCCATCTTAGTGGCCCAGATCTGGAAACTCTGTCCCAAGGGGCCAAATCTTAGATCCTTGAAATCAATGGACTCTTTGCCATTCAAAGGGAATAGGGTTTGGCCCACATCTACACCTCTAGGGGGCCACAGTGCAGGCCACAGAATTCCACAGTGCAGCTTGTGACTGTGTTTTTAATACAGAGAGGCAGCACCCAGAGACTACAGGTCCCATTGTGCAATGCTCCGTCTTGGCTTAGCCGCTTGGATTAAGCTGAAGCTTTGCATGCTGGGATCAGTAGTCTTTAGAGCCCAACATCTGGATTAAAAATAAATGCAGGTCCAATCTGCTGCCTTTTGGGCAGATTAAGGGTGGGATTTTCAGAAGCATTTAAGGGGTTTAGAAGCACAAATCCCACTGAAAGTCAGGGGGACTTGTGCTCCTATATCCCTGGAAAATCAATCCCTAAGTAATTAGTGCATCCCCTGAGCTTCTGGCTAGTCACAGTCCCATCCTGGAGCCCCTCTGCTCTCCAGAGACCAGGGCTGCTCCTAACACCCCTGCTACATTTGAGCTGTTTTAAAGATACAAGGAAACTGACCTCATCGCTTCCTTTGAAGTACGAGATGTAAATGACACCATCAGGATTTTAATTAACAGTGTTTTGGAAGTGCTGTGTTTGATGTCTATAAAATATTGAAAGGAATCCAAAGCCAAGTTTGTACTTGGGTAATTTTATTGTCCTGCAAGTGCATTGCACAAAAAAAAAAAAAAAAAAAAAAAAAAAAGCTAAAGCTGTCTTTTAAGTAATAATATCCCTTTTACGTATAAAAGGGATTCCTTTCTGACTCAGATGGCAGGAGCCTGCATCTTTGGAGCACCACGTTGCTTTTGACACCTATTGGGGAGTGAACAGGGGGAAGAACAGACCACGGCTTCTTGAGAACTCCAGAGGGACAGAAGCTCCATCATGGAAGGAGCTGCCATCACCTGTTGACAAGCAAGGGGAAACAAGGGAATAGGCCAGGCCTCATTTGCATTTCTATTAGATGGCAGTTTGGGGGTGTTTTGATCAAATTTCAATTAAGTTTTAATTTGGGGGGGAATTAAATGTTGTTATCCCTGTCAAGGAGGAAAAGGGGCAAGGGGATGGCACCCATAGTGCATGAGGAAGGGGTCACCCTAACCTAAATCACAGTCAGGCATGGTTGGGTACCAGAGCCTGGCTAAAGCTAACAAAAGATAGTAGGAAAATGGTTGCTGCTTTCTGGGGGGAGTGCTTTCTTCATGGCAAGATCTCTATTTCTAGATGTATAGCATAGAGCAAAGGCTGTATTTCAGTATGCGTAATAAATTGTGTAGGGGATGAGTCTAAGGTGGTTTGGGTGCAAGCCTCAGAGAGCTACGTTCTAACTGAGGACTCTGGTGTCAGCCTTCCTACCCAGCATGAAAGCTGTCATCGCTTCAGCTGGGGTAGGTGGTAGGGTACAGCAGCCCCTGGAGTACCTAAGCAACACTTCCCTTCGAGGCTGGAGATGGACCTGCCTGGATTTTGGACTCCAACAAGCCTGGATGACAAACTGTAAGTGAATCATAGAATCACAGAATATCAGGGTTGGAAGGGACCTCAGGAGGTCATCTAGTCCAGCCCCCTGCTCAAAGCAGGACCAATCCCCAACTAAGTGGAGCAGCCTGGAGGAGGGCAGGGGCTAGTGCTGGAAGGAACGTGTTGCCTTTTTACTCCCTTGCAACTGTGAGAGGAGGCCTGAGGTTAAGACTATTGCCAGGGCACCTGGGTTGGGGGGGGGTCTTCAGGGGAGTCGGTCCTGCCCAATAGCAAGTGTTGATTTGTTAATTGCTGGCTTTCCCAAGTTTACTCTGTGTCCCCTTCCCCCACAAGTTTGCTTTGCTTGAACCCCCTGGACTCAGTGCTTGTGAGTGGGGAAGTATTGCCAGGGAAGCTAATTTAGTTTTCCCAGTTTTCTAAGTGGGGGCTTGAGCCAGTGTTATTCCAGGTCTCAGAATCCCTAGATGATCATTGAACCCGGATCCTTTTACTGCCAACAACACCTGCAGAAAGGTTATGTAACTAACAATACTGGTCTATATAAAGCAGTCCAACTTGTGTGTGAAGGTGTGACTGGGGTCCCAATGGGGAGCTAGCTGTGGTCACTCAATTAGGGTGAACTGCAAAGAATGGGGCAGCCAATCCCCCTAAAGCTCTGGATATTCCAATACTTAGATTCAGCAAGCTAGCATCAAACAGCTTCTTTATTACCTTACTGGTTACTCAGAAGTCCAGACAACACAGTTCCCTTAGCTGCAGGCCTCCATCCAGGTACACATGTCAAATATGATGAAAATTTCTGTAAATTTTATTTCGTCACATAAAAGAACAGGCTCTACCAATCCCAAAAGATCGGACACATGACCTCCCAGGTTAATGAATGTTTCAGATCATACCCAAATACATGCTACAGCCAATTCTTATTAACTAAACTAAAATGTATTAAAAAACAAAAGAGAGAGTCTGGTTAAAAGATGGATATACGTACAGACATGAGTTCAGTTCACTGAGGTTCAGATTCATAGCAGAGATGGTGAGCTTTGTAGTTGCAAAGAGTTCCTTTAGAATTCAGTTCATAGGTCATAGTCCAATGTCCAAATCTTATATTCCGGCATAACTGGGACCTCAGTCTTACGACTCAAACTTCCCCTGATGAGGTCTAAGCAGATCTGAGATGACAGAATCAGGACCCAAGGATCTTTTATACAATTTCATGTCCTCTTTGACAAGTTGGGATTTCCTCCAGGAACAAAAGGTAATTAGGATGACTTTGAAGGAGGTCCATCACCAATACTTAGCAATACGAATTAACATAAGGCCATTTGCTTGTTCCTCCACCATCCACAGTACATTTCAAAGAGAGATGAATACCGAGATATCCCATGTTTACAATTCATTTAAACGCTAGGATGTTCTTTTGACCTCTGAAGTATCAGAATACAGCATAGACAGGGACCGTTAATTACATTGTGGACCCTACTCATACATATGTAAAAAACACAAACATTATCTCCCTACATGTCTTTTGTGGGTAATTTATTTTGCAGGATGTTTAACCCTTTCTAGCCATGCGTCACAGAAGGCCTAAATTGTAATACGGGCCCTTATATACTATGACAGTATGCTCATGTATAGGGTAATGTCTAGGAACTTAGAGGCCTCTACTTTCAGGAACTGCTTGGAAGGAGAAGCCTGTATATGTGGAGGAAGGAATAAAGCCTGAATGCTGCACCATCCTGCCTCTTCTTCGGCTAGAACACTGAACAGAAGTGACTTGCCAAAGGTCACACAGGCAGAGCAGAATTAAGAACTGACCCTGGCTGTCTAGAGTCCTAGTTTAGAGCCTTAGCCACAAAACTCTCCTTCCTCTCTGCGAGCACTCTGTATAACCTGTTCAAGCAAAAGGAGACAGGGAGCCCAACTAATTACTGTAACAAACTTAATTAGAGAAGATGGTGGGGGGAAATCTCATTAGAAAGAGATGGAGTCAGTCAGCATGGTCTTTCCCTGCAGGAAAAATGTTTAATTCTAGCAAGAATATAAAGACATTTCGGATTTGCAGACAAGGAGTCATTAAAAACAAGGCCAGATTCTCAGGTGGTGTAAATCAATGTATTGACTTCAGTGAAGTTGTGCTGATTTACACCTCCTGAGGATATTTGGGGGCTCTGCTCAAATCTTGGTCCAGCTTTCCCAAAAGCATTCTCCCACCTCTGTCTCCCAAGCCCATAGATAGATACGTAGATATAGTTAATTGGGTCAAGATGCGGGGGGCATTACTAGGTCTCTGGTGAACCGGGGGTGAACCTCGTTTTAGTGCCCCTTTTTCCCCTTGCCTGGGGGCCCCAGAAAGGAATATATATATTGGATAACCAGCAAAGGAAGAGTCCTCATCAGCATTGTTTCACCCCTAACAAACTTAAGTGACGTGTGGTTAGTGTTAATGTATTGATTTCAAAACCCATGCTGATCAAATATCTATCTATCCCCCGTGGCAGTTTTATTTGTAAGGAGGCTCGTTTCTAGCATCTGCTGGAAAGAGATGGGGTTTCAAACGGAAGACGAAAGTCACAATAAGCTGTGTGTGCACCCATGCTCACGGTCAGTGCTCCAGAACACAAAGATAAAATAGCACAGGAGTCAGATGCATCTCCTGGAGCCCTTTGCTAACAGTA
Organism: Chelonia mydas; assembly: GCF_015237465.2. Taxonomy (NCBI): domain Eukaryota; kingdom Metazoa; phylum Chordata; order Testudines; family Cheloniidae; genus Chelonia; species Chelonia mydas. The sequence goes on along the minus strand of NC_051259.2, from coordinate 9,346,323 downwards.
CTTTGAAGCGATGGAGGATTTCCGGTGCGGGCGGGGGTGGTTTGGTTTCATTAGAACACGAGCAGACAGGGATATCGGGAATCTGAGGCGTCGCCCGTCACCTGGTCTCTCTCCCTCCCTTCCGCTCTTTCTCTGACTGGAATCTCTGCCCCACTTAGTTGTGCTCATGATCTGATAATTCCATTCTCTATGAGATCACAGCCTTCACCATGGTAACACAATTGACCTGATTTGTAGGGAAGTTACATTGGCATCCTTGCCAGTTGGCACCATGCCGTTATCAAACCGTTATCAATATTTTAAGTGCCATCTTAAAAACAAAAAGGCTAAACTGGTTTTCAAAACCCCAATGTGTGTAGGAAATCAAACCAATAGCCGAGGCCTGATTCTCCTTCCTCTTACACCCCGTTAGCTCAGCTGAGCTGTAGTAGAAGTGAGATCAATGTGGTATTTTGGAAACAGGTTAAAAATGACCAGCTTTGTCCTGTCTAGTTTTTAATGGTGGAAACTGCAGGTTTCCCACTTGGGGGACCATTCCACAGTCTAACAGATCTTGTTACTTCTCAGGAAATGTTTCCTGACAACCAGCTTTAATTTCCCTTTTGCTTGCTTTCATCCTATTGCTCATAGCTGGAGACCCGCAACTAGGAAACCTCTCAGCCCCTGCACTTTAGGAAGGGGCAGCTTTCTCCTTTCTTTAGCACCTCAGCTCCTTGCTGGCAGGTTTCCAGCCCCCCTGCAACAGGACCTAACAGCTTCCAGGAGTCTCCTCATCGGAGCTGCCAGGCAGAATGTCCTCCAGCTACATACTCAGCATTGCCAACTATGTAGCTGCTCAGTGGAAGGTGGGTTTCCATGGCACAGACAAAAGCCCAATTAGCACTGAGTGTCACTATGGTCAGGCCTTCAGATAATGTCCAAAAGTCTCATTGGAAAGAGGATAGATGTCAAAGATCCACATAGATTTTACTGTCCCTTGTGTCTCTCTACAGATCAGATGAGAAGCCAGAGCCTGGCCTGGCTTCTGTAATCAATGAATCCCAGTCAGTAGCCCAATCTAAACTGGCATCTGCCTTGGCACTTAAATCTCGTTATTGTGCCTGAAGATCACGTGCCGTAAAGGGACCAGAATGCATGTGTTGAAGTTAATCCTTTTAAGGAAAGTGCTTGTAAATGCCAAAGGATCGCTTATGTGAGTGAAATGTGAGCAGCAGCATAAACACAAAGAAAGTTTCCCCCCCCCGCCCATGCACTCCACTCCGGGCAGGGGGACCAGGAGCTGGGCAGGGAACGCTGATTCAGCATTGACTTACAGGGAAGAGGGCCACCTCCTGAGTCTCCAACCCCACTCCCTTCAGCACCAATCCTGGCAGCTCCCCCATCCCAGACCAGGACTCAAGGAGATTAGTTAGGGCTGCTTGACATTTTTTGGTCAACCCTTTTTTTCCAATGAAAAATGGAGTTTCAGCGAAACAGCAACCTCATCAAGGTTTTCATCCAAACAGTAAAATCCCCAAATGTTTCCGTTTCGGGGCTTGTTTGTCTTTATGAAAACCTGGAAAAAAAGTCAACAAAAAGGGGAAATTTTCATTGATTTTTTTTTTTTCCAGGGGAAAACTTGTAATTTGCCACACAGCTCAAGGGCTGTGTTTGTAAAGCTGGGGGGATCAATCCCAGCACAAGGGGAAGGGCTGTGAACACACAGGGGGGTGCATGTTTGTGTTCTGTGTTTGTACAGCGCCTAGCACAATGGGACGCAGGTCCATGGCTGGGGCTCCAAGTCACTGCAGTAATACAAATAATAATAAAGACATTATCGATATCAATATCTAGATATTGATATATAGATATACACACACACACAGAAACTGATTCCTCCATGGGAGATTTTGCTGCAGATTGAACTCTGGCTGCGCAGCCAGTATTGAATCTATCAAAGTGCAGAAGGGTCAACTGCAGCAAGCACCCTTCTATCTCCTACCCGTACGGAGAGGATCAATTCCATTGCCCTTGTGCTTAGAAACCAACCTGGGACAACACAAAATCCCCTCCCCTGGCCGTGGAATAAATATGTAAAAAACTGCAGAGGCTGATTTAATCAAGAGCAGGGAGAAGAGAAGCCGCCCTGGGACTGGCTGATTAGAGAAGGGAGTCATTCTGGGCAAAAGTGAGATGAGGCCTTGAACAAATCTGCAACATTTTCAATCATTTCTCCTCTCCTGTGCACTAAACTCATTTCATCCTGCCAGCTTTATGGTGCTGAGAATGATCTATAGCGACACCGCATTACTTTGGTGTGTACCAGCCACATAAATACTTGCTGCGAAGGGAAGGGGCGGGGGGGAAATCAGCAGCTGGGGAAAGAGAAGAAAGCAGGGAATGTTACAAAACTGCAGAGGCCAGCACCCTAGCACCCTGCTCTCCCCTCCCCCAATGCGCCGTTCCCTTCCTTGGCCCTAACACTCTGCTCTGCACCCCAGCACCTTGCCACGCACCCCCAGCTCTCTGTACCCCTCAGCACTCTGCTCCGCGCACTAGTTCTTTGCTCCCAACCCTCAACTCTCCGTTCCCATTCATCTCCACACCCTGAGCTTTCCATCCCTCTGCTCTCTCCCCCAGCTTCCCCTCTGACCCTCCCCAGAGCTTTCATACACCTTCTATCCGCACCCTTCCTGCTCTCTATTCCCCTTCTGCCACCACCCCCCACCCCAGCTCTGTACTTGCTGCCTGTCTCCTTCACTTATCCTTCTATCCCTGCATTGTAACTGCAACCTCCTCTCTAGTTCCTATGGCCCGAGGACCCTTGCCTGCCAGGCCCACTCACCCCTGGCTTGCAACACCCTTGCAGAAGAGAGGGAGCGCCGTCTAGTGCTTAGAGCTCACAACTGGGAATCCAGACACCTGGGTTCTGTTCTTAGTTCTGCTTCTGATTCACTGGTTGACCTTAGGCAAGTTGCTTCCCCTCTCCGTGCCTCGGTTTCTCCATCTGTGAACTAGGGATGATAGCACTGTCCTGCCTCCCTGAAGCCATGTGTGGCTTCATTAATAACTGGCTCATGTACTTGCTGCTTTGGGTCAGATCTCTTCTTCGCTCTCCCCTGCCCCATAGCTGGGGCCACCCAGACCCTCCTCAGGGACTAGGGTACAGAGCTGACGCCTTGTGCTCCGTTAGAAGGCTTAGCCTGTTTCCGAAACTATCAGAGACTGTGGCAAAGAAGCAGCCGTCTTCAAAATAATTTGACCCGGCCTGGCGAAGCCCAGCAGACAGAGCCCTGTTCTTAGGCCCGTGCGGGGAAATGTATAAACAAAGGTGCGACCTGGAGAGGCGCCCTGGGGAGTGGTGAATTCAGAGGGGGGGGGCATTCTTGAGCGCATGAATGCGGCCCCCTGTTTACAAAGTGACTCCCGAACACACGCGCCTGTGTACACAGCGCTGAGCTTGCGTCTGCGTTCTGGGCTCGTTATCAGAGCAGGAAGGTCGTATGAAAGACTCTCCTTTGGCATTCATAAACATGGGCTTTTCCATCCCGGCCAAGGATGCAGGGCTGCCCTGGGGTGCCCAGAGCTGTGCTCTAATCCCAGCCCCGACATCACTTCCTCTCGCCATGCCTCAGTTTCTCCATCTGCCGAACAAGGGAAGACCAAACTTCTCTCCTTCCTTGCGGGGTGTTGTGAGGCTTCAGGAATTAAGGAGGAGAGAAGTCCTTTGAAGCTGGGTGTACTGACAGGTGTCTTAATTAAAGCTTCTCCCTAAGCACAGACACATTCTTCTGGGATGGCTAAAAAGTTTGGTTTTATTTAGATCATTTTACTATTTGTTCTATACACACAATGCACAAGGGTGTGGACACACACACAGACGCATTCACACACCATCCTGACAAAATAAAAACCAAAGGCTCTGAGCCTCTTGTCGCTTACGCTTGCGTGCAAACCCCCTGAAGTCAGCACACTTACACAGGCAGAAACCCAGAGGAGGTGGGGCAGAATCAGGCCCTATCCATTGCTATTGAATCAACTGGCCCCTACAACACAGACCACTCCCCAACATTACCAGCCCCAGAGGAAGAGCTAGGTGAAACTGACAAGTTAGAATGCTGCTCAGAGCCCGTTCCCAGCAGCTGGTAAAGATCACAATGTGTGTGGTCCTCCAGGCACCCCACCCTGCCCTACACACACACACACGATCATGCCAACCCAAACCCACTCACAAATGCCTCTTGCACCTCTCCCTGCACGTGAGCTGAAGAGGGAGAGAACTGCAGAGCTAAGGGGTGCCCACCAAGAAAGCCCTGGGGATAGAGAGCAAACGCATCTGGACCAACGCTTCCCAGATTACTGAGCTGAGTGTGAGTCATGGGGATGCAATCATTCTGACATGGTGAGAAACGGGGCTTTGCGGGTTTCCCGTCCTCTCCCATCCCCAACAGGAAAAAGGAGAGACAAGGGCAGCCTGAGGGGCCCAGTGACTCGGGTTCCCCTGTAAGTGACAATGGGTGGGGTGACGGACCCTCACAGGCCACTCCCAACCTGCCCTTCTCTAGCTGTATGTTTCTGGCTCCCTCCCTGCAATTTCTGCCTTTGGGGCTCAGCTGAGCCCCACAATCCTTTTGCGCTTCCCAGCTGCAAAGATTTCTGGGAGACGCCGGGCACCTACTGCACGGGGCGCAGAAGCAGAGATGGCTTTTGGGAGGCAGAATGACACAGTCCAGAGGTTGCTGTGCTGGGGGGGGGATTGGAAGGAAACTGAGAGGGAAAGGTTGGAGTGCCAGACACTGTCATCCCATCAGACACCCATGCTCGGCCCTGGCCAAAAGCCGGGAGGTGTAAGCAGCTGGCATTGTGAGCCACTCTAGAGCTGCCAGGGTAAGGGAGGCCTGGACTCTCTGGCCGCATACAAGCCAGTCACGTCTTCTGGGCAGGTTTCTCTAAACATCCTGCCAGGAGCTGTGTGTGCTTTGCAGGTTTGGGCTGGCTTCTCCCCTTGTGACTCCCGTGCCCTGCCCTGGTGCCTCCCCAGCCTTTCAGCTGGCTGCATACCAGCGGTGCAGGAATCAGATGGGAGAGTCACCCTCCACCCTGCACACGCCTTAGCCTGAAACTCCACCTGAGCGGGAGCCGGCTCAGTCAGAATAAGGCCCTTAGGGTTTGGCTACCTAGACTGGCAGGCACTGGCTCCTGAGCCCGCTAAGCCAGCAGGGACTGAGCCTGCTTTGTACTCACAGGACCTGTGAGCCGGCACTGGATGGTTCAGGGTATTGGTAATGGACTATGGAGATCTGTCACCTGTAAGTCCATTTCAATCCAGCCTGGGCTCGTGACGACTGATCATTGTCCTCTCTGATGACCTATGTGACGAGCTGGTGGATCTCAGGCCTGCTGCCAGGGTCAGGTGACCCCATCGCGCCCACCCCACCCCCCCCTTAGTCCTTACTCGCTCTCGACTGGCAGCCTGAATAGACCTTGGTACCCTAACTTCCCTTTCACCCCTAGGGGTCAGGCCTGAGGCACATTGGCTGAGCACTGTCAGGGAAGACACCATGGTGAGCATTGAGACACTACGGGGATGGGCAGCAGTATAAAACCTTGAGAAACAATTTCTTCTTCTTTGTATTCTGTTAGCACCTCAGAGCCCCCAACCTGGACCAAGAATCTGCGGGGTTGGGTGTTGTACAGGCACAGAACAAAGAGCTGGCCCCTGCCCCAAAGAGCCGACAATCTAAGGACAAGATGAGAGACACCAGGTGGATACAGCCAGAGGGACGGGGGAGCACCAGGAAACAATGAGACAATACTGGTCAGGGTGGGGACTGGACTGAGACCCATCCAGTCAGCTCCCCTAGACTGCTACACAACTTATCAGCACTGAGGGACTAGGATTCTGGACCTACCCGGCTCCTCATGTCCAGTGTTTATAGGTTACCCCAGAGATCAGTGACACTGGCCCTTAAGCAGCTAGAGAAACACTTGGGAGACCCAGAGCAATCCCATCCCCATGCTCCCTGCATCCCCATCCTCAGGCTCTGACATCAGCCCAGTCTGATGAGGCTACGACAGCCCCGTTCCCCCTCTCTGGATTCTGGGGGCCTGGTTCTCAGCTAAGGCCCTTTTATGCTGGGTTGCACCCTCTCAGCCCCACACAGAGGGTGTAGGACTGCAAGAACATCAGCCCTACTCCCACCCCCTGGCAGAGGGAGCAGACTAAGGGCATGTCCAGAGCACACTGCACTACAGCCAGGGGCCATGTGAAGCAGAGCATAAGTTAGAGCAGCCTTGAAGCTACTCTAACTTACAGCAGGGGCCCGGCAGACCCCTGTTTGATCCCAGAGCACAAGGGGCCACATCCTCAGATGATCTAAACCAGCATTGCTCTAGTGAAATCAGGGGCCCTACAGCCACACAGCTGAGGAAACGGTCCAGGGAGCCCAAAGGGGGCTTCAAGCCACCTTAACTCGCTGCCCAGAAACCGGGTGTCTGAGAATCAGGCTGTTGGGTTCTATTCCTGGCTCCACCACTGATGCGCGGTCTGACCTTGGCCAAATCGTCCCGTGCCTCAGTTTCCCCACCTGTAAAACCGGACCAATGCTGCTGCTAAAGTGCTTTGAGAAGGTTCTCAGTTGAAAGGCAACACTGTATCTAAGCACAAGGCACAATACGTTACTATTGATGCTGTAGGCTGCTGACCCCCTTGCCAACCTCTGGGATCAAAGACCCCCACAGTTTTTCCAGGAAGAGACCAAACCTAGACAAAGTGGAGGTTAAACAGTTAACCACTCTGAGGGGCTCCGTAACTGTTTTCACCACTGTGGCGATTTATTCTCAGCCTCCTAGTGTGAACATCCCAAAGGGAGGCTGCCTGTAATTAACAGCCTGTTTTCCAAAGCAAGGGCACTGTGATTTATTTTTCATAAACTGGTCTCCAGAGAGCCAAGCAGCTCTCATTAGTAAACATTCATTTCAGCCTGCCCTTTATGTACATGTTCCCGTGCAATGATTCATTCTGGAACCCTGTCTGCTCCAGGAAAAACAGCAGCCATGTCTGTATGGAGCTGGAACCCCTCCTAACACCTGGGAGCTGGAGGTCTAGAGTGTGGTCTAGAGTAGGGGGCTGGGTGGGAGACAGGAATCCTGAATTCTCTTCCCACCACAAGGAGAGAGGTCCAGAGTTTAGCACAGGGACTGAGAGCCAACACTCCTGGGTTCTAGACTCTGTTCTGGGAGGTAGTGTGATCTAGTAGTCAAAGCAGGGGTGGACGTGGAGAAGGAGCACCCAGTCCTGCCACTGACTGGCTGTACAGCCTGGACTCAACCTCCCTCTGCACCTCGGTTCCCCCATGATTATAGTAATGCTTGTGTACATCAGAGTGGGGTGGGGAGGCTTAAAGAATTAACAAGGAAAGATTAAAGCCAGCAAGCTACATATGTCTTGTTAGGTTGTCAGTGGCTCTCAACCTTTCCAGGCTAACTGCACCTCTTGCAGGAGTCTGATTTGTCTTTTGTACCCCCAAGTTTCACCTCACTTAAAAACTACTTGCTTACAAAATCAGACCTAAAAATACAAGGGTGTCACAGCATACTATTACTGAAAAATTGCTGACTTTCTCATTTGTACCATAGAATTATAAAATAAATCAACTGGAATATAATCTTGTGCAGAATCTGACTGTCACGTGGGCCAAATGAATACAGCGAGCAGGCTGGATCCAGGTATGTGACATCCCTTGTCTACACGCATCTGCAGGGATTAATTGCCAGGGAGGGAGAGGCATTATCGAGCATGGCACAAAGAGGTATTAGTAGGGGTAAGTGATTCAAGTGAAGAAAGGGAACATTTAAGATGAATATTAGGTAAAAATTGACAGCAAAATCTGTTCAGCTGTGTGACCAGCTCCCCAGGGAAGGGGTGGGAGCCCCCATCACTTGAGTCATTTAAAACCAGAATGGACAGAGCCCTGGAGAGCAGACTGGGGGGAATAATCCTGAATTGGCCAGACGGACCTAACATGCCTTCTCCATCTCTAATCTCTGTGACCCTGATCCTGTGATGTGCTAAACACCCTTAATTCCTGTTGAACCCACAGCCAGGGGCAGGTGCCGCTTTCTAATGGGCGTGTTTAAAAGACTAGTTGTGGGGACTGAGGGCACCCTTGGACCTATACGTAGTGGAGAAATCTAGCTCAGTGTGTGCAAAATGATTTGAGATCCTTGCATGAAATGCACTGTAGAGCACAGTGAATTATTAAATATTAGTTATGATTTTATTACTTAGACCACGTGTTACTTAGGGTGACCAGACAGCAAGTGTGAAAAATTGGGACGGGGTGGCAGATAATAGGCACCTATATAAGACAAAGCCCCAAATATTGGGGCTGTCCCACTCCCTATAAAATCGGGACATCTGGTCACCCTAAAGTTACTAACCCTTTCCAAACCTTGCCCTGCTATCATGAGCCCGGCCTGCAGGGACCACCTGTGCCAGGGACACAGTTCAGTTTCCATGACCCATTCAAGTTTTGGCTTCTTTGCTGGGTCGCCTAACAAGGGAGTTATTAGTGATTTTTGAATTTTTTTTTAAATGAGGGCACCTGTCCACCAGGAAGTAGACTGAGGCCAATCAGTTAATTCCAATCCCCAGAACAGCCATCAGATGGTAGCTACATTCATCAGCCACTACCATAATAGTCCTAATTCCACCTCTTTCTATGTCTAGCACGTCTCTCTCTTCATTTGCTTTGGCTACCAGACCCCATACAGGTTCATCGAATCATCCCCTGCAATACAACCTCCCACTCATACCACCATTCACCGCAGGGCCAAAGGGGCTTACGCAATACGAGTCACATGGCAAATACCCAGTGCACTGATCTGATCCTTGCTATGCTGTCTCTGGCCCAGTTTACACAAATGGCAAAGTAGAAATGACACCATAAAAGCCAAAGAAGGAAAAGACCGAGTAGGTTCAGCCCCCCAGTACCTCAGCAGGAATGTGCTACGGTATGGGTTCATTGTGGGGGTGTGACACCCAGGCAGGGCTGTGAACAGACACTAGGGGATCACCAACTCCCTGCCCTTCCCACATTACTAACTGGGGAGGTGGCCTTAGCAAGATCCCAGTAGATGGGTGTGGGGTCCCAAGATGGGATCCCACAAAGTGTGTTCTTTCCAGAGCTGGTTTAAATGTACCCATGCGATTGGCGATGAATCTGCAGTCCAGGGCTTCTCAGGGCCAGGAGGTATTTCCTGATAATCGGCCTAAATTTCCTCCTCTTAATTTCAGCCTCTTACTCACAGCAGGACACTTCCCCTTCAGTTTCTGGTTGCTCCGTTTCATCCCATTACTGCTAGTCACACCCTCATGTACCACCCCGAACAATCCCCCTCCTACCGTGGAGTCTACACCCTTCCCATACTTTCAGACTCCCCAACTCCCTGATGGGCATTTCTGTGCACCAGTTACCATGGTCATTGCTATTGTTGTTGTTAATTATTTGCATTATGAACCCCAGCCAAGGATCAGGGACCCCAGAGAGCTCACAAATCTACATGTCAGGTTGAATGCAACAGATGGATGAACCAGACAAACAGGGTGGGGATGGGGAGATGGGAGGCCAAGATAACAATAAAACAAACAGAGTTTTGCAGAAATGCAGAAGACACAGCTCGCTGCTTGCCTAACCAGTCCAGACAGGAGTGATTTGTAGATAGCACAGTACAAGTAGGTTTTAAGAAGGGATTTAAGAGAGGATAAGGTGGCAGCTTTACGTGTGTATAATTCTTTAAATCAAGATGGGATGTCTTTCTAAAAAACATGATTCAACTCAGCTACAAGATAGGGGCCTGGTGCAGGACTAATGGGGTGAAGTTTGATGGCCCCTGTTACGCAAGAGATCAGATAGGATGATCATAAGGGTCCTTTCTGGCCTTAAAAATCTATGAATAATAATGCTGTGCTATTATTGTATTAACAGTTGTGGGTGGTTGCGTTTTCTGCACCTTTCCTTTTTAAAAGGCCAGATTCACAAACGTTTAGGGTTAAAACTTTACAAGTTTGACATGTCCTCTGCAAAGTGACTGCACTAAACTCTTTGGGGTGATCTCTAACGTAATGGGGCACAATCACTGACTGAGCCCATAAGTCAGATAAATACTAAATAATCAGAATAACGATAATCAATGAAGGTCGCTACCAAGAACTAACCTACGCTCTGCACTATACAACTCTGCGTTGGCCTGTGTTCATGCTGTTTATTGTGGCACAATTCGAGCTGCAAAATGAAATGTATTAATTAGCTGGAAAGAGCAGGCTAAGTTCGGGCTAAGCTGCCATCAGTGTCCATGATTTTAATTAAGTCCAAAATGTAATTATCTTGACTAGTTTTGCCATCTTTCATATGATGACTCTATTATGTGCTCTGGTTAACTGTGGGCTAAGCATTTTCTGCACACACACACACACACACAAAATGAATCCAACAGAGGCTGCCAAATGAGAAAATGGATCCCAGATGCACAGAGTGAGTTTGCTGGGGTTTTGCACAGCTCCTCACTGCTAGAAGCTGAAAACCTGGGCTGGTTTTCAAAAATCATTTTCTTTTATTTGTGTCTTCCACTGCCACTGGGTTTGGCCACGTTCAGGCTGTTAAAATAGAGGGATGTGGGCTCAAAATATTATCTCAGATCATAAAAATCAGAGCTGGAAATGAAGGGATTAGGTCATCACCCCCAAAATGCCCAAGGTAGTCAGAGTCTAGAGCTGAAGATAGATTCTGTGGCTTGAGCCCCTTTCTGCAGTTCCCTCAAATGAACAGTTTCTCAGTAAAGACAAAAATGCTAAGCAAAGTAAACATATATAAACCTTCCCTGTCAGTCACTGGGTCTCCGGAACCAGCCAAAGGGCCAGGAAATTCCAGCTGCATACTCATTCTCAGTGACATCAATGCAATAACTCTGGGCATACAGGCATTCCAATCCCACATGCCGTCTGTAGTTGTGGGGAGAACCCTTTCAGACAAGGAGCCCGATCTGTGATTCACCCACCTGCCGAGTAGAACTACAGGGTCAAGCTCAGTTTGGCCAAGTCTATAGTAACTTGATAAAGAGCCCCAGGCTGTGGAGGAAGGCAGCAAAAGCAGGTAGAGTTGAGAGGGGGCTCAGAAAGGGGGAGCAGTGGCTTCCCAATTTTGGGACCACAGAGATAATTTTGTATTTAGGAACATGAAGTGGGAAAGGAGAAGGTTGGGGTGTGGATGGGGGAGTTCTCCCTTATATATACAAACAATGTAACTGTTCTTGCAATTGTGCCCCAAAATGAACCATACAAAAGGCTGATGCTAAAAGTTCTGACCTCAGCTTTGATCCCTTTATTCAGCCCTGAGCTAGAACTATGATTATGATCATTTCTGTAGCACCATAGAAGTCCTGTGAACTTTACACACAGGCAAAGACCAGGCACTGAGGAGCTTATGGTCTGCTTAAGGCGGACACAGTGAGAGATCAGGTAGTCACAATGGTAAGTGATGAAAAGGGACTTGAAAAGAGATTTCAAGGAGGATGGGAGAGGAAGAGCAGTTGGTGCATGAAAAGCAGGGTCCAAGCCTGGGGGAAAGCCCCAAGTACCAAAAGAGCCCCAAGTATCAAAAACAGACTCCAACGAGAGACTGCTGAATTGGAATTAATTTGCAAACTGGATACAATTAACTTAGGCTTGAATAAAGACTGGGAGTGGATGGGTCATTGCACAAAGTAAAACTATTTCCCCATGTTTATTCCCCCCCCCCCCCCCCACTGTTCCTCAGACGTTCTTGTCAACTGCTGGAAATGACCCACCATGATTATCACTAAAAAGGTCTTCCCCCCCCCCGCCGCTCTCCTGCTGGTAATAGCTCACCTTAAGTGATCACTCTCATTACAGTGTGTATGGTAACACCCATTGTTTCACGTTCTCTATGTATATAAATCTCCCCACTGTATTTTCCACAGTATGCATCCAATGAAGTGAGCTGTAGCTCACGAAAGCTTATGCTCAAATAACTTTCTTAGTCTCTAAGGTGCCACAAGTCCTCCTTTTCTTTTTGCAAGTACCCTAGAGTTTAGGGGGAAATCCCTCGACAAAAGGTTTTTACTAGTACACACAGCACATTGTGGGCCGCATTTTTTAAAGGCGCTCATAACCAGGCCATATTTGGAAACATGTCTGCACACCTGGACCCTCAGTGTCTCAATGTACAAGACCATTTGGTAACAGTACATGCAAATAGGGACTCAAGCTGAGCTAACCATTTCACACACCCTTTGCCTGTCCCAAAGGCTTTGCACATATTACAGGTCAGGCTAGGAAGCGCTTTGAGAACATGGCCCTTGGTGCCTGCACTAGGCTGGTGCCCTCCTAACTAGTGCCATGGCACCTAGAAACCCTGGTAGCAGAGATCCACAGGTGAGAAGCAGATAGACATCTTAGTATCATTGTCATTCACTAGCCCAGACTTTGGCATGCAAAGATCTCTGGGAGTTGTAGTGAAAAGAGGAGAGGAAGAGGTGGAGAATACATAAATAGCTGGGAATTGTGGCTGTGGTACCCTTGATGGGGGCAGGGCTCCATGCATCCCACTCTGACGGTTTTAGGACTGCAGAAAAATATGCCCTGCAGCAATGAATTGTGGGAGTCGCCGTCCTGAGGTCTCTGTGCCTTACAGAACTCTGGGGCTTGTAGTCCTGTGGGTTGGGTGAGGACCAGTTCCCTGGAGCTAAGAACTATATTCCTGGGCAGTGGGATTCCAGGAGTCCTATTTCCCAGCCTTCTGCTCTAACCCATTCACTCACTGTCCCTGCCCCCTGTATGAGAGGTAGTGAAAAGAGAGAAACTCCCTGGAGTAGAGAGCTCTGGGAGTTGTAGAGCTGGGGGGGTGGGGGGGAGACAGTCCAGCCGCGGGGAGCTCTGGGAGTTGTAGTGCTGGGGGGAGGTGGGAGGAGTCCAGGCCGCGGGGAGCTCTGGGAGTTGTAGTGCTGGGGGAGGTGGGAGGAGTCCAGGCCGCGGGGAACTCTGGAAGTTGTAGTGCTGGGGGGGAACAGTCCAGCAGCAGGGAACTCTGGGAGTTGTAGTGCTGGGGGGAGGGGGGAACAGTCCAGGCCGCGGGGAACTCTGGGAGTTGTAGTGCTGGGGGGGGGGAACAGTCCAGCAGCGGGGAACTCTGGGAGTTGTAGTGCTGGGGGGAGGTGGGAGGAGTCCAGGCCGCGGGGAGCTCTGGGAGTTGTAGTGCTGGGGGGAGGGGGGGGGAACAGTCCAGGCCGCGGGGAACTCTGGGAGTTATAGTGCTGGGGGAGGGGGCAGTCCAGGCCGCGGGGAACTCTGGGAGTTGTAGTGCTGGGGGAGGGGGGGAAAACAGTCCAGGCCGCGGGGAGCTCTGGGAGTTGTAGTGCTGAGCTTCGGGACCCCTCACACTGGGCGTGGCAATGATACTACATGTCCCAGGAGGCAGCGGGGGGAGAGGGGCGGCCCCGTCTTTCCCTGGGGCGGCGGGAGCCCAGGTGGGTGCCGGCGCTGTAGTTCCGGCCTGGGGGGCCCCGGTAGCCCCGCGCCCCGAACCATCCCTCTCAGGCCGGGCGCGTCCCCTGCTGCTTCCGCTGAGCTCCCGGGGGCGGCAGAGGGACCAAGCCGGGGTGGCAGCTCCCGCTCCCCCCCCCCGTGTCTGTGGGGGCCGGTTGTCCGGGGGGGGGCCGCTGTCGGGGGGAGAGAGGGAGCCGGGCTGGGGTCAGAGGTCTGGCTGGAGGGTGACACAGGTCGGGGGGCGGGAAGGGGGGCAGGTGTGGGGCAGCCAGCAAGAGCCGGTGGGGCAGGGCACACGGGACTGGGGGGAGAGTGGGACGGAGGGAGGAAGCAGGGCCGGGGGCTGCGGGGGGCTGGCGTGGGGGGCTGCCTGTGGCCCTGCTGAAGTTCCGATTCCAGCTGTCTGGGTGGTCTTGGGCAAGTCACTGTCCTGCTTGGTGCCTCAGTTTCCCCACCTGTCATATTGGGATAATATTTCCCTGCCTTGTAGGTTGGTGTCAGCACCTGAAGAGCCTGGCATAGAAGGTCTTATATAAAGAGCCAAGTGTTATCACTCAGGTATTGCTCTTGTGTAGCTCCCAGAATCAGAAAATCTCACTCATGTCGCTCAATTTAAAAGAAAAAAGCAAGCCTGCGTTGTCACCCTTTGCCTCCTGGTCTAGTCCCGCAGTCTGAGTCACAGAACCCCATTGTCCCGACCCTAGCATGTTACAGATGTCCAGATGGTGTGAGGTTAATCTCTTAAAAAGCATGCGAGAGGCGACTGCCACAATAAACAGCAGCCAGGGCAGGACATTGGTTGGTGTAAAGTGTTCTGTAAATTCGGTTTCAAGATGCACCTAAGCTAATACTCCAACAAAAAGCACTTTCACAAGAGCTGCTGCCCTGCCAAGCCACCAAAATGCACAAGCTGTGCTTGGCTGAGTGAAGAGGGATCAGTGCAGAGCGGGGCTTTGCCTGGTCCTGGCTGCAGGTCAAATCCTGCTGTAATGTTAGCCATTGTTATAAGCAGCCTTGAAGACAGTGCAGCGGTCTCCTAAGAAAAGTGGTGAAAGCCCCTTTGCTTGGAGACTGGACAAAGTGCTAGAAAATACACAATGGGGAACAGTCGTGCACCGCTCCGTGGGAGTTAGGCACCATGGCCCAGACCCTGAAAGGCGCCTAGCTCCCATGGAAATCAATAAGAGTTAAGCTCCTAAACACTTTTGAGGACTTGAGCACTAGTCATCTTTGTGAAGCCTGCTTAGTGTCTATGTACATCTTTAGGAACCTTTCAAAATCTGGCTCTTTTAGATACTACAGTGAGGGATAGGAGTCTTTTCCATCTCTAATCTCTGTGGCTGTAGGATTAAATAATAATACCGTACTTTGCACTTGCATTTCCTTTCATTGGAGGAGCTCAAAGCACTTTCCAGAGGTGAATCATGGAGAAAAATGATTTAGCTGCCGTCACACCATGAGTCAGTGACTGAAACCCAGAGTCCTGTCTCCCAGTGCCCTGCTGGAACAGTAAGTTCGTTTTGCCCCTGCTGCCCATAATCATTCTGGGAGTCAAAAGGCAGCTTCCTTGCACTGCCCTGGTCCCACTGGGTTGTGGCATAGGCCTTCTGATAAAATCTTGCTTACTCTTCTGCTCTCTCTGCCTGATGGCTAAGCTCGCCAGCCAATGTTCTGCAGCTCTCAAAGGCCAGTAGGTTAGGCTTTGGTTGGAGGTTTTGCTCAACAGGAAACAGATGAAGGAAGTGAGATGAACTGGCTCTGTTTCACCAGCCATTGGGTGAAACAGCTCTAGCACTGCAGCCTCCTCTCTCCCTTTCTAGGCACTGTCTCCCGCTCAGGAAGGCATGGGGGGAGTGCAGTCCCTCGGGCTGCCCCAAGGGAAAGGACCTCACCAAGTGGGCTGCACGGATGTGATGGTGGGCCACAACCGGAAGGTACAGTAACGAGCACTGCTTAGCTGCTCGGGGTTTTGCTTCTCATTAGTTGTGCCAGCATGAAACAGAGGATCAGCGGTAGGAAGGCAATGGTGTTTCCAGCTATTGGATTATTTGTTTTGCTGGAACTGATCTTGCAGCAAGCCCTGTAAATGCAGCCTGTGGGGTACTTGAGATTGCCTGCTGCGTGACTCAGGGTCACTCTGAAGCCTGGCTGGGGTGAGGCATGTGAGCAAGGAGATTACAGCTGCAGATTTCCTGCTGACCCGACTGGATTCTTGGTCTCTCCTTAAACTGAATTCTGTGTTTGGATACTTGAACAAAGGAATATAAAACTGGAAGGGACCTCCTGGGTCACTGAGTCTCGTCTCCTGCTATAGAAGCCAATCCCGTCATGTTATCCCCTTCGTAAACTGACCAAGCTGCATCTTAAAACTAGTTAGTTTTGACATTGCACATGTCTCCAGTTGTTATTTACTAAGCATGACTCTGTGCTTGGTGCTGTACAAGATGTGGAAGTAAAGAGTGTCCCTGCCTCAGTCTGAGTTCTTGTATGCATTGAGAATTTGCCCCTGTTCGAGCAGTCACTGGCCAGCCATTGATGTAGCAGCCTCTGAGCACAGAGAAGGAAAGCCAGAATTTGCACCAGCTAAGTCCAGCTTGAACAGAGGGCAAGCTTAGGGTGAGCTCAGCTACTGCAAATCAGAGCTTTCCTAGTCTCTTCTTGCGGTTTGCACCACAGCTGGAATCAGGGCCCATTCCCAATGCAACAAGGCCTGAGATGCAGAGTAAACAGGACGTGCTGGGCAACCTGGGGACAGAGCTGCTTTGAGATGTGTTTAAATTGCCATAATGAACTTACTTCTTGTTGGCATCACAGAAGTGAATAATTATAGTTTATCTGTATTACGGTAGCACCCATAGGCACCAGTCAAGGGTCAGGGCCCCCATGTGCTCATTGCTGTACAGCCACAGTACAACATAGTCTCTTCCCCTACAGCTTACTGTGTAATTTTCAGATCAAATATGGAAGTTAGTTTAACCAACAGAGGGAGGAAGAACAAAGGTCATATCGAGAAGATTGCCTGGCGACACAGTCCAGCGAGGGCACAATTTGAGTCCGATTCAGCTGAACGTTAGGGATCTTTTATATATAACAAAACTCCTGTGCCTTTGCTGATAATACAAGTCCAGTGGAGTTGAGGAAGGGCAGGCAATATAACCCGGCTGAATACACGTGGATTTGTGAGCACAGAGAGAAATCAGCTGTCTTACCGTCAGCTTCTCAACCTGGACTATAGTAGTCCTCCTGCCTCACTATAACAACATGGAATAGGATGGATTTGAATGGTGGGGTGCCCTGATGACCTGACAGAGGAGGTTGTTCCATGCATAAGGCGCAACGTGGAAGCAGTCCCGGAGAAGGATGTGAACGCTGGCTGCAGTAACGTAGGCAGAAGATGATCAGGGCACACGGAAAGTGGTGGGTTGGCTGGTCTGGGTTCTAGAACCAGCCCAGTCAATTGGGCAGCCTAGTGTTCTAGGTCCCGGTTGTGCAGGAGGGGGCACTAACTCCTGAGAGGAAGAATACCTATTTTCTCCTCCCATTATTTGTTCCTTTTCCTTCCTTCCCACCCACCCACTCCGATCCACTCTCTCCATTTTCTGTCCACACTCCTCCTGTATGTCCCCTTTCCATTCCGTCTGTTCCTTCTCCCATGCGCCTTCTGCTCAGTGGGGGCTCTGCACACATAGGTCCAGCACTATTGGGGCTCATCCCTCTGCCTGTAGCATGGGCAGAGCGAGGAGAGGAGTGGATCCGGCCTTCTGGGAGCTGTGTGAATCAAACCCCCTAACTTACTGACAGCGCAGCCAAAGAGCAGGGATAGAGGCACATGCTAGAGGAGGATCACCTGGTTTGACGTCTGTATTGAGGCTGTGGGCTGCATGCTGGAGTGAAGGGTGGATGCCGGAGGTCAGAGCAGATGATCACAATGGCCCCTTCTGGTTTTATAATCTGTGACATTCTCTGTTCAGATCTAGGTGGGATGGGGCGTTTCACATGTGTGATATTTGAGCCGCAATCCTCCCTTCTTTTCTTTAGGGGCTTTTCTTCCGGTTGTTTTACCCCTGCCTTCCCCAGGAGGGGGCAGAGCAGCCTCTCTGGATCCCGCGCCGTGAGTACTGCCAAGGGCTGGCCGACTACATCAACTGGAACAGGAAGTGGTGCACCCCTCTACTCAGTGTGACTTTTGGTGAGAGGACTGATGGCTTCAGATAGATCTCAGCCCCTGGGGGGCTGCCCCAGACTCTCTCTGCCTCCTGGGAGCACGCATGGAGGCAGTTATAACAGCATGCGATTAGTGCGGTCATAGGAAAACGGCCCCATGCTGCCACCTTAGCTCCAGAGTCAGAGGAAGCGGTTGGTCTATGTTCTAAGCTAATAAGGCAGCATGATTACAGGTTAGCCACAAGAAAGGGAGAGGACTGGATAATATAACACTATAGCGGATGGTTTAGAGACCACAGCCTCAGGTTGGAACTAACTAGACTCCCTGGAACACCCGGGATCAAATCCCACCAGGGGTCTCTGCAGCAGGTAAAATGCGGACTGTTTAGCTTGCTGCACGTGCAGGAGTTTCCAACGAGACGTCCAAAGGCAAGAGCCACGGGGACAGTGGAGCCCCTGGCACTTTCCATTAGTGTGGACGTTTGCTGTGGCATCCAAAATTGCCCTCCCCCACCACTTGTGGGCTATGTACTGCTTGGCTCTGTCCTGTTCCTCAGAGGTAGCTGCATTTCAGCAGGGTGACAAAGCGCTTTGGGATGGAGGGTGCCTTAGAAATGTTCTCTGGGCTACAGAAAATTGCGAGGGCTTGGGAAGATGCTCACTCCTCTCCCACTCGATCTCCTGTTGTTCCCTTGGTACAGAAGGTTACATGAGGCTGGAAGGGGGTCAGGATTCTGAAGAACCCAAGAGCCAAACGAGAGCGTGGGGGCTGCCCCGCAACTGCAGGAGTCAGAGCTGTAACCCTCTGACAACTTGGGTCACTCCACTCACATCTGTCACTTCTTCCTTCAGGGTCCTGCAGAGTTCCAGTGAGCTGGAATGGGCCTTTTAAGTCATGTGGCAGCAGGTACCCGCTGATCATATTCTCCCATGGCCTGGGAGCCTTTCGGTAAGAGTCGCGGCCTCACTTCCCACGCCCCTGGTCCTGGGTGAAAGAGGAGAGGGATCTCAGGCGTATTCTGTCTATGAGGCAGCCTCTCCTATAACGCTTACAGAACTTTCAGCTGGTCTGCACTGTCAGCAAGGGGCTGGTTTAAATGCACGCAGCCAACAGGCTGAGGTTAGGACTTGTCAGTCATTTCTGCCAAGGGATTGGCTAAAAAGTTTCCTGCTCCCAGGCTGAGACTCGCCCAGATTCCCCCCCAAGCAAGTCTCTTGTCATTGTTTTAGGAAGTGACTGGAATGCTGGTGAAAGATGCCAGGCTTGCAGCTCTGGAGACAGGAGTTCTGTGCACAGAGCAGGGGCAGAGCAAGCTGCCTCCATGTTGCTCGGCCGATGGGCCAGATCCTCCACTGGTGTAAATCAGCATTTGCAGTGGAGTTCTGCCCGTTTACATCAGCGGAGAATCTGGCCCGAAGTATCTTACCTCTGTTTTAGAGGGACCATTTCTAGTGCAAAGAGCAGCGCTTAGTTTTTACGGCCAATTCCATCTTCAGCACCTGTCCTGGGACAGCCAAGAGTGGGAGTCAGTTGGTGCCAGTTGTGAGGATGGCTTTTGCGGCGTGGACACACCTCCCACAAGGAGCTGGCTGGAGGCCCACGCCAGTTTGTTTCACACTAGACAGCCAGCAGATGATAATCCCCTTTGGCCCATTTCTCTGGATTTAAATTGATGACCTAGAGGTGAAAGGCTCCCAGTCCCATTACAGCCCTCCTCCCTCCCCAACAGTAAACCCCTTATAAAAGCCGAGGACCAGGATATACAATGGCATTGTCAGCAAAAACTCCGCTCTTGTAGGATGAGACCCTGTGATCCCCGGCTCTCAGAGCCACTGACGTCTGCTGTAAATCTATGTTTAACACCGTGCCAATAGCTTAGTACCTTATGCTAGACGTAAAAAGTCATCCCTAGTTACTGCATATATAAACATGGATGCTAAGGACAGCAAAATCCTATTAGATCATCTCACACCTCTTGCTGGGCAGTGGAAACTGGTTCCCTACTATTTCAGAGTAACAGCTGTGTTAGTCTGTATTTGCAAAAAGAAAAGGAGAACTTGTGGCACCTTAGAGACTAACCAATTTATTTGAGCATAAGCTTTCGTGAGCTACAGCTCACTTCATCGGATGCATTCATCCGATGAAGTGAGCTGTAGCTCACGAAAGCTTATGCTCAAATAAATTGGCTAGTCTCTAAGGTGCCACAAGTTCTCCTTTTCTTTTTGTTCCCTACTGTGTATTTCCTAGTGCTTTGTCCAATCTAGTTTTAAATGATTCAAGCAATGGGGTTTCCACCACTTCCCTTAAGAGACTATTTCACAGTCTAATAGATCTCCGGAGTAGGCAGCTTTTCCGTACATTCAGCCACTGCACAAACAGTGTTTCTGTATCTGGCTTTATTAGTAATAATAACACTTGGCATTTTTCATCTTCAAAGCACTTTACAAATGTTACCCCATCCTCACAAAGCCCCTGGGTGGTATTCTGCCCGTTTTACAGATGCGGAAACCAAGTCACGAGCCTGTCTGTGCCCCCATTATCAGAAGTGCTGAGCACCTGCAGCCCCTGCTGAGATCAATGGAAGCGGTGTGTGCTCAGCACCTTTTGAAAACGGGGCCATTGTGGCTTTGCCAAGTCCCAGAGATGAAGTCAATGTCAGAGCCGGGATTAGAACCCAGGAGTCCCTCACTCCCGTGGCTGGGCTCAGATTATGACTCTCTCGCTCTTCAACAGGGAGACTTGCAGCAAAACTTGTGTAGGAGCGGAGTAAGTCCTGGAGGTGCTGAGTGCCTTGGACTTCTGCTGAGTCTAGTGGGGGTGGAGGGTGCTCAGCATCTCTGGGAGCCAGAGGATCGAGCCCTCATTCTGCTTTCCCTTTGCATCCTCATGTTTTCAGAACCGTCTACTCGGCTGTCTGTGCAGAAATGGCCTCCCGTGGCTTTCTGGTGATGGTGCTGGAGCACAGGTGAGTGGCGACCCCCTTTGGAACAGCATGATGCCGTCTGTTTCCTGGTGGTCACCCACCCTCTCCCCTAGTATATTTTGTTTTCTGGTTGATCATTAATTCAGCAGACTTGTGATATGAATTCTCCTCCTAGTGTTATACCAATAAAATAAAAAGCAGCAGGATCTTATTAAAGGGGAAAAGGCAAAATGCCACATTTATTGTGAATACAGAAAGAATCGTAGTAAGCAGTTAGTTATGGCTATAACATTCCATTCAGTTTCATATTTATTCACACATTCATTCATACACACACATACACAGGTTCTGCAAGGTTGTTGTTATAGTTACCAGCCTTAGAGTTGCTCATGCCAAGCCACTGGCCAGGTGGCCTGGACATGAGGAGGGAGCAGGGCCTTGTCAGATGCTCATCTGATGCTTTGCAGAATCAGACCCCAAAGTTCTCACTTTCTAGAGTCCATTTTTATAGGAATTTCTTCCTGTGCCAGTCTATGGGGATTGCTTCATCGTGCTGTTACTGAATCAACCAGCAGATAGCACATTCCTGACAGCTCCTTGCTGCCAGATGTTATCTTGTTCTTTGGTTCTCCCATCCTTGAGGCTGTTGGGTGGATTCCAGTCTGCCCTCCGGGGGTCCTCTGGTTATTTCCACTTGACGTCTTCTTCAGCTGATGGACACTGGATTCTTAGGCTGGCACCTCCCTGATCATTCAGTTATTATCCACACCAAGCATCCATCCACATACATCCTCTATCTCAGTTAATCACAACTGTTAACAAAGCGAGATGAATACAGCAAAAGGGTGGGGAGTCTCTGGGTGCTATTTCTGTTGTTACAGAGTATTGCTTTGAGTCTCTCTCTGTGTGAGTAGTTGTTGTTACAAAGAATTGCTTTGAGAACAGACTTTGTCTTAGAATGTACTAACACAATTAGCAGCTTACAGGTTTCACACAGAGAGGGAGAGAAACAGTACCAAAAACCAAGAGACCTCTTAATTAGTAATACCCTGGAATTTAAACTATGGGGAATCAAACACATTTGTAATTTAAATACAGAACTTCTTTAATATGATCCAACACTAGGACTCAGGAGCAGTCTCTGATCTTCTCTTTGAATGGGAGCATTCAGAAGTTGAATCGAATGCCAGATATTCCCCTTTCCCTTGCATGCCTCATGTTTCCGATGCATGGCTGCTGCTCAGTGATTTAACTTCACTGTCCTGTTATTCCCGCAGAGACCATTCTGCCTGTACAACTTACTTTTGCAAGGCAGAGGCTGGGGGGTCCGATTCCCTGGAGGCTGCGCTGCAGGAGGAATGGATCCCGTTTCGAAGGGTCCAAGAAGGGCAGAAGGAATTTCATTTTCGAAACCCACAGGTAATGACTGGAAGGCAGGGAAGGGCTGTTTTTAGGATGGAGGTGGCCGAACCAATTTGGGGAGGGGCAAAATCCATCACACCTGAATTCTGGGCCAGTCTAAGGCGTACGCACGATGGGCATGTGCCTAGGGCCTCAGTTGCCAGTGTCACATGAAGATCCCAGAATCTCTCTTTTCATTTAAAAAAAGAAATGCCATCACGGTTGCAAAGAAAAGCTTGAAAATGCTAAGTCAGTGCAATGGAGGTAGTGAAGTCTGCAGACAGTCTCCAGCTGAGGGAGGAGCACTTGTGTTTTATGAACATTTTCTGTTTTCACATCACTTTGGAAGAGAACCAGAGAGGAAGTTGCCTGGCCTTTTACCCACCACTAGAGCAAACCACACCGTTGCTCCAGGGTGGGAGGAGCCTGCCGCAGCAGAGGGCAGTATGGGGGAAGGGCTGTATGGGGGTCTGCCCAGGGTTTTGGATAACTTTACTCTTCTTGCTTTGCCCATACCTGTCTCCATTTCTGGAACTGAACCTAAAGTTGAACCTGTTTTGTAGATGCTGAACCATTTGGTTAACTAGTTTGCCTTTCACACTTTTATAGGCCTCTTTGTGTCTGAGTTCAGGGCAAGGCAGAAAGCAGCCCGCCTGGTTTTGCTGTATTTCCTGCCTCACTGGAAACAGAAAATTGCCTGAATACTCTCAAGCACCGGTTCTTGTTTCCAGCTCCGTTCTGCAGCCTAAAGAGGCTGAGCTAAGCTTCAGATGAGCCTCCAAATATCCAGGTGCTTATCAGCACTCTGATTTCTAACTTTTTATGAGGTTCCTCCCATTGCTGTTTTGGACAGGACATAAAAAATCCAATTGCCTGCTCACCCCAGCCAAGTAGGAAAGTCCCCTAGTAAGTGAGGGGCCTAAACTCTCAATTTCTGCTGAGTTTAAAAGGACAATGGCAACTTGAAATGTAGCCTGTTTTAAAAAAAACTGGATTAACTGTGGTTTCCGGTGCTGCCCCTGAGACCCCTGCCAGTGTTTGTGGCTTTAAAACCATATTTTTCTGTCCTTTGTCACTGTAGAAAAATCCACACAAACAAGGGCAGCAGGCTGACTATACATAGGAAAATATGAACTGTGATGTCCAATGTCCAGAATAAGCAAACTGGGGGAAAAACAACTTGCAGTAGGTCTCTTCTTCCCCCCCACCCCACCCCCGCCCCCCATCTCAGTTATAGAAATCTTTGGTTTTACTTGTAACAACAAGTTTAGACAGATTTTTGTTTTAAAGTTGATGGTCTCCCTTTAAACATGCACATTAAATAAATTCTTTGCCTTTCTGCAAGTGGAGAACACCTTCCATACGTGACTCCAATGCAGGACTTTCTTCCTGAGTCTGCAGACAGACCACTCCAGTGCTGCTGGAGCTCAAACAGCAGCAGAGTGAAATTGACAAAGACTCTGGTCCGTTTTGTTGCTGTTACATCCCTTTGGGCAGCCCTGAAACGCTCAAAAAACAGGTCAGTTTTACTCAGCTGCAGCGGCAGAGACAGGCACTGAATTTATTCACTATGGAGGAAGACCCAGATATGGAGGGTGGTGTAGTGTTATGGAGATACGCCCACTCACACTGTTTGAGGTAGCCAGGATGCTGAGGAAGGGAAGGAAGAGCAGATCCAGCTTCTCCAACCTACTTCTCTCTTCCAACAGCCTGAAGGAGGCTGGATCTCAAGAGAGCTTCAAAATACCTACTAACAGAGGCTAATATAATACCAGCCAATTGGGAAGAGACTTTCCAGAGTGCATGTATTTTTGGTGGCACACTGGGATCTATGGCAATGTGATCCGTTAGCTCCTCACTGTGACCCAGTGTGTTAAAACCTCATCAGATTATTTAAGAATATCTTTTGCAGCTATTACAAAAAATGGAGTCCTTGAGCAGGGTCCAGGGACAGCACCTCAGTAGGAATCCCAGCGATCATCTTCTTCCCAGCAGTTGGGGGGGGCTGGGGGTGGGGGGAGTGGGGTTTCTCATTAGGCGTTTGGACCTCTTTGGGGAAAGTCTCTCTCTATCTTTCATATTGGCCTCTGGCTGGTAGGTTCGGCCATGGTGGATCCAGCGAGCAAAACACATTCTGTCCTCTGAGTACCCTCCTTACTTATTGGTATAGTGGAAATGTTTTGCTTATCTTTAGCAGTTTGTGGTATTAAATTAACTGGATTTTAAGAAGCTTTTCCAATACATTTATAGCGATTTCCCTTGGGAACCTCTTGCGGTGTCTATATTTTCCTCCACATTTGTCTCCACATTCGCGGTGATCCAAGAAAGGCAGTGTGGTTTAAAGCCTGAGACCAGAGCTGGGACTCCTGAATTCTATTCCTGCTGCTAACTCACCCAGTGGCCTTGGGCAAGTCTCTGAGGGCCTGATTTTATGCTCCGTTAAAGCAGTACAAATCAGGAGTAACCCTACTGAGCTCAGTGGAGTTACACAGAGGTAAAAGTGGTGTAAATCAGAGGAGAATCCTGCCCTTTAATCTTTTCATGTGTGCATGCAAGGGGTATGACACGTACTGACCTCACCTGGTGTAATGAGGCTTACTAATCTTTGCAAGTCACTGTGACGTGCTTAGACAAAGGGCGTCTTGGCAGAGCACATTATTATTCTATATTATCATCATCCCTGTGTTGATGCTTGATCAGTCTGGAGGAAAGAAGAGGTTGAATTAACCAGGGACACTTTTGTTACAGGTTCATCAAAGAGCAAACGAGTGTGTGCGAGGGTTCAAGCTGGTGAAGGACATCAACAGCGGCAAAGCTGTCACCAATGTCTTGCACAAAGGGTTTGATCTGTCTGCACTGAAGGTATTTCCAGCCAACTCTTCAGTTGCAGCTGAGAGACGTTTTGGTGCAGGACAGTTTGTGAAGGGATTCACTGGAACCTGTGCAGGGTTGCCTTCCGAGCTGGCCAGTTGTTTTAATCTGATTTCCTACCAGCAATAGCAGCAGCCTCTCCTCCACCCAACACCTTCCTTTCGTTGCCCTTGCAGGTGGTGTTACTGGCAGGAACGGGCCTGGTTCTGTGAAATTTGCAGATTGCCCTCCTGGAATTGGAGGCGTGGGGGCCGAAACTGCAGAACCAGAATCCTTTAAGCCCCTGATTCATTTTCCCTTTTGTCCTGTCCCACCACTGCACCCCCTCGTTTCCTTTTTATCTCCTCTGTCACCTTCTCCGCTGTCTTATTTTTCTCCTCCTCCTTCCTCCCTTTTCTCTTTCTGTCCCCTTTAACTGCACCCCTTCCATATTCTCCCCATTTTTTCTCCTTCCTTTCTTCTCACTATTCTCTTCTTTCTTTCCCCCCTCTTTATATTTTGTTTATGTATATTTTAGGGGAGCCGGCTATATATATTTTAGGAGACTCAGATCCCTCCAGGGCCCAACAGTGCTGCTCCTGGACTGGCAAGAGAAGGTGTTCTTTAGTGACTAAGCACTGCTCTTCCCTTCAGCCTCCCATTCCAGGGCTTAGCACTGAGCCTCTTATAAATACTAACTGCATCTGCTGCTTGGGGACTTGTACTGTGGTGCCCCTTGTTGCAGAATTGTGTACCAGCACATTCATTCTACGGGCTGGTCGATGCTGAAAACGTACATCGGCGTAGCTACGTCTCTCCGGGGTGTGAAAAATCCACACCATGGAGAGACGTAGCTATGCCACCCTAACCCCCGGTGTAGACAGTGCTAGGTTGAGAGAGGAGTTCTTCCATCAACCTAGCTACCTTCTCTCGGGGAGGTAGAGTGTCTACAGCAATGCTGCTATGGCATTTTAAGTGTAGACATACCCTAAGGCCTGGGCTACATGAAAAAGTTAGGTCAACACAGGGGAAAAATCCACACCCCTGAGCAACATATTGAAGCTGCTAGGTCAATAGACAAATTCTCCCTCCCACCAGCCTAGCTACTGCCCCTTGGGGAAGTGGCTTACCTACGCTGATGGGAGAACCCCTCCTGTCAGCATAGGTATTATCTACAACTGCAAATGCAGCATTTCAAGCGTAGACGAGCCCTTCATGTTTTTATTTTCCACCCACCGTCTCTGTTGTGCTGTCTGAATATGGCCACTGCACTGATCCTCAGTGCCATGCATGACAAGTGACTCAGGTGTCACCAAACGCTGCAGGAGATACCCGTGTGTTTTCAGGACACAGTGGAGCTAGTAATGCTGTGTCCCCAGGCTCCTTAGGACAAAGAATGTGGCTAAGATCAGTGGCTTGTAGCAAGGATGGCTGAGCTTATCAGACCTGTAGCTCAAATAGGAAAGGTGTTGGTTCAGAATGTAATAGGAACTCGCTGGTAAATGAGGGTTCCAAATCGGAGACGCACCGTGGTCTGGAACGAGCACGGGACTGGGAGCTGAGAACTCCTGTGTTCTGTTACTAGCAGTGCCATAGACTTACTGTGTAACCTTAGGGAAATCACTTACCTGCTCCGTGCCTCAGTTTCCTCATCTGTAAAATGGGCATAATACATCCCTGCCTCAGAGAGATGTGGAACTTCATGAGTCACCCCTAAGATGCCCTTACTCCCTCCAACATCTACTCCCCTGGCAAATGCAGCTTAGAGTCTCTGTAGCAAGCTGGCTTTTCCTGAGGTCACTACTTCCCCAGCAGGAGCTTTGTGCAGTGCGGTTTGGGGACTCGCTTCTTTACAGTTTTTCTCCTTTTTGCAGGAGAGTGTGGATTTGACTAAAGTCGCTGTAATGGGCCACTCTTTCGGAGGAGCGACAGCAATTCTAGCCCTTGCTAAAGAAGTCCATTTTAAGTGAGTATCGGACAGATGCTGCTTTTAAACTAACAGTAAAACTTGAAGCAAGGACTCTCCACCAGCTTGGGAGTTGGGGATGCATTTATAGAAACGGGCCAGATGCGAATAGAAGACTTTAGATACCAGAAGAATTCCCTGTTGTCTTCTATCCTGCTGCAGATGCGCCGTTGCTCTCGATGCCTGGATGTTCCCTTTGAAAAATGATCTCTACCCCAAGGTGACCAAGCCGGTGCTTTTTATCAACACGGAGAAATTCCAGACTCCAGAAAGTGTCGCCAAAATGAAGAGACTCCGCTCCAGAAACAGGCAGACCAAGATCATAACCATCCTGTAAGTCCGCACGCTATGTCTGGGCAGTGTGGGGCAGCGGCAGAGCAATGGCCTGGGAGCCAGGAGTGCTCATCCTGGCTCTGCTATTGACCTGCTGGGTGACCTTGGGCAGGTCACGTCCTTGCTCTGTGTCTCAGTTTCCCCATCTTTAAAATGGGGGTAGTGCTATTTATGATCCCTTGTAAAGTGATTTGACATTTTCACATGAAAAGTGCCGTATACGAGCCAACAGTTACTATTATACCAGTGCGTGAACAATCCCAGAACACTGCTCGCTCTGTGCCAAGTTTTACTGTCCCACTCATGTGCAGCAACCTTTGTCTGCATCTGCTTTGGACTTCTTGTCCTCACCTTCAGAGCCATGCTCCTGCTGACAGCTCAGCTCGTGTTTCCTTCGCCTCTGTCCCCCATGCCCAGTCCTCACTCTGACTCCCCTTTCTCCCACGTTCAGCTCTCTGCCTTTTGCTACCCCCTTTGCCTCCCTTTTCGCTTTCACCAAGAAACCTTCCTACAGATTCCTCCTCAGCCTCCAACACCAGCACCTTCCCCACACTGATCTGCCCTCCGACAGGACCTCTTCCTCCTTTGGCTTTCCTTTAATTTGCAGGCTGTTTGTCTCAGTTAGGTGGGCAGCTGTTCAGGCTTGGATCTTGTCTTATGTGCTTACAGAGACCTGTGTGCATTTATATGGCCTATGGAAAATACCACTGAGTGATGCATGAGTCAGGGCGGGCAGTGGATTGTGTTACTTAGGCCTTGTCTACGCTGGGGCTGAAATCCTGTTCCCATTCAAGTCAATGGCAAAGCACCCATGGGACCCGGATTTCACCCTAGGTGGTTTTGAGAGATCTCCCAGCAGTGACTGCACTGGTGATTAGTGACCATAGTGAAGACAGAGCTCACATGGCCACTGGCATTTTTACCACCGTGCTGTATCGTGAGCAGGGTCAGATGATTCCTGATGCACCATCCGTGTCTCTACCAGTGGGAGATTCCCAAACCCAATGTAGACCCAACCCAAGGTTGTAAAGCTAGCAAGACCAAGTCGTCGATGAGAGCTTTTCATCCCTGTCTCCAAAGGACTCGTTTCCTTCTCCCTTCTCCAGGGGATCTGTGCATCAGAGTCAGACTGACTTCACTTTTCTGGCTGGGAATCTCCTGAACAGAGTGTTCCAGACCAGAGGCACCCTGGACCCGTACGCGGGCTTGGACATCACCAACAGGGCGGCACTTGCTTTCCTGCAGAAACATCTTGGTACGGCGCTAGGCAGAAAAAATCTTTTTCGTTGGGATGGTACAATGGGTCCGTCTGTCCGCCCAGACATCTGAGCTGAGGCTCTCGCCTCCTTGGCCAGGAGGGGCTGATAGTTTGGAGGAGGCGATGCTTGCAGAAGGATTTCTGTCCGGCTTGGGTGATGACCATGCTAGCCAATGTGTGGGCGTGGTGTTCTGTGGAGAGCCTCATTCCTGCCCTATACACAGAGCTGGCCAAGATTCTGAAGAGCGTAGAGGGGGTGTAGTGACCTGTCTTGTGCTGTGTTAGGCAGGGACCTTCTTCTATGGTTAGTGCCAGATTTAAAGGCAAAACCATGAGTTTTGCGAAGAGGCCGTGAAAACCGTAGCAACGCCACCTGGTCTAGTGGCCTTGGTATGGGGCTGGAAGCAAAGCACTGCTGGCTCGCCAGCTGCTCACTTTGTGAATGGGGGAAAATCAATTCCCCTCTATTCGTGCCTCAGTTTCCCCATTTACAGATGGCAATAATGATACTGCCTTTCCTCACAGGGGTGTCTGCAAAGCCCACGGCCTAGGCCACACCAAACACTTAGCCAACTGAGGGACTCCCCTCTGGAAGAATCCTGCTGTGTGAGCAAGCCACAAGAATGCCAGATGACGGATGTGGGGAAGTGGGTGGGGGTTCATTAAAAATCAAACACCACCCCCACATCTGCAGAGTCTGTTTGCTGTGTTATGACAATGCCCTGTAAAATGGGCTTAGCACAGGTGCCTCAGCTTCCTCTGACAAAGCAAAGCCAAGTGCATTTGGCTAGGTTAGCCTCGTGATCTATGGGAAGAGCTACACACACATACTAATGCTCATCAGCTCCTGCCATTGTCTAGCACAGCTAATGGGGCCAGGGGGCTCTCTCTTGTAATGCATGTTGCTGAGCCTTGCCAGCAGTGTAGTAATCATGGAGTAATCCTCTCGTCATCTCTCTTCCCCAATTAGAGCTGGAGGAAGATTTTGATCAGTGGAATAATCTCCTGGAAGGCATTGGTGACTCAGTGATTCCAGAGGCGCCTCTCTGCATCTCCAGCCTTTAGAGACACTGTCTGCTGGTCCGTCCGCATGGATCTTAGGCATCCTACATACCAGGAAGATAGTAGTTTCCCCTTAAATCAGCAACTCCAATAACTGCAAAAGACACGTGTAAATCATGCAGCTGCTGATGGAATCCAGAGACATGGAGCCCTCACTAGTCCAGAATTCAGGCTGGAACCGGAAGACTAGAGGCCCTGACTGGTCAAGGGTTGACCATGGAACCCAGAGACTGGGCCCTCCTCTGGTCTAGAACTCACCACGGAGAACAGACTGGGGCGCCTGGCTGCTCTAGAACTGATTTTGGAACCAGAAAACTGATGCTTTATTGGACAGAAGCAGATGTGGGGTGTGGCTTAGTGGCCCCCATTTTAACAGGTCCCAAACCTTTCTCTCTGCCCCTTCAAATCCCTCCTCTAAATACATTTTTTTCCCAGAAGTCCTTCACACATGAGACCTGCCTTGGTCCCCTCTGACTCCTACCAGCACCCCATGCACTTTGTTGTCTACACCTGAAGTACATTGCACTGGTTTCAGACAATGGAGGGAAAATCTCTCCCCTTGTGTTAAACTCTCAGAAGCCCCTCCTGTGAATTACCTGAGGTACTAATTAATGCTGCTGTAGTAATTATGTCAGTCAAAATGGTATTGTCTGTAAAATGGTGCATATATTGGAAACTGTATTTTCTTCTCTCTTAAATGTGCATTAAATGAAGATGGAGAATATTGTTCCTAACATGTATCTAAGCTTTCTCTTTTGTTTTGTTTTTATCATAGGAGAGGCAGTATTGTCCAGTGGATAGGGCACTAGACTGGTACTGAGACCTGGGTTCTGTTCCTGGCACGGCTACTGGTTTGGGGGAGGGATAGCTCAGTGGTTTGAGCATTGGCCTGCTACACCCAGGGTTGTGAGTTCAATCCCTGAGGGGGCCATTTAGGGAACTGGGGCAAAAATTGGGGATTGGTCCTGCTTTGAGCAGGGGGTTGGACTAGATGACTTCCTGAGGTCCCTTCCAACCCTGATATTCTATGATATCTATGATAAGTCACTTCACTTTTCTGTGCCTCAATTTCCCCTTCTATAAAATGGGAATAATATTAATTGATTGTAAAATGCTTTGAGATCTGTGGATGAAACATGCCTTAGAAGAGCCAGGTTCCAACAACCTTCCATGCAAAGAGAATTGGTCATAGAGCCCAGAGAGTGGCCTTGTCATTAGTGAGGTTCCCAGTCTTTTAGCTCAGCTGTACCCCATCAATAGACCATTCTCGAGTTCTATCAGCCAAGGTCCCTTTCTCTGATTCAGGAGTGGTTTCTAAGCTGCCCTGGAGTGTAGGCTGCTGTTACCATCAAAAAACTAGATTTTGGCATGAGCCAAAACTCCAAGGGGAGGGTGAGCATGTCCACAAATAGAAAGCAGGGAGTGACATTGCTTTGAGGCCCGACAGAGAAGCTCTTCACAGTGGCAAGGGAAGGGGCATATCAGTCAGCCAAAGTCTGGTGTGCCAGTACTGTGCCACACAGCAGGGGTTGGGAATCTCTAGGGGAAAATTCACAAGAGATAAAGATGGATACCTATTGTTCTGTATTTGATGATGGAGCCCACATCTTACCTGCATGTACAAAGCCTACTGTAATGGGGCCCTGCTCTCTGATTTGGGCCTATAGATGCTGTCACAGTGCAAATAGTAACAACCCTGATTTGTCGGAGGCAAGAGCAGGCGGAAGCCCGGCAGCCATCCTGGCATCCTAGAGATTCTTGAGTGGGGATGAAGAGTTCTTTAGCTGGAGTACAGACGTACTTCAGTGAAGGCCATCGGAACCAGCACAAAGGACAGAGCACAATGGGCTAGAATCTTGGTTTCCCCACAAGTGAAGGTGAAGAAAACCTCTGCGTTCCCGGAGGATGTACTGAGGGTCACAATCACCTCCTGTAAGTCCAAAATGTAAGATTTGTTTCACAAAAATGAGGGGAGAGATGCCGGGCTGGGGTGGGGGGTGTAAAAGAACCCTAACAGGAAAAGAACCAATCCGTTTCCATTCTTTTAATTTCACTCAGAACATTTTTGTTTATCTTACAATTGAAATATTTCCCTTCTGCCTTGGAAATCCAACAGCAAAGGGATTGGGCGGGGAGAAGGGGGTAAATGAAAAGGGAAATTGATTATAAACAGAAAGGGAAACCTAGTTTTGCTGCCCACCCTGAGGGAAATATAAAATCAAACAGCCTGGGTGGTGAGAAGCTAGTAACTGAAAGAATTTTTAAAAAAATACATAATCTAGAGTGTGAGCGGGGAGAGAGGAGTTTTTTGAAATACAAAGGGTCAGATCCTTGTCTCATGGCTGCATTAAGCCAATGGAGCTGTGCTGATTTACACCCACTGAGGATCTTGCCCAAGTTTTTTACCCTAGCGAGGCAGCGGTTAGCTCTGGGTGTTCATTGGCACGCTCCCCGTGCATGCTGCTTTTGCGTAGGTTTTAAATATTTAGGGCCATAATGTGCCATTCGTTTTTAAGGACAACTCCCCATTGACGCCAGCGTGTAGTTCTGCCTCGAGATGGATGGGGCCGTGTACAATGTCACCCCTAGCTTCTCTACTTTATGATTTAGTGGAGGTGATACAGCCTGGCAATTATATGACATTAATGATCCTTCCTTCCAGAGGAGCCTGCTGGAGGCAGCTGCTTAAGGTGCTGAATTTGGAAACCCAGTTTCCTTTGGGGATAAAAGTGGTTTGTGTGGACAGACTCTGCTCATGTTACTTTCCCCCAAGAGATGGCTGCTGAACAGTGAGCAACATGATTCCAGTGCATATAAAGCCAGCAAAGCGCTCTGGGACCCTTTGTGATGAAAGGTGCAATGAAAATGTACCGTGTTGTTTTTCCTCCTCCTCCCTCTCTTGGAATGAGCGAGGAGTTTATGTAACCATGTATTGGCCATTTCCCTGCCTGTTAACGGACACCCACACCACAGCCTGGCAGCAGCAAGTGGGGAGAGCGGCTGTTACGTGCTGATAGAACCAAAGCCTTGAGCAATACGAAGCATCTCCAACTCTCATAGAGTTTAGCCGGGGTCCAAGGTGCTTAGTACTGCTCCAAATTTGCCCGGGAAGGGATCGTCTTTTGGTTCTCTGTGGCAGGGAGACTAAGGGCTTAAGATTCCCATTAACTTGAATGGCCTTTCGACCAGATCCCAAGAGCCTTATCTTCCATTGACCTCAGTGGGACTTGAAAACTGCCAGCACCTCTGAAGATCTAGCCCTAAGGCAGTCTGGTATCCAGCTGCAGAACTGACCCAGATCATTTTAAACAGCCAGCATCCTTATTTTTTTCTTGACCCATTCCCACGATCTGCCAGAGACTTGTCGCACCCTAGGACTGGGTCAGGTTGCAACGTTCCAGAGAATCCCAGGGCCGTTCTGCAGAGAGCAGGGACCTCAGGGCCCACAAAGCGGGTGGGTGGGAATGCCAGGGCTAACTGGGGAGTTCTCTCCAGTTTGAAATGAATTGCTTTGGGGAGCTAATTGGTGAGGAGACTGTAATGAGGAAAAGCCTCTTTTTAACAGCGAGTGATGGTCCCTGGTGCAGAAGTGAAGTTCCATTTCCTCCCTCAATTAACATTGGGCGGGATTTGTTCTGACGGTTACATGGAGTGCAGAGAGCAGTTCACGTCCAATCCATCTCCAGCAATGCACCACCCGGAAGAGCTATTAATTATGCAAGACTCTTATGAAAGGGCTTCTGGGGGAGGCGTCTTGGACTGGGAGAGGGGAATGAGCATGTTTCACTCAGAAGGTGACTTTGAAACACATTGACCCTTCGGTTCCCAGAGCACTGCTTGGGTCACAGTGGATACAGCGTCAAGGGTGGGATAGGTTTCAGAGTAACAGCTGTGTTAGTCTGTATTCGCAAAAAGAAAAGGAGGACTTGTGGCACCTTAGAGACTAACCAATTTATTTGAGCATAAGCTTTCGTGAGCTACAGCTCACTTCATCGGATGCATACTGTGGAAAGTGTAGAAGATCTTATTATATACACACAAAAATTATCTGGATTACATGGTATCTGGTAATCATCTGGATTACCAGCAGGAGAGTGGGGTGGGAGGAGGTATTTTTTCATGCTTTGTGTGTATATAATAAGATCTTCTACACTTTCCACAGTATGCATCCGATGAAGTGAGCTGTAGCTCACGAAAGCTTATGCTCAAATAAATTGGTTAGTCTCTAAGGGTGGGATAGGTGCTGCATGAATGAGTGCAGTGCTTATCTCCTCACCGTTCCCTGCATCTCCCTCGTCTCCGCTGTTGCCTTCTCCTCCATGAAAGTCAGCTCTGGACTCCATGGCCCCAACTCACCCAGGCCCAACTCGCCCTGGCCCTGCACCTCATGCTGTCATTGGCATCAGTGCAAAGTGGGTGTAAAACACCCCCGAATCAGTCTAGCCGTGTTCTGAGCTGGTGTCAAGGTGCAGGCCGACAGGGAGTCTGGCCCTAGGTGTAGACTATGGCTGTCCCCTTCTTGCTCGGACAGAGAAGTATGAGCAAAAGGAGGTAGTATTATCTATTGCCTAGAGCACACGACTGGGGGTCCAGAGGCTGGGGTTATGTTCCTGCCGCTGGTCTGCTGTATGGCCTTGGGCAAGTTGTGGCCCCTCTGTGCCTCAGTTTCCCCATTTGTAAAATGGGGGTGGTCATTGCCACCTTTGAAAAGTGCTTTGAGATCCCTGGATGAAAGTACCATACGTTACCCTCTGCCCCCAAATAGCTCCATTGGTTCCTCATTCAGTTCAGGTTCCAGCTCCAAACTGCAGATAGGAGAGAAAACTCCCCTACTCTCGCTCCAGCTGGCCTCCTGCATCTCCATCGCCTCCCTCCCCGGAGCTCGCACTGACCTTTCCCCTCTCTTCTCTCATGGGTTCTGGCTACTTGTGGTGCAAGAGCCTTCTCCTCTACAGCTCCTCCCATCCAGAACTCCTCTCCTGTATCTTTGAGTCGCCATCCATGTGGAAATCTGGCCTGAAAACGTCTCCTCTCCCCTTTGCCCACCCCTCTTAGCTTCACTCACGCCCCACTCCTGGTCCTCTCTAGCTACATGCTAGTTCTAAATTTTGTTGAGCTCTAGTGCCTTGGGATGCAGCTTGTGTGGAAGATGCTGCACAAAAAACAAGTATTATCTGGCATGAAGTGAAGCCATTTTCTCTCTCTTGGTGGGTTGATTGGCTTGCTTCTCCTCCAGGCCCAAGAGGTTTCTTCGCTCCAGTGAAAGGGGGTGAGACAGCTCTGCCGAACTTAGCACCTTCAGCACCTACGTTTGCCCTGAGGAGCAGATGCGTGTTCAGTGGCATCTGTTAGGAGCATCTTCCCATGTTACAGGCATGGCCAATAATAGGAGGTGAGAACCCCAGGGGCCTTTTTTCAAACAAGCTTATTTTGCACTGAGGCCTTGTCTGTACTTGACTGATGGGGCTTATGCAGCTGCGTGGTAAGGAAGGAGCTAATGGGGGCACCAGGAAATCCGCTTCAGCTGGAGCGATTCTAGTGCCTATATAACCATTCCCCTCCCTGAGAAGAAGCTGGCAGGGGAGATGGAGATGCAGGAGGGGTTACAGCAAGCTGGAGTTAGCTGTTGAGGAATCCTTCCTCTTGCCTAGAAAGGAGGTCATCTGCTTAGTTCCTAGCCAGGCTGGAGGGACTGACTGAGGCAGGCAGCCTGGGAACTGGTGGTTGCCTTACGCTGGGCTGGATCAAGCCTGTTTCCTTGACGTACACCATTCACAAGCAGCCAGCTGTTTTCTTAAAAGGATAGTACCGATGGGGTACGTGGCCAGCTCTTTGGAACCCCCACAGTGAGAACAGCCCCAGCTCAGCTCTCGTTGGCCAGCCATCCGGTGCAGCTGCTCCTGGACTGACAAGGGCAAGGCGGGATTTGCACCACGGCCCAGTTGGCTCAATCTGTGTAAAACCCAGTTTGTCCTTATCTACACTTCGAGGTCAGCCCCAGTCCAGTTACACTGACTGCTGAGTCAGGACTATTCAAGGCCTCCAGAATGGGCATGGGCATATCCAGAACAGGACCCGGGTCCAGGAGAGATTTTTCTAACCACCCCCTAGTTTGTGACTACAGCCCCATCATGTCGCCCTTCCTCCAGGCTAAACCCCCAACAAGCCCACTTGCCTGGTTAATGCTCAGCCCTTTGCTTGCGAGGGTGGGCTCTGTACATCTCCCCATCCTTGCACTGCAGCAAGCCTTGGCTCTTTGCCTTTTCATCCCCACTCCAGCCGACCTGACTGTAAAGCCAATGGTGAAATACAGCAGAATCAATAACGGGCCATAAGGAGCAGGTGTAGAAACATGCTCCTGGGATGAATGCTCTCTGTGTGAAAGAGAGAGAGAGTGCGACTCCGTTAATGGCTAGGGGTGGGGGGCATTGGGGGACACACACAGTTAGACAGGTGGCTGAGAGGGGCAAGGCTGGCCTGGATCTGTGCTGAGTAGATGCATTGAATCTCCCGTACACATTTTTGGAGGGTGCAGGGAAGGGAAACCCTCCCCACGCATCCAGCCCCCTATCCCCATCCCTCCATACTTCTGCCTGATGAGCTGTGCGGTCCAACCTGCATCCAGTAGTCAGGGCCTCCCTACCCCCCATTCTAGCTGTCTGAACCTCCCAAGCCCCCAGACCTCACCAGCCACTAGAACCCTCTTACGTTCCCCTGATGACAAGCATCGCTGACCCACTCAGCTGCCCAACCATCCAACTCCCCGGACATGAACTACTGCGGTTATGGAAGTCAGAACCCAACACCTACCCCAAGTCATAAGAACGGCCATACTGGGTCAGACCAAAGGTCCATCTAGCCCAGTATCCTGTCTTCTGACAGTGGCCAATGCCAGGTGCCCCAGAGGGAATGAACAGAACAGGGAATTATCAAGTGATCCATTCCCTATTGTCTTAACAAAAAGTTCTCCCAAACCTAGGGCCAGAGTAATGCTGAGGATTATAATTAACAGTAGGCCCCAATGGAACCAAAGCCTATTGGAAAGACCCCATTAACTTCAACAGGCTTCGGATCAGACCCCCTAGGCCTCACACCTCTCTGCTGTAGAAACTAATATAGAAAGGAACTTATCCGATCTAACTACCGTGCCATTTCTAGTGTGCCCATCACCATGCCTGGGAAATCTATCTAGATGGCTCAAACAATTCACCAGGACAGTTAAAGATCAAGGGAATGACCTGCATGTTATTTAAGTGCATCTACGATCCTGACACTTGAAAAGTTCTAGACAGCCTAGGCCCGTAGCGCTCAGGTGGTGGGTGTTTCATAGGGCAGGGTTACCTTCTGAACTAAAAGTTGTGTGTCACGGAGTCCCCAGGCGATGCTCTGGAACTGCTCCCTATGAAGCCAGGCAGGACTCTGGGGAAGTCTCCTCTCTGCGAGCAGACTGTCTTCAGGACACACAGCTCACACAACTTCCACCTTCCTGGGTCTGACCTCGGAGCATTCGGCATCCTCTGCCCCTCCGTGCGCTTCCCACAGCGAGTCCGCCCAGGCGGACTCCTGGGGAAGCCAGAGGGTCCTGCACCCCAACTCTGCAGTCAGATGTGACTCTCAGCCAGCCAGTAAAACAGAAGGTTTATTAGACGACAGGAACATGGTCTAAAACAGAGCTTGTAGGTTCAGAGAACAGGACCCCTCAGCCGGGTCCATTTGGCGGGGGCAGTGAGCCAGACAACCACGTCTGCACTTCACTCCATGTCCCCAGCCAGCCCCAAACTCAAACTCTCTCCAGCCCTGCCCCCTCCGGGCTTTGTCCCTTTCCCGGGCCAGGAGGGCACCTGATTCCTTTGTTCTCCAACCCTTTAGGCTCTCACCCTGCAGGGGGGAAGGGCCCAGGCCATCAGTTGCCAGGAAACAGGGTGTCAGCCATTCTCTGCGTCCAGACGCCTGCACACACCTGCCCTCTAGGGCTCTGCAATGATCATACACCCTTATCCCACCACCTAGATACTTAAGAACTGCATAGGGGAAACTGAGGCACCCCCACAATATTCAGAGGAAACATTAAGAACAGTCCCGCTTTGTCACAGTGTGGAAGGTGCATCTCATTTTTCAGAGCTCCCCAGGGGCCTGAAGTACTCCTGCTAATACGGACATTCATTAGCTGATGCATTTTACAAGAGGACTCGTGGATGAAGATGATGATTGAATTGTGCTTCATTGTGTGGCAAGGAGAAGCATGTCTCTGAGGGCAAAAATCCTGAAGGCCAATGAAATCGAACCAGGAGAAAAGGTAAAATGGTCCAACAGCCCAGAGCCTTTTGGGCAGAGTATTTTGCTTTGATTAATGCTTTATTCCCAAACCTTTGTTTTCCCTCCAAGGTAGCCTTGAATTTTAATTTGGCCGCCATCAGTCAGTTATTAGACAGATGCTTGCGTTCACATTTCAGCCTCCGATAAATCGAATGATTGCAGACAATAGAACAGAACTGTGTGCGCAGCTGCTGTGTGGTATATGCCAGCCACACGTGTGGAGGGAGGTACCCTCTAGAGATGTCTAGTGGTTAGAGCTAGGAGATTGGGTGACAAGGAGATTTGGATTCTATTCTTGATTCTGCTGCCGTCTCCCCTGTGGCCTTGGGTAAGCTACTGAACTGCTCTGTGCCTCAGTTCCCCCACCTGTACAATATAGATGACTTCCCCACCTGCGCCAGGTGTTTGGAGATCAGCTGCTGGAAGATGCTATGTAATATCAAAGTATTATTATTATTTGATTTTAGTATGAATTTACCACTTGAATTAGGTGTTGGACTGATAGCTCCAAAGACTGAAGCCCTCTGCGTATCCACAAACCAGGTACAGCAAGCCATCTGACTCCACTCCACCCTGCCAGTGAGCCTTAACCCTTCCTTAGGGGAAACGCCTCAAGGAGGAAAAGCTTAGTTCAGATGGTCCCATTGGAAGAAGAGTAAAGTGCAAGGGCTCATCCCATCTTTGATTCCTCTGCTGAGAAAGCCAGCAAGATGGAAAAATCCATGCCCGCTGTAGTGATGGGGTTTATGCTACATTCACCTACCCCATCAGAAATGGGCGGTGACCCACTAACTCTTTTCACGCCAGTCACTGCAGGGTCGTCGGCTCTTGGTCGTTGCTGGGGTGGGCCTGGAGCCATGTTTTATTCTCCCTACAGCACAGAGATTTTTAAATTCCGTGGTGCGTTTGTTTATTTAGGGCCTGCTCCAAAGCCCTACAAAACTGCCTTTGGCGTCCATAGGCATTGGATCAGGCCCTTAAAACCAGCACGTTCAGTGCGGTACAGGCTGCACAGATAAACATCCCTGGTGTGCAGAGGCTCCTTACAGGGTCAGCACTAGCAGATCCGATTGCAGGAGTGGGGCCAAAGCTAGTCCTCGCCCCAAAGAGCTTGTGGGTGCGCCTGTGTAATAGATGCAGCTTTGGAATTAGCTTCCGGCTAAACTAGGCATTTAAAAATGATTTCTGATCTGTTTTAATATTCAAACAAGCAGCTTTTAAAAAAATGGCCCATTTAGATTCGCCTCACAGTCTCATTTAAGACATCACTCAGCTGTGAATGAAATAAATTTTTTTTTAAGCCCTGGCTTATCTTTGCCGAGCAATTTCAGCCCCCAACCTATGCTAACTTCAAAGGCGTCTCACAGCAGCTGCTGTGACTTGGGCTGCAGCTGAAATCTGAGTGTCAGCACAGACTAGATACTGAAGGTCTTAATATCCTAACCTCTGGTATCTTGTACTCCTTCCCCCAGCCTGAGAACTCCTTGAGCCTTGTCAGATCACTCGATATAGAATTCACATACACACACCCAGTGAATTGTATCTACCAGCCAGTGCCCGCAACAGAATCCTCTGTTTCTTTGAAAGCTTAATTCTTTATAAAGGAGAAACGAGGCGAACATTTACTCACCTGAAGGTTCCCTGTTGATTTCAATAAAATAAATTGAAATATATGTTCAAACATCCCTTGAATTGTCTTTTGGGGAGAGGTTTTTTTTTTTTTTTTTTTAAAGACAAGACTTTATCTGAGGTCTGGATTGAGCACAATGTATGAAGGCCCTGACACGGCAAACTGATCTGGATGCCCATGCAAATCCCAACTAGTTCCAAAGGGGCTCCATGCAAGTGTATTTGCATGGATCAGATTGCGTGAATGGGGCCCATTTGGACAAACATGCAGCATTATGGCGCCTAATTAAAAACAATGCAGAATCCCTTAAAGAACTTCCCAGAGCGGAATTCCTCATTCTCTGTTTAATGATTATAAACTGGGTTTTATATTGATTTTTACCGCAGCATCAAAGCCTTGGAAAATCACACAGAGGTGAAGGTAAGAGAAAATCTAGTTTATTGATATCTGTATCAAATCCATGGTCATCTATTGTACGAGCTTTCCTGTTCTCACTAGGCTACACACCCTGGACACTTGGAATATCAGAGCATCACCAGGGGATAAAACTCAGATCCTTCTTTCCCAAAAAGAGCAAGTTTCTACCACTTGCGTTAAATGAGAATCTCTCTTAGCTCTAAGCAGTAAAAGGCCTATGACACACAGGTGGGCAGCATAGATCCCATCCAGTGACGCCCATATACTAGCCAGCTTTTTGCAATACAGTGTCATAGCCACTACAATCAGCCACAATGCACTTAGCCTCTGTCCCCAGGGCTTCTATCCCAAGAAGAGCTGGCAGAGCATTCTGAGTGATAGACTGTGAAATTCACTCCAGATTTAGGGCCTCTAGGGCCCGGATCTGGTAGCCTTCACAATGTAGCCAACTCGGCACCAGTCCCTTACTTTAGAATCCTAGGGGTGAGTAGGTTCTCTTTACGTTTCATAGGATCAGCTGAGGCTAAAATAATCCAAAAACGTTTATTATTATTGCATTATTTATTTATTAGTTTTATACTAGGGCCGAGAGGCCTCAGCTGAGATTGGCGTTCCACGGTGCTAGGGCACTTGCACACACTGTAAAAGACAGACCCTTCCCCAGAGAGCTTGTAATCTGAAATAGACAAGATAGAGGGTGGTGGGGAGGGGAAACAGACGCAGAGAGATGAAATGACTTGCCCTGTGTCACACAGCAGGGCAGTGACAGCTGGGAATAGAACCTAGCTCTCTCGAGTATCCACCCAGTGCTTTCCCCCATGTTAGGAGGCACCCACTAAACCCAGTTAGTGGCCCCCAACCCTCCCTAAAATCTTGGATGGCACTGGGGAAACTTAGCTTCATCTTAGCCTTATGCACACAGCCTTGGTGATCATAGGCCTGCAAACGTACAAGGTTCAAAGCCCTGCCGGATTGTCTTCCCCACCTGGCCAATTTGTCCGGCCGTCCATTTCCTTAAAAAAGGGGGTGGACACGGCTTCGTGCCCCTGCCTCCCCTCCCCTCCGCATCTCTCTGTCCTTGCTGAAGGGAGGCAGCACGGCCGATACTGGCTGGCCAGCATTTTATTCCGAGAGTAAAGCAGCTTCGTACAGGTCAGCGAGGTGATTCCTGAAAGTGGCTGAGCTGCCAAACCCCGGGCTGAGGAGAAGGGAAAGTTAATTAGGTCTTTTTTTTTTTTTCTTTTTTAATGGAAACATGATCGGCCACTCACCACGCGACCTGCTCCTGGCCATCTGCTACTGGAGACGAACAAATCTGGCCAGGGAAAAGCCGAGGCTCCTGGCCCACCAGGCTGGGATGGGGCGGGAGGGGGCTGAGACCTAGGTCCAGGCCCCAGTGGATGGGGCCTTTGCCCCAGTTGCTATAGAGACAGACAGGCAGCAGCTGCAGGAGGAGGAGGAGGGATGGCAGTGGCAGCCCAAGCTGCTGCCACCACAGGCAGATCAGATGGTATGGGATTGCCCCAAACCGACCGCGTCAGACGCCAGCCTGCCCCCTGCATGATGTGCAGCTTTCAGGCCAAAAGAGAAATATGCCTTCTGGGCCCCAGTGCCCTGGGAGTTGACAGCGTGGCATCTCTTGGGCTCCCCCAGCATCCCCTGCACTGACGCCCCAAGATGTCAGTCCTGTTGATTAATGCAGCAGAGGACAGCAGGAAGGTACATTGTATTGTGATACGGAAACGTCAGGGCTCTCCAGCTGTGCTCACTTGACTAAGAAGGATTTTTTTTAAAAATGTCTCTTTCAAATACACAGAAAAACCATTAATTATGGGCCCAATTCTGCAAAGCACAGAACAGATTCAATTCCTACCGCTCAGGCTTGGTGCCCAGTTGAGTGCCACTGGGAAAGGTCTGGGGTTGCATCTTAAAATACGTACGTTGAGGGCAGAACCCGATTTGAATTTCATAGGTTGTCTATATTTTATGCAAAGGAAGCACTCACATTCATGCTATGCTATGCAGAACCATGTAAATGCCTTTCTGGATGATTTATATGAATGTACAGTAGCAGTATGCTGTGTGACAGGGTTGGGCTAGATGGCTATAGGAGAGTAATAGAAGGCAGATATATTAGCCCCAGGCTAAATAGGTCTCTTTTCCCTGGATAAGGTAACAGGGAAGGTTCCAGAACAATCAGGAACCTTCTGGAGACAATTAAGACAGGCTGATTAGAACACCTGCAGCCAATCAAGAAGCTGCTAGAATCAATTAAGGCAGGCTAATCAGGGCACCTGGGTTTTACAAAGGAGCTCACTTCCGTTTGTGGTGTGCGTGTGAGTAGTTGGGAGCAAGAGGCACTAGGAGCTGAGAGTGAGAACGCGGACTGTTGGAGGACTGAGGTGTACAAGCATTATCAGACACCAGGAGAAAGGTCCTATGGTGAGGATAAAGAAGGTGTTGGGAGGAGGCCATGGGGAAGTAGCCCAGGGAGTTGTAGCTGTCACACAGCTGTTCCAGGAGTC
Source organism: Chelonia mydas (assembly GCF_015237465.2). Lineage (NCBI taxonomy): Eukaryota > Metazoa > Chordata > Testudines > Cheloniidae > Chelonia > Chelonia mydas. Next base: position 9,303,934 of record NC_051259.2, on the reverse strand, counting down.
ACTCTAGACAGCTGCATTCCACAGGGCCCTGGGCTGGAACCTGGAGTAGAGGGCGGGCCCGGGTTCCCCCCAAATCCTCCCAACTCCTGGTCAGACACAGGAGGAGTTGACCTGGACTGTGAATTCAGAAAAACGGCCAAGCTGAGGGCTGCTGTGAAGCTCCAAGGGGAGCAAATCCACCAATAAGCGCAAGACCCACCAAGGTAGAGCAGGAACTTTGTCACAGCTGGTATATTCCATGCAACATTTCTATCTGCTAGGTAAGGATCTCAAGATATGACAATGCTCCTTGCCTAAGGTTGCATTTGTTTGTATATTTTTACAGTATTTGTAGACTGCTGTGTTTATTTTTGCATCGATCTATTAAATGTTCAATTTAAAAAAAAATCAAACTTAGTAATAAACAAAGTGAGATCTGGATATATTGTTTCCAGACTGTTATTGTTTTAAATAATTCTAGTTAAGATATATACTGAAGTCAACCCAAGAACTGAACAATTTAGAGAGAGAATTTTGGGTGGGAACAAGAGGGAAATTTACTGTATTTTAAAATAAATGTTAAAGTATAAAATCATATCTTTAAAACACCTTACACTCAGGATTACAACTGAAAACATTTTAAAGATCAAATGTACTTTCCACAGGTTGAGCTGTTTAATTATTTTATATTAGGCCAACGAAAACAGACATCCATTTCACCGTTCTTTATAGTCAGCTTCTAGTCGATTTACTTAAATGGCCAAGCTGTCTGAGACAAGCCCAACTTTTCATTCTGCAGTTATACAGCACCTAGCACATTGAGAGTCGTGGTCCCTGAATAGACTCCTTATGCTAGTGCAATACATGTAACAATAAGTTCGTTTTCTGGTTCTCCTGCACCACCACAGTGCAGCAGTGTAAGGGTTCTTAGGTTACGTAAAGGCTTGTTTTTACAAATCTGATATTGGCCCAATTTCACCTTGCCTTGTCTGCTTTGATCAAGTCAGACACGTCAGTACTTTAAATAATTCTGCTCCTCACATCACAGATCTTTCCGTAAAAAAAGCAAATTGTATTACCAATTGGTTGTCCACCAATTTTGCATGTGAAATAGCTTTGAGAACCAGGGGTCTAGGCCATTTACTTTAATTGGAGTAGACTCAATCTAAGGTCTTTTCTGCCATTTCAGATCGATAATGTGAATGATCTTACTTACCAGGAATATACCTTTAAGAGGGTTTCCATCTAAAAACCCCTCCCATTATTGCAACGTAAATTTCTGTCTTGAAAGGGAGGTGGCATTTTTAAAGGTATCATGCCGAGAAAATATTAATAATACAATGGGTTTTGCTGAGCTTCTTCTACTTCTGAACCCATCTTTTGAATCCCAGAGTCTAATTAGGGACTGGGGAATAATTAGTGCTACACCAAACGTCTTTATTTCATTTCATTTCATTTTCAAAGAGCCAGAGCAAATCTCTTACGGGAACCTCTTTCTCTGTTGAATATTTTATGGCTTCTGTATGCATTGCTATTCTCTGTGTTGTCAAATTCACCTTGTCTCCTTTGCTCCGTATCCCAGGTGAAGTGGGAGACTCTGACACTCTTGAAATCTAATTAGTGCACCTCAAGTCGGCTCACAAAAAAACATTATCTCCTCTCTTCTCTTCCTGCTGCTCCGTTATTGAAAGAGCCCTGAAAGAGCCAGTGGTCATTTCTGAACCTTCAGCAGTTGGTTATTCAGGGGCTTCCTTGACAAGCGAAGTGCTCAGGATGAAATTCAGCCAGGGTGCAGAGAGCTGGTGCAAGTCCCTGCATATCTCCTAAGATCAGGACTAGGGTGACAGGGGGAGTAGCCAAGAAACGGAAGGGGGGGCCTTCATCTGTACTCCGTGCTCTCAGTGAAAGGGGATCTCCATGCCAGCTTTGCATTGGCTAGCATAATGGTTGAGGACGGTTGGGGCCACAAAATCTGTGACTATGTAGAATCTCATATAGATTGGCGTAGCTGAGCGTAGAGCCCAGTTACTTAGGAGTTATGTGGAGGGTTTGAATTTCATCCAGAGAGAAAACCATAGAGTTCAGACTTAAGGTGAATATGAGAACAAGCAGGATCCTACTGTGACTATATAACGTACAGGGACTTTCTGTCAATAGCCATTTCTGGGGGCCAGAAAGTGTTGAAAAGGCAGAAGAGTATTTTCATAAAATCCTAAATGTACTGTTCTATTCTGTTCAATATAGGTTTTTATACCACCCTCCATAGCATCTGAGCACCTTCCAACACTGCATTAAGCAACAGCTGTCACGTGATTTTTTTTTTTTTTTTATGAAGGGTAAGAAATTTCAGGATCATGGTGCCCATATATTATAATAATAATAAATTTGCATTTATATATCTTTTGTCACCGACATGGTCCCCCTCTGAGTTAATGAGGTGCTATTACTATCCTTGTTTTATGGGGGAATAAAGAGAAGCACACAAAAGGTTGAGTGGGTTTCCAACAAGCACACGGCAAGTCTGTCGCTGAACTGGGTCCAGAACCCTAACTCCCCAGCTACTGCTCTAACCAGGGCCATATCCAAGAGTATTGACTGCCTTACTGCCAAAGGCAAAATTTAATCCTAAAGAAAGCATTTCGTTACTAATACTCATGTTTTCAGCATAAAGATACCAAATAGTCTCAAAAAACTAAGAAAGAAATAAGCTAATATTAATATATACATAAGCAAATAGATCCTGATTAGCATATACAGATCGTTTCCAAACTATTTCTGTTTCACTCATTGAAGAACTCTCTCTGAGTGGGAATCACGCCTTGAAAGTCTTGTTTGAAAGTCTTAGTTTTTGGCAAATTCTGCAGATTCTTTGATTTCTTTATCTGGTGCAGGATGATAGTCTGGAATGTATGTTATCCAAAGATTTCAATGTGCTTTCCAAACATTAATTAACTCTCTCAATACCCTTGTGAGCTACCCTAAGTAAGTATTATTATAACCATTGTGCCAATGGGTAAACTGAGGTACGGGGAGATTTGAGGCCCAGATCCTCAAAGTTAGGAGCCCAACTTCTGTTGATTTTAATGGGAGTTGTTAGGCTGACGTGAGCCTAAGTGAATTGCTCAAGGTCAGTGGCAGAGCTGGGAAGAAAATCCTGACTTTAGTCCCCTGCTCTAACCAGGCCGCCTCTCTCTAACTTTAGGTGCTGAATCTCTTTTAGCTCCCATGTCTTTCTTAGCAGGCGACCATATTAAAAATCATTAAAAATTAAAGATAATTTTAAGACCAGTTATAATAATACATTAGAAAGCATGTACTGGATTTCTATTTTGAAATCAACAAACATTCCTAGTTCAAACAACGAGGAGTCCTTGTGGCACTTTAGAGACTAACACATTTATTTGGGCATAAGCTTTCATAGGCTATAACCCACTTCATCAGAGTGGAACTCCCATCTTTTCATGTGCTGTGTATTTATACCTGCTGCTGTATTTTCCACTCCATGCATCGGCTACCCTTCTGATTCCTAGTTCAGACACAGTTACTAATATGTCCAAATGTAGAAAATATCTGCCATTGATATTACTTACAAAGGCGCTTTAAGGCATTCTCTGCATAATGAACCAAATATCTGTCAGTCCATCTACCACGGACACTGTAAGGATGGCAATTTAATACTCAAAAAGTGCATTTTCTTGTTGGAAATTAAATGTTTTGGCAAGTTAAAGGCGCTGCCGTGGGCTGAGCTGTCGCCTAATTATGTCAGTCTCTTTGTGGGGTGTTTTGATAAGTACATCACAGGAGCATCTTTAATCTTCATGCTAAATCTGATCACTGTGTCCTAATTCCATGTACAAACAGTCCTCCAGCTGAGACCTTGAAACATATAAGAATACAAATTGCAGTTACCAGTTACAGGAAAAACCTAACTATTTTAATACAGTCTTTTATGCTTTCAGACAATTTTTGAGGAGAGGCCTCATTGTCCAGTGGGCAAGGTACAGGACTGGGAGTCAGGAGACATGGATTCTTTTTGCTAGCTCTGCCACTGACCTGATGTGTCCCCTTGGGCAAGTCACACAACGTCTCAGTTTCTTCGTGGGGTACTTACCTTCCTTTTTAAATAGTGGTACTTACCTTCCTTTTTAAAAGTACGTTGAGACCCTTAGATTATAAATGCTAAATATTATTAGTGCACCTGAGGCAGTGCCCAAGTAAATTGCCTCGAAATATTTTGTATTTATGTTACATTTATAATTCGAGGATCTCAAAGAGCTTTACAAGCATTAATTGATTCTGTGAAGTAGGTAAGTGTAATGATGTCCATTTTCAGGCTGAAGTCAATGGTCACACAGCACAGCGATTTCAATGGGACTCAGGCACCTAACTTGCTTAGGTGCTTTTGAAAATCCCACTAGCTGCCTATGGGCATCTTTAGATACCTAAACACCTTTGAAAATCTGGTCCCATGGGGTTTTATGCTTCACAGGTTGATTGGTGGGGAAATGAAGGGCCCAATCCTGCCAGGAACTGAGCGCAAGTGCAGAGATGTCTGAACACCCATTATAATGATTCATTGAGGGGCCTGATCCTCGGTGGGGCTGAGCACCCTCAACTCCGCTGGAAGACAAAGAGCCTGCTCCTGCTTCCATTGAATCAATGAGAGTTCAGGGTGTTCAATAAACATCTGAGGGGCCTAAGGTCTTGTTTGTACTGGGAATTAGCCCCAGTCTCAGCAATCAGTGGCCAGTTACTGCCGTAGTTGCACGGGTACAAACGCCCAGATCAGACCAGGAAAGCTTTGATTTGCGTGAGTGGAACTGAGCCTGGTTTCAAGCAGATGCAGCTACCCTTAGGGTGACCTTGGTTGCTAGCCACCAGTTGCTGAAATCAAATCTTATCCCCAGTATAAACAAGGCCATGGACACCTTTCTGCATCCTGCAATGTCCTCCTCAGGCTGTGCCATTGTCCTTTCTTGCTGCCAAGATGCACATATTCGTTAGCTGATTTGGTTAGAGTTAGGCTTGAAAGAGCATATTCACTTTTGAGCCCTGATTTTTGGTAGTTTACAGTGTTCAGAAACTATGACCTTTCATTGGGAAATTTCTCTTCCGAAAGGCGAACTTTTTTGGAAAGCCTGACATAAACGGAAAGATTGTTCTTATTTGCAAGGAATCCTGCAACCAAAAGCTGCTGGCATGTACTGAGCTCAAGAGGAATCTGCTTGGTCTCCCACTAGCAATGCCTCTAAACAATGGTCTAATGCAAATTAAATGCCTGACTTTCCTATACTCCGTTTTCCCTGGGAGATCCCCAGCCAAGCAGTGACAAAGCCCAGCCCCAGACAAACAAATGGGTTTTATGAAACTTAAAATCGCTTCTGAGGGGAGACCAAAAATGAGACATTTTATCCCAAAAGGTAAATGTTTGAGAATGCTGTAAGAAATTGGAAATACATGTTGAATATTATTTATTTTTTTTGTATTACGGTAGGGCCAAAGAATCCACTGAGATCAGGGTTCTACTGTGTTGGTGTTGTCCGCACACATATAGTTAAAGATAGTTCTAGCCCAAACAGAGTACTGTTTAAATAAACAAAGCAGACAAAGGATTGGCAGGCAAAGAGAGGTGAAGTCATTTGCCCAATGTGACGCAGAAGGAAATAGGCAGAACTGGGCCCTAGCCACTGGACAATGCTGTCTCTAAATTTTAGAGGTTATATAGGAAAGGCATCTGAGCTTTAAAGCAAAAATAATTAGTCTCAGACCTTTTTTTTTATTTTTAGTTCTTTACTATGTGCAAACAAGCCAAGAAGATGTATAGAATCTGGGCACAGAGTCTGGCCCCAAGTTACTGGCAGTGGGATCCCACCCCGTCTTCCTTTTGCAGGAGGTACAAATGACATTTCTTCATGTCTCTGCTGAGGGCCTGGCACCAGGAAGTGACCGGAATGCCAATCAAAACCCACAAACCCAGGAAGTCATTGACCCTGTGACTCTTGAGATCACCCCATGACAAGCTCCCTTTTGTTACTAAAAGGCTTTAAAATACAAGCACCTAACACACTGTTGAAATCATATGGATAATAATAATTAATACATAATAATAAAAGAACACTTGATTTAGGAATGACAAGCTCTCAGCAGGTCAACGACATTCCAAACAGTATTTAAAGCAGTGTAATCACAGCACTTGAGATATTTCTTTTATTTCAAAATGATCAGTATGTATATATATTTTATAACTAGCCCCTTGGCTGCTGTTTCTTGCTGCACTGTAACATGTGGCTGCTAGCATTTAGAGTGATGCACCCTGTCGATGGGGCAGCACCTGCCCTGTTTCTCCCAGTATACCGGGTCTGTTCCTGAATGGTCAGGCAGATGGACCCTCTTTCAAAACTGAAACATTACACTAGCCACTAGAGCCTAAAATCAGCTCTAAAATACTGCTTAAAAATGGCTCTTGCTATGCTGAGCTAGCCGATCCAGCTGAAAACCTAGTTCTAACAGCTCTGCTGCTGGATGCTGTTTCCATGGAAATAGACGTTAGATCAGCACACACACACACACAAAAAACAGAGCAAGTGTTTAAAATAATTTGTGTTTTGAAAGCTTTATAATTTTCTGTCACAATATTAACCTACCTTAATGTGTGTAAAATCCTTTTTTTAAAGTATGCACAACAGGGGTGGATCCCCTTAATAAAACCTTCTTATTTCAATACTACAGGTACAAAGCCTTTGAAATAAAGAGCTTGGCTCATAACACATTAAGGCTGCTCTACCCCGGTCATTTACCTCTCATGCATATTGACTTTTGATGCAATTTAAATGAGTGGATCACAAAAATTATCAAGGGAATCATATTGAAATAATTTTTAAAGAACACACTAAAACCCAGCTAGTTCATTCAAAGTTCGTCTGGGAATGAACCACTTAGCTATGCTTAGTAATTCAATACCTCAGAACCAGAATTGTTCATAATGTACCCCAGAACACAAATAGGGATGATTCTTAAAGCAGCCTACATGAACGTAATTATAAAATAATCATTATGGATGAAGAAATCGGACTAGCTGGCTGGTGACATGGCTGCACGGGTTTCCAGTGTAACTGCACAAATCCAAGTGTACTGTATGTAACAAAAACCATCAATGAAGGCTGTATGCTGTTCTTTAACTGTATTGCACCCTGATAATATTTACCTCCTTCACAGGCATGTGTGGCTTAGGGGAAGCTTCAGCAAAGCACGTTGAGTCCTTGGGCTAAAAGATACTGTCGAAGTGCAAAGGATTTATCATATTATACTACCTCTTGGTACTTTTAGATTGTAAATTGTTTTGGGGGTGCATGTTTCACTCTGTATCAGAGGGGTAGCTGTGTTAGTCTGAATCCACAAAACCAACAAGGAATCTGGTGGCAGCTTACAGACTAATAGATTTATTTGGGCATAAGCTTTCCTGGGTAAAAACCCCACTTCTTCAGACTCCATGCATCGTGGCTTTGTTACCCATGAAAGCTTATGCCCAAATAAATCTGTTAGTCTTTAAGGTGCCACCAGACTCCTCCTTGCTTTTGTTTCACTCTGATTTCTGTTTCCTATATTTCACTCGCATTGAAGTAACAGGTACATTTATGGCTTCCTAGAAATGACAGCACATGTCATATAATAATTAGCCCTTTTGTAGCATCTCCCATGAAGGTTTCTCAAAGCATTTCACATACATTAGTGAATGAAGCTGGACTACTCCCCTCTGAATTAGGTATTCATTATCATAAATCCCAGCCCAACCGGCAAGGCACAAAAAGGGCACGTTGCTGTGCTGAGACCCCCTTTTCAATGGGTCGGGGCAGCCTCAATTCCCACTGACTTCCCTGCTCCCCAGGCAGGCAGCTGGTTGCAGCACCCCGGGGGGAAGCTGAGGTCTCTCAGCACCTTGTAGCCTTGATCTGGCCCTGCCCCGAGCACTTTCCGCCTGAAAGATGGACAAAGCCCCAGACAGCCTGGGAGCCCCAGCGCTGGGCAGAGCCTTCCTGCTGCTGCCCTGCAAGGGCTGGGGCTGGCACGTGCCTGGGAATTTGGGATCCTCCCGGGGCAAGTGGGTTTCGGGGAGCGCTGGGAGGGACGGAGCCTTGGCACAGCGTTAGCCCAGGCAGAGGCAGGGGTGGGAGCAGGAGACAAAGGGAGTCCCGTTATCCCCATTTCACACGTGGGGACGGTGAGGCCGAGGCGGGGGGCGCGTGCCGCAGCGCGCGGAGGAGCCGAGCGGGGGCAGACCCTGGCCTCCTGCCCCCAGCCCCTGCTGTCCCCAGCACCTTCACCCGCCCCGGGTCCGGCCCCGACCCTCCCGCACTGGCCCCCACGCCCTGTTTTGTGGACTACAGCTCCCACGATGCACCAGGCGAAGGGGGCACGCGAGCCCCCTCCCCCCCCGCTGGGCGACACGTGCCGCCGCTCTCGGCCAATGGGGGCGGGGCGGGGCTGGTCACGTGCCATTGTTTGGCGCTTTTGTGAGCAGCTGGTCGGTTAAGCGCTGAGTGTGGCCAGCCGCGCGGACGGAGCAGGTGGGCGAGCGGAGCGAGGCAGGGGGAGGGGAGACAGAACAGAGGGCGCCTAGGAGAGGCGCGGGGAAGCAGGGGGTCGGTGCCCGCAAGGGCACCCACGAGGGCGGGAGAGTGGGTGCCCGTGGGCGGCGGTCGCGGGAGCGCCCCCCCCCATCGGTGCGGATCGGCGCTGGAGGGGATGGTCGGGGTTAATGCGGGGCGCTGTGTTCGCCACAGCGCGGAATTGGTCAGCCTCCGTCAGGGACCGCGGCCGCTTTGGGGCGAGGAGGCGGCGGCGGCTCCGCGCTTTGCCCGGGTGAAGGGAGCGGCCGGTCCCCCACAGCGGTGCCGCGGCGCAGAGGGAGCGGGGCTGACAAAGAGGACGGGGCTGCGGGAGACAATGAGCTGGGGGACGGGGCGGGGCGCGTCCCCTCCCTCCGCCTGGGGCTCCATTGTCCCCGCCGCCGTGTGGGCGGGGGGCCCGGGGCGGTTCCCGACGGAGGGGGAGAGGGGTGGGCTCAGGCAGCGGCGGTTGTCCCCGATCCCCTCCCTCCTCTGACAGGGCCCCGCCATTGTTCGCGGGGAAGGGGGCGGTGCCCAGCCAGCTCGGCCGCCCTCGAGGCCTTAGCGGGGACCGGGGCCGCCTCGCTGCGAGGTGAGGGGCGCGGAAGGGAGCGAATCCGGCTCGCAGGGCAGGGGCCGAGCCGGGGGAGGCTCCCCGGAGGAAGGGGCTGCCGCCTGAGGAGCTTTGGCGCGCGAAAGGCGGGGGCCCGTGTCAGGTGAAACGGGCGGGAGGGGTGGCTGGGGAGGGGGTACCCAGGTGCCCGGATGTTACAGTTAGCGCCGCCCCCTCCCCTTAGCCCCTGCGCGCGCTCTCCAGCGGTTTGAATTCGGTGCTGTTCGAAACGCGCCTGCCGAGGGCGGGGCTTCAAGGGACGCTCGCTTCTGAGTGGCTACGTGGGGCATCTGCCTGCCCCGTCCGGGGCATCTCGATTGGGCCAACTGGGGGGCCGGTCCTGGCCCCGCCCCATGAGCTATAGCCTGTCCCATGCACTGTCTGGAGATTACCTGGGGGTCAGCTCTTCACTCTGCCCCCCACAGCCCCGCTTACCCACAATAGCCAGACTGTTCCACCATTACTCTTCTAGAGCACCAGCCGTCTGTTCTGCCTCCAAAGGGGGCGCCCCCCCGTACTATTGCCCTTGTCCTTGCCCCTCTGTAGCTATTGTTCTGGTTCTAATCTTCGCTATTTAACAATCCAGCTGTTCATAGCTGTCTTGCTTACCTCAACTATCAGTCATGCTTTTGTGGTTTTGCAGTGATCTCTGCTCTTATTTTAGTGAGGCTGTCATATCTGACATTAAGGAAAATGGCTCAGCTATCTATCTTTAAAAGTGTAGAGTATCATGTAGTGCTTTTCATCTAATGGCTTCTAAATAACCATTCTAAACAGAGTCAACATCAGTGGGACTGTACCCATTTTTGTACATGAGTAAATGGAGGCACTTGTAGCTGGCCTGTATCCATTGGATCCTCTGGATAGAATGCAGGACTGGAACTCAAATCTGAGTTTTCTATTCCTGGCTCTGTTACTGCACTGCTGGGTCCTTGGGTAAGTCAGTTCCCCCTCTGTGCCTCCACTTCCCCATTAAAATGGGGATAATGATGCAAATACAGACTAACACGGCTGCTACTCTGAAACTGATAATGATACTGTCCACCTTTGTAAAGTGCTTTAAGATCTATGGGTGGAAAATGACTCTAAGAGCTAAGTGTTACAAAATGGTTATGCTCCGAGCATGTTGTATAATGTGGCTTGGTGTCTCTTCAGTAGATGGGTATCAGTCATAGCGTAAAAATAAGGGAAATTTGATCCTAGTCGCACAAGAACAACCAAACTTAAAGTATCTTGAGAGACAGCTGTCTAATGTCTAGTTGTCTCATTGTAGTCTTAAATATGGTGCTGACTAAGCCTAAATTGTCACTGCAATTCTCTGAAACTTGGAATAGGCTGCAGTCCTGAATCTACTTCCTTTGGACTATAGTGCCACCCCTGAAATTTAAAATATATTACTTTCCTCAGTTTATGAAATGACTTAATCTTTGGTGAAAAAGCAGGATTAGTAGCCCTTTGTGGGGGCAGAGAAATTACTGGACTAAACACTTACTTTGTGGCCTTTGCAATTTAGAAGTGCAAACAAGGTCCGAAAATATTCGGATCAACTGGGCCTAGAGGCACTAGAATAGCAGAAACTTCTCCAACTGCCTAGATTGGCCACAAACTCTCAAATCATCGGGTTGGAAGGGACCGCAAGGGTCATCCGGTTGTAGTAATTAATGCCTCTTCAGTATTCTCTTATTGTAACACATAGTGATTTTGATTGGTGTTGCATTCTGCTGTGTAAAACAATTTTTTTTAACTCTTATGGTTGTCTAGTCAAAGAATTAATGACTATTTATTAATCACTTAGGGGTTCCACTGATTCGAGTCTTTCCAGAGCACATTTCTGGTATCTACCTTCTTAGTCATGGCTTCTTCTGGTATGTAATGTGTTAAGAACACTTTATTGAATATTCCTGTATTGTATCTTCTCAATAACTTGTAAATATTTTCAATAAAAGGGAAGTTCCTTCACTACCCTAATTTTGATGTTAAATAAGCAGTAAGCAAAGTACTGTTTTACTGTCTCTTAATGCGGGGGTTAGAAAACTTTAAATTAAATGCATGTGAAAACACACAAAGCTTTGTCTGTTAGCAGATGGCTTTCAGTTAATCTAATGCTATCTGATATGGCTGATGAAAGTGACTATAAAATGTGCGTGTGATGCCCTAAATCCTATAAGCAGACAAAGTCAGTTCTGCAGGAGTTTAGAAGCCATTTGTGCTCTGTCCTGAGAAACATAGTCTGAAGTTCTGGAAGAAAGGCTGGCCTGCTGGCTAAAGGGCGTTGGAAGACCAGGGTTCAATGCCTGGCTTTACCACAGCTTTCTGTGGGACCTTGGGCAAGTTCTTTAATCTTGGTCCTTTAGTTCTCCATCTATAAAGTGGGGATACTTGCATATCTAACTAGGATGTTGTGAGGATAAATTAATGTGTAAAGATGCACAGATACTGTTGTGGCTATGTGACTTAAGAAACAAATGTATTGTTGGCTTATGCGGCTGCTTTAAATAGGCTAATCTGCTCATTTTAAACTGTCTTCATTAGACAGCTGCGTTATCTAAGTCTAAGAATCATGTGTAATGAAGCAAAGTCAACACTTAAGTTGGCTCCAAGTACCGATGTGTCTTGTCATTCTCTTAGATATTCAGGTGAAGGAGCTGGAAAAGCGTGCATCTGGGCAGGCATTTGAGCTGATACTTAGTCCTCCTTCAAAAGAAGCAGTCCCAGAATTTCCCCTCTCCCCTCCAAAGAAGAAGGATCTTTCACTGGAAGAAATCCAAAAAAAGTTGGAAGCTGCAGAAGAGAGACGTAAGGTAAATCCAAAGTAACAGTAGCTTAAAAGGCCACTCAGGTAAAACTCACTTTTAAAAAAAACCAACAAAAACCCCTTTCTGATAAATCTAAAATATTGCAGGACTTTCAGTCTTAATATAGGCACTTGTTAGTTTGGCCAACCAGCTAGCTACTCACATGCTAGCATAGCGCTGCAAAAGAGCAGGAGATTGTTTGCTTGTTAAATGGCTTGCAGTAAATTTCTAAAGCTCTTACTCAGTTGTATTAAATATATCTGCAAGACCTGAACTTCATTCCCAAAGTGACCTTTCAGGAGGTTGCCCCAAACATGGGGGTGGTGGGACATATAATAGGGAGAGAGACTGCTACTTTGTGATCTCCTAAAGTTTACTGAAAGGTTGTCTTCCTTCTAATTCTTCCTCCCACCTCTTACTTCATGGGGAAAGTCTTGGACTCCTTCTCCCAGAAAAATCTGGCTATTGATAAATCTCTGAAACACTCCTAATACAAAGTCCATGGTTGAAAGTTGGACTAGACATGGCACCTGCTGTTGAGACATGGCTTCAAATTCCTAATTATTATAATTAGGAGGGCCATAAATGTGAAGGCTTTTTAACATAAACGTAATATCTGAGTTTTGCATAGTCTCTAGTGTCCATGGCTTCATGTTAAGACGTACGGTGACAGGAGGAGGACAGAATCATCCAGAAAACTTGGCAGCAGTGTACCCTTTTTCTTTCAGAACCTATCTAGTTTACTAGATTCTTATACTTAACTGCAAGAACTTATTTTCTTGTGTAATCAACTATGATGGAATCTGGGCAAGTAGAGAAGGAAGGCATTGGGGATTTGTGCCTGATGTGTTAAGACTACAGTCACAAATGAAATCGGCAGTAGAAAATGTTGTCTCCAATGTAGACAATTGGGGTACCTTGCTATATAGTTCATCTGTCTTGTGTCTAAACATACATGGTCTATCTTGTTAGTCTCATGAAGCAGAAGTCTTGAAGCAATTAGCTGAGAAACGAGAGCATGAAAAAGAAGTGCTTCAGAAAGCAATTGAAGAAAATAATAACTTCAGCAAAATGGCAGAAGAGAAGCTGACCCACAAAATGGAAGCTAACAAAGAAAACAGAGAGGCACAAATGGCTGCTAAACTGGAGCGCTTGAGGGAGAAAGTAGGTGTCGAGTTCTAATTCCCACTTGGGAAGAACTCTTGTATGTTCTTTTCTATGCTCACCAGCTAAACATAACCAACTAATGGCAGAGTGGGGTAATTCTCTAATTAGACATCTGGAGGTCTGGGGGGTATCTTTTGGTCAGTCTCCACACTAAAGAGGATTATATATCTTATTAAATCCCCAAAAGACGTATAGTAATTCTCTTGGGAAGAGGGACTGGAGGGAATTTTCATGCACCTTAAAAAAGGAAGCAAGAAGTCACTGATCTTCAAAACTTTCAGTGGCGTGTGCTGCAATTCACCCTGTCATTTGGGGATCAGATGTGAAGGTGGAATCAGAAGATTTGGCAGCTGAAGTGTAGACCTGAGTGCTGCTACAAACCTAGAGTCTTGGTTTCTTTAGTAGACTAATTCAAACAACTAATCGCTCAATCACCTTTCCTTTCTTCAGGACAAGCATATTGAAGAAGTACGAAAGAACAAAGAAGGCAAAGAACCTGGTGAGAACGAAACTGACTGACCTTCATTCTGGAAAATGACTCTCCCCCTCCCCTAAATATCCAAAGACTGTATTGGCCAGTGGGTTTTTTTTGTTGAATTTCTAAAAAACTGATGTAGAGCTGTATAGTTAGATCCAAACTGTACACTTGCTTTGGGGACTAAAGGGGAGATCTTACATGTTTCACTTTTTCTAAAGTGTTGTCTTTCCAGTGTAGCTATCTTGTTGCATCCTTTTCTACTCCAGTGAGCTTGCTACTGGGCTGATGGCTAGTACTGTATAAGCTCTGTAAGACATGTTTGTGAAAGGAATATGTAGTATACTATTCCATGCTGAATATCTGTTACACTTCAAAATCTGACTGTCCCAGTCTTATAAGATACTACTGTAACTGAGTGACTTAATAAAGCTGCACAGTGCTATTATCACAAGTGAATTATTTCTGGAACTAATATGACAATACATTTTAAAAAATCCAACTTTTATAGATGACTGTGTCTAAAACAGACTTGTCTTTAACATTAGAAAGAAAAGCCTGAAGCAGCACTCTTTCTTACACCCAGCTACTGGATATACTGTATAGCATCCTTTTTCCCTAGAGCAGTCTTCATTGTTTTAATCTTACAATAAGAGCTTTGTTGTGGCACCTCAGCAGTTGTCAGCTGTTACGGTTCTTGTTTAAACAATTCAGAACCACCTCCCTCGGGATGTTGACACTTCAACAAATAAATCCTTGTTACCACATGACTTATCTGACTTTTTATGTTAAAACCAACTTTTTCTGGAAACACTAAGTGAGCAATCCAAGTGTCACCATGCAGCTTTTTGGAGAGACTTCAGGGGAAGTAGTGACTTCAAACTTGATGCAGTTCTTGCACTTCCCTAATCAAATGACAGAGGTTTAAATTTAAAAATGGGCATATTATCAAGACTTCCAGTACTTTCCATGTACATCAACTGTGGTACAGTGCAATCTACACCTATTACCAATTAAGAGGAGCTACACTTTGTGAGCAAAAATAGCTTATTCTAACTCAAACAGTAGTTAGAGCTTAAGGGAGAGAGAGGAACCCAACTCCCATCGCTGTCATTACAAAATAGTCCCCCAAAACTCTACTTCCTTAATTACTGTTAGCTATCATATGTTGTCCCTATTTAACTCAATTCATGCGAGTCTAACTGGAGACAGGCCATTATTTCACTTAATGTCACTCAACTCAGTAGCTTTCTTTCCAAAGTGAAAGACTCTAGAAGGAGTCTTGTAGACACTTATGAATATATACTGCTAATTATGAGGTAAAGGAATAACTGCAAATTGCCCATGTAAGTAGCTATACGACCATAAAGTCTCCAACCTAGACATAGGTAGGATTCATTCTTAAACTGAGCCCTGTTACTCAGGCTTGTGTTATAATCTGTCCCAGAGAACTTCTCTAGCTAAATACAGGAGTACCCATTGAATGGCTTGACACCATATACACTTACCACTGAAGCTTATAAGAGGCAAGGTACCAAACATGAGACAGCTAATGCCTGACTTCCAGAGGCACTGAGCACTAACAGCTCCCACTGACTTCATCTGGAATTTGGGATGGTCAGCACTGCTAAAACGGCTCTGAGGGCTCAAAATTGGACACCGTTTTTTAATTTGTTGCTCTTATTGCAACAGTTACTTCACAATCCAGCTCCACTTCATGGGAATAAAAGTCACAGGGCATCTGATGTCCTGAGGATGGTGTGATGGCTGAGCCAGGCTTCTAGGGTTTTTAAATTGCTGACCCGAATTCCAGGCTGCTCCTCCAGTTTTCTGGGGGCTGTTAATATGGAAACCTTGTTTCTGCAGGTCCTTACATACCATGTGGAGTGTTCTTATATGGTGTTCGTACAGTATCTAGAACAGTGAGACCGTGGTCCGTGACTGGGGCTCCTCCTAGCTGCTACCTGTGTAATGACAGATCTGATCAGATCAAGAATCTATTCTGCATATTTAGTCCAAGTATCATGGGGTGCTACTCCATCAATGAGGGAAAAACTAAAAATACAAAGGGAGACAGGACAGAAGCAGAGGCAAAGTGACTTTTCTGAGATCACATAGCAGTGCCAATCAGAAATGAACCGTAGATTTGGCAACTACCAGTCCAGTGCATTTCTCCTGAAATACACAGTGCTGCATTTAAACCACTCCTGTGAAAAAAGTCAGAGGCTCCCAAAGTATTCATCACATTGATTTTGCCTCACCTAGGGAAAAAGCCCAGCCCTGTCAGCACCCTAGTGCCATGCAGTGAAGAAGAGCACCACCCATTAAAACCTCGACATTATTCCTGTAGTAGGTTGCCAGATGGGCCCTGGAGCCCTGTCTAAAGATCTGGTCATGCCTAACCCAGATCCTGTTATATCCAAAAGGAACAATACAAAGGGGATATGGCTGAACTGGTCTCCTTCCATCTTAAGAAGGAGACTTGTGCAAGAAAAGGGTCTTTAAAGAAGGGTAATAAAGGAATTTGAGGAGGGAATTGAAACATGAGGGACCCAGGAATTGCAAGGATGACACAGCAAGTGAGGGGAAAAGTGAAGTAATGGATTACAGGGAGAGATAGGATGGAACAGGTAAGATGAGGCGAGAGAAAGGGAATAGACATCTGGAAAAAGTGAAAGGCTGGACAGCCTGTAAAGAGCACCAGGCTTTGTTAAAACAGACAAATTCAAGTTAGAATTCACAGTGAGGGTGACTGACCATGGGAACCAATTACAAAGGGAAGGTGGCTTCTCCATCTCTTGATGTCTTCAGCTCAAGATGTTGCCTGTCTGCAAGATATGCTTTAGCCAAACCCAAGTTACTGGGCTTATTACAGGTGTAACTGAAAATTAATTGCCTCTAGTATACAGGAGGTTATGCTAGATGATTTAATGCTCTCTTCTGGCCTTAACATCTATGAAACTACAAAGCTATATAGTAATTCTTGGGTCCATATTAGAATTATGGCTTGGAAAGTGGGAAAAGGCTGTGAAACAAGGCTGTGATATGGTTTTTATTGGATTAACTATGAAAATTAATATAGCCAGTATTATAAAATCCCATTTTTTTTTATGCTGCCCTCATATTTTCAGTTTTCAATATACCACAGATTTTTGCAGTGATGATGTCCAACTACATCATAGAGATTGTCAGGGGAAGCTAGACGTTTGGCATCTGAGTAGGGGATATTTGGGGTTGACCCCTTCACTGGTATGGATGACAATTTGGGATTGCAGAATAAACACATTAGCTGGATGTTTTTGCTACAGCAATCTGTGAAATATTTAACCATGTTGGGATTTAAAATGTCATCTTTAGGTTTTAGAGTTAACTCATTTCAGATGAACAGGCCAGTTCACACTTCTTTCAGGTATTGTTACAAGTTATCTGCAGACTCTGGAAGATGTCACTGCATTGATATAGGCCCTAGGGCTTGTCTACACGGAGAAGCTATTGCAAAATAAGATAGGGTGTGAATTTAAAACATGATAATTATTCCACACTAGTTCCAAATGTATACGCTCTTAGACAGGCTTGTCTAAACTGCAACTTTGTCAACAAAACTTTTGTCTTTCACGGGTACTTAAAAAAGCCCCCCTGCGAAAGATAAAAAGTTTTGCCGACATAAGTGGCAGTGTGAAAGTGGCTTTGTCGGCAGGAGCGCTCTCCTGCCGACAAAGCTAATGCCGCTGGCGGGGCTGGAAGTATTTTGTTGGCAAAAGTGCCGAAAAAATATCGACAGAGAGCATTCACACACGCTGACTTTCAGTGACAAGTGCTAAAAGCTAAAAGCTGCGTAGTGTAGACAAGCCCTTATTCCACACTGAGTGATTTCTGCATATTTAGCTTATTGCACTTGCAAAGTGATTTAAGCTAAACTATATAAAGGCACTCACTGCAGAATAAGCATCCACATGGGGAGGTAGTACAAAATAGCTACTGCAGCCTATTTCCCTGTGTAGATAATCCTTTATTCTGTTCAGGTTTTCAGGGTTATGTTTGCAATAATGAGTGCTACAAAGACAGTTTTTTTAAAAATGCAAGTTCAGATTCTGGAGCACAATTGTGCATCAAGGGGTGAATTCCATAGCCACCGAATCATGGATTACATAGGGGCTCTAGCTATGATTTAGAGAGCCCCAAATAGTCTGCAATCCAGTTGGAAAGATCTGTGTTCCTTTATAAATGGCTTTGACATACTTGCTATTGTTCCTACCGCTCAAGGACAGATGGCTGAGTATTCTTCATTGAGGATATTGCAGGAACCTTTTTTTGGCCATTTCCCTAGAGCAGTGGTTCTCAACCAGGGGTCTTCCAGGGGGCACATCAACTCATCTAGATATTTGCCTAGTTTATAAAAAGCACTGGCAAAATCAGTACAAACTAAAATTTGGTACAGACTATGACTTGTTTATACTGCTCTATACACTGAAATGTAAGTACAATATTTATATTCCAATTGATTTATGATTATATGGTAACAATTAGAAAGCAATTTTTCAGTAATAGTGTGCTGTGACACTTTTGTATTTTTAGGTCTGATTTTGTAAGCAAGTAGTTTTTAAGTGAGGTTAAACTTGGGGGTACGTAAGACAAATCAGACTACTGAAAGGGGTACAGTAGCCTGGAAAGCTTGAGAATCACTGCCCTAGAGCCTGCATTTGGCAAGCTTCAGGTCAGAATGTAAGAATTACCTGTCTAGACTGGCTTTTGACTGACTTTTAGATTATTTTAAAGGTGACTTGTGAAGGGGGAAAAAAGGGGGTTGTATCTTGTTTTGCCTCTTTATGATGTATAAAGAAGACCTAGAAGGAGTTTTTTCCTAATAGAAATAGAAATCCAGGTTCTGTCTGCACTGGGTGAATCTTGTATGAGTGGAGATATGGTGAAATTATAAGTCCAGAGAGTGAAAGCTGAGCAAATGAGAAGGGAAGGAATTTTTAATCATACTTTTAAAAGCATTTTTTTCAAATGTAACACCTATTTAACTCCCAACCCTTCAAGGTAAGTTAAGGTGTTTCAGTGTAAAATATACATCCTCTGAGGCATGAAATACATTTTCTGCCAACCCCAGAGAAGACCAGACTTGACATTCCTGATACTTCCAAAGTCAAGAAACAGAAACTCAGCTCTTTATCCATCATAAAGAAGCAAAAAAAGATGCACAAGCCAAATTTTTAAAGATTCTCTGTGGGTCACTTTTCACATCCTCCATGACCTGCGTTTATTTTGAAGGTCTTGTGTTTCATTAATGGTTTTTAATGGTACCCAAATGCACTGGGTACTTCTAACGCCCTGATCTTGCAGATACTGACAAATGTCAATAGTCACTAAAGTGTTTTTCATGGCAGAAACAGGTTGGGTATCGAGATGAAATGGTCTGAAATAAGGAGAGTTGAGAGGCCATTTGGGGATGAATTCAGATCAGAGATACAGCAGTCTGATATTGCACTGATCCCTGACTCCTGTTCAATAAAACTGACACCAAACCATGAAGAATCAGAAGACAAAACAATAGAAGAACCTTTGTCAACTCCTGTGTCACCTGAAGTTTCTTCACTAACATTAGTGAGTTAAACCTCACAACCCACTTGTGTGATATTACTGAGCCTATTTTATAGATGGAATGCCTGGTAATATGGGTACAAATAGCACTGTGTCATGAAAACAGCAGGGAATTTGCAGGAAAGTGCTACACTGAGATTCACATCACAGAGCTATATTTTATTGAGGAACCGGTGCAGAAAGGCAGGTGTCCCTGGGAATGGGCCTATTTAAATCTTGATCTGAAGTTACACCCGTGTGATTGGATGTTGATCGCCATGTAAAGATAATGGTCATATATTTGAATCAATAAATATTTTAAAACCCAGTGAAAAGAGTTTGCCACAACATACTGGGCTCCAGAAAAGCCGCCACTGTAACATGATAGCTCAGCTGGGCTGGGAAATGTGGGAAGATTGCCAAGGTTTTCAGAAGGATCCAGACGGGTTGCCATTGCAGAGGGTGTGAGAAGTGTGTGTTCATGTGGAAGGCAGGTGCCCCTCACTAGACTTTGGAGCTGCCTGCCTGAAAACAAAGAGGTGTCAATAGAGCGACCTAGGCAGTAATAATGCAATGGTCACTTCGTTTTCATGTTTTAGAGGGGTAGCCGTGTTAGTCTGTATCAGCAAAAACAATGAGGAGTCCTTGTGGCATCTTAGAGACTAACACATTTATCTGGGCATAAACTTTCCGGGCTAGAACCCACTTCATCGGATGCATGGAGTGGAAAATACAGTAGAAGGTATAAATACACAGCACATGAAAAGATGGGAGTTGCCTTACCAAGTGGGAGGTCAGTCTAATGAGATAATTCAATTAACAGTAGGATTTTTCCTGCCTTGCTCTCCTACTGTTAATTGAATTGTCTCCTTAGACTGACCTCCCACTTGGTAAGGCAACTCCCATCTTTTCATTTGCTGTGTATTTATACCTGCTACTGTATTTTCCACTCCATGTATCCGATGAAGTGGGTTCTAGCCTGGAAAGTTTATGCCCAAATAAATTTGTTAGTCTCTAAGGTGCCACAAGGACCCCTCATTGTTTTTTCGTTTTCATGCAGAAAATACAGGCTGATGGAGCTGCTAGCCATGGGCAGAGGGGAAGGTTCAAGGATCTTAAATCCTCTCCCCATCCTGCAAAATGTAAATACTCTGAATTCTAGAAATGCCCCTAATCCCCCACGCCTGATCAAGGCAGATTTTGGACAGGGTCACCCTGAGGCTGGGATTAAAGCTGCTGGTTTTAAAATAGCTTCTTAGGGAAATTAACGTCCGAGCAGGAAAAGGGAGAGCTGCAGGGGGCGGCTCTTCCCCACAACCCCCCCTCCACCCTCAGCTCCCGGCATCTCCCTCTCTTTGCTGCCCCATTCCGCCCCCCGCAGCAGGCTGCCCCAGCGTCAGGTCTCCACGGCCTCCAGATGGCGCCGCTCCCTCGCTGCAGCTCCTCGGCCCCTGGGTTGCAGCGGCGCAGGCGTCCCTGCCAGATGGGTGGGGCAGGGAAGCAGAGGACGGCCGCTGCGGAGGGGCGGCCCGGCCGGACTGGGTATCCCCTCCCTCCCCTCTGTCTCCCAGGTGCCACTGGGACCAGGGTGGGGCAGAGCCAGGAGCATCGGACAGGGGTCGAGGGAATTCGAGCTTCGCAGGTACCTGAGCGGGACAAGGGTGGGACTGAGCTGTTTGGGGGGTGCCAGGAGCGCACGATTCTGGGGACCCCTGAGAACTAGGAGTTGCCTAGGTACTACCTTGCCCTGGGCACTTCTGAGATCCTTGTTTGCTTGGGGAGCCAGTATACTGGGTACTTCCCTAACACTACGAACCTCTGAGATCCCCATAGCCTTTAAGCCTAATACCAAGGATCTCTAGGGGACACCCTGGGGCATCCTTCATGGCAGGAATCTGTAGGGGACCCCAATACTTAAAAACTTAGGGCACTAGAAAATGGGATACCCTGCATGGAAACCCTAATAGCTACAGATCTCTCGGGTACCTGGAGACTGATGGGGAGCCCTGGTACTGCATACTCCTGGGGGGACCCTAATCCTATAGATCCTAATATTAGGAAATTCTCAGAAACTCTAGTACCCTGAGCCTTTTGGAGGCCCCTAATATATGGCACATAAAGGGACCCTGGTATCTGGAGGCTAGAGTTTGCTCTCAGTTATGTGGTTGAATGCCCATTGACTTGAGTGGAGCTCTCCTGGATTTACACTGGCAGAATTTGGCCCTTGAGCTTTAGGGGAGTCTGCCACCTGTACATAGCTGGGTCCTGCTGATGCAGTCCCAGCAACCAAGTACAAAAAAATCACAGCTCTGTTTTGGATCAGTTTCTGCCTGTCTGACGAAAGTTTTTCAGAACTTTGAGAAATCAGATAAAAATTCAATTGAGGTGAAATTGATCCCTACAGGGCACACTGAGTTTAAGCCAGCAATTGAAGTGAGTTTTGCTGATCCTGCCCCAGTTTAAAAGAAACCACATAGTGACTGACATTTAAAATATACCAAATTTTATTTATGCTTTTAACAGGATGTTTACGTTTGTACACAAGCAAATACATATGTAAACATTTAGGGCCAGATGCTGCAAACTTTACATTAAGTAGCACTCTATGAGACTACCGATGTAAGTGCTAGTCACCATGAGTCAGGGATACATTGTGGGGGAGTTAGTTTATGGCACTGGAGATGCCTGGGTATTTGGTGCAGCACTGTTAAAATCTAGTTAGGTACGTAGATGTTCTTGATTCAGAGTGTAAATGAGACTGGTATTTTCCTAGGTACTGTACAGGGCCCTTATTGTTTCTTTGCTCCCACTATGTTGTAAGGAAGTTCACTAGTGAAAGATTAGTGCTGCTCAAACCAGTCTTGGGGCTGCCTGATTTAAGCAGTTTTCTGTTTCCTATTTTCTGTTTTGTTTGGCCACATGGAAGGTCGCTCTGTGAATGATATATTTCCTTGCTACTGTTAAGACTCTGAATCAGAGGTGGTGCTAACCTACAGGAATATTTTTGGGTCCCTTTTCACCACCCCCACTAAAAATACTATGTGCATTATTTCCACAAACCAAAAAATATACCAACACATACTCATACACTTGTGGTAACAAGTTCACATTAATGGTGCTTTGGGTGTAATACTAAATTAGGGAACTCTTGAGCTGCTGGGGGCCTAAGTAAATACTTAGACTGCTTATGCCTAGCAAGCATACCACTGCTTCAAATGCATATTTCTCTATTGCCTTGTAGATTCTGGAGCAGTGTCTCCTAAAATGTAGCAAACTGGGGCCTTAGCTTTACTGGGAATTTGCACCGATTCCAACAATTGATGAACCAACCACCCATCCACCAATATAGCTCGGAGCTGGATAAGCACCACCCATGCAAATCGTGGCTTTCCTTGTCTCCACCTGGGGTTTGCACTGGTGTGCAGCTACACTGACAGCAGGAATCAGGACATATTCTCAGTGCAGACGAGGCTTGAGGTTTTTACCAAACCATGGAAGATTTTCTATCACTTAATGTGTGTGACCAACAATGTGTTTGAGTCAGGAACCATGTGTGGAGCTGCCTTCTTGCCCATGCCTTCCCCAGCAGGGATCAGGATGGTTTCTGTTCTTTTTGTTGAGGATTAGTTGGAGTGTAGAAGAAGTTGGTGATTACTTTCCATTGTCACCCTCCCCATTCTGGTGATTCCCATCAGGAGGAGAGGAGGGTGGCAGGAGCAGTTTGGAGGCTGCCTCCCAAAGAGTTTTCTGTCTCGTACCCTGGAATTCTTTTATATAATGTGATTTCAGCACTAATCAGAGCTGCACAGAGCAGGAAAATTATTTTGTCCTCAAGCCTATTTTTTTCAATATCACCGTGGGTTCTAGTGGTCCAAACCACGAGTTGGATCTCATTGTGCTAATTGCTGTACAAACCTAGAATAACAGTCCTTGCATCAAGGATTTTACAATCTAAATAATCTTCTGGACAGACGGGGGGGAAGGGATGCAGTGTAGAAGCAGAGCACTAAGCAATCTTTTTGTCTGAATGCATGTGGTTCATCTTCAGATATCAGAACGGGGCGGGGGCATGTATCTGCTCTGTTTATTTTGATGTAGAAGTAATGATAGCAGGTTGTTAATAATAATAATTAATAATGCCCCTAACCTTGTCTAAGGGTACATTTACCCTGTGACAAAAGACCTGTGTCATGGCCACAGCTGGCCCAGTCAGCTGACAGGGCTCAGGCTGAGAGGCTATAAAATTGCAGTGTAGATGTTCAGGCTCGAGCCTAGGCTCTGAGACTCCCAAGAATGAAGAGGGTCTTAGAGCCAGGGGTCCAGCAAGAGCCAAAATGTCTATACTGCAGTTTTTAGTCAGCTGTCCTGGGTTTAGGGTTGCCAGCCCTCCAGGATTGTCCCGAAGTCTCAGGGGATTAATCTTTAATTATAGATAATGTCAAGTGATGAAAACTCCAGGAATTCATCCAACCAAAGTTGGCAACCCTATTGGGCTAGGAGATTCGGTGCTGTGTGTTTTTTATCACAGTGTAGCTGTACCCTGAGCTGTTCCAATGGGTTTGTCATAAATATAAAGGGAAGGGTAAACACCTTTAAAATCCCTCCTGGCTAGAGGAAAAACCCTTTCACCTGTAAAGGGTTAAGAAGCTAGGATAACCTCGCTGGTACCTGACCACAATGACCAATGAGGAGACAAGATACTTTCAAAGCTGGAGGGGGGAGAAACAAAGGGTCTGGGTCTGTCTGTGTGATGCTTTTGCTGGGGACAGCACAGGAATGGAGTCTTAGAACTTAGTAAGTAATCTAGGAAGATATGCGTTAGATTCTGTTTGTTTAAATGGCTGATAAAATAAGCTGTGCTGAATGGAATGGATATTCCTGTTTTTGTGTCTTTTTGTAACTTAAGGTTTTGCCTAGAGGGATTCTCTATGTTTTGAATCTGATTACCCTGAAAGGTATTTACCATCCTGATTTTACAGAGATGATTCTTTTTTACTTTTTCTTCTATTAAAATTTTTCTTTTAAGAAACTGAATGTCTTTTCATTGTTCTTAAGATCCAAGGGTTTGGGTCCGTGGTCACCTATGCAAATTGGTGAGGATTTTTATCAAACCTTCCCCAGCAAAAGGGGATAAGATTTGGGAGCATTTTGGGGGGAAAGACATTTCCAGACGAACTCTTTCCTAATAATAATAATACCGGTGTTAGACGTTTGCTGGTGGCAGCAAAAGTCCAAGGGCAAAGGGTAAAATAGTTTGTACCTTGGGGAAGTTTTAACCTAAGCTGGTAAAAGTAAGCTTAGGAGGTTTTCATGCAGGTCCCCACATCTGTACCCTAGCGTTTAGAGTGGGGAAGGAACCTTGACAGGGTTCATGTCTGAAATGTAAGAGTTAATCTAAAGCGCCCAGTTGCACAGGGCCTGGAATGGGGTTTGAACTTTGTGTTTAAACAGGGCTTTAGCAAATAGAGTTAGGGTAGACACATTTAAAAAAAAACAAGAACGTTCTAGCCTAGAACAGGGTCTTCTTAATACACTTCCAAGGCCAGTGTGAATGCGGTAAAAGGAGCCCAGAAGTTTGGTTTTTGTCTCCTCAGGGACAGTAGTTTCTGAGTAGAATGCAACTACATAACAGTTTGCTCCCACAGAATGTGTTAGGGAATCTAAATGATGTGTTTAGACTATTTGTGTTTTGTAACTAGTGTTTTTAAAAAGTCATATGGAAAATTAAGAGCTGCAAAAAGCAGCTAAGACTCAGAACACTTTACAAACTGTATACAAACTCTAAAATGCAGCCCTCTCTGAGGTGGAACACACCAGGCGTTTAACAGCTCACAGCAACGCTATGCAAGCATTTAGAACAGGGAGTGAAGGGGGCTGCTGAATCCCATTGGTAGGGGGAATTTGGGTGGTGGAACGTAACTAATTGAGTTACAAGTTTGTCCAGGAGGTTGGGGCTTGGGCCGTCACAACCTGCTACTGGCTAAGCAGGTGATGATTTTTGATCCCTAGCTAAGAATTGTGCACCACCTACTATGTTTAGGTATTATCCCATCTTCCTCACCCCATCCCACTCGTTTATCTCCGCCTCCTGTTATGTCTTGCCGGTTCTGCTTTGTAAGCTCTTAGGGGCAGGGACTGTCATTCATTGTATATTTGTACAGCACCTGCTCCAATGGGGTCAAACTTGCTTGTGACCTCTAGGCCCTGCTGTAATACAAATAATAGTGTTTAAACCCAAACCAAAAAAACCCTCCATGCTACTTTTCATTCTTCATTTATTGTAAATGTCGGGAGACCATTATCTCTGATAAGCAGATCTGCTAAGATTTAAAAACAAACAAATGAACCCTACATGTTGATCCCCAGTAATGCTGCTTTTAAAACTAAACTAAACTTTCCTTTCTTCTCTTCATGAAGGTTCGCTTGCTTGGCAGCAGTTGAGTGTACTGGTCTCCTTGTCATGGCAACCATTGTCCCGGAAAAACTTACTCGCCTTTTCATTAATGTGCAGCAGCTTTGGCAGGTCCCCAGGCTGCTGGAAACGGCATTCCCCTCGCCTCCCTGCACCGTGGGCACCTCAGATGTGCCTAAGGTCTTCTGGAAACCCTACATTCACACCGGCTACAGACCCCTCAACCGGACCTGGAAGTATTACTTCTTGACGCTTTTCCAGCAGCACAACGAAGCTGTCAACGTCTGGACTCACCTCGTGGCTGCGCTAATCCTGCTGTTGAGGTTCCAGCGGCTTTCCCAGACGGTGGATTTTGTGAGCGATCCTCATGCCCATCCCCTGTTCATCATTGTCATTGCTTCTATCACCTACCTAACCTTCAGCACCGTGGCTCACCTCCTCCAAGCCAAATCAGAGTTCTGGCATTATAGCTTCTTTTTCATGGACTATGTGGGAGTAGCCATTTACCAGTACAGCAGTGCCTTGGTGCATTACTACTATGCCATTGAGCCAGACTGGCATGCAAGGATCATGGGGTTTTACATGCCGGGGGCTGCTTTGCTAGCTTGGTTATCGTGTGCAGGTTCCTGTTATGCTAAATATAGATACCATCAGCTTCCCCGCCATCTGAGCAGGGTGTGTCAAGAAATGCCCCTGGGCCTGGCATATGCTCTAGACATTAGCCCAGTAATTCACCGGCTCTACACTGTTCAGCCCTCCGAGCAGGCAGATCCAGCCCTTTTATACCACAAATGCCAGGTGCTGTTTTTCCTTATCGGTGCTTTTTTCTTCTCGTACCCTTATCCAGAGAAATGGTTTCCGGGGAAATGTCATTTCTTTGGGCAGGGGCATCAGATCTTCCACGTGTTTCTGGTGCTGTGCACCCTAGCCCAGGTGCAGGCCGTGGCTCTGGACTATGAGTCAAGGAGGGAGATCTACACCAGTCTGCACGGTGACCAGACTCACAATTTCTCTGCCCTGTGCTTCTTCACCGTAGCCTGCTGCCTCCTCACTGCTGCTTACATGACCAGCAAAGTGAAGTGCAAACTGAATTGCAAAGGAGAATGAAAGCTGTGGAGGGGAAGCTCCTGATCTTTCCCATCCTGGCTGTTTGAGGGGATGCCACCATAACAATCTGGATTCAAATCTGGCTATGGACGAGTGTAAAGTGTGATGGAATGCTTGGAAATGTGCTATTGTTAGGTGATCTGCAAAGGGAAAATGCTGGAAGTTTGTGCTCTTTTGGATTTTTTATGATGGATAAAGAAGACCTGGAAAGGTGTATGTGTGTATAAGTGTTAAACCGGTTTCTTTTTCTGCTGATTTTCTGCCTTCGAAATTCCGGTGCTGTCTTTAAAAGGCCTCAATGAAGAGCTGGGAGCAACGCTCTCTTTGCTAAATATGCATCCCGCTGCCCCGACATCTAAGGGCTGAGAAAGCTGACTTGCACAGCTGAGATCTAGGTCTAGCGAAACCAGGAGTGGCCAGTTTTAATATTTCTCAGGCAGAAGTTAAGACAGAAAAAACAAGTCCAGCTTGTTTTTACATGTCGCAAAGAAGCAAACAAGGGGACAAGACAGACATTTTTTTTCTGTTCAGGTCACTTTATATAGCACAGGAACTTTACACGGCACTTTACACACAGAGAAAGACATGTGGCCTGCCCTTATCATCTAAATAAGACAAGATACACTGAAGACAAGGCCCTATCAGGAGGGGGGAGGAGGTTATCAGTGATGAAGAGGAGAAGGGAGGAAGGATAGCTGGAAGAAATGGGTTTCTCGGTGGGATCTGAAGGAGGAGAGAGGCCAGTAGGCCACTGAGAAGAGGGAAATTTTGTCTTTACTGACCCTGTACCCCTAAAAGTTCCCTCTGTTGCTACCACTGGTTCAGTCCCATTGCAGGTAGCAATGATGAGTGCTACTGTAAATGAATCACTGGTGTTTGAACCACTGTGTCTTGCAGACCTGATCTGGCTGATAAAAACACTGGCAGCTAGTCTATCTGCAGCTGCCACCGCTGTCGCTACACCAGCATTGGCAAGAGTGGTAAAGAGAGACACTCTTGTAAATGTAGCCAGAGTCCTGGGCGTTCTAGAACAGATTTGAAAGTCGCTATGCTTGAACAAAAAAACTTCAGAAACAGACTTCAGAGAGAAACAGCAGAACTAAAATTCATTTGCAAATTTAACACCATTAATTTGGGCTTGAATAAGGACTGGGAATGGCTGGCTCTTTACAAAAGCAGCTTTGCCTCTCCTGGAATTGACACCTCCTCGTCTACTGTTGGGAGTGGACTACATCCACCCTGATCGAATTGGCCCTGTCAACACTGGTTCTCCATTTGTGAGGTAACTCCCTTCTCTTCATGTGCCAATATATTTATGTCTGCATCTGTAATTTTCACTCCATGCAGCTGAAGAAGTGGGGTTTTACCCACGAAAGCTTATGCTCAAATAAATCTGTTAGCCTTTAAGGTGCCACTGACTCCTTGTTGCTTTTGTGGATACAGACTAACACGGCTACCCCTGATACTTGATAGCCAGAGTGTGTCCCAGGCATAGGGGCGGCATGAATGCAGAGGTGAATCTGCGGGTGGGAAAAGGAGCAGAAGGAAGGGGACCTGCAAGCAGTGAGAGATAAGTGGGGGCAAAAGCACCAATGAAAGTGAGTGCTCGCGCCCCCTCCCCGACTCCACCCCCCCCCGCCCCATTGGACCCCTCCCCGAATCCGCGCCTGGCCCTGCCTCTTCCCCCAGCGTGCTGCGTTCCTCCTCCTCGCCCCTCCCTCCCAGCGCTTGCCTTGAGAAACAGGTGTTTGGCAGTGCAAGCGCTGGGAGGGGGCGGGGGGAGGAAGCAGGACGCGGCGGCCCGCTCAGGGGAGGAGGCAGAGGTGAGCTGGGGTGGGGGGGCGGGTTGGGGAATTGCTGGTGGGTGCAGAGCACCCACCAATTTTTCCTCGTGGGTGCTTCAGCCCCAGAGCACCCACGGAGTCGGTGCCTATGGGTGGAGGGCGAGATTGGTGAGTACAAGGAGCCTGGATTCGATGTGGCAAGAGATGGGAAAGATTCAAGATGGGGGTCCTGGGCTGAAGCAGTTGGAATGTGGGTGGAGGGCAGGAAGATGACTTTAGCAGCAGCTTTTGGGACAGACTAAGGAGGAGAAGATGATTGTGTTCAAAGGCAGGGGGATTCAGCTTGGGGTGAGGGCTGCAGCAGCTGGGATAATGAAAAAGGGCCGATGTTAAGGAAGCAGTGATTGAGATTTAGCAAGAATTTGGCTGTGGAGGAGAAAGAAAGCCGAAGCAAAGATGATCCAAGATTCTGGCCTGGGAGGTGGGGTAAACAGAAAAGTTTTAAAACAACTGATCTGAATCTAGACTTAATTTTGGTTCTAAAATTGGTTCCAGGACCTGAGCTCATTCCACCTCCTCCCCCCGGGTTTCCCTTTCCTCAGCTGCCCTCAGTGATTTAGACTAAGGACTTGCCCACAGTGGCAAAATTGACCATGTCCTGAAATTGCTTTCTCACTCTGTCCAGTCTGAAAGGGTTTCAGGAACCTGGTTACTTCGGCTGCTCCTGGTGATGGTTTTCAATAATCATGGTAAAAAAAAAAAAAAAGTTCTGCCCTGTCTAAGCTGGGCAGCAGAAGCCAGCAAGGCAGGTTCACCTGAAACCATTTTTAAGAGCTGTAAGCGAAAAATGGTTTGCGAACGCTGTCGTTTCCGAGTGCTGGAGCCTACTGCAATGTAAGGAATCCAGCTGCCTGATCTGGTTTGGGTAATTATGGCTGCAGGAGGAATCAAAGACCTCTCGGGGCCTAATTCAAGTCTTGGCAGGTAGAAAGTATTTTAAATAAGCTTTAAAATGCATTAGTCATATGCATGGTTCTTAAGCCTACACAAATTTCATCGGAGAGCTCTAATGGCTAATGAGACAGCTTTGTAAAGAAGCATAGCTGTGCTCACTGGACACCAACTGACTTTAAGATGCATAACCCACATATTTAAAATTATTTGATCAGTGCATTTCTATTCTGCCAGTCCTGGGTGGTGCTGAGCCCTTGCAGCTCCCAATGGACTTTTCTGGCTCAGGCGCTAAACTCTTATGGCAGTTTAATGTGTGTAAAATGCTTTGAAGATGAAAGACACTGTGTAAATGTTAACAAATATTAGAGAATCATATAATTAACAGGCATCAGTGCCTCTCTCCTCTCTCTCTCCCTTCAAGGGGGAGAGGAGTGACTTCACCAGCTCTGTGTCCCCCACAACCCATTTGAAGGGTTCCTCTGTGTTCCTAAAATCCTGAAGTGAGGGAGTTTCACTCCAGCTTTTCATGAGCGTGAACAATATGGAGCTTGAATGAGCCAGTTGACTTCAGTTCTCCTTAAAGTTTATCCTCTTGGTAGGTGGTATTTTCTGAATGTAAATATTTTATTCCTCTATTGCGACACAAAAAGCCTTAGGATGTGGTTTGAATTTTAGTTTACTTTATTGGGGGATCCAGGATTTCGCTGCCCCTAAGATTTTAGAATGGCAACAAACTAACACCCAGGTGCCTCCCAAACATGGGGAAGGGTCCGGATCTGAACTTTTCCAGTGTTTGGGTGTGTTTGGATCTAGGATTTGGATTCAACTTGTGACAGGAATAGGGACCATTCTTAAAGTCTGGAGGAGCTTTGGTTTGGACTGATCTCTCGTTTGTATAAACTATTAAAATATTTAATATGTCATATGAATAGACTAGATCAGTAAATGTGGATTATCAGCCCAAGCTGCGTTGATGTCCCCAGACTGGGGCTGCCTGGTTTGGGGTGAAGGGTAGGGCCCATCACCAATGGTCAGGAAGGATTTGTGCTTCACCAGAGATCACTCCTGGACAGGTTTAAAAGCTTTGCTTCCTTGAAAATTATTTCACTGTGATTTAAAACTGATTTGCAAACACTTGGCCTACTTTTCACCTTGGAAAGACTTCAGGGAAGGGAATGCCTAGAGGTAGATGATAGCTTGGTGGGCTTTGAAAAAAGCCCTGGGGTCTGATCCTGCTGCCATTGAAAGAATGGCCAAACCTCTGTTGGCAGGAGCAGGGCTGAGATGGATCTTTGTTTAGTTGCACATCTTCTTGCTGGCAGCAGAGTTTGTGTTGCTGAATTCCTCCTTGTAGGGGGTAATTGGTCAACCACAGAGGACCTGTTAGAGCAACAAAAACAACAAGATCTGACCAGTGTGAGCAATGTCTCCCATGCTCCTAGCTTCCACCGTAAGACCTGCTGCAGCACCACGTGCAGGCCGGTGCCTCCTCTGATGGGGACTATATCTTCTCACTTGCAGCCCCAGACCGGGCAGCACATGGGATTGGTTGCATTATGTTGAAAGGCCAAGCAGTCCCCGGAGGAGTAGGACTGAATGCAGCACAGCAAAGCTTGTGCAATTTTATCTTCAGTCCTATTGCAACTGGAAATAGGCCCATGAAAATTAGGAGCCAGATTTCAAACAGCCCCCTAGTTTGGGCATATTAGGGCTCAGTATAAAGGTGGGGGAACATGTGTAAAATTCAAGCTCAGCTGTGAGTGCAGGTTTCAAACATCCCCTAAATGTTGAGGGTATTCGGATCTGAGCTTTGGTGTGGGACGTTCCCTGGTCATGATGTTCATTTAAACACTTCCATGGATACTAAGCTTCTCCTTGTCCTTTGAGGAGATGATGCCTCTCCTGGCCTGACCCATCTGCAGCCTCCGTGTGTGATCAGGCTCTTCTGCTGCCAAAGGATTCAGCCCCCTTGCTCCGGCTGGTACTTCTCAAAGCAGATGTTACTGGCGCGTCATTGTTTATACTGCAGGCCATTCCTTCCTGCTGCTCTTACGCACACATTCCATCCTTGGCCCAAGGAACTGAATGCTAACTCTGTTTTTTTTTAATCCCCAAAGGAGGCAAGAGTAACAATAACAGTGATGAGTTACACTACTGAGGATGACTTGCCTTGCTAGCCCCACTTGCCTCTGTTGTCTTAGGCGTCCATCTGGAAAGCCCTGTGTGGGACCTAATGGCCTGATCCAGTGCCATTCTGCACTCCCACAACTCCCATTGACTGTGTCAAGTTCAGCCTGTCACTGAGCTCTGCCTGTTAACAGTCCCTAGGTCTGGACCCAGCATGGAGGGGTGTTGCCGGGCTACATTAAAAGTCTTTTTCTGTTATCACAAGGTCAGCAGAATGACATTACAGCTTCCATAGTGTCTGCAGCAGTGACCATATTACAAACATGTAATAGCCGGCATGATCAGGAGCTGTGAAAACTGGCAAGCCATAACATTCGGCAAAGGTATCCGTTCAGATGACCAAACTTTATTGTCAAATATCCCCTACTTTGCTGTGCCAGCTTCAGAGCAGCATAACTGATAAGGGAATCAGGACAGGCTGGAATCAAAGCCCCAGTAAGGACACATAGCATTTATGTAGGTATCCCTCAAGTGCAGTTTTGGAGATCCTGTGTTATATGTGGTGAGCACAAAATAAAACGAATGTGCAATTCAGCTTCGTTTCTTTTGCAATTGTCTTGATCTATCATGTTTATAGTGTAGTTGTAGCCATGATGGTGGTCCCAGAAAATGAGAGATGCAAGGTGGGTGAGGTGGTATCTTTTGTTGGACCAAATTCTGTTGGTGAAAGAGACAAGCTTTTAAGCTCTGCAGAGCTCTTGTTCACAGCTGGGAAAGACACTGGGAGACACTCCAGTTACCTTTCCCAGACCTGAAGAAGAGCTCTGTGGAGCTCAAAAGCTTGTCTCTTCCACCAACAGAAGTTGGTCCAACAAAAGATATTGCCACACCCACCTTGTCTCTCTCTGAATCCACCATGTTCGATTCCAGTTTGCTGCATCATATGACAAACAGCACTTGTTGGGTTTCATCCAGTGGCTGAAACAACAGCTGAGTGGGTTTACATTGGGTCTAATCAGGTTAGTACTGTGTGTTTGTTTAGAGGATCTGGTATCTTGCTGCAATAGGCTGAGTACAAAAACCTCAAGACCATTAATTGTAAACATATGACAAAATTTCCCCTTTACACTTCACTTTATTTGCGTTTTTAGGTGCAATGTTTTTGACAAACTTTTTAAAAATCAACTAGCTTTAAGAAAAAATTTCTGCCCTGCTCCTCTTACTGGTGCCATGGTGATCGACCTAGCAGTGGAGGATAATTGGGTTACACAGGAGCACAAATCCACCCTGATGGAACATGCTTCAGGAGTAGGGTGCTAGTTTTTAACTCCTAGTTTACAAACGTTCTCCTCTTACCCAATCTGCAAAGCAATTGAGAAATCCCTCCCTCCCTGCCTCCCATCTTTATGCAATGATGGGCTTGGCTTTGTCTGTTGCCCTTTTATAACAATAAATAGGAGCCACTTGTCCCATAGCTAGCCCATCGTGCGGAAGAGAAATTCACCCTGAGGCAGAGAGCATGTGCATGACCATCTGCCTTTCCGAAAGCTTTAACAAGTAAAATGTGGGGGCTTCATCACCCTCTGCTGTGGGGTGAACTTAACCTTTGTTAAATGGCGTGAGTCAAAGCAGATGCAAACCTAGTGTGTGGTGTAGACCTTCCCCGGCCCCCCAGTGGCATGATGATTTCTGTGCCACAGGCCAGCAGTGTTGGCACAGCAAAACTCTAGTCAATCCTGCCATTATTTGTACAGCACCTAGCACGAGGTGGGGCTGGGCCATGCTTAGGTGCTGTGCATGACCACGCTATGAGTAGTAAATAATTATAGGATGGGGGAGGGGGAAGCAGGGTGGAACTCAGGCAAGCACCCGTGCGTCTGTATAGCACCTAGCACAAGGCAGGGCTGGGCTATGCTTAGGGGGCCTGAGCACCCCCGCGCTACGCATAGTAAATAATTCGATGATGATGGGGAGGGGGAAGCAGGGTGGAACTCAGGCAGAATGGGTGTCTTTGTACAGCACCTAGGACGGTGGCAGGCCATGCTTAGGGGGCCTGTGCACTACCATGATAGAGCCTCGGTGCTCCCCGCTACGCCTTGCTCCGTCCTGCCTCCCCACCCACAGTGGTCCTCGCCGATCCCTCTGGGAGCTTATCGCAGGGCCGCAGCTGCTTCCTGGGCCACCGCCCCTTTTCCTTCTGACTGCTCCCAGGGGGGCGGGACCTGGTACCGCTAGCTACAGCTGCCCCGAGAGCCGCGCTGCCCCGTAATTATTGACTGCTCCTCGTGTGGGTGTGCACAGGACCCCTTTGTGCTCGGTGCTGTACAAACCCACCCATTCTGCCTAAATTCCACCCTCCTCCCCCCTCATCACAGAATTATTTACTGTGCATAGCGTGGGGGGGCACGGACCCCTAAGCATGACCCTGCCCCCCCCGGCTGCTAGGCGCTGGATAAACACATGCGGCCTGAGCTGCACCCCGCCCCCTTGGTGTGATTGTTGACTACTCATAGCTCTGCCCCGCGGGGGGGGGTCCCTGGGACGCCTCGCTCCGCAGCGCCCAATTAGGGACCGGGGCACCGGGCGCGCGCGCGGAGAGCCGAGTCTGCCCCCGCCCCTCGCTGCGGCGCGCGGGGCAGGGGCGGGGCCTAGCCGGCCGCTGTGATTGGCCCCTCTCCCGGCCAGCCCCCGCCCCCCGTGCCGGGCGTGGGGACCGGGCGGGAAGGGAAGCTGCTCGGCGGGAGAGGTCGTTGGCCGCCGCTCGCCCGGTGAGAGCCGGTGGGGGGCGTTTGTGGGGCAGCTCGCTGCCGTTCAGAGCCCCCCGAAGGCCGGGAGGAGCCATGGGCGGGGGGCTCAGAGCGGGGGGCTCAGAGCGGGGGCGGGGCTGGGAGCAAGGGGGCGGGGGGCTCAGAGCGGGGGGCTCAGGAGGGGCTGGGAGCAAGGGGGCGGGGGGCTCAGAGCGTGGGGACATCAGGAGGGGCTGGGAGCAAGGGGGCGGGGGGCTCAGAGCGTGGGGACATCAGGAGGGGCTGGGAGCAAGGGGGCGGGGGGCTCAGAGCGGGGGGCTCAGGAGGGGCTGGGAGCAAGGGGGCGGGGGGCTCAGAGCGGGGGGCTCAGGAGGGGCTGGGAGCAAGGGGGCGGGGGGCTCAGAGCGGGGGGACATCAGGAGGGGCTGGGAGCAAGGGGGCGGGGGGCTCAGAGCGGGGGGCTCAGGAGGGGCTGGGAGCAAGGGGGCGGGGGGCTCAGAGCGTGGGGACATCAGGAGGGGCTGGGAGCAAGGGGGCGGGGGGCTCAGAGCGTGGGGCCTCAGGAGGGGCTGGGAGCAAGGGGGCGGGGGGCTTAGAGCGGGGGGGCCTCAGGAGGGGCTGGGAGCAAGGGGCGGGGGGCTCAGAGGGGGGGGCTGGGAGCAAGGGGGTGGGGGGCTCAGAGCGTGGGGACATCAGGAGGGGCTGGGAGCAAGGGGGCAGGGGGCTCAGGAGGGGCTGGGAGCAAGGGGGCGGGGGGCTCAGGAGGGGCTGGGAGCAAGGGGGTGGGGGGCTCATGAAGGGTTGGGGTGAGGTGGGTTGCGAGGCTGGGATGAGGAGCGGATGGGGAGCTGGGGGCTCAGAGCAGGGGGGCTCAGGAAGGGCTGGGAGCAAGCAGCAGTGGACTGGGGGAGCACGGAAGGGGCTTATCCAGCCTGTTCTTGAACATCTGCAGTGATGGGGAGCGCCCCCCCACACCTCCCTTAGCATCTGTCCCGGAAGTTCAAAAGTTTTCCTACCAGCTCACCTAGATCTCCCTTGCTGCCCATCAAGCCCATTACTCCTTGTCCTGCCTTCACAGGCTGCTGAGAACAATCGGTCTCTTTTTCACGGCTCCTCACATATGTGATGGCTGCTATCCCGTCCCCCCTCAGTCTCCAGACTAAATGTGCCCAGGTTATTTTAACCTTTCTTCATAGGTTTCTAAATGTTTTATCATGTTTGTTGAGCTCTTCTGGACTCACTTCAGTTTGTCCCCATCTTTCCTATGGTGCGGTGCCCAGAAATGGGTCCAGTACTCCAGCTGTGGCCTCCCCAGTGCTGAATAGAGTGGGACAGTTACCCCCCATATCTTCCATGTAACCTCCAGATCCTTTTCAGCAGTACTACCACCCTGGTCTTTTATTTGATTTTTTCCTTTCTACATAAAATACATTGCACTTATCTCTATTGAATTTCATCTTGTTGAATTCAATCACTTCTCCAATTTAAGGTCCTTTTGAATTCTAATCCTGTCCGCCAAAGTGCTTGCAACATCTCCCAGCTTGATGTCATCTCCAGAATTTATAAGCATGCTCTCCAGTTCATTTTCTAAGTTGTTAATGAAAATCTTGAATATTATTAGACCCAGGACTGACCCCTTAGGGATTCCACGAGATATGTCCTCCCAGTTTGACAGTGAACCATGGAAAACCATGCTGCATGTGGTCTTTCAACCAGTTGTGCACCCACCTTATAATAATTACATATAGACGGCATTTCCCTAGTTTGCTTATCAAAATGTCATGTGAAATTGTGTCAAAAACCTTATTAAAATCAAGATATATCCCCCTACAGCTTCCCCCCCCCCCCCCCCCTCAATCCACTAGGCTAGTAAACCTGACAAAGTCATGCTGTCTAGTCTTTATAACTGTTATCCTCTAGGTACTTACAAATTGATTGTTCAATAATTTGTTCTAGCATCTTTCCAGGTATCGAAGTTAGGCTGACTGGACTATAATTCCCTTGGTCCTCTTTGGTCCCCTTTTTAAAGATAAGGTACTATGTTTGCCCTTCTTCAGTCTTCTAGGACCTTAACTATCCTCCATGAGTTCTCAAGATAATTGCTAATGGTTCTCAGATTGCTTCATCTAGTTTATTAAGAACCAAAGGATGAATTTCAGCAGGCCTTGTCAACTTGAATACATATAACTTTATATAAATATTCTTTAACCTGTTCTTTCCCTATTTTGGCTTATGCTCCTTCCCCCTTGTTGTTAATATTGTGTTGAGTATCTGCTCACCCTTAACCTTTCCAGTGAAGACTGAAGCAAAATAGGCATTAAATACCTCAGCCTTCTTGATGTCATCAGTTATTTGCTCTCCTTTCCCACTAAGTTGAGGACCTACACTTTCCTTCATCTTTCTCCTAATATGTTTAAAGAATCTCTTCTTACTGGGTTTTATGTCCCCTGGCATGTGTAACTCCTTTCGTGCCTTAGTCTTTCTGATTTTGTCCCTACATGCTTGTGCTGTTTTTTTGTACGCCACCGTGGCAATTTGTCCATGTTTCCACTTTTTGTAGGATTCCTTTTTGATTTTCAGGTCATTAAAGAGCTGCTGATGGAGCCTTATTGGCCTCCCTGTGCCCCTTTCTCTCGCACTGCACTGGGCCATAGGCCCTTGTCTCATCTCCTCCCTGCAGATCAGCTATTGACCATTCACCGTAGCCCTGTTTAAAATGCAACAGTGCATGCAGCACCAGTATAGACATGCAGCTTCTGTGCTACTTCACAGGATATGTTTAGATTGCAGCCATGGTGTGTGATTGCAGCTTGAGCAGACATACCCGAGCTAGGTAGTTTGGGTCCTGGAACAGTGAAGCAAAAGCAGTATAAGCTTCAGTGTGGACTAGCCCCTCCCCAAAGTAACTAGCCAGGTTTCTGGGCAAAGTTTGTACAGTTAGTGCTGCCATGGTTTTGCTGCTCTGGGACTTGAGCTAGCTAGATGAAAGCTAGCTTGGGTACATCCCAGTTATTGCAATATGTACATACCCACCATGTGGCAGGTCTCACTGAAGCTAGGCTAACTCCAGTGTAGATAACTCCTATTAATTCTGCAATGAAGCCATAGCCTCAGGTGTTTCCAGCAATTATAAATCCAGCTGTGCTAAGAACTGTGTGAAAGAGAAGCAGCAAGAGTTTTTAGGAGCAGCCAGTTACAAAGCACATCATCAAAATAATTATTATTTGGCACTTATACAGTAGATCTCAAAGGGCTTTCCAAGCAGTTACCAAATTATCCCTTGCTAAATGGGGTGCAAAGGATGAAATAACTTGCCCAAGGTGTCACAGTGAGTCAGTTTCGTATTGCTGTTGCCCACTCTCCCACTACTGCACTGGAAATTGTTCCTGTCCTTGCACAGAGTATATACAAGAACACTGCTGGTGATGCTCTAGCCTGCCTTCTTATTTCACGCTGCAGCAGGTCCCTCATTATTTGTATACAGAAAAAGGATCAGCCATGAAATGTGTAAGAAAAAGAAGCACTGCGGAGCAGTTCGAGACTTGTGGCATCTGGCTGGACACTGCAAAGTTAAAGAAGCGCAAAATACAGGTAATAAATCTGTACTGTTTGTGATGTCATAGCT
Organism: Chelonia mydas; assembly: GCF_015237465.2. NCBI lineage: Eukaryota > Metazoa > Chordata > Testudines > Cheloniidae > Chelonia > Chelonia mydas. The sequence continues at coordinate 9,265,960 of NC_051259.2, read as the reverse complement.
TTGTACAGCTCTTTACAAACCTAGTACACAATGTTCTGTGCCCTCAGGAGTTTACAGTCCAAGTTAGAGGGCTCACATGAGGGGATGATATAGCATGGGAACAAGAGATTGGCAGAAGAAGCAGCTTAGAGTATTTTTACCTCTCCTTTTTTTAAAATGAGCCATCACTGAATTGTCTCAGACGTGGCAGTGGGGAGTATCCTAACAGAGACTAGCAGTGCAAAGAAGCAAGGAAAAAAGGTGAAGAGGTAGGAAATGTGGCTTATTGGGGAAGAGGGTTGTTCAAGCAGTGTGGTACAACTGTAGACGAAAGGAGATAAAGGGAATAACAAGGAGAGGGGAGTTATGTCACTGTTAACAAGTTAAATTCACTCTAGCACTTCTCTCCCCACCCAGACTCTTGTATCCAAGCCAACTTCAAACACGCCAAATCCACTTCTTGAGAGGAACTGTAATAGTCACATTTCAGTTAATTTTACTCAGACAAGGCTTTCTCAGCCATACACCAGGCAAACTACCATCTCTTCGTTCTTCAGCATTCAACCAACAGGTACTGTAGAGCAATTTTTGCGCGCTCACACACGCGAACACACACAACTTTTTAATATGGCGAAGTTACAGTGAAACATTATATCGTGCTACATTATATGTTACTTATTCAGGATCAGGTTAATATTCACAGAACCTGGCTAAAAATTATGGCTTGCTGGCTGGGGAATCTTCCTCCTCTGAGTACGCTCGAAAGATTGACCAAATCTCTGTGCATACATATATATATATTTTCCTGACAGGACAGAAAAACCACCTAGTCTCATTTTAAGGCATTTTGCATGGGCAGAGACAGAGAATGCCTTTACTGGTGTGCAGTTAGGAGTCTGGACACTTTCCAGCATTGCTTCTGTCAGGTAGCCTAAAGTAGATTAGAGGCTAAATAGCATGGGATGGGTAAATCTGACCCAAAATGAACAAAGACCATTCAGATCCGTTCCCACGTTTGCCAGATTGTATTCCCTACTAATGTTAAAGACTGGGATTAACCTAAAAGAATTAGGTGCCAAATTCATCCCATGTGTTTTTATAAATTTGGAACTGATGCTACAATTCACTGTTTGTGCAAAACTCCCATTGATTTAAACAGGAGCATTGTGCTGTGGAAGGGCTACAGGATCAGGACCTTTATTGGGAAGGGTAGCATGTTAACCCTGAAGTCTTGAAGCTGAGAGGAAATGGTAGGGGAAGGAGTGTACTCATACTATGGACACATCTCTAATTGGTGTAGTCAACTGGGTCCATCTAGTGTCGTTGAATTTTATCTAACATGGTATTTCAGCTCAGAAATGCTGACTGCGAGCTAAGCCATGGCTCAGTTTATGATGAAAAGTGCTTTTTTACATTTGTGTGCTCTGGCTGTTGGAGCGAGCGCAACAATGGCCTGTGGGGAGCTGAGCCTAGTAATCTTGCGTGATATTTGTTTAAACACATGCACAAACTACTCTGAGTGAGTCTGATTTTTATTTGTCTCTAGTGGGCCGGGCTTGTAGTAGTGCCATTCAGCCTCTGCCTATGCTTTGTGCTGTTTCCTGCTCCCTGTGGATTTACTGCATGAAGGCCACTATCCTTTCCATTCAGTATAGATTCCGATGGCAAGATTTAGAGACTTCCCTGCAGTAATTTCTACACAGTTTTCTATTGCTGTGTAAATATTAACTCAACTCTTTATTCTGAAATTGAGAAAAAGCAAGAATCTTGAGGTAGGATTTAGAAATTACACTATTTCGAATGGTTTCAAAAGCAGAAGACTTATTCTCTTGTTTCTTTCCTCCCTTCGAAGAGATGATGAGGTGTCTGGAAAATTTTACAGTTCAGTTTTCCACATTCCTTGTGCATCACTAATTTCGAAAAGTGGAGCATCTTCCAGTAGTTAATCAATCACACCACTTTGTATCAGAGGAAGATTTATTAAATCTTAATTTCTATTGCACTATTCATTGGTAAAGCACTTCACAAATATACAGTGTCATCAAAATCACTGCAGCCACCTTAGGTGTGGAAAGCAGAGGCATTACATAACTGTTAAATGGCACATCCTATTGAAAGTGTAAGGGGAACTTAAGGTAGGTGGAATGGCTTTACTCAAGTTGGAATTTGACTCTTCGTGGGAGGGAGGCCTGAGGAAGAGACAGAGCACCAAGGGGAGCTTGGAACTGCTCAGATGTCACTTCACTTCTCCCTCATGGGAGGCAGAACTTGCTTGACTGTCCTCTTCTTGCTTCACATATTGGACCGGCCCTCTCACTAATTTCTACAAGGAGGTAGAGCTATTAGGATGTTGTGAAACAGGAGAGAGTCTGGTCATGTCCAAATTAGTTAAAGGAGGGGTGGGGCACAGTGTAGAATTATGGGAGAGGCATAATTGTGTGGTCGCTAATCTGAGTTTGAAAAGCTTGCATATCAGCTGTGTTGTCTTATTCAAATACATTGTTTTTTCCAGGTGAAAAGGATGATGAAGAAAACTTAAAGCCATATCCTCTTATGTCAAATAAAACACACCTAGGAAAAGGCTCTGATTTCTTGGCTGCCTCCTCTATGAAGAACTCGGGAGCTGCTAAGTTAGAGGAAGTCCAGGCACCAACCTTGAGCCCTCAGGAGGACAACATTCAGGAGTGTAGCCAGCTGCTTGTACAAAACACGCAAGGCTTGAGCATTCCCCTGGTGAACTATACCTTCCCACAAGCACAGGTTAACAGCAGGAGTGAGTGCACAGCCATTGCAAGGACATCTGCAGGTGAGACAGAAGACTCTCTCTCCATAAACTTCACCCAGGATTCAGAGGACAATAGGGTTCTAGCTCACAGGAATTCAGCTGACTCATTCACTGGAAGTGTTTCTGTAGCAAATGGGATAATTTCAAGCAAGAGCGAGAGTTATTGGATAGGTGAGAAAGAGGCCCATTTGTGCTCCAAGAGGGGGATAACTAGAGTGGGTCTCAAACCTAAACACCTGATAAAGCAAGGTAGGAGGAGATGCAAAAACCTGCCCCCTCGTGGAATTTCTTTCATGGATTTCTCAGAGGTTGAGAATATAAGTCCTGCTCCCAAGGGTAACGAAGGCCAGCAGACCAATTGTCCTCTCTCCCAGGGGCGAACAGCTAAAACAGAGCTTTTGAGAGACAGTAGTCAAAATTTTGCTGACTTTTGGACAAGAAACTCTCACAATATGGCTGGTTCAGCAGAAGAGCAGGGGGACAGTAAGAGTAGTTCTACCACACAGTTGTTTACCCAGGATTCAGAGGGATACAGAGTCATTTCTCACCAGCGCTTCTATGAGAGTGTCAGATCTCCTTTGCAGAAAAAGTATCTACAGGACAAAACCAATTTTGTCCAGAGGGTGCCTAGCCCACCCTCTGTGGATTGCTTTAAAGTTTATTCTTCAGGGGCATCGGACAGGACTCCTTTAGCTACTACAGCCATTAATTTATGTGAGCCTGAGTCATGCTATGATTTGCTATTCACAGAGGATTCAGAAGGAAATAGAATTATCAAACATTGATTCAGTAGTAATTTTTTTCTGAATGCAATGGGCTGCTGAAAAATTGACATTTTTTAATGTATGTGAAAATTCCTCTGAAGCCTCCACAGTGCATCACTTTCTTTAAGATACAAGGACTGTGTAAGTGTACATCTTGCATATATGGCCTTTGGCTATCAGTGGTATAGACCCACACACACAGGCTATTTATGCTGCATGCAGAATTGTCTTTGATTAAAAAGAGATTCTACATGTGCAAATAAAGTGATAATTTTATAGCAAGATGGGTTGTAATCAAGTTTCCACATCTGCTTCTACCTGTGCCCTGCTCATAGGGACCATGTTGTCAAACATTGTATCTGTGTGACACCATCAATTTGCATGTTTGGCAAGGCTCTGGTTAGTGGTGGTGCTATATAAAAGGAAGCATGAAGGGTACTTCAATCCCACATTTGAAGAATAAGGACCTGTTACTTATTCAAGGGAAAAGACACCTTGCCATTGATTTAGAACATTGCCACTCATCTTGTAAGATCTGAATATTGCAATATGTCTCACAAGTCAGAGTCCACAAGCCTGAGGATCCACACTGTGTAGTCTAGTGTCTCACAACACATCTACAGGTGGATTATCTACCCCCCAAATTTAGGTTCAGCTGCCCAGTCAAGTGTTTAATCATAACAAACACAGTTAGCTTGTGGAATTCACTGGTAGAGGATGTCACTAAGGTCAAGAGTCAAAAATGGACTGGACATGTATATAGCTAAGAACAGCCCTGAGAATATTTAAAAACAAGTTTGTAAAGGACACAGAGCCTCTTGCGTCAGCAGACAAAACAACCCCTAATTGACCATTGTTATGAGCACTGGATCGAAGTTGCAAGCAACTTCCTTTGAAGCATGTGGTACTGGTTAGTTGACTAGATGGACCCCATGGTCTGCTGTGTGGTAATTGTTACTATAGCAACAGAACAATATTTTGACTTAAAGGGAGTATGCACGCTATAATGCTTCTTAAGGGGCACAGTTGTCAGCTATACATGTCCCTTCATTAAATTAGTAAGATTAAGCTACTTTGCTCAATAGAAAAATCAACGATCATCATCAGAAACTGTAGTTGTACCATCCCCACCAAAGGCAGCTAGTGTGGAAAAGGAAGAGATGTACATAACAGGCATTTTAGACCTTGCAAGCCAAAGTTTGTAGCTGCGTACAAGGTGGGATCCTAGACATTCAGTATTAATTGTGATTGCCACCAGAGTGCTTAAATAAAGCAAGAGTGCAGTGGCAGGTTTACTTATTTTAAAATAGAAACCTTGAGATTACCACTATCGCCAGATCTGGCTTCACAATTTGCAGGGCCCCACAACTGCCACAGTAAGGAGGGATAGCAAGGAAGTCACAGTGTGACTTTTCTTGCTGGTTCTAACAGAGCAAGCTTCCTCCCTCTCTAAGCCGGTTACTGGCTGCAGGAGCGAATCTGGACTTGAAGTGAGGTTTTCCCACACTGGTCACACCACCAGTGTAAGGAAGAATCTGGCTTGGGTACATTTGTACCTGTTAGGGGAGAGAGGCCAATTCACCCCATTCAGAGGCAGCATGATAGTATAGGGCAGGAAGATCACACAAAAGTGCAATCATCTGCATTAGCTGACCCCATATTGTCCCTATTATGTGGGACTAGGCTCCCATGTTTTCCTCTGACAATACAGTATGGCCACAGCTGTGTAGACACAGATGCATTTTGGGAAAACATGGCTAATCTTCCCTATTGACTCAGCAGAGGTGGGTGGGTGTGTGTGTAGAATTGTGCAATGGACCTTGGGAATATTATTCCACACCAAGGACTAAAATATGTGCCAGCCAGGCCCCCCAGTTATACTCTCCCATCCTTCAGAAGTGGTGATAAGTAGGAACTAATGGGGTTAGATACCAACTGTGTGTGGTGTGTTTCTGGCAGAATGACAACGTTGTGTATAGCTTCCTGCAGCACAAATATTGTGGGAAAATATGGCGTGGGAGCTGCTCACTCACCCCATTCCTGACACACAATATTTTAAATAGGCATGCATTGAATTTTCAATTCTCTGTTGAGTTGCAAGGACAGTAGAGTGACTTCACAAGAAAGCAACACAGGAGAGACTAGGAAGAGGGAGCCACAGGACCCAGTGATTGCGGACAGACAGATGTCAAGTTGAGGCAACATGCAGCATGGTGATTCATGCCCTCTGCTGCAGCAAAAACAGCCCAAAACACCAATACTCTGCTACAAGCAATGTTTCAGATACCAGTACAAGCAGACAGAACCAGTCCTCCAAAAAAACCCAGCACAGCTGTTGACTATTGAGGAAACCTGCAAATATCATTGGAGAACTAAGTATAGGGATCCATTTATATAAAAGAATCATCATCTACCTTAAATACAGCTGAGAGACATTAGCGCAGAATGACACTTCAACCAGTGACTTTGATTTAACTCTCTCCTTTCCTTTTCCCCACATGGTTTCCTACAGGACTCAACTCCTAGCTTTGATGATTCAGTAGATAAACTTTAAGTCACATTAACTGGACAAAATCCTTACTGAATTTTAATAAAGTTAATTGAATAAAAAGATCATTTTAATGAAACACATGGAATTCTTGACAAGTTACCTTAGGGCAGGATATAAGTGTCATGTAATGTGACTCGGGATATTTTGATCTTTCAAATATTACAAACCTTTTGAAAGTCACTCACCAGTCTAGCAAATTGAGCTTGGTTAAATGGACTGATCATTCACTTTAATGTCTCCCATCCCAAATGGGACAGGAAAGTAATTGGAAGAAACTTTAGGGAATGGAATCCTTTTTTGAGAAAATAATGTAAGCTCTTAAACCACCCTCGCTACAGTAAGAACTTCCTAAAAACTGACAGCCTAGAAGGAAGAAGCAATTTAGTTTCATTGATAGCTTTGCACCAGACTTTCCCTGAACAGAGAAAGAATTAGATGTTTTATGTCCATTTATATTATAAATTAGTAGCTAGTCATATTGCAACAAGACCATCATGAGTCAAATTAATGATTCAAGTTAAAGTCACCTTGGGGAAAACACAGATAGGAAGATAACTTCATTTAGCATCACTCTGTAGAAGAATCTGTTACCAGCAATGCTTCAAAATATATGTGGAAAACAATTTCCTTTTTCTTAAAAAGTTTTTATATATTTAGAGACGTGGAAAACACTGCAAACCCACAGTTTCTTTCTTGAATAAGTTTCCAGCGCAGAAATCATTTCTAATTAGTAAAGAGGCAAAAAAGTTTTATCCTGAGGAAGGCAGCTACTGTGGAGAAAAATCTTAGGAGCACGATACACTTGCTTACAGATTTAAATGGAAGTGTAATGTCAGTTTTCTTTCACGGTTACATCTTCATCCTTTAGAGCAAATTTTCTTCTTAACACTTCTGATATAAGAACAGCAGGGTCTTCCTCCTTCAGTAAAGTTCGGTTCCTGATGGAGGATACAAAATTAACGTATTAACAGCAATTTGGGTAGAGATTCTCCAAAGTCTGCAGAGGACACTGTCTCTGCTAGGCCCAAGCTTTAGGATTTTGTTTAAAAAAATTGTTTTATAAACCAAATTATGAGAAAATGGTGCATCTCTGAAACCCCCTTTTTATTTAAGCATCTCACTGCAGCACTGGGAACCCTGACAGTCTGTCAGAGTTGGGTAAAGTGCAAAACCTGAATAGAAGACAAAGCGAATAGTACATTAAGGCTGAGATTTTGCAAGCTGCCTAGGAAATGTAGAGACAGAGTTCCCATTAATTTCAAGGGGAAATTGTGCGGTCTAAATGCTTCTAGTGGTGTAGAAAATCTCAGTCTACATTTCATTCCCCCACCCCCAAATTTTAAATCTGAAGTGTTAACAACAGGTCAGAAGAAATGTGCAAAATACAAGCTGTATGCAGGCTGCCCCCCTTCTTTATTAAAACCAAAAGACATTACTTTGAACTGAAATAGTAGAATTATCTATGATGATGTTAATTGTGAAATGGGTACACTGCTCACTTGCATGTCTTTGTACAATAAAAACAGGATTCTTCTGCTTTACCTCCCCTTTTCTCACATAATCCAACAACAGTCTTGCATGACAGGTAAGCAGTGGGTCCTGCGTTTTATGAGCCCTAGTGATCAGTTTACTTTACAATAAGGGAGCCTACTTCACAAGAAACCAAAAAGGTATGAATTATATTGGGTCATTCATGATACTTGAAAATAAGGATCCCATGATAACAGCCACTGATTTTAGAGTTTAACATTTTAAAGTAAAAAATTTCTTATAGGCTGGAAAACATTCCATGAGTTCTGAAATCTTTTAAAAGCCTCTAAAAGAGCCTATTATTTTTAACTAGATGAAAGCAAAAAATAAATTACGGTTTGCTGTATTTGTTTTAAACACCTGCAGCCACTTAATCTTGAATTTGCACTGAAAGCTTTTACTAGACCAAGTGATTAAATTTAAGAAGTTCACAAGTAACCCAAGGGGCAAGGCCTTAGCCCACAATTGTAATATATAGTTTAACTTCAGCTTTTAAATCATGACGGTAGATAGAAACACCCCACTGATTTCACCAGAACCCCTCTGATACGAGTGCAGAGACAGGGAGAAAGAACTACTGAAGCTGGGGAAGCTTTAAAGAATCCCACCTGGGGAAGCTTAAGAGAATCCAAAATCATCCAGCGTTCCAATAAACTGCTTCCAAAGGGCAATGGGTATAGGAGAGAAGCCAAGAGCAGATGCAGGAAGAGGCAAAGCGAGACTGCAGCAATAAAGACTGAAGTTGTACTGGTCACAAGGAAGAAGCTCATCCCCACCATGGGTAGCTAAAAGTGGTGTGGGGGAAATCTATGAGAGGGAGAGAACAAGCCTCCAGCAACAGCGCACGACCAGCAGCTATTGTAGAAAACTGACACCCGGCAACTAGCAGCGGAGGGGGTATCTTCAACCAACATCAAGCAGCACTGCAATTAAATATCAGCACCTTGATTCTTTAGAAATTCTCACCGAAGAACTACAACAACCAGGGAAGTAATCATGGACAAATTAATGCACAATTACACCTGAATTAGATCAGTCCCACCATCAGTACTTATAAAAACGTACTCACATTCAAAGCAGATCCTCACGCTAAATGTTTTTAACCACACACCGAATGAACGGATCAGCTGGAACACTATACAGACCATTCCTTTCCAAAGGGCATCAGCTATTAAAAGGGCTCTATTCTGATTTTAATGGTGGAAACATGCAAATGTGTCTCATACTCATTCCTGAAGTTTCCAGGCTGTGGGTTTTAACACCAGTTCCTAAACAGGAGCATCAGAGAAGCATTGATTTAATCATCGTTAGGTGTAAATGGCATCTCCACCCACAAAAATTAAAATGGTCATTTAACTCCCTTTTTACACATTCACTTTATACTGCTGGCTCTGGTACCATCGGAGTTCGGGAAACTGGTCAGACGAGGGACAGACCCCAGGGAGGCTGCCGCTTGAAAACAACTTCAGTTCATGCTGCCTCATGATTCTTTTAAGTCAGACACCCATGATGCTGCTTCTACACCTGCTGGGATGTCTGTATAATCACCACAATAACCTCAAAGAGATCAAGGACTCTATAATCAGTTCTAAGCTGACTGAGATCATTTACTATAGGTGGCTATGGCAAGGATATTTCACAACTCATTAATGTACATCAGCTGTGAAATAACAGATGTTCTAAGAATAACCCCACTAGATCTTTTCACATTCACTTGTTTTTGTTCACTAAACATTTTATGTGAAATACGGAACTGATGTCAGCAGGATAAGACACAGCAAAAGCCCAGCAATTCACCACAAGAAATCCAGGCTTCCAGGGTCTTGTTGCTTTCCAGGCACACAATAACTAAGTGTTGTATTCAGCTGGTCAGGGAGGTACAAGCTGCTCATCCCCACAGCATATTAGGGAGTCCCAACCAACTTTCATACAGATATATGGCACGTCACCATGGTATGAGGCCGGCGTGTAGGGCAATCGTCAATTTGTGCTGGTCAAACAACAAAGACAATTGTTCACCAGTTAATTGCTAAGTCACAAGGAATACATTATTCACGGCTCTCATTCAGATATTGTAACCCTCATCTCCAAGTGCTTGTACTGTACATTAGAGGCAAGGCAATAGGAAGCGATATATGGTGTGAAGCCTATGGCTTATAGATTTGGTCATACAGCGTAAGAGGAAGCATTAGGGAAAACACACATCACCACAACCTTTCCACAAATGAATGCTGTTATCTTTCGGTAAATCCACTGGAGACATGGCAATTCATGTTATTGCTACCACAGTACTTGCCTAGGATCTGGGCCATTCATTCTGAACACCAATTTAATCAGGAAAAAAAATAGAGCTATCAGAAATAGACTAAAATAAATTTGCATACAATGTGATTCAGCTTCTCCCGTTAATCAGGCGAGCAGTTATTCCCTGTGGGAAACGGGCCTTGGCTGAACAGAAAAGCAGGGCTCTCTGCCCATCCAGTCCCAGTGGGATAGAATTTGTTAGATATCCTCATACAAGACATTTGCATTCTACTTTACAGACGTCTGTGCTAATAGTCACTGGTAATAGCTCCCCTTCACGGAATAAGGCCATTGGAACATAGGTACCTAGAGAAGGACTAGCCCCTTCTTTGGATAAAGGCATAAGCCATCAGATACATGCCTGGTCTACAATTAAAAATTAGATCCATCTAGTTAAGTTGCTCAGGGCTTTGAAGAATGTTGTGGCATGGTGAACTCAATCTACCCCAGAGTAGAGGCAGCTAGCTGGGTGGAAGAATTCTTCCGACCCAGTTACCACCTCTAGGAGAGGTGGATTAACTACATCGACAGAAAATCCCCTTCCGTCGACACAGGAAGGGTCTATGTTATGGTGCTACAGCAGCACGATCGTAGCAGTGTATGCATACCACCCGCAGTCCCTAAAATTATACTGGTCCCATTCTCTTGCTCCTGCACCTGAGCGACTTCCAGTGAAGTCAATGGGAACTGCTGATAAATAAGCAGCAAGAAAATTGGGGCTCTTCTCTCTATGCCACCCTCAGTTCTGCATAGCTGTGTGTTACCATTCCCATGGCTCAGACTACCTTCCCCCCACCTACAAGAGCTAATCCTGGGGACTGAGACTCACCTACTGCTCAGGTGTCTGTATACTGACTTCCTGGGGAATCATGCAATTCCATCTCATTTGGGGAAACAGAATGACTGGGACAGATGAGGGTGCTACCCTGAAAGTCAAACACACGCCTCATATAGAACTATCTGCATAACCAGCCACATATATGTCAACACCATCAAATCTTAAAGTTAAAAGACTTGTCCGGCACAGCATCTGAAATGCCCTGCGGGTTCACACTAGAGCCCTCCCTGCACAATGGGGGTGTATATTTGCTGGAAGAGTTAAAGTCTGCGGTTGCCTTCAAATCCTCGGGTCACAGACGGGCACAGTTTCACCCAGACTGTTCTCAGTGGCCGTGCTCCGTTCCTGCTGATCCTAGGGAGAGGTCGTGTCTAACATTCTCTCCCCCTACCCTCCAGCCCAATATTCACCCCAGTGGCAATCTTCTCCTTGTGTCTGAGCCATAGCTCATATTATTTCCTTCTCCTATTCGGCTGGTTCAGGAACAAGATGTAAACATTCCACGAACCGTCCTTTTCATTCAGCATTAGTTATCCCTATGCATTTTGGCCAGGGAGGCATAAAGTCAAAATATGAGCACTTGTACCATAAGGCCCCGACCCCATCCATGACAAGGCTTTAGGAGGATTTCAGCTACGTCTGTTGAAGGCACTGGGCTAGCGGCGCTCCATATCTAATCCATGCAGGAGCGTACACAAGATGACTGAATAGACATGGGGATAATATTGCGACCTGCATTCTCACGCTAACCAAGCTGCTCAACCGAGTGCATCCACTAGTTCGAGTCATTTTAAGAATAAGCCGAAGAAAGTCACCATGCTTGTTCCTAAAACTCTCCACGAACTTGCTCCAGGTCGCCCTCAAAGACCTTGTGAAATGCCTCCGCACCAATCCCTATTCATCGAGCACCTTCCCAATGAACCTGGGAATGCTGGTGTGAGAGCCGCCTTCTCGGCAGCTTCTGACACATGGAATGAGTTTCCTGAATCTCCCAGCTGAAAAAAATTATTATTGCAGGTCTTTCCCTAATCAGCGTTGTTCTGCATAGTGCACGATTCCCAGGCCCAATATGCCCCAGGTGTTTGGCAATTTCCCCTCACCCAAGAGGGGAGCCTCCAGGGGAAGTTTACTTTATGTATTTGAAAATGAATTTACGCAGTTAGGGTTAAATATTGTGTCGCACAAGTGTAACAAATGCTTGTAGGCACTTTAGCTACGTTTTAGCCCATTTCTGATGGGGGTTCAAATTTAACATTCTGAAGAAAGTCTGGCTTTCTATCAGCAAAAGAAGATGATTCACATCTCCCAAATACGACATCGCAGACGAAATTACCTAATGCCTGACAACGGAAATTGATGCAACCCTGCTAAATCCTGCAAAACGACAAGTACCTTTTTTTTTTTGAAAATTACATCTCCTTTGACTGTGATAAATCAAAATTGCAAAGGATGCCAAAAAAAGCTCCTTTGGACGGGCAGGAAAAAACTTCAATCTGCAATTCAAAAGAGGATACATATCCAGTGTGTATTCATGAGCGGGAGAAATTCATTTAAGTTTGACTCCTACTCCAGCCTCCAGAAAGATTAATGACAAGAATTATAATGGAGGAGGGATATATTTCCACTTTCTGAATAATATTTCTTTGGAAAATTTGAGAGCAATGATACTTCAGGTGCAGGCTGAGCTGTACAGAGTATATTTCAGTGTTTTATTTTTTGGTATACTTTTGTTTGGTGCCAGACACTCTCTCTTTAATTGGATTAGGCATAACATTCATAAGGAGCATAATGATGATTCAAAATGTTCTTTATTCTGATATTGAATAGGGCTCCCCACAATACCATAGAAGTGGCCACATGGATTTTGGGGTGCGCTGGTGAAAGGGCTGAGCTTCATCAGTCTAATTCCATGTTGTCCATGTGAAACAAGGACAGTACAAAGGCCAGCTGAGATATTAGAGAAGGTATTTCATTGGGAGGGTCCTGTCCCCGACAATGCATAGGTAAGCATGTCAATGACTTGGCGTTCCCAGGTTACAAGACAACAGTACGATAAATCTACTTTCAGGACAGCACTTATGAGGAAAAAGGCATGAGGTGGGCGGTTTGCCTAATCAGACATTGCATGGAAGTCACACAGAGCTTAGAGGTGAGGGGTCTGCAGATATCTGACAATAGTAAGGCAGCGTCTCAGAGGGCTTCACACATGAAGAGTCACAGTATGGAGGTCTCCTCTCCCCACACATTTTGTTAAACAATAAAAAAAGCAAGATGATTTTTGGCGTGGATGGGTCGAAGCAGAGTTGTCAAGCAGCGCGCTAGCAGACTTGCACTACTTCCCCCCTCTCTCCAGTGTTTTCTACCCTTAAATTCAAAGGCTTGGCTCGGCTCAAAGGGAATCATTTTGGAGGCAAATAAAACAGATCTAGAAATAGCAGCAGTTCTAATGTACAACAAATATTTCCTTGTAAAGCATGATTATAGCACGAAAGACCAGCAGATAAACACAATATTCCGTGCGTCTACAATGCTTTGAAACAAAAAAACAAACAAACAAAAAAAAAAGGACAGGAACATTCACGCAGAAAATAAAAGAGGTTCAGGAGACACTTACAAATCTTTGTTCTGTTTCATCCTATGAATGTCTTTAAGGATGCCCATCATGTCTGCAAAACTGCTGGCCTTCGAAAGAGAGACAGAATCTTCCTCGTCAGCATCCTTTGGTTCTGGTTTACAACATTCAGAGGTTGCAGAACAAAGCACGGAAACTGATGGAAGCTCCGGAATTTCTAATTCTGCCTCCTCTGTGATATCACTAATGACAAAGGAAGTTGTAGATTGGAATGAGGATCCAAAACAAGGTAAGGGAGAAGATACATTTGAACTTCCTGGAGATAATAAATCTGGCGTTAATGAAGCGGAAGCTGAAAAAGAAAACAATAAACGTGGATACGTAAACTAGTGCCAAACCACCTTATTTTTCTAAGCAGTAAAATATAAATCAAGCTCAGATCTTGGCCAACCTCCCGCAAGTGATGCAAAAATAAACATGGCCCAGGGCTTTCCCTTTTACCCTCCACATGCCCACTGCTTCCTACAGCCCTTCTGCCCCTCCCTTACGGCGCTCATCCCCACTGCCTCTTATACCATGCTTCTGTCTACAAATTTGGGTCCACATACAGCCTCCATCACTATATTACCATGCATCTCGCAAAGATGGACTTTATCTTCACAAGCCCCCTGGGAGCCAGGGAAGCATTATTCCCATTTTACAGGTGGGAAACCCAGGCACAGAGATTAAGTTACATAGTTAAGGACAAACAAAACATCTGTGAAATCTGGGAACAGAACAAAGGTATCCTGGGTCCCAGTCGAATTCCTTAAGCAGAAGGCCATTCTTCCTCTTCCAATCCAGGGTCTTCCTCCTACAGCACCATCCCAGGCCTTTAACCAGGGCTGTCCCCCTTACACAATGCCTCTACCAAGTCGTTCCTTTCCATTTTGTTCAGAAAACCATTACACATGGATCTCAGCCATTTCTACACATGACAGTACGAACACAGGACTGGGAACTAGGCACTCCTGCATTTTAAATATTGACTCTGATATGAATGCCTTTTCGGATCTTGGATTTTTCCCTACTTTATTTAACATTAGAGTACACGCATCTTCTAGAAGGGCCTTTTCTATGTCAGAAAGGAGCTTACAGAACTACACAGACTCGCTTTCAGTTTCCAGCGACCAGAGTCATTTTGTTGATGTAGATAAAGCCAGTTGCACAGTACCTATTACTTTCCACCAACACCTCCAAAAGGAGATTGAGAACGGTAGTTAGCACTTGGATTATCAGATTACTTGGCTGCAACTATCTTCTCAATTATAATTCCAAAGTACTGAAATCAAAATATGCTGTAGACTTTGCAAAAAGCCCTTATAAGCGAGCTGACAAACCTGGTCACATTGCTAGGGAAGGAGCAGGGAGGGAGAAACACATGATCAGTGTTTCCCATGTAGACCTCTGATTCGCTCACAGTCATCATCTTCCTCTAATTAAGGGGAGTTGAACAGTTTAGTTGACTGATCCGACATCTTGCTCTCAAGACATTTTCTCCAGTCTGTGTTTCTAATTAGATTGCTCCTCTTGGATCTTACATGAAGGAGGAAGAATGAGGGTAACAGTCTTTCCAAAGAGGGGACATGCTTCACTTTCACGGTCTCCCCCACCCCTGGAGAGTTCTTTCAGCCTTTTAGTGTGTATGTTCTGTGATACCTTATGGTTTAATAGACAAGATGCAAATGTACTTCCCTTAAACTACCTGACCTCTGCACAGTACATTCTGTGTTAAATTACGGATTGTTTTCCATACAGATCAGCTAATGCCTTTCCCCCTTCGTCTGTGCTTTGTCTTTTTCTAAGAGTACAAATGGGCCAGAGATCAAGAAAAAAGTAATTATTGTTCTACATATGCAACCTAAATATGACCACAAAGTATCTTGGAAGAGTTTGGAAAAATTCTTAATCTTCTGTGATATAGTATCACACCCATGTCAGAGTGTGTCTGCCTCTAAGAAAGAATGCACCATGCCCTATCCAAAGGCATGGAAAATACTCTAGTTTCCTAGCAAAATAACCAGCAAGAACAATTCCTACATGCATGAAATCATTGAGTGAATCTCTTTGGAAAATGATGACTGGACCAGGGTAGGCAGTTACACAAAAATATACTATCACCTGGCATAGGGAGAGGGTGGGGATGAGACAAGGCTCATGTGGTTTGAGCAAGAGCCATAACTATTCTATTATTAAACCCCCATTTTACTACTGAACTTGGAAGCGCTAAAGCTGTTCCTGACGCCGTACGGCTTAAGGAGAATGAAAGGTACCAATAGCTGATTAAGAGGTAGTGTACACTGACATTTTAAGGGTCAAATTCTGCCTTCAGTTACTTTTGAGGCAGCATGTCCACTGCTTAGAATACAAGCCTGGGAATCAAGAATCTGATGTTCTAAAGGCAGCTTTTTCACTCTCATCTGGTGTAGTCTTGTCCCAGAGAACCTCTCTGCCTCAGTTTCCACATCTGAAAAAAACAAACTCACACAAGCTCTCCCCTAGGCATTCTGTGCATGTAACTGTGACCCATGAACTTGTGGCCAAATTCTGTCCTGAGTGGATATAGATACACTAGATGGCCAACTTTGTACCGCATCTCATTTAAAAATTAATTGTGATCTAGACAAAAACATCCTATGTATTCCAAGTGGGCATCTCATATATTAGAGATGGATAAAATAAGTTAAAATGGGCTGAACCGAATACATAAGATTCATGTCTGAAATGCAGAGGCCAACATTCAAACTAAATCCAGTATCGTCTAAGGATGTAATGAGTAAGTGTCTCCCCTTGTAACAGGACTAACTATAAGCAATTGCTTATATTGTTTATAAGGTTGTAAGTTCGTCACAGCTATGACTCTGGACAGATCCTAGGACAAGGTATTTTTCATAAAAGGGTCACCCTACTCAACTGTCTCCTTCTCCCTGAAGGATTAGATTTGGTTCTGTAGTCGAGTAGGGAAGAGTGCCCTGGGTTCTAAATTAAAAAAACAAAACAAGCAAAACTATATTTAATTGCAGAATAAAGGATATTTCACTTACACAATTTCCCATGACAAACAGCAGTATTTAAGATAGTGTCATGACATCATAGAATCAGAATCTCAGGGTTGGAAGGGACCTCAAGAGGTCATCTAGTCCAACCCCCTGCTCAAAGCTCACTGCATTTTATTTAAAAATGGAAAAGGCTTTCGCATTTTTTGCCGTAACAAAGTTACAATTTCCCCCCTTTTATGTCATTGTCAGAAAGCCAAATTATAACCACTGCCTTTGTACCTTGGTTGTACACCAACAGTTCAAGTACACTGCACACGAATAACAGATGCAGCTTCCTACAAGAGAAGCTGTTTTGGAGAAGTTTCAAGTTCCAGGAATGTGTCAAGTTGCTACTTTTAAAAGGTTTTAAAGTTGTAAGATTGACAAGGCCTCAAGGGTACTTGTGGTCTTGCACGGCTCTGAGACTCTGGTCAGCAGTACGAACAAGCATGTGATGCCACTGTGTACTTCGGGGTTTCACCAAAAATAGCATCCTGTTTATTTCCAGAGCCACCCAGCGGAAGCTAGACCATAAGAGCAAACTGAAGGATGGAATTTCCCCTTTCACATTAAATTTACTTGCATTTTTTTAGCTTAAAACACAACTAAAATCAGTGTGTTTATGACAGGCAGCAGTCAACCAGCTAGAATTAATTCAAGATGATGTTGTGCACATGGTCAGACTAGACGATCACAATGATCCCGTCTGGCTTTATAATCTGTGAACTCCAGATGGCCTCTTCTCAAAAAGCTTAACTGGCCCGAGAACAATTAGTACTCATCTCTGGTCACGAAAAACCAGAACATTTACATCACACTCCCAAAGAAAGAGGAAAACAACCCTTTTTAAACATCAACAACAGGCCTGGGGGCAAGAATGACAAGACTAAATCCCCAACATTTTCATTCAATGGAAGTCGCTCAGTCTGGAAACTAAAACACCCTCTACCTCTCTCTCTCCAGTACAGTTACAGTTGATTTTGGTAGTACTAATTAGAATCATAGAATATCAGGGTTGAAAGGGACCTCAGGAGGTCATCTGGTCCAACCCCCTGCTCAAAGCAGGACCAATCCCCAATTTTTGCCCCCGATCCCTAAATGACTCCCTCAAGGATTGAACTCACAACCCTGGGTTAAGCAGGCCAATGCTCAAACCACTGAGCTATCCCTCCCCTGTAAATATTAAACGTATTAAACAAATGCCAATACATACAAACAGTACCATTCGTTCTACTGACATCATAGAGGACATTGCACAAACAAGGGGAAGGAAGAAACGTAGAATTCACAATGGCTGACTACAACTCTAGCCATTTATGTCATTCATGTTCACTACATGGATGCTGGAAATGGTTGTATTCCATTTAATCCACTGCCAGCTCTTAGGAAGCAATAGGATCAGCATGGTTGTCATCTCCCCACTAGTCAAACTCCTACGATGCTCCACTCAGCTGTAGTTGTAACAATGAGCTGTTTGGACAGCTTTGGCTATGCATACCACTACAAAAGTATATATTGTATTAGATCGCTAAGTCACATGCTAGAGATAGGGGTCCAAAGACGACAAAACATCTATTGTCTTGCATCTGTATGCAAAAAGCCAGAATACTGGCAATGTTTTGATAAAGTATCTGACCAGTACTCACTGCTTTTTATCGTGGAATCATCACGGTTCACTGTCTCAAGCCTTTTATTGTTAGAAAAGAAGGACTGTTATGTTCCTACCTGGATCTGCAGCTACAATTTTAGCTATTTGACTCCGCAGGTGACTCAGCTCATCTTGAAGCTCCGTCGTCCGACTGAGGGCCGGTAAACCAGGTTTCTTCAAGACCAGCAGCTTCTCTTCCTGCTTTCTCAAGTTGGGGACTGAAGCATTTCGCTGTATAACAAAGAATGGGCTGGGCTTCCACTTGTGCTTTAATGGGCGAGTGTCACTCCTAAGAAGAACAGCACAAAAGCCTATCAATCACACAAATGGAACAGAGCCCACTCAAGCAATAATGTTTTGTATTTCTACAGCCTTCCACCCAAGAACTACAAAGCATTTTACAAACAATACATCAGGATACTCGTGGCAGGTAGACATTATCCTTGTTCTATAGAGGAGGAAAATGAGGCACAGAAACTACACAAAAACTGCTGCCCAACACAGGAAGTCTGTGGCAGATGCAGGAACAAAAAATGCAAGCCTCCGAACTTTCAGTCTAGAGCCTTAACCAGGAGGAAGATGGATAGCTCAGTGGTTTGAGCATTGGCCTGCTAAACCCAGGGTTGTGAGTTCTATCCTTGAGGGGGCCACTTAGGGATCTGGGACAAAAATTGGGAATTGGCCCTGCTTTGAGCAGGGGGTTGGACTAGATGATCTCCTGAGGTCCCTTCCAACCCTGATATTCTATGATTCTATATTCCTCTCTTCTGGCTGGTTTACATTTCTGTACAATGGAGTGGCATTTGATAGTGTATGCAAATGGGGGCGTCACCTGCCCCATTACGCAGTTTCTCGAACTGCAAAAGGCCTACATTTTTCACAAGACATTATTAATGTGGCCTTCCCTAGAACTTCAAAAAGTGAAATGGATAGAAGTGGACTCCCCATACCACTAGGTGTGAATCCCAGAAGGGATATGACAGCCCTTCATCCTTCTGAAGTAGATACCCTGAGCACCATGTAGTTTACTAGGTGGAGGTCTTTCAGTTACAATCTTAAAAGCAAAGAGCCCAGCCACTCTAGCTGAACGTTAAGTATCCCCTGGCACTTTCTGTAAGAGTTTGCCCTAGTGTCCTTGGCCAAAATTTCTCATCCTCTCCTCTCTGTGGAACAATTTTCAAAGAAAAAAAGTAAATCAATGAGTTGTTCTGGTCAGATGCCTAAGTGATGAGAAATTTTGAGCATTTGATCAGTTACTGTTTTATCTTTCATAAAACACCCAGGAAGAATGGAAGAACGGAAAGATATGGGGAGAGAAAGAAAGTAAAAAATACCTGACTCTAGCATAGGTTTCTCCTTCATCTGCTGCTATCCATGCAATATCTGCCAGAGTGGGGACTGGAGGTCCATCGTTTAGATACAGATCTGAAATGTTTGGTAGAACCTAGGAAGAACATAGTGACATTATAATAAACATAATGGTTTTGTTCTGTTTAATGTGTTTGGTACAATTTAAAGATGATGAAGCCTTCTCTGCATCAGATTCATAGCTGAGCCTTTGCTGTACAAAGCCAGCGTAGATGGATTCAGATAAACACACCCAGCATTTCATGTACTGGTTTATGAAACTGTCCTCTTAGCTTTTTTGATATGTATCATAAAACTGGAAAATGAACCTGCAAAAACGTACTCACTATTGCCTGAAATGCAGCCAAAAAAGGAAAAAAATTGGCATCCACACGAACGCCACTTTTCAGCTACAAAGCAATACCATTATTGAGCTAACTCTCAAACACCCAATGAAGTAGGCATGTATCATGAGCCTCATGTTATGGTTTGGGAAACAGAGGCACAGAGAGGTTAAGTGACTTGCCCAAGGTCACACACTCAGTTAGTGGCTCAGCTGGGAATAGGATCCAAAAGTTTGGACTCAGTCCCCTCTAATCATTAGCTCACGCTCCTTCCCGATTGTAGACATGATTGTATAGAACGTGTTGTTCCCAGATTGCCACTGATCATTTCAGGGATTTACAAAACTAGGAAGAGTTAAAATTGTTAAAACTGATAATTTATACAACCCTACTGACTGCATGTGGTGCATTTCCAATTTCAAAAATACTTTACTTTGCTATGGGAAGGAATGGCGAATCAGAATTATTTCTGTTGCTAAAGAACTACAGAGTCCTGTATATATTTCCAGAATCTCTCATGCATTCCCTTACCTCAAAAGATGCTCTAGGACAGGGTTTTAAAGGAAGGTTTGTCCCAATCCTCCTGACAACACTACGTGATGAGCCACAGGGTTTGTTCTGCCAAATTGGGATAGTCTGAGAATCAAGACATTTTATAGTATATTTCAAAAAATAAAGAATAGATTTTAAAAAGGCAATTTCTGAAAGTGTCAAGAGCCACCATATAAACTAAATTCAAACCTACGGCACCTCTTTTAGCCATTTTTAAAAGAATAAAAAGTTAACTAGAGTACCAGCAAGTACCAATATTTATTTTCAAATTAGGATCTTCTTTCTACAAAACCATAAAAGCCAATGAAAGAAAGTGAGGTGCCTAACTGGTATTTGTGCCTTTGAAAATCACCTCCTTAGTCAGTTTCATGTCTGTTTATAGTCATCTTCTAGACTTTGGAAAACTCTGGAGGTAAATGTTTAAATCCAAATAAGTTTATTACTTTTCAATTCATGCAAAAACCTCTATTAATGGTTGATACAAAAATGTTTTAAGACACCCAAAGTCTGTATTTTGGACCTAAGCTACCCGATAGTGCTGGTTTTAAATTGTTTACCCGTATATTAAATAATAAATTGAATCACCAGGCTATAAATGCACCAATTCCTATAATATACATTTGAAAGCCAAAGCAACACTTGATTTATGGTATACCAAGAAGTTCCTTAATGGATTTGTAATCTCACAATTCAAACAGAATAGCTAAATTTTATATATAATAAAACCCAATAGATAGTGAGTATATGAACTGACGGTCCATTCTTGCAGCTCTTAAAGAAGCAATAAAGGTTGAGGTACTGGGAAGAGAGATGACAAATGAGACGGTCTCTCTCATGATGTGTTCTGCAGAATGAGTTTTGGGATCCCCTGGCTCTGCATAATTAAGTATTTTTCAAAGAAATGTTGTACTTACTGATTCTGTTTCCATCTCAGGCTGTAGAGAAGGTTCCCAAACTGGATGATCAATTAAATCAGAGATGAAAATTGCAGTGCCAAGAAACATAAGGCAGCTTCATATTATTTCACCTTGAAAAACACAGATTTTCTCACTAAAAAAAAACAACACCCCACAATGAGCCTAGATATGGACAAATTCTGCATTTGTGTATTTAACATTAATATCTAAGTCAACTTTACAAAGAGCCTTACGTTTATCAGAAGGGTAGTTAACATGGCCCTTTTTTTGGGCATGCAGTGGTTTTAAGATAGGCCCCTAAGGCCAAGGAATTCTGCCATCCTAACAGCTGAGGTGAATATCAAGTGGGATGTTGTCCTTCTGAACTCACAGTACTTCTGGACCTTGAATAGAGGTAACCAGGCAGCCTTCCTCAAAAAGCAGTTTTAATCCCAGCTGAGAAATACTGTACAAAATGAACCAAGGAGAGTGTGTGATCACATGGTTCAAGAGCCAGACTGGATGCTAGGACTCCTGGGTTCTACTCTTAGCTCTGCCATGAAGTTACCATGGTGACTGGCAGTTTCTCCCTCTTAGCCATGGCACTTGCCTCCCAAATAAGGATAGGTGGGTAAGTTGAGGCATCTCTTATTTGAGCTCCTTAGAGGTAGGTACCAACGAGGCAGGTTTTCAGGCAGATAAAGGGGACAGGAAATGTGTTTAGCAAGGTTTTGTAAAGACAGGCCTCTCACATCTAAACTCACACTCCCCAGGAAGGTGGAAAGAACAAAGGCAGAAAAATCACACACCCCCCCACCCACAGGAGCAGTCAGAGGGGAGCTCCTCACCTGCTGGTAGTGACAAAGGAACTGCCAGTTGGAGGCAGTTGAACACTGTACTGCTCCCAGCACAGGATCAGAACATTCCACGTACTGGTAGCGGAACCGGAGGGAAGGGGGAGGGAGGGTACGACACCATCCAAAAACATTAAGCTTTGGCGGTTCCATCTGGCCTTGAGGATGCTTGAGACCCATGAAAGAGAATCCTCTACTGATGGGCACAGAGGACAATAATTAGGTTTGGGGCGGGGGGTTCCTGTTTTGTCAACTTTGTACCTTTAACAGGATTTTTGTTCCCCTGGTTAGTTCCGGATGGGAGTTGGCGGGGGGGGGGGGGGGGGGGGGGGGGGGGAATCTCTCACACAACAGAGAGAAGGGTATTTAAAACTAGTAAAATGTGATTAAAAACCGGTAGAGATTGGCTGGGGGGGGGGGGCCCTCAGGGGTAGGTGTATACTTGGAAATACATCTAACTCAGGGTTTTGAAGTTGACTACCTTTCAGCTGATGGTGTCCCTTTAAGCTCCTTATTTTCAACATGCCTCGGGTGTTTTAACAAGTGCCAGCAAAACAACGGGAAAGTCTCATGCTGACAAAGGTCAGCGGCAAGAAGCTGCTGCTCTGACTGCCAAGATCCAAAGAGAAGCCAAAAAAGGCATTTAAAATGACATGTCTCCCTAACATAAGCAGGCCTCTCGAGATTTAGCAGTTAGTTGTCTGAAAGGAATTTTTTTCCCCCAGCTCATTTCCTTTCCTTGATTTCTCATGGGAGAGGGTTAATTTGCCGTAGTCCACTTTCATCCCTTGCAGTAACATTAGTACTATATGAATTACATGGAGAACTTCATGAAGCAAGCAACTGTCTCTAATGAGATCTGCAGTCACCATAGCATCCAGGTGCCTTCATATACAAATACACGTTCACCTCAGGTTTGCTGTGATAAAATCACCACTTTTTTTCAGCAGTGACTACCACAAAATTGGTGGCTCAAGAGCAACAAGTGTGGCAAAGGACAAATAAACATCAGCCATGTAGAGAAAACAAGACATGACAGCCCTCCTCCATACTGAGCCAAGGTCAGCTAAGTGACATATGCTAACAGTATCACAGCTCAGTCAACCAAAAATAACTACGCATGACAGAGAGGGGCACTGCCAAAGTGTTCTTCAGCCTGCAGCATGCACAGAACCACCATTAACTGTCCCCTGGCTCATGTTATTTACACAAGAGTACAAACACTGGTGTACCCAGGAGCCCAGAGCGTAATCAATGGGGGAGAAGACAAAGAGGAATTGACAACTGCAGTATGGAGATTGACATCTATTGCTCCAGGATAAGCTCAGCTGCTTCCACTATTGATGAGAAACCTCCCATGTTTCAAGAAACAAACCACTCAAGCTTCACTTTTGAGTTACAGTGATACAAGAAAGGGAGGACTTGTGGCACCTTAGAGACTAACCAATTTCTTTGAGCATAAGCTTTGGTGAGCTACAGCTCACTTCATCGGATGCATGCAGTGGAAAACACAAGAAACTCAATATGCCCATTAGAGAAAGCCAGGCTCATCTGTTTTCCTAGCCTTGTCCCAAGTGGGGCTAGGGACCTTTTTGGTTTGAGTGGGGAGTTTTATTTTAATAGTATTCATTTAAAAAAAACATTTAATGATGATGACACAGTGCATTTTACTGTTCGGGCCCCTGAGGAAGCGATATGAAAATTAGACATGCATGCTCCAGTTGCCTGTTGTGTTAGGGAGAGAATTGGAGACTATTAGTGTTGCAGCTTTAATTCCAACTAAAAAAGACTGGGCAAGATGAACTCGGGAGGGAGTGTGATGAAGTGGTTCAGTGTCAAATCAGGAGCCAGGACTCCTGGATTCTAGTCCCGGTTCTGGGAGGGACTGTGGCCTAGTGGTTAGAGCAGGAGCCTCTGTTCTATTCCTGGCTTGTCAACCGTTACTGCTGATTATCGGCTTCACCTCGCAGTGCCTCAGCTTCCCCGTATGTAAAATGTGTGTGTGTGTGAGAGAGAGAGAGACAGTGACCTGCTTCCGAGGAGACCTCCCTGCTGTTTAAAACCCAGCAAGGGCAGCACTAGAGAAGGAAAGGTTTGCAGAACGATCAAGCTGGGGGTGCTGTTAGCGAGGTCCTGTATTCACACCCTCCTCTCCCCCAGTCCTGGCCTGGGACTCTCAGTCTCTCACCCACTTTACAGATAAACCCAGAGTGGCAGAGGCAATACCTGAGAGTGAAACACCTCCCGCTTCCTACATAACCCCGACTCCCCCGCCCCGCGCGCCCCCCTCGCCCCCTCCCAACGGCCCCCGACTCCCCCGCCCCGCGCGCCCCCCCGACTCCCCCGCCCCGCGCGCCCCCCTCCCCATGGCCCCCGACTCCCCCGCCCCGCGCGCCCCCCTCCCCATGGCCCCCGACTCCCCCGCCCCGCGCGCCCCCCTTGCCCCCTCCCAACGGCCCCCGACTCCCCCGCCCTGGCGCCCCCCTTGCCCCCTCCCAACGGCCCCCGACTCCCCCGCCCTGGCGCCCCCCCATGCCCCCTCCCAACGGCCCCCGACTCCCCCGCCCTGGCGCCCCCCCATGCCCCCTCCCAACGGCCCCCGACTCCCCCGCCCTGGCGCCCCCCCATGCCCCCTCCCAACGGCCCCCGACTCCCCCGCCCTGGCGCCCCCCTTGCCCCCTCCCAACGGCCCCCGACTCCCCCGCCCTGGCGCCCCCCATGCCCCCTCCCAACGGCCCCCGACTCCCCCGCCCTGGCGCCCCCCATGCCCCCTCCCAACGGCCCCCGACTCCCCCGCCCTGGCGCCCCCCATGCCCCCTCCCAACGGCCCCCCGACTCCCCCGCCCTGGCGCCCCCCATGCCCCCTCCCAACGGCCCCCCGACTCCCCCGCCCTGGCGCCCCCCATGCCCCCTCCCAACGGCCCCCCGACTCCCCCGCCCTGCGCGCCCCCTCCCCCGCTCACCTTACCTGCCGCAGACCACTCCTGCACCTCCACCGCAGTCACCTCTCCCCCTGAAATTCCCTCCACGGAGGAACCCGCCGGTACCGGCACCGCCTCCTCTTCCTCCCGTCTCACCTCCGCTTCCGGTCAGCCATCAGGCCCTGACCCGGAAGTAGAAGGCGATAACCGACTCAGGCAGCTGTCACGACATACTTCCGATAGCTCCTCAGCCCCCCGCCCCGCGCTATGCGCCTGCGCAGTATCGCGTCCCCCCGGCTTAGCCGGCGCATGGCGCCTCCGCCGCGCGGGTTACTGCTGGGGAGCGAGCGAGCGACTCCGCCCCCTCCCGTGAGCCACCGCGCAGTGCCGGGGTCGCACGGGCTCGCCTGTGCGCGGTGACGTCACATCCAGACGTGCCGTGGCGCTGTTGGGCTGACTCCGCCCCCGGGGCGAGAGGCGTGAAGGGAGGGAGGGGCCCTAGCAACGGGGGCGGGGGAGGCAGAGACAAGAGGGCCCCCCCAGCGACCCCGCACACCGTCCTCCTTGGGGCAGAGACACAGGGGCCCTGGGGAGGGGGGGCCAACTTCCTAATCACACAAAACCAAACACCCCTGCCCCGCCCCTTCTCTGCAGCCCCGCCCACGCCCCGCCCCTTTCTAAGGCCCCGCCCCCCGCTCGGTCCATCCCACCCTCCCTTCACCACTCACTGTTTGCCACTTTCACTGGGCTGGGGCAGGGGGGTGGGGTGTGGGAGGGGGGTCAGGGCTGGGGATGAGGGGTTCAGGGTGCAGGAGGGGGCTCCAGGCTGGGGAAGATTCCAGCTGAGGGTGCAGGCTCTGGGGTGGGACTAGGGATGAGGGGCTTGAGGTGCAAGAGGGGGTGCTGGGCTGGATTGGGGGTGGGGGCCCGGTGGCACCACATCTCTAGGGAAGTAGCCCCCACGTCCCTGTGGCCTCTAGATGCATGGGCAGCCAGGCAGCTCTGCACCTTCGTGCCTGCAGACACCACCCCCCACAGTTCCCATGGGTCACGGTTCCCAGCCAATGGGAGCTGCGGAGCTGGTACTTGGGGCAGGGACAGCACGCGGAGCCTCCCAGTCCCTGGCCGCCCCAGCACCGAGGGGCCGCAGGGACCTGGCAGCCACGTCCAGGAGCCCAGAGCAGGTAGGGAGCGTGCCTTAGACCAGGGCCCCTGCTGCGTCGCCAACCGGACTTTGAACAGCCGGGATGGCAGTACCGACCAGAGCCATCAGGGTCCCTTTTCAACGAGGTGTTCCAGTCAAAAACTGGACGCCTGGCAGCCATACCCCAGGAAGCCCCCTTCACCCCATGCGGGGGTGCAGAGACATGGGGAGAGGCCCAGGGAACCCCCATTATCTTATGGGAGGGCAGAGACACAGGGCCATCCCTAGGAATCCCTCCTGTAGAGCTAGTCAAAAAAAATCAGAATTTCTGTCCCCTTGGCAATTCCCCAATTTTCAGTCACTTTCAGAACAAAACAGGACAGTTCCAAAGAAATCAAACCATTTTGGTTTAACTTTCCCAAAAATAAATGAAGCAGCCAGGTGCACCCAGTTCCTGGGAGAAGTGGGCTGGAGCCTGGGGACTTATGGAGCCAGCCCCACTGAGAGCTGGAGTTCTCAGGCTGGCAGGCTCCAGGGCAAGATTGCCATAGTCACAGACTCTAGAAACCTAGGGTTCCCAGCAGCCCATCCGGAAACCAGACAGGTTTCAATTAGAACATGTCTGTAGTTCCAAGCAATTGTTTCCATCAAACATTTGTGGTTTAATGAATTGACCTTTTCCAAGTAAACTGTTTCTTTCATTGGACAATTCCTAACCGGCTCTACCTTCCTCTGATCCCCTTCAGGTTCAGTAGTGCCCCATCACCAACATGCTGCTCTTGTCCTTGCTCCTTCCCCTCTACCTAGGGCTTTGGTAGAAGCCTACATGCAGGGACTGGTTGGGGTGAGGAACGACCACAGGGGACACACTGAAGGAGTACCCAAATCAGGATGCATATTGGTTTGACGGGCATTGTCAAAGCTCCCCTTCCCTGCCCTCCAACACACAGATGCCTACATTCCTGTGGTGGGATACATCCTTCCCAAGGGCTAGTTGGTGCTCCCACAGGTAAGGTGCACACCTCAGCTATGCAAAATGTATCCCTACTCTCCACCCCATCCAGAGACAGATTTCTCCATGCTGGCGGTTACCCAGTCTCTCAACTGTACCAGAGCTATCAAATACCATTGCCACACCAATTCCTACTGCCCGAACAATTTTTAATCAAAGACCAGAAGGCCAAGGTATATATGTAGTAGCAATTTAGTAGCATTATTCACTTTGCAAGGGGCCTTCCCACAGCTGATTGGGATGATTTAGCTTAAGGACAGAATGCAGAGTGATTTTGGATTGTTAGGGGGTGCTCAGCAGTGAGGGGGTTTGATCTCCACTCCATTTCAGAACGTCCTTCACCCCCACTACACCAGTACTGTAACCCTTCAGGCCAGAGCTCTCCGAAAGGAGTCGGGCACATTCAGTTTGCGACAAGGGAATTTACCTTGTCTGACTCAGTTTCTTCCTGCTTTTACTGTGGAGTTTTGGGCATAGGCCAGTTGCTAAAGAGACTAGAGCCATTGGCAGAAAAGTGACACAAACATGCCCCATGAGGAAGGGTCCAGGAGTCAGCGCATCTCAACTCCAATCCCATCTCTATGGCAACATAGCCTATTTGGCCTTACCCAGTCAAACTTTAAATACCTTGGCATTTGAGTCTATCCACATCCAGACTACAGGAGAATCAGTCGCCTCAAAAATGGACTTTGTTCTGGATTCCTTTGTCAGTTCCAGAACTTTCATCATCTGTTCCTTCTAAGATTCTTGGTGAGGTTCAGAGTTGACAGCAATATTCTAATGTAGGTGTCGCACTGCCAAACTTCTAGCAGCATCAAAGGGAGTTTTGCCTAGGAAGAATGAGATTGTATGGATCTGAGGCTCTGCAATATGCAGAGAGGGTTGACCCAGGGGTGAAAGTAAAGCGGTACGGGCTGGTATGGCGTACTGGTAAAAGGTGGCCGCCGGTACCGGCCCCTACCACCTTACTTTGAAGTGCTGCCACGGCAGCACTTTATCATCGCTGCCCTTTTTGCCCCCTCCGAGGCTGCCAAAGGGCGGGTTGGGGGGGAAGAGAAGCAGCTGCCCCAGGGCCAGCAATTTAAAAGGGCCCGGGGCTCCGGCCGCTGCTGCACTAGCAGCAGCCAGAGCCCTGGGCCCTTTACATCGCCACTGGAGCCCTGGGCGGCACGAGCCAGGCAGCATGGAAGGGCTGGCTGGGGGACACTGACCCTCCAGCCCCACCCGTTCCACCTGAGGCCCCGCCCCTTCCGGGGGGGGGGGGGGGGGCGGAGCCAGCCCCATACTGATAAGTTTTCAATTTTACTTTCACCCCTGAGTTGACCTTTGTGTTGGCTCTGGCTCAAAATATTGGCCTTGAGACGTTAAAAGTTTTGACGTCCTCTCCCTCACACTATCTATGCCTCCTATCTTTCAATATGTGCCCAGCCATTTCAACCCTGCTAATCCTTTCTCACGTTACTCGTTCGGAAACAAGTCTTGATTTAGTCCAATTGCCAACATATCCAAATGACAAGCCAAACAAGCATTTATTTTTCAGATTTTTTTTTTTATTATTACTACGCAAAAATGGGTGAACTAAGCTGGTACAGATGATAAAATTGAGAACATTTCTCACAAGGATTACCTGTAAAGCTCAATCAGAACACTGAGCTAATGCTTAATGTAATGGTTTTTCTGCAGGTGCAGTTATGAACAAACCTATAAATAGGTATTTAAGTATGTAAAGCCATTTTAGAAGAATGAGGTATGCACAAAACACAAAAATCATTATTCCATATTGACCTCTGTGTGTATTAGCTTATTACCACACCGCTGTTTAATTCCAAGACGACTAGGGAACACAAATGAAGAGCATCAATGGTTGACACACAGTATATATCTGAGTTATAGGTTGGCTGGTATACCTTTATGTTGGGTAATTCTTCCCTCCACTACACTAAATAATCCTTGAGATCTCTCAAATACTGCTACAGTACTGTCCAGCATAGCCGGACTATAGTGTTTTAAAATTAGTCTCACACATCAGAACGGAAACATTTACTTTTGTAAAAAATACACGATTTGAGAATGTTCACCTCTAAACGTGAATTGTCTCTGGGCAAGAACACTAGATGAAAATATATTTTACATATGCTGATTAAAAAACTCACAGAGGAGGAGGAAATGAAATAAGTTTTTCCCTGAATTACAGCTGTGGGAAATCAGCCCTGACCCATCAATGATTTAAGATCAGGCCGTCACAAAGCACAGATGATCAGGGGAAAAAAGGCTTTTACTTCCATCCTCTTCGGAGATATCAAAACCGCCTATAAAAGCCTATGAAGTATACAGTAAAAATATGAAAAATTTGGCACATATTAAAAAAGTTTAAGACACCGCTTTTGTTCAGAGTTCACCTCTCAAAACTCCATCAAAGATTAAACAATAGTAAGAAACAGCAAATAGTCCTTCTAGGCAGCTTTACGACTGCAAGATTAATACTGGAATCAAACGCCTTTTGAGAGCCATGCAACAGCTTCCGAGCCCCTGGAGTACATTGATTATTCTTGAAACTGAAGAATTCTTCCCACCAAGCTTAATTTCTAATGAGCTGATTCTAATTAAGGTGGGGAAAATGCCCATTTCAGGAACATAAGAGGGAGATGTAGCCGTTTTGGACAATGTTAAGGATACCATAGGTCTCGGTTTGGGTTCTAATTGGCTGGGAATGTCTTAGGCACTGTCTGCCTTAAAGATTCATTGGTACCCTATAGATCAACGTCAACCCAACTGTTCTAATTTCCACGACCCGTAGACACATTCAGTGTTGTAGTAGTGGAAGGTTTTGCCCTGGGTCCACATTGATGCTGTGCCAACTGAGGCACTTTGTCCTCGGTGAATGTACCCCAGAGTTCCCAGCACTGCTTCCTGGTTATCCTGCTGTGGTGACAGATGCACCGTAGCACAACAGTGAGAGAAATACTTGCACCGATTGTCTTACCACAGTAGTATGATGCAATCACGTCATCGCTACCTTTAGCGCCCAGTGATGCTTTTCTTGCCTCCAATCGGGGTCATTTGCACTAACAGCACCGCCAGCAAAATTTAAGCGATTCCCAGTATAGGTATAAAGCACTTCTCACTAAGGTCAGAGCCATTGATGACTCCTGGATGCAGACAGGGAGGCCCTGGAGATTTTATATTTTAATCCCACTTTTTTCATGCCGCAAGAAATTGAAAACAATCTCTAGCTGTTCACGTGGGGCCCTGCATTTTTGGTTCTGCTACTGCGAAGCTGGACAGAGGGCAGACCATTTGATCTCTTTCCCCAAGCTGAGGATATTTATACAAGGGGTGGTTGAAAGGTTAAAACCCCCTGAGACTTTTTTTTTTTTTTTAAAGCAATGAAAGTGCTTCTAATTATATTAAGTTTTATAAAACCTAAAGGTTGGGTCTAAGTCAGGGGTAGGCAAACTACAGCCCGCAGGCCACATCTGGCCTGCTAGCCATTTTAATCTGGCCCTCAAGCTCCTGCTAGGGAGCAGGGTCTGGGGCAGCTCCACGCGGCTCCCAGAAGCAGCGGCATGTCCCCCCTCCGGCTCCTACGCATATAGGCAGCCAGGAGGCTCCGCTCTGCATGCTGCCCCCACCCCAAGCGCTGCCCCCAGAAGAGCTGCATGGGTGGTGCCTGTGGACGGGCCAGCATGTAGAGCCACCTGGCTGTGCCTCTAGGTAGGAGCCGGAGAAGGGACATGCAGCTGCTTTTGTGAGTCGCTTGAGGTAAGCACTGCCTGGAGCCTCCCCCTGCGCCCCAACCCCTCGATCCCAGCCCGGAGCCCTCTCCTGCACCCCAAACCCCTCATCTTCAGCCCCATTCCAGAGCCCTCTCCTGCACCCCAAACCCCTCATCCTCAGCCCCATCCCAAAGCCCTCACCCCCTCCGCACCCCACTCTCCTGACCCAGCCCAGAGCCCCCTCCCGCACCCTGAACTCCTCTTTTGTGGCCCCAGCCCAGAGCCTGCACCCCCAGGTGGAACCCTCACCCCAACCCCAATTTTGTGAGCATTCACGGCCCGCCATACAATTTCTATTCCCCGATGTGGCCCTCCGGCCAAAAAGTTTGCCCACCCCTGGTCTAAGCTAAGGCCAGGATTCCCCCCCCGATCCCCAAATTGCAGCCAGAGCCAATGGAGTCCCTTTAACATTGGAGATACTGCGTGTTTGCGGTGTGGCTAAGGCTACTTGCATGAGTGATCGAGGTTCTTTTTGTTCAGACAATACCGTTTACAGACACTGAACTGTCACAATCACCATCAAACATGCAGCCAAACCTGAGGCTGTAACGTATTTCTAATGTTTCAGAGATGCCAGCCGGAGCCAAAACACAACACAGTTAGAAAGCTAATACTGGGAAACATCAAATGATGAGTTGCCAGAAGCTGAAGAACCGGTTCCTTCAGTCGCTCCAGGTCTTTGGCGGCACTGACGGACCTGCTGCCGAAGGCCCGGAGCGAGTGAAGGACCCGCAGCCGAAGTGCTGCCGAAGGCCCGGAGTGCCGCTGGGTAAGTAAAAATTCTCAAGGGGTGCTGTAGTAGCTTCCCCAGCCGAGAGCTCAGGCGGGACAGAAAGGACGGTCCCGCGGGCCGCATGTGGCCCGCGGGCCACAGTTTGCCCACCCCTTTAACAGCCAGTTCTAAACCGGCTTCAAAATTTAACAACCGGTTCGCGCGAACCGGTGCGAACCAGCTCCAGCTCACCACTGAACACATCCCATGGGTGAATGTCACTACAACAAGTGGGTTGGGGTGAGCTTTTTGTCATGGGTTACACACCCATGAAGGAAAAAAAAACAAGATACCCAAACAGTACAGAGCGTTGGGGGGTGTTCTCCTTTTCATTTGGTCCCTCGAGTGCGTTTTGGACTCAAATGTGCTTCAGAGAGCAGAAAAGGTGACAACAGCTCTGCTATTTGTCTGTAGCAATTGGCTGCTTTTGATTGTCTACCACGGATGCTGTCTCACCTACCTACAGGAACGTGCATTAAAACGTGCTGCCACAAAAGTAACGGTTTATGGCTACTGAAAAGCAACAATCCTTTTTAAAAATGATCAGACACATAGATGAATACAATTTGTTGGGGAAGTATCAATGCGGCTTTTGTAAAGGAAAATCATGCCTCACTAATCTATTAGAATTCTTTGAGGAGGGTCAACAAACACTTGGACAAGGGTGATCCAGTGGATATAGTGTACTTGGACTTTCAGAAAGCCTTTGACAAGGTCCTTCTCCAAAGGCTCTTAAGCAAACTAAGTGGTCCTAGGTTAAGAGGGAAGGTCCTCTCATGAATGAGTAACTGGATAAAAGACAGGAAACAAAGGATAGGAATAAAAGGTCAGTTTTCAGAATGGACAGAGGTAAATAGTGGGGTCCCCCAGGAACCTGTGCTGTTCAACATTTTCATAAGTGATCTGGAAAAAGGGGTAAACGTGAGATGGCAATGTTTGCAGATGATAGAAAATTATTCAAGATAGTTAAGTCCAAAGCAGACTGTGAAGAGCTACAAAAGGATCTCACAAAACTGGGTGATTGGGCAATAAAATGGCAGGTGAAATTCAATGTTGATAAATGCATGTTGGAAAACATAATCCTAACTATGCATACAAAATGATGGAGTCTAAATTACCTGTTACCACTCAAGAAAGAGATCTTGGAGTCGTCAAGGCTAGTTCTCTGCTTAATGTGAAGTGGTAGTCAAAAAAGCTAACAGAATGTTAGGAACCATTAGGAAAGGAATCGATAAGACGACAATAAATATCATAATGCCACTATATAAATCCATGGAAAGCCCACACCTGGAATGCTGCATGCAGTTCTAGTCACTCCATCTCAGAACATATCTTAGAAATTGCAAAGATACAGAGAAGGGCAATAAACATGATGAAGGGACTGGAACAGCTTTCACATGAGGAGAGATTAAAAAGACGGACTGTTCAGCCTGGAAGAGACAACTAAGGTGGGGATATGATCGAGGTCTATAAGATCATGACTGGTGTGGAGAAGGTGAATAAGGAAGTGTTATTTACTCCTTTACATAGGAACTAGGGGTCGCCCAATGAAATTAATAGGCAGCAGGTTTAAATCAAACAGAAAGAAGTACTTTTTCACATAATGTACAGTCAACCTGTGGAACTCGTTGCCAGAGGATGTTGTGAAAGCCAAGACTATGACAGGGTTCAAAAAAGAATTAGAGAAGTTCATGGAGGACAGGTCCATCAATGGCTTTTAGCTAAGATGGTCAAGGATGCAACCCCATGCTTTGGGTGTCCCTAAGCCTCTGACTACCAGATGCCGGATTGAACAACAGGGGATGGATCACTTGATAATTGCCCTGTTTTTTTCATTCCCTTTGAAGCATCTGGCATTGGACACTGTTGGAAGATAAGATAGTGGGCTAGATGGACCATTGATCTGACCCAGTATAGCCACTCTTATGTTCTTATATAAAATCCAATAGTTATTGTATCATTGATAATAGAAGAATTTTGTGATTTAAAATTTGTCTCTCTGATCTTAACTAAATTTAACCCCCACTCTCAAGCCACGTTTGTCGTGTGGCCAAGTACTTATATAAAATAAATGCTGCTGCTCAGGATGGTTAGAGATGAAGGATGAAAAGCATTTTGTCTGGGCAAGTTCTCCTTCATTCTTTGTACTTTGAAAATTCTCAGGTGCAGTTTTCAAAGCAGCTAGTAGAAACAAAAAACAAAAAAAACCCACTTTTAAATTTTACAGGAGGTAATGTGCAAAAAACAATATGAACCCTTCATTTCAAAAGAAACTTTTGCATTTTGCTTCTGAAGGAGGACTGGATTTATTTACATAATGCAAATTGGACACATGAAACGTGCAAAAAAAAAAAAATATGGACACTAGCATGTTGTACAGGAAATGGGAGAACTTCTGGAGGACCCTGGCATTTTGGAGTCACATTCAGGACATCTCGTAGAATAAGAACTCTCAAGGCACTGAACAACACTGAAGACATTTGTTGACTAATTCCCCACTGCCAATTGCACCATATCAATTTGATAATCCCTCTTCGAAGGCAAAAGCTTGAATAAATAAAATGGGGTCTTACACCATGCCATGAAGCACAACTGACTTGGGCTCTAGCAGATCTGGGAGTGGATTATTTCTAGAGTTGAAGGCTCTCCAATTAGAACATCCTACCTTCAGATCTAGACAGTGTCAGCAAAGGTGTCCTAGCTGATTGGCCGCTGCAGCAACTCAAAGAGGCCATCTCAATTACTCAGGACCTAAATATGTAACAGTTTACAGATCAGAGTCAACACTCTGAATTGCACAAAGAAGCAAAAAGAATTGGTGTAGTTTGCAAAGTGCTTGTAGAAAGCATTCTACACTGGAGACCCGATTCTGCAATGCTTATTCACTTGGAGTAGCACTTAACATAAGCACTTAATTTCATTGGGACTATTGCATGGTGCTGTGCAGCAAGAGTGATGAGAGTTGAAAGTAGGCCCTAGATAACAAGCATTTCTGATTTTCAGTCAGCGTAGCTATAACAGGAGTTTTACTATACACAATCTTTTAACTAAA
Source organism: Chelonia mydas (assembly GCF_015237465.2). Classification (NCBI taxonomy): domain Eukaryota; kingdom Metazoa; phylum Chordata; order Testudines; family Cheloniidae; genus Chelonia; species Chelonia mydas. The sequence continues at coordinate 9,231,242 of NC_051259.2, read as the reverse complement.
GATGGAAAATATGAGGACTGGTAATAGATCAGACTGTGGGGTGGGAGGAGGTATTTTTTCATGCTTTATGTGTATAAAAAGATCTTCTACACTTTCCACAGTATGCATCCGATGAAGTGAGCTGTAGCTCACGAAAGCTTATGCTCAAATAAATTGGTTAGTCTCTAAGGTGCCACAAGTACTCCTTTTCTTTTTGCGAATACAGACTAACACGGCTGTTACTCTGAAACAGATCAGACTTTGCGACATATGTACAAACAATGTATTAAGTATATAAATTATAGTATTTCAGCTCCTGTAGAAGTTTCCTAAACTCTAATTTCACTTAACTTATCCTTTTAAGTATTAAAAAAAAAGATGTATTCTAGAATCTACAGCCCAACTATTCAGATCAAGACTCCAGTCCTAGAATATTTTACATTTTAGTATCAGTACCACGTCCATTCTGTAGATCAGGAACAATTGCCTTAATCAAAATAGAAGAACTCTAAAATCTTTGGCCATCTTTGCTGGGTGTTCACTTGCCTTTTTTTTAGGTCTGCAGGAACCGTTTGGCTCTTTGCAGTCCTTCCTTCAGGAACTGGAGGTAGGTTGCAGTGGAAGGATCTTCAAAATTGGTTGAGAAGCTAAAGATGCTGCTCTCGACTTCTTCAGGCTTCATAGAAGTAATATCCAGGAAATAGTTGGCATTGATATGATGAATCTGGGAAAGGAAAGGAAGTGTGTATTAGCAGGACAGAGTTGAATAAGCACAGGTACAAGGACACTGCATCATCCAGTGGATTAGCCTATAGCCAACTACTAGGTGGTTTGCCCTTCACCTTAAATCCCAGGTTCTCCAAGTTCTTTGTCAACGAATGAAGCCTCCAAACCTCTATGGGAGGGAAGGCAAGGATGGCTCCCATTTTACAGATGGGGAATGGAGGGACCAAGAGATTGATGGCCTCGTTTTCAAGAGCCCTAAGTACCTGCAGCTCCCATCAACCACAGTGGGTGCTGGGGCTGCTCGGTACTTATGAAAATATCAAGCCTTAGGTAATTTGGGCAAGAACACACAGGAATCCTATGGCAGAGCCAGGAAAAAAAACCTAGATACTAGTTAACTTCAGGGAGTAGACATGAGAGGCGTGGGAGACATTATTATTATATGCACCTTTATATGGTTGCTACCACGTTTCTGCTACCTGGCTCCAAAGGGTTAACTTAGTCCTGGAGGGCTAGTGCAGACAGTGGGTGTGGACATCTCAATTGCCAATATTTAGCCAAACCAATACAAGTGTTAAGAGCTGCTGTTTAAGTCCAAAGGAGACACAATGGACCCAAAGCCTATTGACTTGTAATGATTCTGATCCGCTGTGACAAACCCACAGGAGGGACAGGAAAGGACAAAGCTGTTGGAATCCGCTGTTAAAAGAGAGGCGTTCTCACAGACCAGGGCCAGAAAACAAGACAAGGCAGGAGAAGAAAGTGGAGCAGAAGAATCTAGTGCACTCTCAAAGATGGGAATTACGACCCAAGGACTATTCGGAGGGGTGAGGAAACAGAGACAGGGATCCGCATGCCATTTTAGTTATTTCTCCATAGATCTGTATATATTTTTTATGTTGGTGGAGTGTGATTCATTTAGACTCCTTTGCAAATGGTGTGTTACTTGCCTTAACTGTCTCAAAGCCCCAAATGGTGAAAGAGAAACCCAATGGGTCACCAACTTTGGTGGGACGCTGGAGGAGCATGCAACAGCCACTGGGGAGGCTTGGGAGAGCGGCGTTAGTTTCAGGGCCTAGACAGGTGGGCTAGAGTGCCCCATATCTCAGACAGGGTGCCAGATAGAGGATCCGCACCCTGAGAGTGCGCTAGAGGCCCAGAGATAATGTCTAGATTGCAGAGTCCCAGCCTCATGGCAATCCATGAGATCCAGAGGCTTGGGTCCAGCACAGGAGCCCGGTGAGCATCCACCAACGGGAGCTCAGCCAAGGCTGCAATCGCAGGTATTTTGGAAGTTAGCAGACAAGAGCAGTTAGAGAGGGAGGGGTGGAGACAGGGCTGGGAGCCCTGAGGCTGGCTCAGAGATCAGCTCCTTATGACAGAGAACAAAACTCTGTGCCTCAGTTTCCCCATCTATAAAATGGTCCTATTTACCATTTCTCATTCGGCTCTACCAAGAGCATGCTGGCTGTGTCGCAGGTAGCTGGCAAGTGTAGTTGTCGGGCTAGGTGAGGATCAGTGAACGTTTGCTAAGTTCACGGACAATAAGAAGCTCTTCGCGAATGCTCAGCCGTTAGCGAAACATCTCGGTCATTTCGTAATTACAAGCGGCTCTGATGGCTCATGTCAGCAGAGGCTTATTTTACCCCACAGCCCTTACAGTCACCCCAATAAGTACAGTTAGCATGTAGATTTTAGTGCCTAACATATGCCAGGTGGTTTTCAAGCCTTTCCCTGAGAGAGGCCCTCTTAATAAAGGGGGAGGAAGAGAGGACAGAGTGGGGTACAGACGGAAAGGCCAAAACCTGGCCCACCCGACGTGACCAATGTACCACGGTTCCGTTGGGAAGGCAGATCATCATCTCCACGGGGAAGTTATATTTCTCTAGATGCAGGTCAGCCAATCTGCTGTAGAATTCATTCTGCCTCTTAGTCTGTAAAAAAAAAAGGACCCCAGAAGAGTGAGAGTTTGTATCACGGCTAATGGACTGGAGAAAAAATAAATGCAATATGCAGATGGGAACACCAGAAGGAGCATAGGGTGGGGGCAGCAAAGGCAAGACCGAACAGCTCTTCAATATGGTAACATTAAAAAAAAGGAATCCTGTTTTATTTGCCTGACTGCTTCTTTCAGTCAGGACACCCCACTAGAATGTACCTTGTCACCGTATAGTCAGTATCACCCCTGCCATTGCCCGCTCGCCAGAGGTCTGGATACTCAGAGTCTGGATCACTGTGACTGACCGACATCTGGACTCCTAGCATAAGCTGAGACGGACGTTAACGAGCTAGGAAACAGGCACCCTTAATGATCTATTAAGGGTCTGCTACAAGCCAACAGAAGCCGGAGCAGTTAGCTTGGTGCACACTTCACAACCCCCCGTGGTGGGGGGTGCCTGGAGAGATGGACACAGTAATTACACAGGGCAGGGCCAGCTACAGATGAAGCTCCCTGGTTAGTGATTAGCACTGGCACGGCAACTGTTTAAAGGGAGACTCCCGCACTCTTTCCTTAGCTTACCTCCATCTGTGCATTGCTTTTATTCTAGTGAAAGGAGTCTGACTGAGACGCCTGGAGACAGACACCCGCCCTATACATGCGGAACACGCACAGCTTGAGACTCGGCACAAGCTTCCCCCTGCCAGAGCACCCCGGTCAACCTGAAGGGACCCCCAGGAGGAGGTCAGCCTTCAGCCAGGCCAATCCAGGGCACCAACACAGGAGCTAATTAGCGTCCACATTGCACAACCACTTGTCCTCCTGGGAAGTGGGCAGAGACTCAAACTTCCAATGCAATTGCCTCATCTAACCTGGACTGATAGCGATGAAAGGCTCTGCAGACCATCCAGTCACCCGTCAGCTATTTATCCAGCCACTCTTGGCTATTGCATAAATCCTTATGTGACACTGTTGGCATTTATCGGCAGAGCTACCTGCAACAGTGCAATACCCTCCCGTGGCCGGGGGGAGCGGTCACTTCAGGTCAGGACAGAGGCACAGGACTGCCCACGCAGTACTGTCTAAGGACATGGGAGACCTTCAATCTTTAGGACACCCCTCCGGGACAGGGAGCGGTATTCGTCCCATTTTACTGATGCTGAGTGAGGCACAGAGGCCAAGCGACTTGCGGGAGCCTGCGGCGGAGCAGGGAATTGAACCCAGACATCCCTAGAACGTTGGCCACTGGACTATCGTTTGTTCTGTAAATTCTTCAGTCCCCGGGACTGTCAAGCTGGTACCTTTTACCAGCACTACATGCATGGAAGCCAGATGCTACAATGATGCTTACCTGTAGCTCTTCTAGCTCCTTCACCAGTGACCAACTACTGATGAAGCTCTCGTTCAGCAGAGCAAGGATGGGCGAACTTTCCAGGACGGTCTCCCGGAGAGTTCGCCCCGAACCTGGCACAGAGAGAGAGAGAGACTGGTTTGCCAAGTTGCCTGACACACACTGTTGCAGGGGTAACTTGGGGTGCTAATGCTTTGCCAATTGCGGGCTACCATGGCAGCTTGAATGGGACACCCCTGACCGGGTACAAAGAGTTTTATTTCTGCCTGAGCAAGGAGAGGAGGGTTTAGTTACACCCATCACAGGCTGTGTTATGTAATTTACTGTTTTAAGTGTGCACTGCAAGTGAGCCCCTACACAATGGGTGCTCCAAGAGTAAATTAACCATTTGCAGCCATCTTCCCCTTTAACCCAGACGCAGCCTGCAGAAACTAGCGGTCCCAGGCAGGCAGAGTAGGCTATTTGGATCAGAATGGCTCATTGCATTCTGGGAGGTACAGGGCTCGATTCTCCTTGGCCTTGCAGCTTGGGCTGTCATTTACACCTGTGCAGAGTGGGTGCCAGACAAGGAGAACCTGGATTTAGCAGCATTTTCCACCCACTGTGCACAGATGCGAGATGATACAAGGTGCCAGGCAGGGGAAGAATCGTGCTGTATTCGCCAGAGGCTGCAGCTGCCTGATTAGACTGATGTGGGGCAGGGGCCGGGGCAGAGAGGTGTCACAGGGAGAAGAGGGAAACATGCTATAGCACTGTGGGCTACCCCAGTATAAACCTATTAGAAGTAAAGATGGGCTTAAGCCACCAGATTGAGACCTAGCTCCAATCTTTCCCCGAGATGAAACATCTGAATTTGGGTATGGGCCCATTATAGGTTGCAGCTGCAGGGTTCTGATAGGCCCTTTCCCAGAATTCAGGGCAGCGATTCTAGTTCAAACCCAGGGGCTTTGCTACCAATGCAGCGTAACAGGAGACACCTGCAGCTGGTTTCCCCACTGATCCCAGTGGCCTTGCGGAAGCCTGGATGAAGCATTTCTTTGCCCTTCCTGCCCAGCTGGCAGGGGAAGGTGGCTTGGCTGCTCTTGCAGAGTCCCCCGAACACACCTCTACAGGTCGGCAGCAGCTCACCTCAGCAGGACTGGTCGTCCAAGGCGCCCCACAGCAGGATGGAGTGCACCAGTTTGTTTTCAGCTTTTGCTCTGTCAAAAGCCTGCGTAAAGGGAAGGTACGAAACCTGCAAGCAGAGAGCCAGTTGGAGAAGCTGATCCCAAAGCAGCCCATGGGGTGAGGCAGGGTTTAGAGGTGATGTGGCAGGCACACGTACAAGTAAAGACACAGCCACTAAACCCCAGCAGTGATACTCTCAGCTCCCCTCCTGGCCTTACATTAAGCCTCTGTGCTCTCCTGCCTCCCACCGGATTATTCCGTCCCTTTAATCTGCAGCGGAGCTGTTCCAAATCACAAGCAATTGGGAGCCAGGACTCGTGGGTTCTGTTCCCAGCTTTCCCCCTGACTTGCTGAAGGTCTCTCCATGAGTCTCACGTGTACAGAAGGAAATAACTCTTCCCTCCTGTGCCAGGTGTGGGGAATGAGGTTCAATTCATTGTTTTTAAAGTGCTATGAGATCCCCGGATGAAAGCGATGATGGAAAGGCAAGAACTGGGAAGGTTAGAGGCATGGTTACCTAGGATACCTGAGTCTTCAGGGAATTTTTAACCGTCTTGTACTTTCTTCTCATAAACCCTGTTCAACAATTTCGCCTAGGGACCGATTTCCAGCATGCCTCTACGGATGCATCAGCAAAGCGCGTGGGCTATTTGTCCGCATTGACACACCCAGAGCAGGTGTTGGCACACAGCTGTGTACTCTACTCATCCAAACATGTCCAGGAGTATTTGTTAGAAAAGGTATCAATAACTAGCCACAGAGACACTCTGCAGAAAGATGTCTCCAATCATTCACACACACTGAACTTTATTAACATCTTGGAAACATTTGCTCCAAAGGGCATCTTTTCCCACGGCTGCTCTTACGTTTCCCCTCAGCCAAGGAATCAGGGGCAGGGAGCAGCGATCTGCTCTAACTGCCACTGGAGCATGAAGTTATTTTGGTCACCCTGTGCTACAGATTCACTTTTCCCTGCAAGACACGGAGCCACAAGTGTTTTGTGTATTTCCTGCTGATAAGGAAAATTCAGTCCCTAAGATAGTTCTGCGGTTTTCGGCTGGTGCAAAAAGAAAACCACTATTATTTGCCTCTCTCAAAATAGCACCAGTAGCTACTATAACGAGGAGTGAGCCAACACTAAGTACAAGCCTGGAACATGTGAGATCAGGACTCTATTCCAGCCTCCACCACCGGTGTCCTGCGAGGCCCTGGGCTTCTCTGTGACCATTCCCCTCCCCCGGGTCCCAATTGTAAAGCAGGATCATACACTTAGCTCACTGAAGTGTTGCAAGGCTGGATTCATCCTAGTCCAATGGCAATGCACCTGGATGGCAGGTGCTCGAGGTGCAGAATATTAATACAATGTCTATAGTCACCTCTTATTTCTAAATCAAACTAGCAGAGGACCTTGCCCCGTAGCTCTGGTAGTTCTCCAGGATGATTGGAGCATCTCAGTGGGGTGCCCCCTCCAAACAAAATGCTGACGCAGCAATGGAGTGGGCTATTTTCCTACCTTCTTAAATGGGTACATGGCAACTTCCAGTTTCTGGGCTGCCTCTTCCCCACTTAGTTCACGCTGCCAGTTTATCTCTTCAAACACAAACTGAATCGGCTCCCCCGCAGGGTCTCGGCTGTCCATCACGTTGCCGTTTTCGTCATGAATCACGGAAGGGATGGACGGCCCTGAAGATTCTAATTCCATCTACACGACAAGGTCAGAGAGTTTAGTCCCTAGGAAGTTACATTTGTAGCTCCCACCCCCAAAGTGCAGGCCCATGCCAGAACAAAGATGTACACACGAGTGTCTCGGAGTCATTTTAATGAAAACAGGATAGATCGTCCGTTCAATTTGTATTCACATCCAAAAATCACGAGTCAGCCCCACTCATCAGATTTTAAAAAAAATTAATTTTAAGCCAAATAGATTTTATGTTTTTTTATTTGCTCTCTGGATTTTGACACTTGATGTCCCAAGTTCTTCCTCTATAGCCATCTGGGTCATACGAGAACTTTAATTTTTAAACCAAGATTCCTGTGTAATCACATGACTCCAGGAGCTCGGGCTTCAAGAAAAACACTAAATATTGTGTTTCATGATAAAAATAATGAGTTAGGAACACTGGGTGGCATTTCTACACAGTGCCCCACATATACACTGGAAACACCAGGATCACATCCAAGTTTACAAGAAGCCACATGAAAAACAACAGTGATAGAGGTAACACTGCCAGGCTGCCATGGGGTGGATCACGAGGAATCCCAACTAAGATGCTGCACACACATAAAGGAGAGAAAGTTACTACACACCTGAGGTAGGTAACCTATATCCACTTCCATGTTGCTGCTTTCGCTCGCCCCATACAGCCATTCCATGTCAACGTTGAGAGACCTAGCAGGAGAATCCAGCACATTCAGTAACAGCCATGTGCAGACGAAAGAGCTTTGCACTTGATAACTCAGCTAAACTTGAGCCATTTCTCCCTAAACATCCAACATCCCTAGGCCGGATTCAGGACTAAAGGCCAGGTGCTGCAAGGGACACTGCACAGCTCTGCTGAAGTCAGTGGGGTTCTGCGTAGGTCCACCACTCTTGGATCCCACTGAAGGACCAGGGCCCAAGTGCCTGCCCAATATGACAAAAGGAGAGGCAGAGTCATGCATGAGCTTTAATGTGTTTAGATACTGGGGGGGAGGAGTACCCCTTCTTCCTCCCAAACCCTGAGAATTTGGGAATTCCATTCCTGTAAAACATATTTTTCTGCAAGCAAAGAGCTCCCATAACGAACATGCTGCCAGAACTGCAAGTATCAAGTCACCAGGGTAATGCTCTGCATACAATTTCGATTCAAGCCACCGTGGGCCGAGAAAAATGTCAGCTTTTATCTCCTGAAATGCTTCCAGCCACTTGCCAGAGAGAAATAATGAGAGAGTGTAAATCTATACACACAATACATTAGCTTTTGAAATATGAAGTGAAGAATATCTCAAAGCAAGTGAGTCACACTATGCCAGACTCCAGTGCACCAAGACACACGTGGAGATCACCAGGGTTTTTCTCCCCATCCCCTGACGTTCCAAGGATTACCATTTTACAGTATGTTAAACAAATCAGATCCTTGGCTAAGCTAAGTGTTCTCAGTGGCTCTACTAAAAATGTGTTGCCCCTGCAATATGGGGTTCTCTCAGTTTTAGGTATGACAACAGTGGAGCTTGTTTCACTTTTATTTACAAGGGACTTATTGCAAAATGTAAACCGCCCGGAGGCGTGTAATAGAACACAGGCGTTGCATGATTCTTCTGGGGCTTTCGACGGCCCTGCTGCATGCGCAATAGTCATAACGGCAGCCTCACCTCTAATTGCAAACTAAGCCATTTCTGGAACTCTTTCAAGGGTAGCTAGCCAGACATTCCTCGGGAATATGGGTTTGCAGTAGCTCAAGCAATGAAGGGGAGAATATACATTTAGTAACTTTCGTCCAAAGTTTTCCGAGCACTTTACAAACACTCATTAAGACTCATGCACAGGTTGGAGAAATTCCTTATTTTTACAGGCCCAGAAGTTCAAGCAACTTGGCAAAAGAACCCAAAGTGACTTCAAGTCTGTGACAGACCCAGGAACAGATTCTAGCTCTCTTGGGTCCCAGTCCCAAGAGATCAAGAGTGAAATCTGACTATAGAATATTACCCGCATGGTAATTTATGTACTGTGTGGAGGAGAGAGACTGTTACCTGGTAATCAGAGCATGGGATAATGACCTAGGACTCCTGGGTTCCAGTTCGTACCCGAACACAGATTTCTGTTTGAGTTTAGGTGAGTCATTTAACTTTCCTGTGCTTTGATTTCCCCATATACATGATGGGGATAGGGATACCTGGCTCACAGAGATGCAAATCTTGGTGAAAACAGCCAATGCATTTTGAGATCATCAGACAGGAGATGGCACTGTACGTGCAAGGAACATCCTCTAGATCTGCGACACACACAGCACAGCTGCAGGATCGCAGAGCCCCTCGAGCTTCACTCATGTTCTGGTTTCCCATTAATCTCAGGTCTTTGCTCAGCGTACACTGAAAAGAGACGGTCATACCTCTTGTTAGGGACAAAGAGCTTGAACTCTCGAACGTGGGAGGAATCTCTGGAGAGGACGATGTGGCCTGCGAACTGGCCAGGGGAAAACCAGAAAGGGAAATCTGGAGGTTCATTCAGCTGGAACTCGGCATGGATCCTGAAACAGGAAGATCATCATCAGCCTTGGTGCCCTAAGCAAGACCAAGAACCAGGGAGAAGGCGAGAGAACGGGTCATACATGCCAGATGCTAGTCATGTTGTTTCATGGGCTTCTGGAGGCACTCAGATCAAGGGTGCCGGAACCTTTGTAGAAGTGAGGGGGCCACCGGTGCCAGAACCAGGGGACAGGGGCCATGCCTCCCCCACTTTTTTACGTGGACGTAGTTTGGGGGGGCAGCATTGCCCCCCCCCCAGCTGCAAGTCTCGGGCAGGTGCAGAGAGGTGCCAGCAGGAGCTGCGTTTTGCTGCTCCACACCTGCCCAAGGCTTACAGTTTGAGGGGGGCAACACTGCCCCAGCCCCCCAAAACTACACCATGTTAAAAAGGGAAAGGGTATGGCCCCCCTGGCCCTCCTGGTTCCAGTGCCATTGACTCAGATACTGTGGTGATAACGGCATTTAACTTCCCTGTGCTTTGATTTCCCCATATGATAACGGCCATACAAGGACCTGAACAGAACAGACTAGACAAGAACTGTCTGCAAGATGAACCAGAGCAGCGTGAGGAATCACTCTTCTAGGGACTGTTGGCTTTAGAGAACTGCTCCATCTGTTGACTAAAACAGTTAGATCCTCCCCTTTCGATTCTGGGCATCACCAAATAGAGGGCGTTTGCTTAGACCTGGGACTGGGGACTTACAGGACAATAGCGCCTCTCACCCAGTCAGTTCAGACAAAAACAGGAGCGTTGGATCCATGGATGGAGCCGTAAGGGAAGTAACACATTCAAAGCCACTTCCTGGAGGACACACCCTTCTCCTCTGCAAGCTGCTTAGCAGCCCTCGGTCAGTTACATATGTTGTTAGGGAGCATAATCACAGTTAAGTAACATGCCCACATGCTGCTCCTGGTTTATGTTCCCTGGAGGACAGGGAAATCATGGGGCTGCTGCCACCTGGACGTGTCCATATTTTCCCCCTCCCATTCCCCAGATCTCATGCTGTCTTATCAAACCCCAGGGTCTCCTGGCAGCCCGGGACAGCGTCATGACCCCTTTGCTTGACAGCCCCTTTCGTAGGTTTCTTCCACCCCCAAAACAGATTGAACATAATTAACAGACTAATTGTGAAAGTCCCAACCTCCACATTATACTAGTTGCTTTGATTCTATTTTGAATGGGGGGGAAATTAGGTCTTTAAAAAGATGCAGATCTAATTAAAACAGCACCAATCCCCACCTTTAACACCCTGCACCTCCCAGTCCCATTTGGGAAGTTCTTACCTGAACGCTATCCTATAGTAGAACTCACTGATTGCCTGGATGCAGGCCACAGCTCCTTGAGGAGCAAAGCGAGTTTTTACAAACGGACGAGGATGGAACATGCTCAAGAGTTTGTGGATCACGATCTATGGAAAGAATTGGAGAGGTAGCAAAAAAAATGAAAGCAACGGCCTTTAATGTAGACCCTCAGTTAAGCTACACTTCTAAAACTACTCCCCTACAAGGACAGGAAGATAAAACAACTAACATGACTTGGATCTAGCTAACAATTTCCATCTTCCATTTTTTTGGACTCCCTTCTATAATTTATAGTTTTCCACCACCTTGCACATTTATCCTCTGTCTGGAAGCGTACTAACCATTGTCTTCCATATACCCAATATTTCCAGGGCACAGCAGCTGAGTACTGCAAGTAGATCGGATTACATGTTGTGCATTATACTGAACAATAAGACTTTGATGCAGTTTGCAATTTGAAGTGATCGCATACACCATCCACTGGAGAGTACTCAGTATGGCAGAATTAAAGCCTAACCAAACACCCATGAGGGCAGAGCATTTACAGTCTGATTTTATAGACCACATACAAGAATCACTTCACTGACCGCTGTGGGGTGGAACATGAGGTCACCGTTTGACAAAGCACATTAATTTTACACAATTAGTTTAGACGGGGAGTGGAGAATCTTACCCAAGTCAGACTAAATGAGGATTTTTGTTATTTAAATTGATTAGTAGTTGGTCTGGCTGTTGTGGATACCCCGTACTATTGTTATAAATGCCTTGGATCTTCTGAGACCGCAAACAAAATTCTTGGTTTTTACCTCTCCTCTGAAAGATGGCTCCCTTAACACTGGACTGGGACATCGATTTACAGAGAAGTGACAAACTACAGCCTCATCTACACTAGGGAAGTTTTGTACAGAGCGTTTCCACCATTGGTAAGGCCCAGTCTACATTATATATTATATCCTACCCAGGCCAACATTGGCACACATGTGGAAACTAGCCGCCTCCATTCCTCTCTGTCATTTGCTGCTGCTTCCTTCTCTGTGATGCTGGCTATACTGGCCCCCCCTCCTTGTGTAGATATATACTGGGTCCCCAACCAAAATAAGCTACACTGACAAAAGCACTCTTGCTGATATAATTTGTGTCTACACCAGGCCTTTTACTGGTAAAGAAATGCCATAAAAAATCGTATGCCCCTAACAGCATAACCATATCAGCAAAAGTTTCTAGTGTAGACCTGGCCTGAGACTCATTCAGCTCCACTAATATCGGCTACAGGGAACCCTAGTATAGAAATAAATGCAACTGATATGGCGCTGGAAACAGCTGCGGAAGCTAGAGAACTGTCTACACTAGGGTTCCCTCCAAGAGCGGCTGAACATCCTCAACAAGGCTTTACTGATTCACCCCCACCACTCCCTGTAGCATGCACATTTTCTCTGGCGCCCTCCCATCCAAGCACCGAGGTGACCATGCTTAGTGTGTGAGATCTGATGAGAGGATAGCCCAAGATGATATTGGCTACCGGCTGCTCATTAGGATGTGAAAATTGCAAAATGGACAATATGGAAGCGTCTGTTAGAAGCAATATCCTCCCACCCGAGAAAGATCACGGTTCATATTAAGTGGTGCTCTTACTTCTTTGCCCTTGGGGACCGGAGGGTAAAACCGGTTGTTGGAAAGGTAGCCAGTGAAGATGTTTAATTCACTTGGGATTATCCACCAGGGATCGCCGAGTTCGATCTTATTCTTTGGGGGAAGAAAGGCTTTGAACTGCTTGGCAAACATTATGCTCATAGGGGCTGCTGGGGCTGTCCAGTTCCGTAGGCCAGACAGAGCAATATGAGAAATCTACAAAGAGAAACACATGTCAGAACCAGCTAATGGGATGTAATAACATTTGAAGAGTTTTGTTCTATAGGAGGCAGATGGATATGAACCATTGCACAGAGGTCAGATTCTGGCATTAGAGAAAGTGGTACTCCTTTTAAACTCCACCCACAATCCAAAGCACCATGTAAAATCCCACATTAGCTAGAAGTTTCTGCAAAAAATGGCCAGCAGTAAAATAAATTGATAATGCAAGTAGTCAGATAACATGGCAACAAATGCCATGGAAATAGTCACATATAAGGTGGGCACCGTTACACTCCAGAGTTAACATCTCATTGAGAAATGGGGGCAGTTTATGATTCTCAAAGCTATTGTTTGAAATGGTTTTGCAAATTCCTGTAGACAACACTGCACCGGGTCACGTATGGAAGATTTTCTGCACATTCATAAGAGCTGGAAGCGTACATGTATTCTTAAAAAAATGTTTAAGTGCTGAATAAACTGATGATGCCACCAGCAAAAATGCCAAAATGCACCAATGCACACTGGCTCAGTCTGATCTCTGCTCACAGAAGGAACAACTGACAAAATAAGCACTATATGTTCACTCCTATGGGGGTAGTTAGAGCCTCTACTACATTGCATGGGTTTTGCTAGGAATTTGGGTTTTCTATTCATACACATGATGTATGATACTTACTCCTAGGAAACCATCTTTGCTCTTTGTCATTGTTTCCATGAGAAGGGGCTGGAATTTAGCAACAATTGATAGCGTCTCCCCACTGGGATCCAGTGTCTCTTCCTCTTCAAATTCGAGGACAGGAGTAACACCTAAACAGAACAATTATTTAACACCATAGGGAAATGACTATACATTTATAATAGTCTAATGGGCAGGTACATGGAACCTCGCAGTTGTCACTTTGCTGCATGTGACAGCCCTTAGCAACAGAACTCAGACCCACCTGCTTCAAGGGCACAAGTCCCTGCTACTTGAGTTAAAGGAGACTCTCCCCTTAATTGATAGCAGTATAAAGTTTATGACACATGGTTCAGTGGTTCCTGGGGCATCCAGCAGGGGGCAGATACACACGCTGCTGCGTCATTACATTATGAGAAAGTATTCCTGGTATTTCGGTTGCAGTTCAATCCCTCCTGCATGCTATGTTGACATCACAGGGTTTCATGCATTTTGGCATAGCTGAGAAACATTTGCTACGTTGATACTGTATGACAGAGACTTCGGAAGCCACAGGAAAATATGAATGAAATAGTTCTGGTCTAGCCAGTGCTGAGCTATATCCGTTGTATTCATCCATTCCAAATCCCGTTTAAGCCCTGGACAAAGTAACTTATGTACTTTACTAGTCCAACAATGGGAGATTCAGTCTTATTAAAAGTGCACTTTGTGAAAGTGGTGTCTGGCGCTTAAGCCTTTCCAAAAACACTTAAAGCTTTGCAGCCCCTCGCTGTGTAAATCAGCCCCAGACCAGCACAAAAAAAGATAATTAGCCATTGTGCACATGCAGTGCTGAGATCTTCAGCCTTCCTTTCCTTTATTGCACAACTGACCTTGCAAGGTAAATACCTACCTGTTAATTTCTCTGCTACTGGCTTGAACTCCTCAGGGCTAATGTACAGATCATTGTTAGTGTCCAGAGAGGAGAAGAGAAAAAGCCCCTCGTTCCCCAGAGACTTCAAGGCCATCTCCTGGTTTGGGAAGAAGAGAGGCAGGTAGGTCTTAATTGGAGCTGTTTTACTAGTTCATCTAGGCCCCATCAGCTCTTGAGTTATTATACATCCTTTACAACTGCAAACAAAGCCATCAAATAAAAAGAGTAACGCACGTTAGCAGGACTCTGCACTATCAAGAATAGCGACTGGGGTCCAGGAACAGTTTCCATGAATGTATTAAAACTAAATCTGGATGAACAACAAATAATTGACAACAAATCATTTGTTCTGTTTTGTCTTCTCTCTTAGTGAGTCTTTGTCCAAGGAATCTGTCAACTGCAGCAGCGAGTAATTCTGGGCCTGCAAGAACGTTGCCAGCTGCTGATATTCGCAGGAGGCTCTGTGGGGCTAGTGAGCATTCACCACAGGGCATTTTTACAGCATCCTGACACGGTGACTTAGGTAGCTAGCCAACATCATGTGAATGAAGACGGTCAAATAGACTATTCAAACTTCACCAATGATTACCTGAGGATTTGCTCTAAAGAGTCACTTTTCACAAGGAGGAGGAGAGCTAACTGGGCCCTCCCATGTTTAAAGGAAGTGAACCCGGCCAAATCAACATTTACATTCCGACCAGTATCCACAGACATCGCTTGCCACAGAGACCCGCTCTAGCTAGAACCACGTTCACATCCTAGAGCACATAAGCAAATGGTGATTAGGCAAGAGCTTCCAGCTCACAGCTCCTGGTGGGGAGTGTTGCCTAGTGATCCTACCACTGATCCAGGACTCACGCAGTCTATTCCTACTCCGCCATCAATACTGTTTAACCTTGGGAAGTGGGTAATCACAGCCACTCTGGGCCTCAGTTTCCCTCATCAGACACTAACCCTTTCAGATCTCACAGGGGGCAGCCTGCATGGCCTCATTTGCTACAATCTGAAAATACAGGAGCTCCTCGAAAAGAAGAGGCTGCAGTGATACTCAAACTTTTGTACTGGTGACCCCTTTCAAATAGCAAGCCTCTGAGTGCGACCCCCCTTATAAATTAAAAGCACTTTCTTATATAATTAACATAATTATAAATGCTGGATATAAAGCGGGGTTTGGGGGTGGAGGCTGACAGCTCGTGACCCCCCATGTAATAACCTCGCAACCCCCTGAGGGGTCCCGACCCCCAGTTTGAGAACTCCTGGGCTACAGAAATGCAGTTCTCACTTGGAACAGACGCAGACAGTTCCACACTGCAGCAAGCGCAGCCGAGGAAAGAGAAAATACACAGATGGAAGGAGAGAGCTGCTCTACTGAGGGAGAAGGAAATGAGACAGAGTGAAGGAAAGGAGTGGTGGGGCAGTCAGACAAGTCATATTCCTCATTGCCATTCAGCAGCAGATCCAGGGCTTTACTGGCAGGGGAGACACCTTCCCCCACCCCTGTGCAAAGCCTATAGGAGCAAGAGACTATTCCTCATTCTGCTGCTTAGATGTGTGTCTCCTCTGATGCCTGCAGCACCATTAACATCCCCAAAGCTCCTGAACCAGTTTAGTTTCCATCTGTTGCCTGCCAGCCTGAAACAACATTTAATGCAGGCTGGAAGGCTCAGCTCCTGTCAGTTACAATGAGAGAAGCACTTGGAGCCATACAGGGCAGTTCCTGGGCCAAGGAAGGCAAAGAAAAAACAAAGGCAAGCAGAGAAGCTCTTGGAACATGAACCGCAGAAGGGCGGGAAGAAGGCCCGTTTGAAGCAAGGTGAGAACCCAATACCTGGAAAAGAGGGCGGGCAACAGCACTGCTATGGAAGGAAAGGGAACGAGCATGCTAATTATTTCAAGCACTGGATCAATCCCCTAAGACACCCCAAGCTCCTTTGGACAGGGACCTTAGCTTTACTGTGTGTGTAAAATGCCATGCACCTACCTACAGAGCTACACATTTACCAATGCACACGTTTACATGCACACGTTTACCAATGACGTTATTCTAGCGTTACTGGAACGGGAATCGCCCAGGAGCTGAGGTCACTCCCCTCATCCAAACACACAGCCTTTATAACGCCCATTCCACTGCTTTACAATTTCCTTCTGCATCCCCCTCAAGAGCCCGTCTGGCAGGGAGCAGCGAACACAGGCACAGGAGCCAGAACAGCTTAGAAAAGTAAACAGCATCATACAGGGGCTTCCCTCCACAGATCACACCATCCTGAGCACATGCAGAGCTCTAGAGATGGTCGCAGAGGGTCATTTCCTTCTCTTTTCCCCAGGTGTCTGCAATCATCTATCTGATGGCCCCTCTCCAGTCTCTGGTCCTTTCTTTTTTCCCCCCATTTAGCAGGTCAAGAATGCCACTGATCTGAACCCCAAGAGATTCCATTCAGAGAGCAACAGCTGATGAGCCTTTCAGTGCGTTAGGCTCTGGCTTCCAACATTACAGTGAGCAGACAGCACAGACACTCAGACCTGGGAAACCTCTATCTTTGGCCTCCAGTGCCCTGTCAAACAGGAAAGGCACCAGTTATATCCCATGCATATGGATGAAATGCTGTCCCAGACAGCATCAAGGACAGCAGCTGTGATGTAGAGAACTCAATATAGATGTTTGATGTTATGCTCATTGGTGCTGCAAGACTCCAGAATGAATTACTCTCGAGAGAGATAAGAGCCAATTTGCATGTCCGATCAGTATCTCAGACATCTTTCACCCGGGACAAGCAGTGGGACATTTCCAGGCAGCAGGATTTTTTCCTAGAAAATTAAGTACTAATTCCTAGACCTGTAAACGCACACCCTCACTCCTGGCCAAGTGTGTCCGGTACATGTGCCATCAGGACTCGAACCCATCAAATCTCAGCTCCAGCAATCACTCCCCTCTGCAAGATGAGTTAAACTTGGTGCTCATCAAGTAAATGAGATTGATAGGCACATTTCCAGGCAATATTCCAACAGTACATCAGTTCCACACACAGCCTTGTTCCATCAGAATTCTTGATTTATATATACCCAGCGTGGACACTCCAGCTCCTCAACATGGACCTGCTGAAAGGGAAACCCCAGTGCTTCTGCCCTATAGGAGATAATGATCCGGAACATGGAAGTGAGGCTTCCTGTACAGCGCAAATCAGTCCTGAAATTCTGAGAGATGGTGAAGAAGGACAAAGGGAAAGAGAAATTGGGTTTGTGCCTTTTTGCTTTTTTATAGCACACATGTTAAAGCAAGCCAAAAAAGGCACCTAAGATTTATTTTAACCTTGGAAATATCAGGAATAATAAAGTTTTGCCTTCACTGTTTTTGCTGACAGGACAAAGAGCAGGAGCTTTCTCAGCACCCAAATGTAATAGTGGCAGGGAGCGGAGTCTTCACAAAGATTTATTCCCCCAAGTGTTTGTTAGACCTTTGAATTAGGTAGGTGCTAACAAAGGAAATGGATAAAAAGTTTTTAAAAATCTGAACAGAAAAACTCTCTCAGCTGTTCAGATTTTAACGTTTTCTTCTACGGTTCCCAATCCAACCTGTTTGCCTGTCATCCACTGAATCCCTCGCAAGAGCAGAGTAGACGAGACCTGATATTTCTTGTGTAAAGACAGTCAGAAAAGAGTTTTATCAACTGAAATCCTCTCAGACTCTCTATGCATCTCCTACAGCAGCAGTAAAGGACAGAGATATTTGCCCTTTACAGTCACGTTCAAATAATGTTTTTTATAAAATGGGCTTGTACCATTTTTGCTTTTTTGTGATACATAAAGGCCAAAAAGGACTTTTAAAAGTTTACTGTTTGCTGTTTTATCGTTGAAATATCAGGAATTTGCAGTCTGATCTTTGCTGGAGGTCTTCCTAGATGTACACTTGGGGCTTTCCCACCTTAAATGAGAATTCAGGGGGAGTAGAATCTTTAACAAAGACGACCTTGTTCCAAGGTTCATGTTAGTCATTTGAGTTACATAGTTATTAAAACAAAAAAGTTTTAATCAGTTGGATAAAAAACACTATTTCTTTCTCTGTTGCACAACTTGCACTCTTGCAATATCATTTCACAAGTTCTACAGTAACCATACAGCCTCAGGGCAGACAAGACCTGAATTTCTAGTGTAAAAAAAAAAAAGTTTAAAAGAAATTCAGATCTTCTTTATACAGAACAAAACACCAAGAGGGCCCCAAAGCTCGTTTTTTCTTTATAGGTCACTTTAAAGTTGAGTTAAAATCTTTTGAGCTAACAGGAACCAAGGTCAAGTATAATGTAAACGTGTGCCTTTGCTTGTCTTGCAGTGGTTTTCAGCATGAATGCCCACAATTAATACGGGAATTGTGTCCTTATACAGTCTGAAAGGTTCTCAGCTGCTGCAGCAGAAGGAGAATCCTGAACTCAGGGTCTGACAAGCACACTAACAACTGATTTCAACTATGAGGTTTTAAACTAGAAATACATACAGGTATGTACGTATATCTACACATATACATCCTGTTGCTAATTTATGAGCTTTGGTCCTGATTCGACTAACATACATGGTTAGCTGTACTCATGTAAGCAGTCCCACCACTTCAATGGATCAGTGCCTTAGTTCATAATTTATTCTGCATTTTACAGAGCAAGACATATTCCCTCCCTCAAAGAGTTTACTACCATAAGGCCCATCATGCTACTAGCTGGCTGGGTACAAGAGGCTGCCTGCCTGAGTCAGCTTGTAGGATCAGGGTCTAAGATGCTAAGAACTTATCTCTCACCTTTGGCTGCAGTGCCACTTACATCACGCTTTACAAACTATCTAAATTCTAAATCAATCCTTGCCCACGCACCCCAGCGAGGTAGGCACAGTCAATTATCCCCATTTTACAGATGGAGAAACGAAGATACAGAGAACTGATCTCCCCACAGCCCAAGATGTGATTATAATGAATATGTTCCTGCCTGCCAGCCTACACTCAGTCCACTCCCCCATCAGAACCGTCACTGGACATTACATCTTCACCTTGTTAAACTTGCAAACAAACATCTTTGTGCTTTCTCCAATCCTGACCCTCATGCTTGGCAGCAGTTCCCAGTAAACAACAGCAAAACTAACTCATTATACTTCAAATCTCTCCTGGAAACTCGCCTCTGCCATGAAACCTACAAAAACTTGACCACAATTAGGCTACTGGGGTGATGAACACCAGTGCCTGTCATGCTGACCAATACTGTCTCACCATTTCCTTGTAAATCTGCACTTGTTTTGCGTCTTAGACTGGTCTGCACTTAAAACGTAGGACGACATGAAAAATCCATGCCACTGAGCACTGTCAACTTAATGCCTGGTGCAGATGCAGCGAAGTTGACAGAAGCCTATTTCCATTGACCAAACTACCATAACTTGGGGAGGTGAAGTCACTACAGTGATGGAAAAACCCCTTCTCTCCCTGTAGTTTGTGCCTACGCCATGGGTTTACAGCACCAAAGTTGCGGTACCATAGTAATGTTACTGTAACACCCACACTGCACACATGGCCTTAGATTGTAAGCTTTTTGAGACAGGCACTATCCTTTTCTTTCGTGTTTGTACAGCACCTAGCAACATGGGGTCCTGGTGCATCACTGAGGCTCCTAAGCACTACAATAAACATAAATAACTATATATAGGATGTTTGTCCAGTACTATTGACAACCCGCAGCCAAGTGCTTCTATTTCTCTCCTCAACACAAATCCCAGTTCGCTGCTGAAGTAGGTGCCTCCGTGTGAACCTGTGTCGGTTTTATTTTGTAAGTTTTTTTCTCCCTTCTACGGATAAGCTAGGTTGGGATTTGGGGCACTGAGAAGATCTGGATTGTGAGTTGTCCTGGATGGGGAGCGAGGGGGTCATTACAGTTCAGAGAGAAGTGAAATTTCACGCTAAATAACAAGATTCTCCAGGTCCACTCAGGAAAAGGGGCTGGGATCTGACCACGGTACTTTGCTAAATTAGAATAAAAATACACGTTTAGACACACAACAGGGAACCAAGGACAAGAAGGGAGGAGCAGAGAGAATCCAAGGAGTGCCCAGGATGGCAGGCCCCCTGCCCACAGCCAGAGCCCCCTAGCAGCATCTCCCCAGAGCTCCCTTCCACCCCCCAGCCCCCTATACCCCTCCAAATCAGAGCCCCCCAGCAAAACCCAAAGTCTCCCCAAAGCCCCCAGCACAATCACTCAGCATCCCCCACCTCTTCCCCCCAACCCCCAGCCCCCCAACTCTTCCCCCAAAGCCCCCAGCGTCCTGTCCACCCCCAACCGACCCCTACAACCCCCAACGCCTCCAGCCCCCCAACTCTTTCCCTAAAGCCCCCAGCGTCCTGTACACCCCCCAACCGGCCCCTACAACCCCCAGCCCCCAAAGCCTCCAGCCCCCCAACTCTTTCCCTGAAGCCCCCAGCGTCCTGTCCACTCCCCAACCGGCCCCTACAACCCCCAGCCCCCCAACTCTTCCCCCAAAGCCCCCAGCGTCCTGTCCACCCCCCAACCCTTCCCCTGAAGCCCCCCGCGTCCTGTCCACCCCCCAACCGGCCCCTACAACGCCCAGCGTCCTCTCCAGCCCCCCAAACCTCCCGCAGCCCCCAGCACTAACCCCCGCGCCCCCCAATTTACCCTCCCCCGGAGCCACGCCCGCTCCGGTACCTGCCGCCGGGCCACCTCGGCGTCCCGGTAGTATTTCACCGCGGCCAGGGCGGCCAGCAGGCCCAGCGCCAGCCCCAGCCTGGGCAGCCGCGGCGAGGGGGCTCCGGGGGCTCCCGGCTGCGGCCCCCCGGCCATCCCCGCTGCTCGGCTGGGCCGCGCCGCTCGCCGCCTCCGCCCGGCTCCCTGCGCCGCCCTCAGCGCCGGGCCGCCCGCCGCGTCGGCCGGGCTGGGGGCGGCGCCAAAGGGGCCGCGCCCGGCCCGGGACCGGGGGGGGCCCGGGGGCGGTTCCCCCCCGCCGCGGGGTTTTCCCCCAAGGGTCGTTTCCAACCAGTCTCCCTGGGGAGACCCGCGCCTGAGCCCCGCTGCCGCGATCACCCGCCCGGGCGTTACGGGGGGGGCTGGAGAGGACCCTGGGGGCTTTAGGGGCAGGGCTGGGGGGCTGGGCGGCCTAGAGGGGGCTGGGGGGCTTCAGGGGCAGGGCTGGGGGGGCTAGAGTCTCTGGGGGGCTAGAGGGGGCTGGGGGGCTTCAGGGGCAGGGCTGGGGGGCCTAGAGGGGGCTTCAGGGGCAGGGCTGGGGGGGCTAGAGTGTCTGGGGGGGTTGGGGGGCTAGAGGGGGTTGAGGGGCAGGGTTGGGGGGCTAGAGGGGGCTCCAGGGGCGGGGCTAGAAGGGGCTGGGGGGCTTCAGGGGCAGGGTTGGGGGGGCTAGAGGTGTCTGGGGGGCTTCAGGGGCAGGGCTGGGCGGCCTAGAGGGGGCTGGGGGGCTTCAGGGGCAGGGCTGGGGGGGCTAGAGTGTCTGGGGGGGTTGGGGGGCTAGAGGGGGTTGAGGGGTTTCAGGGGCAGGGTTGGGGGGCTAGAGGGGGCTGAGGGGCTCCAGGGGCGGGACTAGAAGGGGCTGGGGGGCTTCAGGGGCAGGGTTGGGGGGCTAGAGGGGGCTGTGGCGCACAGAGACAAGGCCAAAGGCAAGAGCTACATGGGGGAGGGAAGGGAAGCAGGTCGCTGGAAAATCACGTTGGTTTTGGCACTTGAGGCACACTAGCCCGAGAATAACACAACCCAGGGCAGCTATAGCTTCTCTATAGCCCCACCCAGGGACCAGCCCTGTTCCCTCCAGCCTCCCCAGCTAGTCTCCTTGCTCCTTCTTCCCTCTGTGACTGTTTCTCCCCTAGGGTTGCCAGTTTTGGTTGGACATATTCCTGGAAGTTTTATCACATGACACAATCCTTAAGTAAAGATTAATGCTTTAATACCTGGAGACTCCAGGACAATCCTGGCAACCCTGAGGGAGCTGGCTCTGGGATAGGACTATTAACCCCAAGGAAGACAAATCCAAGACCCCTAGGTTTTGTAAGCAAACATAGGCACGCAAAACAGGGGAGGGACTTTGCAAATCCCAACTAGGGTTGTTTTCATATTGCTTTTAAAATGGCAATGAAAGCAGTTTAAACAGCGTTTGAATAACTTAGCACACAACAGCATTCTCTGCTAATGCATGAAAACCAGAATGTGACACTGAGCAAGCTGGATTCCCTGCCCAAAATATATGAAGTGCAAAAAGGGGGACAAGAGATTGGAGTTGTAGAACTCTTTCCATTTTAATGTGCCAGGGTATTAGCAGCACAGCTAAGGAGTTGAGCTAAAATAGGAGTTTTGGTTTTTAGAGTTTCTCTGTTAAATTTCAATAGCAAATACTTACAGAGCAGCAACTTACAAATTTAAACAACCGTAGGTGCCTTATTCAAAAGAAATAAAAAATTTTAAAAAGCAGGAGCTATAAACAGTTTTGCCTCCAAGGGTTTCTATGTTGTCAAGCACTTGTCACTATTTAAAAAAAAAAAATTAACCTTGCCCTTCCCAGTAGAAATAGCCGGGTCTAACTCCTAAAAGGGATTCGGGTGTCTAACTCTCACGGGGAGTTACCTGCCTAAATATCTTTGAGGTTCTGGACCTCAGACTTCATCCTGTTGCAGATGATTAACATTAAACAGATGATAGTCCAATTGAGCTAAATGGTACCTAGGGCCTGATTCTAATGGTCATGACTAGGTGACAACTATTAACATAAGAATGGCCATATTGGGTCAGACCAATGGTCCCTCTAGTCTAGTATCCTGACTTCCAACAGTGGCCAATGCCAGGTGCCCCAGAGGGAATGAACAGAAAAGGGATCCATTCCCTGTGGTCCAGTTCTAGCTTCTGGCAATCAGAGGTTTAGAGACAACTGAAGGATGGGGTTGTGTGTCCCTGACCATCTTGGTTAATAGTCATTGATGGACCTATCCTCACAGGACCTTATCTAATTCTCAGGGTGGATTTGATTTAAATCACTAGTCAGGAAGACTCAATTTAATCATAGTTTTCTACTTAAAAGTACATTCTTGTTGGTTGTTATAACCTTAATACATATTCTTCACAACACAGAGATAAATGTAGGTTTCATTTTTAGAAGGTACACACTATACATTTTTAAACAGTGATTTATTTTGAAAACTTTTCAGATTAGTTTTACAACTATATCAGAAAATGAATGATTGTTTGGTTATTTTATTTACCAAAGGTAACTGAAGCTGATATATATGAAGTCACTGGGAGATGAACTATCTCTAGTTCAACAGGATAATCATTAATATTTGGATGATTTTCTTGCCATGCTGTATTAGGAGGAGAACATCACCAGAAAGGCATTTCAATTGTTTCTTTTAACTAAAACAACATTTTTAACAATATTAAGTATTCTGGATTTTTTCTTCAACACAAACATCTAATATTTTAACAAAACAAGCATATGTCCCTCACTTCTCACATTTATTTCCAGACTTCTTCTCCTTGTCCAGATCTATTCCGCCCCCAACAATCTTCTATTTGTTGAACTTTTTGAAACTTTGCACTTTTAGAGAGAGGTAAGGGATTGACTCTGTGTACCCAAATTTGCAGAGGGACAATAGGGTTGAGGTCTGTTATTTCTCACCTCTATATATTTATTTAAAAACATTTTTGCTGTTAACAAGCATGTTACCTCTGGAGACACAAATCCACAGTTTGAGAACTGCAAAACTAAGCATCTCGGATGGTATCTTCTAGACTGAGCACTGAGTCCCATTGGGTAGATAGAAAGATTAACCTAAGTAATCTATACAGAAGCCCCTGGAACCCCATAAGATTGGGTCCCTAATCCATGAACTATTGGAATTCATTTACAAAACTTTTCTTAAACATTACATGAATATATTGTCTCATACTATAGAATTAGAATTTATAATCCCTATTCCATGATGAGATATCTTTGAGCTATAATGTATCTTAATTAAAACTACCTTCAGATAATTTTTTTCCTCAAAAAGCATTTTATCAAAAAAATCCGATTTTTTTGATTTTTTTTTTAAATCATTGATTTTTATCAACCCTGCTAATTCTCTTTTGAACCCACTTTTGTCCTTTACAACATCCCATGGCAACAAGTTCCACAGGCTGACTGTGTGAAGAAGTAATTCCTTTAATTTGTTTTAAACCTGCTACCTATTAATTTCATTGGGTGATCCCTGGTTCTTGCATTGTGTGAAGTGGTCAATAACACTTCTCTATTCATTGTCTCCATCCCATTCATGATTTTATAGACCTCTATCATATCCCCCCTTAGTCATCGCTTTTCTAAATTCAACAGTCTCACTCTTTCATCTCTCCTCATATAGAAGCTGTTTCATCCCCCTAATCATTTTTGTTGGCCTTCTCTGAACCTTTTCCAATTCTATTTTTTTTTCAGATGAGATGACCAGAAATGCACTCAGTATTCAAGGTGTGGGCGTACAATGGATTTATATAGTGGCATTACGATATTTTCTGTTTTATTACCTATCCCTTTCCTAATGATTTCTAACATTGTTAGCTTTTTTGACTGCTTCTGCTCATTGTCTGGATGTTTTCAGAGAACTAGCCATGACAACTCCAGGGTATCTTTCTTGAGTGGTAAGAGCTCATTTTGTATGTATAGTTGGGATTATTTTTTCCAATGTGCATTACTTTCCACTTGTCAACACTGAATTTCATTTGCCATTTTGTTGCCCAGTCACCCAGTTTAGTGAGATCTTTTTGTCGCTCTTCACACTCAGCTGTGGACTTAAATATCGAGAGTAATTTTGTATCACCTGCAAATTTTGCCACCTCATTAGTCACCTCCTTTTCCAGATAATTTCTGAGTATGTTGAACAGCACTGGTCACAGTACAGATCCCTGGGGACCCCTCTATTTACCACTTTCAATTGTGAAACTGACCATTTATCCCAACGCTTTGTTTCCTATTTTTAACCAGTTACTGGTGAGAGGACTTCCCCTCATCCCATTTCTGCTTAGTTTGCCTAAGAGACTTTGGTGAAGGATCTCGTCAAAGGCGTTCTGAAAGTCCAAGTGCACTATATCGACTGGACCACCCTTGTCCTCATGTTTTATTGACCCCCCTTAAACAATAGACGAGTGAGGCATGTTTTCCCCTTACAAAAGCCATGTTGACCCTTCCCCAACATATTATCTAGGTTTCTGAGAATTCTGTTCTTTACTATAGTTTCAACCCATTTGCCTGGTTCTGAAGTTAGACTTACTGGCCTGTAATTGCCAGGATCACTTCTGGAGGCTTTTTAACCCCCACACCCCCCCCAAAAAAACCAGTGTTTCATTAGGTACCCTGGTTGTCTGGTACAGAGGTGATTTAAGCGATAGGTTACATACAACACAGTTAGCAGTTCTGCAATTTCACCTCTGAGTTCCTTCAGAACGTTGAATCCCATTTGGTCCTGGTGACTTATTGCTGTTTAATTTATCCGTTTGTTCCAAAACCACCTCTACTGACACCTCAAGCTAGGACAGATTTGTCACCTGTAACAAATGGCTCAGGTTTGGGAATCTCCTTTCTCCCTTGCAGTGAAGACTGATTAAAGGGATTCATTTAACTTCTCTGCAACTGCCTTGTCCTCATTGGCAAATGCATAGTGGCCGTTACATTTAGCAACAGAGTCACTATGATACCACTTTTTAGCTTATTGTTAATGCTTTGGGACACTTCTAGCATGACAGATGCTATTGTAAAGAAATTCTATTCTAATGCAAAGCTAAAGGGGGATGAAAACTGATTAAGAAAGAAGGGACTGATGAGAAAATAAACAGGATTACTAACAACTAGAGGCTCTCCCCCGTCTTCTTCCACTTTACATTTTGATGAATATGAAATTTCTGCATCTGTTCATTATAGAAATTAATATTTAAGTTATATTCCCTGGGAGTTAAATATACAGAACCCTGAGCAAAATACAGATCTGAATTAAATGTATTTTCCACCATAAATCAGTTTAACTATTATATATCTAAGCACAATAGGATTATACTGAACACAGTGTGGTTCAGTGAAATGTGTGTGTGAATGCACATTTGCACACAGAGAAAATCCACTTAATGTTGTCAATTAAATTTGAAACACCTGACTGAAATTCTTAATAGCTAAGGTCTCCCAGCCTCATCACTGGATAATAAATCAAACATCATAATCTTGAGTGTTCTGTCATTTTGGGTCAGTTGGTGAAAAATCATAGTGTACCACTTTCCTTCAAGAACTGATCTCAAGCTTCTCAGTCCATTTTATTTGCTGATTTTGTCTTTGCTACTGCAATGGGCTGGATTTAAAACAAAGATAGATGAGGAAAATTGCACCTCTTCCCTTCATTTCCTCTTCACTCTCCAAGAGGAAATTGTTTGAAGACACACCCATTAATGATTACATTTGTTTGGCCTCAATTTAGAATAATTTAAGAATATCTGACACAGGAATTTTCCAGAGCAGATTCATCACCATCATTTGTAGCTTGAGGATCTGCAGCCACAGACTTTTCCCCTTCATTTTCAATGGAAAGAACTGGCTGCTGCCGTGATCTGACTCAGTTTAAGTCTGGGTTCATTCCGCTTTCTTTCTAGGAGACAGTGTTGCCTTATGCTGTAGGGCATGCTTGCCCCGTAGTGGCCCCTGCTGAGTTAGCATGGCACTGCATGTAATCCCTGCCTCAGTTTCCATTCTTACAAAGCCAATAACTTCACTTCAGGCACTCTTGACTCAATAATACCCTCCTTAGGGCTCATTACAAAACGGAGACATAACACTATATCCCAAACAAACAAAAGATGCTTCTGGCTTTCAGGGTTCCTCTGGGGTTGGTCCACTAAGCTCTGTTCCCAGTCCCCTCATAATTCCCTTTCAATCTCTATGTCTCTCCTTATAGCAGGAGTCCCTGGCTTCCTCCTGGAGCTTGGGTAGCTTCAGCAATTATTGTTCCTCTCCTTACCAGGATCCCCAGCTCTTCTCCTGGAGCTGGGTTGCAATTTGTCTCCAGGCTGGCAGCCTTCTCAGGCTGGTGTCTGCTCTTGGCTAACTGAGGGCCCACCAGCAACCTTCTTACTCCCTACAGTCATCTACCCTGCTGGCTGCTGTGAAGGGGGTGGCAGCATTTATACTGGACCCTTCTCCCAGCTCCTTTCTTATTGGCTGAGAGGATTCCCTGCCCCACTCTCTGCAAGCCTCCAGTCCTGGGCCCTTAAAGGTACAGTAACAGGATTCCTTCTAAATCTGAGGACCCTTTTCCTCATTTCTCATATCGCCTCAGGCTGTGTGATCACCCAAACTCGTAAAAGGCCCATGCCATGTATCAGGGAGGACTGACCAGTAGGTAGTACTGTCCTTAAAGGGCAAGACACCTCCCCTCACATCTTAGCTAGAAAGGATCCATTTTTCCATGACGCTGTTTGGATTGCGATCTGTCCCCTGGCTCAGAAGTGTCGTATGGGAGGGTGTCACATCTGTACCTCCTCTCAGCATTCCTAAATTCCATTGATGACTGAACGGAGCTCAGGGCTAAGGAGTGTGGATGACTATGAGCCTGATCAGTGGTGCAGAGTCAGGCCCTAGAGCACTATCATCAGAAAGCCAGATTCCAGAAGCCTTACTGAACCTGGATGGGACCTTACCCCATCACTAGTCCCAATTTTAGCCAATCACTGAGTTAGGTGCTATGCAATGTGAGTCAGGGTGGCAGAATCTGGCCCTGTAATTGCAGAGATATAGGACAAAACTGTGGTAAACAAATGAAATATAGCAGAATTATTGTCTAACATTTAGAGTGCGCTGGTGCCCAGAGACCCCAGCTGAGATCAGAGTCCCGTTGTGCTGTACGTACACAGAGTCAGAGACTCCAAAGAGCTTACAGGGTAAATAGACAGGCAGAGTGGGAACGGAAACCCAGGCCTAGAGCAGTGAAGAAACTTTCCCTGGTCACACAGCAGGTCAATGGTACAGCCAGGAGTAGAACCCAGCTCTTTCAGTCCCACACCAGTCCCTATCTACTGGACTACTCAGAATGTAATTAACTGTCCCATGGTGTTATTCACTTTATTTACAATTATAGGTCTCCACTTCAGTGAAACACTTAAGCATGTGCTTAAATCTATCCGTACTCTGCAGCGCACATAAACCCATCCTGAACTGTAAGCATGTGCTTAGTAGTATAGTTTGCATTGTGGTAGCACCTAAGACCCCATTGTGCTAGGCACTGTATAAACACAGAGACGGTCCCTGCCTGAGGGAGACAACAGGTGAATACAAACAGACCATGGGGGAGCACAAGGAAATAAGGAGACTGCTGGCCAGAGTGATAGGCAGTGGTTTTAGCATACTAACGGCTGCTGGTTCATTTTTTTGCAGGCATCATGACTTCTATGTCATAGAGTTGAAGGCCAGAAGGGCCCACCAGATCATCTAGTCTGACTGCCTGTACATCACAGGCCACCAACCCCACTCGGCAGCCGCACGCTAAACCCACCAAGCAAAATTAGAGTGAAGTATTACAACCCTCAGCAGATTAAACTATCATGCAGGCAATGCCTCCCGTGGGATTTAAGCGCTCCATTGAATTCAGGGCCATAGTTCACAGACTCTGAAATTAGCGATGGGAATGATTAGTAAATCATCTAGTCCATTCATCTTTCCAGCCAGTGCAGTATAGCTCAAGGATTGTACACCGTCCCCCCAGCTCAGGGACCTCCCTTGGGAGATTATCCCAGTCACAGCTGACATGGTTTGCAGATATTGAGCCCGACTTTTTCTTTGATTAATTTCATCCCATTACTCCTAACCCCTCCATACCAGCCTCAGAAATCCTCCTCCCTCTTTGGTCTTTATACCTTCAGGTCCTTACCTGGTTATCACATCCCTCCTTAGCTGTACTTTGGCCAAGTGCTCTATACTTACCTCTTTTAATCTTTCTTCATAAATCTCTGTCTTCAGACTCTCGCTACGCACAATCCGGCACAGCCTCTGGATTTCCCCAACTGCTCAGGGAGATTTAGTACCATTTTCTTCTGCTTCAGGGCTTACCACACAGCATCTCTGAGCTCTCTAAGGGTGGCGGGAAGCGTTAGAATTGAATGCTTTGAAGTTTTGCCATTTCCTAAGCCTGCTTAATTGTTTTGTTTTAGGTTTCAGGAGCATTTTTTGTCTGAGACAAGGAGAACATAACTGCTGGCTAATAACTTCACTTCTGTAGCCCAGATCAAGGAAACAGGAGGGAGCTCTGCCTTCTGAGAACTAGGGCAAAGGTTGGCAAAATAAGGGGGCCAAACAGCCTGCAGAGTGACAGGGAATTCCCAGCGATTACAGTGCATGTGGAGAAAACCGGAATGAAGGTAGAGTTCCTTCAAATGCCAAGCAGGAGTGGAAGAGGGAGTATGGTCTTGTGGTCATAAACCAGACTGGGACTCAAGAGATATGGACTCTATTCCCATCGATTTCCTGTGTGACCGAGGACATTTTTTCTCTATGCCTCGGTTTCCCCAACTGTAAAATGGGGATAATAATCTGTTCTCTACCTCTACATCCCATTCAATTTACATATACATGGGAGGTACTAAGACACTAGAGTACCTAGCTATATGGAAGAAAGAACTGGGGATCAACAAATGTCTGCCCCGATGGGGAGGAGCTGGATTAAAAAAGCATTGAAATAATGTCTGTGATGAGAGATTATTGGTTGGATTAGATGGTTTCAGTAATGTGGTTTAAAACTTCCAGGGCTCACTTTGGCTGGGAAGTGGGACGAGGGGAGCTTTCACTTAACTCAGGCAATGCGGTGAGTACTTGTAGAGTACAGAATAACACAGGATGGAACCGTTCTGAAGCGAGTACATGTACTCAAGTGTTTGGGTGACAAGCAAGAACGAGAAGTGATATTAAACGATTTAGTGGGCATTAACAAGGCCTGATGAGATAGGTCTCAGATCTGGAATGCCACAGGTGGTATACATCATACAAGAGGTAGAGAGGCATCATACACCAGAAGCATTAGGAAGACCATTAGCTCCTGTTCAGCAATGAAGAGCACGGCTGTGAATTATTTGGAGAAGCAGCCAAGGAATGGAAGACAAAAGGAGAAACCGCGAGGGCATCTGTTAGAGATCAACTCCCCTTAAAAGGAGAGTGGAAAAAAAATTCCTGGATCTATGCTCCTAGTTCTTGAAATTACAGATTACACCACTCAGGAGGAATTTTAAATATCCAGACATCTGCTGGGTAACAGAGCCAAAATTGCAGCAAGCCAAGTCTCAAGATAGAAGACATCAAAGATCTTTAAGAAGAAAATTCAATCAGAGGCCACGACCTCCTGGATCTAACTTTTACTTACAGGAAGATACCCGCTGAAAATGTGAGAATAGGGAAGGAATTGGTTCCAATGATGACAAGCTACGAAACTTCACCATGAGTTACCAAATGCCAGAGAACAAAGGTACTGGATTCTGGAAAGGCACATTTTGGGGAATTAAGACATCTGAGTGGCCACATTCCCATTGACTTAAATGGGGCCAGGATTTCACCCTTAGGGAGCAAAATGTAATGGAAAGTTGTATTTAAATCCCATGTATGTACACTAAAGAGTGGATCACTTTGAATGGGCTATTACCAGCAGGAAGGTGAGTTTGTGTGTGTGTGGGGGGGGGGGAGGGCGGAGGTTGAGAAAACCTGGATTTGTGCTGGAAATGGCCCAACTTGATGATCACTTTAGATAAGCTATTACCAGCAGGAGAGTAGGGTGGGAGGAGGTATTGTTTCATGGTGTCTGTGTATATAATGTCTTCTGCAGTTTCCACAGTATGCATCCGATGAAGTGAGCTGTAGCTCACGAAAGCTCATGCTCAAATAAATTGGTTAGTCTCTAAGGTGCCACAAGTCCTCCTTTTCTTTTTGCGAATACAGACTAACACGGCTGTTACTCTGAAACCTACTAATGTAGGGAAGTTCTAAATGAGACACAGGGACAACACACTGGTCCTCTGGACAATGTAAGGAACAAGAAATGTTTCACATGGGGAAACCCTCAACACATTGTATTGGGAATGGAAAAGAAATAGGCAACAAAGAGCCCAGAGTCAGTAAAGGTTTGACTGAAAAAAAGAAGGGCAGCTGGACACAGTCCGAGTTAACAGCTAAAAGGGGCTAACATGAATGAACAGGATGTTGACAAATATATTGGAGATGGGGGTGAGTATTTATCAGGTAGCAGCATTAATAAATGAATAGGGAGATGAAATTAAGCACAGCTCAAAAATGACAGAGTGAATTGGTCTTAAGAAAAATAAAAATAAATGTATAAAGACCTTGGAAAAATGGTACCAATAAAGACAAGGGCATACTTGGAAAACATGAACATACCAGATTCACAAAGATATTTAGGTGCCCAATTCCCACAGATCTCAATGGGAGTTCGACAACTAAGTACCTTGTATGCAGTGGTGTTGTAGTTTTGATGGTCCCAGTATATGAGAGAGACAAGGTAGGCGAGGGAATATCTTTTATTGGACCAACTTCTGTTGGTGAGAGAGACGAGCTTTGGAGCTCCACAGAGCTC
The DNA here is from genome assembly GCF_015237465.2 of Chelonia mydas. Classification (NCBI taxonomy): domain Eukaryota; kingdom Metazoa; phylum Chordata; order Testudines; family Cheloniidae; genus Chelonia; species Chelonia mydas. The sequence goes on along the minus strand of NC_051259.2, from coordinate 9,199,506 downwards.
TTCCTAAGGTCTGGGAAACTAAGTACCTTTGTGATGCTGTGATTCACAGATTCCAAGGCCAGAAGGGACCATTGTGATCATCTAGTCTGACCTCCTGTATAACACAGGCCATAGAGCTTCCCCGAAATAATTCCTAGAGTTGGTCTTTTAGAAAAACATCCAAGATAACTACACCTGATGGCAAAGACCCTAGAATGTGGTTCCAATCTTCGTAAAAAGAAAAGATTGTGAGATGTATTTACATGGTAAACTCTTCAAAGCAGGGACTGTCTACATTCTGTTTGTACAGAGTCTAATGCAGTGGACCCCTGATCTTGGTTGGTCCCTAGGCAGTAGCATAATAAACATGATTAATTAACAACCAAAGAGGGATCTTGGTTCTGGAATTCTGGGCTTAAATTCTGAGCATGTCATTACCAGAAAGATCTGAACAAATCAAAGGGAATTCAGAGAAATGCAACTAAAATGATTAGTGGGTTGGAAGGAAGGATTTACAAGAAAGATTAAGGCCCTGATTCAGCAAGATGTTTAAGCAAGTTCTTAACTATAAGCACTTGAGTAATCCCATTGGCTTCAAAGCACTGTTTATGTGCTTTCCTGGATTGAGTCCTAAAGGAACTATGTAGTTCAGATAATAAAAAGTGAAAGGGCAAACACACTCTCCAAATATTTGAAGACTATTCTCCAGTACAGTAAGGAGAAGACTTAATTAGGGTAGAATGTTGTAGGACACAGAACTAATAGCACTGCATGAAATTCAGAAAGGAATAATTTACAGTGAATATTAGCAAAAATAACGAGTCCTTCTGGCTCCTTAGAGATTAACAAATAAAAACAAGGACTCCTCGTTATTTTTGCTGATACAGACTAACACTGCTACCACAGTGAATATTATCAAACTCCCTGAAAGTGAGATCGGTTAGGCTGTGTTCCAGGAGAAGTGATGAATGCCTCATTGCTGGGGACATTTAAAATTAGATCAGCCATAAGGCTAGGTATCCTACTGAATTTCAATGGAATTTGGTTGCCTAACTCCCCTAGGTTCCTTTGAAACTCTCAGCTATAACAGACAGCAGGGAGCAATTCTGCACTGGCAAAGGGATGGAGTAGGAAACCTGTGGGGCCTTTTCCATCTCTACTTCCTATGATTCAAACAGCAAGACATTTTTACAGCCTGTGCTATGGAAGCATTTTATTTAAAGAAGAAAAAAAATCCCAATTGCAGCACAGCACATGTTGACTGGAAAAGGGCAAATCTAGTGCCCATCTATAAAAAGGGAAATAAGGACAACCTGGGGAATTACAGATCAGTCAGCTTAGCTTCACTACCGGGAAAGATAATGGAGCAAATAATGAAGCAATCAATTTGCAGACACCGAGAAGATAATAAGGTGATAAGTAACAGACAGCATGGACTTGTCTAGAACAGATCATGTCAAACCAACCTAATAGCTTTCTTTGACTGGGTAACAAGCCTTGTGGATAGGGAGGAAGCGGCAGATGTGGTATATCTTGACTTTAGTAAGGCTTTTCAATCTGTCTGGCATGACCTTCTCATAAACAAGCTAGGGAAATACAACCTACATGGAGCTATTATAAGGTGGGTGCAGAACTGGCTGGAAAATTGTTCTCAGAGAGTAGTTATTAGTGGTTTACAGTCAAGTTGGAAGGGCATATTGAGTGGGGTCCTGGAGGGATCAGTTCTGGGCCCAGTTCTGTTCAATATCTTCATCAATGATTTAGATAATGGCACAGAGAATACACCTTTAAAGTTTGCAGACAGTACCAAGCTAGGAGGGGTTGCAAGTGCTTTGGAGGATAGGATTAAAATTCAAAATGATCTGGACAAACTGGAGGAATGGTCTGAAGTAAATAGGATGAAATTCAATAAGGACAAATGCAAAGTGCTCCATTTAGGAAGGAACGATCAGTTGCGTACGTACAAAATGAGAAATGACTGCCTAGGAAGGAGTACCGCAGAAAGGGATCTGGGGGGTCATAGTGGACCATAAGCTAAATATGAGTCAACAGTGTAATGCTGTTGCAAAAAAAATAAAAAAATAAAAAGCATACACCATTCTGGGATGTATTCGCAGGAGTGTTGTAAATCAGACACAAGAAAGAATTCTTCCGCTCTATTTGGTTCATTAGGCCTCAACTGGAGTATTGTGTCCAACTGGGTGCCATGTTTCAGGAAAGATGTGGACAAATTGGAGAAAGCCCAGAGAAGAGCAACAAAAATGATTAAAGGTCTAGAAAACATGACCTATGAGGGAAGATTGAAAAAACTGGGTTTGTTTAGTCTGGAGAAGAGAAGACTGGGGGGGGCGGGGGGGGAAGAGCCTGGAACGGGACGACATGATAGTTTTCAAGGACATAAACGGTTGTTACAAGGAGGAGGGAGAAAAATTGTTCTTCTTAATTTCTGAGGATGGAAGAAGAAGCAATGGGCTTAAATTTTAGGTTGGACATTAGGGAGAACTTCCTAACTGTCAGGGTGGTTAAGCACTGGAATAAATTGCCTAGGAAGGCTGTGGAATCTCCACCATTGGAGATTTTTAAGGGAGGTTAGACTAACACCTGTCAGGGATGGTCTAGATAATACTAAGTCCTGCTTTAAGTGCAGGGGACTCGACTAGATGACCTCTCGAGGTCCCTTCCAGTCCTGTGATTCTATGATTTTTCAGTGTTCTCTGGTGAATTAATACAGAGATCCAATACCCACCATCTGTAACATCTTAAGCTTTAAAACAGTGGAGGCAAAAACTCAATCTATCAAACCTGAAAAAAATCAACAGATTATACAGAAAAAATAAAAGACTGCCAGGATTTGGAATTCAATAACCAATTCTGCTGAAAGCCTTCCAAGGAAATGTAATAATGCTTGAAAAATGAAATGTCGGTTACAAGAAACTACATTTGTTTTTTGAATAGCTTTTTCTTATCTCTTTCTGTGGTTTATGTAAAAGTCAGGCAACAATCGACAGCCATTCTGCAAGCATTCATTTCTCAATAGTGAAGTTAATTTATACTGGGCAGTACAGCTTACAGTTATTGGGAGTCTCATTTGTCTGAAACTTCCTGCTATATAAAATAGGGTCACGTCTTCCAGCCGTGATGATTAGTGTGATCTTCACAAATCTTGATTATGTGAGTTTATTCAGTGGTCCCCAATGCATTCAGACAACCAAGGTTGTACCATATTTCTTAATCAAATATGTAAAAAATCAGAAACCCCAAATGGGTGAAATTCTGGCCCCACTGAATTCTATAGCAAAATTCCCATTGCCACCAATGGGTCCAGGATTCACAGATTACAAGGCCAAACAGGACCACTGTAATTGTCTTGTCTGACCTCCTGTATAACAAAAGCCATAGGACTTCCCTGAATTAATTCCTCTTTGAGCTAGAACATCAAACTTTTAGAAAACCATACAAACTTGGTTTAAAAATTTCCAGCGGTAGAAAATCCACCCCCCCCCCTCGTTAGTAAGTTGTTCCAATGGTTAATTACCCTCATTGTTAAAAATGTGTGTCTTATTTTACCCCATTCCTGCGAGTGAAGTTGCTGAGCAAGACAAAGGTATAATCTCTTCCCCGACGTGTTTCCCGGTATGTTTAGAACTGAAAACAATTCAAATGAATCATTATTGCTTTTTTTGCTTAAACATATGTAAACAAAAGGGTTCCTCTTCTACATCAACACAAACAGGATACAAATCCTACAAACAAAACACATATTAAAAAGAAATTCTCTTCTCAAAGTGGAAATAGATTTGCTAGGCACAGCATCTGAAACCCAAAGGGAAAAATTCCCCTTCCTCAAGCAAAACGACCGCTGAAGTCAGAGTTCTGCCTGAATAAACACTGCCAAATGAGAGCCAAAGGGTACTGAGAAAAGTGAACCCAGAGACATCTAAGGCCCCAATCCTTCAGAGATCTCTGTATTGCGGTAGTGTCGAGAAACCCCACTCACGGACCACGACCCCATTGTCCTAGGCGCTGTACAAACAAAACAAAAAGACAGTCTCAGCCCCAAAGAACTTAGGATCTTAATGCACGTTCTTAACATTATTCATGGGAGTTGTCCCATTGACTTCCAAGAGACTGTTCACTTGCCTAAAGTTAAGCAAAAGTACAAGTGTTTGCAAGACTGTGGGCTAATCATTAGAAGGTTTTAGATACAGACATTTGCACGAATACTTTTCTTTGGGACTGGTATTGAGCAGCAGTCAGGTCACCTCGTTAAGGAAACATCAATAAACTTTACATTTACAGGCATGCCGGGTGGCTAACGGAAAGATCATTATTTTTGATGCAGCTGTTGAATTTCAGGAGGGAAAAATCTTTTATCCAGAAGTCTTTTTGACCTAAGAAGTATCATTTATTTTTACTACAACATCTAAACACTTGTGCAGAAAGGAAATGGGGTTTGTGCTTTGGGAAAGGAAAATAACAAGAACAAAATCAAACTAGACAATCTGAATGAAATGCCAAGACTGTGTTAACGGGAGTTGGAAGGACACTTTTTAAGACCTTGCCAGACAGAGTTTTGGTTACTCATGACATTTCTTAATCTGCTGCAAAAATTCTCTTGGGGTAAGCTTACTTCCCAGTATCAAAATCCCTCAGATAAAATGACACACTCCCAAGACTCTTATTTACCAATAATCATCCCTCTGGGCCAAGCTTACCATCCAGTATCTTTACCCCTGGGATAAAGGGCAAGTTCTCATATGACAATCTTCTTTCCCTTTGCGACGTCAACAGGCATAGATTTAAAAGCATATTTTTCTTTCCCAAGTTGCTGAAGAAACCAATCAGCATTTCACAATATGAGAGAGGAACGTGTCTAATGCAAAGTACCAGCAGCTTCTGAATGATCCAGAGCTGCAGGGGCAAGGTTGTCGATGAAACAAATAAATCAACTGAACAACTGAAGGGGAAGATGCACAGCTAGGACCAGCTACTAGAGAGGAACAAACAATCAAGGATGTGAGTGAGCACAAGGTCCAATTCTGCAAAGTGCTGATCATGCCAAGTTCTCGATCAATGGAATTTGAGGGCACTCAGCCTCTTCCAGGATCAGGCCCATAACAGAGCCCAGAATTATTCTGAAGCAGAGGATCTGTGATTCTCAGAGCTGGATTCTGGTACCCTGAATCATAGAATATCAGGGTTGGAAGGGACCTCAGGAGGTCGTCTAGTCCAACCCCCTGCTCAAAGCAGGACCAATCCCCAACTAAATCATCCCAGCCAGGGCTTTGTCAAGCCTGACCTTAAAAACCTCTAAGGAAGGAGATTCCACCAACTCCCTAGGTAACCCATGCCATGGTAAACCCATTCCTAGGTAACCCATCGTGTTGAAGGACTTTGCATGGGCTGTCCTACTGAAAGTCAATGGGACAACCTACAAAGTAAGGTACTTCTCAGTGCCAAAAACAGTATGAGAATCTGGGGCTCAATTTTCTGGGGGGAGGGATAGCTCAGTGGTTTGAGCATTGGCCTGCTAAACCCAGGGTTGTGAGTTCAATCGTTGAGGGGACCATAGAATCATAGAATATCAGGGTTGGAAGGGTCTTTAGGAGGTCATCTAGTCCAATCCCCTGCTCAAAGCAGGACCGATCCCCAATTAAATCATCCCAGCCAGAGCTTTGTCAAGCCTGACCTTAAAAACTTCTAAGGAAGGAGATTCCACCACCTCCCTAGGTAACGCATTCCAGTGTTTCACCACCCTCCTAGTGAAAAAGTTTTTCCTAATATCCAACCTAAATCTCCTGCACTGCAACTTGAGACCATTACTCCTTGTTTTGTCATCTGCTACCACTGAGAACAGTCTAGAGCCATCCTCTTTGGAACCCCCTTTCAGGTAGTTGAAAGCAGCTATCAAATCCCCCCTCATTCTTCTCTTCCGTAGACTAAACATCCCCAGTTCCCTCAGCCTCTCCTTATAACTCATTTGTTCCAGTCCCCCAATCATTTTTGTTGCCCTCTGCTGGACTCTTTCCAATTTTTCCACATCCTTCTTGTAGTGTGGGGCCCAAAACTGGACACAGTACTCCAGATGAGGCCTCACCAGTGTTGAATAGAGGGGAACGATCACGTCCCTCGATCTGCTGGCAATGCCCCTACTTATACATCCCAAAATGCCATTGGCCTTCTTGGCAACAAGGGCACACTGTTGACTCATATCCAGCTTCTCGTCGACTGTAACCCCTAGGTCCTTTTCTGCAGAACTGCTGCCGAGCCATTCGGTCTCTAGTCTGTAGCGGTGCATTGGATTCTTCCGTCCTAAGTGCAGGACTCTGTACTTGTCCTTGTTGAACCTCATCAGATTTCTTTTGGCCCAATCCTCCAATTTGTCTAGGTCCCTCTGTATCCTATCCCTACCCTCCAGCGTATCTACCTCTCCTCCCAGTTTAGTGTCGTCTGCAAAGTTGCTGAGGGTGCAATCCACACCATCCTCCAGATCATTTATGAAGATATTGAACAAAACCGGCCCCAGGACCGACCCTTGGGGCACTCCACTTGATACCGGCTGCCAACTAGACATTTAGGGATTTGGGGCAAAAACTGGGGATTGGTCCTGCTTTGAGCAGGGGGTTGGACTAGATGACCTCCTGAAGTCCCTTCCAAGCCAGATATTCTATGATTCTCCCCTCCTTTTTCTCTCCTGTAACTTCATCCCGGAGATAATTACAATATAATGAGGAAGAAACTTGGATGGGGATTTTTTTTTGGGGGGGGGGGGGGGGGGGGGGGGGGGGGGCTAGGAAATAAGACATTTAATTGAGTTCTTGTTACCTCACAGTTGAACAATGAATCAGCATATTAGGAGAGTTGAAGCAGGTTGGAATTATTGACTATACACTTGCTCGATTATTCTTGAAATAAACATTTATTGTCAATTATTCTCAAAATCAACCGTTATTGTCAGCTATTCATTCCAAGGATAATACAGCAAGTCTTTGACAGTTATGGATAGCTGGTAATGTCGGATCAACCAATTATGCTACTTATTTTACAAGACCTTTTATTCTATTTCACAGATTTGACTATTACAGCAGTGCAATTTATTACAAGTGACTCATAACATTTAGTTCCAAATAAAAGTAGAAAACCACAAAGGTTATAAAGGAAAGTTACATGTGATGCAATGTCCTGTAAATGTGGGTTTAAGAGCACAGGAAAAAATATATAAAAATACATTTGGGTCAAGAATTTTGCAGACAGTTTTTGTTTCAGTTACAATGTTGACACCACTTAGAAAGCACTGTACATTGAAACCTGTACTTAGAAATATGATAAAATTCAACTGTATATAAAAGGCAACAATCAAAAAGAAAAATGAAAGGAAGAACAAGGGGGAAAAAGTCTATTGTATGGCAAACTTCCAATCCTTTGGCCACTAGAAAGCAAAGTCAGTGGATTTCATATAAATTCTCTGTATAAAGGAATGTCCATGATCTGTTAATAATATGGCCCAGAATCAACATCTTGTCACCAGGCTAACAGATCTCCTCATAGAGGAAAAGAAGGTGCTTATGTCACAGTTTATTCTCCCCAATATAATACTGTCCGGAATTGGACTAGTGCCCCAAAATACCATTTTAGGAACATTGCCAATTCCTTTAATGGAAAGGAAATGCAGTAACCCGCTAGAGAGTGCCGCCGAAGTAGGGCGCTTGAGTAACAGCATCATTATTGCACGCTTGCTTTAGCTTTAAGGTTCGTGTGGTTCACCGGCAGTGGGTGGGCTTCCGTGTTGAATACCCAGTCTTCCAGAGACAGCACATCATCGTCACAGAACAGAAGATAGAGGTACCTGGAGCCACGTGGCAGGAAGAGAGAAAAGAGAACCGGGTAGATTGGATTACAGAAAGACTCTAATGGAATTCCCAGTGTACATATAAGGCCAGATCCTCAGGGCAGTAAATGGCGTAGCTCGATATCCTCAGAGCCAAGTTGATTTAAATTGATTTAGCTGAGAATCTGGCCAAAACTCCTGTTAAATACAGTGCACAAGCTGAAAATGACAGAGCACCTGGGAAATTACAGAAATGTATCCCCAGACCTGTTCACCTCTCTTTATGTAACTGTTCTGCAGAAGAGACACAAAAAGCCTGCTGTAGCCCACTATCTTCCACAGTTTGCTCTGCAGGGAATCCAACGCTTTCTAAGATGAAGCTATTGTATATTTTGCATGAAGACGACCCACACCAGAAAGACTTTTATGCCCAGAGAGGAGATTTATTCTGAAAGCTTTCTCAGGATGCTAGACTTACTTTAATGTCTCTGCCAGAAAAAAACTCTGTTGCATGTTGTCATGGCTTGGGGTGGTGGTATAAACATCTCGGATCCCGGAGAAGCCTGCTTCTACTCTACAATATTTTTCCAGTGCCTGAGAAAAGAAAAGAAATCTCAGCGACACACAGCTACATGGAGTAATCCGTTAATCAGCATCAGCTGTGTTACAAATCAGATTCAGGTTTTATAGCAGCTTCACTCTCACTGAAGAGTTTGATCGTTACCCAACAGTCCAGGAAAGATGCTAGTTCTAATGACAACAGCTGGAAAAAGGTAACAATGTAAGCTTATTGATTGCTTGGTGTTGATGGTACCCCCATATCAACAACAGGTGTCAAATAGTGACTCTTCCAAGGCACTTTATGAATGACTGAATGCTGCCACTGAAATGCAACCACCTCTGGGGCACAGAGGAGCAGCCCTGTGCACATCACATTAGAAAACAGTGATGGAGTGAGAACACATTCTAGCCGGGAAGTCTTTATGGGATCTTTTGTGTCCTCATAGCACAGGGAAGATCTCGTCTTTTACAGCCTCATTCTGAAGATCCAAACATAATATTTGATGCTCATATCTCTACCTTAATATGAGCAGGGCTGAGTCAACCCTGCAAGAATATGAAATTATGGTTTCACAGAGTCTAGATAATTCCAAATGTGCGGCTCAGTCCACTACATCTGACGTTACTCCATTCATAGCCATTACACTGTCTGAGGTCTGGAGCTCTTTTTCCCTCCAGTCCCTGTAAGGTTTATTGTTATTTTTTTAAACAAAGCCCAGACATTTTCAATGATCAGCAAAGAGACAAAAGCAAACTAGGCTTCTCTTTATATCACTGTGCTGTAGCTAACACACGACAGGGGCTAGTACAATTAAAACTCCGCTTATCCTTTTCCTCCCCTAGAAAAAGATACCTGTAAGAATCCAGGGCTCTGTAATGGTGAATGCTGCGTATTTCGTGATCATACCTTTACAACTTCCCAGCCCCACTGTCTGTATTTCGGATCGTGGGTCAGCCTCCACATATACAGGTAGCTTTCTACCACTTCAGGGCGCAGTATATAATAGCGCTCGCTGAGTCTGGTGGCCACGGCTTCCGCTCCAGAATCAAAGCGAAAAGCTTCGGGGCCAAGCTTGGTATCTAAGGAAGAGAGAAAAACCCCCACACATAATAATCGCCTTTAAAAATTCATAACCGACGCTAATGGGTTTTATAGGTGGTGGTATGCGGCATTAATACAGCCGAGGCTTGCTATGGGGTGCAACAAACCATCCGTCATGTATAAATTCAGACGTGGTGTAAAACGAGTGCAACTCTGCTGACTCAAAGAATGAGCTTACTTAGCTCTGAATCTGGCCCACCCTGTGCAGTGAAATGTTTGGCTAAATACCAAAAGTAAATTGAAAGCGCTTCTGAAACCAGCAGCCTGGCAACGAGATCAAAGGGTCACATTCAACCCTAGTGTAAGCGTGTGCAAGAAGTCACTGGATTTTTGCCCGGGCTGAATTGGGTCGTAAGACTCCTGATGGAAGCTCTCAGAGACATCTCTCTCACACAGTATTAGGGTCATAAGCCCCTCACCCTTCCACTGCAGTCAACAGGAGTTGAGAGGCGCATGAGCACCATTCTCAGGATCAGGCCCTAGTGAGAAACATCAGCTACAAAGCTCCTACAGCAGAGCCCTGGAAAAGAAAACTCTTCAGAGACAGTCGAGCCATGCTTTTGATACTCCAGTGCTTCTCATGTTTATAGGTTGTCTCAGGTAGGGGTTTCTTGACTTCATGGTCATTGGGCCCAATGGCCCGAACAATCATTAAAGGACAAATGCAAAGTACTCCACTTAGGAAGGAACAATCAACTGCACACGTACAAACTGGGCAATGACTGCCTAGGAAGGAGTGCTGCAGCAAGGGATCTGGGGGTCATAGTGGATCACAAGCTAAATATGAGTCAACAGTGTAACACTGTCACAAAAAAAGCAAACACCATTTTGGGATGTATTAGCAGGAGTGTTGTAAGCAAGACACAAGAAGTAATTCTTCCGCTCTGCTCTGATAAGGCCTCAACTGAAGTATTGTGTCCAGTTCTGGGTGCCACGTTTCAGGAAAGATGTGGACAAACTGGAGAAAGTCCAGAGGAGAGCAGCAAAAATGATTAATTGGTCTAGAAAACATGACCTAGGAGGGAAGATTGAAAAAACTGCATCTGTTTGGTCTGAAGAAGAGGAGACTGAGGGGGGACATGATACCGGTTTTCAAGGACATAAAAAGTTGTTATAAGGAGGAGGACAAAAAATTGTTCTCATTAACCTCTAAGGATAGGACAGGAAGCAATGGGCTTAAATTGGAGCAAGAGAAATGTTTAGTTTGGACATTAGGAAACACTTCTTGCCAGGGTGGTTAGGCCCTGGGACACACTGGCTGGGAGGCTATGGAACCTCTACCACTGGAGGTTTTTAAGAGCAGGTTAGATGTCAGGGATGGTCTAGTTATTACTTAGTCCTGTCTTGAGTGCTGGGGACTGGACTAGATGACTTCTTGAGGTCTCTTCCAGCCCTACAATTCTAAGGGCTTGGCTACACTTACAGATGTAGAACGCTGGGAGTTAAACCAGCCTTCGCAGAGCGCAGCAGGGAAAATGCGCCCGTGCGTTTACACTGTCAGCTGCAAGCGCACCGGCCTGGCCACAGTAGCAGCTCTTGCAACGCCACAGAGAGCAGTGCACTGTGGTAGCTATCCCAGTGTGCAAGTGGCTGCAGCGGGCTTTTCAAATGGGGGGGGGTGTGGAGTGGGACAGGGAGTGTGTTGTGTGTACGTGGGGGGAGAGACAGTGGGTTTGGGGGGCAGACAGTGTGTCAGCATGCTGTCTTCTAAGTTCAGACGGCAGCAGACCCCCCCGTCCCCCGCCCACACACACACACTCACAACAGCAGCATTCCACAGTAATGGCTGCTTTGTCCCGGAGCAGATAAGCAGCCGGCTGTCAGAAACGGAGCTTTCAAAGGGGATATCCACATGCCTGCAGCTGAGTTCAAAACAATGTGAAGAGCGGCCACTTGACTTCAGGGGATTATGGGATGTTTCCGGAGGCCAGTCATAGCACAGTAATGCATCCCCTCGTTCACACTGACGCCCGGGCATTTCAGCCGGGGCGCACCAAGCTTTATGCTTCTTGTGGAGGTGGATTACCAGGAGCACTCCAGCTGCAGAGTCCAGGCGCTCTACGTGCCTTGCCAGTGTGGACAAGTCGTGAGTTAGGGTGCCCGGGGCTGATTTAATCCGCTCTAACTCGCAAGTGTAGCCAAGACCTATATGATTTTATGATCATTTCCGTACAGTCATGAGGGATGTTTTTCAAAAGGATGATCAGAAGTTAGCTGGAACTGTGTCTGCCACCCTTTCCCCTCCTTTAGCTTCTGGTACGTTAACCTTCCTTTTGAAAAGGAGATCGCTATGAAATAGGATGGAGTTACTTTCAATGCTATTTTCTGATTACAAAATAATAAAAAACTACTACTGCTTTGTCCTTCTCAAGTGCCTTCCATGTGAGGATCTCAAAACACTAACACACACTCACAGAACCTCTATGAATTAGAAAATCTAATCACCTGTCACCTCTGTTTTACAGATGGGAAAACTGAGGCCCAGAGGTTGCCTGAGGTCAAACAGAACCAGTGACAGAGTTGGAAACAGAATCCAGATCTCCTGGCTCCATGGCTGGTGCTGTAGCCAAAAGACTATCTTTCGCATACACATTTTGTTTCTTTACACACCTTATGTGCCCTTTACACACCTGGGCCATGTTATAAGAGTGAGAGAACAGGGATCTTACAGCACAAACATCTCGCATTGTTTCCTGAGAACCAGAGAAAAGGTTAAGGGCACAGCCACTGTCTGAAACACAGCGAGCTGGCTGATCTGACAGCAGGGTAGCTGCTAATGGCAGGCTTAGTGCTGTCCTTTTGATGGTGACGGACTCAGCTGAAGGTGAAAAATGGCTCCAGGCAGTTGCAGCCCGCGGGTTGTTAGCTCAGATGGCCTAGCTGCAGTTCTGTAAGCGCTGTGAAAGGAGTTTGAAAATCCAATTCCAGCTTGGCTTGAAGTTTGTTAGAGCTGCTTTCGGCAAATGAACTAGATGCAGCTCATAAATACATGCTTGTTGATGCAGGTAAGACGTGAAACAATCAAAAGGAAGAGTTATCAACGACAGACACATTGCAGGCAAGCCTCCTGGACAGCAGACTGCAACTACACATACTCAGTGTGCTTGACAAATGCTCATAAAGAAAGGAACAAAGTCCAAATAATTACAAGCATGTTGAAGCTGGGTGTGTGTAGAGCTAACCACAGCCCTCGAGTCATCAGCAGAATGTTTTTGGTATTTGATCTTGTCAAATTACACACTATAATAAAACCAATACCTGCCACTTTTACAAATGCTTTTCATCTGTAGATCTCAAAGTGCTTTATAAAGGAGGTGAGTGTCATTATCCACATTTAAGACAAGCACGTCTAGCTTGAACTGTAACTTGCCAAGGGATTGCCGCATTTGTCCTGTTGTTAGCATGGTTAGTCGTTATATGCCTGCACTGAATGCCTTACGTGAAAGCAAATATTCAACACCTTTTGTTTGCGAAGTACACTGTGTCAATGAGAAAGATTTTACTGAATATGGGGAAATATGGAGAGACTCACACAATCTTCTCTTAGGAAGGCTGCAGTAGGGATTTATGGTTTGGGTTCGTTTTAAGAAGGAATAACAGAACTCAATTCCCTGTTTCTAACACCCTACAATGCTCAACTGACCATTTAGCTTGTTTCAGTTGTATATTGTGGGAGAAATTAAAGGCAGATCAGTGCTTTACTCCATTTGTTATGGCAATACCTCAAAGTGCTGATATATAGGAACTCAGATTACTCCTTTTATAGGGAGAAAGCGTGGCTTTGTGATTAGAACACAGGGACCGGGGTTCAGGAGATCTTGGGTCAGTTGCCAGCTCTGCCGCTGGTTTCTTGTATGACTTTGCAAGTCACTCAACCTCTCTGTGGCTCAGTTTCCTCACATTCTCAGGATCTAAAATGGGGATACCAATATTGACTTTTCTCACAGGGGTGCGGCAAGGACAGATGAATGTTAAACGCCCTCTTATTTTGATGGAAGATGCTGCAGAAGTGCCAAAGAATTACCGCAATCCTTTCGCATGCGAGATTCAATTTTTTAGCAGCTGTAAATCCTTACCTACCACAGTAATTTATCAGCAGTACTTTAATCCACAATGTTTACCTGAGCGTGCATAGGATTCATGACACGTGTGAGTAATCTCTGCGGCTAGATCCATATAATGTTGCTTTTTCTCTTCTGCTGCTTGTTCTGCTCCAAGGGCTATCATGCCACCAGAGAAGCAAGCCAAATGGCCCATTTTGTGATCCAAGATGCCACCTCTCCATTCTGCAATGTAGGTCAATCCTCCGGCAGATTTTTTAACCAAATGTTTTTCTATAGCCTAAAATGTATTAAAAATCAATATCTGAACACATCTTGCAGGAAGGAAAAACAAACTGCTTTGACTAACAAAGCATTCTATTGGACAAAATATTCCTTATAAGAAATACAGCTGGAGAAGCAATCGAACTTACCTCTAGTGCATCATTATACATCTTTTTAGCTTCAGTGTCTCTCTTGTCTGACATCAGCCAGGATTTGATCAGATATTCATAAAAGCTGTCCCCAAGGCCCCCAATGGAGACGTGGTCTGCAGTGGTGGAAGCCAACAAGAGACTGCTGCATAACTACCTTTGCACATGATCTACGATACACAGTTGCTTTACCAGACAGAACAATTCCGCCCTTATTAAATAGTTTGACTCAATTCTCCCCCCTTTTTGGTTTCCTGCTGGAGGCTAGCATTACATTTTTTAGAAAATTAAGAAGGAAAGTATAACCATAAGGAAAACATTCTGTCTTTTACCAAGTGCCAGTTGCCCTTAATAAAACTACTCCAAGCTTTTACTTGCCACGGTTAGTTACATGATAAATTGAAGATGCTTCCTGTTTATGAGATAAAAACCATATCCCGGGCTAACAAACTGAGAGCAGACACATACATGGATGGAGCTGCATGTCCACTAAACATCACGGGCCAGATCCTCACAATATTTACGTGCCTGGCTCTCACTGAAAATAATGGGAGTTAGACACCTAACTACCCTTGAGGATGTGGCCCTACCTCTCACTCTTTCCCTCATGGAGAGGGGGTGCAACAAATGGAGGAAGGGGAGAATACGAACTGGATATTGGCATCACAGCAGAAAAAGGCTGATTGGACAGAACTGCCAGCAGAGGGCACCTTGGCTGCTAACGGGGACTGGCGGTTTCTAGTCTCTGCCTGGAGTGTGATACAGCCCGCATGCAGAAGTCCTAGGTTTCTGGTATATTAAAATAAAGCCAGGTGGGGAGATGTGCACTGAATATTTACCTGTGGGGAAATCAGATTTCCAAGGCTGCCTGTTCAGATTGCATAGTGGTATGACCTTACTGAAGAGGAGAATGCTAAGCAATCACTATGGGAAACAGGTCTGACACTGCAGCTGCAGGTTTCTGCCTGGGGAATCAGCGTGGGAAACAGCTGGACACATTTATATCTTTAAATTGCAATGGGGGAAAACCCAACACTCCTTCTTTGAAGCAGCCAAATTCACCCTTCAAATGAGCAAGAAAAAACACTTCTCCTAGCCATTTAAATATGAAACGGACTAGACCTATTCACTAGGGTTACCCACCTACATGTCTGCATGATTTCATTTTAAACGTTAAGTAGATACAGTTGGTTTTTTGGATTAGCTATGCTGTTTTTCCACTTTTCTGTTGTGCATATCAAGTCCTGACGTTTATTTTGAATACTAAATCCTATCCAGAGGCGAGATCAACAACCCCGCATTTGTCTGACCTGAAGAGCAACATCTCTGATAAATTTCAGAGTAGCAGCTGTGTTAGTCTGTATTTGCAAAAAAGAAAAGGAGTACTTGTGGCACCTTAGAGACTAACAAATTTATTTGAGCATAAGCTTTCGTGAGCTACAGCTCACTTCATCAGATGCATTCAGTGATAAAGTATGTGGCCAATGAACCGTAGAATAATCCATGGCAAAACAATGAGATTAGAAACCCGGATTCAGGAAAGAGGATAGAATATTTTACAAATACAGGCTGCAGATTGTCTTTAATGGAAGTGTATGATCCTAGGCGTGTCAGAACAATCACCAAAGCAAGAGCGCTAGGGCAGAATTGTTTTCCACATGTTAAAAGCAAGGCCAGAATTTGCCTCCCAGACCCTCTGTGTAAACAAGTCATTAATTTCATCAGGAAGGCTGTGCCTTAATTTTCAAAAGGTAACTAGTGCAGCTAGCAGAGTTCCAGCATTCCTTCTCATTGGGGTGGTCTGACAATTTGCTCTGGTCATGGTTACACCTTTTAGGGAAAACATGACAATTCTACGAAAAAGGGCTGATCGCAAACAGTTTTAACAAAGAGAAAGAAAATGAGAGACTGGCACCTATGACAGTCCCTGTGGCAGGCAACAGCTACAGTTTCTCTCTACCTTGGCATCTGCCACCAGCTGACTCCTAGGTTCACCAGAGGGTTCCTAGGCTGAGCAGTCTCTTAGCTCCCTGGATATCAGATTCGGATCACGAGGCCAGCTTACATGCTACTGCCATAAGAAGTTTGAGGTGCCACCAAGCCTGCTCCTGGCTTAGCCAACTGGTGAATTTTAATCTAGTCCTGTGGCATCAACTATGCCTCCATCTCACTCCAAACCATCTAAATGGGCAGTTATTAACCAGTGTGGTGCCCCAGCAAACCTCTGGGGATCCCTACAAGCATCACAAAAGGTGGGAGCAGAATGGTTAAAATGGATTAAATTAGTGGATTTAAATGGAACTGAATTGGTGGCCAAAATGGATGAACACTGAATACCCAGAAGGTATTCTATACACTTCAATCTAGTCGCTTACAATTAGAAGAATACGGACACAGCTCTTTGGGAAGTGATGCATTAGCAACAAGTTATCAGAATGAAAGACTGACAAAGGTGAGTCACATTATTTCCCCCCCTCTGTGCTGCAAAGGGAAATGTCTGGGGAAATGTACCATGCTGATGCAAACGGTAATGACCTAAAGAAAATACCATCACAAGGATGTAGCACTAGGATGCAAGATTAATTTTTCCAGTGGAAATGTTGCAATAACTCTACAAACACAAATGTGAAGGGACAGGTGAAACCACTTACAAGGGGATGTGGATAATTCAGAAAGTCAATTAATGGGACGAACCGGGGAACTGACTTTCTTCTCATTGAAGTTCTGGTTTACTGGGACAATTGCAATTGTTCAAGATGTTTTGCTGAGACTATTTTCAACACAAGCCTTGTCAATTACTGTTAAGAGGTGTTGCTAGGGCAGTTAAAGGTCATGGATTGATCACAGCTAGTGTTCTCTCACCTGTCTCATACAGAGGCAGGGGTTCTGCACAAATGGGGAGAAGTGGAACAGAGGCGTCAGGATTGATGTACAAACTGGAGAGCAAGATTTTGCCTTTGAACAACAGAACAGATGTTGCCTGGCCTTTTCTCTGGATATTGGAAGGGTGAAGTGGCTTAGGAAGAGGCAGGATCAGAATAAAGACACTGTTCCTACTGTCCTCATGATCCCGCATGTTCCTCCCTCTTGCACACCTGTATTTTCCCCCTGGACCAGTGTCGCATTCCTAATAGCGATGCAAGAGACAGACAGACACATACACGTATCCCACTCATTGTCTCAATAGGAAAATCCAACAGCAAGTACCATAGTAATGGTAATGCGTTTGTGCATGTATGAGACTCGCTAGAGGGATAGTGCGGCAGGGTTCCTTCATTCCTTATATTCCTCATTTTTTTTTCTGGGGAGGATCTCAAACTCCACTCTCTTACTGCTTCTCCAGATGATTTCTTACTTGCTGCATTAAATATAGTAACTATCCAAATCTCTTTGGTCTCATCCTGTAGCTTTCATGTGTAACTCCCAGGGAGGACAATGGGATCACTGAAGTGAGGATGGGGGCCTTAAAGAGACATGCCAACTTTTAATGAATCATGTAGCATAATCCTACCATGTGTACGACTATGGGTCCTAAACCTAACTTTGGAGGTAAGATACTCACTCAGCTCGGAATAAGACTCCTGTGAAAGATGATTATACTGCATCTTCTCAATAAGGTTACCTTTATCTAATCACCATGGATAATGAGTTCCTTGACCAGCATTAGTCAGGGCTTTTATCAGACAGATGAGAAATGTCCTTGGCTTGCTGTTCTTGTAGTTACAGATCACCTTCTAAGGAATCGCGTAAATGCTGAAACACATCAGTAGCATTTCCTGAGCACAGCTCGGAATAAGAGAGCGATACTTACGCTGGACCCAGTTCCCAGTGACCGGGCTGAGAAAGTTAGGATACAGGCCCTGCGGTTTCTCTATTCTGTTCAGGACTTTGCGGATGTTTATCACCTACAAAGAGAAAATCGACAAGAGACTTTCTATTTTTCCATTACGAAATCCAACATTTCTGCACTATAAGTGAAACGAGCTTAACTTTGCAATTAGAATCATAGGACTGGAAGGGACCTCGAGACGTCATCTAGTCCTGTTCCCTGCACCCAAGGCAGGACTAAGTAATAACTAGACCATTCCTAACAGTTATTTGTCTAACCTGCTCTTAAAAACCTCCAGTGATAGAGATTCCACAACTGTCCTAAGGAATTTATTCCAGTGCTTAACCACCCTGACAGTTAGGAAGTTTTTCCTAATCTCCAACCTAAACCTCTTTTGCTGCAATTTAAACCCATTGCTTCTTGTCTATCCTCAGAGGTTAATGAGAACAATTTTTTTTCTGTTGGTTTTAACATCCGATTGCACAAGCAACGGTCCAAGGACAGTGTCTTTATTGTAAATGCTGCTATTGTTTCAGGATTGGGAAATGAGAACTATCATACCCCTTAGGGAAGGGTCCTCAAGAGAATGACCCTTCTATAGGAATTCTGAGGCCCAGGGGATAATATTCTTTATTAAATTCTATAGGTTTTTAGAATAATTTCTAGTCTCATCTGCAACCCAATTCCACAAGGTACATAAGCACTTGCTTAACTTTGAATTCAACAGGGCTGCTCACATGCTTAAATGTAGGCATGTGTGAAAATACCTTGCTGAGTCAGAGCCTTTAATTCCTAGAACAGCCCCACTTAATTCCTACAGCGCCGCTGTTGGTTTCAACCTTATTAAACACTACAGGACTTTTACGTACTGGATGAAAATAAATTGTGTGCAGCATATATATTCCACTGTAACCTACACAGCAGCTTATATACTCTAAACCTTTTATAAGATTAGACAATTTATATGCCAAAAGCTGGCCACATAGATTTAAAGTCAGTGTTTCCAAGGAAGTTATCACGCTGCCCGACATTTACTGAAGTTAAGTAGCATGGCACATTAACGACCTGTTTGAACAAAGACGCAGATGGACATTATTCCCATTAAAAATGACACGAGTCCCAAGCTGCATGCTAATGAGTTGATTTGCTCCTCTGAAGTCATTTCCCTCCGGATGGCTGGCTGAGCCCATATCCTCCTGGGCTTCCTCTCTCACATGGTGTTATCTTTAACCCCATACATTTGCGGCGGAATATAATGAGCATGTTCAGGGTGGGAGAAGCCACTACAGAAAGGTTCTCACCCTAATTCGTTTGCTGGGTTTTCAGCCAGAAAAGGGGAACTTGATTGGCTTCCGGGGAGATGGGGGGAACAGACTGTGTCAATTCAGCACAATTTAACAACAAGGAATTTGGGATTAATCCTAGATTTAAACACTGCCCCCCCCCCTTTACCCATCCCTTGTGTTTTTGGCACACATCTGCCCTTCGGTCTCATCCCATTCAGCTCTCCTTCCCATCCCCCCACTTTCCTTTCTTGTATCTCTCTCTTCTCTCCCTCTTTCACTTTTTTCTCTCCTTTCTGCAGTTTATCGTCATCATTTTCCTTTTGTATTATTAGCCTCCCTTCTTCGTTCTACATTTCCATTTTTTCCTTCTCTTTCCCATTCAGTTTCCACTTTTCCTTCATTTTCTTCTTCTCACTCCTATTTGACATTGTCTCTCTCCATTATTTTTTCATGGTCTCTGTTAGCTTTTCTCTACTACACTCCCCCATCCCCTTTCCATTCTGCGTCTCTCTCCCTGACCCCAAAATCACTGAGCAAGCAGGGTGGCAGGCTAGCACTGCGAAACATCCTGTGAACAGTCTGTTCTCAAGCTATTTCCCTGGAAATACAGGGAGAACAATCTAAGTATGTTCACCACACACCGGTGCTCTGGGTGTGATCTGTTTTCATCAGACTCACAGGGGAAGGTCTGATTCTAATTGGAGTGATTTGTCTCCCTCAGAGTGAGTTCCTCAGGGAACACGTGGGGAAAGCTAATGATTGCTAGTATCCTACAGTATATTAAGTTGCTCTCACATGCACTAAAAGATCACTTGGAAAAAAACCCCTCAAGGTAACGTGTAATATTCATAGATTTTAAATTTAGAAGTTACAAAAGGAATCCAATGCGTCAACTGTCAGACCTTGCCCACATAGGAGACCTTTGCGGAAATCCTGATGGCTGGAGCATTGCATTTAAAGTCAGTTTACAGTAGCAATTCTCCACGGCTGCAGTGCAGTAATATTAACATACCAGAGTTATTAACCATTATCGTTGTGGGATGCACCAGACAGGTTAATATAGCCTGTGCCCCTGTATTTAGGACTCAACTGAGGCACAAAAAAACTAAGGCGTCTGCCAGTCATCACCACTGCAGGAAGCAGGAATGTGGAAGGGCCAAAAAAAATGTAAATAGAAAAAATAAACCAAAAACTTAGGAGTGTTCCAACCCCAAGTGGAGCAACTGAACCTCAGACAAATAAGGGTGTGGTCAATGCACAGGACTGGTGCATAGACATGAGACCTAGTCCTCAAAAAATATAATCAGTGCTCCAGACTCCATCACAGAAGGAGTAGTTACACTCACCGGCATGGTGCATACGTGAGTGGTTCAGTGAATTCTCTCACACGATACACTGACTTGCTGTAAAGAAATACGGATCCTACAGTGGGACAGTCAGCACAGTCCATATTGAGTCTGGAATTCTGCCACTGGAGGCTGGGATCAGCTGAAGAGTCTGTGCTGACAGGCTGGAGAAAAGGCATTTGCAGTGGAGAGTCCCTGGCTGCCGAACTTGCTCCCTCCAGCTGTCTGCCAGATCCCGTTAGTGACCCCCTCCCCCCACCCCAACCCCCAAGGCACCTATTTATGGTCCCGTGTCTGTCTCTGGATCATCATCAGAAAGGTGTCTCTTATGGTGAGCTGGGGTGGTAGAGCAAGGATGGCTAGCTGCACTGTCTGCTCTGGGCAGCTGCATGCAACATGGCACTTTATGTCATGAGCCCAGACGCCAGGGCGATGGGTACATAAGAATCATTTCAGTAAAGAATGAGTAGTTAAGTACTTGCCTTTTCAGTAAACACTGGGTTTCCAGAGAGCTCCGTGAGGTGCAGGAACTCTAAATGCAGGGTGCCAAATTCTGCTAAGATACTGCTTCCTGCAGAGGCCCACCCCCAACTCCAGCTCATGCCACTGCGAGGACAAAATAGGGAGCCTTCATTACCAAGCAAACACAGCCGGTTTCTCTACAAGCCTGGGGCAAAGCTCTCCCTCCGTATCCCCTGGGCAGATCCTGCATTTGCTCTGCGGTGTGGAACCCCTACTAGAGGCCCAGGGTGTGGAGAGTTTTGCTTTTAACCAATATGGCTGCACGGCATTCACAGGTTTGTAGGGACCCTGTGCGTCGAACAATTAGTGAACCAAAGAGTTCTTAGCTTTATAGGGGTAGTTTGGCCCAAAGCAAATAAGCCGACTGAGCAGGTCCACTGGACAAGGCAATCTCAAATAATCACAGTCTCCTACACAGAGACGGGCTTGAACCAGCCCCTCGGTGCAAACTCACCCAAGTGCTGCATTGGCGGGAGGGCACCGAGGGAGTACCGAATCTGAATCCAAGTTTCCCAGCTGGCTCATCCCTACGATGGGCTAAGCCAAAGCCCCGGATTCCTGGAAGTGCGGGAGGCTTGAAAGCCTAGTTTTGAGGTGCAGCACGACCGTTAATCTGACAGTTATACAGCCCCAAAAGGATCCTCAAATGCTTTGTACGCCTCTACATTTAACACCACAGGATGGCTGGGTGGGCGGGGCAGCAACCAAATCAGCACACAGGGCCGCACAACGCGTGGGAAGGGGAAACACCCACAGGTATTGGGCCAGATCTAATATCCATGCAGCCCAATGTTCTACTCTGAGACACCCTGACTTCCTGGGCCTCATCTTACAGACCTTGCAAAGACTGGAAGGGCCAGATACACCTAAGGAAAGCTAGCAGACACTGTATAAAGCTACTGGTATACATTTGTTTGGATCTCCTCTCACCAGACCCTTCCCCTCTCCCTCCTCCCACAAGCCACTATTCTGTATGCTAATCTCCAGTTCTGCCAACTCCAGGCAGAAAGGAAAAAAATCGTCATCTCGTTATTGCATCAGCACGGTGTGAGTAAATGGGGAGCGTGTTCTAACGGTGAACAGCACTGCATACACGTGGGGGTCCTGTGGTGATAAGGCCTCGCACTGGGTGGAAATGGATTGCCAAAGGGGGAGCTCTCTGATCACGAACATTCTCATTCACTCTTTACTTGGGCTTGCTTTTTCCCTTGACTCTTTCCCTGCCCCAGCCCACTGCTATAAATTACAGCTCTCGGCAGTGATTCTGTCTCTCCCAAATCTACACAGACAAGAAAAGCGACCTATATCTCGAGGGACGGATCCCAAAATAGCCTCTGCAGGGAAGCTCAGCGGTTCTCTTTCCAGCAGTGAATCCCTCGAGTACCATGATCCTCGGTAGATATTGACAATATTGCCTATTTCCAATCATGTGTCTTCCCTTTTTACGGCAGCCAGAACCATCGCTGAAACTGCGGGAAACCACTAGACGGTGCCCGAACGCTTCTGTTAGAAGATAAGGATTTCTGCTATTGATCAAAGGCTAAAGCTAATGACCTTTCACTGGAAAAATGTTACTCTTGTCTGAGAAATGTAGAAAACATTTTTAGGTGCAGAATTATTCCTTATGCTGCCAGAGAAAAGCAGCAAACCTTTCAGTAGACAGCATATTCCCCCGGTAATTTAAATTGATAGAGTATTCTTCTCTTTC
Organism: Chelonia mydas; assembly: GCF_015237465.2. NCBI lineage: Eukaryota > Metazoa > Chordata > Testudines > Cheloniidae > Chelonia > Chelonia mydas. Next base: position 9,176,871 of record NC_051259.2, on the reverse strand, counting down.
TGTCCAAAGCTGGCTGCAAACTTTGCTGGGTGCAGTTCGAACAGCTGTCCCAGAAATGATTGTATTTCAGCAGCAGGAATCCCACTGTCCATATTTGGAAGAAGTGCACGCTATAAAGTAAATGCCAGCTCATTTTGAGTGAGGTTAAATGCAGTATTAGTTTAATATCGGCTGTATCTACCATACAAGACTATATCCTGCCATTGGGTGGATGCACTACTAAACGATCTCATGGGTGTTTCCTGTATCTGTCCACTAGGACCCTAATCATCATATTTTCTTTATCCGCTGCATTGAAAGAATAGGAAAATACGATCTCACAAACAGAAATCACCTAATAAGCCGCTGTGACGGATAGGGAAACTTCCTGCACAAACCCTCCTGAATGAAGTTTAAGTTCCTTAGATGTTCATTGTATTCAAAATGCAGATATTTATGTATTATTATGGGATTGTAGGTAATGTCTCGAGGGGGGAGATAGCTAGTGTAAGCCTGGGATGTCCTATGACCTTCAAAGGACTCTTTTAAACAATGTGCCTGACAAGAATGAACTTTCGGTTAAGTGGGTTTCCTAGGAAATCTCTTGGGGAAGGTGAACGGAAATGTAGCCTCCCATCTCCAGTTACGCAAAGCCCCAGCCTTTTGAAGCTACGCCCTGGGGAAAGGTCTATTGTCTGCTGATCAGCTGCTCCTGGAATCTCAAGAGCAAAGACCCCCGCTTTTATATAAAAGACAGGCCAACTTGTTCAAAGGGGTTCTTGTTCTGAGCAAGAAGTGTTATGAACTCGTCACCACAAGAACCTCTCTGTGTGTGGCTGAATGATTGACTCCAACCACAGTCCTCATTGGAGATGGAAATGATCTCTGGTCAGCTTATTAGCACATGTTTAGATTCTTTTACTGTTTTAATATGTTATCTCTGGAATGCTTTTCACCTTAAGAATAAATGTGCTTGCTTAGGAAAAGCTGCGTAGTACCTTACAACTGTGGGCAATTACGCTGTTCATAGCCTTGGAAGAGAAAGCAAAGTTCAGTTGCTGGACATTTTGGCTGTCGGGCTTGCGGGGGAAATAACAGGGCGTTGTGCAGCCTGGAAATACCCTGGTCAGGAGGGAGTGAGATGCGTGTCTCACCTAAGACAGGTGACAGCTGGGAAAGGTTGAGAGTGGGTGTCGTCTTTGGTGGACCAGGAAGAGGAATACAGGTGTAGTGGACCTGAACTGGGACAGCTGCTTCAAACTAGATATGTTCTGAATCAACTGGACAAGGCTAAAGACTGCGCTGGTTATGACAGAAGTACTCCGAGCTGACAGGAGTTGAAAGAAATAGCCTTGAAAATCTCCATCCCAAATGCTTTGAGTAGACCGTTGGCTGAAAGGCTGCTAAGGGTTGGTCCACCTTCACCAGCCCTCTGGGTTGAAGACAAGCCGGAATTGGGCCTCTGCAGAAAACATGTTCTAGCAGTAGAGCTCAAATGGACTTGGCCTTCCTCGCTAGCTTCTCTCCTAACAGCTGAGAAACATTCCTTCCAAAGACTGTCTTGACGATGACACTAACCTTTAAGGTAAGGGAAGATGTGCAGCTCTAATAGTAACCTTATTCCAAAAACACATACTGGTATTTAATAACGATCAAAAGTCTTTTAGCATCGGGCTGGGCATCTCCACAGAGCTTTGCAAAGAGAGACTAAGACAAAGCCCTTGCCCCGAAGTGCCAAAGTAGGAAAGAACAAACACACAAGTGAAGATACAGGCTAATCACTCAGAGAGATTATTGCTTAGAGGGAAGGATGGGGTTTGAGGAGAGATGTGAAGGGGGGATTGGGGTCTGGCAGGCAGGAACAGGAAAAGCCCAGAAGGCAGCAGAAGACAAAGCAGGAAGCCTGGAGTGCAAAAAAAGAGACCAAGGGATCAATAAGAAAAGGGTACTGGAGGGGGTGTGGGGACCCACTTGAGGGGGTAGAAAGGAAGGATGGAGGGCCAGAAAGGAGAATATTCCAGTAATCGAGATGATCAAGGCATGGGCCTGGGTTTCAGCAGTGGGAATAGTGATGAAAGGATGGATTTTGGTGCTATTAAAGAGGTAGGAGTTGCAGGATTTAGGAAGGGTCTGATCATGGGGGGAAAGGAAAGAGAAGAACTGAAGACTGCACTGAGGTGACAAACCTGGGACATGGGAAAGATGGTGGAAGTTGTTAATAATAGAGAAGGGGGAGCGTAGGAGAGGGATCTGGAAGTTCAGTATCAGAAAGAGTCAGTTTGAGATTGTGGAGGAATATCCAGGGGGAGACATCAGAGGCAGAAAGGGAGAGGTTGGCGCTAGAGAGCAAGTTATGGGAATGGTCTACGTAGAGAAACCTGTGGAAGTGGATGAGATCTCTAAGAGAGAAATGGTGCTAGAAGGCAGGGGGTAATGAGCACAGAACCTGAAGGTTCTCAACAGACAAGGGAAGAGTGATCAGCACTCAAAGGAGACGCTGGAGGAGTAGCCAGCAAGGTGGGAGGAGAATAAGGAGAGCAGAGTTATGAAGGCAAAGAAAGGAGAAAAAGCTAAAGAAGGGGTGATCAACTGTGTCAAAAGCAGAGCTATCAAAGAAGAACCACCACCCCTTGGCCTGAGAAAGGAGAAGGCTATTAGTGACTTTGGACCATAGTGTGGAGGCAGATTGCATTAGATCAAAGAGGGTGCAAGAGGAAAGGAAGCTGGAATAAACAGTATGCTCTAGGACCTTGGAGCCAAATGGGCCGAGGGCGACGAGATGGTAGTTTAGAGAGGCTAGTGGGTGGAGGGACGGATTTTTCAAGACATGACAAGACAGAGCATTCAATGGCACAAGGGACGGGCAGGCACCCTGCAGGATTCAAGAGCGCAAGGGCTGGAGGTGACGCTGAAGTGGGTGGAGGAGATAAAGCCCTGGGAATAGAAGCAGCCTGAGTTAGCAGATCCTGAGTTAGTTAGTTAGTTAGTTGCAAAAGTAGAAATAAAAGGGTTGAGAGACTGGGCTTTAGTTAGGGAAAAACATTCCGTTGGTTTTGGCATCTGACTGGTTGGAAGTCTGTCCCGATATTCAGACTAAACAGCCCCTCTTTCAAGGTCATTCCATTGCTCCCTACATACACCTCCATGTATTGTATCCCACCAAACAACTCCTCTCATTCTGGGGAGCTTTCACCCTTCAAATGCAGGCTGTTTGTTACGTTCCAACCACAGCCAAGCTACACACATTTAGCTCTTTTCATCTTTGCTCCTACATCATTACTGGTGGCCCCCTAATCCGTTTCAGTGCTCTTCTCAGAGCTCTAGCCAGTAATGCAGACTCTTGGTTTTAGGAAGCCTCCAGCTATTTTGATTTTCTTCCGTATTAGCCAAGGTCATCAGCAAGATATTTCAGGGTGTCTAGGCAGATACACTCTGTCATCTTGATTGTCTTTGCAAAGGGTAGCGTGAGGTACGGCATTTCGGCAAAAGGTGAGCCAGTGCGTGAGCTTGTATTGAGGAAGAGGCACCACCTGAGACTTTCTCATCCAGCCAGGAAGCAGAATGTCATTCCTGGAAGGATACAATTAAGGTGGTGGAGACGTTCAAAGTTTTCATTGCACCCAGCGTTAAGCAGCGGGCGACAGTGACATTTGAGCAACGGATCACCCCGGGTTCCTTGTTCAATGAAATCTCCCACTTTACAGGGAAAGGAACCCAATGGCAGATGTGGGGTAAAATGACCCCAGCTGCTGCTCTGAGTGCTGTGGCAGGGAGGACGGAAAGGTTTTGTTAACTCATGTTGCCTAGTCTCTGTGCTGCAGGCTGTGTGCAGGTTTCAAAATCCCAGGGATTTTAGCTAGCTGGCATCAAAATGAGCCAACGAGTCCTGATGGGCAGGAAGTGTTGTGTAGTAGTTAGAACTGGGGACGGGGAATGAATGCTCCTCGTTTCTACTCCTGTCTCTCTGGGCAAGTTATTTAACCTATCTGCCTCAGCTCCCCGCTTTATGTCACATACCTCAGAGGCAGCGTTGTAGCACTAAGGTCTGGTCTACGCTGAAAACTTGCATTGGCACAGCTATGTCTCTCAGGGATGTGAAAAATCCACCCCCCCAACAAGAGATGGGCTATGCCAACCTACCCCAGTGTAGACAGTGCTAGTTCAATGGAAGAAGAACCTAGCTACTGTCCCTCAGGGAGGTGGATTAGCTACAGCCAGGGGAGAACCGCTCCTGTCACTGTGGCGAGTTTCGCCACCGAAGCAGTTGAAGTGTAGATGTCGCCTAAGTGAATGTTGTGGAGTCTAGGCAGGCAGAAAACTACATGGGCTCCGGCTATTCATATACATTTGGATACAAAACTGACATTTGCCACAAGGTCTTTTTCTCAGCTTCCATGCATGGAGCCGCACAGATCCAGAAAAGTAGCCTCGTGCATCTAGCCTGGCGCACTGCAAAAACGTGCAGAGCAAGCAGAGTTCTAAATGCAGGGCCCACCAATAAAATTCACAGGCAAATGTGAGTGGGAACATCCTGTTCCAATGGGGCGGCTCTGCCAGGAAGTGAAGGAAGAAAATGTGGACGGCTGAAAAAATTAATAAACCACAGCTGGATTTAATGTGAGTCACCCTTGATTACGGCCAAGATGCCGCCTGGAGTTTGAGTTGCCAAAACGAATATCTTCCAAGAGTCAGGAGGGAGATGCTACAGAAAGATGCTAAAAGAATAACTGGATTAAACAAAATGAATATGTTCATGGAGAATAGGTCCATCAACGGCATTAGCCAAGATGGTCTGGGACACAACCCTGTGCTCAGGGCAACCCTAAATCTCTAATTACTAGAGGCTGGGTGTGGAAGAAAAGGATGGATCACACCATAATCTCCCTGTTCTGTACACTTCTCCTGAAGCTCTGGCCCCACTGCTGAGACAGGGTGCTGGGCAAAATGGACCATGGTCTGACCCGGTATAGCAGCTCTTATGTTCTTAGAGGCAAAATACCCCTGAGGAACAGTTATTACTCCTTTACAAGTGTTCAGTACATAAATCATAGAATCTCAGGGTTGGAAGGGACCTCAGGAGGTCATCTAGTCCAACCCCCTGCTCAAAGCAGGACCAATCCCCAACTAAATCATCCAAATTTCCCCTCCCCCCGATCCCTAAATGGCCCCCTCAAGGATTGAACTCACAACCCTGGGTTTAGCAGGTCAATGCTCAAACCACTGAGCTATCCCTCCTCCCCAGTAAGACCTACTGCTAACGATGGGAAAATAATGAGGTGTGTCTTGCCTGCCCAGATTTATGACACCTCGTGGGATACCAGTGGGGGTGTTAAAGGCTGGTAGAAGTTTCTCTCCAAGTTCTAGAGCTTTGCTCTTGAATACCTGTTAGACAAAAAGAGGAAAAGAGAGTTAAAATGTACATTGTATTGCTTGCTAGTATCAGTCATGCTGGTTTTCTTAAACTTCACTTTTCCATACACTCCCAGACAGACACAGTTATAAAGTGGGTAAGAATGATGGGACATTACAGGGCTTTCATTTCCAAATAGTGGGGTAGCCCTAGGCCTACATATTGGGATGGGCCTGAACCAAACCCCATGAGGAAGTTTTGATCTGAACCAGAATTTATGTATGGCCCCTGGAGATCCACAACAGACCAGTCTAAAATCCTGGATCCAAACGGGCCTCAGACTTTGGATCTGGATGTGAGCTTTGCAGCGTTGGCTCACGTTACAGTAGAGGAGATCTCCCTTTCTAACCAAATTACAGGATCAGTTCTGTTAACTTCTGACTCAGAGTCCTGGGTTAATGAGTTTGAAAGTTCCCAGCTGGAATATAACTGGCATTAGGACATTTGGCAGTTTCAGGGCACTGGGGTTTGTGTGAACCCTTTTCCCTTGATTTTGGTTCTTATGGACACACTCCTTGTGAGTTCTACTTTGAACCCAGAAATTCAAAGTTAAACAGCCAAAACTGCCAAGTTTTGCCCTCTTACGGGACAAACCCACCATGTTTTCCATGGCTTCCTCATGAAACCAGAGATCATCCCAGGATCATTAAGTGAGCTCGGCTTGGGCTTGGGGTTTCATTGTCCTAGTTCTGCACAGCTCTAACCACTCTCAAAGCTGTATGCTTCCCACTGCCTAGAGATCTTAGCGTCTGTATATGTACAGCCACCCATTGCTACATCCAGCTGTTTTCTTGAATTTCTGAAACCTTCTAAGTACTTTCCCTTGGAACTTGAAGCCAGGTTCTGCATTAGCTGGGGGAATAGTAGATAAACTGGATTAAGCATCTGTATCTTGCTGTGCTAAAACGTGAGATCTGCCCACGTGGCACAGATCTCCAGTCCCTAAGCTACTGGAACTGCTCCTTTAACCTACTGAGCAAAGACCAATGTCTTGGGTCAAAGGTCTCCACTTCTAATGCTGCTGGCTGCTCTAACACCAATGATGGGCAGCTGGCTAGTAGCTTTGCTCAGAGTACTGTTACAAGAACATGCCCTTCTGCGTTGATTTGAGTTGATCTTGCAAAGCATGCCTTTGGGGACAAAGGGTCCCCTTTTAAGAAATTGTTGTGGGACGGTGGGGGAAAACAGAAGTGAAGACATCAAAATTAAAGCAGATTTCTAAGGATGAAGCATGCTATGGTTTACAAAGCAAGTTGCTGATAGCTCACATGACTTCTAATTTCAAAAATACAACATATTTTATACACACATACACACACAGACACTCCTTTAAGTGCAACTAATTTCCAGAGAGGATCCCTGGCCTCATCATGGCTAAGTTAGCACCCTTTCCATTCCTAATTTCTGAGTTATGGGCTTTCTAATCAAATGATAGCTTATGGGGGCTGGTTGCACAAAGCTGCCAGACACAATTATTTTGGGACAAACTGATACAAGCAATAATCTGCGCTCAAGAGATTTGTCTTGAGCAAGAGAAGCCTGTAAGTGACAAGAGATCAAGCAGAAGCCTTCTACCTCTAACCTCCCTAGTTCAGTCCAAGCTGTCACAACAGTTCTAAGAAAGCAAGACATTATTGCTCTGAGAAATACAGCATGGAGGAAACCCGAACTTGCCCATGGGCTTTGAGGCCTTTGTCACAGTAGAGGAAGGTATAGGGATCTGGTTCAGAAGGGAAAACCATGAGGAAGTGACTAGATTATTGAGGGGGGAGGCACTGAACTGACACAGGACAGACACTGACCTGTCTGCTGAGCTCACTCTCTAGCCTGCTGCCCAAGCTTTACGGTTTCGTGGCCTCTCTTCCTTCTCTGTCAAGTTGAAGTCAATGGAAGCTGTGAGCATGCGGGGCTGCAGCACAAGGCACTAGATCTTTGAGAGCTTTCCCAGCAGGGAAATCCCAGGAGGAACAAATTCCTGTAACTCATCCAAAATGCAGCCTTAATTATGGAGCTTCTCCCAGGTCTCCACAAATCGCTGGCATCACAATGCAAGGACCAGTCATTTCCTCCTATCATGGGCAGCTCCCTCCAGCAGAAGCTGCCGGCCTGTAGCAATATGGGAGTTGCTTGAAAAGGTTATTTACTTGTTGCTTAAGGCCCAATCCTGCAGCCGTATGCTAACAGAACTCCCATTGAGATCGGTGGAATCAGGCCTTCTGTTTGCCTGAGATATTCAGGGTAGAGGAGTAATCTCTTGATCTCCCCACATCTGGTTTTTAAATTCCAGCACAGCTATATTATGAGACAGGTTATGTGTTAAGATATGGCCTACGTTTGGGAGGGACAGGTGGGAGAAAGCGAGAGCAGTATTGTCAGTAGGAACCTTCTGATTTAGCCAGAATTCGTTGCGGGCCTAGTGCTCATTGGAACGCTGCTCCACCACCCTCGGAAAGGGGTACCTTTCCCCAGAGGTCAGCTCAACTTTGCTGGCTGAGTGGGGAAACCAGGGGTTGGAGCAGATCTACCAAACGTACTTGCTTGGATCAGTCCTTGTGTAACCCTGTGATGAGCGTGTGTTACAAATCCCCCTCTGTGCTGATCCACATAGGACAGGAGTTGTTCCCACCCCCACCTACGAAGCCACGGCTCTTCAGCTCAAGCTGCTGCAATTCAGACAGATATCTGGCTCGATCCCCAGTGTGTTGACCATGGGGGTGGTTGTCACATCAGTCACTTCCTCTTCTCAAAGGAAGCTGATGGCTCAAATCCCAGACGAATCCCCATGTATGGCCAGCCCTCTAGGTTCACACATGGGGATTGAATCGGGAACCTCCGGAGCTAAAAGCGTGAGTTTTGACAGTCTGAGTTAAAGAGCCATGGCCCGGTAGCTGGGGGTTGTAACAGACTCATATCCACTGCGTACTGGCACAGAGGGGGGGCTTGTAACACACACTCACCAGTCTGTGACATTTGCACACTAAAGAAAGGCTCCTTGCACATGGATGGCGTTAACCACAGCCTGGCCCCCTGCTTTATCAGTGCAAACTTTTGCTACACAAAAAATAGAACACTAATTTGGGGTTTGCACAAATAGCTGCCACCAATAAGCTAACACTTAGCCTGCGGGGCTATTTGGAGCGACCCCAAAGTTTGCGCTATTGCCTATATTTAGGCTACAAAGTAACAAGGACTGAGGGAAAGGCAAAGATCACTGCAAATGCATTTCAGTGGGGACCAATGCACCAAGCTGAAAAACGATCTTGCTAAAATTGTCCGTTGGAGAAAAGATCTTTATAGATGAGCCAGGCATGGCAAGCATAAGGTAATTGTGTGAGACTTAATTAAAAGACTGTTAGTGGGAGTTCAATATTCATAAAAAACAGGTTTAGCCTCTTGTTACACAGGGATTATTTTATGTTCAGTTGAGTACCGCTGGGAGCAGCCCTATCCAGAAATACACCTGCACATTCATTATTTGAGACAGTGAGAGATACGCAGGATGTGTGGAAACAAACCTCTTCACCGGTTAGGTAGTACGTCGTCAAGAGCCCTCCGACATAACGAATGTTCACTTCGAACAAGGACGCTTCTCCATTCTGAAAAGATCATCATCAGATAGTAACTGGAAGGTACAAGTGAAGCCTTATAACAACCATGCGGACATAGGGCCAGTGAGAGTGCCTTGGAATAATTCTAGGCACGTTCACAAAACTCTGCAATCCTATTCACAGTTTAATAACACTTTGCCTTTTTATAGCATCTTTCATCTAGGATCTCAAAGAGCTTTATACATGAAGCCGCACAACCCCCTAGGAGGTAGCTTAAGTGAGCTATCGGGATCACTTTGTTACCACTGAAATGGTTTCTGGGTAAAACGCAGCAGCTGTTTAAAAGCAGTGAAACACTACCCAACAGATTACGAAAGAAAGCGCGAGGAAGCGTACTTCCTCCAGTTGAAAATGAAAAGGCAATGCAGGTAGGCAGAAAATAGTTACGTACGTTGAAAGCTGGACAGGACACTGGAGTTAACATCTCTATTCTTACAAGAAGGGCAGAGAGATTTTGAGAGACCACAAGAAGTCAGGACTGTTTTGAATGGCCAAAAGATGGCACCCTCCTGTACTGAGCCTTCTTGCACCATACGGGAGCATTCCTTCAGCACTGACTCAGCGGGCAGAGTGCCACCTTGTGCATCACCACAACAACTTCCTGGCGAATCCAGATGTTCTCTGGAGGTCTCCCATTCAAGGGCTTACCAGGCTCAACCCTACTTGGTTTGTAAGACCTGACAGGACCACAGCCCAGGGTGGCACAAACAAACCAGTGCCCATGTGCCCTGCTAGGAGACGGTGAACATGCAGTGATGTGGTTCACTGAACCTCCCAGGAAGCCACTCACCTGGAACGAGTTAAGATCTATTTTATTCCAGCTCCCGATCAGCAAATGTCAAAGCAATTGCCTTCAAACTGTGCTTTTTAAACTGTGCTCCTAGACTGTGAACCTGCCAGGCAAATTATTTCTTCCCCTCAGATAAACACATAAAACTACCAACAGGAGGCTCTTACAAGAGTGCAGCATTTTCCGCGAATGGGATAGAGGGATAGGAATTCTTTACCCACTGCATTAATCTGGCTCTTCCAACAATCCCACTGGGTTACATATGAAAACAGAGGTCTTCTCCCAGGGAAGGCTGGAAGGATCAGAGACACAATGTGCCATCCAGAGAGGGAGGCAAAAGCCAGAGGAAGCAGCTCAAGATCACGCAGGAAGTGACAGTACTGTAAAGGGGGAGAGAGAGGGAGAACCTGGAAAAGGCCGGACTAGAAGGAGGAGAGAAAGCAAAAGATCCAGGTTGGGAAATAAAATCAGTGGACCTAACATAGCTGCAAACAGCAATTAATGATTTGTTTGCTGGGCGCTGGTTCTTAGGCTATAGATTAACCAGGGTCATGGAGCACTGCTGTACACACAGCCTGCTGCTGGTTAACACGGTCGTCCGTGCTGCATTCCTTTTAGAGTTTGGGGATTATTTTTGTCCCTCAGCCTCCCTGTCTCACGCTTCTCTAAGCGAACTTGCACCTCCCACATAGTCAGTGGTCTGTCTGGGTATCTGCACCACACTTGCCACGAGTCAGTAAATCCAAACAGCTGCTCTGCCCCAGACCTGAACTGTCTCTTCTTTCCCCACTGCCTGAGTCAGGCCCACCCTGCCGCATCTAGTTGCTGAGAGTTCCACCACCCCTGAAGACAGCAGCTCTCCGGGGGGGACCTTGGTTGCAGAGGGGCCGCCCGTCAGAGAGTTTGGGTCCAGCCCACTGAACGCTTTAAAAGGCAAGACCGGTAGCTCCAGCTTGACTGTGTTTTATGGGCAGTCGGTGGAACAAACAGCACTGGAGTGACATGTTGCTGACAGCTGATAATACAGCTTTCTCTGTTGAGATGGTTCGCTTTGTAGCTCTGAAACTGTTTTTACTCCCCATGCTGGCAAATTATCTCAGCAGCAAATGTGGCTACTTTTGAAATGACACCCTCTCCTTCCTTGTCATTTCTCTCTTAAGCCTCGCACTGAATTCCCCTCTCCAGTCAAGGCCACCATCCCACCCCTGCCTGACTAAGTCAGCTTCTTGTCTCAAAGCCAATTTTTAATTAATTTCAACCCTTCTCTCCCTGCACTGCACATCTGACTCCAGTGATCAATCAATAACATTCATTTTAGTCTTTGCCGATCAATCTATTGTGTGGGCCAGGAGTAAAAGCTTTTGTCAAATCCAGATAAATTATCTCCCCATTGATTTTGTCCCTTGTTTATTGATTCAGTAACATACTTAAAAGCATTCAAGCTAATATATCAGATGTGATCTTCCTATTATGAATCCATGATGGCCATCCCTTCCCAAATGATACTTTTCTAAAAAGGCAGCTGCATTCATTTTTCACATGGGGAGAACCATTTTTCCCCATGTACTAACTAGGACAGACATAAAGAAATTAAAATTTTAATGGCATTTTGAGCTTAATGGCTTCCATAGACGATCACGTCAGGCTGTGGTCCCATCTCGCAAGCGAAGAACAACTCCGTATGTAGATGGGAGACCTTCACGGAAGATACAGGAAGGAGTGCTGGCCATTCTGTAGGTGGAGCTCTTCAGTTTTCATACTTATCCAGTGTCCCAGCAGTGTGGTTGGGGTCAGGCCTGTCGAGAGAAATTTGGGGCCCCACCCCCTTCCCTTTCACTTTATTTACACAGATGTTACAGACATTTTGGGGTCCCCCAGAACTTAAGGCCCTGGCACAATTGTCCCTCTTCCCCCCCACCCCCATTCCCGTTAGCTTTGGAGTCCTGTGCTGCCTTTGCATAATACATAGAGGTACTGATCAATAATTTATAAGGAGGGGTGTCAAAAAATCCCCTCCCTAAGAGCAGGGTGATCAGTCTATAATATGAGGAAAGAAAACCTGATATCATGGGGAGGGGGTTCAATCTGGGGGACATATGCTGGAGGTCTCCTGTTCACATTGATCAAACTTCCTTGGAGTGTCTAAAAATTAGAGATGGTAATTTTCTAACAGAAAGAGCATTACCCCTGTTCAGGCTAATTCCGCGGAAGACCTCAGGAATGAAGGATGGCTGCAGGAATCACTGGGTGGAGTTCTGTGCTCTGTGCTGTGCAGGGGGTTAGTTGGATCACAATGTTCCCTTCTGGCCTTGCAATCTATGAATCTGACTCATTGTCCCTTGCACTGACATTTTCAATTACTGACTCACCACATTCAAGTCCAAGCTCTTCTCCACCCAGCTTTTCGCTTCTTGGAATTCCTCCCCAAGCTCCATGATGTACAGAGTATCTAAGGCATCCACTATGGTAGCCCCTCGAAGGCCCCCTGTATCGGCAAACAAAGAACAACTTGTTTAAATCTTATTCACCTTCCGTTTTTGGATATCAACTGGTCAGGTTCATTTTCATTTCACCCTTTTAACACTAAAGGTGACTGTGCATGTTGGGGGAGGTGTCAACCTTTTAACACGCTCCCTCCCTGTTTCCAACTTTAACGATGGGGTAAAACAATAGCATGTTTGGATAGGATGAGAGCAATCGCTGAGATGAGGTAAAGGACTGCAACGGTACACGGCTGTATACTAGACGCAGCCCACACCAGAACTCCAGGTGGGAACTCCGCTGAACTTTGGGAATGTTCCGCTTGGCATTTGGACCTGAGTTAAATGGACAGAGGCTGTGCAAGGAGCTTGGACCAAAGGCTTTCCAACAGGACTAGTGAGTTTGGGATCTTTAAAAGGGGCCTGATTTTCAGAGGGCAGAAAAATGGGCCCGAAGTTGGGCACCCAAAATCACTAGTCACGTCTGCAAATCTTGGCCTTATTTTCCAGTTCTGGAATGTGCCTGCAATCAGGACAGCTTGTGACATTTCAGCCCAGCAGATGCAAAGCCTTGCCCTGACTTGGCTACATATCCAAACTGCAGCCTCTCTCTAATCTGGGTCTGAAACACAGTTGCCCAGCTCCCCAGTGAGGTCATCACCAAACATGCATAGGCTGCCAGGGACCACTGTGCTAGCCAGCGTGACCACGGAGGATGACATTGCAACAGTCGTCATGTGGTGATGTCCCTGGATCTGGATCAGTCCTGCAAGTCCACCAGGTAAGGTCCAGGCCTGCAGGCCCTTCGTGTGTCAATGGCGAGTTTGAGAACCCAGTGTGTGGGCGGGGGGGTTTCCGTCCGTCCTGGGGACACGGCTGAAGAGCAGGCATGCAATGTACAACGCAATAAAATGAATGACTGAAGCGAGGCCAGATGGCATCATAGCGTCCGTGTACAATGGCAGAAGATCTTGCACTGTGTGTGGCAACTACAGGCCAATCTCATTGTTTTCGGTCCCTGAAAGGTCTTTGTTCATGTTCTGCTTGGTAGGATACAACTGCTCCTTCACAGACTTTGTCATCCGCAGCAGTCAGGTTTCACGGCAGGACTGTCCACAATGGACGCTGGACTTTCCCTTTGGATTCTGGCTGACATAGCACGTGCTTAGCACCCACCAGCAGCCAAGCTCCCCTCCCTTCTCCCCCCAGTGCCTCCTGCCCACCGCAGATCAGCTGTTCTGCGGCATGCAGGAGGCACTGGGAGGGAAGGGGGAGGAGAGGGGATGGGGTACGCTCGGGGGAGGGGGCAGAACTGGGCTGGAAGAGGTGGGTCTGGGGCGGAGCAGGAAGAGGCGGAGCGGGGTCTTGGGGGAAGAGGTGGAGTGGTGGCAGGGCCTGGGGCGGAGTGGGGGCGGGAAGAGGTGGGGCGGGGGCTTAGCGGGGTTGAGCACCCCCAGGGCAAGTTGAAAGCCAGCCGCTGTGTTGGCTGAACTGTACAGAGGATTTAACCAATCTGCTTCATATGGCACACAGAATCGACCTCAAAGTGGCTTTCAGCTCAGGCGACAGGTCCGCACTTTGGCTGGCACTGAAAGGAGCTGGTGTTCCAAATGCTCTGCTAAATCTAGTACATGATCTTCACACTGATGTTGGTGTGAAAGTGTGCGTTGGTTCGTGACTTTTGCCACATTTCTACATAACCTCAGGTGTGCCGCAGGGATACATTCTCCCCCAGGTGCTATTCTGTCGAGCTACTGACTGGATGTTAGGACTTGCCGTTCCTCTCATCGAAACCAAGGTTGGTCAAGAAGTGCTTCCAACCAAGACTGTGCCGATGACACTGCCTTGCTTGTGGAGAAGTCACAAAATTTCAGCCCCGGTCTCCAAGATGCCACCCCCACTGTGAGATTGAACATCTCATGACAGAAGACCAAGGTCCAGAACTTTGGAGCTGGGCCACCAGAACCCCTGGCGCAGGTGAGGTTGAGTACCATGGAGAACTGCTTGGTGAGGGCCAAGAAGAATACTTTAATTTGTGAAAGACGACACTCAAGATAAAGTAATATTAATATATTGTTTGTTCTGTGGAACACTAAGCCTACATTTGCGGCATGCGGTGACTCATGGTTTCCCACTACAAATGTATGATATATGGCATTAGGTGGCAGCAGCGTGATTAAAAATGAAGCCCTTGGACGCTTAACAGAGACTTGGTGAGCTCAAGGGACAGCTCCACTCACTTAACTAACAGAACGAATTGTTATCCATGAGTGTGCCCATTTTTCTCCAGCAGAGGGCAATGAGGCGTACGCAGACTAAGCACAGTCCCTCACAAGTACTTGGATCTGCCATGTCAACCACGTAAAAACCCATGTCAGACTTTCCGTAAAAAGTAATTGGGACTACACAGGAAGACTTTCAATAAAAGACAGCGACATTGTATCCTGTGCTGAGATGTGGAATGGTGATACGTGGAACTGTATCCCGTGCAAGCTGGGATCAGTGTGATTTAAATAGTTCATACCGTGAACAGCAGGATCTCAGTGACACAGTTTGATTTCTGGTGGCTGAGAGTCCCTAAAAGTCCATCTAGTCATCAGAAGGCAACACAGCAGGGGAGGTGAAAGAGAACACGGGTCACTGCCCTGTGTGCATGGACTTTGAGATTGGAGGCCATCGTTTTCCTTCGTAACCCAATATACACAGCTCTTCACTTGGAAGCTACCCATTACCCAGCCCCCAAAAGGCAAATGAAAGCTTCTCCATCATTTCCTGCATTTTCCTGAATGCCCACTGGAGTAGGACTTCTGTGTGAAGTTACTGGTTTGCCCTTACGTCAAGATTAGAGGCACACAAGCATTGCTTCGTTGCTGTCACAGCTCTGTCCTTTGTCCTAAGAGAACTGGACCGCAGGGGTGGGTGACCAGATTCAGCGTTCGTTTCTGCAGAGGGTGATGCTGCTGGTGACAACTCTCTTGAATACTGCGTGCAGATGTGGTCGCCTCATCTCAAAAAAAATATTGGAATTGGAAAAGGTTCAGCAAAGGGCAACAAAAATGATTAGGGGTATGGAACGGCTTCCGTATGGGGAGAAATTAATAAGAATGGGACTTTTTAGCTTGGAAAAGAGACGATTAAGGGGGGATAGGATTGAGGCCTATAAAATCATGACTAGTGTGGAGAAAGTAAATAAGGAAGTGTTATTTACTCCTTCTCAGAACACAAGAACTAGGGGGTCACCAAATGAAATTAATAGGCAGCAGGTTTAAAGCAAATAAAAGGAAGTATTTCTTCATACAAGGCACAACGTCAACCTGTGGAACTCTTTGCCAGAGGATGTTGTGAAGGCCAAGACCACAACAGGGTTCAAAAAAGAACTGGATAAATTCATAGAGGATAGGTCCATCAATGGCTATTAGCCAGGCTGGGCAGGGATGGTGTCCCTAGCCTCTGTTTGCCAGAAGCTGGGAATGGGCGACAGGGGATGGATCACTTGATGATTCCCTGTTCTGTTCATTCCCTCTGGGGCACCTGGTATTGGCCACTGTCGGAAGACAGGATACTGGGCTAGA
The DNA here is from genome assembly GCF_015237465.2 of Chelonia mydas. Classification (NCBI taxonomy): domain Eukaryota; kingdom Metazoa; phylum Chordata; order Testudines; family Cheloniidae; genus Chelonia; species Chelonia mydas. The sequence goes on along the minus strand of NC_051259.2, from coordinate 9,161,032 downwards.
TGGACCTTTGGTCTGACCCCGTAGGGCCGTTCTTATATACCACCATTGCCCTTTCCCTCCCAACCACAAAGCCTCAAATACTCGACTGATATCCAGGAGCTTTCAGGAGGGATGCTGCTGCTTTGGCTCAACTTCTTCCTCTCACATTTTAAATCAATTATATTAAACTAAAAATGGGTCTCAGCCGCAAACACCAGGTCCAGTTCAGAACTTTCCTATAAAGCATTCATATGGGGACAGAACATTTTGAGTGCCCTCTAGTGGTGGTTCTAATTATAGTACTACTTAGTACAAGAAACAACTGTTGGATTACACCCAGAAACCGTCACAGGAAGTGGGGTATATTGGTAAATTGGAGAGCGGGGGAAACGTGGAAATATGGGAATAGTTAGCAACAAACCTTGAGATCTCAGTCTTTCTTTATTTAAAAAATAATCCCCTGGGCAGACGACATACCATATTTCCCAAAAGGCAGGTGATCAGATCTAGATGTTTAGTTTGGACCAATTTCTATTTTAAACATTCTTGATCTGGAGAAAGGGGTAAACAGTGAGATGGCAAAGTTTGCAGATGATACTAAACTGCTCAAGATAGTTAAGACCAAAGCAGACTGTGAAGAACTTCAAAAAGATCTCACAAAACTACGTGATTGGGCAACAAAATGGCAAATGAAATTTAATGTGGATAAACGTAAAGTAATGCACATTGGAAAAAATAACCCCAACAATACATACAATATGATGGGAGCTAATTTAGCTACAACTAATCAGGAAAGAGATCTTGCAGTCATTGTGGGTAGTTCTCTGAAGATGTCCATGCAGTGTGCAGCGGCAGTCAAAAAAGCAAACAGGATGTTAGGAATAATTAAAAAAGGGATAGAGAATAAGACAGAGAATATCTTATTGCCCTCATGTAAATCCATGGTACGCCCACATCTTGAATATTGTGTACAGATGTGGTCTTCTCATCTCAAAAAAGATATACTGGCATTAGAAAAGATTCAGAGAAGGGCAACTAAAATGATTAGGCATTTGGAACGGGTCCCATATGAGGAGAGACTAAACAGGCTAGGACTTTTCAGCTTGGAAAAGAGGAGACTAAGGGGGGATACGATAGAGTTCTATAAAATCATGAGTGGTGTGGAGAAAGTAAATAAGGAAAAGTTATTTACTTCTTCCCATAAGAACTAGGGGCCACCAAATGAAATTAATGGGCAGCAGGTTTAAAACAAATAAAAGGACGTTCTTTTTCACACAGCGCACAGTCAACCTGTGGAACTCCTTGCCTGAGGAGGTTGTGAAGGCTAGGACTATAACAGGGTTTAAAAGAGAACTAGATAAATTCATGGAGAACTAGATAAATTCATAAATTAATGGCTATTAGCCAGGATGGGTAAGGAATGGTGTCCCTAGCCTCTGTCTGTCAGAGGGTGGAGATGGATGGCAGGAGAGAGATCACTTGATTATTACCTGTTAGATTCACCCTCTCTGGGGCACCTGGCATTGGCCACTGTTGGTAGACAGGATACTGGGCTGGATGGACCTTTGGTCTGACCCAGTATGGCCGTTCTCATGTTCTCCTTTAAGAAAGGCACCCTGACTTACTTTGGTGATTTTACAAGATTGTAGTTTTGACGCTTTTCAACCAGTCAGCACAGGACTGACTTTACGAGACGCAAACCAAGACTTGATTGCGCATCTACGGATTGCCGGCTTCCGAATGCCGTCTGCAACAAAACTGCGGGGGTGGGGGGAAAGCACTGGAGCCAATCACTGGAACTTCATTCACTTTGACTGACTTGGAAAATGATCATCTAACTGGCACTATCTACATACAGAAGAGCTGAAGCCGGAGTCAAACAGCCACCACGTCTACAAGATTGGTCTTAAAAAAAAAAAAAAAAAAAAAAAAAATGCTAATGGTTACGTAGCATGTTATAAAATGCAGTGACCATGAAAACCAACATTGGCTCAGTCAGAGGTGGTTTTATCAACCCTAATGATTCTGCAATATTAATGATTATGCGATTTTTATGCGCTTTCCTATTAGCAGGGAGAAACGTACCAGCACTGAGCGACATGGACACAAGCAAAACACTTTCAGAAGAAAAACAGTGAAACATTGCCCGAGGCTCAGCCCATTATTGTGATCTTCTGAGAGTAACACACTAATGGGCTCGATTTATTATGATGATATAATCCACCAAGCCTTTCATAATCTGCAAAGAGACAGTAATAAAAAGTTGGATTTGCTGAAACTAAATAGGGACAAAGAGACAAAGTCACCGTTTTCTGGGATGATTAATTTAAATGAAAAATAAAATAGTGTTTGAATTTACAGAGCTTTTTATGTTTGCCTTCAAATATATGAAACCCTCTGGAGGTTTTAGAAATATGCTCTGCTCTTCGTTCCAGTACGATTCAGAGTTGCTCGGCTTTCCTTTCTGCCCCTGTATTTTATAAAAGAGAGCGTGCTTCACTGATCATTTGTCCCTTGCCTCGTATTAAACTGTTGGTTTAAATATTCCTTGAACACAGGGATATTGGAGGAACTGCAGACTGTGTGTCTTGTACAAGGGTCTTTTAGATGTTGCCTGTCTTCTGTGCCACGTCCAAAGTGATCTCTGGCATCTGCATGTGACTTTTTCCCTAAACCCAACAAACTTATGGTAATAATAAATGAGATACACCTTGTAAATGAAAGTCATCTCAGAACAAAAACAAAATCTGAAACAATTCTGTGGCTGTCCAGGACTTCACAGTTGCATCTAGGCTGTACACCAGGGTCTTGTGGCCGGATCACGAGCAGCCAGGCCCAGTAGTCGGAGCCGGAGCCAGAGCCCACAGTCACAAGACAGGGGCCGAGAATCGGCTGGGTTAGGATCCTGGGAGGTCAGACGCAGGAGACAAACGGAGATGGGGAATCACAACTCAGATGCCAGGAGTCAAGTCGGGTCGGAATGCTAGGCAATCAAGCCAGGGAAGCAGGAGCGAGTAGTGACAGCAGGAAGCACAAGCACCCAATCCAGTGCAGGGAGGAGAGCAGTAGTTTTGCACAGCTTTCTGTTCCTGCTACTGGCGGAGGACCAGTGGGACAATCAGCTGCTCTGGGACTCCACCATCTGGACCTCAGGGGCAGAGTCTGACCCCGGGGTTGGGCTTTGTGAGTCTCAGGTAAGCTGTTGCCAGCAGGCTACGGGTGGAGGGTTGGAGCATGGTGGTTCCCATGAACCTTGGGGGCCCAGGTTTGAGATCCATGGGTCACGACACAGGGCCATTCAGAACTTGAGAGGGACCCAGATCTTCTAGTTCCAAATACACAGGCCACTATCACTTTTCCCTACAAGAGTTTCTCCGAATGGGGGGCAGACCCCCTTGGGGGCACAGAATGTATTCTGGGAGGGCGTGAGACGCTTGCGGGATTCGGGGGGGACACTTACTATGCACATTTTACCCATAGCAATGAGTAACTAGCAAAGCTGATTGCTCCAGACACATCGGGTCCTCAGATGGCGCTGTGCAGAGGTGCCGACTTTCTAAGTTGCCGGGGGGGGGGGGGGGGGGGTAGGGGGCTCGACCCCCTCTCTACCCCAGGCCCCGCCCTCACTCCACCCCTTCCCCGAAGCCCTCTTCCTGCCTCTTCCCGTCCCTGCCCCACTCCATTCTGAGCAGGCCCTGCCCTCACTCCTCCCCCTGCCTCTCAGCGCCTCCCGCACGCTGCTGAACAGCTGATCCGCGGTGGGCGGGAGGTGCCAGGGAGAGGGGAAGGAGCTGATGTGGGGGGCTGCCAAAAGGCGCTGTGCATTTGACTCTAGATGGTGCTCTGCATTTTGATGGATTTCCGTGAAGCTTGCCTAGCATTATACAAAGTCGTTGCCATCTGTCTGTTAATCCGTGTGCTACGATGTGGCGTGCACATTTAATTGTCAGCATCGACCACACTCGTAGTTTTGCTTTTGCTCTTATTGCACTGGATCATTGGCTCATTCGTTCAACAGAAAAAACAACAACCCCCAACTCAAACGAAAAACAAGCTGAAACCGATTCAAGTGAAGCACCAGTATCTGTAGTTGTGTTGGGGGAGGGGGCGTAAACTACTACACACACAAAGAAGGGGGGTACGATCAAATAAATTGGAGAATCACTGCCCTATAGGAGAATATTCATTAGCAGTTAGTTGTATAGGGCTTATGACACACAATCCAGTGGTTGTGATTCCGTCCAATACACAGAAGACAGTGTTACCTACATGCTAGCCAGTTTGTTATAATACACACAGACACACTTACAAAGGTGATATCTTGGCTGATATACTGCATATTTTAAGACCCTGCGAGACTTTTTCAAAAAATATTTCAACTTTCCAGAGCTACAGATCTAATGAAAGAGATAGAATCAAAGCAGAAGCAACTTTAAGAGGAAAAGAAACCAAAATCCTAGCCTGTCAGAATCTTTATACGCTTGCTGTCACCCCCCTCTCTAAGCTACTGGTTTCACTTACTCCCTTTGTTACAGTGACACTGGGACACTTTTAATAGTGGGGGTGCTGAAAGCCAGTCCCCTTACCCCTGTCTGGGGACGGGAGCAGGTCCATGTCTCTGGAAGCGGGGGACTCAAGACAGGAGCAGGCTAAGGCTGGGGCCACAACTGGGGGAGGGAGCGGGGCCGGCAGCCGGTCCCCGGAAGCAGGGCTGGCAGCCAGAGCCCCGGGCGTGGGGCCAGCAGCCAGAGCCCCGTGTAAAACCTGGGGGTGCTGCAGCACCCCCTACACCCATAGTTCCCAAGCCTATGCTTTGTTACGGGGTTTTTAACTAGAAACCAAAAAATCTGCTTAAGAAACACTAGTGCATAGAAATGGCAGCTCTCAATTTAAAGCATGAAAATACCTCATGGACAAAGCACCTTCCAAATGGATTATTTCTCACACAGACTAGGTCATTAAGGGCTGGATCATGTGTCTTTTATTTAAGTTATGGCAGCAGAATCAGGTCCCCAGAGGAAAAAAAAAGTCCTACTTCTACCATGCCACCAACAGCCAGCAGAGAAAAGGAGAGACACACAGCACTGCCATAAAGAGCCTGACCCCTAGGCATAACTCCGGCTGAATTGGACAGGCCAGACTCAACTCTGCAGTAAAGCCTTTGCAACTCCCATTGATTTCTCTCCTGCACCTCTGGGGCAACCTATCAGACCCCAGCCAGGGCTCTGCTTTGCTCATTCGTGAAAGGTCATCTTTAATCACTGAGCATACTTCTCAGATCACTACCCACTCTAGAGAGATAAAGTATCTGATTACTCAAACACCGGCTGGCTCCAGGGTAATCCCAGGAAGATTACAGACAGACAAAAGACAGCTTCGGAGATTGGGATATCCTGCCCCAGAGCTGAAGGTTGAGAGCAATATGAAAGAAAAGACCTATTCTTACCCTGGGGAGATGTTTTAATAATGTTACTGCCCTTGGAGTCAGATGGTGATTAGTCCTTTGGGATTCCCCACCACCACCACTCTGAGACCCTCCCAATCACCAGACAGAAGCCACTACTTCTTTGGGGAAGGGGAGGAGACGCTGAGGCACTCCCTCTCCTGTTAGAGGGAGGAGGGGAAAAGACACCGTTAGTGGACGCTCTCTCTGCCCTCTGACCCAGAAATCGTCTCGACAATGGCTAGATCCAGCTCTAAGCAGGAGCGTGAAAGGGAAGATGTTTGGGGCCACCTGGCTTTTCTCTCCAGCAAGAGGAATTTGGCTGTCTCCAGAGATAGGTGTGGACTATAGACTGAACTAGTCGGTAGCCAATGGGCTAAATGTCCAATATTTTTGTTGGCTTGAGACAGATTCCTTCTGCTACCTGCAGCTGTCTCTTCCTCCTACAGCCATCATCCGGGTCCAGGCACTGTGCACTGCTACTGCTTGTGAAGGTAATGGGCACTTATTAACCAACAGGTCATATTTAATTTAATATGGAATGAAAATTTAATTATAAACTATTTGACATCTCTCCACCCCCCCCACACACAGAGAAATGCAGCCACCTGGGGGGTGAAATGTGACAACTACTTAATACTGCCGGCTAATAGAATCCAACAGAGTTTAGGTGCAGGACTGGCGTGAAAAAGCACAACACTTCCAACTCAAATGATGGACAGAATTTTTAGGTAGGTAGAATGCAAGCGAACGTGGCCATAATAATTGAGCTGATGCTTTTCTCACCGAAGAGGCCATGGCCGTTTTCGTGACTACAAGAGCCTCTGTTTTAAGTTTTCATCTGAGAGAAGACAAACAGCAATCCAGAAGAAGTACTGTATAGTCGTAATACAAAGCTTCAGCTCATCACTTCCAGGAAGAGCTTGTACCACCCCGTTCTAAGCCTCAAGTGTGTTTAATCTTTTAAGAGAGAAGAATGGAGACATCCAGGAAGGCAACAAGACAGCTCTGTTTCTATTTTTACCCACTCAGAGAGCAAATCATTCATCTAAGCTCGCTAATTTAATTGCAAAAATCACCAACAAATATTAAGTTAATGCAACGATCGTGACAGGTGCTGAATGGACAGCTCTGGAAACAGGATCCAGTATTGTACACACCAGGCAGGAACAGTACAAAAGTCACTGCAATACCCAATGCTAACATGCCTCAGAACTAGCCTGGAGGGAACCAAATCCAGGGACGAGAGGAGGGTGGAATCTCCATGGCTAGTCAATCATGGAAGAGCCTTCATGGGACTTGCTGGAGGCTCCAGCTTTCAAACAGGGTGGATAAAAATCAATGATTAAAAAAAAAATTTGGATTTTTTTAATTTAAATCGGATTTTTTTGATAAAATGTTTTTTAAGGGAAAAAATGATCTAAAGATACATTATAGCTGACAGATATCTCATCATGGAATAGGGATTATAAATTCTAATTCTATAGTATGAGACAATACATTCATGTAATGTTTAAGAAAAGTTTTGTAAATGAGTTCCAATAGTTCATGGATTAGGGACCCAATCTTACGGGGTTCCACAGGCTTTTGTATAGATTATTTAGGTTAATCTTTCTATCTACCCAATGGGACTCAGTGCTCAGTCTAGAAGATACCATCCGAGATGCTTAGTTTTGCAGTTCTCAAATTGTGGATTTGTAACTCCAGAGGTAACATGCCTGTTAACAGCAAAAATGATTTTAAATAAATAAATAAATAACATATAGAGGTGAGAAATATCAGACCTCAACTCTATTGTCCCTCTGCAAATTTGTGTACACAGAGTCAATCCCTTACCTCTCTCTAAAAGTGCAAAGTTTCAAAAAGTTCAACGAACAGAAGATTGTTGGGTGTGGAATAGATCTGGACAAGGAGAAGAAGTCTGGAAATAAATGTGAGAAGTGAGGGACATATGCTTGTTTTGTTAAAATATTAGATGTTTGTGTTGAAGAAAAAAATCCAGAATACTTAACGTTGTTGTTTTAGTTAAATAAAACAATTTAAATTTCTGTCTGGTGATGTTCTCCTCCTAATACAGCATGGCAAGAAAATCATCCAAATATTAATGATTAACCTGTTGAATTGGAGATATTTATGAAGTCATTGGGAGATGAACTATCAGCTTCAGTTACCTTTGGTAAATGAAATAACCAAACAATCATTCATTTTCTGATATAGCTGTAAAACTAATCTGAAAAGTTTTCAAAATAAATCACTGTTTACAAATGTATAGTGTGTACCTTCTAAAAATGAAACCTACATCTATCTCTGAGTTGTGAAGAATATGTATTAAGATGATAACAAACAACAAGAATGCACTTTTATGTAGAAAACCATGATTAAATTGAGTCTTCCTGACTAGTGATTTAAATAAAATCCACCCTGCTTTAAAAACATTTAAAATTATACTAGACAAGGCACTGGTAAGCGATACCATAAGGAACAGTCCTGCCCCAGCAGGGGTATGAACTGGACGAGTTAATGGGTCTTCTTCACCCTGAGTTTCACTGTTTTTAACTGCTGGCCTCTCTTGAGCCTGTCAAGAAAGGTGTCAGTTATGCCAGCACCGGTGATGGTTCGAATACACTGCCAGGGGCTCATTAGGAGGTTTAGCGTGTATCCTTTGGGCCACATGAGGAATGCTGTGGAAGACATATGTCAAACAGCGCATTCAAAGAGACTAACGTTAAAGTTTAAATGTCTGTCACATAACTACAGCATTAAAGTTCTAAGGGACTGTCTACACTTAAAACACTCCAGCGGCACAGCTGTAGACACTACCTACACTAACGGGAAGGATTCTCCCATTGGCATAGGTAATCCACCTCCCCGAGAGGTGGCAGCTAGGCTGAAAGAAGACTTCTTCTTTACCTAGCGCTGTGTATACCGGGATTTAAATTGGCTTAGCTACACTGCTCAGGGTGTGGATTTTTCACACCCTATCAGATGTAGTTAAATCAACCTCATTTTCTACTGCAGACCAGGCCTAAGTAACCACTGACCAGGGTGCTCTGCGGTACAGGCAACAGTATCTGAATACAATCCATAATTTTTCTCTTACTTCCATTGCTTAACAGTGAAGCCTCAGGTTTACTTGCATGCTAAGACAGAGATTTGCATTGATTATATTCAAGATGAACCCATGGATTTAGCCAACCCGCAACAGATGTGTCGTCCTAATAGCAAGATGAATGATAATAATCAAAGCGGAAAAGGAAAAAAAACAGGCTCCATTCACCCAAGTGAAATATAAAGAGAACAGAAATAGCAGCTGGGATTGCCTGGTACAGACATGCCTCAACTGTTGGTACATGGGCTGCTAACATGCTCTTCTTCGGGGTCCCAGCAAATAAATGCTAAGAAGAGAAGTGAACAGTGCAAGCTTTGTTGGCCATGTACAGTATAAAACCAGGCAGCTGGGGCAGGTGGAATGAGCTTGAACCAGGCTAATCCTGGCCCTGCCAAACTCAGACACGCATGTTATCAACTTCATCCCGAGTGGAACCCCACTGATGTTAAAGGAGCCACACCAGCAATTAAATTGGCCTGCTGAGGTTAAGTGTCTTGCCCAAGGTCACAGCTTCCCCATGTATGCCAGCCACCTGCCAGCAGTGTTAGAACGCATTAAGGCTCAAAAAGGACTTGGAACTAAGATAACTATAGGAACAATCACACCCTATACCGCATCTTGAGTCTCCTTTCCGCTACCTAGCATCAGCAAGCAAACAAAAACAAACTCCCCACCACTTTAACCAACACGGGCAGGCCAAGACCATCAGCTCCAGGCACACACACCATGCAGCCTCTCCTCTGAATACAATGTCGAGTACTAGGGGTTTAGTTCTCAGTCCCAGCAGCTTTTATAACCACAAAGTTCAGGTCTGATATTCAACCGTTGCAAACTCAAACTGATCTGCACAGGCTTAGGGTTACCATCAGGGCCTCACTAGGAATTACAAGGTGCTCCCACAAGGGCCTGTTGTGCTAGGACATCCATTCGGATGGTCTTCCCACGAATTGGTTGGTTGCCCCGGTTATGAAGAGCCCCATGGGCAAAGTTCAACTGTCCTAGTTTTAAAAATGTATCAAAGAAAAGAAGAAAATCTTCCCCCCAAAGCATCTCCCTTTCCCCAGACATTCTGCCAATAACTTTGGCTTAGCACTTCTGCCGTCTCTCTGGAAGCTGACACATAGCAAGGCAGATAAAGCACGAAGACAGCCTCAAGCCTTCAGAACACTGCGGTTTTATCTTCTGGATCCAGGCTCAAGTGCCAGAGGGTAGCCATGCAAAGCACCTCGGCTTCTTACTTCCAATGCTCCACATGCAGACAGACCAGCAAGATGTAATTTACAGTAACAGGTGGATTTCCTTTTGCTGCTTTACTTGCAGGTATGTGGCTGGGAAGCGAGCAGGAGTGGAAGGAGGGGACAAAACCAGGGAAGGAGAGAGAACATGAAGGGAAAAAGGAGACAAATACAGAGAACCTTTTTGTGCTCATGAGATCTTTAAGTATACTGTGAACACATTCCCCTGGCCCCACAAGGCTTCCAGAAAATGTATTATGTATTTGTTGCACCCAAAGGGCTGCAGTCTCCTGCTCTGGAGCTGTCTTATCAGATCCAACTGTTAAAAGGCACAGCCCATAACTCAGGCAAACAACCTTCGGTTCTCCTAAGCCTTTCAGTGCTGCCAGGTGCAGAATTTCCAACCCCTTTGTTGCATTCGAAACAAACCCTTTGCACAGTAGTCCAATTCCCTGGGCCTTGCTGGCTGTTCTAACACGGTGCGTGCCTTACTGGGAAAAGAAAAAGCACAAGATGTTGGCTAGCCAAGAAGAGAGCCCACAGAGTGGATCATATGTTCACAATACAGACTGAATTTCGCTTTTCCCTTTGTCACAGAAGGTTTAAATTAAGTGGGCATGCAAAGTAACAACCCACCGAGAAAGGACCCCTCATTTTAGCAGTTCTGCTTTCAGGGACCCTTTACAGAGGGAAATACCTCAGATCCTCCACATAATCTGAGCCATTTATCTTCCCTGGAAACCCGCCTATTTTTCATATGCAATCCTCACAAGTGCTAACCAACTGATCTGTCCTCCACTAGCTCCTTATAGCAAATGATAACGAAGGTCAGACTTGAGAGACTCTCAACTATGAGTGGTTTCAGAGTAGCAGCCGTGTTAGTCTGTATCCGCAAAAAGAACAGGAGTACTTATGACACCTTAGAGACTAACAAATTTATTTGAGCATAAGCTTTTGTGGGCTAAAACCCACTTCATCAGATGCATGCAGTGGAAAATACAGTAGGAAATACATATAAGCTTTTGTGGGCTAAAACCCACTTCATCAGATGCATGCAGTGGAAAATACAGTAGGAAATACAGTATATACAGTATATATATCTTCCCACTGTATTTTCCACTGCATGCATCCAATGAAGTGGGTTTTAGCCTACGAAAGCTTATGCTCAAATAAATTTGTTAGTCTCTAAGGTGCCCCAAGGACTCCTGTTCTTTCAACTATGAGTCTGTCTCCCAAGATTCATTAGGGGAGATCTACAAGTGACACTTTCAGCAAACATGTAGCTGAAAAGGCCTCGCTTATTAGCCAAAGAAGGAGAAGCTGCCATTTCCAAAGACTCCAGCTGGCTCCCGCACTTGATGCTGATGCCAGGAATTAGATCACCATGATGAACAACAGGTTTATGATCCCAAGAAGTGCCACCATGGTGCAACTCCAAAGACTGCGACACTTAGTTTCGGAAAGGTGTTCTCTGTCTTGTGCAATTTAATGTGAGCTTGTGTCTGGATACAGAAAAACGGAGCATTTCACAGTTAAATAGAGGTCTGCTGTAGTTGCAAACACATGGTCAGATCTGCTCTAGGTCACCACTCCTGCTCCATGGATGTTTTCAGAACATGGACTGCAGGATCACTTGCCTCAAGGGTGTTGGAGAGGCACTGAGAGTATCAATTTGATCCAGTGACTAATGAAGGTGCTATAATACCCTGCTAAATTGGGGTCACTGCAGACAGTTAAAGAGCACAAGGACATTCCAAAAGGGACACCGTACTCTGCTATAGCAGGCTGCTGTTCCTGAGGACATGAAGAATATGCTCATGCACTGGTATATGCAAAACGAGAATCTTCTTCCCCTGCACTAGCTCTCTTCAGCCTTGCAAGATTTTGCCATGAGCTTCCCACAATTAATCTGCATTTTGCCCTCGGCACTAATAGACTTGGGCTCAGCCTGATTTCTTCTGGTCAGATGTTTCAGAGTCTAGGACCCTCCTCCAAAAATGCCCTGCCTTCAGTTTTCAACAGCCTCACCCTTGCACTTCATAGTTGCATCATCTCCTTCAACACAGAGAAAGTGATGACATGGTATCACAGCTGTGAGATCTTCATCACACAGGAGTGGGCATGGACTGTTTCTCCTAGCATTGTTACCTGTGTGGAAGGGGCAGTGCTGAGACTATGTACTGCCTTCGCAATGTGGAGAAGGGGGCACGGTTGCCCTGCGCCAGGCAAAGGATGGCATCTCAGCCAACTCTTGGAAGTGCTTCCCTTTATCAATTAGCTCTACCTCTGTCTTGTCTAAATTTAGCTGGAACCACGTATGCTTCATCCATCCATTTCTCTTTTGCAGGCATTGTGACATCTAACTGCCATACCTACCAGGTTTTATAGCACCTTGCCGCATCTGCTGAGAGAGATGCATAACACTGAAATCAACAGCACACGGATGACTTGAATCTGCAGCTTCTTATGATGGGTAAAGTCATTAATTAAGTTTCACAGCACCCCTTGGAGACGGGGAAGTACTGCTTCCTTTCTGAAAGAGAGGAAGCTGAGAGTTTGAGACTTGTACCAATCTCACACACAGAATGAGCAGCAGAGCTGGGAATAAAACCCAGAAGTCCTGACTCAGCTGCCTAGTCAATATTCTCTTCTGACGTTTCTCACTGAATAGAAACCGAATCTTTTGTTTTCTGCAAGGCTCTTTTAAAAAAAAAACAACCCCCCCCCGCCCCAGTAATCCATTGTGCCAACGCTCAAAGCGAACAGCGCAAGTCATTAAAAAGCTATCATACTTAGTCTTGCATACAGCAGGGCTGTTTAAACGCTACAGAGCAAAGAGTTTTCAGATGGCTTCTTGCTAACTTTAATAACCAAGCTTACAACTGAAAGGAACCAGAGAGAGGGAGAGGCATTGAGATCATAGCAATGTAAACCTAGATCAAAAATGAAAGGCCCTGACTCCCACTATTCTTACGTCAAATCGTATTTGTCAAAACAAAAATTAGTACCGACACCTTGTTTGGAATAAAAATTAGGATGCTGGTTCCATGGAACATGATGAGCTTGTTAACGGCTCGTCACAGAAGAATTCACTCAGGATACGTTACTCAGCTTTACCTCTTGGGGTGCCGCAGCACCGCAGAGGGCAGAAACCAAGGACTGATACGCTGACGTCCTTTCTTCTGGTAACTGTAGCTACTGGAGGCTTCAACAGATTGAGTTGGTTTTGATTAAAATCAATGCCTTGATAGAATAAAATCGAGAAAGGAAGCCATTACATTGGTTTAGCTTATTAATATTGCTCTGAGACCACACTGAACTTCTGGCCTTTTTGCCCAGTGACTCAGGCAAAGGCTTTGGTAGCTGCCTGAGATCATGTCATGAGATGGCCCACAGGTGGTAGCAGTACATTACAGAACTCCGAGGAGGAGGGTCTCCGCAGATGGTTTCACACCCTTCAAGATTATTTTGGCAACAAAGCAAACTGTGAAGATGGTTAGGCCTTGAGCAATTCTGCAAAAGCTCACTGCACAATCACAGAATCATAGAACCGTAGGACTGGACGTGACCTTGAGAGGTCATCTGGTCCAACCCCCAGCTCTCATGGCAGGACTAAGTATTATTCTAATCTAGACTTGCCCTGACAGGTGTTTGTCTAACCTGCTCTTATAAATCTCCAACGATGGAGATTCCACAACCTCCCTAGGCAATTTATACCAGCGCTTAACCACCCTGACAGTTAGGAAGTTTTTCCTAATGTCCAACCTAAACCGCCCTTGTTGCAATTTAAGCCCATTGCTTCTTGTCCTAGCCTCACAGGTTAAGGAGAATAATTTTTCTCCCTCCTCCTTGTAACAACCTTTTATGTTCTTGAAAACTGTTCTCATGTCCCCTCTCAGTCTTCTTTTCTCCAGTCTTCCCTCATAGGTCAGGTTTTCTAGACCTTTAATCATTTTTGTTGCTCTTCTCTGGACTTTCTCCAATTTGTCCACATCTTTCCTGAAATGTGGCACCCAGAACTGGACACAATACTCAAGCTGAGAGGCCTAATGAGCCAAGTAGAGCAGAAGAATTACTTCTTGTGTCTTGCTTACAACACTCTTGCAAAAACATCCCAGAATGATGTATGCTTTTTTTTTGCAACAGTGTTACCATTGACTCATATTTAGCTCTTGGTCTACTATGACCCCCAGATCCCTTTCTGCAGTACTCCTTTCTAGGCAATCATTGCCCATTTTGTACATGTGCAACTGATTGTTCCTTCCTAATGAATTTTATCCTATTTACTTCAGACCATTTCTCCAGTTTGTCCAGATCATTTTGAATTTTAATCTGATCCTCCAAAGCATCTGCAACTCCTCCCAGCTTGGTATCATCCGCAAACTTTATAAGTGTACTCTCTATGCTATTATCTAAATCATTGATGAAGATATTGAACAGAACCGGGCCCAGAACTGATCCCTGTGGGACCCCACTCAATATGCCCTTCCATCATGACCGTGAACCACTAATGATTACTCTCTGGGAATGATTTTCCAACCAGTTATGCACCCACTTATAGTAGCTCCATGTAGGTTGTATCTCCCTAGTTTGTTTATGAGAAGGTCATGCGAGACAGTATCAAAAGCCTTCGTCTACCACTTCCCCCCTATCCACAAGGCTTGTTACCCTGTCAAAGAAGGCTATTAATTTGGTTTGACAATGTCTTGGAAAATGGTTTCGAACCCAAGGCTGAGAGCATCATTCAGCTGAATGGTCTAGGGGGATGGAGTGTGAGGCTGGGAGCCAGGAACTTCCAAGATCTAATCCTGTCTTTGTCCTAGACCTTGGCCTGCTCAGTTAGTCTCTCTCTGTCTCCATTTCCTCTACCCACAAAAAGGCAGAAGGAGTTAATACTGACCAATCTCCTAGGGGTGCTGCGAGGATTAAATTATTTATGAAGTGCTTTGATATTCTAGCATTGAAGTCACCAGGGAATTATTATTATTCAGTAAATTAATCAGAACCAGACCCTTACTCGTTTCCAAATGAAAATCGAACAATACAGACCCAGTTGGCTGCACTGTTAGACAAATCCTATTATTTACTTCTTTGTGTTCAGATTGGGAATGAATAAACCAATATCCTTGAAGCTTTGGTAACACAACTCCCCTTGCCCATACTCTCCCCCTAAAAAGAGCTTTGAACCAAGTTGAATAATAATAGCAGCAGTAGCTCTGACTCAGCGCTTTTCCTCCAGACACCACCAGGCTCTTCAGTCCCGTTTTACAGGTGGAGAGACAGAAGCACAGAGAAGGGAAACGACTTGCCCAGAATCCCATCGGCTCAGCTGCAGAGTCAGGAATAGAACTTAACTCTCACTGCAGTGTCCTATCAATGGACCATGCTGCCTCATCCAATTTAGTATTTGTGCAAAGTGCCTCACTGACAACCCCGGAAGCTGAAACCCTACTTATCCACAGAAAAGGGACACCAAGGGAAGCAGCAGAGGAGGTTTCCCCCACATGCCTCACCAGTGGAGCCTTAGTTTTGAGCTGTAGGCCGATCTCTAGGGCCGAGAGGAGAGTTTAGCCTCAGTGGCCCTCACTTCTGAGTCTGAAAGCAGGGTTGAATCTATCAGGCCTCTATTGCTGATGGCAAGAAGGCCCACCACGTGTGTAGGTGGTTTTAGAGATGTCTGCTAGGAACCACAGGACTCTGTCAACTCATGTCAAAGAGGCCTTGGAAGAGCCTGTAGCTCTCTGATAATTATAATTACTAAAACTCAGTTTTGGCTACAACTCAACAAATAAGGCTCAACAGTACATGGGAGTCACAGAACAATACCAGCCATGACCCTCACTAAACACCTCTTCTTGTAGTGGCTTCCTACCAAAATCTGGTCAACTGTAGTATCAAGTTCCCCATCTTTACTCCTCAGTCATCTGAACTGGCTGATCTTCACTCTGCCCTTCTCAAACACCTCAAGATTGGCAAATTAGCTACTCATTTCCCCCCCCCCCCCCTTTCATCCCCATGCTGGCATATATTGGCTAAAATAAAACACTCTGTAGCCTTCAATTTTAACTTTACTTTACAGTCCAAAGGTCCCATTGTTTCAAGTTTAACTTTTCCACTCTGTTAATTACACTCTAATATGGAAACTTTTTTTGAGAAACCACTGTTGAGTGATATAGTCTGATTCTAAAGCAGATTCCAAAATGTAAAGAGGTGGGACAAGAGAAAATAAGTTTGTGATCAAATAATCAGAAGGATCAAATCAGTTGCTAATGATTTCTCTCCCATCACTAGCTTTCTTGAATAGAGGCATAGTGCTTGTTCAGCTACTGTAAATTAAACAGAAAAGCTAAGTAAATGTAACAAAGAGATTTACAAGCCTTTATAAATTGAAATTCTGAATTAAGGCCTTATAAAATTGTCCCTTTACATCCTACTACTTCAGCAATCTATATATTGTTTCTACCACATCATCAAGACAATATTATTTACCACAAATTCTGCTAATCCCAATGACAACAGATCACAGTTAATGCCTTAACTCAATTTATTTTCTATTGTAGTTTTGTCTGTGAATTTAAAAGATATAACACTGTGTAACTTTGTTCCCTTTGTTTAGTTTACATTACTTTAAACAAACTACATCAGAGCAATAAAGTACCACTACAAAGAGATAAAGGAGACAAAAATTAGTCTAAGAACTAGAAAAGATCCATTCCATTCTTATTAGCACATTCTCCTGCAAACTAAAAATCCATTTGCTTTTGAGTAACTTCATTTGTTTTTGCTTTCCAAATAAACCATTCTAAATATACACCACTGCTCGATTTACAAGACACCTCATATTCAGAATGTTTCTGTCTCCTCCTCATTGATTCTCCTTGCTCTATTTTTTGTGCATAAGTCAAACCTACAACCCCAAAATATTTTATATCCTACACACATGCTAAAAATGCAATCAGATAGATGGACATTTGCAGAGTGAAAGCAGCAGATATTGTCTTGCAACTACCTGATAATTATTTAACAGATTCATCAGAAATCCATCCACTTCACTCCAGTCAGTGTATGCACTCAAGACATTGCAAAAGTGACCACCGCCCCAAACAGTGCACACCTATATCAAGGTGAGAACTAAGAGGTAAGGATACACACTTCTGAACTAATTACGTCATTCTTGCCCAAAGTGAGGAAAAATAAAAGCACAGATCATTTCCTGCAAACCAGCACAGAAAACATGAGGGTAGATAATCCTATTGTACGAGGCTTGGGAATGGGATGTTTTATTGTACATAGCTACAGAATGTCGGCAGAACTTTGAGAGAGCTGTTTGCCAAATGAGGATACTCGACTTCCCATTGGAAAAAGAAGAATTCTAAAGACCACATTAATAAGACCTGCCCAAACATCTGGCTATAAGACATCTCAATCTGTTTTTCTTTGTTAACATGAATCGATCCTCTGAATGCACAGGAAGTGTTAATGAATCACAGTTCCACCTGTATTGTCCAATGTGTGTCAGCATACGTGCTACACAGTTACTAGGTAAACCTGGCACCAAATACAGAAGAGCCCCATGAGATTTAGCTATTTGGTTGCTAAGGTCAAATTCAATACTGTACGTGGATTCCTCCAGCTGGGAAGGAAATCATTATTTTGTATTATAAACCATTCATGGTTTTCAAATCTCAATCTCCCCCAAAGAATTATGTCTGTTGTTCAAAAGAATTTTCTGCTGTCTCTCTCTGAACAAGGGCAGTTGGGTGCCAGGGAGGAATAGAAAGAAAGATATTCAGTTAATTTAGAAAGTTGGATATGGCAAGGTAAGCTACAATGGGAAGTGAGCATGACCAAAGCTATCTGACAAGATTCTTATTGTGCTCTGAAAAGGGGAGGCACTTGATATGAAAGTTAAATGCACAGCATAGTAATAGTACCTTTATTACCAGGCCTGGCTCGACAGTGCTAGTGTTGTCTGATCCCAAAGTTTAATCCACTGTGCCTCAGTTTCTTCATCTGTAAAACTCATTTCAGGTGTGTGGAGATCTTTTGCTGAAAGGCCTTGTGCATTGTGTAAAGTATTATCAAAACACCCAAAACTTCTTGGAGTTCAAATTGAACTACTTTCTACTCAAGAGCTTCTGAAGGGAGAAACTGGCTGTATTGGACCTTAAGGGCCTACTGCAGCCAGACTGCACATCTGCTATGGAGAGCTCAGTGAGACAGTGAAAGCATGAATTATACAAATACTCCTTTGGGAGAGAGGTTTTTTGTTTCATTTCAGCAACAGCACTTGGATGTCGTGAAACTGACATGATTATTTCTTGCAAAGTTAGGTTATTTGATAACCAGCGAGGCGTAAGTCTGGATACAACAGTTTAAACAGGTTAAGGGATGGAGATGACATACAGTTGGAGTGAAAAGCTTCTAGTTTCTCTTCTGTCTGTCTGAAATTACGTTTAGACTGGTTAAAGGTAATAGGATTATATACTTTTTATTTTTTCTTCACATGCCACCCTGAGTGACTGCATCAGTTAATGAGAGGTGCCTCAGCAGGCCTATTAAAGTGAACACACACATCCCATCTAAAACAATTATCCATGGACTTCAAGAGACATAGCTAGCAGTTAATGAGCAGAGGCTGCTAATTCATCTTATAATTCAAGAGAGAGAGACTTTGCTAAAATAATCAGAAAGAACGTGCCCTTCCAACTTCCAGATACATTTTCCAAAAGGCGGTGGCAGATGTGTTATGACAGGAAAGGAGAGAAGCAACTTGTAACTCTAGACAATATTTCTTCCTCAGTGAATGATACAGAAGATTCATTCGGAGGAGCTTCTTAGAGCATTTTAGTCTGGGGAGGAAAAGTACCTCTCTCTTATGTGATGCTCTGAGAACTCAACCCTTCTGATGGTTTATAAATGAACATGCTTAGAGCTGAACCAAAGGGGCAGGGATAAAGCTTCCCTCTCCCTTCAAATACAAATAATTCTGTTGTTCAGTATACAGCTGGATGGGAGGTGCAGTGCCTGGAGATGCAAGACACTTTAAAGATGAGCCTCTTCTTTCTGGTTAAAACTGCCAGTATTAGAAATGGCTCTCTGGGTGCCACCCTGCAAGGTTCCAAATACCCTCATAACTCAGTGAAGCCAATGGGAATCATGGGACGCCAACAAGCATTTCACAGGATCAGACTCTTAGAGATGGACTAGAGTGGAAGGGAGGGCAGGAACTTCTATTTAAACGGCTTTCTGACTGCTCGGACATACTAACTGCAAAACCAAAAGGCGACATTAACAAGCAGTACGTTAGACTTAGAATTTTGGTTGTGCAGAGGAATCAGGAAATTCAAAATACTGATTCCCACAGCAACCAGAACCCAGCCCGCCTGGAATAAGAAACACTTTATGCTCTTATAAGATGCTAATTTTAATGCCTACAGGCTAAATTTTGTCCTCAGATACATGGATAGAGCTTCAGTGAAATCAGTAAAAGCCCTTCTACCCTCAGCCAAGGGGAAAACTCAACTCTTAGTTCCTACGTCCTTGAATTATTTGCTATCACATGCAGAAAGCACCATGCACATGGCTTTTAGGGTTTCATATGTGCAATATGGCTGAGTTATGACTTCCGTGAGCACCATCGCTTGGAATTTAGTGATTTTGAGTGCAAAGTTTCAACCAGAATGTTGTAATCACATAGTATTTCTCCCAGAAGAAAATACAGCTGCATGTGATCATATATTCAAATAAAAGCATTGTGGCAAAAAATGGAAATATACGTAGGTGTTTTTAACTGCATGTTTGTAAATCTCAGCAACCATATGCACTGTACATTGCAACTGATATGGAAAATGAATCATGCCTGTATGACACCATTTTCATCTACAGCATCTTGATTTTCCTCAATCAATTTTTAACTCGAGTCCAGCACAATCCGCTTTTCCATTGGGGAATCACATATAGAATGCATTACGGTGCATTAGAACTTTTGAGAACAAAGTACCACAAAATATTTAAACATGTTTATTAACACCGTTGTTTTAATAAACAATATGTTTATTAAAAATTTCTGATCACTCAAGAAAAGGCTGAAGGGATTTTCTTCAAACTTCCGCAAAGAATATTTATTTCCCTTTTTATCTTTTGGGGAGAGAACATGCCCGAGAAGTTTAATCTCAAAAGAGAATATTTTTAAAAATTTGTGAGGGTCTTAGAATTAAAGTGCCTGCCACGTGAAGCTAACTTTGAAATCATTGACAAATCAGATATGAAAGTCGATGTCCTGTGGGAAGATGCTAAATAGGTATTAAACAGGACAAGCGATTTTCAGCTCTTTCATGCCAAAAGGAGGCATGTTTCAGAAAGATGAGAGAATACAGGGAATGAAGGAGGATACCTAGAGAAATTACACAGAACACAATGCTGTAAAAGAAGCAGTTCTACAGGGGATCACTTAGGGGGTGAATGAAAAACAGGCAAAGTCTCGTACTAATCTAGATGATTATTCAATAATTCAAGTTTAAGGCACTTAGGTAACACCACAAAAAAAAAAACATGAGAAAGGAGTTAAGCCCTAAAATTAAAAGCTAACATAGCAAGACCAGTTCTGACCCTACCTAGTCTTTTAGAAGTTCATTTTTGAAAAAGACGGATAGCAGTGAATTAAAAATAAAGAGAAGAAATGGGCTTCCTGCTACATAATTTATCTCTACCTCTCCTTTCTGAATAGACAAGGGGAAGTCAAATGCAGAATTAAAAAAAAACATAAAAGCTGCAATGCCAAAGGCCACAAGATATTTCCGATTATTTATATATACACACACACCTTCCCCTCCCCCGCCCAATAAATAAATAATTTTTAATATTTTAAATTTAATAATCTAAATTTGTTCCAATTTTCTGACGAGTTTCTGGTGTTCTTCATCTTTTTTGGCGGGGAGGGTGGACTGGTTGGGGAGGAGGCAGAAGAGAACAACACACAATGCCCATATTTCTAAAAATACCATTAGGGACATAATTCATCTTCAGGAACTCAGACGTCACACGAGCAACAGCTCCATTCATCCAGTCAGCTCTGCACAGGAGGGACCATTTCTTCCATGTAGGCTCCTTGGGACTGTCTTTTTTTGTTCTGTGTTTGTACAGAGCCTAGCACCATATAGTCCTACTCTGTGACAGGGGCTCCCAGCCACTACAGTCATAAATAAATAATGATCTATGAGAGTCCTGGTGACTTCACTGAGAGTCTGAAACGGCCCATCCATGCAGATTCAACTGCAGATTAGGGTTTATATAATGACATGTACAAGAGAGAATGAAAAATACAGTCCATGCTGAGGAAATGCACACACTCAGGGGTCGCGTTCCGGTTCTTGTGCGCACAAGTGAGAAAAGCAGCAGGCATAAGCGGGCATAAGCAGACTATAACGGTTATACACTTGTTATGGCTCCTCTAATATCCAAAGAGCTCACACTTCCTAGCTCCTCCCCAGGACTAAACCACAGAAGAGAGTTTCGGGGAAAGGTTTATGGGTCAGGACAGGGGCCACTGGTTTTACTGCATTCGGAATCGTCACCTGCCTACGTACCTTCCCCCACCGGGATCACTCAGTACAGCCAGGCGTGCTTGCTGTGTGGACACCCCAGGGCTGGCCCAAATTACAGGTATGGAATAACACAGCATATACTCTTTTTTCCCCCCACACAAAATATACCAATTCACTGAACTGGGCAGCCAAAGTGCCTCACCCACCAATGCAATGTGTAAAAAGCAGTTACACCAGACGCCCCGATCCACCCGTCAATTCTTCTTTTCAACCTCAACTGTCTCCCTCTCAACCACCCACAGCCCCCACGTTGAGCAATTATTGTACAGCCTTAACTCTGATGATCACTAATTATAGGCCTGTGGTTTTTGATGATTAATATAGGGTTGTTATGACTAGCCTAAGCTACACTGTATGTGTTTGTGTAATTTAGGAATGTATGGCATCTGATTGCATATAGGGCCTGGAAGATAAGTTTGCCTAAACGTTTAAGAAAGAGATACAGTAACCTATGGATGGGTGATCTATGCTGTCAGTGACTGTTCTACGTTTGCCATTCGGTTCTGCAAATCCTGCATTAAAATTAAGTCAGCCTTTGGTGTGCTGTATATATGACTGGCGTTGATGTTGTAAATCTCAATGCTGCCAGAATCGCTACCATCATCTCCATAATACTGAAAAGAATCAGTCCGGAGTCCAACCATCCCCATTATCAGCTGGCCACCTTTTAATCACAGGCTTGATATCAGTGAAGACTGGACAATTATTTCCTGTATAATTAGAGTCCAGAACGAGGCACAAACAACATCCAGAAAAGGATAATTTTTCTTTAAATGTTTTTTTGAAACTGCATTTTAAATAAGCCTTTTAGGGCTGAGACAAAGAAAAACAGATAATTACAGCCCAGCATTAGTTAATATCCTTGTCTACAAGAGTGCAGGGCTGCTATAACACGGCTCCTTTCTTGCATACCAGTATATGTTCTTCTGCTTCATATTTCCCAGTCATCTAGAAAAGAGCCTGGATACTACTCTCTAGTCACAGTCTTTGAACAGGAATTTCTTCCTTTGTAGGCTTTTATCTGCAAGTTTATATTAAGACAGAAAATGTGATGTCACTACATAAAATCACCTCGAATACTATGTGCCGTTCTGGTTGTCCCCTCTCAAAAAGACATATTAGAATTGGAAATGGTGCAGAGAAGGGAACAACAATGATTAGGGGGGTGGAACAGTTTCCACATGAGGAGCGATTAAAAAGACGGGGATGGTTCATCTTAAAAAACGAGATGACTGAGGGGGGGATCTGAGAGAGGTCTATAAAACCATGACTGGGGTGGAGAAAGTGAATAGGGAAGTGTTATCTACCTCTTCACATAACACAAGAATTAGGGGGTCACCCAGTGAAATTAATAGGAAGCAGATTTAAAACAAACAAAAGGAAGTATTTCTTCACGCAGTGTACAATCAGCCTGTGGAACGTGTTGCCAGGAGATGTTGTGAAAGCCAAAAGTATAACTGGGTTAAAAAAAATTAGATAAATTCATGGGAGATGGTCCATCAATGGCTATTAGCCAAGATGGTCAAGGATGTAACCCCTTGCTTAGGGTGCCCCTAAACGTCCAACTGCCAGAAGCTGGGCCTGGATGATAGGGGATGGTCACTCGATAAATTGCCCTGTTCTGTTCATTCCATCTGAAGCATCTGGCATCGGCCACTGTTGGAAGACAGGAGACTGAGCTAGACAGACCATTGGTCTGACCCAGTATGGCCATTCTTATGTTCTTACTAGCTGTTTCTCTGAGGGCTTTTTCTGTGCAGAATGTTTTCAGCAAATTTGAAGATACTTTCCTGGGTTTTGGCTTCATTACATTCAAAACTCAGCCCAGGGTCATCGGATAGTTCACAGAGCTCTTGAGGAAACAAGGGGTGATTAATGGCTTTATGCTGATGTTTTGTTGCCTGGTTTTCTACTATCAAAATCCTGCAGTCAACACTTCTCAGCTGTCCCCTGTATCTAAAGGGCTGAACTAACACTCTAGATCCAAGCACGCACAACCTTTGGAGTTTGCATCTGAACTTTGCATTGTGGGACAAAAATCTTAGAAATCTGGGTTCTGGGGATTTGTCTGAACCTGAAACTCAAAGCTAAATTCAGGGGAGGGAAGGACACATGGTTCAAATCCAATGTTTGCACAACTCCCTGTAATATAGATTCACGCTGGCTCTGATGCAAAGCCCACTGGAGTCAACTGGAGCTTTGACTTACCAGGCTTCGGATGAGGCCCTAAGATTGTATGTGACGTTAGCACCATACTTGGACAATTTGAAAGTCTTGCCAGGGTGGCTTTGGATACTGGCTTATGTTTATAGCAACACATTTTTGCTTTGAAGTATTTTATGGCCTTTATATGCATAAAAAGTCCCCTAACATGCTGGGAAGCCTTCAGAACATTGAGAGTCTTGAGGCCTTTGACTATCAAAGAAGAACATGGTCACATCACAGTGCCCAAAATACGAACTGGTTTTAAACGTGGGGGAGTATTTTAGTTACAATATACCATAGAACACCAAAGGCAGCCTGATTTCAATAGATGTCATGAACTTTTACTCCCTGGACCACCAGGGCACACAAGTGCCACAAAAGCAAGGATTTTAGCCCATTGCGGGGCAGCGGGATGCTGATCAGCTAATGATCACGTTCAGGGCTTTTGAAAGGCATTAGTGTGTTTGAGGGAACCACCACCCTCACCACAATCTGCAGAAGAGAGATGTAGGCATGCGCCTGCTGGAAGGTTAAAGATGTGCCTTGTTTATACGGAAGGCGCAATCTCTGGCAGGTTGGGGGGTGTGGGGCAGACACATGGATACACGTCAGTTCCAATATGAATCATTAACAAATACCCACTGACTCTGTTGTTTGGATGGATAGCCTGAATCACTGCTTCATACTGACAGGAAATAGGTTTGTTGCTACGGATTTCAGTGGCAGCAAAAATAGTGTAAATACAAAATGTCCTTCCTTAAAAACAACATTCAACCGGGTAATATGCGACTGAAAAAAATGAAAAAAAAAAAAAAAAAAAGAAAAGGCTAACAGTGTTCCAGGAAGAGCGGAAACATCTTCATTAGCACTGCCAGGGGGGTGGGGGGGGGAAGAATGTTTCTCTCTAAAAAGCACATGAAGCAAACTGCATAATGTGATAGTCAGAGGGAATAATTCTGGATGCAAATTCTGAGAACTATTATTTGTTCAATCAGATAAAATGACACTCCAGGGTTTTGCACTTTTGTGATCACAGGGAAAGAGGCACCTCCTCGAGCCAAAAAACTCCACAGAGCGAGCATGCATTTCTCTTCTTGTTGCTCCAGTTAATATTTTCATCCCGTTACCTTTCCTGCATTAAATACATATACATGAACGCCTATTGCTTCTCATTGGCTGATTGCTCCCTTCCTGTCTCCTTGCTAAAGTCACTGACAACAAAATATGCTCTGTGTGAGCTCCAAAGCTCGTCTCTTTCCCCATCAGAAGTTGGTCCAATAAAAGACATTCGCTCACCCACCTTGTCTCTCTAGTATCCTGGTACCTACAAGGCCACAACAACACCGCAAAACAACAAAACCTGCAGCTATTAGGAAACTGTGTGGTTCCAGGTGGGCAGGGGGGACCACAAGATGGATCAAGTGACAGACAGTGGAATACAGAGCCTTTTATATCTAAGTAGCTTGTGTGAATTCAGCTGTTCAAGTTGGTGGAGACCAAAAGTTGCTACGTTCCATGACTGTTCAGGAGTCCGCGTGGAATGAGTTTGGTGGTCTCAGGCCAGTGGAGAAGTGTCCATATAAAAAAAAAAACCCCAGTAAAATTGGCATTCATTGATCTTTTAGACGGCAGTCTCAGAGCGACCAAGGATCAAAAGATTCTTGATGCTGAGCAACACTGTCACCTCGCCAGGTGATCAATCTATCCAGGTTAGGGCTGAGGCATGGTAGAAAGCAGGGTTAGAAAGCTTGCCTTGGCACGGATCATGCTGTAATTATGTCAAAATCTAGAGGACCTCAGTCTCCAGAACCTTCATTTGGGCACCATTCTAAAGCACTAAATTAAATAAGATGTATTTTTTTAAAATCACCCTCTTCCCTCCCCCATGTCTTTACAACCCTACTCAACCCAGGGACTCGAAAGCACACCATTTCTGAGCAGCTGAGGCTGACAACATCCCATCTGCAAAGCAGGCTGTCAATACCGTCCAGGCAGCTCTCAAACCTCCAGGCCAAATAAATGAACTGAGCCTATGCAGCCGCTCATTTCCCAGGAATTGTTGATGCAGTACCTGGTACGCTGTTGTACTCGGTCGCCAAACAGCTGAGCATGGAGCAATCCCAGGGCTGTCTGCAACCCGCAAGGACGAACTTGGAAAGTTTTACATCATTGAGACCTAGCTGCTGTCAGATCCTTGCCGTCTAGTACTGCTGACCTGACCGTGTCCTCAATAAGACAGTCCTCCCATGTATTCACATCAGAGAAACTTGCAAAGATTCACAAAGATGGTACAAATTCAGGAGATGCTGAAAGCAGCAGAAGCCCTGACAAGACAATTTTAGGTGCTAAATGCAATATCCAGATCTAGTTAGAGATGGCTATTTTTGCACCAAAACTAGTATATTAAACTGCTGTTAGATTCTGAAAAGAGGCTGTTTAACAGCATTGTGAAGTTCCATATTTATTTCCTGTCAGTGATTGCAGGGCAAATTGGCTCAGGTTACAAATCAAAAGATGGATTTTTCTAGCTGCCAGCACTGCATACACCATGAAATATCTAAAAATCAAACTTCCTAACTTATCACTGTAATAAAGATTCTGCAATTAAAATTTAACTGACAATTCAAGTTGATGCATGACCAGAAATGGAATCTAGCTTGTTTTCCATAGCTAAATAAACTCTGCAAGACTAACAGGTTTTAAGAACATTTTGTCCAAAAAGTAAACAGATATGACAGACACAGCAGCAGACAGAATTATAATTCTGTTATTTAATGCTAGTTATTACCGTGACAGGTGCATCAGAAATGCCTCGCTAGATAGTAACTTTGCCCTTCTCCAGCTCTTTTACTCCAAGGATCTCAACATGCTTTACAAATAGTGATTAGTTCGGGCTCATAACACCAAAGAGAGGAACACCGGGAAACAGAGAAAAAGAGGGGTTAAATAACTAGATCACACAGGTCTACGCTACAGCTGGGAACAGAATACATCCCTGTCCCTATCAATCTGTAGCCGTAGCTACATCCTCTTGCATAGCCATACTTACAGACATTTTTTCTAAACAAATATGCTTTGGGTCTGATCCTGAGAGGTGCTAGTAACCTGCTATTCCCACTCAAGTCAGGGTCTTTAAGAATGGAGAAAAAACTACAGAGAATAATGAAAATCCTGAAGTTGTAGAAAAAATTAGAGTGCCTGAAATTTAGCATGACATGGGATTTAGTCCTTCACCACAGAACATTCTCCACGCCCTCAGCTGTGTGATCCAGCAATTCTGATGGCATTCATTTGAAGTGATACCACCAAGTGGATGTCAAATGGCAGTATGTTCTAAAATGAGTTCACCCCCTCCCCACCCCAGGTGAGCATGGAAGGTTGGGAGAGCAAAAAAGAGTCTTTACCAATAGCCCCTGGCTAGTGGTCTCTAAAAAGATCATAAGTTATTGCAATGGGGGAGGGTATTATTTGTACAAACGAGCTGTACATGGAAAACTGGAAAGTCCTGGTACAAGCTGGTTATAAGAGAAGGATTTGGTGCATTATTTACCCACGTAAAAGTGTAAGAATAATTTGTCATAGCTGATCTCAGTCATGTCTGTTCTCAATGGTAGCAGATGACAGAACGAGGAGTAATGGTCTCGAGTTGCAGTGGGGGAGGTTTAGGTTGGATATTAGGAAAAACTTTTTCACTAGGAGGGTGGTGAAACACTGGAATACGTACCTAGGGAGGTGGTGGAATCTCCTTCCTTAGAGGTTTTTAAGGTCAGGCTTGACAAAGCCCTGGCTGGGATGATTTAGTTGGGGATTGGTCCTGCTTTGAGCAGGGGGTTGGACTAGATGACCTCCTGAGGTCCCTTCCAACCTGGGTATTCTATGATCAGACCATTGGTTAGATAACATTGGGACCCTGTCTCCATGTCTATACCATGCATGCTTCAGAGAAGATAACCCCACCACCAAACCTGGCCACTGGTTTAATTCTAGAGGTCAGGAAGGAGTCTCTCTCTCCCGGATCCCCATGTATGAAGGGGCATCATATGGAAGACAAAATGGGCAGAGAACCTTTCACAGTCCTAACCTGCCCCCTCCTAAGCAGAGCTGGTTTCCAGGAGAAGGAAAGAAAGTAACAGGTTTGGAGACAGCAGAGGAAGAGTTCTGCTCTGCTCATTACGGACTGTGTGGATGGTCAAGCAGAGGCAAACACATCACTGTTCTATGATAGCAGAAACAGAATCACCAGAAGGTGAATGTTCAGTTTGTATTTCTATTTTGACTTGCACGAACATATTTGATGAAAAAACAGGTCCCCCGCTTTTCTCGGGGTGACGCTGCTGATAACTGACGGTTCAGCCGTAAGTGAGCATCACGTACAGAACAGGGAAAAATCTATCACCCTTAAAGAACTGGAATATTTTTCAGTCACACAAACATATTCTAAAATAGCCCCAAAAAGGTGTCCTTCCTCCCACACAGAAGCAAGCAGCTGCAGCAAAAAATCTCAGCTGAATTTCGACACCTCAGGTCAGGAGAATACCAGGATTGCCTACGGTACATCTGTGGTTTGGAATAAAAAGGCATTGTATGAGACAAATCAGTATTCCCCTAATTTCTAAATGCATTTTAATATGACAGGGATGCAATACTCTAGCAAGGGACTGTTTAGTCCTTCATTTCTTTACTAAGCAGCAGTTTAGAAAGGGGGGAAAAAAGCATATTAACAGCATGAAAGGCACCATGTAGCATCTCTTCAGTGATTGTCTGCAAACCCTTCTGCTCCAGGGAGTGTTTTCCTTGAGAGCCCTCACAGACACGTTACAAGCAAGCATAAGCACCACCAATTGTTTTAGCATGATAAACACATTTAAAACCTTTCAATATCTTTTGTCTGTTTACAGCTGCGTTCCTTAAGGAATTCCGACAAGTTCACCAGAATGGAAAATGCCACACGAAGTGATGCAGCAAATGCAAATTCTAAACGAAAAACCAAGCTGTGGCAGGATGTTCTTGGTATTGCTGGAGAAAAGGGAGGAAGGGGGAACGGCTGGGTGAAACCAGTGCTTCCGAAAAAGGGGATTGGGATAGCAATGACTGGACCAATGAGGCACAATGCAAGCTTCCCCAAGCTGCTCTGTCGGTTCATCTCTGGCTTCCACCCAAGAAACATAAAGAACTTCACTAATATTATGAAGTAACCCTTCCCGTACTCTCCTGACATAAGTATTATCTCTGTTGCACACAAAGAAGCGGGCACAGAAAAGCAAAGTGCCTTGCCTAAGATGACATAAGGACTTCATGGAGCACTGCAAATAGATCTCCTGACTTCCAGTCCTGCAACTAAGCTACAAGACCATCCTTTCCGCTCCTACCATCTGCTTCTGCAGCACTGGGATCCCCACAGAGCTCTACCATTAGGTTTTAGTACTGAAATTATGCAAGCTGCCACTCCCCCACCCCTCAAAAATCTAATCTGCTAAAGAGAAAAATTATACAAGCCAGTAAACACACAGTGTAAAGAGTCTTTAATATTGATTCCCTTATTCAATATTTCATGAAGTCTACATCCCCACTCAACAGTGGAGCAGTAAGAGAGAAAACAGAATTTGGTCAGATCCTGACGTTGACCAGTTGAGACAAAGAGTAATGTTTTCAGGCTGAGATTAACTTCATGTTTTAGTGCAGAAATTGGTCAGTTTTGTAATTGCTCTGCATCTCTCCAAGACACACTTTGTGCTAGATACAGTAAAAGTGATCGAGGCTGGGATTTTCTAAGGAGCTGAAGGGAGTTTGATGCCCAACTCAGTGGTGGATTAGCCACTGGAACAATGGGGCCCATGCCCAGGGGCCCTGGAAAAATGGGTACCCCCATGCCTTGCTCGGCGCTCCTGGTGGGAAGAAGGGTCAGGGTGCAGGGGCTTGCCCCGCTCCACCCAGCGCTCCTGCTGGGGAAGCCCCCGCACCCTGACCCTGCTCCTCACCAGGAGCACCGGGCACACGGAGTGGGGCAAGCTCCCATACCCTGACCCCACTCCCCAGTGGCAGGAGCACTGGGTGGGTGGGGGAAGCCCCCACGCCATGACCCTGTTCCCTGGCAGGAACGCCGGGTGGGCAGAATGGGGCACACCCCCGCGCCCCGACCTCACTCCCCCTGGCAGGAACACCAGGTGGGCGGGGGAAACTCCCGCGCCCCAACCCTGCTCGCCAGCAACAGCGCCGGAAGGGTGGGGGGGAGGGGGCAGCAGGGACCACAGGCGGAAGGGGTGGGGAGGGGCCTCCACTTGCTCTGGCCCAGGGCCCCACAAAACCGTAATCCACCTCTGGCCCAGCTTCAACAGAATACCAATGAGAGTTGGGCACCTACCTCCCAGAGGCTCCTTTGAAAATCCCAGATACCCACTTTGTTAAAGGGGAAAGAGGTTGAGGTTACGCAGGCTGCTCCCCTGCAGCAAGGGGAAAGGAGAAGAAATGGGAGTTTGCAGTGCTATTACTTCTTTGCATTTACACGGTGGCAACTTACCGAACATGTTACCAATGTGTCCATTCTTAGTTAGTGGTCGAAGTTCATTTTTTCCGAATGCATATCGTCTGTAGTTATCCCAAGCAAACTTCATCATCTACAAAGAAATAGTGGGGAGGGGGAGTAATTAGATCATTAAAGTGAACTAAATTTCAGATATAATGCAGGGCTTGATCCTGATCAGTGCGGAGTCCTGCATCTTCTGGTGACCCACTAATTATGAATGTCTACACTGCACTGAATACATAAGAATCCTGCTTGAAATTCACATTCGGTACCATACTTTTATTATACTATGGTATTTCAGGCTTGACAGGATGGACTCATCAGTTCTGGGGCACAATTTGGGATTGTGATAACACAGTAGGTCCGCAAAAAGAAAAGGAGGACTTGTAGCACCTTGGAGACTACCAAATGTATTTGAGCATAAGCTTTCGTGAGCTACAGCTCACTTCATAGTAGGTTCCTGATTCTAACTTAATATCCAATACTTTGTTGTCAAACTAAATGGGAGTTTTGTATGAACATCAAATTATTTGAATTATCCCATTTCAGCCAAGAACTTCTAAAATTTCAAAGTGCTAATTACAAATGGGAAAAATATAAATGCTAAGCTTGATGGGTCTAAAATTAATTCCCCAAAAGAGATTACATTTTGAGTTTTAACATTTCCTTATGATATCGATAGTGAACCATTCATCAGGTACAAGAGTATTAAAATCCTACCTGATCATTTGCCAAACGCAGATATATAAATATGTATTACACTGAAAAGGAAGCAGGGCTGGGGTGAATCATGCACATAAGAATACGGAAGTGAGCAAGAGAAGAAGCTGATCTTATCTTAAAATAAACGTTACTCAGATTTAAACTTTCCCTAATGTTCAAGCCGAACCTTCATTTTTATTAATAGCAGATCTCCATGCTTTTGAGGAAGAGGATGGAATCCATGTCATTTTGAAAGCTTCCAATCAAGACTCAATAGCATCTTCTCAAGATGGTTTTGTGGGAGCCCTCCGTCATCAGGAAGATAGATGTCTGACAGATCCTTTCCAAGTCAAACAATTCTCTGACACAGAGCTGTCTGTGTTGGGAAGAACCTCCTAGAGGTCATTGGATTTGCCTTCCTGGGAGGATTCTGGGCACTGGGTTTGGTACGATTCCAACACGTACATGCAAACATTGTTTCTTCCTTCCACTTGCCCTTTTTGCTCTAGCTGGCAGGGAAAACAAACTGACAAGTATCCTCTCTTCAGACAGGAAAGACCAGGACTTTTGTCAGGTTCCAAGCAGTTCTTTAAACAATGCCTCCTTTTATAAATCCAAACAGCTCCAGTCAGATTGGTCTAAAACCTATGCTTTTCTTTGACTCCAGACTTGGCATGAAGTCATATGGTGGATCTGAAGGTGGCTTTGGAGGATCAACAGTAATCTCTATCTCTGCCCAACTAAGATACGATTGTTCTTGTTAGAGTGAGGGGTTTAAAGACTGTAGGTGAATTGTGGAGAAGGAGCGATTAAAACAGTCACGCCTATGTAACAGTGGCCAATGTCTATCTGTCCAGACGTTCTTGTTAAACCCTGGATTTGTGGGGGAAATGGCCCACCTTGATTATCATACACATTGTAAGAAGAGTGGTCACTTTAGATAAGCTATTACCAGCAGGAGAGTGGGTTTGTGTGTGTGGGGGGGGGGGTGAGAAAACCTGGATTTGTGCTGGAAATGGCCCAACTTGATTATCATACACATTGTAAGGAGAGTGATCACTTTAGATAAGCTATTACCAGCAGGAGAGTGGGGTGGGGGGAGGTATTTTTTCATGCTTTGTGTGTATAAAAAGATCTTCTACACTTTCCACAGTATGCATCTGATGAAGTGAGCTGTAGCTCACGAAAGCTTATGCTCAAATAAATTGGTTAGTCTCTAAGGTGCCACAAGTACTCCTTTTCTTTTTGCGAATACAGACTAACACGGCTGTTACTCTGAAACCTGTCCAGATTAGGGATTCTTGGACTATTTATTGCCCAAATATACAGGCTTCATTCATCTAATATTCTTCCAGCTGTTTTGATTCCCTTGCTGTCCATCCCTCTCCAGCTGTCCATTTCTCAAACCCAACATAGCGAGCATCTGCCTTAATTAGCACACACACAAAAAGCCACACCACCAATGTTTTTTTTTCTTTTTTAAACATCCAGCTTCCAAAGTAAAGTTTCACAGGGCTGGTCCTACGAATGAGGATAAACATTTGCAGAACTGACTGATAACATTCAGACTCCAGCACTGCCAGAAGGAAGAATTTTGGATGAATAAGTGAAGCCATTTTGGCTTTATGCATTCTGTGTGGGATGAATTAGTCACTAGAGCTCATTGATTCTAGGAAGCGAAGACTTAACGACCAACAGAGCAACAACCTCCTGTAAAAGGCACTTGAGTATGCGTCAATCATATGACTCAGGGTTTTCATTTTTTCTAGGTCGATGCTGTTTTTCAGTGACAGTATTATTTTTAATAGGACATTTTCATTATTTTACTATTTTTGTAGCAACGCTTTGAGGAAAGCATTTCCTGGATGATACTAAGCAAAGCTCCTTTATCCTCTTCTAATAAGGGTATGATCCTGTATGCCATTGAAGAGAGGGATGGTTTTGCCAGAACTTTTACCAGGGGCCGGGCTCCCACAAAAAAAGTTTTCCTGTTGCTGGTGTCATAAATATAAAGGGAAGGCTAACCACCTTTTAAATCCCTCCTGGCCAGAGGAAAAACCCTTTCATTTGTAAAGTGTTAAGAAGCTAAAGATAACCTCGCTGGCACCTGACCAAAATGACCAATGAAGAGACAAGATACTTTCAAAGATGGGGGAGGAACAAAGGGTTCTGTCTGTCTATGTGTTGCTTTTGCCGGGACCAGAGCAGGAATGCAGGTCAGAACTCCTCTAAAGGGCTAATAAGCAATTTAGTTAGATATGCGTTAGATTCTGTTTTGTTTAAATGGCTGATAAAATAAGTTGTGCTGAATGGAATGGATATTCCTGTTTTCGTGTCTTTTTGTAACTTAAGGTTTTGCCTAGAGGGATTCTCTATGTTTTGAATCTAATTACCGTCTAAGGTATTTACCATCCTGATTTTACAGAGGTAATTCTTTTACTTTTTCTTCAATTAAAATTCTTCTTTTAAGAACCTGATTGCTTTTTCATTGTTCTTAAGATCCAAGGGTTTGGGGTCTGTGTTCACCTATGCAAATTGGTGAGGATTTTTATCAAGCCTTCCCCAGGAAAGGGGGTGTAGGGTTTGGGAGGATTTGCGGGGGAAAGTCATTTTCAAGCGGGCTCTTTCCCTGTTATATATTTGTTAGACGCTGGGTGGTGGCAGCAATAAAGTCCAGGGGCAAAAGGTAAAATAGTTTGTACCTTGGGGAAGTTTTAACCTAAGCTGGTAAAAATAAGCTTAGGGGGTTTTTCATGCAGGTCCCCCATCTGTACCCTAGAGTTCAGAGTGGGGAAGGAACCTTGACAGCTGGTGATAAAACCCACACATCAGAGGGGCAGAAGCTTGCAGACAAGGGAAGTGAGAGATTGAGGAACCCTTTTGTTTCCCCTTTTAAATCATAACCAAGGAGGAAGGGAACACCCTTTTGGCAAACACATGCAAGTTCCACTTCGCTGGAAAGTTTATGCTTTGTTGCTGAAAAATAAGCCAACTACATATTGATTGTTATAACGAATATTCGGCAACGTGCATAACTAAGGTTGGGATGAAAATCAGAGAGGGGGCAGAGTGGGTATACCTGCTACTAGGCCTCTCTGATCCATTCCAAGAGGCAAAACATTTGTTTTTCAAAGTATGTTGGAGCCCCAGGATCTGTCCTCCCTGGTGCAGATTGATTAACAGTATCCAGAGAGGGTGAATTCTGCCAGCAGAGGAAAGGAAATTGCTCCAATTACCTCCCCTTCAATTTGCTGGCAGAATTTTAATAGGAGACACCCCCCGCCCCCCTTCCACCACCAGACGTTTCATACAAAGCCAGAGAACTTCAGGAATAATCTCCAAAGTTTGCTCACTTTCACATGCCACCCCAAAATGTTGTTTATGGAGACAGCTCCCCCACTCATTAGGCTAGATTGGGTCTTTTCTCCTTGAAAATGGTTGACCAGGCAAATGAAGTTAAATTTGTCATGCAGCTCTGAAGAGCCTCAGTATGAAATGATTTCCTGCTGGCTGCAATGCCTGAAACTTTCTTTTGCTGTTATGTTCTGGGCTGATAATCAGACAGAGGCTGGACTAGATTCGGCATGCTGCCCAGAGATACTGAAGGGCTGCTGCCATCTCCTTTGCGTGAGAAAAATTTCACTTGCAGTTTTTAAACTCTGGTATATTTCTGCGATAAGATCCATGATGTGGCTCTATCTCAGACTCCAGGATCAGGATTTCCTCCCTCTGATCACTGGTCCAGAAGCAGTGACTGGAAAAGTTTAACAGCGAACAAAGTTCACGGTTCTACCAACTCAGCCCTTTTGCAGCAGTTGTTCCAGGCCAAGTTTAGCGGCACATCTCATGAACCCCTAGAGTTAAGAGATTAATTGCGCCTCAGAAAGTGGGGATTCCACATTTTCATATGGTATAGACTGAGGACTGGTACGTAGCTCTGAAGTTTTTAAGCAGTTAGTGGCCACTAAAGGCTAACTGGAGTTGAAATAGGAAAGAAAAAATGCAAGATGGAAATCAGACCCATGTGGCAAATACCTATCGGGGTGGTCTAGAATCGATAATACTACCTCTCGAGGTCCCTTCCAATCCTATGATTCTACAGTTTTCAAGTCTGATTTCTGATGAAATGCCAAGGTTAAAAGTGAATGTTTTATACCATAAAAAAGTATAAATATTTATTTAAGTATAAGTATTTATAAAAGTGAATGTTTTATAGCAGATGACAGAACGAGGAGTAATGGTCTCAAGTTGCAATGGGGGAGGTTTAGATTGGATATTAGGAAAAACTTTTTCACTAAGAGGGTGGTGAAACACTGGAATGCGTTACCTAGGGAGGTGGTAGAATCTCCTTCCTTAGAGGTTTTTAAGGTCAGGCTTGACAAAGCCCTGGCTGGGATGATTTAACTGGGACTTGGTCCTGCTTTGAGCAGGGGGTTGGACTAGATGACCTTCTGGGGTCCCTTCCAACCCTGATATTCTATGATTCATTCTAGACAGGGAAGGTCATGATATATCGAGCTTTAAAACAATGTCTACAAATATAAAGAGTTTTATGCAAACTGGTTCGTAGTTTTAGATTTTAATATTTACTGGTGTGCTGCATGCCACTTGACAATTATCGATCTGACCCTGAAGTACAAACCACCCGTCTTTCAACTGATTTACAGCACGGATTCCAAGTCACGATTAAACTTGTCAGATTGCCTTTCTTCTCTGTCTGACCTGTATAATCCACCCTATTTCCCACAAAGAAATCCAGCTACACATTTAAATGGCACTGTCAATTTAAATGTGTCGTAGATAAATACTTCCTTACCCATTTTACTAACACTTTGGATTTTTAAAATTTTCACTGTTGACATAGTTTACTTCCCACAGTTTATGCTCTGAATACTTTTTGCGCGCCTCTCAGCGTAGATAATGGAAATCAATTATGGCCTCAATCCTGTAAACTGTTCCGTCTCAGCAGAGCCGTGTACCCATGGGGAGCGCTGCTGACAGTGGGCGGAAAGGTCGATTTGGACAGAACAGCTTGTGGGATCAGAGTCTTAGTTTCACTTGCAGGTTCCTAACGCTGCAGTAATGGGGTTTCAAACGCTGCAGGGGAAAGACTGTCAGGCCTGTTTTCATTGCATTTTTTCTTCAATGTGAGGCGACATTTGTATTAGATGTAGGTTTTATAAAAGCTATTTTTAGAATGGTGGGCCACATTTTTCTTGACAAAGGTCCTTTAAATATGGCAGCAAGATAGATTACAAGTGTTTAATATTTATACTGACAGGTCACACGCTTCTAATTCTGAATGGCTGCACCTACATTGTTACCATATTTCCTCTGATTCACTCCCTTCCTTTAATTTGTTTCCATTTGTTTGGCAAGTCTTGACTCAGTAAGAATTTGCTTATATGACCAACACAGGACCTGGTATATGTTTATTTAGTGAATCAAATTCAGGGGTAGCGCCAGCAAGTGAGGGGGGGTGGGGCAAGATTGACCAGAGAGAAAATTGTAGGGGGGGGCTGTGCCCCACCTTGCCATAAGCCCCACCCCTCCATGGCCCCACCCCCTCTGTGGCCACGCCTCCTGGCCAGGTCAGAGGCCAGAAGCTGGAGCCAGGCAGTGCGGGGCTCTGGCTGCTTGCAAATGGTAAAAGCTGCCCGGGTTGGAAGACCCAGCTCTGGCGCTGGCAGAGCCCTTGGGGAGCAGCATGCAACCACTAGGGGTGGGGCCCAGGAGCCCGGGCTAGAGTGAGTCAGTCCAGGCTGCTGTGGGGAGCCCCGGACCCTCCGCCTGCCCTGGGTGGCACACCCCAGTCGGTGGGGACACGGGCCAGGGGCTGTTCTTGGGCACCCCTGCTCTCTGCCCAGGCTTACTTCTCTGCTGCTGCTCTAGAAAGCAGCAGCTGCTACGAGGCAGCTATGACGGCGGGGGGGCCTAAGGCAAATTCTGGGGTGGCTATAGCCCTTGCAAGCCCCCCCACCCCTCCAGCACTGCCCCGATCAAATTATCAATAAAGTTCTATTAAAAATCCTACCATGCCAAGCTTCCATTAGTTCCTTGTCCTCACGGTGCTTTAGCAGCCCAGGACTGTAGGCCACAGAACACACTGGACAAGTGTAACATGCAATTCCTATCCCTAAGTATTAGGGAGCTTGGGTTTCCGAACTGTTGAGAGTGTAGATTCGCTGATTTCAAATGCGGTTGAGGGCACTCAACAGATGTGAAAAGGCAGGGTTAGGGTTTCAAAGGGTATCATGGTGGGGAAAGAAGAAGGCCACTAACCAGAACTTTATACAATGAAAGCAATCAGGCCACTTGTGTGAGCTAAGCACTTTGCTAACACACAGAAGAACCCTCAGGGTATATGATGAAGAAACAGGGTCCAAGATAAAAACTTCACCAAAGAAATGTTTTACCAAAGAAATATTCTGCCATGGCAATGGGCATGCACAATACTTCAGATGTGATGTAACATATGCAGTATTTAACTAATTAAAAACCCTGGGTTAAATCTGCTTGTAAAAGCAGAGAGGATCAACGAGAAATCAAACTCACGTTTGCCTCCTCATGTCAGCCCTGTATGATTTTAAAATGCAGAGCATTTCCAAACAGCTCTTTGATTAGTTTTATCCATCTAGGCTCGGATAATTAGTAAACGCCTAAGAGATGAAATTTAAATATGCCAACCAATCAGTCCATTTCAAGAGCTTCCCATGAACATTATACAAAGCAATTATCTTTACAAGATAACCACTTTCATGGCTCTTTTGCCTTTAAAAAAATCCTTACCCATCAGCGCCCTATAAAATATTTAAACGATCACACTACCTACAAAATTCCAAGTTGGTGTTTTCCAACAGCAATACTTTTTGTTGTGGCTTGTTTTTCAAATTATCATAAGCTACCCACTGGTTTGCAACTCAAAACTGGCAGGTTTTTTCCTCTTTGTCTTTTTGGTGAAGATCAGTGGCAGTATCGTATAGGACCTGACCTTTTCTGCCGCTAGCCTGGTAGATCATATGAGACACAACCTGAATTTTTCTGCCGCCCACCTTTTAGGGCACTGAAATTAGCTCCCGTTCCTATTTCCGATTTCTTACCTGCGGTACATTGCTGTATATTTTCCCCACCCTGCAAAAAAATAATTTTCCTGACAAAACTATATACTAAAAGGTACAACTTGCTGGCAGTGTCTCGCAGTAAGAGTAAAAGATAGGTGTGAGATCTTATTCTAATCTCACTTGTTTACACTGGTGTAAACCAGGAGTCATTTCACCAAAGTCAAGGGAGTTATACCAGTGTAAACTGGTGCAAGATCAGTATCAGGCCCTCAGTTATATTTTTAAGACAGTTATATATACACCCAAACCCCAGTGAAGAATCTAATGATGAACTCAAATTAAAAAGCTTTACCACAGAGCCATTGTCATGCTGGGTCACTTTCAGACCTACTTAGTTTGAAAGCATCCTTAGAAGTCATTCTACATCATATTTTTATTGCTAAATGTTGTGGCACTTGGCTAACAGGTTTCATTTAACCAGGCACTAATAACCACAGGCCATTATTTCACAATTATAAAAGCCTGTAACTAGCAGAACAGACACTGCTACAGCAGATGACGAAGTTACTAGGCAACATGCAGAAATGGACAGCAACACTGATAATCCATTCTAAAGTAATTACATTTTATAATTAAAGATTACTGTAAATCCAATAGATCCCAACAGGAACTCGAGCAATTTAGAGACACCCTGGCTAACCTGTCTGTTTTAAAGCAGCCATGTTAGCTTCTAATCTTGAATAAAACACAAAGAAAATGGATACTTTCATTTAAGCACCTGACAACCATAATGTGCGTCATTTCTTTAGTCACTAGTTGGATCTTTTCTTATTTAACTAACTTTCACAAAAACTGCATTCATCTTTATTGGCACTGAGGAGGTGAGTACCAGGGATTAGAACTGGGAATGGGAGTTTGAACTCCTGATGGGAAAACTTGTTGCCACCGACGTCGTGGAAAAATCCATTCCCTACTCTTCCACTAACGCTAGCTCCTCTGTGCCTCAGTTTACCTATCTGAAATATAGAGCTAATCATTTCATAGGAGTGGTGAGGCATAATAAATAAAAATGAACTACTACTATTAAACTGAATTTGAATAGCATTCTGCACGTTCAAATGTAAGTAACACGAAAGGAATTAATTCTCAACATTCAACAAAGTAAAAATCATTATCTCAAAGATTTTACAGGTGAGGAAAAAGCAGGCAGAGAGGGAAAGTGACTTCCCCATCATTACTCAAGCAGCCAGTGGCAGTCAGGATTACAACTCAAGACTTAATTCAGCTGCAGCTGCACCCCACTGGGACTCAATGCAGAGACAGGTGCTTAGCATAATGGGGTCCTTGATTGGTAATGTATGGATTATTATGCTATCATATCAAGAGAGTGATACACCCCTAGTCAAATAGTTTATCTACCACAAATTAACACCTGGGATTATAGCCTTTGTTCACATATGTTAAGGAAAGAAGGCACCATTGCAATTATCTATCCAGCCTCCTGCATAACAAACCATGGAATTTCACCCCCCCCCACAAATTCCTACATGAAGCCCAGTCACTGGTGATTGAATCTGCCACAAAAGACACCCAATGTTTGGGAAAGCCTCAAGTATTTTACAGACCCCTCTGCAATGACCCAGCTGATTCTTCCTCAATCATTGAGTACATCATCACGGAGCCATGCCCAGAATCTTGAGCCATTCCCATGTCCCTGAGTGCTTTGAAATGGGGTTTAAAGCTGATCTTGAAACTCTGCCAAATCTGCCGCTGAAGTGTAAATACACCAGCCGATACTTAAATTTATTAGTAGACATTAAGTAGATGCTGTAAATCGTTTGCTACATGTACCTTTATTATCTATAAAGTAAATACAATACTGTCAAACAGGCAGTGAAGAGCTTTCTGCCTAGGACTTTTGTTGCAGTCTTTAGCGTGCATCATCAAGCTACTTATATTAGAGATTTTTTCCACCATTTTCATCGCTATTGAATAGGAAACACAAACAAGGCAAAAATTGCAGCTGGACTCTACAGTTGGAAAAATCTACAGTTGGAAGCACCAGATGAATTAATGAGTTAACTTTCCATAAGCAAAAGCAGAGCTGGGAGGGGGTGAGATCATAGACTGAAAAGGGGTTAATAGCCAGTTAATTACAGCACAGGTACAACAGATGTACCTAATTAGTTGCTTCTCAGCCAGAGGGGCAGGACTGGGAGCCATCAGGTGATAACATAATGGACATCTGGCCCTTATAAAAGGGGAGAGCATCCCCTCTGAAGGGAGGAACCAGAGGTACTTCTATGAAGTGGCCTGAGCCAGAAGCTGTAGGAGAACATGCACCCCAGACAGATGCAGTCAGAGGGGTCAGAGCTTGAGGAGGGATCTGGGGAGAAGGTTACAGAGCAGCTAAGAAGAAAACTGAAGAGCCCAGAAGAAGGGCAGACTGGTTGAGAGACTTTGACATTAGTGTGAGTTTCTGTTGCCTGACAGGTTGGATTTAGCTGCTTCTCAACTGGAAGGCTGAGTGGTGCAGAAAGGCAGGAGACTCAGATCCCTGATGCCAAGGGGCGTGCCAGTGGTGAAGATGCATCATGATAAGGGCTGATACCAAGTTCTTGAGTTTGGGTTCACACTTAAGATAAACCAATTCAACAACAATTCCACCATCATGAACTAGCTGAGGTGAATGTTTAAACCTGGACTGTATCAGAAATGTATCCTATGGCCTATACAGCTCTAACTGCTAATTGAGGTTCTCCTTTCATTTAGTTGGTAGGGGTTTGCACTTCTGCAGCAGAAAGATCCAAATTCTATCCCTCCTGCTGCTGTGACATTCTGAGTGGCTGATATACACAAT
Organism: Chelonia mydas; assembly: GCF_015237465.2. Taxonomy (NCBI): domain Eukaryota; kingdom Metazoa; phylum Chordata; order Testudines; family Cheloniidae; genus Chelonia; species Chelonia mydas. The sequence goes on along the minus strand of NC_051259.2, from coordinate 9,120,309 downwards.
ATAGTGTCAGCTGTGAAGCCCCAGGTAGCTGCAGATTTGCTCTGAAACCTTAACTTTACAGCACCTTTCAGCTGAGGACCTCAAAGCACTTTACAAATCATAAAACTGAGCTTCACCACCACTCCCCTACTTCCACTGAGACAGGCAAATATTTCCATGTACACAGGAGAAGACTAGGAGCAGAAGGGTAATAATACTCAGCACTTATCTTAAAAGGACTTTGCAGATATTTAAACTAAGCCCTACCACATTCATGAGAAAAAGGCAAGTATTCTTCCCATTTTACAAACAGGGAAACAGAAGCATACACCGTTCAGTTGCCCAATGTCATGTACCAAGTCAGTAACAAAGCCAGGAACAGAACCTAGGAGTCCTCCTGACTCACCATCCCCTGCTTGGAAAGCTGAAAAGGAAGAGAACACATCTCAAAACACAATTAAACTAACTCTTAATTAAATTCCAAACACAACTGGGTTTAACTGTATCAAAAGAAAAGAAAAATCTTTAGATGGGGCATTAAGTCCCACTGGGTCCAGCTGCTTCTATATTAGGAAACATCTCAGCAACAGTGGTTGATTTTGCAGTTAAAGTTTCTTAATGAAACAGCAGGTTGCAAAAGGATGACAATGGATTTTTGAGAATGAAACTGAGTCTAGGGCAAACTGTAGAGTGCTTTAGTCCTTGAGGAGGGGGAGAGCTATGTTAAGGGTCCCCTCACTTACCGCAACTGAAGCTTATGGAGAATTCTATTAGAAATAAAAGTATTTGTGTTCCAGGTCTCTCCAGGACAGCAAAAGGAAGCAGGAAACCTTATTCGTTTCAAGCTTCTGTAAGTGATCAAGCATACCAGGTTCCAATGCATGACCAACACTGTTTCAGCACAAAAGAAGCAGGGATAAAAGCAATGGTCCTTTGCTTATTACCTCTTGCTACTATTCAAGGACTTGTACTTGCTGTCATAAGGTTTAGAGAATTTTCAGAAGAGGCTTTACATGTTCCCAATTTGCACAGGCCTGGAAGAAGTAATCCTATGAAACTGGAGGGCTGATTTCTTTCGCAGATTGGTGCTCAAATGGTCATTCTGCACGCTGCAAAACTTAGGGTCAGCTGCTAAGATCAGACGTAACTATAGCTTCTGTGATGCAGAAGCTGAAGATTTCTTGCCGAACAACATGCAGAATATGAATGACTGGGAGAAGACAAGAGAAACTAAGGACAAGGAGAAATTTCTCTGCATACTCCTTCATAAGAAAAGAATTAAAAACCACCAGGGTGATAATTAGTTCCTCGGTTATAGTTACTGAAAGGTTGGATAAGTACCCCTTTCAGCAACACCTACATTATGAAGACATTATAAAAGAATGTTGATTTTGGTTTTTGTTGCTTGTGGAATGCTGCCTTCGCACCACCACACACAACATACTTAATTTAGCACAGAATTTGAACCAAACGTGCTGGATTCGCACGGATTTGGGGTCACTCATATCCATTTAGGAAGTGTATAGAATATTATTCCCCTCCTCCAAAAAAAAATACATTTTCTAAATTGGCCTTAAGGTTGTAAATACATATCTATAACGTACAGTAAAAATGCTTGAAGAGGCTGTTGTGCGTGTACACACACAGACACGCTGCAAAGTCAACAAAAACCCAGCACAGCCGATATTGGAAAGAGCTCTACTTCACCATCATGATGGTTTCAAGAATCCCTACATCAGCTAGAGTTTATAAAGCACTCTGAAGTGCACAGAAAATATTTCCCCCTATTATCTGCAGAACGGTTCAAATCATTAACTGTACAGCCCAAATTTTATAGAGTACTTTCCCTTTTTAAAACTAATTTTGCTGACACAGTTGCAAATTAGAAGATGTTTGCAAGATACTGTGGCTCCATAAAATAACCCTTTTTACAGCTATTGCGACGGGGTGTAGAAGGGGGCTGCACATGCCTGGGGTCTGAGACAGACTCAAGAGGCAGAGTGCTAAACTTCAGAGATTGCTTTATTATTTAGATTTGTCAAATGCTTTTGACTATGAATCGTTTAGCTTGGTGCTAGCTCTTGAATACTAGGCACTGTTATTCCCGCAAGCTTTAAATAAAATAAAGAGGGAAAATTACTTACCTTGTAATTGTGCTTTTCTGAAAGCATCCTGCAAGAGTACCACTCCTGGGTCTTGTGGCTGAAGCATAAGTCATTCAGGAAATTCCCATAGCTTTAAGATATTTGGCTCTGGGATGTATCTATATATAGGCTTCCTTAAAGACTCTGACTTAAGACGACATCTTGCTTTGCACTTCTTAAGTCTCGAACTACACACAAAGAATACCAAAAGTTCTTTCTCTAAAGTGACCAACACCCCAGATGAGCAACAGACAATCACTTAGGGGGTAAGCCCAGAATACTTCACCTCCTAATCAAAAAATCTAGCAAAGGTAGGTAGATGAGTATCTTGCAGGATGATTTTTTTCAGAAATGCATTATTACAAGGTAAGAAATTTCTCCTTCTCTAAAGATATCTCTGAGGAGTCTCACTTTTGGGTAGGAAGAAGCCCAGGAGATGTCCCGAAGGACAAAGCACCAGGCTACAAGAACAGGCAAATGCCAATGAATTTTTTCTTCCTTTAAAAACAAAAAATGGGTCGGAGAAATTATGCCACCTAAAACCTATCAGGCCTAACTACTTAACCCTGGTGTATAAATCATGAAAGGAACATCCTAAAGAAACAATACAGAGGGAGCAGGAGACTGTGGTCTTCTGCCTCAGACGCAGGACCACAGCAGGAATCCTCCCAAGGTACTGAATACAAGTGGTGAAAAATAGACAGACCATGGCCCTTGGAGCCTCCATGCACAAAGTCTGTCATGGATCCATCCTGAGGCAAGTAGGTAATGTCTGTCTGGCCTCAGACCAGATGACTCCTGACTGGCTCTCTAGCTTTAACTTAACCAGATCACAGTAGCGTAGCATGCAGCCAGAGAGCCATGGTCCTCTCACGGTAGTATGGCTTAGGGCACTGCTGTTGAATGAAACAAAACATTGCTAGCTATGCTGCTTGGTTCAGGGAATTAAGCTCACTGCCTGGAATGACCACAGGAGATTCCTAGCTTATCACAGGGTTTACAACAGTAAAAGCTGGAGGTACACGGATTAGAACTAGAGCTGTATGTTACAGGGAAGGAGTTCCTTCATGGACTACAGTTGGGCCGATACTGAATGGAACAGTCCAGGGCCCCTGAAGTACCTGAGATTGCCCTGCAAAGCATGCTCAACAGACCTTTAATTGGCCTACAGGTCTCTCAGAGGATTAACATTCTGCAAGGTGAGGCGTGTTCCCTACATGAAATCCACGGAAGCAGGAGACCCAGAATCTTCCTTTACACTGAGTGCTTCTGGTACTAAGAACATGGTCTTAGCCTGTAATTACAGGACTTATTATTATATTTATGAGCCAACTGCTTGATGATCTATGTTGATCATCTCTTTTTTTTTTTTAGAACTGGGCATCTTAAATTTCCCTTTCCCCATCAGTGGGAAAGAACTAATTGCTTCTGGCTCTTGGATGGAACCAACAACGGCTTCAAACCACACAGAGGTGCAAGCAGGTGGGATAGTTGAGGGGAAGGGAAAATACAGGCAACAAGTTGCCTCCCCTCTGCTCCTGCTCTGTATAAGGGGAAAGAGGGAGGGAACAGAAAAAGAAAGGAACATTTGAGGTGAAGTCAGCTGGTCTCCAGTCCAAATGCTGGAGTGTCGGTGAGAAGAACCCAGAACAGCCCACGACTTCTGATCCAGTATGGGCCTGAAACAGTCAGGCGTATCCCTTGTGCTTCAGCCAGATCCTAAATACTTAATATGAGTGATCTGGAGGATGAGCTTTAGTTTAATGATTTCTTGCTGGTTGACCTGCTAGCCCATCTGTCTGTGTAGTTTTGGCTTGGAGGCATTGACTGGAGCATTGCTGTCCCCTCCCTTTCAAGAGTTACTTGTGATCTGAACTTCTGAACAGGGGGAAGGAGCAATTCTCAAGCATTAACCAGTCAGCAAGGAGTAATCTGACAGTTTATCACAGGTACTAGTCAGTAACAGATACAAGAAAATGATCCCACAAAAGAGACAAGAAAGTTATCCTGCAGCCTTCCCAGAATCCAGAATTTGAGTTGTCACTCAAGGAAAGTGTTAAGAAATACTTGGAGCACCGTACTAAATTTATTAGTCAAAGGCTGATAAACTCCTCCAGGAGTCTCTCAGTTAACAATAAATCACAGAAATCGGCTTTAAAATACTGGATCTTTAATAAAAAATAAAGCATATGGAGTGGATGTTAGAACAGTGTTAGAATTCAGCTGCCAGAACTAAGGGGACTTGCTTTCATTCAGTCTGACCTCCCATCATGAGAGGTACCAAGGGTTGGCCCTGGCATAATTCCAACACTGCATTAGACAGTCATCACACTGCAATGATTAATGAACTTCTGAAAGAAAAAAGCTATGAAAAGCAAGTTAGATTACATGGATAATAAACTAAGGCAAACAAACATAAGGATTCATCGAAATCAGAGACAGAAGAGACCTATTAGGTCAGTGAGTCCATGTCCCTGCCAGTAGAATTGTCTCCCACAATACATTTTTGAATGCTCTTTCTATCCTTGTTTTAAACAACCCAAGCAATAGATTCCCCCCAAAAAGTGGTGGAAGTCTATTTCAAATCCAACCTTCAAGAATTTCTCCCCTAATAGTCAGCTTAAAATTTTCCTGTCCTTAAATTTTGGAAAACCAGAGAGTAAGGAATGGAAAGAAGCGAAGATCTCTAGGACTCTTTCCTGCATCTTATGGAGGACTTATTGGAGATCAGTAACCCTTTCAAAAATATATAGTTTGAACCAATCCACCACAGAGAATGGAAGAATATATATATATCAGAGAAGCAATATGCTGGTTATATGTAATTCCACACTAAGACTCAGCACAGATGTCTGATGGGTGCACGGTCCAAAGCACCACGATGTTTAGGAATTGGAGAATCACGTCCTGGTTTCATTGCTGGAGGAAGGTTTTTAAGCAACATCAGAAAAGTTAGCTGGGGATTTGCCTGGGTATAGCTACCGCATGTGAAAACAGCAGTGAAGAATCAGGCTTTGTTCCTCAACTCAGGGCTGCCAGCACTAAAATTTGAGATGGGGGCCTTCTGATGAGGAACTGGAGAACTGAAAACACTCCGGTACTTCTATTGGAGGCTTTTTGTCAGCTAGCTGGGCTCACTTATACACATGGCATTCGGGCAGAAATAGTATGAGCAGGCCCTACAGCATTATAAATATCTTTTTGTTACTTTCCAAAGTACACAGCTATGCACTTTCTTCACTGGCCAGGGAAATCATGTTAACACAATTATAGCAAGAACGCTGTTTTAAAACACTGCTCTCTAGAAAGATACTAACATGGTTTCAATTCTCAGTACTGACAAGCATTTAAAACCTCACCTGCTCCCAATGGAGTCAATGGGAGTTTTGCATTGACTTCAATTGAAGCAAGATAGGGTACTTAAAGAACCGACATTTCCTACAGAATACTGAAGATATTGTTTTTATAGCAAGTTAGTGTTTGTACAGCACTTTGAGAATGTAAAGCATTGTCAGTTGTGCTGCTGTAGCATTTTCCACGCGTTCTGCATAAATTATTCTTCACAATGCTCTTATGATTATCCCCATTCTACCATCTAACGATCTGAGGAACAGAAAGGTTAAGTGATGCATCCAAGACCAGAGAGTGGAAATGTCAGAGGCAGGATTAGAACTACTGAATTCCTGGCTCCCAGTCAATCTCACACACAAAAAACAATTAACTCAAATTATTTTTAGTGGGACTTCTGTTTGCTTTTCTTTTTAATCCCCTTTAGTCCTCTCCACTGACTCAAGTACACAGCTTGGTTACATCCAAGGGACTCCTTGTTTCAGCTTTCAAGATAAATGTATGCAGAGGGAAAGCAGTAAAGTAGTTTTTGGTTTAGAACAATCTCTAAAAATAATTTGCACTTATAAAGCCCCCCAGGGAACACAAAGTGCTCTGAAAGCATTAGTTATAACTCACACGAGCTGAATTAGGTAAGTACAGTAATACCCATTTCAGAGATGGACATACTAAGATAGAGAAGTTAAGAGTAAAATATTATATTTTTAAAGATTTGATTCTTTATGCAGCTAATGCCACAGGTTGTTCAGGTTAACACTGAAAAATTTAAAAAAAAAAAACCAACCAGCTACTTTTCACCATTTCTGCAATGTACTTCTGCCCTGGCTTTCAGGGTGGACAATGAAGATGAAGTAGTCCATTTCACTCCGATTTTTAGTAAATTTCACCTTTTGGTTCTGTTATATTAGAACAATATTTGCACTCTTTGGGTTAAAAACTACAGGGGACATTTTTCGGTAGTGTTTATATTAGACATTTAAAAGTAGAAATATCTACCATAACAAGTTTATTAAAAGCTTATTCTTACAAAATAAATCTAAATTTTGGGCCATATTTAGTCCAATAATGTCCTTTTATTACTTGCCTAAGCCCACAAAGTGAATCTGTAGCCACAAATGGAACCCAGAGCCTAGTGTTCTGTTGTCCTTAATAGGACATGATGTGTGTCTCTAATAAATATGTAAAGGTCTAATAATTAATATTATCCAATCCTCCTCTGTTCCCACTGTGCCTCCTTCCCTGAGTTTGTGTTAGGTCCATCATGCACAATATACCCATTATGTACAGATCAATGATACAACACGCCATGACAACTCCTTTGGAGCCCTTCCAAAATACTGTATCATACAATAAACTATAACGGGTAAGGCAACAATTATGGGCGCATGTCCACTCCATGCACCAAAAAGTCTTCTACAATTCTAAGGTACTTGTTGGGTCTGTACAGTCATTGCTTTTCTAAGTTTAAAATATGATAAAATTCAGAATACAAGATTTCCCTTCTCCCTACAGTAAAATAGTGAATCATAGAATATCAGGGTTGGAAGGAACCTCAGGAGGTCATCTAGTCCAAGCCCCTGCTCAAAGCAGGACCAATCCCCAATTTTTGCCCCATATCCTTAAATGGCCCCCTCAAGGATTGAACTCACAACCCTGGGTTTAAGCAGGCCAAAGCTCAAACCACTGAGCTATCCCTCCCCATAAATAGTTCACATTTTTTAGACAACTGCATGTAAATGTTAGGTTTAGAAGCAAAAGCGCAGACCCATCTAAGATTATAAAATGTATTTTCTTCCCATCCTTCATTCCTTTAACTTAAGAACAAGCTAATTTTAAGGATTAGATACATATTTAAAATGTAAAGAGCAAGAAGAGTGTTTCCTGTGAACTCTTGCAAAGAAGCAAAATGAAAGAACAAACGGAAATAATCCTCCCGGTAAGGGAACAGATTTAATTGTTGATTACAAGATTAATCAAGAACCTATAAATATTTTGCACAGGGAATGAGTCAAGATGGATAAGATCCCATGTTTTAGCAAATATTTGTGACATACAATTATTGAGAAGATTAAGTGATTAAATATATGGTAAAGTGTTACAGATGAGGTGATGCCATTATCTAACTATACTGCTCCATCCTTCTTGTCATTGTATTTGAGGCAACCCAATGAGTTTCCACGCGTTTACTGAACTAATTCAGCAATATGTAGGGTTTTGTGCATAACAGACTTGTATGCTTCCTGGAAACCTGTTTAACCACGTCCAGCACTTGTGTTCAGTCATTATCTGTAATCTGTCTGGAGAGGTCCATGCTCTAGTAATTTTGCTTGTGTATGAACAGGGCACTGTCTTTAAGCAGCAGTTTACAAATCAGCTTTACACCAAATTTAGTTGTTTTGGAAAAAGAGCTCTCAGTGTTTGATACTGTAGCCAAGAGCAAACATTTACTGACAATTATAATCCCCTGAAATGCGGAAATAACCTTAACTGTAGCAACACTAGTGTGTACTCCTATACCATTAGGATCTTGAAGTATACTGTACTGTAGCATGGGTTACAGAGGTAACAATATTTTCTGTATTCATACATCACATCAATAGGACAAATATTTTTAGTCAATTAACCATATACACGAATGGTGCAAATATATGTTTAGTACAATTAACCATATACCACTTGTGCTGAATGAGGAATTCACAGTCTCAACATCCACAGGTTAAGTCTAAATTTTGTTTGCACGAATCCACCAGAGACTAGTGAAGCACAAAATATATTGTACGCACCATTTGGGAAATTTACAGTATAGTGCCTTTTCAAAAGTTCAGTAAATAATGCATGAGAAAAGAGACCACAATATAAAGGAAAATTTCAGCAGGCCTTGACACATCTAGAATTCCAAAATACAGCAGGACCCTCTCATAGCAAAGCTATTTTTCCTCTACAGCTGGAATTATGATTTGATCACAATATACTGAAACTGTTTGGAATCTTTACTCTATTCCACTATAAAGAGTTTTACTATCGCAGCTTTCTCTTTAATCAATTTCCAGTGTACCTCTCTTACAAGGTACTTGACTAATGTTTGACCATCACAAAGGACTAAATTATCTGAGTCCAGGCTAGACAGATGGGTTCAGAAAAGTACATTTCCATCTGGAGTTGCTATTGGTACTATGAAAGCACTAGACCTGACAGTATGTGGCATTAGGTTTAAGGCTGTCCCCAGAATTAGGGAGAAATAATTGCACCACACAGAAGAATATGGAGAGAGAGGGGGCTGAGACATTCAGGACTGGGAGAGGAATTGTCTCCAGAACCGATAATGGGTTATGGAGCATTTCACAATCAAGCCAGTTGTAAGCTAAAACCGACAACTGTTAGGAGCTCTTTGTTACTAAAGTTGGTGGTCTCAGTCTAGTTCCTATTGGCTCAGTATACATCAAATACCATCATTACTATTACCTGCCTCACTGCTCATGTCTGCAGAGCCAAGAACTGAGTGAGTATGTGAACTGAACTCTCCTCTCCCACCAGGGGTCAGGGTTGAGGCACTTTTTCAGAAGGATGATACAGGGCACTTATTCAGCAGCTACCTGTAATGTACCTGTTGTATTTTATCCACAAATGGATTACTGGGTAGGATTTTCAAAAGCACCTAAGGGAATTAGGCACCCAACACCACTGGCTTTCAATGGAAGTTGAGCACCTAACCTAAAGTTTCTAATTCTTATAAATTATCTGCTAGAAGCAAACTGCCAAAAAGCTGTTTAAAAATTGATCTACCTTGATAGTTGTCTGCTGTTCAGCCATATGTTATATCTGAAAATGACCACTACAACAACTGAAAATATAGTATTGTAGTGGAGTGACTTGGTGATAGTCCCATCATGAGTCACAAAGATTAAAAAAATAATATTTTCAGTGATGGCAACACTTTGTTTGGAAGAACTGGGGGAAACCATATGGATGGCCTCTGAAAATAAGAACCTGAATAGAAGAAAACTGTCAAACTAAATACATATGTAGAGCTATGTTAAAAAGGACAAACAGAAGGCCAGCTGAGGTAAATGTGAGTGGGGGCAAAAGAAGGAGAAACTATGATGAAAAGAGCTACAATATAGAGCAAATACATCTTAATTACTACCAATAAAAACAAACTTGATATATATCAGAGAGGTACAGGACTTAAGCGCAAGGAACTCCTGAGTTGTGATCCTAACTCTGACACATTCCCTCACCATGCCTTGAAAACTCAGGTACAAGGACATTCTCAGATTAAGATCCCATTCTCTTATATTAGGTCAAGACACATTTCCTTACTTAAGTTACTATGAATGCCTTTGTTTATTAAACCTGAAGAAACTGTAAGTCTCCTTTATTTACGCTGCTTGTTTACAGTTTGGATTTTTCACAGCTTTGAGAGAGAAAGCAGGCTCGTCAGCTTCACTTTTGTTTATGGCCAGTTTCCAGTCAGTTATTGGTACCTGTTCTCAAGCAATAGCACATAGCTGCTCTGGTTGGGTTGAAGACACGTCAGGGTAAAGTTGTGTCCTCTCCATTGTTCTCAGGCCCCACTAAATTCCCCCTCAATTTAGACCTGCAGAGCCAGTGCAGCAACAGGAGAGCAAGCTGCATTCTATTTTGCCTCATGCATCATCAGCAAAACTGTCAGCTAAACTCAAATTGCGAAACATTTATGATGCAAGAGGCAGACACCACACAGCTTGATTTTTCCAGATCCCAGGCTGAATTTTCAGTGATGGCAGCTGGGGAGTTAGGGGAGAGGGAGAATATTTCTGACGTGTAATTGAGACAACTTGATCTGAAAATCGTTGAGAGAGCGAGAGAGAGAATAAATATGGAATCCCATTGTGTTGTTTTTACAGTCACTGTCTGACTATAACCACATTTTGACTTTGAACATTTATCAGTATTTGGCACATGTTAAAAATTAACCACTCCCTGAAACCATGCATGATTGATCAGTTATACAACTCATGTTTTTCAGAGCTCAGTTTAGGAGATGAATTATTCCAGGCCCTTTCGATTTCTTAACCCGTAGCACTGGGAATGCTATGATTTGGTTTTATCGCAATTTTCTCCAAAGGTCAGAACTCCTGTTGTACTCAGCTGTCAAAAGTAACACACAGCAGCACATCCTAGGCAATTCTCCAGATGACACTGACCTTTTGCAGTAAAAAGGCTGTGCAATACAGGTGCTTTCTTTTCAAAGAAAGAGACTGCTCACTGACTTTGGGATTAAAAAAAGAAATGAGAACCTTCGTAACGCGCCCACGATGCGAAGGTTTACAGCTTGGCTTTCATTGGGAAAATATGCTAGCCAACTAAGTTCACTGCAATACTGCAATTACTTCTAATTAGTAACACTAACAGCAGTCTACCTTGTATTCCAATTTGAGAGTCAAAACATCAGCAAATAAGATCCACTGTGCACATGATTCAAATACCGCAAGACAGTGAACTAGATTCACTGCTGGTGTGACTGCTGAATCTGCAAACAGCTTCAGTGCCCCTGCTGCTGCTGTTCAGAGCTTTCCCAAACAGCAGCACAGTTAAAATGACACCAATCTGGGCAGTTTTACCCTGTGGACAGCAGTAAATTTACAGCGGGAAGAGGCTGGAAGGACAAGAGTAGAACACACGCACACACAATCACTCTTACAACAGCCAAGAAGCTGTGGACACACCCAACTGTCAACAGGCTCTGAGGTGGGGTGAGGAAGGAAACAAATCTAACTGCCAGCAGCGAGAGTGGCCTGAAAGATGAGCAGATTTCAGTGTATCAGATCATGATTAAAAAAAGCTGACATAGAAGATGGAGCCCCTGAGCAGAGTTCCAGGAACAGAACCTGGTAGGCCTTTCACCCCTTCCTTCAACTGCTAGGAAAGGGAAGCTCCTGGATTTGACCGAGACATCATCTCTGGTCCTTGATGACGTCCCAATTCTCTGTCTCATCTTTCATGTGGCCTCTGGCTCATCAGTGTCCACAATTTTTTTCAAGCCCTGTTCATACCCATCCCCTCTGTGTTCTTACAGTGCATTCTCCAGAAGGAGCTAGGAAAAAAAAAAGACCTGAACAACCAGAACAATTTGGAGCAGATTTTAGCAAATTGCGTAGCTTGAAATTCTGGGAGAAAGAAAGGGGACTGGGACATCATCAAGGATCAGGCGTCTCAGTCAAATCCAGGGCCCTGTAGTTAACATATACATCTGAATGTGCAGTAATTTGATCGTTCATCCCTGCAGAATGCCACTGCTATCACCACTCACCCATACCCCCACGTTTCCACAAAATGTACAAATGAAATGTATTTTGATAATCTAAATGCTGTGTCATGACTTTGCTGGTTTCCTCTTTACCATTTATTACCCTTTCTGCTCTCTCCCTTTTATATATAATTTTTTATCTTCTCCCCTCTTCATTTCCTTCTTTGTGTCTCTTCTACTGAAAAGTACAAGTCTTAACAAGTCGAGTACAATATCCCCTTCCTGTTTTGTATAGTCACTTTTGTCTTCTAGCTCCATTTTTGGACAGAGGAGAAAAAAATGAGTTCAAGCACTTTTCATGATTAAGTACCCTGCTGTTCAAAGTATCCCTGGGCATGAAACTTGTATTTATGAATTCTGACCCCCTGAAAAACCTAACTTTGCCATCACACACTAATTATGAATGCATTCTAAGCACTCAGGCCTGAATATGTTCAGGTTGCTAAATATTAAATCCTGTATTAAAAATTAAACACAGATAAATGATCTAGTGCCACATTTAATTATTTTAAAAACAAAACTGATGCTAGCTTCGCATGTGTGCATCATGTTGTCCTAGTGTACTTTGGCACTGGAAGCCCACAAGATATCAAAATATACAAGAATCCTTACCTCAAAGTGTATGAGAGAGCAAGATGCTGGTATATTCTGATACCCTGCTGGCTAACAACAGTGCAGCAGACAGGCAGAGGGAAAGGATGGTTCAAACATGCCTGGGATCATAAAGAAACCTAGCACCCCTGGGTGTGTTGTGTCTGGCTGCCTGGCAGAGAAGTTGGAATTTTACCAGTACTGCAGCCTTTGTTTTGAGGACAGCACTCTCAGAACCAAAAGGAGTGCTTAAAAAAAAAAAAGTATATTTTTAAAAGATAGGTTGCATCAAGGGCTTGTCAACCTTGATATTACCCCATTATCCTTTCATTTTCCTCTCTGTTCAACTTGGGGCTGTGTAAGTACATGCTAAATGCCTACAGCTTTACTAAGGAACAAATCCAGGAAATTAATACTCTGCATCATTAAATCTGTGTGTTTTATTTATTGGCATTTTTGATCTACTAAGATTTGCTCCAAGTTTATCAGTCATGGCAAAAGACAGGATACATACAATCTATTATTACATTGATTCTATAGCTCTTGGTTAACTAGGTCACAGATTACACTGCAATGTTTGCAAGGCAGCCAGGCTTTATGCACAAACTGTAGGCATTAAGCCAAATTCTACTCTCAGTTACACCCGAGTAACCCCGCTGATATCACCAAGACTGTGTGGGGCTAAATCAAGGCCAGAATTTGGTCCTTTGTTTCCAGGTAAAAAGTCCTGAATCCCTGCTTCCCCAAGCTAGATGTCAGACTGATTTAGAGATGCAGAGGACTTAGAAATCTGCGTGAGGTCACATCCAGTCCATCCCCGTAGGCTAGTGTAAGTTTGATAATTTTCGAATGCTTTATCAACTCCACGTTTTAAATATCTTAAGTGACCAGGTTTCCACTATTTCCTGGGGCGGGGAGGGGAGTGGGGGAGACTATTCCACAATGTTATACACCCCACGGTTAGGAAGTTTTTCCAAATAGCCAACCTTTGTATAATCTCATCTCATTGCTCCTAGTCACACCTACCCGAACACATTTCCTCTGTTGAGTGTGTACAAATGCAGAGGCATGTGCCTTGTGTCACATTTTAAGTACACATGCCTTTTTCAGCACGGTAAAAAGACACCCCACTGAAAGGGGTCTGCACTAACCTTAGAGATTGGGAGAGCCGCACAGAGGCGGCAAGGATAGGGATGGAAAAGCCAGGAGACCTGGGTGATAAAGGGAGGATACAGGGAGGCTAGGGACTAGGATAACACAAACAATCAGAGAGAAGAGACAGGGACGCTTGCAGAGGGCTGGCGGAATAAGCGAGGAGAGACACGGCAGGGGTCAATGAGGGGACACGAGGGTGGAAGAGGGCTCCCTAGGGAAACGCAGGCTGCCAGGGTAGGAGAAATGGGGGCTCCCGGGAGGGATGAAGGATAGCTGAGGAAGCCGGGAGGGATGAGGGGGTGACCAGTGATGGAGAATGGCAGGAGGGGAAGGGAGCCGAACAAGCACGAAGAGCTGAGGAGCAGCCGCGGAGCCTTTACCTCTCTGATCTTCAGCCTGCGGGCGCGGGTCTCGGGCTCCTCGCCGCCGCCTCTGCCCAGCACCGGGTGGCGAAGGCTGCGGCGGAATGTCTCGTAGTCGAAGCCGAACGGAGCTCGGGTCTGGCGGGGGGCTGCAGGCGCCGAGTCCGTCCCCGCCTCGGCGCCCCCTGCCCCGGGCTGCACCTGCTGCGGGCTGCCCCCGGCGGAGGCGGCGGTGTGGGCCGGGGGGGCGCCCAGGCGGGCCGCGGCGCGGAGCTTGTCCCGGAGGCGGCGCGGGGCGGCGGGGCTGGCATGGCGGGGCTCGGCGGCGGCCGGGGGGCTGCGGGGCAGGTCGGGGTCCCCGGCGGCGGCGCGGCGGGGCAGGAAGAGGCGCTTGAAGCGGGAGGAGTCGGGCAGCAGGAAGAGGGCCCCGAAGCAGAGGGTGAGCAGGCCCGAGAGGAAGAGCAGAAAGAGGAACTTCTGCGGCAGCCGCAGCCCCAGCGCCGCCGGCCAGCCCGGCATGCCCGGCAGCTTCCGCAGCAGCAGCATGGGCACGGCCGGGGAGGGCGCCCCGGGCACCGGCTCACGGGGCGCTGAGTGGGGGGGCGAGCACCGGCTCGGGCGGGAGGCTGCTGTGGAGCCGGGAGGCGCCGGAGGGTCCGGCAGAGGCAGGAGAGGAGCCCCGGGGTCCAGCAGAGTCAGTGCAGAGGGCTGGACACTTGCTCCTGCGCTGCCCGGGGGCTCCCCACTTCTCCCGGGCCGGCAGCGAGAGGGGCTGACACGTGGAGCAGACGGGGCAGAGGGGAGCTGCTCAGGGACGGAGCTTCACACGCCCACCGCTTGGGCTCCGCCGCCGTCGCCGCCGGGCTCCCGGGGCTGGGGACGGTGCCTGGAGGGGAGCGGAGTTGGCAGGCTGGGCTGGGATGCTCGGCTGCGGCCGCCCCCTTCCCTTGCCCGCGCACAGGCGTCTGCAGGGCGCTGGGCAGCGAGTCAGAGTCCCCCGGTCTGGCATGAAGCTGCCGGCAAATCCATCATCCCGCCGGGCCGCTGCGGAGCGCGGGGATGGGGTGAGCTCCCGCGCCGCTCTCTGCCGCTAGCCCAGTCCGGCGGCCGGTTTCGGGCGGGCTCCGGGACTAGACAGGAGGCGTCCGGAGCGCGGCGATCGCTGCTCGGTCGAAGAAGGGGGATTCACGCTGCAGCATTTCCGCAGCAGGGGACCCGCGGCTCGTTCAACACCGGGAAAGGCTGTTGCATGCAGGACGCTCCTCGCCTTTGTCCCAGAGCGCGTCTGCAGCCGCCCTCCCCCGCTGGCAGCCGCTTCAGGTCTCCCCCCCTCCCATTAAGTTCCCGTCCCCTCTTTGCGGACTTGCCCTCAATTCTCTGTGTTGTGAGCAGCTCCCTGGCGCGGCACCACCGCCCTGGAGCCTCGAGCTTTCACATCCTCTCGGGCTCCTCTGGTAGCCGGAAAGCCCCCTTCACGCTGGGGGGGGGTGAAGGCTCCGCAGCCCGAGGAGCAACGGGGAGAAAAGCCAGGAAGAACAGCCCCCAGGAGCCAGCAAACGAGGAGGGGCTGCTCCCCGCCTAAGCAGGAATTGCCTTTTGCTCACTCAGCTCTGGCGATGGGCTCCAGGCGGCTGCGGACAGTCCAGCCCACACAAGTCTTTCCTCACAACAAGTTTCCTGGCGAAACCAGAGCTCTTGCTCCTTCTAAAGCCATCCTAGTTCATTTCCACTTGCTGGTAAATTTCATCCGCGGTGTGTCCAGTCCCGGCCCCGTCCCCCCCGCCCGCTTCCAGTCGTTTTTCTTTTCTGCCCTGGAGAGAAGAGAGATGCACAACTTTCAGACGGGTGCAAAGCGAGCTCTCGCTAAAAGAGCAGCCCGGAGACGAGACCTGTCTCCATGGCCATGAAATGCAATTCCCCACGCACAATTCGCTGGGGGCAATTCAGCGCAGCGCTCCCGACCCCACGTCCCCAAGCCCTCTCCCCGACCCCGGGCACGGGGGTCCTCAAACGTCTGAGACCTCGCAGGCTCGCCTCAGACCTCACTGTTCCCAGGGCCTGCGGGAGCTCAGGGTGTTTACACCCTTTGCTGCTCCCCGTGCACTTCAGCGCCCGTTCAATGAAGAGGAGACAGGGTCGCTGGCAGCTACATTCTCCGGGGTGGCAGCCCTCTGCACCCCCGCTGCTCTGCCCATCAAACAACCAGCGGTTCAGTGCAATTGCATGTTATCAGCCTAAGGCAACAACCCACCGCCCCCCCTGCTGCCAGCCTGCATCCGCTCCCCCCGACACACACACACACACACACACCGACTGCAGCCGCCGCTGCCTCCACCGCCGCTCCGCTCTCACTGCGACAGCTCTCCTCTTGGCCCCGCCCCCCCGCAGGCCGCGCCCCCTCGACAGACCACGCCCCGCAGGCCCTCCTCTCGCGGGCCATATGGCCCCTTGCCTCAACGGTCGCCGCCAGCCCAACCGTCGCTCCAGGAGGGGGAGGAGGTGTCATAAGCCAATCGCAGCCAAACGTTATACTCACGGCAACGACTGGCTCCGCCCCGACCTCCTCCCTCACTTGCCATTGGCTCTTTGGTTGAGGCTGCCCTGTCTATTGGCTACTCTATGCATCAGGCAGGCGGGTAGCACCGCCCAGTTGTTTACCACAGAGCCCGGCTCGAGCTGGGGGAGGGGCTGTTGCCCCAGCCAGCATTCCATTGGCCGTTAAAGTGCCTCAGCTCCATTGTGATTGGCTGAGAAGCCTCAGCTACTTTAAATGGAGTGAGCTGAGGGATTTAAAGGGTGAGGGCCCAAGCCAGGTGCCCCAGTGCCCATGCAATGTTCTAGCCTGCCCCCACCGCCTCAAGGCATGGCAGTACCCAGCATGCAATACACCATTCCCCTTGAGTCCCTCAAACCATGCAACACTGGACTCATGCCAATGGAATGCGCAGCGCCCCGCATGCAATGCTCCATCCTACCCATTGCACCCCAAGGTCCAGCACCTCCCAGCACCCAACATGCCACCCCATCTTAAGTGCCCCGAGGGGAGAGTATCTTCCTGCATGTAATACTCCATCCCCCCACAAGCACAGTAGGTCCCAGCATGCCGTGTTCTATCCACCCGGCTCCCAAGCACCACATGGGGATAGCATCTCCCATCATGCAACATTCCACCCTATGTCATGGGAATGGCCCTTGGCCACATGCACCGCTCCATGCTGCCCTGAGTGTGCCTTAAGGGAAAGGCATGTTTCAAACTGTAACACTTCCTCTCTGCCTGGTCTCTGTCTCACCTTGAGCTGCCAGCACACATTGCTTCATTTTTGCGAATACAGACTAACACGGCTGTTACTCTGATACCTGTCATTGCTTCATTTGACTCTGAATGCCTAGGGGATGGACCTTCCAAGCATTCAATGCTTCATCCAACTCAAAGTGCCCCACCCATGGGGTGGCAGCTTCTACCATGCAACATTCTGGTCTGAGCAGCTTCTATGGAAATAAGAAGTCTCTGCATTGCTCTGTTCTAAGTGGGTCCCTAACACCATACTTTATTATGAGCTGACCTGCCTCAATGGAGCCTAGGAATGGCACTAGGGTGACCAGATGTCCCAATTTTATAGGGACAGTCCTGATATTTGGGGCTTTTTCTTATATAGCTGCCAATTACCCCCCACCCCCGTCCTGATTTTTCACACTTACTGTCTGGTTGCCCAAAATGGCGCAACATTCAATGTTTTTAATCATGATCCAAAGCTGCCTGCAGAGATGGAATGGAGAGGGAGCTGTCCAGCTTTGGACTCCTCATCTTCATCTTTCAAAGATAGCAAAAAAAAAATACAAATTTGCGCTTTTATATATTTCTATACTCTGCAATATACTTTGGGACAAGGGAATTCCCACACTGGATCACAGCAATGGGCTATCTGATCCAATATTTTGTTTATGACAATAGACAATACTAGCTACTTCACAAAAATATGTAAGAAACTCTGCCATGGAAAGTTATGGAATAAGTTGCCTGTAGAGAAAGTTTCTTCCTAATCTCCATCATATGGTATTGGTTTATACCTTGAAGAACAGGACCTTATATCCCTTCCAAACATTTGGTGTTTTTTAAAAAAAAGTATTAACCCCTTTTTATCTTCCAAGGACCATGCAAACATTAATGCATTCTCTCTACATCTTGCTGAGATAGGTAGATATTACTGTTATGCTGGGGATTGGGTTAAACCTCATAGAAGCTGGTTGGTGTACCCATCACTTTTCATTCGGAACAAACATAAGAAATAATCAAGCTCCTTCATAGATTATATCCCTGAAACAATAGAAGCCACTATCCAAAACACAGGCCATGCACAGATGGGCAGCTACTGATCTATTTGGGGCACGGGGTAATGTTTATTTTGGAGCTCTGTGTGAGCGAGCAAGAAGTAGAGAAACACCATGGGAGAGGACAGAGAAGGCATCAACGAAGCACCAAACACAGCCACAGAAGGACTGGTAGTGTGGCTCTGAGAAAAAAAACCTAAGAGAGAAAGAGCTTTTGGGCTAAGTGCTGTCTGGAAGGGGCTTAGAACTGTGGACAAAGAAACTTGACTCCTACTGTGTTCAAAATCCTGTTTACCTTATACATTCCTGGTAAATAAACAAGACTGCATCAAAGAAATACCTGACTCTGTGATCAATTTCTTCCCCCTAACAGAAACAACCTGCAAGATCCTGAATTTTGGCTAACCACTTGAGTCAAAAAGGGCAACATTATTATTCCTATGTAGGTGGGGGAAATGAGACAGAGAGGTGAAGTAGGGCATCCCTGAGATTAGGGCTCAAGAGAACCTAGCTACCAGTCACATGCTCAAGCCACTTGGCCATTCTGTTTTATCCCTCACTACACCTACCTGGTGGCTGCAATCCTGCTCCTAACCAGCATTTCACCTAGTTCAAAAACAGAAGCCATGTTTTACATCAGTGGCGTCCATTCTATGACCCTCAGTGGTGACCGTGTTAAGAAGAAAATATGCATTTTATTATTAATTTTAAATGTGTTCGCTGAGCTGTCCCCCCAGGAACATCTGATTCAGCCCTGTCACTCCACAGAAGAGATAGGGACACCATTTCCCCAACTGCCTCCCACTGTTTCCCCTGAAGTTTCAGGGGCAGCTCTGGTGTGAGCCAAGTGCATTCTGAGCAGCTGCTTCTCCTTCCCTGCTGCAGCTGGCTTCTGGCTGCATGGCAGGGGAGAGAGAACAGTTCGGGCAGCTCTATGGCCTGCTTTTCCACCAAGGTGTGGGAGCCCCAGAGAGAGCAGAAAAGGAATTCAACAGGCTCTGCCTGTGGAGGGTAATCCAGGAGCGGGAAAAAGAAGAAGCTGAGAACCAGCTCCTTCATTTTGTGCTCCAGCCCAGCCTGGGCACTGATCTAACTTCTGCTAGTTGGCAACAGTCCCCGGTGGACCATGCACCAGCAGGAGAATAGCCAGAGCCCTGTGTACTCCAGCCACACCTCCTCCATGCACTAACCACCCGCCCCAGGTTGGGAGGTGTAGCTGGCTCCCCCAAGATCATTCCCAGGAAGGGACTTGTGGATGGTTTCCCCTCCTTTTCTTGCAGCCTGAAAGTTGCAAAGGGAATGAAACAGCAGAAAGTGTCCCAATGTAGCAATTGTGGCCCATTGGCCTTTTTTTGTCTGCCCCTTCAGCTGAAAAAGTTGGACACCTTTGCTTGATGATTTGGGAACATCAGAAAGGGCAACAAAACACAACACAAACCTGATGTGACATGCTTAGTTCTCCATTTTATACAACAATAACACCAGAGAAGTTGAAAAGTTCTTCTTTTTTTAAATTAGATTAAATTAAGATATGCTGCTTTGTGTTTTTGTTTTTCCAGACAGAGCACTGCCTTCAAGGTGTTTAATTACATTTCTAAAACAATTTAGCACATGTACGAAAGCAGAGAACCCAGCCTCTGTACAGAGCCATAATTCAATCAAGGCATAGTCAGCCTAAACTTGAGAAATTGGCATTGAAGGAGTTATAAGGCAGAAAATTATTGTAAAGATGGGGTCCAGCTGGATTATAATTTTTATTTTTATCAGGACTGGAAGTAATAATTTAAAGAAAATGACTCTTTTATGGCCATAAGAAAAATAGAATTTAATATCTACAGTTATAGAAGGAAAACTAGAGTGCGATGGATAGTACTCACGGCAAAACAGTTTGGCACGATAATTAAGTTTATTTGTACAGCCTCCAGCCTATCTTTTAAAGAAGACTGAATTTTTCTCTCACTCTAGAAAGCACTTCTCTCTTAGCTGCAGGAGCAGTTAGGATACGTTTCTTGTGCTGGACTATCATTCCGGTTTGCAGACAATAAGTCCTCTCTCTGTTTTAGAACTCCTAAAAACCTATGATTTCTAGACACAACAGCAAGAAGAGGCTATAGAAGGCAGATGGAATAAAGGAGTCGTAATGCTGTCAGACAATTTTAGTTGTATTGTTGTTGGTATTGTCAAAACAATCCTGTTTCATCTGGAAGGAAGGGATACTAGATTTAAGCATATACTTAAAACTCTCTGTAAACCAGACACCTAGTGTGCAGATATTAATTGCAATGTAGAGGTAACGACAACAAAGAACAGGCAGAAATGCCACTTTAAAAGAAATCCTTTGCCTCCAAAAGGACAGTCACCATGGCTGACAGAAAGAGGAGCCATTTTTCAGTGCAGTGTTAAAGAATTTCTGTCTCTTTATGTTGGCGTTTAGCCTACTTCATTGTGGTTCAGCTTTTGGGGCCTGATCTTCTGAGATGCTTAGTGCCTGCTGGGAATTAAGGGCTCATAATGTTCTCCAGCTTCTATGCTCTTCCCAGTTCATGTTCCCTTTCTCCTGTAGCCCAGCCACTGCAGAGGGGACCATACCCATTTACCTGTCTTCTCCTTCATGAAGCTCTAATGTGTCTTTTTCTTCCCACACAATGTAGAAAGGCTATATTTGTGTAGAGGCCTAGATGAGGCATATAGACCTTCCAGGCCAGGCCACAGACACCTCAAACTGAGTCCATAATTTGATTTGGTTGGGAATTGGATAAAGAAATCAACACATTTAGACAGACTGGTGTATATGCAAACCATAGCCAAAGCTTTCCACAATACTGAGATCCAGACACCCTGGGAAGGAGAAAGATCACTCTGTTTCACTAGAAAGACAAGCCCTGAAAGCTTATAGTCACTGAGAGAGTAGAAGGCACCTGGATGGATATTTGATGCATTGACTTTGGCAACGGGGGACACATAGTCATGCCAACAAAGTTATTGAAATACAGTTGGCATTTAGAGCCCTGAGGCAGCTTCCCAACCAAAGAACTGGCCCTTACAACAAATATACTGGACATTCATTTGGTTCGTATGTAGTTATATAACTATTATAACTTGGTATTGTCTCTATGGCTCTTTACATTCCTATGGCATTTTGCCAGTCATGAGGAGCCATGAGGTAGTATTTTATTAAAGAATATTACAGAGTGAGTCACTGTGTTTGCTCTCCTCCCATAGGTACCTTATATTCATTGTTTCTTTGTGCTTATTCTTAACCTGAAATACAAGCCATGTAGACTAGGAAATACATGTTTTGCTGTATGTGCAGAGAGGGGAAAACCAGTGGGCTAGATCCTCAGTTGATGTAAATCAGTGCATCTTCATTGCTGAGGATCTTGCCCAGTGGGTCTGAAAGCTTGACAACTCACAGAACAGAAAGCAGTATATTTGAGACCAGAACCTGTGAATTAAGGAGTATCTGTGACCCTAAGAGCCCCTTAATGCCCACTGCAGAGGACGCCCTGTACTGTAACTCATATTAGAACTGACACACTCACTAACCCCAAGGCTCTATTATCATAATATGTATCCAAAAGGTATCGTGTGCGGTATATATAAACTGGTAGCACACTGGTCAGGAATATCATTGTGTGATGGATATATGGGTTGTGTATAAAGAATTATATATATGTGCTGGGAATATGTTCTTAAAATGTGTTTTGGAGGCAGTGAAAAATTCAAGTCTGCCCTAGAAAAGGGTTGTGGATTTACCTGGCTAACTGACTTGAATACAGGTGGAAGGCAATGAAAGTACATTTACATATAAGGTAAATAAAGCAGTCATGTTAACAACTGAGCACACTGGGGGACAGAATCCACACCCACAGGAATTCTTCCTGACTCCTGAGGCAAAGACAATGGACTTTGAGGAAATGTAAGGGGAGCAAAAAGACATTCTAGTTATCCATCACCTATGGAACAAAGGGTTTGGCACCTTCTGATTCTGTGAACATTGGACCCTTTAACCTGGAGGGCTAGAGATGCTGAGAACCTGATGTAAGTGAGAAAACTGCTTAGGCAAAGTTCGTAACTTGCTAAAATTACTTTTTAGTCACTAGAAAGCATAGAAAGTTCGTAACTTGCTAAAACAAAGTTTTAGTCACTAGAAAGCACCTTATTTTGTTTGTAACAAGGCCTGTTTCATTTTCTCGTGCTTAGTATCACTTACATCTCTGTTCTTTATTAATAAATGTATTCTTAGTTTTACTATAAACCACCTTAGTACTCTTATATTGAAGTATAGAGTGAGTCCCCAGATAACCTGACACGCTGGTGTGCATGCTGTCTCTTTGGAGGCAGCTAATTTAATAATTTCTGTGACTGTCACAGTGAGAGGGACTGGACACTACAGAGAGACGTCTCTGGAGAACTTGTGAACTGGGGTTCACTGATTGTTACCTGCAAGGCAAGGTTTAGACTGGCAAAGTCTCAAGGAGTTTGCTGGTAAAGTGGACAGATGGGTGTGGCAGGGAGCTGCCACTCTGTCTAATCTCCGGTAAAGCTCAATCTTGCTAAGGCAGAGAGGTAACAATGGCTTAAGTTTCTGGGCTGCCCTGAGGAGAGCATCACAGCACCATCATGAGCTAACATGTCTGCACTCTACCTTTGGTACACAGAAGAGATCCATAGTCTGAATTTAGACTCAAGTCCAGGGATATGCAGTACAAGCCTCACTAAAAATTTAAATTGCCATTTTCTGCTAGCAGAACAGATAGACATTTTCATGATATAAAAGGAAACAAAAAACAAAACAACCCCTCCCCCTGTCTCTCCCAAGTGGGCTCATAGGTGCTGGAACTAGGGGTGCTGTCGTACCCCCTGGTTTGAAGTGGTTTCCATCATATACAGGGTTTACAGTTTGGTTCAATGGCTCTCAGCACCCCCACTATACAAATTGTTCCAGCATCCCTGAGTTGGCTTATCAATTTCACAAGCAAAAGGAAAAAAAGTCATTCAACAGCTGAGATAAAAATCTGTTCCTCTTCTACAAAATTCTGGTTTTGGAGAAATCAGATAAAGAGCTTTCGTAACAAGAGGAGCCTTGCTTAAATATGATGAAAGACTGTGTCTCAGCAGCTCCAAATTGTCCCTTGCCAGAGGAAATATAAAACAACAATGCAGAAGTTGTGCAAAACCTGGAACATAGCAGGGGAAATTGCATGGAGGAAATAATTGAAATGGCATTACTTCTTTCTCTCCAAGAAATACAGTAGACTGCAAGATTCTTCGTCACTAAGGGCAACGTTTTTAGAAGCGACTGGTGAATCTGGATGCTGCACTTTTGGGGCGGTCCTATTTCATACACCCTGCATTTGATTTTTGGGAAGTGCTGAGCACCTGCGATTCCAGCTGAAGTCAGAGGAAGTGGCAGGTCTCTGTATGGACATGAAAGAGTTTGAGAGGTCTATAAAAACTTGAATGGTACGGAGAAAGTGAATAAGGAAGTGTTATTTATCCCTTCACATAACATAACACAAGAACCAAGGGTCACCCAGTGAAATTAACAGGCAGCAGAATTAAAACATAAGGAAGTACTTTTTCACACAACACACAATCAACCCGAGGCACTTGTTGCCAGGGGATGTTGTGAAGGCCAAAAGTCTAACTGAGTTCAAAAAAGAATTTGTTCATGGAGGATAGGTCTATCAATATCTATTAGCCAAGGTAGTCAGGCATGCAACTCCATGCTCTGGGTGGCCCTAAACCGCTGACTGCTAGAAGCTGGGACTGAACACCGGGATGGATCATTCCATAATTGCTATGTTCTGTTCATTCCCTCTGAAGCATCTGGCACCAGCCACTGTCAGAAGACAGGATACTGGGCGAGATGGACCATTGGCCTGACCCAATGTGCCCATTCTTATGTTTCTACATACTTTTAAGCACAGCCAGTCTTGGTTTTTCAGCATGACACGGTAAAATCTGAAAACCTTGGGTCAAATCTGTGTCTTCCTAGCGTTAATGTTAAAATGCCATTTAGGGGGACCGGGATTAGTCTCCCTGTCCTAGGGTGACTAGGCATCCCAATATTATCCAGATCATCCCACCGTTAGGGGCTTTGTCTCCCCCCCCCCCCCCCCCCCAAAAAAAAGTCCCAATTTTTCATACTTGCTATCTGGTCACCTTCCCTTGTCCCTAAGAAGTTGGTGTCACTAGCTATGTACCTGATTTTAATCTCACAGTGCCATAACTCAGGAGCAAGTCCAATGAAGCCAACTTCAGCCCCTTCTAAGGTCCCTTTGTGCCACCTGAGTGGAGCAAAGGAACACTGAACCAGCTCCAAAGGGGGTGTTGAGGGTTGCACTAACCTGGGATGAAAAGCGCTACACACTGTAAATGAGAGATCATCGTCCTCACTGAACTCTCCCCTTTGCAATGCAAAGAGATCATCTTTCAGAGAAAACGATGTTTTTTCCCCTTCAATTGCAAAGCTCATTTCCCTTAAATCTTAATGGCTTTGAACTCGACTGCTATGATATATGCCAAAAGAAATCAAGGTACCTTGGGGCAATCAAAGGGGATGACTTAATATTTCCATTCCAGAGTACGTCTTAGGGAAAAAGCAGCACTTCCAAAAAGAGTTAAGTCATTTAAACCCTACATTGCAGTTAAAATAGCAGGGTAGAGTGCTATATACTGACTGTCCTCAGGTGACCACTAAAGCTCTGTTAAAATCATTTGTCAACTTTACCGTAACTTCTGCTGCAGGGCAATGCAGGTCAGCCGGTGCCCTTTGGGCAATTATATTAAGATTAATATACAGTTCCAGAGTATTTCACAGCTCAGCTGATTGCAGCCTCTTTCTTTTAGTGATCCCAAACTGCCAGAGTATCGATTAGAGTAAATGCTTCAGATGTTCTGCATGGATGTTGTAGAGTGAAGTAGGACGAGCACTTGAACCAGAGATTTCCAGTGTAAGCAGAATTCAAAGTTGTTTCAGTGAGGCCAGAAGAGCCTGAGGGGGAAAAAACAGATAAGGGGAGTAGGGCAGATGTTTCACCAGCTAAATATATTTCTTTTCCCTACAGAGGAGAGTAAAAGTTGTCAAAGCTCTTTGCTATGTGTTACTTTGCCAGTTGAGGGAATTACTCTTTCTCCTGTACAGACATTAAGCAATACAGTAAAACAGATACACTGTGGAACTCACATTTCCAGAGTGTGAGTTCCTGTATCAGATCATTAGCATCGAGACATTACTTAAGATTTAAAATGATCAGGGTGAAGCATAAGCCAAAGCAATACAAGAAAAATAATATCTTTATTTCCATATCTCCACAGGCTGATATCAAAATCCTCTTTTTTTCCAGTGAGAAATAAATAAAAAATCTGCATATTCAAAATACAGGGGATGTTTTTATTTTGTAGTCAACTCTTTTTAGTCTTTGTAGAGGTGTCAGTCCCAATGTGCTGGCCAAATTCCAACTCAGCTAATTATAGTCTGCCAACTGTACTCAATTCCTTCTATAGTTTCAGGTGGGTATGGGATTTTTCGCTTCCTGTCATGAATAGCGGCAGCATTGCTGCGTACTGGTGAACGGTGGCCATGTTTCACCCCAGAGGTGGCTGCACTCCAATGGTGGGCAAAGTAATTCTTCGGATTATTATATCTAGGGACAAATGCAGACTGGAGTGAGTGGCTGCAAACACTCAGGGATGTCTCTGGGCCACATTCAGTGGCAACACAAATATGTACACGCATTTAAATAGGTTTAAGTGGGAGATTTGCACATGCTGCACTGATCTGGCATTCAGTGGCTGGGTAAATAAGTGTACTGTGCTCACCAAGGCAACGTAAGGGAAAAGGGATATAGCAGAAAAAGCAACAGAAAGATGTGTAATAAACGACTACCACACACACTTAACTTATACCCCCACAATCTCCAAACTGAACCTTGTTCTGAATCCATTAACCACAAGAAAACAAAGGCCAAAAGCTGCTCTCAGTTACACCGGTGCAAATCTGGAGTCACTGAAAACAGAATGTGCCGCGGGAGCCTATTCAAAAGGTACTCATAGGTAGAAGCTCAAGCAGTCCAGTGAGGAAGGAGGAAGAACCCTTGGCAGGGCTGGCTGAGGAGGAGTACTGGGCTGGAGGAAGAGTGTATTGGAGTGGGGGCTGGGCAAAGCGTTGATGGATCACTCCAGGCTCCAGTTACTCTTACTCCACTGTTGTTACACATCCCTATGCACCGTTGTGTCGTTTGCTCTTTACGCTGCAGGGTTAAATAACTGTGCTTCGTAACTAGACATAATACACAGAGTCTAGCTACTTACACACACTCCTGCTCTGGAAAAGTTCTCAACAAAGACAGAGTGCCACCAAAGGGCTTACATGCTGTTTTTAATGGGATACGCCGCAATTCCTATACATGGTGTGTACGAACGGTGAGAGTTGGTGACTGGAGTCAGGCAGTTAGGGTTCTAGCCCCTGGGGCTCCCACTGACTCGATACATGACCTTGAGTCCATCATTTGGGGATTGGTCCTGCTTTGAGCAGGGGGTTGGACTAGATGATCTCCTGAGGTCCCTTCCAACGCTGATATTCTATGATTCTATGATTCAACTGCTCTGTGCCTCTGGGAAATGGGGCTAATACGTAGATCTTCAAAAGCAAGGTGCTATAAAACAGTAAAACCCTTTTCCCTCGCAGGAATCTCCAGCTGCAACATCACACCCAGTACATAAAAAGTCCCATGGAATGCGTAAAGCTTGCATAGCTTGACAGATGTAACCAATTAAACTTCATAGGACATTTCCCTTTCCCATCCCCACCCAAAATTTATAAACAGAATGATGCAGGGGGAAAAAAAACTTCCAAAGATCCCTGCTTAGTCCAAATAATTCCCTTGTTAGAACCCGAATAAAACTGTATAAGGCTGGGGATTTTATATTATATATATATTACAGCCAGAACTAGTGGCCAGGCAATTGAGAAGACACACTTAATAGGTCTATGCTTAAAACTGATGGGTGATGGAACACATTTTTAAAACCAGTCATCTACTGGGCTGCATCATTCATGCATGCTGCACACTGATTAAAGAGGGGTGGAGGCTTTATAATAGAGGCTCAGGCTAGATTGCCAGGCTGTAAAACAGAAAACCTGAACTGAAGCAGATTACAAACATAGAATTATAATCAAAACTGACTAGGCCCCAAACACAATGAGAGTTCCATTCAGTCTAGCTAAGAAAAAAAAAGAGAAAAAGCTGCAACGTATTATCCTCCCTGGCTTTCTTTAAAAATCAATGGAGTTCTAGCCAGGACACAAAACACATTGTACATACCTGGCTGCATAGGCTGCTTGAGGCTCTTTACAGGGGCTAGTTAGCACTGAAAGCAGGGTGTCGTTGATCATTTTACTGCCTGTTAGTAGAGGAAAAGGAACCTCACCTACTTCGATCTTTTTTTTTTTTTCCAGAGCATGTCCACTCAACAGCCTTTAATCTCAACTCATGTTTCTCCCCACTCCCACCACTTTAACTCTGAAGTTACAGTGCATCGAGGATGTTGTCAATTTTGGTGACCAGCTCCTGGTGCTTGTTGGAATGCAGCTTCTCATTCTCAATGTACGTGTCCTTCTTAAGCTTGCCGACCACCAACCGCTCTGCCTCAACCGACGATTTCAGAACCAGCTCCTTGACTTGGCTGCCGAGCTTCTGAATCTCGCTCACCTTAACACACATGTCAGAGCCTTCTGTCTTCAGCTTGGACTGCAGAGAGGCTACTTCATTGGTCAGGGCCTTATGCTCTGTCTCCAAGGTCTTCTTGCCACTGTTTAGAGTGGAGATGTCCCGTGACTGCTTGTACTTACTCACCACTTCATCAAAGTGGCGATACAGGCCCAGTCTCTTGTTCACCAAGGTGAGAACTTGCTCTGTTATGCAGGCCACCTTCATCCTAGCTTCAGCAGCTGTATCCTTGGTGATGGAAAAGTTGAGCCTCACGTAGAAGATCGCTGTGAAGAACAAGATGTAAAAGGCTCCAACCACCAAGAGAAGCTCCTGCAGCATCAGGATCTTGGAAGATTGTTGCTTTGTGTCTGCGTCAATTTGCCAAATGTTTTTCCAGCTATCACTTTGACGTGAGCTCCAGCATCCACGATAATCCTCAAGGGTTGTAGGACACATTGACTGAGTGTAGGTAGGCTGCACACCATCCATATTCAACAGATGTGGTAAAGGACCTCACAGTTTGGCTGTCCACTGCTGCCCTTTCAACAACCTACACCAGTGGTAAGTAGCATCTGCACCTGCAGACTCTAAGGCCTAGTCTACACTAAAAATGTAGGTCGACATAAGCCACGTTAAATCGACCTAATAATGTTTGTTTCTACACTACCGAGTCCCTTCCACCGACCTAAATGGCCTGTAAAGGTGACGTCAGTACTCTACCTCTGTGAGAGGCGTAGTGCTTGATTCGACATCCACGGGTCAACATGGGGATAGTGTAGACACTGTGTTGTGTAATTCAACTGAATTGGCCTCCAGGAGGTGCCCCACAGTGCTCCACTGTGACCGCTCTAGAGAGCACTTTCAATTCCACAGCACGTCAGCCAGGTACACAGGAAACAGCCACTCCCCTGTTAAAGCCGCGGGAACTTTTGAATGTTAATTTCCTGTTTGATCAGCTTGGAGTACTCGCCAGTACAGCTGATCACGGAGACTCAAGGCCACAAATGTGCTCCAGCACGTAGTACACAGGAGGTGGTGGATGTTACTGCAGTGCGGAGAGAGAAGTCTGTCCAGGCAGAGCTCCGATTCAGCAAGAGAAACGCCGACATCTATCCCAGGATTGCGTGGAGCATGGGGGAGAAGGGCTACAGCAGGGACACGCAGCAGTGCCGCATGAAAATAAAGGAGCTTCGGCAAGCGTACCAGAAGACAAAGGAGGTGAACGGTCTGCCCCAGAGACATGCCGCTTTTATGAGGCGCTGCAGGCGATTCTCTGCGGCGATCCCACCACTACCCCAAAACGCTCCTTGGATACCTCCCTGGAGCCCTGGGCGACCTGGAGCAACAGTGAGGAGGACATTGTTGACAAGGAGGAGGAGGAGAATGTGAGGCAGGCAAGCGGAGGATCCATTCACCCCGACAGCCAAGAACGGTTTCCAAGCCTGGAGCCCATCCCTTCACAGGACTAGTTGGCGGCGGAGGGTGATGCCAGGGAAAGCACCTCTGTTGAGTACACCTTTCCAATCAAACCTTAGGGCATGGGCGGCGAGTATCGTAGGCCGGGGGGAGGCTGTGCCTCCCCAAACACCCTAGCGTGGCCCCGCCCATGCTCTGCCCCCAGGCCAGGCCTCCTCCTCCTGCAGTTTCCTGCCAGTGCTCTGCCCTAGCTTAGGCTGGCCGCGCTGGTGCTGCGTTGCCCGCCTGGTGCTCGGACTGCGCCGCCGGGAGCACCGGAGCAGGGGGCGCTGCAGCCACACCACCCGGTGCTCTAGGGCTGGCCACCCGGCCCATAAATTGCTGGGAGCACTGCAGCCACGCTGCTCCACCTCCTGGGGGCTGGGGGTGCTGCTGAGACCTTGCCCCCGCCCCCCCGGCACTGGGGGCCATGGTGGGGGTGCTGGGCTCCTGCAGGGGAGGGGAGCAGATGGGGAGGGGCGGGGCCTCAGGCAGAAGGGGAGGGGCCAGGGGCTAGCCTCCCCCTACAGCTGGGTCTCCGGCTGCCCATGTCTTAGGGGTTACATGCTATTATTTTTTTTATGTTTAATCTGAACAAAGAAGTGGGTGCAGTGGGTATCGGTGGCCACTCCAGATACGCAGAGGTTGCTCGCCGAAAAAAACTGTTTATGTGCACGGGGATGGCCCAGGAATCCTCCATGGAGATCTCTAGGAAGCTTTCATGGATGTACTCTGCAATCCTTTGCACAAGGTTTCTGGGAAGGGCTGCCTTATTTTGTCCAGCATGTAAGACGCTTTCCCGTGCCACTCCAGTATTAACACAGCTGGCATCATGGTAGCACACAGCACTGCAGCAGAAGGACCAGGTGTGTACCCAGACGCTTGCAGCATCTGCTTCTTGCCGCCTCTGTTACCCTTGGGAGAGTGATATTGCATGTGGTCACCTCGGGGAAACGGGGGGATTTTCAATGCTAGCCCTTAAACCTCAAAACAATTCAACAAGTAATCCGCCCCCTGTTTGGTGAACTCTGGGTCACACAACCACGCTGTGAAGGGGTGAACTCCCCTGCTGGGGTGCCGCCTGATGTGCTGGGTCCCACTGAGCCCGCCCTTTCCACGAGCCTGGGTTTCCTCACCCTCTTCTTGCTGTGCTAGGCTCTCAAGCTTCTCTAGCACGCACGCAGGTAAGGCCACACCCAGCTGTAGACACAGACTGAACTCAGCTTTGTGTGGGACGACTTAGCTAGGGGAATAGCCAGCACTCACATGCACACCTCCTTTGGGGTACAAACCCCAAATAATATGGTCTTGCACTGTATAGAAAGATCTGCACAGGGCAAGCTCATAAAAATTTTCCCCCTCCCTCAATGTGGAGGGAGATATGCACAGCTTCCCCCCCGCCCCCGGATATGAATTGCACAAACCAATGTTTTAGTCCCATAGGGCATTGCAGGCCCAATCCAAAATTCTACTTGGCTACATTCACTGTGGGATAGCTATCCAGACCGCAGTGCTCCGTGCGTCGATACAAGCCCTGCTAGCGAGGATGCACTCCGCCGACACAATGAGCGTAGTGTAGACATGCAAGATCGACTTGCTTAAAAATTGGTGGCTCAATGTCAACTTACATGAAGTCGACTTAACTTTGTAGTGTAGACATGGCCAAAGTAGCAGCATCCAGTAGCCTCTCAAAACGTAGACTGGAAGAGCCCTTTAGAAAGCTGCAAGTCCCAGCAAGTACTTGCCAAAGGCAACTTCTAGTTGGCCTTGAATGCCCTGTAAAGGTAGGTAAGGAAGGCCAACCATGCGCTTTATAAATCTCCCCCAACCTGAGGCTTCTACCTTTTTAGCCCATAAAGTGACTCCAGTTCTGGAATCAGAAGTTTTGAGAGACCAAAGAAGAACTCCTGTGCTCAGACAGGCATTGCTGGGAGTAGGGACAGCAGCAGAAGAAAGCACACTGGTGCAAATGGCTGGTTGCATGCCGAATGTAGACTTATGGGTAAAGAGAAAATCTCCTATAATTCTAGTGTGTGGAGAATCCATCCTAGTACCTGCTCACTGAGCTGGATCTGTGCCCAGCTTTGAACCTCAAACCTTGTGAGACGAGGCGCATTTTGCCACAGGCACAGAGCATTTGGCTTCAGGATGTGGTGGATTTGCCGTCAATAGAAGATTTTAAGTCAAGCCTGGGCATTTTTCTAAAAGCATTTCTGGAGCTCAAACAGAAGCTATGGACTTGATGCACAAATTGCTGGGGAGGCTCTCTGAGCCATGCACTTAGGTTCCCGTCTGGCCTTAAAATCTATTCTCATTACACAGCCATAAACTACCCTTACAGTTGCATTAATTATTATTATTAACAACTGCCAAGAGTGTTCTAGAAATGCAGGTAAAGCATAAGCCACGTGGCATAATACTAGTTCAATATTCAGATTCCAATTGTAAAGCAGCATTTATTAGAAACCACAAGGAATTTGTGACTTTGTTCACATTGCTTGAAATTAAGATGCTCCCAGGACTCTCATCAGCTCCCAAAAGGCCATGATGCAATACGGTGCTTGGAATAAGAGTCTGAAAGTGAGTTCATAAAAAAAAAAAAAAATCACTTGTAAGAGATTGACTGAACTGCACTTAATTAAAACTGCAGGAGCAAGCGGTAGAAGGAAAAGTTTTTGTGGAACCAGAGGTCCAGGACTCCACCCCGCCCACTCTAAGGAGAGTAAAACAAATTACAATGATTACATAGTCAGAGCAAGTCCTTGTTGCCGCTCACAGCTGTTTGTGGAGGCAGAGGATTATACAGATTAACCCTTTCCCAGATGTCTCATACATCTGTGCAGCACTGAAGTATGAGACAGAGGTATGATGTAGGCAATTTTATGATGCTCTGGGTCTGCATTAAGGAAGCTCACGTGACGGCTGCAGTCACCAGCATCATGCAATAGGCATCTAGAGTTTCCGCAGGCCGTTGGCTAGCCAGATGGAAAACATATGTTTCTTATGCTGGCTTTTGCTGTGAATAAGCAATACTCCTAACTTGTTTACAGCTGCCTCAATCCTCTCCTGCTTCCGGGTCAGGTAAAGGATTAAAACCACCTGATTTTGAGCCCAGCAACATTGCACTTCCTTGTACAAGATGTCTAAAGAGAATTAGAAACACGTGTAACTGGGTCGATTTCTTTGAGCCCACAGTGGTTCCTTTGTATCCCACGATCTCAACCAGGTTACTCTAGCTTCCCTTAGAATAATCATATCATCGACTTGCATGGCATTATTCAGCCAAGGCACTTGAAAACTTGAAGGAGTAGTTTGTACAGGTGATCCTGTGCAAGTGAAGCTACAGAAACCGAGGTCAATCTTTAGATGGGAGACCTTGAAGCAGCAAGTGATTCAACACACGTCATTCTTCCCCAGAGTTAGTACCGAGCTGCTGGCTCACTGCATTGCTAGAGGACACTGCACCATCAAAGTTGCCTCTTAACTCAGATGCAAAACCTATTCAAGATTGCATGGAATTTCCCAGCTCTGTCCCAATAGTAATAATGCTGGTATTCATTATTTAATAATGCCTTGCTCTTATTGATATTTAAAAAAACACTTTACAAAGGATGTCAGTCTCATCCCTATTTTACAAATGGGGGCACAGAGCAGGGAAGTGTCTTGTCCAACATAGCACGGTGAGCGAGTGGCAAAGCCAGAATTAGAACCCAGACCTCCTAGGTCCCAGTCCTGTGCTCTGTTCACTCCACCACACTGCCTTTCAATAGAAGGCTTACCCTTACCCCTAGTCAAATGCAGATAATCATATTCTGCTTATTTACACTGCCTTTGTCCTTCACTTCTTGGCATAAATGGTAGAGCAGTGCTGCTGTGTGTTACAAGCATCATGCTCATGGCATGTTCCTATAACCTACTCATTCAATAAACAAACTGCATTTTTAAAAAATTAAATCACCCACTCTTAAAGAAGCCCATCACAGGTACAGAAGCTCTCTCGTATGCAGACAGCGGAGCTTGATATCCAAGCTCCATAACCAGAGGATGCCCTCTACATTAAGGGAGGCTTGGGTTGCCGTCAGCCCTCCAGCTGTCAGGATGGGCACTCGTCTACCATGAGTTACGATCTGCGATGATGCTCAGAGGCACAGGTCGAGGAAGAAGCCAGGCCAAGCCCGTGCAGGACTGCGGCAAACCTGGATGCACCCAAGTAGCCCGTTAAGCCTCGTCCAGGATCTACGCTCAAGCAGACAAGGAGGCAGGTGCAGGAATGGATGCCTGACTTTACCGAGTGCGTTAGATTCTCTTTCCCACCCAGGATTCCACTCTGTAATGACATTTTCCGCTGTGTGGCGACACGGATTGCCCATGTACGCTAAAGGACAAGTTCTCTTGTCTGAGAACGCGTGAGCTGCCGTAGCAAAGGAGCGGGGATAGATCAATTGTGGTCTTGCACCCCAGCCCACAGGAGTGGGGTTTCCGCCCCCAACCATGAGCAGAGCTTCGAGGCGGTGCAACAAGGCACCAAAGGAAAGATCCAAGGACATTCAGCTTAAGTGACAGAGTAACTACCACATGTAGAGATAGCAATGTATCTTATTTATTAATTATCTGAGTGGCTGGATCTCATAGGAAGGTGTGGCTCTTAGTCAAAAGAGGAACACCTTAACAAAAATGCGTAATATACTCTACTTTTAACACTGATCATTAGAGGGAGGCTAACGCCTACTTGCATACCATTTCTTGTATCATTTCAGGATCTGCTCCCAGTGTTTATTATTCTGTGTGCTTACTTTTGAAAGCTATTTTATATGCAATACGAGCCTGTAGAGTTAATAAAACCAAGAGAGAATGAGCTGGATTATTTTCTGGCTCATGCATCTTCAACAAAATTACAAGTCCCCATTTTAGAATCTTTATTAAAAGGTGATGCTAGGTGAGCCATAAAGGAAACAGAGGGACTTCCAGATCCCAGCCTGATCTGCAGGTCTGGCAGGGTTGTGTCATTCATACCCTTCTTCCTTGTCAATCACCCTCCCACATGACTTTGCTTCCTTTCAGCTGCAAACTGAACACGTTTGATCAGAAAATCACTGACAGAATACACATTGTTCCCATAACAGCCTGCGTACAGACATCAGTTACTATAACCACACTAAAACTGAAAGCTTCATCCATGAAAACGGCACCCTTGAAACCTTAGGTGCCCTGGCCACACTTTTCTATTGGTGCAATAAATTACTCAAACCTTTACAAAAAGAGCCGGCTTCCCTTGCACTTTGAAGATCATGTTTTGTGTTGACCTTGCTGAATGACAGTCACTTCTCCCTGAACGAGATTTTGTTCTGCAAGACTTGAGCCATAAGTAATATTTATAAAGCACCGCTCATTCCCCAGCAATTTGCAAATAGTCAGTACAAACATCACCTCTGAAATGCAGCCATCATGGGGTAGAAGTAGAATGCAGTAGACAATTAGTGTAATGCACACTTCACAACCCTGGGGAAGATACAGGAACCCCAGGGGGACAAGCAGAAACCTCTGGTATTAAATATGCTATAGGTTTGGTTAAGGTCTCCTTACTATGTGCATGTAGATTTATTAAACCTGCTTTCTTAATCTAAACTATCTAACGGTGCCTATAAATCCTTTATTGTCATTTCGGTTACAATACAGTAACTGAATGTGGTTCAAAGGGACTCTCAACTATTTTTGAAAAATCATCCCTTTGTGTCTGAACTTTTCCAACCTACGAGTAATACAGGGAGCACTTATGAGTCCTTACAAGCGAAAGAGATGAGAGAAAAACGTCTCCCTTTTCCCTCCAGTGTCTTTATGTCAAACATTTGACAGCACTTTGGTTTTTGTAGGTGGTTATTTTTTTACAGTAAGGAGGAGAGAGTTTTTTTTTTTTTTTTTAAGAGAATATGAAACTGATTGTAACAGTACAAAAATTGGCAGGGAGACTTTGAGACAGGTCCAGCGTCCAAAACTAGACTTTTTTTTTTTTTAAAACTGATCAGATTTCAAAATGACAGCCATCCATTGAAGCTGGTTTCTGAGGAGGATGTCTTAAAAGAACTTTTTAAAAAAGAAACAAAAAGATTGCTTCTTAGAGTGCCCCAAAAGTTAGGATCAGACAATATGCATCAGAAGTTTTGCAACCAAAAAAAAAAAAAAAATAAATATTCAGGGCTCCAAACCCATTTGTGAATTGGGGTCAAATTCAACTCTTAGTTTCAGCCAACATTTAAAACAAAAAACAAAAAACAAAAAGTCAGCAGAATGTTTTATTTTGACCTTTTGTTTCAAAGCCACGTTTTGTTTTCAAATTTGGCAAAGTAGGGAAAAGGCACCTGAAAATAGCTGAATGAAAATTAAAAAAAAAAAAAAAAAAACCCATCGACTTTGAGGGTTTTTTTTAAATTTGATACTTTTTTGAATTGGTTTCAATTTGCCTTAAATCTGCATCTCTCATTCCCATTTGGGGGCCCCCAAAATTGGAAAAAAAAAATTACTCAGCTCTGTTTCAGAGTAGCAGCCGTGTTAGTCTGTATCCGCAAAAAGAAAAGGAGTCCTTGTGGCACCTTAGAGACTAACCAATTTATTTGAGCATAAGCTTTCGTGAGCTACAACTCACTTCATCGGATGTACAAGCTCAGTATCCTTACTCCTACGTAGTAATCCTAGTGGAGACAGCAAGCCAGACTCTAATCTCCGTTACATCAGTGCAAATTCACTGGCTTCAAGGGAGTTATTCCAGCTTTACATTAGGGTAACCTATAGGGGTTTACTTGCACAAGTAAGGGTTACACTTCACCACTGAAGATTGCAAGATCATGCCTGAAAAATCACTCTGGCTAACAAAGATGGTGGCAGTTATTAAGTGTAGGTTTTTCTAAAGGCAGCATGCTGCTGGAAAAAACTCTGTATACACAGTTGTTTGCAAAAAAGGGGAAAAAAAACCTATTAAAAACCCACACCTGTAGGACTGTTTCTGAAAAGCATGTGATGCCACTCTTGTAGGGAAGTGATCAGCCTGTAATAATGTAGATGTTCTTGTTGCTATGGGTACATTTTTTAGAAAAGTGACACATTCCATTATAATTTAAATTTCCAGTAACAAAAAAAGCTAGCACAATAATAAAAAAAGCCAGAGACATAACTGCTTTATTTGTTACTGTCAGGGATAAAATTGCCCGGGCTGAAGAAATTTAATACTTTCACACATTTTACTACATTAATTAGACCTAAAGCTCATACAAATGGGCATGTAATCAGGAGGCCAAAGACCTAACTCTCAGACGTCAAATTAAAATTCATGCCACTAAAAGGGGCAAAAGGGGGGGGTGTATTTAAACCAAGTCCCCAGTGGGCAGCAAGTGTGGGGCTGTCATTGCAGGATTCAGATGGGGACAGGGAGGTACAAAAGCGTAGCTGGAATTTGTTTTTGGAAAGCAGCACAATCACTAGTGGGAAGCGAGGATCGTTGCTGGAAGTGGATTTACCATGAATGTGACCATGGCAAGCCAAGTCAGAAACTCCATCTGCAGCTAGCATTGTAAAACCAGTTGGCACTGAGTTGCAGTGTTATCCCTTTAGGGAAACCCATCACTTCCTAAAGAGGATTAGGGGCAAAGGCCAAACTGGGGAGGTGAAAACTAGCCTCTCAAGTCTTCTTCGGAGTCTCAACTGTCATCAGAAGCATGAGGCTCTAGCTGTTATCTTTGCAAAGAAAATCTTGTAAACGTGACCTGAGCGTACCCAACACAGAGATAGCTGCCTGAACACGCAGAATGCCTGAAATAATATCTGAGAGGTGTGAACGGATCCATCCATTTCCACGGGTGTGATCAGATGCCAACACTAACTTTAAACACCGAACACGATCACCCTACAGGACAGCCTGAAAGAAAGGAGAGGAAGTATATTGTGAAAAGTTGTTCAGAGCAGACTGTACAGTGGACCACAGATTAGGCCTTTACCATCACAGAGCAGGGGAGTCAAATGTCAAGAGTTTGGGGCGGGGGGAAAACACTGCCCTCTACATTCTAATTTGAAGGACACAAGACAATTTCTTGGCCAACACATGCCAGTTCCTCAGTCACTGTTTAAAAGAAACTTTTTTTTTTTAAACCCTATAACATAGTAGCAGCCTGGCTGAAATGGCCGGTCAGTCCCGTCACTAAGGCCAGGTATGTGTAGCACGGCACCTGCCTCTCTCTCAATTAACACATCTTACCAGGCGGTGAAGACACACTCAGACGTGTCAAAGCAGCACTAGCTAA
Organism: Chelonia mydas; assembly: GCF_015237465.2. Taxonomy (NCBI): domain Eukaryota; kingdom Metazoa; phylum Chordata; order Testudines; family Cheloniidae; genus Chelonia; species Chelonia mydas. The sequence continues at coordinate 9,082,650 of NC_051259.2, read as the reverse complement.
CAGTAACTGTTTTGCCTTCCTTGATCTGGTCCCCCTGTGAGGAAAGAGGGATGGGGGTCAAAGCTGCAAACAGATGCTGCGTTGAGGCTTTTGGAGTAGGTGCCTGGTTAGAAAAAAAGAGTTTGGCCAGGAAACCTGCTTCTGTACCTGAACGCAAGGTACCTGCCCAGCATAGCTAAGCTATAGCTGGTGATACTCCTTACTCCGGCTCTCCAGCTAGCTTGAGCCCAAGCCCACTGCAGTCAATAGGAGCCTTTCCAATGAGCTTATTGAATTTGAAACAGATCCTTAATCACCACTTTTCTTCCACCTTTCACAAGGAGTGGATAACGGCCAGATAAGTGATAAATTACAAGCGTTAGCAAGCATGTGTAACACCAGGACTTCCTCAGGTTAACGTTTCTGAGCCTGGATCTTTGCTGATCTCTTTCCTCCCTCTGCGGAGGAGGGAAACCACCCCAAAGATTCTGATGCAGTCACACAAAAGTTAATTAGAATTAGCCTAAAATTACTTTTACCAGGGGGGAAAGAGGGAAGGAACAAGTCTCTTCTTCCTGAGACTGGAGCAGTCGCCAATTTGACATGAAACATACTTACAGACACTAGTTTATGTAACCACATGAATCTCCAAGAGCTTTCCCAACAGGACTCAAATACTGTGGCAATAAGTAAGGCATAAGAACCTGAACGGAACACAAGGCTCTGCTTCCATCTTCCAGCCAAGGCTGTAAATGGTGCTTTGTTTAATACACCGCAGAAGAGCTCCATGTGCCCTTCCCCACCCCGTATCTGCAATTTTGGCTTCACTGCAGTTCTCAGTAAGCTGCGCCTTTCTGTCCTGCACGTGGACAGTAGCAGCTTGACCAGCTTCTGATTCTTAGTGTGTGTAGAATGCCTTTGGTCCAAACCTTAACAACAATCCCTAAAATCTGTGTGTGGTTGGCATGAGCGGGGGGGGGGGGGGGGGGGGGGGGAGGAAGAGGAAGAGGAGAAAGAAGAAAAAAATTAAAAAGCAAGACAGCAAACAGGGGATTTTCAGAAGTACTCAGCATCAGCCTAACTCTTCTCTCACTGAATGCAAGGGGAAGAGTTTAGGCTTTTTAAAAATCCCACCACAGATACCAGTTTGTACAAGAGACTTCAAACATTCTACCTCGCTCCTGCTCCAGGGATGTTTCTTTTAAGTGACTAAGCTATCCCTTAAAAGGCCAAAGGTTATAAAGGGCCAAAAAAAGGTCAGGTTTTCAAACGTGGCCTCTAATCTTGGGTATCCAGCTGGAGACACCTAGAGCTTGACTTTCAGGAATTCTGAGTGTTGGAGGCTCAGCACCCCGTGGGGGCGCTATGTTCAGAGCCTACACAAATAGAAGTTTAAAAAAAAACCCTAACCTACTCCTGCTGGAAGGTCGCAAGATGATAGGTTATCATTCTGAATTTTAGGAGATAAAGTGCTAGAACTTCAAGACAGGAAGAGGAAAAACAGGCTGCTCCCTAATGCACAACTCACCCCATCTTACTCTCTGCTGACTCTCCACAGACTGCTGTTAGGCCCAGATCATGCTTCCCTACATAGCCCCATAGCCTGCAAGCTAGATCAATGGGGAAAAAAAACCACCAAACAAACTCTGAAGTTTAAAGTGATTGCTTACAATTTTAAATACACCATACTGAGGAAGGGGCAGAATCAGGCATGAGGTCTGAAGTTGGGCTCCCCAAAAGTCAAACAGCTACTTCTGCAAGCGTTGCCCTGAGGGTGCAGTTGACCAGACACAGGGTAGATAAGAAATGGAATCCAGCTGGGTTCTTTCCTAAGCTTTCCCCTGCCCGTCTCCTTGAAGCAAGCAGCTATTCTTGCCCAGAATGCTTCACCTGGTCACTTAGAAAAGTCCTTTTCCTAGGCTGTCATCCTAGCTCTCCTTCTGCTCAGTGAAAGGAGCAAGTATATCTTGTTAGTCTCCTACAGATTCTTACTGGTGAACCTGCTATCATAATTGCTTGCGCCATAAAGATTAGTAACCCTCTGGTCAACAAGTATTACCCAGAGCCAAGAACAGAGTGCTCCTTCCCAACAATTTTGGTATCTGACATCGAACTTGAATTTGAATTAGCAAAGAAGCCTCACTTCATAAAACTGGTTTCAAGCCTTCAAACTTTCAGGAGACTGGGGAAGGCAGGGTACATGCAGTGGGAAGAAGAGGAAAAAGAAAGTCAGCAGGACAAAGCCTGAGACCCTTGCTCTATTAAACAGACCTTGACTGCAGAGAGAATCTGTGCAAGAACAAAACAGCCCACTTCTCCACCCACACTAATGTAACACCATTGTCTATGGAGCTGCTCTCAATGTATACCGGTGAGAGAGGAGAACTGGGGCCAGAGAGTACAAGCAAGAACTCCAGCTTTAGCTCATTATTTCTCACCCCTCCCCCAGATGCTGGTACTTTAACAGTCCCTTTTCTTTAGTAACACACAATGGTCTCCTAAAGAACAAGCAGAGTCCTGTGGAAAACGTTCTCAGTGTTTATCCCAAGGTGGGGGGAAGGGAGAATTCAATTAAGGCAGCTCAGAGGTGCTGATTCTGGTCTACCTGCGCATGTGTTCCCTTGGGCACGCATGTCCATTCCCACTCTTGTTGCCAGGTACCTTCTAGCTCCCGCTGGGCTCCGTTCACAAAGTTGTCTCTCACAAGGCGTCCCTCTTTCTCCAGCTTTTAATAGTTGGATGGCGTCTCTTCCTTTTCCAAGCCTAATAAGTCATCCTCACGCCAATTACCAGCGCCACTGATTTCCCTGTAGAACGGTGGGGGATGGGGGTATTTTGTAGGGGGTATGGGGAAAAGGGAAGGTTTGTTGCGGTTCTCCGTTACCCTTCCCCAGAACATTAGAGGAGAGGTACGAAATAAAGTAATGCAATATTAAAGACAGACCCTCCTGTCATAAGTCGCATCTACTCACTTCTGATAAACGGGGAAGGGCCTCCAAACACCTGGCTGATTTGTGAGAGGAAGCAAGAGGCCAATTCTCATTTGCAACCCTGCAACTTCCTAGCCTTGACCCCTATCACCTACATGTGATCCCCTATGTGTGGCATGACCTCATGAAGCTCATTCCTACCTTCCACTTCAACCGCAAGGCACCATTCTACCTTCCTTCTAAAGACAGACACAACCTCCCTTCAAAATAAAATAAAATCATCCTATCCAAAAAAAGGCTAAACTTCCCATACAATTCTTCTGTTTCATCTCCTCTCCCCAGAACAAGCCACAGAGGGCAGATGTTAGTCAAGTTGCTTAATGACCAACAGGAAGGTGCTCAGACATTACAGCAATGAGGACGTGGCAAGAACCGGAATACAACAGAATTCCCAAGGTTCTTACAACAACGGCATTGAACACCTTCTGTAACGGGGCACACTCACCTCTCGTGAGTGCCTCCCTTGCCGAGTGCGTGTGCCTGCACGCTGTTTGTCCCTGCTCCGGGATAGAGCAGTGCCCCCATGGCTCCTCCCTGGTGACAATGTGTTCGCCCTTTTGGGCTTTCTGGCTACAGCTCTCCAGCTGGGCCACTATAGTTCAGGTCCCTCTCTGGGGTGCCTCAGTGTTCAGCCCACTTCCCCCCCAGTGGCAAATGTCAGGGACCCGGGCCTGCCCCCTACTCCGGGTCCCAGCCCAGGGACCCTGTAGATATCAGCCATCTGCCGCATCCCTTTAACTGCATCATACAGCTTCTCTAATCCCCTGGGCCACTTCCCCTGTCTGAGGTTCTGCAGCTCCATCAGCCAGCCACACACCATCCAGGCTCCTACATCTCCAGCAAGGAGCTGAACTTCTGCCCTGCAGCTCTTCTTCTACTAGGCTGCTGGGCTCTGATTGGAGGTGTCCCACACAGGCACTCTAGGCAGCTTGGAGGACTCTCTTCACTGCCCTTTTTTGGGGCAGCGTGTGGCAAGGGGGCCTCAGTCTGATATACCCAGTCACACCTTCCTTCTGCCATGCGGTTTACAGTGAATCAGACTGATTTGTAGAGTTGGCTGTTCTTCTGCTAACTGCCTTGTATCTGTTTATTCCCAGGCTGGCAGCTCTTTGGAGCAGGGACGCTTGAGTATTTGAAAGACATCTAGCACCTAGGAGATGCTACTCTGAATAGAGAGTTTGATGGAAATGCAGCTCAGTTACATTGGCAAAAATGAAAGACGAACTGGAGCCAGAGAGAACAGAGGCAGGTGGAGGAGAGCCAGTTGAAATTTTCCCCCTCAATAGAAAAAACAAAAAACCTCCACACACAACCCCTTGGGAATTTCATCAAAAATAAAGCTTTGGTTGTCAAAAGTACTCAAGGTTTTTTTGTTTTTGTTTTAAGTTTTTGGTTGCTAAAAAAAACAAAACAAACAAACAAAACAAAAAACAAAAAAAACCCTCAAACATTCTCCCACACCCCAAATTTGGACGAACTGAAAAAAAATAATCTTATGGCAAAAAATTTTGTAGGGGAAAAACCATCAGTAAATTCCCGATCATTTCTAAGACGGAGACACTCACAGGAAGATGGCTCAGTTGCTTTGAGTGGAGGGCATATACAGTTCTGTATGGACTTAACACACAGGGGATTTTTCCTCCTAGAGCTGAAGCCAGGAGGGGAAGAAGCCTTTAACTATCTCTCTAGAACATGTGCAGTTTCACAGTCACCTGCCAAGAGAAGCTTTGGAAAAGCAGATTGCTAATGCTGTTTTTTTCCTAGGGTCTCTTCCTGCAATACCTTCTCACACTGTTAAGTGCTGGAGCTTGGATGGCATTCAAAAGACGACACACTCTTGGGAAAAAAAAAAAAAGGTCACGTCAGCAGTTGCTTGCTGACCCATGGTTAGTTTCTCGTGGGACTCCCCCTTTCTCTGAACCAGGTAGGAATCTGTCAGCAAGCATAGCCCTTGGAAAGCATTTTTCCCAGTTCTGGCTCCAAGAAGCGAGGGCCTATCGGTGGGGTCTGGCAGCTTACTATGGTTGCAGACCTCAGGTCACGCAAAGCTGGAATGTAACAGCAGAATAGATCAGTACTCAACCCAAGTCCCCCACCGCCTACGCTACCCCACACCCTGTCACAAAGCACACACATTGTGAAACACGCGCAGGGAAGGAAATGACCTACCTCAAAGCAGAGCACACAACTGCTCCTCTCCGAAAAACACCCTGAAGGGCAGCTATGTTCCAGACACTCCAGGGCTAGCTATAAAGAAAATACACTTCTCAGGAGCTCAGATTAAATGTTGCTCTTTTCATTTGTAGTTTTTAAAAAACATATGGTCTGGATCAGATCACCATAGCCTGCAGCTCTCACCTCACCCATAGCATGAATTTACAAATTCACTCCAGCTTTCAGCACGCCAGGAAGGGGGGGTGCGAGGGATTAAAGCTTAAGACCGAGCAGCTGCAATGCTAAAAGCTCTGATCACGAACAAGACAACTTTACGCCCGTCTGTGACACCTGCCATCAAAGGATCACAAAGCACTTGACTGACATCCATGAATTGTCTCTCACGGCTTCTCTGTGAGGTTGGTATTACTCCCATTATACAGATGGGGAAACTGAGGTTGTGGCAGATCTGGGAAGAGAACCCAGATGCCACAGTTCTGTGGCTGAGGCATTAGATCATGCTTCCTCCTAGGCAGCAAGGTATAGCCCTACCCAGTGCTTAGTGATCTGAAAAAAGTGGGGTTTTGAGGGGGGGAGGGCGGTCCTATCATATTCTGGGAGCAGCAGCTTTGGCAAGATAGTACTTGAAGAGCATCCTGGGTTGAATAAAGTTGTTTTCGGGTCAGGTCTGTGACCCCTTTGGACACCCTCCCACCCACTTCAAGCACTAACATTATCCTCAGCTGTAGACAGAGTTACAGGCTGTTTGATGGCCCATAGTGATGGTAGTAAAAGCTCCTTGCCGGTCTTCCACTCAGAGGCCTTCAACAGCATCTCCCCACCTCCTGTCCTCCATTGCTCTCCCTCCTCTCCAGCAGCCACCTCCCCCTCGCCTCCCAGGTCCCCGAGGACAGCCCACACTTTCCCTCCTCTCTTCCACCCACTCGCCTCCCAACCCCGGCTGCCAGGGACACACACCAAGCTCATGCTACAAGAGGCAACGATCCAGCAGCTGAGCAAATAGACTAAATTTGCTTGATGTTGTCACCTTCCAAACAGATTTTTAAAGAGACACATTCTCACCGGCAGGCCAATTTGTAAGCCTCACACTCATCTACCCAGTGAGCAGAACACCATGTGGCCTGGGTGTCTAATCAAGACCAACTCAAAATATTGGATGAGCCACTCTGCAAACACACACCCCCAACTTCCCAGCCGAGATTTCCGATAGGACCTCGTATTCTACCCAATTTGTGATCCTTGAAAGGCCCCCCCCCCCCCCCCCATCTTCAGAAAGGGGCAAGCAGCCCCCCTCTGAATGGGCCCTGTCTTTCTTTGGACAATACCCAGCACACTGTTGGCAACGAGGTGCCTCCTTTGGCTAAAGCTGCTCATATTCCTTTACGGAGACACTCCCTTTGCGAGGAGCACTCTCACGGGAGCAGTTTGGCAGCTACAGCCCAATGTGGGGGCGCTGTCCAGATTGGCAGTTCCTACTAAAGAGCCACACCCTGATCATTTATAGGCAATACCACGGTATTCATGGTGTGCTGGGCCGTAAATGAAATGGGGGCCCCCCCTTGTGTTAGGCACTGTATATGCGCCTGGGAAGAAGCCTTCTCCTCACAATCTCACAATCTAAACGGACAAAGGATGGATCAGACCCATTTTATGGATGGGAAGTTGAGGCAGCAGCTTTTGATACACTTGCTCAAAGATCACACAGTCTGTGGCAGAGCTGGGAGAGGACCCTGAATATTCCTGCCCCCCTGCCAGTTCCTCATCCAGTGCTTGAACTGGAAGACTATTGTGCACCCCCACCCCCCCCAAACAAAAAAGCTAAAACTTGTTTCATCAGCACCTCTCCATTCTGCCAGCCCAGAGGCCTTTTGGCAAGAGCCCATTTCTCAGAGGCAATGGCAATGAGTAGTGCTGGCAATCCACATTCATAGAGAAACGGGCATGCAGGCTCCTGCCATCTCCCCGCTCCTTTGGCTTGGGGACGAGGCGTTTAAGTCCATAGCTCTTCCATACCCATGGGGATATGGATATAATTTTTTGCCCTTTTCTTTCAGAGTATTTTAAGTCAGCCAGTTTTTCCAGAGAGCTGGACTCAGAGTTGCAGACACATAAAAGGCTGGCCATTACTCATTTAACATTGTGGGGGGGCTGGACATAAACACAATAGATTTAGACGATCGTAAGTACAGGGCACTTTGTCAGAGTCCGACAAGGTTATGCCAGCAGCTAAAGAAGTCGGCTACCTACAGTCCAGCTCAGGCTGTCTGCAGGTTTCTTTACCTACACAAGAGCTCTGCGGCAAGAGATTGAAGATCCATGTATACATAGCTTCCTTGTTCATACCTGCCAACATCTGCAGGATGCATCAAGTCATTAAGCCCTCTGTACCGTTAGCTCCAGCACAGAGTGACAAAGCCAGCACTTCAGAAGCACAGCTGTATCAGACACTTAAAGCCGAACGATCACTTCAGCAGTAGCAGAAGAAGGATGAGGAATGTCTCATCTTCATTACAGACAAGCTCCCTCATCTCTAAACACTTAGCAGACTGCACCAAGCATCAGACTGTGCACGGGGCTAGCTGGCTTATCGCAGCAGCAGTTTAGGCTAGAGCATAGCAGTTTGGGCATGAACCTGCTTGCAGGAGCTCACTGCATATCTGATCGAAGTTTGCTTTGTGCTGAAGATTCGCTGTCCGACATGCAAGCAAGCCCTAGACAGGATAAGACTGAGGCTGCGTCTATACTACAGACCTTACAGCGGCAGGTGTCGCATTGGGAAGAAGCTGCTGCCAAGTCCCTGACAGGCTCCTTTCACTCCTGAAAGGAAAATAAGGTGTCAAATCTTATCTGAGAGCAGCTGGAGCGGAGAGAAAACCAGGCTGGTCCCTGAGTTCTCCTCCCTTTGCTGTCAGGCTGGCACTGGCAAGCACCTGGCTCAACTCCTCTTCCTTCAGAGGAGCCTTCCTTCCCTCAGCCGGTTTGCTTCCCCTACTGGTTTAAATACCTGCCCTGCAGAGTCCAGGTGGAAACTCTTGCTCCAATCCCTCCTTGCAGGGAATTAACCCCTTCCTCTCCTGCTCTGGTGTGGGGAGATGTACGTGCCCCTCCCCACACCTATCACTCCAGCCTAGTCTGGAGACTTGGCTTTCCTCTGTGCTTCCACCTCTCAGGATGCATTAAAAGAAGCTAGCACGAGTAAACTACCTGGAAGAGCAATGAAAGGGCCTTAAGAACGTTATTCAGGGGCTAGTGAAAGAGGGGGTGGGGGGAGACCCATGCTCTAGGAAATGGAAAATCCCCAATTTAGAATCATTTGGAGGAGAGGAATTGTTCCAACAGGAGAGCCCACTAGTGTCTTAAAATTCAGTGCTTATAGTACAAGCCACCTAGCTTAGAGAGATGTTACATAAAATGTGCTCAGCCAGCCATTACAGAATAGCCACCAAACCAGCAGCTCAGACTGCCCACCTGGCAAGAACAGACTCACTTTCTCATATTAATAGCTCTTCATGAATGTATTGAACCACATCTGCAATAGGACAACTAGTTAAAAGGTGCAAAACACTCACCTAGGGAGAGAGGGGGGGAAAAAAGTACAACTGCTCCCCACAATGCATTCGGCTTCCTAAACGCTTCTAAAAAAGTGGGAGCAAAGGAGACCGTTTTACACAGCTGAAGGAAAAATGGATTCCGAAAAATTTCCACCCAAACACTCAAAAGGTCACATCAGAATTGAAAGATCCATTTGTTCCTTGGCACCTTCATCAGTTATGCATGGAAGACCAGACTGGATACTTAGTATTCATAATTTGAGACATATCCTTAGACTGGAACAGCCAATTTAAATAGTGGGGGGAGGGAGAGAGAGGGGAAGAACTTATGGAATTTTTGTTGGTTTGACACTGATGAAAGGAATCTTTGTAAACTCCGACCCACACAGCAGTCGCTACCAGACGGGCTCGGTGTTACATTCTGAGAACATTCCATTGCTCATGGTACTCGTCAACATCCTAAAATGAATCTCGATATTTGCTCTTCAACAGGTGATTTTTAGCAACATGATTAAATGTTAGCCCAGGAGACTGCCTCCGCAAAAAAAAAAATGGAGTAGAATAAACAAGACTTCAGGGGTAAGAAAAGCATGTTTTTGATTCAAATTTACATTTAAAGAGGCAACAGTAAAAATTAGCCATCACCTCTCATGGGAAGGGTGTAAGAAATCCTTGCAAATTAGACCATCCCCACATGTAAATTTATTTTTAAAAAATTGTATATTTAGTTGTACACAGACGTTTACTTTTATTTTTCCCTGGTGGGGCCCTGCCCCACTCTTCACCTTCCTCTGCAGCCTTGCCCCACCTCTTCCCACCCCCACTCTGCCTCCTCCCCTAAGGCCTCCCCACGCACCCCTCTCTGCCCTTCCTCTAAGCCCCCAGTCCACCGCTCTCCCCAAACCACCTCCTACCCGGGAAAGCTGACTGGCAGACCACCCCGGGGCCTGCTAAAAGCACAGCACAGCCTGGGAAAGAACAGATTATTCTTACCTGGGGGCTGAAGTCAAAGCACATCACTTAAGCATGTGCTTGTCAGAGAGTTAGCCATCTGATTACAATAACACTCCAGCAATCACTCCTCCACAGGTAGGCTGCTGTGAAGAGACTGATCAAGGCATGCATTCTACAAGTGTTTCATATGCTGGTCATTTCCTGTCCATTAGATGTAGGAGGGAGAAGGTAAGCATTGCATGTGAGAAGCAGGGACAAGCTAATTTTTCTTGCCACTGTGTTTGCACATTTAAAGCAGTCCATCACTGGTACTCAAAAAAGGTAGAACTTTTAATAAAAACATTTTTTTTTACAGCGTAGGGTTTAAGACTATGTACATATATGCAGAATACTATATCTGTAAGGATATACTCCAAGGATCTCTAGAAAGAGAGAGAGATTAACATATAGCTGAATCCTCATGGTTTGTGCAACAAAAACTTTAGAAAAAAAAATCACAACGCCCCCAAGGAATCAGAGCAGGGTGCTTGCTACAGCTAGCTTTGCTTAATCGGGGGGCTGTTTATACAATCAGCGTACAGTAGATATACAGAACTTAAGCGTGAAACTCCTCCGTTTGCACGAGACTAGTGCCACTGGTGATACCAAACAAGATGCAAGAATGCTTTTGCAGGAGAAAGGAGTACCAAGATTTTATAGTAGACATGAGGGAGCTATGACGCTGACTCATCACATCACAGTACCCTTTATAAAACGCATCATCTGTAAGTTACGAGTCATTCAGCTGTTTCCTAATACAATTACTCTCTCTCCCCGGAGGAAAAAAAAATTATTTTTACTTTGTACAATGTTAGGAGACTTATAAAAAGACAAATTCGTTCCCCACATAGTGTTTCAGAACCAAGTTACAAATCTATAAAACAGATTAGTATATTCCTCACAAGGCCACAAACACTGCAAACTATGTTCGTGCAGTCATTAAGTTTAATCTTTTAATTAGCATAATCCTTATATCGCCATTATTGATTTTCAAATCTAGAAGTACAGGAGATTAAGGAGTCGCATTTTTCTTTCAGCTTCTCAGGAGGTGTAGGTCTTGGAACGATCATCCAAATAGCATACAAGGGATTTTTTTTTCCCCCCCTTGGAAGAACATCCAGGTAAATATTGGTTTCACTTAATCCAATTCTGCCTCAGCCTATTAAGTGGCTCCACTAGACAGATTGGTATAGAGACCAGACAGAGGTGTGCCCAGTAGGAGGCAGCCAGCATTAACCTATTATGCATCTGGTTCAATCCAACCTGCAATTTTCAATGTATGATCAAAAGCCAAGTGTTACTAGAGAACCTTTTTATGACTATCAGTGCGACTGAAGTCTTTAGATTTAGAGTCACAGTGAAGGGAAAAAAAAAAAAAAAAAAGTGTGAAAGGTCGGTTGTGAGATACAGACCTGCAATATTGCGGTGGTTTTTGGATCAGTAGCTTCTGGGTGAGAAGAGAGGTTAGAGATGAATACCCAACTTGTTTTGACATTTTGGGCCATACTTTCAGTTCAGGCTTTTAAAGTGCAAAGCTACGAGTCTTTGGGTAAGTGTGCCAACTCCAATCTGAAAGCTAACGAAGTGTCAGACAACCCATTACTGATGGCTGACAACTATGGGGATTTATCGCAGACATTCACAAGGAAAATAAAATCTGTTACCTCTGATTTTAATACTGGTGTAGTTCTTTCCCTCCCAGTTTATCAAGAAGACAACTGCAGAACTAGAGTTGTTTTGGAAGCAAAGGATGAGTAACATTTGTGCTTACAATTGCAATTATATGTGCAGGTGTCTAGAAAAATATGTACACGCTAAAGAGTCTTTGGTGCTGGATAGTCATTTTCGGAAGACAGCAAGCTCTGCTGAATACTCTTCCATCAGTATATTGCCATCTAAAAACTGTACACGTTACTTTTGTATAGGATCCAGCAATGTAACTTCCATAATATATGTAAACTGTAACGGTTACTGAATAAATATATTCAGGAGCATCTCATTGTTTAGATAAAAAGCAAGGTTAAAAAAATATGTATTAAATGTCTAAAGCTTTGGTCTAAGCAGTTGTTATTGCAATAACAGCATCTGTAAGAATGGTGAAAGCCTCCCCTTTAAGAAATCCCTCCAGAACTTCACCCAGAAGGGTTCGCATTCAGCCCTTTTACTTTTAGTGGTTACTTTATTGCAAACAGTTCGGTGGAGGAGGAGTTCTTCAGAACCCAAACAGGTCATCTTTCTCTGCCGCATTTGAATCCATTTTGTCCCAGTCTACAGGAGAAAGGGTTTCTGCACTCTGGATATCTTGAGCAGTCAGGCCAGTGTCCAGGACGTGAGGGTTAGTTCTTGACTGAGCAAGTCTGAGAAGAAAGAAGGTGTTTATAGCCTCTATACTGCTATATGCAGCTTCATACTTCAAAATTCTTCCTACAGCTTGTAAAGAAATGCTCCTAAATAGGGAAAAAGCTGATCTTTGAAGCTCTTTGAAGTCTGATGCCCGCTTCTCAGAGTTTCACCTTAAAGACAGTCTACATTCGCAATGAGGGCTCCCTTTACAATATAGGCCTGGCAAAACGTTGCCTTTTTCCTCTGAAGCTAGCACTGACTGGTGCGTTGTTAGCAGGGACCTTATCTCAGTTAAAAGAACGCACTGACCAAAGCAGCCTCACCAAAAGAAATGTCTAAATTTTCACCATTCCAGGAATACCTGAGCAAGCAGCCAGTACATAATTTACTGCCATCCACAATCACTCCAACAGCTCACAGCAGCACTGCTGGTTCTCAGAAGCTGGTTCTAAAATTTTACTCTTAAGTAAAAAAAGACAGTATTTTGAGGCTGTGTTCAGATCTGAAATGGTAGTGGTGGTCAGCCTGTAGGGTCATTTTTAACAGGATCTTTCATCCCAGGGCACTGCAGAGGTTTATGAAAGTTAAAGCCCCACAGATTTGTAGTCCAATTACTAAATTCCATGTGTACAAGCCTAATACTTCAGTGCAAACTCTCTCATGCACAAAAGATATTTGGAGTTCATATAATGGATCTTAACAGACTATCAACTCAAGTTTGACCCCAAAAATATGTTTTTAAAACCACAACAAAAGCCAAACCCAAACCATAATGATGCTTTTAAAAGAAAGATCAACAGAAAAGTTCTCATGATTTGCTAAATTCTATTGGGAACAGATTAATAAAGGTTCTCCTGCCGCATTTGCGGCCTAACCATTGTGACAGGGATAGCCTGAAAGTGAAACTGACAATTCAATGTCCAAACTGTGGGGGCGGCAGGGGAGATAGTGACTAGTAAAATTTGTTTATTAAAGTTCAGTTTTAAGAAGTCCAACACATTCTTTAGTAATATAGGTGAGGAAACTGGTTTGGAGTAGGATTTAAGTTGACAGCATCCCTTTAATGATTTAGGAATGGATTTGCAACTTCTCTTTCCACAATGAACAGTGGAGGTAAGGAAAGAGCCTTCCACCTTAAGTCCAGTGTACTCGCTTTTTTTGAGCTATAAGCTGAACTAACCTTAAACTACTGTAAGTACGGTTTAAATAGATAGATATTAGGGATTTGCACTGTAATCAAGTTGGTTTTGTTACAACAATGCAAGGATTCTAACACAAAACCCCTTGGTTAGGTGATGAACTAGATCTGAGTTAGAGGGTCTTATTCCTTGACTACATGTTTGCAGTTCATCTGGGGAATGGCAGCGTAAACGCTATGTTAGTGTTACACTAACGTGGGGGAGAAGCAAATCAGTCATAAGTGCAAGAAGATCAGACCAAGATCACTCCTGCTAGTACGGGGACTAGACACTGTCAGCTGAGCGAACAGCATATCCGTTCCAGTAAGAGGAGACACTATCACCATGCTATGTTTGGGGAATTAAATTCCCCATCACACACACACCTATCTCCATCCTTAAAAGGTTAGTCAAATATTTTGACCATCAGCCAGCCTCAAAGTCTATCTTTCAATTAAGAGCTGAAGCACTGGCTGGGCTGCTCCCCCGGTCAGATCATTGGAGCAGATTAGATTAGAAGCATTATTAAAACTAGTCATAGTGAAGACTCTTGGGTTGGTCCCTAGTGCCATAAACTTGTAAAGAGTTATTAGAATTACCTTGAAAATGCCTCCTCCAGCCCATCATCCATTTCCTTTATTGAGAGAGAGAAAAAAGAAGAGATAGTTGCTAAGCTAGCACGGTTATTTAAACAGCTGGCTCAACTTTCCTTCGGGCGTAGGTACAGCATCATCGAGTGCTTAGAGCAACACTGGGTATCCGTGTCTGAGCACTGCAGTTTTCTTTGCAAACAGCAAGGACCTAACAGATTGAGGGATGCTGTTCCACCACCAACCACATCCATTTCCAGCATCTCTCCCGTCTCTTCTCCCCCTCCCAACCAGCAGCAATCCCCCTCCCTGTACCAGTGCAATAGCCAACCTAAGGCCTGATCCAAAGCCCAGTGGAATCGCCCTCCCTGCCCCCAAGCCTTCCAAAATTAAGCATCCACACGACCAGCACCCCCCAACCAAGTTAACTTCAGGTAGCAGAAAGCTGTGCAGTGCCAGGTATTGTTATTGCCTCACCCCTTTCCAAGGCCTCCTGATGGTTTTCTGCAGTGGATTTTGTTGGGAAAAAAAAAACAGGAGGACTTGTGGCACCTTAGAGACTAACAAATTTATTTGAGCATAAGCTTTCGTGAGCTACAGCTCACTTCATCGGATGTATGCAGTGGAAAGATTTTATATACACAGAGAACATGAAACATTGGGTGTTACCATCACTCTCATTACAGTCTGTATGGTAACACCCATAGTTTCATGTTCTCTGTGTATATAAAATCTCCGCACCGTATTTTCCACTGAATGCATCCGATGAAGTGAGCTGTAGCTCACGAAAGCTTATGCTCAAATAAATGTTGGTCTCTAAGGTGCCACAAGTACTCTTTATTTTTGCGGATACAGACTAACACGGCTGCTACTCTGAAATTTGTAGGGAAAGAGAGATGCCTTTTTATTTGTGTCCTGCCTCTTTAAATTTCTCACCACTGCTGCTAAGTCAAACTTCACTGCTGCAGGGAGGGACAGCCCAAGGCTATGCACAGCGTAAGCCCTCAAAACAAGCCTAATCCTTGCGCTGTCCTCTCTGCGCAGGGGTGAGTTTCACCCCGAGAGCAGCCACTTTGTTCCAAGTTCAGATGCTGAGACTCCGGCATGTGCTTCTCACAAGAGCCTACTTCTGTTCTCTCAACGCAACACAAAAAGGTTGTTCTGGCTGAAAGCATCGGTTTGCATGCAGACACTTTCCCCAGCGCTGGAAACAAAAAGCAGATCGCTCCTTAGATTTTAGGGTTGGCCAAGTCGACTGATTGCACTCACCATTTCAAGCTTACAGGGTGCAAAGTGCAGCAGATACAGTGGACCCAGCTCAGCAGGATGCTTTCGGCAAAGGACCTACTAAGCACATACTTCAGCTGGACCTTTGTGCCAAGAACATTATATTTAAAGAGCTACGGGGCAGATTTTCTTGAGGAACTGCTGGTGTGCTTCCTTTTCAAATCTCTCCTCTTTGGAGGCTGCCCATGAACGGTATTTGAATATTACTGAATGGGGGCTGAGGGGTTGTTTTAATTGAAAGATTAGGTTTGAGATGGCCTTTCAATGGGCAACTTGATTACATCCACTGGGGGTTTTAAGCTTTGGGGCTCTGATGACCTTGATGCTATTGAGAGTTATGCAAAAGAAGGAGGTTGGCTAAGATCCCTCCAGGACCTACGGTGATGTTGAGATTAACAGGTGATATTCTAATTTGGCCTGAAGGTCACAAAATTTGGGTTCAGACAGGCAGTCTCTGGAAGCAAAGCCCCTTGGCTAAAGAGGCCCCATCACTGCTCCACAATTCAGCAGATTTCGTCTACTGCAGTAGGAGAGGAGGAGGTAGTGTGAGATCGTGGGTCTCAGACTATTCAGGACTTGACAAGTCAAACAATAGATTCCACGGCTAGAGCACGGGCGTAACCCACACCAGCATGCACAGCAGCTACAGACTGGTGCTTCCATCTGAAAACTAGACATTCAGGTATGTGATAAAGCACATAAAGAAGTGCCCAAGCATCTGAAATGTGGGTTTGTGAAAGAAGTTTACAAGCTCTTCTGAAAATCCCAGGTCTTGGCAGTCAACAGGAGCCTAAGAAGGAATTAGGCACCCAAATCAAACTCCAGGCTCCCACTGGAAGCAAACTTGATTGGACCCCTTTGAAAATCCCAGCACGAATGGCTGAGTAGTCTGGAAGTTCAAC
Organism: Chelonia mydas; assembly: GCF_015237465.2. Lineage (NCBI taxonomy): Eukaryota > Metazoa > Chordata > Testudines > Cheloniidae > Chelonia > Chelonia mydas. The sequence goes on along the minus strand of NC_051259.2, from coordinate 9,066,662 downwards.
ATCCAATTGCTAAGGCTTTGGTTAAGAGGTGGGCCCAGAATGAAGACAACCCCCCCATCCACAACGGAGGATGTTGGGGCCAACAGAAAATGAAGCTTCACCTTCCCCCAGCATCCCTCTTCTCAGGAGAAAGAGCTAGCGCCTTCAGTACGCTTACCCAGACTAGGTTGTTGTTCTCAGATGAGAAGTTTGGACCCAACTCATCCACGCGTGGGGCGTTCGCGCTGACAGTCAGGGGAGATTTGGCAGCATCTTCGAAGTCCAACAGGTTCCCTGTGGCAACTGCTGTGTGAACAGAGCAAAAAGTTACCTAGAAGAGTTTTGCAGTTCTCCTTCCCTGCCCTCTCCACCCCAATAAGAGGAACATGTACACCTTCCTACTGGGCTATGCTGGCACCACTTATTCGTTTTACGTTAACAGGTAGAGAGTCCTTCTCCAACCTCCCACATTGGGGCCAGGATAGTACTAGGCACCATACAAACATCTGGGCAGGGACTGTAAAACCTGATGGGCCAAAGAGACAAGAGAGTGGGAAGGGAAAAAAAGAGGCACAGATGAGTTAAGTGACTTCCCTAGGGTCACACACAGCAGGGAACAGAACCCGGTCATTGGATTTCCCAGTCCAGAGCCTTGCCCAATGGGCCACAGTGCCACCGCGCTCTTGATCTAGGCTACACTAGGAGTACAGAACGATTACTGGGCTAAGCATTGCATCAAAGCCCCTCTGCAGAAAAAAAGCCAGAAGCCTCATTTTTACGGCAACACACCCTGGATTAGGTGGTGAAGCAGACTGGGAGACCTGCAGCGGCTTTGCTTAAGCATCCGTTTGAAAATGGAATTATTGCATTAAATATGAAGTGGGAACAGCCCAGCCTGCACTTTGTCCCCTAGGTTCTTTTGATATTAGTGTTATTGCCGCCCATTCCCGCCTTCAGCTTAATACCACACAACGTCATTCAAGCTCACATTTGCATCATAGGACAATTGGTAACCAGGCAAAGGGTAGGTGGGTGTTTGGATTTTTTCCATCTTAAACTGCCACATTAACTGAATGTTTGCTGCTCAAGTTAGTCAGTTTGCTAGCTGGCAAGTGCCATCATTTTATGTTTCAGAGTTAACACCTCATTGAGATGCATGGGGCAGTCCTCACCTCTCCAAGCTAAAGATTCAGGCTGCTTGCAGTCTCAGGGCTGGTCTACACCAGAGTTGTGTCAGCTTAATTACATTGCTCAGGGCTGCAAAGAGTTTCATGCCCTCTGCAATGTAATTAAGCCGACCACAACCGTTTTGCCTTTCTTTGCCAGCTTGTATTCCTCATCGCGTTCTAGCCTTCTTAACTTTTTGCCATCACTTAAACTTTTCCTCCTTCACTGCTTCCTGCACACTGCCGGACCATCGCCATGTCTACTTGACAAGAAGTTTCCCTCCTTTCATTTGGCCACCCCCTCTTCTCCCTCCAGCCTCGCTGATGTGATCATGGTCCGTTTGGTTGTACTCTTGCCTGCAAGCCTCCAACACTTCATGTTTTTGTCCCACAATTCGTCTTTTCCCATCCTCCCACCCCACTAGCCTTGTCACCCTGAAGTCCATTACAAGCAATGTAATCTGCTCTCCCGGAATGACTTCAGTCTCCCCGGTTTGTTAAATCTCATCTTGGCAGGAACTGGCCACTCTTCTACCAAATAAAGAGCTCCTCCCTTTTTTACAAAGTATGTATTGGCAGCAATCAGGCCACGGGCTCTGGCTAACAAAGACGTTCTCATCAGCTGCATTTCTGGGTCCAAGGCATCGTACGTGACAACTGTTTTAGCCCTTGGGTTCTCCCATATGTCCACTGAGAGAGTTTCATTGATCAGGCACTTAGCTGGACCTACTGATAAGCAAGGAACTGCTAGCTAGCTGGAATTTTTCCTCCTCTGTCATAACGCTAACCTATGGCACGTATTCACATAAAACATTAAAGTTTTGGTCTCTACTCACTGCTATTGTCAGAGCTCACTCTTCCTTTGGATGTCCACTATCATAGCCTGTAATGTTCTGCTAGGATTATTCTTACTCTATTCTTTTTTACTACTGATCCATGGTACGGAGCCACAAAGCAACTCGTAGCACTGGTCAACCTCCATAGATTTGGATCCCTTCCATTCGGTGTCTTGTACACAAGCAACGTGCACCCTCCTTCTCTTCAACGTCTCAGCTACTTCTTCGTTTCCTGTTCATTGCTCCTACATTCAGGGAAGCCCGATTTAGTTCTTGGGCTCACTTTAGCTGTACGTGCCCAGAATGCAGTAGCATTTACCTTTTCTCACAGCAATTGTGCGTCACTTCTGGGGGAGGGTGGGGGACGACGACACCCTAGCATTGTATTGATATTCTCCCTGAAGTCAGACGCAGAGAGAGTATGCGATCGTAAAAGCTGCACCAAACTGGCTAGTCAGGCCTGACATTTCTTGGTTTGACCCCTGATTTTAGGTGGGCTGTCTGCCAGCCAGTGAGCAGCCCTACCTGCCTGGATCCCTCTGCTTCAGCAGAGGGCATTTAGAGAAGAGGCTGCAGTAGAAGCCATGGCTGAGAATGGCTCTTTGTAGTGGTTGGCCAATAACAAATCTACACCACGGATACAAAAAGTTGTTTGTCCTGCACTAGTCTCCACAGTTCTGCCGGGAGACTTGGTCGAATCCAGATGAAAAAACCCAGTTGCTGCTCAGAGGTCTTTAGACCCCTGAAAGCTAACAGGGCGTTTTGTTCATCACTTACACGCTTTAAGGCAGGCAGGATCTTCTGAGTTTGGGCCACTTGCACCTTCTCCCTCAGAGAGGGACTTTTCCCGCTTTTCTTTCTCTGCAACAAGAAAGACGCCCTCATTGTCCGTAGGCACTGGATTGCCTGATGTGCATTTCACGAACAGAAATGTGATAGGTCGTGACCATAAGAGCTAGTTGGGAACTTTCCCCCATCGGGGCATTTTTCTGTCAAAGTATTCGTTTTGCCAAAATTGAAGTTTTGCCACCAAAAGTTTGATTTTCCGGCGGGGAAGGGGAGGGGGAGAGAAAATGGGATTTACGGAGGGCTCCTGGACTGACTGCCTAGGAGACACACCTGCCAGCAGAAAAAATGAAACTGACAAAAGCCTTGCAGGCAGGGAGCCTTGAGATTCCATTTTGGTTCTCCCAAAATGCAGTTTTTCCGGAAACTGCATTTGACTTTTTGGTCACAAATTAGGGCACAATTTTTCTTCCCCAGGGGGGATTTCTATTTCCAGCCAACTTGTGTGACTGCCTGCATCAAGGGCTTCGTGCACTTGGGACAAATGTTTTCCGAGTCACACCCTCAGGAGACACTTATGTTCCACTCGCTCTCCAGAAGACTCAGCACCACCCAAGACACTTGGGGCCAGTTCCTCCTCCTCCTCCACGCCCTACATGCCTCTCTGGTGGCATATACGGGCAGTCTAGGAGATGCAAGTGGAAGGGACGTGTGATTGAGGGTATTTCCCCAGTGCAGGAGATGCGTAGGGCTGACACAAGTGGCCCTGAACAGCCCTGGAGTAGCGTAGGGCTCAGAGCTGTAGATTTTTTTTTTTTTGGGGGGGGGGGGGGGGGGGGGGAGAGAGAGAAGAGGAGAGGGGAGAAATATTCTAACTTACATGCCAAGGGATGTACCAGCCCCTACACCTGCCTAGAATCCAGGTGGCACAGACCCATAGTCAACCCAGGTGCCCTTTCCCAGCAGCACAGCACAGATTCTGCCCCCGTAGGTTTGGTTTTCAGAGGTGTGAGCACCCCAGCTTCATTACAGTGGGAGCCACAGTGCTCAGCACCTATTGGGGGTGGGGGAGGGTGGAGAAGAACAGCCCCAGCCCCCCAATATAAAATTCTCTTGCACACTGGCATGGGGTGAAAGGGACACAGGTGTCAGGCGGACTTGGAAAGAACAGCTCGTTACTTTACAGCTAGTTAGGCACACTGTATTTCATGTGCCCACCTATGGTGAAAGCAACAGGCAGAGACAGGTTTACAAGGAGCAGGACTCAGTACGAGGTGTCAGCCGCTGATTGCGGACACTAGACCCTGCTGTCAGAGTCACAAGAAACCTGCAGTTACGTTAGCAGCGCAGCCAGAATGGGCCTCAACGCCCACCCCCCCCCCTTTTTTTTTTCCAGTGCATACTTTGAAAGATCACTTGAAAGGATAATAAGCCCGAATTATTTCCTTGGCTATATTGCAAGACACGGAGAGCGACACACTCACCTTCCTTGGATGCTTGCCAGAACTCAAACGCGACTTTGAACGCTTGAGCTACAGTTAGGGTGACTGCCTGGGCCTGAAAGACAATGTTAGACAGTGCATTCGTCGGCAGTTTCTCCCATCGATTTCAATCATTTGGCGGTTCTGCTGATAGATGCGAACCTGGAGCTTCCTAGTACTCTGGTGCCAGGACACCTGCACCCCTTTAGAAAGGGTAATCAAATATGGATAGCAGCAAGGATTGTCTGCTCTCCACAGGATGCTGCTGCAGAGAGTTGGCTGCAGGCGTGTTACACCTAAGAAAACAATTATTTTCAGAGAGAAGGGAAGGTGTCACGCTGACCGCTCCGGAGGCTAAAGACCTCTCTAGCCTCAATGCACACAGAGCGGCTTGCATATTGGCCCCTCCCCTGTGCCTCAATCCCAACCAGGTGGGATGATTACTGTTAATCCTCCAAGATACTTGCATGCCCCACTCACTGTAGTATCTGAGCGCCTCACCACACCTCTGCGAGGCAGGGCAGTGCTATTATCCCCATTGAACAGATGGGGAAAACTGAGGTACAGAGCAGCTAAGTGACTTGCACAAGGTCACGCAGGAAGCCAGTGGCAGAGCAAGGAATCAAACTTGGTTCTTTCAAATCCTGGATGAGTACCCTAAGCATGGGACACCCCTCCTCAATTTTCAGGGGCCATCTGACTGCCAAGAAAGGTGCCAGCGATGGCAGGTGTTGGTGGCTGGACTGAGTGCCCTCCACTCGTTTCAGTTAAGATGCTGAATGGCCAGGAATGACTTTCACTACAGATGTAGGGCTGGATTCGCAATGACAGCTTAGAGAGCTACTGTCCATCACCAATTCCTTCCCCTCCTCCCCATTCGAGTTGGTTCTGAACCGAGGACCATCTCGAGTAACAGGATGCTGTAAGAAAAAGCACCAGATAGCAGGGGAATGAAAGCGGGTGTCCCCCACAATCAGTTTCAGCTCTTAATGACAGAGTAAGGGCTGAATGTTAATTAGCCCAGAGAGATACAGGGGAGCTTTCAAAAGGCACAAAAGGTAGCGTAGGCACCCAGCTCCCAATGAAGCCAATGGGAGCCTCTATCTGGAGGGGACTGTTACACCCACTTGCACCAGCAGCAAGTTTGGCCCTCTAGGCCACACACTTTGTGTGCCACTGTAATTAAGCGGGTTTCTAAACCAGCATAGGAACGGTCCTCGCGTGGACTCACTTCTGTAGTTGAAAGAGTCTCAATGTAGCTTATTTCTCCTGAGTTTACAGAAATGAGCTACGCTGCTGTAGCTGCGTCCATACCCACTCAATCCGTACGTTTCTAGACAGAGCCGTACAAAAAACCCCTGCTCAGACCAGCCCTTCGAGCTAACCAGCAAGGCTCACGAGTGTGGCAAGCAGCGACGTGGGATGCCGGGGTCATTAAAGAACAAGCTCATTGAAGATTTTACACGCAGTGGCACATCACAAGGCAGAAGCAAGGATTTTTAAAGACAGCTGACGGGTGATAAGTTTGCGTTTAGAGTCGCATGCAAAATAAATCCAGCTTCCAAGACACGGAACTTCCCCCTCCTCCAGGCTTTGGGGAAAAAGCGGAATAAAAAGTTTAATTGAGAAATAAGTTCCAAGAGACACGGGCTTTTGAAAAAAAGGGAAAAATAAAAAAAAAAAACACACAAAACCCATCTCTGCCAATTAAACCTCACAAAAGTAGAGGATCTCATTTGAATGTCTGAGCTATTTACATCTGTGATGGAAGTGTGAATGCTTTATGGCAAAAAACTTAAATATGGTAATTAAGTATGAAACTCCCCACAGCTGTTTACAATTTAAGCTGTCACATCTGAATCAAGTTTAATAGACCCAGCTACCGTTGAGAATTGCCCATGAACTAAAAATATGGAGTAATTATATGCCAGAGCCGGGTAGCTATACATACCGAGCCCCATCTTAGATGCCAAGCTCTGGTACTGCAGTATCAGTTTACCTGTTATCAGCATGGTGTTCACGCATTGTGTGTGCGAACAGAGATTCTACTTGCTACCACAAAAGGCCTGGGAGAACTTTTTTATTTTGAAGACGACGTACGGTGCTGATGTACCAAAGAGATAATTCTTTTAGCACTGGAGAGATTTAAATTTTAATTTGCAGAGTCTCTTATCTTGGCAGCGCAAAGATGGGGCTGCGCTTTGCAGCCAGGAGAGAACCGGTGGCTTCCATTATGTTCCCCGCTCCCCCAGAGGGAGGCCGGGGGGTGGGGGGTGGGGGGGGAGAAAGGGACAGAATATTAACACTGCCATTCATGCCTGGAGCAGCGGGGGGGTGTTTGGAGTGGAGGTCTGGGCCACGTTGGTCTCTTCTCTGCCCCAACCTGGACTGAAAGGGGCTTGCTGCAGGGGCAATGCCAAGTCGCTGAGATGAAGAAACCTTCCCCCCCCATGATTTGAGAACAGTTGTTGCTGCAGCCTCTGTTTAGATTATGCTCCCAATTTGGGGGAAAAGATGGGAATGGCAGAAATAAGGGCATGAAGCAGGCAGGGTGTAGTTTAGATCTACAGCTCCCTGCCTAGATCACATCAACGCAGGAGGAACTGTGCCCTCCCCCCGCTCCCCATGAGTTCCAGTGTGCAGGGGATGAGCACCCCCAGCCCTGCAGGCTTCCAGCCCCTGCAAGCCACAACAACTGCATGGGTTCCTCCACAGAAAGGGGCTTCTGCAGCTCTGTGTCTGGGGGAGGGGTATGCATCGGTCTGGTCCCCGCATCCTACTAGAGCGGGCAGAGGAGGACACCCCCGTTTCCTAGCACACACACACACACACACTCTAAGCCCAGCCCCCCCTTGACTCATCCACATCTCCACCACAAGGTCTCTCTGGCTCATCAGTCCCTGCCTCCCCATTGTGAGAGTGGAGGAGATCTAATCACTCTCTACACCCACTCACAGCTTATGCCCAGTGACCCATTTCTCTCCCTTGCCAACTCTTAAGTGCTGGGCCTTAGCCCATGCTGTCCCAGCTCAGAAGAGCTCTCCCGTCATGCGATACATTGAGCCAAGGGGAGGGGTGAGCAGAGAAACCAAACAAAAAAAACCTATCCGCTCCGCTCAGAACAAAAGCTGGTGGCTATTTCCCAGCTCTGGCTATTCTCCTTAGTAAGTGTTACGATCTTGTGTTCCACGCTGTGCGTCAGTTACAGTGCGATGGTGCTAAATCTGCCATCAAGTACAGTAACAAACGTATCACGGGCTTCAACAGTGAGAGAGCTCTTAAAAAAGTGAGCCACAAAGCACGGGGGAAAGTTGAGGTGAAGCAGGAGCAGGGTCACACACACACACGCCTTGTACTGCCTGGCCGCTCTCCTTTTTAAAATTCTTTCCCATCCCTGGAAGAGTCCAGTATTCCGGATGCAATGGTAGCATCACCAAACACACCTACAGTCTTACTGCAGCCACGGGGAGTTAAGGACGATGCAGAAATGATTTCATTAAGCGAGGAAATGCCAGGAGAATTTCGGCAGGCAGGAGGGGTTAGAGACAGTTCAGCAAATGCTACTCCCCCCATTTAAAATAAAATGCCCCCTTCCCACCCGGCCCAATTATTAAAAGCTTTAATTCTGCATATCTTTAAGCATGTGACCAAGTCCCATTGACTTCAGTCACGCTAAACTCTAAGCGCACTGAAGTATTTATGGGATCAGGGCCTTGAAGTAAGTTTCCAGGCTCAACTCGGTGTCATTTTTAACTCTGCATTTTGCCTCTTTAATAGGGGACTCTCACTCCTGAGAATGGGAGATGGGGCCTCCCCTCATGGGGGCATGCAGCCTAGTGGTTGGACTAGCCGAGATCCCGGCGCTCCCATAAGAAACAGGTGAAGTTGTGGATTCTCAGCCCCTCAAAGTCAAATCCAGCAAGGCATTTAAAAGTTCCTCCCAACATCAGCACAAAAGTGACATAACAGATGATATCTGCCCCTCCCATCAGCATGTATCCAGGTTGATTTAGCCTCCCTACGTCCTACGATATGCTCGGGCCTCCAGAGACGCAGGGCTGCTGACAGCCCCGAGTTATGTCTGAAAGCATAGGAGCTCCAATACCTGCAGGCGGGGCAGTTTGCCAGATCAGGCCCCTAGATCAGTCAGCAAGGTCCCTGCCCCGAGGAGCTTATGAAGCACTGAACCCTGCCCACCTCTCTGGTAACAGCCGTACGGACCCGCGCCCTCCTTTCTACTGACCAGTTTCCGTTTGGGGCAGAGGAAAGCGTGACACTCCAGGTTCTCGCTGTGCTGGCTCTGAGCAATGTAGGCAAACACTTTATCGTGGCTCTTGTCCGCGGTGCAATAAGAGATCCTGAAAGTCAGAGCGAGGGAAAGTTAAACTCTTGGATTATAGCAGGGTCGGGAGGAGGCCAGCTCGCCCACTGACCTGGCAGGCTGAGCGTCAGATTCAGCCTGGCAGACGCAGAGGGAACATGAATACCACCACGTTTCTAAGAGCCCCCAGTTGGAGATTGGGGAACTCTAGGCCTGAAAGACAAGCCCCATTTTAGGCTTCAGAACCACAACTGTGAAGGCAGCAAAAATGGGACTGAAGGGGAGCAGAGCCACACACCAAATGATGCGTTTGGTGGGGTTACAGCCTCTGAACAGGAGCCTTTACCTTTGCTCAAGGAAAGGAAACTCTTTGCCCAGGTTTTGTGACGTGCTAGTTTCTGAGCTGGGCAAGAGACACTTTGCTGTCAGGACAATCTCATGCATATTCTCTTCCAGCAAGGAGAGCGCCCAAGTTGTTCCAGCATCACAAAATTACTGCGGAAGCTCCCCTGTGTGCGCTTCGGTCAGAGAGAGAAGCTGACGTCGGGGACAAGGAAAGTCTGTCTGAAAGAATGAGCCTCAAACTCCAGGAGATCTGCTCTAGCAGTTGCAGGCATCCTTGAACTCAGTGGGCCATGGGGATTCACTCAGCCTGCGGTTTGAAGGACATTTCCTCTGATGGGCTGCTTTCCCCTGAGCCAGGCAGGAAGCGCTTTGCATTTCTGAACAAGGTTTTGGCCAGCAAGCAGGGTGCCCTTCGACCAGGCATTGGCCAGGTGAGCAGACTATAAATGTGCCTTTGTAGGGTGTGGGGGCAGGACCCTTGGAATTCTGAGCGTTTCCTCCCCCCCCCCCCGCCCCGTGTGAATATCAGCACAGAGATCGGCTACTCCCATCTTACGTCAGTGAGTGTCATTGCGACACACGGCAGCTGAGTCACTGAAATGCAATGCAAGGTTGACATACAACTGGCAGTAATTTAATCTAGCGGGCTATTGAGGATGTGACCTCCCCACAAGGTAGGTTCCAAGGAAACTCTGAAGAGGATTAGAGGAAGAAAGGGGGACCTGTGGTTAATCTTCTCACAGCACCAGATTCTCCATTCAGCCCTTGCTTGCATGACTGTCCTCTAGGAAGGGGAAAGTGCATCTCATTTCCTAGACAGACTTAAAGAGCCACAGTCAAGGTTTAACAACACTTTCACTTCATTTCTTTTTCTGCATCAGGTTACTTTTGCTCATTGGCCTACATTTTGCCTTGCCAAGAGGCGTCATGCAAAGCATGACGCCCTTCAGGTTTATTCCCCTCCGTCATTTGCTTTCAAAGCAGCAAGGTTGGCCTTTCTGAGAACTGCAACAAAACCTCCTGCGTGCGTGTGTCCCACACACACACACACACTCCTCCCTGCTTCATAGCAACCCCTACTGTTCACCTGCATGTACAATCATCATTTGTTTTCAAAGGGAGGGTTATTCACACCAGCCTCTGAAGTTAATTGGTTTTGTAACCGGAAGGCAATTCACCACACACCAAGGGGCGAGTCTGAAAACCACCTACAGAGTCACAGGGGCTGTGTTTTAAGCTGCAGCAAGTCCGTTAGGATGCCTGCCTGAGGAGAGTGGTGGAGAGATCACAGTTTCTGCCAGTGAAGTCTGAGTTTGCCTAATAAAAGTTCCAGGTTTGAGGGGGCGTGCTCCAGAGACCACAGCTCTGTCAGTTCAATCCTGACCCGGCACATGGGAGAAATTACTTTGGGCAATAAAAGAAAGCTTGCAAGAGAAAATTAAATTCATGCACACCAACCCTCCCTCCTTTAGGGAAAGTTATTCCTTCACCCAAAGTGGTATTGTTTTACAGAACTGCCTCTGATGTTGTCAGCTGCCTTAAGACATAGACACTTCAGTCAACTCAGAGGATACCTTTGTATAAACGTGGACCGGAAGGGACAGCTTCACCGTTCCCGTGTCCAAGCTCAATTCAAGGCAGCAGCTAACTATTCAGACCTCAGGTCTGCACTCACTTGTTTCCCCACCTCTTGCCCTCACCCACAACACAGTTCCGCTGGATTTCAGTAGACCAGGACTAATCTGGAGTGATTAAAGAGAGCAGAATTGAACACCAGGTCTGCAGCTGTTAACTTTTAATTGTGAGGGGGGTCTATGGGGTGAAGATTGCAGAAGGAACTCCACTCCCATGCGTTTTAACATGACCACGTTTATACAGTTGACTGTGTAGAGCAAAGAAGGTCAATGGTTTTGTCCAGACCCCCAGTGATCCAAAGGCCTCCTGTGAGCTGACTACTAGGCAATGCAAAATGCCACTACCCTGTATTTCAGTATGGGGGAGGAGACGTACAACAATACGCCAAGGCAAGGGAGGATGGAAGGAGGCATGGAACACAGGAGTCAGCAGACTGGATCATACCTGGATCCATCTACTCTAATACCCAGTCTGACCTACCACACCAGATGCTCAGAGGAAGGTGTAAGAATCCCAGAGTGGGCAGGGATGGGATAATCTCCCCCTGCCCCACAACAGATTGTAAAGACAGAAGAGACCATTGCGATCATCTAGCCTGATCTCCTGCACTACAGGCCGTACAGCTTCCCCGACTTAATTCCTCATCCCGGTCTTCAGCATCACAGATTGGTTCAAGGCCCGAACCAAAGCCATGGTAGGAGTGGGAGAGGGAAAAAAGAAGAGTTTGAGCTAACCCCCCTTGAAGCGGGAAGATCCAACTGGCTAAGTACACCAGCATCCCTAGATGGGACTTTAAAGGAGCCGAATTTCTCCATGCAACTGGATTAACAGCAGTAGCTGCACGTACCTCTTGCTGCAGCTGGAGTTTTAACTTCGGAACCACTTTCGACACCTGAAGGCAGGAGTCCGAGGTCTATTAAGCTGCCTGAAATTTAGCCTGCCTTTTGCCTGCTTCAGAGCGAGTTCGGGCTCCCGGGAGGAGCTGAGCTGTTAGCGCTGGAAGCCAAAATCCTCTAGCCACACCACAGCAGCCCGCCCACCTCTGTGTGTCTCAGCCCTTGCTTGTATCTCTAGGGTAAAGAGGAGAGTTCAGCCTCCATTCAGTGGTTGGCCTTGTCAGGGAGGCTGAAAGCCCATCAGGGCAGGGACTGCGTGTGCTTTCCGTGCCTACCACAATAAGGCGCCAATCCCACCTGGAATCTCTGGGCGCTACACAATCAATACAACGGCAAGGAGAGGAGTTGTTACTGGGACTAGGGCTCCAACAGAGGGAGAGAAAGCATTAGAGGGTCAGACAGAGCCTTAGCAAGCCTGGAGAGGAGACCGAGTAAAGGAGAATGAGCCGTGTAAGTCACCACCCTCCATTACCGGGTGGATGGTCCCCCTTTTCCACACAGGAGACCAAGCAGAAGTCGGACGCTAACCACATTTGACCGCTGCCATTTGTTAGAGCTCGCGCGGAGCCTCACCGCACAACACTGACGCCATCGCTTCGTGCGGGACAGAACTAGGGGACGTCTCAAACATTCCAACCCTCCTCTCCAGGAGAGGCCTCCGTTACCTTTCCCCAGTCTCAGATCCTTTTGGGCCTGCGGTACTCGAGTGCGTCCGATTCCACAACACTGTCAGACGCCCAGCGGACGGGGCACATTCTAGAGTCGGGACCACCAATCTAAATGAACCGCGTGCTTTGTATTTTGCAGAGTCTTTCCTTATCCTCCCCCCTTCTTGGCTCTGTTTATTGCACTAGACCAGGGGTCGGCAACCTTTCGGAAGGGGTGTGCAGAGTCTTCATTTACTCACTCCAATTTAAGGTTTCCCGTGCCAGTAATACATTTTAACGTTTTTAGAAGGTCTTTTTCTATAAGTCTATAATAGAAAATTAAACTATTGTTGTATGTAAAGTAAATAAGGTTTTGAAAATGTTTAAGAAGCTTCATTTAAAATTAAACTAAAAATGCAGAGCCCCCCTGGACCGGTGGCCAGGACCCAGGCAGCGTGGGTGCCTCTGAAAATCAGCATGCCATAGGGTGCCTACCCCATGCACGAGACAGATGTTTTCCCTTTGGATTCTCATGGTGCCTAGTGTTCGCTCGTTTCCCTCTTCCCACGTAGCCTTGGCTTTCAAGAACAGATTCCTAAAGATGTGGTCAGCCTGCAGTACAGGTGAAGACTGGAGCCCGACGCATTTTCTCTCCCTACCCTCACACCAGACTACAGGCTGCGAAGCCAGGGCTAATACGCCTATCAGTTCAAACAGGAACAGGTTTGGGCTCCACACCTTTACATGATGAAGTGTCTCCAATAACATACCTGTATATCGAGATGTTTTCTATCAATTCGTTCGTTCCGCTGTCATTTAGGATAATCCCTCTGGGAGATACCTTCAGGGTAACTTTCTGCAGTTTCTTGCCACGTGCTTTAGCCTTTGGAAAGGAAAGGGAAGTAGATTTATGGGTATTTAGCATGGTTACGTTCAAAGCTGTATCACGGAGGCCGATTACTCACTCTAGACGTGTATTGTTTAAATAGACAAATTAATGGCACTTGTTACAATCAGAGACTGAATTTACTACTAGGTACAATAAGGCCCTTATTAAAATGGTACCTTTGCTGAAGCACTGATTTATACTGGCATTGAGCATGCACCCCCATAACATGCTTGGTTACTGTGCCCACAATCCCTGGGGTCAGAGGGACTTTGCTGTACTGATTACAGTGCCTGAAGGCTACAGGACCGGCATGGGTGTAGTCTTGGCAGAGATCAACTGGGCTCCTGCAGAATTTGCCAAGTTCTGCAGAGGTTTCATTTTTAGTCCGATATCCGAGGAGATACTAGAGCTCTCAGATTACACATTAGCCAGCAAGAGGGGGTGACATGCAATGGAGTTAGACTGATCCCCTAAGTTTTGTTTGAACAGAACTATCCTCTGGGGGCAGTAACCACACCACACCTGTAGTAAGCCATTATCTTCTGTTCAAGCTGCCTTAAGTAGTCCCATAAAGGAATAGTTTATTGAAAGCCCGATCCTCAAGTTACTGAGGAGAGTCAGTGGATATGTTGCCTGGGGAAAAGAAAAAAGAAAAAAAGAAAAAAAAAAAGAAAAAGAAAAAAAGACAGGATCAAGCCCATTCCAGAGTGCACCTTATTAAAAAGGAAGTGAAAGCTTGGATATCCTCCACCTAATGCACTGGGATTTGCACTCAGACTAGTGTGTAACTTTACCTTGCTGTCCTAGGGACAACACAAATCAGGGCTTGCTAACAGCCTCTGCAGTGATTAGTTCGACTGAGCTGTTCACTGGCTCATGATGGCTGACGAGGCACATCAGATTTAAGGAAGCAGTACTGTATAGTGACAAGAGGAACTCCAGCTCAGGAGCCATTGCTCAAGCTGGCAGGTGCTGTTCCAGAAGTGGCCTTTAGTATTCCACAGCACTGCCAATCCCAGTCATTCAAAAATCCTAGTCAGGCTGCCACCCATCCCCCCAAAATCAGGATTTTAAAAATACCATGTTTCACTGATTTCTTGTTTGAGTCTCTAGGGCACACCTTGGTCCCATTTTCAAGCTCTTCTCTGCTAACAAAAGGTCTAGAAATGTCCACTAGGAAGGGTAAGTAGGGTCTCAAATAATCACATGACTCCAGGAGCTGGGGCTGTAATGCCATCATGTATGACAAGAGTTGGCATCGCCAAGCTCCAGTCTGCCACCTCCCTGCTTCTTCTAACAAAAGAATGATGCTTACCTCCTCCCAAATTTGTGGGCCAATCCTGCCAGCCCAGTGCACGTAGCACTTGTATACTCCAGATACTGCAGCACTGGGCCCTTTCCTAGCTGCTGATTTGCAGGCCAACCAAGCTGCTCCTGCAGAGTAGTGGCTTAGCCACAATAGAGTCCAGACAGAGGAAGTCTGCTGTTTCAATACTAGATTTGCAGAGCAGTTTGTTTCCCATGTCTTTACTCCGCATTAGAGGGACAAATGGCTGGAGCCGAGACACATCTAAGAGCAATGGACTGTTGCCAAAACCATCTCTACCCACCTCTCCAGGCCTGATGCTCTAACTTTGCATCACTCACACATTTAGCAGCACTCACAAGTTCATGTTTGCTTTGAATTTTAACGGCCCTTCAAGACAGAACCAATTAAGATCAGTGAGGCCAGCAGAGGACAAAAAGCATTAGATTGGCCACATGCTATAATTCAGCCACCTGCAGCCCAGTGAAGAGAACCTCAGCTCTCCTATTGAGTACAGCATCTCCCCACCTGCCAGGCAGTCATCAGACCGGCACCACTTCAAAGTGCCGACAGCAACGCGGCAGGTTCCAGACCCTCACAACCCAGCGCTGTCCCTCAGTGAAGAGCCTCAAGGAGAGTTGTACTTACAGGGAGACTTCTTTGCGTGCACACCCAGAGTCCTCTAGCCAAGGGCATGAGCTTCCACCCACCACAGCAATGATCCCCAGAGATCCCGGACACAGTATGACTAGCAACCCGAGAGTTAGTAGGCACCCAAGTGAGACAGATGAAAGTCAGTTTCACAGAGACAGACAGACAACTTCACAGTACTTTGCAAGAGCCATGCCCTACTGGGAGAAGCCAGAGATCCTGGAGCAGAGAAGTGAGCAGTGCCCTCCCCAAAGCTTAAAGAGGGGAAGGGCCACACTCCCCAATCTCTGCCACGAGGTACACAGCCAGTCGCAATATACGTTTCGTGACACGCCCATAAGCTTTGGGGCCAGATGCTCAGCTGGTGCAAATTTGCTTCGCTTTACTGAAGTCTGCAGAGCCCAGCGATGCTAGCAGAGGCTCTGCCCCTAGGTTTTGCTGGAGGGCTCAGCGGCTGCAGGAGTCGTAACCCACCCCGGAATTCAGAGTAGGGGAGGAATGTGTTAATGTATCTCGTTTCCCAGAAGCCATAGCCCTCCCCCGCCTATTTCACTTCCCTGGAAGTTCAGCCCATGTCAGGAAGATACTACTCACTGCCCGAAGCTTTGAGCCACCACATTTAGTTTTATGCGGATTAACCATGCGACCGAGTCTTTGCCTCATTCCATTTGATAAGTGTCTAAAGATGCATTAATTTGCTGTAGCACGAGTGGTGAATAAGGATGGACTCCTAAGTAAGTTGCAGTGTTAAATATTTAACAGTCAGTAGCTGTACTGCACTGGCAAAATTAAAGTAGTATCAGTCAGCTGCAAGGGAGACTAATTGCCTTTTCAGTGGCTAGGAAAGGGCTGCAGAGTTTGTGCTGGTCCCTTCCAATCCACCTCTGGATTGTAAAGCTCAGAGAAGCCCATCCAACCAGGGGTGCGAGAACCAGAGGGGCTGCAGCACCCCATAGCTTGAAGGGGTTTCCAGTTTGGTTCGATGGCTTTCAGCAGCCGCCCTCCCCCACAACCCCTATAAAAAACTATTCCGATGCCACTGCATCCAACACAGCCAGATAGGGGACTGGGAATTCCCATACTAGAGGTCCACTGACCCATCTCTGGGGAGACAGAGGTTGACACGAAGAGTATATAGGCTGCTTTTAGAGTAGTTGTACCATTAAGAAATCAAGATTTGGCAAGGTATCCACAATACTAGAGTCTCTCCCTGGGATATCTATTTGCAACCCTGAAGTTTTCCTATAACAGTGTGTCACAGCCATGATTAAGGGTTAACCATAGCTGCAGACACAGCAGTCACCAGTCAAGGTTTTCTCTTCCTATTAGGAGGACCAAGTATAGCCATGGGAGAGAGTTCTAGCTAGCACTAGGCCAGCGGTTCTCAAACTGTGGGTCGGGACCCCAAAGTAGGTCGTAACCCTGTTTTAATGGGGTTGCCAGTGCTGGCATTACACTTGCTGGGGCTGAAGCCAAAAAGTCCGAGCCCCACGGCCCAGGGCTGAAGCCAAAGCCTGAGGGCTTCAGCCCTCCGCGGCAGGACTCAGGTTACAGCCCCCACCTGCCCAGGGCGGGAAGTCCTGAGGGGGGGCAGGTCTCGGGCTTTGGCCCCCCCGCCCCCATGGGGCAGAGGGGCTCGGTCTTCAGTTTCCCTTCCCAGGGTCACGTAGTAATTTTTGTTGTCAGAAGGGGGTGGCAGTGCAAAGAAGTTTGAGAAACCCCTGCATGAGAGAGAGATCATATACTAGGTTTTATTTCACCTAAACTCCACAGTCCTTCTGGGTGACCCATCATCAGCTCCTTGCTGCTTATGCAAAACCCTCGGAGAGGGGTGTGTATAGGAAGCATTTACATCCAGGACAAGTGTTCAAGAATCATTTGCTTCAACACCAGGACGAGAAGAGTCTGCATTGTTTGGTTCTGCAGGGATCTCCTTTATTAGGCATCAGATCTACTTAGGACCCCGATGAGGGCACTCACCATTGCCACAATTCTTTTGACGGCAGCTGCCGAGAGATCTTCTCCTTTGGGCTGTTCCACCAGAGTCATGCCCATGTACTTTAGGTTGAAAAGCATTCCCTCCAGTAGGGTCTCTCTGGTGTCGGTCCAGTTTTCCGGTAGCTCTGAGGAATAGCAAAGATCTTTAGTCTCGAGCGTACTAGGACCTGAGAAGTGATTTCATTAAACATGAAAATGCTGCAAGGTGATGCAAATGTGGGCAGCTGGCTCATCTGCATCTCACGTACTTTTGCCCAGGTGTCAGAGGGGGCCGTGGAATGCTGCTACACAATTGTCACGATCTGGAGGCATTTGAGAGAGTGCTAGCTACCGAAAGGACTTCGGTGATCATCACTCCTCCTGCCCCATCGCTGTGGTATCTTAGCATTATTCAGGTAAGACAATGCTACTCTGCCCTCAGTGAAGACTTCAGAGAGAAACCCTGCTTGAAGGGAGATATCCAGGCCAGGCAGAAAGACTCCCAAGGCCAGGCCTTGGGAAAGAGGTGCATGACCTCGGTGGAGAGAGACTCAGCCTGATCTCCCACTGAAGGGAGAAGACAAGACCCTACAGCTCATCTGGTTTTGCCTCACGCAACAGCCCCATAATAGAACCGGGGATACGTTCTGGAGCAGAATGCTCAGCAATATGGCCATGTACAGTCATCCTCTGTGCGGGGAGGGGGGGAGAAGAGAAAAAAAACAAACAAACAAACCAAAACAAAGACACCCTTGCCCAATTTGGCTCCTCCAAGCATTGCCCTGTGGCCAAGTCCTCAGGCACTGGAGAAAAGGTTCCTCATGAGAGCCAGGTTGCTAGGAATAAATTATTTAAAGCCACCCCTTCCCCCCCCCCCCCCCCCGTTTGCTGCAGCTGGTGATCTAGCCAGAGTGTGTGCCAGGTGGTGGAGTCACCAGAGAGGACTAACTAGCACATACAATTCTGCAGCCGTCCCAATGGATCACACCTTCCCTATGCCCTCCTGAACAAAGCTCCTTTAGGACCAGCCAATCCCCTCTAATTAACTGCTAAACGGATTATGAATTAGCAGAAGTTGTGCCAGTGCTAACATTACCTTATAAGTCTCTGGAGTGGGGAGGCTTTTAGCAGCACAAGCCAAGAAAAGGACCGTCGAGGTGTTTCAGTCCAAACACACACCCACGGCCAGACTTAAAAACGGTGTTACTCTGCTTACGGCTGCCCCCAGACTCAGGTCAGACTAGGGGAAGCAAAGGGGGGCGGGTATGCACAAGTTAGAGTGCATCTGAGCCCGAGCCCATGCACAGAGTTGGAGTCATATGAGCGATCGCCCAAAGGGAGAGTACGCAGATGCGAATAACTAAGCTGCACCAGTGGTCTTCGCTATCACCCCTCATCCCAAGGGGAGAGAGCACGCGCGTTTCTGCATCTGACATTGATGGGAAAAATTGTTCTTGGCACTCACTTTCTCCTGTTTCGCCACCCCATCTCCTAGCCCAGTGGCTCTCTATCTTTCCAGACTACTGTGCCCGGTTCAGGAGTCTGATTGGTCTTGCGTAACCCCCGCCCCCAAGTTTCACCTCACTTAAACTACTGTCCTATAAAATCAGACAAACATTCAGACGTGTGTCAGCGCACTATTACTGAAAAAACTGCTGACTCATTTTTACCATCTAATTATAAAATACATTTCAGTGTATAGAGCAGTATAAACAAGTCATTGTCTGTATGAAATTTTAGCTTGTACTGACTTTGCTAGTGCTTTTATGTAGCCGGTTGTAAAACTAGGCAAATATCTACATGAGTTGAGGTACCCCCAGGGGCATGTGAACCCCTGGCTGAGAACCATTGCTTAGCCTGTAAGCCTGCAAGAAGAGTTGCTTCCTTACCCATGAACTGCAGGGCCCAAAGAATGCAGATTCTCAGGCAGGCCAGTGCAGCTCACCCTATGGCTAGTGTGCAGAACCACCTGAAAACCCACCAGAGAGCCCCCAAGTCAGAAAGCCTGGCTTCACATGGTGAACAGCAATTGCTCTGCAGCAGCCCCTTCTGCGTCATGGGCTATTCATATGGAGCAGGACTAACTGATGTCAGAGCGAACCCCTCCCCACGATGCATGCTTCACTGAGCTTTGCTAGGCACCGAACGGAGACAGGAAGCTTGCACAATAGCATTTAAACATTCCAGGCCAGATCCTCAGCTGGGGTTAATCCACACAGCGGTTATAAACTGGTGCGCTACATAAGTGGAGGATCCAACCCTCTGTTTTGAGAGGGCAGGGAGAGATTGCGTCAATACAGCAATCATGTACACTTCTTAGCAGTAGAGAGACCAGACTAGAGGCACGTGCAGGCTATTGTTTGACGCCAATCTGAACAGATCAGGGTTTGTCGTCTCCCAACAGGCCTCACGTGGCTTCCTCCCCCAGGCACAGGGCAAGGCAGTTGTACTAGACTTCGCCGCTTTCCTACTGCTGTGTGAGGTAGGGGCCCCCTGATGAGCGAGTGGGTAGGACTGATCACAGCACCGAGGCACCAATTCATCACCCCCCTAGCTAGTGATGTTAGAGGCGTACTGTGGAACCGAAGAGGTGGAGCAGGACTGGAACGGAGACCTGGCTGTTCAAGCAGAAGCGTTGACAGTTCAGTTGTACCAAGACTAAATACATCTAGTTCATCAGGGTCTAAGCCGCTCTAGAATTCACCATAGCCTCGGGGATAGAACCTGGAGCCTCTCGCTCAGGGCAGGCCCCTGCTACCAGCAGTAAAGGAGATTCCCCTTCCAGCAAAACTCCACGAGCTGTCAAGCAGTCCTATTTCATGCCGGGGCAGTGCTGCACGCCTCCTAACCAGTTCATTCCCACTGGACCGAATCGGTGCCCGCTCCAGGGCACGCATTTAATTGGTCACAAGGTTTTAAATTGCAACTAGACAAGGGCTCCACCTCCCCTTCCCAGGGAAGCTGCTATGAGCATGGGAGGCTATCTATGGAAGGCACGAAAGAGGGCCCCAAAGAACGGGGGCCACTGAACAGCCGTTCTGGTGGAAGAGAGGGGTCCGCGTCCTTGCTCGAGTACCTATCCCCCCTGGAGCTAGTGGCCACATGCTGGCAAGGAGAGGCATTTACAGCACACCGCAGAGGATTAACGCAGGGCAGGGAATGCTGCCCAGGGGCCTTCGGCCTTTTCCACCTCATCTAGCAGCAGCCTTAACCAGCCTCCAAACCTCTAAGGGTCTGCTGCTCATTTCAGAGACACCAATGATCCTTCCCCGAGAAAGTTACGTTAAAGATCCAATTGCTTCTTCCACAACCATCCAGCTACGGCAGCACAGTCAGACTAGCCATGCTCAGAGACGGTTGTGGAGGGTGCTGTGTGTGGGGTATTGGTCTACAGGTGGCACACCACCCCCACCCCGTCAGCAAGAAGTGCTGTCTAGCAAAGGTCTCTTGGGTGCTGCTCTCCCCCACGTCCACCTTTTCCTCAACCTGCATCAAATCCACACGCTCCCTTTCCCAGTAGGGGCAGCTACTCTAAGCCTGTGGATGTGTCATTACACAAAGTAAAAACTATTTCGCCATGTTTATTCTCCCCCCCACTGTTCCTCACACACATTCTTGTGAACTGCTGGAAATGGCCCACCTTGATCACTACAAAAGGTTCCCCCGCCCTGCTCTCCTGCTGGTAATAGCTCACCTTAAGTGATCACTCTCCTTACAGTGTGCATGATAAACACCCATTTTTTCATGTTCTGTGTGTATATAAATCTCCTCACTGTATTTTCCACTGCATGCATCCGATGAAGTGAGCTGTAGCTCACGAAAGCTTATGCTCAAATAAACTGGTTAGTCTCTAAGGTGCCACAAGGACTCCTTTTCTTTTTGCTCAAATAAATGTTAGTCTCTAACCTGCCACAAGTCCTCCTTCACTAAGCCTTCAAGACAGTCCACTCCAGCCCCCATGGGGCCCATTCCAAGTGAGCTTGGCAAATTGCTCCCCTCAGATGCAAGCGAGCATCTGGCAGTGTGTAGGTACAGGCCAACCATGCTAGCAGGCAGATCTCACTAAGGGCAGGTCACTGCTCACTCCTGGTGGCAGCATGTCAAGTACACACGAGCACATACACACACACACACACACGTGCCCAAACAGTGCAGGTACAGATAGCAGAGTAGCTAGCAGGGCTCTGCTTAGGAGACTCAGGTACAGACCACCGAACCCTGTGGGTACGTAGACGCGATATGGCTTGCTACGTGCCCTACTATTTAAGCAGGGTCGTATCTCCCTGCCTCCGGAGCCTTTCCCCACTGCCTCCCCCTTGCCAAAGCCCCCGTCAGGAGCTGCACGCCACAGAGTGGACACAGCCTCTTTTCACTGCAGCGTGTAGCTCCACGCATGCAGCATAGGATGTACTGTATGAATCAGGACGGAGCAAACCCCTGCCAGACCTCCGGTGCTTCAGGATGGCAGGATCACAGGGCCACAACCCTGCCTCTCCACGCCCCCACTCCTCTCTGCTGAGCAGAACTGCTCTCCACAGCAGGGAATTCACCAGCAGCCTCTGCTCTGCACACATGCCTTTACAGAGAACACCTCCATGTAATCCTAAACCGGAGGGTGACTTCACCCTGATGCAGTGCAGGGAAAGGGAGCGGTTAGCCCGGTGACTCAGACACCACAGAGCAGGGCACATTTCGGGCTCTTAGTGGTTATGGAGAGGAACTGCCACTGCCAGGTTTTGGAGCCAGGTGCCGTTTCCTGGTGCAGATTAGGAGCCTCCACCCTTCCAGGCAAGATCTGTAAAGCACTTTGAAATCTATGCACTGCATCAGCGGTAGTCAACTGGCAGACCGTGGGCCAAATCCAGACTTCCAGGTGCTTTTGAATGGATCCCAAAATTTTTTCTGGAATTTGGACCTTGACAAAAAAATAAAATAAGACTACCCTTGCACTACACTGTCAAGATCTGTTCTGCAGTGCATTGGAAGGGCTACAGCAGAATCAGAGAGTTAGATTTTAGGGTTTTGTTGAATTCAATAGGAAAGTGAATAGACCATCATTCCTGGGGATACTGAATCAGAAATCAAACTGTGTTTTATGCTTCCCCCTAGATGTGGTCCAATAAGTGTGTAGTTCCATCTCTGGAGCAGTTAAGAGGGGACACTGGCTTCTGACACCCTGGGATGAACACAAAGTGATCAGGGAACACAACAGTGCTAATATGGACATCATTAGGTTTCACAAAACACCCCTTTTGAAATGGAAGACAGAAGTTCAGCTGTTTCAGGCGGTCTGAAGACTCAGGTATAAAGTCACTCATTTGTTTACATATGAATGTTAGGGCTGTCAATCGCAGTTAACTCACGCAATGAACTCAAATAAATTAATCACAATTTATTGCAGTTTTAAATCACACTGTTAAACAATAGAATACCAATTGAAATTCATTACATATTTTGGCTATTCTTCTACATTTTCATATATATTGTATTCTGTTGTAACTGAAATCAAAGTGTATATTATTTTTGATTACAAATATTTGCACTCTAAAAATGATACACAGTATTTTTCAATTCACCTCATGCAAGTATAGTCGCGCAATCTCTTTGTCATGAAGGTGCAACTTACAAATATAGATTTGTGTGTGTTACATATCTGCACTCAAACATGTAAAACTTCAGAGCCTACAAGTCCACTCAGTCCTACTTCTTGGTCAGCCAATCGCTAAGACAAACAAGTTTGTTTACACTTACAGGAGAGAATGCTGCCCATTTCTTATCTACAAGATCACCAGACAGTGAGAATAGGCATTTGCATGGCCCTTTTGTAGCTGGTACTGCAAGGTATTTATGTGCCAGATATGCTAAACATTCGTATGCCCTTTCATGCTTGGGCCACCATTCCAGAGGACATGCTTCCATGCTGATGAGGCTCATTAAAAAAAATAAATAGTTAAAATTTGTAACTGAACTCCTTGGGTGAGCATTGTATGTCCCCTGCTATGTTTTAACTGCATTCTGCCATTTATTTCATGTTTAGCAGTCTTGGATGATGACCCAGCACATATTATTCATTTTAAGAACTCTTCCACAAAATGCAAAGAAAGTACCAATGTGAGATTTCTAAAGATAGCTACAGCACTCGACCCAAGGTTTAAGAATCTGAATCTGAAGTGCCTTCCAAAATCTGAGAGGGACGAGGTGTGGATCATGCTTTCAGAAGTCTTAAAAGAGCAACACTCCGATTCGGATACTACAGAACCCGAACCACCAAAAAAGAAAGTCAACCTTCTGCTGGTGGCATCCGATTCAAATAAGGAAAATGAACATGCATCGGTCCACACGGCTTTGGATTGTTATTGAGCAGAACCCGTCATCAGCATGGATGCATGTCCTCTGGAATGGTGGTTGAAGCATGAAGGGACATATGAATCTTTAGCGCATCTGACATGTAAATATCTTGTGACACCGGCTACAACAGTGTCATGCAAACACCTGTTCTCACTTTCAGGTGACATTGTGAACAAGAAGCAGGCAGCATTATCTCCTGTAAATGTAAACAAACTGGTTTGTCTAAGCGATTGGCTGAACAAGAAGTAGGACTGAGTGGGCTTCCAGACTCTTAAAAGTTGACATGGTTTTATTGTTGAACACAGTTCTCTTTTTGTACATAATTCGACATTTGTACGTTCAACTTTCATGAAAAAGATTGCACTGCAGTACTTGATTTAGGTGAATTGAAAAATATATTTGTTTTTTTTACAGTGCAAATACTTGTCATCAAAAATATAAAGGGAGCACTGTACACTTTGTATTTGTTGTAATCATAAACAAATCAATTTGGAAGTGTTGAAAACATCCACAAATATTTAAATAAATGATAAAAAGATTAATCATGTGATTAAACAAGAGTAACTGTTTGACAGCCCTAATGAATGGTTCTTTTTCTACCCCTAGTGTTACAAATGTAGGGTCCCCCCCTTCATTTTAAAGAAAAGCTTGCCTTATGCAGCAGGGAGCGGATTCTGGGCAGCACTGGAGGGCATACAGGGGGAAAAAAGTCGGGGTGACAGTACAAAAATACCAGGATTAAGAGTCAGACACAGAACATGACAGTCTGTTAAGGAGACAGGAGTATAGCAGGACCTCTTTTCCGTGCTCACCCAGGCATCTATAATGTGCCCAGCACTGTAATTACACAAAGATTTAACGGGTCTTTGATCTTTTAGGAACGAGGCCACCTTTGCATGCCATTTCTAAAAAAACACAGCTCCTCCATTTCCCCCTCCCCCACAAAAAACAAACAAAACCCACACACATTCCCAACTCAGTCAGGTCTCCAGGACAAACCCCTCAGCTTCCGCAGCCTGAGAGATGCCAGGCAGGAATCCTTGTTTTCCAGAGAACAGGGCATTCCCCCTTCTGCAACTGCAAGCAAGCCAGTCATCTGCAAGGCACAAGTAAGGGGGAGGCAGCAGACAGAGATTTCACCTGAGTCTGTCCAACTATTAATACCCTGTTTCAAGGTTTGCCGGGCGTTGGCAGCAGCCACTGAATGAGATACAGCAAGTCAGGACTCGCCGTTTGGGGGAGAACATGCAAGTCCATCAGAGCCTGACAAATCCTTGCAAAGCAAAACCGCTGCCAAAGCAAAGAGATGCACAGAAGCTAATCAGCGGTGGCCAGAACAGGTGAGCGTACTAGAGACTACAGCTCTGTTGGTGATATATTACGCCACCTCCTGCATTCCTCCCCATTTTGGAACTTCAGTGACAAGCCAGGGAGGTTTTGGATCTGACCTACCAGCTGTGCTTTGGTAAGAAGCATGAATCACGTCATCCCTGCACTGTGCCCATCTGCTCCGCTCTGATGAGCAGATGGAGAATGCCCCATATTCCTGAATAGTCGAGGATAGTGGTATCAAGGGGAGGGCTATAGCCAGGCTGTTTATATGTGCCGCCGGGCCAGTCAGCCTAGGAGAGGCACTGCAGGCCTAGCCTGAAGGCAGGCAAGAGGAGTGAGTATAAACTGGTTTTAAAAAGAAAAAAAAAAAAAAAAAAAAGAAAAAGGGGGGGGGGGGGGAAATCACAACACAGCAGCACCGAAGCCTTTTCAACACACAAGGGCAATTGCAGGATTCTGAGGTCTTTCACGGCCCTATCTACTCCCAGGCACAGAGTGGACATACACACATCTCCCACAGGAAAAATCAGAGAAACCTCACCCAGGCTGGGATTTCTAGGAACCCGAATCCTGCTTCCAAGCGAGCCAGCACGCTCAACCCCGGGGCACGGGAAAGAGCCGGACTGGACACCAGAGTGACTTCTAACCCTGTTTCTCCACAAGACTGGACAGCCCCTGTCAGGTTCACAGGAGCAGAATGCAATTGACCAGAGCAGGGGCTGAACTGCAGTGGAAATAGACGAAGTCAGGGGGACTTGGAACGCCCAGTTGTTTCCCAGCACCAGTGGGCCTCTGGCATTCAGACTCAATACAGCTCATCTAGCCTGTAAGACATGGCAAGAGAGTCTATTTTGCTTGGCTAGCCTGAGTCTCTCAGTGGCCTCTGTACCAGGGGGATGCTATTTTTAGCCAGGCTTTGTTTATTCTAAAAGCTCCCCACCCCAGCCCTTGCGGTTGTGCAGATGACCCGCTCCCAAAGTTTAGCAGGGAACCAAGGACAAGCCAGATCCTTTGTTTAACTTGGTACCATCTGTTTACAGACATGACGCAACAAGGGGCTGAATTTTGTCAGCATTAGAGACTCTTCCAGTGCCACCGATTTCCTTGGCTTCCCACCCCTGCAATTCCAAAGTAAGCGAGGGCAGGCCAGCTTATGAGGTGCAGCAGGCCATCTCAAGCTCTGCTCCGAGGGACAGACGCCTCTTATGGTCCCACCGTGCTTTTCAGCCTCTGAGCACTTTACAAGCAGCTGAGGGAGCCCAATGAGCTAGAGAAGCGAGCACCAGGTTACGAGCCAGGCGCCCCCTGTTTGTGTGCTCTGCTATTGTGATGACTTCCTCTGTGGCTTTCAACAAGCCACAAACTTCTGCGCCACCTCTCTTCTACTCAACCCTCCTGCCCCATGTGTAAAGTGCAAATGCTAATGGACCGGCTCCAGATGGATGTGTACAGCTCTTCCGAGCACAGGGACTCAGGCCATGAGAGTTTTTAAAAAAAAAAAAAAAAAAAAGCTTTTTTTTTAAATTTGCCTTTTGGGTTTTGAGCCTTGGCAGGGGCAAGAGGAGGCGTGGGGTCACCTTTTTGAGCTTCTGAACCAGGAGGGCTAGAAACCAGGGTTTTAAAGAAGGCAAGGCCAAGGTTCACATAATCACAGGGCTCCAGGAATATTTGAGCCAGGGGGAGAAGAGTTAAAAGGCACACGATAAAATGGTAGGTTGACCACACTGTCTAGACAAGCAGGGGTGTGAAGACTGTGGTGGAGCCTTTCCATTTCCAACACTGAGTGCAACGAAGGCCTCATACCGCCTGAAGCTGCGCTGGGCTTGTGTGCGTGGGGTGGGGGGTGGCAAGCACTGTGCATCTAGGCAGCTGAGTAACATTACTTGGGCACTGAAGCAGCTAAGTAATCTTGTTCTGTGAGTTGCATATTCAGGCTGAGAGCAAGGGATTTGAGGAGGGGGGGGGGGGCCAAGGGAGAGGATCCTCAGGTCCCACTTTGACTCCGTGCCCCCAGTTGGGAAGTCTGAACATCGACAGCTTTCAGAGGCACACGGATAGCCAGGCTTCGCTAGCAGCGGTGCTTGGTTAGGAAGGAAGCTCCTTGGTTTCAATTCAGCCACTGAAGTACTCGGAGAGGAAGATGGTTTGCAGCCCAGGAAGGGGAAACTGTCAGAGCTCTCTATCAACTTCACCAAAACCGTTCCCTCCCCTGGATTTCCCACTAGGACTCAAGATCTTCTGGGGCGAAGAGAAGAGCACTTCTTCCCCACACTGTGCCAAAAACCAATCGGGAAGTGCCCACTGCTCCCATGGCTTGGATGACCAGCCCTTCACAACAGCACACCCCTCCTCAGCTGGCGCAGCGGGAGCTCCCCCAATTTTACTGAATGGGGGAGACTGTCAACTATATAGCACCAAGCACCCCTTTGGTTCGATCTAGGACACACGGCTCACAAACTGATTTAGATCAAGAATTACAATCAACATGCAGCTGCTCAATGTTGAGAGAGGCAGACCTGAAAGGGGCCGCAAAGCTCACAGTGGTTTATGCTTTGGGGGAGGGGGGGGGGGGTGAGAGAAAATGGGCAGAGTGGCTTGTTCTGACGTTCCTCCCCTGTCTCATGAACACACACAGCTCACTGGCACCGCAAATAAACCCTTTCAATTCACAAGCCAGACAGAGTTCGCACACACATTGCCACCCCGGCCCAGCCCCACTTCCCCCTCAAGCGCAGTTTGCCACTCTCCGAGCAGGAGAAACTTTTCTTCTGTCTTGAAATCTGCAAATATTTCCAGGCGACAGTTCCCTGGAGCATTTGGAGTTCACTGGATGTACCCCTGGGGATGACGGCTTGGAGTTACTTTTGCTGGGAGCAACAGTGAGACCAGTATGAGAGTGAGAGAGAGAGAGAGAGAGACAGTCAGTCAGTCCTGGAGCAAGGAAGGGAGTGGTGGTAGGTGTGTGTGGGATACAGCGATGGAGCGTTTAGAGTGTGTGGAGGGGAATGGAGCGAGGAAGGAAGTGGTGGTAGGTGTGTGGGGGGATAGATGTGTTCACACCAGAAACTTTCTGTCCTGGGGCCCCCAAACAGATTCCAAGATTAGAGTTTCACAAGTCCCCATTCCAAAAGAGCGTTATCATTAAGTTCATTTTGAGGGGGTGGGGGGGGGGGGGGGGGGGGGGGGGGGGGGGGGGGAGGGAATCAAAAGCTAGATAACATACACACACAATCGAAGCCTTAGTAAGTCCAATGCAATCAAATATGCTCGTAACCGAGAGTCCTTTCTGCAAGAGGTCAGTATGCATTTACCTGGAATCACTGCTACATTTACACAGCTGATGTCTCCATGCCAATTGACAGCGACTCCTGCTTTTCACTCATATTTACTCAGCGCACAATAATTCTCATGCAATTCACAAGCTTGTTTAAGACAATTTAATAGTAGAGTCAGAACAGCTTCATTCTAGGACCAAAAACTGGTTTGCTTTTAACTCTGTAGCTGGGTACGGGTCAGAAAAATCCCACCATGCCACTCTCTGCAGACCCTGTACCAAGTCGCAGCCCAGTGCCAAAGCGTCTACAGCAGAGATACTGTAGTGTAGTTTCAGATCCAGAGATACTAGCCTCTTAATCCTTAAAGGAGGCAAAAAACCCTGGAGTAAATCTCAGAGGATTAGTCAAAAAAATCATGCAGTTTGATCTTGCCACCATGTAGCCAAGTCTCCAGACACTAGGGGTTTTATTGGCACAGGGAAAGCTGGCAAAGGAAAATACTTCATTCTTAAACCTGGATTAGTGTGCTTTGGTCTGCTGCAGGGATCTTGGGCTTTCCTGCACACCCGCTGGTAGCAAACTTGGTCCTGCTTCTTTACTGCACCTCTGGCACGGGAGCCAGAGCACTTCGCGAAAACCCCACTTATCTCCTCCCAGGAGTTTCTTCACATAGCTTTTAGGGAGATGGGAAAAAATGCCAGGCTATTCCTGGAGCCTATCAATGGACAGGACCGTGCATATTCACCACGGTAAGTCAGAACCGGAAGGGGAGCAATCACAGTCTAGCACTTTAGGCCCTATGGAAGAGAGCAGCCAGGAGGACCGGTCTAGCTCTTAGAGAGCGTTGAGCAGGAGGCTGTTCACCAACTCCTAACTCCATGTCCCAAGGCTGGGAAGGGGACAAAAGAACCAGTCAGAGAATCTTGGTTGGAGCAGAGAGGCTGGGACATCCCATGGGAGGAAATGAGATCAGAGAGCGGCCTGCTTTAGAAGGCGACGACAAGAAGCTTTATCTGAATGAACCAAGGTGCAAGGGACAGGAGGAGCTCAAGGTGATCCTGGGAGCAGCATTCTGGACACACTGAAAGGCTGGAGACGGGGAGGAGGATATACCACACATGGCAGGAAATTAATCTCTCATACTCCCATCCAAGCTGCAGCAGACAGGAGGGGGAGAGAGAGAACACACATGGAGTTTAGCTGTTGGGAGAGGAGTCCGAGATCCCACCAAGATTGAGAGGCCAGGCAGGCAGGCGTACCATAAGAGTGCTAAAAACAACTAAGAAGGGGAAGAAAGTTGAAAAAATTCCACTTCAAACCCTTTCGTTATTGTGTGGGAGCAGGGAAAGGAACCAGGGCTCTGTGTACACATGGCAGGTGCCCAGCAGCCTTGGAATGAATGCAAGTTACAGCTAGCTACTGTCCAAAGCTCAAGAATCTAGTAGCAAGCTGGATGGAGTGTGCAAAATCAAGCACCGCAGTGAGATTTTTTTAAACTGGTATCCTGGGTGTAGTGACGAGAAAATATATTTTTAAGCCGGCTAATAAAACCAAAGTTACAAGTTAACCACCGATTTGACTCTGGATGAAGCACAACTAAACCAAAGCAAAAAAAAAAAAAAAATCCTACTGCAGAACTTTACCCCTTTCCACAAACCCAGTGCCCTTAGAGTTCCACCTGTGATGGGACAGAAAGTCAGCCTGGATTCTTCTTCTCCTCCTAAAAGGAGTGTGGGGCTAACATCTGCCATAATGGAGGGCAGGCTTGGAGAGAACACATGCGGCCAACAGACTAATGCATGTGTGCTCACACACTACTGCTGACCCACCGCATTAAGACGTGTAAATTGCTCAGCAGGCAGAGCGTTGTGTGGTCTCATGACACTCCAGTCTTCTCCTGTGAATGCCACAACTCTTGTTTGTTTAGAGTTCCCTTTTGCACAAAAGGAAAGAAAACCTGGACATGCCACAATCAACGACAACAATCCCAAAGCTGTCAAGCCAAAGGAGAAGTAGGGTGGTTTGTCTGCAAAAGGCGAGACTTGGGGTAGAGAAGGGGTAATTTAAGGGGTTCAGAAACATACAGTCCTTCTTAAAAGGAAGGCAAGTCAGCGATCCCTGGTAGGAGCAGCCTGACAGCAGAGCTATAGAGTTCAGAGGAGTTCGCAGGTAAGCGGAAGATGACTCACTAAATTGGCTCAAGACATCCAGGCAGGCCCATAACCTCACCTAGAAGAGGGACAGTGCAGCAATTCCTAAAATATAGGGTACAACCCAGGGTGCGAGGAAGAGGAATTCCTTGGTTAGCCACCATCTCATCATCAATCCCTAGAAGCAACACACACGCCGTGGCCTCATTCACTCGGCGGAGACCTTCAGTAACTATTAACCCAGCTTCACAGCATTCTGCTTGCGCATTCAGCTGTGGGCTAAGAACAGGTTCACGAGTCTTAGATGTGCGGACGGGGCTAGGGATTGTCCACACCACAAGGCAGCCCAAGCCAGGCCCCAACCTGCTCCCCCAGGGGGTAGGGACTGGGAGTAGAGCAGTAGCTGTAGGTGTGGGTTTTGGGGGGGGGGGGAGGGGAGAAGGGGTGCTCTGGGCTGGCCCCTCTCTGCTTGGGTGAGAAGGGAGGGAGCAGAGGATTGATTTCACTGTATGGCTGGAGAGAAGAGGAGGAAGCCGAGGCAGGACCCAGCCACGACCTGGGGGTGTGGGGCGGGCAGGGGGTGACCATCCTCCAGCTCAGCAGCTTTTGGGCATGAGGCCAAGCCCCCGCTGCTCCTCTCGGGCCTCGGGAAGCCCCACCCGGGCGGGCGCCCCTGAGCCCAGGGAGAGGCGCCAGCCGGGCTCGCTCCCAAAGCGGAGAAGCAGGTAACGGGGGGGGAGCAAACCCGGTTCCCAAGGGCGCAGCAGCCGCCCCGTGCGCGCCCCCCAAGCCCTGGAGGGGGCGGGCGCCCCCCACCCCAGGGATAAGCCGCCCCCCGCCCGCGGGGACTCACTCTGGTGCTTGCCGCCGCCCCAGGACTGCTTGGCGGCGCTGGGGCTCCGGATGATGGCCCTGCCCGCCGACCGCAGCGCCTCCATGGCGCGCCCCGCCGCGCTCCCCCAACTCCGGCCAACAAACTTTGCCCGGCGGGCGGGCGGCGCCGCCTCCCGGCTCGGGGCGGTCGAGGGATGATCGCGTGGGGGGAAGTGGGAGGCGAGTTTTATGTAGATCCGCCCGGGCTGGTGCGGCTGGTGACGCGCGGCGGCTCCCCGCCCCGGGCCCCGGCACCTCCCCGCCCGGCCTGGCCGGGCCCGGGCCGCGGGGGCTGGAGCCGGAGCCGGCTGAGCCGCGCCGCCCGGGACAGCCTGAGGCGGGTGGCCACTGGCCCGGGGGCGTCGTGTCAGGCCTGGGCCCCCCTGGCGGGACGGGGGGGTTCCCGTGGGGTGATGGCAGCAAGGCCGGCCCGCCCCCCCGGTGCAGACCCGTGTCCCAGCGGGGGAACATCGCAGCTTGCCCCAGCTTGAAACTAGTATCAGCGAGGCCTGGTGTGAATGGGGGGGGGATGATTGTCCCCCCAGAAATTACAGCTGAGTCGGGGACAAGCCACGGACAATTGCAGAAAAGCACGAATGGACCGTATTGGGTGCCCTCCTAAAGTCCATCAGACCTGCCCCTGACTTTCCGCCGTGGGTCGCCCAGGGCTGACAGCGGGGGCCTGTGGCCGGCAGCGGGGACGCAGGGCTGACACCGGGGGCCTGTGGCTGGAAGTGGGGACACGGGGCTGACAGCGGGGGCCTGTGGCTGGAAGTGGGGACACGGGGCTGACAGCGGGGGCCTGTGGCCGGCAGCGGGGACGCGGGGCTGACAGCGGGGGCCTGTGGCCAGCAGCGGGGACGCGGGGCTGACAGCGGGGGCCTGTGACCAGAAGTGGGGACACGGGGCTGACAGCGGGGGCCTGTGGCCGGCAGCGGGGACGCGGGGCTGACACCGGGGGCCTGTGGCCGGCAGTGGGGTCGCGGGGCTGACATTGGGGGCCTGTGGCCGGCAGCGGGGACATGGGGCTGACACCGGGGGCCTGTGGCTGGAAGCGGGGACACGGGGCTGACAGTGGGGGCCTGTGGCCGGCAGCGGGGACACGGGGCTGACAGCAGGGGCCTGTGGCCGGCAGTGGGGACACGGGGCTGACACCGGGGGCCTGTGGCCAGAAGTGGGGACATGGGGCTGACAGTGGGGGCCTGTGGCTGGAAGTGGGGACACGGGGCTGACACCGGGGGCCTGTGGCTGGAAGCGGGGACACGGGGCTGACAGCAGGGGCCTGTGGCCGGCAGCGGGGACGCGGGGCTGACACCGGGGGCCTGTGGCCGGCAGTGGGGACACGGGGCTGACACCGGGGGCCTGTGGCCAGAAGTGGGGACATGGGGCTGACAGTGGGGGCCTGTGGCTGGAAGTGGGGACACGGGGCTGACACCGGGGGCCTGTGGCTGGAAATGGGGACACAGGGCTGACAGCGGGGGCCTGTGGCTGGAAGTGGGGACACGGGGCTGACAGCGGGGGCCTGTGGCTGGAAGTGGGGACACAGGGCTGACACCGGGGGCCTGTGGCTGGGAGTGGGGACACGGGGCTGACAGCGGGGGCCTGTGCCCGGCAGTGGGGACACGAGGCTGACAGCGGGGGCCTATGGCTGGAAGTGGGGACACAGGGCTGACACCGGGGGCCTGTGGCTGGAAGTGGGGACATGGGGCTGACAGCGGGGGCCTGTGGCCGGCAGCAGGGACGCGGGGCTGACAGCGGGGGCCTGTGGCTGGAAGTGGGCTCCTGCTGTCAGCCGCCAGGGGCTCAGTGGAGTGGGGGGTTCTGGGGCTGACAGCAGCTGCCTGGGACTGAGTGTGGGGGCCCATGGCTCCGGCTCTCAGATCCGCGCATGATGGGGCTGCCTAGTGTCAAAATTTCAGGGGAAGCCTCCTATTGTGGAATCCACAATATCTGCAATATTGCAAGCTAAGTAGGGCCTTGAGGATAAATGTATAGAACAAGCAGTCTAAACCCTACGGTCTGAGCTTGGGAAGTCCCATCCTTGGGTCGTGACAGGCCCAGCATTGCTTCGGAGTCTTAGTTAAGCTCCGATGGCACTATGACCTCCTGCCCAGAGAGGTACCTAGGTTTCTGGAGCAGGACAGCGCCTTTGCCCTCCCCAGCCAGGCACTGTCAGGATCAGTTTTGGATGTAAGAGAGGTCCCGAAAGCCACTCCCGCCTGCAGAGTTAGTGGCTGTCACGTCCGTGTGTTGCATAAATGTGTCATCGGGACTGGACACAATGGCCTCATGTCCCCCATGCAAGAAGCTTTAATTGGTCATGTCATTTGATCATGAGGCAGCCACTCCTCAAATATGGGGACCCTCCCAGTGTTATAGTTAAGGAGGCCTCATGCTTAAATCAGCCAGCTCAGTTATCCCCACACACATACCTTGGCAACTCTAGCATGATTTTGCCCCCAAACTCCTAAGGGTCCATATTATCAAATCAATGGTCTTTTCACAATTAAACTTTCCATCCTATTTTATGGCAGTGGTGACCCTCTTTCATCTAAGCTTGATTCACCATTCTGATAAGTCCAGAGTGTATTTGGATTTAGAATTGAAAATCATTTCCACCATAAAAAGAAAAGGAGTACTTGTGGCACCTTAGAGACTAACACACTTACAAGTACTCCTTTGCTTTTTGCAGATACCGATTAACACGGCTGCTACTCTGAAACATTTCCACCATGTGATTACTGCATTGTATAATGTACAGTACATGGAAAATGAGAACTACTATCAAAAGACTTTAATGTGTTAAAAAGGCATGGGAAGAACAATTTTTTTGTTTCCTTAAAGCCTCAAATGTAGTACAAGCAAATTCCATGCAATATTTTAGTATCACATTTAATAAAGGCCCGTACATGTGTAACTCCATGCATGTGTAGCTTACTTGATTTCAACTGGCTACGAGCATGCTTTAAACATATGTGCATAAGTGTTGGTAGGTTTAGGGGCCTAGTGGGCTTGTTGAGATTAACGGGATATTATCGTAAGTGGGCGGATTAGGCCCAAAATGTAGGTTTTGTAAAATAATTTTTTTACAGGTTTTACAGAACTTCCTATTAATAAATATATTTGAATGTAACTGAAAACAGCTTTTTGATTGAATTTAAACATTCCCATCTGGTGTTGGCAATCCAAATCTTGCAGTATTGCGCTTGTACATGAGAAGCCAGAAAGTGAAAGTGATTTAGAAATAAAAGTAGAATTGACTAATCTATTTTCATTGTCCCAACTGAGTGAAATGCAAGAAATGGATAAACCGCATGAATGATGAAAAGTAAATTGGATTAAAGATATTCTTCTGGTTTTAACAGTCTAACCTATTAGTAATATTTCCCCCCAAAATACAGTCTGATTTTTAACCTGACAGTATTCCTTTAAGAGCAACAACTGTGGTCTGAATTTGAAACAGGAGATTTAAATTAACTGGTATCAAAAGATACAGCTGGTTGTCTAATGTAGCTGGTAAATAACAGCATAGGCATGGTGGAAGTGTATAATTAAGTCAGTTTAAAGGTCCCTGTAAAGCTGTAGGCCCCAATTCAGCAAAACCCTTAAGCATGTGCTTAAATCCATCCCTGTTCAGGAAAGCACAACCATATTTGCCTTTAAGAACATGTTTAAAGCGGCATTGAAGCCAAGGGGTTTAAGCACACACTTCAATGCTTTGCTGAATCGAAGCCCTGTGGCTGAGATGTTGGCAGAGCACGGTTCCCAAATTGCAGCATGCATTGTGCTGGAGTGTTTCATCCTTGCCAACCGCTGAATGGCCAATCCAGATACTCTATAAAATTCTATAACAAACTAGGCTGATAAATCCACATGGCAGGCTTTTGGTGCAGCCGTGTGCTATTTTTCCTCTTCTCTGGTCTACAGTTTTCTGTGTTTTGCACCATCATCAGCTAAGTGTATCACAACGTGCTGTTTACCTCGAGCAGCAGCTTCAGCACCTTCGCACGGCTTCCTTCCCACCGCTTCCCCTGTAGCGACTGCAAAAACAAGCCACTCGTCAGAACAGGGCATGCTCCTGTCTTGCGTGCAGCACCCTCGCACGTGCAGCTTTCCCTGCTCGGCTGTCCGTCCCCTGCCAACAACTTGTATGTGTTGCTGACTTTGTTAGCTCCCTTCAGCGTGCCCGGCCTACGTTCTCAGACACTGGAGTTTTGATGCTCTGGCTGCATGGGGCTGGTTTTTTTGGATGCTGATGTTCTGAGCACAGACTCCAGCTGCAAAGTGTCCTCCACTGCTGATTCTCCCCCCCCCCCCCCCCGCCCCAGTGAACTCCCAGCATCAGTGTCAATGTTTTTCCCTGACTGTGCTGAAAATGCTCTCTCAGACAGGAGGACTGCTTGGGAGTCGCGGGACATATTTCTTCAAGTGTTGGAGCAGCTCCAGAGGGAGAGACAGTGACAGCAGCCGGAGTGAGAGAGGCTAGTAATCAAACCAAGGTCTCCTGCATGGCCATGCGGCACCTCCAAGCCAGTCTCCGCAAAGGAATAATTTATGTTTAAAATAGCCTTGTCATCTAGCAAGCTTTAAATCTCAGCTCTTAGCTGTGCCATCTATTAGCACGCCCAGAACTCCAGGGTCCTCTGTTCCACTTGTCTTCACTTTCAAGGCCCTTCATGCTATCCCCACCCTACGAATCTTCTCTCACTCAGTCTCAAAAGGTCAATTCCCGCCTCCAGCCAGCCCATGACGCCAGCCTCCAGCGCCCACTTGTTCAATTTTCTAACAAGCCCTTTCATGCTTTCTCCCATCCTGTCCCTCGTGTCTGGGGAAAGCTCCCTTGGAAACATCTGCAAAACTAACTCACTCCTCCTCCTTCCACTCCCTTCTCAAAACTCTTCTTTGCCAGGAGGCCTACAAAATACTTGAGAATGGCCAGGCCGCTTGTGCGCTGAGACCAGTGCCTGTCATGCTGACCAATATCGTCTCACTGGTCCCCTGTACTGCCCTGTCGGTCGGTCTCTATCCACATGGTGTCTCATGTCTTATACTTAGATTGCAACCTCCTTGGGTCAGGGTCTGTCTGTGTTTGTACAGCATCCAGGACGGGGTCTCCTAAGTGCTGCGATAATGCAAATAAATAATAATAATAATACAGATGTGTCCTTCTATCGGGGGAAATACACATTTGCTGCAATTGATGTTTCATTGGCCATAAGTTACCCTGATTACAAGTCAAGGTAAGTCCCTATTGGTGTTAGTGACTAAGTTGCAGGGTAGACACATCCCATTTCCAGGGTAATACAATCAGTGCTAATGGTCCTTCCACGGCTGTCCCTTGCATTATATAGCACTTATATAGCACTGGCCCTGGCAGAAGAGGCCCGTATGGTCACCTTTCCGCACTCCACTGTCCAGGAAAGTCAGCTTGGCCAGAAGCCACCTCCCTTGTTAGTTGTGGAGACAGCATGGCCCTCACTTGCAAGCCAATTTGTTTTGTGTTCTCTCTGGGCAATTCAGAGCTTCACAGATTACACCGCTAGTGATAGATTTATATGCACTAATATTCAGAATAATGCTTTGTACTCATATAGCACTTTTCATAGGAGGATCTCCCAGTGCTTTACAGACCTGAATGAATTTAGCGCAGCTTGTCCCTGTGGGGTATTGTAACTAAATCTTTGTCACTGCGGGGCAAACTGGCATAGAGCAGCTAAGCTAAGGTTTAGATCACTGATTGAGTCATTGGGAGAGCCAGGAATAGGCCACCAGATTCCCATTTCCTTGCTCTTAGGGCTAGATAAACCCTCTTCCATTCGGATTCACTAGAGGGAATCCGTTAGAAGGAAACAGTTCTCTCCATAATTTTTACTTTAGTCATATTGGTTTCATCAGCGATGGATTGTGGTGGAATAAAACTGAACAGGCTGGTGTGAATAAGTGCACCACCGCCCGCCCCTGGATGGAACCAGGACAGCTCAAAGGTGCTCAGGCCTTATATTGCTACTAGCTAGGCAAGCTTCTCCTTTAGCTGAGCTAGCAGCAGGCTCTTTTGCAGCATGAGACTCTGAGCTCGCGTCCGATGAAGTGAGCTTTTAGCTCACGAAAGCTCATGCTCAAATAAATTGGTTAGTCTCTAAGGTGCCACAACTCCTCCTTTTCTTTTTGCGAATACAGGCTAACACGGCTGCTACTCTGAAACCTGAGTTTATCCCTGCGTTTTGCAAGAAGACGTTTTGATTTCCCATGGTGTGCACCATCGTGATGGCCGTGAAATTCTAAGGCAGGCCCAGATTTGCTCCAGTTTTAAATAATACTTAAAAAAACCAATCCCAAACCACCCTCTCAATTGTAAGACAGCCACAATCAAGGCACAAAGTGAACTAAGCAAACTCTATCATAGCTGCTGCCGGGTGTGTGGGTCTTTCCAGTCACTTAAGAGCCAAAGACAAAAAACTGCATTGCCAGAGAGAGCGTGATCTACTGTTTAGATGAGTCAACCTTTTCCAACCAGGACCCTCTCCCTCCCCTGCTCCATCCAGATGGGAAGGGTCAGGTGGTCACGCCCCCCCTGTCACCTGTTCACAACATCCAGCTTGAGAACCTCAGAATGGGGATTCCTGACGTTGATTTACTATGGGGCTGTAGACTATTTGCTAACAGCTCTGTGCCTCAGTTTACCCTTCTGTTACACAGGTATAATTTCCACGTATGGGAGTGCTGGGAGGCTTAATTAATGAAAGTGTGTGTTTTTAAAAGGAAGTGAAATTTGATTCTCAGAGAGTTGACATTACAGAAATAAATAGTATTCAAGTACTGTACAAATAAATGATACCTGACCCCACAGGGGTTTTAGGGAGGCCTTCTGTTAATGGTAACTGTTTTACATTTCTGTTGCGCTTGACTGCCACATGGAGTATGCTTTTGTCCACACAAAATGCTTTCTGCAAGTCACTGACTGTACCAACACTGGCCAAATTGTGTACTGGCATCACCTTTTCGGGTCCATGGGCCTTGGATTGAGCCCCATCAATAAAAAAATCTGCATCAGATTGAAGGGTTAAAATTTGGCCAGTGTAAAATAAATGAAATGTAATAGCAGAGTCACTCGAAACAGACTATGGTACTGAATTTCCTATATGAGGTGAGGGGTGGGAGTCAAGGTTTAAGGGAGAACATTGCACCACTATCCCACAGTGGGTCTATCACATAATTTAGGTGTCATTCCCATCATTTAGGGCTAAGATGCTGCTTAGGACACAGGGGTGCTTGACTTTGTTTCTAGCCTTAAGTGTCTCCCACCTCTAGGTTTTCTGGCCTTCTCCTGAAGTGACTGTCACCCTGACCTGGAGCTATTTCAAACTCAGAAGCAATAGCCACGTGCCTTGTGACACACATGCTTCGCGCCTCACCGGTAAGAGCCGGATTTTCTGTTGCTTTGCACCTTGTCACCAGTGCAACACGCTGGCATTCTGCTTTGGTAGCATTGTGTTCCCACTTGGCACTGGAGTATGTGACTGAACATGGGCAGGACCAGAGAGAATCAGGGCATATTTATTTTACAGACCCGGAGGACGAGTGAATCTCTTTTCAGCAGCACATGCTTAGAGCCTGATCCCAGGCTAGTTAATGTGCTAGGTGCAAATGGCTCCTGATCGCAAGTTTTTGGCATAGTTTCTCTGGCTACTGGGGCCTGATCGTTCTTCTAGCAGAACCACGCTCACGAGGTCCCTTCACGCACGGCATGATTGTCCTAGCCTGGGTCACAGACAAAATAAACAAGGTTGCTGCTCCCCAGCTGAGAAGGAAGCCCGCTGGCCTTGAGCAGCAGCAGATTAATGGACACAAGCCCTGGAAAACGAAAACGAACCTGCATTTTGCTCCTACAGGCAGTCCCTGCAGGTCAGGGTTGAAGAATGCTGGAGAGGCCGTACCAGGAGGCGTACCCTGGTGCTGTGCATGCCAGGAACATAGGGATCGCCAGGTTAGATCAGAACTGTGGTCCATCCTCTCCAGCAGCCTGTCTCTGACAGTGGGTGAAGGAAATCTCCTTATCTCCTAATTAGAAATTGGCTTAAAGCATAAGGTCTAATATCCCTTCCACAATTTGTGTCAGCATTAACTACTCTAGCTCCAAGTATTCTTGTTATCCTTAAAAATGCCCAACCCCGGTTTGAATACTGCTCTCAGTTTCTGGCCTCAGTGACATCCATCCTCAAAGGTGTTAAGGTGCCTAATTGCCACTGAAATCATGGAGAGTTCGATGCCTTGTTAGAGAGGACCAGAGCTTGAGTTCCATGGTTTAAAAACGTGCTATCCCAGTTTGGGGGTGCTTTGACTCCTGAAACCATTACAAAATGGCACTGAGCCCTGCCCTGCCAGCCAAATCACTGTACATGAGGCAAATCACATTAAAACAACAACCTCCCCTGGGCCCAGAGCTCCCACAGGAGATCTCTTGCCTGCCCTGCCTCTGAACCGCGTTCCCATTCGTCACTGTTAAAAGGAAAAGGATACAAGTAAACAAAGGGAAAGGCAAGTGAGAGAGATGAAAAACTCCAGGCTTGGTGGGGAACAGCAATACATGATGGATAGAAAACCCAAATCAGTGTCATAATCATCCAGGGGAAGGGAAGAAACTGGAAGAGAAGCTGGTTTGAATCATGAGTGATTGTGGTTTGCTCCTCTTCATACTCAATTCTCTTTCCCTATTTTAAATCTGCAGCAGAGACAAGTGTGGGTCTGCCAAAACCACTGACATCCCCATAACCCTAATCCAAACACTCGGCACCATTCCCCAGCAAGGTTACTAAGAAAACAAAACCATTCTGCAACCTAATGACTCTCATAATAATAATCTGCTTTTCTGTATCTATAACTCTCAAGGGGCTCCACAAAAAGTCAGTAACAATATCCCAATTTTACAGAGCGGGAAACCGAGCCATAGAAAGGTGGAGTGACACGCCCACGGTCACCCAGCAAGCGTGTATAAATCAGCTCTCCTGTCTCCCATCCCTGCCCTCTGTCTGCTAGATCGCAGCTGCTCCCGCACTGTACAATTTACAATGGAATGGCCTCCTGTGGTCTGGGCTGTCTTGTTTTCCATCGGCCGGAGACACTGCATCAGCAGCAATTGTAGAAATGGAATGGAACTCGAGCAAAATTCCCCCTGAAGAAAATAAGTGTTTGCCTGAGCAGAGGGCTGCAGGATTGGGTTCAATGCAATTACTGTGCTCCGGGTGGAATCTGGCCAAGACACCAAAGTGGCATGGCTTCTGGAGGGAGCACAGATAAAGGAAGATAAATGCCATGCGTCATTTCCCGGGGGCAGGGGTGTGCCCTCACAAACCCACACTCATATTGCCACAACACCACACACATTCCTCCCTTCCCCCTAGACACATTCACCAGATGCACATGCCCTGAGCAACATTCGAAACAAAGGTTTCAGAGTAACAGCCGTGTTAGTCTGTATTCGCAAAAAGAAAAGGAGTACTTGTGGCACCTTAGAGACTAACCAATTTATTTGAGCATGAGCTTTCGTGAGCTACAGCATCCGATGAAGTGAGCTGTAGCTCACGAAAGCTCATGCTCAAATAAATTGGTTAGTCTCTAAGGTGCCACAAGTCCTCCTTTTCTTTTTGCGAAACAAAGACACCTGTATTCCCCGCACCGACACAGAAACACACCCACGCAAACATTCAGCACACGTGTGCAATCTCACAGCCACTAACAACAAATACGTGGTGATGGCCCCACCTCCCTAAACACTGAGCAACACTCAACAGCCACCGACACAATGACACACACACATCCCCAGCCGTCCACACGCACGCCGTCTTTAGAGTTGGTTTTAGTGATTGCTATACCTAAAAATACAGCTCACATTTCCAGCATCCCAACGGACAGCTGCAAATGTTGACACGTGCCGGAAAAATCTTATCTGGCATCAAGCAGGCAGAGCACTTACTTCCAAAGATGCAAAGCGTCAACATCATCCCCACGTGCAACTCGGGAAACTGTCGCAGTGCTGTGTGAATTTCAGCGATGGCTTAACCATGTACCA
The DNA here is from genome assembly GCF_015237465.2 of Chelonia mydas. Classification (NCBI taxonomy): domain Eukaryota; kingdom Metazoa; phylum Chordata; order Testudines; family Cheloniidae; genus Chelonia; species Chelonia mydas. The sequence continues at coordinate 9,025,703 of NC_051259.2, read as the reverse complement.
GGTGGGCCCCCCCCGGCCCATCTCAGCTCTCCAGAGTGTGTGCTGGTCACAGACCCCAGAGCCTAGCACTGCTGTTCGGCAAGCATGTCTTCTGCCATTCCCCCTTCACACATCAGGGCAGCGGCTGTGTGCTGGGATGGGTTCTGTTGCTCTGGGGATGCTAGGAGACAGGTTCGGCAAGAAGTGCTCCACTCCAGTGCACCCTGCTGTTCTGGAGCGTGGAAACAGTGGGACAAATTAATCACTGGTGAAACTCTTCCTTTGACCTCACTGGGTTGAGGTCAAAACTTTCAGGGCTCAATAGGAGGGAGAGGTGCTCAGCACCTGGCCGAATCAGCCCCCATAGAGTGAGAGATGGTGTGGTCCAGTGGATAGAGAACAGGAGACCAAGATGCTATTCGGGGCTCTGACAATAGCCTCCTGGATGACTTTGGACCAGCCTCTTCACCTGTTTGTGCCTCTGCTTTCCTCCCACCATTTGTCCGTCTTATCCACAGGGGCTGGAAGTAGGGATGCTGGGGGGGCTGCCACACCCCCTGGCTTGAAGTGGTTTCCATCCCATACAGGGTTTACAGAGGCCTCTAGGTTTTACTGTAATATTAATACAGTTTGATTATACTTTAAGTAATAAATAAATGAGATAAAAGCAAACAATTAATTCATGTTCTAGGTGCAAAATAACAACAACAAAACAAAAAGACAGAGCCTTTTCCTACAGCCCTTACTCACACAAGCAAATAGCCCAATTGATTTTATTCATTGCTTGCATGGGTAAGGATTTCTCATGGAAGGATTTGCAGAATCAAACCCTTATTTAAAAAAAAAAAAGTTTTTATCCTCTTCTGATTTACTGAAATCAAGACCCAAAGAGACCCTATCTCCCGCTCACCTCACATCCTTTACCACAAGTCAGCCACAGCAAAATTTCATTGCCAAGTTAGGGACCCTCTGAAAAATGGAATTTATGGCGCAAATGCGGATGGAGTTCATTCAAATAGTGTAAAAAGCCCCAGTTGCTCATTCTAATAATAGCTCCGAGGCCAATTCAATCCGTTCTTAATTAGAACCATTTTTCATTGCTTCCTTAAGCAAACTCTCTCCCTTTTTGTCTGCCCAGCAAAACTGTCTCTGTCCTGTCACGTGTCCAACTGATACACTTCTTGGATGCTATTTCCACACCAGCACCACAGCCTGATTCATGGCAGTCAGTAACACGTTGCCGGGCTATCAGATTTCACTGCTGCTGTTGTTGTTTGTTATAAAGTTCAGATTGTACCAGAACTTCAAATGCAACGTGCAGTCAGGAACAAAACCTCAGAGGCTGTGTGGATGTAACAGAACAGATGGGCAGTGACTTGCTGCTCTAGTTGCTGAGACTTTGAAGCTAATAATAATTGTAACCATCCCTTTTCATCTCGTTTTAATCCTGGTAATCTCTTTACGCTGCATTCAGATTATTGTTTTCTTTGTGGGCTGGGATCACTCCGCCCAGCCAGGCGATGCGCTTTTCCCTTTGCAAAGGGGCCATCCAACGCCAAATTTTGTTATTAGAGCTTTATAACCAGACTAATTCCACCCCCCTCAACTAACGAGAGGCTGGGCTGGGTTCTGAGGGAAGATTTAGACCAGGGGTTCTCCAACTTCATTGCACGGTGACCCCCTTCTGACCCACAAAAATTACTACATGACCCCAGGAGGGGGGACCGAAGCCTGAGCCCACCCAACCCTGCTGCCTCGGGAGGTGGAGGCAAAGCCGAAGCCCAAGGGCTTCAGCCCCAGTTGGGAGACCTGTAACCTGAGCCCCACCGCCTTGGACAGTGGATCTTGAGCTTTGGCTGAGGGTGGTAGGGCTCCGGCGTTGACTTTGGCCCTGGGCCTCGGCAAGTCTAACGCCAGCTCTGCCAACCCATTAAAATAGGGTCGCGACCCACTTTGGGGTCTGGACCCACCGTTTGAGGACTGCTGATTTAGAGGGATGATGACAGGTTTAAAAAAAAAACCTCAGGATGGAAGCATTAGCTGGGGTTACAACAGGAGAATGGGAAGCAGGAGTCTCTGATTCAGGCCCCAGCTCTGCAATGGATTTGGTTTGCAAATCGTGCATGGTTTGTGGTGTTCTACATAAAGCCCCTGCTCCCAGAGTCATGTTATTATGTGAGCTTTCAATGGAACCCCCCTACAAAATCAAGTTTCTAGCTCTCATTGTTGAAGATAAATGCTTGAAAATGTGGCCTCTAAAGGCTTACAAAACCAGCAGACCAGTACAAAGCCCCCTCCCCCCCAATTTTGTTATTTTTAAAAATCTCATGATTTGGGATCGGGGGGGGGGGCGGGGCTGAGTCATGATATTGGATCGCTTGGTGTTAGTAATCCTGGAATTTGGTCAAGTGACTGAGGGCCAGGAGCTGCTGGATGCTCAGTGCTTTTGAGAATCTGGCTGTTATTCCTCTTTGGGACTTGATTTTCCAAAGTGCGGAGCACTCACTTCTCCAGATGAAGACAACGGGAGCTGCAGGCCCTAATCAGGCCTTCTATGCATCCCCCACATGGAAAATAATCCAGACCCTTTCCGGGTTGTTGTGAGGCCAAATTAATTCGTGGTTTTAAGGTGCTTTGAGATCCTTGGATGAGAGATGTTCTAGGACGAATTCTCATCACTGATAATGAGCCAAATTCCCCTCTCCCTCCCACTCATGCAACCCAGCGATTTCAGGGGGGTGTCAGGGTTGTAACAGAGAACAAACTCTACTCTTAAGGAAATCACTAGGAATTTTCTCTGCATCAGGATTGCTGCACTAGCCCCTTGTTGGGTCCCACATTGAGCCATCCTTGGTGTGTCTAATAAACATGTTTGCTCCGAGTCTTCCTTTTTTTAATCCAGGTTCCCAGTCACCTGGCCACATGGCAGTGCCCAGCATTCATCTGTGTCTCTGAATAACTCCTCCACAGGCTACAATACCTTTCAGACCCTCACCCCACCCGGCCACGGACGGCGTTTATCTAGTTTCTGACTTCACGTCGTACATCATCCTGCCCGCAGTTATGCAGAATCAGGGGAATTTCTTTGGAAATCTATTTACTTTGAACCCTGCCAGGAGAAGTAACAAGCCAGACTGAGGGGTTGTCAACAGTTCAGGGTTAATAACTGTAGGAGTAAAGATCACTGTCCTTGAGCAAACCGTTACGATGTAAGACCGGTGATCTCTCAGGAACGGTCTCTTGCTTTGTGTGTGGACAGCACTTGGCAAAATGGGCTCTTGGTTCCGACTGAGGCCTTTGTGGGCTCTGCTTGTACAAATAAATAAAAACAACCTCCAAACTTTGGGCCTGATCCTCCAGTCATAGGAGCTTTGCCACGGACTTCAGTGGGAACAGGACTGGGCCTCTGGGAGCAATGGGTCTTTTCTGCCCCTTTATATCTGTCACAAACCTGAGACACCAATAATTCATCTTACTGCTATTTCTGCAAATTCCCATTGCTATAAAAACCCCGGTTCCCACAGGCCTAGGGTTTCCCGTGGATCCCTGGGATCTGCCAGAACTGGGGGCAGGCCTCGTGGGGTTTTTCATGGCACAGGAGTCTCAACCTTCCACATCCTAATGGGATCATGGGAGAGGATCATTCCTCAGGGACATCCCCTTCCCTGGAGCCCTCCCTGCCGTGAGCCATACTGAAGGTGGATGGGGGATGATCTGGACCATTGTAAGCTCTTTGGGGCAGCAGATGTCGGCATTATGTACAACTGACATTTACGGTGATGAATAGTAATCATATAATCCAGCAAGCGCGTGGTCACCCTAGCAGCCAATGTGTTTTTGATTTGCAACTTTAATTTGAGATAGCCTGTGCTTAGAGCCAGCCAATTTACATTCTGGTCCATAAGACTCTCTGCCGTCTGCCTTGGCTGGTTCAGAGTACTGTGTGCGAGTGCTGAGAGAGATTGATACACCCCTCCGGGCCCCATCCATGCCTCTCCCCACCCCAGCCCCGAGCCCAAACCTCTAAGGGAATCTCTTATAGGAACTACAGCGTGGAAACGTCGTTCCAGCTGCGTCGGCTGCATGGTTCCTAAGCTGCTGAAAACAGATTATTGCTGCTGAGCGGTCTGCGGGAGCTGGCTGAGTATTTATAAACTCCATTATTTCTGTTATAGGGTATTTCCAGTCTCCCCTCTGCCACGTTTGTACGTAAAAATAAGAGAACAAAGGGACGTTATTGAAAAAGACAACAGCAACAACAAAAGCAGCTCAAGAAAAGGGCAATCTTACAGCAATGGGAGGTTTTAATTAATCAGATGTAAATTGGGACACGTCTTAATGTAAGAACTACTCGCAGCAGTGGCATATCAGAGGGCTGATTCACATTTCTTACAGGGAACAAGCCAGTGATTTGTGACTTCTCTCTCCTGCGATGATCCTACTCTCTTTGGTGGGGTAAACAGGCCATGAGCCACCTTGCCTTTAAAGGAAAACGGCTTACTAATAGAATACACTGCTGTCATCCTTACGTTTGATTATAATGCAGAGTGAAGAACTGAACTGTAAGTTGCGTAGGGTATGTCTGCTGGAGGTGTGATTTCCAGCTAGGGTAGACATGCCTGCCCTACGCCTGACTGAGCTAGCGTGCTAAAAATAGCATGTCGCTATGGCTGCATAGGAGCTGGGATACGCTAGCCGCCCCGAGTACGTACTTAGGATCTCCGATGGGATCTGACTTGGGGCAGCTAGCCCATCCTGCCACTAGGGTTGCTAAGTCTCCAGGATTGGCCTGGAGTCTCCTGGAATCGGCATCGATCTTGAAAACCATCCAGGAGATTTTTAATAGGATATTTTAAGAAAATGACATTACGTCATGTTGGGGGGGAAAAAAATCTCCCCGAAAAGTTTCAGTCAAAGTTGGCAACTTTACCTACCACCCTGGTTACGCTGTTATTTTGAACACGGTAGCTCAATCAGAGGGAGTGCGGGGACATCTACCCGAGCTGCGAATTTCACGTCCAGCACCAGTGTGGACATACCCTGAGACCCCACAAATCAGACCACTCAGCAGAAGTGGCAATCTCAGGCATTTCAGGAATCCTGTGTCCGTCCCCGAGCCTCCCAAAGTGATTGTTTTTTAAATAATACATTTGATTTGCCTGCTGGTTTCTGAGCCTTTAAAGCCACGCTCAGGCCACATTTTCAGTCTTTTCTGAACAACCAGAAGGGCTGGAAACTTTGAAACGAAAGCTGCGATTCTCACGGGATCACGGGTCCCCAGCAACGGGGAGGTCTGCGAGAACACAAATCTAATGCAACTCTTGCTAAAGTTGTGCGAATTGGCTGCAGTTTCACAGCAATCAGATTGTTAGTCACTTTGAGAGCCTGATGACGATCCAGTGGATTATGACTCAGGAAATCAGGTGACTATTTAAATGCTCAAGAAACCAGGCAATGCCCAGAGCCAAATCTGAAATCGACAGGTACAAATTTCACACCATTTCAGCACCAGGATGATTGCCCTGTGCAAAATATCATTTGCGTCTGAAAAGGCAGCAGTTAAACCCCTAAGCACCTGGCTCAGGGGTGCTCACATACGATGCATGCACAAAACCAAATGCTTGTCCAGGGACAGTCTGGCAGGGAGGAATTAAATGCTCAAAAAAAAAAAAAAAAAAAAAAACAGTCTGCAAATTTACGCCTTCAGTTTGACAGGCTGGGTGAAGTCTCCTTGAGAATGTGGCTTTCATGGTTTCTGCGAGGTAAGTTCGGCTCTTTTTACAGTGGCTGATCTATGATTAGGTCCCTACCAAATTCACGGCTGTCAAAAATGCGTCACAGACCGTGAAATCTGGTCTTTTACCCTCTACTTTTACCCTCACTGATTTTACAGATTTCACAGGAGAAACCAGCATTCCTCAAAAGGGGGGTCCTGCCTCAAAAGAAGGTTGTGGGCGGATGGGTCGGAAGATTATCGAAGGGGTCTCGCGGCATTGCCACCCTTACTTGTGCGCTGCCTTCAGAGCTGGGTCAGGACTCCTACAGTTACACCACCATGAAATTTCAGAAGTAAATATCTGAAATCATGAAATGTATGATTTTTTAAAAATCCTTTGACCATGAAATTGACCAAAATGGACCATGAATTCGGTAGGGCCCTATTAATGATTATTTTTATTACCGTAGCCCCTAACACCCCTTGTCATGGACCAGGACCGCACTGCGCTTGGTGCTGTACAAAGACAGAACAAAAAAGACAGCCCCTGCCCCCAAGAATTTACAGTCAAGCTTGGGGAAAATGCTACAAAACAACAACTTGCCTTGTAACCAACTGGGACGTCCTTGTTTCTCCTGCATTCAGACGGGGGCGGAGTTTCTGGTGTCCTACTCTGCAGCGTTAAATTGAGGGCTCATGCTGGGAATCATCAATACAACTCTCACTGGGAGGCCATTCACTGTGAAAGAGAAGGCAGCATTTGGCTATTGCGTTCCATTGTTAACTGAGCTAATCACCGGAGCTTTGCTATAAGATCTGCGGCAGAGCCCGGAGCAGAGGTGTATGCTACCTTGTGGGTGGTTTGCTTCATATCTTACAGCAAAATGGTTCTGAAGAGGGCCCTGCTGTGAGGAAACAGTTTCATTTCAGAAGCTCTTCCAGATCCTGCATCTTTCCAGTACTTTGCTACACTCTCTGTCTGTCACCAGTTCAAATCATAGAATCATAGAATATCAGGGTTGGAAGAGACCTCAGGAGGTCATCTAGTCCAACCCCCTGCTCAAAGCAGGACCAATCCCCAATTAAATCATCCCAGCCAGGGCTTTGTCAAGCCTGACCTTAAAAACTTCTAAGGAAGGAGATTCTACCACCTCCCTAGGTAACGCATTCCAGTGTTTCACCACCCTCCTAGTGAAAAAGTTTTTCCTAATATCCAACCTAAATCTCCCGCACTGCAACTTGAGACCATTGCTCCTTGTCCTGTCATCTTCTACCACTGAGAATAGTCTAGAACCATTCTCTTTGGAACCACCTCTCAGGTAGTTGAAAGCAGCTATCAAATCCCCCCTCATTCTTCTCTTCTGCAGACTAAACAATCCCAGTTCCCTCAGCCTCTCCTCATAAGTCATGTGTTCCAGACCCCTAATCATTTGTGTTGCCCTTCACTGGACTCTCTCCAATTTTTCCACATCCTTCTTGTAGTGTGGGGCCCAAAACTGGACAGTACTCCAGATGAGGCCTCACCAATGTCGAATAGAGGGGAACGATCACGTCCCTCGATCTGCTCGCTATGCCCCTACTTATACATCCCAAAATGCCATTGGCCTTCTTGGCAACAAGGGCACACTGTTGACTCATATCCAGCTTCTCGTCCACTGTCACCCCTAGGTCCTTTTCTGCAGAACTGCTGCCTAGCCATTCAGTCCCTAGTCTGTAACGGTGCATTGGATTCTTCCGTCCTAAGTGCAGGACCCTGCACTTATCCTTGTTGAACCTCATCAGATTTCTTTTGGCCCAATCCTCCAATTTGTGTAGGTCCCTCTGTATCCTAACCCTACCTGCCACCGTATCTACCACTCCTCCTAGTTTACTATCATCCGCAAATTTGCTGAGAGTGCAATCCACACCATCCTCCAGATCATTTATGAAGATATTGAGCAAAACCGGCCCCAGGACCGACCCTTGGGGCACTCCACTTGATACTGGTTGCCAACTAGACATGGAGCCATTGATCACTACCCGTTGAGCCCGACAATCTAGCCAACTTTCTACCCACCTTATAGTGCATTCATCCAGCCCATACTTCTTTAACTTGCTGACAAGAATACTGTGGGAGACCGTGTCAAAAGCTTTGCTAAAGTCAAGAAACAATACATCCATTGCAAAAAAGCAAATCTGGCCTGGGTCCAAAAGTGACGGTTGTTTGAGGCCTTGGGTCAAGTGAGCGTGGTGGGTCTCACACCACAGCCCAGAAATCACCTCCGTAATGGGGCCTGCCTGTCGCTCTTGTTGACAGTCCCATCAGAGAGGCCAAGGCCTGAATGGGCCATGAAGGCCAGCCTCCCCTCTCCCTCCAGGGCAGGGCGGAAGGACGTTGGGCCTTGTCTACATTAACCACCGGAGGGGAGCTCTTTCCCTGTGGCAGTTCTGTCAGTGATAGCAGCCGTGGGTGGCATAGCACAGATAAGGCTCAGGCATTTGCTCAGAATAGGACCAGATATCACAGTGGTAAATATGCCTGTGCCCCCATCTCCTCTCCCTGCAGTGCTACCAACCGGTGGAGCTGCCCCAGTGATAGCGCTGCACTGGGAGGTTTCCAGCAAAGGCCTGGAGGGAAAACACCTGTGGGCCGCTACGGTGCCTTTTCTGTGCACAGAGTGCTCCGGTCTCCAGAGCTGCCAGTCAGGCACCTTCCCCCAGCACTGAGTTAAAACAAAACCAGGCTCCCTCCTCGTCCCCGCAACTGAGTGACACTTCCTTTGCCCGTGGCCCAACACGCTGGCCCAGCACAGAGTGGGGGCCCAACGTCCTGCATCGGGACAGCAGAGAACGGCAGCGCTAACCGTCACTGCAGGCCCAAACCCTCTGTCATTTCCGAAGGTGCCTCTTTGGCTGGACGGGGGTGGGAAATTAGGCAGCTCAGCAATAGCGAGACCTCTGCGTGTCGTCCACCCCCACCCCCAGCCTACCTGCCTTCCTTTGCTCCTGGGCAAATCCATCTTCTGGGGAGAGCGTAGGCCTGGAGAAGGGTCGATTAATCGAGGTGAGTAAAGCAAAAGCTTTGAAATACATCGGCCTGGGTGTTTTAATTTAATGGGCAAGGAAATCCAGCAGCTGGGAAGAGGCCCCGGAAAACCAAGGAGGGACCAAGGCATGACAAAGTTGCAGAGCGCCCTGCTGCTTTCCAAGCAGGCCCAGACGGATTAGCCCCAGTCTACAAGCTCTTTACAGTCAGTGAGATCGCTGGCATCAATTCCCTAATTGCTGCTTTGCATGTAACCCAGGCTATGTGCAACATGGTGCCCTGTGCTCTCCAGGGGGTGATGGCTCAGACCTAGCCCCAGACGCAAGAGAACACGCGGCTTCTTTCCCCAAATGGTTTATTTCTGACTGTGTGTGTGGTTTGCGTTCACCTGTTGTTCCTGCCAGACCTGGACCAGGCTGAAGATGTTGGGATCTGATCCTGAGTGGTGCTGAGTGCCTCTCTGCCCCAGCGTCAATGGGGACTTGGGGGTGTTCACCCTGCTTAGCAATTTCAGACCAGTTTCTTGTCTAGACGGATTTTCAGGCTTTCCTTTCAAGATGCGTTAATAGCGACAATGCACTTGGCGGGCTCCTTTCATCAGCAGAAATGGGCGCCAACCACCCCATCTAAACCCAAGTGGCTTGTCCAAGGTCATGCAACATGTCAGCAGCAGATTGGGGAGCAGGACAGAGGTCTCCAGACCACTGTTCTCCTTCTCTAGTCACTGGCCATCTGTTCCTTCCCGTCTGTGGGCCTTTGCACTTGTGTAGGATCCACCCTGGTGCAAACGTCTGTGTAGAGAAATGTCGTGCTCTCTATCAGCACCACAAGAATCTCTCACAAACAGCCTCCGTCAGCTATAGCGCCGGTCCACTAGGTTGTCATTCTAGTCTTCTTAGAAGACCCACAGCCGCGTTGGGAGGGACACTGGCTCAGTAAAGTCAGAAGAGGAATCCATGGTTCCAGAGGAAAGACACAAGTTATTCCACACCGCCAAAAAAATCGAGGAGAATCTAAAGAATTTCTAGACTTGCAAGGAGGAAAAACAAAAATCCAGGGGAATGAGGGTGAGGTTACAAAGCAATCTCAGAAAAAGGAGATGTTCGAAGGGTCTGAAAATAAGAGATTGCACCATGAGTTAACTCCCTTTTCATCTTCTAAGTAATGCAGCTCAGATAGCCTAAGAATGGCCTGTGGTGCCTGCAGGCCTAAGCAATCCTCCTTTATTTGGAAACATGACAGCTTGTGACTTTCGCTACAAACAAAAGTATGGCAGCAGTTGATGGAAATCCCAACTGGGGAGAAGATTTTTTTTTTCCCACTGAGGCATTTGCTATGCGCTCTCGGCATTAATCTCAGAAGAACTGGCACTGAGACAAGAGGAGAGGTTATACAGTGGTGCACTGACACATCTACCACTTGCTGCTTCCCATCAGTCCGGCTCCACTTCTCTGCTGTGCAACTTTTCATCTGCAAATCTTCTGAGATCACTGCCAAAAAATGGGTTTCAGAATAGCAGCCGTGTTAGTCTGTATTCGCAAAAAGAAAAGGAGGACGTGTGGCACCTTAGAGACTAACCAATTTATTTGAGCCAAAAAATGGAAACCCAGAATCCATGGCCAAGAGGAAATTGACTGTGTGTGAGAGCATGCTCCATGTCCAACTGCAGACGAGGGCTGCGCTGGGCTGTCAAGGTTTCCTCCCCACTTTGGAAGACACACATTTCTGAGCTTCGTGGAGGAAATGGGGTAAGGGGTGTTGATATCTGCCAGGTGCCAGTCTCCCATTGAGAAGTCCCTTAAACTCCTATCTATGCCTCAGAAAATCTCCCTCTTAATTAATTTTAATTAATATTTCTGGCAGCCCTTTCTCAAAGATGATTGTGAGGTTGCAGCCTTCAGCCCCCGAATGGGAGAAGTTGGGTTTTGAGATCCCAGCTGTTCTTCATCAGTTTGGAGCCTCAGGCCCCAGCTTTGCAGTTGCAACCACAGTCTGAGCTACCTTCGGCAGCAAAGCCAGGGAGAAACGTGGTTCTCTGGGCCCTACCTTCCTGCAAAGGCGCCGAGTCAATGGGACCTTGAAGTCAATGGGCGTTGAGGGTTTTGACACCTCCCAGGAGGAGGCCCAGAGGGTACATAAACCATCTTCGGGGCTCACTGAATTATCCTCAGTAGGCAGGAGGCTGTGAACCCTTGGTGGCCTATCAATCTGGAACCATTTATATTATTATTTGTATTACTTTACAGAGCCCCAGACCATGCCAGGCAATTCACAGAGCAAACAGTGGGATGCGAACTCTGCCCCAAGAATCTCCCAACCTAATTTTAGAGTTGATATGATGCGTGTGGTTAGCAAACTGTAAAGGAAGGTACAGGTGAAGATGAATGAGGTGATAACAAGTCTGCATGCTTGCTTTGCTTAGGCAAGTGCATGTGCTGATGGTTCAGTTATCCTGTACTGTTAGTATTGACTCAATTCTAATGAGCAACGAGGCAGAAGTGAGTTGTAAGGAAGGGATTTTGGTGGGGAAAGGGTGAGGCAAATCGCACGTTTCACCCAGAAAGATCCCACAGCACTTCAGGAAATCACTTTACCCCAGCACTGAAATGCAGCTGCCTCTAGGGTGGAACATGGCAGTCATTTGAGAATGAACAGCAACGGTAGATGACAACTCGGGAAGGGCGTGAAAGAGACTGCTCTATTCCATTTGAAACGGCAGGGGGAATTTGGGCAAGCAGAATGTAATTAGCTGGGGCTGGAATTTAGTCACAGTTCTGGGATTAACACCACTGCGCCATGGAATCTTTAAGACGGCGACTGGTTGACCTTTCATCCAGCATGCGGCATTTTCAGCCGTACAGGTACTCTAACGGACACTGTGCTGGGATCAAGAATCAAACCTGGATCTCCTCCATGGTCATAAAGAACCATGGGACCAGTGGTCCACAGTGAAAAGAAACGAAGGGTTAAAGTTTGTTCTGCCATGTCACACCCCGTGCACTTTGCTCATTGCAATACCTTCAGCGTCTACTTCCCTGCAAACTTAGTCACTAACACATTCAGTTTGTAAAATGTGGCTTCCTGACCGGAGAGATGACATTACCCATAAAACAGCTCAAATTGTCCCTTGGATTTAAATACGGCCTGCTGCATAAACCATCTTTTATGAATTTCACTTAAGGCTGACAAGCGTCCCTCCCCCTGTTCCCCCCACATCCCTTTAATAACATCAGCAATCTGCACAAAGCCCTTAACTGCTCTCCTTCGGGAAGCAAATAGCCTTAAGTGCACTTTTGTCATTATTAGTTCTCACCAAGCAGTTTAATAGGGGATTGTACTGCCGAGTTCTCAGGCTCTTGATATGTCCTGATCGTTTCTGGAAAGCGTCTCGGGGTTCTGTTTCCAACAGGTTTGGCGGAGGGGCACCAACACAGGAGACTTGTCCTTCAGATAGTGCTTGGGGCATCAGAGAGGACAATGACCTTTTTCATTCCACCCCAATGTCAACCTATGGTGAAATCCTTGCAGCAGCTGGGACAGAAATCAGCAAGTTGAGCTTTATCATGGGGAATTGGAGAAGAGCTCAGTGTAAGCTCAAGAGCTTGATTCTCTCACCAACAGAAGTTGGTCCAATAAAAAAATGTTACCTCACCCAGCTTGTCAGGGTGACCACAGACATTTATAACATAGAAGAGTCAGCAGTGGAAGCTTCTCGCCTCCCACACACGGGGACCTCAACCTTGGAACTGCCCCTGGAGAATTGAGGGTGGGCAGGGAAGGGGGTTTACAGTCTAGGCAGAAACACCTCCCCCTACACACACCTGAGCCCAAAACAAACCAGAACCCAGCCATTCGGAGCCATTGGTTACATCAGTGCCAATCTCTTGCATAGAGTCATCAAAATTCCTTGCACTGGTAATTATCCCAGTTCAGCTGGCGTCGTGCTCTTTATGACGGGGCACGTTCAGTGACTTCTACCAGGGAAGATGCAGAGTGTAGAAGAGACCCGTGCAAAGTTTTGAAATGTGTTGGGTAATCATTTGTAGAAACTGTAATAACGCTAATGGCATACAGCGCCCGTCTCCAAATGGCGATCATCCCAAAGTGATTTACAGTCAGGCGGATGAGCCGTAGAGAAATGGCTTCTCCCTGCCACAGAAATCCAACGACTCTGGTAGCTGTTTAGGACGGGAGGGGAAGAAGCTGACCGGAGCAATTTGAAACGGCAGGAGGAATTAAGGGAGACAAAATACAGTTACCCAAATTGGGGCCTGGACACCTTTAACAGCCAGCTCGTACAGAAAGAGCTTTGGCCTGGGACTCAGGAGACCCGGGTTACTTTTCTGGCTGTGCCTCTGGCCTGCTGGATGACCTTGGGCATGTCATTTCACAGCTGTGTGTCTCAGTTTCCCCGTCTGTAAAATGCAGATAATGCTATTTTGCAGCGCACTCTGAGGTCTACCGATGAAAAGCTTTCTGTAAGGGCTCGGTATTAGTGAGTCATCATACATAACACCGATTAACGCATCTCCCCCAGAAGACTTTACATTACCTCCAGTTGCACAGCACCATGCCGGGACATCGGTTTGGAACCAACTCAAAGGCAAAATGTGCGGCTAGTGCCTTGAGGGGGGAAGGCGGCTCCTTTGGGAGTCTCCCTTCCAAGTACAGACCCAGCCTCGCCTTGCGAGAGCTGACTTGAGCGCAGCCTCAGCCGTACTGCCGGCAACAATAACTGCCGAGTTTATCGCCCAGTCGGGGCCTTGCACCCGCTCACGGCCAGCTCTGCAAGCTTTCCCATCACCTGGCCGCTCAGCGGAAGTTGGGTCTCACCAGTTGTTGCCGTGTGACGGGAGGAGATGATGGAAGGGGCAGGGAGCTTTTTTTTTTTTTTTTAACACTCAAAACTCTTGGAGTTTTTACAAACCTCATTATTTTAAAATTCCATCAAAAGCCGTAGCAGGCACTGCGTTCCTCCTGCTGCTCAGTTAAAAGGTTCCCATCTTGGCATTAGTTGTTTTATCAGAAAAATTTTGCAGCTGTAGAAGAAGTGCTTTCCTCTGAATGCCCCTGGGCTCTCAGCCAGACAGCCGGGAGCTTCGTCAGCGGGTGGCCATCTGTGCCCTCCCCCCGCCCCCGAGCATTAATATTTCCGGCAGCCCTTTCTCGAAGACAATCGTGAGGTTGCAGCCTTCAGCCCCCGAATGGGAGAAGTTGGGTTCTGAGATCCCAGCTGTGCTTCACCAGTTTGGAGCCTCAGGCCCCAGCTTTGCAGTTGCAACCACGGTCTGAGCTACCTTTGGCAGCAAGGCCAGGGAGAAACGTGGTTCTCTGGGCCCTACCTTCCTGCAAAGGCGCCGAGTCAATGGGATCTTGAAGTCAACGGGCGCTGAGGGTTTTGACACCTCCCAGGAGGAGGCCCAGAGGGTATATACACTGCAGCTGGGTGGTGTGATTCCCGGCACAGGTAGACAGTTTCACCCTAGCTCAGCTGGAGTCAGGGCACTGCAAAGAGCAGTGTGGCTGCTGCTATGGCCCGGGTGATGGCTTGGGCTAGCCAGCCCAGTCCAAGCCCCCCTCACCCCCCCCGGTTCTGAGCTTGGGTGGCTAGTTGGAGCAGCTGCCAGGATCACAACTTCCATGCTGCTATTTTTAGCATGCTCGTTAGTGTGAGTCTGTCTACCCGACCTGGGAATCCCACCTGCCAGCTGCATTGTAGATGTACCCAGAGTGACAGCCTGATTCGGTTTGATTGTTTTTTGTTCACTGCCAGAAGCCCACCTGGCAGCTGTGCGGGGAGGAGGGATCTCTCCCCTGGAGGGAGGGAATTGGCTGGATGCTGGGTGCCAAGTATAGCTGTTAATTGGATACAGAGCATGACCCTACGAAGCTTTGAGGAGGGTAGCGGGTCAAGGTGATTTTGAGGTCTCGAGGGGATGAAAAGAGAGCCGAGCTGCAGGGGGAACGAAGGCAGATCCTTCTGGAATGGGAAAGGACTGGTGGAAGGGAGCCATGCCAGAGTTCAGACAGCTCTTTCCAGAGGGAGGCGACCCTTTTAAACTCTGAGACCTCTGGCTATTGTCCCAGAGTCATAGAAGAACGATTCCATCAATATCTCCCGCCTCGTGCTCACTCTCCTCACCAGTGTCCTAGATGAGTGTGTTAGCCTGGCACAGATCGGACAAATCAGGGGTTACTGAACTGCTAGACACAGGCAATGCAGTTTCAACATCCTGCCCACCAGTCACTGCTGGAAATGAAATACATTCACAATGAGAGGCCAGCGTGCTACGTCAGAGCTTTCTGCTTTTCGGATGGGGCTGCAGCTCTGTAGGAGGAGCAGGCCAGCCAATCAGTTCTCTGTTCTCATCCCCTTTTTAGGTAGAATTTTAATCTCTCTGTAGGTCTTCTCTGCTATAGCCAATGTCAATCGGCGCCTCTCCAGTTTAAATTAGCACCCCCTGTTGATCACTCGGGAGGTGCAGATTCAACACATCAGGAGCAAGAGACAGATGGAGGCTAGCACCAGCTGCAGTGGCAAAATGGACAGACGGATGCTTTTAATAACTGCAAATGCTATTCTTGGTGCTGATGAGGTAGTGGTGAGAATAAGATAGAAAAGGAGTTAAAATGAAGCAGTGAGAACACTTACCTCCCATCTATGCCTGCCTGCCGCCCCCTCGCTCTGATCACACTATTAACGCATAGCCGTATCACCCTAACGGGAAGAATCACTTGATTTAACAGCTGGACTGTTACAGCACTGCTTGGTGGTTGCTCCCATTACGAGTCAGTTAACTGCCAAGGGTTTAAACCTGGTGAAACAACAGCCAGCTCAGACACGATGGGCCTGCTAAAAACAGAGTATATTAGTTATGCTATTGGTGACCTCAGTAAAAAAACAAAAAAAAACAAAAAAAAACACTTTTAATGGCTCACATGGCATTTTAAAACAGCTCGAATAGAGAGAAGGTGAATTTTGCAAATGCAAAATCTTATTCCTGGGTTGGTATGTTCCTAGTCTTGTAAAAATCTGTATATCAAATTTATAGCCGTTTTGACAGATGGGGAAACTGCGGTATAGAGAGATGATGTAACTTTTTCAAGTTCACCCAGCTTGTGCAGGGCAGAATAGAATCAAGCTGATTGTCCGTACAGCACCCAACACAATGGGGCCCTAATCCTGATTAGTTGCTACCATAATATAAATGTTTAACAGAGAAAGACAGTCTCTGCATAGCAGGCTGACTATCTGAAAGCATCTCCAGCCTCTAGCTCCTAGACCATGACCCCGCCAACATATGTAAACCTAGTTGGGTTGTCTATTATTCCTTAAGGTTCCATCCAAAGCCCACTCAAATCAGTGGAAGAGATTGGATGGACAGGGCCTCAGGTCTCAGGAAAGGAGCTCTTCAATTTGCATTGAAAAGAGTAAGTCCAGCGCTCCATTTCCACCACACCCTGCTCACTGCAGAACCAGGCATAAGGGCTTGTCTTCACAAGGGAAAAAAAGGGGTGTTTAACTAAAGGATGTTAAATCCTGGTGTAGACAGGGCAAGTTGCAGTTGCAGTGGGTTCCCCCTGGGATTTGCTCGGACCAGCTAATGTGTTAAAATGACGAGTTGCCTGTTTGAATGTTAGTTAATGTGTCTGGCCCAGGACTCCCCAAGATGGACTTGGCTGAAAGTCACTGATTTGTGTGATAGCAAGCTCTGTTCTACACTGTGTTCCTGTCAACTAATAAACCTTTGTTCTACATGCTGCCTGAGTCACTGCTGAGTGCAGGAGATGGGGTGCAGGGCCCTCTGGCTTTCCCAGGAGCCCCACCTGGGCAGACTCACTGCAGGAAGCACACCCTGTGGAAGGGGATGCTAAATGCTCTGAGATCAGACCCAGGAAGGTGGAAGCTGTGTAAGCTTCTTGCCCTGGAGACAGTCTGGGGGAGCCTCCTCTCTCTGAGCAGAGTCCTGCCTGGCTTCGTAGGGAGTCATTCCAGAGCCCGGTAACTCCATGACAACAAGCTTTTTCATATTTGCATTCACTAGGTCAGCACTGTCTATTCTTAAAACTACCACTTACCTCATTTCCTCTCTCTCACCTGAGCCTTATTTATTATATTCATCCCTCTAGCCAACCTGAGCTGTTGCTTCCTCTCTTCCTACTCTAACCCTTTTCGGGGTGGGACCTGCCCTCCTAGCACACCCGGAGCCCCCAGGGATCAGGAGCTGGGTTATGGGATTTGGGATCTGCTGCCCCTCAGATCCAGCAGTTGTAATACCCTGCCCAGAGGCACAGCAGTTGATAGGCTGGAGGGAAGGCTGCATGGTAGCTCTGGTCCCTTTCCCCAGTTTCACGTGTCAGTTTCATCCCCACCTCACAGGTCTCCCACCCCCTGCCTGGGCCCTTGGTGTGGGTCTCACCCAGGTGGCTGCGGAATGCAGCCCCCGAGGGCAGGGATCGTTTGATTGACTTTAAAGCGGTAATTTGCATGTGGAACATTTAATGCCTCTTAAAGACAAGGAAACAGTGTCACTGCCTGGGCTTCCATAGCAACCCCCTTTGGGATGCGTTTCTCAGGGCTGTTTCATAATAATTAATACAGCACGTCCATTCACACGACCCACGTTGGGCGTGCGTGGAGCAGCCACGCCGGGGATTTACCTGGGTCACATGAAATAGTCACGCTAATGAATTAGCGAGCAAGAACTTTTTGGGTGGGTTCTGGCAGCTGTGACATGGCGGGGACACAGCATGGGACAGGCCCATCCTAGCAGCCCAGCTGTCCCCAGGGTTCGTCACATAGCCATTGACGCAAACTGGGTGCGTGGGTGTGACCCTATTTTATAACCGGGATTGGCAGGTGGAACCCGGCAAAGCAACAAAAGCCCCACCCACGCAGGTGAGGGAGGGGGGCCGCAGAACCCAGAAATCAACCAATTACAGGGGAACAAAAGATGCGGAAACAGAGATGGGGGTGCAGGTCACAGGGTTGAAACAAGGGACGCGCAGCCCAGGAGATGGAAATGCTGCGTTTTGCTGGTGAGCATTGAAGCGTGAGAAGAAACTGGTGTCTCCACAACCCATTCATTACCGCGCCTCTCAGCTTGGACTGCCTGCAAAGGGGCCAACGAGCATGCAATAGGTACGGATGTCAGTGGGAACAGGCTAGGAACGTGACCGTTTCTAGAGGTGGGAGAATAATATGGAACAGATTTATAAAACAACCTCCCCCCCCCCCCAAAAAAAAAATCACAAAAACAAACCCCCATTTTTTCAGTGGCAGATGGTATGTGCCTGGTTCCTGACTGGATGAGTAACTCTTAGAAGCAGGTGTCCCGATTGCAAATTCAAATATCAATGATCTGTGTGAATATTCAGCTACTCAGGAACTGTACCCAATGTGCCTCTGGACTGATGCTGCATTATATGAAAAAACTATCCTTATGGACAAACTCTGTCTTCATATATTCCTATTCAGGCTGGAATTTGGTCTATAATGATTAGGAAGAAGCATCAGAGAGATGACAAACTTCTTGTCAGTACTAGCCCCCTTATCTTAAAATGGGCCATTTGACTTTCAGCCAGGAACTCCTACTCAGAGGTCAGCAAAATTTGAACTTCGCTAGGAGTAGAGGATGTTTGTCATTCACAGGATTGGGCCCTACAGTAATTGTTTGTAACATCGGCCAGAAAGAAGCTGTCATGTTAGTCTCCAAATGGGGATATGAGAGCATAACCATCACCCTCAGGAACAGATTCCAAAACTGTTGTCTAGGGACAACAGATTTATTCTATATCCATTGCTTTGTTTTGGTCTAAGGCAGGACACAGAGAGTAACCTGCAAATCCAACCACCCACAGTCCCTTCCCCACCACCAGAGTCCGTCAGGGCCCAATGTTCAACTTCTCCTGGGCGAAGTGGATCAAAGTACCAGCTGCCTTCTAGCTGCAATTGCAATGATAAAGGCAAAGCTATAATAAGAGCCTGCAGCCATATCACCTCGGGCTGTGATCCACTCAACTTTCATATGCTAAACAGGTTTCAGAGTAGCAGCCGTGTTCATCTGTATTCGCAAAAAAAAGAAAAGGAGTACTTGTGGCACCTTAGAGACTAACCGATTTATTTGAGCATAAGCTTTCGTGAGCTACAGCTCACTTCTGGTTAGTCTCTAAGGTGCCACAAGGACTCCTTTTCTATATGCTATACAGGAGCAGGCTTAGTCAATACCTGGATGGGAGACCACAGAGGAAAACCCGGATGCTGCAGGTTGCGGTGTTAAGAGAACGTGGAGGTGGTGCTTTGCCTTCTGAGCCATGGCCCCAGAGTAGGGCAAGGGGCACTGGCCTTTCAGAGGAGACAAAACCCAAGGATTAAACCCATTCCAGTTATTGACAATCCCATGGCACTTCTCACAAGAGAAGTGCGAGCCGCGGTCCCCTGGCCAAATTCCAATGTGGGTAATTATGTTCTGCCAACCTTGATTCCCCTGCTGTGTCAATTGGATACGGCCTTCAGAGGCAATTCTCTGCCTAGACATTTTTCTGGCCTTTTTTCCCCTGCTGACTAAACTTAGAAAAGAAAGCTGGCTATGAAGAATGGCTCAGGATAAGGCTGAAAGGCCCCAGAAAAAGGAACCCTTCAGAAATAAACTCCAGCGGGAGGAAGCGTAGTCTTGCGGCTGAAGCACTCCAACGGGAGGCAGGAGTTCTGGGTTCTGTTTTGAGCTCTATCCCAGACTGAGTCACCTTGGGCAAGCCACTGTGGCTCTTTGTGACTCATTTCCCCATGTGTGAAGGATTGTGTGTTTATTTTATATTGCCTTTAGCATCTCCAGGCTGGCCCCCGTTGTGCTAGGCGCTGTATGAACCCATTACAAATGGTAAAGAGCGTATCATCCAAAATATTGACCTGCTGCACGGAGTGTTGTAAAGTCCATTGAGATCCACAAAGGACAGGCCTCTCTGCAGCGCAAAGAATTACTGATGTGCAGGCCAAGAGCTCTGCCTCCCCTTCCTGACCTTGCTGCCTCACGCCGAGTGAAATGGTTGAGTTCAGGCTGCTGCATGATCAATGGCCAACGTAAATTAGATCAGAGAGAGGGGGAGAAAGAGAAGAACCTGGAGCTGTGCCTCGGTAGTAATTTAAAGAGGGCTGATAGAGGCTAAAATCAAACCTAAGGAATGGAAGGGCCGGGCGTTATACTTGCTCCCAAGCTCATGGTATTTACAGCTATGAAAAAGAAACCTACTCCCCTCCAGCTCATGGAGGCAACTGATTTTCCAGTGCCTGGATAATGCCATTGCAATGGAACCATTCCCACATGCCTATGAATTATAGCAAGAAGAGTGCAGATAAATCTCAACCGGGCTGCTTTAACTGTGTGTATTTTTAATTAAAAACTGCCACGACTTCCATTTATGGTGTGCGCAAGATCTCGCCACAGGGAGGATGCCTTTTGAACTACTCCACCCCACTGCCATGACCTTGCACACGCAGTGTGTGCAAGGGTCACACTATGGGGGAGGAGGCAGGGCGCACTTCAAAACAGTGTGGTCCTTGTGTAATACCGGGCAATGCCACACGTGATTTTGTCTCAGTACTGGACAGGGGACAAGCCATAGAAAAACAGGACTGTCTGGCTTAAAACCAGACGAGTGGCCTACATCCATTCTAGCTGCCAGAATCCATCTGGAAGTTTCTATTTAACTAAGACAGGGGCCTGTGCACCTTGGATTCTATGTGATTATTCTCTGCTGGCTAGGTTAAAGTCATGGAATGAGGAGGCCAAGTCAGAAGGGGTTAGAGCTGCCTGGTAGAGCCTTCTTATGAACAGCCAAAAGGTTAAATGAATCCCCAAAGGTTTTCCAACAATTTCACTGGCAATCCATCAAGGGCAGAAGCGTTCCTCGGCTGAAAGGAGTTTTCATTCTTTCCCTGCTGAATGATCTCTCCCGGATTGATGCAGCTTCTTCTAATGTCACATGTCAAAGGAGATGCATCAGGCAGCTTCATCTGCTGTCTCCTGGGGTGCACTGTTTCCATACTGAGAGCTTGGGAGAACCTTATTGGTTTTGATTGGTGGGATAACAGCATCACCGTGCTTTTAGTGGAAGACTTCCCTCGTTGTCAGCAAAGCTGTCCCTTGTGCCCCTTTCTGATTCAGGCTTATACACAGATTATCCTGCTTAGGGCGAGAAAAGGATCAAAGCACTGAGTTCCTCCATGATGATTATTCATATTGCAATAGTGCCTAGGAGACCCGTTGTGCAAGGCGCTGTACAAAGACAGACAGCTCCTCCCCCAAAGAGCTTCCAATCTTATTTCATAATGATTATTTGCATTCCTCCGGCACCTCTCCTCCTACGCTCTCAATGTGTGTTACAAGCGTTGGTGGGTTAAACCTCAAACCACCTGTGTCTCTCACATTTTACATCCGGGGATATTGAGGCAGAGAGAGGCGAAGGGAACTGCCCAAAGTAACAGAAAATCTGTGCGCATGTGGAGACTTCTGGCTCCCAGGACAACAGCACCAGCAACACGGTAGAAAGCAGAGGTCCATAGCGCCGTGACCACACTGTACGGCTTTATTCTGGGCATCAGAGCGCCTTGGATTTATTACTGAGTTGGTGCAGCCAGGTGAATCATGGGTGACTTCCGCCAGTACTTGACCGAGCAGCGTCCTCACCCGGCTTCACAGCTCGATGTGCAGGAGGCAACATAACTCAAAAGGTGCCGGCTGGCAGTGACCAGCGATGACGTCAGTGCTCTCGAGGCCAGATCTCACTAGCCTCCCGGGCTAGCGCGTTAAACCGCAAGACCAACCTTTCCACTGTAGGCAGTCATTCTCCGCAGCGTGGGTCATTCTTGCCCAGGAAAATGGAAACTTCAGTTGCTGAAATTTAGACCCTCTCCTTTGAATTCTTCCAGTGGGAGCAAAGTTTGTCCTTTATGGAAGTGGTTAAGCCTTCCCCACCTCCCCCATAACCCAGATATCCAGGCCTCAATTCGGAGGGCCCTTGCCATACCACTCCTAGACAACATAGCTCCTCTAAGAGCTGAGCAACCTGTGGCTTCCCTGATCACAACTCTCTAGGGTCAGGTGACGGGTTTTTTGGACGATGGAGAGGGAATTGGTTGATCTGCCTTAAATTTAGGCTGCTGATCCTGGTGCCTTTGCGGCTGGGGAGATGAGCAGAATCTGGTGATGCCCAGCTGGTCCCCTCCTGGAGCTGGAACCCCATTTTCAGGTCCCCTTTTACCCAGAGCTGTGGCAAGGATCAGCATCTGGGCTGGTACATGTCCTTTTCCTTTCAGAAGCAGCTTCTCCCCTCCCCTTACTGACAGCTCATTGCCAGCACACACTCACCTCTTGAAGTCCATTCTATTATTAGACTTCCTCTCGCAAAACACACTGGCTTCATCCCTCAGCTAAAATCAACATAATTTGGGCTTGCAAGAGTTTGTAACATCATTAACACCTAAAACCAAGCAGTTAAATGCAACTCTCTGCTCTACTGTGATGAATCAGGGAGTTAAACAGCTGTTGTTGGGAGCAGGGGGCCACCACCAGAACTTGGAAGCTTTAGAATAAAGCCTTTCCTGAAAGGACCTCAGAATGCTTTCCCCGCAGTCCCATATTACCACCCACCGTTTACACAGCAGACTGTTAAAGCAGGGGAAGTTAAGTGACTTGCCGGAAGCCAGGCAGTGAGTGAGTGGCGGAGGCAGGAATAGAACCCAGGTGACCATCCACCATGCTCTGTCTGCTAGGGGCACCAGGTTTTGTCTCAAGAAAATCAAAACCTTGAGCTAGCTTCTTGCTAGGTCTAAAGGCCCTTTCAATTCACCTTCAATAAAAGAAAACAGTCAAAGAAGAGTTTAAGATATTGAAGTACTATCATGAACTGACGGCTAGTCTGTATTTGCAACCTGCCCTTCACAGATGGAATCAGACCAGCTTAACTACATGTTATCAGCCCCATAATGTTAACAGAGGAGATTCTCCTTTAGCTGAAGTGACAGGCACCTGGACTTTTGGAGGAGGACTCCTGCTGTTGCCAAGATGTTCTGAGTGGCCAGAGCATGCAGCATGGTGACAAACATCAAATTCCTAGGTGGGCAGATGTCGGCGTAGGTTTTTATACCATAAGCATCACCATAGCAGAGGAGGGCCTGGATTTGTTACAACATCTAGAGAAAATTGCAAGGCATTTCGGAGCTTTGGCTGTTTCCGCACAGATCCTGGCTGCGAAACGCGACATCTGCTTGTGTCTTCTTCACTTCTGCAGCGTGTTAAACCGAGGTCTTTGGAAGTCGCCTGCTTCGCAGCCATTCGGGGACACGTCTGCAGCCGCCCTGAGCTTGCAGTTCATGTCCAGGTAGGAGTGCAGAATGAGGCTGCCACTGCTGCAGGAGGTACATAAGCGGATGTAATTGCTCCCACCTAATTAAAAGGGTGACCTTTCTAGTTGCCGCTGGCTTGTGGCAAAACAGCTCTCTTTCGGAGAGATCATTGTTTCGGAAGGTGGACGATATTCAGGAGACCGGGGAACCCTGTGAGAGGAGCCAGCAGTCGGCAGGAGAAGAAGACGACGACTGTGCTCTCACCTGCTGTCACAGAAACAGGTTTTCTACTCAAGCTTGCAAATGGACCTTCTCCAACCAAACATTAACTTTGCAGCAACACAATCCTGAGGGAGCATTTGCAGCCTTTAATAATTGACGCTTTTATTAATCCACAAGCTCCATTTCCAATCACAAGTCTCTCAAATTAATTTCATTGCCATTTCTGCTCCGTCGGGGAGAAGCCATTTCAAGATGGAGAAGGGAAGGGGGGGGGGGCAGCGACAGCCCACTGCGTTTCCTAAAGGGACTGGATTCGCTCCTAGAACTGTAATTGTGTAGCTCATTAACTGAGCCGCCAAACATAAGGGCAGGGATTTCTGAAGCAGAAACTCAGAGAAAGGAGCACTGGTAGCCCCGCCAGCCAAAATCCAGATCAAGACAGGCCACAAACTTTCAGAGATCCGAAGCTTCATCAGTCGCTTATTATCAGCAAAAGAAAGGGAGACAGAGGGGGACATCAGCACCTGGGGGACTAATGAGCTCCTCTAGGAAGAAGGGTAGAGTCTTTTTTTACAGAGCAAACAGAGTGGAGAGAGAAAAACCCAAATGTATTCTGTTCACGTGTGGCACAGGTAATTCCTACCTGCAGGGTGGCAGGTAGCCTGAACTAAGCAAGAAAAGGATTTCACTACTTAGATTGCAAGTGTTTCCAAGCAGGGACTTTTTTGTTCTGTGTTCGTGCAGCGCCTGGCACGACGGGTTCCTGGTCCGTGACGAGGGGTTCTAAGGGCAGCTGCAATACAAATGTAAAAGCAGTTTAGTGAGCTTGTAGAGAGGGAATCACGTAGCCCTCCCTTCTTGGAGCTGAGATTGGGCAACAAGTCTCCACCAGTCATCCCTGCGCTAGACCCCTTCTTCACCTCCCTAGGGTAGCCCATAAAAGGCCCCTTCTTCTCCCACTAAGACAGACCAGCAGCAGGGACAAGTCACCTTCCCCCGGCCCATGGCAACAGGGCCAATAGCAGCCCCTCCAGGATCACAGTCGGGTGCACAACAGTAGTTGCCAGGGGGTGGCGAATAACCGAGGTGAAGGGAGACACAGCTGGCTGCGGCCCACCCCGGTGACGTCCGCAGAACCTGCCTTCTCTGAACAGCTGCTGCACCTTTCGCAGTGGGCTTGGGAGCAGGCAAGACAAGCAAGGACCAGGCAGAACGCAGCGATGCTCATCTTCCCCCTGCCTACGGTTCTGACCTCACTGCACCACCCTGCTCTTCTTGAACCCCTCCACTGGCTCCCTGTTCTCTACTGCATCAGGCCCAACGTCCTTGACTCCCCCCACACCCCCGGGAACTTCAAAATTCTGTCCCTCCCTACTTGTCTACCCTTGTCTTTTATCACCCCCTCTTCCTGCCCAAGGAGCTTGGCTGCCCCATCACCCACTTCCACTTGACTCTTCTATGTTGCCCCCTGCATGTGGAACATGCTGCTTGAACCGACCTGTGAGGCCGCTCGCCCCCGGCTCACCTTTTCCACGATGCCCACAAAAAATTGGGGAGTAGGTGGAGGGGCCTTGTTCTTTGAAGTGGAAACCCGTGGAGTGGGGAAGCCATCTGCTGAAAATTCTCCCTCTCATTTCCTGCTGCTGTCAGGCAGAGCTGAGGTGTGTTTAACAACAAATAAAAAAAAATAAATAAATGGTGACTATAAAAACCGGGCACTATTCAATGTATCCACTTTCCCCACCTTGTCACCTAAAGATATGTCAACACAGCAGTCAACCAGAGGTCTGACTGCAGCACCTGTAGACACAGCAAGCTCAGAGCTAGATTGGCTAATCAAATAACCATAGCAGGGACAGCCCGGGCTAGCCCCTCCAGTGGATACCCAAAGGTCTTCTGCAGCCCTCGCTGCCATGGCTTCACTGCTATTGTTAACAGAGCCAGCTAGATCAAAGGTTTCAGAGTAGCAGCCGTGTTAGTCTGTATTCGCAAAAAGAAAAGGAGTACTTGTGGCACCTTAGAGACTAACAAATTTATTTGAGCATAAGCTTTCTGAGCTACAGCTCACTTCATTGGCTATGTAGACTCCCTCCTCAGGCCCTACGCTACCAGCACTCCCAGCTATCTTCGAGACACCACTGACTTCCTGAGGAAACTACAATCCATGGTGTCTCGAAGATAGCTGGGAGTGCTGGTAGTGTAGGGCCTGAGGAGGGAGTCTACATAGCCGATGAAGTGAGCTGTAGCTCAGAAAGCTTATGCTCAAATAAATTTGTTAGTCTCTAAGGTGCCACAAGTACTCCTTTTCTTTTTGCGAATACAGACTAACACGGCTGCTACTCTGAAACCTACAGTCAATCGGTGATCTTCCTGAAAACACCATCCTGGCCACTATGGATGTAGAAGCCCTCTACACCAACATTCCACACAAAGATGGACTACAAGCCGTCAGGAACAGTATCCCCGATAATGTCACGGCAAACCTGGTGGCTGAACTTTGTCCTCACCCATAACTATTTCACATTTGGGGACAATGTATACCTTCAAATCAGCGGCACTGCTATGGGTACCCGTATGGCCCCACAGTATGCCAACATTTTTATGGCTGACTTAGAACAACGCTTCCTCAGCTCTCGTCCCCTAATGCCCCTACTCTACTTGTGCTACATTGATGACATCTTCATCATCTGGACCCATGGAAAAAAAGCCCTTGAGGAACTCCACCATGATTTCAACAGTTTCCATCCCACCATCAACCTCAGCCTGGATCAGTCCACACAAGAGATCCACTTCCTGGACACTATGGTGCTAATAAGCGATGGTCACATAAACACCACCCTATACTGGAAACCTACTGACCGCTATTCCTACCTACGTGCCTCCAGCTTTCATCCAGACCACACCACACGATCCATTGTCTACAGCCAAGCTCTATGATACAACCGCATTTGCTCCAACCCCTCAGACAGAGACAAACACCTACAAGATCTCTATCAAGCATTCTTACAACTACAATACCCACCTGCTGAAGTGAAGAAACAGATTGAAAGAGCCAGAAGAGTACCCAGAAGTCACCTACTACAGGACAGGCCCAACAAAGAAAACAACAGAACGCCACTAGCTGTCACCTTCAGTCCCCAACTAAAACCCCTCCAATGCATCAAGGATCTACAACCTATCCTGAAGGACGACCCATCACTCTCACAGACCTTGGGAGACAGGCCAGTCCTTGCTTACAGACAGCCCCCCAACCTGAAGCAAATACTCACCAGCAACCACACATCACACAACAGAACCACTAACCCAGGAACCTTTCCTTGCAACAAAGCCCGTTGCCAAATGTGTCCACATATCTATTCAGGGGACACCATCATAGGGCCTAATCACATCAGCCACACTATCAGAGGCTCGTTCACCTTCACATCTACCAATGTGATATATGCCATCATGTGCCAGCAATGCCCCTCTGCCATGTCCATTGGGCAAACTGGACAGTCTCTACATAAAAGAATAAATGGACACAAATCAGACGTCAAGAATTATAACATTCAAAAACCAGTTGGAGAACACTTCAGTCTCTCTGGTCAGTCGATTACAGACCTAAAAGTTGCAATACTTCAACAAAAAAAACTTCAAAAAACAGACTCCAACGAGACTACTGAATTGGAATTAATTTGCAAAGTGGATACAATTAACTTAGGCTTGAATAGAGACTGGGAGTGGATGGGTCATTACACAAAGTAAAACTATTTCCCCATGTTTATACCCCCCCACCCCCCACTGTTTCTCAGACGTTCTTGTCAACTGCTGGAAATGGCCCACCTTGATTATCACTACAAAGGTTCCCCTCCCCCTCCCTCCTGCTGGTAATAACTCACCTTAAGTGATCACTCTGGTTACAGTGTGTATGGTAACACCCATTGTTTCATGTCCTCTGTGTATATAAATCTCCCCACTGTATTTTCCACTGAATGCATCCGATGAAGTGAGCTGTAGCTCATGAAAGCTTATGCTCCAATACATTTGTTAGTCTCTAAGGTGCCAGAAGTAGGAATGGTACCTACATCGCAGGACTTTGCAGACCTATACTTTAGCCCCTAGATAATTCTGCGTTTTTAGTATGAAAGTTGATTGGGAACATGTCCGATAATTATTGAGCAGCGACTAACCTTTGCCTTTGTGTTGAGAAACTTTTTGTCTTTCTAAGTATTGTTGCCAGTTAGAATCGTAGCATGAGAATCAGGATTGGTAATGCATTACTTCAAGTCATAAAACCAGAGTCAACCTCCTGGTTTCAATTTCTCCAGCTTCTCCCC
The DNA here is from genome assembly GCF_015237465.2 of Chelonia mydas. Classification (NCBI taxonomy): domain Eukaryota; kingdom Metazoa; phylum Chordata; order Testudines; family Cheloniidae; genus Chelonia; species Chelonia mydas. The sequence continues at coordinate 8,998,101 of NC_051259.2, read as the reverse complement.
TGTCAGTACCTAAGTGGGACTCCCGCTGTTCTCCATCACATTGCAGCATTTCCTTCCCTCCTTCTTTTGAGCTATCGTAAATCAAAAACAAATTAAAATAGAGGCACCAGAAGGCATCAAACTCTTTTGCTAATATATAAATTTAGTTTTTTTTTCTTCTCAGTAAATTTTTTGCTGCTGCCGGGCAAGTCAAGTCACATCACATGGGAAAGCCAAGTAGTCTTCATCTTCAAGGGAGATAAATTCCCTCATGTAGACCAGTATACAATCCCCCGTGCCTGGTTTAGTAGAATACCACCTCATGAATGCTTAGCACTTACCCAGGGTTCTGAACTTTTAAAGTGCTGGACAAAAACATTAACTGATCTTCCTAACATCCCCAGCATCACCTCTTCCCTCCCTGCCCCCCCCCCCCCCCAAAGGCAGGAAAGTAAATAAGATTCCCTTTTTACAGATGGGGAAACTGATATAGAAAGGTTAAGTGATTTCCCTGAGGTCACCCAGTAGTCAGCGAGGGAGCTGGAATTAGACTTCAGAAGTTCCTGGCTCCTAGATCTTATTAAATGTTGAATTCAACGCTCTGCAGCCCAATATGTAACCAAGGAATTATAACAAATCCAGAACAGATTGGACATCATAAAAATGGATTTTTAATTATAAGTCTATCGGATGAGATGATATAATGCTAAGGACGAGATTCTGGTTAGCTGAACCACTCATTTCAACAATTACAAAGGATTCTTTTAATATATATTTAAAAACAAGGCCCTATTTCAAACACCTGTGTTATGCAGATATGCACAATGCAGGCAGATCTCCTTTATTTATGTATTTGTAGTGCATCTGGATACCATGGTGACTGGTGCTCTAGAAATATATAGGTTTATATATACACAGACTAATGGCCCTTGACTGCATTCTGCATAGCTGAACGCCATGCACTTGAAAAATGTTATCCCTGAAAACTAACAGAGCTGCTTGTATTTATCACACCAGCTTTACTCAAATAGAATGAACTTTAAGGCCTCACCTTGCTGGTTCCATACAACACAAGGGTGGGGCTCAGAGATTTTTGCAAATGTAAGTCAGTCAGTTTTTTACATATGCACACACACTGCTACACAGAACACTTCACAGCAGGACACACAGACGAATGGTGAAACATGCTACTAAACTCGGCTGTGAATTTAATTCCCAGCTCTGCCACGGACTTCCTGTGTGAATCTGAGCAAGCCACTTAAGGCCAGATTTTCAGAAGAACATCCAAGCACCCAAATAGATGCTGAAGCTCTTCTGACAATCAGACCACCATGGTAGCAATTTTGTGCGGAGCTCTTTAGAAAGATCTGGCAGTGTCTCAGCACCTCAATTCCCAATCTGTCAAATGGGAATAACTATTGCTTCTTTTGTGTGTCTTTTCAGACTGCTTTACTTTTCAATGCACTTTCTCTCTCTGTGTACACAGACAACACTTAGCACAAAAGAGCCCCAATTTTGGTTAAGTCCTAATCAGATATGCACGGCTGTGTTGGTGTTGCACTGAAAAGGTTTTAAAGGCATGAGTTGTGCACGATTGCAGTAGAGAAGCCAGGAGTGAGCAGATGTAGATCACTCCCACAAATGCCAATAAAACCATCATACAAGAACTGTGTGTATTTTTAATGCTTTGGTTGGAGACTATTTTTGAATTGTTTTTAAAAAAAATCTGTACTTTTTGTCTGCTCCACCTTGAAAGCTGATTATCTTCATTAGCATGAGTCCAACTGTACAGATCTTGAAGGAAGAAAATTAATTAACCATGACAAATGTTTGAAATGGGTCTAAAATAGCTTTTCTGTATAAGTAAATACGATTAAACTCAATTATCCCTCAAAGCTAGAGAAAGTGCTGTATCCCATTGCAAATGGAGGAGATTCCCAGCTCCTTTCCTCCTGTTTCTAACCCTCATGATGCATGAGCTATTAGGCCTTTAAACTAGTCACTGATGCTGGATTAAATATTGTCCATTTGCACTTCTGAACAGTAACTTCCTTCTGGGGAGGGGGCCACATTTTTATGGAAACAGCATTAAGGCTGGCGGGTTTCAAAATAGCAGCAGCTCCTTGAAAGCTGCCTATGATTAGGGGTTTGTAATGCTACAAGTTGTCCTGAGGGCGATAGATAATGGGCAGAATGCAGCTGAAAAGGGCAGAGGTGCAAAATAAATGTAATTTATCATATGGATACTACTATACTATATATGGGAGACACGTTTGAAATTCGTCATACACATATGCAGCAATATAGTTACCTGCATTGATAGTAAGCTTCAAACAAGAGTTTACATTTGCTTCCATTGCTTTAAAAGAAAGCTTCTGAATACACCATGGGAAGCAGTTTTTAAATCAGTATATAGCCGCATTCATAAAGGAAAATGTACTTCTAACAAAAATATAATCCATACACAAATCAAGGCACGTGTGCATGCCTGTACTGAATTTGACACTCCATCACATCAAAAGTTTCCGAGAAATAAAATTGAGATGCCTGTTTAAAAAAGAAGGGAGTTTTAAAAATATTTTAGCTATTGAATAAATGTTCATGTTTCACATTTTAATCAGACTGTCTCGTCTACCATAGGTGTCATGGGCCCTCTTGTGGTTATTTCTGCAAAAAGTACATTTCCTTTCTGCAACTTTAAATTTCCAGTAAAATCCCAGGTTGTTTTCAGGATCATGATAATCAGAGATAGATACGAACTGCTAGATTTAGATTCCAGATCCAAATTTACTCCAAGTTCAGAGATGTTCAGATCTGGGGTTTTGGTTTGCGCTAATCTCGGATAGCCAACTACTACTACTGAGCGCTTCTCTAACATTTTTCATCGGAAAAACTCAGTGTTTTACAGACAACTAAGCCTCACAATATCCCGATAAGGCAAAGCTTTTGACACAGTATTCTTGTCAGCAAGTTAAGGAAGTATGGGCTGGATGAATGCACTATAAGGTGGGTAGAAAGCTGGCTAGATTGTCGGGCTCAACGGGTAGTGATCAATGGCTCCATGTCTAGTTGGCAGCCGGTGTCAAGTGGAGTGCCCCAGGGGTCGGTCCTGGGGCCGGTTTTGTTCAATATCTTCATAAATGATCTGGAGGATGGTGTGGATTGCACTCTCAGCAAATTTGCGGATGATACTAAACTGGGAGGAGTGGTAGATACGCTGGAGGGGAGGGATAGGATACAGAAGGACCTAGACAAATTGGAGGTTTGGGCCAAAAGAAATCTGATGAGGTTCAATAAGGATAAGTGCAGGGTCCTGCACTTAGGATGGAAGAATCCAATGCACCGCTACAGACTAGGGACCGAATGGCTAGGCAGCAGTTCTGCGGAAAAGGACCTAGGGGTGACAGTGGACGAGAAGCTGGATATGAGTCAGCAGTGTGCCCTTGTTGCCAAGAAGGCCAATGGCATTTTGGGATGTATAAGTAGGGGCATAGCGAGCAGATCGAGGGACGTGATCGTTCCCCTCTATTCGACACTGGTGAGGCCTCATCTGGAGTACTGTGTCCAGTTTTGGGCCCCACACTACAAGAAGGATGTGGATAAATTGGAGAGAGTCCAGCGAAGGGGAACCAAAAAGGATTAGGGGTCTAGAGCACATGACTTATGAGGAGAGGCTGAGGGAGCTGGGATTGTTTAGTCTGCAGAAGAGAAGAATGAGGGGGGATTTGATAGCTGCTTTCAACTACCTGAAAGGGGGTTCCAAAGAGGATGGCTCTAGACTGTTCTCAATGGTAGCAGATGACAGAACGAGGAGTAATGGTCTCAAGTTGCAATGGGGGAGGTTTAGATTGGATATTAGGAAAAACTTTTTCACTAAGAGGGTGGTGAAACACTGGAATGCATTACCTAGGGAGGTGGTAGAATCTCCTTCCTTAGAGGTTTTTAAGGTCAGGCTTGACAAAGCCCTGGCTGGGATGATTTAACTGGGACTTGGTCCTGCTTCGAGCAGGGGGTTGGACTAGATGACCTTCTGGGGTCCCTTCCAACCCTGATATTCTATGATTCTATGATAGAGCAGCGTTAGACTCATTTTACAGATAGGGAAACTGAAGCAGAGAGTTTAAGTGACCTGACCTAGGACTCACAGGGAGTCAGAAGGGAACACAGGAGTCCTGAATCCCCACAGTTGGCTATAACCACTAGGCAAACAGTCCTTTAGTATCAAGATCAGTTTCAACTTTTCCCAAAAGCAGTGACTCTCTAAAACACAGAGTACAAAACCAAACATTATAAAGACATCTCCTTTACCTCCTTCCGTCTTCGAAAACGTGTGTGGGTCCAACTGGACAGGAGAGCTCACTGAAGCGAAATCTACAGGTAAATTTATCCTGCTCTTACTTCTGCTTAGTCTTGACCCTTCAAAATTGGATAAGGAATTAGATATTGGTTGGGATTAAGTCCAAGTAGAATACTCTTCCTTCCCACTGAAATAATCTACCAATTCCCATGGAAGAAACAGTTTGAGTATAAGTATTAGAGTTCCATACTGTAGCTGTATGCTCTAAATGTTAAATGTTCACTGGATGTATCAACATTTTTTGAAAGCAGAAATCTTTCTTTACTAATGGGAATAAGTCTCTGTAAGGTGTCCTACCTAGTCAATTTGGTAAGCTCTTTGATATCTGCAATTACAAGCAGACTTTAAAAGTCTTTTAATGCTAAAATTGCGTGCAACCATTCTAGATTGCATTAATTCTTTTGGAGGAGAATCTAAGCAGAAACAAAGCTATTTAGAAGGAATTATAGATCAGCAAATGCTTGGAAAATTAAGATGCACCTGAAGAGTCTAAAAAAAATTAGAAAGGCTGCCTGAAAAGAGCGTAAAGAGATCGATTGTTTAATTAAGATTATTGAAAATTAGGACACAGTAGCAAATATGGCAGAAAATAGAGTCCAGTTTAAGCCAGCAATTATAAAAAGAATGGGAGGTTTTGAAAGTGCTAATTAATGTACTTGTAAGAATCCCTTTGCTTCGTTATGGTGTCGAAGGAGATGATCTGGTGAATTTGAAAGACTTCCCAGACATTTGCCATAGGAAACATAGTAACTGGATTTTGTCCCAATGGCCTGCCAGACATTTTCCATAGGAACCACCAGAACTGGACTTTGTCCCAATAGACAGATACTCAGGAGAAAGCACAAGAGAATTAATCTGGATCTTTCTGTGAGACCAAGGCAGTTGATCATGTCAAAGTTGGTTTGTTGGGTAAGAAAGATATGTTTATTAGACAAAAGAGGCTTAGGTTTATACTTCAGGGGTACTACATGAAAACCTGAATTCATGGTAAAAAAAAATTAATATTCTTGGAGCATTTCCAGATACCTAAAGGGAAAAGAAAGCATCTATCTCCCTGAAGCTTTTATTTTGTGTAACAGAGCCATCATTATCCAAACCCACATAAATTCTAAGGGAAACAACTGCATTTTAATTATACAAGGATCGTAGACCCAATTTAAAGAGAAAAGGAATTTTCTGTAAGCAGTAATGAGGATTTACTGAACATGACAACATGCCCCTATAACTGAGTCCAAGTGCCACACACACGGAAAATTATATATAAATGAGCCACTTAACTTCCAATGTGATTGGATAGAGTTCCCTCCTTTCCCCCCTCCTTTATTAGAAATGATTCGCTTGAATGCTTCTGTGGTAGTGCTACAGCATATTATAGCAGCTCTGATTCAATTAAGATATAAGACATCTCAGATTCCCTTTTCGTAATCTATTATACATTAATTAGTATTGCAATTTGCTTAAGTTCTCTCTCTTTTTTTTTTGGCTTTGATTCTAGAAAGACGAATAAAAAGCAAGTGCGGTCAAAGGAAAAGAGCCGCTTTCTCTCCCACGCACTAGGCAAGAAGCACTTCTATGTGATAAACTCTGACACCGTTTTGATAGTGAACTTCATGATTATGACTAGCAGGTATGAACCTACTGCTGACGGTATGAAGCTACGTGCTGCCAGACTATGCCACTGGAATGCTGGCAGTATGCAAGCCCCTATGGGCGATGTCAAATGAGGTGGGTTTTTTGGGTGTAAGAACCTCTTCCACCCCATAGTGGCTCCCTATAAAGTTTAAGGGTCCTAGTCCTCATCTTGGAAAGTCTCATTCTCCATGGCAATCAAAATAAATAATAAAAGACGCTACAGTATTGGGTACAGGAACCTTGGATTAAACTCTGAGGCCAGTGGAAGGCCTTCTGTGGAACTCCTTACTAACTGAGATCTGAATGAGCCCAACTCTCGTCACCTTGAAGCGAAAAGCCCCATCTCTGCAAACACCTTTCACCAACAGTGGCAAATATAGGACAGCCAGCTGCCAGAGATGGCCAACTACAATCCCATTGAAGAAAGCAGTTTAATGAGGAATGGTTGGAAAGTATGGTCCTTTTGGCTTTAAAAACTGTCTTATACCTAGATATTAATGTGATTGGCCCCTTAGAATTGCCCAGATCAAGTGTCAGAGACTAAGCAACTTTCCAACCTGCTCTGACCATCAGAAGAAACATCAGTTTTTTAACATTAAATATTTTCACGAGGCACCAACATTAAGTTGGGTAGAAGTTTGCTTACAGCCACACACGGAGGTTCCGCACTGCTGGGTTCACAAATTAAGTCCCATTTTCAGCGGCCCATAAATGGTGGCTCAGCTGAATCAACAGATTTTATTCCTCAAACTCCTCAAGGTTAGCGGTTTAAGGCAGTACGCCGGAATTCATTATGTCTGGCTCCAGAAAAAGTTTTAAAAAGGGAGCTATAATTTATCCTAATAAAATTAGTGCAATGGCATCTATGAATCAAGGAGGATAATTTCTTTCAATATGCAGTATAAAATTATGTATTTTGTTCAGATTTCATTTAAAAATTCAATCAATGAGGTGCTCATCCAGTCCTGAAGTACTTAATTAAATGTTACAAATAAGGTTGATAGTGATTCTTTCTTCACATGATTTGGTTTCCAAGTACAGGTAAAGTTTTGTTTGGAAGTGGTTAGTGGTTTCGGGAGAAATATTACATTTTACTTTAGCAGATCTCTTTAGATTTATTTACCAAGTGCTATTTCCGACTGATTTGTTAGAATCTAAGCCCCTTCTCTAGTCTTAGTTTCTTAAATCCACTGCACATTAGTCTTACAAATACCATTTATGATCAACCATTAAGATATTCTCCATTTCAAGCAGTTAAATATTTACAGCTCAAAGTTTGGTCAATGTAAGTTTTGACGGTTTAAATGATCTCATTCCACTCATACCACTTATCTTCATTAAATGATATAGCTGGCAGACTTCCGCAAACAATTTCACCTTTAAGTAATTATTTTAATTGGAACAACGCAAATTATCCTTCCCAATCATCCAGAGGGAGATAGTGGAGAATCCATCTTCCACTGCAGCGCAATGTGATTTTTATCACCACAAGTTTACCTAAAGTATATTTATAAACTTCTTTTCTTTGCACACTTTCGCAGAAAAAGCCCTAAAGGAATGAGACATCCCCTGTCATATGAAAAGGAAAATGGATCAGAATCTCCCCCAGGAATAATGAGGGTATTTTGGCATTGCAGAATGTAAAGGACCAAGGCAAGTCTCTCTGAGGAGACCTAACTGCTGAGAATCAAAATGGGACCAAGAGCGGGAGCTCAAAGTTTGAGGGGCCTAAAAAGAATGTCCAAACTAGGATCACTTACCACAGCAGCCAAAACGAGAAGATGTACTAGACAGACAGCTGGCTTTCCTAAAAGAAACTAACAAAGGCAGATGAAGAGGTCTCAATATAGAAGAAGCGAGCCTATGGGTGAAAGCAACTGAAGATCCAATAGCAAAGGACTCCCCTCAAGCAGATACAGCCAGAAGCTGGGGGGTTGGTTCTCTTTCATATCTTGTCCTAGACAAGGACGATGATTATACTTCAAAGTTTTCTCCATGTGTCTGATGTCAGAGAAGGAAAAGGACTATAACAGCAATGGGTTGGATCTGCCACCCAACCTCACAGAACATGCTGTTTTGATTCTAAAGAGATAATGGTAAAAAAGCCTCCACACACAGAAACGATATGCTGGGTTTATATGGCCTATCAGGATATAAGAAACTTATGCTCTTCTTTCTGCTTTATAACAGTGAAGTCATACTGCACAGATGAATTCTTACCTGGAGTAGCAGAGAAATAACGTGCAAAAAGATTATTACCAATTTTAGATAACTCTTTAAACAAAATGAACCTGTCATATCCGGCTAATCAGGTCAGTTAAAAAGGCAAAGTTTGTTTGTTTTTTTTATCTGCAAGAAAATGTTTATTCTTTGTAAACCCCACAGAAAAAATAATGCAGCCAAGACCAAGTATTTAACGAAAGTAGTGCCAGAAAGGCAGCAAAATGGGGGAACCTCAACACAAAAAGTCAGTGACAATATTTCATGTTTTGCACAAAGATGAAAAACCTATGACATTTCTGAGTAACACTTTCATGGTGACAATTACACAAGATGATTCAAAAATGCAAATGACAGCAACATGCACACCTGGCTAAAGCTAGAAGTTTTATCCCAAAAGAATAACTGTGATTAAAATGATGAATCTTTAATACTTCTATTTGATTGATTTTCTTGTCCTACTTCATTTTTTAAATGAGGCATACATGCCAATTAACATGAAACCTTTAATTTTTTTTTTTTAAAAGAAGAACTTTGTCCTTCCAGAGTCCACTGCAGGTTTGCAAAATCATAATGTTTGGTTTGTAATTTTGCTAGTTTCCAATACAATTTTGCTTCCCCCCCTCCCCACCCCAATCTTAAACCCTTCAGAAGTTGCCAGTGCAAGCACTTTCTACCAATGTATAATATACATTTTTACTGAAATCTTTGTGCAATTTATGAGTTGCTTTTAAAAACTCTTTAAAACTCCTTGGCACAACAGCTGAGAAATATTCAACTCCATTTAAATTGTCAAATACAAGATGTTGTAAATATAAATCACAGCTGAATAAAATTAAAAAAAACCCCAGAACTGCAGATTTATTAGCCAGCTTTGCAGTCTCTTGTATACAATACATTGCACAATTCTGCCTTCACAATAACGCTTCCTGTATTAATACTGTGCCTTCTCAGATGTATTATAATCAAGGCAAGTTACAGAACACTGCTGATTTTGTATCAAAATAAACAGAAGATGTAACCATGGTTTTTAATGAACATCCAAATTACCATGAACAATTTGCAGTAGACTCTGTAATGAGCTTGATATATATATGCTAGATGACAGTGAAGGGGGAAAAAATAGTTTAACTATCAAGTTTCCTCTTGAAATGTCTTCTCCCAAGGCACTGTGAACAAGACTGTTAGCAATTCTCAATGACTAAAAACACCAATGGGAATATTTATATTTCACACAACAACCACCGTCACATCATCTATTCTCATTACTTATTCTTTCCCTTAAATGATGCCCCTTAAATGTGTTTGGTCCTTTGAGGGATAATCAAATTATTTTCTGCAACATGACATACCTTTATTTAATACATCTATAAATCAAAGCTTTGTTAGATTATTTAACCCTTTCACTCTAAAAACTAAAGAATTTTCTTCATTATCCCTTATGACTCCGATTTGCAATTTTAGCTTGATTATTAAAAAAAAAGAAAGGGTTCAGAATCAAGCAAAGCCCTGTGTTTTTCAAGAGGAAACCATGCAAGAGTACATAAAAAGGCAAAATCGGCTACTTGAAAACCAAGAGTTGTTTTTAATGCATTGGCCAAGAAAAATAAATTGCAAAGTTCTGTGAGGTTTTCTAAAAATTTACAAGAAAAAACAATGGGCAGTTCTAGTCAAATATTGATGTTCTTTTTTCCCCCTTTCTGTTTTAAATGACAAATACAGTCTCACACAATACAATTTCATCTTGACTGCAAGAGATACTCCTGTGCGATGCCTTCGGTTTGACAAAATTGTTGGGCAAAAAGAAAGTTGGCATTCATTTTTTCAAGGGTTGATAAACGGAGGCATTGGGATCAAGTCCAGAAGGGCTGGTCTCCACAAATTTGGAAGAGTAATGTGGGGAAACAGGACTCAGGGTGCTGGTGGCTGCATTGTATGTTATGCTGGGCATCACTGCCATAACTTCTGCTATCCTCTGTTTTAGGTCCTTGATTTCCTGGTCTTTTTGAATGATTTGCCCTGGAACAGCAAAGAGTGTCACTTAGAACAAGCAGCACATTTTCATCCACCACTGGCAGCCCGCAGACGATAGTTTGAGAAAAGCGGAGAGAGAAACTGACCAAGCAAAACAGCCAAAGGAAATTCAGGGTTCTAACACCATCTTGGCAATCCACACAAAGACTGGTTTATTAAAATTGAACAAAAGTTAATGTCGATTTGTACTCCTCCATAACGACGGTCAGAGTTTAAACTATTAGAATTCAGTAGCAGAAACAATCTTTCAGCACAACGTTATCATCTGGATGTCCACACTTCCTCAGTTTGCCCTTCACTAGCACCCAGACGGAGCAAGAAACGTGAAGGGACTGGTTTTTCTATTTTAAGTGTAGAATATGTTTATGCATCCTTGCAAGACCATTCTGACTATTTATAAGCCCAGGCAAAAAATAACCCACAATGACTGAAACCTAACAAGTATCTACCTTACTAGTATTAAAATATAAAAAATAAAAAAATAATGCAGGCAAGTAAACTTCCACAAGGCTGCTCTGATGAATAAATGGAAAATCCAATTCATTTTTCTTCCTTGTTTGCACAGCAGAGACAAGTAGCTATTAGCACAGGTCTGGGAATGGGCTGGTTAGTTAATGTTTTGCTCCCTCTTCTGGCTGCAGTGGCAGACTACAACAGTGCACGCATCCTAAAAACAGTCTCTGTTCTTTCCCACTCCTCGAAGATATCATGGTGGGTTTTTTTCTTCTTTTTAAATAACTAGAGAATATTTGCCACACAGTTATTAAAATATTATGGTAATTAAGATGTGAGAAGTGGGTATTAAAGTATTTGACAAAATTCCTTTTACACTTTCTAACTTTTTTATGAGAGACAAGGTGGGTGAGCTATCTTTTATTGGACCATCTTCCGTTCTTGAGAGAGACGCTTTCGAGCCACAATGAGCTCATCATCAGGTTTGGGTAATGACTTCTTTCCCAGACTTGAAGAAGAGCTCTGTGTGGCTCGAAAGCTCGTCTCTCTCCCCAATGGAAGTTGCTCCAATAAAAGATATGAGCTCACCCACCTTGTCTCTCTAGTATCCTGGGACTGACACGACGACTATGACTACAACTACACTGCAAATAACATTTTTTGAAGCTTTTTGTTGCTCTGGTTAGAGAGAGATTTCTGCAGTATGAGGAACGTATGCATTCAGATATAACTAACACACACCAACAGAGGACTTTATTGTCTTTGATTCAACAGTAGGGGGAAATGAGGTGAATCCTCTAGGACATCTAATTCATCCCTACAGATAGGACAGGGTAATCCCTACGGTATATTTTCTACTGTTTCAGTTAATAGTAGTAGGTGAATAAAACTACTGTACTTTACCTTGGGCTATCTCAAGCTGCCGTTTTGCATCTCCTAATGCAGAGAACAGATCCAACTTAATTCTTGTCTCTGCACTCAGGCTGTTCTCTAAGTGCTGTGTTTTATCTTGCATGGCTGAAAGTGCTGACATTAACACCTCAGTATCCTTCTCATTTTCCTTGTATTTCCGCAGTTCCTGAAGAAGTAATTAAGACAAAAATGTAAGTCATGCGGACTTTAAGCATGAGATGTATAGACAGATCTTTCTTTTTTCCCTTAGCACACCACTGGGCCTAATATGCTGTCAAATGGTAGTTAATTATTGCATTTGATATTATAGTACCCTTAATTACACGTGGCTTTGTACAAGTGAATAAGAATACTGTACAAACATAATGCAATGGTGTGAGAAAAACCCATTTACTCTCCCCACCCAACCCCTCAGCTCTATGTTGCTGCAACCTTTGCTCTCCCTGGAGCTCATCACCAGCCTAGGAGTGCCAGCTGGGGAAGTAGGAGTTGCTCACTGTGGAACATGAACTACTGAGGTTTGGGATGAGGAAACAGAACCCCCCAAATTGAATTTTATATAAAGAACTTAAGATTGCTAGCTGAACTGATGTAGATAAATGGACAACAAAAGATCTGCTCCCACTGTATACCGTTTAAAACAGTGGTTCTCAACCAGGGATACATGTACCCCTGGGGGCACACAGAGGTCTTCCAGGGGGTACATCAACTAGCTATTTGCCTAGTTTTAAAACTGACTAGCAAAGTCAGTACAAACTAAAATTGTATACAGACAATAACTTGTTTATACTGCTCTGTATACTATACACTGAAATGTAAGTACAATATTTATATTCCAACTGGTTTATTTTATAATTATATGGTAAAAATAAGAAGGTAAGCAATTTTTCCATAACAGCGTGCTGTGACACTTTTGTATTTTTATGTCTGATTTTGTAAGCAGGTTGTTTTTAAGCGAGGTGAAATTTTGGGGTATAAGACAAATCAGACTCCTGAAAGGGGTATAGTAGTCTGAAAAGGTTGAAACCTATGGTTTAAAGTGACAAGGAGTAAATGTGACACACTGAGCTATTACAGTTGCTCAGGAAGAACCAAGAGGTAACCACACTTCTAAATTCACCTGGGGACTGTTCTGGGCTTTCTAACTATTTCACAAATCCAGAACTCAATTAAAAGAAAAAAATAATTACTTTGCACAGAGACAATCAACCAATAAGGCTGGAAATACAAATATAAATATTTCACAATTAAAAAAATATTAAAAATTAGTATTTTTAAACAGAGAAATGTGTAAAACAAAATATGGAGAAAGGCTCTGCAGAAAAGGTATTAATGCAACAAAACTTACATAAAAGTAACAGTTTGAAAAACGCAAAAAAAAAAAACCCCAGTCATGATTGGTAATGACTGCTTATTTTTCCAAAACAAACATTCTTGTAAAACAGACTGTGCTTGGTTTTCAGAATACCTATTTTGGCAATCCGATGGAAAGCTGGGATGTATGTGCTATTTGTAAAAAGCTCACAGTCAGATCATGAAGATTAAAAAACATGTCAGAAGACAGTACACAGTAAAAAAATATCCCCATCTCAAAGTTAAGGATCTCACAAACAAATTCTCAGTTCAATATCTGACTGTGCCCTTAGAAGCATGTGTTTTAAAGGGGAAAAAAAAAAATCTCACTCATTTGAACTTTTTTACCCACTTTTGTTACAAGCAAGATAAGTGTGTGTAACAAAAATTAAAGAAAACGATATTATTTCAGTTTTACTTCGGCTGTACTGTGTCTAATCAGTGCAGTTTCAGTGCTTCCCCTCTATAATCAGTTTCTGTTTGTGTGGGACTTTCAAGCAGCAACAGGGGAGAGGAAAACATTAAATAATGGGAAACCATTGACTGCAAAACAACAGAAATACCAGGTAGGTTCAGGGAGAGATGTAGCCTCAGACTCTGCTTTCAAAGTTTTTTTAAAACTGAGTTGATTTCAATCTGTTCCTTTCAACTTTTCCACTTTTACCAAACATTATTTAATCGTAGTAAGAACCTTATTCCTTATCAGGGAAGAGGAATCTCACAAGGGCTTCTGGGCTGGCAACGTGTTCCTAGATAGGGGCATGCAGGGTTAGAATTTTGAGTTAACTTATCTGGATCAGCTGGTTTAGGGGAAAAAAAACCTACAAGTAAACAACAATGTGGTGAGGAGGTAAGAAACTATTAATCTTCCTCACCCCAAAACCCTAATGTTAGACGTGCACAACACATCTGAAGGGTTCAATTGTGCAAGATGCCGAAAGTCTCCTAGGAAGGTCCACCAATTTAACTGAGGGTTGAAGCACTCAACAGATTGCAGGTCTGAGCCCTGAGTGCCTTCTTATTACCTGAACTTTCATTTCTAGTTCTCGTATCTGGTCTTCTTTCAGCTTTATATCAATTGTTAGCTTCTTGCATTCTGTCTCCAGCTCTCTGATACGATTCCGTAAAGTTTCAGTGCATTCTCCTCTGTGAAGAAAGTGTTATCAGAAAAGAGAGTGAAACAAAAATGACTTCTATTATTGTCCCTGAAAGGTTCAGATCAGCCAAGTTACTATGAATATTCCTGAATAAAATGAGAAAGGAGAATAATATTTTTTTTAAATGAGAGAATTTCCCTTGTGAAGTTAAGACAAAAGGATGCAAAAAACATGACCCAAGGTTATGCCTTAAACATTAGGAAGTTTGAGACATTTGTGAGCCATGTAGAAATGAAAAAGCAGGAATTAGTATTTCAGATATTTGGGGGCTCAATGTATTAAAGCCATCCTATGTTTATGCAGTGCCTTTCATTTTGAAGAATCCCAAAATGCTTTCCAACTATTTATCTATAGCATCACCAAAATGCAGCCACCTCTGGAATGGAGAGTGGTAACCAGCCAGAGCATGGCACCTTGGGTACAACAGTGGAGGTCTGAGATAGAGAAGAAATTTTTGTCAAGGTTGCTGGATCAAACCTTGATTCATATAAAAAGAACTTTAGTGTCTTTAATATCCACGCAGAACAACAGGTAGGGCCTTTGTTTTTTAGGTATGCACATAACGCAAATAGTAAAATGACTCTGCATGAACCTGATCAGTGTAAAGCATATACATTACCAGGATTCACCATCTCGTGAATTTACTATAGTTGGGTGCTAAGACTCAACACCCAGAACTACATGAGGAAACATTTCCTACTTCCTCCCACTGCTTTTATGCAAAAAAATTACATAAACTAAGATTCGATACCGTGACAGATATTTGATTCCCTCCCACCAAAAAACCAAAGTCAGCTCCCTGGAAATTCCCCCTTTATGTAGAAAAGAAGAAAGGCACGTCAGTGGCAATAGCTATAACTCAGCTATATTCTAAAATATCATTAACAGGGCTCGTTTTCAAGCCTTAGATATTTTGGATTAATTCTCTAGAATCATGAAAAATGTAGACTTTAAAAGTTGTTTCCTAGTATGGGTGAAGAAAAATTACACAGAGGATGCTAATATAACTGCTTTGTCTTCAAATTTTATTTCACCCATTAAAACGTTAGCTTTGTGTTAGGGATGAAAGTCTAAGTTACTGTGAGAAAGATTTTTATTGTACCCATTTTCATATGCTTATTCAGCACACAAAGTAATTTATTTCTAGACACTTGAATTCACTAAGACATGTCTACTGGATAGTTACCGGAATGATAAAAAACACAGTTGCTGAAATTTATGATTCTGTTTTATGGTACAAACTAATAATTTTGTGCTAATGGCTCATGTCAGTACCAGAAATTTAAATTAAAGCAAAACTCCCCTTGTGGAGTTCCCCAGATTTGCCTTTTGCCTCTAAAAAGTCTCTTGTATCAATGATCTTTCAGGTATACCCAGTTGCCCTGAAGCACTTCATTAACTTCAAGATTCTCCTTGCAGGTAGTCTGGTAGACCAGGTGGCTGCTCTCAGAGATGCTATCAATACCATTTCATGGCAGCAAATGGTTATATGATACTGTCAGCATCTCCCTTGACAACATAATCCAGTGCTGAGCACATAAATCTTCAGTGGGCCCTACAGGATCGGGCCCTTAGAGACTAAGTGTGATATCTCAGTGACTCACTCAATTGTCTCCAACCCAGAGACCAGAAGTCCCAAGTGATCAAAGATTTACTTTTAGCTCATCTCAAAGAATCTGCCAATATACTACCACTTCTTTCCTCCCCCTCATCCATCCCTACATGATAGATTACAACAACACGTTTTCTATATTTTAAGTGAAGATGGAGTAGGCCATGCAATTACAGTCAATTGCTTTGGCAATTACCCTATTCACACCAAACTTTTCTTGGACATTTAGCAAGCTAGAGGCCAGCTTCAATTTAGCAAGATAGTTCTTCAAAAAACGAATGAGAGCACAAGTAGAGCACCACTGAACCTCTGACCAACGGTGCTTTCTTGAATGTGTGCAACGATTCCCTTTGTGGTTTTTTTACCTTCAGAAAAAAAGCAATTTCCCAATTAAATACTCTATTAACATATGCCCAAGGTCAATATGTAAATTACTTTTTGCATACAAACCAAGCTTATGTAAGAGTTATAGTAAGATAGTACTCTGCACACCTAACACAAACTAAGATCAAAATAAGTGAAAACATAGTGGGGTTTACGTAAAATATTTTAATTATTTTCAGAATCAATTTACAAAAACAAATATTCTTCCTTTCATAAACTATATAAATCCTAAAACAAAAGAAGTTCTCTTCAAACAAAGAAAATATAGTGATAAGCTAGCAAGTTTGTTTTGGTTTGCAACTTAAAGGGGCACCACCAACAAGAAATCTGGTCTATTTAATAATAGCTAAAAAAGTCAGTTTTTACATCCATCATCACACACCCCATGCCAAGTCCCTTGGCCATTTTCTCTCACATCACATTTTCCTATTTTTAATCATGTATTTCTCTTCCCTTTTGCTTTGTGAAAGGGCCCACAACTGACAGGGCAAACTGTATATTCAGAGGAAACTGTAAAAATGCTCACACGGAAGTGCTGTTTAATGCACATATAAACAAAATGAATAAATCAGGGAAAATATTTTGCCCTTTCATCTTGCAACTGTAGGAATCTTTGGCCCCAATCTTGCAAGTTGCTCTACATGGGTGGACCCCTGTGCCTACATAGAGCCTCACTGATTTTATGCTCCATGTATTTGCAGGGATCTGCTGTGCAAACCAGTTGCAGGATTGGGGCCTTAGACATTACTTTTAATTTTAGCCACTGCTGAAAAAAAAGCACACAAAGTGAGATCTTTAAGTTGATGGTGTCCCTTTAATATCTGACTCTCTCTCTCTATCAAAGGACATCTTGCTTTTGTGAGTGGAATAATCTAAAGCCTTTTCAGTTTCTTCAATCCCAAAGAAAAGCCTATTAAAGCAAAAGGTAGGGCAGGTCTACACTACGAGGCTAAGTCAACCTAAGTTACACAACTCCAGCTACGTGAATAACGTAGTTGGATTTGACGTACCTTAGGTTGAACTATTGTGGTGTCTACACCGTGCTGGATTGACGGGAGAAACTCTCCCATTGATAGGCTGACCAGATAGCAAGTGTCAAAAATCGGGACAGGAGGTGGAGGGTAGTAGGTGCCTATGTGAGAAAAAGACCCAAAAATCGGGACATCTGGTCACCCTACCCATTGATTTACCTATGCTTCTCGTTCCGGTGGAGTGTCGGAGTCGACGGGAGAGCAATCTGCAGTCGATTCAGCGGGTCTTCACTAGACCCACTAAAATTGACCCCCGATGGATCAATCGCTGCAGCGTCGATCCACAGTAAGCGGAGACAAGCCCAGAGAATAAAATAGAGGTAAGTACCTGGTAGCAGCAGCAAATGCAACAGCACGTGCAGCAGTTGCTTCTTCCAACTTCTTTCTTTTCTTTTCCTCCATCAACTGTTTTTCTACAAAGGCTCGTGCCTCTTGCTCTGCTTTCAGTTTTTTCTCCAACTGGCTGATGGTTTGCTTGTCTTTTTGTTTCATTTGTACGGCATTATGTAATCTGAGGAGTAATAGGTATATGCTTTGTTAATAGCTTCTGATACTGAAAATTCACAAGGCAACAGCACAATGCTGAGAACTGTCTCCATGGTCTCCGCAGCAGTATACATTGGGCCCTATCTTAGGAGGTGCTGTGTGTCTATTGGCAATCCTGCGCATCCTAAACTCCTATTGGCAGGAGTGCTGGAATAATTTTAATAGTGGGTGTGCTGAAAGCGGAAACCATGTACTTGGTTGTTATTACTACTTCAATAAAAGGGGTGCTGCCACCATTCTTGTCAATGACAAAATTCCCATTGGCTTGAATAGATGCATGATTGGCCCCAATGATACCAGTACGAAAAGGTACTGTGTTTGATTTCATCACCACTGGAAAAAAGAGGAGAATTCTTATTTGACAAATAAAGATAATATCTGTATGGAAAAGCTTTCAGACTTCTACGAGGCTACTACAAAAGAGGAAGTAAAATGAGTTGTATGACCTTTAAAGCAATCTCTTAAGACATTTCTGTACATATATTTTCAACGTCACTTCAAAAGCGTAAATGGTGAAGGCAAAATAAAGCTCTTTAATTCTTTGGAAAACTCATGTAACCTATGTTGCTTGCAAAGAGCTTGAAATACCTTTAAGGTGAGGGCAAGAAATGTTTATATGATGGCCAATTTTGAACAGTATAAAACTTAACTTCTTGGTTGAGCGTGTTTGTTTTTTTAAACTTACTTTATGCTGAAAGACTATTCTAACATGAGAGGGCACAGCAGGGAAGACAGGTTACCAATTTCACTGAGGAAAAAGTTTTGATAGAGAGTTTATAGGAGTTTTAGAAATGTGTCATCTTCAACTAGAATGGAAAATGATTACGCTACATTTGGAAAGCCACATTTCCACTTTCTAATAAAATTGCCCTATGATTAAATAAATCAGACGCCTTGAAGATAAAAGGGACAATCCTGCTTGCCTTATTCTGATAAGGTTCTGCTGACTCATATATGAACCCTGGGACCACCAGTGAGAAAGTAAGGTAAATAGGATTTGCCCCGGTATCCAGGTTAGTATGCTGCCAGCCTTTAACAAAGCAGAACATGCTGCATTTGCTTGGTTCATAGTCTGTACGCAGTTCTGTAGCAAAACATACTTGTTCTGAAGCAGCTCATTTTCTTGTCGGAGCTGTCCGATTTCAGATCGAATTCCCCGCTCCGTGCTAGTCAGAGAACTGATCTGACTCCGCAGCTCCTGTTCAGTTTGCCTGCTTGCCTGCAGGTCAGCCTTTAACTTTTTAATATCTTGTTCCAACCTAAGACAAGGAAAAGCATTAAAAAAAAAAAAAAAAAAAAATTTCAGCTGTAACTCCCCAACCTTCCCAAGGCCCAATTTTTTATATTAAGTTTACAATTTAAAAAATAAAATAAAATAAAAACAAACAAACACAGTAAACATCCCTCCTGATATTCCATTGTGTGTAACCCTTGTCCCGCCATACCCTCTCTTCCCTATCCTTTGTCATCCCTTGCTATTTTATGTGCAATTTAGGTTGCAAGCAAAAATCTGTCAATTTTGTTTTCCTATAAACCACCATTGCACACCTATGATACCGAACAAAAACATAAGTATCCTTATTAAGTACAGCCCACATACAACATTACAGGGGTACTGTATGACATTTTTACATTGACAGATACAGAGGACCATGCTCAGGAATTACATCTTTAAAATGCACGGTAATAAAGATCCCTATTTTTTTCAACAAACAGATAAATCTCCTTTTCCCTTCTCAAACAGTATAAACATTCATAACTTTTTCAATTTTATATTTATCCTGACAAAAAGTAGCATGTGTATTCTAGTTTCCTCACACAAAGTATTGTGACGCTGTAACACAAATCCTATGGAATTATGATTTCTCACAGCAGAACTGAAACCTACAAGTTTGAAAAGTGTAAACACTGAGCTGTACAAATAAATCTATGTTTAACGTTTTTACCAAGGTAAGAGTTTGCTTTGAAGTGACCAATGGCTCAAACTAGGGCATATTAGTACTTTTCATCTAACAGTTAATTTCTCCTTAAATCACGTAATCTGTAGAACCAAAATAGAAGATGTATTTAGTAAAGGCTTTATACAAAGAATAGGTTTCAGAGTAGCAGCCGTGTTAGTCTGTATTCGCAAAAAGAAAAGGAGTACTTGTGGCACCTTAGAAACTAACCAATTTATTTGAGCATAAGCTTTCGTGAGCTACAGCTCACTTCACGAAAGCTTATACAAAGAATAGTTTCACATCCCAACTGTTCCATTAAAAAGCGTGCCTGGAATATCTACTCAAAATCTGGTAAAGGATAAAAATACTAATCTGTATTCCAGATAAAAAAGTAATTCGGCTTTATATTTTTCTGTGCATGTAATCACGGAAAATACACACACAGAGAGATATACAAGGGTTGAGAAAATCGGAAATTTAATTTTAATCCTTCCTGACCAGAGATCTTCTGCTATATGTTTTATGTTTATAAATAATATTTGATAAGGAATTGCCCAAACTGTAATTAAAGCATTTGAAACAAAATAAAAATGGTCTAATAATCACACACATTAGGTTAATATGAATGAAGCATCAGATTATGATTTAAATTTATTCAGATTTTAAAAAAATCCTTTGTGCATAAGACAATAGCAGCATATTGCACAGGTAAATAAAAGATCATCTCTTACAAGTATAAGCATTACATACCAGTTAAGATGGAGCCAAATATGATTTTTAGTTACACACATGTAATTCCCATGTGCTCAGTGACAGTCCATGGCTAGTTTAAAAAAAAAAAAACTTTAAACAAGGCCAATCAAAACAGTGTATTATAGGTGGTTTCAGTAAAAGCTGTGTGCAGAATTAATGGAAGTTCAAGTATTTAGAGGTAGAAAAATCAGTAACTGGAAAACGGAAACTGAAGCAAACTGACCCCACTATACAGACTAAAGGTAATAATAGCCATTTGTTTTCATACTGACATACTTAAGCCTTTGGGCCATAAGTGTTCAGAAAATCCAGACTTAAGTGCCCCTGCAAAATTTACTGGTGAGAGGCATAAGGAAAGATTGATTCAAGGTGTTAGGAGGCTAATGTGGAATCCTGAAATGCATTCATGGAATGTTATAAAAAATGTTAACAAAGGCTGAAACTGAGCCCAAGTGGTCTGCTGGTAAATTAATAGCAAATCTCATGCTACCAGAAAGTGTGAGATCTATCATACACATGTACTAATTTCAGATATAATCCATTCAAAGACTCAAACACCCACTTTTTTTTTTTTTTTTTTTTTTTTTTTAAATAGAAAGAGGTACTGAGCTAAACTCCTGGCTGCATTTGGTATTGTACTAAGACGAACTTACTTGACTAAACCAAGCCAATCATAGTTTAACCACCAAAAAAACACCCCTTCGCCCCCAAACCCCACCTGCAGATAAACACATGCGCACACACTCCCTTGACCTGCCTGCTTACGACCAGCCTATCACACACCCACACAGTATTCAATGGATAGGACGTTCGCATTGGAGACCACAAATTATTTCAGCATCCTGTACTGGTTTAAAAAACAAAACAAAACAAAAAACAAACAAACAACCCCAAACATAGAAACTGAAAGATTGGCCAATTAATGGCTTATTCATTGCAGGATTGTTATTTAAAGCACATTTAAAGTCAGACAGGACAAAACACTACAAAATGGCATCGTTACATGTGCATTTTCATTATGTCTAATATAATATTAGCCAGTAGACCTGAACTGCAGCACTGGAATTTCACCCTCCTCCTCTGCTGTCCTAGGATCAGCTCTTTGGTGAGCTGTGGATTTAACTATCAGAGATGAACAATGTGACAAGCAGGAGACAACAGAGATTAACAGCCTATTGTATACCAACAGTTTTATTTTAACCTGAACAGAGGTTGATGGAGTAAGGTATAGGAAGAGATTGTATATATAATGAATCAAATTCACAGACTTTACATTGATAAGTATCCAAAGTAATTCCATTAGAGCTCTCCAAAGCAAGCAATACTCATGAAAACAATACTTGGTCAGGGACAGCTTTAATCTGCATACAAGTATTTTCAGAAAGATTTTTTCCATAAATGAAACTCCTCTGCCTAACTTGTTCCAACAAGATAGACTGTACTGACTCCTCTTTTAGGAGTTTGTAATAAGTGGACAATTCTTTTTGTAAATATCCAAGAAGAGAGAAAGTGAAAATAGAGCACATAAATCCTGAATAAGAACCCCAAATAGCCATTCCAAATATGACAGGTTTCAGAGTAGCAGCCGTGTTAGTCCGTATCCGCAAAAAGAAAAGGAGGACTTGTGGCACCTTAGACACTAACAAACCCATCCGATGAAGTGAGCTGTAGCTCACTAAAGCTTATGCTCAAATAAATTTCTTAGTCTCTAAGGTGCCACTATTCCAAATATGGTAACTTTAGAGACATTATGTCATTCCTGTTAGTTTCCTAAAACCATATGCATTTAGAATGCATGTTTTAAGTTTTACTGTGTTTACTATAGTTGCTTAGAAGGTGAAAACATCCAAAAATAAATGTGCTGCACTGAT
Organism: Chelonia mydas; assembly: GCF_015237465.2. Lineage (NCBI taxonomy): Eukaryota > Metazoa > Chordata > Testudines > Cheloniidae > Chelonia > Chelonia mydas. The sequence continues at coordinate 8,975,867 of NC_051259.2, read as the reverse complement.
TACTTGATAAAACCGTATTACAAAGTCCCTTCGGTCACTCTCCTGTAATTTGTTAAACTACAAAATGCAAACAAGTTAGTTTTAACCAATGAAAAGAGTAAATTAGAAGTGAAAAGACATTTCAAGACTTCCATCCTATTTTCTCAGCTGATGTTTTGATGCCTATACTAAACTAGATATCTAAATACAGTATATTCAGAATTTTTAACAGAAGATGTGAAATGAATGATGCAGACAAATTGATGGTTGGGTAAATTTGGTAAATCCCATTTGGAAAACACCTTAACGACTGAAGAATTATTTGAGCAGAAAAAAAATCAGTAAAAATTCTGATCAGCTACCTTCCTCTTTTACTGCTTTGAAGTTATTAGAGGAACAGAATGGTATGCAATACACCAGCCTCTAAAAGCAGCAATTATGAACCCTGAAAGAATCTCACTCTTTACTTTGTATACATTTGTAAGCAAATTTGTTCATTATACCAGAACAACGAGTTCATCTTAACCACAACTGTATAAAAATCGAGAAATTCATAGCAAATACTGAAATCCCATCTTTAACACCTCTTGGGCTAGTAATAGGGTATACCAGCTCTCCCCAAGAACTGATGATCTAGCACTTTAATTACCTATTCAAAGCACTACCATTAAGGTTCACAATGCCCTCGTCAGGTGAAGCATTAATACACACCATTTTACAGACAGCTTTGTTGTGAAAGGTTAACTGACTCCTCCAATGACACAAATGGAATCAATGTCACAACTGGGATTAGAACTTGGAGTTTTTAACTTCCTGTTTGGTGCTCAGACCATGTCTTAAATCTGGAATGCCTCCTTAACTGTGGAGTTCTTGGTTTTTGTATGCTTTTCTGGGGGGGTGGGGTGGGGGTACTTCATCCATCAACTGTTCCAAATTCCCAAGGAGTGTCTTTAACCTTGATTCCCAGGTAGATAGGACTGGTCTGGTTACGTGTGAATGAACAAGAGGTCACAGTACCAGTAGTTTTACAGCAACAGAAGTATTGACATTGACATTAGGCCCAATTCCTAAAGCTGCCTGTATATGGAAAGCCACCTGGCTGCAATGGAAGTTCCACATTTGGAGAGTTGCAGGGCTGGGTCCAAACAGAGCTGAAAAGAAAGCAGTAGGCTGCAAGACCAGTACAGAACATATACAAAGTGGGCCAAAAAGAAGGAAGGGAAGGAATGTAAACAGATCTGAGGACTTCCTGCTCAGGAGATGGTGAGTGTGTCAGTTTTTCAAGCCCCATGACCATTAATATCTAAAGCTATTAACTGGAACCTATTATTGAAGGAGGCTGGAGTGTCCATCCACAGATGGAACCACATTCACGGACTCTTGTGGGAATGTATTTTTTTTAAACTGAGAGTATGAACCAGAGTACCACCTTTACATACCCGAGTCAAGCTCTCACTTAAAACTGGACACAAGGACATACCCATAAAGCTCTCATCACTACTTTGTGTTTCATGTGGAGGGTGTTTGTAGCATAAGCTTTTTGGAGCCAGGGACTTGGCAGTTAAGTTTACAAGTGGGCTCCAAAGGCTCAAACACAGTTCCTTTTATACTAAAGGAGCTTAAAGGGCTTGGGGTAATTCTTCTTGAGATCTGACAGAAGTCTGCCCTTCATTAAGTTATTCATTACCAGCCAACAAGCTGGTGAGATTAAGCTTCAGAGAAACAAAATTTTGATCCAACTCTGGGAGTCCCTATTGCCTAAGAAAGGTCTGTAAGGCCCACTGAGGTGAAACATAGTCCAATGAACTATGTTCCAGCAGAATATTAGCGTTTAAAAGCAGATGGTGCTTCTTGGATTCACTATACTTAAAACACTGAGTTTCTTACTCTGCAAAATTGTTTCCTCTCTCAGCAATCACAAAACGCAGCCTGCTTGGAAACCTTACTATTAAGCCACTGAGAATCTGAAGGAGCCAAGAACTTTTGACCATGAAACCTTTCCATATGAACACTCAAACCATTAGTGATGTGTCAATGGATGGGATTAAATCTTTCACCAGAAGGGTGCCCAAATAATTAGATTAGATGACTGACCTCCCCCACTCTCATGGACTCAAATTAAAATATTTTTATATTGTCTTGAGTGCCCACCATCTGAGATTCAAACATTTTAACAACTAAGTCCTGTAAATTCCATGTAAGCCAATTAGATTATTAAACCCATTTTACAGTTGGAAAGTTGAAGCACAAATGGTTCAGTGACTTGCCAGACACAGCACATTGAGCCTATGGTATTGTCAGGAATAGAATCTGGGAGTCCTTAACTCTCAGTTCCTGCTCTAACTGAGAGACTTAAAATGCTTCTGAAAAACTTCATCATTATGTGTTTTTAATGTAATGGATTGCCATGTAATGGAAACCTCCAAGCACAAATTAGGAATTCCAGAAAGTTATGGAGAGTATTCATGCATGAGACAGAATTATTAGTATTGAAAACACTACTATGACCAAAGCGTCCAAAGGTCATGGCCACAGACTTGAAAGATGGTAGATAAAAATCAGTAGTGCAGGAACCTGGAATGGTTAGAACAAAACAGTATAAAGAGGAACGCAAGCTTCTTTAAAGTCAATGGCTGATAAAATCCCAGGGGAATGCATCAATTACAAAAGAATTGACTGAAAAACTATTTTAAAAAATAATCTGGGCAACATTTTAAAAACCAGATTACAACTATCCCCTTTCATTATACTGTATTTTATTGTAACCTCAGCTCTAGGTTTAAGCACTATTAATGCAATTTACAGAGAAAATAAAAACTTGCTATAGCAGTCACAATAGCATCTAAAATGTACAATTAAAAATCTCATTATAATGGAAAGTTAATGTCTTGTCACAATGTGAGAAAACCAACATACTAAGAAACCTGGATACCACATTTCCTGAAATATTAAACCCAACATCAGCACAAAAGAAAAACGGTTTCATTTCAAACCCTCCCCCCGCCCCCATGTCTTGTTTTCCCTAGCATCAACTGAGGGCCCATCCATCTTACAAAGTCTAATCAAACAAACATTTCTAGCTTAGACATTTTCTCATGTAGAGAGCCAGTATATAAAGTTCTTCCCTATGTACAGGGGGAATAAATGATTTTCAAGGGGAATACAAGATTTTTAAAATTCTCCCTCTCCCCAAAACAAAAACACATTATCAAGGTAAACCAGGGCAATAGCAGAGAGGTATTTTTGCTGTTAGAAGTTAGAGACAGGCTTGTGCTCTGTCTCTATGCCCCACAGTACTTTGTACAATTGTTGCAATGATGAATGACCCAATCAGACAGCATTATTTTTTCCACTACACTAGTTTCTGCTTAGGTCCCCTGCACGTTTTTTCCCTACTGTGTTTTCCCAGTAAACCAAGAAACCAACAAGGAAAAAAAAAAAGACTTATAGAGCACAATTCCTTTTTTTGCTGTACAAGCAGCAAATCATCTTGAAACATAATTACTTTTAAAATAAGGGCTTAACTGCAGATTGGTTACCACTCTGGGTTCCTTGTCTGAGGCCTGATCCTGCAAGATACAATTTCTTGATCCCAGATACTAAAAAGTTCATCAGCCCATCACGCCAAGATTGGATGTCTTTCCATACTTATTTCAAATAAAAGAGGATGATCTGAAAAATAACTCTGTTTCAGACAAAGGCTCCTGGATATTTACACCCATTTAGTGCATAAAATCCCTTGTTGCTTAGTTTATTTACTCACTTTACACATTATCAAAATCTCTAAGCACCTGGGCATCTTACACTCATTAACACGATGTAAAAATAAAGTCCCCCCAAAAAACAAAAAACAAAAAACAAAAATAAAAAAATAAAAAAGACTCAGTGACAAACTCTGAAATGCTCTTCTACCTAGTGTTATGAGACTTTTTATTATGTTCCTTTTCTTGCCTAACCTGCCGTCATAAATATTCCCTGCAGTAATGCTATCACTTTAAAACAATCAGTATGATTGCACTAAGTTGAAGTTTCCCCACTACAAGTAATATGCTGTCATAAGTGGTTTCCTTGAGCATTTTCTATATACCAAACAGTTACAGACAGAATTGAGACAGAAACCTTAGTTCTGTTTAGAACAAAAGGTAGAGTCAGAATTGTTCTAAGTGGTCAGCAATTCAAAAGGTTGTGGTGCTGTTTTTGAATAGTCCATGGTTTGGCAGAAGGAGTGTCAAGGAAGTTATATAAAAGGATCCTAGGAATACCTTTAATTAAAAAAAAAACAACACATCTCAGCTCGTGAGCCAGGCTAAGGTATTATGCATAAAATGTAACCCAAAACTGAAATTTGTTACCAAACCATCTTTGGACTGTTCAATGGATTTTTTAATTAAATATTTGAATGTAATATTTATGAACAGATACAAACACATTTTTAACTGTGTTGTATGTTATCCAAAAGGTTGAAATTACTGTCAAGAATCTGTCAGGTTTCTTGATGTGGAACAGTCTACTAGAATTCGTCTTCCTTTCCCAAGTGGTACATGCTAACACCCCCCCGCCCAAAAAGTACAAATATTGTACCTGGGAGAAATATCAGAAAGAAAATCTTAAACTTCATTATGGCTTATTCCCTGCCTAAATCTCTGAGACTGACAAATCCGGAGTAAGTGCAAATGATCAAGTATTCAAAATGTCAGGCAAGAATGACAACACTTCAGCACTAAACTTTGTATTTAATATAAGAAGATGTGGAAAGAAGTTCCCTCATGCCTTCCCATCTACCTACTCCCTCCCACCCCTACTCTTTTCTGCCTCTGTATGAACTCACACAGCTGTCTCCCATTCCCACATTTGTCTTCTCAAAATGTGGAAGAACTCTATTTCTGATCTAACACAGACCATCCCACTACCACTGAACCCATCTTTTCCCCAAACCTACAAAACCTAAAGTCTTTTTGTAAATCTATTTGTTAAATTCAGGTTCCTAGTCTGCAACGGAATCTTCTTCAGGATTTGTCACAACTGAGAATCTGTATTATCAGTAAAAGCGCCACTGCAACACTAGTTGGAGTAAAGGAGGTCATAAAAAAAAAAAAAAGAGCAAGAGGCAAAGATAGCCCTCTTCCTTTACCTATGGCAGGAGTTCTCAAACTGTGGGTCAGGACCCCAAAGTGGCCCAGGACCCCATTTTAATGCGATCGCCAAGGCTGGTGTTGGCCCTGGGCCCCAGCAAGTCTGAAGCCCAAGCTCCCGGGGCTGAAGCCAAAACCTGAGTCCCACCACCCAGGGCTAAGGTTCCGTGCCCCTGCCCAGGGCAGAAGCCCTTGGGCTTCAGCTTTGGCCCCCGCCCGGGGTGGTCGGGTTTAGTCTTCAATCCCTACTGGGATTGTGTTATAAATTTTGTTGTCGGAAGTGGGCCACGGTGCAATGAAGTTTGAGAACTGCGGACCTATAGCATTGTTAGACGTTTTTGACCTATTTTATTTACATGTTAGGACAGTCCACTCCCAAATATAAAAAGACTACAGGACCCAAGTGGGTCAAATCCCATTTTGGGGGGAGAAACTGTGCATATTGCAGTAGCTTGTAAAAATGGAAAGGCAGGAAGGCAATGTTAGGTGGATAAACACAGTTTTAGGCCAATCACAGGATCCAAACCATCCCTCTGGCTACAACATTTGAACATATGGTAGTTGAAAGGAAAGGGTGACACAGCTGTAAACAACTTGCGTGTCAGCCGGCACCTGGCTCCACAAATGCTGCTACCTAACACTTAGACCCCCTTCTTTATGTTGACCCCAACTCTACTCCCAGCTATGAACTCTTCACTTTATTCCAGATCGAATTACCTCCTTCCATTCCCTGATTTCCAATGTATGTTCCCAGAGCTCCTGAGCCGGTTTATTTTTCTTGCCTGCCTTAGTCCTATTATACCTCAGTAGGCTTTGAGGATGTCCCCTACTGTAACTGACGGGATAAAAGCCTTCTGGGGTATGTTAAAGCTACTTCAGACAGACAGGCAGCAGTGTGGAAAAAATAAGCTCAGAGGCTCTGGGGACATTAGTGTGCTATAGAAAATGGGGAAAAAAATCTAGAGCTAAAATACAGGAAAATATATTTACCTTAACACCTTCAAGTTTTGCTCTGAGGGTAACCCCAAGTCTTGTGAGAGCAGGGAGGAAGAAAGGGCATGAGGCATGCCCTGCTCCACAAATATTCCCCTATGTACAAATGTAGCCCAATTACCTGAAGAATTCAAAGATACCCACAAGGATAACTAATGCAAGAGTAAGCTGCTTCTCTGGGTTCAATACTTCATAAGCCAGGAGACAGCACTTCAGTGGATGTCAACACTTTTGTCAAGCTGCACTTTTAGAGGCTCTCTTTTTGCATGCAAATAGCCAGCAGCAAGTTGTGATCATTACAAAGAGGCATCTTGCTGTGGCAAACCCCAGCTTTTCTGGTCCTTTTTGCACTACAGAAGAACGAAAGCTTTAGCTATGATCATGATTTGTACTTGTAACACAGTCCAAATCCATAAAATGGAGGGAAAACTTGCCTGTCCCCTAGAATGGATAGTGAGAGGATACAGGATGCTAAACTAGCTTGCTCTGGTAGCCATTAGGAAATTATCTGAGTCTATGATGTGTAAAGAGGTACCAGATTCTGTCTCTCCATTGGCCTGATTAATAGAACGATGTAAAATGAACAGTTTGGATGAAAGTTGCTACAGAAATACAAAGATTTCAAGTGTTTTTACAAACATAAAACAGGTCTCAACATCCACAAGAGATTGGGAATATCTCCATTTTACTGATGGAGGCAGAGAGAAGTCGGTGTCGCAGACCTGACAGATGCCACTGCCAGGATTAAACCCCCAGAATCCCTCTGCTGTAGCTAGCTGAACCACAACCATTCCCTTTCATTAGCCAAAGAAATGTTAATTGCAACACCTAATGACACATTTTTAAGAAAAGGGAACTATAACTCCTTATCAGAAAAGTACAAGTACTAAAATAGTTAACAGTGAAGACCATCTCTGTAGTTTCATACAATAAGTTTCACATACATAAATTAAAATTGAAAACCTTCTTTATAAGAATAAAATACAACCCCCATTTTTGAAAGATGGCGATTAGGTTCTACATTTCAGTATCGTATTTGAGCTTTGGTTCGCTTATGTACTAAAGTGAACTATTTGAAATCAAGTGGTTTCTTTGGGAACAAGAACTGAAGCGTTAACAAATTAGTTAGTTATTTTTTGTCAGTTTTCAGAGAAGTTAGGGCAAACTGTCTTCACATAAACAAGGAAAGTTTCACTTCTCTTAATGTGACACTTTCAGTTCCATGTCAACATTTGACCTACTTAAACATTATTTTAACTAGATAAAATCTTCCAAATTTATTAACTGCTTTCCCTGCTTCTTTTTATTAACTTAATACACCACAGAACAAAAAAAATGTCCTGCCTTCAGAGAGGGATAACAATATGCATAAAAAAATTAAGCTACTAAAAAAAATTACTTGATATTGCCCTTTTAAATATTGTAGCATACCATGCAATATCAACTTAGAAAAAATATTATAGAGCATGTGGTTTTACTCTGAAAAGTAAATCTAAAAATGGCATTTTAGGGATTCATATTTATTGTATCTGAAGAACCAGCAATAATCTTGTTTCAACAGCCACCATAAGGGGAACTTTAACTACATCTAAGACGGCTCATTTAGTTTAGGGTCATATTTGTGAACAAAAAAAGAACACAACTTGGCTTGGAGATCCTAGAGTGAGTTTGAATGTTATGAAAAGCATCTTTTTATTTGAAAACAGAACAGATTTGATCAGCAATCACCGAGACAAACATGGAACCTCACACTGCGTTTTTTTATAGTTGCTTTTTAGACTAGAGTCACAATTTAACCACACAAGTTAGAAGTTCAGTAATTAATGCCACTTAAAGTGGAGAAAACAATGAATAAATGCTTAACAACATAGGAACAAGGGCAGTGACAAGTGAAAATAAACAGCTTGAGTTTAATTTAAATTAAACTCTATCCCTCCACATGGAAAATTTTTTCAAAAAACAAATTTTTTTTGTATGTATCTAAAGACACACATTAGTCAGAGACCCAATGTAAACTAGGAGTTACACTGATAGTCTAAACAGAAGCAATAACTGATGCATTGTTCCAGTTATTTACATTGGTAATAATAATATCTAGCAGCAGCAAACAGAAAATTAGTATTTTAAAATCTCAATGTAATCACAATGACAACTTGACGCAAACTAACATCTGTGGCCCAGTATATAAGAATCTCAACATATATTTAAACACATTAAAATATTTTGTATCTTAAATCTGGTCCCTCATGGACACATACAGAATAAAAATATTTTCATACACAGGCTGGCAGGCCATACTATAATGTGGAGAATTGGTACCGCTCTTCTCTTTTCTTGGTCCCTATGATCAGCTCATTGGTAAATAGTGGAATTGTGACTAGAGCCAGGCAACATTTTTTCAGCAAATAATAAATTTACCCCCCTCCCCCCAAAAAAGGGGGGCATTTTTGTGGCACTGAAATTATTTCAAATTTGGGTTGAATTTTTGCCAACCTCTCTCTCCCAGCAAACAACAATTTCAGAAGCGTCAAAGTGAAATGTTTCAAAAGAGTTCAAATCAACATTTGAAATGTTTCATTTGACCCTAGCAAATTTTTTTCAGTGTTTTTGTTTCAGAAAAAAAAAAAAGATAAAGAAAATTATTCACTCAGCTTTAATTGTGACATTAGGGACACTGACCAGCTCTCTTCTTTTCCTCAGCGAGCAGAAGAGTTATCTGATCTTTGTCTGGACTATATAGGCACAACTTCTACTGATGGCATTGCCATCTGCATCCCATTAACACAGGGCTGAATTTGGTTCCCAAGTAAGTTTAAGCAAGCCAGAAGCTAGCTAATTCATGCAGTTATTCTGCAGATGCTATAAGTGAGAATTGATCTGAATATTTCAAGTAGAGAAATGAGAAGAAGCCATATGAATCGGCAGAAGGTATGCCAATTAGTGGATATAATCATTATCAAAAGTGAAAAGGGTATTTTCATAGAAGTAATTGTATCCACATACTGTGAATCTTCAGAGACAAACTAGAGTCAAAATTCCAATTACCTAAAGGTTCCTGCAGGGAAAGTGTGAGCCTGACTTGCCAATTAAATTACCCAACAAGGACTTGCTGAAGTTAGACCAATGAGCATGCAACACTACAGAAAAGAAAAAGGAGATGCTAACAGTGAGATGGGGTGGGGGGAGGAAGAGAGAGGCAAGGGAGAAGGCATAAAGGTGCTACAGACTTATTCTAACAGGTCCCTATCCCTGTTCCATCCCAATTACATGCTGTTTTCTTTTCTTCAGATGGATCTGCAGTGGCACACAGAGTTCACACAAAGAACTTTGATTTTCTATTTGCTAACAAGGCAGCAACAATAAGATATTTAGATGGATTTTCCACAGAAGCTACACAGAGGGTCTTCTGGTACTAATCCTTTACCACAGAGCATTCAGTGTCTGAAGAGGAGTCACTTACTACTCTTTTGCCTACTACATGCTACCAAATTTGCTGCTCTCTGCTTGTTTTGGCTTAATTACAACTGACAGTTATTCTAGGCCTCAGTGCTTACACATAATATGTAAAGGGCTTGCAGCAGGTGTTATCTTTACATTAGGTTTTGGTCTTTTTTGATTATTTTTTTAAGGGGAAGAAGGTCTTTGTTGTTCAATACCAGGATATCACTTTTTACAGATCAACAGCAAACATGGCCTTCTTGCTGTTTTTTTCCCTAGAAGTGTTCTGATAAACAGTGCAACAGAAGTAATTGATATGTCTGCAAATATAGCAACAACATGACTCAGCTATGGTTGATATCAAATAGGCAGTGTGTGTAGCAATGGGACCCAACTGCAGCAGTTCACATTTTTTAACATTTACTTTTTCCATTATATTTTACAGCAGCGATTCCTGAACTGCGCTCCATGGATTACCAGTGGTTTGCAAGACACTTGTGGTCTTTCCTTGTTCCAGCTGTTAAATAGCATTAAAAATTAAAAATACATTAAAATGCTCTCCTAATATTACTTTTCCATGTTGACACCTGCCAGAGAGATGTTATCTGACTGCAAATCGGAGGTAAGAAACACAAATGAACAGACTATCCATGACACAATTACTGTATTAAAATATACTTCATGCTATGAAAGTTGGAGAACCCCTGCAGTATGGTTAGACTTAGTTATTTCCCCAGACTGTTAGTCAGGGGGTGGAAAAAAGACACATCAGTGAAAACATACATACAGGCAAAATACAACTTCAGTTCTGTTATTAGCTTGTATCACTGTGTAGTAAAATAGAATCTTTGATCAAAGACAGCATTATGCCATTTACCATGCACATTCTTGAAAGGTACACAGAGGTACTCCAGTAGAAAATACCACCACCAGGCTGCACAATGTTCACTGCTGAAGAGCTGTTTTTCCCCTTTGGGGCAGGAATTTGAGAGGTTCACGTTCATTTTTTATGAGAAGTTTGCAACTTCCCATTTCTACCCCAACTAACAGCACTGTACGTACCCAACAGCTTTCCATCTTTATTTAACTCTCAGATTAGCAACCATAAAGACATGTGACTTTTCAAATCATTATAGTCCATAAGACAGTGAAATTAAATTTCTGTGTACTATATCCAGACCGACAAGGTAAAACAGACTTGCAGGTGGAGTGTGAATATATTCCTTTGATAACGTAGCTGCTCATGAATATATTCCTTTGATAATGTAGCAGCTCATGACTTGCATTCAGTCCTGTGAACTGAAGATTTTTTATAGCAAGCATTTCCAACATTAGACTTTCAAGTACCATGCCACCCTTTCTGCACTGGAGAAGTAAAAGACATATAGGGCAGAACTTGATTAAAAGCGTTCAATGAATTTGTAATGTGACTTTGTACTTCTATAGTGCCTTTAATCAAAGGATTGGTAAAACACTTTATTATGCCTCACAACAACCCTGTGAGGTAGGTGAGTATACCCATTTTACAGATGGATAAACTGAGGCATGGCACGGTAAAGTGATTTGCTTACGCTCACATAGGAAATCAATAGCAGAGTAAGCAACAGAAACAAGATACCCACCTCCCAGTCCATTTGTCTAATCACTAGGCCATGCGGCCTTTCTAACAAAGCCATAAATTGATTTGTTAATGGTTTCCTAAAAAGGGATTTCTAATCTACTGAAAAAGAAGCATGATGAAAGAAAGAGGTTGTTAGGCAATGAACATATCAAACTTACCTTACCAGTGCATCTGGTTTGCTTAGCTGGTTATTAGGAATACAGTTTTCCATTAAGTCCTTGTGTGTGCTTGGGCTCTTGCTAGTGCATTTCTGTTTTTTCTCATTTTTAGTAGATGAGGAAGGGATGCTCCCATTAGTTGCACTGTGACTGCGAGGTGAGGAGTTCACAACTCCACTGGCATTTTTGTAATTTTTGGATGAGGCAGTGCATGAGTCCTCTTTTAAGAGATTTTCTGTACTTCCAACAAGATCATTATTTAATCTTTTACTATTGATATGGTTTTCCATATATTCAATTTCTTGTATTTTAGAGTCTACTGGTTGTAAAATATTGTTATTTATTCCAAGGTTGTGTTTCTTGGCATCCTTGTCCTTTTCTTTCCCCTTTTCTCTATATTCTAGCTCTGGCAATGTTGTGGATAATTTTTTATTGGCTGGAATGCCTCCATTGTGTTGCAAAAGTACTGAGGAATCCATATCAGATAATCCTTTGGCTGCTGCAATAGCAAGAAACTGAGATTATTAAATCAATCTGTTCTGTGGCTTTAATAAACTGTGTATCTATTTTTTAAATAAATAAATCATTAAGTAAATGGCAATCCTTTTTAGTGACAACCACCATCAAGGTTATATTTAGGAAAAAACATATCAAATACACGTAGATATTTAAAAAACTAATTTTAACAAACTCGTTAATTTTTGGGTACAGACATAATTCTATAAGAGCAAGTTCAGTTGTAGATACTTACTCTAAAGGGTAAAGAATAAATACTACTAACTGACCAAATTACAAAAATTGCTACTAAATTGATGAAAATTTAGAGACAATTAACTTAAAATCTAATCAATTTTAAAAGACCTGTGCTATCTAAAACTACTTTTAATTCCTCTGCCTCAAGTCCCCTCTAACCCCTGCCATTTTGTGTGGTTTTACAACATTTTTAAAGTATTTCTCTCCTTTGTTACTGAGTGCAAGACCTCAACAGGGGAAACTGTGAAACTGGCTACACACAAAGTGCTGTCAAAGGCAGAAAGATCCACCCCCGCAATTTTACTTGTTACTAGTAATGATGCCAGGTAAAAAAAGTCAGACAGGAGTCTGAAAGTTCATAGACTTGTTTTTTTAAAAAGAGGACAAGATTTTATCTTTATCTGGAGAAAAGGGGGATTTTACCAACATATCTTAATTAAGAATATGAAATGACTACAGATCTCCAGAGGTTTAAGATGAATGTTCACATCCAAGTCTAACATTCCCAGTAAGTATACTGGTCTAATTGATCTCCATTTTATTACAGCAGTTAGACAGCCCAGGAAGTGTATTTCAGCATGATAGTTATTCCCGGTGGTTAGAAACTCTGTTCTGCTTCATACCCAATACTATCAACAGAGTCAGGCAATGGATACTCACTAATGTAATACACCTTTTGTACATGAAGCTTTTAGACCAATATACAAAACAAAAAGGTGAAACTTCATATGGAGGCTTTTCTAAAAAAAAGATGTGTTATAAAATTGGTTTTTCCATTTTGTAAAATTAGTTTCACACTGTTTTTGGTAAAGGTTAGGGCCCTACCAAATTCATGGCCATGAAAAGCACATCAGGGACCGTGAAATCTGACCTTCTGTGTACTTTTACACTATACTATACAGATTTACAGGGGGACACCAGTGTTTCTTAAAACTGGGGGTTCTGACCCAAAAGGGAATTGCAGGGGGGTTGCAAGGATATATTGGGGGGGGTCACAATATTGCCACCCTTACTTCTGCACTGCCTTCAGAGCTGGGTGGCTGGAGAGTGCTCCCAGCTCTGAAGGCAGCGCCCCGCTAGCAGCAGTGCGGAAGTAAGGGTGGCAATACCATACCATGCCATCCTTACTTCTGCGCTGCTGCTGGCCGCAGCTTTGCCTTCAGAGCTGGGATCCCGGCCAGCAGCCGTCACTCTCCAGTTGTCCAGCTCTGAAGGCAGCACCACCGTCAGCAGCAGTGCAGAAGTAAGGGTAGAGGTACCGCAACCCCCCCTACAATAACCTTCTGACCCCTCCACAACTTCTTTTTGGGTCAAGACCCTTACAATTACAACACTGTGAAATTTCAGATTTAAATAGCTGAAATCATAAAAATTTATGATTTTTAAAATCCTATGACCATGAAATTGACCAAAATGGACCATGAATTTGGTACATTTCACCTGCTGTTTTGTCATGAACATTTATGTTTAAAAACATAATAAAAAAGTAACTAACTGTTGCCATTGTAAAGTTATTCTAAGCAAGCTAATCAGAGAGGAAAGGCCAAGTTTTAAACTTCTACATTTATCAGAACAGAAAAGACCAGATATATGAGAAATATTATTTAACTATTTCTAAAACTGAGACCCCCTTTTTCCTCTACAAGGCAATGATGCAAGTGTTTTCAATAAACACAGAAAGACTTTGCTAGTTCTTATTAATGTCTGAGAGACCTGTTTAAAAAAAAACCAAGTCTCTTTGGGGAAATAGCAAGTAAATTAAAAAAACAAGGATAATTGTCACAAAATGTACTTTATTTCACCTTTTTTCAATTGTAATTAATAGTTCTTCATATTGTACTAGTATTTGTATTATAGTCTCTTTGGTAAAAATAATGAAATCTGAGTAATACACTCACTACAGCATATTGTTATTAAATCTGAAGTGGGAAGAGTCTGGGATTTTTGGTGTTAATTATAGAAACGATGTGGATTAGTGAAGGTCTGCTTTAGCATGCACAATGGAATAGAAAGAAAGCCTTAGACATGAGGAGCCTGGTATAAGGCTTAAGGCCCAAACTAAAATCAGGCCCTGCTCAAACAAAGCAGAGTCAGCAAGAATCAGGCTATGAGCAAAAGTCAGGCCCTGTTACAAAACAAATGCCGGCTTGCAGGTTCACTGTCTGGTATATAAACTTGGCAAGAACATGCTGGTGTTGCAAAAACACAGATACTCATAACAGGTACTAGGCATTATGTATTCATGTAAGCAGATCCAGAAGGGTAATACCAGAACACGCTGATACAAAGTTATGGTATAAACACACTCCCCAAAGATGATACAGGGACACACTGATCCCTCCTAAAGATAAGATCAGGAAAACAGGGTAATGGATGGAGATGTTTTGATCGAACAAGCAGGTGCAAGCTATAGGGTGGTAACTAACCACGTCAGAGGGGTAATACATAACTTGTTTGTATCAGTGTATAAAAGAGGAATAAGCAGGACAAGTGTCCTTTTCTGGCCCTGGGGTGGGGGGCGGAGGGAAGGAACAGAAAGTCCCACCACTCACTGAGCTGATCCATTGTCACAGGCATACCTGTATCAAGTGTACCTGTAGCACACACAGGGGACTAATACTGTGCTTTGTTGGCAATAAACCTGGCCAAGTGCCTTCCCCACTAAACTGAGTCTGTGGTCTTCTTGGGAAGTTTGATCGAAGTCTGCTGTACCAGCTATCTGGCTGAGCCAGTGCAACATACAGAGAGCACACACGCGCAGCCAACAACTGACAACACACAGTATTTCTTTTAATTACTGATGGTGGCAGCAAAATACTATGTAGTCAGTATAACCTACCTTCCTCTGCCTCTCTCTCTTGCCTTTGTAGCATCTGTTGCTCTGGGGGGAGAGCTTGCTGGAGAAGCTGCATGTAAAATTCATTCTCTTTCTGCACTTCTTTTTGTTTTCTTAATCGCATTTTGTAGCTGACATAACTTTTGAAGCCAAAGCCCAAAGTCACAACAGGATAGCCAATACTAGAAAGAAGACCATATTACCAAGTTAATAAGATGGACAGCATGCTATAAATATATCTGGTTATAAAAGACATGGTCTACAGTGGTAAAAGGTCTTTTGTCATACTGATATTCATCATTAAAGATGTAGCGACTTATTTATTTTGGTAAGCAAAGGCAGCTTTTAACTGTCAGACTGGGCAACATACATCACTTAAGGAGATAACAGAGACAACATGGTCTATAGAATTGAGCCTGGGGCTATGAGCCAGGAACTTCAGATTTCTAAACCTAGCTCTCCACTTACTTTATATATGGGCTTTGGCAAATTATTTCACGCTTCAGTGCACACATCAGTAAAATGGGGATACTACTACTTACATATCCTTGGGGGTAAAGCCTGTAAGACCTAAATATTGTTATTAGCTAACAGGAATTTGAGCAATACAGAATGCTAGCAGATCATGCCATTAATTGTGCTAACAAGCACACTTAACCTGTGGGAAACTGTCCCTTGATAAGAGTATGTCAAATGTGTTTATTTTAATTTGAGAATGGAAAGAAGTCTCATCCACTAGCAAAAAAAGAAACCTGCTAGCAAATAAAACCATATTAAATTGATTTAGGCTAATAATCTGCCAAACAGAGGTCTTGAAGAACGCGTAGAGGCATGCCCGTATCTATAGCTCTGCTTCCAGAAAGTATAACTCTGCTGATCAAGGCTGATAAACTAGATTCATGCAAGTTTTTATATTTATAGGATTTACAATATTTGTTTTAGGCTTCCGATCAGTTTATTTATCCCAATATAAGTACTTAACAGACCCTAAAATACAGCTACCAGCAATGATATGGCACTGATGACTTTCTAGGATTAAACATACATTCACTAGGAACTCAGCTTTTTACATGCTTCAGGTGTCCTAGATCAGAAACAAATTCAGTTGCAGCAGGTAACTGTTAACCATTATACAATATTTTTATTTTCTGTTTAGTAATGACACACTATGTAAATAAATTTGAGTTGCAAACATACTGCCAGATGCAAAGATTATTTGCATAAATATCTGATGTTATCTTTGCTAATGTTTCTTTTGTGACACTGTAAAGCTACCTGTAGCTACAGTTCTAAAACTCTGATGACATGCTGGAATGTTTTAATCCAATTTACAAGGCAAAAAAACCTCTCAAGAGCTTCTGTAACCCAGGAGTGGTGGAAGCTCCCTAAAAGTGTGTGCGCATGGGGAGAGGGGGGGCCACCAGCACCTGAATCATGGCCCCCACCCCCATGCTGCCCCTTCCTCCCGAGGCCCTGCCCCCTGCTCGCTCCTCTCTGCCCCCTAACACCTGTTGCTCGCCCTTATGGCTGGCAAAAAGTGATGGGACCATGGGCCCCTTGTTCCAGCATCCCTGAAATTTATTGCAGAGTGTGGACAATATATAGTTAGGGCTTGTCTTCATGGGGACACTCAGGAAAATTAATCCAAATTAACTAAAGGTGTGAATTTAAAGTAGATTAAACTGCATTAAATCTGTGTGTGGAAACTCATTCTGAATTAAAGGGGCCTTAATTTGGTTTAATTTAAATTTACTTCCTTGTTCCTGGAAGAAGCTGAAGACCTTATTTGTGCACAAAGATACTTCAGGATATTCACAAAGGGAAAAATGTATTAATTAACCAAGTAACACCAATAAACTTTTGCCCACATCAAGCTAAAATTTCTGTACAAATTTTTCCAATATGCTCTTTCTGTAAATATGTATATTGTATGTGTCAAATATAAAGGGAAGGGTAACCACCTTTCTGTATACAGTGCTATAAAATCCCTCCTGGCCAGAAGCAAAACCCTTTCACCTGTAAAGGGTTAAGAAGCTAAGATAACCTTGCTGGCACCTGACCCAAAATGACGAATGAGGGGACAAGATACTTTCAAATCTGAAGCGGGGGAGGGAACAAAGGGTTTGTCTGTCTGTGTGATGCTTTTGCCAGGAACAGATCAGGAATGCAGCCTTACAACTCCTGTTAAGTTAGTAAGTAATCTAGCTAGAAATGCGTTAGATTTCCTTTTGTTTAATGGCTGGTAAAATAAGATGTGTGGGATGGAATGTATATTCCTGTTTTTGTGTCTTTTTGTAACTTAAGGTTTTGCCTAGAGGGATTCACTATGTTTTGAATCGGATTACCCTGTAAGGTATTTACCATCCTGATTTTACAGAGGTGATTCTTTTACCTTTTCTTTAATTAAAATTCTTCTTTTAAGAACCTGATTGATTTGTCATTGTTCTTAAGATCCAAGGGTTTGGGTCTGTGCTCACCTGTACAAATTGGTGAGGATTCGTATCAAGCCTTCCCCAGGAAAGGGGGTGTAGGGCTTCGGGGGATATTTTCAGGGAAGACATCTCCAAGTGGGCTCTTTCCCAGGTCTTTGTTTAAAACGCTTGGTGGTGACAGCTTACGGTTCAAGGACAAGGCAAAGTTTGTACATTGGGGAAGTTTTTAACCTAAGCTGGTAAGAATAAGCTTAGGGGGTCTTTCATGTAGGTCCCCACATCTGTACCCTAGAGTTCAGAGTGGGGAAGGAACCTTAACAGTATGTTTATGAAAAAGTTTCAAGAAATGGTATAGATCTCTTTGTAATATTGTAATTCTCTCCATCTCACAAGCAAACTGTCTCCAAATGTGTTTGTTGCATCTGGATAAAGTTTCATCTCACTTTATGTCTAAAATATTTAATGACAGTTAATGGTGATAAATTTTACCATGAATTTGTACGATGGCACCAAGTTTACTACTAAGAGAAGGATCTTCTTCTGCTGTCTCCCCTCCCTTTCTTCTCTCACCTGAGCACACCTACTGGATTGGGCCACATCGACAAGTTAGACAGCCAAATGCCTACCTTGCCCTGGTTCAGGCACTACACTGCGGCTTAGGCATCCTGATGCTTGGAGAGGGGCTGCAGTGCACATACTGAGAGAAGGAAACCGTCAGTTGCCTAGGGAGCTTTCACTGGAAAAAAATTAGGTGCTGAGCAAGTTTAGGTGCCTACAAGGTTGAGTGGCAGCTGAGCAGGGTCTTTGTGAATCCCAGTGGGACCTGATTCTGAGATTCAGGTGCCGAAAGTGACAGTTAGGTGTCTAAGTCCTAGAGTGAATCCAGTCCTCTGTTTATTTCCTGCATCTGCTTATTCTCTATTTTTATTGCCTTTTATGTCATCTGTACTTCATCTCTGTGTCGTTAATGTGCTTGATAGTTTTTTCCTCTTGATGGTAATTTTGGCTGTAACATTTAGCTAGTTTTATTAATATTGTGCAGTTATATAAAAATTCATTACAAATAAGAGAAGGGAAGGAACACTTACCAGTGTGCAGCAAAAGGACGACAAAGGTCTACATGAAAGTTTTTGAGATCTTTAAATCTAATTGCTGCTTCAATATAAACAAAAAGTATCCACAGCGATACTGTTGGCAAACACACACCCCTCTCTATGGAGAAAAGAGGAATGCAAGCATCAGCAATACATTAAAGACAGCCAGTACTTTTAAGTTTTTCTTTTAGAAGATTCAAACAAAAGGAAGTTAGTCAAGCCAGATGTAAATATGGAATTAAATAAAGACTAGCTCTTGCAAAACAAAAAACTAAAAAGATGTTTTAATTAAGATTTTAGCTCTAAAGCTCTGCTTTATCATCTAGACTCAAATGTTAGGTATCTCAGAAAAATAAAACAGAAAGACATATCTGATGAGATACCTTTGCCCAAACCCCTACAATATGAGTGAGCCCAAATGAGAAACACTGCAGAACTTTGGGGCCATGTTATACTTTATGATCTTCGTATCAAGGTTATTAAATTAGACTGAATAC
Source organism: Chelonia mydas (assembly GCF_015237465.2). NCBI lineage: Eukaryota > Metazoa > Chordata > Testudines > Cheloniidae > Chelonia > Chelonia mydas. The sequence goes on along the minus strand of NC_051259.2, from coordinate 8,956,934 downwards.
CCATTTAGGTACCTCTTAGTACCTGATGTAAATATGGCTAAAATAATACATGTGAGCAAATTTGGTCGCTGAGAAGACATGAGTGGGTAAGCAGAACACTGGTTACCCAATAGACCAAGCTGCTTCCCCAAATGCAGGCAGCAGTTTCCTTGACTCACATTTTAGACTGGCTGAGCATTTGGGAGCCCATGATGACTTTTTTCTGCACTACTCTCACATTTTACTCTTTCATTAGTGCAATTAGGAGTCATACAAAGTGAGGGAGATAACTTTCCTTGGCCAGAAGAAAACAGAATTTGCCACTTGTAAATGTTATTAATCTGATATATAGCGATTATACTATAGGCCAATTTAAATTGTAATCTGTTACCTTAAATACGCTTTGTTCTTTGTCAACCATCCATATTATCCAGCAGTAGTTTACTACACAGCTTTCCATCTACATGGATGCAACTTTAGAGCATGGATTCTCAACCTGGAGGTCATGAACTTCCAGGGGAGTTGTCACCATCCCCCCTGCCCACAACTGCTAAATGGGAAGAGAGTTCCAGCTAGATTTCCACAGGGAAGAGCCACTACTTTAGGGTTATCCAGACATGCTGAATACAGCAATATTTGATGGACAGTCTGACTCAGCAATCACCAGTAAGAATTTGGATTTAACCACAGAACCGCTATTGACTTTGCAAGTGTTTTATGAATTAATTCCATGCAACTCTTGGAACATTTTAAATGATCTCAATAGGGAAAGCTCACGCTATCCTTTAAGTTACTGCTTTAGGGTTCCCAAGTCTACTGGCAGAGGCAACCATCTTCCTGAAAAGGGACATCATTTAACGAGAAAAACTTTGGGCAATCATTTTAAATATTTTTTAAATCCTAGAGTTATTTTAGGATTGTTTAAAACATAATTAAAAATGGGCAGCAACTGGTTCTCAGTTTCTTCCACTGGGCTCCCACATGCTATTATTACAAATGATTAAAATTGTTGGCAAGATGCTGCCTCCACCGGTGGGCTGAGAAATGATCACTGCAGTGTTGCTAACTCTTGTGATTTTCTGACATCTTGTGCTATTTGGTGTTTTTCTTAAAGCCCCAGCTTTTTGAGGTACTGTATGTAATTAGGTGAGAATCTCCTCTTTCATTAAAAAAAGTTTCTAGCCCTCATGGTTGTAGAGAAAATTTTGAAAACTTTAGAGTGCACCCTAAAGGCTTAGAAGCCAAATAAATCCCCCCAAAATGTATTTTTAAAATATTCAGAGGATTTTTAAACCAATCATGATTTTTTGCAGTCTGACTCTTTTTTAATCGCTTGGAGTCAGCAACACTGCCCTTGCAATAAAAATAGTTATTGTGACAAGTGCTTTAACCTGCAAATATCCATGATGCTAGCTAAAGTAATCTTTTAAATAAAAAGGTACACAGCATGTTCTGGTAAGCATTTTATTTTTACCAGTGAAGGGGGGGAAACAACCAACATTTGCTTCATCATTAATCTCTCAGTTAAACAGCTCTAATCCAAATAGCAAGAACAGTGCTAGTATTGTTTCACTAAACTCCAGTTTGTTTGTTTTTTATTAGTGCTCCAAATTTCTTGAGTTAAAACAGTTATGCAGCAAGGTCAGGCATTCAGAGCTAGCTTTTGCTGTTCTGGGGACTCCTCTAGATACACTTTTCATGCCACTAGTTAAGGTGTCTTACTATTTACAAAAAAAAGTGCATACAAAGAAATCTCAAACACAAGTCACTGGGTTAAGGTTATTTTGAAACTAAATTAATTCATTCCCATAAAAAAGGGACACAAAACAGATCTGTGAAATAAATGGAAGGCACAACTCTAGCTGAAAAAATAAGTTTAATAAATCACAGAAACTATATTTCTGAATTTTGCAATGCAATGGTAAGATTTATATTTAACTAATAAGTTGTAACTAAAAGAATGTTGACCTACCTGTGTGCCAGACATACTGTACCCATACATACGTGCTGGCAGCAAAAAATAGCCATTGTATTGGTATGAAGAGCAGACATATTATATTTGATGTGAATGCTACACAAACAAAAAATACTGAAAAGGCCTGAGAAAAGGGAAAAAAGAAAGCATCTTAATGGTTCAATTATAATCCAGAGAAAACTACTGCTTTATATGCTAAATATGAAGTACAGCGTAGATGACATCCGGGTTATTTCAACATTAAAAGGTTACTACTATTTATAACGTGGGACAGAGCAATCTGATTGGCTAATGAAGGTTCTAACTGATAAATTTATGTGACAAACAGCACACAACTCAGAACTGTGTACGTCCGATCCACTCTGCCAGCAGGTCTTCAAACAAAATCAGTGTGTGTGAACACAGCTGCAAGTAGGACTTCAACTGTGCTGTTGACAGGCCTTGGCTTTACTATATTATCCTCTTGATGTCAACAGTGCCATTTTGTGATACCACACTTACAAAAAAGGATTAGGTATGTAAACGGATGAGAACATCCAGATTATATTAATGGGATAAAAATATATAAGGATATAAATCTTGATGCTTCAGCATATAAGCTAAATCACTGACAGCAATTCTGAAAAAACTTTCCTTGTTTCCACTGCTAGATAGGACACTGGCCTAGATGGACCACTAGTCTAATATGGTATGATGCTTCCCAGGTTCTGGAGCTCAGAATTGAGAGATCATTCCTATTCTGAGGTGCTGGAGACACTTGGCTTTTGACTTCATGCCTCATTATAGTTGAGGTGTGCAGTTATTTGACTACAACTGAAAGGCCAGCAAGATTTTGTTTCTCACATGAACCAGCAAAAACCCTTGTTAGCACTTTGGGAAATAAAAATGTTAAAGCCATTAAGTGATTTATAAATACCAAATTATAATTTAAAGGAATATATTCTCTTCCCATGGGCATAACTGCCCCTTTAACAGGTGCTGTGGGCATTTAAAAAGGTGAAATATACTCCTAAGGTTTTTGAGATAAAGATTAACCAGTGTTGAGTAACAATTTGCATTAAAAGAATAGTTTTCAGCTACTTTTAAAATATATAATCCTCAGTAAAAAAACCCACCAACCTTTATAACTTTTGTTCACATAAAAACAAATTATACTTTATAATTATTTCCCTTACTTTCAACTATGAGTTAATATTAGTGGATGGCTATTACTTATTTTTAATAATTGTGATTAAAATCCTACATATTGTTATCCTTTTCCTGTTAGGGAAGGTCAAGTAAAGTAAAATGTGGATTTTGAGCCAATTTAACTTAAAGGGACAGTGTCAAGTTAGGAGCCATGACTGGGATTTCCCAGGGAGTTAGAGCCCAAATTTCATTGGAATTCATTAGAGCTGGGCACTTAACTCCCTAAGGCATCTTGTAAAACCCTAGCCCATATTTTTAAACACCACGTTCCTTACACATGTAAGGAACATCACAGATTATTTAAACACAGAATTTAGATTTCACTATTTATTTTCAATTTTTAAAGGGCTGCCAGTTTCCTATAACAAAGGAATCAACTTGAGGCATTGCAGCACAATTACAAGGCCTGCGACTTTTCAAGTAGTGGATAGGGAGGAGAGAGACAGACAGACAGACACACACAGAAAGTACAAAACAAAAGACTAGCCACACATTCAATCTAAATATCATTTTAACACAAAGCTAACTTTCAATCTACTACCAGGACCTAAAAGCTATTCCCAATAGACTGAGCTTCTTAAAAGACAAGAGGATAACAACAGTTTATTTTTTTGGTACTTACATGGCCCCATTGCCATGGTACCGGAGGGCCTCACCATCTTTATAATGCATTTATACTCGCAACACCCCTGTGTGGTAGGAAAGCACTATTATTCCCATTGTACCGATGGGAAACTGAGGCACAGAGAGGCTAAATGATTTGCCCAAGGCAAAATACAAAGTCTGTGGCAAAGAAGGAACTTGAACCCAGGTCTCTGAAGTCTTATGCTAGTGCCCTCCCTGCTAGACCACTGTTTCTCTCAAGAGCAATGATCAGTAAACACATGCTGAGTTGGTTGTATGAGGGTTCATGGAACTTTTCCATTGCTATGAGACCTAGAACTCCTCCACTGTTACAGGGTATTTGCTATCAGAACCAGAAAAATCAGTTTCTTTTATACTTACCAAACCCTGGTATCTGAACGAATCGTAAACGCTCCGGATGAAAAGCCAAAAGGGCCACAGATATTCAAATCTGAACTCCAGGACAAAGTCTGCCAGCAATACTAGTGCCCACACCACCAGGAATTTCAGGTACAGAAACGTACTGTAAAGAAAAAAGACAACTGATATTAATTTCAACACTTCTGGTGAAGAGTGGGATGCCAACAAGAGAACATTTTGTTCTGATCAAAAGAAATGTACCATATGCTTTTTTCTTATAATGGTTTTCCTGTAATGAGACTGATCACCTATAACACAAAATAGAGGTTTGTTCAAACACAAGCTGGCCTGGGCTAATGGAATCTTTAAAATTACAAAAAATGCTTTTGAATTTTTGTTTTTACAAAGTGATGGAAAAGGAAACTTTTATTGCTGTTACAAAATGCTTTAGGCCAACCTCTCTCTTTACCACTCTATCATTTTTTTTTTTAATAAAAGTGAAGTTCTGTACGCAGCTGGTTATCATTCAAATGAATGTTGTCATGGCTGAAAGGCTCCACATTTTTTCTATTTCTCTCTCTCATATTTGCTTGCAAAGGACATGTAGTTTTCTGTGTTTTCCCCAAGAAAGTGCTGCAGAAGTTTGGTCCTCTCTTTCTCTCATGTGTGCACACACGGTTACAATGTTAACAACTTAGAACTCACATGGCATCATACAAATTAAAGACAGGCAACCAATAAGGAATTCTGTTGCAATTTCAAACTGCCAAAGTATTGTTTTTCATAATACTCTTTACAGTAAAGATGTCCATTTAAAAAATGGGAATATGGAGGCACAATCACACAGGCTTTGAAAGAGCCAGAAAAAGAAACCATATTTCCTGACTCTCAGTCCAACACTTTAACCACTGGACAATACAGGTCTCAAAATATTGAGACAAACACTGAGTGGTCTCTCAAGTGCTTATTTAGGTCATTCTTACAAGTGTTACCACATTAATTAATATGTTCTGCTACATCAATGAAGCTGGCAGAAGGAAAGGTGAAGAGTACCAGAGGCAATGAAAATCAGAGCTCCATTATCTTGCTTCATTACCTCAAAATATGACCTCTTACTGCATTATGTTAACTTGTATAATAAGTTGTTTAAAAAAATTATTTATTTTATGTATATTTATACAAACAGAGAGCTGCTCTACCATGATATCCTCAAGCAGTCACTTTCTCTGTATCACACTGTCAGCAAGCTCAATGGGACTTTGCCCTGGGATGTCTACTGAGAAACAGCCAAGAATTAACACACGTGCGATGTTGTGTAGGACTGTCTGTCTCAAGTTTCTGTACTGTGCATAGTCATTCATATTATCTGGGAAGTTACATAAGTCTTGATAAAAGATAGAGAAGAACGCTTCTGTGAAGAACAAATTTACACATAAGCAGTGGGTTACAAGCAACTGAATACCGGTTAGCCCTGAAGAGCTAGTGGTGGAAATTACTGAGCTTGTTGCTTATCAGGTAGATCACTTCATTCCATTTCATTAAAATTCAACAATGTTCTTATCTCAGGGTGATGAAGCAAATCATCACAGAAAGAGAAGCCATTATTGCTTACCAAGTCTCTGAGAACTATTCTTTTCTAGAGCAAGGCACCATCTACAGGTTTCAGAGTAGCAGCCATGTTAGTCTGTATCCGCCAAAAAAAAAAAAAAAAGGAATACTTGTGGCACCTTAGAGACTAACAAATTTATTTGAGCATAAGCTTTTGAGCGCTACAGCTCACTTCATCGGATGCATGTGTCCGATGAAGTGAGCTGTAGCTCACGAAAGTTTATGCTCAAATAAATTTGTTAGTCTCTAAGGTGCCACAAGTGCACCACCTACAGTTTTTACTGGGCTAATTACTGAGCCATTGCCCATCTTTTTGCTATGTACATCAAAGATGATGATGCCCTGGAGAGCCTCTATTAGCAACGATTTTAAACAAGACAACCCTCTGTGCATCTCAGAAACCTACAACCTGTAACCATTTCAGTAATTCTTTAAATAGCAACGCTGAAGTTTCAGATGTATGCAGCCATGGAATGACTGTGGTGTGGAGGAAGAGTGGCACTTTCTTTTTAATCTACTAACCACAACAAAAATGCTAAAGTATTTTGGAAGTGATTATAGTGGTGTCAGTAGGAAATGCAAGCTTGCACACAGGTATGCAGTAATCAGATTCCCACACCCATACACGCACACTTGTCTGTAAAGTGCCTAGTAGTCAGCTGGTACTATACAAAGAAATACATTACGTAATTCATCCCCTTTTATATGAATGAAGAGATGGATTCTCTGCACTATGAATGAGCGTGAAGATACTCCAGTAGTAAGTTAGTGCAAGTTAAAAGAGGAATATTCCCTTTGTACACCATGGGGTCCATCTGAGTTAAAGCAGGGGTGGGCAAACTGCAGCCCGTGGGCCACATCCAACCCATCAGACCTTTTAATCTGGCCCTCGAGCTCCATTGCCCTGCTCCGGCGCTCTCGCCGGGAAGCAGGGTTGGGGGCTTGCCCCGCTCCACCTGGCACTCCCGCGTGTTCAGGACCTGCGTGATGGGCGTGAGGGCATGCATGTTACTCCAGCTGCGTAACCCAAACGGACCTCACACTCTGAAACATCCAAGTGTGGAAAGGGGGCTAATTTGGTTTAATTATTGTAATACATTGTTATGAAGGTATATTTATAATAGTAAGTAAGGTTTTATGTTTATTTCCACTAAAATGTATCTTTATTACATATGTTTTATTTGAATATCTCTGAATTGTTAATTTTGTGAGCATGTATGGCCTGCCATACAATTTCCATGTCCAGATGTGGCCCTCAGGCCCAAAAGTTTGCCCACTTCTGAGCTAAAGTGAAAGGTGTCAGGCATGGATAGGTACATTGTGCATTCCTGTGATGCATCATACAATTTACCTCTACAATTAGGTCAGATTCCAAGATTTAAGACTAGGAAAACACCATACTTCCTCCACCTTAATTTCTTGTAATGGTTGGGTTCATATGGTTAAATCAAATTACTATGTGGGATGCGAAAGTGACATTTTTGAATCCTCATGGTCTTTTCTGTTTCACTCCACTGTCCTTGGAGAGCAGAGGAACTGTGGATATTCCCTTCTCACCTAATATGTTATTGGATTACCTACTAAAGGCCCAGTTCTGCAACTCTTACTCACTGCGACTAGTCCCATTCAAATGAATTAACAAGAGATTTATAAACAAGATATATAAGAAATCTAATAGGCAATGAGGTAAGAAGCTTCATGACCCGAAACATTGTCTATCCCTGGACTAAGTCAATTTGCAATGCAACTTTTTACTGTAAAAACAATATTTTAAAAGCAATTTCAAAAACATTTTCCTGTATCTATGGTTGAAGTGTTTACACAACAGAATGAAAATATTTCCATACATTTTAAATACAACTATAAAATGATCCTAATAAAGTAATCAGAAATGCTAGGGCATTAACCTAGGAGATTAACATTTCTTAGGTGACTGCAGCATTGCTAATAGCATTGCACTCAAATAATACCCTCAGAGGATAGCAGAGCAGCAGCATGACTGTAAAAAATCTCATAACTTCAACTTTTTTCTTTTAAAAAAGTATCTGGTAAGGTGGGTTTTGGCTGTACACTATGTTGTATTCTTTTGGGGTTAAATTCAGCCTTTGACACAGGACCTGTACAAAGACCCTCCATGACACAGAACCTCTGCAATACTCAGGTATGAGGGGAGACAGGTGTTGTGGTTTTGTAGTAGAACCTCTAAACTTTATGTGCCAGGGAAGCAGATACCATCCATGGCAGTTCTGAATACATCACTGGATTTGCACTTAAGCAGATCCAACAGCCAGGAACCCTCATGCAGATGCTATTATAGCTACTAGGCTGGAAAAAACAGCTGTGGAAGGCATGCACTGCACTTGGGGTTAGGCTAAGGGGGGGTGGGGGGTGACCTGAACGTGCAGGGTGGACACAAGCGTAATTGCTCAGGTTAGGTGTGTTATTTGAGAATTCCATTCCTAGATACTTTAATTTTTCAGTCAAGAAAGAGAATGACATACAAAAATATCCATTGCCAATCCAAATGTACCTGACTGCCCCATCATAGCACTGTTTGGGAAACAAAAGACATTTGAAACAGTGCGCACTTTTCAGCAGCTGAAGTCCATAATAATGGACATGTTCTCTAACAAATTAGTTTTGCCAAATGTAATGCAAATCTACTAATTATTTAGTGTCTCTGAGTTAAAACTCTTTCTGATGCAGAGCTTTGGACTACAGCCATTAAAACTCATTTAACTCTTGAAAGTCATGCTGACTTTCCCCATCTTTTTAAGAGGATCTCTTAACAATGTAACATATACAATAAGGTTGCTCACACCAATATTAAAAAGTCTGTTTTTTCAGATGTATATTGTTGTTCCAAGGGACTCAAGATAATTAAGAGCTTCATCAAATAAGACTGGAATGCAAAAGGGTTATTCTTTTAAAAAGGGGATGCTATACACTTGTATGGGCCTCAAGAAATACCTGCCTTTGAAAGCAGAAGTATCATTGTACAATATATTCTAAATATGCATGACACACACACAATATACATTAGAGGCATACATGCACATTCTGATGATCCTACCTGGGGGTTTTAAAGAGTGACAGAAAATTAATCCTGTTTTTGACACTGGTGATTTCTTCCAGTTAGTAGGCCAGATGGTAGTGATCCTTAGGAGTAAAAAGAGAGTACCTGAACCCTTGCATGCCCTTGTTCCACCCAGATATGGTGTACCTATGTTTGCTATTCCTGACAAATTGTATTGTCTACTTAACAGTTTTTATCACCCAAATCAGAGGGGCTAAGTAGACAAACAGTGCTCTCCCCTATGCTGGTGTGCCCGTATACTTTAAATGTCTCAAATAGCCATGGATGTACATGTAAAATTAAGCTATATTAGAAAAAAATATGCTATGACCTCTTGTTCTGGTAGGCGAATCACAATTCTGTTAGCTTTATGACAAAAATGCAAAAATACTATTCCATTATGGTGTTATTAACAATATTTCTCAATTGCTCTTTTCCTTTCCTTGGCTTTGTACTATTTCCCTCTACTGCCTTAACGTTTGTACTCTTCAAGCTCTGATATTTTCTGGACACTATTCTTCTTTACATTTTCTCACTGTTTTAGTCACTATCCCTACTGTGCCTCACCTCCAATATGCACATCCTGCAAGTCAAACAGCTGGTATTCCTTTGGTGTCTAGCATCAGCCATTTATTATCTATGACCCTCTCATATTCATTGATCTTTCTAAGCACATCCACACGTCTCTCCAATTTGATAGCTGCTGTGTCAGTATCCTCGCTTACAGATATTTATCACACAGAAAAATGCTCTCTAACCTTAGACTCAAATGCATCACCCTGCACCCATTTTAATTCCCCAAGTTGGTTTTTCTCTTCTATATTAAGAACTCTCATGCTCAAATTGGTTGTCGATAATTACCCTGCATTTTAGATATTCAATTTTCTGGTCTGTTACATCGTACAAAAAGCTGAAATCAGCGATCTGCCCACGAACTGACAAGAGCAGGGCTTTCCCTATAAAAGTGACATACGGTCTAATTATACAATGGAAGGCCGGAGGGGGTAAAGACAAAAGATGGAAGTGTTGACCATAAAGGACCAGTGACTTGATCCAGTATAGCAAACCCAATAAAAAGGTTGATTACTAGTATACTCATACAATGAACATGCAGTTTTACTCCAAACCCCACATTAATTGTCTCTCTCCCTTTAGATTTTCGAAAGGAAAAAATTCAGAAGAATTAACCTAAGTGCCAGAGCTGCTCCCTTATTTGCTCATTCTTCATTTTCTCCTGACTATTCTACACCACTGCATTGTGTGGGTGCTGCAAGGTAAAAAAATGTCCAAAATAATTGGTGAGAACTATATTACAATCTGCAGTGCACACAAAATCCAAAGCAATAGCAAGCTACACTGGTCCACTCTATTCCTTCATGATCTGTGAGTCCCCAAGGCGGCAAAGTGAATCTTACCAGAATTGATGGCATGTTTCATTTTGCAGTCTGACTCACACATCACAATGGACTGGAAGGCATCTTGAAACTGGCAAAGTGCCAAATGCAGAGGTAGGCTTCAGAGAGGTGAAGTGCAGCACCTATGCAGAATTACTACAGAGATCACAGAGTCAGTCAGCAAGATCTCAAGCCTGTCTAGCCGAGTCTAGCCAAAATACTTTGCATAGTTAGAAAATATGAATGGAGATTCTCAGATGAAAAAGACGCTTTATATGTGCAAAGGTGATTTGGTGAGAGAAGGGATACAGAATGGGGAGGGACAAGATGCGTATAAGGAGAACAGCAGGTAAACAAGAATACAGGACAGAATACATATAAATGGCATGAAGTAAACAGAATGAGGCTAATATGGCAATCTGTAAGGAAAATGTTTTACAATACGGAAGAGATATTTGAAGAATCCAGAGAGGGATCTGCTCTGGTACTAAATCAGTGCATCAGATGGAGAAAATCTGTGTATAAGAAGAATGAGAGTAAGGGAAGATGAAATGGAAAATTACATCTCTTTTACAGAAATTCTGGAAGCAAATGTTATACGATGGCTGAACTGGAGGCACGCATTCAGCAATGAGTATGATATTATTGGAAAAATAGACACACTCAGACCCACAAAATAACTTAGCTGAAAATATCAAAGTACAGAACAGGTAAAAGTAAAGCAGGTAGAGGAACTGTAATGTGTGCAGAATGAGACACATATGCAGAGGGAAACAATATTACCTGTAATATTGGGGATGACATAGTAGAACATTTAAATTTAAGCCCAATTGTATTTGAGATCTGGATTTAAGTTAAGGTCAAAAAAGGTAGTCCTGTTGGCTTGTTACAGACCTCCAGGGCAGTTTGAGAAGGGTGAGCAGGAAATGTTTTTCCTGTTAAAGGATGATTATTAAAAAGTGCCAGATTAAATCATCATTGGGAAGAATCTTTATGTATTAAAAAAAGCCTAAAATGAGACCATATTCCTTGAGTTAGAACGTACCATTTTTCCTTACAGTTTATTGAGCTGCCAGCATAGTCAAAGGCTTAACACTTGGATATAAGCCAAATTAGAAGTTAGGCAGAACACAGAATATAGTGAATATTTTATCAAAAAGTGATCATACCACCAAGAAAAGCAGCACAAAAGTATTGGACAATCAGAGGCACATATTGTCCCCTCTTCACATGTGGCGCTCTCACTACCCACTTGAAGATTTCAGACATATACACATCCTCCTAAACATTCTTGTGGCTGGCAGCCCAGGGAAAAGCCTGTGATTGAGGGCAATATATGGTATTAAAAAAAGCCAACACTGAATGTATACAAAATGCTTTAGGGAAAGTTGTTTGGAATTCCACGATATATAAGGAAAGTCAGCTGAAGAGGAAGTTAAACCAGTTGTAGAGTACATTTGGAATTCATCTCAAATCTTAACCAGCTATAAAACTGGCATCAAGCATCAACATGATTAAGTAGGGATATAATGAGCAGTATCAGCAATAAAGCTGAAAGATTTTAAACAGATCAAGAAAGAATGAGGCTTGGGAGGACTACTAAAAACCAAGAAACAGCAAGCTAACAGGAAAAAAAACTTGAGAGGTAAAAAGAGTTAGTGTCAAATTGCAATGAGTACTTTGATTAATAAAGAAGATTTTAATATATGTGCGGTACAAAGGGTAAAAGACCTGATCCATTCAAGAAAGATTGTGAAATAGGGAATAGGTAATTAAAAAATGGAAATGCAGACTTTTGACTGTATTTCATAGAAAAATAAAAGAGCAAGTGCTTCTCTAGAAAGTTGACCAGAAGATTTAGGGGAACACAGTATGCTTAAATTGTAGTGAAGTTCTTTTCAAATGTACAGTAAATCCTGCAATACAGCACAGAACTATCACATTTGCACATAGTACTGATAGAGTTTTAGCCTGTCCAGATTATCACAATACTTCAGAAGCAATGATCATTTTAAACTGTGAGATTGCACCATTGGCATCTGAAGCTTCCGTTGCAGTACACAAGCACAAAGCTGCCAGCAACTGTGCCAGCATACCATGCTACACAGCACTTAATCATGGCCCGAAGTAGCTTCAAATCGGACATGAAGAACCAGAGTAAATGGGGAAAAAAAGGAAAAGAAAGGACAGTAGAAAGGAAGAAGCAGGAGAGCAACTGCTGAAAATTGCAGAGAGGGAAAAAAACAAGAGGAGACCAGCTCAAAGACTGAGAGTTTAATGGCCCTTTCTTGAAGGCCTGAGGCACAAATAGCTGATTTAATGTATGGAATGAACAATAGAAAAAGCACTGTATGCAGTACAGTTACACATCACTAATTCCATATTTTAAAGGCCTTAAACATTTAAACTAATTAGTTAAGTAAAAGAATATTGCACAAGTGTTAGTGTGCAAACATAGTATTCAGTCAATGAGACAGGAAGTTCACATTTTCACATGTAAATTACGATTAGACAATTCTGAGGGTCTGTTCTACAAGGTATTTATGCAGAAATAAATTCCTTTTCTGTTGCCGAAAATATATTGATCGTGGGGCTCCACAACATCTGTAAAACTGAGAAACAGTCACTGCAGAGAGATGAGAGAATCACCAAATTTTAATTGTTCCAACTGTCTAGCATGTACTCACTAAACTATACAGCTTCCAATGAGTACCTTATACGTGCCTAAATTTCAGGAAGTTTAAGTACTAACCACCATGTCCTCTTCAGAAATTTGGAAGGATAAATAGTATAATTTCATGTTAAATTTTTAACAAAAATTCAAATGCATTCCAGATTAAATTTCATATTGAAATCTAATACCTGTCTGAGTGTTATAATAAAGGTTGGGTTTATCTGAATATCTTTATAAAAACAAACATAGGGACCATTGTACCCATCTCCTCAAAACTAGCTTACAGTCCTTTCCATTTGACCATTACTTAATTTTAGTTTTCTCTTCTCCAATTTCATCCCAGATATTTAACAATTAGATATTATTATTAGTGTTCAGCCGCCAAATCCAAGAATAACCATAGGCTATCATTGTTTGTTTTTGGTAATGTCTAGCACCAAGGGATCCTGACCCTGGTTGGGAGCCTTCAGATGCCACTGGTATAACAAATTAAAATATTAATAATAGTGTAAGGCACATTCCAAACCACCAAGAAGACAGAGTCCTGTCTCAAAGAACTCAGTCTACCAGATACAGACAGTGGTTAGTGGAAGGGGAGAAACAAATAGAGATTCTTAATAAAAGTCAATTAGATTCTGCATAGGCAGCAGGGCAGAAGTGTGTCTTTAAGGGGAACTTAAGTGTGAACACAGTAAGGGGTCTTGCCAATGAGCTCAGAGAGGTTAAACCATGAACAGGAGCCAAATGGAGAAATATTCGTAGTATGCAACAATTACTAAATTCATTAATTTTGCAAAATCTTGGGTTGCTGAAATGGTGTAGACATAGTCATACATAGATTAAAAGCAACAATTTGCCTTTTGAACAAGAATGGCCCCTCTTCTTCCTTTGTGTGAGTATGTTCTCTTTGCATACAAGGGTAAACTTCACGTTACCAAAATCGCTGCTTTGAGCACTTAGGTGAGCAGGAGTCTTATAAATGACACTTGGTTGCTGTACAAAATCGAGGAGACAACATTGCGTTATGGAGGTTTTTTGTTTTCAATAGAGTCAGGATGTATTCAATGGTCTGTTTGTTTCACCTATCAGCTTTGGGGGCTCCATTTCACCAAACACAAAACCTATTAAGAAAAGGGGTACTTGTGGCACCTTAGAGACTAACAAATGCATGCATGCATCCGATGAAGTGAGCTGTAGCTCACGAAAGCTTACGCTCAAATAAATTTGTTAGTCTCTAAGGTGCCACAAGTCCTCCTTTTCTTCTTGCGGATACAGACTAACACGGCTGCTACTCTAAAACCTATTAAGTTATCATCCGGATATTATAAAATGATTATTGCCATTTTTTAGGCGGGTCACAGATATTGCTTACCAATCTTGAAAGTTTAAGAACTCTGTCAAGTCACATCAGAGACTACTTACATAATATCAGGATATACTGAACTATGAGTGAAAATGGTAAGAGGGAAGGGAGACAAGAGAAGGGATGAGGAAAAAGGAAAGAACATTCCATATAAAGCACTTCTTGCTGATTAGGTTACCAAAGCAGCAAATCCTCCACACTAGCTTAGCCTACTATTCTTCCTGGAATAGTACTTTGAAGCTGTCTGAAATATGAAATGAAACCACTAAGTGTAAAACAAAGAATTCCACGAGAAACAATTATTACAAGAAATGTGATCCTCTGTATTGGAGATACACCTACAGCTAGCATAGTTGTGTATGATTCTTTTAAAAAAGCAACCACCCACCCAATATTCCATCCCACCTCCCTGCCCCCCAAATCTGTTCCGATGTAAGAGAAGGTATATAATGTTGATTCTCTGTTTAAAAGCAACTGATCGTAGGATTCTAGAAGGGTCTGCCTATATATAAACTATTTTCCAATAGACGGTGCTCCCTAAATATTATCTATAAACAGAAGATGAAATTACTTTGTAACTTCCAAATGGTATTTTGCTCAAGAATAGACACTCTGAAACAATTAATAAAGTATTTTGTTATTCTACTACATTTAACATTGTCCTTAGATTTTCAGTCAATTTGACATGAACAAGAGACTAAACAGAGAATGGATCAAAAGAATCCAATGAAGTAAGCAGTGACAAATCTATATTTTTCTGAAAAATTTGTTTAAGAAATTCTTAAACTAGCAAACAAGTGCCAGTATATTATTTGTACATAAGATTTATAGATAAGGGATTTCAGATATCAGCCAAATATAGAAATACAAAGGAACCTTTTTATAGTGACGCTATTTCTCACAGAACAACTTTCTTTTAAGCAGAGGGTCACTATAACCAGAATAATCACAATTTGCATATTGAAGTGAAGCAAAACTCTGTGGGAATTTCATGATATCAGAGTTCACTTTGAATTGGTTCCCTTTTGTAAAGCTAATGTTGATATTATGCACATTTGCTCAGATCTTCAACCTACTGCACATACAGACTGCAACTGAACTATAAATAGAAATGAGATATTATCACAGCTCATGATTTTCAACAATAAGTGTTTCAAGACGATCATTTTCTCTCTTAGTCAAGAACTGTATAATTGCTGTGTACCTGAATTTGACATCCCTCTCTCACTAGCTCAAAAATGTTGTTTTCTCCTAATTGTTTAGGGCTTTAGTTGACAGTGTCTTGTCCACTTAAGGAAGCTACCAAGTTTAATATGCAAATAAAGTATAACTTAAATTAACTGTGCTCTTTAAAATACTCTTAAGATTAAAACATGTTTTTACAAAACAGCTGTTCAAAAAGACGTTCTATGGTTTTTTGATGTGTATCATATATGGAACACCTCAGTTCCATGCAGTTATTTCACACCACATAAAAGTCAGGTGCCTTTTGCCATCTAAGTAGTACAGATATTCTTGTAATTTCCATCTTTACAAATGAATTATTATTTAAAGTTAAAGTTTAAAATAAAACTAGTGCTATTTGTTTAACAAGTTAAGACTCATGCCATTATACGGAATGCAAGCATATTCAGAACTGTTCTTGACCAAATTATCTACCTTTATTTGTCTAGCAAGTCTTGTTTCTTAGAGTTTCTCACTGTTTCAGCTCCACAGCCAGAAGTTCTAACGTGGACAAGGTGCTGGCAGCTGCTGGCATTTTTTTACCACCAAGTCATCTAGATTTACTCTGAGCAGTAATGACACATGACTTCATATGAAAAACGTTCCAATCTTTTCTACTAGTGGTGCAGCTCCACAATTTTAATAAAAATGTTAATAAAAAAGTTCTGTGCAGACACAGCTCTTTAGTATATTAGGGTTATGACAAAGGAGGGCAAATACACCCTTACCAGGGAGGAAGGGGGAAGTATCATGTGCAAAAAATACCTCCTGACAATCCCCTCACCCTCAAAAGAGAGAGTGTCCATCAGTTACTCCCAAGCACCAAAATATCTAATACTCTAACCAAATTCTATGGTCATTCAGTTTTTGCCCAAATATATTGGTAGTACTTGACTCTACCTCAAGGGGAAACCCATTCTACCTATTCACCTTTCTCTCTGTAAAAATCATATTTCTAGCACACACACACACTAATGAACACAAGCCAAAATATGTTACTGTTTACAGTAAAGCACCGTCAACAGGTCTCTCGATCTGAGATTTTCTTACTCTAGTTTTAATGTATGACTCATGTTTATCACCAAAAAACTCTACGAGTTTAAAAGGGACACATGAACTTGTAATCTAGTAAAAAATTTTTAAAATGAGTTAAGTCAGTTTCATGGACTGCACCTGAGGCTGCTACCATTTTTTTTTTTATTTACCCAATCATACCTTCTTATATTTTAAAAATGTCCATCTCCTCTGTTGTTAAAAAATCCCCACACAAACAGGAGAAACAGTGAAACTGACTATAAAAGCTTGTCAAAAGCACAAAATAAATAAACTGAAAAAGAAACAAGTATTCCTCTCACCTTTTTCAGGTACACTAAACTTAGGTGTTTCTTATAAGATTTTATATAGAATTATGTTTTTAAATTGACAGTCCCTTTAAAGAAAACAATTTGCACTAATTCAGATTAAAGTAAGCCAATTTACTCTTCAAAATGCTTCTTTCTAAGTCCTATAAACTTCTCTGAGTCTAAGATCATCATAGTAAGTGATATGTCAATTTCACTTCTGTCTAGCCGAGGTTTTATACCCTACAGAAAAACAATAACTCCTTAACCTTGCTAACGTGTTAGATGCTGCCGTCCGCCAAAACTTGCATCCACAATGCCACTCATGCAAATTCATGCTGTCAAACCACTATGGAAAGTTATCTACAACATTACACCTCTTGAAGTCACATTATTCTGCTCTGTTTGAGGTACGTGGACAACTCTACCCAATTGTTAGTTTTGACCCGGACAGCCCCCCGAAATATGCACATTATACTAAACCCCTCACTACACCATGTAATGCAGGTGTTCTCAAACTGGGGGGCAGGACCCCTCAGGGGGTCATGAGGTTATTACATGGGGGGTTGCGAACTGTCAGCCTCCACTCCAAACCCCGCTTTGCCTCCAGCATTTATAATGGTGTTAAATATATAAAAATGTGTTTAATTTATAAGGGGGAGTCACACTCAGAGGCTTGCTATGTGAAAGGGTTCACCAGTACAAAAGTTTGAGAACCACAGATGTAATGGTCCAGAAGGATAAATATGGGGGAAAGGAGTGCAAAAACTCTGAACAAATCCCCTTCCCCCAGTTGCTTCCTTCAATTAGCACCAACAGGACCCTAGCCAGCAGCTCCCACCCACCCCAATCACCCTCACCCCGGTTTATACAAAAAGGATAGGGTGGGGGAAAACCACTACATAGAAACAAAACAGCATCCCAACTAAGTCTGTAATAAGGGCAGGGGAGGGTAAAGGTCTCGGGCAGTTGTTGAGGAAGGGAAAGGGGGTCAGGCCCTGAGCAGGAAGACGAGGCAATGCGAGGGGAAGGGAATGTCTGAGAGGAGGCACTGGGGGTGCTCTAAGAAGGGTCTATGTGTGGGGGTGGGGGGGGAGTTATGAGAGGCAAGGGGACAATTGAGTAGAGAGTGGGGTCCTGAAGGGAGGAGTGTGGCTCTGAGAGGAGACAATGTGTGAAGGAGATGGGCATGAGGAGACAATGTGCATGTGTGGGAGCTGGGAGGAGGCTAAGTATGGGAACCCCTGCAGGGAGGTGATGGGGGAGGGCTGGGAGAAGGGGTGGGGGCGCAGCCCTGAAGAGAGGCAATGGGGGAGGGCTGGGAGAAGATGGGGGGAGAGAAGAAGTATGGGAGCCCCTGAAAGGAGGCGGGGCGGGGCTAAAGGGAGACGATGGGGGAGGGCTGGGAGGAGGCAGTAGGGGGGAGAGGAAGTATGGGAGCTCCTGAAAGGAGGTGAGGGTGGCCTGGAGGGAGACGATGGGGGAGGGCTGGGGGGGGGGGCTGGAGGGAGACGATGGGGGAGGGCTGGGAGGGGGGGGGGGGAAGCATGGTTGCACCTGAAAGGAGGCGGGGAGGGCCTAAAGGGAGGTGATAGGGGAGGGCTGGGAGAAGGCGGGGGGGGGGGGAAGGATGGTTGCACCTGAAAGGAGGCAGGGAGGGCCTAAAGGGAGGTGATAGGGGAGGGCTGGGAGAAGACCTGGGGGTGGGCCTAAAGGGAGGTGATGGGGGAGGGCTGGGAGGAGGCAGTGGCGGGGCTGAAGGGAGGTGATGGGGGAGGAGTGGGAGGAGGCTGAAGAGAGGCGATGGGGGAGGAGGCAGTTGGGGGAGTGGGGGGGCTGAAGGGAGGCGATGGGGGAGGGCTGGGAGAAGACTGGGGGCTGAAGGGAGGTGATGGGAAAGGGCTGGGAGGAGGCTGAAGGGAGGTGATGGCGGAGGAGGCTGAAGGGAGGAGATGATGGCTGGGAGGAGGTGGTGGGGGGGCTGAAGGGAGGCGATGGAGGAGGGCTGGGAGGAGACGGGGGCTGAAGGGAGGCGATGGCTGGGAGGAGGCAGTGGGGGGCTGAAGGAAGGTAGGGGAGGGGGACTGGGAGGAGGCTGAAGGGAGGGGATGGCTGGGAGGAGGCAGTGGGGGGGCTGGGAGGAGGCTGAAGGGAGGGGATGGGAAGAGGCTGAAGGGAGGGGATGGGAAGAGGCTGAAGGGAGGGGATGGGGGACTGGGAGGAGGCTGAAGGGAGGAGGCAGTGGGGGGGGGAGGGGGTTGAAGGAAGGTAGTGGAGGGGGACTGGGAGGAGGCTGAAGGGCGGCGATGGGGGGCTGGGAGGCTGAAGGCAGTAGCGGGGGCTAGGAGAAGGTGGTGGGGGAGGGCTGGGAGGAGGCTGAAGGGAGGCGATGGTGGGCTGTGGGGAGGCTGAAGGGAGGCGATGGGGGGCTCGCAGGAAACACGGGGCAGGAGGGCTCAGCGCTGGGGCGCGAGGCGGCGCCGTTCGGGCTCGGCCCCGGGAAGCCGACCCGCCCGGGCCCAGCGTGCGGCCTAGCGGCGGTTGCCGAGCCGGCCGGGACCCCGCTGCCCGCGGTGAGGCCGGGGAGGGGGGCGCGAGGCGCCGCGAGCCGGGCTGCGGGGGGGGGGGGGGGTGCTGCGCCCTGACAGGCCGCGTCCCTCGCTGGGTGGGCGGGTGGGGAGCGAGCTGCCGGGGGGAGGGGCGGCCACTGACAGGCCGGGAATGGGGAGCCCGAGGCGGGGGAGGGGGAGCGAGCGAGCGGCGCTGGGGCCGGAGGCAGCCGGGCCGGGGAAGGGTCCTGCCGGGGCCAGCGCAGGGGCCAGCCGGAGCGGAGCCGGCGCCCGGCGGGAGGGGGCGGGGAGGGACGGCGGGGTAGGAGGACCCGCGGCAGGGGGAGGGGACGAGGGGCCGGCCGAGGCAGGGCGGCGGGGGCCCGGCCGGTACCTGCCGTAGATGCCCTCGGTGATGCGGTTCCGCTTTAGCGGCCGCCGGAGTTTGCTGCAGTCCGCGCTCCGCCGCTTCATCCTCCCGGCCCCGCGCTGGCTCGCACCCGCCCGGCTCACGGCGCCACCAGTCGAGGCCGGGCAGATTTTTTTTTTTTTCCGCTTTTCTCTTCCCCCCTCCCCTTGGAAACAAAGAAATAAAAATAATTTCAGGTCCGTCCCTCCCCGCCGCGTCCCCGCGCGCAGACGCCGCGCCCCCGCCCCGCCTCGGCGGACGACACCCAATCCGAGGCTGACAGAATGAGATCGACGGGAGGTCAAACCAATCAACGACAGTGAGGGTCGGACGGACGGGCCACAAAGCCAATCAAAAGGTTTGTCCCGCCCCTTCCACGACGTTCAGGTCACAGGCCCGCCCCACACTCTGAGTGACGTCTCGAAGAGGGAAAGAAAGGTGAATTGACAGCACAGCCTCCAATTACTTGAAGGGATTTTGTTCTCACCCCACCCACCCGGGCGTTCGCACCAGGCACGCGCCCCACATTATGAGTGATAGCAAGGTTGACCAATCAGAGAGACAAACAAGAGTGGGCGGGACTTTACCATTCAGAAACGGACAAAAAGAGGGCTTATTCTATCTTTGACTGACAGAGTCCCACCCCCCACGTTTTGATTGACAGCCTCACTGACCAATAGGCTATCAGGAACGCGAGAGCGCAATCCCAGTGTCCAAAAGTAAGAGGACACAAGGTCCTTTGTCCCGCTCCGTCTCTCTCATAACGCAGCAGCCCAGGACGCCGCATAGCCCTGCCTCTACAGTGACTGACGGACAGCTTGACCAATCAGCGAGAAGAGAAATCACTGGAGAATGGCAGCTGAGCCGCCCAATCCCTGAACAGGGAAGGGGGCGCATCCCGCCCTGTCCAAGAGTCCGACCAGAGAGAAGACCGTGGCCTATAATAGGCCAATCAAAAAGGGACGGGGACCAGGGCCTGGCCAATCAGAGGTTACCTCCCTTGGCTTGTTGGCCTATAGGACGAGCCGTGAAAGGGAGGCAATTGGCTGGCCAATGGGAGGTCGGCAGGAGGAGCCCGGCCCGCCGCTAGGTAGAGGGCTGCGGAGCTCGGTGCGAGCTGCGCCTGCGCCCCTAGGGGGCCCCGCCAGCCGGGCGTTAGCGTCGCTCCGGGGAGCCTGCTGAGGGGAGGGCGGTCACCGCCGTCAGCTCGCCCGCCCTGCAGGACCCCTTCCCCAGGGCCTGGGGGGGCGGCAGCCTGGCGCTGCAGCCGGCCGGGGGCGGGCCAGTCCGCTGCGGGCGGATGGATGGAGGAGAAGGGGGGGACACCAATCGGGAGCGCCTTTGGGGCGACGCTCTGAAATGCCGCCTCTCCGCCGCCGACCTGGGGCTGAGGGAGACGGGTCCCGGAGCGCCCGGGCAGGCTGACTTTCACCTCCTCGCAAGAGAGGGACGCGCAGAGCTTCACCTTCCCCGGCAGCCTGTCCCAAACTCCGTGACCGCGATCCGCAGCAGGCAGCGTGAGCTCGGTCTGCAGAGAGACTGTAACCTCCTTCCCCTCTGAGCTGGGAACATTGTCTCGGGATAGCCAGATCCGTCTTAAATCCCACATTCAGAGTGTTGCCCTCCCTCCCCCCGGCCCATCTCTCCCTTCCTGTTCCTCGCTTTTACATTCTAGATGCTTTTCTTTCCTGATTTGACCTCCCCCCCCCCCCCATCTTTTTCTCTTCACTGTTTGTTTTTGTGAGTGTCTTCTTCGTCCTTTCTTCTCTTGTCTCTCCCTGCTGCCACTTCTGCTCCCGTTCTGTTTTGGTGGGTCTAGAGTGAGCATGGATCCTCTGTCCTGCTAAAGGTGGCCGAGGGGAGCGCTTTGGGAGGATTTGTGGATGTCAGTGAATTTGTCTGAATTCCTTTGTGGGTCAGGCGGTGCTCTACCCTGCTATTTCCTAGAATTTATAAGGTACACGTGCCTGCCTGGTATTTTTTTTTCTTTGCCAGTAGGTGGCTTTCTCGCCATTCATATACACTGCTTCTGTCTCTTGGGCATAGGTATGCATCACCTGCCCCAATTTCACCAAAGAAGGACTTTACACACCTCCGAAATAGCCTCAAGTTGCACACTACCACTGCCCTTTGGAGATGCTATTCAAAGGTGATCTTCTCAGAAACTTTGCAGATGCCATTTTTGTGCTGCTTTTCAGGCTCTTTCAGCACATCATGTGTAGCATCGAGTCTGATCTTGCAAGGTTCTGAGTGCTCTCAGTTCCTGTTAAAGTCTCGTTTCTCTGATAGCTACGTCTCAATGAATTGGGTCAATTATTAATTAAATTGTAAGGTCTTTGTGGCAGGGACCATGTTTTTTGTTCTGGATTTGTACAATAAGGTCCTAGTCTGATCATCTTAATTATGTGGCTAAGATGCATTGTCTGTTTAACTTTGATTGTAAACTCCTTGAGGCAGGGTCCATCTCGTCCACCTCCTTGTACGGTACTGAGCGCGCTGGTGGCACTCAGTACATAATGGTGCTACCCTGTTTGACCTGAGCAGTTAGCCAATGTTAGGGGTCTTGCAGGTTGTTTCTGTTGGGAGAAGAAATTGATGACAGAGTTAGCTATTTTTTGATGCACTTCCTGATTATTTGCAAAGACTGTACACTAAATCTTATTTTCCTGATCCTGGTAAGAATCAAACAACAGGGGACCATTTCTTTGCTCACAGTTCCAAGCCCCTTTTCAGCAAGCACTTAACCTCAAAGATCTCTCTTAGCTTTATCTCAGGGTCTGCTACAAGTGCGTCCCTGCTGCTTTCTGTGGTGCCTCTGCCACTCTCACTCTCAAACCTCTCTAGCAAACAATGTCCAGTCCCCAGTGGAAAAACTTCCACTCAGATCATTCACGTTCCTCACTGGCCTTGCAGGTCATCCTATTGTTTCAACTATTCCACATGGGAGCTTAATTAATTAATTGTTGCTGCTCACCAGCTTCAACATGGTTTCACCCAACCCCCAGCATAATGGGTGTTAGCTCAGCCAAACTCCAGCTTGGATAATTATCATCTTAAGTCTCCTTACATTCCCCTGTAGCACCATTGACTACTAGTATTGTTCTTTGCTTCCCACCCTAAGCTCTTGTGTAACATTGCTGTGCTCTGTTCAACAGTTGCCATGTTTCTCCCTAGAAGTGGCTGCATTTTAGTGGTGGGAGAACTGATTTGCGTATGTATGCCACTAGATTGTTAAGCAGTTTGTAAACCAGTGGTGGGATCGTTTAGGATGGATGACAGTCAGTGGACGCATCTTCGGAAGTCGTTATTTCACGGTGCATTATTACTATTGGCTCTTGGACTAGTTGTGCATAATAAGGTGCAGGTTACTGAAAGATGAGAAAAGCATGTTCCGATTACAGACTAATCAATTTGTCCTTCCATCACACCCAAACAGTCTTTAAGCAAGCAAGGTACAGTGCTCCTTTGTGAAAAGGAAGATATTTAAAGTCCGTCAAGAGCATATAGAAATTTTATTTCTAAAATCGGCAGTAATGACCCTCATTTCTAAAGTATTCCTCTTTCCAATACTAACAGTGGCTTGTTGGTCCAGGGAAGGCAGTAAGCAAGTCCCTGGATGGAATCAGATCACAAAGCATAAGCATTTATTTTACAGTTAGCCAGCTGGTCGTGAAATGTCCTGCCTTTCAGCCAGCTGGGAAACGCATCAATCAGGAGTGGTGTTTCGGGAGCAGAGACTGAACATCGACATCTGGAGTCTGGCAATCTTCATCATTCTGCTTATCTGAGCTAAACTGTAGCGGGCAGAGAGAGAGCACAATAGTATGTTGCTTTTGGAATGCTCTAGATTGCATTAAGTGCTGTCTGCTAACCCTGGTGTTCTCCACCTGGGGCCACTTTTCCTTGATATATTGCTGAAAGTGAAGGGGGTCCCAGTTAGATGGGAATGCAGGGGCTCTGAGGTGGTCCCACTATGGAAAAGCAGTTGCATTATGAAAAATATTACTCGGGTTGTAAGCATTTGGGGGAAGCAACCCTCTTTTTGTTCTGTTTGTACTGTGCCTTGCCCAGTGAGGTCCTGGTCCGTGACAGGGGCGCCTAGGCACAATGGTAATAAAATAATAATCATAACAAAGACTGAGAACTTCTGTATTAGGCCATGTTTTTCCCAGGATAGGACTTTATATCCCCTGTGAATGCAGGGTGCATTTCATCCTTTCCTAACTGTATTTTTTAATGGTCTAATTTTTGTAAAGTTTCATTTAAACCTTTGTATGTGTGAATTTAGCAGTCGAGCCCTGAAGTCCTTAATGTATCTATCCCCAGAGAGGGTACTTCATAAACAACATCAGGGGAATCTTCCCACACACTGCCCTGCCAATATGCCTTTAATGACCACTCTCTGCTTCTAGGGACAAAAAGGGAGCTAGAGGCCTCTTTTTTCTGAGACTACAACAGGCCCAATCCTGCAGGGCATTAAACACTCCTGCCTCCAGTCATATTTAAGCTAATCCACAACTAGAGATGGATCCAGACTGAATCTGAATTTCCAAAAGATCCATAGTGTTTGCATCTGCGGTTTGGATCTAGATCCGAGGTCAGATTCTCAGCTGCACCCAAGGAGCCCTAGGCCGTGTCAGGGGTAGTTTGGGGCTGGCCCAGTTCCTGGCATAGATTTAGGGCAGCCATGTGTCTCTGTAATGATGCTAGCTCTGCCAAAGGGCTCCCAGCAACTGGGGATCACCAGGGCTTAGAGATGCTCCAGGCATGTCCCCATTTCCACAGCCACACTCTGTACAGGCCAGGAGAGGGGGATGGTATAAGAGCTCTACACCTCCAGAGATTCCCATACGCTGGCTAGATCCACCAGCTTTTAAGGAGGCTGTTTGCTGGGATATTGGCACAAAGCAACCCTAACTGACTCACGAATTAGGCCCCTGGATCAGAATACTTCCTTCCTCAATATGGGGAGGGGTTCAGATTCACGGTGACATCCTGGCGCCATTGAAATCAATGGCAAAACTCCCATGTTCCAGTTCATGCCTGTCTTTAATTATAACCCAGCTAACCGATAAGGCCCACCAGCAGTCGGGGTAGCTGGTGAAGATGGCTCTGACACATCAGAATTTTACCATTTAAATGTACATACTCTTGCACGTCACAGATCTACTTGAGTCAACCGATGTTCGTTGCTGCGGGCTTGCACTCCTGACCTGCCTTAGATAAGGAGCTATTCCTTGCTAACGCCTCTTGGGCTTTCTTATCACATCAAAGCTTTTATTCCCTCCTCACCTCCCACCTTCTGTTGGTTTGAGGTTGGTGGAACGTTTTTATAGAAGAAAAATATTCATGTGTGTTTTTAACGCTAGAGCTAACGTACAATGGGTTCTGACTATCCTCCCAGTCTCCGACGTGGTCTCCCTGGGCTCATACTCTTTTTGGAAATTGCGTTTATCCCCATATTTTGGTTTTGCTTTTCAAAGGAAAGTCAAAGCACATCAGAAGACCTTGAAATCTATCCTGGTAAGTTTGCAAGCCTGTTGTTAAAGGTAGGGTTCAGTGTGTGCTTTTATTGGGTTACATTTGAGCTTGTTTTGAACAGGGCTGTACTTCTGACAGCTGTAACTGCAAATACTTCCCTTTACATACTCTGTTGCCTTGCACCTTCTGCAGTCATTTGCACCAGGCCAAAGGAGGTGTCAAATACTACTAAATTGTGTTCTTGTGCTCCCTCACTGGTCTGTATCCACCTGTTGTCTCTCATTTTATATGTACATTGTAAGCTCTTTGTGGGGGAAAGACCATCTTGTTCTGTGTTAGTACAGTGCCTAGCACAATGGGTTCAGGTCCAAGACTGGGGATCTTGGAACTGTGATAATACAAAATAATCAGGATGGATGAAAGCCTGGTGCAAGTGAATGCACAATGTGCAGGGCCACAAAGAATCAAGCTTAAGGACTGAAAGAGTGTGACAGCTAGTGGGAATGGATAACATTAGGGCGAGTCTGAGCCGTGAAGTTCAGAACCTGGATCCAACCTTCCCCAAGGATCTTGAGCTGTTCTGAGCTGGGTCTTGGTTTCTGCCCCTTCTAGGGTGACCAGATGTCCCGATTTTATAGGGACAATCCTGATTTTGGGGGCTTTTTCTTATATAGGCACCTATTACCCCCCACCCCCATCCCAATTTTTTACACTTGCTATCTGGCCACCCTAGCCCCTTCCTAGGTGAAACTATTAAATAGGGGGCTCTGTATTAGGCCTTATATTTATCATCAAATGTGTACTGGCGGGCAAAAGTAGCCTTTTTTCTTATTTAATAATATGCTGGTGATTGTCTTATGGTACCAAACTTTGCTTCTATGTTGTAAGTACTGAATCTTTTGTACACAATCCTGCATCTGAGAAATGTGTTTTCTACATTTACTGAAGATATATATTAGCACTTATGATAAAACATATACCGCGTGTAACCTGTCTAAAGTGCTATGCAAATATTAACCAATTAATCCTCATGACTTCCTTGTAAGGTAGGTAGGTAAGTCTCTTACTCCCATTTTACAGATGGGGGAAAAACTGAAGTGCAGAAAGGGGATGTGACTTGCACATGGTCATGCACTGAGTTGGGTTCATTTAATATTTTGTATGTGAATTACTCAAAAGCCACAAACTTGCATTCCCCTCCCTGCCCCCGCACAATCATTTGCTTTAATCCTTGCTATGAAGCGTAGAAACCTGCACATTGACATAAGAATATACCTATTAACACACATGCTGGGGCTACCGGCCTTGGGAAAGAGCAATTTAAGGCCTGATGCAGCAAACATTTATGTGTCTGAGTAACTCGATGCATTGGGAGTAGTCCCAGGGGCTTTGATGAAACTACTTGTGTGTAAGTGTCCGCAGAATCAAGGGTTTCAGATCTTTTTGTGAGGACATTTCACCAGTATATTACAAACTCTATGGCATAATACGTTTGGCCCCTTTTAATAGTCGCTTTGAATTTGTACATCATAAAACAGGCTTGAGATGTTTCAGGCAAGACGTAGGAGGCTGGGTGTGCGTAGTTGGTGTGTGAATGTATAAGGTGGGGCTTAAAATCAACAAGGAGCAGAGACACCGCCTGTGCCTTGATAAGGGGACTCTGTTCCAAAGAAACATTTCTTAGCAGACAGAGTTGCCGTAGAGAGCAGTTCTGCTTAGCTGAATATTATCTCAAATACAGCACTCCTCCTGTAACGGTGAAAATAGGGCTAGTGGCCCACTTTGAAAAGGAGGGTGTCAGTGTTTTCAAAATGAAGCAAGACAAGACTCTCTACAGATCTCGGCCCAAATTGGTTCTCCGTTACTTCTGTGCCAATCCTGCTGATTTTGGTTTGGTGTAACGGAGAACAGAATGGGGTCTTTTGTTTTTACTGACTGACTGCAAGGGATCATTTTAAAGCAATCGCCAGTGCTCTCATAAACATATTACTGCCTCTGTCTTTCATTGTGCTTATAAACATCTTCACATTTTTGTAACACTTAGTTTGCAATCTAAATAGAGAAGACAGAGAGAAGATGGGAGGGGAAACAGGGGCACAGAGTGGGGAAGTGGAAGCCTAAGGTCACACAGCAGGTCAAAGACAGAGTCAGGAGTAAAACCCAGAACTCCAGAGTCCCAGTCCAGTGCCTCATTGTCTAGACTGTACTACTGCCCAACCTCTGTTCCCAGCTCTTCTGATCTTGGGCTAGACACTAAACCTTCTTGTGCCTCACCTCATCTTGGAAATTAGGATAATAAGTCCTCCCTCACAGAGGGTGGGGGGCAGTATGGATTAATATAAAAGGCTTTGCCCCCTGATAAATAGTGCTCTTGAAATGCACTGTTGTTATATCTCCTTTCCTGTCCCAACTTTATGGTCTCTCCTCCACCCTTCAGTCCAGCATGGTCTTGCACCACCCTCCTTTTCCACCAGAATGTATGAGGATTACTCTGAGACAGTTATTAATTTTCAGCAGGTTTATTGATCACTGCTGTGATGTTAACCTGGAGTCTGGTCTGCACTGATAACTTGACTGATTTCTTGGTTCCTTTGCCATGCAGCATTTCAAGATGTCAACGTCCTGGTGATTTTTGGATTTGGCTTCCTCCTGGCCTCCTTCAAAAGATATGGATTTAGCAGCACTGGATTCAACCTGCTAATTGCCACACTTGGAGTTCAGTGGGCTGTGCTCGTGGAAGGATTTTTGTTTGCTTCCTCGGCAGGAAAAGTGAAAATCAGCTTGCACAGGTAATTCATACATCCTAGAATGGATCATTTACTCTTAATGTAGCATTTCTGAATGCTAGGGCTAAGGTAACTTTTCCTGTTTTTTGGTATATTTACCCAGCAGCGCAGTTGCACTGGCAGGACTTTTTGTTATTGCATTGTTGGCTTTGTAATTTTAACTGAATTTTGCCATCTATTGATCTAATTACTTTCCTTCTATGGCCCCATTACCATAGTACGTGAGTGCCTCAGAGTCTTTACCCTCACACACCCCTGTGAGGTAGAGAGGTGTGGCCGTATCCCCATTTTATGTATGGGGAACTGAAGCACAGAGTGATTGCATCAAATCCACTGGTCCATCTGGCCTGATATCCTACTTCCTGTCCCACCCATAAGCAATCACACAGCTTGTCCTATACTCCACTGTCATACCTCTAGCAGTGGCCAATATCATCATACTGCACATTGTTCATTCAAGGGAAATAATCCTTCCAGTTCCTTGAGGAGATCAGCTTATATCATGAGACATGGTGTTTACTAACTGTATATCACTGTTGTAACTTGTAGCTACATATGTTGTTAATGGTCATAGAATTCATGACCTCTGCTCTTTTCTTGATGGATATCCTCTACCTTTTCCTCACCCTCCCCCAAACAAAAGAAAACCCTTCATCCATTAGCTAGTTATCAAACATTGATTGAATTATGGGATATGTGACGAAGCGGGGATTTTTTCTTGTTATGTTGTATTTGAGTCTTACTGTTTTCAATGAATGCTGTGTGTGCCTCAGTTTCCCTGTGTATTGCACCAATGTCTAGGTAGTGGGAATAAGCATGTGTGACTTTTGTGGGGGCTGCTCCAGCTGCCTCCATGGATGCTATGGTCGCCCCTTTGTAACCTGAGACCCAGGAGGGGGATGTGACCGGGTGACTCTTGGCCCGGGAAGTGAGACAAAGGCTGGAGAAGGAGCAATGGGCCGGGCAGAGGCCAGGCAGCTGGAAGCGAGTCAGTCTCTGCTGGCTTGGGGCTCAGGGGGAGGACCAGAGCCCTGGCTCTGGTCTCCCCTCCCCCCAAGATGGACTTGGCTGAAAGTCACTGACTTCTGTGCTAACAAGTTCTGCCCTACGCTGTCTTCCTGTTAACTAATAAACTTTCTATCTTACCGGCTGACTGAGAGTCACATCTGACTGGAGTTGGGGGGCAGGGCCCTCTGGCTTCCCTAGGAGCCTCGCCCAGGCGGACTCACTGCGGGAAGCACGTGGTGGGGCAGGGGATGCTGAATGCTCTGAGGTCCGACCCAGGAAGGTCGGAGCTATGTAAGCTTCTTGCCCTGGAGACCATATACTCAGAGAGAGGAGGCTCCCCCAGAGTCCTGGCTGGCTTCATAGGGAATATTCCAGAGCACTGCTCCGTGACAGAATACTACTGCTGTTTACACAAAGGCATTTACAGTTCCAACATCTCATCTACTTTTAAGTGTAAGAAGACTCCATTGGCAGTCACAACACATGGCCAGGATACAAGCAAAATATCAGTTACTAACGGGTACTGATTGGGTAGTATAACCATGGAACTACAGGTAGCTCCCTCTCTTCCTCCTTCCCTCTTTCCTAGACGGGAAAGGAAAGGTTTCGTGCCTGAGTCACCCAATTGGGAGTCAGGAGATTTGTGGTTCATCCCCATTTCTGCCCCAACCGTTCTGTGTGATCCCGAGCAAGTCATTTACCCCCCTGCGCCTCAGTTTCCCCATCTACTCAGTTGGGGGGTTTAATTCATGAATGTTTGTAAAATGCTTTGAGGTCTTAGGATGGAATGTGCTGTAGAAGAGGCAAGCATAAATGTTTTCCTTCTGCTGCTGCTGCAGTTGTTAGGACATCAGAGGTAAATCACCACCTTCATTCTGCTTTTTAAATGCCTTTAGGCGTTCTTGTCATATATTAATTTCTTGTTCTATCATTTATGGCCCTAATGATTTTGTTATGTGTCTCTAAAAATGTGAAGGCCTTGGGAGCAGCGCAACAAACAGCTGAGACCTTTCCTAACTGTTCTCATTTGCTCAATGCCTTCCTCTTGATTTTCGGCTTTGCTGAGTAAATTACTGCCCCATCATTAGATATGTAGCAATAACTACTGTGTGGCAGGTTTCAGAGTAACAGCCGTGTTAGTCTGTATTCGCAAAAAGAAAAGGAGTACTTATGGCACCTTAGAGACTAACCAATTTATTTGAGCATAAGCTTTCGTGAGCTACAGCTTATGCTTATGCTCAAATAAATTGGTTAGTCTCTAAGGTGCCACAAGTCCTCCTTTTCTTTTTACTGTGTGGCAGTACAGCAAGAGTTTCTGACAGATGCTAACTAAAGTGGGATTTTGCGGGCTATGACCGGCTGGAAGATCTTGCAGAAAGTTGGCCAAAAGGTGTCATCACAAGACTCATGTGGATGGGCTCAGGGGATTGGCTCACAAGATAAGGAACCCTGAAGCGCTAGGCTGGTGGGGAATTTTTCAACAATTTTGGGGGTTTTTGTGTGTGAAAAATGCCGATTTGTCAAAAACAGCCCTATTTTGCAAAGAGCTTTAAGTTGGATGAATTTTCTGACTTAAAAAATGTTGGATTTTTTTTTTCCTAAATCATCAACATTTTAAAATTCCAGGTTTTTGGTCTGAAATTACTTTTTTTTTCATTTAGAAATTCAAGCTAATTAGGGTGAAGAAAAGAGAGACCAAGGCCACAGAGACAGAACTCCGCTTTGCCCCTACAGGTGACCTCTTCTGGTCAGGGTTAAGATACATTGGCAGGGCGATGTGAGAGCAACTGGATTGATAGACAGAGTCTGATCTCCACAGCTCTCAGGCCAGAACCTTTCAGAAGCACTATGTTTCCTTAAATAAAATTCTCCTGTCCCAGCTGTGCATGCTGCACACACAAGAAAACTGTCTGCAGCTGCAGAGTAATATGCTCTTAGATCTATTTCCTATCAGAAGTAAGACAAAATCTTTACCTTCGCAGGGACAATTTTTAGGATTTTCAGCATGTTCTTTCTCATCAATAGGCAGGAGAAGCAGCTAATTGAAATTCCAGAATATTGTAAAGGTCAAGAACAGCCCAGAACACATCTATAAATTACAGTGTGTCTGAGTCATTAACATCCCTTGTTTCCTCGATTAAAAACTGCAAGGAGGAAAAAATGGTGGACAGCCTTTTGAGAAGTGGAGAAAGGGAAAGGAATCATTCTGTGTGAGGACTGTAGGAACCTCAGAATGCCTTGTGCAGCGAGACCGGTTTGATCTAGTGGTTGGGTCTCAGGATGGGGAGCCAGAAATTCCAGAGCTCCAATCCTAGCTCTGACATTAGCTCCCTCTGTGGCTTTCAACAAGCTACTAAGGCCACATTTTCCAAAAGTGACTTCTAATTTAGGGCATCTCAGCTCAGCTTGAGGCACCTTGGGGTTGGTGGTCAATAGTGCTGAGCACCTGCGACTTCTGTTGACTTCAGAGTTATGTGTGCTTTGTACTTTTGAAAATTGGGGCCCAAAGTATCTCATGTTGGCACCCCAAATGGGAGGCCACTTTTGAAAATGTTGCCCTTAAATCTCTGTGTCTTGGTTCACCCAACTGTGAAATGGATATCTACCTCACAAGCATGAAAATTCCATAATGAATGTCTGGACCAGTGCTGACTACTAATGACTCTTTTATTTTTAGATTCAATTAGTTTCACAATTAACCTTTTCCCCCCCCCCTTTTTTTTGAAGTGTATTAAAGGCCACTATAAGTGTAACTGCTGTTCTAATCTCAGCTGGAGCTCTTCTGGGCAAGGCTAACCCTATTCAGTTGATTTGGATGGCGATGGTGGAGGTGGCAGCTTTCAGTACGAACAGATGGATCAATGTCAGATTCCTGAAGGTAGGTAACCACATTTCCGTATATGCGGGAAAAGGCTTTAGAGGTTTTAAACAAACCTTTGTTTTCCTTTGGAAACGTTCCCTGTTTGCTGGTCTGATATTGACGATATACTGATAGTCAGATCTAAGCTGGTTCGCTCTGGGCCTGATCCGGCAGTTTATTGCATGCATGTAGCTGCCACTGAAATGAATGGGAGTTTTGCACATGGAAGGGCTACGTGGCTGGGGATTCTACTTGTGTCACTCTGTTTACAGCACCTTCTCTCTGGCCTGCTGCACCTCACCTCTTCTCCTCTCTATCCCAGCCAATATGCTACTGCTTCCTTTCCTGCTGCTCTGATCACATCTTCTTCCAGTCTCTTCAGTGGCTTCTTTCCTTTTGCATTAAGTTAAAACTTAGAATCATAGAATATCAGGGTTGGAAGGGACCTCAGGAGGTCATCTAGTCCAACCCCCTGCTCAAAGCAGGACCAATCCCCAATTTTTGCCCCATATCCCTAAATGGCCCCCTCAAGGATTGAACTCACAACCCTGGGTTTAGCAGGCCAGTGCTCAAACCACTGAGCTATCCCTCCCCTCTTCTTGTCCTCACCTTCAAGGCTCTGCCCCAACTTACACGTGGCCCCTTCTTACTCCCACTGTAAGTTCCTGCCTAGCCCTCCCTTTGGTTCCTTCACCCATTGAATAAATAATAGCAATCATAATAATGAATTGTCCCCTTTGCTCCCTCATTCATGCTGCCCACCATGCTTGGAGCAGCCTTCTACACTCCATCCACCAGGCCCTTCTTCCTTCAAACCAACTTCTTCTGGGAAGCATTTCTCCAGCCTGAAGGTATCTACACATCTCCTTGCACTAGAACTGGTACCAGTGTATTTTATTTGTCTGAATTAGACTGCAGGTTCCTTGGAGCAGGGACCCTGTCTCTTTCTGAGCCGCAAAAAGTAGCGTGTGCACCGAGTGCTCATGAACATTATATAGGAGAGGGTGCCTAAGAAGGACACTATATAAGTAACTGAGCTACAAGTCTCTGCATACATCAAGGGGACCCAATGACATCCTGAATGGATATGACATCCAGGAATGGAATCTCTTTGTTGCCTGCAGATTGAGGAACACACAAGCTTGATGCACGTTCACATATTTGGAACCTACTTTGGCTTGGCAGTCTCCTGGTGGCTGTACCATCCTTCACTGAGTAAAAGGATTGAAAAGGAAACATCGAATCTGATATCTGATTTGTTTTCAATGCTGGGTAAGGCATTTACTTCAACATCTCAGTCTATGGTGGGCAGTGGGATGAATGACTTTGGGGACTGGGAATGGGGCATAGAACCTTTTACTGCAAAGCTGAAGGGTCAAATACAGCCCAGTGACTAAAAGTTGTTACCGTCCGATGGTAATGAGTGGGTGAGTCTCAGCTCCTCATGTAAACCACCACTGCAGTGTCCCTTCTTGACAGACGCAGCAGGACGGCCAAGGTAGGTAAACAGTTCTCTCACTGCTACAGGTGGCCCCTTTGCACTGATTTAACCATATTGGCAGGGGCAGTGTCATTATTAATATTTGTATTGCTGTAGGGCCCAGAGGCCCCAAGCAGGATCAAGGCCGCATTGTCCTAGGTGCTGTATAAACGCTTACAAAGACAAGAATCAAAAGAGAACAAGCAGATAAAGGGTGGGGGAAAAAGATACATATCACATGCAAAACACTCAGGGTAAGGATAGGCTGTGGCATGGACATTCCAAGTCTTTTTTTCTTTTTTTAAAGAAATGATATTTGTTTCCATATTATTTTGATTTATATTACAAAACTGGTACTGCCATGATCTGTGCTAGGCCCTTGTCTCCAGAGATAATGTAAGTTCCCAGGTCTGTCAATTTGGCACTTTGTGCCAGCACTGAATTAATGTAATATTTAAAAGAAATGACATCGAAATAGAGGCATGGATTTCTGTGGCTAAAATCAAGTGAATACTTATCTAACCTATCACTGTGGCATGTGAGCGCTCGAGTCCTTTATGAGGAGCTATGTTCGGCCCGAATGGAGTGAATGATCTATGCCGAATGTCCTCTCTCATCCTAGTAGATGGCGTTGGTTATAGCGCTCGCTCGCCTTGCTACTTTTGGCTGTACGTCCCAAGATCTGCTGTCAGTGGGAGGGGCTGATTCTGGGTGTTTGCTGGAACCTCACCAGGGCTCACTGGCACATGTCTAATGAAACCTGGCAGCCTTCACCCAATGTAAAAAAGGAAAAATTAAATGCTCATCTTGCTGAGTTCCCAGAGCTCTTGCTCTGCTGTATAATTCAAAGCAATTGGTATTTTAATCTAACTCATCAAGACACTGTTAAGTCTTCATTATAATTTTAGTGCCAGCTCGCTACCCCCAAGTGCTCGCTATCTAAAGTAATTATGTCTTCATGAATAATTCCTGAAAGCAACACAGAGGCAGTGCAGACGCTCACAAATGAATAACCAAACCAGCAATTTCATAATGTGTCCAAACCTACCCAGTGCCTGGGTCCCCTCAGAAATTCAGGGCCAGATTATGAACACTTTAATTCATAAGAATAGCCTCATTGCAGTTACTGGGATTACTCTCGCAAGTAACTACTTTGCCAGTGGGAATAAGGGATTCGCAATCTGGATCCTTCTTTCCAGCCCCACTTCTGCCATAGACCATGAAGTGCCATAGTGGGGAATACTAGTGGGACCTCTAGTCCTGTGTCTTGGCTATGACAGTGACCAGTGCTAGATCCTTCTGAGGAAGATGTAAAACTTCCTATTGTACAACATTGTGCCGTGCTGGAAAAGGATGTTTGTTTCTTCCTGAGCCCCAGCTGGTGGTTAATTTTTACCCTGAAGCTTGAAGACTGATAATCTTTATCCTTGTCAGTGTATCTGCAGATATGATTCTTATTCATATATGAATGAAATTCAACCCTGCACAAGACCTGTACACCACATAAGTTTCACTTAAGATTTCAAAATAGAGCTTAACTGGGACATAAACATTGTAGGTTGTATGCTGCACCAGGGTGAATTTCACACACATGTGGTTTGCTTCTGTAATAATACAGCACTTTGTTTTCAAAGCACTGTAGAAATATTAACCAATCTCCTGCAGTTGTGAGTTCCACAGGTAAATTATGAGTATTGCCACCTAGGGTGGCATGGGGAGAACAGAGAGGGTAGCCTTGAGCGCGTAAGATCCCTTTAAACATTTACAATATTTACTGTTGCCTGGAGAACAGAAAAGGGGGAAAGATACAAATGGGAGGAGGGAGGGAATGAGAGGAGGAGGAGAGGGGATAAATAGTTGGGACGGGGGAACTTGGCACCTTTTGGACGCAGAATATCCAACAGCAACCTTTGAGCAAGACTCTAGTTATTTCGTGGGCATAAGGGTGATACTGTTGCCTAGTCTCTGCTGACTTCACTTCAGAGATAATCTTGCCAGTCTTCTGCATGCAGGCTGCAGCAGATTGTAAGTGCCCCAGCACCTGTCGTCTCAGAGAAATAGAGTACTGGGATGTGAGATAAAATAAGGCATCCACTTGACTCCAAATGTTAGTTACCAGTGGGTGATTGACAGCGTCCCAGATGTGTTTTTAGGGATGTGCTCAAAGCACAGACTAAC
Source organism: Chelonia mydas (assembly GCF_015237465.2). Classification (NCBI taxonomy): domain Eukaryota; kingdom Metazoa; phylum Chordata; order Testudines; family Cheloniidae; genus Chelonia; species Chelonia mydas. The sequence continues at coordinate 8,921,378 of NC_051259.2, read as the reverse complement.
AAACTGCAACCATCATCTGCCTTGCTGCTTGTACAAGGGGAAGGTTCCAGGGCTCAAGATTAAGGGCAAAAAGTCATCCTGCAACTGACAGCCGTGCTAAAGAAAATGAAAGAAATATGTCCTGACTATACAGAGTAGAATAGACAAGGAGGTCTCAGTAGGGATGAACTCAGTGATAAGTGCAGCTTATGTCAGTTTCCGCAGGGATATGCCAAATGGAAATTATACAGCGCTTATGGAAAAGAATCAGCTTGGAACATGATCTGCCCAGATATCATCACTTTGTTGGGAAGCCTGTTAGTTTTTCAGAGCATATCAAGGTCACTGTGCCTGAAATCCTCTGTGTGCACCAGACATTCAACAGGCAGTAGGGCCTAAAGTGAGCAGCAGAAGCATCTAGGGACTTGAAAGAGCCTAAGCACTGGAGACCCAAGCTCATGCAAAGGTGACCGCTGTCAGTGTTGCTGGGAGCAGAGACTAACCAGTGTGTTTTTATAGTGACATACTGCACCCTGGAAACCTGCGTGTTTTAGTTATTCATTTTAATGAGAGCACTTGAAGTTTTGCTATGAGGTGAATAGCATGTGGAATTAAGTCTATGCAATTCAAGCACACAGTAGAACATTAATTATCGAGTCTGCCTCGGTGTCCCCTCTGCAGCAGAGGTGGGGGAAGAGAAGATAACTCATAGCTTATCTTTAATACAGCCTATATCCCTAAATAGTCCAGCATAGATACAAAACTCCTGGGAGCAAAGCTGTGCCCTGAAATGATCAGTATATAAACTAGTGTGAATGCACCTGCTGCTCTCTGCTGGATGGATTCAGATCCGCATGTGTATATGAGAGAGGTTGTGTTATCCTCTGGTGGCTGGCCCAAGAGGGTAAGAACCCTATTTGCTGGTGATTGGGGCCTGTGTTATTTACTCCTGGGGGAATTCTGCACTAAAATTTAAAAATGTTGCACACAATATTTGAAAATTCTGCAACATTCAGCATATTTTGTCAAAATGGCACAATATAATCATGCTCCCGCTGACAGTGGGAGCCCCAGCTGCCCATGCCAGGCGTCAGCAGGAGTGCTGGGGGAAATCAAAAATTCTGCAGGGAAAAAAATAAAATTCTGTGGGAAACATTAACTCTGTGCAAATTCTGCATTGCGCACCAGCACAGAATTCTCGCAGGAGTAGTTTATTGGAGCAGAAGGACCCAACGTCTAGCCTCACTATTTACTGAAAAGTCTATGTGGCCCTGGACTTTTTACAGGATATGGCCCAACTGTTTAACAGGAATGTTAATTGTTCTACTAGATCCACTTACTAGAGTGGTGGAATATTAAAAAAAAAAAAAAAAAAGTCCTTTTATTTAAAACAAGACAGAAACCCCATTTATCCACCAAGCAGGCAAAGCATGACACCAGAAGTGCAAGCTTCCCTGTGCTACCCTGGAAGAACCACCACTGGGGTGAGAGGGGAGTTCACGCTCCATGGTTCAGGTAGTTCTCAGCATTTCTGCTGAATCTGTCAGGAAAGGAGCCAGCTAGTATCAGTTGTGCTGGTGTTTTGATACCCCTAGATGGAAGACATTCTGAACATAGCCATGTTTTTTATTTTGGTCAGTACCACATCAGCTGTGTGACCAGCACGCGATACAACAGTAAGAGGACGTGGGAGATTTTGGCCAAGGACATCAGTGCAAATCCCTGCTGTTTCAGCAAAGGCCCTGGACCCTTTCGGGCCTCATGTTCAGAGGTGCTGAATGCTCCCACTGTAGTTGTGGTTACTGTGTACTTCAGAAACCAGGCCCCTAATGCCCAGGCAAAGCAGACAGGGTGTTGGTTTTAAAGGTCTCATCTGAAAGGACCACGCACAGTAAATTGCCTGCTGCACAAAAATATTTCTTAGGGATGAAAGGCAGAATTGTGCCCATTGAGATTTTAATCTGTGTTTCCAGGGAGCACAGGTATTGCAAAGCTGATGCTTAAGGACCTGACCATGAAAGATGATGAGCATCTCCTGCATTGAGGGCCCTCAGCTCTTCTCAGGAGGCTCTTGGCTCTTTGAAGGATCAGGCCCTTCCCAGCTAAGTCACCCTTCTGGGTGCATGTTTATACCATGGTTACTGTTGAGATGTGCAGTGCAGGACTGCTGAGGAGGCTCCAAATGTAGTGACCGTTAGGGGCTGTCAGAATGATGCAGTCCCATCAGCTTGTTCACAATGTGGGCATTGCAATGGATGCACTCTGGGTGATTTAGAACCTGCCAGCAGAAACAGCACGGGATGGACCCACTGGATTTGCAAGCATTCTAATGATGACTGCTTCTCTTTGTCTACAAGGCACGCTCTTTCTGTGGATGTTCTGGCCAAGCTTCAACTCTGTGCTAATCGTGGATGTGATGGAAAAGAGGAACGCCATCTGCAACACTTACTATGCCATCACAGTGAGTGCTGTGGCTGCTTTTGCCCTGTCATCCTTGAGCAGCAGGAATGGAAAAATCAGGATGGTAAGAGGAGAGCAAAGGTCGCTTTGAAGAGAGACCTAGATTTTCGTTAATCTCTTTAGCAATACATTGAAAGTAAAATGGCTAATAAGCTAAAACGACACTCGCACCTCAACGGGATGATGATCTCTTGTCCCCGAGCAAATAGTTTTGAAGATGTTAACTGGCTATAGTGCTGCAAGGGTGAAATTCACCCCCTATGTAGAGGTCCAGTTATGCTCCAATTAGATCCCACTTAAGCCCTCAAAATAGGCTTAAGTGGTACGTAGGTGTGGTGCTGCAGCAGGGTGAATTTAATCCAATGGGTGCCCAATCACTGCGTGTGTGAATTGACTTCGGTGACGTTAATCCACAGATCCACATCCACCATGCAGCACTAGCAGGAGGGGTTGCTCTTGGTTTCTCTGCTCCCGTTATTCCACATCCTTGGATTGCCATGATTTTGGGTCTGCTTGCCAGCATGGTCGCTGTACTGGGATCTCACTGTTTACAGGTAATGTCCAAAACCCTGTCATACATATCTGTGAGAGGTTTTAAATACTAAGAAATAGCACATGTAGAGAGTTTACAGCCAAGACTTCTGGGTTCTGTTGCCTGGTATGTGGGACTGAGGGTGAGGAGACTTGCATTCTATTTTGGGATGCATGCCTGAAGAACTCTTCTGCTCAGTAAATATGTTCATCTCTGTATTTATTAAATGTTTCCCTCCCCAGACATATTTGAATTCGGTGCTCAAGATTCATGACACCTGTGGCGTCCATTACACGTTTGGGTTGCCTGGATTGCTTGGAGCGATAGTCAATGTCATTCTCTTCATAATAATCAAGCGGGCCAGTTTATCAACGTAGGTTGATCCTTTTAAATAAGTATCGTGGTCAGCTAATCATTAATATATTGTACTGCACGTGTGTTCTAAAACTGAGTTCTAGCACGCAGATAGCTTTGCATGGCCACTGCAGATTAATCCCCTTAATAACAATCAAGAATCAGATCCAAAGCCCTTTAAAGTCAATGGAAAGGCTCTCATTGACTTCAGTGGGCTTTGGATCAGGCCCTCAAAAATTAATTTTTAGTGCTGGATTGCTAGGGGGGTGACGTAGACAGCATTGCGGGAGCAGCCATGTGAGATGGCGGAAATGAGAGCAGAGATTAAGTGGGAGTGAAACTGAACCGGGATCTGAAGGTGAGCCATGAGCAGCTTTGAATTGATGACAAAGACAGGAAGCCACTGAAGAGGTCTGAGGGTTCAGGTGATGTGGATCCTTCCAAATGGTGACTTTTGATTGACACTGCATGTGTCAGGGAATCTTACATATTAAAACTGGCAGTAACAGGCAAACTATTTTTTAAAGAGGTAATACATATATGTGGGTGCTCAACACCTCTCAGGATCAGGCTCTGACTGCAGCGTAGTAGACCCACATCAGAGGAGAGTGTACCAATTCATGGGTAAAACTAGACAGGACAGAGTCCTGGAGAATGTACTTGATGGACCATTTTGCACTAGCAGGGGGAGTGAGGGAAGGACTAAATGTCCCAGTAGCTCTTTTTTATATCAGATCCACAATTGATCCAGTCAGACAGACCTTTATTCCTTCAGAGTCCACTGACTTCATTAGGACGCTGTGTGGGTAGATCAGATTATAGGATTGGGGCTGTACATGGGTCAAATTCTGCACTCTAATGTACGCATTTTTCATTTTCAGACTGGGTTATCTAGCCTTGATTGAAGTTGGCTCTTTCATGTTGACCACTGGTATAGGTTTGGGAACAGGTTTCATTACAGGTCAGTATGGGAAAGCTCTTTGCAATAGATTCGTTCTGATCTTTAAGAGTAGGTGGGTATGCGATTATATTACATCAGGTGTCACATCAGTGTTCACTGGCTTATTGCATCTCTTGGCACCTAGATACTCTGGTGATTCATGCACTAAAAATATACCTGTAGGTAGATGACTTGCTACTGTTGGAAAAGCTGTAGGTAATACTGAGTGATGAGACTTCTTTCAGTTGCAGAACTGGAGAAAAGGGTATGTTCAGCAGGGCCAAAACAATAGCATCATTCCTGTGCTTGACAAAGTTATTTTTAACTGATGCTTCACCAGCAGCCTCCAGGTTTCCAATAGGAGAAAGGACAGGATGGACATCTTTTTAGTGACAGTAAAAATATATTGAGACTGTTTTCCACTCACTGGGTAAGATCCTCAGCTGCTGTAAATCAGCATAGCTCCCCTGAAGACAATGGTAGATTTTACACCAGTTGAGGATCTAGTCATCTGGTTCTAGATCTTGGATTCTCTCTCTCTGGTGGGATTATGGCAGTTGCAATATTTTATACCGCTATTTGCTCCTGCTTCAGTTCAGTGAAAGAAACTGCAATACTGTTCTCTAAAATGAATGTTTCAGCCTATAATGAATATGTAACCCCTGTGCTTGCTCAAATGTAATTAAGAGTTTGGGCTCATCAAGCAGACTTTTAAGTATCTACTTCATCTGACTGAAAGATACAGAAAAAAATAAACAGCAAAAATAAACAAACATTCTGCGTTGATCCAATCATTTAATGAGCTGGGTGTTTACATCTGAAATCTCAAGTTAACAGTGCTCATAAGCCTGTTTGCTTAATGTGTCTGGGTAGCTTTTTCGTATGAAAAGTTAATGATCATTTAGTTTATCCGGAAAATCTGGCAGGCTGTTCACTTGGCTTTAAAACATAAGTGTTAATTTTTAATAATTAAGGCCTCACTCCTGCAGGCAGAATCTTTTGCCCCCATGGAGGACGCCTGAAATTCAAAGGGGCTCACCATTTATAGGGTTGGCCCAGACTAATCAGCATGCAGGATCGGGACCTAAGACATTTTTTACATGCTTTGCTTTGGATCGCATGTGTTCACTGTTTGAAGATGACTGAAGGCTGGGGAAGGGTCCAGGTAATTCTGGAAGTCCAGAGAGAAAATAATAGCTGGCTTTTCTGGAAACATGGTTTTCTCCCCAAATTATGTCAATTCTAAAGCATCTGCTGGCTGAACCACAATGCTGCATGATGGATTTAGAATCAAATATATTGCTTGTGAGGTACATTGCCTCACCTCCATGTGCTAAAGAGCGAAAAATATTTGGGGAACGTTTTACAATAATTTTTACAGGATTAGGAAATCTTTTCTAGATTGTTTGGAATTGTGTATCAAATTATTCTAAACCAGGTATGTCATGTATAGAGATGCACATGAACCCCATATTCAAATCCAGACCTGAGTATCTCCAAAGTTTGTGGGTTGGTTTTCAACCCAAGGTTTTGGTTAGGCCCATTATCCATATTAGAGACAGCAGCAAGGCTGGAGGACAATCCAGATCATTCTATTTTGCCAGTATATTTTAGAGTCTAGTAATTAGCACCATAAAAGGGTTCAAAAGCGTTTAAAAATAAGACAAGTGGTATTATTTTTATTTGACATTCACCCCTGCAGAAAGATTTCCACACAGGAAAGATTTGTGGGGGGCATGGCTGTGATTCTGATTTCATATTTAGCTCTGCATTATATTGTGGTATGTGGCTAATAAATATAATATTTACAAACAGCTCCTTCCATCCACATCTCATTTTTAAACACAGGTTTCATTTTAACTTTCAAACTATGGAAGACACTGCCTGCATCAAAGTACTTTGATGACCAAGCTTATTGGGAGGTAAGTTTCAATTTAATTTTGTGTGTGTGTGTGTGTGTGTGTGTGTACACAACCCATGCCACCATGAAGCCCTGATCTTGGTATGGATTTCTAGGTGCTAAAATAATACAAAGATTAACCATATTTCATGATAGTTCTCGAATGTCCTGGTCTAAATAGATTAACCATTTTGAGACTGGACAGTATAAATATATACCAACTTTGGATAGAATTTTGAAGTTCCTAAGGAAACTGGGTGTCCAAATAGCCTAGGTGGCTTTGAAAATCCTAACCTTTGCTTATGTGCAGAACTCCCACAGAGTTCAGTGAGAGCAGGATCAGCTCTTATATGCGTTTGGCATTAAATAAGAAAAGCTCTTAAGCATATGCTTAAATGAATCCCTATTCAGGACAGCACCTAAACATATGACCAACTTTAAGCATGTGCTTAAATGCTGTCTGGAATAAAACTGCTTTCCTGAATCTGGATGCTAAAGACAGCCGGCTAGAATACGGTTTAACATTGTTTTATATAGCTTTTGATTTTTTTTTTTTTTTGAGTAAGATGATATGTTACAGAAATATTTCTGCATTCACAGTTTCCCCATTTGGCTTATGGATTTTGAACAGAGGGACCGGACCCAAATTACAGAAGATTAGACCAAGATGAGGAAAACATTTCCTATCCTCTGCTATAGAAAATTAATTGGGAGGGAGAAGAAAAGGTTAAATATGACTCCTGAATTTCGAAATGAAGAAACATCATTGCAATAGGCTGCTTTCAATTCTTCTTAAATGATACAGTATGTAAAGTCACAGATAAAATAGTTCATTCAGCTTTTCTGCCTTGATAAAGTCTTGCCTTCAACATCTTCTTTCGTGAATTACATACAATAGATCCATCCAGCTTTGATAGCTTATCCTTTTAAGATGCTTTCAGATTTTAATGAAGGAAAATATTTGAAACTCCTATTTTGAAAGTCAAAAAATAATCATGAACATTAAGGGCTTGATTCTGAGGTGCTGAGCATGCTGGTTCTGATCCAGCAAAACACTTCAGCATGTGTATATTTTTAAGCATAAGTAATCCCACTGAGGCTCCTGTTAAGGAGATGCTTGAGTGCTTTGCTGGATTGGGGCCAGTGTGCTCAGCACCTTGTAGGATCAAACCCTAAATTAGTTGGTTAAAGGAAATCTGTAGCTGTTTTGGTTTAGGCCAGCTGCTCTGAAAGTTCAAAGGGTAAGAAACTAAAGTGTGAAGTGGAATTGAAAATAAAAGGCTTAAGCCTGCAACTCTTACTCATGTGAGCAGTCCCCCTGAAGTCAATGGCATTACTTGTGCAAGCGTTGCAGTAGCTGACCCAGAGTTCTCAATCCTGAGAAGTGGGGAGTACCTGGGAGTTAAGTATTCAGCTCTTCAAAGGGTCAGGTCCACACTGGATATCTGAGCAGCACTCTTTACTGTACTGAATTGACTGAAGTGCCTCTTGCTCATGTTAGTGGTACTCACACAAGTAATCCTATTGACCTGAATGGGGCTAATTATGTGACTAAGGGGCTTGAAGCATAGGGCCCATAATGTGTAACACAGACAGTATTGGTCACAGGGTTAATTAATTATAAACCAGTTTCTAAATGGCTTTATCCTGGTTTAATGTTATTTAAATCTTAATATTGAAATAGTGTTTCACCTTTAAACACTTGTTTAAAGAAACAATGTAAAAAACCTGGTGCTGTGGGAGTGAATATTAATGAACAAACTTTATTTTGTATTTTAAAGGGACACAGTCAATATGAAAAAATCAGTTGGTCTGAAAATGTTGTTGTATATACAACAGTTAAAAGTAATGCTTATCAGTATTGCCATCTGATGGCATTTAAAGCCCCAATTCTGCATAGACTTCAAAAGGTCACCACAAGGGCCTGCCTGCATGGAACTCAGGATCAGGGTCTTAGTATATAGTTAGCCCTAATGCTGTAATGGACTCTGAGAAAGAAGATTCCTGTACCCACATGGAGCTCCTTGTAGGATTGAGGCCTTAATCATGGAGTTCCAGATCCTCAAAAGGTGTTTAGGCATGTGCCCACCCTGGATTTCAATGAGTTACGCAACTAGATACCTTTTGAGCATCTGGGTCAGAGTTTCTCCTTCATTTCGGACTGTTTGTCTCACTCCCAGCTTTTCAATTGCCTACATTAAGAAATTGTAAGTATTGGTTGTCTTTAACCAGTACACTTGCTTGAAAATAAAGCAAACTGGCAATAATCTGCCATAACAGATGATATTCTTTGATACAACAAGAAACCTATACTGTCCTTGATCCATTAGGTCTAAAGGGAAATGGAGTGTTATTTAGTGGCTAACTCTTCTCATGACTTCATTGGCAGTAATGAAAGAGTTTCTGGTACAGGAAGTGCTATTGTTCTGTTTCTGAGTCATGAGATGATCACTGACCTGCTTATTTCTAGAGCCCGGCACGGCTACAAAAATTTGGATCTGTATCCGAGCCACAATCTGCAAAGATGGTAAACAATACAACCACATCTCTGCATGTAGATTTGCAGGGCTCTCCTTATTCTATCAAATGTTCACAGAACTCCCATCAAAACAGATAGTAGCTGAGTCTATGCAATTACTTGAGTCCAGGAAGCTTAGTATGAGAACAACATAGAGTATGTATAGATTATAACCACTATAGTTGCCTCATCTCAGTTATACTTCTACTTATTTCCCTCCTACTAACAGCATTGCAAGAGTCCAGTTTAAGTGCAATCTGTTTTTAATTTTCCAGCAGTGTGTTGTACCTAGTGCAGTCAGTATTAATTTTTTTTTTTAAAGGGACACTTTTTAAAACGTTACTTCACATCTTACCCTAACCCAGATTTTTCAGATGTCTTTCACCATTGCTCAATCAATAGTCCTAACTTTAAACACTGAAAGGAAAAGGGCTGCTCGTATATCCACATGCATTATCACTTGAGCCCTGAGTAGTTATGGAATAAAAGTTCTACATGTGGTCCACTGTTCCAGGAGTAGAGAAAGCATAGCCAGAGAGCTACGGGCTGCATTCTACTTACAGCTATGCCCCAGTCAGTATTGACTGTCCCAGGACCACAGAAATGGTTCATCAGTTGGAGGCAGAATTCTCCAGCTCCTTCCCAGGGAATCTGCAGGGGACGCTTGAAAGAAAGAGGAGCCGTTTCTTAAGTGGCTTCTGCTATGCAGTAAGTCCTGGGAGGAATCACTTAAGCTAGTTCTGTACTGCACAGGAGCCACAGCAGTAAGTGGGGGCAAATAGGCAAAATTTGCAGCCTAGCCCTCAAAGTATTTTGCACAACCCCAGCTAAAGGCACATTCAAGCCAAAACTACTTCAGACTGCCCTGTCCTGATTTATGCAGAGGGCTCAGCTAGTTCCCCCATATGTATATGCTTCTGGTGGACAGGAGAGAAAACAGAGCTCACACAACTGAAGAGGAGAATTTAGGAACTGTGGAAAATACAAAGTGGCCAAATTCATCCTTACTGCAGCTACATGAACTTTAAAACTTGGCCTGTTGTCTTTAATTGTTCAATAACCAAAGCTTTTAAAGAGCCCTTAGAGTATAAGATTGAGCAGTTATTTTTTTACAAGATAAATATATTAGTTCACCATTTCAATGATAATCTTTATTCTTGATTACATTTGGATTATAAACTAAATCCCTTTATAGGTGTTTCTCATCTCTGAGGGAATTAAGGTTAACAGACTTTGTCCTCTACAGACAGGGCACTTAATTCTATCAGTGCTTCTAATAGATATTAGGAGCCATAGAAGGTATTGAGGAACTGCCATGAGAAGTTAGCTTAGTGACAAATTAACAGTCTTTGTACAGTAGAGTTAGGGGAGAGAACTATATACACTTATTCAACATGCCCTACATGGAGTAACTTAACTGAGCACAACTTTGTTAGTGGATGGAGAACTGTTAAGGCTTCCTTTTGCACCATACAGAAAAACGTGGCAGTTTCTTTCCTTGAAAGCCTGTTAGTGTTGCCTGTTTCTTCCAGCCTCCCTCCTCTTCAACCTCATACTGCACTAGATCAATATTTCTCAGTTATTCCTTAGGGCATTGATTCTGTTTGGTTTAAGGATAGTGGATTAAGAATACATGAATACTAATAGCCCAAAGCATTTGACGGCCTCCATCCTGATTGACCCTGGAACATTGTGAAGTGTAATGGTATGCCAACAAAAATAACATCATCAAGGCTTTATGTCAAGGTACGGTCTGGCCAGTTGAAGTAAATGCAGACTTGAGTGAATGGTTTAACAAACACTCATGTTAAACAAGAATGCATTCTCTCCCCTCTGTTTGGCATTGTAATTATGAGGAAAAAGTATTATACCACGTGATGCCTGTCTATAGCAGTACACTAGAAGAATTCGATTTTGCTGATGATACTGCATGTCAGTTGAGCTGCAAAAGACTCCGAACTCAGGCATTACATTAGAAGGCAAAGGAATACAAGAGGTGAGTCAGTTCACATACCTTGACAGTATCATGCATATATCCAGAAGGAACGAAGACTCAAACTGGCAAGGCAGCATGTACATTTACCAATTTAAACAAGATTGTCATCAAAAAAATTTATGATTAAAGATCCAACAATGTGAATATTCAACTGAAATGTTATTTTCAACTTCACATATATATGTGAAAGCTAGAAAACCACCAGAGCTATAGGCAGGTGTCTAAATGCCTTTGTGACTCAGGAAATACTAGGTATTAAATAGAATGAATTTATAACAAATGCCGAGATTCATCACAAAGTTCAACAACCTGTTATCCCAGAATTATACAGAAAGAAAGATGGAAGTATCTGGTATAGGTGGTAAAAATCAAGCCACAGCATTTGCCACTGCAGGCCTGCCCCTGGGCAGCTGGAGGATCATGTCATAGGACCAACCACTAGAATCCCTTGATCAAACAATACTTAAAAGGGAGAATTTATGCTACCTAACAGAAAAAAAACCCAAAAAGTAGCTGAGGGTAGACAGGGATGGTGGAGCCTTAAACAACATATGAGGGCACCAGAAGGATTCAGAAACACCTCCACAACCTAAGGGGACCATAAAGCAAGAATTGGGTCACATAATGGGTTCCCTGCTGCTTGACAAACCTCCCCCTGAAGGATGTGCTTGGGCTGTTTGAAGAGCTATTGTGTTTGAGAGTACTATTAGGCATTTTACTCTACTTCCTTGCATTGTAAATTGCATCTTATATTGTGTTTCATGGACTAGTTATGCATCATTTAATAGTGCTAGGCAAAATTTCAGACAAATAGTTTATTTGCCAAAAAAATGCAGTTTGTAGCCCTGCAACTATTTGTGAATTTGGCACAAATTTGCCAAATAAATAGTTTTGGCCAAAAGAAAATTTGAGGAGGTGGTAGCTGCCTCCCCTATAACTTGCCCAAGTATTAGGAGACTAACCTGGAATGTCAGAGATGCAGGTTCATTTCCCCCTTAGGTGGAGCAGGGATTTGAACTCGTCTCTCCCACTTATAAGGAGAATGCCCTGGCCAAGCCCCTGGATAGCGATATCCTGGGGCAAGTCTCTCCTGTTGGAACTGTTGCACTTTTTATAAATAAACAGTCATAGGAACAGGGACTTAAACTTAGGTCTCTCCAGTCCAAGGTGCCTGTCCTAACCACCTGGATATGGAGTCACTCACTCACTCTTCTTTCCCTATCCCAAAGACATTCTGATTTTTCAGAAGTGACCTTGACCCACCCACACTTATTGGTCCAGCTTCTGTTTAACACGAGGACTTAAAAAGCAAGTATCAATATTAACTATAACAGCACAGAAAGTACTGCTGCTAGAATAATGTGCATCTCTATGAACTCTTAACAGCAATAACTATTTTTATTGTAAATTTTTGAACAGTCTCAGTATGACTAGTCCAGTATTTTCATATAAAAACAACAAGGCAGTGTAATATACATTGTGAAAAAGTGCCACACAGGTTCTGAAATCCAGGATATGTTTATATTGTTCAGTATCAGATACAGGTATACCATATTGTAATAAATAAGTATTAAAATTGTTTAAGAGTACTTTTAATTGCAGTTTTAGACCTCAGATACAGTGCAGAACACTTGGTTAAATACACCCATTATTCCTCTATATTATTTATTTGTAGCAAACATACCACAAGAGTGTCTTCCATTGTTACACTTTTCCTATTAGTTTTACATTTCAGTCAAATACAATAGAACACAAAATCCACATCTAAGAAGACTAAAAAAAGTTATTTTAAACAGAACAGAAAATGGAAATTTTATTGACTCATGATTTTAGTTTTTATCCTCAGAAATAATTCAAGAGCTAGAATTTACAAAATTATTACAAAAAAAACTCAAAACACAGGTGTGTGCAGTAAAAAAATCAGAGCTTGACTCACTTCTGCAGACACATTCACTGCCACAAGTCTTCAGTTCGGCCAAATTTAAAGACCAGCCCTCTGTTTAAAAATAAAACAAACAGGAATAAACACATAAGCTTATTGTAAAGAATACAAGGGCCATCAACTTCAAAGGAAGCAGGCTCAGATTTCCCGGTTTTGGGAGATAAAATGTCAGATAAAAGACTTCTATCGTCAGTAAATTTTGATTCTGATCCTCCAAGCAGATCCATATGGGCAGATCCCTGACTTCACTGGAGGTTTGTCCACATGTGTATCATTAAAAGATTTGAGGGTGGAGGTTGTCTTAGAAATAACAGTAACAGGGAATCATGAATAGATGAATTTTACATCTAATGTTCAATGTCAGCCATTAAAACTAACTAGATTTAGTTTAGAGCAGTGGTTTTCAAACTTTTTAGGCTGCATGCCCCTTTCCAAATAATGTAGTTTACTGAATACCTCCATGTGAGATAGGCGGCATGTGAGGGATGGGGTGCATATGGGGTCACGTCACTCTCTCCTCCCCGCCCCCGATTTCTGCCCTCCATTTAGCAACAGCTTCTAGATTTTCAAACTGCGGGATGCAGAGGAACTTTCAGGGGGGAGAGTGGCGGCAGGCTCGGGAAGGGAGTGCCACCTCCACTCCCACTGCATGGGGATGGCATCAGCGCTCACCCTCCCAAACGTTCCTATGCACCCTGGTTTGAAAACCTCTGATTCTGAGTCACACAACAGAACGGAAATGTATACCAATGTAGCTGCAGTTTTAATTGAAAGATTATAAATCGATTAGGTTGCTAAATAGAATGTGTTGTCCACCATTACAGGATTGTTCTCACGTACCACACAGTTTGAAAACCACTCGTTTAGAAGGATAAACAAAGGAAAACAGGCTTACCCAAAAAAGATAAATGCATTCTGGAAAAAAACAGCTATTCCTGGATACACTAGTGGTTTTTCTGACAAAGGAAAAGAGAATTTCCATTATGTTTTCAGAACTCTATTTTCTCAAAAAAATCCTGTTTCCCTCTGATATTTCAGATACACTCAACTCCAGTATCATGTTCACAAAGAGTATCAGTTCAGTGTAGGAAAAGCATGTTTGGAGAGACTTGGATTAGGTTTTGTCAAATAACTTTAAAGAACCAGTGGAGTTTGATAGGAAAGCACTAATCAGAACTGAACACTAATACACACTAGATGATGCAAACTAACAGGAAAAGAAATCTACTTGGGGGAAAATTAATAAGGACTGCAAAATTATAATGCTGCAGTTAACATTGCAAATACCCGGCAAAATAGTTGAAAAAAAACACGGTGTAGAAAATATTGTATAACTTTAATAGCAGTAGGATGAACAGGATTCCATATCCAAGCCAACTGTGCACAGTGTGGTCTTTAGGGCATTGTTGTCATTGCAGTTTCATTTAGGCAGGTTTGCTATTATCTCATGACATTAGATGGAAGTTTGTCTCAGTATATCCATTTCTGTCTTTGCTAACATGATGAACCTCCACCCACCATCTGTCAGTTGCGTGCAACAGAAGAGAAAGCATAAGGTCCAACCCACTGGAAACTTCACACAAGATATACAATAGCCTTTTGTTCAGAAAAAACATTTAGTTTACCAGCTCAGATGTACCTCACTTTCTAGACCAAAACATGTATCACAAATGGAATGATCCCATGGGACTATCATCAACTGACTATATAACACCTTAAATGTATACAGTGGCATACAAAAATGGCACTGTGCTGAACAAATAACACTGTCCCTGCCTCAAGTACCTTAGAGGAATAAGTCAGTACAATATACAGAAATACACAACAGAACCAAAAGAGTTAGAAATGGTCTTATAGCTTAAGGCTGAGTTTTCAAACATGCTTAAGGAAGTTGATTAGCTAACTCCCCTAGGCTCCTTCGGAAATCCCAGCCTAAATGCTTCATGGAACAGATGGGTGACTAATACCAGAGAAGAGAATGTAAAGGTTCACTTTTAACAGAATATCACTCACCTGTTGTTACTCTATAACTACTGTGATGCTGAAGTTTGGAATTACCCTCACCTCTGCTATTCCTGCCTGGAACTGGCTCATGGTTTTATTTGTTTATATTTTATATAATGATCTTTTTTCCATATAAGACCCAAACAGTATGATTTTCCAGTTCCCTCAGGTTTCTCCAGGCTTCTCTACATGAGAAGTTATATCAAATAAAGTGTAAATTTAGAACGACCACAGTTATACCGATATAACTTCATGTGTGGACACACCTATTCTGGCATAAGAGTGCCTTTTTCTAGTTTCATTTATGTCACTCTGGAAGTGGTTTAAGCTATACTGGAAAAAGCAAGTCTTACACCGAAATAAGAGAGTCCACACAGGGAGTTATACCAGCATGATACACCAGTATAACTTCCTTTGTAGTTATACAAAGGCTGACTGAAGGCTTAATGACACAGAAGACAGATTAACAGTAACATACACTTTAAAAAAAAAATTGGAACTGACTCTTTGAAAAGGTTATCTCCTAAAATATTACCATTGGGAAAAAGCTGAGTGAAAAAGGAAGAGAAATAGAGTTGCTGGAGGAAAAAGGAATTTAGAAAAGAGAAAAAACAGAACAGGATAAATACTGAAAGAAAAATGGATGGTAAGGAGGAGGACAGGAAAAGAGAAGCCAGAAAGAGGATAAAGTACAGATAGTATGGGATGGGGCCTGTTCCAATTAGTCTGATTAGGGCACCAAAAATATTTAAAAAATAGACCTTCTTGGAGCTGATCCAGAAAGTAGTCACTCACTCATTCATTCAATATCCATTTAAAACATTATTACAGTAAACCATCAAAACAGGATGATGATAAGATCTGTATTGTATCTTACCTTTAACAACATAGCCTCCAAAGAGGATCCACATGGAAGCAATCAGAGATCCAAAAGCCATCATAAAACCAATGAACAGCCAGATGCGGGCACCTTAAAAATACACATATATATATTATGTCACTTTCAATCTGCTCTTGTTTCAAAACACTTTATACAATATACCACATCTTTCAAGACTGGGACTAGTATTGTGTACAATATACATCTTAAATCCATATTAAAGGAGAGATCGCAGGCAACAATTTAATCTGCTCTCATGCATGAGATAGCATAAATTATTACCAATGACATTTCAAAGAGCTATTAACATTATCCATAAAAATCTCATCTCTAAACTAAACTCTAATAGCAAGATACTCCCACCAGTGTACAACCTGACTGAACAGGGTTTGTGACAGAGAGATCCTAGTTACCCAGGATTGGCGATGTAATGATATTCTCCCTGCAGACTAGCAATGGAATCACACTGAGGCCATATGAGTGCTGTGCTGTGCTCCCTTCCACAGGAAATATTTGGTCAGTGGTGTCAGGGCCTTGTGCTTATCCTCTACAATGGGTGAAATTCACTCACAATCTATATACAGAACATTAGAAGAGCTGTTTATGGCATCGAGAGTATTTTAATTTGGATGCCACGTAAACTTGCACTAAAGTCCTAGGTGGCAGGAGTCAGAGTTAGACAGTGACCATTTGGAAAAGAGAATAGCCAATTATTAACTTGTACACAAGAACCAAAATAATTACTGTTTGGTTATAAATGATTATTGGATTGTATCAGCTGGCAGAAGAATGAAACCAAACACTATTACCATTCTTGCAAATTGTGTGGTAAAGATACAATTATGTGAGTGACAGGCAAAACCAGTTGTGGAAACCAAGAGGTCTGATTTAACAGGATCGTGTAAAAAGGCTAGTTGTTCTCACACATCTGAAAAAATAAGTTCACTGAAGTTTACACCTGGTAAAAATGCTTAGCAGTAGCACAACAGGAAACATACAAATGTCACACTTTTATATTCACATTATAAATTAAACTACATCAATGCATTGTACTGTAGGACAGACTATGCAGCTATAGCTCTATTTATAATACCATTTATAACATTTTTACCTGTTTGCCCAAGACAGCCTTCACTGTAACTGTCACCACGGACTTGTCCATTGGATACTGCATTGATCCTGCATGAATAAAACAGAATCCAATTGACAAATACAGGTGAAACTATACAGGAAATTCACACTTCCGAGTAATTTCTTCTATTTTCATGTACAAAAATGGTGACATCTTATTACTCTATAAATATTTTCTCCAACTGTTGCTCTGAAAAGGAGGGATAATTAATTTAGCAGCTCAAATTTGAAAAAAAAAAATTAAAGCATTTTTCAAAATATGACGAATAATTAAATCTACACAATTAAAAACAGCCATACAATTTAAAAAGAGGTCAACAGGGTCCCATGTGAATATGGGGGTCTTCCTATGTGTAAATTTATATCTGTGTAGTTCTCAATGCTGATTTGTGACTTAACTCTCTTGAAATGGCTATAAAATACCCCACTGTAGTCCATAACAACCTCTCACCCTTCAACACAGCAGAAATAATGTTCATTTAACGGCTGAACATAGGCCTATGACTATAAAATAGGACTGTGGCAGTTTAGAATAAAAGTCTGCACTTAAAAAAAAAAAATTAACTTTCCTTTCGGGGGGGGAAGGGATAGCTCAGTGGTTTGAGCATTGGCCTGCTAAACCCAGGGTTGTGAGTTCAATCTCTGAGGGGGCTATTTAGGGATCTGGGGAAAAAATTGGGGATTGGTCCTGCTTTGAGCAGGAGGTTGGACTAGATGACCTCTTGAGGTCCCTTCCAACCCTGATATTCTGTGATTCTAAGTTCTATAAAGTATGTTGGTTGTACTGGTAAAGAAATCACACCTACATTAGGAATGCAATAGTGGCTATAACTCCACAAGCATGGTATGAATGGTTGAAGTCTTCCATCTGAGGATATTTAACAGCTGCATCTATGATAATCCACCAGCCTGTAAAAAACTATTTAAAATACAACAACTTAAAATACAGACATGATTAAGTGCAATATCATTACAACGTTGTCTAGCAAAAATTAACATTAGTACCCTATATGAAAACGATATGGGGCCAATTTAGTTTTCATTAAAGTCAGTGGGGATCGTCTTGTTATACATGCAGCACTAAACTGGAAGAAACTAAAAAAACTGAAGTAGCACATGCTTACAATTTCAATAGAAAGATCATTTTACAACAACCTCTTAAAAACGTGGAGTAATCTGATATATCAGCTAGTCTATACTTTTAAAGAATGTCATTGTAATTCACTTAAAGCCCTGCTGTAAACTAGCTTTGTGGTGCACCAGAAGTTCCTTGCATGGGGTAGAATAAAGGATGAAGTGTGACACGGGAGTGACTGAAGACCAGGCAAATTGTGATATGGCATAAATGTGCTAACTGATCAGCTTTCTACAGTACCAAGAACTACCGAAAAATTGTGTTTTATATTGTCTGATGGTGATATAAAATGGTCTTACATATGTAGATTAGACCAAACTGAATTTTAGCATTGATCCGCACAGGACTGTAACATTATTTGGTCCTGCAGACCATTTTCTTAAGTAAACGAATCCTCTTCAGGATAACTTACTTTGAAGACAACCACACAATATCCAATATGAGCTGCCAGTGTGTAATAAATTCACAATGTGCCCTAGCAGGTTGTTCCTTTTGTGTCCTAAGCAGTGATTTTCAGTGCAGTACTGACTTGTTGCATACAGGCCAACAGCACATATAAAATATAAAAATGGTTATTTATACACACCAGCACACCAGCAGCAACTGATGCAATGGTATTACGCTTTTCTCCCCAGTCAACACACTCTGAGCATCTCATGGTCTCAAGAAATCCAGACATTTTTCAGCTCTCTGAAAAACCAGAAGATGAAGCAATTTTTATTTTTCCCTCCACAAACAGCATCTTCTCACACTTCTATGAAACAAGTGCAAGGTGACATGGAGTTGCTATAAAAATTATGAAGATTGTTAAAAAAGCTAGAAATCATCAGCATGTCAAAAACTGTCTTCTCACTAACCACGGCAATGGGCCTATGCACAGCTGAACAAGGCAGGAGACAAAATGCAACTCTTCAGGGCAAAAGAGCAATTGCCCAAAATTGCTCTCTAGGGTCTTTCTGAGGGATAAGAATGAAACCACTATCAGGCAGACCAGTCTACTCCCTCAAGGGTTTGCAGTCAGGTTAACAAAACCTAACAATCAACAGTATCAGAGACAGCTGACAGCATGGATCCCTGGTCCTTATCCATTGACAGAAGATCTATTAATACACACATGCACTGATAGAAGACAGGTTTCAGAGTAACAGCCGTGTTAGTCTGTATTCGCAAAAAGAAAAGGAGTACTTGTGGCACCTTAGAAACTAACCAATTTATTTGAGCATGAGCTCACCAAAGCTCATGCTCAAATAAATTGGTTAGTCTCTAAGGTGCCACAAGTACTCCTTTTCTTGATAGGAGACAGGGGATCTGACACACCCAGATAGTGAAGCATGGCTTGCCACACATTCTTAGATACTGGATGGGAAGATCATCAGCAATTACTTTAGATTATCAGTGACAAGCGATGTTTTTCCGAGTGATGAGTGGGCTTCAGCTTCCTTTGTTCACTGCCCAGGAAACACATGCCTCCCAAGCATGGGCTGCAGCATGGAGCTTTCTGCATCCTGTGGATACCCATCGCTTTAGGAACTGCGGCGGGGCTGTGCGTAGACAATGCTCTCACCATCCTTCTGCAGCTGTGGTAGGGCCTGCTGGCTCTCCTCACCTTCCCCTGCACAGCTGGGGAGAGGTGGCAGGGCCTCGGCCCTCACGGCCTCAAAGCCGTGAGCCACAATGGCAATCCTCCCCCCGCCTCCCCCAGTTAATGCAGAGAATCATGCCAGTGTCAGACAGCTGCCCCAGGCAGACCCAGGGTCCCTCAGCCTAGCTCCTGATGCAGCCAATGGATGACAGTACACTAGGCCAGGGCCTGGGGACATAATATGGCCCCCCACCCACCTTGGTGTGCCAACCATTAGCTGCATGGGGATGACCAATGGCCAGCGCCCCTCTGGTAGCCAATAGGATGAGAAGGCCAGTGACGCACAACCCCCAGGGAGCCAATGGCCAGCAGCGTGGCCCCTGGGGCAGCCAATGGCTACTGACAATGGCCAGTGGCTTCTCCCCCCAAGCGGTCAATGGCCGGCAGCCAATGGAGAGGAAGCAGCCTGTGGGCACCCCCCAATCAGCACCCTGGCTGCCCGCCCAGCCATGGCCGCAGCCCAGCCCCGGGGGCAGGGGTGTCTATGGGGCTGCCCGCGGGCCCCACTTACCCCAGCGCGCGGGCAGGAAGAAGGTGCAGCCGTTGGCTTAGCGGCGGGCAGCGCGCGCGCTCTTTCCTCCCTCGGCGGAGACCCGCCGCCGCCCCCCGCAACGCAGCGAACAAACAACCTGAGGCCTAGGGACCCGGATGGAGGAGAGCCTAGAAAGACGTCACGGCTCACGGATCGCCGTCTATCACACCGCGCATGCGCACCCGCCAGCCCTTCTCAGGCGTGTGACCATCACAAACTCAGCGGCAGGAGGAACGGGAACTACAGACGCTGCGTCGCCCTCCACCCCGCGCATGCGCTGTAAAAACTAGCAACGAGAAGGGAAGATGTTTCTTGCGCATGCGCCCCCAGGGTATGGTAGAAGGGTCGGGGGGGCCGCCCTTCCAATGCGCGGGCGTTTCTAGTTGGCGCATGCGCTTCAGGTTCTTCTGGCCGGGGTGGGGGAGAAAGGTCTCGTCCCGCCCGCGCGTGCGCGCTACTCTCCAGGTTGCATAACCGGGTGGCGGCGGCTCTCGAACGTTGTCGGTGGGGCTTAGTCTGGTAGTTGCGGTTGGAGCTGGCGCGCGTGCGCGCTGGGTGGTCCCGAGCGGCTCGCTCGCGCTCTGTCCGAGTTGAGAAGCGGCCGCAAGCGGATCGGGCTTGTGCTCCTGCCCCCCCCCCCCCGCGAGGGGAGGCCGCGGCGCTAACAGCAGTTCGGGTGCCCAGCTCTCGGTGTGGGGGAGGCGGCTCGGTGGCTGCTGTGCCGGTCCGGCGACCTCTCTGCCCCCCACTATGGCGGTGACCCATGGAACAGGGCTGTCCCCCCAGGCGCCGCCACAGGCCCAGGGTCCGTGTGCGGGAGACCCGGCCAACTGGAGCCGGTGCGTTGTCGGGGGGGGGGGCGGCTCGGGATGTTGTGGGGAGGGGGCTCTAAGGGATTTTCGTGCCGGGGTGTGGTGATGGGGGACGGCGGGTGTGGTGGTGGCGGGGGAAGGAGGGGTCGGCTCGCCCCGGGGGGGGGGGGGGGTCGGCTCGCCCCGGGGGGTCGGTTCGGGGATGGGTGACGGGGGAAGGAGGGGTCGGCTCGCGCCTGGTCGGGGGGGGGGGGGTTGTGGCGGGGGAAGGAGGGGTCGGCTCGCGCCGGGTGGGGGGGGGGGGGTGGGGCGGGGGAAGGAGGGGTCGGCTCGCGCCGGGTCGGGGGGGGGGGTGTGGCGGGGGAAGGAGGGGTCGGCTCGCGCCGGGTCGGGGCGGGGGGTGGCGGGGGAAGGAGGGGTCGGCTCGGGTCGGGGGGGGGGGGTGGTGACGGGGGAAGGAGGGGTCGGCTCGGGCCGGGTCGGGGGGGGGGGGGGGTGTGGCGGGGGAAGGAGGGGTCGGCTCGGGCCGGGTCGGGGGGGGGGGGAGGGGGTGTGGCGGGGGAAGGAGGGGTCGGCTCGGGCCGGGTGGGGGGGGGGGGGAGGGGGTGTGGCGGGGGAAGGAGGGGTCGGCTCGGGCCTGGTCGGGGTGGGAGGGGGTGTGGCGGGGGAAGGAGGGGTCGGCTCGGGCCGGGTCGGGGGGGGGGGGGGTGTGGCGGGGGAAGGAGGGGTCGGCTCGGGCCGGGTCGGGGGGGGGGGAGGGGGTGTGGCGGGGGAAGGAGGGGTCGGCTCGGGCCGGGTCGGGGGGGGGAGGGGGTGTGGCGGGGGAAGGAGGGGTCGGCTCGGGCCGGGTCGGGGGGGGAGGGGGTGTGGCGGGGGAAGGAGGGGTCGGCTCGGGCCGGGTCGGGGGGGGAGGGGGTGTGGCGGGGGAAGGAGGGGTCGGCTCGGGCCGGGTCGGGGGGGGAGGGGGTGTGGCGGGGGAAGGAGGGGTCGGCTCGCGCCGGGTCGGGGGGGGAGGGGGTGTGGCGGGGGAAGGAGGGGTCGGCTCGCGCCGGGTCGGGGGGGGGGGGGTGGCGGGGGAAGGAGGGGTCGGCTCGCGCCGGGTCGGGGGGGGGGGGTGGCGGGGGAAGGAGGGGTCGGCTCGCGCCGGGTCGGGGGGGGGGTGTGGCGGGGGAAGGAGGGGTCGGCTCGCGCCGGGTCGCGGGGGGGGGCGGCGGTTGTTCGTGTGTTGGCTGACGCTCGCGTCTCTTGCAGGAGCCCCCAGGTGGTGTCCCACGGGAGCCAGGAGCAGCAGGGGAGTCCCGCGGCCCCCAACGGTAAGTGCCTATGGACCACGTCTTCAGGAAATCCTCTCCTTTCATCTCGCAGTTAGCTAGGCTTGTTTCTGGGTCCCTAATGCCTTTGTTCTCTGCGCCCCAGCGTCCGTCGTTTCACCGACAGTGACTGTGCCCAGTTAGGGACAGCGCTGGTACCTTGCTCCCTGCCAATGGATGCACCCAAGTCTGGCAGTGGAGTAGGTCAGCTTTCCTGGCAGGTGGACTGAGCCTGTGTTTTGCACAATGCTGAAGATTTGTTGGTACTTGAAGATATGCTGTTCTCTGTAGACAGCACAGTGAGCTTAGCTGTCATTGCTCGGCTTCCTGTTTTAGGTGTGCGCTGTTCTGGGACTTGTGAGCTTGGCATTTATTTAAAGATAAGGTGGGATATGGCAACTGAATTTTTCATCTCTATATTAATAGTAAAGGAAATAAATGTAATTGACATTAAAGGTTTCATGCTTATCAGTAGTGTGTTTGAGAAAATCTGAAGATTTGTTGGATAATTTATGTATTCAGTGAACACTATATACAAATGCCAGGCTTGAATGGAGTTCCTTTAATCGGAAGACGGTGGCACAGTCATAGCAAAGCCAAGAGGGGATGTGAAAGGTGGAGATAGAGAAGTATTTATTCCCTAGAATGCAGTACCATTTTAATAACTCTAGAGATGAATAGAGACTGGGAGTGGATGGGTCATTACACAAAGTAAATCTATTTCCCCATGTTTATCCCCCCCACCCCCAAGTTCTTGTCAACTGCTGGAAATGGCCCACCTTGATTATCACTACAAAAGGTTCCCCCCCTTGCTGGTATTAGCTCATCTTAAGTGATCACTCTCCTTACAGTGTGTATGATAACACCCATTGTTTCACATTCTCTGTGTATATAAATCTCCCCACTGTATTTTCCACTACATGCATCCGATGAAGTGAGCTGTAGCTCACGAAAGCTTATGCTCAAATAAATTTGTTAGTCTCTAAGGTGCCACAAGTACTCCTTTCCTTTTTGCGGATACACACTAACACAGCTGCTACTCTGAAACCTGTAGAACTAAAATGGCTGCTGGTATATAATGGCAGCCATCTTAGCCATTCATATTTAGTATTTTAAAATTACAAATACTATAAAATTTCTGGTATTTGCATACAAATTGATCTGTTCACGGGCATTACATTCATGGCAGTACAATTCACTGTAGTCTACTTTCTTTCAGAGGAAATGGCTATTTTGCAACAGAAATGCTTTTCTTTAATTTAAAATGGTCCCCTGTAAACTGAAAATAGTTTGTTGGAACATCTGTACAAGTCATACAATGAAAATCTGCACTTCATTAACCTTAATGCCATGTAACTGTCTGCATGTGCAAATATATCTGCATATTAGCAGTATGCTTTTGAGAGAGACTTTGGCCGCATTCTGAAACTATTAATTTATGAGAAGTATGTGTGATAAAGCCAGGAAGAAATTAACTAAAGGGAGAAAGCTGAAGCAGTAGATTAAACTGTCTAGGGCAGAAGGTAAAACTGCAAAATAGCCTTGAACTTTTCACTTGTAGTTATTCTAAGTTTTGTGAATATAGTGGACACAAGTTTCAAGTTGGCCTTGGTTTGTGTTGGCAAAGAATAAATCTTAAATCAGTTTTTTTTCTGAACAGGAACCGAGACTGGATGTTCTAGAACATCAGTCAAAACAGATACAATCTCCAAAGGCACACTCACAGAAAAATGGCAGGCAAACAAAAAGACAGAGGATATGACAAATTACATGGATGATTTAACTCTAAGCTCACCAAAAGAGAGAGATTCTCGCTCCAAGTCCAAAACTAGTCAGGGCAGATCATCTTGTAGTTCACAATCTAGTTCACGCAGTTCAAGTACTTCAGCTTCCTCAAGGAGTTGGAGCAGGTCTCGAAGCAGATCAAGATCACGAGCTAGAAGAAATGTTTCCAGAAGGTGTAGAAGATACTCAAGATCGTATTCCAGAAGTCGGTCAAGATCACGCAGCCTTCAATACAGAGGAAGGTACCATCCTAGAACCTACAGGAGATACTACCGTTCTCCTCCAAGGTATAGATCACGCAGCAGGTCCCGGTCTCATGGAAGACCATATTATAGAAGAGCTTTTTCAAGAAGCAGATCACGATCAAGAGGACGAAGATACTATGGATTTGGGAGAACCATATATCCTGAGGCTTACAGAAGTTGGAGAAGCAGATCACGAACAAGATCTCGAAGCGGAACACCTCTGCGCTTAAGTGAAAAAGGTATTTGCATTCTGCGAGTAGCAGCATATCTGCTTTGGAACATGGGTGGGAAGGAACAGAACTCAAGACTGACTTATTTGTAGACTTTTCCTATTGCTAGATTTATAGAGAATTTTAAAACTTGGGGGTGTAGTTCTGTCCTAGAACTTCAACTGAAATCTGATTTGGATTGCTTACCCCTGTTTTATGTTCATTTTGGAATTGCCATTTTTATAAACTACAATTTAAAGTGGGTGGTATCTCCATAAATTTAAACTAGTTTGGGAACATAGTTTTTCCAAGGTATACTCACTTTGCACTGGACTCAGTGTTTATATTTTTGGATTAGTCAGTATGCCATGATTACCCATACAGAAGATGTTTCTTCTTTTTTATGTAGAGAAGAGGGAACTCTTAGAAATCGCAAAGGCTAATGCTGCAAAAGCCCTGGGAACAGATAACATAGTCTTGCCAGCTAGCTTGAGAGTTTGCAGCCTATCCAAAGAGACAAATGGTGGAAAATGCAGAAGTGAAGATTCTGCTGAGTCCACTGAGGTAATTATGAACGGGAGTAATCTTGATTTTAAAGGTAAACTTTTTTCAGAACTACACTACTGATGCATGAAAAGCTGTGCTAGCCTTAATTTCTCATTGCGAAGTATCTTTAAATTTTTGTATACTAATTTTACTATGAAACAAAACATCCAAGTTTTTAAACTTATCAAAATGCCAAAAACCTTTGTCGATCTGCTAAAGCTGGAAGAGTACCTTGGAATCTTAGTTGGTTGCTCTCCTGGTTTGCCTACAGACTTTTCACTAGTGGTATGTTAGGAAGGAGAGAGAATTTCCAAGCCTGATAGGGAAGTGCCAGTTACGTTGGCTGATGTGTTTTTTGCCCGAAAACAATTAGGCTCTTATTTGCCATAGCCTATTTAATAGGCTTTTGTAAAGATTAAACTCTGTGCTTGATAACTGTCATATAGTCTTTTCATATGCATCAAATTGTTCCCAGAAATTCCATGCCCGGACCCCAAATGCATTTTACATGCTGTATTTCTGTCTTATAGAAATCATGAATATGGTCTCCAGACATTGATGAAGAAAATCTGGTGGTAATTAAGGAACTTGTGGGCTCTAGCTTCTGTGAATTAGGGGAGGGAAAAGAGAGAACTTAATCAGGTTATCAAATTAGTTTTGCACTAGAAAGCTGTTTAATGTTTGTTACATCTGGTCAGATGGACACCGACAATAGTAACTACGTAGCAATAGCTTATACCAAACTTGTATTTCAAAATTAAAGAAAGTAAACTTAGTAAGGGTTTCTTGGACAACTAAATAAATGGCACAGGTGTCCCTTTCATAATATATGTAATATATTCCAGATGTTGAGAGATTACAGAAGAAGAGGCCTGCATCATTTGCAGATAAGTTTATTGTCCTTCTCCAAAGCTCTGCAGGGTGGATATGCAGAGTTTATATACAACTTGCTGTAACGTTCCATTTCACTTTATGAAGTCCATGCTTACAATAAATTCCCTAGTTAAAGCTAAAACATGGGCATGGATATAAGGTTGTACGTTGGGAAATGTTTAGTATTTCTGTCAATATAATTGTCAGTTTGCACATACAGATCAGTATTAAACTCATTCTATGCTTTACAGTTTAAAGCCACTATTGATCTAAATAGTTGAGACAAAACTTACACTAGAATATTCACATACTCTAGTGAGTTTCCTTAATTCACATAGAATGTGAGAACCTGTTTAAACTGTGCACCTTCTCCTGTAGCAATCCAGAAGACTAACAGAAGACTTAACCAAAAGTGGAACTGAGAGATCTCCTGCAGTGAAAGGCTTATCTTTCAGCCCTAATGTAAGTGTACATTTCTAAGATAGGAAATATTGATTTCCAACTTATTCTTTCACATTTGTAGTATATTCTTCCTAACTTTGGAATTAAATTGGGTTCAATTTACTGCTCTCTTTAATAGCCCTCCATGTATAATATAGTTAATTGATTCAAGAGAAATGTGCAGTGTAGGGATATATAGTTACTGAGTTTAGGCTCTCTGGAGGCAAGAGCACTTAGAAATAAGCAATAGATTTGTGAGCTGTAGTGTTGTGGATCTTCCAATGTGTAGCAGCTGGTCACTCAAGTAATCAGAAGTTAATGAAAAGCAAGTTTGGCTTCTTTAAATCTGGATTATGTAGCAAGGATCATTCTCATCTTCATAAATACAAAGTTGTGCTATGGCAATTTAAAATTAAAAATGCAAGCTTTCAGTGAAGCTTTTTATTTCTAATTTCTTTACCTGTGTGTACTGATTCCAGTATTCCTGGATTCATTCTAAAAAATCTGGCTTTCATAAACTACAGATAGTGTGGTGGTTTTTTTTTTTTAAAGCTGTAGGTAAAAATTGTGGACACTTCTCATATTTCATTCTTTAAAAAAAGTAAATTCTTTTTCCAGGACACAATGGCAAAGCCAGTACTCCAGAAACCAGCAAGTCTCTGTTAAAGAGACAGCAGTATCCTTGGGGAAAAGAAGATACAAAGAGAAATCCTTTTGGGCAATGGGCTCCTATGAAGGAGGAAAACAGCTTATTTTTTAACTTTTCTCCTAAAAGTACATCCTTCTGAGCATGCTAGCACCTTTCACTTACTGTTCTGTGAACTATTGGCATTATGCATTACTTACTTATCAGGTTGAGTATTTTTGTAAATAAGTATTTAAAGATGTTAATTCTGACCTGTTAGATTTCTTTTCCAGATATGAAAACACAGCACAATGGCCCAGAAACTACAAGTGGGAATCTTAGGTATATATTTGTAAATACTTTTGTGTGTCACTATAATGGAGTAGAAATTACAGGTGGGTAACTTTTTCTCAGTGTTACTTTAACAGCCCCTGGTCTGAACATTTGTAATGCATTGATTTGTTTAAAACCTGTTTTGTACTTGTTTCAAATGGTTGAACTATGGTAGCAAGTTCTTTAAGGCCCTATGTAATAATTCAGTTGAACTGTGAAGTTGTCCTCTTGGCTTCTAGTCTGAGCCTGTAGGTGTAAATTGGCACATTTAGCTGTAAGTGAATGGTGAAGTACTAAAGAGCAAATATGAAACAATCAGATGCTAACAATAGACTTCAGATGTTGGAGCAACTTGATTTCAAGTTGAAAATGTTAAATGCCTTTCCTAATCTGAGAGATTCTCTGAAATAGGCTTTCTTAAACCTATGTGCAGATGTTTGCATTAGGATTGTATGATTGCCATGCAGGAATCCTTGCTCAATTATGGCTCAGTCATGCATGCTAATCTTAAGGAAACAGAGTTCTACTATATGTTGCTTTCTATTTGGTCTTCTTAAATTCTGACACTTAAATTCAGCGCAGTTCTTCTTGTTGGTGATGTATTTAAAACAAGCCTTGAACTAAATCACCACCACTAAAATCTAAAATGGTAATCATAAAACTTGCTCAGATCCCCTGGACTTCAAAGCAGTGAGGATAGTTGAGAGGAAGTTTACATTATCCTAATTTGTTTCCAGTCCTGGTCCTATACCAGTGATCTACACATGCCAGCTTGACACTTGAAGCATTGATGTATAAAGCGTACAGTAACTTCACCTTATGCCCTCAGCAGTTCTCAGTTTCCACTGCTTGAAGATAAGTGCGTGATTAAGTAATGTTTCCTAGAGCTTATGGGTATTTCATAACATTTACTGGGATTGTTTTGGTGGGGGAGACTTACTAAACTGGAATTCATGTAAATGGTTTGCACAATAAAACTTGTACTGAATAACTGCAGTGTAGAATTTTATTTTTTTTAAAGTTTAACATGTAATCTTTTCCTACCCTAATAGTAGCTGTTGCTTTATCTAGGCAGTGCAAACAAGCTGTAGTCTGTTGCTTTTCCCTTGGCTGACCAATGCTTAGGCTATGGAAAGACTAGTGGTCTACAAGGAGAAATATCCCACTGCTGTTGTCTTGGTTGGGGGAAGAAATATCTTGGAACAAAACAAGATGCCTTCACTCACATTCTACAATGAGTAGCCAGAAGAAAGAACACTTAACTTCTGCATATGGTGTAGGAGGAGCAGCTCTATTGTACCTCCCACCAGTGGAAGCCACAGAAATAAAAACAATTCATAATGTAGAACAATGGCAAAATCAGTCATTGCTTTAAAGTATTGCAACTTAATATAGGCTGTAATATTTTCTAGGTTAGACTAGGTGATGATTCCTTTTGGCCTCCAGTCTGGCTTTTTAAAACAAGTGAAGTAGTAAGGTGAATGGCAAAAAGCAGGTTCATTTGGTGTTCAGCCTACCTACTGCTCTGAAGGCAAAACTAGTCATTTCATTTAATAATAATAATAATAATAATAAAAAAAAAGCATGTTTAGGCCACACTGTAGCACTAGCTAAAGGGGTGTGAATAGTAGTGCTCCCCAAAGTGCTGCACTGTAACCATTTCTGTATTGTTTGCACAGGGGCAACTTTTAAAGTTCACATCTTTAGTGTCCACAGGGGGATTTCAGCATAGTACTGGTGAGCAGTGTTCTTCATACAGCTGTTAAGCCACACTCTGCTCACTAAAGTGCTGAACTGTAATTCCCCCTGTGAGCACTCAAGATGTGAACTTAAAGGGACCTTTAAATTCATACCTCCATTGTTCGTGCAGAGTGATTTAGTGCAGCAGTTTGGGGAACACTGCTAGTCACACCCCTTAGACCAGGGGTAGTCTGTTTTTTGTCAAGGTCCAAACATGAGAGAAACAAAAAAATCCAGCAATAAGTAAACCTTTTGGAGTGCAATCAAAAGCAACTGGCTGTCTGAATTTGGCTCATGGCCATGCTGCAGCATGGTGTAGATGTACCCAGGGCCTGCTCTCGCTGCCGAAAGAAGCGATGAGACCTCAAGAGCAACACTTAAACAGAGGCTCCTGGTGTCTAGGTGTACATTCTATCACCATCAAGTTTTAAGGGTTCTTCCTTCTCATGTGGAAACTTACTGGTCAGCAGCTTTTGACAACCACTCTAGAATGGTGAAAAGAAACAAAAGGCGGAAAAAAGGGTTTTCAGGGTGGGCTGATTGTTATAAACATGCTACTATACAGCCACAGTGGAGCAATGATGCAGCTTGTGGAAACAAAGTCCAGTTCCACACAACAGTGAGTGTAAATCAGCAGTATCTCAGTTTAGACCATCTGAGACAGGCCTGAACTAATGGTTAAACCTGCAGTATGGTTGAAACAAAAGTATTACTGTACAATTGCTTTCATACAATACAAACTTAAAAATGAGTTTTCTGCCTGAAACAGCCACTATGTCAAGTAGCATACATTTCCAAAATCTTGTTGCAGAGCACACATGGTCTTACCTCCAGAGCCACCCTCCCCTCCTGTCATCAAACCCTTTCCAAGGGGAATTAGACAAGTTCTGCTTCTGTTGAGCCAACAAGTCAAAAGAAACAGCCACCTCCCCCATGAGGATGTGAAGTCTTGCTGCTTTGGCAGCCTGCAGAGCTGGTATAGGTTTATGTCTAGCTGAAGAGCTTTTTTTATATACACAGCACCTGCTCATTTTAATCCTAGCATGGTAGGGGAGGAGATACAATTCTAATAAGCTTAAGGGAGGCAGTATTATTTTTGCCCTTATACAAAGGGAAATTTGCAAAAGAAACTTGCCCAATGTGACATAAGAAAACTGGGAACATCTCAATTTTAATTATTGCATAAAAGACTAGCAAAATCCAAGGTTACATATTTGCTACATACTAAGGATATCTCAATCTGATTTTTTACTCTCTCCTGCCCTTCTCCCCCCCCCCCCCCAAAAAAAAAAAAAAAAAAAGAAACTGTGGGCTAAGTTTGACCTTGAAGGATCCCACACACTAGCATGGAAGAAACACCAAAAATGTCAGGCATGGAGTTCTGTTTAGTTCACCTTTTTTTAATGGTCACAACCACTTACAAAATCAATCAAAACAAAAACTGCATTTCTGGAACTGCAGGGTATGATCTGAGTAACAACCCCTTTGAGGTTTGCTAAATTGACACAAACCAGCCACCTCTGGAAGGGCAAGCTATGTACAGCTATGATAGCTGCTATCATTCAAGCATTTATGCAATAGCCACTATTGGATTTTAAAAAAAAGTCTCTTCCACAAGTTGTCATTTTAATATTAAAAGTCTCTAGCAAAGTTTATACTTGCACAATTAGCATGTTGATACAGTTCTTAGGCCTTTCTGCAAAATATGCTAAGCTTATACTGAACAATTTCTTTGTAGAACTGTGCCTCTCTTGGGATGTGAAAGTTTAGACAGCTGTTCCTCTCTCCAAGTTCTGTTTAATTTCTGCTGTATATTTCCCATAGAACCTTTCTGCCTTCTTATTGAATTTGGCATTTCTCTCATTAATGTAATCAATATCCGCATCATCATTATAAGCACGTCGCCGACTGTATTTTTCACGTTTTTCAATTCTGTAAGAGAATTACATTAACATTTTCAGACCCCTGATATATAAACAACTTTTAGTTCTTAGAATGAATAACTCCTATATCTACATTAAAAGTCATCGCTATTAAAACTAAGTGGAAATTACATACACCGCTGGATGTATTTCCTCTGTGAAAATGATTGGTATTTGTATTACTTGCCTGTTTTGCTCCCACTGGAAACTGCCGGTTAATAGCAGAACAGGGGTTAGATGTTGCTTACGCCTGTAAATGTAATTTTTCCCCTTTGGGTCTTAATCCTGCAGGATGTTGAACACCCTCAACTCCTATTGTTGATGGCATTAAAGCACCTAACAGAATTGGGCCATGAATATCCTATCCTTGAATTTTTACACTTGGAAAGCTATATACCCACACAAAATGTGAAATCAAAGCATAAGTACTCAGAAAAAATTTAAGGCTTAAATTGTAGTTCTTAAAGTGAAATGAAGAGGAGAGTGCCTACACTTCAGTCAATCTCACAAGAAAATGGATAATTAAGTGAAAAAACATTTTTCCTATTTTAGAGGGTATCTTCAGATGACTTTTAGGTACTTGGTCAGAAAATATTAAAGTTGCTCTAGTTTTAAAGGAAATAAGTGGGGATACTGCTTTTTTCTATGCTTAAGAGATGACAGGAGAAGAAAAGTTGATGGGGAATAGCACTATTTTTTGTTCCCATTATGATGAGAAAACACATTTTCATTACATTTTATTGGAATCTGATGTCCAGTGACCATGCCCATTATATTCATCATGAACAGTTAAAGCAAGACTACTAATTATGATTGAACAAATGTACGTTAGGATAAATACACCAAGGCATTCCATTATCTTTTTAGTCTTCTAAAACATGATCGTTGGACATCACGGATATTTTCTAAATCGCTACGGACTGGTGCCAGGATTTTGCTTCAAAATACTTTCTTTTGTGCCTAATGAAAATCAACACGTAAAATAAAATAGGCATGGAAGAATGTGTTGCTGCACAATAGATGCCCAATACATACAGAATTGCATAAAAATCCTGGAGAGAGAGACTAGTGTACAGATTCATAAATAGAGCAGGCTATACTGACTGTATACTTAAATACACGTCTTTATGCAGAAGTTACCAGACACCACAAGTTATGCTCACACAACAGCAAACAAAATAGTAAAAGCACCACGTGTTATGAATGCAATGGTTTGAGATAATTAGGACCATTTTATTACTTACTGTTTTTCAAGATCTGTAACCATTCTATCAACCCCTTCTTTACATGGTACATGAGTTCCATGAAGAAGACTGTTTGCTGTTGGATACAATTCTTCTCCGCTGAATGAGAAAGAGGTAAACAGTAGAAAAACAAACTTTGATTTGTCAAATTACTAATTTTTTGTACGTAACAACTGTTTTATCAAAATAGAACTGGGACATGATAGAGAACATGAACTAGCATAGTACAAGTTACACATCTACAGCATCACCCAGGATATGACTGTTATGGGACCTTGACAGAAGATCATTTGTATTGCAATGCACATAAAAGAACAGATAAGATGAAATATGTTTGAATTACATGAATTGAAAAGAATTTTCAGCCATTTTAGACACTAGTTCATCAAAACAATTCATATTTACAGGTAATGTCATTAAAAAAAAAAAAAAAAAAGAACATGGGTCTGCCAAAAAGAGAAACTTACTTTTCTTCTCTTAGCTTTTCATATTTTTCCATGTCAGGTTTGATCTGCTTGGTTAACCTCTGATACTGGCGCAACTGAGCAGCTGCATAATCTTTAGAATAAAATGGACTGCAATTAACAGAAGACCTTTTCTGTGTGGCTCAAGTTTTAGTGAAAACATATGAAAAAGAAAAAGATTAAAAATTTGTATCCCGCTATCCAAGCCCTGAAAAAAATAAATAAAATTAAACTGCTTACCTGAAAATCCTAGATCCGGATTTTTTCTCTTCTTTTTCCTTTCCCATCTTTCTGCATCCTCAGCACTGATTTCTAACAACTTCACCCGGTCATAATCTTCTCCTTTAGCAGCACATTCCTATATAAATACAAGCAATTCTTAAGATTTTAAAACATAACAAAAAAGCAGGAGACAATTAAACAAGTTTAGTAGATTACAGATATTTTTCTAATTTTATTTACACTGTAAATTTGATATCAGACAATCTCACCAAGGATCCCAATCTGATCCTTGATGATTTAAAAAATTTTTTATACACACCTATATCAATATCAGTAGCTCTCAAAAGCCCTGATTTCAGATCAGAGTCCTGTTGTGGTAGGCACTGTACACACATCCAAGACGACACAGTCCCTACCCAGAGGTACTAAACTCCGGATCCTGCAGAGATTTATGCTCATGCTTAACGTAATGCACTACTTGTAGTTGTACTGAAGTCAATGCGACTATTCACAGCACATAGTGTTAAAATCTTTGCAGGATAGTGTCCTAAAATGGAAGGTTATGATTGCAATCAACGTTTACACGTGTTATACCTTCTTCTTTTCCTCAACCTTCAGTTCCCATTCCAGTCGAGCCTTTTTTGCTTCCCAGTTTGCCGGCAACTTAAGTCTTTTATCTTCTTCCACAACTTCCTGGTGATTTAGCTTGCGAGCTTCATTCTAGGAAAAAAAGTTTGTCACTGAACTCACAGAAAATGGCAATATACAATCATAAAAGTTAGAAAGCAGAAGAAGCCGATTAAATAATTGAGTCCACCCACTTGCAGCAGCAGGTTCTCATATTCCCCTGCCCCCCACAAATGCATCAGTTATTAAAAACAGATTAATTTTTTTAAATAAAGTTAATGTTTAAAATCAAATTTACACAAGTTAAGAGGGAAGGTACTGTACATCTGGGGTCAGGCTTGGGTTATGAGGCATTGCAAGTATCAGTTACAAGGTATTTAAAAAGAAAAGGAGTACTTGTGGCACCTTAGAGACTAACAAATTTATTTGAGCATAAGCTTTCGTGAGCTACAGCTCACTTCATCAGATGCATCCGTTGAAGTGAGCTGTAGCTCACAAAAGTTTATGCTCAAATAAATTTGTTAGTCTCTAAGGTGCCACAAGTACTCCTTTTCTTTTTGCGAATACAGACTAACATGGCTGCTACTCTGAAACAAGGTATTTAAAGATATTTAAATTAATGCAGTTACTTTAGAGGAGTTTGACATTACTTTCATCCCCCCCCCCCCATGAATTTTGTGTAACAGAGAGTGACAAGATAAGTGTCCCATTGACCTTCTTGGCACACAGAAAAGGAACGTTCAGAACATTTTGTAAAACTGTTTTAGGTTCTCCGATAAAAGCATTTTTGTCTACCCTGAGAAAAACCTTATTGTCTCCCCCAGTATATGATTTTCCAGGTGAGAATTCAGAGGAATTAAATGTTAGAATTTATTCTTGTTTGTGGAATTTTGCATGGGGATGATTAGGATCCCACCCCCGGTTTTAATTTAGAACTTTAAGGACCTGTTACATTTTTGGTTTTAAAGGTACCTTCAGATAATTGCTGCAAAAAGAAGCCTGTGGCTCATGTACCCTAAACTGCAAACAAAACCCGGCTATGAGCACGACTGGTCTACCGTCATGGCCATTTGGCAGCCCAGGCTGTATTACCCTTTTCATATGGAGCTCTCTGAACTTCCTCAACCTCTCCTCCCTCTTCTGGGCAGCCAGCTCCTCAGCTGCAGTGGGCGCCGATTCTTCGTCGGAGCTGGAAGAAGAGGCCTAGAACGTCAAACGTCAATAATTTGATTTTATTTTAAAAAGGGAGGTTTGACTCCATGGCTGGAGGGCACAATGTCTTGAACCAGGGTATTAGAGAGACAGTTCCACCGTCTCCCTCCACACCCCCCGACCCATGCCCTCCAACCTACCCCCATACTCTACCCCATATCTACCCTACCCCCTCACCATCCCACTCATTCCCCTGACACAGCCCCTGACCCACAGCAGCCTCCATCCCCAGCGATATCCGCCCTCTCCAGGCGCGACGCCTCCCCTCCCCTATCTGCCCAGCCCTCCCCTCTGCCCCCCCGCCAGCGGCCTTCTCGATCTCTCGCCCCTAGGAAGCGCTGTCCGGCCCCTCACCCCTCCGCGCGGGACTCCAGCCCCCTCCGCCGCCATCCGCTCTACGTAGGCAATACAAGCGGCCAGCCCCTGCTTGACTTCCGGCTTTCTCAAGTCGCATCCGGCCGACGGAGGAAGTGACGTTGACGCCCCGGCCGAGGGCTGCGTGAGACTCTAGAGCCCCCTGTCCGCGGTCAGAGCGCCCTCTGCAGCCAGGAGGAAGCAGGGGCAGGGGCTAGAAGGGCAGGCACTGAAGCCAGGGATGGGGTGGGAAGGGAGGACAACGCACACAGAAGGGGAGGGGGCAGAGCAGGAAAGAGCCTAGGGACAGGGGGGCCGGGGAGAATCCCTCCCATTGCGTTCATAGTGGCTGGAAGAGCCGTCCCCTGTTGGAGGGGGTGACCCTGGAACTCCCAGACCAACCAGGGAGAGGCCCCCACAGGTACGGGGGAAACCCACGGCCATCCAATCCCATGGCGCCCTGCGCTGCCCTTTGAAGCTGGGCGCACCTCAGCGGCGGCCGTCAGAACCGCAGGCCACGCTTGGAAGTCTGGGCCTGGGAGACTTGTCCAAGGCCGCACAGCAAGTGAATGGGAGAGTCAGGGTCAGAACGTGGCAATTCCTGCTTCTGCCCTTTAGAGATGGAGTCTTGCTCGCCATGGGCAGCTGATTGCGCCTAGACACGTCACACCTGTGGTCCTGCTTCCCTCTGGGGGAGCAGTGACTTCTGCATCTCATCAGTGGGTTTCTTCTTGCGGACAGGTCCCTGTAGGAGATGGCAAATGGGATGTAGGGCTGCACATACCTATCAGACAGCCTGCTTTGAATATGCAGGACAAGCACAGTTGGGTAACACTTTACAAACAAACAAGGTGACCAGCCTTCTCTTCTGTGCAAGCTTTATCCAGGACAGATGACTTGAAACAACCTAAGTGACCTAATGAAAAAGTACTATTAAAATAGAATTGAATTCCACTTTGAACCGTAAAAATGTCATTTCCAATAGTACCAGGAAAGCATCCATCTTTATAACTGCCTGCCTGATATTTTGAAGAGACTTTAAGTCCTGTAGCTTTTAAGGCTGCGAGGGAATCCATCTGCAAGCTTCCCCTTGACAGTACTCTACCAGGTATTAGTGACTAATTGATGTATTACAACTATCAACTTGCCCCCAGGGGACAGCTAAGCAGCCTGGTTGCATGGGATGAATTCTCTGCACATCTCTGGAAACTTATGCATTTAGAGAAGGAGAATCAAGAGCCAGTTTATGGACATGACATGTTTATTCAGGTTGATGAACATACAGATGTGCGTAATATTATGGAGAAACCAGTGGTGTTGGTTTTCCAACTTAAGGATTTTGCTGGAGACTGAAATAGATTATTAAACATTTTTTTCCATGTGAATTTTAATGCTCCTAATGGTGCTGGCTGAAAGTCTTGGAGAATGCTTACCCAGGGAACAGATACAGCAGTAATGCAAGTCTTCCCTGTCCTGCCTTTGTGCCTTAGCCTAACTATAGAAGTATCACATCTAAAGGTAAGAGCTTCGTTCAGTCTTCACAGCACATTCACTCATTGGCCTTTCCCCTAAGAGTGCTAACAAGGGCACTAATCAATGCCAGTAGCAGAGGTGGATTTTGTGGCATAGACACTTGTCTGCCTGAGACTAGGCTGAAGCTCATCAACTCAGACCCACAAAATAGCCACCACATAGTACCTACTTTTGTACCCGCAGCCTCCACATGAAAGCATCTGTATCTCATTACAAACACTGCCTGACCCATCCAGTCTGTAAACATAAGAAACACTTGATATAGTTACTTTGGCTTGTTCAGCTTGCAACTCCTCTAAAATATAAACATCCTTAAAAAACATAGGGCCAGATCCTCAACTGGTGGAGATCAAGGTAGCTTCATTCATTTATAGCTGCTGAGACTTTGGTCCATAAATGCAAGACACTTTATGATACGTAGTCAATAACTTAGAGAATAACCAGCACAAAGTTAGGGAGGAGAGAATGGTAGCCTAGATATGACAGTGATCAGCACAGTGATAAGAACCTAGACAGATAAATGGCCCATGTGAAAAACTATAATATTCATAGTAGTTGTTCCAGATTCTTATAGTTGCTATAACAATACTTAGTTCTTACAAAGAACTTATACACTACTGTGAACTGTAGTGTTTATTGCAATCTGTAGATTAGCTTTATCAGGGAGGGGAGAAATGGAACCTAAAGGCAACGTACAGGGTGAAGGAGGGAGAAGATGGGGCATGGCAGTAGAAAGATGACAAAGCTGGGTCCTGGAAAGCAAAGAGAAATCCTTCAATTTCCCACTGGTTTCAACAGAATTATATTACTATTTAACAGCTGTTTTAGGTCCCTGTAGTGGTGCTTAGGGGAAAGAGCCAATTTCCAAGTCCCTAGTGGGGAAAAGTGACAAAAACTCCCAACAGCTTTTAATGCTATTTTTTATACAATGGCCTGACCTCCGCTATTCTGGAAGTGTTTGCTGTTTGTTAGTCTCCAGGTGCTGGCAATATTTTAACTCTGAAAATACAGCCCCAAAGAGATGTATTAACTCCTCTAGGGAAAGGTTCTGCCCCAAAGAAACCTGTACAAAAAGCTTTTCAAAATCAGATGGCTCGTGCAAACAGCTCCAGCTTCCTAAGGACTAGCAGCAACGCGGTGCTGTATCAGCAGGATCCATGCCCATGATATGCTCAGCAGACAATCGCATGGGCTTCAAACCAGCGGAACCAGTTAATACCTAGCTACTCTTTATCTTTAGATAAGCATTCATGGTCAGCAGCCTAGGCAACCCCTTAAGAAGCCAGCATGCCAACTCCAGCACCTGCAATCAGCAATCCGATAAATCAGCATGTGCTGTCCAGCATACTAAAGAGTCACCAGTCAATGAGTGCACGCAGCTCACAAAGAACTCTACAAAAGCCCAACATGTACAGCCCAGCGTTCAGGAGTAACCCTACAAAAACAAACGAGTATTACCCCACCAAAGGAGGGAAATGCTCAGCAAAGAAATAAGTTTCTGTTTAAAAATTCCCAAGGCAACACATAAAGCTATCTAAAAAAGCCACCTCTCCCTGGGGAGTGATCAGTCACTGGGATTTTGTTAAAAGTTGTGTGACAGGGAAGACTTTTCTCTCCATCATGTACAGCTCAGCTAAGCTCTTAGGAAAATAACTGAGTTTTAATAACTCACCTCAGCTGGTGTAGTTACTATTCCAGTCACAGCAGGGAAGGCTTAAAAATACATTTCAGTACTACTTTGCTTAGGTATAGTGCTTTACAACCACTCCATTAAACCCCTACTGCACTTGCTGGTGTGGGAAGCAAGCAATAGTATTTATCTCCACTTTACAGGTGGGGAAAGTCCAGGTACAGGTAGGTGAAAGGCCAGTTTTTCAAAGGTATTTAGACACCTAAAGATGCAGAGTGATACCTAGTGGGATTTACAAAACTGTTTGAGCACCTAAATCCCATTGGTTCTAATAGGAATTAGGCATCTACCCTCCTTAAGTGGATTTGAAAATCCAACTAGGCACCTGAATACCTTTGAACATCTGGCCCAAAGTGCCCAGCCCAAGGCCACACATCAAGTTAGCCCCAGAGCTAGTCCTTCACAAATCCTGTTAAATGAGCTGTGTGATGAGCTCTCCCATGCAGTAAATCACACAAGACCTGCACGATGCCAGAAAACCAGTACAGCAGCTGCATTTCTTCCTGGAACAATCCCCAAAGCCCCCTTGGAAAGTAAGTGATTGCAGCACGACGTAGGCCTGAGGAGAAAGAAAATGAGGGATTTGCTCCAGGTGATTCCTGTTTGAGATGGATTGCTTTGGTCATGCTGCATTCAGAGAGCCACGCATCTCCTGGAAGATGACCACCAAGAATCATTCTCATGGAGGTGAGTAGCATAAAACAAGGGCTGGGTAGAGAGGCTGGGCCTTACTGGTTAGAAATATTAGTCTGCTTAATTGTGGTGGTAGACTTGTTAGGAATGCATAGCTAGACTGGGGTTTGATCTTCAGCTAGTGTAAATTGTTATTGCTTTAGTGTCTTCAGTAGGTCCGAACAGCTCCACAGTGCCAGGGGAAGGTGGTCCCATATGTGGGTCCAGTTTAGCCTGTTATAGAGACCAGCCTGAGAAGAGAAGTTTAGACTGATCTGAACATTGGTCAGGTTTGGGCCCCTTTCTGTTCAAACCAGGACAATGCTGTCTGCCCCCGCCCCTAGATATGGTGAAGCTTACTTAACGCTTGTCAAGTGCTTTGTGATCCTTTGATGAAAAGTGCCAGTTAATTTGTGAAAAACAGGGCATGTTTTCACTGCAGAGTGTACGTGGGTGTGAGTTCCCAGGTTAGCCTAGCCTGCATGTGAGTGTCCCCATTGCAAAGCCCTACCTGCATTATTGTGACCTCACAATTTCTGTATGCCCCTGTGCGCGTCTGGGAGTATATCCCATGGTTCTTTGGGCTGAGAGGCTCTAGGATTCTTTCTCAGTCAGTTGTGGGAAAAACTCACTGGTCTTTGGGGACTGGGAAGGTATTGGAGGTCTGAGTCCTCCCTCACTGCAAAGGGGGTGGGTCCCAGCCCAAGTTAAAGCAGACCCTGGGTTCTAACCCAGATTCCCAGCTGGGTAAACTAGCCTAGGCTTAAAGCACTTCCAGCTGAGGTTAAAGGTTTTTGTGTGTGGACAGAAGAGGGTGTGGGTAAGAGCCCAGCTTAACTTTTGCAGTGAAGACATGCCCTAATTATATACACATTTAATTAAGCCTCACACCACCCCAGTGTTCAGAGTGGTAGCCGTGTTAGTCTGTATCAGCAAAAAGAACAAGGAGTACTTGTGGCACCTTAGAGACTAACAAATATATTTGAGCATAAGCTTTTGTGGGCTAAAACCCACATCAGATGCATGCAGTGGAAAATACAGTGGGAAGATATATATACACACACAGAGAGAACATGAAAAAATGGGTGTTGCCATGCACACTATAATGAGAGTGATCAATTAAGGTGAGCTATTATCAGCAGGAGAAAAAAACCTTTTGTAGTGATGATCAGGATGGCCCATTTCCAATAGTTGACAAGAAAGTGAGAGTAACAGTGGGGGGTGGGGGGAGAAATAAGCACGGGGAAATAGTTTTACTTTGTGTAATGACCCATCCACTCCCAGTCTTTATTCAAACCTAATTTAATGGTGTCCAGTTTGCAAATTAATTCCAATTCAGCAGTCTCTCATTGGAGTCGGTTTTTGAAGTTTTTTTTGTTGTAATATTGCAACTTTTAGGTCTGTAATTGAGTGACCAGGGGGATTGAAGTGTTCTCCGAGTGGTTTTTGAATGTTATAGTTCTTGACGTCTGATTTGTGTCCCTTTATTCTTTTATGTAGAGACTGTCCGGTTTGGCCAATGTACATGGCAGAGGGGCATTGCTGTCACATGATGGCATATATCACACTGGTAGATGTGCAGGTGAACGAGCCTCTGATAGTGTGGCTGATGTGATTAGGTCCTATGATGGTGTCCCCTGAATAGATATGTGGACACAGTTGTCAACGGGCTTTGTTGCAAGGATAGGTTCCTGGGTTAGTGGTTCTGTTGTGTGGTGTGTGGTTGCTGGTGAGTATTTGCTTCAGGTTGGGGGGCTG
Source organism: Chelonia mydas (assembly GCF_015237465.2). Lineage (NCBI taxonomy): Eukaryota > Metazoa > Chordata > Testudines > Cheloniidae > Chelonia > Chelonia mydas. Next base: position 8,880,816 of record NC_051259.2, on the reverse strand, counting down.
TCTGTAAGCAAGGACTGGCCTGTCTCCCAAGGTCTGTGAGAGTGATGGGTCGTCCTTCAGGATAGGTTGTAGATCCTTGATGATGCGCTGGAGAGGTTTTAGTTGGGGACTGAAGGTGACGGCTAGTGGCGTTCTGTTACTTTCTTTGTTGGGCCTGTCCTGTAGTAGGTGACTTCTGGGAACTCTTCTGCTCTGTCAATCTGTTTCTTCACTTCAGCAGGTGGGTATTGTAGTTGTAAGAACGCTTGGTAGAGATCTTGTAGGTGTTTGTCTCTGTCTGAGGGGTTGGAGCAAATGCGGTTGTATCTCAGAACTTGGCTGTAGACAATGGATCATGTGGTGTGGTCTGGATGAAAGCTGGAGGCATGTAGGTAAGTATAGCGGTGGTGACTCTCCCTTAGCAGGCTAAGCGGAGCAGTTCTGAGTCTGTCCAATAGTGGGCAGTGTAACACATCCACAGTGGCCAGTCCTGAACAGAAAACGGTGTATATAATATGGGGATTCTGGATGTTTGGATGCAAACTCCTAGCTTATTGGGAGCTAGAAATTTATGCCACATGGTATGTCACTGTTTGGCTTGCTGGCTGGGGAGCCCCCTCTCCTCTGAGCATGCTACAAAGGGTGACCACATTTCTAAATACCTCGCCTCTTTTTGGCATAGTTCCTGTGTACGTACTTGGTGTGAAAGCTTTTCCATTACAAGGACAGTCCATATTTTACTGTACCACAATTCCAGAGGAGTCACTGTCACATATTTCCAGTAACGCGCAAAGCGAAGTCTAGCTGCTGACAATACAAAGTAAATTAATTTGTTGCTCCATTTAAAATGTAGATCATTTGCTGAAGCATTAAATCAGCGGGTCAGGGAGATCTCTAGGAAGCTGGCATTTTGTCATCAAATGAATGTCTTAAATGATTTCCTCTCAAAACCATCTAATTCCTGGACACAACCACCACATGTACAAGTATGTCTCCTCTTCCCTTCAACTCCTCCAGCAGAGCACCTCCCTAGCAGCAAAAATACGATGGATCTTAACTGGAGTCAAAAGCCATCTATCCAGTAATTTATAAAAAAAAAATGTCTTTGATCTACACAAACTGAAGATGTATAGTCCCTTTCCTGTATAGAGACCCCTCATCCAGTTCAATTCATTTGTCCAAATCCCTCTCCCATCTTTTAATCTGGGTTGTTTTCTGATCAACATCTTTTTCAGTCACAATTGTACATATCAGAGAAATCTTTTGTTCGAGCTTGCTCCTGGGTCAACTCCTCAAATGTGGTTAAATGTCTAGCTAGAGCTGCCTTGTATCCAGCTTTCACAATCAAATGTTTGACTTGTAAATATGGAAAGTATGAGAGCATGATGTTGTTTACATCAGTGGCTCTCAACCAGGGGTACACGTAGGTCTTCCAGGGGGTACATCAACTCATCTAGATATTTGCCTAGTTTTATAACAAGCTACATAAAAAGCACTAGCAAAGTCAGTACAAGCTACAAGTTCATACAGACAATGACTTGTTTATACTGCTCTGTATACTGTACACTGAAATGTAAGTACAATATTTATATTCCAATTTAATTATTTTATGATTATACGGTAAAAATGAGAAAGTCAGCAATGCGGTAATAGTGTGCTGTGACACGTGTGTTTGTTTTATGTCTGATTTTGTAAGCAAGTAGTTTTTAAGTGAGGTGAAACTTGGGAGTACGGAAGACAAATCAGACTCCTGAAAGGGGTACAGTAGTCTAGAAAGTTGAGAGCCACAGATTTATATTGTTTCATAGCTCTTGGCACAATTTCAAATCAAGATCCAGGAACGACTGTCTAAATTGAGTAATCACAGCTCTCACCCACAACAAATAGCCACTTTGATATTTCCTAGGGATAAGCTCCTGATTATTAATGGAAGTAGCTAAGGGAGAGGGCCTAGGTGTGAGGAATTTACAAAACATGCCCAAAGCTGCTAAGTTGACCATTCATCCAGACCAATTTTTATTTTTGGTGACCTAAATTTCTTTCGTTTACCCTGAATAGCTATTTTTGGGCTCCAGGCTTGCTGGCGTTTTACCCAGTGTTTGGATGGTCTATTGTTAATCCAGTTGATCACATCTTTTAATTGTGATGCATAATAATAGGAAGTCAAATTAGGGAAAGCTAGGCCACCCCATGTTGCAGCCTTGCACAGAACTTTAGAACTCGCCCTTTGTCGCAAAGGAGATTCTGCAGCAGAACCCTGGTTATCCAAAAGTCTCAGGGGGAGACTTGAAACCTTCATTAATCAGGAGCAGCCAGTCTGCAGCCTCTCTCCACCCCTTCCCTGCTGGTGGCTGGACACGGGGACACCAGGGTGTGGTGAAGCCTTGGGGAATATAACCAGGGTTTGGTTCGAGAGATTGCACCAGCTACTTGTCTTCAAAAAAGCACTGCTCCCAACGAGCAGGCCCAGTTTCGCTGGTGTCTGAGTAGCTGAATAATTCTATGCTGACCATTTTATTATCAGCTCTTGTTAGTATTTGGTCTCTTACTGGAACACATAGTTGGATTGACGTGGGAGAGGAGTTGTGTTTGAGGGACACCCATGTAGCCTGGCGTGAGGGAACTTCTGTGTGTGTGTGTGTGTGTGCGCGGGGGGGGGGTGTTGACTTGGCGGTTCTTGTGGGCATATCCAGCTCCATCGGTGCCGTTGCCAATACCCCTAATGCGCTGCATACGTTCCAGATGTTCCAGATGTGCTGGGAGCCAAGAGAGGCAGATCCCAGTGTGGAGATTGGATTACTGCACACAAATCACATTTTCTAAAGTCTGCTGCTTGCATGGAAAATAAATAGGGCACATGAACCGTGGATGCTGTGCCCAGGAGCAACGTCACGGGGAGAATGGGGATGGGATTGTTCGCCTCCGACACTGTTCAAGGTTTTTGAACCAGTCCAGTGTGTTCTACCCTGGGATCAAATGGATTAAAGGAGGGTTGAGGGGGGATCTACCCCACAAAAAATGGTGCAGATTGGAAGGGCATCAGCATATCCGTCATCCCCTCCCTTTGACACCCCTATCAATGACTAGCACGCCAGGATCAGTGGCTTACTGCACTATAACTGCATCTCCAGTACCAGCCTCAGAGTTCATGGTCTGTACAGTGTCTAAGCATGAAGTTCTAAAGCTGATCAGAGTCTTGTGCACAGCAAAGAAAAAGAGAGAAATCCAGATGGCTCCCCTTTAATTATTAGACACTAGTGTGGGGTTCACTGATTTTAGTAAGAGACACTATTTCACAAGCCAGTTAAAGAATATTCAGTCATTTCAGCAGGGCCACATGTTGGTTGATTAGGGGAGATTCCCTGGCTGAGGACTAAAGAGATGCATTTTTGAACCACAGCATAGACTATCAGAGGAGAAAAAAGACAGACTAATTAGCTCTCAGCTGCATCGCATCTGGAGATCAAATGTAAAATGCTAGTTTATAAAATAATTCCATTTCCTTAATTACAATGCCTGCCACTGCCATTTTCCAGTCACAAAGTCGTTAATGATAATAACTTGCACTTATAGGGCACCTTTGATTCCAAAGGACCCTCAAGTACTTTACAATCTGTGCGTGGCTAGGATCTTTTTGCCCCACTACAGCAGTGCAGCCACCTCTGGGGTTAAGCACAGTAGATGTTGAATGTAGTATATTGGAAGAATCACACTAAATCCCTGCATCCCCAGGGCTTGTGAATCTGCTCAGGGAATCTAAGCAGAAAGGGGATGTCCTTTTAAGGAGAACACATCTTAGTCTTTAAATAATGACCACACAGCAATATTTGCTCATTATTATGTTTCAAGTAATAAGAATTAAGGACCAGGTGGGCAGTTATAAAAAAAAACCCCTGCTACTAGATTAAAATCAATTCAACTACACAAGTAGACAGGGAACAGATTGGAAACACCATCTACTCAAACTCCAACGTGGCTATTAGGTCATAAAGCATTACATCATCAGAACTGATTCTGATTGGCTAATTATGCTTCCAGGGCAGGACCCTGTAACTAGAACAGGGATTCTCAAACTGACTCGGGACCCCTTGGGGGTCGTGAGGTTATTACATGGGGGGTCATGAGCTGTCATTTTCCACCCCAAACTGTGCTTTGCATCCAGCATTTATAATGATATTAGATATATAAAAAAGAATTTTTAATTTATGGGGGGTTCGCACTCAGAGGCCTGCTGCGTGAAAGGGGACACCAGTACAAAAGTTTGAGAACCACTGAACTAGAAGCTTCTGGGGGGTTGATTCACCCTTTTATGTTACTTAAATTGTGCCAGTTTCACATTTCTGATGTGAATTACACACAGGAGAAAAAAAGGTGAGACACCATGGCAGATCTGTGTGAGATGGAGGAGGGGTGATCTCATGGTTCAAGTGCAGGACTGGGAACTAGAGAAACTAAATAATATTCCTGGCTTTTGCTGTGTAATTTTGGATAAGATACTGACTCTCTGTATGCCTCAGTCTTCCCAGTTGTAAAATGGGGTTAATTATTGCCACTTTACAGCCGTGGTATGCAGTGAGTTCCTTTTTTGTCATGTATTGTGAGATCCAGGGATGAAACATGCTATGGTACTTTGGTGTCAATTTGGGGCTCGTTTTTTGATGCACCTCTTAATCAGAGCCAGTTGGGAGCAGAGATTTTGCTATCAATTTAAAACATATTGCACTTGCAATCTGTTTCCTTTTGAAGTAGGAGCATTTCCCAGGTCATGTTTTAAAAAGATAATGGGATCCACATTACTGAAATTCACAAAAACATCAACGCTAGTTTAGGGGTATAAATGGGATTAGTGAATTTACAGTGGGGATTCTTGCTTACTTTCACTAAGATGAACCAATCTCCAGATCTGGTATCAGGGAGGAATTTTTCCCCAGGCCATGTTAGCAGGAACCTTGGGTGTCTTCTTCCCTTTCTAGTCCTTCTGCAGCATCCAAAAATGGTCAGGGTGGTGGACGTTTCCCAGGCACTCAATTGCCTGTGGTTGCTGGGGAGGAGACACTGGAGAGTTTTACTATTTGTGTGCCTCATATTTGAGGTTTTTCTTACCAAAATGCAATGGAATTAAATGCAGTTTCTCGGTGAATCAAAATGGGAATGAACTGGATAACCTGAGATTTCTAAAATTTGCGAGAAAATGGGACTGTCAACTCATTGCATGTGTTTGATTTAGCCAGCAGATGGCAGTATATATCCAGATTATTTTTTTCCCCATTTCTACTTACTCAAGTGCATGCAACTGAGTATAAAGATTGAACCCCAGTGAGCAGGTTTCCTCCTCGTTAGAAAGTTAAAGTTCGACTTGAATACAGACCCAAATTTACATTGATGCGCCACCACCGAGGAACCTGTCAATATTAAAGAAAGTGCCTGGGTGTCTCGGGAGCCTTGACCCACTTGGATTTGGATGCGATGCTTAGATTCCAGTAAAGGAGGGCGCTTCTAAGGCCCATTCCATTTGGGCCAAGTTCCTTGAGATTTGTAAGGCCACAAAGGGGACTCTTGCTCACCCTGTCTCTGACACACTCCTGGGCTGCATGTGTCTTACCTACCGGTCTGCTTTGCTCGTGTAACTCAAGCTGACGTCGTGCAGCTCTCTGTCGTCCTCTAGTGGCAAGGCCACATATAGAGGTTTGGGTCTGACAGTGGGTGAGCTCTGGAACCTGGGTTCGTTAGCTCAGGCAATAGAGGCTGGTGCTTTTCTATCCAGAGGTCCTGGGTTCAGTCGGTGCATGGATTGATTCATCTCATCATTGCATTATTTTCGTCCTCGTCAGTCTCTCCCATGATACTGCCGTTCATTTTAATACTACCCCTTTTGCATTTTTCATCTAAGGAGCTTAAAGTCCTGTCTGGCTGCCTCTCAATGGCCTTGCACAGTGGGAACTGATGCACAGAGAAAGGCAAGTGGCTTGACTGAGGTCAGAAGCAGTGTGTGGAGCAGAATCTAGGAGTCGCTGCTTTACCCATTCATCTCAACGCCGTTGGCTTTGTGTGAGCATGATGTCGCTCTCATGGCTGGTCCACAGAGAGGATAAGGGATCTACTATAATTGTCACAAGCTAAGCAGGATCTCCTTTAGCTCAAGCGAGAGTGGCCTGAGTTTTCTGGAGCTGAAGGTGTGTGTGTGGTTCCTCTAGTAATTGTGGGTTTTGTCTGCAGCGCCTGGGTTTGGCACAGTGGCCTCTTGTCTTCTCCTCCCCTTTTTGTGTTTTCCGATTTTAAAAAGCACTCTGGATCACAATAGGCTATTGTTATGGAGGCGCAGACATGGGCTGGGAAATCCAGTAGCTGTCACTCTCCCATACTCTGGAGTCAGTGTTCTGCATGTGTGGTTTTGACTTTATAGTCTAACTTTTTCTGCCAAGGGAAGAAAATAGATGAAAAGACGTGACTCCCCCTTTTCTCTTTGGAGACAGATTTAAAGCCTCATTACTTTGCTGTGGATTTGTCAATAAAGTGCTTTTTAAAGTCTCTATTACTCAGTCATAAACATCTTGGTGGACAAGCTGCCGAGGGCCTGAAATAGGTGCCGGGGCTAACAGGCAGTGTTTATCAAATCTCTTTTCCAACCAGTCTGGTTGGGTGGCTGAGCCCGTCTTTGTAAAATGACAGCACATTAAGTAGTACTTTAACCGACTACACTGTGTTGTCCCTGTGTACTTTGGGTTTATGTCCTGGGAGGCGTTTGCTAAAAGTTCGCAGTAGAAATCCTGGTTCAGGATTAGATGGCAAACAACACCAGGTCTTTCTGGATTATAATAGTAGACCCTGCCAAGCAGCTGTTCAGGCTTGTTGCTTCCCAGAGGTGATTGGTTGCCTTCCAGTGATGGGTGAAGAGATCCTTTATGTCCCTTACATACCACAGAAGAGACCTAATCAAAAGCCTATTGAAGTCAATGGAAAAAAACCCCATTGACTTTAATGGGCCTTGGATCAGGCCCGACGATGCTGTGTGTGGACAGACACATGTGTGTGAAAGCTTTGAGCTCTCCATGTATGGTCCATAGAACATCACACCGACCCCTGGTGAGCCTTACTATTCCTACTCTGCTCTGTGATGTTAGGCACCCTCATCTCTGCTTTTGCACCACATACAGCCTGGGCACAATTTCCTCCTCCTGTTCCTTTTCTGTCCACCGAGCCTGTGTTGCAAGAGGTAACGTGAGACCTCGCACATGAGGATGGGTAGCTGGAAAGCTATGGTGAGGCACAGAAACGGGTGGTGACGTGGCCCAGCGATATGAGCAGGGGACTGTGAGGCTGCAGCGGGGGAGCATATCTCAGCTGGGGATTTGCCACCTAGGTTCAGTTCCAGCTCTGATTTCTCTGTGCAAATCACTTCATCTGTTGGAGCAGTCATACTTCACCTCTGTTTGGCAAGCACTTTGAGGCCCTTGCACAGAAGCTGCTATGTGGGATAAATGCAGTGTTGTTGTTAGTCAATTCAGCTAACCTTAAAACCAAAACAAAACACCTTAAGACTTATTTTGGCAAGGAGAATTGTTGCAGCCAGTCTCCAGATCTCACAGGGCTGGACGCGCTGGACATGCCTAGATAGAAGGACTGGGCACCTGGACCAGTGATGTGCAAACTTTTCCAGTTGCGCCCACCGTTACCATTATCTGCGCCCCCTTCCATCGCTGCACGGCCACGGCTGCCTCAGCAGTCTGCTGCTTCTACCTTGCGGCCAGGCTGCCCCGCTAGGGCAGGGCCAATATCTGCCCCTCTGCCTTCCCCTTGGGTTTTCAGGGTGGGGGAAGTCGCATGTGATGGTCTTTGGGGGCAGAGCCAGCGCTGGCAGGAGCAGAAATCGGTGTGTGACACTGACCTGCAGGCTGGGTGGTCTGCTGAGGTGAGTCGGGGTGGAGGTGACGTTCCCTCCCAACCCCCGCGGGGACTGGCCCAGGCCCCGTGCCACGTGGCATCACCGCTCGCCCCCCTCCCCCCCCGAAATGTTCCTCCACGTCCCCCAAAGGGGCCATGCTCCACAATTTGAACCCCACAGGCCGAAACCCGTGTTTTTTCAACAGTGGGGGCCTGAAAGGCAATGTGGGGGGGGGGGAGGGAGTTGTGAGATGTTGAAAACATTATTGCATTTCTTCAGCAAAGAAAATACAATGTCCAGGCTCTCTTTGGCTGGCCGTAACCATCCAAGTTTGTGCGGTCAAATACAGCAGTTGTTGTAGTGATACCGACTTAGCATTGACACAGATTTTGCTCTTTTACAGTAAATGTAAAGAGGTGGTAAAAATTTTTTGACTTTGAATAAGCGGTTCGCCAGCTTGAAAAGACTGAGACTCCCTGACCCGAAGGCATTTATTTCTTTATTGACCTTGTCAGTTTTCGATTGTGAATTGCCAGCGGAGGGAAATTCAGTGCAAGCGATGAGAGTTTGTGGAAATGGCAGGCAGCCGTGGCAAACACAAACTATCTCTGTTCTCTTTTAACTTTACTTTATTCCCCTGCCAAGTCCTGATGCGCACTGAGTGATTAAAAATATCAAATAGTCCTCAAGTTTCAATGTTCCACAAGCTGGCTTCATGTCTGAAGAACCGAGCCCTGTAATATAGATCAGCTTTGGGCAGAGGATTGGAGATTTTGTTGGTTTGACATAGCTCAGTCTATATACGGCATCCCGAGGAAAAGGGAAGGGTTTGCTCATTTGTCCGGAAATGGTTTGCTTTATGGGATTTCGTCTGGCTCCTGCCCCCTTTGACTTCCCACGGTTTGGCAGGGAAATAAGGAATCCGTATGCACTCAGAATACATTGTGCAGGGATGGTCGCTGGTTGTACTGGAGCAGAGGTACCCACCGAAACAAACGACACCTAAAACCCTAAGGGACCATCGCTCGGATTCTGGTATTGCCCTGGTGTCCATCAGGAGGGACTCCATTGAAGTCAAGGAAGCAGAGGCGCTGACTTCCAGGGGGGTGCTCGACTCCCCCACTCCACCCCTTCCCCCAAGCACCCATCCTGCTCCGCCTCTTCCTGCCCCTGCTCCACCTCCTTCCCGCCCCATTCTACCCTCTTCCCCCTGCCTCTTCCTTCCCCCTCCCCTCCAGTGCCTCCTGCATGCCACTGAACAGCTGATCCGCGGGGGGCGGGAGGCACTGGGAGGGAGGGGGAGGAGCTGATCTGCAGACCCGCCGGTGGGTGGGAGGGCTGGGGGGAATGGGGAGGAGTTGATTCATGGGGCTGCCGGTGGGTGCTGAGCACCCACTGTGTTTTTTCCTTGGGTGCTCTAGCCCTAGAGCACCCACAGAGTCAGCACCTATGCAAGGAAGTTACATCATGTAAAACTGGTGTCAGGATCAGACCCCAGTTATCTTCCAGGCATCATCATCATCTCCTCACCAATAATTCCCTCCTTCCCCCTTTCCAGGGGCATCTTTCTGAGCCTTGGCTTTTGTCTTGTCTGATTTTGACTCAGCTCTTTAGGGCAGGGGTGGTGCACGGTGGATTTTTAGGGGTAGTTTTTTCCAAAGGTTATTCCTGGTAGTAATGGTGATGAAGACAAACTGATAGAAACCTCTTGCTGCCTCTGAAGCTTCTGCCTTAGGGCCTATTCGGCGAGCCCTAATCACAGCAAAATTTCCACTCAAGCCTCTAGGAGTCTGGTGTGACTGAATTTTGCAGAATCAGGCCCTTGTTCACATACTGTGCCCTGAGATGGCACTTCAGTGTGGGGGCTGCCTCTCACCTGCACCTGAGGAGACTGATCACCACAGCTGGGCTCTGGAATGAGTTAAAGGGACTGAAAGTGAGTGAGTTTGACTTTGAAAGGTGCAGCGCACCCACATGATGGGTTGAAGTATGTGGAAACTGCGGTGCCCCACGCTTTTCCAAATCAGTTGGTTGGTTTCCTCCTCTGTTTCTTTTCTCTGGGCTTGCATCTTGTGGCTTTCGTGAGGAGATCTCCTAGGACTGCTGAGCACTGGGTGAGCTCAGTCCTTCTCCAAACTCAAGAGTAACAGAGTAGAAGAGAGGGTAGAATAAGCAGAGAGCGAGGATGGGCTTTTGTCTGAGTAAGGCAGTGGAGTGGGATGCAGGAAATCTGGGTTCAGTTCCTGATTCTGTTACAGATTTCTGAAGTGACCTCAGGCGGGTCTGTTTGCCCCCTGTGCCTCAGTTTCCCTTTGGTAAAATGGGGATACCAGCCATTCGTTGGCCTGTCTTGTCTGTTTAGATTAGGTTGTAAGCTCTTTGGAGCTTGAACTGATTGTACAGTGCCTAGTACCGTGGGCCTGTGATCTCAGTTGTGGCTTCTTGTCCAGCAATACAAGTATAAACAGTAAAATAAACCCAGGAGATTTAGTGCCACCCGGACAGGCTGGTGAACCCTCTTCCCAGTGAACCCTCTTCCCACCCCCGTGACCCTCACGCACGTCCTGGTACTATTGCGAGTGACATCTTGTCCTCAAAAGAGCAAGAAATATATGTGTATAAACAGCAAGCACTTGTGCGTCCTGCTGCTTGTGAACTCTTGTTTTTAGAGAAAAATAGTTTTCTTTCTCGTGCGCACACACAATAGGCACCACTTTGTTTGCTCTTTATCCCCCTCTAGTGGCACCTAGACCACCTAGAGATTAATGAGTCTGCTACAACCTAAGAGTCCTATGGCTTTTGGCTCTTGCATTTAGCTTCAAAGGCCCCAGGTTTGGTCCCGCCCCCTGCTGGCTGGGGTCGGTGTTACGCATGCTGGTAGGCAGCTTGGAGGAATGGACTCATCTTGGCTATCTTTGTCCTTTTCCAACAGGCTGACCCAGGGAGTGGCGGGAAGATGGCAGCCAGCACGGGAAACGTAATGTATTTATTGAGCGTCAGCGATGCGCTCGGCACTACGTGCCCATTTGAGAAGACGCAGGTCTGCCTGCTGTGAAAATCTCTCAGGTTAGCTCCGGCAACATCTGAGCAGTGGAGCAGAGTTAAAACTGGTGTGGCAGTGGGCGGAGTTTGTGCAATAAATGGAATAACAGTAATGATTCCCCAGGCATAGAGGACATTGTGATCATCAGCTGGTTCACGCATGGTGCACATGTGGTCTTGTCAGCTGACTTTGGGGATAGAATTCATGACCTTCTGTTCCAACACCACAGGGTCTCTACTACTGGAACAAAAGGAGAATCTCCATTTACTGCAGCAGTAGCAGGATTTCTGTCCTTTGCAGACAGCAGCCACTGTGAGATGACATAATACTGGGCTTGTAAACCGAGCGGTTATTCCATTTAGCAGCACGCATATCCATCAGCCAGTCCAGTGCAATGTGCTGACCCCAATTCGTGAAGCCAGTGACATTTTCATATGATGCTGCAGCATGAAAGAAATGCTGTTTCTGAAACAAGTTAGGTATTCAGACCCAGGGGAAATGGGAGACCACAACACAGCCCGGCTGACTTTGTTGGGGAGTTCCTGTCTCCACTAGCAAACCGCTCTCATGCTCAAACCAGTGCTATGCCTGCTAACAGCACCAGGATCGCAAGCGTATTGAATATGGATATCAACTGTGTCCTGCCATGAGTAGGTAGGACTACACACGCAGTGCTTTTATTAATGCTAGCAGTTTAAGAAGTTCTTTCCCTCATGCTAGGCATGTACTATCTTTCCCACTTCACACAAGGAGCAACTGAGGCCGAGAGGCTAAGTGACTTGCCAACCCAAACAATGTCTGAGACAGGATTAGCATTTAGGAATGCCTGACTCTCTGGTTTATGCTGAGACCACCCCTCTTCCTGCGGTTACAAGCACTGCTGCAGACAGGGCCTCGGACCAGGCGTGAAACCCCGCTCATAAGAATGGCCCTACTGGGTCAGATCAAAGGTCCATGCAGACCAATATCCTGTCTTCCCACAGTGGCCAGTGCCAGGTGCCCCATAGGAATGAACAGAACAGGGAATCATCAAGTGATCCATCCCCTGTCGCTCACTCCCAGCTTCTGGCAAACAGAGGCTCGGGACGCCGTTCCTGCCTCATCCTGCCGACATTGCTGTGACTGGCCTGGAGGGTGGGGGTGACATGCATAAAGGCTGATTTCTATTTGGTCACCATGAAGCCAGACCTTTTACAGCAAGCAGTGGGCTATGCGGGTAGCCCCAGTGAGTGAAACTGATGTGTGAAGGCGCGCGCTTCACACGGGAGACGGTGAGAGGATGAGTCTGATGGAGAGGAAAGAGCTTTTGATACGTGGTGGGTTAGCTCAGAAAGGAGCTTGGCCTGTTTTGAGCCGTGCTGGTACTTAGTACGTAGGGTTACAGAGCCTACTGCACCAAAGGGGAAAAATCTGACTGCGTTTGTGCCCATGCCGCTTGCACTTTGGTAAGAAAAGTGCCGTGGCAAGGAGGTAACGATAGCACAAGCAATAATTATATCCCATTTCGTCCAGATGGAGCCCCCAGGGTTTGGCTCCCCCTGCTAGCTACGTAAACTAGGTGTATACAGGGTTCACTCTGCACACCACAGTGCAGTCACCTCTGGCGTGAAACCTTGCAGTGTTTAATAACACTCAGCTGTTTAGGACAGGAAGTGAAGGGTGCCAGGGGTAGGAAGCGAAGGGTCCCACGAATTCAAACTACCGGCGAATTTCAGGTAGAAAGAATGAAACCAAGCTGGAATTTGAGTAAAGCTGGAGATAACCAAGCCTGCCCTTGCTGAAAGTGCCGTGGGATCCTTAATGACCACAAATGGCAAAGACCAAAACCTCTGGTTGCATGGAGGCTCCCCGGCACCACACTGGGGCACTGCTCCGGTAATGACTCTGTGGGAGGAGTGGTGTCTGCGGGATCATCGGCATCACTTCCCGAAGCACCAGCCAAGGACTGGCCCTGTGAGATCTATCAAGGCCCCAGCACGAGATGACGCTGGTGGAGCGTTTCCTACTTCCTGCCCTTCACTGCCGCTTAGCTGTCCGATAGCTGTCACGGTCCCTCCTGTCTCGTGATGAAAGGTGCTTTGTTAATGGAAGAATGTTATCGATATTACAATGGGAATTAATGTACAGTCAGGGCTGAATTAATGCAATCAGCACTCTAGGCAATCCCGACACAACTTCTGCACCATCACACAATCCCTGCACCCTGACCCTGCCACCCCACATGGGCCTCCCCTTCGCCAAGAGAAGCAATGATAAGGGGCCTCTTTCTTTCCCCCAGGAACAACAGCAAGGCCCCTCCTTCTCTGAGGAGCATTCATTTCCCCCTCTCCCTGTGACAGAGGCAGTGGTGGTAGGAAGGCCCCACCATGGTACTTACCTCTGCAGCCAGGGTGTATCTGCTTGAGTGGGTAGCCGAGAGCTGGACTTGTTGCACTTGTCTCTTTCTGCTGCACAGTATTCTCTCCTTGGGAGGGGTTGGCAGGGCCCCCCATAGTAGTGAGTTTGGGCGTTAATACTGGATTGAGACACATGGGGAAGTTCACCCTTTGTTTCAGGCTCTCGGCAGACTCCGGCAAGACCTCACAGCTTCGGTGACATTTTGAAGCTTTTCTTCACAAACGTGAAGCCGAGAAACTTGTTTCTTTTTTAAGTGCAAGATGAGATTCTGAGTTATAATCCCATAACTCCAGGAGCTGGGGGTCCTAGGTATGGGTCTGCAGTGTCTGTGCCTTAATCCAGCTCCGCATGACACTCACAGGGCCTCCGTAGTCATCTGCACTTGTGTAGAACGTACAGAATCAGAATGAAAACATTCAGCATTTCGTTTGCAGAGCAGTAAGTGACTTTGCAAGGGACAAAGTCGGGGAGAGATTTTCCTAGCCTTCCCTAGCAGAACACTGTAGCTTCCAGGGTTCCAGAACAATGGCCACACCATTTACATTAAATAAATAGGGCCTAATTCTCCTCTCCCCATCAGATTTACACTGGGATTCGTGTAAGCAAGAGGAGAACCGGACCCCGGAACTCACATGGGACCAAATTCAGACCTGGAGTAAGAAGGTGCAACTCCTGGGAGATGGAAAAATTGTTGGCCTGTTGAAAGATAATGAAGAATTACCAGACGCAGTAGCAGCATATTTACCTATTAGATCAGATCTATTACAGGCCTTTATTCCTCTCTTTGCCCTCATTAATCACAAGGAAATTTTCAGGGGAAAAAAGTGAAGCTTGGTAGAATTCCAGGTAGGAGAAAAGATGATTTTCTTTCGGTAATATCTCTTTAAATCATAGTCTATCGTTTGTGTCCTGTTGGGTTGCAATTATAATCTTTCAGTTCAGACACATAATCATTGGACTGGAGAGCAGAGAGTACCTGAGTAATGTGCTTAACAGAAATTAACCTGGTTAAGTTCTTACTCTATTGAAAATGAGAAAGTGCTGATGGTCAAAATCAATTCCTCCACAGCCAAATTACTCTAGGGCTGGCTTTGAATTTCAGCTAAATGGTCAAACCCCCAAATAATGATCCTAATTGTATTAAATTAGGCCCCTGATCATATAGTTCAGATGATGGTAACATTTTGCCTTTGATGCTTGCAGTGAACAAAATGGAAAATGCATCCACATATCACCTCGGAGGAGTTTACAGGCCAGAACCAGAACTGCTTATCCAAACATCCCTCCGCTACTCCCAGCTTTAGGAGAAAGTGAATCAGAACCGTCAACGGTCGCCAATTTTGGCTGGAAGTATTCCTGGAGGTTTCATTACATGACATAATATTTAACGAACGATTAATCTTTAATTCCTGGAGACTCCAGGACAATCCTGGAGGGTTGGCAACCCTAGAACCCTCCCTTGGTTTTGCAAAACAGAACACAGACAGGGTTCTGCAAAAGAACTTTCTTTACATTTTAAACTCTTTAGGACAGGGACCTCTAGGTCAAATTCTGATCTCAGTTACAATGTTGTAAATTCAGAGTAACTCCATTGTATCCAGTGTGGTAGTTCTGGATTTATGTCCCTATAAATGAGACTAGAAACTGGTTTCCTAGGGCCTGATTTGTCCCTCACTTACTCCCATCTTGTAACCTCATTGGCTCCTAGTTATGGGCACAACCCAACAGCCCTTGAAGTCAGTGGAAAGACATCTGTTGACTTCAGGCCCTCACAGTAGTGTGAAAGGAGAATCAGGCCCAGTCTCTCTCTCTTTATGCCTAAAAAGCATCATGGGACCATAGAAATTATAACAAGACCAATAATTAATAAGCAGCCCCACCCCTTTTTGCCCCATCTGTGTGTCTTTCATATTTCTTTGTCTGTGAGCAGAAGAGCCTGGATTTGATCAACTCCTCCTTCCTCGTACCTCCCTTTGGCCATCCCAGCCCCCTCTCAGCTGATAAATTATGACATTTTAAAGGTATTCTTGAAATTTCTCTTGGAGACTTAAGTGGTTTGAGAGCAGGATTATACTTTGCAATACTTGTCATCTTCTGGCTGGTAAATTTTTCTCCTTTAAAAGCCGGAACCTCACAGAGTTTCCTGAATAAGAGGGACTAAGTCATTAACTCTGAATTTCAAATGAAGTAGATTTACAGTATAGATCACAGAAATATGTCGGTGCTAGACAGCAATGGCCGACAGACCCACAGTCTCTCCCCCTGAGTGAGGAGATCAAAGGATTCAGAGCATGGTGAAGGGTGGGTGAAGAAGATGGTCATTTTCATCACAGGTGTATCTCTGCAGGCTTGTCTGATCACTAACAGGAGCTGAAACAAGTCGGTCAGGTTTGGTTCACACCTTTAATTATTTTGGTGTAACTCTGTGGGTGGATACCTTTGTTAAGAAAGCCCCACTTTGTTTGGATTTAAATGTATCCAGTAAAATCAAATGGAACACTCTCTTACTCTGAAATAACAGTGCCCGCACACAGTCTGACCCTGAAATATCTCAAGGTGTGAACTACAACCGAGTTAGTCATTAGGTGTCAGTTTCCAAGTAGTTAGGTTCGGAGTCTTTTCCCTTTAAAAACACTAGCTTAGCTTTAGATTAGAGACCTGGGGATGTATTTATTTCTGCCCCTCCCCCCCTGCCCAAATCTTATCCTGGAATGCTGATAACTGGCTGGGTCTGGTCCGGCTCTTGCTTACGCCAGTATAAATCAGTCTAGCTCTGTCTTCAATGGAGTAACTCCTGATTTACACTGGCATAACTCAGAGCAGAATTGGGCCCCTATTCAGCTGACCTATCCCCCAGCAATCCCTCTTTGTGGGTGCCCGGTTTGATACTAATCCCCCAGAAGTGCTTTGAGAACTGCTGACCACTCACAATTCTAGCAGAAGCCAACGAGAGCTGTGGGTGTCCAGCCAAGCCCACCTGAGAATCTGGCTATAGCTGGCATGTGAAATCAGTGACCATGCTTATGTTAGTCCTTGTACAGAACACCTTCCATCTGCGGATCTCAAAGCACTTTACAAATGGAAATGAATTAAGCCTCAAAATCCATGCCCCGCGAGGGAAGGAGGTAAGTTTTGCAGATGGGAGAAAAAGTGAGGCACAGACTGGCAATGATGGCCCAATTTTCAGGCGTGGGGAGCATTCCCAGCTCCGATTGACAGCTGCTGAAGTTGTTTAAAAGCTCTGACTATCCTCCTCTATTTCTAGTGCTATGATGGGCAAAAGGATACATTTTTCTAAAGCACCTAAGTCATTTAAGAACCTAAATATCATTCTCTGTCAATGAGATGCCGGTCCCTAAATGCCTGGAAATGGGACTTAGGGTAACATTTTCAAAAGCGCTCAATGACTTAGGAACCTGAGGTCCTTTGACTTTCCTGTGCTCTGAATGCAGCCACAGACTACCAGTTAAGTCAGTGACCCTTGCTTGGAGTAGAGGATGCTGTTGTGACAATGTCATTGTGCCACACGTAATGAACTGCAATAGATCAAACCCCCAAATCCTGACACTAGATGGTGGCAGTGACATCGTGTGTATAATTTTAAAAGGGTCGAGTAGGCAGCAGGTTTAAAACAAACATAAGGTAGTACTTCTTCACACAAAATGCACTGTCAACCTGTGGAATTCATTGCCAGGGGATGTTGTGAAGGCCAAAAGTATAACTGGGTTTAAAAGAGAATTACGTACGTTCATGGAGGATAGGTCCATCAATGGCTATTAGCCAAGATGATCAGGGACACAGCCCTATGCTCTGGATGTCCCTAAACTTCCAGCTGCCGGAATCTGGGACTGGATTACGGTTGGTGGATCACTTGAAATTTCCCTTTTCTGTTCATTCCCTCTAAAGCACCTGGCATTGGCCAATAGTAAAGACAGGATACTGGGCTAGATGGACCACTGGTTTGACCCAGTATGCTCATTCTTATTAGTTCAGTGTTCAACACAATATAGCAAGGGACGCCAGCATTGTGAACAGATCAAGGATCCAGTTGTTGGGAAATAGACTGGATGTGACCTAATCTGCATGTTTTCTATCTCCGACTTTTTATGATCTTGTCATTGTTTGAGAACCCGGGCTCAGGAAATAGCCCTTAATTCCAGTCGGTGTGTAGATAGACACCCCCCTCCCCCCCCCCACCTCTTTAAATAATCTTGACGGAATCCATGTGATCAAAACGTCCTCCCCTCTGAGAGCAGCCACTCACGGGCCCTCCCAGCTGGGGGCATCATGCCACAGGAAATGAGCGAGAGGGGAACAAACTCTTCAGGCACTTGGGGGAAGGATAACGTAACATTTCCCTTGGATCAATGTGGATTTTGGTTTGTGAGTTATTAGGCCAGTGTCATAAACTATCTCTGAAACCACAAAAGTAAAATAAAATAATAAATCTCCCTGTTTACCTCCTGTGCACTTCTCTTTTTTTTTTTTAAGTACCAAACCATCATTGGGCATCTGTTAAATATTGCATATGCCGAAGCTCTTATGCAAATTATGGTGAGGCTGCTGGAATTTTGTGAATACTAATAAGCCTTATTATGAGGTGGTTTTTACTGCACCCCAAAATGCATGAGGTGCCTTGCAGTGAATTGCATGAGGTCACTGTCTGGAACAGTTTCCGGCCTAAGGCCCCAGTCCTGCCATATATTGCAGAATTGCTGCCCCTTTCTGGAGCCCCACTGAAGTCACCAGGGTCCAGTGCAGCACAGCAACAAATTATGGGAGCAGGGCCTAATTTCACACCGATGCAGTGGAAGATCAACCAACCAGGAGAGTAGGGATGGGTGGCAGTTGTGGCATGAGTGAAATTACACGGCTGTTCAGCAAAGACAAGCCCATGGCTGGCTGAACATCCTTGCTTTTAGTTTATAAAACAAATGCGTATGACTATGTTACGTACACCACATCCCTCCCCATCACCCACCTTCGTGCCCGCCCGCCTTCCGTACTTCCCAGGAGAGAAACGACACTTCGGACAGTTCACCAGTCTGTCGGTGAGAGCGATGAATGTTGAGAAGCGCTGCGGTCCAACAGACTGGGAATCCCGAGATCTGGCTTCTATTCCTGCCCCTGCCACTGCTTTGCTGCTATGACCTTGGGCAAGTGACTTCCCTTCTCTGTGCCTCTGTTTCTCCTCCCAACTTGTGTCTCGTTTGTGTATTGAGACTGTAAGCTCTTTGGGGCAGGGACTGCTTGTTACTCTATGTTTGTGCAGCGCCTTGCACAGGAGTGCTGACCGTGGCTGGGAACTATAGGGGCTACTGTAATACAAATGATTAGTAAATGAGTTCAGGTGTGTTACAGAAGAAACCCTCCACTGGATTTTCCTTGCTGTGCAAGGTTTGTATGTGTGCATGGATGTTCCCTTGAAATGACCTTAACTGTTTCTAATGTTTTTTTCTTTATGAGAATATATGTTTGTGGAGGGGCTGGGAACTGGACTGGAGGGGTCCAGCATGGAGTTGGAGGAAAGGAACTCAAGGCAACAGTTGTAAACAGTGAGTTTAGAGGTGATGGGCCTCATTCTCCAGTTCCCTGCACCTTATGTGGTCACTGATGCCACTGCAAAGTAGGAGTGATATGCCACCAAATCAGCATGTCCCACCCTCCTGGCACTGTGTAAATGACTGCAGGAAGTTTGGAGCAATGGCAAATTGGTCCTGTTGTATATTATCCCTGCTATTACCCTCTGATCCGCAGTCTGCTGGGGATGGTACCAAGAGTTTGCAGGGGGGACTGAGTGGTGTAATAGTTCTGTCCATCTCAGACCTTTCTCTGATCTTGCCCGTATAAATGCTTGCATCCTGTGGTGCCTGTTTATGTACATGAATGACACATTCTCTGTTATGTCTGTGGAGAAATGTGGATGTTCAAAGGACCAGATAACAGTGCTTCAGCACCAGTCTTTAGATCGCAGCGTTTTTCAAGGGCAGCAGAAATTCCCCCAGCTTGGTTCCTTTTGTTTTCGCACCTGAGGAGAGTTTGCTGACCTACATGCCGCAATTCCATGGTTATTCAGTGACCGGAGTCTCTTCTCACCCACTGTAAATCGAGAGCAAGTCTCTCGACATGGTGCTGGTGTCAGACTGATTTGAGAGGAGAATTGGGCCCTGTGTGTCCAGTCTGTAAGTAGCCTGCCCTGGAGTTAAATCTGAAGCATTATCCTTCATTAAGGGTACCTTGTTCTGGTGTGAAAACACAGAGCGGGATCTGAAGTGATTTGCTAACCCGAAGGCCTGCTCCCTTCAGTTCCCTCCTTAAAACTCTCTTCTTTCACCTTGCTTTTCCATGCTGATCACCACCCTGGGGGCCAGATCCCTAGAGCTCCATTGAAGCAGGCAGGTCATTCGTCCTGTTTGAAGCCAGACAGTTAGGGTGACCAGATAGCATGTGTGAAAAATCAGGACGGGAGTGGAGGGGTAATAGGCACCTGTATATGACAAAGCCCCAAATATCGGGACTGTTCCTATAAAATCGGGACATCTGGTCACCCTACAGACAGTCCTGTTTGTAGCCATTTGTCATGAGACAAAACCAGACGGGGATATTGCGCACAGAGGATGCCATTGTGAAAATCTGGCACAAGGTGCCGGTGTGACCTCGCACGCATTCTATGTGCACAGTAATGCCATGTGGGGGTGAGGGACTCTTCAAAGTGGCATCCTGTGTGCGGTGTGACCTTGCATGCATTGTGTGAGGTCACACTGGCAGGGGCGGGGCCACTCCGTTCCTGGAACAACCGCAACGTCCAGTATTCTGGGGGTGCGTCACTGGTCACCCTCCATTGATGTCGATAGAACATTGCCGGTTTACGCCAATTGAGCATCTGGCCCTGAACATAGGCCTGATATGCCACTGCTTTGCATCTGGTGTCACTTAAAAGAGGGCATGTGCCGGGGACAGGGTTGGGGGCTGGAGGGGCGTGTCTGGGCAGTGCTGAAACCCATAGGGCAGTCCCAGGAAGGCTGCCATACCTTAGACGGGCCCCAAGAGTTGTCTGTGCCAGGGGCTGCAAAGCGGTTCTGGATTGGGAGGGCACAAAAGGTGACTTAAAGAAGCCACCTTAGCCCCGGGTTGTGCTGCATCTCACATAACCCCCTTCCGCCCCATAAATATGGCTTGTGGGAGGGAGCCGGCTGTTGAAATGTGAAACTGGGTCCTCCTTGAGTTATTGAGTAACTCCCCCCCGACCCCGTCACTGGGGCTCTGTCTTTCAGACATTGACTAATTTGTGGTGGGGGGAGGGTGGCTGGGCAAAGTGACACCAATGGGTCACTGAGGAGGCACCCACACATTGTGCGGTGGGCCCACGTTTCAGGGTCTTGTGTCTTGGTGGTGCAGGGCTGGGTTCCGTGTCGGCCGTGGGGAATCTGCCCCTTGCCTGGGTGCTAAGATCATGTGATTTACCTTCCCTCCAGGCTGCAGCCCAGACTTTACTGAAACTGGGGGAGAAAAGGGTAGAAAGTAGCAAAAAAAAAAAAAAATAAGCATTTTAGCTGCCACAAGACTCAGCCTTCCAGTCCAATTATTGCTTTCTTGTAACCCTGGTGTTAGCCTCTCCTCCCGCTGCCTTCTGCTTAGGAAGCTCACTTTAGCAGTCATTAAATATTAAAGGAGAGCTGTGGGCTGGTAATCAGCAGGCATGTTCCCTCTTTTTTTAAAAAAGAAGAAGCTAAATTGCTTTTAATTGGCAAGTGTTTCCAAACAGGGAGGAGAAACGGGGTCTGGCTTTTACCTGTGTTCTTCTCTGGCTCCTGCAGTTGTAGCCTCCAAGCACAACCCCTCCCCTACACTAAGAATGTAGGAATTGCCAGACTAAATCAGCCACAGGGATTCATCTATGCTAATATCCTGTCCCCAGTAGTTACTGGCCACAGCTGCTTCAGGGGAAGGCGACAGAGACTGCAGTGGGCACCTGGGGGATACCTGCCCTCAAGGGTAATCTCCTCCTAACTCCCAGCCATTAGAGACTGAGCATTTATGTGTCCAGGAGTTTATCCACCGAAGGCCCCTGTGAAGGAGGGAAATATTATCCCCATTTTATAGATGGGTTAAAATGAGGGTGCTTCCTTTCATTCAACAGTCTTGTCTGTTTAGACTGTAAACTCTCTGGCAGCGTGACCCAAGAACTCTTCAGTGCCCACTGCTGAGGGAGTGATCGGAAAGTCCTGATTCTGGTGTGTCCATTCCAGTTCACCAGAGAACGTCGTGGGAGGCCTTATATGAAAACAGGTCTTTAATGTTGTTGTGCTCCGTATGCACAGATACATGGAGGGAGTTATGTATGTACAGGACACTGAAAATATGGTTTGTCGACGCTGCCTCGGTGCAGCTTTGAAACCAGGTTTTCGGTCAGACAGGAGATTTTGCTCCCCTGCTCTGTGTTGAGATGTACCCTGAGCATGATAAGCTAACACAGTGGATAGCCGTTGACGTATGATGCCAATGGAGAGGTGTGAAAGCAACAGACAGGAAAAATAAGCCATGGGTACAGACAAGGCACTTTGGGGATTTAAGTAGACGAAGCAAAGAAGAGGTCCCTTTGTCCTGCACGTAGGAAGTACATGGGCAGTGTGTTTATGTTCATGAGAACGGGCTTTCAACCAACCTTGGCTGAAATGCTGACGGTGTGGGTGTACAGCACCCAGCCTGTTGGACTCTGATTCCAGCGGGGGCCTCAAAAATAAACAGTAGTGGGGGACTGAGCTACAGAGGGTTGGTCAAGGTCACAGAACCAGGAATTGAACTGGGTTCTTCTCTATCCAGCGCCGGGACCACCTGGCCAGTCTTTCTCCTCACAACAGGGGTTTTAAGAATTGTTCTTTTCAAGTGGTTCTGATGCAAAGAGAAGCCCCTTTGGCTCTTAGAGGCCATAACCGTGAAGCCTGACCTCTTCTCTTGCATCTCGGAGGGGTCCCTCCAGGTCCGTGCTGGAGAGGCAGCCTGGGGGAGACTGGGCTGTAGACTACCTGCGCTGTACCTGATCTGCAGATACATAGAAAACGTTGTTTCCTGGCACTCTCATGCCTGCTTGGTTCACAATCCCCCACAGCCCTCCCCTGCCCCCGGTTGCTGTATGTGTGTGCTCACATGTGCACAGCAGGGAAAAGAGAAGCCCTTGATTTGAGTGTCGTTTCTCCCGATTCCTTCCTAACAGCTCTGCGCCTCCCACAACCCACACATTTTCTTTTTAAAGACACTTCTAGTATTTTTGTCTCCTGGCCTCAGCCACTGTATCCTCCATCACCATTAAATGACTGGGTTTGGTTTCTCAGCGGGTTTCCCCTAGTCCAACGGCCTCCCCCCAGCTTCCCAGCTAGCTACCAGACTGAGCCCGACGAAGAGGCTAAAATAGCCAGGTGCTTCCCTGACTGCAGCGGAGCTGGAGGCTTGTGAGCGTGTATTTGGGACCAGAGGGTTCCCCTCACCAAGGGAAAAATTCAATTAAAAAGAAAAATGAAAGTTAAAATAGTGCTTTTTGCTTTGTTTTCCCCCCCGACCCCCTTTCTGTGGTGCCTGAAACTGCAGCAGGAAATGCAGTTGGTTCTATTATTATTATTTATGTATTTATTTATTCTTGGCATTATCACAGCACCCAGGAGCCTTGATCGTGGACCCGAACCTCACTGTGCTCGCCTCTGTGAGGCTCTGCGGTGCAGCGGAAAGCAGATGGGGGGGCCCCCCATCTGAGTTGGCATTAAAATACTTCAAGCAAAGCAGCTATCCCCATGGAAAGGACTTGTGCTTTGTCTAGACTGTGGTGCAAATCTAGAGTCCCAGTGACCATGAGAGAGGTGAAAGGAGAAGGGCCTGATCCTGCCAGGTGGGGAGCATCCAGGACTCCCTCTGATTTCAGTGGGGATTGAGGAAGCTCTGCACCTTTAGGGTGTTCTTGGGATTATGTCAGGTTAAACCCTCCTCTGGAGGTGGACAGAAGCTGGGACCAGACTTTCCCTGCACCTCATTGGACCATCGAGGAGGGTGTTGCATAAAAGGGATCTCAGTGTTGAACTGCACCAGGAGTTTGGGGTTTGCAAAATTAGACAGATGGGATTTTGCCCAAGCATGCCTAGGGGTTTTTTTTGCCCATCTCTGGCCATAAGGCTCCAGGGAGCTTGGAGATTTTCTGACCTCTTCATGAGGCTTGCAAAGAACTTGGGAGGAGAGAGTCAATATGAAGCTGGCTTTTGATGGCCAGTTGTTTGAATGTGGGCGGGGGCTGGGGGGCCTTATTCCAGTGGGTTAAATACCACAGGGGAAAGAACGCCAGAAACCAAGCTTGCATTTTGGTTGCAAAGCAGTCGGGTTTGAGGTTTGCCAGCTTTTATGAAGCTCAAAGAGGAAAGATGGGGCCATTTACCTGCCTTTTCCAGGGAAATGTGGGCAGCATTTTACTGACCACTGTAGAGAAGCAAAGGGAGCTTTGAGAGACGGATACGTTATTTTGTGGCAAGTTATTACAGCCTGGGGTTTCAGCAACTTGTAAACTCTCAGGACCTGACTCCTGAGTGCTTTTTCCTGGAGTAACACAGTGGTGACAGACACTAAAGTTACAGCAGAATTCATGTTGCACTGTCCAGGGGGATTGTCTCCACTGGGAAAGTCTCCAGGGTGTTAGAACTAGAGCTGGGCAAATAACTGATTTTTTCGGTTCAGTGGCAGTTCTGGAAAAAAAAAAAAAAAAAAAAGGTTTAATCAAATCTGAATTTGTTCAGGTCTATTCCAGAGCCGGGATTCAAATCTGGGTCTCCTATATCCTCCTCGGTGAGTGTTGTAACCACTGGCTTAAAGGTTATGGGGCTGAGGGCCGGGGGAAGCAACAGCACCACCACCTCCTTTAGTGAATGGCCAAAACTGCATTTCCCATTTTATAAACTATTAATCCAGAAATCTCCCTTCTGCCCGAGTTAGAATATGTTAACGAACACGGCGCTAAGCATGCCTTAAGTGGACCCCCAGCGTTAACCACAACTAGCTGGCATGACATCAAGCACAACATTCTTTGTCTGCATTGAGTGTGGTTAACATCATGTGAATGAACGTGTTTTAACACAATGTTGTTTTCCAGTGTGGACAAGCCAATAGTGAATGGTTCAGGCGGGTGAAGGGTGTGATTTCTCTCCCCACCGTTCTGCCACAAAATTTAGTAGAAAATGTTTCCTTATTTTGTTCCGGGCTCAGCCAGTGTTTATGAAATGGCTGCTTTCAAGTCAGAACACGTGGCATTTGTCAATCGGCATGCATTTCAACACAGAAACAATCTTCTTAGGCAAAACTTTCACTGAAGTCTTTTTTCTTTCCCGAGTAAAATCAGAGTAGGGACTCTAGGAGTTGGCCCTGGGTGTGAAGTGGGGGAGCAGCTGAGATTGTCTGCTAGGATAATCAGAGCATATCTTGCCTAATCAATTCCCTGCCTTCACAGGGGCTGTGGGCTTAAACTAACTGAAACCACTGGATTGAACAAAGGGATATTTGGGTGAAATGGAATGGCTAGATAATCTAATGGTCCCCTCTGGCTTTAAACTTTGTGAAACAATGAGATATTAGCTTCTGAGTATCCCTAGGTGAAATAATAAGGCTGAATTCTTTCCTCATCTAGGGCCTGAAGTCAATGGGATCTCTCAGTGGCTTTTGGATCTGGCCCTTACAGTGCTGTCGCTCTGGCATAACTCCATTGACTTCACTGGAGCTACACTGGCGTAAATGAGAATAGAATCTGGCCCTTAATCTTCATCTTGTCCCATCTGGACAGCAGCCCATCTGGTTAGGCCCTCCCCAGTCTCTTGCACCATTGTGGCTATGCCACTGGGAAAATTTTCCTTAAGATTCCAGACCCCACCCCAGCCCTTCCATTATGGCTGGAGAAAGGTCTTGCTCCAGTTCTCTGTCTCTCTCCGGAGACCTCCAGGGCAAGCAGGGAAAACAAGGCTTGTTATTTTTAGGGTAAAACACAGGCAGGAAAAGAAACCCTTTAAAAACTAACCCACCCAAAGCCTTACAGGCTATCTTTGTCCATCATACAGAATGTCAGAAAGGGCAGAAAATCCATTCCTTTTCTCCTTTGCAGGCCCCTGCTAACAGGAGGTTGGCAAGTTTCCCCCCCCCCTTCCCGCCCCCCACTTAAGAAGTGAACTTCTTCAGGTGAACAATTTGGTCAGATTTTCAAACGAGCATCCAACATGCTACACTGCCTTGAAAATCCAGTTCCGACTGTGGGTCCTTCCTGGGTTCTCTTGAAAATCTGTCCCTAGGTGTCACAACAGGAGCCCCTGAGAGCTGAGGACTTTGAAGCTCTGTCCTTGTTTAGGAGCTTAAATGGGAGCTGAACTCTCTTGCAAACCGGGCCCTACATGGCTGCCCACTCCATTCGCCTGCCTTCTGGAGGACTGTTCGTTCAAGTGCCTCTAAACCTCACCCAGCACGGTTAAGCAGCAACATGGTAGGAACCATCTGTAGTGCTGGAAAAATAGAGCAGCTCCCGGCACATTCACATCAAGCTGCTCACAGAGCGTGAGAGAGGAAAAAGGCTGGTGGAGTCCCATGTCATCTCTGCTCTACCTGAGGAGGACTATTCACTGTGCTTCCCCTCCATCCTCATCAGTTCAGTGACTCTCTCTTTTTTTGTGGGCTGTTTTCATCTTCAGAAGCAGTGTGTGATGTGGCTGAATGGATTAATTGCAGAGCAAGCTGGATTAATCACTCCCCAAACCCTCCACGACTTCATCGGCACTTCCCAGTTAGATAAAAGTGTAGTGCTGCCTGTCAGGAAAGAGACTGGTCAATTAGTTCTCTACGCAGCATCTCAGTGACATGCCCTGTTAAATATCCTGTAGGAATCCATCCATGCTTCCCTGAGAAATAATTGGCTAATTGCACAAGGACTTTAACTCTGTGGGCTGGATTCTGATCTTGGCTACATCAATGTAAATCTGGAGTAACTCCTGTAGAGTTACAGCAATGTAAACCTGCAGCAAGGGGGAACAGAATCAGAGTTACTCTGGATTCATACCAGTGTAACTGAAATCAGAATCTTCCCCTATTATATCAGCTCTTCAAATAATAAAGCAATATGGTTAAAAAATAAATAAAGAAGAATTCTAGAGTGGTTATAAATGCTCCTGCATCAGGGCTTAACATGACCTCTAACTAGTGGGGTCTGGATGAAGTTTTCTCTGGGGGCCGATTATCCCATAACTACCTACTGCAGGGTTTCTTTTACCTTCCTCTGGTACTAGCAACTGTGGGAGGTAGGATGTTGGATTAGATGGGCCCCAGGTCTGCCCCACAATGGCAATTCTTATGCTCCTAGATGAGTTAGTTTTTTTGTAGCAAGAGAGTCAAATTCAAATCTGGTCTAAGCAGATGCATCTCCACAATAGATTTATACTAAGAGCTTTATTGGACCTGTAAAGTGTTACGTGAGTGCTAAGTATTCTTGTCCTATAAAATCACCCTTTCAGTTACTATTTCTGTGTATAAGATTTCAGCAATTAGATATGCCTACACATCTCATGAAGTAAATGTCCATTCTGATTTGTAACATTTATTATTAACGGGGGCGGGAAATTGCCCAGAACTCTTAATTGAAGGACTATTGTGCTGTGGTAACTGCTATTAAATTAATCTGCTGCATTCCTTTCCACCCACACACTTTAAAACTTCCTGGTTATAATTAGAACCATTTTTAACTGCTTTTGACACTCATAAGATGATGCAGTTCAGCTGCTCAATATGGCAGAGCTCTGGTGAAAGGGACAGACAGGCAGCTGCAGCATTGCAGGAAAGCTGGGTTTGTCTAAGATGTTCAGGGACCAAATCTTGAAGTCTTTACTCACACAGGACTCCTGTTGAGTCCAAGTAAGGCAGGAGTAAAGTTGGGTAAGGGCTACAGGATTTGACCCAAGATAAATATCCTCCTCATGTACCATAATCTCCCCTCCCAGAACCCTACTGTTTTGTTATCGAAAGGCTTTCTGTGCACCACCGCGTAATGCTCTGAGGTGCACTGATGCTGGATCAGAGTTTGTCTAAGACGATATCTCCGCTTTACAGCATTTTGACTTAACTGTTATGTACAAGGGGGTTGTCTGGTGAGGGTGGTAACCAGCGTTCGTTACTTTCAGAGAGGAAGGATGGTCTTTCAGCTAAGGCATATGACTAGGGGCCAAGACATTTCTGTCCTATTCATGACTTGGGCACAGACTTCCTGGGTGGGCCTGGACCAGTCTCTTCTCCTCTTTGTGTCTCAGTCTTTTCTTCTGGAGAATGAGGATACCTACCAAATTGTCTGGGTTTATTCATGGGCACGTGTAAAACTCAGACCCCGCAGAGGGAAGATGCAGGAGCAAAGTATTGTGTTATTAGGAACAACTAGCTAAGCTCTGCTCTAAAGCACGTCTGTATAAATGATGTAAATTGCCGCAAAGGTATGGACCAGATCCTCCTCAGCTGTAAATCTGCACAGCTCCGTTGGCTTCTCTGAACCTACATTGATACACAGCAGCTGGGGCTCTGGCCTGTACACTGATTTTTAAATGCCCACTCAAGTCAAAGCCTCATGTCTGGCTTAGGAAATCATCAAGCTGTGTGGTGATGCAGAGACAAGGCACAGGGAATGTCTCTCAGCTGTACCGGGTTCATCCACCCCATCTCAGGCTAGCTGTTTGGGTCTGCAGTCCGGCACTTAGATGTCTGACCGTAATAAAATGGAGGTATAGTTATTTGCTGGTGAAAACAAAAAACATAATGCCTAGGTGAAAATCTGGCACGAGGTGTCAGCCAGGAGTGAAGCTCAGAGAGGGAGTGTGGTACTTTAAAAACTCTGTTCCTACTCTGTTGTCTTTATCTGTCACTGACTTAAACACCTGCGTGGTATCTGGCTTTCTGTATCTGTGACCCCCTATCATATCCCTTTAACCACCTCAGTACAAAGCTAGTTCCTTTAACTGCTCTGTAAGATCCTTTTAGTCACAGTATCGTTACTGTCACCTTCTGTTTCCTTCTCCATTTGGTTTTCAGTTTTGTGACATGTGCTAACCAGGACTGCTCACAGGATTCCAAATATGGCCTCACACAACTTCCTCACCCAGCGTTAGAACAATTTCCTCTCTCTTGGTCTGCAACCACATAGGCCACCTTGGGCTGTGATCTCATCAGAACTCACAAGGCGAGCTGGGTGGGGGACCCCCAAGGAACGCTTCTGCCTCTGACTCACTTCTCGGGGGTGCTGTGTTGCTGGATGTCTTTTGGATGATCTTTCACTTGTGGTCATGGCGTATCGGAGGGACCTTTATATAAGGGTGGGATATTCCAGCTCAGGTAATGTCGCTGACCTAAACTTCCTAATGCAATTTCAATTGGATATGAAGCTCTTAAATTCTTGACCTGAAATTTGGGATCAAAGATATGAGTCTTTTGTGGCTTATTTTTAAAGCTCCTTTTTACTTCTATGTAACAGAATGTTGTTTGCTTTTCCTTCAGTTACGTGCTTAGCTGAAAGTCTCACCGTTTGACCATTTAGCCACCACTTCCTCGAGTTTTATCCCTATCTACTTGACTTTATTTTTCTATACACGCCTTGGCCTCATGCCCAAGTCCTTTGGGGTCTGATTTTTTTCAGACACATTGGGCACCCACAATTCAGCTAGAGTTAATGGGCGCTATGAGTCTCTGGAAATCAGGCCCTTGGCGTTTCACTGTCGTCCTTTCTGTTCATGGAGGCCTGTATCTGACACCACTATGGTGATGGATGCTATGGAAAACACAAAGTAGATTGTCACCGTTTGGTGTGGGTATCATTCTCTCCCTGGATGATGGTGTAAGCCAAAAGAGTCTTGAGTCAACCCTCTGTGGCTCTCCACTTGTCCCTTTTGACATCACCAGGAGTTTTGCCTGAGTAAGGTCTTCGGAATTTGGCTCAATAAACAGATTTTAAGGCCAGAAGGGATAGTAATGTTCATCTGGTCTGACTTCCTGTATAGCACAGGAAATGTCCTACTGCTTCGTCATACTCGTTGCATCCAGGTACATGGCTCACTGTATTTGGAAATAAGGGACCATATTTTTCACCTTCCCCTTTGGGGTCAGATTCCTTCCATTCTCTTACCAACACCTAAGCTTTTCTTATAATTTCCCCCAAAGCAGTTAGATTTCACCTTATATCAAATCCCTCGCTGTCAATGATGTTTTATGCCTCTCCTAGGTCTCTTTCTTGCCCTTAATTACTCTTTGTACTTTCTTGCTCATTGGCATTGATCTTTTGATTTACCCCTAGTGTATTTATTGCTAGATTGCCTTGAGCATACATTAAGTTCTGGTTGAAAGTTTGCCTTTTCTCCTCCGTGTTCTGTCCTTCCGTTACTTTATCCCATCTGGTTTCACCTGTTGGTTCTAGAAGTTTTTCTTTCCAAAATTAGCTCAGGAAAACCATGGATGGGATATCCCTGTGATTGGGTACACCCCACTCTATTGTCATTTAAAATGGTAGCTGCTACTTTAGGGGATTAGGGTTCTGCAAGTGAGGTTAATGTTGTCCCTGGAATGATTAGTAACTCTGGGCCATCTATATCTTTATTAAAAAAAATAAAAATATCAACTTCAACCTTTTCTCCCCCCGCCCCATATTTTTTTAGCCAGAGTGGAATGAAATAAATGCTTGCTTGTTTGTATTCCCACTTTTACATTTTTTCTTTGGTTACTTTGTAACTCCCCCCTTTTTCCTCAAAAAACGTCTCCAACTTTGGAAGAATTGCAGAGTGGCAAAAAGGAAAAGTGAAATGGTGTAATTCTGCTACTCTGTAACTTTGCAAAGATTTTGTGTGTTTGTGTTGTTACTCTCTAGGGGGCTGGCCCATCGGAGATCAGGGCCCCACTGTGCTAGCAAGGTGCTCTGTATACACATAGCGAGAGGCAGTCCCTGCCCAAACGAATTTACAATCTTAACAGACGTGACTTTATTAAAAAATTAAAACACTTTAATGTTATTGGATGATAATCAACTGGTTCTGCAGAGATGATTCCTCAGCTGCCTTTGGACTCCTGTCTGGCAAGATGGATCTCTAAGGTCTTGGGGTTTTATGCCTCTATTTCTTAGGTGCCATTTGTATTTTATCCAAATTATACCCAGAGCTAAAGTGAAGATCACAGTACATTTTCCCCAGTCTGTTAGTTGATCCCAAACAATGAACAACCTGGAGAGGTGTGTGTGGGTGTGTGTCTAAGATATACTCATGAAAATACATGGGCCGAGTGACTTTTCTGAGAGAAAAGATCAGACCAAAACATGCATGGGTGTCACTAACAAGGTGCCTTGTCCCCTGCCCCCACCCTCCATGTGCTGTGCTTATTGGAAGTGCTTCTCCGAAACATCATAGTCTGGAGTATAATTCATATACATAAATGTCCATTAAAGTAAATGGAGAGATTAGGACATGGGCAAACGTGATTAGGGAATTGATGTTAGCAGATCAGAGATCCAGGCAGACAACTCCACGGGACTTGACTTATTTTAATGAACTGATTTAAGCGTCAAAGGGAGTTAATTTAATAGAATAAAAAGCCAGTGCTTGTTACAAGGAGAACAGTAATCAGGACACATGGTTCCCTAGGCTATCCTGTAGGCAGCTTGATGGTTCTGAACGATGTAGAGCAGTGGTCCCCTATCCCTGCAGTCTCCACTACCTTGCCGGGGTCTGCTGGTAGTTTCCTGTACACATTATGGTACAAGTGGGCCTTGGGGAAGGATTTGAAGGAGGAAGAGGTTATTAGCTCTCCAGGCAGTTTGGGCATAAGCTTTAGTGGGCTAGAACCGGTGTTCTCTGTGTACAGGGTTGACGTGAACAAAAGCCCACTTCTCTGTTGGTTTCGTTCCTATTCAGTTCTTTAGTCTTCAAATTAAAGCAGTGGTCCTGCAATCATTTCTACGAGTGCTGACATTCGTGGCTCTCTGGGAATGTCAGCAGGGCTCTGTGTGGACGCAGCGGTCGGCACCAGCACCTCGGAGTGCAGACTCAAAGCCTCAGAGTCCAACTTGCCCGTGCTTTGGCAGCACACCAAGTCCGGCTGTAGCACTGCCTGGAGGCCACTTTAATCAATGTTCTAGTCTTCAGTGACATGGGCAGTCTCGGAGCCCCGCTCCCCTCTAGGCTTTTTAATAATGGACTTGGCCCGTCCTTCGTCTCAGCAGAGCAGGGAAACGTACACCCTGGCGTGCTGCAAGCAGCCAAAAATAGAAAAGAGAAAGTCGTATCGTTTTAAAGGCCGAAATCTTGAAACCCACTTCTTGGATATTTGTGGTGCCCTTCGCAGCTGTCAGAGGGGAAGTAATGCAGGCGTATCACAACACTCACTTCCTTCCTGGGGATGGAAAGGAGGGACTAGTTGAAATCAAGGGGGAAGCAGCTAGGAACAAAAAGCCCGTTCAGAGGCTGATTCAATCTGACATGGTCTTTTGAGCTCCCTGAGTGGCGTTTACTGCTAAAGATATGGAAAAGAAAATAAATCTCCCAGGCATGACATCTTGCTTTAATTAATAACATAATCAAGCTCTTGGCCAAATGGAATGGAACTGTTTCAACACTAGATGTACCTCTTGTAAGCAAAGTAAGGCTGGCCAGTCCCACAATGGGCTGAATAGTGAGTGAGCTGAGGGCATGTTGATTAGCATAGGGGCTGCTCTTGTCTGCCAAAGTGGGCCTGATCGTTTGTATCCAGTTCTCCTATAAGAACTGCAGCCAAATTCCAGGAACAGAGGCCGTCCTGAGAGCTTTCAGGGGCTCTGAATGCTAAAGGGAAGGAATAAACCTCTAATGAAGAAGGTTTCAGAGTAGCAGCCGTGTTAGTCTGTATCCGCAAAAAGAAAAGGAGTACTTGTGGCACCTTAGAGACTAACAAATTTATTTGAGCATATATAAGCCCGTTGCCAACTGTGTCCACATATCTATTCAGGGGACACCATCATAGGGCCTAATCACATCAGCCACACTATCAGAGGCTCGTTCACCTGCACATCTACCCATCATGAGCCAGCAATGCCCCTCTGCCATGTACATTGGCCAAACCAGACAGTCTCTGCATAAAAGAATAAATGGACACAAATCAGACGTCAAGAATTATAACATTCAAAAACCAGTCGGAGAACACGTCAATCTCTCTGGGCACTCGATTACAGACCTAAAAGTCGTAATTCTTCAACAAAAAAACTTCAAAAACAGACTCCAACGAGAGACTGCTGAATTGGAATTAATTTCCAAACTGGACACTATTACATTAGGTTTGAATAAAGACTGGGAGTGGATGTGTCATTACACAAAGTAAAACTATTTCCCCATGTTTATTCCCCCCCACACACACTGTTCCTCACATGTTCTTGTCAACTGCTGGAAATGGCCCACATTGATTATCACTACAATAGGTGTTCTTTTTTTTTCTCTCTCTCTCCTGCTGGTAATAGCTCACCTTACCTGATCACTCTTGTTACAGTGTGTATGGTAACACCCATTGTTTCATGTTCTCTGTGTATATAAAATCTCCCCACTGTTTTTTCCACTGTATGCATCCGATGAAGTCAGCTGTAGCTCACAAAAGCTTATGCTCAAATAAATTTGTTAGTCTCTAAGGTGCCACAAGTACTCCTTTTCCTTTTTCTAATGAGGAAGGAAAATTATGATGATCACTTGTATTCCAGTGGCTTCCAGAAGCCTCAAGTGAGATCAGGGCCCTGTTGCGCTAGGTGCTGTACAAACAGAGAGTGTGTGAGAGAGATTGCTGTGTGTGTACAGTAATAACTGGCTTTTCTCAGTAGTTCAGCAGCTCTAAAGCTTGATTTCAACTCATGAGGTACGATTTCCTCTTGCTTCCAGCAGCAGGGAGCACGTGTGAGTAAGGGTGGAAGAGTAAAATGCTTATGTTTACTTGACCTGACTGACACATTTATTGATCACTTTCTCCAGCAGTTCATTCATAAAGGCCAATTGAGCCGATCCCTTGGGACAGAGCAGCCTTTTAACGAGCTCCTTGGGGGCGTGTCGACAATTTACTTCTGAAAACGAGAAACTGGTGAAAAGGAAACATGCCCAATGCTGATGCTTCTCTAACTAGAAGTGACAGGGCTTTGCCGTGCATGGAGATTGTATGGTGTTTGAATTCCCAGTTGTTATCCTGTCTCACTTACTACAAAAATGCTGGGGAAAACTCAGCTTTTAGGTGGAATGCAATTGTTTAGACTCCTTAAATGTTACAATTTGTCATTTACATGGTGCCAGTAGCATGCTCAGGATCCTATAATAGGAAGCAATTCCTGCCCTGTACCTACTACTGGTGCACATTTCTGTAGCGTCTTTCACCTGAGGTTCTCCACGTGATTGACAAACCTTCATTCAGCTGCAGGATGGCCCAGTGAGAAACATGGCCGTTGTAATAATTCCCATTTTGGAGAGGTAAACTGAGGCACAGAGGCTCAGTGGCTTGCCTAAGGGCACGCAGCGAGTCAGCGACCGAGCTGGGAACAGAACGCAGGAGTAGAGCTGGGCAAACAACTGATTTTTCAGTTTGGTGGAAGTTCTGAAAAATTGGAAAAAAAAATCCCTTGGTTCACATCACACCGAATCTGAAATTTTTCAGAACGTTCAGTGAATCAGAAAACTCCATTTCACGTCTGTCCTGGAGCGGGGATTTGAACTTGGGATGTCAACATCCCAGGCAAGTGACCTAATCCCTGGGGTAAAGCTTATGGGGGGATAAGAAAGGGACCACCAGCCCTTCCGCTCCCCCTCCTCTGGCTGTATTGTGATTGGCCAAAACTATCTGTGTCAAATTCAAGAATAGTTTCGGATTGACCGAGACGTCATTTTTTTTTTTTTTTAAATAAACTTTGACAAATTTTGCCTGGCTCTACTCAGGAGCCTAGAATCCCCATGCCCTGCTTGAGCAACTGGTACACGTCGATTCTCCTCTCTCTAGGGAGATGGAGGCACTCGATCCATCTCCGAATCAGGGCTGTACGTCTCTCTCTGCACTGACTCTTTTGATCTTAGCTTTGTAAAGGTGGAGCCCACTCGGGGGCTGTCGTGCTTTGATGCAACAGTCTTATTGCCAAAGGCCATGGCACCCACGCGTCGCTGCAGCACGTGGAAGAATCAGGGCATCGCAATGGATTTGTTCTCAGCTGGTTTTTCACCCAGCCAGTCGGTTTGATGTCACTCCCCTTCCTAGCATGTCCCATTTGGGTAACCTAAGATAGTAAATAAATTACATGGTGCAAACGGAAGCTATTTTTTTTTTTTTTTTTAGTCTCCCTGAGAAAACATATGTGGGTAACTAATACGCACCGCCATATGGGGAGAAGGATTTGCCTGAGTAGCAAAATGCTCCCAAAGTAGGAGATCCTTTCTGTGCAGGATTGTCATGACTTTCCAGCAGTTAGTGCACACGGCTGGCTGTGCATGGTGCTGTTCAAACAAGCAGGGGGGCTGCCTGTGAGTGGCCAAGCTTTACCTTGTGAGGAAAGGGGAATGGTTGGCTCCTGGGAGTAATAATAGGGCTCTGCAGCTCTTCACATCCAGATCAGGTTAGTAGTGACTGACACAGCAGTTGCCACCTGACGGCTGCTCAGTAACAATGAGCTGGTGGGTCGCAGGTCTCGGCAGACTGCTATCCAGCCTCAGCAGAGAGGCCAAGGACAGAACGGGCCTGGAGACTGAGTGACGCTGGGCTGGGCTGTTCGGTCAGTTCTGGTGCGTGTTGTTGGAGCAGTGGGGAAAACTTGCCCGTGTTGTTCCTACTGTGGGACAAACAGAAGACCTTGCCCTTGGAGCTGTCCGTCTCCTACCTCCCACCAGCTTGGAAATTCATATGTAACCCATAATAAGGCCGCATGCATTCTCCTACGTAGTTAGTGAGCGTCTCCTCCAGGCGAAGGGGAACTGAGGGGCTGAGCAACCCCCCATCTGGCTGGCACATGGAGGGGCTCCTTCAGGTGCCAGATGGATCTGCGCCCAGCCCTCTTGCACTGAAGGAGCGTAGCCACAACATGACATTTGAACGCACTAAAACAATACGCTATTGGGAATGATCCTGCACTTCTCCCAGGGAACATTCCCTGCTAAATGACCTAGCAGGTCTTTTCTGCCTCTAATGCGTATGATTCTTTCTCTCTTAAGGGGGTTAGAGAGGAACATGAAAACATGAGCTCCCAGAGGCACCACGTTGACACTTAAATAATCAAAGCAATGAATAATTCTTAGCTTGTTGGCAAGATTTCGATCTGGAAATCTTAAAGCATGGCACAGAGATGGATAACAGCATGATGCCCATGATACAGATAGGGGAAACTGAGGCAAAGAGGTCCACCTTCCTGGGTCTGACCTCTGACATTCAGCAACCTCTGCCCCTCCGTGCGCTTCCCACAGTGAGTCCACCCAGGCGGGGTCCTGGGGAAGCCAGAGGGTCCTGCACTCCAACTTTGCAGTCAGACGTGACTCTCAGCCAGCCAGTAAAACAGAGGTTTATTAGATGACAGGAACACGGTCTAAAACAGAGCTTGTAGGTACAGAAAACAGGACCCCTCAGCCGGGTCCATTTTGGGGGGCAGTGAGCCAGACAACGACGTCTGCACTTCACTCCACGTCCCCAGCCAGCCCCAAACTGACTCACCCTCCACCCCCTCCTCCTCTGGGCTTTGTCCCTTTTCCAGGCCAGGAGGGCACCTGATTCCTTTGTTCTCCAACCCTTTAGCTATCACCTTGTAGGGGGGTTGAAATGATTTGCCAACAAGCCAATGGCTGGCCTGGGAAGAGAACCCAGGTCTTCTGGTTCCCAGTCCGGTGAGCTAGGTATGATCTTGATCTCTTTTTTTTAAAAAGCGCCATCCCTTGAAGGTCGTGCTTCAAGAAGCCATCACCTGGTACTGAACTATTACATGGAGACGACACCTCCAGAAATGAAGCCCAGACGTATGGGCAGTGGGCATGTTATCGCCTGCACATAAATGACACAGCTATAGATTTTCAGAGGGCTGTTAAATCAGCAAAATAAAATCCTTGGCACCTGAGCCCTGTCTGCTTGTTGACGTTCTCTTGCTGCCCGAAATGCTTTTGGTTCCAGAAGACATTTTCAGCGATGATAGCGTGGGAGGAAATCAAAGTTTAATTAGTTCCAGCTGTTGTAATATAGCCCAGGTGATGGCTTCCTATAATCATGTCTTCACTTTAAATAAGCCAGCACTGTGCTTTATTTTCACCACCTTCACGCGAAAGTCAACAGTGTTGATTTCCAGCTGGAGCACACACTGTAAATTGAAGTCTCCTCTTTCCTAACCTCCTGTGTCCTGTGCGAACTAAACTAACACGGAGCAGTAATCTGTCCTGAATTCCATGCCTGAGAAAGTGCACTGGCAGGAGACTCTCTCGTAGCCAGAGGGATGCTGATCCAGCCTCAGTTTCAGCCTGCCTGGCCTGATGTGGAAAATTCAAGCAAAAAACAAGAGCTGTTTCTGCTCCCCAGTGTTGTCAAGGTGCCAGAATATCTCACAATTATGCTTAATGAGGAGGAAAGGAAAATTGCCTCTTGATTAAAACACAGGGTCAGACTGTGGCGCCCTTAGAACCTTGCTCTGCAAATAAGGCCATGGAGCAAGCAAGGTGCTACTAAGCAGAAGCGGCGGGGGGGGGGTCTCAACCTGGCCCAGAGTGGGCTAGATTCTGCTGTCAGTTAGACCTTGATCCTGCTCCCATTGACATCAATGGATAAACTCCCACTGCCAGCAGTGGTGAAGGATCAGGCTGGCTTACACATGTGTGACCCCACGGAAGCCAGTGGGGTTAGATGGATAACCGCCAGCAGGATCTGGTCCACTGGGGAAGATTCTCTTTTGCAGTCTGACCCCCTTGTGCTGCTCTGGAGGGCAGATCACAAACTGGGCTGGGGCACACCCAGGCTCAGGGTCAGTTTGTGGCAACTAGCTCCTTTGAGGCTGTCTCACAAGGCTGTGCTCAGTGGATCTTGGGCACAGCTGACACTGAGACAGCAAATTATCTACAAGTATAACCACTGTTTGGACACTTTTCAGAGTAACAGCCGTGTTAGTCTGTATTCGCAAAAAGAAAAGGAGGACTTGTGGCACCTTAGAGACTAACCAATTTATTTGAGCATGAGCTTTCGTGAGCTACAGCTCACTTCATTGGACACTAATACTGACACTTAACCTTAACTTCCAAAAGTTTCCCCTCCATCACTTTGGGCTAATATTAGGGGAGCTGCTGCCCATCATGTCACCTTCTAATTTACAAGTCCTCCATTGGATTTCATGGTTGTCTTCTTACCTCGCTTATTGCAACTCCTCCAGAGCAGGGATTGGTACTGTGCCCAGCCCAATGGGGCCTGATCACTATTGGAGTCTTTGGGCACTACCATAATATACAGGTTTTCTGTTGCTGCTGCTTCTGTGTCGTTACATCTTCCATGATCTGTTGTGGAGCAACAATTAGACGAGACGCAGACAGCAGGCTCCTGGAGGAATCTGAAACTGAGATAGTTATATATACGTATTAACACATCTGCCAGGCTGAGAGACCAGGCACGGTCTGCCATGTGCTCTGTGGGACCCTGCCTTTTGCTTTAACTGGGTCAACTTAGTTTTGGAACAATAGCATGTTGGTGTTTCGTGACGGTCGGTGCTGTTCTGGGCCAGCTGAAAGCCCAAGCGCTGTCAAGCAGCTGCTTTTGCAATTGGACCTGAGGGGTTTTGGCATTGAACCAGGCCACTTTTCACAATGATAGGACAGACATATTAGCAGGAACTATAAGCCAACACGAACACATAATGGACACCCTGCTCTGTAGGCACTGACTTGTTGATGTAAGTTGGCTGGAGCCCTTTCTCCCCATACCATGGCTAGCCTGGTCAGTCCCAAAGGTCTTCACCACTTGGTGATGTTTGAGTACTTAATTGCTTACTATCAATTAACCCGTATTAATTATCACTTTCTTCCACCCCCCTCCCTTTCTTGAATCACACTCTATCCATTTGTTCTAGTGATTAGAATTTTGAGTGGGACGGGTAATGTTGTCATTGTGCCATTGAATGTTGTTGGTTTTTTTATGTTGCACAGGGAGCTGAGCACCTTGGCAGTGTGTGTGTGTGTGTGTGTGTGTGTGTGTGTGTGTGCGCGCGCGCTGCA
The DNA here is from genome assembly GCF_015237465.2 of Chelonia mydas. Classification (NCBI taxonomy): domain Eukaryota; kingdom Metazoa; phylum Chordata; order Testudines; family Cheloniidae; genus Chelonia; species Chelonia mydas. Next base: position 8,842,283 of record NC_051259.2, on the reverse strand, counting down.
GGAATTAATGTAGTTATTACATTAATGGAGGAGGCAGAGAAAGAACTCCAGTGGGCTCTGCCAGCCAGGAAGTCGCTTTGGGAGCTGTTAGTCCTGACAGAGAACAATAGATGTATGTAGTACTTTGGCAGACTAACAGGAAGAGACAGAGTTCCAGGCTCAAACAGCTTACAATCTACCGTCCCAAGCCTGCAAACATCAGCTCCCAGGTATAGCGGTTAAGCCAAAGGGCTACATAGGCAAGGAAGCATTCTTCTTCTTCTGTGTTATTTATTTGTATTACGACAGCGTATGGAGACTCCAGAAAGGGATCAGGACACGAGTGTGCTAGGCATGCTACATACACATGTAATGAAAAGACAGTACCAGCCTTCGAGAGAGGTCGTATATTTTGTAAAAGGAGCTTTAGTAACATCCGGCCTTGATTCAGTGCTCTGCCACATCATCTCTACTGAGTCCTGGGCAGAGACCATTTCGTAGCTGGGATCCATGTCACGTAGCTTTTCGGATAACTCTGTGTACCCCTGACCTGGAGAAACTACCTCTTGATTATCCCATCTGCATGGCCCATCGAGTCCTTGTCCCCTTTGCTCAGAAAAACCAGCAAAGGGAGCCGGTTAAGCAAGCCAACCATAATGGAGGTTTTTGCCATACGGGCATCTGCCCACTAGGAAGTGGGCTCAGACCCACCAAACTCATTTCATTAGTGTCATCACCCTGTTCATCAAGGTGAATGACTGTTTATTCTTGGCTGTGACACTAATGGGCAGATGGCCATTTAAGCGCAAAATGAGTCGGTGAAGTTCATTTCCCTTTGATCGCTTACCTATTGGAAGTCCCAACGCCCAAGTGGTCTTGAAATCTTCTGTCGTTTAACAGTCTCTGGAGGCTCGCGATGGTCTCCAATACATCCAAAGTGCCTAGAACAAGACACTGCAGACCAGACCCTCAGCTGATTTTATTAATTATAATTATTTATATCGCAGTAGTGCCTAGATCATGGTCCTGTTGTACACACCTAGTGAAGTGAAGTTCTCTATCCTAAGAAGTTTATAATATTGCTATAAGATGAGAAAGGAAGGATGGGTGCTAGCCTGGGACTTGGGAGACCCAACTTCAATTCCCTTTGCTATCACATTCTTTCTTGGGCAAGTCACTGAGGCCCAAATCCTCTCAAGCATTTAGGTGTCTAAATACATTTTCAGGTTCTATACCTCAGTTCCTATCTGCACACTGGGGATAATAGCACTGCGCTACCTCACAGGTGGGTTGTGCGGATAAATACATCCATCAGTGGTGGTGAGCTTCTCCGATGTGATGTTAGTGGGGCCACATAAGTACCCACGTTAGATAGGAAGCACAGATTGATACCCTGAACAGACACAGGGAGCACAAGATACCTGCAGTCAGTGGAGCTACTGTGCTTTGTGCCAGCTGAGGATCTGGCCTTATGGATCCAATTCAGGGCTGCTGGGAACTCCCAGCACCTTGTAGGATGAGGCATTCCCTGGAGGGGATGTTTTCTCTTTGGGAGGGAGCAGCCTTGCTACCTTGCAGATTATTGCAACAGTGAACCGACCAATGGCACGCTCTGATTGGCACCCATGGCGGTACTCTCCTTGATTTGAGTATGTTGAGGGAAATGGAACAATCTGTCTCAGGATATTTTGGTTTTGGACAGAGTAAGAGATCTCCCGGGACACCTGGGGAAAAAGCATACAAGTGACTTTTATCCCAAATGTAATATTGGTCTTTTGATTTCAAGTGGGCGGAATCAAATGTGTTCCTCATTATCAATCTCCTGTGACAGGAGGGCCTCTGGACTTCCAGCCCCAGGGGGTTGTAATAATCCCTTTATCAGACAGATAAGGGCTGACAGCTTCATTAGCCAATATTCAACATTAACTTGCACCATCTTTCAGCCTCTTCATTTCTGCTATTCATTCTTCCCTGCAGTTCACCCCTGGAAAGGCAAGTCACGGCCTTAGAGGAGAGCTGAGAGGTTTGAAACGCAGGAGTTAGGAGTGAGTATTCCTTTCCCTCTCATCCCTGTCGCTTCCCAGAGGTATTACAATGCTTCCAACCTCCGAGCCCACGTACAGCAGGACAGTGACTTCCTGTATTTAGGGGCTTTGTTCAGACCCCACTGGGGAGCTATACCTGCCAGCTCCCTCCTGAATCAAGATAGCCAAGAGCTGGAGGGGACACAGCACACCTGTAAGGCAGCTCAAAACCAACTCAGTCCTAGCCCAGCCAGGGCCTATAATCCACTCTGATCTTAACAGAGGTGTTATGTGAAAAAGTTAGTAGGTAATAATTTACACATGGGCCCCAGCTTGAATCCAAGATACAACCCCCCCGAACTTTGGGGAAGTTTGGATTCAAACCCAGATGTCACCTGCTCATTTTAGGCCCATCTCTAGTGACTTTTATTCTCCAACTACGCCTGGAGATGCCTTGGGAACATCATCCCACGGGAAGAGTTTAAATCTGGGGCTTCTACACTGATGGGGATGACTTGGCAGAAAATCCAGTCGCTTTCAGCAAGGTCTTTGCCTCCGGGAAGTAAAATGACTTTCCATAAGCAGGAAAAGAAGCAAAATCTCCCCAGCTTGGGGTTCTGCCCGGACTCATGACTCTGTGTGCAGGGGCTAACCATCTCAGATATTTTTCTCTCCCAAGTAACCATTCTTACAGCCCTCGTTCCAGGAGGTGTGTAGCGGCTATGGGACTCCCACTGGCTTTTTGCTAGGAGTTACATATGGTAGGTAATAACCAACCATAAACTGACAATGAAGGCATAAGTAGCGTGTGTGCAGCAATCCATCCCTCAGTGCTGTGTGTTTACAGAGAGGTTTGCTTGCTGGTTTTCGCAGAATGCGAGAATAAGCCATAGGCCATCTGCTGTGGGAATGTACAACACCATTACCGAAGAGCATAGCTATGTCCCAGGACAGAGCAGAGGGTCCTTACACCCCTTGGAAGGCAAAGAGGTGCCGGACCGGCTTTTCCCCGAGGGATTTCTGCCTTGTGAGCCAGCTGAAAGGCTTAAGCAGCTGCTCTGCTTGTTAGAGCGCAGTTTGGACATTGGACAGGAAGCATCCCAAAGTCCTAATTAAACTGAGGAGTCAGGATGATATTAACAGTCTCCAGGGGGCCCTGAAGGGACGGCTGTAACTGAGCCCAGGAAGTGGATTCTGGCATCGCTTGCCTGGAAGGGGGTAAATGTTCTGGGTGAGCATGCGACTCAGCCAGGCTGCAGGGCAGGGTTTCCATGGCTCCAGCAGCAAGGGAAGGCGGCGCCTCACTCGGCCCGTCTCGTGCTGAAAGCAGGCGAAAGGACAAATCTGCCAGTCAGATGCGTTTGGCATCTGGCAGATGCTTCAGGGTCCCACGAAAGGTGGAGCACGCTGTTTGCCTAGTTAAATACCTTATGTTCAGCCCCCAGCAACCGCGGCGCCTGGATGGCGGGAGATCTCCCTTCAGGGGCAGCGGTTCCGGTGCTGATATGAGGAAGGGCGTGAGGAATACAGGGGTCCTGCAGTGCAGCCTGCGGTTGAATTTGGGAGGTGCCACCAGTAACTGGGCCCATGATGGTTCTCTTGGGATGTCTTAGTCTAGCTTGACCAACTCAAACATCCCAACCCTTCCCTTCCTCCCCTCCGTAGTTACTAACACCAACACCAGACTCGGGTCCATTCCTTCTATTTTCATGTGCTTGCCAGATCAGGCTACTGGTCCATCTCCCAAGAGTTGCAGCTTGGGGAAGGGGGAGGAAGCTGCCTGATCCTTCCCCGCCATTACGACATGGGGAGAGGGAAATCTTTCTGCCTCCAAGTTTCGTGCCAAGCTGGCACAGGAGAGTGCCCTGTGAGGTCTCTGCGGTATCCAGGGGACCTTCTAGGGGAAGTGATGACATGTCAGTGCCAAGGAGAGGGAGGGATCCTTCAGGGTGGGCTGGGGTTAAGAACGGAAGAATATTGTCTGAATACCAGGGATGTTGGAATTTCTTGCTCAGGAGTGGGTTCCCAATGGAGAGGGATGGAAGTGCATAGCCTGAGAGGCATGTAAAGCTAGACCGAGCGAAGCACCAGTGAATCTATGCTAGGGAACAATCCAGTGCTGGCGAGGGGGGCTGGGTGGTTCGTTCTCATCTCTAACATCTCTGAGGCTATAGGTGGGATTGGGAAGGTGCACCCCACTGTTTATGCACCCAGCATTAGATATGCTTCTGTCCCGCCTCTCATTGCTTATTGTCTGCCGTCACACTAAGGAAGCCCAACTGTGTGTATCCCTCATACACACTTTAACAACAAGGTGACTCTAGCTTTTGCTCAGGCCTGGCTCTTGGAGTTGTGGGTTCCTATGCCAAGTAACACAAGTGTAGCTACCCCATCCAACTCTTTCGGGGTCCCCCATTTCTGTGTAACTATGACACCCCATCCCTAGCTGCCTCCTGCCTACACTTTGGAGAATCCCCCCATCTTCTCTGAGACTCCTGGACCTTGGGTGTCCCCTACAGGGTGGAAACAAAGTGCAGTTTTCAAAGTCTGGGGGTAGGGGGGGATCATGGAGAGGAGATGGTGGGTTGGTCTGCAGCTGGTGTGGTGGGGCTGGATTGTGGGCGGAACGGTGGAAAGGCACTTTTGCCTCATGGAGGTTGCCATTTTGTTCTCAACATGGTGTCCTCTATGTAGTGTGACCTCGTACACAGCATGCGTGTGAGGTCACGCCGCGTGGAGAATGCCATTGGGTAGAGCAAATGGTGTCCTCCGCACAGCATGACCTCGCATGCGCCGTGTGTGCGAGGTCATGCTGGCAGGGGCATTCCGGTAGATACCCATTCAGGACTATGCCGCTGAGCCTGGGAATGCAGCATCCTCTTTTGCTGCTTAAAGCAGGTCAATATTGTCCCTGTTGCAGTCAAACTGCATCTGCATAACATTCCCTGGGAACAGAAATCCTTTAAAATAATTAATTCTTCAGGGGCCTGATCCAGAGGCCAACAGGAGTCTCTGCATTGATAGGTTTGGATCTGGCCCCAAGTGTGTTTTGATTTGCTATCTTCATGCCACTCCAGAACTCCTGGCTCCAGTCCTGGGATGTGTAAAATATTGGCCAACATGCCTAGCTGCGACTGGAGCCTGTGCTGGAGACTGGGGAGTTTTTGATGTTAATGAATCATGTCATTGCATGTGATGAAATGAAACTATAACCACGCACCAAAGCAATGACACGCCGTACACCTCAGATCATTTACATTAAATATATATGGGGAGAAAATTAGCTCTAATCAAGAAGAAATGAGATTGATTGATTAATATTTTAGTAAAAACAATGTCAAAGTGAAGTTTAACATATTGGTTAAATCTCAGCTGGAAAAACCACTGTGGTTCTCCACTGTCTTTTTTTTAAATAAAACCCAGGGTGGTTTGCATAACCCCATCTTTAACTAGCGGGTTATCAAAGCAATCAGCCTCCAAAGGGGCTGGTCAGGAGCATTATAAGCGAGTAGCTTTTCTAGCTATTTTCTCTTTATCTGAACAAATAATTAGTAGCGGTTTAAAAAACCCTCCCCGATCTCTTTTATAGGTACAATAATCAGATGAAATATTTCTGGAAGACTATTTACAAACTTCCCCATAACCATCAATCATACAGTTAAGGAGAAACAGAGGAAGATACCTAACCTCAAGAAGCTGCTAATGCAACAAAGCTATTTAATGGTGGGGCGGATTTTTTTTCCCTGCTGCCATTACTATGGAATACATAATAACATCAATAATTAAATATAAATTGGATTTAATATTTTATGCTGGCGACATGTAATTTACACTCTACCCGAGAAATCAAAAGGTCATGTCTGAAATAAATGAAAGAAGTGGGGGGGACGTGGGGACTTTCACTGAAATTAGCGCTGTTTCTTTCTCCCAGGCTCCAACTCTTAAGATAGGGAATCTTAAAAATATCTCCAGGGAACAAAAGAAAAGAGGGGTTTTTTGGGGTAGAAATTGGGAAGTTAAGAGTGGAATCCTGTTTCCAATAGGGTCAGTGCAGGTTTTGCACAATAGTTTATAAGCCGTGATTTCTATTTTGTTCAGGTTCTTATAGGTCCTGATCCAGTAAAGCACTTATTCACATGAATAGTCGCACTGATGTATGAGACTACCCATGTGCACAAAGTTAAGCATGTGCTTAAGTACTTTACTGGCTCAAGGCCATACTGCGTCCCTCACTGCGGGTTCTGTGCGCTTATATAAGAAACCTTCAATAGACGTCTGAGACGTTGCATAGGTTAAGAGCTGGATTCCACTTATTGTGGGTTTTATGCTACTTGAACTTCATTGATTTCAGTGGGGTTACACTGATGTAAATTGCACCAATGCCATGGTGATTCAGGACCAAGTTTGATATTTCTGAAATGTCTGGAACCTGATTTCTTAGGTCATTAAAATTGTGTCTTGCGGTTGCAGATCAGCTACATTTGTATATTACCTATCTCTGATGAGAACTTGTATTGCGTTTGTGCCTCAGCAAACCAGCCTTCGTTAGCCTTTCATTTTGTGCCTGCAGTTATTTAAATCTAGGAGGATTCAAATGCCACTTACAAGTGTAACATCCACATATTCACGTTCAAATATAGGACGTGGTTCTGCGTCCATTGACGTTAATGGTCAAACTCTCACTGACTTCAATGACATGAAGATTGGGACCATATTGAACAGCAACAGAATTTAGCATTGAGTTCTTTTTTCCATGTGCTTTCCCCTTGCATGGTTTTCTTTCTTAGGGCTGCTGTATGATTTCTAAGGTAACCCAAGAGATCAATGAGAACAGTTAATGATGTTTGTATGTAACTGAAGTGTACTCACACATGCTAGGAAATGAAAACTTGAAGGATTCTATTGTAGATTTCAAATGACCCCATTTCTCTGTGTGTGTGTGTCTGTCTGTCTAATCACATTGTATCCATAAACTGGCACTCATTCCCCTGATATACTGGGAATATAACATTTATTTGGGAAAGAAAAATATAAGATAGGCTAACCAATGACATGTACAATATAACTCGGGAGAAAGAGGTCTATTCACCTTAAGACAAAACTGTATGTAATAAGTCTATTTCCATTGGGGTGCATTTAGCTATGTGACTGTTATCTTGTTTTCTGTGTACTGCACTTTAAATCTGCAAGGATTCCTCTGTTTGTAGAGACCAGTGGCCATTTTGTGTTCAGCTTGGTGCAGCTTTTCACAAAAAGATATATGCCGTGTGCTCTGCCCTGGAGACTTTGTTGTTTTGTGAATCTAAAATGACATAGTTCAGACTGAACTGCTTTGCTCTTTTTGTGTAGCGATTGGTGTGACTTGTGCTGTTTACACAACACATGTAATATGGAGGGCACAGAGGAGTCCAAATAACTATGTTTAACTAACTACATACAACATGCATGGCCTGGCTGCTTATACACAATTGTCCTCTGGTAGGGCCCTGAACGTAAAAGACAGAGGGCTCACAACTTACTGGTTAAAGGGATACTACCCAATTCCTATACACTACAGTGAGGAATCTGTCCCAAAAGTTGTTTGCCTCAATTTGAGCCCAGGGCCTCAAAACTTTGACTTGAACTCAGACGTTTCTGGCTTCCTCATTCACTTATGAGAAATTGCGATGGGGAGGAGAGGGGGAGAAGGGAGCCGAGAGAGGAGAAAACCGGAAAATTTGAGCTAATCACAATCAAAAGCGCTCTGCTTTGATTTCTGCGTATTTTTGAAGAGTAGTTCGAGAAAAGAAAGGAAGTCCCTTGGCAGAAGTATGCGGCTAAAAGCAGATAGTCCATCGTCATGTCTCCCTTGGAGCCCTTACATCCTTTGTGTACAGCGGACCATGGTAAATCAGATAGAGACCAGGGTCCCAATCCCACAAACGCTTACGTGCATACTTCTACTGTAAGCATGGGTGTGCCTGCGTAATCTACTCCGTGTGCACTCTGGCCCCTCTCGTGGTGGCTAGGTTGATGAGCCTGCTACAGCCTTAGCTAACAGAGCTGGGTCTTTCAGCACAGACAGCAGAGCCTCCTGCGTTTAGATGTCCCAGCACCCCACCCCCCGCCCCCAGGGGTCGGCATTACATTTTCAGGATCAGGGCTGGGTTGAGAAAGATGGCTAAGATGGGGACCGACAAAGGACACAATTCTGCAACTGGGATCTGCATGGGCAGACCCCAGCACTCCCAGAGCGTCCCACTGAGTTCAATGGAGCTCCGTGTGTGTACAGGGAAATGCCTGTTCAGGGCTCACTGAAGGATCAGGGGAGTCTTCACCGTGGTCATGATGGATTCTTTTTCAAGCCTGCAGAAAGAGCGTTCCGATCGTCTGCACTCTATTAGGTAGGCGTTTGCAAGCGACGCTTCTGCTTTTTGCAGGTTGTGCCGGGCCGTTGGGTAAAGCCATTCTTTATTTTTCTTCTTCTTCTCCTGTGGGCGGCTCCAGCACCTTGGTGGGACGAGGAAGTTGATGGAAACCAAAACGCCCTGTGGTCACTTTCGGCATCTCACCTCCTGGCACGAGAACCGGTGTGAGGGTGGAGGGTGTGAGAGAGCTGTGGTGGGGAGAGGGGGCTTTGGGGGAGGGAAGATTATTTTTGTCTTTCGCCTGCAGCTGTGAGACAGGAAAGGGGTTTTTGGATGTAAAAGGTTTTTCTCCTTTCTGGGTCTGGGAAAAAAAAAAGGAAAGGAAAAAAGCTTGTGAGCGAAAATAAATCACTGGAAAGGTTGTATTATTAGCAGGCGTTTTCAAAGAGGTTAGATGAGTTAGGTGTCCAACTCCCAGCACCTAACTCCCTAAGGTGCCTTTGGACATCCTAGCTACAGCCCTGCCTAAATTGATTGTACAATTGAACAAATGCAGATTTCCAAGAGAAGAAGAGAGCATTTTTACAGAGGAGCCTGTGTAGTTGTTACACTCTGTATAAGTGTGTCATATCTCTTGAGTGGCTGGTCTACCTAGAGGATAAAAGCCTGTTTATCGCTGCTAGTCAATGGATATGCTCCTTTAGGCCAGGTGATGGAGGTTTATGCTTTGGTGTTGAAAGTTGTAGGTTCAAACCCTGCAGATCATCTATGGAGAGTGGTCATTTCCCAACCACAGTGCTGCGTGCTGAAAATTCATAGCTTTGTACAAATTGCCCTGGGGAATCTGTGATACCATCCTGGTGATATTCCATATTGGGATTTTAGTCTTTATGTGTTTTGTACAGGTCTAGTTACTAACATCACATACAAAAAGAAAAATCCATTTGAACAGGCTTGTTATTTATGAGGAAATGTACAGACTGAAGGTGGAAAAACCCTCATTCACACGTTGTTAATTTAATATATGTTTTGTTTCTTTTAGTGGCAATGGCCAAGTTAAATAAGACCCAATGATGGCTGACTTTCCACACCCCTCGGGAATCATAAACCCATGCGGAGGAGCTCAGAAGTGGAAGGCAAATGCCTTGTTTAATCTGGCAAGCCAGGGAAGTGGCAAACTTTTTTTGAGTTGGCTTTTCATAGCTATAACGGGCCAGATCCTTAGCTAGTATAAACTGGCCTGACTCCATTGAAGTTGGTGCTGAGGATGAGAGAGAGACATTTTAGAAACTCAATCCATCCCCTGGAAGGGCAAGCTATGGGCCCCAGAGAGAGGATGGATTAGGTATCAGGTTGGTCTGTTTTTCTAACTCCTGGTGATTGTGTCGCACCGAACTGGCCGCAGTCATGGTCCAAAGCGAGGTCTGGAGACTGGGATGTTTGTTCAGTGATACTGACAAAGATCAGGGCTGTTAGTTGTCCCCGTCCCCTGCTGATTGGGCTCTGACACGGGACTCTCTGAACTCCTCCCTCTCCTCCATTGCATCTGGCACCACTTCTTGGCCTTGTGCTTCAAGTCTCTGCATTAGTCTGCCCGGCCTACATCGCAGTCCTTGTCTCTTGGGTAGTGGCTATGGTGAAGTGGGGTGTAAAGTGTCCTATGATCATTGTAAGCTGCGGAGCTGAACTGCAAGGAGCTTTGATGCCGACAGGTCAGCAGCATGTATATATTTTACTGGCCGTGTCACTCTCCTCTAGTCTTGCTCAAGTTGGCCCAGATGAAGCCGTGGTCAAAACGCCAGTGCCCCATCTACACAAGTGCTCCGGCAGTGTAGTTGCATCCGTGGATACCCAGTGGTAGGAAAGTTTCCCACTGTAGACAGAGTCTAACAACTGCATCTCCCTGACCCAGCAGCGCCATTGGTGATGCCAATCTTGATGCCCCATTGGTTTCCTTCTCTCACTCTGATCTGGGTGACTTTGGCCAGGCTGTCCCCGTGTGGTTGACATGACCTCCCAATTATATCTATTACAATAGCTTGGAGAGGAAGGATGGCGCAATGGTTAGGGTGGCACTCAGAAGACCTAGGTTCAATTCCCTGCTCTGCCCCCTGCTTCCTGTGTGCCCCTGGGCAAGTCCCTTAATCTCTCCATGCCTCAGTTTTGCCATCTGTAAAATGAGGCAAATGACACTTTGTAACGCTCTTTGAGAGGAAAACAGTATCTAAGAGCTAAGTGTTGTTGTTTCAGTCAGCCCCTAGGTGAGCAAGATCCCTTTAATTAATGACGGAACAAAAGGTTTAGGGCCAGATCCTCAGCAGGTGTAAGTCAGCACTGAAATCAGTGGAGCCATGCTGATTTTCACGCTTAGTATTGAGAGCTGAGTGCTTGGCCCAGATTGGAACCCTGGATCTAAGGCACTTGGATACTACGGTGGTGGTATCAGAACCAGCATAGAGTAGACTCCTCAACCTTTGGGGACATTTGGATCTGCAGTGGAACTTAGTGGCTTAGGTCCATCTGTCCTCTTCAAGTCCTCCCCCGGAGCAATATGAGAACATTTCCTGAATTCCTTCTCGTCGAAGCAGTACATACAGTTTAATGGGGGGGAAAAAAATCAAGATTTAAGGAGGATTTAAACCTGTTTTGCATCTCTGAGGGCTGCCGTGGACATCTTTTTACTGTGTGTGTACTAAGCAAACCATGTGCTCAGTACCCTGCAGGACAATGCACTGTGCTGCACTTTGTTGAAATACACTGAAGCAGAAACTTACAAGACTGTTGTGCTTTTGGTACCCTTTTATGAGGCATGGGAGTCCATTTAGGAGCAGAGCTACTTATTTTTGTACATGCTAAATGTTTTTGATCAAAATGTGCAGCGTTTTTATGCCTCTTTTCCTTCTATAACTCCTGGGCGAATAACACTTAGGTCACCAGCTGCATCCGAGAGAAGAAAAGATCTAATGAATTGCAAAAGGATGGAACTTTACCTGCTTTCTCAGGGCTACAGCTTTACTGGGCCTCACACATTTTTTTCAAGTAAACCATGGAAAATCTATATAAATGCCCCATTCTGACGGGTTATGGTGCCCCTTAAAGTAAAAACACCTGGTTTCAAAGTGCAATCTAGAGTCTTAATTGCTCTTAATAGCATATTATGATTTTATGTACAGGATAATACAACTTGGGGGCTTGCTTGCTTGGAAAATGAAACACTGGCTTTTTCGGGCGCTCCAAAATTGATTCGTGTTCAGCTAGGTCTTTATTCTGAGAACACAGGAGTGCCTGGGTAAGTATCTGTCTAGCTGGCCCCATTCCTATAGTATCAGAGCATCTCACAACCTTTAATGTATTTATCCTCCTAACACCCTATAGAAGACAGGGATTATTCAGGGCTATTATTCTCATTTTACAATTGGGGAATTATTGCCGAGATTAGGGCCTGCATCCTCAAAGGTTTTCAATGGGTGTTAGCTGCCTACATAGAATCATAGAATATCAGGGTTGGAAGGGACCTCAGGAGGTCATCTAGTCCAATCCCCAACTAAATCATCCCAGCCAGGGATACATATCTTTGATGACCTTGGTCCAAGCAGGGAACTGACGCCCGGTCTGTGACTAGCACCCTAACTGCTAAACCATTGTTCATCTCTACCAGCTCAGGCTCTGGGCCCCTGTTTTTAAATCAGTGATTAATGTGATACTATCAAGGTCCTTGCTGCTTCTTGTGCCTAGATTTCTGTGAGTGTTGCTTGACCCCGCTTGGGTCAGCAGCAGAGTTTGAACTACAAACCATCAGGGCTCAAATCCATGAGCCCCTATGATTTGAAGTAAAGGAATAACTCTTAGTTGTCTGCTGTCGTAGGCTCCTGTCCTCTTACGTGGACCAACCTCTAGACAGGGATAAAGAGCCGTACTTTCCTAAAGCAGGTTACATATGGATAAAGGGGAAAAATCCTATGTGATTCTGCTGCAGAGTGGGGACAGCATATGGGGAAACCTGACACATTGTGTGCTATGGAGCACATAGAAATCATAGAAATGTAGGACTGGAAAGGACCTCGAGAAGTCATTTAGTCCAGTCCCCTGCATTGAGGCAGGACTATCTAGATCATCCCTGACAAGTGTTTGTCTCACCTGCTCTTAAAATGTCCAATGATGAAGATTCCACAATCTCCCTAGGTAATTAATTTATTCCAGTGCTTAACTACCGTTACAACTAGGAAGTTTTTCCTAATGTCCAACCTAACTCTTCCTTGCTGCAATTTAAGCCCATTGCTGCTTGTCCTGTCGTCAGGGGTTAAGGAGAACAATGTATCCTCCTCCTCTTTATAACACCCGTTAATCTACTTGAAGACTGTTATCATGTTCCTCCCTCAGTCTTCTGTTCTTCAGACGAAACAGGCCAACTTTTTCAATCTTTCCTCGTAGCTCATGTTTTTTAGACCTCTAGTCATTTTTGTTGCTCTCCTCTGGACTTTCTCCAACTTGTCCAGCTCTTTCCTGAAGTGTGGTGCCCAGAGCTGGACACAAAACTCTAGCTGAGGCCTTATCAGCACTGAGTAGAGCAGAAGAATTCCTTCTCGGATCTTGTTTACAACACTCCAACTAATATATCCCAGAATGATGTACTTTTTTTTTTTTGGCACAGCATTATATTATTGATTCATATTTAGTTTGTGATCCACTATACTCTCCAGATCCTTTGCTGAGGTGGGAGTACTTCCGAAGTCATTTCCCATTTTGTATTTGTGCAATTGATTATTCCTTCCCAAGTGTAATACTTTGCATTTGTCCTTATTGAATTTCCTCCTGTCTATTTCATAACATTTCTCCAGTTTGTCAAGATCATTTTGAATTCTAATCTTGTCCTCCAAAGCACTTGCAACCCGTCCCAGTTTGGTATCACCTGCAACTTTATAGGTGTACTCTCTATGCCATTATCCAAATCATTTATGAAGATATTGGATAGACCCAGACCCAGGACAGGTCCCCACAGGACCCCACACAATATGCCCTTCCAGCTTGATTGTGAACTATTGATAACTACTCTGAGTATGGTTTTCCAACCAGTTGTGCACCCACCTGCTGGTAATAGCTCACCTTAACTGAGCACTCTCGTTATAGTGTGTATGGTAACACCCATTGTTTCATGTTCTCTGTGTATGTAAAATTTTCCACTGCATGCATCTGATGAAATGGCTGTAGCCCACGAAAGCTTATGCTCAAATAAATGTGTTAGTCTCTAAGGTGCCACAAGTCCTCCTGTTCTTTTTGCGGATACAGACTAACACGGCTGCTCCTCTGAAACCACCTTATACTAGGTTCATCTAGACTATATTTTGCTGGTTTGTTTATGAGATAGTCATGTGAGACAGTATCAAAAGCCTTCCTAAAGTCAAGATATATCTACTGATTTCCCCCACCCACAAGGCTTGTTACCCTGTCAAGGAAGGATATTAGATGGGTTTGACATGATTTGTTCTTGACAAATCGATGTTGACTGTTACTTATCACCCTATTCTCTTCTAGGTACTTACAAACTGATTGTTTGTTTGATTATTTGCTCCATTATCTTTCCAGGTACCAAAGTTCAGTTGGTTTACAATTCCCTGGGTTGTCCTTATCCCCCTTTTTATAGCTAGGTACCATATTTGCCCCTTTCCAGTCCTCTCGGATCTCTCCTGTCCTCCACGAGTTCTCAAAGATAATGGCTAACGGCTCAGAGATCTCTTCAGCTAGTTCCTAAAGTATTTTAGAAGATACTGTACTTTGTCAGGCCCTGCGGACTTGAAGACATCTAAGTAATTCTTAACTTGTTCTTTACCTATTTTAGTCTTACACGTGTGTAAGGCTTTGCATGATTGGTGTCTTGGTAAGGAATTCAGACCCTCCCTGGAATATTAATGAGCATTATAGCTGCCTCTCTGTTTTAGGAGCTTGGCTCTTTGGGAGGGGGAAGGCTGGTGTATAAAATGGAGGAAGGGCTTTTCAAACAGGTTAAACCTCTCCAGGGGTGGGACTAAGCCAACTAGGGGTGGAGCTGGCGCCTTATATATTCAGCTGGCTAACAGAGCAGGTGGGTTGAAGAAGCTGGGAGGTGGTGATGCTGGTTATAAAATAGAGCTAGCTTTCTTTCAGAGAATATGTAGCCTTGCAGTTCTCATGAGAGTTTTTATCAGGCGCTTTTGATATTTGGTATTTCTCTTGACACCCTGGCTGCTGACGGTCAGAGAATGTATGAAAATCTTAGCTTTCCTTTAAAAATAGTGCCTTTTTGACACTTGTGGTTGCAGAGCAAATCCTGAAAACACGAAGTGAGTGCTGCCTCAAGGCTCAGAAAGCAGAAGTCCAATAAAAAGAGCCCCAACATTATTATTTTAAAAACCCTTCATGATTTTGAAGCCAATCAGCCAATTTTTGAGGCCGGACACACGATTTGTGAACACGTGGGGTGGGCAATGCTCAGTGTGGCTTTTCTCTCCACAGGGCCTGGGTGTTCATCACGTTTTCAGATAATTTTTCTACTCAAAGAAACTGAAATAAGCTTGAACAAAATCCCATCCAAACTTCCCGCAAACTCAGTAGTGTGTGGATCTCGGGTTTTGGTTTGGGCCGATCTCTCACAAAGCACCATAAAAATGTCAATGCATGAAACGTCACTTACTCCTTTCTACTGCCTGTGACAGGCCATGGGGATAAGGGAGAGTGTATCTAGATATGATCAAACAGGTGCTATAAGTCATCGGTCAAGCTGCCTGCATGTGCGGCGTTAGGGTTAGGTTGCGCAATCTTGACATTGATGAGTGCGTACACAAGTAAAGTCCCACTGATTGTTTCCCAGACCCTTGCTCTGACTACTAGACCATACGCTCTCCCCATACCCACACCCTGGTACTCTTTTGTCCATAGTCCAGATGCAGAGAATTAAAAAAATTGGTCTTTTGGAATGACATCATTTGAACAAATTCTGGCACGCCAGGGCAAAATAGCGTTTTACCGTTTCAAGCACGTAAGTTTAACCTTTTGTTTATCGAAATGGAGAGAAAATTTTTGTGTGCCATATTTATTGTAGAAAGCACAAACAATTTTAACTCTTGAAAGATTAATACAGCTAAATTGCAATACTATTGATATGCTATTATTTTCCATCTTTATTCCTCCCCAGATGAAGCAAGAATGACTCCCTCCAGACCATTCATAATTGAGAAATGCTTTTAAGACCTTTACGAGCTGAATACTAAATTTTGCAAGGTGCCTGTTTTATTGTCTCAAAGAGTCACATTGATAAATGACTTGGCTAATGTTTTGGAAGGGACCATGCTGCAAAGTGAATGATGGATGGACAGGTTTGGAGTCATTGATAGCCAGTCACTTAATCTGCAATCAGGACTGTCCTGATCAATTTAACATGGGGAGGGCTCATAGACAAGGAGAGAGACAGTGAGTCATTACAGGGAGACATACCTATGCTGTAACAGCTACTTAAGGGTTAGTTTTGGAGTAACAGGCAGCTGAGATCTGGGCCAGCTCTGCAATTGGAGTCAGTGGAGCAATGCCAATTGACACCAGCCTATATCAATGATTAGTGTGGCAATTTGTGGCGTACTCTTGACTTCTTTTCCCTGTTTCACCTGGACTTCTGTCTTTGCCTGTTGCTTGTAATTGCCCTTGCTTTTCCTGATGTATAGCTAGGGTTCAACCTGAACCCAGGGGGTCACCCAGTGAAATTAACAGGCTGCAGGTTTAAAACAAACATAACGAAGTACTTCTTCATACAACGCACAGTCAGCCCGTAGAACTTTTTGCCAGGGGATGTTGTGAAGGCCAAGACTATAACAGGGTTCAAAAAAGAATTAGTTAAGGTCACGGAGGATGGAACCATCAATAGCTATTAGCCAAGATGATCAGGGATGCAGCCCCACGCTCTGGGTGTCCCCAGCCTCTGTTTGCCAGACGCTGGCAATGGGCGAGAGGGGATGGATCACTTGATGATAGCCTGTTCTGTTCATTCCTTCTGAAGCACCCCGCATTGGCCACGGTTGGAAGACAGGATACTGGGCTAGATGGACTTTGGTCTGACCCAGTATGGCCGTTCTTATGTCAACTTGTCCTCACGCAAATAACTTATATTAATTTATCCTTGCAAAGTTACATTTGCTCGGGGCAAATCTCCCCCCGCCCCGACATATGAGAAGAATATCATTCATAATTTTTCATTCTCAATCAGCACATTAAAAGGTTGGGGGAGGAGGGGTAAACTTTAGCACGTGGCAACCATTCTGCGAGCCACATTGAAAACACCTAGATCACTAGGATGGGAAGGCAGTACAGCAGATAGCCAGATATTTATGCCTGGACTGATAGATTTTCATGACAGTTTTGGAAGGCTGATCTACAAGGGCATTAAGGCCCAGATCCACAAAGGTATTTAGGCACCTAGCACCCTTTGAACCTCAAAGACCGTCCTTGGTGCAGTGCAGATTCTTTATGGTACAACACCCGTGTAATCTGGTCCTTTAAACCAGTTTAACTGGACTAGGGAGAGTCGCCCCAATGTCATGGTAATTCAAGAGCCAGTTGGGGGAAGTGTTTTGGTTTCCTATGAAAAATGTCTCATTTTCATCAATTTTTTTCTACAAAACGTTTTGGGATTTTGCAGAAAAAGACAACACTCTGGAACATTTCAGTCCCTCAGGCAAAATGTTTTGGTTTTTTTCTGAAATTTTTCACTCAACTGGCTGAAATTATTTTGTGTTTGGCTGCCAAAAACTGATCCCCCCCCCCCCAGTTTTGGGGTTTTCAGATTTTTTAAATAAAACCATGGAAAGTGTTGTCAAAAATGGACGTTTCTTGAGGAAGTTTTTCAGTTTGATTGAAAAAAAATTGTTTTTCAAAGAAAAAAAATTTTGAACAAAAAATGTTGACTAGATTTTTATGGTGAGAGAGAGCCCCGATTTAAAGCCACGCTTCTCCGCTTGCTGGCATGGTTGGGAAAAGTGGGCATGACTGGGGGATGTGTGTCCGGGATATCCCGCCAATGCCCTGATTCTTAACTGTGTTTTCTGCGCCTGTCTGCAGCTCAGCGTAAGTTAGAGCAGTCCTCACGCTGCTCAGTACAACACAAGGGCCCAGCCTGGAATCAGGGCAGTGCAAAGTGGAACTTTCTCAGCCACCTTTGCAGCCACTCCCCCAGGTTCTGTCAAGAATCTGGATCTGTCTGACTGCCCTGGGCCAACAGGCAGATATTTTTATTTGAGTCCTCATAGTAAGGAAATACCTAGTCCTTGTGTATGAATATAAGGCAATTCATTTACCTTTAACATCCAAGAGGGTTGACATGAACCACAGGGAAAAAGAAGTGAGTTGTTTATGCATGGCAGGACAGGTTCTGCTCTTAGTTACAGGTGTGGCCTGCCACTGTACTGTAGCACGTAACAGAGGGCAGACATGGGCCCATCCAGGAAAAACCTGAATGATGCTAGACATCTCTGACTGGCTTCGGGGTGAGTTATGGGTGCTCAGCACTACTCAAGACTTTTGTGAGTCAAAATGCAACATTACCAGGTTTCCCCAGAGACACTATAGTATTCCACCGTTTGAAAAGTGTTAAACGTATGGGTGGTGGACCAGATCCCCAGCTAGTATCCACTGGCATAGATCCACTGAAGTCCCGGACTCAGATCTCCAGCTGTTCTTCTATTTTAAAAGGGCAGCCTTTGGAAAATTAAGAGAATTAGCTAAAGAAACCAACCAGACTTGAAGAGCTCAAGGACATAAATGTGGAGGAGACATGGAATGTCTTTAAATCAACTACACAAAAACGATCTGCAATGTGCATCCCAAGCAAGGGGGAAAAACGTGTATGGAAAGGCTCCAGACCCTCCTGGTTGAATACCACCTCCAAAAGTTTATTAGGAGTAAGCAGAGAGCCTGTAGAGGATGAGGGAAGGGATTGCTCAGCAAAGAAAGCTACATCGTGGAGGTTAGAAAATACAGGGCTAAAATGAGACTTGCTAAAAGTTGAGCTGAATTAGCTCGTGCCAAAGAAATTAAAATAAATCATAAGAGGCTTTTTCAGGTATACCAATAAAAAGAAAATAAGGAAGAGTGAGGTTAGGCTGCTATGCCATGTGGATGGGGAAGACATTAAAGATAATCTAGGTATGGCCCAACAACAAAATGAATACTTTGTCTTAGTTTTCAGGAAGGATGCATGGGCATGAAGGCAAGACGGCTGATGGAAAGGAGTATATAGAAATGGAAATTAATACATCTGAGGTGGAAGAAAAACTCAGATAGTTTAATGAGCTCAAATTGGGGGGTTACTGGACAATTTCCATCCCAGAATAATAAAAGAAATGGCACACGAGATTGCTAGTCCGGTAGCAATGATTTTTCATAAACCTGTCTATTTGGGGGTAATATCATTTGACTGAGGAATAGCCAATGCTGATACCTCTATGAAAGAAAGGGAGCAAAAGTGATTCAGGCAATTACAGACCTGTTAATCTAACCTCAGTAGAATGCAAGACTTTGGAAGAAATTGTGAAGGAAAAAATAATTAAATGCGAGGAGGTAAATGGAAAAGGGGATGTGATGCAACATGGGTTTACCAAAGGTAAAGAGTGTGAGACTAACCTGATTTCTTCCTTTGAGAAAATAACTGATTTGTTAGATAAGGGAAATGCAGAAGATCTAATCTACGAGGACTTCAGTAAAGCATTTCACACAGTGCCACATGGGAAATCCTTAATTAAAGTGGAGAAGATGCAGATCAGTACAAAAACTATAAAGTGGATAAGGAACTGGCTATCGGAGAGAAGGCAACGGGTTGTGCTAAAAGGTGAACTATTGGACTGGAGGGAGGTTACTAGTGGAGTTCCTCAAGGATTGGTCTTGGAGCCAATTTTATGTAATATTTTTATTAATGGCATTGGCACAAAGAATAGGACGTGTGCGAATGAGGTTTGCTGAAGATACAAAGTTGAGAGGTATCGTCAATCCAGAGGAGGATCAGAATATTATACAGGAAGAGCTGAAAGACCTCAAAGATGGGAGTGACAGAAATGGGATGGAATTCGACAGTACAAAGTGCTGTCATGCACTTAGGGTATAATAATAAGAATTTCTGCTTCAAGCTGGGGGTTCTTCAGTTGGAAGGAACGGAAGAGGAGAGAGACCTGGGTGTGTTGGTCAATCACAGGATAAGACTATGAACCACCAATGTGATGCAGCTGTGAAAAATACAAATTCGAACCTAGGATTCATCAGGCGAGGCATTTCCAGTAGAGACAGAGGAGGATTAATGGAATTGTACAAGGCACTGGTGGGATCTCATCTGGAATACTGTGTACAATTCTGGTCACCCATGTTCAAGACAGATGAATTTGAAGTGGAACAGGGTTCTGAGAAGCGTTTACGAGGAAGACCCAGGGAATGGGGGGGACTATCTTATGAGAAGAGACTAGAAGACTCATAGATATTAAGGTCAGAAGGGACCATTATGATCATCTAGTCTGACCTCCTGCACAATGCAGGCCACCGAATCTCACCCACCCACTCCTGCAATAAAACTCTCACCTATGTCTGAGCTATTGAAGTCCTCAAATCATGCTTTAAAGACTTCAAGGTGCAGAGAATCTGCCAGCAACTGACCCATGCCCCATGCTGCAGAGAAAGGCAAAAAAACCCCAGGGCCTCTTCCAATCTGCCCTGGAGGAAAATTCCTTCCCGACCCCAAATATGGCAATCAGTTGAACCCTGAGCATGTGGGCAAGATTCACCAGCCAGATACCCAGGAAAGAATTCTCTGTAGTAACTCAGATCCCACCCCATCTAACATCCCATCACAGGCCATTGGGCCTATTTACCATGAATAGTTAAAGATGAATTAATTGCCAAAATCATGTTATCCCATCATACCATCTCCTCCATAAACTTATCGAATTTAATCTTGAAGCCAGATAAGTCTTTTGCCCTCACTGCTTCCCTTGGAAGGCTTTTCCAGAACTTCATCCTCTGATGGTTAGAAACCTTCGTCTAATTTCAAGTCTAAACTTCCTGATGGCCAGTTTATATCCATTTGTTCTTGTGTCCACATTGGTACTGAGCTTAAATAATTCCTCTCCCTCTCTGGTATTTATCCCTCTGATATATTTATAGAGAGCAATCATATCTCCCCTCAGCCTTCTTTTGGTTAGGCTAAACAAGCCAAGCTCCTTGAGTCTCCTTTCATAAGACAGGTTTTCCATTCCTCGGATCATCCTAGTTGCCCTTCTCTGTACCTGTTCCAGTTTGAGCTTGACTTGTTTTAGCCTAGCAAAACGAAGGTGGGGAGGGGATATGATTACTCTCTCTAAATACACCAGGGGGTTAAACACCAAGGAGGGTGAAGAGCTGTTGAAGCTAAAGCACAATGTTGGCACAAGAATAAATGTTTCTAAACTGACCATGAACAAATTCAGGCTGGAAATTAGAAGAAGGTTTCTCACCATCAGAGGGGTGAGGTTCTGGAACAACTTAATGAGTTTTAAGAGATAGCTGGACAAATTCATGAGTGGGATTGTATGAGAGGGTTGCTTGTGATGGCGGGGGTGGGGGGCAAGGCTTGGCAGCTTTGGAGGTCCCTTCTGCTTTAGGTCTTATGTTCCTAAACTGCCTGCTTCAGGGCTTCAGCTGGTCACCTACAGGGGTCAGGAAGGGATTTCCCCCCGCCCCCAGCACCTCCAATGTAGTCTGGATTTTTTTATTTCCTTTCTCTGAAGCATCAGAGATGGCCACAGCTGGAGCTGGAACAATGTGTGTGTGTGGGGGGGTTGCTCTGAGGCAGTAGTAACTATTCTCTCTCTCATGTACTTAGCTGGCTGATTCTTGCTCACACGCTCAGGGTCTAATTGCTCGCTGTGTGTGGGGTCGGGAAGGAATTTCCCGCAGGTTAGATTGGCAGTGACGGGGGGCAGAGGGGGTGGGGGGAAATCGCCTTCCTGTGCAGCATGTGGGTGTGGGCACTTGCCAGGATTATCTGAGTGTATTTCACATAATCAGTTCCCTGCCATCGCAGGGGCCTTGGGCACTGTTGCACCTCTGTCCCTCCTATTCTGTGCTTGTGGGCACCTAATAGTCTAGACCAGTGGTTCTCAAATTTTTGCATTGGTGACCCCTTTCACCCAGCAAACCTCTGAGTTCAACCCCCCTTTATAAATTAAAAACACTTTTTAAATATTTAACACTATTATAAATGCTGGAGGCGAAGTGTGGCTTGGTTGTGGAGGCTGACGGCTCGTGACCCCCCACATAATAACCTCACAGCCCCCAGTTTGAGAACCCCTGGTCTAGACTCCTGTGGACTGTGATACTTTGGTCTGATTTTGGTTGGTGGGTTTTGTGTGCAGCTGCTGGAGGGTGCTGGTGGCCCGTGACCTATGGGAGGTCAGACTAGATGATCTGGGGGTCCCTTCTGGCCTTCAACTCCATGACTCTACCTGGCATCAATCCATTGAAACCATTGGGCCAGATCCCTAGCTGGCATAAATTGGCATATCTCTACTGAAGTCGATGGGCCAAAGTCCAGCGTAGCTCCACTGAAATCAATGGGGCAGATCATCATCTGGTGTAAATTACCATATATCTCTTGACGATAATGGAACTATACTGGTTTGCATGAGCTAAAGATTTGTCCCAAATGTCGACACAAGAGGAATTATGCTGCACACCTGCTATTACAAGACACTTCAATTGAGCGGAGCCATGAATCTCTTGGTCAGAGACTTTCTTTTACAGTGTACAGCTATTTCCTTCCCTTTGCAAAAGAGACACCGGCTCTGCCAACTGGGATAACTCCACCACAACAAAACTTAAACAGCTCATTGTTTCACTGAAACAGTCTTTTGCAACAGAAAGCAATTATAGCTAACGGCTCGAAGGCTTTACCTACACAACTTGATTTGCCTTGTCATGTCCCATTAACTTCTAAGTCAACAATAATCCCTGCCCTGAAATATATAATGAAAGACATTCAAAATATATCAAAATGGCATCAGTATTGATTTATTAATGCTAGGGAATGCTGCCCTAATTGAATTGAGATCCAGGAAGTAAGTTAATGTAGCTGACAGTGATACAGGAATCCAATCTCCCCAGTGCACAGAATTATGACTTTTTTTCTCTCTTTGTTGTCAGTTGGATAAATAACAAATCAATTTAAATTTCAACGAGGTTGCTAAAAACAAACCTGGGCCTGCCTCCGCCCATCACGCAGGCCTGATGTTTTGGCTGCTGAGGAAGGTCAGAAGAGTTTGCTAGGGAACAGGATGTTTTGATTCTCGCAGGGAAGTACATTAGGCAGAGAGCCCCTGAAAGAACGGGGCGACTGTTTCCAGACCAGATCAGCCCCCACACTCGCCAGCAAAGGGCCTCTTGCGTCACTGCAACCAAGGGAGGTGCTCTGTGGCTTTCGTGGAGCTATGACAAAGTTCTCTTCTCACTGCCCTACCAACATAACCCTGCTCTGGAGGGACCAGCTCTGTCTGAAAGGATAAGCTCCTTCTCCCAGCCAGGCCTTGACCTCTCTGCGGAAGCTGCCCTCCAGTACCGGGTGTGATGGTATTTTTTTGAGGAGAGGGACGCTCATTTACAAGGGACTGGAGTGAGACCTCCACACTCATCTTATGCAAGCAAAACAGCCAGGGGTTGGAAGTGACTTCCTGGCCAGGGCTGGTTGTGAGCTGGTGACCTAGAATAAGAAAGGAGGATCCATAAACCATTGCCAATGCCCTGGGCCATCCAGTTTGTCTTGCCTCCTAAAGACAGTTTTTCTCCCTTTCTGCAGACGGATAGCTTTAGGGGGATGCCTACCTTGCAATCAGAGCTGCCACTGCAGCACGTCTAGAAATGCCTGAGCTGGCTTTAATCTCGCTAGTTCAGGTATCAATAACAATGAAGCTGCCAAAGCATGGCCTAGCCACCCAAGTACCTACCAAGGCTCTCTGGTGGGCTTGCACTGGGCTGCTAGCCCCTGCTGCCATGGCTTTACGCTGTCGGGACCTGAACTAGCTAGATTAAAGCTAGTTCAGGTACGTCTACACATGCTGTAGTCACACCTCTGATTGCAGTATAGATACACCCTCCGCGGCAGCAAGGAGCTACCATTCACTAGCTATTTCTTCTCAGTTATTTCCCTCTGTGCTCCGCAACCTGCAACGTATAGAAAATGGTCTTTCCTGCTCCCATTTTCCTTTGATCATCCTGTGTTCACAACTTGAATTTTTAGATGTGATTTAACACGTGTTAACTAATACCGTTGTAAATTCTACTGTAGACAGGACACCCACATTTGTGGCTAGTCATGTTCTATCCTGTAGTCTAGGGTTAAACAGGTGACTAGTGACTAAAAATGTGGCTAGTAACAAATGTATGTGTGTCCTGGAACAAATGTTTATGTAACATCTACACTAGTACTTACAATTGTTAATTAACATGTGTTAAAGCACTACCAGAATTCACATGTAGACAGACCCACTAAATTTTAAGATCAGCTGCTCCTCTATTACATATCCGTCCAATTCCAAATTATTCAGAGGAAGGGAAAATACACAAATGCAACAGTGTTCCCAATAACACTCTTTGTAAAACCAACAACCTACTGATAACAAGAAGATCATTCTGGACCTTAACTTTAATGACAAGGGTGTTAGTTTAATGAAGAACAATCAGGCTGAGATTTTAAGAATATTGCAACTGATTTTAAGCAGCTTCACTCTTTATAAACCAGATTTTCAAAGGAGCTCAGCTCCCCCCATTGCTTCGATAGTGTCAGGGTCTCTCTCTCTCTCTCTCTCTCTCTCTCTCTCACACACACACACACACACACACACACACACACACACACACACACACACACACACACACACACACACACACACACACACACACACTGCAATAATCATTAACTACCCAATACATCATTGCAGTTCTAGTTGCATTTCTTGTCCTAAAGATATAGCTTTACTTCTGATGTCCCATGGTGCTGTGAAGAAGCTTCCCGAAATAATATCATTCAATCAGGCATGGCTCATCTTTTAATTTTGTTCCTCTGGATGCAAAAGGGGTTGGTTTTTTCCCCTTGCATAGAGGAGAAATACATTTTACCAATAGGATGTGTGCATGAAATTCAGCCCTGCTTGAGTTGATATGGTCAAGAAGGGAGATGAGGCTGAGTTAATTAAATCAACAGCTAACAGTGCAGGTTACCCACAAAAGTGAACCTTAGTGCCCCTAAAACCACTGCCCAGAGAAGGGTTGGAAAAAAATGAAACCACAGTTGGAGTAAAATGGAAAAAGAAATCATCAGCTCTATATCACTTCAGCTAGCCACAGGTATCAGAATATTAATTGCTCTTTGACTTGATTTTGTTGTGGGATTAAGGGCACATTGTGGCTTATGAAGATATTCTAGGAGCCATACGGATGGATGCAAAATCCATCTGCAAAGCATTTCTTTGCCTGCTGGAATCCAGGATCTTGTTGCGGTATTTAGAGTAGATGCCTTTCACGCTGTCCCCTCTATAGCTGCATCTTCTGCACCATGGCTGGCTGGGTGGGATGGATGTGGACTGGGGAATAAGGATTGGTGTAAAACCATTTTTCTATCCCTAGCCACAAGGCCCCATTTTATTCCTTTGCACCTCATGCTCTAGGGGAGATATCCCGTGACCTATTTCTCCTCCAGGTCTACAGCGGGGATTTCATTAATTTGTTCTGCAGCCGGTTAATCTCCCCTTCTTCAGGGAATTTTGGTGCAGGTCTGTTTTGGTGCAATGTCCTTCTTGGCCCCACGAGCCAGATGCTGTCAAATCGGGACCCCAGCACCTTAGCCCAAGAAGCCAGTTGAGCCTTTGGGGAGACATCTCAGCCAGCCACCCCACTCTGTCTTGTTGCTGCCTACTTTCTCACACACAGCTGAGCTCTGGGCTTTGGAGGGAGTGCATAGCCCCTGCCTGCTGTGTACCCACCCTGCCCCTTTCTCTGGATCCATATCCCTCACCTCTGCTCCTGTCCAGAGTTCTGCTACACAGGGGTCTTCCATGCTTGCGGAGTAGAAGGATGGATTTACCCCTTTGAAAACGGTGCATGCTTGGTGGTTGGTGTGGTGTAACTGTAAGCTGTTCAATGGCTGCTCTGTTCCACCCTAGATGCAGTTGCAAATCAGTGATGGGTGAGGCTATCCCTGTTTACGTAGCAGCACGGTGAGTGGGATCTGTAGATGAAAAGTAGCTGAACACGTTAAAACTAACCCAGAAAATGATGGTACTATTAGAGATCAGGATAAGGCTTAGTGTGTGTGTGTGTGTGTGTGTGGGCAGATTGTCCCACACCTGCCTACTGAGGGGTTCTTACGTCTTCATCTGGTGCTGGTCCCTGTTGGAGATGGGGTGCTGAACTAAATGGACCTAGTTCTGATCCAGCCCGGCAGTTCCTATGGATCTGTCTCTGGCCTGGTGTTTCAGGAATGCTCCTCTCTCTTGATAAGGCCTCCCCTGAGCCCAGCATTGCAGGCAGGCGGGCTGGAAGGGTGTGTCTGCACAGAGCCAGCCTTGTCCACAGACTTGAGCCAAAGGGGCTCACGCTAGCGCTCTAAAAACAGCTGGGTCAACAGAACGTTGGAGTTGCAGCTCGGGCTGGAGTGCAGGCCCTGTCACCTATCCCGCTCCCTAGGGTGCAAAGCCTGTTGATTGTGGGGGATCGGAGGCTCGCTTCTGTAGACATATCCTGAGAAACCATAATGGATACAAACAAGACAGTGAACAGCCAAATCAGCCAGACCAGGACCCACTGACAGCAGAGAGGTTCTCTGCGGGAAAAGGGACCAGAGGAGCCCTGCCGAGCTGCGAATGCTGGGTTTTCTGTGTGAATCAGTTGAATAGCACTGTCCAGCATCCTCCTTGGGTCTTACTTCTTCCCTGCTGGTTTGGTCCTTTATCTCTTTCCTCCGATACCCTCTGTCTCTTCCTCGTGATGCTGACTTCAGTGTCATTCAAATGCCATAAATGTGATATGGACGTTACAGGCATGTTATGTCCCCTTCTCCTGACCTGTGTCTGCCTAGAGAGACAAGGTGGGGGAGGGAATATCTTTCACTGGACCAACTTCCATTGGGGTGAGAGACAAGCTTTCCAGCTTACACAGAGCTCCTCTTCTTTGTCTCTCTTATCTATTCAGACTAAGTTTTTCAGGCACTGTCTACTACTCTGTGTTTGTACAGCGCCTAGCACAATGGGGCCCGGCTCTAGGATGGTCCCGGGGTGCTACAATAAGAAACATGATTTATTATTACATATTATTATTAGGTGAGCTATTAAAACTGGCTCTAAATGCCTAGCTTGCTAGATCAATGGAACCCGTTGTTGCACATACGTTCTTTACAATATCTAGCTGGGGGTGGAGAGTTCTTTGAGGATGATAAGGTCTTATCTTCCGCATCGGGAAAAATGGTGTGCTCTTCACTTGAGTTAGCTTGCCCGAGGCAAAACTCTAGTGAAGACAAGGCAGCTTGTAGTTTTCACACATTAACAGGTCGAGTTATTATGATTTATTATTTGTTCTGTAGTCGCACCCAGGAGCCCTAGCCAGGACCACAGGGTGCTAGGTGCTGTGCAAACCCAGAACAAAAAATGGCCCCTTCCCCAAAAAGCTGACAATCCATGTTAAAGCCTTGGCTTTCCCCTGACCTGCCAACTCATGTGAAAGTTACAGATTGCCTTGTACTCACTAAGATTTTTGCCTTGAGTCAATTAATTTGAGTTAAGAAGCCATCTCTTCTCATAATGAAGACAAGGCCTCAAAGAAGCTCGTGTCACTGAATTAATCTCTTGGTGGTTCTTTTCTGCCGGGATCTTCCATGATGTTACTTTGAACGCAAAGACAGACATCTCCGATGCAATCCAGACAGTCTCACCCCCCGTGAGTCACCCCACCGAAGTCAACGCCATGAGCCACATGAGTAAAAGCTACAGGATCCACCCTCTGTAAAGACGTTGGGCCCGAGTCTCTTTGCACTCATGCCAGTTTGACACTAATGGTCTCGTCAATGAGTTGAACAAAGTTATTCCTGATTTACATGGGTCTAAGTGAGAAGCGAATCAGACGCATTGGTACCAAGATCGGGATTTTGTATTTGCCCAGGGTACCAACTGACCTTCCACACATGCTGCTTTGGAGAATGTCCATTCTGCAAAGCAAAGTGTAAACCATAATGCGGTGCAGTGGCTGGATGCAGTAGCCAAGTCTCCAAGGCAGTGATCTTTGCGGCGTGGTGCTGAAAGGCTCACTTGCTACATTTTTAGAGTTAATAAACACTTAAAATCAGGGGGGGAAATAACCTAACCCATAAGTCTTTGGATGTCAAATCAAACTACGGACATTAAAACTTTACTACAGTGAATAGTTTAATTTCCTGGGCATAGCAGCTGGTTTGACACTAATGGCAGATGAAAGCTAAGATTTACTGGTCAGTCTAACACCCGCCTGGATGGGATAAACTCAGGAGAGAATGCTGCTAACAATGCATCTTTTATCCAATGGAACTCAGACCCATTAACCCTAAAGATGTTAATTATAACAAAATTACCTATGAAAGGCTTGCTCAGGAACCTGAACATTCATGGCCAGTCATAACTTTTTTTCATAACGCTGGTGCCATTTGTGTGTATGTGTTTGATCTCTTTAACTAATGTAATAATTAACAGCTTTTGTCTGGCTGTGGTTATGGCCCACCCACTTTGAGTCTAACAAAGGAACTCACTCTGGCAGCCTTTGTGGATATGGGTGACCCATAAGGAAGATAGTGAACGGGTATTTGGAAAATATAATAGGGGAAACCAGTATTAAAATCAGGGGGTTCTTTTTCTTAGTGCTGTGTGGAACTTGCGTTCTACTTTACCATTAGAGATTTTACTATATCCCTGATCACCGGAAGCAAGTCCCAGATTGTCGCAATACATGGTTATAATTATGTCTATTATTGTAGCATCTAGAGGCTGCACATCAGATTAGAGCCCATTGTGCAAACATAGTTAGAGACTCTCTGGCCCAATGAGTTTCTAGTCTGTATGGAATAGACAGGGTACAAGAAAGGAAGTATTTAGTATCCTATTTTACAGATGGGGAACCAAGGCAGGGAGAGACTTGCCCACGGTCACACCGGGAGTCTGTGACAGACTTCAGAATTGAAACCAGATCTCCTGAGTTCCAAGCCAGTGCCTTACCACAAGGCCAACCTCTCTGTGTGCCTGATGTAATGTGCAAACTGCAGCTCTGCTTATAGAGAACATCTGCTTAGGATGATGTTGTAGGGTCAAATTCTGCTCTTAATTATACAATGTTGTAAATGCAGGTATGTGTAGCTATGAATACTGTCTTTTCTTTTGTGTATCTTTACATTTTGAAGAACTCTCCCTCTGTGCAGAATTCAGCAGCCATTTAGTTGTTGACATTAATGCCGCATGTTATAAAGTAGACACACACTCACTGGGCTCTCTTTCCTTGGGGACGTTACCTTTGTAGTTGTTTTTTTTTTTATTGTAGGGTTTCCATAATCTTAAAAGAAAAGTAATCACAGAGGGAAAGTGTTTGCTTTGCTCGTCATGTAAAGATCAGACAGTGTCTCTGTTCCTCTGGTGCAGCTGGTATGGTAGTTCTAGGCAGGGTGGATAACACCAACAGCTGCCGCTTTGATGTGCCTTTGCATCTGTCTATGTCTCAGTGATGGAAAACACTTAAAACCTGGTCCAATATGTACGGAAATCAAGGGATCCTCCCCCGACTTCAGTGGGGGTTGGATCAGACCCATATTTTCACAAACCAAGCACAGCTCCTTTTTTTTCATGTCCTACACATGTAGGACATTTGGCTACCAAATAAATCCCTTCTCCAAGGAGGCTAGCAAGAGCCCTCACAAGCTGTCTTTGGCCAGATCTCCATTTCCCCCTAATATTTCAGGTTTCAGGGATCTGTGATTGACACTATTTTCTTCTTAAAACACTGTCCCAATCGGAATAGCACTAGCAGACCATGTTTGGCGGCTCTGAAGACCTTAATATCCACAGGAGCTTTGGGTGTTTGAAGTTGGTTAACTTTGCCCAGTCATCCTGCTAGCTCCTGTTTCTCTTTTGATCTCTGAGTCATTCTCCTGTAACTGGTGGATTATCTGTCACTTGCCCAGGCCTCTCTCCCTCCATTCTAATCCTGCCTCGGTTACACAGCCAGGAAAGCACCCCCAGCCACTGGAATTTCTCTGCTTGAAGCTCATTTTACGGCCACAATATCCTCCTTTACACCTAGGTGGCACTGCTGCTCATGCTTTCTGCCCTCCAGGGTTGCAGTTTTGCTATTCTCCTGCTCGGAATGTATTGATGGAATCTCTTGCACCTCCAGTGTTGCCATCTCGGTTTGAGTGCTACGGGGTATATTTGATGCCTGCTGTGTACATGGAGTTCCTCTGGGCATCAGTAGGAAGCCAAGGGTGCTCAGCATCTAATAGGATCAGACTCTATGCCCTGCCCTTGTAGCTGAGTGGGCGGGTGTCAGTGAGCTAGATGCTAAAGTGATGGGTTTACCAACTTGGAACCATGTGAGATGTGTTGCACGTACTAAACAGCCTTAGCATCATGTTATTTTGATGGCCATAGCATCTAGGATCCCCATTCAGGGATCAGGGCCCCACTGCACTAGTAAAGACAAATACAGCCCCTGCCCACAGAGCTTACAACCTAGGTACTAAGGCCATTGGCCATGGCTTTGGATGTATTCAGATGCAGCTCTCTCGCGCCTAGCGAGAAATGCTTGCAGGGGCAAAGAAGCTGGTTGTAGCAGGGGGTGTGGAGATGAAACTTAGCTTAATATTATCATTCGGCTTTATATTGCGATGCCAGTTGGAGATTAGGGTCCCACTGTGCTAGGTGGTGTGGGTGCGTACAACAGAAAGATGGCCCCGCCTCGAAGAATTTACAAACTCATCATAATACAAGAGACAAAAGGTGGATGCCGCAGGCAGCTGGTGGAGCGAACAAGGTAACAGCCAGCCTGTGATGATTAGCATAATACACAATGTGGAATGAAAATGTTGGTTTCTTGTTATTTGCCTTTGCTGTTTAAACACTCTGTAGCTAACAATCTCCTGAGTGAAGAAGGGGAAAATCTTTCGTCCTATTCTGACATGCTGAGATGGGTGTAAATGCCAGGATGTTTTGCTTCATGAAACTAAAGTTTTTGGTGGAATTTCACCAAAGATGTTAGTTGTTGTTGCCCTCTAGGGGTCCTATATTTCCAGGAAAAATCATGGATTTCCAAAAACTCTTGAAGAACTTCCATGCAAATTAATTGGGGGGGGGGGAATTGCGTCACGTGAGAACTAAAAGACCCATAATTTGTATGCGACAGCTAAATGAACAGCATATGTTTTACATATTGGGTCTTAAAAGGGATCATATGAAATTGTATAAAAATGGCTCCTTTCCTATACTATAGTCCACACTCACATGTTATATAGATAGATACGTATAGGATACGTGATGAATTCATACATATGAAATTGGAGGTAGAGTGTGCTAGTGGATAGAGCACTGGACTGGGATTCAGGAGACCTGGCTTCTATTCCTTGTTCTGCCACTGGCCAGGTGAGTGACCTTAGGCAAGTCACTTCCCCTGTCTATGCCTTAGTTTCACCATCTGTCAAATGCAGATGATAATACCCAGTGAAAAGTACTGTAATTGCCAAGGTTTATGAATGAGCTTGCCTTGTCCTTTACATAGTGCAGGATGCAATGAAAATAGGGAAACAGGGGTCGGGGGAAGAGAAATACAGACAACAGTCACACCCCTAGTGGGAAAGTCTCTGAGGCACGCAGGGAGGGTGGAACATGGATCCTGCTGCTGTCACAAGCCAGGAGGAAACAGAGAAGTGGGCAAAGGCCACCTCGTCAGGACAAAGAGGAGGCCGACCACCGCTGGAAACAACCTAACTCTTATTGGGAAAGAAAATGGAAGTGAACAGTCACGGCCGCTGGGGCTGATTGGAGCCACATCCGATTCCAAAGTGTTTTGGGGGCAGCCAATGATGCGGTCAAACAAACAGGAGTGAAGTTGAAAGAAGGAAACAGTTTGGGCGGGCGGGGCAGGGAGGGGGGTTTGGTGGATCCACAGTTGATGGTCCCGATTCTCGTCTGTGCTGTGGCCCCTTTACAGAATGGTGCCACGCAGGGAGCAGAACTGGTCCCCCAGCAAAGGGGGTTCCTCGCTTTGGCACGAAGGAGATGGAGCCACTCTTTGCCACTCCCCATAAGCAGCTGCCAGATAAGTAGACCACCTGCCCATGGCCCTAGTGTAAGTGAAGGCAACCTTGGGGCTTAAAGCCACCTTTGCTCTCTCTGTTACGTTGTATTGTATTCTTGGAAGTAGCATTTTAGCAGCACCAGTTCAAGCAGCGAGGTCACAAACATTGCCAATCAACATTGAGACGGGATGACCTTCATCTACCCAATGACTTGCTCCATACCCGCAGGCTTTTGAAGATAGACGTGGTGGCAGAACTGGTACTTGAATTTTTCCAGCTCATTTGCAGTGAACTTGTAAGGTATTAATAATGCCTACAATGAACTCACAATTGTGGCTGCATCACTCTGAGACGTGATATGAGAAACCTACCAGCAATTAATATTGGCAAAACCAGGCTGAAATGCTGGTTGGGTTTGACACAGTACATCTCCCTGATCTGGAACAATGTCTCATCGGCACAGATACGTCTTTTGGCTTTATGGCAGAAACAATATCATTAAATAGCTACCATGGTTGGATTGAAGCACTCAGTGCCAAGCATCCCTGCTTAATGGGGTGGGAAAGACACATTGTCTCCAATCACAGCCTCTTAGAAGGGATGATGATGAGAGGAACATTAAAAAAAACCAAAAACCGGAGGTAGCAACAGGAACAAAAGTTGGGGGAAAGTCACCAGAAATACCACTCAGTGGGCTTCATTTTGAAGCATCGCTGGCACTAGTCTAAAGCAGTGGCTCTCAACCTCGCTTAAAAACTACTTGCTTAAAAAATCAGACCTAAAAACACAAAAGTGTCACAGTGCACGGTTCCGAAAAATTGCTGACTTTCTCATTTTTACCATATAATTTATAAAATAAATCCACTGGAATATAAATATTGTACTTGCATTTCAGTGTATAGTATATAGAGCAGCATAAACAAGTCACTGTCTGTATGAAATTTTAGTTTGTACTGACTTCCCTAGTGCTTTGTATGTAACTTGTTGTAAAATTAGGCAAATATCTAGATGAGTTGATGTACCCCCTGCAAGATCTCTGTGTACCCCCAGAGGTATACGTACCCCTGGTTGAGAACCACGGGTCTAAAGTGCCCAGAAAAATCCCAGAAATGATCACAGCCTTAATGCTGAATCTGTTCAATACGTTTCAGTTGTAATCACAATGATACATTTGGAAAAAGAAATGGTTCACTCTTTTCAGTGTCGGTGGGGTGGGGTCTGAATGTTTCCTACCGAGCTTTTCCATAAAGGTTGTGATTTTCAAAAGTGCCTAGGGACAGCGGGTGGCTCTGGTTTTGGCTGCACGGGTTGACAGGGGAGCTGGATTCAATTCCCAGCTCAGCCACCGACATCCTGGGTAGCTTTGGGCCAGTCACCTCTTCCCTCCTATGCCTCAGTCCCCATCTGTAGAATGGGGAGAATAACACTTCCATTGTCTATTGTTCCCTGTTTATTGTCCAGGCTGCCTTGTTTAGTCAGGCCAGGATTTTCAAAAGTGACTAGTGACTTTTGGTGCCTCAATTGTTGGGTGCCCAGCTAGAGACTCCTTAAAGGGCCCTGATTTTCAGATAGTGCTGAACACCTACCCTCTGAAAACCAGCCCTTTAAGGTGTCTCCGTGAGGGCCCCTCACATCACTAGACCCTTTGGAAAATCTTGGCTGAAGTCTTTGGTTGCATGGGCACCAACTCCATGGGTGCTCCAGGGCTGGAGCACTCACGGGGAAAAATTAGTGGGTGCTCTGCACCCACCGGCAACCAAGCTCCCTGCCCTGCCCCACCTCCTCTCTGCCTCCTCCCCTGAGCGCGCCTTGTCCCCGCTCCTTCCCGCTCCCTCCTAGCGCTTGCCGCCACCAAACGGCTGTAGCAAGCTCCGGGAGGGAGGGGAGAGGAGCGGGAACGTGGCATGCTCAGGGGAGGAGGCGGGGCTGGGGCAGGGATTTGGGGAAGGAGTCCAATAGCAGCAGGGAGGGGGCGGAGTTGAGGCGGGGACTTTGGGGAAGGGGTTGGAATGGGGGCTGGGCAGGGTGGAGTCAGGGCAGGGCCGGGGGCAGAGAGAGGGTCGAGCACCCACCAGGGCCATTAGAAGTCGGCACCTATGTTTGGTTGTGACGGTTACTGATGTATTTGTGCAGGTAGAAGCTGCCCGACTGACAGCCCCGAAGGACAGAAATGCCCAGAACGGGCTGTCAATAGCGCGGGCTTGCTCCACCCTGACGTGTCACTGTGCTTTAGCTCTGACAGGAGGGCGACTGCGGCTGGGGGGGAACGGAGGCTGTCCATCTCCACGGCCCAGCCAGCCCTTGGCCTCTCTGCTGTGATTGCCAACAAGCCAGCCAATGAGTGCTGGTTGCGCTGTAGGTCGTGTGTCTAGGTCTAGATTAAGAACATAAGAATGGCCACACTGGGTCAGACCAAAGGTCCATGAAGCCCAGTATCCTGTCCCCTGACAGTGGCCAACGGCAGGTGCCCCAGAGGGAATGAACAGACAGGTTATCATCAAGTGATCCATGCCCTGTCACCCAATCCCAGCTTCTGGCAAACAGAAGCTAGGGACACCATTCCTGCCTGATGGTGACCGAGAGGACTGATGAATTTCCTCTTGGCTTCCTAAGAGCCATTAGCTTAGCAGCAGTGTTCGGACATCGCTGACCTGTGCTGGATTGATAACCGTGACCTCTAGAGGTCAACTAGCTGCGTCCTTGATTGCACCAGTAAGCCAGGCAGATGTGTAAATGGCATGAATTGCACTGGGGCTTGTTTGGGCCAAGAATGGGAGGGGCCCTCTCAAAACTAGGCCCCAAATGTCTACTATGAATAGAACATCATAATTCTGGTGGCCCATAGAGAGAAAGTTAGTAGTTGATGGCAGCCCACAGCAATCTGCTTGTGATAAACTGACTGCCAGCTACCACATTGCTAAAGCATCCAGTGACGGCACGGTCTGGCCAGTCTGCCCCGAGGCTCCATCTAGTCCCGCCAGCTCTGCTTTACTGAATCCATTGCACCCAGCTGGGAGAGGACTAAGAGGTCAGGCTTGAAAGGAAAAAGGGGAGTTAGCTGCAGCGTATAAATACTAACGGCTTCTGAAGATGGGCAGTGCATATGCTATTATATTATGCCATATGCCAGTAGGGTGATTGGCAGTCAGGACTCCTGGGTTCTGTCAGAACTTCTGCCCCACTTAGCCGCTGACGGGCTGCGTGACCTTGGGAAAGTCACTTCACCTCCACATGTCCCAATTTCCTTGATCTGTACAATAATAGCCTCTTCCCAGGGTGTAGTTAGATTGAATTAAGGGTTGTGAAGACGTTTGATATTCTGGAATGAAACGTTCTATAGAAGTGCAAAGTATTAATATTATTTATTTTCATCAATCATCATCCAAGCACTCCTGGCTTCTCCCAGTCTAGTCTGCTTCTCCTCCATGACTCCATCTGGGCTGGACAGCTGCATCCACTTTGAAAGCTTTAAAGAAAACGCGTTCACTCTGGAGGCAACATGAGAGTTAATATGTAATATACATCTCGTCGCTCTAACCACCCTGACATCCCCCTTGATGTGGTAGCTGGCACATGAAGTTTAAATGCAGGATTGCTAAGTGCACGACACCCCAGTAAAACCCAAATCAATTGAGAGTGGTCTTCGCAGATCCCCCGCTTCCTGCGAACACCTTTGCTCCAGAAATGCAAAGGGGAGCCTGCTGGCCACATTAACGGCAGAGTGCACAAATGATACACTGGTTCCTACCATAAATAATGCTAATGTTACCGCTCTCTACCCCAGTACCAAGCAAACCCAATTCAAAACCTCCCTCAGGGTGACAGCTGGTGGCACATGGAACTAAAAGATTGACCAGTTCAGTTAGATTCCCCCCACCAAACTGGAAAACCACTGCACTCCATAGTGGTTCTTGCGGACCTCCGCCAGAGGAAGAGACCTGCAAACCTTCTGCCACAGATAATTGAGCTAAACGTCACAGAGGATAAAGTCAAAAGTGATTCATCAGTCTCAGGATCCCTGAACGTTTCAACAAGGGAATCGGACTGTGTTTCAATAATAATAGTGATGATCTTAAACGTGCATAGGACCTTTCATGCAGAAAGATCACAATATGCTTCATATGCCTTACGATCCACTTTCCCCTTCACATCAGTGCAGCCACTTCTGGAGTGGAAAACCGCAGCCCTTCAACAACACTAAGCCACACCACACATCAGACTAGTACAGGAAGTGAAGAGGAATACTATATCCAATTGAAACTTCAGGGGTAACTAATTTGAAGTAGGTGGAATGTAATTATCTACAGGAGACTGGAATTTGGCCCATATCATGGGGCCTATACTCCTGATCTTGAAAATGATATGGGCTCCAGCTTGACCATAAATGGTCAGGACCTTGGATTTACATCTCACTATTGATACCATGATGATGGGTCTGATATAAACACCTGGACGGATACATGTTTCTCAGAGATAACTGGGGGGGAGATGATCACTCTATAGGCCAGCCTTCCAGAGCCCCCATGCATCTTACAAAAGAACACGGCTGGGTCTTACTGCTTTCACTGAGCTATCTTGCTAGTTAATAATGGCCAGGATTTGTCCCTACTAGGAAGTTCTCAACAAGCAGTGAGAATCGGGATAAAGGCTGCAGTCACCAATCTATTAATATTTTATAACATCATTATTGATATTCGAACACTGTAACAGGTGCTGCAGTAGGCATGTCCCAGCCCCTCTAGGAATGTGTGGAAGCCTAATATCCTAGTCCAAAACTCCCTGAAGTCAGTGGAAAGATTCCGATGTACTCCAGTGGGCACTGGGTTCGGTCTTCATTCATAAAGTGCATTGAGATCCTTCAACAGAAGGTTCTAGTGTTATTTTGCACATTTCAAAACCCATAGTGTCCCACATGCTAGGAGAATAAGGAATGAAATCCTGGCCCCATTGAAGGCAATAGTAACCCTTCCATTGACTTAAGTGGAGTCAGGATTGCACCCAAGGACAATAAATATATTTATGACCATACTCTAGGGATGGTATCTGGATCTGTGAAAAGAAGCAGGACCGGTTGGATTATTTGCAGTGCGTAATTTATCTGATGAATTTTGGCATATTTTTTCATTGAATAAATACATTTTACATTATTTCGTCACTAGTTCTAGTCAGAAGTTTGCCTGCCTACCAAACATGACCCCTTGTACTGAGCATCTGTTACTATCTGGATGTATCTGGGGAATTAGGCTGATCCAGCTCTCGGTTACACAGGTTGAAGTGTCTGGTCCTTTTCCCGATGAAGTCAGTGACAAAACTCCCATGGACTTCAGTGGAGCAGGAGCAGGCCCTAAATCAGCAGGTACTCCACTGAAGTCAGGTTTGCCACACAAATGGTAAAAATGGTGCGAGTGAGATTGAAATCTGGCAGGGCGTAAGTGATGAATAGCTCCAGCACTCGCCCCTCTGCACAAGAGTGACTTTCACCCGGAGAGCTGAATCAAATAAACTGTCGTAGGAGATCAAACAGAGCCGGGGTCTGTACTTTCCTACTCACTTCTATTCAAACGGTTTCCCTGGCCTTACGCTCTCCGTCGACTGTGTTTTTGGGTTGGTGCGGTAACTTGTTGGCAGAAGGCTGTAGATAATGTGGGTTGACTGAGTCATCTAAGGGAAAAGAATCAATATTGAGTACAATTTTCCTTGTGCAAATTTAGAGCTTTGGGGACCAGATCCTCAGCAAGGCAGAGTCGCTCCTTGGGTTGCCAGGGAATGAGGCTGCTTTACCCCAGCTGTCCCCCCCCCCACCTCTTGAGAACATTCTGCCTTGAACATAATATTTGATCCAGAAAAATCCAGCTCCTTGCCCCTTCTTTTATTGGCTGCAGTCCTTCTGTGAGGCTTCCTTTTAGAACATACTACCACTAAGCTCTTATGGGACCCTATCCAACTCCCACTGAAATCAATGGGAAGTCTTTCAGTGGGACCATGTAGTGATTTATCTCTGTGTGTCTCAAAGCCCTTCTGTAAAGGAGGGTCAGTGGCATCATTGCCATTTGACATATGGGGAAGAAGAGGCACAGAGAGATGAAGTGAGTGGCCCAAGGACACACAGCAGCTCAGTGGCAGAGCTGGGATTAGAACAGTCAGGGTCCCACTTCAGCGCCTAACCCAGTGGGCCACACTCCATCATCTTTCTCTCAGTGGGACTTCTGGACATCTTCGGTCTTGCATAGGGCAAAGATCGTTTGGATGAGGTATAAAGGTGAGTTCCGTGCCCTGGTGAATCCCATTTCCACCAGAATAGGAGAGCTTCCTCACATGTCTATAGCCACATTTCATTTTGAATAATGGCATTCTACCTTCCTAAAATCCCCCCCTTTCTCTTTGGTTGGAAAAGGTGATCTGGTCTCCAGGTTGGCCCCTCTGGCCCCTCTCATGTTACTTCCCGGAGCAGTGGACACCGTGCAGGATTCTCTGCTCAATGCACCCTGCCAGCTCTGTTTTAAACCTGTGCCCCTCTCCCCTCTCAAAGGCAAGCCACTGTCTTGTCTCCCGCTCCTCCAGGTTGGCTGGTCTGGCGCCTCTCGCATTCCTTCACAGAGCAGAGGTCATTGTCCCGCCGTGGTCATTGTTTCTACATGTTCCTTTCTGGTTCCCTCATTGTATCCCTCTGGCCCCACTTCTGGCTCTGCTGCCCTTTTCGATGTGCTCCATGGAATCAGTCGGCCTTAGTTGTTTTGGTCCCACCCATTTTAGAGGGGTGACCAATGACATTCTTGTGGGACCTCCCTTCTCCTGAAGTCAAATAGACGGATACCTCACATTCCTCCACTGTGCCGTGGGGTGGAATCTGGGGGTGTCTCTGCTTGGTGTCCCCCATTGGTTCCCTGTTATTACATGCTTGATCCCCCTGCCAACCCTACACCCTTTTCCCTTCTCCTATGTCGCTGAACTCTGTGCCTTTATGGCTCCTCTCATCTCCACTTGGGAGAGATGCCACTGCTGGCTCTTGGGAAATGCCTTGCCTTCTCGTCGGGATCTCTCACTTGTCTCTTGCCAAGGTCAGATAGACAGGCATCCCTCGCCAGAACTCAGCTCACTCACTCACATGCACACTCTCTCTCTCTCTCTCTAACTAATTCTAACTATCTCTAACTCTCCAACCTTTAGATTTCCAGTGTTGCCTGATAATTATCCCAAGGAATCTGCCCAGGAAGAACGGTCCTTCTGCAGCTGCCAGTCTCTATCTCTGACATAGAGCCAGAGTGTCCCTCGCAAATGGATCAATCTGCGTGTCTCTGCTTTCTTTAGCATGGAACAGGAGATTTCAAATTATTAATGCCTATAAACAAATGACATCTATTGCCCAGGAGTCCCCAGGGAGCTCAGAGTGGAAAATATTTTGTTCTCCAGCCCCTTTTTTAATGAGCACATTAACAACACGCCCCAGTTTATTTATATCAATTTCAAAATCTCCAAAGACGCTCCTATATATAAGCACTGCCTCAGATCCTATCCCTATAATGGGTCATTAATGTATTTTAAGTGAGAGAGACAAGTTTGCATTGGCAGAGGATAGGATCAAAAATGCTTTTATAGCAAAATGACCAGGAGTGCCTTTTGATTGCCTCTAAATTCCCAGTGAATAAATGAATAATAGAAAAATAAATGAATAATAGATATGTCAGTGGATTAGATATTATAATGCAATGATAATAAGCCACTCTGTACATCTGCCAGAAGATTTGGTTAACGGCACAAATTGGGAAAGTCAATACAGACAATGTGTGTGGGAGGTAATAAAACTCCTCTAATAGTCTCTGTAGGAGGCAAACTCCTCTCTTGACAAAAATGGCATTTCAAGCAGATGCTTCTCAGTGTACTATGCCCAAGCCACATCTCGGCAATAGGGACTTCTTCCTGGAATCGATTTCTTATGCATTAGAATGAACAGGGGCACGGATTGTACTGCCAGTTACATCAGTGTAATCCCCGAGTAACTCCAGCGATGTCGCTCCTGGAGAGTGGGGTGAGAGGAGGTATTGTTTCATGGTCTCTGTGTATATAATGTCTTCTGCAGTTTCCACAGTATGCATCCGATGAAGTGAGCTGTAGCTCACGAAAGCTCATGCTCAAATAAATTGGTTAGTCTCTAAGGTGCCACAAGTACTCCTTTTCTTTTTGCGAATACAGACTAACACGGCTGTTACTCTGAAACCTGATTTATACCAGTGGCTGCTTTAAATTAAAAAAAAATGTATATATCCAGGGAGAAGGATCATGGCAGGGGTAGAAAATGCAGTGAGGTCCAGTAGCAAGATATGCCCTAGGAGCTTTGGCACGAAAAGTATGAACCTCTGATAATGGAGCTAAAGGACTAAGTCCATTAACTAGAAGCAATCTCAGGTTCATAAACCTCCTCTGTGGACCAGCCACTAGGGGGAGACAGGTTTCAGAGTAACAGCCGTGTTAGTCTGTATTTGCAAAAAGAAAAGGAGGACTTGTGGCACCTTAGAGACGATATATTAAATAAATTGGTTAGTCTCTAAGGTGCCACAAGTACTCCTTTTCTTAGAGGGAGACAAAGACCCAGACTGTACTGGTGTGGGTTACAGTTGTACTGACAAAAGACCCACATTTTACTGTTGTGGGTTGCCCTGGTGCCTCCGGCGGGACCAGTAGCACCATGCACACCAGTGTGTGGAAACCACGGAAACCTGAGTGCCAATGGGGTTATAAGAGGATGCACTGTAGCCAGTTTTCCAGGCACTGATTCAATCATCTGACACCAGAATGTTCACACAAGAAATCTAGAGCTCCGGAAGGCCTGGATTCTGCAAGAACCCAAACTGCTGGCAGAGATCAGGCTGTGTGCATGGCTGGTGGCTTTCTGCTATCTATCACAGAGGTCTTCCGTCCTGGCAGACTCATTAGTTCAGGAGGCACTGTCCAAGCTGGCCGTCCATGTAAGCCCCAAGCCTGGTGCCCTATTTCAACACTCCCCGTTGTGATGATGGCAGGAGATGGCCAGCGAGGCTGTGTTTGCCTCCACAGTCCATGAGCGGGCAGCCACTGGCAACCTTGGCTCCTTGACAGGCGAACTTATTAGAAACCAATTGATTAGATGAACCACGAAGGTGCTCCTGGAGCAGCACCTGCTTCTTGTGCCAGACACCTTGCCACTCTGTTGATCAATAGGCATTAGGGGCCATGGGTCCAGGAGACAGAGCCATTTGTGGCTTCAGAGTCTGAACCATCAGCCATGGTGGGATCAGATAATCCAGACTATGGAATCAAATTGAGGCTGGTGAGCCCACAATGGGAACGTGATTGCACTCCCGGAGCTGCCAGTGCTGTCCTCTGCCCAGCCAGGGGACAGTGCTATTATCACTGGTGGTGACAATATCCCCTCCATGCCTTTGTTGTAAGTCCATGCGGTAACAGTCACTTTCAAATCTTTCTGAAACCTCCTGAGTATCAGCCGCCCCGGATAACCTTGTCCTCCTGGTCGGCTCTGACCTTCAGCTCATTTTGTGGGAATCCAGTTTGGGTCCATCTCTTAAAAGGATAGGAACAAATATATTTGATTTGGTGTTAGAATCTTATCTTATTTTATGTTCATCTATCTGTGAAGCGCCACCCCTGTGTTTATCTTTTAACATTTGCTTTTGAATGACTTCGTTATCGTCAGTAAATCACGGGAGATGGGAATTCTGCATGGGCCTTTGACACTAACTCACGATACTTGAAATACAAGGCATTAAAGGCTTGCAGCTATTCTGCTGTGGGTATCCTATCTCATGGTTTAGCAGGATGTGTAGAGCTCCATCTGTTGTGCATTAAGCATTCCTAACGACTACTGCACGTGATGATAGCTTAAAATAATATTTTAAATATGAGTGCAGGGCCAGATTCTCAGCTGGTGTAATTCAGTGTCGCTCTATTGACTTCAGTGGAACTATGCTGATTTCAACCAGCTGAGGATCTAGCCTGAAGCATGCATCCTTTTAATAATATCTTCCTGCAGAAAATTTTGCCATGGCATTATCTGACAGTGTGCTTTTTAATGCATGAGCCCCATCTGCAGGGACGTCTACTTCAATATGGGGCGTTCTAAAGGGTGCACGTGTTCCAGACCATGAAAGTAATACTGATGGCAAAGGCAAATCTTATTTTCAGGCCAAGGTTTTCATTAAATCCCCATATTTTTCATTCTGTGAAAAATCACCATGGACAGTGAGTCTGTTGCGGCTTAAGCGGAGAGTTATGTAGGTTTGGCTCTGGCAGAATGATGGGCCCACTCCCATGTTGTGCTCAGACAGGATTTCTCATTCAGAGACTGAAAAGCACTTTACCAAGGTACTATTATCACCGTTTTTGCAATGGAGAAACTGAGGCACAGAGCGATTAAGTCATTGGAACTGCCAGGAACAGAGCCCACTTTGTCTGACTCCTGACCTCAAACTCAGGCCTTTAGACCACAGCTACACTGGTAACTTGCCTGTAGTCGCAATTTGATAAGGCAGTTTTCTTGACGTCCTGCCCCAACTAATGGCATGGTGATGCTGAGAACCCTGCCGCTGTTCATCCCGGAGGAGGTTGCATTTCCGGGGTGGGTGAAGCGACACTTGTGTATTTTACAAAATCTAGAATCCGGTTCGAGTTCTGCATGCAGAACTGACCCTGCGAGGTGTGGAATGCCATCAGCTCAACTAGCTAGAAAAAGGCAAGTTTTGATTGACTCTCCAGCCTAAGTGAGAAGTGCAGGGGAAAAAAAATAAACAAAGCAGCCTAAAATGGCAAAAAGGAAGTTAGATTTTTTTATATCCAGTTTGTATCACTCGTCATTTTATCAGTAACAAAGCAAAGTTGAAGGAGCCTTTGAACTTGTCAGTGTCCTTAGAAATTAAAAGACTTTGAACCCACAAACCACCCAGGAAATTGAGGGTTAATTGATTCCAGCGCTGTCTGCAATCAGTGTTTCAGAAATCTTACAGCCCACAGACGGTCTTGTGGCTTATTATCATTATTATTTTATTTTATTTATTTGTATAATGCTAGCACCCAGAGGCCCCAATCAAAGACTAGGCCCCCGTTGTGCTGGGCACTGTACATGCAGAGAATTAAAGATGGTCTGTCACAGATCCATAGGAATTGTGCTATACCCCAGCTTTCAAACAGTCCCTGGGAGGAACTCCTTCAGTAAGGTTAGGCCATGAGGCCTCGACATTAGCTGTGAATTAGCTGTTATCACTCAAGAAAGAGATCTTGGAGTCTATGTGGATAGGTCTCTGAAAATATCCACTCAATGTGCAGCGGCAGTCAAAAAAGCGAACAGAATGTCGGGCATCATTAAGAAAGGGATAGATAATGAGACAGAAAATATCCTATTGCCTCTATATAAATCCATGGTTCACCCACATCTTGAATATTGCGTGCAGATGTGGTCGCCCCATCTCAAAAAAGATACATTGGAATTGGAAAAGGTTCAGAAAAGGGCAGCAAAAATTATTAGGGGTATGGAACGGCTTCTGTATGAGGAGAGATTAATAAGACTGGGACTATTAATCTTGGAAAAGAGACGACTAAGGGGGGATATGATTGAGGTCTATAAAATCATGGAGAAAGTAAATAAGGAAGTGTTATTTACTCCTTCTCATAACATGAGAACTAGGGGTCACCAAATGAAATGAATAGGCAGCAGGTTTAAAACGAAGAAAAGGAAGTATTTCCTCACACAACGCACAGTCAACCTGTGGAACTCTTTGCCAGAGGATGTTGTGAGGGCCAAGACTATAAAGGTTTCAGAGTAGCAGCCGTGTTAGTCTGTATCCGCAAAAAGAAAAGGAGGACTTGTGGCACCTTAGAGACTAACAAATTTATTTGAGCATAAGCTTTCGTGAGCTACATAATAAATAAGCTTATGCTCAGATAAATTTGTTAGTCTCTAAGGTGCAATAAGACTATAAAGGGTTCAAAAAAGACTAGATAAATTCATGGAGGACAGGTCCATCAGTGGCTATTAGCCAGGATGGGCAGGGATGGTGTCCCTAGCCTCTGTTTGCCAGAGGCTGGGAATGAGCAACAGGGAAAGGATCACTTGATGACCTCTTCTGTTTGTTCCCTCTGGGGCACCTGGCATTGGCCACTGTCGGAAGACAGGATTCTGGGCTAGATGGACCTTTGGTTTGACCCAGTATGGCTGTTCTTATGAAATGGTGCCAAAAGAAGCTCCACATGGCCTGTGCTCCAGCATAAATCCCTGGAGTTGGTGGACGCGGGCCAATCAGCATCTGCCCCCCACTATTGGCCAGTGGGTGCCAGAGTTTCAAGGGGCAGAGAGGAGGAGCTACCGAGGGTCCCTCATCAAGTGTCTCCCTCCCTCACTGCTTGGGCTGTCCCTCTTTGCTGCCGACTCCATGAAGTTCCCCCACCCACTGAGGCAGCTGGATGGCACTTTTGCCTTTGAGGTCGATGGAGCCAGGGTTATACCCAGTGTTGCCAGCTCTCACGATGCTATTGCATGTCTCGCTATAGCTGGTGTTGTTAATTTAAAGCCCCAGTTGCTGGAGTCAGGGGATTACATAAGCACCTCAACCTACATTTCAAAGCAAAAGTAAACATCTAGTCCTCGTGGTCACAAGACAATCTGGCAAAAGTGACCCCGAAAGGCTCAAAAGCCAGAAGGCCAGTGACGTGAACCCCACATTTATTTGATTTGCATGACAGAGTGTGTGTGCGCGCATGCAGGGCCTACCTCAGTGGAGTCCTAATGTGAGTCAGGGCCCTTGGTGCTACAGTAATACAAACAGTAATGTCGCAATGTGCATATCATCTGGGCTGCCGTATCCAGACAGCCGCCCGGAGCCCTCAGAAAGTTCCTTGGAGCTCATTGAAAAGTGCACTTGCGGCAGAATCCTGCAGCTCTCCCCATCAAAGTCTTCCTTAAAAGACATGGGGTTCTGCAGACAACGCCCAGAAGGAGGCTGAAGCGTTCATGCCAGCGCAGCGATCCGGCTGGGCTGACAGCATGTTTCCTACAGGTGCTAGACGCTGCTGCTGCAGTTGTGACTAGAATATCCTTTGTGGTGCGACAGAGGGTTGCAAGATGCAAATGAGCTCTTGGTTTAGTTAGTTTGTTTGTTGATAACCATGGTTTCTTTTCTTTTCTTTTCAACTTCTAATTTGGCCTCGTAAGAGCAG
Source organism: Chelonia mydas (assembly GCF_015237465.2). Taxonomy (NCBI): domain Eukaryota; kingdom Metazoa; phylum Chordata; order Testudines; family Cheloniidae; genus Chelonia; species Chelonia mydas. The sequence goes on along the minus strand of NC_051259.2, from coordinate 8,797,404 downwards.
CTTCATTTGTTTAGGTGGCCCATCTGCACCAGTGCTAAAAATATCTCCTGCATGGAACATTAAATTAACCGAGGCTCTGAAATCGCACACTAAAGCGTAAGTCACTTCGGCTTCATGACAGAGTGCTGACCACCGGGAGATCCTTCCTGTGGCCATGTACTCAACGCAAAGGATGAGTGGCAGGCAGAGGAGGATACAGAGTCAGAACTACTGGCCCAGCTCATTCACCGATATCCACAAGCACTATTAGAAATATAGTGACGATGCGCAAGAATCTTAATTCGGGATTAAGGCCCCATTGTGTCAAGCACTGCACAAACCCAACACACAAAGGCAGCCCTTGCCCCAGAAAGCTCACTGTCTAGGATTTAGACAGGCAACTAGCGGGAGAGGGGAGGAAAAGGTAGCTGCAGAGACAGGTGCAATTTACATATGTTAAACGTCCCATTGGTCACAGTCTAATCCAGGCCACATGGTTGTGGTTTGTAGGCAGCAGGACCCAGGGAGGATTTTTTAAGTAATTTTGCCCTCAGGCAATAATCAGGGGGGTCCCCTGTCCTGGACTTACTCAGATGAGAAAGGGTCACTCATGGGAGTAGCCACACCACTGGTGTCCTAGGAATTACTCGTGGGAGTTATGTTGGCAGGATAGGTCCCGTGGGCGTTCTCAGCCCATTGCATGCAAATATCAGAGACTGAAGAATGAGGAACACCAATCCACTGACCTTTGTGGACTAGGAAAATGATAGTAAAGAATGTGAAACCCTGAGAGCCAAGTTCTGTTCTCAGCTTCACTGTTATAAATCTGGAGTAACCCCAAGAGAAGTCAATGGTGTTACTCCAGATTTACAGCAGTCTGGATTTACACCAGTTTAGATAGTTCTGTATTTCTGAAATCCTCTCTTGCATTTTCAATTGGAAAAAGTATTCCGATTCACTTCCTGTCCCAAACAATTGTGTAGTGCTGCTGTGGGCTATTAAACAGCTGCCATGTTCCACGTCAGAGGTGGCCGCATTTCCATGCTGTAAATGGTGTTTAGCACTTAGGCCTTGATTCAGTGAAGCACGTGCTCAACTCGCATTGGGCTGTGCTTATGTGCTTTTCTCAACAAGGATGCTTAGAATGTGCTGAAGTGATTTTCTTAATTCAGGTCCTTAGTATGCTAGATAGAAACCTAAGATTGGTAGCTAACCGAGAACAGAATCTGTCTGGAAGAATTTCAGGTCTGGTATGTCCTAGGAATTAAATCTGGAGAGGATTTTATAATGAACAGCGTAGAATAAGCCTGTGCCCTTTGCAACATACCCCAGATTCTCTATAGGAAATAAAGGACTTAAGAAGGTTACATTTCATTTCAGAAAAATATCCCTGATCCAGCAAAAGTAAAAAGACGTTTTATTTTTTTCCCGTGTGCGTGCACATTTTATGAAAACAGCTGTGTCATGAGAAACCACAAGTTCCCTACTGTTGACATCTCCATTAATGAAGAAATCATTTCTATTTGCAGGTCAAGAGCTGTGGTTTTTCTCCAGTTGCTCTAATGAAGACTGTGGCATGCCCTGCACTCATCTGGCTCCACGCCAGCACCCGTGGAGAATTTGACCTCTACCAGTTAGTGTTTTTCTCAATTAAAAACGTGCTTCTTAATGGCCCTGCAGTGGCTTTGACACCTGTCGTAGACTCTCCCTGCAGACAGATGCTTCAGGCATCTGCTTTTCTAATGGCGATTGCAGTTCCTGATGCAGCCAGGCCGTCAGCAGACTCTGCAGTGGTGGAAGCTCAGTTCATAAGGTGTGGCTCTGGCGGAGGGGAAAATGGGAGAAGTTCCTGTCTCGGAATCGACAATCAGTAAGGAGTAAATGGAACAAAACTAAAAACACGCCCGGCAGCATCGAGCTCAGCCAATGTGACACCGAAACAAAGTAGGGAAATACAACCTAGATGGAGCTACTATAAGGCGGGTGCAGAACTGGTTGGAAAATCGTTCCGCAGAGGGTAGTTATCGGTGGTTCACGGTCATGCTAGAAGGGCATAACGAGTGGCGACCCACAGGGATCGGTTCTGGGTCTGGTTCTGTTCAATATTTTCATCCATGATTTAGATCATGGCACAGGAAGTTTGTGGACGATACCATGCGGGGAGGGATTGCAACTGCTTTATAGGATAGGATTAAAATTCAAAATGATCTGGATAAACTGGAGAAATGGTCTGAAGTAAATAGGGTGAAATTCAATAAGGACAAATGCAAAGTACTTCACTTAGCAAGGAAAAATAAGTTGCACAAACACAAAAAGGAAAATGACTGCCTAGGAAGGAGTACTGTGGAAAGAGATCTGGGGGTCATAGTGGATCACAAGATAAATAAGAGTCAACAATGTAACGCTGTTGCAAAAAAAGCAAACATCATTACGGGATGTATTTGCAGTATTTGTAAACAAGACACGAGAAGTAATTCTTCCACTCTGCTCCACGCTGATTAGGCCTCAGCTGGAGTATTGTGTCCAGTTCTGGATGCCACGTTTCAGGAAAGATGTGGATAAATTGGAGAAAGTCCAGAGAAGAGCAACAAAAATGATTAAAGGTCTAGAAAACGTGACCTATGAGCGAAGATTGAAAAAATTGGGTTTGTTTAGTCTGGAGAAGAGAAGACTGAGAAGGGACATGATAACAGTTTTCAAGTACATAAAAGGCTGTTACGAGGAGGAGGGAGAAAAATTGTTTTTCTTAACCTCTGAGGCTAGGACAAGAAGCAATGGGCTTAAATTGCAGCAAGGGCGGTTTAGGTTGGACATTAGGAAAAGCTTCCTAACTGTCAGGGTGGTTAAGCACTGGAATAAATTGCCTAGGGAGGTGGTAGAATCTCCATCATTGGGGATTTTTAAGAGGAGGTTGGACAAACACCTGTCAGGGATGGTCTACATAATACTTAGTCCTGCCTTGAGTGCAGGGGACTGGACTAGATGACCTCTCAAGGTCCCTTCCAGTTCTATGATTCTATGCTGCAGGATTCTGCTCCCAGGAGAACATCTTCAATTCCTCAGGTGTCTCTAGTCCAGTCTCCTGTGCTAACCAGGACATGCTCCCTAGCGAGAAAAGAAGGTGCATGCCAAAGGAGCCATACATGGTGACTGGCAACCATATGGGTGCTTAGCTGCCTTTCCCTCGCTCACTAATTAGCTGGCAAACCACCGTTGTTTGAAATAGTAAATTGTTTTAGCCATAATTGGAACAACAAAGCCACCACATTGACATTAGTGGCGTTCGTGCTCCTGGAGGGGGGTAATGTCACCAAAACTCCACAGGCCTAAGAACAACATGGAAAACGTGTACAATTCCTGGACACCTTCTGTGCTTGTACAGCTTTGCGCGTTCTTGTACATTAGCATCAGCGTTGGCATGAGCAGGCCTAATTGTACTCACAGTGCTGGGGAGTGACAGGAGAGCGGTAGTGCAGCGGAGAAACCACCAGCCCAGAAAACAGGAAAGTGGATCAATGCTTTGAGGGCTTAATTCTCCCATTGACGTCCGGAGTAAAACTTCCTTTGATTCTAACAGGAGCAGGCCCAGGCCCTCACTCTTCCTTGGGGTCATCACCACCAGCATATGTAACACACTGTGCTGTGCCATGTCCCTGCTCCAGTGGCTGGTCCACATAGAGGATAAGAGTCTACTACTGCTGCTGCCGAATGGAGTTGCCCCTTTGGCTCAAGCGGTGGAGGCGTGTGCTGAAAGCCTCAGAATCAGTTACTGCTGATGGCCAATATGAGGTTCATTTTGTAGAGAAAAAAGATCTGACAGCTAGTGGAACCCATTACTTGCACGTCACAATTTTGCTGTAAGCAGAGATTCACTCTAACTGGAACTGAAATCCACACAGCATGGAAACAAACCTGAGGACTTTCATTCCACTCTGTATGGCTAGAGGTTCGCTAGATCCTAAGCAGATCCCAGTGTCTAACTCCTTTTTCCAGTACAGTAGCCTTCTCCACACATTCTCCAGTGACATTTACCCCTGCCAGAGAAGGCAGGCAAAGCGCCAAAAAACTTTGCATCCTACAGTTCCTTCAGGCATATGCTCTGAACAGGATCCATGCCTGGACACTGGTTAGGATATAGGCTATGGACAGAAATGGGGAGCTAGGTTAATATTATATATTGGCTAGCTGGTAACATTTCTGTCCACAATTCCCAGCAGAGGCAGACAAGTTCTCCCACAGTATCCAGTGAAAGCAATCCTAGAGCAGCGCCGTCATGCCACGAAGCATGGAGCGTGCACAAGTCTCTGCACCAGGCCTGCTTGAGAACAGTGCAGTTGTGGACACAGGCTGTCACAGCAGCCCTTGTGCCGCTGGACTGGCGTTTGGCTGTGGGGTTGTGCTCTGCTAACTTGAAGGAAGTAACTTGAGGTTGAGTCAGTCGAGTGCGTTTTGTGGGTACCCACAGGGTGAAATCCTGGCCCCCCCCGAAGCCCGTGGCAAAGTTCCCATTGACTTCACTGGGGCCAGTATTTCACCCAGTATGTTACTGTCACATCAGTTACATAAGGGCTCGTAACGTTGGGGAGCATTTACTTAGGTTATATATATCTCGAGGTGTCTGGCCTGTAAGATGCTAGAGGATCTGATGGTCCCTTGTGGCTTTAAACTCTATACATCTGTGAGATGAGCCATCCCATTGGAGACCACTCATGTGAGTAAATGCACCATCTAGCACCCTAATGACATTGTCACGTCTATAACCTAATTAACATTGTCACTAAAAACTATTCCTTCTGCTCACTGGGGGTTTGAATTTTCTCTTCCAGCTAAACAAGGAGGAGGAACAAGGTCTTGGCTGTTTGGATGTGGCTGGTGCTTTTCTTTTTCTGGTGAGTAATTTGGCTTTGGTCACCATGCAGTTATTGGGAGAGCATGAGATCCGATTCTGCTCCCAGTTAGACTGTTCCGAGTCTGGAGTAACTCCACTGAAGTCAATGAATTCTCACCAGGGTAACACAGCAGGATTGTAAAGGTGTAAATACAAAGGGGGAGTGAAGAGAGTGTATCAGATAATGTAATTATGCAGCTTTTGTTCCCCTTCTTAACACAAAGGAGGAATGTGCAGTTATGTGATCACAGTTTGCTGCAGTGAATTATTTAGTCGATCTCTCCTGGAGCATGTTGTTGAGGCTAATGCTGCTTGTACTAATGTAGGAAATCATTAAAGATCAATAAAGAAATCATTAGCAGTGTGACGCCCTTACCGAACTGCCTGAGCTACAGATATACCACTTAATCCGGCCATAAAAACGGCACCATGAGCTCATTTTAATGGGTGTCAGCAAGATTGATTGGCCAGGGTCAAAGGTTACAACAGCAATTTGCGACCAAGACCACTAATGCACTTGTAACTCTTTGGAACACTTTAATGCAAGTTAAACAGAAAAGGACCCATAAACCGCACAGAGTCCTTTTGTGCAGACAGTGTAAAAGACTTTCAATGTAATGCAAGGTTCTGGAATAGAAATAGTACAAGATAGTGGATGGATTTTACTTAGCATTATAGCTGCTTTTTCTTAACTATGTGTTTGGTCAATACAGAAGACTCCAAACAGCTTCCAGCAGCCCTGTGAGTTATTAGGGAGGAAGGCTCAGCCTGTGGTTAAGGTGCTCGACTCAGAAGAACTAGGTTCAATTCCCAGGTCAGCCACAGCCTTCTGGGGTGACTTTGGGCCAGTCACTTCAGCTACATTGTGCCTCAGTTTCCCATCTGCCTTTGTCTGTCCTGTTTGTGTAGGCCAAAGTTTTCAAAAGCGACTAGTGATTTGAGGTGCCTCCATTATTGGGTGTCCAGTTAGAGACATCTTAAAGGGGCCTGGTTTGCACTCAGGACTGAGCACCTGCCCTCTGAAAACAAAGCCCCCTTTAAGGTACCTCAAGCTGGGCTCCCAAAGTTTGCGGTGCCCAAAATCACTCGGCTCCTGAAAATCTTGGCATTATCTACTCCCTTTCCTAAGGAGCCTGCATTCTCACACTGTGTGTTTATACTGTACAGCACCTAGCCCCATGGGGCTTCAGTCTAGGTTGGAGCCTCTGTGCAACTGCAATCAAATAATATTTCCTGACTTTAATAGGGGGCGGGGGGCACCCTGAACCGGAAGCTGCCAGGAACAGTCCCATGAAGACTGATATGAACATATGGGTGAAGGGCAGGCTCACTCTAACCAAGGCCCAGCGATTCAGCCATTAGTTATTAAATTCCTTCCCACTGGATTCCCTGGATGCAGCATTTACCCTACTGTAAAAAATGAGACACTTCTCTTCTTTAGCACCAGTTTAGCTGCAACTGCTGGGGATGCGATAGATGTCTAAACGAACACTCAAGGCATCTACTGTACAGACCAGTGAAATTTGCTCTGTCCTTGTGGGGGTGGCAAAGGCAGCATTTTACCTTGAGCCGGTTTCTGACTTCTGGAAACAGATACGTTGTGCTGACGTGACCCAACGCACACTGGGGCATGGATGGGAGAGGGTGTGGTCTGGTGGTTATAAGATCAGGTTAGGAGTCAGGTTTTGTGATTCGTTGGTGACCGTTAATCAGACTGAGCCAGATTCTCTTCCAGTTACGCTGGTGCAATTCCCCAGTAACTCCTTTGACTCTGTTATTGCAGAATTACATAGGGGCAACTGAGAGCAAAATCTGTGTCCCAGTTAACCCTTCTCTAGCATGTAGATAATCAGCTTACTACCTCCTGGGGGGTTGTGAACACTTACGCCAGAATTTTTAGGGGTGCTCAGCACCCCCAGCTGGGGCTAGGTTTCCACCAAACCTCAGCTCCCATTTAGGCGTCTACTCAAGGCCCAGTTTTTCTAGACCCAACCTGCACCCAACCTGTTGATCTCTACTGCAAGTCCAGCCCCTGTTGGGGATGCTGAGCACTTGGAAGTCTGGCTCTGTTTGGGAAGCCCTGTGAGACCCTCAGATACAGGGCCAGAGCCTCACCTGGGGCAAGTTAGCGTGGCTCTTCTGAAGTGAACGAGGAGGCAGCATTACCTGGAGTGCAGCAGACCAGAGTTCAATTTTTGCCTCTGCCACTGGCTGCCTGGGTGACCTTGGGCAAGTCACTGCCCCGCTCTGTGCCTCAGTCTCCTCATCTATAAAATGGGGGTAATGATATTGCAATCCTTTGTAAAGTGCTACTGATGAAAAGTGCAATAGAAGAGCCGGGCACGGGGATTAGTATTGTTACATCAGCCTGCACCAAGTGAGGGTCTGGCTCCGGAGGGGCCTCCAGAGAGGCTATGGTTTGTTAATGTTTCTGATGTAATTAGACGCTTTGGTCCGGTGCAATGCTCTTTCCAACTTTCCCTCCCAGGTTAAATGCCTGAGGAGGCCACAGAGACTCAGTAAAACTGGTGTTTATGTAACAAGGCCACGTCTTCCTAGAATCCTGACAAAGGGCGTTGGATTAAGTAGACAGATCCCAATACCAAAGAAGGGAAATTGTGGTGATACCATAAACACACTAAAGCAATTAGTGGGCAGTCTTGCTGGCCTCCACGGTTAAATTCTGTGGTCACTCACGTCTAATGAAACCCCATACCAAAGAAGACACATCAGCTGTGACCTCCTAATCCTTCACATTGGCCACACACACACCACAGCGGTATCAAGAGTGATTTGAGGCATTAAGGAAAATTACTTATTGTGAGAGAGTGGGCTAATGAAAAAAAACAACGGACCAAACTTAGTGAGTCTGAAATAATGGGAATGTGGTTTTTCTTTCCTCACTTGTCATGTTTAAATTATTGGCGTTGGATGTAGGAATAGAACCGTCCGTTAATTATTCTTTGACTCAGATGTTTCTGTCTTTGTTCTGCCCAGCCTGTGCGCTATCCCAGGCTGCCCTGCAGCTGCTAAACGTGCTTTCTCAGAGAGGCAGCATTCCCTAGTGGATTGAGCATGGAGCTGGGAATAGGAAGACCTGGATTCTAGTTTTGACTCGGCCACCATTACTGTGTGGCCTTGGGTGAGTCTTGGTGCTGCTCTGTGCCTCAGTTTCCCCATCTTCCATGCACTCATGCCCAGCTTCTGCATCTGTCAGCCTTAGAGGAGGGAAGCTCCTAGCCCCAGAATTAGTCTTAGGGACGAGTGAGCACAGTGGTCTCATATGGTACCTCCTGGATAGCTCAGAGGTGGGCGTGGCAGCAACAACAGGAAGATGATGAGAGGGATGTGAACAGTAGGAGTGGGATGGGGAAGTATGCATGTGTTTGTTGCGGGAGGAGATTAACAGCAGGAGCTTCTAGGCAAGCGGGGAGAAATTGGCAATTCCTTTGCAATCCCTCCCTTCTCAGCCTCCTATCATAATATGAAAGGCTGGCACTGTCCGCTCCTCATCCTCCACTCAGGCAGAAACTCCTGTTGACTCCAGCAGGGCTGCAAGGTGAGCCTCCATGGAGCTCTGAAACTGAACAAGCGTGGGGATCTTTCTCTGAATAACACAAGTGCCTCATGTCAAGCCAGGCACTGCATCAAAGGAAGGAAACTTCAGCGCACCGTGCTGGGTTATTTTTTTTCATACCAACACATTTGCTTCCAGAAAGAACTGGAAACCTTTGCTGTGCTTTTAGCATTTTGCTTAGCTTGAATGATGAAACTCGACAAGTCAGTTTCACTTTTTTTGTTTTGTTTCTAGTCAATTTCACATTCACCTTCTCATGCCCTAGCACAGCGCTGCAATGTTGGTGCTGCAAACTGGGATGATCGTTTTACACCGATTATGAAAACCTTTCTATTCCTCTCAGGATGTGTGCATCCTCCTTCTTTACACAACTTAAATACTGGGACTAAATAACCTGATACTGGGTGTAATCTCACTTCATTTACTCAGTGAAATCAATGGAATTGGTCCTGTGAGGAAGGAGAGCAGGATTCCCTCACGTGACCCTTTAAAGATCCTTCCCTCCAACTATGTATTCCCTAGACTAACTTGGTTCTTTAACATACATTAATATTAGTTGTCTTGCAGTAGCACCCCTGTGCCTCAATCAGGGTGGGAGCCTTGCTGTGCTAGGTGCGGTACAAACACACAGTAGAAAGGCAGGCCGTGCCCCAAAGAGCTGAATCGCACCCGGGCTTTTTCCAACCATGCGGAGAAATCTGAAATGTGTTATCACAGTTTGGTCCCAGCCGTGTTGAAACATGGCTATTTCTGTAGCATAGACAGGGCCTTAAACTTCTTATTTATATTACGGCAGAGGCCCCATTGTGCTGGTGTGAGCCATGCCTGCCATGAACCACTTACAAGCTAAATAGACAAGACAGACAGGGAAACAGAGGCACTAGGGCTTGTGCCAATTCATGCAGCCGCTCAGTGACTAAGCCAGGAACAGAACCCATATCTCCTGATCTGCCTTCTAAAGTCCTCTCCACTGGGGAATGCTGCATTCTGACTTTGGTGAGTGCTTTCATCCCAGTGTCATTGCAGTGCAGCCACCGCTCCCGCCCAGGTACACAGTGTCCACCCTGCATGTCTTCAGACTTTCCAGGAACTGAGCTGCACATTAGCCGATAGCGGCTATTTCCTGTAAAGTCTATTTACTCCGACCACAAGACGGTGCTGAGTGTGATCCCTTGTTCGCAGCTCCCTGCTCCCTACAGGCTGCCTGTGGGCCTCTGCTAGAGTGTTAACTAAATAGGGCTTGGTTTTAAGGGATTTACTTTGCTGCACTAAAAGACATTTCCTGTACCACACATTACAGGTCGGTCTGTTTGCTGCTGATGGTGTACGCAATAAATTAAACCCTGCCATGCTTTAAAAAAAAACAACCCGGTGGGCCTGATTCTCCCCTGAGTTACCCCCATATAGATTGAAAGTTGCCCCACCGTGGTTACGCTGGATTTACACCTGTATAATTGACAGGAGAATTTGACCCTGCGTTTCTTCCTGCTTCACCCGTCATCCGTAGGAGTGGGCTAGAATTTCACTTGTCTTCTCCCTGGCCCCAGCGTTACTTCTGCAGCCCGAGCGATTGGGTCGCTCTTCTGATTGCTCCAAGCCTAGCAGCATAAGCAGGGGCCCAGTTTGGTAAACACTTCAGTGGGATCATGGTAGTAAGTGCTATGCATGGTCGTAAGTCGATGCAGGATCAGGCCCTTGGGCAAATGTGTAACACAAGGCCATAGTTGATCTTCATACCTTTGAAATATGCGAAGAGAGCAGGTGATCTGCCTGCTTGCCATTGTGAAATTAACGCTTTGCTAGAGGCCTGTGGAAAATTTGAGACAAATGGACCCACCAAAATATCAAGGGGGCCAGATTCTCCATTACCCTGCCAAACCGGGCCGTTATTTATACCCTGGCAAAGTGACCAGATCAGACGGCTAGCATGTTACACCCCCCTTGCCCTTCTGTACCTGCCTACAGGAAGGGCAATGGAGGATCTGGCTCAAGGGATTTTTGCATTTCATTGATTAATGATGATTATGATTATTCATTTGTATTGCAGTAGCAGCTCGGAGTCCCATTCGTGGACCCAGGGGCCCGTTGTGCTCGGTGGTAGGTGCTGTACAAACACAGAACAAGAGGGTGGTCCCCACCCAAATAGCTGTTCGGGTTGTCTGTAAACTATTGGGGACCGAGTGTTTCTACTTGAAGAAAAGCTTTCAACAAGTTTTGAAACAGGATGTTTCGGCCAGATTAAAAGCAAAACCAAACCATCCAATGATGCAGCAAACATGACAAATTCTCGCAGTTTTGATGTGAAAATGGCCCTTTTGAGCTGGCAGCCTCAGTAGAGAAGGAATGGTTGGTGGAGACTGAGCTATGGTACCTTCCCACCCTCCGTGGTGAGTTGGAGCTTGCCCTTCCCCTGTAGGCTTCAGGCACCGGGGCTGTCAATCAGGCACGTTTCATTAGCACTAGGGGCGGGGGAATGCTGATCTTTAGACCTGATCCTGCCACTGAAGTCTAGAGGCGTTTTGCCATTGACTCCAATGGAAACAGGATCAAACTTAGGGCCTGATTCTGCAAATTGCTGGGCACTCCCCACACCAGTTGCTTTCAGTGGGAGCAGAGGGTGCTGAGCATTGGGCAGAATTAAGGGCTCAGTCCTGCAAATACTTATCTCCATGCGTAACTTTACTCCTGGGAGTCGTCCCATTGACTTTAATGGGGCTAGTCAGGTGCTTAAAGTTACTCACATGTTGAGAGGATTGGGCCCTGAAATTGTTTCCGTATCATTCTACAGTCTCATTTACCTGTTTTCCATATTTAGGAGCATTTGCCAAGTGGCACATGAGCTGAGCACATGGGAAACATAAAGATGCTGCTACCTTCTGACATATTAAAAGCTAATAAATTCTAACCTGCCTGGTAAGTACTTGCACTCCTGCTCTGCATTGCAGACTGCTCCTGTTAATGCAACCATTTGATATCAACTGTGCTGGATGAGTTTTATGCCTCAACAGTTAGCAGAAGCCAATCGGAGATGAAATAGCCCCTTTGTCTGTTGCTCAGTGACGAGGGCCATTTGACTAATTCAGAGAGAGAAGGGGAAACTGGCGACTGATGAATCAGGGAAGATAAGATAAGAATTCACTAAAACTTTCATTCCCACAAACTTCTCTCTGGGGCTCATAGGAAAGAACTCACGTTAGATCTGATACAGCCAGATTCCAATACCCTTAGTCACGCTGAATCACACATTATTTCACCTTTCGCCATTGAACTCAATGGAAATATTGGTGGCATAAGATGCAGCATGAATAAGAATACCACAGTCTGGTCCCTAATAAATACGAATGGTGTTATTGCTGATGGAAAATGTTACCTATGGGTTTTGCAAGGTTTTATTATCAAGGCCTGCCTTGCAGTGAGTTACTATGAGTTATTAATATATTGATAAGCTTTCTCTAGATTATATATGGTGATGTGCAATATCGTACAAATAATTTACAAAGCGTTTGCAGCCCAGATCAGTAACAGTTGATCAGTGACCACTGCCAGCGTGTTTACTGTGTGATATTTTAAGGGTCTGCGCATTTAATTATAAATGGCGCAATAATCCATTTGTAATGAAACACACAGTCCTAATAATAAAGTAAATGCATTTTCAGTGGTCGCTGACCAGCTGACCACCTGTCATAAACTACCTGCAGCTAGAAATGTTAGGCTGCTGATTAATAAGTCATTTCTAATGAAATGGACGAGCCTGGTAATGAAGGAAGTACATTTGCAGTGGTTAGGGATGTGTGAGAACTGGCCTTTCCTGAGTAAATTATTCCTAAAGGTGTTTTGTATTACTGTAAACTACAACACGCTGCTTCTCCAGAGCTCCATAACTCACCGGGTGGCTGACTCTGAGTTCAGGGGGAGTTACATGCTCACAAGTGGGTGAGTTCACGTCAGCTGGGTGAGTTATACGCTGAGGGTGAAGTCCTACCTCATTGAAGTCAATGGCAAAACCCCCACTGACTTCAGTCAGGCCAGGATTTCACCTTGAGGGCCTGAGTCACCTTGTGCTATGCCTAAGGTTAGGATTGAGTCAGGGTTGTTTTTAGTAAAAGGCAGGGATAGATCACAGGCAATAAAACAAAAATTCACAGATGCCCGTAACCTATCCCGACTTTTACTAATAATAATGGTGACAAAATGGAGCTGAGGGGGGATGAGAGCCCGAGTCCTGCTGCGGGAGGCAATGGGGGTCCAGCATCCACTGTGGCTGACAGTAGCAGGGTCCCCACCTCCAACCGTGGCAGCTGGGAGCTTTGGGGCCAACAGCTCGGAGCTCCAGATTCCCCCATGGCCCGTGGTGACTAAGAGCTGCAGGGGGCCCCCCCGCCAACCGCAGCGGCTTGGAACACCAGGGCCCCCAACAGCTGACAGCTCCAGCTCCGTCATCCTGGGGCTGAAGTGGAAAATGTGATGGAGGTCTCTGGAAGTCACAGAACCCTTGACTTTCGTGACGTCAGTGGCATAATCTTACCCTTACTCCTTTGTCCCGCTGTGGACAAAGCCTCTGTGCCATCCCTGCAGCAGCCCTGGGCACTGGGGTTGGGGCGGGATAGGGACGGGACAGATTGGGGCAGACCTACTCTCAGTGATTCTGTGCCCCTGCATAGCCATTGCAGCAGAGATGTAACTTAGGGCAGCTCCAAGGCTGCTGTAGCTTGCACTGGATGTACTAGCCCTGCAGACCCTGAATAGGGCTGGTGCAAACTCCTTCCCCTTCATCCCTACATTAGCACCTGCGCTAGCGCAGGGATCAGTCTGCTCCTCAGGGGTTGGACGAAGGTCTAACTTCAAAGCAGGGACTGGCCTCCTTGAACTTATATCTTCCTGTTACACTCCTCACTGCTGGCCTCTCAGCATGACAGATTCAGCCACCCCCATTTACCAACATTCAACTCACACCATCTTATGTCACCTCTGCATTTGGCCCAGGGAGCAGAAACCTGCACTGTGAAAGCATTACCCAGTCATTTCCTTGTTCCTGAGTGCTCCCTCTTTCCCCTCGGGCCTGGAAGGACTCAGCTTCCCCAGGGGATGGGGACATGTTGGCAAAAACATTAGTTTCTCCTTCCCATCTTCCATGTGAGCTGGGATCAGATGTCCTGCCATCACACCTGGGCTACAGATGTTGGTGGGCCGAGGTCTTTCCCAGCTTCACCCTCAGAGCACCTGGTATGACTTTTAAGAAGCTTTTGGTACCAATCTGGGGCCACGTGCAGTTAGGCAGAGCCCAGCTGGTGCATGCAGGCTGGGAAAGAGAACTAATAAACCCCTGCTGTCTGCCACCTGAGCTACATGGGCTGGGTTTTCAGCAGTCCTGGGTACTCTCAGCTCCCATTGACCTCACTGGGAGCTGTGAGTCCTCAACACATCTCTTCAGGCTTCTCACGAGAGGGTGAGACGGTGACAAAACGATTAACCCTAGCGCAGGTCTGACTTTCCATCCAGTAGGGGGCAGTATTACACATACATTCCAGCCAGGACAGTGAAATCCATGGCTTAGGAGCTTTAAAATCCCACCCAGCCCATGGGAAAGGAGCATCGCGGACAGGAACTCAGTGCTATCCAATGGAGTTCACCCTGGTATATGGAAAGGGGAAGGCTCCACAACTGTGTTAACTGTGGTCACCAAAGAGGTTGCTGTTTTTCAGGCTGATATAACAGGTGTCAACATGATACGGCGCAACGAATGGGGGAAGCTCAGTGTTGGACTGTTTATTGGGGCAGGTGGCTCTGGTCTCCGGAGACAGCCCATGTCTCTACAGTACAGCAAGGATGTCCCAGAGACCGCATGCTCCACAGTGACAGCCCTTCCCTAAGGGAGTGTTGACAGTCAAGCCAAGGGCAGGCAAGGGGCTGCTACGGGGTTAATTCTGATGCTGCTTTAGATTAGAGGGCAACTTAATACAGCAAGTTATAGCAGGGGGTTGGGAGCCAGGACTCCTGGGTTCCATTCTCAACGCTACTAATAACGTGATGTGTGTCTCTGGGCATGTCACTTAGATTCAAATATTTTAAAAAACAGCCACAGATTTTGGGCTGAAATTCTTTTGGGGAGGGTGTGGGGGGGAAATGTGAGCCTGCTTGACAGTGGTGCTGAGTACCTGCAGCTTCAGGTGATGTCAATGGGAGCTGTTTGGACTTAGCAGCTCCGAAAGTCAGGCCCAAGGTGTCTCAGGTGTGTGTGTGTGGGTGTGTGTGTGTGAGTAGGCACCTGAAAATGATGGCATCTAAAATCAGTGGTCATTTTTTAACTACTTGGGCCCAAATCCCGCCCTGTTTCCCCTAGGTGTACAGTGGAGCTAATGGCCAGGACCTACGGCACAGGGAGTTAAGTTCTTTGAAAATCTCTGGTCCAAGAAATAAGAGAAATGGCCAAAGGGCTGTTACTAGTTTCTGATACTGTGACAGAAGCAAGAGTGTTCTGGGTGCCTATCGGGAAAGTCAAACCCGAGTGTGTGTTGGTTTCTTTGGTAACCATGAAAGGTTTTTGTTGTTTTTTTTCTGAAAGATGTTGCTGATTTGGGTTTTGTTTTTCTGCGTATCTAGGTCACTTGCAAAACCTTGTGCCTGCGGTCTTGAGGGTTTGTGAGACTTCAGAACCCCAGCCCCGAACGTGCAGGAAGCCCTGATCTCCAGGCGCTGCTGGCTGCCAGCGCTGGCTGGCATGGCACCAATACCAGAAAGCATTGTGGGCCCAAGAGGGTGCTATGGGATGAGCTGGGGCCTCTGCTTCCTGTACTCTTGAGCGGTTGCTGCCAAGGGCATGCGTGCTTCCAGTTTTCTGACACTTGGGCTGATCTGGACCGTGGCAGCTGCTGAGTGACTGGGCTGGGGGAACTTCCCGGGAGGTGGGCCTAGTTCCAACCGAAATAGCAGGTTCTTACAGTATCTGTGAGATCACTGAGTCCATCCCTCTGTGAGGGCAGCGTATAGTCCTCTGGGAGTGGATGTATCGTGCACTGAGCTGACACCGTAGCCACGGGACAGGGAGAGGTGAAGGGGCTCAGCTGGGATCAATGGGAAACTTTGCCAGCTCGGTAGAAACAGTGAGGGAAGCAGGACAAAGCCTTTTATGTCACGCTGGCAGTATGGAGGGGCCTTAAACAGCCCCCTGAGAATCCCCTCCTGCGCAGAGACACTCCCTGGCCAGCGGCAGGCTGGGGTAACTAAGGGTTCCTCGGGTGGCTCTCTGTGCTCTCTGTGCCCCTGTGCCCCTGGGGGCCACGGGAAGCCCCTTCCGCTGCCCATGTGCCGGGCTAGTGTAACCCACTCAGGGTGATTCTGTCCCCCTCAGGTGCCTGCAGGCTGGCTCTTACCAAAATGCAGCCTGGGAGCTGGCTCTTGATGATGGAAAACACAGGAGCCAATCACTCGGCCTTGTTTCTTGGTTTAACCGTCCCAGCCCCGCCAGGGGACCGTGATGCTCGGGCTTTTTCCAGGCCTAAGGACGCTGCAGGTGACGCGTGGCGGCCCACCTGCAGGACGCGCCCCCCAAGGACACGGCAGGTGTCGCGTGACGCCTACCTGCGGGACGCACCCCCCAAGGACGCGGCAGGTGTCGCGTGACGCCTACCTGCGGGACGCGCCCCCCAAGGACGCTGCAGGTGTCGCGTGATGGCCCACCTGCGGGACGCGCCCCCCAAGGACGCGGCAGGTGACGCGTGATGGCCCACCTGCGGGACGCGCCCCCCAAGGACGCGGCAGGTGTCGCGTGACGCCTACCTGCGGGACGCACCCTCCAAGGACGCGGCAGGTGACGCGTGATGCCTACCTGCAGGACGCGCCCTCCAAGGACGTGGCAGGTGACGCATGACGGCCCACCTGCAGGACGTGCCCCCCAAGGACGCGGCAGGTGTCGCGTGACGCCTACCTGCGGGACACGCTCCCCAAGGACGCGGCAGGTGTCGCGTGACGCCTACCTGCGGGACGCACCCTCCAAGGACGCGGCAGGTGACGCGTGATGCCTACCTGCGGGACGCGCCCCCCAAGGACGTGGCAGGTGTCGCGTGATGGCCTACCTGTGGGACACGCCCCCCAAGGACGCGGCAGGTGTCGCGTGACGGCCCACCTGTGGGACACGCCCCCCAAGGACGCGGCCAGTGACGTGTGACGCCTACCTGCGGGACGCGCCCCCCCAAGGACGCGGCCAGTGACGTGTGACGCCTACCTGCGGGACGCGCCCCCCAAGGACGCGGCCAGTGACATGTGACGCCTACCTGCGGGACGTGCCTTCCCATCCCTCCCCCGTCGGCAGCATCCTGTCTCGCACAGCCTGGCTGCCGCGAGCTTGCACTGAAGCAACGGCAATGGCAGAAACCACTCTGAGGGCCATCAAAAACCGACGACTTCCCCCACCCCGGCACAGACTTCTGCTTTCCGGGGGAGAACAGGAGATGCGGCGGCTTTGAGAAGCCCGACGTGCGTGATGGCTGAGCACCTTCTGTCTGGTTCCACCCCCCAACCCCCCATCCCTGAGGCCGGAAGTTGCTTTTGTTGTGTCTGTGCAAAAAAAAAAAAAAAAACCTAAACCAGAAAACAATCTGACTTCAGCTCCTCAGGGGTGAAGCTCGGTGTCCCTCCCCCACAGCGTGCACAGAGGCGGAGGAAATGGGGCTTGAGATGTGGGGAGTGGGGTGGTGGAATCCACCTCCTGACCAGTGGGGAGGATGCAAAACAGTCCTGAAGCCCCATTTTTGGCTGCTGCTACACTCCCTGGGCTGGAACTGAGGCAGTGATCCCTGAGCACTCCCTGCATGCGGGTTCGTGGCCCCTGGATCCAGGGAGCTCCAACTGGCCACCCCGCTGTCCCCGCCACCTGGGCTGGTCCCAAGGGGAAGCAATGCGGGGCCCAGCAGCACCAAGGGCAGGGGTGGGTGGAATTCTGCAAGCCCCGCTCCATGGGAATCTAAGCCTGGGGGTGAATTTCCCCATGCGTGGAGACCTTGCGCATCAGTGACAAGGATCCCAGGTTAGCAGAGCCCCTCTCGTCCCAAAGCATCTGACAAAGCACTGAGCGCACAGGGGCCGGCTCGCCTCCTGCTGAAACACAGCTGCTGTTTGAGGGCAGGCGGGCACGCTGCAGCCGGCTGAGAGCCTCTTCCAGCTGAACCAGCAGGGAGAAAGCGACCATGGGGAGTGGACTATACTTGCCCCCGGGTTTAAAACCCGGATCGCCTGGGGTTTCTGCAGTGACCGCAAGGTGCTCTGGTTTGCATCTTATCCTGAAGGTGGCACTGTTGGCAGCACAGTGCCCCCTAGCAGCAGCCTGCGGCATGGGGTTTCACAGTGACACCAGTGGAAGAGTGCTTCTGGGAACAATCGGGTTGACTGGGCCCCTGATGCTGGCCTTGCAGCTCTGGCAGAGCAGGTCATTGCCAGGGACTTCACGAGGACAGCGCTGTGCCCCACCCCCCCCACGGCAGAGCAGCATTCCAGACCCGCCCTGCAAGCTCCGGGGCGGTGGAGAGTCAGACCCAGGATGTTGCACCGACTCGGGGTTTGTGAGCGAGTTGGAATGAAGGATCTCCTGACCTATCTGAAGGCTGCTGTATGCAGATCCCCTTCCCTCTGACTGTCATCTTCTGTCAGGTCCCCTTGGCTGCTCTGGTTTCAGATCAGCTGAGTAGATTACAGATGAGGTCGCTTCTGGCTCGTGTCTTTGTGTCACCACAGAGTTCTTGCTAAGTTCAAAAATGTCTATGGGCTGCAAGACTGGGACGGCCTGGGGTGTCTCAGCTTTTCATACCAAGTGCAGGATGCTCTTTCCACTGTTGTATGAGTAGGATCCTTGGTTCCAAGTCCTTCTCTCCAGATTTCTCTAAGCCGTTGGGTGCCTCCCTGAAGGCAGTCTGATGTTCCCAGGATGCTTCACCACTCAGGAACACTTCTCCTAGATAAAAACTCCAGTAAGCTTACCCTGTATAGTCTTCTGCAGCATCCTTGCGGCCAGGGTCTTACATGAAACAACAATCTTTTCCATTCCTGCAGCTCCCTGCATGCATCGTACGCTACGTCTGTGCAGCACCACTGACATGCAGCCACCTCTGGGGTGGAGAGCAGCAACTCAGTCACAGCACTGCACACTCCACAGCAGTGGGGTGGAGACATTTTGGCCAAGGATGCTGGGTCAGACACCTGAGGGCCGTGGGATCTCTGTTGTCCATACAGAGTGGACAGATCTCATCTGAAAGACCCATGCAGAAGAAGAGCAAGGCCTTCAGTTTATCTTATACCTCCAGAAGAACGATGCCCATTATTATTATTTATATTACGGTAGCACTGGAGGCTTCCACTGAGATCAGGGCCCCATTAGGCTAGGTACTATACATACTCTGCCCCGAAGAGCTTACTGTCTAAACAGACGAGACAAAAGTTGGGAGGGGAAACAAACAGTCATCGATTCCAAGGCCAGAAGGGACCATCGTGATTATCTAGTGTGACCTCCTGTGTAACACAGGCCAGAGAACCACCCCACAACAATTCCTAGTGCAGATCTTCTAGCAAAACATCCAATCTTGATTTTAAAATTGTCAGTGACAGAGAATCCACCATGATCCTGGATACGTTGTTCCAATGGTTAATTACCCTCACCGTTAAAAATTTACGATCTGTCTAGTTTCAACTTCCAGCCACTGGATCCTGTTAGATGTTTCTCTGCTAGACTGAAGAGCCCATTATTAAGTATTTGTTCCCCATATAGGTACTTATAGACTGTGATCAAATCACCCCTGACCCATCTCTTTGTTAGACTCAAGGAGCTCAATCTATTTAGCCTATCACTATAAGGCAGGTTTTCTAATCCTTTAATCATCCTTGTGGCTCTTCTCTGAACCCTCCAATTTATTAACATCCTTCTTGAATTGTGTACACCAGATCTGGACACAATATTCCAGCAGTGGTCGCACCAGTGCCAAATACAAAGGTAAAATAACCTCTCTACTCCTACTCAAGATCCCCCTGTGTATGCATCCCAGGATCGAATTAGCCCTTTTGGCCACATGTTCAGCTCATGTTCAGCTGATTATCCACCATGACCCCCAAATCTTTTTCAAAGTCCCTGCTTCCCAGGATTGAGTCCCCCATCATGTAAGTGTGGCCTACACTCTTTATTCCAGGATGTACACATTTACATTTAGCTGTATTAAAACTAGGGCTGTCAAGCGATTAAAAACTTAATCACAATTAATCACACGATTAAACGCTGTTAATGGTAGAATACCATTTATTTAAATATTTTTTAATGTTTTCTGCATTTTCAAATATATTGATTTCAATTACAACACAGAATACAAAGTGTACAGTGCTCACTTTATATTTATTTTTGATTACAAATATTTGCACTGTAAAAAACCAAAAATAGTATTTTTCAATTCCCCCATTACAAGTACTGTAGTGCAATCTCTTTATCATGAAAGTTGAACTTAGAAATATAGAATTGTGTAGAAAATAACTGCATTCAAAAATAAAACAATGTAAAACTTTAGAGCCCACTCAGTCCTACTTCTTGTTCAGCCAATTGCTCAGACAAACAAGTTTGTTTACATTTTCAGGAGATTATGCTGCCCGCTTCTTGTTTACAATGTCACCTGAAAGTGAGAACAGGCGTTTGCATGGCACTGTCGCAAGATATTTATGTGCCAGATGCATTAAAGATTCATGTCCCTTCATGCTTCAACCACCATTCCAGAGGATGTGTCCATGCTAATGACGGGTTCTGGTTGATAACGATTCAGAACAGTGTGGACCAACGCATGTTCGTTTTCATTATCTGAGGCAGATGCCATCAGCAGAAAGTTGATTTTCTTTTTTGGTGGTTCGGGTTCTGTAGTTTCCGCATCGGAGTGTTGCTCTTTTAAGACATCTGAAAGCATGCTCCACACCTCATCCCTCTCAGATTTTGGAAGGCATTTCAGATTCTTAAACCTTGGGTCAAGTGCCATATCTATATTTAGAAATCTCACATTGGTACCTTCTTTGCGTTTTGTCAAATCTGCGGTGAAAGTGTTCTTAAAATGAACAACAAGTGTTGGGTCATCAAACGAGACTGCTGTAACATGAAATATATGGCAGAATGCAGGTAGAACAGAGCAGGAGGCATACAATTTGCCCCTAAGTAGTTCAGTCACAAATTTAATTAACGTATTATTTTTTTAATGAATTATTTAGCATAGAAGCATGTCCTCTGGAATGGTGGCCAAAGAGTGAAGGGGCATATGAATGTTTAGCACATCTGTTATGTAAATACCTTGCAGTGCAGGCTACAAAAGTGCTATGAGAACGCCTAAATAAGAAGTGGGCAGCATTATCTCCCGTAAATGTAAACAAACTTGTTTGTCTTAGCGGTTAGCTGAACAAGAAGTAGGACTGAGTGGACTTGTAGGCTGTAAAGTTTTACACTGTTTTGTTTTTGAGTGCAGTTCAGTAACAAAAAAAAATCTATATTTGTGAGCTGCACTTTCATGATAAAGAGATTACACTACAGTACTTGTCTGAAGTGAATTTAAAAATACTATTTCTTTTGCTTATCATTTTTACAGGGCAAATATTTGTAATAAAAATCATAATATAAAGTGAGCACTGTACACTTTGTATTCTGTATTGTAATTGAAGTCAATATATTTGAAAATGTAGAAAAACTTCGAAAAGTATTTAATAAATTTAAATTGGGATTCTATTGTTTAACAGTGTGATTAAAACTGTGATTAATTGCGATTAATTTTTTTGAGTTAATTGCGTGAGTTAACTGCGATTAATTGACAGCCCGAATTAAAACACACATTGTTTGCTTGAGTCCAGCCTTACCAAGTGATCCAGATCGCTCTGTCTCCGTGAGCGGTCCCCTTCCGTGTTTAACTGACTTCCCATCTAGTGCCCTGTCCACAAGCCCAGTGTTTCTCAACCTTTTTGATACCAGGCACCGGCTTGCTGCCTTCCTAAACTGTGTCAGGGAAATCTCAGGGACCACTACCAGTCCACGGACTGGTCATTGAGAAACACTGCACTAGATCACAGGGCCTCTCCATACCTGTCCGTTTCCAGAGGAGGTTCTGATAGACTGGAGGAGGATCTAAAAGCTCCAAACTTGGGAGCATTTCTGTGAGCTGAACCTCTTTATCTTTTGAGAATTTCCCACCCCCCGTCACAGCATTGACCTAGCAGAGGCTGTGCCTGGAGAATTAATCCATTGGGAAAAAAATATAGCTTGCTCCTTGTTTTTACTGGAGGAGTTCCCCTACTAGGTTTTATAATGAAGCTGGTTAATAACCTATCGATCTTAGCTGGGAATCTGGATAGTTTGATAGCAATGTATATGCAGATATTAGTGCATAATCTGATAACTAGAACAAAAAACCCCAACCCTGCTCATGGTTCTTCCAGGTATGAATGAAATGTGGTTTTGAGATTTTCTTGGGTTGAGTCACTTACTAAGCCTTGGTATAATGATTCATATGGGACGTAATTATAAGAATTCAAAACTTAAATCTCAGTGAAGTTTCATTTAGAGTCTCCTGCAAATGTCTGTGAGGGTTTGATAAATTATCTTGGGTAGAAAAAAGATCAGTACCCTGAGATGTTTGGGGGTATAACTTCCCCCAGTGTGACTCCCCAGCTGTCAGTGTGATTTGCTTCCATACTGTTGTGTGAAATGAAGTGTGCGCTAGCACTTTAAGGGAGGCTATAGGTCAAGCGGGGCCTCATCCTCCTTCAGCATGGAACAAGGGAAGCCTGGGAGATGTAGTCCCCGGAGGGAACCTGGGAATTGCAAGCTGCTGCAGGGCATTCTGGGAAGAAGTGCCAGAGAATATAAAGAGCAGGCGTCCCTCAGGAGGAAGGTGACCATAGATGAGGCCAGGCTTGTTGTGCGGCTGCTCAGCTCAGAGAGGTGAAGAAACAGCCTGTGGGAAAAGGCTTGGAGGAAGCATGGAGACAGGGAGATGGAGAGCCTGGGCTGGGGTGACTCAAGTGAAAGAAAGCGTCTGGGACAGTGCAGTCGTGATGTTGGCACCTGTGCTTGTGTAGAGGCTGGAACTTGCAGAAAGAGTGGGAGGAAGCCTAAGGCAGGGAGGCCGGAGGACTGTAAAACCCCGTGTCAATGGGGTGAAAGGCTACTGCACTCTTACACAATGGGTAAGGAGTGATGGCTGTCGTCTGGTGGAAGGACCATTTTATTTTGTGTTGGGACTCTTGTTTGCCCAGAAGGGGAGGACTCTTGTTCTGGCTAGAGGAGTAACGCACTGACTTATTGCAGCCCAAAGGAGAAATTGAGGGAAACTGAGATATGGCCGAGCCCTAGGAGGGGATGTAAGGCAAACGGCTAAATTGCTCCTGGAAATGGATTGTAGGTGCAAATCTGAGCGGATACGTTTCTGGCTCCCTCAGAGAAGGCAGGTGTAGGTGCATCTGTTCAGGTCTGTGCACACAACTGAACTGCCGTTGCCTCCTCCGGCCCCCCAAAAGTCCAAACTCTGGAAATGCAAATTGTTCTAGTGGAAATTTAAATTTCTGTAGGCAGATTCCCCTCCATTTCTTACTGGTATCTGCTGTCTCTTTATTCTGTGTTCCGCGACTGTTCCCCTGAGTCAAATGGTGTTCTTGTTCCCTGTTCTGGTAACTGAAACTCTTATGAACAAAGAGATCTCAAGAGAGCGTCGCGTTGGGCCTTTGAGTGCTGTTGTGAACCTCTGCATGAACCGGCTTTCCATTTGCTGCTGCTTTTCCCAATTACTCATACGAGTGGTTGCAGAAAACAAATTAAAGGGTCACAGTCAAATCGAATTCACAGTTCTTATTCTAGTGTTCGCAAGTGCTACTTTGCTCTATTTTCTTAGCTCGTATCTATATCCTGTTCCCAAATCTCCCAGTGTGCCTGAAATGCAGTAATGCCAACTAAGCAACAGTCTGTATAATATATCGACATAGAGGTGCTTGCCCAGTGCATGATATACAGGATCTCTTCAGCTCTGTAGTACATTGTGGGACTTCTGCCAGAAGCAAGTTCTGAGGCCATCTGGTCTGAAGATGTTCTCAAAACCAGTGGCTCTCAACCTGTGGTCTGTGGATGCCTGGGAGTCCGTGGACTATGTCTAAGGGGTCTGCAAAAGACTTAGACTGAAACCTGACTGCACAGAATTCAACTGTATATACAGACAATAGATTTCCAAAGGCATCCGCACCTCCATTTGAAATTTTTTTAGGGGTCCACAAATGAAAAAAGGTTGAAAACCACTGCTCTAAACAGCTGTTTGTGAGCCGTGACCATTGCCCAGTCTCTGGATGATGGGATAACAGGCACTCTTTGGAACTTGCCATAGTAAGGTGAGGCAATATCTTAGGGAGGGAGGGGATGGTGTAGAAATTCCTTCCTGGACTGAGTACTTGGGTGACTGCCTAATACTGCACTAGGCCTTTTATCAGCAAAATCAAGTATCGATGTGGTGTGCTTCGCTAGTGACTTTCCTCCAAACGTCTCAAACTTTACAAACTCTAATTAATGAAGCATTAAAATATGCCTGCATGGTAGAGAAGTATTATCTCCATTTCAGGAAAGATTCCAAGGTACAGAGAGGTTATGTGACCTGCCAAAGGACAACACACATTGGGTCAGGCATAGACCCAATAAGCAGCTGTCTAGTTCTCTGCTCAAACACGTACAGCCTCCCACGTGTAAAGAAAAGGTTAAACAACCAAGCGATGGAGAAGGGAAAATGCTTCTTAAGGCTGAAGTGAACTTTCACTCATTCTCTCTTTGGGTTCCCTTCTGTTCTACCTGTGTCAGGCGACTGGCATGCTAGATGATCTGGAAATGAGGCAGCGCTCCACAGCTCCTTAATTGACTTGTTCACAGGTGTTTGGACGCGTTAGCTGGTCAACAAGCAGTAACTAGATTGGAAAGGGCAGTGGGTTGGAGTCATCTATAGCTGCTGTACAAGAATAATTCACTTTAATTTCTCTGTGACTATGAACCCTCTGGGGGCGGTAACAGGAGAGAAATAAAAAGCAGTATCTCAGACAAAAAGGTATCTTCAGATAGGCCCAGAGCAGAGCAAGATCAAACAACATCAAATAATATATGAGAAATGACCAGGGAATAAAAGATCTGTCTTCAAGACTGAGCTTGATAAGTTTAGGGCAGGGATGGTAGGATGAGACTGACTACGATGGCATGTAGCTGATCTGCGACTGCTCATAGCAAATATCTCCAGCGGCCGGTGATGGGACACTAGATGGGGAGGGCTCTGAGTTATTGCAGAGAATTCTTTCCCAGGTGTCTGGCTGGTGGGTCTTGCCCACATGTGAGGGTCTAACTGATCACCATATTTGGGGTCAGGAACGAATTTCCCCCCGGGATAGATTGGCAGAGACCCTGGCTGGGGGAGAGAGGGGTTGCCTTTCTTTGCAGCATGGGGCTTGGTTCACTTGCAGGTTTAAACTCATGTAAATAGTGGATTCTCTATAACTTGAAGTTTTTAAACCATGATTTGAGGACTTCAGTAGCTCAGCTAGAGGTTCTGGGTCTGTCACAGGAGTGGGTGGGGGAGGTTCTGTGGTCTGCGATGTGCAGAAGGTCAGACTAGATGACCACGATCGTCCCTTCTGGGCTTACACTCTATGATCTCTTTGTATCATGAAGGATGCTACTTTAAACTCTGAAATGTTCCTCACTGGGAGGCTGAATGGCCATGGGGTTAAAGCACAGCAGTGGGAGTTCAGACCTGAGGCCGGAGTCTTAGTTGCTGTACATAAGAGCATAAGAATGGCCAGACTGGGTCAGACGAAAGGTCCATCCAGCCCAGTATCCTGTGTGCCGACAGTGGCCAATGCCAGGTGCCCCAGAGGGAGTGAACCTAACAGGTAATGGTCTAGTGATCTCTCTCCTGCCATCCATCTCCACACTCTGACAAACAGAGGCTAGGGACACCATTCCTTACCCATCCTGGCTAATAGCCATTAATGGACTTAACCTCCATGAATTTATCTAGTTCTCTTTTAAACCCTGTTATACTCCTAGCCTTCACAACCTCCTCAGGCAAGGAGTTCCACAGGTTGGCTGTGCACTGTGTGAAGAAGAACTTCCTTTTATTTGTTTTAAACCTGCTGTAAATTGCTGTCGCTCTGTTGATTTACGTGGCACTACATTGAGTCATGCCAGCTGGGGAACTGGTTCCTCCGTTCTCTGCCTGGCTTGGTCTCTGGATCATTGCATGACCCTGGGCAAGTCACTTGGGCCAGAATTTTTCAAAAGTGACCACTGGGTTGGGCTACCTCAACTGCTGGGTTTCCAGCATCAGACGTGTTGGGCCGCATTTTGGAGGTGCTGAGTTCTTCCTGCTCCCACTGGCTTTAGCACTTCGGACTACCAGGCCTAAGGACTGTGACTTGGCCAGGGCCAATCTGCACTTCAGCTTCCTCATCTGTACCACAGACATGATAATCCTGACTCACGCTTGGGAAATGCTTTAAGACGTTCCGAGGAAAAGAGCTGTAAGAGCCAAGTATTATTTATTTAGTCTTGACAGGATGCATTAGTACATCTCCTGGTTCTTTTTTCAGAGAGAGAGAGCGAGCGGAAAGGGATCACACAGTCTAGTGCCAGTATCCTACACTCCTCTATGTCCCACCCACAGTCACCCCTCCCCATTCACCGCCCCCGCCCACCCCACCCCTCCAACACACCCTTGCAATGAGGCAAGAAACGTTATGTTCATTCCCATCTTGGACTAATCACGTCAATGAAATCCTTGTGTTTTCCTCTCCCTGGCACTCCCTATTTTTACAGTGGCTGGCAACCAGGGCACAAGGTTGTGGTTTAAAGCCTGTTTCATTAGGGGAAAAAAACCAGGGAAGTAATGTAACAAAAATAAATAAAATCCTCTAACTCCCTGCCGTTTGCTGCCTGTCTCTGCAGCAGCGGTCACCGCAGTAGCAGCAGCAGTTGTAGGATCCTGGGTGGTGTAAATCAGCATCTCTCCATTGACTTCACTGGAAGCTGTGCTGATTTCCACCAGCTGAGGATGTGCCCAGAGAATTCAGAAATGAAACTCGCCTATCCCGGAATCAAAGCAGTCTAACTCAACCGACTCGGCAGCAACGTGTGGCCCCCGGGGTTGGGAATCAGACGCACATGCTCCCCCGGCAGGGAAATCCTCATCATGGGCCAGATCACCAGCTGGTGTAAATCAGCATCGCTTCCTTGCAGGCTGTCGAGCTGCATCAAATTACACCAGCTGGGGATCTAGCCCCTTATTTGCTTGTGGCAAAGATGTCACCTGGGTGGAGCTACTTTACAGCGTCACTTATCAATGAAGGTAGGGTCGTTTGTTTGGTTTTTTGACCCAGGAGGTTATAAATTGAGCTGTTCAGAAAACAGTTCTGAGACCTATCAAGGTTCAGTTTTCACAGGGAGTTCTGCCTGTGAAAATGGCCCCTGGCACAATATGGGCTAAATCCTCAGCTGGTGTAAATCAGTGTAGTTCCATTGACTTCAGCACAGCTGCGCTGATTTACACCAGCTGAGGTCTGCCCCCTTGACTTCGCAGCACTACACCGATTTACCCCAGCTGAGGATCTGGCCCATTGATGTCAATGAAGTTGTACCGATTTACACCAGCTGAGGATCTGGCCCATTGATGTCAATGAAGTTATCTCGGTTTACACCAGCTGAGGAGCTGTCCCATTGACTTTGCCGAGCTATGCCGATTTACACCAGCTGAGGATCTGGCCCAATGATGTC
Source organism: Chelonia mydas (assembly GCF_015237465.2). NCBI lineage: Eukaryota > Metazoa > Chordata > Testudines > Cheloniidae > Chelonia > Chelonia mydas. Next base: position 8,770,176 of record NC_051259.2, on the reverse strand, counting down.
AATGAAGTTGTACCGATTTACACCAGCTGAGGACCTGGCTTTGTATCTGCAAACCATTAATTGCCCGGGGCAAGGGGCTATTATCCAGGTCTCCTGCCCAACATGGGATTTGTTGGTGCAACAGCTGTGTGCACAAATGCTGCAGGTGTGACTGTAGGTGTCCACATGTGGCTCACGCAATTGCCTGTTAGAAATCGATACAGCTCAGACTTGCACACCTTCTGTTCCATGAGCCGACCCGGCTAGCATGAGCATTTCCATAGGTCAGATTGTCAGTCACTCTCTGCCCCTCACGGGGGATGGGAGGGGGTAGGAGGCAGCTGAGCTGGCACTGAGGGGGCAGTGAGCTGCTGGTGGTTACAAGGGCAGACTGCTGCCCCATGGAGCAAGAGGGGAACCAACCAGGGATGGGACTGGGACACTGAGGCTGTGTCTACACTACGAACTCTGAACGCTCAGACTGCAGCTGCCTTGCCGTTGCCCTGCAGCACAGACGCTTGCTCCTGCACCGGAAGGGGTTTTTCCCTCGCTGTAGTAAACCCACGCCCTCTAAAGGTGGTAGCCTTCTTCCGTTGACCTAGTGGTGTCTATACTGAGGTTTAGGTCGGCTTCACTACGTTGCTCAGGGGGGAGAATTTTTCATACCCCTGTGCCATGTCGCCCGGCCGACCTAAGTTTTAGGTGTAGGCCAGGCCTGGGGCTGCTTTGCTCTTGACGTGGTGTAGGTAGGTGCTGCCCCTTCCTTAGGGTGAGAAGGTAAGCGCCCCACCCTGTTGATTTCAGGAGGATCTCCTGGATGCTAGGGGTCTGCAGGATCAGGCCTTGTAAAGGTCATTAGTGGGTTACAATTGTACATAAGGGTTTTAAAAAAAACCCTTTGGAGTTGGCTCCTCTGACAGATCCAGCCTGGATCTTTGGAAGGGGAGATAATTGCACACATTGTGTCCTCCGATGCAGAGGTTCTAATTGCCGTGGATGCTTCCCCCTCCCCCCCCCCTTCTCTTTCTCTTCTCTTGCATTGACTGTGACTCACCCGTCAACAGCTAAAGACACAAGTCCCTCCGTTTAGAGAAAACCGCACACGTCTGAAGAAGTTTCCCACGGTCTGCGCTTTAAATAGATTCCAAAAGCTGTGGATTGACCATGTATTTGCTGCTTAGCCACTGGTCATACTTCAACCCCTTGTGCTCTCCCCACTTCCCCAACCCTTAAACTGAAAAGTAGTGAAAACAGGTCACATTCGCTTGGCATGGTAGAAGTGTGAAATCCGGGGCAGGGTGCTGAAATGAAAGGCTTGGCTCAGCTCCCCTACAAACAGGAGCTGAGGTAGAGAAAGAAAAGAGTTATGGGGGGCTGCAGGCGCCTGGGGAATCCAGGTGCATGCAAACTCTCCAGCTTTGTGGTGTTGCTCTGTGGTTTCCTTGTACAGCTGATCTTTGCAGATAAGTCTCAGCTCTTTGCACTTCGCCCAGAGAGCCCTTTTCTCTGCAGAGCCGCCTTCCAGGGCCTCGGCTTCCTTGCAAGTCACCTGACGCCTGAGAGGACAGCGTTCGTGACAAGCGCTTTGAGGCTGCGTTTCCGGCAAGAGGGAGATGGTGCTCACTAATGACGCATTCGCTCAAGCTCTGAGCCCTGCCTGAAAAAAGCTGTGAGAAAGGAAGGCGCGTCTGGGGCCCCTGCTGCACCTCTTTCCAGTAAATGAGCGCAGCTGCTGCATACGGCAACTGAGAACGTGTACGTCGCACCAGGGGCCCGGAGAGGAGCCAAGTGTTCTGAGAAGCTTGGGGGCCTTTGGGGAAGCTTTTTTACTAAGTACCTCACTATTTCCCTGCTGCATGATGCTTTCACCTAAGGCTCTCTTATCTATGCTAGATACTTATATGGCCCCCCATTATTACCGTGACATCTGAGCACCTCAGCCTTTAACACGTTTATCCTCACCCTTAGCAAGTAGGGCAGTGCTACTATCCCCAGGTGATGTGCAGGGAACCCAAGGCCCAGACCATCAAAGGTACCATACCATACCACCCATTGGTATTAACTAGAATGGTGGAGTTGGGACTTGAACCTGGAGAGCTCAGGTCCCAAGTATAGACTTTAACCACTGGACCATCCTTCCACCTCTTTCTCCACCCAGTGGAGGGTCATGCTAACACCAACATTTGTGTGGGTTTCATCACAGTCTCAGAAATGCACAAGTTTTGAAACGGCCACAACCTCACTTCCAAAGACATTTTTCCCCGCTGATTCCTATGGGATGATGCTCACGACTGACAATAATGCTTGGCACTTCTCACTGTGTAGCTCAACACTTCAAGCATCACAACACCCCTGCTGAGTAGATAGGCCTATGCCTGTTTTAAAGAGGAGGAAACTGAGGTACTGAGAGATGAGACTGGCCTGATTTTCAGAGGTGCTGAGCACCTACAGCTCTGGTTGACTTCAGCGGGAGGTGCAAGGGTTTAACGTCTCTGAAAATCAGGTCCCAAGTGACTTTTCCTAGGATCACGTGGGGTGAAATCACCCCTGTGCAGAGAGCAAGTACAAGGCCTTTGCGCCACTTAAGCCTCATGTTTCCTCTGAGGCCCGCTAGAAAGGGCCTCATGGGCCATAGCTTGAGATCTACTGTCCTAGAAGTAAAGAAAGCCCCAAGTGTAATTTGAAAGGGAATTTTCATTCGACTGGAACTAAGGTCTTTGATTTCAATATCAGAACAAATTGGCTGGGTCCCTGATGGGCACCTCCACTCCGGTAGTTTTTCAACCAATGTTATTTCTGCACTGGAACTATAAGGCTGGATTTACCAAACTCTGGTGGTGTGTGATTTGCAAGCATAGTTACTGCAACTGCATATGCAAGTGGAACAGCTGTGTGTTCAAATGGCCAGTCAAACAACTGACTGGGGAAACCTAGTCCAGAATTACTTTTCTATGCTGAAATAAACACTTTGGTCCCAATTGTCCTCTGTCTTCCACTAGGCTGACTCCATCGACTTCAGTGGAGTTCTTCTTGATTTACACTGGGGTAAGTGAGAGAAGGGTTTGACCTTTCTTTTCCATAGCGACCAGATGACTAGTGTTCCTCGGAAAGCCCACCAATCAAGTGATTCTCATAGTGTATGGGAAACTCCTGACCAGGACAATGCACTTGCTCTCAAGTAGCTGATGAGATCATGAGGCAGATGCACCACATTCAAACTGAAAGTCGTTCTATCAAAAATACAGCAACCTTGAAGCAGCAGGATTAGATGCTGCTGTCCAGAGGTAACTTGAACATTTCTCCCCCCAACGTGAAGTGGTGCAAACACCAAATTAAACAATCCCATCTGTCATTTGGGCGAATCTGAATGCAATGAATGGAAGCTGCCCAGGAGCAATTAGAAGGGGCCAGTCATGCATAGCATGTCATTGGAAAGGTAAAAAGAAAAGGAGTACTTGTGGCACCTTAGAGACTAACCAATTTATTTGAGCATAAGCTTTCGTGAGCTACAGCTCACTTCATCGGATGCATTCAGTGGAAAATACAGTGAGGAGATTTATATACACACAGAACATGAAAAAATGGGTGTTTATCATGCACACTGTAAGGAGAGTGATCACTTAAGATGAGCTATTACCAGCAGGAGAGTGGGGGGGGGGGGAATACCCTTTGTAGTGATAATCAAGGTGGGCCATTTCCAGCAGTTAACAAGAACATCTGAGGAACAATGGGGGGGAGGGGAATAAACAAGGGGAAATAGTTTTACTTTGTGTAATGACTCAACCACTCCCAGTCTCTATTCAAGCCTAAGTTAATTGTATCCAATTTGCAAATTAATTCAGCAGTCTCTCGTTTGAATCTGTTTCTGAAGTCTTTTTGTTGAAGAATTGCCACTTTTAGGTCAGAAATCGAGTGACCAGAGAGATTGAAGTGTTCTCTGACTGGTTTATGAATGTTATAATTCTTGACATCTGATTTGTGTCCATTTATTCTTTTACATAGAGACTGTCCAGTTTGACCAATGTACATGGCAGAGGGCATTGCTGGCACATGATGGCATATATCACATTGGTAGATGTGCAGGTGAACGAGCCTCTGATAGTGTGGCTGATGTGATTAGGCCCTATGGTGGTGTCCCCTGAATAGATAGGCGGACACAGTTGGCAACTGGCTTTGTTGCAAGGATAGGTTCCTGGGTTAGTGGTTCTGTTGTGTGGTGTGTGGTTGCTGGTGAGTATTTGCTTCAGGTTGGGGAGCTGTCTGTAGGCAAGGACTGTCCTGTCTCCGAAGATTTGTGAGAGCGATGGGTTGTCCTTCAGTATAGGTTGTAGATCCTTGATGGTGTGTTGGAGAGGTTTTAGTTGGGGGCTGAAGGTGACGGCTAGTGGCGTTCTGTTATTTTCTTTGTTGGGCCTGTCCTGTAGCAGGTGACTTCTGGGTACTCTTCTGGCTCCGTCAATCTGTTTCTTCACTTCAGCAGGTGGGTATTGTAGTTGTAAGAATGCTTGATAGAGATCTTGTAGGTGTTTGTCTCTGTCTGAGGGGTTGGAGCAAATGCGGTTGTATCGTAGAGCTTGGCTGTAGACAATGGATCGTGTGGTATGGTCTGGGTGAAAGCTGGAGGCATGTAGGCAGGAATAGCTGTCAGTAGGTTTCCGGTATAGGGTGGTGTTTATGTGACCATCGCTTATTAGCACCGTGGTGTCCAGGAAGTGGATCTCTTGTGTGGACTGGTCCAGGCTGAGGTTGATGGTGGGATGGAAATTGTTGAAATCATGGTGGAATTCCTCAAGGGCGTCTTTTCCATGGGTCCAGATGATGAAGATGTCATCAATATAGCGCAAGTAGAGTAGGGGCGTTAGGGGACGAGAGCTGAGGAAGCGTTGTTCTAAGTCAGCCATAAAAATGTTGGCATACTGTGGGGCCATGCGGGTACCCATAGCAGTGCCACTGATTTGAAGGTATACATTGTCCCCAAATGTGAAATAGTTATGGGTGAGGACAAAGTCACAAAGTTCAATCACCAGGTTTGCCGTGACATTATTGGGGATAGTGTTCCTGACGGCTTGTAGTCCATCTTTGTGTGGAATGTTGGTGTAGAGGGCTTCTACATCCATAGTGGCCAGAATGGTGTTTTCAGGAAGATCACCGATGGATTGTAGTTTCCTCAGGAAGTCAGTGGTGTCTCGAAGATAGCTGGGAGTGCTGGTAACGTAGGGCCTGAGGAGGGAGTCTACATAGCCAGAAAGGTAGTTCTCGCCATGCTTCAAATGTGGTCTCAGATTGGGATGTCACAATAAGCTAGGGCATATGACTGCATGACAGTAGTTTATAGGTGGACGCTCATCATCACATGGATGGGATGACAGCTTGCAATTCATCCCCTAAATTAATACATTCCCTGTGCACCCTCTGGGAGCTGCTGCAAACACACAGGGAGGAAGTCTCTGGTAGCTTCAGTGCATTGCCAAGGAACGGTGGGTGGGAATGCTGGTGGCCAGAACCACCAACAGAGCACAAAACCTCAGTACAGATGGCCGTAGTCCTCCACGGCTCTACTGGGATCTGCCTTCTTTGAGGGGTGCTTTTCCAGGGGTCGGGGGAAGAGGGAGGAGCACATTGCCTAGTGGCTTGTGTCATCATTAACACCTGTGCCAAATGGGTGCAATTCTAATCTGTTTGTGTATCACGCCAACCTTCACAGATGTGGATGACAGCACACCGTGCCAAGCAGTGGAGAATCAGAACCGCTACCCAGAGTCAAGCGGTACTCTGTATGCGTTTGGTTAGGAGCTGTAATGACCTGCAGTTATTTTTGGCATGCTTTTGCCTTTCAGTGAAACACACCAGGAGTCAGACCACTGGGAACAAAAGCTCCGGCATTTACAAAAGCCAGTTGGTTTAATCCCTCCTTTATAGATTTCTTTGACATGGATTTGCAATCGCACTATTTGAATAATTGCTTGCCACATAGCAGGGTAATACCTGCTAAGTCACTCTTAAAGGGATACCGCCAGCTTTCCAGTCATGGGTTAAATCCTCAGGTCCTGCTTGTTTTTTGTGTAAGGACTGAGCAGACAATGAGCAAAGCCCTCCAGATTGGGCCCCCTGTATTTACAAATAAGGGGCCATGTTGATCTTTGGTGTAACTCCAGTGGAGTCAGTCTGTGCCATTACACCGGGGGGGGGGGGGAATTTTACTGTGTGTAACTGTTTGTGCAAACAGCTGTGCATGTGACACCCTAGTGCCCTATGGATTCATAGGCGCCGACTTTCTCTCTACTCGGGGGTGCTCGACCCTCTTCCACCCACGGTCCCGCCCCCATTCAACCCATCCTCCAACCCGACCTCTTCCCCCCGCCCTGCCCCCACTCCTCCCCTTCTCCCAGGGCTGCAGCACCACCCTGCCTCTTCCCCACCTCTTTCCGCCATGTTGAATGCGCTTGTGGTAGACTGAAGAGATGCTGGAATTTTTTGCTCACTAGATTGGATCTCAGTGAGAAAAACATCCCCGTGATTATAGCTGCCTGTTGTGTCCTGCATAACATCTGTGAGGCAAAGGGGGAAAAGCTGCTGCCAGGGTGCAGGGCGGAGGTGGAGTGGCTGTTTGCTGACTTTGAATGGTCAGGGCTATTACAGGAGCCCAACGTGGAGCTGTGCAATTGAAGGAGGATTTGAAAGAGCACTTTAACGGCTGCTAGGTGTGTTCTCCATGGTGGGCAATCAGGAAAAGGCTTTTCAAAGCCCCAAGGGGAGTTTTTGGAGGTGGGGGAGGGGTGGCTTCTGGTCTTTGTGAACCCTGGGCAGTGGAGTTTAAAATGGTGACCGGAGCAGTCACTGTGGCAGGGCATGGGGCATTGTGGGACAGCTGCTGGAGGACTGTTAGGGTTGACACGGGTCACGCAGCATCTACACTCGCGCTGCGTTGACTTAAGTAGGTAAAAAATGGCTCTGCCATTTAGGGAAGTGGTTTTACTATGTCGCTGCAATGGGGCGCTTACATTGGCTGGAGACAAATGTGAGTGTAGACACAGGCACAAATAGGTGGATTCAAGGTGACTTATGTTGACCTGACTTTGTAGTGTAGACCAGGTCTTAGAAGAAATTAAATTTGGAGCTTAAAACTAGCTGTCGTCGCTTTAATGCTCACGTCTTCTCCTCAGGCTCCACATGTGCTATCGGTCACTCAGATCAATTTTCAGCCATTCCGTTTTTCCATCCTAATTTGTGCTGTCAGTTTGAGATTAGCGGCAGATTTGCCACAGATGTGATCAAGAGAAACTTCTGACGGCAAAGAAAGGGGGAAAAAATACACACACTCTCACACACAGAAATCAGGCAGTGTTGTTTTGTTTAGCAAAAGTAGAAGGAGTGTATTCGTTTCATGAATGGGAATGAAAACACCACATTATATATCCCTCTAATTAATTTCACCACTAGTCTTTAAATCATTAGCCCTTTCTGGTTTGAATCTGCTCTTTCTGGAGAAAAACAAGTAACTCAGTAATTGTCTAATAAAGATCTCGTCCTTTAAATCAAAAATAGAGTTTGCAATGTAGAGACTAGTAATCGGACCCGTGACCAGTTGGTAGTAAACTAGTATTTATTATTTGTATTGCAGTAGGACCCGACTGTGATCAGGGACCCTACTGTGTACACACAAGTAAGGGACAAAGGTAGCTGAAAGAGTTTACAATCTAAATAGGCAAGACAGACAAAGAGTGAGAGGGAAAGTGCTTTGCCCAAGGTCACACAGAGAGGCCACAGAACTCAGGTATCCTGACTCCTAGTCTGGTGCACTGTCCATTGGGTGGTGTTTCTTCTCTCCTAGTCGGTTCAGGTACCCCATTATAGATCTGTTATCTGCCCCGCCAACAAAGTATTTTGGCACCTCAAAACATTGACAGATTTGTCTTTATCCCCATTTTAGAGATGGAGAAACTGAGGCCCGGAGCTTAAGGATTTCTCCTCTAGAGAAAATGAGGTTGTGTTAGAACACAGTCTTGGGAAGGCCTGGTGATAATTACACAATGGTCAGTCAATGGTGACAAGGACCATCTGATGTTTAATAGCCAGCAATGGTTAAATCCGACTGGAATGGCAGGGTTAACCTAACCTCTGTCCTTATCTACAAAGCCATGTTTAACATCCTGTGGATTAACACAATGCCACTGGTCATGCCCAAAGTCACTGAGGAAGGTTGCAGCCGACTCAGACCCAGGAGTCTTGCACAGCAGACCACCGCCTGAGCCCCAAGACCACACTGCTTCCACTGACCCCCAGGTCATTTTTACGCAATGTGTGGTGAGCTTCCAAAAACGGAGGTCTGTGAAATAGAAAGCCTGGGCCAAATTCTGTTCTCCTTACCGCCACAAGACACCCTGTTGGAATCTCCATATCCGTATGCTACCCACAGTGATACCTCTGCAACCCCATTGACTTTAGTGGACTGAATCTGAAGGCAGAATTTAGCCTTCTGGATCAATGTCTGCTGGGGGCTGTTATGCTCCTGGTTCATGGCAGCTCCTTAAATCAAAGCATTGAAGCCATGCACATGCTGCAGCTTAAGCTGGTATAAGTTATATCGCTTCGGAGTGTGAATAACACCCCCCACCCCGAGTGACGTAAATTACACTGACCTAAGCGCCAGCGTGGACAGCACATCTTCACTAGCAGGTTAATTGTTGCAGTGAAGCCGTAAGCTCTGTAGTGTAGCCATAGCCTGCTCAAGGGGAAGACACACAGCTCTGAGCTTTAACGATCATATCTGCACCTCATGTGCATTCACACTGTACTCATTAAACTCCCAAAGTCCTACACCTGGTTTGCATTTTGTTCATTATGAAACCTGGCATGGAGAATCTGGTGGCAATCTCTTTTTTGGTTGTTTGCAAGTCCGAGTCAAGAATCTGGAGTTGAATATCTCAGGACATTATAAGCATCAATAAAAAAGTATTTACCTTTCTTCCAGTATTTATGGCATTCCCTGTATTTAGCATGGAAAATACCTCTAAAACCATGGTGTAGTTAACTACCGTGAGTGGCAAAAGTCCATTTTTTTCCATGACCAATGTAACCTCGCTACATAAGGAGTATGTTCCCTGGTAAACAGGCTTGGCAGGATTTTTTTTTTTTTGAAGGATTATATCAATGTTTGTTTTTACACATTTTATTTCAATCTTTATTGATTTAAATTCTCACAGTTCTGGGAAATTCTGGGGGCCAGAGAATAGGCAAGTCAGACAGTAGTTCTTTAATGACCAAAGATGTTGAGATTCAAAAAGTGAAAGGTTATAAGCATTAGAACACAAATGGTCAACATCACACATCAAAATATACAAAGTCAATAGCCTTAAATCAAACTCTTGTTGAGTTCTCAAGCCGCATTTTTCTTACTTTGCCGGTCAGTTTTGATTATTATCGATGGAAATATTTTTTCATTGCCATGTATTTGGTGAAATCGACATTTACCCACAGTTACAGATAGAAATCTAGCCCTTCCAAGCCTGCTGTTAAAGGAGCAGCCCTGCTACCTATTGTTATCTATCTTTTCCCAGGTAACTTCCTTCACAAAGGTATTCATTCATTCATTACAAACTACTTGTACTGGGGTTGAATCTATTTTGGTCTAATGCAGAATCAGACACATTCCTGTTTTTTTTTTAAAAAAAAAGTCCATTGTTTTCCAAGAGCTCCCAAATTAGAGAGGCTATTTCCTCCCACATGGAGTTTCCATAGACTTTGCTTTCCCCTCTAAATTTGCAGCAAAGTGTGTTGTTTTGGGGGGTGGATTTATTTATTGTTTTTACTCAAGTAGCCAGATTTATAGTCACCCATTCTGGTTATACGTGCCAGGGGATCTTTAACGTCTATATCTTGGATTGGGATCACAAATAAAAAGGCAGCAGCTCAGAATAACAGCTATGTCCTATCACCTCACAGCTGGAAACTGACTGCAAATGGGCTTTTGATTTTTGAGGCCCCCAGCTCTGAAGTGAATGTGATGCCCACTGAGCTGCCGTAGGTGCAAAGCTTCAAACACCATGCCAAAGGCGAGGGAGTTTATTTCCACGCAGAGAACAGCAGCACTGGGGGAATACACAGACCTCTGGCTCTTCGTTGGCATCTGTCGTGGTGCAGGTAGACATTTTAAACAAACCGAGTCTTTCCTTGCAGTGGGTTTTTCCTTCCCTGGTGCTGGTTGCAGTTGCTAGCTTGACAGCCCTGGAAGCTAGTCTTGTGGCTAAGGCCCTTGCTGAGGATTCGCATAGGTTCAGATGGGAGTTAGGCACCTACTTACCTTGGAGGATCTGGGCCTGCTCAAGATCACATCGGAAGGCTCTGGAAGAGCCAGGAGCCCAGTGCTCCTGGGCACCAGTCCAGTGCCTTAACCACAAACCCCTTTTTCTTTCTTGAGCCCCCAGGGCTGTTGATCAGGTTCCTGAAAAAGATGCGAAAGTCACAAAGATTTGTGTGTGGGGGGGAACTAAACAACCGCTCTCAGATGACAGTGATTTCTATCTATTGTAGGGTTTTCTACAGCAACCAACTCTTTAGCATCTAGCCACTGATTTGTGACCGGATAATTAAAAAAACAAAATCATTAATTGGCACCCTCCTAGCAATCTAATTGGCTGCCACGGCTTCTAATTGATACACTGTCCAACACAGCTGAAATACATCAAGAGGCTTTTTGCCCAGGGACTCGCATGCAGCCCATTCATTGAAATAAAATGCATCCCTCCTTCAAGTGAAAAAATGCTGGTGAATTTGAAATAATTAAAAGCCGCATTGGCACAAACCGTTCGCTTAAGGTGACCTTTAAGACTGAATTGTGAGGCTTGTTGTTAGCTGGCCCTTCCATTATTTTATCGTCGGCCAAGAAAGGAATCTGGTCTCAATAAAGATGGACCATAACAAAGTGATTTTCCTGGGACAGCAAGAAAAACTAGAGTTGAAAACCAGATGACAGCCCTGACGCCCTGTAATGAAAGGGCAAAATGAAATACCTTACGGGGTGCTGGAGTTGAAAGCTTTATTTTACCTTGTAAAAGACAAATACTGGTTGGGCTAAATTCTGCCTTGGCTTCCAACCCTGAGACACCACAGAAGGCAGCGGAGGGATACACGCAGTGGCAGAGTTTGGCTGTAGACAGGTAACCCGCAGGAGAACTGTCTGTAAAATTGTGCTTTCCTCAATATGGCCAGTGTTGGTCATTACTTGACTTCTTGTGCCTTCTTCGGAATTCACAGGGTCGTAGAGTTGAGCGTGAGAAGGGACCATTAGACATCTAGTCTGACCTCCTGTGTCACTTGGGCGAGAGGATTCCCCCTGATTATCCCTGTATTGAGCCCAGTAACTAATAGCTACCGTTTCCTATTAAACAGGAGCCATGGGAAACCTATGCTGTTCCCCAGGCAGGATGGTGAGAAAGCAGGAGACCACTCCAGTGTCCCAGAGGGCCCAAGTTGTTATCCCCACGGAAATCAGTTAGCATGAAACAGCTTACACTGAAGCTTGGTTTGTGTCCCCACCTGTCACCGGTGTGGCTGGACCCCTTACCCTCAGGATTCCTCCAACTGCAGGTTTGGCAGGATTGTCTGAACCTGTCCTGATTAGAAGAATCTGATTCTGGCCAACACGGGAGATAAGAGACTGAGCTAAATGGACCTGTGGTCTGGTCATTCTGATGTTGCTGGGATTGCAGAGATATGGATGAGGTTTAAAAAATAATGATGTATGTGGGTAACGTTAATTGGGTGCATTTAGGTCCCAGAGCAGCTCATCCAAGGAGTGTGTCTGTTGCAAACACTGCACTTCATAAAGAGGTGGGAATTGCCTTCATGCTATGGGTAGCCAGAAGTTAAGCAACTTGCAGGGAGGTCACAGAGTGACCCAGTCAGTGGCAGAGCGAAGATTAGAACCCCGGGGTTCTGACAGCTAGCCCCCTGCTCTGCTCACTAGGCATTCATGCTTTCCCACCATGCAAGAGAGAAAGGGCACTTGATGGACTGAAAAGATGATACATTTGGATATTGTTTAAAACCCAAGTTACTATAAAATTAACACTGGTGGAACTTGCTGCTGCAGGATGTTGTTATGGCAAATTTGTTTAATCTTCTTAAATTAACATTCCACTTTTATATGACTGGGAATTGCATCTGCAGGTACATTAGCTAGGATACAGATGACAAGGCTAATCAGCCCACAAGCTTCAGGACATAAAATTATCTCTTGCAAGAAGTTTCCTTTCCATGACATAGTACAGTACAACGAAACACCGTGGTCCAGATTCTGATCTCCTTTGCACCAGAGTAAATTAGAAGTAACTTGGTGTTAGTGGACCAAGAGAGTCAAGATACCAACTAGACTGGCCCCTAGTCTTGGTGGCATGGTAATCCCTATGTTCCTAGTAAAACTGTACATGGAAACTGTTCTCAATTTGAGGTAATACGAAAATCTATTTACAGTATATATTTAATGCTGTGTGGGTTTCCTAGACGTATAAGAAAAAGAGATCCTGTCTCTTTAAGTCTCTCCTTGCAATACATCAGCTACACGTTCCTCCAGGAGACGTATGCTTATTAAATATTCCACTGACACTGGTGTAGTTAGAAGGGAATGCGAGCAAAACCAAACTGACCCTATCTAGATTGAGAGAAAACAAAAAGGGAAAGATTTTTTTTTTATAGTAGGTGGTTTAAAAAAAAATATTGAATGACGTTTCCTATAAAAATACAAGCGCCCGTTTCACAACAGTGCAATCTGGCTTTAAAAATCTCCTTTGCCTAATACAAAGTGGGAGGCTAGGCATTGTACAGCCAATGATCATATTGCTAAGCAGCCTGCAGCCTGGAGAGCACATCTAATTCATTTGCCAGTGGGTGAATTGTAGGGCCTTCAGTCTTTAATAAGGCAGCAGAGCCCATGGAGAAGTCCCAGCTTTCACAGTGCCATCCCACTCTGCTGTAGTCTTGAGGGTCTGAAACAAAGGTTTGGCGCAAGGGACTCCTAAGTTCCAGCACTGGCCCAGAAAATGACTCACTCTGTGACGCTGTCTCCTGTTCTCTGTGCCTCAGTTTCCCAATCTATACTACGGGGGTTAATAATATTGCTCTCACAAACGGGTAAGTAGGTAGATTAGTAAATAGATTCATTAATTAGTAGATTGATTAGTGCAGCTGGTTGAAAAATGTCAGTTATTTTTCAGGGGAAATTTTATTAAAAAAAAAATCCGCAAGTATTTGTTGGGGGTTTTTTGAGGGGGGGAGAAAACAAACCCATTATTTTTTCAGTTTTCAGTACAAATGTTTTTTTCAAAAAATGAAACCTGGAACATTTTACAGCAAAACGGGAGAGATTTTTGTGTTTTTAAAAAAAAAAAAAAAAAAAACATCAAAACAAACCAACCCAGAAAATTTCAGCCAGAATGAAAATTTCCAGTTTGGTCAAACAAGCTATTTTTCATTGAAAAAAATGTTTTGATGAAAAATGTTCAACCTCTTCTGTTAGTTCGTAATATTTGTAAAGCAGCTTGATGGTAAAAAGTTCTGTAAATGTCAGGCAATAAGCCTAAAGTTTGAATGTAAATCCTAAATGGGAGGGGCAAATCCAGTGATGTTTTGAAACCTATGGAATTAATTAGATTTCTATTGGCAGATATATTTTATAATTACAAAGAGAGTTCCACAAACCATTGTTCCTTTGTATTTAATATAAATATACCAACTTGTATTTGCTATGGAATAGAAACTTGTGAGGTACTCCTTGTTTGAAATCTGCCATGCTTCTAAGAAAGCCAAGGAAATTTAAAAAAGCAACAGGAACAGAAAAAGTGCATTGGCCAGGAACTCATATTTTGCTAGAGCCAAATGGAACTTGAATGTCAAAAGAGTTTAATTCTGTTCTTGATAGAAGAACACATTGTTTAGACTTGAAACTGAGTAAAAGGATTCCTTAACCCAAACTCCAATCTAATCCCTGCCCTAGTCTTGAGCTCTCATCTAGCAAAGCACTTAAGCAGCTGCTTAACTTTAAGCATGTGGAATGAGATTTTCAAAAGGCAGTTTGACAGCTAATGGAGGTTGGGCACCTCATTACAGCCCCAAATGTTAAAAAATTATGGGCTGGGTCTCGCCCTCAAAATAATACCTCACCATCATGCTGTATTTGGGTTATTTTTACTGGCCTTCTGGGTTTTGAGCTTTTAGGGTTCATGTTTTCAATCTTTTCTCCCCAACCATGAGGGCCAGAGCCTGAGTGTCTCACGTAAACACCTGACTCCAGGAGCTGGGGCTTTAAGGGAAAAACCCAACCATCGCAAGCCTCATGATAAAATGGTGAGAGATGGCGACAACGAAACCGTCCCCATAAGTGTTTCAGTTGCACCCAATGGGTGTACTAGCATATTTAAAGTGCTTTGCTGGATTGGGGCCTGAACCCACAAACTAGGCAATCAGATACCACAAGGACGAGTGTGGCATAAATGCTTAGATAGGTATACCTCAAAGGGATTTAGGTGCCTAACTCCCAGTAAAATCGATGGGAGTTAAGTACCTAAATACCCTGGAGAATCTGGGCTTTCCCATCTATCAGTCTGTGGGCTTGACTGTTCTCTCACCAGGAGTAACCCCGTTGAAATCAATGCTAGTGGAAATGGGAAGAGAACCAGGCCCTATAGCTCTGTATCCCTTCCATAAAACAGCCTGAATTTCTACAGGTCGAAGGGAAAGAATCTCCTCTGTACTTTATACCTCGCCCCTACTGCTTTCCTCGAGACTGACATGTAATGTGGCTCAGTGAAACTGGAACGTGGGTGGAGTGTGTGTGTGCGCGTACGGGTGTGATTTTTCTTTTTTAATGGTGGAAAAAGTCTCCGAATCCACCTCTGCCCACAGGCTGTGGGGATAATGCTCATTTTTTTAACCACTTCAAAGGCTCCCTGATAGCAAACTGCAGCCCACATTTGTTCTCATGTATCACACGCTTCAAAACAAAGAGAAATAAAAGCCAATCCCTTTCCCAAAACTGCGAAACAGAAAACAAACCAAAACACGTCATAGTCCTCTACTTGCAAACCTGCCCAGGGAACTTGTGATTCAAATGGCCACACAAGAGGATCCTGTCTCAGAGGTGAAGAACTGTGAAATTGAAACTCTTGAGATTTCCCTCCCCATAAAAAAGAAAGGGGAAAAAATACATCAGTGCTATTTTTCTTTTAAATCCAGAAAATATACCCCAGGTACCCTAGGGCTTGAGGATTTTAGTACAGTAGCAGATAGAGGATTCAAGGGAGAACAGGTCTCCAGACACAACAGACTTACCCAAGGTTACTTAGGGAGTCTGTGGTAGACCTAGGGACTGAGCCTAGAGATCCATCCTCTCTGCTGATCACAGATTGTCTCTGTGGCCTGCCTCCACAGGGCCCATCTCACTTTGTAAAGAGGAGGCAACATGGTTCTATAGCTGAGGCACTAGTTCTGCCACTGACTTGCTGCGTGACCTTGGTTAAGTCACTTCAGCCCAGATCCTAACAGGTATTTAAGCTCCTGACTTCCATTGAAATCATGGGATCTGGGCCGTCCCCTCTTTCTGCCTCAGTTTCTCTATCTGTAAAGTAAGGGATAATGATATGAATGCTGCTTTGTAAGATCTGTTGAGATCTAAGGATAAAAAGCACTATAGAAGGGCTAACAATTATTAAATATCATTGAAAAGCATATTAAAGCCAGCACAGCTGCTACAGAAAACCTGATCCCCTTGTTTAGGGGATGCAGCTGGGACAAACCACGTGGTGACTTGGCATTTGACAGTGGTACATTTGCATCCCAGGTTTTAAAAGGCAAAAGAGACAGCTGCTTTATTCCTGAAGCTGAGCAAGACTCTGGCTACCTCTTGTCTTCCGCACACTAGGTCAGCTGTCCAACTCAGACCTATTGATTTCATTTTTTGATAAACACATCTGCTTACCAAAAAGATGATGCTGTCGGATCAATAAAGCGGTGCCCTTTTCACCAGCCTTTACAGATTTACACGATACAAATCCCAAACGGAGCCACTTTACTGTTGGCCAAAGTGTCTGGATCTATATGAAACCCAAGATCTTTTGAACTCACACATTTTAAGATGTCTGATGTCCTACTTTTACAACAGAGGCTGAAGTGTTGGGGCGATTTCGTACCAACATTGCTTGCTTCTGCTTTTTGGAACACGTTCTATGGGCCTGATCTGTAGGTCACAGCACCATTGACTTCAGTAGAGCCATGCTGATTTACACCAGCTGAGGCTCTGGTCCTGCATATTTTCACACCCCTGATTTGCAGCTGCATTGAGAACACATTGCAGTTGTCAGATAAGATAATGATCAAAACTGTTTCTTCTGTTGCGAAAAAATAAGTAAACATGATAGTTGCTGATAGGTGGAGTGACATTACCAAGATAAAAGATGGCATTAAAAATTCATGATCTGTGTTACTAAAAACTCCTTAGATTAGTAAGAATTTACAAAATCAACTCTACCCTTCACCATGTTTATCTCATCTTTGTTTAGTTTTTCCACTTCAGTTCAAACCGGGCTTCTGTTTTTAGTTAGTTTCACTTCTGGGGTCTCATAGGCTATTCTAATTATCTTTATTATTCGTATTACAGCCACACTCAGTGACCCCGAGGAGGTGGCAGTTCCATTAGAATGAGGGCTGCACAACAGAGAATTAAAAACAGGCCCAGATATGTAGCAGGTGTAAATCAATGTAGCTCCATTGACTTCAATGGCTATACCAATTTCAGTTGATTGTTCCAATTTGCACCAGCTGAGGATCTGTGCATGCACCGCGTCCCATTGACTTTAACAGGGAATCTGTCCTGCATGGAGCACATTGCATGATAGGGGCCTTAGTTTAACACAAGGCAGAGCGTGCTGTCAGGGTGCAGCTGGGGCATTGTTGGGGCTTTCAGCACAGCACAAACATATCTATATTTGAAACCCTTTTGCACTGACACTTCATTTTCTTCAAAAGTGAAAATAAAACCTTTCGTAAAACAGTTTGATTATTTGACAAAAATCCATGTTGGGGCTTATTTAAACCAGCTGTCAGCATCCCATTCATTAAGAATACCTCACCATCCATGTGAGCACCTCAAAGAGCCCACCCCACCGAATTAAGTCGCACAAGCCCCACTTGGGAGATGAGTATTGTTGCCCCTTTTATATGGACTGGTAAACTGAGGCACGGGGCGGGGAAGTGGCTTTCTTGAGAACTCAGAGTAAATTAGTGACAGGGCTGCGAATAGAACCCTGGTCATCGGAAAAGAGCTCTAGGCTCATGCTCACAAGACGTCTCTTGGGCCTTGGTCTGGTAAAGAAAATGAGGCACCATATTCCGCCGACAGAAAAAGAAACAAATATAAAGAATTTTGCCTTCTCCACTACAGGATGCTGATAATGTGCAATTTCTCTCAATGCTTATTTCCTCCCTTCTTATCGCCACAATCTCAAGCTGTGTCAATGCACTCCCCAGTCGGATTTCTCACCTACAGTCAGACTTTTGGTCATGATTGTATCTCTTTGATGGTCTCCCCAGTCTGTGCGCTCTTTGGCTGTGTTTCCCCGTCATCAAAGGCACTTATCAAACGACCGGCTCGACATACATGGTGCTCTCAGGGCTGGCAAGTCAGACTCATGTGTCTGCCTTCCAGTCCTGACCAAGTGTTTTGCCTTCGTCCCAAGCCACTGACACTCAGCCTTCAAATCCTCCCGCCGGGACTCCAGACCAAACCAGGAAACATCATCCCCCACCAGCCTCGATGCAGAGCAGGGGCTCAGCTCACCTACACACGCTGGCAGAGCTGTTGCATTTTGACTGAATATTATTAGTTTTAACATTTCGATACAACAGATGTAACCAAAGAGACACAGGACAAGACAGCCACACCATGCAGCATAGAAACAATCAAGCCCACTGCCTAGCAGTTACATACTGGCTAGGTGGTGAAAATTAAGGACATATAAGGTATTATTTGGTTCATTATTCCAAACAATGCCTTTAGATCATCGTATATTTCTGAGGCATTTTACATAGATTAACCCTATTGACATATTTACATAGACTAATCCTAACCCTCCCTGCTCCAAATCACTGATGTTCTAAGGCTCCGAACCTGAAAATTCGTTGTGTGTGTGCACAGTGGGCCGTAGGCTTGGGGGTCTAAGGCAGTCAGCACACCGGGCAATGGTTCGGGCAAGGGAGGGGGTGAGGATTATTGCTAAGAAGGGAGGATGGTGATGGTTAGGAGGCTGCTCAAGGACGAGATGAGGCAGATTGGAATGAGTGGTGTGTTCCCAGCATAGAGGGCAGAGTAGGTGAAGGGGGGTGGGGCAGGCTGGGCGAAGCAAATGAGCTTGGGTGGGGTCTGATTCGGTCCTGGCTCAGAGCGGTGAGTGGCACTTGTTGATTCTACTGTACCTGACTGTTCTCAGCAGCTGTAGTCCCCCGTTGACAATCACAGCACCTCGCGGGGCTAGTGTGAGCTTTCCATGGCCGATCCCAAGCTGTTTTCTGAAGACCCCGGGTGAGGCAGGAGTGGGAGGAGGATGCTCCCACCACAGGACGCCTAATGAGAGCAGAGCACGTTAACCAAGGACTCTGGGGTTAGCAGCCAGGTATCCCGGGGCCAGCAGCTGGGCACTCACTCCCGGCCGCCCCCCATCCCACAATTCAGTGCGTGACATTACCAGACCGAGTGGGCCGAGGCAATGGACCGGAGGGCTGGAGAGGGATGAGATTGCTGCCAAACTTCTGGAGGAAGGGCAGAGAACTGAAGCCAAACAAGTGTGTTGGTTTTGAATGAACCCCGAAAGGCCACATAAAACGGGCAGGTACCTTGCACTGTGGCCTAGTGGATCGGGTGCTGCATTGGGAGTCTGGAAACCTGGGTTTTATACTGGACTGCTTTCTGGGTCCCTGGGCACTTCTGGTTTCACTCCCTGCCCTGTGGGATAGGGCCTTCTCTACACACAAACATTGCCTGGCTTTAACACTATGAGCATAGTTAACGGGCACCTATCTCCCCTCCCCAGTTTGGATACAGTTATATTGCTACACACATGCTTAGACTGGAAGAGCTGTTCCCACACTGGATGGGAAATAAGCCATACCAGTATAAGACACCAATATAATTGCGTCCACACTAGGGGATGTACTGGTCTAACATACCCCTAACTGACATAGTACAAAACCTGTGTCTAGACCCGGCCTAAGGGTTTATCCAGGGGCAAGCACCATGGGGCTCCAGTCTCAGCTGGGGCCTCTAATACAAACAAGAAAAAGTGTGGGAAAGATACAGGCTTCCTTTAAATCAGGCTTCTTTGACTGATTTATAATTTGGTCGCCTCCAAGGGAGATCAGTCAAACGAGGGCGCACCAGTAATATTCTGGGTTTTCCTGGCTTGCTTGGAACACTGTCCTTGGATAGCACACTCCCTGAGACCACAGACCAGACACAAAAATCCCTGCTGCTTGCCATAAATTGTTGTTTGTTTTTGCATCGCTGTTAGCAAGGGCTATAGTTAAAATGGATGGGCGATTATTATATATTCCCCTGGTTTTTTAGAATGGGCAGATTTTTTAAAACTGAAAGTGGAATGAGAATTTCTGACCCCACCAGGGATGAGCTGAGGTTTGGGTTATTTTCAGACTCTCTCTCTATGGGCCAGATTCACATTGGATTGCTGTGGGAGGAGGGGAGGGAAGTGGAGGGAAGGAGATGTGCATCTCCATTGGAATCCACTTTGGATTTGACCCTTTGTGTCTATGGGACCTTGTGCGCATCCCAGGCTCTTATTAATGGTTTGGGGCAACAGGAGACAAAGTCTCAAGAAGTCAGTGGGACTTCTTGACTATTGTGTCTTGTCTAGTTCTGTGTACCCAGGCTCCTTGCTGCATAACCTCCCCCCAGTCTCTATCTCCCTTTCTTGGACTCCTCCCAAACCACTTGCTTCTCCCTTAATGTCACTCCCTGTCTACATACTCACTGGGGTCTATTGTTGCCCCTATTATTGTAGCATCCAAACTCCTCCCAGGCAACAGTATCATTCTCCTGCTCAGCCTGGTGCCATCCTTCATGCACAGCAGCTTTGCATTTCTTGCTGGCCCATTGCCACCTTACTCCTCAAAACCTACCCCATTCTCATCACCAAAGATCTCCCCACAACCTCCTGCACCTGAATTGCTGCCCTGTTCTGTTTTCTGACCTGTGCTTAGATGCCTTCTTATCTCCTTCTATGTGTCTCGTAGCATGTCCTTTTCCTTTGTGGTGCTAGATGAATAATACTCTCGTGAATCTGGTCACAAGTCCAAGTTAAGTCTGCATCTTGATCCAAATCTGCCCTTCCTCAGAGTTTGGAGGGACAGTTCTAGCTAATCTTGCTCTCTCTGTGTTTATACCACGCCTATTTCCGTGGTGTCTGAGGGTTCGGGGTGAATGTGCTGCTTTGAATTCAGCCCTGGTTTAAAGGTATGTGTAATGTGCTTGGTGGTGCATGCACGGTAACTTCTCAAATGCCAGGTGACACAGAACTGAGGTCAGGACCAAGAGGCTGCAATGCAGCAAGACTGGGCTTCTGCTCAGCTAGGTCACTCTGGGGCCACTGAGCTCAGCAATGCAGCCCTGGGGAAATGCTCACTGTCATGGGAAGGAGTCCTGGGTTGCCTTTCTGGTTTTGCACTTCTTTTGGCCTCAGCCGAAATCTGTGTCAGCAGCAGCAAAACCTCCCTGGGCTAAGTGAAAATGAAACTCACGTGTCACCCCGTTCAGGATCCTTAGGAGGGGTTTTGAGGCAAAGGGTTGATGCTTGCGTGTTGACCCATGGCTGACCTGTGTTTCAAACAGGCGGCAGGAGCTGCAGAGGAGAAGTCTCTTGCTGAAGCAGGGCAAGATTGTGTGAGGGGACAATGTGAAGGCTGGGGCTAGAAGCGTGGGGTGGGGGGCAGGGGAGAGAGAGAGAGATTTGTGCTGATGGCAGTGTCTGTGGAAGGCTTTGGGTTAGTTTTGGGTGCAAGGCGGATGGTGTCGGGAGACGTGAAAAGGGTGATGGGTAAAGCAGCATGGGCAGGCAGGGACTACCGGGGCAAAACCTGCAGCTGCCTGGGGAAAGGATGGAGCTATCCGCTGAGGAAGAACTCCAGGCTGGTGCTGGGTGGCGTGATGGATCATTGGGCATCAATTCTGGTTTGGCAGTGGAGGTCTCTGAAATCTGCCAGACACACCCAAACAACTAGAGATGGCTCTGAACAGAAACCCAGGCTCCCAAGAACAGACCCCATCTGCCAAACCCCCAGTGCCAAGACACTCAAACGCGGGGGTTTGAAATCTGGCAGCAGTAGATGCGTCGTAACCCTAAACCAAAAGGCAGTGGGTGTGTGAGATGCATCGTGGCTCCTGGCTTGCCTGGCCTCTCTCTTAGCTCTACCAGGCTGTCCATGGCTTTGCGTTGCTCTTATCTGTAAAATCGTATGGCACATGTGCCAGGTGCAGAATCTGAGATGTAACTGACTCATTCAGCGAGACAGTGGGTGCGAGAGCCAGTGGGACAAAGTGCAGAACCCAGATGCCTGTACTAAAGACTAGACCATATTCTCAGCTTGATAAGGTGCCATGGAAAGCGGGAGCTCTTTGAAACGGGGAAACTGAGGCTTAGCCATCTTAGCAAAGCACTTTGAGATCTTCAGAGGATGAGGGCTGTGTAATGGCTAAGGGGCTATGTAGCAAGTTACAAAACTTACTTCATTTTCGCAGCACTCCTGTTGAGGGGGAGGCATTGCCTGTACTCACTTTGTAGACTTTCCCAAGGTCACAGAACTAGTCCATGGCAGTGCCAAGGTTAGAACCCAGGAGTCCTGGCTCTCACTAGACCTCACCCCCACCCTCCTATATGGCTCTGACTCTGATTCTAGAGTCCAATCGAAATTGAGGGTTATGGGACAAGGTCAAGAGTTACTGAGCACCATGTGATCTGAGCACGGACCTAGGACCTGAAACGAGCATCTCCCAGGACGATTCAGCTTCTGAGTTTTAATTCTGGCTCTGACACCAACTCCCTCTGTGGCCTTGGGCAAGTCTCTTCACCTCTCCCTGCCTCTGTTTCACCATTTGTGAAATGGTGGTGATGAGACTCCCCTGCCTCACAGGGCTGAAAGGACTGTTGCAAAGAGCTTTGGAAGTGAGAAGTGGTCACTTAGGGCGTGTTAAAACCCCGCAGCACTGCGTCACAGAGCCTGGATCAGCTGACTCGGGCTGTGGGGCTATCAAATTGTAGTGTCGACATTCCCGCTTGGACTGGCACCAGGTCTCTGAGCTCCCCCCGGCCCTTTGTGGCGTTTCAGAAGCTGGGCTCCAGCCCAAGCCCAAATGTCTACACTGCAGTTTTATAGCCCCACAGCCTGAGCCCCGCGCCTCAGTGTTGAGTGTTATGATCCAGAGAGGTAAAATCAAAGGCAATAATCTGCTCTCCAAGGATTTTATCATCATCCCTGTATTGATAGAGCTGCCTATTCATTTTTCGGTCGTACAGTATGTGCCTTAGGCTCTAGTTACTTCAGTGGATAATTCCTTGGAGCCTGGAATTAATTTCAAATTCCCTTGGCTTTAGCTCCCAGGTTGCTTTTGCAGTCACTGGATGGCAGCACAACCAGCCTCTTCGGTTCTCGAGGCACAGCAGTTATTTACTGTAATACTTCTGGCTAATAGTATAAGCATGTAGTGATAACAAGCATGCAGTGCAGGGCACCCCAGGTCTGAGTGCTCAATTTATGTCTACTTCACTTTGCATCCAGTTGAACCAAAGGCAAAATACGTGTAATGGGGAAGTGGAAGTAAACATCCTTGGGGAGTTGTGTCATTGCATTTTGGTGAATGAGAATAGTGTGCGTGCGCGTGTGTGTGTACACAAATGCTACATTAAAATCACATTATTAAGGTTGCAAAGTCAAGCACTCAAAAGTTAGGAGATGCCACAATTTTATTTCCTCCCCTTTGTGCACAGTCTTTAATTCCATGATCACATACTAGTTTTTCCCCAGGACCCCATGCCTCACTGGGTTCATATAGATACGTGGGTGGGTGGATGGGGAGGCACTGTCCTTTACTTGGGGCAATCTGAAATGATCAGCTGGGTATCACAGCCCCTGTACTGCTCATCTCTAGTCGGGGCTGTCCTTTGGCTAGAGCAGGTGGAGCTGAGTTGCTGCCGGTGTGAGGTTCTGACTGGCCATAGCTTACCACATAGGGACAGATGAGAAGTTCTAAGTGGCTGTGTTTTTGTTGCAGTACATTGTGGGAAGTTGAAATTATCCATAAAACCCTGCTTCTTTTTTAGCAATTTTGCCTCCCTTATACTAAAAATAATTTATTCCAGAGTTGCCAGTTAACATGAGATTCTTTCTTTCTTTCTTTCTTTCTTGCTTTCTTTCTTTCTTTCTTTCTTTCAAAAAATGTTTATTACTGAGAGTAATAAGACTGTTTTTGCTAGCTGTTTGATACCGCTCCTAGACAGGAAAAGCACAGACAGTTATTTGCATACTTTATGGTACAGGAATCAGAAAGCTAGACTACTTCATTTACAGAATTTTTTGACTGTATTTTTAGGGACAGGGAACACGTCTCAGTGGTATTTTTATATATGACTTTCTCCTGCCTCTTCATGCCCTGCCGTGCCCTGGAGGTGGAGTGAAGCCAGTGCTCCTGTATGTCCTAAGCCAGTGGTTCTCAACAAGGGTACATGTACCCCTGGGGTACGCAGAGGTCTTCCAGGAGGGGTGCATCAACTCGTCTAGATAGTTGCCTACTAGTTTTACAATGGGCTTCATAAAAAGCATGAGCAAAGTCAATGCAAACTAAAATTTCATAGGACTTGTTTATACTGCTGTATATATTATCCACTGAAATGTAAGTACAATATTTATATTCCAGTTGATTTATTTTAGGATTATATGGTAAAAATAAGAAAGTCAGCAATTTTTCAGTAATCGTGTGCTGTGACACTTTTGTATTTTATGTCTGATTTTGTAAATAAATAGTTTTTAAGTAAGGTGAAACTTGGCGTACGCAAGAAAAATCAGGCACCTGAAAGGGGTACAGTAAGTTCGGAAAGGTTGAGAGCCACTGGCCTAAGCAACAGTTAAAACATTGGATTTAACAGCATCCTAGTCTCATTTGTTTCATTTTCGGTGGGTGCAGAATTAAGGCCTTGATCCTGCAGGAATCTCCACACAAGTGGATCCTTGTGCCCTCATGGAGCCCCATTGAAGTGACTGAGGTTCCAGCCATTGTATTCCCTGTGTGGAGCTTATTACAGGACGGGGACCTAAATAGGGGACCTTGTTATTGTTACAGTGGTGCCTGGATAGGCATTATACAAACACTGTTAAAGACTGTCCCTGCCCTGAGGAGCTTACAATGTAATAGAAAAGATGAAGGGTGGGAGGGGAAGTGACTTGCCCAAGGTCCAGCAGGTGCTCAGTGGCAGAGCCAGGAACAGAATCCAGGTCTCCTGATTCCTAGGCCACTGCTTTAGCCATTAGGCCACTCTAACCCCAACAAGTAGACCTTGGGACTATTTATAGTAAGTAACATAAATCAATAGAGTAGGACTTACTATATATATAGCAGAGGACTTTTC
The DNA here is from genome assembly GCF_015237465.2 of Chelonia mydas. Taxonomy (NCBI): domain Eukaryota; kingdom Metazoa; phylum Chordata; order Testudines; family Cheloniidae; genus Chelonia; species Chelonia mydas. The sequence goes on along the minus strand of NC_051259.2, from coordinate 8,745,523 downwards.
AGTGCATTCATGGCCTGATTTTCAAAGCCACTGAGCATCTGAACTACCTCTTTGCTTCAGTGGAGTCGGGGGCATTCAGCATATCTGAAAACCAGCCGTTAACATCCACTGCAGGAAATGGCGTCTTTTTGAATGAGAATATTTTGGGTCATTGAGGGAGACAGTTTCACTTCACTGTATGGAATAATATTCATCCACGCCATATAAGTGATGTAGCCTGGAGGAAACCTGTAGGTGATGCCAAAAAAAAAACCCATCGAAAAGTCTCTTTTGTTCTTCCTTTTGAAACCCTGAAATGCTGAAGGAGCTTGTGGTGCCCAAGCCCAGATTGTGGTGCAGTGACTTAAAAACCATCAGTGACGTTTCAATAACGAAAGGCCACTCTGGAGAATTACAACCTTGTGTAATGTTAATTTCATGAGAAAAGAGAAGGGGCATCAAAAGCTGTGACACGTGAAACCTGGGGCTCAAATTGTTGTCCATGGTCAATAAGATGAGTGGGTGTCTTTTCCGCCAGCCACGAGAAATTGGTACCATAACACACTGGACATGACGTGGCTAAGTCCCTGATGCTGCAATGAGATGCATGTAGGTGGATCCCCTTCCCCTACACAGAGCCCCATGTAGCTCTTCACGGGTGCAGGGGTCTGCCTGAATGCATCTCATTGCAGGATCAGGGCTGTATACAGGGAGCTGGTCCTGCTCCTGTTGAAGCGAATGGAGGTTTTGCTGTTGTTTTCAATAGGAACAGGCCTGCAGCGTACAACATCAAGTAAAAGGATGTTTACTTCCACTACCAGGAGCAATTCTATTGCTTCTGGAGCAAACTCAGCTCTCAGATCTGTCTGCCTACCTCCCATGGAAGTCAACAGGAGTTGCCTGTGTGGAGGTGAAGGCAGAATTTGGTTCTTTCTATTTCCAGCAGGGCCTGTAATTCGCCCTGAGCCAAGAAGTCCCCAGAACGGAAGGAGCAATTTCATCTTCACTGAATATCCTCCTAACATCTTCGCTGAGCACAGTGGTCAGCTTCATATTTTCTCCAACCTCCACATAAATATCTGTGGGCTGCATTATGATCTGCTGGGGTTAGTTCTGGCTCGGCACTGCCTGCCTTATATGGCTTGTCAGATGGGCACTACATGCTTGGCTCGTTTGTTTAACCCTTTCGGTGGTCAGGGTGCACCGCCATTGTCACTATTCTTAAAAATCACGTACAGCCCCTAAAATGACACGGTGCTTTATAAATGTATAGTGAGACCCGGGCAAAGGGCCGGCATTCCGAGGCAGGTAAGGCCAACAGATATGGGAGAAATATTCCAGGAAAGGGGCAGCATGGGGAATTCATAGCAAGAGAAGGAGGTAGGAAGGATTATTTTAAAAGTGTGTGTGTGGGGGGGGTGGCTTTGAAGGTGGGGAGGCTGGTGAGCAAGAACAGGGAACTGTTCCAATGTAGTGGGCCACATGAGAGCTAGAAAGGAACCTCAGGCAGAGAATTCGAAGCGAGAGGGGACAGAGGAGGGAAGGAAGGCTGAAAGTGAAACTGATGTAGAGGTGTTCTCTTGCCCCCTGTTCTTTCCTTTGTGACTGTTCCTTGCTAACCCTGCCCTCCTTGCAGGGCCTATCCTCTTATAGGATCTTTTTTTCCCCCATCATGCTTTTCTCAGGCTGGGCCTTTAAATAGGGCAGAGCCAAACCTGCACGGCCCTAAAACTCCCTTTTGCACCTGGCTGCTGCTTGCAGCACCTTCGTCCTTTGCAGTGGGTGAGCGCTCTCGGTTCCAGGCCCGGCTTCCTTCTCCGGGGGCTGAGGAGATGGCATAGCCTCCTAGGGTGATTCTGGGGAGCCTCCAATGGGGTGCTGGGGAGATAGAATTGGATGTGGCAGGAGACGTCATGAGGAGTTTATCAGCAGAAGGAGATCGATAGAGCTCACCCAATAGACCTGCCTGTAGGGGTGGTTTGTGGAATCATAGATTGCAAGGCGACAGGGGACCCCTGTTGTCAGCTGAGTGTGCACAACACAGGCCATAGTGTGGGCAGGTGGGTGAGAGGCAAAAGCAAACCAAGGGAAGAGACGACTGCCCTGGGGAGAGGCTGGCTGGTCATGTACATTGTTGTCACATGTACACTGTTGTCCCCCTCAGCATGGGAGTGGATCGTGTGGAGGGCCAATTTGGGGGGGGAGTGAGAAGACAAAGGCTGAGGGGGGAGTCTGAAGGAGGAGGGCCAGCGAGCATGTGGGGGTAGGGCGGGGCGGAGTGAGCCTGTTTCATGGATCCACCGACGGTTGTTGGTGATACGTCATCTGAATTAACCACGTAGGGGAGAAATTCACCGGCGTGCAGAGGGCCAGCTCCCTCTGCCTGCGCGGTCACCAAGCCAGGACTAGGCCGATGGCCCATTGCCACTCTCTTGTGCTGCCACCCTACCTTCAGGGCTGAGGGGGAATTCCTCCATACGGCAATAAGGGAAAACCTGTCTTTTGACTATACAAATGTCCCCCTTTAATATATTTGTCCCTTCGTTTTGCCATGTCTCCATTACAGGCCACATTCCGGCTGTGCCTTAAAAAACCTGTAGACCCACCCAAAGCCACCTTTCCAAAACGGGGGTGAAGGAACATGCCCTAATAGTGGATGCCATCGAACCTTGACACAGGTAACCCACCCCCCCTCACCCCCTGGTATTGAAAAATAGCCCGACCCTCTCAGGGAGAAGAGCTTCACAGAGAACACCTCCCGGTACAAGCTTTCTGTGAGGCTTCATGTGATGATTGCAATATAAAGGGCACGACAGATGCATCTCCTGTCTGTTTCCTCAATAACAATAATAATTAATAATCTGTTTTGGTAGCACACAGACGCTCCAGCTGAGCAGGCTGGGGGGGGATATGAACACAGAGAGACAGTCCCTGTGCCCAAGAGCATATAATCTCAATCAGCAGTGCCCAACCTACGGCCAACGGGCCGTTCATGGCTCACCAGGGCATTTGATAAGGCCTGCGGCTTGCTTCATCACAATGTACTGGTGGCCGATTCATTAGCGTTTTGCCGTCATGTTGTCATCTTTTTAGCTTACCCAAGTGTATAAGTAGAGAACACTGTACAAAGAAACAACCTATCTAAATAAATACGAAACAAGCTGAACTTAAAATATAAATCAGTACAGGTGACTTTAAATCTTATTAAAATATGTAGAATCTCTTTGGCCCCCACAAGGTTGTGCTTAAGTTTATGTGGCCCTCCTGTGTAATAAGGTTGGGCACCAGGGGCTAAACGGCCAAGATAGACACAAGGTGGGTAGGAAAACAGAGGAAGTGACTTGCCCAAGGTCACATGGGACGAGAACACAGGTCTTCTGATGCTCAGGCCAGTGCCGACTCAGCTAGCCCATACTCATCGCTACTGTTGGGACTCCCCATCTGAGACAGGTCCAGCTGCCACACGCTCGCTGGCAGTAGTAATGCATTCTGATCCCTACCCCTCACCACAGCCTTTGCCGACTTCACCCTATTTGACGCTGCCAGCGTCCTCCCAGTCTGCTTTGCCCCTCTGTGTGTTCAGCTGGATGTCTTCAGGGGCAAAGCACGGCCTCATTGCGATGGGTCCATCGCCAGTTCACAAAAGCAGCGCGGCGGTACTAATAAGCCACGTCCAACTTCCTGAGCTCTTCATTGGCATGAGCCGGGGAACGTACAAAGAGGACCAAGTCCCAGAATTCAGCTCTTTGGTTCCACCCACTCCACTCCCTGCAGAAACACAGGCCCAGAGGAAGGCTCCTCTGGCTCTCTTGTGGATGGAGATGAGCGAACATGCTGCAGAGCTGGCCCTAACACACAGACACGCCACCGTGCTCTGCTAGACCTGACTCCTCTCCACTCGTGGAAGCAGGGGTGGGAGCGCATGGCCTAGCGTTTGTCTCATGTTTAGAGTTAGTGGTTTCCTGTGGCGCACTGGGTCTGATGGCAGCCTCGCCAAACTGCCTGCTTCTGAGCTGCCCTGCAGCAGCCTGTGACTTGACTTGCCTGGTTTTCTGACAGGACGACATTGTTCTGTTTTTTTGCTCGGCGGAGGAGAATGCATAAAAAATTGCTTCTTCCAGACAGCCCGCTCCTGAAGGGCAATGTCAGCTCTTTAAAGGCTGCGTGCAGCCTGTGGGTAACTGCAGACCTCCAAGAGGCTGCGGGGTTCTCTTCAGATCTCCCCTCCCCCCAGGGAAGGTGGTTTTTTCAGTGTGTGAATGGGGCTAGAGCTGGTAAATGCAGCTCGGTGATGCACAAAGTATAAGTGAGGGCAGAGAACAGGGGCCTTTGCATCTTTTCCTGCTGCCAGCAATCGATAGGCTTGTGCAATTGGTTTTCCAAAGTCGGCTTGTTGTTATTTTTATTTGTATAATCGTAGCCCCTAGGAGCCCCAGTCATGGACCGTTTGTGCTAGGGGCTGTACAAATACAGATCAAAAAACTGTCCCAGCCCCACAGGCTACCATCTCCAAATGCATTCGCTGGTTTTGAGGGTTTTTGGGGCTCCAACTTTTGTAACACCAGAAAGGGGCCTGATCTGAAGCCTACTGGACAACTTGGAAACATTTGACTTCACCGGGCTTAGGATCCAACACGTTTCAAAGGTGGGGAGCATCCAGGGTTCCACCTGAAGTAAGTGGGACTGGGGGGTGCCCAGCATTTCTCAAAATCAGCTTCAGTTTGGGTCAAATATCTGTGGCCTCGGTGACTGGAATACAGTGCAGCTATTTAATGGGTTCAACTAAAAACAAATGCAGATCCCTTTTCATCCGAGTCTCCCAGAAGTGTTTAAAATCTCAAACTGTGTGTCCACTAATGAAGATAGCTGTAGCAATCTTCTGAGGAGCAATCCTAGAGGAGCTATTACTGAATATTCATATTGCAACAGCATCCAGAGAGATTAATCAGAAGTGGGACCCCATGGTCCTATGCACTGAACCAACACCTGTGAGACGTGGTCTCTGGCCTGAAGAAATGTGCTCATGTAGGAGTATATAATATCTATATAGCTAGACGTATCTCTCTCTATTGGGTGAGTTGTTTGATCTAACAGTTATTAGCATGGACATCTATAACTGGTTTTTTTTAAATACACCCATTCCACCAGACTTTGGGCACATGTACATACCCTTAATGATGGCTGAGTCTCAAACCAAAAATCCAATTTAAAACAAAGGAATAATTTTAGATTCTTTTGTACTTTTTATGAGCTCACCGTTTTACCCAATTTTGGCTCCATTTCACTTCACAGCTCCTAAGCTAACAACCTCCTCCCCCACCCAACCGTTCATAAACTGATCTAATACTTTTTTGTCTTCTAAAGTTTGTCAGAAGTTCTTAGAATGTGGGATAGGTGCTTCATATTTCCATGTGTAAATAGTCATAAATAAATAAAATATATCACCCTATCCATTACACACTCATAGATGCATATGAATGTACATAATGAAATGCAATGCCTAAACTAGTTGTTAATTTCCTTGAAACACACTGTAAGCTTCTGGTACAGTATATAGATAACACATGGAATACCCATCAATTTCTAGACCACATAATGAGCCCTTGCATTTGACTGCATGAACAAAATTGGAGTATTTAGATTTAGAGACACACCCATGGGAAAAATGCAGCAATTTAAAGCAGGGGGAATTTTATCATAAAGAAAACAGCTGGGGATAATTTCAGAGATGAGTATAACAAGGAAAGCACTCAGGGGCAGGAGCCTTGGCTACACTTAGGTTGCTTTGCACCACTGCTGGAGCAAAGCAATTGTAAAGCCAACTTATCTGTGCCCCGGGAGGATTAACGCAGTGCAGAGTAGAGTAAACCTGGGGTAGCAGCTTCTGCTCCACCTTGGCTGGTGAGTTAGGGGGTGTGGCCCGGGAAAAGGAGGTGTGACCACTTTTCTCTGCACTTATGTGATCCCCAGCTGGCCTAATGACCTTAGGGGACATTTGTAGTTGGTGTAAATCCAAGCAGCTGCGTCAGGGGTCCAGCCCGGCATACAAGGATCAGGGATAAGGAAGGGGACTTAAGTCATCTCTGCTCCTTGTCTCCACTTTCTAAATTGCACTGTGTGCTCCGTGGGCAGGGTTTTCCAGAGTGCTCCTCCTTGGCCTAACTCTGCTTTCCATGAATTCAGTGGTTTTGAAAGTCACAGTCCTTTTTCCTCAATGAAGGATGGGGCCAAGGAATCAAAAAATAGCATAAAATCTGAATGATATCATGGCACATGTTCATGCCACGTACTTTTAGTCTTGCTGTGTCAAACATGAAAAATGTTGCACTATAGGAAAAATAAGTCTATTATCCACCTTTTGCACGTGCATCAATGACTTCAGTAGGATCAAGGCATGTGTAGAGAGAGGAGACGAAATCCCTGCTTTATAAAGCGGGGCAAGATTTGAGGAATCTTCTGTCCCCTCCAGTTCACCATAGACCCTGACGTAAGCCCTGTCAAAGGACTCATGAAAATGGCCAGTGGTCCTGGAGCTTTGCACACTTATAGCACTGCAGGGCCAGCCGGCAACACGCAATGTGGAGAAGTGGGGTCTCGGAAAAGGGGAGCGTGTTGACACTGTGGTCTGAGAAGATACAAGGCGATACATTGTCCTTACTCCACAGGCCCTGCAGGTGATGGCTTGCATTGAACCTTTTAAAAGCTCATTTGATATTTCCCCCTTCCTTTTGTGTTGCAAAACGATCAGCATACCTTCCCCTCCCCGCAACATTGTGTTATCACCCTGGAGACAGAGGTTCTTTTAGTTAGTCAGAAACGGATCAGGCACTGGCTGCTGTCAGAAGATGAGATATTGGACTAGATGGACCATTGGTCTGACCGAGTATGGCCACTTTTATGAAGGGCAAACAGAGTCCCAGGGTTTTGAGCCACAGTAAATGAGATCAACTCTTACACATCTCAGTATTAATATTCCGGGAGTCCGTAATGTCTAATACGTCCAATACCGCGGCACTCTTATGTGAAAGCCAAGACTGGGGCCCGCAGGTACACGCAGCAAAATGTGGTGAACGCCGGACTGTATAAATGCTGTTAGATCACACTTGTATGCCCTGGAAATACCACAAACCTTGGTACTTTTTGCCTGCAGATTTCATTCAGGCTTAATTTACTATGAGTTTCACTTCCTCAAATGCCTTTTTTTGGAAGAAAAATCTCTCCGCGTTTTAGTTAGTCACTTCTATACCTATAGGGCCCCAATGAAACTAATTCTTAACCTGACATGATAGTGAGTAGGTCTCTGCAAAAAACACACAGAGAAGGGATAATATTTGAATGGTGATTATCATCAGGACATGATCACATGTGCCCACCAGATAACACTGCGGACTATAGGCATAATACCAGCCTTGCGTCAACTTGGTTCTAGAAACTAATGATGACTCAGAAAAATAAAGGGCCAAATTCTGTTCTCATGTAAGGCCCAAACTAAAACCTCTTTCAAGCCAACAGCAAAACCCCCATTGACTTCATTGGGCCTTGGACCAGACTCCTAGACTGGGATAAATATGGAGGAAATCCATCGGTTTCAACAGAGTTACTGTGAATTTAGTATACCAGTGTAGTGGAGAACCAAATTTGACCCAATGGGATTTTTGCCTGATTACAGAGAGCAGAATCTGACGTGAATGGAGTTACTCTGGATTTACACTGCTGCCAGTGAGAACAGAATCTGGTTAACATTGACTAACTGACCACTAACATGGAGGGACCTAATAACCAATTGGGAATACCTGAAGGGTGTAAACACTAAGAAGAAACAGGAAATATTAAGGTTGGTACAAGGGGCCTTTGTCTGGGTGTGTACAGTGGGGACATTACTGGAAACCAGTAATAATATGGGGGATTAACTGAGGGCAAAGAGGAGAGCATGAGAGGGAAATTTAGGTTCAATATCAGGAAGTTTCCTGACCCTGAGAACAGTTAAAGTGGGATGATCTTCCAAGGGAAGTGAGTAGAATCATAGACATCTAGGGCAGGAAGAGACCTTGAGAGGTCATGTCGTACATCCCACCATGCTGAGGCAGGACCAAGTACACCTAGACCGTTCTTGACAGGTGTTTGTCTAACCAGTTCTTGATGGGGATTCCACAACCCCCTGGGAAGGCTATTCCAGAGCTTAACTACCCTCATAATTGGAAAGCTTTTCCTAATATCTAACCTCAATCTCCCTTGCTGCTGAGTAAGCCCATTACCTCTTGTCCTGCCTTCACTGGACAGTGAGTGCAATCGATCACCATTTTCTTGGTAACAACCCTTAACATATCTGAAGACTGTTATCAGGTCCCCGCGCAGTTCAAGCACTTGTGGTAGTTAAAAATCGTGCTGTTCAAAGGATTGGGAAATGGACTGTAGGCACCAATCGGACACTGGCAAGGGAGTGAACTAGATGACCTAAGATTGGTCTTTCTCATCTCTGATTTCTAGGATTCTCTGGGCGGAATTTCGAAGTGATGTGTCATTACTTCAATTTGCGGGGGGGTGTGTGTGTTTTTCACCTTTGGCGTGGGCATGTGTATTGGGCCAAATCCTCAATAACTACTCACACGAGTCAATACTACTCACTGTGAGTGAGGAAAAAGGTAAGCCCAAAACTTACGAGTGTAAGTGGAAAATTAGTTATTGGTAAGGTAGTAGCTCTTAAGAGTCCCAGTCAGGAACCAGGCCCCCTTGCACTATTCAAACACAGAACTAGAAGACGGTCCCTGTCCCAAAGAGCTTATAATGTAAATCTAAGACAAGAGATACCAGATGGATACAGACAGACCGACACTGGAGCACAGGGAAACTGTGAGACAATATTGGTCAGCATGACTGGCGGTGGTCTCCGTGTACCAGCTGCCTCATTGTTGTCAAATTTTCTGTAGGCATCAAGGCAAAGGAGAGTTTTAAGGAGGGATTTGAAGGCCTTGCAGATGTTGACGCTACCAGTTCAGAAGGATCTTTAAGTTATATTTTTACAAATAACGCTGCACCATCTAGTGCCACAGGATTTTATGCAGAACTTCCCTGGGAAACCATTGGGGAAGTTTGCTTAAAATGTGATGGCCCAACGTGCATCTCCCAGGAATGTTGTGAGGTTTATTTCCTGACCAGGGGAAATTTACCCCTTGGAGAAGGCCAATATAGAGTCTATGTCCCATTTAAGCCTTATTTTGAGGGCCATGTAGCCAGATCCTCAAAGGTATGTAGGCACCTAAAGATGAAGATAGGCACCTAGTGGGATTTCAAAAAGGACCAAAGTGGGTTGGGCACCAAATCTGCTTCGATGCCTAAATACCTTTGAAAATCTAGTCCTTTGCACATACCCACCCGCAGATATCAAAGCATTGTCATTAATAATCAGCTGGTGGCTATTACTCCTGAAAAACAAGGTGCCAGTCCCCACTGTTTTACCCAGGCAACACTCACATTGACCCCAATGAATAAGCACTACTCAGCATGAGCAAAGGCTTCAGACTCAGGAGCCTGCAAGTTTGATGGCCTTCTCCTCCCTGGAATGCGATTCTGCACCTTTAAAGAATGATGGATGGCTGTAGTTCCTCCTCTTCAGCTAGCAGTGTTTATTCTGCAGCATGTGCTTTGTGTCTTGCTTAATACTAATTCACATAAAATCCCAGTGAAGAAGAGCCACCCATCTACACATATGGAAATAGTCTCGACACGCAGTAACAATAATCATCCAAGAGAGCTGGGAGTTAGAAAGCTATGAACAGCTAAAAATTATGATACAGACAAGTGGTAAATGTGGGAGAAAAGGCAGTTAAAAGGAGAAAACCACTGAATGTAAATGGGCTATTACTTCAATCAACCAATTAGAAATCTGAAGTCTCTCTTCTGTCTCTTCTAGGGCAACAATATAATTAATTAAAAGGAAATGTCTGAATGCGTCTAAGTTCTGCTTCTGTATGTCATTCACCATAGGGTCCGGGAGAGTCAACCAGGCCTCCCATGAACTAATAAATATAAACCATAAAAAAAAAAAAAAAAAGAAGAAGCCACAAAGATGTTTCATGCCCCGTTGACATCACGGGTCAGCTGACTCTCCTCTTCCACTCAGTGAATGACTAGCTGGAGTCTTTTCTGTCTCAGAACCGGGGTTGAGTTAACACTCTTTCAGGCCTCATAGGCGACCACAGAACCACAAGCAAACTGCAATCTCCAATTTAGAAGAGTACCTGTACCTCAGCGAGGAGGTTTTTCCCCCCCACCCCAGTTGTTAACACCAGCTGTATTTTTGTCTGTCTAGGGTAAGTTCCATTCATTCATTCATTTTGCTCTCCATACCTTACGCCGCCCTCTGTCTATCTCTTTGCAAACCCTGTTTTCTTCCCCCCCTTTCGTACTAATGATCCAGCGTGCATATGCTTCTGTTGAAAACCTTGTGGCTAAGCATTCCTGTGGCACGGCAAAGCCAGATTCTTGGTTACAAACAGGCACTTAGCTTCCTTGTGGATTTCTCTCTCTCTCTCTCTCTCTCTTTTGTATTTCAGTTCAAACTTATTTTTTCAAGACTAGCGGGGGGAATATAAACAAACCACAAGGACTGGCTGAGGAATCATCTTGGGCTGGGGTCATGGCTTCCAACAGCATCTTTGACTCGTTTGCAACCTATTCGCCCACCTTCCTCCGTGGTGAGTAGAACCCTTGTTTTCATCTCCTTCAAGGCAGGAAACGTTGTTGTTTGTCGCTGAGGAGCGGCCTATTTTAATAACGTCGCTGGCACATCTTCAGTTGCATGCTAGCTGCTCACACAGGGGGGCTGTCATGGAATGAGTTTTCTGTTGTGCGTGTGACCCAGGCTTAGAGCACTCCATTGCTGTGTGAAATGATGAGCTTCTGGATCTTCTCGGCTCTTCTGTCCAGGCCCTGCCTTTTCCTTCAGGGTGACTTTTTCACACGGTTGTTGACTCACCAGGCGTGGCATGAAATCGGTTGTAGGACCATGAACATTAACTGAGTGGTAATTTGTCCAGAGGGCATTACTTGGTGCTAGATATATGCTATATTTCTTTCAGTCCTACTCTGCCTGCATAGCCCCATGTGAGCCAAAGTAGCTAGTATCCAGGCACTGTGGGGATGGATGCCTTAGAATAGGCATAACCAGCAGGTGAAAGGAAAGAACTTAAGTCATCAGGTAAGAACTGCAAAAGTTAATAGCACTCAACATTTTCCATTTCTAAGGGGGAAGCTAGCTTTCCAGGGCACAAGAGGGTTTGAGGATGGTTGCTTTAAAGGTAGGCTTGAAAGACTTTGCTATAGTGTGTGTGAGCATCTAGTGTTTCACTGTTGAAAGGCACTTCAGAAATGTAATTGCTTTGGACAAAGTTTATTGCACCTACTCTTTCTGCTCCAACCCTGCAGCAAATGCACAAAGATGAGACTTTATATCTTCCTGTTATCACAGAGGAACCTTACACTTCTGACATTCAGCATGGATGTTTAGCTCCGTCCTAGAGCATAGCTGAATTGGGTCTTGTTTACAGAGAGCAAACGTCGGATCATTTTCCGCTCTCTTTTTTTTCTGTATCGATATAAACTGGGGACCACAACTGAGTTGAAAGCTATACTAGGCCACACAATGAACGTTTTATTTGTAAATTTCAGTACTAACATCCAAAAGAGTCTGGTTTCAGAGTAGCAGCCGTGTTAGTCTGTATCCGCAAAAAGAAAAGGAGGACTTGTGGCACCTTAGAGACTAACAAATTTATCTGAGCATAAGCTTTCGTGAGCTACAGCTCACTTCATCGGATGCATGCAGTGGAAAATACAGTGGGAAGATTTTATATACACAGAGAACATGAAACAATGAGTGTTACCGTGCAGACTGTAACAAGAGTGATTATGTAAGGTGAGCTATTACCAGCAAAAGAGTCAGAGTGTGAAAACTGTTGCTTGAATCTGAGTGCTCTCACTTCATTTTTACTCAGCACTTTTGCCTGCGTAAAAATAAAGCACAGCGCCTAGGGTTTGACCCAATGAATTTAAAAACTAGACTGCATTTATGTTTTGTTGTATGGGGAAGGCACCTTTTTCTGCAGTGCATCAGTGTGGAAGCAGGCTCCAGAATACCATTCTGTCGCTCTGTTACTTGGGAGAATACTGCAAACTGGGACTGTGCCATTTTTTCAACCTATTGGTGCAGAGGGACCACCTCGTGCTCTGTGACATATTGCTAAAATCGGGGGTGTTTCTCAGCGTTACCTGCTTTTGTAAATCCAGTAAACTGCACAAAATCAATTTGTGCTATTGCAAGTCCTGTTGTCTGGGAGGCTGGTTACAGAATACTTTAAAAACGCAACTCATCAGGACATAAAGAATGTGCAGATGGTCTTCTCGCTGACTTATTTTGAACTGGGGAGCTTGGCATGTTCTCAGTTCTAAAACATTTGAATGAAAACCAGGATGGACTCGATCTCTCATTTCTTGCGCAATCCAAATAATCCCTCATTAATTCCCTGAGAGTTGAAGACGCCTCAGGAATGCAGGATTAGACCTTAACATTAGAGTACTACAGGTATGCCAGAACACTGTAACTTGTGGGGGTTTGTTGGATTTTTTTGTACTTGTTTTGTAGCTGTATTTCCAAAACAAGATAAAACATTCAAGCTGATTCCTAAGAAAAAGCATAAAAAAAAAAAGAATTCTCAAATAGCAACTTAACACAATATACTGAAACTAAATGGATGAAAGAAAACGGTGTCAAAATCAATCAACTTGATACCCATCTACTAAAATGATTGGGGATAAATCTTAAGTTGAATGTTATCTAGAATTAGCAAAATACTACAGAAGTTACTGGACCATATCAGGGTTTTACCAGTTGTCAGAGACCAGAATTTGGCATAGTCCTTCAACAATCCAAAAGGTTACATGATATTAAATGGATTAACGTGATTAAATCTGTCCCAGTACATTTACTGTATTTGAATTTTCTTCTGAGCGGAGTGTGTTGGAAAGTGAGAATAATGAGCCAAATTCTATTTTTAGTTACATTGGTGTAAATCCAAAGTAGTTTCCTTGACCTCAGCAGAGTTACTCAGGATTTACAATGGTGTAAATGAGAATGGAACCTAGTCCAAGGTTGGCACTTATCAAAGTACTGGGGTACAGTGTGAATATTCAGCAATAAATACAGTAGATCTTTATATCCTCCGCTATGAGATGGTGTCATTATGCATCCTTTGTACTCCACAGAGCTAATTAAAGGCAGTCCTATGGCAAGAAAATAAGAGAAGTTTATAAAAAACATTTGCACAGTTCTTTTTAATCTGTGCTTTTCCCGCCACAAGCCAGATGAAGAAATGCTGAGGATCGGTCATAAAAAAAAAAGAGAGACAGAAATATCACATCTTGAATTCAATTTCCATACAAATAGGAACTTATAAAAGTAATAAACATTTCTGTTTCAGACATAATTTTATTAAAAGGGGGGAGAGAAAAAAGATTACACTGAAGATGAAGAATAGCTAAATTGGGAAACATTTGTTTATAATTAGGACAAGAAATCCTTGTTTCTTTAAGAGATTAGATGTGTCTTTTCCAGTGCAGTTGGGTGCATAGCTGGATCTGGGTGATTAGTGTTTTCATTTGAATTCCAAATAGCTTTCTGATTCAACTACATTCATACTGTGATTGCTTTTCTGTGCCTGTCCATGCAAATGGCTATTTGTTTGCACAAATATTTAAGGAATGAAACAAACAAATCCAAAAGCTATTCACTCTTCAGACTGGAAATGCTTCCCCCCCTCCTTTTTTGCAGTATTTTTCACTTACCCAATCATGAAGCAGAAGCAATGCCATGTGATTTAGGATAACCAATCACAATCCAAGTAACTGGCAGAAGCTGAAATGTAATTGCATAAAGTGAACAATTTTGGATATAAAATCTAATTTAGAAAAATGGGCTGTTTGAGGGGAATTTGAGACCAGAGAACGACTGACTATATAGGAGAAACTCTTTGCCTACAAATAATTCTCCGAGCTCTTCACATAAATGCAGAGTGAAATGTAATGAAGGTGCAGAACACTCCTACAAAGTCGGAGAATGCCTCACTCTTGCTTAGAAGGGAGGAGTACGCATGTAGGAGAGATACAGCCAAATTTTCATAAGTGTCCTGGTGCCAAGATCCTCAAATGCCCACTGATTTCAATAGGTGTTAGGCTCTTACATACCTCTGAGCATCTGAGCCTCAGCTCCCACACAGTCACCAAAATAAGTGACACGTTGGGCTATCTTGAAAATCTGACCAATACTACAGGGCCAAATTCTGCTCCTAAATTTGCTGATTTAAGTTGGGAGTGACCCCACTGATGTCTAGTGCTTAATGCTTCATTCCTGCACACCATGAATAATCAAAGCTCCCAGTGAAACAAGGGAAGGTGAGGGCATACGGGGAAGATTGGATTTCTTCGCCCCCGCAGATACATTCTCTTCCGTAGGCGTCACATGATCACAGAGTATTTTCTATGTCTTCCGTGAAGAAGAGAAGTTATTGAACTGTGCTGGAGGGAATCTTTCTCCAATCTATGTTACTCATCAAGGCCGTTGACACTGAGGACTATGGCTGTTTGCAAGAACTGTTGCCCACTGTAATTTGCTCTTGAAACTGCTTGAAGTAGAGCCATTAGGTCAGGCTTGACAAAGCCCTGGCTGGGATGATTTAGTTGGGGATTGGTCCTGCTTTGAGCAGGGGGTTGGACTAGATGACCTCCTGAGGTCCCTTCCAACCCTGATATCCTATGATTCTATCCCGTTGGCAGCTCAATCTACCTCTCTGAGCATAGCTCATCCAACCACAAACGTCACATTCATTAACCTAACTTGTGTCATGCCAGCCAAGGCTTGAGAAATGATCACCTGGGCCTAATTTCTTCCCAAGCACCCTCAACTCCACAGGAACTTCAATGGAATTAGTGCCCACCGGGCAGTTTAAATATAGACAGCGAAACGGGTCATAAGCAATCGTCCATGAGGCCGGCAAAACTCCATTGCTTCACAGAGACGGGTCTTAAAGGTAGTCAATTTCACTCTATCCTTAATCAGACCTTTCACTGGAGACCCAATTGGGAAGGGAGCTTAGAGAGATGGAATGAAATTACCTGGGTTGAAATTGGGCCAGGGCAGGGGGTTTAGCACCCCTGCTGTTTCAAAAAATACAGTGGGATCTTTAAGGGCCACAAGGACACTAGCAGACACATCCTCATCCCCAGTGCTTTAATTTGGTGAGGATGGTTTTGCCAGACTCCAACTTTTCACCTGAAAAAGGATAAACTTTCTCCCCTAATTCAAATATTACCCCTAGCACCCTGCTGGTCAGGTACTGTCTCACTGAGGAGATTCTCTCTTGCTGAGCTGTGTGGTCTAGTAGCTGGGACTCCTCACTAGAACTGAGGAGACCTGGGTTCTATTCTTGGCTCTGCCCCATGCTGTGCGGCTGGTCACTTCATCTCCTATGTCTTGCCTATTTACTTGTAGGAGGCAGGGACTGTCTCTTTCTGTGTGTTTGTACAGTACCTCATGGCTCTGGTCTCCATTGGGGTCTCTCAGTATTTCCATGCTCCTAATTATTAATGGTAACTGACACCTCATCCTGGAGATGTTGCTTATAGGTCTCCCATCCAAGTACTTAACTAGCCTAACTTGTGAAATAGGATTTACAGAAGCTGGCATGACTGCAGCACACACGAAATTGTAGTATACGAGAAGTCCTTATGGATACTTTAAAACAGGTGCTTGAGGCCAGAGTTTGCCTGCGGTTGCTCGTGAGTGCTGACTTCAAGGATGTCAGGAATGTGCTTATTCACGCTGTTTCTTCTTAGCTCACAAAATTGTCAGTAGCTCTACGTATTATTGAACCAATGGCTGCCTGCCATCCTTGGCTTCCAAGCCGCCCAGCTCCGAGCATGGTATCCCTGCAGCATGCTGTGTTGCAAGCCATCTAGGATGATCCTGAATTCACGAACAGGCTTGGGTTTCCGATCACTGACATTTTATATTTTTCCAGTAAATGCCACTTGGGCCCCGTAAATCTAGTAACGCAAAGGAGTGGCTTGTCAAACACTTCCATCTGTACGTTTCCCAGTGAAAAGAAAATCATGATTTTTCTTTCCATCATCATCCACAGCTGCGACATGCCCCCAGTGAGTCTACTACGTCTCAGCAACATATTGTGGCTTACCTTGGTTTCTTCTACACCGCAGGCCCAGTCCTACTGCTTTTCCCCGGGAAACTCTCTATGACTTCAGTTTCAATGGGAGGTCTGCCTGTGTGAGGAAGGCAGATAGGGTCCTCTGCTGGGAGTTTAAGGCTGGGTTTTATCTACGCAACCAAACCTATGCAAAATTTCAACATTAGCTGAGACAACGTGGTCTAGTGGGTAGGGCCTTAGAAGAGTTGGGTCCTACTCCCTGCTCAGCCATTAATCTTGCATAAGACATTTCTCCATTCTGCGCCTCTGTTTCTCTTCCCACCTGTGTCTATTTATATTGCCAGATCTTCAGGGCAGGGATGTGTTTTACTTTATGTATGTACATCACCTAGCACAATGGGACCATGATCTAGGGAGAGGCCTCTAGCTGCTACTGTCATATGAATAAGACTCATCAGTGGCGCCGTACAACAGAGCTCTTAAAAATACAGCAGCCAACAAGAGGGAGGCAGGGATCAGGAGATGAGGGTGCAATTTTCAAACTTCCTGTTTGACCTTGGCAAGTTCCTTAATAATCTCTCTGGGCTTTAGTTCCCCGTCTGCAAAATGGGCCTAATACTGACTGAGCTTGTAGGGATGTTCTGATGCTAAATAGGTACCTAGATAGACACAGAGCTTAAAGCAGAGAAGAAATGCAGGACTACAGGAGTCACAGCATGATATTCGGTACAGAGAACTTCCCACTCTAAGACTGTTGCATCCATCTCCTTGGACCATCTCCTGGTCAAATGGGAAGGTCCGCTCTGATTAACTCCCTAGGCTAGGACAACTCTTTACAACCAGGGCACGCCCCAAACCAGAAGATAACGCATGCCACCTTTCACCCCGTCTCCATCTCCAGTGATATTTCTCACGCTGCATTCCTAGTTTATGTGGCTCTGGTTTTCCAGAGACTTACAAGTCCTACCCACCCTCTACAGTATTATCCATTAAAATGTCCTGTCTAACCTGGGAGAAGTGGAACACCCTCCATGAGCCAGCGCTTGCTGCAGAGAGTGATAATCCAAAAACAGACTGCATGCTCTGTGTGATGGGTTGGGTGTACCCCAACCACCGTGCTCCAGCGGTTAGTGTGTGCTCACCCCTCTCATATGATAGAGATCAGAGACTTCTTAGCAACCGTGTCCCATGTCATGTGACTGAAGCCAGGAAACCAAGATCTCAGTCTTTTACTGGCAATCCCGTGTGTCACACTTTTGTTACACACAGATTGGCAGAGAAGGGGCTAATCCTTTCCCTCTGGCTAGAGAAAGGCTCAGTGATGCCTGCCTTGGCTGTAGGATGGCAGGGCTGGGGAATTAATCCCCGCTGGGTGTGCTGTGGGAAGCTGCAGACCATTGCAGGCATTAGGGAAGGCTGGCCGCTGGGAAGAAGGTTGGAGCTGAGAGAGGAGAACCAGGAGAAAGGGTCTTTGGTTCTTCTTCCTGCCTGGAACTTTGAATCATGCTTTAGATCTTCATTTTTCCCTTAGCTGAAACAAACTGGCCCTTTCCCCTCTTTTACAGCAGACTTGGGCTGAGGGAAGCCCTGCTGACTCTGTGTTAGGGAGACTCCTTCCAGTCACGTCTGTTTGACAGTAAAACCCACTGCAAAGCGATCTAGGCGTGCAGGCTCCTCTTCCACTCCCACCGACCCCATCGCCGGCTATTAGCGTTGGTCACCTAGGGGTTAAAACCCTTTTCTCTGTAGAAAGAAATGGAAAGAACCAAAGGTGAGTGAGCCCCTGGGACAAAGAGGCAACTGACTTCCTCACAGGCATGTCTTACCAAGGTGTCCCCAGCGTTTCAGGTCTGCTGCTATTCTGAAAGGAGACCACTTGAAAGCCAGTAAATTGGTTCCAGACTCCAGCAACATGCTGGCCCTAAGAGAAGCTTGAGAAGCTCCCCCCTCCAACACCCTCCCCCAATCAAAAACCTCAGCAATTTAAAGCTCTGGCCCTGAATCTAATAACTGCTTGTTGATTTTATTTCTAAACGGCTCCTAAATTGTCCAAGCTGAAAGACCACCCTATTTGACCAAAGCCACTACCCTGGGCAGGGGGGAGAAGGTGCAGAACTGTAATATTCCTTGTGATCACTCTGTTCACCACAATCCTGGCTGAGTCTCTTGCGTTAGCATGAACACTTCCGCCCTCTCAACACATCTGTAAACAACTAGGGCTCTATGTCAAATGCCTCAGGAGAGAACAAGAGCGACCTCCCTTAACTGCCTTATCCTTATGAAATGCGAAGGTTATGCCTTGGAGAGACCACAGAGCAACAGGCACAAAAAATCACGACCCACCAGAAGGATCTGACAGAAAAAGATCAAATGGGAAGCCAGTTTTGATCTGCTTCCAAGCAACTTCTCCTGCCCAGGCCAGGAAACATTTGCAATTTTTTTTTGAAGTGTGAGTGGTGCCCAAAAATATCTTGGTTTTGCTGTCTTGATCTGTTTTATCCCTTGCCCGAGGAAGTCCGAAGGCACTGGCTCCAGCCCTGCACAAAGCATTCTTAACATTTTCAGGAGCATTTTCTGGGACTTTTCCAAAAAAATTGTCTTCCCCATAACTGAGGCTAGAAGACGAGACAGTTCTTGAGCAGCTGTCCAACTCAGTGACTCAAATAAAAGAACTGACTTTGCTAGACCCCCTGAACATCTCGCCACCAGATCTTCCCCACTGATGTCTCTGATCAGGAAAAAAAAACTTCCTTACAACAAAATCTACTCGACTCTGGAATAGCCCCCCAAGGAAGTCAGGGAAACCCCATTGTACAATAGCGATTCTGCACTTGCTTGGAAGAAGGACCTATCAGATGACCTGATAGGTCTTTTCTGTCTCTAATTTCTGTGGTTTCATTAAAATACAAGGAGACAGGACTGCTGAGGCAGCAAATAGCAACAAGCCCCCAGGAGCATAAGTCAGCTGTATTGCTAGCCGCCAGAGATGAGTCTGAAATGGAGCAATGGGTCTGCAGCTGATGAAACTTTGCAGCAGTTTTAGCTGCAGATCCAGATCTGGATCCACTTTGTAGTACAAGCCTAGCTCTATAATTACCCAGATTGGAACATCCAAAGCAAACGCCCCTACGTTTCAGATTCAATTTCAGATTCAAAGCCAGATCTGACTTCCACAGCTCAGGTCTCTCTTGTGTTAGCAATATATTAGCATGCTCGTTCATTCCCTTCCCTTGGGAACAGGTACAACCGAAAGCACCAAGATGAGCCATTATTTCTTCTTCTTTTCTCTGCAAGTTCAGAAATGTCACTGAACTTGGAATTACACCAAGGAACAGACCAGAGCAGATTAGTCAGAGGTTTCACAATGACTGTTTTCTAGAGATTGTGGTCTCGGTCATTCAATAAACACTTGTAGGCCAATGTGCCACATGGTTTGGGCCACATCCTGCTCTCAGTTACATGGGATGTAAATCCAGAGTAACTTCGCTGACTCTAGCAGTGCTACTGTGGATTTCTACTGTGGTAACGGTGAGCAGACTTGAGCCCTGGGTCGTTGCGTGCAACTCAGTCCATAGTCTCCTTGGAGACGTCAGAGCAGTATCCGTGTGGGTGTCACAAAAGGGCAGAATTGTAAAGCCCAGGAAAGCAATGGGAAGGCCATGCACAGGTAGAGATGACAGCGATTCTCTGTAATGTTCCCGTGGATGAAATTTTAGCCAGTCCATTTTTGGTGGCAAACCAAAGGCAGAGCCAGGAACCAATAATGCCTATAAAACAGCGGTTCTCAAACTGTGGGTCGTGACCCCGAAGTGGGTTGTGACCCGGTTTTAATGGGGTCATCAGGGCTGGCGTTGGACTTGCTGGGGGCCGAAACCAAAGCCCAAGAGCTTCAGCCCTGGGTGGCGGGGCTCAGGTTACAGGCCCCCCGCCTGGGGCTGATGCCCTTGGACTTCAGTTATTACCCCCCGTGGCCCAGGGCAGTGGGGGTTGGGCTTTGGTCCCCTAGCCCAGGGTGGTGGAGTTCGGGTGGGCTCAGGCTTTGCTCCCCTCCCCCAGCCTCGGATAGACACGATATCATTCTCGAGGTGTATCCAGGCAGCACAGCCTATCACAAGCACCAAGATCCACCTGAAAGGACACTTTAAAAACCGCTCCGTTCAGGGGCTAGAAAACAGCAGTCCATAGGCCAAACCACACTCCAGATCCAAACTAGGAAACGATGGAGGGAGATACCAATCAGCATTCATTATAGGCCCTAGCATGGGCAATGATGAGCATCCTTAACTCTCTGGGAAGTCCCATAATAACCATGCATTGGTATGGTCCTTGTGCCAAGATGGGCCCCCCCATGTCAGTTGCTGTTCATGAACCTAGTAACAGACAGTCCCTACAATCTGAGCAAACAAGACTGATGAGCCTCATTTTAGAGATGGCAAACTGAGGCTCAGGGAGGCGAAGTGTCTTGCCCCAAGGTATGCAAGGGGTCTGTGGCAAAGGGAGATCTCCTGACTCACACTCCAGTGCCTTACCAAGGCCATTCTTCTTCTCCCGATGGGCCAACAAGCTACCAGGCTCCCAAGGTCATTGCAGAACCTCTCTCCTTCCCATGCCAGCGTACCACCCTATTCCCCAAGCCAAGTCTAGCTGAGTGGTTGCTTGTTTTGAACAGAACTCTTTCCAGTTTCATGGGACGGGCACTGTGATAAAATGCCCCACTTGTCTCATTGGTTGTAGGCTGGAGGGAATGTCCACTTCCACACAAGCAGAGGTTTCTTATTTTAATCTTCTCGTAATTCACCACCTCAGGATTCCCGCTCTACAAACTTTTCCTTTTAATGGATTTCTATGTTGCTTTTTAACCACGGAAAACTGTAACCCTGACAATATTTCGCTCTCTCTCTCTTTCTCTCTCTTCTGCTGTGTTATGTGAAACACCACATCTCAAAGTGAAGGAAGATGGGAGTGTAGGAATGACTCATCTATAATGCAGTGTACGATAGGAGTAGATTCCAGGCGAAAATGTCTGTGGTTTGATCCAGTCTTTCTGGAGTATTGCCGTGAACTAAAAGAAAGGAGAATATTTTTCCACATTCTAAATAGTACCTACATTAATCTCCTCGTGTGGCAGAGCTAAACTGGTCCCTTTTCTCTTCTTGTTTAATTTATGTCCTAAAATCCTGGAAAGCATTGTTTATTATTTTACTGTGGTTGCACTTAGAGGTCCCAACTAAGAGCAGAAGGAGACAGGCATTCCTGGATCTGAGGCACTTACAATCAAAGGCCCCGGTCCTGAAATCTGATCCCCATGGGCAATATTTATTAGTCTTACAATAGAACCTCATGGCCACAACTGAGATCAGGCCCCCTTGTGCTAGGTTCTGTACAGACACGTAGTGAGAGACAGTCCCTGCCCTGAAGAGTTCATAATCTAAATAGACAAGACAAAAGGAGTGTTATCCCCATTTTACAGCTCCTGAGGCACTGAGAGATTAAATGATTTGCCCAAGGTCACAAAAGAAGTGGGGAACCCTTTAAATGACAGAGCCCAAATGTATGTTTTGATACCATGCTACCAAAGACTAATTCAGTGGGCCGCATCTTGAAGTCTTTGCTCTTTGTTTAACAAAGGGTATGTCTAGACTGCAAAAGCTGTGTATAAGTAGCTCCCCTGAGCTAGCTTGAATCCAGCGGGCACAGGGAACAATAGCAGGGAAGACAGCACATACGATGTAAAAAGTTACTGGGTTTCAAGGTAGAGGTGGTTGCAATTCAGTGTTGGGCAAAATGACTCCGATGTGTAGGCTGTGACGCTCTTTGGGATGAACGAATCGAAGGCCCTGATTCAGCAAAGTACTTAAGCATGTGCGTAATTCTTAGACCATCAGCAGACATATTGAAGTCAGTGTGAAGCTGATGGGAATCTAATTGCACATCCTGGGGTCACTGCACACACAGGACTGCCTCAGGCATTTAGCAATCTGGGAGGCAGATCAGAGAGAAGATTTTTGCCTGGAAACTGAGCTAGATTTGGAGAAAGGAGGAGGAAAAACTGGGGTGTTCACTAAGGCGCCATGGGGTCCCATTTCTACTCCTATTGATGTCAACAGTGGAGGATCAGGCCCTTAGTGCTAAGGGGTGGGAGGGTCCCAGAGCCCGATCCTGGAAGTCTACAATGCAATGATACAGTCCTGCAGCCCAAGCCCCATGAGCCCAAACTGTCTGGCACAGGCCAGCTGTGAGTATAGCTACTGGAAAGTGGTTTCCATTATATCCAGGGTTTGCAGTTTGGTTCAATGGGTCTCAGCACCCCTACCATACAAACTGTTCCAGCCCCCTGGCTCCGTGTGTCTAGTTGAGTTTTCCACTTGTGATTAATGAGAGCAGAGGCAGGGAACATGCCTAGAGTGGTGGTTTAACCCTTCGCTGACTGCCATGCATGCCAAACAGCTACTTGCTGTGAAAGCTTTCATGAAACAAACATTCATCTGACATGAACAATCCCTTAAATGACAATGCAGCTCCCATTGTTGTATGCAGTGTTGCTGTAGCAATGTTGGTCCCAGGATATTAGAGAGACAAGGTTGGAGAGGGAATATCTTTTACTGGACCAACTTCTGCTGGTGAGAGCGACGAGCTTTCGAGCTTACACAGAGCTCTTCTTCAGGTCCTGAAGCTCTGTGAGCTCTGTGTCAGCTCAAAAGCTCGTCTCTCACAGCAACAAGTTGATCCAGTAAAAGATATTAATTACCTCACCTACCTTATCTCTTTAATGCCATTCCCAGACAGGCTACTGCTCTCGTAAACCTTGCATGGGCCGGTCACTCATGGGGCAAAGGGCAGAGGAGGAGAGGTCACTCACTTGCATGTCTGTAGTTCCTTTCATCGGAGGCTTGGAAAATGCTCAACAAAGACTGGTGCCTCCTCCATTTTACAGAGGGTGACACAGAGTGTTTGAGAGACTGAGGTCAGACAGCAAGTGGGGGCAGGGGATCCTGACATCAAACCCGAGGAAGATCAACCAGTCATGCAGGGCAAATGGCCCATGAATAACGCCACTCTACTGGTGTCCAGGGCGCGTTCCCGGGACAAACAAGAGTGAAAGTATTCAAATGGCAATTTGCACAATCCGTCTTCAATTTGGGGGACCCGCCCATTTGAATCAAATCCCCCACCTCTGACTCCTAACGAGAGCTGAGCAAATAAGTGAACTTTCAGAATGGTGGGCCAAACTGAAAAACAACCGCAACAGCAACAAAACCCCGTTTCATTTCAAACAGAAATGGAACGTTTTCAATTCTCTCGCTGAAATGAAAATCCAAAATCCATTCGGTTTGAGGCAAGATGTTTGGAAGGTTGAATCGAGTCGACATTCTCAAGAGGGCTCGTGGTAATTTTTTTTTAATGAACTATTTTGACATTTCGGGGGGGGCCTCTTTTTTTTTTGGCCAAAATTATTAGTCAAATTCGACTCAGATTTACAAATCGTTTCGGAGCCCCCCGACGTGTGTTTTGGCTAGGGCACTAGAGCTAACATCTAGTTGTTTTTTAACAAGAGGCCATGTGATCTTTAATTATTATGGCCAGCTTCCTGGTTTTAAGTCCCAGCCGCAGATAGGTCTTTAGAAACCAGATACAATCAACATCACAATGGATAAAGTGTAGGGTATTTTGCTACTGGGAGCTGCTGTTAAAGAAGAAACTGATCTGGTTATTATTTACAGAAGATCCTAAAGGCCTGAGTCCGTGATTTGGACCCCACGGAGCCGGGTGCTGGACAAACATGTAGTAAAAAGAGAGGCCCTGCCTCAGTGGGCATACAATCTTGGTTAATGAAAAGATGCAACAGGTGGATAAGATAAATAACTGATAGGAAGAAGGCAGGACGTGGCTGCAGGAGTACAGACATGTTGCTACATTTCTCTTTGCATGCACAATGTAGCTCACTTCTGCCTGCATTAGGCTGCATGTCAGATGGGAGTACTAAAGAGGGATTTGAGGGACGTTTTTAATTTCACACATCATAATATTCTATCATGATGTTGTTAGGCCAGGGAAGCAGTGTCATCTCATCAGAGGCATGGTCCTTTCCCTGGGTAAAATCTGCCCAGGAGGCATTCAGATTTCATTTAGGTTTTTACAATGATTTTATGGATAATAAATTGTACTAGTTCCTTTAACGCCAACCTCACTGAAATGTAACCACTCTGTCTGCTGCTTAACACAGCCTGAGACACGCCAGCTTTGTGTTTCGCGTCATGCAGACAATACGAGCTGCTTGCTGTGTGCATGTTACAAAAGGGGATATAGACAGGCAGAACCTTAGCCAGTAAGCTAATGAAAATGGTCTGAGAGGCAAAATACCTTCAGCAAATGACTCAACCGAAGATAAAAGCTCAGAATGTGGTCAGTGAATCAATTCTCTTTAACCTTTCCTGCTTCTTCATGCCTAACGGGGTGCTACCATGTTACCTGGAAGCCATGTTATCATAAAAGTCGAGAAAACATGACCTATGAGGGAAGATTGAAAAAATTGGGTTTGTTTAGTCTGGAGAAGAGAAGACTGAGAGGGGACATGGGAACAGTTTTCAAGTACATAAAAGGTTGTTACAAGGAGGAGGGAGAAAAATTGTTCTTCTTAACCTCTGAGGATCGGACCAGAAGCAATGGGCTTAAATTGTGGTAAGGGAGGTTTAGGTTGGACATTAGGAAAAACTTCCTAACTGTCAGGGTGGTTAAGCACTGGAATAAATTGCCTAGGGAGGTGGTGGAATCTCCATCATTGGGGATTTTTAAGAGCAGGTTGGACAAACACCTGTCAGAGGTGGTCAAGATAATACTTAGTCCTGCCATGAGTGCAGGGGACTGGACTAGATGACCTCTCAAGGTCCCTTCCCGTCCTATGATTCTATGAAAATAACAAGTACAAGGCAGGCAGAAGATCTGAAGTAACTACCCCTATCCTGGGTTCAGTGCACATCTTTAGAGCGTGACTTGAGAGCGTTGTTATTAGAGACACGCATGAATTGGAGCCTCCAGCATCTAAACTCCCTGGAAAGTCAGATCTGGCTCTGAATCCAGACATCTTACCTCATCACATCAAACCCCAACTAGCTGGGTCAAAGGAGACTCTCCATTAACTGCTTGCAGTGTAGAGGCTCTGATGCATAGCTGAGAAGACCTGGCTCCATCATGGACAGCACAATGGGTGACTCTAGCTAGTTCAGTAGAGGCGCTAATCATTTTCACCCTATGCAACATATTTCCATTGTATATATTATTCAGAATATCTTCTAAATTATACCGCCAGCATATTTTTACCCATTGCAAATATCATCAACCTTACGTGTTACTAAAATTACAGTATATATATTTACTGCTACATATATGATCAATATATATTAGAATGGACAATATGGGTGGGATGCACTCAGCTTTGGTCTAACTGCTACCACTGAACTCATTGGGCGTTTTACAATTAACTTCAATGGGGACAGAGTTAGGTCAACGCTCAGGACTTTTAAACATCTCTCCGCCCTGCTGTGGCTCTCAACCCTTCCTGGCTACTGTACCCCTTTCAGGAGTCTGATTTGTCTGGCGTACCTCAAGCTCCACCTCGCTTAAAAACTACTTACTTACAAAATCAGACATATAAATACAGAAGTGTCACAGCGCACTATTACTGACGTGTTGCTGACTTTCTCATTGTTACCGTATAATTATAAAATCAATTGGGATATAAATATTGTACTGACATTTCAGTGTATTGTGTATACAGCAGTATAAACAAGTCGTTGTCTGCATGAAATTTTAGTTTGTACTGACTTCGCTAGTGCTTTTTATGTAGCCTGTTGTAAAACTAGGCAACTATCTAGATGAGTTGCTGTATCCGTTGGAAGATCTCTGCGTACCACCAGGAATAATACGTGAACCCCTGGTTGAGAACCACTGCTGTAGACTTCCAGTGTGTCCTCGGGCAAGTCGTTTAGTCTCTCTGTGTCTTGGTTTCTCATCTGTGAAATAGGAATATTGTGTTGTTCTCTACCTCACAGGAGTTTTGTGTTGACAAATATATTAATAATGGTAAGGCCCTAAGAGATGACACAGTGACGGGTGCCAAATATGTACCACAGACAGACTGAGCTCTGGGCAGAGCTGAATAATAAGAAATAAATAGAAATGAAAAGTTATTTTGGCTTTCACCTCCTTCACGTCTGACCTACCCCTCCAGGGTTTTCTGCCCTGCCCATCCCTGTGGCATCGGCCCACTGTCTCACACCCAAAGCATGTCATGAACAGGAGATATTGGAGGTGTAACTTCTTACAAAAACACTCCATCTACAAAGGCTGAGATTTTCAAAAGGGCCAACTGCTTTGGAGTGCCCAGCTAACCACACCCCAGAGGAACCGGTGTTAAGCCCTTTCTGAAAGTCAGGGTCCTTGAAGTTGGGCTCTAAATGGAGGCTCCCAAAATCACTCGTTGCTTTTGAAAATCTTAGTCCAAGGGCCCAGTCCAGTGTTGCCCCATTCCGTCTACAGCAGTTAACATCAGTGCAAAGTGATGTGGGGGTGTTTCACACTCACTTTGCATCGGCATAAATGGCTCCCCAAGGGGCATGGCCACAAAGAATTGGGCCTGAAATTTCCAAAAGATTCCCAGGATAGAGGCCCTTCAATCCACAGCACTGCCTGTCCAGAGCTCAGTCTGTCTGTCTACGGCATGTAGATGACCCCGCCACTGTGTCGTATCCTGGGGCCTTACTCTCATTAATGTCTTTGTCATCACAGTACCCCTGTGAGGTAGGGCAGTGCTGTCATCCCTGTTCTACAGACGAGGCATTGAAGCCCAGAGAGACTAAATGACTTGCCCAAGGTCGCACTGGAAGTCTGTAGCAGAGCAGGGAATTGAACCTAGGTCTGAGGCTAGGGCCCTAACCACTGAACCACGCTTCCTCTTTTTGATGCAGAGACTGTCTCTTCCCCGCTGTCTGCAAAGCGCCAAGCACTTCCTGAGTGCTACTGCTCTGTAAATACAAATATTCTTTTAATCAGTCTCTCCACATAGATGTCATCCTCGCCCCCACTCCTCCCACACAGCTCTGACCCCAGAGAAAGCCTGGGGATACAGATGTGCCTTGCAGAGTGTCCTAAAGATGGCCAAAGCCAGGCTCGTTGCCGTGGGGTGAATGAAAAAAAGGAGAATGAGTGAGGTCCTGTTATGGATCAGGAACATTTAAACCTGTGGGCCAGAGCCTGCAGTCCATGCCTGGGCAAGACACCAGACGAAATCAATGGAAGAGGAAGTCTGTGGGAGGAAGGATGGTCCAGTGGTTAGGACCCTAGCCAGAATCTTGTGTTCAAGTCCCTGCTCTGCACAGACTTCCGGTGTGACCCTGGGCAACTCCCTTAGCCTTTCTGTGCCTCAGTTTACCAAAATTGCCAGAGTAAAGACTAGGTAAAAACTCAAAGGGCTTTAGGGTCCAGCTCTATAAAATGTAGAGTCCTGCTCTGATCTCTGTTACATACATGATTTTCACACCCCCTCCCCACAGAGAGAGGGCTGTCAAAATGTTACCAGTCGATACTCTGGAAATGTTTCTCTCTCGTCTCACCTGTTTGATCAATTTGTCTCCTCTGTTTTCCCTCCCTCCCAGTCCCGGTTCACAAGTCAGACAAGCCAATGAGGAAAGAACACGGTATCGTGTGCAAGAGTAACTTTCCAAATGAGGTAGCTGCTCTTGCAGACAGAGGAAGTGGTTTCCCAGTCAATGGGAACGATGTGAAAGTTCTCAGAATAGGTCCCATGTACACACAGGTCAGGCTTCCTTCTGATTGAGCAGTTCACACATCAGTCTCTCACAGGAGAAGCAGACAGTGTGAGAACAGCAGATGGGAAGAAGGGGCCGTCTGAAAACCCAGGTGTTGGTTTTTTTTATTTCTGTTGCACACGACTCCCACACAGGATATTGAAAAACTCCACTTATACTGGGTTCTGAGAAAAACAACAGGGTGGCTAACTCCTGGCATTGTTCATTGCTCAAGTCAGGAATCCCCCCTAAGTTCAGCAAGGGCATCGCTGTCCCGGCCGAAAGCTGAACCGGGAATTTTTCTTCCCACCTGAAAACCAGTCCAAACTTCCCTAATTTAAGGTGATTTATGGCCTCGTGGAGAATCCTCTGTCTAGCCCATTCCTGAGTAGCCTTGTATTTGGAATGCTCTCTATAAAGGTCCAAAACCCGCTGCCCGGATGAATGCATGTGGCTTATTGACTCCAATAATGTTAGGAATTCATAGGGCCTGAGTCTGATTTCACTCTGGTGTAAACCCATTGAAACCAGTAGAGTTACACCAGAGTAGATCAGCAAGAGAACAGAATTTGGCTCGTCTCTCTTAAGGCCAGGAGGGACCATTATGACTGTCTAGTCTGAACTCCTGCATAAGACAGGCCAGAGACTCTACCCAGACTTCTGCGTCTAGCCCAGTAACTTGTGGTTGAACGAGAACGTGTCTTTTAGAAGGGTTTTGCTGCAATAACTTCAGCATCCGCAGCGGGTGGCTTTTGTCTTTTTTTTTTTTTTTTTTTTTTACAATTGCTATAGAACCACTTGCAGGTACTTTGGTTTGTGCCTGGAAGAGAACGAAGCCACAAATATAAGGTTTGCTCTGAATGGTTGGTTCTTGACACTCACCACATGGCTCCCTTGTTGTGAGCTGACTCTGTTTTATACTAAGCTCCAGTAGTAAGTGCTGCAGGCTTTGTGGCTCGCAGGCTTTGGCAATATCAGAGCCGCACGTTGAATCCCCGTTCATTAAATCTGCGTTGCTTCTTGCTCTAAAGACACAAGCAGCAGAGCGGTGTAGCAGGCAAGAAGGGACTCTCTCTGTGCATGTCTGTAGTGTAAGGCCTCCCATCCAGTGACATATACAATCCACTCCAGATATTGTTATTTAATGGGCACTCGCATTATTTACTACCGCCTCTCTTCCCCTTCACTCTGCTCATTTGGGCCTATTGCCATTCCTTGGTGAAAGATCAGTTGATGTAGGGTTTGATATTGCCACCACTGAAATCAGTGATAAACTCCCACTGATTCCAGTGGGAACAGCAGTCATGCTGTTAGGTCTCAATCCTGCACACACTAATACGCTTAACGTTAAACATATGTGTAAGGGTTTGCTGGAGCCAGGTCTTATACTGTAAACTCGTAAGGGTGGGGACTGAGTCTTCTTCTATGTTTGTGTAACGTGTGATGCCCATCAAAG
Source organism: Chelonia mydas (assembly GCF_015237465.2). NCBI lineage: Eukaryota > Metazoa > Chordata > Testudines > Cheloniidae > Chelonia > Chelonia mydas. The sequence continues at coordinate 8,716,073 of NC_051259.2, read as the reverse complement.
GCACTAGATAAATAATAATGAAAGGCAGGCACTGATCCTGCAAAGAAGTTACTACTCTTAGTAGTAAATTTAAGTACAGCAATGTTTGCAAGGTGGGGATCTAACTCTGGTTGCAAAATTAGGATCTGGATTTTGAAATCACCCCCGCCCCAAGTTTTGAGAGTGTTAGCCCCAAAACAACCGCTGTCCCTCAAGAGCCTATCTAATAAGAATATGACTCCAGACTAACGATCCAATTTGACTGACAACTTTGATCTGCCATTCTGGATGGCCCTTTGAGAACCCAGGGAACTAAGAGTACACCTGCTGTAAGAAGAAAACTCGTTTTCCCTGACTGGATGGTGTAGGAAGCTAACCAACACTGCACCATTGTCTAGTCAACTGGACTATTTGCAGTTTGCACTGATTCGGTCAGTTACACAAATCACCCACACAAGCGTAGTAGATAACAGGAATTTGCAAAGTGTTAGAATTTCCTCTCAGCCCAGTCCCTTTGGTTTCTGCCCTTTGGAGACGATCCATCGCTCTCTTCCTGCTACGTTCTGGTTAATGTCATTTGCATAGTTGCAATGCAGCTAAAAGTCTCGAGATCGTGGAGGTCTGAGAAATCTGTTAAAGCCTCTGAGTGTCAGGCCAAAGACCTGGGGTTAGGCAGGTAGCCGAGGGGAGCTACAGGCTACATCTGGCTTTGCTCAGCTAATGAGCCCAGGCCCCAATGCTCAAAGATATTTAGGCATCTCTCTCCCATTGATTTCAATGGGAATTAGGTGCCTAAACACCTCTGAGGATCTGGGTCACCGCACCGTGGGCCAAGCAGGGAACCAAGCAGCAAGGTAGCCGTTTATGGACACCTCACATGGGGAGAGGGAAAAGGGAGTTGCTGGGTGTCAAATAGTGGTCAGCACTGAATAACCGAGGTGTGATATCGTCGTTTACTGTTATTGCCGGTGCCTGACTGTAGCTCAGTGTTTGCAAGCCTGTTTTGGAGAGGAAAGGGGCGTGTCTCAGTTGTGCTACTTCTGAGCAATAAGTCCCCTGGCTGTTCTCCTGTACCTGTTCCTCTCCCCCGCCTTCTTCCCATCAGTTCCTTTCCCACAGAGGCTGCAAAAATTGATCCACCCTTAATTAGTGGGCTCTTTTGAAAACTTGGCCTTAGCCCTTTAAAGCCCTATCAGGGTAGATTTCTCACTTGTGCTACTTCTTGGCTATAAATCCCCGCCGCTCAACTGCCGTCCCTGCGCCTGCTCCATCAACTACTTTGACTCGCTCCTCTGGGTCTACTCTAACATGGGTTTAAAAGGCTACGGCCAAGGTTTCAGAAGAATCCATTAATTTTGGGTGCCTCATCTTGAGATGCCTCAGGACCTAATTTCTAGAGTTGCTGAAGACCCCCTGCTCCATACTTTCTCAACACCTCTTGAAATCAAAGCAAGGTGTGTCGAATTGGGCTCCTGAAAACGAAGGCCTTCTGTACCCCCAAATGAATGGCCAGTTTTGAAACTGTTGGCCTTAAAATGTGGATGACTGCTCTTCATGGGGTGACAGTTACGCAGGTGAGCTCTCACTGAAGCTAGGATAAGAACTCTCTGCCATTTTGATTCCAGATATATCCCCCTTGCGATTTTAAAGTTTAGCATAAACATTGGGAAAAACAAGAGAGAGACAATAGTGTGAATTAGTGATGAGGGGGATGGATTATACTGAAAGAAACAAGACAGGAACTTATGGGATCATTAGTGCAAATAAATCTCAGCAATATGTAGTGACCAGGATGGGGGCCTCCTAGTGTCAGGTGCTGTACAGATAGACAGTAAGAGACAATCCCTTGTCCCAAAGAGCTTACCACCTAACGAGACAAACAAACTGATTACAGGGAGTCCCAGGGAGTCTGGCAGAACCAGGTTTGAACCTAGAGCTTCTGAGTACAGCTGTACTAAAAACTAATTTTTTTGGTTCACTGGCCAATCTGAAATCCTGGGGGGGAAAAAATGTCTCAGACTGAATGAAATGTTTTGCTCAACCCAAAATGAAATGTTTGGTTTCCTTTTTGAGTTTTTTAATTGGTTAAAAAATAAAATAGAAGCAAATTTTGAAATGGTAAGTTGTGTCGAATAGGAACATTAAAACATTTTGACTTGTTGGGGATGATTGTTGGTTGGTTGGTTTTTCAACCAAAACAAGCCAGCCAATTCGATATGACATTGCAAAATGTTTTGATCGACCCAAATCTGCATTCTTCAGTGGACAAAAAGTTTCGGCCAAAAAATTTCAGCCTGCTCTAGTCCTGAATCCAGTCCAGTGCTTTTACCACTAGGCTCTCCTTCCTCTCCATTCCTTCCTTGCCTTTTTTAAAAACATGATTTTTGAAGGGAATGGGACAGTCAAAGCCTCTACAATTTTCCATAATATAAACACATTTAGAAATGAATAAATTGTTTTCCATTCTCCCAGGAAGAAGTGAGCACAGTGGGAGCATGAGGAATGTATTACTTGAGTTTTTATTAAATAAAAGAAAATATAAAAACAACCAACATGGAGTGGGGGAGGCAAAAAGTGTTTTATTGAAATAGACCGTGAAGGGAGATACTGAAAAATTAGCCTCATTCAACATTACCCTCTGCCACAAGGCAGGAGGGCCCTTTAAGGGAATTGGGCTTCGTCTCCACCCCTTTTGCAATTGACTAGCTGCCTCCCAAGTGATGAGTTTGTGCCCAGTGAGGGTAGGTCAGTGCTGCAATAAAAGACCAGCAGCAGCTGACTCAGGTCAGCGAGGACAGCGGATCTCAGAGGCCAGGCTCCAGCCTGAGCCTGGTTGTCTACATTGCTATTTTTAGCCCTGCAACCCAAGCCCCATGAGCCCAAATCAGCTGACCTGGGCTCTGAGACTTGGTGCCATGGATTTCTTATTGCAGTGTGGACATAACCTGAGAGGCTGGAGCTTAGATAAGAGTGATACCTGCAGGGAGCAGGAGGGCTCCAGCAGGAGACAGGGCCTGATTTACCAGTTTGATTTATGTAGCGCTGAATTGTTTTGATTTTAGATAAATAAAACTCAACCCTGAAGAGAAGGGCATGAACTATTGCTGATGGTGGGAGTGATTTTTGATGCACTCTCCAGTCAGCTGGCTTATAGTCTCCATACCCCTCAACTTCCCGGTACCCAAGTGAGGGATACAATCACTGGGCCAGATCCTCAGCTGATGTAAACTGGTGTAGCTCCTTGTATGTCAGTGGAGCTCTGCCGATTCACACCAGCTGACCCAGCGTGTGACAACCCCTCAGAATGAGGGAGATAAAAATTATTCATGTGGGGAGACTTTCAGATGCTGCGGGGATTTGTTCATTTAGGGTGAGCGACTCTCTCCCTAACGTCAGTTTCATGATTCCTTCTGATGTAAATTTCTTCTCCACGATAAAAGAGAAGAATAGGCTGCTTTGGGGTGGAGTGCAGGCAGTTTTGACACGAAAAGAAATGACATCCCTCAGGAGCAGGCACGCCTGAGAGGTTATGCTGCCCCGTAATCCTTGGGCTTCATGGGTTATTTGGTAAGTGGCCTGTGGTGTTAGCTGTATGAGGATGTGATCTCACAACAAAACATGGCTATTGTTAAGAAAATAACTTACAAAAATCAAAACCGACTGGTGGGAGTGATAAGAGCTATGGTAATAGACCAGACTCGACTCTGACTTACACATCCTCGGTCTGCTTGCTCCACATCCGCAGGGCCTGAGTCTCCTTTTTGCTGCATCCTGTTTTCCAGGCTTTTTGCCTGTCTAGGGCCCAGATCTCCTACTACTTACACTGGTGTAAATCCAAAGTAACTCCATCAAAGTTATACCTGTGGAAAACCACCAGTGCCAGGGAGATCAGAATCAGGCCCCTTATCTATGCTCGGCTGTAAAGTGCCGTACATGCTATGGATATTTCACAGCACAGTACTAATGACGACTGCTGTAGTTCATGGCTATTGCATAGCTGCAAGATGCTGCCATCCTTCTCTGGGGTCTGTTCCCAGCCTTGCTTCTGTCTCACTCTGTTCTTTGGGACGGATCACTTAGAATCATAGAATATCAGGGTTGGAAGGGACCCCAGAAGGTCATCTAGTCCAACCCCCTGCTCAAAGCAGGACCAAGTCCCAGTTAAATCATCCCAGCCAGGGCTTTGTCAAGCCTGACCTTAAAAACCTGTAAGGAAGGAGATTCTACCACCTCCCTAGGTAACGCATTCCAGTGTTTCACCACCCTCTTAGTGAAAAAGTTCTTCCTAATATCCAATCTAAACCTCCCCCATTGCAACTTGAGACCATTACTCCTCGTTCTGTCATCTGCTACCATTGAGAACAGTCTAGAGCCATCCTCTTTGGAACCCCCTTTCAGGTAGTTGAAAGCAGCTATCAAATCCCCCCTCATTCTTCTCTTCTGCAGACTAAACAATCCCAGCTCCCTCAGCCTCTCCTCATAAGTCATGTGCTCTAGACCCCTAATCATTTTTGTTGCCCTTCGCTGGACTCTTTCCAATTTATCCACATCCTTCTTGTAGTGTGGGGCCCAAAACTGGACACAGTACTCCAGATGAGGCCTCACCAGTGTCGAATAGAGGGGAACGATCACGTCCCTCGATCTGCTCGCTATGCCCCTACTTATACATCCCAAAATGCCATTGGCCTTCTTGGCAACAAGGGCACACTGCTGACTCATATCCAGCTTCTCGTCCACTGTCACCCCTAGGTCCTTTTCCGCAGAACTGCTGCCTAGCCATTCGGTCCCTAGTCTGTAGCGGTGCATTGGGTTCTTCCGTCCTAAGTGCAGGACCCTGCACTTATCCTTATTGAACCTCATCAGATTTCTTTTGGCCCAATCCTCCAATTTGTCTAGGTCCTTCTGTATCCTATCCCTCCCCTCCAGCGTATCTACCACTCCTCCCAGTTTAGTATCATCCGCAAATTTGCTGAGAGTGCAATCCACACCATCCTCCAGATCATTTATGAAGATATTGAACAAAACCGGCCCCAGGACCGACCCCTGGGGCACTCCACTTGACACCGGCTGCCAACTAGACATGGAGCCATTGATCACTACCCGTTGAGCCCGACAATCTAGCCAGCTTTCTACCCACCTTATAGTGCATTCATCCAGCCCATACTTCCTTAACTTGCTGACAAGAATGCTGTGGGAGACCATGTCAAAAGCTTTGCTAAAGTCAAGAAACAATACATCCACTGCTTTCCCTTCATCCACAGAACCAGTAATCTCATCATAAAAGGCGATTAGATTAGTCAGGCATGACCTTCCCTTGGTGAATCCATGCTGACTGTTCCTGATCACTTTCCTCTCCTCTAAGTGCTTCAGGATTGATTCTTTGAGGACCTGCTCCATGATTTTTCCAGGGACTGAGGTGAGGCTGACTGGCCTGTAGTTCCCAGGATCCTCCTTCTTCCCTTTTTTAAAGATGGGCACTACATTAGCCTTTTTCCAGTCATCCGGGACTTCCCCCGTTCGCCACGAGTTTTCAAAGATAATGGCCAAGGGCTCTGCAATCACAGCCGCCAATTCCTTCAGCACTCTCGGATGCAACTCGTCCGGCCCCATGGACTTGTGCACGTCCAGCTTTTCTAAATAGTCCCTAACCACCTCTATCTCTACAGAGGGCTGGCCATCTCTTCCCCATTTTGTGATGCCCAGCGCAGCAGTCTGGGAGCTGACCTTGTTAGTGAAAACAGTTCCTCATATGAAAAATGGGGGTGATTGTACTGACCTGTGTTGCAGGAGTGTCATATCTGGAAAAGCAGTTTGAGATCCAGGAAAAGTGCTCCCTGTGGGGACAGGATTTAATAAGCAGAGCAACTGAGAACTGAGCACTCCACTCCTTTCCAAGATGTGTAATACAGTACCTGGGGCTCTTACAGATTTACAGCCTTCCCTAATTAGTCCTCACAATGCTCCTGAGGGGGAGGTAAGAAAACACCGAAGTAGCTGATAGTTTATATGGATTAATCTGCTGGAATAGCCGTTAATTTCTGTTTTCAGCTGTTTATTGGCGAACCCTCCCTGCCAAATCCTCTCTATCTGAGAGTAAGCCTTCAGGGAGTGCTTGGGGTACTCTCCAGCCCTCTTGAAACATTACAATTACCACTACAGTGATGGGATCAAAATAAACACAAGGGGCTTAATAATACTGCTTTGTGCTGGATGGTGCCAAGAAGAGCATACATGTATGGGAGGCCTGATCCTGCTTCCACTGAAGTCAGTGAAAGTTTTCCCTCCAATGGGAGCAAGGTTGGGCTTGTACAGCGTGAGCTTGCAAACCCAGCCTTGACGTTAATAACATTATTCATAGGAGGGCTGTCTCTTGTGCCCTTGCGTGGAGCACCACAGGGCCTAGACCCAGAGTTCAGTGAGGGTCTGCGCAGGTGCAGGGGACCACCTGTGTGGTTCACATTGCAGGACTGAGTTTGTAAGTTGCTTGGAGGCGAGATTGTGTCTTTCATTTGTCTGTAAAATGCTAGGCTGGCTTTGGTTACTATGTAAACACTGTTATGACGGGACTTACCGGGTGGCGCTGTTAAACATAGGTCTTCCAAGTTCTTAGTGTTGGTGCACTGATTGGGTTTTGAAGAAATGCTTGCGATGTTGTCAGTTTTGTGATTTTGTTTCTTTTTGGGGAGCTGTGGCAAGCAGTAGGGAGGTTTGATCTCTGCCTTAATCTCTTTAGAGTCAATTCTTGCTCCCTGGAAACTGGGCGTCAGTGTTTTGGCTGAGATTCTTGAAAGAAGGCATTGCCTGAATGCTGTTTGTGACCATCCCTGTTCAAGGACTGCTGTATGCAGTCTAAAACAAGTTGTTCTAAGAATACACCCGGATTGTGTGTCACTGATTTCTTCTCCAATGAAGAGACAACCTACAGTGCTCCAAAATCTGCTACTGCTCGGCAGAGGGGCGACAAGATAATTAATAAGCTCAAGGACTTGCCATTTTATTGTATACCTATAGTGCACAAGGTTGAAATGAATAATGCTCTAGGAAGAAAAGTTAAGCCTTATTGATGGGATGAATCTGATTGGGGAAGAGGCTTTCCATGATCACCAGGAAAAAAAGGAACAAAAAATAATGAAAATGGGGGGGGAATCCATTTAATACAAATATTAAAATACTCGTACAAATGAATAAAAACGGAAATACGTGCTAATCTTCGTTTAGGAACAATAACACCCTCGCACTCCTCCAGCACTTTGCATCCTTGAGTACTTAATATCTTCACAAGCCTCCGTGTCAGTTAGAAAGGAGGGTTCTCCCCCATTTTGCTACTGGGGAAACTGAGGCACGGGTTGTACCAAGTAGAGGCTGACCTCCGCCATGTGACGTGGGGGCAACGTTTTGTACCCCGGCCTCATGACATGTGACTGGAACGAACCATTGATCTTTCCTAGCCCTCCTGTGTTTCCTTACACAGAGGTTATGTGATGCCAGAGGCAGTACAGGGAATCAAGATCAGAAGGTAGGAACACCTAGGTCCCAGGTCTCTGCTCAGACCCCTTCTCCACATGTCTCCCTACAAGCTCAGTGCTGCAAATGCACGAGTCAATGGGACTAAATAAAATTATGCATGTGCCTGTTTGTAGGATCAGGAACCGTAACCAGAGCTGTAAATTACAATTCAAGGTGGCCCAGACCCTCAAAGGCATTTTGGTGCCTAACTCCCTGGAAAGACAGAGGGAGTTCATTCTGGTTCTGTTATCTACAGAATTCGGATGTGTCCAAGTTACTGTGGGTCTGGGCCTGTGAAGTGTTGAGCACCCTCAACCCCCAGCATCAGACTTGTACGTAAAATCCAACTTTTCATAGCAGAGATTTTCAAACCCCTTTTCACCAACGAAAGCAGCCCTGGCCTTACTCTCCAAATGTCTGGTATAGACAAATGCAGACTGGCAGACGTTAAATTGCCTGCACAGAGTGTGCAGTTCTCTTTAAACTCAAAGCATATGCCTGGAGATAATTTAAGGACAGAACACAGGGCTGTGATTTCACTAACTATAAGTTGGGAGTAAACTACTTAGTGGAGATTCCTGAAATACCGCTGCCATTTTCCCTCATTAGGAGGAGGTAGGGACAGCACTAGCCAAAAAGCGTGAAGAATAAATCAGATGTGCCGTTCCAAAATTAAGCCCTTACACTCAGCTCCTTTGTACAACGCTGGGTTTTATTGGCCGCTTTTGTGCCCATTCGCATTGAACCGTGTAATTAAACACCTTTTTTTATTAGGGCTGGGTAGGTTTGGAAAATCTCGCCCAGGGAATGAGCCCTCCATTTCTCCATAAAACTCAGCAAAGCTGCCAACCTTCAGAGAACCAGCAATGGCCCCAACTCCTGCTTCCATTGAAGTCAATGGCAGAACACCCACCAATTTCAGTGGGAACCAGGCCCAGAGGCTTTAAATATGCCTGGTCTCATTGCTAGGGACTTTGCCATAAAGATTCATCTGGTATATGGCACACAGAGCAGTTATTCTCTGCACACCTTTCTAACATCAGACGGGTGTCTGTGTGTTATAGCTACATACCCATATCAGAGTGTGTTAGACCCTTATTAATAATCACATGAACATATTTTAAAACTTCCTTATCTGTGTATTAATAGGAACCTTTTAAACTGCAAGAATTTTCAGAATCTGATTTACTTGTCATTTTTAATGTAGTTTATTTTCTTTTTGCATCTAGTTTGGGCAATGAAGCTGGATCAGTAGGTTTCACTTTTCTGCTTTTTGTCAGTTTCACATTAGGGTTTCTTGTCAGTTTCACCTTCCTGGTTCTCCTGTGGTACAGCTTGATGCTGCCATGTTTAGGTTGCAAACATCAGAAGGGACTGTTTAATCTGTTTTTTAAAATTGTTTTAACTGAAACTGTGTTTTGAAAAAATGTCTGGGAGACATTTGGAAGGATGGACTCAGTCATGCCTCTCAACCTGCTAAAATCTAAATGAAGGGCACAGTCATTGCGCCTGATGGTTAGCTGGTGCAAATCGGCAAAACTCTTGTTTAAGTCAGTGAAGCTGAACCAGTTCAACCCAGATGAGACTCTAACCCCAAGTGTGGCAAAGCCCCAGAATGAGGGACATTAAAAAAATTATTCATACAAGAAACTTCAGATGCTGTGGGTATGCCTTCATTTCACATAAATGGCTCTTTCTGAAATCTCAGTTTCATGTGTCTTTATTTCTGATGCAAATAATTTTCAATGACAAAAATGAAGGGATACCACCACTGTGTGGAACTTTGGGACGAAAATTAGTGATGTCTCTTGAAAGGAGGGACACTGGAGAGCAATGGGCCCGGTCCTGCAACCCTTTCAGAAATATTCCTTTCTTGCATGACTGAAGTTAATGGAACAACTTGTTTGAGTGAAAGTTTTTCAGGGTTAGTCCCAAATATGGTAACTTTTTGAAATCAAAACCTATATGTTGGGTTTAAACTCCCCTGCCTTAATCCCTCTAATCTCAGTTCTAGAGGTGCTCAAGGATCATCTCTGTTCATTCTGAAAGAACGTTATAGAACATCAGGGTAATGCATAAATTCTGTTTGAATTTATTAGAAGGGGATTAGGATTTTATGGCTAGACCCCAAACTTTCTCATGTGTACGTTCTGAAGCAACCTAGCATTCAGCTGAAAAATGCAAACGCTTCCTTTGAGAGCAAAGCTTTTACCCCAGCTATCAAAAAATCTCTTTTTCTCCACTTCAAACAGAGCAAGAATTTGCTTTCCCTACAGCTGCTCATGGGTGTGTGTTGATCTGGTACAAGGGCCTCTTCTCCATGGGCAATTTTTTCCCATCCCAGCTAAAACTGGCCACACGTTGGTGTAGCTGGACCAGCGCAAACCTCCAATGTAGACCAGGAACACTGTGATCTTCAGTGATGGAGCTCGCCCCAGTATTGAGCAGGGATGCAAATCATGGCTTACCTTGTCTTCATTGTGCACTGGGCCAGCTATGTCAATGTCTGGAACTGGGGCTAATCCCCAGTGCAGACAAGACCTAGATTTTCCTGTGATTTGACCTGCTACCAGAGCTTGTCTGGTTTGGCCTCAGACTGATGAGAATCAGAGATGGGCTTAAGCTTTAAAAATCTAGAGCCACATTTCCATCACCCCAATGTTTGGTGGTGTTTAGATCTGGGGGCTGAGGAGAGGGGGATGGTTTGGACCCCTTTCAAGTTAGGGAGCCCGCTGCAAAATTTGAATCTAGATCTGGGTTCAGATTTTGAACACCCACAAATATTGGAGGTGTTTGGATCCGGAGTTTTAGTTCAGACCAGTGTCTACGTGGCCCAGAGCAATGAATTCAATGAACCTAATGCAGGGATTGGTTCAACAAAATGCAAGGCTGCCCCCATACATGTTGCACTCAGCAATAGCTCATGTGCCACCTGGAACATTGCAACTTGCAGGAGGAATATTGATCAGGACCCTAGGGTGATCCCCTATTTATTTTGAAAAGCATTCTGGGATTTCTGTTTTCCACCTGGACAGCCAGTGGATATTACAGAATCATAGCAAGGTAGGACTGGAAGAGACTTCAAGAGGTCACCGAGTCCATTCCCCAGCACTGAGGCAGGATGAAGTATTCCTAGATCATCCATGACAGGTGTTTGTCAGAAGACCTCCTGGTTTAATCGGAAGGGTGGCATCTCCAACAATACTGCACCGTGGGTTTGACACTGAATATGTCATTTTTCACAAGAGTGGGGATGTTAACTCAGGTGTCCTGGCCAAATTCTATAAATTGGGAATGACGGTCTGTCTGTCTAAACTCCCCCAGTGGCTTTGGTAGAACTGACCTGTAGCTGCTGAAGTTTGAATGAGGAAGACAGCATTTCAGCGGTGTGCAAAGCGATTCCTGTCTATTTATAGATACAGGGCCCAATCCTGTGAGAATCTAGGAAACTCAACTTCCCACTGACAGAAGTGGAAGTGGAAGTGAAGTTCAGGGTCTGGCAGAGAGGGCTCTGAAATGTTTTAGTTTCATCGTCCCGGGAATTGAAATGTCAAGAATGTAAGCATGGCCTATCTTGAACACTGTAAAGTTCTGTGAACCTAGTGCCCAGAGTCCCCCACTGAGATCAGGCTTCCACTGTACACACTGTTGTGTGGGAAGCAACTCGAGGGCAGATCACGCCAATGAATTCTGGAGTGTGGACACACCCTAAGCTGTCCTTGCTTTGAAGAGCTTGCAGCAATCAATAGACAAGAGAAATACTGTCCTGGTGGCTTTACAGAGGGGGCAACTGAGACACAGAGTCCTTGGGAAGTCTACGGAAGAGCTGCAAATTGGACCCAGACCTCCTGAGATCTTTCAAGACTGCAGGCCGGAAGCGTGATGGCAGCGCAAGGAGACGTATCCAAGCTTTGATCCAGCGCACGTAACAATAGCAGCGGTATGGGGGCAGCACAGGGGGCTGCCCGGGCTAGCCCCCCCTGGCCAGGACCCGGAGTACATACTTGAGAGGCCGCTGCCCATGCTGCTTCGCCGCTCTGGTTACTAGAACTAGCGAGTTACACTGGGTCAGGTGTGTCTACGTGTGCTGCAGTCATGCCCCCCCCTGCAGTGTGGGCATAACCTCTGCCAGTTTCCTCACCTTCCTCACAGGGAGCAGCCCCCCCTCCCCCCTTCAGTTTTAGTAGAAAATCTCAAAATATCCTCAAAAACCACATTATCGCTCCCAGCTTTTGAGGTTCAGACAAGAACTTCAGACAGATACAAAACTCAGCTTGAGAACCCAGGAACCAGCTGGGGCTGTACTTTACAGATAAGATGCAAACTCTTACCGCGGCGTCACAGTGCTCACGCTAGACCAAAAAAGCCGCTACCATTTGGTCTGGACAAGTTCTCCATTTCTATCCGCTCCAGCCCTAGCCCCCTGTCTAGGCTGAGGCTGGGAGTCTGAGTTTTAGCCGTCGTCTCAGACAGCTGACCAAGGCAGACAGACGCCTCCTGTTTGCACACAGACTTTATGAGAAACTTCTGCAAAATGAGTTCATCCAATCAGATGATCACAGGGCTTGGGAACTTTGAATGAAACAGGCAGACCTGAATCCCTCTTTACACCATTAGTTAGAGCTGGGTAAACAAAACAAAATTGATTAACGAGTGTTCCCTAAGTAGCTGTGCATTTGATTTGTCTGTGTTCAAAGCCACCAAAACACTTATTCGCGCGCGTAACTTCAAGCATGTGAATTGCTCCTCGAGGCTGAGGTCAATGGAAACATTTCTGTGCTTCAATGGATGCATAAGTGCTGTGTTAGAGAGTGGCCTGAGTCCCCTGTGCAATTGCTTTCCACAAATATTTTAGAGCAACCAAGCTTGCTGGCACGGGTGTTTGCTGAACCAGCTCTCTTTAGGGAGCATTTAGAGCATAACAACTTTTGAATGGTAAATGTGAGCATTTATACCGGTAACCGGATACTAAGAAATAAATTCATCCAGTCAGGGATCAGAAGCAACACCATGTGACCTCTGCCTAGTCAAAACGCAAGACACTGCTCAAACTTTGAATGCCGGTAAAAAATCTGCAAGCCAAGAATTATTCATAGAAATGAAGCTGGTCAGTAATTCCAAAAAACAAATCAATCAAAAAATCTGAAGCAGTGGGAAAACAATTTACAACCAGAAAAAGAGGCTTCTTGTGTCAAATAAATTCCCTGTGAGTTCCTTCACTGAGCTCTTTTAGGAGTTGAAGATCATTCCATGTGTCATTGGAAAGGTAATTTATTATTATTTCTATGTATTAGGCTAGTGTCTGGAGTACCCCGGTGAGATTGGGGACCCAGGGTGCTAGGTGCTGTACATATGCGTAGCAAGAGACGGTCTTTGCCCGAAGATCTTACAATCTAAATAGGCAAGACAGACAGCGACTGGAAGTAATTTGCACAAGATCACCCAGCAAGTCAGTGGCACAGCCAGGAGTGAAACCGAGGTCTCCTGAATTGCAGACAAGTGTTCTATCCACTAGACAACACTGCCTTTCCCTTTGGGCTATGCCCAGTTGTTGAATATTTATCTGGAAAAAGGTGTTTCCAGTGCAGAGATGATTCATTCACAAGCAAATATGCTAGAAGGAGCAAAACTGTGGCAGTGCTCACAGGGTAAGGCAGTATCAGGTTGAGAAAGGATGTCAGAATCTGGCCCTTGGAGGCTCTCAGAGAGGTGATGCTAGAGAAGAGCCAAGTGTCGGCAATAGAAATCCCTTCTGAAAAAGTTTTTCCCCTGTGGTTTAAAAGGGGAGGATGGATGGACTGAGTCAGACATCTGGGGAGTGCTCCGTCAACTAGCAGCTGCCACAGCAACTTTTGTGTGCTCAGGACACACTTACTGCTGGCAGCTCGAGCTAGGTTTTCATGTGAAACTGAAACCGCTTGACCTCTGTGTGACGTTCTTACAAAAGGGATCTCTGCTCTTCCTATCAATGCAAACTGTCAGAGAGCCGTGGCCTATAAATAGTCATTTCAAAAGCTGCAGGTGGAACATGCTGGCTAAGTGTGTCATATTCCCCTCTACTGGCTGGTGCACCCAGAGACTAAGAGCCTACTACTGCTACCAGGCAGCTAATGGAGTTGCTCCTCTAGCTTGAGTGGGAGAGGGCTGCTTGTTGTGCTGAAGATTCCAGGGGCTATCCTTACTGGCAACAAAGGAGGACTTGTTGTGTAACTGTATACCTGGCGTGCACTGTCCCTCGCCAATACAATGACTGAGAGTCTCAGGGGGCTTAGCAGCACAAAGGAAAAGGCCCCAAATGGCTGCTTTTCCAATGTGCCTTGCTCCTGACCTGGAGAAGCCATCTTCTGGGATGAGAAGCTCTCCCTGGCCCAGTCATTTTGGGGCCATTCTGTGGCAGTTGCCAACATTTGGTTCCAGTTGCTCTGATGTCTGTAGCGTGGGCACTATGAGCTGGGCCTGACCCCCACCAAACACATTTCACAAAGGCCACGTGACGGTAACAATTCAGGGTCACTATTGACTAGGGCTGGATTTGAGCAGGCCACCTAACCAGGAGACTCCCTATCCCATTCCCCTGAGCCATCCATGTCACCCAACCTCCTACGGTATTTTTTCCTAGAGTTTAAGGTCGGAAGAGGCAGTTAGTTCCTCTCGTCTGACCTCCTGTCTAGCACAGGCCATTACACTTCACCCAGATCCCCCTGTACGGATCCCAATGGCTTTAATTAAAGTAGGTCAGTCTTCAGGAGATTACACTGTTGTGTGACACAGGCAGAAGACAATAGATACTGATTACCAGTGCCTGGGAGTGGCCCCTGCAATGGCAGGGAATCGATTAGGTGAGCTGTGCCCTATGGCACACACCCGCAGGTCTTGGCCTGTGCAAATGGGTAAGGATTCAAATTATGCCCATTGGAAACGTGGTCTGTTCAGTTTCAAAGCAAAGCCGTACCTCGTTTTTGCACAAACCTTAGTTTTATTTATGCCTACATCAGTGAAAGGCGTTTGGTGACAAATTGCCTGTTAACCATCCATGCTCTAGTCACTGTTAAGGTCCCGATTAACCACGGCCTTGAGCTGCTATGTTGCGATCTGTTAGTCGAAATCAGCTATCTGGACAGGAACTCTGTGCGCAAAGGGAAATTAAGCGGGACTCCTGAGCAGAGCAAGCTTTATTTAAAAATGGAGATTTTATTTTTAAGTGTGAAAAAGGACCAATCAGTTAGAGTAAGTGACACGCTGGCAGTGGAGTCTACTGTGGTTACAGGGCCGGGGTGCTGGAAAATGGTTTCCCAGCCGGGCCTAACTAATGACTTTATTTAGCTCTTTCTGCCTTGTGCTTTTAGGCAGAGTTAATGAGCTGTGTTTGCTGGTGATTTCATGCTTTAATTTGTAACTTGTGTGATCATTGTGGAACAGTGGTTGAGTGCCTGGAAGAAAACAGTGAGTCTCGGTGCACATGCAGTCTGCTCATGCCCTGGGACACGGAACCAGATGCAGGTTCCTGATTGCTTTCCTCACAGGTGTAGCTACTGATCTGAGACTTTGGGTGGGGGCGGGGGGGGGCGGCGAATCTTTCATCTTGACTCACACTGAGTAGTAGCTCTCGGCAGCTAGTCCCACTGATTTCAATGAGTAAGATACTTACTAATCAGTAAAAAGAAAAGGAGGACTTGTGGCACCTTAGAGACTAACCAATTTATTTGAGCATAAGCTTTCGTGAGCATCCGATGAAGTGAGCTGTAGCTCACGAAAGCTTATGCTCAAAGAAATTGGTTAGTCTCTAAGGTGCCACAAGTCCTCCTTTTCTTTTTGCGAATACTAACACGGCTGCTACTCTGAAACCTTACTAATCAGTGTAAGGTAAGGGCATCTGAACTGGCCCATTGCAGTTAGTGCAGGGGAAGACCTGTTCAGCCCACTGATCAGTGATCCCACAAGCCAGCTACCCTGCCTGTGACCCCTCAATAATGCATCTAGCCAATTGCACAATGCTACACGTGGGGCCACGAATTCCTTCCAGGCACCTGTGGCAACAAGTTTATACCCAAAGTAGGAAGTATGGTTACTCTGCTAGAAGGCTCAGATCTTCAACAGAGAAGGTGATTTACCATTGGAACAACT
Organism: Chelonia mydas; assembly: GCF_015237465.2. NCBI lineage: Eukaryota > Metazoa > Chordata > Testudines > Cheloniidae > Chelonia > Chelonia mydas. The sequence goes on along the minus strand of NC_051259.2, from coordinate 8,700,464 downwards.
TCCGAAGGGCTGGAGTGGATTCTCCATCACTGTCGATTTTAAAATCAAGATTGAATGCTTTTTGGTTTTTTTTTAACGACCTGCTCTAGTTCAAACAGGAATTCATTCAGGGAAGTGCTCTGGCCCGGGTTATACAGGTTTGCAACGGTTCCATCTGGCCTTAGAATCTGAAATGCAGGAACCCCGTCCAGGACCAGTGCAAGTGGGAAACATTGGCTAAGGGGAATTTAGAGGAGCCCTTTGTGCCCTGGAGAGTTTTATGGCCACATGTTGCCCTTCGATAAAAATGCAGCTGCCTTCAATGGCATCAAGTGGGAATTCTGCTGTCTGTGAGTCAGGCAGCGTGTCCAGCCCCGACTGGAGCTAGGTTAGATTTACCCTGTGTTCTAAACTTACAGTAAATGCAGGCTATCCTGTTGAAACTGGGCAAGATTTTTGCATCAGAATCCCAGTCCTTCTCCCTTCCTGCCTGCCCCAAAGGCCTGATCCAAAGCTCGTTAAAGTCAACTGGAGGCTTGCCATTGATCTCTGTGTGTTTTGTGGCAGGCTGCCAAGTATCTCTTTCCATTTTGCCACACACCGTAGAATTCTGGACACTCAGTGCCAGTCCCTCCTGGAGGCTTTGCTCTGGCCTCTGCGGGTGCAGCCTGTCCTTCCAGAGTGGGTGCTGATCCCATGCCGCAGTGACCAGGAATAAAATCCCACCTTTATTCCTACACCTGGAGCATGTGTGTGAGCATCAGATACTAACGACAAATGGGTCTTGTGGGTTAAAACAAGGAAGGCCAGTTAGAATTGTCTCCGATCCAAGCAGCAACGCTCTCTTCTGTCAAGTCTCTGTCCATTCAGGACCGCCCCATTCGCCCATGCTGCTGAGTTCTCTCTCTCTCTCTCTTTTCTTTTCCTTTATTTTCCCATTCTCTCATTCATTTCTCTTTTGGATCAACCTGTGCGGTCTTTTCTGCTTCTTGGTTTCTCATTCTTTCTCTGCCTTATTTCCCTCCTCTCTTATGCCACCCGCAGCACGGCCGTCCCCCATATCTGAATGGGGACTCATTTAACTTCCTCCTGGTTAATTATGGGTCTTGGCTACTCACTGCCTCTTTGCAATCTGCACTTGAATGGGCTTCACAGTCTGGGGCACTTAGAAGGCTTCCCCCAGGATGGGTCTTTCATCCAGAAGATGAAGGAGGAGGTTCCATTAACAGCTGAGAACAGTGCGTAGAATTGGGATGAAGGCACATGTCCTCTCACAGTGACTATATTTGTCAAAGTGGGGCAGTGCCCTATTCCCTTTGAATACAAACTCCATTGATGTTACCCCTCTCGGCCCCGGCTTTGTCTTCATCTCCTCTCCTTGGTTCTCTACTTTTTCACCTCCCTTATTCCAGTCCCTTTCCCCACATCCCCACTCTGTTTAGATCAATTTCCCCACCCCATCCTACTCACCGGCTCTCACATTAAATATCACAGGGGTCAATGACAATGACACATACACAACATCTGCTCTCATGGTATTTTTTCAGTAGAAAGCACCCCCCCCACACACACACACACGCTCCTGGCCCAGTGACCCATTCCTTGCTCCAGCAGAATGGCCCAGAGATCTGTGCAGCAAAGTGAACCAAGTGCATTTGAAACGCTCTCTATGCAAGCAATCCCTAGTGTGGGTCTGGGCTATCTTGGATCTCCTAATTCCTCTAGGGTTGCTTTTGGAGTCAGTCAGTCATTTTACATTCTATCTTTTTGTTCTGCGCTTATATTGCACCCGGGCTGGGTCTCTAAGAGGAGTGACTAAGCACTATCGCAGTGCAAAGGAGAAGATCTAGCCCGGAATGGCTCATTTTGGTCCTGCAGCTTGCCTTGTTCTTGTGCCATTTTCTCTCCATTCTTTCTCTTCCTCCTTTCTAGGATGAACCAGAGCACAGATTTTTGCCTGTAAGTGTCAGTTTGCAAGTTCTCTACCGGTCCTTCCTCTGCAGAAGAAATACCAGCTGACCCGAAATCCCTGTTGCATTGCAAACTTTTTCTGAATTTAAAGGAAATGCTGAAAAACCTACAGACTAACACGGCTGTTACTCTGAAACCTCCCACAGATTAGTGCTCATAGGCTGGGCGATGTGACAAACCACATATACCAATAATAAACTCATTGTTATTTATACAGCACCCCTTCCACTCCCTTTCCCCTCCCCCCAATCCTCGCGGAGGTGCTCAGGGTTCTGCGCAACGGTTCAAAGGCGCTAAAATAACATAACCATGTTAATAGAAACCACCCTCTGTAAACAACAGAGGAGATTAATCCAGTGGAGTCCAATGCAGGAGGGAAGGGGATGGGAGTGGAAGGGGATAAATATGGGGGCCTGTAGCCCCCAAATCAAGGGGGTAGTAGGAGTGGTTTTAATGTGGGGCGAGTTGGGCTGATACAGATGTCAAGAGGGAGTGGTCGATTCACCCCTGAGCTTGATTGGCTGCTGTCTTGGGGTCTTGAGAGGTAAAACACTAGTTAGCTTCACCTCAGCTCCAAGGACCATGGCCCAGACCCTCAAAGATACTTAGGAATCAGCGAGAGTTAGGTACCTAAATATCATAGAGAAACTGGGTCCACGTCCTGAAGACACATTGATGGGATTCTTAAAGGGCAAGCAGTATCTGGGCAAAAATACGTGTCAAGGATGTCAATGGCAAAACTCCCATTGATGTCAGCGAGGTCAGCGTTTCGCCCAAGGTCCTTAAGCTCTCAATAAGTCTCTTCTCTTGGCCTTCGCACCCGGGATTAATTGAACCAAAGAATTCCAAGCATGAGCTTCTCCTGCTTGGGCTGCAGAGTCAGCCTCTATAGCCAGGGTCTGGAATGGACCCGCATCCTCTGGATTGGGCACAGAGGGGAGCACATCATACACACTGGCCGAGAGGGGGATATAGGGACTTGACAGAAGTGACAATATCCTTATAATAGCTGCTTCTGTTACTGTAGGGCCAGATCATTCTGGCACATCCAGGGGTCAATATCATCCAGCAATATCCACAAGGTAGAGACTGATCTTGCAGAATCCACAGGGCATGAGATGTCTAGTTATCTATAGGCTTCTTATGCCGTGCTCATCATCAGTGCAATGAGAAAACTGTACTGCTTGTATAAAAACGATCTCCCACTTCTGGCTCTGCACAGGACCCATCAGCTGAGCCTGTGCTTCCCATTCACCCATTACAGCAATTGGCAATGGGTCTCTGTGTCGTTCGTGTTCAGAGCTGATGTACAGAGCTGCAAGAGGTAGCAACTTAAGTGCAGAACAAGTTTTACTGATCCTGCTAAGCCCAGGAACTGAGCTACACAGACTTGAAAACCAGCTCATGAGACCTTATCTATTAACAAACTACAGCTATACAGGAACAGAGCACTCCTGTAACGATAAGTGCCAGTTAGTGAGCTTCCGCTCTCTCGCTCTCTGTATCCATCTAGCTAGCTCTGGCTTCAGTCGCTATATGCATAATGGTTAGAAGTAAGCAAAATGTTTGTAATGAAACCTGAAACTTTGCTTGATCCAAGGTTTTGTTACAGACCCAGCACTGGCTGAAAAGCTCGTGAATGTTTGTGACAGCTGATGGGGGGCTGAGTAACTAGGCCTCAGTTTGGGAAAGCACTTAAGCACATGCTTACGTCCACCCTGCTTCAGAAAAGCAATGACACACGTGTTTAACTTTAAACACCTGCTTGAATCTCATTGACTTCAATGGGACTTAAGGACATGCTAAACATTGAACACTTGCTTAAGTGTTTTCCTGAATTGGGGCCCATGTGATTCTGGATCTGCTCCTCGGTGGTCTCTGTTCCAATTTAGGGTTTGGGGAAAAAATCCATGCGACCCTTTGCTGAAAGGGGCAATATAAATTCAAAATAGTCTTAGTATTCAACTGTGGTTTTATCCGAACTCCACACTTAAAGCAAAACTTACGAGATATGAATCCCTATGAAGTAATAAATAATACTTACAATTGGCACATTCCAGCTGTAGATCTCAAAGTGCCTACAAAAGAGTGAAAAATATTCTTGTCCTCATTTTATGGATGGGGGAAACTGAGGCACGGCAAGGTTAACTGATTTGCCTAAAGTCACACAGCAGGTTGATGGTGGAGCTGGGAATAAAATATACTTCTTCTTATTCCTTACCCTGTACCTATGCTAACGGAACCTGATGCCTTCCTTCTTAGGAGTCCAAAATGGCTGAGTTTCACACAGCTTCCCTTTTAGCACCCACATGGCTTTGAAAATGATGACTGTTTCTGACTATGGGGGTGTTTTGATGACTGACAGGAAGGTTGGATGTATTGATATTCACTCTTCTGCTACCCACTGATGCTGCAGTCATCCTTTCCCCTGAAATCCCATCTCTCCTCTCCCCATCAAGACTTCTGATTTGTAGTATTGGATCCAATTACTGTCGGATCCTAAAATGCCTTTCCCAGAAGCATCGTTGCCCAGATCTGGTATGATAGCGTCCCCTTTTGAGAGCTGATTTACCCAGGTGGCGGTTCTAAATAATCTGAGAATACCTGTAATTTAGGACACTTCTTTCCTGTCTCCTTTCTACTCAAAATTTCAAACATCTAGATTAGGATGCTGGGGACTGAATTGTTGTTAACTTGCATATCAAAGACTTTTTGTATGATATTGCAAGAGCAAGGTATGGGTTTTGTTTCCCCATTTTTGGCTCTGATGGTGCGTTGGCAGCTGCATGATTTTGGCTGAACCCATCAGAAGTTGCTTTGAAAGCTCGCTGAAACATTTCTTGGGTGGTTCTGACTTTTAAGTGTCCTGTCATCCACAGACTAGTTATCTGAATATGGTGTATTCACACATGGTTGCATAGCTGGTTTTGTTGGTTCTGTGCTGTACAAATACCACAACGAAGAGGCCACAACATATGTTCGAGATGCCGTATTAAACTATAACATCATGAGTTATTTGAGTTTCCTGTTCGATACTAATAACGGCAGCAGGTTACCACAAACCCGAGCCAAGGTTTTCAGAAGTAACTAGTGATTTCAGAAGCCTCCGTTGTGGGGTGACCCACTTGAAACACCTCAAGGGAGCCTGATTTTTAAGAAGATGGGTGCTTAACATTTACTGAAATTCAGGCCCCTTTTCAGGTATGTCAAGTTAGGAACCCCAGCCGAAGCCACACAAGGACACCGGTCGCATCTCCAAATCTTGGCCATACGGAGGGTTGCATAGGAGCCTAGATGATTGCACTGGTATTTACTTTCTCGCCATGCATGAATGACTCTCTCAGAGTTCACTGTCTGGTCAGGATGAATGTGAAATCAATGCATCTATAGGGAGCGGACGGTGGTCTATGATGCAATCCCAGACTTGTCCTGTGACCTGGATGAGAATGAGTCATTGGTAGACACTGAGGCAAGGTGTCTCACTAGTGCTGGTTTCCTTAGTCCTTCCACGTTCTCTTCCCTCGCCCTGTCAGCTCGGTGATGTTACTATGAATGAAGACCAATGTATTCTATTACTATACGTGTTGATAATCTGATCTAGAGGAGCTTTCGTCCCCAAGGGCTTTACAAGCTTCAGACCGCCCACAGGGGTCCCTCCCTATGCCATTGCAGTGCAGCCACCTCTGCGACGAAATATGGCAACTGGTTAGTAGGCAGTAACACCATGCAACAGCATAGGTGCTGGAACTAGGGGTTCTGGGGGGGCTGCTGCATCCCCTGGCTTAAAGCGGTTTCCATCACATACAGGGTTTACAGTTGGTTCAATGTCTCTCAGCACCCGCACTCTATAAATTGTTCCCGCGCAACAGTTTACCGGGGAAACTGTGGGGGGATTTGGGGAGGCAGAATGGGATTATTCAATTGGAATTTGGCCAGAACACTCGGATTAACTCCCATTGCTCTTAGGAAAAGTGCCTGAGTGTGCAATGACCCCACACAGGCAGGAGCCTGGTTTTTACCTCCCATTATGGACATAACGTGGCAGGATTGCCTGGTGATTAGAGCTGGGGATGGGGAATCAGGGGCATGGAGGCTGCCATTAATTTGTTGTACAATCCTGGGTAAATCCCTGCAGTTTTCTGAGCCTCTGTTTCCCTAATCTGGCAGATGAGGATAATGGCACTGGAGTAGCTTTGTGTGGCTATGGGAGATCTTCTGGCGAAAGGTGACATGTAAGTGCAAATCACTGTTACAGCTGACAGATGACGTCTGCCACAGCCCCTTGTGCATCCTGGGGTGCTGGCTCAGTGCAGAATCACAGGGGAGGGCACCCCCTACTAAATGACCAACAATTGTCATCGCAGCACCTTGGTGTTCCTTGAGGGTCACCTGACTAAGTAATGACCCAGCCCAATCCCGCCTGACTTGTGCCCTCTGACGAGATCACCGTCTATTGGAGATGGCTGCAGGCGCTGGTAGCAGATGTTCTGCTGGTGGATAGCATCCAAGGCACCTGTGCCAGGACAGTGTCCTGAAAGCCATAGCGACCACCTTGTACAAGAATTGGCTTTAGGTGTCCTTTCTGCGTCCAAGATTATCACCGTTATTTATTCGTATTAGCGTAGCCCCCAGGAGCCCTAGTTATAGACCAGGACCTCATTGTGCTAGGACAACAGATTTCCATATCAGCCTCAAATGGTGGCCTGAGATCTTGCCCCTCTGCTGCACTGGATGCCAGGGGCACAGACTTTTTGATCTGTGTTGCTATGGCACCTATCACAATGGGATCCTGATACGTGATGGGAGCTCCTACGTGCTACCAGATTATAAATAATAAACTATAACGCTGTTTGTTTTGACTCTGCTGTACTTTTTCGTTGCCATGTGACTTTCACTTCCCTTTCCGTCATCCAGACGTTTCCTCTTTTTCTTTCCTTTGGAATTTTTCTTTCTTGCCCTTTTTGGAGGGCTCAGCATGTTGCCTTTGCAGCATCACAGGTCCTCGTCTACAGTGTGGATTTTAGGGACATCTCCCAGCATGGCTCTACTTCCAGTGCTAGCAACCCTGGAAGCACTAATATAGCCTGGCTGCCGGTGAGTTGACTGTTGGGTCGACCACACCTGCTGTGAACAGAGCTAGACCTCATTGGGTTCCAAAGGTCAGTGGCTGGTTGACAATAGCACCCTACAAGGCGACTGTAATGGCGGGGGATTTGATACAACCTTGACTGCATCCAGAGTCACTGATACTCAGGTTTCAGAGTAGCAGCCATGTTAGTCTGTATTCGCAAAAAGAAAAGGAGGACTTGTGGCACCTTAGAGACTAACCAATTTATTTGAGCATAAGCTTCCGTGAGCTACAGCATCCGATGAAGTGAGCTGTAGCTCACAAAAGCCTACGCTTAAATAAATTGCTTAGTCTCTAAGGTGCCACAAGTCCTCCTTTTCTTTTTGATACTCAGATGTGGGGGGAGAGAAAACCTGGATTTGTGCTGGAAATGGCCCATCTTGATTATCATACACATTGTAAGGAGAGTGATCACTTTAGATAAGCTGTTACCAGCAGGAGAGTGGGGTGGGGGAAGAAAACCTTTTGAAGTGATAAACACCCATTTTTTTCATGGTCTGTGTGTATAAAAACATCCTCACTGCATTTTCCACTTTTATGCATCCGATGAAGTGAGCTGTAGCTCACGAAAGCTTATGCTCAAATAAATTGGTTCGTCTCTAAGGTGCCACAAGTACTCCTTTTCTTTTTGTGAATACAGACTAACACAGCTGCTACTCTGAAAGATGTATCTGAGAGTCAGACATATCACAGTGTGCATTTCAAGGACACTGGACTTACACCAGTGTACCTGAGAGAAAAATCTGGCATATGCATTTCGGGTTAGAATGCGGTGTTATTTATGATAAACCTTTGAGGCAAATGGAGTCTCCACCCAGTCGTGAAATTCACCGCTTTCACATAGGGCCCAGCTCAAGACCTTATGCACCAGTTAAATTCCACTTAAATCCATAGGGAAAGACACCCATTGACTTCACTGGGCTTTGGATCAGCCCCTAAATTCCCATTTCCATTAGCAACCCTTGATCACTTTTGAAGGGGCTGTTCTGTCTTTCGGTGCTTTATAACCCTTCAACACAAATAGTTCATTTTCTCTTCATAAGCACATTCCTAAAAGAAAGTTGGGATTTCATTCTTTCATTGTTTGAACGGCCTTAGCCCTGCGCTCACTTGTTTAAATCAAGCATAAAGCTCTAACTGTTCTTTGAATATTTATTACTAGTTTTTATCTCATGCCATGCATACAAAACATACTTGATTCCTTTCCTAAAAGTTTTTTCAAGTGCAAAATTTTAAAAACATGTGGCTTTTATTGCAGGCAGGAATGGATAACAGCATTCCACACGTAACCACATTAAATGGAACAGTAATATTCATGTGCGTAAGGGCAAAAGCTGCCTTGTTTCCTATTTGCAATTGAACTCTGAAATTAATTAAGAACTAAAAAGGGACTGACAGTCATTAGGGTCTTTTAAAAAAGAGTGGAAGAAGCAGATGGGACCCACACTCAAAAAACCCCTCAACCTCACTGTCAGTTGTACACAGAGTATAACCTTAATTGTTATGTAGTGAAGGGGGAGGGTAGTTATGATGACCGGGCCCTAACTGACTTAAAAGCACAAGTCTCAAGTAGTGGAACTTAGGCTTCTAAGTCACTTTGAGGCTTTTGAAAATCCCGCCAAAACGATCATCCATTTTGATTGGGTTTCAGATAAATCTTAAACATTCATTCTAGGGCAAAAGGCAGAATGCTCATTCATGTGACCGGTGTGAAGAAAGTGTCACATTCTGGGCCCAATTCTCTTCGCCCTTATTTTACACATCACCTGACTTCTGTGGAGTTACTCCTGATTTATACCAGTGTCTGTGAGTAAAGAATTGGGTCCCAAATAGGCACGTGTGTGTACGTGTACCTGATTCTTCTGTCACTGCCGTGGGTGTAAATCAGCAGTAGCTCCACTGAAATCCATGGAATTACACTGGTGTAAACGGGAGGAGAACCAGGCCCAGGGACACAAAGCAAGTGTATAAGCACAATAAAGAATAGAAAGTGATTCTTCTGGCTCCCAGACACTCATTTTAACCACTAGACCAAAGAAGGCCTACTGGTCTTGCAAACACCAGTGGTGAAATTCTGGCTCCACTGAAGTCAATGGGAATTTTGCCATTTACTTTTGGGGCCAGGATTTCACCCCTATGATCTTAAACTCCAGCTGGAGGGAGTCCTCCTGCTTCTCACACTGCTGCTAATTATAAAAATCCTTCATTTGGAGCCTGGCTTACGATTCTGTTGACAATGCACCCAGCAAAATGGAACTGAGTTCACTCTCTCAGAGGCCTGCTGGCTTCTGAAGGGCTAATGGGAGCAAAGACTTGGTTTTGATTGTCAGAAGAGCAGGCCCGATGCATGAAAAAAGGACCATTCCCACGTCAGGATGTTTTCAGGTGTAATCAATCACACAAACGCTCACGGTGAAGCCTATTAAGACTCTTTGGGACAAATGCATCACTGCAGTTTCTGAGCACCATACAAGTTCACTGAGTCAGTGGAGTTGTACATGGAGCTAATCCCAGCCCAAGAGCTGATTTCTTATTGTTTGCCTTGCCTAGACAAACTCTCATTGACTTTTGCTGGGGGCAGGGACCATCTTTTAATTCTGTGTTTAGGTAGCACCTGGCAAAGTGAGGTTCTGATCCATCCCTGGAGCTCTTAGGCACGACCACAATACGAATGTTAACAGTATCTGATCTTTCAAAGAGAGAGGCACTCTGGGGTTATAAAATGTCACAGCCTGTTCCCCATTGGGCCCAGCCTCTGTTGTTTGATTTATGAATGAATGGCACGTCCCTTTCCCCACATGCTGCTCTCAGATCCCGTCCCTTAACTGCAAAACAGATCCAGACACCCGAATGGCCCTGCTGAGAGATGGTTGCTCCTGAGAGCTTTGGGACACAGTTTGCAATGAATTTTTAATAGAAAGCTTCCTATAGACCATGCATTTACTTCCTTGATGTTAAAGCGAATGGATCTGTTGCTAAATACCAGCTCAATTGAATTAAAAACTACAGAGGATATTGTAAGTGAAGTAATCCCAGCAAGCAGTGATTTAAGGGCCTGCTGAACTCCCTGACACAGGAACAGTAGCTTTAAAGTATTAAGTATTTTAGAAGAGGCACATGCAAATCCTAGGGCTTATTCACTATTAACCTTTTCTAAAATGCACTCACTACCAAAGGGGAAAGCTTAACTATTAAGAGCTCTAGTCGGTACTAACTGATTTGCGAAGGAATAAAGAATGTGCTCAGAGGAGAGCTAAGATCAGAGACTAAACGAGGTCTGTGATAGGTCAGGTGTTGTAGCTCCATTCCTGCCATTCCCACCACAGCCTCAAGAAAGAGAGCTTGGAAAATTCAGTTTTCCCTTGCAAAAGGAAGGACTAGGCTGAGTTTTTGAAAGCTGCGTAAATTTCTCCCCACTGTAAAACACACATGGGGCCTGATTTTCCTCCCACTTCCACTGGTATAAATTGGGAGTAACTCCACTGAAAAGAATGAGGACATGCTCTTGTGAGTGGAAAGGGAATCAAGCCTGTAAGCTTCTTTCAGTGCTGAGGGTCTGTTGTGCCAGGGGTATTCTCTGGGTTGGGGGTTTGCTTTGCATCCCCTTTGCAAAAGGAGCCACCAGACTACCATGAATTGGGCGCTGCGTGTCTCAGGATGGGCACCCAGATCCACTGGCCACGTTGTCGATCTCTGGGCCTGATCCTGCACTGTTTTGCAGTTTGTGTCATCATTCAGACCAGGGCAACCTGTGTGTAAAAGGCTCCCAGATCAGAGCCAGAGCATTTGACACCCTGGTGCACTCACTTGGCATGGGTACAAATCAAGACATAAGGTGCAGGGCAATGGTGAATTAGGCTCCTGGGACCCACGTCTGCCCTCAGTTACACAGGTGCAAATCAAATGTCACCATCTCAGTTCTGCATGTAAGTGTAGAACTGAGTCCATAGGGTCTCAGGGAAAAGCACCAAAAGCCACTGATTTGAAATAACTTGAATTTGCTGCCTTTCTAGGCAGGCTGCATAGCTCATCTTTTTACCCCAAGCAGTTGAAAACAAGGGGGAGAAGGGACAGGAAACCAGAGAGGGGACCTGTTGGAGTGGGAGGAGGCTTTGAGCGTTTTGAGTTGCATGTCTTGCTAGCACTGGGGTATGTTAAATTGGTCTGTGGCCCTTAGGATATATTTGTGACGTATTTACAAGTTGCATTAGGAACACCTAGAGCATATGGTTAGATGCCCTTTTTAGCATTTGCATAAAGCTAAATCAATAAAGTACCAATTCACTTCCAATGAAAACCCTATTGTTGTTTATTATTTAGATGGTGGGAGCAACTCAGATGCTCGGTCATGAACCATGACACCCATTGGGTTAGGTGTTGAACGAATGCAGAACCGAGAATTTACAAGCTAAACATCTGCTGCATCCCATTTGTAACTATGGACAGAAGGTAGCCCATTGCCCTACAGTCCATAGGCATAACTCCCATTTCTTTCTATGGTAGATTGGTCTGTGGGATCACCTAGTCCAAAGTTAGGAATCTGGAGGCTATTTTCAAGGTGCTTCTCTGCTTTCATTTTGCAGGTTTCCCTTTAATCTCCCCACAGAAGCCACCTTGCCTTTCCACTTGCTCTCTGAGCTCCTACTTCCTTAATTCTGCATGTGCCCATGAAACCTGATAAACAGCTCTGTTCATCACGCTTATTACATGTGTGTTCTCAACAATATGGTCGTGGTTGTACAAAATGAACGGCCCTGTCCCTTGTAGCGTCTGTAAACCGGAAAACAGAACTGGTCACCTTTTGGTTATACTTTATGTCTTCTGGGGTGGAGTGGTTTGTATATGTTGTTTGTTTGTTTTGGCTTTTTGTCTGTGTGTGTCACATTTTAGGAATAATCCCTTTACATTATTAGTGGAAACTTGCCTTTAAAGAAAACAGAAGGGAATTTAAAACAATCAAATAAACCTCAAATATCAGGATTTTACTTCTGAATCAGATAAACAGACACCTTTTAAAATTCTAATCTACTAATTTTTCTTCTGGAAATGCTGAACAGGCTTTAATGGTCAGGTTTTCAAGCACCCAAAATAGAAGACAGATTATCGAATGTGCTCACCACTCAACATCCCCCCAAGGTGTTCTGGTCTTTTGAAAATCTAACCACTGGTTTAGAGGCCTAAATGTGAGCTAAGCTCCTTTATAGATGGACTCTAAATGCCATGATTTTTTTCTTTAGCTTTACCATTCACCCAACACAATCCAATGATATCTCTGCTGATGTCCTTAAAGTTTTAAAATAGACCTTCATTCTTAAGGGTAAATATTACTTTAAAACTAGATGATACAGTATTTGACAGTGCACACTCAACCTTAATTTTCATATAGTGACCATCATTGAAATCACCAATAAAGGGCAACTAATATTTTTTTAATAACTTATTTAACTTGGCTGGGTAATTGGGATTTGTATCTGCATAATTTTACCTGAGCTCAACAGCTCTTACCCTGTTCTCTGTCAAGTCGTGGTCCTTTTGCCGTTAACTTCAATGGGACTGGCATCTTCTGATCAAACTTTGAGCATCTTTTAAAGCTTCACAGTGTAAGCATGCAGCATGACAAAGGAATACAAACCTGACTGCAGTGTGGAAGCAATGATTTAAGACCTTTAAACCAAACACAAAGTCAAAGAGAAAAGGTGGGGGAGGTAATGTCTTTCATTGGACCACCACCTGTTGGTGAAAGAGACAAGCTTTGGAGCTACCCAGGGCTCTTCTTCAGGTCAATATCAACCAGTCCAGAGGCAGCCCCTTCCTGGCTATTTTGGGGGCTGATCTATGAGGTTCAGTGTTAAAATAAGGTTTTATACATTACGCACAATAAAACAAATCTGTCTCTCTAAAAGGATCATGCACAGATGTGCCCTAGAGCTCAGGGAATTGCACCTTTAAGATGACTCTCTATCTATACTGAATTTAATCAGCTCTCTCTGAGATATGACAGGCTGGAGGCTTTCAAAAAACAGCCAATGAAAAGGCCCAGAGACAGTGACGGCTTCCATCTCCGCAGTCAGCCAGGCCAGTACCTCCACCGCCCGGCCCTAAAGCAGGACACACCCTCTGCTAAAGGGAGCGTGTTACCCAGTGTCTCTTCATGGGGGTGGAGAGGGGGATTTGTGCACTGGGGAGAAAATGCCTGAATAATCTTTCAGTGTAACTGACCCAGCCACGTTTGCAGCCTGGAAAAGAATCTTTCAAACTGATCAGAACCTACAGCCCTGGATGGGTTTAGCTAAAATCCGTGATTTCATCTAAATACCTTCCCATCTATAAAACCCATCAGGCTCCCACCCACCCACCTTCCAGCAACTTACCCACAGAGATCGTTTTTTGAAAAAAAAAAACTGTTTAAACTCTAAAGGAGTGTCGAAATATGTTAACGCCAAGATACTTCTAAATCGCTCCTTACCTGAAAATAAAATCCATCGAGTGCATTCCTCGGTAGCCAAAGCAACAGGACCGAGTCAACCAAACGAAACTCCCGGTGGGTCTAATTCCGAACTGCACTGAATACCGTATAAACAGATCATTCGGTTTAATCGAACCCCATGTGTGTATATAATGCCGGCATGCAACCGGTAGAGGTGGCCTGCAAGAGGTGCATTATGTAAATGGCCAAATAAATTCAAGAATTTCCCCTGCCGCGAGTATCAAGATGTTGGCCAATATGTTGATTTCGGTTGCAGAATAAGTCAACCTCTTTATTTTAAACAATAATGGAGCATTCGGTATGCAGCAACTTGTTACTGAATAGAAAATTGTTTTCGTGCTACATTTATTCTTGGGGGGGGGGTCTGATTTGTATTACATTATTTCTCCATAAATACGTGCTGCTTAAGGAACGCGTTGCCTGAAGGAGTTGGCGGGGGTGGTGGTGTATAATTGGCGATCAAACCATACGAGATGAACCATCCCACGTTTGCAGATCGTAGGGCTACAAACAGGATCGCCACGCCAAGCATTGCAACTCGGAGAAAGACAATGATGCGCATGGACAGGGGAACTACAGAGTTAGGAATGAAACAAAAGGGGTGGGCGAAGAGTGTGTCTGGTTGCAGGGGCCAGGGGAAATCGCTTTGGCTTTTGCCAGACACGTGGTAGCGTAAGGGGATGAAGGTGATTTCAGTCCATAGGGCATTTTAATAAACGAGGGGGAAGAAACTTTAAACACTATAAGATCTGGCTCGGGGGAAAGCAGCTCTGTGTTTATTTCATACTCGTATACAAGAATGTCGGTGGTGTCCAGGTTGCTTTGGGGGAATATGGAGGCCATTATTTCGTCCTCTCCTCCCCCTTTCACTTTCAGTCCTTCTCAAAACACCCCTGGCATGTACTGGGCTTAGCACCGTTTAGCACCGTGGCTCCTGCAGAGATAAAAAGAGAGCAACCGTCTGCCCCAAAGGCAGCTGGAGGGGTAGATCGCAAAGAATATTTGCTCCCCAAGCAGAAAGGGGGTCGGGATTGCAATTTGGGTGGGAAATATTTTGGTGAAAGCCTCCGTTAGCCGGGGTAAAGCGGTGGAGCAACCGAGAAATGCTGGAATAAGCGGGATCACTGGAAAAATTGCTCCCTGCAACTGACTATCTGCGTTGTTTGCCATTTGGGGATGTTGTATGTAAGAGCAGTCTGCCCTGTTTTGTATACAGTGCAGTCTGGCGAACTCTCTGTGTGTCTACACACACACCATATTGTGTATGGATTACAGAGAGAGAAAACCAGCATTTATCTCTGGCTTCTCCATTCAGGTGCTTTAAACCCCTGGTGAAATTCTCTTGGGCTGCAAGTGTATAGAAAAAATTACACCCGAGAGTCTGGGGTATCTTATCTTTTTTTTTTATTTTATTTTAGGCGTGAAGTTAAAGTGCAGCCAAACTTTTGAGCTGTTGAATTCGGGAATGCCCTGGGGCTGGCATTGGGAAAGTTTAGCTGTGAGATTCGGCGTAGTCAATCCCCTGGCAATTTTTATTTGCTCAGATTAGCAGATCAGAGCCGGTCACAATCAGTGAAACTATCCGCGATCGTTTGTGATTCACGCCACTTTAGATCTGGATCCTTCGAATCCGTTTCCACTGACAGGTCGTTCCCAGGTTGTACCGGCCATTTTAAACCGCTTCCTTTTGACGCGAGGAGTTTAAGTAGCAGAGTTCGATCATTGGGAAAAGATGGAAATGTTAGACATTTATTTTCTGCTTCAGTCTCTAAAAACCAGGTGCTCCAAAGAACCCGGCTTCTATTTAGGCAGCTAAATAAACCAGCCAAAGATTCTCCCCTGGCAGCTGCGGAGTGAGATTTTGACAATCTGGCAACTTCTGTGAGGTCAAACCTGCCCTGATCAAAAAATTCCTGTTAAGAAAGCAGCTCAGCTCGGTGTAAAGAGACCCCCATCTCCTTCTCATCACATTACCCGGGAATAAATGGCGGGGGGAAGGGGTAAATGTATCTAGTTTAACTTAAAAACAAAAACAAACAAACAAAAAACCCAGGCAAATCTAGTTTAAATGTCAAAATAAATTCTGAAACCTTAGGAATGTTCCTGTATTTCCCCTCCCTTGAGGTTGATCCCAAACTTGTGACACATACAGCCTGTAACACGAAGTTCCCCTGTGGGAAGTCGATGGAAGCTTTCAACCGGCAGATGCTTCCCTTGAGGTGAAAGGGAGACAGTGTCTCCTCAATGGGGAGAAAGGGGTCGATAACAGACGGACCTTTCCCGGGCCGCACCGCCGGATCTTTGGGGAGCACGTTGCTTTTAAAGCCCGGCGTCTGAACAAAGCTGGCTGGGTACAATGGGAACCCCCTGGCTGCGGAATGTAACAATCATCCTGTGCTTATTTTGATGGGACTAATCGAGGGAGCCAGGTTGGGGGGGAGGGGGATTGTTGGGGAGACGTGAAGGTGCATGTGTGTTTGAGGGGGGGCAAACGGGGTGCTTTGATTCGGCGCAAGATAGAAACCGGAGCAGCCCCAAGCTGGCAAAGCAGCTCCCAGCTGTCCGGGTCCCTTTTCTCTTTGCACCGACCGCACCAAAGGGCCGCTCAGAGACGTGGCTAAAGCGCCAACTAGCGGCTGAGTAAAATCACTTCACTTCCTCGGCCGTTCAGCTTGGGTGTGGCTAAGCCGTCCCTCCAGGTTTTCCAACGCGCAAGCGTGGGTGGGGGGGGGGGTGACAACCCCCCCTCCCAACATCTGTGAGCCCCCCCCCCCAAAAAAAACACGCCCTTTAAGTGGAGCCATGGAGGAACTTGGCTTCGTTTGAAGATACCCCTTCTAAAAAAATCTTTCCAAGAGATAGAGCAATTGGGTCCCATCTATCCGCGCCCTGCTGCCAGGGCTGTATTCTTCCCTGTTTTCAAACCTCTCCCCAGTTACTGTGTGTGTAAGTATAACCAGACATTGGGGCTTTCTGTGGAACATGGCTATGTCGATCTCTTTTGTTGTGGAAAAGAATAGGAATGACTCTACGGACCTCAGACTTTCACCTAAAAAGGGAAGGATTGCAGCATTGTTAAGAGTTTATTAGACACACACACGTACATTAAAATCACAGCTGTGAGACAAATAGAAATCTGTTATTCTGGATTTCTCCCTTTGTGATTTCATCCAGCCGTCCGCCCCGTTCCTTCCCCCCTCCCCCGTCCTCCTCCCCCCCCCCCCCATTATTTTCCATTATTGTGTTTCAAGATGGTCTAAGTTTGAGGTTTCTTTTCATTTAATTTTCATTACGGAGGAGTCTAAACACACACACACGCACAGAAAAGCAACTTTCAGCATAAGCACGTTTGGATCCGTTTTAATACATCACCAAACCATTCACAGATATTTGGTTATTGAAAAATCATAAATCGGCTTGGAAAGCACAAGGGGAAAAAACGTTAAGCTTAGTGAAATTGACATGGGTTTCTTCTGTTTAACAAACATTGCAATGTTGGCTCCTTCGTCAATTTCCTAGATTAGAATTCTGTAGGAAAGGATCAAAGTAAACAACCCTATAAAATGATATCGCTATAAAGTTCCAGGGAACAGATAGAAACTGGAGGGATTTGGAAGACAAAAGCCCCTAATCGAGTTCAATGTGACGCAACCTCAACCTTCTTTCAGGATCTACGACCTCAAAAGAAAAGTGTCTCATAACCTGTGTTTATTTATTATGGGGTATTTCTTTTTTTTACATAGTCCAACGAACGATTTACCCAGCCCAGAATCTAAACAGTTTCTGATCTGGTGTAGACTGAATGGCTTGCTATACAGAACATGCCATGTCCCATAAAGGAATTTGTAAAACCGACCAGCGAAGCTGTTGAAGTAAAGCAATCGATCCACCTCCCTGGACATGATGGTGCAGAAAAATAACTTCCTTTTAGAAATAAGTCAGCAGTTAAACTGTGTGTGACGGTGCCTCCATTTCCATTAAACCCGTTGGTAATATTTGTGTTAAAAATGTGACAAAAACACTCTTTGATTTTATAGACCATTCTACGGTGCATTTCGTTGTATCAGTTTTTATATTTTATTAGAAAGACGACTCATCTGTAAAACAAAATTGTATGCAAACATGAAACAAAAACGACAAACGATCAATTAATTTTATTCTCGCAGAATCAGTATCACTTTGCCCCCTACAGATTTTCTTGTTAAAATTCCATTTTGAAAGCACGTGTTTCCCTGGTTTTAAATCCAAACAAATGCATTGGGAAGGATCATGACTGGTTTAAGAGTTGCTAAAATAGACATTTTTTTTAAAAAAAAGGATAATAGTAAACAGGACTTTGTTCTGAAACGATCGGCATTTCTATCTGTGCCTCTGTCGATTCCATTTTGGGAAAGTAAGACGGCGGAGGCAGCATGTTAATAAAATAAAAGCCCCCCAAACTCCTTTGCACACTGTATTCTTAGGGTCAGGTGTCAATTTCCCTCTGAAAATACATTACACAGTGGCTAAAGCTGTCCGACTTGTTGCAGGTATTAGACTAATCAGGAGGGCTGTCGGTTGGGATCTTTTGACACACAGCAGGTTAGTTGATAAGTAGTAACTAATCCCTAGATTCCCCCCCCCCCCTTTTGAGGCTGGACCATTTTAAAAACTCCTAGCAAATCTGTCAGCCTCCCTGCCACCTCGCTAGCGCTTTGCGAAGGTACATGGGATGGCATCGCTCTGCGGTGTCTTGGCGAGGTCGGTTCTTATTCTGACCATTTATTTTTGGAATTGCTGGACCCTTTCCGAGGCGGCAGGGCTGCGTCTCGGCTTCAGACACGTCGAGCTGGTGGGGGCCGCCATTTGGCTGCCTAGAAGCCGCGTATTCAGGCGGACATCTAGAAGCACTCTCAGGTTAAGAGCCATGTGTCTCCGCAGCGTGTGAAAGTTTGGGGAGAATCAGGGACAACTGCCGCCTGCGGCGTCCTTGTTGGCTCTTTCGCCCTGTGCTCCGTCCCGCAATAGGTGAGGCTGTAAAGCAGCGTTTTAATTGGCTCCAGCCACTTAATGAAGCCCCGCTGAATGGAGCGCTCTGTCTATGTGTGTTTTTAATATGCCACCGGTCCGCTAGGTGCGTCCTCCTCCCAGTCTGGGGCTTGGGGGGGCGGGGCTTCCCGCTGAGATCCCGCCTCCTTCTCCTCCTGGCTCCGCCCCCTCCTCCCCTTGCTTCTATCGCTTTCCCAGGCAACGTGTGCAAATGTGGGGGGGAGGGGGGGGGTCCCAGCCCGTCCTGGTCCTCTCCATTGGCGCTCCTCCCCGTCAGTCAGCGGACAGCCCCGCCCCATGGGTGCTTTGAGTAAATAGGGTATCTCAGAGCCTGCTGCGGACACTTTGGGTTGGTGTCAGAGCTCCGCAGGGCTCTGGGGTGACAGGGGGCCGCGTCTGCCATTCAAAACAGCCACCACCACCTGGGAGCCACAGGAGTGGGGGTGGGGGAGCCAAGCTTTGGGGGTCCGGGCACTGGTCAGGATTGGCGCCCCGCACCCAGTGAGGACTGTGTTGGGAACGGGCAGGAGAGGACGTCGGCGCTGTCGCTGGGACCCGCTTGGCATCCCCTCCTGCGCGGGGCCGGGGGGGGGCTGGTGGGGGCGCGTCTCCCCCCAGACTGGGTGGCTGGGCCCCCGGGGGTCCGCTCACGCAGCTCCGCGGGCAGGAAAGGCCCCGCCAGCGCGCCCCGCTTGGCAAAGCGGCTTCAGCACCAGAGAGGAAGGAAACCTCCCGGGACCCGGCGTGGGCTCCGGCCGGCTGCACGGAGACCGGCCCCCTGCCAAGGGACCCGGGCGCGCCCAGGCTCTGTGTGCGCCCCGAGCCGGCAAAGAGGGGGACTCGCTGCCTGACTCCGGGGCCGGCTGCTGCGGGCAGGGAGGGAGGAGAGAGCCCAGGAGCTCGCCACCCGAGCCCTGCCTCCACGCGACGCCAGCCCGGGGCAGCGCTCTCCGGGGAGAGGCCAAGTGACTGGGGACGGCGCCGGAGCCCACGGGTGACCCTCAGGATCTGGGGTCCCCCTTCGCCCCAGCTGTGACTCGACCTTGTCCCCCGGCTCCTTTGGTCTGCGGGTCCCAGCCCCCGGCCGCGGCGGAGGCGCGTTTCCTGAGCGCCGGTCACACCCCGGCTCCCTGGGCCGCTTCTTCTTTTCCTGCTCTCTGTAAAGCGCTGCCCCGCGAAGCTGCATCGGACCCGGCCGGCCCCCGGCTTGGAGAGGGGCAGCTGTGCGCTCCGGGCGCCTCTCCGCAGCTCCGCGCCCCTCGCTCGCCGGCTCTCTAACGCCCGCTGTTGTGATGCGTATTCCCGTAGACCCCAGCACCAGCAGGCGCTTCACACCTCCCTCCACGGCCTTCCCCTGCGGTAAGATGGGCGAGAACAGCGGGGCGCTGAGCGCGCCGGCGCCGGGCTCCCGAAGTCGGCCCGAGGTGCGCTCGGTGGTGGACGTGCTGGCGGACCACGCGGGCGAGCTGGTGCGGACAGACAGCCCCAACTTCTTGTGCTCGGTGCTGCCTTCACACTGGCGATGCAACAAGACCCTGCCGGTGGCCTTCAAGGTAAGCCAAGGGGCTGGGGGGGGGGGGGGGGGGAGGGGGGATGTTTCCAGACCAGCCAGATGTGGCTTCTTCCAAAGGGATGAGCTAAAACCCTGTCTGATCCCCCTGTGCAATGGCTGGGGACGGGAGGAGAAGGATGAGATGCTTTTTTAGTGGGGAGGATATGTGGGGAGAAACTCACCCACGAAAATAAACCTTAATATTGACACCCCAGCTCACCCCCCCCCCTTTCATTTTAAATCAGTTCTGCCTTCACTTTCAGTGCGCGTATTTATTTTTAATCAAGCTTTTGCGTTGCCCTGCGGTTATAACATCTCCGATATAACATAGGGTTAGGAGCTCTCAGGGAACTTTGAAGTTTAATGAGAGTAGAGGCTAATTACCTAAGTGGGAGGGGGAAGATCTGCTCTGAAATAATAAAGGGAAGAAGTGAACTGCAGAGACAACTGGGCTACATTAAAGAGCAGCTTCTTTCCTTTCCATGTTGCTTCCTCGTTGCTTTTGTCCCGGTTGTAATTAACTCAGTCAGTTAGGTCCTGTGGGATATTTAAACATTAAACATCGACCGGGTTTCTGTGTCTGGAGGTATAGACTGAACGGAGGAAAAACTATCCGAAGAAGAAAGATCGCAAAAATAAGTGACAGTCACCTTACACAGATCCAGGCGAGCTTTCCCCACGGATCCAAACTAAGAAGCCACACAAGTCTGACAAAGGATAAAAATATTTTCCCTTATTCTGGATTCATGATCAGGCCAAACAATAAAGGCGAACATAAATCGTTCGCAGTCAACTTGAACGCGAATCCTTTAGGGATTTATGGAGTTTCTCTTCAGTTTCTTAGGAAGAATGGGTGTTAAACTGTAGACACGGGAAAAAACAAACAAACCAGGAACTGAAGGCTGGAATTAATAAAGAAGGACGAAAGTCTTGCAGAGCACTGCTTTACAGCGACTGTAGGCTAGCTAAGGAAAGGCGACAGAGAAAAGTTTCTTTATGGGGGACACATTTGTAAATTTTTTGGCTATGCACACTACACAGAATGTATTGCGAAAAGTAACTGTGTGTGTGTGTGTTAGGGAGGTGTGACTAGAAAATGTATCTGATCTGAACGTATGGGGAAGGGAGTTAATATAAAAATGATATAAAGAAACTGAAAACCAAACCCAGCACATTCAGACCGGTGTTGCTGTGTTTCGGGGGCGGAGGGAAGTGATGAATGCTATTTTAAAACTCGAGTTTAATGTCTTTTGCTCAAATGATAGATCTGCAAGAAAGCAGACTGAGCAAGAGCAGTAGATAAACCTAAAGGGGCTTGACACCATTGATGCAGATGATCCTTTAAGAGCACAAACGTTGAGCAAATAAGCCCGGGAAAAGGATCAAAGTAAAAAGATACATTTCAACGATAGGAGTGTAAATATAACTTTTGAATGTTGTCTCCCCTCTCAAACCAAGAAGAGGCTGAAAACGAAAACAAAAATCCCTGCTTAAAAAAAAACCCGATGGTCTTAAAGAGTAGGGAGATCTCTCACTACAGGAGATCTTAAAGGACAAATCGGGAAAGTCGATGGGGAAATACGAGTTCCTTTATTTCTGAGAGTCTCCGTTTTCCAAAATTCTAAAGCCTACGAGCGCTACATCCCACTCCCCGCCCGCAGCTGAAATCAAAGGAGAACCCTGGTAGGTTTCGATCCAAAGTGGTTAGAGGGAAACTGTCTCTTTGCAGAACAGCAAAAGTGAGCCCTCTTCGCTTGAGGCTTTCAGGATGTTGCAGCCCCTACATTCAATGGCTTTTAAAATATTCTTCAGCTCCAGCGGTTTATTTGAACCCTTTTACAAACAGGGATTTATATAAACTAGCGTGGGGGCAGGAAGACTCCCTTCAGCAATTATTTTGAACCGAATACAGGCCCGGCTGTATGTCGTAGGACTGAGGAGGATAGTTTGTGTTGGCTTCCGTGGCTGTTTAGAATAACAGCTGCACCTGGCCCTTTTAAAGAATGAAATCTTGACAATATTTGCAATGATTCTGTGGAATTGTCTGTTACAGCTGCGTGTGTTGTGGCGTGTATAATCGGGAGCTTAGCTTCTGAAGTGGAAGTTAAAGATGAAATCCTAGAGTCTGTAACTGCGTGACATACCATGACATTCTTGACGTGTAATTCTCTTCTATTCTCGGGTAGTGCTATGAGCGATCAGTGCAGGTGGATTATACAGAGATCGGTCTCTTACGAGAGAAATCCTACCATTTTTACATAGGCAAAATTTTCACTGAAAATTGTTCGCATTTTAACAATATTTCGACTTTGACTTTAAAAAAAAAAAACCAACAACCCAGGGATTTCAAAATATACAAATACGCCAATTAAGAAAACAGGGGGATCATTCAGCTATCAGGACATAATTTGCCAGATTTATTTGGAACTAGAATTTGGAAAGGAACTAGAATTCTTTTGAATTTTCTTAAAGAAATATTTTTCAGTTTAAATTTTTAAAAAAAAAAATATCAATACTTTTTTCTACTCAGAACCACAATTCCTCATGTCTGGTTGCAGAATGATGAGCCTGCTTTGATCAGCTTAACAATAATATTACGAATAATGAATAGCATAAAATAACCTTGTTGCACTGATCCCTAGGTGGTAGCCCTTGGAGATGTACCTGATGGGACTGTAGTAACGGTCATGGCTGGAAACGATGAGAATTATTCTGCAGAGCTCAGAAATGCCTCCGCAGTCATGAAAAATCAAGTGGCAAGGTTTAATGACCTGAGATTTGTTGGGCGAAGTGGCAGAGGTAGGTAACTGTCACCGACGTAACTGTACGATGCTTTGATTTTAAAGCAACTGCAAATCAGCGTGGAGATGTCTTTGTAGCTGTGGAATGGCCTCCTAAAGCGTGGGGGGGGAGGGGAAATAATTGATAACTATGTGTGATTTCATGAGAGGCACCACAATTGCCAGCTTTTGATATGAGTGATGCGGGACTTGATCATGCTGCCGATGAAGTCAATGGAGGTTTTGCCACTGCTTTCAATGGAATCAGAGTTGGGCCCATTCAATTATTATTAGGGTCAGTAAACGCTGGATTCCACTGGCTTGCTTTACAGCTGTTCTTTTGGGCTTTACCTACATTTATGCACAAACATCATAAGTGAAGAGGGAAAATAATCTATTTTTAACATACAAAGCTGTTGATTATTATAACCTAAATCTGCTCTCTTTTGTCTCTCACCCTTTCACACTAAAATTGCACAAAAAGACACGTATCCATTTTTACAGACTGCAGGCCTGATGCAAAGCCCATTAAAATCTATGAAAAGATCCCCTTTGGATTAATCCCTAAATGGACAGCAGCATAAAGGTCCAAATGTCTCTTCAGTACCACTTTAAACAGTCACTTATACTACATCTGTTCAGGATTTATAAGAAGGGAAGTAAATATTTTCAGTGACTGGACATCGTCAGCACAAGCTTATAACTATTACTAGCGTTTGTAGACGGAGAGATTGAAGTGTGACTAATACTATTCCCCTACCCGACCCTCACCCCTCAGAGAAAAAGAAGTTATGAGTAAAATATATCATTGACTGTTATAATCCATTTACGGTCCTTCCAGGTTAAATGCTACACTTATTAGGAGACGAGTTAAACAAAAAAAGATTTGAAACTCTTTTGTGAGAAGAAATTCCAGAGTGAAGTATATACCTTGACATAGTGTCATATTCTAAAGGTGTGAGACTAAACTAATTTGTTAAATTGAATAGTTATAGGACATTAAAGCAAGACAAGTTCAAATTAGAAATAAGGCACAACTTTTTAACTGGGAGGGTGATTTACCATTGGAACAAACTACGAAGGGAAGTCTTCAGAGCAAGACTGCATAGAAGATATACTTTAGTCCAGCATGTTATTAGTCTTAATGCAGGACTAATGGGATATTCTCTGGCCTGTGATATACAAAAGGTGAAACTAGATGATCTAATGATCCCCTCTGGTCTTAAAAAGCTATGACACGATAATTTAACCTTAAACGAATCATAATGCAGCAGACGTACAAGCCAACTTTTCAAAACAACCATCAATGAAATGACATTGTGATATATCACTATCTACAGTTCTACTGTGAATCCCCTTATCTATACTGCAGGCCAGACAACTTTTGAAGGCAAGTATTATATCCCTTACTGTCATGCATTATTCATAACAGCCATATTTGACATCGAATTTTAAAATTTCATCACTGCAGATTTAAGCAGTTCGTTCTTCTCAAAAAGTTAAACCCAATATTTTAGTGGCAGTGTTTTCTCTAACTTTTCAAATGAATACATACAAATGTCAAAGATAGTTTGACTTCTTGGCATTAATTAAAACCAGTGATGTTAAAAATTATTTGCATGTAATAATTGTTTACTTGTTACTCTTTATGAAACCTGAATAGTTTACATTCTTTCAGACATTTCCGTTTTCCTGTTGGCTCCTTTTCCAAGTTGCAGATTTTCTTTAAAACTCTCCACTTAACTGGTTGCAGGTTGATGGATGGAAAATGTTTTTCTTTTATGAAAACAGCTTTCATTTCTGTAGTCAATTATTCTCTGGGGCACTCTCTTTTTTCCATCTTTCTTGCACAAATTTCCAACCCAAATGAGTAAATGGTGGATTCTCTGTAACTTGAAGTTTTTAAAATAAAGGTTTGAGGACTTCAGTAGCTCAGCCAGAGGTTAGGGGCCTATTACAGGAGCGAGTGGGTGAGGTTCTGTGGCCTGGGATGTGCATGAGGTCAGACTGGAGAATCCTTCTTGCCCTATGAATCTAACCCAATCTCAGCCTGACTCTTGAATTCATTATTAACTTTCCTCCCCTGGGTCCCCATGTTCATGCTCGGAAACATCAGGAGTTCACTGTCTCTTGAAAGCACTTAGGTGTACAGTCTGTCTCCCAAATCATGGACCTGATCAAAGCCCATGAAAATCAGTGGAAAGACACCCATTGGCTTCAATGGGCTTTGGATCAGGCCCCATGTGCACTTATGACTTAGGCCTATGTCAAGACTGGACCCTAACATGTTCATCTTGTGCTGAATAATGGGGACAATCCTGCTTTCCTTGAGCAGCAAGGAAGTCAATAGGAGTTTGGGGGGCAAGAATGCACAACCTGGGCCCAATGGTCCAAATTCTTCTCTCTTCGATCTAAAATAACTCAGCTGAGCTCAATGGAGTTACTTGGAATCTGCACTGGAATGTGTGTCTGTTTTCCAATTTATCTATACACCACTTATCTGTAGGTATGTGAAAGTACCTACGTACATGCTTAACTTTAAACATGCGGCTAAAATTGAGCACCATGCTTAAGCGCTTTCCTGAATAGCGAGGCTGAAAGCAGAATTTGGCCAAATATCTTTTTAAAAAAATTAGTGATAGAAATGATTTCCATCAGGTTTCTGCTTTCTCTGTCACACATTGCTTCCTCCTGTTTGAGCTTTTAAATCTCTGAGAGGGCCAGATTCTGCACTTGTCTACACCAACAGAAATCTGGAGTGTTGTACACGAGCCGAATTTGGGCCTCTGATTCATATATATTTCCATATCAGCTATATATAGATGCATAAATTGTATGTGTAAAACCCAATTAGAATCTACTCCAAGATCTCATCATACTAGATTCTGGTATATTATTATTGTTATTAAGGTAACACTGATAGGCACCAACTGAGATCGGTGCCCCATTATTCCATGAGCTGCACAAACACATAGCAAGAAAAAGTCCCTGCCCCAAAGAGTTTACAGTCATAGACGAGACAAAGAGTGCGGGGGGAAGAAAAATATTCTTAGCCCCATTTTACAGATGGAGAACAGAGGTACAGAGAGATTGAATGACTTGCACAAAGACCCATTGAACATTATCTTGCTCTGGGAGCGGCCCCATTGAAATCAGTAGAACTCCTTATGGAGTAAGGTACTATTCAATGTGAGTAAGAGCGTTTGGAATCTGGCCCATAATTAGCAATTTGCCCAAAGTAGGAAGCTTGGGACTTGAACTGAGGCCTTCTTATGCAGTCAGACTGCCTAGAATGATTGATGTGCATACTGGTGTGTTTGGGGAGGGAGATGGGTTGAAATTACCCAAGTTGTACTTGTTCTAGTCTGTCACCAAAGAAGGATGGCAATGAGTACATTGATGCTGAGTAATAATAATAATAATAATTTGCACTGTATAATGCAGTTAATCTGAGGATTGCTACTGTGCTTTAGAAATACTAAGCATCACATATTGTTATAAGAAGAATAAAGGTTGCTCCCACTGAAGACAGTGCCCCCAGTGAGGGAGGAAAGTGTTATTATGAACCCTGTGTTACAGAGGGTGAAACTGAAATTCAGAGAAGTCAAGTAATTTGCGTAAAATAGGCAGAGCAGGGAATAGAACCCAGGGTTTAAATCTCCTAAATGTCCAGGCTATGCATTAGACCAGACTGATAATCTGAACGTTATTGTTCATGTATTTGTGCTAAGCTTTGTAACAAATAATGTACTGGAAGACTTTTTCCTCCTGTTCTGTTTGCGAATTGCACGCAAACAGACAGAAATTGTCTCTAATCATATTGCCTATATTTGAACTTGCTCCATGAATAAATTCTGCTAATAATTCCTGATCTGTAAATTGAAAAGGAGTACTTGTGGCACCTTAGAGACTAACCAATTTATTTGAGCATAAGCTTTCGTGAGCTACAGAAGTGAGCTGTAGCTCACGAAAGCTTATGCTCAAATAAATTGGTTAGTCTCTAAGGTGCCACAAGTACTCCTTTTCTTTTTGCGAATACAGACTAACACGGCTGTTACTCTGATCTGTAAATTGTTTCACTGAGAGTATTTTGCTATGGGATGTTCTCACTGTGTTGGCTAGTTCTGATTGGATGCAAAGGTCACGTCACGTTATTTGTGTTTCCTAGCCTGCATAAATGGAACTCTTAAACATAGGATGTGAGTGCAAATACTTTGCATTTGATACTGAAATTTACTTTGGGGAAAATTCACCTCTATGCAGAAAGCCACTACAAGGTATTTGCTCCATTTAAGTCCTAATCTGAGATCTTAAACTCTGTGCTGGCTCTCTGGATCAAGGTGAATGTCACCCTTTACATGAATATTCTCTAGTATCCACTTAAAATTAGCCATTTTCCATTATCCTGCAAGGAAATATTTTCAGTAGAACAGATGTTGGAACGTTAACCCACGGGGAGAGACTCCGTCTTTTTAAATTTCTATTTGATTTTCGATGAATAAATCATTTAATTGTAATGTTTGTTTTTGTCACTGGTGTCTGGGGTGCATAAAGTTTTTGGATAGGGCATCCCTTTAAAATTATTGTAGACATCTAAAAAATGATATTGGAATGATTTTTTTTTCTGTACAGTGTTTGCTCAGCTATAGTTAATGACAACCAGTGAAAACGTGAGTGTGTGTGTGTGTAATGAATGCACAAGGACCTAAGGGCAGTAAAATGGGATTTGTCCAGACGAGATATATGGTAGCAAAAATGCTTTGTGGCTGGTAGTCAAGGTGAAACAGCTACAAACTCATAACACAAGCAGTCCAGAGAGCTGGCAAGAGTAGTGTCCATTATAAGAATGGTTTTGTTAAATCCTGCATTCAGGCTAGACAGTGAGTCTGGTGATAATATCAATGAGCCAACAGTGGTGCTGAGCATAGTCCAATCCAGAAGGGCAGCTGTGATCTAATGGTTAGGGCGTAGGGCCTGGAATCAGGACTCCTGGTTTTCTCTTCCAAGCTCTGAGAGAATATAGTCTAGCAGTCAGAGAAGGCAGTCGGGAGGCAAGATTCTTGGAGACACATCTTCAGTTGGTGTCAGCTACGGCAGTTCCCACCCGCTGAGGATCTGTCCCTTGGGTTGTATTCTTGGTTGTAGAGAAGAGTATTGTCTAGTGGTTGGAATGATGGGGGAGGAACTTGGAGACCTCATTTCCATTCCTGGCTCTGCTGTTGTTGAGTCACCCCGTGACCTTGGCCAAGTCATTTAGCTTCTCTGTGTCTCTGTTTCCCCCTCGGTAAAACAAGGATAAGGATAGCGCCCCCCTTGGCAAAGTTCTTTCAGAGCTCTGCGTGAAACAAAGTGTGTCTATATCAGTGCGAAATATTGCTACTGCATTATTAACAAAGACACAGACGCTCCTCGGGCCGTTTCACATTGTCCCTATCTAAAAATAAACGCTATTAACTTGAAAAATGTAATGTAACCCCTCATCCCTAAGACTGGTATTTTAAATCATTTTTCTGTCAGCTTGTCTCTTGATCTAGGTCCCTCACCCCAGTATAGCTTTGTGCTGTACAGACAAGTAAGCAAATGAGTACGAGCCCACAGTCTGAATAAGGCAGATCATCAGAGCCTCAAAGCCTCAGCCTCATTGGTCTGCTTTTGGTTTTGCAAAACTGAAAGCAAGGGGGATTGGTCTGGATCCTGTTTCCTTTTTATCTTTGCTCCCAAAGTTCGGGGCCGTTCAGATGCAAGGTTCAGCTCTTTCGGCCCCTGTCTCCAGATAATGAGGCGAAGAACGACAACAGAAAAAGAAGGGAGGGAGGGTGGGGAAGAACAGAAAACAAGAGGCAAGAGAGGTCTGCTCAGAGAAAGACGTTCGTGACAGTAAATTCAAAAAGAATCAGGGCTTCATCATGCAGATATTGACTACTGGGTGCAGTGCCAATGAAGTTAATAGAATTACACATGGTAGTAAGTACTACTCTTGGTAGTAAGTGTTTGCACAATCAGGTCTTTACTATCTATCTATCTATCTATCTATCTATCTATCCTTATGTATCTAGTATTTGAAAAATACTTTATTTTTATGGGCCCATTCTGGAACCCTGACTCATACTGAGAAGTTTGCTCATGCCCTGAGCTCTTTCTGGGACCGGTGGCACGAACAATGGATGCACAGTCGGGCCCTCGGTGCCCAGCCACTGGGGAGCAGAGAGCTCCTGGTCTGCGAGTAATGACGGGAAGTGAGCTGACAGCATTGGGTTTCGAGGATCACATATGCATGGGAAGGAGGAAATGCCCTGGCACATGGGAAGAAGGAAGCTGTTCTAGGTAGAGGTGGAAAATAATGTACAATATTATAATGCACCAAAGAGGGCTCTGGCTTTGATTCTGAAATGGGCCCAGGTCTCCCAGTGGGAGGTTTGCCATTGACTCCAGTGGGACCAGGGCCAATTTCTTGGTACCTGCCAGCAACAAAGGGAGCCTTGCAAATTTAAATATATGAATCCCTTAGTTTCATTTGTACAGCAGCATTTGCGGCTTCATGATCATTTCTGAAATCCGGGCTTTCCAGGCTTAAGAACGCACTCTGCTTACTGAAGAAATCAACCCAGGTGCATTGCCTCTCCTCTTTTTCTCTCTCCCCCTTTAGGAAAAAGCTTTACATTGACGATCACAGTGTTCACAAACCCCACACAAGTCGCTACCTATCACCGAGCCATTAAAGTGACTGTGGATGGACCCCGGGAGCCAAGAAGTAAGTTATGTATTTTATTTGGAAGTGGGTGAGTAGGAGTGTGTGTGTGGACCAGGCTGACATTACCGCGTATATGTGTGTGAAAGATGCTTTCTTGCCAGCGCACAGCCCAGTCAGGTGGTTACGGTGCAGGTTGGCACAAAGTGCTGGCCTTTTTATTGGTTAAAGTGCCTGCCAGTGCTGGCATGTCATGAGAGCGCTCGTAAGAGAGGATGATTTGCAGCATGTGCAGGGTTTCTTTGAGATGGTGAATGCTGTAAGCACACACTGAATATGTGTGTTGAAAGCTGCCTGTATACAACCCTGTGTGCTTACACAAGTAGCACTATGAATATGATTGGTGGGATATGGTTTTACTGCTCCGTCCCTGATAGCCATCGGGATGCAGGCAAATGCTGTCGGCTTAAAAACTAACCACTGGCTCAAATCCTGAGCAGTGCAGAGCATCTGCCAGTCTCATTGAAGCCAATGGTGCCCACCGCCACTTAGTAGTCGGACCCTAAGCAAGCCCATTTCTTTACGTGTTTTTCTGAGATTATTAAAACAGAAAGGGCTTTATAAGTCCCGTTTCCTTTTCATGGTTCATTTTCTCTATGCATTTCTCTCCATCAGAGTCATGCAAAGCACTGAAGCCAGTTGCCCTCTTTCGTTCCCAGTCAGTTTCGCTTTCAGGTTCCCAGCACTGCAGCGTTTAGTTGGCATGTGCTGTCCGTTTGTTTCAAACTCTCCGCACTGCTCAGTCATGGAACCACCTTTGTTGCTTTTAGGTTTTGTTTTGATCAAATGTAAATTCTGGACAGAGCTGAGTTGAGGGCATCTCAAATTTGCCTGCCCCACGTGACTTGAACCGAGCTGGTTTGGGCCTTCCTAGATTTGCATGGCTGCTCCGCTGGATTTAGGAGCGCCGGGAAAGTCCTCTGCGTTAATCAGTTGGAAGAATTCTTCCAGCATTATTATTTATTTGTACTGCAGTAGCACCAAGGAGCCCCAGTCATGAACCATGTGTGCAGAGGTGATGCGTGTGTGTGTGTGTTTGGGGGTGTCATGTGGGGTCATGTGCTTCCCCACCCCCGATTTGTTAGTTGGCTTGTACTGAGCATGCTCACACGGACTGAGCATGCTTAGTAACATCTGCTGAAGCCACTGCCCTCACTCTGCCCTCCGCCCTCCCCCACGGGTTGTCTCTGGCTGAATAACGCTATATAGGAGCATAACCCCCTCCCCACCATTTACTTTGCATCACTTCTCGTATTTGCAGATCAAGCCCTTTCTTCCGCTCCTTAGCTCCCAGTTGCCACCTTTCTGCTTTCTGCCTGGCAATGAACTGGAATGCTTTGCCCAGACCTTACATTCCTTTATTGAGGATTACGCAGTGCTACCCTCCTGGACTATAAGGCAGAATTTGTTCTCTTTGGCTGTAGAGCTGTCAGTGTCAAGATTAAAGGGGAACATTTTGATCCTTCTAAATATGCTTTAGAAAATATTTTCTGTTGATGCTGTGGCCATATGTTCCTCTTAATGCCAGACCAGGATCAGAGCGTAACAAGCATCAGGGCTGTGTGTGAAATGGTTTGACTTGGTTTAGTTTTTGTATGTGTGTGGGCGGGGGCGTTGGTGGTGTTTTTAAAAAATTTTGGACAAGAGCACAGAGGTTTTGAATGTTGGGGCTGGCTTGATGTGGTAGTTATTGTTTGAAATGGTCAGAGGCCAGGGGATGCAATTTTTTTAAGCAACAATGGGGTTTTTCCCTATTACAGTAGTGCTCGAGCTGAAGTTGGGGCCCTGTTGTGTCTGGCGATGTACATACACATAGTAAGAAACAGCCCCGGCCTGAACAATTTGTAATATAAATAGACAAAAGGTGGGAGAGGAGTTTGGATAAGGTCATCGTCAGGTTCAGAACCTAGGTCTTCTGACAATCCATTCCCTGTACCACGTTGCCTCTCTAACAAAAGCTTTCATAGTTCATATTTTTACAATTTGGTTTTCTTTGATTGACTTCTCCAATAATCAGCACTTGCCAACAATCAAACTGAATCATTTCCACTCTTCCTTTGAATTTCAATATGGAGAATTTACATTAAAGATTCTTAATGGTCTGAAGGTAACTTTGTGGTGTGTGGGCTAAGATTTCCTAACCGGCTGGGTTACTGTGGGCTTCAGCCAGAAGCAACCTCTCTCCTTGGTTTGTTTGTGTGCGTACATTGCAGTTACTTTGCTGTAAAACTGATGGCTTGTTGTCATGCTCCTCCTCTATGGGAGGTCGTGTCCAGTGAGTAGAATCATGGTCGGGGACTCAGAAGACCCGAGTTCTATCCCTGGTTTTGATGCTGGGTGACCTTGGGCAAGTCACTTCACCTCTTTATGCCTCAGTTTCCCCCTCTATAGAATGAGGATAATGATATTGACCTCCTTTGTGAAGCAGTTTGAGATGTATTGATTAGAGCTTAGTATTCTTCTTCTTATTAATCCCTTGTTTCTGGCCATTAGCTGATCACTGCAAGGGTAGCAATGGTCTCCCCACACCCGCCCCATCTCCAGCATTATACAGTTGGCAGAAAGCTTTGTCTTTGTCTTTTGCAGCACCAGGCGTCGGGCAGTGGTGGAAGCGGGTTACAGGGCTGGGAAGGCCATTGGGCCAGCCGGGTATGGAAAGAAAGCCATCTTTAGTACTAAAAGAATCAGCCATTTGTATCATCTTCTGAGATGGAGAGAGGTCCACATGCAGATGTTTTTGTAGGGTTTTCAACCAGAAATACACCCCAGCCCCTGTATACAACATCATCACCAGCCTGCAGGAATGGGTGTTGAGTACCTCTGAGGCCACGCATATAGGCTGGGACTGAGGTTTTGATTTTTTCTTCATCCCCAACCCCCATGTCTTTTGAACATTGAGCTTTGTCCTGGGTTTTGGTCTCTGCACCTGTATCCTCAAGCATCTCTTTTAACTAGAGATGTGGTCAGATCCCAACCCCAGATCAGAACATCCCTGCATTTTAAGGAGAGGAATCTGCATCCAGGGGATTTCATGGGAAATTGTGAAAGTGTTTTTGTTCCAATTTGGAATGTAAACACGTTTTGAAATGTCAGAATTTCCAGCAGAACTGAAATTCCGTGTTTCAGCCAGCTCTAATAAGTACATATGCTCCTATGACAGGTTTCAGAGTAGCAGCCGTGTTAGTCTGTATTTGCAAAAAGAAAAGGAGTACTTGTGGCACCTTAGAGACTAATCAATTTATTTGAGCATAAGCTTTTGTGAGCTACAGCATCCGATGAAGTGAGCTGTAGCTCACGAAAGCTTGTGCTCAAATAAATTGGTTAGTCTCTAAGGTGCCACAAGTCCTCCTTTTCTATATGCTCCTATATCTACATTAGGTTAGACCAAAACCCAGGAGCTGCGGGTTGGGCTGGAAGTTGAAATCTGGCTTGCGGGGTGAATGTTGCAACGGAGGTATCTTCATCTGCTCTTTACCTGTTTAAATCCCGTAAGAACAAAAGAGTCAGGGCGATGTATTCAAGTCATCAAGGCTCTCATTTTCAGAGGGACCTTTATCTGGTCCCTAATTTTGCACAAATGGCAGGCACAAATAACAAGAGAATGTAGTAACTGATCTAATGAGATGCAGCCAGGAAGTTGGATTGGGCAAATCTCTCATTTGCTCCTGCAGTTTTCCCCACCAATCAGTCCTGTGTGCAAAAGTGTGTGCGGGAAATGTGATGGGGCGGGTTTTGAAAAAGAGGCCATTCAACGAACGTGATGGGAGCTTTTACAGCATGTACCCTCCCTCAGCATGCCAGATCATGTGCTGTTTGCAACGGGAAAGAGTTACTCTGAAAGTCTGAGGTTGTTTTCTTTTTCATTTATTACTTTTATTACTGCGCTAAAATTTGTTGTGGGTTAGATCTGGAAATAACATTTCTTAAGCTGACACCTGAAGTTCTAAACAAATTGCACTTCAAGTGCCAAGTGTTGACATGCTTGTTCAAACAGGAAGTAATAAAATATTTGAACTTCCTGTGGAATTTCCTTTTTTGTTTTTTTCTTTGCAAGCTCTTTATTTAGAGAGAGCCCAAACGTCGCTAAACTGCAGCTCTTGTGCAGAACTTTGAATATCCACAGCAGCTAGCAACCCACGGGAGGCAGAAAACTGAAAAATCCATAGTCTGAAGTTGTTTAGTAACATCAAATTCAACCCTGGAGTAAATTGGTACATCTACTATTGACAGTCCTGTTCACTCTACCTGCTTAAATCGGTGCTGAATTTGTCCCATAATATTGTTCTTAAACCAATTGCTTTGAAACCTTGCAGGGACTGGGCGTTGATAGTGATGGTAATGATATAAAAACCTAGAGAGATGTTACGATTAGATAGCGGGAGAGGCAGTGAATTGTTTAATTTACCCTGCAAAACATAATGCCGAAATGTGAAAGCGGCCGTTACCCTGAATTTTGCAAGCGTGTGTCTGAAATGTACCAGGGCAGTTCCTCATTCTTCATGTGCCATTCATGGCACTGTTTAGCTGGCCTGTAAACTACTTCAGGCTGGGGAAAATGTCGCCATCTCGCAACCTGGTGTCACAACATGCTTTTTTGGCATCGTGTGATCACATGGTGTCATGAAGAATCATGACTGGGCAGAAAAAACGTCCTGTTTAGACTTTTTTTTTTTTTTTCAGTTGAAAATTCTATTCTTAGGGAAACTCCTTCCTCCTGGTATGAGTTAGACGACCCATGTGTCATTGACTTTTTTGTTTGTGTTTGTTTGGGAGCAGCTGAGACGTTTGACTTTTTTTTACTTTTGTCAAATGTCATCAGAATTGCCAACCGCCACCCAAACACTCCAAGTGGGGAGGGGCGGGTCACATTAAGAACAGTTCACACCGCAGCAGGAGGCTGGAGCAAACTCCCCCCAAAAGCCACCAGCTGATCCCACTTCTGAGCAACCAAAACCCTCCCTCCTCACCTGGCACAGCTCCCTTCAGCATCCACTGCCAGCCCCACAGATGTTAAACATCTGTAGGTTAGCTCTTCTCCAAGAGGCAAGCAAAGTTGCTTCCTTGGGGCCGGGTACATGCAAGGGCCTTGTGAATGAAAACTTGATTTTCCCTTTGGGGATATGGAGATGATTAAGCCCCTCCCTCTTTCCTTATTGTCTTATAGTGTGAGACACTGGCCTTCAGAGTGGATTCAGCAATGTGAGGGTACCCCCTAATCCCACTTCACCCGAGCCATGAGTCATCCGCCTGAAGCATAGGCCGTAGGTGGAGCTTTACATACAACTAGTGCTCACGCTGTCACCTGTGTAACCCACTTCAATTCACCAGGGTTACATGGCTATAATTGAAGGCAGAAAAGGGGCCCACATCTAATCCTCACAGCCTGCCCTTTGTGGTAGATGAGTACCATCACCCCCCTTTTAGGGGGGCAGAAACTGAAAACCAGCTTCCCGCTCTGAGTTACGCATGCTCAACCCCAACCGACTTCAGTGGGCATGCACATGTGTCACCAAGCTTGGCCTGGTGACGTTAAGTGATTTGCTCAAGGTCACACAGGAAGTCGGTTTCAGAGCAGGATTAGCGTCTAGTGCTTTAGTCTCCCAGTTCCTTTCCACTAGCCTCCACTGTTCTTGAGAACTCTGCCCCTGAGCTATAAGAGTTGGTGCAGCCTTTCCACAGCACCATGGTTGGTGGTGGTTATTATTTACCAACATTGCAGTAGTGCCTACAGCCCTGTCCAAAGTCACGGTCCAATTGTACATACACCATATAAGCGATAGCTCCTGCCCTGAAGCGTTTACAATCTAAATAGACATGGCAGAGAAAGGAGGGGAGAAAGTAAGTGTTATTATTCCCATTTTACAGGTGAGGCACTGTGATGCAGAGAGATTAAATGACTTGCCCTGGGTCACAAAAGAACCAATAATTTAACAACTAGAGCTGGCTGGAAAATGGAAATTCCATTCAGCAGGAAATGCCGACATTTCAGAATCTGTTTTTGTTCCGAGTTGGAGTGAAAAGCTGACATTTCCTGTGGAATGAAAGTTAAAAAAAAAAAAAAAAGCCAATTTGGACCTTTTTTTAATAGTGACAAATCATGCTGAATCATTCTAATATTAAATATAGTATACGTAAATATCCTATCATCTTAGTATTGGGATATAATTTAAAAGTCTAACCAAAATGAGAAATGAAATGTTTTGACTTTATATACAAAAAATTTCAACGTTATCGAACCGGGAAAGCTGGAATGATTCATTTTGACCTTTTCCCATCAAAAATTCCATTTTCTGACAGAAAACTGTTCCCCTGAAAATGTTTCAGCTCTATTTCTATCTCTATGAAATTCAATAAGGACAAATGCAAAGTACTTCCACTTAGGAAGGAACAATCAGTTGCACACATACAAACTGGGCAATGACTGCCTAGGAAGGCGTACTGCAGAAAGGAATCTGGGGGTCATAGTGGATCACAAGCTAAATATGAGTCAACAGTGTAACGCTGTTGCAAAAAAAGCAAACATCATTCTGGGATGTATTAGCAGGAGTATTGTAAGCAAGACACAAGAAGTAATTCTTCCGCTCTAGTCCGTGCTGATTAGGCCTCAACTGGAGTATTTCAGGAAAGATGTGGACAAACTGGAGAAAGTCCAGAGATGAGCAACAAAAATGATTAAAGGTCGAGAAAACATGACCTACGAGCGAAGACTGAAAAAATTGGGTTTGTTTAGTCTAGAGAAGAGAAGACTGAGAGGGGACATGGGAACAGTTTTCAAGTACATAAAAGATTGTTACAAGGAGGAGGGAGAAAAATTGTTCTTCTTAAATTCAGAGGATAGGACAAGAAGCAATGGGCTTAAATTGCAGCAAGGGCGGTTTAGGTTGGACATTAGGAAAAACTTCCTCCCTGCCAGAGTGGTTAAACACTGGAATAAATTGCCTAGGGAGGTGGTGGAATCTCCATCATGGGGGATTTTTAAGAGCAGGTTGGACAAACACCTGTCAGGGATGGTCTAGATAATACTTAGTCCTGCCTTGAGTGCAGGGGACTGGACTAGATGACCTCTCAAGGTCCCTTCCAGTTCTATGATTCTATATGATTTACCACGGTTAGGTAGCTGTCCGTCATGCTGATCAACATTGTCTCATTGTTTCCCTGTGCTTCCCCATCTGTCGGTATCCACCTTTTGTCTCCTGCCTTATATTTTGGTTGTAAGCTCTTTGGGGCAGAGCCTGTCTTTGTGTTCTTTGCCTGTACAGCGCCTAGCACCATGGAGTCCTGTTCCATGACGGGCTCCTAGGCAATACGATCATACGAATGAATGCTAATCACTAACCATTAATGGAGCCCATCGAACCCAGCTCTCCCAGAGACTGGCCCAGTGTCTTATCACAAGACCATCCTTCCTCCCGAAAGGGGCTGGTAAAGAAACCCCGAGGAAGATTGACTTTTCCAGCCCTGAAAGGAGAACTTGAACAGGGACAAAGGGATTTGCCAAAGGTTTCTTCTGGGAAGTAGAAATGCAATGCAGCCGGTGCCTGTGTGATCTGATCATTGCTCCAGAGGAACAGGAGCAGGCAATGTTCAAAGCCTTCCCTATTTGCATCGTGAGGGCTAAGACAGCTCCAAGCGTCAAGCCTGTTTCTAATGTTTACAGTCACAGTTGGAAAACCTGTTTAAAATAGATGTTCTCCCTCCAGCCAAAAACCCGAGTAGACAAGCAAGCAGGCTACTGTAATGAGAAATGCACAAAAATGGCCCAGCCTATATATTCATCCCAGGGAAGACTCTGTGTGATCCATTGCTCATTCTAGGCTAATGTCGTCTGAGTGGCCATAACGTTATTTTAATGCATGAAGTTCATTTCTTTTCATTTAGTGGTTTGCTTTTCTGTTATTTATTAATTCTGGTCCAAAGGTAAAGGATTAAATGATATAAGAGGAAAATATGAAATCTTTCCAGCTCAGAATTCTGCTCCTGTAGAAGGATCTTTCCTCTAACACCCCAGACTTCCAGCAGGTCTGTTGTAAAGTCCACAGGTCACAACTTCATTTATACCTACTGTGGGGCTATTAATAATCAGACATGTTGAAAGATGAAATGATTTCTGTCAATGTTGCAATACGTTTCCTTTGCAAATTCAATATTCATGATTACTTAATGAATTAATTAATATTGTGCCACTTTCCTTGTCCACTGGAACACTGGCAGGAATGAACTCTCTCTTATTATGAACAAATTAATGCATAGTAATGGCTATTTGTGTAAAATGGGCCTGATTCAGTGACGATATTTTGCAGCTCCCACTGATTTAATATGTGCATGTAATACACCGACTTCGTGCTTGCGGTCATGTTTCTGTTAATGGCTTGTGATGGCCACTCTAATAGCCTGAGTCTTACATCACGTGCAGCTCCTGGCGTACAGGCCTGAGTAACATGTTGGGTTTTTAAGTCATGACATGATCTATGGAAAAGCTATTTTTAGAAGTTTGTGAAATTATTATTAGTTTCTCCCTTCTTCTACTAGTATGTTTGGATTCAGGTGGCTTAAGGCACTCTCTGTGGGTCAAGCTTTAGAACACTGTGAGGGGATTACAGAGCTATTCTGCTGACTCACCCTGGCAGCTGGATTAGATGGGTCACTTTAGCTCTGACTCAGGGCTATAGAAGGCAGAGAGGAACTCCCAGAGAGAGAGCTACAGGGATAGGAAATCCAGCTGGGAAAAGCCCCTTTATGTTTGTGAATCAGCCCTGATTAGGACTTTGTTACTTCAATACCTATCTGTATGGCAGGGGGAAGGGATCGGAGTGGGAACTCTGCTTAGCCAAAGCAGCCTAGCCCTGCAGATGGATGGATATAGCACATAGCACCATAAACTTCTTAAATACCTTAAATATCAGCACTCGCTTGGGATGGTCTACATAACTAGTTTGTGGCTTTGCCATCCCAAACCCATACCGATTAAAACCCTTTATATCATACCACCCCATCCTGCCGTATATTTATATCAAAGGCAGGCACGCCTCATTTCTTGCTGCCCACGCGCTCTGTATCTTATCTTATCTATCTCGGTTCTCATACCACACCCATTGTCATGAAATCTGAACACCTCACTGAGGTTTCTAGCTCCTTCTCCTTTGCCTATTCTTGCACATCTAAGGGCAGAATCCAGCCTGATACCGAAGGAGATTCAGGAACTGGTGTAAAGGTCTCTTTTTAAAAAGAGCTATTGAAAGGTGTATTTTTTCTTTAAAAATTCTGCATGGCCCAGACTCTCCGAGTGGGAAGCTCAGCTCTTAAAGGCACCGTCCCCAAAACAACATGGCCATTCCACTTTTCTAAAGAATATTCTTATCTGAGTCTTATACAGCAGTGATCCTCCGTGAGCCACATTAGGAGGGGGAACCATCCTGGGACTTACGTGGCTGCAAAGGATTCTGGGATTTGGGTCACTGAAAGAAAGGCTTGGGAGATTTTTGGGTGCTGTAAAGTGGGGGATGTGGGTCGCATTGTACACAGCTGATTGAAACAGTCCTTGTATATTGTAAAGCACCCAGTGTGAGGTTAACTACACGATTAGGTGAGAGGAAAAGCTTCAAAGCACAAATTCACCTGACCAATACATCATACAGAACGTTCTGGAGTAGGGGGATGTTTAGAGCCAGAGATGCTGGTTGGTCTTTTGAATAGAGATGAACCACGAAGTTTAGGGATGTTTGTATCCTGTTTTGGTTCCAGCTCCTACAAGGACAGTGCTTAATTTGTGCCAGGGCTGAGTCCCGGCACTTGTAGGCTTGGCTTTCATTACAAATGAAGCACTGCATAAAGATCCGTGTTGGTGTAAATCAGGCTAGCACTGTTGGCCTCATTAGATTTACACCAGCTGAGGAACTGGCCTGTAGAAGTGAGGTGAGAAGTTTGGACTTGGAGCTGCCTGGGAGCTGGGGAGAGGGGTTAGAGAAGAGCTTCATCCGTCTAAGTACTTGGTAGAGCTTTGATAGTGATGCACATAATTATCCGTTTTATTGAGCATGTGTCCACCCAGCACCCACTAATCTCCTGCTCCAGGATTCAGCATGAAACCTGGGAGAATTTTTCTGGGAAGCCCTAACAGGTTCTTAAGCCATGCCCATCTGCCTGCTGCAATTTTCACAGCTTCGCTGTCTCTTTGTGCAGGATTAGAACCCACGATTTTTGCAGCTCCAGGCTAGGCTGACAGGCCACCCGCCCTTCTTTGAGTCCCCACAATTCCAGGTCAGGTCCTGGGCAGGCTGTGTCCCCAGATGTTACAGACTGTTCTCATTTCTTTTTTAAACAAAGAAGGGTTATATGTTTTTTCACTCTAACCTGAGAGAGTTTTTAAAAAATAATCCCCACCCCCACCCCTTTCCCAATCTATTAGCCCTTCTCACAAACGTTCCACCACATCGACAGGAAATGCTGAACGGAGACAAGGGCCATTGTTTTCTCCAGACCTTTCATCTCAATTTTGTTTTCTGAATCTGAGCTCAGCACTGATTCATTCCTGCTTGGTGTCTCTCCCGAGAGCACCTGATCCACAGCCCCTTGATGCTCTCTCCGTCGATTTCAGTGGGCTTTGGCTCCGTCAGTTTCACACCATGTGGTTTTACGTTTGCTTTTGGTTACACCGGGAGAGCAAATGCCCTCCACCATGTCACATGGCACCTGCTTGCCAAGCTCTGGTCGTGTTGCTAGTAAAGCCAGAGTTCGGCTTGGGGAGGTTATTAAAAGACTCAGGCCTTGCAAAATAATTCTTTGACCGGCTTCATATTTTCATGCCTTAATGGCTTAAACACCATAACACATATGAAACGACTTGTTTAATAAATTGTAGGGTTGGTTGTTTCTTTGCCAGCTTTGGGCTTGTTTTTTTTTCTTTCTTTCTTTCAAGAAACGACAACAATTATCAAGTCTGGCCAAATTTCTGACTCCTCGGTAATTACTAGTAACAAAGAGCAGCTTTTTAGGGCTTCCTTTATTTGCACTGTGTAAAAAAAAAAAAAAGAAATGTTCCAATTACCTCTCAGAAATATGACTGCATGGGGGTCAAACAATTAAATTAAATGGTGCATGAATGCACTCATTACATTCCCCCCCCCCCCTTGGTAAACTGCACTTCGTTCAAGGCAAATTACTAGCAGTTTTGAGAAACTAAGACCTGAGAGCCACACAATAGGTAGAGAAAATTTCTCAATGGGGCTGTTTACAGAACTCACAGTGCTTTAAGAAAGCTGTTCATTATTAGAATAGTTCTGCACTGTTTTCCACCACAGTATCAAACCTCCTCACATTGAATGAATGAAGCCTTGCTATACCCCTGGGAGGTAGGTTATTTTCCCCCAATTTACAGGTGGGGACACTGAGTCACGGAGCAGAAGTGGGACTTGGGCCTGAGTTAGCAGCCACTGCCTTAACTGTAAGGCCACTTCTCCACACATGATGTTGCAGCTCTGATTAAAGACAACTGTGTTTTTTCCTCTTGAACCCATGTTAGACTTAATGGGCTGGATCCTCGGGTGATGTAAATCACTGTATCCCCATTGCAGTCCAAGCAGCTTCACTGACTTACACTGAGGTCTGGGTGACTATTGACTCACTGTGGCAGTCTTGCAAAAATAATTAAAACAAACCAGGCCGGTTAGAAAATCTACCCACCCCTGGGTAGACTGGGATGATGACAATCTAATGATATTTTGCTTGCCCACCAGCCCAGGTGAAGCAAGCAAGTAGTATTTTGGGAGGAGCGATCGAAGGATATTTTTATCACGTTGACATGCATTGCGGGCAGATTTGCATAAATCCACAGCACACTTCCTCCTAAAGGAAAACAGAGTAATTTCTATAGTGATTTTATTACAGTTGGACGCAACTTTAGAACAGACACGGAACTCAATGCAGGGGACTGGACTACATGACTTCTCGAGGTCCCTTCCTGTCCTGCAATTCTATGATTCTATCTCTGTAGCATCTGGGCTCAATACAGGGTAAACTGGTACAATTCATGGCCTGTGTTACAAAGGATGTCCGACTAGATGATCCAATGGCTCCTTCTGGCCATAAATTCTGTGATATGAACAATCTCTATTCTCTACTTCCTGGGATGTGGGGAAAGTAATGTGGCTTATGAATGAACAGCTGAAAGTAGCTGCTTGGAGAATAAGAGGATTGTAGCAAAGAATCTAGGCCTGGGGGTCTGGGCAAGGGTTACTGGTTTGGGAAGCAGGGCCAGATTAACTCTCTTGTGGGCCCGGGGCTATTAGATTTTGTGGAGCCCCTGTATACAAGTCTTTTTCCTGGGAGGGAGTTTGGTGCAGGAGGGGTCTGGGGCAGGGGATTGGGGTGCAGGAGGGGTCTGGGGCAGGGGATTGGGGTGCAGGAGGGAGTGCAGGGTCTGGGAGGGAGTTTGGATGCAGGAGTGGGATTCTGATCTGGGGTGGAGGAAGGGGTGCGAGGTGCAGGCTCCGGCCGGGAGGTGCTTACCACAGGTGGCTCATGGCTAGCAGCACAGCAGGGCTAAGGCAGGCTTAGCCCCACGCTGCTCCCGGAAGCGGCTGGCTCCTAGCACATCTCTGTGGCCCCTGGGAGGAGGGGGACAGCATGTCTCCGTGAGCTGCCCACACCCGCAAGCGCTGCCCCCGTAGCTCCCATTGGCCG
Source organism: Chelonia mydas (assembly GCF_015237465.2). Classification (NCBI taxonomy): domain Eukaryota; kingdom Metazoa; phylum Chordata; order Testudines; family Cheloniidae; genus Chelonia; species Chelonia mydas. The sequence continues at coordinate 8,658,113 of NC_051259.2, read as the reverse complement.
GTTTCCTGGCGAGCAACCTCCCCCCACCCGCCAGGGGCCACAGAGATGTGATAGCAGCCAGCCGCTTCTGGGAGCGGCGTAGGGCCACAGCATGCACGTATCCTGTCTGAGCACCCCGCTGCACCACGGGACTTCTAGCAGCCCAGAGTTGGAGGTCGCTGCCTGTGATTTATTTTTGCGGGGCCCTCCTTGAGCCGGGGCCCTAGGCTGCAGCCCCTAAAGCCCCTACCTTAAACCGTCCTTGTTGGGAAGAGCAAGAACTTCCCTGAAGCGTCACTTGTGTTTAAACTAAACCTTGTTCTGAGATGCTCTTGTTTGTTTGTTTTCCCCACTCCTGATTTCTGGCTTGGGCTAGGTAGTGAAATACTGTGGGATAGACTGTCGTCACTGTAATATTTTTGCATGCAGCATATTATTCAATCACTAGATGTCTCTATATGCTGTGTGGAGTTCTAGACAGGGTGTGGTTCCTGGTAAACAAGGGAGACAAAGCTGGAACTCAAGCCATGTGGAAGAAGCCTGCTTTGTGGCTTCTGTCTATTTTCTTTAATAATAGCCTCCTGTTTAGGGTAGACTGTGATCCCGTGTATTGTGTTATGCATGAGCTTGCCAGCCTCGCTTTTCCAGCCAAAGAGATCCTAGTCTGAAAGCTTATTCCGAACCAAGCTGGAGTCTGTGGAAAGGCCAGGAACTCACTCACAGTTTCCTGCAAATTGTCCCCCCATCACACCCCACACAGGAGTGGGGAGGGAATGGTACCTACAAAACCTGTGGATGTCCTGAGATCCATGGGGGGGAATCCAATGGTGTCCTAGGGCCTGTGCTTTACTCTATGGACCTATCACCTCCCCTGTCCACAGAAGCATGGTTCCTCCACCTGCCCCAACTACTGCTCCATCACCCCTCTCTGGGAGCAGGGGTTGTTATCAATGTGCTGAGTGGGATTTTGTGAAAGATGATGCTGATAAGAGCTGCTTGGCTTTTCCACAAGGAAATATCTGCTTGTTTGAAGATATTGTTTGAAGGGGCCATAGAGAACAGTCCTTGCCCAGCCCAGCTGCGGATACCCTTGATCTGTGCAGCCCCAAATCCATGGACTTGGGGTGGATCCGGAGGAGGGAGAGAGGATGCTGTAGTGCCAGTTGCTTCCCCAGTTGCTTTCCGCCCGGTTTAACGCCTCCCTGTTGGTGTCAGTGGTGGGGCGAAAATGGGTCTTTCTGCTGAACACACCCAACTGTTTGTGTTATGCCCATAATCCATGTACAGCGTAGAACCATAGCGTGATAACCAGGAGCGTTTGCTGCCATTTTTACCTGAGGAAATTTTATGCCACGTTGGTACCGTACCAGAAGACGGGATAATTAATACAGGAGGGGGCTGCTTCTCAGAAGCCTGATTTCAGACTCAGGATACAGGATGTATTGTGCCAGGGCAGTACATTTCAAGATCTTTATCTTGGCAAAAAATAGTTTCTCAGGGGGATGAATTAAACTTGAACTTGAAATGTTTATGTATAATGTAGAGCAGGCTAGTTGCTGAAATGCTCCCCCGGGGTTGCAGTTTGGGGTATTATTAGGGGTTTTCTTTTTCTTCGTACCCTGAGCCAGAGAAAAACATTCCCCAGTTTGGACGGGAATTGTGAAAAACGGGAAATGGGGGGGGAGGGGGGAATCAAACAAACAAAATGAAATTGAACGAAATGACTGAACTCTTCATTTCGCAGGCGGCTCTTTGTGGATAGAAAATTGCTACAATTGGTTCTAATTTAAAGTATGTAAAATATTTAAAAATATGCTGATTTATCATTTGTTGGGACCCATCCTCTTCTCAGGGGAGGATGAAAAGGAAGCCTTGAATAACAGATGCTAGCTTCCCTGTTAATTCTTAGCTCTGGGAGGTTCTCAGCTACGCTGGTGAAGGATGTTAGGAGAGAATGTTGTGATTCTCATTTCTTACCCAGGCAAAGCATCTGTTGAAGAGAGCTGGGCCTGAAGTAGTTTTCCCATCTTGCAAGATTTTTTGAGATTTGGAAATTTTTTCACCCTCTCTAATCAGAACAAAAAGCTCGAAAATTTTCACCAACTGACAAGCCAAAAAAAAATAAAAAAAATAAAATTCATTTGGGTCAATCTCAATGTTTCATTTAGAATTCGATGTTTCATTTCTTATTTCAAACTTTTTCTCTTTTAACCTTTTCTTGACGCCACATTTACTAAAATTTCTAAGCAAAAAGTCCTTTCTCACTCCAGCCTTCCCCCCTCCCCCCAACTTTTGCTTTAGAAAGGACATTTTGACAATTATGAAACCTTTTCCCAGAAATGGTTGGAGCTGGGAGATGTGTCAGAACTGACCCTGTTTCACAAACGAGCTTTGGATTTGACGATTTGGCATTTTTCAGCAAAAAAAAAACCAACAACAGTTCTCCAGAAAAATTCCTGACCAGCTATGCTGCTGAAGTCCTGCTGTTACTCTTTGTCCGCCACTGAAATGCGGTCATCTCTGGGGTGTAACTCAATATTATCATAGAATATCGGGGTTGGAAGGGACCTCAGGAGGTCATCTAGTCCAACCCCCTGCTCAAAGCAGGCCCAATCCCCAATTTTTGCCCCAGATCCCTAAATGGCCCCCTCAAGGATTGAACTCACAACCCTGGGTTTTAGCAGGTCGGTGCTCAAACCACTGAGCTATGGCTCAACAGTTCATAGTAGCACTACACCACGGTGTGGGACAGAGGAATAATTTGTCAGAATGGCAGAGAGACTTTAGAGTAGTTGAATCTAAAAATGTAGATTGAAATTTGGCTAGAGGCTTTTTCACATGGTCAGCAGCTCAGTTTGACAACTCTCCTGAATGACGGGACCCCAGCCGCATAGTGCCCCCTAGAGTCCTGCTGCGGCACTGATCTCACACTGACCCTAAGGTGCATAGATTTCTGCGTAGCAGCCTTGGTAGTCTGTATCCGCAAAAAGAACAGGCGGACTTGTGGCACCTTCGAGACTAACAAATTTATTAGAGCATGAGCTTTCCTGGGCTACGTCTGCATCTGCCAGATTGCACAGTAGCACTAGCCCTGCTGTGTTTAGGGCTCTCCATATCCATGCATATTGGGGTCAGGATCATTGTTATGCACATTTTAAACAAAATCCATGGCAATCATTCTGTTGCCCATCTTTAACAGCTACTGACCTATGCCCCTTTCTCTGGGGATTCGCGTTGTAGCTTAGGCAGTGCTGAATTCACAGGCCACTGGTAATGGTTTTCTTTTCATTAATTTTTTAAGTCGTATTTTGCTTTATTTAATAACTAAAATCTGTCCAGAGTAAACAGCCTTTACAGTCTTTCTGTGTACCAGGGAGCATTCTTTATGAATGTAATGCATTACAGAGCACATTCTCGCCAACTGGGGGAAAAGTCGGGTGCTTTTTGTAACAGTAGTTCCCAATCACTGGTAAATGAACAGGGACTTCAGGCTTTTCTGTCTGAGTCTCTAGACTCCTCCGCTCCACCTTAACAAACATAATAACTAGGGCTGTCAAATGATTAAAAAAATGAATAGTGAGATTTTTTAAAAATCACAATTCATCCCAGTTTTAATTGCACTGTTAAATAATAATAGAATACCGTTTATTTAAATGTTTTGGGATTTGAATATTTTCTACATTTTCAAATAGATTGGTTTCCATTACAAGACAGAATACAAAGTGTACCGTGCTCACTTTATATTATTATTTTTTATTTCAAATATTTGCCCTGTAAAAAAGATAAACAAAATAAATCGTATTTTTCAGTTCACCTCCTACAAGTACTGTAGTCCATTCTTCCATGTAGATGACGGGTTCTGCTTGATAACGATCCAAAGCAATGCAGACCGATGCACGTTCATTTTCATCGTCTGAGTCAGATGCCACCAGCACAAGGTTGATTTTCTTTTTTGGTGGTTCAGGTTCTGCAGTTTCTGCCTTGGAGTGTTGCTCTTTTAAAACTTCTTACATCATGTTCCACTCCTCGTCCCTCTCAGATTTTGGAAGGCACTTCAGATTCTTAAACCTCGGGTCGAGTGCTGTAGCTATCTTTAGAAATCTCACATTGGTACCTTCTTTGAGTTCTGTCAGATCTGCAGTGAAAGTGTTCTAAAATTGAACAACATGTGCTGGGTCATCATCCGAGACTGCTAGAACATGAAATATATGGCAGAAGGCGTGTAAAACCACAGAGGAGGAGACCTGCAATTCTCCCCCAAGCAGTTCAGTCACAAATTTAATTAACACATTATTTTTTTAACAAGTGTCATCAGCATGGAAGCATGTCCTCTGGAATGGTGGCCGAAGAATGAAGGGGCATATGAATGTTTAGCATATCTGACATGTAAATACCTTGCAACGCCAGCTACAAAAGTGCCATGCGAACACCTGTTCTCACTTTCAGGTGACATTGTAAATAAAAAGCGGGCAACATTATCTCCCGTAAATGTAAACAAAGTTCTATGTCTTAGCAATTGGTTGAACAAGAAGTAGGATTGAGTGGACTTGTATGCTCTAAAGTTTTACAATGTTTTGTTTTTGAGAGCAGTTAAGTAACAAAAAAATCTATGTTTGTAAGTTGCACTTTCACTAAAGTGATTGCACTACGGTACTTGTATGAGGTGAATTGAAAAATACTATTTCTTTTGTTTAATCTTTTTTACAATGCAAATATTTGTAATCAAAAATAGTAATATCAAGTAAGCACTGTACACTTTGTATTCTGTGTTGCAACTGAAATCAATATATTTGAAAACGTAGAAAAACATCCACAAATAGTTATAATAAATTCCAATTGATATTCTATTATTGTTTAACAGTGAGATTAAAACTGCGATTAATCGGAATTAATTTTTTTAATCAAATTAATTTATTTTGAGTTAATTGCTTGAGTTAACAGCAATTAATTGACAGCCCTAATAATAACACCCCTTTCTCATAAAAGCGCCAAAATTTCCATGAAAAATGTTCAAGAAAAATGGATTTTTTGCAGTGGATGTTTTTCATGGGAACTTCTCTTATCAGGTTTCCAACTAACTCTAGTCAGAAGGCATGAAGTTCATGGACAGAGTTAGAATGCATAAAGAAAGGGGGAAGTTCTTTCTTGAAAAGTGACTGCATTTGACAGCCAAATCGGCTGCCTCAAAATGTCTTTACTAAGCAGTCGTGCTTCTTCTGGATGGAGGCCTGGAAGTTCTTTCCTCACGTCCTTGTCCTGTTTGCTCTTTTAATGAAGACAAATGACGGGCAAAGAGAATGCTTGGACTGAGCTTTGCTGCCTTCTCCTCATGGTATTTGCATCAGATGCTGTGCGGTTGATGGGCTGCGTAGGAAACTTAAATAAAGAAACCCACAAAGGCCAAATCTGCTATCATGACACTCCCTAGCCACTAAATCTGCACTGCTTTAGGCCCTGATCCAGCAGAGTACTTAAGCATGTGCTTAAATTTAAGCATGTGTATAGTCCTATTTACTCCATTTGCTTAAATGAGTCATGCTGAAGTGTTTTGTTGAATAGGGGGTCTTACTGAGTAGCCGCTGTTACCATCTTGGGCATATCAACCTAAATGGGCCCTTTCTTCAACAGAGATATGCTGATTTACACCTGCTGAGGATCTGCAATTTGCGTTGTTGTGGACCTCAGTTATGGAATAAAGGTAGCGGCCTGGTTCTCCTCTTGAAAACAATGGTGTAAATCAGGAGTAACCGAAGTCAGAGGAGACTCTAGCTTAGGTTTCGGGAGCTTCCAGGTTAGCACAAAAGTTCTTGCAAATCAGTACTTGCTGGAAAGGACCATTCCTGCATTTGTAGTGCCTTTGCTCCTGTGTTTCGATCCCAGCGGGTGGGACTCAACCTTCCTGCATGGCTGGCCTGGACAATGCATTGTATTCCTACAGAGGTAATTTTGGACTGTTGTTGATACATGTAACTTGAGAAGTTCTGTTAGCTGCTATGGGCCTTTAATTTCTTATGTTTCTGAGTCCAGGCTCCATGCATATATATTCATTTAACCCATTATGGGCCTGACTCTGCAAGGTGCTGAGTTCCCTCCAGTTTTAAGGAAAGTTGAGGGCAATAACCTCAAGAAATGAGCCCTAAGTAACGAAATGCGAAGAGAAGTAGAGGGTCATGCATGGAGTTTAAGGCCAGAAGGGACCCCTTGATCATTCAGACTGATCTCCTGTATGTCACAGGCCACCAACACTACCCAGCACCTGCACACTACACCCAGCAACCAAAATTACAGCCACAGGAGACTGAATTATTATGTGCCACAAGCTAAGCACATGAGAGACAGAAAGCTGGGTGTGGCCTCAGAGCACTTGCTCAGTGGGTTCCAGATCCCAGCTTCAGCTGTGGCCAGGATAAACTGGGGGAGAAAATACCCCTTCCTGACCCCTTCAGGTGACCAGCTGTAGCCCCAGGGGTGAAAGTAACTTAAAGGATTTACCGGTACACCGGAGTCCTGAGTAGGGGCGTGGCCTCAACCGGAAGAGGCGGGGCCTTTAAATAAAAATTTAAAGGCCCCGGGGCTCCGGCTGCAGCTGGGAGCCCTGTGGCCTTTAAATCACCCCCAGAGCTACCAGCTGCAGAGGCGGCTGGGAGCCCCAGGGGTCAGGGCAATTTAAAGGGCCCGGGGCTCCGGGCAGTGGAGCTCCAGGCCCTTTAAATCGGCAGGGCTTCGGCGGTGATTTAAAGGGCTGGGGCTCCCCGCAGTGGCAGGAGCCCCTGGCCCTTTAAATCACTGCCCGAGCCTGGCTGCCGGAGCCCCGGGGTAGCGGCAGCAGGGCTCCGGTGGTGATTTAAAGGGCCCGGGGCTCCCGCCGCTGCAGGGAGCCCTGAGCCCTTTAAATTGCCAGCCTGGGGAAGCCGGTCCGGCACGGCGTATTGGCTCTTGCCGGTACTCCGGACCGGACCAGACCGGCTTACTTCCACCTCTGTGTAGCCCTGAAGCATGAGATTTTAGGACTGTCAGACTTACACCGGAAGAGACTGTCAGAGCTGCTCTTAAGCAAGACTGCCGTTCAGCCCCTCTCAGAAATTTGTCCAGCTCTCTCTTAAAACTAATTACGTTATTTTCCCCCAAAGCTGCTATTGGGAGTCTGTTCTTGCACCTCATTCCTCTGATGGTGAGAAACCTTCTTCTAATTTCCAGCCTAAAGGTGTTCATGCCCAGTTTACACCCATTTGTGCACGTGCCAACATTATCTTTTAACATAACATTTCACCCAGCCTGGTGCTTACCCCCTGATATATTTATAGAAAGCAATGAGATTCCCCTCTCAGCCTTTGTTTTGGCTAAACGAGCCAAGCTCTTTTAATCTCTTTTCATAAGACAAGCCTTCCAGTCCCCAGTCATCCTAGGAGCTTGTCTCTGGACCTGTTCCACTTGGAATGCCTCTTTCTTGAACATGGGTGACCAGAATGGTACACAGTATTCCAGATGAGGTCTTACCAGTGCCTGGTACAATGGCATTAATATGTCCTCTCTTCTCTTCGCTCATACATCCGAGGATCCCATTTGCCTTTTTTGGAGGTGCATTGCATTGAGAGAAGTGCAGTCTAGTGTTTAGGGCCCTTGATTAAGTGTTGGGACTCTTGGGTTCTGTTCCCAGCTCTACCACTGACTGGTTATGTGACCATGGGCCTCAGCTTCTCCACCGGCTAAATGGGCATAATCATATTTGCTTACCTCAGTTAAGTTAGTTTTTTGTAGTGTGCTTTGAGATCTTTGTGTGACAGGAGCTCTACAGGTACAAAGGTTTATTATTTCTATGCTCAGTGATACAGGGCCTCTTCTGAACATGTATTGTACTGGTCCAGGGTGTAATTTCAGTTTTAACAGAAATATTGAAAGACCATGTTACGGGCTCCAGTGATTTCACCCCTCTAGGTATTTCATTTGCTGCATGGAGTCCATGTAGTAAATCCCAGCTTCCCTTTTAGAATCACTAGCATATAACTAAAACGATTTCACTTAAAATTACCATCCTAAGCAACACACTACAACAGAACGAGAGAGAAGAAACAATGTCAATTGTGCAGTATAAAACCATCTTTCTATGGAATCCATCTGATTGCAACACTTCCCGCTTGAAAGCCTTTTGGAAACCCACAGCCAAGATCCTCAGCTGGCGTGATCTGGCATAGCTGACCTACTCCATCAGACAACCTGTCCTAATATTCTGTTAAGGAGGGATTTAAAGGAACACAAGGTGGTGACTTGACACATTTAGGCTAAGTCTGCACTCGCGCTTTTGTTGGTAAAATTTTTGTCGGTCGGGGGTGTGAAAAAAACCCACCCCGACCGACAAAAGTTTCACCCACAAAAGCACCAGCGTGGACAGCACTGGGTCAGCGGGAGACGCTCTCCTGCCGACATAGCTACCGCCGCTCATTAGGGATGGTTTAATTCATAGACTATCAGGGTTGGAAGGGACCTCAGGAGGTCATCTAGTCCAACCCCCTACTCAAAGCAGGACCAATCCCCAATTTTTGCCATAGATCCCTAAATGGCCCCCTCAAGGTTTGAACTCACAACCCCTCACAATTTAGCAGGCCAATGCTCAAACCACTGAGCTATCCCTCCCCCATTATCCCTCCCCCAATTATGCCAGCAGGACAGCTCTGTGCCGCTGTAAGATCCGTAGCGTAGACATAGCCTTTGATGAGAAGATTTCCCATGCCTGGGGGAGAACGCAGAGGTACTTGAGGGAGAAGCCTACAAGCAAGACTGGTGTCACTGATGAGCGAAGAGTGGGGTCGATGATTCAATAAGACCAGGTCTGAATTTGACCCAACGTCTCTGTGCCTTGGTTTACCCATCAGGGTATTTACTTAACCTACGTCTCAGAGGGTGTTGTGAGAATGTAATGAATGTGCATGAAGCACTGGGATGCCCCCAAAATGAAGGCTGGTGTAGAATTGAAGGGAATTATTCAGGCCTATTTGGGAACATGTCTCCTAAATTACTATTAAGGTTGTCCCGGCTTACGTTTGGCAGGATTAGCAAATCTGAGAGGATAATGTGAGAGCTGCAGAAAAAAAAAGGTCGATGCTAAAAGAAAGGTTTCATTTCGGGGAATACAACAGCTCAAGTGCCTGCGCTATCAAACAAAACCACAAGAGCATCACAGATCTCAGGCTGCACCACGTCCCTTGCGCTTCCAAGAGTGTAGCAGTTTGACCAATAACTTCAAATGATGTGGCAGAGAAAGGAAGAGAATTTGACTCAGAGTGCGATTAAGTTGTTCCCAGGGCCCTGCTTTTCCACTGCAGGATACCAGAGGCCCCCTTTGAAATCAACTGGAGAGAAATTGTATTCGGTAGAGGAAGGTGCTTCAAAATGATTTTGTGTTATTTTGTGTTCCTCTTTCCCATGAATCAATACCACGCAGAGAGGGGTGCAGATAAGGTGTCAAATCCCTGGGGCTCCCCACCTGCCTCTCTTCTTCGTCCCACAAAGACCAGGATCAAGGAATCGCGTGGGTTAGGAAGCAGAGATGGTGCAGATGCATCCTGCAGGTTCCGATGGCACAGCAGGGGTATGGCCAGAGGGTCTGTGAACTGCACAGATTCGCCTGATCCCAGCCTCCTACATGGGAGTGCACCTCGAAGGCAGCCTCTGGGCTGCTGGAGCTACTGGGCAGGTGTTCTGTGCTCTGCCCAGACCGAAGGTGGAGGTTCCCATTCGTCACACCACCGACATAGTTCCCCCGGCAAAGTGCTTTTATTCTGACTTGCGTCATCAGTCGATGGGACTGAGACTCTTAAGTGCCTAAATCCCTTCTGAACACGGAATGTCACTTAGGCCCTTTTGAAAATAGCAGCCTAGGTGGACACACAGGCACCTGCAGCAGGGACCTGTTTTTTCAGGGTATTAAATAGGTTTTTGGATCTGAGGAGATAGACTGAAACACCGCCAGCACAAAACCAGCCAGAAGAGTCTGCTCCATAAACAGCCACATCAGTCAGCCCGGTGGGGGCGGGGAAGGCTGGAAGGAGCAGAGAAAGAGTTAAAGGGCTTCCCAACCACGAAAGGAGAGTAAGGGGGCGACGGACCAGTCGGCTGGTTTTAAATTCAGCTAATCAGCACCAGGCCGTGTATAATGAACATCTCTCCCACTGTTCTGAGTTCAGACAGTAAAGACCTACTGTAAATGCAACATATCTCTCTCTGCTCCCTGCCAGCTGGACTGGAGCCAATCTATTTCCTTCAAAAAGGGATATTTATTTTCATCCCTTTATAGGCAGCCATTCATCACAGACCACCACAGGCTAAAAAATCTTTATAAATTATCATCAACCTCTCCCTCCCGCCCTTCAATATTATTTTCCTTTGGTTGTTAAAGTCAGTGTAAATCTTCCGACAGAACAGACGGGCTGAAGGGTGTTGCGACACTTTGCTCTTTCTTTCAAGGCTGGGAAAGGACAGTAGCGGCAGTGTCTTGAGAAGCCAGGAGGAAGCCAAAGCAAAGACTCGGCGTGACTGATTCGCTTTCCGAATGGCGTAAGCAGGCCAACTTCAAACATGTGCATAATCAGTTATCTGTGGTGGACTTTGTTAGGCCGGTGAAAAGACGGGTCCTTCCCTTCCCCCTCCCTTTAACGTCTGGGCTTCACTTTATAAAGCCAGCCCAAACAGCTTGCCATTCGCCATCCTGCACAGGTAGGCTGACAGGCAGAGCCCTAGCTGCAGATGTGTGGACGGCGTATGTGTGCTCCTTCCAACAGCAGACGCTATGGTCACGGCTGAGTTCCAATTTCCGTTCTTTCCCTCCCGCATCTCTTTCGGTTGCTCATACCTCTCTCAGCCCCAGCCCTCGTAGCGTGGCATCTCCCACGCTTCGTCTCAGCCCGCAGGTAAAAATCAGCAGTGCCATTTTTAATTGATGGGAGCACGCAAATAAACTCCCTTTCGCCATCTGTCCTGATTGAGACGGTGGAGATCACATAACTCAGGCCCGACGGAGGCTAGTCATTTCAAATCCAGCTTGTGTGTACACAGGACACACTGTGGACCTGATTATACAGCCGGTGCTCAGCTCGAGGTGAAGTTCACACCCTGCAGAGGCCCAGCGCAACATCTGTGACCCACTGAAGGGCCTATATCAAGGTGTTAAGTGGGACATAAGCCTTGCAGTGGCTCTCTGCACAGGAATGAATTTCATCCATCGGTGACCACTTACCACGTGTAATAATGCCATTGAAATCAACAGAATGTCTCATAGAACAAGGAACTAACCGGGGGGGAGTAAGAGAGGCAGAATCTGGTCCTTACTTTGCCATTTTCATGTCTAACCATTAGAATTTGCTGTTGGTATTTTAACAATGCCTTTGTTTAAGGGCATCTCAGATGAGAACACCTCTGATGGGGTTTCCTTCAGCTCAGTCTCCATTTAAGGATGGGTGAATTAAGAACTTATCCACTGATGATGCCCCAGTTAAAGCCACTTCAGCTGAGGACAAACTAGTTAAGGGGGCATTGCAAGTTAGCAGGATTTTTTTTCTTACCTCCCCCTTCTTCTTAGCGGAAACCAGGCAAACGAAATGCAAAAGTCACGCGTGCCCCTCCCTTTCCTGAAAAAGCCAAACACCTTTAAAAGTTTACACTGACCAACTTCAGCGGTGACAAGTCTTGGCTTAGAAAAACTACCTCCCCTGACCACCATCGCTGTGCCAGGGCCAATGCTGATGGGGAGGTCGCACTAAATGACTGTGACATCTGAATTCCAAAGTCACTGAGAGAAAAGAAAAGTTCCCTGCCCTTCACAGTGATAGCTGCACCTACTGTTCGACTGGGGTGTGGGCCAAAACCCCTGAGCTGAGCACTCAAGCTTGGGGATGCATAGCTGTATTTTGCAAATGGCTCCTATCTTCCTAATGGGCCAGACCAAACACTGCAGAGCTGAACTCTGGAAGCGTTCAAAACCCGGATGGAGATTTTGGACCTGGGGGTCTATTTCTACCTTTGGTCTAACACAGAGTCAAGTCCTAGCTAGGCTCTGCAGTCGCGCAGACACGTTCAAAACGATGGTGATTTGGCTCCTTAGCAATCTAGGGAAATGAGATGCTTGTGTAGAACCATGGGGAGACCCCCCACAGGCACATGAAAAGTTCCAATCAGGGAGTTTCTGAAGCCTTGTCAGTTTCCAAAGTTCTAACAGAAAGAGAAGGGCCTATTTTGCCTTTGAAATGTTTTAATGCAGAAAGCATGTCTTTAAAGCATAGCTTTAAGGGCTACAGTTTCATTGGATTGTGTACAGTATTTCACTGTCGCCATTCCAAGGAAACACCCAGAACTTCCAACGTGCTTTTTATTATTGATCAGAGTGTCAGATTCACATCGATTCTTTCATATGGAAAATATTCAATGGAGTTGTTTTTGTTTGATGTAGTGATACCGATCTTGGTACATCAGTGATATAAGGTGACCTGTCATGGTTAATATCATGCTGGATGTCAAAGTTACCTGACTGGGAAACTGTATCTGTCTTTAAAAACTTCTTCCTTGTTGACAAGACGCAGATCAAGTCAGTAGCTGTCTGTGTTTTGTTACATCAGGACTTAACATTTCCATAAAGACATGAGTCACCATTTACTTGTATTTGTTTCAGAATGTGACTGCTAAGCTGGAGGAGAGACCGCTGGGTGACATCTGAGAGCAAAATACTATAACCTTGCGGGCAAAAATACACCCCAGCAGTGCAGTGATGGGTTCCGTATGCAAAAGACTCAACACCTCTTGGGATTGGGTTCTTGGGACTTGAGCCAAGACTCTTTGAAGTCAATGGAAAGACTCTCACTGACTTCAATGGGCTTCAGACGAAGCCCAGAGTTTGCAGAGCTTGGAAACTATCTTCCTTTTCTTTAGGGTGCAGCAGTCATGTTAATTTGTCCGTGTGGGTTTCCTCTGTGTGTTGAGTGTGGTTTGATGGCGAAGGGCTTTAATACAATGAGCCGCTGCAGAAATCAAAAGCTGGGGACGTTCTCATGAAAGAAGCACATTAATAGTGACTCCGCTCTTGCATGACATAGTCTGACGTTCCCAGCTCTAGAGAAAAGCGACAGGAAGTCTCAGCAGCACAGGGTGTGCAAAAATCTGCTTGTTATTTGTGGAGGCTGGGTTTTTTTTTAACTCATGTGCTTCTTTCTTCAATTTGTTTTGCACAGTTGGGCCCTGCCTATAGGAATGGCGCTAAGCCACCTTTGAAACCCTAGCTAGAGGGTCAACAGGCCAAACAACAGTATAACAGAGTTGGCTTCCATTCTGCTAAGTCACCGTGCTTTACCATTGTCAGTTTCATAGGGTAGATGGCCCCTTGGCTTCAATTTTTCAGAAGTGACTACTGATTTTAGGCACCTCCATCTGGGGGGGCTCAGCTCAAGACACCTTAAAGAGGCCAGATTTGCAGAGTGCAGGTGCTCAGCACTGTCTGGAAACCAGTCCTTTTTAAGATGTTCAAGTGAGGAACCCAGAATCACTAGCCACTTCTAAAATACCAAAACAGGAGACTTCACTGCGTGCGCCACTCCCCCTGGCAAGAGGACGAGAGACCAAACGTGACAGATGTCAGTCTTGTTGCTTAATGCACAATTGGAAGCTGATGCCCACAGTATTTTGGTGGTGAGCATAGTATAAGGACCTGTACAGACTAGAATAGAGCTTTTCTCACTTCCACATAGCTTGGAATCCATTTTTAACCATTTTTGCTTTCTGGTTCCCATTACTAGCCTGGTGTTGCTATGTTTGGGTCTGCAACACATCAGGAGAATGAGGGGACAGAGAAAGAGAAGTGGGAAAGAGACATTGATTTAAAAAATGGAAATATTTTTATTCCTCTTGTTGTTATTTTGTTCCTATCCCTGATATGGATAAAACACCCAGATGCCCCTTTTATGACAAATCTAAGGAGGGACCTTCTGCCTTTCGATAGATTGGTGCCGTTCCCACTGATTTCAGAGGAAGTATCAGCAAATTTATTCATTGGCTGAATTTGGAGCTTTAAACTAGTCGACAGTGTCCCTTGGAACGCAAGGTTTGAGTTCAATAACTATGATGAGCAATAAGAGAGGTAGGACTATAAATTTACAATGAGCTTTACAAAGTGAGGCTCCGATCTCGCACTCAGACGCCAACAGGATCCTTCCCTCACCTACATGCTTGTGGAGATCCATGCACAGGGCGACTGCAGAATGCAGGCGTGAGTGAGATGAGACGAACCAATGCAAGATAGTGAGACAGTGGTCAGAAGATCTGTAAAGCGGAAGTGTGGGAACTACTTTCATTCTACTTGGCTGTAAATTGTAACTTGAGATACTATAACCGTATGTGTGGGGGGAGGGAGGAGCAAATATGGAGCAGTTAATGTGGGGCTTTAAGAGATGAGTGTGTCCCTTTTTAAAAGCCAGCTGAAGTTGCATTTCAGTCCCTGTACATTATGTTATTTGGTTGCATCAGATAACGTGCAGCTGTGATCTGCAGTGAGTCAAAAATCCTCCGCTACTAACTCCTCGTGTTGCCTTCCCCTTTGTTGCCCCTCCTTTGAAACTGGGATAACGTGTTACCCATCTTTGCTTTGAGGTCCTTGGATGACAGGTGCTGCAGATGTGCAAAGTGTTGGTCCATCAGGCGGACTTGTATACTTCAGCCCGAGAGCGTGTGGAGCGTGCAGATGTAAATCTGAAACAACTCTGCTGGTTTCCCTGGAGTCACTCCAGGTGTGCGCTGGTGTAACTGAGATTGGAATCTTGCCCAGAGAGAGAGAGGACGTTTCATGTTGACTGAGACAGTCAAATGTGAAAATGGTGTGGCAAGTGCATTCCATGCTCCCTTTGCTTCAGGCTGACTGGCATCAATTGAATGATTATCCCCCTGCACTAGCAGCTTCTGTCTGAGGATCTCAAAGTACTTTACAAGTATTCCTTGCTTGGTGCAGTACCTCAGTGAAGCAGCTGAACATTCTTCCCATTTTACAGATGAGAAAACTGAGGCCGAGAGCGGCACAGTGGATGTCCAAGATCGTGCACACAGTGACTGTGTCAAAGCCAGTTCTCCAGACTCCCACTGCTGTGGCTTAGCCATCCCATCTTTCCTTCCTAGTTCTCTGTGAACAGTTTGACTCCTGGGGACTGCAGTGAAATACTCTGTCATTTGTGCAATGAGTGAGGACAATGAAGATATTTTTAATTCAGCTTGTCCTTTACTTATTTCCCAGGCGTGTAGTGGCTGTGCCAAGAAATGGCATTTACAATCATTTGCATCTGTTTCCATTTCTTTTCCCAAATGAATTAAGAGCCGTTGTAGGGCCTGGTGACTAGGGCAACATGGAGGGCATCAGGACTCAGGAGACCTGGCTTCCTGTTCTCACCCTGGCAGTCGGGGAGCTGGGTTTTGCAACCAGGAAGGTGGGGGTGGGGGCTGGTTAAGACACGAGGGGAAATGGGTAGCAGGATCCTGGAGGGTTAGGAGCAGAGGGGGTGAAGGTAGGGCTTGGGGGCTGTAGCGGGGTGGTCACCCGCTGCTGCCCTGAAGGACTTGAAATCAGCCCTGGGAGAGGGCTGAGGCTGCAAGAGGGCTGCTGCTAGGGAAAGCAGCAAGCCTCGGCTGATTGGGGAAACAGCCACAGCTGAGGCCACTCCCCAATCAGGGCCCAGCTGGTCTTTATAAGAGGACATAGTCTTTCTCTAGATGTTGAGAGGGAGGGGCCACCTGGCTCAGGCTCAGGCTCAGGCTCAGGCTCAGGCTCAGGCTCAGGCTCAGGCTGTGGGCCGGGCCCGGGCCCGGGCCCTCCTGCAGCATGGTCCATGCCGAGGCCTCTGCGCGTGTGTTAATGCATGCGGGGTGCACACTGTCTGCATTCTGCTGACACCTGTTAGCAGTTTGTTAACATGCCTTGATCTGGTCCCGTTTCAAAAAGGACTAGATCAAAGCACACTAAGGACCTGTGAATGAGGGTCTCAGTGCCCACGGATAGTTATTCTGCACCGCGCCAGGCTAGTACGGGACAGCTCATGCTCCAACTTGCCTCGGATCTGCTGCCCTAGGCAACTGCCTAACTTGCCTATGCCTAGAGCGGCCTCTGTGTATAATATGCTGGAAAAGGCACCACACATACCACTAAAGGGGGCAGTCACCCCTTCCCCAGTCCCCATTAGCTCCGCCACTGACTGCTGGATGACCTTGGGCAAGTCACTTCCTCTCCTCTGCCCGTGCCTCAGTTTCCCCTCTCACTCTTGCTGTTTAGATTGTAAACTCTTTGGGACAGGGACTGTCTCATACTATGTGTCCGTACAGTGCCTAGCACAACAGGACCTGATCTCAGTTGGGGGCCTCTACGTGCTACCGCAATACAAGTAATACGACCAAACTGTAAACTGTTGTACCAGTCTCTAGCCAAAGGGTAATTGATTAAATCTCGGATTTTCTCACAATGTTTCAGGGCACAGACAAAAGCTAGAAGACCAAGCCAAGCCCTTCACAGACCGCTATAGCGAACTGGAACGTCTGCGCCAGTCTATGAGAGTTACCCAAACAACTCCCAACCCCCGAGGATCCCTGACCGCCCCAGGCCACTTTGGGTCACAGACTCAGACTCCAATACAAGGTAACCGGGTTGGGTTCATTAGCACTCACCTGCCTTGACACTTGAGTCCCTTAGGCTGACTTGGATAATGTGTCCCAGATTCTGCCAGGAATCTTCCTTGTGCAGTTCATGAGAGGTGGAATTTCTCTTGCTCTTCCCAACCTTGAGTGAGCCAGAGGATGTATTAACCCTGCCCTCCATGTGGGAGGGGCCTAAGGTCCCCATGTGGGAGGGGTTAAACTGCTGTTGGGGAGATGGCAGGATTGAGAGTTCAGAAAGGAGCCAGCAGGGGTCAAAAGAGGTTGAAACAGGAGGAGATCTCTCTCTCACTGCACCAGCCAAGTCAGAGGGGGCGCCTTCAGATGGGGCGGGGTCTGCACTCCCTCTAGCTCCCCTTTGAATTCTCTCATGATGGGAGGTCACATTAAATGAGAGAGGGCCCCTGTGCTGGGAGCTGAATCCTAGCACTCCATGGGTTTTATTCAGTGTGTTTATTAACAGTTGCGGGAAGAATGCATTTGCCTACTTAGGCACCATATCTGTGCGGGAGATCTAGGCATGTACTTTAAACTGAGTTACTTTTTTAACATGAATGCACCTGTGTGTTTAGGCTGTTAAGCATGGATCAGAAAGGGTATATTATACACCACAGGATAATCAGAACGGTGTCTTGTCTGCTTGCATTGTGCTTATCCCAAGTCTGCAGACTGACTAACCCAACAAAAACAGCTCCCCACCCAATACACACACACATACACAGAGTTTTCTGCAACCATCATTAATGAGAACACAGACAGACCTCAAGGTCTTGCACATGAATTTGCATCCAAGGTGTTTGCAAGTGAAAATGCACAAATCACTACTTATGCCTATAGATAATTAACCTGGAGATGTCAGTGTGTTCATCCAAGCATGCACAGGGTTTGGATTTCATTGCTAGATTGGGCTAAGCATTTGAAAATAGACTGTCCTGCATTGCAGCGACCCGTCTCCTGAGACTTGCTTGCTTAATGTTCTAGGTTTTTTTATCCCACCTCTTACTTCTGTGATTTATAATCATATCATTTTCTCCCAGTGGAAATTAAATATAAAGTAATAAAAGGGTTGAATGAGAAACAAAATTAAATTTTTAGCTATAATTTTGTTACTTTTTTTTCAAAATTCAAATTTTTGATGAAAAAATTGAAATTTCACATTTTCTTTTAGTGGGGTAAATTTTTAAAAAGTCCCTAAATCCCGTTTTCAAAAGTGACTTAAGTTTTTAGTCCCAGACTCTAAAAATTAGTTAGGTGCCAAACTCCCTTAGAAACCAATGGGAGTTAGGAGCCTACATATCTTTCAGGATCAGGGCTTTAGGAACCTACGTCGTTGACAGTCAATGAGACTTAGGCGGCTAAGTCACTTAAGCATCTTTGAAAATTATACCCCAGCTCCAAAGCAGGTAAATAACTACAACTAAAATTCAGTGAAAATTTTATTTAGATTCTTTTAATTGAAATTATCATTTTTTTTGACGAGCTCTCCTGGGAAATTTAATTAAGATTAGTATCGCCTATTAAAGGGATGCTGCCAACTCGTTTTACAGCCATTGTTTAAGTTTTGTTTAGAGGAGGGAAATTTTAGAGACCTCATAGACATCGTGCTCTTTCATGATTTAAAAAGATTCACTTTATGCATATATATGTATTTTAAAAACTGACATGTTCCCCTGCTGAAAACCTACATAACGGTTTTGGGCAAGTGCCTGAGAATCAGGTAGTGATAGTGTCTCGAAATCAAAGTGAAACTGGCCAGGATAATTTCACTGAAATGCAAAAGGCCAAGCAACAACAGAAATGGTGAAAAGCAAATTAGGTGTGTAACATTCTTTCCTTTTTGATAATCTAAGGTATCAGGAACTTTAAAAAAATACAGGGGGGCAAATTCTGTGCCCAGTTACATGGAGTTACTGCAGTAAAGTTAACAGAGCTACTCTGGATTTGCCCCAGTGTAAGCAGGAGCTAAATCTGTTTTATAACGTTTTATCTTGAGAGTGTCCTTTCGACTTAACACAAACTATAACCAATAATAATTATAAAACCCCTCACAGACACACATGTGATTCACAACGATCGTAATTTTTGCCCAGGCCATTAGAACTCAACCCTGCCAAGAATAATACAAGAGTTAACAGGCCTGTAATTTTTCTCATGTCTTGGCACGTTCTTAGGTAACACGTATAAGAAGACGATTCGCTCTGAAGTGTAAAGAGATGACACAGGTTGGGAGGGCCAAGGGGGAGATGCTGGAAGCTATCTATGGTATTTAGACAGTTCCCATTGTCGTAGCAGCTCAGAATCTTCAAACTAGCCTCACAACACTGCTGTGTGGTAGGGCAGTGCCATTATTCCCATCGGCTAGATGGGAAACAGGGGCACAGAGAGACTAAATGAGTTGCCCACGGTCATACAGAGAATCAGTGGCAGAGCCAGCATTTGACACCCTCCCCCCCCCCCAGGTCTTCCCAGTCCTAGGCAAGCACCCTGACCACTGGGAAATCCTTCTTCTCTGGGTTACAGTTTGGCTACCCATGTGTGTCGCTGCAGATTGTCAATAGGGATTGAGTGAATCTTCTTTCTGGAACATAAATTGTTAATGGGCGCCTATGGGCTATGGCCCTATTCTGGGCAATGTGGGGCAAGTTTTGTGACCGTCACCAGCAAAAGAAAATGGGAAGCAATATGGACTAGAAGAGCAGCATTCGACTGTAACCTGAGTGGGCCTACACACAATCCCCTCGGGTGGGCAGTGCCTGTTTGGAGTTGCATAGGGGACTTTTGAGCTGTGACTCTCACTTGCTCTAGTCACTGGAGGATCAGTGTTCTGGGCCTGCCTATGTACGTGCCAACCCTTTTCCTCATTCTCCAGGCCTTGCTCAAACCGAGACAGAGCCAGCTCCAGCTTTGGCCATGTGGAAAAACCCTCCCACCTGCCTCCACGCTGCCTGCCACCGCCGAGGCTTCTGCTCTGGTCTGTAAATTGCACAGAAAACGGACATACTGATCCAGACCGTACTTTCCAGCTGAGGTTGATGGAGTGACTCTGGCGTTAACGCTGGGGTAATTTAGAGCAGAATCTGACCCTCTGCACAAGCCTTTCACTGAGGCAGCCCCTGGCGTTTATAAATAGCCTCCCTCTTCCTCCACCCCCCACACCCTTCCCGTAAAACAATCATCCTGAGGTTAAATCTAAAAATGAAAAACCTCCCAGGAAGAGAAAAACCTGATCATTTCTGGTGGGCCGGTGAGGAAGCACATACGGAAAGTTTACCCATGCCCAAGTTCAGAGCGCCTGATTGTCTTCTCACTTCCGCCGGTTTCACACCGTTAAATGCCATTCATTTCAGTGGGGTCAGTCCTGGTGTACACCAGCATTAGTGAGAAGAGAATCAGGCCCTTCATATATCTGCATGCAACTGCAGTTTACTCCTGTTACCATCCCTCGTCAGGCCACAGTCTGCTTTCACTTGGCACCAGTGTAAATGCTACTGGAGACAAAGGGGTTGCTCTAGATTTACACCAGAGTAACTAAGGTCAGCATCTGGCTCTGCAGTGTGTTAAATAAGCGAGGCAAGATCATCAGCTCTGATACATAAATCAGCATAGCTCCATTGACTTCAGCAGAGCTGAGTTAATTCTAGTGAACCTCTGTAGAAGATCTGGCCCGATAGTTCTCGAGCAAGCCCTGTGAAATCTGAGGTTTTAAAAACCTGGCTCTCCCATGCACTGTGAAATGCCAAGCTATCATTAGAACGGTTTGAAAATTTTCCCTTATTATGGGGCATGCACAGACACAGCTCCGTGCTGCTAAATTTCCCATCTTTGTTTCTTTTTTCTTTTCTATTTGTCTTAGGTCCTTACCTTGCGGGTTTTGTCTCTTAACTAGAATAGTTGATCAGCCTCCAAAAATTAAACGCTATGTTAAACGAACATATGTCAGACTCCCGGAGGCTGTTCTGAGGTCACGTTGTTCAGTGAAGGCAGTCTGAATGGTAGCAAATAGCTGTGGTACTAGGAAAAAATGTAATTGTCCTAATAGTTGACTAGTTTTCCCCAGGATTCTTTCTTTCTCTCTGTCCAAAATGTGGGCCTGGTTCTGCTCTACTGAAGTCAGTGGGAACATTACCAATGATTCAATAGGAGTGGGGCAGGGCCTGAGATACTATGCAACCCAGCATTCTAGAGTACTAAGGGCTTGTCTACATGGAGAGTTATTCTGGGGCAGCTATGCCTGGTTAACTGTGTGTGTGGATGCTCTGAGTCCGGAATCTGAGTGCCTTCATCCCTGGGTTAAAATAATTCAGAATGAGGCACTCTTATTCCTGAGCAAGAGCATCCACACATGGAGTTAATCAGGAATAGTTAATCTGCTTTAAATTCATACTTTACTTTATTCTGGATTAATGTTCATGTGTGGACAAGCCTGAAGTAACACAAAACAGACTCAAAGCCAGTGGATCCAGATGTGAGGATTACGTTGTCATGGGGGATTCTTCCTGTGATATTAGTATGCTATGCCAGCCCACCGGCTGTGGATGTGTCACCATGGTCAGGAAAAAGGACATCTCAGCACTTGTGCAATCCCTGGCTGCAGGAACAGGTCTTGGGGGCCATCGGCATCTTGGGGAACCAGATCAGTGCAGAATCAGCCCGGGGACTGGGGCACAAATGTCCGCCCACCTCCACCTCCCCATGCCTTTAGGGCAGCTGAGAACAGGGCATCTTGTTTTTAGAGCAAACCACCCCAAAATGGTGGCTTTTAAAAATAACGATGTGTGTGTGAGCGATGGATTTCAAAAACCCAACTGATGTCTCTTCCAGCAATGGCGTAGCACAGGTGGATGGGACGGCATGCCTTTAGACCGGCAGAATTTGGTTTTCTCGTGTGGAATTTTCCTACCTTTTTAGAATTGAGACAAGATGCGTCCTTACTGCAAACTGCCAATCTGACCCAAACACATACCAAACCTCAAGCGCCCTTCTCCTCGCGCCAAAGACGGTGACAAAGCAAAGTGTGACATGATTTATACACGCACTTGCAACATGTTTCCTCTGGCTGCTGTCGGGGCCCCTGGGCTGTAGGGGCTTCATGAATGACTCACTGCCACATAACTGACATGGGTCTCGTTAGTATCAGTTGTTGCGGGGGTGGGGCGGGGGGAAAGGGAGGGAGGCTCCTTTGAAAACAAGAAACGTTGTCACCTTCCTGTTGGGTGTTTCAAAATTGTTTCCCTGGGTTGGCTGGCCAGTTGCTGGAGTGAACCCAAATGCGGAAGAACCTGATCCGGGTCTCATCCCATTGTTGCTAATGAGAATCTTTCCGTTGACTAGGGTGGGTGTGGGCTCCGGCCGTATGCCAGTGGTATTCCACAGAATGATGGGGCGTGATTTTTACAGGCACCAAGCAGCCCCCACCCCCCCCCCAGCTCCAGCTGATGTCAATGGAAGCTGCTCAGCACCCGTGAGAATCGGGTCCATGTCACCTAGCACTTGATGTTTAAGAAGGCCAGTAAACCCATCAATCCTTATAAGCAGCCCTGTGAGCTCATTACTATTAATGGCTTGTACTGGGTGGGAATTCAGGGTAGATAATTAGAGTGGTCCCTTCCAAGCTTATTAATAGCCTTATTTTATAGCTGGGGAAACTGAGGCATAGAGCAATGTAGCGATTTGCCCAAGGTCACCCAGTAAGTCAGTGCTGGAGCCAGGACTAGAACCCAGGTCTCCTGAGTCCCAGGGCTGTGCGTAATCCATAAGGCCATTCTTCCCCAAGACCAGGCTACTGCAGGTAACCCAGTGGGATTCGCTTGGTGATGACTTGTAAGCCAAGAAGGTAGCCTGGTTAGAAATGAATCCTGGGCAAGGCCCTGTGTCCAATTGCAGCCCACGTTACATAGCAGGGACGCCTGGATTAAGCATCACAACCCCCTGCAACCCCATTCATCCAGTACAATCCCAGCGGGGTCCCCTGTTATTTTTCTATGTTGCTATTCAATTCATTTAACGTGCCCTCCCCATCTCACCCACATTTTCAGGGTGCTGCAGAGTTTGGCATTGACAAGGCACGACGGCCTCGTAGAAGCTACTAGGAAGAAGGAGGATGTTTTGCCCACCACTGCAGGGGGGCTTCGGGTTTTCAATCCCCAGGGGAGTCCATTTTGGTGTCCTGGAGACTGTGGGACAAGGGAGGCTTTTGGGACATGGGGGACGTGGCTGCATTTCTTCTTCCTTCCCTGGTTTGGGTTGGGAATGGAAGCGACTTTAAATATGGTGCAGGGGAGTTTGCATTCCTCATGCCCCAGCCCAGAAACTCTCAGGAGCTGCTCCCCCAACACAGGCATCCAACAATAGTTCAGTAGCTTGCCAGTTCTCCTAAAATGGCCAGCAGCAAAATAATTAACAAGGGTGACTTTTAAACAAGCCAAATTAGGGTTCAGAGTCAAGACCCCTGGGAGGATCCTGGGGGTAGCTCACAGAGTTATTGTTTCAAACTGCCCGCAGACTCAGGCAGACAGCGGTAGCGGCCAAAGGCTCTAGTTGAGATCGGGGACCCAGATGTGCGAGGTGCTGTTCAAACACATAACAGGAGACAGCCCTCAGCCTGAAGCGTTCACAGTATAGTGTAAAGACAAGGTTCCGTCAGGGAGTGCGAATATCACGCCTGCAGCAGGGCGTGCGGTGATACCAGTCAGAGGGACATGTGGTAATAGAGACTACCTGTGTGCACAAATAGGATGCTTTTTAAGGATCCAAAATAAAAATGAAATATAAGTCACCTTTCTTGCAAATCCCCTGGAAAGGACCAGGGAGACGCGGGTCTCTGCTACATTAGAAAAATTGCACGGGTTTAATTAAATTGATCTCGTTAGAACCAGTGCAGCACCTTGTGTCAATGCACTTCAACTAGTTTAGCCCCAGCTTAAATTGGTCTGGCTTATTTGGGCAATTTGCAAACCTAACTTTGCTGCCTAGCATCCATTGACTTCAAAGGAAAGAGGGCGAAGCCAATGCTGAAAGTCCCGCTCGTGGTGCAGCTGCATTAGGGGTTCACACCAGGTTGATTTTAGATCGATTTAGTTAAACCCAGGACAATTTGTCAAGTACAGATTAGGCCACAGAAGAATGCTTTACCATATTCACTTAAAGAAAATCTTCCTTCCCCCTCTTTTTATGTTTGTAAAGTACTGTATTACTTTTGATAGGTCTTGTGGAATAGCCTGCTAGTACCCCAGTGTTTCAGGCATGGTCTACATTTCAAAATTCGGTTGACCTAGCTAAATTGCTCAGGGCTATGAAAAATGTTGCATTCTGAATGGTGTGATGAGGTCAGCCTAACCCTCTCCCCGCCCCAAGTGTAGAGGGGCTAGGTCAACTGGCGAATTCTTCCATTGACCTAACTCCCGCCTCTCAGAAAGATGGATTAACTACAGTGATGGAAAACCTCCTTCTGGCAAGGTAGCAAGTGTCTACATTACAGCCCTGCATCATCACAGCTGCCGAGCCATCGCTGGACCATTGCAATGACTGTAGTGTAGACCTGGCCTCAGAAACGCAATGTGGCTATTCTAAGGTTAAATTCTAAATTATAGACCTAGCCAATACTTTTCATTTCTGCTCCCTCGTCCTCCAGGAGCCCATCCAGATTGACTTATAGTCGCTTTAAAATAGCTGTTTCTTGGGCAGCTACTAAATTGTTTCCAAAGGAAGTTAGGCAAGCATTAGTGGGAAGAAAATAAAATGTGGGCTATAATTTTCGCCTCAAAGGAAGGAACATACCAAGATGGGTTTCCTGCCTTCTTTCTATCTCTGAGTATTCCTCTGTCTTTAAATTGCTCTTCTGAGCCAGTGAATTAGATTTGCACATTGGACAATACTCCCTGAAATGAATCGAGTTTAAAATGTTTAAAGATGGAATATAACCTAGTAAAGAAATGTAGCATCACGATGAGACACAATAATAGCACTTAAGCACTTTATTTCATAAAGAGTATGCAAAGTAATCACTGATGTGCAGCCACCGCTGGATTAGGGCATGGCAGCTGTTTACCAGCAACAATTTATGAAGTGAAACAAAACACCCTCTTCGCTTGCACCTGCAATTTGGCATCGATACTAGGGTTAACAGCTCTTCTCTTGCGGGTGGGTCGTGGGATCTTTAGTGGTCAGGATCTTGGTTTTCCTTCAGTCCACACTGACTTAGCTCTTGATGCTTCACTGACACCATCTAGCCCAGACCCCCCCGGAAGAAGATTGCACAGTCGGTAGGTCTCTGCCTCGTTGCACAGGTCTGTGCTACTGTGTTCTGATGCAGGTTTGGGGGCCATAGAGCAAACTAAGTGCTGTGTACTGAATCACCCTGGCGTTCCTTAAGGGGTCTCCCCTCTCCAAGCTTTGACCTGACACACAGCTCGTGAGGTAGTCGGGCTGCAGGCTGTCAGTCTCACCGAATACCAGCCAGTCAGGGCTTTTGCTGCTCTTTGCAATGCAGGTGCATAGTGAAATGTGGGCTAGAATGCTGCTAGCCTAGGCCCAGATTCACAAAGATACCTGGGTATCTCACTCCCATGGGAGATCCAGGGGAGTGAGGCACCTAAATAGCTTTGGGACTGTGAGCTCCAGTGCCAGCAAAGCTGAGGTGTGTCAATTTAAGGACCTGGGAACAAAGAAGCTGGTTTGGGTGGATTTTGGTGAGTAGATCGGAGGGCTCTGTGTGTGTTCATATAGCACTAAATTTCAAGACATTTACAAAAACAGAAGGTTTCAAGTCATAAATGTTCTTTACACGCTCGAGCCAGTGCCCCTGAGATGCTCAGATAAGCTGTATGGTATTTCAGACACAGCAGAGGAAGTAATCACATGTAGTTCATGAGTTAGTTATATCAGATACAGAACAACCGCTTTGCTGGTTGCAACGGACGCTGTTCACACCTTGGCTTTTCAATGCCCCAAAATAAACTCTGTTCTGTTTTCTTTCCAGAAACATTCACCATTTTTTTTTTCTCACCTTCTTTGTTGACTCTGACTTGAAAGTAAAGGCACTCTCTCACAGATGTGAGAGGTGACAAGTAGCCATGAGAAAGGGCGTTTAAGGGAGGGTTTGGACTCCTCTCTAGAAAGCAGGAGGATTTGATATTCCAGAGAACAAACTGTCTCTCTCTGTGGACCAGCTACTGCCCGTACTCCCAGGTGGACCAGCCATTAGAAGTACAAAAGAGCAGGGAGAGAAGAATGTTGGAAGACAATTTAGAACAAAATACAAAGACAAGGAGAACAAAAACTAGAAGGGACGGGGGGGAAAAGAATCAGAGGCACAGAGAGATGTAGAGATGCAGTTTTCTCCCCCACCGCTCGCTGTCTTTGACACACACACATTATATACAGAAGTGTAAAATATCATTTGTGTTTACATTGTCATCAATCATCATGCCATATGGCAGGAAAGTAGTTTTTTTTCCCCCCCTGGGCTGGATTTTTCATGTCAATTTTGCAAGGCATGTACATACACACATCACACAGCTATAGTCAAGCTGAAAAAAATCTTTTTAAAACAGTATCAAGTTTTCCATTTACTCTCTCGCTCTATATATGTATCAGCTGTGTTGTGTATGTGTGAAAACAGAACGTGTATGTGTGTGCCTGGAAACACACACACACACACACACACACACACAGTGCTTTGCTGCTGACTTACTTGGGGAAGACATGTTACCTGTCTGTGCCTCAGTTTCTCCATCTATAAAATGAGGCTCATGACACTTTATGGCGGGCAAAATTTTCAAAAGCACCACAGGGTGGGATTCCCAACAGTGTTGTGGCACTTAACGCCCACTGTTTCAGTGGGAGTTAGGCACTTAAAGACCCTTGTGACTGCCACTCTCCATGCCTAATTCACGCTTGGAAATGGGACTTGGGTGTCGAAATCACTTCCTGGCGAAGCTGACAGTTTTACCCGGTCACGGTGTGGAGCACTTTTGATGACGGGCCGGGCAAAGCATCGCTGCTTTCCCACTGGCTCTTCGCCTTCACGGGAAGACGTGTTCGCTAGTGTTCAGCCTACACTTTCCTCTGCCCCCTTTCCTCCTCTGTCCGCCGATATTATTTATACCCCAGGGACTTCCCATGGCCCCCAAATAAATCCGTCCTCCTTGTAACCTAAGCCAGTCACCTATTCATCAGTGGATCCCCTGTTCCCGTCCCCCCCCCCCCCGCTCCTCCCCCCGGCCCATGTGCCCTGAACTATGGGTACACTTCAGTCCGAGGGGTGACTGGAGCACGTGGAGACGTCCCCGAGCTCGCTAGCGCCAAGAACGATGGCAGGGAAGCCGTGTGGGTGTGTACTCGAGTGGCTAGCTGGGGCTGCTGCGACCCGAGCTGCTGTGGCTTCACCGCACCGCAATTCACAATTGTTAGCGGCTCTTGCCACTTCCACGCCAGCGCAGGTATTGCGAGGCTTGCTGCAGGCCCCCGTGGAGGCGGGACCCCCCCCCCCCCCCCCGTTCCCCAGAGCGTCCCTGCTCGGCAGGGGATCAGGTCCAGTGGGAACGGTGCAGGCCCCGAAAGGCAGCGAGGCTGGGCTTTGGGTTGCCCAGCCCTCCTGGGACAGCTAGCAGCTCTTCGGCGAGGAGGCAGAACCTTCTTCCCCGCGTTAGAGATGCGCCTCCCTCCTGCTGCGGGACACAAAGCGTCCCCATGTGGGCGCCTCGTGAGCCGGCAGCTCCCGCTGCTGACCCACGCGGGCTTTGCTGCCGTTAATAAGCAGGCATTTGGTACAGCGCTTGTCCTTTAGCTCCTCAATGCCAGAAAAGGCCTATATGGGCTCCCAAGCTGGTGGGACACTGAAGCCACTCTGTCACTTGGGCTCAGCTGCTTTAGCTGGAAAAGAGCTACATGGCTTTGAAAGCTGGTTTGTCTGAAGCGTGGCAAAAGCAGGGGGGAAGGGGGGGCTTTAAGACGTGCATATTGCACTGGCACAAAATAGGGTGTCTTGCTGGCCTGCTCCTCCACACCATCCCGATGCCAGAACAAGCCCAACTACGAGACAGTGACATTAGCAGTCAGGGCTTTGACCTCTCCATGGCTTTTATTTAATACACATTCCACGCTTCCCCAATCTCCCATCCAAAACACTGACATTTCCGCTGGGCGACTGGGTCAGATTTTGGAGTAGTTGGGCACTCGAGTCAATCTTACAATGGTTAAATTCTTACATCTAAATGGGCTTATTCAGTTAGTGCAGCAGCTGGTGTGATTTCGAGAAGAAAATAAACATTTCCTTCAAATATTTTGATTGGCAACTGGACAGCTGAAATACTCAAGCTCAAATTGCCAGGGTCTAAAAAGCGAAGGGGCTGGACAGCTATAAACCAAGTCAAGCCATCGTAAATTTGCAGATGCAACGCGTTGCAGATGCGTGTGTTGGATGCAGTGGATTGTGTGTGTGTGTGTGTGTGTGTGAGAGAGAGAGAGAGAGTTTAAAAAGCAGCTCTGATTTCAAACGGAGTGAAGGGCTGGTGAGGAGAGTGTAGATACAAGGTACTAACTCCGACTTTCCTGGTATGCGCTGAGTTGGTTGTGCAAATGGTATGTTCACTCTCGATTGCCCCTTGATCACTTGTTTAATGTGACAGAAGGTTCTTTTGCTGTTGCAATAGGTGGTTATGGAACACATTAATACAGCTGTTCTATTTGGAACGTGTCAAGTCTGTTATGATTCAGAACGTCAGGGGTGACTCTTCTGAGAGCACCAGGAGCAGACTAGGAACTCAGGCAAGATGAACATGCTTCCCAATTTCATTAGAGGACAATGATGCCCAGCAAATACGTAGGGAAGATTTTAGCTTGGTGTTGAATTCCAGTTCATCGTTTGCGAACTAATTGTGCTTATTACTTGTGTAAAACGTCAGGCTCTGTTGTTCGGTTTGTTCTTGTGGGATAGAGTTGGCTGAATGCTGCAGAAACACAGGTTCACCATTATACATATGACAGCGGGGCCTAGAGCCCGCAACTGAGAGCAGGGTCCCATTGTGCTAGGCACTGTACGTACACATACTTAGAGAGAGTCCCCGCCACACAGAGCTCACAGTGTAAACAGACGAGCCTGACCCTGGATGGGGGAAATAATATATTATTAGTATCTCCATTTTATGGGGGACACTGAGGCAGAGGGAGACTAAGTAACGTGTTCACAGTGACACAGAGAGGCTGCAGCAGAGTTGGGAAGTGAATCCAGAGCTGCTGGACGGTGTCTTTGCCACAAGACCATCTTTTGTCTCCACTTGCAACCTGTGTGTCGTTGTCTAAAAGTGTCCGGCATGGGCTCTGTGTGCACCACTGCCCTCTAGTGGACAGAATGTCAGCTCTCGTCCAGGGGTTGATCACTTTGCAGTGGTATTGCCATCTGATGGGCGCCGCTTGGAAAAGAGGCCTGACATAAAAGCGACTAGTGCTTCACAAAGAGACGGTCACCCAGCGTGGGAGAGCTGCAGGTTTTGTAGCCGAGGGTCCTTTGATCAAGTCCAAGTGGGGCCAGAGTCTAGTGTCCCATGTGAAAGTAGGAACACTCTCCCCGCAGTGGCCCAAACATGCACCCCAACATCGCATTGGTTGGCGGCTGAGTGCCCCTTGGCACAGTCCACAGAGCGGCCTGTGCAAAGCAGGTCTGGTGCCAAACGCTGCAGCGTGGGAAGAGCATCTAGGCACAGGCCTGACTCAGTCTCAGGGTGGGCTCTGGGTGCTAGCCACGGGGCTGTCTAGCCGCATGACGCATGTCGGGCTTACGGGATGACTCTTACTTTGGCTAACACACCACAGGTTGGATAGGAGCCTGCCGGAACGAAAGGCAGGGGCGGCTACGTCTGGCGCACCAGAGACAAGGTTCCCTAGGCAGGGGCCGGAACATAGCGGCTCATATTATCTGTGGGGTGGCACAGTGGGGGGACCTGTAGCACGCAGTCGCTGGTGTGTTACACCTGCATTGTTTTAGCTTCACTAGACCAGCCCCACTTCTGTCCAGCCCATGTCCCATTATGTCGCTAGGGGCTGTCGCTCATTCAGCAGCTGCAGTTTTGACAGCCTGGGGCAGGGTTTGGCTAGCACGGTGGGGCAGTGGCTTGCAGGCGATATAGACACATGTCCCTTACTCAGTTACCCCTTAGTGTGGCTCTCGGTGAGGGACAAAAAGCTTCAATCGGTAAGGCCTGGCGGGTAATGCCTTTCCCCTCCGAAAACCTGAGCTTAAAGCCCAGGGTTTGTGTTAACTCCTTGTTGGAATGAGTGCTATCCCAGCCGTAAAGGCCTGATGATACCTAGTCGTACACGTGGCTGTGCAAAGCGGGGCCTTGCCCGGTCCGGGAGTGCAGGCAACGGGCACCCAAGCAGTCGGGGATAGTCCGTGGGAGTGCTAATCCGCAGCACACCCATTCTGATCCCTGGGAGGTTGTTATACAACCCAAGAGTGGCTATAAACAGAGCTAACACTGGTATTCAGCACACTAGGAAACTTTTTCCCATCCCTACAGCCCATCAACCTCCCCCATCTGCCCTGTTTGGGCAGGATCTGCCCTAAGGATATTTCCCACTTTCCAGTTGGCTGGCGGTGTAAAGTGTCTACAGCTCCAGGATGGCGCCATTTCTCCCCCTTTGTATTAGAAAGGTGGGTGGGATGGGGGAGGAGTGGGGAATCAGAACACAAAGAATGCCATTATACAGGGAGGCGGTGTGTTGTTCCGTGGCCACTGTTTGGATTTTCCTGGCAGGACAACGCCCCCAGAGATGAAGGATGAGAATTAAAAAAACAAACAATCAGGGCTAGTTTTACGGCTGCTCTGTAAAAGCTGAAACCTTCTTCCGGATAAGACGTTAAACCCAGGTCCTCACCACTGTTTGCAAGCATGACGTTAGCACAGGTCTCCTGGCTAAATTCCAGCGTGAGGAGTTAGGTCCAGCCCCTCCTGTTCCTTCCATAGTTTCAGATGGCTAAGATATTCGTCGTCACTTCCTGCCTTAAACCGCTCTGCACTGTGGCACGCCAGCACTGCGGTGGCTGTATTTCGGTGGTCAGAGGTGTATAGATGTAGACAGCTGGCTAAGAGGCGTAGGTGTGTTGCAGCGAGCCTGCAAAGTGTGCACTGTCGTTTAAGTTGAGTCAAGATGAGACTTGATCCATTGCGTCTGGCTCATTATCTCTGTGTCACTGGCTTGTTCTGAGGTGTAAGAGCTGACACCTGGAAAGCTAGCAGTGTTTGCATGCCGTAGAAGGAGTTTCCATAGACCTATCTATGGGGGAGGGATAGCTCAGTGGTTTGAGCATTGACCTGCTTCAACCCAGGGATGTGAGTTCAAGCCTTGAGGGTTTGGGCCATTTAGGGTTCTGGCCCAAAATTGGGGATTGGTCCTGCTTTGAGCAGGGGGTTAGACTAGATGACCACCTGAGGTCCCATCCAACCCTCATATTCTACCCATGTCCTTTTCCATAGAGCTCCCTGCACAGGGCCTTTAATTAACACTTTGATACTGTTGCATCTAAATAGTAGCAAGTATGGATTCCCAAGTGGTGCAAGTACAGACCAATAAGAAGTTGGCTTAAAAATAACCCCCTTTTGAGTGTATTATAGAGGCAAAGGGAAACGTGCTCTGAGAACTTATCTTTTATTTCAATTTGCTTTTTATGGAATGTTATTTATGGGTATATGAAATATAATGAAGGAAAGTAACTCCCTCTTGGCTCAGCTGGTGGTACGTAGCTTGGTGGGTCTGCTCACCATTTAAAGTGAGATGGTCATCATCTGTATTGGACGATCAGGTGAAGTTGAATTCCCAGGGATGGCCTAACCCTGGAAGAAATGTAGCAAATTTGGAGGCTGCTTCCCTGAGAAGAGTCCAAAGATGACAAATGAAATTGCATGTGCAGGAAGCGATGGGGAGGGGGGCCCCACGGGCTGTGGTGCAATAGGTGGTGCTCTTCCCCTTATCACGGAACGGCTCTGTTCCTTTTACTCAGCCGTACCATCTTCTTGTGTTGGGAACTTATCAGGTGTCAAAAGCTACGCAGGTCTAGACAGTCCAATGCTCGAATGGGAGATCTCTTTTGTGGATTCATGGCTTCCTGGGAGGATATTGTGCTGCCAGAGGTCCTGCCTTTAGGATGAGATGTAAAGTGAAGGTCCTTCGGTCATTTGCAATGGTTAACAATCGCACAGTGCCTTTCCCAGTAGCATAAGGGTGTTAGCCAGGAGATACTGGACAAATTCCAACATGAATAATTCCCTTCTCCTGCCCTAAGATTCCCCCCCCTGCATTCACGGTAGGACAGGGCCCTCTTCTTCACTTCCCGTCCCAAACTGCTGAGTAACATTGCTGGGCTGTATTTTGGTGGTGGATGGATGGATTTTGTTCTGCTTTACAATATATACATATAATTTGTAAAGCATTTTGGGTTGAAAAAGCACTATCAAGGTTGGGCTTTATTTATTACCCTCACATTTAAGAAAAAGGCAGTGTACCAACACGGCACCTCACATCCACCCCTGGGTAGCCTAATCTATCTTCTCCCCTTTAAAATAAGTCTCCGCTCCTACCCGCTTGCAAGGATCTCATTGTTATAATTTTGCTTCTGATACAAAGCCACAGGCCAGCTCTGGTTGTGGGCTGTAGCTTTAGACCAGCTACTTAGACCAGTGCAAATCAGGAGTTAAGCTATAAAAGTTAGTCGAATCACACTCGTGTAAGGCAGATCAGAAACACAGCTTCTAACTGTATTATTGCCCTCCTCCTAATCCATTAACATGTCATTCTTTGGCGATCAGGACGCTCATATCATAGGGATACAGTGCAACCTACAAAGCGCCCTCTGTGTAGACGTGTATGGAGAAGGATCCCATCACTTGTATTTTGTCATGACAGAAAAAAGCTACAGTAAAAAAACGACAGTGTTCTGGTCCAGGGATTGAGAAAGAGCAGCCAGGGTTGACCCTATGGGCCAGATTCAGAGCTGGTGTAAGGGGGTGCCACTCCATTGAAAGCAGTGGTGCTAGCCAGCCTGTGGCTCGGGCTGGGACTCTAAGGACATGTTGCATGGAGACCATGGGTCTGAGAAGAGCTGCTTTCCACTGTAGTCTCCCGCGAAGGTGGTGTTTGGAATGGGGCTGAGGGAAGCCCCTTTCTTGTACCTCCTTTGGCCAGCTCCATTCTCCTGCTGCTGCTTGGTTAGAACAGGAATAGTTCAAGGGCCCAGAAGTGGAGATGCTGGGAAGACGTCTTGCCCACTCTCTGACCCACCCGCAGGGGCTGTGAGGTTGTAACTGGCCCAGCAGCAGCTTTCACCGTTGTGGCAAGAACCATGAGGCTAACTCTTGCCCTCCCCACGCAATGAACTGCAGGCGGGTCAACCCAGGGTGGGCAACACTCGGCCATTGAGCGCGTGGGCTTTGCAGTGACTCATACCACCTCGGCTCATCTTTGCTTTGTAGCAGGTCCCCCAAGCCCACGGACGTGCTGGAATCCAGGGGGAGAGGCCACAGATGTTAAGGCAGCCGCCGAAGTCTGGCACAGTCATGAGAAGGACCAGTGCTCCCCTGGGAACCATGCCATCTTGGACTCCCTTTCCTAGCTTGGTCTGCCTGGAAAATCCTTTGGGTTTGCAGTGGTGGATAATTTCCTTGACCTCCCCCCAAACAGATGGGGGCTGCCCCAATGTCTGAGGGAATTAGAGGGGACGCCACTTTATATCGGCCTCCCTGCCTCTCCATCGGACTTTCAGCCAGAAGGACCAAGTTTTCCACTCTTTTTATATCCCCTCAGAGGCAAAAAGCAGCAGGGACATGGTGGCTCAGCCTGGGAGCTTTCAGCTGTGTGTTTATCAGCTCCATCCCCTGATGCTATCAGCATGAACAGGCCACCCACACGAAGGCTTAACGACCTGGCCTAGACTCCGGCTTTCCCTCCCTGGCTCTGTTTGTGCGTGTGTGTACACCAAGGGGGCCTGACTGACTGGCTCAGGGACTGGCTGTCTGGGGCCCTGTGCCAGTTTATTTGCTACACAGCCCACGCAATGGCTAAACAATTTTTTTGTGTTTATAGCTTTTTTTTTCTGCTGGAGAAGGATAAACCGCTAGAGAAATAAGCTTATCCCCCTTCTTTCGTGGATAAGAAACAACAGCTTTTAGGGCAGGAAACCAGACTGGCCTAAACAAATGACTTTTTGTAGCTTCCACAACTCCGCTTAACTGCAGATTTAGGACGTGCCTCTTACTGTGAATTTTATTTCTTGTGCTGGAGACGCAAGGACGACTGCACCAACACCAGGCTGTGTACCATGCTGTAGAGTACCATACAGTGCTGTGCAGAGTATACAAGCAAAGATACCTCACCCTCCCCATCAGTAGAACTCAAAGAGCTTTTACCAAGCACATTGTCCCCATTTTATAGATAGGGAAACTGAGGCCCAGGGAGCTGAAGTAACTTGCACACGATCACTCAGCAGACCAGTGGCAGAGGCAGGCATAGAACCCAGGTTTCCTAAGCCCCTGTCCAGTGCTCTAGCTATTAGGCAAAACGACTTTGTTACACAACTGCTGATTGGTGTTAGATCCCTACCTTGTGTTTTGTTGTTCACACTCCTAAATTGTTTATTTATGAGGCATAGGTTAGAATTTCTTCTGTTTCACGGACTGATCTGAGTCAAGGCTGCAATCCTCTTGCCATCGAGAAAGGATAACGATAGGCCTAATGCTGGTTGCGAGGGCTGGTCTGCACCCAATTTTCGTATCACTTTTGTACCCGGTTTAGAAACCAATACAGTTAAGTCAGTGCAGTCCCGTAAGTGTGGATACAATCTCTTTATGGAGTCAGTGCAGTCCCACTGTGTGGATGCAGTTCTATCCGTATAAAGGTGTTTAGATCAGTGTGGCTTTTTCCCTGTTGCAGAGGCAGGAATAGACCTTTGGACTTGTTGCTCACAGGACCCTGTTTGGACAAATCACTCTCTCTCCCGTTAAGCGTCAGCCCCAAGTACACCCTAAAGCCGCGCCCGTCAGCTGTGGTCTTTGTTTTCCAGCAGGAAAAGCCTAACCAGCCAATGTTCTTTTTTCTTGCAAATAGGCACGTCGGATCTGAGCCCCTTCTCTGACCCACGTCAGTTTGATCGCTCCTTTCCCACACTGCCGACCCTGACCGAGACCAGGTTTTCCGACCCCCGGATGCATTACCCCGGCGCGATGTCAGCGGCCTTCCCTTACCCCGCGACGCCCTCGGCCTCAGGGATCAGTGGCATCAGCATGACCAGCATGCCCACCACGACCCGCTTCCACCACACCTACCTTCCGCCACCCTACCCTGGCTCCACCCAGAACCAAAGTGGACCCTTCCAAACCAACCCCTCTCCTTACCATTTGTACTACGGTACGTCGTCCGGATCGTACCAATTCTCCATGGTGGCGGGGGGTGAGCGCTCACCCACAAGGATGCTGTCCTCCTGCACGAGTGCCTCAGTGGGCAACAACTTAATGAATCCCAACCTTGCCAATCAGAATGATGGCGTTGATGCGGATGGTAGTCACAGTAACTCGCCTACAGCCATGACGACTACCGGGAGGATGGATGAATCTGTCTGGAGACCCTACTAGGAAGGACTCAAGGAGGCACGTGTAACTTGAACCAAATAAAACGCCCATCAATGTGTTACTCCTGTCAATCGCAAATAGATCAAAATGAGGCCTAGCACGGGACGTCTCCCAATCTGAAGGCAAATCAGGATCCTTCCCTCACCAATATAGGTAACTGGCAAGCAAAGATGGACCAGAGCTGTATACAGTTCAAAACACACGTCCACAAGGCTTGAATTGGTCACTCAGTGAGGTTCCTTTGGTCACTTTGAAATGGGTGGATTGTATATAGGAGTGTGTGGAATCAGATGTTTGTTAATTGCCCAGCTGTGGCTATGTTCAGAATGCCTATCCATCATCTCGCTCTTAACCAAAAAAACCCCTGTCCTCCTGCAGAATCATAGGTGTTAGAGAAAATTTTAAAAAGGCCCCAGAAATCAGCCAGTCCATCTCTCTGCAAATGCAGGAAGAATGAACTAAGAAGCCTTAGCCACTCGCCCCCTCCGGAAAAGGGCCTTTAACCACCAAACGAACCAGAGCTGCCCGCATCAGCTGAGACGTGAGTCTTGTTTACAGCAAAACAGATGTGACTGGCTCTCGCTGACGCAGTTAAGGCTCTGAAGAACATTGCTAGCGAGTGAGCAGGTATCAGCCATGTGAACAAGTGCTGTGATATGATTTTGAAAGTGGTTGTATTGTGATTTTTTTTTGTTTGCTTGTTTTTAACAGTAACATGGCTGATCCCACGCTTGACGACCTCCCCAATCCCCTTCCCATATGTTTACATGAGATGTAATTTTTTAACACAATGTGTTTTCCTTTCGTCCTGACCTGGACGTTAATTTCTTGCTACTTCTAGTTAGTCTCGATGGTTGCGTCCGAGACGAAGAAGGCGTTTGGGACAATCCAGTGTGTGAGGTGCACTTACAAACACGTTTGCTGCAAAGAGGACTTGGAAGCCTTTGGAATTATATGAAATCCAGCGTAGCGGCTTCTCCTCGCTCATTTCCAAGTGGCACGCAGGCAGTGCAGCAATACGTAGTATTTATTTTATGATTCGCTTCCATTTTTACACCCAGAGTGGCTCTACACACCATGCATTTGTGTTTAAAGAAAAGAGATTGTCAGCTGATTCTTAAAGTACTGACTGAGATTTGACTGACCCCTCAGTTTTAAATAAAATGTAACCCCCTGGCTTTATTTTAGACAAATGAAATCATAATATCATAGAATCATAGAATATCAGGGTTGGAAGGGACCTCAGGAGGTCATCTAGTCCAACGCCCTGCTCAAAGCAGGACCAATCCCCAATTAAATCATCCCAGCCAGGGCTTTGTCAAGCCTGACCTTAAAAACTTCTAAGGAAGGAGATTCTACCACCTCCCTAGGTAACGCATTCCAGTGTTTCACCACCCTCCTAGTGAAAAAGTTTTTCCTAATATCCAACCTAAACCTTCCCCACTGCAACTTGAGACCCTTACTCCTTGTCCTGTCCTCTTCTACCACTGAGAATAGTCTAGAACCATCCTCTCTGGAACCACCTCTCGGGTAGTTGAAAGCAGCTATCAAATCCCCCCTCATTCTTCTCTTCTGCAGACTAAACAATCCCAGTTCCCTCAGCCTCTCCTCATAAGTCATGTGTTCCAGACCCCTAATCATTTTTGTTGCCCTTCGCTGGACTCTCTCCAATTTGTCCACATCCTTTTTGTAGTGTGGGGCCCAAAACTGGACACAGTACTCCAGATAACTGGACACAGTACTCCAGATATATAGCACTTCTCATCTCAAAGTGCTTAGTGTAATTATGCCTCATATCACAACCCCTGTGGTGATTTAGGGCACTGTTATTATCCCCATTTTACAGACAGGTAAATTGAGGTAGAGGGATTTGTCGAAGGCCACATACAGTGGCACTCCTGACCCACGCTTACCACTGGTAACAGAGCAGCAGCTAGAGGCCTCAGCTGAGATTACGGCCCATCGTGCTGAATGCTGCACAGACACATAGTGACCATCCTCCACAGTGATCTTACAACTGAAATAGACAACGCGTAGGGAAGTAAACAGGGGACATCACACAGGAGCTCTGTGGCAGAGTCTGGGCTAGAAGCCAGCATTCCTGGGTCCTTGGGATCTCCCTGGACCACGCTGCCCCTCCGCATTGCTAGCTGACATAAATTAGTTCCCTGTGCTTCAAACAGGAATTAAGGCCTGGTCCTAACATAACCTTACTCACACTAGTTGTTCCATTGAAGACGATGAGACGACTCCTGTGAATAAGGTACGTTTGCCTGCATAACAGTTTGCCACTTCAGCCTGCAGCTGGGTTGTAAGAGCTCCCCTCTAGGT
The DNA here is from genome assembly GCF_015237465.2 of Chelonia mydas. Lineage (NCBI taxonomy): Eukaryota > Metazoa > Chordata > Testudines > Cheloniidae > Chelonia > Chelonia mydas. Next base: position 8,620,521 of record NC_051259.2, on the reverse strand, counting down.
CACTGAATGTAGCACACCAGTGGCAGGGGTGGGAACAGAACCCAGGACTTGTGTGTCGCAAGAGCTACGTTAAGCAGAGGGGGGTCCAGCTCCTGTGTTAATGGATACAAAAGGCTACTAAAGCGGAAGCATTTTCCCCTCACTTTGCACTGGTGTAAATGACTGCACAGGGCGAAGGGTGATTGAGAGTCAGGGCTTAGAATTAGATTCCCAGTCCTATTAAATAGGAAGACCCCGTGGGAGTTAGGTGCTTCAGGATGTGAACAAGAGGTCTCCTGTAGTTATGTAGCCACTTCAGAGGAGATATATTAATAATAATGCTGAAGCATAGTTCTAAATTCATAATAACCCTGTGAGTATTTAACAAAGCCCGTGACTGGCGGTAAGCATCTCTCCGGCAGGGTGATGTAGAACAAGACAAGCGGTAAGCATCTCTCCGGCAGGGTGATGAGGAACAAGCCAAGAGTTGCCCCTTTTTTTCCCTTAACCGATTATGAAACTACTGCTACTCAGTGGGTTTTTTTAAGTTATCATGAGAATTATTTGGCATCTGGTTGCTTATGTTTGAGTGAGTTAAGGATGAATTTCAATGAGACCTTGAGCGCCTTTGAAAATCCCATCCTATGCACCACAGCTAAAGCAAAGACGGTTGGCTTGTCAAATCTCAGTGGGTATCTTTCCAGCAATCAAGTGACATAAAATGCATTACCATTTAAATATGGGATTGAGACATCAAATCATATGTACCTGGATTTAGTTGTAAAGCTGCAATGACCACTCATGGATTTAAAAACTGCAAACTCCACTTGCCTTAGCAAACAGCAAGCCCATGCCTCTTGATGGCTATCTGTCTGTCAAACTGGACTATGGCAGCCTGTCTTTTGATGCGTTCAAGTTTATCAGTAACAATAGTTCCACTGATAGAAAGCACAAAGAAAATAAGGAATTCTTCATACCAATTTAATGGTGTTCCTGGAGTATTTAAAACCAAAAAAATATATATATATCTGCAACTATGTTCCTTTATGACATATTGTCATATGAAGGTGTAAATACAGACACCTCAATTTTATGCAAATGGTCGCAAGACTGGCCAAAAGAATTTGCTTTGCACTATCATTTGCTTTTTTGTTGTTTTTTTTTTTTAAATGCACAATCGCTTGTACAGTAAAACCTTTGTCTGGCTTATGAAATATTTAACTGTAAAATCTAATTTTTTGGTCTTATGTGTTAGAATAATATAATTCTTAAATATGTTGAAGGATCCAGTTCTTAATAATGCTTCCTATACTTGCGTGTGCAGGGTCAAAACCAGAAACAACCAAAAAAATGAGACTAGAAGACCGCTCTTTCTGTAGCTAAAGATGGCAGAGATTTGTTTTGTTTAAATGGAATTTTATGATGGACATTGCAAAAATGCTAGTAACACCAAATAATGTGGTTATTTGTGTAATATACCAGCCCTACTTGAAGGTAACTCCCTATATTTAATATGTAGCCCATCTTTTTACCTGTAGCACTTGTCACTGGGGAGGGGCAGGGGTCTGCTCCCACTGAAGTCATTAGCAGGAGTCTGCTGCTTTTAGCTTCAGTGAGCGCAGGATCAGACCCCCTCTTCTTAGCCTATTTTGTGAATAGGTGGACTCGAGTTTGTAAGAAGCCATAGCGAAGTGGCCAGTTCTGCTTTTCTATTATAAACGTCGATGTTCTTATCAAATGTACGTGATTATCTTGTCAGGCATCTGTGTAATCATTTTAAGGCCTTTCCACGTGGAATAATAAATGTATGGTTACAAGTCTCTGCGGTGCCTCCCGCCTGTTCGATTTCCTCGTGCTGCTCACCAGTGTTTGTGCAAATAAACAGACTCAATCCCAACGCTTCCCCCGGCCCCAGTGCCTGACCCCTGAGGAGCTACAAGCATCTCAGAGACATTAGGTCAAGTCCTCAGCTCGTCGGCGGAGCTCTGCTCATTTACACAAGCTAGAGGTTTGGCCCACTGTGGCATTTAACTCACACCCTGAGGGCTGTGTAAGGATAATTGGCTCCATTTTACAGATGGGGAAACTGAGGCACAGAGCATCTACTTGTACTGAATTTGCATTGGAAAGCAGAGGGTGCTCAGCACCCAATGTGATCAAGCTGTACTCCAGATTGCCCCCCCCCACACACACACACCGTTTATTTTAAAAGTCCCTTTGGATGGAGTACGCGCAGAGAATGCATGCAGTGGATTGACTCGCGCAAGAGGGCCTGCGCCTAACGGGTTTTATACTCATGTAACACTGACTCCAATGGTGTCAGCCCCGCTTCACGCCGGTGAGAAAAGAGAATCACGCCCAAGGAAACGTGCCTGGCGGGGCATAGTGCTGAAAACCGCCCCTTTTTCTCTATCACCATCCTCCCAAGAGAACGCATGGGCTAGGGGGGTATCCCCCCCCATGCCAAACAGCAGACCCTACGCATTGCCAGAGAGACCAAATCAATCTGGTTTTTAAGTGACTCTAGCCCGTAGCTCAGCTCCACACAAATTTGTTTCAGAGGAACAGCCGTGTTAGTCTGTATTCGCAAAAAGAAAAGGAGTACTCCTTTTCTCTTTACACAAATTTGTGTGCACCGCAAAAGAGCTGAAACGTCCCAGGCTATGTAAAGAGGGAGTTGCTGAGACAGGTCCATACCTCAGGTGGAAACTGGCTTCTCGTTACAGGCCTGATTTTTGACCTCCCCCTTTGCAGAATTCTGAGGTGCTGGACATTTAAGGTCGGTGTGTTTTCATAACCCACCGGCTCCGGAAATTCTACTGTTCTTGAACAGCAGACAAAAATTGGGCCAAGCTCCCAATCTAAAATAAGGTGGTGTAAATCCGGAGCTATTCCACTGAAATCCATGGCATGACTCCAGAGTGACACCAGCAATTCTGAGAACAGAACTCAGCCCCTTTATTAACGGCACCTCACACATCTGCTGTGAAGTCAAGCCGCATGATCACTGCCTGACCGATGGGTAAACTGAGGCACGGGGCCCAATCTAAAGCCTAAAGAAATGAATGGAAAGACTCCAGCAAAATGCGTAGCAAACCCTAAATGAATCGGCCAAGGCTACGCATGGTAGCATGTCAGTTGCAGAAAAAAACGAATGGATGTCAGGGATGCCGGTGCCTAGCAGACGGCTGGACCCACTACTCCCAAGCCTATTAAACAAGAACAAAGTCCCTCAGCGTCCACAAACACTGTGTCACAATTACAGCTGAAAAGCAACGCCGCAGATTGCAGTGAAAACGTCGGCCGAGCTTCCTGGGGCTCGGGAGGCTGAGGCCCAGAGCCAAGGCCTGCAACGCTTTTTATTTATTATTTTGCGTCCCCGCCATGCCGAGATGCCAGCTGCGTGCTGCACAAACGCAGCTCAGAAAGCCAGTCCCTGCCTGGAGCGCTAAGCCGCTTGCACAGAATTAGGCACGCAGCATGTGAGAGAGTTCTGATGCTGAGCGATTCTTCAGATGTGCCTTTGCACCCGGTTGCATGACTTTAGCCCGTGGTTGCATGGGCGGGGGGGGGAAAAAACCCCGACGCAACCACAAGAAAAGCTGATATGGGTGAGAACTCAGCTTCACGGCCTCGGCCAACGGAAACGCGTTTCAAGTGAAGCCAGAGGCGGAAGTGCCTATTTTCCCCACAGCTACTGGAAGAGGAAGCACCCAGAGATGAAACTCTTCTTTACAGGAACTTTCCATTCCAAACGGATCCGAGCGACACGCAGCCCCGTTGAAAGCCATAGCGACAAAAAGAGCGAGGGGCCCTTCGTCATGCTGGCACAGAATCACCAACCAATGGCCAAGCGAGAGAGACAGCTCCCAAGCAGTCTGCAAGGCTTTTGCAAAGCTGATGTTGTCTCTAACCTGCCCCCCCGCCCCACCTTGAATGGGCTTCACGCAGGCGCTGCGGGTGATCCTTGCAGTCATGCAGGGTTTGTCAGGGTCCTAATGTGAAACAGCAGTTCTGAGGCATGCTGGTTAAACCTGTATCAGGTGATCATTTTTGGAAGCCTATGTGCCAACCCGTCCCAATCAGTATGGGGAAATGAGGGAGGTAACTAATCAAGTAGATAACAGAGTAGATTGGAGATGTATACAGCACGTCAGCCAAACACATTAATAGATTAATTAAAGGGACCACTGTCATCATCTACTCTGACCTCCTGCTTAACACAGGCCACAGGACTTCCTTGAAATCAGTCCAGTTTGATCTTATTAGATCCTGTCACTGCTTATTATTATTTATGGAGGCCCGCACCGGAGATCAGGACCCTATTGCGATCGGCAGTATTCAGACACAGAGCTCGGATGGGGCTACACAGGTTTGTACCAATTTAGCTAAACCAGTAGGGGGAAAGAAGGTGTACTTTGGTCAATGCAATCCCCTAGTGTGGGTCTAGTTATCCCTCTAGGTGCTAGTGTAAAAAGGGGTTGACTACATTGTTTTTTCTATCGATTTAGTTAAACCGCTGGGACAGACGAGGAGACAAGCCCTAAGAGACAGACCTTGCGTGGAAGAATTTGCACTCTGAATAGGCGAGGCGTGGGAGAAAAGGAAGTATAATTATTCCCATTCAATAGTCTGCAGCAGATGAAGGAACTGAATGCAGGTTTCCTGAGTTCCCAGCCCCGGGCTTTAACGACACCCCACCCACCATCTCAAAGTGCTTTCGTACAAGCTCTGTATGCTAACTGTATAAAGCTACCCTATAGAATCACTTTCCCCATCCCGGAGGGTAAAAGCATCACACAACAGCAGAGGCTTGGACTGGAGGAAGAACACTCTACCCAATTGAAACCAGAGCAGCCTATTAAGTCCTGGGATGGTGGGTGGAGCCTACCAGAATAACAGAAGGCCAGCCCCTCAGCTGTGGGAGGGACCACAGACCCCAGAATTTCAGAGATTACAGGGGGATGATAAAGGGAGATGGGGGTTGCAAATAAGGGATCCAGTGGGGAGACAGCAGAGAACCCTGGAAAATGATCCAAGAAGGAGTCCCAATGCACACTGCCTTGAGGAACTCTGCCCAGGTGCAAACATGAGCAAGAGATGGGGAAAAGGCGGCACAAGGCAGCATGTAACTCACTTGAAATTAAATTTTCCCAGGAGCTACTAGGTTATTGTGAAAAGTGCCATCAAACAGTTAAAGTCCCAGGCCAGCAGTTTTACATGTCAGCCAATAGACCACACCTTTCACCATGCAGCACCCCCTAGCATCATGTTGCTGTAATGGGGCATTGTTGAGTCAGCCGGAAGACTGCCCCACTGAACCTCAGACATGCACGTCTCACAGGGGCAGCATTTCATAGATTCCAAGGTCAGAAGGGACCGCTGTGATCATCTAGGCCGAGTTTCTGTAGAACACAGGCCATAGAACATTCCCCAAATTATTCCTAGAGCCCGTCTTCTAGAAAAACAGCCAATCTTGATTTTAAAATGGTCAGTGATGAAGAATCCCCCACAACCCTGGGTAAATTAGTCCAATGGTCCATTGTTAAAAGTTTACGTCTTATTTCCAGTCTGACTTTGTCTAGCTTCATCTTCCAGCCACTGGCTCCTGTTATACCTTTCTCTGCTAGCCTGAACAGCCCATTATTAAATATTTGTTTAACCCACTATAGACTGTAATCTAGTCACCCTTAACCTTCTCTTTGTTAACCTAAATAGATTCAACTATTTGAGTTTTTCACTCACTATGAGGCAGGTTTTCTAATCCTTTAATCATTCTCATGGCTCTTCTCTGAACCCTCTCCAATTTATCAACATGAAGTTAGTTTGACAGGATCTATTTTTCAACTGTTTACCCCCTTTTCCAGATCATTTATGAATATGTTGAATAGGACTGGTCCCAGTACAGACACCTGTGGGCCATCACTATTTACCTCTCTCCATTCTGAAAATTGATCATTTATTCCTACCCTTTGTTTCCTATCTTTTAACCAGTTACCAATCCATGAGAGGACCTTCCCGCTTATCCCATGACAGCTTACTTTGCTTGAGAGCCTTTGGGGAGGGACCTTGTCAAAGGCTTTCTGAAGATCTAAGTACACTATATCCACTGGATCCCCCTCGTCCACATGCTTGTTGACCCCCTTCAAAGAATTCTAGTAGATTGGTGAGACTTGATTTCTCTTTACAAAAACCATGTTGACTCTTCTCTTCCCCAACAAATTATGTTCATCTATGTGCCTGACAATTTTGTTCTTTACTATAGTTTCAACCAGTTTGCTCGGTACTGAAGTCAGGCTTACCAGCCTGTAATTGCCAGGCTCACCTCTGGAGCCCTTTTTAAAAATTGGTGTCACATGATCTATCCTCCAGTCACCTGGTCCAGAAGCTGATTTAAATGATAGGTTACAAACCACAGTTAGTAGTTCTGCAATTTCACATCTGAGTTCCTTCAGAATTCTTGAGTGAATACCATCTGGTCCTGTTTAGTTTATCAGTTTTTTTCCGAAATCACCTCAACTGGGACAGTTCCTCGGATTTGTCACCTAAAAAGAATGGCTCAGGTCTGGGATTCTCCCTCATATCCTCAGTCATGAAAACTGATGCAAAGAATTCATTTAGTTTCTCCATAATGGCCTTATCATCCTTGAGTGCTCCTTTCGCATCTCAATCATCCAATGGCCCCACTGGTTGCTTAGCAGGCTTCCTGCTTCTGCTTTACTTTAAAAAAAATTTGCCATTACTTTTTGAGTTTTTGGCTAGCTTTCCTTCACATTCTTTTTTGGTCTTCCTAATTATACCTTTATACTTCATTTGCTAGAGTTTATGCTCCTTTCTATTTTCCTCACTAGGATTTAACTTCCACTTTTTAAAGGATGCCTTTTTGCCTCTCACTGCTTCTTTTACTTTGTTGTTTAGCCACAGTGGCACTTTTTTTGGTTCTCTTACTATGATTTTTAATTTGGGCCTTTATGTTGAGCCTTTATTATGGTGTCTTCAAAAAGTTTTCATGCAACTTGCAGGGATTTCATTTGGGCACTGTACCTTTTAATTTCTGTTTAACTAACCTCCTCATTTCTGCGTAGTCCCCCTTTCTGAAACTAAATGCTACTGAGTTGGGCTGCTGTGGTGTTTTCCCTGCCACAGGGATGTTAAATTTAATTATATTATGGTCACTATTACCAAGCGGTCCAGCCATAGTCACCTCTTGGACCAGATCCTGTGCTCCACTTAGGACTAAATCAAGAATTGCCCCTCCTCTTGTGTGTTCCAGGACTAGCTGCTCCAAGAAGCAGTCATTTAAGGTGTCAAGAAACTTTATCTCTGCATCCCGTCCTCAGGTGGCATGTACCCAGTCAATATGGGCATAGTTGAAATCCCCCATTATTATTGAGTATTTTATTTGTATAGCCTTTCTAATGTCCCTGAGCAGTTCACAGTCACTCTCACCATCCTGGTCAGGTGGTCGGTAATATAGCCCTGATGCTATATTCTTATTATTCGAGCATGGAATTACTGTCCATCACGTTTCTATGGTACAGTTTGACTCATTTAAGATTTTTTACTTCATTTGATTCTATACTTTCTTTCACATATAGTGCCACTCCCCCACCAGCACGACCTGGTCTGTCCTCCCTTTATTTTGTATCCTGATATTACTGTGTCCCATTGATTATCCTCATTCCATCAAGTTTCTGTGATGCCTATTATATCAATATCCTCATTTAATACGAAGCATTTGAGTTCACCTATCTTATTACTTAGACTTCTAGCATTGGTATATACGCACTTCAAAAACTTGTCACTTTTTAGCTGTCTGCCGTTACATAATGTAATTGAATGGGACTCTTTTTCATTGGACTGGTTTCAGAGTAACAGCCGTGTTAGTCTGTATTCGCAAAAAGAAAAGGAGGACTTGTGGCACCTTAGAGACTAACCAATTTATATGAGCATGAGCTTTCGTGAGCTGCAGCTCACTTTTGCCACAAGTACTCCTTTTCTTTCATTGGACTGTTTCTCATCAGATCCTGCCCGCATTTTATCACTGCGAGCAATCAGAAGTCCTCATTTTACTATACAGACTGTTTCTTTCTGCTCGAGGGTGACCAGATGTCCCGAATTTATAGGGACAGTCCCGATTTTGGGGGCTTTTTCTTATATAGGCACCTATTACCCCCCAGGCCCTGTCCTGTTTTTTAAGACTTGCTATCTGGTCACTCCATTCTGCTCTGAGTCCCTTTATTTCCGGCATCTCTTCGCTAAGGGCTATTGTACTCAGGACCTCTCTAGCTCAAGCTCCTACTCACTGATCTGCTGGTGCACAGACTGAGTGGTCCCCCTAACGGAAGGAAGTGCTTGCTGCTCTCCTGATTTCTGAGGCTCCAGCAGTAGAGGCTGCTAGCTTAATGCGGAAGGACAATTTCCTTCAGGCAGCAGCAGGCCTTCTGCCAGCTTGTCGCATGTGGCTTAAGCCACCGAATTTTGGCTTGTGGGGTGAGCGCATGTCGCGGGGCTTTGTGGGAGGTCAGTGCAAAGCTCAGTGCTTTGTGGAGGCCGTGCAATGGCATTTTAGGGTCACTGCTTTGTGGGGTCAGTGTTTGTCTCCATGTTTTGGGGAGGGGGAGGGTCAGTATGTAGCTGCTCCTTGTTTTATTTGATTTTACCTGCCATAGCAGAATGAAACCAGGGCGCAAAGGGTATAGAACTGCAGTGTCAACGTACCCTCAGGGCTGAACCTCACGGGCCTGGGATGGATTTTCATGCTTTTGAGGATGAGGAAAATTCCTGCTTGCTAGGGAAATAACATTTCCTACACAAAGCAGCATGCGCACTAGCTCTGTCACTCGCTTTCTCCATTCCTTCCTTCCTTTCCAGCTCGCTCCTTTCTCTCTCTTGGTCCCCCTGTGTAAGCAGCTCCCAACAGGCCTGACAAACTCGCTACACCCAACACACTGCTTTCATGGTATTTAGCCCTAACTGTTGTCATGTGCGGTGACTGATAAAAGCTTATGTCCGATTGGACACATAATATTTAAGGCCATCTGTGTGTAGGTACTGAAAATATTGTTTTAAAATCTGTGTTCTCCATTCACTGAGGAAAGCCTTTGAAGTGCAGGGTGTGTTTATGAAAGCTTGGTTCCTGATGGACTGAAAACCAGCTATCTCGGCAAAAGACTGACTCCTTGGGGGTGGGAGAGGGGGGAAATCTACTTTATTATATAGGAGAAGTAACTATTGATAAATGTAGCCCCAGATTTGCGTTTTATGTTTTTGTTTTATATGTAACCATTTCTTTTTCCAGTACCTGTATTCATTGTCTCTTAATTCTTAGCCTTTGATAATAAACTTGGGATTGTTTTCACTATATCTCGCTACTCGGATGTTCTAAAGAACCTGATCCTGAGTTGTACCAGTCAAGCTGGATGGATGCTGTTCCCTTGCGCACAGGTGGTAATCAGGTAGTAATTTCTGAGCGTGCCCAGTGACAAGGTCCGGATTCTACAGGGGGACAATTTCAGAGGGGCTCAGGGGCACCTGCTGTTAACCTGCGAGGCAAAGTAAGGGCTGGCAGAGCCCAGGGGGCTACCAAAGCGCACAAGCAAATCTGCCTCTAGCTGGAGGATAACAAGGTGACTCACAGCCCTGCTCACCCTGAGCAAGTGTAACAGACGGTACGTCTACACTGCAATAAAAAACCCATGGCACCGAGTCTCAGAGCCCTGGTCAGCTGATTGGGCTTGCGGGGCTAAAACCAGCAGTGTAGACGTTCAGGATTGGGCTAGAGTCTGGGCCCTGAAATCCTCCACCCTCGCAGTGTCTCGGAGCCCAGGCTCCAGCCCAAGCCCGAATGTCTGCACTGCAGTTTTATAGCCCCGCAGCCCAAGCCCTGTGAGCAGGAGTCAGCTGACCCGGACCAGCTGCGGCCCTGCTGCGGGTCTTTTACTGCAGTGTAGACACAGCCCAAGACACACCCAACTAGACCCTGCTTCAGGTTCCCCGGGAGCCACAGTGAGAGAGACAGTCCCCAACACCTTCACTGTCTGCGGGGGGGTTAGGCTGCTAGTCAACCCGATTTGCACGTGCATTAGAGGCTGCTAATTCCGCCGCGGGGGTGTCCTCTTGCAAAAGACGGTTTTGAATACTGCCTATTTAGGAGCTAACTGGTGGCAAACATGGAAAATTCATTAAGCGTCTGGGAACGCGTTCTCTTCCACGGCATTCCCATCCACTTACTCAGCCGGACCTCACGCCTTGGGGGGAGATTGGTTTTTCGATCTGATTCACAGATAGGGATAGAGAGAGGTTTAGGTTCTCACAGGCTTTCCAAACAAGAGGCAGCCTGTGCCAGACGCAGCCTGGCATTTGCCGCTCCGAAAGGAATGCCAGACACTTTGAACTAGACAGCTAGGGCTGCGTTCTCATCAGCGCTCACCCGCTCCTCAGGGTCAGGCTGAGTCGGCGGGGAGAAAGAACAGCTACTGTAAGGAGCCCGGTTGCCAACTTGCAAGGCAGAGCAGTTGTATCCGAGTCAGCACTGCACTGGAGTGAGGGGCGGACTCTGCTGCTGGAGGTGGCATCTGCTGCTGGAGACATGAAAGCAAGAACCTGGCAGCTTGTAGCTAATAAAGATAAAAGAACCCTTCTTAGGGGAGTATTTATTACTAGTATTACGGTAGCCCCTGCTAAAAGAAAAGAAGGACTTGTGGCACCTTAGAGACTAACCAATTTATTTGAGCATAAGCTTTCGTGAGCTACAGCTCACTTCATTGGTAGCCCCTGCATGAGCCAAGTGGTCCCGTGGCCATTGTATGGGTGACCCGGAGCTCCTAATTACATTCTGCTGTCCTTCTACTGTTTCACATGGCGACTGTAATTCTTCACTTCCTGTCCCAAACCGTTGGGTACAGTTGTTGAGCGCTGTTAGCTGGTGGGTTCTGCCTTAGAGGTGGCTGCATTTCAAGAAGCTGGCAAACTTCTGAAGTGTGTCCTGGGGCCCGGTGTCACAAAAACCTGGGGTGGTAGCCGGTTTGTGGTGGAAATGAAATGAAATGCAGTTGTGTTTCAGCAATGTTTTGGGGCAGGGGTGAACCCCAAAACTCAAAGGGAGCCCTTGGGGTATGGAACTGGATGGTATAAATACAGTGACCAGATGTCCCGATTTTATAAGGACAGGCCCAATATTTGGGGCTTTGTCTTATATAGGCTCCTATTACCCCCATCCCCGTCCAGATTTTTCACACTTGCCACTTTCACCCTAGGTATAAATCACACAGCCTGGAAAACCTGAGCGTGGACACCTCACCCCTCGAACAGAAACCATCCCGTCAGGCAGGGTTCTCGTGTAGAAATTCAGTTCACACTGGACTTGTCTGTCCAGCCCCAGCGAGTGGCCTGAGTCTGGGACTTGCTGAGCAGCTGCAAAAGCTCAGCATGGCTCAGGCTCAAGCCCTAGATGAACAGACTCCTATGGCATGTTTAACCAAAACCATTGTAACGAGCATGAAAAAATTACGATGTGCTATTAAGACAGCGACCACCCTGCAAAAGCAGAAGCCTTGAAGAGCCTGGACAAGAGGTTTATAGACCTCCGTGGGACATACACCCAGTGCTAACATCACAGGGCCCTGTGAGAAGGATCCCCTTTCAGGAGAGCTCTATAACCTATGTCCCACCAACCCCTCCGCTAGCCATCCCAATGGACGCTTTCAAGCTCAGTGAACTTTTCCCAGTGACTAGAAGACAACGCTGGTGTCCAGATTCCTGACCAACAATCATTCTCTTAGTGAAACAGCTTTAAAGGCTCTTGTGAGACCTACTGGATGGGTATCGATGAGGACAGGCGCTGAGTAGGAGAAAAGCAGCATTATCCCCATTTTACAGATGGGGAATGGAGGCACAGAGAAAAGAAGGGTTATATTTTCAAAGGCCCCCTAAAGGATTTAGGAGCTTAAGGTCCATTTTCAATAGTGAATTAGGCCCAGATCCTCAAAGGCACTTAGAGGCCTAACTCTCATTGGCCTCCTAAGTGACTTCAGGCAAGCTTTTGAAAAGTATTTAGGTTGATTCCAATGGGAGTTAGGCACCCAAGTGCTTTTGTAAATCCCACTAGGTGCCTATCTGCATCGGTAAACACCTAAATCACCTTTAACATCAGGCCGTACGTCACTTTTGAAAGTGGGCCTTAGGTTCCCCAAGTCACTTGAGCATAAAGTTTTCAAGAGTGCCTAGGACAAGGTCACACATGATTCAGTGGCAGAACCTGACTTGAACCCAGATCACCCGAGTCCCACCTTGACCCCTCCTAAGACCTGCCTCGCTTTGTGATACCTTGAGGAACGTGCTACGTAGCCTCTCACCGAAACACGAGTCTCATGCCGTAATGCAGTCAGTCAATCATTGGGAAATGCATCCTTTGATAGCAGCCCAAACTCTCACACTGAAGCTGGCTGTTGTGACAGAGCGCAGGAATAAGTCTCACATGTGTGGCAGCTATTTACAAAGCAGCTGCCCGAGGACTAGAAACCACATCTCCAAATTCCCCCGTGCGACATTTTGGGCCTTTCTGAACCAGGCTGTCATTTAATAATTTTGAAAACAAAGTCGACTGTGTAACTGTGAATTCCCTGACAGTAGCAGGGCAAATCCAGCTAAGGTGTTTTCTCATGCCAGAGAAACCTACGGAGATTTGGCTGGGTTGCCAGATCAGAAAACACAAAAGACAGCATAAATTAAACTGTCCTGCTGATCCATGAATCTTTGTTCTTGGCTTAATCTACCGACATCAAATTGAAGGAAGTGACACATCTTTGGCACCGTGGCCCAGTGTGCTAGAGTATATACTTGTCTGTATCAAATGATGGAGAATGAAAGCAAGTGAAACATCAAAGGGGCAGGTCAGGGGAAGATGGAAAACAATTATTCTCATTAACTGTACCTTTGACTCACGTGAGACGATGGGAGAGACAGATGGTTTTAATTAGGAAAACAGAGGCAAGCCAGGGAGAGAAAACACCACACCCACACAGGAGTTCTTGTGCCTGCCTAGCTGCACATGGGCACACGCAGACATGGGTGCAGGTTTGATACTCACACGTCCTTGCACCAGGTGGGCACAGACATACACACAAATGTAACCACAACCACCCACTTGGCCAACACCCCAGGGATTGACTCAGGGACCTTCAGGGCTAAAAGCATGTGCTACTAGTTGAGTTAAAGTTACTTGGGGCTGTAACAGACTCATATCCTCACTTGAACCTGAGCATTTTACTGACTCCTTTAAACAAACTCAAAGTGAAGGACACACAAGGAAAGCAAAGCCGGACCTCTCCCGCTCAGCCCATGGCAGGAAAACGCCTGCCTTCAGTAAGCACTTTGATAGGCTCCAGTTAAATGTTGTTCCCCTTTGAAAAGACCCTTCTGAAAATCTGTTGGTCTCTTGGGTGGGGGTCACTGTAGCTTGTTTGAAAAATATTATGAATCTATCTGAGACAGACCGAGAGATAGTGTCCAAAGTTCTCTGGAAAGAATTAACGGCCCTGCTGCTGGAGCAGCTAAGGAAGGGGATGCAGCCAACGAGTTCAGAGCTGTATGACCATATGACTGCACACCTTGGCACTCCCCCTGGGTAAGCTGGGCACCACCCCTGCTGGTCAAGTCACAGCCCTCCCTTTACTATCCAAGCACAATCTAACTCTCCTTTCTCTCCAGTCTCTGCCCCCTGAGTTAGGATGCACGCCCTCTTCTACCTAGTCAAGTAATCACCCTACCCATGTACCAGCTAAGCCCGTAGCCCCTGTCAGCTTCTAGCCTCTCACAAAAGCTTACCTTGATGAGGTAGCATTAAGCAGCAGTAACTGTTTATATCACAGGGTGCTCACTAGAGGCCCTAACAGAAATCAAGGTCCCACAGCACCAGGCCCTATACAAACACCATGAACACACGCCAGCCCCAAAGAGCTGACAATGTAACTAGACAAGACAGACAAAGCTCTCTGATTCCCCTTGGCTAGGCAGGGCATTGGGCACAGAGTATTAGCCAAGCCCGGAACTGGAGCCAGATGGCCCGTGTCCCCCATCAGTGCGTGCACCACTAGGCTACGCTTCCCGTCTAGTAAGAACAGAGCTGGGGAGACAAGACCCCCAGCTTCCATTTCCAGTTCTGCCACTGACTTGCTGCACGAGCTCTGGCAAGTCGATGAATGCCTCTGTGCTTGTTTCCCCAGCCGTAAAGCGAGGATCGCTCTAGCGCAGCAGCCCACGCCTGTGTTGCGAGGCCTGCTTTACAGGTGTCTGCAAAGCACTTCGAAACCTTCCACTGCACAATGCTCCCTAATTATCATTACACCCAAAACAAAGGACCAGAGAGAAAGGGCTAGATTCTGACCTCAGTTACACCGGTGTCAAGCAATAGGTGTCTAGCTGCAGGAAAGCCAACATCATTCCCCCTGCTTTACACCAGTGTAACTGAGGTCAGAGCCTGGGCCAAGACATGGGTAAATTGCAAGGCCTCGTGGTCCCTAAAAGTCTTTTTAAAATAGCGATCATTTTGACGGGAGAAACCTCGCAAAGCAGAGTCACCCATGCCACTTGCACCCGCAGCATGGTGCTAATGCTGTGCAAAGCGTCGGTGGCTTAATCCTCAACTCCCTCAGGAAGCGGTGCTGTGCAAAATCCAGCAAGCCGCATTGCAGGGGCTGCAGCCTGCCGCTCGCACTTCACCAGCTTGGCAGGTATTGTTGTTGATCTTTGCAGCCGTTGGGTTTCTTATGAATTTGGAACACCCAGGGTTGGATGTAGGCAGTGAAACCGACACAGTAATTTCATTTCTCGGTCATAAATGAAATGGTCTGTAAAGTAAAGTCGGGTGTTTAAGCCAGACTGAAAGAATTAATTGTTCCAGTGGGTAATGTTAACAAGAGGACTAAATGTGCCTGAGATTAATACCTAAGGGGTCCTTGGTCTTTTCCTTCCTCACTGTTCTGTATTTTTAATGTTCAGTGCCTGCTTTGGTCTACAGCTGTGTGGTCTAGTGGTTAGCACGTGGCAGCAGAGCCATCATTCCTGGGTTCTGTTTCTGGCGCCGCCATTAACTCCCTGTGTGGCCTTGAGCAAGTTGCTTCAATCAGTCTGTGCCTCAGTTTCCCCATTTGTAAAACAGGGATTGCAAAACTGCTTCATCCCAGCCTAGGTGAGATTTAATTCAGCAGCATTTGTAAAAAGTGCTTTAAGCTCCTTGGATAAAAGGTGCTGTGGACGTGTGAAACCCAGAACAGAACCCAGCGAGGGTGCGGCACAAAATAGCATGCTGCTGGAATCACTGGGGGGTGAAGGGTTCAGACCCTCGTCCTTAGACTGGCCATACATGGGGCTTAACACGAACTGCCATAGGGAATCACACCAGAGGGCCAATCTAGCCCAGTTACCCTGTCTCTGACAGTGGCCAGTACCAGGTACTTCAGAGGAAGGTGCAAGTGTACCACAGTAAGTAGACGTGAGGTAAGGTGCCCCATATATTAAGTCTCATCCTGATCCCTAGTAGATATCAGTTTAAGGCCTGACGCATGATGTTTGGTATCCTTTCTGGAATTTTCATCATAATTAATGATGAGAACAAGACTATCTAGGGTTATCCATATCAATAGCCAGTCCCTTTTTGAATATTGCTAAATTCTGGGCCTCAACAACTTCCTGTGTCAGTGAGTTCCACAGTTTCATCCCCCACGATGTGAAAAATTATTTCCTTTCTTTAGTTTTCAAGACGTCACCTTCTGTTGTTGTTGAATGTGCCCTGGCTCCGTGCCTAAAGTTTCCCTTCCAGAAGGAGCTGGGTGAGCCTCCTCACTTGATTACGTATCATGTCCTGTTAATTGCCTGTGCCAAGCAAAAGATGCTGTCCCACAATAGGAGAGACAGATCTAAAGGCCAGGACTCTGCCTTCATGGGGACATAGGAGTAGAGCTGAGAAAACAACAGATTTGGTGGTTTGGAGGCTTGAACCGGGAAAAAAAAAATCAATTTTTTTCGTCCAATCAAAAAACTCAAAACAAACCAGCAAAAATCATTTCAAATCCACCAAAGCACTTTGAGTCAACTCCAAATAAAATTATTTTTTTCGAGTTTTCCATTTAGATTCAGCCGTGTTGGGTGATTTTCACCCTTTTTGTGTTTGTGTGTGAGGAGCGATGGGGTTAAACTGGCCGAATTTGAAATCGAAACAAACTCTTTTGAAATGTATTTTTCCAATGGAAGCCATTAGTTGAATTCAACCCACATTTGAATAATAGTTTCAGGCTCGGAAAAATGCATGTTTCCTTGAAAAAGTAAAAACCAAAAATTCCCCCCCGACTCTCCCCCGACCTTGGGAAGATGGCACAGAAAGATCAGGCTAGGACCTACACACTTGGTCCTGCCACCTGCTAGTATTATGTCCTCTTTAGCCTGTGTCTGTCCCCTTGGTATCTAGCCTTGCTCTGTGCTCTTACCTTTCATCGAAATGGATCTCAGTGTGCCTAAGAAATGTCACTAGCTGACGGTGCTGGTCACTGATAGGCCCCAAACAAGCCTTGGAGTCTGAACGGCCCCAAACTTTGCTGGGCTTCAAAGCCAGGATGCAAATGCTGTAGCTGCTCGAGTCCATCTCCTTAGCAGAATAAATAATATTTACTGGTAGAGTAATAATAGGACAGCAGTGCACGGAGGCCGCAGCTGAGATTTGGGCCCCTTTTGTGCCAGGCGCTGTACATACACATCGCAAGAGACAGTCCCTGACCCAAAGATCTTACAGTGCAATTCAAGAGAGACAAGTAATCATGTAAGGCATCATTCCACACTTCCCAAAGAGGGAAGTCTCATTATGTCCATTTTACAGGTGGAGAACTGAGGCATGGGGAGGTTAAGACCCACATCCTCACAAGGTATTTAGACACCTAACTCTACCGGAATCAATGGGAATTAGGCACCTAAACACCTTCGAGGCTCTGGGCCTAAGTAACCTGCTCGAGGTCACATGGGATGGGACGTCTAAGGCAGGGCTGGGGGGCTTCTGAGTTCCAATCCAGTGCCATAACCGGCTTCTCTCACCAGTCACAAGAGCCCCAGTAGGAAAGACTCCAGGTGCACAACTCCCACTCTAGCCCAGCTCAAACAGTCAATCCTTAGGGGCCTCCAGGAGTCTAAGATCAGAGATCTTTCTGCTGGATGCAAGTGATAGCAGTTGTTGTAAAGTGATGAGTTATCAATTCCTGTATTCTGGCCCAAGTCCTAGGAGAAGCCTTTCTTCCAGACTCATCAGCCCAAGGCAGGAGACAATACCTCTTTGTGAATGGGCATACAGCTACACAGGGCTATACGGCATCCAAGAAAAAGAACCAACCAACCAACACTGGGAATAACTGCGGATATTGCAATCTCTCCCCCTTCCCCACCCATTTAATAGATTTAATTTATTTTCCAGTGAAAAACAACTCCACTTTGATTTGGGGGTGGGGGGAAGAACTCTGACAAGTATAAAAATATGAGGGCCATATTATCCTAAAAATATATATTTTTTAAAGTAAATGGGAAACTTGGGGAAGGGGAAACTTTAGGCAAGTTCCTTAAATCAGCCCCCCAGTTCAGTTGTATTCCCTTGGAAATCCTTGCAAAGAAAAACACAGGGAATGAAAAATTTGGTTTTCATTAAAACCTTGCCTGTAAGGGGTTCTGTAGTTTTCAATGGGTCTTTGATTCCAATGGATGATGGAATGTTTTCAGAACATTTAAAAAATGTTCTCCACCTTTCTATCTTATATCTGCAGAAAACTACACTGGGTTTAAGGGAAAAAAAAAGCCCATGTAGTAAAGTCAATAGAAGCAGAGTGTGTTAAATATAAACACGGCACCGTTGCCTTTATTTACCCTGAGGTTTTATTTAAAATATGATATTTTCTTGTGGCTTTGGAAATATGGTAGATGATCCAAATTGGGGCTCTGAGGGGAAAAAATGTGGAAAATGTGGGTAGAATTTTTTTTAAAAGGTGAATGTTTCCCTGAGTGCGTCAAAAGGTGCCAAGTACAGCAATGCACCCAGCCTCAGAGATAACTTGTCATTTCCAGTGCGCTGACCTCTCTTTAGTCCACTTCCAGGTTCTAGTTACAAAGGAATTTTAATACAGATCACGGTCTACGGCACACAAATGGTCTTTGCCTTGGTCTGAAAAGATTGTTTTATTATGGTGTTGCTATAAAACAGCACCTTAGCCATACTGGCTAAATAATAATGCTCAGTTCCTATGGAGCAGAATCTACTCCTGGCTGCCGAATTATGGTTTTAAATCTCAGGTTTCATTTATTGCCCTTAAAGTATGTTTCTAGCCCATATGGTTGTGAAGATAACTTTTAAAATGTGAACTGACGCAGTAATGTCTGCCAGAATTTGCCCATAGCCTGAAACTGTAGGTCTAAGGGGTGTGACTTGCGGTCCCAGATCTGGTCAGGCTCCCACTGCTAGTGGCTCAATAGACTACTGGGCGGGAATCCAGACACTGAATCCCCCATGTGATTTAAACCTCCTGAGTTCGAACAGAGCTGAGGTGCTGTCCCAGTCTTTGGACCCCTAGGTGCACTCTGGGGATGCGGACCCCCTTCTGAGAGCTGCAACCATGTGACCCACCTGCCTAGCTCCTGGGCTCAGTGCTGGCCCCTCAGACTCTCCCTGGAGCTTAAACACACATTCCCAGAGCCCCACTAAAGGTGTGGGCCGTCTGGGTTACAGGTCAGCTCTCTCAGCGGGCATGTGGTAGAAGTAGCATATAACAGAGGGACTCTTTGCACGTTATGGCTCTTCACTTAATCACACGAGAAATGCACAGACCCATATGAAAACAATAAACCCTCCACGTGGTTCCCCTCACTCTAGCTCACCCTTCCCTTGGGTGTCTTTGGGGGATCATTCGAGTTGAGGTAGGCAGGGTTCTCCTCAGCCATCCTGCAGCAGCTGCTCTCATCTCACGCTGGTCAACATGGCTGAAAAGATCAGCTGCGGGCCTTTTATAACCTCCCAGAGCCTCTGTCAGGTGACCTCCTGCTCAGTCCGAACAGGTGACCTCGTTGCGAGGTGCTTTTTCTCCTGACAAGCCAGTTCTCCTGGTTGGGAACTAGTGCATTGTCTAGGGTGGTTGTATTTCAGTAGAGGGCCCTCCCTTGTCAGCGCTGCACCACTATCCCTTGGAATTTCAGTCCAACATGGAGGCAAAGAGACCACAGAGAAGACAACTAGACCCCACGCTCCATATGGAGTCTGCAGCTTGATAGAGATACATAGCTCGCAGAATCCCTTCGTTGTCCTGACAAAAGTTCCCCATTTGCCCCCTTCATCACAAATGGGGGCCAATGGACTCCATGAATCTGTGGCTGCAGAATGTTGCATTTTTCTAGGATGTCATGGAATTCAGCATTTTTGCCGTGCAATGGACCATGCGCTGCAGTCAGGTGCTTGATATCTTGTTGTCGTTTCCCTGGCTTGCTGGGACCTACCTACAGCTGTATTTTGCTGTCCAGCGTTCCACACGAAGGGAATTCATTGAATTACCGCTCCTGTTCCCTGCATTCTCCTACAGAGCAAGGCAGGGGCTTGGGAAGCCACGGGTGGTATCCAGTATGCAGCTTGAAGTGTAGGCTGATCTGCACCCAAGGAGAGCTGGGTGGGCGAACCGTGGATTTTCAGTTTGCTGGCAATGCGGAAGAATCGGGGGAGAACATTCAGTTTGGCTTGAACCAAAAGCAAATTTTTTAAAAAAAATTCAGCAAATCGAAAAGTCAAACAAAAAAACCACATTGGATCAAACAAAATGTTTCATTTAGATTTTGAGCCATTTTAATTTTTTTTAAATTAAAAACAAAATTAAAGGAAATTTTTAAACAAAAAGTCATTTGACATTTGAAAGGTTCTTTCTTTTCTCCCCAATTTGAAGCAATTTGACAAAACTGACAAATTTGCATCACGCTTCAGTGTCGCCCAATTTGCATTTTTCGCTGAAAAACAGTTTCGGTTGAACAATTTCACTCAGCTGTACAGCCAGAGCCTAGGAAACCAAGGAGGAGAAGTAACTGCAGCTGGCTACGGTTTCCTCCTTCCCCTGGTACACATGGGTGAAGGAGGTTCTGAGCCAAGTTGTCTGAGCAGATGACAACCAAGGCCCATGGATCGGAGCCATCTGGAGAACATAATGAAAACAACTGACTGAGATCAGATCTATACCAAAAGTCGATCCAGCTTAGGGGTATGACAAATCCACACCCCTGAGCAACATATTTAAGGCAACCTAACCCCTGGTGTAGACATGGTTAGGTTGACAGAAGAATACTTCCATTGACCTAGCTACTGCCTCGCAGGGAAGTAGATTAACCAGTGATGAGAAAACCCCTCCTGCTGCTGTAGTGAGTGGGTACACTGAAGCGCTACAGATGGGCAGTGTAGACATAACCTAAGAGCATGCCCGTGATTAGTGTCAGTTATAAGCCGTAGTTGGGGGTAGGGGAGGAGCAGGACAATTGGAACAAAGTTTTTTCCATGGAGACAGAATGAATCAAACTTGCATCAGAATGTAGACATTGCTGCAGGGTTTAGAAGCAGCTGCTACAGAATTTGGTCCCATTGTGCCATGGAGTCCATGAAGCCCTGGCTATTATCCACCGCCAACTCACCGTGTTCCAACCAATGGCTTCAGCCAGCAGCAACCAGGGCCGGGGTTCAATATCTAGGGGCTCCTCTCCATCGATTAAACACAGACCCGGCTCAAGCCCCCACCCAGTAACGTGGGAAATTTACACACCACCCCTAGGCACCTCGAGAGGCAATACTTCCCCACTCGCAAGCACAGAGTCTGAGTATAGAAAAGAAACATTTCAATAAAAGGAGGGAAGTAACTCGGGGTTAATTTGAGAAAACACCGCAAACAGGGTTCATAAACATAAACCATGAGCAAAAGACCCACCCCCAAGTAAGTGGGGCAGTGTCCTTTTCCACTCAGGTTCTTAAGTCCAGCAACCCAAAAGTCCCTTTCATGTGCCTGACCCTTCTCTGCACCCCACTCACAGTTGCTGTCCTTGGTCAGTGCAGACCCAGAGTTCAGAGGTGCATCTGCAGAGTTCATTGCCCACCCTGGGTGGAGGGGAGAGTAAAGAGGCTCCTTACTCGCTCTGCTGCTCGAGCACTTGCTCGCCGCCCCTCTCTGTGGGGCTGTGCTCTGGCCCTCTCCGCCAGCCGTCCTGCTGGCCGCTTGTCACACCTCTCTGCCAGCCGCCCTGCTGGCCGCGCATCTCCACCAGCCGCCCAGCTTGGCTGCATGCTGCACCTCTCCACCTCACCAGCCACTTGCTCACCGGCCAACTATCAAACAGTCACCTTCTGCTACCACCTGCCTCTCTGCTGTGACCTCTGCACATCAGTCTCTTAGTAATTTTCAGCTCTTTGCAGACAGGGCAGTAACACAGCCCCATCTCAAGTGATTTCAGTTCTCAGTGATTTTTAGCTCTTAGCAGGCAGGGCAGAAACACAGTCCTACCACAAGTGGTTGCAGCTCTGATTGAGCAATTAAAATAACAAAGTGGCTCCTAATGAAGCATATTTATCTCTATTCTTCGAACAGTGGGGAGGAACAGGTTAAACCAGTCTAGGAAGGACGCTTAAGTGAGCATTTGCAGCCTCCTGACTGGAACATCTAGCCCCACCCCTCTTACTTTCACAAGGCTCTGGCATTCAAGCCCCTGGCTAAATGAGGTTCTTTCAACTGAGAGCGACCCCCTTATTTGGGACAGGCTAAGCACAGTCCTGCTTTCCTGTATGTCTTCAATAATTACAACATTGGTCACCGTATTTCACTACCCCTACATTCAGTACTAAGGCGATTCGTAACCCAACATTAGCCAAAGTTGATCACTTTGACACCGCTCTGTCTGCTGAATATGTAAGCAGAGCAGGAGCAAACTGTATTTACATACACACCCAAAGTCTCTCCCCCTCCCAGCTAGCTGTCAGGGAAGCATTTATTCAGCCCCTGTTTACAATTGTGTGAACAGGGGCATTGGGAGCTATCTGGTAGGTGGACCCCAGAGCAATATTTCCCCAGCCAGAATGGTAACTGCAGAACTATGCCAATCCTTGGGTGAAGGATCCATCACCAAGAAGGCCCAGGGGAAAGTACCTCCCCCTCCACTCTACATGCTGTTGGAATCTCTCCGCTCAGTACCAGCCTCACCACAACCAAAAGGGAATTGCTTGCTTTCACCGCCTGTACGACCCCCTCTGAGACATCCTGGAGCACGACTGCATGTGAGATCCATGGATTTCATGTGACTTTGGACAGTACGTAGAGGGCAAGAAAAGCCACATTCCCCCTTCCCTATCACCAAACGGGTGTTCTTTGTGCCACATTAGTGTCACATAATGGGGCCGGGGTGGAGGGCAGCCCAATCATAACAAAAGGCCACACCGTGTCTGGGTTGCATCACGCTGCATAAAACATCACAACGGGTGCCTGCAACCCCGCGACTCCATGCCACGGATGGGGGCTTGAGCTAGCATTTCCAGCACACATTCCTTTGCTAGCAGGTACCGGGCTAGTCTGCGTGCAGAGAACAGTACCTGTCCTAGCCCACCGGCCTGATAGCTAACCACACTTTTCTCTCCTTGGCCAAATCAAACAGAGGTCAAATGGCACAGAGTTATCAAATGTGCATTTCAGGGGGTTTAGCCGGTGCCTAAATATTTGAACAAACCCAAACAAGTGGCATTCATTCCTGTTCCTGTTCCAACCCTTCCAGAGGTATTTTCATGCAAATACCTGACTGTGCATTTGGTGAAGCACCTACCATCCGATCCAAACCCCATGGAAACCAGCAGAAAAATGCCCACCAGACCCCCTGAGGCAAAATCATTATGGTCAACTCTGTTTTCATTTCGTCCTTCCTCAGGCACTGTGGCGTTGACTGCCCTGGAAGGCAGCCTGATCCGATGGACAAGGCACCAGCCTGGGAGTCAGGACAGTTGGGTTCTGTTGCTCCTCAGCCATTGGCCAACAGTGACAACTGGGGCAGGCTGGGATTCACCAGCGTGCACCCTTGGGCACTTGCACGGGCCTCCATCTCCTGAGCGTTTCCGTGGCTACTTGCTCCAATCTGACCCAACCGCCCTCCATCTTGACCGCCATTCAGCCGCACCACCCCCGAGCAGCATGGGGCCTCGGGCATGCAGAGCAAGCAGAGCTGAGCAGCTGGGATTGGGGCGGCAGGGGGACACTGAGGCAGGAGGGTGCTGGTAAGTGGCCAGGATGGTCCCAGGGGTGGTGGGTGAGGGGCTGGGAATGAGCCCTTGGTGGGGTGAGGGGTTGGGGACAAGTGGTGATGTTGGGGGGGGGGGGGGGAGTTGTGATCCTGTGGGAGGAATGGGGGAGGGTGGGGGTGAATGGTGGGGCAAAGGGGGAATGTTGAGTCTGTGGCTGGTGGAGCTGAATTGCTGAGGGCTGTGGTGAGTGTCAGGGGTGCTGGGATGTGGGGGGCTGTCAGGATAAGTGGGGGCTGGTGGAGGGTTGTTGGGGTATATGTGGGGTGGGAGGGGCATTTGGGAATCTGTGTGTAGGGTGGGGTATGTATGGGATGGGATGGGAGGAGTGCATTCAGAGGTCTGTGCGTGGAGTAGGGCGAGAGGGGCATTCAGAGGTCTGTGCGTGGAGTAGGGCGAGAGGGGCATTCAGGGGTCTGTGCGTGGAGTGGGGTGAGAGGGGCATTCAGGGTCTGTGTGGGGCAGGGCGTGTGTATGGGGTGGGGGCTCTTTGCTGTTGAGTTTACGGAAGCTGATGGCCCTGGAACAGTCTTTACAAACCCGATACCGAGCACAGGCAGAAGGGAGAGGAGAGTCTTCCCTGCTGGCAGACAGGGCCTGACCACACCCTACGCGGGTCCTGGAGGCATGCACTCACAGCTGCCACCAATAAAGAAAAGGGGGGAGAAAAGGGAAGGAAAAGGAGACAGAAAGGTCTGGGTGAGCAGAGGGGCACTACCCACATGCCAGGCTGCTCTGAGAACCTGGCCGGGAGATGGCCAGCCCTGCAGTTTAAGGGCTGAGAGACTCCATTTAAATTCAGAACTTGTAGACGGGCCTAAGTGTAGATGACTTGAAGGGGACCAGACAGGAGAAAGCTGGGAGTCCAAGACAGAAGGCACCAAGAGCAGCTCCCAGTCCCTCAATTTCCACAGTGCACAGGGTCCCCAAATTCTTTAATCCAGGCCTGCTCTTGGGCAGGTTCACTTAACCTCTGTGCGCCTCTATTTTCAATAGGATTATGATACCCAATTTGCAAAGCGCTCTCTAGGCTTGGACTGTTTAAGATCTTTGGAGCAGCCACCGTCTTTTGTGCCCATACAGTGCCCAGCACAATCCCTGTTTGGGGCTTCTATGTGCTGCGGTGATACAAATAAGCAACGAGAGGGGCTAAGTACTAGTAGGGTTAAACATTGAGTAAAAAACCGAATAAGGACTTCAGAAGATCCTGACTATGTGGGGATAAATATTTCTAGCAAGGTGGCTCCAATTCACCCATCGGCCTCTGTGAAGTTACAGCAGGAAAGAATCTACTCCACTGTGTCTAATTTGATGTAAGATTTTGACTTATTATTTACCCTTTCCTATGCTAGGTATCTATGAGCAACAAGTGGCTATACAATAATTACCCACTGCCTAGCATGAGAAATAAAAACATTATCAATTATATTTTTTCTTATAATTAACTCGTATTCAATATTACTTTTGTACTAAGAAAACAGTTTCCTGTATCTGCAGAAATGAGCTCACCATAGCACCCAAAGATGTAATTAAGCAGGCACTTAAATACTGTACTTTTAAATAGTTTCCCCCTCCAGCGCTTTGCGTATGAGGACCCCAAGGCGCTTTGGAGCCATTAAAATTAATTAAGATCAACAACTCTCCCAGGAGGTGGGTGAGCATGTTCTCATCCCAGATGGTAACACTGAAGCACCAGGACATGAAGAGACTTGCCCAAGGTCAGACAGGCTTTACTTGCACTGAAACAAAGAGGGGGGTTTTGTTGGTTTTCATTTTTTTTAATTTTATTAACAGCGAGATAACAAAGGCAGGATACTTATCTCAGTGTAAAATCCTTAACAGAGACATGGCGCTTGTGGTGTTTACTGCAAGATAACTAGGCCAGTATTAAACCGTCCCACCCATCGTTGACCTCACCTACGTTACCCAGCAGAAAAACTAGCGGTTGGTTGTGGCTCTGTTTCCGCAAATGGTAAAGGCATGTTGGGTTTTTCAGAGAGGACGTAGCCACAGAGCGAAATGGAGAGCGAATTCGCCACTTCAGTGCCAGGGCATGAATGGGGCACAAGCAGTTAATAGTCGTCTGGTGGCCCTCTGCCCGGGGGCAGATTTCACCAACAGAGGTCACATGATGTTGTTTCTGTTCTGTGACTGGATGAATGTAGTTTGCAGAAAGAGGCACCAACGTCTGTGCTGATGAGTTTAAAATTCACTTTCTGCAAATATTGGCTAACGGTCGCTTAAAATGTTCTGGTCTCATGCAGGGGACCCCCGCCAGATACTTTTCACATGACGCGCACAATTGAACCCCCTTCACAACGGAGGGGCCACGGGGCTGTATTTCAGTGACCAGCATCGCCACCCCATCTGTCAAAGGGCCAACAGGCCAAACCTGAGTGGCGCAGGTCACAACGCCACTTGGTTTTGGGGCCTTCTCAAATGAAGGGCCTACGGCAAACTGCCGCCCAAGGAGAACCTGACCCGCCCTTGGTACACACCATGCATAACGTGTGTACAGCTGCATGAATGCTCCTGCCCACCAAGCCACCTGCTGAAAGTGGACATCTATGTAGTTCCTTCTACAGCCTCATCACAGCATAGGGTGACCAGATGTCCTGATTTTATAGGGACAGTCCCGATAGTTGGGGTTGTGTCTTATATATATTACCCACCATCCCTGTCCTGATTTTTCACACTTCCTGTCTGGTCACCTATCACAGCAGTATCTGAGCACCCTACATGTTTTTTATGGTTTTACCCTCACAGCCCCAGCCACCCCCCATGAGATATTGTTATAACTATCCCCCACACATGGGGGAACTGAGGCAGAGAGAGATTAAATAAATTGCTCACGGTCACACAAGAAGCCTGTAGCACACTGAAGAACTGAAACCACATTTCCTGAGTTCTTATCCATGCCCTAGCGGCACACCCATTCTTCCTCTTCTAAAATAAAAGGGCAAAACAAATTCAACTTTCAATGCGGCTAGATAGTTGAAGAATATATATCGAAAGGTATTAACCCAGTTCCACCTACACATTCTCTTTTATCCCAGCACTATCATAATACCAGGATAACCCAAACACCCCGTATCCTTGGGGTATAAATACGTGTGGCAGAATTTGATTTTTTTCTATGTTGATGGATCATACTGATGTTTATTTAAAAAAAAACTTTTTATTTAAATGTTCACATTTGGGTGTTTTATGCATTTTTTTTCTATTTGGGTCTATTTAAGTTTTCACAACTGTGGGAAGTTATGGCGCAGGGTCAGACAATTTTTTAAGGACAGTAGATCCTGAGATTCAAAGAGTTAAAGCTTTCTAACCGCTAAAACACAAACTGACAATCCCCACCCCCACCCTGGCCAAATATACAAAGTAAGTATCCTTAAATCATACACGAAGAAGTTCTCAAACAGCATTTTTCTTACTTCGCTTATCTGTAAATTTCTATCGTCAATGGAAATTTTTTTGTGGGTTTGTGTGTTTATGGTGATCTCAACCGACATTTACCAATCAAAATCTAATGCTTCCATGCGTAGGTATGAAATAATACACAGTCATCTTTGAAAAACTTGCCGGGTATTTTTTATTTAAAGATCTGCCTCAGTGAGTCAGTGGAAACTCCGCAATCCAGCAGGGCTCCATACCAAGATGGCGGAAATACCTTAGCTAGGCTACAGCTACCATACAGAGCTTCCAGCAGCACAGCTGCCCCGAGACCTCTCCTTGAGTTCTCCAGCCCCTGCGAGCAGCAATAGCTACGTTGGCAGGTGAAGCTCTCCCGTCGACTTAGCACTGTCCACACCGGCGCTTAGGTCGGTGTAACTTACATTGTTCAGGGAGGCGGTGGCTTATTCACACCCTTGAGTGACATACATTATCTCAACCTAAGCTGTAGTGTCTACATAGCCACAGACAGATGTTAGGCCCATACTGGGGCACCTGGCCCTTGGAGGCATTACAGGCCCTACATTACAAACAAACCCGCATGGAGTTAAGTGTCCATCTCCCAACCCCGTGGGATTTGGGCTCCTATCCGCCTCACACGCCTTTGACAATCCCAGCCTCGGGCATCCTGCTTAAGTTACAAATGGTTTGCACAGAGATCATACGGAGTTTTTCTTCTGAGGATCTCAAAGCGCCAGAAAAACACTGGTACATTAAAACCTGTGTCTCCCACTAACGTAGCGAAGCATTACCCCCGTTTTACAGATGGTTCAACAGATGCAGATTTGCCCACAGTACATGGGTGGCATGGTGAGGCAATCAATGGGATCTGGGCTGGAGATCTTATCCTGGCTGATTGCTAATGGCAGAGCAAGGCATTCAGAAGGCCTGGGTTCTATTCCCGACTCCTGACCGGCTGTTGTAATTACCAGTCCACCCTTTCCCTTTGCAAGTCACTTTTAAACTGCCCACCCATGTCAAAGGCTTTCGGATGGGCTTCGAAACAACCTGAAGTTGGAAAAGAAAGTCAATAAAGATTCCCCTATAAACCAGTGCAGAGCGCAATGCTAAGCTGTAGCATTTGCCTACAAGGGAAAAATACTTAGTAAGCTGGAAAAAACCCTCTTAATTACTTCTTTTCCCTCTTCCTTTTAAAGCTCAGTCCTTTTAAACGGTGGGAAAAAAAGAGGACTTTAAAGAGACTTACCCATTAATGGGAGATTCTCCGATGTGCTGCAATTTTACAAATAAACTTTGCTTTAAAAGTTTGACTTGTGGCACAGTTTGGGTCAATTTAGCCCCTTTACATGTACACTTTCTTGCCTTCTCGATTGCTATCTGAAGGGTTGTGAAAATATACAGGTGGACTGAATAAACTTTAACCCTTTCGTACTCAAACTTCCATCTCTTTTACCATTTGCAGAAGGGCAGATCAGATTTTAAAGGGGACCTGTTTTGTCTCTCCCTTGCTCCCTCTAGTTCTGTCTCTGATTAGACGATGCTGAGACACTGTCTGATTGGTTTCCTGGACCAGATACACACACAGGATTGCCACTACCAGATCTGAGCCAAAGCCCACTGAAGTCCATGGAAAGACCCCCACTGACTTCAGCGGCCTATAATGAGAGAGAAACTGTGGTCTGGTACTTAAAGCCTGGGGACTGGGAATTGGGAATCGCGTTTATTACTGACTGTGCCACTGACTCACTGGGTGACCTTTGGCCAGCCTGTCTGTCTCGGGGTTTTCTATACATAAGCGTTTCCCAAGTGACTTGAAGCAGAGATCCTCAAGGGATCCTCAAAACACCTCAATGGGCGTTAGGTTCCTAAATACCTTTGTGGGTCTAGGCATTCACCTTTCTGTGCCTTAGTTCACCCTTCTGTAAAATGGATCTAATTCTATCTAGCTATTGTGAGGCTTAATTAAGGTTTTAAAACCCTGGGATTTCAAGCTAATTGATGGCTTGGAAAAATTCCCACCTGGCAACCCTGGCAGAGCAGAGTCTTCTCCAGCGAGCGCAGATAACACAGGGCTGCCAGTAGCAACCCCACTCCCTCAAACATTGCCTTGCCTGGGAGAGATCCCCTCCAGGCTGAGAGGGGAGTTCGTCTCCGTCTGACCCATACAGTTCTCATCGTCTCTGCTGAACCTGACAGCAAACGGGGCCAATGAGTGCCAGCTGGGGTGGTGGTCTGTGTGATGTACGCATAGCTACACCTACTGGCAAGTAGTCAAGGTCCAGACTCAGATCACGCTGGCCACCAAACAGCCATGACATGGGGACGACTTTCTCCCAACAGCTGCCATAGCTCTGACTTTAATGTGTAAACCACTCTTCCCAAGCCGGAAAACTTTCTTGGTGAGCAGTGAATGTAGAGATGGAGAGAAAACGGGCACCTCTTCCATACCCATCCATGCTAGTGACTAACAATAGGTGTGTGCTTGGCTTACAACATAAGAACGGCCATACTGGGCCAGACCAAAGGTCCATCTTGCCCAGTATCCCGTCTTCTGACAGTGGCCAGTGCCAGGTGCCCCAGAGTGAATGAACAGAACAGGTTATCATCCAGTGACCCATCCCCTGTCGCCCATTCCCAGCTTCTGGTAAACAGAGGCTAGGGACACCATCCCTGCCCATCCTGGCTAATAGCCATTGATGGACCTGTCCTCCATGAACTTATTAGTTCATGGGCTTTCTGCCCATATCTAACATTTACCACCGGAACAGAGTGTAATTCACGTGAAGAGCCCCTTTGGCCAAAGGTTTGTCCAGGTTCATTAACCTTTAACCTGGGCCATGTTTCAGAGAACAGCCAAGGAGCCAGAGATGTAGTGCAGATCCAGGGCAAGACTCATCCCGTCATTCGCAAAGCGTCGATACAAACGCACAGTGGTTTCAGTTGGATTTCACTGTAGCCTGGTCTGTTCTAGGGAACGTTACCACTTCTGAACGTGGCTGTTGAGAGTCACATTGGTATTGAACAATGTCCTTTGTCCTGCATGACATTGGCTGCTGGATCGGGGCAGAGGAACCGGGGGGCAGGAATGGAAATACTGGGGTGGGGGGGCTCTGCCTCCACGTAAATTGCCCATGCCTGGAGGTGGGCTGAAGCGAGAATGGGACCCAGAAGGGCTGGAACAGGTTCAAAAACAGGTAGGAACCCCTGAGATCCTTCTTCCAAGCATGAAGCCAGCATCCCCCACCCCTCAAGTCTCAGTCCCCCCCTTACTTCCCCTCTTATCCCTCCACCGTCCCCCATTCGCAGGGAACTTCCTGACACACACTCAGACTCACAAGACCAAGGGGAAAGGCTGAACTAACAAGGAATAGCCTTCATCCACTCTGAAGTCCGAATCGTCGTGGGAGATCGCAGCTTGGCTCCAATCCTATTATTTCCTCCTTATTTCCTCTTCTTCCACTGCTTAAAATATAACGGGACTCTTCCAAAACCACCCTGGCAGTTGGCATTGGTTGGCCTCCTTTCTTGGCAGGATCAAAGCACCAAATGGGCCATGGAGACCGAACTACCGTCTCACCCTGAGAGGTGGTCCCTCCATGCTGATGCACGTTGGCAGGGCAAGACCTGTTCTTTGGGCAAGGAGAAGAGCCCAGCTTCCTGTGCTGTTAATCTGCCAGGTTTCACCAGCACAAAGCCATTTAAATAAAGCAAGCACGGAGACTTCGATGGTTAAAAAAAAACCTATCCCTGGCCCCTCTCCTGCATAGGCAGAGTTTCTCAGCCCACATGCACAAGCTAATTTCTTTCTGCCACATCAAGATATTAAGAATCTGAATCAGCTGTTTTTACAAGAGAGGGTTGGGTTTTGGGGTTGTTTCCTTTTGCGCACTCGCCAACAAAAGTATTAATAGGTTCAGCTTCGGAGATGAAAAATATGCATCTGGAAGGAAACTGGGCCAAATCCCCAGGTGAAGAATTGCGGTGGATCAGCGCGCTGCCCCGGGCTAACGCTCCTGCAAGCATGAGGCAAGGTCGGGAACGAAGAGTCCAGTTCAGTTTCCACTGGAGCAGAATACGAACGCCAGCGTTCCTGGCTGCTGCAGACATTTACCACACGTCAGCGAACTATTCCCACTCAGCCCCTGACGCTTGTCTGGAAAGTAAAACAAACAATAGACCAACTAAAAATCAGCCAAGCCCTCAACTTAAAGGGGAGGCTGTGGACTGCCCAGCCGTGGGGCTGGTTCTCCTCTCACCTACACGGTTTCACTCCTGTGATCCACCGGAGCCATTCCTGGCATCCACTGGCAGGAGGGAGCAAAGACCCAGCTGCCACGAACCATTGTTTGCAGCTATTCAAAGGGAGTGTAAAATGTTGCCATGCTGACTTGGTAGGGGAAGGAGGCCTTTAGGGTTACCAGGTGTCATCGAAAAGGGAACCTGCCAAGTCCAGTTGGCCGCAGTAACCGGTTGTTGCCACTGGTGGGGAGGTGGGAAGAGCAGCAGCGGGAGCCACATGGAGGACCTGACAGAGAGCAGGGGCTGGCTTCCGGACCCAGCTCCAAGGGGACCCAGCTCCAAGAGAAAGGTGCCACCGCTCAAGGCTGGGGGATCCTCTCTGTCCCCCCAGCTTGTGCCCCAATTGCCCTGGCCTCTCGCTCCGGGGACCAAACCTTCCCCACCCCCTCGCTCCGGAGACCAACCCCCACTGTGCCTCAGCCCTGGCTCCTCTCTGTGGGGACCAACCCCTGCTGTGGTGGGAGCAGGTGAGTCCCAGGAGATGGGGGACTAAGCGACGGGGGGTGGTCAGCGAGCGACAGAGGGAGGGGGGAGAGAAGTGAGCGGGAGTGGTGCCTCAGGGGAAGAGGCAGAGCCTCGGGGGAAGGGGCGGGGCAGGGGGCGGCGCAAGAGTGTTCGGTGTTAAGCAAATTAGAAAGTTGGCAACACTAGGCCTTGGGCACTAGGTTCAGTGCCCTGCTCTGTCACCGACTGCCTGCATGACCTTGGGCAAGTCAGCTCACGCTCTGGGCCTGTTCCCATCTGTAAAATGGGCATAAAAAACCTCCCTTTCTCCCACCCACCATCATCTGTCTTGTCTGTCTAGAACTCTTCAGGGCAGGGACCATCTTTGGCTGCGTGTCCATCCTGCATCCCTTCCATAATACAAGTCATCATCATCATTTTAACTGAGAAGGCAAGGTGGGTGAGGTAGTAGCTTGTATTGGCCCAACTTCTGTTGGTGAAAGAGACGCACTTTTGAGCTATTCAGAGCTCTGTGGTGCTCGAACGCTTGCCTCTCTCACCAACAGAAGTTGGGCTAATACAAGCTATTACCTTGTCTCATATTGTGAGATCAATATGACTACAACACCACCGCAAACAACATTTTCACAGTCAGTTTGGACGGGTGTAGATGGCTATACATGGTACAAAGGCCGTAGAGATTCAGGCCCATACATTTCCTTACCTAAAGTTACTAATAACCCTTCAATTCAGCTTGCAAAATTCTTCTTGGTCATTCATGTGGGCTGAGTAATTTTTCTTTTTTTAAAAAAAACAGATCAGTAAAATAGCATGGACCTGTCTGATTCTCCTCTCCCTCACACCAGTCTGAATCAGGAGCAAACCTACAGAACTCAGTGGGGTTACTTACACCAGTGTGTAAATGGAGGACAATCAAGATCTATATTTTTCACCATCATAGTCTGGAGATTGTGTGCCGGCACCCAATCCTTCAACCCTTACTCGTCTGAGTATTCCCATTGACTTCAATTGGATTTCTTGCATGAGGAAATACTCCTCCAGTGAGTAAGGGTTACAGAAACAAGGGCTGAGCTGTTAATTTTTCATGACCATTTTGCAAAGGCTGCTCAGGGTATTAAAACCAAAAGAATTTGTGAACAGCTCAGTCACTGTCCCAAATTAATATTTACATGTATTGCAATAGCACATAGGGGCTCCACTTTTGGAGCAAGACCCCCATTGTGCTAGGTGCTATACAAACACAGACCAGAAAGTGGTCTTGGCCCCAAGGCGCTTACAATCCGACATATGCCGTTTGTTCACATTTTGCATTCCCTTCCACCTGGGCAACGAGCAGCAGAAGAGTCCATTTCCCTTTTGTTTAGAGTCTGTTTTGCTTTCAGGTTCTCATTGCGTCAGTGTTTGGATTGCAGACTCTACAGGGGAAAGAAACAGCTGCTTAAAAAGAAAAATCAGCACGATTCCTTTGGTCTGAGATTTCACAAACTTTCAATTCTGGGACCCACTCACGCTGACGCTGCCCCTTTAACTGAAACTAAACACTGGGTTTTAACCAAGCAAAAGGAGGAAATTCCATTCTCTTGCTTCCTATTTACCAGTGTATAAAGATGCTGAAGGTGCCCAAAATATATCGTTGAGAAATGTGCTTTGGAGACTCCAAGCCTATTAGTTAGAAAGCTTCCAAGCGGAGCTATTTGGGAAGCAGACAGCTTTTTTCCTCCAAGAACAGAACGCAATCTGTGCCTTACTTAAAAATATTGACAGAAACACTGACAGGGCCTGGATAGCCACATTTGTTAGCTGGGAGAGTTGATGAAAGATATACATGTCCTGAACAGGCCAAAATAATCTTCCAAGGGATCCAGAGCATACAGGCCTCCCAGAAAAAGGGGCGCAAATTGAGCAGTGGACAGGAGTTCAGGTCACATGTGTTTCGGGGTGGGGGTAAAGCTTAATGAGGTTGTGTTGGTTTCAAAAATAAATTAAAAACCCCACACCTAGGCCACCAGGATTGCTTAACAGAGGAACAACTCCTTGGTGAATGGATGGTCTGGCGTATGCTGGCTCAGAAGGGGAACTAATAATCTTCGCAGGATTAACGGGCTCCTGAAGGAAATTTTTTTTTTTTTTTACTGAGCTCTTCACCTCCTCCTCCTCCCCTCCCATGAGTTTTTGCAAAAGGCCGGATGAGATCTTGCTGAGTCAGCCAGCTGGCTGGGGAGCCAGTTTTCATGGCTTTGGTGGCGAGGAAGCCAAAACAGAATTGCTATTGAATCGAGCTTTAGCTGAGATGTCGAAGGCGATCAGAATGCTTGCCGAGCTGTGTTTATAGCAAGCAGGAGCTCACACCGGCACACCCAGCAGGGGAAAGGTACCAGGGTTTCACTCGGGTTCATCCTACCCCAGGAATAAACGTGAGTTTCACTGAACGAGGTGGAAAGAAAGGTTCAAAATTCAGCAGAGTCTAGACAAGATTAAAGCCAAGAAAGCACAAGAGGGAAAGAGAAAAAAGGAAGGAAATAGAAGAATTAATACCTGGATCTAAAAACCACCCGGCTGGGTCCCTTTGCAGCACCTCCCAGGTCAGCACTGCGTGAACGTTTGCCAGTCCGAATGTTCTGTGACCGCCCCTCACCAAGGGTCATCGGTGTGGATTGAACCTAGGACGTCTTGCACTGAAATCATGCTTCAGTTAAAGGATTATGCCCCCAAGAGAGCAGCTGTAGCAGACACTTACATGAACCCGCCATTAGAGGGGGACAAAGACACACAATGGTCGCGTGGATTCCAACTCTTAGGCTATGTTTATAGGCAGATTTTGAACCGGCATAACTGTGTCAGCCGGGGGGGGAGGGGGTTAATTTTACTGATATGGTTATATCAAAACCACCACTAGTGTGAAAAGAGTTATATTGGAATAACTGGGAGGGTGGTGGTTTGTACTGCTTTAACTACACCGGACTAGGTAAAGCTGTCCCATGCCTGTGTGTAAACAACTCTGGAACCATATGCCTTTCCCTCACCTCTGCTAAATTCATTATAATTATCCTTTTAATTATGCCCATAAATTATTACCCACTTTGTGTTGTGTTCCTTTCCCACAGGCTCAAAGCTCTAAACTGGCTTGAGGCCTAATCCCCCCAAGAGATGCCCTAATTCTCTCGCCATGGTATCACGGCAGTTGCTATCGGGGCGCCTCCTCTGTTGAAGCACTCCTGCCTTGGTCGCGTTTTGCATGGATATCAATGACGACAAGGTGTGAGGCAAAGAAAACAAGCAGGCCCCAAAATGTATCCCTGGAGATGACTGGTTTTGTTTCACCACACATGGTCAACGCAAGTTCAGACCCCGCAACTGAGCTCCTGATACCATCTGCTCAAGCCCACATGACAGTGAGCTCGGGTGTTGACCCAGACCCCATCAATCCTTAAGTTGGGGACACCATGCAGCATATCTCTAGCTCTCAAAAGGCCTTGGCCTCCAGGGTCAAAACTGGCCAGTGGGTTTGGGTGTCTCAATTTTTTGGGCACTTGGCTTAAGACACTTTTAAAGGAGCCTGACTTGCCCTCTGAACATCAAGACCCATTAAGACGTCTGAGGCTGGGTGCTCCAAATGTCAGACCCTCAAAAATCACTAGCCACCTTTGAAAACATAGGCCCTTGGTTCTAACACAGCGTGTTAAATGGTTCGTAAAAATTTAACAAGTGTGCCACTAGCTCTCACAGCACATTACAGGAGACCCTGAAGGCAACAATTAGAGGTGGATTTACTAGCTATGCATCTGCTAAAAAAAAAATTAAATTAAAAAAAAAAGAACAGCAAAAAATAAAAAACCCAGAGGCTTGTACTGAACCATAGGCAGATCTCCGAGTCCTCCTCAGATCACACGAAATGAAATATGGAGCTCCTCTGAGTGATTCCTCTGATCAAACAGAACTCCACCTGTGAAGATCAAAACTAGCAAACAGCAGCGTCTTCATCCCAGGGTTCTGCTGGCTGTCACTATCTAAGGTGCTTATGGGATCCCCATTACCATGGTCTCTGAGCACCTCACAGTGTTTATTCTCACAGCACCCGTGTGGTAGGTATTATCCCCATTTTATAGATGGGAACTAAGGCACAGAGAGACTAAAGTGATTTGCTCAAGGTCATAGAGAACTGAGTCCAGATTTCCAGGCTATCACCTGAACCAGGGCACCATCCTTTCTCATGGGAACCTCAAGCACAGGGGACCCCAGCAGTGGAAAGTCCACCCAGCTGGCATGACAGAAGGACAGCTCACAACCCCTGCCCTGCTCAGCCCCCTGATGCCAGCAGAAGATGACATGGTCTTTCATTTTGCAGGGCAGGGATCTTGCTTCTCCAACCCATCCAGAAGCAAGCAGCACCCGATCCCCAGCCACGCATTCGCTCATTCTTTCAGTACTGATGTGTCCTGAACCAGCGGCAGCACTGTAAGCACTCCTGGGACATCTCCCATCCAAATACAGTCCTGGCTCACTTCTGCTTAGCTTGGGAGAGCTGACAAGATCTTGGCGCCAGGAGGAAAGCCTAAATCAAAGGAGAGCGCGCCGAGGAGCGATGACTAATTGTGCAAATGGGTGAAAGACCATGTGAGAGTTACAGAATGACAGACAATGCAGAAAGGAAAGAACACGAGCAGTGACAAGTTCTGCCCCGGGGTGGCCTTTTTGTTAAGGCACTGAGCTGGGACTCAGGAGATCTGAGTTCTATTCCAAGCTCTGCCACTTATTCATGGTATGTCATTTCACCTCTTTGAGCCTCTATTTCTCCTCTGTAACTAGGCTGAGAATACCCTCCCGCTCTCCTAATTTCTCATTTAGATTATAATCTGTTTGGGGCAGAAGCTGTCTCTTACTGTGTGTATGTACAGCTCCTAGCACCAGCGGGGCCTGAGCTTTGAAAGACACTATTTGAAAAAACAACCACCACTTGAAGTACAGTGAGGCACTGAGTCACTAAGTTTTCATTATATTTGCCACAGTCTCCTGACTTGAGAAATCCTAATCTTGACAAACCCACCACATTCCCTAAACAAGGGTGAAGCTACGGGGCTGGATTTTGCCTTTGGATGTGCAATGGGAGGGTCCCATGAAGCCAAGAGGGGCCGTAGGCGTGCATCTGAGGTCAGAATTTGGCCTGTTGCCTTTATCCTTCGTAAATTACCCACCCAACTCCTGAATTTCTGCACGTTGGCTACAGCTGGAAAAAGGCAAGCGAGAACACGGCTTCAGCAATGTCGGAACGAGAAGTGCGAAGGAGCCGTTTTCAAGGCTGCCGTCTCTTTGGGCCCAGATCACCCTGGGGTGGAGAGCTTATTAAGGGATTCCTGATTTTACTTCTGTGCTCCTGGCATTTCTCTTTGGAACAAGCTGGGTTTTTCATATAACGGCCTCTCCAGCTCAGGCTCCATCACTTCCTGATCCCCAGATCCTGGTAGGAGCAGATCTTCTGCCAGCCAACCTGACTCAATGGCTGGCCAGACTCAATGGGGCTTGTGTATTCCCCGAGATGGCCAGCTGCACAGACAAGGGTCTAAAGCCTGACCGGTCTGCCTAGTTCTCACTGCACGGCAGTCTGTGGGAGACCCGGTTTATTCACTTAAGCATTTCACAGAGGAAGGAAAAAAAAATCTGTTTGTTTACAGGAGCGGCCATAGGAAATAAACACATGTTCAGATGACTCTCCCATGCAAGCCACAGTAGAGCCATTAAAATACCATTGCCAGCAAATGGCCGAGCACAGTGGATGTCAGAGCTGGAGGAGTCCTATTAGCTCACGAGTGAGGCGTGTGGCCAGTGCCGGCCTGTTCCTCGTCAGTGTTTATTCGCCAGTCTGAGCGCTACTGACTTCAGTGAATCACACAGACCTGGACACGAGGAAACTAGCTGGAAAGAGTAAAGGGTCTCACAGCTATCCAGAGACCTGGCTTTTTTCCATTTGTGACCAGAACACCAGCAGCTCTCGATGGTACATAACGAGACTTAGCACTTACACAGGACTTTGCATAATCAAAGCACTGCATGGACTCATCCTCACAACAGGCCTGTGAAGCCCATCTTATTATCCCTATTTTAGAGGTGGCGAAACTGAGGCCACGTGATTTGCTTGAGGCCACAGAGGGAGTCAGCGGGTAGTCTCCACTGTAATAAAAAAAAACCATGGCAGGGAGTCTCAGAGTCTGGGTCAATTGGCTTGGGCTTGCACTGCAGGGCTAAAAATAGCAGGGTCGACGTCCCTCTGAGACCCTCCCCGGGTTTCACCAGCTGAGCCCAAACATCTAGACGGCTAATTTTAGCCCCATAGCACAAGCCCCGTAAGCCTCAGTCAGTTGACCTGGGCTCCGGAAGTCATTGGTGTGGGTCTTTTATTGCAGTGTAGAGGTAGGATTAGAACTCGGGAATTTCGGACTCTGCCTTCATGGCTGTTTCACTTCTGAACATTTCGTGGCATCTTACGAGTCACAAGACAGCCAGATCCTTAAGACTTCAAGCCCAGTTTTCCACACTGGAGAAGTTAGGATAACGCAGAGAAGTAGCAGAACTTCTGGTTCCGTATCCACACCAAGCCCTTTGTAGTGAGGCCTACAAAAATACGGACCATGCTAACCATATGGTCTCATTGTTCCCATGCACTCCCCCCCAACCCAGTGTCTGTAGCCATCTGCCCATGTAAGCTCTTTGGGGCAGGAACTTTTTGTTACATGTTCCAGCCCCTAGCACTAGGGGGTGTTGGTCCCTGATCGAGTCACTTAGGCACTAGGACAATACAAATAATAATTTGCAATCATCACTATTTGTAGCATCCGCAGAGCCAGAGTTAATAGTCAGAGCCAGTCACTGGGAGTTAAGAGACCCAGGTTCTATTCCCAGGTCTTCCACTGACTAGCTTTATGAATAAAGTAACAATTTCCCCCTCTGTAAAGTGGGGATAACAACACTTCCCTTTCTTACAGGGAGCTTATGAGGCTTAATTCACTTGTTTGTAAAAGAGTCTGAGACCTCGAGGTTCTACAGGAGGGTAAAGTATTGTTATGCTGTTGCATTTGCACAGCGGTCTCAAGTAAAACAAAATGCACCATGTAATTAGCCCACTCTCCCCCACCACTAATCAACAAGATCCAAACCAACAGAAACCTTGCACATCAATAATATTTACCACGAATTAGATTTACTGAGGCAGATTGGCAATGCATCCAAAGATTGCACCTGCAAAACACACACCCCACGCATGCACACAGACCCCCATTGCATGTGTAACTCTACACATTTTCGCTCCCAAAGCAGTCATTTACATGCACGCAGATTGGCTAAACGTTCACCCAAGTGCCGTTCGCATGTGCACTGATCCTGTTTGTGCATGGAACGTGTGGGGTTTGTTCGGGTTTTTTCACCTCAGGTTGAATGTGTCCAGTTACCGGACTGGCACAAGCATGCAGCTGCTGCAGATATGTTTGCATTTTTGCAGGCCCAGTTGTTCCAGCCACCCGAAAAAGTTTGCTCCACAAACCGGAACCACAGGAAGGTGGCATCACTGCCTTCTCAGCACGTCCGGACTGCACCTGCCAGGGGGAGAGTGCCTTCCAATCCCTCTCACTTCCGTAGGCACTGCCAGTGCTCAGTGTCAAGAGCGGATCCAAAGAGCTGCACCAAGGAAGCTAGTTACATTGCACACAACAGCAACGAGCGTTGGTCCTACAAAACCGGGGAACCTATGCTATGTACTCCTGACTCAGGGCCATCTATTGGCACCTTATCTATTAACATACATATCCATAACCAGAGCCAGCATCATAACACGCAGCATCTTACAGTCTGGGCCTAGCATTTCCAGAGAATACTTTTTTGGGTGGCCTTAATGAATTTTTCCAGTGACTTTGACCAGATGCTGAAAGGTGAACTTGCATCTCAGCCGTTTCCCCAACACAGGGTGCGTGGCCGGTAACCTGAGAAATACTAGGCAGAAAAATCCATATGATTTTGCTTTGTGCTCATTAGTAGCTACAGACACGACTGCCTGGCATCTGCTTTCAATAACAGTGTTGATTAGAGACTGCAACGGCCAGGCCCGAGAAAGAGAATCCCTCGCAGGGGCAAACTCAGATTGAAATTTAGGCAGCTTGTCTGGTGGGTTTGTGAAACCGAGTCAGCTAATCTCCGTTCTTAAACCAGCGTAGTGTTTCCGATTGCTGCTCACATACATGCGATGTGGTGCCAGGGCAAGTCAGACTGTGGCCTTTACAATCAAAGTCTACGAGATCTGGACCTCATCAACCTTTGGAGCTCAATGCTAGATGGAGTTGGTTGGGGCAGTACAGGAAGGGTTTATACCTAAAATACTGTTGTCAATCTGCTTGCATCTGAGTCAGTGCAAACCCTGAGGACCCCAGGATTCGGCCCTAGAAATAAACACATCCCATGTATCTGTTATTTCATAGCCTCAAAGGGCTTGTTAACCTACTCACCTACCCACTCATGCCTTATACGTACCAGGGCCTCTGGATCCAAATTCTGGAGCTATGCAAAATGAAAGCACCCAGAGTAAGTGTCTCTTACAAGCACCTTGGGGAAAATGCTCTGTTCACCTGTCCCTTCATTTGTGCTTGAATTCAGAGAGATTATCTGAACTTTCCACTTCTTCTAGGGTTTGTTTTTTTTTAATTTTCCTTCTCAAAATACCATTGGGATCCTTTCTTTATTAGCAAAAGGAAAAGGAATACTTGTGGCACCTTAGAGACTAACCAATTGGTTCGTCTCTAAGGTGCCACAAGTCCTCCTTTTCTTTTTGCGAATACAGACTAACACGGCTGCTACTCTGAAACCTTTCTTTATTAGTACATCCTTGGCAGACTCCATGATTCTTCATTTCAGTTTGGCACTGATGCGCGCAATATAGTATCTGCTGATCTCTTTATTTGCATCAGGCAGAAAGAAATTGGGGATACTGGAGGTGGTTTTGAATTCAGCCCTGCTTCTCTACCCTCAGCAGAGGTATCACTGAATGTTCATTCCCCAAGCCGTTAGCTATACCAGGATTACTATTGGGAGGGCCAAGTTTTAACAGAGACACATACCCCTTCTCATGTCCCTTATGCACCCCTATTACAGCATCCTGGATTCACATGAATGGAGAACTATCTACTTTAGAACAGAATATCCAAACTCCCCACAAACTAAAGGCCAGATTATGAACCCCTTACTCATATTGGCAAGCACTTACTCACATGAGTAATCCCATTTAAATCAGTGAGTCCATTCAGGTAAGTAACTACTCACCTATGGGTTTGCTATCTGGCCCTAAGCCCCTGGTCCGAAGCCCACCCCATCCCAAAGTCTGGAATCCAATCACAGAACCAGGTCCATATTTCACAACTCAAAAAGATGCAGACGAACAAACACTCCTAGGTCCAAAGGTTGGTGTGTTTGAAATGTGGATGTCGATTTTGTATC
This sequence comes from Chelonia mydas, assembly GCF_015237465.2. Lineage (NCBI taxonomy): Eukaryota > Metazoa > Chordata > Testudines > Cheloniidae > Chelonia > Chelonia mydas. The sequence goes on along the minus strand of NC_051259.2, from coordinate 8,579,573 downwards.
TCAAGCCCATCTCTGCTTAAAACATTTCCTTCCTCATTACTGATCCTCTTCTGATCACAGGATACTAGTAGAGTGAAGGAGCATTAATTTCCTAGGGACATATTGCATTCATTAGAACATGTTGTTATGTTCTTACAAAGGCTGCTAATTCTGTAAGCCCAATGTAGCCCTCAAAACCACTAACATGTGTGCCTGGGAGATGCTGTGTCATTTTGACCAACCAAGCTTTCCTAGAAGTCTGTGTATGGTTTTTACCTCATTGCCACTGTCAAAAGAATTCCAGATTTGGAACTGTGATGGTTCTTGGGTACCCAGGGCTGCCAGTCACCTTGTGACCCCCCCCCCCCACCTCCCAGTGTGAGGGAGTTTTGCCTGTGCCCCCTGACACCACCAGCCTGTTAGCCACTCAAGCATTCCCCTCTGAGCTATCGCAGCTCTTACTGTTAACCTGCAAGGTAAAGTAAGTACACCCCAGTCCCTGAGTCCCTTTGAAGTGTTCCCCTGTTGTGTCCAGCCCCTTATCCAACTAATATTCTCAGAAATACCAGGTCCGTTGCCCCCAAAGAAACAGTACACACCAGCTTGTGAGGTTCACCTCTGGACCGCCACTTTGCTTAACATCACAGCACTGAGATATATTTATAGTAAAGCCAAGCATAAGTTTATCATCAAAGACGTGAGATTCAAGTGAGAGCAAGTAAGGATGCTGGAAACAAAAGGTCGCTTATAAAACAAAATCATAACACACTTTCTAGAGACTAAACTTAACTGATTGATCTCCTGTCTAAAGAAGTTTATCTCACCCACCGTCTTCTGCAACTTTTCAACCAATGTTGGCTGAAAACCCATTTTCATGAATGTAAATGCACTGCCCATTTAGTTCCTAGGTGCAGGATGAGGGGAGTGTTGTCTTTGCCTGTACTCGGAGACAGGATATGGCTTATTTTTCCTGTGTCCTGCTTCCCTGCTGACTTCACTTCTCTTCGTTGACTTGGTATGTAAATGGGTATCCGGCTGTGTTCGCTTGTAATGCTTAATTTACATCCTGGCAGAGAAACAAGTGAATAAGGTTTCGTCTGACAGAAAACCTGTTTCACCTCTGCTGGTGATTCATACCTTGATACTGACTCTAAGAACACGTTGTCAGTGTATCTACATAACTCCTCACATCAGATCTGTACATACATTGCACAATGACATTAATGACCAGTATGACCCCAGCTTTCATTTAAGACCTCATATGACGTTCTTTGGTGAACAGAACAGAGGTACCAGAATCAGGACACTTTGTAACCCCCGTGCCAGTTGGCATTGAGGGGTTCTTGGGTGGTAGGAACTTTCTTCTAAGTGGCTTTGCGGGGGGGGAGGAGTACAGAGATCCTTCCTCATTGCTATGCAACCAGATTTCATCTCTGATTGGCTGCCTGCGCCATTGAGGATGTCTGTCAGGAAGAGCAAAAGAAGACACATGAACTGAAGCAGTCGCTGACTGAAATAGGGACCGTGAGAAAAATTGGGGGCGAATGCACAGACAGGAATTCCACAACAGAACCAGAGCCATTTAGATTTGTGGTCACCTGAGCCAGCAGCATCAGCAGAGCACAGAAACCATCTGGATTTCCTTAGGGACAGGGGAGAGGTCTGAAACTTTGGAGCCTTCAAAGTTAAAACCAAATTGTGAATCTCCCCAGAGGGAGGAAGATACGAAGCGCAGGAGGGATTGGATCAGGGGATCCAATCCGTCCCTCTCGCTGTACAAATAAATCAAGTGAAACCCATCAAATGGTCATGTAGTTCCCGAAGCCCAGCAGGGAGGCGATGCTTGCCAGGAATTCCAGGCACGGAGAAGCTGTATGCTTGGCCAGAGAAGCAGGAATCACAGCATAGCCGCATTAACTGGAAGATTCGTGCATGCGGATCGTGACGTCGACCAGGCTGAAGAGAAGAGGCCAGACGCAGCCTTGGTGTAGGCAAATTCAGCTCCCTCCACTGGCTTCCATGGGAATTGCACCTGCCTGTGGACTTGGAAAACATGACCGGCATGTCGTGTAAGGACATTAGACTCACACAGGCCAAGAATGTTATCAGTTTACCCACATGGCCTGGTAAGGAGTAATGCCAGGCAAAGAAAGGGTAATATATCCACAATGACCCAAAACCATGAGTCGAGCTGGCTGGCTCCAGGGGATGGGGTGACTCGAGGGGCAAACTTCCAAAGCTGCTCAGCTCCCCTTTAAGCACCCAAGAAGGTCGCCACGTGCTCAGAGCAAACGGAGCTGGGTGCACGTTGGGGGCAGAGGCCCAGATCCACAAAGGGTCACAGGCTTCGTGCCACGGAGCGTCACACCACCTAACTTTTGGGCACCTAGAAAAAAAAAAATCACTGGAACCACAACAGAATCCACAAAGCCGCAGTTCGGAAGCCTGGGCACTTATGCAAGGCATAGAGAGAGAGATCGGCGTCTAGGAACGGGATCCACAAAAACCAGCACGCTAGGCAGGCAGCTGCCTAAGCTAGCTAATGTAAATGCCAGTGAGAAGGTTGTGCCCTAATCCCCGCCTCCTTACAGAGTTTGGTGCCTAAATCCAGACTCCAGGGAGGTGCCTACCTCTGTTTGCCATCCACAGCCAGGAACCTCTGGGATTTAGGAGCTTAAGTCTCTGTATGGATCTGGGCCAGAGCTCTCCTGAGAAGGTGGCCAATGGCAGCTTTGAGTGCTGAGAGCTTTTGGAAATCTGGCCCTTCAATTGCCTAAATAGGAGCTAAACTCCTTCCAAAATCTGGCTGCCATTGTGGGGACAGAGCTCTGGGAAATGGCCCTAGGTCACTGGCTGTAATAGGGTCAAGATTAGTAGGAGAACTCGTCCAAAAAGGGAATGACATCCCACAGGGAATGCTGACATTCTGAAATTCGTTTTCATTCCAAAGTGGAACGAAAAGTCAACATTTCTCTTGAAACAGAAATTCCAGAAAGATCCAGAGATTCCAAGGGCCAGTAGGGATCCTTGTGATCTAGTGTGACCTGCTGCATGACACAGGCCAGAGAACTCCCCCCTCCCACCACCCCCGACTAGAATTCCATTGGAAAAATCAGGACGATGAAGAAACATTTTGTTTTGATAATATTGAATCGCTTCTCACTCCACTTCTCAAACGTGCGCCCACATCAAACCGCCACACAGAGAAAGTTAAAGAGAGTCAAACCTTGTGAGCCTTAAAACAGCGGCTGAAAAACCCAGGCAGGTCATATCCTACTGGATATATTTGTGAATAAATTTATTTTATATCTTGTGAAAAAATTCCAGGATGTAAGTGAGAGGCCAAGAAAGAAAGCGAGGGAGGGGGGGAAAGAAAACAAATTTGAAACAGGAGCATTTTATGTGCAGTATTAAATCTCCGGCACACAATGAATCATGCAATTCTCAGTCTAACAAGGAGGACTCCAGAAAGTCTGTAGTAAAAAGGAGTCACTGGAGACTCTAAGAAATATGACAAACTTGGTCCAAAACGAACAAAAGGAGCTTTAAAAAAAAAAATCTATGGTAAGAAAATACTCTGAAAATACAATCCTAAGTGCAGCTTTATTTGTACAGCACCTTTCATAGCTAGAAGTCATCTCACTGGGCCAGTATTACAATCTGGTGTGGCCAAAAATAGATTACAATAAAGACATTCTCTATATATGAATGTTTATGTATTTTATATACATACACACAATGTGTGTGTGTGTCTATATATTTGAATCTGTTCTATTTTAGGCCACATTGCATATGTGTTTGTGTACACACACACACTTCTTATCCCAAAGCATCTTTGCAGACATGGCGGGCAGTACAGCGTGGCCATTCATTCCTGCAAGGCTTGTTACTCCATTAATCCCAGCATGGTCACGTCCCTGCACAAGATATCCTGCCGTCTAGTCGGTGGTCAGAAGCTGGGAATGGGTGACAGGGGATGAATCACTTGATGGTTACCTGTTGTCTTCTGCTGCATTCCCACCATCGTCATCTTTTTGATTGTAGCCAATCCCATACCCTGACTTACATCCTGCTCACCCGACATCTTCATTTGACTTTAAATCATTCCATGTTACATCTGCCATCTTCCACAGAACTCTTGGGTCTACTGCCTCCAGTACACACCTACATATGTGTATATACACGTGTATTTGTGTACATACATACAGACGCACATGTAAAGTAGGTCAATGGGTGAAACATACTATATAGATGTGTATAGACAATACATATATATCTATGAATTTATCAGTATGTAGTATATAGCATATATACGCACACGTGTATATAATTCAACAATATATAGTATTATGTATTTAATAGTCACTGTGTGTGTATGTGTAAAAAAGTAAAATACACGCAAAATAGATGAAATTCTGCTCCATCAAAATCAATGTTAGCTTTGCCATTGACTTCAGTGCGGCCAGGATTTCACCCTGGGTGTGACGCTCTCTTTCCGTGTGTATACTCAACGCACACACATATGAATAATATCAACACACCTTGTATATAAAGTCCTCTTACTTTCTTAGTTCACTTATCCAACTCCTGAAAAATAAAAATAAATGACTCTAGAGGTTCTGTCTTCTCCCGCTTCAGCGGGCAAAGCTCCCCAAGACTCACCGCCCGGTGCATCATTGGACTCTTGCTGTCACTGGAACAGAGCAGGAGAGCGGAGCAGCACGGCCCGGGGCTAGAGCAGCACAAAGGAATAACACTCAGAAAAGCGATTTCCCCACAGCAGGTCTCTTCTGACATTTTTAATCCATTCACATGCACGCACGCTTTGAACTAGACAAGCGAAGGCACCTGCAGATCAGTTAGGCAGTAATTGCTTGGCCCGTCACTGAAATGCAGCCACCTCTACTGGAGCACGGCAGCTGGTTCACAATGGACAGCCGCTCAAGGACAGGAAGTGAAGGAGAATCGTGTAGATTATTAAAACCCCTGGCGGAACGCTGTTATCCGATTGGAATCTGGCGAACGCCTAGAGTCTTTACGACAAGGCCATGGGGTCTTTGATAACCATAAGTGGCCAGGGGGTTCTCCTCCAAAAGCATATCCACAGTGTGGAGGGATCGAATTGCCACACGGAGCTGTCTACTAACAAGGTTAGGTTGCCCACACATTCGCGAGCGAAGGCAGCAGGCGAGCTGAGAACTGCTGGCCTCCCAAGTCAAAAGCAGCCATGTCAATAAATACAGGAATGTCTCGCCTTGCCCAGTCACACACAATTCCAACCGGAGCAATCAATCTTTATAGGATACGGAACAAAGAATGCAGGAGTCAGCTAGTGAACGGGGCAGGTGGCAGGAACTGCAGGAAAGGAGGGGGCTATTCTTCTGGTAGGAGAACAGGCAGCAGGAAGCAAAGGATCAACATGTCAGTTGGCAAAAGCCAACAGCCAAGTCTGTTCCCTCACAAAATGCTTCGCGGCTTCACTTTCCTTAAAGACTTAGCTAATATTGGCTTGAGCCCCCACACAAAAACCTGGGAACTTCTTGGTCAACCCCATGGGCAATTCTTCCCCATTGGCAAGCACTGAGTCCGGGGGTTACAACAAAGAGAATTGTCTTTTGGGGGTAAGACACCAACCCCAGGATCTCTTAAATCCAACCCTCACTCTTCCTTTGGCTCTTGTGAGTGGCTGGGGTGTTCTGGCCACTGTCACACGGTGTGTAATAAAATCAGCCAGCTGAGGGAAGCGTGTGACCGCTCTAGTGTTGTGCGTGGTTGGCAGGTGTGAACAGCGTGGCTCTGTGGAGCTATTGTCGAGATATACACGCATTGCCTGTTGATACTCAAAGAAGTCGGAGTATGTCTGGTTTCTGCAACAGCCTGCGGTGAAGAGGTGGAGCTGAACTCACAAGAATGAACAAGGGAAAGAAAGAAATAGGTCTGGGAAGTCATCTGTAAGTAGGGCCCTACGTGCCCTTACAAACACTGGGAAGTGGCTGCATCATTTGGGACTATTTCACCATTTAATCTGCAACACCAAACTTGGGAAGAAGACTGAAATACCTTATATTTTCCATGATTAGGTGAGGTTAAATAAATGATATTACAGATGAAGGTAGGGGCCAAGACTTACCATTTAATGAGAAACCTGTTAACCCCTCAAAAGGCTGGAGATGAAACTTTTGACAAGCTAGTAAATCTGTTTAAAAAACCATTTCAACCCAGTAAAAACAGGAGATTGATTTAAGTTTAACTCTCGGTCGGGGAAATCCAGGAAGACAGTAGGAGAATTTGTGGCACAACTGAGGAAACTCTCTCAAGATTGTAATTATGGTGTGACTCTGACAAATGCCAAGAGACAGATTACTTTGTGGCATTAATGATGACAAAATGCAAAGGAGATTTTACTGTCTGAACCACAGTTAATATTTGAAACAGCTCTGAAATTGGCCCAGACTATGGAATCTGCAAATAAAAACATACAAACTTCACAAACACAAGCCACAGGAGCCTGGGGAGATGGAAATAGCACACAGGAGACACAAAGTACTGTGCACAAAATCGCAAGGCAACCCAGGAAGCAGATCCAATCAGCTAGCAGAGAGTGGTATCCTTGTGGAGGCAAATTCACCCCAGTGGTCTGCAGGTTTCAAAATGAACAATGTCACCTTTGCAAATGGACTTGGCACATTCAAAGAATATGTCAGAACAAAACTAAGAAAGCAGACACACAAAACTACGATAAAAAGCAGCCATGGTACCTTTCATGACCTGGAGGAGGAAAATCAAGTAGCTTATACTACCTATAGTAGACTGGAAACAAATATTCCCAAAGGAGGTCTCATTAATTATGGATTGAATGTAAATGGGGTGGGGGGAGAGGAGTAGGATTTCAGCTTGTCACAGGATGTAGCATGATTATTATGAGCCAAGAAGAGTATGAGACCTTATGGATAGATAATGAACCACCTCCATTGCAGAAATGCAGGATAAAATTAAAAACAGCCACCAGAGGAGTAAAAATCCAGGGAGACGCCAATGTGAAGGCTTGCCACCAGACCTCACCGAGGTATCGACCACTGCTAGTGGTTGCAGGCCCTAACTTGCTCGGTAGAGGGTGGGTGGCTGACCTTTCACTGGACTGGAAAGGAAAAGTGCGTCACTTGAAATCAGAAGACGATCTAGTTCTGGAAACTGTTTTAAATACATCTAAGGAAGTATTTAAATACGAACCGGGCACTTTCAAAGATGCTCCTGCTAAAAATCCACAGAAACCCAAATGTCATGCCTTGTTATTTCAAAGCCAGTTCTCTACCATTTGCCATGAAACAGAAAGTTGAAAGTGAGTTAAAAAGATTACAGGCAACTGGCATTTCTGAACCTGTAAAGTTGCCGGAATCAGCTACACCGACAGTGCCAGTGTTGATGCCAGCTGGCTCTGTAAGCATATGTGGTGACTATAAGTTGACTGTAAACAGGGTCTCCCAATTAGGATACCCACTTCCAAAAACTGAAGAATTTGCAGTTTTAGCAGGAGGGCATTTGTTCACGTCTGCCAACAGATCATCCTGGAAGAAGGTTTCAAACAGTATATCACTGTAAATACTCACACAGGACTGCTTCGGTGTCATCAGTTACCTTTTGGTGTGTCCCCAGCTGCTGCTATTTTCAAAGAACCATGGAAGGATTGATTCAGGGCATTCCACACGTGGATGATACTAGTCACCAGTACCACAGATCTACCACGCTGACAAAATTTAGCAGAAGGACTAAACAGGCTAAAGGAAGCAGGTTTGTGCCTGGAAAAGAACACATGTTCAGAGCTGAAGGCTTATTTAGGGCATGGCTACACTTGCAGATGTCGAGCGCTTTGAGTTAAAACAGCCTTCGGAGAGCGCAGCCGGGAAAGCGCTGCGATCTGTCCACCCTGACAGCTGCAAGCGCACTGGCGTGGCCACATTTGTGGCACTTGCAGCGGCACTGGGAGCGATGCATTGTGGGCAGCTATCCCAGCATGCAAGTGACTGCAACGTGCTTTTCAAATAGGGGCAGGAGGTGGAGCGTGACAGGGAGTGTGTTGTGTATATGTGGGGGGGGGAGAGAGTGGGTTTTGGGGGGGGCTGAGAGCATGTCAGCATGCAGCCTTGTAAGTTCAGACAGCAGCAGACCCCTCTTCTTTCCCCGCCTCCTCTCTCTCTCTCTCACACACACAGCCTTCCACACTAATGGTTGCTTTGTCTCGAAGCAGATAAGCAACCGGCTGTCAGAAACGGAGCTTTCAAAGGGCATATCCGCATTCCTGCAGCCATTCCAAAACAATGAGAAGAGTGGCCACATAAGGGGATTATGGGACACTTCTGGAGGCTGATCAGAGCGCAGTAACGCAACACCTCGTTCACACTGACGCCGGGGCGTTTCAGCCAAGGCGCAACAAGTGTTAATCCTCTTGCCGAGGTGGAGCACCAGGAGCGCTCTAGCCGCAGAGTCGAGCGCTCTACGTGCCTTGCCAGCGTGGACAGGGATCGAGCTAGGGCGCCCGGGGCTGCTTTAATGCGCTCTAACTCGCACGTGTAGCCAAGCCCTTAGACTTGCTGAATTACTACAGTAAGTTTTTGCCAAGCTGATCAACACTTCTAATGCCTCTGTGTATGTAACTTAAAAGGAAATAAATGATATTGGAAATCAGCTCAGGAACAAGCGTTTCCGGATTCTGAACTATTGCCAAAGCCCTCAGAAGTCCGGGTCCATTAACAAGCTGACAAAGAGCTGGTCTTGACTTCAGATGCAACTTCTTATAGAATTGTAGCTGTTTTGGTTCACTGGAAGGAAGCTGGGTCAGAGAAACCAACTGGATTTGCATCCCAGACTCTGTCTTCTGCTGAATATAATTATTCACAGTTAGATCAAGAAGGATTAGCTGCTGTCTTTGGGGTGCAGGAGTTTCACAAACACATACCTGGGCGTAGGTTTACAATTTGCTCCAATCACAAACCTCTGGTCGCATCGTTTAGTGAGATGAAGGCTGTGCCACGAAAGGCATCCCCCAGAATCCAGAGATGAGCAGTGATTAGAGGCTACGAACACAGCATTGTGTACAAACCTGGTAAGCAGTTGGGAAATACAGATGGGTGAAGCCATTTGTCTTTACCGGAGAGGTGAAAAAGACAAAGTGAAGAGAGAGTGTTACCAATGGACTATCTTGATACATCTCCCGTGACAGCATCACAGGTAAAATCATGGACTGGTAAAGATCCAGGACTCAGAAAAGGGAGAGAGTTTGTGCTAAGGGGGTGGCCCTAGACCAAAGCTAAATCAGGAGTTCATCCCTTATTATAAGGAACACAGTGAACTTAGTGGGCAAGACTGGTGTGTATTATGGGTGACCTTGGGCAGGTTTCCCCCCTCTGACAGTGATGTTTTATGATCAGCAGAAGACTTATCAAAAACAGTATTCCATTCAGGTTTTTATACAGCCCTCCCTTGTTAAGCTCTTTGAGCTCTATGGCTCTTAGTATTATTTCCATCGCATTGCTGGAAGGGACGCAGATACTCCATTGTGGTAGGTGCTGTTCACACACACCTACCACACAAAAAATGGTTTCTTCCCTAAAGAGTTTACAGTGGAAGGTTTGTGAAGTATGTATCTAGACTGCTCTGGAGACAAACATCCAGCCTGAAAAGAAATATTGTAACTTTCAGGGCTTATTTGGTCCTCATCACCATAGTATCCAAGCATCTCATCATCACCAATCCTCACAAACATCCCTGTAAGGCAGGGAAGTACCATCCCTTCTTCACAAATGGGGCTCAGGAGCTTGAGACTTGCCCCAGGTCATGCAAGTAGTCTGTGGCTGAGCTGGGTATGGAACTCCAGAGTACCAGGCCAGGGCCCATTCTCCTAGCCCATCCTTCCTGACCACACGGGGGTCAACCTGTCACCAGAAGCATTTCTCCCGTCCCCAATACTTAAGTCTTTCTGCGCACGCTCTGCAGCTCCTGTATAGCAGGTTCTGTGGAGAGGAATGTGTGTTTGGAAAGCAGCTAAGAACATGGGACACAGAGCTGGGCACAATCAGCAGGAAAGCGCTAGCCCCGGGATGCAGGCCTTTGTAATGCTCCCATATAAAATGCAGAGCCCCCCTGCAAGCCCTTTGAGCCCCATGCTGCTGCTGATTCCCCACTGCAAGTGCATCAGGAACATGGGGAAAGTGAAAGACATTTTAGGGTCCAGTGGCACTGGCTGATCTGGCCCTGAATTTAATGGATCAGATACACAGCAATGGCCTTTCCTTCCAACCCCCCACCCCCCACCCCCAGACACTTTTTAACGGGGGCAGCAGGAGGTATATTAACACCAAAAGTGAAACATTTTTGAGACACCTTATTAATATTCTTCTCTCCAGGGGAATAAAAAAAGGAGCTTTCGGCATTTGGGGTGGGCGAGGGGGGAAGCCATCAAATCCCTAGAGTAAGAGCATCTCCCGCAGTAATGGAATGACATGGGACTATAAAAAATGTTTCCGATTCCATCTGTGGAGCAGCATCACCCCACATGGCTCTGTAAGGAAGCTTCCCCGTCCCAGCTACAGCCTTTGGAGATATTCTACTAGCTTAGGGTGACCTCTAGAGGCCAACATGTTCTGGACATCTCCCAGTCACCCAGCCCTTCAAAAGTGATACGAAAAGAAGTTTGTAAGATAAATGCATGGAAATTTGATTCACAGAGGGGCAGAGCCTGTTCCCATTGAAATCGAATGAAGCTTTTTGTCACTGATGGGTGTAGCAGCAGAATCAGGCCCATGGAGTTCCATGAAGCCACCAGCCCAGCGTACGGGGAAGCTCAGTGGTTAAGGTAACCCTGCTCCTCCACAGACTTCCTGTGGGGATAGCGGGACTTTCCTGCCTCACGAGGGTAAGTGCGGATGAACTACGTTACAGATAAGCGCTTGCGTGTGCTCAGACGCTATGGAAAGCCAGAGAAGTACCTCAGGCAGGAAAGGACCTCCAACGCCAAATCCTCTGGGTTTTGGCCAAGTCCGATTCAAATATTTATCCTTAAAGGAGCCTCTTTAATAAATGCTCCAAGCATGTCACAGGCATGAGTGACAGCTCAGTGGTTTGAGCATTGGCCTGCTAAACCCAGGGTTGTGAGTTCAATCCTTGAGGGGGCCATTTGGGATCTGGGGCAAAAATTGGGGGTTGGTCCTGCTTTGAGTAGGGGGTTGGACTAGATGACCTCCTGAGGTCCCTTCCCTGGTATTCTATGAGGAATGTGTGTAATAGATGATCAGGACGACATCTGTCAAAAGTGTTGTAGAGGGTTAGGAGCAACTTACTGACCCATTGGCCTCTCTAACAATTGATTAACCGTCTAATAAAGCACCTCAGTCTTTTACCAACCCTTGGTACTGACCTCCTTTGTAAAGTGCTTTGAGATCTGATGAAAAGCACTATATAGGAGGAAGAGAGCTAGGTTTTATTATTGTAATAAACTATTTATACCTGTACCGTAGGTACGAAGTGTGCCTGGGAAGCCCATGCAACCCTCATGGACGCTCTAAGGTTACATCGACACTACGAGCTAGGGCCGTGATTCCCCTCCTCGTGTACACACACTTGTGGGAGCTTGAGGAAAGCTAGCACAAATATAAATAGCTGTGGGCACACGGGCAGTAGCGGCTGAGGAATGACTGAGTCACGCCAAGGAGGATTATTCAACAAGTCTGCTTTACGGGGATTGTTTTTGCTGCCTAAAAGGACAAGCGGGAGTGGAGGGAAGCAGCAAATACACTTGCAAGGCTGTGGGATGCCAGGGAAGGAAGACTCTGGACTGGGCCGTTATGAGACCTGGGTTCTATTCCCGGCTCTGGCTGGACGTGACACCGTGAGCCAGGCACATCCCCTCTCCGTGCCTCTGTTTCGGCTCCATCGCTGTCCTGTCTGTTTAGATTGCAAGCTCTGCGAAGCAGGGAAAACATGGCCAAATCAAAGGGGCACTGGACAGGGACTCAAGAAACTGGAATTCAGTTCCAGGCTAGGTAATGGACTTCCTATGTGACCTTGGGTAAGGTCACTAATACTCCCCAAGTCACAGTTCTCTATTTACAAAACAGGGATAAGATTCCATACCCCGTTGGACTTCTGTGAGGGTGAAATCCCTCACTGATTGTGAGCTACTCTGATACTGCAGTGATGAGGTCACAAGTACCTAGAGAGATGTATGGACAGTGCCTAGCACAATCCAGGCTCAATCTATAAATGCTATTGCATAAATAACCACTAGCTTGGGGTAGGCATAGATCATTCCGGCCATGAATAAAGTCACAGATAGCTTGATTTGAGTGCCAGGTTACACTGTAAACAAGGGTGCGATAAGCTGTGTGCTGGAGCCGGTGTTGTCGGGCTGGTTGAGATAAATGGAAACGCCCTGAATTGAGAAGCTTGAAATGTAGATCGGATGAGGACGAAAGTAGTTGGTCCTTACACCATCTGCAAAGCGATGGGTTGCTACATGAGCTGTAGGACGTCCAAACCAATTACGTTCAAGAAGGATAGATGTTAGTAGCTAGGGAAAACGTATGAAACCTGCATAGGGTATGCTAGGACTTGGAATTGTGGTTTCACCCGAGCCTGGGCCTGGCCAGGGTGGGCCTAGATTTGTTCCATCCTAAAAAGGTAGCCTGCATGATGATCTGGAATTGAACTGAGTTTTTGGGTCCCAGAGACTAAGATGAAGTGTTCTCCCAGAACTGGACAAGATGTTCTGGATAAACCACATGGAAAAGCTCTTGGAGGAACACTTGGGACCCTCATTGAAGAGGTCAGAGACTATTACCGATCGGGAGTGCTACCTTGGCATTTCTAAGCAGAACAGTTTCCCACCCTGATCCTCATTCTTGGGGCACGCTGTCTCCCCACAGCCTGTGGCTTGGCATGAAGTTGCGAGACTTCCGCTGAGCAGAAGATGCGAGAAAACCGGGCTCCCACGAAGAGCATCATTCAGGAAATTCCCTGGCAGCCAATCCAGCGTAGACTCCCCTTGTGCAATACAAAATTATTGGGATGACCCGGATGCTGTGGAGACCTGTGTGTTCTAGGCTGGGTAGGGATTAGGCTCACAGTAATGATGTAATAAAAATGGAAGCATAACCTCAATTCCTACTTGACTGACAATGTGTCCCTCCACTAGAGGAAATATTCCCAGGCATTATCCCTGCTGCTCCATCTTCCAGCGTTGGCTTGGGGTGGGCTTTTTCCCCACCCCACCTGGTTTCCTCTGCTCTCCACCTTGAAATGAAGGGATGAGTAGGCCTCCCTTTTTGTTACTTGTTCTAGTCTGGCAGTGTGACCCCAGGCACCTTAAGAGTCAGGACTCCTGGGTCCTATTCCCAGCACTGAGGCTGACTGCGTGACCTTAAGCAAGTCACAGCACCGCCGTGCCTCAGTTTCCTCATATGCAAAATGGATACCCAACAGGTGGCCTTGTCTCCTGCTCCATTAACCTGTGGAGAGGCTGAACAGTAGAAGACATGTATAAGAATTTAAAATAAGGGGGGCCCAGCTCTCCCTCCTCTGCTAAAAGCTTCCCCTGCCTCTCCCTGGTTTGGGTTAACAGCGTTCCCCTGTAACTCCCCGTCTGGTCCTTAGCAGGTGCCATGAGAGCTCCCCGCTCCTGTCTCAGTCTTTAGCCACGGGGTGTCCTTCACCCCAGTTCACAGCAGAGGAGAATGAACCACACTGCTCCGCTGAAGTCCACAGAGCAAGGCGAGGCCCTGAGTGACGCACAGAGCGATACCGAGAGCGACCCCCAGCGTAGCTCTAAAGTTCAGCTCTTCCCAGCCCTGGTGGGCTCTAACCAGTCAGGACTTGGGCTGGCTTAAAGGCCTTTCACTCATCTTCCACTGCGACTTCAGCTCATTATGAAATCCTTACCGCAGGAGATGTTAACAGTAAAAATTTATGGCTCTGAGTTTCCCATTAACAGCCTTGGCTGGGGAAGCGCTGGAGAGGGATGAAAGCTGCGCCGGGCGAGCTGCATGTCAGGTTAAGACTTCAAAGAACTCTAATATGTCGGCGACATTCTGATGCTCCGAACTGCCCCCCCGCAGCAGCGTGAAGTGCCAGCAGGCGCCTCTCCCAGCAGAGAAACAAGCTTAACCATTTAGAGACCCAGCCAACCGAACACCTGCTTCTCAGTCGCACAGGAGAGAGGGGCAGGGGCAGTGTTGTTACCAACCGCACCCCATCCATCTCCCCCAGCTGCACTAAGAGGGAGAGCGTTTCCCCCCGCCCCGTTCCTCTTCTTCAGTTAAGGTTAAATAATGGCTTTACCACAGGATGAGAGCTCTGGGTGGAGGAGTCTGAGTAGCATTACGCCCCCATTCACTCTGTCTTCACGGCAGAGTTAATTCAGGCTCTGCCCCAGATGCTAGCCCTAACCCCCTGGCTGTCCACACACAAAACCCTCTCGCTCAAGTTTGGTGGCACTTTCAACCTAGGCAAGCCGGGCCGGACTGGCCACCTTACACATGAGCTGGTAACCCATATATTTTGCAAGGACAGAGGCTAAGCCACACCAGTGCTGACAGTCCACCAGTGCCTTCCCACAATTCCCTCTGGCTGCCCAGGACAGAAGTTCTCCCACAATTCACTGGAAAAGAATCCGAGTGGCTCAGTTCTCTGCAGCCCAAAGCAGCATGGGGTGTGCCCTAAGAAGTCCTAGTGACTCAAGGGGCAAGTGCAGCTCTCATGAGGACACAGTCAGGGATGGCTTTCCAGCACGGCTACTCACAGCCAGGCAAAGGCAGTCTGGCTGCTGGGAGTGAACTCTGCAGTAAAGACCTACCCTAACGGAATTACAGTGGATGTCGTATGACTAGGCCCTTTGGATCGGAACATACAAAACCAGAGAGCTTCAGCAAACTCCACTCCGTTCCCATTACAACGTCAGCTACTTTGTGTTTTCAGTGTTGCCAGCTCTTGAGATTTCATCACAAATCTCACAATATTTGCTGTTCTCCTTAAAGCTCTGCCTCCTGGAGTCATGTGAATACATAAAAAAAAAGTGGAGATTTTTCAAGTTTCTTGCCCTAGTGGCGACAGAGTAAAGCTGGAAAACATGAGCCCTTAATGGCTCCGAACACTAGAAAATGAATATAAAGAGCCCTGGTTATTTTTTTAAAAAATGTCAGGTTTTTTCTAGGCTGTGATTCATGATTTTTGAACGCTCGGGGTTGGCAACATTAACTCCATCAGTCAGCATGGCGCCATCATTAACAGCTACCCATGAGTGAGTAATGGGATAGGACACCAACACAGGAGTGCAGCCAGCCCGGGTAAATTTGTTCACATGCTGGAGTCAAGGTTTTCAGAAGTGACTCTTGATTTTGGGTCCTCCCCACTTGCCACTCCTTAAAGGGCCTGACTGCAGAGGGAGGGAGCTCAGCAGTGGAGAAGTCTCACACAAGGCACCCCAAAAAAAAATTTAAAAATCACAGATCACTTCGTTATGCTGTTATGCGTGTGATCCTTAACAGCACGGCTGCAGCGGGACAGCAGAGAAAAAGCCAAGCGCTGCCTTAATAAACACAGAGGACTCGAAGAAAAACCTCAATCACTATAAGAAACATTGTGCCTGGAAATCAAAACGAAGGAGGAGCCGACATGCTTGTCTATATACATTCCCCACACAAACAAAACCAGGAGTCACAGTGGCTCGCAGCGTTTTCCCGTACTGTGCCCCAAGGACCTTGGAAAGGGTCACCGGGGAGCTGGTTTGCGCTGCTGGTTCAGGCCCAGGCTGTGCCACTTAGCATGAAGCCTGCTCTTTGTGTTTTCGAGGCACCTAACGAGAGAGGAGCGTGAGCTGCAAAATTCAGTTGTGGATTTCAGGCTCCAAAGCACAAGGGTTAAGACTGGATTGTTATTGGCCAGCTCTTACATTCAGATCCACCTTGCAGAAGGGTGGGTGCAGGGGGAGGTTGGCCCTGGCCCTTTGGATTAGCCCTCTCTCTATTAAACTACTTCCTACTGGCATCCCTGGGATGTAGAGAACTATCCCGCTTTTACAGCCAGGGAACGGGGGCACAGAGATGCTGACAATTTGCCAAAGGCCGCAGAGCACAGCAGTTAACAGCAGCCCTGTGGTTAGAGCTCCTGGTTCCAAACCCTCTGCCCAAGTCCACTGGATCCTATAGCTTCCAGCTCGATGCTGTTCAAAGAGAGGCCCAGGTGCTTTTGCCTGGCGGCATCACAGAGCAGCTGAAAGATGGAAAATCCATTGTGAGCTCCTTACATGCAGAACAACAGGCAAAATTCAGCAGAGGCTCTGAAGGAGGAACATGTTACGGGGTTCTAACGCTTAGGGGAGCAACAGGGCCTGGACGCAGCCGAGCCACATTGCAAAGGCAATGGATTGGACTTCCGGGGATCAAATCCAGAAGTCAACTGCAGCTGTGTTCCACTCCACATGGTGCACAAAGCATCATGCAGCAGGGACTACAAGGGCCGTGCAGAGAGTGAGGCAGGCAAGGAGGCAAACTGGACTTGCTCCATGGGAGAGGTACATTGAAGGTGCGGAGATAAAGCGACACAGCTATGCAGGCTGGAGCGTAATCACACGGTTTCCGTAGAGAAGGAGGAGGAGTCAAGACTCCTCGGCACATACATTAAGGGCAAAATTAGTGATGGTTGAGATCCAGCTCCTAGTTAGTCTCTTGACTCTTGGTGGGGCTTTGAACTAGAGCTGTCTCTACCCCTGGCCTCAGTTTCCATCATGGCCACTCTTGTCTGACCCTGGGCAAGTCAGTCAATCCCCGTGGCTCACTTTCCCCTCTGTAAAATGGGGCTAACATTGCCTTACCCATCTCCTGGAGCGGTTCAAAGGTTAAGGTTCTGAGATGCTCAAACAAAGGACCAAGTCTGCTCCCTTGACATCCGAGGCAGAAGGGATCCTGTCTCACGTAACCCATTGCTCTACTGAAGCATTCATTATTCCCTACAGAACACTCTTGGTGTGTTTGGCAGAGTCTTGAAGAAGCTTCTCACAGCTCCCTTGATAACGGCACCACAGTCGAATAAACTCCACGTGACAATAAAGTTTCCCATTCATTCACCATTCAACTTTGCCGCATGGATTCACAGTTAGGGACACAACACCACTAGTCTTTCTTTCCACTCTGCCCTAGATGGATCAACACTCTTGAGCACTCTGGTTGCCTGGAAGGAAAGGGACATTTCAACCAGTTTAACCTTCAAGCTCACTTACTGAACAACATTACTTTAACCAGAGCTTCCGTATGTGGAATCCTCATTTTAAAAACACTGACAAAAAATCCTTCTCCCTGGTCCTACCAAGCCCTCTCTCTTAGCGATCAAAAGAGTTGAAATGTCCCCTGGCATCCACTTTATTCATTCAGTTGTTTTTGAAGTTCTCATGTTTGATCTTTGTCTTTTAAAACTTTTTTCATCTCTCTGTCCAGTGGGAAGAACACAGGAGCTCTTCTCCGGATTCAAAGAATCATGAGCTCTTTAATCTGACCCAGGAATGCATCCAGCATCAGTCGACAGAGCTCGTCAAAAATGTAGCCAGACCAACGGCTGTAAATCTACAGCGAGAAAGTTCCATTTAGCTGCATATCCCACATTACTTGTTTGTGCATTGTGGGGACAGGCTAGGATGTGAGGCCTCTTAATTTCAGAAAGTGGCAAACACATTACCTCCAAAAATCAGGCCCCTTTAAGGTACCTTAAACTGGGCCCTCAAAAGTCACTGTTTTTGGTAAACTTGGCTACCATACCAGATTGACAGCATAGGTAATTCTACCCTGCACATTCACCCTAAAGCATCCCAATGCACTTCAATGCTTTTTCTATATAGACACATATACACACCTACCGAAATGCAAGTGAACAGTCAGGGCATAGCAAATTACAAAACAAAGAGGGGAGGTATGAGGAGGGAGTTTCTGGCCAGGTTACCAAACTAAAGCCCTATGCTCTTCTGAAAAGTGGCCCCAGGCCCTCTGGCATTCCTAGGGCAGTCTGGACTACTTTGCACTTCAAGATCTCAGTTGAAACTTTTCCCCACCATCTAACCTGCAGGGAACTAGTTTTATTTCACTTGGAAAGTGGGGCTGTGTTAGCCAGGCTGAGCTCCCATTCTCTGGTTCCAGAGAGCATTTCAAGCCTGACACTTCAGATATCTAAACCATCCCCTTTGCTAGGCATGGATTTGTACGTACCTTTAAGGGCAGCCTCCGTGCTCAGGAGGATACATGACGCCTTTCAGGAGCTGGAGAAGATAGCCTCTTGCAGCACTGATTGTGCATCACTGTCCTAGAGCCTTTGGACCTACCTACATACGTCCATCGATTTTGACTGGCCTGAATATTGAAATAGAGCTCAAAACTGAACACAAAACTCTCTTCCTGACCAATTCTTAGCCACCCTCTGAGCAAATGAGGCAAACTAGCTCAAAAAGTGGGTTCCTTAGTCCTCCACCAGGGCACAGCTAGCAGGCATTGGCAGGGTGTCCTGGCCCGGCTCGCTACTGTATTTTACTGCTGCTTATAAGGGAGTTCAGTGAAGGAGGAAGTAATTAGGAAATTGTTTCTGGAATTTCCATAGCCCAATTATTATAGCAGCTTTCAGCTATTAGTATATTTTAACCTCTCTGCAATAAAAACCTGGAGCCCTATTAAATGTACTAATTGCCAAAGGAATGTACCAAGACAACTCTGGATTTTTTAAATATTTTTTATTTATATATATATATATATATATAAAAATGTAGTAGCCCTAGGTAAAAATGAAACCATTTTAACAGTTCATAGAAATAAACTAACTGTTGAGCAAAAACTTCACATAAATAAGTTGATTGGCCCCCAAAAGAATATTTCCACATAAGAGGCGAGCGCCAGTGCAAGCCCAGCCATTGTGTGTAGCTTCAAGGTGAACCAATATTCCACCAGTACCAGATCTCTCCTTGGCCAAATACCAAAGGCTAGTGGCCGGCTCAGCATGGGTCATTAGGCTTGGTCAGAACAGGCTGAAGTAGAAAAGAGAGAAAGGAGAGGACGACAATTCAAGCATACTTCGGTCCTGGCCCTTCCCACTAGCAAATGCAGCGATGCTTGCAATCAAGTCATTGGCAAAACTCCAATTGACTTCACTGGGAGCAGGGCCGCATCCTTAGAGACTAGCCTCAGCTGCCAAGTTTGGACCCAAACTTGTCCAAAGTTCAAGGAAGTTGGGATCAGGACCCTCACTGAAACCAACATAGGGTGAATGCTGTGGTCAGGGGTCATACGTGACACATTCATGATGTGTCTTTGTAACTACCCCTAGCTCCCTTCAAGGTTTTAAGCTTTCCCTGCCCACGCTGACCTATCTTCATGGCACTGTTTTGCGGAGTGGTCTCCACAGCATCTGAGGCCAACCAGCCAGTTTCTTCGGGCTGGGACACTCAGCCAGGATTTTACACACTAACAATGTAGGCACCCATTTTTAAAGCATCGTAAAAGAGAAACAGAGGAGATTGTTAAATAAAGAATAGTTAAACAGACTGAGTGCAGCAAATAGCACTAAGCAAGCAAGCTCATCACCTATCCTTTAATTATTGTGTGGTGCATGGGCAGAAGTCTTCTGTTCTACCCCACAGATTGCTTGTTTCCCTTCATTCTGCTCTCCAGATTTGCAAGGCAGCATATGTCCCACTTAGATTTCAAGAAAGTGCTGGAATCTGGTAATGTACAAGATGACTGTGGATCTTGTTATGGCAAAAACAGGCTCTCTGATCTCCCACAAGCCCCAAAGGATCTGGAGTTAGTTACACATTCTGTTGGGTGGGACTGCATCCTTTGCTGGATGACTCAAAACAACACAGGTAGTAAACTCTCTTGTTTGGCTTACCACATTTTAATGCCATCAGTCGACCTAGCCAAGGTGAAGTAGATGAGCGTAGAAGGGTGTAGATGACGTAGTCTTAGCATGGATTTAGCCTCCAAATTCTTTCAGAGGGCAACCTTGGTATTAGAGAATGCAAACTACATCATGCAAGGCTAGAACGGTCTTTCGTTTGGCATATTGAGTGTAGGTGACTGCATCCTGGAGCACGTTCTCCAGAACACAAATCTCCTTGTAAATCAGATGCGAGATATACTTCACACCCCCATGGTGAGCTAGATGATGAATGGCTGGCTTAGCAATGCCCTGGATTTTCTTAGAATCTTCCTATGGAAATTGACGACTTACGACCAGACTTATTGACTAGGTATTGACAGGTTACAGAGCAAAGAGGGAAGTTTTCAGGCTGAAACATTGCCAAGCAGAAGTCCTGAGAGGTGTGTGGTTGAAACTCAGAACCAAAGTATCCCAGCTTGGGACCCTAACTCTCTTCCGTAACAAAGTATCAGTTAAGCCTCCACAGTTGAGGTCGAAATTTTTTTGTTGGAACATGACGAAAAATGGCTTTTCAACCAAAAAAACCAAACCATTTTCATGTTTGACTTCTTTTAAAAATTTGACTTTTTTTAAAAAAAGAAAACTACAAAGTGAAAGTTTCTTTTTTGGTAAAATGTTTTGGTCTTCAATTTTTGAAAACCAAAGTCTTTTAAAAAAACCAAACCCCCACATTTTAAAAAAGTTTTCTATCAAAAAATATTTTCCATAGGAAATATTGACAAATGATCATTTTTAAAAGTTACTTGTGGAAAAAATTGGCATTTTAAAACTTGTTCTAGTCAACACTCCTGCAGAGTGGGTAAATATTATACCTAGTTACAGAAAGATAGACCGAGGTTAAATGCAACTTGCCCTAGAGGTCACAAGACCAATGGCAAAACTGGGAATGGTATGCCCTATCACTGGCTTTAACTGTCAGACAAAAATTGTGTCTACAGTAGTGCATCACAACGCACCCTCTTGAATTGTGGGAATATGTGCACACACAAAAACCATCAAGATCTGTTTGGTAGTGAAAATATAATTTTATTTTTAGCTGCCAGCAATATACTGGTATATCTGTAAAAGATGATCCATAAGCATACTACAACAAATTGTATGGACTTGTCAAGTATTTCTGCATACCATGCTCCAATTCCAGATGTCCAGTTCTCGGAGTTTGTATCTCTCCCCACTTCATCCCACCCACATACAAAAAGCAAGAATTAGTGTCACAAGCTAAGTGGGCTTACTTGGGATAGATAAAGTTTTGTTCTGAAGATTCTCATTTAACACGTTCAAATCATTATCTGAATGGCAGAGCGTACATTGTGCTGTTCTTAGCCACTGTGTCCTACATGGAGATAGATATCCGTGGGTTTGGCTCAACACATCGTTTTTTTCAACATGTCTGTTCCTTTGATATGAAAAGCTAATTTGCTTCTTTAGCATAGAAAGTTGATTGCATCTTTATCTTATCACGGAACTGCACAGAATTTTTTTCAATCAGTTTAAACAGACCCGTTCCAGAAAATTACCAATTTTATGGGAAAAATATAATTATGCAACTACACAGCTGCAGTAGTCCATGTGGGACTTCGAATGCCAGAGAAAAACAGACACATAGGAAATGTTTGCAGTGCATGAAATCATTTCAAGGGTCCACATGCGTCCCGCTCAAACAGTTTTGCACATGCAGGAAGTCTTTTCCAGAAAGGAAAATTTTGTTTAAAAAGCAAATTCATGTGTATACCTTGTTCTCCAGTCAAAGTGGGAGGGAATGAGGACAGGGAGTTTCCCATTAATAAGGGTTACTGTAAGTGCTGGTGATTGGGGTCAGACTGAAAAATACATATAGCACAGATGGCTAATCCCGCCACACACCACCCTGCCAACGCCCTGCGGTTCTGACCTGGAGGGACTACCTGTAGAGGTGAAAGATGTTTAGTCTCCACTAAGCTCTATACGGAGGATGCCAACAAATGGGACAGCTATAGTGATGCAATGCAATGGGAAATAAGAAAGACAGCCACTCATTTCACAGAGGTCAGCAAGCAGCCACCACATGGCATATCCCCTTTCAGTTACTAACCAACCAGAGGCTCATTTGAACTGTGACTATAAGGGAAAAAGCTCGTTTTTAGTTGCCGTCCAATCTCTGACACTCAATAGCTCATTGTGTTAAGACAAGCAATACATCAATGGGTGCCAGAGACAGCAGGAGCTTTAACTTGGTTCCCAAGCTTTTAACCATGTCAGCCATTAAAATTACTTCGTTGTAGCATATTATATTCAACATCCGTGTTTTGAGGATGATAATTAGATTATTCAAGGGAAATTACAAAGCATCTATGGTTTATACTAGATTACAGGCCTGATATTTTAACAAGGTAAGCGTGCATATGCATGCTTTTTTGTGGCCAATTACCACACCTGAGTGTGCAAACTGGGTCACTGTATATACAAATGGTTAATTATGATCGTGTCCATCCACAGTTACCCAGCACACACAAGCTGTGTGCATACTGAGTGCCTAATCTGTTTACAAAAAAATTGGGCCTGATCACTAATTAAACAACTCCAAAGAGCCATCCTGATCTAAATTTAATAGATTAATTTCAATTGACTAAACCATACCCAAAATTAAACAGATTCCTATATTCCATTTTTAGTTGAGCATCTTAAGCTATACAAAGGCAAAAAAGCACCAAACCAATAAACTTCCATTATTACCCTCCATGTATTAACAACAACAAAACCAAACCAGGTTTTAATCTGACAAAAAATGAAATAATTCCCCTCTCTGGATGTAGCATTGGCAAGTATTAAACCCCTAAAGAAGACTTTTACTGCTAGACAAACTTTATTCGTGGTGTGAATGGGCCTTTAGGATACAGTGAATATAAGAAGGCTACAAATCATTTTCTAACCAGGCTGCTCTGTAGATTTTCCTTTCAGTTCCTGAACGCCCCTGCAATAAATCATAATAGGGCTTGATTTTAAGCATATCGATCGCTGTCTTTGAAAAGACAGGTAACAATTGAGAGTTGTTACAGTAATGGAATTCTAGACCTAAGAAGGCAAGACAAAGGCACCACAAGCCACGTATACAAATATGGAGTACTCTATCACTTATTTCAAGCTAACTTTATGGATATATGAAATAGCAAAAGCAGGATGCTTAGAAAGTCATGCTGTTTTTCATAAAACTAGTGCTTACCAAAATGTTAGTGTATAAAAGTGTGTTTCTGTGAGCATTTTCATGTTATTGCAGTAGGTTTAATATCGGAAAAACAACCTACAAGGAATAGCACTTTCCAGACTTCTAAAATCAGTTAAATATAAAAAAGTATCATTACAAAAAATATGTTAATGCTCTTTGGAGTAGGGTTTGATGGCCTCTAAAATAACCTAGTAATTTATTTCATGCATCAAAACCTTGCCTTTTTGTTTTAAACAAGAAAACTATTCCCTGGTTTAGAAATATTTGAAAATTGCTTTTTAAAAAATTGCAGTGCTATTCCTCAGTGTTGCTGCAGCAAACCTAAACGGATAGTAGTGCAATGATTACGGTTATGCAAAACTGTCGTCCAGGTATGTAGACAAGTGACAGTCAGGGGATAAATTAATACGTAGAAAGGCTGGCACTTCACAGAGCATTATTTTTAAAGAGAAAACAAGAGGGCTTTTCTTTTAGGAAAATGCATACTGTATGTTAAGGCAAATATTCGCTTTTAAAGGTCACTTAAACATGCTTCAGAAAAAATATCTTTAAAGACATTCTCAAGATTTCTACTCTAGTTGCTGTGTGTTCAGTCTTGCATTGCTAATCATTGCACTCCTAGCTATCATATACAGTAGCTATTTGTCAACTAGAACCCTAAACTTTACATGTACATTGTTTACGACAGCACAGTTTTCCTAAATAAATGTTACTAAGACGACCTACACAGAACAAAGGCTCTTTACTACCAAAAAAGCAGCCACTTGCAGTTCTTAAAATGAACCAATGGTGGATGTCTAGCTCTTTTGGTTTCTTCATGATGTGCCATCAAAATGACCTTCTGCTAACTGTATCTGGTGAGACCCAAAACTCCGTTCAGACAGCACCGTTTGTTTTTTAAACTAGTGCTCATCAGGCTCCAGAAGGCCCATACCTAAACATTTTCTCTGACAGGCCCCTAAACAAAATTCAGACCAAGATCCCAACTCCTGCAGTTTGGGGCATTCATATCTGGGTCTGTGGTGGCCATATTTCTGGGGTCTTTTGTTTGTAATCCAACAGTATTTTGTTTTCTTGTTAAAAAAATTGCCAAGTATTCTGCAAAAGGCTTTTTTGGAAATAAGATCCTTTGGTATACGGCTGGGATAGACAAGCAGGTACAGATCAATATGTTGTAGATAACTATTTTATCCTACATGCAGACCTTTAAGAAGTAGTAAATTCCAAAATACATAAATATTTCTTGTACCATATACCAAGAGACTATTGTGGACCAATTAGTGAATTTCAAAAGAGTGTCTACACAGAAATGGACCAAATGTTTGCAATAGTTTGCAATAATAGTTTAGCTATAGTTAATAGATAAAAGAAAAGGAGTGGAGAAAAATAACCCTTTATCCTGGGGTGTCTAGGGTACCCCAATGCAACATTAAACACAAATTGTATTAATGATAATCTTCGTATTTGCTGCTAAAGAAGGTAAAGAAAAACAAGCCTCATTACTCCTGTTTTGCGAATTTTAGGTAATTACTGTACCCGCTCTATCCAACGTAACATTGAGTAACTGCAAATTCATGCAAAATAAATTGTTATTTTATATGCAAAAGAGCAGTCTGTTAGGAGAAGCATTCTGTTATGGAATATGTGAGAAGTCATCTCTTTTGCAAGTGCTGATTAATTAGTGAGTCTCTTGGCTACATCGCTGTAAGCTATTTCAATCTCTTTGTCTCCGGGACAAGTATTGGTGAATTCATCCCTACTATAGGCATTGGTCAGGTATCTCCAAATCCCTGTCATTTCCTTGGGAATATCAAAATTGCGATATTTTTTGGCAACCACCTAAAACAAAAAAAATATATACAATGACTACTTCATGTCCTTTAAGTTACATCAATTCTTCCATTCTTTGTCATACTATCCTCACAGAGTATAAACCCTACAATGTAACTTCCATTAAAGATCAAAATCAGTACATCTTGCCCTTCTGGTATGTATGTAGATCTGGTGGTACACTATACGCTTCAGGAGTACTTGTGGCACCTTAGAGACTAACGAATTTATTAGAGCATAAGCTTTTGTGGACCACAGCCCACTTCATCAGATGCATAGAATAGAACATATAGTAAGGATATATTACACACACACACACAGATGGTGAAAGTTGCCATACAAACTGTAAGAGGCTAATTAAGATGAGCTATTATCAGCAGGAGAAAAAAACTTCTGTAGTGATAATCAAGATGGCCCAGTTTATCCGAGGACAATGAGCAAACTAGTACTACAGATTAACTATTGCTACAGCCAGGCATATAAATTTAACCTGGGGCTCCATCTGCAGTGTGAGACTGCCTAGAACAGTGCAAGGGAAGGGGAACAGAAGTCAGACCATGGTAATAAAGAAGAGAATAAATGGACACAAATCAGATGTCAAGAATTTTAATATTCATAAACCAGTCGGAGAACACTTCAATCTCTCTGGTCACTCGATTTCTGACCTAAAAGTGGCTATTCTTCAACAAAAAAACTTCAAAACACAGATTCCAACGAGATTATCACTACAAAAGGTCGTGTGTCCCCCCGCTGGTAATAGCTCATCTCTAAGGTGCCACAAGTACTCCTTTTCTTTTTGGTAATAAAGAAAAATCTTCATTTTTGCGGAGTTATCCTCTCCCATCTCTTTCAGGTGTGTCTAACTTGTCCTCTGGTCCTATATTTGGCATTGTGCAATTTACTTGTATTACTAAGGCCATTTTCTATACAGACAGAAAAAACATGTGCTTAATGAAACATGGAAAAACTGTAGTCATACAGTTCTTCTTTCTTCTTAAAGTCTCACGACTTCCTTGTTTCTACAGCACATTAAAACCTGGCTTGACTTGGGCCACAAATCTTTTTATCTTAGTTATCTATTAGGGGTCACAGTAACTAAGGTAGGCACAGAAGCTTCACACACATTTCAAGAATCTTTCATTAAATTATTATGCAGTGTGTTAATATTGTGATTACACTTAACGAAGACTTATGTATTCAGTCTTATTTACCAAGTTTATTGCAATGGGATGGGATCCAGGATCTTGTAAGTTTTTTCTATCTTTTACTTTTATTATTTTGTAGGATATTATATACACTATAAGAAATGTAACTGAAATGACTGTAGTCCCTCCCAATAAAATCATTTACCTTGACAATGTGTAGTTTAGGTAGCAGGTTACAGTCTGCTAATGTCATCTCATTGCCATCCAGAAACTTGCGGGTAGAAACTGTGATATCCTCCATGCTGTTCTCATCTATCTCATCAGGGAGAGGAGTGTTCAGGTACTCATCCAGTTTCTGCAGAGTTTTCAAGAGGCTACGCTCCAAAGCTGCAGGAAAGGAATACAGTTTTATGTGAGAACAATAAAGAGGAAGGAAGGAAAGAAAGCAAGCCATAAAGCAGTTTTCAAAGAGTTATCAATCTATTCGCTATTGATATCTATACAGGAAGCACGTCTGGTTCTTGCATCCTCTTCCTGATGTAATGTAATGCAAGAGAATTGGCTAAGCTTAAAGCACCTCAGTAATGCACGAAGCAGGGATTAGTTTATAGACCCAATCTGTACTTTACAATTCATGTTTTAAGAAAAGTATGAATTCAGGACTTGTATATTGAGTGGAAAGAAGTGTGTGTCTACAAAATTCCAATCTCCAGATTTTCCCTTTTTACTCATCTCCTTGTACCTACTGTAGTACATCAGATGCACTTCATAATAGTTACTTGGCACATATATAGCGCTACATACCACTAAGGCTGCTTACATGAATGTGCATTGCTGAGATACCCATGGCAGTGCCAAAACACTGAAATAGACATTCAGTCTCCTTTGCCACAGCTATTATGGCAAAGTCAGTCTTAAATCAGCTTTAGTGGTAGCTGGTAGCATTAGACACTGAATTGAAATCTGTGCTACCTACCAAAACAGGACAAACTGAAGTTTAAGCGGAAGTTTAATCTTACGTCTTGTCTACATGGAAACTGACACAAAATAATTAAATCAGCTGTAATTCACACCTTCAGCACACGTCTGCGTGGATGCACTTATTCTGGAATAAGAGATCCCTATGTCAGGATAGGGCTCTCTATTCCAGAACAAGTGCATCCACACAGACATACACTCAAGTAACTAAAGGTGTAAATTAACAGCTGATTTAGTTATTTCAGTGCCAGTTTCATGTAGACAAACTCTTAGCTCTTCCTTGTTTTTGTCAGCTTGACATAACTTAAAATCATTAAAATATAACCTGTAAGGGTTTATTGCTATCTAAGGTCTGGCCTAAATACAAGCTTGCACCAGTTTAGTTAAATCACTGCAAACCCCTGAGTGGACACTTCTTTTTCATTTAAGAATGGCTTATGTCATTTTATCTTAAATCTCTTCCTAACCGAAATAAGTCACACAAGATTTACTCTGATTTAACTAAATCAGAATCATACACACATAGGACTGGAAGGAACCTCAATAGGTCATCTAGTCCAGTACCCTGAACTGAGGCAGGACTAAGTATAACCTAGACCATCAGTGGCAGATATTTGACTAATCTGTTCTTTAAAACCTCCACGGAGGGAGATTCCACAACTTCTTTAAGTTACTTGTTTCTGTGCTTAACTACGCTTAATTAGCATTAGGAAGTTTTTCCTAATGTCCAACCTAAATCTCCCCGGCTGCAATTTAAGGCCATTACTTCTTGTCCTGTCCTCACAGTAGTTAAGGAGAACATTTATCAGCCTCCTCTTTATAACCACCTTTTATGTATTTGAAGATTTTCATGTCCCCCACCATCACCCAGTCTTCTCTTCTCCAGACTAAAGAAATCCAATTTTTTCACTTTCTTCATAGGTCATGTTTTCTAGACCTTTAATCATTTTTTGGTGCTCTCCTCTTGACTTCCTCCAATTTGTCCACATCTTTTCTGAAGTGTGGTTTGCAGAACTGGACAATATTCCAGTTGAGGTCCTATCAGCACTAAGAAGAGTAGAATTATTTCTCAGGTCTTGCTTACAACACTCCTACTTATACAGCCCAGAATGATGTTGGCTTTCTTTGCAACAGTATTACATTGGTGACATTTGGTTTGTGATCCACTCTCACCCCTAGATTCTTTCCTTTAGTACTCGGTCCCAGACAGTCATTTCCCATTGTATTTGTGCAACTGATTGTTCCTTCCTAAGTGTAGTACTTTGCATTTGTCCTTATTGAATTTCATCCTATTTACCTCAGACCATTTCTTCAGTTTGTCAAGATCATTCTGAATTCTAATCCTGTCCTCTGAAGTGCTTGCAACCCCACCAAGCTTGGTATTGTCTGCAAACTTTACACATGTACTCTCTATGCCATTATCCAAACCATTTATGAAGATATTGAACAGAACCAGACCCAGGACAGATGCCTGCAGGACCCACTCAATATGCCCTTCCAGCTTGACTGTGAACCATGGATAACTACTCTCTGACTATGCTTTTCCAACCAGTTGTACACTCACCTTATAGTAGGTGCATTTAGGCTATATTTCCCTAGTTTGTTTATATGAAACAGTATCAAAAGCCTTACTAAAGTCAAGATATATCACTTCTACTACTTTCCCCCTAGTCACAAGGCTTGTTACCTTGTCAAAGAAGGATATTAAGTTGGTTTGACATGATTTGTTCCTGACAAATCCACGTTGACTTATTTATCACCCTATTATCTTCTAGGTGCTTACAAACTGACTGCTTGATTATTTGCTCCATTATCTTTCCAGATACTGAAGTTAAGTTGACTGGTCTATAATTCCCTGGGTTATCTTTATTCCTCTTTTTATAGACAGGTACTATATTTGCCCTTTTCCTAGACTTCACAAGTTCTCAAAGATAACCGCAAATGGCTCAGACATCTCTTCAGCCAGTTCCTTAAGTATTCTAGGATGCATTTCATAAGGTCCCGCCAACCTGAAGATATCTACCTTGTCTAAATAGTTCTTAACTTATTCTTTTCCCATTTTAGCCTCAGATCATACCCCATTTACACTGATGTTCACTATATTAATTGCCCAATCACTTACGGTTTGTTTGTTTTTTTGGTGAAAACTGACACCAAAAAGGCATTTAACATTTCACCTGTTGCTGCATTTTCTGTTATTGTCTTTCCCGCTTCATTGAGTAATGGGCCCATCATGTGATTGGTCTTCCTCTTGCTTTTAATGTATTTGTAAAATGTTTTCTTGTTACCCTTTCTGACCCTAGCTAGTTTAATCTCTTTTTTGCCTTGGTCTTTCTAATTTTGTCCCCACACACCTGTGGTTTTTTTGTAGTCATCCTTCATAATTTGACCTTGTTTCCACTTTTTGTATGACTCCTTTTTTGAGTTTCAGGTCACTGAAGATCTCCTGGTTAAGCCAGGGTACTCTCAGTTTTGAAAGCACATGTTAAATTTGTTGCAACTCTGCATGCAGGTAAGTCTGAACTCTTGAAAAAGCAAATTAATCAAAGACAACAGCAGAGGGCAGTATAGCCCATAAAACCAATGCAAACCTAGTTCTACAACACTGGTTATATTGGAGGAATTTTATCTCTTTTCTAAATGTAAACACTGCAGAAAAATAGTAGGATTGTGTGTTTTACTTACATTCTCATGCAACCACCATTTAGGAATAAAATAAGACTCCTTTGATGATTCAAGGGTCCAATCCTGCATGGCTCATGGCTTGTCAATCTCAAAATTTGGGGTGTTATCAGAAAGCAGTAGCACTTCCCAAATATTACTATTTACTTTTCACATGGCAAGGTTAAAGCTTTACGCCTTTTTAAAAATGATGTAAGCCAAAGTAGTGCGTGTAAATCAAAACCTGGGATCTGAACATCCTGAATGCTGGGAAAGTTCAGATATGAAGTTTGCAGCTCACTTCCACCATTAATCCAAAGCAGCTGAAAATCTTTAAAGAACACTAAGTTGTATGTGAAATTTGGTACTGCATGTTCAGGTGATCAGTATAAAAAGATATTTAACAAGATCTCCCCCTTTCACCCGGCTAAAACTTCTATACATTTTATAGGCAAGTTTCAAGTCTGTGCAAGTTTACAACCAGCCTCCTCTCCCCCACAGACAGTATTTATAATAAGCTTTTTATAGAAGAAATGGAATTGCTCTGTTCTAGTTTATTACTACTATATGTTGACCTAATTATTGGAATGTTTACTATATGAATATATTGGTTTAGTTTAATGGAGAGTTGTAGGAAAACAAGTAGGAAGGAAACAATGGCTCAAGATAAGCTACTTCTCCACAAGCCCTTGAGGGTTAAGAGACAATGCTAATACAGGAAAAGCCTGGGAACCAGATGATTAAAAGGATGAGAGTTTGAAAAAGTCTCCTTCTCAGGAGAAGGGGGGAGATGGGACAATCAGATTGACATGCAGACACATGCTGGGATGTCTGTAGAACGTAGGGCTACCTAGCTTACCATCAGGAGACAATAATATAGAGACACGTTTATGACTTTTAAACTCCTCTTTTCTCTAAATGCTTTGTTCCTGCTGTTAAAAACAAACACCACTTTGGTTTTCAGATGGCTGTTTGATCAGGAAGAACCGTAGATGCCAGAAATCAGTCCCACCTGCTGAGTAAGCGCTCTCAATACACAGGGTGCAGGAGCCCAGAGCCCTCTCTAGGAGTGGGATAATTGTGGAATTCTACCCAGGATAGGTAAAAGCATTGGTACTGACACCCGAGGGGGTGCACAGAGACCGTCCAAGGAGACGGAAGTGCAGCTAGCCCTGTGACCTGCCCCTTCACGGTTTCAAAGTAAAAATAATTTAAAACCCATCTCCTTGCTTGTTCAAAGTAGCTCCTTAGGCTGTTGGAACAGATTTTAGAAACCTTATTTACTTCTAGACATTTATGCTACCCTAGTTTCACAGAGTGCAGTGCAAACAGTACACAGACTGGTCAGTGTCAACTGTACACAACGCTCACGTTAACACAGGGATGCTCTGGTTACATATGCTATAAGGACAGTTTAAAGTAATAAAACCCAAAACCCAAATTTTACTAGAGTTTTAAGAAATCATGGGTGTATATCAATTGAATGCTGCTTGAACACAGCATTGCCTAACTAGGATTCTCTTAAGAAATGCTGAAATTTTGTTGAATCCTGTATCTTGAATTAAATGATATTTTAAAGTAACAGCTAAGAGTCCATAGACCTTCAACAACAAAATCCACCAGGGAGACACTACAGAACAGAATTGTTCTGAATATTGTTTTCTTGAACACAGCTGCTATAATAGGTCCCTGGGGCAGAAGGTTGCTTGGCAACTGGGAGTTCTTATTTACCAATAAGTAATTTAATCTAAGGTCTATATGTTGCAAACTGAACAACCCATTGTGCCTTTAGTCCGGCTTGGTTATGTCATTATGAGGTTAGTGAGGGTAGACAGTTATTCCTGGCAGCAACAATGCAAGAAGTATTAGACACAGTTTTACTTAAAATTATGCTTGAGCAGCAGCAGTAAGCACTCAAAGTTAAAGCAGTCAGAGGACCAGATAGCTTCTAGTCTAATAGTAAATAAATTACTCTATAATACACACTTTCAAATCTGGTCAGAGTCTTCTGGAATGAGTAACCATCCTTGTTATCAAGTCAGTTCCTTAGCAGTTTCATTTTAACCAAGATTTGGTGTCTCTTGTAAAAAAAAAAAAAAACCACACACACACCGCTCTTTGGATGTCAACCCCAATAAACAGGAGCCAGCGTGTGTGTAGTAACAGAAGTCATGAGCTAGTATTATGCCATTATCCAACAAGTTTGAAAACATACCCTAAAAATTAACGTCTATTTTATAAGAGTAAAAAATATTTCAAAAACAAGTGTATGCAACTGATTACAGATCACACTAATAGAATCACAGAATCATAGAATATCAGGGTTGGAAGGGACCCCAGGAGGTCATCTAGTCCAACCCCCTGCTCGAAGCAGGACCAATTCCCAGTTAAATCATCCCAGCCAGGGCTCTGTCAAGCCTGACCTTAAAAACCTCTAAGGAAGGAGATTCTACCACCTCCCTAGGTAACGCATTCCAGTGTTTCACCACCCTCTTAGTGAAAAAGTTTTTCCTAATATTCAATCTAAACCTCCCCCATTGCAACTTGAGACCATTACTCCTCGTTCTGTCATCTGCTACCATTGAGAACAGTCTAGAGCCATCCTCTTTGGAACTCCCTTTCAGGTAGTTGAAAGCAGCTATCAAATCCCCCCTCATTCTTCTCTTCTGCAGACTAAACAATCCCAGCTCCCTCAGCCTCTCCTCATAAGTCATGTGCTCTAGACCCCTAATCATTTTTGTTGCCCTTCGCTGGACTCTCTCCAATTTATCCACATCCTTCTTGTAGTGTGGGGCCCAAAACTGGACACAGTATTCCAGATGAGGCCTCACCAGTGTCGAATAGAGGGGAACGATCACGTCCCTCGATCTGCTCGCTATGCCCCTACTTATACATCCCAAAATGCCATTGGCCTTCTTGGCAACAAGGGCACACTGCTGACTCATATCCAGCTTCTCGTCCACTGTCACCCCTAGGTCCTTTTCCGCAGAACTGCTGCCTAGCCATTCGGTCCCTAGTCTGTAGCGGTGCATTGGATTCTTCCATCCTAAGTGCAGGACCCTGCACTTATCCTTATTGAACCTCATCAGATTTCTTTTGGCCCAATCCTCCAATTTGTCTAGGTCCTTCTGTATCCTATCCCTCCCCTCCAGCGTATCTACCACTCCTCCCAGTTTAGTATCATCCGCAAATTTGCTGAGAGTGCAATCCACACCATCCTCCAGATCATTTATGAAGATATTGAACAAAACCGGCCCCAGGACCGACCCCTGGGGCACTCCACTTGACACCGGCTGCCAACTAGACATGGAGCCATTGATCACTACCCGTTGAGCCCGACAATCTAGCCAGCTTTCTACCCACCTTATAGTGCATTCATCCAGCCCATACTTCCTTAACTTGCTGACAAGAATACTGTGGGAGACCGTGTCAAAAGCTTTGCTAAAGTCAAGAAACAATAAATCCACTGCTTTCCCTTCATCCACAGAACCAGTAATCTCATCATAAAAGGCGATTAGATTAGTCAGGCATGACCTTCCCTTGGTGAATCCATGCTGACTGTTCCTGATCACTTTCCTCTCATGCAAGTGCTTCAGGATTGATTCTTTGAGGACCTGCTCCACGATTTTTCCAGGGACTGAGGTGAGGCTGACTGGCCTGTAGTTCCCAGGATCCTCCTCCTTCCCTTTTTTAAAGATTGGCACTACATTAGCCTTTTTCCAGTCATCCGGGACTTCCCCCGTTCGCCACGAGTTTTCAAAGATAATGGCCAAGGGCTCTGCAATCACAGCCGCCAATTCCTTCA
Source organism: Chelonia mydas (assembly GCF_015237465.2). Lineage (NCBI taxonomy): Eukaryota > Metazoa > Chordata > Testudines > Cheloniidae > Chelonia > Chelonia mydas. Next base: position 8,546,014 of record NC_051259.2, on the reverse strand, counting down.
GCACTCTCGGATGCAACTCGTCCGGCCCCATGGACTTGTGCACGTCCAGCTTTTCTAAATAGTCCCTAACCACCTCTATCTCCACAGAGGGCTGGCCATCTCTTCCCCATTTTGTGATGCCCAGCGCGGCAGTCTGGGAGCTGACCTTGGTAGTGAAAACAGAGGCAAAAAAAGCATTGAGTACATTAGCTTTTTCCACATCCTCTGTCACTAGGTTGCCTCCCTCATTCAGTAAGGGGCCCACACTTTCCTTGGCTTTCTTCTTGTTGCCAACATACCTGAAGAAACCCTTCTTGTTACTCTTGACATCTCTTGCTAGCTGCAGCTCCAGGTGCGATTTGGCCCTCCTGATATCTTTCCTACATGCCCGAGCAATATTTTTATACTCTTCCCTGGTCATATGTCCAACCTTCCACTTCTTGTAAGCTTCTTTTTTATGTTTAAGATCCGCTAGGATTTCACCATTAAGCCAAGCTGGTCGCCTGCCATATTTACTATTCTTTCGACTCATCGGGATGGTTTGTCCCTGTAACCTCAACAGGGATTCCTTGAAATACAGCCAGCTCTCCTGGACTCCCTTCCCCTTCATGTTAGTCCCCCAGGGGATCCTGGCCATCTGTTCCCTGAGGGAGTCGAAGTCTGCTTAATAATAATAATCCAGATACAGCACAGTAAGTGCACTAGAGTATCAATAACTGAAAGGGGCTATCAGACATCTGCTCATTAATGTGCTAGCGTATGGATTGGTAGTAAGTGTGAGTGAGACTGTTTACCTAACCAGCCTAATTTCTTGCTCTTTTGTAACTGGCATTTGCATTTTATTTACTTTTTGTGGCTTCTGGTATGTTTGCTGTCTTCACCTAAAAATATAACCCATGAAAACTCTGCCACAGTGGCAGAGTGCGCAAGTTAGATTTACAAGCCTCCAGCTGGCAGAAACTACCTGGATGATGTAAAGGATGCAACTGACCTTTGAACAGCAGGATACCAACTGGGATGACAGCAGCTTGTATTTGCTAGACAAAGGATCTAGACCAGAGTTAGCTCTAGGGAAGAGCTGCTCAGAGAAACCAAAGGTTGAAACAAGCAGCAGCAAGATACAAGACAGAAAGGAAGAGAAATGTGAATTTACAGATGTTTAATATTAAACTGATACTTTAATTTCATGACTGAGAAAAGTTGCAGGGAACATTAATGAGCCTATGATCATTTTAACTCTTAAAATGCTATCCAGTTTCCAGTGGCACGGCTCTCAAACTGGAAACTTATAGCAGTGGGGGAAGGGAGTGAAGGTGGGTTCCAGAGATGGGAGGGAGTGAGGCCTTCAGGCGACTGCAGGAAGGCATTGAACATTTTCAGCACTAGTTTATGGGAAAGTACACTCATTCTCAGAGTTAAAGGTTAATTAAAACTCAGCTTTTACACACAAGTCCTTAACTTTATCATGGACAGCACTTTATCATGGACAGCAAATCAATGCATTTCACATCTCTGCTTTTCAATAAGTTACTAAGAATTACTAATGCTGCCCAGGTCGGTTTCTAATGAATTTTTGTGCACAGTTTAAGAGCCAAAGTCTGCCTCTACCCATCTGGGGTTGGATTTTCAGAAGTGCTGAGCACCAACAGCCTCAAATGAAATCAACAGGAATTGGGGATACTTAGCATCTCTGAATATTAGGCCAATAGTTGCCAGTGGGGAACCCAAAGTAAGCTTCCAGGGTAGAATACATCTCTAAATACACAGAATATTTCAAAGTAAATGTGATTAACTATAAAGGAACACTGTCAGTTTAAAAGCGTGACCAGCTGATCAAGACATCCTTAAGTTTAGTGTACATCTGACTAAAAAGTCAGATATTGAAATGCACTATCTATGGAGTCAGTTTACAGCATGTCACAGGGAGGCTGCCTGGGGGCAAGCTGAGCATTACTGCACATTTCAAAGAAGTTGCATGCCATGGTTAAATTCCCAAAATGAATATTAACTGGTCTGGTACTCTCAAGGTAGATACCGAGTCATTGGTTCTGAGATCATTAACCCAAAAAACTAAAAGCCACCTGCTCAAACAAGGAGATTTTGATTAATAGGATTTCAGATTTACAGTCAGCCATTACAAACTAAAATAGCTTTGTTTGTGTGTTTTACACCTCTAAAATGCACCAGCAATTAAGGGGCAGGTCCACTAATGGTACCAATAGTAACAAATGAATTGCAAATAAATCTCTCAATTAATAGGACCATCAAATTAGTCCAGAATTAGTAACGGACATTGGCTTCTCCCAGGAGAAAAAAGGAAGTGAGGTTAAGTGAAAGTAGTGCTGTCCCACATTGCATGTGTAGCCCTCAGAACTGTCTACAATACCTTCATTTGCCCTGAAATAGTGTCTTTACGTAGTTTAAACACACCCATCAAAGAGGTGATCTGGGTAGCCCTGGACTTTCATAAAACAAAAATCAGATTTAAGGGATGTCTAGTTCAGGAAAATATTTGTGGACATCAGCAGTGCTGCCTGGACACAAATCCTCTACCATACCCTGTTCTACCTCTACCATACCCTGTTCTAGAAAGGACGAACAATGATGTGAACAGAGAGGAGAAAATAGTACAAAACTATAAGCACTTAAAAAAAAAAAAAAAGACAGCTTCAATTGCTGTCCCCACAACCTAATGAAATACCCAGGCACCAGAGATTACAGGACTGAGGTCTCCTACCTTCATTGGCCTCTGGTCTGGAATTCTTGATAAATGCAGAAAATTTGGCAAAGATGTCCATTCCAGCGGTGTTTGATTCTGGGTGCTTTGGTGAAAGCTTTAAGTACCTAAGCAGAAAGATGCAATTGTTTGTGGGAAAATATTCCAATAGCAGTTCTTCTGTAATATTCAGCAGAAACAATATGACCACTCAGCCATGTATTTATTAGCATTAAACAGGCAAAGAAATGTGTACACTCTACTTAGGTTATTAACACACTACCAGTGGTTTTCGACTGGTGATCAGCGGACCCGTGGGTATGAAGACTATGTCTTAGATTTCCAAAGAAGTCTTTACCTCCATTTGAAATTTCATAGGGGTCCGCAAATGAAAAAAAGGTTGAAAGCCATTGTTCTAGATTATGTGCACCTTTTAAAAAAAAACCACCACAATTTAGTCATTTTCAGGCCCAAAATTTAGGTTTACAAGATCTAAATGGAAATGTTGGTAGTGTTTTTTTTAAAACAAATATCAATAAACTGTGTTGATTTAAACAGTTGCAATGTTGCAATGAAACAGTGCCATCAGAATCAGAAAATAAAACTGACTGCCAAAGGTGAAACTGGCTGTTCTACTTTCACTGTAAAACTCAATGATTTGCAAATAATGAACAGCATAAACAGTGAAAGGTAAACTCAATTTTATTAACTTAAATTGGTATCAACAACATGCAAGGAATTTTAAAAAGACAAATTATGTTTAACCCAAGTGCCTTCCCCTTTAAAATGTTCTTTAGACTTATCTCAATGTGACTAAACTATCTATAACAGTCAGGACCTGGAATTCTGAAGAACTTTAGTGCTTATTTCTGTGATAAGGATTACCAGAGGACCTGCCAATTCCACTGGAGAATATGAAAAAAACCTACATACAGCACGTAAAATGGGTATCCAGTTACACTGAGGGTCACAAAGCTAGCATTTCTGAGCTGGCTGTGGGTTTTAGTTACATGTTCACCAGCAGACCTTTAGCATTTTATGTTATTTACATATTTGTAAAGATCAGGAGACTATAAAATGCCCAGCTAAGCTTTACAAACAAAAATGTTAATGCAAAACCCTGTGCAACGGGAAACACACTGCTCTCCTGAATACTTAGATCTCTGTCCTATTGCTCCGTTCTGTGAAGTAGGGATATTTTTAAAAGGTTCCCTGTCACTGCGTAACTGGAATCTCTTGATCGATACAAGCAATATTGTCAGGGCCTGCCCAAGGATGTTTAGAGAGCCCTGAGCAGGGGGAAAAGGGTTGAGTGTTGGAACAATGTGGCAGCCACCCTGATTGCCCACCCCTTAGGCTGGCCCTGAATATTGCTATGTCAGTTACATTGAACAAAGAATAGTGCTCATTCTTGCCTAGTTAATGACAGGCAAACTTATACTTATTTAAGTCAAGACTGCACTGATATTTTTCCTAAACATGAAAATTGGAATATTCAGTCAGTGTGAGACTTGAAGCATGTACATGTTGACTAGCTTTCTAGATTTCTGCTGAAATTATATTTCATTTCTCATTTTAGAGATTTTCGGTATTGGTGCCCTTTTATTTTTTCCCTAAAATATGAACCAAATGTGTTCATATTATGTATTACTTGTCTGCTACCTTTTTTGAGACTAGACATAAATTTATAACACTAAAAATGATTGTTTTCCATGTTTCTCTTCCCAAATGATACTGGTTACTCAACTGAGATTCAGTTGGTTTTAAAAATTGCCATATATGCAGTTTTTTCAACTTTCATCTCCCAAAACCAATAGCTACGAGAGAGCAAATGACTACAGTCTTGTATTAAAAAAAAAAAAACCTTACTAAGTTCTGTTGTAATGTAATTTGATCAGGAGCATCAAAACTAATTTGAAAATGGTTTATAAAAACCATGTTAAGCAATTAAAAATATGCCTATCAAATATCTCTGTGCAAAGTCAACAGTAATACTGATGTGTGGGAAGTGTTTTGAAGAGAATTTGTCACTGTCTAATGTTAATCAACTAGTTTAAATGAGAACTAGGTTTGAAGTGACTTTTGGAACCCTCCCACAGGGCCAAAAATGAGTAGTGGTGTCCGCAATGCACCACCACCCACTCACATGTTCCTTTCCCCCAGAGGATTCCCCTACTAGTCACTGAATATCAAAATAAGGGATTTTAATAGCAATTCTTAATTCCCAGATCCTCCCTCTCGTGGACTAGCCATTGAGACTTAGGCTACGTTTACACTATGGACTTTACAGCAGGACAGCTGTACCACTGCAGCTGCGCTGCTGAAATGTTTCGTGTAGCCTCTCTTGTGTAACCACTTTTGTCGGTGAAACTTATGTCGGTTGGGGGGGGAGGGGGAGGCAGTTTTTTCACACCCCTGACCAACAAAAGTTTTGCTGACAAAAGTGCTAGTGTAGACAAAGCCCAAGGGTATGTCGACATTGCAATAAGAGGTGTGGATGCAGCGAATGCAGACATACACAAACTAGTTTTGATCTAACTAGTTCAAAAACCAATAGCGATGAAGTCACGGCAGCATGGACAGCAGCACAAGCAAGCCACTTCAGTACATACCCATGTCCTGGGTGGGGTTGCAGAGCTCAGGCTGCCATGGCGTTGTTGCTATTGTTGTTTGAGCTAGCTAGCTCAAAGCAATCTCAAATAACGTCTACATGTGCTGACATCACAGCTCTCATTGCAATGCAGACATAGCCTAAGGGCGAGCTCAATGATGTCAACTACCTCAAAGTTTGGATCAGAGTTTTTGATTTAACCCATTATACACAGAGGCCATTCCCAGAAGTTTATCCTAGACTTTGAACACCCTCAGAGTTGACGGTTGAGATCCAGGGTTTTACTCAAGCCCACCTTTAACTGGAGACCACTCACTGTGCCTAGACTCCTCTAAAATTGGTGCAAACCCCTGCAGATTATACATAGGGTTCACACATTAGGTAAGGACAGCACTTACAGTATGTTGCACAAAAAGGTAGTCAAAACTCAAGAGTGGTTTACAACATAAAATCCAATCAGAAAAAAAATTAGATTAAAAAATAAAGTTGCTTTCTGATCAACAAGAGATGGTTTTATTAGTGTACAGTAAAACAATCTCACTGGTAATTGATCAATCCCTTTTGACCTTCCTTTTTTCAGATGACTGAATAGACACAATGGCTCTTTTCTATTCCAAGAACAGCTTAAGATGGACTGGTATGTTTGATGTTAATAGTTCTCAGCAAAAAGAAACAGACTTTTTGTAACCTTAACTTTCTGACCCTTTCCTATGTGGGATAAAAATACCTCAGTTCATTTACTCTTACATCTACATAGTGCCTGTCGCCCCAAAAAGATATGAAAATGATCGCAGATGTTAATTTAATTCAAAACACTCTTAAAAGCAAAGTGTGTGTTTGGAAAAGAGAGAAGACTTGTTTTATGGACAGGCAAGTACATTATCTGTCCCAATGAATTTTCTACTTGTAGAGAACTGGACAAGTCCTGCTCCAGATTCTCTTAAACCACCCTGGGGTAGAGACTATAATTACACACTTCTGCTTTCTGGAGCAAGCATATACAATCAAGCACATGGCGCTTTTAACATAATAGAGGGGGATTACAGGGGAAAGCTGCCCCCCTTATCACTGCAATCCAGTGCTCAGGGAATGGAAAATTGGGCTTGATACACAGTAGAATAACTATACGCAGCCATACAGTCTGCTTTGCTCCGTTAGTCCTGCCAGCCCAAGGGAAAGGAGACATTTTTAAAAACATGTGACTTAAAAACCATCTGTCCCAGAAGATACGTGGTCATTGACCGCAAGATTCCGAACAAGAGAAGAAGAAAAGTGTGATGTTCCAGAAATCCTTCCTCTTCCTGAAGGCTCAGAGGAGAGAGAGCTCAGCTAGCCACAGACGACCCATGTCTGATCAACACCACAGCCTGCCAGTTGGCGTTTAAAGGGTACCTGATACAGGTTCCTGCTCTCGCACTACATAATCTAATGAATAAAACATGTATTCACATTTTTCCATCACAATTTTGACAGGCTTAAGGCTCAACCTTAGCCTCACGTACACATTTAGAAGCGGGGAGCACATCATTATGCGTGGCAAGATGGGCCCAAGCCACAGAAAGCTACTGCCAACTTGCACATAGATATGATTGATTCTGCAAGGTATACACAGTGATTATCCTTTTTCTTATTCAATAAGCTAGGAAGGAATGAGGAAAAGCTTTCTAATGGAAAACATGCAAGTCACTGACATTTACCATCCTTACTTGAAATGAACTTTTCATTTTAACTTAAATGGCTGAATGCCATGTCTTTTACTTCTAGAAGAATGTCTGCAAATACAAAGCTTGCAAAAGACCATAAGTAGATCACCAGAAAATAGGTTTCCCTAATGATTTAATGTTAATGCACAGATATATAGTTCTGTGAAGCGGGGCACCATTTTCAGTTACACGAATACAATCTTATTAGCCCTACGTATCCTGCCTCCCTTCTAGCTCACAGCCCCACCCTCAACCACCAAAAATGAAAAATATTCAGGCTCCAACATGCATGTATAAAATGGTAACAGTTGATTACAGATAACCTCTAGTCTATTTCCACGTTGACTTCTTCCTAAACAAATGGGTATTTATAAAATATGTGGTTTCTGGATGAAATATTTAAGGCCTCAATCCACATTACAAAGATTCAGATTTTAGTTTGTTGATATGGAAAGCATCTTAAACTTGGTTAACAATAATACTTGCACTATTTATTGCAGGTAGCTTCTCCATAAACAGGAATTTAAACAAAGCAACACCAACAACCCTGAGGCCAGATACCCATGCTACTGTTACCAAATAACCTGTTTCCAAATACATTTTCCGCACAATACTTACTTGGGTGGACACAAGACATCTTCAAGGAACTCTTCAATCTTGTTCACATCTGTTTTCACCTCACTATTGTAGGTAATAAAGGGTGGATGAGTCCCTGGAGCCAAGTTCTGTAGGTCTGCTGGTTTCCTATGGTGCAATGCAAATGTGATACAAAACAATTTTAAAAGGAACAAGTGAGCACAGTACAACCATGATCCCAGCTATCAATGCTACCTCTGATCATAGAGGTACTGCCTGAGGCCAATCTCTGCATGCCAGCTCTGCCCCTCCAAGAGTTAACACAAGCATCAAGCAACAGCATATGAAAGGGAGTTCAATGCCTTGCAATTTCATGACAACTACACTAGTAAAGTTTTTAATCTCAACGTATTTGTGGTACTTCAAAGTTTGCTTTAATTCTTAACTAGCTGTTTTCAGATCTCCTTTGTAGGAATAGTAGAATACAGTAGAACCTCAGAGTTATGAACACCTCAGGAATGGAGGTTGTTTGTAATTCTGAAATGTTCGCAAAAAGAAAAGGAGTACTTGTGGCACCTTAGAGACTAACCAATTTATTTGAGCATAAGCTTTCGTGAGCTACAGCTCAAATAAATTGGTTAGTCTCTAAGGGGCCACAAGTACTCCTTTTCTTTTTGCGAATACAGACTAACATGGCTGTTACTCTGAAATCTGAAATGTTCGTAACTCTAAACAAAATGTTTTGGTTGTGTTTTCAAAAGTTTACAACAGAACATTGATTTAATACAGCTTTGAAACTTCAATATGCGGAAGAAAAATGCTGCTTTTAACCATTCTAATTTAACTGAAACAAGCACAGAAAGAGTTTCCTTACCCTTATCAAAAAAATTTTTTAAAAACTTTCCCTTTATATTTTTAGCAATTTATGTTTAATACAGTACTGTCCTGTATTTGCAGTTTTGTTTTGTTTTGGGTCTCTGCTGCTGCCTGATTGCATACTTCCGGTTCCAAATGAGGTGTGTGGTTTACTGGTCAGTTGGTAACTCTGGTGTTTAACTCAGAGGTTCTACTGTATATAGTTATTTTGAGATGTCCAGGGATGTAATTTCTTTCCTCACCGTCAGGTCTGTTTTACCCCCAATGTATGTTGGTACATAGAGCAACCTGCATGGAACCTGTCTGCATCCCTAATACCTCTACCTCTCCACATCCAAATTTTTCCTAATGGATATAAATTAAACCAGAAATAAATTAAAACACCACGCATGCCATTCTTTGCCAACAAAAAAAACAACAAGCAGTAAGGAGAAAAGTGTGCCCTAGTAACAATCTAAGAATAGGAGGCTATTTTTTTCTCTAAGTAAATATTGAGGAAAGTAAGATTTTCCTGGCAAGAACCATGGACTTGGGGTGGGAAGAGGAGGATATCACTGACTGGCACAGTCATAAGTACTTAGATTCTACAGAGATGGGCAAGGAGGCATCAAGTCGTTTTATAAAGAGATTTGGTGACACCTCTTGCTTTCCGGGATGTCTACCAACAATGCCTCTCACGCGGTATTTTTTATCAAGCCTAGCTAGTTTATTTTATGGGCACTTGACGGCTGCTCCTTTTCCCTTAGTTGGTAGTGATGTAGAGGTGACAGCATGCGACATTGCAGGCACACATCTAAAAAGCTGTGTGCCAGCTACACGTGCATCCGTCCACTCACATTCATTCTGACTTGCGTAATTTATTCCTTTCAACACAAGGTGTGTTTGCACATCTGCTATTTCATTTGTAGCATCAGACATAGGGAAGCAGAGGGACATTTAATGTTCGAGTGCAGAAGTTGAGAAGTTCAGGCAGGGGACAGGAATAAAGGATGCAGGCTCTGAATCCAGTCTCATCTAAAAATAGCTCCCTTTAAATTCTCTCCTATAAGCAACCCCCATGGAATGCAATACTTCCATGTTAGTGTGACAGTCTTAACTCAAACAGGAATTACAATACTATGTGTCAACTTTTCATCTTATAGCGGAAGTTAAATCCTGGACTGAAGCCAGTGATTCTTTATGGTCAAGAAGAGTTTTCTCTGGCAAGCATAAATAGGAATTTGAGGTTATTTTCATGCTCTAGATTATTTTAGGGTGTAATTGATAACATGATTCTCAAACCAAAACCCTTGTCCACACTAATCAGCGAAACTATGCTAACAGCAGTAAGTTTAAGGAAGATTGTTTCCAACTCGTGTGGAAAAGCACAGGGGTGTGTGGATAACGCCTTTAAATTTAGTTAATCAAGTAACTATAGGTATGCCAGTTAGTACTGCAGCAATCAGACAGTGTAAATTCCTACAGAATTTAAACAAGATATGCTAGATTTCATTCCCTGGCTACAACACAACCCTTTAACAAAGGAAGTAGCAATAGCCATAAAAAGGCTCTAAGGCTTTGGCAGATGTACACAGGATCATTTGTACTTATGCTATAAGCATACCTATGAATTACATGCAGCTGAAATTCCATGCAAAACTAAACCAGAGACTTCACTGTCAGTACTCAGGCACCTCAGTATTTAATCTTAACACCCACTTTTACTCTGGTGGCATTTTAGTGAAGATGGTAGAAGTCAGGATATTGAGGCAAATGTGGCAATTTTAATTTTCCGAAGTAGTTCTCACTCATTGCAGAGTGCCATTCCTATTTGTCCTTTCCACCCTCTGTTTTATGCCAGAGGGCTCTGCGAGTCAATTCATACCTTAACTTTGTATTAAAATACAGCTCTGTACGCCTGCAACAACTGCAGGAAGCCATCCTGGCTCCCTTCCAATTTTGCACATTGACTAGATAAACAAATGCAGCCAAAACCACTTGCAATAATGCTATCAAGGAGAAGGTTTAATTTCAGAAACAGACAAGACTTCACACTAACGAAATATCAAAAGGGAAGGTTTCTACATGATTTCAAATGACATTAAAGTAATTTATTAGCTGCACTGTGTCCTTAAATAAAATGGACATATGAAAACAAAGCATGTGGAATACTGTATAGACACCTGTGCAGTATAGAATATTGGGTCAACACAGCACATTTTACCCAAGGATCTCAAAGCACTTTACAAACAAAACCTCAAATGCTGTGATGTTTGCCTCCTTCCATTTTGAAAATGAGGTAACAGGCACAGAGTTTAAGGTCCAGTAAGTACACAGCCAGGAACAGAATGCAGGAGTTATGACCCACAGTTTGCTATGCTAACCATTAGATCATACTTATCTTAGAACTACAAGCCATAACCTCAAAGCCACAATCTCAAATGCTATTTGATTATCTATGGGTACATTACACTGCAGCTGACAGCATGTTTCCCTGCTTGGGCGGACAGACATGCACCAGCTCTGCTCGAACTAGCATGCTTAAGAGAGCAGCGTAGCTGGGCAGTGGCTCAAGCTAGCTGAGCAAGTACGTATCTGGTGTTCTAGGCAAGTTTGTATTCCGGCAAGTAGCTGGTGCTGCTGCCTATGCTATACCTGGCTACACTGCTTTTAGTGCACTCGCTTGAGGAGAGATAGCATGTCTGCCTACCTGACCTGGGAAGCACTTCCCAGCTGCAAGGTAGAGTTACCCTATGAATGCAGTGGCATGTCCTTAAAAGAGCTTATCAGAATCTTCTCAGGCCACCTGGCCTGCCTTCACTCCTTTGAAGTTCAGGGTAAGAGGCCAATGGTGTGCTTTAAAAGCTGTATCCCAGAAATTACAGAAAACAGAATTTGGTTATAAATGACTTGACTGGATAGCAAAGTGGCCTAGTATTAGCCCTTATATGAAAATTAGAATGAAAGTTTTAGTATATATTGTGCCTAGGCCCTAGGGGCTGCAACAGAAATCTTTAAACAATTCTTGTCTCTTTCACTGAGCTTCTAAAAAGTCACCATATAGATATCTACTTTGATTTGCAGGTGTGGGCTACACGAAGTTTACAGCTCAGATCTATGTTAGGGCTTGTCTACATGGAGCCTTACTCTGCACCAGCTAGGATGCAACTTCTAACGAGCACCAGTGTGTTGCACACTAACTGGCCCATGTTTTTGGAACAGGACTACATTAATGCGCATAAGCAAACTTTTAGCACGCACTAGCATGGGCCAATTAGAATTTACACCCCAGCTGGTGCAGACTAAGGCACAGCGTAGACAGGCCCTTATTAACAGCAATTTGTCCATTTAATTATCTGGTGACAACAACTGAAATCTAGTCTGGATATTTACCATATTTTAGGAAAGTAATCTTGCCTGAACTCGATGGTTAACATGGACTATGGTAGGGTGTAAATTTAAAGCACAAAAGCTGCTCCTAATCATGTCCAAGTGTAGACTCTTTTATTCCAGACCTCTTGCTTCAGAATAACTGTCCACACACGGAGTTGATCAGGAACAACTCTGTGTGTACACAAGCCCTTAAAGTTGAATAGCGTAGTAAAAGCCGGGGCAGTGGGTTAGCATGATTGAGTGGTGTTTATCTGACACATGCTGAAGCAAATCTCCAGAAATCACTGGATAAATACATTGGTAAATAGAAAACTTTCCTCCACCTTACACAGGCTATCGAAGACGTGATTTTATGTCTGGGCAGTCCTTGAATGTTTAGGGGTGGAGGTTAGTTATGGATTGGGTGTCAATTTTATAAATTTGAAGAATAGTCTAAAAACAGAATCTCAAAGGTGTAAACTAATGCTTCCAAACAGGATTTCTAAATTAAATTGAACACACACTTGCCTTGAGTTTTATTACAAGCTTAACAGTTTTTACACTGCTTCAGTCATCAGAACAAGTTAAATTTCTGCACATAAAAAGTTGTTACTGAAAAGGGAAAGAATAGAGCCTCTGTCTTTGACTGCATAGAAGCAAGAAATGTTTGGTCTTACTGAAATGCTGGTATGTCCGATTTAATTCAGTCTGTGTGCATATTTTCTCGTGCCCCTAGTAACTAATAGTTGAACTGAGAACTGCAAAATATTCTTTTGTTTGCACATTACTATATTTAACACAATTTAGGAAAGGAAAATACACATCATAAAAAGTAAATCAAATAAGACTCAGTTCTTCTGGTGTATCCCAAAGTTACTTATTGGTGAACTTTTGTACCAAACCATGACCTGCTAAGACAACTACAGAATTGAATTAGAGCTCCCATAGATCTTTCATTTAAGGCCAAACACTGACCTTACAGTGTCGAAAGTTAGTTAATGCAAACTAGGCCTACTATTGTATACAAATTGTATTGTACTGTCAAGCAAGAGGATGGTTTGCAAGTATACCCACAATTTCTAAGTTAGTGAGATAAATTAATGAGTGAAAAGTTCTCAGCACCTAACTTTCACAAGTTTGTGGCTGTCCATAACGGGACAAAACAGGAGTAGCAAAGTTTAGAAAGTGAAGCTTAAGAATATGTACAGCATGTTAAACTTGGGGGGGGGAAAAAAGTATAAAAGAGCATATGATACTCATTGAATACTGTATTCCTGGAAGCCATTCCTAATGGCACTATTATGAATATGGGGACAAATGCCAGCACCCGTTCTTCTCTTGGTAAATGGTAGAAAACCTACATGTAAATAAGGCTCCAATTTAATCAAAACATTCAACTACTCTTATGTGCCAAGCAGCACTACTGCCAGGCATTTGGTAATCCAGGCACATTGATCAACAAGTTAACAGCAAAATGTGTATTTCTGTAGCCTTATTTTGAACTTTTTTTTTTTAAACAAAGATTAACTTGATATCCCACCACTATTCAAGATTTTAATTACTTGTAGTGACTGCAGATGTGTCCCTCTATCACAGAGCACACATCCATCACTATAAGGTCAGGTACAAAACAAAATCCCAGCTGCTTTTCTCTAATTCTATTTCTCAGTTTTGAATCTACTTTGCATTTTTTCCCCTAAATCAAAACCTAGAGAACTAGAAGGAAAGACTTATTAGGATGGAGAGAGGATGGCTGCAAGAGGTTTAAATTAAGTTAAACCTGAAATTTCTTTCCATTAATGCCCAGATGTGAAGGGTATACAGAAACAATGCAATCTGAACAGAAATCTCTTGCATTTCTAATTACGTGTCTGACATGAGAAGAAGTGACCCAGATACTTCTGATGCTTATAAATACATAATGGGTCTATTAACATGGTCCTCTAATTTTTTTTTTCCCAGAAGTTGCACTGGGTTTTTAAAGTACGCAATCAATAACAGCAATGAGAGCCCAGAGCTAAAACCCTGTAGAAGCCTGTTTTGGAGGGTCTACAAGCCACACAGTTAAATGGAAGGTTCAGTACATGTAGTTTATGTGAGTTGGAAGCAACACCAATGTTTACAAGGAAATCTTATCCAGCCCAAAGAACTTTATAACATTGCTACAAATGCAGGCATGTCAATAAAGACTTTTCTTTTAAATGTGTCCTGTTTCATGGCTGTATGAAGGAACAATGAATACCTACACTGGATTACCCGTATGGAGTTAACCTCAATCTGTGGTGCTAAGAGGTTTCTGTTCCAATGCCAGCAATATCAACAAAAGCTAAATCAACTAGTTTGTTATTAGAAATAGAGTTCAGGATGTCTCATGCTGGCCTCCTTTTGCTAGACTTTTTAAAAAAGCTCTGATCGCAATATCTACATACTACTTTGGTTTTACTCTTAGGCAAACACAATACATTATGTTCTTTACTCCCAATAGGAAAAATTAAGTTTGTAAGTAATATTAAAGTCTAGAATGCCATAGGCTTTCCTTTCTTCTGCCACTTCAAAGTTAGCCAAATTGATAAACATTTGTTTTCAACCCAGATTAGTTTTATTATAAAACTTACTTCGTACCACACACTAAAACAACACTCTACTGAACTTAACATTAGGTAACAGTGGGCAGAGTCAAGGCCTGGGAAATCAGGATACCTGGTTTTGTTTCCGGCTCTGTCATCATACGGTTCTGCATGTCCATTGAGCTAATCATTTCATTTCTGCACTACAGTTTCTCCATTTACAAATGGGCATAGGTTGATACAGACCTGATATTTGTACAGTGCTATATAAGAGCAGACTATATTACATTGGATTTCTACTCATTCTCTTATTGGGAAAGTGTTCCTTCTACCAATGTAAGTTTGTGAAAATGCCATCTTTGTTTTTATTATGTGATGATAGCAGGGCTTATCTTAGAGATCTGAAAAGGAGGATTCTAAGAGTTGCGTCCCACAATCTGCAATTACCCAAAAAACTCATGGGTAGTTTGCCTGTAGGTCAGATGATCTTTAGGATCCATCCAACGATTCTTCACTTGGCAAAATTCCTTTGCAATGAATTATGAAGCAATTCTTATTTGTACAAGACCATATGTAAACTACTAAGTTATGCAGTAAGAGTACATCATTAAAAACCAGACACAATCCAAGTGCAAGGGCCATTCCATGCTGCGTTCTTTTCTGAATTATAGATTTTCATAATCTTTCATTATTGAATGTCCTGCATATTTATTATCCTGCAATACAATACTCACTTTCAATGGCTAATTGTAAGAGACCAACTTATTAGTGTGTTCTTTAAAGAAACTGGATTGGAAAAAACTCATCTGTTCTAGGAAATATTAAGGGTGTGTGCCTGGTGACAAAATATTTTTTTAATTATACTGAGTGATTTTCTGTGTGGTGTGGTACAGAAAGGCTTTCCAACTTTCACTGTCACCCAATACAAAATTTTCAGGTATGCTGGAAAGCTAAGGAAGCTATAACCATACTGGTCATATAATTCCCACTAAGATATAATCCATTCACCCCTTGTTAATAAGAGCCAGGAATATAAAAAGTGATCTGTGTGACAGAATATACTTTATTTTGTATCCTATTTATGGCATACACTACAGATGGCCTTTGGAAAGCAAGTGTATATTTCTCTCCTAGCTCACGGATACAATATTTGATTCTAGGTTACGGTCCTGTGTTTGTCTCACTCTAACCAGAATTGTGTTGAGCCACTCATATTAAAAAGGACAATGCCTTTGAGGTTCAGGGCATTACAGATATTAACTCGACCGGGAATGAAGCTGCAAAAAAAAAAAAAAAAAAAAAAAAAAAAGGAAACTTTGCTGAAAATTTGCCAAGGGCTACATTTTTTGTGTCATGTGTGACAATTTTGTCATATAGATACAATTCAGTGTCTCACACAGGAATATGGTTGTTCTGTTAATGAAGCACTGACCATCTAAGCCTCTGTGCATGGCAAAAGTTTTCCAGATAAATGATCAAGCAAGCATAGCACATTAAAAATAAAAAACAGGAAAGATAAGAGTAACTGAGGCCTTGAAACCAATCTCCACATCTCAAAAAGGTGAGTAAATATAGGAATTTGTTCAAAACTGAAAGAGGCTGAATCAGCTTCTCAAACTGTGTCTGGATTATGAGCCAGTTATCTATAGTCCTTGTTTAAGTCAGTGTCCTATGTTACTTGTTCAGTTATCAGTTAAGGCAGCATCCATTAACATGTCTTCCCATGAGTTAGCTTTGCAGAAGCCATCATTGGATATTAAAGCTGGCTTTCAATAATGTAAACAGATGTGAGAACTCAAATCGGGCAAGATCTTGCAACCATCATGCAGTGACACACACCGCCAAATTAGTATTTGACCATAAGTGCTTTAGAGAATATACCCATGACACAGTAATTGGTGCAAGAAGTCAGTCATGTTTGAAATAAGATGTACTAAGTAAAATCTGGAAGCCTTAGATCTACACAACACACATCACATTGAGAAATAAAGCTACTGTACATTTGGCAGAGAAACAATGTTTCTTACCTCTTCAAGTCAACCGTTGTGACACTAAACACTACACCCTTGAGCCACAAAATCATGAAAAGTCTCTGTGAAAAGGGACAGTTTCCTATGCTTTCACCATCACTGCCAGCCTGTGAAAGAGAAACAGGTCATTAATATCAAAGGGTAGCAGTAGGTGCACAATCCATTCATTCAGTGTCTCTCACACACACACCCCTCCCATTACTGGAAGTTCCTGAAATAAAAGCAGAGACTCAGTAGTAAGGTCTATGACTAAGTTTTACTCATCCTGTCTGCACCATGCCGGTACAGACGCTCCCCAGGTTACGCAAGACCCGACTTACACTAATTCACACTTATGGAAAAAGCTCCATAAGCCAGAAATAGGATTTTTGAGTTGCAGAAATTTTTACTTAATGTTTCTGACTTACGCAAAATTTGAGTTACGCAAGGCTTTCCAGAAGGGGATGATTGCGTAAGTTGGGGAGCATATGTATTACGCACCATTAACAACTCCCAGAGTCTCATCCTGACAAACAATGGGCTCAGAGTAAAGGCTGTGAAGGATTCTCTGGGAGCAGTCCTTTGGCTGTTCAAAAGTCCTGCTCAAGTACCCGGAGGGATATCCTCAGATATTACCATACAATACCCAACGGAGGGGATTCCTCAGCATGCTTTAAATGAATATTTCCAGAATTGTTGCGTTTACCATCCTTAGTATAGTGCATGAAAAACAGATTTAAAAGCTTTATTAAAAATATTTCTATTAGACATCTGTCTTTCATTTTATCTTTTAACCCTCTGCGGCAGGGAGCTCTCTCAATCCTATTGCACTTAAGTGGCTAGTGGTAGAACTTCCAGATTGGCTACACTGGGGATTGAATGTACACGCTGAAGTATTATTTGTATTTAAGAATATCCTACAGAGTGTTAGATGCTCTCCACACAGGTAAGGCAAAATTCCTGTTCCAAAGAGCTTACCATCTAAGATAAGCAACATATGAAGGATGGGAATAGAGGGATAAGCCATACCATCAAAATGATATATTGTGCTTCCCAACTTCCCCTCTAAACAACTAACCTTGGTGAGTTAATTTCTCACAGGAGCCATGGTAGAAATATACATTGAAGATAAGGGAGTTGCTTTAGGAGTCCGTTTCCATGTGGAAGGCTGTCTCAAATATAAGGTTTTGGTTTGAATCCAACACAGACTGGTAGTGATTGAGACCTCCCCCACCCCCAACGTGGTTTTATGCAGGTGGCTGAACAGCCATCCGGTGACAACTTTCAGTCTCACTCCCAAAGGACAGGTGTTTATCTCACAAAACCATCAGAACAAATGGAACCGCAACTGACTTCCCCAAAGGGGGCGGGGGGGAGGGGGGAGAACTGTATGAGCCATTGACGTTGAATCCCCTCATCCCAAGAAGTCACAGTGAGGAACAAACAGGGCAGGGAGGAGAATTGCAATATATGCATTTTAATCTCAAGGGTATAGAAGACTTTCTACTCTCCCTCCCATCTGGCAGGGCAGCACCATGCAAACCCCTGCTCTCCCATGTGCTGGTGATGTGACTTATAAATACAGTCAGGACTGTAAGACGGTGGTGAGCATTAAAAAGGAGCATGACAGACACACTGGCCACACACATCTCCATCCTAAATAAGGTGCCAACCATGGGAAAAGCTACAGCTAATAACTCAAACTATTAGCTCTTGCCCAGGCAAGGTTTGTTGTGCTCCCAATGACTCAAAGGAAATCAGCAGCGAAACATAATTAAGGAGAGGTGTGAAGTGCATGCCTCCCTTGGGAGCATCAACTTGGATGCCTGCATCTGTTTTGTCTGTTGCCAAGTTGCTTTTTATTAGTCATTTGTTGTGACCTTTGTACGATGATTCTTTGCAACAAAGGCAGGACTGGCATTTTAGTAGAGATGTGAATTATACTGAGGTTTTGCATACTTGCAAAGCTGAGTAACCCATTTGCTTCTCATTTCCTTCAATGACTGTTCATGGATATTTTTAAACAGTTTTTGATGTACATAAAAATAGCTCATCTTTCAAGTATTAGATGAATCATGAGCTTTTTAACATTAAGTGGCAACTAAACTTCACATGAACACACCTTTTGATGGCAACATTCCAACAGATCATTCTTTGTGGATCTTTCCACTTATTTCCCTTCTTTTGGGGAAAATTGCTATAATAATGTTCTACCGCATTTCTGCTAACCCTCATCGAGTGAGAAGTACTGCAGTCAGCCAATTTCAACTAGTGACTATGTATCTCAATTATATTGTGGATCTTTTTATGAAAAGCAAGATTCAATATCTGCAGTTATAAGTGACATCATGGTAAATCTATTAAAACTTTTGAACTTTATAGTTAAACATTGAAAAGTCAGGTAATTAGAACACTGGACCAGTAGTTCAAGAAAAAAAAGGCCTAAGTGTTAAAGAAGTCTAGAAGCAATCTTAAGGTTTCATCAATCTTAGGGCTTTATTGTCATTAAATTCCTTTATTTTTAAGGTAAGAAATAGAAGTACATCTAAAGTTGACCATTAGAAGTATTCAGTTTTTAAGTTTGAAAAAGTTTATCCTACCTACCTCCATAGAAGTCATCTAATAAAAATAAAAGATCATTGAACTGTTGCCAATTCATGACTATCACAAGTCCAAGCAAAACTCCAAATCTAGCTGAAGTCCCAGCTCCTGGACTAATTACTATACAAGAATCTCAGTTTTTATTTTGAAATGTAAGTTTCTAGCCCTCATGGTTCTGTAGACAAGCTTGAAAATGTGAAAAACTCTAAAGGCTCAGATTAGAAAGCAACTGAAAACAAAATGTGTTTTTTTAAAACCTCACGATAAACTAATCTCATGATTTTGAGGGGCCTAACTCATGATTTTTAACACTCGGTATTGATCATAGTGTATCTGCCATCTGGGAAAAAGGCTACAGTAGAAACTCCTCCCCAGGGACTTTCCTCCATGTAGTCAGATTAGTCACCTGAGTTGAGAAGCAGATGGAAGTTTTGCAAAAAGCTCTGCTACTGTAATATTCAGTAATTGTCCTGGGCAGAGTTTCTTCATATAGATCTACTTCAATGAGGTTTATAAGCTTAGAAAAGCATCCTCACACTGGGAACTCTTATGAACACTAAAGACGCAAATATGCTGTAGAAACTGGTACCCAAAAGACCCACCAGGTCCCGACAAGCTGCAGCACTTCTGCTCTACAGAAACAGAGTGGTTCTTGGACTCAGTGGTTCTGATCCTGTAAAACTGAATGCCCGCATCACTCTCAGCCTGCAGACAGCATGAAGTTCAGAGAGTTCACAAGTCAGTAAACAACTGCAGAAGTACCAGTAATCATTCAAACATTCCAAAACTCCTCAGAGGCACAAGCCCCCAAATAAGGACACTTGAACAAACAGAGTTTGGAATCTGCAGACCAAGTCACTTTTCAGACAGGATGTTGCAAAAGAGTCAGAACATTCTGCAACTAGTAAAATACTTATGAGACAGTTTTAAAAATCAGAAGTACCACAGGAGCTTCTGGAAGGCAGCCACTAGAAATTTGAGGGGGAGTTAACTGATTTTATTTTAAACACACACAAAGCTAGAAAGGAGTCACAAATCTGGTTTATAATGGAGACATAGCTACAGCCTTAACTGCAAAGCTTGTACTAGGACTCCATCATCAGAGCTTCGTAATGATACTAAACTTCAACAACCCCTTTTCTCAGCATTTCTCTTCAAACACTAGTCTTGTTACCACAAATATCCCTTTTGTCAGGCTGCCCCATTCTTTTGAATTATTTGCTATAGAAGGGACAGAAGACTGTTTTAGTCACCATTTTACCATCATCATGTAAGATTTCAAGGAAGAGATAATGACAAAAACCCAGGCTAAAGAATTGTAGATTGTGCCTCCTTAGTATAGGTCAAAGTAAAGTATTCAGTACATTGGAGATACTAAATTTTACTGTATGCCAGTGGGAATGTAACGGCTATGATACTGAAACATGGAAAGTCTCTGTAAACAGCTCACCCCGTCCCATGACTGTAATCAGCAAGGAGCAACTCCTAAGGGAATGAACAGTATACTTTGGTCAGAGAATACTACAAACTAGCTTCTCACCACTAACATTTTCATTTAAAAGTATTCGTTCCTGTAGGTCCCACTGCACTAGTTTAACTGTTTGATTTCCCACGCCCCTTTGGTAGGAGAAGAATAAACTAAGCAGAAGGCCCATATAACCAAACTATGCCAAAATACTAGACAAATCCACAGAGCTATTCTACTGTGTACATGTAAAAATTGTCCAACACGCTATCAAATGACCTTCAGTAATAAAGTTTATATATATATATATATATATATATATATATATATATATATATATATATATATATATATATATATATATATAATGTTCCTATATCATAACATACTGGTGAGAATGGATTGTGCCACCAGGATCAGCACTCACTACATAGCCAGTTTCAGATGAGAGTGCTTCTTTATGGATAGAGGGATCTCTAACACATGCTATTACCTTGGCAGTTCATGTCTTATGCATTATTGCTACTGAGGGCTTTTGCACAGATATAGCTACATGAATGCAGTTCCAACGGGGCAAACCTCTACTGTGGATGCATGCCATGGTAGACTTTACAAGTAGCTGTAGTTATACTGGTGCAAAAAAGTATTCCTGGTCTACCCAAGTCTTACCATGTCAATAACGCAAAGGAGTTCCAGGATCGAACGTGTTACACTTTACCGAGCACCACAGCATTTGGGGTAGTTTATACTTACAGCAGTCTCCCTTTCAAGATTTATTTTGCCCAGTACGTTCAAGATTCCAAGGGTCTAGAACTATTCCCAATTCATTGAAAAGCTGGTAATAGTTCTTCCTCCTCACTTTTTGCAGAGGGTCTCAATCTTCCCTCAACTAGTAGAGAACCTGTTTCATGTAGCATGTTTGGCCAAAGGCCTTCTCTATATGTGGACTGGGAAAAACCTTCAATTACACAGCTTTACCTTGGGCTCTAGTAGATGAGGCAATCGCTTGGACTTTCCTACATGCCTTAAATGCATGGAAGATCCCTCCCACCAGATGAAGCATATTCCTAGCCTGAATGCTAGTCCCAGTGTAAGTAACTGAATCCACCATCTATTAGCAGTTTCTTCAAGGCTGTCCAAGATACAGGATTGCTAGTTAAATCCCATCGCTCCAAACTGGCATTCTGAGGATGCAGAAACACAGTTCTGACGCATAATAGGCAAGCATCTGTACAGGACTTTATTTCACAAGTTAACTTGGTCATCGTAAAAAATTAAGTCTCACTTCACATAAGGAAGGGATTTGAGCATTGGCCTGCTAAACCCAGGGTTGCGAGTTCAATCCTTGAGGGGGTCATTTAGGGATGTGGGGCAAAAACTGGGGGATTGGTCCTGCTTTGAGCAGGGGGTTGGACTAGATGACCTCCTGAGGTCCCTTCCAACCCTGATATTCTATGATATGCTAGTCTAGTGACTACAAGAGGGGACTGAGTAAGTGTGCCATACAACTTGTGTGCCATACATTTGTGTGCCATACAA
The DNA here is from genome assembly GCF_015237465.2 of Chelonia mydas. Classification (NCBI taxonomy): domain Eukaryota; kingdom Metazoa; phylum Chordata; order Testudines; family Cheloniidae; genus Chelonia; species Chelonia mydas. Next base: position 8,524,021 of record NC_051259.2, on the reverse strand, counting down.
CTTGTGACTTTGGACAAGGTCACTCCACCTCTGTGCCAAAAATGTAAGGTTTATCTCATAGGTGTGCTGAGAAGATTTGTAAAGTGCTTCGAAATCAGATGAAAAAGCCACAGTTTGCTAAGTGTACCAAACTAGAATGGCCAGGTTTGAAAACTGATAATTTAAAACGGCAAAAAAAATTTACAGCAAAGAGATTTTGTAATAATAATAAAAAAAATTGAAGGATTGGCTATGAAAATGTCAATCTGCGCGAGAAATTACGGCTCAAGAAAAGGTGCCAAGAAACCATTAGCCTTGGCAGCCTCGGCAGCCTCTGCTGCCTGTCAGCCTGATAGAAAGGAGTAGTAACATTCAGCTCCAAAATGATGTACTCAGGGTGCAGAAAAGAATTTTAATGTTAATGACTTGCAGATGTAAAGCATTTCATATCTCACAATCTCTAAAAATTTATCAGCTGTGAAACTGGAACTGTTCTAAAGAAGCATGGTGCTGGATGGAAGGCCATGTCTTCCATCACTTCAGTTTTAATTCCACTGTAGAATTTCATGCACTGATAGTGAAAGATTACAAGAGCTGCAACCGGAATAGACAAATCTCAAGTGCAGCAAATAGTTTTGTTTAATAAGATCACCATGGGGACAGAACTAAGATTAGTCAGTTTGGAGCCCAAAGCAGGACTGCTTTTATATCTAGCTCGCAGGTCCGAAACTTAGTTAAAAGGATCTTAGTTACAAACTACTGAACTGCACCAAAACAAATCTTAGAAATTTGAAACTATTCCAATCATTATTTCAAATATTTACTCATAAGAATGCTCTTAGAAAGCAGATGCAACATTCTAGGTAGTGTTACATTTAATGGCTACTACGATATCGCAGTGCACAATAAATAACGTATGAGGCTGCTCCCACCCAAAAAAGGTGAAATAGATTAGAAATACAGTATTAACTTCTATTAGTCACTTTCCTCTCCCACCCCGAGTGCAGTTTTCAAATAAATAAGTAACTCCAATAGCATCTGCTTTCACTTAGCCTGTCTCGGTTTTCTGTATGATTCGAATCAGATGAGAAATATTACAGTCCATTAAACAACGTCCTGTGATTTAAATAAAATCTAGATCCATTTTTTTAAAAATCTGCAGTGGAGGGGCTATAAATTGAATGTATGTTTTTGTCTACACACTAAAAATCTTGGGACATTTTGGAGTAAAAATTCTGAGCACATTCTGGAAAATGAAAGAATGTAATGAGAATGCCAAGGAACTTTTGGCTTCAGTCCCGTTGAGCTAAGGAATTTTGCTATGTGACTGTTTGCATGAGAGGGCCATTTTTACATAGGCCTGATGTTTGACATATTTTGGGGGTGCGGCATGTGCGATTTGTTATAATGAGTAAAAAGAGGAGCTACTCAAGTGGTATTTTGAAGACAAAACTTTGAGAAAGATCTGAATTTTAGTTAGTTTTTCTTTCCATAATTAAAAACAGAGCATGTAAACAATTCTGGCAGTCAAACTAGCTTCACTGAACAACATTGGTAGGAGAGTTCTAACAGTCGGCAAAGTCCTCAAACCGTTACATCATAACTGCACATTGATACTTGTGCTCAAAGCAAATGTTCTGTAGTGCACTGCAAAATATGGTGTGTAAATCAGTGGTTCTCAACAAGGGGTCCGGGGCCCCCCAGGGGGCTGTGAGCAGGTTTCAGGGGGTCCACCAAGAATGACTGGTGTTAGACTCACTAGGGCCCAGGGCAGAAAGCCAAAGCTCCACCACACAGGACTGCAGCCCAGGGCCCCAAGCCCTACCACACACGGCTGAAGCAGAAGCCTAAGCTACTTAGTATTGCAGGGCCCCCTCTGGTGTGGGGCCCCAGGCAATTGTCCTGCATGCTACCCCCTAACGCTGACCCTGGCTTTTATATGCAGAAAAACAGTTGTGGTACAGCTGGGCCACGGAGTTTTTATAGCATGTTGGGGGCGCGGGTGATGGTGTCTCAGAAAGAAAGAGGTTGAGAATCCCTGGGTAAATAATTTTAGTTGTTAAATAAGTACTGATTGTCTCCACTGCAACAGGATGTTGTGCTGACAATACAACAATAATCCTGGGAAACAATGTAATAGTACTTTGGAATTCTGTAGCACCTCACCTATGGACTTCAAATAACAGAAGAGTGAAGTCTCAAATCTGTGAGCTAGGTATTTTTATAGATGGGTAAATTGAGGCATGGCAAGGTTAAATGACTAGTCACAAAGCAGGTCAGCGGCAAAACCAGGAAGAGACCAGAATTCAGCTCTCAGCCCTGTGGCTTTAACCATTTGACTATATTCCCATCCATTTGACTATATTCCCACCCTATTCAAACAGGGAATTGCAATGCTAAAATTAACTAATAGAGTTAAGCCTAGATGCCCTAGTTTTGCTCCAGACTATATTTTGTGGGGAGGAAAAAAGTAAGGAAAAGAGGATTTCAGCACATTAAGTTAACATCTAAAATCAAGCCCGCTACTCCCCATCTCCATAAAATGCAATGACACTTACTAGCTTGCCGAAGACACCATGAAATTATGCATAACTGAGATCACGCTGCAACATCCTATGGCAGCTTCAGTGAGCCAAGTACCACCAATTCACTTCACATTAGGGAGGAAAATATTAAGTGTTGATTTATTTCTGTGCTGAATTACATAAGAACGGCCATGCTTGGTCAGACCAAAGGTCCATCTAGCCCAGTATCCTGTCTTCCAACAGTGGCCAATGCCAGGTGCATCAGAACAGGTAATCAAGTGATCCATCCCATCGCCCATTCCCAGCTTCTGGCAAAGAGAGGGTAGGGACATCATCCCTGCCCATCTTGGCTAATAGCCATTGATGGACCTATCCTCCATGAATTTATCTAGCTCTTTTTTGAACCCTGGTATAGTCTTGGCCTACACAACATCCTCTGGCAAGGAGTTCCACAGGTTGACTGTGCATTGTGTGAAAAAAATACTTCCTTTTGTTTGTTTTAAACCGACTACCTATTAATTTCATTTGGTGACCTCTAGTTCTTGTGTTGAGAAGTAAATAACACTTCCTTATTTACTTTCTCCACATGTCATGATCTTATAGACCTCTAACATACCCCCTTAGTTGTCTCTTTTTCCAAGCTGAAAAGTCCCAGTCTTATTAATCTCTCATCATACGGATGCCGTTCCATCCCCTAATCATTTTTGTTGACCTTTTCTGAACCATTTCCAATTCCAGTATATCTTTTTTGAGATGGGGCGACCACATCTGCACACAGTATTCAAGATGTGAGCATACCATGGATTTATATAGAGGCAATGGAGGAATAATAATCTGCTTGGAATCATTTAGCACAGATCTGATCTTTTATTTAATGCTTTGTCACTTAACTGGCAAACAAAACTAATTTTAGTAAAGACTCTCTCAGAATCATCACACAAGTAATAAATGAAAAACCATGATGTAGGGCTATTTCTAATGGATACCACTAAATCATGCCAGTGTCATCAATTGTACGGTTTGTATTGATAGTGGACAAATATGTGTTTCTTTCAAATCAGACCTAACTTTGCACAAATAATTTTAACAAAGGTTTAGGAGAACTTCATACTTGCAGCACTCTTTCCACTCATCCATTAATCCGCGTCACCACACCTTGGCATTTCATTTGTACAGTGAGAGAGATTAGAGGCAAGGGTTATCTTTTAACTCCCATGTTGTGCAGATAACATGACATTTTTCACCTGCAAGTGAATATTTTACTCATTAAAGATTAAGGGATCACTAGCTCCGAAAAACTTGTCTTGTCAAGAAAGGTACGCTGCTGACAGCCGAAGTGTAACCTTGCCCCTGAACTACAATGTAGTCATGCCCAGTTTGAGAGATGACACTGACAACAGCCTGGATGCTAAGCTAGAAACTTTTCAAGCTACAGCGGATTCATTATGGTAGATGATGCGCAGTTCTATGAAGAGAAATTTTTATGTTTCCTCCAAGTTGCTTCTGTGCTAATTTAACACTGTTTAAAAAAAAAATGGCAAAACAGGCTCAATCGCTTTATACCGTAACTGACGAGTACATTAAAATACTTTATGTAAAATCTTAGTAGAAAGGGACGGGTATTCAAACATCATAGCCGAAGTCTTTATAACCACCTCTGCAATATTTTTTTTGGTATCATTTTATAGAAGGAAGGAGGAGCAAGAGAGCCAAAGAATTGAAGTAGAAGGGAGAGTTTTAGCTCCCCTGCCCCCCCCCCCAAATAAAGCTAACAGGAGAAACACTGTAGAACTGGGCAAATATATCAGCAGGCATTGTTAAGAGGGCAATGAGAACCAGGACTATCACAGCCCACAGCTTCATTTTTTAAATTACTGACTGCTCCCCTGTCAAAGAGTTTGGTCCAAATGAGAGGGTAAGTTGGCTGGGGGAAAAAAAATCTACCACTCCACTGACAGCTGGCCCAGAAGCTAGGACTGGATGACGGGATGGATCACTTGAAATTGCCCTGTTCTGTTCATTCCCTCTGAGGCACTTGGCACAAGCCACTGAGAGAGACAGGATACTGGGCTAGATGGACCATTGACCTGATCCACTATGGCTATGCTTATGTTCAGTTGTGAAATATCTTAGATTTATTTTTCCCCTTCATATCCATTCCTACCCCTCCCCCCCCCCTTTTTTTTTTTAATAGAACTGGATAGCATGTGGTTCTTCAGCTCAGCAGGACAGGAACTGGAATATAAAAGAGCAGTGTGGAAATATGTAGGAGGAGTTTGAAGGCCATGTAACATAATGAGGAACTTATGGAACCAGAGTATCATTAAATTTGGGGAATAATTCTGGACTCAAGGTAGGATTGTTTCAAATAGCAAATCAGTAACAGGGACACACTATGAGGCAGAAATAATAAGGTCAAAGTGCATGCAGTGGAATATTTAATATATCCCAGCCTCTGGCTCTGTAAATAAAATTGAGGCAAAGGGCAGAATGTTGGAAGACCTTGCACAGGATTATTTCCTAATTCATCAGTAACTAGCAAGGGAAACTTTCCCAGATTTGATATGCCAGAGAGCAGAGAAAATGAGGTTTGGAAGAAGCAGGGCAGGATTGGGGGTGCAAAATAATAAAAAAATCTGAGTAGCCTATTGTGAAAGAAGGTAAATACTGAGGCTGCTGGATACATTAGTGAGAGAACTCCTTGCCCCTTGAATAAAAAATTTAAATGGATTTGAGGACTCAATAAGTTTCACCTCTGGAGACTGACATCACACAAATGACTAAACAGAGCAGGAAGAAAACCTGGGCTCTGCAATACTGGGACAGCAGAGATGTTGCCAGTCAGGATAAAAATATACTAGAGAAGTTATGAGGAAACCAGCATGATGCACCAGGTACTGGGCATGCTAGCAGAGTTAGCCTGAACTTCATGAGCAGTAAGTTTACCCACAAAAAAAGTTAAATAAAACACTGGATCCACATAGGATTATAGATGGAGAAGCAGTTTTAGACGGATTAGTGAGGTAATTCATGAAGTGATCAGAGGGAAAAATGTATGCAGCTTTTTGAAAAATCCCACAGAGAGATAAAAGGGTATGAAAGATTGGTTTAGAGGTCCATACACAAATTCCTAAAACTGTCCAGTACTACTGGTTCAAATCCAACTTGGACCTTTATCTTACCAAGCTGTATAAATAGAGTTCCATATATAGTTAACCATGTGAGTCTTTCAGATAAAACATAAAAACTAGTGTCCATGCAAGAACTATATAAGATTAAGCGTTTGCTATAGCACTGACCAAAATGTCCCATGTCCCTACTGTTGTGCATCATGCTGTGTGCCAGTTATTTGTTGTTCTCTGCTGAGAAATGGCTGAATCTCAGTGACATTATATGCACTGTGAATAGTTTGCAAGGCATTTAGGATCCCTTCAAGATGAAAGTGCTCTGTCTAAAATATTAATGCAGTGTCATCCAAAAAACCCAAGTGTCCAATTACGGTGGCAGTTCAGGAAAGCAAAATGTATTCTGAATCCAACATGCAATGCTCCCACTTGCTCACAATTAACTTGCATATTTCCACGATTTTCTTTGGACTCTGCACTTTGATGCTAATGACCAACAATGTTAGGGCCAGCTTTATTCTGATGTCCTATGAGGGCAAAGTAAGAATTTCCACTTAATTTCCTTTTCCATCTTGCTGCCCCAGGCTTGTAGGGACAGACTGCGTCCTTGCTTAAGTGACACTTTTTGCTTCTGATTCTACTGTCCTCTCCCACATACAACTAGTCAGGTGAAGAATTAGTGGGACCTTTAAAGGGCAAGAGCGGGAAGTTATTTGTGACACCTTAGAGACTAACAAATGTATTTGGGCACAAGCTTTCATGGGCTAAAACCCATTTCATCATATGCATGGAGTGGAAAATACAGTAGGCATATAGATATAGATACACACACACAACATGAAAAGATGGGGGTTATGCCCAAATAAATTTGTTAGTCTCTAAGGTGCTACAAGTACTCCTTTTTCTTTTTGCTGATACAGTACAGACTAACATGGCTACCACTCTGAAAAGTGGGAAGTTAGTGACCAATGAAGCTGATATTGCTGAGAGCCTGAAAGAATTCCTTGCCATAATATGCAAGAGAAAAACTGAAGGTCAGGACAACAAAGAAGCCTAGTCCACACACAGAGCTAACAGCCAGCAAGACTTCATTTCACAAGGCAGAGACTTCTCGGAATGCCATAAAGATCTTCTTGCCAAGTTTCAGCCTAGAGCAAATATGTTTTACTGCAGAGTTACTGTGAACTTATATTAGTTACTGAACTGGTAATCAGAACACTGGCAAGCCCTTAATAGTGGTAGATGCAGGTACTGCTATAATACAAGAACTCAGAACATCTAAGCTGTGTGTCTCCAAGATGCACTGAAATGGAGCAGCTGAGTCATTCAAATTCTAAAATTGAAGCTGTCTATTTTAGATCCACTTTACCGAAAGCACTGTTAGCCAGTTTTCCACTCACCTCTCTCCATCGCAGATGTTCTGTTCCTTATATGTATGGGTGTAACACAGAGCTAGAGAAGCCAACTGCAGGCAAACCATTAACAAATGGAAGTGTGATTCTTTGGAGTTAAATCAATTGCTAATGAGCAAATCTCTCTAAAGGAATCACTTTGGAGTGAGCCCGTTGTATTTCAGTATCTGTGCACCAACAACCTTTTGAGGATCCCACCACTGCACCTTTGTAATGGTGGCTTCTACAGTGTGATATTAACTTCCCACCCACATTCATTTCAGAACAGCCCTCCCCACTTTTAAGGCCTTTGTAATTAATTTATTTTTCAGGGAGGTACTGTGCTCTAGTTAGGGAATAGTCATTGGCAACATCCTGCCTACCTCCTTTCCTGCCTCAGGGAGCAGGGCCAAGGAGACCCAATTATTGCAATCTTCCCCCCGCACCCAGCCAAGCTCCCCAATGAGGCAGTTGATAAAGGGATGAAACAGGAGACAGACACTTCCTTTTGCCTCTAGCTTTGCTCAGCCTAACTCTTTCCTTGAAGCCTGCCATGGAAACAGCTCTGAAGGGGAAGCAGAGCTGAGGGGAAAGTCTGCCCAAAAAGCAAACGTAGTCCAGACAGACAGCTGGAAATTAGACACATCCAGCACAAAAAGTCAGAAATTTTAACTCGAATTTGGAATTTTCCCTCAAAAAAGAACTGGCCCACTGCTGTGGAGGCAGATAAGGGGTAGGGTGGGGAGAGAACACATCACTCAGCTGGTGACCGTGACTGACAGTTCTACTCCCAAGCTGCAAGCAGGCTGAAGTATTATTCACTGTAAGTGAGCTATAGCTCACGAAAGCTTATGCTCAAATAAATTTGTTAGTCTCTAAGATGCCACAAGTGCTCCTTTTCTTTTTGCGGATACAGACTAACACAGCTGCTACTCTGAAACCTGTAAGAGCTACGTGGATCTTAACATGAAGAAGAAAGTAGTGCATCTACAAGAACCAATCATATGGTGATAGAACAGAACACATTCCAGAACATTTCCCTCTAAGCCAGCGTTCTTCATAACCTCTGTGTGGAAGGGTATTAGAGCTAAGATTTGGTAAAATCAAAACATTCACTAACTAGTTTATGCTGTTTACATTTCTTTGTTCCAGTTTGGGAAGTTTCCTGCAGTACACGTCTGTCATGTTTATGAGATCCAAAACTCATTCCTCTGATATCTTTTGTCCATAGATAAGACACATTCAGCAACTGCTTAGGACCAAAGTTATTTATCTCTTGAGGGCAAATTAACCAATGGGAGATTCTCAGCAAAATCAGACCAAACAAAGGCAAATCACAGTTTCAAGATGCGGAATATCTGAAAACTTCTATAAAAGCATAAAAATACAGCAGTTTGATTAACTAAATATTAAGCAGAAATCAAGAAAAACCACAGGAGATTTGTGCTTATATAAATATTTAGTGAGACTGGGTCTAAGCACACTCAGGTCTGTTTCCAGTATTTAGTACAGAAAGCTTTATATGTATTCTCAGCTCAATCCACAAAGTTCTAAGCACAGAGTACAGTTATAACTAACAAGTTTAGGGCAAATTGAGCTCTCAGATTCACATTGCAGGTTCAATGAAGCAATCTGGGTTTCTTGTCTTCCTTTGCCGCATCAGAGCTATTTGAAAAAGAACCAATAAACATTAAAAAAAAGTCTGGGTGTATAGATGTTTGGAAACATATCCTACTGAAATGCCTAATATTAAACTCTGGAAGTTGTGTAAAATAACTTACTATGTGAGAGCTTTAAATATTTAATTCTTCAAATTTACCTCTGCCCACCATATTCCTTTTCCTGGGCAGACACACCCAGAGCATATTACAGACTATTGCCAATGCAGGAAGGGCAGTGCCACTACGTTATGCCATTTCCTCAATAGTCCTATTTTCTATTAAAAGAACCAGAGCAGTATAATTATACACTAAACACATCCTACATTACCAGTTACTGAGTAACACAAACTGGTTTAGTATTCAGAAAATGAAATATTTCCAAAATTGCAATCTAATTTATATAAGAAAGGACAAAATTAGTAACTACAGGTATGTATTATTCTCAGGCCAATTTTACCCAAAAAACCCTTACAAGAGTGAAGGGAAACAAACATTTAGTTCAAGAGTTTCCAAATAGGAGAACTGGCATATTTACAGTCACTTCTATAGCTTTCTCCTTCTGCAACTTCAGAGGAAACACACCAAGAAGGAATGAATGAATCTATAGCAGCTAGACTATAGCCTCCTCTACACACAAAACTTGTATCAATTTAGTTAAATCAGAGCAACCCCCTTGTTTGGGCACTTAAGTCAATTTAAGAGTGGCTTAAGTTAATTCCATATAAATTAATTCCTTATTGCCTTAAGCTAAATTGATATAAGGTATTCTTCAATCTCAAAAGTGAGAATTCTTATCTGTATAGCAAAGATCATCAAAAGTAACTTTGGGCAAGTCTCAAATATCCAGAGCCTTTTTAGGCAGACCTATCAAAATGAAAACAAAAAATGGACAAATCTGATAACCAGAAGTTATAGTAAGCGGCAGAAGGGCTAAAAAAAGTAGATTAACCAGACTGTAGCAGAATTTTGTATTGATTCAGTGAAACTGGAAGGGAAGCGAGAGGGACTGAAAGGCTCAAAAGATTGACAACAGGATCTGGAACATTTCTCTTACAAGTTATTAGCTGAAACCTGGCCTAGGTAAGAAGTGACAAAAGATTATTGCTGCCTGATGACACTCTGGTGGTCCTATATGAAATTAGTTGGGATCTTTTTAAGTAATCCCTGGCCACATCAGTTGGTATTCTTCTGTGTAACCTCAAAAGCAAAGGAAAGAATGGAGTGAACTACCCCTCCCTCTCTGTACTTAACTATCACCAATGCAGGGATAGGAATCTCCACCTTAAACCCAACATTACACCTTTCAAATAAACCACCACAATACAAAAAGATATTATTGTACTAGTAACCAGTATGAACCAGAATTGATGATGCGATTACTGTCTTTAGTACCTTAGAGCTCTATAAGAAAGGAAAGGTCAGACTTTTTTTTATGGTTCCAGAAGAATTATGTTTGCCATTACCCAATTCTCAAAGTGCAATTCTGTTAAAAAAAATCTGGGGTTTTCATGGCAGGATATTAAAATATATAAGTTGTTCTTATTTTGTTATTCATCAGGAATTCATCCTTATGGGAATCAGCTAAGTGGTCAGGTCAAAATCTACATTACATACAGGTCAGTCCTTCAGTGGACAAAGGAATGTAATCACATGAATAAAAGCTTGGATTGTGTGGAATATTCCACATGCATGAAGTTTTCTTGCCTTGGCACAACACCTATTAAGTAATGGCATGAAAAACTGGCAGATCAGATATTCCACTGGTGTCTCTCCTCGGAAATCTCTACTTGTTGAGTGCAAATTCTCTGAGAAAATGAGCCAGGCTTTTGTTACAAAAGAATAAAGTAATATGTGATAAAACTGACTAAAATCCACTGTGTGTAATAGCTTGACATAAAATGTTACAATTTAGTGGAAATCTAAGTACGAAGTTATCTGCACTCTGGTGAGTTTGTTCAACAAAGTGCTTGGAACTCAAACTTGCATACTTAGCACAAGAGCTTGGAACAGCTATTGTGAGAGCTTTCCCCCCCCCCCCCCTTAAGTTTGGTAGAGTACAGCATGTGCTCTGGCTACGGCACAAGAGACCTACTCCCTAGCTTTGGCCTGGCCTCCTCACAAAATACAGCAATGGCTCATAAAACTGTAGTAGAAAGAATCATATCCCCAGCCACTGGACTTCAGAAACATGAATAAAGTTGACAGTTAAAGCTTTATAACTCGGTAGGTGTGCAGAGTAATGCAAAAAAATTTGAGTATTTTGCAATCTAATCTATAAATTAAGGGGAAAAAGTTGGGTAAATTAGTGAAGTGGAATGGTAAAAACAAAGCACAGAAGGCAAAAACTCTTGGAAGAGCAATTTTTGTTCAAACAAAATATAAGTTTAAGTCATTCAAGTTGTCATGTTAAACTGTTTTCATAATTATAATCCTCGTGGATCAGGAGAGTTATAGGCAATGGGGAGTGCTCAAGTGACACTTAATGTCATAACGCTAGGCAAAGGTAGAAAGTTGAGGGGTCTGATATTCTGATAAAGCCAGAAGAATATGACTAAACAATAGGATTCCAAAGTTTCACAGTTGCCTTATGCTTCATATCAGGAATGTGCATGTGAAAAAAATAATTCAAGCTGTTAAAGCCAATCAAAATGAAGCACTGACACGGCACATGCTCTGGAGTTTTCCATATCTGTAGGGGGAAAACAGCAGCATCTTAGTTGACAAAGCTCTTTTTTAAACAGCCGGCACACTAGTAGATTCATTTGGAGCCATCTTTTCAAAATGGAAATCTGCAATCACATCTTCAGCATCTGCATGCACTCTACTCGCCTTAGAATAGATTATGGCAAACCTATTTCTCATCTACTGGGAACGAATACACCTCAAACCCATCACATTAAAACAATTATCTGTATGGCCTGTTCTGCTAGAGAGAAATATAGCCTAGCTCTGAAAGTTTTTTTTTAAAAATACTTGCATTTGTTGAACTTATCTATAGCCAAACTGATTGTTTGTAGAAACTATTTCCTTTAAATAAAGGAAGCTCAACGTGCAGACCAACAGGCTCTTGCCAATCCGGTAATATTTTAACAGAGCCAAAAATATAAAAGGGGGAGGGGAAGGAATCTGAAGCCGATCCAGTAGCACTGACTGATCTCATTAGGTCTTCTCATGAAATTATACAGATGTGACTTCACCCCTGGGTTACACTCCTATATTTAGTTTATACCTAATATGGACATTTAAACTACAGAACTGAAAACCATTTCCTTTCCTTGCATAAAGAAGGCCCCTTGGCCCTTTGTCTAGCCAACAATACAAAGATTAAGTTTGGTCCCTTTAGAACACTGCAACACAAAGAGCCTTGTAATTAATGTGGAGTTTGGTTTAATGTTTTAAACTTTAATATAAGCAAATGCAGCATTCTACACACTGAAATCAGACTGTGCCACAACAGCAAATTTTTACTTGAAATGCAAGATACTGAACCTAAGTTTTATAGCTACTCTCCTCTTTAGCAAGAGACCGATAAAGGAGTTTAACAGAACCAAAGACTAAATTTCTGTCTGAAGTCATAGAAGTATGAAAGTTAATCAGGAAGTTTCCTGAAGATCAAGAATATGTTCAGGCACTCCGATACCACTGTGATCAGCACAATATAAGTGGACTACCTTTTTGAGTACTAAGTGTTTCAAGGGTGGAATAGATCAAATCGGAGCGATTTTACAAATTAAGTTTATTCACAGTTTCTGAGTAGCTCCAAGAAAAACTTTGTAAATAAAACCTGTCTATTAATAAAGATCACTTTATATGTTTTCCCATCACCAAAGTGCTTTACAAATAAGTTGGGTTTTGTTACAAATACAGATTTACATCAGTTTTCTGTGCAAACTGTCCCCCAACAGAGATCTTGCTGCAGTAGGGCATCCAAAGCAAAATTACTAACTCAGTTTAGTTTCACCTAAATCCTTGGTCCAAGCTCAGTCCTTCACTCCCTAGTCCAACAGAGTGAGAGTACCATGAAAGCCATATGCTTTGGCCCAGAACACCGCCCCTACATTGCTCAAGTGACCCTCTTTGGATAATCCAGGACAAAAGGCCAACAACCTCCAGAAAAAGTTGAATGCAGCCAACCTCAATTGCAGGGGACTGGTTGATATAGAGAACCTCTACCCAAAAAAACATACCAGTTACTGACAGGTATACAAGTTCCACTCAGACTTCATTTTAAGATTAAATATCCTTCTAAAAGATGTGTTTAGCTCAATCAGGATTTATGGGCTTGATGCAGGAATCATTAGGTGAAATTCTATGGCTTGTGTTTTGCATGTCAAGCTAGGTGTCATAATTGTCGTCCGAGTTGTAAAAATGTGTCTATGAACCCATGAGTAAATTCTCACAAGCCAACCAAACAAGAAATGTTAACACAAATTCAAGTCCCCAATTGCCCCTTTTGAAAGGGTTAAACTCTTTAAACAAATATGCAACCTCATGAAGTACAAAAGTCAGTCATTCTGTCTCAGAAGCACAGAACTTACTATTTAACTAGCAGCTGCACTAACACACGCAGATGTTATAATGAAATGCAACTCAGAGCTCGCTCCTTCTCTGGTAAATGAGAAGCACTCAGCTCATGGGTCTAGGTAAAGAAATTAGGTTCTGCATCTCCCTTTTTGTTGTAGTAGAACTCTCTTTGCTAGTTCATTCCAACTCAGCCTATGCATGGCTAGTGTATTCGATTCATATAGCTGTCTGACATAAGCTACTTCCAGTCTCTGAACAAGGTCTGGGGACAAAACACCAAGAAAGGCCCGCAGTGGAGATGTGAAAAGCTAGCTGTAGAGAACGGGGAATTTTCTTCTCTGTCCACCCTGGGGATAAGTATGCAAAGGAAAAAAAGGAATCATTGTCATTCCAACTATTCTTATAAGGAGAACTGTTTCTTCCATGAGGTAGTCTGACTGCCTCCTCCACAAGTTAGTTTATGCTCGCTATCCTGCACTGCTCTGGTTCTCAACCAGCGGTCCAGGGCCCCTGGGGGGACCGCAAGTTTCTGGGGGTCCACAAAGCAGGGCTGGCATTACATATGCTGGGACCCAGGGCAGAAAACCAAAGCCCCACTGCTGAAGCCTGGGGCCCAGAATCCTGCCAGGAAGGCTGAAGCCGAAGCCTGAGCAACCTAGTTTCACTGGGCCCCCTGTGGCATGGGGCCCCAGGCAATCGCCCTGCTTGCTATCCCCTAATGCTAGTCCTGGCTTTTATATGCAGAAAAATAGTTGTTGTAGCACAGGTGGGCTGTGGAGTTTATAGCATGCTGGGGGGGGGGGGCCTCAGAAAGAAAAAGGTTGAGAACCTCTGCTGTACTCGACAGCGACCTTGAGTCACTTCAGGTAATCATTACCCTTGCAGCCTAACTTCTTAGGATGCTAATACAGTACTGTCTTCAGGGTACTGTCAATGAAAGATTATCTGAAACTATGGACTCTCCCACTCACGTCTAAGGGTAACTCGTGAGTTTACACAAACATTCCTCACAAGTGTGCTACTTTCCAGCAGTCAGCTAGCGTCACCTTCTCAAATACTTACATTCGACCTCTGATGTCGCATTCATAAGTACTATATTCCCATGATTCTGTGCATTCCCTAATATACTTATGATTGGGGACAATGATGTTAAAAAAATGCATCTCAAACATCAATGGATTCAGTCTGCCATAGCCTTTGATGTGCTTTTCTGTTTGCTGATCTCTATTAGGTTGATGTGCTGAAACTCTTTGTTCTACTGGGTGTCAAAATAGTCACAAGGTTTGTGTACACAAAAGCTTTTCATTTTTCCCCCCCTTTATTGCTTATACAGTACTAATAAAGCTCCCAATACACAGGCTGAGATGCTTCCCATCTGAAGAAGGTTTTCTTGGCAGTCACCATGTTCATATTAAGTGTTTATGGTGTAAACTGTTACAGCTGCTTCAGAGGATGTCAGAGCAAAAGTCTGTTTTCCTCACAAGATATACTGTAGATATCAGCATGGTCCTATTTGTAGCACTTGATTTTGGGCCAGAAGACAATGGGTTCAAATCCACACACAGCCAATGCTCTCAGCACTGGGGGGAAATCAGTGTACTGTCAGACATCTTCCAGTTGCAAAGTGAAACAGAGGCTCCCTTGAGAAACTAAATGCAGATTTTAAACTTGAAAAAGCTAAGATGTTCATAAATGGAACTGCCTAAACATTAATTATAGCATTAAAGGGGAATACCTACCAGAAATAGAATTATTGGTTAAAACAAGTACAACAGAAATTCAGCAAAATGTTGCAAGTGACCTCCAGTCGAAGAGAAGCTAATTCACATGTGTAACCATTATTAATGGTTAATTGTTCCAAGTTTTTAATCCTGTTTTCTGCTGGTTAAACATTAGACAGAACTTAATGTTGAAACTTGAAACTTTCTGAAAAAAGCTGAATATTGTACCAAGTATCACAGCTCTGCTTTTTTTTGTTGTTAAAAAAAAGATATTAGAAAACAGATGCAGATGAGAAAACAATGGGGTTTATGGTTATGAGCACTAATACCTCCTCCAAAGCAAACGGCAGTTTTTAAAGAAATATGATTTGCCTGACCAAAGAAGGGGAAGAAGTCCAATGCCAGTTTCTAATGTATGATTCATTATAATCAATTGCCTTTGAGGACATGCAAGACATTTAATCCTCAGTGTATAAAGAATCACTTATGCTTTGCCAATATTTGCTCTCAAACACTGGGAAACCACTCCCCACCTGCCCCACAAATAAAAGCAGACAAAGAAAAGGATCACCAGGTGGAGAGGAACAACAAGATGTTTGTTACCCATAACACAATGTTTATCTTTACACCAAATGTATTTCAGATGTAGGGTGAGAAATTTTTCAGGTGCAGAGGTTATTACAAGATTATCCTTTGCTGAGAATACTGTACCTAGAGAAAAGACTGTGTCTAATGAGATTACCTTGTGACGAACCACCCCGACAAGATCATCTTCTTAGGACATTGCTTATTTACTGACTGGGTCTTGTTTTGATTGCATGGTTTTGCTGTCAAAGCAAACAAGTATGGCAATGACGCAGTTTGAAGGGTGACCTGTTACAATCAATATAGAGCTATCATACCACCCATGAGATGTAAGATATTAAATGAACTAGGGATGGGCCTTGTCAAAATGTGACTAGAAGACAAAAGAAAACACTGAACACTGGCAATTCAGTGTATTCCTCCCTCTCACTCAGCACTGAACCAATGCTTCAACATGGGGCATTTGCTGCTAGAGGCGCTCTTACACATATGACAAACCCAAAGTCTTTGGCACTCATAGTTATTAAAGATCCCATAGCACTTTTTTTCAGGAGTAAGGATGTTAGCCCCAATCTGGCTACCTATAATTTACCTTCTCAAATGCTCCCTGTAGTTTCAGTGTAATATGGCATTCCCCTCCTTTCCTAAACTGTCTGGGAATACTGATGTGCTCTGTTTTCACCCTGCTGTTGGGCAACCTTCATCCACAGCTCTTTTGCATGCCATCTTAAACAAACCCTACAGTTTTGTGTACTCTGTCATCAGGTTTCACAGATGAGTGCTTTTATTTGACTAAAGAAACATTAACCCAACGCTTAAAAAAAAAAAGAAAGAAAGAAAGAAAAAAAGTAAAATTCAGACAAGACAAACTGAACTGCAATTACCACAGGCTGCTTTATAAGAGCTCTAATCAAATCACATTGCCTGAGTTGCTATGCGTTATACCCCATGCTCGTTACATTTCAGTCTTCATTACTGTAAGATGCCACTTGGGTCTTTTAAAAACATTCCTGTTAGACAATGGAATCAGGCCTCCCTTATCAATAATACACGTGAACATGCTAGGAAGCTACCCTGAAAGCACATGAGGAATGAGATACATCACTAGTTCCTCCAAATCAGCTCGTAAAGAAAGACTTAGCAAACATTTGCATTTGTAAGATAATATGGGCTGCAGGCAGCCCACCAGTGGGGTTAATGAAAGACAAATTATACAAATACTAAAATTATTCATTACCAGAGACCACCAGCATAAATTCCACAAGCAACACCATACATTACTCTTCGCACAGCACATCAATAGCTTTGTACAACAGAAACTGTTTTCCTATCTCTACATCTAGTGCTTACTTTTCAAATATGCCTCAGCACAGAAAAGACAAATATGAATTATTACAGCCCCCAGTATAAATACTGTCTTGAGAGGAACGCTCAAATTGTTTTGATTGTTCTAACAGCTTTTTACAGTTGTACATGACTGAAAGCGAACCATGTGCACACATTTTCCTCTAGACAGTTCTGTCACTGATCACAACCCAGTAAGATGATTTTAAGACCTAAATTTTGGGAATATAGCCAGACTGACTAATGCTTCATAGATTTATTTCTGAAACTTTAATCCATACCTGTATTTTATTTCAGTCCAGCTCCTGCAATCCTGTGTATGCAGGTCATTTGGCAAAGACTTCATGAGCCAGACTTCTTGCTTGGTCAGAGTCTTTCCATTACATTACCTCTATTTTAAAAGCTTCACTGTGCACAGGTTGAGCAAAAGATTGTAGTATTCACTTTGGAAACTGATTACCTAGGTTCCCTATTCAATGCTATCTTTTGGTTTTACATTCATTAACTGACTGCAGACAATGTCCTAATGTTTTTTAATCTATTCCACACACATGGGGCTACAGCGTCTGATTAACTGGAACATATACACCATGCTCCCTGGTTATGGAACATAATGCCTGACTACAACACCAAATTGGCTTGCCATTGAGGTTAAACTAAAAACTAATAGGTTCTTATTTTAAACGTTCTATTTTATTTGATGTTAGCTTGTATGGAAATGACCACCTTAATAGTCCTGCTATTTCCTACCAGCTGGCTCCCCACTCAACAATAACTGAGTGACAGATTATTGTTCCCAGAGTGATTTAAGCACAATGCAGGATAGGTTACAGAGCATAGGAAGTGGAAATGGCCTTTTAATCAAGTTGCCAGAAAAAACTTTTCCTTCTCTCCCTACAAATGCAGGATCTTCCTCTAAGATTTCCCTGACCTAAACATCAGGAAGGGCAAGATAATGCCCTGGACCAGTTACTAACTTTTTTGTTTGTTTTAAAAAAACCTGATCTTGACTTTAAAGTGACAAGGTGGATGAAGTAATTTCTTTTATTTGACCAACTTCTGTTGGTGACATACACAAGATCTGGAGCAACACAGAGCTCTTCTTCAGGTCTGAGGACTTGACTTTAAAGGCAGATATCATACCCCCTGCTGGGAGTTGCGAGATGGTAATTTCATAAAATTGAGAAGGAGAGATTCCTAGTGGTAGGCAATACTCATGTATAGCCCTGGATGCGGTCATTCCAAATTCATGCCAAAAAACTCTGTAAAATAGCACACATGTATTCCATATACATATAACACTATGGAATGGAACAGGATAATGGAAGAGGAACAGTAAGTTCCCTTAAGGGTTCCAGCATCCTTCTTGGTACCTGATTATAGAACCAACATGTCCTACATGCAAACATTTCTGTGCCTTCTTTCATAACCCCTTATGCATGGGGTGCCCTCCTTAACCAGATCCGCAAGGTCACTTCCCTCTTCTCCTTCAAACCCCACCTCAAGACCCATCTCTGCCCTGAAGTCTATAAGAAACCAGACAATTAATAATGGAGAGTAGGGTAGATATAGATAATTATATAAATATGTAATGGGCCAATTTATCAGAAAAAATGCAAAGACAGGTCTGATGTGGTCGGGACCTGTTGAAGGCAACTGTTTATAGTTGACACATATTTGGTAGGGAAAGGCCCATCTATTGGGTCATGATAGAGAAAGTTTCACTGGGGATTTTTATGGCAATTTGCTGCTATTTCTGTTGTATTGTTATTTGTCAAAGTCACCCAGAGTAGCAGATGGATGCAACGATATAAATCTCAAGAAATACATACACAGATATGTATATATTTGGCTTTATCCCTCTTCCAACACTTTTCATATGCCATTTGTCTTTGACTGAAGTTCTTCAACACAGACGCTATTGGGTTGAATTTTCAAAAGCACCTCAGTGACTTAGAAGCATAAGTCCACCATAGTCAGTGACTTAGGGTGATATTTTCAATAATTTCATAGGTTTACCTGGCACAATAGGGCTCAAATCCTCATTGAGACCTCTGGGTGCTAATATTAAATAAACATTACAGACAGTTGTGACTAACATTTCAAATTGAAATTATCTATATTTTACTGTTTTATTGTCACCATGTGAACTGTGCTTCTATGATTTAAAATATTTTGAACAAAAAGGGCAAACGAAACAGGAATGCTCTGCTGCAGTGTCTTCTCTAGGTGGTTACTGGTATATCCTCTGGTACAGACTTGATACAAACTTTTAAATAATGGAAATATCTTAGCTTTTCTTTTTTTCTTTTTAAAGTGGGCCACTTAACTTCAGCGCAAACTCAAGAAGGTCTTGGTGGAAGCTTTAACTCCTCAACTCTATCCCTGTGGCTGATATGAGCAGTTTCCAAAAAAGAGATTAAGAATCTTGCATTATCCTCTCTTGGCAGTGGACAGAAACCTCATTTGAAGGGTTAAAAACGGTTTTTAAAAAGTGAGTCCCCCGAGGCATTTTTCCCTTGATGAATTTAACCTATGGGTAAACAAAAAAAATTGCTACTTATTCCCCACTTCCCCCCGAATCATCTTCCCCCCTTTGAAGCAGAAAGGATGATGCTACTGCATCACCAAAGAGCCCCAGAGGAACCAAGATTTTACATCATACAAATACAAAACATTTGAGAACCATATGGCATTTGCATTATTTTATGATAAATGCAAATACAGTGCAACACCACACACTTCTCTCCTTGTCTGGAAGAAAAATTAGTTGTGTATTTAAAGGCCTATTATGTTTCAGTCAAAATAGTTAAATTGTTGCACAGGAGCAAAAGCTTATTAATGTTCCCGGATATTCCAACTGCATGCACATACACATGGGGACAAAGTGTAGGGAGGTGAACTGTGGTGCACTTGTGAGGCACTGACATCTGGAGAATAGAAGCTATTCCTTGTCATTTCAATATTGAGCACATTGTCTGCTATGAAGAAATTATAATAGCAACAACTGCTAGCTCTTCCCTGTTTGGACAATTTTTCTGTAAAGTATGTACATATTCTTAGTATCTTCAAATATGTCTGTGGTTTGTATTATCATTTGCTAACTATATGTACATATTTACTGTAGGTCACAGCTTCAAGACCTTTATGTTTGTAGCTTCCACTTCCCAGGAAAATTTCACAAATTGGGACACACCCTCTTTTTTAAATTGAAGACTGCATAGAGTGCCCTGTCTCCAGTTGTCTCCAGCCCTGCGTGCAGGAAGGAGGGCATTACCTGCAGCCACTGAGGACAAAAGTATCTTGCAGATTTAAGAAAAGGCTTTGAGGAAACTAAATAAAAACAAAAGAAATTCACGTGCCACTTTTCACACCAAGAGCGGGCGAGTAACAGATTATTCACTGTCTGCATAACACAATGATTTCACCAGAGCATGACTTCAGATGCCCTAGCGTCGGCTCTCCAGCTCTTTTTTCAAATCCCAGCTGAAGACATCTCTTCTCTGTGCCGCTTCAGTAAGGGGCTGGGACAGAACTAATTTGATCATTGACTCCGAGGGGAGGGAAGGGTTCCATGAAAACCACAAAATAAAGTTACACTTGCAACAAAGGGGGGGGGCATTAATAAGGGACCTCTAAAGAGCGAAGCTCTCTCCTCTCTTGGGGCCGTTTCCTCTCTCCCACTCCAGAGATCCGGTGAGTTTCATCCAAAAAAACAAAACAAAACAAAAACCTTTCCCCCTCTAAACTCTGATCCCTTTATACAGCGAGCCCGTGTGCATCCAGCCCCAGCCCGGCCGGCATGGCGAGGGAGACCCTGGGCGAAGGAGGAGGATGTTGGGGGGGGAGAGGAGAAAGGCGGCAGCGGGAAAACCCACGGGGAGGGGGAGGCCTCGCCCAAAGGCGGGACGGGGGGAACTCCCCGCTCGGAGCCGAGCGCTGCCCAGAGGGAGCCGCCCAGGGATGGGTGAGCGGAGCGGGACTCACCGGGGCTGGCCACGGCGGCTCCCTCAAGGCGGGGGGGGGGGGTCCCGGAGGGGAGGGCTATCAGACGGGGGGGGGGGGGTTGGGGGCGAATCACCGAGTCCGGGGGGGGGAGGAGGGGGAATTCAGACTTGGAGCTCAGGAAGGGGGGGCGGGCCGGAGTGGGCTGGGTGGGGTTCCAGGAGGGGACCGAGGGAGGGATCCCGGGGGGCGGCTGGTCTCCCTGGGGCTGGAGGAAGCTGAGGGGGGTCCTAGGAGGGGGCTCCCGGGGGGCTGGCCGGTCTCCCCGGGGCCGAAGGAGACTGGGGGGGGGGGGTCCCGGAGGGGGAGGGCGAGCCCCCCCAGCCGCCCGTACCTTGACGAAGAGTTCGATGAGCGGCTCCTTGTCACCTTCCTTCAGCCCGTTCACCGGCACCGACAGCGCCATGCTCCCTCCGCCCGGCCGGCAGCGCCGGCTCGCTCCTCTCCCCCCGCGCCCGGACCAAGAGACGCCGCCGCCCTGCGAGCGACCGACTGACTGACTGACCGCCCCGCGCGACGGCCTCAGCCAGCGGCGGCCGGGACGCCAGAGGGGGGCGGGGCCTCAGGGGGCGGGGTCGGATCAGTGAGTCTCTATGGGAGGGGGCGTGGCCGGTGGGCGGGGCTGGGACAAACGGGTGCCCGGCCGGGCGGACTTCAGGGGTCCCAGGGGGAGGGGGCGTGGCCTATGGCTCCCGGGCTTGGGTGGGCCTCGGGCTGCAGCTCCGAGGGGTGGGGCTTGTGGTGCAGCTGCGCCGGGGGGGCCGCTCCTCCGAGCTCCGCCTGGCACAGGGGTGGGAACGGGGGGGATCCCTTCAGCGAGAGCCGGGCTGGCTGCGGGGAGAAAGACGCTGCTGGGGGGGTGGGGAGAGGGAAGCTGCCCTGGGGCGAAAGGGGGGGGAGAGGTCGCCCTGGGGGGAAAGGGAGGGGAGAGGGAGGTCACCCTGGGGAGGGAGGCTGCCGTGGGGAGAGGGGGGAAGGTGGCGGGGAGCTGCCGTGGGGAGGGGGGGGGGGAGGTGAGGGAGAAGGGAGGTCGCCCTGGGGGGAAAGGGAGGGGAGAGGGAGGTCACCCTGGGGAGGGAGGCTGCCGTGGGGAGAGGGGGGAAGATGGAGGGGAGCTGCCGTGGGGGGCGGGGGGAAGGTGAGGAGAAGGGAGGTCGCCCTGGGGGGAAAGGGAGGTCACCGAGGGAAGCTGCCCTTGGGGGGGGGTAGGTGGGGGAGAGGGAGGCTGCCCTGGGGGGGGTAGGAAGGGGAGAGGGGGGTGGAAAGAGGCTGCTGAGGGTGATGCCCACCCAGGCTGCACATTCTCACACACGCCCATTCCATGAGAAATGCTCCCACCGCACCCTGGTCTAATTCTGGATTGTTATTTTTGCCTAAGATTGTTCTGGGGAGGGGGGCACTGCGGAGCCCGCTGCTGCTGGTGCGCTGCCCGATGACCTAATGTCTGGGAGCAGCCACCTCATGGGGCTGTGCTTGGCAAAGACGGGGCAGGAAACCAGCACCCTCCTCCTCCTCCTGCCCCAGACTGTAGAGCTCTGTTATGGCCTGTGAGGTGAAACCCAGCTCACCAGAGCTAGGCGGTAGCCCAGCCATCCACAATTTATCTGTCTGATAAAGCCAAGGAAACTCCCCTCTTCTGTAACTGGCTCTAAGTGTTTGATGACTGCCCAGCCCAGGGAACATCTGTCTACATGCCTGTCAGCTAGGAGGCAGGCCTCTTTCACCACAAAAGAAACATCTGGAGCAGGAGAGAGAAATACACATTACCTAGTCAGGAAAGAAATGTGGAGGAGATTTTTTTGTCTTGATTTCTCTCCCATAGTGGGGCCAGGACCTGAGTCGCCCAGGAGAAAGTTCACAGCAGATCTAGGTTAAGCAACAAAATAAAACCACACCTTCTGCCTTTTCCAGTTTATTTGCAAGGTTTGTGTACAACCAGAATAGCACAGCCTCTGATCACACTCTCTCCATGCAACTGAACAGTGTGTAGTCTCCCGACCAATTATGAACAGAGCAGCTTTGTCATACCTTCACCCCATGCCCGCACTTTCTGTGGCCCAACCCTTTTAAAGAGTCAGAACCTAAGTAAGCACAGCTGTACCAAATTACCTCTACTCAGTGAGGCTGCTCCACTGGGACGTCCCTGGGATGGGGTGCAGCAGGGCTGTGTGGCCCTCCGTTATGTGACCTGTACATGCTGTCATACAACTTTCCAGTTTGTACTCAAGAGAGGTTCATGCAGCCAGACACTGATCAGAGGAAGAATATTATGAACAGAGTGTGCGGTGTTAATTTAATAGCCTCCCCACCCCCCAGCAGGCATTTTTGAGTTGAGCAAAATGTGTCATCTTAAAAAAATGTTTTTCCTTTTTAAATGTACTTGACCAAATTTTCACTGAGAGGGGGAAAGAGGCAAGTGGTGTTTTCATAAACTCAGACTTTAAGGCAGAAGGGACCATCATAATCATCTAGTCTGACCTGCACACGGCAGGCCCCAGAACCTCACCCACTCCTGAAACAGACCCCTTTAACCTCTAGCTAAGTTGCTGAAGTCCTCAAATCATAGTTTAAACACTTCAAGTTACAGAGAATTCACCATTTACACTAGTTTAAATCATGCCCCAGGCTGCAGAGGAAGGTGAAAAACCCTCAGTGTCTCTGCCAGTCTGACTTGGGGGAAAATTCCTTCCTGACTCCAGCTATGGCGATCAGTTAGACCTGAGCATATACCTCGGATAGAATTTTCTGTAGTAACTCAGAGCCCTTCCCATCTAGTGGCCCATTTTCAACAGTTGTGGATTTTTGTTATTGGCAGTCACTGATGGGCTGCATGCCATTGTAGGCAATCTGACTGCCCTTTTCTACAAGTAATTTGACGCACTGGTAGCAGGGTTGGGCAGTTGACCTGAGAGGGTCTTTTCAGACTGATTTCTATGGGTCCTCTGCATCCCTTCTTAACTAATTAGAGTCTGTAGGAGGGCTTAACTCCCATTAGAGTCAGTAGGAGGGCTATTTATTTATTAGTTTGCAACGATTCCAAGGAATCCCTGTAGTTCTTGGAATGAGACATTCTACATTAGAAACTGGTGTATCAGTGTAGGGTTACCAACTGGCTCTTCTGTGGCAGCCTAGTCTAGGTGAGGATGTGGAGAGGCCCTATCAGAAACCCCCTAGGCAGCACGTGCTGTGTATTGTCAGTCTGGCAGCTAGAGGGAACCATAGGGTCTAGCTGTGTCTAGGGGCCTCAGTGGAGAATCTCCGTTTGTGTTAACTGCAATCAATTCTCATCTCCCTATACTTCAAAAGACCCTGTAGGCAGATATTGAGGGGGGGACGAAGTTTACTCCCCTAGGGAAGATTGGAACTGAGACACCAGCATTGCCAATTTGCGATGCTGTATCTTTATGAACTAACACTTCAACAACAGGGCTGAGGGAGTGATTCATGCCACTAACCAGTGGAGGACGGGGGAGTCAGGGACTTGTTAACAGGATTTGGAGCCTCTCCTTGCACTTCATATCAATCCCAGGTTGGTAGTGGCTGAAAGTCATTACCATCTGCTGACAGCTTGGTGGCCCCCGATGAACTGAATTGGTCAGACCAGTTCCCAGCAAACTCACCCACACCACAAAACCACCACCTCTATTGGTGGCTTCAGCTCAGAGGCCAAGGACTGACAAACACTCATTCCAGAGGTGGTTCCTCTGAATCAGGACTAGGACACACTGCGACGGGAAGTGCACGGAAAGCTCCTACTGCCCCTGCTGTACCTATTCTCTGACTAAATAGCTTCATAGATTCCAAAGCCAGAGGAGACCAATGTCCAACCTCCTGCATAACAGAGGCCGCAGAACTTCCCCAGAATACTTCCTGTTTGAACTACAGCGTATCTGTTAGAGAAAAGAACGAGGAGTACTTGTGTCACCTTAGAGCCTAACAAATTTATTTGAGCATAAGCTTTCGTGGGCTAAAGCCCACTCCCACTTCACTGATGAACTGGGCTTTAGCCCATGAAAGCTTATGCTCAAATAAATTTGTTAGTCTCTAAGGTGCCACAAGTACTCCTCATTCTTTTTGCTGATACAGACTAACATGACTACCACTCTTTTAGAGAAGCATCCAGTCTTGATTTTAAAATTGCCGTGATGGAGAATCCACCACAACCCTTGGTAAATTGTTCCAATGCTTAATCACCTTCACTGTTAAAATACTACACCTTATTTCCACTCTGAATTTGTCTAGTTTCAGCTTCCAGCATTTGGACTGAAGAAGCCTTCAGGTATATAAATTCACCATCTTGCCACATAAGATGTTAAAATGCAGATTTCTGTAAATGTCAAACTACTGTAAAACTTAGCTTACTGGTAAACAAGGTGATGCCCACTTCTCCCTCAAGGAGCACAGCACGAGAGGGCAATATTTCTAATGTACAGAAACAGCTGTACTGCACAACTCTACGCTGATGTCCACATTCTGGAAGCTAAGAGGTGCAGATGTTAAGTCACAAGTTCTGGGCTGCAGTACCCTTTGTGCTATGTTGCATTTTTATCAGCAATATAGAATATCAGGGTTGGAAGGGACCTCAGGAGGTCATCTAGTCCAACCCCCTGCTCAAAGCAGGACCAATCCCCAATTTTTGCCCCAGATCCCTAAATGGCCCCCTCAAGGATTGAACTCACAACCCTGGGTTTAGCAGGCCAATGCTCAAACCACTGAGCTATCCCTCCCCCCCAAAAAAATTCTCTTCACCCCAGATGGGATATAAATGAGCTCCAAAGTGTGCCAAGTCCATTACCATTAATCACTATTGAGTTTCTTCTCTATTAAAAGGCAGCATATGGTGGTGGCTTGCAGGGTGGTTAAGGATCAGTTTATTTCTATCCAGCTGTATTAGCCTCGCCTACTTTCTAACATTCTTTAAGCTCTTTCACTTGTGGGTGACCTTTTCTTCTATTTCAATGGACTCCTTGACCCCTCATCTTTTCCATTAAAAGGAAGCTTCTTTCTTTAATGAGGTTCACAGTGGTTTTGAATCGTGAAAGCTTTCAGATGTTTTCCTATTTCTGTGATTGGTAGATGTGTTATTTTGGAAGGTTTCCATAATAATAATTAATACTTAGTACTTACCTTCTAAATGCTTTACAAAATAAATAACCAATCCTCATGACATCTTTATGTAGGAATAAGCATTGTCCACATTTTGCAGTGGTTGGAAATGAGTCAGAAAAGTGGTGTATCCAAAGCTAAAGAGGGAACTGGTATCAGAACTAGGGAATTAGAACACAGGGATTCCCGCCTCTCTCTCTTCTATCCTCAGAACACTAGGCTATGCCCTTTCTGTTAATTGTATTGTATTGCATTCTTGGCTTCCATTCTACAGAACCGTTACGCAGTATATTATGATTTTGCATTTCTAGCGTCTTGGTATTTGTGCAGCCACTTTTCATCCCCAAATCTTAAAATGCTTTTGAAAATGAAAGGCAGTACATTTATAACTTACAAAAAGAAATGCTTTTCCCCTCCCCATGCACAATTAGCCTTTGAACTTATTGCCCCATGATGCCCCTGAGCCCAAAGATTCAAAAAGTATCCGTATTTATGGATGGACTTTTCAGAGGCATTTAAAGGAATCAGGAACTCAATCTCACTGAAATTAAATAGGATGTGCGTGTTTAGACTCATTTGAAAATCCCTGCCTTTGTGGATAATGAGACTATCCAAGGAAGGATTAATAAGAAAACACAATCAAACAAAAGTTTGGCAGGGATACAAACCTCATGCTTCAGGGTATAAGCCAACCACTAACTGGCGAACATTACAAAGAGACTCTATGGCTACATTGTTCCGTAAGTGCTTATTTGCAAAGGTTTTTGCATCTTCTGCATGGAGAGGAAATGCTGGACCACTGATCTGGTCTGGTGTGGCACTTTTTATGTTCCTACAATAGCACAGCGCTCCTGGAAACTAAGCAAGGATTCTTAGATCCACTTTAAACCAGAGCATACTGAAGCAAAGAGAGTGCGAGAGAGACAGAGTAACTTGCCCAAGGCCATCCAGAAAGGTAGAGATGGGAATAGGAGCCAGGACCCTGACTCACAATCCCCTGCACTAAGCATTGACCCACACAGCCTCTCATGATTAAAAACTATTAAACATTCTTACTCAACTGCTACACACAGGGAAATTCAGACTTGGGGCTCTCGGTCTGAGCTTAACACATCCTGTCTGGACCTTGGTACTTCAAGGGTCCTTCCTGTGAGAATCTGTCCAAAAGGAAGGAAAAGCTGAGGTTAAATCCTTGTGCCCCTACATGCTGTTCCAGTTTCCTCCTTATAATTTAAAATACCCCCCTTCAGGAATGTAGCCCCAGTAATTCCCACCCAGGCAGGTTTGCTAAACTGAATGCAGCTCAGCTAGATACATCACCTCCTATTATCATACACATTGTAAGGAGAGTGATCACTTTAGATAAGCTATTACCAGCAGGAGAGTGGGGTGGGAGGAGGTATTGTTTCATGGTCTCTGTGTATATGATGTCTTCTGCAGTTTCCACAGTATGCATCCGATGAAGTGAGCTGTAGCTCACGAAAGCTTATGCTCAAATAAATTGGTTAGTCTCTAAGGTGCCACAAGTACTCCTTTTCTTTTTATCTATCATCCAGTATTTCACTACAATATTACTCATTATTATTTTATTACCCCCTTGTCAAGCAGTATTTGGTTTATGAAATCTCATCAGCGAATGTTAGCCTGTCAGATTTACGGGTGGTACAGGGAAAAATCAAACTTTTCTTTGGGACAAATTGGTTTGCATTTGCTACAGCTAACAACCAGCTGTTCCTAGATGGCTCATTTTCATCGGGAGTGACCGAATGTCAGACTTTAGTATTAACTTCACATTCTGAAGGGGCCTGATCCTGTGAAGTGCTGAAGTTAAAGGAGCTGAGGGCACTCTGCACCTTGCAGGATTGGTCCCAAAGTCGGCACCTGATACTGCTGAAAATACAGGCCCAGATCCTGGGCTGATGTCCATCAGCATAGCACAGCTGAAGTCAATGGAGCTAGTGATTTAGCCAATGGCGGTAGCGAGGATCTAGCCCATAATATTAATTCATGCTGAAGCTGACTTCAGTTCATAATTTTTGTGCCCCTGGGCAGCTGTTCAGCTTAGGTTAACACTCTTCAAGCAGAGCTTCAAAGACAAATAGTTCTAGGAAATTGAAATCGGCAACTTCTAGTGGTGGCAATTGCATTTTAAGAATCATTTAACAATCCACGTCCCTTTCCAAGTAGCAACATGGTTTTCTCTGGTTACTGGCATGTGTTGCCTACCCCAGGGATAGTAATTAATGCATTTGGTAGTTAAATGTTTGGGCTCAGCCTCTGTTTGTGCCCAGGGTTCAGAGACACAAACAAAGCATGTATTGTTTGCAGGTTCCCTCTCCTGTGGCAGGTCCCTACATAAAAGCACAGTACAGCTCAAGCCTGCAGGAATGAAGACGGGGCTCCAGTTTTCACCTTGCTTCCATCTCTGTGCAGATGACATGCTGCAAAAGCCAGTCTATGCCCTGCAATTGATTTAGAAGCTTCAGTCATTTGGAGGATGTATAAGGGGGAGGAGGGGCAGGCTGCCTTTAAGCAGCGCAAATATCCACCTGGGAAGGATCCCCACTCATTTAGAGGCAACAGGAATGGAAGGTTCCGTGGGCAACTCGCTGTCAGATCCTCCCCGGTATCACCTCCTGGCCAGTGATGGGGCAGTTGATTCATTGCCTGATTCTCCCCTTCTGGCAGCTTGGGGCCTTGCAGCTCTTAATGCTGGCGATACTTTTGTGTTAGTAGAAAAATGGGCAACAACAACTGGGAGGGGGGTTCACTTCTGCACCCTTTGCAGCCGCTGCCCTTCTTACTTCCTTGAAGATCAGAGATTGGCCAACGCTTACAAAGTCTGCCATTTGAATATCCCACTGGGGAGAGAATTCAGATCACAGGTTTCAGTTGCTCCCTTTCTACCGAAAAGGGACCATACCCAGATCTGGGTTTTGATTTTAAACCCCACCCCAAGCCTGAAGGAGGCAGAGATGCAATGCTTTGGTGTGGACTCTTTAAAATCTTACAAGACACATCCCTCTGCTGCCTCTAGAGAGAGGAGCTACCAACAGAAAGGGCTGTAAGAATAATCCAAAGTCTATTGTATGTTTTTTTATTCCTTATATCTAAAATAGCATTTCCCGTGTATGTCTGAGTAAATTAGTTCATGAATTTCCAGAGAAAGGCTCTTCCATTTCTCCATCTATTTTTATGCAAATGGTGTCATTTGAAAGCCAGCAACAGGTAGATATGCATCAATCTCATGGGCTGTTTTTTGTTTTATTAAATCCAGTAGGTTTAATACTAAAATACAAACATGGGATCTGGTGATAAAATGTTGTTAAAACAGAATCACACTGCTCTTCCAAAAGAGAAAAAGAAACATTGAAACTGGACTTGTTTAAACCCAATGAAAGATTTGAACTTGACTGAGATTACTCAGACTGCAGTTACCGTACACTGAAATACAACAAATCAAATACCACGAACAAGAGCGTTCCTCTTATTTTTCTACTCTCTTCACCCTTTGGAGCCACAGGAAATATCTGTTAGACCAATGGCTTCCCTAATGAACACTTTATGTAAGGCATAAGCAACTCCCGGCTGCGCAGCTCCCATAGACCAGTTTCTGGCTTGAAATCTAAATTGAAGAAATGCTGTTTGATGTTGCCTTTTAATAGCCTCCGAGTTCTGTAAAAGGCCCTGGAGGATGATCCTGTGCAGAATACAAATACATACACTAACATCAACACATCTTGTACCATGTTCTCTATTGTATGTGACCAGAATGTGGAAACGCAGTCCCACTTGCCCTCTTTCATCAGCATGCTAACAGCATCTGGAGAGGATCAATCCAATTAGAGTAATGGCAGTGAATCAATACATTTTCTCTCCAGGATGTTAGCTAACACTGTGGTGGGGGGGGGGGGGGGGGGGGAAACGAACCACATTAAATCCCGCTTGCTTGATACACAACTGTACAGCTCCACAGCAGACTCTTGCTAAGCCGACCGGATTTATTACAGGACCGCCATGTCTAACATTACAAGTGCCAGTCAATGTGGTTGCCTTCAGCAGCTTTATCGCCAAGCATAGCAGAAAGAGCATGGCACAGAAATAGGGCTGTGCCCTGCTCCTGCTCGCATTTACCAAGGTGAAACCTCACCAAAGTCAATGGCTTTGCAGCTGGTAACTGACAACATGAATTTGGACCAACGGTGCAGACCTTAAGCTGCAGCCAAAGCTCCCAGCTCATAAAGGTGCCCGCTGCACTTCCCCAATTCTGGGCTGCTCTGCACCAGTCTATTCCCCTGCTGCAGCTTAGAGAAAACTGCCTAGGGTGCATTACAGTAGCTCGGGATCAGTGAAGCATGGGAAAGAAAGATGAACTTTGTACAGTAGTGACATAGAAACATATTCATTTGGTTTGCATTAATTCATCTCTCTTTTACAGATGACGGCTGAGAGAGGTTAAGTGACCTATCAAGGTGATCAGGAAAGCATGACATTATGATCTCAATGCCACATGTTATAAATGAGTTCAGAATCTGGCCCTTTAAATGTGAGGGGGGATCATAAATCCTCCAGCGCCCTGCACGAGATCATCTTTCCTCCGAGTTTCATTTCCTTTTCCTCCTCCTCCAAGTGTGCCTAGATTGTAAATAAACCCATTTAAAGATCAACTTGTTGCACTGAATTTGTTCCTAACGGAATTCCATTGGCTTAGGTCGAGTGTGAATTTAGCCCATTATGGGTAGTACTCTGTTGCCTTCCAAACTTTGGGTTAAAATAATCAAAATTGCATTGTGGTGTGTTATTATTAGCTGTATAATGCTAGCACCTGGAGTGCCCAGCTGAGTTTGGGGCCCCATCATGCCGGGTGCTGTGTACACATCAGAAGAGACAGTCCCTTCCCTGAAGAGCTCACAGGCTAAATGGAGAAGACACAGAACAGAAGGATTATGATCTCTATTTTACAGACTGGGAACTGAGGCACAAAGGCCCAGAGCCTCACATGTATTTAGGCACCTAACTCCCATTTAAATCAATGGGAGCTAGACACCTAAATACCTTGGAGGATCTGGGCCAAAGAGGCTATGGCCCTGATTCAGGAAAGGATTCCTACTCAGAACAGCACCTACATCTTCAGAGGGATGGTAGCACATGCTTTCCTCACTCAGGGCTCAAGTGACTGATCCAAGAACACAGGAAAAGTCTGTGCAGAGCTGGGAACTGCACCTAGAGCTGAACCCAAGTCCAGCACCTTCACCCTTGATATAGTTGGGGATTGGTCCTGCACTGAGCAGGGGGTTGGACTAGATGACCTCCTGAGGTCCCTTCCAACCCTATCTTCTATGATTCTATGAACCCCAAAACCATCAGTGCATCAAATATATGCCTTTGATTCCTATTGGATAGGCAGAAATGAACTCATGAGCTGCTAACCACTGGAACAAGTGTTTTACTGTCTTAATCAACTAGTAAGTAGGACAAGATCAGGCCAGTCAGTTCTCCCCCTGAGTCTCCCCAAGCAGCGTTTTATGACCATTACTGTGACACTAAGCCAGGGTACGTCAGATGAGTGCAGTCTAAATCCCTAGACAGACACCTAAAGCAAATACAGAACCAAAATTGTCTTTCTGAATCTATTGGACCCCCGAGGCCTAGTGGATGACTGGGTAGTAACACTCTTATTTTGCTGTTTTATCACATGAGGATAGACAGATTACCACTGGTATAGCGAAGATCTGCCTTTTTAGGCTATAAATCACCCAGACATCCCCAGAGGTGCTGAGGTATTGTCTTGTCTGGGAGGCAAGGCAGACTGTCTCTCACACCCTGATGGATTTTATTAGCTTGGCAGACTTACAGAACACCGCTGCTTTGGTAAGGACTCTGACTACAGCTGCTGTTTCCAGGAGGATGAGCTCCTATCCACATCTGGATGCTGGTGATTTATAACTGGCAGCTCTGATAAAAGAAGAGAGACAATTAATTATACTTGGCATTTCTAAGCCTGTAAGCTTAGACTGTAAGCTCTTTGGAACTGGGATTGTTTTATTAATTATTATTATATACGTACAGTGCCTAGCACAATGGGATCTGATCCCTGAAGGGGGCTTCTAGATGCTACTACAGTACAAATAGGAGCAATGTAGCAACTTCCATCAGAGGGTCTCAGAGTGCTGTTGGTTGTGAGGAGGGCAAGTAGCAGATGGTGGACCTTGCCATGTTTGACCTCCTGGCTCTGGCCCCACATCTGGCTCCTACATGGGGGTTTTGGTCATGGGGAGGATCTACGCACCACACAGATACACTGGCCACACCCTCACTAGCAGGAAACATGACCATTCCCCTGTGCCCGTTTTCCCACAGATGTCGTATCCAAGGCACATAAGGATGAGGGGAGTCCTCTGTGATCTCTAACCCATCTATTCTGCCCACACTGTGAATGTCTAATGTATCCACCCCTGGTGCTGAGTCACCACTTGACTCCCTTCATACCTCCTTAAATATCTGTTCATCTGCTCACAATGGGGGTGTTCAAAAGTGCCTGTGGGAGTTAGGAGCCCAATGCCATTCAATGGGAGCAGTGCATCTATCTCCCTTTAGCCTCTTGTGAAGATCCCACTCAACAATCCCAGCTCTAGCCACTCCATGCTCATGTCAGGAAACAGTTCTCCCCACCACTGCATACGAGTCAGCAGTGAGGCTGAGGATGACTCAGAATCAATGACGGCAGTAGTGGGGCCCTCCCCAGGTCTCCAGCTATCAGTGCTATTGACCTTAAGATGCACGTGCAAGGAGCTGCCATATACTGGACAGGGTAATAATGGAAAGCAACTGATACGGCTGTCCATAGAACAAGAGGAATCTCGTTGTTGTGAAGGAGACAAGCAGATTAGTTGCTGCTAGTCCTTCTTACAGGCTGGAGAATGTGCAGTAGCCTTTACAGTTCCTGCTATTCCTGCCCGTAACATAACTATAGTCAAAGCTTCTCCCCATCTCTCTGCTGCTTCTTTCATCCCATGATCACCACCTCTGACCTGCCTTCTGCTGCAATTCAGCAGGTAAAATGCAAGGTGTCAGATGGGTCTGTAACTGGGCACTGGGCCTTGGAGCACATGCGCACATCGCAGTGTGCCTGGTATGACCCATGGGCCCTAGAAACTAGGGCACAAGAACGGGCCCCACCGGAAACCAGGTACAAGACCTCCCGACTTTGAGGCAGGAGAAGCAGCCAGGAGAGACTCAGAGCTGTTCTACACTGAAAAGTTAGGTTAACCCAGCTACATTGCTCGGGGTGTGAAAAATCCACACCCCGACGAACATAGTTAAGCCGACCTAACCCGCACCGTAGGCAGTGCTAGGTCAACGGAAAAATTCTCCCATTCACCTCGCTGCCACCTCTCAGGGAGGTGGATTAATTACAGCAATAGGGGAGCCCTTCTGTAGTGAACCCTAGGGAACCAGCAGTGAACCTGTAGTGAACCAGAAGGGAACCCACTGTAGTGAGTGGCTATGCTGAAGCATTGCAGCTGTGCCGCTGTGGCATTATAATGTAGCCCCAGGATCAGGGGTGTTTTTACAGGGTCTCTCCATAGTAGCCAGAAGGGCTACTGAAAGGGGAGGTAAGACGACATACTTTTCCAGGTGCAGAAAGCTTGGAAAGCCTTTGGGTGGTTAGGTACCCCTAGTTAGAGTTTACTTGATCTTGGTTTGGAGCCTTATTTGTTGACAAAGTGAGCCCTGAACACAAGGCATGTGGGTGGGACTTTGTTTTCCCTCCCCAGCCAGTGCATCTGTCCACAGCTTAAATAGATTCAGAAGTTCCCAGTCCAAGTTTCAACGGGAGGTATAGATCCTTCCCTTATTGGAGAAATAGAGTCGGAGAGTCATGCTTTGCTTCTAGTGCCGACCCCCTGCCTGTCAGGATGCAAGCACCAAGCCCCATCTGTACAAAATCTCCAGTGAGAGCAGGGAGGCAGCCAGGGATTCAGCGTTGCCAGCAGAGGGAGGGGAAGTGGGGATGGCGGATTTAAAGTTAGGAAGAAGTAAAACAGTTGTTTTTTTTAAACCTAGAATGTGATAATTTGTCACAAAATGACTTTCCAGGGCTGGCTCTGCAAACAGCTCCAGAAACTCCCCACTTCCTCCATTAGTTACTCACAAGTCTCCAAGGTGACACTGTTCACCACAAACGAGGCAACTGTCACCATGGCACCTCTCCGGCCAGTTCTTCCAGTAAAGTCCACATCTGAGGTTAAACATGTTTAGCACAAGGCATTCAACAAACACCCCTCTCAGAGCCAACCAGCTCAGGACTAACGGTTTAGTTGTACGTTGGACTAAAGAATGATTAAATTAAGAGTGTGGATTTTATTTTCTGCCATCTGAGTCACCATGGAAGGGATGCTGTGGCAGTGAGTTATTCCTAGAGCATGAGAGAGGGAAGCATGGATCATCTTAATGCACGCATACCAGGGGGCTGATTTAAGGTTCCACAGACCCCTTTACTTCTGCCATTTCCTAACTTTTGAGTGCTTGACTTTGCCATGTTAAAATGAATAATATAGCTGTCGTGCATGCATAGAAGGCAGTCGTGAGGCTGGTAGTAAGCTACCTAGTGGCAGGTTCTGGCTATCGCTCTGGGAAAGGGAATCTAGAAAAGAAGTTTGGAAGAAGGTTTTAATACTTTGGGTTGTTTCCCCCCCGGCAAGTTGTGACTTCGAATCTAACTGTGAATCACTACATTTCTAGACAATTTGTACCTCGTTTAAATGCTATAAACAGCAGACAGGAGTTCAAGCAAATTAGTCTGTACAGCTATTTACAAACTTCATTGGCTCAGTACGGCTCAGATGATGATAAAACACTTTCTTCTTTCCTGTAATAAGTCTACATAAGTAGATATGCAGGAGGTTGTTATGGTTCAGATTTTAACCTTAAAAGATTATTTGGATTATGTAAATGAGCAACTAGAGGGTATGCACCTGCGATGCCATTTAAATTCAAATTACCTATTGCTTGCTTATTAATAATGAATATGCACATTCTGTGACCACGCGCATATTAGCATCAGGCAAAGAACAGAACCTACCTGAGCTGCGGCTCCCAGGTGCAAAGGCCAGATTAGATGCTTGTGTGCTCAGCTACACTGAGCTCATTTAAGACAGGATTGGTCCTGGGACCATAGAGAGTTAAGGCTCCTTGAACATCATGCACTTGGTTAAATATTATGAAAGCTGGGCCACCTTCAGTTCATCAGCCCTAGAGTTATGCAGTTAACCCTTTCATGGCTTCAGCTATAACCTCTGCCCCTCTCACCCCCCCATCTCCATTACCCGGATGCTATTGCGATTGTGGGTGAAATTCACATGCACACATGATTACTTACGACTTTGTGCTGGGAGTCCATAGGGATTGTGGGTGGATGTAATTCACCACATGAGGTGCAGCAAGACCCTTTCCTGGACACTACTAGTATCTATAGGTCGGAATACTGAGTAGGGTTTCCGGGCCTCTTGCTCCATGTAAATGCAGACCCATAGTCTTACCCTGAACCCTCCCTCCAGCCATACACTTGCCTATTTGGGACTGGCACAGAGAACCCTTCCATGACCCGCAGAGTGGGTGTTCTGAGGCAGATTTCCAGGGTAGACCCATTCTAGGATTTAAGTGGTGTAAAAGACTTTGGTGTAAAAGCCTCTTTCTGCTGGGGAGAACTGCAAACCTCATATGACTTATGACAACCTGCCATGTAAACATGCTGCCCTTGTCAGATGCATATACACTGGCTGGATGAGCAGCATAAAAACGGTTAGCCAGCACGCAGGCCTGCCATAGTACACCCCAATGGCTGCATAGCGTTATTTTAAACTTGACTGACACTGGAGGCCACGTTTGCAATTGCACCTGCAAATTCATTTTCCACAAAGGGCCAGATTCTCTCCAGCTGCACTGGGAGGGGAGATGTAACTGGCTTCCTGCTGGCTCCAGCTCACTGATTCTCAGGCTTCAGGTGTTCCAACCCTAATGTAAGTTACACAACCCCAAGGCTGCTCTAACTTATGACAGTTAACTGTGGTCCCTGAGTAGACAGTCCATGCTTCTTATCTGTGTCTGTATGATGCCTATCACAATGGGGCCCATTCTTGGTCGATTCCTGGGCACCACTATAACATAATAATCAGGGACCATACATGAGCTGAGAATTCACAGCATTGAATCATCTCCTACCTCTACCTCCCCCAACATATGATCAAGCCCCCTAGGTAGGAACAATTCTTAGACACCAGCTCTGATTGCTCCCCCTACACCAAGGGAATTCTCAGCTGGGAAAGTAGAGCCACCCCTCAGGCAATGCAAAGGGGTTGGACCTAGGGGAGAGACTGGCTCAGCAGTTGTATTCATGGCCAACGGCAAACTGAGAATTTGTCCATGTGTGTCTGGTTTTCTTGCAGTTTAGGCAAAGAAGAGAGTCAGCCCTTATAAGACTGAATTCAGCCTCTGCCAGTTCTGTTTGGTGGCCTGGTGTCCCTAACCCACTCATCTGAAAGGCTAACAAACTGAACTGAAGACAGTCGTTTACAGTGCAAGGAAGGAACAAGCCCAGAACCACAAAGTTTCGCTAGGCCCAGGCCTTGGCCACCTTGAATTTCAATTGTGTGGAAAACGGAAGAACCTGAGCACCCGGGGAAAGTGGAGGAGCGGTGACACTGCAGAGAAAAGCGATCACTGGGATAAGGAGGGCAGGGTGGAAGAGGGATCGAAGGGACGTGCTGGACTTAGACAGGGGAACGTCTGCTAAGTGGTGAGCAAAGGGAGTCTCGTCTATCTGCTTCTCACCCTAGCAACACAAATGCACAACCTGAAAAATCCATCAGTGAAAGTTGTAAGGCACTTTGGATGCCCTCAGGTTGAAAGTTACTCCACACACCTATGCTCATTATTGACATTTGAGCATTTTTCTTCTGGTAGGGACCCGGCTTCCAGCAACAGCAATTGAAGCCGTCAACAAAATTAACTGCCGTTGATAGCTGGCACCTGTAACCCACTCATCACAGGGCTAGAACAATGATTCCTAAAGGTGGGGGCTCCATTATTCATGTATGATAATCAGAGTGAAACCCAAGGCAATCAATATTTGCCTTACAAGGCATAACAACTTGGCATTCGACGGTGCGGGACTGGGTGTCGGCTGCAACGAACAGACGTTTGTCACCGGTGGATGCTCTCCCATCTTTCAGAGCCTCTGACCTCTCCAATTTGCTGTCACTGCTAGAATGAAAGAATTGTTAGCTTGGTTACAAATTACCGTAACCTCCCACATTCCACTTAAGGAACGAGTATCCATCAATCACTCTCTCTCCTTTAGGCAGTTGCTGTCCAAGCTCCAAGCACTCAGTGCTATCAAAATATCCAGTTGCAAACTAGCAAAAGCACAAATCAAATCAAAAGATGATGCTAAACTGAGTGGGTTTAGGAACTCACGCAAGGACAGCGCTTTACAAAGAGATGGAGAGGTTAAGGGGCATGGGCAGAGAACAGCAAAAGGAGATTTCACATGGAAAAGGGCAAGCTAATTCAGCTTGAAAACTATGATCTGAGCTCTATGCAATTAGGCATGTTTTATACTAAGGTTCCAGTCACAAGGTGACTGGCCCCTTTAAGGGGAGATGGACCCAGTCTGACCTGTGATTAATCAGCTGCCTCCTAGCTGAGGGGCTAAGTCAGGTGGTGGCCTGCAGAGCACTTGATCCTTATAAAAGCCAGCAAGAAGCTCAAGCTGAGCTGGATATGTGCAGGGGAAAGAACCTGGCTATAAGGCGAATCCAGGGCAGGAGGCCTGGGGAGTTGGGAACTGCAGGGAGTAGAAAGTGACTTCCACAGCTTAGAGCAAAGACTCAGAAGGACAGAGAGGTGAGGGAAAAGCAGCTGGGACTGTAGCCCATGTTGGGCAGAGGAACTACTTTATTTTGGTATTTTGCCTACACTTTCAGTGTAACCAGTAAATTGTACCCTGAGGCAAGAGCCTGAAACAGATTCTCTTATTAGTTCTCTTACAGTAAGACAGATGTGTGCTGGAATCCCTTAGCATAGCTTTAACACAGTCAAAGAGTATAGGTACATCATGCATGACGAGGCTGGGGAATTCCACAAAGCAGAGAGTACAATCATGCAGTGCCCCAGGTCCTACACAAAGAAGTCCACATAACCCATTCCCACACCAGCCAGCCAGCCTTGGCTCACAAACTGCTAATCAGGGTGAACTGTTGTGGGTAGCTCATCTTAATTAATTAGCCTCTTACAGTTGGTATGGCTACTTCCACCTTTTCATGTTCTCTCTCTCTCTGTGTGTGTGTGTGTGTATATATCTATCTATCTATCTTCTTACTATACATTCCATTCTACGCATCTGATGAAGTGGGCTGTACTTATGCTCAAATAAATTTGTTAGTCTCTAAGGTACCACAAGTACTCCTTTTCTTTTTGCGGATACAGACTAACATGGCTGCTACTCTGAAACCTGTTGTGGGTAGGATAAAGCTGCCCCTGCTCAGTGGGTTACTTTGATCAGGCTGGCCCAGATCAAGGCACACGTTGCCTTTATTCATTTCCAATCCACTGCTTTTACAATACAAAACAGGGAAGACTCAAAGGGGCCCAGGATTACACTTATCATTGGTGTCCTCAGCAGGGTAACAGCACAGAAGTGAGAGTGAGCTGCTTCTACGGCATGTGTTCTCTTCGGTATTATCCTTCTGCTTTCCCCCATTGTAGTTCACCAACAGCACATACGTGGGAATTCTCCTCCCTTGATCCTAGCTGAGCAGATATTTCTTGTGGGGACTTTTCACTGCCAGCCCTCCACTAGGCCTATCTCACAATAGCTGCATTCACAAGAGGAGGGCGTTGTATTTATCAGAGCAGCGCAGTGTAATGTCACAGGCCAGGCCTACAGTAAGCAATTACCAAGGCGCTGACGGACAAAGCAAAGGCAGAGGGAGGGCAGTGAGATGTGAGATTTAAATGTTAAAGAAAAATATTGAATATGGAAATCACCACACGGGAAAGAACGTGAACAAAAGTTTGAAGAGAAAGTGACATGTCTCAGGTTTGACCTGTATCTGTTCATACGTCCATGTTATCTTTTGGGTATATTTTTAACACTTCCCCCCAATCAATGTTTACAGTCTTTATTCCACCCCCTAAAAATAAATCTGTAGCAGCAGCCATCCAGTCACAATGGAGCAGCCCTTTAATAAATATAGTGCACACAGCTAAGTCAGTTATCACACTTCAGTAATCCAGTTAGTATGCCAAAGCAACAACCTAGGACTCAGATTACTGTACATAACCTAGGGCTTGTGAGCAAGCCATGAAGAATCGAGTGAGCACACAACCCCAAGGGTTCCTGAGCAACCCTCTGGTAAACTAGTAAATTGGCGCAACCCTCTTACAAACTAGCCAGGGAGTACGGTTCAGCAGTCACCAACAATCCTACAACAACAAGCCACTGAGGTCACAACAGAAAGGCCCAAAGATTATCCCTTTTCCTCAGCTAAGGGGAGGGAAGGCTGCAGCTCTGACAGGAGGTCAGGTGTGCCGGAGGTCTAGCCAAGCACCGGCAGCAAAGAGTGACTTTATTGCTCATGTAAAAGAGCGAGCAACATTTCCTTTATACAAGGCAAAGAGCAAAACCGATACAACATTTGCTTTGTAGATCGCTCTTAACCACCAGGCCGCCTTCTCTTGAATGAATATGAAGCTCCAATTTTTGTTAATTTGGATTAGATCCAGATTCATTGGTCCACACACCAAGCTTTCCAGGGCTCTATGCTGCTTACACTATGAACAGCTTTGCTAAGTGATTGGCTCCTGAAGACCTGTCTTGCTAATGAAACCTCATTAGAAATGTTCAAGAGGCTTGTTCATTAGCTAATACTGGTTGTACTTTGGCTTGCGAGGGTCAGAGCACAAAACACTTTACCATCTGTGTAGCAACTAAAATAGCCCTTGAAGCAAACGGAGTAATTATTCTCAAGTCTCCTTGGTTATGGCAAAAGGATCCTAGTTATCCACCGATTTCAAAGCACTTAACAACTATTGTCACCTCTACAAGATATTATCCCCATTTTATAGATGGGAAAACAGACAGAGGTGAAATGACTTTCCCAGGTTCACACAGTGCATCAGTGGAAGAGGCAAGAATAGGTCCCAAATCTTCCAGCTCCCAGTTCTGCACCTCAGGATAGTTTTTGGGGGGCTCTCTCCCTTCCTAAATAACATTTAGGAATGAAACTGAATAGCAGGCTATATCCACATTTTTCCAAGTTGAGTATGTCACCTAGCACTGAAAGCATGCTACTAAGCATTTAATGCTCTATGAGATATTGGCAAGTAAGCAGTGGCTGTGAAAGGACCACTTCCACATTAGTCACACTTCTGACCTTGAGACAAGGTGTTTTGTGCATGCTGCATAAATTAGGTACATTACATAGCAAAGCTGTGAAGTTAAAGAACAAGTGCCAGCAATTCCATTTCAGCCTGATGGATATGGCAAGAAGTGTTAAGAGGGTCCAGAGTAACTGATGCTATAGTTAATTAAATCACAGAATGCCTGGGTCTAAACATTTTCTTAGCCCTTGAGAGGATGAATGAGCACGTCCTTCTCTCAGGGTGCAGCATGACCGGTTTTACCCCTACAGGATTCCTTGGATTCCACAGTAACCACGTTTCTGAGCATGACTGCTCTGTTACCCTTGTCCTAAAGCTACACCAATTATTTCTAGCCTCTCTCGCTTTCCCTGTTCCCCGAGAATATCTCTTGAGCATATCTATTTTTATAGATATAAAGAAAATTGTCCATGGTTTTCAATTCTTCAGCTCCTTTCCAAACAGCAAATGTGGACGCCTCTCAGTTATACATAGTGGGGACGGGTGTTCAGGGGTCCACAGGGAGTGGGTGAACCCCTGAACACCCGTCCCCACTATGTATAACTGAGAGGCATCCACTTTTGCTGTTTGGAAAGGAGCTGAAGAATTGAAAACCATGGACAATTTTTTTTCAGAAGCAGGGAGGACAGAGTCCCCTTTATTCTTTAGCATAAATAATGGAAGGATTCATTCACATGCTCGTTTAAGACAAAAATAAATAAATAAAAACCAGCCCAATTTTGTTTTGCCAATCATGCACTTAATGTAATTTTCTTCTCTCGTCTCCTTGTGCTGGTGCATGGTGGTTCACAAAGACTTTAATAAGCTGGAAAGGTGCCAAACCCATTTCTGTCTCATTAAAAAAAATTATCCCAGTGACAAAGGTGATTTTTTTCACATCAGCAGTCAATTCACTCACTAAATTACAACCCAACTGACAGACTGTCTTTAATGGGAGTTGACTCCTCTGATGTGTGTGTGTGTGTCTCTGTGGAGATTATTCATGAAAAGTATCTGAAGTTTTAAAAATGGTTACTATAACCTCAGAGCCACGTGTAGCCTTTGGAAGCATAAAACCAATTATTTAAAAAGCAATTTTGATAGCCAAAAGATTATTAGTAACAGGCAAAGGCCATAACAAAATAGCCTTCTTTCACTTTCAAAGTAAAACTCTATCTGGACTGTGCTCTAGGTTATGCTAGGGAATTGGTAACATAGCTTTAGCAAAAGTGGGTGGAATTTGGTAAAATGTCACTGGGTGCGCAGAGGTTGTGCTTTTATACCGATGGGGGAGGGGGGGGAATGCACAACTGTAAAATCAGAAGCGCAAAACAATGGAGGTAAATGGAAGTCCCTGTCCAAAGTAGCAGATCAGTGATACCTGTGTTTCAGTAAGTCTGCTGCAAAGGTGAAACTAATTTCTGCGGGGTCAGATCCTCAGCTGGTGCAAACTGTCACAGCTCCAATTACTTCAACTGAGTTCTGACAATTGACACAAGTCGAGAATCTGATCGTAGGCCTTTAACATAAAGCTTTACAGAAGGATTGACTGTTACAGGATTCCTTCCTCCACAGCATTAAGGCATTGGGGTTTTTAAATCAAATATAAATATTTGGTTTCAGAGTAGCAGCCGTGTTAGTCTGTATTCGCAAAAAGAAAAGGAGGACTTGTGGCACCTTAGAGACTAACCAATTTATTTGACCATAAGCTTTCGTGAGCTACAGCTCACTTCATCGGATGCATTCCGTGGAAAATACGGTGGGGAGATTTATATACACACAGAACATGAAAAAATGGGTGTTATCATACACACTGTAAGGAGAGTGATCACTTAAGATGAGCTATTACCAGCAGGAGTGTAATGACACATCCACTCCCAGTCTCTATTCAAGCCTAAGTTAATTGTATCCAGTTTTCAAATTAATTCCAATTCAGCAGTCTCTCCTTGGAGTCTGTTTTTGAAGTCTTTTTGTTGTAATAGAGACTGGGAGTGGATATGTCATTACACAAAGTAAAACTATTTCCCCATGTTTATTCCCCCCCTCCACCCACCGCTCCTCAGATGTTCCTGTTAACTGCTGAAAATGGCCCACCTTGATTATCACTACAAAAGGTTTTCTCCCCCCGCCCCCTGCTCTCCTGCTGGTAATAGCTCATCTTAAGTGATCACTCTCCTTACAGTGTGTATGATAACACCCATTTTTTCATGTTCTGTGTGTATATAAATCTCCTCACTGTATTTTCCACGGAACGCATCCGATGAAGTGAGCTGTAGCTCACGAAAGCTTATGCTCAAATAAATTGGTTAGTCTCTAAGGTACCACTAGTACTCCTTTTCTTTACACAAATATTTGTTAACCAGAGAAAATCCCCTTCTCAATTTCTAGTTGAGCTCTTCGGCACTCCTTTTTATTACCTTAGTACAGCAGCAAGATCTTGTTCCAAAGTGATCCTTTTTTTCCCCCCGCCCCCCATTACTCCTTCAAGGCTCCAGCTAATGATCTTGTGCTAATTTCTCTCTTCTTAGCCCGTGAAGAAGCAGTGTGCCCTGTCCAACTCTTGCATATGGACAGCTGCAGCTGAGTCAAGTTGATGGAACACATCACGCACACTAAGGTAAGAATGATTTAGCCAGTAATTAATACTCAATGCACCCTCTATCTGAGGAACTCCACTGCATTTGTGTAGACAGATGGAGTCGGTGGTCCCACATATCCCTTCCATCACATAATGCTTGTGATACTGTACATCTCAAGATGTCCTAAGGCGGGGAGGGGAGAACAGTAATAGTTTTTAATTCACACTTATTGTGCAGTCTCTTCCTAAACCATAAAGTAACTTACAAGTTAACTCACATCAGCTTATAAATAACTGCTCACTGCAAGTTCAATTCATATGATGCAGTCTCCTGAAGAAGGTTCCATTCTGGATGAGAAACTCCTGAATCTTGAGGTATCTGCAAAAACAAGAGCTCCAAAGATAATCACTTGGTGACTAGAAACACATCAACTTCCAACAAATATTCATTAGAGGCACTGATATCAGACTACCCCTTTGCTCATCCTCATTTCAGTTCGCTTGGCACTTATAGGGAGATGGTTTCGCACTGTCTCCGCCAAGCACTGACTCGGAATCCTGAGCGTGGACCAGAGATTTTTGCCTGCAGCACTGACTTTTTGATTAACAGAGACCTAAACAACATGACCGAAAACTGAAAGCAAACTGATGCTGTACAAACCTGTATGGCCCAGAATCTTCACTATCCTGATGCAAAGGAAAGATAGGAAGATAGCAAGAACCCAATGTGGCTGCACCAGGAGTTCTTTAATGACATGGAAATCAAAAAGGAATCATACAAAAAGTGGAAACGTGGACAAATAGCTAAAGATGAGTACAAAAGAGTAGTGCAAGCATGTAGAGACAAAGTTAGAAAGGCTAAGGCACAAAATGAGATACACCTAGCCAGGACATAAAAGGCAAAAGGAAGACGTTCTATAAATACATTAGAAGCAAAAGACAAAGGAACGCACTGGTCCACTACTTAGCAGAGAAGGAGGGCTAGTAACAGACAACAAAAAGAAGGCAGGCATGTTTAATGTTTGTTTCTGTCTTCACTAAAAAGGCTAACTGTGACCAGATGCTTAACACAAATAATATTAACAACCGGGGGAAAGAACACAAGGCAAAATAGGGAAAGAACAGGTTCAAGAATATTTAGATAAGTTATATTTAAGCTCGCAGGGCCTGACAAAATTCGCCTAGGGTACTTAAGGAACCAGCTGAAGCAACCTCAGAACCATTAGCAATTATCTCCTAGAACT
This sequence comes from Chelonia mydas, assembly GCF_015237465.2. Lineage (NCBI taxonomy): Eukaryota > Metazoa > Chordata > Testudines > Cheloniidae > Chelonia > Chelonia mydas. Next base: position 8,479,809 of record NC_051259.2, on the reverse strand, counting down.
CAGAGAACAGGTGAGGTCCCAAAGGACTGGAAAAGGGCAATATAATGCCTATCTTTGAAAAAGGGAACAAATGGGACCTAGGGAATTATTGACCATCAGCCTAACTTTGATACCTGGAAAGCTACGGGAACAAATGATCAATTAAGGTTATAAGTAAGGCTAAGATTTTGTCACAAATATTTTTAGTAAAAGTCACCGACAGGTCACGGGGCAATAAAGAAAAATTCAAGGGAGCCCATGACCCGTCAGTGACTTTTACTAAAAATATCCATGACAAAATGGGGAGCTCATCTGTGGGGTCCCCACACTGCCTGCAGTGGGCAGGCAGCTGCAGAGGCCTGCTTGAAGCTCAGGGGGGCCCCTGCCACTTGTGGCCGGCCAGGAGCTCCAGGGACACCCCGCTGCCCACGGCAGCTGGGAGCTATAGCGTATCCCCACCAGGCTGCAGGTGTACCCCTCAGCTCCTGGCCGCTGCCCAGGGTGGTGTGGGGGGACCCTGCAGCTCCCGGCTCCCATGGAGGTTGCTAGAAGTCACGGATTCCGTGACTTCCACAACCTCCGTGGAAAAAAAAATCAGAGTCCTAGTAATAAGCAATAGCCAACATGGATTTCTCAAAAACAAAATGATGCCAAACCTATTTAATTTCTGACAGCCTTACTGGCCTAATTAATGGCAGGAAGCAGTAGACATGACAACTTGATTTTAATACGACTTTTGACATAGTCCCACAACCTAGGGAAATGTGTTTTTGATTAAATTACTATAAGGTGGGTGCACAGCTGGTTGGAAAACTATACTCAAAGAGTAGTGATTGTTCGCTGTCAAACTGGGATGATGTATCCAGTGTGGTGCTGCAGGGACTATCCTGGGTCTGGTATTACTGAACATTTTCATTAATGACTTGGATAATGGAGTGGAGAGTATGCTCAAAATCTGCAGAAGGCACTAAGCTGGAAGATGTTACTTGCACTTTGGAGGACACTCAAAATAACCTTGACGAATTGAAAATTGGTCTGAAATCAACAGGATGAAATGCAAGACAGACAAGTGCAAAGTACTACAGTTAGAAAGGAAAAAATCAAACCCACAAATACAAAATGGGGAATAACTGGGTAGGTGGCAGTACAGCTGAAAAGGATCTAGGGGTTAGAGTGCATCACAAATTGAGATTCAATGTGATGCAGTTGCAAAAAAGGCTAACATTCTGGGGTGTATTAACAGGAGTGTTGCATATAAGACACAGAGGGTAATTATTCAATTCTACTTGCCACTGGTGAGGCCTCAGCTGGAGTACCGTGTCCAATTCTCAGCACCACACTAAGAAACATGTGGACAAGCTAGAGAGAGTCCAGAGGAGAGCAACAAAAATAAGAAAAGGTTTAGAAAACCTGACCTATCAGGAAAGGTTAAAACTGGGCATGTTTACTCTTGAGAACAGAAGACCAAGAAAGGACCTGACGAGAGTCTTTAAATATGTTAAGGGCTCTTATAAAGAGGATGGTGATCACTTGTTCTCCACGTCCACAGAAGGTAGGACAAATAGTAAGATTAATCTGCAACAAGGGAGGTTTAGATTAGATATTAGGAAAAAATGTCTAACTAGAGAGGATAATTAAGTGCTGGAATAGGCTTTTAAGGGGGGTTGTGGAATACCCCTCATTGGGTGGACAAACAGCTGTCAGGACAGGGCTAGGTTTACTTGGTCCTGCTTTAGTGCAGGTGGGTGGACTAAATGACCTCTCAAGGTCTGTTCCAGCCCTGCATTGCTATTATTCTATGATCTTTTGGCTTGAGTGATCATGCCCAGTAATGCCAGTTTCATCTCAGCCAGATCAGTCAACCAGATGATTCCATCTGCACCCAGGAATCAGTTATGTTACATTATAAAGTAAAGTACAAAATTCCCAGCCGGAGAAAATTTGTTATTTGGCTACAGCCCTGATTTATATAGCACGTCAGCAAACTTTGCATCTAGCACATTGCACAGTTGGTGGTTCTAAATTAAATATTATGGAGAAAAAGAAAATAGCTTCCCTGCAGTTGTACTACTAGCTATGTGACAAACCTCAGGACTTCTCGCTTAAACAGTGCTTTCCACATTCAAATTGATTTATAAATTTCATTCACACTCTGATGAAGTACTGGCCATCTCATTTTTAGTTGAGAAATGGAGGTACAAAGGCTACTGCCTGCTCCCAGAGAGAGACCATGTCAGAGCTTCCATTAGCACTATAAACATTGGAATTGCCGTAGTGGATCAAATGTCTGGTCCATCTAGTTTAGTATCTGGTCTCCAACAGTGGCCAGCATCAGATGCTACAGAGGAAAGTGTAAGAAACCTTTTAAGTCACCAGAAGTTTGTCTTAAACCCTGAAGCAAGAGGCCATGGGCTTGTCTACGCTTACCAAGGGATCAACGTATGGTGATCGATGCATCGGCATTTGATTTAGTGGGTCTAGTGAAGATCCGCTAAATTGACCGCTGAGCGCTCTCCCGTCGACTCCCGTACTCCACCTGAACGAGCGGTGCAAGGGAGTTGACAGGAGAGTGTCTCCAGATGACACAGCATAGTGTGCACCCCTTGGTAAGTAGATCTAAGTACGTCAACTTCAGTTATGTTATTCACATAGCTGAAGTTGTGTAACTTAGATCAATCTCCCCCTGTAGTGTAGACAAGGCCCTAGAGTTCCTGGCACTGGTCTTGCACATGGTGAAACAAGGTATAGATGTGAGATTCAGACACAGTATTAAATCATTAGAAAGGGTGGAGTAATTTAAATAAGTTATTTATTCTGATGGTTTAAATAATCATTTTAATGTTGTTTAGCATTCATACTTTTTATTTTCCTAAAGGTTCAGTCTCATTGATTAGTATAACCATTAAAATGTTGATTTGCAGCTAAATGTAGCCTTTATGCTAAATTTGGTACATCTTTGCCAACCTATAGGATGCACTACATCTGTACACATTTATTCAGATTAATGTCTACTTTTTTTTTTGTTAAGAAATGCATCATTCACCATCTTCTATCAATTAGGATGACCACACTCAGTAGATTATAAGCTTTGTAATGATACCTTACAAGAGACCAGATGCATGAAGCATATTCCAGTTACACTCTATTCACACATTAGCATATTTTCATAAAATCATATGGAGTGCAATGTCACAGTGTCTATACTACAGGGAGTATACCATCAGAGCTGTATTGGGCTATGTCTACATGACCGCGGTAAGTCGACCTATGCTATGCAACTCCAGCTATGTTATTCACGTAGCTGGAGTTGATGTACCTTAGGTCGAGTTACCACGAGGTCTACACGGGGACTTACCTTACTCTTCTCATTGGAGGTAGAGTACAGGGGTCGACTGGAGAGTGATCTGCTGTTGATTTGGCAGGTCTTCACTAGACCCACTAAATCGACTGCTGGTTGATTGATCTCAGAGCATCGATCCCAGTTGTAGTGTAGACCTGCCCTTTGAATAGTTCCCTAGCATAGCTGCAGCTTACACTGACAGAAGAAGTTTTTCTGTTGGTGTAGGAATACCACCTCCCAGAACAATATTAGTGACATCAGTGGAAGCCCTCTTCTGTCAGCATAGCTGCGTGTATGCTGGGGGTTACGTCAGCATAACTACACCAGTTAGGAGTGTGATTTCTTCAAACCTCTGACCAACATAGCTATACCCATATAACTTTTAAGTGTAGACTGAGCCTTAAATTTGACCTCCCTTCTCTCTGTAGTGAAACTGAAGCAAAGTGATTGTTAGGGAAGTATATTACAATTTCAGTATTTTTATTTATTCCGGGAGTATCTACGTCTTTGGTTAACAGAGGCATCAACAGAGCACTGACTGCACTCATGTTAAAAGATTCAGGTTCATTTAATTCATTTTTTTTAGATTTCTCATCTTAGTTTCAGTATTTACTATAATTTAAATAATTTGAATGAAGCTTTAGCCTTAACATAGGCTGTCAATTTCGAGTTAAATTTTAGGTAGGTTTATTTTTAAAAGGAATCATAAAATCATAGAATATCAAGGTTGGAAGGGACCTCAGGAGGTCATCTAGTCCAACCCCCTGCTCAAAGCAGGACCAATCCCCAATTTTTGCCCCAGATCCCTAAATGGCCCCCTCAAGGATTGAACTCACAACCCGGGGTTTAGCAGGCCAATGCTCAAACCACTGAGCTATAAATCAAAACCTCTGACTTAAATAAAAATCCCATTTTTATATGTATTTTTCAAATAATCTATTTTTACTCACCCTGTCATTAGCCCTTAATTAAATTCTCGTTCCCACAATGAGCACAGAACAAGAATATTCATGGGATCAGTTATACTATTCAGTTCTTTGCACCACCTGGTGAATTTCATTTGCAAGTGCAATCTGAATTACCATAGATCTTAGCTAGAGGGACTGGCTACACACTCACCTCATTCTTAAAAGCTATCAACAGGAGACATCATCTGTTAAGGCCCATTCAGTCAAACTGGACAGTCTCTACGTAAAAGAATAAATGGACACAAATCAGATGTCAAGAACAACAACATCCATAAACCAGTCGGAGAACACTTCAATCTCTCTGGTCACTCGATCGAATACCTTAATGGCCCAACTTGATGATCACTTTAGATAAGCTATTACCAGCAGGAGAGTGGGGTGGGAGGAGGTATTGTTTCATGGTCTGTGTGTATATAACTTCTTCTGCAGTTTCCACAGTATGCATCCGATGAAGTGAGCTGTAGCTCACAAAAGCTCATGCTCAAATAAATTGGTTAGTCTCTAAGGTGCCACAAGTACTCCTTTTCTTTTTGCGAATACAGACTAACACGGCTGTTACTCTGAAACCTGTCAATATTAAAACAAAAAGACTTAAAAGACAGACTCCAACGAGAGACTGCTGAATTGGAATTAATTTGAAAACTGGATACAATTAACTTAGGCTTGAATAGAGACTGGGAATGGATGTGTCATTACACAAAGTAAAACTATTTCCCCATGTTTATTCCCTCCCCCCCACCCCCACCCCTCCTCAGACGTTCCTGTTAACTGCTGGAAATGGCCCACCTTGATTATCACTACAAAAGGTTTTCTCCCCCTGCCCCTCCGCTCTCCTGCTGGTGATCATTCTCCTTACAGTGTGTATAACACCCATTTTTTCATGTTCTTTGTGTATATAAATCTCCTCACTGTATTTTCCACTGAATGCATCCAATGAAGTGAGCTGTAGCTCACGAAAGCTTATGCTCAAATAAATTGGTTAGTCTCTAAGGTGCCACCAGTACTCCTTTTCTTTTTGCGAATACAGACTAACACGGCTGCTACTCTGAGGCCCATTCAGAGGAATTTTGGGCCCCTGTATATTACGTTTGCTGTGGCCCCACTGCCTCCCATTTCACCCCAGTTACAGACATTTGGAGAGCCGCCCAACCTCAAGGCCCCAGTACAATTTTCCCTACTTTCCTCCCGCTCTTGTCAACCCCGCATCCACTACTATAACTTGTATTTTACAGTCTCCACAAAAGACAAAACTATTAAACATGACAACACGAGCCACCTATATTACACACAGCCCCTTAACTCCACCACTGAAGAATGGTTTCAGAGTAACAGCCGTGTTAGTCTGTATTCGTAAAAAGAAAAGGAGTACTTGTGGCACCTTAGAGACTAACCAGTTTATTTGAGCATGAGCTTTCGTGAGCTACAGCTCACTTCATCAGATGCTGTAGCTCACGAAAGCTCATGCTCAAATAAACTGGTTAGTCTCTAAGGTGCCACAAATACTCCTTTTCTTTCCACTGAAGAATGGTCACCAAATACATGAGCAGCCCTCAGGAAATGAGCAATCCTTAATCTGCCTTGGAGTTTAAGCAGGGAAACACAGACACAGCCAGCCAAACAGAGCTAAATTTCAAATACTGGGAATTTGTGGAATCCACATTTCTCTCCAGCCAACCCCAAGAGATACACGGTAAGGAGCAGGAGCAAAGGGAAGCCTTTGCCTCTCCCCTCATAGCAAGAAAGATGCTGGAATGGGGGAAGAACAGGCACTACTGGCCTGCCCACTCATCCCCTCCCCATTACTCTCACAGGGGGACAAGCATGGAGGGGAACGAGAAGAGTCAGATAAGAGGAAACCTTAACAAGGCAGAAAAAACATTCCTCACATAAAGCACCAACAGCCCCAAACATGTGTCCATGTCTGACGCCTTGACCCCTCAGTGACAAAAGGCCACACAGCATACACACAAAACAGGGACTTGCATATATGCAAAATCCCCACATACTTTATGTAGCTGTTAAAGCTGCCAGCTCACTCACCCAGTCTTCAAAACTATCAACTATGTATTGTCAGTGCTGAATCCCATGTGCACTAACTGCAGCAGCAGCATAAACTACACAATACCAACTTCAACTGGGCATTGATTGTTGCTATTCATTTTACATTCAATGAACTCCTAATGTCAATGTTTTTCAAACCGTTTCACTCCACTACAGAATTCAGCAACACAGGAACCTACTACAGAATTGATGTGCTGACGGTCTCCCAGTACATGGGGCTTTGAAGAAAGGAAGAGAAAACATATTGCTAGAAATGGGAACCTGGAATTTTCCAAATACGCTCAGTGTTGACCTCACTCTGCTCCCACTGAAATCAAAGGGAGGTTTTCTGTGGACCCACTGAAACAGTCTTGTAAAAAGCAGCTCTATTGAAGTGTAACAAAATCCACATCCAAAATGGGAGTGAATTTGGTGTTTGTGAAAGTGAAGAAACAGGAGTGTGAGAGGCATACTGTAGGCAGATGATGTGCAAGTGTTCTCATCCCCCTCAATCACAGTCTATATCAGCCCTGATACTCCAGTCCTGGGCCTCTGCTTAGCAGACTGATTTGTGTACAACTATGTGGAGCTAAGAATAAGTTTTAATGTGCAAAAAAATGTTATACTAATGGTTTTGAGCACAGAACTGTGCATTGGTGTAGTTATTTTGATTACATCAGCACCCAAAGTGTGCTAGACACTTTCCAAACACAGGGTAGGACAGTTCTTGTCCAAAAAAGAAAAGTACCTAACAAATTAGCTTCAGGACATAAAGATCTAAACATGGTAGTGGCCAAACTCAAAACCTTGGATCTGTGTAAGAACATACTGGAGAAGCATCTGAGGCTGCAAAACTAGAACTTAAAATACTCTAACAAATAAGGTTTATTAATTGAAGATTTCCCTCAAATTACTTTATGTTTCAAGCCATCCCCCCAACATACCTGCTATCACCACATCTCTTGGCACAGAATGCTGCTCTTTCCTTCTGTTCTCTGATCTGCTAAACAGAATAACTCCCAATGACTTGCATTTCATCCCTAGGTTTACTACAATGGGTGCATTTTCATTCTAACAGAATTCAATGTAACTTGGAATAGATTTCTGTGTGATGAATTCTGATTACTCCAGCAACTGAAGCTTATATAAACCAACTGATCTGCCTTTCCAGAAAGGTAGCATTAATCAACAAGACTCCCACGTAATTACACAGCATTTGCAGTCAGACTCAGTACATACACAACGGTCAAGTCTCATATATAGTGGTAAGAAATGGCAAGGCCAAGATATTTCAAGCAATCACTTCTTGAACAAATGCTGCACCATTACAAATCCATGGATTAAAGAGTAGAGGTTGGAAGGGAAGCAAGAGGATTCAGAGTTGTGAATTGCAGGTCAGACAAGCTTGGGCTCAAACAAAGAAGATAAAGTGATTTCAGTTATAAGATATCTACAAAGGAATTCAGAATACAGAACATCCTGCACTTATCTTAATAGTGACTCGATTAGCCTATTTACTTATGTTCCTGTCTAATCAAATATTTACACCTAAGTAGATATGCTTTTCACAATTAAGATGCACAGCAAAATTTTCAAAAGTATCTTAGTCACCTAGTTTAAGTTCCATTGCATTTTTGTTCTTTTTTTAGTTCCTAAATTACGAAAAATGGGACTAGGCACTTGTGAAAATTTTGCCTGCAATCTAGTCAGTCTCAAAATATACTATTTTGAAGGCAAACATGTCCCATCAATATGTTCAAATTACCTGAGCTGGGTATTTGTTTAACTGAATGGTAAATAAGGCTATGAAATAAGTTTCCGCCAAATCTCCATTTTGTAACCATACAATACAGCACCACCTGGCAAAATTCTCTTTGCTGCAGCAAGTAATTATGACAAGCAGCTAAAGACTTTTTCCATTAACAATCATCAAAGCAAAGAGCTAGCAGGTAGATTTTATGCCTGGGCCGGTATTTTTGCAAGGCTAGCACAGCACATCAGAAACATCATTGTATTAACAGAGTCAGGGCTACTTCTGCCAGTGGGATAGTCATTTTTAACAGCATAAAATCTCATTTTGCATAATCCAGCATTTTAGACATCAGTTTTTAACATCTACGTCATTTGTTGACCCTGTCTGAGAGGAAAAGGTTTAACAAGTGTGTTCATATAATAACCAACAACTCTTTAAATTTAGAAATTTATTTTGTTTAATCCACAAGCTTTATATAGCTTTAGTTAAAAAAACAGAAAAACAGTGAAAACATGACAATATCCAAAGTTCAGGTCCTTCAGGCTTTCAAAGATATCATCTCTGAAAGTTACGTATACCATTAAGAAGAACTGCAACCAGACAAGAATCATGAATGGGGCCACAACATCTTTTCACAAACAAAATTTATGTAAGTGTGGAACTTCTCTGGGACTGCTGATAAGGAAACTGCCCTTTTTAAAAAAAGAACAAAAATACAAATGAAATTCCAGTGTTCCAAATCAACTTATTACATCAATATAAACCCACAGTGTCCTGGCAAACGACATGCTTTCATTTAGTACCATTCTAGATTTCTGTTCTTGATTCACTTTAATGGCAACTACACAGGTAACAATAGAGCAATTATGGCATTAAAATATCATATGTACTTCCCTTGCAACTGAAGTGGTTTCATTTCTGGGCAAGCTTATAAATCACAAAGGTTAGTAGCAATATAAGTGGATAAAAAAATGAAAACTTTATAAACATTTGTATAGGTTTTGGTACATTTTAAAGAAACTGAGGTTGCCAGTCATTTTTAAAACCCTTGACCCATCTTAACTGCTTCTAAAAAGTTTCACTCTACATGAAATAATGTCAACTGTCAATGAAAGAATGTCACTAGTACACTGTGGATGCTTTTTGTAATGTAAATCCATGCCTTTTTTACATGGTGAACCTCAACCTAGCAATTATTACAACAAATGTTATATTCTAAAGCTCAAACACATTTTAGCAATTTGAAATTGAATTCTGAGTACAAACCAAATAAAATGTACATTATATCAAAGGTTTCAGCCTAAGATGGTGGGGACACTTGTGCCTTCCTCATCGACCTCAGTGCCTTCTCTCGCAGATGTTTTTCTAAATCATCCAGGTTATCTTCTGCTTCGCTCTCTGTCTCCTTAAAACAAAGATACAGAAGTGATTATTTCCGCAGACATGAAGAACTAGACCAGGTAATAGCCATCCTGATACTGCAATATGGCAAATGTAAAATTGTGGGATGCAAAGTTGCTACATTTCTGGAAGGGTAGAATACAGGAAGACAAATCTTTTGATTAATGTGATATGCTGATGAGACCTTTGGGAGAAAACAGGAATGAACGTGTGGTAAAATGGTGTCCCTATTAAAAAAAAAAGTGGTTTACAATGGGTAGGCCATGAGTGCCCCCAGCTTCCCATTCTTCTTGCTGAAGTAATGGTGACTAGGAACGAAGTTTTAAAGGAGGGGTGGAGGAGAGAACAGGTGACCATCGGTTCTAAGGGGGAATCTCCTTAGAGCATTAGGTCCCACTGGGAGCGGGTGCCAGACAGGAGGATGCAAATTATACAGACCTTTGAGGAATCTGGCTGTGACAGGTGGGCAAACACCGAGAACCCCTGGATGAGTAAGTGGAAAGCTGTGATAGTAGCCAAATATACTCTAAGAGCTGACAGACCTCTCACTTTTAAGTTTAGTATCTAGCCCACTATCTTGAGAAGCAGAACTTCCAAGGCTTGGGAAGATGGAAAGAGAGCCCCAAGAGTAAAAGCATTTCCCCTTCTGGAGGTAAGTCTTGTGGGTAACCAGGCTTTCTGCTGGACAAAAAGACTGACTAAACTGCATCTACACAGGTCAATTCCACGGCTGAGAGCCATTCAGCAGCTACACCGAGGTTCAGAGAGGAAGGGTTGGGGTGGATGAGGGACCCCAAGCTGTGTGTCAATAGGTCCTCAGTGGTAGGAAGTCACAGGGGTGCCCCTCAGAGGTGGATGAGGTTTGAGTACTGCATCTGCCTAGGCCAGGCCAGCGCTGTAAGAATAGCTTTGGTTCTTTCCATACATAGCTTGGTAAGAGTTGTGAGGATTAATGATGCCTGTGGGTAAAGCATTCAGTAGGGCATGAGGCCAAGGAGATATCCGTGCATCTCCTACAGAACTGAGGCCATAATCTCCCCTTGAGCAAAACAGGTGACATTTCAGGGTGCTGAAGAGATCTACTTGTGGTAGACCCCAGGTCTGCAAAAGAGTTTGAGCTCCCATTCGCGGTCTTGCCAGAAAGCGTCAGCTTAGGAAGTCTGTGGTTGTAACAGATGCTTCTGTTAGGATGGGAAGCTCACTTGCAGAGAAATACACCTCAGGGCAGTGTCTGCAAAGACTGGTGCTTCACAGCGACATTCTGGAGCTGACAGCAGTTTGATACATGTGCCAGTATTTCCCTCCATGATAGACCAACCACTGATGTGGCTTTTTGATGGGAAATACTCTGTGCACAAGGACTAGGCTCTTGGTCTGCCCTGGCACTTGATGTACATCTCTGCCCTGTTGTCTATCGTTACCCTGACCAAGTGGCCTTGTATGTCTTGGTCATCTGTGAGCCGAACTGCAGCAACGAGATTAGGCCAGATAGCGTGGGAAATCTCTCAATGGGAAGGTAGGCTTTTGCTGCTGTGGAATCCAAAACAGCTCCTGTGAAGTTTATCTTAGCAATTGGAACAAGTTTAATGCCTTTGTTGTAGCTGTCTGGACCTTGGTATGATTCACCTGGATCAACATGTTGCCCAAATCTGGGGATACTGAGATCCCCATTGACGGACAGGAGCTGCCACTACCAAAAAGACCTTTCCCAACACCCTTGGAGATATGGTGAAGAATGCTGAGAACTCAGTACCGAGTGCTTCTGAAGGGAAGAACTCAGTATTGATAATGGTCTGTTCCTATTACAAAGCACAGGAAACGCTTGTCCGATGAGTGGATGGCTACATGAAAGGAGGTGTCTTGTAGGTCAAGGGTAACAAACCAGTCTCCTGGATCAACAGGTGGAAGAACTGGAACTAATGTCACCATTCTGAAGTGTTAAAAAAATAGTAGTTAAAGTTCCTGAGGTTGAGGATCAGTCTCCACCCTCCATCTCCTTTGGAAACCAAGTAGCTGGAATAGAATCCTTTCCCGATGAACCAACTGTACTGCCCCAGAAGTGGGGGGGTGGGAGGGGAGGAGGAGGACACAAAACCTTTTGCCTTAAGAGCTTTTTATGAGACATCCCTGAAGAGGGATAGGGAGGAGTAGAGTGGAAGTGGACAGAGTAACCCACTCTGAGGACTTCCAGTATCCACTTGTCTGAGGTAAGGGGACAGTCAATCTCCAAAGGCGGGGGGGGGGGGGGGGGGGGGATTGCACAATGCAGAAATCCAGTGAACTGGGATGATTTATGCCCTTGGCCAAGGTGTCAAAAGTGCTTTTTAGAAGGAGGGAGCCAATTAAGAAGAAGAAGGGATCAGTAGTCTTTCTGCAGCTTGCTCCTTCTCCTGAAGGCCTCCTCAGATATAGGGAGGGTGGACTGCTGATGATATTGGAATGGCATGGATCTCTGGGCAGGCTGTAAACAAAGTTCTCTTTTTATTGCAGGCACGTAGAGAATCCCAGTGAATGCAACGTAGCCCTGGAATCCCTGAGTGTGGAGAGAGGAGTCCATATGATCACTGAAGAGCTTGGGTCCTTCAAAGGGGCGATCCTTGACTGTGGACTGTACTTCTCTTGGAAGACCTAAGGGCTGGAGCCAAGATACTCTTCTCATGATCACTGCCATGGCCATGGATCTCAACACTGTGTCTGCAGCATCTAGGGCAGCTTGGAGGGAGGCTTTTGTGACCAACTGCCCCCTGCAATGATGGACTGAAACTGGTCTCTCTGATCTTGTGGCACATATTCAGTTAAGTGTGTAAATATTGAATACGTGGTAAATGCGTCTTTCACCATCAAGGCCTGATAATTAGCAACACAAAACCGAAGAGCAGCTGATGAACAACTCTTCTGCCCAATAAGTCCAGACTCTTGGATTCCTTGTCTATTGGAGAAGGTCTAAACTGAGCTTGTAGCACCTTCCATTGGCTGCATAAAACATTATGGAGTTATGGATTGGCCGGGGGGGGCGGGCGGGAGGGGAAGGTGGGGAAGTGTTCCACCTCCTTTGAAGGGATGTAGTACTTTGTGTTAGATCTCTTACAAGTGGGTGGAATTGTGGTTGGTGTTTGACACAGTGTACATGGAGGGGACAGTAATGACTCACTAATGAGTAAAGCAACCTTCCCTTGGGGACACCATCTCAAGCCGCAGGCAGTTGAGAAGGAACTCAGCGGTGGTGGGTTCGCACCTGCCTATATCTCCTAGTTCAGAGCACAAGGTGTTGTTCCGCGCATGACCGTGAGCACTGCTTTGCAATCTCCAAGCAAGAGCACGCAGGCGCATGCACATCCAATGGTGGAGTGCCAATAGGTACATATACTTGAAGAACTAGAGATGATCATTCAGAAATGTCAAAAGCAGAGGTTTTATACATTAGAAATTTTACCTAGGTTATATACACTTTTGCGTACCATTTCTACTATAACGTCATACAAATATAGCATAGAATGTCTCTAGTTTGCTGCCTACAACTAACAAGCAGTCATGTCATACAGAAGGCTGAAATACAACAAAATAGATTTTTAGCAAAAATACAATTTCATTTGCCCCATGAGATTTACTATTTGCTTTGGATTTTTTAAAGGGACATTCAAACATAAATGTGTATATTTACAATATGATTTTAACATGTCAGGTTGCTGAAACAAAAAATTATAAATACCCACTACTTATGCCATTTGCGTACTTTCCAGTTTTCTCTCAGTGTGGACAAGTCAATCCCGCTTTCAGGATCTCAGTACTTCAAAACCTGAGTTTCAAACTTGGCATGAAATATTTATAATTGTAGCGAATACTGTTTGTAAAAGCATTAGTGGAAAAATCCCTATGGGTCTATAGATTTTTAGTTCTTTGTATATTTAATTTTAAAAAAATATGATCCAATTTAATAGTTACACTTAAAACAAAATGAAAGCTTGATGTTAGCTTGCCATGGATGTATTTCACTGTACAAAGTGGACCTTTTTTTTTTTTAAACTGTTGCTCAAAAGTGTCACCTATTTACCGCTTTGTAGAAAGGAAAAGGTAATGTAGACAGACAATGCTCATTAATAGCCTCTCAGAAGCAGAAAATGACCTTTGTTTTTAGGAGAGGATGATGGAAAGGAAGAGAAACGGAGGTAACTAACCTCTAATTGGAGTTATTCCAGTGGCCTCTGCCATCCCAAGAAGGGAATATGCAGAGGCGACTTGAACTAAATTTTACAATTTAGCCAGTTGTAGCATAATTCAGGCCCTGCCTTCAAATATATTGGGCTTAGAACAGATATTGTCAAAATCATACATAAGTATCAATTACATCTGTAAATATGTTCTTTCATTTCACTCTGGCTTTTGAAATCAGATTTATTTAGCCAACCTTTTTGGGCTCTGTCTCTGCTTCTGGGTCTTCCTGGGCTGATGAAGTAGCCGCTGAAGTAGCAGCAGCTGCTGCAGCAGCTGCAGCCTTCTCTTTCTTATGTTTTTTGTGTTTCTTGTGCTTTTTGTCCTTTTTATGCTTCTTATCCTTCTTTTTCTTCTTTTTCTTCCCACCACCTTCCTGGTCAGAATTCTGTAATGAAAATAAATTCCTTATTTCACCGTTGGAGATATATATGCCAGATTTGTGTATCGGGTGAGGATGCACAAATAAACCCTTTCTCTTTACAAAGATCATGTGGCCTGGACGTTAAGCACATTTGCTGCATAAGGAGCGAGTGTGTCTATGCAACAGCTATTGCCATCCCATCATTTAAAAGGAATTGCATTTAAATACACTAGTAAATGAGCTAGAATTGTTTGAACATCATAAGCAAAACTAGGTAAGAGAAATATGCCACATGATGAAAGTTCTGTAGGCATATTCCAATTAAGTACTACTTTTATTAGAAAACATACCCTTGCAGGGGATGGACTCTGCGTAGGACTTTGAGCCTTTTTCACAGGTGGTGGCGACCAGTTAGTGGAGGGGGATCGAGACCGAGTAGGGGATGGAGGTGCTTGGTGTTTCTTAGGTGCTGGCTCAGGTGATCCTGACGCAGACCTGGATGAAGACACCCTTCTCACAGACTGTGGACTTGGTGTGGAAGCCCTTAAAAATAAAAGATTAACATTTAGGACTCCTTGTGCCTTATACAGTAAATGCAAACAAGGTAACTTAACTAACAATTATTATGTAATTAACCATGGTCACACAGGGTATGGCTACCCTGCAATTAGACACCAGTCTCTGGCCTGTACCAGCTGACTCTGGCTAAGGGGCTGTTCAATTGGGGTATAGATGTCTAGGCTCAGAGTCCCAGAGCCTGGACTCCAGCCCAAATGTCTACATTGCAATTAAACAGCCCTTTAGGTTGAGTCAGCCAACACAGGCCAGCCAGTGGTGTTTAACTGCAGTGCAGACGTACCCTTTGAGTTACTGCTGATCTACAAATCTGTTCACATTAATCCCTTTACTGTGGAGCTAAATTCCATACATTTAGACTGGAATTCTTCAAAAGAATGACAATAAAAGGAAAATCCAAGATCTAACTAAGCACTGCAGACTGGCAAACCAAAAAGATACTGTAGGTTTACTACAGATTAGTATCTTGGACAGACTGTAGTGTTCTCCTGTTCACGAGTGGCTGTCCTCTCTTCACACCTGATAAAAATTCAACATGGCACAGCTACTGTTTTATCACCAGTTAAGACAGGATTGCATTCAGCTATGTAACTTTCCTGAAAGAACTGATTAAGCCAGCATTGCCATACCTTCACTAGATGATTAGGTAGAGATCTCCCACTATTAAAAGCTTGTCAAATATTCATTTAATAAGAATGTGTCTTGGGTTAGCCCTGTTCCATAGTGAACTTTGATGCATAGTTCACTAGGCTCTAAACAAGCTAAAAATCCCTTTGAAGTCTTATTTTGTAATCTGCTTCGGTTTCACCATTATCCGTGTTTGATGTTTGCCTCTATTCTGCCTTCCCACTACCACACTTTGTCGAAGATGAACTTCTGCAGTGCCTCTGAAGCTATTCCCAGCCATGAACCTTCATACAACAGGAAATGCCTCTAACAGTCATTTCAGAAAAGCCACGTTATAGAAGTTGGCAGAATGAAAGCAGTACGTCAACAGCAACTAGGGTAGCATGAAGACATAATACTGACACCCTTTGATTTTAGTGCAAACCCTTGCTTTATCTATTCCCATTTGCCTATAGCTATAAGTTAACAAGTCCCTTACTTTGTCTTTTTGGGTTCTGGGGTCCTTGACACTCTCCTGATGGGTCTAGTACTTGGAGATGGAGACTGTCTCCGTTTGGGTGAAGATGAAGTTCCCCTTCGCAGAGGCGGTGGACTTGAAGAGGTATGTGAAGCTCTAGGCCGTGGAGATGGTGAATGCCGTTTGTTTTGTAGTGGGGATCGGGTTTCACGATTAGACCTGCTGGAAGGAGAACCTTTCCTATGCTTGGAAGATAGCGATGGGGAACGCCTCTTTGCCACAGGAGAACTTCTTTGTTTTGGTGGGGGAGAATGCGAGATTCTGCGCTTGGGTTGTGGAGAAGGTGATGCCCTTCGTTTTGGAAGGGGAGGGGGAGTTGCTGTTCTTCGCTTAGGAGGTGGGGAAGGAGAGTATCGTCTCTGTATTGGAGGAGAATATCGTCTGGGAGTAGGTGAGCGCCTGCGAGGAGGTGGTGATGGAGACCTACAAAACCAACAGAAAGAATTTGAGAAGTCATGTATACAGGACAAAGTTCTCACACAAGTTAGCTGCCAATGGCTAAAGATACACACTTCAGCAAAGAAGAAAAGATTTTACATTGATGTGTTTCACTTTTAAAGTTCTTACAGCAATCTCAAGGAACTACAGCAGAGTATACACTGTCCAATAGCCATTTCAATACGAGATAAGTGAAGTGATTGCTTGCTACACTCAGCACTTACAATGGTTCAGTTGAACACATCCCCCACTGAAAATGTTTCAGAAAACAAAATTATGATTTTAAATTTAAAAAAATGATTTCCCAACAAGAAACTTATCAGCAAAAGGCATCATTTCCATTAATCATGACATTTGTTTTTTTATTGGACAGTGTTACAACTCTTGATTTGCAGAACTGCCCTTAGGGATTAATAAAAAGCAACACTTACCTTCGGCGAGGCAATGAAGGCGATCTGCGCCGCCTTGGAGGAGGGGCAGGAGAAGGAGAGCGCCGTCTTCTGGCAGGTGGTGGTGATGGACTCCTCCTCCTCCTACTAGAGGAAACAGAAGAGTTGCTTTATAAAAAAAACCTCATGCCAGATGCTTAATTTTTTCCCCTGCCATGTCATCTCCACTACAGAAAGCTAAGCTGGTTCAGATACTTGTCTTCCAAATTAGATGCAAACACTATCAGACAGTGATTATGTCTAAGAGACAAAAAGGATACAGCAAAGTTGGTTTTCTCTGAGAGTATGGGATACAGAAGCTATGAGGAGTCTTCCACCTTACCACAGTTTTCCAGGAAAAAGAAGTTATTAAAGCTCACTAGACCAAGGAGATATTTATCTTCCTAGTGGGGATATATCTTAAATGGCTGCCAACTTCAGAGACTTCAGGTACACAAACAGAAATTGATTCTAAGCAGATGTACTCTTTACCACTGGCAGATTTTAACACTTCAGCAAGAGCACAGGCTAGGAAAACCAGAGTTGGTGCTAAGATATTGCTATACTGCATTTAAAATATTCAGAGCACAAGGGGTCCAGACACTACTCCCACTGAAGACAGATTTGTAGTTAACTTATATGGGGAAATCTGGACCCAATGTGTTTCCCCATAATGTCTGAAAAGCTCAACGGGTTTAAATTCTGTGAGGGAAAAAAATGTAGCTTTTTAGTGACAAAAGATTAAATATCTTTTTTGCTTTTTAAAGGCTGCCCTGCACTTTTAATCAATAGGAGGAGTCTGCTAATTAATATTTAATTCCAAATAGCCTTGCTACATTTTTCCATAGCAAGAAACTAGATATTTGCAGCTCAGGATTGTTCCTCAAGAGCTAAACACGATTCTGTGAGCTGAAAAAATAAGAAGTCATCTTCATATATCACAGTAAGACCCACTAAAAATATTCAGCAATAATAGTTTTCATATTAAATGTATAAGGCAACAGACTGGGAGAAAATTTGTTACACATTGATATAGAAGGACTTAGCTGAATTTATTCTTTTGTAAAGTAAAGTACGCTGTCCTGAAATTCAAGTAAAACAACTGTTATATGCACGGTTTGAAGACTGACAAATTCAGTAATAAATGTGCTCAGAGTTTGAGGAAGTTGGTCACATTTCATCTGGCTCAAATTTAGCCAATCATATGTGGCACCTACGTTCTGGTTAGGTTTTAATCATTATAGATTATTCACACCAGTCATTAAATATTTATCTTCTAGATCCAGCCTCTTAAGTTTAAAATTAGCACTTTTCCTAATAGTAGTGAGGCACCTACTCTTGTTTTCAGCTGACTTCAGATGGGCAGTCTAGTGGCAGAGACCGTGATAGAATCTACTATTCTGGCCATGTCTTTGCCAAGTCATCACTGACTTCCTGCATTATGCTACGCTCAGTCTAAAAATCAAGTTTCAGAGGAACTGCCTATAAAGCTACCTCTGAAAGGTAAGATTTGTGACAAAATGATGAAGCACTCAGCCTGTGAAATTTGCAGGAGCTGCTAACTTCAGTCCCACTACTAAACCAGATTGTTCCAGGACACACAGTGAAAATGCACGTAAAAGGGAGAGAAGACAGAATGGGAATTTTAGAACCTCCATCTCCTCTTGGTATTTGAGGAGTTAAATAGCTTTATTTTTAAACATTGAGTTCCCCATTAGCCCATTTTATTTTCCTACCACAAAAACAGCTGGTGGCAATGTGAAATATCTTCACATACTTACTGCTCACCTCTGTTTCAGAATTATATTTGAGGAATAAAAACATTCAAGTAAAATCTTGCCTGGAGAGCGTAACTTTGATAAATGTCAAATACAGCAATGCAGTTAAGCTTCTAAGGCACAATATCAGGTTATTTCAACCAGTTACCCAAACTGTCATCTATGGACATAAGGCAGATCTGAAACAATTTCATTGTTAGAAGGAAAAGAGGCAATGAACAATTTGGATTTCTTGTCCCATTATCTTGCAATTTGAAATGTCTTCTGTGTGGGTGAAGCAGGAGAAAGGGCACCCATGCTCACCGTCTGCTACAAAAGTACAGTGTTTCTAGAAGAACTTTAAATTTAATTTTAATTAACGGATTCGTTTCTAACCAACCTTTTAATCATTGGTGATTGCCACCTCTTTCCCATCTGCATCCTGACAGCAGTGGAGAAAAAAACAAAGTCAAAAATTCCATTTGCCAAAGATTTACTTCATGCAAAGATGAACATGTTTGCACAAGATTTACAAAGTAATTCTCAACACCTGAGCAGAAGTCAAATTAATCTCCTTGCATTAGATTGAAAAAAACCCTCCTGTAAGGACCTGGTCCAAAGCCCCAATAGATTTTGTATCAGGTCCCATAATCTCACAAAAAAATCTAGTGCTGGTATCAAGGAGTTCACTTTCACCTCTAAAATCTAAATTCTGGTGCACAGACCATCTTCTACGGTGTTTGTATAGCACTTGGACAAGGGTAATCCCAACTGATTCTGCTGGGGGCCTGTAGGCAATAATGTAATGCAAATTAAGAGATGAGAAGTTAGTCCATTTGTAAGTTATATATTTTGTCACTGTTAAATACATCAGTTGTACTGAGCTGAAGAAAGTACTTACCGAGGGGAAGAGTCCTTTTGTCGTTTCCGTGGAGAAGGTGATGGACTATGCGAGTGTCGTCTGCGCCTACCCACTTCACCATTCTTCACATTTGATCTTTTTGGTCGTTCCTCTTCAGAGGAAGATGAAGAACCAGAGTCTATAAATGCAAAATAATTAGTTACTGAAAAGTGGTATACACACTGTATTCTTGTGCAATTACTGAGAGCCATATTGCTGTCTTCATGCAAAAGACAGCTTTTTGCCAAGTTGTGACTTCTGTTTTTAAAAATATTTACAGAGGTAAATCATGGGTATATTAACATGATTAGTGAGATTAACTTGTTTAGACACATTTCAAAACAAACTTCTAACATGTGAAGCAACTTTAGGCCTTGCTTACACATGATTATACCAGTTTAACTATAAGTCATGTTCTGAAGCAACTGTTACACTTATCCATGTTTGTTTGTAGATGCTTATTTCTGTTTAAGAGTGGATTATTTCTTAAACAGAAATAAGAGCATCTAGACACAAACGTGAACCGGTTTAACAACTGCTTCAAAACACAACTTTAAATTGGTGTAAGTTTGTGTGTATATAAAACCTGAATTTCAGGTACATGTTGCAGAACCAACTCAAGATATGCAGCTGCAAAATACTGAACAAATTTAGCTGGAGGACAAACAAAGATGCTGACTTCAACAGCATTAATAAAAGCCCCGAATCAATTATATGCAGCAACAGAACTGCAAGAGCAATTCTGACCAGCAAAATAATTTACAAGGTGAAGTGTGAAACCAGAAGCAAAACTGAGTATGTGCAGAAATGTTCCAAGTAATTTACAAGTAAAGAGGCACTGAACAGGAGAAGAGAAATGCTGCAACATTCTTTTCAGCTCCTATGAGATTTGTTGCCAATTCTGGGCTAGCTAGTTATGCCCCAGAATGCATGATTCTGAAATAAGTATCAGAAAATGAGCAGTTGCAAAGACAGAGGTCATTTGCCCACAGGAAAATGCTGTTAGTAAAATGCTTTAAAATTGTGCCAACTTTTCAAGAGATAAATACTATAACAAATGTATAGTACAAACTCCCAAAATTCTACTTGCCTTCTCCCCGGAGTATTTTTTGATCAGTGAATAAAAGATTTTCATTATGGTAAGTGTGATTAATTTTGCAATAGCATTGTGGCATACATCAATGAAACGTGTAAAACTAAGCACAATTTGAATTTAGCAGTACAAAAGTAGCCAATATGTTAAACATATTTAATTAAGTAAAATATCTTATTAGAATTACAAAATTACTACTGTACCAGATGAAGACTGCTGGTTTTGCCTTCTGTACTGACGTCTCTGTTGCACAGAATCTGCTGCAGCCATTTTTCCACCTTTGTCTTCTTCTGAAAGATATGCACAGTTAAGGAACATTTAATTTTTATGTTTGTTCCTTCAGTCACTTCATGTTACTTTATGCATATAGACAGTTTGTGAAGCAGTGTTGTTAAAACTGATCAGGTGTTCTATTTAAAAAATTTTGTGCTACATCTTTAATTAAAAAGGCATCCTCTCTTTGGAGTATGCATTTTGGCTATGGTTTTCAAAGAAGCATACAGGAGAGAGTTAATGTAAGTGGGATACGTTATGTCCTCTATACATACTCTCTGAAAACCCGACCTCCAATATTGCTATCAAAGCCACTGGATCTCAAGAAACACACTGGATAAGTGTGCCCCTTGTTTGTTTTCATACCATTTAAAGGAAAGCTATTGTAAATGACCGACTTACCTGATTCAGACAATTCTACTTTTCTAGGTTTTGGCGCTGGTGAGGGAGACTCTCTTTTTTCAATACTCTTATGTTTAGGTGCTAAAAGACAAAAGTTAGCAGACAAATCTAAGAAAAAGTTGAATATGACTGTAAATTAAATTTAATATGATCTTGCACACATTGTTATCCATACAAAATAAGTGAAAGTTTTTCATGAATGATGTCAGTTTACATCTGCTTCATATGAATTTTTGTAGTATACTTTTTAGACTTCAGCTTCCTGGCAGATTTTTCTATACAGAAAAGAATGTTGCACTTTTAGATAACATTTGGCTGGTATACTGCTATTTTACTTTGAAATTATAGTATGTAAACTGAGTAGAAATGTTGATTTTGTTTTTGTTTTTTTTTCCTAACCACAGAAGGTTACGAAAAATACAGTCTTAAAATTGTATGATAATTTAACTCCTACTAATTCCATGAAGGTACATGTTTCCTGAAAAGCCAGTAACATACATTTTATTTAATAAACTTATTTTAATAAACTATTCAATTCTACTATGATACAACTGAAATGTAGTACAGAAAAGAAGTGAGAGCATACAATTTATGGTTTATTAAAAATTTCAATATTAAAAACCAGAGATTAAAGTTCAGGGCTGACTACAGTTGGAGATGTACTTACTTTTGAATTATATTTTAACTGCCTAAACTTTTTCCTATGTCTGAAAATTGTTTGATATCCCAAGCCCACAATTGTACCATCCCTCTGGAACAGAAATTTGATACCACAACCACTTGAAAAGAGAAAACTGCAGCTTGATTGTTTAAAGTGATTTAAGTAAAACTGAGTGCAAGAGAAATATGCAGTGACAATTAAAAACCTTGCCTACTGCCTCAAACGCAAACACATGAATCAAATCTAGGTCTTCACAGAGTTGGAAATAAACTAATTTAGAAACAAGCCTCAAAACATTGCAGAAAAAAATCTTACACCAGTTGTTACCAATTAGTATTTGCCTTAAAGTATTAGATTTCATAACAAGTAAGATCTTCCTATTCTTACAATGAAACATTGCAAGGAGGTCAACTCAGCACTATGGGTTTTTTTTTTTTGAATGTCAACTACTATAATCTTTATTTTTTGTTGCTGACATTTAAGTGTTTTGTACTATGAATCTCTATATTGTTAATATTTAAGACCAGATTCAATAAAATGTCTATTCAACAACTTCCGTACTTTGAAAAGGCAAAAGTTTTGAGGCAGTCCTGCCATTAGTTATATACTTTTTGCTAGCTATCAGACGGTAAAGGTTAAAATAGATAAAGCGATTGGGGGAAAGCACACATTTAGGGGATTATACCTGAGGCTCTGCCTGGAGAAATAGAACCACGAACTTTTCTTCCACGATTTGACTGCTGAGGTGTTGGAGACCTGCGTGGCTTTGGAGGCGAACTTGCTGGTGGGGAAGGCCTGTGCCTCCGCCTAGGAGGGCTGGCAGAAGGAGACAGTTTACGTGTTTTGCGAGGAGGACTGGATACAATTCTTTTAGGTGGTTTTTTTGGCGGCGATCGAGAGCGTGAAGAGGAGGAAGAAGAGCTGCTTCCAGATAAAGATGCCGATGACCGTCTTCTCCTGCAGATACAAAGTTAACATTAATTGGGTCTGATTAAGCACAGTTCACTCATCGGCAAGCATATCTATACAACTACCTACAGTAGCACTTCCAAAAAACTGGCATACATTAGCCTACAATGCTTTAGTATTTCATACAAGAGGAGATGAACACAAATTAATGTTTCAATTATTTTCAAACTATAACTGAACAATTTGTCTGAAATGTTACCTTTTGTTTTCCTTCTGTTTTAGATTATAAAATATTACTAACTCTAAAGGATCCAAGAAAATGGCTTGTGGTTGTTGTGTGCGTGTACGTGTGTTTCTGTTTGATTGTTTAGTATTTAGATGGTTAAGAGAATTTTTCACCCTACAGAACCTTATTTACTGAACCTCAAAAAGGATCTATTAAAAAGACTGGTGGGCAGAAATCAACCTTTAAGGAACAAAAATTTTATACCAGGAGGCTGCAAATTCCACAAATATCAGACATGTAACAATTCTGAATACATCTTAGCAATATTTTGTATGATTTTTAAGCTTGTCTTTACTTTATAAACTTAAAGAGGGCCTCTAGAATTCTGCGGCAAAATTTGTGGTAAATTCTGTTGCAATTGTGTACCTGCAGAATCCACCTTTGGCTGCAGAATTCCTGAGAACCTGGAAAAAAGAAACCCTAACTTGAGTGAGATAAATATTTGCTAAAAGGGAGTTCTTACGTATCTTGCCAAAATACACTTTTGACACTTTTCACAGTATTTTGTCTCAAAAATGAATAATTTTTTACAAACCTCAAAAAAAGTTACCATCCAGTTATAGTAAGCCTCAAACACCCAAAAGTATTATAGCCCCTTTTTCTTGTGAAAGCTGTCCCAAGTTTCCTATTTCAACAGTGCACTGAAGTCACATGGTCCCTGACATGCACTTGCTCCTCTGCCACCAAAACTGTTTAAATGATGGCAAAGATGTAAGCTCCCAAGCAAAAACCACCACAAAAGGACAGACTTCTAAAACAAAGTTTAAAAAGCCAGTCTTAATTTGTAAAGTCATGACATAACCAATGCCACCACTGTCCACTAAAGAAAGTGCCAGAATAACAAATTGAGCAATTAACACAAACCATCACCATTTATGAAGGTTAGAAAACATCCATTAGAGGTACTTTAAAACAATTTATGACCTTTTGATACTATATCAGACACCTGATTCTGGAACAGAAGTTATTAGCTTCAAAAAGAAAGCGTTAAGTAATATAGCGATACTCCCGCCAATCCGAAGGTCTTTGTTTCCCTGCTCTTAAGGGACATAGGCATGAAACAAGACAAAGCAACTTTTAAATCACTTAGGCTATGTCTACACGACTGCGGTAAGTCGACCTATGCTATGCCTTAGGTTGAGTTACCACAGGGTCTACACTGCAGGGGGTCAACAGGCGAAAATCTCCCATCGACTTACCTTACTCTTCTCATCGAGGGTAGAGTACAGGGGTCGACTGAGGAGCAATCTGCAGTCGATTTGGCGGGTCTTTACTAGACCTGCTAAATCAACCCCGGTGGATCGATCTCAGAGTATCGATCTCCGCTGTAGTGTAGACCTGCCCTTAGTTTGTATACTATACACTATCAAAGTCACCTATGGTTAAGTTACCTTTGATACTACAATCACTCTTCATAACTATTTTTCAAGCTAACTTTAAAAGTTTTTAAAACCTTGTGATATCTTTCAAATATGAGCAGTTTAATATTTACCAAAAAGGAATCTTACCGCCTCAGAGGGGATCTACTTCTTCTGTGTCTGGGTGGGGGAGGCATGCGCCTTGGAGGACTCCTTCTCCTAGGAGATGGTCGTCGTCTTGGGCTTGGCCGCCTTCTAGGGGAGTAAGACCTGTCACAATCAATCAATGAAAATTCGAAGAATGAACAGCGACCTCCCAAATTTCACAGGATGGAGGTAGATTTAGTCACCAGAAACCAAGTGATAAAGCTGCTTTGTAGCAAGTATATCACACTAAATTAGCATTTCTGTTGTACTAGAACATGTTACCATTAAACTACAAGCAAACAAGATTTCAAATCAACCAAAACCTCTGTACTAATCCATACCAAAAAAAAAAAAAAAAAATTAAATCTAAACTTCTAAGAGTTTTCAGGACCAAACCTAGCTCTCAAAGGAGGTTGTGGGGAATCACTTGGAGCTGTCAAATACCATATTCAGGATTCAGTACCCTCTCCCAGCCCAAGTGCCATTCATATCAACCATTTTCCCCAGATGAGGTGGAGGATGAAGATAATGAACATGCTTAGGTGGTGTTTTCCACTCTTCTTCTCCCCTCCCTCTTACTCGGCTTAACCCACTGCAGGCTCATCTCTGACTGAAGAGAATTATTATTACCACAGAGTGGTACTAATGCCTTGGCCTTTATCTCACATCATATAATTAGGTCCCCCCCAGAATTTCCTATGTTCCTACAGTTAATTGAGTGTTTTATGGCTCTGAATGACCACTTCAGAGCAGATCATTCAGTTCCTGGCCTTTATCCTCAAGATAAAGTAAAAACTCATCTTCTTACCTTGACCGTGATCTATGACGCCTTCTTGGTCTAGAATGAGAAGGGGAATGTGAGCGAGATCTTGACCTTGATTTGGAACGGGATGGTGATCTTTGACGAGTCTTCTCTTTTTCTTTCTCTCTCTCTTTCTTTGAATTTCGTTCTGGGGAAGTTTCTTTAGTATCTGGTACAGGTTCAGGTTTGGGAACTTTCAGTATATCACTGTTAAAGTTAAAAAAAACACCTTAAAATATAAGCATATCCCATCTGTAGCTACCTGGATTATATTTTAGAAAGAACCTATGACACTAAAAAAAGATAGTGAGTAACACCTGATTAAGGTGTTCATAGCTTCAAATCCTATTAAAATTCTACTCATGGTCAAAAGATTAGGTCTTCATCTTCCTGTAACAGATTATTAAAAGTATACTGAATAGGCCATATGTTAAC
The DNA here is from genome assembly GCF_015237465.2 of Chelonia mydas. Classification (NCBI taxonomy): domain Eukaryota; kingdom Metazoa; phylum Chordata; order Testudines; family Cheloniidae; genus Chelonia; species Chelonia mydas. The sequence continues at coordinate 8,454,145 of NC_051259.2, read as the reverse complement.
TTTCCATAGATTGACCTGACAATGCAGAACAGTGGAAATTATTAATCAAGTAGGATCAGTGAAAAATTGATTTGTCAAAAGTTCCAGTCTGCCATTATTCAAGATAATGCTGAGGCTGTCCAATTCCAAGTGCTGAATCAGTACTTTAGGAAGTGTTCTGCCTTTATCCAGTCTGAAGTCAGAAGCTGGCGCTTGAAGTTCTCAACAAATACAGGGAAAATTAAGCCAAACCAGCCTTAATATGCATTTCTTAATGAAACTAAACTTAACACTGCCAAAGGAAAGGACTTAACTAGAGTGATGCAACAAAAAAAGTATTCGTGAAACATCAGTATGCACTCAGATTTATGCTAATTTCTCTATGTGGAAATATGTTTTACTGAAGTCCATGGTGACACATGTAAAGAGATCTGCCAGGCAAAAAAATAGTAGCACATTTTTTCAGAAGAAAGTGGGGCTGCTTTCTATAAAGCTCTAATAGCACCAGGAATTAAAATAACTCCATTACACTAAAGGGAATGATAATTCTCTATAATAAAAGTTAATTTCAAGGGGGAAAAGAAATCAACTCTAATACTTGCCTAGTTGATGTTGCCTCTTGAATCAAAGTTTCCTTTGCCTGCACTGAAGGCTCTGGCTCTGGAGTCTCCTCTTTTTTTTCTGGTGCAGGAGTAACACTACGGCTCTTGGTTCTGTGACGAGGTGATCGAGAGTGGCTACGCTTTCTCTCTCTTCTGACCGGAGACGATCTCCTTCTAGGGGAAGGAGACCTTGACTTGCGTCTAGGAAAGAGACAATTTCTGTTCAAATAATGTACTATGTTAGGAGCATATTTAAAAAACTAAAGCCACATATATTTACAGCTAAGAAACTTCATCTAAAAAAAATCAGACATCCTTTTCCCCCACTGCTAACTGGGAAAGGTAAAAAACAAAGGTAGAGCTATTTTAGATTTTTCTAAAGAACCCATCAGTTAGCAAGACTGGCTTCAGACTTCAGGACTGTCATTAACAATTCTAGGGAAACTGTTTTGTTTGGTAATTCAACATAATGTTTGCCCTTGATAAACTAAAATTAGCCACCACCTGTACGCTAAACTGTTATAGCTGCACAAACAAGAAAAGCTTACCAAACTAAATCTAAAATAATGCCTATTAGCATAAACACTTTCACAAGATAGCTCAGAAATTTACCATCTGCTCGAACCGCAGGAAAATCTTTTGTGCTCTCAATGTAATACATTTACCATTACAAGCAATGCCTGTTCCCTTATATACCACTAGTTTTTTATCTGCCATTAATATTCAGTAACAAGCTAGACTTGCCCCCTAAAAAGAATTCTGTAGGGTCCATTCCAAAGTTTGCTGAATCTTTAGAAATCTCCACTGTCCTGAAGACCAACAAGAATTGTAAGTACATATTTATATTAAGAGTGTATTAGTAATACCTTCTTGGGCTTCTGGATCTGTCCCTTTTTTCTCTGCTGTCTTTGTCCTCTTTGTCCCTCTTGTCCTTGTCTTCATCTTGTTTCTTCATAGAAGCCAACTTTTCTTGCTCAATCTAAAACACAGTACATTGTGTATTTAAATCAGAAGCATAATCAGACACAGAAATTATCGTAAAAAAAAAATCTTCCTATCTTAAT